>NC_045654.1:1097507-11097507 GCF_009829145.1 Chiroxiphia lanceolata | reverse complement strand
TGCGCCTCATCAATCTCTCAGCTCGGAATGGCAGCTGGAGGAAATGGAAAACGGTGGCTCTGCACTGCGTTTAAAGCAAACCAACCTTCAGCTGATGGGGCAGAAAATTGGCCACATTTTTTCACTGAAGGTTCCACTGTTACCCTTCCTGCAAATGTTTTGCAAAAGAACATATAAAATAATTGATATGAGATGTCCGTGATACCAAAGTGCCCACTAACAAGCTACAGTTTTACATGATTTATAAAGAAAGTAATTCTCGTCATACAAAAGCTGGAAGAGGCAAACCAGAAAAATGACTGGAGGCACTTGACAGAACACTCATTTTCTTCATGTTCCGGTGCACAGGTGTAATGAGGAGCTGTCAAATTAAGCAGGGCACAAATATCTTGGCAGGAATAAGGAGCTACCAGAGTATCTTGGAAATAGTCGGAGCAGAAGATTCAGCTGAAAGGAAAAGACTCAGAAAACAAATGCCATTTTGCTGGTTTTAAGTAAAACATGCTTTATCCTTGAGATAATTAAAAAGTCCACTGCATTTTTCTGTCAAGAAGAGGAGGATGGGAATTCTGGCATGATCTATACAACAAAAATACAAATGGCCTGGATTTAATTGGACTGTCTTTGTTCTCTGCAGGTAGCACTGTTAGAAGTCATCATTAGAAGCAAACACAAAGCCAGAGGTCAGCCCTTTGCCATTTGAAATCCCATCCAGATGATACAGATATTTACTTCTCCACGTCTCAGTAGCTTTCTTTGCGGGATATTTCTTTAATTTTTTATTTGTTCCATGTCTTGCCTGTTCAGGCAGCAGACAGACAGGCAGATTGCCCGAGTGCAGCTTCCCACAAAAGTGAAGTTCTTTTCTTCCCACACTGAAACCACAAACGGCCCTAATAACTTTACACTTGGGTACGTCAGAACAACTGGGCTGAAAATCACCACTGGGGAAAAATATTGCCACCCTCTTAATGTCCAGTCATAATAGAAATTTACAACTTAATATGGATTTCAATTGGCTACAATTTGTTACGCCATGGTTACAAACAAAGGGAATTGCTACCCTTCCAGTTAAATTTAAAGCTTTTCAGTGAAAACAGCAAGGGGTATTTAGCTGTGCAGAAGGTTGGACCATACTGAATATTTGATTTCCAAAGCACTATCAGCAAGTTCTTGAGGGACTGAAAGAAGAAAAATAAGTTGTGGCACAATAGGAAAGAAGGCAAAGTTCTTGGTGATTCAAATGTACTTCAAACAGCTGAAACGGAGCCAGGGTAACTCAGGAACTGGGGAAGCTGAACTGTGTAAGGAAACGAAACCAGCTGATCTTTCATTAGACAAACAACCCTGAAAGGGCTGAACAGACAGAAACACAAAGCTACAGGGCACAGCTCGAATTCATATCACAGAAATCTATAGCAGAGCAAACCCGGTCATAGGAAAGTAAAGGATTTTTTTTTTTTTAATGGGTATGTGTAAAGAGGAAAAGATTCATCTCCTCTGGCAATCCAACACCCTGTTGCCTTTCTTCTCCCTAAAACAAGAGGTCAGCCTCATGTACCACTGGGGAGGTGTGGAAGATACACTTAACTTTTCATCAACCTAAGGAAGGAAAAAACAGCAGCATCATTTCAAGCACATTATCACAACAGGCCTGGCACTGCCTGCCAGTGCTGCTCTCTTTTGGAGAGCAGAATGAGAAAATAAGTGCAACATTTGTCCAGCTAAGGCTGGAAATTATGAGACCTGTGCCTCCTCCCAGCTCTGCTGGGGACATCCATAGCTCCACATCTCTGCAAAAGGATTTGTGTCACCAAATCCTTGGTGCATTCCCTGGCAGCCAAGCCCAGCACACCTGGCACTGCAGAGCCCCAGCTGTGCAAGGTTTCCTTGGTGGTACAACAGCACCTTTGAGGGATCTGGAGATTCTGTTCAGACACTGGAGAGGAACACACATGACAAGCCATATATTCTTCCTTCCTGTCTTCTTCATCCCTCTTTGTTTTTCTTATCTTGATGCCTTTCAGCTTTATCAGCCCTCAGGTACCTTCCATGTGCAGAAGAAGCCAGCATGGAAAAAATTCAGCCCAAATGGCCAGAATCTGACAAAGTTGCAAGCAACTTCAAAACAACTTCTATTTTTTTATGCTATTTCTCTACTATTCTGCATTCCCGGTTTTATGAAGCAGAGACAGAGAAAAATGAAGTGGCAGTCAGCTGAAATCTGCAGGCACACATGTGATTTACTGTAGATAACAGAGGTGTGCAATGGCTTAGCCATTATTTTCAACCAGCACTGACGTTTTTTATTTCCAAGAGAGCCTTTCTTTAAGAGAAGAACCATTTTTTTCACAACACAACGTTGTCATGCTCACACTATGGACAGCATTAATTAAAAGGGAAAGAAAACCAATGAAAGAAAGAGGGAGAGAATTTAAAATCCTGCCAAAATATACTGTATCAGCCCAAATATTCTACTTGGCAAGAGATCACCTCCTCTCATTCACACTGTTAAAGGAAAGGCAAAGGCAGGGGAAGAAAGTGAATTTCCCAAATGATTATAAATTCTGATAAGCAAAAAAGAAAAAAAAAAAAGAAAGAAAAAATAAATGATTTAGTGCCACGTCCTTCAAGGAGCTGTTTCTGCAAATCCTATGTACAGCACCAATAAATCCCCTCCCAGTCTCTGACAAGGTCCTCCAGTTACTATCAGCAGATGAAGATGGATTGGAGCCTTCTTACCTGGCAAAGTTGCTGCCCCTACTCTGATGCCCTCAACACTGAGGTGACAAATGCTTGTGTTCTTTAATTATCAAGCATAAACAAAGAGTTTGAGGGATGATCTTGCTCTCTGGTCTTTCTTCCCTCCACTTTTCCAGTCTTTTCATAAATGCACACACACACACACACACACATATGTGCTCAGCTGCACTCCCAGAACAAATGGACCACGAAGACACAGCAGTGCCAGTGTTTCCTGCAGAACAGGATGGTCTGTATGGTGACTGTGATGATGTGAAGTGAGTCAGGTAATGTAAATTAGATCATGTTAGTGACAGCAAAATCCAGTCCAAGGGAGATGAAGAACCTGCTTCCCACAAGCATTATTTATAATCATCAGGCTTTCATTAAACACATAAAACCCTTCCTTTATCAAGACATATTTTGAACTAATATTGAACTCAATTTTGTCTACATTTTTCCTTGTGTCTTTGCTGTTCTCTTCCCCCATTCCAGGTGTAACTTCAGCAAGGTGGCCAGCTCTTGATCTGGTGGCAGTTCCACCACCCTTTCTGGCCTTGAATCACATGGTGGCTTATCAGTCCAAAGATGCCACTTGATAAATCTTGTATAAACTTGCATTTTGCTTTTTGTTAACAGTTTTATCCCCCTTGTTATCCACTTGTAATGTTTAGGTGGGTAAAAGAAAGGGGAAAATTGCAAGGATAGAAAAGTAACATGGCACTAATGGAAACCAACATTCCCAGAGGAACTTTGTATTTCCTGACCTGAAATGCTCCAAAGCCTGCCATGAGTCACCACAAACACTGCTTTTTGCTGGCTATGTCTGTTCCACCCAGATAAAACAGGGAGGTTCACACACCAAAAGGCAACCTGAATGCAGGGAGCAGAGCTGGTTTGGAAGCTCAGTAGAAAGCCCATCAACCAGAGATCTAACGAGTTCCTCCATGCTGGGACTTGCATGAGTTGCCTCTGGAAATCTGGGAGCCACAGTGATGATTATTTTTCCCTCTAAAGCATCACAGAGCATTTGAAAGTCTGCTTATCTCAGGATGTTCCACTGAGCCCATCTGCAGCATCACTGTCAGTGATTGCAGTGTCCTTCAACACCCCCACACCAGGGCTGTCTCATGCTTCAAGCAAAAAATAGGGGAATAAAGTTTGCAGGACTGGTTCCATTTTAGAGAATCCTGCTGCTTAGAAACACAGATGTGAAGATTGATCAGTATATTTGATTTTATTCCATGCTCAGAATAAAGAGGCCTTTTAATGGTCTTTATTCACTACAGCATGAATAAAAGTATTTGTGGATAAGCCCTCAATTGCTGGGGTCAGCAGCAACGGTCCTGGAGAGAGGCAGGACACCAAAGGAAAGAAATGGATGGCTCTGTTGAAAACAAATACATCCCTCCCTCAAATAAAGGCAAGGGGATACTCTTCTCAGCAGCTTGTATCAGACCAGCTCTGATTGTTCTGTCTGGGGACTGGAATGCTGAAATGGATTTCCCTCAAAGTTTTATCACATGAAATATCAAAGTATTACATGTGCATTTATTTTTAAGCCTGTGGCTTGTGTAGTAAAAATTGGGCTTGATGGTTATGATGTGGAAACGAAAGGCAGCCAAGACTCAGATCTTAATTCAAACCATTCATTCCCCCACTGTGTATTTCTTTCTCTCCTTTTTGTCCAATCTGTTAATGTGACATTCCTTTCCAGTGGGAATTTGCTTGTATTTGCAAGAGAATTCAGATTCTTATCTAACAATATATCCTTTCTCCCTTTCCCATACTGCTTAATTCCTTTGTCATTCTTGTGAGCCATTACACTGCTCTGTCAGTTTAAAGAAGACATAAATACAATTTAAGTGTAACTTATGCTGCCAGGATGGGGTAATGAATCCACACCATAAAAATACTCCTAATGTCTGTTACTTAACTGTGAGGTGTCAGTGAATTCTCATGAAGGACATCAGCTAAAAGAGACAATTCAAAAGGCAGGGACATGGAATAACTCCAGCTTGTCACCCTGACCCAGGTGGTGCTCAGCTCGTGTCCCATCAGAGTGAGGACAGACATCCATATCCTAAGGGTTGGATCCTGTCACTGATGTCAACAGGCACCACACCTGAAACAAGAACTTGGCCTCTAGAAAGCACTAACATTGTTCTTTTTCGCTAAGAAAATGTCTGCAGTTTGTTGGTAGCACTGGGAGATACACTAATACACACAGCTGATTATTAAAGGGGTTTTTCTATTTCTTTACTGGCCCATTTCAGTTCATCAGACCCCATCCAACACCCTACAGCGATGAAAAAAATGGATATAACTGTGGGTTTCCCTGCAGAGCCAGCTGAGATTTGAGAGTTCTTGAAGCTCACTTAAATCAGAAAACACTTAAACACTGTAGGTTTTCTTTTATTTACATTTTGGAGAAGCCTTTATGGTGACAGTGCTGATTTTAACAACCATCAGCAAGCCAAATGGAACAGCTTTCCTACCTGAGCAGATGGCCACTAAAAATAGATTACTCACAGCTACAGTTTCCAAATATTTAGAAGATACTTCATATTTGATATTTAAAAGTTGGTCAACCTGTGTCTATTTTTAGGCACCTAAATCAGTGATCCACTTCTCAGTGCTGATGAGCTCCCCACTGATCAAAAAAAAAAGTATGGGCTCAGAATCTTTCAAGGTCACCTTGTCACAGCAGGTAATTAGTTGCCCAGCTATAGATAAAGATATCTAATTTAAGGCATCCAAGATAAAAAAAAAATGAGCTTATCTTCTTTAGATTGCTGAGCATTTGGAGAAACTGCCAACTTCTCAGGACTTGTGTTTTGGCTGCTTTGTGCTACTTATGCAGAACATGTTTGGTCATTATAATCAAGGAACTAATCTAGTCATTATAGTCACTGAAAGAAAGCCACAGCAAAAACTCTGAACTCACTCCTAGGATATTGAAAGACCCATAACAGCACAATGTGTGTAATATTTTATGCCTGGTACTGCACTCCACAGATGCACTGCTGACTGTGCTGGGGACAATACTGAGCCTGCCACAGCTCCAATTCCCCAAGGGCATTTGCTGGGCTGTGCTGGAGCTTGGCTGTTGGAGGTTCTAAAGTGGAGCTAAAGGAAAACAGTTGACTAAGAACACATTGACTGTTTTTTTCCATATGACAACACTGAGACACACACAATCATTCCTGAGAAAAATATAACCTTCAGCTGTCTCAACTGTTATTTTTTCAGTTGCATCAGTAAGGTTTGCATGAGTTATCTGGGCCTTTTTATAAGCTTGTTTGAGAGGAAAAGACACACGACCAATGAAGTCCTCACAACATTCAAGCACATGCTTAGTTCTGGGCTGTCTCGTTGGAAAAAACCCTTTCAAAAGGGCTTGATTTTCACAAAACACTCAGCATTTGCCTTCAGAATTCTAGCTCCAAAAAGATCTCAGCTGATACACTCCAAATCATGAGTCACTTCTTGCAAAATTTAGCCACAAGCATTCCTACATTTGCATTAATTTTTCTAAGGGAAAGTGACTTAAATGTTATATCCTTCATTCAAACTGCAAACGAAAGGAAAAGATGTCTGTGACTCCTATGCTATTTCATTTAATGTAGTGTGAAACCTACTCCTGTCTTATTTTTTGGGTGATGCAGATGCAAAGTCTTTTTAACAGCCCTTCCTTGGGTAAGCCTTGCCTATAGGCTGAGTAAGGTTTAGGCTTGAGAACGAATGAGTGGCTTACAATAGGTAGAAAGTGAATTGTGCAGCGTGTGGAATCACTTCAGGCCTCCAGGAAAAAGGCACAAAGTGCCCCAGAAACCAGGGACTGTGCTCAGGACCCTCAGTGACCCAGCACGACCAGGGTCAGGACTTCAGCTGGAACTGACCCTCACAAATCCCCAAAGTGAGGAGTGATGCTCCCAGCAAAGCCTTTCACAGGGAAAGAGGCAGGACACTTCTCTCTCTCTCTGGCTGAGGAGGAGGTGGTGGGAAGGCAGGCAGAGGCAATGGGGGTGGGCAGGCTCCAGATTGGAGGGGCTGGGAGGAGAGGTAGAGCCTGAAGTGGGAATCCACAAGAACATCCTGCTCTGGGTGTGCAGGAAACTGTGACAGAAGGCACCAAGCACAGAAGGAGTGGGAAAACCTGACTAATTTGGGACCACTACTAACAACCAGATTTCCTTGAGCATTCCAGATCCTGGTGCACAGAAGGCTTTCCACTGCCTTCTAATAGAGTCTAGGTTTTGGGTTTTTTTTCCAGATGGAGTCTGGAGAAGAAACAAGAGATTTTTGACTTCTGTAACTGAGAAAAAGGTGCTTGACTGTCTCTGGCCTCCTGTTTTAGAGTTGGTATCTTCACCACAGTGTGAACAGCAGGCCCAGGATGAGGTCAGCAGGACAGGAGCACTGCCCAGCAGCCCTGTCCAGCTCTGAGGATTGCTCAGAACCAGAGCCTGGCATGCCCAGTCACTTCTGTATCAGAACTGTGCCACTCTGAGGATCCTGAAATGGTCTCGCAGAGGAACATCAGCTTAAACAAAATATTTCATTAAAATCGTTTCATAACACAGATGTCGAGAAAAATAATTTCAAAGCAAACCACATTTACACATTTTTACTCTTCTGAATTCCTTCATAACTTGCCAATTGAAGTGATACATAATGACATGTCACATCATCCTGCCAGGCCACGAACAACAGGAGAAGTCATAATGTGCACTACTGAAATGCCCCAGCTCAATATGCCATAACCTGATGTTCCTAAATACCTTTACATACTCAGGACAGATCATCTGTGTATCTGAGAAGCTGATAAAACATCTGGGCAGCCTTTCCAGATTCACAAGCTCTTTTATCTGCAATCAAAGCCATGATTCTTCCAATGCTGCTGCAGGACTAATGGTGCTGTGTCCTACAGAACAGGATTGGGTCAGGAAGGCTTCAGGTTTTGTTTTTACAGTCTTTGTCTGAAGACAATGTGTCAGACGTGGTTTTCTAAGCCCTGAAAAAGGGTATAAATGGGTTAATTACATCAGATTCTTATGTTTACAGGATGCAGTAAATGGAACAGATGGGCAACGTGTCCTTCTAGTTTGGACATTTTCCTGTCACTAAGTTATAAAACAAACTAAATTATTTTTATGTTGCAGAAAATTAGGTAGCAATTATCATGAAAATGGGCCATAAAACTTGACTTGAGATCTCTCCCTATCTATGTGAGATGAAAAGAAGTTTCTGCAAGAGGAGTAGCTGTGGACAGACTTAATTGCATGGTCCTCAGTCCCAACCTTCAAATCAACTGACTGAAACAGGGCTTGTTCCACTGCTACTGACCCCTGGATTTAATCTGTGTCAGAGTGACTGTTTGACTTGATTTGGTGGTGCTCTCCAATATTCTTTTCCACAGGGGTTGTGACCTGAAACACGCTGTTTGAAAGACTCCCTCTACAGAGAGGGGAATTTGCTGGCTAAATTAAGTAGGATCAGCACATGAATTGGATGATGAACCCCCCAAAATCCATATCAAAAATCAGTAAGGAGCCTGGCAGTCTGTCATGACTCCAAGAGGGAAAAGAAATTTATCTGGCCATCTTCTGCCTCTACTTTACAGCTCTTCAAAATATTAAATTGCCACACACAGAACTCTGTGCTCTCAGGCACGGAAAACAAGGGCATGTTCACACAGCAAACCAGGATCACTGTCCAGAGACTGCCTGTGCAGCAAAAATAACTGATGTCCATTATTTAAAGAAAGGGTATTAAAAATATATATATTCAGTGTAGTTAGAACTTTTACTGCAGACGAAGTCCGTATTTGAAGGGAAAAAATGAGAAGACAATTCCAGAATATCTCCAGAGGAAAGCAATTAACATGGACACGGACCACACCTACATTTTAAAGCCTAACTTCTAAACTTGTTATGAATTACATATATTATATTTGCATTGGTAAAACACTGCCCCATGCCAAAAGGCAACAACAGTAAATACAGAGTGTGCACTACCTGCTTAGGAGTGTGAAGTAACTCTTGGGCAACAGTTGTAGCCACAATAGCCCGACTGCTGGTAGCACTTGGCTGGAGGAACAGTGAAAGCCCAGACACCAGCTGCACCCCAAGGTCTGTTATGGTCACTTTGTCATCCAGCACAGTCACTGTCTTCTCTGCCAGGATGGAGTCAGACAGAGGAGACAAAACCTTTGGAGAAACACAAAAGAACCAACTTAGGAAAAGGCCGATCAATTAAAACAACCTCTCTTAAGGTTATTTCAGGGTCATCATCCCTTCTTGTCTCCAGAGCTTCATGCACAGGAAAGAATGGCAAAGCACACTGAAAAGGCAGTCTGATTTCATTAGCAGGGCTGGAAAAACATCAGTGGAGAGGTTCTGGCTGAGAACATGGCATCCAATACTGACAGCCATCCTGTCCCATGTGTCTTATTTGCATCATTTCACCAGCAGAGCTGATTTAAAACTTCCTTGCCCTGTTATTCTGTCTCCCCATATGGATGAGCTCATCAGACTTCCTGACTACTCCAAAGGGAGGTTAGAAACATCTAGGATTTGTCCTTTACTTCTTGGCTTGGAAATTCTTGTCTATTTTTCTGTTTCTGATGGAACATTAAGGTAGTAGGATGTCCTTCCCTTTAAAGAAGGGCCATGCTGCTGTCTTCAGGGAACTAAGGATAGCCAGTTCATGCACATACTGACTTCTCCACCTTCCTCATCTCATATCTACAGCCTAGATTGGCTGTGTTCACTCTTAATGCATTGGCTTTAGTAAGGATTCAGAAGGGGCAGAACTGGGTGTTGGCCACTTGTGCCTTTCAGAGTTATTAACCAGGATACACTTTTTTCCCCTGAATTAATGTTTAAATAAATAAAATTAAACTTGATAAAATCTGAAGATCCCTGTCTCGAAAAGTCAAAACTGTGCCCATCAGCTGACTGGTGATAACCTGCACCCACATGGGGAAAGAGCTCCCTGACTTCTCACTTAGCCTGGAAATGCTGCCTCTCCTAAACATCTCTGAAGGCTCTATGGCTTCCAGCTCCATGCCTTGGACCACCTCTAGCTTGGATCATTGTTGTTGGGTCAATGCTGCGTGTGACACCCTAGGAGGTCATGGGAATGTAATGGGAGATGACCCTGTTCCAAGAGAGCAGAGCACTGTATCAGATACACCACATGGAGGTTCCCTGTGGGAATGGCAGAACGTGGCAGTCACAGAATCATCAAGAACCACCGTCCAGAGCACGGTACCTGCATCGTCGTCATTCCTACTTCCCTTCCAATCAAGATCCTGCCCTCCTGCAGCTTGGCAATGTGAGGATCCTCCAGCTTCATAAAATCCACCACCAGGTCTGTGATGTCAAACTGCCAGTCTGAGCCCAGCAGGTAGCTCAGCTGGCCCCAGGGGCTGGAATCCTCAGCCACGAACTGGGTGAGGACCCGCACCATGGCGTGCTGGTACTGCAGGGTGCACCCCCTTCCCTTCCGCTCGTCTTCGTCCTCATCATCACTGTCCCTGGTGGGCCTTGGGTTGTAAGAAAGAAAGCATAAAGAAATTATTTCAAGAACATTAGTGAAAACTAACATTAGAGTGCTGATGGAGAGAGTACCCACTTAAATAACAGCCCTCCCTTCTGGTTTTTTGGACCACTGAGGATTCTCGGCCACCTCCCATGATGAAGGACCGTACAAATGGATTATGCCACTTTTTGCTCTAAGCTGGCATATCCAAACAACAACTCTGTAAGTGGACCAAGTGCCCAAGAGAAGACACATGCACAGAATCAAAACTCCCACACATTTTAAAAGCCTTATTGTACCTGCAGATGTCCAGAGCAAAGCTGGGGATTCCAGGACTGCTGCTCCTCAGGGAAAGACGTTGCATTTTGGGTGCAGGTGCTGCATTTCTTTTACAAACCGGCCAAGAAATTTAGCAAACTCAAACCCACCTTTTGTTGGAAACAACTGGGACTCTCCAGCCTTTGATCTGGCTCAGTTCTGTGTCTGAAATGTCAATCTGAAGGGGCAGGCGTGGAACCCAGACCGTGATCTGCAGAGGAGCGCTCAGATACTGGTAGGTGAAGTTCACAAGTGCATTCACCTTGCCTTTCATTTCTTTGCCATTGACAAAAACATAGTCACATCTGTCAGAAACCTGAGGGAGGGGGAAGAGAGAGAGAGAGGAAGAAGAAAAGGTAATCACTGCAACAAAACAAGCTCAAAGTGCAACCCCGGCAGCTCAAAACCAAAAACAAACAGAAAAGGCTCCCTTCTCTTTATGCATGTTAATGATGGCCTTTTACAATGGGAGCAGCTGAACACAAAAATCCTTCATTGACTCAGGAGGCATAATTATGCTGGAGATGCCTAAAGACTGGGTACTATTTCTGAAGCCGGCGGTTGATTTTCCGTTTGTGAGCAGCGAGCCCGTCGCAGTGCTGGGGAATTTTTGATGAGCGAGGCTCCTTCACAGCTTTGTCAAGAGGAACCCAACAAGCCCAAACAGGTCTCCACAGAGGCAAGAGGTGAATCAAAGCTCTACCCTGATGATGACCTTCATCGGGGGGTGACGTTGCTTTCAGTCCCCAAGACAGAGCTGGCTCTGCAGTAGATTCCAGCCACTGAAGGGTAACAGAAGTCTACTCACTTCCTCTGCAATAAACACTATCTGTTTATAAATGTTTACATTTTGATTAAAGCTGTAACGTATTTCTAAACACTACAGTAGATTTATCATTAATATGTAAATGCTGTCCTGAAATATAAGCAAGCATTATCATAGTCATGTAAGAGTTATACCAGTAATCACTTCTTTAATCAATGTTGTAATTTACAGACCATTGAGTTTTCTCATTTATTACGTTACTGAGTACTAGTGATAAAATCACTCCTGAATATATAAATCATTAAGAGGGATGCAGATAGTATGAAGTGACTCCATGTGATAAAGTCATTGTCATTTCTATTCCTAAAGGTGTCATAAATGTCTAGGGAAATCCTGTGGCACATTAATCATACATTAAGTGGCGAGCAATGGGAGCTGTTACATTACTAAATGAGCTGGTATGTCTGCAGAAATTAACAGCAAACCCAGCAGATCTCAACTCCTCCTCTTGCTCCCGTCCTGTCAGAATTCTATTTCATCACCCATAATGAGCATTGTTATGGTGGCAATGCATTTCCCCACCTGAACATATATTTAGATTATCATCTGCTCCTTTTTATCCCCGCTCCCCTTCCCAATACCATTTTATTCAAATGAAGATTATCAGCTGGAAATGCCTGTGTCCCCAGGCTAATCAGACAGATGGATGTCCCTGGGGACCACAGACACAGGAGCTAAACTGTTCCCAGCTCAACATACACATCCCATTTTTATCCTCTTTTGGGTTTAGGCACTGTTCATATTCTGGTAAAATATTTGATGGTGAGATTGCAAAAACAAACTTCAGAGAACATAATACAAGCATTTCTATGATGCATTCCCTAAGAGGGTTATTCTGGCAGAGTTACTGTCTCTCTCAGTGAAGCTGCCTGTGTCTCTCCACCAGAGATGAAGACCCTACAAAGTCTCTTAGACCAGATACCTAATCCCTAGATGGCTGAAATTAAAAGGAATCACATGTAAATAATATACCACACATGAATGTCACCTATGGCAGAACATCCTCATTGAAGTTCAAGGTACAAGGGAGCCCTGGCTGATACAGACTTGAATTTCTGTCTTCCTCTGTAACCTCAGGAAACTCAATTCCATTCTTTCTGTCCAGTTCCCTCCCCGGTGTAAACACTACAACCCAGGGAGCCATGGTCAGCCACAGTCAGAGAACTGCAACTGCACTTGGGAGCACAGAACAACCTCTAGTGGTTGAGTGTGCCTGGGGGAGAAGATCCTCTGTCTGAAACATTCCACAAAGCAGCTTCAGATAAAGCTCTTGGTTCTCCAGCCTTATCTTCCTTTGAGCAGAAGATTTTGGGAGGACTGTCAGTAAGATCTAAGTGAACTCTGCTTGGAGCAGTAGCCACTACTGTCCTGAAACTGGTTCCGTCCCATTCCTTTCTGTGGAGTTCAAACCAAAGAGAAAACAAGTGAACTTTCTGTGTCGTACAACCTGCCTATTTGTGCAAATTGTAAACCACGTGCACGTGCTGATAAAAGATTTTTAACAACAGACTGATCAGGTCTGGTCTGGATGTATGATTTTATATTGTCTAAAACTCAGTGTTGTCAGTAACTGAACAAATCTAACTGTCAGGGAAAAAACACGGTAACAATAGTAGCAAAACTGCAATTCCTAAATGGTTCTGGGCTGAGATCCAATCTCCATCTGTATTTGTAAAGTTGCTCTGTGCCTTCATGGGTATGTAACAAACAAATGGCTAAACAAATACATATACAGCATCCTAAGGAGGTGGCTGCTGCAACCACCACACGGCCTTTACAATTGCTACAGGTTAATATTTATTACTGGACATGCACCAGCAATAGTCAGCAGGTCTTTAGGAGCTGCATTGGGAAAAACATTAGTCTTTTCACCAAGAACAAGCATTGCTAATGTCCTTACACATGCTCTTCCCTCTGTTCCTGTACTTCTGATAAAGTAGCACACAGAGTGAAGGAGGAGCAAAGCTTATAGTGTAGTGTGTTACTGTATTACTGTACACTTTTTAACTGTTTTCAGGAATCCATTCTGGAAGCAATATCCACTGCTTTTGACAGAGAGAGGCAACACTTTCCAACTAGTGCTATAGAGGGGGTGAAAGGGAGAAAAAATCTCAGCATCTAATTCACAAGGTGTGTGTGCTCTCCATGGACTAAGGATACTCACTCTCATGAAACATTCAAGTAAAACTATTCCACAGCTTCTGTAAGCAACACACCCAGCTACACTTCACAGAAAAAAATGAGAGCAAGTGGGTTTGCTTCCCTTGCCCTTGTCTCACACAGTGTCTCTTAAAAAATAAACAAACAGGATTTCTCAGCCTTGGAGAACAAATCCAGATGTACTGATTCTGCTACAATTTACCACATCAGCAACCCCCAGGTAAGGTCTGATTTGCTAAGGAGACACCCCTCACAAAAAAAGGGGTAAGGGTCGTGTGGTGCCACAACAGACCCCCTGCAGCTCAGATTAACTCAGATGGAAATAACATCACAGCCAAGTTGGCTCTGGAGTTGTTCAAAGTAGACTTAAGAGGTTAAATGAGATGGAAACACAGTATTGGTACAACCTAAAACAACAAAGCATGGAATCACGGAGGAAGGATAGAAGGAAGACTTCAAAAAATGGCTCACATTATAACTCAAAATCTTCTTCATTAAAAACATACATTTGTTTAAAATTTTGATAGACAAAAACATCTTCCTGCTTTCCTCCAGGCTTTTGCCAGTGCTACTGGAAGGTCAAGGACCAGCTCTCACATCTGAGTCCTGCCCACTCTAGTCCAAGAGAGTTTCTAATAGAAGCTGGTGACTCTGGGAACAGTGATCTGTATCTCATCTGCTGTAGCATTTATGCTTTTACTATGAAAACACTGTCCCTCTGAAAGTGCTTTTTATCTTTGGCATCAGAAGAAGTGAGCAATGATGAAGGGAAAGCCTGCTTAGCCACCACCTTTAAGTGATTGGGTTTTTTTCTTTTCTGTGTAGCAGATCAGCAAGAAGTTTTGCATTTTAAAGAGCTCTCTGATGCTATTTCAGCAGTTTCTTTCATTATTAAGCTGCATTCAGCTACTTTTGCCCTTTTTTCTATTTTTCTAACTTCTTTCTCCAGATTAAAATAAAGGAGCAAACAGCAAAAACCAGGGCTAAGCACAATTCCCCAGAGCTTTCTTCTTTGTCTTTCTTTTTTTTCTGGCATCATATTTTTGTGCCCCCTTGTAACAAAGGCCGTTGCCTTTCCAGATGACTTGGATAGATTCTCTCTGCAACAAATCACATTTTATTGAGCTGACAGAGAAAACTACTGCCTGGAAATCAAGAGAGAGTCACTCCTGAATCCTTACCTACGGCACTGGGTGACTTTGTGATCCAGGGAGTGAATGCACCTCTGCACCTGGTAATCAACAGGTTGGCTGAAGTGAATACTAAGGATATTCTGTTACCAGCCAAATGTAGAAGCTCTGGATTTTCCTTTACTTATTTCAGATTAAGGTCTTGATCCCACCATGACCTCTGTGTTGCAGAACTGCAAGAAGAGAGCACGAGCTGCTTGAGGTCACCACAAAGGCTGTGACAATGTACTGCAGCCATAAAAGGGGCTGTTGGCACCTCTACAGAATATTGGGTTTGCTGGGTTAAATTCCACTACAGATTCCTGAGAAATCTTCCTTCAATTACTGGTGGAGGCAGATAGTTTTAAAAAAGACAAATGTCATGTCAAATATAAGCCAAGGCTGTCTTTCAAAAGATGGTGAACTCGAAACACTGTCTGTTCTGGTTCGTATCTGTTGCACACAGGAGTGGAAAGAACGACAACTGTAAGACCTAAAAATAAATGAGTGGTGCTGCCTCTGAGAGTCTGGTCTGGTCTAAGCTTGTTTATTCTCCCAGTGGTTTTCACCCCTGCAGATATCAGCCCAGCCTCTGAAGGACAGTTCAGAAGGACAAAATGGGAAGTTTTTAATGCAGCAATCCTGTCAAGTTTATGGACACTGAAAAATGGTGAGGCATCAGTCCATTTTCTAGGTAGAAGTCTGTGTGATTTTAATACTGAACAGAATGAGGAGATATGATAATGGTACCTGTCGTGCTTGTATTCATCAGGTTCAGAATCTTGCATTTTGGTGTGTAAACCCATTTACCCATTTCTGTTATACTAATGTAAATGTTGCTAAAATATTCAAAGGTTACATAAATGTTTAAATATTTATGAAAGCACTTCTGTGAGCAAAGAGATTTTTCCAGTGTCTCTTAAGGAAATCTCAATTTCGGTGTATTTCAGCACAGCACCATCACTCTGACACACCAGAAAGGTAATTGAAGCTCATGGAGGTCAAGCTTTGTGAAGAGTCACTCATTCCATTAAGGAATACAGAGGACCAGGATGATTTATCCACCATACAAACATACATACATATTATTACATAATATATAGGAAATATCAGACAATGATAATCATTCCACAGGCTTTTTGGACAATTCTTTAGAATTTTGTATTATTCATGTCCTTGCTATAGAATTCCTTCTAAGATTTCCTTTTAACAACATCCTCCGTAGAAAGGGAATTATCCTCTATTAAATTGTACAGATTTTGAAAGAGAGACTCTGTGTAGCTCTCCAGCCTTGATTCCAATTAAACACTACAGTCTTACACACAAAGGAAATCCTATGCTACATGAACATTAGGCAACTGCTTCATAAGAAGGATTTCAATGCCTGGCTGCATAATCCTGGATAATCAGTAACCTACTGGAAAATTGAAGCTGTCTCAAGGCCCATACTATTCATTTTTTCATAATAAACTGTTTAAGTCTGATAAGAGGTAAAGCTTCAGACCTGAGCTCTTCCATGATATTTACGGCTTTGTGACACTGTTAGAGCAGCCTTTAAAATGGAAACCTCCATTACAGGAGTTGCTAATTGCTGGTGTGACTTGACTTTGCCAGAGCCACCCCCCACTCCCACTGATGCAGCTGAAACTGTGCTCAGTGACTTGGAAAGTGAAGCCAGAAGCTCCCTCCCAGGGCGAGCACAAAGGTAAATACAGCCCTGCAGACTTAACTCTGATAACACTGTCATCTTAATAAATTAAAGGCTTGATTTTTTCACGTTACGTGCAAGAATAACCCTGAGAGTTGTTCTTACCTGCAACCCAACGAAAGAATGGATCTGTACCTTGCAATAGTTGAGGAATAATGATTCCCAGTCTGGACACAGGGAGCAGGGCAGGTATTACCTTTATTAACTGATTTAAGCCTCATGCTGCCTCTCTTAGCATTAACTGTGCCCAGTTTTCAGTGGATAACAGGGCTTGTGTGTTGGTGTTTCTTTGTGCTTGTAAACAGCTGCCACATCCCAAATGTGGGTTCAAGCCCTGTGATCAGTCCTCAGGCAACATTCCCAGCAATCCACACTAATAACACAGGGATTGAGCCCTGAGTGCTGAAGAAGAGAACTCTGTAAAATCAGGGCCATAGTCTGAGAGCAATTTGGGCTCTCTCTGCTGAGAAGGGTCTGCATTTTCAGTATCAGCAGCCAGATAAGCAAAACTAAGCAGAAACCCCCCAAAGCTAGAGAGCATTTCTTAGGGAAAAGACTGTACATTATCTAATCTCATTACAAAGATTTCACTGGCAGCTTTGCAGAGCAGAAGCAGTACATTGAGCTCACTGAATATCATTCACTAAGACAGAACTGAGAGAGTAAAAGGGGCACAAAATGCCAGCTGAGACTGGAGGGCATCTATTTGCTCCCAAATGACCAGCTTTTGAAGCTGAACTGTAGCTGCACTGAGCCACAGGAGCTCTCTGCAGCTCCCATTATCACAGAACCCAAAATCTGTCTTGTTTTGTGCACTCTCAAGTCCAGCAATTTCTGAAAATGGGGCCGAACACAGAGTTTGGCTCCTGCTCACTGGGGATATTCCAGCCCATACACCCAGCACGGCCCCAAATATCTTGCTTGGCAAAGCAGGATCCCAGGGTGAAATGATGTTTAATTCCATCTACACAGTCTGGGCAGTAGTTGCACATTTGAGAACATCACAGTGCTTGTCATTTCCTACCTTGCTATGTATCTACAATATACAAATTCACCATGTGTAAATCACAACCAGTGGCAGAAAAGGAAAGTAGAAGCAAACCAGAGTTTCTTCTGACTGCATCACTCAGAAGGGTCTGGAGCAAACTGCTTATCTTCCCATCACATCTACAGCTGTCACAGGACTAATGTTATTTCTCCCATTTACTTTCCTGGTTTTGCTCTTGCAGCTTTGAAGTTGATTTTGAAGCACTTTCTGAGGAACCTGAGGCACTATTATTGCTACTCTGCTTGGATTTTTCATTTGGGATGTATTGGTTTTCCACACTGACATCCCTAATGCAGCTGGTGAGCTGGGTGAAGGCAGGAGATAACAGGGAGAGAAGTCTGCAAGGATATGGTTTAAAAGTTCCTTCAGCTGCCCTTGTAATTTTTGCCTACTATGAGATGGCAAGGTATTTACAACTTTTATTGCTGAATTTAAGTATCTCAGACCATGGCAATTTTGAGTTTCAGTTTCCACAGGGGCTGGCTGCTGGGGGAGTGGTGGTGTACATTAATGATACAACACTGTGCAAGCTCCACATACTGCTGCCCTATATGCTCTATTTGCATCTGACAGATGTGTGGTGAAGCTTCATTTTTATAATGCTCCCCTGAAGTTTTTCTGCTCTACTGATGTGTATTGATCCCAGTAAATCACAGGACTATGAAAAGTATTGAGGAGGGCAAGGAGGTGGACTTTCTATTTGCTATTCTGCTCAGAATATAGCAACAGATTTGCCAGAAGAAAAAACTACAGAGTCACGGGGCTTCAGAGCAGCAAAACAATGGCATTTCCACGCTGTGACTTTCTTCCCTGTTTCAAAAGCTTTTCAGTTTCACACAAACGAGTATGTGTTCACACAGGATCAGAAGAGGAAATGGGAGCCATCAGTGGAACTGCTGGGCTTGGACTCACAGAGATGCAGCTGCTGCTTGGGAGGGTTTTCAGGCTGTGTCAGGGTGTGGTGAGTGGGATCTGTGTTTGTGGGTCATCGGTTACCGAACACAAAACTTCTGGAAGCTGACTTGTGGTGGCCCCTTGGGGGTATCTGCACCGTGCAGGGATGTGGCAGAGATGCCATGCTTGCTCTGAGCCTGCTGGTGTGTCCCTACAGCCCTGTGACAGACCCTTGCTCGGGACCACAAGCAGTGCAGCTGTGTCATCCCTCAGTGCTGTGTCACACAGGCTGAGCTTTCAGATCCTGGTTCTGGAGATAACCAAGGGAAGACTGGCAAGCCTGAGAATGAACACACAGGTGCCTTATGAGGAACAGTGCAACTTTTACATTCCTTCCAGAAGGTTATACAACTGCTTTATTTTTTAAAATGAGAGTGCTGCTACAGCTGTGGCTGTGTGGGCTGAAGTACCTGAAGGAGACATCAGCCCTGCCCGCTGCAGTGGAGGAGGGCTGGCAGCTGCTGCTGTTTAGGTTGACCCCTCCATACTCACTGAATCTTGCAAGACTGTCATAAAACCACAGAAGAGAGCATTAAGTTGAAGTGACTGCACACAGTATGGCCTGTCTGTTATTAGAACACTGGATGCCTGGAAACCCCATCTAGTGTGACTTTTCATTTCTCCCTTTGTTTTCAGGGTTGAGTTAGGAATGAGACCTGTTTTAACGAGAAGTTTATCCACCTACTTGTTACTCAGCATGCTCAGCTCTACAGCAGTTGCACCTAGCCAGCAAACTCCAAACAGGGTTTTATTTGACCTAAGTAAAATATAAGCAACAAATCAATTGCATTATATTCACTGTAGGAGCTTTTTAATGGAAGTTAGTGTTCTTCCTCGATCAAAATAGCTGATAGGAACCACCAGCTCCTTCTGGCCAGCTGCTTGTTTTTATTTTCTCCTATAACCTGCCCTAAAACCATAATGTGAAGCCCTAAATCCTCTGAGTCTTGAAGTCTTTGCAATAAAGCCCCATACAAAGAACAGATGTGTGTGTTGAGGTGCAGAAGAGCAGTGCAGGTCTGAAAAGGCTCACCCTGCCCTGGGCAGCAGGGGCTGAAAGCTGTGAGGGAAATGCAACGTGCCCGTGAGGTGCCAGGGTTTCTACTGGAACAAAACCTCCTGAAACTTCTCCTTGAAATCACCCTCTGCCTCACACTTCATCACAACCCACCACAGCATTGTCTGCTTCCAGATGCTGCTGGTAAGAAAGCGCAGGGAACAAACCCTGGATCCCATGGGAAGCTTTGTTTTGAGCAGACTCAGCTTTCCTTTGACAGCCACTTACGAGATCCCTCATTTTAATATTTTAGCAATACCTGTTATAACGTTTCACTGAACCAAGCACAATTATCTCAGAGCTATGCTTGGGACCAGAAGCTCTGAGTCCCTACGAGATCAGTTCTGCAACACTCGTAATGTAACACTTTAATTTCAATAAGAAAAGGACAAAATCTTGATTTAGCCCTGTGGAGAGCAACACACCAAATAGGCCCTCCTTTGTAGTTAAATAAACAACTGAAGAGGTTGAAGCATAGTTATTTATGTAAGACAATAGCAAAGTATTATCTAAATAATAAAGTGCTGATGACTTTTCCTTAGTAAACAGGTTATTGTGATACAGTTCCAGATACACAATTTGAAAAATAAATTACTGCAATTAGTCACAACTATTTATTTATCTCTTACAAATAGGTCCATCTGTCAGCTCCCTTACTGGCCAACTGAGACACTCCTGCATCATGCACTACACAGCATCCAGGCTGACCTTTAATCTGAGTGGATTCACAAATGGACAGCAGACATTTCAACACGAGTCCGTGTCTACTTAGTGATAATTAATTTCATTTCATAAACTCTGCACTACAAATGCCAAAATATCCAAAGCATTTATGAATCCTAAATGACTATTTCATACAAGTCTGTTCCCTGATGTCAGCAATATTCATAGTAAAGTTATTCATGTGTGTAAATTATGACTGGACTGGGGTTTCAAACAAGATCTGTAACCTTGACAGGTGTCTGTTACTGCCCCCACTATTGCTCTGAAAGTGTTGATACCAGCAGCAGTTCCAGGCTTTTCCAGCTATTAAGCCAGAGTTCAACCATAACACCCTCCAGCCAGATTTTCAGCCCCCAGCAGTTCACTGGTGCTTTGATCTGGGATTTTGTTTCAAGTAACAGCACTAAGAGAGGAACAGCTGTGACACTCTGTCCTGGATTTTAGCTCCCAACAGAAATTCCTAACATTCTTGCAGTGGCCTTTACCTGCTGTTAATGTCATCCTCTAGTCATGATTCCCAATGGAACCAAGAGCTCACTGTTCATTAACTACTGAGGGAAATCTTGAAGGTAAATCCACGTTTCTGTTTCCAGTGACATCCTCAGCAGGATGCATATGTGGACTAATATAACCTGAATCCATGTTTTGATCTGAATACACCTCAAACCTAATAATACCATTTAAAAATAAACAGAACTAATAAATAAGGTCTTCAGAGTACAGTTCAAGGCTACTACACTGAGACAGGTATCCAACTCTTAATTTACCAATTATAAATACCAGCACTACAATTAAGAACACAATGTGATGTATAACATCCCCTCACGGAGCCACAGCGTAAAAGCTCGTCCAGGAATGATGAAATACAAACCCAAAAGGTTCACATCAGCTTCTGGAACACACGGAGCACTGAGGATTTTAGAATCCAGGTTGTTTTAACAGCAAAACCCAAACTTAAGTTCAGAAACATTATCAAGGCTGTTCAACCTGGAGACATGAGAAGGATTGCAAGTCTCCTGAAACTGTGGTGCTCTCCACAGCATGAAACCACCTCTGTTCTTTGCAGCCAGGTGACCTGGGAACACGGAGCAGTGTTTGATCCCGAGCAAACTGCACAAAAGCACCAGCAAAAATAGCCACATTCCACTAGAATTTCCAGAAGATGAAAAGAAGCCTGTGCATGCAACTGCAATTACTATTAATGGATCCAGATATATGGATTCTATTGGTAAATTCCAGCTCAGTGAAGTAAAATTTGGCTGTTGCTTCATTTTTAGTGCCGTAATAAATTTCGTGTCCACTTTTAAAAGGTTGGACCACTGTGCGAAGGCCTGGAGCATTCAAAGGCATTTAAAGTTCATGAAATCAGCAGTAAATTTGGAAGTAAGGACTTGAAACTCTGAGACAATAAAAAAAAGTAAAAGGAGTAGTAGTCAGCACATTCAGACAGGACACAAACTGCACTGAGCTGCCTCCAGACCATGATTATCACTGGGGAAACTTTACTTGCAGATAGATCTTAGGTTTAGATTTCCACTGGGTTCTGTTCCTGAGAACAATGTAATTGCAGTCCAGCTGAAGACACTTTAAAAATTAATATAAATAAGCTTTTATCTGATGGCCAATTGCTGGGCACAAACATTACCTTTAAGCTCTCTACATGAACCATGCAAATATTAAAGGTCAAGTGTTAATAGGCACTGATCATCTTCAGCTTCTGGTTTAACTCTCTTAGGTTTGCCTGAATCCAAAGTTACCAGAAATTCCACACAATTAAAAGCAAACAAAAATATCTGATCATGATAATATGTCTAACTATGAAATAGTTCTCAATAGAGCTATATAAATAACTCCTTTTATTTCTATTTTTTTTTTTTTAATGAGTTTGTGGTTTACATTATTCTACAGGCTTTTATGCCTGTAAATGTGTTTTGGGTCTGCTCTGACATGGAAGCTCAGGAACATGAACTGCAAACACATGCACATGGTGCTTGTGAAGATACCATGGGCTTTGCCCAACAGATATAATTTATGATGACTGGATTTTATTTTGTTTTTAAACAGAAAGGTTATTCCCAACAAGGTCTCTACACCGGTGTTTCACAGAGGAAGAAGATGATCTTTCTAAAGAATTTAACATAAAAGCCTGATGGGGAATTTCAAAATGAATTAAGGATGAAAGGCCTCTGTGCTCATTTGAAGCTTTCTGAGTGCTTTTTAAAAACTGAACCAATTGAACATGTCAATTTGCCTTGAACCCCAAACCACTGCCTCGTGTAAAGAAATTTCCTGGAAGAAACAGGAGCATTCTAGATGAAAAAAAAAAAAAAAGGGCAAAAAAAGCACTTTTCTTCCTTTCTGATGAGAGGAGAAAACCTTTTGTTCAAAGCATTTAATTGTTTTTTAACTAGCTGTATGTCTTATAGCAGTTAACACTCATGTCACAGCCACGCTCCTCCAGAGAGTCTGCATATATTTCTAAAAGCACAGAAGACAGTTTCTCCAGTCATCTGAGCAATTTCAAAACATTTCTGAAGAGAAAGAAATTACACCTGAAAAATGTCTCCAGTCGATTCCAATAAAAGCCCTGTGTTAGCCTCCAGTTATTTGTTTCACTTCAACTCCAGAGTGCCCAGACAGGGAGGCTTCTGGAAGCCACTTCAAAATGTTCCAATCGTGCAAACAGGCTCCATTTTAAGAAACCCTTTTAGTGGAGATAAATAATTTCTGTAGAAAATAAGAGAAGAGCACAGCAGGGGCCCAAGTGCTAATCAAAGGACACAGTGCTTCAGGAAAACACCCTTTCCAAACACATTGTTGGAGAACTGCAACAGTCCAGGCTGTACTACAATAACTGCAAGCACATGCTCTTTTTTTTTTTTTTTTTGGTAAGATTTGGGAATTTAGTTTCTTCTTTGATCGATGTGCTCCAAAGCTGAAAACCCAGAAGTCATTTTTCCAAAAGGATTTTTATTTGAAAAATAACAGCGCTGTCATTTTTCTATGCATCATCTGGGGATGTATTACTAATCACATATATATATATATATATATTTCCCTAACCTGAGTCTTCCTCTGAGTGGAAGAACTTAACACTGCTCATTTTGACTGTTGGAAAAGAAGAAATCCCCATGGGGCTGGAATTATTTCCTGAAACTTTGTTAGCTGTTTAAGCAAGATGGAAGCACAATAGGTTTTTCTGGGTTTTGCTTTTTTTGTGGTTTTTTTTGTGGGTTTTTTTGTTTGTTTGTTTGTTTGGGGGGTTTGGGTTTGTTTGTTTGTTTGTTTGTTTTGTTTGTAGTTTTGTTTTTGGGGTTTTTTTTGTGTGGGTTTTTTTTTAATTTGTGAATGCTATCTTGCATTTTTTCTTACTCAGGAATGTGCTTTCCATCAAGGTCACAATCAGGATGATCCCTACACTGAATTTCACTTTTTACTTTGATTTGTAGTTATGTGACTACCTTAGGAATAATGCTAACAGGAATTCTTAGAGATTAAAATCTCTGTAAAGCATCTGACATAGGGGAGCACCTCAAGCTCCAGCAAAATGGAGACATTTGTTTGGCTCTCAAGGATGCACTGAAAGCAGAAAGCTTTCTGTAGAAGTCTTCTACAATGGCTTCCTTAGCTCCAAGTATGACTATTTTCCCCACCTACATGGCTTCTATATAAATTTTACAGTAGTGCAGCCAGCTGTTGGATCCTGCAAGTTCAGGGGAGTTTTGCTGCTTTCCCTGAGCCCAAGGGCTGCCCTGACTGTGACAGGTCATGCTGTGGCACCACTGTTTGTACACGGCACAGCCACGGGAGCTGGGAGCAGATTAAAGACCCCTCAAGTGCCTCATCCCAAAGCCCACTGTGCTCTAAAATCACATCATGGAATAAAACCACCATTCTAAAGAACTTGTGGATCAAGGCTAAAATGCCCCCTTGCTCAAAAACCACGCCCCGTGGAAGTCCTGCTTGGAAAAGCGCCCCGGGATTCAGGCAGAGCACTGTCTTTGCACTGACTCCCTGCACAACTGGGAATTCCCTGCAGGACTGTGACTGCAGCAGGAATAGCTGTGCTGCCTCTGGATGAAACCACCCCCCTGGTGTTGGGGACTGTGTGACATGCAGCTGCTCCCACTGAGCTGATGGCCTGGCCATGTGAGTGCTTCCCAAGCCCCGGTGTGCAGGACCACGTTGTTAATTCAAAACAGCTCCCAGCAGAATGGGAAGTCAACCAGGATGACTTTGCACTGCAGTTGCTGGGGAAGGCTCATCCAATCCCTTCCACTGAGGCAGCTGTGGAGGTGATAATCACAGCTGGAAAGGTGATGGGAAACATCTGGACAGGCAGGACGAACAGCAGAGCTGTTTGTGCAGAGAATGTAATCCGTGCACAGAGGACTCGAGGTGAAATTACCAAGACGTTTGAAAATCAGGGCACGAATGGAAATTAAACCCTGAAATTCTACTGAAACTCAATGTGCTGGCTGTACTGTTGCACCTCACTCTTCTTAAAAATCCCTCTCCTTATGCTTTTGAAACAGCAGTACAGTTAATTTGCAGGGGCTGATTTAGTAGCTGTTCCCAGGCTATTTCTTGTTTGTGTATAACACGATCTGCTCTTCAGGAGCAGATCCATGGCAGGAACTTACTTTAATGACGTCTTCTCCGGAGGATTTGCACTCCACTGACTCAGAGATGTCTGTCACAGCACTGTTCTCCTCAATGGACACCACTTTGATGGGCACTGCCACTGTTTTCCCCGTGAGAATCGCTGTGTTCAGAATCTCCGTGTCCTGTACACAAAACAACAGTGCTGGTCAGGTTAGTTCTCAGTGGCTCAGGATCTAATTTCAGGTTAGTTCTCAGTGGCTCAGGATCTAATTTCAGCTTCAAATAGGTGCAACTTGGTAGAAGGCAGTAAAACCCCAGTTATATTTTATCTGCTAAATAAACACAGTCGGTGCTGGACACTGCTAAATAACAAACAGCATGACTGCAGATAAATTCAGTCCAGGCAGGCACATCACAGGTATCTTCTACTTTGGGGCTTTTCCTAATATTTACCTTCCAAAACATGAGTTCAGAGCTTTTACTAACATGGACTTGACTGGCAATGTTTGGGACAGGATACAAGAGCCTCAAAAGTAAAAATATTGCTCTTTGAATCTAAGCCCATTGCAAGGAACTCTCTGTGAACTCTGTATCTGGAACTGTTTCAAGATTATTTAATTTCCTCTGATATGGCCAATGAAGCAATGTAAGGAATCCAGAAGGAGTCAGTGATGCTATTAACTGCAAGGAAAAATAACGAGGAAATATGGAGTTTGAACTGGGGTTGAGGCCTATAAAAGCCTCTCAATGCACCATCGACTAAGCTAACTCTTCTAACTCCTGAACTGTTTCAGCATCACCATATTCCCAAGGCTCCCATGCAGGAAGAACTTCAAAGTTTTCTCCAACTTCCAATATAAAGTGAATAAAACATTCAGCAAATTCCTCGGCACAGAAGTCATGAGGACTGCAGCCACTGATGTCAACAGCAGCAAAATGGGGCACTGATACTGTTGATACTGTTTTCAATTCAAGTTTAGAGAGTTTGAAATTTAGGTCAGATTTTCTTTTCATCTTGCAACTTGTTATCTCTCAGGTTCTCCTATAGCTCTCATAAGAAATCCCATCAAACTTAAAAGAAAATGCTAAAAAAGGAATGTTGACTGTTCCAGAAGCGTAAGAACCCTAAATTATTCCTATTGCAGATAAGAAAACGAAGCTACCCAACACATTAAATCAGAGCTAGATTTTTAAATAACATTATTGGAAAATCCAAGGCCATTCCCAGGAACTCCCAACTTTCAAAGGCAGAGAACATCCCCAGCCATCCCCCTACAAATTATGCCGGGTACTCAGCATTCAATAAAGCACTGCAGTGAAAGGTGTGCCTTTTGGAGCTTCACTCCTGTCACCCAAAAATGAAAATTTTGTTCCAAAACTATTTATTTCCATGTACTGGGATTTTGATAAGTCCAGAAACAGAATGCAAAGGAGCAGATCTCAACATTTGTGGAAAAACCCCCCTCAGCAACAAACCCAACCACTCTTCTCTCTGCAGACTTCCAAAGCAACAAGCACTGAATAACCCACATGGGTTCATCAAAAAGCAAGCTCAATGTATTTTCCATTGTGCATTTGGCTACTGCAAGTATTGTGTGTCCTTTAAAATTAATCTTTTGTCTCAATTCCTTAAAGCCTTATTTTTTGTGTCTCTGAGTGTTAAACACGGTGAACTGAGGACTCCAGGGCAAAGGAGCAGCAGCAGAGTTTGTGGAAACGACAGGGAATATTTTCAGGCTATCTCAGCTCTGCTTTGAAATTATTGTACTCAGATCCAGCTTTTCTTTAGCAACTGATATGTATTACTGATACAGAAACATGATTTAAAGGGACAGGTTCAGAGGAAGAGAAATACCACAAAGGAATTTCAGATATAAAACATACTCTGCGGCTTGGGGATTTACCCGTGTTTGCATTTAATGTTAATTTATGAAGTTTGGGACAAATCAGAAAATCATAAAACAAAGAAGAAACAAGCCTTGCACCACTGCCAAGAAGATAAAGACCTGATTATGCAATGAGGTGAAACTTTTGTGCCACAAGCAGCAGAGTAAAACCATCATCCAGGTTTAACTCACAACAAACCTCCTGGGAGTTGCTCCAACTCCCTCCAGCTCAGCTTTGCTCATCCCTGCAGCACTGAGCCATCAGGGGCCCCAGTGTGAAATCAAACATGAAGAAAAAGAGGAGGGAAGTGGGAAGCCCAGCAGACAAGACCACGAGGCGCCCTGACCCATCCTGTGCTCCTGATTTCCCAGCCCTGGGTGGCCTCAGGAACAGAGCAGCTGCCCTGGGCATGGCCAGACTGGCAGCAGTGTCACACCCAGTCCTGTTTGCTGCTCCACCAGCCATGGATGGCTGCAGGGAAGCTCCCAGCCCAACCACAGCTCCACGACAACACCCAAGGACAGGATTAAATCCAGTACTGGACACAGGGTGCAAAAAACCAGGAAGCATTAAAGATCAACACGAGCTGCTTCTTTTCTGTGGGAACAACAAATCCTATAAATAATGGACAGAGAAGAGTCAACAGGAGAAGCTGCTCTCAGAAAAGCACTTGAGGACTAGAATAAGTCACAAACTGAATGTAAGTCAGCACTTGCACACTGCTGAGGTTAAAAGCCAAACCTAAACCAACCAAAGAACCCTCCTGCAGTGAACTGTACAAAGAGGATTATCACCTGGAAGGGTGAGGTGCTCCTACACAGCACTAGCACGGCCTCAGCTAAAGGACTGTCTCTGCTTTTGAGAATTATACTGCCAAGAAAAACTTCCTCAAGTGAAAAGAAATAAAAAGGAACAAGGAGAATAAATCAACAAGGAGAAAATAAGATCAATAAGGAATTACTGAAAAAATTGGGAGTGTTTAGACTGGAAAAGATTATGAGAAAAGATGTTTACTGTCTCCACAGGCATAAAAATCTTAAAAAAATGAGAAAATATAATGCTTTCCATGTTTGTGGATGGGGCCTGAGGTAATGGGCTTAAACTGCAACAAGGGAGATTTGTGTGACATTAAGGCAATCTTTATTATAACAATAATGATAGAGAACTGATGGAATAGGTTGTCTAGGGCAGAAGAAAATGCAGTCTAGCCTGAGAGATCTGTGAAGAACAGGTTATCCATCATTCAGAAATAACACAGGTTCTTTCAGTCAGGTAGAGGAGGAGAAGGAGCAGATGATCTCTCGTGGTTCCCTTCACCCCTTTATCTTAGTAGCCTCCATTTCTTCAAAATGGAATGATCACACAATAACCCCTATATCTTGTGTTCTAAATAACCTTGTCCTGCTTCACCCACCACAAATAACACAATCCTTCTCCGCTGGACAAAGAAAATGATCTATACCTTCAAAATGGAAATATCTGAGAGGCAAATGTCACTGATACTCCTGCTTTCTGCACTGTGTGGAGCAGAGCTGCTGGACCAATTGTTAAGTAATAATCTGTCACTTCCGTGTCTCTCATTCCAACAGGTCATTATTGATGTATCTGAATTCTAAGTGGCTGTGGTACAAAGCCATTACTGCAAAGGTTCAAAAACCTTTTCAAATTTCCCAAGACCTTTCTGGAGAGAAGACAGAAAATTTGGCTACTGGGACATTATCATCAATTAGAAACCTCAATCTCCTGCCCTTTGCTAATGGCTTCATTAAAGGAAGCAGTGTGCATATGAATGAATTTATTTTGATTAATTACCTCAGAGAATGCATCTGCCCCCAAAATTGTAAAAGGCATTGTTTGTCATGACAAAGGGCTACTGAAATTTTACCTCCCTTCTCTGTAGTACAATAAGAACATCAGGAATTTCAAATTCATGATGAGCAAAAGGAGATGGAAACATATTGTAGATATTAGCAAATGGCTTCATAGCTGGTACCATTAGAGCCATTAGAGATCCTCAGCATTGGGAAGCAACTGGTACCCACCCAGCTACAGCTCTGGGCAGGAATGGAAACCTTTTGATTTCATCTCCACTGAAAGCAGTCATAACTCATGGGTATTACACAGATTAAGAAATACTGATGTATAAGCAATTAATATATTACACATGATGCTAAAAGCGATTCCCAACTCTGTCACTTCCCCTACTCGGCCTGTGCTATTCAACTGTGATGGTTCAAACAAACCAAAAATGAAGACCAAAGAACAAAGTCTTGAATCTATTGTCTTTTTTGTTTAGAACTAAAACAGAAAGGTGTGTGTCCTATGTCCCTGTGGATGGAACAGCCCTGTGGCACAACTTCTGCCTCCTCTGGTTCCTTCTTATTGCTGCGATAAAACCAAAGGCTTTAATGTAACAGAGAACTGACCCACTGTCTGCACCAGGAGCTTCAACAGCACTCTGTCTGTCTGTCTGTCTGTCTGTCTGTCTGTCTGCTCAGCCATACTGAGCACTCTGGACGTGCCCCACAGACAGGGGGGCTCTGGTTCAGCACCAGAACCTGTTTCCTGCACTCTGCCACCTCCTGCAATACCACTGATTATCCACTGATAAGCAGAAGCAGTAGCTGAATCCTCAAGGAAATGTCAAGCAACATTAGGAAAACAATTATTCTCACAGCAGAACAGGAAATACAAAAGCTGGTATAGGTGATGATTTCTGTGTTTTGTTTTTAAATGCTGTATTCTATCCTGCTTGCAAGCTAATTTGGGAGTATACAAACAAGATTACTAAGAAACCTTCAGAGAGACTAAGAACTCATTTAAAGTGTAGGCACTTTTCAAAATCACAATATCTTGGCCACTTCCACGTTCTTTAATTTTTAAAATCCCCCAAGAACTAATCTACTTTCTGTGCAGGCAGCAGCTGAAGTTTTAAAATCAGATTTATTTTGTGTGACAAAGACTGAAAGCATCTGATAGCAATGTTTGGACTTGTTCCCAAGAAATTCAAACATGGGGAAAGTAGTGTAGAGTAAATTGAAAAAAACAGAAGAAGGATGAGTTGTAACTAAGCATCAATATCTAGTTTGGAAAGAAGTTTCTGTAAGTGTAATGCAAACTCTAAAAAAGCAAGGGTTGGCACTTCCAAAGTTGAAATGGAGAGCTACACATATAATCCTCATTAACACAGAAGGGGGATTTGAGATCTGAGCTTTGGAAGCCTCAAACTGTCTTGGCAGCCTGAGGATCGAATTCCAAGATCAGCTGACTCTGATATTGCAGAGACAAAGTTGGTTTTCTTCTCCCAGTTAAGATGGTTCTTTACTGTTACCAGGGCATCTCTTCAAAGAGCACAGCATAGGAAGGTAATAATTATTATTTAAACATATTTAATTAACAAACAGTATCAATAAAGAATATTTTTTCTTGTTCTTCTAATGGTTAGAGGACAACTCTAGTGGTTAGGCTTAAGGAGATATCAAAGGAGATATTCAAAAGCAAATCATTGAATTCTGTGGGTATGAAATTACTTTAAAAATCTATTGATAGAATTCAATGCAAATATCAGCACTCTCCAGGAAGTCTCCAAGCTTTCTTCCTTGGAGCTGATGTTAGGACTCAGAGTACCATTAGCTTCCATTCATACTCTTGTCTTGCCTATGTCAGAGTTAATTTGGATAAAGTCCACTAGCACTAATATTGGTCTAAATATTTTCTTCCACAGCTGCACTCACTGTGCTACTTCACAGAAAACTCTGCAAAACTGGTTTTCAGAAAAATCAGTACTTTCTCAGAAAGGGAAAATACTGTCCCTAAAGCAAAGGTATTCTAGGCAGAGCTGAGGAGCTTGTGCTCCCTTTTGTCATTCCAATATGGGTAATCCTATGGCTGACTCTGCAGGAATCTCACATTTTATTCCATCCCTGTTTCAGTCGGGGAACTTCCACTGGTGTCAGTGGGAGCTCTGTGCAAAGAGCAAGAACACAGAATATGAGCCTTAGATGCTTGGATTTAGCTGAAGAACAAACCTTATGCTCATCCAACCCCTCAGTCATAAGAAGGCAAGCATTCAGCCATGACTAATTTAGGAACTAATTCAACATTAAATTGTGGCAGAATGAGGAAACAAAGTGACAGCTGTTTAATTAAACTCTAAATCCGATTAGATGGTGTTATCAAGAGAAATCCATGGGAGCCCGAGGTCATGAGAATGGTCCTGTTTACAGGCTGGAAATTCTGTAAGTGGAGCCTCACAGAATGATGTTAATCATAGCTTAGCATTTGGATTTCTCCCTCACTCAAACACGCCACCTCAGGAGTAATCAAACCCATGGCGTAGACGTGAAGGAGTGACACAAAAACGCCATTTATGTTTTAATTGCCAAGGAAATTTTCTTGAAAGAGTATGTGGAAAAGAGGCTTTGGTAGCACTGCCTGCCTTAAAATCAAACCACTACTTGTCTTATGGAAAAAGGACAGAAGCAGCAAGTCCTTGACAGGACTTGGGTCGGCGGAGACAACGCCTACAGAGGAGAGCTCCAGGAGCCGGGCTGTGCCTCCAGCTGCTGTTCAACCCATCACCCTGATCAACAGTGACACCTTGCCAGCACAGTCACAAGGGAAGAAGATGGAGATGTGGGAGATGCACCCGTTTCAAACACCACAGACAATCTCCTGACGAGCCCCGAGTTGTGCGTCACCAGTTTCGGTGGCACCTCAGCCAGCGGGTGACAGAGCTGAACTCACTGCAGGCAACTGCTGTGCTGATTTGTGACCCTGGTGACACAACGGGTGTAGATTCGAGTTATTAATACTACTGAGATTACAGCTGATTAACGAAATAACTTTGTTAGGCAGCAGACTCTGTTTATCTACATAATCCTCTGATTAACAGTAAATTATACATTGTGCTTTCTGCCAACTGGGTTCTCTGACACTCCACATTCACAGGCAGTGTGTACAAGAAGGGAAAGGAGCTGACATTCAGGTTTAAAATTCTTAGCACACCCTTCAGGAGAACAGGAGTGTTTCTACAGACCAAAGAGTTCGCTTGGTTGAAAATTTCCCTGAGGCAGATTCACCCTGTTGGCAGGCACTGGGGAAGGGCAAATCTTCTTGGTCAGATTTTGGGTTGTTCTTTCACTTGATTCTAATGCTATTGACCCATCACATGTAAATCCTGCTCTGCTTCATTCATCAGTTTATAATATGAGGGCTTTTACTTCATGAGTAATATCACACTGCAAAAAAAAAATAGGATAATGCTGTTAAGCAGTAAAACTTACTTAATAGCATCCCTCAGCATTCAAATGTGGATCTAGATGGAATCCAGGTTACTCCATGTCTCTTACTCCATGACTCTAAGGTCCACACTGGCAAGGAAAATGTTAACTAAGGAACAAATTAACTGTGTTGAAAAATTAGGCCATTCAAAATCTACGTAAAAAACAGACTTAAAGAATCAGACTTAAAGAATAAAAGTTGCCATTTCAGCAGTCGCTTTCTTAGGAGGACAGGAGAACAAAGGATCTCAAAGTTTCTGTTGGATGCTAATTCTTTCTGTCACACAACAGCACTGTGAGGTATCTTCTCTTTAATAAATTTGTTTTTGAATCGCCAACCACGCACACGGCACAGAAATTAAGGACAACACCTGCCCTGAAGAACAAACAACACAGAAGTCAAAGACAGCCAAAACATCTCCCATGGAAAGACCCAAAGGTGGAGGTTGGCACTGTTCTGTCCCCGGCAGGCACATTTGTTTGAAGCCCCTGATCAACATGATACCTGTGGGTCTCCGAGTCTTAAAGAAGGGGAATGGAAACAGGGACACAGGGAAGGGATTCACACTCATCTTCCTCACCTCTCAGAAGAGTGGCTGTGGCAGGCAAAGCCCACGAGTGCACAGCCTAGGCTGGGGGCCCTCACTAATTTCTCCTGCAAGAAAAACAGTGGCAGCTTCCTGGGACCAGAAGGAGAGGAAGCAAATGAGGCTCAGCCAGGATGGGAATTTTTGGGGCCCAGCACAATCTTCCCTGTAGCTTTTGTGAACGATGTAATTTATGATGAAGATCTAAGTGTCTCTTCAAAAGGAGAACTCAGTGTTCTGCACATGCAATGCCCTTTCAATCAACGATCCTGTCTCTGTTTAGTCTCCATATTGAGATAAATCTTAATGACTGGCCCCCTATTTTAGCAACAGATCGTTCCATTTTCTTCCCTGCTTGTACAGTTTTCAAATACCCTGCCTGTGGAATTTTTGAGTCCTGATAAATTATGCTCTGCAGACAGAAAAGGGGAATGTGGAATATATTAAGAGACAGGGATGCAGAAAAATACCTTTGGATTCTTGGATGACTAATCCACACTTTCCTAGCAGTGAATCCACCCTGTTAGCACTCAGACATGCAAAAGGGAACGTGGCCAATGATCACTTTGATTTAGCAGATGCAGGCTGTGTTGCTGAATGTAATTCTATCATCAGCCAAAAGTGAGTATCCCTTAAAAAGCAAGAAGGGACTGGATCAACTAATTGCTTTGTTCTGTTTACAGTTAATGGCATAAAATGATGGAAAAACGTTATAAAGTCATTAATCAGATCTGTGCATTGGTATGAAGGGCACATTGACCCAAAGTCACATACAGAGGTCTGGACTCTACCCAGGTTGTTGTCATGATAATCTCACTTCTTAGTGTTTGTAATTTTGAATAAAAAAATTAAAATCTTATCAGCATAACCTTCCTGTTTGCAAAGGCCATAAATGTTGTTCTGGCTGGCAGAAAAATGAGCAGTGGTCACACTGGTTTATAATCAGGATGAATCCTCCAAAAAGGAGAGTGAGAAATTTTGCTTTATGCTGTGGGCTAAAAAATGCCCCTTCTTCAGAGCTTATGGAAACAGAATTATACTGGCAGACAAGGCAGCTTCCTACAATCTGCTGATGAGGGATAATCAGTCCTTCACTTCCAATGTTTGGAACTGAGAGGAATGAAGAATCCTTATTACCCACCACAGCCAGAGAACTATAAAACCTCTGAAGGTCCTGTCACTTCTTCCACTTCTGAACACCTGAGAATCGAATTCAGATTCCTTTTAACAAATTGGCTTCAGGAGTAAATATTTACTTCTCTGTATTTGTCATACTAAGTTTATCACATGCAGTTCACAACACCAATTCAAAACTTAATTTTGGAGCTGTAATAGTTTGCCACAGGCACTGAGACTAACCAGGAAATCTTATTTCCTCTCCCTTGTGGAATCAGGATCTAAGCACTTCCATTAATATTTCTACCAGTAAAGTTCCATTGCCTGAATGTCAATGCTACTTGTATTTAACATTTCTCTCAAAGTAACCCCATTTTGGCTCCATGTGATAGCTGGATGTCAATATGCTGAGCAGTGACTATAATGAGGGACTGTTTCTACACCAAGGAGGTAAAAGGCAACCAGATCAACTGATTGTCAGTTCATCTTGGTGAATACCTGATTCTTGTTGTTTTCTGAACACACCTAGGAATGAGAAAAATCATTCCCATGTCATCTGACACAGGTTTGGTTTTGCTTTTCTTGCTGAATAAAACACTTCAAAAATATTGAAGTGTTGTAGTTTTCCTTCCATTTTGTTTTCCAAATATATTTGGGGAAATACACAGCCCCAGTGTCCTATCAAAACAAAACAAAAAATCAAATTACTTTTATTTATAAAGTATAGACCCCCAAATACCAATTTAAATGGCTCTTCATTTGATCCCTCGTAGCTTTTAATTTTTTTTAATATATAAACCCTTTGTTTTCTTTTACCTTAAAACTTGTCTTTACCCATCATAAAGCAAGGTGGAATCAGAAACACGTGGTCCTTTTCCCCCAGAGAGGATGGATTTGGTTAAGCAATGATTACTGACTCCTCTGGGAACCTGCATTGGAGGAGCTCAGAATATCCAGATCCCTGAATTGTGAGGGACAAAACTAATCACCCAGTGGGTTGGAGAGGCATCCCCTGCAGCAGCCACAACCAGCAAACCTTCTGCAAGGAGGGAGATGTCAGACAGATTCCTCTGAGACTGCAGATGGTGAGAACAGCCCCCGAAACTCCTTCCTCCCACCTGCCAAGGACGGATGCACTGCTCGGATCAGGCAGGGGAACACGCTCAGCTCACCCCTGACAACGTGTTACACTTGCACTCAGAGCTTTTGTTTAACCAACCAAGGCCTCAAGAAAAAACCCCAAACCTTCCTCCCACCCTAAATTACTCCGACAAGATGATCTTACCCGATAATGTAACCCCCCCAGGTGACGGGAAATGCAAATTAATAAGGACATGAAAGAAAATCAACCGAACGTTTTCATGCTTGATTGTGTCTTCCTTTTGCATCTTAAAAGCTGCAAATGTGCACAGTTTGTCTTTTGTGAGTGCCTATCATAACCAACATGTATCAACAGCGACTGAGCCTCTGGCTGGAGGCCCCTCAGCTTTGCAGGAGCTGTGACACCAAATTCAATTAGGAACAGCTCACTAAAAACCCAAGTATTACACTAAAGCTGTCCCTATTTTCTGTTGACTAAAACAGATATGTCAGGATCCAGTGGCCAATGTGCATTTTCAAAGAAAGACGGTATTTCCTGCTGCGTGGAGGAAGAGTAACTGAAAAATTACTTCAAAGGAAAAAATTCTGGAACCACTTAAAACGTAGAAAAAGTTTTAAAGACAACTGCAGGAGATGGGAAGCAGAAGCCCACATTTCATCTTTCTATAACCACTTAAAATATAGAATAAGGACATAAAGGTGACTGGAGAAGATGTGAAGCAGAAGCCCACGTTTTATTTCTCTAACTAAACTTAGAAGTAAATGAAAAAAATCACCCTGATTTTTTAAGAGATGCTTATGTGTAACTACCTGCTCCTCTTCGTGACATTTCATTCCTTACTTTCAATATTTTGCTAAATTGACTTAGAAATGAAAGCACTTATGTAGGAAACACACTATCTAGAGAGAGAAAAAATTGCAGTTACGGCTTGAAATGTAAGTGATTACCTAAGATACTCCAACTCCAGCATTAATGGTTATTTTTAGCATAGAAAATGCAAACAGATGAAAAGCTGTGAAGTGACAGGTTAAAAGCCTTTATTCTGAGACCAACACACTTGAGAACCATCACTGTTGCTGCCTCAGAGCATTGCTACTTATGGATATAAGTATACTTGCAGATGCTTATGAATACACTTACACTTGATAAATACAAGCAATAAACTGTCCTAAGTCCTCTTCAAAACTTATGCTTTTATGCATTCATGCCATGCATAAATTATACACATTTCATCTACAGTAGACATATGACAATATCTACAATGCCTAGTCATACATATAATTTTTTAGCTAATAAACACCCTTCGAAGAGAGCTTGGAAAACAGAGCAGAGGGAAAACATATTCAGAGCATTAGCTCAGTGAATGTAGCTACTTACAACACTCCCAGGAAAGGATAAATATTTGTTACAGATAGCAAAAGCCAGGCCAATAAAATAGCCCTGGAAACTGCAACACATTCTATCCTTTGTAATCACAAAAATAGCTTTTCATTTACTCAAACATCCAAGGAATAATTGTCCGAGGAAGCTTTGGGCTATGATGAACACCTCTCATGTTTTCTCCATTGCTGAATGGTCCTATTAAGTTTATCACAGATGGGAAAGGGAATATTGGTAAAGCCTGAATGGGAGAGAAAGGCAATAGCCACCTGGTGATCTTATAATGGACTAGTTCATGGATGCTTAAGCAGCCAAGGATGGAGCTCTATATTATTTTCTAGCTGAAATAATTTCATGGCTTACAGTTCCCTTTCGTTGCATAAAGACTAATACACAAAGCTTGTCAATTTAAGGGTATTTTCTCAAGATCTGTCAGTCATTTACTTTCCTTTTTCACAAGTCTGAGGAAGTTATTTGGAAATGGAGCCCCAGTGAAATTGGGTTTGCTCCACCATTAGGCAGGACCAGAGCAGCTCTGGTGGTGCCTCCAGCCTGTGACGACTGGTCGTAAAAAGGCAATTTGCATTAGCAATTTGAAATTCTTCCCATGTTCATTTCATTTAGACCTGTGGCCCCTGTTATAGAGTTGGCTTTATAGCTGTAATAATATTGCTGTAATAGCTGTAATCAATAGGCAGTTGCAGATTGAAAATACAGAAGCATCTTAGGACACAAGAATGGGTGCACACACAATACAGGCTGTATGTATGTGATGTATGTGATGTATGTGCAGATGTGAGCACACAAATACATCCCCAGCTATAATGGAAGCAAGACTACGAGGCATCCTGTGTTAATAGAAACCACAAACTTGATTACAGGCAGATAGAGGCTGTACTTTTCATTTTATATATAACATTTTTCCATCCCAGTTCTTTCTTAGCATAAATATTTTGCAAACAATTTTTTTCAGCCTGACCCTTTTGAAATCAACAGTCATTTTCAGCAAAGCCAAGGTCCATTCCACCAAGCATTATGGAGTAAATCCCAAAGAACCCCCACTAATGTGCTTTCCTGTAGTCAGACCCAAGCACTTCTCTAAACCTCTGCTGACTTCCACCTGAAGGGCTGGGGTCCTACTCAGACAAAACTGATGGATGTAAGTGGCCATTAGGCTAATAAGACATGATTAGAGGGGGTTTTCCAGCACTTAGGGATGATCTGGATCACAGGGATACTTTTGCTGTTGTCAGTTTATCCCTTCACACATTGCAGATGTTCCCTGTGGTTGATATGAAACCACATAAGATGGGAATCTTAACGTGGTTTCTGAAAGATGGGAGTTAAAACCTTCAAAAAAAAGCTTAAAGAAGCCCTTCAGTGAGGGCCTGATATTTACAAATACTTATGTACACTTTTTAGCTGCTTCTGTTTGCAGTGGATTCTTCAGCAGCAGCAGGAAAAGCTACCAAGGATGTATATCCTTTGAGAAGGTAAACTGCACACTGAAGATACCCACATAGTTACAGGAAAAAAACCCCAAACAACAACCAAACGAACAAAAACCCCCAGGGTACTTTTGGGGACGTGCTTCACGGCAGATCCAATTCCCAATCTGCAGTTCTGGGAAAAGACTGAAGTGTCTAAGAGCACAGTGCCATTTCCATGCTCTCAGGTATCATGCCTGGCCTCCAGATGCTCTTCCATAAGGGCACAGGTCTCCTGTAGGTCCTGTGTCATGCCTGGTAGCCCTGAATGGATGGTTCAGACTCTGCAGCATCTTTAATGGTATCAGACACCTCCCTGCAGGCATCTGGATCACCTCCTTCTTGCTTCCCCCTGAATTTTGTGCAACTTTCCCATCTGCCTTCTTGTGTTTCAGCTCCCCCTGTACAGAGGGGCTCTGCCCTCACTCCATTTATTAACTGGGGAAGTAGAAACTCTTCTTAGTCAATGAAATTTGGTGCCTTCTATAACTTATAACTCACTGCTGGAACTTCAGGTGGAGCCCCCAGATTTTACTGCATGGGAACCAAGTTTTGTACAGTGTTCCAAGCCACAAGAATAAACTAATGACGATGAATAACGATGAAAAAACTATTCAAATTGGAAAATCAAGGTAAAATCTTATCTACCCTGATTGCCCCAAGGGATGGGCACTGCACTGATCTGAGTGTGGGGTGGTCTGCACTCTACAGCTGGGGTGCAGTAATTTTAAATGCTTTATGGACTTCAAGGATTAAGTCCCAAGGACAATGTCTCGTTTTAAGTGACTGGGGTACTGCATGATACATGGATGATTTTTATGGCTGCTGTGGAGGTTGTGAACTTGTTTTATTTGTGTAGATTAATATGTCACGGATTATTAATTAGTTACTTTCTCCTTCTAACAGACAGTATTCATCTCCTACAAGTCCCTAACGGTCCTCAATTTTTGTCCATGCTCTTGGCTGAAGTTTGTGGATGTCAGAACCCTATTTAAACCACAGCACAAGTGAAGTAGGCAGCTTCTGCTTCAGTATTTCAATTTAATTTAGTCTATTTTGAAATCAGCAAGAGAATATTTCTACTTGCTCCTTTCTTATATTGGCTGTACAGTTTTAATTCTCCATAAGCAAAATCTGAAACAGAGACACAACTAATTCTTACGACACTGCTATGAAAAAGTAGTAATAAAAATGCAGAAAATAGGCATTATTAATTCTTATCCTTGTACCTACAGGATTTTTCCTTTTCAAATGGTTTATTGATTTCACTGACTTCATAGCAGGTCCACATAAGCACATAGAAGGCAGGAACAAGATTATTTGCATCAATGAGTGCAGATACTGTACAGACATCAGAAACTTAGTGCAGCTAAAAAGATGAGAGAGTGACACAGGAAAATTAAATTATTGATCAGACACATGTCTGATAGACTGGTGGCCCTTATAATATATAGAAACTAAACCTGGCATACATCTAGATGGAGGTAAATTAAATATATACAGTATGTATAATCACAGATTCAATTATTTCCTCCTTCCTCAAGTAAAAACATGTTTTACCTTCAGGGGTTGCTTGTCAAGATCCTGCTGGCTGAAAGCTCATGGCCAGAGAACCATCCTTAAAATAGGTTGCTATGATCATTGTATAAGTCACGGATATGACAGACAAAGGGATCAGATCCATTTGTTTAAAGCAGTATTTTAGTTGTTACCATAACCTGAAGCAAGCCCAGTCACCATTAACTTTATCTGAGCATCTCAAAGCAACTTACAACGCTGAAAGAGACTTGAAAAAAGATTTGTGCACTTGAAAGCTTGGCTGTTTTTTCCAGCTCTTGGATGGCCTAATAAAAGACATCACCTCGAGCCACAAACCTTGCCTCACTTATATTTTTACTCTTCAGGACTAGAACGGCACTGTCAGTACTGAGGTTGGCATCCACGCTTAAGCAGGGAATTTTCCTTCATAGAGAATGACCCTGTAAGCCAAATACTTGCATTGTAACGTAGGAAATATGAACCACTGTGACTGTTTTAAACCTGCTCTGAGCCTGAGCCAAAGATCCAAAAAAAGAGGCAGAAACCAACTCCAGACCTGCGGCTCCCAGTCCACCAGACCATTCCTGGTTTTGCATATCAGAGTCTCCCAGTGCTTAATGAGTAGTCCATAATTTGAATGAGGTAAGAGCAGTGAGGAGGAATTACTGAGTCTCAAATGACTTATTTATTACCACACCAATCTCACTCCTGAAGATTCCAAGCATCCTTAAAACATATGCCGCAGGATACCTGGTGCCAGCTGGCAGCTCTGCTCTTTAGTCACTGCTTTTCAACGCTTCCAATTGACATTTTGTCCCAGATCCAGAACCTAAAACAGAGTCTTCTCTGCTGGCTCAAGCCAAGCAGCAAAGCCCTATAAAAACTTCCCTTGCTATTGGCACACAGGCACGTAGTACCCTGCACAAAATGATTCAAGAGTACGGCCGGGTCCAAGACTGATCTCTTTGGTTTCTGCTGCTGACATAATACATGCAGCAGGAGGCCTTCTACCTTCTGTTAGCTCTCCAAAATGAGAACTCAAGATCACAAAGAGGTTATAGCAAGCCTTTTGGATTTCAGCCAGTTGTGCACCGTTTCAGAACACAAAAGGAAGGGAATTCACCTTTAAATCACACAAGGTGATTTTTGTCCACCATCGTCTCTCCCCATCCACGTCCTGGTAAAGTCTGGTTTATGCAAATGAAAATAAAAGTGTTATGCCAAGGTAAAAAATGTCCACATTAAAGAAAAAAAAAGATAGAGTGGATCTCCCTGGAATGGCACACTGAGACTAAAACTCAGTAATGAACCTTAAGGTTTGAACTGCAAGAAGTACTTTGGGAGTAAAAGGTATAAATAAATGTGCTATGCTGCAGAACCATCCTAGATGTGAGCACATTATGTGGTACAGTAACACACTGGTGTGTTTTTCAATACTGAATTTACAGGCTAATGTTTCCCTCTATCATTTTCTCAAACTTCCCAGTGAACTTGAATTATTTTTTTACACTTATTTAGTTTAAGCAAAATACTCATTTCAGAGCCTCCAAAACATGCAGAGCTCTGGTCCTACAGGGCCTTGGAGAGCAGAGCACAACACAGTCACTAATCCTGGTACTGACAGTCAGCATTCAATATTCACCCACTCTAATTAATAAAACTGTGCTGTTGCTATTTTTTACTAATAGAGGATTTCCAAAAGCAAATTGCAGCCATAAATTACATCATTACAGCCTTATATTATTGTTCTGTGAGGTAACAAATCTTGCAGAAAGACAATCAGCTTTGCTAGAGAAAAAAAACCACAGAGAACAAATCAGATGATTTGGACCTGATTAAAATTAATGCCAGTGGTACATTTTTTTTTTCCATTTGCTTGCTGAAATTCCCTCTCTCCCCAGTGTGCTGGCTTGCTGATGGTCATGTCATGGTGCTGGTGCTTTAAATATCAGGCATGATTTGCTTCTGAGGGAAAGCCAATCCTGACTGTTCACTGCCTGTGCTGATTTACTTTGCTGGGCCCTGCAGTTTAACTGTGGTCTAAAGACACACCACAGCAACGGGGCCACAGCCACAGGGTACAAATTTTGGTCTGTTCATTCATTTCAGCACATGTGCAACAACATGGAGAGCTTGGGCAGTGCAGGAAGACCTTTGCATACAGCCCCTCTAACTTAGAAAGGTTAGTTTTGCTGGTAGTCCAAGTTTTGGTGCAGTTTTGGTACCCTTTTGATTCTGGGGTTATGAACAGATCAAATCCCATCCCCACTGCTGCTCCCCATGTCTTTTAGCAGCTTCTGCAGAAGGAAAGAGCCAGAAGCACAATGCCAGCTTTCTCCCCAGGACTGTGCTGAACCCTGTCCTGGGTTTTGGTCTTTTATCTCCCTCAAGCAGAACTATTGAGTTTGAAGTACAGATTCCTAATGAATTCCATGACAAACATCCTCAGTGATGAGTGTCTGGCTGGATAATGAACTGCAAACTGAAAGCAGGGTAAGGCAAACATGCAACTGAGAGCAAACCAAAGGTGAAAAGTTGCTTGGATTTAATGTTTGGGGGTAGCTCATTAAAACACTGAAGCTTATAAAATACCTGGTGATTTTCCCCCCTATGCTCCCTCATTATCTTCCATTAGAGTAAAGCATTTTCTTGTTGTCTCAATAGTTTCAGTGTCCAAGCTGTAACACCTCAGGACCTCATTAATCAGAGTCCAGCCCAAACAATTCAGAATTCTGCTAAGTAAATACTTCACCTGACTGTGAAGAGTGAGGCATTCCCCAGAAATTTTAAAATTCTCTTTACAGATGAAAATCATCATTAGAAGCTGCCAATTAAGAGAAATTGCTCCTGTTTTTCAGTAAAGGTCACGGCTATCCCAACTAATGCTCAAGCTGGCTCTGTCTGCCAACACACCTGGTCTGCTCTGGCAGACACTGTTCAGATGTCATCTCCCTTAAGTGACAGCAGGAGGAGGTGGTGGACACCTTTACTCTCTAGGGTAAACCACAAATGTTTGTTGTTTGGAATTAGTTTGGACAGTGCCTGGACATGTATTTATGAGTTAAGTCAAGACAAGTGTTTGTTAGCTAAAGGTAATGAGAAAGCTCGAGTTTAGATGAGCACTAGGACATTAACTTCCACAGGACAAGGCAAAATCTAGCAGTGGAGACTGCTGAGTACAGCTCCCTTCCCAGCTCTGGCAGCAGCTCCTGAACAAAGCCCTGCAATGTTCTTCCATCTCCTTTTACATTCCTCTCAAATCCTTGGCAGCAGAAGTGCTGTGCTGCAGGAGGTTCAGTCAGGCACAGTATCTGCCTCCCTGTGTTGGCCATGGGTGAACTCTGGTCAAAGCCTGAAATGCTTAACACACACTACAGTCTCACAAATTAGGAACTTCTTTGCTTTTAAATTCCAGTCCTGTGCCAGCTGCAAACTTTTGCAGAATATCAGCCCCTGAAATTGGTCTCCTGCTCCTTCTGAGAAGTGCCTCTCTGCCCTCCTCCATCTGATCTGGCTGTGAAGGCAGCAGGGAGGGTACACAGGGTGAATACAGCCCTGAGCATCAAAATAGCCAGCCCTGGAATGTCCTTCTCAGGCACATCATGGGGGACCAGAGTTCACTTTCTGCTGGCTCTGCGTGGTCTCTGCTCACACGTGTGTGGCAGCTGTGAAACTGCCTTTGTGGTTATGTTCAACAACCACAATTTTAACCAGCTGTCATTTCAAATATAAACTGTTATTTAAGATGTCTTCTTCTGATGGAGCAGCATCATAAACCTGAACCAACACTTAGAGCAGTCCCCAAATCCTGCCCAGTGCATCACAAGAACAAAATGATCTCCAGAATCCACATGTGACACAACATAGTGCCACGAATTGACACCAGAATTACCTTCAGCAGAATGTGGACTTGACTCCAGCCAACTTGTAATGCTGAGAACCAGCACAGAGGCTCCTGTTATTTAAGCTTCATATTAATATCTCTCAGAGATCTTTAAAAATCTGGAAACTAGCTGGCCCCACCTCTCCTCAGCATTTTAAAATCTCAAATTCAAGAGCATTGTCAGATATGAGGGCTGCTGGAAGAGGAAATTATTCATACTCTTGTGCTGCATAGAAAATGACATACAACTTGATCCAATGGAAATATTAATTCCAGCCAGATGAGATAGCCTTATTGATCCATTCTCATTTCCTGCAAAAGGTAGGACTGAATGTGATTGTAGTAAAGAAAAGCAAAACAGAAGCTAGAGGCAAAAGTGCAAGGGCTGTAGAAATGAAGACTGGGACTTAAAAAGGCGCTGTTGAAATGAGTCATTTTGAATTCTCTCCGTTGCCTGCATCTTCTGACCAATTTAAGATCAATGAACAACAGTTCATCCGTTTTTTTGCTTTTGTTTCCTGATGGGCAGACAACAAAAGAGCCAATTCTTCACAGATAAGATTAATCAATAAGCATTGCTAGTCACAGCCTAGTGCACTACGTGACACAGCCAATTAATAAGCAGGTATGCAGGCTCCTGAGTTCTTCTGCTATAAACAGAGAGCAATGGCACAATCTGCAGTGAAATTATATCCACCATAAGTCAGGAAGGAATGCTATCCTGGTTTAAACAATTGAACCTGCCATGATGGAAATTGTAGGCACAGAAGTGATCTCAGTCACTGCTTCTCCCTTAACATCAGGAGATTGTAACTCTGGTGTTTCACACAGAGCACTCAGTGTGGTAACTGGGCTCTAAAAACTCCTGACTTCATGGTACTATTTAGGGCTTCACAGTTCATTTAAATTGGCCCAGTTACTATTACTAACAGTAATAGGATAGTCTTACATAAAATAAATTTCCTTCAGCTCACAGGTTCATTTTATGCGATCCATAACTAAATTATCTGAGGCAATACCTGTCAGCTGAAAAGCCTGATACATCGATTATCTGTTTGTTTGTTTGTGATAAGCAAACCAGGAAATGGATTTTATCTTCTGGAAAGCTCCTCAGTGCCTGTTGGCCCTGCTTCCTTCAAGACTGAAAGATGAACAGGAGTGAGGATTCTGCACTTGTGTGACCTTGAACCAGACAGAGCTTTATGGTGTGAACTCACGGACTGTGCAGGGATGAAAACTCTATTTATTCAGGTCCATATTTTAAAATGGTATTACAGGGACTTCATTACAGTGAAATACCTTAAAAAACCCTTTACCTTAGGGAATGGCATACATAAATGTGTGCATAAAACAACACTGCTTCGGGAGCTAAGTTTTTGATCATCTCTGTTTTCAAGGAAAGCAAGTTAACAAACACACATAAAAGTGTCAAAAGCGGTTTTGGCTGAGTCACAGCTCTGCAGCAGGTCCATTCTCCTGCTTCTGCAGCAGGAATGTCAACACACTGAGTTCAGAATGCAAAGAAACACACAGACCAAGCACTTCCTAATGAACAACTACCACTGAGCAAAAAGCAGGTGTGGAATTGTCCTGCCTGATGAGCAGCTACACATTAATGCTGGGTTTGCCAGGTTACTCTGCACAAACACTTGGAACTTGGATTAACCAGAAGTTAATAGGATGCTGTTTCACAAGGAAAAGATGCTTTTATATCAGTAGAAAGGCAGATTATTATATCTTTTATGAGGCCCACTGGTACAGCTGAGGAGAAGAGACAAACTCCTGAGCACGTGAGGTGTGAAAGAGCAGCAAGAAACTTCCAGAGATGCCTGAGAGCTGTTCCAACTTTGGTTTGTTTGTAAGGAATTATCAATGCATTACAGACTCTGATGAATGAAACCTGAAAGACCCACTGAAAACCAGTATTAGTGTTATTTTTTTTTTAAAGAGGAAATACTCATGGATAAGCAAGTTGCATGGCTTCTCATGGTGACAAATGTCTTCAAATTTAGACTAGAACTCTCAGAGTAAACTCCTGCCATTGAGTTTATGCTTCAACATTACAAATATCTGTATTTTATGCAAGTCACAGACAGGGATCAACTTCAGAGAGAGTTTATCCTGCTGCTGAAGGACTACTAGTTCCATATACAGGGACCCAAATGGCCTTGCATAAATATTAAACCATTGATTCCCCATCTTCCTCCCATGAAGGAGTTTTCCTTTAATATTAATGTGCCTTATTGGCATTGAACAGTGCACTTACACACAGGTTTTCTACCTTGTTCCATCCCAAAGCAAAATTTAATACTATTAAAAACATGCACTATCCATTTAAAGCATGGAAAGAAATCTCTTGCTGAGTTTCCCAAAACGTGTTCTCATGTTGAACACAAACATACAGATCTCTTCACTGGAATTTTTGTGTGTTCACATACTATAGATGTGACCAATTTGGGGTATTTTAATCTAGTCAAGTGGAAAAATCAACGTAGTTGGCTACATTTGCTCATGATGGGATAGAAATTTGAGGAAAATTTGTGGAAAGTTAAAAAAACCTTGTACAGCTTAATTGGCAAGTTCTGAGGTTACTTGTGATTAATTGAGGAGGTTTTCAAAAGCAACTTAGCAGATAATTAATTAAGCTCCTGTGAAAGCACTTTCCTAATTGATCCTGCAAAAAGCAAGATGAAATAAAAAAAAAAGCCAGAATAGGGCACAACTCGGACAGTAGATTCTTCCTGTCAGCAGACAGTGGGACATATTTTCTGCTTTGCCTTAAGCAATTATTTTATTTTCTTATTTAGCTCTCCTACTTGATGAATTTTACACCTCCCAGTTTCTGTAGCTGTGGTATCTCACAGCTGCTGTGATTTAAGTGAGTCAAGAGATCTGAAGGAGGCACTGTGTGCATCTACCTTTCTCCAGCTGCATCAAATGGCCTAATAAATGACATTACCTCTTTACAAATCTTGCCTGAGTTAACTATTGCTATTCAGTGATGGAAATGTAACATAGAAATTTAGTCTCATACTTTGAGTGAGACATACAGAATCTCATGCAGCCTGCATGGCACTGAGGGGATGGTTGTCCCAAGTGCCACACTCAAGATTTTGGTAGTGAGAGTACTACATATGTCTGACTAGAATCTACTTTGAAGCATCACTCCCCACAGCGCTTAACTAAAATTCTGGCATGTGAGAGTTAGGAAGCAACAAACCAGTCAGAATTACGTTTTCCTAACTTTTCTGTCTCATTTTTCTCTCCAAATACCTTGAAGGGTGACACGTCCTCCAAAATTACTCAGATTGATTAACTTCTGAGCTCGGGGGAAAAAAATATACTTACCTCAAATTTACAAGTCACTTTTTTCCCGGGGAAAAGTTATTACACTTACTTTCAGCCCAGCAGTTTTGATATCTCTTGCTCCTATTATTTCACTGTAGTGTGCACTGTAGCAGCATTTCTATGTTGCTGTTTCTTACTTGTACACACTATTTAGTGCAGTAGTGGGGCCCCTGGAACATGGATTCTACTAAAACCCTCTCTTTTGACTATATGATGAATTTCCATTGATTTTTCAGCAGCTTTATCCCACCACTTGCTCCACTGATCCAAGTCCTATAAGGCTCTTTTAAAATTTCAGGTTCAGTTCTTGCTGACAGTGTCAATTCTTTAATCTCCTCCAAAATACCATAGCAACAATTGCCCTAATCTTCTGAAGACCACTTGGTTTTCATCTTACTACTTTTTTTGTAATGTAATCAGGCATAGGGCAATAAAAGAGACATGATCTTTCTTGCTTCATAAGTTTGGAATGGCTCACATGAGACGTGCTTTACTCCGTGAGTCAGAGATAACCTTTATGTTATAGTCAAACCAAGCAAAAGTTTGCTGCTTTCATCCCCAAAACACTGACTGGGATGCCCATCAGACCAATGGCAGAGACTCAATCAGATCCTGCATCCCAACACACCACAACATCTTTGTTTTCTGGCCACCTTTACAAATTTGGAACGGCAGATTTGACTTCTCGTGTTTCAGCAGTTTTGCTGCAGGAACACCCCATGCTTAAATCAGCAAAATCTCCTTTCCCTCCAGAGGATTACGAAACCCACTTGCTGATAAACAGTGAGATCTAATTTCTGTACACAGTAATGGGCTGCTGCTTTACAGTGTGCAGTGAAGATAAAGACTCTGGTCTGACTTCTCAGCATGTACAGTATCACCCTCTCTCTTTTTGGTGTGACTCTTGTTTCTGAGCAGGAGAAGTGCCAGGTAATCAGCTCAGCTGGAGATTAATGCCTAAATGAAGAAAGCACCCTGGCTGGATATGCAGTGTTAGCTAAGAGAAAACTCTGAAAATTCCCTTTATCTACTAATATCCTGCTAGCAAAGCCAATTTTACTTTGGTATCCCATCCAACTGGATTCTGTTAACACAGTATATTTTGGCTCCAGCTATGTGTTATCACAGGGTACAGAAATGAGATAAACACAAGAAAGCTTTGCAAAGAGAAAGGTTTAATGATTTCATTGTTTGAACCCTTTGCACAACCCAGAGTGTCTGCTGCTAATCTGTTGGGAATAAAGGCTTTTGCCTTACATGATTTATACAAGGCTAAATTCATTCATTCAGACCTCCAGTTCTTAAAGGAACCCTTGTAGGCAGATGAATTTTAATGTAGAATAGACACAACTCTACAAGAACCCTGTATGCAAGTGCAATGGCACTGCACCCTGACAGGGATATTAAAATCTTGATTCTCTGAGATATGGAATGCAGAGAAGAAGCTGATGAATTCTTCCATGAAATGAAAAGGAAGATGTGAAGTCTATTGTGATGTCTATTGTTTGGTATTGGAAGGCATCCACCTCAAAATAAAACCTGACCATAAAATTCTTCTTTACACACGTTCTCAAGTCCTTAGAGGGCAGATGCTCAAACATGTATTCCCTGTTCAACCTGACAGGTAATGAGGACAATTATTTCCCTCTCAGATTTGAAATGCAGTCCAGGCTTTCTGCTGACTTAACAGACTGTGTATCAGGAAATTGCTGGGCATGACCTCATTTCATATGAGTAGCAGTTTTACTCTTCAGAGTGGAAGAATATATTGAGGACTAGGACTTCCAGGAAATAATACTCATCTAATTATCTGCTGAACAGTGTTCAAAGAAAAGATTGCCAGAATTATGCCACCAAGATTATGCACAGGAGAGGCTAAATTCACAAGAAGGACAGATATGTCCAACTCATCTTCCAAACCCTGAGCTCAAACACTGACTAATGGTGGCACATGCAGTTCCTCTATTAATTACCACTTGGTCCTGTTCCAGGTACCTGGCAGCTTTCTCCCTTTCCTGAGATTCAGCACGATTTCCAAAATAAATTCTCAATGCCTACTTCACCTGTGAGCATGGAATAAGTTCTCAGCATCTACCTGAATCCAACAGAAAATAAAATGTCTGCCTAGTAACAGCACACGTGAGATGGTGGAGAGTCCTGTGAAACGTCTTGTTTTGCTAAAACACTGAGCAGAGAAAGTAGATTTTAACCCAAGGCATGAAAGTCTGAACTTCATCCTTCTTAAATGTATTATTAAGGCTCTTATTATTTTCTGTTTCTCCCTTGAAACCAGAAGTTCTTACACTATCAGGGAATCGGGCAGCAGAATTAGTATCAGGCTCAGCCTACTAAGGACCAAGAAACTTGGGGCTTTAGCAGAAGGTCCTTGAGGCCCTCTGAAGTTGCTCTACAGCTTCCAAGTTTGAGCCACGCAATGGAAATAAGAAATGGGAAGAAAAATCTACTTGGCTTTGTGTTACCAGCTGGAGGAAACCATGCACGCCAGAAACTCAGGGTTTAAATCTGAGAGAGATGTTTAAAGTGGCAGCATCCCTTCCCTCCGTGGGAAGTTTATAATCCTGTGATGTGCACAGACCACTGAAGGAGGGGGTGATTTTAGCAGGCAGTCCCCTCCAGCTATAACTGGGGAGGCAGGACAGAGAGCAGCACTCCTGGGTGAGTCTGTCTGAGGCCAGCACACGTTTTCTGAGACCACACACAGGCTGGACAGAGCAACAGCTAAAACAGGTTCTTACCATTGCCAGTGGAACAATTCCAACGAGGTCCTTCTGGCAGATGAAGATTTCTGACAGGGTGATGTCCGTGGTCCCCTTCCGAGGGTATTCCACCTGCCAGGTGATGGGCTGTGTTCCCGACAGGCTGCTGAAGCTGGTGATCTCAAAGTTCAGCTGCACCACCTCGTGGAACAAACTGTTGCTCCTGAAAAGAAGAAAACAGGGAAAGGGAAGAGCTATTACTTTTGCTGGAGAAAGCAAATGAAGTGAATCGTGGAAAATGGAGCTGTTTATGCCAAGGTATAACACAAAGCCTTTTTCAATCTGCAACCACTTCAGAGCATGCAAGCTGGAATTCTGCTAACAGGGTCAGCTGCTCTTACAATGAGCACTATGGAGACATAAAATCCAAGTTATTGCATCTGATGAAAGCAAAAGATACTTATTCCATTACAAGTTTTATATGATTTTATAAGTATGATTCAACCCTACTGCAAGATGGATTTGATCCTGATCAACCAAAGTTAAGTCCAGTGCAGCTCATGAAGACTGAAGAGTCCAGAATTAGTGCAGTCAAAAAGAAAACTAAAGTTCGTTTTACATGTTCACCACCAATATCATACAAATCCTCAGCAATGAAGCTCAGTGTAATTGAATTTCATATGTGCTGATGGAAGCCATTAAAAAAATTAACAAGATTAAATGGTAAAATGACAAGATTAGTCTAATCTTAGAGGTGAACTCTGGAAATGAAAATCTCAGGCAGCTGAGACCAAACAGAAAGAACAAAGCTATATATAAAATATACCACAAACTCAGTAAGACTATTTGAACAACAAATATGAAAAGACACGCTGAAAATGTTTCCTTCACATTAAATTTCTTTAACTACAACAGAAATAATAAGAATATATGAAAGAAATTTGCTGGACTATCTGCTGCTTTAATTAAAAAAAGAAAAAAGTACAAATTACTTTCATCAGAAATTATACATTAACTTTTCTGGAACTTTCCAAATGTCTTCCCACAGTGCAGAATGTCTTAATATTTCACAGAATATTACTTCAATAATTTTAAAATGAGGAGAATGACAGGCATCTTCCTGGCTTCAGTAACCCAATCCCAGCTCCATCACACCTTTGCCTGCATTCATCACATAACGGCTTCAATTTTCCCTCTCCTCTTTATGTACAATACATGAAGGCCCATTTCTGAGAAAATCCATCAAGAACTGATCATGTACAAAGCACTTATATTCTCAAGTGCTAGACTTTCTTTTTACCTCTGAACAGAAATCACCATTTTTTGCTACTTAAGACACATTTTCTGCTTTACTTCGCATGATTACTTTGAAAGCAAAATGTGCTCCCCTGATAATTATTATTTTGATTATGGGTTTTCATTTGGATGGCTTACTCTGAAAAGTCTTAATGCTGCCTAATGCTTTAAATTTATTTCCTTGCTGTTTTCTTGCTGTGTCAAGAGAGACACATTGTACCACTTTTGCAATAGGGGCACACTTCCTCCATGCATTTAAAGAGTGATTTTGGGTGGAAATGTGATAGATGGATGGGTTTAGCAATTCATAACTCAAGACCAGCCTATTGCCATTTGAAGAGTTCCTACTAAATAAATCTTACAGCTTGTAAATACAAGGCAACCGCAATAACTGTAGTTTACACACTTCTGGGACATCTCAAAATGAATATATACTGGATTGAACTTTGTAATTTATTTGAAAACATCATTATATGCAAAAATACCTGAATCACCTGAACTACAGTGTTCATTTAGCTGTTAAAGGCACCATTATGCCTTAGATTAATGACACCTGAAATGATATAATTTTCACCATTTCTAGTTCTGATGCTTAGTAAGTGACAGAGCAGAAGTTTTCCCACGTGATTGACTATCTCGGTGCTTCCACTTACACTAAACAGAGAATGAACTCTTGCACACATCAAAGCTGCTCTAAGAGCTAATGTACCTCAGGAAAGTTTTCCAGATCGAGAAGTTTGCATGCATTTCTCCAAACAGCCTCTGAGCAGATGTGAAATGTGCAGCTTTACAGCCAAAGCCTCCCAACTCTGCCAGCAGGGTCACAGAGCTCCAGGTGGGAAAGAGTTTATTTCCAGCCAGCCCACGGACTCCTAAACCTCTTCTCCCTTTCACTACAGACACAGCTGCCTGCATTTTGCTCCTAGGATTGAAGGAGAGGCTGTGTGACACACACAAGGTCATTGGGACACTGGGACAGGGTGAGGAACTGATCTGTGTTTTTCCAACTCTCTTGTTAACCACTGCACCACCATTCTGGCTCCACTGGGAAACACAGCACTTGATTCCAATCTTACAAGGTCTTCGGGACCTTAACATCATTCTGTACATGAGGCATATTTTGGATAATTGAAGAGCTATTCTGTGAAAGAAATCACTGTTATCACCTTTGACAACACAGCCTCAAAACACCTGCTGAATTTGGATCTCCAGTTCTCGCCCAGCACTTGATATCACTCACTGAGCTGCTGTGACCAAGTATCTCCTTGACCCTGACAAAGACAGGCTGCCTCTTCCCAAGGTATGAAGTGATGGTGGTGGAGAGATATAAAAAATGTCACCAAAATTCATGTACAGAATTCTGTAAAACTGCAAAAATATTTCTTCTGTAAAGCACATGATATAAAATATATATAAAAAAAATACGCGTGGTAGAAGAGAAAGGTTTCCTTGGCACTTTTCCAGGATGACCTGCACAATTATTTCAACACCACCTTCTGTGAGTGATGCACCCACCTCCCTCCACAGTGACACAGCCTTTCTACAATGTCACACTCTCACCAGTTTCCTCCTTCTCTCTTCACACAGAAGAAACAGAGAGATGATCAACAGCTGGGAAAGCATCCACTTGAAAAAAAATATGCCTTTGGAGATGTGTAATGGCTGAGAAAAAAATTTCTCGTGAAGCACATTTAATGTTCAGAGCTTGTTCACTGACTGAAACAGCAGTTCCTTAATATCCAACATTTAGAACTGCTCAGCAGCCGGAACAGCAAGTAATTATAAAACTTTTCTAAAGTACACAGAATGTAGTGACTACAAATGAAGCTTCCTGAAGGCAGGGCTTCTAAGGAATTGCTCCAGGGTGGATATATGAGTCTAATTTGATTGGATTGAGAGTTCCCCTGGGCCAGTTCACTCCTTGGATCTATTTTCATTTATAAATAGGCTAATCTTCCATCAGATTGGACCACGTGCTTGCGCAGGGGAGTAAGGACTCCCTTTGACCTGCTCAGCAGCCACGGGGGCTCTGGGGCTGGGCACACATTCACCAGTGAGGAGCACTGAACCCACAGCTACTCTGGCTGGAGCAGATGGGCACTGATGAGGTGCTACTCACTGGTCACAGCAGCTGAGCCAGCAGGTCGGTGATGGGGTTACTAATTCACTGCTGGCACAGGCCAGCAGTAAAGTGCTGCCCCGGGAGAACGTGCTGCAGAGCCGTGGCAGTGCTTCTGAGGGGCACGGTTTTAGAAAAAGAAGGTGGAACAAAAATATTCTCTTAATGGAAAGACAATAAAAATTGCATAAAAGGCAAAACAGAAGTGACATTGGGAGAAACTGCCATGTAACTCGCCAGCTCCTGACAGTTCTGTGGACAGGACACACACTTGTGGTATCAACTAGTGTTAATCTGACCAGGACTTTTGATTTCAGAATAGTTTTGAGTATGATATGAAGCATTTGCAATCGTTTATTGATCACTCAAACCTTCAGTGCCCCGAGAAATATTTAACCCAGCACTGGCTGTATCAAAAGCTGCACTTAACCCTTGCTTCAAGGCAGGGGATTTAAAACGTGGTATCACGTATACACAGCCCATGCAAGCTCATGGATAGATGTGGCCAACAGAAGCAAAATAGATTCTATTTCTCTGTAAAGGTCTAGAAAGAGGTGGAACAATGTTAAACCTGTCAATGTTGAAATGGCTTGTACTGGCCACGCAAGGCCAGGGCTCAGCTGAGCCCAGAACTAGAGAGCCATGGGCCCAGCACTGCAAAGGCTTTCACAGGGTGCAGGGGGAGAGGATAATTACTGAGAAAATATCTCAGCTGATGCAAGATCCATAAACAAACAGAAATCTTTGCTGAGTGCCCGTCTGCATGTGCAGTCCAGGAGTCTCTGATGAGAGATTTCGCAGTGCTGGGTTATTGCTCTAAGTAATAGAGCAGTTTCGACTCTTAAATGAGTGAATCTTAGGACTGCTACGGGCTAAATCAATAATTTCGATTTATTACAGTGGCTCTCAAAAGAGAAATTTTAAAAAGCTTAGATTAAAAACATTTTTTAGCCATCCTTTATTCCAACAGATTTTTACTGAACGCGCCTGGGGATCCAAGAATACTTCGAACTGCTGAAAATTTAGCAACTCCTTTCTTCTCTAATGCTATCCAGTCTGACAGTGACATCTTAATGCAAGATCAGCACTTACTAAATGACATAAAAAATTGAGAAGAGTACAAACCCCATTATCCCTCAGTTCCATTGCACATCTTAGTCTTCACTAAAATGAACGTACTGGAGCACGTTATTACCACGTGAAGAGACAAACTCCTCAAAAGCCAAAGTGGACCCCAGAGCAATCTGTACTTCAGCTCACCCACAGATGCACACCAATGCCTCTTCCCACCTTGGAAAGGGTAATGGGGTAATGGGGTACAGGGCATATGTTCCTCTAAGAAATCTTCAATTTCTGGCTCTTCTGCACCTTTTCCTAACCCCATTTGACATCTTCAGTGGACACACTTTAGGACCAGGATGAATCACGGCAATTTTAGAAAAATTAACAACACACAGAATTGGAATTTGGTCTGGAAAGTGTGACTGAGGATGACTTTAAAGATCACAGAATGGCTTGGGTGGAAAGGACCTTAAAGATCATTGAGTCCCAACCCCCTGCCACAGGCAGATCCACCTTCCACTGGACCTGGTTGCTCAAAGCACTGTCCAACCTGGCCCTGGAAGTTATGTGGGAGCCCTTTGCACATCAATTCACTTCCCCAGTCAGCACTCAGCTAACAAAGGGTGGGTCATCAGCAACCCAGGTTCATTTGAATCAGTTACCTGTGAGCTAAATGCTGTAATATCCACCCCTGGGACCTTTATCCATTTCTCACCTGAAACCCTTGATCAAATGCAGTACAAATGCTTAACAGAAGTTTCTTTCAGCAAGTCCTTAATAAGAGCTGTTACAAAGTTAATCCCCTTGAAAAATTGTGGAAAGGGTGTAGTAATCACAGAATAATGCTAACTACCAGAGACAAAATGCAGTTTAAATATCTTATTTTGCAATATTTGCCCAGCTTTCATCTTTCAACCATAAAAACCAGCAGAGGAGAAAGAAAAGGAAGATCTATTTTGACAACTAACAGATAGGGAGGACATCATTTCATGGAAAACTACCACATTAAAAGTATTATGAAGGTCTTCAAAGGAAAATATCCAAGGTATAACTTAGCAAACTCTTGATCAAGATAGCATAATATATATGTGCATCTTCAAAAGGATGATATAATGCTGTACTTGATTTCTTTGTACAGTCCAGATCAGACTTAGATTACTTAATAAGGTTTCTTAGCTTTCTTGTCATAAACTGTGATATAAAACATAGCTTTTTGATTAAGGTATTTGGACTAAGACAGGAAATCTCATTTCACTTCCCAGCTCTTCCACAGCATCCTTTAATGACCTCAGGCAAGACATGAAGACACAGATCCTTACAGCTAAAATAAAATCAATAGGAATTAGGCATCATGGGGCTTTAAAAACCTCTGGTGCCTGTCTTCTACTTTAGCCCCCTGAATATGGTATCTTCATCACGTTGGTCCTGAGCCCCAGGATCTCAGCTGGGTTCAACCACATGTGGGTTGAGGAAAGAGTTTAAGACACTCATCGTTCAACTGCTTCATTAGACTGGGAGCTCCCATTTGGGAGGGTAATTCTTAGCTGGTGAAATATGCACTGTCTGGGTGGCACAAGGTAGAGAGAGCCTGGGGTGGGATATTTCTGTGCCTTTATTTCACAGCTGAACAGGGTGAATAATATTTTTTTCTTCTAGTCTCAAAAAAAACAAACCAAAAAACCCACATGCCATGTCTGACCTCTCTGTCCAAGCCTTGCCTACAGATGCTACTCTCAGTGATGTCACACTGAGGACAAACCACAAAAGTCATGTTGCTAATTAGAGTCCAGAAAAACAGAATTGCTCCTCTCTTGGACAGGCAGAAAGCTGATATTCCCTGAGGGAGGAAGACCTGACCAGGGATCACAACAACTCACCAGTTTCTTCCTTCTTTGCAGAGCACTTTTTAAGAGTCACTAATCCCCAATAAATGCTGCAGTGAAGACAGCAGGCTCATTAGTCTTCTCTGATACTACATCACATGCAGGCACAAGGTAGATGAGATTGATTTTTCCCTGTTCCCAAAGGAATCAGGCGTGTGCCCCTCTGCCTCAGACCGGTGCCATCGTGGAAAGGCTACGTGCAAATCCCAGCCCTGAGCAACAGCATCTCCCAGCTCCATTTCATTTCCCATTCAGTTTGCTCAAGATATGAGTCTGCTAATGTCTTCATTATAATTTCAGATAACAAAATACATAGGCAGATTGGTCAAGAAATAAGCTTTCACAGTGATTCATCATCTCTTCCTGCCTCTGAGAAGGACACTTTCTACTTAGTATTCATTCAGCGCTGGAACCTCTCCAGAATCACTGTAAGTAAGCAGTATTTTCCTCTTTTGGGGATGGCAAATGTGTAAGCACTGAAAAGCTTCCAAGGGACATCACTGGAAAGGAGACCCTGAGCAGAGATTTTCAGAGATTCGTTCCAAACCCAGTGCTTTCACATGGAGAAAGGAGGTCACAATCATTTTCATCAGCAGCATCAGATTTTATGGTTCTTTCAGCCTGCTAAGATGAAACACACAAAAGCATGTTTGATCATTCACTTTTAATTGCTTGCTTTAACTGTTTGGGAGCAGCCAGTGAAACATATTCAGAGGCAGGAGAACACCTTTGAAAAATGAGCTTATATAATGGATTTTCTGATTACAAATATCTTGCATGGGTGTTTTATTCCATTTATAATCAAAAGTACCCCTGGAATTGATATAGAACAAGGCACTCCATAGACTAAATCCATTTATGAGCTGGATGGACTCAGCCTCCACTTTCAATCTCCACTTGTGTCGGTCACTCACACCAAGTCCTGCTTGCAGAAACTACAATAAATCATGACTCAAGAGGCAGGACACCAACTTCCTGAGCACTCCCAGATGCCAAACTGATACTCTCCAGGAGGATATAAAAAAATCAAGGTACACACAATTCACAAATGAGACTTTGAAAACACGATGGAAGTGGCACAGAGGTGTAGAAGGTGTAGAGGTTATGGTCTGTTCTGCCCTCAAATGACACTTTGATCAAAGGAAGGGACACAGCCCAAGTGGTGACTGCTGTGCACAACATCCCCCAGGTACTGCCAGTGTAAGAGGATCTCACACCTGCTTTGAAACAAACTGGAGATGAAGCTGCATTATGAACCAGGTGGCAAGAAAAATCATATTTATATGTAACTGTGCATGCAAATCAGGTGTGAGATATGCACATCTAATTTAGGAGTCAGGTGGCTCCAGATCCCAGCTCCTATAGTTTTTGCTGTGTTGGGTTTTTTTACGACTCTGCCAGAATATCTGCTTTTTGGCTATGCTTAAAACTCCAAAAATATTTGCATAAATATGTGCATAAAGATCCCCATTCCTTCTCAACAGAGAACCTGCCTACTGGAAAAACACCTACAAAGTTAACCATTCACCAGGCATGTAAAGCTGACAAAATATCTGCATTTTGTAGAGGCAATGGACGTAAAGAAAGCACACGTTTAATGGCTTAGAAAAGGAAAAAAAACCATATTAGTAAGTGTTGAATATTGTGGTGAAACAACTAAGAAAATAATACAAAGCTGAACTAAACTGGTTTTTCAAACTTGCTGGCCATGGATAAAGTCCATGGGGCGATGAACAGTCAGGTTGTGGATGACACCCCCGTGCTTCCCCTTACATTCCACTTGGAACAACTGCAGCTTTTCAAGTTCAAATGCACAAAGAAGGAAAGGGGCTTTTTCAGAGCAGAAGCAGTGATCAGCAACTGGTTGATGGCAGCTGTCTGAAGAGACCCCCAGTTTAGCTGAAGAGGTTTTCTAGCTGCCTGAATAGAGAGAAAAAGACCTTGAAATGAGCAGTGTCCTCTGAGAAATAAGCTCAACAGCTGCAATTTCATCACAGAGCAAACCCAGTTTGTGTGGAATCCCTTGGACTAGAAGCTGCAGGGAATTGAATAATACTGTGCTCAACCTAGAACTAGAGAATATCAGTCTGGGGAAGGTGGAGAAGCAGTTTTATTTCTAGGAAGTCAATCTATTTTTGCAAGTTTCACTAAGGAGCTCTCTGCAGCAGGAATGCATTCCTTTTCCCCAGTCTCAGGTTGTATCTCCTGTCTCAGACCATATTATTCCCCTTATTAGTGCTTGTAGAATATAGGATATACTCCTTTAATCTTACTCTTTTCCTGTAAATTCTCTTTAATGTTGTGTGCTGCTCACATGGCCTTTCCTATGCTAAAGTAAAATAAAATTAAAGCAGAAAGCTAAACCAGTCTAAGGAAAACACAGTTTGAGCAGCAACAGCAGGATAAATACTGAGCTCAGCTGAAACTCCATGTAAATGGGAATGACAGGGGAGAAAACTGAGAGGAGTCAGGTACAGTGGTCTAATTCAAATCTACAGATTATCCCCCAATTCACTATTTTGGCATTGTCAGTCTGGCCTTTATATGGTGACCATAAAAAAAAGTTTAGATATGCAGGAAGAACACACATCAAATATTACTCTGTGCACATTATGCAGGCAGTTCACCAAATCTGTCCTCAAAGGAATATGAAAGGAAAAGAAACCAACCCAAAAGCCAGAAAAATGTAGGATAAGGTGGACACTGACATGAACCAGAGAACTCCATTGGGATGGGGAAAACAGTAAAGCAGCACATCTGACACTGAGAGACCCAAACATCTCATCACAAGGAGGGAAGTTCCTAAAGTAAGACACAGGCAGTGTAGGTTAGACAGCAATAAAAAAGGAAGTTTTAGCTTTTTCTCTCTATTTTTTTCCTCTCCCTGAAGGGGTAAAAATGGAGAGGAAGCTGCAGGAGCCATGTGAGACAAAAAAATCTCTGCTTTTTGTTCACAGTGAAAAATCCCAAAATGAAGTTGGCTGGGGTGTTTCATTTTGCTTTCCTTTTCCTTTTTAGTGGAAGGTGTCCCCATCCATGGCAGGGGAAATGGAACTAGATGATCTTTAAGCTCTCTTCCAGTCCAGGCCATCCTATGGTTCTACAATTCCTGTCTGCTTTCCCCGTCCTTTCTCCTTCTCCCTCTTTCTGCATGTTTAAAACAAGAGAGGGAGCTGGTGCTAGTGAATGTCCTGGGGAAATTAGACAAAAATATGACCAATTTCAGTCTGCAGTTATAAACCAGCTCTTATTCAAATTTACAGAAATCATGGACCCCAGGGCTTTTGGTATCCACAGTTCCGAAAGTCTGATGGACAAACCTTTATTTTACAGTTCATAAAGCAAAGCTTAACAATGCTGCCTTCCTAATGCCATCACAGCTCTCACTTGTAAATTTAGAAAGAAGCTTATTAAAAGCAGAACCAACATAAATACTGGAGGTAGATCCATTACCTTTCATGATACAGTTATTTGGTGGCTGACTCCGGTAGTTCACTATTCCTGTTCAAGGATAATAAAAGGAAAAATGTCCCCATGACATTCAGTGGCAGAAATGTCATTGCTGAAGTGCCTATGATGTGCAATTAACATTTTTAAGGAGTAATTTAAAAGGATACTGTCAAGGCTGATAGATTTGAGATTGCACCAACTATCTATGTTTGGATTTCTGCATAATTCAGCATCTCGCTAGCAAATTCACCCTTTCACTTCTGGATATTTATATTTTTCTTTCTCCTTATGTCTACTGCATTGAGGGTACTATATATATTTATCATTATATAGATTTATCATTCAAGGTCAGGTTGGATGGGACTTGGAGCAACCTGGTCCAGTGGAAGGTGACCCTGCCCATGGCAGGGGGGTTGGAACATGATGATCTTTGTCCTTTCCAACCAAAACCATTGTATGGTTCTATGACTTCTCCTCCATTCCAACATTGATGTTGTGTCACAGTTGCAATCATCAGAGTTTCTACCCAAAGAAACATTTTCCTTTTTCTAATGTTTTGTTTTCCACACACAAGCAACTGCTTTCACAATAAAAAATACTTCGTTTAGGAGACAAAAAAGTAAGTTGTGGGGCAGTTTGTAAGCAGTTTGCTGTTAGGGTGGAGATATAAAAAAGTCACTCTGTATTACTAATGAAGACATTGTCCCCAGGAGGATGGAGACTTCAGGTCTAGACTCAGCGTGTTTGTGTGGAGGATACAAGTCCTGGATCTTTGTTCCTTGGCATTCATATCTGACACTTCTGCTTTGGAGAATGAAAAGGCAGGAAAATACAGAAGATATTTGGAAGAAACCGTCTTTAGGCAAAATGTTCATCAAAGTTTCTAGGAGATTCCAGCTACTTTTTTAAGATTTCATTGGACAACAACAGAACATTTGTATTCGCAGCTAAGATGTTTCTTCCAGGAGCTGATAGTGGCCATCGGTTTTCAGGCAGAGCACAGATGCTCCTGTCTGACTGTCAGGCACATGAAGAGCAATGTGTCCTCAATATTTCAAGAAGACAAATGAAGGAGACATGATCCTAATGTTAAATGGCCTGTGAGAAAAGCAAGTGCCTACTCGACTGACAAAACACTTACAGATAAACTCCAAGAGCAACTTTGAAGTGATGCCTCTGACATCTCTGGTTCTGTCCAAATCTGGTTTTCCCCTACAGCTCTTCAATTAGAAAATAGCTATGTCTAATTTGTTGGGAAAACTCAGTATCAAATGCACTAAATAAGGCCCCAATTCAAAGCAAGAAAACACAGTGGATTCGGACGAGGCTTTTGAGAGACGTCGTGCTTTACAGAGGTGACTTTCCATTGCTAGGAAAAAAAATTCATCTTAACTTGACCCTCAGGAAGAGTGTAGGAGTGCTAGGGGGAACCAGAGGCTCCATCATATCAGAATACTCTTTAAACAACAGCCAGAATTTTATTGCAGAAAGTAATAAACAGGAGTCTAGCACAGAGTCCCTCCATGCACCACAGAGTTACACGTTTGCCTCACTGCCCAAAGCAAAGACTTAAAACTCTGCTGTGATTTTTTCCAAGCAATCATGACTGCCTTTTTATACCCTTCTTTCTATGGCATTTTTTGCATTAGGTGAATCAAAATATGTTTCTATGTAATTATACAAATGACATTTAGGGGACACCGCCAAAAAGAAGGAAAAAAAGATTCTAAAGAACAAGCTTTCTCTTTGTTACTGAAATCTTCAAGAATATTAGTCACCGCTCCTGCTCTCTGCCGACTTTCAACACTTTGTTTGATCAGACAGGTGGAATTAGACTGATTAAAGTCCAGCTTTTCAAGGCTCTGAAGAAATGCAAAGCCAAAAGCAAAAGCTCCTCTGCACACACAGTGGCTGCATGTGGGATTAGGGAGGTGCAGTGCTCAGCCAGATGAGAAAGAGCACAAAGAAGCAGGAGAAATCATGTTCACCACAACACACGAGTTTAAGATGATGCACCTGTTATAACACTACTTCTTATGAAATCACAATCTGCCATCAGCATTCAGTGCAGGTCTGAATCAGCCACTTGGAAGGCAAGGAAAGAAGAAGTGGAAATTAATGATTTGTGGTCACGTGGGATGAAATTCAGCCTGGTGTGAACTGTCCCACACAAATTCATGTGTCAGAGCTGAACTCTGAGAGTCACAGTGCAGACAAGGAGAACGTCTGCTGAATCACCTGAATCACTCCTGGGCTTCCTTCTGCTGCTTCAATCTAGCCAGTAGATAAGTAAGTCCAATTAGTTTAATTTAAAATTAAAATTAAGAGTTATCTTCTCTCTAAATGAAAATGGAAGAGGAAAAGAGTAGAAAATCAATCCTACAGGGAAATCCTCCCAGCAGTGGACATTATCAGATTCACAGTCCTCTTCTCCTGGAAGATACTTGGAGGAGATGATAAAGCTTGAGGAGGTTTGTGTGGTGAGAGAGCCACGTGCTTGGTTCTTTACCAGTTTCTAAGGGTGAAGTTTATTTTCAAAGAACTGCCCCCATCCTGCTCTGCACTTTACACTATAAATGGTCTGAAATGGTGTGAGTTTCCTACCTAGAGGTTTCCTTCATTTTATAAACATGATCTGGATTGGAACAATAGTAACTTTCTACTGAATCTCTAAGTCCCAACTCCTATCCATTTGTCCATCAGTTATCTCATGGCCAAATCTGTCCCTCTCTAATCCTGCCTCAACTACTTCTGCAGGAAGAAAAAGCTTGATGCCAGAAGACACTTTAAAAATTATGGACTTCGTTAACAATTTCCTCCTTTACCCCCATCCAGGAGGCCTGGCCTCACGGTGCCAAGGGCCACGTTGCTGTGGGTTGCAATGAACCACTGCTCAGCCACTGCCAGCAGTTCTGGGTTGGAAAGGACCTTAAAGATGATCTCATTCCAACCCCTCTGCTCCAAGACCTGTCCAGCCTGGCCTGGAACACTTCAGGGATGGGGCAGCCACAGCTTCTCCGGGCAACCTCATCTCAGCTGTTCAACTGGGGTCTTTCAACTCCATTTCCACCTTTTTCTGCATGTTAAGAAATCTTCTCACACTTGTTAATTGCTCCAGGATGAGAACAGCAGCAGAAGTGACTCCACAGCTGCATGAATGTCAGATAAGAGACAATTCCTAAAGACAAGCATTCGATGTCTGTCAGCCCAAGCTGTGCTCTGCTCTCATCTGAACTGCCAGTGGGAAACACATGGCTGTGTGCAGGAAAAACCAAGAACACTGTCATGGATCCTTGTTTGGTACAGTAGCCTTGCAAGAGCAATATGAAAAAAAAGGTTAAAAAGGGGGAATGATGACAGACAACTAAACTGGGTGGTCTTGGAAATTAGCAGCACCAATATAAAAGAGCTTGCCCCTTGCAGCCTCCTCCCAGCTACAGATCCTTAATCTAGTTGGATTTTCCTGGGGTAGCAATCTGTCAGATGTATCTCCTTCAGAACATGAGTATAAAAGGAGAGAATCATGGACACGTTACTATTCCCCTCAGCACGCAGCACTTTTTCTTTAAATACAGAAAACAGAGTGTGCAGGAAATGATCCATCTATTAAAATTTGTGTCAACATCTCCCCAAACTCTTGAAGCTGTACAGTGGATACTGCTAACCATTCTCCTGTGTCTGAAAAATCAGTCTGATGACAGCCCTGAAATACGTTCCAGGCGACACTTTGGTCCTGACCTTACTTTCACTCGAGTCAATCGTTGTTCTGCTTTTGATTTTGATGGGAGTGGGGCCACTGTTCCAGTGTCACCTCTCCTGCACCCTCAGGCTCTCTCTCCAGCAGCACTGTCAGCTTAGAGAAGCCAGGACAATTTGAAAGTATTTTCTAAAGCCCAAGGCAAACCAAGAGATGACCTTTTCCACCAGCAGAGAGCTGCTTATGGGCTGCTATTGAATATTCCACCAACTGTAATGCTCTGCTCCCAGAGATGACCTGGCTGTGCTGCATGTGAGATGGGTTTTCCTTTTGCTGTCCCTCTCCCACCACTAATTCAATGAATTGGGGTCACAGTCTGATTCTCCTCTGTTCTGCACCTTTGTTAGCACCCTCACCTGGGACCAGCCCCGTGCTGCAGCATCACTCAGCAGATCATTCCACATCAGGCTGCAAAGGACTGGGCAACAAACAGTAACCCTTTCTTTGCTTTGGGATTATTTCAACACAGGGAGATTTCAGGAATGCACATGGCAGAGTGACTGTCCATGCCTGGCCATGAGAAGTACATGTTTGTGTCCGAGTTATTTTGGTCACAATATAAGAAAACAGCTGTAGCTGCAGTGACCTGAGTTGTTCAGGTCACCTGAAGTACCCTGATCAATCTGGTGCTTCTGTATCACAACAGAAATGCAAGTGGGGTTGGTTCAATGGAATTCACGTTAAAATCCCTGAATAAAACCTTTCCTCTCCAGATACTTTAGATTCCAGCTAATGCAGAGATAATGTCACCGTGCCCTACAGAGGTTTGAAGAGCTGAATTTCCAGGAGTGTTCAGCTCTGCTGCTCTGGTGAGGGAGCAGTGCCAAGCCAACATGGGACATGCAGAACTGTCAAATACAGGTCACAAAGCACTGCAAATGTCCTGCTGTTGCTGACTGCAGAATACAGAATTTGTACCAGGAAGAAAGAGGTTAATGTGTTCTGGATGGGACAGTCTTCAGAGTCTGTTATATATTCCAAACATGTTCCTATCTACATGATATTCAAACTAACAGATTTTGAAAATGGACAAATACTTTCTTAATAATTTTCAGCAACATTGCCAACTCTTCCAGGAATTACTGTTCACTAGGAAGTTGGCTGTTACTTTTGCAGATAGGATATCTGTGCTATCCAGTTATTTCTATAAAGAAACTTGGCCTTTACGACTAATTCAAAGGGTTTCCCAAAGCAGATGGAGCATTATGAACATAGAAAAAAGGGATTTACAGGATTACTGAGCCCCAAGTATTCAAATATAAAGACAAAATTGTGTCTAAGGCAATACTGGGAAGTAAGAAGTGCTTGAGGCTATCAGAGATTGTCTCTTTATCCTCAGTAGATGTCACGTAGTGTAAACTGACAATATTTCTTGACATCAGTGGATTTTTATTCAATTCTTCTTGTTGATGATCTGGTTCACAGATCATCAACAAGACACCAAATGTCTTGGTGAAGTGGACAGAGAAAGGGAAGAGAAAAAACAGAGAATGTTTTAACTGGCTGTATTAAATTACTGTACACTACTTCCATGTTCTACCTGTGCCAGCAGACAAAAAAAAAAAAAAGGGCTTCTGGAGTGATTGATGTAATTTACTGGCAAGCACAAAAACATCTGTGACAAGCCAAAGACTGAGAACATCAAACTTGTGAATGAAATGCTCTGTGTGTGTGTGTGTGTGTGTGTGTGTGTGTGTGTACATATATATACAGTGCTGAGTAATGCAGATGCAAGAAAACATGTTGGACAGGCTGAATTTAAACTGTATCTGCTTCCCTTCCCCATTCTCAGCTCTCAAATCATGCATTAGATTTACATTGTCCTTTGCTAGCCAAGATCTACCATCAGCCTCCTGTGACATTAACCACACAACCTGGGCCCTTTCCACGCAGGGGAACGTTGCCAGAGGGGATTCAGAGCAGATCCTCTGTTTGCAGATAAATTCTCTCACTTGCTGCCCCTTCCTCTGCCCCCACTTCCAAGCCCTGGGAGCTGTCTGAGCCAGGCAGCTCCGTCAGCTGTTGGCTAATGGAAGGTCTACGTGGTCTGGTGTTAAGAGGCTGTGTCAAAGCCCTTCCTGAGGTCATGGAGTAACTGTATGATCTCACACCAGCCATTTGTCTTCCCTGTCCTCCTATTAAGCCTGTCAAGAGAATTGGCTCAATGGAAGAAAAACAGGAGCTCCTTAAAAAAATGTATTGCAACATCCGAGTCGAACTTTTTCGGGCGAAGAAGCCATAAAAAAATGACTCTGCTGTGAACTTTGAAATATCAATTTGTTAAAGAGGCAGTGATTTCCCTTCCTGAACAATGCTCCTCGTGGTGGGAAGCCTTGCAAAGGCAAATGATGCACGGTAGAAACATTTGCAGAAGAATTGATATGAAGGACTGGGTGACAGGAAATGTTTCACAAACAAAGAATGCCTAAATAGCTGCTCTCCAGCCAGCCAAAGTTACAGTTTAAATCCTGGCAATGTATTCATCAATATTTTCATTCTCAGCTGCATTTCTTGACATTTATGCCAGAACAAAATTCTGCAAAAGGTCAGCACAGGATTCAAGTGTTATTAAGTGTATGATCTAACAAACAGAACAGATGACCTTCACTCACACTTGCCTGATGGTCCTGTGAGCTCACAAACAATAGATCCCAACCACTTTCTCAGACTTAAAGAAATATCCATCTTGGGAGAAATCATCCATATGCAGAGAGACAGCACAAGCTTGGAATGCCTCTAACCTACTTCAAAGTAGGACTCAATTATGGCTTAGACTCTTTGTACCTATTTTCCCTCCTTTCTTTTTACAGTAATTCACTGAATGCTGGCACACCATTGTGCTAAGGGTGTATTACATAGTTAAAGATGGTTTAACATAGCAGGAGATTTTGTGACCCACACACAGACAAAACAAACAAGACAAAGAGGAAAAACGGAAAAATGAGACCCATAGAATGTAGAGTGATGTGTTCCAGATCCCAAACACCTAGAGAAACTGGAAACTGGACCCAGCCCTCACTGCTGTGCCTGGATTGCCAGGGCAACCCCTTCCTTCCAAGCAGAACTTCCAAAGTGAGCACAGGAAATCTGTGGGTGATGTGAGAACTGAAGCTCTTATCTCCTCAATCCCTGTTCGGTGGCTTTGCTGCAAGGCTACACTTGCACTTCCTTTTCCAGGAGTACATTTCATTTCTCCCACACTGCTTCTGAAGACTTTTGGGAAATTTCATAATGTCACACCAAAAGCTCCCAATAGCAGCAAGAATTGCTTTTATTGCTGTTTAACACAGTTCTGAATTTAAATGGCTAATGTGTACGCCTCTCTCACACATGAACACAAACTGCTGCACGGCAAAACTTTAAGATATCAAATTAAAATGCACTACAGCACGAATTTATTGTATCACTGCTCATAACTGTTTTTATGCATTTGATTTTTTTTGTCTTTTGTGGTTTTGGCAGTAGAAGGAAAGCAATCAAAGTCCCATTAAAGCAGCCGTGTAAGAAATTCTCATTTACAGAAGACAATGAAAAATTAATCTAAAATGAGTGTAACTAAGTTTTCATAGAAACAACAAAACCACTCAGACATTATCATCTTCAACAGCTGTTTACTGTCTTCATCTACAAAATTACCTGTCAAATTTTGCTGTTTTCTCTAGGGAAAAAAAAAGCCAACCCCAAGTGCCTCTCTGAGTCAATAAAATGCTCCACATGTAACACGGATATTAAAGAGCTCTTTCTTTCAATCATAATACTTAGCAGGCATGATTGAGGTGAAGCAATGTTCAACATCTCTCCTGCAGGTTTGAATTCTACATGTTTAACTACAGGGAAAAAATTCAAATGTGGCTGAGTGGTAAAAGCCGGGTGCTTTCCTCCCTCTCCCCTACTCCATGGAACATCTCTCTCCCCATTTCAATGGGCAAAGCAACATTTCTCATTCCTGGAAAGCTGTTTACTATAAAACAGTCACAACTGTCTCAACATGAAATGAAAACACTTGAAGGAAAACACAAAAGGGATAAGAGCAGAATGGAATATTTTCTGGTGGAACGGGGCTTCTTCTCCCAGGGTCAGTTTGTCTCAGTGATGAATTCGGTGTGAAGAATTTGTTCAGCTGGGAGAACACATGCAGTTGGTTAATGCCATGCAATGTGCCTGATGGGAAGGATGCCAAACAAACATCAGAAGGAAACCAAAGGGTTCAGGGAATGTGCTGCTGGCAGACTGATCCCTGGCACAGGAGCCACCAGGGGATGGGCAAACCTTCTGCTGATGGCTGGGGCCATGGTTTACCCAGCATCGAGTCAGCAGCTCAGCACCTCAGCACAGAGAGGAAGACATAAGAAGACAAGTCCAAACCAGCTGAATTAATTGTCCTTCACATGCATATTCCCAGGCTGAATGCTCTCAATGCTATCTCAAGTGCTGCTGCTGTCCCTAATTCCAGATTTAGGAGAGGGGAAAGAGTTAATTACTGAAGGGCAGCTAGAGCGAGTGGGATGCACAGCTCCTATTGACTTCCTTAATGGTGGTAAAATGTGCAAATCCTGTGGACTGTAGCTGAATTTAAATTGCAATGATTACAAAATATAAAGCCTAAAAAAGAGGATTTATACATGAGCAGATTTAGCTGAGACACAGACTCCCTCAAGACCTACATTTTGTTTACATGCAAAGCAGACTATGCCTCCTGAATGACTAAATCCTGACGACAATTATTTATATATCTAACCACCCTCCTAACACGGCTCTGGACCATAATTCCTGCTGCTAAATGCCTCGGGGAATATCTACTAGTTATGGGTTCATCCCTGTTTTCTGGCCATTGTCCAGCAAACCACTTTCAATGTGTAAACAGTCCTGCTGCCTTCAGAGGGTCTGCTCATATGATGCACGAGTCCATAAGGACGTGTTGCTTAAACAGATCCATAACATCAGCAACGACAGCAGCACGTTTCTCTTGCTGCTTTCGGACAGGATTTTGATGCACAGCTCTTGGGAGTGCAGCACTATTAACCTATTTTATGATATGGAAGCCGGGGAACAGATAAATGAAGTGACTTGCCCAGGGTCACGCAGGAGTTCGTGGGAGAAACGAGGACACAAACAATACGCGCGCGTTTAAATTGAGTCCTGAGGAGTTTGCAGAGCTCTGCCTGCTGTGTGAGGGAGGCTTTGAGTGCTCTGGCATTGTTATAAAGGAAATCAGTGAGTAATAGAGTAGGAATCAAATATTTTAAAGATTATTTGCATCTACTATCATGTTAACCAGTCCTGTTCCGTCTTACCCAGAAAATCTGTGGGATACTCTGTGATCACCAGGCCAATAAAATCTGGAAGTCCATATAATTTTGAGCACTACAGTTTCTTACATACAAGAGCAAACAGGACTATCAATTTCACATAACTTTGATATTTTCAGCTGTCTCCCTGCTTGTTCTCTGCCCCTCCTGTCTCAGGCAGTGTGGACACCAGCCAGGGCACTCCAGGCAGCCAGCACAGGAACGATCCACTGCTCCCAGAGCCTGTTCAGCACAACCCTGCCTTTCCCTGTGGCTCCATGTGGCAGCTCCCTGCATTTCCTCTCTTACTTTCTCCATCTGAGTGGCAGGGTCACTTGCCCTGCTCTGACCCACATGGCTCCCTGACTCTCATGCATCTCATGGATGTTGCAACCACTTCTCCTGAAGTAGAACCTCCAAACCACCTATTATTTTACCTCTACTCAATCTCAAGTCCTCTGTCTTCTCTGTTGTCAAGCTCGACAACAAACTCTTCCCAAGTCATTCCTGCAATCTCTCCCACATCAGAGCACTGCTCAAAAGCTGCTGTATTCTCTCTGAGCTGGACTGTAGCAATATCTGCCTTTCCTGCCCCTGTTCAGTTTGAACCAGCAACAGAAACAGCTTCCCCAGTGTCCCAAATGCCTGTGTCCTCAGTCTTAACTGTGTCCTCTGTGCATATACTCACACAAGTTTACATTTACATATTCCTATTACAGATGCTACCACAATAGACTTTTCTTTCAGTGTCTGTTGTCAGACACCTGGTTGGGATGGTAGGTGAAATTTCTAGAAGTGCCTTAGTTCCACATTCAAAAGTGTTGGGGTAGCTCTGGGGTTTTCAAGAGCACAAATTCCTTTCAAAGTCTAATTGCTTTCAAATGCATCTGCTTTCTCCCAGGCAGTGGGAATTCGAGGCCCCAGAAGTTCTGAAAATTCCAATAGGTGTCAGGCTGTTGAAATAACTGCTTTTTTTAAATTTAGGTACTACAAACTATAGTCATCAAAGTATTTATGCATTGCTTCACTTGGCACTGCAAAGCTTAAGTGAAACAGATGGCCAACTCAGGTTTCCAAAAGTGACTCAGATACTCAGGAGCCCAACTCACACAGGAAGTCAGTACCAGTTAATCTTCTAAATGTCAAATGGCACTTTTGAAAATAGCACTTTCCATTAAAGTAAGGACCTGAAACTTTGTGCTTTTTAAATGTTTGCTTTGTACCAAGTAATACCCCAGGCTCCACCTGTCTGCCTTTTCATGTTCAAAGGACAAGTGAATACTTAAGTAATGCATTTTGTACAGGCAGGTCACCAGCACATCAGTCAGCTCTGCAGCACTGGGGTTTTTTTCCTGTAAAGGACACTTTTAGGCAACAAGCTCGAGGCTTGGTGGGGAGGAGAGAACTAAAGAATGTATAGACTTAGAATTAGCAGCACAGCCTTCCCTTGCTTGCCACAGCTTTAGCAGTGAAGTGCAGAGACTGCAACCACCCCAAACAAGAGTTTTTATCTTTGGGGGCTTAACCAGTGTTTAACAGAAATTGAAGCAGAATGAAGGAGGGCTGTGTTGGACAAGCCTGGATGGCCTTAATGGCAATGGGTCATTAATACATGGACACTGTTCAGGCTCCTTCTGGAACCCCTGTGACACACAACCCAGCTCTTCTCCAGCCCAGCAACCCCAGAGCATGGACAGATTTCTGGTCTGCCACTCTAAGAAGAAGCAGTACCCAGGAGAAAGTGCAGAGGGCTTAAAATAAATGTTATGGATACAAAATACTAACCATTTCCCCCTTCTGGCACTATGGACTCTGACCTGGCAAAGGCCAAGGCTTTGCTTGGGATGGAGAGTTCCCAGGAATCAGCCACTACGTGATCCAGAGGTCACCCCAGAAACTTCCAGCACATCTCTGCTGCCAATGGGTAATGAATCAAATCCAGGCCCTCCCCAGAGCCTGAGTGCAACTGGAGGGGGAACTGAGCTGAGTGCATTTGGTATTTTTCACCCGGAATGTCGAGTGGAGGAATAATGACCATTATCTCCAGTATATATCTTAGAATAGGGAGAAGTTAGGGAGGTGATTTCTGCCCACATCACTAAGTCTCAGACAGAGTAAAAAGACAGATGAATGTGGAAGCTGGTTTATAGAAGAGACCAGAGGGACACGAGTCCTACAAAGACTTTGAAGGTTAACTTTACACACTTTTTAGGAAACTCTGGAAAAGCCTGCAAGTCTCAGACTTGCAAACCTAAGTTTTCAGGTGTTGTCACAGTTTATATAATTATCAACAGAAACAGACAGGGGCTTAGGTGTATAAATAACCTTGTACAAATATCAAAATACTGTCACTGACTGATGGCAATATGAAAACTCCACTTCCATAGCCTGGTGAGGTGTATAGATCTCCCTCAATAACTTAGATCTTTATTCTCTGTTTAGCACTACTCTGTTTTCAGTACAAAGAAAGAACCTTATGGCATTAGCCCCAGGAGAAATGGGACTTCCCTTAAAAAAAGAACAACCATTATAGTTTTGGATTCCCTTCAAAGGGCATTAATTCCAATACTTTCTTTTAAAATTTAAATTACATCTAGTTAGCAAAGAGAGAATGACTTTTGGCATATTTTTCCTGCATCTAATAATGTCTTCCTTTCACTTAAAGTGTCTATTTCCCTATAGATGATTACTGTCATTAAGTTACTCGGAGTGTGACAATAATTGAGAGGTTTTGGCTATTGGATTCAGAAGCATTAAGATTTAAGGAAGAGGAATGCAAAGACATGGAAGACAGAAGTTGAAATGCTCACATAATCTACACTTGATTTCAATTAGAGACAGAAAACTTCAAAAGGCTCAGGAGAGATTTGGTCTGGACCAGCACCTCTTCTCTTCTACCCTACTCAGAGAGTCCTTCTCCTCCCACCACTGCTGCCAGGCCTGACCACTTGGTGTCCCAGCTAATTAGCCCTCTGATCCTTTTTTCTTCAAACCCTCATTGCAGAGACAAGATACACAGGGCCTGGTGACCTAGTGCACAGCTCAGTGCTGATCTGTACAGCCTCTCAGGCTCTGAACTGTGGAAAAGCCTTGGGATACGGAGACCCAAGCTCTGTACTCTCAGAGTTTAGGGCATCTGAGAAGAGAGTTACATGGGCAGGCTGCAGGCAGGTTTGCTGGAAGCCCCACAATGAGTGTTTCAGAGCTGCCTGCCCCTTGTCCTTGATCCCTCACAACCAGTCCTGCTCATCCTCTCTCACAGAGGTGTCTTCACACAGGAGACTTTTGGTTGTTACTCTTCAATAAGAAAACAAACAGCGCTCACCCTCCGAGAAGGAAGAAACAAAAAGGTGCCTACAAGGAGCACAATTCTGCTCTGCAGCTGTGAAATGAGGGAGCTGTGCTGCTGGGAAGAGGGAGGTGTCCCCTAAGGAAGCACAGACCAGGCTGGGGTCCTACAGAAACAAGCTGGTGGCTGCTATCAGCAGCTGATTGCTCTCAAACCTCAGGGGCAAGAAGCCTGGCACTTCAGTGCCTAGGAAAATTCGATCTCTTTCCCTGCTTAAGGTGAAAAACTGGCAGCAATTATAAAACTAAAGGGTTTACACACTTTACTGAATCTGTCTTTGGGGATATCTGGAACAGGTCTAATAAAAAAAGCTAAAGAGAGTATTAACTCTTAACAATTACTGACAAATGATATGTATAGATGCTTAAATAGCAGCGTTTCTAAATCTTGTGGCGTACATACTGTAAATCTTTCATGTAAAGGATTTGCAGAGAAAGGAATCCTCAAACCCTCTTTAACGTCTTCAGTGGAACAAAAGATCTTTCTGTACACTCTTTGACATTACTCAGGAAACAGCAAATTATCTGATTCAATTGGCTCATGAGTAGAATAGCACGCAGCAATTAACTCTGTAGAAACCAAATCCCCCTTTGAGAGGATTTATTATAAGAAAAAATACTAAAAACATAATAAGATAAGAAATACGAGAATTTCGAAATAAGCGTAGTCAAACAAAAAATTATAAGAAAAAATACAACGTGGAAAAGGAAAATAGTCTTAAATATAAGAAAAATTTCTCATGCAGGGCTGAGCTACTCAGAAGTCATTAACATTACAAAGGGATGAAGTGTCCAACAATCTAAGCAATCTGAACAGATAAGTTACCCACCACAGTCCACAAAAGACATGGCTTCAAAGTAGGCAGGATTAATGGTCTTGCTTCCTGGCAAAATGAAGTCATGCTTGTATATGTGAATAATTTTACAGAATGCAGGAACAGCTATAATAGAGCCTGATAAATACTTCAGTCAACCATTTACTGCTTGTAAGTTGGGGTTTATCTTGAGAGTATCACTGAAACCAAGTCTCTTCTCTCTCTGCCAAATGCACATGGGGAACTGAAAACGGGACACACAGAAAACATGATAAATAATAATGAATACAAACGATTTGCTGCACTTTGGGGGTTAAAGCATCCATGCATCCCATGTGAGGGTCATGCCCAAACCGTGTGGTTGGAAGCACTATCTGGCCCACGTGTCTGTGCCCATCCCTGCTGCATCCCTGCTCCAGGCCCAGAGCATGGGACCCAAGTGCAAATCTCTCCTTCCTCTGTGTCCAAGTTTTATGGGGAGTGAGCCAGGCCACAGGCCAGGAAGAGCCTATAATGTGCTCCAGCCAGTCATCTCATCTCGCTCCTGAGACCCTGGCAAGAGCTGTGTGTGCTTTCTTAGCAGAAGAACCACATGGGCCCAGATGACCTCAAAAAGGAAGGAAGAAAACTCTGGACACCCAAGCTGGCTCATGATCTCCCCATGGGAGCTGCTGCCAGTGGCTTCTTGGTGCACACTGAGGGTAGAACTGGATGCCTGGTTTTGATTCAAACCACAGCTAAATTTGCAGAACTGTATAAAAGAAGAATATCCTTTCTAGCAACTTAGGAAATTACTTGAGAACTTGACAAAGGAACAAATAGATCACTGGCATGATGACAAGCTGACATTATAAGCCTTGGAAATACATATTAAAAATATATATTCACACACACAGACAAATGTTAAAGCTCCTAATGTGAAAGGCATGCTGTTATATTACCCACAGGAGGGGAAACCACCACAAACTCTTCTCCCTTACAGGATCCACAATTCCAAACTAAGATTTGATTAACACTGTGAAAGAGCTCAGCAGTTTATGCAAATCTCCTGGGTGGCTGGGAGAGGGGGTATCATCACAGGGAAAAACTACTAGTCCCATAAAAGACAGGCTAGAGAAACCACTGACAGGATTGACAGGATACAAAGAGACAATAAGGCTCAAATCCAGACAAATCCATTCATCATAAATCTCGAGTTAATAAGGTGGGTAAAAACCGAATATGACAAAATGGTAAAGGTTCTTAAAAAAGAAAACAGAAGGGAAAGGGATGTTGGAACCTGCACGCTGAGCAGGTTTCAAGAGAGAGCTCTAAAAGGACTTGGGTGGGAAAACCCGAAGAAAACAACAGAGGGCTGTTGGTTTTTCATCATCTGTCCTTTAGGCAGCAATTAACTTGTGCTCAGTGGTGTGCACAGTTAGAAGCTGTGTTGTTAAACACACTTAGGATGTACAAGCTGTTCTAAAGTTGTTCATCAAGAGCTGGACTCAAAGCTCATGGACATTCTCCCCCAAACTTCACTGAATGCTGAATGGGGCTCCAAATTCCAAACCTGGTTATTTCTTTCTGTCCTGTTGGGTGTTAACTCCTGTTAAAAAGCTGCCAATTACGGACATATCTTTTGAAAAATCAGTTGCTGAAGTGCAGCAGTCAAAGCCAAGTCAGTGAAATCAGGACTGCTCTGGGAGCAGATAATGGTGAAGAGCTCATACTTTTCCAACATTTACCAAGCCAGAGCCTATTTATGCACAATATGGCTCTGTAAAAACCACTTGCCCTCAGATGTCCTGGGTTCTGCTCTAAATGGAGCCTGTTCTGTGACTCTAGGTATGTTGGTAGACTTTTTTTGTTTAATGAACCCACATGATGAATTTAGATCCTGATCCACAGCGAACCACAACAAATCTCTCCTGATTTGCACCACTGAGGGATGTGGCAATTATACCATGTTTGATGACTATGTGTTTCACCTCACCTCAGCAATTCTACCAGCCCCAGGAATACTGAACAGAACAGGAGAGGCTTCCTGTCAAAACAATTAACACAACTTTGATTAACAGAACATGGCAACAATCCCCTTCTCGGGTGGTTCTGGGAGTCACATCAGCAAAGGCTGAGTTTCCAGCCAGTTCTCACTGATCAAGTCCCTTACACTTACCATGACATTTCTAGGTTAACTTCCCAAAGAGTTCTGCTGGGAGCAGCATGTATTTACTCTGTATTTAAACAATGCTCATCTGCAATGTATAGGAGTTTTCTGGCTAGTGAGGAAATCACAGCAGGCAGAGCCAACCTGTGGAACTACACACGTACAGAGGGTCAAACAGATACACAGCAACAAACAAGGTCAGCTTTTAAATATTCCTTTCCAGTCTCATAAAATCTCTGAACACTTCTCAAGATAAAAATTGACAAATAGCATCTCCAAGTGGAGAGCCTCACCCTGCTACTGCACGTTTTAAGAGACGACAAAAACGCCACAGGAAATGATAATCACCCACAATTTAAACCTCCAAACCTAACTGAACAATTGCTAAACTAACCAGAGAGATTATACTCCTTTGGGGATTGTCAGTGGTACTTGCTGGGCTCTGATTTGGTTGAAATCTAGTAGCTCTAATGGAGTATTGCACGCAGATCGTACACATCAGAAATTTCTTTTGCTCAGTACATTCCCATGAACTAATTCCATCACCACACGGATGCTGTGAACTGCCCTGGGTGAGAGAACAGACATAAACACTGCAATACTCGTTATTTGGTCCATCAGCACTGCTTTGGTCGACAGGGCACCTTGCTTTCCATCCATCTGATGGCATTGCTAAATATGCCACTCTCATTAAAAACAGTTGAAATAGGAATGAATTCAGTGGCCGAGGTCACTCGAGTACTCTGGCAGAGTCATTATTGAATTTCTACCAGTGTGATTACAAAGAGTGCCTGCTCAGTCCATTAATCTGCAGCATGGAAACCAAAAATCAATGGGGTGCTACTTCAAACTCCTTTTTGTAATAATTACCATCATGTATGCAGGTGTACATGTGGGAGGGAGCCTGGAGCTGTTGTCACAGCCTTGAGCAGGAAAGAGATGATCTATAGTTTTCTGAGCTGTGTGTCAGAGAGAAGAAAGGAGAGGGAGTCCAAATTTATTCTAAACTTGGGGTGAAATTCAGATTGCAAGGAAAATTTTGCCATTTGCTTCAGTGAAGCTAAGGTTTCTTCCCTGGCAATTTAACTGGAAGTCAAATTCCTGGGAAGCCATCAGGAATTCAGCAGTGATCGATCCAAAAACCTCTTTACAACAAGCATCTCAGTTTTCTTTAATAAACTTACTTCTCCATGAAATTACTAGGATGTTGGTAAAGCAGTAACAGGAAAGCTGTAGGAGTTTTTTTTGTGAATAATAGTAGTACAAAACCCTTTATATTGTTTTTGTGAATTTAGACTGATTTATGCCATCCCTTTACACTCCTCATCTTGACTCTTTAAAGTAATAGGGACACACCACAGATTTTTCCAAGAAAAAGTGTTTAATTTCCTTGCTTAAGGAAAAAGTACATTCAAAAAACATTGGCAACTTTTGTATAATACTGCCACTCCCATCTCATTTTTCATTCTTAACTCTGAAAGTGTTACAAAAGAATATACCTACAGATCTTAATTGTCCATAACATCTACTCAAAGAAAGAGAACTCCAGGGGTCTTATTTAGTTGGGATTTAATGGACCAGGACTTGTTTTTTTCTGGAGAACTCACAGACATCTACCACCTTCTGAAAGAGCAGCCCAGCTCTACCTTGTTAAGCTTCCAGGAAATATTCAGTATCCTCTAAACACTTCCTATGTCCCCTCTAACCCACCAATTCATGTAACAGAACCCAACTCAAGCCAGGTGATTTGTACAAGCCCTTGACACGGTGCAAGACAAATTCACCACTGATTTACATCGAAGGGACTGTGGCTGCACATCTCTGGAAAAAAAAAAGGATGCCTTTTAAAATGTCAGTATTTGCTGATATTCACCATGAAGTGACAGTGAAAAAAACCAAGATCTTCCATCACTCCCAGAATGTGAAATGCCAGAGGTCTCCCTGCAGCCTGAGCTGTAGATAAATTATGATTTGCAAATGATGACTTATAGAAGCCAACAGATTAACTGCTCCTCCTTGTGTGAGCTGTGTGGAGAACTGCAATGATCTCTGACACAAGCTAGTTATTTAGACTACAGGAGTTGTTTTGTCTGTAACAGGCAAAGATTTTTACTTCCTAAGCTTGTAAAACACCATGTATTACCTCTGCCTACCGTGTAAAACGTGCAGAGGGAATGGAATGGAATCCATCCTAACAGGAGGTGAGAAGTCGCTGGTTGTGCTGAGTTGTGTTATGTCATGTCCAGCTCGAATTACATAAACTGTTGTGTTTGCTAACAGTGCTCATATGCTGTAAGTGTTTGCAGAACAATAATGATGCTGCTCCATGCAGGCTGAGGCTCTGGTAATGGGGACTGGGAGTATTTATTCAACAAGTTACTATTATTTGCCTGTCATCCTACAGAAGAGCCATCCAACTATTTTCAGGTAGAGACACAGAATTAACCAGATAAAGGAGGTGATTATTTACTATTATTAAGAGTAGGAGCCTTGTGATATTTAGCACCCTGCTGTATATTGTACAAATAATGAACCTGCTGCTTCAGCAAGGCTCGAGTAGAGCAGCAGAGAGACAGCAGATGGATGGAGACAGACAAGAGTGCAGGGAATACTGAAAAAAATCCTGGAGAGTTGCAGGCTATTGCAAACATCTTCCTGCAATGACAACTGAAGAAGAACAAGGTTTTCTAGGTCTGAGATGTGAGAGTCTCAAAGAAGTAAACACATCTGGACTGACATCACCTGACAGATCAGGCCTTCAAACTGTTCAAGCTCGGGACCTCGTGCTGGTCTGACATTCAAATGAATTTAAACATCTTATGGTCATGTAAGGCTTGATCCTGATTTCAATTACAAAACTGAAAATCAGTAGATTAATTTCATTCATCTCAGTGGAGCTAAACCAATGTAAAACTGGTGCTAATGAGACAACATTTAGGTCTGTCAAGCGTTTATGAAGACTCAACCTCTACAAACGCTGTATCGACCATAAAAGTAATTTTAAGTGATAATTTTAATGTGCTTATCAAATTATTTTTATTAGAACTATCTCCAGCTGGAAAATATTCAATGGAGGTAATGGCAGAGACTAATCAAACGCACTCAAACTCATTTTGAAATTAAAAGAGAATAAAAAATGCAATGTGTAAAACCCACCCAAATTCTCTTTCTCTTATCTCAGCCTGGAGGGAGGCACAACCACAGAAGACAGATGATGTGGTCTCTGAGCAGAGAAGGCAGCAGGAGCAGTGTTTAACCACCCCTCACTGCAGGTATACAAGTCACTCATTTAAATACATACAAGAGTCAACTGGGAATAGAACTTAATGATCTGAACCAGGATGACAGCCAGGAGTGGTGACTGGAGGGAGAGCTCTGCTGTGACTGCACGAGCCCAGGGCACCAGCAACATGCCACAAAATGCTCCCAGTCACCAGTTACCAACTAGTTTTCTTACCACCCTTGCTTAACTTGTAAGACTTACAACAAAGAATCAGCATCTGTGTAATAATTTCCCACCTGTTTCACGGGGAATCCCCATCAGTATATAACAAAAAAGAAACAGAGTAGAGATTTCTATTTGTATTTTACATAGGCAGTAACACATCAAACTAAAGTCACTTTGACTGGAAGAGCAAATTTCAGTAAGTCAGTGTAGAAACACATGGTTCACCTGTCTAATACACTGTTTTGTGTAAGGAAATGCAAAGGTTTCAGATCAATGGTGATATTTCCTTGCTGTTGGTTAAGTGTGACTGATCTGACAGAGGCATGAGATGGAAAAAATATTTAAAATCATCTAATTGTCTCTAATGATGTTGTAGCCTGTTTTCTAGAGGTCTCTCCTGACCAGTTTTAAGTGTCTTGAGTTCAGAGGAGTCTTCTTATTGCAAAATTCCTCAAGCAGCAATGGTACAGAGGGCTTACATGTGCAAGAAACATATTTAGGGCTTACATGTGGAAGAAACATATTTCAATTTGCTTCGCTGAATACTAACAAAGATCTTATTCACTTTATTCTTGAAAGGTTTGGCTTTTGGCACTTTTTCCTAAATTTTCTTCATTCTTTATTGCCTGGCTGATTTATTTCCTCTGCTGTGAAAGTTACAGAGGAAAGCAGAGTTGCTTGGTAGCGTGATGTGGTATTGCTGAACTCAGCTGTTTATGGCTTTCAGCAGATGTTTCTGCTTCAAAGGCAGTGTGAGAAAAAATACACATGCACACATTCCTCCTCCCCAATTCTGCATCTTTTGTCTCTTATCTCCCAGCACCTCCAAATCACAAGGAAGGCTACATTACAATAGCTGCCAAACCATCCAAACAGTGCCAACTGCCACAGAAAAATAAGAGCTGACCTCACCCAAAGCAGAACTCAGGATTTAAAGTGGGAAAAAGGAACAGAAATGTCAGTCCATGAATGTGCTGCATCAGAAGAAGGTTCTCATGGATAATCTCGCTGTGAGTTACAGCTCATTAAAATGGAAAGCACCAGGGATTGCTGTGTGCAAGGGGCCAGGACACAGAAGTTTGGGGCACAAGATGCAAAGTGGGACAGGCAAGCCTTTCCTCCTGCATTTTCCAGGAGTGCTTGAAAACACCTTCTCAAACGTGTCTGAGGCTGAAAAGCAGATTGCATGTTTTTCTGGTCGCTCTCTGAGAAATGATTATTTTGTCAGAGAGTCAGAAAATACTCTCACCCCGGACATCAGGAATTACAGTTATTATTGAACCTGTCTATCAGTTCAGGACGGATGGAAAGCTGTTGTCCCATTATTCTATGATTGCACATCCTATTCTATTTGTGTGGGCTCCGCTCTATTTACATTCTAATGAAATAAAACAATACATTCAACCTGACTGGAAAGCAGGGAAGGCACTGACAGCAGCTTTCTCAGCAAGGCTGGGTTATTGCATGCATTGGCTAAGCCTCCAGCACTTGGTTTTGATAAGCATGTAAAAAGCTTTTCCAAACTACAGAGATTTGCTGTGCAAACAAATTTGATGCTTTCATTTGGGCAAGAAATATGTGAGGGATGACCTTTCTCTTGGTGCTCCACCAGCCCTTCTGCTTCCCAACAGACCCAGGAACTCCAAAGTAGACCAAAAAAAAATAATTATTGCAACTGAAAGTTCTGTAGAGATCATGGATAGATCTCTTTTAATGTATTTTGTTATCTCATCTCCACTAATTAATTTCTTTTCTTAGAGAAAAAACTCATGGGAATGCCTTACTCCTTGGCTCATACTATGTTATCTACAAAGATTAATGTAATATTTCTTGAATGGTCAGGACCAAGCCTAACAGTGGTTCTGTTTAAATCCAACATGAAAATTCCTTTCAATAGCATCTAACGACTGGCTTTCAAAAACCTCATCTGAGATTCTAACATCTCGCTTTGAATTTCAAACGGGGGAAGATAACGTTGTGAAATATCCGATCAGGAAGATAATACCTTCCAGTTTTTATCTCCCACAACACTTGGGCAGACCCTGCTGGTTGCCTGACTCAGCCTGTATCTGTTAAAAAGAAGATACTTATGCTGATGACAAGTTAAACACAGATTTCTATGGAATCAAAGGACTGATACAATAGTGTGGCTGGATTACGGCGGGGTCAGCACTCCAGCCGTGGATCAGGGCTGCACAGTGGTAGGTGCCAGATGAGAACCAGACAGACGTATGTTGTTGCCATGACAATTGCTATAGTTATCTCAAATTTTATCTTTCTCAACTTGCATTACTGATAGTATTGAAAAGAAAGGGTCCTTCAGGCTCAGCGAGAGTCCTTGCCCACGAGGGCTCCCGTGGAATTCGCTCTTCCATAACCCAGGTGAGGGCTGCCCGTTAACCTGAAAGCACTGAGGATTCCTCAGGTTCAACAAGTTGCCCTGCTCCCCCAAAAGCCACGTCAGACAGCAAGGTCTAAGGAACAAACCCTCCCTCTCAAGGCAGTTTGTGCAGACTCTTGCTCAGCCATTGCAGCAGACGGAGAGCGCGAGACAACGGAGCATCCGCCTCCTTCCTGCAGGCAGCCTGCTCCTGAAAGAGCTACGAGAGACATTCTTCAGCCCTCCTCCCTCCCTCCCAGCTCTGGGTTTTGATAAACACTCCTGACATTCAAAGCAGCAAAAGAGGAGCCATATGAAAGGCTCCTTTGGGAAGGAACCTTCTAACCCCTGTCTTCTGTGCCCTAGAAAAGATATTGTTACATGGCACAGCTGGCTGATCCTCATCCGTATGTGCAGATGTCCAGCATGTCTTTGGCACCTACTCTGCATGCTGGGGACATCTGTGCCCTAATTTGACCTGGAGCAGGCATCCTAACAAAGAGAAATCTCATAATGCAAAGACAGCAGGCAAAGATAAATTATTTGGGAAATCGGACGAGAAAGCGTGGAGGGAAAGGATCTTAAAAGCAGTAGGCAAAGGCTGAGCTCTATTATACCTGATACTGTTACTGACAGCTACACACACACTCCCGTGTGTCATTATAAGCAGACAGATGCACATCACAAGAATGACTCACCTTGGAAGCTCTGAGGGCTTCCAGCAGCCGAAAAGACTGCACCAAAATATGCACAACGCTTTAAACAGAAGGTCAGAATCATAGACTTGGTTAGGTTGGAAAAGAGACTTATTTAAGATCATTGAGTCCAACTGTTAACCCAGTACTTCCAAGGCCACCACTAAACCATGTCCCCAGGCACCACACCTACATGTCTTTTAAATACCTCCAGGGATGGGGACTCCATCAGCTCCCCGTGCAGCCTGTTCCAGGGCTTGACAACTTTCAGTGATGAATTTTTTTCCTCACATACAATCTAAACCTTCCCTGGTGCAATTCGAGGCTGTTTCCTCTTGCCCCACCCGGGCACACGACTGGCTCACGCTGAACCAGCTGCTGACCAATAGTCCCCAGGTCATTTTTCCAATTACTCCTTGGATTATGGGGCTTCATTCTGCTCCCCATCCCTGTCTTTCAGCTCAGGGGGCTGGGTACCCAGAGAACAACAGACTGAGGCAAAGAAGGCATTAAGTATCTCAAGCCTTTTCCTCATCCTTTGCCATTGTTTCCCCCTGCTTCCAGTAAAGAATGCAGATTCTCTTTAGCTCTCCTTTTGTTCAGATATCTATTTATGTCTATACCTATCATATATCTATATCTATAATAATGCCTGCTCATATGGGAATTTCTCATAAATGAATGGAAATCATTTCTGTTTCAGGGTTTAATGCAGTAAGAAATCCACTGCTGATGTCTTCCTCCCAAAGTACCTCTACAGTTTGTACAAATCAGTTTCTGTAGACACAAATGTGACCTCCTGAAGACATGCACAACCCCCCAAGCACCTACAGCAGTGGCATGTGCCACGTCAGCTCTGATCTTGCCTCAATTATCAGTCAAAAGGATAAACAACCGTCATGAAAAAATCCTGCCCCATGAGCACTAAACCTCTGAATCCTTGTGAGAATCGTGTCCTCTGCTCAGGCTGCGAGGTTTTGAGGTCAGCAGGCACCATTGGCACTCTGCTGAGCTCTGCAAACCACTCTGACCCAAAACTGCCAGCAGAAGATGACCCAGATTTTAAAATAATTAATAACATCTACCCTGCTCATAATGTGTAAATACTCTTCTCTGTGCCCATGTATTGGGCACAGACTGACTGTCTTCTGGTGTAGCCAGACACACACCACATGGCTCACACTTTTTCAAGTCTGACTCATGTTGTACATATACACTTCCCTTTTATTTTTCAATCACACGGAATTCACTTCACTGACACCCCTTGGCAGCATATGGTGCTGCCAGACAGAGGAGAGAGCTGCACGGAATTGTAACGGCTTTGTTGCTTTCCTCTGTGCCCCAGTGATGTGAAACACAACCTGGGAACATAATTAGCTGCTTCCACGTGAATGCAATGATACCCAGACAGTGCTCAAAAAGAAAAAAAAAGGCCACAACAACCCCAATCCAAAAAAAAACGTGTGCACATGTGGCGAGAGGGAATAAGTGATTGTGACTCAGTCTGAAACACAAACACAACATCTGGAAGCACTCTTCCTGAGTCTGCCTCTTTATCAGACAGATGGCTGGAGAGCCATAAGCCCACAGGCCTCTCAAAAGGTTCAAGGCCAAGAGGATAAAGTGCTACATCACAGCAGTTTTCCATTATGTCAGTTTTTCTAAATGTCTCTCTGTTCTCCCACACTCTGTTTCTCTACCCGGCTGACAGAAATCAAAAACAGGGGGTGACTCCATCCCTCCACAAACAAAGTGCCACATCCAGGGTCAGAAACGTCAGCCCAAGAACAGACTGAAGGTATCTTCTTCCAGGCCACTTCCAGGTTTGCAAGAGGAGTTAGGCCTAGATCAGACTCAGTCCCTGCTTAGTGCTCAGTTATAGGATGCTCTGGTACTCCAGCTTTGGTAGAGAAATCAGCTTAAGAAATTCCCCTAAGCCTCCTTGCTCCTACCCTTCATCCATCTTTCTCATGCCCACAGCTGACAGCACACCCACAGGTGGAGGTACGTTAGATTTAAAAAAAAGAAAATTAGGTTAAAAATACCCCTTGCTCTGTGTTGGAATAGCTCTCATTCCCTGTGGTGGCAATCCAGGATAAACTACACAGCAAACACGAGCCCTTCCACTTAGGCTGCTCTCAGAGGAGATGTGGTCCATCAGCCACACAAGCCTTAGGCTGGGACCAAATAGAAGCAAAACTAAGATACAGAACTGGTTACAGCAGTAACCAAAAATCTCCCTTCATCTACCCCAAGGACACACATCAAACCTACCAGCTTCCCTCCAGAAACAACAAAACACAAGTGACCAAGTAGTAGTGTAAGATTTGTTTTCACTAATCAACACTGTTGTTATCCTCATCAATAGCTACTTGAATCTCAGCAGAAATTGTGTTATGAGGCACACAAACATTGCTGATTTCAAGCTGTTTGCAGTTACTTGCTACAGTTGCAAAGCCTTTTTGAACAAATCAAAGCTAAGAAGCAATGGCTCTTGGCTTTAGCACCACAAATTCAAAGAGAACAAATATTACTTAAAAAAGCAAAAAAGCATGCCCCACTTAAATTCTCAAAAGGTAATGGTAAACAATTATTGCTGTGACGTACCTAAACTATGTCTCTTGTGTTCTATTATTTATATAATGTGAAAGGTGTATGAGCTGTTGCATTCAGATACAAACTGCTCGTTTCAAAGTGCTTACAATGCAATTACACCAGACCACTAATGACAGACAAATATGCAAGAAAGGAAAAGTAACATGGAAACAAAAAATGAGTAGTTTTATTGAGTATGGCCTTTGTTTCTAGGGATATGAAGGGGAAAGAGTGCAATGGTTCTCCGTGGTGCACCAGGGATGTTTGTGTCCTTAACAACTCAGCACATCACTCTCCCCATTATGACCAAAATGTATCCTGGATGCAGTGTTATCTGGCTACTCCAGTGCACTTACAATCTATTATGAATTTAAGTAATAAATCTGACTCCACAATCAGCTGGGGACATGTGACAGTACAAGGGGAGAGCCAAATATTCCTGTTGGCTGCAACAGAGAAATAAGGCAAAACTGTAGAAGACGCTTTGTTCTCCTTTCCTCCCACCTGAGCTCTGCTAGAAACAGCTGGTTGTGTAAAGAAAAACAACATACTGTCAACTTCTTGACAAGATGTATGAATGTTTACAAAGCACTCAAGAACTGCAAACTTTCATTTACCTGTTTTTATAGACACTCCTTTGCAAACACAGTGGAAAACACCTTCCTCTGCCTAAATTAACCAACACATTTACGAGTCGGTCGACTTTGCTGCAAGAGAAGAGAACAGCACTTCACACCTACCCTGGCCTCACTGGAGAACTGCACATCACCTCCATGAACTGTGCTGCTAAACCAGCCTGGAAACGCTGGTGGCAGCACAGAAAGATCCCATTAGGGACTTGCAACTCTCAACCAAATTAAATTAGCTTAATATATTTACATAAACCCAATATATTTATATAAAAATAATTGTGCTCTGTGGAGAGGCCTCCAAGTGACACTTAGTACTGTAATCCCCACTACATCATATGCTTTCCACTGGGATCTCAGTGCACACATAACCAGGTTTCCCCACCCAGCTCGTCCTTGTACAAAAACCCTTCATTCAAACCCAGGCTCCTCACGCCTTCAGAAGACAGCAACTATTTACACACACAAATGAAAGAGGCATTAATTGAAACATTGACTTTTATTTGCACAATTAGCACTAAAAATATTTTTATGGGTTAATTAGACTTCATGCAAATTGGATTGAGAAGATTTAATTGGGGTGTGATAACCTGACTGTTACAGTTCCTCTGTTGCAAATACACTCAGAGCTACTCGCTGTTCTAAAGCTGTGTCCTCCCTTTCAAACTGTTTTGGGTTTCAGCTTTTTTAGCTCTGGAAAGCTCAAATGATGGATCTTTCCTTTGCCTGTACCAGTCCTGAGGTGGGTTGACCCTGGCTGGATGCCAGGTGCCCACTAAAGCAGCTCCATCACTCTCCTCCTCAGCAGCACAGGGAGAGAAAAATAGAATGAAAGGGTCGTGGGTCGAGACGAGGACAGGGGGGGATCACTCACCAAGTGTAAACACATTGAATCAGAGAATTATCTTGTCATGAGCTGCTCGTGATGAGAGAAATTTCCACACTTTACAGGTGTCCAATATTTGGGCACAGAACACAAAAGCTGAAATGTGCTCAGTTTTCTGTGCCTGAAGACAGTACAAACCAACTGCATGGGAAAGCAAGAACCAGCCCAGCATCCCCCAAAGATTTTATGACACTCTTCAGTGAGCCCAGTGGCTAACAGCAAGCACAGAGCCAGGGAAGCATTGCCTGGATCTGCACAAGGGAAATGCTCTGCGTGGATTAATGTACAGCAACGGTGTGAGAATTCATTTAGACGATCTCTGGGAAGAGCAAAAGAATTTCCACTGAAAGCAGCAAGATCTAACTTCACTGTGTGCCATGGAAGACAATCCTACTTCTGGGCAAAGCACTGATTTTGTGTCTGTGGAACAACCAGGCCAAGTCTCAGCAAGAACACACCAAACAGGAAGGCAGGCACTGGCAGACCAGTTCATCCCAGTGCTCCCCAGAGTGCACTGCTCTGCCTCAGACAGCTACCAGCCTGTCAAGGGAACCCCCAGTTCTGGAAGAAGTAGCTGTTTGCAAAAGGGAATTCTTCTGTATTATATACAAGACACTGGGAGGTTTGAATTATTCTGTACCAATGATTCAAAGTTACGGTGGCTTCACTGTGGGAGCATTCACTGCTTGCTTGATGAACCAACCACAGAGGCTGGGATACGTTCAGAGAAACAAGGTCAAAACTATCAAACCAAAAAAATTACGCTCACTAAACCCCTTTGAAATTAAGAATATTCATATTCATGCCAAAATTACACCTCCCCACCCCCAGGTCTATTCCGTTAATTTTTTTTAATTTGAGCTGGTGAATTTTATTATCTGTTATAGATCAGCAGATGGTACCACAGTTCACATAAGTATCTCCAGATTTCCAGGCTACAGGTTTAATAGCTGTGAGCAGTGGTAATATGAGCCTTAAGTCTTTCAACCAAGGGATGCTATCATGGATATAAATGAGTTTAATGTGCCGAGAATATGAGGTTTCATACCTGTTCCTTGAACTTGGTGCTATCCTCTGACAAATAACAGTTGTGGTTGAGTGCTTTCCACCATTCCCCACCTCTTGCTTCACGTCCCACTGCCGGGGGTCACTTGTCTTTGCACTGAGAATGTTCACACCTTTCTTCACCTTTGCCCTGTTGAAAACAGCAATTGTAAAAGGTTTACAAGAGTCATTCAGGCCTGTGATCTTCGAGTGCAGCTCAGGCATGGAAATCTCAATATATCAGCTTTCAGCTAAGTAGCAGATATTCTTCTAATCCACCAATAAATAAGAGAGTGGTATCAAGAATGCAGATCTGTGGCAACACATCACTTTTTTGGACAGAACCAGCTCAGTGACTTTATATGTTCTGCCAACAGTAGGCTGGAGTTAGGATTAAAACTGAACCTTGCAGGAAAAGCTGCACTCGAGGTTCTTTTCTCTATTTTGGCAATAATTTTTTTCCAAAGAGATACTTGTCCCAACACAGAAAACTCAGGAAGATTCTGTTCTTCTGTATCAAGATGAAGCTGATTTTCATCATTGCACAGAGGAATGCTTCACTGGAGTTTTCTTTAATAATCCATTTTTATTCCATATGATATTCTTCTAGGTATCAGTGGACAGGTTTTTGCTGTTCTGCCTAACAATTCCCTCCTTAAGACAGACTCCCAAGGAAATTTCTGTCTGAAATGCCCAGCCTGGAGAGGATTTAGCTGTTGGTTAAGACAAGACTTTGTAACTCACAGATGTTCTTACAGGATTTCTGCCACTGTTGTTATGCCCAGTGGAAAAGTTAACTGTATTTATCTAGTGATGCTAATAACATCAGCAACAACTGCATGGAGGGTTAATTAAAGAGCACTTGCTTAATTAAAGAGCATTTGTACAAGGAATTCCCAGCAAAGATGTTGTTTGGGTGCACAATGTTTAGCTGCTGATCTTCAGTTCTGCTACAAAGTACCAAGAATGATAAATGAAACACAAAATGTTATTCACTGAGCAGAAATCACCATCTAACAAGATGATGATGTCAAGGTATCTTCTTGACATTTATGAGGACACAGCACCTAAGTTACTCTAAAAAAAAAAAAAGGTCTTTTTGCATCTTCAGCCAATAAAACAATTAAAAACTGTAGTTATGAATGACTGAGAGCACTTGTCCTCTTGCTGCAGCTTTTCAACAGTGAGACAGAACACAATTAATTTAAGGTATTGAAAAAGAAAACTTTTTTTTTTCTCAGTATAAGAGCTTAAATGCTTAATCCTCTCCTTTGTAACATGAAACACCACGGAGCTTCACAGAATACTGTCTTGCTCTTGTAAAACTGGCACAAACCTGATGCATCTGTAGTGCCTTCAAGCTGAATTACTCAGAAACAAAACCAGAAAAAGCAAAGGAAGAATCAAATTCATTACTGAAGGTTCATTAAAGCTTCAAGTCCCATTATGTCTTCCAGCATATTCCAGCTCAAAGAAATGAACAAAATAAATGGTTCAGTATTAAAACACTACTACCAATCTTGAATCTGTATAAAACCTGCAGTATGTCTTTGGAAGTCTGTCTTTTAGGAGTGTTTGGATGTATTTTAGGAGACTGTCATTTAGCAACTAGAGAGAAGTAAAAACTCATAGTTTAGACACTTTGTTCAGCTGCTCCTTGAGACGGGCTCTGAAATGGCAGAACACCACCCCAAATGATGTTCCCACGTTTGGATTTTCTACAGAATTACAACTTTGTCAGCAGCTGCAAATTGCTCTTTCCACCACATAGCTTGACAGAGTCAATACCTGGGCTCCTGTTAATTAGGATGGACATTTGGTGTGGCCAAGGTTAGTGGTAAAATACACTGCCAGAGGACGAGGGGCCGTGGCTACGATGCCATTTTGTTAATTAACTCCAGTATGGGGCATTAAGTTGAGTGGTTTTCACATATGCCATTATATAAAGCCCATTAAAAAAAAAAAATTCCATCCCAGGGTAAAGTAGGTTATGTTTAGTGAGAAAAATCAATGTTGTGATTGCACTTAGCACTGGAATTAGGGTATGAACACCCAGAAGATTGAACTTCCGAAATAAATATGCAGAAGCAACATTTGCAACTCTCCCTCTAAAAAGGGCACTGAGTTTTATATAACAAGGTCAATGGATGAATCAGAATTAAGTCAGACAGCAGCAAGCCCCACACATTTTCAAATGCAGTCTGTACACATATGCTACAAATGATTTCACTGAATTTTTATTTACTTGCTGTTTGAGTGCTAGCAAGGAAAAGTCTGTTTAATTCCTTACCAAAAGTTTGTTGACCTTGCTGTATGCTTGTGATTAAATATTAATTTTTTTCTAAATCAATAGTGCCAACTTTGTACATAAAAATTTGTAAGTTATACTACCTCAACAAACCCCAAGACAGAGGACCTGGAGGCCAAATTACTTGACAGTCTCCTGTATTTACCCCCCTAATATAACAGTATATATTCATTTACCATGTTTACTTAAGGCAGGCAGGTATGGTGACAATAAATGAAGACAAACAGCTGAAACAACTGAAATACAGGTTTCCTTAATGTGTGGCTCCCCATTCCAACTGGGAAGTCCTTTACCATGTCTACTTATTCACAAGTAGATGGTTGTCCTCACACAGAGGCTTTTTCTATGACCTGCAAGCATCTACCAGACATAACTTGTCAGCTTGGATTTCCACCCAAAGTGGAGTCAAAATCTTCCCCTCCAGTGTTATTCTAGACAAGGTTTTGTGAGTGCCACTGAACTGTCCCTGTCACTCTGTCTGTGTGCTCACCATGGTTGGTAGTAATGAAACCACAGCCCTCCCCCAAAAAAATCACCCTTTCCTTTTTCTGGGTCTAAACACAGACCCTGCTAAGCAAGTCACCTACATGTGCACAAAACCCTAAGGGCAGCAGCTCGTTTATTTGAGGCTGATTTTCTGCGTGCTGAAAGTTCAGCACGGTTTTTGATCTCCTGACAAAAGCAAACCTCGCAGTGGAAAGATGAAAGACAGCCCATCATTAAGAACAGCACAGAACACCCGAGGTCAGCTTCAATCCCACACTGGATGGAGGACTCCATCCATCTGAACGCAGGTTTCCCAGCTTTATGAACACATGGCAGCCAGAACACTGGAAGATTTTCTTGCTTGAACTTCTAAGGTTATTAATTCATAGCACAGGAAATCTCTGCCTCAGCTTTGTCTCAAAATAACTGTCTCTCTCTTTAAGTCTCTCAGATGGAGAATTAAAAGATTTTGCTGGCGTGCAGAACAAGCAGCATCTCAAAGACATTACAGAGAGTCTTCAGCAGCTTACCTAGGAATCATTACTTAATTTTTGTTGAGACCAAGTGAAAGCATTTATTTGCTTACGTAATCTCACAGCAAGTGAACTTCTGTAAATGTGCAATTTCCAAGCAAATATTTCATTTCCAACTTGAAGCTTTCAGTTATATACGAAGATTTCCACTTAGCACTCTATCTTCATAACATGTCAAACTTAGAAATGAAGCTTCTAATTAATACCTTCTGATCAAATACAGATGAAAATCTAACTGTTCCATTTCACTGTCCTCAAATCACAAGAAAGCTCAGCAGTATTTAGACATAATACTATACAACTATTAAAGACAGGAACCAAAAGGGAATTGAATCAGCAACAGCCAGAGCTGAAGGTGTGACTTATGATTTAAGGAGCTCAAATTATAGCTTCCTATTTAAATTTAAATTTTAATCTTGCAAAACTGCTCTGGCTGTGGAAGGGTTCTGCTACCTGCAGCAGTGCTATAGAAAGGGCAGACTGCTGAGTACTCCAAACAGTTCTTCACACATATGATTTTGCTGATGTATGCTAATCCTAGAGAGCATCACCTCTCTTATTCTAGAGAAAGCCATGCTCAAAACACAGATCCAAGCAGGGCTGCAACTGCCTGGGTGTGCTGTGACACAGGTAAGTTCCTGCAAAGGAAGAATCTGAAGTTATGGGTAGAATAACACCCTGTGAGGCTGATGAGGAGCTGAACAGCTCCCTGACTCCCTGTGGCCTGGCACTAACACCCAGCTGAGCACTTAGCTGGCAGCATTAACCAGAGGATGATTTAGCTTCCTGGATGGCTCACTGCAAGACCAAGAAAGCAGCAACGGCAGAGCCAGGGAAGTGCAGAAGCACAAGGCAAGGGCTGCAGACAGGCCAGGGCAACACCCTCAGCAGCAGCAGCACCTCTCCCATGGGGTGCTGCCACACTGCACCCCAACAGCAGGTTTACAGAGCAGCTGGGGTACACAAGACTGCACTAAAGAATAAAAAGCTAAACCAATTACTAAATTCCTATAACCAGTGATCTTCATAATAGCTGGAATAGTTTTCCAGACACTAAGCCTTCTGTTTCCTGTTAGGCTGTTCGTTTCCAGAGGGTTATTCCAAGCCCTGCATCTTCTGTGCTCCTGATAAATGCCATGCTCTTCCCGGCCCCGGCACGCTGTCCTTTGATCTGGGAGCAGTCTGGGTTCAGAGCAGTGACCACTGCTTTGCACAGTCTCTTCAGCTCACATCTGCTGTCAGAGCTGCTGGGCCAGAAGATTTCTCATCAGTGAGTATTCAAAACATAAGTATCAGGGGCAGAGGCAGGTTCAGTGTCACCGGGGAGGAGCTCATCCCCAAGGCAGTCCCTGCACCCCAGGAGCAGAGCGTGGGCACCCTGCACCTCACCTGGTGGGCAAGGGCGAGGCTGCTCCTGCTCAGCCCTCTGCACCCCCACATGTAAATCCTTGTCTCTTTGTATTTGTCAAGTTGGTGTTTCAACTGAACAAATGCTGACCCCTTTTGGTCAGTCTCCTCTGGAGCCTCGATGCTTCTTGCTACTTTTTGCTAACAGTTGCACGGACCAGTAGAAGCCCTTGACCTTATTGACTGTAAAGGTCACACGGTGAGAAATTATTTTACTGAATCTCCCGAAACCCAGGGAGCCTCTCCTGGTGGGCTGTTTCTGGGCTGCACTTTACAGTAAGTCTCAAAACTTCATGAGTTCTGCCAGAAAAATTTCAACTTCTTCCTGTCATAATTAATGTTCAGTCCTCTCCTCTTTTGTTCCAAGAGTAAATCAGGAGATTAAAGCCAGCTGCAGGAACCCATAAAACCCAGGCAAGAGACTAACCACAGCAATTAAGAAAGATTTGTTTTATTAAGTAAATATTTTTCCTTTCATCTTTCTATGTGAAATGAGTTGCTAGATCTCACTGCAGCTCTGAAGGAACAGGACAGACATCTGCCTGCAAAACATTACTCATTAAAAGTTGAGAAGCCAAATGTGGAACAGAAGAATATGACCTGGTTAGCTGTGTCAGCCCTTCAAATATGATCCTTTAATTTGCAAAATACACGGACAGAGTAAGTGTGATTAAGTGGCTATGGCTCAGCTTAGGGAATATGGGGATCAGGTATCAGCTCCAGGTTTCCTGCACGACTCCACACAAGCCACAGGATCCTTGTTTGATCCATCCTACTCCAGCAAGCAGATGTCCACCAGTGCTCTATGTGGCCACCTCTTTGGAGGTTTGCATTTACAAGCCACACGCACAGACAGGCAGCAAAAGAGAGCCCTGTCTCCACTGGGGAATTTAGGTACTACATTTATTAGGTAATAAATTACTGCTAATAGTAGTATTTCGGATTTGGTTCCCATTAAGAAGGGTAGTCCAAAGAGCCATCCATGCATTTTGTTTTCTTGGATTTCTACATTTACAGCACAGGCCAATCATCAGACCTCACTCCTCAGACTATCCTTTCTCCTTCAGACATTTTTGTTTCTCGTGGTGTAACCAGAAAAGGCCTTCAGGAAACAACTTTTGTAGAAAAAGAGTAAACACCCTTTAAAATGACAAAACAGCTAAAACTCTCAGTATTTAATTCTTGCTCTTTGTTCCTTCCATTTTTCCTTTCACTTCAAATAGATCAGAATGTTGCTTTATTTAAAAGGACTTAAAAAGAAAAAAAAAAAGCCACATCAAAACAAACAATAAAAAAATTGAAATATTTTACTTTGAAAATGCAGTAATCAAATCCTTAAGAACCTCCAAACCAGAATGCTTAAGCTTCTTGAGTACAGTGAGCAGCTGAGGCAGATTTCAGTATTTCTGAAGCCTGTCAGGCAGACTGGACTCAATTCAGCTTCCTCAAAACTGCATATTTTGGTGACTTCACTGTCCATCAAAATTACACTAATTCCTTCCATTGGCAGTGAGGAATCCTGGGATCTGAAATAGCTCAAGGGCTTTCTTTTGTGGTGTTTCTTACATAACTGCAATTCTCCGAGACTGCAGGAAAATCAGCTGCCTTTTATTTCAATAGGAATAGGTGCTTCACATCCCTTAGGAAGCTTTGAAGAGCTCAGCTGCAAGGCACGAGGTAGATGCTGTCAGCTGTATTTTAGATCTATTTTTTTTTATTCCAAAGAAGAAATCCAACGTGCTTTGGGATGTTCCAGCTCTTTGGTTTGGGATGATTTCTGTGGTTAACTCTTTGCTGGCATTACCAGCTCCCTTGAGGTGTCAGGTTTATAAAGTTTTAAAAGAAAAGGAGAAAGAAAGGCTTTCTGTGAAGCATGGATACCACCACTTAAACCACAGAGGCAATGACTGAACCTCCTAATAGATCTCATGGCAAAACTGCTTTTCTCCAGCACTGAATGTCAACAGCACTAGTTAAGGGGTTAGGGAAGGCAGGAGGAAAAAAAACCAAAACATAAAAATATATATAAATAAAAGCAGGAGGGAATTACACAACACAGAGAATCTGGATTTGTCTTCCAAGCTGTGAGGAAACCTAATCTGAATTTACAACCTGCTAACATTCTGCCTCCAGCAAAGATAAACACTGTAAACTCCTGACGTTCCCAGCAGCTGTCACAGAGCTGCTACTGCATTTCACTCCAGCTCATCCTGCTTTCAGAGAAACAACCACATTCAGCCCAGATATTTCCAAGGGGTTCCCAAATCCAGGTGAGTATTTAGACCTGAAACGGGCTCACAGGAGCTCAGAACATAAAGGAGCTCTTGCAACGCTGCCAGAAGCTCTCCCTGCCCTCTGCCTTGGCTGATTCCATTTATGGGGCCACTTGGGTGGCAAAACCACTGATACTGAGCTCAAATTCTCAGAGCAGTAACAAGATAGGAGACAAGAGAAGAAAGCAAAAATCATGCACCAAATAGCTCCAGTTCAGCAAACACCTTCCTCTTCTTAACTCCCCAGTCCGCAGCTTCAAGAATTTCTTTGGACACAACAGCTGCCGCCAACTCCCACAATTTTACATTTTACATGAAGTATTGCAGGGATTAGATATTTAAGGGTTTTTTAAGCCTCAGCTCCCAGAGCCATTTGGAATGAACCCTCACAGCTACTAAGAAAGGAGGAAGACGGAAAACTGACAGCAGAAGAATAAGTGTTTTGAATAACATGAATCCCTTATTTTTTTCTTTGTAACCCTCAGTACTCTTGCAACACTTGAGGATGGCGTCTCAAAATAGAAAAATCCATTCCCATTAGGAAGGATGGAGATCCCCTGCTGATAAGCACTGTCCAAGGATGGCACAGAAGGAGCTCCTTCTCAGAGTTTACAGTGCATGCATTAATCAGCAGATGGGAATATATAATTTGAGACATGGGACAAGGCTAATATTTCCAGCCCTATTTTCATTGCCCTTTACCTGTTACTCACGGAATCAGCAAAAAATCCAGGTTCACAAGAAATGCAAGGGAAACTTCCTGAGGACCAAAGTCTTACAGAGCCTGAGAGGGGTTTGCAGTGATACTTTAAAACCTCTGTACTCCTCATACCAAGCATTTTAGACGCTTGACCGTAGCTGACACGGGGACAGTCTGAGTTTATGACTTACTCACCCTTTCCATTTCCTTCAGGAATGAATGAGTAGAAAGGCTCTTTTCTAATTTGAAACTCAAGCTGACTAATGGCTCTGAGTCAAAGATCCATCTCATGGACTCTGCAAGGAACTGAAAGAAGTTGATGCATAATCGTTGAGGTAAAGTCTCTGTATCTGAGGGAACACTCATTAATAAATCCCTTACAGAAGGAAACATTGGAGCCCATGCTGTCTGCTCTGCTGTCCAAAAGTGAGCTGGAATAAGCACCTTTCTCACAGGGACACGTGCTTGCTGAGAGAGGCAGAAGAGAGAGACAGAGATGGGTGTTGTGTAAACAAAAATCCTACCAGGGTGAATCCAGAGCACAGATTCAGTTACACGTGGTAAACACAAGCTCGTTGCCTCCACGGATCTACTTTATAGGACCAGAGACACTTTTTAGATAAGTAAATGCTTTGAGATTATATTCCCTACTACAGGCAGTTTCTATTATTACAAAAAAAATCTCTAAGCTGCATATTTGTGACATTCCCCCAGCTGGCAGAGCAATAGCACCGCTGAGGAAAATACTTACTGTTTGCAGTGGTTATTAGGATTATTACTTAGACCCCAAGTGACTTTCTGAAGTAATCTTCCCGTGCAGTCCCTTTGTGTTTTTAATCCCATCCACACTCCCCGTTCAGCAGCTGCTATGAACACAGTTCTGCCATCAGCTATGAAGCTGAGGGGGTTGTGTTTCCTTTTCTCCTAGAGAAATAATTTTGCTGAGATCAACTGCTGGAAAGAGGTAGGGGGGCAAGTGTGCTTAAAACACTGAGAAAGAGAGGAGCCATTCACTCAAACAGTTGTTTCAAATGTTATGTACTGTGCTAGGTACTTGTCCAAGCAACTAAAGAATATCCTGATTATCAGGTGGTTTCACCCCCAAGATGCAGCACTGTCTCGTCTGTAAGCTAATTAGTTTAACTTAAATTGACTCAAGGATGGAGCCTTTTCCCACTGCCCTGGAGAGAACTCCCTGCAGACAGCAGGAGTCTGCTGACTCTGCAGGAGTTATAATAACATGTGCTCCCATCCCTTTAGTTCTGCCTCTTCTCCCTCTCCCTTTGAAGTACTGAGCAGCACCAACCAGGGGCAACCTTTTGGCACAGACAAGTGCCAAAACTGTGATCACCAAAGCAGAAAGTCTGCTAAGATAACTGGAGAGCAGGACAGGAATTAGGGCCACGTGTTTCCCTCATATCCCTTGTACCACAACTCCAATATTTGGCAGGGCTCTTACTCTGCTCATCATAATTCTCACACTTGTACATGGTCACTTTAAGGCACGTTCACACTGCTACTGCTCTTAACTATGTTTCAGAACAAGCCCACCTTGTGCTGTAATCTGCATGCAGGAGTGTGAGAGAAATGCTACAGAGATGGTCCAGGGGGATAGAGCAATCAGAACAGCTTTTATCACAGCATTGAGCCTTAATCTAGTAAATGCTGGCAGTGATCTGTACCACAGCCTCCAAATTCGGTTCTTTTATGCTTTAAGTTTACCCAGCAATAGCACAAATCCTTGTGCCCTGAGGCTGTTGCTGGTAGTTTGTGTATTTAGGCACAGATCTGAAGTCCCTGAGCCTTCAGTCAGTCAGCAAAAATACTCCTGCTGACCTCAAGGGCCATGGATCAGATCCATAAAGCCCACCTGGGTTTCCATGGGGTCACTGCCTGGCCTGACAGAGCCAGTGGGCACTGTCACATCCAGGGGACCTGATGGAACCTCCCGTGGCTCAGGAGCAAGAAAACAGTGCTGATAAATGATGGATGGGACGTGGCTCAGGGAGTTCAAGTAATGTAGAAAACTGCTCTCATCCTCCTGCAGTTTCTTTTGTAACTTCAACAAGCCTCTTTTTTCCCCAGAAGTGACTGAACAGAGAGACAAAAAATAATTTTCTAATCATTAAGAAACTCTTCAAAACCTGGTGGGCTTTACCTTGTATATGCCTGTCCACAGACACACACCTACAGTGTTTCATACACCAAGTTTTCTTGTCCCTCTCCACCTCATCCCTCCACATTTGCTTTCTCTTGCCTTTGTATAACACTGCAATTCTGCACCTCCTCTTGTAATGGTCCTTTTTCAATGGGGCTGCCAGATGATAAGAACACAGACTATGAGGGGTCCTCCAGACTGGCAAGTTTCTTGCTATATTAAATGAAAAAAATAATAAAAAAAAAATTCTCTCAACTCCTTCACAATTCCTTAGTGGAGAAATTACATTCTCACCTCATGATTTTGTCTGCTGTCCTTCCTAATAAATTACCTGCTCCTCCTCAGGCCACCTTGGGATACACTGTTAGAAAGGTGACTTGACTTGGCTGGATTTAAATATCCCAACAAAGGGAGCCCCTTAAAGTCTTTCCACATTAGGTAAGTGATGCCCAATTCCTGCTATGGAAAACAAGGAATAAATACCAACTACAAGAGAAATGAGCCAGCTGTGGGGCTGTTACACTGAAGGATTAGGTACAAGAGCTCGGCAGTGATTCATTAGGAAGTTGCTTTCCCTTTTGTGTGTTCGGTTTATCTTACTCCAGGCTCAAGTGCCCAATTATAACAGCACTCACTGCTGCAGAGCACCTCAGCCAGCTCCTCCCTCCCTGCCCACAGAGGGCTGGCAGAGCCATGGCCAACACTAATTACAGCCTCTCAAAGAAAGGCCTTTTCCTATAGAAACTCACCAGCAAGAAAGGAAGGGACAAGAACTGCAATGAAAATAAAAGCATGACTCGACACTTTTTTAAACGAGTCACTGTTTGCCCTTTTCAAAAGGCTGAAAGGCTTTGCTGGAGATGGGGCTGCCTTAGGAATGAGCAGCAGATGTCTGTGCATGAGAAACCTTCTGTTTCTTGCTGTACAGCTACAGGACCAAGTTTGACACCTTTAATTTGCCAGGCCCATTGAGATCATCAATATTATCTCAATAACCATTGCTGGACGTGACCAAGAGCGACAGTTCCCGTGGGCCATCGTCAGCTACTTCAACAGAACCTTTTAAGGACCCCTTTTAAACTTTTTTTTTTGAGGTTGTGCCTGTACTTGAAGACAATTGGGGACTCTTGAAGCCATAATGAACAGAGTGAAGCCTTGAGAGGGCAACAAACTGCTGAGCTCCTTTGACATATTGCAGGAATCAGCAGGAAGATTCTGGGATGTATCAAAAGAAAACCAGCTGTCGGTGAAAGCCAGAGGCAAAAGCTTATTCCTGGGTGCAGATATTAAAGTCATGATATACTTAAAACAAGAAAAACCACCTACAAGATAAAATAGATCAATACATTTGTAACTCTCATTGTGTTTATTGCTTTTTCTTGGAGAGGATTCCAAATCAGCATAAGTCTCACTCCCTTTATCATCTCCTGGGGAGTCTCTTTTTTCTCCCTCAATGACTCTCCCCAAAAGTCATTTCAATTCATCCAACTACAGCCAGCTACTAACTGCAGGGATGAAAATCATTTTGTTTCAGCTTGATGCAGCAGAAAATCATCTAGACCTAAACAGCAAATGACAGGGCACAACACAAGCACCTGATTTAGGGCTGCACAGGTTTCAGCAGCAACAAAAGATCTGCTTTCTGAAAATGCTGAAGCAGCTACACACTGTATCAGACTAATAACATTCCAAATGAAATGCTGGTAACCATGTGCCTGGATAGGTGAGCACACAGAGAGCATCCCCTGCAATCAGACTGGAAGTGCTGCTACAGGATCTCCACCGTGCCCTTTAACTTCTCCAACAGTTTCTGTTCACAGATAAAGCCATCTCAAGAGACAAGAGTCTGAGGAGATAAGGTTGGAAATGTCAGGGCTACATCAGAATGGTTCAAACAGCAGACACTGAACAGAAAGATCACCAACATATGATTATACATCCTGCTGCCACTCCCTTCTAACGCCGCTTCCTTTCAGTGCTCAGGGCTGGCAAAGTTGCTGCACATTCTGTTTTGGGCCAAAGACAAGCAGTGTGGGCTCCATTTCTATGCTATTCTGTGAAGTATCTCTAGAAATAGGTGAGAAAAACTTGGTTTACAGGCTTCCTTTTGTTATAGTAACAACCTGTCGCTGTGAGGGATGTTTCAGCACTGGCCCCTATCCACCAGAAAGCTGATGAGGCTGCTTGGCAGCCACAGAGGGTGGTGTTATGGGACTTGCACATTACATATGCCAGCCTATTTAATGCCTTAGCAAAACCTCTCCCTGTCTCCTAAGCCATTTACTTCCTTATTTGAAAGGTCTTAGATAAAACCACCAAGAGTTATGGGGTATACAACAACCAAGGATATAGAGAAATGACAAGTACAAAGAGAGGAATATGAATAATATACAGAAGAGGCCATTATTCTATGTACTGAGGGAAAGTGTTTCTTGCTCCTTACAAAAGGAAGGATTTATCTTCCCCTGATCAGAGGTGACAAAGCTAGAATGTTAATACTAGAAAAACATAGGGAGGGCAGGAAGAAGGCTGCCAGCAATTTCACTTTGATTTCATCAACTGATCATGCAATTATACTTTTTTTTTTTTTTTTTTTGTGAGCAGCAGACACTTTCACACTTGGAGTACCCCAGGGGAGAGACAAATTACTAGTCTCACAGATCCTTCTACAAAATTCCACACACAATTCTGTCAAGCAAGACATCGATGTTCTCGATCTCACGTCCTTTAGGCCTGACACAACTGGTGTTACTGACGTTAAAGGGGACAAGACTGGTCATCAGGTACTAAGTCTTCTCCCAGCAACAGAAGTGTCATGAAGACAGAATTTAGGGACAGCTCTGAGTCTGCCTTGCTGTGGATGAAAATCGGGTCAGGCCTTTAGTACCTTGAGCTCCCTTAAAATTATAGTCCCCTCTATAATTCAAGTCCTTCCCCTGTCCATCACTGGGTCTCCTCCTCCCTGCCCCAAGTCCACGTGTGCCTGTGAACTCACAGCTGGGGATGTTTATTAGCTCTCAGCAGTATCGACTATGTCAGAAAACATCACACAAATGCAATTATAATATGCACCCACTACATGCTCTGCTTTAATGCTCACAGTGCTGAGTTTAATGCCAATGCAACCATGTCAGTGTGAGCAAACCCTGAGCCAACACAGAGGTGATAAGGCAACCCCAATGAGATGGGAGGTTGGACCATATCATTACTGTGAGCACAAACAGCAGCCTCAGGAGAAAAGCTCTGCTGTGCTGTCATACTAATGCATTATTAGAGAGTTTATACCCCAAAAGGGTTTTTTAAAGGGAGAAGAAAGGGAAAAATTCACATCATAAACTGCTGGAAGAACCTTGATTTTGTTTGGATCAAACTGCTCAAGGTCCAGGTATTATCTACTTGCATGTGGAACTGAAAATTTATCACAATCCCAGAGACCTGTTGTTTCTCTCATCTATGGGGAGAGTGGGTGCTGATTTTCAGTGTGGAGAACCACTAAACTAAGTAAATATTAGCAGTACAGCTGTATTTCAAGGAGCAGAGCTGCCATGCAGTTGATATGCAGAAAGTGTGCCAGACAATATCACTGTGGTGTAATACTGAACCACCCACAGCAGTGAGCCACGAGATCATTTGTGACTTCATTTTATGTCATGTGTTGCAAGGACATTTTACAGCTTATCATGAAATTTTAAGGCCATCCTTTCAGCGTATAAAAAGTTAAAAAATGAGCTGAGATGGACCATTTCAAATATGAAACTCTTGCTATTGAAAAATAGCAGTGGAAAGTATAAAAAAAAAAAAAATCTCAAAATTAATGCTGGATTAAGTACTTCAGTTGGGTGTGAGTAATTAGGACACCCTCCCTAGCACTGATCAGACATACCTGAGGTCCAGGGGTGGACTGAAGGACTGGCTGACACACAGCTACTGAAGTATGCTTTTAGTTGCCATCTCATTTAGTCTTTCACTACCAACCTGCTCTCTCAATCCAATTTTATGAATTTTTAAGAACCTTTGCCCCTCCCCAATCCCATTATTTCGGCGATTTTAAAACAGATTTTACTGCGAGTGATGCAGAAAACAAACACCGCCCCTACCACCTGCTTCTACTCCTTCTTTCCCCCTCAAAATGTTAACTCCCCACACTGACCCCCCAAAAACCCTTCAACACTTTGGCATTTATCTGAAAAGACACACTCGTTCACGCAGCCCTCCCAGCTGGAATTTCCCAGCTTCTGTCTGTGGCATTTGGAAGAGCGGTGACCTATTTTTTTATTTTTTATTTATACCTCTGCTATTCACACAGCTTAAGGCCCCGGGATGAATGCATCTTCCCTGGATCCTCTCTGCTGGCTCGTGATGTTTGCCTAAAGCTCCTGGTAAAAAACAAGGAGCGGGAGCTGAGCCGCCCTAATGCCGAGGGTAACGTGAGGTTCAGGATGGCAATAAATCCATCAGGAGAGTGGGGAGATTTACTTTTGAATGGGGAGGCAGAGAGCTGAGAACCAGGAGGTTACAAAATCATTACTGGGACGAGAGAGGGGGTTTAAAAGAACAAAATTGTATTTCTACGTTTGTATTAAAACTTTTGCGAGCGGAGCCGAACGAGGGGAGAAAAGCAGAGAAGTGGTGTTTGTATTCCCTTAGCTGAGTGCTCAGAGTGTATTTCAATTATTAGGATTTGCCCTCTATATACATGTAAAAAGAGGCTTCACAGCAGCAGTAAATAACACCAACCTTATAAAAACATGAAGTCACCTTGCAGAGGCAGAGCAAAGCAGGAGAGCGGATCTGTGCCTCCTGTATTGTGATTTCCATATGGGAATGAAAAGGCTGCTTTCACAGACAAGGCTGGGGCCTACGGGCTCACAGCCTGAAAAATAACACCACCTTTTCATTTGTAATCTGAACAAATTTAATGTAGGAGCTGGTGATGGAAAACGAACTTAGAACCCCACATTTCTCTTTTTTTCCAGGGCAGAACTGCACTTTGAGTCACGAGCTTTATTAATGGAATAAGTGCATTTGTCTCTTGCAGGCCTGAAAAATAAAGCACTGAGCAGTAACATATGGAATATGCCTTAGGCGAGAGATTTTCTTCTGGTACTGCTGTTTTTCTAATAAAACTGAAATCATGGCATGAGCGCACGTGTTCTTATAAAGTGTTTCACAGGGGGTGGTCTAAAATAAAGGCACCCAAAAACCACAGACATTTTTTATAATATTGCTAATCTCAACTGCCCAAAGCACAATGATCTGGGGGATCCCTAATCCCATGAGGTGGAAGGAAATAAAGAGAACTCCCCTAATAAAAAGTTCTCCCCTTTTGAGTCCATCCTTCAAATTTTTGGTGAAATTCCTCAAAATTATAAAGATATTGTAAATTGTAAATATAAGGGCTTGAAATATCATTTTATAAGGGGAAGTTGCAACCCTCCTGCCATCCCACAACTGCAGAGAATGCTCCTTTAAAATAATCCTTGAGACTGAAATTCCTGAGGAAATTGTGAAGGTTCAGCAACACCGGTGTTAAAAAGCATGGCAGGTGCTGACTTACAATTCTACAAATTCCAGTGAGCTTGTTTCCAGGCACATTAAATAACTGGGAGGGGGTGTCAGACTGGCTCTTTGGCTGACCCCAGCCTAAACACACACATCTTAAAGAGTGTGTATCGATGTAAACCTTCCCACTAGTCCATCTCAGGCCTTTGAACCTTTGCTCTAAGATTCAAAGGCACAGAGCTATCTATGGGCATCTCTGCTGCTTCAGGCAGTTCTCTGCCTTAATTTCCCCATGCTCCTGGAGTAGTTCCCCTCCCTGCCCTCCCAGCTGTGTTTCAGGCTTTCAGCTGGCATTAGTCAAGAGCTTTAGGGCAGAGGAGTGATAAGCACTCTAAGTACAAGGGCTACAGAAGAGCCTCAGGCACTGAGATTACCTTTACATTTGAACACCTTTGATGCAAGGTCCTGGACAAGAAATGCAGTTGACTTATGCTCAGTAAAAATTTATGTTCTTCCATTCTCATCCCAGTATCTAGCTGAGACTAAAACTGAACAAGCTGGGAAAAAAAAAAAATTCCACTTAAAAAGTCGTGACACTCAAGAGGGCTTTTCCTCTTGAAAACAGTGATGAAATGGATCTGCCTTGTTAAAAAATGACCAATCAAACAGCTTAACTTCCACTGAGTCTATTTTGATTTCAAACTCACATGTCAACAGTTCCAAAGGAAAAGTGCTTTCTGGTTTCTTGTTTCACACTTACAGAGTGGCTGATTGAAAACCCAGGCATCAGGGGGAGAGCTACAGAACAGGAATGTTTTGCAACAAACAGCCTGACACAACATCAAACCACTTAGAACTTCAGTACACACCACGCTGTCTTATTTTAGCCCTCCTGTTACACCTTTTTGCTCTTTTTTCACTGGCTGTAATAAAATATAGAAGAGTGATATCCTCGCCCCTTTTTACTGGTAGTATCAGATTCCTCAAGAAACATCCAACATGAAACCCTAGTTGCTGATTCCCACCAGGAGCTTGTGTTTATACCATATGTGTATGTGGTACATGAGGTACCTTCTGTAGGGTTGTTAACATCAGCAAACGTGTCTTGTGAACTGCAAAGTATATAAAAAAAAAATTCTCTTCTGTAGATGTTTGACAGCAAAAACTGTTTTGCATAAACTCCAGAATTCCATGGGTACATATCACTGTCTGAAAGGACACGTGCAGATCTTCAGAATCAGAAGCAGAAATATAATTAATTAAATGAAGGAGACAACCAGCAACTAAATTTAACAAGCCAAGTTGAGATTAATGTCCTGTTCTCTTCTGACAATCTGGGTAATGAATCAGATTTTACACTTCATGTTTTCAACAATGTCTGCAGAGATAAAGTAATGGAATGTCCATTACCCTGGCATAAGATTGACATATTCTCATCAAATGCTTTGTGATTGTATAAATAGCATGGAACAAGGGAAAATCAGGAGCATACAGCCCGGAGAAAATAGCCCCAGACACCTCATTTTTTCTATTCAGCAGGAAGCAGCAATGCAAGCAGAGAGCTGGAGGGTATATTAAGAGGCATTTGTGCATTTCAGCATTTCTGTCTTACCTGAAGGTGCTTGATAAACCCAACGCATATAAATAAAAAAGGAGAAGGATTGGAGTACAGGTGATCCTTGGTGCTGATGCTGACTTTCCATTCCTAAAGTTCTAACTCAAATATGATCCCTATTAGTATCTTTATACATGATTATCAAAGGTATAGCACTTCCAGGCAGGAAAAGCATTTTTGTTTATGGTCTAAGCCATGCCAACACTGTTTTGTAGAGGGCAGGTAGCTCAAAAAGGTCGAATGACTTATCCAAGATCACACACTGACTAAATTGAAAATAAAGGACCAGAACACATTACATCTGATTTCCTTCCCCATGCTGTCTTGTACACCATGAAATCTAATTTTACCAAGTGACTGGTTTGTATTATTGAGTTGGGAGTCTGTCCACTGACAGCAGGAAGCATCTCCTGTTATTGGACTCTCCAAGCAAAGGTCAAAGAGCAAGTAAAATGACAGAGTTTAAGCAGCACCACTCCAACTCCAGCTATGAGATGCCTGGGTGAGATATTATTGATTAAACTTAAAGTTTTCCTTCCTCCTATTTTACAGCCATGTAAACAGATAAGGAATTCCAGGTCAGATGCATTTCCCAAACCACCTGTGCAATCCCAGACACAAAGAAACAGTGAAAGCTGAGCTTTCTGATTGCTTTATCTGTCCAGAACATTCACTTCTTGTTTTTGGTTACAACTGACACTGACATGGTAATTTTTGCTCTTATTCAGCAAGTTGCTCGATTTATGAAGCTGTCAGTCCTTCCTGGCACCGGTGGCAACTTTTATAAGACAGAGATCTAAGGTTTTTAGTGTGTTGACATCGAATATTTTGTGAATATAGTTGGATGATGTGGCATCTCCAAAAAAGCTTTAGAAATCGTGCATTTCCCCTCTCCATGTCAGGATGGGATAAGCTCAATGAATGGTACAGAACTGCAGTAAAATAAACCCAGCCTGCTTGGTTTCTGATGACACTTTAACTCACATACAGTGAATTCACTCCCTTAACATCCCACCAGCCTGAAGCCTATTCACATTTAAGTCTTTAAAATAGGATTAGGGGATTTAAGCAGCACAGAAGCTTTGCATATTCCATCTAGTTTTCTTAATGAATTTTTGCATTAATGGGAGAGAGTATTACAGCCAAGCTCTCGAGGTTCTCATCAAGCCTTTGGAGCCAACCGTTCAACCCAAAGAGAAAGCACAACCTCCCCAGTGCTGAGCAGCAAAAAGTGTTGTTTGCTTTTGTGCTGAAACAGGATTTGGACTCAGATACACAGAAGGGAAAAACAAGTGATGAATTTTTCCTACCTTTTCATTACTACAAGGGACTTTTTAGCTTGATGTTTTTGAGTTGATGCTCAAAGCCAGCCTTGAATAGCTTCGTACATGCTATTCTTTAAATAGATCTGACTGAGAAGCAGTTCTTGACAGCCTCAACAACCCAGATCACATAAACAAAGGTTTTTAAGACAGAAAAATGAACAGCCCACATTAATTAGCAGCTATTTACTCCTTTTAATAGGCAAACACATAAAAAATGAAAACTGGAAGTCACCCCATCATCCCAAACCATCTCCACCTCAGTCACCAAAGTTTACAAACTGTTCCTGGGAGCTTTGTGCAGTGTGTAGGCAGGCTTTTATCTAAGGATCTGAACACCCTGTAGAAGCATTAGCTAATTAGATTTCTTGCAACTACTATAATATCAGAAGTACTCAGAAGAGAGATAAAGGTAGGATTAAACCACAGAGCCAGGTCTCATGAGAGCCCCGTATCAAACGAGCTGTGCCGCCCGCAAAACCGCCGCACTTTTCTTACCTATCAGCTCCATCACAGCTTTTTTTTTTTTCACCCCAACTCTCACAGGTAGGATTTTGTTCTGTATTATTACATGCCCAGAGGCTCCAGTCACAATCAAAACCCTAGATAAAGTGGCAGGAGGAGAAATTTCTATCTGCACATCAAGGTGACGAGTCCAAAGACACAGAAAAACTGCTCTGCCTCACCTGCCCAAGTCTGCAGGAGAAATGCAAAGTGAATCCCTATTTCCTGTATCCTCACCTGCCAACAGCAAAAAGTCCAGGACACCTTGGACTTGCTACACCAACACAATGGCTGCTTATAGCTTGGAAGGGAGTAGAAAGGCAAAGAAAGCAGTAGGTATATGGAAACCTGTAAAAACCTTCCACTCCAGACGAGGAGAGATGAATTCTACAGCTAACCCCTGAGTGCAGTCTCAGCTCACTGTCATTATTTCAAAGTTTTAGAATGTCAGGAAATACTCTTTCAGGAGTTAAAATGTAAGTACAAACTACTCTCACTACTTTGCAATTCACTGAAGATGAGAGTTCAAAAAAAGGAGGAGTGAAGGAAAGGGACAGCTCGGAATGGAACGAGGCTGCCCCAGTTCTCTTCTTTAACTTCACGGAAGGTTTGAGAAGAAAAAAGGAATAAATGCAATCTGAGCATAAGGAGGTCTAGTCTCCAAACCAGACATATGCCTGGCTCTCATTAGAGTTCCTGGGAGATGTAAGCAAGCATCTGTCAGGAGAACCAGACCCTATGAAAAAGTACGGATATAAAATCCCAGATCGTTTCAGAGAGGCAATAAAAACAATATGGAAAATTTATAACAATCCGGTGTAATTGTTCAAAGGTAACTGCTTCAAGGACTCTTATGAGGCTTGTAAAGGTTTTCCAACTGATAAAAAAGGAACAGCAGTTTTAAGATGGGATAATTTAAAGCACAGTTCAGCACAGCTTTGCAGGAAAATAGGACAGAGATGAGCATGTGTTGGTTGTTGACCCTCTGAAGTAAATGTAAAGAAAAACCATTCTTGCTAATGAGATGGTATGATATTTATTTTTGCACAAAGCATTTTTAAACAGGAAAACCACTCAATCCCTTTAAAATTTGATAGTTAAAACACTAAAAAGTAAGTTTGTGGGTCTCAGACTGAAAGCTTTGGGTGCAAGAAGACACCGACTGTCTCAATCAATGACATAGTTTGGAATCTTTATGGTTCAGGAATACTCATCTGTGATCACAGTGAGGTGCACAGTCCTTCCTCTGCTGTTTGCTCACCCTGCTCCAAGTTGTTTCCCATTTTATGCACTGGACTCCCCTTTAAGTAGGACAAACATGAACATAACTGTGAATACCACAAAGGCGTGCTGCTAAGGCTTAAACGAGTACATTTAATTGTTAATCAAAAGTCACTATAATGCTACCTAACAAAAAATTTGGAAATTATTACTGTTTGCAAAGAGTGCAGCCTATTCTGAATTCCACTATATTCTTGGAAGAGGTATTATCACCTGAAAAGCAGTTTTATGGGTCTATTTTATAGGTTATGTATAAAATAATTCCCAGCTTCCGGAGATTTAAATTTAAGATATTATTTTTCCCCTGAAAGTATTAATTTTCCTCTGAATACTTTGCCTATTCAATTGCTTCCAAATTTTGCTCTGTTATTAAAAATACATCACTTAGCCTAATTTTTATTTTAATCATAACAGAATCAGGCCAGATGTCTCTGCCTTCAGCTGATGTCTTGCTTCAATATGTGAATATATAGATATAAGCAGAAACCAACATTACTATTTATATTCAACAAGAAGCAGTAAATATCGTGGGGTAAAACATCCCTCACTGGGAAGAAACACTAATGCTGAAGGCATAAAACATACAATGGGTCTTTTACAGCATGTTTATTTGCAATAATATAGTTGTCACGTTTCCTTGTTTATGCCTCCTTTGAATTTCCTGAAATCACCACTGGAAAATGTTAAAGCCAAAAAGGTAATTACAATCACCCAACCTTGCCACCAATGATTCAAAGCACTGGAGCTCACCTGTAAATCAGAACAGCTTAAATCAAGCTCAGGCCATGAAGAGTAGCATAAACCACAATTACACTCTTTGGCCAGGCCACAGATGATGGGGAAGCAAGAAAGTTGCTCTGCAAAACAACCAGTGGGCTGCAGAGGAGCTGTCAAGGTGTGCATGGATTTTGGAGAGCCCTCCAAAACTGAGCACTGTGTGATGGATTCAGTCCTGGAGAGCTAAGGACCAATATCCCAAGGGGCTCTGCAGAGAGACAAAAGCCTGATGTTTTTTCTGCTGCAAAGTGAGATTTTTTATGCGCTGGAAATGCTGTGTTCTAGACCTTAAGGCAGAAACACAGAACACCAGAGAGAAGACACTGAGATCATTAAATCTTTACAGGCACTTTAAATTCTATTGACAAGAAGTAACAGAGATTAAAAGGAAGGATGGAAATGTGGTGGCCAACAGCCATTGTATCACAACTGAAAAGCAAGAAAGGGTCAGAATTATTTGCAGAAGTCACTGGTAATTCATGGTCTGACTTAACTTGCTGATCTACTTTCTCCACTAATTGGCAAAAGGAAAGATGATGCATTAAGACAGATAATACTTAAGTGATCCATATTTTATCATAGTTAGCTTTATGCTCTCATATTGATTTTGTACATCTATACTCACACTCCCTTTCAACCTTCTCCAGATCTCCTTTCTCATTATTATTCTTTCCACAGCAGCACAGAACAATGCAGGTTCAGGGACTCTGGGAGACACCTAGTCCTGTCCCCTCCTCAAAGCAGGGTCAACACCGAATTCAGAGCAGGGTGCACAGGGCTTTTGGATTTTGAAATCCCTCAAGGACATAAACTCTACAACCTGTCTGGGCTTCATTTTCAACCTTTCCTCTTCTCCAGGCCACACAAGCCCAGGGGTGTCATGTTTTCCTCTCAGAGACTACTGCATAGGAAACCAATTTTTAGTAGCCTCCAGCAATAGCCAGCACTTTCTTGTCCATTCTGGTTTCTTGCTGTAATTCCTACAGTAAGCATGAAGACACAGAAATGTGGCTGAATTAGAAAACTGGGTGACCCTTAACACGGGAAATCCTGATGAGGACTCTCAGCCTGCTGACAGGCACCCAAAATACAGTGTCACACTGCATTTGAAACAGACTGGTTACAAAAAACCTGAAACCCTCCAGAAGCAGCACTGTGCATAAATAAACTCCCTGCCTGCACACAAGACATCTGATCATAGACTGTGTTTGAGAAGTGAGTGCTGAGGTTGAGATCAGCTCTTTGACTCTGTCGAGATGAATCACTGTGGTGTCCACTCCTGCAATGAAATCCACCAGCAGCACATCAGTGTTGCCTTCCAGACATGAACTGAAATATTTGAGTATCCCTGGGAAGGCAATTTTTTCTTGACTCAACACTTTGCCATCTAGCCTTGAAATGCTAGATGTTGTAAATGTGATACACTGCTGCTATAAAAGTGGGGGAAAGTGTCTGAAACTCAAAATGAGAAAGCACTGGGAGGAGGGTTTCCCCCCACCTGAATGCTATATCATTCTGATACTTACAAATAAAATCCCAAACCATGATCTTGCACTACAGAAGTAGTCATTTGTACCTATTTGAGGTTGCCTGAGTTGACATATAGTGCTATTCTCCCAGTCACAGTCCATTGCACATCCCCTTTGCCCACATGTGAAAGTGTTGGTGAAAACCTGCTGTGATCAGTGGCCATCCAGCCAATTGTGGAACCCTTTGGAGAAACAGAGGTATTTTACAAGGCATAAGATCCTCTGGATAAATCTGGGACAAGCAGAAATTCATCAGTTTGAGATTCTTCTTTCACATTTCTATCAACAGGGTATTGTGGGCATAACTGACAGACCTGGTGCTGACTCCTGTGAGCAGCTCACCTCTCAGAACAGCGAGAAATCTCTGCAGCTCCTGCATTAAACCTTTCTTCCCTTGCTGAGGGTTCAATGCTTTAAGAAGATATGTGTGAAATCAGCAAACACAGAGTGCTGCTGGGCGTGTTGTACTCTTGACATATCAAGTCTTTGAGGCAGACACTCAAAGAAGTGGTTGCACATCTGTAAATGTAGGGTGTGGGTTTTCCGTGCCTTTAAGGGGCATCTTCAAAAGAAATTATGGTTAGAACTTTTCCCCTGAAAGCCTGCACAAAAGCCTTAAAGTAAATCCTTCAAAGTATCCTGTCAATCATTCTGCATTCCACTGCCTAAATATTAACATTACGTCCATGAAGAGAAACAGATCTTCATGGGGTTTTTATAACATTAGCATTAGTTATGAAGGAGTTTGAACTGAGCTATTAACTGGTACACATCATATCCTCAGAGTGTCAGAATTCTCCAGGTAATGTCCTCGATATATAAACAATTCCACCTTCCCAACAGCATTTTCTAAGGAACTAACAGGTTTTTTGTTGAAGTGCCAGGACACTCAACACACAGACACTCTCAAACAAATGAAGATTTAACTGGCCCAACCCCAGGCAACTCATTATCTGATTCTAGATATTCTTTCCTTATGCATTTGTTTTTGTTTCACTTCTTTCCTGTTAGCAAACTGCCAATAAACATATTAATATTCACTTGTGGGAAATGGTTCAAGAAGACTCAAACCAACATGACAGGAAGCAGCTGTGTTGCTACTCAGGCCATTTCTAACCTTCATTCCAGCCCCCATCACAAGCCCCTGAGATCCCACCTGATGTTCACAGCAGAACAGTGGCTACTTTAGGTATCATCAGCCCCAGGTGTTTGTCACCTCCTCAGTACTGGACACTGGGTGCTCTTCTGAAGGATCTCCATGAAACCACAATGAGCAGGTGCTTCTAATGCAACCCTTACATTATGACTCTCTTTTCTAATTGAACCCACCAATGCCCAACAGAAAACTACATTAAAAGACCTTCAGGTAATAATAATAATAAAATTACCTTCAGGTAATTCTCTCAGTTAAGCTGAGAGAATAATGGAAGAAAAATGGGCATGATTGGGGCCTGTATTTAGATGCTACTAAAAAGCTGTATTTGTTTGGCAATTCAGGGCAACAGCTGGAGAGGCCAATTGAGGGGCACATTATTCTGCAGCACAGTAATGGGTGAAGAGGCATTCTCCTACTGAACAGAACAATAACCACAGCACAGGGAACATCGTAAAAAGGGCTAATACAGCAAACCCCTCATCTCCTCAGGAGTGCAGGCAACCTCCTTGAAAAAACTTTCTATAAAAAGAGCAGGAGTTATTCTCAATGGTGCTCTATTTGCAGTTGTAGCAGCTGCTCCTCAGGGCCACGACTGCTGCTTTGAAAATAATTCAGGAGGGGATTTTGTCACTTTCTGCAGTAAACCCCAAGATTATGGGTAGTGTTGCTGAGTCACAGTGATCCATATTTTGCAGTTTCTTGTGCCTCCCTCAATACACTGGAAACGCTGTATGAACATACCAGAAAACCAACTGTAACTCTCAAAATACATTTATAAACCTCGTAGTTGGGCAGCCAGTGCTTGAGCTCGTAAAATACCTGTAGTCCAAAGAAACCCCAAATACACATTGTTAAAAAAATTATCCTCAAAACAATTCCATAATTTTTGGGGGGGGGGGGGGCCTGTGACTTTGTTTTCAAATGCCTGAAGTAGGAATTAATGTTTCGTACTCTGAATGGGAATCAGATGAAGGTAAGTGGAACTGCAGAAGTGAAATGCTACACAACTGTCCTGGAAGGAGAATTTGCTCTTTCAAATGTCTACAGAATCCCCAAGGTTTCCTCCTACTTAGGAAACCCAAAGATTCAGAACCACACGGCCTTAATGAGATTCAAATGCTCTTGATTTTCCTTAATATAATCTATATATTCTCCTGTTCAGTTGCCAAGGGCTGCCTCTTCCCTTCCTCCCTGCTCTGTTATCACAAACAGCTGAACGCTGGAAGCAAAGAAAGGAAACCAACACAGAATCCTGCCCTGAGTTTTTAAAATATTTTAAAGTGTTTGCTTTAGGATAGCCAGAGAGATCCAAAGCCCAACTTTAAAAGAGTCCTTGGGGAACACCCCAGACAATCTGAATCTGCACAACTTCAGTTAACCTCATTAATACTGAATTATCTCAGTGGAAACAGTAGAGGCTAATACAGAAATCTATGGAATTTCAGAAAAAAAAAATCCATTCTGCTTGTAACTAAAAATTCTCTCCACAGAGTAAAAGTAGATGAACCAGAACAAAAAGAAAAAAAAAGGAACATTTCAACTACCCTACCCCAAATGGAGGAAAACCACTCCCCTTTATTATCAGCACTACTTTGGTTTTTAAACTTCTTTCACTTTGCCCTCCCTTCCAATCTGTCTGTAAATCATTCAGGATGGGTTATAAATTACAGCAGGTTTTTTGGATCAGAGGGTGTCTCTGAGAATGCCTGTGTGGCACCCCTGAGGCTCTGTGAGGGTCCAACACTCCTGTGAACATTGTTCAGGTAATGGAAGACACTGGTGGATGGACCTGATGCCATTTGTTAGTGATTTTCTAGGAGGTATCTAATAATCTTATTTAAAAACCAAAAGATGCAAGGCCAGCCAAAAGGGAGCTTCTAAAGCTCTTCAGCCCTACTCTAAGTGTGAGCTGTTCCAGCTCTTTGAAGTGTGATATCTCTAAGGACAAGGACAGGTTCTGTGCTGCTCCAGGTGTCCTGCATGGAACAATTCCAGAGCTGCAGCCCCAGCAATGCCTTCAGCTCTGCTTTTCCTCATCACCCAGCACACCTGGCTCTCAGGGGCTGTAACTCTCACACATCACAGAGATTTCACTACTCCCTGGCACAGCAGAACTGTGACAGACTCTTGTAAAAACCAACCAGGATACTTCTCAACTCCCAAATAAACTGCTGTGGGCAGGGTTAGCTGCCATAAGCTGAATTTTCAAAATGTATTGCAACAGGATAGGTCACATGATTGGTTTATTCCCAAATATTCTCTTTATTCAACTCTGCTTCTTAATTTTTTTTTTCTCCTTTTCTTTTTATGCTGATCCATAAACACAGGCACGTGTCAGCTGTAAAATGGCTGCAATCTTCCCTGCAGCACAAGAACAAGAACTGTTTGACTGAAGATGAGTTGGTTAATTGTATGATAGTCTTGAACCTCCCAGAGCTCAGTGCTCAGACACCCACAAAAAATGGGAAGACAATCAAAGGAATGTGTGGGTCATTCCCAGAGCAAGATAAGCCATCTAGTACAACACTGCTGGTGGAACATCAGCTTGCCTAAGTTTGCAAAGCTTGTTGGGAATCACAGGCTGCTCAAAAAAGGAGCAGAGAAACCCCTTCTAAAATACACTCCTTGACTAGAAGGTGTCCTTACCAGCTATGGATTTTGCACTATACATTTAAGAGCTGAGGAACAAACAGAAAGCTCAGTGAGAAATGGTTTAGCAAATAGAATGGTCAGTGTGTCAAAGCATAAGAGGCAGCAGGAAAACCAGTATGAATTTTAAAAAAAAAAGGTTATTTTACTGCCATAGTTCTTGCTGGTGTCAAATCCAGGAAGAGCAACTGCAATCTCTAATCCTTGGCCTAATTCCAAAGTAATAACAACAGATTGGCCATAACAGGAGCTTTATCCGGGTCTTATCACCACAATCATCAATAGATTCAGTCTCATTAAATACTTCAGTGCTGTCACATTAACAGAGAATAAAGAATTATCCATTTACCATGACAAATACAGGGACTCAAAAGAGATCTGTTCATCACAACACAGAATTCAGTAGCAGGATGGAAAAATAAGATAAACTCCCAAATTTTAGGCAGGTGCCAGATGATTCCTTCACCCCATCTCTGTGCCCAGCAGAAAGGACAGAGGGATTGCACACCCTCCACAGGGCATGAAGTTTAAAACTGCAGTTCAAATTTTGCAGGTTTAATTCAACTACATCTGTTTGTAGCTTTGGATCACTTCTGAGTGGACAGAAATCCAATGTGGAAAGCAACAAACCCGCTGTATTACCAGGTTGGTTGGTTGTTTATGAGGGGTTCTGGAATTTCTTCTGCCTCTCAAAGGAGAGGTTCCAGCTGAGTTGAGGTAACAAACAGATGAAGAAATGACAGAAAACTTGCACTGATGAAGCTCAGTCAGGACAGCAAATATTTAATGACACAACAAAAAAGGGAGGGGCAGCTTGTTTGATACAGAACAGAAAACCAATCACACACACACAAAAAGATAATAGAGTATTATAAGGCAATTGGGAGGAAAAAAACCCCAACACTTTTTTGTCATGTCTGCTTACAGAGTCAGGTAACAAAGCCACCACAGGAGAAAAAACAGCAGAATTCCTTCCTGGTCCAAACCATCCACATGATTTTAGCAACCTGGTCTAGTGTAAAGTGTCCTTGCCCACGGCAGAGGGTTGGAACTGGGTGATATTTAAGGTGCCTTCCAACCCAAACCATTCTGTGATTCTGTCATTTGATCTCCTGAGTTGTGCTGCAGTGCTGAGATCCTTAAACAGGCAGAAGAGACTTTATATGCTGTTCTATCCAGCCCCTGAATGGCAATTTCTGATACTGCATCCAAAATTAAAGTAAAACTGCTTAACCTCCATATTTTACTACCTGACCTTCAAAGCTGATAAAAGCATATTTTTTTCCCTTGAAAAGGAATAAAGCCATTAGGGAGGCCAGGAAATGCTTTATCTCCATCTCAGGACTCTCATCCAAAAGCCTGCATTACATTTTTCTTTCTCCTCTGTGCCAGTTTGGGATCGTGATTAGGGGATGGCATTACTGGCCACAACACAGAACACCAGAAACACGTCCTGCCTTCCAAAAGAAGAAAAAAATCCACGGGTAGGATACATAAACAAGATGGCATTGGCCTGAAAACTCAAAAGGGAAATTTTGTAGACATTCTGCCAGCATAATGGAGTTGAAGGAACAGCATTTAAGTTTCTGTCATGCATAAGTATCAAGAAAATTCTCTTACAGACTGATTGCATGGTACCATCTTTAACGTGACTCATGCACAAGAGCAGTTTCTTTCTTGCTAAGGCTCTATTTTGTACACTCACATGTTACAAAGGCACGGCATGCCTTCAGTAACTGCATCTTCCATTTAATTAAGAGTGTGTGACTGTGGAGGATAAAGTAGAAGAGGATAAAGTAGAACGTTTAGACTTTCTAATGGTTGTGTTTAATAAAGAAAAATCACCTGCTTTGAGGAGGGGGTGTAATTTGCTGGGGGTGTAATTTACCTCCTGCAATTTGAGAGCTGTCACCCTATTTCACTGCCCACCAAAGACAGTTGGAGAGAAATTCATCTTGTAGGAAAAAGAAGAGTCAGAAAACTGGTAGAGGAGCTTGGGTAGGTTGAATAGATGTATGAGAGATGGTTTATCTAATCTTTAAGTAAAGGAAACGACCACTCCTCAGGAATCTAAACATACCCTCTCGGTGTGACCACAATCATGCACCACACACAGTGAGTTCTGCAATGTCTGGTCCTCAGGATCAAAAGCTGCTCCTGATCATTGTTCATACTCTGCTTTTTGGGCACAGTAAGTTCATCAGTCCCCAGCAGTGGCAGAGCAAATTGTGACCACGTGACTGCAACTTGCCACCGAGTGCAAGATTTTATTTACTCGTTTATGCATTTGCCTGGGGAACATCTGAATCTCTAATGCCTGCAAAAGGTTTTGAGGCAATGATGCCTCATCATAATGACCTAGTGTCATTAATTTTAGAGATTTTTTTTGTCCTGCTAGAAAGAGAATATTTCAACCAGAATATACACCTGGGTAACTACTGAGATTTCTACTTAATGTTGCTTCTTTTTGTCCTTGCAGATACTGCCTGATTCCAGGTTTTAGGAGATTTAGTGCCACCACCGAGGATAAAAAATTTGATTTGCTGTTTGCCTGGGAGAGGTTACAAATACGCAGGTTTTATCACTTGACTTTTCCCCCTCTCCTATGTTTAGATTATCTGTGCTGTTACAATCTCACATGCTGAACGCTCTCTGCAGCTGCAGAATGTCTCACAGATGCACAGTAAGCTCCTCTCTTTATAGCAGCATTGTGCCACAGCACAGGGCAGTGGATGGGAAGCTATTCCTGGATACGATTCCAGCTCCTTGTGTGACATTGGACGAGGCCTCTCAACCTCTCTGTTCTTCATCCTTCTTCTCCGAAACGCTGATGGAAATATAAACCCCCTTGATTGCAGAAAACTTGGAAATCAAAGGAGGAAATTTCAAAAGAAAGTCTATTTATTTCCCACATCTGTGAGGAAAGAAGACGCTGCTTTCCGTATCTCTGTCTCCATCCAGCACTGAGATATACTGGGGTTTTTCCACCTCATTTTTTTCTCCAGCTCTCTCACTTCCTTCATCTCCCTCAGTCTTTCTATGGACTTTGAAATTTGGCCCTAATATTTTGGGGGTTGGTTTTGTTATTTTTTTAAGAGCCCATTCCGATGCTTTACCAACCTTTCCACGAAGAAATTTTTCCTACTATCCAATCTCAACGTCCCCTGGCACTGCTTGAGGCCATTTCCTCTCGTCCTGTCACTTGTTTCCCGGGAGAAGAGATTAAACCCCACCTCAGTACAACCTCCTCCAGACCCTTCCCCAGCTCCACTGCCCTTCTCTGGACACACTCCAGCCCTCCAATGTCTTTTTGGCTCTGACAAAGGACAGTTGGTTTCCACTGCACTTGGGAACTGTTTTCTGGCAACAGGTAGTGACTTGGAAAAAAAAAATCTCAGCCCATCGCACTCCTGTGGTCTGGGATCGGCAGGAACACAACTGCAAAGATGGTGGTGGCCCCAGTAGGATACTTCAAATCACAAAAAGAACTCAGAGCATTTTTAAAAGATATCAAAAAGTAAAAGCCCAGAAATAGAACTTCATGAGTAATTGATTTGCTGGTCAGACTAAACCATGAACAAAGGTAAAATTATTACTGTCAACATAGAATGGTTTTAGGGGATGTTATTTACCAGAAGGCAGGAAAAAATGTTACTGGATGAAATGATTTTTTTTTTTTTCATAAATTGAAAGGCTCTGTTTCATTTTCCGATTGTTCAGCTCTTTCTTAAATTAAAATTTGACATATTAATTTCTTTGGCTGCCTCAAAGTTGTACTCCTCATTGAACACATCATTTTGCCAGGAATTTCAGCCAAACTCAGCTCCTAATAATCCTGAGCTATAAACACCACAACAATGGAGGTTTTTCCATTATTGGAAAGAGGGAGCTATACAGCATTTCACAGAAATAGTGTTGGAGGCAAGAGCAGAACTGTTTATAGAATTGCTACTACAGAAAGGATTTTGAGAAGATAAAAGATCTCAGGTATCAAAGACAATATGACATTAAAACACTGCATCTGAAAAGGAGCAAGAAAGGGGTTTTTAATGACTGTAGGTACTGAGGCTTTAGATTGCACCTCACCTAAAAATCAGCCTCTGGCACGAGAATTGGACATTTTTAAATACTTAGAGGAAAAATCTCTCTCTCCTGATGCCCTCTGTACTTCCATCATACATGGGAGAGCCCTCATTTATCTATTCAAATGGACCAACCACATCTCATTATATTCATGAGAATCACAAGGCAGAGAGAGTTTAGACTTTTCCTAAATTTTCTGTTCTCATTTATAACTCCAGCCTCCATTTTTTTGCTTCTGTAGTAGACCATGAACTGTCCTAGGAGTGGTATTGCAAAATGATAAATACTTGAATCTGGCATTATGTATCACCCTTTGTTACAAACAGAATAGTTTTCTGTGATTGGGAAATCCATTGCTTGCAATCAAGCAGGCACAGTCATCTGTTCAGTTCAGAGCTGTTTAATAGAATATTCATACTTCATATCTTTTATGTTGATGGAGTATGAACTAATCAAATTTTCATCTTATCTGTGCTCTATGAAACAAAACCAGTCTTTAGACACATTAATTTCTAGCCGAGGCTTTTCCAGTCTGAAAACATCAGATTCAGAGATGCCACCATGTAGCAGAAAATGAAGTTCTGAATGGACTTTTCAACCATGTTAAAAAACTGTACATATATCTAAGGGTTTCCTGCTGGACTCAAAAGTAACCCATGATCCTGCTGTGTCCTTCTCAAAGGCAGCACTGCTTCATTCGTAGTGTTTACGCCCCATGCAGATGGGATTTCTGCTTTGATGATTGAATTATTTTTGTTTATCTTTTGATGACATGACTAATCACAGACTGACTGTTGTAGGCTGACTGTTGGCAAAATTCAGCTCGAAATTTTCTTTTGCTGGCCTATAATTAGAAGCACTGGTGGTAACACGCAGGTTGGTCTTTTCCACATCTGTCACTTTTCAGTGAATTTCTACTTGTTTCTGTGCTGCTGGTTTTTGCAACAACAATTCAGAGCATTTTCCTAGTTTTAAAAAAAACACCCTAGCTTTTAAAATTACTTCTGAGCAATGAGAAAAGTAATTCTAGGCAGAGGAACAACACTGACAATTTGGGGCCATGGTACAAAATTATATTGCTCACAGAAGGAAAGTAATTTTTGCAATGAATGAGAAAAAGACAGTCCTGACTTACTGTTCTATCTATCTTCATTATTCCATGAAAGACCCAGAAGTGGGTTCAGTTTGGAGCTTACACATTTCACTGTAAGCTGATATATATATATTTTGCAAGATCAATTTGGCAACTATTTTTGACCATAAAAAGAAAGACCTCAGTAAAAATCTGCTCGAATTATTAAAGGTATTACAGCAGTTAAAAATCTAGAAAAGGACATATTACAAGATCCAGTTCTAAGAAGATATGGATGCTCATTCCATGTTGGATATCTTATAACTTCTCTTCAGGCACCTCAAAGATGTCCTTCTGCACAACTGATCCTAAGTTAGTTAATTAAAAGAACCTTTGTTTGAGTTTTTTAATTCTGTACTCGGCTTGTTGGGAAATGGATGTGGTTTTTTTCATGGTTTAATAATAAAAGCCGGTGTTGGAAGGGGAGCTTAAGTTTTCCTCATAGAGCAATACAGTCTAACCACCCTCCTCAGAGAATGAAAAATGGAACCTACTTGCACTGCCCAGAGTAAGAACTGGAGGAAAAAACAAGGTTTACATAATGGAAAAATAAATGTTATCTATAAATACATAAGGTGTGAAATCATCTATGACCCTAAAGGACTTCACAGAAGTATCTACAAGCTGCAACGTGGGGAGAAGTCAGAGACAAGGGCAGAGATGCTGGAGTGCTAAATTACCTTTTTTAGATTACCTGATTTTCCACGGGAGAGAAATGTGCCTGAACTACATCCCCAGAGCTGTGCCTGCTCTGCAGTTTCTCCCACACCAGCGCTCAGGGAGGGACCTCTCTGCCTCCAGCCCTCACCTCACCCACCAGGTCACACCAAAATACCCGAGCCCAAGCATTTCCCTGACTCTGCTATTTGTACTATAGATTTTTAAGGATGCTTTTACCCCTTGGGAAGAGAAGTAGAAAGGGGCCACCGATGTAATTTGATGTGGTTCCCAGTGTGAGTGGCACAGTCGTTTGTCTTTTGTTACTATGAAAATCGCTGCACAGAGGAACTGTGAGTGGGCGGCCAATTAAAATGTCAATAAAAGTAAATACATTTAAAGAGGTCGTGGCCATGCATTATGCAATAAGGCAAAAAAAAAAAAAGGCTTATATTTGTATCATGCTAATTAAATTGACACGGTTATTGCAAATCATTTTGTTTCACCTGGAGCTGTAATTAAGTGACACCACTTAATGAGAAGGAACCAGCCCTGACTGAACAAGCTCCTGTAGTAAAGCTCCTCTGACAATGAAGGATGTTTCTGTTTACATCTCTCATCATTTCACACTCCCAAATGCCAGTGTCTTTCCAGTGAGGTAAACACCATTTTTAAAAATAAACAATTAGGAGCATTTGTAATTTTGGGCAGCCTTTAACCTAGCTTTTCACTAGCTGCTTTGCATGCTGAACAAAAACAAATAATTGAAATCCTCTGCAGTACTATTTCTCCTAAAGACAGATCTTATAAAAGTAAAACATCAAAGTAATCAACACAATGGTTGAGGAAAACTGTAGGAACTTTCCCTTTTCTTATGGGAATTGGGAAATGTGAAGATATTCCAGTGACAAGTCACTCTGATTTTCTAATCTGCTGCAATGTTGATTGAAGAAAAGGAAATGTGGGGCACAATTCAGACACTGCAATGACAGGCTTATGTTTCCACTCATCTATTTCTAATTAGGTGAGATATGAATCTGGAATTTTTAAACTCAGAATTTTTAAAAATACAGAATTTGATCAGCATCTGAATCTATTTAAGTTCTTAATTTTAATCTGCCATTTTAATTGTCTTTCCAGCACAATTTATTTAATCTGGAGACCCCGGGTTAAGTTCTGCTCTCCTTCACAGTGATTTTGGCGGGATTATTCCACACTTAGAGCACATTTATACATCAGTTTGGCTCCAGAACTTCCAAAAGAAGTTGGTATAATCAGAAATCCCAAACTATTTGCAGCAAGGGTTTATACAACATACAGAGACAAGACAGAGAGATACGAACACAGCTCAGTGTTAATTCTCCTGAAGGCAGAACACACCCCAAGTTTATTTGGAGGTGCAGCAGCAGCTCCTGCTGACATCTCCTGCCACACCATGGAATTGTGACCGATGGCACTGAGACAACACAAAAATGAGGCTTCAAAGGATTTTGCCGCCATCAGCCCCACCAACCACACGTCCCCGCTCTGCGCAGCCAAACTTGGCAGGATTCTTTTATTACGGTTCATTTTGTGGGCTCTGCAGATCCCATAAATATTTTCCTACACAGAGAAGCCTTGCCACATTAATTATAACGGGATTGCTTTGCTAGGCAAGTGGGAACACTGCCAGGATCTAAAAATTTGGCATCTTGGCGTTTAATATCCAGAACAACTCAAATACGAGATGTAACTGCAATTCCTGCTGGATCTTTCAAGTGCATCATCAAATCTGGATCTGCAATTTATTTATTTTTTTTTAATGCTTTCAAACTTGAAAGCGAATTCAGTGCTTTTAGAAAAGCAGGATAAATAGAAATGCTCTGAGCCAGGAACACTGTTGGCAGGGTCTGTGAAAACTCTTTCACCCATTTCTGTGAGAAAGATGCTATTTTTATCCTGGACCGCTCGTAAAAAAAGACCATCCTTCAGGTTTACTGTGTAACACAGTCAGCACAAGACTGGGAAGGGAGTCTGACAGATTTTAAATTATTATGGAAATCATATTTTCTAAGCAAAATCTGGGTATGTCTGGAGAGAAGTCTGACTAGAAAAGGCTCATTATAATGTTTCATCCCTTTATTATTGCTCCTAGAGGTAGCTCAGAATCTCGTAATATCTTTGTGTTAGCAGGAATGAATTTTCTTAAATCTGTCTTCAACTGAAAGGCTGAAAACCAGTACTGACAACATGAAATTGTTATGACTGTTATGACATCAAGATGGATCTGAACTAAAGTGAATGAAGATAAGACCCAACTCCAAGGAACTCCAAAGTGAATTCACTCTTAGGAGGAAAACTGATTTTCACAACTCAGTGTAATAAAAATCTCTAGTACAGCTCATACTTGTGACATTTTGGACACAGAGCTCCTAAGATTTCAAGGTCTGTGGAACCCAAGCCCAGAACTCACCAAATTCAACACAGAAAAACAGATTCCATTTTTCAAGAGTTCTGCACACAAACGTTGCCTTCGTGGCAGACGACTGAACCTTTCAGCTCGAGTTTAGCTGGGAGGAAATATTTAAAGAACATAGATGCTTCCTTCTGGGTAAAGAGGCCCAGCAGTGGAAGGGATTTTTATTTCAGTGTGTGTAAAACACAAGCTGTGCTTGTTTACTGCCTTATCAGTCATCCCAAATCACGGATACGTGTAAAAATAACAAAGACAAAATCAGATTTTAGGACATGGAGCGCACCCAGAGCCTCACTGGGGATGCATCCCTGGTTTAACTTGATTAGGAGCCAGTTAATATCTGCTTACAACCAGGCACTGTCAGAAGTCAGAACAGCAAGACTCAGTCACTCCATCACCTGAGGTGGGTAAAGGAGCTCGGTGGGACGGACAGACAGACAGTCGGCCGTCGGGAGATCCGTCACCAGCACCACAAAGAAGGACTTGCAACCATCCATCTTCACAGGCAGATCTGTCTGCTCTCTGCAAATCACTGAGCAAGCTGGCAAACAGCCAAACCCTCTGCTCTTTCTCCCCTTTCGTTTTTTTTGGGGGGGAGGGGGCTGGAGAGGGAGAAAGGAAACAATGCCAAGACAACCTTGGCAGCTCTCCCCGTGTTTGTCACCGCTGCCTCTTGTTTCAGCCATTAAAAGTATTGCAACATGCATCAAAAGGCAAGAAGAGCATCTGCATGGAGGGGAAGGCAAATGCTTTGACCCATAAGGCCTAATCTTAGCCTAAATCTAGTCCCAGGTGCTAGGCAGCACATTGGGGCTTTGAGGAACCTGGTCTAGTGAAAGGTGTCCCTGCCTATGGCAGGGGGTTGGAACTGGATGATCCTTAAGGTGCCTTCCAACCCAAATGATTCCATGATTTTACGATCCAAAAACGACATTTGAGGAACAGGAATCAGACTTCTGTACTTACACTAAGAGTATACTTTTGGTGCTGCTAAAAAACCCCATATACATGTGTATGCATTTGTACACAAGTATATATATAAATATATTTATTTCAGTAAGCACCAAGGTAAGAAAAAACAGACCAGGAGACTGCAGCCATTCCCCTGCAGGCTGGAGGCTGTTATTCAGCTATGAGCTTGCCCACCTTTTTGCACTGAGGCTTTGTGGAAGGTTTGTTGACTGCAATCCCTTGATGACAGCCCCAATCGGTGTTTTAAATGCACTTAACTTGATTAGGTCTCACTGGATTATTTGCTTTTTCAACTACTATATGTTATAGGAGGAGTGGAATAGAAGCCTGGCCAGCTCCCAGGCATTCTTTTATTGATCCCAACTTCATCCTGAAGGTGGTGAAGCTCCCACTGACATCAATGAGAGCTCTTTGCCTGTGTGAGAGATGAGTGTGCCATATGTTTAGTTAAAAATAAACAAAGTGAACTGAATCAAAGAGAGTGGTGGGTGTTTGAAATCACTACTTGGAAAGAAAGAAAAAAAAAAGAAAAGAAAAGCTTTATTCCAGCCCAGGGCAGGCTCTGGAACCAGAATGGTTCAGTGATTAAGGCCTGATTTGACTTCGTCCTACCCCTGCTTCAAATTTCAACTCTGCTAATGGGCAGTTTTTGGACAGCATAGCCAGAGAGGATTCCTGAGTTACTGCTACCCAAATGTTTTTTTGTAACAGCCAAGCAGTTTTAATAATGATTTTCAATAACTACAAACCTCAGGTGGTTTCAGGCATGTTGCACCCTATACACAGTTTTTACAGAACATTTTTATAGTCCAGGCCATCACCAGTGCCCCTACTACAGACCTTTGCTCAGACACCATAACCACTGAGGAAGATTTCTGTTCATCACCTTGTCCTTCTTTCCCTTTCTAAAAAAGCAATAATAACTTTCTTTTTAATTACTAATCCCTTTTTAAGCTTAAAATACAATCAATAGGAAAAACCAAAAAATTAACTACAAAAGGCAAGAATTAGAAGCCACACAGCTGAAACTAACAGAGACCATATTTATGTAAGTATGTGTATTTAAGTGTTTCAGGTTTAGGATAAGATCCCCTCTGCCAAAAATGTGGCAGCTATATTTGCAAGTCTCGATGGGAAATGTTATAAAGAATCAAAAGCAAACAAATTTTCCTTTCAAATAAACTTGACCCGTATGTTTCAGACATGTGTTTCCCTTTGAATCCTTGTCCTCCTTTGATGGTGTTACATACTTTCCCCCCCCCCCTTTAAGAGCAAATACTTTGTTGTTATAGCAATATTTTCCCACAATCCCACCATCAGGGCCCCCCTGGTTTCCAAAGGCAGGGCTGGAAAATCATCCCTCCTTGCACAGAGCTTCTCCAGGCAGGATGCCCCAAGCCCTGTCCTGCACACAAGCTGTAGCTATTGCACTGCCATCATCACAGCTGGGGAGAAAATAATCCCAGTGTCATATAACTCAGTGCAGAGGCAAACTGGATTCACTGCTGAATTATCTATAATCTCTTGCACTTTGGTGTTCTCTTGTCTTGCACTCTCATTGATGTGCCTTTTCCCCCTTTTGTTCCCGAGCAATTTGTGTGGAATTAGCTCAAACCTGGGATGAAAAGTTTTTGAGATACCTGAGAAAAACTCACCTCACTGTAGCTGACACAACTTTTGGGTAGTTCACAACATTCCTGTTGGTTTGGAAATGAACCACACCCACAGTAACACAGGGGCAGCAGGTTGGCAAAGCACCAGCTGGAGTGTCCACCAGGACTGAATGAGACCCCCGAGCCCAGAGGCAGGAAATTCTGATTGTGACTAAAAGGACTTAAAACCCTTTGTGAGCAACACCATATTTAAACTTCACCCACCACGGGGAGATAAAGGGTTACTCCAATGTATTCCAGAACTGTAATCTCTTATTCCCTGCATTTTCTGCTAATATATTTACAGACCTCTACCAATGGACAATTGCTGGAAGAGGAGATTGGGATAATGAGGACTTGCAGAGTGGTGTTACAGGCTACTGGTCCTTACCATGAGTACTCAGTTGGTGACCTGCTCATCTCCTGACTGAAGTCCATGGAAGTTTTGACATGGATTTAAACTGTTACAAGATGAGATTTTGGATCAGCTGTGTCATTAACTGTAACCTTTGTATAGCATTTACATGCATCAGTAGCTGAATTTTGTGGTACTACCACAACATCCCAAAAAATCCTGGGTCAGAAATGGGTGAGGTTGTCAGCCTGGAATAATTCCTACTAATCTCCAGGTACTGTTCTCCTGGATAATGTGCATGGAAGGAAAAGACCCCAGCTATTCTGCTTTGCAGGATGAAACACATAGATAGCTCTCCTGAGAGTTTCACCTGGCAAAATAAATGAGCAGGGATATCTCAAATCAGTGACATGTGTCATCTAAGAGCTCAGCTTATTTAATGTCTTGTACAGGCCAGAGGCTGCAAGAGAAATCTGCCCCGTGCCTACAGTGCTCTCCTGGCACCTCCTCACTTTCCCCTCTTCCTTCCTTCCTTCCATCCATCCACACACAGAGGAAAGGAATTTCTCCCTCATTCAACCACTGCACAGGGACTCAGAACCAGATCTGAGCTTGGGGAATGCATAAACCATATCCAGGAGAGCACAGCCAAGGAGGAAACCATGACTCTTCCCTACCGTGTCAGCCAACCTTAGCAGGGTCACTCAGAGCAGTAGAAACTGGCACCATCAAGATGCAGCCTGGCTGAACACTTGCCTTGCCATCTATTTACACTGTAATCCCAAGAAAGACTGGTCCTTGGGAATGGCCATGCCCTCTGCATGCAGGACAGTCAAGATTCCCAGCAGACAGGACTGAAATACAAACACTGGCCCTGGAAAAAGCGAACATCAGCTTTTGTTCACTCTGTTAGACCTGTCCCTCTGCTTGTACATTCTTGCCTGAGGTACATTCTAATTTATATATTTCATCTCTACTATATTCATACTGTATACAGAAATATCCTAACAGTAGGCTTACTGGCCAGTCATATAGTCTTTGTCTCTAACTAATTTTCATTCAATAAGCAAACAAAACCAGAAAACCCCAGGAAAGCCTCACTGATAAATGGGCCTGTTCACAGAGCTTTCACTAGCTGAGTTCAGAATGACAAATGAAAGACTTCAGATCCATTTTTTGTTTTCAATAAAAATCTTGTTCAACAGTGTCATGAATATTCATGGGTTTGGCACAGCTCCAGATTGAGCAAGAAGAGCCAAATCAAACAAGAAAACAACAGTCCACTTGGCTCCACAAAAGGATGCACTGGGCTTTGTGTGCTGAAGTATGCACTCAAAAAAAGGTTCAAATCAAACTCTGCTGGGACTGTGCTCAAAGGGAAATAAATTCCCCCAATACCAAAAGCAACATCTTAGCATTCAAAAATAACAATGCTGGGCATCAGGTACTGACAGACCCAAAGTCCACCAGCACCAGGAACATGCCCCACATCTATAGCACAGGAGTGCAAGGGTTGAGGAGCTGGTGGTGGTGGCAGAGAGGACCCAGAGCAGCACTTCAAGAGGTCCTCTGGCTCTGCCATTGTGCCAGTCCCATCGTGGTGATGGATGTGAGACACAGAAGGATCAGCTGAGCGAGGAAATATTGCAGTCTCATCCAGGGCTCTGGGGATGGACACCAAGTTCTGCTGCTTTAACCACTCCACAGCACCACTGGCACCAAGGGAGCACATTTTGATATGTATTTATGTAATAAACACATAACACACTTCATTGTGATACAGGATGAGAGATAATTTGCTTAGAAGACTATTATTTTAGAGGAGTCAGAGTCATTCTCACCATTATTATTTTCAAGCCTGACCACGTGGAAATTTAATATACAAACACTAGAACTTTGATAAGAGTCTGTCCTCTCTCAGCACATGCTGGAAAGATGTTATTACTGCTGTATAACCCAGCCCAAGTGTTATCACATCAAATGCAAGTCTCACATTGTGTTTAATCAGACAAGGAAAAAGAAAAAAGAAGTTTGACTGTTATTCACAATCAGCTTTACCCACCACATCAGAAACAATCCTTTGGAATCTTAGAAGAAACATTTCTCTAAAGGTGCTTTAAGCCTTAGAAACATGCTGGAAAGATGTTAAGAGGCACAAATGGCTAGATTTTAAGAATTCCCTACCAAAATCAATCCAGATTCCAATTTTCTCCAAAATACCTATCTGGAATGAATTCCCACACATGGCTCTTTTCTGCTCTGAATGATGAAGCTCTAATATAAAACAGAAAATAGCTTGTCTTTTTTATTTTCTTCACATCATAAGAATATGCTCAGATTGAGTTAAACTCCATTTGTGTTTCTTATTTTTCTTTCCCTTTTTTATATTTAAGGAAAAGAGAAATAACAAGTAAAAACAGTTGTCTATTAAATAAACACTCGAGTGCACTTCAGACTGGCAATTGTGAATTTCAATACAACTGACTAATTTTCTTGTGCTTGTAAAGACTCAATTACTACAATCCTCTTGCATTTTTCCCCTTTTCTTTCATGTTTCTGACTCTGAATCAGTTGAGTATTTGGTGAAAAGGCAGACCACAGATCCAATATTAGCCCAGGAGGCCCCTCAAGCACCATTTAAACAATTATGAAAGTAACATTCCTTATCCTTTGAGACCTTTTTTGTGCAAAGAAGGTTTCACGGATGTTCACCAGCTTTTGCCACGAAGCTGTTAAATTTCCTCCTTAAATAGCCAGGGCTTAAATAAAAACACATCATAGAAATGAACAGCAGTGGGATATGTGGAGGAGGATATAATTATGCAACACAACGGGACAATCACTGCCTTGCTGAACAATCAGAGCTCCCCAGAACAAGAGGTTCTTGATCGTTTACCCATTCCCAGGAATTGCTCTGACATCCAGCCGGATCCAGCCGTGACTCACCCTCCTTTAGCACTGTGAGAACGACAGAGTTGTGGCTCTTTTTGCTGAGCCCTCTTACCTAACATGCCTCCTGTTGCAGTGCTGGGCAAGGCACTGCCAAAAATGACACCTTCTGGTGCTAGTTCTACTGACATGGAAGAAAGGAGCAGTATCCCCAAACCAGAATAGTCAGTAGGATTTAAAACACACCTAACTGTATGATTCTTTTACACTGCAGAAGTAGGAAAGTGTAATCATATCAAACTTTGACCTCTTTTCAATATTCACTGCAGTCCCCAGCACATTCCCATCTGCAGGACTAAACAACATTTCATGAAGTACAGCCTGGATTTGAAGGGTTCTTGCACATGTTTACCTCTGGTCAGAGCACACACAGCCACGTGCAGACCTGGGGCTCACAGCTTCAGTCCTGCAAACACCCCTCTCCTTGCACAGCATTTTGGATGTCAGCCCTCCCCACAGAACAATCTATCAGAGCAAACTGGGCTTGATTTTAGTGCAAGCTGGCACAGAGTCATTCCCTCCTGGGAAAGCCCTGTAATAGTTAATAGAGACGAACCTAAGAGGGCTGTAAAGATGTTTAATGAGGTTCCGTCTGAGTGACTCTAAAATCATGCAGGATATAATACAGAACATGCAAGCCTCTTCTTGTAGATAAAAATTAGGCTGTTTCATTTTATTTTTTTAAATTTTTTACTCCGAAATGAAAAGATAATTGACACATTTATCAGGTAACCATGATAGGGAGCAGAGAGAATCTTAGAAAACACTTGCAGACAGACTTTTTCCAATGGCATTTTTCTTTCAAGAAGAGCCAGACCTAACAGCTATCCCTGGGTGTCACAGGGGTGTGAGGACTCAAAGCAAATCACCACTGGACCGGGAGGGAGGAACTGGTAACACTTCATTCTGCATCTGCATCACTCCACACATGTCCTGAGGAACAGCAATCCTGAAGCTCAGTGTCCCCCAGCAATCCAGAAGGCAACTGGGTAGCAGAGCCTCGTGGAGGGGACTGAGGCTACTGCAGCTTTGTACAGCTTTCCATGAGACATTTGGGGGTTTTAAGGCAACAAAATAGAAGTAGTAACACAGGAAAAGAACTGCTACTCCCATCATTAGTGTTCGGAAAAAGGTTGGGAGGGATTTTGAACAACTGCCAAAAGTTCATGGGATCAATTCCACTTCAAAATGGAGCTGTTTAAGAGCAAAAACAAAGTTCGCATGCCTCATCTGCTATTAGATCCCATTTCCCTTAAGCACTCACTGACACACAGTCAGGGACTGTTTCCACCCTGAAGTATCTGAAATCTAATTAAACATGGGTAGGAGTAAAAACAGAGTTGAAGTGGCTGCCATAAAATTACGCCTGTGCTGAAAGGTGAAACCAGTTATACAGCAGGGCACTAGACTTGCAGTTTATTGCTCTCTATCCACTACAGTCATGACATATTTGCACAGCTATGGCATCCATTAGGTGCACACAATGAATAAAAGGAGCACCTTACAGCGGGGTTTATGTCAATGTTTACTTTGAGCATGAAATAAAACCACAGTTACCATAGCAATGGACAAAGCACTCATCACCTGAGATGCTATGGAAATTAAAGAATGACAGCACAACCATACTTTAGGAACACAAAGAGGGATGAGGCATATTAATTTCTGAACAACTCCTCAGGATTTCTTTAAAGACCTTTCAGAAAATATGAACATTAACCAGTTGTCACTGTCTACAGCCAGCTGATAAAATCTTCACTCAGCCCTGTCAATATTTCTGCCCGGTGCTAATTACAGTAGCATTGTCTCAGACAGATAAGATAAACATTCTTAAGCAGTACCCTAGAGTCTGGAAAATGGAGATTACACATCATCTTCATGTGTTTCTGTCCTGGCTACATTGTTGCTTGCAATATCCTTTCCCAAGGCTTTGAACAGCTTGATTTGAGATGCTGACACTTCACCAGGAAAGTCACTGGGGAATTGCTTTGAAGCTCAGTGTCCCCCAGCTCAGCCCCTAATGGATCCAAGCACAAGGTTGCTGGTTCCTCCCCTCAGAGACTCTGCTGCCAAGTTGAGCCCCTTGGGTCTGGACTCACCACTTTCTCATGTCATCAGGAGCACAGCAGTACCCACCAATAAATCAAAGTCCAGTGCCAAGGATCCAAGTCCCCTCCTTTGAATGCCGCCATGGTGTTACCTGTGAGACTGTGTGACACCCTCCTGATCCTACAGCTGACTTGTGACCCTCCAGCTGCTCTTTGTGTTTGCTCTGAGCCTCTGCTTGGACCAGCTCTGTTCCACTCACAGTGCACTGAGCTGACAAATGAATTATAACTTTAACACCATCCTTTTACCATCTTCTGTCTCAAAAAAACCCAATATGACAACACATGTAAGTGTACACTATCCACAATCATCATCACACAACCAACAAAGACTAAGTACCTACCAAAAAAAAATGGTTTGGTCATTCCTTTCTGCTGGAAAACTGAAATCAGGCTGCTAGGGAAGAGAAAATCAGAAGCTGTTGCTAATATGGCCTCTTGTGGGTGTCTTGAATCCAGAGGAATAAAAAGTAGCCTAAAGCCTGTGAATATTCTCATTACTTTTGAGAGGACTAAATCTGGGTACATTCCTAAGTGACAGGCTCCTACTCTGGGCTGGTGTTTCCCTTCCATGCAACCAGAGCTTTTTCTAAGCTATACATAACCTCAAGCAGAAAAATATTTGTGTTGCTACTGGTGGTATTTGCACAACCTGCTGAGACCAGGCACAACAAGTGACTCAGTGACTCCAGCAAGTACCATCACAGCACCTAATTTTTTAAAAGCTATAGCAAAGCTTAGAGTCCTGAGTAAGCAGCCATGCAATCCATAGGAAAATTTAGTGTCCTCAAAATAGGATCCACAAATGTCCAGTGTGCCAAATCAGGAATCCCCTCAGGCAGGTCAGCAACCACGTTTGTGCCTCAGGGATCCCCTGCAGGGCTGAACTGCCTCCCTCAGCACTTGCAGGGTGAGTGGAAGACTAAGCACGACTTGATGGTCTGGTCTGTCAGGCACTCTTTTACCTGCAAAATCCAAGTTGTGATCCATGATCCACAACTGTTTATGTGTTCTGGTTAACAACTAATCAGGGAGGTTGAGGAATCAAGCTCTAAATTTCGGTAAGTAGCAGATATTCCCTTCAACGAGTCTGTCTCTCTTGTACAAAGTGCTCAGTCTCATGGCACTTCGGAAATGAAGGGTTACATCTTAGAGCCAGAACTTGAAAGAAAAAGAGGTTTTTTTAAGCAGCCTGACAGCTGAGGATGCAGAGGGCTCTGTCTGAAGTGCTTCCCCCATTTTTCCTTTTTCCTAAGACATGCACTACTTCTCAAATCTCCTTTTCTCTAATCTTGCTGATCTAAGCAGCAATATGAAAACCTAAAATGATGTTGCTGGAGATGATTAGGCTGTTAGTGCAAATTAACCCCCTGGCAGCTTTGCTAATAGAGACATTTTGTAACACACCAGGAACCAGGCAAACAAACAAAAAAAATGCTGAATTTTCTTTTAACCCAGTCTCATCTAAACCATGAATTAATCAGTTTTTCTGTGCACTAGAAATCTGTAGAAATGCAACTTGCTTTTCAAGAGAATACCAAACACAGCAGCACACACCTCCCTGAAGAGACAGCACATATTGGGCAGGGTGGGATTTCAAGGAAATACAGAGCAACCCAATGGGGTCCCAAAGGAAACAGTGACAAAAATTGGAGTCAAACATTCTATAGTTTATAGGAAAGCTCAGCGTTGTGTAGAAATTAACTCCTACGTGCAGAGCAGCACTTCCACCATCCTCACGCCTTGAGTGGAAGTTTTAACTGTAAAGTGCTGTAAGAATATATAAACAATTTAAGCTCTTTGTGTGCGTGCTGCCATGAGTGAGGAGCAGCAGTCTGCCAAAACAGAAACCTCAATCAATCTGACAGCTTCTGTCTTAAATAATGAGCCCCACAAGCACCAATAAAACAATACAGATAAACCCATCAGATCTTACAGTTCTTCTAGCCCAGACGCCTACTCTTGGATTACTCCCCATTCATCCTCCCATCCCAACTCCTCCTCCCTCCAAGCCCGGAGCTATGACATGCTGATGTCCCTCCCAGTATGATTCCAGCAAGGCACCAGTGCTTTTACATCTCTAACAGATGCACTAAGGTTTTAAAGCCCTGTCACGCAATTTTTCTCAGGGATACTCATTTCCATTCAGACCCAGGGGCTCACACACTGTCTTGTTTACAGGGGCCTTGGTACCCAGCAGCTTGTCAGATAATCACACCGAGGATTCCCAGGAGGTTCCCTAACCCATCAGATCACAGCCTTTTTCAGACAGCCAGAAAACACTACGGTTGGTTCAACTCCACTCCCAGCAGAATGAAATCTCCCTCCCTGCTGCTGGTTTGGGAGGACTGGGGTTTCTGCGGTGTGATCTTATAACGAGCCACCATTGTTCCTAATTAGGCAAAGAACCGAGGATTTAATTAACGGCTGTAACTCGAGTCACGCCAGTGCCGAGCAGCCTCAACACAGATGAAGCAGCAGTGTCTTATCTCCTTATCTCATCTCCGGGCAGCCTCGCCCGGGCCACTGCAGAGGTTGGCAGGAGACAACGGGGCACCCAGAGCAGCGACTCCGACAGGACAAGAGCCAGAGGCACCCGCTGGCAGCAGGAACACGTGCGGCAGAGTGCTTGGAAAACAAGCCAGGAATGACTTCACTAGTCTGGCGAGACTAAAGGGAACGGGAAGGGAAACTACTTACAAGAGGGAATTTTAACAGGATACCTCAACATGGAGTTTCTGAAGCTCCGGCATGCACGAGCCTCTGCCAAGATTAACCCCACCCTCAGCTCCAGCACGGGAAGCAGCATCGCCAGCCAGCAACGCTCTGGCTGGCTGATGATGCAATAATTTTGTTCTCGTCCATTTATGTGACCCCCATAATAGTCCCCCGTCGATTCTTTCTACTTTTCCAATCAAAATATTAGGGGAAATTTTCAAACGTACAAACCTGAAGTGCAAGAGTCCAAATGCATTTTATAGTTATAAATATATATATTTATATACAGTTCAGGTTTGTCTACAGTCACGTGGAGATAGTCCTGGATCTGGCTCAAATAACCCACAGAACCAGGACTTTGGAAACATCTGCTTTCACGAGACAAAGAACATTCCAGCAACTCTTACACCACCAATTTTTAGTAAATTCTTGTAAGACTTCTTCATTATAAGAATTCCTCTTTATGGGCAGCTGATGAAGGTTTTAAGGATGTTTTCAAAAGGGATTGATTATCAGTGTACTGAAGTGGTGATTGATTATCAGTAGTGCTGAAGTCCATAGAGTACTCCTGATCCTACTGGGGTCTAAAGTCTCCTCCTGGTTCACTGGTTGCAAAGTTGTGCTTCAACGACTCAAGCCTTGGTCAATCAGCAAATGATTTACCAAGTATGGAACACAGAATCAGCCTTCTAACAATAAATTCTCAGTCCTAAGGAGTACATTGCTTTGGAGACATCAATAGAATTGTTCAGAAGGTTTCTCAAGCACCACATTTTTTTGAAGGCATTTAAAAGCAGTCAGGGGGAGAGTGCCTGCTTTCTCTTTTCTAGGTGGCTTCAATTTCAAGTTAATAATTAGTTCCTTTTAAAACTTTATCAAACCTGACTCACTGCTACCACAGACTCAAGTGAGCTCTTCAGCCCTTCACTTGTGGTGAGAAGCACCTTTCTCAGTCTCCCTTTGAAGGACATCCTCACCAGCTTAGCAGTTTTGAGAATGAGTCATTTGTTTGGAGGACCCAGGTGCCTCTGGTGTGACACCACTGTCCCTGAAAAGTGCCTGCTAAGGGCTGATGAAATTAAACTGACTGGAGTGTGATGCCGCTCTCTCAAAATAGCATTAACACAATCTCTTCTTTGAGGAAGGATTTTTTTACATCACAAATGCTTTTTAAATACTGGGAAATATTTACCTTTTTAACTGTTAGCCTGTCATGTTCTCTAGTAAATGGCAATTAGTGCTTCAGCAGACTGTCCCCATTGCTTACTGAAGCAGAATGTAAAAGCTGATAGCACCACAGCTACGAATTTACTTAGGACAAATCTTAACAAAGCAACTTGCAAAGTGCTGTTATACCTCAGTACTTGCAAAAAACCATAATCCCCACAGTGAAACGACTTCTGAATGATTTACTGTCGCTTGTGTTATGTAATACAGAGATTCCCCACGGGGAGCAGAGACTCACTGTCCTGAATGTGCAACACAGAGCAGGGCCCTGAATTCTTCCCTGAAACAGCACAAACAAGCAAACCAAGAAGGTAAAGATGTAAACAGGGATGAAGTGATGTGTCTAAAGTAACACAGTAAGTCCTGAACAGGAGTAGGAAGAGAATCTAAGTCTCTTAACTTCCTAATTAGTGCACAATAAAGACCATTTGTTCTTTCATTAACCTGTTCCACTGTAGATTTGTAGCTGAATTGTTACTAACCATTCTGTAGAAGGGAAAATAAAACAAACAAAAAAAATCAATAAGAACTGAAGTTTCACAAGGCTAAACACCAGTATATAAACCTTCACCATGAAATATATAAAACCCCTTCAAGCCATGAATCACAGCTCTGAACACTTTTGCAAAGCAACTCTGGCCTAGCACCTGACTTCGTGGGTCCCATCAATACCATAAAATAGCTCAATTTTTCAATTAAAAATGTACCTTGAAATAATGAGACAACAGAAGCAAGTCTGAGGGCTTCAAACTCCTCTCCTTTCAGATGTCTGATGAAATGCTTTTGTGCAGTAAAATCACTTTTAAATATTTCAGTGATGCAAAACTGCACAGGAAATGAAAAATGTTTTGTTGCAATTCTTCTCATCTGGAGACACACATGTACTCCCAGAAAAGCACCAAACTATTCTGTCTCTCTTCATTTCACTCTGTGTTAGTTTTAAATATGAAGCAGTATAAAAAAAGCACACTCTTCATTTAAGAGTTGAAAAACAGCATTTCACCTACTGTGGAAAATGGGTACTTGGGATAATACATCCTGAATTATGGGTTAACACAAAACACGGAGTGATGTGAGTTTTGGTTTAGGTCTGGTATGTTTTGGTTACCTTCAGCCCCAGTTGGTGATTACAATGTCACTGGTGTTTGCCACGATGCCACCACACTGCAGAGCTAAAAACTGATAAACCAACAATTAGGCACAGGCAAATTTCAGGGCAGTAAAAGCTATTTCATCATAAGGCAAGATTAAAATGTCACTATCTAAAATTAAACAGTAACTGTTTGAAACTGCTTGAACTTTTGGTTCTTTTCCATAGAGTAGGTAGAACAGCTGAGGACAGGGCTAAGCCCCTCTGAGAGGTTTACCCACTCCCTAGGGAGGCTCAGACAGGTCTTCCACACAAAGCAGGCTGAGTTAGTGCTGGAGATCCCCCTTTTTCATGACTAATTCCTCTAAAATGGCTATTTATGGCCACAAAATTCAGTCTCTGAAATACTGAGATTTACCAGCAGGCTGTAGAGATGTTATGACCATAACTACCTTTTCTATGGCTATTCTGTGCATCCTCCTCTAGGTCTTCAGCTCTTCCCAGCACCACCTGACACAGCTTTGCTGTCAATACTCATTAGGAACTGACATGTAAAAGCTGCCTCAGCTCATGGGTTTAATAGCTTTCCTCACTGCATTTATCCTTTATCCTTCTTCCAATCTGTAGAGTTATTATTACTACTAATTACCCGTTGTCTTGGGTTGATTTGTTTGCTGGACAAAGGTAATTCAGTAGCACTGATTACAACCTACATCCCTTCGGGTGCAAGGAGCTGCACTGCAAAACCTGCAATAAGAAGCCTGAAGGGGAAAAAAAAATTACCACTGTGTTACACCCCTTTTCTCTAATCAGGATGTAACAACTTCATCCCCTTTCTCTTTACTTATCCTTCTCAATACCTCCCGTAAATCGGGTTATCTGGTGGTTCAGCACCTTCTAGAGTGAGTTAAAGATTAGCTGCTGCCCAGCAGAGTGACATAAAACACTCAGCACTCCCACACCTTTTGCTTTAGCCCTGTGCTGTGCAGTGCTCTGCCAGATCAAAATGTGGCACATCACGCCATGAAAAATAGATGGCAGGATCCTTTAATGGTGCAGTACCTGGGAAAGTATTTAGAGCTCCAGTACAAACCCAGCAATGCACACAGGGCAACCTTTTCAAAGCTGCCTAATGCATTCAGCTCACCCACTCCCCAGTGCCCAGCCTCCTCCTCACCTTCCAGCATCTCAACAATCACATGCAGTTATGTGTAACCTTCTGAAAGTTAACCCCACAAGAACAGCTTATTTTCGGTGTGGTTGTGATTCCTTCCCTCTTTTGTAGCCTGCTGGGTGCGAGAGCAGCTCATAAAAGCATCCAAGAACAGGGTCGTGCCCCGAGGATTTTGCTTTCTAATCCTTACAGACAATATGCCAAAATGATGACTCGGATGAGAAGGGTGTGTTTAACAGCAACTGGTGAGGAGACAATCAATCATGGTAGCTCTGCTCAAGCCAGTGGTAATAATTTGTAACAGTTCTGGGCAGGACACAGAAGACCTAAATAATCTTCATTTTAAATATTGCCAGTTTTTTTGCTTTTCTGTCCTGTACTGATGCTACTTCTGTTCATAGTTTACCAGCTGCTAGAGGTAACAGTAATTTTCCTTACTGTGCAGTCAGCAGAAAATATAATTCATCTCTCTTTTGAGGGCCCAGAAATCCTTGCCAATGGTAGGAAAGCAGGGCGATATTTTCTTCCCCCTTCTCTATTTCTTCGGCTCTTTTATCATGATTTTCCCATTCCCATTCCTGTTGATAACATAAGGCAAACCTGAAACCCCTTCCATCAGAAGAAATCAAAGTCCCTCAGGAACAGGACTGACCAACTGTCTGCATTTTCTGTGTTGCATACAAAGAATACCTGTAAAGACTCACCAGAGGAGACACAGCAGGAGAGGAACAGGCCTGTGACCAGGACCTATAACCTGCCAGGACTGTCTGAACTGCTTTCACAACAGCCCTGTGCTGACTCTATGCAAGAAGGGAAGACCTGTGTTTATGCACACAGTGCTCCTACTGTGTTAATGTGCTACTGAGCATAATCCCCTTCACTCCCTGCCATATTAGTCACTCTCTTTGACCTTACTGGTGTTCCTGGGCTGATAAATGTATAGATACAGCTACAGGATCCTGAATTAAGACACGATTTAAGAACACGGTTTCAATTGCAATGATTTGTGGCTATGAGGTCATTCAGACCAGTCTACTTCCCTTTTGCCAGAGAAGATTTGTAGCTATTATTTCCCACCCCCCAAGCAATGATCACATGCTGTTTGCTTCAGCACTGCATGTTGCAATACCTCAATGAATAATACACAAGAAGCAGAAAATAAACAAACCCACTCTGCCCGGGGATAATGTGTGGTGTGTTTTTCTGTAGGATGATTAAATGTGAATGCATGTCACAGGATGTAGGGATTGCTCTGCTGGGAACCCAAGAGGATGAGAGCACACAGCTCTCTGTACCCAGGCAAATGGCCACAGAGAAGGTTAAGGGAGCCCCCAGGCAGAGCCAGTATATGCACTGCTACTCCCTGGATGCTCTGTTCACTTGGCTTTTGTATCTGTAAGAAACAGACACTTCATAGATTCCTGGGTCAAATTCCATACTCTTTCCAAACACCTTGGAAGTTTGAGGACAACAGATTTCCACCACAGAACCAGGAAGCTCCACGTGGTCTTTGCCAGCCCGTCCCCTCTGCCACCAAAACTGGGACAGAAACCTGCACAGCCAAGAGAACAAGGACACAGTTCATGGGATCCCATACAGCTTCTGCCAGTGGGATCAGTTGTCCCTTCCTGCTGTAGTGTCAGGAAACCAGTTAAAACCACTTCTTTTCTTGTATCTCCTGTACACCCTGAGCAAAGCTTCCATCTGATGTCTTTGCAACTGCACAGATCAACAGGTTGGGTAGATACAAGGGTCTAACACGCCTGCAAAACAAAGTTTTGAAAACCAAGATTGCTTTGGAATATCTCACATTGTTTTTCTTGCCTTTGGTTGTGGAGAGGAGGAAACACAGTCAGAAAGTCAGTCAGCCCTGTATTACATCTCAAGACAACGACCACCTGCCCCTTCCCACTGGAAGCAAGAAAAAGCCATTTAAAAAAATAATCTTGGTCTCTTCAGCCTCGTGTTCTTGTGTCTGGTTCAAAGTAATGTTAAGCAAAAATGTAAGTCTTTTCACCAAAAGGGTGTTTCAGGACATGGAGCCACCAATAAATTTAGGACTGTTCACTTCAGATCCATTAGTCACCTGTTCTCAAAACCAAAGCCAATCCACTCTGTCCATAACAGCAAGTCACACAGGCAACTACTGATGTCCCACATTATCATCTCTACCTCATGGACCTCTCAACATGCAAATGATATCCTTGCCCAGGCAGTCAAGATTCATTTCTGAGCAAAGAAACACATTCCCAGAATTAAACAACCTTGCTTCTCTTCAACTCAGTGTTCAGGAAAATAAAAGAGTGTGGCACAGACCTTCAAAGGGTGGTCCCCTCTCCCAGAGACCCAGTTCACTGCCTGTGGATTTCTTTTTCACCACAGCTATGCTTGTTATGTGGAAAAGTATTCTGTTTCTACCACTTTGTGAAAAAGGATTTTCAATAAAAGATAAGCGACAACGTCAGAAAATACTTCTATCACAGAGGTTTCACTCAGTAAACAGGTGTCTGGGAGATTATCTTGCCAATTTAACCAAAGCTGCAAACACCAGAGCGGTTCTGGGATGACTAAAATCCCCCTTTTTTCGAATAAAAGCCTTTTATCTGCCAAGCGACACTTCCTGTTCTAAAGGCCATTCTCCTTGGTAGTTGTCAACTATGTATTAATCTAATTCATATAAGCCTTAGAAATAAATACTTTCATGTGCAGAATCTTTTGGGAAACTCTTGATTCCCTGAGGCTTTAAAGAGCAATTGTTCCTTATCACCGTGGAAATTTCCACTGAATTTAAAGCCTGGTAACAAGGAAAAAAAAGATACATCAAATATTTCAGTGATTAACAAGTTTCCCAGTCTTTGTCATCCTCAAAGGATTTTCATCTGATCGGTAGGGAAACTGCTAAAGAAGAAAATAAAAGGAAAGTGATCTGACCCAGTAAGGCAGTTCTTGTGTTCCCACTCCTGCCCAAAATAATGGCACTCACTTCTAACAGCCCCTTTCAGCCAGCAGCAATATCAAACACATTGGGCTTTATTTTAAAGGGTAGATGTTTTGGCAAAGAAAAACGCTACTGAACTGCAAGCAGACAGTTAAACCCCTCCCTAAAGAGCTCTCATAACAAAACCACTCTGTGTGTGGGAGAGGCGAGTTCTGCCAGAGCACTTACAGAAAAGCAGGTAATTGAAGTTTTTCTACATTTAAACTCCATGCCCGTGCAATAAAAACCTGATTTTAAAAGCTCTGTAAAGCAGAGAACTTTTCTGATGTCTCAGGGTCTGCCACGGCACAGAAATGGCCCCACTAAAGCAGCAAACTGCTGTGTTTTGTACACCTTGTTGCACATTGTAGGCCTGTGATAAAGGGCACAGTGGACATGTTAAAAGCCTCCTGGTGATGGAGGCTATCAATCCATCAAAAAAAAATCCATGCAAAGAGGAAAATAATATATTTCAGTGACGTGGAGCAACCTTCAAACTTCAAAGCAGTTAAGATTCATCACGTGTCCCCATCACCTTTGTGTGCCACCAGGTTAGAAACATGCAGAAACAACCCACTGTACCTGAGTACGAACTGATCCACCGTGGAGTTGTTGGCAATCGTCACATAAACGTTCACGACCTCTCCTTGTTTGACCGGCTTTGAGGGTAGCCAGACAACAATGTTACCATCCAGCCGGAGCTCCGTGAGCTGGGAGGTCTCCTGGCCTCGATAGAGGCTGACAGATCCAATCCTCTGCAGGTGGGACACGGTTTCATCCACGCCATCCTTTCCGGGCCGGATGGCATTTCCCTTCCTTATATCCTCAGGGGTGCACTCCCCCTTCTCGTCTCCCGGTTGGATGGTGTAGTAAAGCTCCACGGGGCTCCCTTCGAACTGATCCGGTGGCTTTTTACGGCCCGTGACAACCGTGGGGGGGTTGAACCAGCTGGGCAGGAGCTCCAGCTCCGCCACACAGAGCCCCAGGTCCCCTTTGAGCCTGCAGCTGCCTCGCACCTCCCGCGTCTCTCGGAAGGCGAACACCCGCAGGCAGGGCAGGCGCTCCGTGGTGCTGTAGTCATCCCAGTCCCTGCCCACAATGTAGAACAGCACCTGCACCTTGGGCTTGCTGGGGTAGATTTTGTTGCTCATGATGTAGGCCTGAAGTTTCCAGTTGTAAGTAAACTTGTTGGCAGACCCAAAAAAGCTGGAAGTTAACATGAGGTCCTGGGGCACGGCTTGTTCCACGGAGAAAGGGCCGTAGCTGGCGTTTAATACAGGCGGCCTCTTGGCTTTGTACGGGAAGAACGATTCCACCCTGGATTGCAAACTGGAGTTTCTCATGAAGTCCTGGTTGGCTTCCTTGAGAAAGAAAGACGTCTCAGCGTTGGAGATCCGATAGCTCACAGGTAGGTACGTTGGCAATGAGGAAAATCTCTGATTATTGTCCAAGAGCCCTCGACACTCTGTCACTAATAAAAGAAAAGGTGACCGAGTTAGATCAAATCTGCTTAGAGGTTCAAAGGGACATTTAGCACAACTTCAGTGGAGCCACCTGGTAAGTTAGGGACAAGCATTATTTCATGCAAAGATTTACAGGTTAGCTACATGTTTACATGTAGCTAATTCTTTTTTTGCATTACATTCACTAAAGAAAATATAATGCAGGCTTTAGAGCTACCTTGCATTATCTGTGAGAAATGTTTTGTCAGATGAATGATGTACTAAGGGTTGTCTGCAGCTCATACTCCCAGAGGAGGGTTCACAAGCATAAACAATGCTTGTCCCAACAGCCTTTTCACATAGCTGGACCGAACCACAGCACAGCAGTGCTTTGCTAGTACCCAGTAGATCTATAAAATACTCATTGAATACTTTGACTATCACCTGGATGAGAAATAAATATGGCACTTGTCACTCCTATGTGGTGTCTCACCTCCCCAACTTGTGTAAGTTTGCACACACCGAATCTCTTAAGGACAAACCAAAGTCAAAGCCTTCCCAAAGCAATTCCACAAGTAAACAAGGTTTCTTTAAAAAAAACAAAAAAAACCCAAAAAAAAAACACCCACATGCTCACCTTCCCCACTCTCTTCTGGTCACACCACCCTCTTCTGAACTTTCCACCCCCTTAGAAACTTTCCTCCTGTCTTTCTGTTCAGTGACAGGGTTCATGTTGGGTACATCAGTGCAGTCCACTGAACCACAGACCCCAAGGAGTGCTGATCACCATCCCTGCAGAAACACTGGCCAGGAGATCCAAGAGAGTTTCTGTTCTATGGGCAAAGCCAGAAACTTCTTTTCTAAGGACTGACCTCCCCCCCACCATTTCACAGAAGAAACCTTGCTCTCACATTACTGTTTCTGGCACTGTGGTCTATCTACACCTCTATAATTTAATATTGACACTACCTCAGCATTCTAAGTTATTTCAATGCAGGTGCACACCACAGGCTAGAAATATTTCAACAAGTGCTAATATATAAGATGTACACAGAGAGAAATTAGAACATAGTGGCCAATTTCAAGTTTTGGCTGAATATCAGATCCCTTTTGACCTGAATGTTATTTTCCTGTTAAATGGTTAAGGACAGGTATTGTTGAAAAGTAAAATTTATTATCTAAATTAGTGTAGATAACAGTGGAGTTAAAATACATGTTCATTATGTCACACTACTCACACCAAACTCATACTGAAGGGATTAGCTATAGGTACAGAAGGTAAATGAATGATGATGAATCCAAAGCTAGACTGTCTTGACTGTTTAAAAACAGAGCTTGCCCTCAGATATGTCACTTCCAATGCTCTTGGGGAATCCCATCAGAAACAGGATTTAAGGTTCTGTGGAAGTTCAGCTCTTTAAAGAAGAAAGGCAGGGGCAACACAGAATGCACAGATTCATCCTGAAACTCAGGAACACCTGAAGACCTCCAAAACACCCTACAGAGACACACTCTCACCAGCTTCCTCACAAAGGGCTGCAGCTCAGGATCTCTGCAGATCATATTTGTTGTCCTGGCATGTCTGGTTGCTGGCAGGCTAATTACACAGTCAAATTTAATTAAATGTTTTCAAGTAAGAAATAAACAATCAATATCTGTCATGACACCAAAGGACTGCTGCTGACAGACAACTCCACTGCAATCCTGTGGAGTGTGCACATGCCAGTGTGCTGGCACTGCTTGGTGCAGGGAGAGGGAATAGCTTTGCAAGGCAGGTGTCAGGTAATTAGGAAAAAAAGGGAAGAGACAAACATGGAGGAGGGGGAAAGCAGAGCTCTCAAAGGACAGCAGCCATAAATTTGAAATAAGGAATTAAGATGTGTTCACTCATGTTTAATTCATGCAGCACTACCAGGCTGGTAGGATTAGTTCTCATAAATGAGCAAACTGCCATGACTGGACAAAAGTTTGGGAAAAAAAAAAAAAAGAAAGGTAAAAATAGAAAAAGAAGTAGTGAATTACCAGCACAACACCCTCTCTGTCAAGCAGAATCACATTTAAAATACAACATCAGTTTAGCACACTGCTACAACCCTGCAAGTCTGTAACCTCTGGCACACATTTTGACTCTGTTGAAAAAGAATTTACAAATACCACCTCCTGAGCTGATTGATTTCCCCTTACCTGAATCAAATATTAATCTGTTATTTAGGGTTCCATTCCAACGTGCTATAACCCTTTAATAAGGAATGAGAAGAAGATCCACTTTGGACCGTGGACCTTTCAAGGAAACAGGAAAACCCGCATGTTCTTTTGATCCAGAAGCAGAACAAGATCTTGGATTACAGCTGCAGGAGTTTCCTCTCTAAACCCCTTTCCTTGCCCTGGATGAGCCTGCTGGGATTTGCCACCTTCCTGCAGCCCTTTGCCAAGGGCAACCACTGACATTTTTGTAGGGCAGATATCACCACTCTTTTAAAAACTCCTGGTTTGCTAGACAAGAATTCAGCTTCTTAGCACTCAGTCTGGCTACTGAATTTGACTCAGTGACTCATCAGAATTTCTTTATCAGGTGTCTCAGGCCAAGAGCCCTGCAATATTAGAGGGCAGCAAGCTCTACTTAAGGGAAGGACATAAACTCTTTGGTGAAGGTAAGCATGGACTGACTTCAGCCCACAGGTACAGTTTGCTGAAGTGTTTCCACGAGCAGAGATACTCTGGATATGACCCCACTGATACTGAGGGAATACTTCTGGTTTCAACAGAGCCACAAAAAACAGCAATAAACTCAGCAGGCTGCAGAGATCCTGTGATTTCAAAGAGCTGTTGGTCAGGATCTCTGCCTGAAACTAAACAGCTGTTTTTCTGCAATTCCCAGGACTTTTGCTGGAGCACATTATGCTCAGACAGACAGTGGGCTCATTTTTGCAGGCACTCCATTTATCCTGGGTTTATCACAGGGATGAGGTCTGTAGGACTCGGCCCAATATTAAGAAAAAGTCATGCAACTTCTGAATGCAAACAGCAAACCCCACATGGTCAGGCTGACAGCAAAAAGGAAAAAAAAGGCTTCTCTTTTTTTATTGTAGTCTAAAGATTTCCACCCACTTTCATACCACACATAATGGATTCCTGTATTTCTACAGTGATGGCTGTACTTCAGACAATTTATTTAAGCACTTTAAGCCTTTTACTGATAAAATTGGTAGTTAAAATTGTCCATTTTATTTTTAGAATCCCAACCATGCGCATCAGCAACTACAGGCCATCATTTAAGGGATTTTTTTTCTATTCTCTTCATCTCTACCCAATAACCTTCACGTCCTGGTATAATTAATGACCGATGTTTCCAGAGAACATTTTTGTATGCTTGATCAGCTCAGTTTCAAAGTTCTCTAATTTATCAGAGAATCCACTTAAACGAGATGCCAAGGGTTTTTTTGGGTTTTTTTGAATTTCAAATCACAAGTTCTTATTTAAATAACCATTAAGCATAAGTTTATTTTGTGCACCTGAAAAATACTTTCAAATAAAGCAGCCATGCCTATCAGTGCTTTCAGGTGCTCTGGAACAGATTTTTCCATTTTTAACTTTTTTTTCTGCTCAACCACTGAAACACATTTGCAGAGGTTCAAGTTTACACCTTGTTTTAACCTAAGTGGCCTCTCTCAGTGACAGCATCAGCTCTGGGAGCAATATTCAATATTCAGATGCCAGTCCAGCCTCTAATGTGGGCACAATTGTATCAGTAAAATAGGACTGGGTCTCTGTGACAGAATTGCTATAAGCATCTTTATACAAATACAGCTTCTACCATGCAAGTTGAATTTCCTCAGTTTAGATCAAAGGTATAAAAATTCTGAGAAAACCTGATCCTTAAAGGTGTTGTTGGCCTTCCAACTGAGTCCAAGTAAGTAAAAATTCCATTTCATGAGGGCTTTTACAAACTCAAATGGAAATCAATATGGGCAGGGTGAGCAAGGAAATCCAGAAACACCATTTCTGTGCTGAAAACTAACTCTGACTACAGCAGTAGGCAGTGCTTTACCCTTCTACATTATCACACAGGAGTTACAACTTACCCAGGGATGAAGTGCTGCTTGGAAAAGGTTAAGAACCATCAAACAAAGCGAGTATTAGCCAAGAACAAAAGTGAAGGCTTGCAAGTAATTACTTCTTCTGTGTAACAGCCTGGTGACTTTTTAATCCTTCTTCTGGCATCATATGCTTCTGCAGCACTTCATCTGAACCCAAACAGGCATCTGTTAAGCACATCACTGGCTCCAAAGTGACAGACCAGCTCAAATTCCTACAACCCAGTGAGTTCATTGGATGTGAAACACTGAATTCTGATCTCTATTATTTCTTGGATTCCAGTGTAAGAGGAATTTTCTTTGGGGGTATTTCACATGGAGCTGGAGCCCTGGGTGCTGGATTCACTGGAACGGTCATAAAAGCTTAATATTTTTAAGCCATTCTTTTATGAGTTCGGTTTGAAACGACTTTCTTTTGGACTGGGAATTAAGGGTTTAGATTGTGGGTGGGAGATTACTGGCCAATGGCCGTGTATCTTCTCTGCCTGATGTTTGATGAGCCACTGAGCCTTCAAGGCAACCATCTGCCTGTCCCCTCAGCCAGAAGGCTCCCAGCCAGAGAAAGTCAGTGAGGAGCAGAAGACATCTGCCCATGCAAAGGAGGAGTAATGTGAGAAGCTTTCTCTGCACCTTGTATGGCCCTCAAAGGCACATTTATAATTACTCCTTCCAGGAAACAAACCATAGGAATAGTGGTAAACAGATTTCTGTCCCTCTGTGTTCTCCTGTTACCCCAGCACAGCAGCACAGCTGAAGCTTCCACCAGGAATCCTGTAACTTTTAAGGCAGAATCTTCTCCTTCCTTTTGTAACAGCTCTACCCACTACCTTGTTCCTCCATTCTTAAATGTAGCCATAATTGAATGCTGCTACCATATGGATTTCAATTTTTGTTCGAGTTCCACACCACCAGAATTTTAAGAAAAAAATCCATCTAATATTTACAGTACCAGTGTCCCCTAAAATCCTGCAAATGCTGTAAAGATCATCCCTGCCCCTTACATGGACACCATTCCCATCTGTCCCTGCACCCAGAGACTGACCTTATTGTGCGTTACACAAACCACCCTCTCACAAAAGTCCCCATCCCTGAATTCTCTTCTGTGACTCCATCTTGCACTACAAACCTGTCCTGCTCTTGCACAGCAAATCACATATTCCAGCTCAGGAAATATGGAATATGGGGAAAGAATAAAAGTAGGAAAGATGCACCTAAATCAGCACAGATATTTCCTTCACCAGAAAATGTCAAAAGCTATGTTTTCTGGTGCATTTTCCCTTAATTTTCCATGCCAGCACCACATTTAGTGACTTCACAGTGTATGAAATCTCTGTATCAATATTTTGCTTAGAACTAGAGCCCAGCAAACACATTCACTTAGACCTCAGAATGACCTCAGTTGTACTCTCATCCCCTCCAAGTTCCTTTTTCTTAACATCTAGAAAAGGGAATTTTGCTGTTGGAAAGGCTGAGTGGAACCTTAAGCCACACAAGCTCAAATTCAGAATAGGGAACATATTTTTAACTCTGAGGTTGATTAAATATTGCAACAAAGGGAGCAATGACGTGTTCACTTCATCAAAACTGGATTCCCTCCTCAAAGGTACATTTTTCTCAGCACAAGTTACTGTTTAAAATACAGGGATAACTGGAGCCTCATACTCCTTTCTGGCTTAAAAACTATAGTTCTAAGATAATTCGAAAAATTATTTGGAAAACCACGTGACAGGGTAACTGCAGAAACCACATTTTGTATTTCCCATGTTTGCCCATCAGATCCTGCTTTACCATCTTCTGAGAGAACAGAGAGACTCTTTCACTAATTGCACACAGTCAATGTCAAGTGTCAAATGCTTATGATGACCAATTTGTGAAGTTAAAAATAAACTCTGGAAACAAATCTGGCAAGGAAATCCACAGAGCAAACATCTGAGGGAAATTGCAGCCTGTTCTCAAATATTCTGTGAACACAGCGATGGCAATTCCATCAAATAAATGATTGCTGACAAAATTACTTTATCTGTTCTTTTCAGAATCCAGGTTTCATTAAACTGAAAGTCAAAGTCCAAGGATAAGTTTTAACTGCAGTGTTTCATTGATTGACATGGGATGGTATATTCCTATTCACACACATGGGAGCACAGACTTGGTAACCAACCAGACATATTTTAAGCCCAGATGTAGACAGAATCTTATTTAGCCTAGATCAGAGTTCAATTAAACCACATCACAAAGCTTGTCAGGAGACACTATAATCAGTTATTGTGAACAAATTTCCTATTTTATTTCAATGGGTCAGATTAACTTATTTCATTCAGTATATTGTTAAATGAAAAACTGCAATAATATTCTATTAAATAGGCTTCTCTCACATTTTGAGAGTATATCCTTAATGAATTTATCCTTTTTATATTACCACAGCCCAAATCTTCACTAAATCTCAACAGACAATTGTGGATTTAGTACAGAAAGTGAACACCTCCCCCATTCTTCTCCAGCAGATGCAAAACACTGGCACTTCAGAACTGTCAGGAGCACAACAAGCACCTAAAACAAGGAGTAAACAAAGGTACAAGAGGAACTTCTGCACTTTAAAGCACAAAAACAAAGGGATGGTCACTGGAAAGAAATTATGGGAATTCAAAGTGGATAAAAAAATATTTCATACAGGGTGTGATTAGATGATAGAGCTCATTGCCAGGGTGGAAGGCACAGAGGCCAAGAACTTATCCAGACTTAAAAGGACGATCTGAATGCTCGGAAAAAGATTCAGACCATCTATAGTAATGTCATTAACTACATGTAAAACTCCTTGTTTCAGTATTTATTGATTAGAACCCAGGATTAGACCTCTGCATTATAAAGCATTATCCAACATCTGTCAGGTTGTTCCATTTTCCTCAGGATTACCAACACAAGAAACACGTGTATGAACCACAAATAGCTGTTTGTGAGGCACAGCCTTTTCACAAGCAGAAAAGAGAACCTTTAAAGTCTATTTTGGAAACACAATGAAAACTTTCAGAGAACTGCACGTTGGAAATGCATTTCCAACATTTCAGTGACAGCCTCCAATTTTCCATGGTCGCAGTTCTGTACATCCCACCCTTTGTCTGCAAAATTCCAAAATATCCTTTTATTGCAGACCTATCTTCCCTATACCCTCAATTCACAGAACTGAGATGTGTTAGTCAAAGGCTGTCTGACATTAAGGACTGAAATCTATAAACGGTTTTCTCAGACTGGCTGATGACCTTAAAAGTCTGTAAAACAACAGCACACATGCAAAGGTCAGTGAAGATTTCCAGGATCACTCCCCCTCCCAGTGCTGACATTCCCAATTTTCTGTACTGCCAAGGCCAACTGACCTATTTAAGCGAGTTTACCGTGTAGAATCAAAGATAAATACCTGGAACTCAAATTTCCCTACTGAAAGCATTTGTTAAGAGGAAAAGGTTTGGAAAACTTCTACAGAGACACCATTCCGGTTTTCTTCCGCTGGCCAGGAGCTGCAAATGTCATTGTCCTGTGAGCAACGTGCAGCAGGTAAAATGTCACATGATGGCCTTTCACTCCCACACCCTTTTCCTCATTGTGGTGAACTCCATGGATTCTGCATTCATTCACTGTGTCAGCACTAGAAGTCCAAAGCAAATAACACTTAAGCTGATCCTGTCTGATAGCTGTAGAGAAGAGAAGGATTTAGGACACCGGAGTTTATTCCCAGCTCCATCAAAAACATATGGTAGCCACAGGAAACCTCTGCAACCTGGTTTCTCCAGCGATGAAATGAGAGAAGTCATCATTCAGTTTGATTGACTTGTGATTAAAAAAAACCACACTGAGTTCATCACACAAAAGACTAAGGAAAACAGTGTCTGTCTGTCTTTGTGTGTGTGTCTTTAAAGCAGCCAAAAATAGCCCAGTGGAAGTCACAGAATGGGGAATAAGTAGACAATATAGTCAGGATTTTCTAACTTAACCAGTACCTTTTCAGAGACATGGACTGTTTATCTTCCTGAAGAGGCCTAATTTTCATGTGAGTACAATTATGTGCAAGACAGTTCTCTGCAGGGGATGTACCAAATTTAGCCTTACACGATGGCTCACCAAAATCCCCACATAATTTTAAACCTTGGCCAGAATATCACAGTTGGGTTTAAATGACTCAAGTGGGGACATATAAAATGTAAGTTACAAATACGAAACAAATAGTTCTGGCCTTGGCAATGTATCAATTCCTCGTCCTGTGTCTCTCCTCTAGTTTTTAACAGCTCTGTGCTTTCCTCTGCTCTTTAAGTCTTTGTCAGACGCTGATAGGCACTCACTGTTTAGACATTAAATTGCTTTGCACAGGCTCCTTGTTTAAAAAGAGATTAGGGTGCTAGAGCCTGAAGGGTGCAATTTGCTCAGCACTCTTCACTGCCACGAAAATCAACAAGAACCAAGAGTGCAGAGCCCAGCGTGAGCAGAGCTCGGACCCGCGCAGGATGAAGCTTTCAGCTGCCTTAGGTGTAGAAAGAGGACACAGAGGACTCAATAAATGAATTACAATGTTTCCCCCCTTACCACCCAGAAAGGAAAAGGGAGAATTATTTTTCTTGTAAACAGGTGCTAATTAAAAATAAAGCCGACCAGCAACATAAACAACAGGACTTTATATCGCATTACTGCCAAAAGCCCCACGCTGAGATCCAGCCTCCACTGTGCTCTGCATCACACAAATACAAAGGATATTACTCAAAGAGCCAGGTATAGCCTGGCAGTGAGTAATTTCAAGGCTGAAAATGAAAAAAAAAAAAGGATTTCTTTCAATCAGACCTGAACCAGGGTTTCCCTGAGGTCTCTACTACACTTTTAGCAAACATCCTGACATGTTCATAATTGTCAACTCACAACTCAGGGCCCGTATTCTCTGGGTCCTGTGAAATAAACCCCTTCCAGACCTGTCATCCCACCTCAGCAATTAAATATACAACGGATGGAATAATTTTTCCCATCATCTAGATAGGGAACTGAGCCAGTGTAACTAAATGGAGTTTTCCTGGAGCTCCTATCAAAGCTAAGCAGAGAAATTGGAGATTTGATGTTGTTACCACAAATATAATCCTTCCAATCCCAAACGTCCTTTATACATGTCAGAAACTGCATGATTTTTGTAAAGGTTGGACAATTTAAACTTGGTCCTGTAAACAGCCAACAATCCCATTCCAGCCAACAGGAATACCCTGCAGCAACAGGAATTCCAGACCTGTGAAAAGAGTTCCCAACTTGGATGTCACATCTGGGAAATAATTCTCTTTAAGACCAAGTATTTAAAACATGCCACTGGAGGCAGTGAAATAAGCTTTTAGCATTATGTGGCATCCTGTAAAAAGGGGTGATCAGAATCACCTTTAGGCCCAATAATGTCCCAACTGCCACCTGGATTCTCTGGGAGTTTGTTTACACACTTGAGACTCTTCCATGCTCCAAGAGACAACTCTCAGATACCTGTGACAGAGAAAAATCCCTCCTGGAGAGCAGTTTCATTTCTTCAACAGCACTTTCCTTAGACCTGTCATCATAATGAGAACATTTACACAAGAGCACTGATAATGGCTGAGAGGAACGTGACTTGGATTTGAGGTAGTTTTAAACAACTGCCTTCAATAAACCTTTCAGCTTCTTATCTTAGGGTCTTGAGAGAGTTTTATTTTTCACAGGAAGAACACTGTTATTAGCAAAACTAGTCTGACAACTTTTTCTAGTGGTAACTAAGTCCTTCAGCCTCACTACCTGGTGTGTCCAGGAATCTATGCAAATTTGCTGTAAAACATCTAAATTGTGGAGAAAAAGAGCAAGCAGGGAAGTAGTGACTTGGATTAGCTTTAACAGCTGCAGATTTTCACCCTTAGAACAGTTTCACCACTGGTATAAATCATTAAAGTTCCATAAAAGAAAAGTTACTACGTGCTATACCAGCAATGTCCCAGCCTCAAAAGATATTTTCTAACTGCTTCTTGAAAAAAAAAAAGTTTACTATTTATACGAACCTTTAATTTAAGAATGAAAGCAGACACTTATCCTCAACTTCATCCTCCTCCTCCAGGGAGGAATTTGGAACATTAACAGCTATAATGCACACACATTTTTAATACTTGCATGTATTTAAATAGTTGCCTGCGTGCAAACTGTGACTTAAAACATACCAGAATATCCCAATATCCTGGCTACAACCCTGCTAATCATCTCCATTTCAAAAATGCAGTGAGGATTTCTGAGCAGATTAATTGAGAGCTGAGGCTGAGGGGGTGGGGGACAGCCTTGCCCATTCGGGAAATGAACTCGGTGTCACCTTTAACCCCCAAGTGATTCTTTGTCACGGAGCACAAAGGAACTCATCACTGCAGAACAGCAGCGGGACAGAAACCAAGCGGAAACCTCTCCGGTTAAACACCTTCTTTCCCAGGGATTAATTAAAAGGGATGGTTGGAGCACTGGAGTTATTGTGGTCACAGCACCTCTCAGAACTGCTTTTAACACACCCAGGCTGCTGCTGCTAACAGAGCAAAGGCCAGTGGATGTCGGGGTGAGCAGCTGCTCCCAAATCCCAAACTGCTGCCCCTCGAGCATCCTGCCCTGGCTCAAATGCTTTGTGGGAGCATCCCGGCTCTCTGTAGCAGCCACTGGATGGTCTGTTTGATGGCTACTGGTACTGAGGGGCAGAAGTGGAAGGGAAGAGGGTCCTCAAGCCCCAGCCCCCAACTTCAGCCATTCTGTAATCTCTGCTCCCCCATTTATGTGCAGCAGAGAAGTGAGTGGGTGAAGAAATGACAGGAAGAACAAAGCACTCCAGTGGGTGAGAATGGGAAAGTCAAAGCTACAAGAGGAAGAATGAGATCCAGAAGAAGGAATCTTCCAGAGGGACACAAGCAGACCCGACAGAATGCTAAATCATAGCAAGAAAATGCAGAAGAAAAATGATGTACATGTGGTTTTAATTCTGTTTTATTGTCTTAAGGTAGAGGAGATGATTCAGAAATCCCTCTCTAAAGTCTCTTTTACTTGCTCTAATGTCTTACTATCATCTGCTCAGAAAGGGTCAAACCAAAACACACCATCTGTGCCTGAGGAAAGTGTCTGGGAGAACACATCTGGCAATTCCAGTTTTGGAATCAGGATGCAGAAGCCAACGATACCAAGTTCTTCTTTCCAAGACAAAGTTTATACAAAAGGAGTAAATTCGGAAGCCAAAAATCAAGGATGAAGATACCCTGCAAGAACCTGGATCCAGTTTACACACAAAGCAGAGGAACAGTCTGGTGCTTCTTCAAGAAGGACTGACAGAGGGCATTGATGTCAGAGGCAAAGTTGGCCTGTGCATCTCTGAAGGTACAACAGAGTAAATGTGTCTTGTCTAGAGCTGGTAGAAAACAGAATCCTACCTTACTGTTGCTTCTCAGGTGTCCTTAAAGTCACTGGCAAAGACAAATGATGATGATGGATGTCAGTCTGTTATGCTGAGCACCACAAAACTGCAGAGAGCAAATGACTTGTACCATCTTTCTAAGAGGTTGAACATGTCGTGCTCCTAAAAGTGCTTTTGCTCAAGAATCAGCGAGAGCTCCCAGCAAATCAATGCAATAGAACCCTCCTATACATTTTGCAAGCACTATTTTTATCCTTTCCTAATATAACTTCCCAACCTTCCTCCTCCCCCACGTCCCTGCCACGGATCCCTAATTTGCACAGCTAAAGACACAGAGTGCCTCCTACAATTCTTTCCAACTTGTGCAGTCCTTAACGATAAATTTAATTTCTCCCTTTCTCTGAAGCTCATCTTCATTCAGCCTGGCTCCTGAGGGAAATTAATGAGTGCTCACTGAATATGTTTACATGAGATCTCCTCCAAATTTATGTTATTAAGCATTAGCAGAGTTTTTATCTGCCCTCAAAGGGACAGAGAGGCTGATGTGTCTGGCCAAAGATGTCTCAATACAAGTGTGCTGTCCACTCCCTCCTGGCAGCATCGGGTGCACTCACACCCTGTTGAGCTTTGCAGCCACATCAGCTCTGGTGACAGAGCCCAGAGCAGGGGATGGGGCTACAGCTGAATAAAAGCTCCTGATTTAATCAGGAGCATTCAGGGCTCTGTTGTCAGTGAGATGCCAGGAGACCGAGGCACACTCAAAGCTGGAGAGGCTGTGAGACCATGGCTTGGAGCACAGCTCCCAGCTGGCCCTGCTGCTGTCCCTGCTGTCCCCAGTGGTGACTCTGCTCACACACAGCCAGGAGGGCTCCTGCACTCCTGTGGTAACACCCAAACAGGCCTGTCTGCACATCCATGTGTGACCTCACTGTGCTAGACCCCACTGCTCATTCCCAGGCAGCCTTCCTCAGAAAAGTCTCTCTGCCATAGGAATTTCATTACTGATGCTAAATTTTAGTTCCCGGTGGACTCCACAACCACAGCTTGGTCTGTACTGTTCCATGTAGGCTTCGGAGTTAGAAAAATTCCTTTGCTCGTTCCTATTTACATACATTATGTAAAAACCATAGTGTGCATCATCACAGTGAAACACGGATTTGTGCATGCACAGCATACATGCAATATGTATTTGTGCATACACACACAAATACAGTTCATTTCTCTGTGATAAACTCCAAATCCAACTCTTGAACTGACCCTCAGACTGACTGGTCATATCATGTCTGAGCAAGGAAAAAGCTGGATACCTTCTCCCTGTTGTAACTCTCCTGATGGAAGACATCTGGCTTCAGTAAAGCCTGTGGTCTAGCACAGCTATTGGATCAAGACAATAGGATTTCAACAATGATTAAAGATGCCTGTGGCTTCTGGGCAGGCAGGAACAAAGGAAACCTTTCTTTTGAAAGAGGGGTTAGATAAAATTCACGGCTGCCTCCACTTCTGCAGCTTCATTAGTTAACAGAGCAAGAGATTCAGATTCTTGAAAAGAAAAAGGAAACTATTACTACACTCTCCAGTTTACAATGCCTATCCTGCAATTCCTTTTGGCTCCATGTTTCCCCAGGTAACACTAGCCAGCTAAGGCTGAGTGGTGTGAGAGCCATTCATTACATCATGCACATTCAAGAACCAAAACTTTATGGGGATTATTTTTGCTTTCAATAAAGAAATATAGAGCAAATGGCACCCTGAATTCCCAAAGTACTGTATTAACACTCTTGTCAGCTGTAGGGCTTCTGGACCGCTATGTATTTATTTTTTTTCCTCCTTTTATAAGTCCATTTAAACCTGTCTGCATTTCAGTTTGCTAAAGCTGTTTAGCCAAGTATGAACTCCATTCATGGCCAGCCCTAACGAACGTCACATGCTGTAACCCAAGCAGGCAGTTGTGCTTGTTTGCTGGAGATTCTCATTCAAAAAAAAAAAGGAAGAGAACAACAGTAGTTTTAGAGATGCTGTAAATGCTGAGCTGCTCACTCTGAAAACTAATGCAGTGTCTTGTTCTCCATGGAAAGACAAGGCCTCCAAGTGAGGGGGGAGTAAGAGGGAAGCCTGTTTACACCAGGCTCCTCTGAGCCAACAACCTATTTGTGATGTTTTGCTTTAGAGGCAACACCATGCATTTGATTTAAAATAAGCATCTTCTCCCCTTGATGGATACAGAGCACACTGTGTAAAACTCCTGCTCTGGCTGCATGGTAAAGAGCAGAACATGTCTCTTCTTGGTATAAATTTAAAGGGAGGACCTACAATATGGAGAAATCTTCAAAGGCCAGTCAGGTTTCCAGTCCAACAACCCTGCCAAGTGTTCCTTTAATCCTTTATTTACCAGTAAATCTGCCTCTCTGTTCAGCAGGCTTTTACTGGTATTGGGTTTCAGCCCGAAACCCAAAAGCTGTAAGCATATGCTGTGTAGCCCTAATGAGAAACTCAATCTATTAATGAGCAGACCTTCTCCACAGGACCAGGTCTTGGCAACATGAGTCAGTTCCTGAACTTTCACCTCCCGCTTGGCAGCAGACCAGACTAACTCCACATCTCTCAGCTGGCTTACATTATCAGCTCATTATTAACATACATCAGGGCCAGATCTCTTTTACATGCACCCAGCAAACAGGAAACTACACGAGGGGAGGGCTCCTCATTTTTGTCTGACTCTGGAGCTCATAAAAATGACTAATTAGAACCAGCTCTGGTGGAGGCCCTCTGCGGATCTGCTCACACATTCCCTGCCTCTGAACCCTGGTCCTGACTTGGGATAAACACTGTGCAATGCCATGGCAGTCCATGGCTGGCTCCAATCATCAGGCAACCCTTCCTCTGCCACAGTTCTGATCCCCCAAAGCTCATGTGAGGCACAGGTCTGCCATCCCCCTTATTTTAGAGTCATGCAGACAGAACAAACAACTTGTCTAACGTCACACAATGTCTACAGCAAAGAACCCCGGGTTTCCTGAAATCAGTTCCTCTGCATGGACACCCCCTGCAGTAAAGAGAACTGTGGGAACTCTCTGCAGCCAATTTCAAAAGAGAGTGGTGTATATTTTAGATCTACACGCTTGCATGGATTCAGAGACCTGGGTTCAGAGTTTCACTTTGAAGTGGCCTGCAAACCACCAGCAATGTACACAGCACGCTTTGGGAAAGCATTCTAGGGCGTCTCTCATGGGGAGAGCTGTCTCATCGAGCATGGAAGATGATTCTCTTGCACAGTAAGCACTATCCTTAATGACATGCTACTATTTGTCATGAATTGCCTCTTTTTTTCCCCTTACACAATCAGTATCTACTTTTGTTCTGCAGTCCCTTTGCCTTACCAGTCGTTCTTATGCTCAGAAAACGTGGCAAAACAAAAAAGAATCTCTCTCCTCCAGATGCCTGGTTCAAATCTTGTCCAGCCAGGCAGTTGCACCAGCCTGAGAACTATTTCCATATCATCTGAGCACAGATGCCAGTGCACAGTCACTGCCCACATCAGAAAATGCAGACTGGAGACACACTCAAGGATCAAAAGAGGTCAGAAAAGTCTCCTCAGGTCAGACAGGGGTATATCAGTAATGTGGATTAACGTAATGCTGTTACACAGCATTGTGTACCTGTAGTTGTTTTAGATTAAGGCACATATCTCCTCTTAATGCACAGAGTTCACACCTATTTTGAAACAAACTTTGCAGAAAACTAGACTTAACAACAATCAACATAAAATCTGGCAAAACCTCAGAGCCCTACACAAGCCCCTAATTTTCTTTGGCTGCTCAAAACGTAGCAATTTATACTCCTTTTTTAAAAAATTAGCTGCAGTTAGAATTATTTTTTCAGAGCTGATCTCATTTCATAAGTTGCCTCCTATTCAGATGGAATTTATGCACAGACGCTCAGAGCCAAAAATCTGTTCTCATTTAATCCACACAGAACAGGTAAAGAGCAAATGTATTCCACACAGGTTTGTGCCTTGCTGCTGCTGCCTCCCCCAGCATGGCAGGAGGCACGAGGAGCTCCAGAGCTGCCAAGTGACCTGCTGTTCCAACAGGTTTTTGTCAGCTCTGTTCCTCTGGAAGTTCTCATGCTGATAACTAGAAGAGAACTAATAACAAAAAATATTCTTGTAGGACCGAGATCTTTCAAATGCAAAAGAGCTGGAAACAGATTTTAGCTATTTATTTAAAATGCAACACCTCTTCCAAAACTGTAGTTCGGAAACCAGTAGAGATCAAAAGCTAAGTGGGCCTTTGTGGAAGCAGTGGTGATAAGAAAAACAGAGTACTTCAGGTCAACTGGTCAAGAATAAACCAGACAACTCTTCACTGTCATTACAGCTAAAATGATAAAACTCTGAATTCAGATATAAGTTTGGTTATCCACAACAAGGTAATCCCACAGTAGAGGCATCATATCTGTAACTCTCCTAGAGCTTCTGAATTACCTTAGGCCACTCATTCCTAGGTAGGTAAATGCCTAAAGTAAAATAATTAAGAGTTCTTTTGCAGAAAGAAATGCCTGGGGGCCTTAACTAGTGCTCAAAAAATTGTTTGGGGTCTTTGAAAGGGTGATTATGTAATGGAAAAATGGATTATTAAAGTTATAAAACCAAAATATATTAAGGTGTATCAACATATTATGGTCGACTCAAACGATGAGAAAACGTATATTTAAACATTTTCACGAAGCTTTAACTCATTCATACAGTTCCACATGATGAGAGATGCCAACACACAGGAGGCAAAGAAGAAACATTAAAATTTGTCAGATATTTGATACCAGCCTCAGTACAAAGAGTTGAGAAATTTCATTCTCCATAATGTTTAACAGTAGGTAATGAAAGTCTGATTGCTCTTAAAAATAAGGGTATGATACTGACTCAGTTACAGGAACAAACTTACTCCTTCTGACTTTCTTGCTAGTTGGGACTGACCTGCGAAAATCTAGGCAAGATAAAATAAAAACTTTTCCAGTATATAAAGCTACAAGTTCTTCTCATAAAAAATAGTCTATATTCCAGCAGCATTTTAAATGTTTTCTCTAAGACCACTAAGCAGATGCAAGTCATGGTAGGCACCTACAGCAAAGAATGGGACCAGCCTCTTTTGTCCCAAATACCTGCATAGGCAACCTGCTTGCTGACACTAAAGGTCCCTCAGATCTCAGCAAAATTAGCCCCATTAAGAAAAAAAACACAGTCTGCTGCCTACATATGGATTTAGTAGTTTTACTTTGTGTTACCCAATTAGAACAACACTGGCTCTTTTCCTTTCCCAAATGCTTTCAAATTAATGAAAAAACCCCAAAACACGTAGCAATGGCTGAACAAAGATTGATACTTGATAGAATTTGCATGTAAATCCATCAAGATTCAATTTTAAGTAGAAGCCAACAAGCAAAATGTTTACTGCTCAGCATTTCCCAACCATACCTCACATTTAAAGGTGTTAGAGGCACTGACAGTACTTTTCATTAGCGTTTATGGTGTTTTCAGTCTGAAATCTATAAACACTGCTTTTTGCTGAATAAGCTACCAAGTGCCATTATTAAGAGTATTTGCCCCCAGAGCAAAGCCAAACAGGACCAACGAGGTGCTGAGTCACAGCTTTCCTGTTATCCTTGTCTCCTCAGTCCATCTTAGGCCTTCCCCTGGCATCCAATTCTGACACTGAGATGGCAAACAGACAGATGGTTCTGCAGCCAGGAATCTGCCCTGCCCTGGCCATCAGCCAGCAGGTTACTCAGAAGCCCTCTGAGTAACTCCATCAGAAACTTTCCTGCAACACCAAAGTTGCCTCTCTCTTTATCTATTTATTTCCTACACCAAGTTCTTTCTTCGTGTTTGAAAATCGAAGGAATCACGTGTATACAAGTCTTAGATATAAGACTCTTATTCAATAAGCCCATACTGACTACTTAAGGATGCTACTGATTTCTAAAAGATTCCTGGCAATTCTCAGAGCTCCCTGCAAACATCCAGTGCTTAGAGACAAACTGGAGGTATATTTTCCACAACTTTCTACCAACCTCAACCATGCACAGCACAGATGACTCATCCTCCTTGGACATTCCATCCATCTGGAGCACAGGAAAGAAACCTGGTTCCTGTGAATGCTGCTTCAGATAATTTTGTGCTTGGAATGACAGGAATAGACCGACATGAGGTAATGCTCATCCCAGCCATAGCTCCATTCCCACTTCCAGCCTGCTGCAAGGAAGAGATCTGAGACACCCCCCCCACACACTATCACTCCTTCAATCCTCCAGAACAGCCTTCCCAATTGAAAAACAGGCATTCTTGGCAGGAAATCATGGGATCTAAACATTTCACCCACTTAATTTTTCTTTCTAAACCCCCTCAAATCCCACATCTGACATACAAATCCTTATTCCTATCTTCCAGAACTTCCTTGCACCTACTGTGAAAGCATCCTGAAAGACTCGGGGGGAGCAAAGCAAAACAGCTGATGAAAATTGTGATCAAACCAGCACATTTCCACGGTAGGTTTGTGTAAACTGCATGTGTAAACTCATGTGTAACTGCAGATTTGAGAGGGGTTACTGGCTGTGCCAGACCTCACCAGACCCAGCACTCAACAGCAAAGGAAAAGGGCTCAAGAAGCAAAAAGATGCTGCAGGAAAAATGAAATGCAGCTCCACGAGCAAAGAGAATGAACTTGCAGCAGGTCTCTCCTTTTCCAGTGTGCCTGTGAGGTTGAATAAAGCACTCTGCTAATGGGTAATATTTATTCACTTCTGTGACAGTATTTCTGCCAAAGAAGAAATAGGTGTCATTTCTTTACTTAGGCATCAGAAGTGTAAAGGATTGTAGGACCTTGCCACTATACAACTAACAAATTATTGAAGATTTAACTGCTACACTGCCAGCACAGTTAAAATCCTTCATGGTACTCCAACATGTTAAAACTGAATCAGAGGCTTTGAAACTTCTGCTAGTATGGACTGCCTTCCAGAATCAATTCCAGATTTAATAAACACAGCAAAAGCACAGCTCTATTCTAGCACAGGAAAGACAATACTAACTTTCCTTTATTTGTGGGGTTTTCACTATTTATATCATCTGTCCAGGCTCTACCTACACCACGGTGGAGTAACTGTGTTGGTATGTCTGCATCTCCACAAAGAGGAAGAACTCTTAAATAAACATGTCCTTTATTTATTTACAAGTACTGTTAAACATGTTGTTTAAATTTCAGTTATTGATATTTCACTATTAGGTACATCAGCCATACTCAGGAAAGGCAACCTGATGCCAACACCTGCTAAGCTTCAGCATCACCTCCCTTCCCAGTGGGAGTCAGCATCATTTCCATAGTTTTACAGATGATGACACGGAGGAGGAGATGAAAACTTGCCCAATTCATGGCAGCAACGAGAGCAAACATCTATCAGAAGCAGGGGATGGAAGGACTGACACAGCAATTGCACAAGATTTCAGATAACAGGAGGAAAAACAACGTTTTGAGCAGGTTTTCTGTTATGCAAAAGACATTTATACACACACGTATCAAAAGAACTTCATCTACTTCACATGTATCACAAGAAAAGCTCTGGACGATCCTAAACCACGTGGAAGCCAACAGCCAGATTTAAACTCTAAATCCTTTTCTGACTACTTACAGAATTTCCCCATCTCTTCCTTCAAAGACATTTGAGATTATTGCTGCTCTAGTTCCTGCCCTCACCAGAAACTCAGATAATTCTGTCTTCTGGGTATGCAATCAGTGCACATTAACGTGCCAGTGAAACAGAAGGCTGTTCTGGTGTTAAATTCCCTGGTTACTCAGAGAACTGCTCTCTCTGTTCCTTTGCTAGTTGTCAGGAATCTGAAGGTTCAGTGGTAATTGCAGTGGTTAAGACTTCAGTGTTACTGGAAATGAACCAATGTCCCTGAAGTGCAGCAGGAGGTGCAGACTATAAATTATATACAAGCAGTATATTCACTGCTGATACTGATAGTTCCCTCCCATCATCAATGACTTTTTTAATATTTTTTTTAACAGCAAAGTGTTTTGCCTTGAAAATTTTAAGCAATCTCAGAAAACTCAGTGGTGTTGCTTCAATAAGACAGGCTTAGGAGACCTGGAGAAAAGAAATATCCTGAGGGTAGAAAGAAATACCTTTGAACTCGAGGACTGTAAAACTATTAGAAATAAAGAAAAGAGCACAACACATGATTTATCTTACTGCTCATTTTTGGTTATTTGTGTTACACCAGATTCAACCAGAAAAACTAGTTTCTCTACAGATTTCCAAGAGCTAAACAGACAACAATATATTTACATTCAGCATTCACAGTGGGGTTCCCCCCCCTCTTTTTTTTTTAATACAATCCTAATGTGATTTACAAACCTATAGAACAAAAAGTTTAGCCAGAGACAGACGACTGGTACAGCAAATTTAATTTCCAATTATGACCTATTTAGTCAATAGAAAATAGGCCCAATAATACAAAATCCCAGGCAGCCTCAACTCTAGGTGGCGTTGGCAGCTCCTCTTACAATCCATTAGTTTGCTCCAAGGTACCAAACTCACTGTAATTCGGACTGATCTAGTCTTACTGCAGTCAAAAAGAACTATTCTTGCTGAATTGATTGGAGAATTAGAGAAGTCTGTTTAGTAATCCTAAAAGTGACTGAATAGGTAAAAAGTATATAGTCGTTTTGTTGAGAATTACTATTATGTTCCTAATGAACTGAATATCTATTAACTATTATAAACTGTTTATCTCTTTCTGCAGAGAATAACGATGCCAGCAGGCATGAGGTCTGTAATTCACACTACCTTGGGCAGGCACAGGTTAAATGTTACCATTTCCCTTCCCTGCTTCCATGATTCACTGGGATGTAGTTTAGGAGGTACAGTTACACATCTCATCTTTGACAGGCTCATAACTCTCCACTTCTGCATTTGCCAACCTGATTTGCTGTCCAGGGAAATTTGCTGCTTTCAAGAACTGCTGTGGAGGAACTGTCAGTGCCTCTTTGGCCCTCAAACCATTGCCCTGTGCTGCTCTTTCACACAGGCTCCACTGCTAATGGAGACATGGGACACATCAATGGATACGTGGCTCTGGGGGTGACAGTCAGGGCACGAGGGTTAAAGTGATTTTTCTCCTTGATCTTGCCCAAGTGTTGCCAGCAGGCTGAGGGAGGGGATTCTCAGCACCACTAAGAGCACAGCTGCACTGCTGTGTTCATCCTGTGTTCTCCAGGAGAAGACAGACAGACCCACTGCAACAGGACCAGCAAAGGGCCACTAAGATGCTTAAGGGACTGGAGAGCCTGACCTACAACTACTGCTCCTGGGCTTTGCATTCTGCCCTCTCCTCTGCACTGACCAGGTATCACCTGATTTCCTCACAAACCAACTCCTCAAATCTCTCTAGTCCTCGCTGCTAAAATGAGCAGCAGCATCTGTGCACACTGCCAGCAGCTGGCTGGCTGCTGATCCCTGCACAGGGAAGGTTTACAGCAGGAACACAGGTATCCAAGGGGAAAAGCTGAATGCTGCTTCATTCTCCAAAATCATGTCCATGTTTCCAGAGCAGATGCCAGGAGAGATCTGGTTGCTTCATGACCTCTCAAATGACATCTCTAACTTCCAGAAGGAAGAGACAAATCACCCACAAGTCATACCTGGCCACTCAGGTGAGTATGACCAGGACCTGATGACCTTTCCTTCATGGCTGGAGGGGAGTTTTGTGATTCTGTTCACTGTGCAGCAGTGCCTTTGATACTACATTAAAATGCTGCTTAAGTCTACTCTGGTGACAACTCTTTATTTCAAATGATTGTTTATGAAATTTAATAGCAGCAGTTCAGTCCTGGGTGATGGTGTCTTTGACACAGAACACTTAAAGTGAAATGTGAGTGGCATTTTTGTATGGCTCCTGTACTAAAGATGATCACAGCCCTGGCTAATTAAAGTGCAGATGAGCTGTCATTAGGTTAATTGCCCTTCTCAGGGGCCAAAATTAAAGCTGCAACACATCCAGGGTGCAATCTTGCAGGTTTAACTTGCATCACTGCATTTGGAGTCTGGTAGCAGCCAGAACTCAGAGGCACCAATTCTCAAACAACCTATGGCCTCTAGAAATTTGGTCATTTCTCTCCATAGTTGCTTTCAGACTGAGCTCCTGTGAAAGCACAGCCTCTGGGGTTTAAGCAAAATTCACTCCCTAGTGTAAACTGCCTATTTTGCAGTTGGAAGTTGATGTCAATAGTTTTCCCACACACTGAACAAGCAACTGCCATGCCAGGGGCCTCCTTGCTGTAAATAATCTGATGAGGGTTTTTTAAACCTTTCTATTACTAACCTTACTTAAATTTACTGTATTGCTATAAATTTACTGGCTTAGACAAAGTGAGCTCAAAAATATTGTAAATTCTCTGCCCAGACCTAACATCCAAGCCTGAAACTTTTTTCTGGGAAACAGCTTCCTTACCCAAACCTGATTAAAAAATTTGCATTTTTTGTTCCTAATCTAGATGAGAAGCATAAAATCATCTAAATGAGAGAAACCCAAGGAAAAAAGAAAGCTCTCCAGTACCAATAAACAGATCTCAACCTATAGCAAAGTTTGGAAAACTGGCTGCAACAGAATGTAACAGTAAAATGGACATGTTGTTCTGCAGACTGAATAGCTCATTTAACAATAGTGCCCTACTCTTCCCTGCTCTCCCTCCCCTAGATTTTTTGGCTTGCTCCTTTCTGAGAATATGATTCTCTCAAATTATATTCATGAGAAAAATCACTAAATCACTGCTGCAATTGTTCAGGGTCTGGGCAAATATAAGAATTTCAGAGAAATTACCAACATGAAGACAGTTAACTGCTGAACAAAATATTTATGGTAGCTTATTCATTACAAGCAACTTTAAAAAAAGCTCATACCAAACTTTTTGTCCTTTATTAAGCACATTTTCCCTTTATTTGGATGCTTACAGCATATACCAAGCCAGAGAGAACCACACTGAAGCCTGAATGCTGCTGTTGCCTAGTGTTAGCCTTTGTAAGCTGCACAGAATGTCACCCATTTGCTGCTATTTTCAGTGGAAGTTTAATACATCCATCCACTCCTAAATCCACTTGGCTCGATTCATTCATTTACTTTTAGTTTTGCCTTTAAGCATCTCTCTAGATGTCTGAAAAGAAAGAGATAAAGCAATTACTTGATTTCATCCTTAGGATTTTAGCTCTCAGCCTCGGCATGGTGCCTCTTTAGTACCTGATTAGTGTCTAAATTCTCCCCAGATTAAAGAGGGCTGTCTTCTTCCTCAGTGCATTTATACACGTGGAAGAGAAAAGAAAAATCAAAGGGGTCCAAACTTGAGCGGGTGTAAATCTGCTCCTTTTCTTTCTGCTCTGGAGAGGCTGTGCCAATTTACACACAGCAAAGATCTACCTCCAGATATTTTGCAAGCAGATATATAAATTTAAATATGCTACAAAACCTTAGCTGTGAATTAATTCCATGATAAATGGCCTCTTTTCAAGCTGTAAATATGGGCGCATCCAAACTCTGTTTGAATCTGTGCCCCAGAGATCATCGACCAGAAGCTGGAAGAAGAGAAATGGTTTGCTCAATACACAAAGTAGGGCTGAGCACAGAAAAATAATTAGAGAAAGCTACTGTTGTAGTTCTTCGGTTTATTTCTGTCTTGAAGTCCTTGAATAATGACCCAAAACACACCAGCAGTGATTAGGATTTCCCAGTGATTAATCAGCTGCAAAGTCTTTCTTCTTCCTCATCATCTCCCTGAGAACAGAGTGGGAAGCTGTGCAGTGGCTTTTTGAAATGGAGCATTTTGTTCAGGCTGCTCCATATGAACCCCCACATGGGGGCCACACATGCCAGACTTGAGCCCCTCTTTCTCAGCCAAAATCCTTAATCTGAGAATTATTTGTACAAACGGGAATTAAAAAGAATTTGCCCTTTTTCTCCTGAACCCCTCAGTCTGTGGTTTTAAGGCAGCTTTCAGAAGTCCTCCTTTTCTGCTCAGTAAAATGTGTGCAATAAACAGCACAAAACTTAGGTGTGGGAGGGAACATCATAGATAAGAACTCCCCTGGACAAATTCCAGTCTCACAAGAGAGATCAGAGCTGACCCCTCCAGCTATTTTCAGATCTTTCTCCACCACAGGACTGTGGCTTAAGTCCTTCTAGGAAATACCGAGGTCCCCAATCTTCCAGGGCCCAACAGGACTGGTTCAAAGGATTCCCTAATTCTCACCACCTATTTAGTCAAAGATAACAGTAATAAGTTCAAATGTTTTTCCTTTTCTATGACTCCTAAGTACCCACTTATTCTGCAAGAGGTAACATTTTAATCTTGTAACAAGGAATCAGATACATATTTAGGTATATTAATAGTAAGCAATAATCCACTCTGAAGTTATAATAATTTCTATCACATCTAAATTTGGGGTTTGCATTTTTTTCAGTTTTTGCTGTGAATAATTTCACTTTTCTTCTAGAAAGCCCACAAGTGAAACAAATGAGATCACCCATGAAGATGATCGATTCACATGATAGAAATGCAGCAATTAAATATGAATACATAATAAAATACAGAAATGCTAAGTCTCCAATTCATTGTACTTAATAAATGAGTATTGGAAATGAACTTACACTTGTATTTTTCATTTGATAACCTCCTTTTATCACTGACAAAGACATTCCAAAACACTGGCATTTAGTACTCTGCCCACTAGCAAATCACATGTTAAACAGAACAAGCACAAAGTTAATACCAAAAAGCAAGAAATTCAGATCTGAACTTTATGAAGAAAAATGCAGGATGTAGATTTGAAGAATGAGAGTTGTAAGAAGTCTGAGAATCATTTCCAGCTCCACAGTGCAACGTTACCTGATGTTTGCCATGTCTAACAATAATGCCTGCAGTTAACACGTTCCAGCTGGGAATTAGTACTAGCACGACGCTCAAAAACTCAGCCTTTGATGCCCTGATGAAACAGACTTTGGATTTCTTCCTACATTTACAAACCACCTCTGCAGAGCACTATTAGGTTCCGTAATCAGTCAGCCCTTTTGGTCATTTCCAGCTGGGACCAGAATTACATGGTCACAGAGTAACTCCCCTCCTTATGCCTGGAAATATAAAACCAATAAAGGTGTAATCTCTATGGTTTAAAAGAAAAAGATGGTAAAAAAAAAGGTTTTTGAACTGCATTCATAAAATAATAGCTAGAGTTCTAGTTCAGCAGCTCTGGAATTAAATTATTTCATAGGAGGAAGAAAATCATTTACTTTATAATACCCACATTAACTGCCTTGAAAACATTCAGAGCTCTTTTATATTGTGATTTAAAAGGCACATCTCAACTTGCTACTCGTGTCCCCGAAACTGTGATAAAAAACTGCAAGACAAAAGTCTTCTGATCAGCTGTTGACAGCGTTTTGTTTTATGTAAAGACAGACACATAAAAATTGATAGCAAACCTCAGTGCCTCCCTCCCTTCCAACATAACTCGACCAGAGAATTCAAAGGGGTCAGACCACACAAATACATGAATCACGTTTGATCCTGGTTTATATAAGCCAATGGAGTCATACCACAGATGGCCTTTAAATCTCCCCTGACCTGAAGGACTGATCAAATGCACTGGTTGAAGCACACTGGGTATTTTTTTCCACCACTGTCACCACAGTATTTTAATCTGGGACGTGCTTAGTTTCAAAGCACCCCTGTGAGACTCTATTATCGCTCCTTGGATCAGGTGAACACAGACATGATTTGCCCAAGGTTACACAGCTTGTAGTGGCAGAGCAGGGAAATTATCTACATCTTCTAATTTTACATTTACAAATGGAACAGCAGCAGAGGTAGGTAAGATACAACGTTTTTCTTGCTCATACTAGTCAACCCTTAACCATAAAAATCGCTCACTGGCATCACACAGACTATCACAGATTGTGATCACGAGACTACAGACACTCAACAGCACGGAATTCCTTATGTTCTTAACACATGAGCCCATAGGAACTTCTTACAGCTTTTATTTAATGTAATCTTAGGAAGGACTGCTCCCAATTCCATAATTTAAAGTCTCAGATTCCAATTTTTCGATGTTCGTTTCAGGACAAAGTAAACATAAAGCCATATTAACGAGGTAAAAATGTTATTCTACATCATGAAACTCAGCCAAAATGAGAATTAACCTAAGAAAGACCAGAAACTGAATGTCACTTAAATTCAAAGCCACAAACTCGGATCAGATGCTTTTATACCTTAAAGGCAGTCCAAGTTGGAAATTTGTGATGAAACTCGAAACCAGGGAAAGTCCTCTGAGCTGTGGCCAACACAGCCAAGAGAAGAAAAAGCCACAGAAACTATTGTGCATTTTAAACAGAAAGAGTATCATGGTTCTAGAACTGTAACAGCATCCAAACTTTCAGAAAGAAAAGTCCATGTGAAAGCTCCTTAACAGAAGGCAGGGAAAAAAACAGAGAGAGGAGAAACTAAAGAAATCTGATTAAAGATGATAAATCCAATTACAGAATAAAATTATTTTGGTGTCTTCCCCCACAGTTTTAGGCATAAAGGTACATCCATCAGCTCTCAGGAAGAACTAGGTGATGATCTATGCTAGCCCCTTTGAAAAGTTCCACCTCCATCTTCTTTACAGGTTCATCTACTTAGGCTCCAAATTAATTACACCAAAGGTTTTGCCTTCTTTAGTGTCTGCACTGAAGACTGTATATATTCTTGAACTGCCCTCACCCCATTTTCTATTTCACTGAAAGTAGAAGAAGGAAAAAAAAGTCCTCAGTTTAGTTTTCCCTTCTCTAAATCCACATCTTTCCTCCCTGCACTCAGCAATGGGAAACAGATTCAGCCAGCCTTAAAAACACTATCTCAGCAACAAAGCATGCAATGTGCTCCATCTCATCTCTCCACTCCAACTGAGTTTACAGCAGTGGGTGGTTTTCAAACCTAACATTTGATCAAAATGAAAAACCGGGCATTCCTTTCACCCCGTGACAGGCAGGCTGATATAAATCACAGCCTTCCCAGCAAGGGTTCTTCCCCAGACAATGAGTTGTGGCAGTGCCTCAAAGCTCAGCCCCGGCCATTGTAAGAGAAAGTTTCAGGTCTTTTAAAGCAGGCCCGGGCTTTTTACAACAGTACTAAAACCAAAAGAGGGAGAAAATTTATGGTGTGGCTGTTTGAGGGGGTGAAGAAGGTGTTTCCCCTTCAGACGTATTTTCAGTGCATTGCTCTGGGGAGGTTTGTGCCAGTGCCTGCTTTTATTTTTTTGTATTTCAGTAGCACTGAAATCTCCAAACTGGGGCAGCCTCACAGCATTTTACACTTGCACACATACACACATGCCACAAGTCAGAGTTCATGCATTGCTCCTAAATTGTTTTAATCAGGGAAAAGAACTGGTTTGTTAGTCACCAGCTCCAGAAGCTCAAGGAGAGGACTATATGAGACATCCTCTGGTTCTGAGTTAGTAATGCAGATAGTGGAGGTAAGCAGTAAGTAATAGCTGTTAAATTCATGTGTGTGTGTGCACAACACCACAGCTGTGATCAAAGCAAAGCTGATACCATACACAGTGCTGCTGCTTTTCCTGCTAACCCAGTAACCTATTAGAAATGCCCTCCAGCCTCAACAATTTTAAGCCTTGACTTCAAAAGATCAGCTTATCCTTTAGGGCTAAGCTGACTGACAGGTGGGGGTCAGGAAGAAATCCAGTCCCCTCCCTCCAGCCGGTCGTGTAGAGTTGCACAATTGGCCGGGCACGTTAGGGGGTTTCTTCTGCATTCCTGGGAGAGCTCTGAAATGGGCCACCTCCGGAGCTCGGAGTGGTTTATGGACCACTCTGCTCCTCCAGCCCAGCTTTGTGCAACAATAGCTTCGTTTACATGAGGGCTGTGCCACGAAGAGACAAGAGGTTGGTGCTTTTGCAAAGCCAGCTGGCACAGGGCACCAGGGAGCTGCCACAGTCTGGCATCCTACAGAGACCGACTTACCTGCCAGAGGTGGAGGGTGGCAGCGAGGTTTGGGCAGCGCTGTATGTGGGACCAGCTGGTCCCACTTAAACAGATGCATTCTCAAACCCTTCGGGAATACAAAAGGGTGTCTATCCCAAAAATCTACTGTCCTGCAGAACAGCGAGCGTTAAAAGCAGTTAAGAGTACAATGAATACAATGGTGCAGATTAAAAGAGGAAGGAAGAAAAGGCAGACACCTTAAGAATGTGCACTGAGGAGGTAAACTGTGATCTCAGTACAGAGGCTTTAGAGGCATCCACCGAGATGCACGTGGAGAGGCACTCAGACATTTCCCCCTTGGGGTATTTGTATCTGTGATCGAAAGGTCAAGAACCACTGCAACAGACACTATGGCACAGCCTGTCACACTCAACCCCAGGAGCAAAGTCCTGAGCTTTATTCTCTCCAGCTTTGTAATGCAGATGACAGAAGTCACACCTGGTCAGCTGTTACTTTTTTGCAGAAGTACACAAATACCCACACCAAAAGATTCTAATTGTACTTTCCCCCCATACTCTCCTCCTAAGAAGAAGGAATACTAGGGCAGGTCAAGAATCTCAGAGTCAGAAACTTCCGTGCACTGAGTTGTTCATTCAAACTGAGTTTCCTGATATTCTTTCTATCAATTATACTTTTTTCTTCTCAAAACTGTACCACTTAACTTGAAACACTTTGCTAACAAAGCAGAGCCAGGATTATACTCCAGCAACACAAGAGTTGTTTCCATCAGCTGTGAACACACTCCCTCTATCTCACCAGGTACTACTGAAGTAACACATTCTCTTGCAAATCATTTGCAGTGTAAAAATAGAAGAGATGAAATAGTAGATGTACACCTCCAATTCATTTTTCCCACAACAAAGAAATTTATCTTTGTAAATCTTGGGATCCAAGCCAGGCAAACAAGGCTATTAAATTACATAGTGAATGTAGAGTGTTGTTTCTCTGAGAGACTCAGATCTGCTGTACAGAAATGTACAATCACACTTTCTGCTTCAGAAATACAAAAATCTGGAGGAAAACCAAGTGAGGGATGATTTATTCAAAGGCCAGATTATGGGGTGGGGGCAGCAATTCAAAATTATCGGGAAACCAGTTAGTTTATCTTTAAAAAGAGATGTACACAAAGTTGACTTTGAAAGTCTTCCTGTTCTCAGACACAAATTTGGATTTCTGTGGCCCACTGCTACCCTAACCAGGCCACTGCTTTACATTCAATAGTCAATTCACCAGTACCAGAACTTTCCAGTCACTGAACTTCAGCTGTGTGTCAATTCTGTGAAGCCCCAGCACTAACTACTGCAGGAATATAAGCACAAGTCTTGGAGCAGTGAGCTCAGTGTCCTGCAGCTGTGCTGGAGCTGCTCTAAAGGACCCCAGAACATCACTCACATGTCACTGCACATCCCCATAATGTGTGTAATAACTGATTTTTCATATATGAGAAACGAGCATAACGACCCAGAGGAGGAGAGCAGAAAAATAACACAGGCATATGACAAAACCAGCTGATCCATTTAAGTTCTGTGACTGTCAGCATTTTACAACTCAGGGAACAAATATGCCAGGCTCCCTGAAAACTCCTGGTAATGAGGTAAGAGAAGAAAACAATACTTTTCTGTACTCAGATTTAACAACATTTAAAAATAATATCTCCTTTCTCATTTAAAAATAATACCTCCTTTCTCATATCAGCATCATGTCAATACAATCTGGTGTGTGAACTGATGCTCATACACAGGACCAAACCTTCAGCTTGTTTCCATCCCTAACTTTAAATAACAATGCATGAATGGACAAAGTGCCTGGTTTATAGCATCCTCCCTTTCAGCTTCTCCCTTGTCTCAGTTCATTTCCCCGTGGCATGCTTTGTTCTTAAAGCAGTCTTAACCCCTCATACATCAAAATATTTAATCAACATTTCTTAGTCAGAAAATAATCCTGCTTTAGACCGATTCAGTGGGAGACTCTGCAGTGGATTCAACATAAAAAAGGGTCAGAATGCATTTCCGAGGGTGCTTTAGAAAAATCAATGCTGACATGTTTTTAATGAAAATCAATAAGTGACATTAGATAATGAAACAACCATCCAGCAGCTCTGCAGCCAGGCCATTTAGGCAATCAGTTTGGGAAGCAACCAGCGAGTTGAGCGCTTGAGCACGCAAGGAACACGGGCTTAAATAAAGTACTACTCTTTTTTTTTTTTCTTTTTTAAATGAGAATTTCAAAAATCCGTTTCCTGCGAACAATGACTCAAGGGCTTACAATTTCCCTTCTCCCTGTTCCCCTCACTCCCTCCGAACTCCAAGTAAATCAGCCTTAGGAACCAGTGTCACGGTTCCTCTAACACTGTCGCTGCATTGGGAGCCACTGACCCGTGGAGCCGCCGCGAATGCTTTGACAAGCTGCGGTGCAGCCTCAGCGGGGGACAGAGATCCATTAAAGGCTGAAGTTGTGAAACTCTTTAGAAGAGGCCTGTCCCTTCTCAGAGTAATTAATTCTTTGACTGCCACACTGAGATGCAATGAATGAACACATACTCTCAGGAGTAACAACTATGCTAATGCGGAGAAGCTGTGCAGACAAAGAATACAAGTGCTCACTTGAATTGGGTTAGAGTCTCTATATGTAAACTTACGGGGCCGTACACATGCCTGAAAATCAACAAAACTCGGGAGAAACCTACCTCATAGCCCCAGATTTACAACGGACACCAGTTTACACTCATGTATTCTTTAGCTACATCCCGTGGGAGCCGCCCATAAGGCTTCTGCACAGCTGATAATAATCTTTGCAGCAGTTTTAACCCAAGAAGTACATTCCCAAAGCTTTGCATGTGGGCACATGCAAGGTCCCTCCCTCCCAGCCACAAGGATGGGACCACAACCACTCCACCACAGATCACAGAGCTGCTGCCTGAAGGAAGGTGCTTGAAGAACATTGTTCTGCCCAGTGCAGGACTCATTGCAGAACACAAGCACAACAGAATGGGTCTCACAGACTTCTCATGCAGGGAAGGAGGAATTCCACTTGCTCAGGCTCTGTGCATTTGATTAGTATTTGAATAAATCATCCTCAGCACTAAACAGCCCGTGAAGTCAGTCAATACCTTCCCAGGTCTGACTGTACCCACACCAAACTGAGTGTTCTGTTTGCAAGATTTCAATCAGAGCCAAAATGAAATAAAAAACAACAAACTTTGTAGCAGAAAATAATTTGAGGGGAAAAAAAAAACCAAAAAAATCCACATGCAAAAAGTTACTGATAAGAACAAAGAAACAAGTGTTCACCTGTTCATTATTTGATGACCTACTAAGAAACTGGAGGCTGCAAGAATACATCTCTCTACCCAGAGACACACAGCAAACTCTCAGCTCTGTGCTAGTTCTATGTGACTCACAGCCTAAAATAAAAAAGGAAACAAAATAGAAACAAACCCAGCTGAAATAGAACTGAAGTTTAAACAGCTCAAGTCAGTTCCACTGTTTTAAATCCCACTGTTCCAAAACTAACAAGGAAACAAGTAAACAAACAAAAGACTCCCTAAATAGTTTGAAGCATTCATGCTTTCCAGGGAAGTCCAGGAATTGAGCAAAGCCAAGCACAAATGTAGGATGCATTGTAGGCTTCAATGAGAACTAGCAATATTTGAGGGCAGATTTGGAACAAAAGCCTACCCATGGAGTCAATAAGAGGACTGCAAGATTCATTACAAAGTCAGACATGGTGTTTTGGCTTCTGGCTGGACAGAAGGCTGTAGCATTAACACATGGTTCATTACAACCGAATTAGAGCCTGGTTATTCAGTACTGCAGAAATTAGGGATGGTACACATCAAACGGATTTTCCCATGAAAATACAGGGCCTCCAGTCCAGCCCCAGAAAATCACTAATTACGGTGCAGAACCTATTTACATTCACAGAATGCAACTTCTGTTTGGCAGTTCTTTGTCTTGATTTTTTCCACTGCAAAGGATTTCAAAGTCATCTCCCTGACAAGATGTGATAGAATATTTTCTCATATTACAGCAGAAATTTGAGCAGAATCAAGATAAGAAAATACAGAGTAATAGGAACAAATTTAATATAATAGAAATGAATTTAATATTTTCTCTTATCAAGCATACAATGATGTTTTATTAGCAGAATAAATTACTTTACACCTCATAAGCAATGGCTGCTACATTGAATTACTGTTGCAATGCAGACATTTACACATAATCAATCAAAGAAGATTTTAAGTCCTTGCTATTTAATGGCTAATTCCTCAAAACACAAACAGGTGAGCTCATGCAGTTAGTCTCCTACAGAATGAAAGTAATGAAAATGTCACAAAATAAGTAAATAAAAGTGAAGCAACCCAAATATCTTTGGGGAAAAAGGGAGCTTCTTTAGTATTAATAAAACACTTAAAATATTCCTTGCAAGTACAGTATTCTACATTGATTTCTACTGAAACCCACTGTGGTAAAATATGCTTTCCAGTATAATGAAGAATGCTGCAATCTCCTTTTGCAAGTCAGCATGCATTGGAAGAGCTTCTACTGAAAACAGGGGTTCAAGTCACCAAGACACTGGAAAACATAAATGTATGAATGTCTCCATTTTCTTACCCACTATTTATAGCCAATGACAATATTTAAATACCAGCAATGAAAAAAGGCTTCTTCCACTTAAAACTGCATTTATAATACCCAGCTTTAAAGCATCTTCCTTATTAACAGTCCTTTATATAACCTCAGATTCTCAATTGGTATAAGTCAAAGGGCTCCTTCAATATTAACAGAGATCCCATATTTTTTTACTCCAGCTCAACTTTTGTGGCATTTTAATTATATACAAGATTTTACAGAAGATGCAGATAAATGAGGCAGTATCTCAGTAGTATAGATTTCTTGTTCTCCATTTCCTTCTGAAAAGAAAGAAGTCGGGTTTTTGATGCCACTTAGAAGCCAGTTTTTGCAATTCCTTTTCCAGTGAGCTCATAAGCTCATTTCTGAGTGCCACTCTCCTCAGATTGTCACCCAGCTCCTGCTCCCTGCTGAGTGTAACGTGAGCTGGCCTGGGTCCTCACTGATAAAAACAGGATAAAAAGTGGTCAGGGGTACAAATACAGGTGTTTCCATGATTCACATGTGAAAGTGTCGGTTAGCTTTGAGCTCAAGAGCCTTCAAAGAAGGTGAGAAGGGAACAATTGATGGGGGATGGTTAAAGCATAGAAAATGATATGAAAGGAAGCAATATGGGAGTTGCTGGGCAGAGGTGGACTCCAAACTGATATATTGTCTTAAGTCTTGCAAATTGAGCCACGCAGAGGTATTAACACACCCTGGAATGAAGAAATATGCTGCTAAGTGTTTATAGTTTGAAATGACAATTTCACAAAAAATACTATTTATTATAGTTTTCTCTCCTTCACAAGGGCTGCTTTAGGGGCCTCCTGGTCAGTTCTCTTCTGGAAACCTGCTAAACTAATGTGATTAAGCAAACGACTCCCCAGCAGCAGCTCGCACATTTTCTAAGTGGCTGCCTGGCTGGCAGGTCTGTCCTGCCACACTGCTCCCGCTGACTCAGCTGGGTGGATGGCTGACTCTCCCCAGAGGACAGCCAAATAAATGGCTTTATAGCCCTCGTTCCCCTGGCAATCTGTCACGGGGGTTAAAAGCAACCTTCCCATTCCTCATCCCCACCGGTTATAAACCAGAGCATCCTTAAGCAAACAAACCTGAAGGAACATCGCCACCGCCTTTCAACACCCAAATATAAGTCAGACATGGAAGCAGCTCATCAAAATATTGTTACAGGTAAATATACAACATTGTTACATGTATATACAATATTGTTATATGTATATATACAATATTGTTACATGTATATATACATACATACATACTTCTAAGAGTTTTTTACGGGAAGGAAAGAGTCAGGAACACAGTTTGAGTATGTATTTTAAGCATAAAAAAAAATACCAGAGTATACCAGCTAAATTAATGTACTGGTTTCTCTGATGTGGAAGCTTCATTATTGTAAAGCAAAATGATGACTTATCCTCTTAGAAAAGGAAAAAAAAAAGAACAATAACTTCTATAGCAAAAGTACCCAGTCCAGTGCAACACTTACAGCATTGCTCAGTTTTCAGTTTAGTTTTTACTTTGTTTTCAAGTACCAAGTGGGCAACAGCCAGATTATAATAAGTCTTACTCCAAAGTACCACTTGGATCTAGTTTCTCACCCCGGCCCAAGTGTCATTCTGACTCTGTCCTGATCCAGGATTCCTGAGGTCAGACCCCCCTCAGAGCTCACAGCCTTCCAATATCAACTCCAAAGCTCTACAGGCTCATCACCAGCTTCTCAAGCTTTACCATTTGCCAGCTTGGTGATAAATTCCAAATGTTTTTCCTAAGCAGTAGCAAATATTTAATTGCACAAGAATGATTAAAAAAAAAGATTACCTCAGGCAGGGAAGAGGGACAAGTCTTAAAAGATTTTCTCTCTTCTCCTGAATCACATGATTCCATTTCATAAAAAGATCAAGAGGGACCTTCTATGTCAATCTGTACTAACAAAAGTATAATGAAAAAGTCACTCACTTCCTCAGTTACTGTGAGGGAACATAAATGAATTCCACAAAGGAACAACTGAAAGCAATCAGATTCATTTTCTGCACATCTGGGAGAAAAGCAATGCTCTTACTTAAGAAAAAAGGATTAAAAACCAACTTAAATTTGCTTTCTTCAGAACCATCAATCCGTTTGAATGAAGAGAGCCCACCTTCCAACTACAAATTGGCAGAAGTAGTGAATCATCACAGCAAATGCTGTGCCCTTCAAAGCTACTATAAAAAAAGTCCTCTGGGCTTTTTCCAAGGGTAGAACTCCCTCCACATCTCGAACAATCAACACACTCCTTCATCCACTACACACCAGTGCTCTTGTTTGCTTGTGGAGGCTGGACAGAGGTCATAACAAAACTGGTGCCTAATCAGATGCCCAGTTTATAACTTGTCTCAGAGCTACAGTTATTAGATCAATTTTCTTGCAAGTGGCATTTGAGAGACTCCTCCCAGAGAACCCACCATTCATCAGCTCCACAGCTCTCAATGAAAGCATCTCCACACTGAGGATGCCCAACAAAGGCTCCTAAACAATTCCAGGAGTGCTCTTTTAAGGGCTTGCTGTACTTCCCAATTTGGCAAGAGGTTGATAAAAAGTCTCTCTCCAGCTCAGGCTTCCAAACCCATCAGGATACAAAGCAGCAGCAGGAAAACACCCACCAGGGAGGGTTGGCTGGGAGGCAAAAGGCAAATAATTCCCTGTTTGGCTGCTGCTAATGCAATTAGTCTGAAGCAGTTCACACAACCTCCTCGGCCTCCTGACTCCCCACACCAGAGGGCCAATAAGGAAAATACATCTGCTGATCAATCAATCAATCAATCAATCCTCAGTGACAATGACTGAGCCCTAGTCTGGGCTGCACAGGCTTTGCCAGCTGTGTTACCCAGTCCAGTCAAGGTGTCCAGGTACCCTCATACCTTCACACAGTGATGGGACTGAAACCAATACACTGCCCCCAGAGCTGCATCAAAGCACTTTGTGCATAAACTTCTCAAAGAGGAGCTGAAGGTCAGTGGAATAACTAAAATCCACCCAGCAAAGGCAAAACCCACAGCTTAGCTGCACATGTAACTGTGAAAAGTGCTAATGAAACACTCCAAGGGAACAGAATAGACCAAGTCAGTCCTTCACACCCTGAATTCTGACTTCACTAATGAATGCACAACACCCAGGACTGTAAAAAGTTAATCCCGAGGCTGAGTGAGCCTCTCACCTTGAGTGACTGAACAGTTCCTGGTTACAGCACTGTCACAGATGGCAAACAGGATCATGAGAACAGCAGCATCCAGCAGTCATTTCTAAGGCCAAGGAATGATGTCCTGCACGCCACTGGGATCCACTCCTCCCACTTGCACGCTGCCTCCCCCCATTCCCGTGCACCTGGCAGTATTCCAGAGATGCTCACCAACTGCTGGAAGAGAGAACACCAACTCTGTGCAATCTGAATGGGGGAGAGGTGAAAAAGGGAAGGAGTGGAAGAGAGATGCAGAAGTGCTTTCTTCATTCAAACGTGAAAATCCAGAGAGACATGCATGGGTACAAGTAAGGGCAGAATAAATCCTTAAACATTTAGTCTTCTCTGGAGCTTTTACACTAATCATTTAAGCCAACCCAACATCTTAAAAATCTACAGAATTATCCAAAGCCTTTCTGTTAAGCCAGTTCTAAGGATACAATCAGTTCCTCTCCCGCCCTGACATCACACAAAGCGACTCAGGCAGCAGTTCATAAATCTAAGCCCCTGTGACAGATTTCATCTTCCACAGGGGGGGAAAAAAAAAAAAAAAAGGCGGGAGAGGAAACCGAAAAAATAAAAGGGGATCTGAGGAAAATCTATTCACTGATCAGGGGAAGGAGAGTACTAAATTCAGCTGGCAAACAGCAGCCTGGCAAAGGACCCATCGAGACCACTTCCGAGTGTACTGTCACAGCTTTGTCCTGTATCACATCACAGAACACTGGGAGAGGCTCTGCACGTTTTAAATGCACCCATCCAGCACTGCAATAGTCAGACCTTTGAGATCCAGTTTTTTTTGATCTGTTCAAAACAGCACTGGCCTGTGCAAAGCCAGGATTCTAAAATCTCTCAGTGCCAAAAGCACGTCCAGTGACTGGCTCCTCTGTCACTGGCATATTGCAGGGGAGAAATACTCCCGGTCCATAACAGTCTCACAAAGGGAGAGAAGGGCAGTTTCTTTTCACTGATCTCTCAGAACAATTTACAGTAATCCCACATCTTTGGAAAAAAACATTTACAAGCCACAAAATAAAAGCAGCCTTTCTTCTGTGCCACAGAGGATTACACATAAACTCAAGCACAGACTTACTGAGGAGTGGAAGGGGTTAAAATCTGTAGAGAATGAGGAAAAAAGGCTGAAAAGCACTGCTGCAGTTAATGTTAAAAACACTAATTTCAGTCCATTTGTGCACTCAGAGGCATTCTGGTTTGAATTTCTTCACTGAAACCAGATGTCTTCACTGATCATCAGAATGCATAGAGTACAAGCATAATCAGCTTGAACTGGGCACAAGCCACAGCACACTTTGAGGCCACAGTGCATCTGAAGAAATTAGGGAATCTCAAAGAGGAAGCAGCTAAATGCATAACCTGTTATTCAGAAACCCAGCTTTCAATGCTGGAATTGGGAAGGGGGATGGAAAAGGGCAACAGCAGTTATGAATCCTGAGCAGTGTCAGAGTCTGAACACAATTGTGAAAAAAAAAAGTACATAATCAAGAGACAAAAAGCGTCACAGGGAATTAATGCTATCTGGTTGCTCTGTCATTGCATATAATCAAATAGATGTTATAACACCGAGACAGCGTGTTACAGAGACAGCTGTAATAATTAGAGCTTTAACAAGCTCTAACACAACACTCGACAACATGGCAGTGTCATGATCATCTTCACTCTCAAGCTGTCCAACTGAGAAGAGAGGTTGTGCTTGCATTAGCTTATATTAGCACACCACTTATCTAGTTTCTAAAAGCAGAATTAAAACCTTCTGCCATGTGCTGACACCTGGCTGCTGTCCAAACTCGTACTTCATTTAGCATTATCACTGAAAAATGGAAGGCTTAAGCAAAACTGGAGGGAGATGAGAAGACAGACGGTTGCCCATTACTGTCAGTTCATTTCATGTGCCCACTTCTCCAGCCTTCAGGAGACAGGAATCTGCCAGAAATCACAAAGATAAGTTTACTAAATTCACCAATTCATTCTATTGAACCCCTTTTTTTTTTTTTGCCCTCAAAAGCTTATCACAACATCAATTCGGCCCAAACAGCCTGGATGTGAACGTAATCTCAGGGAGGAATTTCCTAATACACGTTTTGTGCATAACCAACCTCCTTAACAGTTTATTTCCTGACTTCACAAAATGAGATGAGCATTTTTCGGAAACCTGAGTCCCACACACAGGCTTTGCATAAAGTTTCCAGCATCCTTTCCCACCAACTGACTCCTGCAACACTACTCCAATGCTATCCCTAGCACAGAAACAATTTTTTAGCTCTGTCCCAGCTCCATAGAGTGACACAATGGAAACTGTTCACTCCAGGCTATGCTGAGTGCACTCACTCAGTGGCAGGTCATGGTTTCTAGCTCCAGCAGCCCCTTTTTTTTTTTAACCACAGCATATCTGCTTCATTATTAAATTCTCTTTTCCTTATATTCCCAGGAAGGTGGGAACACAGTGCTAGAACAAAGCAGTAGAAGAATTAATGTTTAACTCGTTTGTGAGCCTCCAGCAGCCCTGTTGTCCACATTCTAGAGTTCCCCAAACCTTGCCAGAGGCAGGTGTGTTTGACCTGCCAAGCCCAGGTAGCTGAGAAACATGAATATGGTGATTTGTTCACTGATTTGCATATTATGCACTAAGGATAATATGAGAAAAGTAACGAGCAAAGAACACAGCAGTCCACAAAGGGAAAAGTGCAAAAAAGATTGAGCAGGCAAGGTCATGTATTTCTGCAAAGTTTCCTACCTGTTTATTAATTAATTGAGACAGCGTTTCAGAAACTTTGTGCCAACAGGGGTTCTCATTTATTCAACATGAGCACAATTTAACTGCTGAAGACCTCAACCTGGGAGGAAGCAGTTCTGATGTCAAATAAAAAAAAAAAAAAAAATTAGGAGTTTGAAGGGAGGAAAAGAGTTTTAAAAAAAAAATACCTGCACCAAGGGGAGGAAATCCCTTCCCCTTTCAGGTCTGTGTTATCTGACCTGCTGGGTAACAGTCCATGAAGTTATTACTCTGCAGTGGCCATTCCCACATCCTCAGTGATTCAGAAACGAGCAGGACCTACAGACTGCACACACCTCAGCAACTCTTTCCATAAGGAATGCCATTCACGGAGAAAGGAAGGATAATAATAGTCAGGACTTATGGTTTATCATTCTTTTGACAGTCAGAAAGTAAGCTTGAAGTGAACTCCTTTCATCCAGTCCCACCCTTCCTCTCTGGCTCAGTCTAGTGCATGGGGGTAATTAAAGTATTTTACTACCTGCCTGACAGCCCAGTGCCCCACGAGCCACAGGCTATTAAAGGCCATGCATATTGCAGAAGGAATGTAAACAGAGCCATGGCAAAATAGTCAGCAGTCACCTATATCAGCATTCCTAAAAATCAAGAAACACTCTGCAGAACTTCCTTTCCCTCCCTCCATTGATTTTTATATTAAAACTCAAACCCAGTCTCGAGTGAACCAAGATAAGACCATGAACGTTCTCATTTGGCTCGAAGCATTCAATTTGCTAACGCATTTTAGCTAAAATTCCTGCTTAGTCACGCCTGACACAATCTAGTCTTTTAGGCAAACATTCCCTCCATTCTATGTGCTGTGGCTGCCAGCCAGTTTTCAGTTGATGTTCCCAGTGTTTTTCTGCTCGTGTCCAAGCACAGCGAGATCTCTCAAACCTGCTCTCACACAGCAGTTTTACCCCTGCATATGCTCTCCATTTACAAACAAAGCATATGCATATTTATGTACAGGTAGGTCTAAATACGTGCACATTAATTTTAGAGATATCAAACAGAAAAATATCCCATCCTCTGAGTCAGGCTGTACACAGGAAATAACAACTGTATGTCCTGAAACAAATAAATCTTTCTGCAAACAGCCAAAGGACATTATTCCCCACTCTGGAATTAAAGCTTTGGTGCAGGTTGATTTAAATGAAAGGCTTTGTCTCTGTGGAAAAATACCAATAGAAAAACATAATTTGTCAAACAAAACACAAACCCAAACAACTTTCAAGGCTTCTACAAAAGGAAAGCGAAAAAGAGGGACAGACCCAAATCTGAGCAAATGCCAGGCTCAGAAATTCTGTCACTGAACACACTGTTCAGTAGCATTTCCTTCCTAGCTGATTTCTTAAAAACCCAGTGAGTTTTGTTTAAGATCATAGACAAGATTTTTATCACACAAAAGGAGAAAAGATGCTTAATGTGTCGGTCAAACTGCCTGACCACCGTTCTCACCACTGGGTCCTGTCTAACTCAGCTACACTGATATTCAGGGTAAGAGTGTGTTAAGGTGTTCAGAAGGAAAGAAAAGAGGAAATAATGTCTTTTCCTGTTACCTGCAACAGTGCTCTTTGGATGGCAAAGCAGGTGGGAACTGGCAAACAAAAACAGAAAGCTCAGTGAGTTCAACTCACCACCAGCTCTCACAGGTGCTGCTCTTCTGCTCTTGGCAGGTAGCAGGGAATTCCACCGGAGTCAATAAAAACTGGGAAAGAAATTCTCTGCCCTTCAGGCCACCAGCAACCTCTTCTGCTCCTGGTACAGTACAGCCATGCCTTGTCCCTCTCCACACTCGGGAAAATCATCAGATCTCCGTTCTCTTCCTGCACTGTTCTTAGGTTTCTGGTGCCTGAAGCTGCAAGCAAATCGAGTTCCTTCAACTTGTAAGAGCACTGTGAGTGTCTCCCAACATTCAAATATCTCTTCTGAGAGAAGCAAGTCCTCTCTTCAGTTGTGCCTGCTCAAGGTTTTTCCAGAAATGCAGGAGAATAGCTTCTCCTCTGGAAACTGTTAATTGTTCCCCAAAATATGATTCGTTTCTGAGTGATTGTTTTGAGATAGTTGGTCCGTTGCCTCAGCTCTAATTACATTTCTCATGTCAATTAATTAAAACCATGCTAAATGAAATGCCAGTTTTTATTTAAAGTTTAGGGGGGAAAAATCATGGGATACAATTAGATGTTACCAGACGTGATCTCAGCAGGTTTTCAATTATTCTATGTATAATAGGTCCCTAATTCAATACAAAGCTGTAATTAAGAATGTAATTAACTTGTGGCATTCTACTGATGTCATACACCACAAGAACACATAATGAGCTACAGTTTTTAGTGCAGAATCCTTAATGGATTGGTCTGTTCCACTGAGAATGAATTAGGTACATAAAAATAATTTACTATGGGAACTTGGCCAACGTAATGGTAACATTTAAAGAAACCAAGCAAAGTATAAAACAAGAGCCAATAAACTTTGTCCTTTGTCAGGGATGATCTGGCCAGAACCCAAATCTGCACCTGCTACCCCTGGGCATGGAATTGGTGGACTTACCTTGAGAACTGAGAGCTCCTGGCTGTACCTACACAGCTCTGAGAGCAGGTCTAGGGATGGGTAAGAAGCACAGTGTGCTCACACTTGTATCTCATCTGGACCTGGGCAGCCTGTCTGAGCAGGAACAGCAGCAAATTAAACTGCCTGATGCTGTTTTGGGGATGCACTGAGCTGTTCCATGCTCACAGCAGACAGAGCCCCGTGTGCTGTTTGCAGATCATCTTCCACACCTGAACGAAGCCGAGCTCCAGGGCTCACTGTCTGCATTAAAATTCTGGATTTCACTCTGGCTTTTGTACTACACCACAGTGCTTCCAACCTCTGCTATCATACCACTCACTAAACTTATGAGAAACCCTCCAGGTCACTTCTGCTTATTAAAGGAAGGCTTCTGAAACACAGACTGTGCTGCTGTGTTTCAGAAAATCACAGATTTCTGTTCTCAGTTACAATTATTTGAACACCACCTTTTCCTTAGATTTTACTTTTTTTTTTTCAAATAGATGACATTTAACAGGGAAAAAAAAAGAGAATAAGGTAAGTTTCCTGAGGAAACCAAAACAGATCCCAGAAAACAAACAAACAAACAAAAAACCCCACAACAACAACAACAACAAAAAATAACAACTCAGAACTACAAATAACTTGTCTGTGTTCACACAGTGAAAACAAAAGAACCTAAAAAATATTTATTTTTCTTTCAGCTAAGCTCTCTTGCATGAAGGATATAAGGATTAAAGCCTGATTTATCAGCTAAGCAATCTCCTACACCATAGTTTGCTGGTGATATGTAAGCAAACATGAAAATATAATCATGTAAGGCACTGACAGGCACTCTAGGAAGTGTCTACAGCCAATGAACAGACTTCTGTGAGACTTCAAAAAGAGGACACCTCTGTTTTTCTTTCTCTACACTTAGTTTTCCCTTTCTTAAAAAAAAATAATTAATAGAGTGTCTTAACTGTATTTCTGCTACCTACTGAAGGAAATTACCACTGTGACTTTCAAAGAACAAAGTTTGATTCTGTAAGCTGACTATGAGGAACTTCTTCATAGAACAGACAAAGTAATTCTCAAAACATTACCCACTATATTCAAAAAAATCTGTAAATGGATTCTCTCAGCTTCACTGCCAATAGATTAATTAGCCGGAATATTTACAAAGATCTTGAAGTCTGACTTTTGTTGTCGAAGCCTAGAAAGAAGTTCAAATACAAATATAAAAAAAAGGCATTAGGTCAAAAGTGTGAGAGGTTCTTGTAATATTTTTATCTATCCCACAGGTCAATACCACCCTTGACCTTCAACATGCTCAGCCTTTTCTGCAATGTGTTGAATCCTCATTCCCTGACAGCTGCAAAGAGCTTTTAGGGGATTCCACAGCACCTGAAATCTGGTGGGAAAAAAATAATTCATCTGCAAGCAGTGTGACAAAAGGGATTGCAGTAAAGTGGGAACTGATAAACACAGAATAATTTCATTAAACCTATGCATTTAACTCAGGTTCTCCTTCAGCACTTCCTATAATCAAGGAAGAAACAAGGATGCTTCCAGAAGTCAGATCTCAGATGGTCTCAATCACTATCCAGTGTTGTCTTTCAGGCATAAAACTTTGTCCTCTTCTTCTAAAATAACACATTTCAGTGATTTACTCCAATCAGCTGAAAAGAATCCACTAAGGGTCCTGCTCAAAAGTAACTAAGAATTATTACAGAACAGCAGCATTAATTGAACTTAAAGTTACAAAGTCCCAGCCACTGCAGTGTATCAGGTGCAAGTTCAGTACCAAGATCATTAAACTTGGGAAGATCAAGACTTGAGCTGCAGCTTCAACATCTGTGTCGCCACACAATTCCATTTAATCCCAAATTCCCAGGATATGCCCAGGAGAAACTGTTATCACTTTTCATGCAGGTCAGTGAACTTACACAGGTAAGGGACAAAGCTTTATCACTTCTTTGTGATGAACTGTTTAGAGTTGCTGCTGCTCTATCTCACCAGAAAGCTACTGAGAGCCATTTTATAAAAGATACTGAAGCAGATACTCCTGAAACAACTCAGAGTCCACAGACCAAGTCAAAGATGGTCACTTGACTAATTTATAGGAAAACATGGCTTTGATATTCTTTTTTTTCCCTGCCCTCCATTGAGAGACCTAAGGAAAAGAAGCCAAAAAGCCACCAAAAAAAAAAAATATTGAAGACTTCTATGATTTGTAAATTAAAAACATGCACCATTCCAGGCTGGTGGCGTCTGGGTCCACCACCATCTCCTACAGGTCTGCCAGGTATTCCAACATCCTTCCATTGAACTCTTCCCTTTCATTTTCTTTTGTTTCCTCACAACTTCGTTCTCCTGTGCTGAACTGTCAGCCAGCGAAATGGAAACACAATGACCCATCCTCCACCAGGACATTAATCACCTGAATGTCACTAATATCAAAGTGTTCTTGAGCCCATCTACCCACTGAGATTTTTTTCCCACCGAGCCGTTATCGCACACAGACACGTTCAAAAGTTACCAGGGGTACCTCTCTTAGTTTTCTAAAATATCATTCCAACAAACCTGAACCAGATGTTGTCTTTATATCTTTTCCTAATGCTATCAGTTTTTAATCAAAATGGAACTGACTGAATTCATGGCCTTAGTTAACGGCAAAGGTTCTTTGAATCACAAGATGTCTCTTTCAGATCAAAGTGGCACAGAAAGAGTCTGAGTTCAAATTTATTCTCATGTATCCAGGGTCTTTCTTTGGGATTCTTACTCTTTTTCCACAGCTCAAGATGTTGGCACTTCATGAATCAATCTCAAAGGATATTAAAAGCAGCAGGAATAGCCTACAATGAGCCAGAAGGTTCCTTCACAAAAAAGAATGTTAAGTTTGCCAAGGAAAGCACTAAAAAAGTAATAAGGAAATCCAGACTTAAACTTAATTCATCCCCACATACATATGCATTAAGATAGAGCCTTTAGTGACAATTTATTTCTTCCAGAGTACTTCTGAGCAAGGCTGACACAACAGGCAGCTGCTCACCATTTCTTTATCATTACGTGTAACCCCACGCAGCAATTCAAGACAGTATTTAAGGGTTGCACCGAATTATGAAGATTCTGATAAAACTTTTTATGCAGCTTATCATGGTACTAGAGAGCCCACTCCAGAAATATCAATACATTTCCTTACACGACACTTTGCTGGAACAGAATTTTCCATGATTTTAAAAGGGCGAACTGCAGCACAGCAAAATTAGTAGCTGTGCTCTCAGAAGCATCTGCTAATACAGATGCTTAATTTAGAAAACCTGCGGCCTGATTTTCTGTAGAATTCAGTATTAGTGCAAGTTCTGATCAAATCTTGTGCTTGTGTTAGGGATAGCTATAAAAAAAATATGAAAGCATAACAAAAATATGCCTTTTTTCTTTTTTTTCCCCAGGATAGTGCTAACCCTGTGGCAGGAACGTGAACAGAATATAATTCCCCAAAGTGTCACTAAACTTCTTTTCATCCTTCTACAATCTTTGTTCCTTCTGTGAAACACCAGTTAACCTGCAAACTTATCCAGCACGTCTGGCTACACCAAGGGAAGATAAAAGAAGGATTCAGAAAAAGGAGCCTTGAATGCCAAGGGAAGTTTCTGAGAGGGAACATAAGATGCCCAGAACCAGATACACTCTGCTTATCTTCCTTCTGTAGTTTGTTCTCACAAACCAAATGCAATCTTGTGGGCTATTAAAAATATGGTCTAGGATGCTGTCACCAATTCAGAGTATGAAAAACAGCGACAGCCACATTATTCTCAAAAATGCTGAAGTCCCTCTGCATTGGATCCAGAAGTTTAACCCGTTCTGTCTCCACACCTTCCAGCCCCTGCAACAAACAAAGCACAAACCCAGACACAATAACCTCCTTCAGTACAGAAACTGGGATTTTTTCCCAGGAAGCTATCCATCCTGGGAACAAAATGAGACAGCAGCCCTGTAGATAACCACCTGTTCCTTAACCCTTGCCATGCCCAGAGGTTGCTTCCTCCTCCTCTTCAGCATGAGCAGAGGAAGGAGGCACTCGGAGCATGTGAGAGGCTTTGTCCTGGAAACTGGGCCCATGATGGCTTTTGACACTTGCAGAGGAACACACCCAAGGAAATCCATATACTCTGGTGTCCCAGATGCAGAGTGCTCCCCAAGGACAACATCCTCAGAGCAATGCTGCTGCCACCATCTCAATTCTGGATTAGGAATAGACTGAACCCAATTTTCACACTTGAAAAAGTCTGGCAACTTTGAATAGATTTTTTCATGGAATTAGACCAAAAGCTTCAAAAATATTTTCATCCCCCCTTTTTATGTGCCTTTTTATAATGCAGGGACATGTTTGCAGGAGTTATCTGCAGTCATGAATCTTACTTAGTAAAAATGAATGCTAGCATTCATACATCATCATCACTTCAGAAAGAGAGATTAAGGGAAACACCATCCATCTCTGCCTCCAACAGTGAAAATCAGGATTTAACCCAACTAGTGCTGCTCATGGAAATGATTCTAGCTGGCTACAACTCTGGATTTCTAGCTGGCTTTGTTCTCAGAAACAACTGAACCACTTCACAGAGACTTTTCTAAATCAGTCAGAAAACATTCAGCATGAAAAACCTCAGCTAAAACTGTAACAGCTTGAGAAAGTCCCATTTTAAAAGGGTATTATAGTGAGAAGTGTTGAACAGTCACTCTAGATGTGATTTTCTGATCAGGGTTATCTGCCACCTTTTAGATAGAAAAATGGGATTAAGCTCATTTTTAAACTACCAATTCAGACAAACAAAAAAAAAAACAAAACAAAAACCAAAAACAACTCAGTTTTACTGCACTTCCCTGACTTCTTTTTCAATATAACACCTATCCATTAGGAAATATCACATATGCAATGAATTAGGCCACAGTCCTTTCATCTCAAAATGCTTTGAAATGTCACTTAGTAAACCCACTAGAGTTTGTTTTTCCAATGAAAAAAGATTTCTTCACTAAATCTTCACATTGTAAGTACACCATGTGGTTTGCATTTTCTGTTTCTTCAAAACAGTTTCCCAAAAGCTCACACTGTTTGATTTCATTTTCAGCTAAGAGGAGCTAAAATCTGAAATGTGGTGAGACAAATTCAAAATTATAAGGGGTGTGTGGTGTGTGTATATTCACCCTGTACTTCTGTGAAGTGCTATTTACTTTTGTGCCACGTTAGTATAGAATTTAAATTTCAACACAAATCCAGGTGTACTTCTTCAGTGATGAACAGACATTAATAAAGCTATAGGCTGGCAACCCACAACTTGCTTTCTAAGGAGGCTAAAGGTTGGATGACATATATTAGAGTAACATTTGGATAACCAAACCCACTAAACAGAGCACAGGTAACACAAAGGGGAGCTTTCCAACCCCATCCTTTAACATTTGATGCACAGAAATACTAACTTACTTGGCCAAGACCTTGTTGATGAAAGCATAAAGGTCCTTTTGCAGGCAAAGCATCACATGAAATCATCCTCTGGAAGCATTTCTTAGTCTTTTGTGATCATTAGAACAGAGAGTAACTTAGGATCTTAACTTCCATACTGAAGTTGGAGTTTGAATCTGTGCTGGATTTCCAAAAAGTGCTGACCACTTAGCAGAAGCCACAGGCCCAGATATCACTGAAGGCTCTGTGGGTTGAATTAAGCTCACCTGTAATTACAATGCTGTAACATCAACATCTGTGTAGGGATAAGGTGTTGTTCCCACCACAAAGACACAGGCAACACTTTCAGCTGAAACCCAGAGAGCAAATCCCTCACTCTAAAGCAGACATCCACCTTTGGTCAGACAAATCGCCCTCCTGAACAAGGACCATTAATTTGATCACCAGTTGCAAGAACTTGAGCAATTATATTGACACCCCAAAACCGAGTTTTAAGCCTCAAGTACCAGTAAGAACCAAACCACCCAAACTCTACAGTCTGCTAATGAAAATATTGTTCTTTCTTTGCACCCTCCCTGAATATCAGGTGGAAAGAACGCTGACACTCAGGAGTTCTCAGCATTAGATGAAGACAGAAACCACTACATGAACTATTATTTGATAAATCCATAGATTTAGGGTGATAAAACTTCAGACAAAAATTCTACCAAAACATCAGAGCTTCTCTCTGCCTTCAGAAACTGCATCACACAGGGCAGAGTAACAGAAAATTCTGGTTACATATTTCTTTAGGGGTAAAAACTAACAGAAGTAACCAAGGATAAATACATTTAAAATGCCTCTACTTGTAACAGCCAAATAATGTGGATTAAATGTATTTTAAATGAGTTGAACAAATGGACTCAGATGAATTGTTTCAAACGTCCTCCCTTGAAGGATGCTGAAACAGAACTCTTTGAATTGCACCTATCACTTATAAACAGAGTAATCAGCAGAAAAGGAGACATTTACAGAATCTTTTCAGCTCTGACAGGGTCTAGCAGTGCCAAATTATACCTGGCACCCTGAACATCTTCCACCAAAGGAATATGTAAATGCTGAAAAAGAATTTATACAGAACTGTTCTCTGTCTGTGAATAACACTATGAATGTCCCCTGCAGTAAACCCATTTCTCCTCATGAGAAACTGCAGGGCAAAATGAGGCAGATTGGAGATTTCACTGAGCAACCAGGACTTGTTAGATAAATATACAGAGCAACACACACCTGGATCCAAACCTTGATGAATGGCAAGACTGCCACTGAAATAAGCAGAACTAGGATTTCACTTGCAATTCCTGTAGGACACGACAGTGCCCACGGAGCAGGATTTGCTTCATTACACAAGAGCCAAAACTGGATCAGCTAACAATGTCTTGGCAGTTACTCATGTGCAGGTTCTAACACTAAAAATCTCATCTTTCATTTCAGAAAAGCTCACAGTCACAAAATAATGACTGACAAAGAGGAACTAATAAGCACTGGTGACCCAAGGCTGTTCAATCTGACACCCCCTTATTAAGTGATAATCAAAGGGAGGAGGTGCAGGAGCCACAAAGTACAAAAGAAGTCAGAACATTCCTGAAGTTTAAATGGGTTTGGACCACGGTTGAATTGATTTGATTTGACAGAAAAAGCTGAGAGATGCATTTCATGGTCTAGATCAGGATGCAAAAGTTTAGAGTCACTCAGAACTGTGGATTCAACTCCAAGTTTACACATCTGTGCTACTGACAAAAGTGGATCCTTTTCCTCTCCTCAAATAAAACAAAAGCAAACTTGTGTAAGTACTCTTCAAAGAAACTATTTGCATTTTGTGACTTTCCTGACCAATATTGCCTAAAGGCATGAGTTTTACCTCAAACCAGTTCTGACATTACTGCACTACATGATCGTGTTAAATGTCATCTGATGATTCCTATTAAAGTGCCACAGTTTCATCACCACACCTAATTTAATTCTAAATGAATTTTCAAAACCAAGACTAAAGTTCAATGGAAGCCTGAAGCTTTGAGGGCTTGTGAAGCTTTGAGCCTGAAATACAGCGATATCCAACTTTAATCCGTGAAATAGCCACGGCAACACCATGAAGTTCTGCTTCTTTGAATAAGGGTATAATGCAATAAAGACCTTCCAGATGGACCTGCCACTATAGGTGTTTCCAGACCCACATTTGTCTTTCAAGACCAGTCAGCACCCTCCTTTCATCTCCAGACTGCTCGTGACACTCTAAAGGAAAAAAAGAGAATATCCTAATTCCATTATGTCACATACAATTGGAAAAATTCCTCTGACCGGTCTGCTGACATTCCAAAGCACAACACATTAGCTTATGGAATCAATATGAAAATATGACTAATGAGCACCTGCAGTGAATTGCTGAGCACCATCATGTGATCCTGATCTTCTATCAGGGTCGGGTTGTTCCTGGGTAAAACTGAACAGCAATAATCCACAGCAGTACCTAATCAGCTGCAGATACTATTGCAAAGAGAACTCGCAATTTACCCCAAAGAAGAAAATATTTTTCCTATCCACAACATGATAACAAAAAGGTAATCAAGTGCTATAGTCATTCCCACTTGATGGATGAACAAGTTAAATCTGAGATGGTACCTAAGCATTCACATCTGCACAGACAGCTGGGAGAGAATTACAGAAAAAAGGTAACACTGACTACTTATAATTCCTTGCTCTTCCCATGAAAATAAACCTTTTCTTGCCTAGGTGGAAAGACAAGAGGGCATGCTCAACAAATATGGGGGAAGAGTGTTCCCTATTTCTGAGTTCTTTTGATAGATTTCTTTCTGGAATTGTCAGTGGGATAATTATGAACAACAGAAGCACAAAGGCATTTCAAACACTATGAGTTCAATAACATTTCTCATAAAAGGCTGGGTTTTTTGAGCACCTATGAAAGATGGAATATACAGCAATTAGTCACTCTGCCAAATAAAACACAATTTATTATTTCTAATAGTATATTTTGTCATCTAGAAGACTAAGATTTGAAAATATGCAATAAAGACATATCGGGATAGACACAAGAGACCCAGTCAAGAACAATCACAAACTTATGCAATGTCACAGCAGCTTTTCCAGGAGGCACAGGCTTTACTCTTGGGTTATGTGCAGCTCCCTTTGGCTATGAGACCTGAAGCCTGTCACGTAGAAACTCACTGAACAAGCATTTCATGGCACAGACACTGTCTCCAGAAAACGTAGAGCCTTTTCTAGTTGTGCTCCCCCTACGCTGTGTGACAAGTCCAAATCCCAACTTACAGCCACACACACAGAGAAGCATCTTTTCCATCTAAACAGTTCGATTCTGCACACCTGGAGCTGCGAAACACATCAAGCTTCAGAGCACCCATCAAAAGAGCAAAGGAGATGAAGAAATCCTAGATTAAACTCATCACTGAAAGCGTGGAAATGCAAGGAATAACAACAAAGTTGCCAGGAAATACGACAAAAGCATGGTGCAAATTGATCCTCTACAAGATTTTACATAAATCTGTTGCAAAATTGAAACCCTCCTTAGTTTTTAGGATGATATTATTTACAAGTAGGTCTCCACCCTCAGTAAGGGGCAGCCAAATTCCATCTCCCTCTTCCCTGATGTTCTGATCAGTGAAAATTAACAGGTATTGAGAAGTCGATACTATATTACCTTCTCCACAGTAGTTATCGTATTTGCTACTCTTTATTTCATGCCAGCTGACTGAGAGGCCATTTGATTCTACAGAGCAAAAAAATCAAACATTCTGGCTCTTTCTACAGAGATATGAAATTAAAAAGAAAAGAAAAAAAACCCAAACACATCAAGTTGTGCAAAGATGAATCAGGCTTAAAAGAATAAAGGTGGATAAGGCACAATTACTTTTCCCACCAGCACACACACAGCACCAAAAGAGGGATGGCTGGAGATGAGAGATTTGTATGGAACAAGCCATGCTTTAACAGCCTGGTAAATACAGGCCACTGGTCAGTCAGGCTTCACACAAATCTCATGGCATTTTACAAAGTCTGACAGAGTAATTCAGCTGCAGATAAGAATTAAGGTCGTTAATTAAATCAGAAAGCAGTAGGGCCTGGCTCCATACCCACTGACAGCAAGAGGGAGGTCCCACCCGGTTTCCTCAGGCACTGGGGCAGGAATCACTACAGAAGGCCTGTGCCCACCTGTCCAACTCTATTTCTCCTCCACAGAAAACACATCACTGCTCCTGGAAAGCATCCTGCATCCCAGGCTCTGACAAAACCCCAACCCCACACTCTATACCCATGGTGTTCACACCTGAATCCTTTTTTCCATCAACACACGACCTAAATGCAAGATGTGCTCCCCAATATTTCTGCTCTTTGTCACTCCAGCCCCAACCCCACCTTCTCAAGATGTTCCTTTAAACCACCTTGATTTTTCCTCAGTGTTTCTCTCCCAAGATTCTTGTCCTTCTGCAAACCCTCATCCTCACTTTTTTCTCCACACCACCTTCCATAGTCACCCTTCCCCCAACTAGTCATCTTCCTCCTTACCCAGAAATCCTGATTCTTTCTCCCACCAGTCCCCAATTGATTCTTCACCTTGCCAACATTCACTCTCCTGCACCATTCTCCTTTTTGAATTTCACTCCCCACCTGAAGCTTCAACCTTCTCCTTTCTTTATTCCAATTAAGCAGTTTCCTCTTCCAGAACTCTCCTCTGCAGCAAGGGAAGGGGACATGGGCAGCACAAGGATGGACACTGTCCCTGCCCACAGCTCTCGTGCTTTGCCCAGGTCAGAATTCTGGGAAGAACAGATGGAATTGCAAGGAGAGCAGAGCTCCCCCTGCCATGGCATATGCCCAGTGCACAGCAATTTTCATAGATTTTGGCTGTAAGGACATATCAAGTCTTCTTCCCTGTCATAAGCAAAATTATTCTTTCAAATGCTGCTAACTTGACATCCCATCAAATCCACCATGGACTGTTTTCTCAGCAAGTCTCCTCCTGGCACGTTTGATCAGGGTATCAGTGCTTCTCTAACAAGAGGTCAGCAACTATTTTTAAACAAAGGAAAATCCAGAGTTCCCCCTCCTCCTTCCCCTTCAGATCTGTTCTTTTAAACCACTGAACTCTTGGCTGAAGTTCTGGAAAAGAAAAAAAAGTGTATTCAATCAGAGGCAGATGCTTGGCACTAAATATTTTAGCTGAAACAGTTAATGGTTAGGGAATTTATAAGAAACTAACCTCAAACTCTTTTAATGGCAATTCTAATAACTAGTGCTACCAATCCTGTTTGTAATAAAAGTTCAAGAAACTCAGGCTTTGGGCTTTTTTGTTGTTGTTGTTGAGGGGGTGGTGATGGCATGTGTTTGGTTTGAATTCAAGAAAATAGTTTAATCTTAAGCATCAAAAAGTCCATTTTACCTGCAGGAGGAAATGGCAGTATATTAATGCAAACCTCGCTTTTATTTGTTCTAAATGACACAGAATCAGCAAAATGAGAAAAAACACCCAACTCAGAAATCAAAGCTCTGTCGTTTACCGAGTGCTTCTCATGTTCTCTAACCTCTCAGTGTTTAATATCCTGCATTGGATATATAAAGTAAGCAATTCCCAGAACAATCTCTTTTTTTTTTTTTTTTGACTAGAGGGTCCCACAGACAAATTAAAGCCATACCACTGCAAGGGCTGGGCTGCAGCAGCCAACTTAGTTCTGCTGTCCCTCCCCCACTGGGTCCATCCTCTTTCTTGCTTATACAAGCAGTGAAGTTGATCCCAAGGTGATACAAACTTACCCTTTATAAAAAAAAAAACCCTGTATTTTATGTGCTTTATCTCCCTGAAGCAGCTTACAAAGGAATTAAAGGCACACCAGGGTTGGCACAAAACGAGGGTTGCTCAGTTTGGGAGCGGGCAGAAACCTGGCAGCATCAATTTACATTGGCTCAAGCTGGTGAGGAACAGCACCCTCAGGCAACAGGACTGGTTGGAAAATGGAATTTCACAAGGGCAGAAACCAACATTTCGAAGTTAACTTTCACTCTTAATCAGAGGGAAAAAATTAAACGGTTACATAAAGCTACGAGGCTTTTCAAAAGTCATTTGGAACGGCAAATCTTTTCAGAGCAGTTAGTTCATTTTTGCAATTTCAAAACAATATTATAGAAAAACACTATCAATGTGCTTCAAAGAGTAGCTATACTATTATCAGTTTGTATCTGAATACATCTACTAGAAGTCAAAATGATAACTTTATGTGAAACAGTTAACTTCACCAAAATACAAAATCATCGAAGTAAATTTTGGATGCGAGTCCAATTTTCAAAGTAAATTGTTTCGTAAATTATATCAGTTTCAAAAGTGTTTTCAAATGAAGAACTGCCTAGTTGAAAAGTGTTATCAAGCAGAAAAATACATAAGTAATAACAACACTATATGTAGTGGTGGATATATTTCAACATCTGCACTCTGTGACTGCTCGTTGCAGCCAACGAGCAGAACCTGGTGGCCCAACCCCTGTGTTGCATCAGCACCAGGGGATATCAGCTTACCTTTTATTTACTTAAGATTTCCTCTTTGGGCACAGAGAAACGACTTTTATATGTGCTCAGGAGACCATTAAGTCTTTTTTTCCATCCAAAAGCATAAACATTTTTCAAAGTCTTTTTTTTTTTTTTTTTTTCATAAATAAGCAACTTTCCCTGACCTTCTTAGTTGCCTTCAAAGTTTTCACAGAAATGTCAAAATCCTAAGCACCGTTTTGGGGCTCAGTGTTTGCTTCATGGTATTGAAAAGGGCAAGTCACTTACAGGTTCCCCTTGCAGCAGGTTGGTGATTCCTGGTCTTAAAGTAAAACATAAAACTAAAAGCACCAAAAGCAGAAATTTTGGCAGCAACAGCCATTAAAGTGATCAAGATAAAATTATTTAAAATTTCACACTGTACCTCTACGAAATTATAGAAATTTTATGACAATTGTAGAACAACATGAAAAATATGATGTGAGAAGAAACATCTAACAAAAAACCCAAGATGTTTGACTTTACACATGGCAACTTGTAACACTACTGGATGGCAAAACCAGGTTAAATTCTTACAGCAGTATGTAATAAAAGTGCCCACTTAAGAAGAGTTGTGTAGCTGTTTACATCTGCCAAGCTGCTAAAACTGCAGTTGTGAGAGAAGGCTTTTGATAATGACAGTGGAACTCTGATTATCATGATCTCTGTTATTCAAGCAAAAAAAAAAGTGCCACCAGAGGTTGTCTCCAAGCACAAAGTTACTGACCCAAGATGTCACTGATGCAATAGTAAGACATCAGCACATTTCTTAAGTGTAGTGGCAAAGAACCACTTAATCAAAATGTACTTCCCTAAAGAAAAGTTCCCCTAATTGACCAGTGCTGCAAAGATGCCAGTAATTTCAGTGATGAGGATGACACTTTGTTTATGGGATTCAAGCTCAACAGATTAATATGTTTTAGACTAGCAAAGAAAATAGAAGATTAGACTCACTGGGTCATTTCACTAGATACAGTTGAAAAGAAAAATGGTGACCTGAGGCTGTGTATTGACCCAAAAAAATGTGAACAAACAGATAAAGGGAGAGTATTTCCATTTGCTAACTAAAAGAGGCACAGGCACTACTGGACTGAAATTATTTCCAAAGCTTAGATGCATCCACAGGCTTTTACCAGATACCTCTAAGTGAGGGGACTGCAGAAGCTCTGAACTTTCAATGCACCATTTGTCCGTCCCTGTTTCAAAGGGGTCACATCTGTCACTAGAGCCTGAGCCAGTCCACAGAACACAAAACAGTACAACTGCTTGAAGAGCTGAACACTGTGAAACTGTTTTGCCAGGGTACTGAGTCTGTAAGGAAAGCTGAATAAAATATAAAGGATTCAGGCCTCTAAGAGCAAGTCAGGACAAGAGTTTGAACTAGACAAAAACAACTTTTCTGGCCAGGAAGCTATTGCTAACGACTATGAAGGACAGACAAGTCAAATTACAGCCAAGCACCTGAAGTTAACACCTTGTAGCATCACAAAATATTACCTGTGTTTGTATCACTGTGGTTTAGTGGCCAAACCAAGATCAAGTCCTTCACCAACAAAGTAACAATCACAGTGGATAAGAGACAAAGGAGGAGATGACCAACAAAAACAGCAAGACAGTGGTACTCCTGAAAGTAAAGGACAGATCCCACTCCTGCTACACAGCCTTTCACTGCCCTCTTTGGTATCAGATCTCTCTCCTGTACAGTAAATGCCTCCTTCAAACTGATAGACAAGTATTATTTGAAGTCACCCACAACCTGTGTTTGCTGTCTCTTACATCCTCAGTTTAACTTCCCAACATCGCTATGAGATGCTTTTCAGTTGCCGTCTTTACACACTGAAGTTCTCTCAACTTGTTGCTATTTTCCATCTTTTATCATAATGAGCTTTTTGTCTCTCTCAGAGTAGCTGGGACACGTCTAGTGGAGCCTGCCAGATGTGAACCACTGCCAGGATCTCAGTGTGGCAGCACAAACTTGCGTGCAGCTTATGAGTAAACTCAAGAGTTTAGCAAAGCCTCGAAGAAAACTGGGATTCAGCACCAGAAATCTGACACCTCTTCAATGGCCTGATCATACTCTGAAGATTTCCGACTTTCATTCCCTTATTTGTGTCTTGACTGTCTTAAATAGGCATGACCCTAACACAGTTACAAACAGCTCTGAGAGATTTCCTGCAGAGGGGCATTACCTTGAAAACTCCACCCAGGAAAGTTTGTATTCCACCACTTCTGGCAAATTTGCCATTATTCAGAGAGTTTCTGGCTACTCCTTACAAGTCACCTTTCCAGTGGTGCTGAACCACTACTTTGTCAGTAGAGTTGTAAAAAAACCACACAACTAAATCCCAATTCACAATAAACCCCCCATCCTTTCATCTCAATACAACATAGTTTGTCAATACTTGCTAATATTTGGCCACTTAAGAAAGCACAACGTTTTGCTGTTTATCACGTTATTTCATACAAATATTTAGTTCCCTGATTCAAGAGCCAGGCACATATTTATGCATTAGAAAAGCAACTACAGGGATGACATTTTATAACCCACAGTCATGCATTTAGAAACATGCTTGAACAGCCATTTGCAATACAACTGCTGGGTGTTTTACTAGGTAAGTACAGTGCCTAATAAACTTTAGGATCTACTACCACACATGAAAACAAAGTAAATTGGAGTATTAATAGCTCTATCTCCATTTTGAAAGTGTTATATCCAGAAGAGATATTAGCCACTTATAAAAACTCCATGCAGCTATAATTTAACATAATGCAAGTTCCTGCTGGCTTCTTAGCTAGCACTAACATGATGAAATTAAGGAAAAAAATGAAAATTGAGGAAGTTTTCCATAACAGTAGGGTATGCCATGCTACTGGACTTCCAAAATAAGATATAAAAACCCCCTCACTGCTCGATTAATTTAAAATCAGAATGAACCAACATTCAAAATGAAGAGCCTCAATCAGCTTCCACTGCAGTGTAACTCAAACAAGGATGGTACGAAGAAGAGTAGAACCATGGCAGGTGCTGTAGCAACCTCTGGATGCACAGCTGTGCTTGCATTTGTGTTCAAACAATACTTCAGTACCCAAAACTCTGGTAACTCCATGCCCCTTTACCATCTTTGCTCAATGCTTCCTTGCACATATACACTCCTTGTGCAAACGAATCCATCCTCTGGCTGTGCATCCTTAAACCCTTTTTTAGGGCTTACTGGATTTTGCAGTTCCAGTTTCTGTGAGCCTTGTTCTAGCTCACGGCTAATAAGAAACTGAGGATTTCCAGTTATCTGTTCATTACACAGTAAATCTGTACATTTGTGTTCACATTTATGCTCCGATTCGAGAAAGCTATTAAAATAAATAAATAAATAAATAAATCTCACTTCCAGCTCGTGAATACCTCCTATAGGCTATAAAGAGGCTTAAGCACATGCATTACCACTTTGCTGAAAAGAGGTCATTTCCTGAAAGGAATATATATACACTTGGGATTTACTTATGTAAATACCATTTCACACACATACCCTCCACCAGGGAACAGGCATCCAATAATTGGTATGTAAAACACGTGCTTGTACCTAAATGCAAGAGCACTTCTGCACACTGACTTTTATACGTCCTGGTCTGACTAGGGGCATGGCTTAAATTAAATGCCAAGCTTCTTCCTTGAGTTTGAATGAATTAACATTATTGGCCAGATAATAACCCCAGCATAATGGCACACTGAAGCCTAAGGCAACATTTCAGGAGAATTTTCTTAGAAATTCAAGCCTGATAGGAGATGCTAATGAGTTTAGAGAAGTAAATATAGCTCTTTAAATAGCAAAGGACAACTTGTCTATAACAGTAAGTTTCTCAGCACATTTACAAACGTTTTAGCTTGTGAGCTATAAAGTGACTTTCATTTAGTTGGACTTCAGCTCTCCAGAACAATCCCTATCCTCACACACCAACAAAGAGAGTGCAAATACACGAGGGGAGCACAAACGAAATGCTCGTTAAGGCCTCACAAGGAAACCATACAAACACCTTATTTAATAAGTTTAATTAACTGGCTCTTTTCAAAATCATACAGTGCCCAGCAATGCTGAGAGAGCTCTGCTTTTCTTCCCTGAAGGAAAGTAATATTTTCTCTTTTATTCTCACAGAGCACAGCCCCGAAGCCCCGAGAAGCAGCTGCTGGCAGGGCTTGGCTGGGGCACCACTCCTGACTTCTTTAGAGCACGGCTGGGTCAGTGCTGACCCAGGTTCCAGCAGGGAGAAACGGCTTGAGGAGGCTGGGTTGTTTATGAATTCCCACTGTAGCACTTTCTCCCACCTTTAAGAAGCAGCATAGCCTCCTATTTCTCTTATACTAATATTTTCAGAAAGAAAATATTCATATATCAGTGCTAACTCATATATTAAGTCTAATGCAAATGCTTACTGGAGAGGATGCATTTGTGACCGTCAAAGCTGCCCCAGAAAATGCCAGACTCTCTTTACAAACCTTAATCCCATGCAGTCTCTGAAGGTGAGCACGGAGCTGATATAATTCTCACCTCCAGGCTACAGCAATCAAAACAGAGACCCGTGTTTCAGATTCTTCACATCAGCACTTTCAGAGCACCGTCAAGTCACCCGGACGTCCATTAATTTTAATGTACATTAAAATGACCGGCATTAAGAGGCCACGCAATTTTCTGCCAAGTACTTTGTTTTCCCTGCCGACTGGGGTGGGAAAAGTCCCTTTATGAATTGCTACTGATTCCGCTCTTGCTTCACTCTTGAGATACTTCCGTATCTCTCACGGCTGCCTCTACAATCAACTACCCTGGGAGAGAGGTTGGCAGGACTGGACCAAACTAAACAATGAAGAGTCTTTTAGGAGTAATCGCCTTATGGCAGTCAAAGAGCACCACTAATACCAGCAGGATAAAAGGCAAAATTATTTTTTTATTCCTAAGAATGGCAACGACAGCAGGAATTGCAGATAGCTTAATAAGTTTCCACCACCATGCCCCCCCTCCCCCCTGAAAAGAAGGAGAAGGGCATGTTTTAATAAAATATCCAAAACCATCACGGTCTGAGCAAGAAAACAAGAAGTGTTGAGACACAGCAGTCACCTTCTACTCTGCACAGAAACCCCTATTGGGATCATGCACTATTTGCATCCCTGAATCACTTCAGAGAAGATTTCCCTTTGTCAAAGGGACTCTGATCACAGAAGTTCAGCCATGAGAAAAGCCAGCAGATCATTCAAATGACCTCTCCGTTAAGCCAAACATGCTCCTCAGCTGTCCCTTTAATCAAGATAACAAGCACCTGGTCCAGTCCAGGTGACAGGGCTTCTATTCAGGCTCTGGAGCTACCACCGCACCACTCCGGTATAATTCAAAGGAGGCAATTCCTAAACACTGTCATGCACCGCTCCCCAAATTCCGTTCCAAGCTGGGACTGGGACGCCCCTTCCCACAGAGAAGCTCCTTTAACACAACGCAGTCATTAAGATGCATCTGCAAATACCACCACCGTTCAGGATGAGAGAAAGGAAACTTTCCCCGCTTCTCATCTTAGTCAAAGGGAAGCTTACACGGTTAAAATAAACAGGAGAGAGAGAAAACTGGAGGGCGGGGGGGGCGGGAGGGGTGGGCAGCGAAATTTCCAAACACAGCCCAAGAAATCAAGCAGAGCCAGCGGCAGCACTAAAAGGAAGAGGCGAGGGGATAGAGAAGGAAGGGGTAATTTAGTTCGCACGGCGGGCAACGAGACACTTCGCTGGGGAAGAAGGAGTTGCAGCCGCCGCAGCCCGTGCGCGATCAACTGGTGCCTGCGCTGCGCTCCCCGCCGAGCCCCCGCTTACCTCCGCAGAGCAGCGCTCCGAGCAGCATCCTGGCAGCCCCCGCCATGCCGAGGGGCCGCGGGCAGGTCCCGGCGCGGCCCGGGGGGCTCCGGGGGCTCCTCCTCCGTTAGCTCCGCGCTCCCGCCGCCCGCGCCATCGCCGCGCTCCGGCCCCGCCGCCCGCGCTACCCCCGGGCAGTGCCCATGGCCGGCAGCGCCCCGAGGGTGCCCCGGGCACCGCTGGCGCTCCCCGGGAAAAAGTTTTCCGAGCGGGGGAAGGTCCGGGAGCCGCGTCCCCCCGGCCGCGCTGCCGCCCCGAGCGCCCTCCCCGCCCGTCTGCGGGGCCGCGGCCGCGCCGCGCTCGCAACACTTTTCTCGCAGCGGATTGAGGGAGGGACGGCTGGAGGGAGGGGGCACCGCCGGGCCCCACCCTCAGGGGGCGTGAGGGGACGGGGACTGCGGGAGCGATGGAGCGGGACTCGGACCGGTGACGAGGTGAGACAGCGGCTCAGAGCGCCGGGGGATGAGGGAATGAGGGGATGAGGGGCTCCTGCCCAGCGGGCACGGCAGGAAGGGGAGCCCTGGCCCTGAGGAGGGGAGAGGTTCCTCCCCGGCAGCACCGCCACAGCCCTGCGCTCCCGCTTCCCTCGGCCCTGCTGGAAAGCAACGTACAGTAAAAAAGAGAAAACCGAAAGAAAAGAGCCCCGTCAAAACACGAGCCTTCACTGTGAGCGTTTCCCTCCAGAGAGAGGGAAACCCACTGCGAACCAGGTTGGCCCACCTGTGTTCCACCCGGCCCTACCATCGCCTCCTCACGCTCCTGTTTTGCTTTTTTTGTGCACATATTCAGTTCCATCTTCTAAACAGTAATCACAGGCAGTGTTTTCATCCCTATTCATTTAATTTCATGCTTTCCCTTGAGTATCCTGGATAACTTCAGCTGGCATCTCTTTCTCCGTCTTGCAGCGAAAGTGTAAATATTTGTGGCCTAACCGTAAACATACTTTTAATAATATTTACTGCAGCTGTGGCACACAGCAAGCAAGGGGCAGGTTAGCAAGAAGTAGCAAGTATTTGAAATACTGTAGTCTAGGAGGTTCTGAGTGCAGAAATCACCTAAGTAGGGAAACAACACACAAACACACACTCTATGACAAGGCAACACCTTAAAATGGTGGCATATTTTACAATCTGCTGCTTTTATCCTGAGGAACTGGGCTCCGATCCTTCAGGCAAAGACAGCCAGTCCTCTGATGTGGCTAATCAACCAAAATCAGTGAGGGAACCTCTATCTGTAGTCAGTTCTTGAAACAGGTGTCAAAGTTTATCTCTAGATATTACTCTAAATAAAATGAATAAAACATATTTTGTCTGATATTTGAAAGCCTGTTGTTCATGCAAGACGTTATTCCCAGTTCAATAAGCCAAGCCAAGAAAGAGTGCCTAAACATAGAGTTTTTCCAAGGAGGAACTGCAGAGAACTTTTTCGGGAGTGTGCTTTGTACATTGGTTTACCTTCTTTTATTGTCAGTGGCAGCTAATTTAAATGTGGCAAAAGCAGAAAAAGGATATCATATGGATGCAATTTTAACATAATTTCTCTCACGAGAATGTAAAGAAGCATTTCTTGGTGAAAACTCATTCAAAAATGTGTAACAGCTTCGGTCTCGTCTGCTTGATGGTAGACTTTGCTAGACACTACAAATATTTGTCTAGATGAGTTTAAGGATAAGAATCCAGCAGTTGACAGTAAAACACAGCAGCTATCAAACATTTATGTCCTGCACTCGAAGTTGGAGATAATGTAGACAATTCATCTCATTTATAAGGGAAAGTAGATGCAGTGACAAGAAATGCTATTTCTTTCCAAGGCAACTTTTACTAAGGGACCAAAACCCAATCCTATCATCATTCATAAACTACCAACGGCTTTGAATTGTGAAGAAAATTTCAGTATGATATAAATGGATGGAGCATGAGATTATTCAGAAATGCTGACAGATAGTAGAGGTTGTATTTAACAAGTCCAAACTGGAGTGTTGGTGTTATTTGCATAACATGCTCTGAAGAAAGTTTTGGAAGTTGCACATTGAACCCATTGGCAGAGACTTTTATGGATAAGAGGTAGAAGTCAGATAACAAGGTGATAAAAATGGTAAAGAAGTCTGGACACAATAGGTTTTGCTACAACTATTCTTATTCCTTTGAAATTTGATTTCCTGTCATTGTAGATACAGTAATTCAGTACCAGAATTTTCAATACAAGCTCTGCCTAAGATGATTTATTTAGGTTTGCATTTTCAAAGGGACCCGAAGGAGTTAAGTACACAAATCACACTCAGATTCAAAGATCCCAGATGAATTTATTTCTTAATGCATCTATAATTAAATATATGGGTTGCTGTGAACAATTTATGGCAACAGCACAATTAACACCATGCACAGAAACAGGGAAGTGTGTCTGAAGGCAGGGGAGAGGATATAAGGAGTCCTGGAAAAGGAAACTGTAATACTGAGATGAAATAATACAGAAAATGTCATTACTTACCTTTGATACAGGCCAAATTATGTCTCTAAACGTGTAGGCAAAGGCATTCTCTATATGCTAAAGTATTTGCAATCCTGAATCTGTTTGGATTTTTGTGATGTTCTGTGGCTCCAGAGTGGGTTTGTGGGTTTAAAGTTAGATTCTGACATTTTATTCATGGTGATTATTATGCTGCTCCTCAGATTATCCAGTTGACTTTCAGGTTAGTTTGCAGAAAATAGAGAACATGAATGGAGAGGAATTTGGTCCTAAGAGTTTGATTCTGTTCACACTGAAGTTTATGGAAATTTCATCCCCAAGTCCAGGTCTTACCTTGTCAAAGGGTTACTCAAGTGAATAAAGGGAATTAGTTAGGGATTTTAGTTTCCAGTGATTTTTACCACTAGTTTAGCCCTAGACTTCAGCACATCTTAGTAATGATGTTTCAAGGCATTTCTCTTGAATGTAGAAAATGAATAGCATGAACTTAATTTTGAATAGCACGTAACTTAATTTTCCATAGATTTTGTCACAATTTTTTGGGGTTTGACTTGTAGTAAAGATTTCATCAAGAGATACTTTCAGTAGTTCTACAAGAATCTCAGGAGTTTAAGTTTTGAAGTCTTTATGGGTTCTCATGACTTTTAATGGGCAAACCTAAAATTTTCAGTCTTATATGTGGTCTATTCCCTGCAATAAATGCAAGGAAATAAGGAACATGATCAGAAGCAAGGAGAACGGTAGTGGGCCAAAGTTGACTTCTTAGGGTCAGGCAGCCTCCAAACATTTTCAAATGTACCATGTAATGTACTTTAAGCTGAAAATGCAACCTTTGGGGTCTCTCACAACCCCCTCTTCATATTTTGCCAACCACAGTGTTTGAAGTCACGTGCCAATTCACTGGCCCACTGCTAAAAAAATGAAAACAGAAAGAAAAATCCATCAAACCAAAGCTCCTATTTCCATGTGCAGGTAGCAGTTGGTAATGGAGCTCTCCAAGCCTGGCACTGAGGTGCTCTGTGCAGTTTGTGTTCTGTCGATGCACCCATTGCATCCTTGCAGAAGTTCTGTGCCTCAGATGTATCTCACCAGCATTTCTCAGGTGAAAACATGATCCTATACTTTGAAAAGTAACACTTTGTGTAGGTGGTTGAGCGTTGCAATGGGTACTTACAGCTGTCCAAATTGCTGGTTTTTTGTAAGGGAAGGCAAAAGCTATAAAGTTGTCTCATATGGCACCTGGGATGTATAATGTTCATCATAAAATGGAAAATAGTTGAAGTACAAGATTTTACTCTCTTTTCTTAACATGGAAACGTGGAGGTTTAAGGGGAAAAAAATGACTAAATTTTGTGCTGGGCAGATTTTCAATATATCAAAAGAAAATCGAAAAACTGTCAACCAACCCCAAGACTGGACTGGAAGCAAAAGTGTATCAGAGGGAATAACCTGATAGGACTTTAGAAAACAGGTGTTGGGATTGTGATGTTGCAGCAGTTTAGCTCTCGTGACATGCTTGAGTATAACAGACATTGCAGTCTGTAACCTTGATTTCAATCACTGTGTAATGAGCAGTAATCTTTGGCCAGTACTCTGAGCCAAACCCAAGGATTGCCCTCGATACATGTGAGTGGGTTTGGATGTGAGCATTTAGCTCTGACTGGGCCTGTTACTCACAGTCACATTTAACTTTAGTTTTAGTTTGCCATGTATTGTTATCAGGGCACTACATCATACAAGTGACTCTGTCTTTCAGTGTGACCTTAGACAAGTCACCTACCCTCCCTCAGTGTCCTTATGGGTATAATGACACCGTGTAGTTTGTGTGTGGACTCATAGAGGAAAAAGCTACATATATGTTCTACCATTCTTTAAATTATTAGGGCTAAGTGAATACATAGCTTTCTCATTTAATGCATGCCCCTCTGCTCATTCATTTGTAATTATTCTGAATTATACTTTTCATAACACCTTCTCTTTAAATATAGAATGTTAAATCCTTGGAATGTGATTGTGGCCCATTCACTGAAATTACATTCTGTGTTGTCCTATGTACAGGACTCCAACAGAAGGAAAGGGAGAGGGGTGCACCCCAAATTCTGCCAGAGATCTGAAGGCACATAAAGGAATAGAACAAAAAAATATTCAGCATTCAGTTTTCTCCCATCCTTGTACCTGGGTGCATTATCATCTCTCTTCTGTCTCCTGTGCTTTGTTTTGCAGTTAGGAGTATTGCCATTTAAAATGATTTTATTACACTTCAGTGTCAGCATCTATCCTTGTAATAGAGATATAACTTGTATCTCTCACAGTTAGTCACTCGTGCTGAATGCAGACAGCATGGCCTGGCTTCATATTCAGTACATCTGAAATGTGTTTTTCTACCACAGTGCCTGCCATTGTCATCTCTTTGGTTGACAAATGTTTTTAACAGGGACTTGGGATCCCAAGAGACCGTTGTTTGTAAAAGGAACCAGCTCACCTGGCTGTGATCTTTCCTAGTACACAATATGTCTCTGCTGCATGGATCAAAAGTTATGGGTGCCGTGGGTGCAGATCCTTCAGCTCTAGATCTGAAGAGGTGACTTTTTTTGACCAGAAGACCACTCCTCAAAATGCAAATGAGTGCACAGAAACCCAGTAAATATTCAATCACTGATATCAAAGGGATTAAATATGTGGACTTCTGTCTCACCATTTGACCCTGCTCCCAAAATGAGGTAAATTTTGGTAACAATGGAGACAAAATGCCATGTGGCTAGCATGGTTTTAGGTATTTATTGTCTAATTCTTTTCCCAGTAAGTTTAGTAAAGCAAGTTTAGAAGTATCTTCCCTCTAACTCCACCATTTGCCAAATTTATCAATGGGAAGCTTCTTGGAAACAGGTCCATGAAAGCAACAATGAGGTAAAGGGCATATCCCTTAAAATGGAGCATTTGACACAAAGCATATCTGGATCTGTGAACCTTTTCAGCTCTTGAATTTCTGGTTGCAAAGGCTTCACCTCACACATCAGCTGTAGAAAAGTCATGCCATTAGCTAGAAGCAAATTTAATTTCTGCACTTATATAAAAAAATTATGTGCACGCAAAAACTCTTCCAAAATTTTCAATATCTGGGATTTTTGAAGAGTTTGTTCTTTTTTCCTCAGTGTGCCAAGAATCTCTGTAGCAGTGTGAGCTGCACTGAGTCAGACCAAAGGGTCACCTGGCTTGTTTTTGACAGTGGCCAAAACCAGATGCCCTGGGAAGAGTACATGAGGAAAAGTGTGCAGTGATGGTTCTTTCCTGGGTTCTGGGGATTTGAAGCTCAGAGAATTCCCAAGCCAGCAGCTGTATCAATATCTTTGATGTATTACTCTCCCCTGAATTTCTCCAATTGTTTTTTAAACCCATCTATGTTTTTGAGCATCCACAAATCTGGTACCTATTCTAAGGCCAAATACCAGTGGTTTTATATATAATTAGTGATGCCATGATCCTTAATTGTATTAATTCCAAAACTGTGATAACTGTATTATAATGGTCAGATTTCAAGGCATCCACACTTGTAGCAAATACTCAGTTACCAATAATATTTTGGAATAGCTTCCAGAGACATAAAACACTAATATGACTTCATCATTTGAGAAAATATGGCAGAATTTGAACAAAGCCAAGACTAAGTATTTGTTTTTATAAAGCAAATACTTACTGAAACCCCTGGCAGTATTTTTTTTTTTTCATCTGTAATGATTCTTCTCTGTGTTTCTTTGTTTTATCCAAGTATTATAACCTGGGACTAAATACTCTTGGGAAGGACCATGCTGGACTAATTATGAGCTGTAGATTCTACTGCAATGGAAATCTATAAACCAGTAATGTCTGTGTCTTATATAGCATTTCTCATGTGTATATATTGTAGCATTTACATATAATAACTTTTGGAACAATTAATCCACAAGTGGTTTTGATCCCTCTTAGTCATTCTCTTATATTTATTTGCATAAAGTAAAGTAAAGCACAGAATCACAGAATCTGCTAAGTTGGAAGGGACCCCCAAGGATCATTGAGTCCAACTGCTGGCCATGCACAGGACCATCCCCAAGAGTCACACCATGTGCCTGAGATGGGATTTAATAAGTATGGAACACTGCAGCACGTTTTCTGCAATGTGAATTAGCCTCCTGCTTTCGGTTTTAAGACAATTAGTTGCCTTCACATGTACTTACTAACTTAAGAAACAAAAACTCTGCCTAATATCGCAAAAGCGTTTGCCACTTCCCTGCTGGAATTGCTTTGAAGTGCCCCAGTCGCATCTGTTGCAGGGCTGCATCCTGGAAAAGGATATCCACTTCAAAGTGGCTAAATTGCTAATCCGGCTGAACCCCGTGACACTGAGCTGGAGTTGAGCCCCTCGCTTTTGAACACGTGGGGACAATTACCGGGCCCCGAAGTCTCGTTCCAGCATCCCCGGCCCGCTGTGCCGGCGGTGGCGCGGTCACATCCACGGTGTATTCCCGGGCAGCGAGCGGGGGGAACATCTCCCTGGGGGCGGGTTTGAGCGCTGTGGAGGTGTTGTATCCCGAGGTTTGGGATGAGGGGATGTCCCCGGGCTGGGTATCCCGGGCTGGGTATCCCGGGCTGGGTTTCCCGGGCTGGGTTTGGGTATCCCGGGCTGAGTTCGCAGTGCCCGCAGCTCCCCCTGGTGCCGAGGAGCGCGCGGTGCCCCCGCGGCCGCGCCGGGAGCGCTTCGGGAATCGCCGCGTCCCGTTCCCGCCGAACCCACTCCCCCGATCGTGATGGATTATTCGGTCATAACAAGCATATTATCCCTGCTTAATGAATGGAACGCGCCGCTTTCTTCCCGGGCATTGTCAGGCTTTGATGCAGCACAATTAGCGGAGGCTCTCGTTTAATTACCCGGCATAATAGGACCTGAAATGCTGAAATTCAATCTTTCATATAACTACTGCTTTTCAACAGTCCCCAAGGCTGATGGGGATAATGTTCCAAACTAATGCATATTAGTTTATAAAGAAAACGTTGCAAAACAAACACGGTCTTACAAGAGTATAATACTTCAAATTGCTTCAGGAGCTGTTTGATTGCTGCAGCCAATAATTGTTGTAAATTGGCGAAGATGCAATTAAATAGTCCTAGTTAAAAATTAATAGTAATCTAGCAAGGAACAGGAACTTTTAGATGTTACTTCTGCGTGTTTTTATTGTTTTTTCCCAATCAAAGGAAGGAAATTTGCAGCAAACAGATTTTTTAATGGCACTTTAGATTGCAGCTGTCTTTTTAGTATACAAATGCTGACTCTTGCCTATGTTAGGGAAGATCAGAAAAAAAAAACACAAAACAAAACAAAAAACAAAAACAAAAAAGCAACAAAACAACAAACCACAGATAAACAGAACTGAGGAAGTATTAAAAAAACCTGTTCAGGCATCTAATGGATTAGGATATCCATCTAGACAGGTTTTAAGAAACATATGCATATGCTACAGAAACTGTTTTGTTGCAGCTTCTTGGCTCTTCTGAAGGTTCCAAAGACTTTGATTTGCTTATTTACTTTCAAAAACTTCCTCCAAGTGCCTAAATTATATCATAAAATGAAGCAACTGTAGAACTAAGCCATACCTTATGAATGTCTCCAGAGAATAAAAAATTTGAAAATTCAGTTCACTCTACAGAGTTCACTGCTCAGCCATTTTGTTGTTCATTAATTAATTAGCCTGAAACACACTCTGAAGTTCTACCACAGCATTCTACTTGACTGCAGAAATGCTGAAATCACCTCAGATATGACTCATAATGTCTCAGGCCTTGTGTTAGGTGGCCTCCAGAGGCCTCTCTCAATCTAAACTACTCTGCAATTTTATCTCCTTATTTACATGAACCTGAAAAGGACCAAGTTTCATAATGAGGAGGAGAAGAAGAAAAAGAAAGAGGTGATAACTGTCCATGCTGAGCTCTCAACAAATATGCCTCCAGACTAACTTGGATGAACATCAGAAGGAAGCTGGATGTGTTTTGATTTGTAAGTGTCACCAATCCCATAGATATCACTGGCACTGAGGGAAGGATGTTGAAGTGAGGGACAAACTTCAGGCAAGAAGCTGTAGAGAACTCAGCTGCTGGACAACAGCCAGCCCTGAACATTTCTTGCAGAAACCACCATCACCGTTACCATAATTAGAATTTTGATTAAAAACAAAAGGCAATATGACTCTACAGATGAGCCAGAGACTATTTATTATGTTCCCATTAAATATCTGTGGATGTCAGTTTGGCCTCTGACATCCCCAGAGTGATGACATACACTTATAACACGCCCTGAGATCCACAGAAACTCCTGAGGGGGTGTAAGTCTGTCTGTGCTTCCCTCCTTAGCAGCAGATACATCAGCCTTCATGGTTACAAAAAGCAGCTCAATCTCCTGAAGTGATGTTTTAGCTTGACAGAACAGTCACTAGATATTTTTAATGCCCCTTTCTTTCTCCTTAGAAGGTAGAAATACCAACCTTGTTCTCCAAAAATCTCTATAAAATCCACCTCCTGACTTACAAGGACAATAGCAGGTCTGAAGTGTTCTAGAATATCAGTCAGCAGATGTTTGTCATTTAATTCACAAAAGCTCTTTCCTTCTGATGGGTGGCAATGATTTTAACATCACATTCTGCTGAATTTCCTGTGCTCACAGCTTAAATGGCCAAACCAAACCAGATCTTGCTGGTTTATTGTTTTGTCCACCTTTCTTAGCTACCCAACTTCTGTTAATTTGATAGGTTTGATTAAAAAAACCCCTCAAAATACATTTCAGCATCTCAATTCCATTTGGGTACCAAATTAAAAGAACTTTGACCTAAGTTTCTCTGTGAAACAGTGCTCCACATCACAGCAAGGAGCTTTTCCTCTCAGGTACTGCAGAGATTCTGTCATGAAGCTTGTAGGTGCTATAGCAGTTAGGGCTAGTTCTGAATTTCAGATGAAGAGTAGAAGAGAGCATAATTACCTTTAATCTTCTTCCAGCTTCATTTCTCAGCCTTAGCAATTGTCAACACTGGAGAGAGTAATTTCAAAATTGTGCATGTGTTGTTCCAAGACCACACTTCAGTCATGTTATGAAGAGTTTTATTTAATGTAGATTGAATCTGAAGTGCTAGGAATATCAGAGCTGTATTTCAGTGAACAAATAAAATGTATTTGATATTAACAGAAGAGAAAAAAAAAATCCCCTGCTTAAGCTATCAGTCTGAGCATTTAGGTAGCTGCTTAATATAAATAACACCAATCCCATAAAACAGCCACGTGAGGGAAAGGAAATTTTATTTGGTTTAGCTGATGATAGTGAGAAGTGCCTATACCTTTTAAGAAATTCCAACTGGGGTTATTATTACCTACAGTGCCTTATTAACAAGCTTAATGGCAATTCAAAGTGAGAAGCTATGCAGGCTCTACGGTCCTTAAGGACTTTCTTCTAGGTCACACTTTTAATTGGCTCTAACTGGGGAAAAATAGGGTAGAGGAGTAGAAAGAGAGAGGAAGAATTTTGATGCATTGACTCAGGGACCACACAGAGCAGTATTTTAAAGTGGAAAAGGAAAACCATAGGTTTGCACTGGACAGGGAACTGGTTGTTGGGGATGCAGCCCCAGCCCTGCCACCTGCTCTGGTTGTGTTGTCTGGCTGTGGCTGCAGCAGGAGGAAAGCTCAGGCTGGGTGAGTGGTGGGAAAGGGAGCAGAAGGGTTGACTCCTCCTTGCAGCTGCAGCAGCCCCTGTCTCCTCACATCCTGAAGAACAGCAAGACTTACAGCCCACGTCTTTGTTTCCCACCCTATTTTTGTGCCAGCTCCCCGGCTTTTCTTTACCTCCTCACTGACCATCCCTCCTGGTTCCCTTGCACTGAGGTTGGTGTTCAGTGCCCCCCCCCCCAAATGTTTCAGTTCACGTGAGCAGCAGGAAAAAAAAAAAAACTGATAAAGAAAATGCAAATCATTTTCTGCTTGTCTGACAAATTAAACCAATTTGGTGAAGATTCCAAAAAAGCACCATAGCTAGTGCAAGGGAGACAGCTGTGAGCAGATGAGAAGGCAGAAGCAGAGAAAAAGGGGGAAAAAAGCAGGTTTGTGCCTTTCAGGTACAGCAGGTTGTGAGGCTGCCCGTGGAACTGTACCCCAGGGCACAAGGACAGGTCACCAGAGTCCTTGCTGCCACTATTTTAATGGACTAATATAATTGTTGGCAGCAGTGTATCAGCAGTTCACAAATACAGGAGAGCAAATTAGTCAGGATATTAATTGTGATTTTATTTTTTTTTAATATGGTTTCTGTTCCTTTTCTAATTTCAGAGTCAAGTGAGAGAAATGTTTTCATCTGTCCTAATTGGACTCAGAACAGTAGCTGAAACAAGAGAAGTTTCCTCTTAGGAGGGATCTTTTTACTGTGCATTCCAGGTGCCTTTTCATTTCTCTTTTGATCATGTGAATGTTTTAGTTCAACTTTCATAAACAAACATTTGCCTTAGATAATATAAAGAAGCCTTCGAGTATTATGAAAGCACATTCCAGCACCACAGAGCACCGTGAATGGTCACATTTACAAGGTCAAGCATTCTTGCCAAAAGACCAAAGGGACATATATTATTTAAACAGAGCAACAAAGGGTGAAAGAGCTCAGGCCATTGAAAAGGCCATTGTCTCTCTTTCAAGGGACCGGGGAGTTTAGTTTATGAAACAGAAATCAGAGCAGCCCGAGATGGAGCCAGATGGCTTTGCCACCTGACAGGGTTAGGCGATCTGTCTGACCTTTTTAGGAGCCCGGAGGGAGCGGTAAACAGCGCCCACTTGCCTCTTGCTCCGAGAAAGGTCTTTAAACCCCAGTGAAAGCCTAACGCGCCAGTTGTGCAGCTTCCACCGCGGGCACTAACGGGAGGAGGATTTTCCTGCCCGGCTGGTTTTGCCATTCCTACCAGGAGTCGCACGGCAGAGGGCCCTGTCGTACAGCTCCACGTAAAGAATGGGATTTTTAAAAGCTCCACTCGTTTTCTGATGCTGAGAGAGTTGTTTTAAGCAACTCGAGGCTTGCTTGTGTTTTCCACATGCAGTTGTTTTCTCTCGTGTTGGAAACACCAGCCATTAGTAAAACGATGAGCAAATGCTGTTTTATTATACTAAAATTCATTACTTTGTTGAACAAATAATATTTTCTGGCTGAGGGAATTCAAACGAGGAACAGCTTCTCTAATAATTCTCACGCCCGCGCAGAATATACAGCGTGTTACAAAATCAGAATGTGATATTGTTCCATCTGAGTAATAAAAAGATACAAAAAGAACAGGGGGGTTGGGGTAACAGAGTGATAATAAAATATGGGCTGGAACAGCCACCAAAATGTTTATACAAAAAGCTGTGCAAACATATGAACTAATTTATCAAATATTATATCTGAAAAAAACATTCTGACTTGTGTCCCACGACTGGAGTTTTGCAAATCTTATGACTTACCAGGGAGGTTACAAAATATTCTTTCAGGTATTAACTGGAAAAATGCAAAGAGAATAAAATGGTCCAAATCTGCTGTTTCATGAGCTGGTTTGGAATACCAATTCCCAAAGTTTCCATGCCATGATCCTTATGCTGCAACCAAATTCTGTTCGAGGACCACTTTTGTTCAGCCACATGGAGCTTTTGTGGTCCTGTGAACATCTCTGGGGGGAAAGAGTGCAGGTTTAGCAAATTGGAAGGTAAAGGACTCAAAAAAAGGGGTAAAAGAAGGGTAGATGTGCCAAATGTCTGAACCATAACCTGGAGTGGGAGTGTGCGACATCAGTAAATACTGACATGATCTTGCACCCTGGTAGAGTTTGTAAAAATGAATTAATAAAAAAACCCTGTAACTGAAAGTCAACAAGAGCAAATCCAAAGAGCTCTGCCCCCAGAGTGTGTCAGTCTGAAAATACTGGTGCTGATATCCTGCTACAATGGGACTGAGCAAAAATGATGCTTCCATTGTAATATTAACTAACTTTTTTTGACGTGGTGTTAGACTTCATTAAAAATGGAGTGAATCATTATAGTCTTTGGCTACTGAGGAAAAGGACAAAAACCAATTTCATAATTACATTTAGAAATTATTTAAAATCTTTATCCTGCTACATTTCCACTCTGAAAGATGCAGGTTTGGGATCTAAGAAAATGAGATTACTAATAGGTTAAGATCTGTACTGCGTGAGTGGGTGTGGTGGAAATATTATTAAATTTTACTAACATGCCTTTTTTTCTTATACTGTGATTAATGATCCTGACCAAGAGTGAGGTTCCACTTCAGCTGGCAGTTGGCAAGTTAAGAATACAACCTAATTAAAAAGTGTAAAAAGTGAAGGAGAAGCAGGGAAGTCAAATACCTTCTACAAGACCACCTCATATGTCAGATAAAACTGATTGGAAACCTGGTCCTGTTTCTAACTGCAAGGATGCAGCCAAAAACCTGGGTTGCCTCCTTGGACCTAAGATGAATGGAGGTCTGCAAATATGTTGTGTTCTTCTTGGGGAATGTGAGATTATGATTGTTGACAAGCTTTGGACTGGAAATGCCTTCCTGTGTGCTGTTCTCATCACTGCTGGATCACAGATTGTTTGCTCAGACCTTTTAGAAAAGCAGGGGTTGCTGAAGAAAAGTCCTCAAATAATGAAATGCGGAATTTTGTTTGACGAGAACCAAAAAACACTAAAATGCCAGGACAGAGTTCACTTTAGGGAGGGAAGACTTTTCATTGACTTTCCAACACAGCAGTTCAGGTCTGTAACTGAGGCATCAAAATTCGTCCCTCCAAGCCTATGAGCATCTGGATTCTAATATACTTTTCATTATGCAAATTTGAATAGAAAGATGTATAAATTTGCAGATGGAAATAAATAGATTCCAGGCTATCCTTTGTTAAACCTTTGCTCATAACACTGCAGCTTAGCAGCTTCTATACAGCACTACAGCTGCAGAGAGGCCAGAAGAATTCAGCAATCAGACAACATAAGATTTCCAAAACATCACTCTGGATGCCCATTTTACTAATTTTCTTCCCTTGTATCTTCCACCAGCAAGAGCAGCAGTAGGCTTGGATTCCTCTCACAGTCTCTAGAGAAAGTGGGACTGGTGAAACCATTTGACCATCCTTTGCCATTTTTCAAAAGCTAAAGCTGTCACTGGTTTGTGGAGAACAAATCCCCAGAAACCTTTAGTTTGCCTGGGGCCATTGCTATTCCCTTTATTTCCCAGCTTCCCTACTGGGTGTGGGAAGTGAGGTGTTGAGTTGTCCCCCTCATGTTGGTATAGCAGCATTTTTGGCCAAACTGTTCCTCTGTGCTTTAATCAACCTGTGAGCTCCTCTAGAATGGGAAGGATTTCTTCCAGATGAAGCAAACAAATATACTCCTTCCTTCAGATCTTGCTTTTTAAGCCTGGTACCTTTGCTGTCAGTTCCTAAGTGTGATTTTTCTGATGTGGACACTCTTTCTAGGTCAGCAGTATTTGCCCAAAGTTCATCACATTCAAAAGAATATTTTCTTTCGTTGTACTTCCCGTATCTTGAATCAGTTTCCTGGAAAACTGATATTCCCAGATAATTCCATGCAGACAGAAAGTCTTGCTGACCTCTATATTATCTCTGGAAGCCTTTCTGCAAGTGATTTTGCACTAAGAAGTGCTTTGGAGATATTGCAGTATTGGTATCACATGAAGTTTCTTGTCACTCTAGAAAAGACATCTAATTTTCTAATACAGAAATTACTTTTTTAAAAAGTCAGTAATTGCCAGAGACGTGGATAATGTCTGAGATATCAGGCAGAGCACAGAGTTATTTAGTTCACAGCACACTGAGAGCTCACAAGCAACAGCTCAGGCAAATCACAAAGGAAAGCTTAAAGATCTCCCTTGCCTTGTGCTCCCATCCTACAGGTGGGGAGCACTGGTAAATTATTGTGTGCACAGTACAATGACATTGGTGGTATGTGAACAAGAAAAGAAACACTTAAAAATTGTGCACTGACTTGAAAAATATATCTTAGCCATCAGGAAAGAGGCTTGTGATCCTTTGTACTTCAAAGACATGATGATAAATCTCACTTCTTAAGGATTACACGTAAGTATCTTATGGAAACTGGGGACAATAGGTCAGGGAATTGCCAAAAAAAAAAAAAAGGCAGCAAAATAAGGAATTACTGTTATGAGTCATTAAACAAAATTCTAGTTATGTTTTATGTACTGTTGAATAAAGAGCTCATTGTTATTTATTAAAGTACCATCATTACCTGATAAATGCTCTTAGAAGGGTATGGATTTATTATTTTTGTCACACAACTAAAAGGTAACACCCTTCTGACTGCAAAATAATACACTTTCTGCTAATGGAAGCATTTAACAAAGCTGGGAAAAAATGTCCTTGATATTTACTAATAGACCAATACCATTTTCTAGGTGTAGCTCCTCAAATCTTCAGACCCTTGACATGAGATTTAAAGCTTTTCTTAATTAGTTCATCTACTTGCAAATACGAATATATTAAAAGATCAAACAAAAAGTATGGGCTTATATTGTTTCAAAATTTCTTTTGATGGAATCCTAAACAACAGGTCAAGTTCAAAACCTCACTCTCCGTCCCTACATTTTTTTCCAGTCCTACTTTTCAAACAAAAGGGGTGTGTGAGGTGTCACGGCAATGATGCAACTGCTGGAGTTACAACTTTAAAGCATCACTGAGTGTTGGGCTTTTTTATTTGCTGTGAATGGATTTCATTCTAATTTTACAAAAAGGCTGATGAAGAGGTGAATAAGCCATTTTCAAGATGTTCACCTGTCAGTTGGTGGGGACTCAGTTAAATCCAACAGCAACATCTTCTACTACTGTTCCCGGTGTAATTCTTCACCCTGGCATCAGCACTGAGTTATTAGTGATCAGCAGCACTTCGTTGCCCTGTCTTGGTTAGTGGGAGTTGCCCACTGGGGGGTTCATCAAGCAATCTCTCAAAAATTCTGGTTCTTTCCTCGTGTAAAACAGTTGGTACAGGTGATGGATGGAAGCACCTCTGTCTTTTCCACAGAACGAGTTCGTGTGCAGAACCCTGGAAAACCAATCCCAAGTGTGAACTGCTTGGGCATCAACAGTTCTCAAATCAGTGTTTATTCAATTCGGGGGTTTTTGTTATGGAAATCAGTTAAATGTAGTCGGTAGACCTCATGTTGATGGAGTACAGACATCTCCTGGTAGGAGTGAAAGAGTTTAAGAAGAAAGTGTGATAAAATATGCATATTCTTTCTGTAGAAGAAAAAAAAAAAGGAAGAGGGAAAGAAGCTTTGTCTGGAAGGATTTTTACTGTCCTTCAGGTTGAAGAAAAGGAAAGGTACATTATTTGAGCCTTTTCTCCCGCAGCCTTCTTTAGAGACTTACAAGATAAAAGTAGGATCTCTTTGAACGTGAAAACCTTCAAGTTAAACACCATTGTTTAGCATTTAGTAAAAGAATTTAATGAACTCTTGCTAGTACATTCCTCATATATCTTCATTCGAAGCACTTACAATATACCCTAATACACCCAGAAAAAGTACCACAGGTGTTGGGAGGAAACTGCTTTCCACTTTGTACTTTTTGTATGTAAATGAAATTGCCTGAGTCATTAACACATTGGAGCAAACATGGGAGATGATCCTTGTGAGCTGCAAATATTATTTGGTTCCCCTCGGAGTTTCACCGAAGCCTTTTAGTCGTTTGAAACTTGGGGTTTGGATACTTGGTATTTCTCACCCTGTGTTTAAAATTCTATTCTGAATTATGAAAAACTATGTTTCCCGGGGACCCTACATTCTTCTATTACTACAACAGTGTTATCCATAATTAAAACAAGCAGATATTTGCTGGAGGTAGAACATCTGATACAGACCATGCATTAAGGATGACGTGATGAGGTCTCCAGTTGGAGGGAGCTAATTAAATGTGGGAGAGCTGTAACTGAAGTGAGGAGGTGAGAAAACACTACAAACTAAACAGAAGCTGCTATTTAAATGTTTGCACTTTAGAAATGCTTGTATGGCTCGTGTTCTATTTTCTTTTCTGCAGGGCCTTATATAACTACCACCATGACAACAGTTAAGTCTATTCCTATGGTGTATCAAGCAAACTAACTGAATGTCACATTTGAGCTATTCTTGCCCTTTTTCTTTCCAGTCATGGACCACAGAAATCTGGGAAAAAAAGGTGGTTTATATCAGCTGGTGGACCCAGATATGTATTTATGCACCATTAATGTGAAGTTATCTGTAGATATTACCTGAAAATAGAAATTAGTCCTGTAAACAAAGCTCACACTTGTCCCAAACCCCGGGGAGAACACTGCAGAAGGTATTTAGGTGTCCAGGGAAATCAGTGAGACATTTTGGCTCCACACTATAAGAAAGTCCACATCTGTGATTTGCTAATCCCTCATGGATTTGTGATACAATCTCAGAACACAGATATGACACTGGATGGAAGCCCAGCTGAGAAGAGTTATCAGTTGGGTAGAGGGAGAACATGAGCAAGCCTGAAAAGGCTATTTTGGAGACAAAAGCAAGTTTGCAGAGTAGTTATATTGTTTTGGAGGCCATGGGTAGGTTTCAAGTGTTCTATACAATCCAGTTAGTTCTCTGGTTAAAATTCTGCTGATTTCCCTTTTCTTGGACAGTAAAATACATTACTTTTGTTTTTTTTCTCTGAAGCTATCTCTGTAAGAGAGACTTTCTGCTGGAGATATTCCCTGGGGAAAGTCAATATTCTATAGTCTACCTAGACCCAGAGAGAGTCTTGAATATGCAGTTCAACCACTACAGAAGTTTCAGACAGTTGTTGCATAACTAATGTGCTTGATCTAGAGAGGGAAGAAAACCTGTCACAAGTAAAATTGCATGTTAAACTGAAACTGTAGTGAAAAGTAGATCAGTGCAATCAGAAGCCATTTCCTTCATGACCATCCACCATGGTGATGACAATAATTTGCCATTCACTCCTGTCCCAGCCTGATGTAGAGGGAAGGACACATTCATCAAAGAAGGAAGATGTTTAATCAGTTCATGCTGTGTTCCACTCCTGATGTAATGTTTTAAGACTGTGGTGCAACACAGTCACACCCACTCATATAATAATTAGGGAATAATTAATTTGCCAGAGTGGCAGCCATAAAAAGTCAATGAGCCTCGATGTGCAATAAAAAAAGAGGCATAGAGGGATATATAAAATTTCAGGAAAGGGCGCTGATCTTGAATTTGTTGAAGGTAGTGGCAAAAAAACCTGCAAGTGCAAAATAAAATCCCGAGTCTCATAACCAAAAAACCCACAGTGACCTGTAAAAGACAACCCCAACAAACATAAGAACAGAATGACAAACCTACTTACACCACTGTAACTAAAATGTATACTGAGTAGATCTCAAAAGAAAACCTGAAAATTGGCAATGAGTAGAGATGACTGGATACCTTTTTCATGTATATTTTATTGTTTGAATAATAGCATTAGTCTCAAGGCAGGAGAGATTTGGCCCTTTTGTACTTTTCCCTAAACCTCAAGTGAATTTTACCTGTGGGAGAATGAATGATTGGCTCTTTGTGAAATCATTCTTCAGCATTAGGCATTGTTCCTTTAAACTTCTGATACAAAGAGCACCTCATTCCAAAGCTTCCAGTCTCCTGTCGCCAACTCCATTAGATACGATCGCTGCCTACCTGTGACTTTTGCACTTTTTCACGTCAACAATTTACCCTTTCAAAATGTTTACAAACCATCTGGCTCATATTTAATTTTAATCAGACCAAATCTGGGAAAATAACTCGTGTTTTTTTTGTAATTAAATTATCTAGAAGAACAACAGCGACAAAATATCATATCTTGTAACAGATATACTGATGCCTTCTTCACACCTAAAGGTATCATTGCAAATTGCTGTAGTTGCTCAGAGATTTTGGAGGGTGTTTTCAGAATACCTGAACATTTTCTTAAACTTTCTTCCTTGGGGTTTATGGGAGTTTTTATAGTTGATTTTAAGGAGGGAAAGAAGGCAGGTGATGCTCAGATCTTTTAAAACTCAGACATTATCTTGGTTCTTTCCAAACCAGTGTTCTCTGTGGCTGTTTGAATGACCTGCTTGATTTTCCTGTGTGAGGAAAATTTTCACAACTGAATCCAAGAAAAGGATTCAGTAGGATTCCTGATCCTGATTTAACAGAACTGTTGGGATAGTTGGAGAAAATCTGCTAATTGATGATTTATATATGATTATGGCTTTATAAAAATCTTGCAATATTCCAAGAGGGACCACAGAATTTGACCACGCACATATGTATGCAGAGAAAAGAAAACAAAAGGTGTTACTCTGGTCTTCCAGCTCCTCTGCACACACGTGTGTTAAATCAGACCCAGTGGAAATCCTTAAGCACTCCCTCTTACCTCTCCGATTTCAGAATAACAGGGGAAAGTTGAAACAGGTGTTGGGGAAAAAAAAAAAAGGAAGCAGGTTTTTCTCATCAGGAATACATTTTTCATGCCCGTTATAAATGTTTCCCCGTTCAAAACAACACTGTTTCCTGCCGGCAGGGAGAGAGTTAAATCAAAGCAGAGGTTGTTAAAGGAGCAAAGAGGAAATGCGAGGCAATTGCACAGATAAGAATATCTTCAGATAGGTGGCTTCAAAGGAGCTCCGATGATAATGGCTGGGTCATCACTTGGAGAAAAGCTAATGAGCTGGCTCCATCCAGGCTACAGTGGGTGCTCTTCCCAAGGCTAAGTGGGGGATCAAAGAAGCCTAAAACCTCAAAGAACTAGAAAAGGGAGGGAGAGCTCTGGCTGAGCCAAGAGAGGCTTCCCAGAATGTGTCAATTCCGGAGCTGACAGGCTGGGAAGACTCCCAGACAGAAAGAATGTGCTGCAAGCAATGTAGCTGTTCCTCCTGAGAGAAACTAATCTGGATTTATGTAAATTATACCGTGTGGAAGTTTAGATTTGAGAACGTGCATAAAAAAGAAAACCATCATTTTTTGCATTAACACCTGGGCCCACGGTCTTTATGTCTTTGAATTAGTGAACAAACAATATTTTGCTATCAAGTCAGCGCGGTTTGGAACTTTTTAATCAGCCTCTTAGCAGAACTCCTTCGGTAACTAAGCCCCAGCTGAAGGTATTGAAGTAATCCTGGTGGTTACCCAGGAACTGTTACCCGGCTACGCGAGGGCAAACTGCCAAATTGCTGCTTAGGAAACGAAGTACCCCGGGCTCGACACCGCTGTAAGGACGTAACCTTGAGAAGGGACAGCATTCAATAACCCTGGTGAGGCTTTCTCATAGTAATGGGCAGAAGTGGGCTATGAATCTCTAAGCAGATCTTGTATGAATGAGGAACTGTTCCCCAGGAAGGGCTGGTGATAGCCCAGCGCTGATGGCCGGGTGTGGAGTGTTGGGCACATGCACTTTGTTTGTCCGAGATACTTAACGTTTGTCGTGGGGATTTTTCTATCACATTCACTGCATATTTTAAAGTGACTAAGACGTAGGTGAAGATAAAAGGTTATTGTGAACATCTCCCCAAATGCTGGGTGATGGCATGGAAGGATCAGTGAATACAACAAGGGTGTGAGTATTCAGTGTTGTTTCACAAATACCTTCAACTAGAAAGAGGCAAATAGTGCTATTGGAAGAGGAAAAAAAAAATATATCTCTGGAGAATTGTTTATCTGTCTACAGAGATGAACTGTGGCACTTGGAAGAACTCAGTGTGTTAAACCCCCTCACTTTGTGCTGCCAGAATACCTTACAGGGGAGCGACAGAGTTCTTTCCAGTTTAGCACTGACAGCAGCACGCACTAATCTGCAGCCTTATGGTGCCGAAGTGCGATAATGCCCCGACAATACCAGATGAAATCTGCAGCTGCTCTCTCCATGTCCTCTTTCTGAGAATCCAGCACAGTCTGTTGATACCATCCAGCACTTGGGTGGAGACTTGCCAACACAGCACATGGCTCGAGTGAAAGAAAAGAGCACTGAAGGGCATCAAAATGCAGAAAATTACTTTTTAGATTTCTTATGTTATTATTGCCTACTTTTAGAGAATCCAGAGTATGACTATTATAATTATACAGGCAATCTGAGATCAGATAAAATAATCATCAGGGATTTAATCATTGTTGGATGATTTTTTTAAGAGGTGTTGTTGAATATACTGAATAATGCCTTTATAGAGGTAGCTGTTTTCCTTGGTACAAGACTTTCCTTCTGTAGATGACTCTCTCTCACTAGAAGTTTTTTGTGAGTGGCAATGACTCTGACTTAATGAATCTCTTTTCCAAGTGGGTTCTTCTCTATCATGGAATTGTTTTAGCATTGTTATTATAAGCTTCCACAGAGATAACATTTTTAATAGCCTGTTCTATTCTGGCTCCATAGCCCGTGCCTCAATTCTATTAGAAAATGCTCTGCAGAGTCACCAGGGTATAAGAATCTGATTAGAAAACTTGGGGCACTGTCTTTTTAGAAAGGATCTTTGTGTTATCCACAGCAGAGGAAAATGAACTATCCAGTGAAGGTATAATACACAAAACTAATTCAAAATCTCAATGACTACTTACTTATTCAAGCAGCTACCCCTAGAGAGAAGAGTTGAGCAAAGTGGTTGTAGGTAGTCTCATGATAATATCTTTACATTCCTGCAATGCCTTTCTTGCCAAGGTATTTTACAAGTAGATACAACCTAAGGGTTGTAGAATTAAAAATTATTTTAGCCTAAATAACCCTACTTTCAGTGGGATAACCAGGATTTCATTTTTCCTTCCGATTGTTACTTTCAGACTTTACCATGGACTTGACATTGTTTATCCTACAGTCACATTTCTGATTGACTAATGACTTTGGCTATAAAGAGACACAAATTGGATTAACTCAATTCTTTACTCTGGGAAATAATGCCCATTGTCTCAGTTTCTGACCTCCTGTGCTCATTTCTGAGATAGATGAAATAAAAGATTTACAATTCTGTATGGTGATCACACCATCTACATTCTTATGAGGATCTAATTATAGTTGAATTACCATTGATTTACTAAAAAAAGCCCCAATCTATTGCAATATTGTACTGTCCAAAAAGCATTAAAAAGTTGAGCCCTGTATTACAACACTTCTAAGTGCTGGCATGTTGGCCTTCATCACTACATGCCCAAGCTGCTGAGTGAGTCAGTGACTGAATAATACCTTGTTTAATAATCTTTTGTCAACTGCAGTATCTCATCTGGAGGGTTATCATAATAAAGACAGTAATTGTTTCTTCAAAGTAGCCGTTAGAGAATTGTGTAACCACTACCATTCTAATTAGAGCATTCAAGATTAATTTCAAGAATAGTGTTCCTTGAGAGTTCAGTCACAGGAGATGCTCATTTAGAAAGAAATAAAGTTGTTGTCCATGGATATGTAAAGGCTGGTCCCCAGTAGGTGGGATACTACACACACTTAATAAAGCACAATATTATAGCCAGTAGAGATGAATGAAGTACTGAACTCACTTTTCCAAGGTCATTGCCTGGGAACTGAAGAATTATTTCCCTAGTGTTGTCTAATGTCCAGTTCACTGAGATCTGCTGCATTTCAGATGTGCATCCTTTGAGGAAAGCACTTCTTTATATCCTGAGAGCACGAGGGCTGCAGATGTACCTCTGGGAAATAGCCAAGCATGAGAGTGGGTGACAGGCAACTTTTCCAGGTGTACCTGGGACAGACTGATCAAGAACCTGCTTAACTTAAGACTGATTTGCACAGGCAGTTGCACAGTTTCCTGATTTTTCTCATGCAGCCCGAGTTTGATTGAAGGAAAAAAGATGTAAATCAGCCTCCTTTTGAAAGCAAAGCAAACCCTAAACTCATTGGATGTGGACAACTGTGAGATCACTGGGAAAGAAATAAATGGCATCGTTTGTTCACTGTGAGAGTTGGGACAGAGCAGTGGAAATGACAGGATGGGACTGTTTTATTTGCTGCTGATTTCTGTGTGCTAACTTCATCTGCAACACTTACCAGAACGATAAAACCACTGAGGGACACCAGATGGTGCTGCTGTAGATGCTCTTGCTGCTTTGGATGCCCTGCTGATGTGGCAGTTTGCTTTTGGAGGAATGCTCCTGGTCAGCTGTGATGCATTCAGTTTTGGGAGCTGGATACACAGCCAGCAGTATCTGCACTAATCAGGGACAGAACTCCTCTTAACTGGAGTGATGGCCTAGGAGCCCAATTTAAATTCCTGACTTCAGATTCCAAGGAATTTAAGGGAAGCTGGGATCTATGTTTGGATCTGAAGTTTCCACTGAAAGAGACTTTCCTCCTTAGCCAGAATCACCTGGCTCTGACCCGCTTGGTGGGATTCAGAACAATGTAATACGTCCAGAAACCAAAGTGAATTCCAAAAGCTGCAGAACTGGTTGCCTTCTACTAGTTGAGCAAGTAGTCTAAATGCTTTTATTGTTTTAGGATTGTGAAGATATTTTATAAACCATCCTTTTAAAGTGAACAGACCAAGCATTTGAGCCCTCTGTGGCTGCTCACAAGAACTGGTGTGTTTTTGTCCCACTGCACATCACTGGCATACAATAAATACCATCCTCTGAGAGACAAGTATTTTTATATCAGCAGTTGCACAGGCTAAATACACAGGGATCCTCTTCAGGGTGCTGGCAAATGGTGCTTTCTCATGCATGGAGATGTTTATATTGCTATTCACCATCCAGCCCACTGAAAACATTCCTATTCTTCTTGATAGCTCTTGATTTTCATTTTAAATGCAGAAGACATGCACATTAGTGCTACATTAATTTTTTTACATGTGCTGTACTGATGTGCTGTCAGGTCCCTTTGCTTGAATATTAATCCCTTTTTTTTGATGTGTGAAATTTTACATTTCAATCAAAGGGGCTTATTTTTCATTGCCAAACTCCTCTATGACCAAACGTCTCACAGTGTTCTTTTTGTATTTTATATAAACTTCTGCTCTACCTTTTTACTTACTTTTTCCCCCACGCTCTTGCAAGCAGCTACAGTTCTAGTACATTCAGTGAGACAACTGATCAGCTGAGGAGGACACTGGCAAAAGTGTCACATTGTACCTCTCTAGAACTGTTATCTGGGGGTGAGTGAGCCATTTCAGCTGACTTACTGTCAATAGGAAAGGAAGAATATCCATACCATAAATTTATATTTCAGCTTCTTCCTATCTAGAAATGGAAATATCCTCTCTGTGGAAACTCTTTTTTTTTTTTTTTTAAACCATGAAATGAGCCACAGATCAGAAAAAAAAAAAGAAACTAAAATTTCAGTAGTACTGAAAACCAACACAATCACAGCGTTATGTAACTCCTTTCCACTGCCTGATCTCACAGGATAGCAGGAAATAGGAAATATAGTTGAAGATGATTCATCACATGCCCGAAACAGATGTTCCTCAATTTGAAACGTATCATCTCAGCCAGGCAAATAGAACTGTGGTGGATGTCAGATGCAGTTACATTTGCCTGACAGATACACCACGCTTTGGAATAACATTACTGCTAATGATAGCCTACTGCTGATGGGGAGTTCTTTGTTTTGCTGTTGATGTAGAGCAGTCAGGTCTGCTTGGTGCATCCATTAGCAATAAAGCTTTGTGTGTGTGTGTGTGGTATTGCTAAATTGAATTATAATGCAAAACACAGGCGCCATCCTCCCTTCATTTTTCAAGCGTTGCCTGTGCAGCCTCAAAACCAACACTTAATAGAGCAAGTTACTCTCCTCCATAGAGTTAAACCACCTGATTTATTTCCCTTTAGGATAACAACTTCCTGTGGTTGACCTTTGAGCAGAGCTGAAGTTACATCCCCGTGCAACAGGCTGGCCTTTGTGTGTGGCTGCATCCCCATCTGATGCCTGGTGCCAATTCTAATTGTACTGGGGCCAGCAGCCCCTGCCGTCTCTCAGAGCTTTAAAGATTTCTTGGGGAGGATATGAAATGATAAAATGCCAATCTCCTCGTGCTCCTTAACAAAATGCCGGGGTGGCTTTGCATTTTTCCTCAGCAGGGTTCGGTCGCTGCTCTAAAATAAAAAGCCTTTTTCCTTCAGGTGAGGTCCCCATTTGCATAGCAAACAACAGAGAGGATGTAAAAGCCTGGCTGCTGGACAGCTGCAGAGATGCTGGGATTCACCAGGACAGCTGGCCAAGCCCAGAGGGAGTTTAAACTCAAGACCAAAGATTTATACCGACAAAATGCTTAACAGGGGTTTTATGAAGATAAAAGACAGGAAGTACACAGCTTATCCTTCTTCCTTGCTTGATGGGCAAAGCTTGGTCAACACCTTTTTTTTTTCCTCCTGTTTGCTGCTAAATTCTCAGAGCCACTTGTGTGAAAGCACTGTAAGTAGATACAGTTTTCAACTCCTTATCAACTGGGAGTTATAGACAAAAAGCACTATTTACCAATTTGGTCATAGCTCTCCGTGTTAATGAATTTTGTAGGAGTACACATAGCTATAGTTAGAGAAGTGGCAAATTAGGAACTTTTGGCTTTATTTAGGATTATTTACCTTTCAAGGCATTATTAAGAGGTTTGGGGTTTGGTTTGTTTTGTAGTCTCTCTCTCTAGGAAGAGTTGCATATCCTCCTGGGAGATGCCTTTAAAGAATTTCTCCTGTTTGCTGTGGGAGGTAAAAGAGTGGGAAAGCAATTAAAAAAAAGAAAATATTTATTCCATTTTTTAAGAACTTCCATAGTTAAACATCAAATGTTGAACATTGTCATAAATCAGTCATTCACCATTGAAGAAAACACATATTCATACTGGCTAAAAGACTGACTTTTACTGTGGGTGAGCAGTATGTGGAATAGAAAGGTGACTGACAGCCAGAGAAAATTAAAAAGACACATGTATTGCCAAAGTACTTTCTTTAGCAGCAGATAAATGCATTAAGAGTGGCCTAAAGGCATGGGTTGGCTTGTTTTGATTAGACAGAGCAATTTGCTCTCTTACATGGGGCTCTAATCACTTGTAGCTGCAAATAGACTGGTTTGCTGAATATACTGATGGCAACCACCACAGTGAATGTTGAGGGACTGGCAGCTCCAAATCGACTCCTGGAAGTAGAGGAGTTGCCACTTGTAAGCTGCAGCTTCTCTGAGTGCACATTCCAGCACGGAATGAATGAGTTGGAGCAGGACAGAGGGACTTGTGCTTCTCCTGGGGTGTACCTGTACCTTCAGTTCCTCAGAACATCTGAACTGACAATGACTCAGTGCTCCCGTGGACTTAAAAGCCTCGTGAAACACTTCAAATGGGGTCAAAACGAAGCTGGGGGTGGGGGGAGGAGGAGGAGAAAAATAAGTCCTGCTTTGTTTTCCTAACTGTGAAAGGAACTTCAGCACATCAAGGAGTAAAATTTGGAAATGGCTGCTTGACAGTTTAACATAAACAATCCCAGTGATGAAAGCACAAAATGGGGATAATTATCTGTTCAAATAAATCTGATTGATGCTAATGAGCATTTGAACAATCCATTAAGGATCCAGGTTTTTTTCTGTCCAACTTTCTTTGGTAAGCAAAAATGACACATCCAAAACTTTTATTAAGTATACCAATTCCCTCTGTATCTTCCCATCTTTTACCTTTTCCAAGAAGGCTCTACACCTCCAGCAGAAAGGCCACTGAACTTATTATTCCCACGTAACAGCTTGATGCAGTGACAGCTGCTGGAGCTAAAAATCAGCTCAGAAATGACCCAGTGCTTCACTCTGGTGCTGCAGTTTGCAGATGTAAGAGTGAGGAGAGACTGCAGAACCCTTCTGGGGAGGTCTTGTGCTCCTGAATGGAACAGTCCTCTGTGACTGTGCAGTAATTTGAGCAGCTTGGAGGGACCTCACAATCCATGGATCTCTGTCTCTTCCTTCAGCCAGTCCTGCTCTACTCTGTTTTTCACTAACTTGCCCTCTTACATGTGGTCAGTGAATTCTTCCTCAGAAAATGTCCAAAGACACAAGAGTAAAAGCTGGATTTGCCCTAAAATCCAAAAAGTGTTGACCAGTTCAACCACTGACTCTGAAACACGAGGGCAAGTGCTGAGAAGAAAATATTTTTTCATGGGACTGTATTCCAAATATCTGTTATTGAAGTACTGCAACCAAAAAAAAACCAGAATTCCTAGGATGTCAATCAAATTTAAATGGTGTTTATCTACATATTACAAATATCAGGCTATTTCATTCAGTTTGTCCATCTTCTGATAAATTGGCTTTGAAATCTTCCTTTGACCAGGGGGAATGTCTGGCATATCATATGAAATGTAGCTCATTTCACTTCTCTGTGCCATCAGTAAAAGGGCCAAAATATTTTGTTTCCTTGTTAAAGGACAGCTATAGGATCTGACTCAAGTTTTTGGAAGACATGCAAGGCATCTTATGATCATTTTCCTTCACTATATTGGATCAATAATATAGATATTCCTCTTAGGAAAAGAGGCTTCTTAGGAAAATCTCAGATTTATCACATACAGATAATATTTGTATCTATAGGTTGTTAGATAATGTTTTGAGGGCCATATCCCATTGCTCCTACTGGTCTTGGGCAATATCTATATTTAGGATGTTACTTCCTCGTATTTGACTGTCCTTCAGAGAACCTTTATGTTTAATTTTTTTGTTCTAAGGTGCCTAATATTCTCAAAAATTCTTAGAAAAGAATGCCTCCAGCATGCCTGTCTCTTTCTGAATACTAATGAATTTTCTGACAGGTGTTCTTCACATTAAATAATAATTTTAGTCATTGATAAGCACTATTTATTTGTAGAAGCAAAAAAAATTCTGTACAGAAAATTATTCAATTAACTCATGTGTCCACTTCAGCCTGTTGGTCTGCAGTGAACAAACAAGGATGTTTTATTTGAATGGATGTTTGTAACTCCTGCCAGTGTAAATCCATTTATCTTCCAGTACTTGGCCATACACTTGAGCAGCCACGTATATTTAGACTGCATGAAGCTTTTTTTTTTTTTTAAAAAAAAAGGTGCCCTTTCTGGGAGCAACACAATTCAGCACTTCCCTGGATAGTGTGTGACATCTTCTAAGTGAATTCAGATGAGATTATGGCAGCAAAACCCCCAAAATCCCCCAAGGGCCTTGGGTTCAGTCCCCCAAGTCACACTGGACTGGAGTGACATCCTCACTCTCGGGATACAGTTGGAAGAATTCATGTGTATTTATTTAGAGGTACAGAGATGTTTTTTCTCTCCATTTTGGAAGTTCTCAGAGGACATGAACACACAGTTCCTGCAGAGGGGGGAACTTCACTGGGGACAGCTTTGCTTTTGTTACCTTAATATATCCAAAGGGATATATTAAGAACCTTGAAAGTATATCCAGCTTCATCCAATTCCCAAAGAGAGAAAGTTAAAAGCTCTTATAGCTCAGCAGATGAGACTTTTGCCTCTGTCTGGTTAAGCCAGGACAAGGCTCCAGTGGTCTAATGTATTTAGAATTGGATATAGATTTTCGAGAATTGGATATAGATTTTTAAAAGCAGCCCAGAAGATTTAATTCTTGCCATCTAGTTGCTCTTAAGGAGCTATTTATTACAAAAGAAAGATGAAAGATTTTTAATTGGACTCTGAATTAATTTCAAAATACATTCTTTTTCCTTAGATGAGAAACAATTGTGTGTGTGCTGGTTTCACACTTACATTCCAGAAAACTGGCTTTTGTGGAGACTCAGACATTGAAAGTGCCCATGCTGTAATGATTTTTGGTTACACAGAAACCTCACTTGCTATAACAAATAATGAAAGTATATAATGGAAAAATATTTTAAAGCCATTTCTTTAAAAAGCCAGCCAAAGCTTAATAACAACTTAAAAATCTTTTAAGGTAGGTTTTTGAGATCTGGAAGTGCTTGATGTAAACACTTTTTCTCAATATCTTGCCCTGGAGATCCAATTTGCTATTATTAAACATACTGAGATATTCTTGTTAGAAGTAGGACTAAAAATAACCTTTCAGCACGCTGTTGCACTAGTATTTTTAGGTCTAAGTATTTATTCCTCCTACCAATCACTGCTTTGTGTTAATTAATTTTTGGTGACAACTTCATTTTATCTTTTTGTGGCTTTGTTCCAAAGAAATTTTATTTTGACAGACTTTGGGTGTTCTGCTCTCAATCATTACAGTATGGAAAAAAGAAAAGGGTCTGCTGTAAAAAGAGCAATACATTTGTTGATCAGCTGTTCCTCATTTGTCAGCAAAAAAAAAACAAAACAAAATCCAAAGAACTGAGGCCAATGCTTTATTAGGAAGGTAGACAAGCTCCAAGCACAGTCAGTGGTTTTTATTGTCATTTTATGGCAGAATAAATGACCAGGTGAGAGTCGATGTGATCATGCCATTGTAAATCCCAGTTTTATTTGGACTGGGTTTGCATGGTTAAAAGCTAATAATAACATTAACTTGATCATGGGCTTATTTAATGAATACACACGAGCCTAATAATTTCTCAGAAAGCCCATTTGAAAGGGAAAATTGTGGGGTTTTTTGTAGGACCCTGGGCATTAACACACCAAACCAACTGTGAGTCCATCCAGTCTGATTTCCAGACTGCTGGTGTGAGCAAGTGAAATGCTCGACTCACAGCAGGGCAGATCCAACCCTGTTGTTTGAAAAGAGATAAACTACAGGTGTTCCTGGATCCTCATTCCAGCAGCAGAGGATCTAATGCAACATCTGTCCTTAGTTCTGCACAGACATGACCAAGAAGAGCTCCAGAGTAATCAGGTGCTGTAGTAAGAGGTGTTGTGGTAACGAATGGCAGGTGGGGAAAGGTGTGGAAGGATATTTGGTATTATAGCCTGAATAAAACCTCCTCCCATTCACAGTCATCGATCAGCCCAGTCCTGAAATGTGTTGCCATCTTACACTTGCTGATTTAATCTCAAATTTTATTTGTATTTATGTTTTAGTGCTCTCACACATCTGTCATTTGCAGTTGCCAGTGTTCAAGCATTGGGGAATATAATTATGAGAAAACTGAATGAATAATCAATACTTTATAATATTGCATTGTAGTACAGTGAGGACCCAGTAAATGGCCAGACTCGCACTGTGGATGAGTAAGAATTGCTCAAATATAGTAAAAAGCTTGTCCTTATTCTGAAAGGTTTCATGTTGAGGTAGAATTTCAGCATGATAAGAAAAACTGGTCTCTTAATCCATGTAAACAAGGCCAATTCCTGGAACACTGGTGCTACTCCCTGGGGCAGTCACTGCTTTGTTTGTGATATTCTTGGTGCTACTGGGCTGCATGGAGGAAAGGCAGCTCCAGATGGGATTTACTGTTGTTTTTCCCTTCCCTTGGGCTGCATTTGGGGTGTCCATCTCATGTGCCCCAAAGTGAATCCCGTTGGATCCCCGGTGCTTGGGAAGTGTGTTTCGGGCAGAACGTTTCCCGTGAGCACTGGAGGCAGTGGGAAGGCACAGGGAAGGCAGGACAAGTGGCCATCCTGAGGGTGCTGGGGGATGGTGAGTCCTTTCCTGGTGCCCGTGGAACTCATAGAAAGCTTTTCAAAAAAAAAAAAGGAGAGCATTACAACAGCAACTCATGATGCAGTCAAAGGCTGGGGAAAATCTGGGGAGTATTTGCTCCGAAGTGTTGACAGCTCAGTATTTAATAAAGGACGAGCCTGGAAGGTGTCACAGTCTTCCTCCTCCCATCCCTGGCATGTGGGAGGCTGGAGCACTGAAGGATTTGGTGGCCTGTTTTCTGTGTTCCATCTAATGACTGGAAAGAAGAACCCTTTTTTGCTATTGCCTTTGTCAAGCTCTCAGGGGGTCTAACACAGCTGCTGACAGGGACTGCTCACTAGAATGTCTCAGGTGCAGGGGTGAAGTTATCTCTCACACTTAGGGTTGTAGAGCCACCCTTAAGTCCCCTTCTCCCAAGCCCCAGAAGGTATAACCCTCAGTTTTGGGCAGATGGCTCTTGGGAAATTGCCATTTCTTCTACTTCTCTCAGTCAGAGGACGTTGAGGAGAGTATACATGAGGGACAGAGAAGCACTGGTAATATGTGTGGTTTTACTCTAGGGCTTGTACTGAGTGAATAAGTCTTCTTCTTCATTCTTTTTTTCTTTTTTCTTTAAATATTCCTCTCTGCAGGGAGCTTTATCCCCTAGTCCAACAGTCTGGGAACAAGAGAAAGAATTTAATAGCTCCTGGCTTCTAATCTAAGGGCACACAGTGAACTGCATTGTGTCCTCGAGCAAATTATTTAAACTCTTAACATCAAATTCACCTCTATTCATGCTCTCTGCAACCTCAATGTCATCATATTGAGAACATAATTTGTTCTAAATTCCCTAAGATGTGATCCCAAGATCAGTGTTTGTCTTTCTCATAAGTATTTTGCAAGGAAAGGTTCCTTTTCTGGTTTTGCTAGAAGTCTGTATTTCTAAGTATTACAAGCAGGAAAGGACTACAGACTGTATCCATCCCAAGGCTTTGGGCTTCAGTGTTTTTGGTGGGACCATGAATGAAAATACAGCCATAACTACAGACTTAAAGGGAGAGAGATTCCCTATATCCTGTATATCCCATATAGAAAGGAAAAGGCCTGCCAACCCCAACACAGGCATTTTGTTCTCCATTAATTTCTTGCTCTCATGAGTTTCTTCATTTTCCAGGCTTCAGATGCCTTCTTGAATGTCTCATTCTCCTGAACAAGGGCAGTGGTGACAGATCTCATCTCTGGTGGCGAGAGAGGAAGCAAGGAGAGATCTCCTTCTGGTGAGTTATAAAGCTGCTTTCTCTCCTTTGTTTTTAAGCATTTAATTCTTAATCTGCCCCTGTGGTTGAGAGGGACACTTTTCCTCTGTTACAAGTCCTACCACTCTGTCAGAATGTCACAGCTCAGCAGCCTCATGGCATCGTGCAGGGGAACGAGCAGATCCTGCTACAGCACCTGCAGGGCTCCCTGTGGTGCCCATGTTTTCAGGTGCTGCCATCTTTAAGCTTCTGGTTCAGGTGCCAGTTGTGATGAACTTACAGACCAAGGATAGTGGGCACAGACCACTTCCCTCTAACACTTGTCCCTACAAGACCATACGATCCTTAAAAAAATACAAATCGTGCTTCCAAGCAGAATTACGTTCCTCTAAGACCTGGGATGTAAGTGATTTGGGCCTCAAAAGATGTCAGAAACACATTTTTGTTTTATAAATGAATGTTCATGGGTAAGTCAGGGCTAGTGCTTCAGACTTGGAGAAGCAGCAGTTTCCAGAACGTGGTTGCTGGGCTGGAGTGCCCCGTGCAAGGACACTGTGCAGTAAGACTTTGCACAATATTGTGTCTATCCAGGCTTGATTGTTTAAAAAAGAGTCAAGATCAGTCATCCTGAACCACAGCAAACAGAGATTCTCCTTAGGATTGTGTTTAAAGCAGTGAGATAAAAACAGTGGAGTGTTTGAATAGCGGCTTGTTGTGCTGATGGCTTTTGCTAAGTTGTATTTCTTTGGAATAAATTGACAGCAACTTGAGAAATTCTACTGGGACTCCACTTGCATTTCTGAAGTATCACCTAAGCAGCAGCTCAGGCTTTCTTTATTTTATGCTTTTCCCAGAAGAAAAATGGTAGTATCTGCAGCCTGGTTTGGTTTCTTTTTTTTTGGTGAAGTATCATTTTTTCTCCTTCTTTCATTGCATGCAGTTATTTAAGTCTGCAACTCTATGTTTCTTTTGTAGAGGAATTTAGGACTAACACTTGCTCCTGCTCTTGGGATATTATGAGTTTTCCCAGCTGAAATATTTTAACATTGTCACAAAATTGGGGGTTTTTAGTAGTATATTCGCTTGCAGGCCAAGTAGCTTAAAAAATGGATAATACCAGAGCCTCCAACTGCTCAAGAGGAATTTTTTTCCCCTATCCTAGTTCTAGTAGATAATATTTTTGACCTTTGTTATCCCCTGTATTTATTTTCCCTTTTTCTAGTTCCTTGATAGAAGATTTAATCATTTTTTCCCTCTGAACATCCATGAAAGAATACCACTACGGATTCTCCAGGTTTTTTTCAAAACTTTTGATTGTAACCTACTTCCAAATTCCGAATTTCTTTGCAATATCTAACCTTTTGATATGGTGTCTTGTTGTACTTTAAAATCTTCTCCTGGTACAAATGGGAACACTGCTCCTGACGGGGGCTCTTGGCTTTGTTTGGGAATATTTGTGCCTCAGCTGCAGTGGCCTGGGTCCATTGCATCCTGCCATTTGTTCTAGCTGGAATTGTTTGGTGCACTAGATTCCTTTGGAGCAGCACACAGTGTGAGTTGAGTGGCCACAGAGCTGGCAGAGGGATCAGCCCTGACAGCCCCCTCAATGCTGCAGATCCTGGAGCAGGGACTGGGGTTTGCTGTGCCTTGTCACACACACACTGACCTCAATACACCTCAAAACTGTGTATTTTGCTTCCAAAGAAACTCTCCAAGCTCTCTCCAAAAGGATCTTCTTCAATGTACATGGAAGCTTGAAAGGAGAGGGGTGAGTTCATATAGGAGACCAGCATATCCCTAATTATTCCAGGGATGGAAGTCAAACAGTGCCTGAGCTGTAGGAAAGCAGAGTAAAGTTAACAGAGGGATCACTGCACCCTCTGCTCAGCACACACCAGTTGTTTGTGCCAAGGCAAGACTGAGTGACTAAAGACCAAAATGTTGTCTGGTTACTGATTCAAAAATTAGGATTGATCCATAGTACAAGTGTTACAGCTGGGACTGGTCAATAATCTCAGGATGGAACTTTTTCAGTGTAAATTCACGTTGCCTCTGATTGACACAGTTTATTCATTCATGCTGAGCTTGTCAAATTGCCTCAGCTAAAAGATTCATCAAGACAAATAATTTTCATTTTGAAAGTTTTGATAAGAACCAGATTTATATATGTGTTCATGTTTTTAAACAACGTTTTTTACTATTTTGTCCAGATGAATCTGAATATTTTAAAACTGGTTAAAGCCCTTGCCAGGACATTTTTTAATGGGAAGAGTGGTGGATTTTTGCAGTGTATCTGTTCAGGCAGGGAAGTATGAAACCAAACCAAACCAAGTTATTCACACAACTTGGCTTACTGAGTTGTAAAAACATGTAGGTGGAATTGCTCCACTGCTGGAAGAACCTGAGGGTTGGAAATACCTCTATAGATCTTTCCCAGAATTCCCCAATACTATTGTGTGTAACTTAGGATGTCTAAGAGAAAGCTCTGTTTTGAGATACTTGCAGTCTAAATGGACAAGGTAAATGGTGAAATGGAGACACTGAGAGGAAAATGTGATTTATGGACAATAGGAGAGGAATGAAAGGGCAAGGAGCAAGCAGAAAATCTCATTCAGTTGAATCACATAACATGCTGTAGATGTTGCTGAAATGTGCTGTAGAGGAGGAGGTGCAGCCCTTTATTTCCCCTCTCTGTCACCTGTGAAAAACTGTATGGTTGGGAATGGTACTCCTGGCTCCTTAGAACAGGTTAAAAATGTGGAAAGGTTGTAAGAAAATAAGTGGAAAGGGAAGTAAAAGACTTTCTCCTTTGGAAGATGTTGAACAACTGAGGACTAAAACTGAAATTTTCTTTGAAGTTCTTTTTATGATGGGAACAAGGTGTAAATCCAAGCTGACCCCCATGTACTTGCTGTACCTTGCTTCTTTTTTTTTTTTTTCTCAGCCTTTTACACCCTAAATATTAAGAACCTGGGAGGTCAGTTGCTTCCAGGTGCTTCTGCAGTAACAGTGAATTCAACCTCAGGTGAGAGCAACCACACTGCCTCTATCAGGACAAAAAATTAATGAAATCACCATCTGAGATATTCAGTTACCTGTGAAGGAGAATTGTGTGTGAGTGTAATCAAAAAATGGCAGAAGTGCTGCTTTGTTGTTCATTTGGAGGTTTTTCTTTGTTCCTGCTGTCACAGCCTGCAGGGAAAATCTTCTTTAGTTTCCAAGTATCAAGTGAGAGAGCTGAGGGTCCAATAATCCTCCTCAGCTAAGTGAACATGCACTAGAACCTCTCTTAAAGAGAGATTTCACTCCTATTTTGGATGTGGATTGGAGGGAAGATGCTGTAAGGGGTTATAACCCCATGGAGTATCTCTAGCTTTTAATATGATTGCAGAACCACTTGTCCCTCCCTCAAATAAATCAGATCCATGTCTCCTACTGCCCTTTGCAGTGGAGGACAAGGAGTCCAAGGCACTGCTCGAGCTCCCATGGCTGGAAGCACATCCTGAGTTTCTGGCTCTCCTTGCAGGATCAGTGCCAGGCACTGCTCTTCTGAAAGCAGGACTGAGGTGCTCCATAAATAGCAGGCACAGGGGGCAGACACTTCTCCAACCCCTTCTCCTTGAAAGGAGAGGTTATTGCAACCCAGGGGTATTTAAGGAGTACAGGGGGCATTTGAGGAGACAGGTAAGGGAGGTGGAGGGCAAAGGGAGGGAGTAGGTATTGGAGTCCTTTTTTTTCTTCAGATATCTTTTAAAAAAAGGGGAAGAAAGGAGAAGATTGGCTCAACTAAGTTTAACAGAGTGGCACACTGCTCCTGTGATAGCCAAGGCTGCTGGTTCAGTGCTTACACTGCGAGATCAGGAGCAGAATAATTGCCCCTCAGTGTTGTACATCTCCTGGTCTGCCAAGCAGGAAACAGAATCCTCAGAGCATTTTTCCCCAAGGGAAGATATGAATGAAAAAAACAACTGCAGTTGGCTCTGCTTCCTTTAGCATTTTGTTTCAGACTCCTTGCTGCACCAGCAAGTGTCACTGTGGTCTTTCCTATATGGCAGCAGAGATGAGAATGTGAGTTTTGGAACAGGAAGGGGGGGGAGAAACCCTAATCACGATTAGGAGAGTGGCTCTGCCACACCCTCTATCTGGAATCAGTGACCCAGAGTTCCAATCTCCCTGTGATTTCATTGGCAAAGTGACCTGAAATTATCTGTTAAATCTTTCACTCTGGAGACGTTTTAATGGTAGGATCATGTGACAAAAATCTAATGGTTCTTCTTTCTTGTGGGAATGATTGCTGCTTGTAATAATCATGGTGTCATTTTCAGGATAGTCTATTTGCTAAACCGTGTTTTTAAGTTTACCTTGTCAGATTCTCATATTTGGGAGCGGAAGTTCGTTGCTGCTTCTCTAGATAAGAAAATGAAATATTTATTAATTTAGAAAAAGGAGTGATATGAAATCTGTGACTCTAATTTTATTTCTGCTCTGCTTTTTCAACGTTGTTGAATATTTTGGCACCGTTTCCAATATATTTAATATTAGATGGGGAAGTGTGAAAATGGAAATGCATTGGGGAAATGGAAAACCACCAACATTCCTGTTACTGAAACAAAACTAAATTATTATGACAAGTATTATCATGAATATGGAAAGGAAGCAAGATTGTGTTTTCTTCTCCAACTGCCTAGCCACAGTTTCATGTTCCACAAAAAGGAAATTCAGTGACACTGAAATGTTAAGCTCTTAAATTTTATCTTCAGGAGACCTACGGCTCATTAAAGATATTAATACATATTTCTTCCTTTCTTACCTAAATAGTTCCTTTAACCCTTTGTACTTAGCTGATTCAGGTCATCCCAAAATCCTAGAAATTACATCCAAAAGCCTATTCATTCCTCCATGAGCAGGACTGATGTGTTGGGTGAGATTCTTGGTTGTGATCACTCCCCGTGGATTCTCACTGAGCTGGGATTCCACATTTCATCTCCTGGTCATGTGCCCTGTACCTTTTTCTAAATCATCCTGAGTGTTGTACAAAGTGTGGGAGGGGTGGTACAAAGGGAGGGAGGGATGTCAGCAGGGATAACCCCCCAAAACTGGGCTCCTTCCCACATTGGGAATCTCCTTTGCTGAGAGAAGTCTTGATGTGAGGGTGTGAGGTTGGGCTTTCAGACTGTCAGCATTTCAGGGAAATGGAGAATGAGAGTGGGACAGCAGGAATGCATCCATTGCTCTGTTTAATTCATTCTTGCAGCCATGAGCTGATGCAATCTTGCCTTTGCTAAGTACACTACAGAGGAACATTGACAACAGGAAGAATGACTGACTTCAGGGAGGAGAATTAGAATTATTTGACCTTTCGTAGTCTCTTTTCATCAGCTCTACAGAAAAGAATATCATAGCTCAAAGCTCTTGTTCCCTCAGGTTTCTTTCACTTTAATAACATTCCTGCATGGATGTAATAAAAGTCTCTTTTTTCTTGAGCTCGTTTTTCTCCCTTTATTTCTACTTGCCATTCTTGACTTCACAGATCACGACCAGGACAATAATAAAAATCTCAGACTATGCTGGAGGAGGCAGGATTTTTGTCTTAGCCATCAAATTTCCCATTTCCATTGTATTCATTGCAATGTACCTCACAAAGACATCAGCTCTGATTTTGTAGATTCAGGAGCTCAGCTGGTTGGGTATCTTTGGAGGAACACCTGGAGTATAATCCTCTATCTTTCCAAACCCTGCTTGTTACTACCTAAACTTCCAAGGTTTGCTAAGCCATGGGGTGATGTTTCTCCTGCCAACGAAATCCCAAAAGGTAAATACTGTCATTAATTTCTCCTCCATAAAAGGCTTTTGTTGTGGTGCTTCTGTTTGCTCAGCAGGTTGTTGCTGTTCATCAGTCACCCTGTCACCAAACCCTGCACAATTCAAAGTCATGAAGAACGTTACTAATAATTTATTTGATTTAAACCACTGTCCTCTCATAGATAGAAAAGCACAGCACTGCCAGCTGGAGCAGAATAAGGGAAAGGAATTTTCCTACACGTTTTTAGGGAGGTTCCTATACCCTTTGTAGGTAGTGGCTGTCATTTTTAAAGTGTCACAGCACCATGCACTGCGTGAATTGTGAGCACTGTGAGAAAACTCTGGATTTTTACTTTCAGGAAAAAAAACACAACAGGAATTAGTGACAGGAATAATTCTGTTCTCCAAAGGTTTGTGAAGATAACTGATCTTCAAATAAAAACCCCAGTTGTCTGTGATATAACTATGAAGCCTCTGTCCTTCACCAGCGTTTGCAAAATAAAGAATATAAGAGTTTTGAAAAATCCAGCCCCAGATCAGGACTGTGGATTGTGGACATGGAAATTGAATTTCTTACCCAAGGCAATATTTTAATGTTGCATGTCCTCCACATCACAGGGACTTCTTAGGGAGGTTCTCCTTATGTGTGTGGAGATAGATATATATATATATATATATATTTACGTATGTGTGTTAGTCCATAACTTTTTTCATTTCTTTTAAATGATCCTTGTTATCACTGTTCATCAAGGAAATTCAAGCTGTTCTTTGATACCTGCCTTGTGACAGAGAGATAGAGAGCTAGATTTAAGGAAACTTTCAAAGAAGACAAAATTTTCTTTTACATGGTGCAGGAGTTAATTCAGAATAAAATTTTCTTTCTGCCCTTTTTATAAACTTGCTGCTCTTGTACTGGAATGGATTGTTGTTACAAAAAGCTGTTCATGTACAACGAGCATAAAGAAACATGAATTTGTTGACTTTATGATCAGCTTATGGAATTCATTTACTCAGGAGGTAATGAAATTTCATCTGCTTGTCCTATTAGAGACAAAACTTGGTAAAATAAAACGTGTTAACAGAGGAGATCTCAAAACATATTTGTTGTTTTACTCTTCCCCCCCTCACCTATATGCAGCCATTTGCTCACTGCCCTTGCAACTTTGCATAATTCAGTACTAAAGCATGTGCTTGTCCTTTGAAAAAGAGGAGATAAATCATTAAATCATAATAAATCTAACCCCTGAAACTGTAGTGATTTTAACCTGGTTTCTTTTGGAGCAATTCTGAACTAAGATGAACTGTGCTGAAGGACCTGACCTCTTGGATTGGCCTAACTAAATGTGTTTAAAAACCAAACTCAGGTGACACTGGCACTTTTCCCTCAGGAACAAGGCACAGTGTCAGTATTTATGCGTATAGTATGACTTCTGGATCATGGCTTATATGACCACCCTGCTCCCTGTATGACTTGGTTTTCTGTGGCAAAGACTTGTTTTCCAGGCTGGGTCACAGGTCAGAGGAGTGGCAGAGCATTTCTGATTTTTTTACCATAATATTTTCCTAATGCCTGGCATGTGATCTTAAAAAAGCTGCCAAAAATGGAGCAGTGTCCAGCACCTATTCTGTGCTCACTCAGTAACTGCCTCCTGACTTACCCTGCCCCTCTTGGCACCCCAGGGCTCCCTGGCAGCTGTGGTGGGGGTGAAGGATGCATTTCCATCACACCACGCTCCCATGGTGAAGTCTTAAGCTAAAGAAGGCAGAGAGAGGGGAGTGATCCTGGGAAATACACTGAGATTGGCTCCAAAAATCTGGTTATCAGGCAAGGACAAGCTGGAACAAGCTGCCTGCCAGGCGTGCCCAGCTGGATAAGTGGCACCTGCAGATCCCTGTGCCCTGCAGGAGAGCTGCCATTGGCATTGCCAGCCTGGTTGAGATCCAGAATAGGGTGCAGCAGCCAGCCACAGAGTTAGGAGACTTCTCTCTCCACTCTAGTCACCAGTTTTCCCTTTATTGGAGGACTTTTTTCTTTGATTGTGGTGGTTTTTTGTTCTTCTCAGAACCTTCATGTTACAGCACTGAGAGCCAACTATTTACTTGGAAATCTTTAGATGTTTCAGAGCATAATGGAATAGTTTCCTAAAATCTTGCTTCACGTGTCTGGAGGAAGGGGACAGTTTTGACACATCTGTCTTGCACAGGGTGACATCCAGAAGGGTAACATTCCCAGCACTGGGACAAGCAAAGCTGCTGATGCAGCTGACACTTCCCCTGACTCACAGAGTGAGCAAATGCTGCTCAGCAGACAGAACAAGTGAAAACCAGCCCAATCTCACAGGAGCCTGTGGTGCTTAAATCCTTAATACTACTTAACTGTGGTAATAAAGAAACAATGTACTAAAATTAAACAAGTATTCTGAAGAAATACAGGCATTATAGCACGTCCTCTAGAGTGTAATAGCACGTGGTTTCATAGCTGGAACCCTTTTTACTTACAAATTGATACTTCAGAAGATGTTTTAATCATCTTCCATATATAAAGCAACATTATGCCATGTGGTCCTTAGAAATCTCTGTAATAAACATAATAGCAGCTCATTAAGCCTCAATAAACACTTCTGTATAAGATAAGAGTTATTTCATATTTTAAATAGATAAATGGGCACAGCATGCCTAAGTGACTTGTATAAAATAATCCATCATGTCAGCTGCTTCGTGTAAGTACATGGGGTGGCAAGTCCTCTCTCTACAAAACTGAGGATGCTGATGATTTTCATAACAGGAACAAGTTCTTTTTTTTTGACCCCAAGCCCAAGGAGCATCGAGTAAATCTGCTGTTTAACTGTCTTGGTTCCCTTTGACTAGTGCTTAGGGGACTATGTCACATATAGTAAATTACTGGAAGAAGAAATATCCACCAAGGTAACAGGTGCCAAATAAAATATATTAGTCAATAAGAAAACTATTAGAAAGCAAGTCCTTTTAATGTGATTTACAGGAGGCTGAAGTTACAAAAAAGCAAATGGAAGGAAAGAAAATTACACCGTGAGCGGTAAAGAGGACCACTATTTTTGTGATATATATTGGAAAATAAAGGAAAAACTACAAGTAGGTATTGGCCATGGCCTGTTAACATTCATTCCCAGAGGAAATAGTCCAGAATTTGAAAGGGTAAACACCAATGAGGCAGGGAGATTTATTTCTTGTGGGCAAGGGCTCAAGTACAGAGGTCATGTTCTGATCCCCTTCCAATGCTCTGGATTTTTGTGGAGTAAGTTATGGCTTGAGGTGTGTGAGAACATGGGGAGTGAGGAGAGGAGGTGTGATCAATTAATAACCATTTTGGACAGGACAAATCAACCATTCCTAACAGCTGAGTGCTGCTTGAGGGAGCTAAACCTGACACAGCGGGGTCATTTGCTGGAGCACAAGAGCACTGTTAGGAAATTAGGGGTTCTGTTTGCCCCTGGGCTCATGGATAATGCCATCATGCCTCAGTTTCCCCACCTGAGGAACAGGAAATCCCTTTGTTGTAGTGAGAATCAGTGAAAAAAAATGAGGTAATGGGTAAGAAGGGAAACATGATTATTATCTTCAGGACCTGGAATAAATCGAAACACAAAATGCTAATGTTGACCAAAGAGATTTCTGCTGCTGTGAAACAAAAGCTGTTTGCACAATAGCTTAGAAGCAGGAAACCCCCCAGAGGTGATGCTGATAAAGCATGTGCTTAAGTAACATGTTAGTTTAGCTTCTGGTCTTGTGGATCTCAGTCCCCTCATAAATTCACACACCAAAAAAAAAAAAAAAAAAAGAAAAGAAACGAGAAGGCTGCTTGGAAAAAATTTGTCTAAATGATGTTATATGTTTATGTGTGGAGGCTGGGGGGTGGCAGGAGAAAAGGAAGGCAAAAGCCTTGTCAGATTTAAACAGCCCACTTTGTACTCTGGGAAAGGCAATTCCATTCCTGCATTTTGAATTAGTGCCATGCCACTGGAATAAGCAGATAGCATGGCTTGCTGCAAAGGCAGGCAGCACAAAATCAGTAATCTATAGATTGAGCTGCTTTCCCATATTACATGCTGTGTCATTTTGTAGTGTAGCAAAACACTGCTAGAGCTACAGCTTTGTAATTAAGTGATTATTTTACACATATCTGCATTACAGCATCTGTATATCATTACATGACTGATATTCTGTATTCTGACAGCTTGAATTTATGTGGAAGTATTTTAGAGCCAGGTTGGGTGTTAGTATATTAGAAGCTTGGAGATAAAAATCGTTGCCGTGCCTGTTTCCCTTAAAATCTGCTAAACCTTATCAGTTTATCTTTGAGAAGAGCTCTCACCTGGCACAGTGACACACACACACACAATAATAATAATAATAATGATAAAGATATTTTCTGTTGAAATATATGGGTAATGGAACAATACTTCATCTGTGATTTGATGTTTTCTCTCCTGGCTGCTGCCTTAGCTGAGTTTCACCACGTTCTTCACGAGCCAGTGGGGCTTGGAAGGAACATGGAAGAGTTGCCTCAACTGCTGAGCAGAGAGGAGGCTCCAAGAGCCAAAATCTGCTGCCAAGCTCAAGTCAAGCAGTTCTAGGGTGACAAAGTGCCAGCTCCTGTGGTCCAGCAGGGTTTGCCTGCAGGGGATGGAGGAGGAGCTGAGTGTGGGACTGCAGGGCCTGGAAAACAGGGTGACAATGGCAGGGGGCTGGTTTTTAGAGGCTGGTTCTGTGGAAGTGCATCACACTTTCACCAAGAGGAATTCAGGGCAGCAAATGTGTCTGTCAGAGTTCTGGTTTTCTTTATAGGATCAAGTAGTGGAGGAAGGAGAGAAAGTAGAAGGCAAATAATTGTAGGGATAAAATGTGGAATGGGAAAGACAAAATCATCAGTGCTCAACACTGCAATTCTGTCCTGATACCTCCATCTCCTTAGTGTCTGGTTCTGCACGACTGGGAACCTTCCTTTGGAGGTCCTGAGGGTTCTTAGGTCTCACTGGAGGTATGAAAGCCTGTCCCAGAAAGCTTCATTCCTGAATCAGGGACTCCAGACACTGAGGTATTAAAAAGTGCCCCTTCTTAACATCGATGTCATCTTATTACAAATCATCAGTAAATTCCTCTGGCACTCTTACTTAGAGGAGCTTAGAGGAGGAGCTCTTCAGAAGTTTCATGTAGACTAAGACACCTCTTTTTCCTCCAGAAAGGATCTACTCCATGCCTTATAGTATTTGACTTATTTCAGTCTGTAAATCTTGGACATATTTACTGCTAAGGTGCAGAAATGTAAATCATGGTTAAAAAAAAATAAATAATTCCCCTTTCCTTAAATGTCACTGCCTTCTGTAGCACGTCTGTTTGCCAAGGGACTGAGCACTATTCCTGATGGCATTGGAGATGTTTTTCAAACACCTGGTTGAACTGGCTGTATCAGTTCTTGTCCCCCTTCTTTCACACAAAAAGAAATCTCATTATCTATGCACAGAGTAAGAGGGAATTATAAGCCACTCACCATTCTCTCTCTGTTTGCCTTTGTCATAAGAACTTAGAATTGTCATCACAATTTAAAGTGGACTGCATATTTGTTTTTTTTTTTCAAATTTAGGTTATATCTGTAACATGAGAGACAAATCCCAGAATAACAGTGCAGTTACTCAATAGATGTGGGGGGTGTGATGAGAGGTGATTTTACCACCATCCCTCTGATTAATATCACATCAATAAAGCTAAAACCTTCATTGCCGTGTATTAAACTTACATCCTTGAGGTTTTAGTCAGGCTGGTGTCATGACTGTGTCTGTTTTGGCCAGAAATTTCATCCTGAGAAAGTTAAAATTGTGGTGAGTCAGGTGAAAGGAGGAGATTTAGTGAAATCTCTGCATCTTGCTCTATTAACAATACTATGTTACACTATATTATTTGATGCATGGAATCTTTGACTCCATGAAAAGGAGCTTTTCCATTCTGGAAATGCATTAATGGATCTTACCTCACCAAAAGAAAAGTCAGTTCTCTGTGATGCTAATAGTGGAATCTACAGACTACTTCTGTTCTCTTCTTCAGGAGAATGTATCCAAGTATGTGAAAGACAAGTTGTACCTGAATTGGAAGAGGTTGTACCCATTAGGATGTTTTTGCTGTGAAACTAAATGATGAATTTAAAGGTCTGACAAGAAAAATGAGTATAATATCTGAAATATTTTTAGACCAAATTGTCTTGGGAAACCAATTTTGAAAAGTGGAATAATCTGCCTCCTGGAAAGTTCAATTAAAGTCATAACATTTAACATCATCAACTACTTATTCCCTATAGTTCAAATTTCATATATTGTGCCAATTTGCAAAGCTGTGTCTGCTGATACAGTGGGAAAGCAATATGCAAAATATTTTCTGATTGTGAAGGAAGCTTGAGATGATGCTAAAATAACATGTAAATGGAGTGAAAGATTTTTGCCACAGGATTTTTTTAGCTGGTCACAAATCCCAGTAGAGCAGGTAGAACTGCATACCAAAATACCATTTAATTTCATGGAAGAATGTGCTTAAAGTTGCCTCAACTTTATTTGAAGGATTTCTTAGTTCTGTACCCATTCAGTGATCCCAAAGGAGAGGAGGGTTAGTTTTGTGAATAAATCTGCAAACCCAGTTTGAGAAATGGGAAATTGATACCTAGTTCTTCTTAAAATTCAGTTTTCTTGCCCTGAGAAGTCATGCAGAATTGACATTTGTAATAATATAGCTGGAAAAGAACTTCTGAAAATCCCCAAAGAGCCATAGGCAGGGATTCAACAGAGAGGGAGTCTGTATGTCTGTAAATAATTTGGCTGTCCAGGGTGCAAAGTCCCCATGAATTACTCTAATTCTGAAGAAAAGTCAGGATGAATCACAGGAATGTGGAGAGCACTTGGCTGATTTGAGATGCTGCAGAGCAGATAAGGAATGAAATAATATAAATCATGTGGCAGGGCAACTGCTCTGGTTTTGCCATTGGTGGAATAAAGCATTTATATATCTGGTAAATCAAACACATGGCACAAAGCATGGACTGGTAAAGTCACTGTCTCAAACAGCTCATTGATGGGAGAATTACACCTGGATTGTGGAAAGCACTATTGCCTTGGGTTTCATATAGGGGTAAGTAGTTTTCATGTATCTCAGGAAGCAAATGAATCTACAAAGGACATTTGGGCAACTCAAGAATGGTAAAACAGTGGGATTGTCAGGGCAATTCTGGAGTTCAGTCTGGCTCTTCTCAAAAACACCGTGAAGGCTGTGGGCCAGATCTTCATCTGCTTGAAAGGGAATCGAAGAGGTTCTGAAAAGTGATTATCAGCAAAGCATCTGCCTTGTCTCTCCTTGCTTATCTGACCCAAAGCCACAGAGTGACTGTATAAACACATGCAACAAAGTATAATATTTGCAAATAACCCCTGGGAGATCCGTGGTGGTAATTCTGGCAGTTTGTTGACTGCTGTTATAAAGAAAACCCAGCAACCACCCTCACCTCCACCTCTGATACACTGCTTTCATCTTCAGAGGGAAGAAAGTGTGATACAGCAAGTGTTTATGCACTGCTGGCATTTGCCATTGGAAATGATAAAAGGAGGATTGAAAAATCCCCTGGTGTGTTATTGGAGCTGCTGCCAGTGCTTGGCCAGATGAGAAATGGGGCAGGAACTCTGCTTGACAAGGAGGGATCCAATTCCCTTGGATTGTTACTGTCAGAGGGTATCCAGTGTAAGCACTTCCATTCCTTTTGTTCTGTGCTGCTCTAATGTCTCTGCTCTGGGTCACCCCAGTCTGTGGGTTATTCTTGGTTCTTACACTCGAGGGAGTTGTCTTTATGAGGTCTTGCACTTTATAAATAGGCTGGTTACCTCAGCCTTCTCATTGCCAAGTCTGGCATAAACCTTGTGGATGTCACAGAATCACAGAATATCCTGAGTTGGAAGGGACCCACAAGGATCATATCACTGCCAGCAGAGCAGCATTAGGTAGTTTGCACCTGAAAATACAGCAGGATCCCAGAAAGTAGGAAGGTGCAAGTGGTATGTGATGCTTCGAGCAGTTAATCCAAAAGTTATATTGATGTAGAGGTGCAAGAGAGATCTGGAAGGAAATAGAACTCCATGGCAAAAATTGGTCTTTAACTGCCCCATGTTACACTGTGAAAAATCCAGCCTTGCAGCCACATCGGATCCAATTCAAGGATAGTTTAAATGGGCCAACTCTCTGTTGGTGCTGGCTGAGAAAACTATTGGAGTATTATCTGTGTTGGCAGTATAGCCAGAACAAAGGAAAATAAAACTTGCATTTGCAAGCTGAGATAGCCTTAGAGATGCAGGACAACGTTGCCCTACGGCAAAAGCCCATAAAAACACGATGCAATAGTATTGCCTCAGAATGATTAACCTTCAAAATAAAGGAAGACCCTTTTGACTGTGCCAAAGTACATTGTTCAGAGGGAATTGAAGGGATCGATTTGTCCCTGTGAAACCTTTCTCGTTGCACGGGGAACAAAAATAATCTGTGGATGGTTTTGAGTTCACTGTGGCTTTAGCTGAAGGTGGGTTGGATCTTACAGCTGCATTCCCACTTCTAGAAGAGCAAAAAATGGTTTTAAGGAAGGTGTTGCTGTACTAGAGGTACACAGCTGGAATGATGGGGGGGTTGGGAGCTGTAAACAGTGCAGGCTGCAGACAGTGGGTCTTGTTCTATGTCTTCTGCTGATTCCCAGGTTTGGTTGCCATTCCCAAGATATTTCTCTTGAAAGCCAAAAGCATTCTACACTGCCTTACAAGAACATTATGAGACTTAAACAGTATTCATGAACATGTTGTGAGGATTATCTGTGTTTTAAAATTCCATTAGAAAAAAATCTACATGTGAATTGCTAAGTAATAGAAATCCGTTTAACTGAATTGTAGACTAATGTGATATATTTAATATTTGCAATGTTCTTCAATAGGAAAATCCATAAAATATTTTTAAGCTATATTTATTTACAATAAATGAAAAAGTTCCATTTGTTTAAGAAATATTGGGTACACTGCATTTATATTTCTGATTAAATTGAGATGTATGATTTTGAAAGGAATTAAAAATTTCAGACAAGTGTCCCAGACTTTTGGGAATTCCTAACATAAATTCATGAATTAAGATGACAAGGAATTAAGCAGGTTATCCAGATTAGGTTTGTAATACAAAGCCATTTCATTAATATAAAAGCTTCTTTCAGCCCTAAAATGATTTACTAACCTGTTTGCATGGTGAGCTGCTGATTCTTTCTCAGTCAGTCTGTTTTAGCAGTGTCATCTCATGTTGTAAAAGCCTGGGTGGAAGGCAGGTCACTTAAACTCCAAATGTCTGAGATGTAGGGCTGTTTGGCTTTTCAGTTGTTCTTTTTGCAGCAATATTGCATTATGTCTTACTACAAAATAGTACAAAATAAACGTGCAATCCAAGCACGTGGGATCAGCTCTCAAACCATCTGGAAAGAGGGATCAGCAGTTCTGCCCCAGTGACCTCTGAGTTAAAGGCAGGTTGTTTTGTCCCACAGAAACAAGCCCTCCCACCTTCCACTGACACCCCAAAAATGGTGCAGCCTCAAAGCTCAGTGAGGGCCTCTCCTCCATTCATATTTTCTAGCAACCTGTCTGACCACACTGGAGGGTTCTCAACCCAACTGCTCCAGAGGTGAAAGCATTTTACAGTGACATTTATAAAAGTCTTTCTAGAATTTCCACTTGGTGCATCTACAGCACGTAACAAGGGCAGTAAATTCTGACAACCACTTAGCAGGGATTGTGCAGGACTACTAAAAATCAGATTCTGTTGCCATCTGTTCTCTGCACAAAAGGAACTGGGATGACTAAGGTGAATACTCCAGTGTGCACAGAGCTGCTTGGAGCTCTGCACAGTTTACAGGGTTCCCTTAACTGGTATCTGAGAAGTGCCCCAGAGCTGTTAGGAGCTGATATTGCAATCAATGGTAAATGTTTTCACCCTTACTCCATACTGCCTTTGTGGTAGATTGGATCCCAACATTAATAAAACATGGTATCTAAGTGCAAGAATTAATTCAGTGCAAGAGCTGTTTGAAGATGGCAATTAGTCACACTTATCTTCAGCTGAAAAGATTCAACTCAATTTCCTATTGATAGAGTGCTGCCAGGAATGGCAAATCCATAATGCAAGGCATTTGGGGATTATAACAACGGGCACAGTGCTTAATAAACACAAACCGTGGGGTTTGTTATAATCCCCCTCTGTGGGCTCTGTCTTCTGAGATGTGACATCCTGTTCATGCACAACCAGGGGCAGAGCAGCCTGTGCTGCTGCAGAGATCAGAGGTGGCTCAGCTGGGGAGGAAAGGCTTGGTTCACATCACCCAGAAATGATGGTTCACATCACCCAGAAACGACCCCAAGCTTCCAGGGCCCCTCACTTAGTTAAAGAGCTGCACAGCACTGGACATTTAAACTGAACGTGGAGCAGATGTTATCATTCTCATTTCATATCTGCAGCCTGATGGTATCCAGGCATCCAAAAACCAGGAAAACAGAACCACCCTGCTCCAAAGAGTTCTTGGAATTTTATAGCACTGGCCTTCAGCTAAAGATTCAAACAATTTTATTAACAGGTCTGTGTCTAACATGCAATATAATGAAGGGTGCAATGATGTCCTGAAGTCCAACATATATTATTATATATATTCCAAAGAGTTCATTTGTTGCCTGATCTCAACTATTTTCCTTTCAGAGGAAGTTTCACATCATGAATAAGAGCAGTAAAACTTGCTGAATCCAGAAGGTTCCTTGGATCAGATTTTCCTTGTTGTTAATGGATATTTGTAGCACTTCAGTTTCTTGTTTATGACCTAAATTTCAAGTTTTTAAAAAAGCGTGGTAGGCACGAGGGTAGTGATTCTGAAATGCAAATAACAGAGAAAAAAATTTCTGTTTTTTTCTGGCAAGCACACACAAAAGGGAAAATCCAAAAACCCTTTCACGAGCCATGGTTCTCAGTTGCCTGTCAATTAAAAAAAGTCAGAGAATTTCTGTCTTATATGTCATTGCACTGAAACAGGAGTAACACTGGGACACAAAGAGTGCCTAAAAGAGGCCAAATTCTTATTTTTTTCCAAGAGGAAGGTTGGTTCCATGTTAGAGGCCATGTATAACCCTAGTTTTAGGCTTGGCTCTGCAACAGATTTCCTAAATTACTGTAGGCAATTCAGGTAATTCTCTAAGCGTGAACTGCCCAGCAGTAGAATCAGGATGATTACATTTCTGCATTTTAACGGGGGGTTATGAGGATAATTACGTTAAAATTGGAAATGCAAATATTTCTGGACAGATGACTGTAATTGTCTACCACAGCTGAGGTGGCTTGGAGATTGTACAGTCCATTCCCAAAAGGGTTGGTAGGGACAGGTCTGCAGGGAGAACAAGTCCTTAGAAAAGGTGGCAAAACTTCTGGGATAATATATATATTTTGGGCAAAATTTGGGATATGATCCCTTTTGGCTTTCCATCTCTGGATTTAAGTCTCTTTGCAGTGCCTGTTTAAAAATTCTATTTTGCCCCAGGTGTCAGGGCACTGAGGGCACCAATATAGGTCTTAATGGGCCTGACCAGCCTCACCTGGAATCACTTTCCTATACTGCAATAAAACAGCTGTTATCTAATGTGACATTATGAGTGTTCCAAAGGTGCTCAGTGATGTATGTGCATGTGATGTATGTGCATAACTCCATTAGCACTAATGGGAGTTAATGGCTATAGCCTACTAGAAGAGAAGAGGCTATTTCTCTAAGTGTCAGAGACTAATAAAAATGACATTTCAATTTGGATGTCCAACCTTCAATTTAGGCAGCAAGTGCTTCAGATGAATTTTTGACAGCTACAGTGCCATAATTAACTTGAGGCTCAAATGGAATTGTTTATTCTGTTTCAATTGCTTATTCACATGATTTAAGACCTCCCTTCCCTTCTGTGACTTTAGGGGGATCATACTCCCTTGTATTTAGAGGTTTTGGTTTATATTGCAAAATTCTGCATTACAGTCACATCTGTATCAACTCAAAAGGCTTGATTCTCTTATGTGCATAAATACCAACAGATTTACCCAGCTAGAATGGTTTGGGTTGGAAGGCACCTTAAAGATCATCTTGTTCCACCCCCTGCCAGGGGCAGGGACACCTTCCACTAGCCCAGGTTGCTCCAAGCTCTGTCCAACCTGGCCTTGGACACATCCAGGGATGGGGCAGCCACAGCTTCTCTGGGCAACCTGTGCCAGGGGCTCCCCACCCTCACAGGGAAGAATTTCTTCCCAATATCCCACCTAAAACTGAACTCTTTAAAACCATTCCACCATTCTGTGGCATACTGAAGTCTTGAGTCCCCATGAATGCGTCCTGACTGGATTCTTATTGCAATGCAAGGTGCTCTGGTTGTTCCTTAATTCCTAGAACCTTCATGGAATACACGACAGTCTTCTCTGTCTACATTCCTGACTCTCCTTTCAAAGGAGTCCAGGGCAAGGAGGAAGGTAGTGCACATCTGGAACTCAGAATTCCACATAATCCAACTGAATAACTGATTTAGTGCTTGAGAGTTTTCCACTGAAACATTTGTCTGGTACTTTATCCTTTTTTTTTTCATTTCCTGAGAAATTCTCTTAAAGCATATTGCCTCATCAGAAAAGAAAAATGGAGATTTATTAACAACCAAAGAGGGTTGTACATATCCTGCTCATTTGCTTTGAGGTTTCTCTGCCTTTTGCTGGTTTTGTTTATCTAAGACTTCTGTGAGATGCGAAGCCCTTACAGGTCACACATTTGTACCAGCCATGCAGCTAATGAGAGCATTTCGGGTGTGATTGGACTGGATCACAGCTGCCACTCAGACTGCAGAAATATCATTTGACAAACTTGATGTGTGGCCTGGAGTAGCTGGTAAAATATTGTGGTGCACTTTCTGGATTTGATTGTTTCAGCATTCATGACAGTAATTTTCAATCACTTTGATTATGATTATTTTCGTGCTCATGACGCTAATTTTTCTCAGCATCCTTAGTAAAACACGTCAGGGTGGCGATTCTGAGGTTCTAAATGTGACCACTTCTGTAAGAGAGAACAGCTCTTGGGATGTTGGTTGTGCTGTTGTGATTCCCCTCAGGAATGTGGACAGCCCATGGATTTAGGGGTTATCTGAGGGGAATAGTTGTCGAGACCTTGGTTCTTTGTGTCCAGCTGTGAGTGTGTCCCTGCTCCCTCCTGTCCTGTTTGTGCTGAGCAGTGCTGTGATCTCGGGATGGATCCACTGAGTACCAGCAGTGCCCCTCGAGGAGAACAGAACACTGTGGTGGCAGAGTAATCAGAACTGCAGAAGTTAATCAATCAGCATTACAATGTACCTGGAGAACTGCCCTTATTACACAGTTCTCTCTCTATTAGACATTTCTGCCTGACTTTTTTTTTTTAAAATGCAAAGTGCTCTTGTTTGAGGAGACAGCTTGGAGCTGGTGGTTTGCTGGAGATGCTGACGTGGATGAATGGCTGACTCTGAGGTGGTGGTCGTGAATTTGATAGTTATATATGGAGATTTGTGCTCAGTTAACTTTTACATCCTCGTTGGGAATGACTGGGGATGTTTCAGGCTGGGGTTATATATGAAGATTTTAATCTGTGTCATAAATTCACCATCACAATGCAGCTACTGGAATATCTGTGGGAGAGAGAAGGCAGGATGGAATGAGGGAGAACACATTGAAGAGTTGCCTGTGAGGTGCTTGCAGCTTCTACTGCTGTTCTCAGCTGATGTCCATTTTAATGACTGTGTTAGGGGATAAAGTATTTCTCAGAGTGAATAAAGCAGATATAATCTAATCCTTAAAAGTTTTCTCATGTCTGATTTTCATTTATGATACCAGATGTATAAGGTTGGAGCAGTGGCTGGCGTTAATCAGTGCAGCTCTGTTAATTACGGACCAAATGGAATTTTAGTTTAACTTAGCACCACACTTTGTACAAAGGAGTGAATCCAGCTGTGAGATAAGTCAAATTCTACCGTACAATAGGGATGCTGTTTCTCCAGTCTAAGCAAAATATAAAAATGAAAAAAAAATCTAATATTCAGCAGTAGTTGAACATAATGCCGTGGATTGTGAAGATATTGTGCCTTTCATTAGTCTGTGTTAATATGTATGCAGAAATCAATCAACTTAAACATGATTTACTGTTGTTTTTAGAAAAAGCAGTTAAAAGTCTCCTTTCTTCTGGTAAGTAATGTAAATGAGCAGAATATTAAATCCTACACTATATCCATTAGGAAATCAAGCAGTTAAACAAGTATGAGTGGTTTAATTCTCAGAGGAGTTTAAAAGCTTTTCCATTATGTTATTAACTACACATTAGCAAAGAATAATACTTAATGAAAAAAGCCTTCAATGTCCCAAAATACACAAATCTGTGTAACAGAAAAGTGTTGGCATGGCTTCCAAACATTATTGAGGGAGAGCTGCATTGCAAAATTAATACAGGACCCGATTAGTGAAACAGTCAAAAGGTATGAGATCTTTTATGTGTGACATGAGGTCAGCAAGGTAGAAGGGACAGCTAATTGTGATCAAATCATGCCAGGTAACTTCAGGAATGCTCTGTGTGTGTGTAGGGCGTGTGTTTTGGATGGGTTTTGTTGTTATTTGGGGTTTTTTGTTTGTGGGCTTGTTTTGGTTTGGTTTTATTTATTTATTTTTCTGACAATCTCCCGTTGAAAAGTTATTATTTAGATTTTGTGCTCCTACAAGTGGCATAGCCATCACCACGGAGCCTTTCTGCCCCTCATTCATCAGTCTTAATCCTCCATTGTATATCCTCCATCCACTTCTCACCTCCACCTACTTCCCACTCTAATTGCTGATAAACTGGTGTTTCATATTAAAAACAGCATCCCCGTGTAGAAATGTTGAATGTACTCCCACACGTGGGCTATTTTTTTTTTTCTTGCAGAATTAGGGCATGAAAAAGGATAATGAATGTTAAGCAAAGTTAAAAACAGATTTAGAGAGAATTAAAAGACAGAAATGTAAGATTAGGTTGAACTCACACTTAGGGGGATTAAGAGACTTTCATTTGTCCTTTGATCTCATTTGTGTTGCTGTAAAGATCTTTAGGGTCAATGCCATGGAGGATTATCACTGGTCTGAATTATTGTTGGGATTTGCAGTAATGGATTACACGCAGGAAAAAGGGTCTACCATGGAAATTGCAGGGCTACCTTACTCATTCCAGCCTCCCATTTTAAACTGGGGCTACTACAAATCCCAGCAAGTGCTCTCCACTTGATTAGCCAGAAAGAGAAACCACCACACTGCGTGAACAGAGGGAGTTGCTTCCTGCCTGGCTGACGTGGTGGGTGAGAGCCAGGAGAACTTACCTGGTCTCACTGCACTTGGATAGAATGTAATTTATAGAAGTGACTTCTAGGCACACAAGACAACTGAGGACAGATAGAAGTCATCTTTTTCAGTCTCCTTCTACCTTTATGATGATTCCCTTCCCTTTCTTCTTCTTTTTTTTTTGGAGGATATTCTGCCAAAAGTTGCCTCATCTTTTGTGTATGCAATCTTGCCTCATCTTGCCTGTGTATGCAATACATAGTACTAATTATGTAACCTTTGCCTCCTTTTTATGATTGTATTCCTACATATTCCCACCTCCTTTCTTTTTTTTTTTTTTTTTAAATAATAGCTCAGTGCTGTTTAATGCTATACATTTCACATTTTGAGGCCACAGAGCCATAAATTTACATCCCTGGCAGGACCAACTTGCCCTTCATCTTTCAGAGGTAGAGAAATTGAATTCCATGCAGTTTAGTGAGCAAGTCATTTGGATGAGACCTTATTAAGCTAAGGTCCTGCTGGTTTTGTGTGGATATTACAGATTCCATAACACTTTCCATCAAGGTGGAGGTGTGCTTTAGAGCCCTCAGCCAAATATTCACTCCTCGTCACACAGTGCCATGTCAAATGACTACTCTCCTTTCCCCCTAAAAGTGGTGTAATTTATAATGCCTGAATAATGATGTGGGTTTCTTTTAGAGGAAAGCTCCTATAACTCTATCCTGCCTGCAAAGGCCTGCTGACCTGCCTAATTTTACTCATTGCCAGCACTCCCAAAGTGAGTAGTCTCGGCAATATCCGGATGAAAAACTCATGTTCTCTCTGAAACATTGCAAGGAATTAAAATTGGGAGCAGCTGTGGCTGCAGTATCAATACATAACTGAACTGCAGTGAAATGTGCACTGACTGGAGGAAAACTGCTTGGGAGTATTCCTGTGATCCTGTAAGTACGGGGGAAACAGCAGGAGCTAAAATGAATAAGTGAAAACAAAGGTGAGATCAGATTGAGAGGCTGAGTGCTGGAAACTGGGAGCAGCCACACTCAGTGGGATCACTGGACAAGAGCCAAGGTTTGTGTTTCTGGTGACAGGATCAGGTTGACTCAGTACAGTGTAGCCTCACAGAATTCATAGTTTTGAATTATTTTTTTTTTAAAGAACGGTGTGGGATAAACCATCTAAACAAAAATAGACACTTATATCTCAAATGGTCAGATAGTACCTGTGCATGGGAACAGGGACCAACCACAGAGTGTTGCTTTCTTTACAGAAAAGCTGAAATAGGATATTCTCTGAACAGCTGGTTGGGACTTTGAGACCTGTTCTTTGAATTAAGCAGTTGTAATGTCTGCTGATCATCTCACGAGTCAACAGCAGTAAAAGGAGCTCTGCAACTCATCGTGGGTGCTCAGCACATTTGGGGAAAGGCAGCGAATTTCTGATCAGTTTAATATAAATAACAACAACTGGAGTAAAACACACAAAGCTGATGTCCTCTGTTTTTAATGCAAGTGAAAATGTATTTCATATATGAGTCATAATGGGACAGGGAGGGCTAAAATTGTGAGGTTTCACAGTAAGCAATCAATTTTTGTTCTTTGAGCATGTTTATTAAAATGTATACTTATTTTTAAATATGCCATTAAAAGTTTTATAAAATAAGCTATATCCTACAGAGACCAATGCTTTAGTACTTGCTCACAATTAATGTCATGGAAGTCAATATTTTGTCACAAGGACACAGTAAATGCTGTGTATTTCTCAGACATTCCCAGAGGAATGCTGGTGCAGGGAGATAATTATTCTCTGCCCTTCCTTCCCCGTTGTTTCTAGGAGGTTGTGTTTGCACTCAGTGACAATCCCAGGCATGGGTTGATTCAGATGAGTTTGTATCCTGCATATCTAGATTCCAAATTCTCCAGGCAGTTCAGAGATTGGTGGGGGGTATGTGTGGTTTTTTATTCCTTTACAGATACTCACAGGCCAGATCACACTGTAGCTGAGCTACTGTCACTGAAATCACTGAATCTCTTTCCCTCTGTAAGGAACACCTCTGAGAATTATCCATGGTGAGATCAGTCTACTTTCTCATTCTTCCAGGTAATTCTAAATATCCATGTTTTCTTTAGGAAAAGACTCTGGCTGAAATTAATTAAAATTCCCACCTCATCCATGTGCTATTTAAAATAATTTTGATTTAAAAGCAGCAACTGATTGAATCTTACTGGATTTTCTGTCGTGGTCTCTTCCCAACCCCCCATTAATGCAAGGACAAGCAGTGAGTGTGCAAGTCAGTCCCTGTCTCTGAACAGCCCTCTGCCTAATAATGATTGCAGTCTATAAAATTCATATCACAAGGAAATGCACAGAACAGATAGGCATAATCCAGCTTTGAAAGGAGCTGGAAAGTTTCCAGATAATATGGAATTTTTGTGGGCACCAACTTTGTCAGGTTAATATTTTGAAGTCTCTCAGGGAGTCAGGAGCTAATTAGACAATGTGCTGAGAAAATGCTGATCCCCTGTCTTAGCATTCTCTGACCCCCATCTCTTGCTGAATTACTCAAAGCATTAAAGAGCTGATAGGCTGACATGTGATTTCTTCTTTTCTTCAAACATTTGAATTAAGAAGAAGTACATGGACAATTAATTTGCCTGGATACCCTTCAGTCTGGGTCATTACTGGAGACTGGAGATTTCAGCTTTCTGCTTCAAGGTCCCTCCCTGCTGTCCTACAAGAATGTAGCTGCGAGTTGAAACACTGAAAATGTCTAAACTGCAGCAAAATGTGAATTTAAGGGTGGTGGCAGGCTGTGAACTGCAAGCCTTCTGAATATTACAGGCCTTCAGATGTGCTCAGGGGTTGGCCAACACCAGTTCAGCTGTCAGCACAATGGGAATTGGATCTATTTGTGTTTTCTTTCCTGTTGAATTGAAGGAGTAGCTTGTATCTGTTACCTCGTAGTTGTCCATTATATATATATAGAGAGAAGGGCAAAATGGATTGAAAAAATACTAAACCAACTCAGAGGACAAATGTAATGGTTCTTGGTCTTTATAAATAGAGGTCACAGACTATCAAAGTCAAGGAAAAAATACCTCATGGTAACATCACATACTTGCACTGCAGGGCAGTATAGTGCAAGCTTTTTTTGATCTTACCAGCATCAAATTCCATTATATTTCCATTTTGTGTTTCAAGACCAGCCTTTCATAACAAACCAAACCAGGAAAGAACTGTTTGTTCCTAACTCCAGCCTGCTCAGGGACTTCTTTAACAAACTTCTGCAGTTACCACATGTCGATATGCTGCTGCCTTTAAGTCAGTTTTGGGGGATGTCTCGGAATCTCAGCCTCAGGCTGCATAATTTATTGTTTATCTTCTGTTTGTAAAAAAAAAAAACAAAATCAGGCAGGTGAATGGACACATCAGGAGCCGGGAATTGCCAACCTTTTTATTTTAGTATCTTTAGGTGCTGCAAAGCAAATGGAACTGTGTGGGAGTAGAGAATCAGTGGCCCATCTAATCCATTATCCGTGGTCCATCTGGCCTTTATTCTAAAGAAGACACAAGAAATGTTTCCCACAGAATCTGTTGTTGGCAGTGAGTGTGTGTGTGTTCCCATATCCTCCCTCTGTTCACGTGTTCAACGTGTATTTGCTCCTTCTTACCACTGTTTGCTATAAAACACACAGTTATAAAAGAACAGTTCCACTCACAAGACCTGTAAGTTGCAGTCATAATTCAAACTGTCCCTGCTAAGGAAGATGAAGTACTTTCCTTTTTCATAAAAATTTTCGACTATTTTTGCGCTTTTTTGTCAAGTGTCTCTTTTTGTCATGAAATCCCTATAATTGCTACTTGCTCTTGTTGCTGGATTGTTTTTCTTTTCCAATAGAAACAGTAGAAACTTTAATTGGTTTCACCTTCTGGAGGGAGTGACACTTTTCTCCCTCCTTTAAGAGATGTATTTGTCAATTAAACAACTTTGAATATTTTTTTGGGAAGCAGCTCCCAGCTGCTGTTTATTGTGCAAATGCAGCAAGTGATCTTAGGCATTGGAGTGTCAGGGTATTCCCTTTTTTTATTTTTCATTCTATTTTCAAAGAAACTCAGCTCTGTGTGGAAGCTGTAAGTCTGCCCATGTGAAAATGGGCTGTGTATTCCCTGGGAAGATTTTTGGAGGGTCAGATCATCCCATTCCATGTATGTTTTCATAAAGAAATAGAAAGATGTTAGAAACCTTGTCTGTGTGTTTTGCCTGGGTCAGACTGTAAGTGTTTGCAGGTTGGTATGATATTCTCTTCTCTTCCTGGATGTTCCTGAACCAGCCCAAGTGAGGTAATCAGGGAAGAGCTCTCCCTGCTCACAGGCAAGTAAGAAGTAGTTCCAAGTTGTTTTTCTGGTTCCTTCAAGTGGAATTCTTCTGTTCTTGCTAGAAAAAATATCAAAAGACTTCTCCATTTTGCCCTTGTTTCCACTTTGCTAGAGAGATCTCCTTCTGTTAATAAACATGGATGTCCTTGACTTTATGATCACTCAACCCTCTAAAACTTGGACCATGCACTTCAAAATACTCGAAAGGAGACTCTCAAAGAAGCCTCATTAAAATAAGGATAAGGCCAATGGCCTGGAAAGACGAATAAAAATGTGTCCAATTAATAATCAAAACAGTGCTGGTTTTATGGTTTCCCTACAGTTTATCATGGGAATGTCTCCTGTTCAGCACTGCATTTATCTACATTAATAACACTGTCTGCTGCAAACTAACTTTGCCTCTTGGTTCCAGATTATTCATCTTTATGTTTTGATCAAAAGCACAGAATATTGGATCCTATTGTAATTTCAGCTATTCCATCTCTCACGCTCCTTGTTTCCTTTTCCTCCCACAAGTTGTGCACATCCATCTAGAAGCGAAAGTGTTTCGTAGCACAAATAAAATTATAAGTCCCTGAGGGTTTCAGCTTCTGTTGCACTCGCAATTGTTCACCCTTTCCAGTTTGTGAGCAATCATCATTTAACACGGAACTCAAGTCAGATTTCCTAAAGAGGAAAAAAAATAAAAGGAGCTTGATGACAGAATGTGTTTTCCTGTAAATCACACAGATGGAGCAAGACACAGCAATTGCAATGCAGGGCTGACACTCTTTTACACCGTGCAGTCATCTAATATTGGTTGCCATAAACACTATAAATCAGCCCACAGTGTAACTGTGCAGTGCAGTTTAAAACACCACACTCTGAACCTGATGCGAGATGCCAGCAATAAAACATTTCCCTCTACCTCAGTCACTTGTTTACAGCTTGTTTGCTGGCTTCCTAAACTTTCCAATGACTCACACTTGACACCAATTGCTGTGGCAAAGGGAGCACAAATGAGTGAAGGAGACTTCCCAGCCATTGAACTTGGGCAAATAGCTCCTGGCAGACCGTGACTGAAGCAGATTGTTTTTGCCTCTTAAGGTATTTTCAATATAATTTTTATTTTTTCCGTTGCATCCTAGAAATGATATTAAGAGAGTTAGTGTTTGGATGACTGGCATTAGAAATTCATGTGGCTTAAAGCTGAATTCACACACTACTCATGGTTTCTCTGTCATTTTTTGGAAGCTGGGTGTGTCTCTCACCTGCAGTGCCTAGGAGCAAATGGATGCCTTTGGGTTTTACAGGGTTTAGAGTAACATTTAGGAGTTTTGACCTTCATAAAAAATTTTACCTGGGCCTCTCATTTATCATCAGTGTTTGGCTTGAGAGGGCTGTTTGTTGTGTGTGAATCCTCTACACTGTTACCCATGTGAACAGATCTGGCCGTGCCCCATTCCTGATCTGGACGTTTTCAACCAATGTTTCCTTCACAGCAAACTGCTGTGGAGGATTAAAAACAGTTTGAGGATGATGACAGCTCTCTGGAAGATAACATTCATAAGAGTAAAGCAGCAGTGAGAGTTCTGAAATCCAAGATTTGATATACTTGAGGAAAAGGCTGAATAAAAGTGTGTGTGCCTGCTGTCTTCCCTTGGCTTCTAGGCTTTGATTCTCTCTGACCAAGTTCTAACCAAGAATAGTTCTGTGGTGACCTGTGCTGTGAAGATCCTATCTTACATTCTGAGCCCCAGGTCTTTGTTGCCACTGTGAGTATTCTCTTGGAGAAATGGTAACATTTAGAGAGATCCAGTCATTCAGGTGCTTCCTTACACTGAATTAAAAGCCACGGAGAATTCGTGGTTGTCAGCGTGTCCTGTGAAGGTACCTGATATTTGAGCTGTAGTGGAGAAACAGCAGATTTCCCTTGTGACCACATTTCTTTTGCCTTCCAAATACCTGTGGCTGCCTGGCCATACAACACATGCACAAAGCAGCACTTAAGAGTCTTGTGGGGCTGGAGAGATGGTGCAAAACAGTGGGAACTCCCATGAATTTGCTCCCTGTTCCACTGAGTCACTATCAAGTCTTCCCTTCAGTTCATTGGGTTTAGGGTCAGGCCCCAAACCCACAGTTTAAGTCTGCACTGCCTGTAATTACAGAACACACAGCAGTTAATAAAATGGCAGATTAGGCAGGTGAGGCACAACAATCTCCTTTTAAAAATTTCTCTCCCTTTTTATTGTCCCTCATCACAGATTAGCAGCAACTGCTAAGCAGTGGGTTTTTTGTGGGCTGCTGTTGTGTTTTGTCAGCAGTTATTTTTCAAGTGTTGGGTTTTTTTTTTTAAAGATGTTTTTTCTCTTTTCCAAGTCTCTTTTTTCCTAAAGCTGGGCAAAACTCTTTTCAAGTGCCTTGTGGCTCCTTAGATTCAAACTGTGAGATGCACTCAGAGAGGAGACTGTTTCAGGATAAAAATAGGATCTTTCCATGGGGGTCTGTCCTTAAAACACTTGGAGTTGTTGCCAGGAGAATGCATTTCATTGCAATTACTTTACCTTTCTCTTTAGTATTAAAGTCTCTTTCTTCTCCTGTCCTCACATGAAAGCAGAGAGGTAGGGTAGCTGTGAGAGCTAAAGAAAAAATTAGCTCTAAATACAGCAACTATTAGTGACACATTCTAGAATTATGGCAACAAAATAAAGCTGCTCAGAGTCCACTTCTTGTCACCTGCTACTGGAAACCTCCCTGTGACCTGATATCAGGGACTGTATTAACTTATTAAACATCACAGCTAAAGCAGAGGAGGGGTGAAGATGTGTATTTTCAGGGTGAGTTGTAATTCTTGGTATGGGATGAAAAGAAGGCATTTCAAAATCAATAATTTACAAAGAGAACTTTAGCCTTTACAATCATTAAAAGCTAAATTAGAAAGAAACAATTAAAAGCTAAATTAGAAAGACAGGTTAACATTTGTGGAATTCTCTTAAAGCTGTACCAAAAATCCTGTCTGGTCCCCAGCCCTAGTGAGGATTCAGATCTGTAGTTCCAGGATTTGTGCCATGCCTGACATTCATCACTAGCATAAGTTATTGTGGTGAAAATAGTTACTGTGCCTTGTCTTTTATCCTAAATGCAACTTAATACAAGGGAAACACTGCTTTTAAAGGAAGGTGGCAACAGAAATTACATGATATGACATTCTTGAGCCTTGCAAATAAATGCTTTGGTTTGCCTTAAGTGTAATATAAAAATTAACTTAGGAGAAAATCCTAAGTAAATTAACTGCAGCATGATTTATTGCTCTTAAATTCATGAAAGTTGATTCAAATAGCTGAGTGTTTTTTGGTGCCAAGTGGAAGTGGTGGAAAACAACATATCCTGGCTCTCCAAATTATTCTCTTTGGGGCTGAATGTCTATTTAAGGTGCTGTTATTCAAGGTTTTTGCTCATTGCTGTAAAACAGATGAGACATTTCCAAAGCCCTTCTGTGTCCCAAAGCAGAAGACCAGCATTTCTAATACCTATTTCCAATTTGATTATGCTTTGATTAACCACATCTTTGATCCTCGTGTCACACTGTAGGATTTACAGGTATGAATATTTTGGGATTCCCATTAGGTTATCAAGACAAAATCCATGACAGTCTGTGGAGATAGCAAGACAATCTATTACTGTTGACACACTCTGCTGATTTCATTAGATATACATATATTTAGACCTGCTTTAAAGTCCTTAAAATGAAGGAAAGTAATGATGAGAAAATGTGAAGCAGCTGGTAAACTCCTCATGTCTCAGCTGGGCAGTTCCAGAGTTGGGTGTGCAGGTTTTGGATGCAGAATGATGGGAATGGGTTTTTCATTTTGCATCCCAGTCCGAAACAGAGTTGCCTGGTAGATATGAATTGAAAAGATACATTAAAAATAAAATAAAACTCCCGTGTTTTGACTTAATCTGACAAAAGTAGAGACATTCAAAGACTTGCCCCCACTACTCTCTCCCCTCATTGTGAGCATTCATTTCACAGTGCAGGGAGGATTGTGCTCTGCTCTGAGAGTCTTCAATGGCTTAATAGAATAGGCTGAGGTAATAAAAACGGGGTGACAATTTAAATTCACAAGTGCCTTTTTACTGGTTCGTTAAAACTCCTGCATTTCTAACAACTTATTGTACAGTTTGATGTATATTTAACCCTTCCATAGGACTTATGGGTCACAGCTGTCAAAGATCTTTAGAAAGAACAATCAGTGATATTGGGTTACGTTTTTGAAAGGTGCTGAGATGAATTAAGAGCCCTGGTAGCATTAAGATGTGGATTCCTAAGTCACCAGGTGCTTTTGAGAGATGCAGCCTTTTTATTTTATATAGAAGCCAAGGAACTAGCGAGGTGACTTGCAGAAGGTTAAGCAAGAGAAACGGAACCACATCCCTGTTGTGTTGACTCTGAGCCCAGCTATTCCAGCAAGATGCTAACAATGCCTGTCTGCTGGTAAATGAAATCACGTCAGGCATGGCTCTAACTTTGTTTTGGGCAGCTGGGCTCTCTGTAGAACAGTCATGGAAAAGAAAATCAAATTTCTTCCATTAGAGCCTGGTGTACGAGATCCTGAGCACTTCATCTGTTCTCGGAAGTCAGTGGCAGTTCTGTCCTCCCCCCTTTTCATATTGGCAACTGAAGGGTTGGTGTAAGACCAGTTAGAGCTGATGGTCACCTTGAATCAGGCCTGACAATAACTAGGACTGTTAAAGCAGCAGAAACTAAAGATTCACCAAGTTAACTCTGACAGCTACAAAACATTCTGCCCATAATACACATATTACTGAATATGCATAGCAGAAGATGTGGTGGAAAGAACTAAGATTAATTAGATTCTGCTGAGCCAAATGGCATTTGACACACATTATACAATATCTGCATATGTTATTAAAACTATGAGTAAGTAAATGCCATTTCTCATTTCCACTTGCAGCATGGTCCATTTTAAGGCACAATAATTATATAGATGTGACATCTGTGGGTTTTTTCCAAATGTCAAGGGATGCATATTTTTATTTACTTGTGTTTTTAATCGCTACTTGTCCACCCTGTTTGTTACATGCCCTTGTGATTGAAGGAGCAGTGTTAAGCGAGGTTTGCATGCAAATTTTGTATTACACAAAACTATCAAGTTGGTTTTTCTTTCCCATTATCTTTGCGTTTGTCTGACAAATCTGTCAGTTCATAACAGGCACTAAATTGTGACCAGTTGCTTTCCTCTCTTGCAGTCTTCTAGCCTGTTATCTTCATTTTCATTTGTTGGTATGAGTCTAATTTTGGCATAACTTTGAATCCAATAGTACTTAAATGTGCAAAGAGACAAAGTCCTTTGAAAAACATGCTAAACAGCAATGCCAGAAAATAATACTTTCCTATTCTTGAGAGCATATTAACATTGATGTAATACCACACCTTTGATGGAATTCTTCTGGCCTGAGAGAGAACTTAGATTTTTTCTCAGGGAATAGTGGATCTCTGCTGTGCTCAACCACAGAAGCAAATTACACTCTTTAATAATTACCCTCTCTTCTTCTGCCCAGCTTAAAATCCACAATTCTCTGGGTTTAATGCATGATGCTTACAGAACCTCCCAAAATGGCAAAGCACATTCAGTCCCTGATTTAACCTACGAGATTTCCTAGGAATAAATTTACTCTTCTGCTTCAAGTTCTATTTACCTCCACGTGCACAAAAGCCACGTGGTTTGTACTGTGCACGCCAGGGGTGAAGGTGAAACACCGAATTTAAGGCATCCTCTGAGGGAATTCTGCTTTCTCTTCATCACCACTGAGGGAGCTCCATCTCAAAGCCCAGAGGATCCATGGATTCCATTGGAAAGTTTCAGGGTTTGCCTCTGAAGATCAGAAGAAATTAGACATGTCTGAGCAACGTGAATGAAACAAGTGGTAAGAAAATCAAGCAATTCCACAGGGTTCTCCAGCTTCTGCAGGGAGCATCCTGAGATAAATGGGAAGACATACACAGAAAAGGTGGATAATGATTGTTGTGAACTGTTCAGTTTGCAAAAATGGAAAAAAAGCAAACACCTAAATCTGCAACAGGTGTTGTGCTGGATCCCTGTGGCCGAGGGAAGAGCTGTGATCCTGCTGGTAACTCTTAAAATTATCAAAAGGGAGGCTTTGGTGAGGATGAACACACAGTTTAATGTCACTGCAAGATGCTCCACGGGGTATTTACAGAGGACACAGGAGGAGAGGGATGTGTGGATTTCTTTGAGAAGTTTTGCAGGAGGCCAAGTGAGTCCCAGAAAAAAGGGATGTACACTTGACACAGCCTGTATCTGTGCCAGGGAGAGCTGCCATTCCAGGCATTTGCCTGGATAATGCTCAACACAAGCTCAAAGCCACAATGTTACACTTGACAGCAAAAATGGTGAAAAGCAAGAGCACATTTAGCACAAAATTAGGATGTTGGGAACAAAAGGCTGATAAATTAGAGGACTAAAAAATCGTGATATTTTAGGAGGAGATGATTCTAGCTGCATTGTATTTGTAATATGCAAACAGAATAAAGTCCAAATCTGTCATGGAATGTATAGCACTGCTTCTGAAATAACTAATTTCATAAAGCTTAAAATAATTATGAGTCACATTGATTTAGAGAAAGAATTAAGACTAAAAATTTGAATAATTGGAGACTGTGTGAGAACACTTTGTTAGATGCTGTGCAGAAATATTTCCACAGATGAGGAATTCTCTTATAATGATAAAATATTTTCCTATAGCTGCAATAATTGTGGCAGATGCTAAACAGCAGGCAATAAAACTGTCATATTTAAATTGGCAGATCATGTTTGGCTGCATCCTCGACTTCTGAAGGGTTGCCCAAGAAACCCTGGGCCATTACTGTTGGTTTTCAGTAAGCCTTAGAATACCAGGAGAGGTTTAGAGAAACAAAAGCAAACTGATTTCATGTCAGTGTTCAGTAAGTTTAGAGTGACAGCAGAATGAGGCATTTTACAATATTTTATTAAGAAATTTTATTAGTGTGATTAATAACTTCAGCGATAGCAAATAATATCACCAAGCAAAGTTTTATGGAAAGTAGATCTCACCAAATGAATTTGATAATTTTTTTTTTACAGTGCTTAACATATTTGACTGATAAAGTTACCCCTACCCTCTGCAAGTCATTAAAAGGATTTACCAAGGACTTTGATTCATTTTCCACCAGTCGAAAGAAGGTGGTTTTAGATTTGGGGTGGGTTTTTTTGTTTTGTTTCGGTTTGTGTGGGTCTGTTCATTGGTTTGTTTTTGTTTTGTTTCGTTTTGTTTCATTTTGTTTTGTTTCAGAAGGTTTGGTGTAGTCAAAAAGCTGCATAAACAACCTAAAACCAAACAGAAAGCCCTAAGGGAACTCCTGCAGGCTTCATTCTATTTTTAACAAAATAAACGGACAGACTAGTTTCTTTTAGCTTTCTTATCTGTGAAAGTATGGTAAAATTCTGTACTTGTGAACAAAAATAGTGACCTTGTGGTCTTCTCTTCCTTCAGCCAACATAGTACTGAACTTGAGGCTGTGTCACACCAGGATGGTCATACAGCTCCAGCAGTCCTTGTGCAGCACAGATGGGTGAGGACACATGAGGTTTAAGTAAATCATCAAATTTTGGCTTCATTGGAATTCCTTGCCTGTGCTGTGTGAGCTGCTGCAATAGCTGAAATAGCTGGTCCTTTTGTTTAGTTCTTCCCTGCCCTATACTGTTCATGCAGTTCACTAAAGATCAAAGCTGATTTTTGGGATTGGAAATCAACACTTGCTGCATCGCTTTGGGCTGTATTTTCTGTTCTGTCGTTGCTTTGGGCTCTTCTGAGCTCTCTTTAGCTACAAACATCACCTTTGACCAGCTCAGGTTATCAAAGAGTTCACACATGGCAAGGTTTAAGGCTGGGATGGACTCTCAAAAGTCTGCACATGCCTATTGCCCTCTGCCCTTCCACGGTGTAAACCTGTATGGAGTTCACTTTGTACAAAATAGAGATAACTCTCCAGAAAAGGCAGTTTGGGGAAAGGTGGAGGAAGCATTAACTTTTAAATTAATGTATTTTTCCCATAGTTTCACAGGCAGCAAGTGTTGTCAGGGCCAGCTAAGGACAGGCCAAGGGAGGAGGGAAAGTCAAAGCCCACAAGGACTGAAACACTGAGTTTGTGTGTTGGTTGCTGCTATTACAAGACAGGACAGTGAAACAGAAAGTGAGATTGGTGTAATAATTCCTTATTGCCTGGCATTATCACTTAACACATGTGGTGTGATAATAACACTGTAACTGTATAATATAAACCCCTATAATATGTGTAGTGCATACAGTGTATCTACTGAAAAGTGGAATTTACTTGCAGGAAAACAATTTGAGGGGATTTTTTTTAGACAAAACAGTCTAGTTCCTATTTTCACAGTTTTATATATATATATATACACACTTTTATTATAAATTTATATATATATATTTAAAAAGAAATATATATAAAACTTTTATTTTATATATATATATAAAACTAGATTGAAGCCTTATCAGAGCGGTCTCACAACTTCTGTCCAGGCAATTTTTCTTAGGGATAGGCAGCATCAATTTTTCATTTGGAAAAACAGTTCAATCTCTTTCTCTTTTCTTTGGAAGTAGATGAGTTTGAGGCCTGCACAATACATCCTAGCCTTTATTCAAGGAGGTAGATCAATCCTGAAGATACAAAATACCACGTTCCAAATATTAAAAAGTAGTTATATTTTCAGAAGTTTAATTATGAATGTTTAGGAGTAGATAGGCAGAGTTAAGAATCAGAATGCAGGGCAGGGTTACAATATAAATTAACTCTGTCCCCATTTTTATATTTTTTTTTCTGAATGATATTTAATAATACTTAATATGTAGTTGAAACATCGCTTTTATTTAAAAATCGGCTGTAGAAACAAATCTTACATTGGTTTAATCTGTAACATCTTCAAACAGATCCTGAGAAAGGTCATGACTGTAGTTTTGTAGCTCCAATATGAAACATCCTCTCTGCCATTCTTCCAACTGCTCTATCAGCCTTCCCTGAAAAACCAGGAGCCCTTGGAGCCTTGTTTCAGAGTAATCAGTGGTTGCTACTGGCAATTTACACCGTGCTAGGAGCTGGTGAATGCTTTCCAGTGGTGCTTCCATCACAAGTCAGATTCGTCTGCAATTGCCCCAGAATCAGGTTACAGCCTGTGAGCTTTGCTGCTCTGAATCTTGCTGGGTGTGCTGGAGCTTGATTCTTCACCTTCAGAGTAACTGCAGCAATGACTCCTTGCTTGTTTGTCTGGGAAAAATCCCTGTGACTACCAGGAAAAATCTGTGCCTCAGGTGAGCTCTGACATAACCACTGTGCCATCATCACCTAAACACCAGCTATGGAGTGGCTTTGCTGAGGAATGTCCTGTGCTGGAGGATCATAGAATCACAGAATCATAGAATCATAGAATCACAGAATCATAGAATCATAGAATCAGCTGGGTTGGAAAAGACCTCCGAGATCATCAAGTCCAACCCTTAATCCACCCCCGCCGTGATTCCCAGACTATGGCACTGATGCCACACCCAGTCTCACCTTAAACACCTCCAGGGACGGAGAATCCACCACTTCCCTGGGCAGCCCATTCCAATGGCTGATTACCTTCTCTGTAAAGAACTTCTTTCTGATATATCCAACCTGAACCTCCCCTGGCAGACCTTAAGACCGAGCCTTCTTGTCTTGCTGATCGTTGCCTGGGAAAAGAGACCAACTCCCACCTGCCTACACCCTCCTGTCAGGGAGTTGTAGAGAGTGAGGAGGTTTCCCCTGAGCCTCCTCTTCTCCAGGCTCTTCCCCAGCTTGTGTTCTAGTCCCTTCCCCAGCCTCCTTGCTCTTCTCTGGACCTGCTCCAGCACCTCCACATCCTTCCTGAACTGAGGGGCCCAGAACTGGGCACAGTAGGATGGAGGTGCCCATAGGACTGCAGAGACCCTGCCAACTTCTTGTCTCATCCTATCCCAGTGCTTATTTCTGCTCTCTGCACGGTGCAACTGTGCTGTGATGCTCCAAGTGCTTGTTTGTGGTGAGCTGAAAATCGCTCGGCTGCTCCAAGGGGGATCGTTCTGCTCTGCAGCTCCGGGGGTGCTCATTAGAGGCTGGGCAGCAGCAGCACTAATGGCACCTTCGGGATGTCGCTGATGGGCGGTGTTTCCTCGCAGCAAGACCTTTCAAAGCAGGGAATTAGGAGCGATACTGGGAGAATGGGTTGCCTGGTAATTAATGTAAATAGCTTGGTTAATGATTCCGCTAAACCGAAGTGGCATGTGATTGTAATGGAAATGCTACACTGGTTGGAAAACAAGATATTAATTTAGAACATAAGGACAAGAAGAAATAATGTTTGGGGATTGAGTAAAGGGCATTCAGCTTCTCAAGGCTCATTTCCTTTCTCTGTAGTACTCCATTAACCACAAGATGCTATCATGATTTTTAATGACCCCGATGTTTTTGCCTCAACAACTTTGTCTGGTAGACAATTCCAGACACCTCTGATGGTTCCCAGGATTGATAGCATGTGCCTGCTTGGGTTTCATGCTTTGATTTCACTGGAGAAACTCATTGGGAATCATCAATACAAAGGAAAAATTTTCTTCTGTTGTTCTCATCATAGTAGGAAGTGGCTGGAACCCAGACATTTACGCTGCTGCTCAACATTTAATGGCATTGTATAATTTATTTTTTTCTTCTAATTGAGTAACACTCTAAATCAATTTGCAAAGAGTATCTCCATCCATTTTAAGAGCTTATTAGTGCTGGAGTTCTTAGTTTTTTGGATGAGGTGTTTCAGTCTGAGGGTGATTAAATCTCCCATGGCAATTCAAACCACCAGGAATGTTGTTTTCCCAAGAAATGAGAATACCAATGGGCTGGAGATGAGTAGTGGTATGTTAATAAAGGAGCTTCTCTCTATATATTGTATACTTCTCTTTCCTAAACTGTAGCACACAGTATTTTTGTATGCTGGAAACCCACAGCCTTACTTTATGCAGATATTGGAAAAGACATCCACAGAAGTCCTGGTTTTGCACCATTACGATGGAAAAATAATGTTTTTACATTTACATATTTATGTTGCAGTACTGTCCAGAAATGCCAATCAAGTGTCATAAAACTCCTCTGAGTGGAAATGTCTCTGTGTCCTTGCAAAAGTCTGTTGCTGTAGTTAATGAATTGTCTGGAAAAAATCCACCAATTGTGCATAATCACTCAAATATGTCAACTTAGAAACGTTTAGGGATGGCCAGTTACCATAAATTTCAAACCTGACCTTAATAAATCCTCTTACATCAGCTCTTGCCAGCAAGTTTTAGGTTTCTCCTTAGATAAATAGGGCTTTGACTGACCATCCCTTGTACAAACCTTTTGCACAACTTTGCTTTCTTTAGATTTGCAATAATTTAAAAAATATTCTTTAATGTAATCTTAGGCAAGGAAGACTGTAGTAATTAATTACATTTTGTCAGGGAACACTTAGCATTATATCTCATCCTTTACTGGATGATTCTGCTCATACTTAAAAATGTAGTGACCTTTACTGAACATCTGCTGCTGAAAATTTGTCCGTTCCTTGAGAGACAGAGAAAGAAAGAGAAAGGTTTGGAAGGAAAGCTCAAATTTTCAGTCTGAAGATACATAGTGGAGGGTGATTCTGGCTCCTCCAAATGCCTGGAAGCTCTTTTGTTGTTACCATGGGGTGGAAGCATTTCTAGAAACATCAAGAAGTTGCTAAGAAATTGAATTGCTGTTCTCTGGACTTAGCTGTGGAAAACAAGAAAGGCATGGATTGTACTTTCTGAACCACGTGCTGTGAATATATAAGGGCTCTTTGCTTCTACTGCCTTTTGCCATGTGTAGGGGCAGAGTCCTGTGAATGAAACTCAAGCATGTGCACAAGTTGGAGTTTAATGTTTTTTACCAGGACAGCTCTTGTGGTTTGCTCCACTCTTGAATAGTTAATTCCCCCTCTTAGTTCAGGTATGTGTGCACCCCAGTGTGTCTCAAAAAGGACATTGGGTGCAGAGTTCAGAAAGGGACCATGTTTCACAGAATCACAGAATCATCAAGGTTGGAAGAGACCTTGAAGATCATCTCTTCAAACCATCAACCCAGCACTACCATAATCACTCCTAAACTATATTTTAAAGTGCCACATAAAGAATAATTGTTTGTACAAACCTTTCCCACACTTTGCCACGGAAAGAATAATTCTTTGTGTAGAGAGTAAACCAAAATGAAACGCCCAGATCACTGTTGCTGAACAAGAAATTGTAAATTTTGTAAAGTAAACTGAAGTTGATGTTATATCAAGTGTCAGACCATCACATAACAGATTGCTTTAGGACTAAACAAGGATCAGGAAATGGCAACTCCAGTTTATTATCCTGTGTATGCCTTATGCAAACCATTTGGGTATTGACCCGAGGGTGAGGGTAGTTATATCTCATAAAAAGCAAAGGATTATCAAGCATACTGAAAAACACTGATAGTGGAAATTGCTTTTTTATTAATCCGTGCTTAAATTCCCTGTCTGTAATTCTTATGACCTAAATAATTGTTCAATGGGAAACCTCAGTGCTGTAGCAGCTCTGTGTGTGGGATCCTTGTTTCCTTTTTTTTTTTTTTTTGGAAAGACTGCACAACCTACTACTCGTGTGTCATTAAAAATGTTTAGCAAGTGTAGCAGAAATTATCCTGAATTAAATTGCTGCTGTTTTTAAAGTGCTGTCATCAAGAGTGTCTGTAAGCAACAGTCCTGGCTGTGCTCAGTTCTGCTGTTGGCAGCTGTGGGGGCTTAATAATGAGTCCTTTGGGGTGGATGGAGCAACTCCTGGCCAAAAATTATAATCCAATATTATATGATAAAATGGAAAAAAATTAATGCAAAAAGACTTGAAAAAGGAAAGAACACATGGCCCAAAGCCAGCCAAGTCACTGGAAGCCTTTTGGCTGCCTGCAGTGGGTTTGGGTAAGGCCAAAGCAAGTGAACAGGTGAATTTTGTTATGTGTGACTATTATTTAGCACCCTATTTTATCAGCACGAGGATTACTGAGAACATGCTGCTCACCTACTGCTTCAGCCCTGAATTGCTCTTTAATGTTTTTGGTGGGGCTTTGGTCACATATTCGTCCACATCTCTTAGGTAACCTGGGCTATTTTGGAATTTGTTGCTGAAGAACAGGACTGTGGGATTAGTTGCCTGGAGAAGTCATCTGAATTATTTTTTTTTTTCCAAAATCTTTCGAGTGTACAAAGCTGGGGATTTGTGATGGGCAAGTACTACCCAAATGTGTGCAGGGGGGTTCCTCAGAGTGGAGGAGTGTGGGGTGGTGTGTTGCTGGAAGAATCAATTCTGAGCGAGTGGGGACATTTCCAAGAGCACTGTTGTGCCTTAAGAAATTTTAAAAATAGAAATGGTGTGCCCTGCTGAGATGGGAGCTTCTCTAAATTGCATACCAGCAGCAGTAGAGATGGATTCAGGGACTTAAAAACCATGTAGTAGTTCTTGAAAAAGTATGTGTGCTGTGGTACCTTGGAAAAGTTTTGATATACTTATTAGGAGTGTGTTTAATCCCACCTGTGGTTTCTGCTGGCTCTGGTATTCCTCACTGCCTGCTTTAAACTGTTACAGAGCATTTCTGTGCATGCTGCTAAACAGGTACCATCTATCACTTCAGAGGTGGGTGACGATATTCCTGTGTAGAGATATATCTTGTAAAGTACTTTGGGATCCTTTGGGATGAAAGGCTCTATTTAAATCTGAGTCTTTATTATTGTCTGGTCCCGCTCCACAAATAAATCATCTCGCAAAATGACTGTGGAAGAAATTACTCTTGCATAAATGAATTCATCCTGTTCTCCCACAGAGAGATGAGAAAAACTTTATAATAACTATCAAATTGTTTTACAACCAAAATATTGCAATGCTTGAGTAGTTTCCTACTTGTGACTTTGATAATGAGTTTTTGAAAAGTAACAGAAAATGTTTCCAGAAATTGGAAAATAAGATTAGCATATCTGTTATGTAGGATTCTTTGTTAAGTCAAGCTATTTTTTGTTTGGGTGATAATAACTGTGCCTTTGTTAATTATTATTTCATATTGTCATTATTAGGCTATTAATAATTTACAGTAAAAGCTGCTTCTTTTTGCTATGTAAATGTTTTCATTCTTATTCATCAGTTCCTTATTCCATTATTAATGTGGTTCATAAATACATTACATTTAGATTCTCTTATAGAAGAAGAGATATTTGCTACTATATTTCCTCTTTTGTTTGGTATGTGAGGTAAAAGAAAGTGTGACGGCGAGGGAAGGTGTCCAGAAAGTTTTTAGGGGACGTACCCACATCTCTGAAACAAAGCAGGGATATGACAGTGACTGAATAACTTTTACATTCCCTTTGGGAAATTGTTATTTATATTTCATGATTTATCAGCCCTGTATATTTACCCTCTAATTATCCTGGCTTACAGGTTTCCAGATGCACCTTAAAGACAGCAGGACTGTAATGTGCCTTTGCTATGTTCAGAAAGCCTTGCTGAGAGAGTCTATCTCCAGCTTTCCCAGTTTTTCCATGCTTTTTCCAGTTACCATCACCTGTAATTCTGGACAATTGTACCTGAGGATTTTTGCAGGAAACCTACTTGAGTATAATTTCGTTCCATAATTCCTGCATGTCTGCTCCAGGCTGCTTGTGAGTAAATTTTTCCAGTAATCTAGGGGAGATGAAAACCAGAAACATGAGCAGGAAAAGGGGCTTCAAATCTCAGCACCTTTTGCAGCATCACAAACAAGTCTGGCACGTTGACTTTCTTAAATTGTCATTCTGAGGTTATTTTCAGATTCATGCTTGGAGATGAGCAAGAACCAGGAATGTTCTGAGCACTGAGACCACACCACAACCGTTGCAGTCACCTGCATCATGTGATCCCTTATGTTTTACTGGCATTAGTCAGGATGTTTGGACTCTGCCTTCTTTTGGAGAGCTATTTTCAACTTTCACTTCTCCCAGTCACAGTTTTCTTTTAATGTGAAGCTTAAAAATATGCACAGTCACTTTAAGTAACTACTTGTGCTTGCACCAAAATTGCTGTTACCTTAAAAACTCATTTTTGGATATTTACAGGTGTTTGTTCCATGTTTTATGCAATTTTTAGATAATATTTGTATCACCACTCACTCTGTTAACAAAATCCTTTAAACCCTCTCTCCTGAGGGACAGTTTGTTTCCTGTATCTCCTCAGGAGCCTTTCTCTGCAGCTGTTCTTCTCTGCCCAAGTCTTGCTGGGTTGGGGCTGACAGAGCTGTGCCCAGCTCTCTGCCCACACAGAGCCAAAGCTCCACCAGCCCCCTGCCAATATCAGGGCTGTTCCTCATGACCATATTCCCTGTCTTTAGCTGGAGAGATCCCAATTCACTGGAAATTCCCATCGTTCATCTTTCCAGCAGCCAAGTTGCACCATCACTTGTGCCCCCACCACCTGAGCCTCTGCCTTCCCTTGGACAGGGCCCAAGTGATCCCAGCCAGTGCCTCGATGTGCACGTTCACAGCCTGCCTTAGAAATGCCAGAACATTATTCCAGCCCTAAAATTTTCCACATGTTCCTGCAAGGCTTTAATCCCACTTCAATCCAGGCAGTTCCCTTGAATTTTGTGGCACTAACAGGTTGCATGAGCCCATTCCTAGGCTTTGTGGCAGCAATTTGAGGAAACCTGCAGCGTGAAAGGCGCTTCTTGTACCATCCTGAGTGCCAGTGTTCAGAAACTGCTCGTAATAATCATTCTGTCAGCCCTTACCTAATAAAAATGAACATCCAGCAGAATGATGATTTGATCAATATAACTCAGGTCTTATGTAAGGGAAACATAACAAGGAGCCTCTTCAATAAATAAAAAACCTCCCACTTCTCTGCCAAACAATTTTTTTTTTTTAATTACAGGTTATAAAGAAGCAAAGCAGTGCTCTCAAATTCTGTGTTCTTGATAGTTTAGGCATTTTTGAATCCCAAAGCAAGAAATGTTAGACTTAGAGCAAGAAGAAATTAGTTTTTTGTCGGCTCAGTCTGTACCATGGTACAATGCAAAGAGTCTATTATTTTATCACTAATCATTTAAAACTGCTTCACAAAGGATATGTTTTCCCTCAAAGCATGAAATAATCAAGAATAGTCAGATTATTTACTATGATTCTGTTGCAGCAGCACTTCCAACCCCAAGCACTTGAATGTCATGTCAACAACAAGTCATGAACTTGGCCTAATAACCACATTTTAGGTCAGTGTGTTTTCATGTCTCTTTAAAATTTTATATTTGTGTTTGGAAGCTCTGAGATTTCTGTTTTCAGGGGATTTTTTTCCATCTTCTCTTTTCTAAAATTTTTTTCTTCTCTTTTTCTCCCTCCCCTTTCCATATTTTCACGTTGGATCATTGGGATAATGGCTGAGCTGGCCTGGAAAAGGCAAGGCTATTCTGGGAGATGATTTTAGCAACTTCCCAAGGTTTCAGTTCTCTGATGAACACCTGACAGCAAAGCAGCTCCCCCACCTCCTTCAATGTTATGCTGTTCTGTGCACTTTGCAGTAACTTCTACTGGAGTAACACGTGGAATGGAGCCACATTTGAGGTCCCCCTCAGGGGAAAGGGAAGAGGTCTGGAGCCCAATGTCATCTCTTTCTCATGGGAATACCTTTAGGAGAAGGCATTTTGGGGAAAGAGTGGGGAAAAAAGAGTTCAGATGTCTCTTTGGATGTGGTGTTGGTTTTTTTTTTTTCCCCTCAGCATTCCAACCTAAAAGAGGGAACACTGTGGGAGCCGAGTCCTCCCTGGAGAATCCACCACACAGGGACAGATTTTGCTCCCAGCAGTGAACAAAGCACCGTCGTGTGCCATGATGTGGGTTTGGCTGAGTGGGTTAAAAACAGAGTGTGTTTGTGTGTATTTATTTTTCAGCTGGATTATTGTGGTTTTTGGCATGACTGCCCAACACATGGCAGTCAGAGAAAGAAATCTAGCAATCAGCTTAGTTTGAAACACTCAATTTAGAGCGCCTTTGGATTTTGGAAATGCTCTGAAGCTTGGTTGCTGGCATTGGGGCTTTGACCTGTGTTGGTTTCCATTGCTGGCACTGGAATTTATATGTTATGAAGCTTATCATAGCAGTAGTTGAAATGCCAGTGTGTGAGGGAAAAGTCAGCTGGAGCATTGTTGTATTATGGCTTATTACTGACATGACGAGGTTATTTTTCCTTTTCTATGTAAACATCATGAGACACTACATTCTCTCAGTGTCTGTTCATGAAAACTGCCTTAGCATTGTGAGGCAAATGCAATATCAATGGCCCTCACCTGATAATGCAATGGTAACTCATAGTTCAATGCTTTAATACTTATTGGCAAGAGCTGTGCAGATTTAATTGATCCCTTTCACATCCATCCCTGCAGCACAACTAACTAATGCCATCCAGTGGTAATGGTACAGCATAAATTGAATGTGTCAGGCTGCTCACCTAGGGCTGAGCTATTGCAAAACTTAATTAACCTGAAAAATACACTGATGAGTGGCAAGTGGTTCATTCCAGCAGATGGCAAAAGCAGGGAATGTATTTTATAATACCTGAGTGACTGTAAGGCCTCTCCCCTGCTAACATAAAACCAACTAGTCAAGCTGGGCAAGGCTGCCTGGTTGGGAGGGGTGTGGGTGTTGAATTTTGAAATGAAATTGTCTGTCACCCAAGTTTCTACTGCACAGAACTTGGATTTTATTGAAATGTTGACGAGATGTTTCAGTCAGGGTGAAAGCCCAAGGTGTGGGTTGGTTTGAGGTTTTTTTGCATTCCTAATACGAAAAAATTGACTCAGATTTGGTTATTTCTGCCTAAAATGTGCTTGTATATGCAAGAAAAAGAAATCTAGAGACTAAATCTCTATAATGGAGACTTTTGCATGTCTCCAAGACTTCACTGTCTATAGAAATGTCTAAATCTTTTCTGTTTTCTACATGGAAAAATGGCCTCGCTCTACGTTCTTAATGAATGCAAAGTGCTTTGAAATCTGAGTAATTCTGTGTTTTGCTGTGGGGTTTTCAGCCATCTCTTACAGGCACTAATTTCTGCTGCTGTTGTATTCTTTGCAATTCCAACAGCCCTTGTATAACTGTGAAAATTATCCACTGCTGACATCGGTGGTGCAACAGAACTAAGGACAGACGTGTTGCAACTGCAAAAGCAGCCAGCAGAAAATAGCTGTGATGCTGAACCCTGGATTTCTGAACTGATGGTAATGCTGGCTTCTTCTTGACCACACATGCTGAAAAATTAAAATTTTTAACAGCTCTGTTCTGTTCTTGTTAACTAGCACGTGATGTCAGCAAAAAAGGCACATTTTATGCTCCTGTTAACATCAGTTTTGCTTACTGTGCCAAGTGTGAAGTTGAACAAAGGGCTCAAATTCAAGTGTATCTAACCCCCAAAGTTTATACAAAATTATTTTAACCCTTATTTACAACTTTATCCATGTCTCTAGGCAATATAATAACCAATGAATATTCACTGCAGTAAATATTTCGGAAAAGGCACTTCAGATTTGGTCAGGAATACCCAAGGATGGGAGCAAATGGCACCCGTGTGTCTTTGCCATCTGCATTGATCAACCAGAGTGTCTGAAGATAACTACAGAGTAAAAACTTGTTACTGAGTGCTGTCTTTATGAATGCTGTATTTGGTAAAGCACTGAGCTAACTTTTTAATTTACCAAGGTGTGTAACCAGCTGCTGAGTCAATATTTTAGGCTCTGACCTATTTCCCACTGGGTATGTGAACACAGACACCAAACTGAGGAGGGAAAACATTGCTTTTTCTGGCTTCAGTGGCAGAAAAGATTACTGCCTGAAGCTACTTGCCTTTTACTTTCTGTGCAGAAGTTTACTCTCTCCAGTAAGTTAGCAAAGCTTTGCAAGGTTTCATTTAGATAATTTAAATAGGTGATCTGAGACAATCTGCTTAATTTTTGCCTTAAAAGTGAAGGCATTCATATAAACTCCACTCCCAGGGGATGAGGAGGGTCATTAATGAGCACTTAGGGGCAATAACCTCTTCCACAGGCACATCTGGGTCTTGGAGGAAACATCTGCTCCCCATCTCTGGCTCTCTGGTATTAACCAGCTCGAGATCTACTGTATCAGAAGCAGAGACTGAGCTATAAACCAGAATTTCTGAGGCTTTTAATCCCTCCCTCAATTTACTTGTGCAGAACCCTACAAAATCCACAGAGGCAATTCCACAGTACAATATTATGGCACAAAGGTGTGTTTGGTAGTGACACGAATCAACGTTTCTCCTTGTTCCCATCCATGCCTCGTGAGGGACAAAATATCCACAAGTTAGAACCTGCCTGCTTATAATTGCCAGAAATGCTCAGAATATAGGAAGAGTATCCTAAATATTATGATACCAAAGGCACACACACTGCCTAGTAATTTGCATGGTCTAATAATGAAATTCTCTCTCTTGGACTGTAGCTCTAAAAAAAAAAAAAAAAGGCACATATTGTTTTCATCCTGCATGAAAACAACCACCCAGCCTTGAATGCTAAAATACCATTATTTCCATTATGTTTTGCCACTGATTCTGGAAGATGAAGTGTGCAGGCTTCAAACAAAAAAAAAAGAAAAAAGAAGCCTGAATTATTTGTATAAGCTAAAAGGTCATGAGTAATTTTTCTTGCCAACTAATATCTATTGCCAAAAGAATATTCTATTCAGACTGAAGTATATTAAAAAATGTTGACAGCACAGAAGACCTTTATGTGGGAGAAAACAGTGTTAGTTATGCCACACTGATTTAAACTCATAGAGATCTGGTGCATCATTTAAAATTCATGCTGTTATTAGTTTGCCAGGTATGTTTTACAGCCATCACATTTAAGAAAATGCAAGTACTGCCAGGGCCATTGAATTGCTTGTCTTAAACATTTTTCAGGCTCCCTGTGTGTTTGGTTTTTTTTGGTTGGTTGGTTGGGTTTTTTTGTTGTCGTTTGTTTTGTTTCTTTTCAAAAGTTGTTTTCAAGTACAACTGAAGAGACCTTGGGCACAACAGTGAGGTGGGAATTGCTGGTGGGTGGCTGGAATAGAGCTCAGGGCTCTGAGCTGCACCTGATTCCCTCAGCTGTGTTTCAGGGTAAACGGCTCTGCAAAGGGGACACACAACCAGCACCAGCTTTAGCTCTTTGCAGCAGCATTTAGGCAATTTTAGGTGGTAAAATGGTTATTCCGGAGAAGCCTAATACAGTGTGATAGCTAAAGAGCTGAATGAAGCTTTTTATGTAAAGCACAGAAGTAATAATTTTATTTTAAAAATACTTGAAATCATGATGCTTGCTTCTGGAGTATATGAGCAAGAAAATGTCATAATTAGTTTCTTAATTAATACATCATTTTAATTAACGTGAAACCAGAATCTTTTCCGTCCCTAAATATCTCAGTTCAGAAAACTCACTTTATCATGGCAGGTGACCTGACAAAGATACGAAGTTCAGCTTCCTGGTGCATTGTATAGATTTAAAAAAGTTGTGTTATTAGTGGAAAAAATAGCTGCATGAGCACCCAGTTAATTTGTGCACGAGCACCCAATTACTTTATGCATGTATGCACAATTAATTTGTGCATGAACACCCGCTAACCTGATGCAGGAGCACCAAATTAATTTATTCATGGAGCACCCAATTAATTTCTGCATGAGCAGCCAACCTCTCCTTGCATGACTGACCAGTTCCCCTTGCTTGGGTGCTGCATTAGGGCACAGCTGAGCACCCTATCCCCTCCTGCACGAGCCCTGTGTGTCCATCCCTCTGGGATTCTGGGAGCTTTTGCACCCACTGACTTCTCCTGAGGCCTGGCATCGTCACAATCTGGCTTTATAACAAACATCTCATTATTATTCCTGTGCCAACAAGGTCTCAGCACAGCAGTGAGCTCGGGCTTTTCACGTGCTGAACAATGTAAGTGCTGACAAATAATTTCCCAGGAGCAGCTCCTCCCGTTCTATTCCGGGCCTGGGGAAAGGTCAGGCCGTGTGCTGGTCATTCCCAATCCTGACACAGTGAGAGTTTTGGAAAAGTAGTGTTTAAAAACTATCCTTGAAATGAATAGAATTCCTGGCTTTATCCTTCCAACAGGGCAGCACTATCTCTGCCTGCCTGGTTGCCCCCTCCAGCAGCAACGTGAGGAGGTGAGGGCAGCCCTGGGCAGCAGAAGGTGGCACAGCCTGCCCAATATTCAAAAATAGCCACACCAATGCACTTTATCATTTACTGCCCTACTTAATCATTAGGATGCACAGCCACAGAGTTCTGCAATTTGTAACATAGTAATGAATTAATTGCAGTCATCAGGCGGTTTTCCCCCATTTATTTAAACAGTATGAAATTGCTTGCTGCTATTTGTATTATCATTCTTCTTTTACACTTCTCCATCCTCTATGTAGTAATATTGATACAAATAATTCCTTTTGCCTGCAATGAGCATTTCTCAAGCCAAATCACAGTAATGCTCCTATTGTACAGCTATTAAATAAGCAGCCCCAAGCCCTACATTTACTTGATTTGCATATATAAAAATGCAAAAATGCACAAAGGTATTCTTCAAGCTTTTGTCACATTAGTTCCATTATATACTGGCTTCTGAAAATAAAGGTTCAGGTGGCAGGTTTTTTAAGTCTTCTTCTACCTTAAGCCGGGATTGTTTTAGAGTTGATTTGACATATAAAGGCAATTTTGTCTTTTCTTTTTTCTCCTCGTGTATTCTCTGCTGAATCAGTAAACATCTCTAATTTCTGACAAGGTCACTTAATTATCAGCAGTGCTGGCTGAAAAAGAGCTGCCTTATCTCTGTTGCTTCTGCTTCCTCTGTGGAGCTGAGCATTACTGGGACATCTCATACATGTTCATTAATTACTATTCAGAAGCTACTCAGTGCATTAAAGCATTTTGCCTTCCTTGAGACTTCCATGTCACTGTGAGTGGATTGTCTCTGTGTTAAACATCTCTCTCTCTCTAGTGTGCCAGCCCCCCAAAGATACCAAGTTTGAAAAAGGAAGACAAACAAACAGTTTTAAGCCCCCTGACTGGTAGGAGTAGATGGACATGGGAGAATTAAAAGGTGTACAAGGAAATTAAGGAACGTTGGTTTCTCAGTTTGACTTTCCTTTCCCTAAGGAATAAGGAACAGTGGTTTGTGTTTGAAGTTCCAGATTGTGACTTGGAAACTTCAGATTCAATTTCCACCTTCATAAGGAATGTCTTATGAGACACTGGGCATAACATCAACTCTTCCTGTGTGCCATGACCTCATCTGTACAGTGGGGATAATAATCTTCCATTTATCCACACCACTACACAATAGTAGCTGAGATATTTGTTAATGCAAGTAAAGATGGGGGCTCTGGATAAAATAAACTATAACTTGATCTCTTATTAAGATTCAACTGTTGGTATAAAGCATTACAGAACAAAAGTATTGCCAGGCATTTACATGTCTTAAAATAAATAGCCACATGTGGACTCTCCCTCCTCCCCCATCCATCTTCTGTTCCTTGCCAAGCACATTTCAGGCAGTGAAATCAGCCCAGAGATTGTCTCTCCCAGAGCTTTCTGTTTGGGCATGTTATTAGTGTCCAAATTATTTGGAACCAGGTCACAGAAAGACTTGGGAATTGCTCTGGATAGTTGCAGGAAGCCTTCTGCTCAGTGTACAGCTGTGCTTCAAAAAAAAAAAAAAAGGATAAAAATGCTAGCTGATATGCAGAAGAGGACAGAAAATGATATGGTGCCATTCCAGGCACAGACAGAGCAGACAGACAAGCCTCACACATTAGGAGATGCTGATTTCAATGGAATTATACTTGCATAAAATGACAGTTCTGCTGAATCAAATTATATATTTTAGATCTCTTAATTTTATTCCCTTCTCCATCCAAAGGGAGAAGAAGGTCCTATTTAAACCAACAGCCTCCCTATGAAATGAGGCTGAAAAGGATTAAGAATATTATCCTAGTGGAGAACCCCATAAAATAAGAATGTATAAGAAGTATGCAAAACAATACACAGCAGGTGGAAGGAAACTCCTATTTACCCTTTCTCATAACACAAGGACAAGCGAGATGGATCACTTACAAATTTTAAAAAGGCTAAAAGGAATCAGGGTTTTTACACAAAGAAAATTTACCCTGTGGGACAGATAAGGACTTAGAAGGATTCAAAAGGGATTAGACATTTGTATGGATAATAGGAACATCCACAGCTATGTTAGATAAGATTACAGAAGGGGGAAAAAAGGTATAAGCACTCCTGCTTCAGGGCATCAGCCAATTACTGAGAGAGACAAATTTTCCAGTGGAATATTCTTCCCCTGGAAAATGTCTTTTTGTAAAGTGCAAGGGTTGTGCAGCGATGTGTTCCTGTCAGTGAATCTTCTGATGGATTCGGCTTCAAAACTATTTCTATTTTCTTGGCAACTTACTCAAGACTGGGGATTTGGGAAACTGGAGGATATGATGTGGAATGGTCTGTTGGCCAAGCTGTCTCAGATGGTAAACCTCAGTCATGTCACTCCATGCTATGATTGGGAAAATATTCTACTGAATTTGGGATGCAAAAAATGTCTCGTTTTCTTCCCAACATGGCATTGCAAAATTTTTGCACTTTTAAAATTTTTCTTGGAGGAAAAGTTCATCTTTTAGCCTCAGAATTTGAGCTGGAGGCTAGTCATTCCACATTTTTTTGTCAGATGTTACTGAACTTCTTGACATAAAGACCTGGTAGCGAGCAGAGGACCTGGAGACACAATTTAGTGAGGTGGTTCTGCTGTTGAGATGTTCTCCCTGAAGATTGGCTTCAGATTAAGTTGGAGATTTTTGTTAGAGATGAGTGATTGCAGGTAGAGGAGAGAACGTCACCTTGAGTTCCTGTTACTATCTTACTTAAGACAATAAGTGAAGCTATTTTACAGTTATGTAAACTATCTCATCCTGATGCAGCCAAAAATTCTTCATGGGATTTCTGAAAATATCACCAAGGAAAGGTTTCTATTTTGGGCCATGGCCCTCCTCAGTTCACACTAACACTGGTAGGGTGGAGATTTTGGCTAAATCCACGTGTTTTCCATTCTTCCTGTTCATTTGCTGCTCCCCGTTTTCCTGCTCATTTCCACTGGGTCCTGTAACCTCCTGGGTGATGCTCAGTTTAACCTGTGAAGTCAAACTTTTGTTTTTCAGATCTCAGTAGCACTCAGCCATGACAAATGGATGTCAGTGTGTTCTCCCTCCTGGCTTAAGCAGGAAAAAATGTGGCTGCAGGGCCAAGTCTTAATTTTTAGTTTATGCTGTTTATAGATTACACAGTTATTCATTGTGAATAATTAATGCCTGACCAACATCTGACCCAACCTGTTGATTTGTTGTGCAGGGGTTTTTTGTGGGGGTTTTTTTTGTTTATTTTTTTTTTTTAGTATTAGTGGAAAGATAAATGGAGGAAGATAATTAAAGAGAATAGTTGCTTTAAATGCTTTTAGATCTAAGCTGCTGAAAGGCTAGCTGTGCAAAAGGAAAGTAACCATGATAAATATGGCATGGAAACAATAGAGAACTCAGGCAGAGAAAGAATCTGGTGCAGTTGCACAAGACATTTTTGGCAACAATTCCATGTAAATCTCTCAAATGAGTTCAGGTACTTAATAGGCAATTAAAAAGACAGCCAATGTAAATGAATTAATAGCAGAGCCTTAAAATGCATTAGCAATGCTCTGTAATGAATAGAAATTATAAAGGAAATGAATGCTTGCTTACAGCCTTATTAAGATCTGAATGTTACATCATAGTCTGAATTGATTGGGATGATAAAAATTCAGAGGAAAATATGGAAAGCACCATTAAATACTTGCCAAATCTCAGCAACATTTCAATAATGTGCAGTCACCATGCTATATTTTAGAATACTTAGGCAAGATGACATTCAGAATATTTCAGTGTAGGTACTGAAGAGGTTTATCACAGCCCTTCAAGAACTGGGATGGCAATCATAAAGGGAGCTCAGTAGTCTAAGGTGGAAGGTCTCATGCATTATTCAATTAGCCCAGTAATAAATTAACTGCTGCATAAGCTCAGAATCAGTCTTGGATGTCCTAACACTGTAAAGCTCCATGAAATGCCCATCCATTAGCAGATCTCACTTCATTTTTCATTCCCAGGCTTAGTTCTGGGCTTACCAGAGACACTGAAGGAGATTGTTTGGCTTTCAAACTGGTCTTCTGGCTTGAAGTCTCCTACTTTTTCTTGTACAGTAGTGGCTCCCATATCAGAGGGCAGGGCTTTCTAACACCCTCTAGAAATATTCTGTCTTTTGTCAAATTTTGAGTATGAACTCTTGGAGCAACAGCTGTCCATTGGTGAGTGCAAGCAGCAATGCAGGTTTTGTACAGAACCATAACAGCCTGGGTGGGAGCAGAGTACTTTGCAGATGCTTCCTGACCTCAGAGAGAGAAAGGGAATGCTAATTGAATAGTCTTTAAGTGGCATTCTGCCCCCAGAGCTGCTTTATAGAGATGTTAGTTGCCCATCTGACCTGTATAAAGTTGTTGATGTTTCCCTGGCAAACAGCTTGAAGCAGCTAAATTAAAGGTAACATAGTTCATATCCAGCATCCAGATCTTGAATAATAAGAAAGAATCACACAGAAATAGCAAAAATCACTTGCAGAGTAAAGGAGAGAATAAGGAATATTAATTTCAAGGGAAATACCTGCCACTTCTGGAGTGATCTGCAATGATTATCTGTGCATTACAGCAGAGGAGAGGGACAGATGTGAATGCTTGAGGCCAAGCATAGTTCTAATTGTATCCTGAGAAGTTCTGTGAATTTTAGAATGGGACAAACTTAAAGCTTGTGTATAAGAATAGAAGCTAAAGCTTATAAGAATAGAAAAAAAAAAAAAAGAGGCTGAGAGCTATTTCAGACTCTTTCTTTGCAAGTGGAGGTGCTGGAAAACTGTACTTATACTTAGTATTTCCACCTTATCCTTTTATATTCGTTTTCATGTCCCAAAGTTTCTTCAAGGATGACTGACCTTATAAGAGACTTTGTTGAAATGAAACATTCTGGTTAGAAGCTGTGAATGTTTTAACAGTCAACAACAGACCAACACAGAAATCCTCCTGCCATCTTCAGAAGTTGGGGTTTTTTTTCTAATATTCCTTAGTCTTCTTGCTGTTACACAGATGTAAAATTCTTAGATGTGAGGTGTAAGGTTGAACTATGAGTTTTCAGTCATCACCAGCTGAGATAGCTGCAGTTTTCTCTATCCAAAACTTTTGAAAGTTTTGCTGACCTTCCCTGGTCAAGTATCTCTTAACCTGCTCTGAGTGATGTTACATTCTTTTAGATCCTCTTTTCTTCCATAAATTGTACCCTGTATCTGCTCAGTCTGTATAATACTGTACAAAATGATATGGATTCAATTTTATAGTAAAGTAGTTGTTTTTCTGCCTTTAGTTGTTGCTAGTGATAGTTAATTGAAGTCAAACTTTTCAATAGTCCCTGTAAATTCATCCAGAGCAGGTGAAGGAGGGTCAGCCAAGAGCTGAAGTCCTTGTGAGCTGGGGTAGGTAACCATGGGAGCTGCCCAAGATACAAGCTAAAGACTAAAACCCTTTCCCTTGGGGTCAGAAGTAGGAAGATTAAAAATGTGCCACAAATAATATAGGTCAGCATGGATAATGTGAGGGGTGAGAGCCTTACAGACCTGTGTTGGAAAAGTTGGAATCTAGAGCTGGAATACCTTCTGAAAACTTCCAATTGCCTTTCAAGCCGTGGCCTTTTGGGTAGGTGCTGCCAGCACACAAACTTTATTGAGTTCTGTAGGATTTTGTGGCTACGGGTTACACAGAGGCGAAAGAATGGAAAAAGAATAAAGGCAAGAAAAATTGAAAGGATGAGGACAGTGGTGGTAGAAAGAAGATATGAACAGCAGGAAGCATTTCAAAGTCAGAAGGGTGCAAAGAATTTTAGATGCATCTAAACCACCTTCTGTTCTTGAATGGGAAAGCCAAGGTCTTGCTGGGTTCAGATGTGGGAAAGTGAAAGTTGCCTTAGTATCCATCCTGACAAGCTGGAGGGTTTTGTGTATCTTGGGCTTCATTCTCTTGCCACGTGCTTGAAATTGTCTTAATCCTGCATCCCACAAAATTTCTGTGTCCTACTGTATCCCTTCGTTTTCACATACTTTCTTCCATGTATTTACATGAAGTTCCAAAGCAGCAAGGACCTTACACAGGAAATCTTCCCATTCAACAGATTCACCTACTGAGGAGCAATACTTGGAGTAGCTCTGCTGGTTTCAGCTGCACTATTTATGTTTTGAGTTGCTCAAATCAGCCAAAACTATACAGGCAGCAGAACTTTAATCCATGTGGGAGCTGACTTTCGATGTGTGCTTACAGCAGTAGTTAAACAGAAAAATTCATCACAAATTATGAGATCCTGACACGAAAATGTCCAGAGATCAATTTTTTAGTGGCCAAGTTTCCTTTTGCCTCCTGGAAGTGTGGCTGAATGGGAGCTGTGTTTATTCTGTTCTCCCTGTGCTTTTGGGAATTCATATCTACAATTTCTGTAGCCTCCATCCAGCCTGGAGAAGCTCACAAGTGAATAATAAAGATGGGAGAGAGGTGTTGGGGTGCACTCAGTGTGTTGGGTTGGTGAGCACACTGGGAGCATTAGAGAGCAGAGAGCTCTTTTAGAAGTTGCTGACAGTCTTGTACCACACACATTTCAAGAAACATTGTTCCAGATGCCTTTAAAAACCACTGGTGCACAGCTCTGGTATAAATGGCACAGTAATTAGAAACCTGTCTTAAAAAATATCAGCCCTGGATGATGGGCGTTAATCTAAAGAACTCTGGAGACTCCATTTTATGCCTTGCTGGTTCTTTACGGGGCTAACCCTTGTGTCAGCTTGAAAAGCATCAAAACAAATCTTTTGCATGGCCAAATCATCAAAGGTTGTGTTAGAAAGAGTATACAAACCTCCCTGGGAAGTTTGCAATTAAACTCAAAACAAAGCTCCCTTGGCTTTTGAAGTTTGTTGCCAACCTGAATGAATGACAGTCATGAAAAGGATCTTAATGGTCATGTATTTTTTCCCAAACATATAATATTATTACCTGGAGTTCATGGAAGGTCTTAACCTCACGTGTAGTCTTGGATTAAAATCATGAGGCTATAAGATAAATCAAAAAAGTTAAAAACACAACTGTGTCAAGAAAACTTTTGAGTTTGCAAAAATAATATGAATGGCCATACTAATAGTAATAATAAACATTTGTAGTTTCTCCCATTTATCAACTACAAATTTTGCCTTTTCAATGACAACAAGGTTGAAATAAGTTGAATGAGCAGACTAAAAAGTCACAACTGCAGATACTTAAGTAGCCACTAAAGTCCAAAGTGATGCAGGACATTAAAGATAGTCAATAAAGGATCAAGTTTAGATCAAGTTTGCTTTCTCTGTCAAAGAAGGAGCTGATCAGACTTCCTAAAAAAAAAAAAAAAAAAAAAAAAGCTTCCCCTGCTTGGAAACATATGTTTGTACTTGCAGCCTAGCTGGATCCTTGAACCTCTGTGAGTTAATAGCTAAACTGCAGACAAGAGACCACCAGTGGAGAGAAAATGTATTTTGTATCTTAAAGTTAAAAGATCAATTGAGGGGTTTTGGTATCCTTCCCACACTCAGTCATTTCAAAGTAACAGAATAACCACAAGACAGCTTTGTGGTCTGGAATGCTGATTAAAAGGAGCTCTGAGCTTCCAAGAGGCAGAACTCAAGAGTGTGCAGAGAAAAAAAAAATTGCTAAAAATTACCAGAAAAAGAAGCTTTAATTTCATTTTTTTAAACCAAACCCTGTATGGATTAACCAGTGATAACTGTTTACATGATGGAACTGGAGAAAGAAGGCACTGAAGGAGCAGTGAAATGTTTCTGAAAGCCTCTCAAATCATAGCATCAAGGCAGCAGCAGGAACAAATGTTCTTGCTAGAAGTTTGTCATGGGCTGACCCTGGCTGGACACCAAGTGCCCACCAAAGCTGCTCCATCCCTCCCCTCCTCAGCTGGACAGGGGAAAGAAAATGCAACCAAAGGCTCATATGTTGAGAGGAGGACAGGGAGAGATCCCTCAGGAATTACTGTCACGGGCAAAACAGGCTTGACTTGGGGAAAATTAATTTAATTTATTGCAAATCAAAGCAGAGAAGGGTAATGAGAAACAAACCCAAATCTTAAAACACCTTTCCCCCACCCCTCCCTTCTTCCCAAGCTTAACAGTGCCCAGCAAGGCTGGGTTCAGGTGACAGATGAGGGTGGACTCAGGCTGATCATGAGATACAGGGCTCTGTGTGCTGCAGTGGTTGGGTGTGGGAAGAGTCACCTCCTCATCTACACCTGCAGATATCCTGTGAAAGCCAAACAGACCAGAATTTTTTATATTTCTACGTGTTTCCACCTTCCCTTTTGAGCTCACACTGTCATACAGTCACCTACTGCAGCACTGTCCCCACCAGAACTCTGCCAGTCCCAGGGCACTTCTACATTTACACAAACCAGGCAATATCTCTCCTTTGTTGCACAAAGGTGTTAATAAATGCCTGGCTTTGAATTAAAAGGTGATAATGGAAAACAGAGACCCCCAACGTGTCAATCCTTCTGATGCCTGTAAAACACTGTCTGATGTCTCAAACAGCCCAAAACAGCTGTGCATGAGCTGAACAAAACCTCACTTATACGAACAAAACCTTAAAAAGCTTGCAAGGGAGAAGAAGCTTGTGGCAGGTGGATACGGAGTAAAAGAACAACAGAAGCCTGAAATAAATGTGGGCAACAACTTTTAAAGGCTGCAGCAAAACTCTAAACCAGTATTGCAAGGGAAGCCTGGCTGTTAGGTAGAAAATAAAGTTGGAAGGTTTATTCTTCATTGTATTACCACATTTAATCAAACTTTTGAACCTTGTAAGTGAAAGTTCACCATTCCTCTCCTGTCTCTTGGTATGATTCTACCTGCACTTCACTAAGTGCAAAGGTTTTTTCAGTGGTTCAGATTTTGCAGTGGTTGAAAGGACTGAATATTGCAAATTATCTACAGTTCTTGCATTTAAAAAATCTTGATCATGAATCTTTGCTTGCTGACAGTAGTAGGAGCCTGTTAATATCACTGGAGTAGCTTTTGTTTGGCAGTGGGACTGGAAAATCCACCTCAAGGTGTATCTGATTGAATAACTATTCAGACATGCCATTCATGGTGCCAGATAGCCCAGCTTTGTGAAGTTCTACAAAGACTAAAATCTATTTTAATAGAACCTTTAGTTCTACTAAAACCAGTGCTGTGGCTCCCCACACATCTGGTGTGGTGATCACTAGATCCTGGTCTTCTATCTAGACCTCAGTGGGTTCTCTAAAACGACACCTAAACCAGCATAAAGGTGCTAATAAATGCCCAGTTAATTTCTGCATGAATGAACAATTAGCTCATGCATGAGTGCCTAATTAATTTATGCATGAGTGCCCAGATAAGTTATGCATGAGCACCCAATCAATGTGTGCATGAGCTCCCAATTACTTCATGCATGAGCTACATCTTAAATACATGTTTGCAGTTTTACTTTACATGTGTAAAATTAATTCACTTGTTGTCATCACATATTCTGAATCAAATCAGAGGCCAAGCAAACCTAAACTCTACTTTTTTATTTCTCTATAGATACATATATAAACCTAAGCATTTACTGAGGCAGGACTGTGATTCTGCCAGCTTTTTTTCTCAAAAGTAAAGCGTCACAAAGTTAAAACTCTTGGCTGCTGGCTGAGTTATGGGCCTGATAACACATTGAAAGATCCCAGCCAGTGTGAGTACTCCTTTATATTTCAGAGATAGGAAGGGATAGAAAAGAGGAACATAAGATCCAACTGACTGACCACAGCACATCTGTGTCTGGCACTGCACTCAGAAAAGGCAGCGTGACCTCACCAGCTGCTGCATTAAGCAAAACAGACAAAATTTTATGCAGACTTAACACTTGCACTTTCCATTTTCAAAAGCAACCTGCAGTGGGTAGGAGTATTCTAAAGCCTTAACCCCTGAGCTCCTAAGGCACTTTTAAAACCATCTGCATCTCTCTCTCTGTGCTGCCTACATGTTGCTTCTTACTGCAGTCCAGAAGTCATCAGTGGATGAGCCTGGGCAGAGGTGGAAGAGCTGGTTCACACTTAAATCTGTTCCTCCAAACTCCTTTCACCCAGTTGGGGTTGTTCATACAAGACACAAGGACAGCAATGCAGATTGGCACATGAGGAAACACAGAACCTTCATGTCAGGATCAGCCACCCCAAGTGCTCCCCTGGCACTGAGAATGGGTCTCTCTCAATATCTATGGGTAGGAGGGAACTCCAGCAATTAGTTCCCAGCAAGCCTATCCCTGCTGAGCAGTCTGGATAATAAAGCACCTCCCCAAAGCCGTGACCTGTGAAAGGAGCAAATTAATGTAGCCATCACAACTGCAGGCATCTGTCTGTAATTCTGTGTCTGCATCGCTGCCCTGAGCTCCGGGAGGTGCCCTGGCAACCCACTGTGGTGTGAAACCCATAATTACTCCGTGTACAACACTGAAGAAAAGACAGGCCGCCACAAGGTTAACAAATCAAGCTCTGGGAGACAAATAGTGGTGAATTGTGAGCCCTTGGGCCCTTGTGACAAACATGGCACTGCAGAGTGCTTCCATTTGTTATCCGGGGAGTTCCAGTACCTTTAAGCACACAGGCGCCTCCGGGCTGGCGCCAGTTCCATGCCTTGCCTTTAAATCAGCTCTGCTCAACATTCAGCTCCAGACCAAAAGGCTCTGGGAGATTCCACTTTGCCTCTTTCTTAGGTCTCCCAAGCACTGGCAGATGTATCTTCTAAAATATCACACAGTTTGGATCCAACATAGTGTACCAGGAACCTTTCTGTCTCCTTTTTCCTCTCTGTAGCTGCAAGATAAAGTTCAGATTGTGTAAATCACTTATGCACGTTCTATTTACTTGATTACAAGATCCAGTCTGTTTCTTTTCTGCTTATGTGAGCATTAAAGTGGCAAACATTACTAACTTCAGTTAAACTTTTCCTGAGCTAAGTCAGTATAGTCGAGAAGCAAATTGGAACCTTCATAAAGTAAACAAATCCCAGGATAAGTATCTTCTATTTCAGTCACTGTTCTTGCTGTTAATAAATTTTCCATTATCTGAGCAGCAAAATTATACCCTTTCATTTAAAATTGCAGGTCCTGACAAAAATGTGTATCATTGGGCTTCAAGAGATATTTTAGAATCTGTACTTGCAAAACTAGTCTTCATATTTATTTTATCATCACAAACTTTTGGTTCAGTATCATTGTTGATTAAAGCATTAACTTCTGTGTGTCTGAATTTGCACAAATCATCCTACACTGCTGTGGTGGTTAATGTGAACGTGGGTTAATGCCAGCGGCTGGAAACTCTACAGTGATTTCATCTTTTCAGCTAAAAAGCTTAATGTTCCTTTTGCCTCTCCTTGAAATAGGTACCTCCCAAAAATATTGTTGGACTTATTTTTTTGGTGGAAGGAATCTTCTTTCTTCATTGATTAGCTCCTGTTCTCTAAAATAATGAAGTTTCCTTTAATTGGCTTGCTATTTAAATTTGAGCAGATGAAAAACTGTTGGAGAGATGATCAGAGGATGGGCAAGACTTCATTTTTCTGCCTGTGCCAGGAACCTCTTTCGATGCTGGGGAAGTTGCTTTGGTGTCCAAGCCAGTGACTGTTACTGTGCAGCAGCTGAGCCCTAAGAATTCACTGAATGTGCATGGGCTTGGCCTCTTGCAAGCTGAAAATGGAGCTGGATGAACAGTGCATATTTCAGTTTGAATGGAAAAATTGTATTAAGGTACATTGGCTTCTATTAATCCAAAACAGAAAGTATTTTTGTTTATCTGTGAAAATAAATCCCACGGATTTTATTTTGAGCCAATATTTTATACAATTAGCATTTTTTATTCTTGCTTCATATTAACCTTTTCTTAGCCTCTCTCTATAATCCCCACATCCTCTGTCATATAATCCCATTTTAAAAATGCAGTATTGAAACCCAGTGATGAAAGATTGCATTCTGGAAATTGTTCAAATGGCAGAAGCCATCAGACAGGCTATTAAATAAGAAATCCACGATTTCTTGTTTTGCAGATAGAAGTCATAAAGTTTGTCTTTCTAGTCTTCCTTGGAGAATATTAAAGTGTTGTACCAGAGTGTATTATTCCATCAGACTCTTCTGCACTCTCTTTTATGGCTGTTGGCCTGTGTTTTTTGTGTGCTGCACCTTTCAGCTCTGACAGGCCCTGCTGCCTGCAGAGCTGCTCGGGTGTTTGAGCTCGGGGTAGCCTGAGCCAGACACCCACCTGCAGGCAACACTTTCAGCAAAACCTGTTTTGTTCCACCTTTTTTTTCCTCTTCTTCCTCACATCAAAGTCATTCAAGCCGAAAAATAGCTGTTGAACTTTGGTTCTGTAGAAATCCAGCACAGCAGAGACGCTTTTCACGTTTTCCTGAATTGTTTCCTTCCAACACTACGATGTTCAGGAGCAGTGTTGTGTCTAAAATGAATTTGATGGCATTAGCTGAATTTATTCCCTCACGATGAAATTCATTAATGAATCATTGGGGTTTTGTTATGATAGTGGTGATTAGTACCTGGATTTTCTAGTGAATTCTACCTAAGAATCAGTTGTGCTGTTGGTCTGATGGATTCTGTGTATTTATCAGACAATAATGGCCAATAAAGCCATTGGTTTGTACCAAGAACAATCAATCTCTGCTGTAATACCCAAGCCCAGGGAGTAGCTGTGGGGGTGATAACAGCATTGTGAGCTAATTCCTTTTCACATCACAAGCTATTCACTAGAAACTGCCTCTTTATTATCCTTTCTCCCTGTGTTGAGCCTATTGACTGTTAATCTGGATTAACAATGCTGAGTGGTGACAATAAATGATAATCATTTTGCTCCTTTAGATGATGTTGATTCTCTGTTACCTCTCCCCATCACAATGCACTGCTGGAGTTACTGATGCTCTGGTTCTGCTACAAATTACATTCTTTAGGGCAAAAAGAAAGTTATTTGTGTATGGGGAGTTTGTGCTGCTAGAGATTTAAGGAATGTTGAAATCATGGAAAACAACAGAGTTCTTAAAGGCTGTGGTTGCTGGGTTTATTTTGAGATTGGCTGTTCCTATGTAATCATCTCTTCTGAGAAACTGGAAGGAGAGGGAGAGGAATGGGAATACCAAACAAAACACAAATATATGTAAAATCCAAGTTTCTTTAATTGGAATATCAAAATGGTACACAGGGAAGTAGCAGGGAATTCAAAAACATTCAGAGGAGGAAATTCAAATTTTGTGAGCTCCAACCTAGAGAACAAAATAAAACAAAGAATGACAAGAAGAAAGAAAAACAACCTTCTGAACATATATGTGAGGCCAAATTTAGAAACAATGGGCCATCTTCTTATCTACCAGTAAATAAAGACAATATGTTTTGATTGCATTCACTTGGCATAGGCTGGATGAAAAGTTCAAATGCTGGGTAAGGAGAGGACATAAAAATGTATTTTTATGAATCAGAAACGCAGAAAACTGATTGTAATTCATAACTCCATGCTGGTTTTATTGTTTTCAAACCACACATCAGTGCTTATGCAACAGAATTCTCAGTTTAATATGTAATGAGTGTGCTGTTCAGCAGTATATTTTATTAGGCATTAGAAAGAGTTATGTAGCCATCCATATGACATGGATTACAGAATGTGTCAAGAAATCAAGGGTGATTTTTGCTTCTTTACCAAACAAAATATACTTTAAGTAATTGCTATTAACTGATATTACTTGCCAGGAGACCTATTTTTATATAACAGAACAAAATGGAAAAGAAAAAGAAGATAAAAAAAAGTAAGTAAACACAGAGCTGGATTTCACAGAAAAAGGATTAGTTTGTTTGTTTGTTTTTATTTTATTTTAACTAACATGCAATCTTAAATTTGATCAAGTGTAGAGAAATGAAAAGATGGAGCTTTAATGTTTCTTAATACTTAGTTTTCACAGAGGAAAACTCAATGTCCTCTAAATGTGTTTGGACCACTTCCACGGTTAGAAAAAACTTCTGTAGTTTAAAGTAATAAAATTGGGCAGAACAAAAAACATAACAGGTCAGAAAAGTTTTCTTTGCATTTTGAGACAGGCAGTTCTTTAAGGCTGGAGATAACAGGGCTGCAGAGCTCTGGATTTTAATGTTTGGTTCAGTTGAAAACTTTCTGAATGTCCTTGGAAAAATCAGCTGATAAATCCTAATTCCCCACTTTTTTTTTTTCTCTCTCTCTTTTTTCCCCCCGATCTGATTCCCTTGATTGTTTGATTTTATTAGTACTGACTTTTGACTCAATCTTTGTGCAGCACCCAACACAGCAAGAGTTGTTTTGAATTTTAGTGGATGATGATTGAAGGCTCTATGCCCTGTTATAGTAATAAAAAATACTTATTACATTTTGCAAACATTTGGCATAACCTCCATTCAGTGTAAACAGGAGAATCCACTGAAGCTTTTCTGTTACAATTTAGTTGCCTGCTCTGTTTTTTCATTATATTTGAATGCTGTGTGCCAGAACTCTCACACTTCTCTAAGAGTTTTAATGTCTATTTTCTTACCCTGAAAAGAAAAAGCATCTTCAGAATGAAATGAGTCACAACAAGAAAGGAAACCAAGATAATTGAAAAAAAAAAAAATTAAATACTTTCTCAACTTATTCTGTACTGAGTTACAGACTTCAACCAAAACACAGCTTTGTTCTTACTGGTGTGAAGACTCTTGCAAAGGACCTGTGTATATCTGAACTGTAAGGACTTGTAGAGTTCAAATAAAGAGGTAAAATTTAGAATACAGCCAAGAAATGCTGTCTTGAGCTTCTTCACATAAAACAGAACTGTATCTTCATAACTTCAAAAAAGTCAGTTGCATCCTAAAAGACTTCCACTGATAGAACAGATACTAAGGGAGGGGATTTGTGTATTGAAAACAAATAGAAATTCAACACTGATTGTTCTTCCTCAAGCAAAAAAAGTCCTTCAACAAAGTATTCTGCTCCATGTAGTGTAAACCACTGAGCAGGTTCCTTAAGTACCAAAGTGCTTTATTTTATCACTTCCATCATATCCACAGAGAGAGTCATAATTAACCTACAAGTTCTTTAAAGCTATAAGCACCAATTCTTTTAATTGGTTAAATGTTAGAAACTTACATTATGTAAATGCAAGGAGGGTTTACTGAAATTTGTTCTAGTGATAATCCATCTGTCTTGGATAAAGGCCAATGTACAAGCAATTGTGCCACTCTCAAAGAGCAGTAGAAGGAAGATTTCTCTTCTGTGTTCCACATGACTCAACATGATCTCTGTATACTTTTATGTTCCTAGCAACAATCACAATAGCTCTTCTGAGCAGGATGCCAGATAGTCTTTAACATGAGCAGCTTACACTGCTTGGAAATTGCACTATAAAAATGAATATGCTTTATTCTTTTAAAACATGCATAGTATCAACTCTTTGTAGCAGCTAACAATTTTCAAGCAGAGGAGGCTCAACCCAGTTACTTTTAAAAGCATTAGGACAGAAATATGTATTTTCCACAAGCATTCAGATGTTGAAGTAGCCGAGACAGAAAGACAAAATCCCTTTCTGCTGCCCTGCAGCAAGAGAATAGACAGATAAATTTTTTTGACTGCTGTGCTTACTGCTTACCTTTAAAGTGTTTGATAATGGCAGGATAATATCTTAAATTAGGGAGGTACATGCACAATTTCATTTCACTGAAAACATATATGCAATACACTTTCTCAATTCTTTAGAAATATTTCTATAGCACACCTTAAGTAGTGGGAAGCTGCAATGATAATTTCATTTATCCTGCTTTAGAAGAAAATTACACGTTGCTGTGTGAGGAGCCTGGCTTTTGTCTGGCATTCGTATTGAATTTGCTGTGTCCCAAGAGATGCTGTGAAGTGTCTGACAGTTGTAGGGAGCTGTCCCGGCCAGACAGACTCCCTGGCAGCACAGGGCTTTCAACTCCTCCTCCTTCAGAGGGAGCTCAGGCCTCTGACTCTGCAAATCAGATTTGTGTAAAAATACCTTGAGTCTTGTGAACAGCTCCTCACAGTTCCAAGCATCAAGCACCACCCGAGTTCAGTTTAACCGTGGAGGCCAAAGGGTCAAGCGTTTCCATGCAGGAAAGAAGCACTTTAACCCAAAATATGGTTGGTTTTGGGGGCTGAAGGAACAGTGCAGTGGTTCTCACGGTTGTGTAGTAGAATCATTTAGGTTGGAAAAGACCTTTAGGATCATCAAGTACAGCTGTAAGCCCACACTGCCAAGTCCACCACTAACACATCGTCTGAGCTACCTGCAGCACAGAGGGTAATGTTAACCCAGCTGAGTTACAGGCAGTCTTCACGTCCAAAGTACAGCAGAGAGATGCTGCAATAAGAGTTAAGCAAGGAAAACTAAAGAGAACTGTTTTGGGATGTCCTCAGGGCACACCACATGTCCCAAACCTACCTTAACCTCCCCCTGACCCCAGAGTCACTGTGCCCAACGCTGTCCTTGCAGGGAGATTCTGCTTCACAGATGAGCATCACCCGTGTGTTTCCATTCCAGGTGGCACTGAGTCATTGAGAATGAGTAAAATCACACATTGGAGTGTCCCAGTTTGTTGTTACAAACACTGAAAAGTTCAGAAGATTGTTTTCTAAATTGTTTCTGAGATGCTATTACCTTTTTCCTCTTCCAGTGAATCTTGTAGCAGCCAAATGCTCTGTGCTGTTAAAATGCTTCAGATGCTGCCTGTAGTTTATTGTTCCCTAGAAGCAATTTATTTCATTATAATGTACTCATGAAAGAACATTAGTGTTTAATTATCAGGAGAACTATTCTTAGCAAGGCTCAGGCTGAAGTATGAAGTCCTTGACTGTTGCTGCTCATCTACAAACTGATGGTTGACAGAGCAAATGTCACGCACGTTGGTTCAACGACCTAATGCAAATAATATCTGGTGTGAACTTTATAATTTTTTTTCTCTTAAAATTCTTTTTGAGAATAAATCTTGCCAATTCGACATATTCTGGCTGGCAGAGTGAAAACTCATGTGAAGTAGCTTTGTACCACTGCAAGGAAAAGCTCAGTCTGGTAATATCTGCATGCACCGAGGTGTTGCCAAACTTGTGTGAAGGAGGGATAGAAGTGATCACAGATCTGGCTTTGCCCTCTGCACTGGGAGGGGAATTTCATTCTAGTTTGCTGTGTCACTTACTAATGCTGATTCTCTAGCTATAAGCAAAAGATTCAAAGTAATAAACGTGACAGATCTGAGGTAATGGAAGGAAACCTTGATGGGAACTCTGGTCTTTCTCCTCTAACGCTGTAGCTTAATAGCACTTCAGTTAAGGAATTATTTTATCCATTTACCCTTAGTAATTTAAAGGCAGTAGCACCATTTTCTCAGTCAGTAGATTATGGTCCCAAGTTTTGACCTGAATACCAAGGTATTCGGCAACTGCTGTACGCAGGAGTGTGAATCACACAAATAGTAACAAGTTGGTAGGTGGATCCATAGCTTTGGATGCAAAAGTCTGGCAAAGTAAAACAGAATTACTCAGGAGTAAGACAGGGAAATAATCAAAAGCAGGGCAGAAAATTTAGTTCTTGTCCATAAATCAACATGAACTGTTTGTTGAAAAATCAGAGAGCCATGATGATAAAAAAGTGATAAATACCATTACAAGCAAGTACTGAGCAATGCAAGATGATTTTATTCATTGCTTCTGAATATGCATGGCATTCTCTGGATACATTGGGATCAATACTACAATGAATAAGCTCCTTTAACTTGAAATAGCAAAACACTGTTTTCCTGTCATTATGATTTCTGCGTTTTAGTTTTATTAATCTTGCTCTACATTGTCCTTCTTCCCTCCTCTGCTAATAAAATCCTGTGTCCCATACGTGATGGAGAAGACGGAATTTAAAATACTCCTGGATTTCATAATCACTGACAAAAAGCAAAACACCTAATTTCTTTTTACTTCCCCACAAAGTCTAATTCTGTGAAAAATCCTGCCTCTATCAACAACATCAAAGCTGAAGTTTATTCTTCAAGGCCTCAGAACTTGGCCTTTAATCACAGGTTGGCTAAATACCACGCACAGTGCAAACCAAAACGAACCTCAAGTGCGGGTACATCATTTGCAATCCCAGCTGATTAATAATTTTGTTGTTCTTATAAATGAATGTTAATTGCCACGTGTGCATCTCCGTGCCCAACGCATCAAAACACGAGGTGGGAATTTTCATCCTCGCTGGCTGAATGTTTTCCCAGGGCAGGACGCTGTCGCTAAGCAACGGGGAGAGCTGTCACCATCCCCCGGGCTGGCACATCTGCCAGCGGTGGGACCCTCGTGCCAGCAATGCTCTTGGCATGTGAGTGTGCCCTGGGGGTGAGCAGGGCACCCCATGTATAAACATGAACCCCTGTGAGCAGGGCACCCCGTGTGTGACCATGCACCCCCTGAGCGATGCACCCCACGTGTGAAACACACCTCGTGTATGGGCAGTGTATCCCACATGAGAAATGCACCTCATGTATGAGCAGTGTATCCCAATTATGCACCCCCTGTGAGCAATGAACCCCACGTGTGAGCACTGCACCCCATATGAGAAATGCACCCCATGTGTGAGCAGTGCACCCCATGTATGACATGCCTCCTCTGTGAGCAGTGCACCCCACGTGAGAAATGCACCTCATGTATGAGCAGTGCACCCCATGTATGACCATGCACCCCCTGTGAGCAATGAACCCCATGTGTGAGCAGTGCAACCCATGAATGACATGCCTCCTCTGTGAGCAGTGCACCCCATCTGTGAGCATGAATTCTTGTGAGCAGTGAACCCCATGTATGAATGAACAGTGCACCCCATGTACGAGTAGTGCACCCCACACATGAGCAGTGAACCCCATGTATGAGCAGTTCACCCCACACATGAGCAGTGCACCCCATGTATGACCATGCACCCCCTGTGAGCAGTGCACCCCACGTGTGAGCAGTGCACCCCACGTGTGAGCAGTGCACCCCACGTGTGAGCAGTGCACCCCACACATGAGCAGTGCACCCCACATACATGCCATGCAGCTCGTGCAGCTGCACTGAACACAACACACTCCCTCTGGGAGTGCAGCCCCTGTCCAAACGTGCCCCACACTGTCACAGTGTTCCCCAAACACCAGAGTACCCCAGGTGGGAGCTGTTGCCCATGTGGAGCTAATGAGATCTCGTTATTGGCTCCACCTGTGCTGGGGGGATGCTGGGACACACCGGAACACTCCAGAACCCTTCAAGAACACAGCACAACTCTCCTGGAACACACCACAATCCTTCCTCATCCCTTGCTGCTGCAGGAATCTCCCGTTCTGCGTGTTCTGGGCTCCTGTTGTGCTTCCAAAGGTAAGGGAAGGCTTAAACAAAAAAACTTGCGTGGAACCTCAAAATAGGTGTTGTTGGTGGAAATGATTTTTGCCCTTGTTCTCCTTTTGCTTTGTAGTCACTTTTGGCCTCCTCAGTGGTGCTTTTTGTGCCATGCTGTGCTAATGGGAGAGCTTTGCCTCGCCCAGCTCGCCCTGGCACAAGCTTTGTGGCTGTGTGGTGCTTTTAGAGGAATAAGCAGGAGCAGTTTCCCTTCAGACACCTGTGCAGGGCTGCACAGTTACAGTGGTGTTTGTTCGGGGTGTCAGGAAGAGGTAACACTGTTTTCCCCTGGCAGCTCAGCTGCACAGCAGGTTCTGGGAAGAAAGCTGCTGCTGTGTCCAGGTTGCTTTTGGTTTTTTCTGAGGGGGTGTTAAAGGACTTTAGCACGTGTCTTTGCCGCTTTAGCTATAGCACTCACTATCCCATGAATGCTGTAATATGTATTGATTTGTTTGCTTTCCACTGTGAAGTGTTTAATGTTGCTACTTGAAAGATGATTTTTTAAAAAGTGTGGTCTTCTACTGAGTTGGTTCTGACATCAAAAAATCAAAGGAAAATGAGCAGAGGAGAGAGCAAGGATATCACAATGATTAATTGCTGCATTAGCATTCAGGCACTGAGTGTATTTTGCTTTATGGATGCTTGTTTCTAAGGGTATGAGCGTGGCTTCTGGGTTGTATTAAAAGAGGTGCGTCCTAGATATTGAAGCTTAATTTCAGAGGGGTTGCATTCCTGTAGAATGGAGGAAGGAGGCAGAGGAGAAGGAAAGAGAGAGAAAAAATACCAGCTCCAAATAATGCAGAGTTCTGGATAAGTTTGATCAGCCAGCATTTGTGAAACTGAACTACTACCTAAAAAATATACTACTTAATTTATTAGGAAATGCATGAAAATTGTTTCTGCCATGTCTCTCACGTGAAAAAAAGTCAGCACTATGCAGTCTCCTGAGCTCTTGGTGGGGTTTGGGGTGCTCTGTTAGATCTGTGTCTGCTTGCTTCATCCAAGTTGAGGTTGGTTATTCAATGAATTTCTTGGTGATGTTGTAGAGTTTAGAGAATTGTTCAGGAATCTTTAACTTACTGATATATCTTCTATTATGGTTGTTTTTAAAAGTACCATTATGAATTGCTCAGTAGGACTTCAAATGCAGATACACTCTCTGTTTTTGCTCTGTAGCTAAACCTATGTCTAATTTTACGTGTAAATCTAGTCCCACTGTTACCACTCATGTGCTTAAAAGTAGCCACATGCTACTGTTTTGTAAAAGCCACATGCTTTTACGTTTTATATATATATAAAAGACCACAGAAACCCACAAGTGTTCCCCTGTGTTTTGATGCTCTTGCACAGCACAGCAGCAACCAGGAGCCAGACCATGCAGCTGACCAAAAGCCTTGGGAAGGGCTGACCACAAACACATACCCGTGGCTTGGCTGTGTGCCAATAAATCCCAAGTCATTTGTGGTTTCATTCCCAGGCCACCCAGGCTCCAACAATCCTTTCAGGAGCTTTGTGCCAAAGAACTTTTCGTGAGCGAGACATGCACGGCCTTCAGTGGATTTGCAGCCCTCAAGTGAAGGATGTATCAGGGAATTCTCACCACTGGGTTCAGCAGCCCTGGCTTGAGCCTCTGGCAATGCCCATTTTCAGATTAGGTGTGGATTTTGTGGACAGCACTGGTGAATTCACTGTTGCAGCTGAGAACAGACAATGCTGAGCAGAGTGCCAGAGCCATGGAGCTCCAGGTCTGTTTGTCACAAGGCAAGTTGTTTTTTATACCTTCTCATCTTGTGGAACCAGCCATGCATGATTGTAATGAGTGATGACCTGATTAGATCAAAAGCAGACATGGAAGAAACACTATTAATCTGTAAGCATATGTGATGCTAACAGCCATCAAAACATAATGTTGCAATTATCCTAGGTAGGCAAGAGTAATTCTCTCTAATTAAATTCTGAGGATATATATTTGGGTGCGTGTTCTGGATCTTCTGTCATTTCTGTACTGCTAGAAAGAAAGGTACCAGAATAATTCCTAGTTATCCTGACCGCGTGCCTTTTGATTGCAAATTCATTTTAGCACAGCCCGCCTGGGGACAGGCTTTGTAAATACAATGTGCTATCAAAACAGATCATGCGTTCTCAAACATGTCAGTGGCATCAGTATCTTTTCTTTTCTTTGTTTTTTTTTTTTTTCCTCCTTCTGTGGCAAAATAAGATGTAATTTCATATCAGATTATACAGCTTCGCAATAATATTTTTAGAAACATCAAAATAATAGTAAAGAATGTGTAATATACTGTAGCAAGTTGATTTAGATAAAACAGCCTCGCTGTATACATCAGCTGCAGCTCCAAAGACTCCTTCTGGCAATTCTTGGAAAGTGGAGAGAGAAATGCAGTTTTGTACTATTCCTTTCTGGGAGTTTTTTGTATCTTTTTTTCCCACTTCAAATCCCCTCTAGAAAATCTGCTGACTCCTTGTCATTCTTATTTTGATTAACAAATGCAGCAACCCTCCATGAATCCCCCCTCCACACCCCAAAAGTCATTCTGGGCAGAAGTGTCACCTGCTGCACCTTGTGGCCATATCCTGAGGTCACCAAGGATGGACTTAGGGCTGGTGTTGCAAAGGGCAGCACCCTGAGGAGCTTCTTTTACAGTTTTGGTTGCTCGTTGTTTTGTTCCTCTCTGTTGGTGGCTGAAATCCACCCTGATGCAAAATGCCAACACAAACCCCTTAATCCCTCTTGGTCTGATCTTCTTGAGGTGCAAATAAAGTTCTAACAAGAATGAGGAGATACTTGTCTTCAAAGGTTTCTTGTGTCATTGAGGCCCAGGCACACACACAATACTTTTAGAAATATTTCCCCAATCACATGTCCCTTTCAGTGTCCAGATACTCTAATTTGCTGCTGGGGAGGGTTTGGAGTTTGGGTGAAAAACTTGAAATTGCATTAGCCTCTATCACTTTTGAAAATCAAAAACAAAACAAAAATGGTGGCTAATGAGGATATTTGATGATTTGTGGTGACTTTGATATAATAATTGACTTCTAATATGTGGTTTCAAAGCAATTGGATGAGATTCACCCTTGTGACTTCTGTATCTATTCTATTATTATCTTGAATGTCTATAATAAAGAGACCTCTCCATGTCTTTGTACTAAAATTCCTTTTATCATTTGAAGATTCTTGAAAAGTATAATAGGAAAAAGAAATTACCAGGAACACACCTGATTAATTCACAAATTAATTGAGGCTAATTTAGATGACATTAGAGCATGATGACTTTCATTAATAAATAAAACTATTATCAAAAGGAATGAGCATTTTTTTCCTAACTTTGAGTATACCCATTCAGTTGCCATAATTTAAATAATCCAACAGTTTCTCACTTCCCAGTGATCACCACGGGTGCAATTCATTGTGGTGGAATAGACCTGCTGCAGCTCAGATATTCAAAATAGTAGGAGGTGTCTGGTGCATAAAGCTTTGTCCTAGATCCCTACATGAGGGGGAATATTTTTAATTGTTCACATTACAGCTGCAGCTTTTGCCTCAGACACATATTCTGAAAAATATTCAAGCAAATATTGCTCCTGCTGGCTTAGAAGTGTAGTTATGCTGCAGAGCTATTATTGGAAGGAAGGCAGAATCACTGTGGTGAGTCACTGATGGATCAGCCTGGGACACTCTGTAATTCCTCATTTGCTGTAAAATCAACAGTGTTTTCCATCTGCCACCGTTGCCATTTGTGTGATGGTCATTCCTAGAGCTTCTCTTGAGCTTGGCTGGACAGATGTATTTGGTGCTGTGCAAAGTGCAGGGGGGAAAAAAACCTCACCTTTCTGAGTAAATTGTGATCTTAGAGGTGAAATGTGGAAAGGGACAGGTGAAAGTCTTCACTGAGAGTTGCATAATTATTATTAGAACTGGGACCTGAACCTGCCGGGTGTGGAATCTCAACATGTAAGTGCAGGTGAGGAGAGGTCCTTCTAACTTCCATAAAAGTGGGACAGAACTCAAGCATGTCAGGGGCACGGCAGCAGTGTTACTGGGAAATGATAAACAGAGATACTTTGCCTGGATTTTTTTAGTTATTTTACCTTTCTTGGAGACTGATGTACCTTGACTGCCATTCCTTCAAGCCTCGTGAGTAGTAACATTAATTACTAAAGGACTTGCAGGTGGTGATTTTGAGTGTTGTGTCCCGTAGAAGAAGCAGTTCAAGACATTAGCAAGCATCCATTGCCTTGCCAATCAACCTGCAAACCCCAATAATGAATTGATATGCTGATATATATATAGAGAGAGAGAGATGGATAGATTTTGAAATTTCTGAGTGGCTCTGTTCACCCTAGTGTGCAGTAATGGTAATGGGAGAGGGTTTTACAGCCCTCCTCTCCCCCTCCACCCAGGCTGTATCTGACAACAGCCTCTGGCCCCCCACTGTTATTATTTAGATGATAATGGTCCAGAGAGGAGCCAGCTGGAGAAGGGGTTATTTTTAGTTATTCTAAATACTTCAGTGTCTTACATAACTGGATTTGAGCAATAGTTGATGCCAGACAATCTCACATAATCAGTTACAGCACTCCATCAGCTCTCTCCTTACATTCACAGAACAGTTTGTGCCCCAGAGAGGGGGTTAGGCAGCAAACATCACATCTAGAGCTGCAAAAACTGCAGGAAAAAAAGCAATGGGTTGAAAACTCTTGAACAGTGAGAGCATACATTGGAAAATCAAGCCTTTGGGTAATTTCCAAAGGGGAAGAACTGCACTGGTAAATATGCTCAGGTTGAAGTTGTAAGGTTCGGTATTGAATGTTTTTTAACAAGCATCTCTGGATCTGTTGATACCTTCCTCTGTGGTGCTTGATCTAAGCTGTTCTGGTAGAGTTCCAGGCCTTGTGTTAGGAACAGGAGGAATGCTTTTCCCCTACAGGCATGAACACCAGGAAACTCCCTCACAGTCCTGGTGTCTGGTTGTGCTCAGCATGACTTTCATTTGTGCAGTGGCTTATTTATGGCACTTTGATTAGTTGATGGTCTTTGTAAACCTTCCCGTGTTTAAACAAATAAATAAATCGTGCTCTTTCCATGAGGGACACGTGAGATCCAGCCTGAGGACTGCTGGTGTATTCTTACATTGCTCGGTTATGCTCAGTGTTGACAGAAGTTCGCTGCTGTTTGTTCCTCTCTATCCAGTTGGGTGGTATCACCTACTCAAACATTTGGGGGTCTCTGGAGGAATTGTAGAAATGGCCAGGAAAGATAAAAGTAGAAGGTCAAACAACAAACTGCACTGTGCAATTAGCCTGGCTGCTGTTCCTGAGTCGCAAATGGAGGCTATTTTCCAAAAAAGGGATCAATATACAGTTTGTTATTGTTACACATGAAGGAAAAATAAATAGTGTCTTGAGCTTCTTTTCATGAGGAATTCCTTATCACTGCTGAGCAGCTTGGGATAGCACAGAAGGCAAACAAGCCTTCAAAGGTTCCCCTTGCAGGGAGCGTGGCTGGAACATTCAAATGACATTGGTTCAGTTCCAAGTTCAGCTGGTGTTGACTTTTAAACCTCAGCAACAGAGAAGGTGTTGGGCTGTGGGAAAAGCAGTGCTCCAACCCGAATGCCAAGGAAAGTTTGGCGTGACTGAGACCAGTGTCACATCTGTGCAGGTGAGTATCCAACCCCTGCATGTTGCATTCTTAGCGTGAGTAGTGAGGCTGATGTGCAGACAAGAAAGATTTCAACTTATTTAAATATATTGCCTCCTAGAGGAACCAGGACACTCAGGTCCTACTTGGACTTTGCACTGTCTTAGGGGTCTGTATCTGTACTGTGGGAAAATGCTACTTGTTTTCCTGATGGTCTTCAGGTGAAACAGCGAGGGCTGATGAAATATGGAGCAGTTTAACACATCAGAAGTAACCCAGGGACTGTTCTGTTCTAATCCTCCACCACCCTGGAAAGCTGCCTTTGGATCGATTCCTGTCCCTGAACACCCACGGCTCATGGGCTTTTTTTGATGTGGTGATGGTGATAGCTACCCCTGAGAATCCATGGAACATCAGAGTAGGTAGGGGACTGCTTGACATTCTCCTACAAATGGATTTAGTGCATGAAAGAAGTACACAAACAGAAAAGAAGTGGGGGGGGAAAAATATATAATTGATGGTCTATTCTAAGATGAGAGGCATGTGATTTTCTGGCTTTAAAAAAGCCTGTTTGCCTTGGTTTTGTAAGAAAAGGCCATTTCTCTCTTTGTAGTGTCTATTTTTAAACAGTTGAATTAAAATTAATTATCTCATGTCTGATAGCTGTTTTTGCACAGAGACCTGTCTGAAAGAGTCATTGATTTCCCTGCTCACAGCGTGGTCACTGCCTGCACAACAAGTGCTTCATCTTTTAATCTCCACTATGAAAGGAACAACAGAGGTCACTGTGGACTTATATTGTTCAAAGTGATTACAGCAGAGCTGAGAGAGCTTGCAACAAGGCCAGCCTGCTCTTCATTTAAGTATATATATATTTATTTCTCTCTGCTCCCCCACCACCTGGGACTCACACGTTCGTGAGTCCGGGGAGAGTTAATTAAAATGGCTTCTTCCTTTTAAATAAGTCTGCAAGCAGCTTGGTACAAAGCCAGAGCAGGTATCATTTTAATATACCTGCTTTAAAAAGGAGGATATTGTCCTTTCCTTTCTCTCGAGCAAAACGTCTCCTGGTTTTGTTCCTCCTTACCCCTACCTTTAATTACTATTTATTAGAAACATTAAGCTGCCCTGGAGACTTAAAAACCAAGCAAAGTGGACAACCTGTTGGAGAACCTGCTATAGCAAGTGCCATGCCTTTTCTACCTCTGCTATCTTACCATAGACCCCGTGATAAGAAACAGTTCAGGTCTGAAAGAACTTCCAATAACAGGCAGGAGATACAGGCATAAAGAAAAATAATTATACTGTAAATTATTTTCACACCATTTACCCATTCAAATCTGTTTGGAAAGCAAATACTGTCCTTCTTGGACTTTCACATTCATTTGTGCTTTCAAAGATCCTGAAGCAAGTGGACTAAGTGAAAGAGACTAAATATGCTGTAATTTTCCCTGTAATGGAAATACATAATGAGAGGCAGCATTTTCATGTCTGCTTGTAACCACAAGGATTGTTGCATTCCAGTATATTCCAGGGCTGGCAGTCAAATAATCAACAGCACACTGGATCTTTCAGGTGAAGATGAACACACAGCTTTATCATTAGAATGACAGTCATCCCATCATTACCATCCCTCACGCTGGTAACTTCTATAGAATATTTACTTTTCTGAGTCTCTCTTTCAGTAGCTTTTACTGCAACCAAGACAAGCCCCCCCACCTTATTATATAAATATATTTTCAACTCCTGATCATCCAGTCACAGGGGGCCACTCGGTCTGACAGCTGCAAACACAACCAAACATTGTGCTGCACGTGGACGTTTCAGGCAAATGTTTAAATTGGCATTTGCAAAAGTTGGCTAGCTGCCAACAGCAGTGAAAAACAAATACCACTTATCAGATCATATTACGCATTCCATAAATGCCAAAGTCATCCCTTTCTGCTGCTCCAGTGTGCCAAAAAACTGGGATGAATCTGAGACCAAGAAGCTTATTCTGGTTCTTTACATACTATAAAATACTGCTGTCTTTTCCCCACAATTGCAGTGCTCACCCATGGACTTGATGCTTCCATTACAAGAGAGCCATAAAAAAACCTTGTAACTGTCCATTGTGGTGGTGTATTCCCTCTCCATTCAATTATATGGGAAATTGTAGCCAGACCTAATATTAAAAATGCCTTCACACATTAACTTAATACATTGCAGCTTCACTAATAGAATGCATTGGAAGCTAATTCTAACTTTTAGAATAGTAAATTCTATTAAATCCTAAATATGGCATCTTTTGTTTGATGCCTATTGTGTATAAATTACAGGGCAATACTCTATTTGACTTCAGCTATTTTTTCCCTCTCTTGTTTGCATTATGCTTCCTGATGTGTTTTACAACAGTTTATTTTGCAGTTTATTTCTGCAATAAATAGAAGAACCACTTTGACATGGGGCAGCCCTTAATGCTTCTGTGTGAGCTGTCATTTCTCTGGGGATCGTGTTGACTTCTCCAAAACTTCTCAGAACTGGTTAAGAAGGAATTCCAATTCTGTGCAGAGGAGAAGCACAAAGTCTCCTTTTTAACTACTCAGAACAGGGCTTAAATGTTGCAAAAGGAATCCTTTGCCCAGGGTGAACTTCATCCTGACAATAGGATGAAAACAATGTGCTCTTAACAAGCAAGCTCTTTTTTACTTCTAATTCTGTAATTCAAAGCCAGGAAAGTGAGTGAAGTGCAATTGATTGCTCAGTAAAACACTCAATTAGAGCAGATTATCTGAAGTAAAAGAATGGCAAACAAGAATTTATTTTTCTTTGTCATTAGGGAAGCTTGATAACAGAATCACTGCAGAGCCGAAGGGGAAGTCATCAGCAGAGAATTATTTTATTTAAAAATGTGCATTGTGTTCCTTCTCAGGGGCTTGGTTTTTTTTGGAGGGGATGTTGGGTATTCTTGTTGCTCGTTTATTTGGGGTTTTTTTGGCTGTTGATTCTATGGACGTGGCTTGGGCCTTCCTTTGCCTGCTGATGTCCCTCACCTTTGCATCTTTACAGTCTTTGCACCAGCAATGGCAGTAGTCAGTCATTCCTCTTCCACTGACTGCTCAAGCAAAATGCAGATTTGTCCCTCCTGAAACAAAGTACAAATGCAAACTCAGCCATCGCTGCTGATCTTAGTTTGTTGTTTTAAGCAATTTCTTCTGCAAAATAACACTGACAGATTGATTTTTCTTGCTGTGTTTAGTGCTGGAATCAGTTTGTGCTGGTTTGTTGAGACTGCCCTTTGCCAGCATGGCAAGACCAGCGATGGGCCTCTCATCAGAATCCCGTGTCTCCCAGCACTCATTAGTGTTCTGGGATGGTTTCTCCCCCCTCCTTTTTCTTCTGTGAATTAAGCTGTCAAATTATTGAGCCAACAGTTCGTGACCAGTCTAAAAATACCGAGGGAAATAAGTTCTGCGTGGCTTATAAACAGAGTTATGGGTCAGGTTGGATGACAGAGAGCAGCAGACATTTGATTACGGGGGTTTTTCACCGCCACCTCTTCCCTCTGATTATTCAGAGGGGTCGGCTCTTGCTTGAGCTCCTCACCCTCCCAGGCTGCCTTCTGTTGCTCTCCCCACGTGCTGCAGAGCTCTTATTTGTGAAAGACAGGCGGCATCTGTGCGGGTGGGAGCAGAGCTGTGCCCCGCAGACCTTGCTTTGAACTGCAGGGCAGTGCCTGCTGGGGAGGTGGGAGCCTTGGGCTGCTGATGTTGTTCCCAGCAATAAACAAACAGGAAGCAAAGTCCTGTTTGCTTGCTCCTGAGAGCCCCCACCATCTGTCATCCTCTATAGGTTTTCAGACTCGCTGGTTCGCTAATTAATCATGTTGGGTGCGAGGGGAACGTGCGTTTGGTGTTTCTGCAGGGAAACAAGGTAGGAAAGGAAAGTCCCCGCAGCATCCCTGCCCTGATTAGCTTTGTGATAAGGGGCAGCTCATCGGGGATGGTGAGTTCCTCCTGGCTGCTCTGTCCCCTATCAAGAGAGCAGGTGGTGAGTGGGAAGGCAGGGACAGGCTGTGTATGGAATTTCTGCTCTGCCTGCCCTGAAAACGTGAATCGGTGTTTATGATGGGAAAAGTGATCTGTGCCAGATAAAGGGCTGGTGGAGACAACATCTCTAGGCATAACTTTTGTGCTGATCTTCCAAAAGTTTTGCAGTAGCTCCACAGATACCATGTCTTGACTGAAAGACATGCTTAAAGGTATCTGAATAGCTGACACAGAGTCACTGGTAAATGACATTGCAGTAAATGCAGAGGGAGAAGTTCTGTATTCCCAGTATGTGTTGTATATGGTACGATGAGCACACACTGAAGAATGGAAAGCACATATTGCAGAATATAAAATGTCTCTGGCTGCACATAAACTGCATTTCAAGTGTTCTGTGAAACTGGCCTATTTTTATGAATCTCAGATATATTGACAGACAATATATAGGCGAAATGCTATTGCAGCAGTTCTAAAAATCATTTTCATGATGTAAAGTAGCAATATTTTTCACCAGTTATAAAATTATATTGGCTTCCTATAATTCATTTAATGGCAATTATACTAAAAATACTTCCACTTGAAGTAAGTATCTGCAAGAGCTTCACAGAAGTGGGAATGTTTGCCAGATATTTGCTTACACAAGCTACACCTTCACAATGTAATCAAAGAAGCTGTTTTGCTATTAGTTCTGCATGAATTTGTAGCCTCCAAGCCACTGACGAGATGTGGATGAATAATGCCAGTGTCAAGGCACTGTGAAGGCTCAGAAGGAACCTAAAATTCCTTATATTTCAAATTATTCTCCAGAGCTTTCAAAATTGGATTCAATTGAATGAGTTCTTGGAAAGAGGAAGAAATAGCTTGTCTCCATTTGTAACTGGGCCAGGCATAAACTACAAGCTTTACTGCTGCTTCCTACACTGCTCAGGAATTCGAAAATGTATCTGAATGATGAGCAGCTGAAGAGGTTTTGCCAGGACTGGAACTGCGTTATCTCTGCCTTGAATCATTTTTAATGTTTGACTCTGCAGAGATTCAGACGAGGAATCAAAGGGCTGGATTCCTCTGTCTGCTAAATTGAACCTGCTGTTGAATTGGCTGTTCTGCTATAAATGGACTGTGTTTGGCCAGAAAACATCTCCCCAAGCTGCACATTTCTGTTAGGTGAGGTGCTTATCGTTGCTTTTCTGTAACTCCCCTCTCCCAGGTCCCACCAAATCTGGGCTGCCCAGAGCTGAGCAGAAAGGACATACGAGGAAGCAGGTGGGAGAGGGAAGAACATGGGAAAAGTTCAGGGTGGGAGGCTCAGCCACACCTCCTTATCAGCTGTTATCAGGTTGTGTCTGCCTTGAGTCTGCCTGCTCAGGGCTTTGGAGTAGATCAGGAGAACCAGGAATGAGGTGGCAGCAGCCACCTTCCTCTCTGGAACGTGTTGTTTCCCTGGTGTTTGGTTCCGTGTGGAGGAGAACTGAGTCAAACCCTCCTGCTGCTGTTTTGGGTGGGCTGTGCTGGTGACAGACACGGTGCTGGGGGCCTGGGGACTGTTGCAGCTTGGAGCTGCTGGTGTCTCTGGAAGTGCTGTAGGAGGACAATGATAGTGCTGATAGTACCAATGTCTAATGTCAAGACAATAAAGCAAAGTTCCTGGGAAGTTTTGTGCTGTCGCTGCCTTTGCCTGTGTGGTTTGTTACATGGGCTCTGACAATGATTAAAACATTCCATGCTATGAGAGTCTGTCCCTTTTTGAGCTTCATCCTCTCTTGCAGGTCTCTTCTTTGTCCTGGATTAGAGAAGTAAAAAGTGGTTTTCACTTAGCGTGATGAGTTGCTCCATTGTAATATCAAAATCTGGGCATTTATTTGGAATTGGAGTGAAATAATTTAAGAAACCCTGTAGAAACTATCTTGATTCAAATGATAAAAAGATATCATTATAATTATTGAAATAGAAGGTACCTTTTTCCGAATACTTTGCCAGCCTGTTTAACTAAAGAATGGAAATACAACTGTGAGTAAGAAAAATGATTTAAAAGAATTCTAATGCTATTTAAGGGGCAATTTCATATCAGTCTGAATGAACAAGACTGCCTCATTTGTACCTACCACATGAAATTCTCTGAGTATATTGATTTAATTAATTGCACTAAATCGCAGAAAAATGTTTCTGACTTTCTAGGAAGCCACAGCTAAAATATCTGACACCAAACTTTCTCACTTCACTCATTCCACTTAACATTAGTTCCCAATTTAGAGCAGCAGAAAAATGTTCTTTGCAGTTTAAGGAGAGGGGAAAAAAAAAAGCTTCCTAAAATAAGCAAAGTTAAAATGAATAACTTGTGGTAACCTTTGTGGTTCTTTTTCTTAGAGGTCTTTAACTGTGTGTCAGAGGGGCTTTCTGCAGTGCAATGCAGCCCTCTGGAGAGCTCTCCAGGCAGCTGAATCCATCAGCTGTGTCCTGTTAGCCCTGGTTGTGCTCCCTTTGTGTCTCATTTGGAGCCAGCCCTGAGTGTCCCCACACGGTCTCTGCAAATTCTTGGCCAGGTGACAGCATTGTCAGCTTGTGTGTGTGCTGGAGCAGATCCATGGGGAGCAGCTTGTGTGTGTGGTTCTGAAGGTATTTGCAGAAGAAAACTCCAGCCCAGTTCTGTGTCGCCTTCTAAATATGTCTTGTGGAGGACAGAGCTGTGGAACAATTCGTGTTAGAAGATGGTGCTCCACCCACAGCTTCAATCCTTCCACCCTCATGGGTCTCCTAGAACTAAACAGATGTGCTGGAACTGCTCCTTTGTTCTCTTTCTGTGGTTGAATCTGTGCCCATTTTCCCAGGAATGATGCAGCCAGTTTTTGGCAGCTATGGTGGCAATGCTCATAGTTACATTTTGTGTTAATGATGCTGGGTAGCACTGTGATAGACCAATAAATGAGTCCTTCAAAAGACAAAAAGGACACTTTCAGACTCATCTTTTTTCTCTTTGCTGTGATTCCCTACCACATAACATAATAAATTACTACTATGTATGGTCTTCTCTGGAAAGTATATGGGGAATCATAGAATCATTTAGGTTGGAAAAGACTCTTAAAATCATCAAGTCCGACTGTAAAACTAGCACTGCCAAGTCCTTAATTTACTTTAAAATCCCTAATAAAAAGCTTAGTCATAAATATTAGTTGCAAATTTTAGAATAAATGCTCTGCAGGCCCTTTATCTGACAGGTTGTGTCAGCACTCAGAGGAAATACCAGTTTGCCAAATAACAGAAAGAGAGGGCAGGGCTTGGCATTCTGTGGGAAGATTGCTGCATCGGGTCTGCATCACAAATGATCTGTGTGGCTCCTGTGACCTCAGAATATGTTACCATAAGGGAAACTCAGGCAGCACAGAGCTAACATTTGCTGTTCCCTGGTTTGAAAGCATAAGGGCCATGCTGGAGGTGCAGGTCTGTCCTGCCTCTGCTGGCTGCCTAAACCACCAGTCTAGTTCCTGACTTCACTGAGGTTGACCACCAAAAGTGAAAGCAGGGGAAGATTTTGCAAGTTTGCTGCTACAGCGGTTATTAGGGACAAAGAATTGAGGTCTGAATTTCTGATTGTGCTTCAGAAGGCAGAATAAAAAAGATCTGACTTGGTTTGGAGTGTGACTTGGAAACTTATTTTATCCTAAATATAATAAGTAAGTTGGGCTCCTTGTCCAGAGTGTTTGTCAAACTGTGTTTAGACTTGGCTTCTGCAGTGTTCCTTTTGTTCATAGGTTTTTGTCCTTCATGTCTAGCCTTGTGATGTCACCCAAACTTTGACTTGATTGAAATTTCCAAATTCATGCACAGTGATTTCTAAAGATGCTGCTCTATGCATCATAAACACATGTGGTTTATATTGTAAAAACATCTTTTTTTTTTTTTTTTCTTGTGGACTGACTTTCACTGGAGAATAAATTCTCTTCCAGCCACTGGGTTACACTGATAGTGGGATTCTTTTGTTGTGGGGTTGTTGAAATTATTTTATAGATTACCTATCATTGCTTCCAACAGTAGATAGCTTTAGCTAATGTAGTGGAACTAGAATTTTTCCCCTTGGTGTCTGCACTTTCTGGCCTTTTGTTCCATGTGTAATAGATGGAATGTAATAGAGAATCATGCATCGACCCTCCGAATGTTGCAGTCAGCTGTGGCTTCAAACATGTGGTTCAAGGAATAAACAAGTGTCACCTAATTTAATATCTGCCAATTTCCACTGAATTCCATGGAGTAGTTTCTTAGGGTGATATGATATCTGCAGTTAAAGTCTCTTATTGGATGGTGTATGGGAGTACATGGCTGTTAACAGCAGCGAATAAAGGCTCTTGCCCTGCCAGACAAGCTGTGTTATCCAGCTGAATTAGAGTCAGTTCAGCTCTATCCAGCCACACTGGCTCACTTGTGTCCTTCCAAATGCAGCATATGTGCTGCAGTTTGCTGCTAAGGTGATGCTGGGAGAGATTCTGTAGGGCAGGAGGGTGAAAGACTCATTAGGAGTTAATGTAGGTGAGGAATGAGGTGGTTAGAGCTACACACCAGTGCCAATAGCAAAGCCAACAGCATCTACTCTGTGATGAGGAAGTCTGGATTTAAATTAAGGAACAGTGGTGTTCAATATGATGTGTTTATCGAAACAAAACTTCTAGCATAATTATGTATGATGTTGATAAAAAGCAGCTCTTGCCAACCAGCAGCTTTGGTGTGATGGGACAGAGGCAGCTGAGCCAGAGGGGTGCTCAGTGTCAGGTGGGCTGTGTCTGCTTTGGCTCTGCAGGACTCTGTGCCTTTTGAATGCTTCCAGTGCCACAGCCTTTTAGGAATCCTGCACCTGGAACAAGGACCAGGAGAGGCTGCCTGGGAATCAGCTTTTATCGAGCTGTCTAATGTTGTCAGTGCAATAACTTTTTCTCATGAAAGTTTATGTTATTTGGCAGATCTCCACTGGAAGTGGAAACTGTACGGCATGAGGGCTACAAAATAGATGAATATACAAAAGGAGACAAAAGAGATGAGAACTGCTTTTAATCTTCTCATGCCACAGTAAATTACCAGCTGACCCAAATGCTGTTTTGATCTACTTTAGTCTCTTGCAATGCTCTATGAGATGGATGAGCTTTTTGGTTGCAAACTCTTCATTAACACAGCAGAGAGACACAAATACCACTGCTATTGGAAAGGCAAAGGGCTGGAACTTGAATAGACCAAACCTCTTAAATCTGGGGTTTAAAGACAGCTAGGATCTTACAGGAGAAATTGTTTTCCATCTCTTTCACCCAATTCTCAGAATTATGTCTCTTGGATTTGTAAATTTTGGAATTTTGTTGTTGGAAAAAAAATCATTTTACGTATGTCAGCACATTCTATAAGCTCTAACATGCCAGAAAACAGCAAGTGTGGTACATATCCAGGAGGGATGGAGGAAACTGGGAGACCTCAGACATGGTTGCATGTGGGGGAAGTGGGGTTGCTCTTGACAACAGCAGGCTGTTGGGTTCCTACTTGGCTCTCCCCTTAGTTACTTGCCTAAAATGTTCACGTACCTCGTTTCAGAGCAGTTTCAGATCATGTTACAAGTTTCTCACCTTGTCTGTTGTAGCTTCTGAGATATTTCAAGACTGCCCTACTTGCAGCAAATGGTGTGGGAACTGTTTCCCAGGGAGAAGTTAAACACTGTTTTTTTCTAAGGCAAAAGGCGTCTCCTTCCAGTGCAGAGCACTTACTGGATGGGACTGCTCTCAGCCTCTGCAGCTGTGGCTGGAACTCATCCCCTGCCCAGCACCTCGGGTTTGATGAACCATCCAGAGCTGCAGACATGCAGTGACTGTACATGGACTACTCAGGCAGGTTGTTGTTATCTCCTAAAGCCAGAACACTTGACAAATGTAAAATGCTGAAAGGAGAATACCCGGGGCTGACCCAGAGTTGTTTTATTGTTGGGTGCAGAGTGTGTGTTCAGCAGCACAAGGACAAGAACAGAATAACCTTCAGAGGCAAACTGTCAGATTTTTGGGTCCTCCCATTCTGCATCACCATCAGAACAGCATTGAAAACACAACTGGCAAATAAGTGTGGTTCCCCAAATACCCAGAGTTATGCTGGCTCATCCCACTGATCTTTTTGTGTAAGGACGAGATTTACCTGATCGGAGAGAAACAAGTGACTTGATTCACTCTAGAATTAAATTGCTTAAAAGATACAGAAATGTTTTCCATAGTTTCTTTATACTCCTGTGGCTTATTAGATGAGATGTCAGATGGTTTTCATGGTACAGCACTGTACACAGCAATGAACTTTCAATATTTAACATTGCCTGCAATAAAGGCAGGCTTGGTTCCTGTCCTTTTGTGAATGTCCTGCTGACTTTGATGTCATTATGTACTCTGTGCTTTTCAGTGCTCAGACATAATTTGTTCCATTAATCTGTCACAAATTTCAACTGATTAGTGTGTATATGGATTCTAGAGCACCTGTGAAAGCCAGGAAGAGATTTACACTGTAAATCTCTTGGTAGTCCTGTCAAGATTGCGTGATTATGGCTTGCAAGATTGGAATGACATAGATCAGTGAAGAGAGATCAGTCCCATTGCTATAGCAAACCAAATGAGATTGTCTGATACAAATAATAATTTTATTAGGGTTCTCATTTAAAAAAAAAAGTTACCTGCAACGTCTCTCTCCTTTGTCCTACACAAAGTACCTCATCCTTTAAAAAATATTAAAAAAAATTTTAAAAATATTTTTTTTTCGGTGGAGCTTTGGTTCCATGCAGATAATTTGTATCAAGAAAGCAGAGCTCTGTATGAGTCCAAAGATTAATTGCCCCATGCTGTTTGAGTTTTAAATGTGACATTTTAAAGGTGAAATGCAGCTGGAAATAGTGAGTGCATTGTTGCTATTATCAACACTTTTTAAGAAGCAAGGATATCTAAATTTCTCCAGCAACAAAAGACCTGATTCTGACCTTATGCAAACTTCACATCAGCATAATCTCAGTGGGTTTCTGTACATCAGGAATAACTTCAGTGGTAGGTAAAGTCCACAGCACTGCATTCTGGATAGCAATTTCCCCCTGTGTAAAATGTGAATGAACCAGAATAACACTGTAATGTCTCTCCAAATTCCCTCTGCTGAAATCGCTATAGCAGACAGAAATATCCTGAGAGAAAATCAAGTCTAATAAAATTGGGCTTGTGTAAATATCGTGCAAGTGTGGAAATAATTAGATTTAAAGCTAAATAATTTTCCTTTTGTGCCTGTTTGGCTCAAAACAGGCTCAAAACTCAGATTCTTTTTTTATGCCTAGTAATGAATACATTTTGCTGGAAAGGGAAGTGTTATAAAGTGCTCAACCTGCCTGACAATCCACCTGAGCAACCTATTTATCTGGTGACAGGAAGGCATAATTTTCTATTGTGAATATCCATTAAAGGTAGAAAAAAAATTACCCAAAGTAGATACCTGACCAACGAAATCATCCAGACTAAGGAGTCTGGATAAAGACATAAATACCGAAAGAATTTGACTTTCTGAATGGAAATGGATGGTCAGCTCAACACATGGCACTCCGAAAGCAAGTCATAAACTAAACAAATTGGCAGAGGTTTTTATCTGCTCCTTTGGCTGGCAGTGGGACACAGTTCTCTTTCTAAAGAGCTTTTAGTTAGACCACAGAAATGTAAATATCACAGTGCCCATTCCAGAGGCTTGGGACTAAATTAATTTATTTGTCTATCAGTTTGCAAAGAAGGTTGTTACACAGACAGGAATTAAACCTATTGTCTTCTCTCTCTGTCCAAAATGCCAACTATGCAAGCATTTTCCAATATACGGGTGGGTTTTATGTGCATTTTGGGTTTTTTGGGGGGATGTTTTTGTGTGGTGGTTTTTTGTTTTGTTTCTTTACGTCGTAACATTTATTACTCTCCTCAGTGCTGGTTGTATCATCACAAGTCCCCAGGCTGGAACCGTGACATTCTTATCCAACATCTCTCCTACTTTTTTTTGCTCTGGCAAATCATCTACTTTTACCAGACAGACCAAGAGCCATTCTGAAATTTTCACATGCCACACTTGGTCAAGAGGCTGCTATTTTTCTTTTAACTGTCAGAGGAGAGAGGGAGAGCACATGTGGCATTTTCTTGTCCAGGCAAACTTGCGATTACTTCATGTATCTACCTTTAAAAATCAGTTACTCTCATTCCTCTCATCTCTGAAAGATTAATGTACCTTTGAGCCAGTGATAAATTTAAGGAGCCTCCTCTGAGAGTGGGGATAAGTAAATTCTGTGCCAACCTCGCCTTCTGTGACCTCACTCTTGGCTCTGAGTAGCAGAACTTCATTTTCATTGCCAGAACAGCTTCAGGGCTACTTTTCCAGAGCTTCTTACACATTCCCTTCCAGTCTAGTGGATGCTTCTCTGAATTATCATCCTGTGTAGCAGTAACAGCACAAAAATAGCTTTTCTAAGCCTTGGCACAGTATTACCATGAAACAAGGGTGGTTGGGTGATGGCAGCTGTTGTGTGATGTTCAGTGTGAGCCACATCTCTGCAGGTGATTTTGGGTTCTCAGCTGGTAGTTAAGTGAACACCAGCAACACTTTACTGATCACCTTTACAAACGGCATCAGGAGAGCTCTCCTGGGGAGGATGTGTGTGCACAAGAAATCTTCCTCCTCCACTGGATTTGAGTGAACTGCCCAGAGCGGGGGTGCTTTGGGGTGCAGTGTGATCTGATGGTTATGTGAGGAAATTGGGCGTCTCACAAGGGTTCTCTACACTTTGACTATAGGATCCAAAGTGTGTAGCCAAGGACTGAAGGAGCAGTGAACACAGCTTAGCTTCACTGGCCAATGAGTGGATAAAGTACAGCTGGAGAGAGGGTAGGATAACCTGCTGCTATTATAGATATGGAGCAAATAATGAGCAGGGAAAAAACTGTACTTCATAGAAGTTTGTAAGTCACAGTGGCTGTTCAATCAACTGCACCAAGAGTGACAGCTCTGGGGGACCCTTGGTGGGAGGGCAGCCAGAATCCTGATGTTCTCTTTCTCCTGGAGACCCTCAACTAGCCCAGGTTTCATATTGTCCAAGCATTTATCTTTATCCTGTACCAGGTGATGCTGAGTCTTTAAAAAAATAAAAAAACTCAACAAAACAAAACAAACAAGGAAACCAAAAAGCCTCTCTTTTTGTCTCTCTGACATTAAAAATCCTAATGCAAATGGAGTAGTCAGAGGCTGCCCAGGGTGCTGCTGCCTGCCCCAGCAGCAGGTACACTTCAAAAGGTCCTCTAAAGCCATCACACTCAGATATGAGTCCTCTGAGAAACCAGCTGCTGTTGTACCACTCTGAGCTTGCTCTCCCAGGCAGGGAATGCCAGCAGGCAGCAGTTTTGTCCTTGGGGCTAATTCCCCCCTTTGCTTTCTGTAGGATTGAAGACACTGTGCCCCTCAGTGCAGAGCTGTGTCACTGCCTGCACCTCTCCCTGCAGACCTTCCTTCCTTCACATCCTTAGACAAAGGCAACCACAGCGATGCTGCAGCTGTGTGGGGTATCCTGGAGTAAACCAGGGAATGCTTTTAATTATTCAGGTGGAATCAGGGCATCTTCTGAAAGGTTTGTTGAAAAATTAGTTGCAGCATAATTTGACGCTGGATTCCCAACTTTATATAAATATCAGTTCTGTAGATGGTTTGTAGTTTTGAGTGAGAGACAGGTGTTTAACAGGGGAGAATGGGAAGCTTTTGATGCTCTGAGGAATTAGTGTAACAGGAATCAATCTCAGTCTGGCTCTGCCTTCCCTGAGGTTGCCTCAGCCCCTCTTGCTGCCCATGGCTAAACCACTCTCCTGGTGCTCCACTCAGCTCACAACACCTGTACTTCATGTCACTGTCACTACCTGAAATATTTAAACTCTGGAATGCTGTTTAGCTCCTGTTTTGTGACTAAATCCAAGGATTCCACTGGAAAAAAAGAGCACTCAGATAGGAATCTGAGTGTTTGGTTTCAAAGCTCAGTGACAGTGTTTGAAGGTTTCCTTGCTGCAATGCAGTTACCAACGTGTAACACAGATGCTTGATTCAAGAATTGATGTCTACCAGCAGCTATTACGTAAGATACTCTATTGAATAAGACAACATTACTCAAAAATATTGAAAAATATTACCTGATGAAAAAAGACTGGATGCTGCCATGGCCAATCTCAGTTCACTGTAGCAGGAGCTTCCACCATTTTCTCTTGATCCTCCTACAGACAAGGGAGGTAATAACTTTGCACTCACAAACTATGATGCTGGTAAGAGCCAGCTGTCTTGTGCTTCTGGTGTCCCCAAGAGGAAGAAAGACCATGACCCCTCTTCTGTACTGAACCCTTGCTATATATTATCCAGGCACAAGATGTCTCTGTGGGCTCTCCAGAAATTCTAGATTAAAAAAATAAAATAAAAAAAACCCCAAGACAAATCTGTAGCTCAAGCTGTGTGGGAAGCCTGTCAGCTTGTGTTTGTGGTTTTGTTTGTTTTCTTTAACAAATGCTTCCTGCATTAAACAGGCTGATACATTATATTTTATAATTCCCCTGCTGCCCCAGTCTGTGGCAAAGGAGAGACACACATGAAGTGAGGGTAGTGAAGGACCTGCATGTGGTATAGATTGTTATTGCAGAGGTCTTGGGAAGGAGGTCCTCAGAGCTTAGGTAGGTAATAAAGCAGTTCATCCTCTATTTTCCATGTGAGAGAGTCATTCAAATTGCCTAATACTAAATGTTTAGAACATCCATAAATACAGTGTTCATTGCAGCTGAATTAATAAAACTGAAGAGAACTCAAGGTTTGAAATTTCCTAGAGTATGAATGCTTAATTTGGCACCAGAGAATTTTTGTTAAGAACTAATTCTGGTTTAAATATTCTTTAGAAATTTACTTGTTTTAAGTAATAAATCAGTGGAACTTCTTTTTAACCTTAAAAAATTGCTGCAATCATGTGTTACACTGAAGCATTTAGCAATTTCCAAGAAAAGATTGTAAAAGTGTTAACTTGTGAACTGGCATTTCACCCCTGGGTCTCAGATAAATAACTTTGCTTTCTAGATTTGATAATGACCCCCTTTGGTCTTCCTGGTTATTAAAAAACCTGTTAACTAGAGCTGTGTTCAGTCATGCTCAGTGGAGCAAGTCATAGTTTTACACTGGACACAAAGTGGCTTGATAAGTCACTGACTCTCATTTAGGCTGAATTCCACCTTGAAGTCTCTGGCCTGCCAAAAGTGTAACAGAATTATGGGTATTAAAACCCCCCATCCTTTCAGCATAAACAGGAAGCTCATCAAACCTTGCTCAAGTCACACCATTACATCACACACAACCAAAGGCAGGAGCTCTGCAAGACTCTCCCTCAACTCGAGATAAACTGTAACATTTGATTAAAAAATACAGGTTTCTAGTTGCTCAAAAAAATCCACTAAAGTTGGAGAAAATACATTTTCATGTGAAGCTCGTTCAGACTGATTGCAGGTTCTCTTGCAGGATGATGGTTTTTAGAGCATGGCATTAAATTTTTATATGGTAGGCAAATTGTAATGATGATTATGTGGAATAATTGCATTAGACTGTCCTGGAAAAATAATCTCTTTATGAACAATGCATGTGATAACTAAAAGATGAATACTTAATTCAGTTGTCCATCTCCATTCTCATACTGCTTACTTAACCTGGCTTTAGAAGCAATACATTTTTATTTTTGTAATAGTACTGTTAGTAAATCTGCAAATGGTCATTGAATTGTTTGTAGATTTACTAACACTGTGATTACAAACTGGGGCAGTTCTCTTTTAAATCATTCTCCCAGATGAGATCTGAAGATGTGCCATACCCTACTGCCACAAACTGCTCCCTCAGGGGCTGAAGAAAGCAAATAAGGTAAAGGAAAAATGACCTCCTGGCATTAAATACTTAACTCTGTATCTTTACTTTGAATCCTTTATCTGTGATTGAACCTAATAGTGACGCAACTAAGAGATTCTCTCTCATTTACTTCATTGGATCTCATGTCTCCAGTCTTGTTTTAGGATCCTGTCAATAGTAGGATTGGGAACATTTCCACTTGAGGCATTGTGTGGTAGGACTTGATGCCCATCAGCAAAAATCCTGTGACAGAGCAACACTAAAAATCTAATTGGTTTTATAAATTGCAAAATATATTGTTAGAACTGTATAGGGAGCACAGATTTTTCTTCCCCCCTGGAAAAAAAAAAAAGAAAAAAAAACCCTGTTAATTAGACTTTTGACGTGCAGTTTGAGGGCATGGATTTGTTAAAGAACATCTTAAAGATGTTCTCAAGGAATCAATAACAAAGACACACATAGGAACAGGAATATTTCTCTTTCCTGATTAGACCAGTGGAAACTAAAGGGGGTGTGTGTGGAATCTGAACAACTAATTTGAGAAACGGGTTGAAAAACTGCCAGACCTGTGAGAACAGTTCAAGTGGTTGAAATGTCAACTAGTGTTTAACCAAGGATTTCCATCAATCAGAGAAGTCCTGGGAATCAGGAAAAATAAACACTAACCTGACAGTGGCCAACCTCTTCCCTTGTGCAGGTGTCCCCGAGGGCTGTCACCTCTGCCAGGCTCCTGCAGTGCTGTGTGAGAGGTTAGGAACTGATTCACTTGACTGTAAATTAAGAAATGCAGTGGTTTTTACTATTAATCGATAGTGTTTAGAGTAATAAACCTTTCAGAGTCAAACATTCATGTTCAATTACATGATTTAATGAGACAGAGGAAGTTTCTTATTTGGAGGTGCTTTGTACAACCCTAACAGTGCGTTCTGTTACAGACCCATTCTGTAATTTAATTTGTATCAATTTCTAAGGTTTTGCAGCAGACAGATATTTCCTTTGTGATGGTTTAGAGAGAGTTGGGAATAGAGGATGAAGACAGGTACAGCACACTACAGAAGCTCCAGATGGGGTATGTGTGTCATGGGCTTGAGGAGACTAAATCCTGGGTTTGGGCATTTAAAGTGTGTGTGGTTTTCATTTGGGAATATCACATGTGAAACATCTATGTTCTATGAAAATGCAGAATTTCAGTATTCTGAGCAGTTTTAGGCGTACTGGTTCCTTAATTTAGTGGGTAAATTTTTAGATTAAACAAAGTTTGAGTGGAATGTAGATTTTTCATGAAGTGTGTTTCCCTTGTCAGTTTGTGCCCCAGTGAGTTTCAAGTTAAACAAATGTATTCCCTTAAATGAGTGTTAGACAGTAAAGCTCCATTTTCCCTAATTTCAAATAAAGTCTAAGGATTTTATAAACATTCTAAGGGCTATAGACTTGGGACTGAAATAATTGAAGCCAGAAAAGAGTGAGGCTTTTGCCACACTGATATTTAAAGTGTGAGTTATGAAAAGGAAATTAAGGAGTTGTAGTTGGACTTCAAAAATTAACCATTGATTAAATCTCTTGGGTTTGGATTCCTTGTGTGCCTGTGTCTTTCTGGGAATGAATCCCAATTATTACCAGTAAAATGCTCATAACATCCATGTGCTGTGGAAAGCAGCACCTGAAGAGACCTTGGTACTGAATCTCGTTCCTTCTGCCCCTGAAATTTTTTGTTAACCTTAATAATAATACACTGATCACTCAGTCAGTCTTTATAAAAGGCAACTTAATTGCACATGTACTCGATCCTGTGCAGCTTTAGAGTCTCTGAGGGCTCCACTGGGCTCCTGCAGCACGTTTACCTTCTGCCTTTCTACAAAACCTTTGTTTTCCTTTGGCCCAGCAATACTGACAATTATGTCTGTGTGGCACTAATACGCAGGACAAGTATTTCATCACTCAAAATAAATGAGCATGGAAGTAAATCCCAGCTGTAATGTGTCCTGACACTCTTGTAAATCACACATGACTGCAGTGATATTTTCTCTTAAGACAACCTCTTAAAGTACTTTGCATTTTGCCAGCATAGAGGCAGAGGAATGGATCTGGGCTCACAAGGTTCTTCTCAGTGATGCAAGGTCTGTTCCAGCTCTTAGCTACAAAATTTAAATAATATTTGTTAGAAATTCAGGATCTTTAGCAAAAAGATTCATCAGGACTGGGCCACAAAATTACCTATGAAACAGACAAAGTGCAAAATTAGGTTGAGAAGTAAATTTGATTGAGGCACACGTATTCTTCATTAAATGTCAACACATTAAACTTCTAAACATACACATAGGAGTGCACATAATTAGTGAGTCAAGTCCTAGCTTTGATCCATTCCCAAGGAAGCCAACCCACTGCTAATCTGATGCATGAACTGAGCTGAAACTATATTTTCAATTATGTTATTAAACTATATTTTCAGCTATGCTTATTTGATATACACAGGTCATAGGTTGGTCACCACATAGAATAATTTCTTTAGTTATTGAAACTCAAAACCAGGAAAAATTATTTTGGTCATATCCAACAGATATGAAAAATATTGGTGAGTTTTCATCTGAATTATGGACTTATTTCTGCACCAGGGTGGCACTGGGGCTCTTCATAAATGTCATGTCTGATGCTAGAAGGAGAAGTGGAGCCTACAGAAGTGATGTTGTACAAAGCAGGAACTAGAATGGGTTCCTGAATCTACCTGGACCATCCTCTAGAGGGGATCTCATTAGCAATGAAACAAATTCTAGCCTGTACATCTTCTCTTCCCTTTTGAATGCCCAAGGAAGCTCAGGCTAGTGAACTAAACCACGAGGAAGCACTTGGAGCTACCCAGTTTGGGATTTGATTTAGCTTTGTCATTAATTTGCTATGTATTTCTGGTGTTCCTGAGTATTCTGGTTTTACAGCTTCTCATGGCACACATTCTGTTTAGTGAACCTGATGCTCATGGAGGACAAGGTGTTTCCTAAGCCTCAGATGCATCTCCAGGGCTGGTTACAGATTCATAGGGAGTTTTTTCCACATACAATCATAATTTCAAAATATAGCAAGATGAATTTCATAAAACACTTTCAAGAGCTTTGTTTTTTGTGGCTGAAGATCAGAGGAAGTCCCTGACTCTGTAACAAAGAGCTCATTTCACAGTCATTGTAGTTCTTATGATCTTAAGCTGTGCCAGGGAAAGTTTAGGTTGGATATTGGGAAGACATTTTTTACAGAGAGGGTGATCAACCATTGGAATGGGCTGCCCAGGGAGGGGGTGGATTCTCCATCCCTGGAGGTTTTTAAGATGAGACTGGATGTGGCATCAGTGCCATGGGCTGGGAACCACAGCGGGGTTGGATAAAGGGTTGGACTGGATTATCTCAGAGGTCTTTTCCAACCTGGTTGATTCTACAATTCTTTTGGTTTATAGAACTTACCTCAACAAGACTATTTACAACACATGGGTAAGGGATGCAGAAGGACCTTGAAGGCAAATATGAGACCAGATGATGTGTAAATGTTCTAGTTTCCCTTAAGTATTGTATAAAAAACCCCGTATTTTAAACTACAATATTTTTTAATTCAAAACTTGTGCTTTAGTTCCCAAGGCAACACAAACCAGGAATTATAATTTAGAGCTTCTCCTAAGTACCCTTTGATATGAAAGGGATGAGCAGTTGGAGATTTGTGGCTTGGAGACCTGGCAATGAAAGCTGGCCCTTACAGATCCCATAGTGTAACACAAACCCAATCCTTCAGCTTTTCCATTAATACACCCTGCACCAGAATTTTAGGGTTCTTTATTACAAGCCATGGTAGGCCCTGCCACACTTCACTAATCTCTGCTGCCTGAAAGATGCTGGGAATAGTGAGTGTCTATACATCAGAGTAATTTTAAGTTTTGCTCTCATAATGAATGGAAATTGAATCAATCTCTTCTGGGACTTACTCCAAGATTAGACATTAAAGCAGGATTTTTACACACACACCCTACACACACTCCGGCAGTAAGCATAACTTCAGTTAATATTCCTAACAGCTACATTTTCTCCTCAAAACCTCACTCATTAGCTTGTAAAATATACAGGATTCAGGTGCTTGATAGCAAATAAAGCCTTTAAGAAATTATGTTTAACCGCTAGGGATTTTAGGAGCCTGACAAGAAACAACTATTTCACATATAGCTTTCTTTTTGAGGCACTCTGGAGCAAGTTCAGAATTCTAATTCTGGAGTTAAAAATTTCAAGGTTGTTCCTAGGAGGAGACAGGAGGAAAATGTGCTGCTTGGAGGACCAAAGTCCTCTACTGCGAGTCAGAAAATGCCATGAGCTGTGACTGCCTCTAGGCAGAGACATAATTATGTCTTCAACTAGACAGAGAACTTTCAAGGATTTTTTTTTTTTTGTTTCAAGAAGCGAAGAAAACCAAAAGTAAAAGGAAGGGGTGAAGGATTCCAAAAAGTTTAAGCCTCAGTTACTTTAGCACCTTAGGAAGGTGTTCTCTATGCAAATTTGAGGGGTGTTGAGAAAAGGTAAAAAGCTTAGAAGTTTAAAAAGGAAAGCTTGTCCTTCCTTGTGGGATGTGGGTGAGATACAGACGTCATAATGAAATATGAGCAGTGGGAATATGACATCTTCTGAAGGTTTTAAGGATTAAAGGGAAGTACGAACCATTACAATAAACTATTTTGTGGAACACCTATATAAAACCAGGTACTGATTTACTATTTCCTCCTTCATTTGTTTTTCTGTTGTTCTGACAAACACACTCATGAGTCTTTTAGCCCTAGTTCATAGCTCAGGCTCTATCCTGTGACATCCTTTTGCCAGAGAAGGGAGCCATTACTGACTCTCTGATGGAGTGGTTCCATGTGCACTGTAGCTTTCCATGGTTGCTTTCAGCTCCCTTTGGTTGAGAGGATCCCAGTGTTATTCTGGACATGGAAAAGAAGCTGTAAAATCAGGACCTGTGCAGAGTTGGTGTCCTGGGATGACCTGTCTCTGTACATCAAACTCCAGCTTTTAGCCAAAACCTCCTTGATCTCAAGCTGATTCCTTCAGCAAGGGAGTGGGACAAGGCAGTGGACTATAAAAAGTGATGAAGAGTATATAAGGATTTTAAATATAGAAATTAAGATGGTAAACTGGCACACTCCAAAACGTGGAAGTCCCTTTTTCTTAGAGAATTGCTCATTGGTAAGTGATGGGCACGGAGGTTTTACACAGAATTGCACAATGGTTTGTGTTGGAAGGGACTGTAAGGCTCATCCCATGGGCAGGGACACCTTACACTAGGTCAGGTTGCTCCAAGCCCTGTCCAACCTGGTCTTGAACACTTCCAGGAATGGGGGAGCCACAGATTCTCTGGGCAACCTGTGCCAGTGTCTTACCACCCTTTTGCTACAGATCTCTTAGCTGTAGCCTGTCTTCTGTTCCCCCAGACACCACCACTTACTACAAGCCTGTATTTTCAGCTTGATCAGGAGGTGAATCATCCATTTGCTCAGATTGACATCAGCAATGAGAGCTGAGCAAACAACTCTTTTTTTTTTTCTTTCTTTCTTTTTTTTTTTTTTTGTAAAATGTTCTTAATATCACATGGTTAAAGTTTAATCTCTCCTGCACACAAAATGCAAAATGACTGCCTCACTCTGAAAGTCCAGTACCATGTGCTGGAGTCATAGTCATGCTCCTCTCCTCCTCCCACCAACCCTGAAGTAGTCCCTGTTTCTTACTAAGATAAATAACTCCTGGCATTTGAAGTGAACCTTGCAAAAATTACAACAAAGAAACGTTTGTGAATGCTGCACACATTGTGAGGGGGACATTGCCTGTCTCACATCTCCCACTTACACATTTAGGATACCCCATCAGTCATTGCTGGAAGCCTTTATCCCAGCAGATCCCTGCATTCCTTTGCAGCTCATTGCTCCAAAGGGCAGAGCTCCTTTCATCAAGACTTTTACAGCAAATATCATAGATTAATAAAAAGGTGAAAGAACTCTGGTCCATTATTTATCCCTGACTGATATTTATTAGCCAAAAACAATTTATGCCATGATTCCTTTATGGTTCTGCGATTTCAGTAGCTGGGGCAAGTGGTAATTAAAAAGCTGCCATGTGTCCTCTCACCTCAAAATTGGGCTTTAAAATGATGACAGGATAACGAATGGTGAGGTCTAATATCCATATTAATTTCTCTGGGTGTTCACATGTGTGGCTGTGTGCTGTGTAGGTGGCTGGAGGGTTCAGGCTGTTTGACAGCCCAGACACATTGCTGCTGGCAGAGCCCATCTGTCTGATCAGCCTCGGTGCTGTGACGTGAGTGTTGGTTTGCACACCAGCCCAAAGCTTTGGGCTTGGCTGTTCCCATCAATCTCCACCAGATTTCCTAATGAGCTGTTGCCACATGCAAATCCATGGCTAACTTTGGTCAAGGAACATGTTAAAGCAGTACGTTTATTTTAAGAGCTGGCAGAGTCCTGTGAATTGGATATTCCTCAAAGTTCACAAAAAAAGGTAAACTGAGGCACAGGCTCAGGGTGTACAAAATTAATTGTGAAAGCAGACTTGGCCTTTGAAATGAGGAATGTTGGTTCAAGTTCATTACCTGACCTCTGTTTCCTGCTGAAAGCAAGAGCTGAAAAACTGCTTTTGAAAGATTTTGAAGAGTCAGAATCTACTCTGTCACCTGGCCTAGGTCTGCTCACCTTGGGCTGTTCCCTGGGTAGAGAACAGAGTGCCTTGGACTCCTGGCAACCCTCGAGTGGGCACTGCATTGGATCCCTGGTAAGGCAGTTTAGGCCCTTATCAGAAATTATGGCCACAGCATTTATGTTGTAGCAGGGAAAAAGCTGACTCAGTTGATGAGAAGGGGATGAAAATTATGTCTGCATGTACATTTTTTGAATTCAGTACAAAACCTCTCTACGGGGTAGGTTGAAGGCACAGTGAAATGAACCTTCTGCTGGCTGTTTAGGTGTGTTACATGTATGTGAACTCAGTGGGGAAACCAGCATCAGCAAGATGATTTTCCCAAAAAAGTGATTTACCTCCATCTCTCCTTCCTATCTCACTTTGGCCTTTTGGAGTCAAATTAATGAAAGGCAAAGAGGGGCCACACAGGTTTCACTCACCAAGGAGAGGCTTAACCTAAGGCAAGAAAGGAACATTTCTTACCTGCAGACCAACTCATAACTAACTGAAAGTGATCTAATCCTTTTGATCACATCTTAAGGGAGTTAGTCCAGGCTATTTATAAGAACCTAGTGGGAGTTTTTTTTTGTCATGTGGAAATTTCTCACATTTCATTATTTTTCTTACCTTCAATCAAGAAGAGAAGTAATGAATACAAATCCCTTCCTTCCTCTCTGGATTCGTGTTTTTAATAAATCAAGTAAAATAATAGATTAGTCAAAATAATTGTGTTTAAATTCAACACTTTCTTTTCTGCAAGTAACCCTTCATGCTGATTTTTCTAAATTTAAAGCATATCAGTTGGGAGATTCTAACCAGTGCAGATGTTCTTCAAATGGATGAATTCAATGAAATTGGCTCTTTACCCTCAACACTTTTGATTTCCACTCCTTGGTACTTTGCAATATGGAATCCTATGCAGCTCCTGTTGCTGTTTTGTGTGTTAACAGCACAGCAGACCTTGCCAGTGGCAGCACAGTCAAAAAGACTTTAGAATGACTTCATCATTCTTGGAGGAGAGGAGCAACTCCTTCAGTTTTGCAGGACTGTGTGCAAGCAGTTGCATGTGCAAAGGAAAACAAGCACAGCCCAATAAACTTTTTCTGTCCTATGAATTAGTTTTCAATTCAGTTTTAAGCCTCCAAATAATTTTCACTGTCTTTTCTGCAGTCCCTAATTCTACCACCTATAGTTGCAAAACACTCTAATAACTCCTCCTCCCATCCCCTCAGTTTAGCAGCCTATTTTTAAAAACATCAAGAAAAGTAAATTCTAATGAAAAATGTACTTGTGCAATGACAAGGACTGTTGGTTATGTTAATGCAGCTGATCAGGCCATTAATGTCTCTACCCCTCAATTTGATATAGTTGCTTTACTATGAGGCAACATAATTTCTATGCTCAGAACACATTAGAATTTAATTAGTGCTGGCACAGAACAGTAGCACCTTGAGTAAAAGAAATACTAAATTGCTTCATTTCTGACATAGAAAATCAATACATTCTCTACTCAAACTTGAATTTTGTTTCATTATACTTCTAAATAGATTTACAGAAGTCTCTGTAGGACTTAAATATCACTAGCACATTAAAAATTCAAATACAATCATGACTGGGTCAGCTACCCAGGTATCAAAAAAATGCATCATCATGGTTATTGAGTCTATTCATCCATTAAGTTCATGTACTTCTCACTTTTTTTGGTGGAAATGATGTTTACAGACTGACATAAATATTTCACCATTGTTCCCAACTGCAAAAAGTTTTCTCTTTTCTGGGTAAAGTGAGAATTAATTGGATTCCCAGCTTCTGAGGTTTATATGAGGACTGGGAGATGGGAAGGAGCAATGGTTGCCTATCAGCTCTTTTCTGCAGTTATAGCAGGCTTAAAATTTTTGCTCTCCAACCTGAGCATCAGTGAAAACTGGTGTGCAGTGCTCTCTGGCTGGTCCTGTCCTCACTTTCTAAGGCCCAAAGTTGAACTGAAAGTTTTTGGTGCAAGCTCCCTGTTTGCCCATAAGAAAATCCAGGGATTAATAAGATTTCTCTGAGGTTTGAGTAGTCTGGGCTCCGAGATGAAGTTTAATGGACCCAATTAATCGGCAGCCCCAACTTGCCTGCTGGGATATGGCAGGTTGGTTACGCCTGCCCAAGTGAGCAATTCACTCACATTATTCTCTCCCTGAAAATCAAATCCCTCCAGCAGAATGGAGCCCTCCCCTCTTGCTACATGAATCTCAATTATGTCCAAACACAGCCTGAAGGTAATATATCACCAAAGACAATTCTATTAGACAGTTGGTGTTGCTTTAAACCTCACCCATTTTACAAGGTCACTGTCTTTGCTCCCCCTCCTCTTCCCAGGAGCCAGTTGTTTTACCGTCTCATCAGCAACCTGCTGATTATTTTGTATTTTCTGAATACTTTCCTCCGTCTGTGCTGACTTCTGATCTCCTTTCACCTGCAGTTGAAGGGCATTCCACTGCTATGTATTTTAATCAAGTCTCACTGGACTGCAGTTGTTTTCCAGCATTCAGGTATCGAGTCCTGTTCCTGCCCACAACCTTGTGTAGAAGTACTTATGAACTTTAGATATTTAAATATTCAGGGATAGCCTTTTAATCTCTAATGACCTTATCTTGCCATTTTCAAAAGATATGCGTCATTTTCCCTTTTGGTTCATTTTCTGAGGTGGCAAGTTCTCAAGAGAGCAAAGGGAAATATGCATCCAGAAAAAAAAAGTCTTTCAATAAATGTCAGTCTGCAGTAAAAAGTGTTTAGTAAAAAAGTTATCTTTCTGCAATCTTCAAAGCTTGTTACACAATTTTTGGAATTTAAAAACCCTTAATATGCTTCTTTTGGCTGTCAGTCAGCCGACAAGCAGATCCTGAGGGGAAAAACCCACATATAGTGTAATCTACTTGATGTGGACCACAAAACACAATGCCAGCTCACACTCATTATGCCAATTACTTCGTAAGGAGGCAAGAAGCATCTGTTAAAACTATCAGACAGCTCTGTGGCAACACGCCTTTTTTACCTTCCCATTTGAAACTCGGAGCAATTAAGGGACGGCTCTTTGAAACAGTAATGAGAATGTTTGTAAATGCTCACATAGAAAGTGGGTGGAATTTGGGATTTTTGACATGCTTACTCCAAGATTAGTGCAGAAACTTTCTGAGGAAACAGATTTGTCAGCAAATCCTCCCTGGTGGCAGATGTTCGCTTTGGAACGTTTCAGGTTTGATGAACTTGCCGCAGATCAGAGGCAGGGAATTCTGAGAGCTCGTGTTCCAGGCAGGCTGCAGCAGCCTCCCTCAGGGCTGTGTTTGTCACCGTGTTTGTGTTTGCAGTGCTTCCAGAGCACGGATGTTTGAGCGTTGGCCAAGGGACTGAGCAGGAGGGTTCTGATCTTGGGGCTGCAAAGGTGCATCTCGGCCGGAGAGGGATTCCCTTGGAAAAGGAACTGCAGCATCACCGGTGAATGCAAGAGTTCAGGCTACCTTAAGGCTCTTCCAATAATGTAAATATTTATATCCCTTGAATTACAGTGCTTACTCTTGCAAGGGTAACAGTCAGTGGAACTGTAATTTGTAAGGAATAAACTTCTTCCAGTTCAAGGAACCGCCGTGCTTTTAGTTCATGTCTGTCTAAAAGATTCGTTTACAGGAACAGACTGTTAACTGATGCTTCTGGAAAGTTTTTCTGAGTTTTAATCTAATTGAAAATACAGTATTAAGTACTTTTTGTTCATCATTACAGACTTTCCTTTAGGGCCCATGGATCTTTGTAGGACAAGAACAGGATTTAGTTTTAAATACCAGGCTGAGACATGATGAAAGCAAGATGCAGAGGCTGAGACCTTAATTAAAACAGAGTTATATTTCAGAGAGTTATTGAAGAAGAAGGAGGTGCTAGGGGCTAGAGAGTAGCTATAAATGTTTTTCAAAGCCCATTTGTACAGTGAAACAGCCAATACAACAGCCCTATTACTCACCTTTGCCATGTTAGTATTTGTGAAAGGCAAACTTCAAACAGGCTCAGAGCCAGGAGCAGCCTGTCCGAGGGTGATGGGCACATCAAGGAGTAGGGATGAAGGAATGGATGCTAGCAGCTGGAAGCACAGAAGCTCCTCTGAAGTTTGCTGATGCTTTTTGACCTTGCTAGAATTCATTTCACTTTATGATCCTCTCGATTTCAGTGTAAGTTCTGGCAGCTTCTCTGCTCAGCCGTCACTGCGAGGAGCTTTTCATTTATTGTAGCTCCCTGTTTGAATTCACTTGTGCTTGGTGCTTGTACCAGACTCCACCATGACATCCTGCAAGATAAGGAGAAAGCAGTCAGGTTCCTTAGAGATGAAGCAAAGGTAAAGTTAAACCAAGCTGGTCAGAACTGGACAAAAGCTCAGGTTGATCTGGTTTACAGAAAACCCCTGAAGATTTGGGGTATTTTTTTTATTCCTTCTGCTCTGTATCTATGTTGTATCACAGTATTTTTCCTGCTATATGGATCAGAACTAGATCCTTATAATCTAATTTATAATTGTATATATTTTAAAACCTATAAATAATTTTAAATCTTTCGTTGGCAAGGAAATGTGGCAGACTGTGTCTGGGAATCAGGACAGCAATGTTATATGTCCTGTGGACGTCTCCCTACCATGCTTTTGATCTTCCAGAGGTATCCATGTCATCATCTTCTGGGAAGCACTCTAAGGTCATCTCAGACATGCTCTCTGTGTATTGTGGATTTGTCAGCCAGCTGCAGGCTCCTGGAAAAGCAGGCTCAGCATAACTTGTTACCCTATGCCATAAGATCCTCACAATCCAAAACTCAGAACACAGCCCAAGATCTCTGCACCTCTTGTGTGTGTTGATCTGAGCGATGGCTTTGCCCAAAGCTCGGGATATTCTCCTCAAACATGGAGTGTTGCTGTGCCGTGTGATTAACACAAGAGAGATGCTGGTTTCTTTGGGGAATTATCTGCTGAGCTATCACCACTTTTCCCTGCAGTTGTCTCGAGAGTAACTGAATTAAATATGATAAGAATTGATGAACTGTACTAGAAAACCCCTCAAGGCTATCAGATATCCATTTACAGGAGCAGAGAGAATCATTGTCCATACCCTGCTTGTGTTTTATCACATTATTGATGCTTTAGAGACAACTTTGTGGATGCCATCTCATTTCAAAGTTGGGTTGGGTGGTTTTTTCTCATTAGAGCATGACATTTTTGGAAACTGCTAAGAATTTATTTTTGTGTCAGACCTTTGGATTCTTTTCTTCTAGAAGTCTGCTAATAGTTCCTAATAGGGGACTAATTTATGTGTACTCTGTGTGTGTGCATATATATAACATGGAGGCCTACGGGGGATTAAATTTCCTACATAAATTACTGAGTTTCATTTAAATTTTTGCATAGCTGGTTCTCAAGGAGGTGCTGGTATTGTGTTTGGGGGGTTTTTTTGGTTATGATTTTTGTTGGGGATTTTTTTTTTTGGTCTTGTTATTTATGAAGGCTTTTAAATACAGTTTCACATTTTTGGTTCAGAATACCGAGACTCTGGTTGTTGGCCAAAGGAAATGTCTTCCAGTTAACAGTTGTCCACTCAAGCAATAAATACAAATAATTGATAAGTAATAATACAAGACAGTAAAGCTTCTAACTTCTTGGCAAAATTAGAACAAGCCACTTAAGGCTTGTTGCTGACAGCCTCTTGCTTTATCACAGATTTAAGGGTACTGGCTGGTCAGGCAGGAACAGATTTCTACAAAAGAGAGGTGTTTTCACGTGGTGACATCGTCATGTATCCAGAAACATGAACCCTGGTCCCATACTGAGGTGAGATAATCCCTCAGGAACAGGGATCTGTGGCAGGTACCTGTACCAGGAAGTTTTAACCAATAGGCCTGGTAGGAAATCTGTCTGTGAGATTCTCTGAATCTGCAGTCAGCCAGAAAAATTATTCTCTTTGTGAGTAGCTCACGAAACACAGTTTACTCAGTTACTAAAAATCTTGTATCCTGCAAATCTGTTGGGATGAGCTATGCAGAAACTTGTTGTTCTGTGCATGTAACTGCAGTAGTTTCTGAAGTAAATGCTGCATGTTTCAGATGGCTGGTAATTCCTGCTGCCTTGGTGAAAGCTATTAATAAAGGAGTTACAGGCTGAGTCATTCAATATGCTAAATGTTAGTGCACTCTCCCTCCAGACTAATAGAGGCACTACAGTATTTAAGCATTTGAATTCAACAATAGTTAAAAATTCCTACCCTAAAGTCCTCAGCATAATTTGATTTGGAGTAAATGAATTTCTTTCTAGACTTAGTCCAAGCAATTACATTCAACTGGATGCTGTATTATGGCATAGCATTTATCATCATTTAAGCACTGCAAAGTACTAGAGAACTCAAACTTATCTTTATTCCCGTGCTGGCAGTCTGGTGGTCAGGCTGACTTTGCATTCCCTCCTCTGTTCATTGGCAGGAAGAAACGTGAAGTTCAAGCAGAAGTTGAAATGTTAACCCAAATGGGAGCAAAGAATAGGCAGGCCTAGGTTGATATGAGGTTTGTTTACAAATCGAGTTTATATCACAAACCTCTTGGTTTTTGTTGTTCCACAAGGTTACTCCTGATATTAACAGAATGAGTTAGTACAAAATATTTTTTCCTGTTCTCTACTTACTACTTCATCTTCCAGCAGGATGTGATTGCAGATTTTTTGCTTATGTGAGGTCTATTTTGAATTGTTAAAGTGGGCATTGCCAGTGCTGTACTGCTGTACAAAACTTGAAATGGCTGAAAGTACATATGGACTGTGATATTCTTCTGAAACAGGAAAAAAAAATTTGAACCTCATTTTGGAACAGGGGGATGTCTGTGAAGTGAAACATCCAAACTTTCTGTCCTCTCTATTGTACCAACAGTTGCACTAAACTTCAGTTAAAAAAATAACAGGTATATATAAAGGAATATATATTTCATGTATATATGAAGGGAAAACTCATTTTAACTAATGAAAGCTAATGTTGAATTATGCCTTTCCCCCCTTATGATAGGTATAATAGAATTTTATTATAACTTGTATTTTTTTCTTTTCCAACTCTACTTGCAGAACATGGTTGCTCAGAATTACTAGATGCTGTATTTTAGGTCAAACTTTGTTGTTTTTTTTTTTTCCCCATTAACAGGGAGAATGAAAAAGCATTTCATGCCACAGCTAATACATGCTTGTTAACATGCCATTAGTGTAAAGCTTTCAATTTTTTGTTCAGTGGATAATGCAAAATGAGGCAGAAGCAAATTCAACTTGCAGTCAAAGAAGGTTATGCAAACTCTTCTCTAGAATTTGAATTGTCTAATGAAAGATTCCATAGGCCAGCTAAGATTTCAATTATTTGCCATGAATGCAGGGAATCTGCGTTTTGTAGATCCACAATTAATTTTACAGTTGTAGTTAGGCTGCATTAGGATATGTAACCAGGATGATCAATAAGAAAAAGTTGCTATTTTAAAACTTTCTGGGGTGTTTCACCCTCTCTGGAACAAACATTTCTCTGTACTTATCTTCCCCTCTTAGAACCAACCTTCAGATACAAGTCTGGAGAAGGTGAGCATCTCTATGTTCACCTTCTCATTACAGTCTTGCTATTAAGCTGCTTTGAAATTCTGGTTTCTTCCTCTCCCTGCACCTTGGAAATGCATTACCTTCTTTAGTATTGCTCCTGCTGCCTCGATGCCAGAGGACAGAAAAGCTTCATTTAGTTTGCCCTTTTCGTTCATTTTCTCATGTGAGCCAAGTATGAAATGTTGAGACTCTTTTCATTAGTTCCCTTTTTAAAGAAAGGCTCTTGAAGTGATTAACATGCAGAACAACACATGCTTTGATGTGCATCTTTATGCTAACAGAGGAGATAGTTATTAGTTATTTTAACCTCTTTTTTTCCTCCTTGAGATTAGTGCTGCAGCACGTGAGCTCAAGGATAGGGCTGCACAGTCAGGAGACAGCTGCCTAATGCCCAGAAGTTGTAGGAAACCTGGCTGGTTTTAGTTTTTCAAGGTTTACCATGTTTGGGATTCTTCCTGACCTACCCCAGTAAGAACATGGAAGGATTAAGACCTGGTTCCTCAACACCTCATAGCATCATTTTCTTGCTTAGAGGCTCCCAGCCTCTTCTCAGGAATAAACGCTTTGAGTCAGCTTCCAAAAGCTGTTGTAAAGTCACAGGGTTTTTCTACATCATACTTTGCCCTTCCTTTATTTTATTTATTGAGTAGTTTGGTCAAAAGGAAGTCCTTTTGCCTTCATATTATAAAAGTGAGTGTCTCCATCTACCTCCCTCAGAAGCAGGATGAGGCCTGAGCTCTGATCAAGGCAACAGTTAAGAATTCACCCTAATTTTCAGAGGTGCTGACCCCTCTTTGATCTCATTCTTTTGAAAGTGGGTTGAGAAACACCCAGGTAGGATCTAGGTCAAAGGCGATTAGAAACTCCAGTGCTTTTCAGGACAGCAGAGGATGTGCTCTGAACTGCTGCAAACGCTCTTTCAAACCAGTGTTCTGAAAACGTGAATAAGAGTTTTGTCGTCCCTTATGGGAGGTGAAACACTGAAAGATGAAACAGGAGGTTTATGACAGTGAGTTCTTGTCCTTTTGTCCTGCAGAAGGTTGCAGATCCCACAGTACGAGAGCTTGGCTTTGATTCATTAAAGTGTCCAAGTATTCACATCTTTCTGTTCAGTTCAGCTGCAGTGTGAGTCCTCTGGCCAGGAGAGTGGGATGGCTTCTCTCTCTCAGCCATCAGACTCCCTCCAGCGGAAGGTTTTCCTCATCCAGCAGATTCCTGCTGGCACCTGGATGTGGAGCTGGTGCCAGGCTGAGGCGTATGGAGCCCAATAAGTAAAATTCAGTGCTGACAGTGATGTGAAGAAGATTAAGTCTGGCAAAACTCGGGTTGCAGATTGTAAATGGTCTCTGTGACAGTGGTTTCCAAACCGGCTGGCTCTGGTTTCTCCCTGTTAGATTCTGTAGTTGCAGATTTATTCACATTGCTGTATCTTGTTAAAGACAATGCCCTGGGGGTACTGAGGTCTTGTCTGACTGCAGAGCTAAAATATAAAATTCCAAAATCCCCTCTCCATTGTACCTAATTAAGGAACCCCATTAACCCTCTCTGTGGATAGATGGAGGGGATGTCTCCTTTCTGCTAATAGGCTTTCTGGTAGAACAGCACACTTCCCTGACCCCTGGGATTAACCACTGTGTTAAACATACTCTGCCAGCTCATGGCAGTGACATTTCCTTTTTTGTCCGTTCTCTCTGAGAAACTTCTCTGAACTAAAGCTATTTTTCTCTTCTCTCATCCTGCTTCAGGAGCACTGCCAGTTCAAAAGCTGGGAAACCAGTTGCCCAATCTCATGGTATTTTCTGGGATTCAAAGGGCCAAGGATCTGCTGGGGGTTGGTGATGGTGAGCTAATATTTTGTCAGTTCCCTCAGTTGACTGTGCAAAGAGTACTGGTCCAACAAATTCAGCACAATGCTGGTCAGAACTTTTCCTGCACATCATCTCTGCACCATGGAAATTTTTTAAGGCATATGTAGCAGGATGGTCTGTACTACACCAATGCCTCTTCCATATTTAGAAAGTTATCTGCTGTTCCGTTTGTCAGGAAAGCAATGATCTGATATTTTTTTAACATTCAGATCTGCTGTCTGGGGGCTGCTGGAGAAAATCTGGACGCCCATAAGATGATAAAGGACGTGCTGCCAAGCGTGGCACGGGAACGGTGCCCGGCTCCTGCGGGGAGCAGCTCCAGCCCAGCGGGGTTGAGCAGTTCCCTCCCAGCATTAGCTCACCAGCTTAGTCTGACTTCAGTAGCCCCAGTGGGATGTCTTCCTCCTGGGGTTCCCAGTGCTGAAGTGCAAGGCTGGATGCAGGTGCCTGTGCCAAAATTGCTTTCGTGGAGTGCCAGAGTCTGGGAGCAGGGGCGTGGGCTCCCCTCTGGTCTGGCGTGGTGGGAGCCAACAGCCCTGCTGGGCTCCTGCTGCCTGTTTGGTGCAGGAAGAGGAGCTGTGTGGCTTTACTGCAGCAACCAGAGCTGCTCACGGGGCACGTGGAGGTGTTTCATCAGGCACTGTGTGGCTGAGGCTGCCCTGTCCCCTGATCCAAGGGAATATCTGGATGTGGGGAAGCAGCGCAGTATCACGTGGGCTTCTAAGCAGGCAGATGCTGATGGAAGATTACCAGAAAAAAAGAGAAGCTACAAACACCCCACATATTTAAAATACTCGGTCTGTACTGGAATTGAAGCGTGGAAACTTCAGAAATACCCCTGAATTTGTTTGCTCAATGGATATGTCTGTGGCTGAATTCGTACCCTAAGGTGCCATGAGGATTTGCTTATTAAGGAGGATGTACTGTTTGCCTGGCCTTTCCCTTAGCAGATGGGGAACTGATTCTATTGAAGTGGGCTTTAAATAATTAAATGGAAAGCAAAAGGAAGAAACAAAGTTGCACTCATTTAGCACAAGTCCAAGAGGCTGATCAAATTTAAGTAGTGAAAGGGCATGAGGAGAAATCATTTAATTTTGCATTCTTCACTGGATAAGAGGAGTTGAAATATTTACAAATGTGCTGTTTGAACTAGCTGGTGTTATTGAAACCTGCAGAGAAGATTCACATTTTTGAAATGTTATAGAAATGCTTGATTTCCACTAGGCAGAGCAGGCTGAACAAAACAGCAGGCAAGAGTGGCTGCCAGTTGGTAGCAAATGTGGAGCACTTGCTGATTCATATTTATGTAACAAAGGATGAGACAGGGTTGTCTGCTGCAGGCCACCATGTTAGTGTTTGAAGAAGTCCCCTGCAGTCAATATTTCTCGTTCAAATCCCTGCCCACACTGGTGTTCCTGTTTACTCTTCCCTGGGTCCTCAGTCTTCCCAGCCCTTTCATCCCTCACACTAATGGCCACAGGTAACTGTTGGGGTGATTCATGTGCATTACACCTCAAGGAGAATATGCTGTGAAGTGGAAGGACTGTTTTCCAGTCGATGATGATAAGCAAGAATCAATCATGTACCAACACCTGCATATATATCACAGAAAAGGACATATATTGACCAAGCTCATGGCCTGAACAATACGCTGGCTTATTAATTTTCATGATTTTTTCCAAAGACCCATTAACTTGGACAACACAAGGTCACTATGCCGAGAGCTGGACAGGGACTGCAAATCATTTTGCACAATCTTAAAAGAATTCTCTTATTCCCTGTTTATCCTTCTGTATTGCAATCTCCACAAAATCCCGAGTGGTCAAGTTTGTTCCTTCCCCTGGCTTTGTGTGTGCTGTTCACAGCAACTTGCAGAACTAGTCCCTGCAAACAGTTTTTAAATGCTTTTGCATAACCATAAGTGCCAGCAATGGTACTGGAGAAACAATAGCACGTGAATTACCCAATTAATGAAGGCACCTGGGAATATAAAAATACCCAAGGGACCTCTTCATTGTGTTGAATAAGGGAGGAAAAGAGTCACCTTAGCTATCAGAGTCAAGCACTAAGTGATTATATTTAAGTGAAATATCAAGACTGGTACTCAGATAAAACCGTTCCCCTGTGGCCTTTAAATCCATGGCCTTTAAATCATTTTCTTGTGCCCACTGAGCTATTCTGAGGCACATAACTTGTGCAAAGTCCTCTTAAACTATCAGGAAAATATCGGTGCAGTTTTTCCTCGTGATCCTTCCTGTTTGCCATGCAAAGGGTGGCATGGCAGAGAGGATGCCTGGGAGCTCTGTGGCTGCTGGACCACACCTGGCTTGCAGGACAAGGGTCTCTTACAGGGAGAGGTTTGGATTTGTTTGTACCTGCCCATTTTTTCCCAGGTAGAATGAGGTAAAGCTATAATTGAGCTCATTAAATAGATTTTCTGTGCTTAGAGTTTTCCTTCTACTGGATAGAACTTACTTTTTATTATAGTGTATATCAGAAAAAAAATAGCATTAAAGAAGATACACTTTTAACAAGAAAATCTCTGCAAATCCAGATCATCACCTGCCTCTGTAACCTGGTAGATGGAAAAGAGAGATACAGATCAGCTTTTGTTCTGAGCAAACAGCACTCACACAGAATGGAGTTTTTCTTTAAACCATCAGTGTGCCTTTGTAAACTGGACTAATTTGTTGTGTGTGTTATTTTGCTGGCTAACATAATATGTGCCTCGTACTTACATAATACTGAATTAAAAAAATTCCTCAAGATTATACATTGGCTTTGCAAGACTCCTGGGAAACCCAGGCTTACTTGACTGGTGTAGGAAACCAAAAACATCCTAATTACCTAATTTACAAATATTTCAGACCTGAGGTATTGATGCACCACAAGGTTAATTGCTCTTCTTACTCAATTAGTAGGAAACTTATGCTCTTTATTACATTAAAGTAAGCCATTATCACTTTCTGCATTTTATATTTGAGGTTCAATAATGACAAAACTTTTATCTCAACTCTGCAAGCCTTAACTGGTTTCTATCTGAATGCCTGTTTCTTCACAAAACCCCAAATCTCAGTATCTTGTCCATGTATATTTCCTCTGTGATTCCAAAATGGACTTCTTAAGTAGGATTTATGTACATTTTCTAGGTGTTCTGCTTCAGTTCTTTTTGGAAGCTTTCAAATTTCTACAAATTCATCCTCTCTACAGTTGCTGGCTCAGTTGGCTGTGAAAAGATAATTTTTGCCCAGTAGATCAGAGATGGAGCTTATTAAAGATTTTTTTCCTAGCATCTGTCAGACCTTACCTTTTTCCAGAGCCTATTTTATTTTTTATTTTATTTTGTTGTGATTGCTCAGATTTGTTGACCAGATCAAAGTGAGTGTTTTAGATATACTGGAAAACAGAATTAGGAATTTTCATTTTGAAATGACCTTTCAATGGGAAAGTATTCTGTATCAAAAAAAAAGTCAAAATTGACATAAAATATTTTGATTTAACTGAAAAAAAATTTGGAAAACTTCTCCCTTCAAAAAAACCCCAAAATTTTTCTTGTGCTCTTCTTTGGAAAAGGTGTATAGAACAAACTCGGAAATTATTTTTTTTTTTTCCCCTGGAAAGAGAAATTCCTTTTCCTTCCCAAATTTAGTCAAACCCACTAAGTTGGTGGGTTTCCACCTTTGCTCTGCAGGTCCCAGTGGGGTGCATGACTTCCTCTAAAGGGTCTGTGTGAGACAACTCATAAAAACTGGGCCATCACTGACAGACTAAAATTCATTTTCTGTTCCTCAGCTGCAGAACTCTGAGGCTTGCAGACTGCAAAACAGAGTAGTTTTCAAGCTCCCAAGGCAACAATTTCTGAATATGTTCCTCTACACATTAGTAGATGGTGGAACAAATAATTTATAAGTAAATGGTGGTTGCTGTTGGAAGCCTTTTGATGCTGCACACTTATTACCATCAGTGTCTGCTTTTTGTCATTGTTTGTTTAGTGTTGGGAGGATTTATGTCGTTTCAAATCATCCTGCAGTAGCTGATAATGTTTTTGTTTAAGTAGGTTAACTTGTCTAAATAATGAAATACTTGCAGATGCTTTGACCCAAACTCAATTGAACACAGATGGGCTGTCTGTGATGAAAGAGGGAATCAATAGGAGATTCCAGCCTGAATAAGTCAGTGAGTCAGATTTCATCTTCCTGATGCTACACCTCTCTGATCTTTATCACTTCTGAAATAACATTATGCTCAGTTCATATCCTAAAGAAAAGAAACATATTTTCCCAGTCTACCTTCTTAGCAGAGGTCATCCTGTGCTGCTGTCGAAGTGCTTCCAAGTGTTACTGGGCTGCAGACATTACTGGAATAGCTGTCACTTTGCATGTTAGTCCCCTGCATATTATGTGGTCATCAGCATTTGAGTTTGCTGTTAGGGGATAGGAAGAAAAGTACAGAATTGTCAAATCCAAATTCTTTATAATTCTGAGAGATTGAAAGCAAAAAGCCATCTTCATGCTGGGGCAGCTGTGAGGGGGTGGGATCTGGCCAGGAGAGCTCACCTGGAAGTCGCTTCAGAGAGGAACAAAATGTGTGTGTATCTTTCTTTGTCTCATTATAAATACTCAGGACAACAGTTCCTCTGCTGGGAAGGGCCCTGTGATGTTACTGCACAGGTAGCAAGTCCCCCAGCCGTGGGACATTCCTGCTCCATGGGTTTCCCATCTATTCTGCCAGGTGACTTGAGCTGTGCTGAAGTCAGGGCTGAGCTCTGATCTTCCCCTGAGCTCACAGAGGGGTTTTCAGGCTCTGAACAGCTTGTTCTCCATCACTGTGTTTTTCCACGCTCCACTGAGGTTCTGTGGACACTCTTCATTCTCTCATATTTAAATGGGCACCCTCATCCTCTTCAGAGAGCTTTAGGAAGAAAGTGTTTAGTTCTGCAGCTTCAAATCAACTCTCGTTAGCATGTTACTGAGCAGTTTCCTTGACTGTATTCTGTTTTGGAACAGCACCTTTGATTCTGCCTGCAGTGAATGTGCTTGTGCCTTCTCATTTTCACTGTCACTTTATCTGAGCCACTTACTCCTTCAGTCTGCCTGCATGCCCCTGGAAACAGAAGAGAAAAACTCCAGAAAGGTTTGATTCTCTGTCACTCCTACAACTGGAAACATGTTTTTTGGGGTTTCTCCCTACTGTTGTAGGGTCAAAGAGTGATGATGTAAATCAGAACTGATTGGAAGCAACTGAAATCTTGGTCAGGACTAGGAGTGGCCTTAAGAACCAAGTAAATAAACTTTTCTGAACCCAGAGAAGCTCCCAAACTGGAGAGAATGAAACCCTGCATCTTCACCTTTGCCTTTTCTATATATCTGGGTATGCCATGCTAAAAAAAGAAATACAATCATCAGAACAGTAAGTATCCTTCCAAAGTATTTTATTTCATCTGGGATTCTCAGAGCATTTCTCAGGCCAGAGCCACCACCCAGTATCAATAGCATGGCATGATTTCTGTGCCTGTTCATCAGTGCTCAGACCACACAGATGCTGCAGTGCAGTATTTACACACCTGATCCATAGGAATCAACAAGTGCAATCCAACAGCACTGCTCCTGATGCTTTCTACCAACCATCTGTATGGAGCAAAGGAGAGGATCCCCACTCTCCCCATTGCTTTCTTTTGGGCTGTGGTTTGCCCAAGAAGTGATTGGTGAGGTGGATATTGAGATGACTTCAGTCCCCACTTTGGCGTGATAAAGCAACTCACAATGCAAAACTAGTTCATAATGCAAACCACAGCCTTTTATAACTGCTCTGAGGACTTCCCTGTATCACAAGAGAGCACTGGTGTTGTTCCTGACCCGGTGCATTCCTGCCAGACCTGCTCAGCAGGGGCTCTCTGGAGCAAGGCTGCACTTGGAGGCACATCAGCACAGCATTGCTCTGTGTGCTGGTGGATCTTCTTCTACCCTCAGGATATTTGTATTCCCCTGTGTAACTTGGCTGTCCCAATATTTTTCTGAAGTAATTTCAAATGCAGTCAAGTCTCTACAATACAGATTGCAAGCAAATTCTCTTTCATGTCTATGGTGTGGAGGCTTGCTATTATTCTGTAACATCTTATTTATGTATTTCTTGTGCTGTTTCTAAAGGGCTGTCAAATCACTGTCAGTGATTTATTCACATCAGGTGGAGCAGATGTAGAGGAATTGCCATATCCAAAGTTAAAGAGCACTATCTTAAAACTTTGTAGGAAAGAAATAATTCAAATTTTAATAACCCTACCTTTTACTCGTGTTTTTTAAGCTTTTTAGCGTGGGTTGATTATGATACACATTGCTGTAGGTGATTTTGTTTGAAGGTAGTTGAGTGAAAAATAAAGATTAATCCTGACTGAATTTTTAATCATGTTTGCAAATGAATTGCAGCAGCCAAATATCAGCTGGTGTGGAAATGAAGTTATTAAGAACATATGGAACTGAAAGCAGTCAGAATTGAAACTGAAACACTTGGTAACTTTACCAGCTTAAGAAGCTCCTTATGACTTACTCTATAAAATTATTCATTTGGTAAATGATGTGGCTGTCTTAAAGTAACCAGCATTGGGGAAAACCTTATATATAGCAGTGTGTGATGATGGAACAGAGCAGGGGTGGGAGGATGGGTGGCACTTTTGGGAGCCTGGTGAGGCTGCGTTCAAACCTCTGTTCTTTCAGGTTTTCCGTAGTAGCAAATTCCTTATTCCTTTGCTGCTGCTCATTTTTATGTAAAATGGAGAGGGAGGCACTGAGAGGTGTCATGTGATGCTTGGATAATGTCCTGATGGAGGCTCCAAAGCTGATGTAAAAATGTATTTGAAAGGGCTGAATGAAGTGGAATCATGGACAGCTGGGCTGATGTGTGTGACATGAAGATGTGCTTTGAGCAGCCCTTCAAATCCTCGCCATAAATCGACAGCCCTGGTGTTCCTGCAGGTCCAAGGAGACAGATTTGTCTCCTGCCTGTCATCCCTCCTAGGAGCAGTTGTCAGCTGCCTCATTCCCTCTTTTGTTGCACTGTATCTTTGGGTATCTGGAGTGCCATTGACTCACCTCAACCATTCCTGCCTGCCCAGTTCTGCTTCTGGTAATCTTTTTGAAATACAAAGATCCCAAGTTTCTGACTGGACTGTGGCACAATCCCTCAGAACTTTTGGCAGAAACATGGTCTGAGGGAGTTTCTTTTGGGACACTGTAACTTTTGTTGATATTGCCCAGTCATTCTGTACAGAAGAGGTAGTGGTTTTGGGAATTCTTTAGGATGGTTTTGGTCAGACGCTGCTCCTGTCGAAATTAGTGTGATGGTGATTAGTGATTCAAAGGAAGCTTGGTATTTTTATTAACAAATCCTGCTTCTACATTTTGAGTCATTGTAGTTTGCTCAAATTAGCCCATACCATCAACCCACAGATTTATCTCTGTTTTCTCAAACATTGGTACCTTGGGTAAAATGCCTGAGTCTGTTTATTTTTCTATAAGGCGAGTCCGACTGACTGAAACTGGCAGATCTGAATCTCATTTTCATTGTTCCATCCTCACTTAGAAGGTTATAAATGGCCTGAGGCAGAAAAAAAAAAATCTTCCTTATGTCAGTTTATCTTTTCCTGAACCACTTGGGACTGGCCACTGACAGTGAGAGAGCATTTCAGCCAGTCTGTGATGAGAAGTCTCATCTTCTGTCTTTCCACGCTTCCAAGGGGCACATCATTTAGATTGAGTTGTTTTAGGTTTTTGTTTTTGGCTTTTTGGTGGTTGTTTTTGGTTTTGCCTTCCCATCCACCCCTTAGCCTAAGGAAAACATTTAGGGGATTTTTTTCTGTTTTCACTTTAAAATCATCAAATAACCTTGCAGTGTTCATCACTTTCCCCGTATTATCGTTGTAGACAGTGCTAGGATTCCAGCTGATTGAGTTTATTGATTTCTGAGTGATCTCTTGAGTGCTATTTCACATTCATGATCTCTCAGCATTGTGTAGACAGCCTGTGTTAGAGAATTTTGTATTTATTATACATAAAACTACTTCTCTGCAAAATTCCCATTTCAGGGCATTGAATGGATGCAGGGAACACAAGAGACAACGTGCACAGTCTCTACAAACCACTTTGTATTTGAGTATTTAAAAAAAATACAATTAAGAATATTTGGAAAAGTATATTCAGAGCAGATTTCTTTCTTATTTTCTATACTAACTAAGTAAAGCCTAAGAGCACAACCACATACTAATTTGGACAATCAGGGGAGGAAGGGAAACAAAACATGCTGTCCTGAATTCGTTGTGTTGGGCACGTTTTTCCCATAAAAACATTTCTTTATTTGGTATGTATAACAAATAGTTTTCATATTTTCTCCACCAATATTTTCTAATTAATGTTTGAACTCGTTTCTGAATTACGTACTGACTGTAGAAACCTGCTGCAAACCTTGACCTGCTTTGTTCCTCTCCAAAGCTCAGCAATAACGTTTTATGAAGAAGTATTTGGAAGTGTCATTGTGATATTCAAGGCTTCCCATCTTCCTTGTGCCCTAGAGCAATGCTGCTGCTTACCAGGATACCTTTCCCTTTCCACTTGTCTCTGAGCTATTTTAGGCAACAGCCAGGTAATGCTTTTCTCTAACAAAACACCTCAAAGGGCTTGCCCTGAGCTGTAATGTTGCACTCTCTTAAAAGGATGTTCTTACAGTGCAGTGACCAAAATGCCTTTTGAAAACAGCTCAGAAATATGTTCTGCATCACGTTACTGCTGCTTTTCCAGAGACCTTGATGTTAGCAAGTCAGAGCATGTCAGACAGTGCTGTGTCTATCAGCATGGTGCACATTAAACTTGCCCCATTGGGTCATTTCAGAGAGCAAGTGTTAAAAAATGCCAGGAAATTGCACAACTGTTTGAAATCAATGGAATTCAACAATCTTAAAAAAAAAAAAATAAAAAAGGCAAGTTTTAATTCTTAACATGGTGCATAGTTTGCATATTCTTTAGTGGGACTCCTGAGGACACAAGATGGGTTTATATCAGTCAGCAATTGCCCATCCTGGACTACTTAGAAGGTTTATGCCATTCATTTTCCTGTTGCTTGGTTGATTACAATGATCACCAGGAGCAATGTTTTATAGGGAGAGGAACGGGGAGTTGTGTTAGACCACTGGCAAAATGCTCTTCAAGGGAAAAACTCAGATTATCCACTTTGAATGAGTAGAGAGCAATCACAGAAATCTATGAAAGTAATTTTCTCATGTATTGAGTATTTTTTTTTTTTCCCCTCTTATCAAGTATTTTTTCCTGCTTAGCCTTGGCTGGCAACTTCAGTCTCTCACATGATGTAAACAGCAGCTAGCCAACCAAGAGCTACATCCATCTTGTCTGTCATTAACTTTCCACTTTCCCATCTGCCATCAAACTGGGCTGTGGATCCTGCAAATATCAGTCTGATCTGTCAGCAGCTTCCCTCTGTTTCTCTTAGTCACTCAGTCCAGTCACAGATTGCTATTTTTTTGTTCTCCCAGAATGATGTTTTTCTTGTATTCTTCTATGAAATCTCATACCTGTCTGCTGTGACTCTTTTTCCTTGCTATGGCTGTGTTGCAATTGGTGAGGAGTCAGCTTTAAAGAGTTGGCTCAGGTTCCCCAGAGTTCAGAGGTTCATCTGTCTTTAGTACAAGCCCCGTGACATGACCCACAGGGGAATATGACAAACCACTTATACAACCATGTAGTGGTTTTGTTCCTTATATTACTCCCTCATTTTAGAGTACACTGATTGCTTAACTCAATTTGATTTTCACTGGTGGTGGTTGAAATTTAGTATATTTTATTAACTCCTAGTAATATTTTGTAATATTCTTCTTTAAAAGCAATGATTGGAAACCTTAATTTTAATGTAATTGCATAAAGTTAAATTATGAAGCTGAGCCAATTTGCTGGGATTGAGGCAGCTGAGCCATTTCTGCTCTTTCAACTTATTTCTTTTTCTAGTTACTGAATGAAGGTTAAAATAACATTTCAAGATGACAGGAGTGAATCACCTACAAAAACACAATGGAAGGTGGTTGTAAGAGTGTGATGTGATAGAAGACCCAGGGCACTGCTACTGCATGACAGACTTTTGTAATAGACAGGAGCGAGGTCAAAGGCAGAACCCCCAGTGATTAAGATGTATTGCCAGAGAAACAGGAAATCTTTGGGGAAACGTGCAATCGTGAACCAAATGCCAATAGATGTAACAAAAAGTGGACAAGATACATGTTAAAGAGATGAACAAGGGGGATTCATGGGCTGGGGAGGGGTGTGAAGAGTGTTTGGGAAAAGGGGATTCTTGTGAGAGTGTGGTAGAACTTTATCCAGGGGTGTAAGAGGCAGCAGTGTTGGTCAGAACAGATACTGCAACTAGAAAAAACCCACTATAATCCATTTCTGTCTCAAAGGGCACTTGTGCCATTTCCTTATGCCTCTGGTTGGTTTTGCTATGGCATAAATGTTGCTTGATGGATCCAGTGTAGTCGAGTGCAAGGAGGGATGAGTGACTGAGGATGATCTTTGTTTTCTTTCTCCTTCACAATGTGATGTATGTGATGACATAGCTCTATGCCAAGGCAGAAAATTGTGAAAATTCCTAGGAAACTCAATATTTAGAGGAAAGATTAAGGGAAATGGTAACAAGCTTAGCATCAGATGAACATTAACATCCCAACTTCACCAAAACTCTTCTTTAAACTACCTGTGCTTTGCTCTGCTGCTCTCTGCTGCTGGGGAAGAAATGAGAAATTCAGAGTGACCTCCATAAACCTTCCCAAGAGAAAAAAAATTCTTTAAAAATTAAAAAGCCCTCTCTGCCCTGAAGTCTCCAAATACAACTTGCTTGTATTTTCATTAAGTCCACAGTGAGAAACCTGCTGTCCACTGCAGATCCTCTGCTACAGTCAAACAGCCAGACCTCCTTTTTCTGGAAAGATAGGGTTAACTGTGGAGGCAGGCCATTGCATACAGCCTTTTTGTCCTTGAACTGCCTCTCACATTTATTCCAAGCTCAGCTGAGTCTCATCTTCGTGCATTAAATAGCCTGTGAGCCATGCCCAAAGTTTTCTGGCTCTGCTCTCATCTCTGTGTGCCTTTTGGCACTCAACTAGTTGGAAGCATTTGTTTCTGATATCTAGGTAGCATGTAAAATTGAGTGCATGTTTGAAATCCAGAGGTGGAAGGGAAGAAGACACAGGCACTGTAAAAGCACATTTTTCTACTTTAGATCCTACTCTCCCCCATTGATATCCCTGGAGAACTCCAGCCATCTGGAGTGAAGATAGTAATAGCACAGTAAGCTCCTGCCTTGTGTCTCCTCTGTCCTGTTTGCTGTGTTTAATATTACACCAAGACTGAAAATTCTCAGGGGCAGGATTCTGACCTAACAGCACAGTCACTCTGGCAAGGGAAATACAGCCCTTAGAAGCCAGTCAATAAAATCCAAATCACAGTAGCAATAAGAAATGTCTCAGGTAACTCATGAATTCACACTCAGCACGGCATTATAAACACATCCTCTTTGCTGAGCTTGATTTTATTAATGAAGAATGAATGAGATTATAACAGAACATTTAGCTCCAACTTTCTCCTCAAATTCACTTTATGGTTCTTATTCCAGCTGCTCCCACCTCAGCTTCCATAAGATGGGAGAAGAGCCCATTGGCACCATGCCCTGCCTTCCCATCACCTTGGACACAACCACTGGCCTAAGCTCTTTCAGAGAAACATTGCTGGTTACTGAAAAAAGATGGAATTCCCTAATTCCATGGGCTGTGTGCCTTGAAGTCTGGCGAACCATCTATAAGCAAAAGATACATCAATTTTTATCACCAGAACTCAGTAATTCTAATAACTAACTGCTCTTTACATTTCCAGTGCAGTCCTGTCATTGCAGAAGATATGTTACTTTTCAGATCAAATTACAAAACTGGAGAAGGAATTGGAACTTTTTAATAGTTTCATCCCTGCTCAGTTCTATAAGGAATTGAACTGACTTTAATGGTTTTAAAGACTTTGGCATTCATGACTTCTCTAATTTGTAGCATTTTCAATGTATTTGATCTGTAACTGTGTCAGAATGCAAATCTGATCTGTCGGGGTTCAGAATTTAGGGCAAAAGAAGGTAACTGTAACTGCAGTCAGTCTTTAGGAAACTGTAAAGGGGTCCATAGGAATGCCCCATTCAAACCCCTGAGCTCCTGTAACGCTGGTGTTCAGCCCTGCCAGCAGTGCTCACCCCTGTGGAGCTGTTTGGAATATTATCAGTCCCTATCCAAGGGGATTTTATGGCATTCCATTGGTTGAGGGGAAATGTAGGTATGGCAAACAAATTCCTGCCCTCTGTTTATAGAAATGTTGTATTTTAGATTTTGTACTTTTCCTTTAAAAGTAATATTAACTGAGCATTTCAATTTTTGTTAATATAATGAACAGGTAAAGATCTTTTTTTCCCTTCATGGCCATTTTTAACAAGGCTTTCTCCTTACAAGTGGCGCCTTTCAAACAGCTGCAGTGCTGCCAGCTGTGTTATTACTGTGCTTTTATGTAAATACAGCCTAGCACTTAAAACTTGTACCATTCTTTCATTCTGGCAGAAGTTGTTTTCTTCACACTCTTCTCATTATTTGTAAACCATTGAACTCCCATTCCTACAAATTCTAAAACTGCACAAAGGCCAAGCAAAGCAAGAGCATTGATTTGCCATTGGCAGTGGGAAGGGTGAGTATTTTCCTCGGTACTGGATTCGTGGCACAAAGTCAATAACAAAGCAATATTTATAGAACTTGGAGATGATTGTAAACATACTTCAAAAAAATTCTCTTCAGCAGCACTGAAAATGTAATAATCAGTGATCACAAGTGCTTGAGTTATTTTTTCTGTTCTCGCAGCCAGGCACTCTTATAGTACTGTTCTTGCTGTTTCCACTCCTATATTAATATAATTTTGCTGCAAACAATAAACATAGCAGGAAACCAATTAATCAGGCATGTTGGTGAAGTGCAGCCTCCAACAGTTAGCAGTGTTCAAGACAAGGTTCAACTTAGCTTTGAACCTTTGAAATACCATCTATGATGCATGTTTAGTGCTCCTGCATCTTATACACGTTCTTTTTTTAATGAAAGTGCTCCAATAAAAGATGATTTGTGTGGTCTTTTGGGGCACAAAAACTACCAGTTTCTTTGTTCAGTGCCTATTCACATCCATCACCAGAACTTTATGGCGATGCTGTATTGGAACTCATACCTAGTTTAACTCTTGGAGAACTGGCTCAGTGGCCAAACAACAGGAATTTTGCTACTAGGGCTTTACAGCTTAACAGAGAAGACTGAACACAGACCAGTTTCCTGCACACCAGAGCACCCAGCACCAAAGAGGAGATTTTTGCTTAACCCCCAGAGACTTTTCTGTGATCTATACAATAACTGTGTATGGATATGGCCATATCTGTTGAGCTGGTTTGAACTAGTCTCCCACCATCTGCACCTCCTGAGTCAAGAATTTAGTCAGAAAGGGTAAGATTAGGATTTTTACATGAAACTGGAGCCTTAGTGTGTGGGAAACAGCATTGTTCTGATCTCCCCTGGAGAGATGCTGGGAGCTGACTGCCCAGTAAAGCTCTCTCCTCCATCGTGGATGACAGAGCCAGGTACTGGCAAGTCAAATTAAATGAGACATCATCTGAACTATCCACGTAGAATGTGGTGCAGAAGTAACCTTGGTGATTTGTGTAGGAGGTAAATCAGTCCTGCCCATAGAAATACAGCCACCAAGAGAACAAAAAAATGCTCTTGTGTTTTGGTTGGATTTGTTTCTTCAAGAGATACTGTCTTTCTATAGAAGACCTGATACAGTGTGGCTGTCTATGTATAGATTTCTTTATAAGTGGGGTCAATATGCATGGAATCAGTTCAGTAGTAAATATGATTCACCCAGAAGTGAGAAATAGCTTAATTTAGCCCAATATTTTAACTCTGCCAGAGACCAATTGTCAGTGCTGAGGGGTGAGAGATTCACAAGATCATCAAAACAGCTATCAGTTCCTCCTTAGCTTGGGAATCAGTTTGTTCTCCTCGTTAGAGTTCACAAAGCAGTTTCGTATATTCTTCATAATGTGCACATTGGTATGGGGGTCTTAGTCACCAATTCTGCACACAGAATTTAAGTGTGGAGGAAATAATCCTGCTGGAAGGGAGTGAGTGTAGTCAAACCCTGCAGTTAAGCAAGGTATGTGGCAAGTTCATGGCTTTGGTCAAGGGCATCCCAATAATGGAAGGGTTGGATTTGGCTTGTAGGGCAGTTTTTCTTGGCCTCTAGAAATGTTATCTGACTGGTAGAAAGGCAAACAGCACTGAGGATTTTGCTCTGCATGCAAAAGCAGATAATGCCTGGCAGGATGTTAAATGCTGTATTTTACCTCCTGGATGTGATTGTCTTGGTCTGACCCTCCCAAAGTAGCTGGGGTTGAGGGGGTGTGTGAGAGAGAGGGTTTAACTGGCTTGGCCAGTCAAAAACATGAGCCTTGAAAACAACCAAGCCCACACAATCTTCAGCAATTTGGGACTATTTGGCTTTGTCTCAGTGTGTGACAAAACAGCACATTCTTCCTCCAGGATATCAGTCAGCTTTACATAGGATTGTTGTCTCTTAAAAAATATCTTTTTCCAGACTGTTCCTTAGTACCGTGCTGCTGCTTGTTTTTTTCCCCTCTCATTTCAAGCTTGTGTAACTCAAAGTAGAATTTGAGTCCTGTGCATAAATCTTGTGCTCGACAAAATCACAAAGCAGCATTAACAAAAGCAGCAGTAATTGCAGCATATCCTCACTAATTGATAGGTGCAGTTACAATATTCTGTACCCAGTGAAGCTGTGTCGGAGCTACAGAATTTCTTCTTGCCATTACCTGTCTATTACTCGCAAATAAAACTTCCACCACAACAGTGCTTGTACTGGAAAAACAGATGTGGGGAAGGTGGGAAATGCTTACAACATGTCAGCCAGTCCTTCCTCCTACCCTCAGCCTTTTCATTTCCATCTCTGTCCCCTCAGCCAGCGAGTCCCTGCTTTCATTTATTGCATGGGCAGGTACACAAATATGAAAAAGAATAAGAAAATAATTCTTTTAAAATGTCCTTTCACTTGCCATGGTGGAAGGAGTAGGTTGGTTGTTTAGTGATTGTCAGACTGGGTTAAATTTGACCAGCTGCTGCAGACAAAACCTGTAGGAAGTCAAAAGGGCTGAACATCGGGGAGAAATGATACAGACCATCCCAAAGAGCTGCCCCAAAACAAAGCATATCAGGTTTAGAGAGCAAACCTGGTTTTGTGGAGGTGCACTGAAAACACAGCCCCCCTTTCTGCTTTGCCTCACAGCCAGTATTAGATCTTGGGTTAAATCTCAGGTTGCCTTCAGCTTTTCTGTTTCAGCAGCTTCATTAAAGCTTACCATTAAATTATATGAGAACCATTTTGATAGTCAGTAGTGGCTCAGTTAGAGTGGGTGGCAGCAAATCTTGGGATAGTTTTCCTTCATTTGTAGGGCAAAATGCTCTCCTAGCATAAATCTCTGTAACTCCGATGATACCCAGGAAAAAATTGATTTATACAGAGTAGGATCCAGCCTTATATCTTTTAGACTTTGACTGATACTTGTTAGTATATTTGAAACATCTTTGCTTTGCCATTTTAGAGGAAAACCCCTGAAAAACAAAGACAGACTTTCAGAGGCAACAGATGACAGAATGAAGCACTAATGACTTAAAAAAACTACTAAGTGATTTGTTAAAAAAAAAAAGCCAATAACTGTAGTGAACAGATCACTACTCTGGAGATCATTCACATCTGGTAGTAAAGGTCAGAATGGGATCACATAGCAGTTCTCCCACCTGGGTGTTCAGGTTAAAAAGATGTTTTATGAGAAGTCCTCCTCTGTTATCAGGCTCTTAAAGGCTGCTGCAGAGTTCTTTGCTCCTTTGCTATTGCATGGCAATTTTCCAAAGGCAGGGGATAGCCTGGTGCTTAATTTACTGCAGTTTCTGCCATTTATGCAGAAGCCAAATGTTTGGTATTGTTTGGGGGAGAACATCAATAACATCAAAGTGGTTTAATGAAAATCAACATCTGCAAGACTCAACCTGAGCATGGAGATCAGCCTTTTTTTTCTCTCCTCTTGCTCTCTATTAAGATAATATATCTGCTTTGATACTTAGCTATCTTATTATATTTATCTTTGTCTCTGGGGTTCCAGAAACTTACTATATGTGTACTTTACCGTAATGAAGAAAGATATTTCAGTGCATTGTTTGTTCTGGGTGCAGAGACAGGATTAGATCTGTCCCTCTGGCCTTGCTTGCATAATGGAAGAGACCCTGTAGCACATTCTACAGCCAGTTCTCCTGTCCCTCCTTGGTTTATACAATGCTCAACCTAGCCAGAGATCCCAAACCCAGACTGCATCTGTGCCTCTCTTTTCAGGTTTAGGGCAGAATTTGGCTAAGATTTTGTCTACTGAAAGTTTTGGTCCCTGACTTAACACACAGTTTCTAGTCTAGGAAGTGGTGATGTATTTGAATCTCTCTTGTTTGGGTTTTTTTTTTTTTTTTTAGTGAAACTGTGGGGTTTCTGAATTCAGCTTTTAACATCTGACAAAGCAGCTCTCAGAAGCCAAAGATAAGCTGCCTCTTGACTTCAAAGGGCGTCTATCAGACCTTCATTTATCAGGAGGAAACTCTTAATTTTTGAACACAGGAAAGTATTTTGAAGTAAACAATACAATTAGGAGAAGAAAACCAAAATTTTTAAGATATGTAGATCTGAACTGTAAGTCCTTGAAATAAAATACACTGATGCATTTTTAATAACATTTTGTGTTAGGGTGAGAAATTTTGACTTCGCTAATGCTGACATTCTCATTATGCCTCCCTGTGTTTTATCTTAATCACTTGGGGTATCATAATGCTGATTAATTTGTCTCCTGGAGGATCTCTTTTATATTAAAGTTCTGTCTTTTTCTATTTTTTTAAAGCACTGCACAAAGAAACAAAAACTAATTAATTGCATTAATAACATTTTTTAGGTGCCTGTACTTTATCTCACACTCAGCCTTTGCCATCAGGTCTGCTGCATAATGCACTGCTGGGATTTTAAGATGATAATAATCCATGTATTTTGTAAGTGGGCTTCCCTATTCTGCCTGTGCCTGTAATGCATATTTAGGTTTTGTAGTTCACGATCAAATTCACAATAAAACTGAGTTCTCAGTATGATTCTTCTGAATGTATTGCTTGGATGGGCTGGAGCAGGGCATGGAACAGAAGCACTGCACTCCCTGTGGCCGTGCTTTATGCTTATTGAGTAGCAGGTTAATACATGATGGACAAAATCCTGAGCTGAGATCCCAGGGAGATCAAAATTACCTCGGGACAGTGGTGGAAATACTTGTTCCAGTGGGTGACTATTCATACAGATATTCTTATATGGAGCTGCTGTAGCTGGGTGAGTACAAATTCACAGGAATACAGTATTCCAGATTTACACTGACTCAAATTGTTTAACAGCTGTAAGTTACTTTGTGTTCAACTGGAGTGTAAACCCGGCTGTCTCAAAATTCTACAATGTAGTTGAAAGCAAGCAAATCTTAATCCTGTTTCACTTCCCGTAACATAAGACAAGCTAATGCCTTAGGCCTGTCAGCAGCACAGAAGGAGAAAAGGAATATATTTTGCCATAATTGAGCTTTCCTTCAGTAGCAGCAACTGGGAAGTGGATGGAGCTTTGTGAGCATTAGAGCATAATGCTACCCATTGGGTGTCAGCCTCGGACAATTAGTAAGCAAAAGCTATCACCAGAAGGCAAGGAAAGAAAAGAGATTAAAAAGAATTAAATGAGGCAAAAGAAATTCAATAATTTCCATATGTAAGGAAAGGATATAATAAGACAGTGATGCACTGCAGATTTATCTCTGGAGTAAAATCAGTCTTTATAAACATACAATGCCTTCCTTTACCATCCTGTGGTATCCTTCACTCCACGGAGCTCAGTCACACAATTCAGGGGTAAACTCGTGACATCAGGCTGTAGAAAGAGTGGCATTCACATTGATGCTAAGCAGAGGTAATTTATCTTCATACAACTGGTTAGTGGCCCTTAAAGAATTTTCTATTAGCGACAAATCCTGTGTATAAAAAGATGAAATTGTGCATACAGTAATGGCCAACCAGTTATCTCTTTCCAAGGAGAACAGCAGCTACTGATTGTGGTATTATGGGACAGGATCAGCATTCCTGTAGGCAGCCAATTTAAAAAATACACCCAAACCCACAAAATGATAGGTAAATAACACCAATATTAACGTAATTCACCAGCTGCTCACTTTTCTTGGATCAGTGAGGCAAAAAGGCTTCTGCCCTGGAGATTTAAATGTCCCTCTGGGTGTTTGAGTATTCCACTCTCCCGCTGCAGTCACAAGCAGCAAAGCCAAGAGAAGGGAACATTCTCCTGCAGTCTCATATGATAGAGTTCCCTCTCTCTCAGCTGTGCTGCCTGAGATCGTGGCATGAGGAATTGGGGACCAATGTGTATAGAAACAATCCATTAAAAGAGCAGGACTCTCTTTGTCAGAGTGCTGTCTTGAGATCTTTTATCAAGGTGTAGCACAGCTCTGCATCCAGAGAGAGTGGCTGGTGAACGCACAGTAAGAAAAAATCAAGCAGGAAAAGGAAGATTAGAAACAAACATTTTGCAGTGGACCACATCCTGCTTCCAGACAGAGCAGGGGCTGCTTACTGCAGCATTCCTGAATCCCAGTAATGGTGCTTGGCTCTCTGAAACCAAGTGCTTCCAGTCCAAACTGGCCACATCGTTCAGGTTTGGTTTGTTTTGTTTTTTTTTCTTAGGGGGATGGAATAAATTAGTGGAAATGCCTGGAAATCGGATTCAAGCAGCAGCATTGGCGTTTGATTCAAACACATTACAGGGACGAGATGTTTGGTTGTTGGGGGGGATTTTTTACATTTCCACAGGACATGTTGCTAAATAGCCTGGGCATGAGAACAAAGCAGCTGCAAAATAAATGAGGCAGAGATAAAGCTAAAACCTGGCCTTATTGGGAAAGAAGTGCAAAGAGATCTTGCCAAGACCAGGCACAAAGAAAGGAGGACTGGTGAGCTGGAAAAAGAGACTCGGAAAGAATGATTTCTTTGGGATACAATGAAGAGGCAAAGATTATTGTAGAGAGACACGTAGGGCTGGGGAAAAGAGAGACAGAAGCAAACGTTCTGTAACAGGACCCAGTTCAGTGTGTCAATCGAAATGGGGACGAGGCTGAAAAGTAATGAGGTCAGAGAGAGTTTTCAAATCCCATGTTTTAGCACCTCCAAGAGCGGAAGTTGAATTGCTAAAAATCACACAAACCATAAATACCTGTTATTAGTGTCATGCTTATAATATACAGGTTATAGGTTACCTGTAAAAAGGAAAAGAAACCAATAAGTTTTACTCTGGAGCTCCCAGTAGCATTTTTCCCACTGACAGCACAGGACTGTCTGTATTAATATTAACTACTGGCTCCCTCTAGTATGCAACATAGGAGAAAACTCTGATAATATAAGCTTAATTACTCTTTCTTTAAGCCATAGGTTTCAAAGAGGTTTCTGAAAGCTTTATTTTGAACTAAAAAAGGAATTTGAACTCCTTTTTTTTTTTTAATGTTTCAGGTAGGAAAACAACACTGAAAAGAGATTATTTTAAGAGGAAAGAATAATGTGTAAGGTTTACTGTAATGTTTTAATATGTAGGGTGTGATGCCATATACAGTGCTAAAACAAATCAACACTGTACACATCATAAAATCATCAGGGCTTATAAAAATGTCCTAGTAACCAGCAACCAGGGAGCCACAGAAATCTGAAACTATGGCAACTCTGTGTAGGAAGAAGCATTCATTGGAGAGAGAGAGAGAGAGAGGTTAAAAACAATAGCCTCTAAATCTCTGTATCAGCTTGGGTCCTTATTTTCTCAGCAGCTTAAACCTTTTCAGCTTCCCAAGTAGAATTCTTTTCCTGCAGCTTTCAGAACAGCTGTCCTTGTAGTTATTTTGAGGAAAACTTTAGTGGTTTCCAACAATACAGTTGCCTGGGAGGGCGATTCTGGCAGTGTGCTCCTGTATGCTCTGATTTGTGAAATGAAGAGACAAAGAATAATTTTGCTGAAAGCATAAAAAAACCAAAAAACAAACAGGAAAATATAACTTCTTCTCTTCCGGGACGTTTCCAGTCCTTGCTCTTCCAGGAGGATTTGGTTTTGCAGTCTGGGGGGCTGGTTTGCACCACTGAGGTTTCTTTGTGCCCTGGCAGAGTTCAGCAGCTGGGGGTCAGCAGAGGAGTGGGATGTGGGCTGACAATTTAAAACCAGCCCAAAACTTCCCGTGGCTGATTGTTCTTTTCTTCCCTGACTCCATTCTAGCTGCCTGTGTTCTAGTTTAATCCAACTCCTGACAAATCATAACTAGGTGGGTTTCTTCTGTTTCACAGGAATATGAGGTAACATAGATTTTTGGCTCTGTGTCTCTCTAAAGGGCACATGGATGTGAATTGCAAACAGCTGAGAGGATTTTCTCTAGATTCAGATATATCAGTGTGTGTCTAAATGAGAGACTTGCATTAGTTCACCTGGTGGCCAACATCCTTTTCTGGGTCAGTAAACCACTCTATTTTTATTTTTCTTTTAATCATGTTTTTGCACAGTTAACACTCCTCTTTCATGGTATATTCTCTTCACATCATTCATGTACTTTCTACAGACATTTTCAGTATGTACGTAGTGAATGGAACTGCAGTTTATTTCAGATACTCCGTGTTGCAGGGTACAAAGCTCCATGTGTATTGTACTTGCTCAGATGCCTTTCACCAGCACTACTGCCCTTTGCATGTATGACTTCATAGTAGATGGCTAAAGAATGTCCCCATGGCCTGAAAGTAAAGACATATATGCGTGTCTGATCATGCTTTTGAGAAGTATGGTCTTATTTGACCTAAATTGTAGGAGTATTTTGATGTTCCTTTTTATGTGTGGATACATTTCAGCAGTGAATGACAATCCTATACCTATCCAGAAAACTAAATTTTAACCTCATTGAAGATACTGGTCAATGATGCCCCCAAATTTTATTTAAATATCACAGTGCAGCAGCAACAATGTGCTCAAACTCAGAAGCCACTAGAAGCTCTGCATAAAGAGTATTTGGCTGGTGTACTCTTTTGTTTGAAAACCTTCTTAAAATTCTGTAGATGAAGAAACTCTGTCTACATATCATCCCAAGCAAGGAGAATTGCCAAAAAAAATCTGATGGTATAGCTTATTTATCTTCTTGTTTGAAACACTAGGGGAATTTATGTATGGCTTAGCAAGGTGCATTCCTGATCTATAGCACTTAGCTGTCAGATTCTCAGATGTGTTCAAACATCCTGTCTACTTTCCTGATAAGTTAGTGGAGCATTAATGGAGTTTTGCTAATTTTTAAGTATGACAGTTACATGAACTGTTTTGTCTATAAATTTTAAATGTGTAGGTTTAGAGTAATTTATGCTCTTCTAAAGAGCTTGAGTCTGAGCAGCTCCACTGTGCTGGTGTCGTAGCAGAAGATCCAGTACCCTGTGTAATGTTCTGATGGGTATTAATGCCATTCCTCATCAGCACACTGCCAGCCATGGTCATCCCTGCTTGGCTTTCCAGCAGGGAACCAGTGGGGAGGGCATGGAGCTGACAGAGCTCTCCCAGGGGAGTGGGAGCCTGCAGGGAAGGGAAACAGGCTCCACTACAAAACGGTGTTTGGGTGGGTGCTCTCAAACCCCCTGCAGTTACTGGGGGGGTTGAGCAGTGAGTAACAAATGCCTGGGCTGGGGGCCCACCTGAGGCAGGTACTCAGGGCTCAGGCAGCATCCCCTGGAATGAACCATAAAACTGAATATCCCTGAACTCATGACGTGGTACAAGCTTACTGTGAAAGGGGGGCAACCAGCTGAAAAGGCATAAATCCAAGTGATGGATGTGTTTGTATGTTGGAGGGAGGATTTGGAAGCAAGACAGTCCTGACTGTACTGGATCAGAGCGAGCATCCACCTCGTGTGACCCGTGTTCAGCCACAGCCTGCACACAGAAGTAGCGAGGCACTGAGTCATTTCTAATCTTATCCTGGAGTATTTTTCTGGGCAGAACTCAGTTGTGTAATGTATGCTTTCTTTAAAAAGTGAGCTGCTGATAACTGTGTTCAAAGACAAATGTGTTGAATTGAGTGGCATTCTCTGACAATACAGGGTTAATTCACACATATATATGAGTATGGGGGAAAGCTAAAGGCTTATTAAACTTTAATAAATTGGAGAAACTTGAAAACAGTAAGACATACTCTGTCATGGTTTTACTTTTATTTTTAGATGATCTCTGACTATAGAAAAGACTCTGCTTTGAATTAATGAGACAGTCCTGTGAATAGGATTTTTGGGACTTGATTATGAAAATCATCGCTTTACTCTGGAAAAAAAAAAGAGAACAACTTCCAAGGTATCTTGTTTTGCTGGACATTTAGCACTCCAGGCAGTGGTGTGAGACCATCTTATTTTTCCTTATAGATTAAAAACAAACTTCTGATGTTAACAACTTTCAGTCCTTCTCCCCTTCAATTGCTGCTGCACTGCCCTGAAGCAAGAAAGCTCTGTAGTCAGTTAATAAGTCTCCCTTCCTAAGGAAAGTAAGGCTTTTATTTTTAGACCATCAAAAATTGGCTGCTTTGTGCAGGTTGCCTAATGAAGGTGGAGTACAATCCCCGATCACCTCTATTCAGAGGTGTTTATATAGAGTTTAACCAGCAGTAATTCAAAGACCTGCTGATATAATTAGAAAAGTGCTGGCTGAGCGTGGGTGTGCTCTGCAGTTTTCAAAGATAGCTAGAGCCCTCATAATCTCAGCCTACTTGGAGGAGGAAAAAGGCCTTTGAGGGAAGGCGTATTCACAAAATGTACAATATAGGAGGTCTCAAGAAACTGGGTATTTTTTCACCTAAGCCTTCTACAAATCTTGTCTCCTTTGGAACATTCAGATTAAAAGAAATCTTATTGCTAAGTGCCAGCCAGGCACAATTCTCAGCAATGGAACAGACTGGCTGCTTGGAAGTCCAAATGCATTCCTCAGAAATCCCAGATTGAGATAGAGCAACAATCTCTGAGATCACTTTTTTCTCTCTATCAAAACAATTTATAGTATTGAATCAGGTGAACATGAAAGCTTTCTAAGACACCACGAGCTTTGGGAACCCATTGCATATCTTGCATTGATTTTCTCACATATATTTATATTTGGGTTTCATTTCATTTTGCTTTCACTCAAGTCAGCAAATCCTGTAATTACTTTGCTGCTTATAGCTGCCCACAGCTGTCTGTCTTGAGTCCAAGGAGGCTGCAGGTTTGCTGCAAATCTCAGAAACGCAATGGGCAGAGGACAGATTTGGCTGGGCAGCGTCACCTTTGAAGCTGAACACATAAATTCACGCGGGTGTGGTTGAATTAGAAAACTTTAGTTATGCTGCACATTGCACTGTGCTTACTCACAAGCTTCTGTGAAAGGAGTTGCCTGAAAAAAATTGCCTTGTTCTCAGCCACTTGCATTTGGGGTTCTGCGTTAAATGGGTTTTTCGTGCTGCCTTCTGAATGCCACCACGACACAATGAGCCACAGATTCTCTATGGAAAATCAGAGAAAGAGAGGAGCCTCTGGAGATGAGTTTCGTTTTCGGGTACTCTGGTTTTGATTTGAACTGAGGTAGAAGGAGATACATTAAGTTTCATTAATATTTCATTATCAGTTTTGTGAACTAGCACATCTTTCTTGGGAGGGAGAAACACTTCAATGTTTCCTCTGTAGGTAGTGGGAAAGGAAAGGGGAAGGATAAGCTTTGCTAATGCAAAGAGCAGGGAGACCAAAATGAGAGTTCCCCAGAGTCCATAGGGAAAAGATTCCCTAAATATATTCTCCCATTTCATAGAATTACAGAATAGTTTGGGTTGGAAGGGATCTTAAAGATCATCTTGTTCCATGAGCGGGGACACCTTCCACTAGACCAGGTTGCTCAGAGTAACCCGGTAAGTAAGTAAAAAGTTCTATCCAAAAGTAAGCAAAAGTTCTATCATTTGTGCAAGGTATTTCAGAGATTCATTAAGTCTAATAGGAATTTCATTTTTATATAAACAATGCAGCTTTGCAGGTCTCAGCCCTGGGACACGGGGGTGACACCAGGTTTCAGTGGCAGGAATGAGCCACTCCAGTGGCCAGCTCTTTACTGGAGGTTGAGGCACTGGATCCTTCATCCCTCTTGGAGTATTTCAAGTCCTAAATTTTGCCTTCAGGAATGAGTGAGCTATTGATAGGAGCCAAAACTGCCGAGTTATTTAGATTCCCAAGGATGCCAGAGGGATAACTAAGCATCTCTGCTGGTGGTTACTTTGTGTGTATGTGTGTGTGTGGTAGGACTCATCTATGGAGCACTTTGGAGTTTGGTCTGAGGGAAAGAAAAGACCATCCAGCAGGTAATTCTACCAGCCCTGTGTTCCATTTGTCCTGGAGTTTTTACCATTACTGATTTGGTAGGCTCTGGCATACCCACTCCCACTGTGGACCAACCTGCAAGGAAGTTTGGTGAGTGAAAGACACTTTTCAGCAGTAGATGTCCACTGAAATTAATGGTGAAGTGTATTTTATTAGCCTGGCGCAAATAATAGATGTGCATCTAAATATTTGAAAGGACGTATTCATAATGCAGCCTTACACATAGTACAGATTTTTTACAACAAAGTTAACATAAAAATTGTCCCCAAACAGCAGCTGGGTCATTATGGAGTAGCTTTTGAAATGAAAAAGGTCGGAGAAATAACCAACTGCTTTCTCATCCTGCCTGTGCTTTCACTCTAGGCTAAATTATTATTTCCCTAATTAATAATCTGCATGCAGATTAAAATGATTACTCTACAATATATATTGCATGACAATAAAACAGTGACAGCAAATTATGCTTCAGTGTGCATAACAGCTTAACTCTCTAAACAGAAGATGTTTTCTAACACTCAATTCATGTCCTTCTGCTGATGATTAAACCCTCACTGATTTTGTTTTTATTAGTCCTCAGTCATTATTGTTCCTTTATCACTATGGGGTCTTTAGAATTAGCCATAATGGCTCAGAAGCATGGTTGCTGCTGCATTCCCTTATTAAATCAGGTTACCTCTCTAGTTGTCAGGGACTAAAATCAAACCCCTTTGTTATAATGTTCCACAATGCTTTAAATATTGATTATTAAGACTATGTAGAGCTGCTGAAAATTTATTTTTGTCTAGACTTGTGCAGAATGGGAAAAAACTTCCATGACAACAGTGACAATGTGGCTGCTGCTTTCTCCTTGGAAAGAACAGCCTGGATTCTTCTCCTTGCAGCCCTGGTGCCCCAGGGGCTCCTACCTGCCCTCTGGAGCCTGTGCCCTGCTAACTGCAAGCTGAGAATAATTTTTAATAGGTTTGAGTTTTGCTTAGTTTGCACTGGATTGCCAAACCAGCAGTTCTTTAGCAGTCTTGAAATTCAAGAGTCATTTAGGGAGACTTTTAAGGGTTCCTTGGTGGCTGGTGGAAGTTGAAGTGCCATCAGTACAGATTCCTTTCAGTGCTGTGGGTGAACTGTGTCTGACTGAGTTCCAGGGAAAGGTGACCTGGACTAGTAGCTACTTGCTCAAGATCATACAGTCAGGCAGTGGCAGAGAGGACAAACAAACCAGTGAACTGCTCACATTGCATGTGATGAGGTTGCTTAATTGTCTAACTAGTCACTGTCCTCTCTGAATGCAGCAAGAAATAGATTTTCTGATATTTCTTTCCTATGCTTGAGCTTAATTAGCTGAATAAAACCTGCCTCATCTTTTCTCGCCATTAACTAAGAAGAACAGAGGTCAAGCAGTGTAACTAAATCTGTCATTTCCATCCTTCAGCAGAGTGTGGGTTCATTTAGATTGAGGTGCCCCTGGGAAAAGAATCTAAAATCATTGAAAGCTAAAATCACTGTGGTCATTTAAGGAACTCCCCTCATTTTTCATGTCCTTGCTACTTTATCTTACTTCTCAGACACACTGTCTTTGTTTCAAAGTATTTACAAAGCTGTTAATGCTGTTGAATGAAACAAGTTAAGTAAATGAAAAACATTTGTATTAATACCTGTCTCCTTTCTGATAGGAAGCTTAAGAGGAGCATTGGCATGTGAAAGCTTCCCCTGTGCTCTGACTGTGTGCCTTTCCCACTGAAGGGTGTTACAGAAAGCCCAAGGACTGTAAAGTCATCTATAAAGGAGGTTCTGGGTATAGCATCAGGGAAGTAGGACAACTGCTGTCTTCTGCTCCTCAGGGTTCTAGCCAGGACTACTCTTCTTTTACAGGATTTGTCATATATCCAATTAAAAGTCTCACTGCAGAATGCTTAGCCATAAATGCAGGAACATATTTTCCTTCCAAAATTCCCTTTTCTACTTCAACAACACTTATAATCCAATTTTCACTAGCAGAGGTGAATCATGTCCCTCACCAACATGTTTACAGTGGATGGAGAAGAGCAATCACACATATTGATTTCCTTTCCTTCCAATCTGTTCCTATTTTTTTTTTTCTGAGAGTACTATAAGTAATTCAGCTTCTGTTTCTCTTTCTTGCTGCTAGTTCTAGCCTCAGGTAAATAATAAATATCTTCAGGAGAGTTTGTAGGAAGAAGATGGTCCTAGTAGCCCTTGTGTGCTAGGTATTAACAGTGCCTTGTAGGCTCCCTCTGTTGCAAGCCAGGGACAGGCAGTGGCAGAAGACAGGGAAAAGCTTCTGCTCCTTTCTTTTCATAGAATTCATGGAGAAGACCTTTAAGATCACTGGGTTCAACCCAACCCCTCAGCTCCCCTCCTGTAGTAGTAATGGCTATGAAATAAGTTGCTTCTCATAGTTAGGGAAGGGTATGTCCAGGAATAAGGCAGCTCTTTGAGTCCCATCCTCTTCCCTGGGGGCCTTTGGAGACAGTGCAGCTATTTTCTGTACTTCACTCACAAATAACAAACATGAATAAATTAAAGAGTCTGTAAAATGTCATTCTCTGGGTTCAGAGCTGGAAATCCCATTATTCCAACTGATTTACATGGTGGATGAATTTAACCTGCTGACTCATACACTGTGATGTTTCCGCAGAAATGATTTTCAGAAATCATCTCCTTTGCAGACCAAGTGCAGTAGCCCCCTTACTGTCACAACTCAAAAATAATAGATGTCTCTTAAAGAATAGAGCTTGCCCAAAGTTCATTACTGGTTTTGAATATGTATTTATTCTGTTTTGTGCATCAACAGTAACAAAAGTTTGTTCAAAGTTGTCAGTAAGCCTTCTGTTTAAAAGTAAACATGAATAGGTATCATCTCACGTAATGTGTGCGTTTGACGTGTCCTACTTCTATTTATCTGTCCCAAAATCAGCGTTGTTTCATGTTAGGAGGAACCCCAGCACTTTTGTTTCTCTCATGCTTTGCTCTGGTTTTGGTGAAGCCAAGGGGACACAAGGAGGAAAAAGCCAAGCAGGATCGGGTCCCCTGGGAGTCAGAGGCAGGAAAGGCCGAGTGCCCGTGGGGAAGGTTTGGATGGTCCCCACAGGCTGGGGACCTGCCTGCATCAGTGTGCAGCCTGCAACTGCAGAGCTGCTCTGCCCTGTGCTGAGGAGAGATGAGAAACCTCTCCAGCAGAGCTTGTCCCCTTGCTTTGTGGACTCACCAGCACACATTAGGGTGAAATTGGGCCTCCCTGCGCTTTGTCTGATTTTGGCGCGTTGACACGCCCTCAGTTTACAAGTGTCACGACTCTTTTACAAAACACAGAAGATTTACTTCTCTCCTGCTCTTTGTGTGTCAGAATTGGAGGTATGCCTCCCCAGGCTCCAATATATAAAACACTGAGAGATGGGGATTTCAGGAGTGCAATTCAGAGCACTTAAATTAGCTCCTGCTCTGAACTGGCCTCTGAAGGTGCCTGTCTCTTTCTATTGATTACAGAAAGTGCTTACAGAGAGCAGTCTTCTGTGCCTAAAATTAGCCTTTGTGAAGACCCCTCTGTGCATTCTTATTGCAACCTATACTGGAATGGTAGCAGACAATAATTTCTTTGGTTATTGCATTCTTTGCTCTCCTTTGATTGATGATATTGAAACCCTATACAAACATGAACAATTTGAGTCTTTCGGTGCCCATTTGGTGTAAATAAGGGTTATTAAGCCTACATTAGGACATGGCTCTTTGTTGTTGGCTTTAATAAGCACAGTGAGTCAGAGCAGTGTTAGAAACCCAACCAATGCAATAAAATAGACTTGTGACAAGCCAAAGTAAGTGAAAAGAAGTCACCTCATAGGAAAGTAGCAACCAACTTATTAATAAGAAAATCTTCAACTGAGTCATCCTCTATGTTCTCTCATTTCTCAGTGCTCAAGTTCTTTTTCTGGTAAACTGTTTCTTCCAAACTAGGGAGGACTCACAGATTTTGCCAGACTGAGCAGGGCAGCCTGGGAACACTTCTCTAAATGTGGCTGTTTATTATGATTCTGCAAAACAACAACAGCAAAAGCAACTTAGGACCCAAGTGGAAAAATTAGAGTTAACTATTAGGCTCTCACTTGTTGTTTTTTGCAAGGAATCAAACCATTATCAATGTGCATTCCTTATGCAGTACAGAGGGGCTTCATTCAGCACTGGCTGGGTGCTTGGAGTCCTCTGTGTCCCCCCACTTCTTGTGAGAGTGTGACATTCACTCTCCTCCCCATCCTCAGGTGACATGTGTGCAGAGCCATCAGCCACCTGCCAGAAAAGCTTTCGAGGGGGGGTGTTTCATATTAAACATTTTTATTTTTAATAGAAAATGTTAGAAAAAAATCATTATTCTGACTTCCCATTTCACAGCCATTTGCAGTTGTTTTGATACCCCCTGGGGTCAGGAGGTTCTTTTCAACTTGGATGATGGGGACTGAGAATGAGCAGTGGGAAATGAAGGGGGAAGATAGAGATGATACAGTTTGTTACTGCTGTGTGTTGTTTAACTGACAGAGCCAGTTATGAAAGGGGTATAAATTATTATATCCAGAGAAAAGAAGTCTGTAAATGATAATTTGCTTTTTAAGGGTAGAGACAATATAATTTGGAGCACAAGTGGGAGAAATTACTTAAGAGCTCTAAAAGCAAATCAGAATAAAATTTACATTGTCTCCTTTATTTTCCCTTCCCTTTGTTTCCTCAGCTTTCTGAATTATTCCTCACTTACTTTTCCCCTCCAGACATCACAGTTTTAATTTTCCTCTCTCTATTTTCTATAAATGGCCTAATGGTAAAAAGCCTCCAGAATATTTCCACCAAGCCCCTTTGATTTCATTAATGGAAAAGTTATACCTTAAATTAAGTATTTCAGGAGGTGGAAAATTAAAAAAATTACTTGCAGGACTTGCCAGTTGAGCGTTGCCAAACAGGAGTGATGGAGGGTATTCCATAGGTCAAAACGTGCCTTGGATTTGGGCAAATGTAGAGTTTCAAGTAAAAGCAAGATGAATGCATGTGTTCAGAGGTGGTTGACCACAGAATCCAGTAATGCAGACAATCAGTTTTCTATGGGAATTTACAAAATAGGTATCTACCTTCTGGTTTTTTTCATGTTCATTCTGTATTTCTGTCCAGTATTTAAGTAAAAAAAAAAAAAAAGGTGAATGAATAGTGTTTAACTTTCAGAGCCATGTGACAAATTGAAATTCTTTCTCTTCTGATTATTAAAATTAAAAAATGATGTTTTTTCTTTTGTGGAAAAATGTGTGTTTTCCTGAAGAATTTAAATGTTTTACAAGAAGATTAGCATGCAACAATGATAAGGCTGTATCTGAAAGCAAACAGAGATTATTGGTTACTTTAATTTTTTGAAAATGGTGGTTTTCAGTGGCCATAACCCAGTAAAAAACAATTTCCCTAAGATACAGCAGCATTTTCTGAAAGGAAAGAAAGACATTATCAGAGACACTGTGGCCAATACCATAGTTGGAATGGTCAAACACATAAGGGATGGGATGGGACAGGTCTGTCCTTCATTGTGAACAAACATGAGAGGAAAGTATAAATAATTAAGGATTGCTAATCCTTTCAATGGCTATTTAATTATGCTGACTGTACCCTGCATTCAGATAGGTGGAGTCCTTTAAATAATCATTTGAGCACTAATTCAGTGCAAGAGCAGTTATTGCAGCTCCCTTTAGTGCAGTGCTGTGCTGGATTGGAGGTGCTGCAGAAGAGAAGAGCGAGTGTTAAGTGTGTGAGAAATTACAGTCGTGTCACCGAGGCTGACAGGTTCACTCAAAACAGCCTTTCCTGACAATTTTTTTTGCAATCTGTAATTTTTGTTTAATTCACAGCGCTGTGGGTTTTTATGGATGTTTTTAAGTTGCCTAAATCACTGATATGACTTTTATAATGATGTCGACATTGATTGTTTCTCCTAATTCGTCACGCTTCACTTCTGCTGAATCCCTTTAACTTGTCTCACTGATGCTCCCTTTGTGTTACAGTTGTGCAGTGCCAGAACACAGCACACTGTCAACCACTCCACTTAATTTTAGAAAAGGAAGCAAATAATCACTCTGAGGAATAGCATGGCTCTAACTTGATTACTGCTGTAATCAATGTGAGGTATTAGTTTGACTTTAGTGTCTGTTGGAGCAACTGCTATTTATTTCTTTTTATTTTCGTGAACAGAGAAAAGAGAACAACTTTTAACATATGTCTCTTTCTTGTGTGAGCTGCCACACAGTTCCAACTCCAATACATACACAGAGAAGACATATGGTTAAAAAAAAAGTTCTTTTTCTTCGAAGAAATCCAGAAAGAAAACTCCCTTTTTAAAAAGAGAAATTATACTTTTACCACATGTCTTCTGGTACATATGTTGAGAGTAAGGAACAAAGCTTAAACCAGATGTGTTAAACTCACTGTTCTTCAAAATAAAAAAAGCCAGACCAAAACATACTTCTAGGCCTAATTTTAACCTACATATCTGCTGGATGTGTGTGTGCCACTGTTGTTGTTGTGATGGTTTATGAAGCTTTGAATGCTAACAGTGCACTGCAGCAGGGGGGTGGATGGATGGATGGATGGATGGATGTTCAGACAGGTTTGTTAGAAGGTTTTGTTGGTGTATGCAAGGAAAGAGAAGTGTGTTCTGTTGACCTTCTCTGGGATTTTTGCTTGTTTGAGAGGACTGTTACAAAAAGAGAACCATGCAGCCTTTGCCAACATTAAATAAAAGGCATTGGTGTAACTGAAATTCAGGGAGAGTGTTGCAATTTACTTTTGAACACAGAAGTCTCAGGGAGGTGGAAGGTATTCAGGAAACAATGATGCTGATGGCTCCTGTGTTACTCACAGGAGATGGAACTTGATCTTGGAAAATTAACAACTGTCAGGCCAACATAAACCTCTATTTCCTGCAGGGTTATTTCCCACTGAAAATAATACTGATAATTTTTATATTTCACTTAAAAAGCTAAAAAATATCATGATATGGGTTTAGAGTATCCCAGTCTTGCTAAATGCAAGGAAAATGTAGTAGAAAACTATTATCAGCAAGGCAATCCATTGAGAAATATTTTGTCAGATTCTGATTAATTTCTGGTGATGATCAAGTCACATTTTCTGTATTTACAGTTGCTTCTCTTTGGTTTAGGTTTTCATTATTGGCTATGTTTTGTTTCCTTCTGGAATGGAGGAAACACTGGGGAGTGTGTCGCTGGATGCCTGAACAGTGACAAATGCAACCATTTCATACACAGTGGGGTCCCTGGCAAGGCTTTGATCCCAATATATCAAGAATCAAGAGACAGCAGACAAAATCCATCTCTAATACAAACTTCATTGGATTCCTACCGAGTTACACTAAGGATGAATTTGATGCAGGGTTCTTGACAAGTCTGAGTTACCTGGGTTTATGGTTTGAAGGGATGATACACAGTAATTTTGTGTGCAAATTCACAGGTAGTAACTTTAGGAGCTTGACAGTCACTGCAAAAGGGTTGCTGTGCTGCAGTCACTCAGCTGAACTGAATATGCTAAAAAAATGTTATTGCAAGACATGACAGAACGTGATGGTAAATCCCATCTGGCAAAGAGGATGGGTGGTGTTATTAAGGCTCAAGACTGTGTGTGAGGAATCTTCATTTCCCTCTCTGGCACTGGCATACACCCCAAGGTACTCTGAAAGGCTGCTCTGTGAATGGGAGGGGAGATGGGTCACATGCCAGTAGATGGTGCTCAAAAATCAGCGGCTTTGCATGTAGAGTCTGCAGTACCTGGGCACTGCTGTACCCTGTAAATGGCTCCTCTTGTTTCCCTCCTTCCACAGGCTCCATCTGGGAGCTGGAGGATGGGTGATGTTCAGTAGGCACCCGTCTTACATTTCAGCAGCTTGTGTTCAGGTCTCTCCAGCCCTCCAGCATGGCCCTGGGCATGTTGCTTATGCTACATCCATCTCCTGTAGCTGAGCTGCCTGGACTGCCAGTGCATTGCTAAGCAGGGAAAGGAAAGGGAAAGGAAATTCTGCTGCAGGGCAAGCACTCGGGTGCAGGACTCTCAGCCATCCCAAGGAAGAGCCTGTTCTACTCCACAGACCACAAGGAGTGTCTGGGCTCCAACCTGGCACTCAGCTTCGAGCTGCAGCTCAGTAACCTCAGCCCTTTTGGCTGCACATCAGTTCTGTATCCATAAAGTGAGACTGCACGTCCTCAGTGCCCAGGGCAGTGGTAAAGAGGAGCTGGTGGGAGACAGGAGGAGGTGCACCAGTAATACATTCTCTGTCCTGGCTCGGGCAGGAGTTCCATGATTCTGTGTGTGAGTTGCCCTGTAAGCAGAACAGCAATGCCAACACAGTACCTACAGGGAGATTCATTTCTAGCCTTAGGCTGCACTGAGCTCCTGGGGTGGGAGCTGCGACAGAAGAAAAATACGGATTTCATTAGCACTAAAATTTCTCCCTGCTACTGAAATTTGTAAATGATAAAGTAGTACCTTTGTCACAGAAAGCTTTTCTTAATGGGAGCTCTTTTCCATAGTGGGATCTTCATTAAATTGGAACTTGGAGCCGTTTAGAATCAAGAACGTGATTTGTGTTTCACAACACCAAGGTTTACCATTAAGCATGCAGCTTATACAACTAATGGACATAGCCATATAACTTCCATTATATCAGGAACTTTAAGGCAGTAGAGTTGCAAGAGCTTAGGAACTCATGACATCCTTCAGACCATTATCACTCAAGGGAACTACGTCTTCATTACAGCTGAAAACACACCTCATCACACCCCCTTTGGCATTTCTTTCCCGGTGTTCTCCAGCCTCAGCCATGCACTCCGTGTTTCTGACAGCCCTGAGACACACTAACAGCAGGCTTTTGACTGATTCCCAGCCACAGACACAGAAGATGTCAGTGAAGAAGATCTTTGAAACCTTGTATGAAAAGCTTTCGTTCCCACCTGTGATTGGGTACTAATGAGCAGCAGAGCAAGATCTGTATCTAACACATTGCTAACATGATTAATGTAATGGTTAGGGGTTGGTTCCTGTATTTTTCTAGTCATTCCAGCACATGACATGTCATATAATGAAATATTTGTATGTTGGAGATAGAGAAACTTTCAGAGCAAGAATGTGTTCTTCAGCTTAGAGAGTGGGTGCTTGATCAAAAATATTCTCTCAGCCCCTGGCAGCTGTATATTTCCAGAATCAGACTTGCTCTTATTTTTTGTAAGTTTAAGATAAATCTGACAGAGTTCTGTGTCAAAAGTACAGAAAAAGAGCAATTCACGTTACAGAAAATCTTCTAGCAGATATTGTAATCCAATTTTAGTTTAAATTTTAAAAAATCTGTCATCATCAGCACATTATTTCTAATAATAAAATAATCAGAAAATATATTCTAGAATAACACATATATGCTTAGTGTCCCATGTAAACTCTCATACATCTTCAGTGTTGGCTTGCAATGAGCACCAATCAGTATGGTCTGAAGATGGGTATTTGATAAGATTAAATATATTGTTTAAAAACAAAAGGCATATTCAGAAGCATGGAGAGCTTAGCTAACTCATAACCAGGGAATATCAAATTAAATCAAGAAAGACTGAAGTAGAAGATGTTCTAAGTAAATGACATTTAATAATCATTCTTTTCAATTCAGAAACAGAGGCTGAATATGTTGCATAAATTATTTGCTCCACTTGTTCTAGTTAAAACATTGGTTTGAGTGAATAGTCTACAACCTGCAAATGCACAGAGCTGCAGCTGAACTCCATCATACAGCAATTACACCAAAACATCCATTCCTTGTGCTACTGGGCTGCCCCTTGTATCCATTTCTCATCTGATTAATGACCCTTCAAAAGTGGAGAGCCACTGCTTCAAGAAGAAACCATGAGTCCTTTCTCCAGAAGCCAGTCTGGGAGTTGGTGAGGGAGTCCCTGATCTCAGCCCGAGATAGAGGAGAAGGAGGGGGTGAAGGAGGAGGATGTTTCTCTCCTAGAGTTGCCTGGATGCCACAGGTCCTGAAAGATGGCACAGTTTGGGGGCTGTGTGTGATTTCTATTGCTCTTTCAGACCCACCAGATCTCCAGCCTGCTGTTGGGTTCCACTAGGCTTTGTGGTGTTTGTTTTTTAACTCACCCCCCTTGTCATCTGATGTCAACATTTCCTGAGTTAGCATCTTAATTAATTTTGCTGCTCTCAGGAGCTCTGCTCACTAGTTCCAGAGGTTTTCAGCAACTTTACTGCACCTTACATTTATGATAAACTTTCAAGTGGAGGAAAAATGATGATGTAGATGATAGAGTGTAATATATGGTAGGTATGGTAGGAAAAACTGATTACTGTGATCATATCTAGGGACTGAGACACTTGTGCTTTGTAAAGAGTCAGCAGGCTACAGAACTTACGGGATTCTGCTGCAAGAAACTGTTAGCAGCAATTATGATATCTCTGCTTATTTTTTAATTTCTTTGATGTAGCATTAAGCATTTTTACTGCAACCCACTTTCTGACATGTTCTTGCTTGCCTCGATGTCTCTACAACACACCAGCACACGTTGTCATGTGTGTGCACAACTGTTCGATGACTGGAAGGAGGAAGGCAGGATGTAGATGCCGAGGAAACGGATTTAGAGATGGAGATCAGCATCTGCACTGAGCTCCCCAGTTCACTGAGCTTTGCCAAGGCCATACTTGGAGGTATTTTTTCGGTGGCAGCACCGATTTCCATAATTGCTGCTCCCTGCGGCTCATTTCCAAACACGCTGCAGCAAATCTCTGTATCTCTGGCAGGCTCTTTGTCAGCTGCTGCTGCTCCCAATCCAGGTCACTGTGCAGCAGCCCTGGTGTTATTCCAGTGGATGGTGCTGTGCCAGGGTGGGATGGTCTGGCTGAGGGGACCAGGGCTCCTCATGCCACCTCCTCTGGTCACGCCAGCCGGGGGCAGAGCTGCCAGTGGATTCTGTGTTGCTGTGCTCCATCACAGCCCTCCTGCTCCCACCACAGCCAGGTTTTTCAGTTGCTGTGGTAGCAAAAGGCTGCACAGACCTGAACAGAAGTGTTAGAGCCCCCTCCTGTTGCTTCAGGCCTTTTCCAGAGGCACCAAAGAGTGATGTATCCATTGGAGCCTGGTTGTACTCGAGCCGGGTGTGCTCAGTGTGATCCTCTTGCTCCACCTTTCTGATTGCCAGAACAGAAGGAAGGGAGCTTTGACAGTTAGTTAATAAACTTTGTTCTGATCTTGGTTGATTAATAGAGCACCCTAGAACTTTTCTTTCACTTTGTAATGACACTTGGACAGGTTATTACATGGACTCTCATGCTTTAAAACTGAAAGGGAAAATACAGAAGATGCTTCTTTTTTGCAATTTAAAAAATAAAGCAATTCTTAAAATTTGTCTTTATCAAAATCAATTACTTCTATTTTGTAGAAACTTTGTAGAAATTCGAAGCAGAAAAGTGGCAAAATTATTAAAAATGAGAAATATGGTTGTTAATGAGAAATGTCAGTCAATTAACCTTTCCTTCCAATTATTGTGTATTTGTAACCTCCTGCTTGCTGAGGTAGGCACAGGATCTCACTTCTGACTCCTGGTAAGGCTGGCATTAGTTTGATTGCAGCTCCAGAGCTCAATCAGGAGCTGCAATTAGTATCCCCCAGTGTGATTACAGCATTTCTTTGCTTGGCCATCTGACAGATTTCTAATGTTTTCCAAGTTTCTCGTGGATGGGGAAAAAGAAGAGGCCTTATAATTTTCACTTCTCAAAATAACTGCACAACGTACAGTGGCTTTGGTTGCAAAACTAGTTTGGGTTTCTACAGAGTTTTATCTTTTGAAATCTAACTTAAGATAAACTCAGAAAAACCTACTACTCATCAAAGCTAAAGAAAACTACAAATAGCTTGTAACACTTCAGATGAACCTGGATTGTCTTGGAAGGTTCGTGAACTTAAGGAGTTCAGCACAGAATATAAGACGTAGTTTTCTCTTGACTCCTGAATCACTGTCTGGGGGAAGTTATTAGCAGGGCAGGTGCCCATCCTTGCAAACAGAAAATCAAGTCAACAGACTGTTGATGTCCCTTCCAACCCAAAGCATTCTGTGATTCTGTGTTTGGGGCTTTTTTCTGGCTTCATGCTTTTAAGTTCCATCTGGGAGCATAAGATCACAGTAATTGAGGCTGTAAAGCACCTCATGAGATCTGCTGTTTGCCTGCCCATGCTGAGGTAGGATCAGGTTTCCCAAATTACATTTCTTTAACCTATTTAAAAATTTCCTGAGATGCTGCTTTTTTTCCTTCTTGTATCTTGAGTAAAACTCCATTTAATGTACCTCAGACTGGGATTTGCCTATTTTGGGGTCAGTGACACGTTGATTCATTGACAGTTCATGGTGTAACAGCTCCTCTGCTGCAGTATTACCCATTAATTCCCTATTTTGTACTTGGGCAGTTGATTCCTTCTTACTAAATGTAGTGTTTTGCACTTGTCTGTTGACTTTCACCCCATTGATCTTGGTCCATTTCTCTGACTGTCCAGATCACTTTGGGTTCTGATCTCCTCCTGTGAAGCAGTGCAGACCCCCCCAATCTCCGTATCTGATAAGGGACCCTGATCTGTCATAAAAAAATTAACCAAGTTGTTCTTGAGGGGTCAAACTGATCGAGCCTGGTTTCCTGAGGACTTTGTTCCACATCCAGCTCATCACAACATCCCCAGGTAAATACAGGCAAAGAAATACTTAACACTGGGACAAACCCCAGTGTAACCAATTGTCATACACATGGAATGCCTTCTCCCCAGCTGTGTTCTTGGAAGTGAGTTAAGACTCTGGAAGAGAAACATCTGCAAGAGACATGTGGTTTATATTCTTATATGCTCTTCATTGTTTAAATTTCTAAGTTTGTGGTTCTTTAGGCTCCATTGCAAAACTCTGAAGGTCATTTTAATTGCACTCTTATTTATAAATGGCTTTCTTGGCCACACAGTGCCACTCACTGCAAATTAAACCTGAGACTCTATCTCTGCCTTTGTTTTATGGGAAAGATTGATAAGTGATTTACTCTCAGTAGAATGGTTTAGAAATGAGCTCTTAGATAAGTGATCACAAGAGGGTTTTTTTCCATATGGAATTATTTTCCACAGAGAACAAATGGCTTGTGTTTCTAAATGCTAACATAAAGGATACAGGGACCAGATTCTCAGCTGGAGTAAGTTTACAGAGTCAATATTGATTTACATCAGCTGCAAATATTTTTCCCATAATATTTTTCCTTGTACTGTAATTTTCTCTAATGCAAACCCTAATTTCTTCTCCCTGAACTCAAATTCCGAACTCCCATAATTCCTGCATCTGTTTATTTACTTTCTGGTTTGTATTCTTTTAGCTGGGTTTATTAACATACTGTATTTTTCTCCCCTGTTCAACAGTATGTGCACTGCATGTTTAAGCTCTCATTTATAGTCCATTGTTGCTTTCCGTGATACTGTTATGTTGAAAATCAATAAAAAGGCAATTTAAGAAAAAAAAATATGATTTTCTCTGAAGTCTAGTTAAAGAAGCTGCCAATAATTAACAAGGGAGACCAACCCTGCTGCCTGGAAGCCCTCGGATTTCTTACTGACTTCAGTAGGATTTAGTGGGGTCCGTGGTCTCCAGACCATTAATCCTTTGTCATAGCTGGGAGCTGGGCCTATGAAAGAAAATTAGGCTTAGCTCTGTGCAAATCAGTTCAGCTCCAGTAAAAAGGAAAATGTTCCTGGCCTTCTCCTCCAGGTATGAAATATAAGAATATGATTTTGTAGTTCCAGTTCCTAACAGAAAGGGGTTCTAAAATATTCATTTAAAAGGCCTCGGATTTTTTGGTACTTACTTGGCAAATGTCCACTTCTAGTACATCCTGCAGGCTGGACAGCTGGAAGGGAGTTACCCAAAGCCACAACAAACTTTGGCATTGGGGTGTGCAAATGTCAGGGTCTCCACTACACATCAACAACACAGGTGACTTGAGAGCTTCAACCAGTAGTTTGGCAGACATGGAAATTCTGTGTGATGGAACTCGATTCAAATTTGACTTGAAATGAGCAAAGCTGTACACAGCTTTTGGGGGCTTGTTTTCCTCCCCCAAAAAGCTGAAAATAATGCACTAAATGAATGTCTGCTTTAGTAGACAACTGGTATTGTGTGATGAACAAAACTGCACCTGCAGTTCTGTCTACCCCACGCACTAAGTGCACAGGTAAATGCATTTTAATAATTTATTGTCATTTATCTTCAGTGCAGCTCTATTATGCTTTTCATTCTTGCTGTAAATATGTAAAATGCTGTTAATCAACCTTTGTTAGTGAATATTTGATTAATAGGTAGCAGATGTACTTGCCCCTGTGTATACTGCGTTAAATGCAATGTACCAACACATAATTCATTATTTTAATAACACACTGGGCTAATAAATCAAGGGAAGGCTTGAGAATGCAACAGCCAGAATTACCAAAGGAATAGCTGTGCATTGTTTTAAAAGTAATAAATTTGTGCATTGTTTTAAGTCTGGTGGGGACTTAGAAATCAGGTACCGGTGAGCCCTAATATGACATTCCTGTGGGGATGACTAAGGACTAGCAAAGAACTGCTCATTTCTCCCAACCCCCCTTCTGTTAGAGAGCAAAAATCAATCCCAGACCCAAAGACCTTACAAATCCAAAGAGACAGGATGAATAAAGGGTGAGGAAAAGGAACAGCAGGTCCTGATGAGCTCACAATACGATGTCTGCAAACACCCTGTTCACTCTGTGATGGGTGCAGTTGTGTAATTTCAGTCCTGCCAGTGGGTTCAAGTTAGGGAGGTGATAGCTACCCACAGAAACCAGAGGAGAGGGAGGATGTTGCAGTAAAAAGCCAAACAGAAAGAGGAGAGAATAGTAAGTCAAAAGTGATGTAGGGAGCAGCCAGATGACCCCATCAGTGCCTGTCCAAATGGCTGCACACTGTATTGAGATGTACAAGTGATGCTCAGTTTGAGCAACCTGCTATTTGCTTTAATGGGCAATCACCAAAGTTCTGTGTTCAAAATCTTTATTCAGTGTTAAGCATTGACATTCTCATGTGACAGCTGCATTACTGAACAAGCCCCTTCTGGTGACATATGTCATTCAGTTCCTGAAATTCAGTGCAAGTTGAATAGCTCCATGGGGGAGGCCAATATTGTGATTCAGGGTTAGTTCCAATTATAGAGCCAAAGCAGACAAAGATGAGGTAATTTGCACAAATTCTAAGACTAAGCCAAGAACAGAGCTTAAATTCCTTGAGTCCCACAGGAACATTCTCTCCTTCCTCAGCCCTGCCTATTTCTAATGGAAAATATTTCTTATTTATGATAATATCGTAGTTGTGGATATGTTTAATGGCAAGTGCTGTACTGTATATGTAGTATAATGCACATATCCACCAACACAGTTGTGCATGTGATTCACTATTCTCTGATATATTTCACAAACTGCTTATTTTTGGTGACCTTGGCAATGTATTTGATTCAAGAAGGGATTATCAGTTTTGATAGGCCCTGTATTTAATTCTGTAGCTTGGCTGAAAGCTACACTGCCTTGCATTGATTTCCATGTGCAATTAATATGTTTTGCCAGCAACAAATGCGTGCAGAGATAATATACTCTACTCATTTTAATCTCTCCTGTGTACATTTCAAATCAAAATAGCACCTGGTGACCGAGCCCTCCTGAGAAGTGGTGGATTTAACATGGAAAAGTAGCATTAAGAATTGCTTGCATAATATTATAATAATTTTCAGTAGTGAAATAATAAATAATTCCCTAGAAATCCGAGTAACTTAAAAGCTCAGACACCTTCAAATCAGCACTGTGGTTAAATGGCTTTGTTGTACTGGGTCTTGCTCATGCTCACAATACAACTGAATGTCAAATTAGATGAATAACACAGGAAATGATCCCCTGAAATGTGTAGTGTCTTCACTCTGATACTCCTTCAAGACATGACCCCTGTACAACTAACAGATAATAGCAGGGTATGTGGTCATATTGATATCCTGAATGGAGCTGGCTCTGAAATGGGATTTGAGCTCCCTGAGGACGTGTCACTTCTTACTCTGAGTTTGTTCAAAATAGGAAAAAAACCCCACCACTGAAATTCCTTTGAAGTCTCAGAGATCTTATAATTAACTTTGTGAAATATTTAATCTCAGTGTTTCTGACTTATTACAGTTGCATCTTCTTGACAGGTGTCATTCAACATACAATCTAAAAATCATAGCTACCTAAAACATTTAGTTCATACTTCAAGACAAACAGATGTTTCAGCCTTATTCAACTGATTTTTATCTAAAGTATTCAAGAGATCACTATGTGTTTGTGAAGAGCTTCAATTCTGTCAAATCTGTGTTTTCAGACATAAGACTCTTCCATTTAGAAGCAGAGTGGTCTCTTGCTGCAATCTGTGAAGCTGGAAACTTTTTCATCTGCCCAATATAGAAATGGACCATGACTGATAAGAGTGTTTCAGTACTACTCCTGTCAGACTTCACAGAATTGAGACTATTAGAATGTAGATGAAAATCCTCTCCCTTTGTTTTTTTTTTCAAAAACATCCAAATAAAAAAGTTGCTTTGTAGCATTGCCTTTGATATTTTATAGAACTCCCTTTAGAGCTGCAGTTCACATGAACCTTTAATTCCTGATAGATAGGAAAAATAAAACTAGTGTTGAAAGCTAGACCACAAATAAATAATAATAATAATGATTAAAAAAACTCCTCTGCCTCTTTTTAATCTGTTTATATTCTTACAGAGCTGTTGTTAGTACAATTGCATGTGACTGCCTCTGAAACAGTAATGGATGATGTCTTCATTGTGCAGCAGTGCAACTGGGAATGTTATTCCCAGTTTGCTGACAGATACCCAGAAAAAAGGTAGAAAAATGGTGAGGCTTATCTCATATAACTTTAGACATATGAAAAATAGATTTCTGGTCTAAATAAACTAGACTGCCTCTACATTCAGTAAAGAGAAAGGGACTTTCAGGGGGTGATTTATTCTACTTATTTCAAGAGGTATCATTTGTCTTATGGAGGTAGCCTAGACAACCACCCAGCATTCAGAGACTGATGGGAATCAAAGGAATCTGCACAATTAAAACAAGGTCTCCAGAGTTGTAATCCTGTGATAAAGCTATAAATCCCATAATGAAGTGGTTAAATGTTGCTACTTGGTTAAATTTTCCTTTCCCCTGTTTTGATATCTGATCAGCCCTGGAGAACAGGACTGTTGAATCAGCACTGGCTTAACTGTTGTGCTCCGTGATCTTAAAGGTCCTTTCCAACCTAAACAATTCCATGATTCTCTCATTATGCTCTTGCTCTCCAGCACACACCTATAGCAACTAATCACAGTCACCCCTTCCCTGAGAGTCTCATATCCTGTAACCCTCGGAGCAGAGTAACTAAATTAGGAGGGGTATTTACCAGATCAGGGTATGCATGTTCCATCTGCTCTTCCAAGTCCTCTGTTTCCACACTGAAAGAAAAACTGCACCTCTGCCAAGCTTTCTCATTCATTTTGCATTCAGAGATGTTTTATTGGCTGCATTTTCCCGTGCTCTTTGAATCTTTCTTCATTAGCAGCCTCTGGCATCTGACAGGTAATTTGCCTGCCTGCAGCTTCCCCTATTAACAGTGCCTTTAGACTGAGCACATGGAAGGAAATGGCTGTTGTGCCATTTGATGCAGTAGCTGTCCCTCACCTGTTTTCAGTCTGCCCTGTCCTTCCCAACTCTTTCCTGTGCCAGTACTGGGAGGAGGGGGAGCTGCTTACCTCGGTGTGGATGTTTCTGTTGCACAGATGTTTGTCCTAAACCAGTGTGTGCTGCTTGTTATTCAAAAATATTACTTCTGCAGATGTTCCTATTGCTCTGCCCTCCCATCTTTGCCTCTGTCCCTCTCTCATGCATGAACAGATTGCAGTGAATTTTTCCTTTTTTCCCCTTCGGAGAACTAAATCCCAAACCAGCCCTCTAGATTTCCTTTACTTACTCCTGAGCAGCAGTTCATTCAGGCATATGGCTCTCTCTCCTTCCTCACTGCTTGGACAGATGTTTTCTCTTGACTAAATACATTCTTAATCCTTGAGAGAAATGAGAAAACTTGCATGATTTGTTAAGAAAAAAGGAAAAGCCCCGTTTTTTTCTGATGCAAACTGCTTCACAGTCCCATGTTCCTTTAATGGCATGATTTTCATATCAAAACCAGTCAATATAACAAGACCAGAAGGTTTGTTCTGAACCCCAGTGTGGAAGGTGCTCTACAAGAACTCAAGAAGAAAGATTTCCCTCTGCCTGAAATAGCTTCTACACATGAAAGGACAGCAGGCACTGTAACAACCAGATGAGAGGATCCAAGGTGGCAATGGGACTTCTGTGCTCCACATATTAAGCTGTGGTCAAAGCACCCTTGCTGCCTAATTATAATGATTGGTTTACAGGTGAATGTTTGAGAGAGAAGAAGTTATTAGTAATAAATGTCTGATTAGCAGGCAGAAAATGCTGAAGGTATATTTAAACAATCAGGCTAAAACCTTTGAAATTATTTCTGGGCCATTTTAAGGTCAGCATTAGCAGTAGTTTTTCAAGAATTCATTTTCTGGTATATTCATCTGTTATTGAGGAAAGAGGAATATTAATATATTCCCTGCTTGCGTGGAAACATACTTTCTTACAACGATATGATTTTTATTTGCTCTTAATTTCTTCATGTAATGGGCTGTTTCTCACGCTGGTGTTATGATAAGAAGGTACTTGTGCATGCAAGAAAATATGGAAAAGTTTCCCAAACCAGCAGCAGCTGAGAGCTGAGTGTCCATGCACGTGTGCAGGGCTTTTAATTCGTGTTGTCTGTCTCTGTTACAGATGTATAAATGAATGAAAGGGTCTGTCTCTAAACCCTTTGCTCTTCGCTGCTTGCTGTACCTATCCTTAAATTAATGATTACAACCAAGATTTTAATATGATACCCTTGTTCTTTCTCACCGTAAGCATCCCACACACATTCACACCTCCCACTGTGACAGCTGAAGGAGCAAGAATGAGCACAGCCCCAGTGTAAGCAGCATCAAAGAGATTTATTCGAGGGTTATACAGTTTTTGACGCAAGAAACTCTTCTTGTGACAATGGGCTGTTGGCTAACGTTCAAGGTGATCTTCCCTGAGCCTCATTAAGCTGTCTTCTGTAGTTAGGTTGAAAATGGGAGGCTGGTGGCTTCCTTAGCTATCTGAGAGAAGAAAGGATGAGATTCATCTCTGCTTGCAGTTCTTTTATGGCTGAGTGAAGTGCCCTGACTGATATTCAGAGTGACTGAATACAGAGTGAAGAATGCTGGCTCCAGTGAAGCCGACACAAGAGATATAAACTCTGCTGAATTAGCTCTTCAAATGTTTTGAAACCCTGCTGGATTAATAGGCTTATTTTTCAACGTGACCCTGAAGAGCCCCAAAAGAGTATGGATGTGTTTGAGGCACACAGTAAAAGGGATGGAAAGTTACACTTTTTCTGGGTACTAGAATCAGCAGGGCTACTGCTGTGACCTTCAGATCTGGCTGGGAATAAGAGCTTTTGACTAGAATGAGATGTTACTTAATATGTGGGCAGGAGGACAAGATTGTATAGGGAGAACCTTGGTGGTCTGTGGGGTTCACAGCACTTGGGCTATCTGAAGGATGAGCCTTTAAAATTGTGATTTCTTTTCTGTTTTTGCTTCTGAAAAGCATCTAGAAAAGACAGAATCATGAAGGGTAACGTTAACCAACATTGCCAAATCCCAAGCATTACCAGATTCTCTTCATCTCTTTGAACAACTGAGACAATGGAGCTGGAGGAAATGCATGTCCCAAGATTTTAAAAGCCTCCTTCTTTTCAGGCATTATGTGCAGTGCCTGTTTCAGATAGAGAATTCCAAGAATAAGGGATAAGAATGAATACACAGGGAGAGTAGAGAGGCAGCGTGCTGGCCCTGGGCCCAAAGCAGAAAAAGAGCACACAGAATAAACCCCAAAGACAGACAGAAGTTGGTATTCTTTGTATTTGGTGTTGCCTTTCTGCTTGAGGGAGATATGGGGGTTTTGATATTCCTAAGATCATTCTCAGACATGACTGCATGTCCCCAGTGCCCTTCCTGGAGCCACTGTCAGGGGGTCGGGTTGGAGCTTTAGGCCAAGAGGGGTTCTTTGGGCTTTTATTTTGAATATCTGAAGTCAGATGTGCTGTTTAAGATGCCTGGAATTCACATTCTCTGTTTTCACTGTTCATGGCATGTATTTAAAGCAGCAGGAACTGCAAATATCAATTATGGTGCAGGTACCTGACTCAGGTAACCCCTCTGAAGTCAGCTGAATGTGCTGCACTTGCGTGGTGGGACACATGATGCATTCAAAGACACAGAAATTCTTCTCAGAAGAATTATTCTTATCCTCCAAATATTATTTATTTGGGTCGGAATTGGTCTATTCAGCTACAGTGATATTCTTCAAACCCCAGCATTGTGATACAATATTGCCCATTTATTAAGCCATAATACTGGCAGATTGTTTTAAGCCCCACGCTGTGAATCTCTTGCAGATGAAACGCTGCAGCAGGAATATCTGTATGATAAGGAGATTTGAGGATGCTTTCCTTCAGAGCTTTAGCACTGCAACGGTCTGGAGGGTCTGGGTGATTGAAAACCAGCAAGTAAATAAAGCCCCATCTATTACATCCCCAAGTGCTGGGTATTGAGTGGTGGGGAGGAATGTTTAAACCATCATGTGAGGCTAAACGGTGCTGCACGGACTGAGTGACTGAAACAGCATCCTAATCAAACCTGACAGCTCTATTGCCTTATAATTATAGGCTGCCAGAGGCGCTTTTTAGACTATCAGTACTTTTGGGATAGTTTGCATCTAAATTAAAATTGAACTTCAAAGCAGTTTGATGGAGATGTGTTTCCAAGGAGTTTCAAAAATGTGAAAGACACCAAACTGATTAGCATGATGCACTGTACCAGCTGGTTGCTACTGTAAAAAAAATAAACTAAAAAGTAGCAGCCATGCTAATAATCAGAAAGTGTATCTTGAATCCTATTAATTTTCTTTTCTTTTGAATTATTTATGGGGGGTTTTGTTCCAGTCGTGCACTTCCTTTCAAATGTTTATTTAGTTTCTCTCTAAAGAAAAAAAAAATGGGGAGAAAGAGAGAGAAATCTGGAAAATCTCCAAGGGTTAGCTCACCAGCAATCTGTTTAGATGTCCTCTTCTCAACTGAGCCCTACTCTGCTAAATATTTATGGCAATGTTTAACAAATAAATCTCGCCCACCTCCCCATTTACAGTAAAGCAGAAGATAGAACTGCTTTAAGGGGGGATTAACTTGTTTTTTTTACCATGAGGGAAAAAGAAATTCCATGAATACATATTAATATCTGGAAAAAGAAGCTAAAGCACAGAACTGCAAGTGCAGACATCTGCCTGTCCACATTACAGATGTTCTGCCCGAAGCTTTATTTCTGATCCCATCTCTAGACGACAACAACAGAAAGAGTTCACAGCTCCAGACTGCTTCCTTTTTCTTGTCTTATTGTATGAACACTAATTGGAAGCAACAGACAGATTCTCAGGACTAGATCCTGTCTTCTGCTCTGTGCACACATCACTTGGCACCTTCTCCAGCCAGCTGGGCCCTCAGCCAGACTCAGGAGGTGCTGCAGGGCAGGCTCTGTGCTGGAGGGAGGGAATGGAGCCCTGGCCTTCTGGAGCATTTAGATACCTAAATCCAGCTCAGGTGACTCCACTGATTCCAAATGGAGGTTAAATTTCCTAAATCTCCATGTGTTTCTATGCCAGTTGCTCATCAGCTCCCGTGCTTTGATACGAAGCATTCTGTAACAAAGATCTCTTTTGGCTTAATTGTTTTTGTTATGCTTCACCACCTTTGCTGGATTCACCCAGCTCCAAATCCTTCAAGGGATGCCTGGTGAGACGGAATACAGTATGTCTCTGTCCAGCAATGCCTGAGTCTGAATTCTTCATAAGAGAATCAAATCACTGAGATACATAGATTATATTTTTACAATACATTTATTCCTGGCTGAACAGTGACTAGATGGAGCACTTATAGGGGGATTTATAGGACTTTAAAATTTTATTGAGTTTGATGGCTGCAGGAGAAAGAAATACCAGTTGCATAATTCAGGAATGTACAGCTTGGCTTCTGTATTTCCAATACTGTTGATTGGTATCTGTGAGCCCTGTCAAGATTTTTCTCAGGATACTGAATCTATGTGAATGCCTCCACACTTATCTGCCTGCCTGTATTCTGCCAATCTGTACAAATGTGGTGCATGCAGAATCCATGTAAACAGCTTGTGCTGAGGAATTTGAAGTTTACTTTCTGTTAGAGCAATTTTTAATAGACAACTTTTTTAGCAAGAATGTCTAACCTTTTCTGTCCTGATGGATTGATTCCCACCCTGACACCTGGTGTGTTCGGAGTGCCTCTTCAAAAAAAGACAATGTTTCTTTAAGAGTTTCATTACTATTACTTTCTTCTGTGGCTGACTTTGGATGTTGGTGTTTATTCATGATAATTTATTCATTACTTCATTTGCAGATACTGCATGTAGTTAATAGCATATAGGAACTCCTTCCAAAAATTTGAACCTGTTAAATGAAAGTACCCTTCAGGACTGCACCATCCTTATTTTCTAAGCCAGAGCCTTTATTCTCACAGAATTGATTTGCAGAGTTTCTCAGGGAAAGAGAGATGGCCAGAAACCAATGCATCTTTCATGAAACGTTTTCTGAGAAATTATTTACTGTTTTACAAGAAAAATGTTGAAAATTCATCAGGTGTCTTTCAGAAATGATGCACTTCATTTTCATCAAAGCCAAATGGACATGCAGAAGTCCACCAGCAGCACAGGCCTAACTTGGCCACCCATCACTGTAGGTGCACGTGTGGCCAGGTATTACATGGACTGTGACCAAAATCTGGGCTCCTTCAGCTGCAGACCTTTGAATAGTCACCTTTATTCAGGAGGAAGTGTGAGGAGCTTAATAGCACAAACTCAGATTTCAGTGGCAGCTTCATCGGCTCTAAGTCCAAGTTAGGATGCTGAGCACTTAAGCTTGGAAAGATTAAAGATACATGCTTAGCCTCCCTAATGCTGACTGGATCCCGAAATAAGGGGTCCTCGACAGGCTCTGCTTGCAGCACACATGGACACACATGTGTCCTGCTGGACTGCAGGTGTTGGGAGTACCTGGTAGTGTTGCTGCCCAGAGGTCATTCATAAACCAGTACCTTCCTCCTTAGATCTCACTTCAGAGCCCATTTGAGAGCTGCTTCCTGGCAGACAGCTCACAGACAGACAGAAGTTGTTTCTTGCCCAGTTGTCTTGTTTTTTTTTCTCTCAACTGACACAGATTCTGTGGCCCAGTAGCACAGCAGGATCTTATTTTTCCTAATTCCAACAGTGTATTTTACTGTGTAGAATTAGCACCACAAATCACTGCTGTGGAAGCTCTTTTCACCAGGAAATGACAAGTTATTAAAGAAAAACACTTTAAGACATTTAAACAGAAAGCTGGTATTCCCATTTACCCCTTGACAATGTTTCAGCTGCTCCCAGAGACAGGATGAGGCAATTTTTATGGAACCTCTCTGCTTTACTCTCCCTCCTCCACCTGCTTTTCTCTCTCTCACTTACTACATGGAAATTCAGAACATTTCCCCAAAAATAGAGTTCAGATCTGAAGGCTGGGTATGTATGTGCTGGTAGCTTGTAATTCTTGACATACTTTTGGTGGCTTCAAAGAGTAGCTGCCAACTGCTGGCCTGGAAGCAGCCAGACCAGCTCAGAGCTGCAGGATCTGAGAAGCACCATCCTGTGGAATCTCCTGCCTGGTGAAAGCCATTCAAGTCCAAGGCACTGCAGAGCTCTGAAATGGTGACTTAACATGAATCTGTCCAGCTGTGACCTTATCTTATTCCTTCTTCCCACTCTGGTAGTTTACTTTGTAGTGATTTACCTGCACTTCTCCCTACTCAGGACTCAGCTTTGGAAATAAGCCCTGGTTGAGTGAAAGACAGAAGGGAGCTTGTGTGGAAATTCCCATGTGCCGGGGTTGTTTTTACTGTGGCACATCCCCTTTTCCTTTCTGGTTAGGCAGTTCAAGGGAAAACCAACATAAAAAGCTGTGGTTAGAAAGATGTGTCCCTGTCCTTTTGCCCAGCAAACTCCTGGATGCAGTGGAGATAACGTGGGATGTGCAAAGATCCTGTTCCTTTTAGAAGCTCTGTTTCACTGAGTAAAACAGTCCTCAGGTAAATGTTTTAGCTAATAGCAGTTTTTAAGAAAATAACTAGTTGGGACCCGTTCCTTCAACTGATTAACACTCTTCATACTCAAATCCTATGCTTTTGGTTTCTGTAGCAATTTATTCATTTATAAAACACTTTTTAAAAGCAGAGATCTGTATGTACACATAAAATGATATTATAAACTTAATACTCTTACAAGGAAGGGCAGGAAAATCTTTGCTACCTCTCTGAATACAAAGAAAACTGGAGGATGAATCAAACTCATTAATTAACCGCTTGTAACAGGATTATTTGCCTTTTGGGGGAATGTTTCTTCTAATTGAACCTGGATAAGTGACTTTTAGACAGTTAACATGTATAAAATGTATCACAGTGGTGTAACTCTCCATTCCTGTTGGCATCATCTGAGATTGAGTCCTCGGGAACATATGGAGTGCACGGAGTGAGAATGGATTCCGTGATGCTCTTCGTGTCTGCTGGCTGGGAAGTAATTGCAGCAGAAAAAGAAGAAATCACCAACTTGTACTGGCATGTTCTTCTGCCTGCTTAGATTTATAAATGTAAGTATCCATGGCCAGCAAAGACTTGGCAATAAGTGAATGCTGACTTCAGGCAGCTCTCCCTGAATGAGATGTGGTGGTGACAACATACCCTTGTGTAATTTGGCTACAAAGAGTTGCTATGAATCTATTCCAAAACAATGAAATAGCTGTTGTCCCCAGAAGTTTTCTGGCCTGCTATGGCACATAATTAAACAATTTGAGATGTTTTGGTGCCTATTGTAGCAAACTTGGTCTTAAGTGCTCTCAAGTGAGTTCCTGGTTTGCCACAGACTTTCAGTCTGACTGAGAATAAACTGTTTAATCTCGCTGTGCCAGACAGGAGTGTTGTGAGGATGCATTAGTAGGTCTGCAGGAGGCACATGGATATCATGGCCATAGGTATTGTATAAAATAGCACAACAGTTACAACTTGAAACTGGCAGATATTTCACCAGGTGGAGTCTCTCAATCAGAGGAGAACATTTACTCACACCATGGGAAGAACTGCAGCTTGTGTGTGAAAGCTGTGGCAAGGTGTGCTTACAAAGTCATTACAGAAAATGAAGGAAACAGTTTTCTTGTGTGATGACAGGTTCAGACCACAACCATAAACCAGAAAATGTACATCTGCATTTTGGGTGGGTTGATGTTGGCCAGCTACCAGATGCCCACCCAGCCATTCTCACTCCACTTCCTCAACAGGACAAAGAAGAAAGAGGAAAAAATCATGTGGCTCAATATACAGACAGGGAAATTACTTAAAAATCATGTGGAATGGTGGGCTGTGGTCAGTCCCTAAGAGCTTCATCCTCCTCACAGCCTCTCCCTCATGGTGCAGGAGACTCCTCCTCCTCCTCCTCCCCCAGCTCGGACCTGGGTGCTCACAGGGTCATTTCTCACACCTTTTTCCTCACTCCAAGCAGGTTTTGTCCTTTCTGAAATGTCCTTCCCTGAGGCACCCCCAGCCTGGTTGAGGTCTCAGCTGTGTCTCTGCTGGGGCCACTGGGACCAGCCTGGACCAGCCCTGGGGTCCCCTCACGGAGCCTCCACAGCCCCCAGCACCAGGGTATGGACACCCAGGGCAGGAGTTCTTTGAGCAGGAGCTGGCACTGACCCTGCTCCCCAAGCCTCTGTTTGGGAGGTTCTGAGCAATAAATCAGTACTCCATCATTTTGCTCACTAAACAGCCGTTCCATGTTCCTGTGGGAGCACTATATGGATTTTTTTTTTTCTCTATAGAAGCTATAGGGAATAAGGGAGCTCTGCTGATCAGGACTGTGAGTCACTGAATAATTGATTTAAGAGTGCTTTGTCCTCAGGGGTTCTCTGATCTTAATTCTAAATGCTAATGGGTAGTAATGTGCTGTCTTAAGGAGTGAGGTACTGTCAACTTCACATCTCAGAAGAAATTCCAGGTTCTTTGGAAAAACAGTGGTGCAACCTCAGCCCAGGGAACTGAGCTTGTTAAAGGTCTAAGATTTATAAAGAAAATACAGGTGATTGATAAAAGCATTTGTTTACAGGAGCAATTTGTTGGTGATAAAATCAGAGCTGGGCCCCGAGTCTGATGTGGTTCTCTAAACCTCATCCAAATCCAGTGACATACTCTGTGTGGGGAGTCTGCACTTGAAGTTTTTGATAATCTGGCTGTACAGAGCAACTCATCTCAAATAGGGGTAAGAACCAAAGCCTGCAAGTCAGTTTTCTTGAAACAGTCGAACGTTCCCATTTGGGAATGTGACTGTCACAGCATCCTCAGCAGTGGGCTGGAGAGCAAGTTCAGAGTGGTGATAAAGACAAGGAGATCAGAGAGGCCTGTGCATGTATTCAGGGTGATGGATGGATACCCAGGGGACCATCAGGCATTTTGGGTTCAGTTCACCTCATAATTTACCGTTAGAAACTTCTCCAGCTGAACACCCGTTGGATCTGAAACGCAGAAGAAAGAAATGAGCAATAGGAAGAGGGAGCAAAGCCTTTCCTTTGAGTATGGAAATTATTCTTCAAATGTCTTTGTTGACAGCTGGCGTGGCACAAAATAAACACAGGTCTATTTGCAAGTAAACAGGAATTAGCATAAACAGCAGCTGCTGTATTACCAGAAAACACGTAACAATAAAGAATTTTTTTCTGCCTTCAGAAACAAAGGTAGGTAAAAAGCCTGCATGAAATAATGAGTTAGTTAACCACCTGTTAAAGTTCTGAACACCAACAAAATGGAAGAGCTATTTGTTGATGACATAAGTATTTTTCTCAATCAAGCTTTCTGATTGAAACTGAACCTATCCTTATGATACATAAAATCCAGTGCGGTATCAAAAATATCCTCTTGCTCAGCCCTCCTCTCTCCCAAATCAGAGGATTTCTACACTTGCCTTTTCAGTTGCCTTCTTGCTTTATCTAGATAATAGTTTCAAATTTTTCTGAGGTGGTTTGGATGTAATATCTTACTCCTTCTCCAGCTGTGTAGAATAGAAAGTCGAGTCAGGCCATATAGTTGTATTTATGACCAGATCACATTCAGCAGGATAAGTTTATGGTCTTTTGTATCTATTTCTTTCCCTGGTAAAAGCTGGTTAGTAGCATACTCAACAGCATTGTCATATATTAATAAAAACTAATGATCCAACTCAGTGCAATGCAGAAACAAGAGAAGAAGCAATTTTAAGTGCATAATTTTAGATTGATGGTGCTTGAATTTATAGCTTAATCTGTCTCCCATGGGGGATGGCTTACCTGTCCAATTAACTTGCCAGTGTAAGTCGTGCACTCAGCCATCTGCAGGTTCTGTAGATCCACTTATCTAGATTTGCTTTGTACTTCAGCACTGTGATCCACATCTGGTGTGCATTTGTTTGGAACTGCAGCTATTTGTCTCTGGATTTTTCTGCAAATAGAACTTTTTTTAAAACGAAAGCACACTAGGTAAAATAGCCCTGTTTAGGGTTTAGAGAGAGAGTTATATCTACAAAGTCAGTTTAACATAAGGCCCAATACACAGTGGCTTGAATCAGTGAGTTTTGGTTCAGAGTGGTCCTGTCAGACCTTGATGCTGCTTCTTACCAGATGATTCACTTTGTTTCATAAGTCGGTAAAATTAGTTGAGTAAAATATTACTTACACTCCATCAGAATCTGACTAAATAGACATCCAGTGCTTGGGGGGAGCGTGAAGGGCTGTGTTTAAAAAGTCAGTGTCAATACCAGGATGAGAATTTAGGAATTTCTTCTTTAAGGTCCCACGTTCTTTTCGTTCTTTCCTTTCTCGCTATTTGTAAGTTTAAAAATGTGTTTTATTTTGGGTGGGTTTTCTTATATCAATAGGCACTTGTTTTTACTGGTAAAAGATTTTTGACAATATTTTGTGTGGGAAGAGTTGTGTGGCCTATGTGGAATGTTTGTGAAGCAACACGTTTTTCATTTGATCACAGTTTTGTACTATCTCTTCTGTTTCCACTGTCAGCTTCTGTTTTCAAGGTAACCATATTTCAAAAGTGTGGTATCATTTTCGTGAGTGAAATACTTTGGAAGCTTTTGAAATAAAAAAACATACAAAAATTTTCCACAGTAGGTTTCTCTAATGAGCAGAGAGCATCAGATCTCTTAATTTACTAACACATTGGGCCAAATTTTCTTCAATGCCAGTTATTAAAAATACATTTCTGTTTGGCTGTTGGTTTTTCTTTGAAGAAGAAGTTAAAAATCCTCAGTTATTTACATTATAGATGGAGACATCAGCATCTCAGCCACAAGATCATAGTAATTTTGTTGTGATACCATTCACAAAGGTGAGGGTTTTTTCCCTACAATTTTATTTTTGAATTTTTTTTCTCTTTGAAAACATTTCATCCATTATATATGTCTGCTAGTTATCTTTGTATCTGAAAAAGTGTCTGGGCATATAATTCTGTATATATGCAGAAAGAGGCATAGAATCCTCATTCTAAGTCTACCTGGTAAACTGAAATGTGTGAAGTCCCAAAGCAGACCTCACTGTCGCCAAACACTATTTTATTTTAGGTGAGAACATTTTTCTCTCTCTCTCCTTACACTGATTTGGTCTCTGATAGCACAGCACCTCAGCCCATGAAGAGCTGTGTATAATTTCCATGGAGCTGCTCTTGGATAAAGTAGTTTGCATAGGAGCAAGAGTATCATCCTTTGGTCTCCTTGACTTACCAGTGACAACAGCAGTTGAACAAGATGTGATCAAATCTTAAGTCAGAATGGGGGACATTTGCCTCTTCTGTTCCTGTTTTTATATCAGGCAGATATCAATCTGACACCAGATTTAAGTTCAGACAGAAAATAGAAGAGTTAAGATCTTGCCAGATCAAGATTTTCTCACTATACAGGAGAGACAAAATATTGTAGGTAGGAAAATATGTCAAAGTGTGGGAAGGGTAGCAAGAGAACTCGATAAAACCTGAATTCACTGAAGATACTGAAGTTTTCCTTTTGATTTTAGTAAGTCCAGCACGTTACACTTGAATTTAATTCTTTAGTGGACTCCCTGAAAGATCTGATGTGATTCAGCATGGGCAGGGTTGACATGTGTTTTCCTGCCTCTGTTATGTGCCTAATTCTTTCTTCCCACGTAAGATTGGTGGGAGAATAATCACTTTGGTGATTTGTTGGGGTCAGAAATGACACTGCTACATAAGCAGATACAACACAGTAGGAATACCAATGTGATCTGTGTCTGGACCCTGGTTTTCTCTTCAAAGGGAATCTTGTTCTGAGGTCTTTTCTTTGGCCTCTCTTTTCTTTTTTTCGGCCCACCTTCTCCCCCACATTTGCAGGGTTCTATATCAAACAATAAAAACCTTGTGCTTTTGGATCTCTGGCAGCTAAGCTCCTCTGCCCACCCATTTACCTGTCCTTCACTCCTGCACTAGAGGAGGAAAATAAAATTTTTTTTCTCACATCAATTTACTTGCAATTTCATCTCCTCAACAAATTCCACCAAATTCCACAGCCTGTCATTTTGTATTTTTGGATCTGTTCATGACTTTGTATATGACTCTGTGTATGACTTTGGATAAGTTTGTCGACAGCTCTGTGCCTCAATTTACTTTTCAATAACTAACAATGTTATTTATTGCTGTTCTTGGACATTTGCTGAACTGCCGTTAGGAAATGCCCACATAGAGCCCATTGCTGGTTTTAAAAGGTCTTAAGTCCTTCCAGCTGAGTTGGAGATTTATTCCTTATTGCCAGTGGAAATAAGGGAAGTCTCCCCTCTTGCTGCATCTCAAGGACCTTCAGTTCCTTATTAGCACAGGAAAAATCCACAGCAAAACCCCAAACTGAGCCCCAGTGTCTTGAATCTTAGTGCATTAACCAGACTGTAGCCTCTCCCTTCTCCACTTTGGTTTATTTTTGCCTTGAAATGTATTTGATTTTCAATGAGTTGCTCATTTGAGTACATCTTCATGCTGTGATCCTCCACATGCCAGCACTTCCTTACCCCTTCAGAGCTCAGCAAGGACAGGGACTGGCAAAGGCACAGCAGAGCAGGCACGAGTCGCTCGCTTCGCTCACGTTTTGGCTTTTCTTGATCTTTTGTGCTTTCCCTTCCACTCTGCCAATCATTCAGTAAGGGGTTTTTATTCTTCTGTCTGGTCTTCCTCCAGTGAATGACTTCACTATCTGATGGGGTCCTAGTAATTCACTGCTTTTTTATTTTAATGAAAAACCCCAATTCTCTTGATATCAGGCCTCTCAGAGCTGGGAGCGTGCAAACCCCTTCTCATCTGCTTGTTCTCTGAAACCCACATTCCGCAGGGATCCTGCACTCTATTATTCTTCCCCCTCTGCCTCTGGTGCTGCAGCCAGTCTTGAAAGGAAGCCACTTGAAAAGGGAGAGAAGCAGCAACATGGCTTGTGAATTCCCAGCACACTGCTTTGCCCTGAAGGATATATTAAACAATAAGCACTTTTTAAACAAAGAACTCTGGTAACCTCACCGCAGGCACTGACTCCGCTGATATATTATTAATTTTAGGCACTGGCTTCAAATTAGCTGACTGAAACACCAGTTATCTGCTTTTGGTCATCAGAAAGATATTACCTCTTGCAGATATGCTCCTTTCCTTTCTTATCTGACTGTTGAAGGAGTGTAAACTCGGGTTTCCCTAAGTGACAGTAGCCCAACATTCAGCATAGGGAGCAATCTCTCTCCTTAAAGCCCACAAATCGTGAGAAGAATAAATATTATCTTAAATTAAAAGTTATTAAATATCAAGAGTCACATTTCTGGTAAACAAATATACATATTTCCTTTCTCACACTAAACATGTAGATAAGCTACTGGGTCTTAAACTTTCCTCAGACTCTTACACAGAACTACTGTGTCTGTTTAGACTTTTATTTATATTTATTGTCCAAAGGCAGTAAATATTCATCATTTGAGACCATGCTAAACTACTGCCTTTCCAAAAGGTCTTCTGGATCATAATGTTGATGTTACTATTAGACATAAAATACTCATTATTTAAAATATAAATTACAAACATACTTGTAGCAGGATGAATGGGTCTCAAGGAAACAGGCTGTATTTCAGGGCACTTTTAGTTGTTCTGGATTTGGGGCAGACAGACCAAGGCCCTCTCCTATGTGTCAACTACAAAAAATTCCTACAGCTGTGCCACTGGAGCCACGTTGAAAATTATAACCCTACCTGTTATATTGTTATGTCTTTATTTTACCCATTAGGTGGAAGGTAAATGATTTCCTTCCTTTGACGTGTTGATAAATATACCATCAGGCATCCAACGTGTTTCTGAATTTCCTCTCTGTCGGGGTTTCAGAGGCTTCCTTCATCCTGCAGGGCTGTTGCTAGCTCAGGGTTCCCTGTTCCTCTGCAGCCTGGAATTGCAGTTTCTCCCCCTGTGACAAGAGGAATGTCACCACTCCCCCGTGTTCCTGGGCAGCAGGCACAGTCTGAGCTCTTGGTGCGTTTATGCTGCAGTTCCCATAAGGATGGGAATGGCTGTGCAGGCAGGATTGAGGAAGAGCTGTGCAGACTGTGGAACCAAACTTTCCAAGAGCTCAGTTTTGTCTCAGGTCTATCTTCAGCCTTAGATGTTGCTGCTTCATTGCAGTCACTGAACTCCTTCCTCTCTGCAAGCTGAATAGGCTCTAAAGTTTCACATTTACAGTGTGTTAATTATTTTAATCATATTATAGTATAGAAGAAACTTCAGTGAGGAAAATAAAACCATACTGCTCTTGTTGGGCAAACTTTATTTCCTTTAATATTCTGTGTTTGTGTCTTATTGCCTGGACCTCTCCCACTAATAAGCTTTTAATGACTGTTCCCACTGATATCAGAGCAGCTGATTTGTTTGCATGCTGTCTTTGTTTCCTGCAATAAAATCAATTAAGCTCCTTGTCTCTCTGACCCCATCTTATATTAAGGCTTAGCACAGCAATTAGGAGCACATTATGGTCTTCATTCTTTTATAATTTTAGTTCTACAGACATTGCAGCAAGTCAGGTGTCAGTGCAAAGATTAACTTGAATGCAACACGTCGTAGTCTGTGCATTAAAAGTCTGCAGTGATTTAATTGTTATACTTACACACTTCACTTTTGCAAAAAAGCGATTTAATGAGCCTATGACACCTTTCAACAGCCTTCTTGAGGGGTTTTTTTTGGTGAGTATTCCAATGGACAAAGTGATAAATTTGTGGCAGGCAATTTTGAAGATTTTCACAGACTTAAAATATCGAGCTGTTGGAAAGATGCTTCTAGAACACAACGTAGTATTTCGACAAGCAACAAAGCTTCTGTTGCTTGTTGAGATATTTTGTTTCCAAATTAACTTAGAGAAAGTTGAAGATTTCAAATTAAAGTTTTTCAAGTATGAGCTTTTGCTGAAAGATAGGAGTTTTTTTCTGTCAAAACTGCTTCAACTTATTTTTGACCAACTGTAGAGAAACTGTTCTTCAGTTACCATAGCTAATGGCATGATCACTTCATTGCTGTACAGAAAATCAGCACTCTTCTTCACCTTCTTTTTTAAAATTGCATTCAACTTTAAGCAGGTTATGGGACCTAATTGATCAGCTCCTGCAATCTCTTGCTGCTAATTGGCTAAATGCTAATGATAAAGGGAATGTTATCAGTTCCCATCATTTCACAGGAGACACTTTGTACTGGATATTTCCTTTTCTCATCAAATGCAGCATATGTGGTTCTTCTGTAATAAGTCATCAGAGCAACCAGGAGAAGAAGAAGGGTAAAGGAGCATCTGAATTTAGTTTGTTCACTTGCATTACAGAAAAGTGGTCCTATCCTACAACTATCAAGATTTAATTAAAAAATGAAAAGAACGGAACCAAATTGAACTGCAAACTTGGTCATGTTATCACCAATTCTGCCTTGGCAGTTTCTAGAATACTGAATAAATTGCTGTACTTGCTGTGATAGCCTCTGTTGAAAACCTTGGTGACATTTCACTTTGAAAATGGAATTCATTGTTCCCCCCAAACGTGGTGTTCACAAAGTCAGATTTCCCTTTCATGTCCGTAAGCAAAATTTTCAAAGAATTTTTTTTAATAATTGGACAGAGCTGTTCACAGGACTTAATTCTTTTCAGAGAACTCTGGCTTTGTTCCTGGCTGGAATGTGGCTTGGAAAGATGAACAACGGAGCCTCTGGGTTGCAGACACGTCCTGCCTCCCTCACTGTGAGAACACTGAAGGGTGGGTTTGAGTAGTTGCAGTTCCCTGTGGTGAAGGACAGCAGATCCCTCAAACCACACAGGGACTGTGCCCGGGACAGAATCATGAACCAGAGTCAAGTGGTCCCACCTTTGCCTCTGCCAGGGCTGCCTCCCCTCCCTGCAGGGATCTGACACAGCCCATCCCTCCTTCTGTGCCTCCTGAACAAGGCAGGTCATCACCATGACAAAGGGGTGGCAATGGGACACCAGTGATCATTACTCCCTCACTTCCCAGCTTTCCAACACAAGGAGACCAGTGATCCGAAACCTGGCCCCAGTATAGGAAAAAATGGCAGAAGAATGGGGACATATCTGATAAATGTGGGGGAAGGACTGTAAAATACTGTATAAATACAGGGCTGTGTTCCTCTTCCAGACTGAAACATGAGGATTCTTGCCTTTCAAAGGCAAAAAGTCAATTGTGCAAATGCCATCTGAGACTGACAGCTGTGCTTCTGCACACCAGGTGGTGCTTTTCCAGCTTGGATTAGGGAGTATTTACCACACAGCCTGGTCTTAAAGTATTTGCGAAACAGAGAGTGACAACAAAGTGATCCAAAGTGTCTGGATCTCTAGTATTTGTAGAAATGATGCTGGATTTTAATGAAGAGCAAGCAGAGATGGACATGAAGTCTCTTATCTGAATCCTGAACTGCTCAGGGGAGACTGTGAAAATAAGACATCTATGGAAATAATTTGATTAAATCTTTCCTAAGTCAGTGCTTTGCTTGATTAGTGTCTTCTGCCCAGAACCTCTGTGAAAGGAGCCAGAAGTGCACAGGTGACAGGAACACACTTTACTGCAATATCACCAACACTGTAATTTGTCTAAATGTTGTATTGACTGGTCTAGTCACTGGTATCTGGGATGCAGTTTACAACACTGCAGAGCTTTTCTGTTTGGGTGGGAAACATTTAAAGTAGAGAAAGAAATGCGTTGTTTGACCAACTTCTACTTTCAAGTGCTTTCGTAGCTGATTTTATCAGAGAAGTGCAGCCTGGTCTCAGGTTGGGGACTTGAGTAGACAGCTGCCTGCCTCTCAAACAGCTTGCACAGAGTCAAGTTCTCATTATTTCTAGACAGGTACCTGAAAAGCCTTCTTGCTTAGGCTCTGACACAAGCTCTAATTATGAGGTGGAGCAAAGAAACAACCCAGTGTTTTAAAGAGAAATTGAGTTGTGATTATTCTATTGATATTAAGACTTGCTTTGATACAATAGCACCCCTCATTACAGCTACTAAAATTCTTACAGGGCCTTACAGTCTCCTAAGCAACTGCACTCTCTGCCATCAGGAAGAGATTATCTCCTCTGGAGAGGTGCAGAAAGAGCCTTTGTCTCTGCTGGAGGCTACAGTAGCTGAAAAGAGAGCAAAGAAAATTAGTATATATTGTTAATATTATTCAATATAGAGAATCTAGTGATGGGAAATGCCTGAAAATTGAAAACACGGAAAAAGAAAGTAATTTTGTGGCTACAACAAAAGTGTTATTTTAACATTGGTAGGCTTGACCATACAGCTGGGAAAGAATAGTTTATGACTTGCAACATCAAGGATATCTCAATAGTTCATGGTGTTCAAGAACCAGCGGAGAAACGTTCAGAAGATCCTGCTATGACAGTACAGAAGAGCTGATGGAATGACCTTTAATTCTTTTTGCATCCTCCCATGGTGTTCAAATCCTTCTTATTCTTCCGTAGGTGATGACACTGTTGACATAAATGGGACTTTCTTGCCAAATTCCACCTACAGTAAACCTTTTCTTGTCTTATCTATTCTGTGTATTTCTGCCTTCCCACCCCCACTCACATCACCAGACCATCAAAGAAATTAGATCACTCATTATTCACACCTTTTTACACAGGGCTTCTCTATACAGTATAAATCTTTTTGTTTTCCTTAATTAACCTTAAACGTTTTAAGTCTGATTATTTTTGAAGTCCCTCGAAATGAAGTGACAACCGTAACTGCGCTATTCTGAATTCTGATCATTATATTTCTCTAAAAATAAAAGCTCAATATGAGATTCATTTAGAATTGTGCACCTGGGGAACCTCTGATTACTGCCTGAGGTATTCAAGGCTATTAAAATATTCATGGTGAATGTGCCTCTTGCACCGAGGGAGAACTTCAGCTCCTCTAGGACTGGAGAGCAGTAAGAATGTTCACTGCTGCCATGGCACAGACCTGGCTTACTTGGGAGGGCAGGGAGACAGATCCAAAATCAAGAAGTTCCTTCATGAGGCATTTCAGGTTGTGAACTCTTCCTTCCCACGTGAAAGAAACTATTTGGCCCTCAGAGCAGCTTTAGCAAGCAGGGCAGGGGCTGGTTTTGTTAAGATGCTTTTGGTAATGCAGGAGCTTCTACCTGTGCTGTAATTTGTGGGTTTGGGTTCACTATGAACCCCATCATCACAGCCTTAAAGGAAATTTGATTTCCCACAGGATTTTTTTGCCAGTCTCTTCTGAGCTCTCAGTTTGGAAGGATTGCTGCAAATCCACTGAAAGTGTTGTCCATTCCATGAAAATACCAATTTCTATTTGTGCCTTGAAGCACTTGGCTTTTCAGTTGTCCTTCTCTCTGATCCAGTAGCAATATGAAGCCAGGAGGATCAGCACCACTTTTTATATACACTTGCTGCAAGTGGGAGGTAGGGGCAATAAATAAATATTTGTTGTCTTGTTTTCAGTAAGACTAAACCAAGTTGATATACTGAAATAGCTGCTCTAATGTAACTGTGGCTGCAAAAAGGCAAGAATACATGTTGAGAGGAGGTGCAGAGAATTGGTCCAGAGGAAAACCAGGCATTCAGAGGGGAACTGTGGGTTGTACACTTTGTGCATCTGCCAGACATTGAAGTTAATTCAAGTTCTCACTATACTGGAGTCTTGTTTGGCAGAAGTTTTTTTGGCTTCAGTAGTTAATACACAGTGTTTAGAATTTGGCCCCATGTAACTTGAGCTCTCTCAGTACAACTTAAAAACTCAAGGAAGTCAAAATTGTTGCCATTTTCACATGTTGAGCCGTAACAGTGATGAAAAGATAATTATTTATTAAAGCCCCTTTTCCTTCCCTTATTTAGGCGCTGGAGAGAGCAAGAAAAACTATTAAAACGCAATAAAGTTCGAGCAGAAAAATAAACTAAAGAGCTGAAACATAATTATCTCTTCCTGCAAATGGTGCACGAGCAGCATGTAAAGCTACCAAACAAATGATACGAGTAATTTGATGGTGTATTAGGACACTGAGGAAATTTAGATACAGGACCAAATTACACCCGGATGAAATCCCACCGACATTATTGAACTCAAAAAGAGTTTGTCATGTGTATAGTCCTAACGTTCTGTGGATTTTAGCCTGTGATTTTTAACCTGCCTTAATTAAATATTAGCAGCGTGTGGACTTTGTACTTCGAACCTAACAAATCTGAATTTTGAAAAGCTTTTGCTTAAAATGGCTTTTCATACACACACACAAGCAAACAAGCCCATAGTTCTTGGCTAATTACCACTGATGTTGGCTAACCTTGCTGCTGCTGTTGGTAGGAGAATAATTGTCTTGGAGGCTTCCATCATTTCTCTGAAAATGTCTTTTTCTTTCCACTGACTGCTCACCTTTTCAGCCTAAATATTTATTGGTTTCCCTATTGTGCTGATTTATTTCTATTTGTTTTTAATTTCCTTGTGCAGTGTTTCAAATGGTACCACAAGCTATGAGTGGATTGGTGTTAAATTACGTAGAGGTGCCACATTGCTCCTGAATGCGAGTTTTTGATGAGGTTATTAAAACTTTGACAATACAAATTACCATAGCAACAAAAAGCATAAATTCACAGCCTATTCCAACCTCTGGAGTATGAAAATATTTTAGAGCACTCAAACACTTTGCAGCATAGCACAGCTCATGTGCCTTGGCTTGCACTCTGTCATTACGTCCTAAAATATATCAGTATTCACTGGTCCTCGATCTCTCAAACAGGCAAGAAGTTGTGACTTTGTTCTTTTTTTTTAATTTTTTTTTTTTTTTTTTTTAATGTAAAGCATTTGATCCAGCTCCATTCCTTGCTGGTGACTTTCTGTGTGACCTTCAGGAGATGATTTGAGCATCTCACTTAGACAAAGAAAGAAAGAAAGAAGTTTGTGAGCAGGATTGTCTCTGCTGGTGACAGTGGACTGGGGCTGTGGGTTTGGGTACCATCAAAGGGCTCAGATAATAACTTCTAATTTTTGTTTTAATGTTTTAAGGACTCTGGTTTTGGAAATGACTCTGCTGTGCAAGTGCTGTAAAAATGATGTCAATCCTTACTTTATAAGAAGGTATTAGTGAACAGGTCTCAAAAGAGTTCTGGAACCCAGGAATTCTTACTTTGCAGTAATGGAAAAGTTGAAGGTAGAACTAGGATTAGGAGAACTGCTTCCATTTTGCCCCAACACATTTCCTAGCAGTTATTTTACTCCTAATCAGCATTTGGTGATTGGAGATAATTCCACTGGCACCTGTCCTTTTATGTGCTGTGATGTGAAGACTGAGGCTAAAATGCCATCTCTTCTCTATATGTTCAGATTGACCTTGGCATATATTTAAAATTATTGTGTAGTTCTGAGTGGTTTGGTTGGGCAAGACAATGTATGTGTCTGTAGGAGGCAGAGAGAGCAAAGAACAAGAGTTCCTGGGGTTTCCAATGTCTTTCTGGTTATTGATGCAAGTAATTTCCCTGAAGTCAATAGTACAGTCATAGAAGCAAGAAGAAGTGATTTAGATTAAATCCTTATAAGAAGAGGAAAGCAGTGGCCATTATTTCATGCCTTTGTGCTCTCTAGGTCAGTGTTGTGTTCCAAGGTTTATGGGGACATTCAGTGGTGACCATATGGTCTATTAAGGTAACCCCACTGCTTCTGTCTAATGCTTCTGTTGTGGAATCATGCTGCACCCAGTGAATTTAATCTGGAAATATGTCCCTGTTTCCCCAAGACCTCTCTCTCTATACTGATGTTTATTACTACAGCCTGTATAATATGCTTGGCAACTGATGCTTCCATTAAAACACTGCATACTTAACTCTGCAAGTGTTTGAGTACTCAGCTCTACCATCCAGGTTTCCTGCCTCCTGTAAATGAACAGTGTCCCTTTTCCAGACAAGGACAGTGAAAATACCAGCAGGTTTGATCCCTGACTAAAATGGACACTGCATTTGTAGTTTATGGTTTGGTTTAGTGAGAGACATGCTGCAAACAGGAATGTATTAGGATTCTGCTGGTTCAGTCGTGAACAAGAAAATAAGAATCGGGTTTCAACAGCCAAGTAGATTATTTAGAACCTGCATAATCTGTTTTTATCTCTCTGAATCTAACTATAGAGCACATAACCAGATTTATTTTATGGAAAGAAAGTGCTAATTTTAAACATTTTATACCATTTAAAAATTTAAGTAGTTTCAAACTGTTTATTGCTTTATTAATAGACTGTAATTCAACTTGGGAACAAACAACGTTCCTAATCTGCAGAGCAATAACATGGAAGATTCTGCTTTACAGCTCATTTGCTTTATTCCTGTGTCTAAATATCAGCAAATAACAGAACAAGTCTCCACTTGTTGCAGGCTGAAGGAAAAACTTCCTGACACAAAGGATTTACGTGTAGTCAGAATGGGTGATGTGTTTTACAATTATAATAGTTTAAAAACTTTCCAATTCCTATTTTCTCATCACTTTCAGTGCAAAATTGATACAATTTTGCTATGTAAATGAATCACTCTTATCATGGCTGGAGTTCAACCACAAGATATTCTGTTCAATCAGTAGTAAAGGATCAAACTTGCCCTTTCTTTTGATTTCCTCTGTAAGTGAAAAAGCAATGCCATCTTCCATTTCTTTTTCTGGCATTGGCTTGCAGAAACCAGCAGGAGCATAACCTCCTCTGCAGTTTTTTAAAAAAAGTGAGTTTTTAGCCAAAAATCCAGTTGTCATATTAGCAACATTAAAAAACCAGTTCTGTTTGTGCCAGACTTGTCATAAACAGTGGTGACAATGCATGAAATGCTGTATTATTTCTTCTCCTGTGTCAAGGAACTGAAGCATTACCCTACAAAAGCAACCAAAATTCTGCACTAAGGGCTTCCAGAGAACTGAAATGAACTCTGCAGTGGTTGTAAGGAATGGAAGATAGGGCATATAAAAACAAAACAAGGATGTTTTTTCTTTTAAAAAGTGTGGGAGAAACTAGAGAAACTACAGACCAGCAAGTGTGACTTTTCTCCTGGACAAAATGGTAGAAAAGTGTAGTAAACAGAGTTGATAGACACCTAGATAAATATGCTGGAGAAAAGACAACATTGTTTTTGTAGAGGAGAGTCATATTTCACAAATCCATTAGAGTTTTTTGATGGAATCAATAAATATGTGAAGGGTGATCTGGTTTGTGCTGCGTTAGATGGATTTGCAAAAAACTTCCGAGTGAGATTCATCATCAAAACTTTTGAAAGTAGCTGAGCTGTCATGGGCTAAGGGGAAGGCACTTTCTGTGGACTAACTGCTTTAAGAAATAGGAAACAAAAGGTTCTTTTTGATCCCTGTTCCTGTTTTAGTGTCATATCCATACTTTGAGCAGGGTTGGAGCAGGTAACTTCCTTGGATTCCTCCCATCCCAAATTACACTGAGATCGTGTGGGTAAGGAAGCTGTGCAAGGGGGAGCAGGACTTGGGACACCAGCCTATCATCCCTACTTAAGAATAAAGTGCTTGTTCTGATTCAAACTTGAAAAGTATGTATATATACACTACATATATATAAATATATATATGTATATATAAAAATATATATATAAATGCATCGGGTTTTCCTTTTGAAGCCTGTCAGTGTGTAAAATAACTAAGTGGGCTGCAGGCTGGAAAAGCTTTCAAAGTGAAGAAATTGGTGTTCAGCCTCTGAAGTTAATGTCACATGTGGATACTGGAAAGAGCTGCTGGTCCCACCCATCTCGTTTTCATGCTGGTGCAAGGAACGAAATGATCGTAAATTTGGAACCAAGTTCATGGGATTTGAATTTAACCCCCATTCAGACGGTAAAGGTGACCCTCTAGGGGAGTTTTCTCTTCATTTTAATTTGGATAGGAACACTCAGAAAAGGTTTGTCCAAGGCCCTGTGCTGTGGGGAAAGGTGGCAGCTGGGTAAAGGGATCATCAGAGTGAGACCTGATGGTGCAAACAGAGGTTAAAAGGGGTATGATGGGACCAGATCTGAGAGGAGAATCATTTCAGAGAATTATTTGACATCACAAAGCACTTTATTTTCTTTCCCCCACAGTAAACTTGAATGCTCTTAATGACAGAAAATGAGATCCAGCAGGTGTAAACTACAGCAGTTAAATATTCATGAGTGAAAGTAAAAGCAGGAACTGAATTTAAGTCCAGGGTCAGTACAGGGTAAGATTCTTCAGGGCACTGAAGCAAAATAGCTGTCAGACTGCAGTGCAGACAGTGATGAAAGGACAGCTTGAAAGAAAATGGTAATGGCCAAAGTCAGCTTATAGATAAAACTATGAGGAAGAGACAGATTGAAAAATGTTCTCTCAATGTGGCTGAACCATTTCTAGGGATGTGAAATTCTTTGCCAGAGAATTCAAAAGCAGCACAGGAATAAAATTCCAATGAGATATGAAGACGTGGAGGGGCTGACTTCTGACCTTCTGCACATTTCCTGAGATCATTTCCTTGGTCACTGTTGATAAACCTGCAACCTTTCTTGCAAGTAAATGTCCCGAATCAGAAAAACTAATAAAAATTCTGAGGAGTGGTTCTTCTCCCTGATTTTCATCTAGGGAATGTCACTAGGAAAGGAAAGCAATCCTGAAAATGATAAAACACTGAGATCAAACATTTAAAGTAAGAAAAATAAGCTGGAGAATTTAAACTGAGTCCTGGCTCTGTGGTATGATTTGAAGAAACAATTTTTTTCCTTATAACAAAGCAGGACTGATTCCATTGAAGCCTGTAATAACATCTTTGTGTGTTAGGACAATTTGATGATGTGTTCTAACAAGAAGCTCTTCCAGAGATTGTGTGCAAAAGTCAGGATGTCAGATGTTGCCAAAGACTTAATACCTTTAAAATAGCAAAATTTCAAGTAATGTGGCCTAGAAGTGCTTTGCAAAACCAGTGCTCAGTAGAGTGAATCCAGAAGGGCTTCTTGTTCCAAACATTTCTGTGCCATTTTGTACCTGAAGAGCATGACTTGAAAAAAAATGGTTAAAAAAATCTCCTCCGGTTTGACTAAGGATCTCAACTAGGTGTGTGTCAAGGGAATAAACACAACTGCTTTCACTTATAGAAAGCTTCACCATCTAATAATATCTAGGTTAAAAAAAAACCATGGCATAGATACCCATTAGAGCACAGCTTTTATTTTTATGGATTGTGAACCCTTCATATCCTGTAGCAGCTGTCAAATGTGTTCATCTACTTCTCTTATTGGTATCAGCACCACACCCTCACCTGTGTCACCCCCCTCAAAATTATTGCATAAGGAATATGGAATATTCCAACCTCTTCATGTTTAACTGGAAAAGAATCATTAGTGCATCTCTGCATATAAGTCTGTGATTCAAATATTTTAATTTTTTGGTGTGTATCTGACACAAGCAGCACGGCCAAAGTTTTGTTAGGTCTTCCAAGCCAGGCCAGCTCTCAGGAGGAGATGGCTCCTCTCTGCTCTTGGAACTTCTCAGGATGGAGTTCCCAATGACCTTCAAGAGGTTTCAGGGATCAGGACTTTTTCATTTTATCTACAAGTGCACACACTTCTAACCTTCCCCTTGCAGAAACTTGCAGCTGACAGCCCTCAATTTACTGCAGTGCTGGGAAACTTGGCACAGACAAAAATCTCAGGCTGGGCTATTTTAAGCATGTCTGCCAGGCTCCATAAAGAAAAGGTGTAATCCCTTCCAGGCTGCTCAAACTAACCCCTGAATTCCACAGCTAGTTCAGAAATTTAGGCCTTTGGATAATATGTTTGGGCTTTGATTATTTGGTGCTGGTTTAGGTTTTTTTAATCAGAAACAGGAAGAAGGTCTCCAAACTTACTGAACAATTTATGAACAGAGATCTATTCACTGATCTCCTGCTTTATGTTCTGTCAGGTTTTCTATTCTTAGCAAGATAAATCTGGATTTTTGATACTAGTTATAAAGATGGGCTTGAAGTTGTCTTCATCTTTCAAGCAAAGTTACTTGCTTAAATGTTGAATCTCTTAGGCTGTTTCATTACCATCTTGGCTATTTGTTTGTTTGATTGGGTTTTTTAATAGTTATGTGTAATTCTTATTTTTCTATCAGAGCTATAATATCTTAATCTTCCTGAAGTATTACCTAAAGTGCCAAGTTCCTTTTCTGCAGGAGGATTTTAGAGGGTTGCAGAGAACTATCTTTTTGTTCAAAAGCCCCTTCTGAAGCAGCAGCAAACATTGCTTCCTACCACTGCTGCTTTACTGAGACATTGTCTGCACAGAGGGAAGAAGCACGATAGACAAAGAACAGCTCTACATGTTTTTTCTCATTCTTTGTAACAAATTGAAATAATTGAACTGGGAAGTTCTGGTAGCTGATTTCAGACTGTTTATTTCCATGATGAGCTACTTCTGGGAATGCAGGTCTGCTGGTAAGATTCATAATTTGAATATATTTGCAAATGGCCTCGTGTTCCCTGGAATCAGGGAAAGTAATCCCAGTTTAATGTGGAGTGACTCACAGAGCCTGTGAGACCCTCAGCAGTGGTGCTCTCTGGTTTTGGGGGGGTTTCCATGCAGGGAAATCCCTTTCAATTATTCAATGCATTCCATTCTCTGGCTTTGTTTTTGCCATTTATGGTTCAGATGTGATGGTGTCGGTCATGTAACAGAAGCACGTGAACACAATTAGCACGTTTAATTACCTGTCTTGTTTGGGGATGAACACCAGCCCTGGACTGAAATGAAAGTCCAGACTGCCTGTGGTTTTAAAAATATAACGTGACACAAGAAGCAGCTTGTATAGCAGCTTGAAGGGTGCAGTGGATGGTAGTAGCTAAAATATTACAAAAGATTTAGGTTACTCCCTAAGACACTGATATCTCAGCATTGTACACCTAAAAGTAGGGCTAGGAACTGCTGGTATTCCAGCCCTGGGAAGACTGGATGATGGAAAAGCCAATCAATGAAAAAAGTAGTTTTAAATATGTACCAGTATCCAGAAAACAGGTGAGTGAGCTACAGAAATGGCTGCTAAACTATTCAAACTATTCCAATAAAAATTGCCTTTAACAGTCATGGTCAGTAAAAAGCAGGCAGGCAGTCCAGCAAGAGAAATCTGAGGCCTCTGGTTTTAATAAGGATCCTTAAAAGGTATAATGCTGAAAGATATGCCACAGAGGTATTGTTAAAAGAGTGATTTTTACTTCAGTTTCTCCAACTGCCCTGGGACAGGAAGATATACCTTCCCCCAAAATAACATTGGGCAGGGTTGGATCCCAGTTTTGGTTCAATGGGTGTGTCAGAACGGTCCCTTCCCAAAAGTCTGGGAATGCCAGCTTAGTAAAAGTGTGTTTAGGGGGAGTTTCCATTCCCACAGCTGAAATTTGAAATGGCTCTTCCATTTTTGCAGCTGTAGGTTTGTCAGGCACCTTCCAGGCCCGTATGTACATCAGAGCCTTCATAAGAAACCAGAATTTCTCTCTAAAGGCAGGAGGAATTCTATTTGCAAGGATTGGAATGACTCAGGGGTCTTTGAAAGTGTCATTGGGTTCATTTTAAAGCAGTCTTTTTTCATCTAGTAACCTTATGTAGTGTGCATCCATGGAGGAAAGGAGTCAAATTCATTCTCTAAATGTTAATACACTAAAGAAATGAGAAAAATTGACCCTATCCTTGAAAAATCATTACAGGAAGGTAAATCACATTTAGTATGACATCTGATGAGCTAGAAATGAAGCTGTCATCAAGTGACTTAAACCAAGAAAGCACTAGAAGACGTTCTGGCTCTCCTGAGATTCCAAATATTACTTGAGAATATTGGTTTTCCATTATTGACTCTTCTAGGCTGGGCAGTGTTCATGTATCCCAGCCCTGGTGCCCAAAGCCCTGAACGCATAAGGATGTGCCCTCGTTTCTGAGTTAATTTTACAATAGATTGTTTGGCATCCAGCTCATGTACATGATTTAATGAGCTCTGTGTAACCTACCAAAAAAGCAAATGTGGTTAGAGCAGTTCTTTTTGCTCCCCCACTCAAATGTTATGGAACACTGGGGAAAGAAATGGAGCATTTATGACAAAATTTTCAGCCTGTTTACGTTTTTTGGATGAATGTTAGTTAGAGGCAGAAGCCTGGAAACACTGGGTATTATCTTGCATTTATAAAGTAGATACTGTTCCAAAGGATTCCCAAGCATGTTATAAAACTAAATGGGATTTTCAAGAGTAAGTTTTAGATAAGAATTAAATCTGCTGGGGAGGGAACAAATCAGATGAAGAAAATCTATTGCCCCGTTCTTCAATATATGTACAGAGAGTGGCAGGATTATTTTTCTCTCCACTGATAAATATATTTGCCACTCTCATTTTGCAGTTTCCATCAGAAGACTTTAAAACACTTCTGGGAGGTGGATATCATTGTCCTGTTCTTATAGAAAAGGAAACTGAGGCAGAAGGAGACAGAATGACTTTTGCCACAGTCACACTGGAAATCACTGCAGAGGCAGAAGGGAATCCTGATTTTCCCAGATCCACATCAGATCCTAATCTACTACTGGTCTGGCCTATTGGAGGCCAGATTTAAATTGATATAAAACTCTGTATGTGCCCAGGAATTGATGGAGAGAAGGCACTTTAAAGTTCCTGAGAGTGTGACTGTGAGTTGTGACACTTGTGTGTGTGTGGAACAGACCCCGTTTGTTTTACCTTTAGAGCAGCAAGGGGTGGTTCACTGGGGGGAGTGCAGCTGGGTTTGGTCTGTACTGCTGTCCCTTCACAGGGGATTCCCACACTGGATTGGACACTCCAAGATAAATCATTTACTCAGGGCTTCTTCTTTTACTGATTTCACATATTTTATAAAGTTCAGACCAGCCCCGGTGTGAATGTGGAACAAGTACCACTTTTCTTTGGTGCTGTCAGCTCTGGAATGTCCATCACATCCTGGTCAAAGCTATATGACGTGCAAGGAAATTTTCAAATACATACCTATGTGCGTATATTTGTATTTTTTTTAACAATTTTTCTCTTTTTGAAGAGAGTTTTCCCCTATAGATAGGAAAACTTGTGTGAAAGATAGCTGAACTGAAATGCTTTGTATTCTCTGTTGCTTTATTAATCATGGTTGGCTGGATGTCTTCTATGGAATCAGCAGATTTCATTTACAGGAGAGGCTTGTTAAAGACATGATCATGCACTGCACAGAAATAACAAAACTCATAACTGGGACTAAAAATTAGTCCTAAATAAGGAATAAAGGCTGAAAAGACATAATTACCTTCTGTTGCTACTCTAATAAATGACATCTACTAAGTAATGGCAGTAGAGGATACTATCTAAATTAGTTTTGAGAACTGTATTTGAATCTTGTGGGTTGTTGCCACGTTTGGGGTGCTGTGGAGAGAGAAGGTGTCAGACAGTGGCTTCTTCTTGTGGCCTCTCTAGTCCCCAGTAAGGCAAGAAATGACCCAGAGGATTGATGCCATCCTGGGTGATCACAGGGGAAGAGATAATTGTTGAGAAATGAGCTGTAGACCTTTCTTTCATTAGGTGCCTTGAAAGTATGAGCCAAGCTGTGCATGTCCTTGTACAACTCTTGCAATGTGTGATTCCCATTTCTCTGTGAAAATTGGAAAGGAGGAAGGATGAACTGATTTACCCGAGTTTACACAGAATATCTAAATTTAACCAAGGAGTTTCACCTGTCTCTTTTCGTTCTTGGCCTATTCCATATCCAATTCCCTACCTTATAGGACCTCACACTTCAATTTGCTAGGACCACAGTTACCATATGTAATTACTGTTTATAGATAATCAGAAGGTAATTCAGGGTATTGTGTAGTGTAATATAGTTCTAAATAGAACTTATCCCTTTTACACAGCTCAGGCTGAGAGCTCTGTTAGCTGGACTCCTCCTCTCCCTGCCTTTCCCCCCAGATCCAGTATATTCCTCCAGAGTGAGAAATTCACTGTTTCACCTGTTCTGGAGTGAAGCAGCTGAACTCCTCATGTTGTGTCTCAGTGGAAAAGGGTACTGTCATTGTGAGGAAGTGGTGTCCTTCTCTGTGGAAGCTTTTAGAAACGTAGACTATTGTACAGGAAACAAAAGAGATTGTTTCCATAGCTACTTAGGTTCCATCATGAAATTGCTCCTGGGAATTACTGGAAATCAGAGGGTTTGTCCTCCCTGTAACCCTGGAATCCTGTACATATATTGTGCTCCTAAGACTAAGCATAAAAAAAATGAGATACTTTTCTTTAGAAATCTCAAGTTTTCTGGGAATCAAGAGAGCATGACTGAAAGCAAAAAAAAACAAACGAGGATGCACATGGCTGGGCAGTTTTCATGAAAATTAAATTGTTTTTCAGCAGCTCAGCATTATTTTTAAAAAATTCTTTTTCATGAGAAATATTTTCACCTGAACTGTGGCCAGTGGGATCTCAGAGGCACCTTCATTTATAGTAAGTTATTCTTGTGGCAAAACATAAAATATGCGACAAAGTCCAAGACATTATAACAATCTAAATATGTGGAGTGTTTAAGTAGATCAGTATCATTAGGGACTCAGTACTTTGGGGAAGGATTTGACCCCCTTTTTTCCTGAAGAAGAGTCTTCTCTTACTGGCGTGATGCTCCCCTTGAGAATGCTTACACATTTGGAGCGACTGAATATGCTTAGAGATAAAATAATAACTGATTACACACAGTGCATTTTTATTAACACTGCAGTAATGCAGGTCACCTTCAAAAATAGATTCCTTTTAGAAAACAAGGAGAATGGCAGGCAAGCTAGGATTGTAGGCAAATAATCATCTTAAATGCTTACTGCTTATTTTGTTTTTATAAAATAATATGTTGGAATAAGTCTTGTTTTAATGACACTGGAAGGAGGTTGGAGGTTTTCAGATAAGAGGAAAAAGTTGGCATGCAATTTTCAACCAGGATTTGTGAATTATTCGTAGTTCTATATAATCCTTGATCTCCTTTGTAAAGTGCTAGGGCTGATACTGTTAGCCCTATTTTACAGATAATGAGAAAGTGGCATGGGGACTTAATAACTTGCCCAGGAAGTTCAGTCAAATTAATTGATAACATACAATATCAAAACAGAAGTGGATTCAGCCCCCACAAATTCAAGCAGAGGTTTGCAAGGCCCCGTCTCATTCTGATGAGAAACCATATCTATTTGTGCAATTGCTACACAGGACTTATGGTTAGCATGTGTTCCACCTCCATGTCTGTCTTCCTGTACTTGTGGTGAACAGAAATTCATGGATTTGTTTTGTCTTCTTGCCGGTTTCGTTGTTGTTTGGTTGCATTTTGTAATAACGTTTGTATCTCAAAGAAAAACAGCTGCATACACGGTAACACACAAATATTTGGGGAAATTCTAGGACAGCAGTACAGAAATGCATGGCTTTACCCTGCCCTATAATACTGTTATCCTGTTGCACAGCTTCTTGGCATGACTGTTTCAGAAATGGCTGTGGAACCAATTAATAATAAATTATTGATATTGGCAGCTGCTGTGCAGTTTTCCCCAGCTGTTACTCACACTTAGACATACCACATCTCTTGAACTCTGCTCTAATTTACATAAGTGGCAGAATTCATCATAAAAACAAACAAGGTATTTTTCTACGTCCTTTCAGTTTGATATGGGAAAGTTACTTCCAGGCTCCTTTAGTTAAGTGACAAGCTGATCCTTTCTTACCTATTCTAATGTCTTAGTGTTGAAATTCCCTTTAAAATTCCGTGTTAATCCCCTATGAAGATAATTAAAAATCAGTCTAAGTATTTGAAAGTTTTGCAGACAAACCTGGGGTTTAGTTTTCCTGAGAGGAAATCAAGTCTCTCAGTTCAGGCAGGGATTGCTAGAAAAGAGCTGTTCTCAATTGCATGCTCAAAATAAAGCACTTTTAATCTCTGTGTGATATTATTAAACCCAATCCCAAAGGAATTTCTTTCTTAACCTTGTGGTCGGCTCTTCCCCTTTAAGCTGGCTTTGTTTGGAAGGGATCAGGTTCTGTCTTCCCAATCAAAACTGCTTCTGACTCCTTCTCCGGTCCTGCTTATCCAAACCACTGCAATCCCATGAGCAGCAGCCACAGCCAATTATGCAGCCAGATGTTGTTTTCTGAGAAGATAATGAAATATCCCCCCTCAAGGCTACAGTCAAGTCTCTGCTCAGGTACTGGTGCTGTTAAATTGGTAAAGTAGGTGGGAGATTCAGAAGAGAGCGACTGTGTAATCTGCTCTCAATATTCCTTCTTTTCCCAGAGTTCTTTGTTTATGTTTCCTGGTGCAGAAGGTACAGGCTTGACAACCTGTTGTCAAGTATTATTTCAACTTGTGTTTTAAGGGTGACTTGGCTACTTCTGTTTGCAGGATGTCTGTGCAGCCATGGGAGGGTCAAACGCTCCCAAATGTTTCCCTGAAGCGGTGTCTGACTCTCACAGCTGTAGGGTGAATGCCATAAATAATACTGGTTAAGAGGAATGATGTTCTGGAGTTAGTTAATCCAGTGGAAGGAGCAAAACAAACCCCATTCTGTCAGAGAAACAAAGACCTCCAGTTTCCATAGGAGACCTTTATGAGAACGCATCAATCCTTCACCTGCTGGGACCATTTAAAGAAAGTTCTGTTGCTGTACAGCACTACCAGGACTTCCTTCTGCAGGTGCACCCACACACCACGTACCCCAGGTTTGTGGGGACCCACGGAGGCCAAGGGTCCCCAGCAGGACAAAGGGTGTGGTCACAAAAGTGCAGTAAAGAGGTTTTATTTCTGAAATGCTGGTCTGCTTCTAAATCTGAGAGGATTATTATCTTTCAGAAAGGTGGGAATCATTTTCTTTCTGATTTTCTTTTTCCTTTTTATGGTGCTTCAAGTTAAAAACGTATTTTTTAGTTGTTTGCATGTGGCAGTTTTCTGATCTGAGGGAGGATGGACCTGGATTAGGTGGATCTTTCCCAGGAAAAAGCTTTCTGACAATCCCTGAGAATACTGCATTTATATATTTTCTACTACATAGCTGTAAATCTATTACATCATGCCTCCCCACCAGGGCTCCAGAATGTGAAATGCTGCCCAAGTTTTCTGAATCTTAGCATAACATCAAAGAAAATTCAGTAGCTTTATCCTCTAACACCTTCACACAAAACACAAGTGCTCAGCCCCCATCTGAAACCGCCAGACTGTTATAAAACTAAACTAAAGCTGAACATTAGCAAGTGTGCTCCTCCTCACACAAAAAACCCTCTCGATTTTGCTCAAGATGAAAGTTGTAATTATTTTAAGATAACATACAGCGTTAGCGCCTGTTGAACTACAACATTTATAAACCGTGAGTCTGCTGACAGTTGGCAGCAAGGCTGGATTTTGATTAAGTAGGCAAGAAACACTGGAAAAATGAAAAATTCTGTTGAGCCTCTGTATTTATCTCTTCTCCAGACAGAAGGGTGGGCGAGCAGCTGCCTCCACAGATGAACCTAATGCTGCTCCTTGGCCAACACGCATTTCAAATGGATTAAAGGAGCCCAGGGTTTATTTTTCTTTGTTTTTCAGGGAAAAATATAGAAAGGGGGGGAAACGGGAGAGGAAATATTAACAACCTAATCCCAGCTAGCCATCCAAAGACTTGAAGTTTCATTTTGTCAGAGGTGAAGTGTCCAGTTCCTATGTGTGATTAACTGTGTATGTAGGTTTGTAAAAATCTAAAGAGGTGTTGAGAGAACTCAGCTTTGTTACCATGTAATTCCCCACCAGTATATGATACAAAATTGGCCAGGAATTTTCTGATAAATGGCTCTTGCTTGAGTTGTCATTTCTTTGTAAGGAAAACCAAAGAAATTATGGAAAGTTTAAGATATTCCATTAAAATCATTGTGCATCCATGAATTTATCACATAAGTGCAAGTAAGAATCTATGAGAAAATCTGCTGAGCTTCTGCTTGCCCAACTGATGACTTAGGATATTAAAACCCTTTTCTCCAGGATGCTTCACTTCATCCTTCACCCCTTTAATGGTCAAAACCACGGGATGGTCCTCAGGGGCTTGACATTCCATTCCAATCCAATTGTAGCAGATTTTGGAAACTGTTCCATTATTTTATAAAATTGTTTCTTTGTTTCCCGAAGATAAACTTGAGAAGGGAAAATAATGAAATTTACACATGGTAAGGTTACCAAAGGAAGATTTTGAGGAATAAATAAATAAATTCAAGTGCCACGGGTAATGTGAAAACCATGTTCTCACCTGACAAGTAAAAGATATGTTTGGAAATGTTCAGATTTGAGATGTTTTTCATTCTTAAACTAGATCCTGAACCTATAGTATGGAGAGATGGTCTTAAGTCTTACAAGTGGCATTGCAAGTGTAAGATAGAGCCTGGATTTTATTGCTAAAACTCCCTAAATGGTGTACATTCCTAGATGAAGATGATTTCAAAGGCATAGATGTTCTCCATATTGGGAGCTGCTGAGCAGAGCCTGAGCTGTGTGAAGCTTGCAGAGATTTTAATCAGTGAAGCAAAATTTCTGGAGAGGATTCAATCTACTCATCCCTTTTGGGACCTTGAATTTTCTAAGCTGATTTTAACAGTACCTGACATGGCCAAATACAGCAGCAGTGTTTGAGGATGATCTTACCAGCCCTGAAAAACAGCCGTCGTGATTTAAGTTTTAATACAGCTTTTCAATGCAGTCTCTGCTAACTAAATGTCCCATCTGGTTTGGCTGGTGTTTATCCAAGTTTTCTGATTTTTTGACCTGTCAGTGCAGATGTGAATTGTGTACTTAATTATTACTTATTTTATTAAGCAAGAGCAGTGAAATGGAGCAATGCTGGTTTGATAGCCCTGGAAAAGGGGATTGGCAGAAAAAAATTCAAGTCTGTTCTCACTATCATTCCAGTCCTGCAACAACCAATTAAAAATTGCTCAGCAGTGTGGTAGAGATGATGCTACCAATCTGCCTCAAAGCCAGGGACTCGGAAATGGATCCTATTCTATTGAACTGATATGGAGAATATCTCCCTACCAGATGTTTATAAGCATGTTTAAAAATAGTAGACACTGTTTTCTAGGCAGCCAGTCTTTCATATACAAGATGCATGTGATTTAAGGATTTCACAAAGAAGCATAATTTGTCCATTTACAGTGGAAAACTGAAATACCAGATGGCAGCAACTAGCCCAAGGTAACTGTGCAGACCAGCAGCAGAGCTGATAATTGAACTTCTGAACTGCAGTCAGTGCTCTACCCTTTAAGTTACATAAATTGTTACCGATAAATGTCACTAATGGTCTCCCATGTCCATTAACTCTCACACTACAGCAAATTGTCTGCTCACAGTAGCACAGAAAATGTGACTTCCAAGTGCTCACGATGTGCAGATGAATATGGTGATGAAAGAAGAAAGCAGGCATTTGTGATCACACACCAGTCAGCCCTCAGCATAGCGGGGCTGTGTTTAGGGTGTGGAGGGTGAGCCATGCACGAGATGCCCCATGAAAGAAGGCAGGTGGATTGCTCTGAAATCTACTTTAAAGATATAAATAAATAATTTGGGGAAATGGAGCTTATTGGTGGGACTGAGAAAGGGAAATCAACATAAAGAATGACAGGGGAGAAAGGCCATGAGGAGAAAAATAGAGCCCAGCTTGTGTTACTCTCTGACCTGAAATACAGCCGTGAGCCAGTCAGGTGAGAAATCTGCACAATCTTAAGAGTAAAACTCAGCTGTCATCTCATGATAAAAGTGACTGGTGCCTCTGGGAATGAAGAACAAGCTCTAGCTAAGCAAATTGCAAGGGCTGTTTGTCATCACATAGTGTCGTACGTGCTTTTCATTTACATGTTGCTTTTTTCCCCCCCCTTTCAAATTGCACCCATAAGTCATGGGGGGAAAATCTCAATATTCAACTTCATTAGGCAAAATTATTCTTTGAAATTCAGGGCAAGGAGCATATGGAAATTCCTACAGCAAAGAACAGACACTACACCCAGAATAAAAGTCAGCGCTGTGCAATATTGGAACGAGTGCCATTATGGGTTATTTTGAATCAGACCATGACACGATTGAAATTCAATTATCTCTTCTGCTTTGAAGGACCAAGCAGCTTGGAGAACACAAAGTTAGACCATAAGGATTAAGAGAACAAAGAATCTATGTTGATTGTTGTTCTTGGTAATTCTCTTCTGGCTTGATGCTTATAACCTATTCTGGGAGCCCTAGGGTTATCTACAGTAAATGTTGTTTATGCTGTGGTTGTGCAGCTGGTCTGTACTTTTGGATTTCTTGATCAAAGACATGGTATGGACAATTAATCTCTTAAGTAGCTAGAACATCTTTGGTGGAATCAACCTTGTTTGTAACTTGCCCTGCATCTCTGATTTGTAGTGAAAATTTGTTGAGTGAGTGACTTCAGATCTAGTTTGCATGTTCTTCTTCTTTTAGCCTGTGTTCCCTTTCTTTTTAACTTTTGTTTTGAAGATATACAACCCTTTTTAGCCATGGGAAATGCATCTACCCAGTGAGTAAGAAATAACACAGGTAGAAAATATATCTGCTTTCTCTTATACTGCTATAGTGTTAAAAAAACCTGTCCTCAAAAGAATCACTTGTCCAAGAGTTCCACTTTGATGCAACTGTAGGAGCTTTGATAGAGGGAGCACTTTATAGATGCAGAACCTGATCCTGTGCATTTTGTGACCTTTGTCAGCAGAAGCAGAGGATATCACTTTAATATCAAACTTTGCATAGTTGACTGGCAGTTCTCTGAATGCCTCTGAGCCATCCTTGGCTACTCCAACTTCAGAGTAGCAATAATATTTTCCCATAATTTCTTACATCACGTAGCTCAATAGATGTGTTTGGTAATGTGGATCCTCCTGGAATGATGATCTGTGCTTCTCAGCTGAACTGAAATTTCCCATCCTTGCAAATAAATCTTTACACATTTCCACCAGGATGGAGAAGTCAGAGTTCCAATTTCAGTGGGGAAGCAGAGGAAATCTTGTTTTTGTAGCCAGCAGAACTTGAGCTTGAGGAAAGCTTAGGTTGAGATTTGTGTTGCTAAGGGGATAATGCATTTGTAGCCAGATTCATTCTTTGCTTGCTCCTTTGTAAATATTTCCTAATTCACCTTTTTAATATGAATTCTGTTCCTTTCTTATACACCATTTCAATGCATAAATGTGGTTATCAATACTTTTTAAAAATAGTAACTTGTAATGAACACAGCACTGTAATAGAAACAAACTGATTTTGAATTCCATTTTAGGGCTCATTCAATACAAAAATAGGCTTTAGGCGTATATGCAATCTTTGCACATGCCCCCACACTAACAGAGATATAATGCAACCTTTTGTTAATGGCTCTAAAAGCAACTATAGCAAAATAAACCCCTTTAGGATAGAGAGATGTATATAATTAGAGTTGTAGATCTCAGATTAAGTCATTTATCTTCGACTCTTTATGAGATGCATTGTCCTGTGCCCCTGCATACAGTTTGTACTCTAGCAATTACACAAAGGCAATTGCTAAAAATGCCTTTGCTTCGTCTGGAAATTAGAATTTAAATTTTGTCTTTTCAAACACTCAGCAAAGAATGTCTCTGAAATTATCATTCAATAGGTAACATGGGATTATTGCCACATCCATTTCCTTCAGCTCAAACTAAAAGCTCTTCCAAGCACGGTCAGTTCAATCAACATTTTCTCTTGGTAATCCATAGCCTGCAGGCTGGCTTGCTCCTCTCATTGTATTACTAGTTTGCTTTTTATTTTTAAAGACAGTCACATATTCTGCAGCCCAGACTCACTGGAAGGTTGCTACGTTAAAATAGACTGTGCTGTGGCTGAAAATTAAGAAAATAATAAACAGTTATTCACTGCAAACTCAATAATAATGCCTTACAGATGGAGTGGGATGGAGAAGCATGTTTCATTTGGGTTATTAAATTTAGATAAGATCTTAAGAAGGCCTGACTTCAATTTTCATGAGAGTCTGGCTCCCTCTGTCCGGAAGTACCTGAACACAGAGCCACAAAAATTCTTAGAAAGCAAGAACCTGACGCATTTTTTCATCGCTCCTGGTGGGGTGTGAATGTGTCCTTACCCTGATCTGTGACCTCCCATCATGCTCACAGTGCTCAGTGCATTACTGCTGGCATTGAGGAGTTGCTTTCTGGGCCTCAAGCTGCTGCAAATAAAAGTTGAAATTGAAACTTGTCGAAATTCTAGTTACATCACTCTTCCTGTCCTTGGTTTTCTTTATGACCTAATGCTTCAGAATCTCCTTTCGTGCACACAGGCATTTTGCTGTTGTGATCAGGGTCCTTTGCATTGTTTTCAGGAGCTGAAAAATCCAACTTTCAGCGTCTTTACCTGTGATTTACAACATTTCCATTTATTTATAAGAAATAAAGCTCACAAGTGATCACAAAGAAAGAATTCCAAGGGGGATAATATTGTCTGATTTCCAGCCTCAGTGCACCTCTTTTGCTGAGCAGATCTCAGTGTCAAGTGCACTTCCTGGAGGAGAGCACTCAGAAGGTGCTTTAAAAGTTTTTGGTATCTTTTACTGCTCTTTGTTCTTAGGCTCAGTGAATGCATGAAAACTAGACAGGTACTGTCCTCTTCCAAAAAATTCTCAATGCACATCAAAGTGGACTAATTATCTTTAAAAAAGCACTTGCTCCCTTTATAGAAATTCCAGCTATTGTTGTCAGGCTGAGAAGTAATCAAGCAAAAGACTCCGGTGTAGCTGAATACAATTGATTGTGTTTGAAGGATTACAGGCAATTTAAGGCATGGTAGGAATACACTTCTTTTTTTCTATTTTCAGCTATTTTCCAATTACAAAGTACTCCTGTCCTGGCATGAACATCTGCATTCATTTGGCAAAAGACACATTTCTCATAGAACAGCAAATTTTCTGATGGTATTAAAACCTTATTTTTTCATCCCCGAACTTGTATAGACAAGAGAGAAGAAAAAAGGAAAATGATGTCATCTCTGATATTGCAATAAGGGCTTTTATTCAACTCTTGATTCTTCCTGTTCCTTTCAGCACTGCACAACCCAACAGCGCCTCGTGTGTTCAAAAAAGCAACATTTGCACTGAGAGCAGGGCTGTGGAAACCTGACTGTCCACTTTCTCCTCAATACAAAGACTAATCCTGGCACAGTTTCATGCACTGAGTTACTTTTTCCCCATCCAGTCCTACCTGTGTGAAGTGCAGGGCATCCTCAGCTCTCTGTGTGATAATTAGGAGCTGGGAGAACTCTCAGCTTCACTGATTTCAGCTTTCCTTCTGGTCAGTCTCCTGAATTAAGGGCATTAATATCTCAACTGAAGCTTATGTGAAACTGTGTCATATTCCTGTGAGAAGAGATGAGGTCACAGAATTGGCATGTTCCTGCTATGTATGTCCACAGAATAACAGAAAGCTGCTGCTCTTATTTAACCCTTTTTTCATTCTCTTTTAATGAATTGTTATTCCCCTAAAACCTAAAGAGTTATGCAGAGGAAGGGAGAAAAATGGAAGTAAAAAATTTTGGTTGCTTTAAAAAACAAAGGAATAATCTTTTAAAAAATATGAAATATCTATTGAGTCCTAAGAGCAGAACACTGCAGGGTACACATTAATGACCTGTTAATGCACTTCTCAGGTGGCAAATGGCCCCATTAATGCTCCCTTGTCAAGTCAACTTGTATAATTTATTTAAATTCACAGTCAGGGCATGGTGGAGGAGGGAAGCAACACCACAGAAATGGTGTTGTAGACATTAACATCACAGATCTTACTCTTTCCTGGAGGTGACTCTTTACAGATGTTCTCAGTGATATCTTTTCCAGAAGGATTGTAACCAGAACATCTGCCATGGGGACAAGCTCGAAACATTCGCACCCTTAAGCAAAGAAACTACTTCCTCCCACGCTCTTCTGCAGCCCATTTTCACATCAGCAGCAACCCTACAGTGAATAATTTGTTTCCTGGCTTTGCCCACAACAATTCCATTTGATAGACCCAATTTGAGGATGGACCTATTTCTTTCCCTGATCACATCAGTGTGCAGGTCACAGAGGGCAAGGCTGGACAGGCATTAAGGTTTGGCTGATCAACCTCCTCTTCCTGGGGCACCAGCAGCAGGCTCTCCCAAAGCTGGACTGCTGTGGCTGTTGTCCAGGCCCACAGAGATGGTGAAGTGATCCTCCAAGCCTGGCAGGACCTTGGGGTGGTCCTTGTGTCTGTGCAGTATTTCCAGGCTTCCCAGCTGGATTCCCAAATAATCCCCAGACTGCCGGAGTTCATCTCCCCACCCCTGGGCATGAGAAAATATACCTGTATGATTTGTGTCAGATGTTTGCCTGGCACATCCCTTAAAAACTTCAAAGGCAGAGATTCCCCATCTCCCCACACAGTCTATTTCAGGGTTTAGTTTTACAGAGCGTTCTTATGTTTAAGTTAATTTTCCCCTGTTGCAGATGAGGCCCATTACTATTGCTCCTCCCTAAAATAAGCACACAAAAACTGCTTATTCCTTTTCTCCTTTGCAGCAGCCTTTTATGTACTTTGAAGGCTGTTATCCCTTCTTTTAGCCGTCTCTTCTCTAGTCTACACAGCCCCAGATCTTTCAACCTCACCTCCTAAGTTTAGTACTTTGATCTTTCTCACTGCAAGAATGAGTCAACTTTTTACCTGAAGTGTAGTTTCCAAAGCTCGATGCAGTCAGAGGAGAGTAGGGAATCACATGGCTTGGAGCTAAACTACTATTTGTGTTTCCTGTGTGGTTTGTCAAACTTTTGGTTCATGTTCTGCTTTTGACTCTCTATAGTCTCAGGGTTTTTCTTTCTGCAGAAAAGAGACCAGCCTGTATCCTTCACTCTGCACTTGTAAAAATGGTTGATCTTCAATGCAGAATTTTTCATTTGTTCTTTGTAGGTTACATCCTTTTTCATGTTTCCTTATTTATTTACCTCTTCAGCTAAATAGCTGGTAATAAACAAGAGGAATGTAGTGACCCTCTGACCACAGCTGGAGAAAATGATTGTCTGTCTCAGGCTTTGAGTGTGGAATTTTTACTTTAAAATTTTCCTAAATAGGTAACTTTAGCTTTGCTTCTCTTTTATATATAAACTTTAAAACTGTACTAGTTGCTCTCTCGGATTCTTTAGTTATAATCTCAAAAATCCCGTAACAGTGATGCTGATCTTTTCTTCCTTATAAAATTAGGGAAAACAAAATCCAGTATATTGGGTAGCAAATATTAAGTTTGGCTCATATTTTTGATGTGACAAAATCACTTGTTTTGCCTGAGAGGATCTAGGCTAACAATGATGTGAATCCTAGTGCTGTTGAAAACTGTAGAAAATCTCCCATTTAGTGGATCCAGGTTTTCAGACATCTTTATTATGATCCTGCAGGTTATCACCTTGTCAGTATGTGTGTAGATTTTGTGGTTACAATGGGGAAAAGCTGCATCATCCACATGGGAAAACCTACACAAAACTGCCTTCATTGATGTGGCTTTACTTCTAAAATTAAACAATTTTTGGTACAAGTTCTGATTTCTGGCATGGATAAAAAACGGCATCACTTTTAAATAGGTTGTGACAGTGTCATGGTATGTGAACAGTCACTAAAGAAAGTGGTTCTGTGGTGATATATGTGTTCCCAATATTAACATTTTCTGATTGTAAGCACTTTGATTAGTAATGCTGAGCAGAGGTGTTTGAAAGAGGAGAATGTACTTGACCATACCTGTCCCCTTCAAAGTTCGTAATGACTGAACAGCTAAATCCCTTCTAATGGATCAGAAAATGTGATCTATAGCTCATTGCTGTGCTCTAAAACCATGGCAAATGGCCCATGACTGCTCTACAGAAGCATATTAAATACATATTGGCTTAAGATTTTTAGGAATGCCTGGTGACAAAGAAATACAGATGGATGACAGACACTTAGCACTTCCAAAAAAATGAGGTCTTTTGCCAACAGCAGATTTTTCACTTCTGAGTTTAGATCAGCTTAGATAAAGATTTTCCAGATGAGTCCTGCCCTGTGGATCTCTAACACACACTTGGGCTGTTAAATCCTCATCGTTATCAGGTAGTCAAATGCATTTTATCACTATAGATGACTGTTCATCCAAGAACTAATCCATATATACACATGTACGTGTATATATTTGTGTGTGAGGGAGCTTTGGAGGGTAGCTGTGCGAGCTGCAGGGATATCTGAGCTTTTGAGACATCACATCCATGGGGTTTGATCGGCATCTTTTTGTTCTCTCCCTGTGCTCCACTGTGCGTGGTGGTGGCAGAGGGACAGCCAGGAGGGTGCTGTGAGACCTGTTGGCATCACTAACGATGTGGAACTGCCAGAATGGGCCCAGGGAAGCTTGGAGAGCAGCACCCACACACTCCTAATGAGGACAGAGGGGGGAGGGTGCCTGTGTGAGCACAGAGGCAGTGCCAGGCAGCTCCTGGTGGTGGGCAGCCCGGAGAGGAAACAGTATTGTCTGTGTGGGATTTAAAGCTATGTCAGAGCCCTCCTTCCCCGCAGAGCACTGTTCCATCTGCTGTTTAAGCAAAAAGTAGTCGTGTAGGTGGGAGAGGAAGTTCTGCACCTCGGGAAAGCTGCTGTCCTGAGCTGGTTAGAGAGAGCTCGTGTGACAACAGGGGAGGCACACCTGTGTGTCACACAGCGGGAAGGGAGCAGCAGAAAATGCTGTGGAGGAGAAGAAATGTAAAGAGCCAGCCTGGGTGGATCCTGGATTGTGCAAGAAACAGGATTTTCCCTGACCTTCTTGGAGCTGAACCAGCTCACATGGGAGCAGGACTCAGGTAGAAAACCCCTCCATAAATCAGTGTCAGCCCACTCCCAACTGAAGCCATTTCAACAGAAGCTGAGAGGCAAACTTCCTACCCTGACAGCTCTGCTAACCACTGACAAGGTGCCTTTTTTTAGGGGTTGGGGAGGGCACATAGCCAAAGGCATCCTACATTCCTTATGCTGAGTGCGAAGGTTGCCAAAATTAGCGCACGTACACAGAGTGCACAATAAGCCATTTCCCGCTTGATATGCCAAGAAGGCTGAGGAGTCTGTGAATTATGCTGCTGAGAGGAAGCACATACCCAGCATCTTGTCCATCAAAGCAGAAAACACCTCCAAACGGCAGCAGGAACGAACCAGCGTTGCAAGGAACTGTTTAAAACCAGCAGCAGAACCGTGCAAATCAGATTCTGAGCTCGTGCAGACAGCTCCAAACTCCCTGCCAAAAGTGAAAAAGCAGCGTACACCAGAGTGTAATCAAGCTCTTCAAATCTACTGTGCAAGTGCCTCTGCAGTGGCTCTTTCTCCAAGAATCTGAAGTTCTGAGTGCTGTCTTAGGGGAGACATTTCACACTACTTCTGTAGGTACAGCAGCAAAATTGCTTTAGCCGGAGCAGCATCGCGTGGCTCTTTATTCCATTTTGCAGAGGCAATAAACATTAGCTGAATAATTTAGGTTGAAGCATTTTACCCCATAAAATTTTTTTCCATTGACAGTTATTTCTGTCATCCACAATAACCATTTTTAAGGACAGCAGAATGAAGCTGAGTTTTCCATTTAACAGTTTGAAACTTTTTTGTTTGTTTGTTTAGAAGACCTGATTTGTTCACACTGTGTGCAGTGTTTTCGTGTGGTGGTATTTGAAGCCAGGTTTTGAGGAAAAACATGATCTATTGGCAACAAAAGGAGAGAGGAGAGGGTGGTATTAATTTTTCAAGCAACTGGCCCACTGTTTTAACAATGAGAGGAAGAAAGGGATTTGACCTCTTACAAGAAATCTCTTTGATTTTTATGTATTTGTATGGGAATCTGACTGGGAAGCTCATGGATGTGGAAGAGGATTAGGGCCTGCTTCTCACTCAGGTGCAGGTGGTCAGAAAGTTTCTCTGAGATGATAGAATTAAACTCTTAGGAAAAGTGATGAAAGATCCAGGTTCGTTGTTTCTGAAGAGGTTGCACTTGGAAGATGAGAGACAAAACATGATCAGTGGGCATCGCTCTGGGCAGGTAAAGCCCTGTGCCCAAATAGAAAGTGAGAGATGTAGACAATTATTTAAAGTATTATGGAAAAATGACCATGTTTTACACTGACAGATGATGTAGGTAAAGGGAGTTCTAATGGAAAACAATACAAAACCTCCTGTTTTGTTCTGTATTTGATCCTCCTTCACTGTGTTTACTTACTTAAACATACTTTCTTGAATTGTACCCCAGAGCATGTGGACTCTCCCCTTTGTGTGGCATTAACCCTGCTGACAGGCTGGGGTTTGTCTTTGGTCACCCAGATAGGATGAGCCACAATGATTAACAATATGTATTATTTCTTGGCTCTGCCTGTCCTTAAACTGATGACTCTGTGTATCCATCCCACAGCTATTGGCACTGGCTCCACAATAGGTTGTGACCTGAGGCCTCCTGGGTGTAAATAAGAGCAGCAATTGTTCCAGGGCTCAGTGGTAAATATTATACTTCATGGCTCAGTTTTGAGCTTACGTGATGGATTGCTGGAGGTATAGATGAAAAACTTAAAAAAGAAAATGGAAATATATGTGTTTAAAATGTTCTCTTTAGTTGCAGAGATCTAATATCTTATTGCATCTTTATTTTCATGGCTATGAGCCTATGGAGAATTTCCTTTCTAGGTAAGGCCAACTGCTAGTGAGTTTGTGCCTCATGAAAGTAGTTTCTTCACAACTGTCTTGCAATTGAAGCATTGTTAAGCCCTTGTCTAAATATAGTGGTAACATTAAAAAGCACAGCAAGCAATTTCTTCCTTTTTTCTGTGCAACACTTGGTGGGTGTGGGCAAAATTCTGCCCTCAGTGTGCCAGCAGTGGCATTCTGGTGAGAACAGGACTGTCAGACAAAGTTAGGTAGAGTTAGGGTGCCTTTAGTGGATAATTGCTTTTTTGGAAAAGTGAAGTCTCCTATCTGTGATCCTGAGTTTCCTGCTACTGGGAAAGTTTGTGATCTGTAGGAGAGGTGTTACATGAAGTCACTGGAATGTAGTCAGGAAGCAGAAGGAATTCCATGGCGTGCAGTCTGCAGCAAGGGCTTTAATCTATCCTGAAGTCACTTGAAGCTCTCTCTTTTTCCTCTTCATACACCATTTTAAACATGAACCAGCCTGTTGAATGCACACACACACAATGTTAACAGAACCCTCTGTGTGATATTCTTTAGAAGTTTGATGGGAAAAAAGCAGGGCTGAGATGAGAAGCCCCTTTGCTGTAGCTGTGCACACAACCACAGGGGAGGCAGCAATGTGGCTCTTTGCTCCCACTCCTAATGGTCTGGAATTCCAGGATTAAGGCACCACCTTCACTTCATGCAACTTCATGCAGCCCATGGGGCTGAGGGGGTAAAATAATTGAAACTGAGATTTTTTTCTGAGTATCCAGGATGGCTGTGATGGTGTGACATTTAGTTGGTGAGCAGGCTGCTTTAATGAGCACGTGAGCCAGGCTTCATCTTAAATCAAATCTTATTCCCTAGTGAATCCCTGCTGCCTCTCCAAGGCTGCAAATCCCTTTCAAAGGTTATTAGTTTGAAACACTTTAGGGGGTACAGCCCTGTAGCAAACATGTAACTGCCTGCATTATTTTGGTGGCAATAGACAAAGAGAGAAAAGATCTCTTTGATTATTTTTTTTCTTTTATGTGCTGCTTTGCAAGTATTTTTCCATCCAATTAATCCCACCAGGTTTCTAATTGAAGTGGTGGTTTGCATAAATATTAATCAGTCACTAAGAAACACGAAGGGTCAGGGCATCCCAAATGAAGGAGTGTGTTTGGTACCTACTCTGATGCATTTTTGCTGAGCTCTCGCGTTGCAGATGCTCATCTTGTTTTTCCCTAGTATGTTTTTGTTGAGTTTTATTGGTAATAGCAATATAGGTAAATAAATTATGTGAGCATGTTACTTGTTCTAGTTCTCCCTTAATGCCATTTCAGAGGGAAGTAAGTGGCAACATATATTCTGTGTTGGTCTGTTCTCTCAGTCTCTCTCTGACTAATGAATGGAGAAATATTTCTTCACTTTCCTTAGTGTAATATCTTGTGAGGACAAATAAATTAAAGTCTTTGAGTCCTTTATACGAGTAGGGGCCACATAACCTGCTACAGAAATTTGCAAAGCAATGTTCTTGGTACTCACCTTGGTTTTGTAACTTGTTTGGTGCTCCAAGCTGAGACAGTTTCAGATGCTTTGCTTTACAGGGTTGTTTTGGTTTCAGTGTCCATAATAGACCCCTTTACCTTTGGTAATTCAGTTCTTTAAAAATTTAGAAAAATTAAAGAACTAGTTAGGAAGGTGAATTGTAAATGAAGGAAAGGTACTGGCCAGGCCAAGGCTTCAGTACTTAATTACAGAAAAATTATTTCCTGCACAGAACCGGCAGTGATCTGGAATTGTGTCTTGTCCTGAGTTCTCCCTGTGCTGTCCCCAGACACTCAAGGTTGTGACCAAGAACAAGCTGGGTGGTTGGATGAGTAAATGCAGTTAGAGCTCTGTGAGGACTGTTTGGGTTCTGCAGGGCTGGGGATGCAAAGTCAAACTCAGCAGAGTGAAGGCAGCTCTAAGTTCAGATTTTGTTTCATCATAAATCTAGAAAAACCTCCATCTTCCTGCCAGCTATAGAAAAAAAGGAGCTCATTAAAAAAAAACAAACCATTCACAGTTTCATATCTTATTCTGCTCTTGGGACTAGACTGCAATTAGCTTTTCTTGATGGCACATTTCTGTACATTAGCGGGATGCCAGTATGTGGCTGTGACAAGCTGCAGTTTTGTCAGACAGAAGAAGGGACAGAGTTGGTTGTATAAACCCAGTGAAGCTGATTTTCCTATTGATGCTTTTCAACCAAGTTGGACGAGGTGGAGAAACGTGACAAAAATATCAAAGCTTAAGTGTTAATACTTAAATGTGACATATCACTTTTCCATCCATCCTTGTACTCCAACACTGAAGAAAGTACATTCCCATCCTTAGGTCCAAGGCACAGCCCTGAGTTGTATTCATTAGGCTTTCCCATTGCCATTATTAAGCTCAGTAAAGCTGCAAACACTGTTAAAATTAAGTTGCCAGAGGAAAATGGTTCTGAAGCATCCGTTTTTATAACTTCCCCTGTGGTGACATCAGACAGGCTCACAGGCACCCAGGGAGCACAAACACGATTGGAAAGAGGATGGGGAAAGAAGTTTCAATTTTTCTTCTGCTGAAATGTGGGAGTTCTGGGGAAACATAGACAGTTCAGAGATATTTGCCTTCCTCCAGGCATGCCATCAGCTGTTGTATAAGTTTCAAAACAAAACTCACCAAAATGACAGCACTTTGTTTGTGCTGCAGTGGGGAATTAGGCTGTTCCTGGGGGAGTATTTTTTCACGTCCTTGCAATGCAAGGGTAGGGAGAAGCTTCAAACCATTGTGTGATGACATCCATTCCGAATTCTCAAACATGGGAATGCTCTTCTCGTCTGTCACCATGCAACAGTCACCTGAAAGGACATTAAAATGGAAATTCTAGAACAGCCAAAGAAATAAAGCCACAATATGATAGAGCTTGTCAGCTACTAATTTGATATCTACACACATACATGTTCTGTGTCTCCTTGTATTAAATCATTCTGTGCAGGTATTTAGCTGCTAAATAAAATAAAGTACAACCATAATCAGTAGACCAGCAACAGTTTCCTTTTCCCTGCTTCCATTATCACAGCTTCAAGTTATCATTGTGCCACTTCACAGCTCAGTGATTGTTATTAGTATATCTACCAAGTAATTTTGGTTTGCTTTGAGGTGCTGTGTAAAACTCTACTGCCTGTTGTACTGGACATATGGAGTTGAACTGATGTTACAGCTGTCAGTGAGCTGTGTCACCAGTGGTTCTAATTCTAACAACAACAGAGTCCCTGGCACTGTACTTAACAAAAGTTTACAAACTTGCAGCTATTTGCTTAGAAGAAAATTAAGGTCCAAAGGGAGCAGTGGTTCTTGTGGTTAGGAAAAATCAAAACAATAACAGAAAAAGACAAAGAGTGCTTCTAAAGTGTGAGAGTGCCCAGTCCATGGGGGAGAGCACAAGGCTGGGCTTGGAGAAGGCGAGGCCTCTGGGGATGCAGGTTGATGTTACTGGTGGGAGATGTCTTGAAAATCCATTTCCTGTGCCATGAAACCCTGTGAAGTTTTGAGGATCCTCACTATTTTGTCTTCAGAAAAACACCTTGAAGGAACTGCAGCCGCTTGGTCACGAGGTCACTCTTTAGGAGACCAAAGATCCAATTCTTTTAATCCGTGAAGATCAGATTTGTACGTGGCCTGCACTAACTGGTGTGTGTGTCTTTTACATGCCCAGGGAAGAATATCGCTCATGAAAACCTTTCATGGCTTTGACAAATGTTCACTTATAGATGAAATATATTTTTGCCAAAAAAAAAAAAAAATAAAAAAAATCATAAGCCGTTTTTTCCCTTGGCTCTGCCAGTTCTTTATTTTTCTCTGCTTTCATCTCCAAGCCTCCTACCTTTTTCTGTCTTGTCTATTTTGATTCAGTCCATGCCCTGAATGACTCCTGTCTTGCTATGTGCTTGTACAGTGTCTATCACAACGGGTTTCAATCTGTTAGCACCTAGAGGCATTAACATAATGCAGGTAATGAGGTCTAAATTTAACTTGCTCACAACTACTTTTACCCACTCTAATATACATCACGCTCTTCAGCTGGCAGGCTTGAATTGCATATAATGGCTGCCTGGCTACACAGTACACAGACAAAGAAGGTGATAGAAAGCATTTAACTCAATTAAAAGAGAAATAGAAATTCCCTTCCGAAAGCCTCAGCTTCATTTTTCCCCATTGCTTTCAGAAACTTCATGTCAAGATAGATTTTCCTTCCGCTGTGATGACATTAAATCTCATGGCTGGCATAAAATATGCTTTATGAGTTATTAAAGAATGTTACAGTAGCTGAATTGGGCAATCATTAAATAAATATTACCATATAGTTTATTAAAAGAAAATTTAAGTGCTTGCCATTTTTACTTATTCTCTCTAGGAAGGCTGATTTTATAGATTTTCTTCCTTTATCTATTTTTATGATCTGGAATAAACTCTACAGACTTCATGGTTCATCCAAATATCCATAAGGGGTTTAATTGATGAAGATCCCATTTGAACAAGAAATAGCTAAATAGAATGTTCCTAATTTTCAGTGTTTAGTTCAATGATTATGCCACACTAAAAACTCCAGAAAATTAAGTTCAAGTGCCTTAGTCTATAATTCTTTACTTTTACTAATTGTAATCATAGAGATTACCTATAATAATCAAATTATGAGTGGGAAATTGGAAAAAAGTAATTCAATTCAAAAAGACTAAATCATAGGAAACAATTTTTAAGGGTTCATTTGGACACTGTACCCTGACTTTGGTTCTTGGCAAAACTTTGTCCTCTTGCTTAGCTCAGCATTCACTGTGCACTGTCTGCAGTGATCCCCAAGGAAGCCCTTCTGTGAACAGGAGCATAAACCCAGGGAAGACAACTTTCCAGAAAATTTGTGAGGATATCTTCTTTAACTTTTACTTCACCATCTAAAAATACTGTCTAAGCACATCACCCAGTTTCCTTCAAGTCCCAGTGGAAGGTTTCCAAAACACAGGAGTAACCTTTTGGAAGTACCTTCCTCCCTCTCTCTTGACTGTGGAGATGGTCAATATTGGTTTAAACTGGATTCCAAGCTGAGCAGCCAGTTTGGGATGGATTTCAACCCCAGATCCACAGAAAGCTGCACTGGACAGTTCTGTGTTACAGTTGTTTACACTGTGTGGGACTGTACTGAAAAGGAGGGCTGCTGGTTTCAGTATCCCTCTTCCTCAGCACAATTTACACTTTCTAATTTGCAGTTGCCTGTTCTATGTAGTGTGAGCCTCACTTAGGCTTGGAGATAACGTGTTACAGCTTAAAAGCTGCCTGCTGGACTGGACTGAGATCAAAAGAACTTCTTACAGTCGTGTTGTGTCTCCTCAAAGATTAAGGCAAAGCATAAGAGCACGTACAGCCAGTTTGGTTTCAAGCTGTTGGAAGTAGCTCAGCAAAGACTAGCACTGAACTGAGCATTTATCCAGCAATATGAGTGCAGCTGTGCACTGATGAACAAACTGAAAATTCACATCAAAATGCAGTTCTCAGACCAGGCAGCCAGTTTCGATGTGTAACAATGTCATTTTGTCTGTCACAATTGGATTAATCCTCTGCTGCTGACATCTGAAACCAGAGGTAATCTCAGCAAAAATCACAGATCAATGTCCCCCAGGCTGGTAAAAACCACTGTGCTGGTTTAGTGTTTCCCAGGTACAGATCACAGCTGCTTTCTCGATACCATGGCATTAAAGGCCCAAAGTATTATTATAGTTACCCAAAGATCTGCAGAAAGCAGACCCATATTGTGATTTTTTTGGAGGGGGGGAGTTGTTATTTTTTTTCCCTAGGAACTCATGCCTATTTCTTTATTCACTCTTACTCTTTCTGAAGGTCTCATGGTTGTGTAGTCCATTTGCAGCTGCCATCATCTTTGCTAACCCCATTCCCTCTTTCATTACCCCAATCTGTAGTGCTGCAAGCTCTTGACCTTTTCCATAATTCAAACATAACAATGATTGGGTCCATACCCTTGATATGCAACTTCTCTCGTCCATCTATAACATAACTTAATCTCTCCTGGCTCTTTTCCATTCAATTGTCTTCTATTTCAATAGGTTCAAAAATAGCTCCAGCATATTTAATTATGCTTCACTTCACTCTGTTCCTTCTTGCCCATTCAGTCTCCAGTGCAGTGCTTTGTCTGCTGACAGACTCCTCATTTAGGCTGGCTGATGTTCAACCTATTATACATCCAGCCCATATCAACTGGAAAAGGTTGTTATCTTGTGAGCCTGTGCAGCAAAGTACTGCTGTCCAAAAATTAGGTCAACAATGTCATATGAGTGCCTCAGAGTTCATGACAAAATTGATCATTAAGGGCCATTAAAGCAGGGTTTAACAGTGGACAGAGAAGTAAAGAAGTAGTCAGAAAGATATTTCCCTTTCCTGTTTTAATAAGCTATCATTTATCCTTGTTCTGTTTTGATCCCTTTGGGGCATATATCCTGTGCAGGGAATTTTATACAAAGAGAAAGAGAGAGAGAAAAGTAATAACGAAATAGTGCATGTATTTAAATATTTGCAGGAGAAAGAAAGCATCGTAGAATTTCTCACTAAATCCATGATGAAATGAAAGAAGTACAGGCTTGTCAAAGTAATAATTAACTTCAGTTCCAGAGGGATGTTTGTGCTGAAATCTGCTGGGTTTTATTTCAGGAAATTATCTCTCTGGAGAGCCCTGATGCAGAAACCCAGTGAAGTCAATGGCAGTTTTCCCACTGACTCAAACAGTCTAAGAGTAAAACCCTAAAAACCAGCTGGAGCTTTGTATGTGTCGAGTTTATCACCATGATAATCTGACACATTGTTTAGCACCACTGTCTGCTGTCAATTCATGTTCCTACTAAAGTAAATGATATACAAACACCAAACAGAGAATAGTCTCTGTGTTGAAAAACATCTCTCCAGAATAGAAGCTTTCCTTTATTCTACAAACAATCCTATCTTTATGAATATATTTACCTCAGCACGGGGTGCATGTCAAGGGAATTCCAACAAACACACGAAGGTGCTGGAGGTGAAGCGAACCCTAATTTAGCTATTTGAATATCCTCTGCAAAGCAAAAGCATCCATATTTCATGGATTCACAGATCTCAGAGCCCAAGATATTTGACCTACCTTACATTAACTCCTCATCTCAGATGAATGTAGCTCGTCTTGTCTTGCAGCATAAATATGAATGGCATTTTAAACTGCTGAAGGTGTTTGTTTGTTTCCTCTGAGATGCACTTTTCATTTGTTTCATTAGTAGGACCCAGTGAGTGATAGCACTTCTTTTAATGCTATGGGATTAAGTACAGAATCAGGGTGAGGGAAAGGTGAGGGAGCTGAGATATAGTCAGGGATGCTAGTTTGATTTTCCTATTGAATGGATGAGTTACTCAGGGAAGGTGAATGATGTGGCAGTCTCCAGGCACCAAAGTACATGATAGTAAAAAGATATAGCAGTAGCTGACTAAACTGTACCAAAAAAAGAGGTTTTCTCTCCCATGGTAATGTGTTGGTTAAGGAGCAGAGACACTAAGCTCAATGGGCTTGACCTGAAGTCTGCTGAATCCAATCAAAAGATGCTCACTGTTCTCAGAGGGTGATAAAGCAAGTTTTAAGCGTTTTTCTTCTGTTAACTTCAATTTTTAATATCTTGTCTTTAGTCCCTGTGAACTGACACTATTGGTAGGTATGTGCTGAGACTGAGTACGTCGTGTGCTGACCATGCCCCCCAGGCCTGACAAAAACATCAATTAGACTTGTAATATGACAACAAAAGAGGAGTGCTAAAGAGCCCTCACATTTTTTGGAAAATGTGAGAAAATAAATGACAAGACTTTTTTTTTTTTTTTTTAGCAGAAAGGATGGAATTTGAAGTGCAAAACTTAGAAAGAAATCACTGCAATCATGTCAGCCTTCTCAAGCTGCCAAATTCTGCAAAACCTGTGGCACACACACACACAAGAAGACAAAAAGAAATCTGCTTTTTTTTGTTCCCAAGAAAACCTGTGGAGGATCTCTATCTTGTAAAGATAACAATTTGAATTAATTGTTGATGTTGATTAATTATTAACTTAAGAAGCATTTCCCAGGGCATTCACGCAGCTAAAGGTGTTGAAGGAAGCTCATGATAAATATTTTACCCATCTTTGACCTTCCACAAGTTAGGCACTGCTCTAAACATTTCACAGGGCCTTCAAATGAAGGCCAGGGAGAAAAAGATCCAGTTTCTGAGGGTTGTTCATGCTGCCTGTCTTAGGCTGTGCCATGGGACTGGCTCCTCTGGAGTTGTTGCTGTTGCTCTCCCGTGCCCCTGGATGTCCAAACGTGGTTATCAGAGGGGAGGTTTTAAGTGGCAGGTTCACAGCCTGCCTGGGGCAGTGTCCAAGCACACCTCAAAATGTTGCAGTGATACTTTTGCCATCTCATGTGATGTGTGGATGCACTTTTGCTTTCCCAAGCTCTATCCTCATTTTACCCCCAGAGCCTCACTGTTCTGGGCTGTGTTCACGTGCACAGAGCGTTGTTCATCTCAAAAGTGCTCTCTAAACGCAGGCCTGGACGTGGGCAATGGGAATCAACACCCTTTCCATCTGCATTTCCCTTGGCACAGGATTAGGTCACTGGCTGGGGGTTCCAGTGCAGTACTGATGAACACAAACAAATGGAAGAGACAAAGAGGAGGTGTGAGTGTGGGAATATAGGAACAGGGAGCTGGCTGGGGAGAGGGGATGATGTTCAATGTACTCCAGGGGAGAAGGGATGATGTTGAAGGTGCTCCAGGAGAGAATGTTTGGGAGGCACACTCCAAAAACCAAAGTGTTTAATGTAAGGAGGACTTTCGGTTGAATTTTTTGTTGGGCATGACTCCATTTTTCTCTCTTGTTTAATAACTTCTCCAAAACTTGAAACTAATATCTATTCTCTTTTCTGACACATATTTCACTATTGGAAGAGATTTTGCTTGCTCTCTGGCTTTTGAAGTAATTTAGGTGTGTTTTAAAGGGGAGAAAGGCAGCAGAAGGGATACCTTTAGCATCCCTTTAATGAAATGGTGTGCTCTGGTACACTGCAGATGCAAAGACCATCATGCTGGTAGTAGAATGCAGTACACTGGGAACCACAGGAGGGCAAATTTTAACTCCTGCCCTCTGCCTCACACACAGACTGTCCTATTCTGGGCTTTGGACACAGTGAGGTAGAATCATTCTGGGTTCAAAAGCAGTCACTGCAATGTCTCCAAAACATGATCTCATGTCAGAAATAGTCCAGGAGTTAATTCTGTGCTGTAAAAATGTTATTTGGAAACTGCTACTTTTAAATAATTGCCATCTTTTGATATATTGGGTATGTTTTACCAACCCAGAACTCACTTTTATACTTGAAACAAAGCTGAGAACAAAGGCTGCCTGTGTGAAACAGAACTGCTTTAAACACAGCTGCAGGTGCCTGCACAGTGTGCATGTCTGAAAGGAGAGCACTAAAGTCAGAGAAATAAAATGGCCACTGAACTATTATGTACAATGAAAATTCTTGGTTAAACATATTTCTGGCTAATCACTCCATTTCACAGTGCAGTGTGTGTGTCCCTGGGGTGAAAGTCACACTTGGTTACGAGGACATTGGAATGAACTGCCTGAGAACTGTGGTGTGCATCCCACAGCCCTCTGCTGGAAGAAATTTGGAGCTCCTAAGTGTGGATCTGACAGAAACAAGCAGAAACGGATTTTTCTATTACTAAAAAAACCATTTTCATCTTAAAAAAAATATATAACCTTTTCATAAAGGAGAGCTGAAGACCTTTACATTTCCTTAGAGCTCAAAACTTCCTCAAGTACTTCAAGACCAAATAGAATAAGAAACTTCCAGCATGGTGGAAAGTAAGACATGAATTCTTATGCACCAGAGTTCTTTTTATTTGGCTCCCTTTCTCAACCCCTTTCTTTGGCAAAAGTTGGTCACTAATAAATATGCCCCTGTGGAAAAATAATTAATGAGAAAAATCTCAGCTAACCTACAATATATAGCATACAACATGCAAGTTATGGATGGGTAGGGGGTTTTCCAGTGGTCAAAATATTCCACAACTTTGGAAGTGCATGTAAATGGATTTTATTCTTACCACTGCACTGCACTGAGGGCTTATGATGCCACTTATTAACATCTGGTCTGAGGGAGGTGACATTGAGATGTGTTGTTTTGGGTTTCTATTCCCTGACCATTTCATTAGTGCCAAGTGGAGAAACAGCTCTGAATGGAAAGGAGGAAAACAGCAATAGGAGGACTGAAAACTTCCTTGGGCTGTAACCCAACCATTTGTCCTACCCATATATCCTTAGTGGAATACTCAGATAATGTGAAAGGAAAGAAAGTGCAATTGTAACAGAATTTCTTTCTTTAGGTGCCAGGTGCCCTTGAGGGTCTCTGTGGATGCAGAAAACTGAGCTATCTCTGAAATCCAAGAAGGAAAACATTCTCAGTGGAACCAGAGTTGGCATTTACTCTCCTGGTACGTTGCCAGAGCTTAGGTAAGGCTGAAATTTGATGCAGGTTCCATTTCTGAATTAAAGAAAATCACTTTCTAATCATTTGGTGAAAACCAGTGCTGTAGTTTAGATGTGTTGACATTAAATAGCTTTTGATTTCTGATTTGTTCCATAGTGTTAAGATGGTGCTGGAGGCAATTAGCTGCAGTTGGAAGTAGGGGAATGATTGATTGTTCTGCTCCCTCTCAGCTGCTTTGTGGGTTTAACTTTTATCTACAGCTTAAAATCAAAGGGTTCTTTTCTTTTTTTTTTAAATTGGTTTACAATCTGTTCACAAAAAGGCCTTCCATCTGAATAGATCGTATACTCTGTGTAGCTGGATTAAAAATGACCATTATATTTGAAGGAAGATAATATTTTCCTGATTATTTCTTTCGGGGGATAAAAAAAAGCTTTATGTTGTAATTTCTGTTTTCACTTGATGACTTAAGAGCCTTTTGTCATTTAGAAATTTCTTCACTCCAGCTCTGCTAAACAGTTATAGATCAGTATTTGTTTGATTTGGGTTTTAAGTCACTGTAGGCTCTAAATTTGCAGCTGGAAGTCAATGAAGTTCTGTGCTGACTTAGGTTAGAATGAACAAACAGGGATAGAGTCCTTTTGGATATATTTAAGCATATTTTCAAGAACAATCATACAGCAATTAAGTCAGTGAAGGGCAGTTTTTAGTACCAAACCCACACCCCTCCCATCATTTGAAAAGCATTATTCCCTGATCTTAATTAGGAAGTGAGAGGTGTTGAGGGACCTTGGTACCAGGCACTGCAGTGTGACTGTTGCAGCCCTTGCTGACCTGCACTGCAAACATTTCCTTCCTGTCAGCTCTTCCCTGGATTTCACAGTTCACCCAGAAAAGAAGGGACAGAATGCCAGAACTGTTTCCACGTTGCTGGTAGCACAGTTAGCTTTCTCTGGAGATGACCATCTGCCAGAAGCCTGGATCTCAGCACCTCTTTGGGGATAAGATTTTTATAATTTTTTTTAAACAATCTCTGGATGAAAAATGCCCACAGTGGATGGGATCAGAGCCTTGCTTCCCAGTCTGTGCTGCAGTCTGCTCAAGAAGCTGCATGCAGGAGGAGGGGTCAGCTTCTCTGCAGAAAAAAACACTGGAACAAGAGGTCGAGGTGTTGCTGAATCTTTGATGTGCCTCTCAGGGCAGCAATAAACTGCTCCTTCCTCAGGGTACATGTTAAAATTGCCATCTGCCCTACCTAGATCACACCTTGTAAGAATAAGAGATGTTTGAGTGGCAGCTGGGTTCTGGAGTTCATTGGCATTCACAGTGTCCAGCTATTAGTTCTTATGTTCCATTCTCAAGCTTAGCTTATAAAGATGATACGCCCATAAATTATCCAAAGAAGAGGGCGAGACGTGCAGACAGGCAAGATGAAGAGGGAGGAGGATCAGAGATTTTAAGGCCACGACAGAATTCTCTGTCTCATTTTGTAGCCAGTGTGCATATTTATGATGCATAGATGGGAAAGGCCCACAGAGAAAATACAGCTCACAAATCATCTCTCTCAGCGTGCTACAGAGTTTGTTAAAGTTCACTCATGTCTCCTGTGCTTGTACTCCATTAATCATTCTTGCTTCTGAAAACAGGGTAAACTTGTATCCCAAATCTGCATTGAGATCATGTCCATTCCCTCTCACAACTGTAGCTCTTTCAAGTCTGCCTCAACCTTCCTTCTCACAGGAATGAATGGGAAGATCACAGCTTTTTTAATGGTATGTGTCATCTCCTATAGACAGTGACATACAAACCTCAGTCTCTGGGTGTAAAGGTTCTCCTTAGAGACCTGTTCTCTGTCTCCAAAACAATCTTACGGAGTGTTGAAGGGCAGAGAGTTCTTTTCTTTGATCTTAAAATCCTTCGGTAAGAAACACTTGATCTGGGATTAGGTGACTGTAGTATTTTCTCCATCTGCATTTTGACCTACTGTGCGAGTGGAATAAAAGTTGAAAGTGGATGTTTTATAATACTTTTATAATTGAATTTTTTTTAAAGAAACCTCGACCTTCAAATAAGACTTTTACAATTGGTCAGTAAGCCTTTTCCCCTTCTGAATGTTCATACTGGAGAGCAACAAATAGCACATCTGATGCTGGATCAAATAAATCCTAATTTTATACTGATGTACATATGCAGGCTTTTGTGATGCTTTTCTTGACTATAAAACTACCAGTGAGATCAGACTCATACTCATGAAGTTGACTCAAGTTTATGTAAAAATTAGAATAAAGCAGATATCCACTATGTGCTCTTGCAGCTGGGTGCTTCCAAAATCCCTCTGCACTCTGTTCTTATGCAGCACATGTGTTACAACTGAAAGGCAAAATAGTATGAATTAAAAATTAGTCATTTGTTTTTCTCCAACACCTTCTATCCACAAAAACTGAGATTTCTAAACACAATCTAATTAAACCAAATTCTATCCCTGAGTCAAACAGATTATATGTGTGGATGTAGAAGTATTGTAGCTCTGCCCACCACTGTAATAAAGCTGTCTCTGAGCTCCACAGTCGGTGTTAACTCCCTGAAAGGGGTTTTCTTGCATTAGCACAGGGATTTTTTTGGCATGTTTTATCAGTCCTCTATCAGGACATTCACAATGAGTCCTGACCTTTCCAGTGGAACAGGTTTTTTGGGGTTGCAGACAGTATTCCCTACTGTTGGCACACAAAAAGATTAGGTTCTTCTCTATCTGGCAGTGGAATTAGTATCTTCAGTAATAAATATTTTGACTAATATTTGGGTGCTCCAGGTTCAAGAGTCACTGAAAACCACATGGAGGCTTAGTCATCATGAAGATAATTAAAGAAAATGGAGCATATTCATTTCTATACTAGCTGGGATTTTCCCTTTCTAAATGCTGTGTGATTCTCAACATGGTTTTCTTTCTTTTATTCTGTGTCCTTTTTCTTTCTGTCTTCTTCATTGTACTGGTATTTATAGTTATGAGAGATTATGGTCAAGTCTTTTCCCATTCAACAGCTAAATATGAAAGCCCTGAGAGAACAGAGATGGAACATGAGGATATAATGCCTCCTGATGGAGCTATAGCTATTGCCATAGCATAACATCTTTAAGACAGAAAGCAAATATCTCATAATCCAGTCAAATGTTTTTATTCCTTTAACACATACACAGATCTGATGTGTGCTGGATTCCAACATGAACAGGAAAACACCCTGGCTTTTAATATTCCTTCTTCATTCTCCTGTATTGATTTCATGGTAAGTTGCATGGCATTACCTGCAATTATTTGTCATTTTGCTCTTTAAAAAATCATCTAAAGTCATGGCCAGGGCTGCAAATGAGATGATCACTGGAGTGGAACAACAGTATCCAAGTTACACTGGCTTGTGCTTAAGGGAATTCAACTTGCATATTTACAGCATAGCCCTCAAAATTTCTGCCTGTTTTTGTAGGAGCTGGAAATGCTAAAGATTTTATGTAAAGGGGAAAATCACAACTTAAAGGACTGCTTGAGAAATCAGAAACAATTCAGTAAAATTTGTGTTAAGATTTGATCCCAGCGCTGTGAAAATTTGAAAAAAAAAATGGGGGAAATGGTCACAAAATTGTTTGTAAAAATATTTGAAGGAAGAGCAATAAGAGGGATGTGTGAGCTCATAACTCTAAATGGGGATAATTTTCTTCCAAAAAGAAATGGTTTTAGTTTTAAGCTAACGGTCTTATTTTGATTGAAAGGTACATCCAGGCATCATCATAAATGCCACTGCTGAGCCAGCCATTAGCAAGGCCACTACTAATTTCAGTCTGTGCATCATTGATTCCAATAGAAATTCCCTCTACTCCAAGTCCTTAACTTAGATTTCTTACTCACTTCTTAGGCAGAACCAGAGGGGTTCCCATAACCCAATTTCTGTTAGACAGTGCAGCACAAAATCTGAGTCTATGCAGTTAAATAACATATATTAACATTAGTTAGTAAATCAGATTAGTCAGCCACAAACAACAAATATGCAATATAAATGAGAATATTGAAGAGTATACAAGTCAGAACGTAAAGTGCCACTTATCAGATACTAAAATGCATTTTTCAGTGTTTTCATGAGGCCACATAAGGTGATATGTGGGCAGAATCACTCTGAACTCCACAGGACTGAAGGACTGAACCCCATCCACAGCAGGGAGGAATGTGACCTCAGGTATTCATTCACTAGTAAATCATGACAAAAAGTATTTAATTTGAATTTGTGTTGATAATTTTTATTTAAATTATGCTAATCTTAGCAAATAGCTTTTTAATTTTTAGCAATCAGGTTTAATTAAAATGCAAACGAAAGGTTAGAGGCACTGCCTTCAAGAGACATTAAAAAAAAAAAAGTATTAAAAGTGGAATTGATCACCTGTCATTGATCAAACAGCAGAATTTTGAGTGAAATGGGCCGACAAGAGCAGGCAGCAGCTCTCATCTCCCACACGTTCTACCATCTGCAAAGGTTCTGTTGAACAAAGAGAAAAAAATACCTTACATTCTAAAATATCTCTGATAACTGGAATCCCTGCTTTTTCATCCTGATGTGGGCTGTAATATTATGGGGTGGGTAAAGCCAAGCTGAGGGAGAGGATCTGAGAGGTACTTCCAGCCAAGGAATGGTTATTGTTTAATGGATGTAAAGATTTCTGTGCATCTGGGCTTGGGGGTTACTTCTAGATGTCTTAAAGTTGATATCTGTAGCAGGCATTCATGGCATATTGCAGTGCATCAAATTCAGAGAGGGACATGTTTTCCTTAATCCTTTCTTTAACTATTCCAATACTGATAACACATATTAGGGCTCAGAGGGAAATAACCATGTTCATTCTGCCAATTCTGCCACAAGCATGTTTTAAATTGTAAAAGCTCTTGGCAGCAATTCACTTTTTTGCATACTTTTAAGGGATAAAATATCTAAACAGTAAAGAAATCTGAGTCATGAGCAGCAGCCATGGAGAATATCAATTGACATAAAATAACAGTAGCTAGTAAATCCAACCCTTTCCCTCCCTTGCTCTTCCCTTACAATGAATTATGATTAGAAGTGACAGAAAGATGTCCAAATTTGTCAGTCCTAGTCCAGCATCCTTCAGTTCACAAATATATCCTACTACAACCAGTCCCTCCAAGACAGCACATTAGAAGTATTTTTGAGGAAATATTTTAAAAGTACTTATAAAGACTTTTTAAAAGTCAACAGTGTTCATTTTCCCTACATGTCTCTGGCATTACACAAGGGATGAATTTGGCCCAGTAATTAAGTACCAAATGTTCTAGTGACCTGCAAACAGTTCAAGACCAGAGGAAAACTTGCTTGCTTGAGGCAATAGATGACCTACTGGAGGAAAAAAATATTTGTCTGGTTCTTTGGGCAACACTTTGGATCATGTGAGTCCCTTGTGACTGGATTTAGAAAACCAGCTCCCAGTGGAGAAGCCTATTCCTACACAGCACAGTAAAGCAAGGCCCCATTTAAGGGGTTTTATGAACTAGCAACATTGAGCTATTCTTTATATTATTTCCACTAACTTCTGTATCTTTGAAGTGACACTCACTGATTTTCTGCTGGTGCCAATCAACTGGAAACCCATCTTGTAGAAATGCTTTAGTGCCAAATGAGAGATCATAAAAGGCTGTAGGTACAGCTCCTCGGGCTCTGTGTCACAATTTCATTCCACAGGCATTAATACAGTTCCCTACATTAACAATCAATATTTTATTAGAGCAGTGCGATTCCTCTGCCTTTATACTTTATTTTTTTTTAATGGGTTGTTGCGTTTAATATGTGTATGAATCTGGCTGTCCAGAGACAGGTAGTGGTCGCTTGGGCAAAGGCAATCACTTCCTAATTTACTAATAACACATAAAGTTTAAGGGGAGAGGTTGGCAACCTCAGATGGAAGATTAAATGAGTGAGACTCCCAGAGATTCCTTTAGCTAGAGAAGCTGATTTATAGCATGCAGGAAAATCTTTCTTTTGGAAATGGAATGAGCAGGTGGCTACAATTTATATAAATTAAACCTTGGACTTGTTACTTTGGCTTAAGGTGGGGTTTTTTTTCCTCTCTTTTTAACAGAGCTACTGGTGCATAAATAATGTTTGGTTCTTTTTCTAAATGTTGGCTCTGTACAGTTGTTTTTAACCATTGAACCTTTTGGAATCAATTGTAGGATTAATCTAATTGCAGGTTCACTCTTTGCTCCTTATTCTATGGAGCATAGTGCAAAAGGAAAACTGTGGCCAGGGAGAGAAATCGCAGCTTTGCATTCTTGTCTCGTGTCACTTTTCTCAGCCAGTCTCTGCTCTATCATTACAATCAAAATTCTTTATCCTGAAAATTGCGACATGAAATTTTAAAGCTTAAAATAGCACTTCTGTAAGGCAGAGATTAGATTATGCAAAGTGTTAATGCAGCATTAGCTGAAGAGTCCCAATTAAATAATTATAAATAGTTACAAGTCTAGCCTTTTCATTTCCAGAGCGCTGTAGTTTAAAAGTTTTGCTCTTTCCTACTTTTCCTCTGACAATGTTCCTGCCAGTTAAAAAGGACCGAGACCTCTGCAACATTTGCTTTATCTTCCTTTTTTTTAAAATAGAAGACATAAAATTTAGGTTACAAAACTAACAAGTATTATTTTGAAAGAAAGTGATATCTCTGCCGGAGACATTCAGTGGTTTAGACTTATTTTCAGGGCTGGAAAAGGTGCCTGCTGACACTGTATGGTAAAAGTCCAAGTGCAATGGAAATCCTGTACGGTGAATAGACATATACAAGGTCAAGTTCTGCCAAGTTAGTCACCTAAATAAAATATTTTCAAGATTGTGCAGTGATCTGGATTTTGAACACTTCTTTAAAACTCTCTGGACATTGCTATTGTGGTCATGAACATGCTTATATACATGGGTATGCAGGTGTAGGTGTATTCACTGCAGGCATCATTCATGAATCTGAGAAAAGTTGCATCTCCATGCTCATGCTTCTTTAGGAATTATTGAGGAAATTACAGGAAACAGGACTTTGTTGATAGTCTTTGGAATGGGATCGGAGCAGGCAACCTCTGCATTTTTTCCTGTCCTTTGTTGTTTTTCCATGGTCACATTCACCTCTGACTGTTTCTTTTCACCCTGTTCCTCACTCCACTCTACACCAACAGAGTATATGTCCTTTCATTCCAGAATATATGTTTTTTTCCTTTATCTTGTTTTATGTACTGAAAACACCAGGGTTTTTTGACTCTTAAGGAGTGACCATTGTTGCAGTTCATTGTTAAAATGTGTTTTGGGCAGATTCATAAGTTAAACCCAACTGCTCACATATGACCTTTTTCCAGCTTGTTTCCTTTTTAATCTATGCAGTAAAATCAGAAAGAAACAGCGAGATTATTTTGTTTATTCATTATCCTAATAACCTAATCACAGAAGAGTACAGGAATCTACAGCATTTTCACAGGCTAGAAAACTAGTTCAACTGAACAGATAATTCCTTTTTTAAATTCAGTGCAAACCAAGTGTGCCTTGAAAGCCTGTTTTATCTTCCTGTGCTCATGGAATTTACCTTTAGGTAACAATGTTCTGAACAATTATAGCACGATCATTTAAAAATATAAACCCCCTAATCTTCTAGTTCTCCCTGCTGCTTTTTGGCTGCAGTAGCCTTCCTGTTGTCCCATGGGGAGGCAAAGGGGTAGCAGTTGGATACTTTTGGAAATGCACAGCCTACCCAAAATGATGTTTGACATTGACTGTGTTCCACCTGGCAGTGATCGTGTCAGGACCATCTTCTGCAGACACACCTTGTTCAGAGAAGCATCAATACTACAGAAATATCAATTACCCTGCTCGGAACCCATTGCACCCTGCCCAGCCCTGCTCTGTGTGGGCAGGCAGGGTCTGCATGTCCACACACAACACGGTCAGTGGCCAATGTGTTTGTAAAGGTGCAGTGACAGCTGCCACTGCTGGAGGATGAGGCTCCAGAGAGCTCTGGTTTTCAAGGGATGGTCACTTCTTCAACACTCTCATTTCTTCCTTCTCCTACAAGTGTCTTCATTCACCTTTGATGTGCAGTAGGAAAAACTGTTATATCCTTGCCTAATCTGTGGTGAAGTTAATGTTTCTCAGTGATATGCTTTTCCTACTCTGAAGGAAAAGCAATTTCCCCTCTACACCAGCCAGTTCTGTCTTGAATAGATACAATTAATTATTCCACTAATCTCACTAAGCGTTAGGCCAACACTCTCTGCACGAGATCACTTCCCAATTATTTAGCTGGTAACATCATCATCAGAACACCCCCCTGCCTGGGGAGTGGGAGGCAATCAACCATTGCACAGCCATTTGAACCCCGACACTCAGCTCCCTGAAGAGGGAAATGCAGTGACTGAGATTGCTGAAATGATAACTTTTGCACAAGCAGGCCTTTTTATTTTTTTTTCCAGTGGTGGCAGATACTGGCTCAACTGATAAACTTGTTACAACCCATTGCATTCCATCAGAAATTCTAGTCAGCTGTAATATCATATTTTCTTTTCTGCAGAGCCAGGAGAATAAAAAATAAACAACAGAATGGGTTGTAATCTGTTTCTCCCCCATAGACATCTAAAGTTATGCTTGAACACTTTTTTGGGGCTGTAGCATGACAAGTTACCTCCGATTCATACTTTACCTAAGCTGTTCCTTGTCTCATAATAATATACTTCACAATTTATTGTACTTCTTCCTCTCTAAAATACCATCTTCCCAAGGCCAGCTTTTTAAGTGATGTATAAAGATGTGGTTAATCATGAGTCATTATCACAGCCTCAGTACAGCAGGGACAAAAGGGGAGCAATCTGATATCAAAGTGAAGATAGGACAAACCTGAAAACAAAATTTGCATTTAGCATTAAGAAATAGGGATATAATTCCAGATTGGTAGATCAAAGCAGTGGGATAAAGAGCATTTGAACTCTATTAAGGCAATCATACAAGCTGCTGAAACATTAGCTTGCTGGTGAGACATCTTGCTTAATTGCTGAAATGAAAACTATTTATAAAATGGCCCTATTCCTGGAGGCACAGGTAAAGGAGAACAGCTGTTCTGCATGAGAAAACCTCCCATATTTTGTGTTTTGTATGGGTTTCACCTCAGAGACCCTAATGTATATCTCAGTGAAGGCGTTGTCTCAAATAACGTAATTGGAGCACACAAAATTAAATTTTAGGATGTTCTAGGTCTGGTAACTTGGCACCTGGGGAGCCAGGGGTACCACTGAGGTATTTATTCACTTGATCTTGGTTGATATTTTAGTGAAGATGGATGAGTGAGTGTGCAACTGCCGTTGTTATTCCTGTGAAACTGTCTCAGTTGAACAGTGTAGTTCACCTGTTGCCTTCCCTTCTATGCCTCTGGAAGTGCCTTGGTGAACACTACAAAGCACAGTTGGACATTCCAGATAAAGGCATTTAAAATGGCAAAAAGGTCTCCCTTGAGTCTTTACAGTGGCAAAATTGACAAAGCAAATTAAAAAGAGGGAGTGGGAGAAAGGAGGAGACCTTGCTTTGAAAAGCAATGCTGTATTTACTAGTGAGCTAAAATTTGATCGTTATCAAAGTATTAAATTTGGTGCATTTTCGGGTTGAATTTGTTTTGTTGGGATTTTTTTCCCAAATAGAAAATATTTCTCACATCCTCTTACTAGGAATTGTCTCATTCTTTCCCAAAACCACTATCCTCAGGGTGACCCCTTTCCCTCATTCTTAAAGATGGATCTCCAAAGGGAAAGCATCTCCTCCCTCAACACGTCTCCCCTTGACAAGGAGCAGTTATGACAAGATAAGAAAGCTCAGGCCTGTCACTTGTCCCTACTGCAAACCACTGAGTGCTCATCAACCAGTTAACCTACAGCTGGTGTTTATTTCTGGTGACAGTGTTATTTAAGAGATAAGGCTCTGGGTTCTTGTTCTGATTCTGGTAGCAAGCCCTGTGAGACATGGGCCTTCTCTGCCTGGTTTGGCCTTAACTCTTTTTGGTCACTGGGAAATAAATTGTGGTGGAATGAGGTGGGATTAAGGTTGTTTGAGTTTGTGGTTGTCACTATAACACTAACAGTATGTGAAAATAAAGCCTAGAAGATGAGTATGCAGAAAAACCAAGATACGTGATCTTGTTAAATGCAGTAAAAGACTGTGGGGTTTATCATTAAATTAACCCAGTGTAACTTTGTAATTTTGGGGAATATTGTCTACAAACAGTGAAAATATTGGTATTTATTTCACCAAAACTTAGATGCTGCATCATCTTTCCCATTCCCCCCTTGGCAGTACAAGATAAATGGTCATAATGTTCTTTCTGTAGTGAAATTTTAAGATATGGTGAAATATGTGTGAGGGCTGTGAACTGACTGACCTCTGAAATAATGTTTTTCTGGATGACCTTCTTCTTTTAAAAAAGAAAAAAAAATCAATTCAGTTGTGTATAAACATCTCAAGTTTGAAGATCAGCACTAGATTGTCATAATCTTTATTTAGTACACTGTTGTGTTGAGTTATTTGTTTAAAGCTGACGCTTCCTGACAGTATTAGGTTACATCTTAGGGAGATACTGTGGGTTGTGTTTGAAGCTGCATCTTGGATTTACTGCAGCTGCTGTAAATATCAGCTAAGCAACCTTCATAAATTATGCTAAAGGTGTCTCTCAGTTATATAAGAATTATTCTGGAATGGAAATTATTATCTGCCATCAGATATTTGTAAACTATTATAAAGCTAGTGAATTTATGGCATTTAAAGTTATATATCCAAGAGTCATTCTAGTTTACAGTACATGAACACATATATGTTGTATATACATATCTGAACACATACATATATATATTTATATACATATATATATATTCTGTACAGCACACAGTCAGAATTGACCTTGCCATTAGTGTAGCTGTGGCACAAATTGCAACTGTATAAGAAATTGGGAAGGTTTATAACTCAAATATTGTGCAGTTGGAGAAAGAGGCTTCCAAAATGTATTATAAACATGCTTTACTCTGAGCACTGAGTGCACAGACCTCACAAGGCAGCAACAAGCTCAATATTGCAACAAGCAAACACGGATGCTTTTGAACTCCAGAGAACTTCTGTGCTCGCTGGTGAGGCCCTGACACAGAACCCATCACTGCAGGGAAATTACTTGTACAGCTTCCCTTTGATTTTGGGGTAGCCTAGCCTGAGCTGTGGAAGTACATTTTACAAGGTAAGACCAAAAAAAGGTAGACAACCTATTTAGCTTGAGCAGGAATTGTTAGCCAGAGTCCAGGCTTGAGACCGGTGGTCAGTCATTCCCTGTGGATAATCCTTAGCTCCATCCCTGCGGGGTTGGAATGAGAGCTCTGTTTCTGTGTGCCATCTCTTTAAAATTCATAGCACTCAGCTGCAGTCCTTTACAGCTGGGAGCACAGGTACACACACACAAACTGTGCACTTCGTTGCTCCCTTGCACTGATTTTACTTTTCATCTTTCACTCTCCATGACTCAGTTCTGATGAAGGGAAATGACAAGAAAGAAAGAGCCTCAGGTCAGCTTTTGTGTCTGAAGACACGACTGATCAGCTGGCAACAGACAGCCCCAAAATAAAATCCCATGTGCTCTGTGCCAGAGAAACAAGACAGTTTTTTATGGCTGTCCTGAGGCTTGCAGTGGCAGGAGCTCTTCTGCACAAGTCTGGGAAAGATTCCTGATGTGATGAATTGTCCAGTTCTGGATGTTCCATAAGACACTCAGCAAATACAGGCACAAGGTAACTAAACTTAATACATTTTGGGCCACCTGGGCATGTGTAGAGAAATGATTTACAAGGCCAAAGACACCTGGTAGTGTCTGACATTGTAGGGACTCTGTGACAGTCAAAGTCTCGGTGTAATGAATCCTGCCCGGCCCATGATTGTCACAAAGAGCAGAGTGAAAATGAGTAAGAGATTGGAGCAATAATAGACTCTCCAGTGGCACAGTAATGATGGCAGCTTAAAGGCTACTGCTGACTGGATGGCCAGGAAAAGCAAATATACCATAAATCATCTGGCTGCAGGTTTGGGCTCGGGACATGGTGCTCAGCTCAGGCACTCACATCACTGTTTCACTGTTTGCTTTCACTCACAGGAAAGCTCTAGTGGAACACTGATTGCATAAGGAATGCATAACCCTCTCTTTCAAATACTGTGTACCTTTGGGCCATTCTCTACCCTATGTCTTTGTCCATCCTTTTCCACTGGAGGTGGAAAACTCTTCTGCCAAACCCTTCTGCCTCCTCTCTACCATAAAAAATAAGGCCAAACTCAGTACTTCCCTCCTCCCCTGTGGTGTGACAGAGCAGTGTGACAGAGCAGCATGGAGCTTTGAGTTACCAGCCCTTCATGCCACCAAACCATTTCATTTTACTGTAAGTAGAGCTCTGTGGAGATCCTGAACTGCCTGTGCTGCCTCTGCCAAGGCAAATCTCCACTAAGGGATAACTGAGATGTGTGGATTACCTCAGTGATGCATTTCATAGCTGCCCTTGCACCGAGGGGATCACAAATCCCAACCCAATATAGGGATAAGAATTCAGTAATTAACTGCAGAGACATCAAATTAAAAGTTTAGAGTCATTATAAAGAACCAGCTGCCCATTTAGCACCTCCTCTACTGCAGCGTGGGGCTGCTCCAGTGAGAGCTGAACACACAGTGTGTAAATGTGTAAGATCCTGCAGTGTAAAATGTCAAGAGGAACAGAGAGAAATGGGAGGAAAGCATGACAGTCAATTATATTTATAAAGGGCCTGATCCCAAGGCCATTACAGAATCTTTCTATTAACTTCAACACCAGCTTTGGACTAAGGCCAGGTATATTTGCAGTGGCAGTGAATCCATGATTATATCTGCCTGCAGAAGCAAACTGTAGGAAAAGGGGAATTCTTGCAGTGCAGAATGTACTGAGCTGTCACCTGCTTTTGGCAAAACCCTGTAATGTAGTTTTCCTACAATAAAAACAATAATAATTCTTCAGTCATAGCTTTATGATTAAACCACACTGAGGCAACGCTTTTTTCCTTTTTTTAATTTGCATAATTCCCAGTCTGCAGTGTAGAGAAACCTTTCGAGATATTAACTAGATTATAAAAATGTCATGTCAGATTTGAGAACTGTCACTAACACGAGACTTTTAATTATGAATAAATTAAAAAAGAGAAACTGCTTTTCCTGTGGCAGTGCAATTTTACATTATGCACAAACACTAAAGCTTAGAAATGTTCAAAGACTGAAAAGTAAAAGGGAGATAAGAGAATGGATTATTCTGGAAAATAGGCGAAAGTAAAACTGATAAAACATTACTATTCAAATGATAGCTTTACAGGAGTCATTACAACAGAATTAATGTTGTTGGAACACAGAGGGAAGCAAGGTTATAAACCATTCAAGCCCGTACACCAGAGATTTATTTCAGGAAATGAATCCTAGCACTCGTAGCAGCAGATTAGTAACCAGAGATCCAGCCAAGGGTGTGCAGGAGATGCACAGGATCTTACACCACACAGCTCTCACACAACTCAGCAGTGAGGAACATCTTTCTGTTTGGCTGCAACAGATATCCTGAGTGCTGTGAAGGATACTCTGATTTCACTGAGGTTACTCACATACTTCATTCATTCCCAGGCTCTGATGTGTGGGCCTGGCTCTGTCCCTGAATGTTTCTCTTCCTTTAAAGTTAACAGATGTCACCAGTTTTCCCAAATATTTATCTGCTGAGTGGGACCATTGGCTGCCTTCAGCCTCCTTTCCCTCCAGAATGTACCCAGAGCCAAGGTCTGTGCAAGAAAAGTTACATCTACTCCTACTGCAATGTGGATTGATTTATCCAGAAACAAAATGCACTGGAATACTCAACACCCTCAGGGATGTGCTGTGGAAACACAAACTGTGTCAGGAAAATGTTTTGCATGGTGGGGGAGTCAATAAGCCCTTCAGCAGGGGTAACCACACATCAGGTGGGATCCAGAGGCAGTTTAGCTCCATTGAGGCAACTTGGCAGCCCAGTGCCAGCACTGCCCGGGCACCACAACCTCTCCTGGGCACAACCTGTCACCTGCCTCACAGCCACCACATTGCCCTTCAACACGTGGTCCTCCTGGCTCAGGCCATCACCAGCCTGGGGTGATTCATGTCCTGCTGCTCCTGAAGCATCTCCTGTGCTCCCACTCCCACTCCAGTATGGAACATGCAAGGCTCTTTGGAAGCTTAACTCCCTGATAACCAGGGCACGACACTCGTGCATCAAAATTAGATGAAATCTGTGTTCTTTGTGGCGGCAGAGAGGATTTGCTTTGTTGAAATATCCTAAAGATGATTAATTTAAAGCCCCCAAATAAATAAAATCATTACTGCCATCTCTTCTCCTGACAAAGATTTTTCAACATAGGAAACTAAGCATTAGCAATCCCACATATAGGTAGGAGCTGGAGTATCTGCTAAAGTGATATTTCATGTTTAAATGGACTTAAATTTACCAGATCTAATGGATAACAATATTTCAAAAAGAGACTTAATCTATTTCATTACATTTTATATTACTTTGTTTAATAAATCATCTTCCACTAGAAACCCAGCCTAAGATGAATTTAACAGACCTTATAAATGATGGGTCAATATCAGCTTTGTCATAAATTCATTTTTACTTTGCATATAGGCCTGGTGGGTACTTTTGTATTGCTTTATTTCAAATGATCCATAATTCATAATTGACTTTGACTTTAAAATGTGGAAGTTTTTTGGTTTTGGGGGTTTTTTTGTCAAGTATGGGATTTTTGCCTTTAATTTTTCAGTGAAGAAAAATTAATACTACTTTAATTAGAGGTTTAGGTAATGCTAATTTCAATTTACTTTTCAAACCATAGCATGGTTTGAAATCCATCTGGCAGCAAGAAGAACAGGATTAATAATACACCCTGGCAAAAACAATGCATGAAGGAACAAGTATAATGATTGCCAGTGGTTCAGGGAGCTGCAGGGGGAATTCAAGTTTCTTAATGCAGAAAAATATTTGTTTCAGCTGTCTTATTACTTGAATATTGGCTTTTTCAGATATTTACAGCTAACTTCAACATGTTTGTATTGGCAAGGAGATGAGCTTGAGGCACGAGGTTTGTTGTACAGATAAGAGCATTAACTGGAAACATTCCATCTACGTGGGGGACCTGAGGGTGCCACTTTCCAAGAAAGCCAAAAAAACAGAAGGCCTCTGAAAACACCCTGATTGTTGCAAAACATGGTCTTTTGAAACAATCCTGAAGGTTCAGTGTGAGCACAGAGGATGTCTCAAGGTTAAAGTTGGGATGGGAACAACCTCCAACTTGACTGTAAATGGATGGTGGGTACAACGTGGAAAGCAAGTCACCTAAACAGATGGAATATAGTCTTCAGCTGTGTGTTGTGCAGGAGTGTGGAATGGGAAGAGAAACAGAATGTAAAAGCAACACATAGAGACCTGTTTTAGCCTCAGAAAATGATTTAACATCTGCTGACTTGGACCTTCTTTTCCAGAGTTATAATTTACAGCATCCAGCCTAGAAGATGGGGCAGTGGATCCTGCTGCTTATGGAAACTCCCTCTGATATGAGTGTCACCCACGAGAGCTGCACTAATGAATTTGAGTGTCACTTGGTGCCATTCTGAAATGCCAGATTGCAACCCTGCCTTCAGCTGAAATCAAGCTCTCTTGGTCCATCCGTAGTTACACGTTATCAAGCCAAGCTACAAGCTCCATAGTTCTGACTGGTGCAGAGAATTCCAAAGCAGTCTGTCTGATAAATTCCTTTAATTGTGCTAGGTGCAGAAGAGTCTGTAGAAAATTGCTACATGTGTCTCCACTGGCTCAGGGAAGATTAAATAAAGGGAGCAAACAGCAGTCCTGTGTAAAGAAACTGTTTACCAAAAGACAAAGTCACATAAGTTGACAGAAATCTAAATGTCCACTTCTAGGCTTATCACAAAACTTGAGCAAAGGCTGAGTTCTCTGCTTATCAAGTATGTCCAGTTACTTCAGAGAAAATTACTTACCGCATCTGAGCTGCTATACAACAGAGAGCAGAATTTGGTCTAGGAAGCAAGGCAAGTCTCCCCACAGGTTAAAGAACATGATGGAGTAGTTGCTCCGTGGGAGACCCCACAGTCAAACTGGTGGTGTTTTTAATGAGTTCAAAATTGAAACAAAAACAATGAAAAGAAATCAAAGAAAAGCAGAAATGCAACAGGTGCAAAAAAAAAAAGCCAAACTGGGAGCCATAATTGCCCTGCTCCATATTGCTGCCTTGTTCTGTTTCAGACATTTTCTCATCTATCAGGTTGGGCATAATAAAATGCAAGAATTATTTCATTCCCATCCAGAGACAAGTACTTGCTGAGAAATATCAGATATGGAGTTCAGCTCACCTGTGCTTCTGGTTCCCCTTACCTTCAATGATCAGCATTCCTTCTTCTAGCTTGTTCTGCTCTACTATTCAACACCTACAAAGGTAGTTTTGAACCAACCCACCTGTGACTTGATTCCACATTGTCCCGGGCATGGAAAAAGCCTTTGATGGGGAATGGTTCTATGAGCTCTTTGATCATTTTATGAGGTGGCAGCCAGTAGCACCCATCAGCAGAGAGATAAGAGAATCCATATTACATTCTCTCACTTTTTTCTGGTCTCTTTTTCTTTTGAAAGCAAAATGTATCTGTTTTCCTCTCTGTGGCTACTCCACCTGAAATGGGAGCGTGGTGAGGTTTCCTTGCCTCGTTATCCTATTTGGCTTCACTTATCAGATCACAGCCTGGAAAAGACTCTCCGTGGAGGTCTTTTGGAAGGGGTGATGGATGAATTACAGAGGAAATAAGGAGGTAGCTTAGAGGGGATGGACCTCTTGTGTGCTCTCTTGGCTTGGGCATTGATGTGTTTTCTCACAGTTTTCCCCTACCTGATCACTAATGCTGTTTGGAAAGAGCTCTCTTTTCTTTCCCATAAATCATCTCTGGCACATCACTGCATTTTTCTTTTTTTTTTTTTCCTGTGTTCAAGGTCAGCCTAAACCCATGACAGAAAAGCATGCACTGTGTCTTTCAATCCTAGTTCTGAAACTGTATGGAGGATATACAGCTTTATGTATTACCCCAAAAATGCAGGACTTTAAAACCCTGCTGCCAGGTATGAAAATGTCTTACCTTGGCCAAGGATCATTCCAGTCCTGTGATGATATGATGCTATATATTTCTGTTGTAGTCAAACATAATGAAAAGGTGTCTTTCTAAACAAACAAATAAATACAGAACATTTATAATTTAATAAATTATATTTATAAATATTATTTATATTATATCAAATATTAAATATTATCATTATATGTTATAAATAATATTTGTATAAATACAGAAGCTTTAAAAATAGTCAAAATGGGTGCCTGCTTCACTTAGCAGGAAGTCAAGGATGGAGAAAGAAAGGTGCAACATCCATAAAGGTGCAACATCACTTGTTTGTGAGCCATATTTGTTTCCTGATCAAGTTGGTGACAGTGATGAATTTATTTCTCCTAATAATTTCCAGGAATTTTGGAAATAAGTAGGGACAGGGCCCTAGAGTCAGCCTTCCTAAACTAAAGACTGGTTAAATTAGCAAAAAATATTTGACTGTGCTGTTTTGTTTAAAGTCCTATGATTGAGTTAGAATTCACTGTTTGGCTAAGAATGATAGCCAGGTCTATGTCCATCAGGAGTTGCAGAGAAGTTCCAATTTAACTGGCCAAATTTTGGGTTAGGCTTCTATTGCCCACAGGTTGCTGGCCTCTTGCAGCAAGGTTTCTCACGGAGAGTCTTCTGCACAAATGGACAAGCCATTTCACTTGTTGATCTTCACAACCCTCCAAGCCAGCACAGGGGATATTCAGAAGCAGGCATTTCAAAATTCCCCAGGGAGATTCAGGGAGTGTTCTTCTTATTCCAACGGCCTTTGAACAGAGCTTCAAAACTGAATTGCCAAACCTGTTTCAATTTCAGACAAATGTTTAGTTCAGAGTCTTGGACTAAACCTCTTGTTTTGAGGCCTTGTTTTGTATACCTGTCACATTTCAGACTGGCTTTGAGTGTCATATTTAAACAGGAGCCTCATGTAGATTTGGGCTGGCTGCCATTCTCCAGGCAGAACTCACAAGGATTTGAGAGGGAGGCCCAGTAGGAAGACACCAGACGGAGGCTCTGTAGTTTTAATAAGTGACAGAAAAGGGCTTTTTTTTTTAGCTTTTTGGAAAAGTCAGACATCATTCTACAGATAAAAAGTGAAAATGTTCTGCATGATAACATAAACAATTGATTTTGCCAACTTTTCAGCAGTTGTAATGGTGAGAAACACTTTATTGACAAGTGCCGTAATCTTCTTTTGAGAACTTTGCCTTTTAATAACTTCTGAGTCAGAAAAGTTGAGGGAAGGTAGGGAAGAGATGTGATAGGCAGACACAAGTGCTGACTCCATGCTAAGGCAATCCTAATGCAGTGAAGCTTCAGAGCCTTTCTCTTTCATTAATATAAATCAAAATCTACTGAATGAATTCAGCTGTGCTTCTGGATTTGATTATTCCTTGGCTGAATGAGCAGAGAACAAGTGATTAAATTCATTGCTGATTTTTAGGTACACAGCTTTCCTTGTGTGTTGTCCTTCACTAGCCAAACTTACTCTGTGGTATTGGGCAAATCAAAAGGAATCAAAAACCAAAGAACTTAAAAAATAGGAATAATGGATGACAAGTTGCTGGATGGAGCTGGCAGTTGCACCTATGCTATTGCTCACTTAGAGTCTTGCATCCCTTTCCTGCAATCATCGGGGGTTTTTTACTATTTCAAGCTCTCTCCCTGGATTCCAGTGTCTTTAATGGAAGCAATAACGAGCCTTGAGATATTTGTATCATAGCAGTCTGTTTTTTTCAAGTCTCTCAGATATCTTGAGAAAACAATCCTGGAAGGGAAAACGTGTTGTGTTTCTAAACCAGAGGAATGGGTACTTTGGACGAGGTGCTACCCTCAGCTGCCTGAAAAACTAGATATTAATTCCTTTTCTCCTGTTTCTGGATGTTTAGATAGAAAACTCATGAGCATACAAGTGTCTTTTTCCTGGTGGACAGCGGGACTTTGATCTTGGTTAGGGCCTCAAAATGCTGTGACTGTACAAAGAAAACCCTGTCTCACCATGGTTGTGTCAGTGGTGACCATCAGCTTGGCAAGGGACCCTCAGCAGTGCTTTCAACTGGAGTCTGTTCAAACCTAATGAATGAATTCCACCAGTGACTTTAATGGGATACAAATTACTTTAATGGGAGGCAAATTAGGCCAGCTTGAAACACATTTAGAATCCCAGTAATGAGGTACCACATAAGCCTTTTTCTGAGGTACCAAACTGGACTCTACTGGTTTTGTTTACACAGACAAACACTGTGTGGTCTGGTGTTGCAAATCTTTATGGATACTGCATGATTATAGACAGCAGTGTGTGAAGAATACAACCTGTGGTATTAGTGGATTAGGTTCTCTTGGGGCTGATGAGCATCATATTTGAGTAACACCTGTAGGATTTGGCTGCAGTGTTTGTACTGTTATTAATTTGCTGTTAGGTACAGTAAGCAATTTTTCATCTTCAGGTTTTGTGACATCTTGCCATGTCAGCAGAGACAGGATTGATTCAGGAAAGGACATTTCAGTTATTTTCCCTCTTACTGTACAGCTCAGGAATCTGGCATTTCTGACATGAGTGAAGGATAACTAAAAATGAGAAAGTCTACAATTTTTTTATTCAGAATATGCTACAAACAGCAGGTAAATTGACATATATTAGATTTCACAGTTAATCATATTTCTGACTCTGTGCTCAGTTGTGAAGAAACAACTGAGGATAAGGGTGACACATGTATCAAATGAAATGGTGTATTGTCCATACTGGGGTATGGACAAGTAATTAATAACTGCCCTCTACCTCCACTAAAAAGTTTGGAATATTGCTGTGTAGCTCTGTTTTTGTCAAGGAGATTAATGGTCAAGTACTGAGGAGTTGGGAGAGGAATGGTTTCATCATGGTTCAATCCAGTGTCATAATAATTATATGGGCATTTAGGCATTGGCATTAAATTCACTAGAATCTAGGTTTTTCCTCTGGTATTGAGAATGGAAAGCATTTTGACTAACAGCTTAAAGCAGAATTATCTGCTGTCGTGGTCCTGGGTATCAAAGTGAACAACAGTGCAAGTTTCATCTCTGATATATTAATGGACTCCTTGATTTTCTGAGTTTCTCTCTTCAGTGAGTGCCTTAATCATTATGGAGCGATATGATCTATTGAAAGATTGGCTTCAAATCTGGAATGACAACAGTGTTTTCTAATCAAGGAAACAATACCCAGGCACTGTGAGCACAGTAGTTCATATTGAGACTGGGGGTACAAAAGTATATGAAAAGCAAAACAGGACATGGGCCATAAATGCATCTGGAGGCAGGTCATGTGAGGGGCATCTTTCCCAAATGTTGGGGCACATGATAAGAAAGTGGTAAGATACAGTCTGTATCCTGACTGTAATGTTGGGATGAAGCTGTATTCCAGGACTGTCTTGGCAGACAAAGGTTATCTGATCCTAACTGGATAATTCTTACCAGGGTGGGGTGTGAATGGCTCAGCACCTACACAGACACAGGAGTGAGTGTTTTCAGAAGAGAATTCAGGAAAGCCCAGTGTCAAAGGCTGCTCTGAAAACTCCAGCCTGAGTAGCATGAGCTCATAACCCATGTAACAGATGACTGTCTGGGAGCTGCAAAGAACAGACTGATGTTTTACAGGGGATTTCTTATCAGTGTTATCATCTCCCAACATTTGAGGAAACCGGATCCTTTGCTAAGCAGGTCATGTATTTAAGAGATGGTTTCCTCTGTATCCACAAAACATCTGGCTAAGCACATATGTCGCTCAGCCAGAGGCTAGAGGAGGGTTTACAGTTCCAGTTGTGAGCACAAATATAGCTCTAAATAGCATCTGGACCATGAAACCAAATATTAAATACTGAATTTCCGGCATTTAGGGGGAAGGCAGCTTGACTAATGCTCAATAATCACCAATTTCAAATGAAACTCATAAGGAAGAACAAGACGAGGGAGATTACAGAGTGATTCTGAATTTCAGAATAATTGTCATGATCACAAACTCTGGCAAGTGAATTCTGTCAGTGACTGAAATCGAAGCAGAATTAAAATTTGGTTATAAAATGTGAATTCCCGTAGCTAGCTCCATCCTCTTCCCATATCAATGTAGCTTTCTGTCCTCAAGCTAATCTTCTGAGTGAAGAACAGAGCAATGAAATAAAACTTGAGAAAAAGGCTTATTTCTTTTTTCCAAAATCACAAACCCTGGTTTTCATAAAAAGAAGACAAAAGTGATAGCTTCAGGACAAAGGTAGTTGAGATCAAATGAAGCCGATTTGAGATGTGATTAAAATTTTAAAAAAAGGAGAAAGAGAAGTCATAATGAGAACATTTGCCTTCTTTCCCAGAAGAAGGGTCAGTGGATTAAATGGAAAATGTTTTGCTTTTAGATCTCTGTACATGGATCTCAGTATTACAGATGGGCAGCAGCACCCATATATCACGGTGATGGCAGCATCTGGTTAGATAAATGTAAGAAAACTCCCTGTATGTGAAAGTTTGTCCCTTGAAGTATCAGGGGTAAAAACCTCCAATTATCTGCCAAGGAAGGGAGGGAAAAGATTTCACCTGAACCAATTTTTTAAGGACGAAAATATGAATAGTGCCATTAAAAGAAAGGTACCCTACTGCTTATCCACAGCTTAAGCATCTTCTTACACAAAGAAGGACTTTTAAAAAAAACCTTAGCTGGAAATATAAGATATCCTCAAGGAACTCACTAATGCTGAGATGCTTATGTTTAAGCATTAGTAATTTACTAAAATTGTTGGTACTAATCATCTACTTTTGCTTAACATGTGCTGCAGTTCTGTGCACACTGGTGTCATAAATTGTGGTGCTGAAGGGCACAAGCACAGCAATTCCTCCCTAAGTTTAAGGAAGACCCTCCCCTGTGAGCCCATTATTACTTTGCTGTTGATGAATACGAAGCTCAATAGAAAATCTCATACTAGACAAAGTCAACTGGATAAACCTCTAGTGTCTTTCATTGCAGAGCTTTATACAGCCTTAAAATATTGTGTAATAAAGCTTAATTTAAACTAGGTGAGAGGCAGTGAAATAGCAGAGATTTTACATGAGGTTAAACAACTTAGAACTCTTTGCTCTGAAGGACCATGAACAAGATTGCCTTTGAGCAGCTTTCCCTAAATTGTGGGTTATATTCTTGTCTAGCTACAAGTTTCTCTGCTGAAAGTGAAGTAAATAAAATGTTTATTAACATACCAATGTGCCACTATGGTATTTTCTCAGAACATTTGGGAAACCTGTAGAGGACTTTCTAAGATCTCATTATATTAAAGAAAAAGTGATTTTAGTTGCAAGATGTGAATTATATGGATGAGTGAGCATCAGTAAACAAGCTTAGTTTAAACTGGTACCTTGGAAAACCTATTTCTAAAAACAATTAGTGATTAATTACTCTTAGCACTTGGGAAGGTCATTAAACTGTGTTCCCTACATTAGCAAGTACAAAGAAAATTCTCAGCTTAAAGTTGGGGATGGAAATCTATGAAGTTTTTTGCAGCCAAGAAAACAAACTGAGCAACACAAATTGTCAGCTTGAGTTCAGGAAACAAAGAGCATTCCTGCATTTGGTACATATAGCACAGAAGTTCAAAGGGGCCAGAAGGTACATAAAACAGCAAAGCTTTTCAAATCCTCCCACAGCTCTCAAGCATCACATTCATCTTAAAAATATTTCAGGATTCCAAATTGACCGAAAATTGAGGTCAATATTTTTGTGCCACTCTAGCAGTTCAAAGGCTCACCCATTTGCACTCTTTCCACTTGCTGCTCTATCAAACCATTTCGTCACCACCTCGCCACTGTTAAGCCAGAGAGGAGAAAAACGAGGAGCCCAAGTGTAAGAAATCAGTACAATAAATCTGTTGTTGCAATTGTGTTTGAGGTAATCAATTCGTAAAATGACCTAAGGGGGGTTCCTAGGGAACCTCAGCATCTTGTATCCGCTGGGTTTGGATACTAATATACAGCTGACAGAATTCAAAATTGAAGCAAAGAGTTAGTCAGACTTGTTTGTTTGTTTGTTTGTTTGAATCATGTTCAAGTTGGGCTGTACCCTGGGATTGACTGAAGGAAGCAATGGTCTCTGGACACAAGATCTGCCAGATGCAGAGCCAACAAGTTCTCTAAGGTGGGCTGTGAATTAGCAATGTGGACTAAAATATTAAGATACTATCCCGAGCAAAGAGGACAGGTATTGTTAAAGCAGGGGTTGAGACCATGGCTTGAGTTCTGGACTCATTTGGGGTTTGTCTTCCCTCAGGCTCCACCTGTGACTTCACTGTCAATATAAAGAGGTTCAGAAACTTCATTTCTCAAGGATCACACCAAGGCAATTATAGCTTTTAGCACTTTTTGCGTCTTTAGATTGACAGTATAAACCATGTCCCCAGTGAAACTAGCTCATCATGTAATCTTCCATAAAGTGCGACCAAATAATTCAGGCTGCCCTGGGAGAACCCTCTCACCTTGGTAATGTAGAGAAAGGTAGAAAAATTGTACTTGAAAAACGCAGTGCTTTGGTGTCTTTGTACTAGATTGGTTTTCCTAAAAAATAAACAATGCTGATATTCTCATTATGATCTTGATGTTCAATTTAAAAAAAATGGTGGAAAACACCCTCTATTTTTTCTGCTTGGTGACAGGCAAATGCCACACTCTATAAAATCCAGAAGACTTCACATCTCATTTCAATGGAATCTGGTTCCAGTAACCACTGTGTTCAGTTTAAAAGTAATCAGCTATTTGAAAGAAATGTAGTCAAAGAGGAAAGGCAAAACCAGAAGATAAGGAAGTTAGTTACAGGGCCAGATATCCATGTAAAGTTATGTTTCCTTCTAGTCAAATACATTATAATGTCAAAGGATTTTATTATCTGACCATACATCAGAGCAGTGTGTGTTAAAAAAGTTCTCATTACTTTAAATGTTTGACTTAAATTGGCAAAAAGAGAAGTGAGATTTTTTCCAAAGGTATGTAAACAACTTGATGTCTAATTCTGTTTGTACCTTTGACACCTGCTCTTAAAAGAGCCAAATTGGACAGTTTTTCCTTAGGTAAAACACCCACATAAGTCAGTGCGTGGGAGGCACAGGGACAGGGGAAGGAATGAAACTGAGATCCTTTGGGCTACAGAATATATGAATTCCTTTTAATGAGATTTTGATTACCAGCAGTAGTGCCTTGGAGCAAAAACTACAGCAATAATCTCTAATGTATTATTTTGCAGGAGAAATTTAAACATTATAATGTTAATCCAATGAATGTCCATTTAGGCTGGCTAATGATGAAACACTGTATATTACATGGCAGTCACCAACTAATATGAGGAGAGATATCTTTTATGGGATTATATAAAAAGAAATCAGTTTCATCAAGAATGCAGTTACTCACTTGGAAACCTTCCCATTTACTGAGTCTCAAGAATCATGGGGGATCAAAAACTGATATAATGAGATCATTTCCCCCAAGTAAAAATGCAATATGTGATTAGCCATTATTGACTATTATACGAAATGAAAAGGAGTTCAATCCCACATCCTTATCTCCTCACGTGGTGAAGCCTGGGTAGAAAGAGGCCTATAAACATAATGTTTTTGATTGGAGGATCCAAGTTCTTTCATTATGGAGGCATATTTTAAAGGGGAAATGGTGGCATTATCCATTACTGATAGCTTTTTTCTGAGAGGAATGCAAAAATTCCAAAAACAAAACACAAAATGGGTAAATTCACAAGAAGTTTATCAAACCGTTTGCATAAGTTGGAGTATAAAAAAGCCTGAACTGCTTTTCATTGCTTGCATTGCATTTTCTATTTGGCTCCACTTGAAAGCTCATGATTTGGAATGTTCTGGTCTGAATGTGTTTGTGTGAGCTGAATCAAAACCAACACCACAGTCCTGGGCTGTGAAGTTGTGTGATGAAAAATGGTGCAGAGACAGGAGGAGTGTTCACCTCAGGTACAGAACTCTCTGTGGTTTGTGCCTGACCTGAAACTTCAAATTCAAATCCTCTTCTAAGAGATCCTGATACAAATCTCAAAGCTGTAATCAAAATATGCAACGTCAGCAGCATCCTCAAATGTGGAAAGCCTCAGCACTCCTGAAGTCTAATTCCTTTATTTTGCTCATTTGCCAGTGTCTTCTTCCTGTTTCCCCACAGCAGTAGGATGAGGAGCAAGTGCTGTTTCATCCCACACATCCCAGCAGAGTATGAGACTGTCTCATAGCTCTGCCATTCAGAAAAGCAGATCAATGATCCAAGGATCTGGACTGGGTCTTGCAAGGAAAGAATCTGCAGTAAGGAAGACAGGTTAGCTTTTCTTTTTTTACAACCCTCTCAAGCTGAATGAAGTGAAGGGAGGAGAAAACTGCACATCTGCCACAAGCAAATGGAATGAGTTGCCATCCCATGTGCCTGCAGCAATCCTCAAACAAAAGCTGGAACAGGCCAGGGTGTGCCTGGGAATCCTGGGTGTGTGTATGATAACCTGATCTCTCCTTTTTTGTGTGTATGGTTTCCCCTGACACAGGAAAAGGAATGGCTTCCCCACGGGGGCTAAAGCAGTTGCTCCACAGGCCAGTGACTTTAGAAAAATATTTGATGCTTTTCTGATTTGTTCTAATAGGGTTTAACTGTTGGAAATTAGGGAAGATAACATGTGCCTGTCAGAATACTCAGTGGAATGCTGGTGAGCTCTTGGTGGAAGCCCAGCAGTGTAGAAACTGTTGGTGCTGCAGACCTGCTGTTTGGAGCTCACTGCTCTGCTTATTTAGTGGATCACTTAAGGCACTGCCGAGGCTCAGATACAGAGCCTGAGCTTCATACAGAACTCTATCTGCATTCTACAGCCCCAAATCTACAGGAAACATATTCTGATACAGCTGAATGGAAATGAATATCACTTCTGTATTAAGATGCACTCAGAGATGTAGTAAAAAATACCCCTGTGCCTCTGGATTAAAAAAAAAAAAAAGGGGGGGGGAACTTTTATTATGTAGACAGTGGATGCAGAAGTAATGAGACGAGCACTGTGCCAAGCAGAAGATGCTGCAGGACATCAGAGGAGCCAGCACAGCCTGACTGTGTCACAGTCACCTTCACGCAGCTCTCCCAGACACACGGAGCCTCCATCAGGAAAACAAGGCTTCAACTCTGCAGCAGAGCCAGGGGGGACACCCTGGGAATGGGCTGGGCTCCTCTGCCAGGGGGGTGACACCCTGGGCATGGGCTGGGCCCCTCTACCAGGGGGGTGACACCCTGGGCATGGGCTGGACCCCCTCAGACACCGGCGGGTTCGGTGCATGAGGAGAACACACAGAATCTGCAAACTGAGGTTTGCTGAGGGGCAGCACAACACACAGGAGCCTTTATATGAAACAAAAATCCGGTGGGTCTCTGTGACCCCCCCAGGGCTGAACATCAGGTGCTGCAGGAGAGACCCAGTAGCTCCTGGGGGTGTCTGGGCTGTGGTGCCCTGAGCAGCTCATCGAGCAGGTTGCGTTACACAGAATCACAGGATGTGCCGAGTTGGAAGGGACCCACAAGGATCACTGACTCCAGCCCTCAGCCCTGCACAGGACCATCCCCAAGAGTCACACCCTGTGCCTGAGAGTATCATCCAAATGCTCCCTGAGCTCCGGTAGCCTTGGTGCTGTGCCCACTGCCCTGGGAAGCCTGGTCAGCGCCCAACCACCCTCTGGGGGAAGAACCTTTATTCTAATATCTGACCTAAACCCTGCCCTGCCACAACTCCATTGTGGCCATTCCCTGGGGTCCTGTGTCTGGTCCCCACAGAGCAGGGATCAGTGCCTGCCCCTCCTCTGCCCCTCATGAGGAAGTTGTAACTGCAATGAAGTCTCCCCTCAGTCTCCTCCAGCTGAACACACCAAATGCCCTCAGTGTCCTCACACAGCTTCAAATCAAGGCCCTTCATGGAAATAGCGTGAAGAAATGCTAGGACAGTGTCCACTACATTTGTCAAGGTCCCTGCTTCCCCCTAGCAGGTTAGTTTTGCTGTGGATATTGGGTTTTGGTGGAATATCTTCATAGCTCATCCTCTGGATGTTGCTTTAATTCCATAGGGAGCATTTTACATCACTTTGTGAGCTTTCAGTCTATTTTCTGCTGTCCTTTTAACATCTGCAGTTGGTTTACGCTGGAGCACCCTTAAATGCTTGGGGTAACACCTGCCAAAAATCAAAGGAAAGCCAGGAATGAGGCAGGTGCAGAGATGGGGAGAGCTGCAGAAATTAGGGGTATAATCGAAGTCAGGTGGTTTCCTGCTAATGCTCAAGAGCCTGAGTGAGCCCACAGCCTGGAAATGTCTGGACATGAGGTAGGGTGATAAATAATGTGTGGGTTGGGATTTTGGGCTCTGGGGTGTGAGAATCCTGAACTGGACTCCTCTGTTTGTGGTCCAGGCTCCCATGAGCTCCAGAGGTGCCCCTGCTGGAAACTGTATGTGGGATGGCACGTTTGCTGGCAGTGTCAGCTGATGTCTTTATGATATAATTAAATAGCAATTACTTTCCTTCCTTCCTTCCTTCCTCTTCTGTATTCCTACAGAGAGTTGTGAATAGAGCATGTTGAGATCTATTCTGGGTGAAACTGTGCAGTTGCGCTTCTTTTTTTAATTATTATTTTAGCAGACACTTTCTTTGCATAATTCCAAAATAAGCAACTTGACAGCATATATTTGAGGCTTCCAAAATTTGACGTTAGCTTTCCTGGGACAGAAAGAGTGTGTTAGTAGCGACTGAAATAGATATTTGTTGGATTTTTTTTTTTTAAATATTCTGTATCCTTTTACAAAAATAACAGCTAATTCATTGGATATAAATAGACTACTGCCTTTGGAATTTTGCTCTTGCTGTAAAATTAGTTTATTTGGGTTAACTTCATGCCCAGTCGTGCTTGTCTTCAAAGTTCACAGATATTTTGTGTCGTTATATGACGAAGTTAAGGTAATTTGTGATGCTGAGACAGGTTTCCTCATCTCTTACTTTCTTCACACAAATATTTTCACACATGCATTTGTGTGTGCATGACCTTATGTATCTAACTTCACTCTTACTGTGTTTTATTCCTGTAAGTTTTTTGTATCATTATTAGAAACAAGGAAACTTCAGATTTCGTACCTGTCATAGTGCTGAGACAAATAGTCCTCTGTGTTGGTTGTGGCTGAATCTCTGAAATAAAATATAAATCCAGATTTTGTAATATATGAAGAGAAAAGAATCTTATTTAATATTGAGTCACAGAAAACAAATACAACTGTCTTATTTTTCCAAGGGTGAAATTCAAATGTTAGTCTTAACAGCTATTATCTGCCCTGGAGGCAAGGCAGTTTATGCCAGCTGTTGGTGTGTGGTGTCAAGGTTTACCTTTTCGTGCAAAATTCCCTCATCTTTCATTTACATTATGCAGTTCTTTAACTGAATAACTCTTGTCTACAAAAAAAAAAAAAAAAGGTACTTACATAGTTACCCTCAAGGAAACAGTTGTTTTGAAATGTAATGCTTGACCAAGCTGTGGCTCAGGAGTCTTTTTGTTTCTCCTGTGCTGCAAAGTAGCATCAGTTTGAAGTGCAAGGCATCAGCCCATAAAAAATTAGCCAGAATAGGCTCCATGTAAAATGATTGAGACCAATTCACTCTTACTAGTTTATCAAATATAGCGTTTCTTTCTGCTGCATCCTGCTTACAGACTGTGGCACTGTTTTTATTTAGTACTTGATGTTTCCACTGTCCCTTGAAAGAGGTGTAAAACGAAAGAAAGCGACAAGAGGACGCCTTCAGTGCCCTTTAAAACTGAGGAAAGCCACGTTTTTGCAAAGGGTCGTCTCCCCCACCTAACTGAAGCAGAGACACATTTGTTTTGTGGCTACACAGCTGGAAGATCTCACTGGGAGCAAAGGGAAGAAGAAAACTTGAGCCCTCGAAAATCTGGTTGTCATTTTATTCATCTCTAGCACACCTTTCCTAAGACTAAAAATTCCCAAAATCTAATGGCTTCTCCAGAGGGAAAAGGTTTTGTTTTTCTTTCAGTTCATTCATGAGAGTTAAATGAACTTTTATTTTCTAAACTGGATCTCACTGGAATTTGGGCACGAAGGAAGAAATACATTTCAGGTTCAATCTCTGAAGGAAAAATGTCTGTGCCATGACTCAAATACATGATTCTTTCCCAGACATGTTTAGTGAGTAGGAGAATAAATTTTTCTTTTTGGTTGTTTACATTCTTGTTTTATGTCTGGAAGGTTTTTTTGTGGTGTTTGTCTGTCGCTGTATTCAAGCATTTTGTTCTCTGGTGGGTTTTTTTTGAGCTTAACATTATTTCAAAGAAACCTTACAAAGTGTTGGCTATAATTATATCTGTCATTAAATATCTTTGATTTTTCAGCCCTACTGAAATTACTGTCGTTGTGTATCAGCAGAGGCAAAGTGCTTTAGTGCATCAGCTAATTTATTGACTGCACAGGTTAGTGGGAGTGTCAGTAGAACGGCAAGTAGAATAATTCTCATAGCTCTCATTATACTTTCAATCAGAGTTAGCAGAAATAAATATAATGTAGATTGTTCAATCAGACAAGAGAAGTGTTAATCCAGCATTAAAATTTCTCATTCTTTAATAACAATCAAACAGTGTAGGTACCATGGATACATCTTATTATAGCTGTGACAAATACATTTGTTTGCTCCGTTATAATTTACCAAATTGGCAGATGCTAGTGGAGGAAAAAAATTATAGGTTAGGCATACATGCTGTTTATGGCATTGTCCACAGAGATGCTATGTGAAGCAGAATGAAAATGGGATTTTTTTTAATTTTTTTTTAGGGTGAAAATGACTGATTTAAACTTTTCTCTAGAGCTGCATTGAGGAAATGTAAACTTCTTCTGAGTTGAGGCTTTGTTTTAAAAAATTTTACTTCTTTGGTGTTGTCTTGCTTGAAAAAGAAAAATATAAAAAAAGGAGTAAATGAAAGCTAGAGCCAAAATATTTTCGAAGAAAAATGTAAAAATTTCACTAGAAGACTTTTGGAAGAAGCATTTTGGAGTTTTCAAAAATAACTTCAATGTGAAATTTGGCAGAACAGACTGTTCTTGAAATTTCACATCACTGTGATGATGTGGAATCAGCATGTTAATCTTCTGGACACATCTTATTAAAAATTATGGCTGACCAGATGTGATTCCACGGGAATATGAAGAGATGGAGATTCTTGACAAAATCATGCCATCCCTAGAGCTGGGAAAAAAAGGGAATTAGCCATTGGGACCAAATGTCTTTATTTGCAATAGTGCAAATAAAATAAACTGTTCGTTGACTTCGGGACCAGAGGGGTGTGTTTGAGATGCACTGGCACAGATCAGAATTGCACCTACTCCTATGTTGTCCACCCAGTCCCATTCCCCTCTGAGACTTCCATGCCTCTCTAACCCATCTAGACCAGATATTTAAAGTAATTCCATATCACTGCTTCCCTCTCACCCACAACTGTGGTTTGGCACCAAAAAAGAGGTATGGGAGATAAAACTTTCAGAGTACGTTCATCAAAATGGTTTAAATCGCAAGAAAAACTCAGTACAGAATGTTCTTGACTGCAGGAGACAGAATCCAACTCGAGCATTGTCAGATTTCTGGAATTCAGAAAGAGGTATTGGATGCTGGAGGTATTTCAGGAGGAAGAGTGAGCTGTGGGGACTCGTATAAAAGGGAACATTAAAGGAGCAAAGCACATCGAGTTTGGCTGAGCGGTGGCTACAGAGAAACATAACAGCACACAAATGTGTGAAGGATCAAAGCACCAAAGAGGCAGTGGAATTTCGAATGCTAAAAAGGGATTTTTCCAGGAGTAAAGGGTGAAGCTTCAAGCAGCACTTGAGGAAAATCTAGAGAGAGCCCTCAGCTCTGGAATATTGAGGTATGAGCAGCTCTGGAGTACCAGACAAGAGGCGGCACCAGAGGAACTTTTCACTTTTGTTTTCTGACAAGTTGAATTGTCTGGATGTCACTCATTGCTTAGTTTTGAAAAAAAATGAGGCTGGCACCTCAGTCAGCTTTTTTTTTTTTTTTTTAATTTTATTTTATTTTAATTGTGGAGTCTGTACCACCATTAGTTCCAAAGAAAGCTATTTTGGTGGTAAAGAACCAAAAGCCTCTTACATGATCCTTTATCCTGTCATAGTTCAGAGCACCACTGAACCCCACAATAGAGGAGGAGCATTAGATATGCAAAAGAGCACCTGCATTAAAGGAGTTGCCTTGAAGATGGAGATGAAAGCAACAACCTGAAGTACCTTCTTAGAAAGGAGACCAGACCAGTAGCTTTTGAGCTGCAGAGATCTTTCCAAGCCTCAGGGAGTTGACCTTAAACCGAGATCAGCATAATTTGCACTTTTTCCAGTTTCTAGGGAGGGTTTAGTCCCCTTGACATAGTGCTTCTCTTCATTGAGTCATCCATTAGCCAGATACAGAACCAGAGAAAGCCCTGAATGTCCTGATGAATGTGGTTTTGCTATCAAAACTGTTCCATGTGATTTGTATATGATGGCTTTGTGTGTGTGTATGGTGGACAGGCCATACCTTTCAAGAACAGCTCTTTTTTGCAGGTCATTTTCACACACTATATAAGATAAAAACTTGCATTATTCAATGGTTGAATTAGTAACAATTTGGCAACTGAAGGAGAACAGCACTTTATTGTGAAAATGCTTCTGTAACCACTAGCAACTCTGATTTGGTGTCAGGTTTAGCTGTTCCTTAAAACTGAAATTACTTGTCCTTGGAGATGCTGAATAATAGCAGGTGTCTCTGAGAGTAAACCATGCCTGTCTATCTTGATATTGTGTTTCTTTTAAAGGTAGAGGCATTCTTTGACATGGTAAATAGTATGCACACAGAAAATGTGCAGCAGGAGAGACAATCTTGGATAAAAATATAAACACTTTTTGCTTTGATCTTTCAGTCAGTTTTCCAAGATATTGACAGAACAATGGATTAATTAGTGAGGAAGGTTTTATTAAGTATATGCAAACTGCCTGAAGTCTCACAGGGAGTCTCATGTGAGAGAGATTAGTGAGAATAGGTGGAATGGGGATTTAAGACAAAAGGCAAATACCCAATGACACACAGAAGAAAAGTGACTCTGTTGACAGGCAAATTGTGTAAAGTTAAATGTAAAAGGGTTGATTTCTTGCAAAGGAAGCCAGTAAAGTTTTGCCAATAAATTAAATGGTAGCAGAATTGTTTTGCCTTTATAATACAGGGCAGTGCTTCTACCCAGAAGACAAACCATCAAATGTAATAGCTGGTGGAAGCAGGACTTCAGAAAAATGGGAGTCTCCCCTGTGTGGAATGAAGTTCTGATGGGAGAGTGCCTGGAAAAAACTTGGGCTGCAGGTGAAGGAGTTTTGGCACTGCAGAGTTCTTGAGTTGCCTCTTTTACTTTCATATAGCAAAAAAACCCTGTAAGAAGCAATTGGGCAAGGAGATCAACTTAATGAACTTAATAAAAAATTCTTTGCCACCATAGATCCCATAAGATCTCAGGTCCCAATATTCCTATATCTGTTTTTTCTTAATAGAGGTCTCTCACCTCATTAACTTCTACTGGGAAATATTTTTTTAATAAGAATCACCTTTTCAAATCAGAACTTATGATGAAGATTTCTGCTTTTTTTTTTTTTTTAAATACCCAACTTCCTCACTGAAAAGTTGAGAATATAATTTGTTAGATAAAAGCTAGATTTTTCTCATTGAAAATTAAATATCTGGCATCATTTGGGTTTGTGTTTTCATCCACAAATGAAAAGACTTTCATTGGAATCTTTAGGGACAAAGCCAAAAGCATTTACAGGCTCTCATGGAAAATGGTATATGTTACTTGGCCAGAAGTCTTATAATGCAATTAAGATAACTTGTTCAGGGAGAGAATTATAAATGCTGATATCTTCATAGTTTTGTTGAATAGCTGTAATATTTTCCTGAGGTTAGTGGTTAAGTTTCAGTTAAATGTTTACCTTTTTTTTTTTTTTAAATGAAGCTTTCCCAAAATAGGGAGAGATGTCTTAAATGTGTTATCTTTAAAATTCTATTTATAACACGCATAGAAGTATATTTATCATCTTATAAATGCATCTGGAAATAAATATTGTACTGAAAATAGCCAGATTTTGATTTATTTGGGGTACCTAATAACGAAGCAGATGCATCCACACCCTGTTGTGAAAGTATCAGGAATTTATCATCTGCCCTTGCAAAGCAGAGACAAGGGCAAGTTGTACTGGAGTAAAAATAGGTGTGGACCTTGAACCCATTTGCCCTGACTTACGTAGGTCAGGACACAATCCAGAGGGAGAAACACCTTCCCTGGCAGGTTTGGTGTTTGTGTTGCTGCAGGAGTCGATCAGAAATTCCCACCGTGCCCGATCAATAACTGTGGCCATTGAAGCAAAAATAGAACAATTAGTAACACTGGTGAGCAACGTGGGAAGCTGAAAGGAGCGGGCTAGTGAGGAATGACACAGATAGATGCCAGCAGTAAAGAGTGGGAAAATAAAGTAGAACAGCTGCCCAATTTACCTAATTGTGCAATAAAAGTAAAAGAAATCTGATTTCTCGAAGTAGTGCACCAAAAGTTCACGCACAAAGTGTTCGAAGCGTGGCACAGTTTGAGAAAAGGGAAGGTGATGATGCCCTGTGCTGCTGGAAACTTGGCTGGTGGGTGTTCTTTTGGTGAAGGTCGTGACTGAGGGTTTGGATTGGTAGGCTGAACACTGAAACAAAGTCAGAGAGACTTGATTTCTCTTCCCAGGTCTGCTTCTCTTTTTCCCAATGTGTGATATTCTTTCACTTTTTACCTTTTGTCTGCCTTGTGTAAATCTCAAGATCTTTAGGGGAGGGTTTGATTCAGGTGAATGTGACTTCAGTCTTGGCTGGGGCTGGCAAAGGTTCCTGTAATACAAATAGTATCTTGTAATTAAAAAATCCAAGATAATGATATGGTAAAACTTACCCTGAAAAATCTGTCCAAATATCAAAATAATATTGGATAAAAAAGAATAAAGATATGTGACAGATTTTTGAGCAGGAAATGAAAGGGTCTTGCTAAAGTACTAAGGGAATGTCCTGTTTGACATTCTTTAACTCCATAATTGGCAGAAATTTAGATATCTGTCTCATGAGATGATGTAAAAGTAATAGATATGGCCAACTGCACCATGTAACATGAAATTCATAAGAAAATGTTAGATTACAAAATTTCCAACACAGACTTTTTTTTTTTTCTTAGATGGCTCTTACATGGGAACCCTAAAGGAGAAGAGTATTCTGGTTCAGATAAGAAGCAAGTTTTGAAATACCAGCGTGTTCTGCAAGCTTAAAATTCTGGAGTGTGACTCAAGTCAGTGGTGATCCAGAACAGCAGGGGTAAGTACTGCATGTTCTGGGGCCAGAATATGTTGCATTCTTTACCATCTGAGCCATTAGCAAAATATGAATTAAAAAAAGAAGTTTAAGTTATGCAAGAAAATGGGCTTTGGATTCCTATTAAAGATAAAATTAATTTCATACCCAAAACACTGGACAGTGGCCCCCTGGAGAACAATGAAGAGAGTGAAAATCCCATAGACAACGGACGTTGAAAGCTGCATAATAGTCTTATCATTTCTGTACAGCCTTAGTTGAGACAGCTGTAATTAATTATAAGAAAATGACAAATGGTCAAGGCTATGCTGAAGGCAGTGGCCCTGGTACTTGACATTGTAATGCAACTGGGGAAAAGCTTGTCAAATCAAGGGTGTGTTAATTTATTAGGCAGCCCTTCGTGCCAAGTTGAATAAAAGGAAGACAAAAAAATAGAAGGTGAAAAGTTACTGCAAGTATTAAGTATTTGAGGGGATTTTCATAATCTGCATACTTTAAGACTTCAGTAATTTTATTCATCTGACTTCTGCCCCAGGTGCTTGTTCACTTGTCACTCACACCTCACACAGTGGGCCACGGCTGCGAATCCATCCATCATTATTAGTTGATTATATCCTGTAGTGTCAGTGGAGTAAAATCTTAGTTTGGCCAAATGTGGGTTCTACTTCAGCAAAATGCAAGTCTTTCACACTCTGCCTAGTTTAGTTCTTGTCAAAATATGTGTTTCAAAATACTTTCTTCGGCTCCTCTGATTTTTCATACCTGTGATTTGCAAAACATGGGCAGAGTCCCGTGGTTGAACTGTGGGCTCAGCACTGGGGGAAGGCAGATTTCAGCCTGGGCTGGGTTCTTGACTTCTTGTGTGTACTTATGTTCTCTTCTTCCTTTCTTGTTTCAACCATAATTCTTAAAAACAGAACTTTCTCTTAGCCCTTTAAGTCCCAACAAAGCTTTCAACAGGAGTAAACTTACGCCAAAGGTCAGTATTTACATGTAAACTGAAATGAGCTTGCAGCACAGCCTGGCATGCCTTATAGGAGGGAGTTGGGGGGTTTTTGTAGATGCTAACAAACATGGCAAGAGCCAATGACTGCAGCCAAGTGAATAACATGTGGCAAGCATTGTCCAAGAATCCTGGATCCCTCTCTCCTTCCAACATTGATAGAAAATGTCACTGTGTTGTCAGTCCTTAGAGAGCATCGTGATACTGTCCAAATGGCTTTGGGTAGGAAATGGGCCTTTAAAGGCCAGGAAACATTCTAGTCATTCTCCCTGAATATCAACATATGGGCACTGAGCACAGATGCTGCTCTAATTACGAGACATTGGGAACTCTGTGTCAACAGTCTTAAACTCCAGTTATACATAGGTATCATCTGTTATAAAACATAAGGATTCTTAAGAGACCCCTAATCTTCGTTAATCTATCCATCTTTGGTGTTTTTCGAAATTAAGAAAAAAATCCTGTAGGGATAGAAAAGATCCTCTATATATGAGATAACATTTCAAATTGTCTTTATTTTTCTCAGGGTGTTGGCTATCTGGCTGTTTAAGTAGTGAACTCAGACAGTAATGATATTGCTTTTGCAGCCCTCCAGGTGGTTGTCACCAGCTCATCACTCCTGTTTTCACTACTCATTAAATTATACCAGGAAGAGGTGACTGATCTCACTGTAAAATAACCCCTCCTCAAAAGATTAGTAATTTTTTGCTTGATCAGTTGATTGCTAAGACTTATGTCATTTTGCAGTATGTATCTGATTAGAGACACCTTTGGCTGAATGTTAAGCATTTATCTACTGTGATGCAATTCCAAACAGTGCAGTAAATCTCTCTGTATAGATGTCTAATGTATGGTTGACGTTTGAAAACAGTTTGAAGTGGTGAATTGCCAATTAGTATATTAGTTTGCTCTGTAGGCCAGAGCTGGAGCTCCGGTGGTCCACTGATGTGCAATTTCTTTCCTCTGCCAGACTTTGTATTCAGAGGATTCCTTCTGTTCCACTTAAACATGGCCTGAAGTGACCACTGTCCTCTGGGCTGTGCTGTGGGGGTTTATATTCTATATATATGGGAGGGTTTATATTCTATATATCTGTGTGTGTGTGTGCTATGGTGCTTGTATATTAAAGCTAGATATGGACTGCTCTGGACAAACCTTCTGACACTGGAATATAAAGATGATGACATTCCAAAGACTGGTGTCACAAGACTGCAGTGGCAGATCCCCAGCTTGCCAAGAGTTGGGAGATGGACTGGCTGCTGTGCTTCAGCTGATACTGGTCACCCTCTAAATACTGAGCAACACACAGTGACCCATCTGTGATGAGAGCAGGCCATTCAGTCATGGAGACACATCCAAAACAAGGGCATTTTGGACAGGGAGAACAACCCTGGTGTGGGGCAACAGCTCTTCCACATCAGTAGTGCAATTAAAGTTGGCCCTGAAGCAACTGGCAAGCTGGGATGAGGCTTATTTTCTTACTGTGAGTTTCTGACTGAAGATGATGAGTCTGTGTTTTTATTTTTTTGTTGCTGAAGCTCAAGACATGAAAATGTGTCTGAAGTCTTTCATTTCCACCTATTGAAAATGCTTTAAAAAGGAAAGAAATAAGCAGATGGCTCTCATTAGCACAAGAGTGCTTTAATCTTTTGCACATTTTAAATTTTATTTTCCTTTCAGTGTTTGTAAGTAAATTGGTATAAAATTAAGACTTCACCAGAGCAATTGAATTTCACACATTTCAGTCCATGAAAGGAGAGGTGGACTCCATCCAAATTGCGACAACTGATGTAATCCTGGCATCACAATTATCTATTATGATCAACAAATGCATTCTAAGTGAATGAAATGCAGTGAGACTGGCCCTTACACATCTCACTCAAGCAAAACTCATTTGAAAGCCCTGTGTACAACTGGGTATCTTGCCTCTACAATTCAACCAAATAATTTTTATTTTAAGCTGGAAAAATGCAGAACTCATCATTTTGAGGAACATGTGCTAGAAATTGTGGATAAAATACTCTATTGATATAAATTGCCAAAGTTGCAGGACATCAGTGGAGCTGAATCATTTTCTCCACAAAATAATCTCCCAGTAGCATCCCAGGGGAGTCACCTGACAAAGATGGTAAAATACCTACATTGTTCTCACCATTCAGGAGCTGAATGGTGTTGAACTGGTAGGACCCTAATGCTCCATCCTGCAGAAACAGAGGTTGCTACAACCTCCAGCTCCAGAACTTTGTGTCTTCACCTTGTTCTTCTGCAGTTCCTGCTTATTAAATTCTGTTTCAAGCCAGGGTGCCTGGCCAGAGCTGGCTGCTGCCACAGCTTTTGACCCTACATCAGTGGAAGATGTTTGAGTCAAAATACAATTCTTGATTGAAGTAATAAGAGATGGGAACCACTTCTGAGGTATTAGAAGGTCATGACTTCCCTGGAAGTGTTAGGAGTTGTAATTCTTGTCTGAGTGATCAGTAAGGCTTGTCCAGAGGAGATTCCTTGTAGCACTGAGGCAACAGCCCAGAGTTCTGTTATGAAAAATGTGTTCCATCACATTGTTTGTGAAAATGGTGTTACTGGTGCAGAATTACAAATGCAAACAGAAGGTTTCTGATATCTACCCTGCAAATAGTATTGCATTCTCTAAGGCTTGTTTTGTATGATAGAAATCGAGGTCTGATCCTCTCCTATTTATTTTAGAAAAAAAAAAAAAGATGAAAATTGGAGAACTGCTAGATTTGCAACATCCTCAAATAGAAGTTGAAGACTCTTGGGGAAAATAAGATTTTAATTCTGTCCCTCTTAAAGCAGAATTGTATATAAAGTGGCTTTTCTACTTCCTAGGAGCTTTCTTAGTTTCTGAAAAAAAAAACAGTTTATTTTTGATGCCACTATACAGCATTCTGATTAAAAAAAAAAAGCTTAACATTTCAGTTATATTGAGGAATTTTGTTTTGAGCCTAACCTTTTCAAATAGTAGATGTTTTAATAGAAAATGGAATACATCTCATTCTGGAAAGTTATTTTTAAGTGGGAAAAAAAAGAAAGAGCATTCTCACTTGGCTAATATACAATTTTTCATGTTTTCCTATCCAATTGCATTGTTTTGGATGAGGGAAAGTGTTTCAAAAAATAGCGTGTCAAAATCTGAATAAGTTAAAAGGACTTGTTTCTTCCTTGCGAGCTTTGTTTTCCTTGATATTTAAACAAAAATGTTCTGTGTCTGAGTACTTTGCACATACTCCTCTGGACAAACTCAGCTGCTTTCCGTGGGGTGCTGGGGAGGCCAGAGAGAATTAGATTTTTATTTTATTTTTCGCTTTTCTGTATTTCCTAGAGCTGTCAAGGTTTCAGTTCAGAATCACTCAGTCATAATTCACACCAGAAGAAATTATCTTGGCCTCCTTTCTGTTACTTTCAGCTTTTAAAGTCAGGTGTAAATGACACTACTGCTGACAGTCGTTTTCATGGAAGAGGTTCAAATGTCATCTTTGACCACATTCTGGGCCTGAAAGCTTTATAGATGTCAAGAGGTCTTTTTTAGCCAATGCTTATGGCAGAATAAATTACCCTGCACCCATCAAGAGAAGTGTTTTTCTTTCCCATTCTTAAGGCTCTGCAGAGGTGAAGAGTCCACACACTCTCCAGCCAATTTGTTACAGTGCTGAAATAACCTCACATTTGAAAACTCTTCCAGTTCTCTACCCTGGAGCTTCTTTGCTACGTTTTTTTAGCCTTATTGCTTTTGTTTCATCTTTCATAGTGAACACACCGTTGCCCTGTTCTTAATAGCATTTCAATGCTGCTTGCAGATTTATTTAACAGGCTCAGAAGAGCAAAGAGAGGAGGAGGAAGACAAATGAGGAGTTTAAAAATATGAATTTCAATTGAAATAGTTGATTTTTCCTTTTATTTGAAAAATGTGGATTTTTTTTTTAAATGGTCTTCCTTTCCACTTTCTCTGCTCCTGTTAGCAAATAGAAAGGAAAGACTTTTATTTCCTTGGGGGTGTCTATAAGCTCTTGAGTTCAGAAAAAGGTAACTGATATGGTGACATCTAAACCTTTAAGTGTAACAATTTATGAAGACCTTCCCACAAAGGTCTGACAGTACCAGTGTATTTGTGGTAGATATTCATAAAGGGATTTCTTTGGTGGATTTTTAAAGGAACACAGTAAGCCATAGGCCCGTATGAGTTTCAGACATGTATAATTGAGGACAAAATGTGCCCCAAAATTTGACAATGTTGCCACAATATTTTCTACATATTGTCCAGGTAAATTTCTTCTGTGAAGGGAATTTTGATCCTTGAACCTGTAGAATGCTGGATTTGAATATCAGCCATCCTCTGAAGTACAAAATAGCTGCTTGTCATTCCATTGGATAGGACTGTGTATTTTTATAAGACCATGTGAAACTTTTTTTTTTTTTTTAAATGAAATTTGGAAAGGACTCTATAACCAGAACAATCCTTTTCAACCTATTTTAAGCAGAAGTGAAGTTCTTCTTTGTTATTAAGGGTTTGGTGCCAGGATTTGGAATCCGTATCTATATAAAACCAAGCTGTAACTGTTCTTTCTTCTAGCAGCTCATAGTCTTTATAGGGTGAGAAAGGGTAGGAATAGTAAAGCCTATTTTTGAAAAACTTTTAAAAACTGATTTCATTTGTTTAGGTCTTTATTTTCTAGCTGTCCTGATTGAAAAAAAAAAAAGTGAATATAGTTCATGACATTAGGCAACTTAAGTTGAAATTCGGCTTGTATTCAAGTTCAGTCCAACTGGCATTTAGGTTTTAGGTCTGTTACAAAAATAGTATTTCAGGCATTATTTGTTGCAAAACTGGGTCCCTGTGAATAGGGATGGGAGCCTAATGGAGGAAATGAGTCGTGTATGCCAGTGCCTCTCTAACAAAACACTAATCCCACCTCTTCTTCAAGAGTTGTGACTTTCAGAAACACACAGTTCAAATCATGTGTAGAGTTTGGCCCCTTTTTTTTTCCAACCTAACAGCTAACCAGTGTATTGAAGTAATGTAATTTGATGGGTCCACCTTCCTGTTGTCTTCTTTCCCAGCTCACACATAACATCTGTTATCGTTTGTGCTGGAGGGTATGATTATCCTCTATAGATAGAAATGTTCTATTGCCTGAGTCAAAGGCATTTAGCTCGTCCAGAGAAGTTATTGTTTGGAGGCCAAAATGTCTCCAGTTCATATCCTAGTTCTTGTTTCCATTATTATATGTGCGTGATATTAATTTCTGTCTTGGAGGGGAAAAAGAAATATGTCTGGTGCTATGAGAAGAGGGAAGAAAGAAGAGTGAATGTCTCTGGACATCTCCCCTAGCATAACTTTTCACCTTGGCAATGGCATATATTAAGGGGGTTCAATTTAAATTCATAAATAATTTTGAAAAAGAATGTTGGAAGGTGTCCCAATTTTTATCTGAGGTAACTTAGTTTTCTTTTTATTCACTAGGACAGGTCTTATATTCTTGTGTTAAATAATAAGAAATTAAAAAATATCAAGGAACCCAAAAACCCACTGTGATGTAAATAATGTATGAGAGAATTAACTCACTCTGGTGAAGCCTCCTATATAGGTTTAATCCAAGTAGAAACACAGAACTTTGCTGCAGGAATTAGTAAATAGAAGTTGGGAAACAGTTAAGCCAAACACCAAAACAGCTGCTATGATTTATATTTACTTGGAGAAATGCATTATAGTCATCATTGCCTTTTATCTCAGCCATACTGTAGAAAATTACCTTCCACGGTCACAATTTATAAAATACTCTTTGAATGTTTATCACTGATGCACAACCATAACAAGAGCAGCAAATGGCCAGATTCTCTTTAACAGCTCTTCAAGATATTCAAGGAATCTATACTAGAGGCAGCCAACAATTGGCAGAGATGGGGAAGAAATTTAATGAAGTTGTTGAAGTTACTTTGCACTAATAAAAACTCCATTACTTAAGAAACTCAAAACTTCCTGCAAAGGGTAACGCTTGTCAAGTAGGTGTGAACACTTAGAGAGAAGTGTGAGACAGAGGTCCAGTAATGTGCTCAGGATTGCCAGACTATCAGCTGCAGATCCTCAGAAGTCCAGTTCCCACTTCTTTCCTCAAGCAGTGTTTTCTTGCCTTCTCCCAGTGTTACTGGAAAAAGATCCTCCTTTTTTTCCAGTAATGTTTGCAGTTATAAGCTTACAAATTTGGCCTTAAAAGTTCCACCTCTGAAATACAAATCTAATTCCTTGGCATCCTTCATCCATACCCATATCCATTTAGCTGTGTTATTGTACAGCTGTCATCGAGCCAGAGTGACTGAAGTCTCATGGAACAGCCATCCAAAACTGAACACACACACAAGAAAAGATTGAGGGCAGAGAGCATTCGAGTGGCCACCCTCCCCTGCCTCTGTGGAAGGCAGCCAGTTAATTTATTTAAAATAAAAGCATTTCAGCCAGCTGGATAGTGGCACTTGGCTGCCCTTGCAGGGCCTCCTTGGCATTTACCGTAGCCAGGGGGCAACTTAAGCATTCAGAATGTGTGGAGGTAGCTGTCGATACCTAAGGCTGGACATGGAATGAAGATATACAATACCTTGGCAACAAGTAGTTCAGCGTGGGAAACTAAAACCCCCAAGCCTGACCCTTCTTGTTCAGCCAGTGTGTTTGTGCTGCTGCTGAAATTAAGGGCACAAGTGTCTGACCACTCCCCAGCTCTCAGCCTGGTGTGGGAATAGGTGCCTGATTATTCTCAGTTCTTTTGGAGGCACCTGCCAGTGCCTGTATGGATATACAAGCCACAGAAGGAAAAATGAGGAGATAGAAGTTGGCAACTGATTTCAACAAGGTGGGGGGTTTTTTTGAATGCCTCAACAAACAGATAAACTGGGTGGAAAATCATGGTATCTCTTTCATGTTGAGTAGAAAAACCTGTGTCCCTAAGTTGAAACAACTAAGAAAACAAGGCTTTACTTGTTTATATCTCCCCTGATATGTCATTCCTGGCTTTGAGCCATCTCTGACTTTCAGAGGTGTTTTTGGTGAGTGAGACTGGCGTGTTTTGCCAGGTGTGTTGGTGGAGTGGGGGTCTCTCCTCATTGCTTACCCTTTATACTCCATGGCTGCAGTGATCAGCAGAGCAGAGTCCCAGGCTGCAGTGTACACAGGGGTCTGTTTTCTGTGGAGTTAAGTCCAGATCAAGAAAAGATGCCTGTTCTTTAATTATGGGATTCAGCACAAGAGCCCCTGGCTTTAAAAGTGCACCACAGTACTGGAATTATTTAAGCAAGTATTATCACAATTTCTCCTGTTCCTTATAAGAGATTGATGTATTCAAGGTCATGACTCATGCTGCATTGATTTCTTGCCAGGGGATTTAGATCTTAAGTGATGGATTGTGTTGTGAACTGATACATTTTTAAAAATTAGTAAAACTTCACAGTGTACCTTTAATTGTTAATATTTACTGAGGAGTGAATGCATCACACTCTGTGTTCTGTTACTGCTTCCTTCTGGAAAGAGCATTTGGAAGACCAAAGCCCTGCTCAGTGGCCTGCCATACTGTTTGATAGCTCTTGTAAATGCTTTCAAAAATTATGAACATGATGAGCCAGGTCTTTAGATGATATAAATCATTCTCACCCCACTGGATTACACCAGCTGTCACTCTCCAAAGTGTTGTCCAAAAGAACCCTTCACTGGCTGCCTGGCAGGGTTCAGTTCTGTCAGTCTGTGAGCTCTCACTGGCTCTGCATGTGAACTGCCCCACGTGGATGGAGTATTGAACCATCCATCCTCCAGTCTGGACAGAAAGCCAAACAGCCTCAGTGCTGCTGGACCCAACTGCAGACACAGCATCCATCATCACTTCCTTCCTGCTCCACTGAAAGTTGGTTTATCATCTGAACCACAGCAAAGCAACTTGGCTAATACTTATTCGAACCTTTAGACCAGTTTTCTTCAGTTGTATTTTTCCCTTAGATTTGCTTTTCTATTATTCTTCTGAGTCTTTGACTGCAATGACAGGAACACTTTCTAAATTTCCTTTTTTCTTTTTTCTAATAGAAAATGCTAGAGGAAGTAAATAACATATATACAAATATAATATACCTACAAATACAGTATAAATTTGAGCCTATGTATAGATTTCTGACCCTAAGTCAGGAAGAGCACTTCATAATAGACCAAATAGGTCTTGGCTCTTAGAATTAGTAAGTAAATTGCTGTTTATAAATAGCTCCATGTCCCAGGTTTAAGAATGACATAAATCAGTGGCTATATCATGAGACAGGTAGTAGTTTGCCTTGATTCCTGTGATTAAACTTGTGTTGAATATTTGCCATCAACAGCATTTATCTGTCTGTCCACTGGAATTCTGTGCTGGCCGTGACTGCACAGGACAAAGGTGGCTGTGGGTACATGGAAGACATTGTGACCAAAAGCAGAGGTTTCCAACTGAGCTAAAGGACTCAAGCATGTTAATCCACTGAACTCTGGTTTTCTGTGTGTTTGGAAATATCCTGCATAATTTCCCGATTTGTCAAACACTCTTTGTGTTTTCAGTGATTTATTCCTGATCACAAACATTTATTAGTTATCTCTCAGACCATCAAATGATAGGCACAGTCCTGAGAACAAGAACCACACTCGTGAATTTCTGGTTTAGAGCCTGATGAGGGGAGAGGAAGAAAGAGGTTTTACCCTCTACCATGATCCTCAGATGCTGTCACCACCCAGAGCAGCATCTCATCATGAACCTTAAAAAAGTCCATCCTAAGTCAGCATTGCAGGGTTAAAATACAATATCAGCAAAGAAAAGGAAATTCTATCTCCCTTCACCACTCCTCAAGGTTGCTTTCTCCACTCCAATACTAAACAGAAAAGAGAATGCTGGCTCAGGGGTCCTCTGCCTTTATTTTATGAGCCTGTATAGGAGGTTACAGAAGGACATCAGGCTCTCTGCACCATTTGGCACTGTGCCAATGTGGTTTGCTTCACACAGCCAGAAGCTGGGTCCTTCCAGCTTGTACTGAAAGAAAAACTCCTGCAGTTCCTTCCAGTGACTGCGTTCTCACAGGGAAATAAAACAGGAGTGTGGCCCTTGAAAAGCAAAATCCCATTCTCCTCCTCACCTATTCGCTGTTTAGCATTCACCACCATGTGTTGCAGTGCTAAGACTCCAATAAGACTTCATCAGTCATGGTTTTGTAGTGCTGCTAAAAAAAGTACAGATTTCATTAAACAATGCCGTGCGATGAATGGATAGGGCAAAATTTAGTGAGATTAACTGGGCTGTATTTTAGATGCCAGTCATCTTTAAAGCAATGAGCAATGTCAAGATAGATGAAAAACGATGTACCAGAGAAGTGTCACCATTGGGAATGAGACAGTGACTCCCATGTAGAGAGAGGGATGTATATATTTGCTTTAATAATGTCTGAATGAGAATCTCAGATTTAATTTTTCATAATATCATTTGGCAGATTTTGAAGGCTGATGTTATTTTTCAGAAAAGGCTCATATCTCTTCTTCTAGAGGTGAGCACAAAAGAAATCCTTCACCAGCCTGTTCCTGTTGATTGTAATATTATTCACATTCTCTTGTAATTATTTCAGGATCTGTTCCAAATATTTTTTAGCTGGATCCTGATGATAATGAACTTTCAAGGCCTGTTTTCCTACAGCTTGCAGTGTCATGCTAAATGGACTGCAACAAGAAAATGTTGCTGTGCCTGAGCTGTACTAGAGCCAGACCATAATTTGCAAATGTGTTTTTTGGGAGCTGCTGATATTTCTCACCACCTCCTTGCAGAGTGAGCAGAACACTTCCCACTGCTGCAATCTGAGAGTGAGAACTTTTCAGGCTGATCTTCCTGACAGTGACCAGTAAAGCACAAACCAAGGCTTTAAAAAGGGCTGAGGAGTCTGGGGGAAAGCAGTTCCCTTTGGTTCTCTGACAGCCACTGGCAAAGACACCTGGTATTTTGGGTGGACAGAATATCTGCCTTCTAACAGATAAGCTCCACCTTTGGTATCTCAATTTACCCAGAGAAAGTGTCTCCAAAGTCAGTAGTCGTGTAATCACTATATTACTGTATTTTTTAGTACTTGCCTAGCCAAGTGTGTGTGTGTGTATGTATATATAATGTATCTTTTCTTCACACCAGTTTCACTCTGTTGGTCAAAACTAATGCAGAAATGGTGAAGAGTAGAGTTAGGCAGCTGAAGGATTAGAGCACTGATAGAAGGTGATTAATAATAAAGTAAGATACTTTACCCCATATGGAGTCCAGGAGCCAAATTCTGAGCTACAACTCACGTGGTTAAAGCAGACCACAAGTGCTTGGTGATGCTCCAGCCTCAGTTCCTGTGTGATCAGGACACACTGTGTGCAGGAAGGATGGACAGACTGTTGGTTCACCATGTGTTTAATTGGCAGTCATTGTAGGAGTTTGGGTTTCTGCAACAATGGGTAGAATCCTAGAAACCATTTGGGCAGGAGCATCTCAAATTGATTTGGAGGCAGTATAATTGTCTGGAATGTCATTATTGTTTGTCCTTATGAAGTGCCTGAAATCTTGCACATTTTCCAGTAGTAATTTCCAAAAAAAATTGAGCCAGCCACACAGAAAAGATAACAACTTGATTTTGTGTGGTGGTGTTTGCAAAGTAATAAAAGGAGCAACATTCTTAGCAATACAATTAACATATTTTTTTCTGCATAAGGTCAGCATGTTTTTCTTCCTGTAACGACTTGGGTCTCTTGATGGCAAAGTTTTGGGAGGAAGGTTTATTCTTCTTCTTCAAGGGCAACAATATGCTATAGTGAAACCATAGTGTAATTTTTTCTCCCCCTTATCAGACATTTTATTGTTCAAGAAAAAATGTTTCAGAAAAAACGTAACATGGGATGAATGAACAATGTGCCTGCTGTTTGTGGAGATAAACACAAAACAGACAGAATGGAAATTAAAGACTCTCATCAGAAGTGTCATTTTTTACGACAGTGAAAATGTTTTCTTCAGCACCATAATAGAAACTCCTAATGTCAAATATTAAAACACTTCCTCAGAAATAAATTCCAATCACTTTTCTGCAGTTATATGTGATTTGATGGCTCTTAGCATGTGGAACAAAAATGTTCTTTGCCAGCTGAGCTCATTATTGTCACTATTAGCATGTCTTACGTTAGTTTTTCCTGTGGATGCTCAGTTCCTGTCACAAGGAGGTGACCATGCTGGTGGCTGCAATGGAGTGGTGCTTTGGGAGCCATGCTTCTGGATTTCAAACTCGTTCCAGGAATGCAGGAGAAACAAATTGACAGATCTTGTTTTCAGCACTGCTCTATTCTTAGAGAGGAGCTACATTAGGAGGATGAGTCGTTTTGAAGAGTTTGCCAGCAAATGATAGATCCTCTTCTAGGTCACGAATTCTTGTCACCTTGTGTATTAATAGGATCTGCCAAGGTTTTATCCTAAGTTTCATTGCTTGCAGTCAGTCACATGGGTAACAGAACCACGAAGAGTTGAGCATCTGTGACCCACATACTGAAGAAGGGAAGGAAAGAACAGCCGAATAAGGACAGAATGTTTGAGCCAGGAGCTTGATTGGTTTAGCAAAAATGTTTATGCAATGCTCTGAAAATCAATTGGAAAGGGCTGCTGTAGTAAAGCATTGGAAGTAATGTGGGGATTATCTCAGATACCACGTGCCACCCTCACACCAAACTGCACGTTTGTGTTGCGGGGAGATTTGGGCAGTGCCACGTTCCAATGTTGTCTTCTCCCACTTCAACAAACAGAAATTTATGTAAGCTTCCAGCAAACAGCTCTCAGTCTGGCCCTGTGTGTATGGTCACAGTCTAGTCCCACCATGATGCTCCCACGTGTTGGTCCAAGTGGTTTATGCTGTTTCTGATAAACAAGAGGAAAGATCATTTCTTGGTTGTGTTTTTCTGAGTTGGGAAGGGTCAGAGGTTAGAAATGGTACAGAATAGTAACACAGCAGGCCTAACCCTGAGGCACTTGCAATGCCAGGTCTTAATGGGATTACCCAACTGTCAACATGCTGTATTTATTCCTAGGCAGCCAGAATATTTTGTACCCACTGAAAGACAAAACTGGAAAAGACTCTACAGCAGGGACACCCAGAAGGTCAAAATCTGTGACAACAGTGCATGCCTGTGACTTTGAAATCTGAAGTTGTGGTTTAAGACATTTTGCAAATTTGATGGAACCAGCATAGTTTGTCCAAGTCAAAGATTTATTCTGTTAGAATGTGAGATTTTCTCTTAGTGATAATGAAACTGCTGCTGTAGAAGGGGACAGATTCTCTACTGTCCTCCATTCCATTCTGTCCCTTCAAAACATGGAAGTAACTGAGATTGTCCTCTTCTCACCCCTTAGCATCACAGATATTTTTTCAGCCCTGAGGTACTTCAGTGTCAGAGGTGGAGTTGCCCTGGTGCAATGAGCTTCCATTTGCTGATTCCACCAGACTGAATCACATTTGAATCTCCTGCCTGCCCCTCCTCATCTGCAGGAACAAAGAGTCTTCCAGATTTATGGAGTGGTGTCTGGCATACACGGCCTGAAGCATTGTTCCATGGAATAAGGGAACCTCAGTTTGCCCACTGATGGCAGTATATAACAGTTAGCTTCTTAATTAAATGGTAAAGAAACAAATGAATAATTAGCATACAGATAATGTGAATTAGCCCTTATGTTATACATTAAATTCTACTGCAGTTATTGGACTGTAGTGCACTGTTGCACAGTACTAAGCTGAAATCCATGCCCTAATTATTTGCCATGATGTGCGTGTCTCAGCTTTTGTCCTAAATGAATGTAGGTAAAGATAAAAACATATTACAAAAAGCTGGGATTCTAATGTAAGATAGGCCAGTGCTAATTACTGGCTAATCATTGTGTTAGAGTAATTACATTATGTGCTTTCAAAGCCTTGGTTAGTGCCAAGCTGAACAGTAGCATATAATTTGTCAGAAACGAGTTAATTTTTCTTGTTATCATAACAAGATAGCATTTTCCTTTTTTCGCCCCTCAATATTTTTCAGGAATGTATGATTTTACCACAATTTCAAACACTGTTCCTCTCTTGTTAGTCCTAAGGAACTGTTAAACAAATGCTGTTGGTACCTAATTTAGGGCAGGTTTCATTCTCTGTTGCACTAATGGGAGAGAGCACTAACAGGTCCTGTGGCTGATCAGTTAAGTGAATGTGATGATTATATAAGGCTCCATTTTCAACATGATTATTCAGTATTGTCCTCCCTACTGGAGCCAGACAGAGCTTTTCTCAAGCAGGTACAATGGCAAGGAGTCTTTTTTTTTATTTTATTTTTTTTTTGCATAGCCAGCCTGGAAATCTCCCAGGCCTGATCCTGCCTGCCTGCCAACCAGCAGCAGCCTTTTCTTTCTGGACCCAGAGCAGGGCTGCCCTGTACTTATAATACACTCAACTTCCTTAAGTACCTGAAATAAATATAGCCATGCAAGCTGAAAGTCAACACAGTATTTTTAAATAACTATTTACCATCATAGCAATTGTGGGAAGATGGATGGTTTGAATCTCTAGAGCAAGTGAATAGTTAGAAATAGCTATATTCTTTACTTAACTTCTCTTCTCATTATTCCACAGACATGTGGAATATATCATTAATTTTAAAGAGGGAAATAAAATCAAATTGAAGGACCTAGATTCAAAGGCAGTACCTAAGCATCACCATTTATGCTCTCTGTAATGGCTTGAAAATCTGTGTTGAGCTTCCTATGACAGAGCTGACAGAGGAGTGCTTCCAATTAAATACAGATTTTTATTGGATCAAAATTAGAAACTTTTACTGGTGGAAGGTGACTGTGAAACTTGGTAGGGACGAATGGCTCTCTGATTCCTGAAAGTTACACTTTATCTGCTTTTTATATATTTATACAGCCAATTCTTCCTGTCTGGCTCACCTAATATAAAAACTATTTTTTCTTCTTTTTAGATTTTATTCAAAAATAATGATTTTATTTAATTTATTTCCTGCAAAATCTTTCTATCTTTGACATACTAAATCCACTTAAACCACTGTGATCCTGGAGGAATGGTTGCATTTTGGTACATTTTTTTATAGTTATAGCCATGTCTGAAAAGGAGTTCTTTTCTGAAGATTTTGGGGCAGGTTTTTTGCATGTTTGCTCCTGATCTTTAATTGGAAATAATCTTCTGGCATTCCTTTATGAGAAGCTGGTCACTTATTTTAGCACTTGAAAAGATGAAGAACTCTTTTGAGAAACCTGACCCCAGCTGTAAGCGCTGAACACATTTCAGAATCTGGTTTGTTGTTTTCCAGCCTGCAGATAGTGAGATAATTACCTGTCTCTGCTATTAATAATGAGGGAGAACCAGACTCCCATCTCTTGCCTGGGAATCCATTTCTGCATCTGCAGGAATAGTTCAAACAGGCATAGGCACAGGTCCCACCTGGTGCTTGGCCACCCTGTCCATTCACTGTTGATGCCAGTGTCCTCTTGCCCTTCTCCAGACAGGACCTGGCCTGGTTTGGAATAGTCAAGGACCACTTCCACTATGGACAGAGGTACTTCATATTGTGAACCAGAAGAATTAGTTGTAGGAATAAAAGGTTGCACTTTTATTAGGGTGAGGGGAGGAGATGGAGGGGAAAAGACAGGATTTATATGAGCTAGTATCCAAACAGGCTGATGGATCAGCCAAGACAGGTGGTGATGCTCTTACTGGAGAACTCTGAAGCATTACTTAGTTTTATCTACTGGCAGTGATCGATTCTTTTGTATCTGCCTCTTTCTGATTTATTTTTTGTGGGAGGAATATGCTCTTCTAACACTGCCCTGGGTGAAAAGGCTGCTACCTTTCCTGATTTACAGAGAGAACAAATTCAAAGTGATGCCCCAAATGATGTCTTTAGAGGCCTCTTCCTTCTGGGTGGATGCTACCAAGCAATTTGCCTCCATGTTTCAGGGTGACATAGGAAGCTTCAGAGGAATCTCACAGTAATGGGTCTCCCAAAGATGTCACTGGAGTTGGCTCCCGTGACAGGCAGAGTGTTAGAGCTATCTGTTTATATCTAATATTAATGCCTTCAGTTTTGAAGAGACGGGCTAGAATCTGGGCTGTCAGCAAAAATGTCCCCTTTCTTCATGTGATGAATCTAAAGAGCTGCCTAAACCTGACAGTGGAATCTCATTAATAGGGGAGAAAAAATACCCACATGTGAAGGCTTCACGCCAAACAATCCACAGTGGGAGATCTCCCCTCTCCTTTATGTTTGTGTTCTGAGAAAACGTCACAGGAGAGGCACACAAAGTTTCTGCAGAGACATCAGAACCACCCTGTGTTGTGGGAAGTGTGTGATAAACTCAGTAACTGAAGGTTTGATTTTTTTAAGAGCCAAACACTTCCTATTAAGTGTGGAGCCCCATTAACTGGCAGATAGACATTCAGTGTTGCCTCTTACCAGCTCGGTCCTGCTGCTTTCAGAAACAGTAGCAAAATGTGAAGTGACTTTCTGTGAAAACAAAAGCAGGCCCTGAGTCACAGCTAGAACTAAAGCAGTGATTACTGTGGTGGTAAAGGCTGGGTTGCAATGCTGACACGCTGTAAATTCTCGGACAATCCTTTCCCACTCCAAGTTTCTATTTTCTGTCTTCCAGCATTTGCCTGCCTGGTTTGCCAGGCTCTGCAGGGCGAGGATTGGTTCTCATAATGTTTGCTGTGCTTTTCATAATAGAGTCTGAATCTCAGGTGGCTGCTATTAATCATGAATTATGTATTAATGGTAATGTTGTAGAGTCAACTCACCAGATCTTATCTGATAACTGACACAGATGAGACTTACAGGCTGTATTTTCTGGGTGTGTAAATTGTGCTGGAAGTGGCAGAGCTGAGGGATTCTAGGGCAGAGTTGCCACAGGAGCAGTACAGAGGGAAGGCAGAAAAGGGGGCTTCATGTTTTATGAGGCCTGTTTCTGTGCCTATCATTTCTGTTTGCTCTGTGACTTGAAATGAGAGGGGAAATCAGTTAATCCACTGTGCAAGGTCATTTTAAATACGATTGAAGGAGTGGGAGGAGGCAACTCTTGAGATTGTAACTTTGAAGAGTTCCTCCAGAGTCGGCCATTCTGGGTCTGACTGTGGAGCTGTTGGCACGAGGAGGTGGAGGGCAGACCTGCTGCACAGAAATGGCTATAGCACATATGGGAAGCTATAGGAGGGAGACAAAATGCAGATTAGTGTCTGTAGTTTGACACAGATCCTGAAATAGGGGAAGAGAGAGGACACACAACACAATGAGAAAGAAAAAGAGAAACCTTGCAAGCTTTCGTAGATCTCCTGACATTTATGGGTAACTGCTTCAGAATTTTGATTTAGATTTGGGTATGAGTTTCCTGTACCATGACATTAACAAAACTATTGTAAACAAGGAAAAATATAAATGAGCAAAAAGGAAAAGAGCTGACCCAGCATCAAAGCAGAAATAAGGAAACCTGTAAATAACAATATTAACAGCTACATTAAAAAGAAATGAGGCGACCTGTTTCGTTCTGACATAAGTCCATTGCAGCAGATTTACACCTGGGGTGAATGTGGCCCCAGACTGAGCCTCTAGCCCACAACGTTTGCCCAGTGCATTTTCACTGGAAGGAAGCTGGGCTGTAATGTCCTGGATGCAGGCATCCCACAGGCTGCTGAAGTGCAGGAGAATGGAACAAAGCAATATCTGTCAGTGAAAATATTTGGAAAACCACTGTCAGACCTGAGACTCTGCCTGTTCTTCTTGGTCAGTTAACGAAATATTGACAAAGCATCCATCAACGCACTGAGTCCATTTAAAACCACGGCAACTCCTGCACTCTGCCTCATGCAATGGATTGATTTGGGGAAATGATCATCACCATATAACTGCAAAAGATATCTCTGATAGCATGAGAATTTAGAACCAAGCCTTTAAAGCTGAACTCAGGGAAATGCTATGCTTAAAAATTATTGCAGAATTGGGCCCTGAGTATGACCTGCTGCTTATTCAATAGCTTTTGGTTATATTTGCTTCTTGAATATATTAAGGTAATAATGACAGTGGGCTCATTCAGGAACAGTAGGTAGCCTGCAGCTTATGGCCATCTTTGCAATCAAGGTTTTAGTGTCCTGAACCTAATCCAGGCTCTGGCTGGTTGCTTGACGCTGCTGGCACAAAGCATAGGAAAGGACAAAACACAATACTGATGTGATCGTGAAGGTGGCTCTTCAAAAATGCAGCTCAGTGCTAGCTGGAGGCAAATAAAATTGTAGGAATTAATAATAAAAAGAGAGGAAAAATACTTGTGCTGCTCTATAATATGTGGTGCCCCCATACCTGGCTGGAAGACTGTGGACAGTACTTACCACCAAACCACACGTGGATAGTGCCAAAAATATGCAAGGCATAGAGATGCTCAAAGGCAGAACTTGGTTTACAGAGAGGGAGAAACTAGACAGGGCAGAATTTACCAGCTGGAGCTGGAGTAGGTGAGATGTATAAAGTCATGAAGGAGATGGAGAAGGCACACAGAGAATAGTTATTCTTTATTTTATTGCTCTTTGTAACACAAGACACAGGTTCACAGTGGCATTGTCAAACTGCTGGTTCAGAATATATGAGGAAAATTTTTTTTTTCCTTTACAATCTGTAATTAAACTGCAGATCTTGGTACCATAGGATGGTCTAGAAGCCAAAAGTATAAATGGTGTCAAGAAAATTCATGAGAGATTAGAGATTGGCCAGGTATAAGTGGCTTTTAAAGAAAATAGCCTGGTGGTGGTTTCCAACTGAGGAAGGCATCGAACCACTGACTGCCAGAGGAAGCTCAGAAGTCTTAAAAGGGATGGAATCACTTGTCTGATTTCCTACATATTTTGTCTGGGCATCTCTCTTATCCACTGTCACAGGAGGACACTGAGCTTTGAGCTGATGCCATATTTTTGTCCTTGGGTTGTTTGTGTAGATGTGGCTCTTGGGGACATGGGTTAGTGGTGGACTTTGCAGTGCTGGGTTAATGTTGGACTCAATGATCTTAAAGGTCTTCCCCAACTTAAATGATTCTATGATTTTCTTCCAAAATTTAAGGCTTTGGTCAGTAACTGATCAGCAGAGATTTAAGATAAAATATCCTATTGATTTTTGGCATGTGGCATTCCAGCTACCTTCCACGTTCTGTTATGGAGATGGGAACAAGGTGAAGTAATGATGATGAAAATTAGCAAGACAGCATCCTCTGCAGTGCTGTGGTTGCTGTAACAAGCTGCTTAATACACTCCTGTTGTCTAGTGGGCTCTGGAAGAGAAGAGCCAGCTCCTCAGTTTTGGTCAGTGGTGATGCAGGACACGACCTGGACGCTTTTATTTCCCAAGAGAAGCAGAGTTGGCATCAGGCGTTGTGTGCAGGACCTGTGACAGCCAGCACTCAGCAGCCAGCGGGTGGCACTGTTGTTGTAAGGAAACTTAAAAAAAAAAAAAAAAAGCACCATTTAACACTTCGGAACTATTTGGATGGAAGTTTTCCATTGAAAACACCAGTTTTACTGAAATTGAAACGTTTCATGGCACATGCCACTTCTCCATGAATTTTTAATGGAGAAAAATGTAAATTACTCAGTTTGACTTTATAATTGCAATATAGCTTGTTTTCCCTTAGCGAATCAGTTTAATGGTTTATATGGATACACAATTTCAATATAATTCTTAATTTTATAGTGTTTTTTTATCCTAGTGAGTTAAACTCTCAAAAATTAAATGGTCTTACATTGTGTGTGGGGGAAAAGACATTTTTATATTTTTTGAAAAATAATAATAACAACCTTAAAAAGCCTTTCAAATGTTGTCCCAAAGAAAAACATCATCTTTGACTCTCAATGTGAGATAAAAATATGTTTCTGAAAGCCTGAATTTCGTATGGGCTGAGTGATCTGTGTTTTGATCTGCTCTGGGTGGGTCTCCTTGACAAAGGAATGAGCTTTGAGGTGCTGTTTCATGGTGCCAGATGAGTGGCAGTGCTGCCCAGCAGAACATGTGCTATAGAGGGACACCTCCATCCTGCTGGGAACAGCTGTTCATCACTCTGGTGTCTCTATAAGCTGTCCAGGGCAGGAAATTGTGCCAACATGAGGCTGCAATTTCAGGTCGTTATTGCTTTTTAAAAATATCCAGTTGCTGAGGTTCAACTAGGAACAGCTCAGTGTCTCTGTCACTGTCGAGTGATGGGTGTCTGCAGAACAACTACAGGCAGTGCAGGAGCTGGGAGGCACAGGGAAGGAGAACTCGGTGAATTGGAGAGGGAACACCTTCCCTTTTCTGCCTTCCAAAATTAAAAACCCCACTAGTTATTCCTGTGTGGCTTGTCTTGTTTGTTGTGGCAAATGTGCAAAACATGGGCTTGCTCTGCATAGACGGGGTAAGTTATTTATAGTGACTTCTCATCCAGTCTTGCTGGAGGAAGCCCAAATTCTCCGTGTCTTTGCCATATGCAAAACTTACCGCAGTTATTACAGACTTCTCAGATCCTGCCCACTTCATGTCAAGTTATCATTGCCACAGCTGCACTGTGCAGAGTAGCAGGATTTGGAGTGACATCCACAGGGACCCTATGGAAATAAACCCTGTGACTGGGATGTTGGCTGGAGGATCTGGAGTCAGGATCCGTAAATATACTTGTTTTCTAATTGGAAGTGAATAATGGCTCTGTAAGATATTAGGAGCAGCCCGTGTCCCTCTGGACTGCATGGCACAACCACTGCAGCTCCACACAAAGATTGCTTAAATGTATGCAGTCACCTCACTGAAATCAAGATACCTAATTAGGTCAAGACGAATTCCACAGAGATATTCAAAGTAAGTATGTACATAAATGTTTTTTTAGATCAGAGCACACAGAAGGACCTCTAGATATCCCAGAGGAAACCACAATTCCCAGGTTCCCTCCAGGGATACGTAGCTGGGCTTCTGTTCTTGTAAGTGCTGCAGTGAACTCTTTGAGGAAGCTTAGCAATAAAGACAGGCACATCCTTTTTTGTTTTTGTTTGACACAGTTACTTTGGTGACTGTGTCAACAGTGGAGAAGGAACCAAATTGTGTTACTACCTCTGTCAGTTCTTAAACAGCACTGCAGAGTCCCCTCTCCTCCCTAAATGAGGAAGAGAAAGTCACACTGTAATATTAATAACTGTGGGGCCCTTTAGCCTTTAATAATTAACACACTGCTAACTGTAGCTGAATGTTCTTTTTTCTGATTCCAATTACAGAACCATTTGGCCCAGGCTCAGCTGAGGGAAGTGGGTGAGCAGCAGTGCTATAATAGAGACCTAGAGCTAAGAGAAATTGTTCTCCTTTGGCCCACACAGTGGATTAAATAAAGCTTTGGGCTCAAAGAGTGGAGAAGCCAAAGCATCAGGTGTTACAGAAGAATAAAGTACTTCTGTACCCCAGCTATTCCAAACCAGGGACTACTTTAATATCAGAGCCAATTCCTGGAGCCTGCTGACAAATACACTCACCTGGTCTAGGGTAAAATGAAATGTTCCTCTTCATAAGTGACAACTGTTCATATACTTGCCATTTTCCCCCAGTATTCTGCTGAGTAGGAGTCTCTTGCTAGTATTTTCCATCTGAAATAGAGTCGCTAGTGCAGCTCTAACAAGAAGTTTAGCATTTAGAAAACCTGCTATGATCTTTGCAACGTGATTTACAAGTCTTGAATAAATGTTGTTAGTGTTTTGCTGCAACATCATGATGTTCTGGCAGCATTCCTGCTACCCTAGACACTTCTGCCAGCAGACAGGCCAATTTAGCAGTAACAGCTTAAATACTTCTCAAACTATAGCCCTACTTCAAAAGGTCTGTTATGCAAGCAGAAGAAGAAGGGAAGGCAACCAGTAAATTCCAAGTGGTGGTTACCTAGCAGCTAAAACTGAGTGATGCCATGAATTTTGTCCTCCTGCCCCTGGTTGTGCAATCCCACACCTTCCCTTGTGGGAGCAGCTGTCAAGTGAGAAGGTGCAGAGAGCTGATCCAGCTGAAAACTAACCTGACAAAAAAAATAATCAGTTTTTTGTTGGTATGTCTTCCCATCCACGTTTAGATTAGCTCAAGCAATCATAGCATTATGCCCAGAATTAGTCAAAAGAAGTAGTGAAGGAGACTTGGAATTGTACTGGATTGTGTCACATAGTGGATGTTTTTAGTAATAACTCTGTCTTAGAGTTATACTGTCAGTCTTTTCCAATACTTGGTGGAATGTTAATTCTCATTGTGTGGCATGGCCATTGCTATGCTCATTTTCAGCTACCTGACAGCAATTAGTAAAGATCTCGAGAGATTTTCTGATTTTCAGGGTATTTTCTCTCTGCTTAAATCTGAGAAGCTGTGAGGTGGAAACAGAGTAGGGAGATAGGAGTGAGAAATTCTTTTGCTCAGTTATAAACGTGGGTGACAGCAGCTGGGGATTAGAGAAAATTCCACAGGCAACTTAGGACAGCAGGAGAGGGAGGGAAGTTACAGCATTAGATGAGGTGACTCAAGGGCACTTGAACAGCCATGTATGTCTGAGTTAGATGTGCTGAGCCTTGAGGGCAGGGTTCAGAATGTGGGGTCCTCAAAATCAGAGTTTAATTTTCAATAGTTTGAAAGCAGGAAGCAGATTAAGAATGCAAGGCATGAACATGAAGTGGAAATGCATCCAAAACAACCCAAAATCCCCTTGCAGAATTTTAGTCCTGAACTTTCTCCTGAGTTAATGAGGGATTGTAAATGGAATCTTTACCTGGATGCAGTGAGGAAGTGGAATTTATCTTCATTTGCAAGCGTGGAATTTTCAGTGAAAGGTTGAAATCATGCATTTTATCTACATTATTTAGATTTTAATTTTATTTTTATCTATAGCTTTCTTTATGCCTTTTATTGCAGTGTTGGTTCCCCACAGGCATTGCCATCCTGTTTTAGTTTGCTGTTCTCTGTAGGGTTTGTTCCAGGGTCAGGTTGTACATCCCATGAGGCCTCTCTGCTCATGACCAGAGCTGGGTAATGAATCGTGTCTGCCAAGTGTCTGTGCCATGTCCTGGAAGATGTAGGCCGGGAGAGCTCCAGCCCTAGAGGAGAACAGGAAAAAAGCAAATGAACCACAGTTCTCAAAGACATAATTGCAGTATTTCAGAATTAAAATATCCTGCATTTTGAGGGTTCAGCTGTTCAGTGAGAGAACAGCATTTTCTGAAAGAAATGTTGCTTGAAACTGAAATTTCCGTTGGAAATCCAGACCTGAGGGATAAATTTCTGATGGATCTGTGCTTGGTCCTTCTCTGCATTTCTTAAAAGAGAACTTCAGTTCTTACCTGCTTCAGCAACACATGGTGTGGCTCAATGGCTCAATCTATAAATATAAATGAGAAGTACAGTTGCAATCACAAGGAGTTTTATGTTCTGGAAATACAAATACCATTGGAATGGATGAAAATTAAGACACTAAGAAGGGTTGAGTTTTGAGGATAATCTGATAATTCTAAGATGACATTTAAAAATTTTTAGCCCTTGTACAGAAAGTTAAATAAAACAGTTTTTCCAATGTTTTTAATTAAAAGAGTTCTAGCGAGCTCTATTTGACGTGAGCTTGCTAGAAAGGGAGTACTTATATTTATATGTAACATCAAAATAAAGACAGGATTGCTTCACACATTTTGGACGTTTTGGTAAAGATAATTTTTTGGTTTTTCCGAGCCTGTTCACCCATCTGTGATCTCTTCAAATACCATTAATTGAAGCTGTTACACCAACAGTGAGGCAAAAAAATCCAACTTGTTTTAAGGAACGAAAAAGCACGTTGTTTGACAAAGTAATAAAGCAGAAGAAATCTGACTCTAAAAGAGGGTGCAACAGAGAACAAAACTAGAGATTAGAGATCAGTGGTTCCATCCATAGGGGTGTTTATGGTATGACACTACACAGCCGGTGAGCTGGAAGGCAAATGAGTGATGGTTTCGTGTGAAAGGCACTGAACAGGGTCCTGAATTTTGGGGTCAGTTCTGCATGGATGAAACTCCCATGTCAGGTGGGCTGCTCTCCACCTACAACCCAAGGATGACAATATTTTGGGGCAGGGGCTCATTTCTGGGTGTGTCTCAGTAGCACTTTGCACGGTCCCACCGCTACTCTCAGCACTTCCTGGGGCTTGTAGGTTTGCACTGGTGGGGAAGTTGTTCTGCTGTGCCAGAGGTGATTTTGATATTTCAAAATTTATAGAAATTTATAGAAATTGGAAGTCAGTTTCAGAAGGAACCAAATACATCTGAATATTTTACATGCAGAAATTCCGCCAGAATCCCTGGTATCTCCCGTGAGTGTCTCTCCTGAGTGTGGGAGAGCAAAGTTCAAGTCCCTGCTTGTGTGTTCCAGTTCCTACAGCTCCAGCTCAGGGATAGTCAGGTGAGCTTTTGCTCTGTGTTTCGACCAGAAATTCCACCCCACTCTTAGCCACTCTTCATATAAAACTCATCAAATCCAGCCTTTGGTAGGAAAACACTCAACCAGATTCATTCTGGATAGTACTGTGGTATTACCTGTAAACAATAATTATGAGGAAAGGATTTAAAAAATCTCAGCAGGTTCTGATTAGAATAAAGACCAAGATTACTTCCCTGGAACACTGGAAAACAGTGGTTAAATTCTTCTTTGTTATGTCTGTGTCATGGCTGGGCAGACCCTAGAAAAGCAGGGGATTAGCAGAAAATGCAAACCAGGGGGGAAATGTTGCTCTTTAGGAGAGATTTGAAATTATTATACTGGATTTACCCTCAGTGAGAGCAGAGCTGGTCTTTAAGATCTATGTTACAAGATGGTCATGAGATGTTTTGCCTACATTCTCATAGCTTTTCAAAGGCCACAAGAAGGTGCACCTGTCATGACCATGGAAAGTCAGGACACTCCTAAGGAAAAATGGCCAAGATTTTTTAAGATAATCCAGGAACAACTCCCATAAAATGGTAGCTGCTTAGGAGGCGGAGATTTCATTTTTAATACTTATCTTTTCTCCCTGCAGAATCTTGCTCCCACCTTATCAATATTTTAGAAAAGAAAGAGAAACCTTGTGCAGCTGCAGAGGCAATTTGGAGGGATTAAAAATTTATCCTGTTTTGAGCAAGGCTTTCAGCAGGTGCTGGAATCACTTAATCACAGGTGGGTAACCTGCAGTGCCTCTCTTTCCCATGGCTAAAACTGGAGTGAATGTCCTGGAAATTTTTTCATGCAGGGATCTTCTGTCAGGATCTACTTTCAATTCCAGTCGTAGCGGGTCACACACTTTGCCTGGAGGAGAAAAAACAGTCAAGTCTAGGATGTAAAAGTGACAATTTTTCATGTAGTTTCTTTCACTTGGTGATGGAATAGAGTCCAGCCCACTCTTAGCAGCTCAGTTACCATGGCAGGGTTACACCAGGCTTTGAATTTGGCTCAATAATTGAAATGGCTAATTAACATTAGCTGAAACTCAGAACTTGGGCTCTGCAGAAAATTCAGGCAATTCCATGTTGATTTTCACTCAGAAGTGGAAAGAGCCATGTGGTTTAGAAATTTCTTTCCAGAATATTCCCCCTCACCAAGAATTTTACTGGAGTGGAGAAGGAGGAGAATAGGTAACCTCCAGCTGACACTCAGAAATCAAACCAAAACCTTAATTTCTAAAAGACTTTTAAGCATACATTTTCTTCCTGTAGCTAAAGGAAACCTGATTAAAACATTTCCTTTCAAGCATTTTTCAGCAAAATTTCGTCATGATTATAATGTTAAATGGAACATTTTGCATAAACAAACCAGCATTTTTCAGGTGTAGAAACATTATCTGGGAACTGTGGAGGCTATTTCCTTTATTTACTTGGTGTATTTGACACTGAGACAGTTGGGTCACTAATCCATACCAATGAGTAAATATACACCATTGCTAAGGAGAGAGTACTTTAAGTTTCCTCTGCTCCCAAGAGAATAAGTTGCAACTGGCAGTGAAAGATTGTGCAGAGTAACCCCATACCATTTGTTTACAGACCTGCATGTGATTTCCACCCACTACAACTAATTGCTTTTATCAGCACCAGTAATTAGAGGCACCAAAGAATCATCAAATTTTCTGACTGGGGATGGTATAAGATGGTGTTGCACAGTGTGCTGTGACAGTTTAGAGGAGGGCAGATAGCAATTTGGGAAAAGAATATGGTCAAAGAGCTCGCTGGTACATAGAAAAGTGCTAATTGGAGCTTCCTGCTGCATTTGTGGAAAAATAGCCTGGAAACCATTGCTTCTTGTCTTGGTCATTTTCTTTAGAACTCTCTGTGAACACACGCTGGGAGTCACAGGGATGGCACCACTTTTGATCAACCCTTTGTTGTGAAAGTTTTCTCAAGTAGACAGTGGCACAGCAGAGAAGAATCACTGTCTGGTGCAAGTAGAACAGAGCAGTTGGAATGTCAGGAGAATCAGGAAGAGGTCGAGAGTTCAGTTCACAAACAGCCCTCAAAGGCAGGTCTTCCACTGCAGACATGAGCGTTTTCATCATCAAGGTGTTCAAATCCTGTCCCATGGGTGTCTATCAGCCTTGATTTTGTCCTGTTATAGAATAAGAACGTGTTGGAAAGCTGGAAAGCATGCTCCCAGTTCAGTTTGGGGCTCAGTGAGCCTATGGACAAAGCAATTCCCACTTCTCATCCCTACCCTTCCCTTCCCTGAGCCTGGTAGGACAAACGCTCTCCTGGACACAGGGAGTACCAGTGCCAGGACTGCTTTATTCCACCTGTCCAAACTGAAAATGGATCCAGCCTGGTGAGAAATAGTCCAATGAAGGGAAAAAAAACCATATTTTTTTTCAGGCAGAGGATTTAAACTTCGGACTTCAGTGCTGGGCAGGTTTCTGTAGCATTTGTTGTAGGTAATACTGGAAATCTGTTTCTGACTGAACTCTAAATAATTGCTGCCAGAATGGTGTTGTGGTGCTGATGAATATTTCTCCAACAAAAGAAAAACAGCATGTTGATTCTTGAACCACAGAAAGCCATAGTTGTAATTTAAAATCTGGCTTGATGTTTAAAATACTAAATTCATTATCTTTCAGAGTCTTTATAAATATACATCTAAACTATCACTCTGAATACATTTGGAAGTGTAAAGAAATAGACATTCTTTTTTTTCTGGCAAGGGATTAGACTATTGGTTGTTCCATTTTTAAGATATTCCCAAATTTAAATATCAAGGCCTGGGTGACAAATGAAATTAAAGAATCCTACCTGCACAGAAAGTAGAGCATATTCTGTTTCAAAGGTATTCATTCCTGTTACATTTACCAAAAAAACTTATAATTATGAAATTGCAACACTTATTTGAAACGTCTTTTGCTCACACAATAGCAAATGTACCTGCTCCTCCTCTCATAAGGACCCTATAAAATACTTCTTTTTTCATTAAAATAAAGAAGTGCTGGGGAAAAAAAACCCCATAGAATATAAAACTTCTCAGCTTCAGAGATGCCAAACAGTTATCAAGACTGTGAGGGGATATAAATTCTCAGAAAAATTGAAGGAAGAGGGAAAAAAAATCAAGCTTTGACATTAACAAGATGATAACAGCCATTGGCTCTTGTTCGCTACCTTATAATCCAAAATTTTAGCAGTGAGATAATCAGGTTTTCACTGACTTGTATGGAAATGGATCTGACATGGATCAGACTCTGCTCTTTGGCCTGGCTGTTATTATGTGGAGTTATTCGCTGGAAGAGTTTTGACAAAAATAACAACCCCTGAGTGAGGTTTTCAGGAGCAGAGTCTGTGTGTCAGACAGGTAAATCACAGGTCCTCGAATTAGCTCTGCACTCATGTGATGTCTGACTGTAAGCAGAGCTCTTGAAAATCCAGAACTTGGAAAGCCTGGGGGACTGAAGGGTCTATCTAGTGCTGATCTCAACAGGAAATATTCTGCCAGTAGGGAAAAAAGGAATCAGACCTCGCTCCTACTCCAGAAAGCATGTTGTGGTTTCATGCCTTAAAATAGTATTACAGGCATGGAAGATATTTTCAAAACTTGAGAGTTCATAAAATGATTTTCACATAATTTCTACCAGTTGCCACTAGGAATCAAAAAGCAGGGGAGAGGAGACCTGCATATCTTCTTTCAGATTTTTTTCCTGATGTGATTTCTGACTCCCAGAAACAACGTGTGGGCAATCCAGTGGTTAAATGATAAGTCAGAAAGTGTTATGTACCTCTTATTGTTTTAAATAATTAAGACACTGTTGCACATTTGCATCTTAAATCAAAAATTCACATTTTTTAAAAGCTTCCTCGATGCAGCAGCGCTTTAGTGATGCTAAATTAATCAATATTAAGTTGTAATCTCTCTATTCAGTGACTCTTAAGCAAGGAAAGTCAAGGAACAGAACTATTGCTACCTGTTCCATGTGCTCTGGTAAACAGCCTTCCCACAGCAAACAGCTGGGAGGATTATTCCACACCCTCCCACCTGCAGAGCATCCTTGTCTGTCTGTAGCCTTGGCTGGAGGTGTCAGCTCAGTCGGTCCCTGTGCCCATTCTGCTGCCCTGCCTTCCATTTTATTGCAAGGCCAAATTATTACTTAGAGAACACTCCTGTCCTCCAGAGCAGCAATGGTTTAGGGTTTAGTTGGTCATCACCCTAAAGATCAACAGGGTTCAGCTTTCTGTAATGGCAGAGCTGCCTTCCATGCCCTGGATGTGTGTTATTTATCAATAACATCAGCAATTTAAGGGCATGATGTCAAGACTACACAGTGAGCTCTAGTTATAAGAAACATGGTAAGAATATGGCCAGGTACTCATGGCATGTGTTTGCAGACATCCATATGTGCTGGGCTGGGTGTTGGCATGAATTTCAGTCTCCTCTGTACTAACAAATGCTGCAGCATTTTAGGCACTGACCTACAAAGCAGCCCATGTGGGTGGACCCCTTGGCAAAGCCCTTAGAATTCCAAGTCTTTGTTTGCCAGCACAGGAGGGAAACGTGCAGCTCCTGGAAAAATTACATTGATGCTCATTTGTAAGAAACCTCAGCCTCACTGCTATTGATCCTGGATTTTGTGATCCCTGCATGTGGGGCTCAGATTCATCCGTCACTGACACTTAAACCTAAGAGACAATCTAGCTATATGCCAAGGCATAACTTAAGTGTTGTTTGTGTGTTCCTGGTACAGCCTGTGCATTTTTTGGCAAGCTGGAAGAAGGGAAAATACCATAACACTTCACTTAAAAAGAAATTCTTTAAAAGTTCTGGTGCATATGATGCAGCTTATAGAAAGAAATTGAGCTGAAATAGTACCACAGTGACATGCTTGATCACCACGGAGAGGAGATGTAATGACTTTGGACAGCAACTGTCAGGGTTAAGAAAGTTATTTGTTCCATTGGTTTATGGCACAGACTAGTAGTATTTTATTGTCAAACAGAATTAGTTTTATATCAAGAAGAGTGATTACTTGGGTTCACTGTGTTTGAGATTAAACTTGATGATTTCATGTCCATTATTGATTTAGGCTTTACATTCAGAGGAGTAGCAGTTTATATTTTACTTAAGGGGATTTGATCACAGTAGATGTAATCTTCAATGGTTTCTGCAAATAAATTAGTAAAGTTGCTATGCCTTTTACAGTAACTGAAGAAGAAAAGTGAAAGGGGGCTTTATCTCAACAAAAACAGTGCAAAAAGAAGATGGCAAAAAATGCTGCTTTGCTTTTCCAGGATGCAAGGGATGTGCTAACAGCTCAGTGTGGGATTCAGGAAAGCAGGAACCACCCAAAAGACACTGTCAATGGCACATTGCAGCTCCAGTCTCAGGCGACGTGGATTTGGCAAAGGGATGCCGAAAATTCACTGTACATCATCTCCTCTGGTTTATCCTGAAATTACCCCAAAGGAGAGGGGGACATCCAAGGTGCTTTCCAACATTAGAACAGGGTCAATGAGAGCCAAAATGTGGGCGGGCTCTGTAGGAGGCAAATGTGCCAAGTGTGTGATATGTGTCACTACAAATAACCCCTTCTGAGATGCCTTAAATCAGACAGTGGGTTGGAACATGCCACGAGGAACCAACCAAGCAGCACGGGCTGATCCGGGTCCTGGGAGCTCTGCTGCTCCTGGGAAATCTGTAGCCAAGAGAAAAGTGATGGTTTGTGGCCAGCCAGGGCTCTGCTGCCTCAGGCAGTGGTTCATGTGTACAGAAGGAGGAGAGAAAGCATTTTGTGGAAGCCACTGTCAGAAGTAGGCCATGTCAACTTGAGAGCTCTGCATGCAGCATTCCCCAGGGGACGGATGGTGTGGGATGCTATTGATTGTACCTTCACCATGAGCAGTGGTGGAAGCAGAAACAAGTCCTGCCAGCTTTATTTAGAGCTGTCATATTGAGACCATCATGATTCCAAGTTCCTCTGGCTTCCAAAATACTGTGCTTTTTTAGAGCTTTCCTCAGACAGAGATGTCTCAGTGGACGATGAACTAGCATTGCACTCTAGAAATGGTTGAGCTATTTGGTCAGCACTGAGCCATGAGGTCTTTACTGTCTTCCTCTTACCTCCCCACTGTAGGCTGTACATTGCCTCTGTGACCCAAGCAGTTTTCAAACACACTACAACAGGGACCATCATGCACATCTTTAAAGGCATTTAGACTTATCTGGTACTTGTGTGCACAGGATTTTCACCTGAGTGCTTACATAGCCTTGACCTAGCCAGGACCACTGTGCAGCTAACCTACAAAACCCCTTTGCCTGCAGGCAAGCCTGACCCAGTGTAGGATGCTCAGCATTGCATTTAGTCCCCATCTCCCATGAGGTTTCCTGTCTCCATACATGTGTGTGCATTGCCTGTTACTGGTAGATGGTAATTGAGGAAACAAATCTTGTATTGTGTTATGTTCCTTGCCCAGAATGCAGTGTACGAACACCCTCTGCAACTAAGCACTTGTTGCACACTTAAACATTAACAGCTACCAAGATGTATAGCAGCTAATGTTGGCCAAGGCTCAGGTAATGATGTTTTCCCTTCTGTAATTTGGGTTACTTCTAGTTCTTTGTTCCCTGCAGAGCATTTTGTTCATTAGGGACACAACAAAGCACAGTTCTGCCCCTCTGCAATACCCTCAAGGGTCAGGTGTTTACTACCTCATTTATTTCTGTGCTTCAATTAGTGCCCTTTGTCTTTTGTCCTTTCACCGAGAGACAGAGAGTAACCTGGCTGCATTTTCTTTATTGCCTCCAATCCAACACTTACAAACATTGTTAAGATTGCTCCTGAGAGACTGAGACTTCCCAAGGCTCAACAGGGGCAGCTCTCTCAGCCTCACTGCACGTGTCTGGTGCTGCAATCCCTTAATCACCTCAGTGGCCAGTCACTGGACCTGTATGTCCTTGTCTTACAGTGGGGCATCCAGAACTGACAACAGTTCTCCAGGTGTGGTCTCACTAGTGCTAAGTAGCTTTTCCAGGCTTTGGAAAGATATCTCCATTTCAAAGGAGAAAGAAAAGAGAAGGAGGAAGCAGATGCATGGTTTTGAAGCTAATTGGATACATTCTTTGAGATGGGTGTTAAAAATAAAAGGCTGTTGCCCAAGGCATTATTTTTTTATATTTTTTTTTTTTTTTTACTAATTTGGGAGTTTATCATTTTAGTTTCTCTGTTCAGTGAACTGGTTCATATTTAATGGATCACTAAGTTATGACTACAGTAGAAATGAAAGAGCATGTGTTTTCTAATTTAGGTATATGGACAAGTGGCCTTTTTTGCTGGAAAGAGAGCAAAGCTTGTATTGCTCAATATCAAAATAGTTGAATCAAATGCTTCTCAGTATAGGTGGCAAAGTATGTAACACATATCTGTCCCTGTGGCTCTGATAAGTTTTTTTTGCTGTAATGCTTAAGCAAAAAACCTACAAATGTGACCAAGTCGTGCCTTGGTGGGAAGGTCAAGGTCATAAATCATTTATGATGCTTTGGAGACTGTTACCCAGTGGCACCTGGGAACACAAGCCCTGTTAGCTTTCAGGAAGATTTAGCCTTCTCCCCATTTAAAGGATTTGTTAAAGGTATTTGGATACTGTAGGAGATGTCAAAATCTATGACGATGCCAAAGAATATTTGGAAATCTGAGCAACTTTTTCCTGGTGTTTGATTCTCAGCCCAGACTGGAGTCAGTTGTTAATGATGCTGAGGGATGCAAGGCTCTGTTATCCTCTGTATTTCTCCCTAACTGTGCACTCTTCTTCCTCCTTCAACAGCAGGAAGGTCCATCACTGATGCCTTTCTCTGGGATGCTGCAGTGCAGGAAGGCAACTGCAACATTTTTTGTTTGTGAGGTTACTTTTTTCATGACTACAAAGAGAAACAATCCTCAACATAAAGACAAGCCAGGTACAGTATATAAAGCCATGTAAAAAAAAAAAAAAACAAACTTAAAAAAGCATTAAACCAGGCAGAAATAGATTCAGTAAAAAGCATATAGTTATAAGTAACGAGAAGATCTGGCACACTTCTGACACATTTGATCCATTCCAAAAAAAAAACCCCAAACTGTGAATCTATTCTTCTGTTTTCTTTTTTTACAGCATGCAGATAGTTGAATGATGTGTCATTTGCAGAATATGATGCTGTTGTTCAGAAAATGCCAACTATTCCCACCTTCTGTACTGATGTGGCTACCTCAGTGTTTCTAACTTCTATTTTTGATTCCTAGGCAGGAAAAAAAAATGCTTGTCTAGTGCTACGTGTTGTTACCTTTCATGAAAGGAAAAAGAGGGTACAAGTAATTTTTTATTTTTTTAAATCCATGAAAATTGCCAGTCCTTTAACTGCAGATACAAGGCATTTAAATGTGAGTCATACCAACCTTCTTGTCAACATGACCTGTCCTCTGGATTGAGTTTTTAATATGAGGGATGTTGTTTGCTAGAGGCTAATTCAGGTCCTAGGGAGAGGGAACTTCTGTTATAGAAAATTCCTCGTTATAGAAGTATCCTTGCTAAAACAACAGCCTGTGAACATAAGCAGCAGGTGATTAATTTTAAGAATGAATCCATATTAATGACCAGTTTAAATGGCTCCAAGGGCTTGTATGAAGCAATTTCAAAATTTTCATATTAAAAAATGGCAGAAAATGAAGGCAGAAAGCAGCCCCATGGAGCTCTAGGTAGGGACACTGTCAGCTTCTGGCAAGTAAAAGGAACTAGCTGACTTACAAACCATATTGTATTGACAAAGGCATAGTCCCATTTTTTGGATTGCTGGTACATACAGTGCTGACTCAGACCACTTGCATTTCCTTTTAAAATACTCTACATCCTCATGAGTTACAGTTACCAAGAGCATAACAAGGTAAGACACACTAGAAAAAGGTAGCACAGTCAAATAACAGCTGAACATACAGCAAAAATCCTTCCTTTGATCCTTGTTTGCCTTCAGAAATACTAAGTCAAGTGTCCTTATTTAAATGAAGCTTAGTTTAAAGTGGAAGCAGTGCCTCAGGAATGCCTTGGTGGCTCCTGGGTGTATAATAAAGTTGTTCAGAAAAGGGCTGGCTGATTTGTATGTTGTTACTGATGTGCCTCGCCAGCACACGAGGCTTCTGTGTTTATGATAAAGCTTTTTTCTCCTCCTGTGCTGCCACTGCCCAGTTCCTGCTGCACCTCTGGGCAGGTAAGTCCCCCTAAGGATGCCCAAATCTGTGCAGCTTCAGTCAGGGCCCAGCAGGCAAAGGAGCCACGTGGTTCTGGGTATGGTGGCAGCAGCATCTGCCCATTAGAAAAGTAATCGGGAATCCCGGAATGGCTCATTACATCCCTACTGAGATCAGGGATCCATTTTCAGTATACTTTCTGCTGGAAGCATCAATGGAAGGAAGTGCAGCAAGATAAGAGGAACTCTTTTCAAATCAGGGAATGCCCTGAGAAACTTTGGCTTTCAGAAAGCTTGTCTAGGGGAAAGCAGCTTCTGTGGGGCAGCAAATTAAATGGCTTTAGTTACGTGCTCAGCTGCTTCTGGCACAAACCCTAAAAGCCTGAAATCTCTTGCTAGTCTACATTTTGGTGATGTGATGTGTGATGTGGTGCTTTTAAACCATTTGCTAAGTAAGAACAATGCATTAGAGATGGCTCAAAGCCAGAAAGGACTTGAGCAACCAACCCTCTTCTGCAAGGGCCAGATCCAACCGAGAGGCACCACACACTGGATATGCCAGACAAAGAAGCTCATTTTATGCATTTATTTCCAGTAACCACATACCTAAAGACCTAAAACTGTGTACCTAAACTAAAAAGTGAATATACCTCCATGCTTTTTACATAATGGAGCAGTTTTAGAAAAGTAACTGCATTTGCTGTATTGAACCACAGCCTGTATTTATCCAGCACTGGCTGAAAACTGGGTTTGCATGTTGATCTGACAGAGATGTCATGGCACACACACCTGTGCTATAGGTTTTCTTGACAGTTGCTGAATGATCTCATTGTGGTTGTGGACTCCAGCGGGATGTCAGTGTTCAGTGGCCATTGCTGTGAGCCAGTGTAGCAGTTCTCAGGTTAGATTTTTTCTCTGAAGTCTGACAATTCTGCACTGCCCATTGACATTTTTGTGTCACACACAGGTACCTTCAAGACACTGCAATAACATCAGTTTAGGCCCTTAGGCAAAGACCAAGAAACAAAGAGGCAAAGACCAAGAAACAAAGAGGCACACCATTCAGGTATGTGTGTGTGCGTGCTGTGTTTTGTCTTCTGTGGCACCATCACATGGGGCACTCAGTAGCATCAGGCTTTGTTCAAAAGGCTGATGACTTTTGGTTTTTAAATCCTACTGATTAAAAAAAAAAAAAACCTACAGATAATACTATGGTATAAAGAGTGTATTTTCTTTGCCTACCACCGATTTAAATTGGAGGATTAAAGATATCCATTCTTCATTTCCACTAAATCCTAAGCTCCTTATTTGTTTTTTATATCATCAGATCCCATTGTTTTTTAAATAGACTAACCCAAGATTATCAGAAAGAATGATAAAAGCCTTTATCTGCATTGGTTTATAAATCCTTATGTTGATACATATGTTTTTGGAAGCAAGTAACACTATGATATGTTTTAAGAGTCTCAGAACAGGTCTCAAAACATCATCCACTTTGCTTTAATTTCTTATACCAGCTGCCTCTTTCAATAAGACAGATCAATTTTATTCCCTCAGTAACCAAACTTTTGCAGAAATTGGCCACATGGATCACTGGAATAGAGAAAGAAAATAAAAGGAATACAAAGTTATGCTGTAAGGGCAGTTTTGGGAGGGCTCAGAATCGCTACTTTTGCACACTGGCTCCATTTTCACTGCCTAGAATCTCTTCAGCCTCATGAATCCTACAGAATGCAATGTGCCACCAGTTACACAAGCTCTGAACACCATCACTGGCTGTTTGGTACCAGCTGGAGGTGCTGCTGATTGGAAGCTGCAGGGTCCAGTTTGGTGTAACACAAAGACATGTCCAGCCTCTCAGGCTGACTGTAATTGTCTGTCTCTGGTCCCGTCTCAGTCCAGCTCCTAACAAGACCAGTGGGAGTTTCAACTGAGACAGCCTTCAGGATTTGGCCTATTTAATTTGTGACAAATGCCACTATGCAGGCCTCTTCCCTGCCAAATTCTGAGGGCTCCCTTTTTTTGGAAGAAAAAACCCGGTTGTATTTATTGGTCCGTTTCTTTCCCAAATGAATGCAGGTAATTATTTTTGGTTTCACAGCACACACACATTGGCAGCTAAAATTTACCCCTATGGCAGGTGTTTTGAACAGTTCAGTGTGTGTGTGTCTGTGTGTCTGTGTGTCTGTGTAAAATACAACTATGAAGACTATTTTTCTGTAAAATCCTGTAGTCTGCTACCTTTAGTTATACCGAGTAGAGCACTGCAGTGTGAATAGAGCCACTGGCATTTCTTTAGTAAGATGCTGCTAAGGGGAAGCATGTCATAGTAATGGTCAAACAGGGGCCAACCAGAACTGCCAGCACAAAAAGAAAAAAGTGTCATTTACAAAAAATATTTCTTATTTTACTCTTGAGAATACTAAGTGGTGACCAACTGGAATTTGTGCCTGAAGCACGTTAAAGTTTAGGTTCTCTGAGGAACTTCCTAAATCACACTTTTCAATCCATTCATCCAGTTGACTTTATATAAAAACACATTTCAGTGCACTGGAAATTGCAATAGTGATCAGTGAATCATTCAGGTGATGTTGAATTGCTCCCATCAGGACAAAGGCAGCCCCTACCTTTGCAGTGAGTTTCTACAGCCACATCTCAAACGTGGTCCAGTTGAAAGCAGGAAAAGGATGATGGAGGTACCTCCTGAGTGCTGATCTTCAGTGCTGTACTGGCTGCAGGAGTCCCAATTACCCTGTGAGGTTTCAGGGGGGGTCTGTGTTTCTGGCTCTGCCACCATCTCCAAGACCCTGAGCAAAAGCTAAAAACTGAGGCTCAAATTTCCTTTTTTGGCATTAGCAAGCTACTTTTCTGCTGCTCTTATGATGAGGTCAGTGGTCACTTAATAATTTTGAGTCTCTTTGATTCTAATGGGAACATGAGAGAATTCAGAAGACTGAATCAAATATCTGAGCTGTGATGATTCACACTGGAGAGTTAAAGGGACAGAATTAGTTGGTTACACTTCCCTGTAAATCCAAATGTGTTCTACTGTTCTTTGCAAGACACTGGTCATTTAGTATCTTCCTCTGCTCTTCACATTTGGTGCTGGGAAAGGATCACTCACCTCAGCAACAGGGCTGGAGCACCCTTTGTAGGGAACTTGGGGTCAAACCCTTGGACTGTATAATCCAGTCATCTGTGTTGCTCTGAGCAAGGACTCACAGGAGCAATCCATACACTGGTGATTCTGCTGGTTTACTGTTCACCTGGCAGGGGCACATCACCCTCAACCCAACCAGTAGATCACCCTGACCAGTATAAACACAAAATGGCTTAGTCAGTTTAAAAAAAAAAAACAACACATGAACATTATGTTTATTTCTCCAGCAAAATCCATTTCTTTCAGTCTTTCATTTGCTTCTTTTCTGAAGACTGAAGTCTTTATTTCAGATATCTGCCTACGGAAAGTAAGTAGTTTTTTTAAAGGGTACATTTAAAGATGAAAACTGAAGCTTGAACAACTTAAAGAGCATACAAATTACACAGATATAAAAGTTGTCTTTCATTGTCTTAACTTACTGTTTATTTTGTACAGAATTCATTATGTTATACATCTAAGACTTATTATATTGTATAAATATCTTGGGTGTGATGTATATACATATTCAGTGTTATAGATTCAGCAATTAATGTATGCATTTCACAATACACTATAGTGTATTTCAATGTAGTGCACATGATTTATACTTCATAAAAGAGCATATCTGCTATGAAAAATTGGTATTTCATTCATAGGGTTTTCTACCTTGAAATACAAGGGTTTTTTCCATTGTATAATGGACTCTTTGTACTGTGTCGTATGGCTGTAAGATCTTCTTGTACATTCCTCAATATGAATTAAGAAACAGCAGCTCAAAACAATAATCTGTGTGTTCTACAGCAAGAGGAGAGCAGGGCAGTGGTTCCTAAGTTCTTACTTCAATGAGAAGGAAGGCGCAGACAGGCCCCAAGGAGCTGGGCTGGGTGTGATGGTCAAATGAAAGGAAAAGTTCTCCACAAATGAGAACTGCCAGCTCTTGCTTCTCTGTTCTCTGCATGCCAGGGCTCAGCTGCCACGTGTCACTCAGCTCTGACTGCAGGAGTTGAGGGTCTGGCATCAGCTTTATTTTTAACGTTTGCAAACTCCTCAGATTCCATTAATCCATTGCTTCCAGGACTGTTCCTGGATGTCTCCTGGTACATATATTCATACTACACACTGTCTTTCCTTTAGAGCAGGCAAGGAAAGTCATTCACAGTCTTCTCTATACGTGCCATAAGTAAGGTAAGATGTTTGTTTGGTATTAAATTACAAGTATTGCTTTCCTAGGCACCTACTGAAGCATAATTATAGTTTATCTGACAGTATAGTTTCTATTTTTTTGACAATTCTACTTTCCTGCATACATACTTAAATGCATACATTTTTGTGCCTTTTGATCATTTGGCTACCATTGCTTTGTTCTCTCAAAAGCAGAGACTCTTTTATCAATGTGTAAATGCTGTTCATTTAACAGCAAAGTGGAATATTAGATACTCCATGAATATTTTATTTAACAGTGTAATTGAAAAATATTTAGGTGAATGGGAAAATTGTGGGGGTTTTAAAATAATTTTAAATTAAATTTGCTAAAAGTATGCCATCATTTTGAAATTAAAATTTGAGATATTTAATTTTAAAAAGAACTGATCGACTCAGAACTATTTTGCATCAAATATATTCATATAAATTTTTTTGCTTTTGATTTCTTGAGATGCAGCATAAGCGCTCAAGCCAGGATAAATCCAAAATAACTCCACTTCATTGATGTTATACCAGTTTTACTGAGAATAGAATTCTCTCTTCCCACTTGTTTTCTTTTTTTGTATTGCCATTTTTCTGTGGAAGAACTTTCATGTAACAACATAAAAAGAGAGGTTTATGAACCTGCAGGTTTTTTTTTTAAGATTTGGGGATGGGTCTTTTTCTGGTCAGCTGTATCCAATTCCAGTGTTTAACTGATCACCAGTAGTGGCTGTACTCCTTTCTGATGGGCTGTAATTGTCATTTAACTTTGGGATCGTATGATACCTATGTCTGAAAAAGATTTGACTCCAAAAACACCCTGAATTCAGCCACTGAGGCACCCAAGAACTTCACTGAAGAACTTCACAACCCTGCTGACAGATGCTGTACTGAACTAGAACTTCACCACTCAATGCCAACAGAACACAGAGCCCAGTTACCTGTCACGTCCTGCCCCACAGTGTGCTTTAGGATGTGCTCAGTCAGACACCGGGAGCACAGGGGTTTGGGAGCCTGTGGCAAGTAAATGCTGAAAAGGCCTGAGGTGTCCTTTGGTGGCTTCCAGCAATGCCCATACTGCACATGGGTCTGGCCTTTGTCCTTCTGCCAGGGTGCAGCCTGAATGCAGAGCCACGTGCAGGCACCGTGGACCACCGGGGATTAGACCTCAGGTACAAGCCCAGGGACACCCCAGTGTGACAGCAGAGAAAACCCGGACTCAGGGACCCTCTGTCTTTCGAGCCATAGCTCTGGAAGGGAAATTTTCTGAACAAGTAAAGTTGTTGACTTCTGTTACCTGTGGCTGAGTCAGAGGAGCAGCCAAGGACACCTGTGAGTCCCTTGGCACTCAGTGAACTTCTGTGGCACCGAGCAGGGACCGAATTCAGCAGCTGCTGGTGCCCTCAGCAGAGCAGGGGCCGCAGAGCAGAAACAGGTCAGGCAGCCCTGTACACTGCTGGGAGATCACTGCTAACCTGAGGGATATGCAGTCAGGAAACAGCTGTGCTGTTTGCCCTCTGCAGCTACTATCAGCAAGCTGGTTCCTCTGATTTTCAGATTAAATTTAGTTGTGGTCAATTTGTACTATATTGTGCAAACAATAGGAAATTATTTTTTCGGTCCTGCCCCATGGTTGGGCCAAATACAAAATTAAAATGTTGGGAAGAGAAGTTAACTTCTAAAAGGGGATTTTTATGTTGTTAGTCATAAGGATCACTGTAGGAATTCGTATTTCCTTATGAGGTCTGGAGGATTTAAAGGGAAGAGAACATTTGTTAAACAACCCAAGAGTTCATTTGACGCATCCCTTATGAAACAGAAGCATGTCTGTGCTCTATTATTTTCTTTCCTTAAAATTAGATTATAACAGATGCCATCCCCTCCCTATGCAGTTCACTGCCAGCAAACATAAGTCTCTAATCACTTATATAAGCCTGATGTCCTCACTCTCTAGTCTCAACGTTAAAATTCTTGTATTTTCCAGTAGTTACCTTAAACATGTTTCCAGTTTAAGATCCAAGTGCAGAGTTTCCCATAGTTAAGTTGTCTGGTTTGTTCTAATATCATGACTGAATTAGAAATTCAAATGCTGCTTTGATCTAGAGGTGGGAGCTATAGTAGGGAAGGCAGTTGTAATTTGGATCTTGTGTTTATTGCACATGACCCGTCACAAGAACATGTGCTTTATTGGGTTTTTTAATTATTCTGTAGATTATTTTTTTCCTAATTGTAACTTCCAACATATTTCAGTCACCCTTTCAGTAAAAAAAATACATATAATGCATATGAAATGGCAGCTTTGAATCCTTGGCATGTTTCCCTTGTTAAAATTGCTAAGTCACTTGCGTGACCACAGTCCCAGTGTGCCCAGTGTGTCTTTTCTTTCTTTCTTTCTTTGCTTTTAATGAAACATGGTGTAAAGTTTTGTTCTTTAATGGCTTTATGGCCAGAGATGTTTTAGACAAGGTCTGGGGCATTAGCTGTTGAGCATGAACTTCTCTGTCCTGCTAATCTCTACCACCAGTGTATTAACTAGTACAGAGTAACAGTGGATCCAAGCTTTGCTTATTTCCTAGGAAGCTTCCTTCCTATTCCATGCATTTCAATACCACATTTGACTTTCTCATTCAGATAATGTGTATTGTCAACCAAGCTGCTGTTTCAGCAAAGCATTTCCCTTTGAAGTATGTGCTGTTTTGTTGCAGGTTACTGTTTCATATTAGCAATGACAAAAGTGAACCCAGGGCTACTCCTTGATTTTTATTTTCCAGGGTTTATTATTATATTTACAGTTCCCTGTAAGAAGATACAACCCTTTCCCAGTAAGAGTTCTAATACCTTTCTATATTTCAAATACTAACGACCCATATACCCATATGGAAAGGAGAAAGATAATCAGTGATGAAGGAGGTATCTCTAGGGGCTGATGCAGATGAATAGAAAACTCAAATCATTATAAATATTACTGTACTACACTTTGGTACAACAAAAAAGAAAACAAACCCCTTCAAAGAAAATATTTAATGTTCCCTAAGTCAAATGAAATTCATAAACAATAGAAGATGAAATTAACCACATGGGGGGGTTTATATCTGTAAAAAATAATAAGACTTCTTGGCTGCATTGCACATAGGCAATAAAATTAGATTCATTCCGATCCCTTTTTCTGTAAGCCTCGTTTCAGGCTGTAAGCAAGAAATGTCCACTGTGCTTTACAAAGGACGACGACTAGAAAAATCAATGCCAACAAACATCCCTTCCTTTTCCGATTTACCATTTATCATGAGAGATGACAAACAAATGAAGTCTCCTCTGAGTCTGAGCGTAGTTGTATTAGCGTTTTGCTAGTACCAGGCAGTATACAAAAACAGCCATCGTGTGGGACACCTCCAACACCTACAGGTAGCTGTTTTAGGGGCACATCCTGGTTTGTGGTGAAACAGGATTAACTCAGCCAGCCTCTTGTACCTGCTCACTGATATCAGGTTATCATCTCAGTAACTCCAAGGTCGGACTGTCTTGTTCCTATTGCTGACTGGTCTGACTGCTCCACCATCCATAAACAGAAGGCATAAAGGTGATTACAAACATAAGAAAGTAGTTTTACATATTGTCTTGCAGTCTTTCCATATAGTCCCTAAGTTCCTTGGAATCACCAAGATTCATATCTTGGCATACCCATTTAATATTATCATCACTGTCAAATAGAATTGAGTTGGTGTAGGGGCCTCCATCCTCGGGCAGTATTGTTGTATAGGAAGTGAACTTTACTCTCTTCTGCTTTGGCCCAGAAGGATTTATAGGTTCACTTTTAACTTCTTTTTCACAAAGGTACTCAGAAGATCTGAGGATATGATTATGAAGAGTCTTCTGAGAACTCCCATTAAGGAGGAAGTTGCTTTCTTCAAACTGCATTCCTCTGTCAATCATGGTAGTGCACTCCTCCGACGGGAGTGAAATGTCCACTGTGTTTTCCAGCAGTTCAACCTCATTTCCGAGCCAGACCCAGTCATGGGAATGGGGGATGTTGCCTTGCTCACTCACAGCAAACCTTTTATGCCTGTACTTCCAAGCAAATGCCACACAGTTAATCAAAAAGACCAAGATTGCTAAGCAGAAAACACACAGCAGTGCGTACATGCCAATCTCCAAATCTGTTAATCCTCTTGAAGTCAATGAGAGATCGCTGGGATTGTTTTCTCCTGGTATTTCTACTTGTGTAGGGAAACCTGTGAAGGCAGTTGGGTTATTTTGGAGCTGCCCATCCTCCAGGGACTCCTGATCAATGGGAGACATGAAAGTTGTGCTTTTGTTTGCATTGTCCTCATGACTGAACATGTCCTCGTGGTTTTTGGACCATTCTTGTGCTGTCCTATCTTGTTCTGCAGCTTTCTCTATAGAATTGCTTGCATGGCTTTTAAAATCCCTCTCCACATCATCAATGTCATTAGTGCCTCCTTTTTGGTCAGAATCTTTTTGACCAAACTTCACTTTGACACTTCCTTTCCCAACAGCCAAAATGCTCTTCCTCTTAGTCTTCTGGCAGGGCTCACTGATGACCATTTCAATCTTAATCAGAGGTCCTTGCCCGTCCCCTTCTGCCACCACAACAGGCCAGTTGGACTGAAGGTTTTGGTGTGAAGACACGACCATCTCATCCAGAGAAGTGATGGTGATGGAGAAGTCCTTGGAGTCATAGATATCTAACGGTGTCACTGACCCATCACTGAACAGAATCCAAGCACTGACTATGGCTTCCTGGGGGGAAAAGGATGAGGAAAAAAATGTGAGAGAGAGAACATATCAGATGCTCAGTTGTTTAAGTCCGTTCGGTACTGCCAAAATAAACACAGAGTTTAACTTTGGGATTTTTTGTTATTTCAGTTTTTTTAGAAGAAAATGAAAATGTCTACAGCGCTTCTCATTTCTTTTGCAGATTTGTGCTCTCTAGACCACTGAGGCATTTATCTCATCTTCAGGAACTACCAAAGAAACAGTCATCTAAATTTAATATAAGGTGCTGACAAAGAAAATTGACAATTCTGTTTTTCAGTCTGAAGTGAGAAGTCTCTTTTGAATGCCAGGACCTCACGATGCAAATAATCATATTTCCAATGTCCCGGTTAATTAATTTCATAAAGGACCTATAATGGGGAACATCTCTAACTCTGCAGTTCCAGTGCCATGTGGAATACAACATGCAGAGCTGTTATGTGAGACCAGTGATCCCATCCAGCCCATCAAACAAATGAGGTTAAGAACACATCTCAGTACAATATTTTATACTTTTTGTCATGCTTTCAAATATACAAGATGTGTACTATGCAAAAGTGATCGTAGTCTTTTCTGGGAACAACAGAAACTCACAAAACCACAATTTTCAAGGATGTTTTGATCGAAACAATTTGTCTTCCCACTACAAATTGGTAGTGCAAAAAATACAGTTACGCTTTTGCTACTGATGTAAAACCTCAATTCTATAAAAAAAGACATGTGGAATTTATTCCGTGGTTTCACTGAAAGCTGTTTAATCCCTCACAAACTGATCAGATTTAAGCAATGCAGGTCATGAAAACTTCTGTACCTGCAGCCAAAGGTTCTTTTGGCTGAGCTGACTTTGTGAGACTATTAAGGACTGGGATTTTCACCTCTGTTTGCACAACTAAACTGTCTTGAGTGACCCATGCATGCTTTCTGTGGCATTTTGCATGCCTGGACACATCCATCACTTTTTCTGTGCTGTGAAGGTCTCCAAACTAGTTCTGAAGAGTTTAATGGTCATTCTGTACAGGTGTTTGCACCATAGGAGTGGGTCAGGAAGATAAACAGCCTTTACTATGTGAAGTGACTGCTTTTCACAGCCATACATTGCATGTGCTCTCTAAAATTTACAGCAAGTAACTTTTCCCTCGCTTCTGACAAAGCACAGTAAACACATTAGTTAATTCTATATACTACTTTGGACCATACCTGTTTTGGAGTGTGAAGGATATCATAGGCAGAGGTGGTAGAAACGATTGCTCTCTTATTTCCTTTGCTGATTTGCAAGGACACAGACAAGCCTGAAACTAGTTGTACTCCTAGATCTGTAATGGTTACCCGGTCATCTAAAACTATCACTGTCTTCTCTGCCAAGATGGAATCCGAAAGAGGGGACAGAACCTTGAAAGAGAAAGCAAACACCTTGCATGAAATAGCAACTAACTGTTGTAGAGCAAGATTAGCCTCTAATCAGCACAACATTTCAGATAAATCTTGGGTTTGTCACATCCGTGTGTAAGCTAGAACTGATGTTTCCCCCAAGACATTACAGTCATTTGCTGCTAAATTACTTTATCTAAAAAATAATTTAATAAAGCAACAAATAACTTCAAAATTGCAGCTTTGTCTCAACAATGGAGTATAGAATAAATTAAATGGACTTGCTTTTCAAAAAAAAAGTCATTTTTGTGTGGTCTGTAAAACTCCCTGTGAACACAGTGCAGCACAGGGCAGAGTGTAAGACACTGATTAACACTGAAACTCAGCAGGGGGATAAATAAGTGTACAAAGCCTGGCTGATAGGGACTTGGCCTGTTGCCTTTCTAGGGACAGAGAACCTGAATGAAATCAAAGTGAGATTTGCAAAAGAACTTTGAAAACCCCACTGGGTGTCTGCCTGCATTTTTCAACGTCAAAGTACTCCTGCCAGTTCCTCTAAGACTTTCTTTCTAACATGCTCAGAAAGAGACAGATACCTTTATAGTGATGCCAGAATCACCTGGTTCCAACCCAAAATACTTAAGGGTATAAGTCCCTTGACCTCTTTGTGACATTTGTTTTAGGCTGAAAGGAGCTGAGCCCTAAAAGTACCTGTTTCTTTGTGTTGACTGCAGAGGAAACAGTGGGAACAGAACATTACAGATGTTTGCTGTTACTAAGAAGAGCCCAAATCTTGTGTTCCTTTATTCTGATTAAGAAATGTGAGTGAAGTTAGAAAGAGAGACAGGTGGTGAACAGGAACACTCTGAAAGGTGTCTGAAGATTATTTTTGTGTCCACATTTTGTGATCCATTTGGCAAATATCTAGGGACTAATTTTTCCAAGTATATAAAGATGCATGTAGATTTTTGGCACAATTTCCTAACAGTTATATTTACATGGCCCCACTTAAGTTAAAAGAAGCTAGCTGTGTGCATCATATAACCTGTTTCACTGGTCAGAAAATCTCACTGTGTTGCCAGTTACACTAATAAAGATAAGTCTCTTCAAAAGCATCACTTAAAGGTATTTTATGGACAAATAGCCACAACGAAAACCCATTCAAACTTCCTTTTATGTTTAGCATGTCCATTTTTTTAAGCTTTTTTCTTTTTTTTTTCTGAGATCAATTGCTTTTCTAAGCTAAGCAGCTCTTGTGTGTGAGCACCCAGAACTCTCAACACAGAGGCTGCAGATACACCTCAGGCTGTACCTGGACCGTGGTGATGCCTTGCTCACGACCAACCAGAACTCGCCCATCTTGAAGTTTAGCAACCTTGGGCTCTTCCACCTTCATGAAATCAGCCACAAGGTCAGTGATGTCAAACTGCCACTCAGAGCCCAGCATGTAGGTCAGGTGGCCTCCAAACTCCGAGGATTCGGCTACAAACTGGGTAAGAACTCGCACCGTGGCATGTTGGTACTGGAGGGTACAACCTTTGCCTTTCTTCTCATCATCTTCTTCTTCCTCACTGTCACGGGTGGGCCTGTAAATAGATCCATGGTCATTATCTGCATTGCCATGAGCTCCCTACAACACTGCAGAGCTTCAGCTGCAGGGTGTTCTCAATTAGATTAATGTTATCATCTGCTGCTGTGTGGGAAACAGGAAACCGGGTTTTGGATGTGTCGGTTACTAAATCTTGGTGAGATGCTCATAGAGCTTTTTTTTGTGCTGTTCAATTTAAAAGCTACTGTCACTTCTTCTAGTGAATTCTTTGTTTGAGTGGGACTTCCCAGCAATTTGAAAGTATGTCATCTCTCCAAATTTATTGTAACAGCTCTGGGGTTCCCTTATGAGGCAATGCCACCCCACCTCTTCCCACGTCTGTCTTATAGGTTCATTAAGCCCTCTGCATTTGAGAAATATATTATGATTTTATCTTAAATCTCATACAGTTCATGCAAATGTCTGGTATGTTTAGTCATGTAATGATCACATGGGGCTTCCAAAAAACCAAACTGGGCACTTAGGTTCCCTCTCAGGACATTGGTTACTCAGGTAACACTGTGCCAGAGTGGTTGAGACCAGCACTCACCCCACAGAAACAACTGCACCATTAGACACACTTCTTTTAACATTTTCTATCTGTCCTTCTTGCAAAATATAACCTGTGACAGTATAACAGCTTTCCATAAACCTCAGAGAAGGCATCAGGGTGATTTGTACATGACAGCAGTGCTGTCACACCCCACAGAATTTCGTCTGCTTTAAGACCCAGTTTACCATCATTTTTTTATTTTTTTTTTTGCTATTGTTCATTCTTTGGACAAATGCATGAATTCTCTTATCTCTTCCAGGTCAGGTATTAAGCAGTAGGTGGTCACACCTTTATTCACTATGCTCCCATGCTGCGGATTCATTGCTTAGAAATAATTTTCCTTTCTCCTTTTCCTGTTGGGCCTGAAGGCTCTATAGCAAGGGTGGGAAATACAGGGTAAGTCTCTTATTTTCCAGAGTATTTTGGGAGGTAGTTTTGTGTTTATTGTGCTCCTTTATCTTCTCCTTTGAAATAACAGCTATGAAAAACTATTATAAAAGAGAATTGCTTGTGTTATAAATTGTTTTAAGACGAAGTTGGCAAACAGTAAACTGAAAATGTATCAAAGAAAAGCCCTTGTGCTCTTCAAAATGACAGAAAGTCCCAATGTTACAGAATCTAATATGCTGGGAATACATTTTCAATGCATCACTTGTTAGCTGAGTATATATATTCAGCCTCAAGTAAATGGCCTTTGGTTTTGTGTACGTAAAACAATAGTGTCCAGCAATAGGAATATCTCTCAGAATTCTTCTACTTTGCTTCTTGCTTTTTTGGCTTTTCTGGAGTGAACCGAGGTTGCCAGAATTATATTTAATTTACACTTCACACAGAGAAAGGCTTTGCCAGAGAGCTGAGTTAAACCAGCAGCCCTGTTACAAGGGTGCCTGGTAGCACTGATCTAATCACTGATCTGTCAACTCGACATTATAGACACTGCCTGTGAGCACTTTAAGTATGTCTCTCTTAATTTGCTCCACTCTCAAACCAGGCATCACATTCTCGGGCCAGATGTTAGTTTTCTGTTAAAAAAACCCTAAAGAAATCAGTTTTGCTGGTTTGGAATTTGAAATACTCATTAAAAAGAGTCATGTATTTAAAAAACATTTGGAACACCCCTAAATGAAAAAAAAAAATCTCTTTAGGATACAAAATGCAAACCACTAGAAGTTGATTTAGTGAAAGCTACAGAAATAAGCTGCACATAACTCCACTCACAGTTCAAGGAGAAATGCAATTTGGTGTTTTTACAGATCTTGAAAATACAGTCTACCTATTAACAAAAATCTCTGAGGCCTTATCTCCATAGGACATTAAAGTCAATTAACTAAAGGAGTGAATTTACAGCGTGCTCCAGCTTTGTGCAGATGCTGTTACTCACAAATGGAATGGTTTGGATCCAGTTTCACTTAATTCACCTTAAAGTATGGCTTTTCTTCTGAGGGGCAGCACTCACACAGGGGTTTAACTGAAGCAGTTTATTTTTTCCTGCTTTTAACTCAGGCAAACTTTTATTGCTTTTGTCTTGAGTACCAGACAGGACCAAAGAAGAGCCGGACACAGCCCAGTGACCCCTGTGCCTGATAGTGAAGCACATCTGAAGTCACACTCTGTGATATCAGCCTCCCTGGGACCCTCCCAAAAACAATGTGCTATCCCAGTTGCAAATATGTACTGAAATTAAATTTCCAGCTTGTTCTGGGAGACTTCAGCCCTGCAATCCCTATTAATGCAAGTTGGAGCCGCTCATCCCATGTAAATATGTGTGCACAGAGCTAGTGCAGGAACTTCAAGACGAAGGTAATTATTTTGCAGATGCACGAGGAATCAAAATAAATGTTCTTGTTAGACTAGCAGAGTCTGCCTGGACCTCTTCTACACTCTAATATTTGACTTTAATTTAAATATACACCTATTGTTTGCTGAGGCTGTGGGTTTTTGCAGCCCACTGCAGTAGTTCTGTCAGCCCATGCTGGTTCAAGCACCATGCATTAGTCATGAGATGATCCGTGGAGCCAACTTTCATCTGTCAAGGGAGGCTCTTCATATCTGCAGTAGCACTCACCATAGATCAAGTTCTCCTCTTGATAATAATAAAGATTTGCCACATATTTGCAGACCGATCTGGTAAATTGTATTACAGCTCTTACATAGGGGCGACGAGGGGCTTTTTCTAGTTTCTGGCATTAAAACAGCCTGTTTTTTCCTTTCTGTTCCTCTAGCAAGTTCCTGCTATTACAGCAGTTCAGACCAGCTGAAAACCAACACAGTTCAAACTGAACTGTGCGTGGGGCATTTGTAAAATTTTTGTGAAGACCCTGTCTTATTCATTGCTTTGTGGAAATTACTCAAGGAGTTAGATAAGAAAACATGTCTTTAATCACAGGTATTTTACAATTACAAACATGACAAGGTTTATAGGGAGAAGCAATACATTTTATTGGATCAACAAACATGACTGGAAAGAACAGATGTGATTTGGGGCATATAAACACTGTCTCAGGTCTGAACCAGAAGCAGCTATATTCAGATGAAGAACAACCATGCTGAGGCAGGAGTTTCACAAGCGTTTCTTTTGTCAACAGCACCAATAAAAACGTTTAAAAGATTACTGTAAACCCAGTTCTATTTTGCCATCTGGCTCACCCCCTCAGACAACTGAACCAGCACAGCCACACTCTGTGTGTGTGGGAACGAGGCCTCGGGGAGCCAGGGAAGTTTGGAGGTTGCTGAAGTGTCTCTGCACAATCCCTAAAAAAAAATGCTCCAAAATTTTACCTCTGTATACTGATGAATGACTTTCTAGCAATGTTTAGTTCTTGCTGAGAAGACAAGCAGTGGTGTGAGGACACCAACCCTGGCGAACAGGAGGAGAACAGAAGATAGTTCTGTCTGTGTGAGGTGAGGAACAAAGAAGCCACCCTGCTGTCCTTCCATGACCACACCTGAGGACGGTGGTACAGTTTCAGTTGACCTGTGGGCTCTGTGTGACTGAACCTAAGTTTAAGACTGCCTAAGCCTGTTGGCAGGGTCTTCTGAAAGAATCCATGGGTTTCCTTCAAGGATAGATATCAAAAACCTCATGCAAACTCCAAATACTGGGTCTTACATGAAAATGAAGTGTGGAGCAACGTGATGCTATGGCTTCCACCTGCTGGGAAATGCTTGGATTTTGGGGTTTTTTCCAAAGACAAAAGCACTCTGCTTGCTCTCTTTCAAACCTACTCAGGTATCACATAAGGCATCATCTTTACTCTGCAGCACTAACACTGTATTAGGCAGACCAGGCAGGCACTCTGAAGAATTCCAGGCTGCACCATTGCTCAGAATAAGTGAATGTGGTCTTCTGGCTCTGTTCTGGAATGAGGGTTCAGGAAAACAACCTGCAGCTCCTTCCTGTAGTCCAAATGTCTTGTGTGCTTCAGGTCACCACTTAAAAACTCATCAAAAAACTCCCCCATGTTTAGGATATTGGGAAACGTGGATGAGATGGTGGAATAAGCAGATTAAAAAATAAAGAGGAAAATAGTAATAATAAAAAAGAACCAACATGAAAAGCCACTAAATCTCAGATAAAAAGCCATCCAAATCTAAAAATAAAGGAAATGTAAAAACCTTATGTACAAAGTAAATGTCAAACTGAGCACAACTAATTCTAGTCCTAGACTGACTATTGATTTAGAATACCCTGCAAAGTTAAAGAAATCCACATGAATGGTCAATAAAACAAGAGATAATTAATTTCCAGTTGAAACCTTTCCCGTTCACACGGGTGTGGACTGCTGACACACAATGCCATGACCTACCAGCTGCAGTTCTGGGGAATGACATGGTGTCCATGCTTTCCCTCCATGGAAAATGCCTGCTGAAGATGTGCCAGCAGTTCAGATGCAACCCGAGCAGCAGCAAGTGCTCTGCATCAAAACTTTGCACAGCTTGCCAGGTTGCAAACAGAGCAGACTCTCAGACCATTATCTTTATTTCAGCTGGCCAAATAAATCAGAACCAGGGGGTAAATTTCCAGCATGGTGTGTAATGGATTTAACTTCAGAATGTCCACGACTCTCAGCCACAGCTGAATGTCTCACTCACCGAGCTTGCTGCTCAACGTTTACTGCTGTAATAAACACCAACAGCCTAATCCTGCAGCTGTTTACTCTGCAAAATCCCCACTGGTTTTAGCAGGACCTGTGCCTACGGGAGTGGTGCAGCACCAGGCACATTACAGGCAGAAGCAGGTAAGCTCAGTGGAACTTAAAGCAGTTGGCATCCATTCATTCCTCACCTAGCACAGCTCTGCCTGCCACAAAGGGCAACGCTGCCTTTATCACTGAAGCAAACACACTTATTTCTCTTGTGCCAGATCTTCATCACCTCTTCTGTCACAGCCAAAAAAAATATCCACATATCAAGAGGTAAGTCAGTCCCATTCTCTGGAGCTCATTATCTGAATATCCTGCAAATTGTGTCCTATTGCCCTTAGTTTTATACCCACATAAAGTGTTGGGCAATTCTATTCCCCTGCTGTCCTGTTTGGTCTCTTTAAGGCTCTGCAATAGCTGAGATGTTCTCCTGGGCAATCGAGTGCTTTAGCTAGAACTGCCACAGTGTTTAGCACTGCAGTTACTGCTGCCAGAAAGGCTTTTTCACTGTAATATAAATCTGAGCTGGTGTCATACCTTGTTCTTCAGTAATGTTTTTCAACTTCGCCTGAAATTCAGCAATATAGCAGTGTTCCTGGAAGTTCTTAATCTTGCAAATTGTCCAAATGATGGTTATTCTAGAGTGGGTATTTTCAAGAGGGAATGATGGGCACAGAGCTCAAAATCCCTGCCCCCTTCTCCCTTCTTTTTCCCTATCCACTTTTTCCTGGTAGAATCCATTCATCAGAACATGGTTGTCAATAGGAGAGTAAATTGTTTTTTACTTAATTCAGATCTGCTAAATAAAATGCTTCAGCCAGGTCTGCTGTAGAGTGCATCTGCACAGAGACTGAATAACTATCCAAAGAATCACAGAATGGTTTGGGTTGGAAGAGCCCTTTAGTGATCATCTTGTCCAACCCCCATCACCTGACTCCCTCCTTGGCCCTATTATTCATCACCATAGACAGAAACTTGAGTACTGGCAGTGCTGAACATCACACACACACACACACACACACACACACACAAGTGATGTTACATACCAATGGGAGAGTTCCAGGTCCTTTTCCCCAGCTTTGCACATTGGAATGTGTGATACGATTCCCTGAGATTGTGTGGAATTGATTAACGCTCCAGGCAAAGCCACGGACTTTTAAACTGTATAGATCAGGATAAAATGTAACCTACTGATATCATTGTTGGATGTTTTAATGAAGGCTAAAGGCAGACTGTAAAGCTAGTGGCAAACAGGAGATTTTAGATTCTGAGAAGTACTCTAAAAATCGTTGTGTTCTAAAATCAGAGGCACGTGTCTGGACTGAGTTAATACTGAAAGCATACCTTTTATTGGAGGTGACAGGTATCCTCCAGCCTTTGATCTGGCTAAGCTCTGTATCAGAGATCTCTATCTGCAGCGGGAGCCTTGGAACCCAGACCGTCACTTCTAATTGGGTGGTAAAATGCTGATAAGTGAAGTTAACAATAGTATCCACTTTGCTTTTCATTTCCTTGCCATTAACGAAGATGGAGTCACAGCTGTCAGAAACCTTAAAAAAAAAATAAAAAAAATTAGGAAATGAATAAAAGTTCCTGAGGAAGCACAAGGAATGATACATCAGTCCAAAGACAACACTGAAAATGTAAGTCATGCATATTGCATTTTCAGTTTTCTAATTAGGAGCAAACAGTGATAAATGGACCCCAGGGAAAGAGTTCTGCTTTCCTCAAAGAATACTACTCAAACTACAAAAATAATTTAATGATGTTATATAACCTGTGTGAATCTTTTATACTAGGCAAATTAAACTCTTCGTGAATCAAACTCCATGTGCATCAACGTTTATGTTTACAACTTGCTTAAAGAACCAGGAAAAAAATGGGGCCATATGTTAGTAAGAAAAAGACTGACTCAGAACCATAAACCAGAATCCTTTCCCTTTTCCTTGAGCACTGTAATGCTGAAAGACAAAGATCCCCGTATGGCTCATGAGCAGAAGTGCAGCAGGAGCATTAACTTTTAGAACTTCTCAGTAATTGTTTTAACAAAATGTATTCATAGTTGTTTTGTGTCTTTCTATGAAATCACTGCTAAAACAAGCATGTGGGCTCTATACTGCAACTCATCTGCCCTCTTGGTTTCAGGGATCCCCTGGCACAAAATGAAGGTCCTGAGCACAGATCTTATTTATACAAAGAACATGAGGTGGCAACACCTTTAACCTGCACCCTGGAAAGACGAGACTCCTTCTCCATGAGGTAGGATTTCCTAATATATTTATGAATGTGTGTATACTTTCAGATTATATATACATACACACATTTAGATTCATGTACAGCGTGCTCGTATATATGTATATACATGCACATGTACATGTACTGGTATCTATATACAGGTTTACATTCTGCTGGGGAGAGAGAGAGGGGATGGTTTCTAATGGAGTCCATGTACTGTGGTTTTAATCTTTTAAACCCACAGCTCATGAGATGCAGTTGTGTTACTGAAATGGACTTTATTCTCTTGTCAGGACTGTTCTGTGTCAGGCTGTACAATGCACTGGGACTGGGATCCACAGGGATCCTGGCTAAGCCAGTGTTTAAATTCTGGTTTCCTGGAGTTACTGAGAGAACTCATGTAGACTTCAGTGGGGAATATGCTGAAACACAGGCTGGCTTTCCTCTGCACACCTACCTCAAATCTTTTCAGATATTAGCAGGAATTGGGGGTTACTGAGCCAAGAAAAATTACAGAAAATCTCTAGCAGCCATTTTGTTTTGCTCAAAAAATATGCAATACTCATATATAAAAGAAAAGAGCTGCACTTCCACATTTGCCATTTTCAAGTCAGCTTCTCAGATCCTACTCCGTGTACTGAAACTACAATCAATTGCTTCTTCACAAAGGGGCTAAATCAGGTGGTGAGGGAAGGGGCAAAGGAAACTAAGTCACTCTTCTGGAGAGAATACTCCTTCCATGTAAATGCTTAATGAGTACAGGAATATAAAAAAATAATAAATCTAAATAATCTGATATAGAGCTTAAAATGGACTCCAGGCTCAGGAGTACCACAAATGAGATGGAGCATATTCAGAATCTTTTTTCCCCCCTTGTAATGTGTCACAAGTGTCTCTGGAAAGTTTAAGCACATTAAGCAAGCCCATTAATTGAATGAGCAGTTGAGATTCTAAACCATAAAGCCTACATCTAGGGAGTTTGTGAGAATTAATACAAGACAGAAATAATTAAGAAAACTCAAAGAGGGAGGGATAAACATCAAGACCGGATCAGGGGAATAACTAATATCTGACAAGACAACAGCTAATATTTCAGATTCTCTTCTTGCTGCTTCAAATATTCTTGTCTTCTTTACAGCAGGCAAGAAAGGTGCTAAATTAGGGAACTGAAAGATGGGCATTAATTGTACCTATAAAAATATAAGTCTAGGCTTACAAATTTCACAGATTATATGTCTAGACAGAGACATTTGGTCATTTATATACTGACCAAGAGGTAAGTACAAATCAGTATACATAATTATGCTATAGTTCACCCAGTGGTCCTGTGTAGCATTCAGAGCTCTTGATTCACTTAAGTGTATATTAAGTGTATATTCCAGAAAATAATCCAACCCAGGTTGGAAAACTTGAAGAGAGACACTATTTTGTCAGTTCTCTATCTGGAATTTGGGTTTACTCTACTAGGTACAAGCAAACCAGATAATTTAAAGGAAAATTAAGTTTGTACAAGTAAGGATGAAAACAACTGCAGCCAACTGAATCCACCTGAATTCCATGATAAAGCAGGCTAGACTAAAGCTCAAAGAGGAAGCCTCTATTGCACTCACACATATTTAACTACTGCCATGTTTTATTCTCTAACCTTAGAGCCGCTGCTACCTGAACATAAATTTGGTTCAGCTGAAGGAAATGAGAACCTTGAGCGTGTCTAGAAAATGTCCAGTACTCCTATTTCACTTGGGACCTGCTGCACACTGAGGAAAGAACACTGATTTCCTCCAGGTCTCACAGGGGAGCTGTGATTTCATGCTAACAGCACTCTGATGCTCCAAAGCAAAGAGGGATTGAGAAACACACTCTGAGCTTTGGGGACTCGGTGCCAGCTGTATTCTCTGGCCAATAGCCTATAACAAATGTTGCCCTTCACTTTCTCTCCTTTAAAGTCCCCTCCATACTTTTCTAGCCACACTCTGACTGCCAGAAGTGGCTCGTGATGCTGCTGGAAGGGGAACTTGTATGACCTGCTGCTGGGGTTTGGAGAGGGCATCCCTGTTTACATCAGAAAATGCACAGGTTTGCCATGGGGCAAGTTCTGCCACAGCAGGGAAACATGGGCAGAGCTGCATTAGCAGGTGACTTAACACAGAGAATTCTTTTGAGCTGCTGGTTCTGAGGGAACAAAGAGGAAAACGGCTGTTAAGTCTCTCCTGCAAACATTACACAGTGAGTAGAACGAGAATGCCACCCTCTCATCTAAAATGCACAGAACAAGCCTGTTTAAAACAGTCTGTCACCATCTATTGTCAACTGCCTGACAGAACCAGAAAGTGCTGTTTGAGACAGTCTGCAAGCAGGAGGGCAGGATGGCCCTGATGTGCTCCAGTATGCAGGTCAAGGCAAAGAGAGCTGCAATTAACCTCTCCGGGCTTTGAAGCAGGTGGTTGGCTCCAATCCCCACAAGTAATTGTAAAAAGCACAATTTGCCCTGTACAGTCTGTCACAGCCTCCTCATTTTAGACTAATCCAGAACAAAAAGCTACCAGTCCAAAAGAGTAAGTGGGAAACTATTGGATGTTCAGGTCAGCAAAAGTTTATATATCCTTTGGGTCAACAGGTAAAACAGAGAACTGACAAGAAAACAACTAAATGCCTGCTTGTGGTTCATCTTTGCATGCAGGTTCAATTCCAAAGCTCATACCTCACCCTCAGCTTTGTAAGGAGGCCGAATGAGAGGGATGTAACAGGAGACAGTCACAGTTCTTGTGTACAAAATACAAACTGTAATTTATACTCAGGTCTGACACGGAATGACGAGGAGTTAGAAGCAAGATTGAAAGGAAACCCCTTTGTCCAGGAAAGCACAGATTTGGAAAAACAGATAATATACTGAGGTGCCATGTGTTCAAGAGACCAGAAAACCATGAGGGTCTGAGCAGTAGGCTCGTGGAGGGGATTACCAATTACACAGATGCACAGAGCTCCACGTGGACAACATGAGACCATTTCAATAGCAGCTCAGCAGCAATTAACACCACAGAGTTAGTGATACCCTATTGTTTTATTGAAGAAGGCCCTGCTCATTTTCTCTGTAGATTTAACACTACTGATGAAGAGAAGCAGGAAATGGAGAGAGGAGAGAGATGAGAGTAGGTATAGCTTGTAATGATGTGAATGGATATTTGAAGTTTTAGAGTGTTTTTACCATTTAACCCCCATTGAAATGCAGTGAACTAGAGGGAAGGACAGCATGGAAGACATTAACATTTTGGTTTAACAATGTAGACAATTGCTGTGGCTTAGAAAAGGTGCAATGATCCATGAATGTACAATGAGAGTTTAAAAACCTGCTGTACAGAATGAAGTGTGCACTATTCAAAAACTGTTGATCTATGCAAAATTATTAAGCAACACATGAGATCTGCCAGGATTTCAGTCCCAGGTGCAGAGCAGCTGCTCTCATTTGCTTTCCCACGTGCCGTGCAGGGGCGTTCCTGCTGGAGATGACAGGTTTGGTGGATGCACAGGTTGAAAGGGGAGGACCAAAGGAGGCTGCTTTCAAACTCCAGCCCACTGCTCAGCCTGAGTTCAGGGTCAGTAGTAACTGCTGTGCACCCACAGTGGTGGTGCAGCTGCTCACAAGGGCAGCCACTCTGGCGTCTCATTCTTATTGATTATGGAGGGAGAATACTGGAAGCAATTGGGAGGCAGCTAATAGCAGTACATGGGGGCTGCCAAAATGTTCTCTGCTCCATCCTTTACCCATCAGCTGTGCTTTTAATTGCACTTTTTCTACTAAAAATGCAAGCTGAGGAATTCTATCGGAATTAAAAGTTACCGTTTCTGCTCTCCCCATTCATTTATCATTGCCATGTGCAGATTGAGAAAGAGAGATCATCTTCATTAGGTCAAATCCATGGCCATATGGATTCTGGTGTCTTTGGAAGATAAGAGAATATCTTTGCTCACAGTACCTGGTTCAGTGGTTGGTCCACCACGAATGTCACCTCACCTGCACAAGAAGAAATGATGCGTGATACCAATAACTAAATTATAGTGGTGGCTGTGTTGCTGTTGGTCTTAGCACAGGCATTTCTACAGCTGGTTGGGAAAGCAGATGGTACTCTACTTTGATGTGTGGAAGACAAATGGGATGGAACTGGTAGGGGATAGAGCATGTCTTTTTAGGTTTGATCCAACCCTTACTGAAATCAATGAGAGACTTTCTACTGATTTACTGGCCTCAGACCAGGAGCTTTCAAGGATGTGAGGACTTAACTGTCTATTGTAATGCAATGACAGCCAACTGTGACACAAGCTTGGAATGGAGAATTTTAGGCAGTGTTTTTTAAGAGGTATGTCATATTTCAAGTTGTTTGGACAAACTGCAATTATCTCTTGATGGAGCAGAAGTTCCACTGCCAGGATGCAGAAGAGCAGGTGCACATGAAACTTATTTCATGTGGTTCAAGCTCATTTCAATCAGCACAGTTTGTTTGTGGGGGGAAGCTTCAGGAATACTTTGGGGTTTTTTGCATTCAACTACTACTTTTGTTGATAATGAGAAAACATGGAGAGGAACTCAGAGCAGGATCTCCTGCTTCCTTGTCCATTTGTGATCAAAATCGTGCCAGTCCCATTCTTGCTCCACGAGTTTCTGTTTCTTTTAAGCAATCTAGTATGCAAATCAGCATGGCTTCTGTTTGCCTTGTCACCATGATGCAGTGCCTCTCCTGGGCCAACATCCTTCCCAGACAGGCATGCTTATCTCTAGACAGACATCTTCATACTCTGCGCTGAGATAAAGGATCTCTCACCAGCACAAATTTTAAGCACATGCTTGTCTGAGGTGGCTTTTGCTTAAGTATTTGATCCTTACACTTCTGCAGATTAGGCATTACCAACACTTGTTAGTTTAAGTAAACATCCACACTCTTCATATTCATCAGCTGGTATCCCAGAAGGGCTTAGGAGTTGTTTATCTGGTGAAACCCCAGCATATGGTACCAGCTCTTTCTTGCACCGACTCTAATTGCAAACACTGAACCTGCTCTGTAAAAACTGTTAATTAGGTGAAAATAACACATATGTTTGAACTATAAGCTAAGGTGGGGTTTTTTCCCCCAGCTCTGTTTTTCCCCCCACTTGAATTGCTCACACAAATGGGGTTACAGGCTGACAGAATCATTTGTACATTGGTGAGAAAAGTAAGAAGGGAAATATTCAGGCAGATGTAACATCAGATGTAACGGTTTTTGTAAAATAATGGGCTTTAAAAGTAATTTGCTATGTACTAAGTAAACTTAGTGTTCATGATTCATGGCTCTAATCCCTGTGACTGAAATTTAAGATCTAAGGCTCCATGAAATTAAAGAAAAAGGAACAATTACATGCATATTCATTCAATTTCATGTATTCCGTATCCTTCCATTTTTTCCAATGAAATTCTAACAGGGGAAATAGAAGTTTCTAAAGACTGTGTACTTGAAAAAAACACCAGCAGACCAGTTGTAACTGCTGAAGCTACAGTTATATATACATATAAAACACTCTTCTGCTCCTGTTGGTTTCTCAACCTTCCTGGAGAATGCAAATCAACTCCACATTTCCTCACCTCCGCAAATATTTTATATTTGCTACGACACAGTGTGCAAAAAGCTCCAGGACACTAAGTGTGCACAGAACCCGTGTAGGACACTGGCAGCTCAGCCCTTCCCAGCTGCACAGAAATGCTGTGGAGCAAAGAGGAGGATGATCACAACAGAGTCAGTGCCTGTGAAGTCCTTGTGCTGCTCCTGGGCTACTCCACAGAGCAAAGGAGCCCTGTGTGCTGCTTCTCCCCCTGGGGGACAGCTGCCCCCCTTCCCTGTGAATGCAATGTGAATATATGGCAACTACAACAGCACTGTAAAGCCCAGAAAAAGACTAGACAGACAAGCAATAAAGCTTGTGAGCTTAACAGTATTAAGAGTAATGTCTTAAGTCATGAATATTTGCCACACTAATCTAGCCTTTAATCTTGTCCCAATAATACAAGGATACACCATCCTTATCCTAAAGGATCAATAGGAAAACAGAAAAAAATCCAAAAAGAGCTCTTAAATGCACAGTAATACACTTTCATTTTTTAAAGAAAACTCTGGTCCTATGCCTAGACATTACTGCATCAACATTCATAAGTCTTCCCAGCTAGTTTTTAGTCTCTGAGCAACAAATAATTCATTAATTAGTAAAAAAAGGAAAAAAGGGACATTCAGACAGCCAACACAGCCAACAAAAGCAGCCCTCAAACTGCATCCATTCAGCCAAGTGCTTCAATAAAATTATTTGGGGAAGATGTCAAGAGGCTTTACCTAAAAAATTACTTTCCTTCTCCAGTCTCACAAGACTGGACTATACTGGACTGTTTTATTGATCTAATATACAGTGGCACAGATGATCAGCATTAGGAGAGAGCTCCCTATTCAGTAAAGGGTCTGGGAGGGTCTGGACTCTATAACCCACTGTCTCTGATGCTCTACACCTAGAGGTCTTCCTACTCTGAGCTGTGGTTTCTTGCCAGACCAGAGGAGGAGAAATCCAAGGTGGAAACAAGGGAAGCTTAAGGGTAAAGGGAACAACCTCTGTGGGATCAGAGGCAACCAAGCCAGATGGTGCCCTGGGGCAAAGCCCCCTTGTGTCACTCCCACAGGGACCACATCTGCACTGGTTCTGTGTCACAGGGGGGTTACAGTGAGCTCCAGAATGACAAGAATGAAAATCTGATCTGATCAGCTGCCTCTGTGTCCTCCACCTGGAGCAGTAGAGGAGGGAATTTTCCTTCTGATAAAGGAAGGATCAGTGAGTGGAACATAACAAATCCTACAAGAACAGCCCCATTTGGGGACAATGCTCAGGGTGACCTCAGCTCCTTTGCTGTCTTTTCTTAGACTTCTATTGTGTCAGTAAATCCAAACTCCAACAAGGGTGAAGGAAACACATCCTGGCCTCTGAGGAGCAGAATATTCTAATAATTTCAAATAATTATTTATAATTACATATATTTATAATTATATATGTAATTATATGTGCATAATTACAAATGCCTGGTGCAATTGTAACACAAATGTTTGGCTACTGCACTGATAGCAGTGAATACGCTGCACTGAAGATGGAAATGTTTTCTCACTGACATGCACCGATGTGTTCTCCACCTAAAGGGCCAGCAGGAGTAAGGGGACACTGACATCTGTTAACCCCTCCCACCTTTATTTCCTCTTTCATTAATGTGCTGGAGCTTTTGACCTTTAAGTGTCTTCCACCGTGGGCAAAGGACAGTGTTAAGGAAATGGCATTGCCCAGGATTACATCTTTCCCTACACACTGCTATCCAAATTCATCAGTTCAGCTCCACGTGACACATGCCTGCCCCAAGTCATGGAACAGTGTTTATGCTTCTCTAGAGGTTCTCTGCTAGTCATCTCCATGTATTTTACAAAGAGAATTAACTGTCATAATCCTTTTTTTACAAGGACACAGCCCATCAAAGCCCATCAAAACAGAAGAGGAGCCCTGAGGACACACCGTGTGTGGCTCAGGAGGTCGTGTGTGGCTTGTGTGCAGGTGGCCCTGCACTAGGAAGATTTGGGTTGGCTTGTCCAAAGCTCCCAGACATCACAGCAGAAAGGTTCTGTTGGGGGCTGCAGACCCAAGGGCTACAAGGGTCTGCAAAACACATAACAGACCACAGAGCTTTCCCTTTTGAGGAGAACTTTTCAGAACCTGCGAGTCACAGTGAGAACAAATGTCAAAGTGCCTACATTTGGGATGACACAAGATTTACCTTTTTTCACAGAGCTCTTCAGAAACCATGACCTATGAAAATCAATACTTTGCTATTGGCTTTCACTTAAAGGCAGAGATTGAATTACCAGAAAAATCAGTGCAGAGCTACCTGACTCCTTCACTGTGCATCATCTTCGCTTCGAAATCCATACGACACGGGGGGACTGGGCTTCTTTCTCACCAAATAAGAGCCTGTTAAAATCCAGCTACAAATGAGTTGTTCTTCCTATCCATCAGTCCTTCTCCCATCTACAGCCCCAGTGCATGGACTTGGATGAACTCTGTCTGAATGCCAAGACAGATCTGTAAAGTTCTTCTGTTTCCCCATCGAATCTGGACAAAAACAACCGTTCCAACTCATGCATGAAAGATAAGTGACAAACTGCAGAGTGCTGCCATAAGTCTTCTGTTGTAATTTGGGATTTTTCTCTTTTAGTTTGTTTTTTGACATCTTCCCTTAGGGCTGTGTAGATACAGAAAAACATGCCAGAGTGAGAGAACATAAAAACCTGGGAGCAGTGGAAAAAGGTTCGTATCTTCTCTTAAAATTAGACCAGTTCACTTCATCACAAGAGAAGTATATGTAAAAGCTATGTACAAAATAAAAACATATCCCTGGAATCAGAAAACATACGAATCTGGCTCTTTTCCTAGAAGTTATGAGTTCTCTTTCCTAACCACAAAGCCTACAGGTGTATTATGGCCTTAACAGGAAGTAATTCAACCAGCACTGTAACAAAGGATGAGCAAACCAGGACAGGTTGCTTGTCTGGATCATTACTCCTTTAATGATGCCACATCTGCCTAATCACCCAGATATCTTCCCTAAAAGCCTCTGGCAAGGGCCTCAGGAAATACAGATTTGTTTAAAAGCCTTTGCCATTGGAAGGGCATGCCAATAACCATTGATTTTTTTCTGTCCATTCACCTTATTCTGTGATAGATTTCATATTCTTCCCTTTAGTGTATTTCTTTCTGTTTCCCCTTTTCAGCTCTCCTTTTATTTTTGTCCCTCTAAGCTCTTACAGCTTCTAGCTATATGTCTTCCCCTATCTGTTCTATTCTCCACACAGAAAGACTTTCAAAGGGGGCTTAAGAGAGGGGGATCCCCACATCCCCATGGAACATGTTCCTGTGCATGCACCAATCTTTGACAAAGCCAAAAGAGTCTTTCCATCAAAATCACTTTGGTCAGTGTGGCAAGTACCAGGGAGCACCATATGTCCACTTTATTTTCTGTTTGCTAAAGGGTAACAAGAAAAAAGAGACAAGGGTTCTCACCACTGACAGAGTTCTTAACTGTAAATACCTCCAGACTTTCAAGGAGGGAAAAGCTCATGAGTTTTAAGGCAATAATTTCTGCCTGCCAATAATCTCATCTTTATAGCATGACATCCCCTCCAGCAGGCGTCTCTGAAGTTCAGTTTGTAGCTACCAAAGCTATCAGCTTCTGTTCACTGAAAGAACTCTATTAAGTCTCGTGTTTTATGCAGGTCATAGATGCAGGCCTATTGATTTAACTTGAGAGAGCACCCTTCTTTGTGGTAGTGAGATGTTTGGATTTTACCACTTTGCTGCCTTCCTTGTTGCCCAACACGACAGCCCCTGCAGCTGGTGAAGGTCACCAGTTCTCAGGGAACTCATGTTCAGTGCAGGGCATCTGCACTTATTGATTCAACATTAAGGGCCATTCTCATGCAGATGTGTTCTGCTCTGCCAATCCACAGTCCACTTCATCTCTAGCTATGCACTCAGCTTCAAGGGGATTATGCAGCAAATATTTTATTCAAACTAGAATAACCAAAAACTCACTCCTGGCTGCCTGTGCTGCTTAACAGGCTGCTATCTAGAAAACACACTTGTACTTTGCTGTTGCACCTCGCCCGCTTGTCAGTGGCACTTCCAGAGACTTCAGAAGCCATGGAAAAGGTTTGGTACAAAGGGTTCACTTCTCATGAGGTAAAAAAGCCACCCCAGTTATGACAGATTGCACTCATGGGCATCTCCTCTGTCTTCCCAGAGAGCAGCACACACACAGTGGCTGTAGCCACAGCCAAGGGTTTAGGAAAGATTGCACCAACATCCTGCACTGAGTTATGGAATTGGGAAGGGATGAGCTGCTCCAGCCAGATTTCTGCTTTTCAGGATACCTTATGTTTTTTCCCTTAGTTCTATTCTTGCCTGTCAGTCTCATCCTAGCCTTCTTTATTTAGAATCACCTTCATTTTCAGGTACCTCAGGCTTTTCCCTGAGCTTGCTGAACTCCCTGTGACAGACAGAAAAATAATTCAAAAGACAGGCAGCAGCAGCCTCACTAAACAGCATCTTTTCTCACCCTGACCCACGGACTCAGACAAGGTCATCAACCTTCTCCAAGAAGTGATGCTCCTGTACAAAACCATCTGTGTATACTTTAAATGCGCCAAAGCTGGAACCATCTTTTTACAAGAATTAAGGAGATCAAAGTAGGCAGTAATATATTTTTCCTCAGCAAAATTAGTTACACAATATGAAAATATCAATAATAACATAAGGTGATTAAACAAGCCACATTGTCAAGTTTGTAAGAACAGAAGATCTTAGCAAATGGCTGTCTACTAGAATTTAGAAAACCACACTCACCGACAACATCATAAAAAACAAACAAGCTGTAACTTAAATAGTTCTAGTGGCATGGTATCCACAGCAAATACTGGGAAACATCCATACACCATGGGCATTTGCCTTATTCAATAAACAGCACAAAAGAGAAGCCTCCCAGTATCTCAGCTCTCCACTGTAACAGTGCTGGCTGGACCTTCCCCATCTCACCATGGTTAAGTGCAATTATTTAGGATCCAGCTGCACCCCTGTGGTTTCCTCCCACTGTTGCCTCTCATAAAGAGACAAAAAGCCGTCCCTGGTGCTCTGCAGGAGCAGGTTAACTGTGGGGGTGCTGCAGGATGGGCTGCAAGGAGCTGTGGAGGAGACACAACTCTGGCAGTTTGCTCTAAGAATGCAGCCCCATATTTGCAGCCGCCGTTTCCCTTCTACCCTTTATTTGCTTCAGTGTTACTTTGCCCTCGTTTTTTGTACTCAGCTCCCGAGTTCTTCACTCAGTAATTTTGAAAATGTTTGCTTGGCATTTATAGCGCACAAAATGTGCTTAAAAACACAGCAACGAAGCATTGACTCCAAGGAAGGATTTTCTCATTTTACACTGATAATCTCTCATGCTAAACTCACTGCAGGTTGGGGAAATCTAAAAGTCTCCAGCTCCTGTGTGGCAGAGACTATTTAAGTCTGCAGATTTCCAGTATGGGTGTATTGAAATCTTTTATTTGTGGGGTGGCAATAAAAGATGTGGAGAGAAAAATCTCCCCTGGCAACGTATACTCTTGAAAGGCTCTTTCAAAGCAAACACTCCAGCAGTAAGAAATACTTCAGCACGCTACGTTCCCATCTTCCCCTTCCTTCCCTCACTGCCTCTCCAGCCTGTGCTCTTAGCATTGGAATAATAAATTTCTTTGTGCCCCATCTTACAAAAGTGTTTCACATCACCTTCATGCACTTGGCTGGGGAGGACCTCGCAATCACACGTTATATTTTCACACAGAACTATAAGTATTTTATGTTTCTTTGCAGCCAAGTGTTATCAGCTGGCCATATAACACTCAGTTTTGGGGAAAAAAAAAACCTGAAATGATTGTATTCTGAAAAACTGATTGCATCAAATGGCAACTAGATTGGAAGACAGTAATCATGCTGAGCTCAAGCGATTAAAAACTCACTTGGAAAATTGGTGCTTGCTGAGCCTTTATGGAAAGAAATGAATTAAGAAGGAAAACAATAAGGAAGGGCATACATTAATTTTGCTCTGCAGTGGATAATTTTGAATGTAAGAGATCTGAGGAAGAACTGTGTGTCTTAAGGATTTTCTCTTATGTTTTCAGAAGAAAAGCTGGGAGCCACTGGAGAGGGACTGCAAATTAAATCCAAACAGCAATCTCAGAAACAGCAATTGGAAAAGAGCAAATAAATAAAGTATATAAATAGGAGATAGCATTTCCTGCTAGGAACTTATCTTTTCAGACAATGCCTCTCAAACAAAGGACTCCCCTTGCCGGCAGTCCTGCCGGGCAATCTCCATCTCTGCTCCCCGGGTGATGCCGTTCCCCTCCGCCCTGCTGGGCTGCACTGGATGTTTGCACAAGTAACTCAGTAAAGGATTACCTCCCAGAATGTCTATATTGTAGCAAGCCCTGTGTAACTCTTGCTCAGCTGTGAGAGCTGCAGGGTGGGCACTGTGTCCACACCACTCCTGTGCAGGGTTGAGTACACTGCCAGCACTCCACAAACAGTCAATGCACACAACTCAAATAAACACCCAAATCTTTTTCAATGAGGTATGCAACCATTTTACAGCCTCTTCCTGACCCTTGCAAGAGTTCATGCCTCTCTGCTCCTTATTCCTCTCCTTATTACGATACATCCTTTCCTCCGGCTCACAGATTTTGGATCCAGGCTCATGTTTGAGGGAGGTTTGACCCTCCAGCCCAGGGCAGGACTCTGTTGCTCAGCCTGCAGGACATCACCAGTGCTCCCGAGCAGGAACAGGCTGAAATTCCCCCTGAAGGAGCTGCAGGGTTCATTATCTGCTGACAGAATGCTGCTAAAATGTATTTTACATTGTTGGGAGGCCATACCCTGCAATGCTTCTGACACGAGTAGTCTTCACTCTCACTCAGTAAATGGGGCAGAATTATTATGGGAGCAGAAACAGAACAGGAGTGAGCATTCCAATGTCTGTCATGAGTATCACATAAGCTTTATACACAGGGACACACATACACCTCTCTATAGCATAGTCTGACTTTGACACAGTTCCAAATCTGCCCCACTGAGGAGCTGTAAAATGTGGAGGTGATGGACTTAGTTTTCACTTCCTGTTGAACAAATGCAAACTTTAAAGTTTTCATCCCTGTTTGACACTTTTTATATTTTTAAATATGTACCTGGACTGTGTTTTAATAGCCTGACTCTACTCACAAAAACAACTCCAGCAATTCCAGGAAGCCTTTGATGTGGGAGTGAATGTCATGGCACAGTGACATTAGTATAAATCAGACCTTAAGAACTGACAACACAAAACAAAATGCTAAATCCAGCCATTTATTTAACCCTGAAGTCACTGTTCCTGCTGAAGCTGAGGGACCCTCTCACTAGAGTGCATAATGAATCGGAAGAAGAGAAAAACCACATCCCAGTGTGATTCTTCCATACTTCATGCAAATGGAAAAAGAAATCCATTTATAACTTCATTTTGTTCTTTCATCCTTATTTAATGAGCTGTCTGATTCAATAATCCAGCATTTATCTACAATTCTTTAAGGCTGGATTTTCCCCATTCCCCTCAAAATCCCAGATACACCCCAATCCTGAAGCACAAAGGTACAGATCTGCCAAACTACATGTCATTTCTCCTCTTGTTTCTGTTCCTGTGAAGAACATCAAACTAGTTTTTATTCTGATTTCCTATTCCATATAATGAGAATGCAAAAACATTAATAATTAAAAACATAGCAAGAAAAACCCTGCCTTCTCCCAGAGAGGATAAAGAGAGCTGGTTACTGTCAACAGTAGGTGCTTCTGTCAAATAAATTAACTGTGCTTCAAAATGATGATGGCATGTCAGCCTCATCGTCTCCATCTTCGACTCCAATTATGTATCTCAAGGGAATGCATCTCAGAACACATTACTAAAACACAGGTGCAGATAAGTTAGACCACAAAAAACACACACTCAACCTGCATTCAAAATCCAACTGTGTCCCACGGAGCGAGGGGAACACAAAGGTTTGGTTGCCACGTGTGCCCTTCAGTGCCCAGCTGCCTCCAACAAAGTTCTCTAGAACTAAAGCCACCTGTGGCTTGAAATATTCAGCGCTGTATGTACATTTTAACATATATTTTTGGTGCCCAAAGCACTACTGTTGGGTTAAAATGTGATGCTCTGCCATCCAGAATGCATGTGCTGCCCACTCCCACCTCTCTCAACCACCACATCAGGGACGAGGGTGGCAGGTAAAGACTTTTCTCTCATCCTGTAGCTGACAGTTAATGGCTGTTTTAACTTTCACATGGAGCAAATTTTGCCCTCTGTAACACCTCCGTCACTCCACTGCCTGTCACACACTCTCATGACTTTAGCTGAGAGCACATTTTGCCCCCAGGAGTTTTGATGACAATGGGAACCTGAATTAATTTGCCCAGCCAGAATGATAGTTCAAGAGGTATAAAAGCCTCAGAATCCATGAGGTTCATGCAGCCACAGTTAGAATATTTAAATGGCCAGCTGCATTAAAGTTTATAAAGCAGAGTTTATTTCCTACAATATTTGGAGAAAAAGCCTCCAAAAGTTTGTCATTTTCTCTCAACAACAGCTACTTATTGCTGCATTTGCTTTTGTTGAGCCTGGAGTGAGTTGTTTACTCTGTGCATTTCTTAGTATAAAATATTCAGAGTTTATCCTGAGCAATACTGTGGTTCAGCTAATGATTGTTTCCCAGGACTGGGATCCATGCCCTTTGCATTTCTGCTCTCAGAGCAGCCAAATGCTAAGCCATAGAATTGTTTTCTTCCTCTGAAGTAGCAGCTGGTGCCTTGGAAGACACCATAAGCATCTCTGCCGAAATCTGTGTAATTGCACATGTCGCCGTGGTCTGTTCTTAACGGATCCTTCTCCCAGACAAAACACTGTTTTCTCAAGCTGGCTTTGAAGACCGTGTGTGTTTAAAAATAGCTTCAGGAAGGCACACACATATATTTTGCTATAAACTGTGTACAATGTGTACTGTATACAGAATATTAATTCTCCAATATGTGATTTTGTGAGGCTGCCTCGTTGGCATCATTATTGCCATACACGGAGCTGGTTTGTGTGCAAATATGATTCTAGACCCAAAGTTTTAGCTTGGCACCATCCTAAAACAATATAGATTTCAACCTGTTGCTGAGTAACTAGAGTGCTTTTCAAGATAAATCTTTAATATGCAGTAAGTGGCTATGGTACTTTGTTCTGATCATACTTTGTCAAGCTAGAAAACTAATTAGCAGAATCTGGTGACCTGTATGTCAGAACCTCTGATACATCAACAAAAAGCAAAATCCTTAATTCAACACTTGACATATTGTAGAGGTATCTGATGTACTCTCCTGCTCACCTCTTATGACTCATAAAGATGAACTTTGTATGGGGACAGAGAGAGTGGGTTTTTTGGCCAAAATAACTAGAAATTGTAAGAAACTCTAATTTATAAGTTTAATGGATTGCAAGCAGCTCAATGATAACTCATTATTGCTCTAACTTAGGCTTATCTGTCTACAGATACAAAAGACATGTTAAGTCAGGAGAACTGTTTCTTGCCAATAAATCCTACTAGGACAGAAGCATCCCTGCCATCACTACTGAGACAGAGACAGCAGCTTCTTGGAGGAGGTCTGGAGTAAGGCAGAGAGGTAAACCAGAACTTTTCAGTCCTAAGCAAGCTCCTTACCTCCTGAGTACTCCTTCCATTCAGAGGAATGCTTCCCTGCCACAAACCTCTTGCCTCTGCCAGGCATCAGGGGAGGAGTCATTTCAGGGGCTTTGTAATGGACTGCAGAGCCCGTTACCTCCCAGCTCCCAAAGACAGATGGGGATGAAGCTGACAGTGACTTGTGGTTGTTAACTGCTGATTTCATGGAGCTGATGACACTGACCCACTGGTACTAATCAGGTGAGATTAAAAGCACAGCATGAACAGGGAGATGGACTCACCGAATTAAACACTTGCACTTCAAAAGCTTTCTATCTGCACAGCTGCTGCCACAGCCCAAACCTGTCCCCTGCTCTGGGGCAAGATGGAGAGGTTAAGCCTCCAGGGCTGTCAACCTTGAACCATTCACCAGCACTGAAGAAAAAAATCACTTAAAAAAATAAGGTCTGGTTCAAAATGAATTGTGCAACAAACCAAGTGGCACCAAAGTAAATCCATCATATAAACAAGTAGAGAGGATTTGCACTGCTTCCAGAAAGAGTTTGGACTCCTGGTGGGAGCTCATTTCTGTGTGAGTGACCACAAAATAAAGCTCTTAGGTAATACAGTGATAGGTACTCAAAGATATGATAGATGGAGAACAAAGATTAGCTCTACTTTATGTACAAGTCCATTACATTCTTGATCACATACTTTAATGGCAAAGCAGCTGCAGAACTTGCAAATTACAAGCTCTAGCTTTGTTTTCAAAGCTGCTGCACAAATAGTTGTTTTTAACAACTCCAGGCAGGCACTTCTTTCCATAAATTGTCCTAAGAGTGTGCTGTGAGTCTGCAGCAAGGAATTGTTCCCAAAAATTCAGTATCATCTAAACTGGAGAAGTGCATTATCCATCCATTTCCCTATTTGTGTTTTCCCCATGGTTCCTTGTAGCAGTTATTGTGCTGGAGTTGGAGATCACTGTGCCCAGGGCTGTTGAATGAGGTCCTCAGTGCTCATCTGCTTTTTGTCTGGAAGAGGGAAGAGCCCTCTGCAGATTCAATCTATTTCAGCTATTACCTTTCCTGCCTTTGTTAAACTGTTTTTACTGCACATTTAGATAAAGCCTGGCTGGCTACTGCCAGGAAAATTAGGTCTTCTCTTGTTTTACCATGAATTATAGAGTTCAAGATAAGGTTTGTGTTAGAAAAGTAGGGGGCAGGAATGGTCTGAATTTTATTTTCATTATAATTAGACAGGAAATTATGAAAAGGTGAAAAATAATTCACTGAAGAGCTTTCCTCTAGCAAGGTAACAAGAAAAGTGCATTCTAGCACAGATGGAGTTCATGGGATATTATTGAACACTGTGGCTCTCAGTGTTTGGCTCTGCCTGGGCACAGTGAGCCTGTTTCTGTTGCACTTCATGTGTGGGCAGAAATGGGCAGGACGGGGCCCTGTGACTTCCCTTCTGTTCAACTGAGGGCCCTTTCTGCTACCAAAAAAAAATTAGGCTAAATTAGTCCACAGTGTAACTCCATGGAAGCCGTTTGAATGACTGCAGAGATTAATTGGAATGATCAGTCACTTTTTGAGTGACTTGCAAAGGACATGAAAATATGACTAATCTAAGAATGAATTAATTGGACAGCTGTCTCACTTTCATTTGAACACTACTGAGATAAACATTTGGACTAAGAAGTTGTCCTCATTAGAACTTCTTCACTTGATGTTGATGGTGATGTTTACGACTACCATGGAACTACAATGTTTTCAGAATTTTCCTTCATGTGAAATTACTACAGTTCAGGCTTTTAAAGGCACTTTTACAGGGAGGAAAAAGGAGTGCATCAATCTTGCTTGGAGCTTCTGACTAAAGACTGATTGTGCCAGAGCCTCTCAGGTTATAATTCCTTCTGTAATAAACCTTTGGTAGTCGACTTCAGTCGAGTTTCTACCACTTCTTTCTTTTCAGCTTTGCAACCCAATTTATTTGTTTATGTTTTGCAGGAAAAGCAGAACACTGGGAGAGAAGTCCTTCCAGTGAGTCTGTGGCAGAAGACCACTGAAGTTAATGGGACTCTTAGTGGGGATAAGGTTTTTGTCCATTCAGAGTCAACAGAAGCTTCAGAAATGGTATAATGCAGGTTAAAGCTGGGAAAAGGATGTATTTCTCTGCCTTGTTAGCAGATAAAGAAGTGAGATTCCAAGGGGAATGAGTGATTTACCCATAGTCACACAGCAAATCAGCAAGAGATATGGAAATTAATGCTGAGAAGCATTTCAGTGCCTTAATCATAAAGCCAATCTTTTCCCTCAAATGCCAACACCATTAAATTTCAATAATGGAATAAGCGCAAGAGTTTCATCGACTTACAGTGATATTTCCATCAAAATATTTTAGAGGGAAGCTGGTTCCAGTGGAATGGTTGGTCAGTATTATGACCTATGCCCAGCTGCAGGGATCAGCAGTTGTAGGGACCAGGGATTGTAGATGAACTTAAGCAAATTCACCTGTGAGATTCCTTTCAGGATCACATCATGCTAAGGCTGGAAAATGCAAGGTCAAAAAGGAACTAGGTGTGTTTTATTATATTTATCGCTAATTAGTGGGCCTTGAAAAAACTGGACTGAAATATTGTCTTGTTGGGAAGCCATTAAACTGTTAGGCTGAGGGAATATATGGTTTAGAACAGGAATGATTCACATCTCTTGCCTACAAATAAATCACTTGTACCTCACATATCTATTTGACCATCTCTGAGCAGTATCAATGTGGTACCAAGGTAGCTGCTAAGAGAAGCACGTGTTGTATAAATTCCTAATAGCCTGGGCCAAAGCCTGTTTTTATTTAAACTAGCTTCAATTCATTTTGTCTTAATTGAAAATAATGATGTTAGAGCAGTGATCAAAGAATTGTCTCATTAATTGTCTATTAAATCATTAGCTATTAAACAGGAATAAAAGGTTAAGAATGCAACACTCTATTCTGCCCAAAAGAATATGAATATCTCTCCAATTACAAAGAAACAATAAAAGCAGAATTAACAGTGAAAAGAAGCTTAAGATTGGGTAATTAGATCCAAAATGCCTGACAACTCTGATTAGAGGGTTTAGCAGTACAACCTATATAGAAAAGGCAGCACCAATTCAGAAGCAAAGTCAATACTGACTTTACCAAAGGGGCTTGTAAATGGAATATGCATTTTTCTGAAAAAATATAGGCACATGAACCCTGTACTAAATTTTAACTCAGCTAATTAATTGTTATGGATTCAATCTTGCAACCAATACATATATTTGCAGTTAAAAAATTATGCCTGAACAGCATTCAGTCTGAGAGCACCTCTCAGTAATTTGTGACTGAAATCCATTAAAAGTATGCTGCAATTTTCAGAAAAATAACATTACTCCCATTTTATATCACCAGGATGAGGCAATATCTAGTCAATGAAGACCACAATCAGACCTCTTGTTTTTGTTCATTAAGTCAAAATATCAGAGAGACAGGTACCAGGTCTGGGAAAGGGTCCCAGAGACATTCTCCACTGCCGGGGGTTTGATGCCCAAATAATTTCACAAAGCAGTCAAATAAAGACCTGATTTATACCAACTTAGTCACTACCAAAAAAACCTGGCAAATTTATTGTGCAAATCTTATGAAACCTGTGCAGGCCTATGTTTTGGTCTGCTCTATCCAGGAATGGGAAGACACTCACCAGCCTGAGGGTGCTTTGGAACAGATCTAATTCCACCGAGATGGACAAGGTTTTGAAAAAGAGAAAAGGAAAGATGGTCAAAGGGCAAGAGCTTTGCTGTATTAAAGTGCATAAATCCACAACTGCAACTGGAAATCTTGTCTCTGCTCACAGAGGTCGTGTCAAGACTTATTTAGTCGCCAGCTGTAGCGGACCTGTTAAATTTGGGAACCAGAACAATTTTATGTCCAGCCTTGACAGGATACCCATAAGGACAACTGCTGATTGACCAAAATGGGCTTTAAAGAGGCAGTGCTCTGAAATGCAGCATCTCTCCACAATCTGCAGATATTAATTCTACTAATCAAAGAGGAATGGGAGTATTTTTCCTGACCTTTTCCTATCTGGTTCAGCCCAGAGAGGTATTCTCTAACTACAGCAAGTCCTAGAAATACTACAAACTCAATCAATAGAAACAAAAGTCCCCATACACCATCTTTTAGATCTGGATCTGTTTTTCTGAAGTGAAAAGAAAAGATAGTCTCAGTAATATCTTGATGATATATAACTTGTTGCTTGAGTTTATAATATGAACAAGTCACTGTTCATATTTATCAACTGATAAATAATAGCCACTAGTCAGATAATAGCTATGTGCCACCCAGCAAAAAAAAGAATAACAACATTTATCAAGACAGTTTGTTTATTTGACAACTAATTATGTTAGTCATAAAGAAAGATATTCATCCATGTTCATCTGGTAAGGATCTTCAAAGAAATTTGGTTTCCAGAAAAAGAAAATGGGATTTTTTCTTTCCCTATCTGATATAGAAGGAAAAATATAGAACCCATAAATAATACCAAAAAACCCCTCATCCCATACAGAACTCACTGTAGTCAATTCTTAAGTTCATTTAAAACAAGGACACTCCCATACCACATAATAAAACAAGTTAACCTATTAAAGATATTCAAAAGTACCTATTTTATGCCTAGAAATAATAATGAGCTAAAAGCTGAAAGCCATGCAATGGTGTCAGAAGTCGGGCAGTCAGTGTCATGATAAAGTCCATTAATGCTATTTTCATCTCAATGTCAGGGAGGCAGAACCAGCTGAAAATAACACTTACAAACACCCAAAGAAACAAACAAACCACAATATTGTTTAAAAGCTCCCAGCTCTCGTTTTAAGAACTTTTGCAATGTGGTTGTTATTTTCTATTCTCTGTCATGCTTCTCCAGATTTTGGCACCGTTCAGTATCTTTAATTATAAGAAACTCCTGACTGGAAACAGGTGATACAGCCAGAAACATGGAGGAAATCACCCTGTATGCTGTTACAAAACACTACATTATTGCTGGGAAATAATGGATGCAGCAAATCCACACAAGAACAAAGAGCCCTTTGGAAAGAGTTGATCTTTCCTAAATGCAATATATCAGCTACACGCTCCTTCTCATCAGCACTGACTGGCCAGCAAAGAAAGACTGGGACAGCTCTTTTAGTATCCCTGGCCCTTTCTTCCATGTGGAACAGAACTGCTCAAACAACTCTGCATCAGTCTGTTGAAATGTGCTGACCTCTGGAGACCCTCCCCAGTGCACAGGGGGTAGGTACCACTGCCCACCACAGAAACAGCCATCCCTGTAAAACAACTGCCTGATGGAAAATCCCAAATGTGGGCCAGGTCCCAGTATGGTGGTGGTGGAGGAGAAAAGGGTGAGAACTCCGTCCTCCACCTCAGATGGTGCCTTACCTTTATGACATCTTCATCAGCTGATTTGCACTCGACAGAGTCTGAAACGTCCACCACGGACCCGTCCTCCTGCACGGCAACGACCTTGACTGGAACTGACACCATTCTGCCCGTCAGAATGGCCGTGTTGAGGACCTCTGTGTCCTGCATGCACAGACAAAGGGAGGATGGGTGTCAGAGAAGCACAAAACCATGAGAATGAACCAACCCTGCCTCTGATGGGGACAGGCTCAGAGGTGGGACCCTCCCTTGCACATGCCCTTCGATCTCCCTGCAGTCAACGGTTTAGCAACTTTCGAAGCCAAAAGTTGCCTGTGGACAGTCAAGTTTTGGTTTTGACAAACATGGATTTCTTCTTTTTGAGCTCATCTACAGGTTTGGCTGCAGTGGCAATGAAATCTGTGGTGCAATGAGGCACAAAGGCCTGTCTGCAGCTCAGGAGAACCACAGCACTACTCGGGTAGGATCTCCAGGGTGTCAGCGACTCCTCCCACCCCTTTGCCCCAAATCATACCAGTTATTTGGGAGGTGATAATCAAGCATTACAATAACAGCATTTCTTCCTCACTGTTCCAGCTGACAGTGTTGTGAGTTGACCAGTTTCCCTTTTTGAAACATAAAATACATGAGGAGAAAAACTATGCCTCCATACACAGGTTTTTTTTTTTAATCTTTCCCCATCAAAATCCCACCTAGAGATGTTTTACCACATTTATCTCTAGTCCTGATGAATTCACAGTGCTGGCACTCTAATGACTCCATTAACACAGCCTTCCTCTGTGTCTCAGTATGGCTGCAGTTTGATTAATTACTCCAAATGAGTTGCTTCAGAGGTCCCTGCCTTGTGTAAGCAGGTATGCAGACTGGAGGGGAGCAGCTTGTCTCTGCATAAGCAGTGCTTACTGCCAGCCCCAAACTTGACACACATGCTGGGCAAGGAATGATCTGGGATTTCACAGAGATTCATTCCGGCCGTCTCGAAAATCCTGCAATAGGAAATACTGCTTTGAATCAATCCACTTTTCATTTTTCAACTTCCATAAAACTAATTGCTTGCCAGTTGAGGGGGGAGAAAAAAAAAAGTTGCTTCAAACTAATCTAACTTTAAATTCCATTATTAGAATTGGTGGAAGAAGAAATGGATTTTAGTGAAAAATTTGATGGCAGCTTGCACAGGGAGATATATTCACTATCATTTGCTCTGCTGCTAGATTGATGGAGAATAATGGGCATTGACCACAAGCTAAGGACAGCTGGAGAAGACCAATAAATACTTGCAACTAAGATGTATTATTAATCAATATTCAGAAACTTCTACAAAAAGCGCCCTGAATTAAATGAGCTGAAGTACTAATAACACTAGTGCCAGCTAACTAACAGAGTCTACCAGAGGTTTATGGGCAGCCATGTTCCAGAAAAGCATTGAAGCACACACTCGAGTCCATTTCTGATCAGAACAGCACTAAGAGGACGTGCTCAACCCGACACTTAGACTTCAATGTGATTTAAGAGTCATCCTGAAAAAAAAGATGCTTTTCTGAATAATACCTCATGAAATAAATATACCCTCTTTGTTCTGTTCTCTGCCAGGCACAAACCAGATGTTTCACGCAGTAAATGACTGTCTAGTTTTTGTTTATGCTGAATGGGCTCATTTATAACCAGCTGCCATCCATGAGAGAGGGACACTGGGAAAGAGAGAAGTATGTGACAGAAGTGGAAGTGTGAAAGAACGACTGTAAAACCTTTGCAAAGACAGATCTGAAAAGGGCTAAGAAGAAAATGCATCGCCAGGTGAAAGAAAACACTTAGATGCACCTCAGGTGGAAAAAGGTTGTATAAGACAGACAAAGAGAAACTGAGGGTAATTCATCCACAAGCATGTCAGAGAAGAGATAGTTAGATTTCACCAAACCAACTGCAAATATTCCATATATCCTAAGCCATCAATCCAATATCAACACATACCATATATTTGATGAAGACCTGGTGGTCCTGTGTCAAAAGGGTCCCAAGGACCAGTTTGCCAGTATGTTATTTCTAAGCCATTTTCCAACAACAAACAGTTGTCTTCAGGGCATCTGGGGAAACACTATTTTGCCCAAGGTCACAAACAATGAACACATGACTAATGCCACTTCCAAACACACTCTGTTAGCACAGAAACTCCTCCAGGTCAGGCAGGCAGCACTTGTATGCAATTACGGTCTGGTCCAAAGCCCTACCAAGTCATTGGACTTGGAACCAGGTTCTCAACAGGCCTGAACCAACTTCTCCTTTGGTTTTTGTGCTGTTTGTCCTGTCACCCACATGTTGACCAGCACGTGTGACAAAGGATAAAAAATCTCTGCCTCCTTTGAACCCTAAGTGCTGTTTAGCTACCAAAGCTGAAGTCTGACTTTGATGTGCTGAAGGATAATGCAAAGTTTATAAAGACATTTGCATTCCTTTTATAACTCCCTGTGAAGATGAGCATGAGATGAGTACCAGCACAAGAACTGTTCTGAACCTTCTCCGTTTCCCAGTGTGTACAGGAACCCACCGTGCTAATTAGCTGATGCTGCCTCACAAAAACTGCACTTCACTGCAAGCAATTCCACTATAGAAATCAATATTTCAGATCCCTGATGCCTGGAGTGAGTGTTACACAAATATAATAGGCTGTAAAGACCTTTTTAAGAGCCAGCTATTTAGAGACTGAAAAAATATATTTCCTCTGAGGAAGAAATATGAACTAATTGACTGTCCCTTAGATTTATAAACAGACTTTTTAGTGCATCTTCAACAAGTAACAGCATTTCATCTAAATTCTGTTAGGCTTGGTCTGTATTTCCATGGTAGGGTTTACTGCAGGAAAAAAAGTTACTGAACTTTAGATACCTGTGCTGGTCATTACTAACAGCATCTCAAATGTAGGGAGGGGATTTACACAGGTATGTCCTCCCACGTGGCACAGCATAAGTGAAACATCAGGAACTACAACCAGGGACCACCAGCACAAAACTCCAACTCTGGAACTTCAAGGTCCCAGGTGGAAAACTGGGAATCCTTCCCCATTTCTATTGTTGAAGGTTTCAGCTGCCAGATCTTGACCAAAACCTTCAACTCAGCAGCCTGGGTGGAAGCTACACACTCATATCACAGGCTCCATCCATGAATAATAATAATGTGCTCTTTCTTGGTACCTGAATGCATAAGCACTTCAGCAGAGCTCTTCTTAATTACAACTGTAACCTGCTAATAGCATTTCTTTGTTGTCTGAAGGAATCTACTTCTTATGCAGGCGAGGCTAAATTAAAATTTAATACAACATCAGGTCGCAACAGAACTAGGAAGCAAATGACAGCTGTTTAATTAAAACCTAAAGCTGATTAGATGGCACTACTGAGAGAAATACTCAAGAGGAAGAGCTGAAAACCACTGAAACTGTAGGCCAGGATAATGGCTTTATTTAAATATGAATAAAGGCTGCACACAGCCATAGTAAATGTTTGACAACTGGTTGCTTCGGACAAATGGGGGGAAATGTGAACGGCAGATGTGTCAAAAGTCTTGATAGAGCTGTGACTGCAAACACTGCTGTTACCTGTGGATGTGACCAGAAGCAGGGATTACTGAGGAATGACTCTGATAAGTACATATCAACTGAGGAACTCCAGGCATGAAGTTCCAATAATCACACTTTAAACAACACCCTGGTGACCTAAATCCTCCTTAGACAGGTGACTCTGGAGCAGCTCACCCACCTCCCATAAACCAACATGATGCAGCTTTTACCCCCTCTTTTGGCTGCAAAATAAAGGCACGGAGAAACAGATCACACATCTCACAAGAAAGCATCTCAAGAGCCAGGAGCTGAACACAAGTTACCTAGACCCCAGCCCAAAGCCAGCAGTGCATGATTCCTGCCCCTCAGGGAGCAGCCGGCATCCTTCCCACAAAGTCTGGCGAGGCACAGAGGTCCCACACCAACCCAGTTTGCTGTGACATGTATCATCCTTGTGATTAATGCACGAGCTGGTCGTGTTTTTTTAAGAGGTTAACAAAACCTGCTACAGTACAGTAAACCCAATAAACACTCAATTGTAAATCAGGAGGGAAACCTAAAGCCAGCCCTATTCCACTGACAAATGGTGCAGCTAAATGCCTTTTGGCATTTAGCTGAAATGACTGTCTTTAGTGAAGAAGGCAGAGAGCTGGAACATTTGTCTGTAGAATTGCATTCCTTCATTATTATGTCTTTCCCCAGAGTGTACCTCACAAAAATACATTTGTAATATTAGAAGGAAACTTTAGGAACCAGTTCTTCTGCCTGGAAATGGCATCTCTTAAAAAAAATGTAAATTACAGGGCAGATTGTGGGCTGGGCTAGGGGAGGCTTTTTTATTTGATAAATTATTCACCACCTTTTTCTTCAGATCAAAGAGCAAGGCAATACAAATCCATTAAGCAAGCTTAATATATAAATTAGGTGCTTTGCTGAAATTATTGTAATCCAAAGCAATTCTGTACTTTCCCCACCTCATGGCTGAATACCATTTTAGGTTTTCCATACATATTAATGAAGCATGGCTGTGAGAAAGCTATCTATATTTTCCATTATAGCAGGTAAGATATACCATTTTGTCACCCAATGGTGAGAACAAACAACTGAGATTACGTGTGTATGAAACAATAGAAAACCTAAACAATCTTGCAAAGAACTGATGCTGTTCTTTGACCCTTTTTCCTTCCTCTTTTCCTTTTCTTCCTCTCTCCTAATAAAGGGGTACTTCCTTGCATCATCATTTCCATGGAGCCACTTGCAGAATCAACTCTTTACCAAGTTTTCAGGTGTCAGCATGGGTCCCCCTGCCCTGACAAGCCAGAAGGTTGTTCCCACTCCCCTACAACATTTTTCTTTCTCTGGCTGTTTCCTCCTTTCAGCCTCTTGCTCAGCATATCACTGTTAGAAGGGATCAGTTGTGACAGATGGCAAATCACAAATACTTCATGCTATTGTGTCAAAGTTAAAGGTCATCCTTTATCTCCTTTGTTTACCTGCATAATAGCTTTATTTCATATGGGGATCCCAAAGGAAGAACAGGCAGGTGCATATATTCTGCAGGAGAAATTAATTAATGCAGATTGAACCATACACAGAGGTTCCCAATCACTGGTTCTTACCCAACAATGTAAGCAGCAACCATGAGCCTAATTGAATATTATTCTAGATGTGTATTGGTGTGTGCTGCAAAACCAATTTGCTGTAGCACAAAAAAGCATGATCCAGAGACTCCAAAGTGGAATCTTATTTCATAACTTGTCTTTTTGCCGCAGATACACTGAAGGAAGCTCTTAACAGAGTATACCTGGCACACGCAGTCAGCTGAAGTGGTAACTCTGTCTTGGAGTTCATGCAAACTAAAAGCTGAGATTTATTCCATTTTGTGGGTTTTTTTATGAAGGAAATTCAGCTCATTTTGAGGTTTATGTAGGATGAATAAGCAAAACCTGCTGCTGAAGGTGAAACCTGATTAGACTCACAGATACTGTCATATCTGTGACCTGAGGCAGTTTTATTTTATTTTTGATAACTCAGAACAGATCTGCCCCCATTAAGCAAAGGTTCAGAACACAGCCTGGTGCACTTGGCAGAAGTAATTGCAACCTGCCAGGCAGTCTCCACTGTCTCAGCTAAGTACCAGTGCCTTCTGCATGAGCAAAAGACCTTTCCTGAGACTGGGCTCCTGCTATTTCCCTTCAGCACATTATATCCCAGTAGAGTTTATTCACCAAACCTGCTGCATTAGACATTGTGACACCATTGCTCTGAAGTGCATACCTGAGGTAGAAGGAGCTGGAGAGCGACTATTATGCACCTGATTTTAGTTGTCTGCACAGAGAACAGACACCAAGAGCTCCTGAGCCATGTTTCAGGACTTTTAGTACACCAAGAATTACAGGACCAAAAGTTTGGTGAACTCTGCCAGTGATTCATGCTAGAGTTTACACTGTATTTAGAAATCTGTGCAGTGTCTCAACATTCATCTGACAGACTTGATCCAGTTCTTCTCAACAGTGAATGACTGATAACCATTATAAAACATATTTAAAACTCCACAGTTCATTTAAAGATACTGGGTTTTTCCGTTTTTGTTCCAGAAAAACCTAATCGCATTCTGACTTAGTAAAATTGTGGGTCACCTCCAACTGAAATCAAACAATATCCCCCCGTATGCAAGTGAACACAAAATGTGTAGAGTTGTCTGCTCAAGAGCAGTGACCCTCAGTTCAAACTGATGCACTAATGACTGTTTTCAAATGGCCATGAAATAATTAATATAAACACCCCTCAAAGGCTTTTTTTTTTTCCACAGAGGAATCTAGGGAGGCCATGCTTTGCCTAGTTTATGGAACAGATCCGCTTGAGTACCAACAGTCGTCAAAGATATCATTTCCTGGCTCTGTAGCTTTGCCCCACAGGTTTAATAATATTTAACAACACTGGGAACGGCCACTTTGAAAAGTTTCTTTCAGGCACTTCTCTAATTCTTTTACTAGACAAGGCAATTTTTTTCAGAGTGAGCTGGAGGGAAGGGAGGGTTCAGTTCCACAGGCACAAGACTACAGACACCGAAACATAAGGTTGCACATCACGTGAGTTTACAGCCACAGTCTGTGTGCTCATCTTCTACCATGAGCACTACCTGGGCAGAAATCCACGTCCTTCTGTAATAACAGCTGTTTAATGCTATAGAAGAATGCACAAATTAATTACAGAGTGTCTACACCTCTTCCCAACATGCTGCAGGAGCATCAACAAGAGGGGAGTGTGGGTTCACTCTCTGCTTCAGACACGGTGACTTGTTAAGCCATTCAGAGTGGCTATGGCTTAAGAGAACCTATTTGTAAGCAGAAAAAGATCCATGGAAAAGTGACCATAACATGGTGCAAAGTCCTCTGAGATCCCCTGATAGAGGGCAGTTGTCTGGCATTCACTGTACAGGGGGCTCAGAAGAACTAGATTTTATATCTTCTCCCTCAGCACAGTTCAAACACTGGTGTAAGTCCTGGACAGAGCAAGATGCATATTAACTAAACCTCTGAAGGGCATTATGGAGTTTAAAGTGGAATAGAGATCTATGAGATGCTCACATTCATTGTCCTGCAAAAGGAGGATTTAATTTTCTGAAGAACATGGATCTGACAGGGAAGACCCAAGCCTTACCCAAAGAATTACTTTTTTTTTTTTTTTTTCTTTCTTGAAGACGGGCTGTCTTATCTGTCAGGACCAGACTACTGCACTTACTTATTTTACCTATTTAAGTAATTTCACAGGCTTGCATTGGCCTGCTCTGGGATGTAAAGCACACACATATTGCTGCAGAACAGGCTTTTCAGGCAGCTGTGGGAGCAGAGTGTTTCCCACCGTGTGCTCTCCTCAGACAGGCTCTTCTCTCTTCTCCCCCCCAAAGTGCCTGCAGTGAGTGATTCATTCTCTGCCAGTTCATGTCTTAGGACAGGGCAAGTGACACTTTGGAAGATTTATCTCTCTCCATTGCCAACTAAAGGGCTCAGATGTCTCTTTATACTTGATTTCTAGAATTGGGAGACAGAATCTCTATCCCCTCCTGCTTTCAAAATTATAAACAATTAGTACCTATACACTACTGTTGGCTCCTTTACTCCTAGGAGGTAACAGTACTCCCAACAATTTTTACACCCCTGCATGTTCCCCACAGTGACACAGACTGACAAAAACACCTGTGCCTTTTATCTACTCCACTTCATAAAATTGCCTACTGCTGTATTTGATGCGGGCAAAATAAAAAGGAGAACACATCTGTAACCAGTCCAGGCATCAGCCTTTACTACCCTTGCACACTCAGAGCTTTCAGAGATTTCTGGTGTCTTATTCACCGATTTTGGGAGCATCCATCAACTGTACATTGCTCATCCTTGCACTGCCACTCCACTGGAATGAAGTGCTGCCTTTCAAGTCTTCAACATTTAGTTCCTACTTAAACAAACACTAGAGAAGATGTCTCCTGTCCATGTGTAGAACTGCCTGGGAAAAACTTTTTTGACTAGGAGAAAAAAAAAAGAAAAGTTTCTTGACAAAAATCAAAAAGTATAAAGAAGACACCTTTGAGAATATTTTCTTTCGAAAAAACTAAAATTAAAAACTGGGATTTTTTTCAAATCAGAACACTGATTTATCTGAAGTGAGTTTTTGAGAGTTTTCTGACTGATCTAAGAACTACTGGAGGTTTTTACTTCCTTCCTCTCCTTCTTGGCTTGAATTTTGTTCTTCATTTTAATTTGTCAGTCTGTTCACCTTGTGTGACGTGCTGCCTTGTTCTGACATGCCTCTGTGTCTGATTATTTCTTTTTCTGCTCAACTGTTATAAAGAACTACCTCTATTTTATTCAAGTTCAGAATGAAATCCCTTTTTTGTTTCCGTGATTGAATTTCTCAGTGAACTCTTGTGCAGTGTATTTATTTCCTGCAGACTAGGACAATATCATCTGTGTTTCAAAAGCTGAGCCACTGCTGTCAGAACATCAATATTTTTCCACAGTCCATCAGCTTTTAGGAAACACAGTCTCTCAAACTAAAGAATGTTTTAAGAATCTGTGAGAAGGAAAAAAAAAAAAAAAGACTGACTGGAGGTAGTAATTATAATAAAGACCATGTAGTTACACAAATGTAAAAGTCCTGTGAAATCAGCATCAAACTATTTAATTTTTCATCTTTTCCCCTCTCTTTCATCTGTTCTAAAAATTACATATTGAATGATTTGTTTAAATTACTCCTTATAGCATCTAGCCTTTACACAATGCTTCAAAAACAGTTCTGAGCTCTGCCAAAGACAACAGGACAGTAACCTTCATTATACAGCTCAAATAACAGAGGCAGCAGAAATCCCACCAGGCCAGTGACAGATCAACAAACCAAATCCATATTCCCCATGTCCACGTGTTCTGTGGTTACACCCAAAACTTGCTGTCTTCAGGCTGTTGGTTCTGTACAGTTTAAATACTAATTTCCAAATCTTTCCTACTAAATGGCCTTTTTGCATAACAAGTAAACGCTGAGCCTGCAACTTCTCAAATGGTGATTTTATTGGCTTGTTCACTGAAATGCAGCTGTGCAGTAAAACAGGTATCAGTGGCTGCAAAGAAATATAGAGGGCTACAAACACAGCAACCAGGAACAGATAAAAGGAAAGGAAGAAATACATTATTACTTGTCAGCCTTCTTAGGTGGAAAATGATAATGGCATATTAGCATATACTGTAATCCCAGCAACAGCCAACTGCACTCAAGAGAAAAAACACAGAATATCTCTTAACATGAAACTGTTGCAAACTTTTCCACTTGGAGAGGGCTCCCAATGCCACCTCACGGGTGGTTGGAAATGGGGCAAGACAGTAGCAGGCAAGGGGGATGACATTAATGTTTCTCAGGAATGTAAAGTGACAGTGTTATTGGGTTTTGATAGAAGTACTCTGGAAACAGAAAAAGTGTTCCACTTATTATTCTATGAGTGCAAGTATATATCAAAATCACAGCACGTTTCCTTGAGAAAGAATTTTAACAATGGTCTCTTGTTCTTACCCCTCTCCACCAAACTCAGCCCAGGCAGGGTCTCCAAAGTAGTTTTAAATTTTTTCAGTTTAAACTGTTTGTAAACTATATGAGGTAGTGGCTGATTTGGTTTTCCATCTCAACAAAAGACACTGAAGGCAAGAAGGAAAGTAAAAAAAGACTTCTATCTTTACTTCCAAAGCATTGTCTTCATAATTAGCCTTTAGAAGTCATTAAGACATTATTCAAACTTCACAATCTATTTCTTTAGAACCTGTTACATTATGAGAAATGGGAAAAATACTGATTTTTCAGAAAGATAAACTAGGAACAGCAACAGAGAGAAAAGAGAATTACCCAATTCGTGCTGAAGGACTGATCTACAAGATCTAACTCGAGGAAAACGTCCCCCTATTTGCTGCTATTTTTATTTAAAATTACACAGCCTGACTCAGTTGCAAAGAGCAATCAGATCACCACAACTGGACTGTTCAAATGGAATGAATATTTGCTATTGAACTCCATGAAGGAAATTTATCTGCCTTAAAACTGGCTGTGTTGACCATTCATTCTTTACCTTTCCTCTAAAAAGGGGTAGATTTTCAATTGATAATACATTTATTTCTTCTTTTGCAGTACCAATTTCAAATTGTTTACTGCTGGAAGGTGGGAGGAAGGCCAGGTCTAGTGCCATATCCTTTCTTGTCCTGCAGCTGATGGGGCCCCCTCAGTGCCCAGTCATTGCTCCTGCTAAATGGACAGATGAATACAAGGGAAGATGCTTTTTACAGAGGAAAAGACACGGTTCTCTGGCATTTTGACACATCATTTTAGCAAGGAATTGACAAAGACGGGAAAAGCATTGCACTTAAAGGCCTTCCTAAACACGACACGAAATTCCAGCTCCAAAGTGCTTTCAGTTGAAAGCACCCCTGCACAATTACCACACAGAAAAGAGCAAGTTCTCCTCACCTTCCATTATAATTTTGGCTTTTTTCCTCCTTTTTTTACACCTTGAAGTGTTCAGCCACATTCTCCCCTCCCAGTGACACTTCATTCACCTCCTTGGTGCTCAAATGCCACAGATGTGGGCCAGTACTTCCTACACTTTGTTTTCAAAGTGTTCCTCCAAAAAGGGAGGGTCTTACCTGAATCAAATGACAATCTCTTTTATTCAAAGACCACTAACACTTCACACCTACTTGGTAAGAACACACACAGTAACACAGCAAAGGCAGTCCAGCTCTGCGTGTGTTGTGACCTGGCAGTGAGCTGAGGACCCAGAACTGGATTGTCCCCTCCCAGCACAGCCTCAACCAGCTCTTCTCAGGCTTTTGATGGACAACACTTTTGGAATAAAATCTATGGTCTTGTCCCAGCTGTAGCATGTTTATGTTTAAATCCACGACAGGAAGGTACAAATGCAAAACCCAGGTGAGCATGTTCACCTACAAAACCTGAACCGGGGTCTGGGATTAAGAAAATGCACATGAAGAAATTAGTGAGCAAAGTATCTCATTTAAACTACAGCATTTTAAACTCTTTCTAGGCAACAGGAATGATCTGACAATGCATAAACTAGATCTTGAAACAATGACTGTGTTTCCATACATCTTTGTTCCTTTGCTATGATGCAAGAATTTTCCAAAAGCTCAAAAATTATTGCCAGAAGGCCACTCTAACAAAAAGCAAAAAAAAGAAAGGTGATCAAAAGGTTTCTCTTGTGTTACTGCAAGTTAGTTTTGAAGGACAGATGTTTGTTTTTTTCATGGCCAATATGATACAAAGTGGTCAACCAGAGCCCAGCTACTGAAGCCACAAGACCACGGTAACTACATTAAATACACCTACCACAGTAACTACATTAAATACACCTTTCTATATATTTTTCTTCCTTTTTTTGTTAAATGACACTGATGCTCAGCTTCCTGCCCACCAGTTACACTGTCAAATGCTGAGGTACCCAACATTTTAATGCTGGTTTTCTTCCTCTTTGTTAATGAAGGCAATCATGCAAGTTGTTGTTGATTTAGTTTGGGATTTTTCTCCCAGTAGTGTTGTAATTAACTCTGGTACACATATCCAATGCACCGTGACAAGGGCTATAATGGAGAACAACCTGGAATGAAACTGCAACTTTACTTCTTCCTAATGACAGGTTGTGACAGGACTGGGAGAGGAGATGATGCTTCCTGGCCAGGCCGTGTCAGGCTGTGTCACTGATGAGGCTGAGAAACAACAACAGCCTGAGACAGACTCAACCCCAGATGTGTCAAGCAGGAGCATCTCAGGAGGCAGCCAACCCTTCTCTGCAGCACCATTTATGGTTTGGTTTGTTTTTTCTCCTTTCTTGGACAAGCATCTCAAAAACAGAGTTTCAATCTAAAAAGCCTCATCCTAGCATGCACTGCTGTTCAGTCCAGAGGGGAATAAACCTGGAATCTGGGAAGATTAGTGCAGAGGAAAAGACTTCAGACTCCATTAAGCATAGCTGTGCATAGCTGCTGTAGTCTGTACTTCACCAACTTTTGGGATAACTCTTCCCTCTTATTCTGCATAGTCTCTTGGGATAAACAAAACCAGAAACCTTACATTTGACTGAAAGAAACACTGACGTGAAAGGTGGACTGGGATATGATATATAAAGATTTTGCTATTTTTACTTGTGCAGTGATATTTAGAAAGGTTGGAAATTATGTTTAGATTTTTATTTATTTCCGGTCAAATGGATTGCCAGAGGATTTTTCTGACAGTGGCTGTCTGCAACTCGATGGCAGTGAATACGCAGAAAGTGTGCAAGGTTCTGGGATTTAATTCATAAAACAATGCAAAGTTAATTCAGCTGAGGTGGAGAAGTAGCCTTTTCATGTGGGTGTGATTTTCAGAGCACAGCACACCTGAGAACACACCCCTCTCCAGGGCAAAGTTTCACTGAAGATTATTTTTGAGTATTACAACAACCACACCGTGTTAATTGTGTGGCATCTTGTCCTCGCCTCTGCAGCACCACAGGAAGGGGATTGACACACAAATTCCAGCTGCTGCAAGGGAAGCACAGGCCACTCTGTACCCCATCCTGAGCATTCCAGGTCCAAAGGCACCAGAGCAAGGAAGGTGCCAAAGGCACCAGGTGCCAGGAAGCTGTACCCTGAGAGCTCTCGGCCATTTACAGGAGACCAAAATGGTTGAGCTGCTTTGCACTCCAGGCTGCAGCCTCAGGAGTTTTGGTTGGACCCCAGGAAACTGCAGCTGGCAGGTTACTCAGGGTGGAAGCTCACACATGACTTGGAACCACCAGCCAAAAAAAAAAAAAAGTGTCCTTATTCAATTATTTCACAGAACTTCATACAAAAGTCTAAGAGTTTTGTGTCTCACAGACCAATCTTGCCAGTGATTCTACTCTGAAATTTATGTTTAAAAAACCACCAGAATTTGGCTGCTGAGATCAGCATCTGCATCATCCCTTAAAGACCCAGAGTCACTTTGCAGTTAGAGTTTCTTTTCACATAAGGTGTCCTGACAGGCATTTCACTGATGACTAAAACTTTATATTTAATATTTTGTTCATGTGCCCACAAGGGACAGTACAAACATTATTACAATTTGAAGAAAATACACAATGATTAATTGAGAAGATTAACCTCCAAAACACTTGGACAGCTGTTTCAACATACTGTCTTTGAGGCCAATATGCTGAAACAGCTGTTCTTATACATAAGGTAAAATTGCCCACTTTGTTTTGCAGTGTGAACACTCTGGGCCTGTTTCATATCTTAGTGACTTTAATGTACACCTGGAGCATCGCCAAGGGTTTGTATAACTTGCACACATTTTTTTTTTTGCCACCTTATTAGCAACTTCACCAATGTCAACTCATTTGTTATCAACAATATGTTCAGAACCAAAGTCAAGTGGCTTTCTGTCATCTTTACACAGCATCCACACACTCAGGCTGCAGGCTGCTCTTTGTAGCAAGATCCTCACAGAATGGATGAATGAATTTGATTATTTTTGTATGTGCTTTTACAGTAGCACAAGTGTTCCTTAAATGAAAAGCATGTCCTGGTTCATGGTCCTTTCTCTCCTTGTTTCCAAGGCAACTCAATACACAGACACATGCAAACACACACGTGCATGCTATTAATATTCCTTCTGGATGTGAGAAACATCTTCATTTATCAATGAAACACTCCACAGCTTCTGGAGGAGTGAAAGCCTGAGACAAACTTCTCACAGAGTAATTCACAGCAGGAAAACACTCAAGAAATTATTCCCTTATATTGTACACTTTGATCACACATTTTGGAAACTTTTTGCATCAGGTTCTCTGTCTCCTCCAGCCACACAAACAAAGAACCCTAAGTCTACTTTGCAATGTCCTCGTGCTTTCCTTCTACAGTACACTGCCTTCAGCCAAGCTTCCAAAGAGAAGGAAATGACTTGGGAGCTTGGTTTGCACATGCACGTCTCTGTATTCCCTCCCAGGACTAAGAAGCTGATAAAAATGATGGCACTTTGTCTTCAGGAAAGGTCCTACAGCCTTGGCCAGCCTGGCAAGAGCTGATCTGCAGGAACTGCACGGCTGCACCTGATGCCTGGCACTGGACCACAGCTGAATCCATTCCATGCTTCTAAATGAAACTCATTTCAGAACAAGTAGGGTCTAGGCACAGAAATGATTTGCCATGCTCAGCACTCCGTGCTAAATCACATTTATACCCTCTGATTCTCAGTTGTAATCCTCTTTGGAATTTGCTTAATTGTTGGGCTTTTAAGAGCCGGGGGGGGTCAGGTACAGACACTGAGTGATGAGTGAAAACTGCAAAGTGTGTGTCTGACTAATCCTGCTGTTTATCTGAGAAGTGAGATGTGACAAAGAAGGGAGGCAGCTGGAAATTGCAAGAGATGTTTTGAAAGAAAGCACTTTGAACCATTGTCGGTTTACTGTTGTTTCCATCTATCTGATTTTCCCCTTTGCATACGAAGGGCCTGCTGATTGTCCTTACTGCCAGGGAGCTGGAACCTGTCATTCTCACACTGCTTTGTAGGTTTTCAGAGTACATCAAACTTTGGACCAGAGTTGGCTCTTGCCTATCTAAATATCCTGTTAATGGCAACAGAATCTGGTCTATCCTTAGGGGTCAAGTGTCATTTCCAAAATAAAACCTACTTGTCAAGTACACGTCAGGGGTATTTGCACTAAGTTACATGACAATTCAAACTTGGGGCAAGGCAAACTCAGGCAAAGGGTCTTACTCAGATGTCACTTTTACCAGTTATGGATTTGAAGGGGCATAAATGTGATTTACCTACAAGCTTAACAGCAGGCAATTGTGCTGAAATGGAACGCTGCTTTTACGGAATTCAGTTCAGTTTAGGGGTTGATTTAGAAGCAGCTGTCTGTGATTTATGGTATAGAGAATACAAGAGAATGCCATTAACATCAGCAGAACACCTATGCATTTCACAGCAGTAACACCCAGGAATGTGGACCTCTTTTCCATATGTGAATACATGATCTTCCTTCTCCTTTGCATAACTATTTGGAGCTGCAGTTTGCACAGGCCTACTCTGGAAAAAGAATTGAGCTAACTTGGCAGATGTGAAGTTGCATTATGTCACCTCTTATTTATAAACAGAAAAAAAGTTTAAAACTTTAAAAAGAGGAAATTCTTCAATACATGCTCTGGGCAATCCCTGACTTCAATGGGAACTCCACTGTCCTGTACTGAGAAAAGAGTTTATGAATCTAATTCCCTTGATTCATGCACTTCCTAACTTTTCAACATTGCTACTATTAACTTGCACACCATGTAGCTTTGATTTTGGGTTACATTTATACTACATGCTTCTATTTATAAATGGTTTATAAGGGAGATTAATCAATATTTAATAGACATTTTAGGTGTGCAACAGATACGAGCAGCATATATTTGAGACAGTTATAGGCACATCAATAGCAGGGTCATAAACACCAATAAGCCCTTACTTCCAAATAACCCATTGGGTCAATAGGATTCTGTAACAATTTTAATATCAAGTTATCCAATTAGTAACAGTTTTATTAATAACTAAGTCTTTGTAAAGTATTTTAAATGTAATCCAGCTATACAAGGAAGCAATTCTGGGACCTATCCCATTGACAAGTATTAGGGAGAAATCTGTAGGCTAGGTTTCTAAATGCCACTCTCCTCCTGTAAGCTTGAACTAATGCTGTAACATTTCCAATGCAAACACCATTACAGTGTTATTTTGGGATTTGGGCATTTTATCATACACCCTTAGGGTTAAATTCTGCTCTAAGACACATAAATTCAAGTCTCACAGGAGCCACTAGAGTTGCTTGCTGTGCATATCTGTGTGTGTAGGAGGGCACAACTTAGCCTTTTTATTTACAGAACCATTAATTAAATTACTGCAATTAAATATCAAATCAAAATGCATTAAGATAACATTAAGCACACAGGAAGTCAGAATCAGAGCTTGCATTAGGGTTAATGGAAGCTATACGTGGTTAGTTTTTAATGCACCTGTCTATAAGCCATATCCCAAAGGACGTAGCTGACATACACAAAACCAACACTTTATGCAAATATTCTTTTACAATGTCCTAGTTTTTCCATCATATCCAACTGTTTGTGTGGGTTTCCTGCTATTTGTCTCCCAAGGCAAGTTACCCGAAGTGAGATGGAAGAGCTTTATAAATGACAGTTTCCAATCACCTCAGAGCAACTGAGCACCACAAAACTACCAACCTGCAATTAGTCCACAGGGCACACAAGCTTCCATAACACATCCATTTGAGGTTATGATCTTTCTGCTTTATTTTCCACCTAACTCTTTTCTAATTGACTGTATTAGAGGTTTCTGGGGGGAAAAAAAAAAAAAAAGAAAACCTGTTTTCTTCACTGTCAAACCCATAAAAGTGTCCTTTGGTAGCACAGACCTGGGTGACTGCCAAGTGCTGACAGACCTGCAGAACCCTCAGCTGCCCAACACCTGTGGCCAGGTACCTTCCCAGGACTGGTCTGAGGTCCTTCTTCAAGCACCAGCTTCACCCAGCAAACCCCAGCAACCACATCCCCCAGAGAGCTGGTGGCTGAGCAGAGCTGAGATCACTCACTGCGCTTTTGCATCACCTGGGAAACAAAGGGAATCCCCCCAAAGTCTTGATTTTTTTGTCATAGAAGGGCTGAGGTTTGTTCCCTGTGCTGTCAGGAATCTGAATCAGCTCACAGACACAAACCCTCCTTAAGGAGCCATTCAAACTTGTTAGTGGAAAGTCATTGCTGGAATAGAAAACATTGTTACTGCATCAGACTCCTTGTAGATTCTTGCTGTATTCTGAACATAATGGTTTTCTGGAGAATTTAACTGCAGAATTAAAAAAAAAAAATATTTGCTTATGCACTGATCAAATTAGCACAGAACTCTGTGTGCCTATATTTTCAACTGGAGAAAAAACACCGAGAAGATTCAATATTTATGTAATGTTTTATGGAAGTTCAATAGAAAAATCCAATATAATTTCCCAATTAAAATCACCTGCTAGTTGACTTACATCCATTACTATTATCTCAAGCCACTGTATACTGAACCTATTCACATAATAGTGTTATGTGAACATGCATAGGTTAAAAATTAGTAATTACTGTCTAGACAATTCACTGTTAGCTATAGTTGAGTGAATATAATGAATAATTTATTTGATTAATTTTGCATTCCTTTTCCTCTTTGTAAATTGATCATGACCATGGAAAACTTGAAAATGTGCTCATTTATCAGAATTATTTTCTGTGAATAATTCCTAGCCCGAGCATTTTTCCACCAAACAAACCATTCTTACTTGTGGACTGAAATTCATATTATAGGATATTAGCTATGGAGACCATTGGGATTGTTGTTCCCCTTTTCTTGAGCAGATCATCATGGAACTAGCAACAACACTAAAGTGCTCTTACCAAAAAAAACCAAAAAAACCAAACAGTTTGATGCTCATTTTGTTAAATAAGTTACATAATTAAGAAAACTTATGCAACTTATAAGCAATAACTAATTCTAAATGATAAATAGCAAATATACAACTGAAAATAACTGATAAATATGAATCTTTATGAATGCTGTTATTGTTCTGTGCACATGTTTCTGGGCCACTGTGCTCCATCCTCTTGTCAGCGTAACTGGACTGACTTAGATACACACAACTCACTGGAAACTCACTGAAAATACCTTTATTTCTCTGTAAGAGATCCTGGTTAATAGAGTTAAACAGCCAGGTCCATCTAAACATCCCAGGAAGTCACTGTCTGCAGCTCCTGGTGTCTTACTAACTTCCAGAAATCCAGGAGGCTCAAATTCTACAAATGACTCCCAGTACTTCACCATCGTGGGGCTATCACACTTCAGAGGGCTGGAGTTTTGCTTTTAATGTAAATTGCTGGTCCCTAGAAACCAGATAATATTACGTTGCAAACATTTCTTCTGATCTCTATCGGCAAAGTTAGATTTGAGCTGGCAAACCTAGAGGCAAGAAACTAAATAACCATTCCAGCTCCCTATTCTGAGACAGAATTTAATAGCACGCTTTTCCCTTTGAAATTTGCTCATCATTGGTGAGCTTCAAAATGGAGCCTGAAACAATGAGGGGTTTTAACTCTGCAGCAGATCAAATACATTTTGATATCCATACTCTATAAAGAAGAAATGACACACTAATGAGAGACAGAGATCAAATGCTCTGGTTTTGTTACTTAAATCTCCAGCAACATGAAGTACATCAAGGCTGTTAACCCATGCTTGGCACAGTAGGGTGTTGCAGTGTCCAAATGGTCCTGCATTTTTTTACTATCAAACTAAATTCTTGTGGCTCCTCCTCTTTCACAGGGCCAAGCCAACACCACAGGAATTCACTTGCTCCTGACCACAAGGAAACAACGGGAGGAGAAAGGACGTGTGCAGGAATGGGGATGAATGAAGTGTGATTTTGGGATTATATTCTCTACCCCTTTTCCTCCCGCTCTTTACGACAACCCTGAGGGGACACTGCACAAGCAGCAGCTGCAAAGGCTGGCTGTGATCGGTGTATAGGTCAGGGCAAGGTACTTTCTCTGCAGGGATTGAGAAGAGCAGGTTTGGGCTCTCTCCCAAGCACCAGCCAGCACTGGTCCCACAACACTGAGGTTTTGGGCAGTGGTATTCCCAGAAGCTGTGGAAAGCAAGCTGGGATGATGAGAGCCATTGCCATTTCAATGCACATACCAAGCCAGAATTCGAAGGTCCCAAAGATTATTCAAAACTTGATTAGTGTCTCCCTGTTCTTGTTCACACACTTCTGCATGACGCCAACTTTTCACCCCATGAAATTCACTGGACCCATTTCTTCCCCAGCCACAGCAGGGAATGCATTTATTCCCCCTGAAAAACCAGGAATTTGCAATGCCTGCTCCTCCCTGCCCTCACCAGTGCTGACGCCTCCCCCTGCCACCCCCACGAGCTGCTCTCTTCTGCCTCAGACTGATCTTGAAGGAGCTCCCAAAAAAGTGCCAACCAGCACAAAATGCAGCTTGGCCTTCCAACTCCACAGGAGGCAGACCTGGGAAGCTGCTAGTTCTCAAACTTCAGAATTGAGCACCGCAGAATATTACAGGGCTGTCCCAAAGCAGCACGTTAGAGTATCTTGATTATATTAATAAAACTGCAGCTTAGCATTTTCAGTAAAGCTGAGGCACCTTTGGAAGACATTTATTCCTACACAATAGCTGCTTATATGCTACATTACAACTTCTAAAGCTCTCTGATTGCTGCTCTGCTCCATCTTTATGATGCCATTTCAATTTAATTAAAAAAATAGAAATTACATGTAAAATAATTCCTAAGCCTAACTGATATTGAGGTCACGTAAATCAGAAGTAACTACATTAAGGTCAGTGACACCTAAGTTGTGTAAAACACAAATGACTGTTTAAAAAGGAAAGCTTTCACTGCAGCATGTACATAAGAAATACAGTATATACATACACAATTCAAAATTAATTAATGCAGAAAGGACTCAGCTTGCTGTACATCTTATAAATACAGGCTGACTACTAAATACTCCTAATAAGACTTAGTCTCCAGCTAGCAGAACAGCTCAAAAACAAACATAATTTTGTTCATGTGTGCCCATTATATTCATGTGCTGATTTAATTAACAGTAATTTGAGTATCTCGGAGATTTCTTCTCTGTTTTACAAATGATGCCCTTTTGATGAGGGTTTTGGTTCAAATTACTGGCCAATCAGCTGTAGACCAAGACTAGAATGCTAAGTTAATTGGCAATAAAACCAGAATGAGCACGCTGGAAAAAATTACAGATGAGCCAAATTATTGGGTAATTGTTAAGGAACAAGAAGAGTCTCATTTTAGGTAGACAAAGTGAAAGCTCTGTAGCTCCCTCCAGCACAGTGTTTCCTTGGTCTGGGTCCTGCTAGTGGTCTGTACTGCTCACAAAATCACTTCAGGCAGGCTCAGCTTATCCCTCTGGCAGCCACCCTGTCAGGAGGTTCCCTGTGCCTGCAGGAGGTCCCACCACTCTTGATCGATCCTCTGTCAAGGGATCCCTCCATCAGCCTGCACTGAACTCCCATCAGGACACTTTCCATCAGAAGCAGCAAACCTAACAGAGCAGAGGTGTCCCAACAGCCCCCCAGAGGCTGCCCAGCCACACAGCTCAGGGAAAGAGCACCTCTAACCATTTCCCTCTGCACATTTATTACTGGAACCACTCACTTCTAACAAGAATTTAGTGCCTGTGCGTCCTTGGAGAGGGCTTTCTAAGAATAGTAACCCTCCACATGGATCAAAGAGACCTGAGCTCACTCTGGCTGCAGGAATACCTGGATGTCCTCCTACCCTTGATATATGGTCAGCATGTTACCTCTTCCAAATACAACCTTATTTAGAAACACCTGACCAGAGATGCTCCAGGAATTCATCAATCAATTCTGAATTACAGTCTCTTTCCAAAAATGGGGCTGTGAGGTGCAGAATTCAGGCATCATCAGCCTGATCTTCAGAGAGAACCATCTCCAGAGCACTGCACTTTTAACAAGAAGGCAGGGCAGGAAGAAGATGGAAGTGGCACTGCACACAGCCTCACATCAGTGGGATTAATCACAGAGCAGCCCCAGCATGGAGCAGGAGGAGGGGGCCATGGAGCCTGCCAGGAATGGCCACAAGGCACAGGGAGGGGACGTGCACTGCTGGAGAGCAAGAGGGGGCAGAGAAGTCCCCTTTATCTCTCCCCAGCAGTTGCTTGCCTGGGTGATCATGAATTAGTTCCAAAACTGCATTCTACAGCGATGACAAAGAAGAAAAGCAATGCCACACTTAGGACACTCTGGGGCACGTTATCTAAAGGCAGATGCCAGTGTGGGATCAGTGCAGGCATTCCCACAGCACAGGAAATCCTGCCCCCTTCCCCTGTGCTGGGGAATTTTCTCAAGGAGAAATATGGGATGTAAAAAAGCCAGCCTGCTATGCTGGAAGGGCCTTCATTCCACGGGGTAATCTCTTCCATTCATCCAAACTGCAACCAACCAGCAATATGTGGTCAAATCACTGCAATTTGGTAAGTTTTGGAGTGACATCCAAGAGGAGGATTAGCGGAAAATGCTGCCTTTAGGACTTGATCCTGAGTGGCTTGCAACAGGATCTCTGAAGCACTTGGCACCAGCACTCCTGCATATTCATTAATATTTTGGACTATGGCTGTAACGAGTATCAGCAAGTGTATCTAATTTCATGAAAGAAAATTACTGGTTCACAGTGGAGTAACACGGTGCTTTACTCAAGCAGGCATAAAGCATGAGTATGAAAACCCTCATATAATCTCCAGCTATTGTCATTCAATGTTTATCATCCAACACAGTTGAATACAATTCTTATCTTTGATGGATGTGGCACACAATAGCTGTTTTCTTGAGTGCATCATAAATATTAATAGTATTCACAGAGCTTCTTAAAATTTGTCATGTCACATTGCTTTCATGGAAACATTCAAAATGCCATTATTTTTGTCCCACCAATAGCAAATTTTCCTTTAGTTTCATTCTTTTTCACTCTCAAAATTAAATGGTAGAGGATGTTTAACTGAGCAGAGGAAAAAAGGGATAATGGTTCACATTGAGCCATTCCAGAACCTCATGCCCAGAATTAGATTGAAAGAGAAAAAATGTGATATCCTTTGGAAAACACAGTCCAGTTAAAAATGAAACACTTCACGAAATTGTTCAGAATTTCATTTTTGGAAGAACACTGAGAAAGAATGCTGATGTTATCAAAATGATCCTACTCTGCCATATTCAGAATGGGACATTTTCACTTAAAAAAAAAAAAAGGCACTTTTTTTTCCTCAAATTAAATATTTGTACATTATTGTGTATACCCTGGGTGCATGAGAAGCAGCGTGGGCAACAGGCCATGGGAGGTAATTCTGCCTCTCTGCTTTGCTTTTGTGAGATCCCACCTGGAACTGCATCCATCTCTGGGGCCCCCAACATGGTCCTGATGGAATGAGTCCAGAGGGAGGTCATGAAGATGCTCCAAGGGCTGGAGCCCCTCTGCTCTGGAGCCAGGCTGGGAGAGCTGGGGGGGGTCACCTGGAGAAGAGAACCTTCTGGGGAGACCTGAGAGCCCCTTCCAGTGCCTAAAGGGGCTCCAAGAGTGCTGGAGAGGGACTTCGGACAAGGGCCTGGAGTGACAGGACAAGGAGGAATGGCTTCAAACTGTCAGAGGGTAGAAATTAGGAAGAAATTCTTCCCTGTGAGGATGGGGAGGCCATGGCACAGGTTGCCCAGAGAAGCTGTGGCTGCCCCATCCCTGGAAGTGTCCAAGGCCAGGTTGGACGGGGCTTGGAGCAACCTGGGCTAGTGGGAGGTGTCCCTGCCCGTGGCAGGAGGATGGGACAAGGTGATCTTCAAGGTCCCTTCCAACCCAAACCATTCCAGGATTCTATCATTTAATCAAGTTTAATCAAACACCTCAATTCTACAAGCAAACATGTTCTTCTGCTGTTAAACTGCTTTGATCATTCCAAAGTCCCTTTTCAGAATGTCTCTTCACAGTGTGTTGAAATCCCTGGGCTTTGTTCAGTCAGACAAAGCCCCTGTGGCCATTCCTCGTGACATGAGCTCTCCACACATTTCTCTTTCAGCATGTTTCAGAGTCAGGAATCTTCCCCTGGATCAAACTTAATAAAATCTTCAGTGCTTTGTGTTTTGGCTGATGTGTTTCAAGAAATGCCTTAAAATTTCATCTTTCTCCATAAAATTCACCCTGTGGTTGTCAGAACAGCCTTACAAAACAAAACCATTTAATTGTCTATGACAATTAATTTGAAGATGGTAATAATTGCACAAGATAATATCTCTGCTACAAAGACATAAAACATTCAGTATGGGCATGGGAAATATAGTAACACAACAGAAGAATCTCTTTTTTCTTATTCTGTGCTCTCTCCACAGTAGTTAATTTGCTCTGAGTTTAAAATCAATCCTTCTAGTGTGGGGTTTTAGGAAAGCTCAAGGCTTCCATCCTGCTGCCATTAATCAATGTTAAAATTCACACTGAAATCTGTGATTTGGGAGCCATAGATTCCAGGTTTATTTAAAAACAATGCTGATAATCCCTGCTATTTCTGGGATGAAGATCTACACCAGATTGAATTTATATTTAAATATTTTTTCTGTGAAATGGTGAATGACAAAATCATGTTCTGGGCAGGTCCCTTTGTATGAAAAGTAGAACAGAGAGGCACTGTGTAACCTAAAGGGAACTGGAAGGCCAAAGGTCAAAGTGATTTCAAGTAAGAAATATGCATTAAGTGCAATGGATAAACATGTAGGGGACAATTTTGCATATAAATGCATTTAACCAACTTCTAAACAATATGTAAATCATCTGAGTTTGCTGGAAATGACTGATCCTATTCTTGACATTCTTGACACTTCAGGATTAGGTGTTTCTGTTTGTTTTTTTAACTGACTCCAGAGAAAGCAAAGAAAAAAGGCTGCTAAAGCTTGATATTTTCTATTTTACTTTAAGGGGAAGATAAGCTGCTTTTTAAGTCTGGGTCAGCTTCCTCCTTGGAGTGAATGTGCTCCTTTAATTGCTGTCTGAATATAAGCTGTATCTCCATTAGCAAAACACATTTTCTGTAAAAAAAAATAAATTCTTTAAAGGTTTGGGGTTTTTTCTACTTTTAAACAGCCCCTTTTTGATAGTTGAATTCAACCATGTTCTATATAGGAACATGGACACTCAAATTCCCAGTGCTTCAGACACCTTTTAACTTGTGCTGAATTAAAATGAACGCACAGAAGAAATCTTTTCCCCAAGGAAGGGCAACGAGGATCACCACAAACGAAACCACAGCAAAATCTGAATAATGGGACGGGATGGAATCTCAGCAGACCCACAGACAGGAGGCACAAACCAAGAGAAGCAGCCCCAGGAAACAGGATTTCTAAACTTCGGAATGACTGTTTGACCAGGAGGTCACACAGGCATCGCTGAGCCCAGAGAAGCTCTGCAGCCCATGGCTGGACAGGGATGCACCTGGATCTGTCTGGAGATTGTGCCATGGCACGTGACAACACCCCCAGCACAGTCCAGGCACCCCAGCCCTGGCTCTGCTGTTCAGAGAAGACCAAATCAAATATTTTAGAGTGGGTTTTCTATGTAGTCAATCGGTTTTGGAAAATCTTCCCACAAGTCTGTTTGATGTTTTTAATTTAACTTTTAGGCTAGGAAGCATGCAGCCCACACTGGGAATGATCTATCAGAACATGCCATGGATTCTCCATGAATAAGACACTGTGCCATTTCCTCTGCAAATGGGGATTTGGTGACATTAATCCTGGACTGGATTTACCCTCCTATCCATGGATACTCAGCAGCCAAAGCTAGCAGTACACTAAACAAAAAGGAAAGGAAACAATAAAAACCCTCACCTTGTGTTCCTGCTTTTTCTAAAACAAATCTGTAAAGTGTTGCACTCAGAAATCCTCTTTCAGCCTGAGTTATAGCAATGGGCACCTTTAAGGACAATTTGTCCATGGGTTCTTGTCTGTACGTTTGCCAGCAGCAACCAGAGATTATTCAGCCTCCCATTTAGAAGAAACCTCATCAGAGTATATACAGCCATCTGTGTAAGTGATTCACAACATTAGTAAACCATTAGTCAACCAACAGCTTACGTTTTTTGGGGGGGAAGAAACAAGATTTCTGAAGACAGAGATTAAATACTTGTAGGCTACACAGAAATGTTTCAGGCTGAGGGGCCCGGAGCCCTGGTGAAATATTGATTGTTGCATTTGAAAAACACTTTAGAATAATGACAGTCTGGGAATTACAATGCCATTACTACACAAGAAAGGATTTGCAGCACGTATATCTAAAAGACCAGTGCTGCCAGTCATAGACCAAGCCATCATTTTCCTAGATAAGAAGAGAATGCCAGATATTCGTCTATTATTAAACCTATTGTTCCACGAGCCGTCAGCCTCAGCTGGAGCCTTCTTATAAAAACCAGTTAAAATCCATCTCTTCAATGTCTTGTTCTTTACTTTGACTAAGTTCCTGGTTGCCTAGAAACTCTCTAAAAGACCTGGATTTTTCCTTTTTCTTTTTTTATCTTTTTATGTTTCCCCAACTGTTAGTTAGATAACAGATTAATCAAATCACGTTTATTTGTGACAGAAACCTGGATGACAGGCTCAAAGCTGGTGAAGTGTTTATTTCTTGCACCCCAGGAGTGTCAGACTCCACTGCCTTTGCTACCAGAAACTTCCCATAACTATGGAAATTGCAGATTATGTCTGCTTAGATCAAGACAGATAACTGAGAATTGTATCACCACTGGATAGAACAGCTTTATCTGTGCTATCAGTTTTTACAATTTGCAGGACATACACTTCTACTTTTCAAGATTATTATATTAATTATTATATATTGCTAATATTTAACAATATATAGTTATATATGTGATATATAGTTATATATCACATATATAGTTATATATGTAATATATAGTTATATAGTATATATATTATAGATAATATATAATAATATGCTAATTATTATATATTATTAATTATTATATTAAGACAAATCAAATTGTTTAGTTTAGATCCAACTTAACAATGTTCTGATGGACCTGCTGGATGCCTAAAACACCCCTTCTCATGCATCAGACTACAATCAGATTCACAACTCGCATCCTATTCCAATGTCATAAACCTTATTTTAAAATAATCACCTGCAGTGTTTATATTTAGTAATTGTAACAGCAGAAGGCAGATTCTTTTCCTGATATTCAGTAGCACAACAAACAATGGAACCAAAAAGAGCTTCAGGTGTGCTTTCCTCACCTTGATCTGTTATTCTACTCCATTTGATGGAAAAGGATCACCTTTCTACTTTGGGGGACATTAGTTCCACGTGTTAGTCTGTGCACCAGCTGTTGGAACAATCAATTATCAGAGACACTTATCGCCAACAAGAAAACAAGATAAGCCTTCCCAGGAGCAAAGCAGCTGACACCTCCTCCTGACAGTGCATCGTGGAATGTTAAACTGAACAGCCAGGGCCAGATCCCTGAAGGTGCTCAGGGACACGTTTGTAGCTCATAGGGGGAAGGTGCAGTAAATGCTCAGGGCAGAACCCTGCGTGGATCCCCAAACTGCTCAGCACTCATCGGACTCATTCGTTTTCGAGACCTAAAATTTCTCAACCATTCTTTATCTTTAAAGGTTATGACAAAAACTTGGATATAACTAAGCATTCCTTCCAGCCTCCTCCAAAGAAACCTCCAGGAGTCAAATATTCCAACTTCTAAATAGGCTTCAAACTAAGGGAGTAATCCTCACAGCCATGCATTTTTACCTGAATTAAATCGGCTTAAACAGCTATGCACAGCTTAGGTGATAAAACAGCATTTACATTCTTCAAAGCCACTCATCCCTGCTGTCATTAGTTCTTGGTGCTATAAATCCTACCTCTTTTCTAACCAAAATAGTTTTTAGGGATAATAAGCAATAGCACTGCACGATTTTGTAAGTGTTTTAAAATGTACGTTTAGGAGTATGAAAAGTGACTTATAAATCATTCAGAAACAGGTAAAACCAACTAAGATTGACTTAATTTCCATTTAATTTTCCATTCTCATCAAGCTTGGTTTATTCGGGTATGATTAATTAATTTCCGTAAAGTGTTCTGAAAATATAAAAGATTACATAAATACTAAATAATAATAGAGTACTTAAGGAAAAACTCATTTGTTAATTTGCATGGAGTTTTAGGAATTAGCATTTATTTATTTCACCTATGTAAGCAGGCCCATCCAATCCTTTTCAACTACCAGAAAATGCTCTAGCAATTACAGGACGATGCATCTTCACAGATTCTATGTGTCACAGTTCACAGAAAATGAATTTAGAATGGCTTGCAAAGCTGTACTTACAGAGGAATGCACACACATAGATGGTTTTCATATATTTTCAAAACCACTGTCCCTCCTAACACAGTTCCAGCTGCACAGCTTTTGGGATTAAAACAGCAGCGCTCCGAAGGATTTCAGAGGTTTTTACGTTTTGAGCTTTGTGTTTTCTCAGCCTGTTGTCCAAGGAACTTAAAATTTCACTGACCACTTCTACAGCAGTCTGAAAATAAAGAATCATACATTTCCCTATGTACTTATAGGTGGGTATCTTATGACACCTTGTCTCGATACATATATATATATACGTATTTTTATACCTGTACAGCTACAGCAGAGGACAATTATGCATATATCCATCTTTCATGCTCAGAAGGGGTGAATTTCCCAGTCTAGGCTTGTCTACAGAAAAAAACCCCTTCCAGGCTATTCTGGGAGATCAGCTATAAAACAAGGGCCAGGTAGGACAGGTACATAAGGCACAGAATCTCGTCTGATCATCTCAGCATAAGCCACACTGAACACCAGACAAAACAAACAATCTGTTTCCAAAATGGTGTAAAACGCACACAGCAACACCATCTGGGATCAGATCACACCTGAGGCTGGAAAGGCTGGAAACGGTGCCAGTGAGACAAGAAGTGCTTCCCACTCGGAATTGATTCTGGGCTGGTGCTCTGGTCACCTGCAAGGAGGCACTGAGGCCACACTTGGACTGAACAGAAACTGGGGCTTTTTGTAGGGGGCATTTGCTGAAAGGTACACTCTCCCCTCTTATGTCCTTTCCCCTTTCAAAACATTCACCAAGCAAAAGCAACGTGCTGTCCCACGTGGCTTGGGCTGTAGGCAGGCAGGGTCACTTCCTTCTCCACACTCCTCTCAGCAGCTGGGAATGAGGGAAATGACAGCACAGCTTAACGAGAGCATTTCCCACTATCTTCCCCTAGAATAAATGCTATAGGACTAAAGTGTCTCAGCTGGCATCTGATTCAGAAGCAGGGCCACAAGCACAACTCCACACAGCCAGCCTGCCCTTCCTGCAGCAGTGGGGGTAGCACAGCTGGCATCCAAACCAGCTCCCGAGAGGTTCAGGCTGAATGCAATTGTGATTCTATCTTGATATTTTTCCTTTGCCAGGTCTCCCAGGGATGGTCTGCATTCCCACGGCATCCTCTCTGTGCACCTCCCCACTTGCAGAGTCTATATTGCTCATCCAGGAGTAGAGATAAGACTTTCAGAAAGCAAATCCTCAGTTACTGGAGTGTGCTGGTTCCATCTGGGTGTAGTTTCCCAGGAAATCCCAACTGCCTGGCCCTGTGCAGTTGCTGAAACTGGATGTTTCAATTAGAGGGAGCTCAAGGATCTGGGGAGAACTGTGAGATGATGCAGAAAGCAGGTTCTCTTTCAATATGAAATGTTGTTTTATTTTCTCTCATTAGTGCAAATGTTTTATTTATTTATATATTCTGAATGCACTGAATTTGGCCGTAAAGATTTATTACGTCTGGCCAATGAGATTTATTATATAGAGGATCATTCAAATTAAAATGGACAGTTTGGGAGGAATTCCCAATATTCCAAGATTTTATTCTGGTCCTTCTCCAAAAAATATATAAAATGCTTCAAGAAACCCACAACATTTTACAATTATCAAGAACAGTTGGGTTTGCTTCCACTTTTCTCACATTCTAACAAGATTCCAGATTCCTTCTAATGTCCCTATCAGGGTTCCTTTTTAGTCACAGTTTACAGGCACTGCAGTTTACCATCATGTTCTTTGACCAAGTTATGTGGGATAACCCCACCTCAGGAGCAGGCTAAGAGCAGGCATGGAGCACTGAAATCCTACCCTGGCCAGGATTTCACCTGTAGACTCTCCCTGGCCCTGTTTCCTTCTGTCCTTCTTCCCTTTCCTTCAATCCCAAAACTCTGCTTGTTAATGCACTGCCAAACTGATGTAACTAATATGCAACATCAGTTCACTAAAGCAAGACTGTTGGCTAATAAGGAGCAATTTTTTTGCCACGTAATGTGCAAAAATCGGTTTCATTTTCACTTAGAGAAAACAAAAAGCAAAAAAAGCAAAAGAATGCTTTTCAAGCTTGGTACCAAATGTACATGTTAACAACACTAGTTTTGATGTTAAAAGCTTCTATGAACTCACTAAGGCAAAAAATCAGCCCTTTTCATCAGGCTATTATTCAAAGGTTACTATGCAGTCTCCAATATTTTTATCTACTAAAAAAAAACGAGATAGAATGAGAAAAATATCCCCATCACTATCTCCAGTCAACACAGTGCAATGATAGGATAAATTCTCTGAGTGCTCTTTCAATTTTCTCCTCTTTGTTTAAGAAAGTAGCATGAAAAACAAACATAAAGTCATGATCAACTGCAGCAACAAACCAGTAATACTCCAAAGTACATGGAATAGGATGTCTTTTCATTAAAAAAACCAAAGTTGCCTACAGAAAGACAAAATTAAAGTTTGGTTTTCTTTAGCAGGATTTCACAGCTAATTTTTCCACTAAGTTCTTACTGAATCCACATCCATCTTCCTACTGGAATTTTTTCTTCCTCATGACACTGTGCATGACACTTCTTCATGTAAGTGCTGGTGCCATTACCACTGAGATATCACAAGGGTTTGGTAATCCCATCAAAACATTCACTCCTGCAAATAAGGCACTAAAGGTTTTGCTCAAACCCTAAACTCTCAAAGAAACTCCATGTTTTCATCCATAAATATTCAGTGTTTACAATGAAAGAGTGGATACACTGACAAGGAACAGCGAGTAATTTATGTTCAGTGCAATGGTGAAGGCATGGAAACACTCATTCCTGAACCCCTCTGTGGTGCTATTTTGAGGGGTCAAGGTCCAGGAGATGACCAAACTTTGCTTCACAGCACAAGTGCACTCAGAGGGAGCTGTCTTACCAATGAACCAGGCAAATCTTCAAGAGGAACGAACATTAAAATACGTTTAGTTCAGACTGGAACTCTCAGGAATGTTCTTCTCTGAACTACAAAGGATGATGTGCAGAGTGATTGTTTTTTGCTCCTGATAGGGCAATGCAGTGCCAGAACCTGCAGTTCTGGCAACAGAACAACAGTTGATGACTTCTAAATGAAGCAGAGCTGCAAACTGGCAAACACAGGGAAAGAAATGACAATAAAAGTCCCTGCCATTGCTGGGATCAATTCTCCACTGAGTCCTGGGCCAAGTCAGTCAGGGATGCTCACCTGCAACCACAAAGTGACAGCCTAATGAGAGACCCGTTTAAGGATTAAGGTCATAAATTCACCAAAAAAACCCACTTTCTCCTTTACTCCACAGTTAGTTTACAACGACAAAGCGTTAACAGAGATTAGATCAACTCCACTCTGAATTCAGGTTCAGGCCCAGATTTTGTCCAAGAACAATCAGAGACAGCTGAAGTGGCCAACAGCTGCCATAACTGCAAAGAGATGAAGTAAAACCCTGGCAAATCCCTGGCAGAGAGAGCAGTAAAGCTCTGATCCAACATTCACAGTGAGCTTCTGGGATGCATTTGCTTTTCTTTTATACCCACGGTGCTCTGCATGGCACAAACTCCTTGCTATCCACCTCAAACCACGGTGCTAAGTGCAAGATGTTCCTGCACCACATTCTCTCGTTATTACATCTGATTCACTATTACTACTTGATTATATTCTACCCACACAATTAGAGTTTTGTTTCATCTCCTACATGCTTCAAAAAGAGAGGGAGCAGAAGAAAATTCTCTATTGACTTTTCTGCACATAATTTCTCCTCTATCACCGGGCTGCCAGAAAGTGCAGCCTTTGGCAGTAGGAACTGTAAATTAAAATCATTTGGAGTCTTGTTTCCTTTACAAGCATCTTACCTTTCTTCTGGTCATGCCAGTGGTCATGCAGAGGAAAATGCCAATATTTGTTGTGTGTATGGTGTAACAGAAAGAAAATTAGCACAGACCAACTCAGAAAGGAAGGGTAAATGTTCATGAGAAAGTAAGCAAAAAAATACCAGAGTGTTTTTGAGGTAACTGGTGTAACATCCTGACTCTCTGGCTGTTTCTCTAGTTTTACACCCAAATATCCCCACTGACATCCCTGTTCATGTGTAAAGCTCTAGTAGTAAAAAGTCCACCAGGCCCAAACACAGGTCAAAGGTCCCTGCTAGAAAAGGTGCCTTTGATTTTATCAGGATATATTTACATTTTTTAAATAAATCATCAGCCTCAAGCTTTCTGCACACGCACACCTTAAACCTGCCTGGAAAACATGTCCAACAGCTACATCTCCAGAAAGCATTTGATCCTCTCTATGTAACTCAAACCAGACCTTTTATTAAATTGACACTTTGTAGTTCACTAGACTATTTGGCTCTTTTGGGGAAAAGCACAGCAGAAAACAGTCCAGTTGTTTGGTTTAGCAATGAAGTTTCTCATACATGCATGCTAATTTATTTCATTGAAAATGTCCCAACTAATTACAACATTTACCCTCAGAGCACAGGCATGGCAGTCACATTAATACACCAGAAGACAACGGCTCCAGAGGAGCCATTACCATGTACCAGGCCAATAATCCACAAACAGTAAAGGATTTTCACAAAAGACCCAAATGGTTTCCAAGGAGCCATTCTGGCATATCAGGTAAATAAAATATTATTGAAATGCATTTTTTGCATTTAAATCACTTGCAGCAGGTGCATAGGAAGTGGCTCATAATAAAAAGGCTCACATTCCCTGGAATACTAACGAGGATCAACGGAAACACCGAGCAAAACAAACAAAAAAGGAGGAGCAGCAGGTTCTTACCATGGCAAGAGGAACGATTCCTACAAACATCGTTCGGCTGACGAAGATCTCGGAGACCATCAGCTCGCTCACGGAGTCATCCCGGGGGTATTCCACCTGCCAGGTGATCTGCTGGGCCCCTGCCAGGCTGCTGGTGTTGTCAACCTCAAAGTCCATCTGCAGGATCTCGTAGGAGGACATGTTTGCTCTGGGGAAAAAAAAAAAAAAAAAGTAACAATAATTCCCCATAAAAAGATTTACCTTTATCTTTTACTCACCAAACAGTTTACCATTAAATGCAACATACGGATTTGAAGACACTGCAAGAAACCTAAATAAAACTACACACTGGGCAACTGCTACATTTTCTAGATAGGGTGAAACTATATCTTTTAGTTTCCTGAAATGGAGGCATTTTTCCCATTAAATTCAGGCATTCATTCTTTATAATCACAATGAACTTACAGAATAAGCCACGAACCCTGGGAAAAGCATTGCACAGATGGTGCTAAATTATTTAATACACCATTATTATAATTTTGATGCTGCGCAACAAGAATGCTCGGCCATACCTCATATTGTGTCAAAAATGAGCTCTTGTGAGGGAGAAAAAGTCTTTCAAACCCAAACTTGCCTTTATCTCAGTGAAAAAAATGCATTTGCGAAATTATCCATGACAATAAATGAGGCATAGACTATCCTTATTTTCAATTCAGGACAACACTGTACTCGTCAGTGGTGCAGACTTGTAATTATATGCCAATCATTACATATTTCTCATCTGGAAATATAAGTTTAAAAGTAAAGAAATGCATGTAAATGCATGGCATTGAGAAATGAATTTAAAAATTACTTCTGCTTCTTTTCTTAACAACGACACTTAACACTCTCCTCAGGTCCAACACTACGTAAATATTAATAATTAATCCTCAGGTTAGAAAGAAAGATCTTATCTTCGTGTTACAGAGAAGCAAACACCAAGATTTAACCAACAGCACTTGGCATATCCACAGCAGGGATCTGTTTAGAAGATAGACCTCCGCTCATCCAGCACTTTGCTTCCACAAAACTTAAGGTATTTTACAAATCAGCACACAAGCTCCAGCCCCAATTTTCCAGACAGACACCTGCAGTGTGGAGGTCACAATGGAGGTCACAAAACACGGAGAGGGGGTGGAGAGGCAGGGAACTTGAGTGCAGACCCAGCTGCTTCCTCAGATCATTGGAGAGACAACTGATGTTCCCAATAGTGCTGAAGTTTTGGGGTATGTGCTCATAAATTGGTGAAAATGTGGATTTGCTGTATGTTAGGCCACTCTGTAACAACTTGAATGCGCTCTCACTGTGAGCAGGAGGATCTTGTTCCCCTCCCAGGGATGTTCCCCGTGCCTGCAGGATTCCCTCAGTAACCACCCACCTCTGCACCTTCACCCTCTGTCCTGTCCCATGGTGTGCCCTTTCCCTAAAGCAGTGACTCCAAGAGCTGTGTGTCACAGAAAGTTTTATCCTGCTGCTACAGAGAACAAAGACTTTAAACATCCTTATCCTCTTCCCAACTGCACAGAGGCAGAATCTGGGTTTGCCATATGTTTTTGATGGCTCATTGTAAAGGAAAAAAAATCTGAACAGGAATTATTGATTTTCATGGTTTTTTTCTGACAACAAACAACGCAAACATATGCTTCAATGCCTGGAGGATAAATATTTTCCATGCTGACAGAAGATAATATCCACCTCCAGGCAAAACTAAAAGCTATTAAGTCATCTTTTGGGTGGCCAATCAGACAACCAGCAATAACCTTTTAAGATAAATTTTATTACACAATAATAAGGATGTAATTAAACCATTTCTGTTAAAAAACATAACCACTGTGGGCACCACAATGGAGTTCTCAACTTCATAGTTTTTGGCATATCACTTCCAGCAGTTTGTTTTATCTAAATTACATAAAATTAATTCACTCACAACACAGATATAAAATTCAGATATGAGCTTTACACTAACTATGGATCTAGATATTGGGCCTGCCAAGGTATGTTTAGGTCTGCAATTTAGCTTCAGTCTGTTCAAGTCAATAGTTGCCATTCACAAAAACACCCATGAATGGTTTCAAACTCAGAACAAAAACACCAATGGAGATTTTAGTTTAGATACACCAATTAAATAATACACCCAGTTAGTCTGCAGTGATAAATCCATTCCACATGAATAAATTCCATTCCAGTCCCAATGACTGGCACTTCTTTGAGTTCAGCCCATCATGCCTTCAATTTACTGCTTTCCTGTTTTCCCTTTTACACATCCAAAAAGAAACAACAGTAGTGGTTTTATGTTTTTAAGACAGGCTGGGACTCAAATCTCCCTAAGAGGAGCATGTGTGGGTCTCGACTATACAGCAAGATGAATATATAACAGGGAGTAAAACAGCTCCAGTGCTTGTAAACATGCAGAGATCTTCACTGCAGCCTGAGCACGGCTGTAGAGCTGCACAAGACAGACCTTCCGTTTAAAGGCAGACATGGTTACCACTGCTGGGTTAGCAAGGAGTCTCTCTGCATCTACGAAAGAGCAACAACTCACATATACAAACCTTCCTCAGATCTAACTGTATTAACATATGAACTAAAGCAAAGCTCACTTCCCAGTCCTCATCCTGGTTCCAAAGAGAATCCTTATCATCACCTGGAAAAACAGTGTGGCTTGTCAAACATTTTTCTGCTTTGTGTCAGAAGCAAATGCTGTAGCATGACATATTAATACTGATCAAAGAAGGATCCACTTCCAGTTTCAACTTCTGCTAAAAGAGATGGATTTGCTGTCCCTATCCATTTTTCACCTACAGAGTTTCTTCACTGAGTGTACAGCTCTAGAAAACCAGCATTCAGCTTTCTGGACTCTTTTATTCACCAGCAGGTTTCCAGTTACCTTTTAAACAGCAGGTGAATGAATTTTCTCTGAAATTATGGTGTCCCTTTTGTCCTCTTTAGGACAGAGATTCAGCCTTCAAGCAATGCCAAGTGTTGCAGTATCTGGGACACCAAGTGCCCCACGGACTAATCCACCCTCTATGTTCTAAGTTCCTTCCCAGGTTACAGCTACAGCAAAACCACATGATAAAACCTGAAAAGTGAATTTCTTTCGTGCTCAGACCAGTGCCTGCCTACTGGCTGCTGCATCTCTTATCCCACAGAGGCTTCTTTCCTAGTAGAAAGATTGGTATTACATTCATAATTCTTGCACTTTATTAACCATCCTCTATAATACCGTGTGGGAGACCACTGCCTTTTTCCACTTAAATTGATGGAGGTTGCTAACGTAAAACCAGAGATAAATTAAACCATAATCAAGACCCCAAAGGTTAGCATTTACTTATGTCAGCTCCATTAGCTGATGAATTCACGTCCCAACACCTGTATCTAAATTTCTCTCCTGGCTATGCAGCATTACACTATAACCCCTTTTAAAAGCAGTTGTTCCACCCTGCCATGGCAAATCTTCAGCTTTTAGTCTGATCTGTCAATCTGCAACTGCCTGGTGAAGACAAAATGCTACCAGTGGGAAAATCCACAAGCAGAGAAGACAAGGACTGTAACTCATGCTGTTATCAGCCATTAAATCCTGTTAAACCAAATTTTATCCTATCAAGATTTTTCAACTTTTTCTGGAGACCTATTTCATTTTTCTCTTAAATAAGTTTGTACTCTTGGGAAGAGTCTGATGGAATCTAAGGACTACAAATCACTTCTCCTTTCCACATCTTTCCTCTCTTTTTAGTTAAATATTTCCATTGTCCAGTGAAGTTTTTTCCCGGTTTAGGATTTTGCCAAACCCTAGTTTAGAGGAGCAATAAAAAATAAAAAGTCAAAATTACTTTTATAAAAAAAGATTATTTCCTGCAAGCACAAGGAAAAGACCTTATAATTTTAGGCAGCTGGCATGCTTGCTAATAAGTCCATTTCTATGGAAATGAGTTCATAACTATTAATTTTGCCTGCTCCTGATCTATTCTTGATGAGCCTTTCAAATTTAGAAAAGCGCTTCATGATTCTCTCAATTTGGTAATTACTAACTCCCTTTGATGAATCCAGCCCAGTGTTTCAGACATGAGACATTCATTACACATTTTTCTCTCTGGTGAGAAAAGGAAAAAAAAAACCCCATGGGTCTTTTTGGATTTATTTCCTCTCACAAACTCCAGTAAGTAGGTCCTCTTCTTCAAATTGTGATTTATAATCCTATCTGTGTAGTCTCACAATGCTGCATCCCATAGGCGGTAGAAGAACCTCTGAAATCTTGAGATTTCTGCCCAATTTCCTATTGTCTGCCCTCATATCCATCTGATGCATTCAAACCAGGTTTCCAACAGCCCACCCGAGCTTTGTAACATCCCCAGTTCTCATTCCACACCCAGCAGTCAGTGGGCATGGTTGTGACCCCAGCTGGAGGAGAGTTTTAGCACAGAATGGTAAATCCATGCCAAATAAAGCCAACCCCAGTTCCAACCTACACCAGAATAGAGAGTTATCAGGACAGGAACGTGTTGCTAAGCCCCAGAGCTTTCCAATGGACACATCCAGGTGGGCAGCTGGAAAACTGGAGAGGAACTTTTAACAAAGACAGGGGGAAACGGCTTTAAACTGAAAGAGGGTAAGTTAAGATTAGATATAAGGAAGAAATTCCTCCCTGTGAGGGTGGTGAGGCCCTGGCACAGGTTGCCCAGAAAAGCTGTGGCTGCCCCATCCCTGGAAGTGTGCAAGGCCAGGTTGGACAGGGCTTGGAGCAACCTGGGCTAGTGTCCCTGCCCATGGCACGGGGTGGGACTGGACAGTTTTTAAGATCCCTTCCAACCCAAACCATTCCAGGATTCCACAGTTCATTACCTCATTAAGTATTTCTATTGAAATTCATAGGGGGGTTTTTTTCCCACAAAATAATAGATCACTGTGAAGATCCAATATAGCTCTGATGTGAGAGGTTTTAACAAGTACTACAAAATCACCTGACATCGAAATAATAATGAATTTAATTTCATTTTTGTCTAAACCAAACATAGAATTATTGAATTAAGTACTGGAATAATACTCAGGGATGGATGTCATGACAGCATAACAGTCCAAATGGTCAGTATTTCACTTCAACAAACAAATGCCTATTATTCATATTATGAAATATTTCCATTGCTAGCCAACCTGATGGCCCTGCCCTATGTATTTGAGAGAGAATGAAAGATGCCACAATGAAGGATGATAAAGCAGGACACTGCAGTGCCACAGGTACATGGAGGGGTTTTTGACTCACACTGCCAGGTCATCAACAATTTAGGTGATAAAAGTCAGACACTTCTATTAGTGCAGTTGGCTATTACAGGAAATCATGAGTTTCATTCATTCATAAAGTAATGTTTTCAATAAATGGCAATTTGTTTATGAGGCCCACAGCAGTGTAAACAAAACTCTAAAAAAATGGAGCAGACATGAGGTAATTGAAAATAATCAAATGTTTGGTATCATGTTGCTCCAGAATCTTTTCAAGGTTAACAATGGTCAATTCTTTCTCCGACAAATTGTAACCAAATTCAATAAGAATTAAACTGTTACCAAATTCAATGAGAGTTTAGAGACCTTACATTACCAAGATACATTAGTTTATAAAATATTTCAGTAAAAAAGGTCTCACTCCTTCAATCTCAAGAGGATTAATTTCATAAGTACAGTTTATTGAAAAGCAAACACTTACAGAAGGAGGCTTTTCAACAACTCATTGGAAAATGCTCAAGACCCTAATTTCCTGCTGAAGTCAAATGAAGCAACAGATGGCCAGGACCTCTGGAGGAAAAGATCCAGATTAAAGGTCCTGACCTTTTCCCCCTAAGGAAATTAAGATCCCAGCAGCCTAAGATGAAGGAAATGAAAGCAAATACCTACTAACAGGGCAGCATGCAGCTTCTGAATTATGAAGATTTGCATACTGACAGCCCTTCTGCCCTGCTGAGAGCTGCTTTCCTGCACAGGGCACTGGGTAACAGGGACAGGGAGCAGCTGACACCTTTAAAACCAGGGTATCTTTGAGCACCCACAACATCCTTACACCACCTTACTGAGGTGAAATGGTCTTACATACAAGGTCTGACTGGATAATGGATGTTCAGACCTAAGTCCTGTTCTCCCAGCACCATTTTCATGGGGCTGCAAGGACACAAAGATGTATTTGAGGTTGGAAGAGCCTGCTCACACTGTTCTCCCAGGGTGGTTTGCTGAGGAAGGGTCTCATCCTGAGGAGCACTGGAGATGGGCCTGGTTGGAGCCCTGCAGAAATGAGAGCAGGTATCCCTGTCGAGTGTTGCAGTGTGGATGAACATCCCTAAAAGCCAGGGATGTCCTGAGTATTTCTGCAAGCTTTGGCATCCATGTGCAAATGTTCAGATGACACAGTGCCACTGCCCCTTGCTGTGCTGCCCCCAGAGGTTTTTGTCCTGCTGAGAGAAACCAGGCAGCTGGGGCACAAGGTAGGCCCAGACAGCTGGGGCACAAGGCAGGCACAAACACTGGAAAAACACCCTGCTCACTCCTCTTCCATGGCACAGCACAGAAGGGCAGGGTAGGAGCCCCAGACAAAGACAGGATGGATGGTAGGTGGAAATTAAGTCTGCAGGGATGGAAAAAGTTTGCTTGTTTTCCTCTCATGATGCATTTCAAAGTCACAATTTACCATTTACTCTGCTGTCTAACAGAGAACTTGCTCTGTTGTCCAGTTTACTTTACACCAAATACAGATTTTTTCCAAAACATTTCTTGGTGCCTGATCTTGTTTTTCTTTCACTGTTGTAAATTCATGTTTTTCACAGATGCATGGGCAAAGAAAATGGCTACAGAGGATAAACCCAAGCTGCTCAATCCGTTAAGAATGTATGGATTGACACAGCACATTTTAATAATCCAGTAAAAGCCATAAAAACAAGAAGAAAATATTTTTGTTCAAAACACACCACCAAGACCAGATATTACTCATGTTATTTTGCTTAGCCAACATTTTCCTACAACTGAAAACAATAAATCCAGATAATGAGCAAACCTTTTAAGCTCTTCAGCTTCCTCCACTGCCAATTCACAACTGTGCTGCTCACTAACAACTTGCAATAACTTCCACTTTATTTGATTTTATCAACATCATCATGACAGCCCTGGAGACAACTGAGACAATTGCTTCAATTATTTTTATTTGCTTGCACCCTTGTGACAGTGTACAAAAATGCTTCTGGTAAAAGAGCCCTTAGATGCTATTTTAGTCAACCTTTAACAAAACAACTTTTAGGACCGAATCCAGTATGTGTGTAATTGGTGAGTTCCATTGGTAACATCTATTGCTGGCACTGGGACTCCATTTGTACCTTTCTCATGACTCTCCCCTTTTGAAACTGCACGCAGTCTTTTGGGGTTTAAAAAAGCATTTTGATTGCACTGGAATGTTTTTCTGACTACTATTTAGAACTTCTTTATTGCTGTGCTGGGTATTTCTTAAAATAAAGCTTCTCTGCCAGGAGGAAGCATCTTGCTGGGGAACACAACAAACACATCCAGTAGGAAACTGGGGCCAGAGTTTAGCTGATGCTGGATGCAAATATAGAGGGAGTTATTGTTGTTTAAAAAATAAGAATGATTTTATGATGAAAGACATGCTGAAACCTATCCAGTTAATAAGTATCAACAGCCCAAATGGTGCTTATAATTTTTCTTTAACTATTCAGAAATTCTTACATATTTACATACCATAATCACACGGTCTATTTTCAACATTGCTGTGCAAGCAGCTGAAATATATTATAAAGCAGAGATGGATTTTTAAAGGACCAGCGACTGAAAATTCAAGATAAATTCAGTGGTACAAGAAGTTCTTTGCAGTGCAGGAACTCACATACAAAGACCCTCATTGCACAGACTCTCAAGAGACCTTTAATAGAACAAGAGCACAACTCTGGGAGCCTGTAGCACAGCTCTGTGCTGCAGCTGAACAACCCAAGGCACAGGTAACTTCAGCCAACCTGGGTGTGAAGTCAATGCAGCAAACATTTCACTTGACCTCACAGAAAACAGAGAGGATGGTCAGGGGCATCCAGAGGCTCGATGGTGGAAATAGGAAACATACCCCAAAAGCTACTGCTGGAAATCCTTGGTGACTCACTGCAGTGGGATGGGACAGACTCTGGGCTGTCTGTAATGTCACCACAGAACAGCCACATACACGAGTTTCCTGCAGGTAATGAAGCAGAAGAAAAAGGCCACTCAATTCAGCTCCTCCACTATCCCCACACTGGGTTACTGGCCACCAGCTCAGCACAGCTGAAGGTGCTTCATTCAGAGTCTTTCTCTTCTCCTGCCAACCATTAAATGGAAGACATGCAACAGTTTAATTTATTTGTACGTCTTCCAAATGTATTGCATCAGGAAGAGTGACTCTATGTGGCAGCTCCTGAACATACAAAACTATGTAATTTTTGAATTTTATATTTACAAATAACGTATGCAGCTTCCTCATCTTCCTAGATAAGAGCTTGGGTAAGTGACCTAGAGGAACCCTAATGGCTCAAAACACATTTCCAATAACACGTTTCTTTGTCATTTTAAACACTTCATGATTTTTATATGCCTGACATCAGAATTACATGATCAGACCCTTCCGTGTACAAGTCCATGAGAAAAGAAAAGAAAAACACAGCTAGACCTAGGAGAAAGTTCCTTGCAATCCAGTTGCTCTTTTGATCTCAGAATTACAATTGAGGATGACAGCTGGATCTCCCTGGGGAGAAAAATCAACCAAAGGGGATCTAGAAATGCAAATTCCCCATGCACTGAATTTATGAATGAAAGGAAAGGGCAGACAAGTTGCAGACTCTGACATGAATATACCTAATGTGCTGGAGGATACATAAAAGTGACAAATGGTGCTCTCCTCTTGAGGATTTGAAAAGCTAAGTCAACACCTTTTTAACTTAATCCTTTGCTTAACGGGCAGAGAGTGTAAATAAGTAAATAACAGAATGCCAAGCAGACAGCAAAGACAATGGGACATTTAAAAACAGTCGAGGTTTTTTTAATTTCTACAACTTGCTAAGACTGCACAGAACTCATAAGTCTGCTGTGGAACCTACTGTAATGCTACCTGCATGAAATAAAGATCAAAATAGAGACATGGTAAGAATTATTTCATTCCCCCTACCTTCTCTTCGGATGTAAACAAGATTAAGCATCTAAAGAAGTAGACCTAGCTTTCTTTGAATCCAATGTACTCTGAGATGGAGAGATAATGTGCAGGCTGCCCTGTGCCTAATTCACACTTGTGCTAAGAAATAAATGGCCATGGCAACATCCTCAAAGCAGGGAGCAAGGTAGCCCATTAACATTAACACAAACGGGACCTCCTCTCTCCCCACTTCCCTGAGAGACACATGGTGTGCATGAAATTGTTTTATTTTAAAGGCTGATCATTATGTTTTAAAAAAGAGTTAAACGTTTCCCCTCACTGTCGATACCCACTGAACAGAGAGTAAAAACATGACAGTGAGACTGGCACAGACACATCAGTTTCTCAAGTTTTAATTAATAAACAAGATTAATTCATCCAGCTGAGCAAACACAGGGTGGATCAGGGTCTGCATTCAGTGTATGAACAGAAAGAGCCATCTGCAGTAATTCTATGTATCTCCATTCTTTGCTGGTTGAGATCAGCATGAAGTCCTGATCTTCATATCAAAACTAAAAGCAGGAGAGAAACAACCAGTTCTAATCCAAGTCACCCCATTAAAAGGCTGATTTTGTTCCAAAAATGAATCCAAATATCCCTAGACATGCGAAGATAACTCCAAATAACAAAATACAGAGGGGTGGATTTAATATTTCTCTTTTTAAAAATCACCCCACAATTACATTTTAATACCATGAAAGTAAGGTCAACACAACAGTCACCCTGTAACATCTCCAGGTCACCTTTCCAAAGGGCAATCAAGACTCTGTCACACTTGCAAGACAATGATTTCCCAACACGTGACAAATTCCAAGGCAGCTACAGCTAATAGGGGGCAGCTGGAATATTGCTCAGAGCCAAGGTCATACCACGAGTAAATGAGTGCATGCACAAGTGAGTAATAGATGAGATTAAGTCATTTAGGCTCTGAAAAGGAATAACTAGAAATGGAGAGGGGAGAAGTGGTGTTCCATCCCGCCTGCCCCACTCCTTTGTTTAGATGATAAAAGACAAAACATGATACCAGAACTTCATTTCAATGAGTTTTCTCAGCAACAATCTGTGATGGAGTGGGGCTGAGCATCCAAGCTGAGCTGCTGACCAGTGTGAGCCAGTCCAGACACACTGGGAAGGATCCCAAGGACATCTCACCGAGGACATTTTCATCGGTGAGTCTGAGCAATGTATGACCCAAACACAACAGTAGCAAAAATACTGGTGTGATGGAGAGGGTGTTAGACTCCCTTATTACCCACTATAGTAGTCACATAATTTGGGGATTGATTTGTTTTTTCATTTTCCTTGCTACAATTAAAAATGTTACCTAAGCAAAAATACCAGCTGTCACAAAGGATGAAGAGACAGATAAAAGGATTTCCAGAAAAAGAAGGCAGGTTCCTGCAAGCACTGCAAATCATACTAAAATGCATAAAATATCCCTAACATAATGGGTTAACATAAAGCAGAATTAAGAAAAAATATTCTCTTTCTATTCCTATTCCTCTCTTCCCTGAATCTCTTCAGGATTTCATAATCTCTTCCCTTCTCCTGCCCCCCTCACAACTCCCTTCCTCCCCATACAAGAATATGCTCGGCCCTGGAAAATTGTTTAGCTGAAATCCTTAGTTTTTGTCGAGTCCTGGCATTCTTTGGACAGCTGTATTTACACCCATTGCTGGTGGGTAGTCATGCTGGAAGCAATTAGCTTTCATGCTTTTTCAATATCGCCTTTCAAAAACTTTGAGATCCCTCATCGCTACTGATTTAGATGTAGAAAAGCACAGGGAAAAAAAAAAGAAAAAAAGAAAAAGAAAAAAAGAGTTCATCCATATGCTGAGCTCCTTTAGTCTAATTCAAATGCAGCAACTCCAGCTCCCCACCACCTAACAAATGCCACCACAGACTCCCAGCCCATCAGGGAAAATGCTCAAAGACCTTGAAAACCATCACCACAACACTCAAAGCCAGCAGCTTCCAACACTGCTGGGTCCAGGAAGGATTCAGCAGCCAGCAGCCACCTCTCCTGGAGATGGACAGGTCGCTTTTGAGCGCATCTGTGGAATTTAACAACACTTTCAAGTGCGTCCTTTATATTTTTCTAAGAGAAAAATCTCTCACTGCTGCACTATTTAAAAGGGAAAAAAAAATGGGAAAGAAAAACATGGTATAAGACTGTAGCTAAATGTATACTGATTGCAGTAATTGCATCCATTCCTCTGTTGGAAAGTCTTGTATTGTATTTCTAATACACACTGATAAGTGCATTCACAACATGATTAACTGCCTCCAGACAAGAATGGCTATTATGTTTAACAGACTGATTAGCAAGTGACATAGCTGCAAACTGTACTCCTAGTAAATTGGCTGCTTTTAAATTACAGCAACTTTTTTATGGTTTCATCTTTAAAATGCAATGGTTTGTTACACATATGCAACATAAATCCCTATCTGACAGTAAGTAATAGAGGATACTGAGCTTTTAACTTTTAATCTTCAGATCTCAATTAGAGCATTGCTCATTTTCTTTTTAATTACACCTAAGTCTGCACCATACATGGCACTCATCAGGCATCATCCTATCTTCAATGCTGGTCTCTCAAAACCTATCCTTAAACACAGGGACAGTGATTCCAGTCCCCCTCCTTCAGAAGTTCTGCTGTATTTCAGCCACGATTTTTGCTGGTTCTGTAGCACTCATCTAACAATAAGTGTATTCTTCACAGCACTTGATTAATTCCCTCTTCTTACCACTAAAGGTACCTTTCCCATGGACTTTCAGAGAAGACCCAGTGACCTCAGAGCAAGGCAAAGGGAAATGCCAGTCTTTGCCCACAGAAGCCTCTCTCATGCCCTGGAATGGAATCAGAAATCTCAAATCTGACCTCAGTCCAGACTGGCCACGGCATAGGGCACATCCCTGCTATAGCCAGGACTGTTTGTACCTCAAGTGAATTGAGCTTCTCATTAATTCTCTGTATGTTATACCAGCAATGGGTAGGATTTAGGTACACAGTTCCTTGCAGTGCTTCTGAAAATCCTACCATTGAATGCACAGTTCTTTTTTTTGGATTGCTCTTATTTTTAATCACTGTAATGTATGAGAGCACCAGGCTTGTTTTGGGCCCTCTGTGTATTTCATACAAACACAACTATAAAGACAGTCATGACCCCAGAGATCTTGTAGTCCACAAGACAGAGACAGAAACGAGATTTAACAATCTGCACCAATTCAAATTCATACAGAAGGCACAAACCCTTTAAGTACAAATTTATCTAGAGACTTTCAAGCTCAATGACATCATGTACTTCAAACCAGTTTATTTATAACATAAAGCTTAGTATAACTTGTAAGGAGATAGAATAAATCAATTTGCTCTATCACAGAACTTCATCAGATACAATACAGATGGTTCTGCTACCATGGTTAAAAATAACCTATACATTTTTAAATCAGCTCAAGGCATTTATCAAACTAGGAAACTGGTGGAGGAGGATGTTGTCTAGCTTGTGTGCAGTAATGGGAATATCCACCCAGCAGTTTGGTCCTTTTATTAATCTTATCTCCTGTGTTTATAATTTTATTCTGGACAGTCAGCTGAACTGGGAGAATTCATATTCCAAAATCATTTATCTTTGCTATATAGCAGGACAGAGCAACTTGAAGATGTTTACTGAATGTAGATTAGGAGGGAGAAAAAAATAATCCAAAGGGCAACCTGAGTGTAGAACAGGACATAAAACACTTCAGTACAAACCCATTGTAAAGCAAACCTGGAGTCCTGGCTGAGCAGTCCAACACTTTGTGCTGGATGAAAAAGGATGATGGGAATTAAGAGACCCCAAGGGGTAAGCCCTATAGTAAATTAATTGTCAGAGAGATTGCACCACAGAAGTGGCTGTGCAGATCCTGGCATCCTCCTGCGTGGTCCTCAACCAGTCAGTTTGTGTTTCCCAGCTAATCTGCACCAGGCAGGGAGACAGAGTGCAAAACACCCCACAGCCCTGCAAATAATACTGTTTGAAGAATGAAATTCATTTGTTTCTCAGCTTTCATTGCTCTTGTTCTCACGTTCCACCCACAGAGGGAAAATTAGGTGTTGAGGTTCGCTTAGGATTTATTTACTAAAGGATTTACCGCAAGATATTTGAAGGAGCTCTGTTCAGCTCTTCCCACTGGAAGGAAAACCATAATGCCCCAGTGCCTCTGGAGAGAGGGAACATAAAGCCATCATGAAGGAACAGCTCAGGATGCATATGCCCAAAGAGGCAGGATCATTCTCTATGCTGGAAGGAAATTCCAGTTTCTGTGCAACCCCTGCAAAACGAGGAGGGAGAGCTCACACTGTGACCACTTTTTCACTTTTTTTTAAACCAGGTATAATAAGCTCCTGGGTCAGCCAGAGCTTTGACATCCACTGCCTATGATTTTTCTTCATAATGAGCTCCCTAAAGAAGACCAAAAGCCTTCGCAACTCAAATAAAGCCAGATTTCATCATCATAAACCTCGAATATGTAACTTATTAAACAGGAAAAACTCCAAGCAAATAGATCAAATGGAAGAGAAACAGAAAGGCCTGTACACAGTTCTCCTCCTGGAGCATGGTGTCACTGCAGGCAGGTCCTCCACACTTGTTCCCAGCTAACCTAGAGACCTCCTGAGCTGCAGCAAACCCTGTCCCACACCTGGTGGTCCCCAGGTAGATCCCTCCATGCCCCCCCCCAGCTGGCTGCCTGCTCCCTGGGCATCTCTGCACCAGCCACTGGTGACCAGCTCCAAGCCACGACCCCTCTACTGCCACATCCTTCTTTCCCTGGGAGGTTTCTTGCAGAGCACATTCAAGTCTCATGTTCTGAGCCCCCTTTATTGGATTATAATACTGGCCTCCCAGTTCAGCACCATTATACAGCTTCTTGGTGTCAGAACACTGAACACAGTTAAGATCTACCAGTTACTTGACCAGAATATGCCTCCCTCAAGTAGATACTCAATGCACAGGGCAGGACCACTCAAGAAGTTTAACTCTGAAGTCCATTGAGCTTTATATTTCCTTTCAGTGGGCAGAAGACGAAGATCTGTTTGCATCTAAATCTAATCCACTTCTTGAGTAGGACCATAAATTTAAAAAATAAAAAATCAAAACATAAAAAATTCTGGCTACAATGTCAAGTTTGAAATTTACTTCTGCCTTTACAAGATAAATTTAAGAAAAACAAGATACCATTAGAATTCCAATCCAGGCTATTCTATGATCTAATGTGGCCCCAGAAACACACAGAAACTGCATAAACTGAACAGGGTGAAGGATCAACGGTAATCTCAATTTGTATCAGAATTTAGGATAATCTTTACAAGTTCACTTCCTAATTATTTTTATTATTAGTGCAATTAACATGGATAATAAGACATATAAACAATCATGGGGTTTTTACCTGCTTTGTGAAGCTGCTCACAGCACCTAAATCTTGTGCCATGGGTCAAATTCAGCTTTTGACATAGATTTGGTCTGAAGAGCAGGAGGCATTTTTTTTTTAAAGTAAGTCTCCATTTTCAAAAACTACTTCTGAAAGACAAAAAAACCCTTGAGGGTATTTTCCTCTGTTCCTAAGCTGAATATTGAAACTGGGTTACAAGAGGAAAGCAACCTCTACCATGTTTCTCACAACACAGTATTAAACAGCACTCTGAGGTTTCCAAGTTATATTTGCTTTTAAATTGCTTTTAACACGGGAACATCAGGTTAATGAGCTTTACCCAGTTCAACTGGAGGCACTGACACCAACACTGCACGTGTGTAAGTCTGTTTCTTTTGAAGAATAAAGTAATTCCATGTTATTTATCTTGGGGTGAAACAATGACATCTTCAGCATAGGAGCACGGAACAAACGAGAAAGTCTGGAATTCTGATAAACTGAAGCTTCAGAGGAGAGTGGGAAGAACTGATGAAAAGAATGTGAGATTTCAAAAATCAAGGGAAAACTCTTTAAAGTGATGAATCAGAGGGAAAAGAGACTAGGCATCTATTTCTTTAAAAAATCTGTACTTTCCAGTATCCCTTTTTATTCAAACCTTCTGCCTTCAGAACCCCAACCCTTAAAAATACTTCTCACCAGGGCACCATATAAACAAAGCAGGCTGTAGGAGGTAGGTGTAGATTATCAGCTTTAGCTGCAAGACTTGTACTTCTGCATATCATTTTCAGCAGAGGCAATGCAAAAAAAAAAAAAAAAAAAGGCAGAAAAACCTTTAAAATCAGGAAGCAGGTTCAAAGGCAGTCTGTAGAGCATTTTACTAACACCTATTTCCATCAAGCTGACCTAATACTGGGAACTTTCACCACTTGTGAGTGAATGCAGGAGCTGCTACTTTAAATTAATTTAAAATAAAACAATTTTCAATACTAAAGATAAAACACAATTGTTCCAAGGAGACCTACAAAGCAGAACAAACAAGATAAAGGCTCCTTTCCCCTCACACAGCACTTGAAGTGACATTGGTTTTAAACTACCTTCAATACTGGTCTGCACAACTGTCTGCATTTGGCTCATGGGACTGAGAACACAAAGGTCTTTGTAGAACCAGACTAAGGTTGAAGTTTCGTTTTCTTGGAGTTCCTTCTCCTCATTATCTTCCTTTGTCTCCCAGACTTTACCTCTCTATCACTTTCCCCTAAACAATTCCCTGTGAGTGGAAAGCAGCACCTTGTGAGCCACAATGTTGAATTTGGTGGCATTGCTCCAAAATGCCCTTTCAATTCTTGGAGAACAAATCCCCTCCACTCTCTCCTTTCAGAAAAAAAGAGGGATCCATGTCCATACAAGTGCCACAGTCTGTATGGGACACGGGAGCTTCAACTCCAGGTCAGCCCCCCAGAGCACCAGGCCAAGGTCCCCAGCATGAAGCAGAGACACAGAGCCTAAATCCCTGGCCACAGCCTGCCCAGGTCGTGCTTGGGCAGCTGGAAGCAAGGGTGGCATGGAAAGACAAAGCATCCACTTGGGCAAAGCACCATGTGCTCCTCTCTCCGCTTCAAGTCCTATTTACCAAGCACCCAAAGCCCAATTGCAAACCCGCTTCCAGAAATGAAACAATCACAATAGGAAAAAGCTACAAGAAGATCAATCGTACAAATGTCTAGTGAATAACCCAGCAGGTCACAACACTTCTTTGGAGATCTGCAAACAGCCAAGAGATGACAATGCTCTAATTAAAACAGCAAACTGCAAAATGTATCCAAAGGGCTTTCCTCCCCATCCAGCCCCCGCACAGACACCAGGCAATAAAGTAAACATCAAGTTGCATTGGGAGTTGTTTCCATAAACAAAATACAGATAATGAGGTATCCCTAAAAAGTCTTCTCTTTTTTTTTTCTTTTAATTTAAAACTGAGAGGACTATATGAATAAAAGGGAAGGTGTCTGAGGCAAAAGGACAGATGGTTCTGCTTCCAGAGCGGTGCACAAAACCGAGGCTTATTGTGTGCCTTTTATTTTACCTAGAGGTTTTTTTATTTACTCTTCTTTCTTCACTTACCTATTCATCTACACATCAGAGAACTGAAAATTCAAGTTCCCCTTCTTCCAATTCATATTCAAATGGAAACACATACAAGCACACAGCAGAGCTTTCAGTGTAAAAGTTTGAAGGGTTTTGCTGCAGATTTTGGGTGCTCTTTTTTTTTTTTTTAAGTGTATAACAACCCAATTACAGTGGCTGAATCAGTACCTTTTAGATGAATACATGGGAAACAAGAGGAACATGGCAATGGTGACACATCTTCCAGCCTGAAACCCCTGGAACGTGTGGTATGTGCTATTATTTTATGCATAATGAGTAACTGGTACTGTGTTTATCTCATCAAGAAAGCCACTTTTCCCCTCACTTTTGCATTCCCTGGGTGCTTAATGAAGTGGTTTTGCTTTTGATGAAGGTAAATGCATAAATAATCTCTTCAGAACGATTCCCATGCTTTGTTCCTGGTCTCTATGGATGCACTCACGTCCCTAGCTGCCAAGAAAAACAACCAAGGCCACCTGCTCCAAAGGCCTGCAGGTACAGAGGTTTTCCATAAATCAGGGTAATATGGTAAGGCCTGATCCTACTCCCATTTTTGAAGATGTGCATAATGTTATTTCCTTTCTATTAAGTCCCTGTTCAGTTATACCCTCTGAAATCCCACTCACACGACAGAGCAGGTCGGATCCTGCTCCTGCTGGGCAGCAGCCACACACACTTGTGGTGGCCCCTGTGCTACAAGAACATATCAGCTCCTCTCAGTGTCAGTGTCCCAGACCAGAGAGGAAAGGGATGCTTCTGCCCTATAGAGCACATCAGCCTCTCTGCAGAGACCCCTGGCCAGACCCCCAAACCTCTCTCACCCTCCAGCTGATGGACTCACCACAGCTCAGTCTCTTACAGTCTCTGAGGTGACCCAGAGAGCCAATGGGAAAGGTTTTTCCATCTAGAATTATTGATCCAGATGAGAAAACAGAAAGCAAGAACGGCAGTGTCCTGCTGGGAGCAAGCTTTTTAATGGTTTCCCTGAATGGATTTCAGCTGGCACATTCCAGACCAGTCTGATAAAATGAAATACTCCAATTCAGAGCAAATTGACCTGAAATATTATTTGCATTAATATCCTCCTGCTAAACACTTGCAGAAAAGCTAAGATATCCTGTATTTCTTGTTAGTTCTACATAAATTCAGAATGAAGTGGATCATATCCCACAGAGCACACAAAAAAGTTTAGGGAGGCAGAGTGTACTCAATCAAATCAGACATGGGAACTAATAGCAGTGTTTCTGTGAAGAATACTAGAGACCTACAGAGATGAGAACCAGTCAGGAGGGCCATCATTTTCTGATTTATGTGGAAGTTGTCCTTGATCCACCTGGATCATTGTTCCAGTTCTGAAGCAGCTGAGCAATTACCACCAACTGAACCATCAGCACTATGATCAGTAGCATAATGACACTTTTTCTCTCACATATAACATGTTTCCTCCCTGCAACTTTACTTCTGGTCTTTAACCTTGGGAGGAAAAAAATCATATGCTTTATAATTTAAAAAAAAAAAAAAGGAAAAAATAATTTAAAGCTAACAGTCATTGCAATCACCATAATAAATTTATGGGAAATACATTTAACTATTGCCATAGCAATCAGGAAACTGTTTTGTTATAATTAAAAGGATAATTTCCTTTCACTATTTTAACAAACTCATGAATTAAAAATTTAGGACAGCTTTGCCAGAGTAAATTTATCTGCCTGCATTACAAATAGCACATTTTCATGGCGTTTTCTCTGGAACTCATCATGTTTTTTATATGTATCTTTATACCATGTTGTAGTATTCAAGATCAGGTTGGACAGAGCTCTGAGCAACCTGGTCTAGGGGAGGGTGTCCCTGCCCATGGCAGGGGATTTGGACTAAATGACATCTTTAAGGTCCCTTTCAACCCAAACCATTCTGTGATTCTATACAGTAAAAAAACCTCAAAGTATCTTATTTGCACACAAATCTACAGAACATTTGTGAAAGTTATTTGGCAGATACTTTCAAATTACGAGTAACATGGTCAAACCCCAAACAGCCTGTGAACAAAACAAGCAGAAGTAAAACAAAGCTTTAGCCACAAATTGTACATCCAGCTCAAGAAATTAGGTTGAATAACTCACTGTTATGTCTTGGTTTGTCACCTCTTATACAGCACAGAGCAAAAATCTTTGCTGAAGAATGAATGTAACTTATTTAGAGTTCCATTCAGCAATGATTTTATGTGGTTTGCAGGTGTAGGTCACAGGTGAGATATAGACCATCATCCCTTTTGTTTGAAATATAGATCTATATAAACAGTCTTATAAAACAGATACAGTCTGGGAAACTGCCACTTCTTTTTGTTTGGTTTGTAATAGAAAAAGTAGACACATGCTTGTTACTCAGTTGAAATAAAAACCCTTCTGAACTCTGCAAAGGGAAACAAACTGAAATAATGAGAAAACATGAGCTGTTAGGACATTTAGTATGTAATTATTTAAGTAGAAGACCCTTAATAAACTGCATAATCAAGCTCAGTTTACAAACCCAGTATCTAAAAACCTGCTCCATTTCTGGGGGGGAAAAAAAACAAACCAAAACACAAAACAGGCCTAGTGTTAGATCAGTAACATATTTTAGCATGGCTCTTTCTTTCCCACTGTAAAAATGTCTAATATTAAATGTGCAGTATTAAATTCAAAGGAAAAGCAAACATTAGCCAGGGCAAAGAATCAGCAAAAAGCATCTAGAGAGATAACCTAAATAGGCACTAAATAACCATCTGTGTGGAAAAATAAAAATAAAGTGGTACAAATACGCCACAATAAAGTCAAGAGGTCCAGGGAGCAGCAGAACTAATGAAACTGAGCTTCAGACTGGGATCTAACAGAGTCTAAGTGAGACATTTCCTGGCTTTTCATAACAGTGCTCTCCTTGGTGGGTTCTCCGCTGTCCAACAGGCCCAGAGATGATGCTGTAGCTTTTCTGTCTGAGGGATTACTAATACAGACTCTCTTCTCTGTCTAACACCTCTATTTCATGAAATGCACAGGAATTCAGTGTCTTTGAAAACTTCATCAAATTTCGTTAAAAACAGGACGCACACACATCTACACACACATCTCCACCTCATCTCTCTAGGAAAGCAGCCCAAAACCAAATCAACAGATTCAGATAACACCAAGGATGAAACATGATTTTCCAGTAGATTGTGTCTGCAAAAACAGCTGGTGCAAAGATTGCACCAAAAATAGGAAATGTTTGACCGGGCAGGACTGTAAGAATTTCTTTCCTGACTCAAGCAGGACTATGAGGAGAACGTTTTACTGGGGTTATCAGTGGTAAAAGCCAGACAATCTAGAAAAATAATTTGACTACTGGAGGGACTTACTTGGGAAAAGAATTACAGAATGAAGAACTAGTAGGCAGAGGGGTAGGAAGACTGGCTCTGGCCCAGCCTCTCCCTGCTGAGGATGAGGCACATGGTCCCTGTGGGTTAGTGTTAAGCTTTGACTGCTGCAAGTGCAGCTTCACAGTAAATGGAAAGCCTGAAGCCCGTGTCAGGACAGCTGCAGCCTGGCACCACCACGCTTTGTGGTTGCCAGTTTGAGATTTTCATGGACAACAGTGTTCAGCAACACCAGTGACCATCTATTTCTTCCTCCTCCTCTTCCTTCTCCTGCTTCTCTGTCCTTCACTTCTACTTAACTCAGTCTTAAGTGACTAAGATACCCTGGAAGCAAAGGGAGGTTTGCAGTGGATGGCACAACATCTGCTGATCGAACTCGCAGGGAAAAGAGCAGAGAATTGCAGTGAGGCTGTGGAAGAGGGTGTAATGTAGAGGGTTAACGGGGAAAATGGATCAGCTTGAAGTGACAGTCATGGCAGCCACGTGAGCTGACAGATTGTTTTCCCAGGTGGCAGGTGGAAGAGCAAGGCCCCACAGAGGTGTGTCGGAAACAGGAATGATGTGATTGCAGTGTGCTGTAACCAAAAATAAAGGCAGGCCGACCCCTGCTCCTCTCCTCAGCAACCTGCCATGCAGGGGATGGAGATGAGCAGCTGCTCTCAAGTGCATCATCTCTGCTTCACACACTGAGTGCTTTACAACAAGCCATCGTTTGGATGCTCTGCGTTTCCATGCCTGCAGCCTACACCTTCCCTTAACAATGTACTAGAAAGGTTTAAACTTTCCTTCTAGGAAAGGATGCACACACCACCTCTAGTTCTGCTTCAGAATTAGACAGGAGCTTTGCCTTAGGAAAACTGAACAACAAATCCTGTGTCAGCAGTTTATCAGATGGCTTTTAGCTAAGGGACATATTAGACGAGACCTGAATCTGCAGCCAAATGTCCACATGCAGGCCAGGGACCTGCACACTATAAATAACCATTACTCTACCAGGCAAGGAAGAGGAGGAAACATCCCACACAGAGCAAACTCTCACATTTGCTGAGCTGCTCCTTCCTTTTGGAGGCTCTGAAAACAAGAAACACTGTGGGTTCAGCAGGTCACATCCCTGCCCAGTCCCAGCTCATCTCACCATCTCAAAATAAATTAAGAAACAGCCCGTGCTGTGCAGAGGAAAGAAGAGGGACTAACCCTTTTACCTCAGGCTTGTCTTTAACACAGGCTTTGTGCTGGTGCAACTGTTCTGGTTATGAGTTGAGTCAGATAACAGGCACATCTCTGCCCTACTAGGATCCCAAAGATTGCTGGAGGAGGATGTCTAAGGGGGAGTGTCAGGTCAGGAAAAGCATGTATACACTCCCCAAGCCCTCAGCCAGCCAGCAGCAGCCAACATCACAGGGACTTTGGGGAAAAAAAATAAAAAGAAGAAGAAGGGAAAAAAAGGGAATTTTATTATTACTGAATGGATTTTTATTTTGTGAAGATGCCCCTTCCCTTTCCAAACCCACATAAACTTTTCTAATCTACAACATTCTCTGGCAAGGCCTTCCCCAGGCCGTGCAGCTGGTGAACCAGAACCTCCTTTCACTTTGGACCTGCCAGCTACCAGTTTCCAGTGATGTCACCAATCCTTTCTTGGAAAAGGCAGTAATTTCCCTATTCACCTCTCACAGTGTTAAAATTTCTCCAGACCTGACTCATTCTCATTGAGATGGGTATCTTCATCCCAGTGGATATTTTCCCTTTCCTGCAGAAGAACACAGATGTTGCCTTCCTAGCTGCTAATTTTTATCTTTTCTCTTAATTGAAATTACCTTCTGCATCCTTAATTTTATAACTAAATATCCCATATGTTGATGGCGGTGCAGCTTACCTAAATTCAGTTGAGGAAACTAGGTAAAGTTCTGTAAATAATATTAGATACATACTATTATAAAAATATCCATTAAGGTAAATTGAAATTATGGTACTTGGAAATTAAATGGTTAAAAATTGTACTTTCTTTCAAATTTGGAAAGAACTCCAATGTCAGTCCTTTCTGTGGCTGCAAAAGACATAGTAACATGTTCTTTTATGACATGGGAGCATTTCAGTCAGTAACCTGACAATTTCAGCTAAATCAACAACTGCCACTGGACCTCGAGTAAGGATGGAGAACTAAAGGGCTCTTGCATCTAAGGAAATGGAGTAGCTTTGGCTTTCTTCACCCAGAACCCTCTCTATCAGCATGTGTGGACCTGGGTCCACCAGCCACCCCTCCAAACAGGCAAATCTGAGCTGATCTCAGTGAGGGCCTGTGTCCTGCCACCAGTATCTCCTGCAGAAAAAGATTTTCTACCTGTTCAAAAACTAAAGTCTTTAATTTTTGCAATTGTGCACACACAGCAAGGCTAACACAATATTGGCTTGACAACAAGCAATGTGTCTTGCAAACAGCTGGAGGATCCAAAAGGGAAGATGCCTGTTGCTAAAATAAGCTGATACAGTTTAAAAGAGACAGGTATCTCCAATCTCATACTGCAAACCTGGAGGAACAATGACTGCCAAATATGATGAAACCTGTAACCACACTCTGACCGAATAAGCCTTCAACCCAGTGAAGGAAAGGAATTCCAGTGCTCAGCACAATGTAATTTTGGAGAGAAGTGGATGTTCTGTTGTGATATAACATAAACGAACGTACATGAATGAAACCACTTTAACAGCTTCTTAACAATAATGTGTATTGAATGCTCAGAGAAATTCCTTCAGGCAGCTGTGATTAAATAAATGTAAAATGCTTTCATAATGAAAAGGACATGATCCTGTCTCAGGAAAGAAAAGGTTTGACTCCCTTTTAACTCCAACTACAAAGCACCTATGTTGAGCACAGTGGCACACACGGGACAGGTCAGACTCAGCATCCAACCCCAAAGAGGAGTCTGAGGAGCAACCCAGACCTCATCAATAATGAGATCAAAACACAGCCCCTTCAGGGAAGGAGAGATTACTGTCAAGCCAGCACAGCTCCTAAGGTAGACAGGACTCGCCGGGAAGAGGGCACAAGGACACAAGCTCTTAGAAAAAGGCCAAGTTCATTAAATCCCTGTGCTGGTCAGCCACTATTACAGTGTGTCTTTGGTGAAGGGTGATCATATCCTCCCTTCACCCCAGAGCCAGCGGCTGCCTGAGCTCAGCTGCAGCATCAGGTGCAGGGAGAGCCAAGGATGAATCATGCACTCCAGTGCTTTAGCTGGGGAGGTCTGTGTGTTAATGAGTGGTCTAACAATCATTTATGCACAAACAATCTCCCAAATTTTCTCTGCAGGAAAAAAACCACAGCAAACTAGCCACAAGCTTTCAATTGACTCATTCCCCACATCCCATATCTGTATGAAAGTCACACGGTGGCACAGCAAGTCAAGGCAACTGATCCCTGCCTTTGGGCCAGTAAAACACAAAGCAGCTGTTCTTCCGCTGGGATGCAAAACATTCTTCCCAGAATTCATGGAATCATAGAATGGTTTGGTTTAGAGGGTTAAAGACCCTCTAGTTCCAAATCTCCTGCCATGGGCAGGGACACCTTCCACTGGACCACGTTGCTCCAAGCCCCATCCAACCTGGCTTTGAACACTGTCAGGGATGGGGCATCCCCAACTTCTCTGGTCAGTCTGTTCCAGTCCCTCACTATTCTCAGAGTAAAGAACTCCTTCTGTATATCTTACCTAATTTTCCCCTTTTTCAGTTTGAACTCAATTAATATTAATATTCCTTATTTAAACCTTGTTACTGGTTTCACTGAAAGGTGAAATACAAAGCAAACACTGGGGATGTGAGTCCGGGCAAAGCCAGAAAAATGTTTGCATGTGTTAAAATATTATCTACAAAACTACTGAGTTTTAAATAGATAATCTCAGGAGCTGCTGACAGTAATGAGATGTTCAGTGGCTGAAATGCCTGTAACAAAGTAATGAGAACCATACTACCCAATTCAAGCATCTCCCAGGACGCCCTGTCTGTGAGAGAGGATCAGTCAACATCCTCTACAGCACAGGAGTGACTGTGACAGAGCCCTGTCAATCCCATCGGCAGCGCCGGCTGCCCCCAGTGGGCACCGCCAAGGCAGACGAGTAAAAACAAAACCTCGTTACACATGATTGCAAATTGGTAGCAGACCATGAGAAGCGGGGATACTCCAAGCAGTCCTCAGGGTACCAGAAGGGCCTCTAACACAGTGGAACTTGTGTTTTCTGCTACACATCACAGCACATAAATGATGCCACCAAGAGACGGCACCAAATTCAGATTTGGAGAACTAGTCCAGTCTGTCGACGCTTCAGTCAGCCTTTAGAGCACCTCCTCCTCTGAACATCAGCACTTCTTTGTTTTGAAGAACAACAAAACACCATATTTTCTGCAAGGCTTTTGAAATGTTCAAGTTGTGATGACTGCAATTCAGCCCCTGCTGATACTTGTCAGTGGCAAGCTGTAATTTCTGTTTTCCTGGCAACCCTACACCTTTTCTCTTCCCATTTGCCTGCTTCGTCCCCTCCTTGCATTCTGCCTCACACCAAGTTCACAAAAGCCTAGCAGTAGGGATTATATTTTTGTTTCTACAGCACTTGCCATTTATAATTCCTCACCTCTCCAAGGGTTTGGAAGCACTACCCGCTGTAAATACCAATTCCAATGATACGTTTATTTTTTGTTACCACTGTAGTTCTTCTCCTTTTTGACTTCTTTTTCTGTTTTGTTTTTTTTAATTTTTCTTTCCAACCTCTTAAATTTCATCTATTTTTTAGCTGTAGGATGTTTTCAAGAAAAAAATCTGTGTACTCTTTTAGATTAAACCAGTCTTTTGCATTACAAACAGTAATTATTTCATGTAATACACACACACACACACACACACACACACACATATATTTCTTGTCACCAAATGCCCGACAGGATTTCTAATGCTTGCAGAAGTTTCTTGCCTAATAAATGGAACAAAGTTGCCACAGTTGATTTTATATAACTTATCTTTGTAAGTTAAATAAAAGAATCCCATTTCACACCTAGAGCAAAGAAATTCAGCTGAAACATATTTAAATTAAATGCCAAGTGGAGCTTACTAGTTAGGAACCAGCAGAAGATTTACTGAAAGCAGTAGTGGTCAGACAGCCTGAGCTGAAAGTTTTAATTGAGACTTAATATAATTGGAGATTCAGGAAATGGAGACCTGCAGATGATTGAGAAACAATTTTAACTGCAGAGCTCCAAGTTCTGACTGGCACACATCACAGCTTGTCAAGGACTGGTATCACTGCAGTCACTGTCAAACTCCTCCCTGATAACATCAGCCTGCACATGGTTCACCTTCCCAATCCTCCAAGCAAAACTGATAATTTCAGCATTAAAAATGAGAATCCCCCAAACACCTCTTTGCTGGAGGGAAAGCAAAAACCTCTCCAGATTTTAGGATAGTCAATAAATTAACTTTTCTGTTCCCCTCAGGACAGAGAGAAGCAAACTGGCAGGTCAAAGGCACACTTCTAGCTTTCCCCAATCTGCCAGCAGGGCTTGCTGAGCCCTAAAACAGGTGGGAAGAGAAATCGATGCCTAAATGTGCTCTGAGAATTGCATCAACTCCCTGGCCAGCCCCAAATGTTGTTTGGCTGCTCTAAATCAACATGATGGAGAGGGCTGGAATGCTACAGGCCTGAAAAAACAGGAGATGGAACAGGCCATACGTTCTTCCTCCCTAACTCTCACACTGTTTCAGCACTGCACAGGGCTGTCTCCCACTGCCTCTGCCTCTCACAGGATTATGGCCTGCACAAATATAAATAGCTTTAAATACACATAATATTCCTATTTGATTGGAAAGCCCTTCTGCTACTTTCTGCTGAAAAAGAATGATCCCAGGACTCCTTGCAATGCAACAGCAAAGGGCAAGCAGGGGCCAGTGCCTCAGCACAGCTCACAGCTGGTCCAAGCCAGTGCCACCAGGAGGGCCACAAGTAGCAATTCCCTGCCCTCTATAAGGAAAACCAGAAGGCTGCCCCTGCAGGAAAGAATAAATTAACAGCTAAGCCAATGTAAAACCACCCTATGACAGCCCTTCCCTCCATGATTGCTCCTCCATCCTCACCACAGGACTAAACGGCTTTCTCTTGCATCTGGTTTCAAATGAAAACCACATTTGAGGTTCCCTCTTAACAAAGCACAGGGACAGATCTGTGCACTTTAAGGATTCAACTCCACCAACCCTGAGTGCCAGGGAAATAAATATATGGTATTTCAGAGGCACAGGACATAAATTCTGGCTTGGTTTAGAACCCTGTGGGCAGCAAAGTGCTCTGCCCATTAAAACATAAATTATCATCCGAGTATAGCTGATGAGAGGCTGGGACTAATAGGAAGTGGTACTAAATAAGAATTACAGGAATGCTTTTTCCAGTCTGACTGTGAGAATTTACTCTCCTCCCTAGTGTGCCTCAAGATGGCAGATGAAAATTAAAGCTAGTTTGTACGGGAGCTCAGAAGCAAATTGTTACCCTTCCAAATGCATCCTTATCAATAAAGTATCTTCTTAATCCCATCAACTGTGGCTGTAGAACAGCTGTCATCCCCACACTTCCAAGTCTTTATGAAAAAAAGAAATTTAATCTCACAATCATCCTCTGAACCAGGTAGCAGCATCATTAAACAGTAACAGGAGGTCTACCAGGAAATTGAGCCTGGCACTCATTATCAGAGCTGGGCTTTCAAGAAAAATCACTCAATGTGGTGCCTGTGAATTTCCTTTGAAAAAATCTAAACCTATAACACAACTGTGCTGAGTCCCCTTGGAAAACCTGGCCCTGTGGAGCATATGGAAATCCCTGTGCTCTCTCAAAGATTCAGTCCTCAAGTCCCCACACAGACAACTCCTTCTCTACAGCTGGGAGAGTGGAGGTCCTTTTCCCCTCCAGAAAAAACCCAGGGTCAGGCAGCAGCAGCAGCTCTGCAGCACCACGTTTCATCACTCTAAAGCACAGTGGTTACAATACACCCAGAAATCATCCTGGAGCACAGCAAAGGCTGCCACTCCATCTCCTTGCTTTTTCTCTTCACGAAGCTTAGAACAGAAAACAAGGCCTCCTGCCTCCCGAGCAGCAGGTTGCTCTGAGGAGTTTTAACGTAAAGCAAGTTTTTACAGCTGTTTTTATAGCAAGTGCTATAACATTGACACATCCTAAACTTATAGCACAAATGTCATTGCACTAAGTGGAGGGGACTTCACCACAAACATTTGCTTGAGTTCCTGCCTTTACCTCACTGAGGACAGGGATTATTAAGTCAACTTGTGGGATTTTTCTCAATGTTTATGTCAATTTTCTTGTATCAGCCTGGAAAGCACATCTTCAGTTCCTATCATACCAGCCCTTTATCTCAGAGAAGGCCTGTTACCCTCATTGTAAAGCAATAATTTAGTTATGTACTCAGCGTAGTATTCAAGTCCACAACAGATCTAGGAATTTAATCCAGATCACTTCAACTTTTCCCTATAATTTTAACCCAGACCAGTTCTTAACTCCTCTTCTGGGAATTAGGAAAAAGCAAGCATAACACATTTAAAGTGCTTCATGAAATCAAAGCTGCCAGCTTATTTGTGTTCTACAGATAAATCAATACATTCAGATGAAGTTTCTCATTGCCAGTAATAATTTCTTTGACTCCTGAATTTACCCTTTTCTCCAGATGCCCATTTCCTGATCAATACTAACTCGCCTCTCTTCTTTATGGTGCCTCTCTGCTGTTCTTTGCTCTCCCTCCCACAGCAGGGCAAATAGACACTGCTGAGACCTGGCTCCTCGGGAATGGTTGTTCCCCAGCTCACATCTTTGAAGAGCTGTGAGTGTCACAAAGAAGGATTGCTCACCACTTCCATTTCTGTGGCCTGCAACGCTCGGTTCCGGATCTGTGTCCCTGGGCATTACTGAGAAAACAGCATTCTTGACACAGATATCTATTTTTTAAATGAAGATTGAAAGCCAAAATAAATGGAATGTCGATGTTTAGGAATAGGCAATAGCTATGGGTTCACAGCACCCACCAGCTGCTCTGATTGACTGGGGAGGAATCCTTTTAACTCCAGGTTTGGCCTCTTGCACTACTTGCACTACATAACTAAGTTACATAAACTCTGCAGGAGATCTATATAGAGCAGAAGAGCCACAAGCTAAAGCAGATTACAATGGTTTCTTGTTTTCTTCGCTACCAACACAGTGATGTCCTATTGTCCATTACAAATAAAGTGGAAAATCAGTCCTGCATTGAAACAGCAGGCCTCTGAAATGTACAGCACAATTGGACCTTGTTTCCATCCCATCTGAACTAAACAGGAGTGGAATTGTTAAACAAGTCCCAAGGTGCCCACTGATGTAAGATGTGGTGTTTATTTATTGGAGAAGACACTTGCATACTCTGTGAAAAAGTTATTTGCTGGCCTTAAATCATCCATGCAGGAGCAACTAAAGGGAGCATGCAAATATATCAAGAAAGGATTTAGGACTGAATATGTCAAGACAGGACTGAATAAGCCCAAAGAACACAAGCGGAGATAGGTTTAAGAGTCAGGGGTGAAGAAAGCCACTTATTTTAGGATTGAAGAGCACTCTTGCCTCTGGTGTTCCCATGGGCACTGCACAAAGTTACTTTCCACTTTCAGGGCAGGCCCTGCACCAGCCAGAAGGATCACACAGGCCCTATTTGCCCACTGCACTGTGCAGATCCTGCCACCACACCCAAGAGTAGGCACGGTACATGGCATTAAATTCCAAAGAGTACAAAGCCTGCCTAGCCCAGATATCATTTCCTTGTCATTAATTTGTCCTCAAAACATCACAAGCTTTTACTGTAAAGAACGCATTGGGAAATGAAAGAAATTCTGAAATTCAGAAATATCCAATGATCATGCTCAGTGTGTACTCTGCATGAGAGAGAAATTGTTGTGTCTGTTTGCTCCTGTGAAGTGGTAACCCATATGTTCCTCACATTAGGAAGATATTTAATATATGCCCTTGGCAAATAACAGACTATGGAGCATCTGAAATTCTATTTCACCATCACCCAAAGATGAGACATATTTCTATTAAAATTTAAAAAAAAAAAAAGGGGTTCTTAAAAAAAAAAAGAAAAACAAAACAAGAAGTAGCTATTTACAGCAAATTAAAAAGATATCTATCAAATCTCACTTATGGTAATATAAAACTATTTCTGAACTTTAATTATTATGACAAACTGGTCTCCTGTGGCTTGTTCATTTCACGCAGCTAAAAAAATTGTTAACAGTCTTCTAATTATACCAGTTTTCTGTGTTAAAAAAAAAACTGGCTCACATTTATTACTCTATCTAGAGAAGCTATGGATCATCTTGCTATTCACTTAATGCTTTTAATTTACATATCAGAAATACTAATAAGTGTGGTGTTATTAGATCATATTCCCTTTTTGCTTCCAACCCAAGAAAATGGTCCATTTTGTTTGGCTGCCACAATTAAGTTAATTTATTTTCCTATGGCATGTTTTTTGATAAGGGCCTTTATCAGAAGTTTGACTGTATTAAGCTTAATGGGACATCTCTCATTAAAATAAAATGCAAAAAGAAAATATGTTTCATTAAAATCAAACAATGACTTCACCCCCACCCAACCTCATTTTGGCTTCATTAGCATATTTAATAGAGGAGATAATTGTGCCTTTCACTTGAATGAGAGCCACAATCTGAAGGTCTGGATTTGCTTAAAATGCAACAGATTATTTTTCAGTTTTCTGTGATAAGTGGCAGTGCTGTGCCCAGAGTTGGCCAAAGCAGAAATCTGACAAGAGAAGCCAGATTTGGCACGTTCTGGATGTGTTAGACATTCATTTTCTGTGGTACATTCTGTGGTGGACATTCATTCAGCACAGTACCCAAGAATTTGCCCCTAACTTCCTAGAATATTTACAATATATCCCAATGATATGAATTAAAAGATATCCTTTAGTCACTCCCAGAAGACATAGCAGTGTCTGTTTGAAAAGGAACTGACTCACGACCTAGAAAATCAACCTCTAAACATAATGTCCTGGGAGACCTAGTTCCTGTTTCCAGCAGAAACAGTGCCTGGTGATCTTTGGGATCATTACTGGTTAGGCCTCCAAAAGAAACAGAAAAATACAAATAACTTTTAAAAAGACCAAAAAAAAAAAGCAAACCCACAACTACCTGAGAAAAACTTCAACATTCAGAATAAGATGAGAGGTTTGTTTGAGAGGGAGGCCAAGGGTTTGACCTCCTGCCATTTCATCTGATTTCAGCTCCTGCTGCCAACCTGTTTCATCCAGGTAGGATGCAGCATTCCCTAACATGCCTGGCTGTTCAAGGGCTCCGTGCCTTTGAAGCTCCCTTAGCATTTCCAGTGAGCTGGGATCGGAGACCAACCCCAGGGTTCCAAGAGGTACTGACACTCGACAAAGGAAAGAATAACACATCCTGATTCTGGCTCAGTGCTGGATAGGAAAGGAAAAGGAGCTTAACAAAGATCTTGGGGCTGATTCTGAGCCAGACAGAGATCCTTTCATGCTGCCAAATGACTGGGAAAGGATCTCAGGGTAGGTGAAATTGGTGCCTCTCACAGGTAAGCAGAATCTGCTTAAGAATCCTGTAGTACACCCTCCTGGTAGGGAACAGACAGGCTGGGGAAACACAATGTGCAGTGATCAATGTCGTGTACACTTCCCATCCATCGTCGCCTGCACGGATCCAGAGGGTGATTTTCTCCTAATAACACAATGTCATTTAGGATCATTCCTTTGTTCTTTTGGCACCTACTCCATTTCTTTCGTTGTTCTGGCACCTGTTCCATTCCTCTTCTTAAAAAGTTCCTCAAGAATTTTCTGAGGTTGGAACTTTTGTCTAACCAGCTATTTTTCTCTCTCCTATCCTCTTTAGACAGATTTCTGCTCACAGTTGAACAGACATTAGCTGCCGAAACAAAGCAGCAGCCCATATGCAAAGTTTGTTTATTTGCACTGTAGAGTGTCCTCTGCTTCAACTCAAAGCCAAAATGTCCATATGGCCGCTGGAAAAAAAAAGAAGTGGGAAGAAAAAGGAGACTAAAATATTGAGTTGTTTCTGCTGAAAGGAAAGGAGGACTGTCAATACAGAAAGTGGATTAACACCTCGGCAGTGTAAACATAAAGTCTGTCATTCTGCTGTACAATAGAGTGGTGAGGAACTGAACAGACAATTTCTCCTTGCTCCTTCTTCTGTCCTTCCCCTCTCTGGGCCCAACCTCCTACAGTGAGAGACCTCTGAGCCCTGCTGGGATCACAGAGTGCATGTTGTAGATCTGAGCAGCCCACGCACATCTAATAAAGGCAAAATGGCCCCCCAAGTTCATACACTATTTATATAAGGCAGGATTTTTCATCAGGTTGTTATCAAAGAGCACACTTCATAAACTGCTCATATATCACACACAGAGCTGCTAAATAAAGAGGGTTATCTTCAGCATCAAGAGTAGTTTTAGGGGAGAACTTGGGTTTTAAGCCCAACCAGAGCAAGGTTGAATTTTTAAGTCATACTCTTGAAATTCTAGCCCAAAATAATGAAAAAACCTTTCTGGCTTCTCTGTATCTCTGGGTTTTTCTCAGGGCTGTCCCAGAAATAGTATCTGTGCAGTCCTCTGAGAGTCCCAGCATCAGGAATACTTAGAGCAGAACTGGAAATTACTGTGTTGGTTCCAAGCCCTGCGTTTGGGCAGGAGAATAGCAGCCGCAGCAACACAAATGATTTCACAGAGGAAGCAATCTGCCAGCCCCTGTGGAGAGTACCTAGAGCATATGTTCAGTGCAGCATGCAAACATCTTTGATTGTACCAGGCAGATCAACAATGCTCTGGCTACACGTCTCTAACAGCGGGAAGCAGGAGATTGTGGCACGAGGCTTCTCTAACTCTGCTGCTGCTGTCTGAGCTTATTATATTTATGAATTTTCTGGATCACCACTTCTGCAGCTCCGAACGTGCAGCGTGCTGGTCACAGGAACAGGAGATACAGCGGGGTCCTGGTGACAAACAGGATGGTTCCACTGCTGCTGCTGCAGTTTTCTTTAGGCTTGTCTGAAAGCTGTTTGCATTTTCAGTCCTGCTGTTGCTTGTATTTGCTTCCGAGCCAGAGCGAGTTCAGACGTCCTTCCTGCCTGCACAAGGTTTCCTTGTACACAGCCCTTGGCATTTCTTCGGGCAAACCTGACAGAAATACCAGCACTCAATTTACTGTCGTGCCCTTGTTGTCTTACCTAGATGGCTCCTAAGCTCAGTTCTCTGAAGACAGATCCGTAAATGTCCCTAACACAGAGAGCTGTACAAAGAATTGATTTTTTTTTAAATGTGATTGAATCTGAGAAAGAAAGAAGTTGCAGTATTTCTTCAGATCGGACCGAGCGAAATTAAAAATTTTTTATCATTCTTGCAAGGTCAGAGCATACATCTTCCGAAAGCCACAGCAAGAATATTTTAAAAGAAAACAACAACTCCAAACAAGGATATTAAAGGAAAAAAAAAACAACAACAACAACAAAGCAAACCAAAACAAACAACAACTCATCTATTTTTCCAAGGTCTAGAAAAAACACGGATCAAACATTTATCCTTATTTATAGCCTAAATGGTATAAACATATAACAAGTTTTGGTTGGCAGAATAATTCACTTTTTTCAGTAAATAAATAAATTTTTGTTCAGTTCCACAAATAACTACAGATAATTGAGAATGGATGAGACTGCTTTAGAACAAAGCAAACAAACCAAAAAAAGCACGGAAATGAGACTTAGAGAACTTCCTCCCTCTCTCTAGCTCCCACTCTACCAGAGTAGTTCCCAAGAGCCTGCCATGCTCTTTCCATGCCAAATTTCACAAGTAAAATAGCAAAAACATAAAGAAGCTATTTAGTGTCATTCGCTTGTGTTTTGAAATGAAAATTAACTTCATAACCTTTAACAATCAATGGCTTCAGATAACTGAAACAGCAAGGGAAATTTTCATCTCCAAAATGTGATTCCCCAAACCACAATTGGGCCACAACCTGGGGACTTACAGCCACATTTCTGAGAATAAAGTGCCGGCTTCCTTTGTACCTTTAAGTAGTACAGTCTTACTTTTACCTCTGAGAGCAAAAATTAGCACTAAACCAGTCTTTCATTTCCTTTTCCTCCTGAGAGGAAACACCAAAGCTTTTCCTGGTGTTCACAGCATTCCCCTTTTTTGCACTTCTTCCATTTATTTTCTGAATCTTGGCAAGATGCTACGCTAGTCTGTATAACCACAGGCAACAGTACTTCAACTGCTAGACATTAATACATCTGTTTTAGTCACTCATCCACCCCCAAAATTGACAGTTTGAAGAATACCAGCTTCTAATACATGAAACTAAGCTAAGCCTGGACAGCTGTATCACTGAACAACCTAAATTTCCATGTCAATACAACCTTGCTCGACACAAAGTACTTCAAGTATTTTATCAGTTTGTCTGTGAAAAGCATCCCATCTCTTCAGAGGTATAAAGCAGGGAAAGGAAAGTGTGTTTTGTCTAACTATGAATTTACTATGCATAGCTGAGATGCACAGCTTAGATCAGCATCCATAACTAAAATGAAATGAAGAGCCTGTCGGGTGCAAATTGCAAGCACTGACCATATTCCCTTCTCTCTTCCAAACACTCCTCCAGTCCAGCTCAGTATGACACCTATGAGAAATATATAAACTGTTCCTCTGGGAGCCACTGAAAAGCCTACAAAAAATAAACACAAAAATCTCCAAAAATAAGAACAAGGAATAGTTTCCCCTCATCACTCCCCAGGCCCTACATCTCCCAGGCAGCCAACTCGATCAAGAAATGCAGACATCCTTCACTTCCACGTCCTGCCCAGCTCATAACTGCTCTCAACACACACTGTCCATGCTCCATATTGTCATTGCTTCAAAGTTTGATGAGGGCATGAAAAAGAGAGAATGGGTCACAACTAAACAAACTGAGAAACAGCACCAAGCACATGAATAAAAAAACAGATTCAAAGAATCACAGAACAGTTTGGGTTCGAAGGGACCTTAAGGATCATCTCATTCCAACCCCTCTGCCCCTTCCACTACAGAAGGTTCCTTCCTCTCATCACAGAGGAAATCACGGGATATGTAACTGATATTAAAAGCAACAGTATTTTAGACATATTTTTTACCTGTAGTTCAAATTTAATTTATTGTAGAGTTTATTTGAAGAACTGGCTGGCTGAAGATACCACTTACATCCAGAATTTAGAAAAATTTAGGCTTGCAACTGTGGGGAGAAAGATCATCTTAAAGCAGGTGGGACAGACCAGACAGAGAAAAGGCTAGAAAAGAGGAGGCTTTAGTAACAATGGAGAAAGGATCTATTTTTCTGGGACACTACACAGCAATGGCCAACACTATTCTTGTTCAGTTGAAGGAGCTGGGCCATTGACTTCAATAAAAATAAAATTTGGCCTTGAAGTTGTAATGAGCTATTTATTAATTAGCATGCCCTAAATGTTCAGGAAAAGCTATTATTTAATGTGCATTATTCGCTTCTCCAATCTTCTTTAAATGAAAGTTGATTGGATTGATGATAGGATTGAGAAATACAGACTCTTGCCATCTTGAAGATGCCCAGTTATATCCTTTTTGCTTAAATTTCATCAAAAGCTAGCACAAAAGGGATGTCAATGACAAAAAGAGCAGAGCCAAATGCATCTGGCTTTACTGAGTGTAATTGTAGTATCAAGTGCCTTGTTGGGTTGTGTCTTTTAGAAACAAAAACAATCCATTGTGATACTTTGGAAAGGTTCCTTCTCATCTGCATGGAACTCATTTGAAAAGGATGATTTAAAACAAAAGAAACATTATCCAATATTAGAAGTAACCGATAGCAATGCTCATTAATGCAATGCACTGAAGCCTCAGTCTCTGCAATTCTATTGCATAGCTAAACTACTGTAATTAAACCACAGCTCCTCTGTGTTATTTAGCAAAGTAAATAATTACACCGTGCCCCTGAGCTTTATTGTGAATTTGTAGCATCAGGCAAAAACCCTTGCTGTCGTTCCTAAACCTCCATTTTATGGGACTGTACTCCCATAGTGCTGCCCTGTCACTGTTCTGAACATCAAAGGGACTGCACTGACATTTTACCCTGCTGTGTTCCACGTGGGGAATACCAGTCCCTGCACTGCCTCACACACGTGTGCATCCGTATCCAAGGCAGCCACCAAAACTTCAGACCTTCCAGGCAAGTCTTAAATCCTCTGAATGGGTTTATTTCACAGGGTGGGAAAGGTAGTGTTTCCCCTACTCACCAAAAAGGGTCTGGATTCATGCACATACTACCATTTGACTTTTTTTTTTGCCCAGAAACTTAAATTTTAGCACAGCAGGACTACAGTCACTTGGAGCATCAAGCACTCCTGTTATGGGCAGAGCCTCTACCCTAATCTCTCAGACTGCAGGATGGCAACAGCCAGTTGGAGAACATCCAGTTTCCTACAATCTGCTTATACCTGACCAGCTAATTTAACTGAAGATGGAGAAAAAAGAGCAACTGGTAATAAAATTTTTTTAAAAAATTAATTAATTAATTGTTCAACACCCCCTCTATCCCTGAAGATTTTAGGTCATGCTGAGGGGGCACATCTCTGTTCTGGAAGCTCCAGAAGTAAAGCAGGGCTGGCACCTTCATCCCAGCCCAGTAGCTGTAACAGGACTGGGACTGCACAAAGTGGCAACTGGTCCATTTTTAATTGCACAAACATCCAGCATCCTTATAGGGTTTATAAGGCTGGGAAGGGGAATCAAAAGCACAGTGCCCCAATAATCTCAGTATTCAAGTGAAAAAAATTGTATTCGCTGACATCCCAAAAGATGAGACCACTAATTGCCACATATCAGTAGGAAAATTCACCCAGGTATCAACTTGAGTCCTTCCAGCCTGGGAATTGCAGCGTTCTGCTTCTGAGGAAGATGTGGTTTCTCTTGTTTTCATGCTCCTCCCAGTGGCAGAAAGGAAAGGTCTGTCTGCTGGCAACAAAGCACAGACTTTTTTTTCCCTTCTCATTGGCCATTCCCACAGTCCCTTTCAGCCAAGAGCCAGGATGGACTCCTCGTGATGCTCTGCATGCCCAGGATGGAACAGGAAAAAGCTCTCTTACATGACCATGAATTAATATTCCCTTGCCTTGGAAAACCTGTGACTATATGTTACATATAGTAATAGTAAAGGTGATGAAACAAAGGCATCAAAGATAGGGAAAACAGACCCAAGAGAGAAAGAAAAAAAAATCTTTCCACAGGATATTAGTTTTTGCTGAGAGACTCCTCATATTTGCTAGTAGCCAAATCAGCACTTTGTATCTACTTGCCCAGGACAAGAGATTACATTTCACTCCCTCACAACAGAGATTCATAAGAAAAGCTCTTCGAAGCTGGGGGTTATGCATACATACAGATATATAACAAACCCCTGCCTTTAAAACTCTGTATTAACCCAGTATGGTTTGGAAAGTGTGACACTGGGCCAGAATCTCAGGCAGCAGTGAGATGTTTTGTTGATTAGCCCAACAGGACAACCCAAATGAACACAAGTCAACGGCATTCCCGCGGCTTCCGCTGACTCTGCCGAGCTGTATCCGCTGCGTTCCTGGCCTGCTGTCACTCTGCTTCCCAAGGACTTGCAGTGACAACCAGATTACCATGGAGTTTTCTACCCATTATTAAAGACAGGCTGCTTTTCAACACAGCTGAGAGTACATGATGAATGAAAGGACCACATTACCACCCCTCTGTGCTGTCCTGGTGAAACCAAGATGCTTTATAAATACATATTATGTACTCAGATATCTATATAAAAATATATATTACGTGTTCAAATATCTATATATCAAATATATATGCTAGGCAGAGGAAGTAGAGACCCAGCCCATACATACAGCACAGCCCTTTCAGTCTTCATGGTAAATCAACATCAATACATGCTGAATGCTATAGAGAACACAGTAAAAGGCACTTTGCAGATCAGAGAAGGAAATGTCAATCAGAGTTTGTAAAGGATTTGGAGATCCTTCAAAATAAAAGACACTGAACTGTAAGATATTTCTGTGTAGATATTATGGGGTACCATCATTTCTCTTAGGAAACACATTTTGAAGCTGATACTCCAACATTAGCAAAGAGCTGAAGGATTTATTTTTTTGCCCAGAGAAACTATTTTCACCTGAAAGTTCAAATCTTAAAGTAAACAGAAGTAGACTTCCTGCACAAGTAACATTGACAAGAGAAAGACGTCATATAAAATCTATAGCTTTCTACAACTGCTATTAATCTTAGTGGATCCCTGCAGCTCTGCAGAGCTAATTAGCAACATATCCAAGATTTGGCATCACTGGTTAAATTTTGAGCTCAGAGTGATTCCTATACACCAAAATATTACCTCTTCAGGTAGCGTGTTGACTTTGAATATCTTTACTTAAGCTGACAAATGCTGTCACTGTCCAATCAATCCAAATTTTCCATGCACAAGCTTTTCCATCATTGCTGTCAGATCTCTGTATTCCTTAACAAAAGAGAAATAACAGAATATGGGATGGCAAAAGACCACATCTAAGCTATTATTTGTTTTACAGTAATAGGTTGTTAGAGTCTTTCTTTCAAGGTTGGCATTTACTTTAATGAATCACCTTTCTCCATAGTTGATTTTTAATGTACTGTGCCATGTTTCTCATGGAGCCTCACTCCCTTTTGCATTCCCTGTTGGCATTTAATTTACTGAAACAAAAGGATTGTCGCTATATCTTACAGTTAGATTGGGATGATTAAATGCCTACCACCATATTATTTGTAAGGAGCAGTTCATTTAACCTCAGTGAATTGTTACATGTACAATCCAACTTCATTGTTTGTTGTCATTTGATAAGTAAAATATTGTCACTTCTAACATAGATTAGGACACTCTAAATTGAGATTTCCTAATACACCAGAAAGTACAAAGTAGAACTGGAGGTGACCTAGGCCATTTACTAACTACCACAGGCTGCACTATCCCATTTGCAAGTCCTGATTTAGTAGTGGTTGTTTGACTGTTCCTCAGGCTGCAGTGAGTGTTCCAGAGCCTCATCATCAACAGGCACAACTGCTGTTGGACTGAAGTGGCTGCATCTCCATTCCTAAAATGTAACACAAAAGGGTTTTACAGTATAAAAGTGCTTGTGAATCCTAAACACTCTTGGAAAAGGTTGACATTTCAAACTGTAAGTTAGTTCCTTCAGTTCGAGCTGCAGAAAGTCCACCTCTCACAAGATAAATCTACAAATGCCAGCCCCAGCTACCTCTCACCTCAGGCAAAACCAGAGGCTATTAGAGAATCTGTGTGTATGCTGCTGGTACCACATAAAAAAAAAATATTGGATTTTGTTCATAAGCAGGTATCATGATGCTCCTGATAACTGCAAGCTCGCAGTTAAACATGGGCACAGGCTCTCCTCACAATTCCTTTCCACCTAGTCGTGGCCTGTATCAAAGTGTGATTCCAGATTTCTACCACCAAAGGCTTGATCCAAAAAAAACCAAGAAATCAGAGGAAGGTTTCCCACTGTCTTGGCTGGGGGTTAGATTAGGACCTTCAGAAGCGGGACACACATCGAGTTTGGATAAACAAGGCACTTACTCTTAGCAATTCATATCCATATATATTAGTCCCCAAAACCCACAACATTCCTTTGCTGGACTACCTTTCCCTTTCTCTGCGTCTCCTATCCCTTGCCAATCTTTGTCTCTTTTAGGAGAAAAAAAGAAGGCTACAGAGTAGGCAAACCTGGTCATCTGGAGAGCTCTCCTTCCAGCCTGCAGGTGAACACCCTTTGGCACACACGGGAACACACACTCACCACTGCTCCCTGAGTCCCTGACAGCTCCCACATCACATTCCCACAAAGCATCCACTGCTCCAGACAAGTCTTAAGCTCTATTATTCAAACACTTAATGCATCCTTTGCCTTATTGGTCTTTATAAGTCAGATTATCTCATTAGTGCAGACATTTCACTTTTCCCGTCAGCCTCTGATTTCATTAAAGTTAGTGAAAGAAAGACAAAGAGTTATGTAAGGAAGGATTTGTCTTAAGAAGCTTTACAGACAGCAATCCCTCATCTTGATAATTTTTAACAGGTAGCTACTTTCTCCTTTTTTTTTCCCCCTCCTCCTCTCAGTTTCTCTTTTCATCAAAGTTCAATTAAGCAAGCTGACTGGATAGCAAAGTTTTTATAAGAGAAATCCCACTTCTCTTGCCTTTTTGGTTGATCTTTTCAAGCTCATCTTTAAACAGTGCTTTAAAATGTTGCTGCTATTATTAAAAAAAAAAAAAAAAGGAAAAAAGGCTTTGATAGGTTGCAAATATGGTCCTTAGAGGCTCACTCCTTACCTCAGTCTCTTCATAACTCAGCCCAAAAATTCCTTTGCAGACAAGCTCTTCCCTAAGGAACTAAAATATACATGATATCTCTACTCTCTTCCCTTTTCTCCCCCTTTCTAATTTCCACCTAAGCCCTGTGGACAGAAGCTTCTTAGGCACCAGCAGGAGGAGGGAAGGCAGCAAAAGTTCACAGACCTTGCTACATATAGGAAAGAACAGCATTCCCATGGGTGATGTGCACAACAACAGCAATAGGCCGGGGCATAAAATTCTCACTTCCACAACAAAATTGAGTATTCCCTCTCTCAGCCGTAAAAAAAGAAATTCTTAATATGAAGCTTGCTCCTAGAAGGCAGCAGAACATCTCCTTGCCTTTTACACCCTTCCTGTATTTGCCAAGTGCCCAAATCCATTACCTTGACAACACTGTGCATCACTGTAATAGCATGAGTCAGCCTCGTGGTTTTGGGGACCATAACAAAAGCAGACTCCCATCGATTGGCATGGAGCTCCCTGTTCCAAACTATAATTTCAGAAGGATACTTGCTTTAAATCTTGCAGCTCTCTGCTTTGGGTCTTGACAAACTTGTACATATACCAAAACCTGTGGCTTGTTTTAAGGTCTCATTTTAATGGGCTTGTCTGTATTCCAAGATCCAGCAAACAGAACAGATCAAAAACATTCCATAAGGGTTTTCACTCACAGCTTCTTCCTCATCCTTCACATACCCAGTCTTCACAGGCTGAGCTTACTGACTGCACCATCTCCCATTTCCAAGTGATGGTTGTGAAATTCTGTTCTGGACTAAAATCCAAGCATGCAGGTGTTTCCCTTAAAACTCTTTGGCATCTGTGGAACTGGACCAAAGGCTTAGACCAGTGAAGGAAGGAATTAAGGGAATAAACAAAAAAAGCCTTGTAAAACAGGGTTTCTATCAGAGGAACTACAGCTCCTCCCAGGTATCGATCCAAAGACAGGGTTGACTGCTGACTAGCACATCTTTGGCTGACAAGCCAAGGAAGTAAACCAGTTACAATAATGACAAAAAATAACTGTCACCACGAGCACACAGCAGTTCATCTTCTTTTACAATATCCAGGAGAAAAGGGGCCAGATTCTTGTGTTCCAGCTTCCTTCTCTTGTCAGCATCCCCTTTTCAGCAGCTGTGCTGTATCTAGCTTAGATTATGGATGGACCTTGCTATGAACTTCTGGCTGAATACTCCAATACTGTCCCAAAGAAGCACGTAGAAAAGCTCAGGACATGCAGTGGTAATCGGATTTCTAATCAATAATGTGGGCTATGCATTGCCATACAGTGTATCCAACGAGACCTGGTTTGCTGCTTTCTGCCTTTCACAGGCTTGTGAATATCCCATATAGCACAAGGCTACAGTCCTGTAAGCCACTGACACTGCTAAAACAATGAGAGAGATGATTTCAACACTTGGTCTTAGTAGATATTAGGACATTAGTAGAAAACAGGAGCACCACTGAGTATCAGTGCACTGTATGAGTTACATGAGAAAGATCTTACATCACCCACTGAGGCTGTGATGTGCAACTGTAGTTTTGAGAGAAAGGACATGGACATAAACAGTTTCACAAAGCCATGTGGAAAGATGATGTCCATCCTGGTAACAAAGCAGGAGGTTAAATAAGACATGGGATGTGCTCCTGATAAGCCAAAATCCATTATAAAATCAGAAATCCTTGTAGGAAAGAGAGGCAGCTCACCTCACCACTTCCATAGGGCTGCTGAGGTGCAGGGGGATGGATGGAGGCAGCGGGAGGGAGGGGAACACTGTAAGGGCAACATGAGCCTGCAGCACTCCACAGGCAGCAGAGAGGACACCCACACTGCCCTTGCACAGAAAAGCCTCAATGGGGATGACTGGGATTGTGAAGGGGTGGAAGACCTCGGAGGGCTGCTCCTCAGGTGTCTCAGGAGATCCCAAGTATTTCACAGCCCTGAGCCTCCCATCTGTTCCTTAGAATGGGATGAAGGATCTAATTAAGGGAGATTAACATGATAGGCTCGAGGCAGCAGAGTCTCTGCTGGAGAAAACTCAGTTACCTGCTGGAGCTCTCTGAACAAGTTAATGCAATAGTAGAGAATGGTGAAAGGGAACCTAATTTCCTACAAGTTTTCAATAACTTTCCATATAATAGAGCAAGGGCCCTGTCCTGTCCTTAGGGGATACAATGCTGTAGTTCAGTGAAGAAATGAAAGAGGAAAAAGATAAAGCAAAGCAAGACACAAATTGTCTTTCAGCACAATATTCTGGGCTACTTGGTGATACAAGTAAGGATGCACCAAAGAAAGGGCCTGTTCCTGGCAGGACTTCAGTGTCCCAGCCTGCACAGCACATGTTCCATCTCCAAAGCACAAGGATACCAATGACCAGGCTGTGCTGGGCAAACCAACCACTGCCAGAGGGCACTGAGAGGCTCTTCAGTCAAGTTCCAAGGGTGACTAACGGTGCTGCAACTGAGGCTCACAAGGCAACACTGCAAGGAAATAAACAGTACTTTACTAAAGGGCGAAATGAATGAAATAAGTGATCTGAAAACATAACCACTAAGGGCCTAGCAGAATTTTCTGTCATACTGCTGCAAACTTCAACAAGATTTAGGTACAAACATTACTAAAAATCCCAAGGAAGTTTATCTGCACTTTTAGTCAGAGAAGGAGAGTGTTTATTTCATGTTCTCTTGATTGCTTCTCTTTCTATGCCTATCAGAGACTTCAGGTTCAGTTAAAGCTTTGCTGGGGAACTGAAAACAACACTCACAACTGGTGCATGTCTCCTTCATCTGAGGACATGGTCCAAGCCAGAGTCAAACACATGGGTGCTGTTGTCTGCTTGCCTGAGGAATATGTACCATTCCTCCCAATGCTCTGTGAGGGTTCAACTCTCTCTGATTACTGTGTTTCTAAGTCCCTTGTGAGAGAAGCAGTTGTCAATATTCCCATTTTATGATTAAAAACTGAGGCATAGAGAGCCTAAGCAACTTGGCCAGGGTCACAGAGGGAGCATCTGGTTTAGCAGAGAGCTGAAGACCAGCCCCCCAGCACCAGGCAAGCAGCCAAACTCCTGGAACAGCTTCTATCAGGAACAATTCCCATATGGAAACACGCCACGAACACAACGGCGGCCTAATTACAATTAAAAAGGAATCTTCCCAGACTGAAATAGGGTAGCAGTGCACAACGTGTACTTAACCGTGTGCAGTAGGACCCTGTGCTGAGCAGGCAGGGCCCTACCATCCAGAAGGGGTTTGGAAAGGAGCTGCTGCTCTGACTGCCACTGCCACGGCACGGGCTGAGGGCACAGCCATAACCCTGGCCCTGGGTTCACTGCTCAGGGTGGTCACCCACACCTGCCAGGCAGCCCTTCTATCCCTGTCCCTCGAGGCCCACCAAGTGCCCTCCTGGAGCCACACACCAACCCCATCAGAGAGCGCCCTACCCTGGCACAGCAGAGCTAATCCCAGAGCCTCCTCTCCCCCGCCCCACTCCTGCTGCCATTTTACTGCAAACACACTTGTTCACCGCAGTTAAATCCCCTCTGTGCTTTCCTTTGGAAGGGAGGATTTCAAAATTTGATTTGTTTTAGTCACTAAGTACTCTCTGCTATTCCCAGCAGATCCTTTAGCTGACAAGGTTTATACTTGTCGCCACTTTGTTGTGTTTTATGAATAGGGACCCAGGAAAGCCCAAGACACCATTTAACACAGCTCACATTAGTCTTTTATCCCGCGCCACTCGGCGCCGGGTATCGCTCTCTCAACCAGAGTGTTACACACCAAATGGTCCCTCTAGGCAATGTACTCAGTCAGGAAGGATATTAACTCACCCCAGCAGAGCGTGTGACCGAAATGCCGACAACCCCTGTAGTTTAAAGCATAACTGATAAAACATTTGTGCATGTCAGAGAGACGCTGATCTGGTTCACACCATAGTGGTCTTGAGTGAGATGCCCCAGGATGACACAGGGGAGCGTGGCAGTGCCCACCTCAGTGCCCTGCAGGAGCCCCTCCTCACAAACCTCCTCTGTGCTTCCTGGTGCTTCTTCCCAAATCCCTGGGGCAAGAGCCAGGAACAACTGCCGTCCATGGGAGGCTTTAAGGAGCCTGTATGAGCAGGGCCTCCTGTTCTCTGAATTTTCAACCTCTTCCCTTCAGTTGCACCCTGCCCTCCTCACCTTGCCCTGCTGCTGGTTAAAGCATGTGACAAGTAGCAAAAAGTTTACTAAACTCGATTACAACTGTTTCTTCCCCAACTAAACACAGCTGGGCAGTCCTGAGTTGCCACCGGGGTCAAAAGGTGTTTCACCAGCGTAGAGATGGGGTGAAAAAGCCTGTGACAGCCAGATCAGCTCACTGCACTGAGAAAGAGAACAGCCTACAAGGAAGGTGCTCCCCAGGAAAGCACAAAACATTCACACCAGAGCATGATTATCCATTGCAGGCAACAGGAGATGTCAAAGAACCGAGGAAACTGGAGCAAAGGAAACACAGAGCTGTGGATGCACAGAGATTTGAGCCGCTGTTCACCCAGCACGGTGCACACCAACTCATCTCCCACAGCAAGCATGGAATAAAAAAGCATGTATCAGGGAATTAGAAGACAGTTGTTATACCAATCTCTACCCTCGTGCTTCCATGTGAGAATATTTGCACGTGTGTAACACTGCACCTCAGGGCTGACAGCAGAACCATTGGCTCAGTCCTTCCTCGCCCAAAGTCCTTAAGAAAGTTTGCTGTCTTTGAAACTGTGTATTTCCTAAATTCTGTTACACCGTGCTCTCTGCTGAGCTTCTGTTCAAAGGGAAAGGCAGGGTGTCTGACAAACTTGCATAGTTTTGACCTTGCAACCCTCTGAGTGTTATACCCAAGAATCCAGACAAAACCACTCCTGCTGTGGCCTCGCACTGAGAAAATGTAACTGGACGACAGCACTGCAGCTTACTCGAGTTCCCACTGAAATTAGCAGGAGCTTTTTCACTCACCTCCTCAGGAACAAAACCTCTCTGAATAATTCCAGCCTCCCACCAGTCTGCTGCTCAAAAGTCTTTTAGGCTGGAATTCATCAAAGCGAGCCATAAAATTGAAGTGAATTTCATTTATGCTTAGGGTCAAGTGTACAGCCCCTTAGACCCCACGGAATCTTACTTTATTTTCAATAAAATTAATTTTCAAAGCATGCAATAAGGTGAAAGCCCTTTCCAAGTATCTCTGCTATGGAAACTGGTGATGTCTCATGTTCATTAGCATCTGTCACATTACGCTGTGAGACAGAGTTTACTATGAGTGACAGAATACAGCAAGTCAGTACATGCAGGTGTGTGTGACAAAAAATCAGTGCAATCATGAGGCTCAGAAAATTGCTTTTAATGCTATGTTTATATATATAATTCTGTTAAATTACCTGGGCAGGATATAGAAGGATTTTATTTTATATGAGTGCCTGGAAATCCTAAAATTGCATGTATAAAGGTGGAACTTTACTCAAATTTTAGGATGTAAGGACATAATGCAGAAGGTAAAGATGTGTCAAGTAGCAAAGCGAGGTTTCAAATACTGGTAATGAAATGACATTCCATTTTTTCCAGTCAGTGGTGGGAAAAGGTTTAATATGCAATCAGGTAAAGAGCCGAGGAGATGACTGTGAACAGAGCCTCCCAGCCCATCCCTAGATAGTCTAGGACCTACAGCAAACATTTTAAAAACATCGCATTTGTAACTAAAAATAAAATGCCATTTCATTTGGTGGCTGTATAATAGTGATTTTATACAGTGCCATTAAAAGTAAAATTCAAACAGGAGGAACTGCTGAGTGCTGCTAAACTGCAGAATTTTTAAGTTCTTTGAGGCAAGAACATGTCAATCTTTTATATGTCTGCAAAATGCCACAAACATCTACAGAAGTCTATAAATCATAAAGGGAATGATACAAGCAAACAGGAATTATGGGATCTCTTATCTCTCTGGCAGATTTTGCCCTATGGATAAAGTAGCTTACAAAGCAATAATAGAATATTATCAGCAAAATAAAGTTTTAGTGGCTTTTTATTCTTAGCAGCATTTTCCTAGCACCATGTCAATAGAAGTGAAGCTTCATCTGGGACCAAAAAGTTCTGATTTGCATATGTTATCATGCAAAATGAGATTTTGTTCTACCCTTGCCTTCAGAAACACTGAGCCATGCATAAGATCAGATCACAAAATTAAAACAATTTATTGTACTGGAAGTCTCCTCTGTTAGTTTTGGCCTAGTTCCCAGTTCAAGTGATTAGTGAAACCACAGAAATACTAATTATCAGGGCAGGGTCCTCAGTGTGCATGGGGTATTAACAGGTAGACTGACAATGCTAATCTTAAAATTACTGTCTGCTCCATCATTAATTAATCGCCAAGACAGGAAATCCAAGGACCACTTTCAGAAGACAGATAACTTATGCCTGGAAATGTGGAAGCTCCCCTTCACCAGGGTGGTCCTGGGGCAGGGGCTCCAAAAGCAGCCACCCTCTGCATCCCAACACACAAACAACACCTATCAGATCCTGCACATGCAGGAGCTCATCCTAAGGATTCCTAAAGCTCTTACATGTTCTTTCTTTGCTTTCCCATCTTTTGAGTCTCATGAAATTTTCAAGATTTTTCATCAGTCACAACAAGAAGAATCTTACTTTTACATTCAAATGCAAGTGCAATCCTTCTTCAAAGTCTGGGACTTAGAATGTAAATATTTGAAAAGAAATGATAAAAAATGTGACTTGTCAATATGCATCATCATCACTACTTAATAAAACTCCTCCGCACATCAGAACACCAGCATTGTCCCAGTATTTTATGGTAAACAGGTAAAGCTAAAGCTGAAATTAACTCTGTTTATGTAATACAAAAAGAGCCCATGTTTCACAGGGGTCATTCCTCTACAGCATTTTAAAAACCTACAAAGAAGTTTAACAGGTTATCCAGGTGCAGACCAGGGAATAAGTTGATCCTGATCAACCCCAGAGCCTGGACTTTTCCACAGCCTTCATTATACAAGGTACTACTTTGCACTCAGAGAGAAGGGAACATGAGTGTTCATCCAGAGACCCAATTAAAGCTCTCTTTAAAAGAAAATAAACAAAATAAAGTACAGTATGTGCAAATGAGTAAATGTAAGCTGCCCTGGCCTTTTGGGACACAATCTGTCCCCAGTGTTATCCACTATTTTAGCACCAAACATTATTTGCAAATATTAACGACTGAATAAAGCTTTGAACAGCAAAAAATCAGAGTTGATTAGTATGAAGAGTAATGGGTCTGTCCTCACATCTTCAGATGAAGAGTTGTTTCCTGACTTTTGTCAAACATCAGCTGCTGGTACATAAATTCAGGGAGTTCACTCCTGATCTCTCAAAATCAAATGGCCACATAAACAGTAAGAAAGCCTTGTAGCCCGAGACCTTCAGAAAGGAAACTTTCCACTTGCAAAAACCACTCAGGAAATAATAATATCATTGGCAGCACTGTAGAAAATTTCCAAAAACCAATTAAAAGGCTCCTCCTGGACTGGGCCCTAACCCTGCCATATCCCAACTGCAACACACACTTCATATTCCAGAAGGCATCTCCCACATAATGGTTCAGCAACCTACACTGTTGCCAGGAATAGAAAAGTACATCAGACTTAGGCAATTAAGTTTTTCTGTGCTACATAACCCAGAGAGGAACCATACAAAGAAAACAGCAGAAAATGAACAGGATGAATTACAGGCATCAGCAGTAAAAGATAAAAGAATAGCTTCTTTCTTTCATTCAATAATATATTTGGAGGAATAAAGCTTGTGCTGACAATGAAAAATGTAACAAGTGGGACTACAAATAAACTTGCAGTTAGCATTCATTTTGTCAGAGTGAGTACAAAATTCAGCTTAAGATTCACATTTTGTAGAAAATTTCTACCTAGGTTAAAGGCTTATCCTACAATTTAGGGCCAATAGGAACCTTTAAATTTAATTTTATTTGGAATGGGAGGACAGATTGGGTTAAGGAAGGTCAGGCACGCCAAAAAACATTTTAGTTTTGTATTTAAGCATGAGTTACTAGTGGGGGAGAAAAAAAGAATAAAATATAAACTGGGGCTTTTGTGTTGTTACTGTGCTTTGTTAAAAAAAAAAAAATCCTTATATATAGCATAAAAGGTACTAGAATCTAATCAACTGCTCACAGCAGGAATCCAGAAGTACCACTTACGGTGTGCAGCAGACTGACATATAATCATGGCTGAAACAGAATTACAGCTCACATAACCACATCACTTCTGTTGATCACTGCTGGAGCTTCGGGGTGGAGGAAGAGGTAGAGGGAAAGAAGTCCAGCAGACATCCCCTCATCAAAAAAGAGAAACTAAAGGACCAACTGACGCCAAACCAAAGGCTTCGCCAATTCACGGCATCACAACAGGCAAACCCACAAATTGCCCCACTGCAGGTGATCGACTTCTTGTTCCATTCAGCTGGTTCCATTCTATTCCTTCTCCCACCCCTCCAGTTCTCCTGCTCTTTAGAGTATTTGTTGTTATTATATATGAAAGAAAAAAAAAAGATCAGAGAATTTGTTCTGTAAAATGCAGAGAAAGGAGCCATACAGTGGTTTTCAACACTCATGCAAAGAATAAAGATACAAATGCCTGGGCATCTCCAAATCAACAGACATCTGCTCTCATTTTCAGCTTCTAAGAATGTATTTGACACTTTTTTCCTTTGCACCACAGTTTTTTCAGAACATGCATATGCTCACCTGGCTCGGGGCAACAATATATGCAAAACATGAGCAACTGGAAAAGTTGAGCTAATTGTGGAGCAGCAAATAGCTTCTCAAAGGCAGCTCAATGCTTCAGACACAGTCATTAGAAATGCTTCTGTGGGATGGAGCATATACTGAGACGAGGGCTCGAACTTCTCCTTCCCTGTCTCCATGTAATGAATGAGAAAAATAAATGTTCTGGGGTGTGTAGTGAGGAACAGAACACTAAATCAGCCTAAATCAGATGCTGGGCTGGGACAGTCAGGTCCTATTTCATGCAAGCAAATAAGTGTCAAGTTTTCAATGTTACTGAATTCCAAACAAGTCTCAGTCTCATATCTTGATTACTGGACACATTGCAGAGGAGCAGAGCCTCCCATTTAAAAAAAAACAAACAACTAAATAAAGGCATACAAAACAGAGAGGACAGCTGCTATTTGGCTTTGTGAATGTCAGCTGAGGCTCTGTAATGAGCTCCCTGAAAACCTGTCCCTGAACCAAATACGAGTCTACTGAGACTTGAAGAGAGAGTCCTGCACATGGATTCAGTTCCTAAGGCACATGCCAGAGATGGAAAAAACTTTCTGGATCCCTGTGGTGTTGATTAATAAACAGTTCATAACAATAACAGGATGACAATTGGCAATCAAATAAAAATGTTCAGTATGAAAGAGGTAATTTTCTCCTACGAGGTGTTGCTGTACAGCAAGTTGCAAGGTGTTGTCGACTGACTAAATAACAGTTTTCATTATTAAGGCATTCACAGTCAGCAGGTTCCATATTCATCATTACCAGTTTTGTTTTTTAAAAAAATGATCTACTTTTCCTTTATGGCAAGGCTTGGCAATGACAGATGAACCATCAGCTTATCTGCTGATTTTTAATGACAGCATTTTGCATTCATTATGCCCTACTTAAATCACTCTTTTTAAAGGAGGAATAACTTATTTCTTCCTCTTGTCACTAGAGAAATTAACTGGTACACTATTAAGAAGAAGTGCTTGTCTAACAAAAAGATACACCAGTCACAGATTTAGAAAATCAGCATGGACAAAAACTGTCCAAGAGAGAAGGAAAATAGGAATCCATATATCCAAATACCTCACTGCCAAGGTCAATAATTCTATGGTTAAATCTCTGCACTGAAAACTCCCAAGAGAAAAGACAAAATAATTCTTTTTGCTTGTGCAATGCTGATCAGTCCCTTGGCTGATGAACTGAAACGTGTGAAGCCCGTGGGTGATGTAGGGTAGCACCTTCCTGGCTGTCAGGAGCAGGGATATTTCCTTGGGGGAGCCAAGCCTCTGTCTCATCCCAACCTAACACAACAAGCAGACATCAGGAGGGTCTGTGTTTGCCCATCCTCAGCTCAGGGCTGCTCACAATCCAGGCACAGGCTAAGAACCAAAAAATACAGCACCCAGACAACACATGCAGAAGAACAACTCCCAGAAACAAAGCTCTTAATGAGAGCTGTACATGCCAAGCTTTTGAGCCCAGTGAGTCCAACAACTCCAGCAGAATCAAACCAGTTCATTAATTATACCAACAAAAAAAAAAAAAAGAAGGCATTTTTGTGAGATCAAGCTATTGGCAGTTGGTTTTAAGGAAAGCTTTTTCGCTAAAGCTTTAGCAATTTGCCTTAATGACTGCAATATTTCACAGCAAACCCCTTAACAAGTGTCCTGGGAAAATCTGCACAGGCCAACTCCTACAGAAAGAACAAACACGTCCAGCTTCCAAGTGCCTGAGTGCAAGTTCCCAAAGACAGTATGTTCAAGTTTATAATAAAATGGTGTCCTGCATTTTCAGCCAAGTGATGAGGGGACATAACTATTTTCCTGTTACAGACCTCATGAGACAAGCTGGTAAACAGTCCTGATGCAAACTGTTCCCTCCAACAGCAAAGTTACAGTGGTCCAGTGGGCTCTCCAGTATTTGCCTCTTCCACAGAGCTTTCCCAATTACCAGTGCTCTCTGGAAGGCTTTTTTCTCTCTGGTCTTTCTGTACTGGCCTCTGGAATGGTATAACCTCTACAAGGTTATCCTTCGGAAACCCCAAAGCATCAGGATCCTGCAAAAGTGCCCCAAGTCCCAGTTTAAAGATTCATCAAACTAATGAATGTGCAAAGGCTCTTAGCTTAACTGCAACTTAATGTTCTTCTCAAATAAACAGTGAGGTTTTAAAAAAAACCAAATAAAAATCACGTGCTGACACTGGCAGAAGCATCAGCAAATTTTTACTTTTTTTTTACAAGAGTTTATAGCTTTTTAAGTTAAGCATAAAAATATAAACATAAAAAGTTTACAACTTCTTAAGTTATATACACAGGTGAGGCATATCAATGGCAAAATGAGTGAAAAATTCCAACTAAAGCAAAAAATAATTTATGCAAAGTTAATGCTGGGATGTTTTATAACGTATTTGGCAGAGATGATTCAAATAAATCAAAGTAACAAACTTAATATTTGCTTGTCTAGCAACAGCACCTCCTAACAATAAAACGAGTTTAAATTTTGGCTAAATGCCTAATAAACGAGTTGTTAGCTTTTGTACTTTAATGCACTGGCTATTAAGTAAGCAAGTCAACACGTCATGAATGGAATTCAAATGTGTGCAGTAGGCTCTGCTACAAGTCAAGCTCAGAAACTGGTAAAAGAGGGAATTAAATATACCTCAAATACCAGCTCCCCAATTTCACATTCATTCAATAATCTTTTCCAGTCCTATTATATCGAAGAACAATCCAATTATGGTACTTAAATCTCAGTGTACAGTTGCCAAAAATAAATTCCTTAGCAACACTTTCAACACACCCAGAGAGGTTTCTGCGCTACAGAAAATTCCAGTTTCTGGTTTCCACAGTATTTTCAGGTGTGACACACTAATGCCTGTCATTATATATAACATGGCTCACCATCAAGTCTTATATTTTCCACATATTGGTGCCTCTAATTGCAGACTCTGAGTACCTCCTTTATCATTATACCTGCCATCCACAGAAACAAGGTAGGTACTCAAAACCAAGTACGTACTTAAGTGGCACCCTACATAAAGGTGCTCTTCTGAGTCTAGACTTCAGTTTGCCCAACGAATAGGTTTCTAATCTGGGTCTATATAAATAAGTACAATATTTACAGAAGAATCAGGCAATGCTTTTGTAGCATAGTAATTTTGATCATGTCTCCTCCCTCCCTCTGTTATCTCCAGAAGGCTCACTGAAGCTTTCCCAGCACTGAGGTGGTGTGAGATGCCTAAAGGTGCTGCACAGATACCTAAACAGGTGCAGATCCTGCATTTATAAGATGAACTGCACTAAGAATTGTGTTTCCTGGATACTAAGACCAAAGAGAAGGCTCCTTTGAGTCATCGAGGGAAAAGAAAAAGGTGATTAAATTATAGAAACAAACCCCCAAAATCCAACACACGATCACTTCTGTTCCTTCAGTCAGGACATCTGTTATGAGAGTGATGAGTTCAGCAGCCATGGTTACTTGGACTTTATCACTCAGACTTAGTTATCAATTAAGCACAGCTGCAATGTGCACACACAGGTCTGTAAAGCTTTAGAAATCCTCCAGAGCAGTAGAGACTTTTGTCATTGACCTCCTGAGGTAACTCACGTGCAACCATCCACATCAAAACACACCACACAGGAAACAGCAGACAGGAAACCAGCAGAGACTTGGAGAAGCCCATTGACTCCTGAATATGTCATCATTCCCTTTGGCATCCAACGTGGAAAAAGCATGCAAGCTCCAATGGATGAAGAATGATTTGAACAGTCATTCACTCATCTGCATGCATTTGAAATTTGCTCCCAGTCTCCCTGCCACGTTCTTGCAGTCCTAATTATGCAGACTACCCTAGCCTGAAATTAAACTTTCCCAACTGTTACATCAATATTAAGATTCACATCTAGGAACGATATACCCAAAACGAAGGTAATTAGGTCAAATTAAAAAACAAGACTCTTTTCAGAATTATTTGGCTCATCTTTCAAAAGACATGTCACTCAGAATAGGCTTTGGATCACACTTGTGAAGAGTTTATTTAAGCCACTTCTTCACATGTTCGTTGTTGCACCCCAAGGAAGAGACCAAAGGATCAGGAGTTCCACTGATTTTTTTTTTTTCTGCTCTTTAACCCCACGTTATCTACCAAATATTAAACAATAAGGTATTAAATAATACCTTCCATTTTCCTTATACCACCTAAACTGGCAATACAGAAAAAGGAAATCAAAACTTGAAAGGGCTTAAATTCTAAACTAAAATACTGCCTGAATAACCACTTCTAGAAGTTAGAAACAGACTTCTGAAAGAAAATCTTCAGCCACAAACACAGTTGGCAACTGCCTTATCTATCAGAAAGGTGATCAAGAAATCAGAATTTGCCTTTTTGAGGGAAAGATCAACATTGTGAATGAACATCACCAGGGGTTCAGACATGTATGTTACTTCTCTCACGATAAATCTATTTCTTATAGTTTTCTTTCCATTGCTACCAAAAAGGTAGAAGGTGGGATGCAACAAAGGACTTGCTACCTCTCAGCATGTCCTCAAGAATTTTTCCTCAAAGAATTTTTTCTTTCCCTCAGTCTGAGTCTTTAATTCCTCCGGCCCTTACTCACCAAGACATGCTACACATAACTCAAGTTTGAACCTTCTCATGGAATATCACACCTACTCTACACAGTTTACCATCAGAGGCCATTCTACCCAGCAGGGTAGGTAGACACATTTTCTGAGGCATAACCAAACCTTCTAAGCAAGATGCAATTTTTATAAAATAAAAAAATATTTTTCTAATTCACCGTAAGTCCATTAAGCAAATGCTGTCAGAAGGAATTTTCTGCATATTTCTCTGGATTTACATAAAGCTTTCTGTCTGTTTGGCAAGTTAAAATACCTTTCTCAAGCATTGATTTTCTAAGTAATACTCATGTCTCTGTATCGTATCATCTTCCCCCACTGAATTGAGTTCTTCCAACAAGATGTTCCTCATTCTCCAAATTTTCCAGACAACAGTATATTGACTTTGTTGGGGCTCCCTGCTGCACTGCACAACAGGTTTTTCCATCTACCAAATATGAATTTGTTCAAAAAGAGACCCTTGTGCCATAACACAGGTACCACACCAGCAAGGATGGAACAAGAGGAGTGAATAAGTCAGAACCTTCCTCGACTGGTGAACTGGGGCCAGGAAGCAATTATCTGGTCTACCAGTCAGTACTGCCTCTGACCCATCTCTACTGGAGTTTGTACTTGAACAGCAGTGAACCCAACTAAGAAAGAGGCAGAAACAGCCATCCAAAAGAGCTGGCTGGCCAGGAGAGAATTAATGGGGTTTCCAGGTTATTAGCCTCCCAACAGGAGATGGACAGACAATTTCATTGTTCTTGGTCCTGAACAAAAAAAAAAAAAAGAATAAAAGATCCTCCAGAAATTATATTTGATCCTTGCACCACAGCTTTCTACAATAAGTTGTCCCTTGTACCACTGCAATTTGTCTATTATTTTTATGTCCTCTGTAAGCTACTGTGAGGTGTCAGTGCTTTTATCTAAGAGGAACATTTCCAAGCAGGCCTGGGTTCTTTCATACAAAAAGCATGGATGTAAAGAATAAAGGTTAGTTAAAATTCTTCTAACTCAAGTTTTCTTTGTGACTCAATAGAGTCACTTATGTTCGAAAATGTGTGTGGATGCTTCTCACTGGAACACCCTTCATACAAAGCAGAACAGACTCCATCATTCATAATAGAGGTCACAGCCTGAAAACTGGTACATTAAAGATAAAATCCTCTTCATCAATGGCTCAAGAGACAGTGCTGTCTTGAGGGCTGGCCAAAGGCCAGGGAATGAACTCCTGCAGGACCTTTAGGCCATAGGCACTCTACATTCAAAGCACATTTCTTTGCCCATGACACCTCTGACCTAAGGAAAGCAGCAAGTGCATAAGAATAGGAGAGAAACACCCAGAACCACTGCACCACAGAATCTATGGCTTCTGCCTACACCCTAAGCACCTCTGGTTTTTAATTCAAAACCTTTCTTTTTAAATTAGCTGCCTTCATAGAAATACAGCTTTAACAGTGGAAAGAGGCCCTAAGGAAGTCTGATCACTTCACCAGACTAGTCTGGTAGGGGATGACAGCATTGGCTTTCCTTTCCCATCTCCCCAGATTTTTTCCCTCAGCTGTTCTCTATTCTTTCCTGTCTGCTTTACACATCTTCGTGTGTTTCTTTGCTCCCTCTGCTCCTCTTGCTCATTCACTTTGTAGTACTATGGGAACCTCATGGCATCCAGCCCACAGCCTTTGCATGGCCTAAAATAAGGCAGAGCAAGGCTGTCTGTCTTTCCCAGTTACTGCTCTTTTGTGTAAAGCAACACATGCAATTGATCTTCTGTCAGACAACTGCTGCTGCTGATGGCACTTTACACACTCAGTGTCCTGGGGCCAGGCGAGTTCCTCTGGCAATAAACACATCAGTGAGTGTTTCAGTGCATGGCCTGATGCCTTCCCCAGTGTGGTTAACAGCACACTGCTGTGTGCTACAGCCACCCATCTTTATAGGCTTATTTATCTTACAGAAGCAACCAAACTCCTCATTCCAGCACCAGCGTGCCCTGTGCTGAACTGACACTTTGGATACAACCACACCAGATCCTCCACAGGACCAAGTCACTGCAGCAAATAACAGAATCACACAATCTGCTGAGGTGGAAGGGACAAAAAGGATCATTGAGTCCAACCCTCAGCCCTGCACAGGGACCATCCCCAAGAGTCACACCCTGTGCCTGAGAGGATCATCCAAACACTCCCTGAGCTCTGTCAGTCTTGATCCTGTGCCCACTGCCCTGGGGAGCCTGGTCAGTGCCCAACCACCCTCTGGGGGAAGAACCTTTTTCCAATATCCAAACTAAACCTTCCCTGACAAACTTCAGGCCATTCCCTCAGGTCCTGTCACTGGTCCCCACAGAGCAGAGCTCAGTGCCAGTGAGGTCTCCCCTGCACATCAAACCCCCTGGACCACAGCAGGCTCTGCTTTGGAGACAGTGGGAATATGCACCACACTACCACTGCTTGATGGCGTGTGAGCTTGGAGGCAACACAGGACTCAAGTGTGTCATTCTGGAGCAGAGTGGTGGGGAATTCAGTGCGGAAACACCTCCAAAAAGCTGTGAGAGAGAGCTCCAATCTGGCAGAGATAGTGCTGAGGACTGCCAGGAAGCCTCAGAGCACCCCGGGCTTCCAGGTGGAGTAAGTGCTTATTGCCCTCGGTAAAGTGGGGAGTGGAATATGTAGGGCAAGCACAGAAAAAGAAGTGAATTATTTTAAAACCTACCTATAAATACATAAAATAACTGTTTTTTCTGTTTTAGACATTACAATTACAGTTTCATAAAATAATTTAAATAATTTGAACTCTGTAAACACCTCTTAAAACAGTAAAGAAATGGAATGATCATTATAGAATCCTAATTTTTCATTCAAGTTTAAAGACAGATGATGTAAAATGCCAGAGCTGAGCTGGTCTGTATCAATTAAAAAAAAAAATATATAAATTTTCAGGTGACAGAATAAATACTTCTGAGGGCACTTGAAAAAAAGCCTTCTGAAGATTTCACTCTCCTTACTTCTGCATTCTGAGTGCCCCTCATGCAAGTTTAATTTATGCAGTGATGGATATCCTGAGAGATGGAAGCTGTATTATAGACATGAAGATAAAATAATCCCTAGGTGAGAAGAACCAGTTTGGTCTCAATAACACTGTACTCAACACCGCAGGTAAAATCAATTTTATTAACTTTGCTAGTTAGCATAAATATAACCCTTCTGATTAAAATACTGGTTTGTCAGAGGATCAGACTCTCCTTACCTGATAATAATCCAATACAATTTAATGACCGTGTTCCTGAGTAAGGAAAATTATCTCTTTCTCTGCTCTCTTTCAGAGCTGAGCTGCAACTCTCTGACCTAAGTTGTTGTGTTCTTGCCATCTCATCTGTCCTGAACCAAGGGTCAGGTCACATTAAGTTTTTTTCTTCGGCTTTCCATCAAGGAGACATCAAACACCATGACCATGAAATACGTGGTATTGTGGGGCCTTTCAAATGAGACCATGGAAACTCAGCTCCTGCTCAGCAATTACTTGAAATAACCTAATCTGATAAAGTGCTAAATCACTCTGGCAAAGGTCCAGAAATCCCATTCCTCAGGGTATCAGTACTCAGTTATGGGGTATTGTAGCTTGCAAAGATGGATCAGGCTCTCAGGGCATGTTTTCGAGCCCTCTTGCCCCAGTCCCACTGCAGGTTAATTTGTGGCATTTCCTGAGATGCTTCCAGAGAACTCTCAGGAGCAAAGGACACAAGAATTGCAAGGCTCTATCCATCTTTTGGCAAATACAGTGAGAAAAGCCTGCATGGTCTTTACAAAAGTAGGATCAGTTTTCTGGAAACCACAAAGGATTTGTGCCTGGTAGACTCCCAAATTTTAGCCTTGTGGTTCAAAAGTATTTTTTGCAATAATTCAATATATAGCCCTACAGCACAGGGTAAGATCCCAGCCCTTCACAAACTCAGCTGTTCTGCACTGAGGGCTGAAAACACCCTATTTGCTGCTTAGCCCACCAGCCCCTTCCTCACTCCTTGCAAGATGCATCTGAACTCAATGCAGAAATCCATAAAGATTCTTTCCTATGGAATGGAAGCACTGCAGACATAATGCAGGACTATTTGTGCTTGAAGCAGAAACTTTTTGCAACAAACCATGCTGCTGCTTCAACTAACCCCACCAAAATTCACAGAGTTCTGCCCCAAGGAGACAACATGAGGGAGAAGAGATGTAGATGGCAACAATCAATCTCCTCATTCAACAAGCTACCAAAAAAGTCCTTTGAGATGGCAGCAGTAAGGGCAAAACAAGCCTCCACACAAATCAGAATAGATGTGGGCATACTTGTGTGTGTGTGTATTTAAAATAAATCTCTTCTTCTTATACTCTTTGTTCAACTACATTATCAAAAAGAGGTTTTAAATACAAGCTTATGGGACTACTAAAGAGGCGAATTTATGAATGTATTCCTAACAAAACACACTCTGGAAAGCTTTAATCTATGAATTGTGACAACCTCGGACAAAATGGATTTTTAATAGAATATAATGTAAACTGCCTGAAACACTGTGATAAGGAATTTTTTCTTCAAGTAATGCACAGAATAGGCATGATGCACTCTGCATGAAAGGAGGAAAGGTCTTAATTTAAAGCATTTTAATGGACACTCAATTTGCGTAGGGAAATGTGAGAAATGGAGATGAAAAACTCAGGATAGCGATAACACTGCAGAGGGGAGAGAGAGAAAGATTAGAAAAGTAAGCAAATTTGAAAATGCTCCAGCTGATAACAGTGGCTAAAAGGAATGCAGACTGGATTAGGAACGTGTCACAGCCCAGAGCCACTGTTCTCCTGGCAGGTAGTGTCTGTTGGTGGCTCTTATCAGAGTTGCACACTGAGGAAGAAAGCACAACCCAAGTGCAAGGCAGGGGAGAACAGCCTTGCATGGGGGGGGGGCAGTAGGGACAGTCAGGGATTTCACAAACCCAGCTGTGACTTGCTGGAGTTTCTCGGTTTCACCGGAGCTCCTGGAGCTGCCCCTCTTCACAGAGCCCAAGGGAGGCTCAAAGCCACCACAAACGTGGCCAACTCTTACTCAGAAAAAAGCTAAGCCAGGCTCAGTCCTGGCTCACCCACTGCTCTGCTACCAGCACAACGCTGGGCAAGTCAGCAGCACTGAAATGACTTCCAAGAGAGAAAAACCCATCTCCCCCGAGGTAGATACGATTCTGTTTACTAACAGCCTCTGCTCTGCAACCAGAGAGATTGATCCTGCGCTCTCATACATAAACTGCCTTTAAGGAAGCTCCTTGAATTACTAAAAGGAGGAACAGATGAATCGGGTCTAGTGACAGTTTTGCCACGTTGACCTTAACAGGAGCAAGCTCAGGTCTCTGCTCATTTAAATGAGACAGCAGAATTTCCACATAAACACTTAACATCCTTCAAAAGGAACAGGAGGGCCACCATTATGACCAAAAAGGCAAATTAAAGTAGAGATCAAAGTTAAATATTTACTCTAAGTACTACAATATTTGCAAATCTGGAAATGATCTTTCAGCAGTTTCTATTTGCATACTTTAATTAATCCAAAAATATTAAACTAATCTCACAAAGGAAAGGGTCAAAGTATTAATTAACTTGAGATTCATTGCTTTTGTGCAATTTAACAGTTCAACACAAAGCAAAACTCAGTTTTAATAAAAACTAAGTTACTGTGACAGGTATAATTTCATGGATTAGTGAAACCACATAGAAGGCAATAAGCTTCAGCATTCACGTTATTTTTTTGTCCAACTTTAAAAATAGTTGTCTCATTTCAATTTCTGTAACACCAAATGATCTGAAGTTTTCCTTTAACCTCAGCATTTCACTTTCAAATTGATGGCTCTCCACCTTGCTCCAGACAGAACAGAGGTCACAGTTGTTAGAGAAAAAATCCCCACTGCAAAGTTCAGCAGAGATCAGACACTGCTCAGCCACCCTGATCATCCCCCAGAGCCAATTCCAGCTGAGCCTTCACTGCTGGAGCCTCTGTGTGCCACTGAGCAGCTCCAGGACAAGCATAAAGATCCCCTCCAGGCCACTGCCCCTGTGGCTGAGCTCTTACCCCACCAAAGGGACTCACTGGCTTCTTCAGCATCTTTTGGAGGAGTTGGGACTTCTTGCCAAAAGGCAAAGGATTTTGAGACAAAATATACAGTGCCAAATCCAGCTGCCAGAGCTCTGTTTTATCAGTACAGTAGCCTAGGAATCCCCAGGAAAATAAGGATGGAAGGTGGCTAGAATTTCCTGCATCACAACCTCAGAATTACGACTGACGAATGCGCTTAGGAAACTGGAGGGGTCTTCCCCCACCGAGCTTTTTCTTTTTTTCTTTTTTTCTTTTTTTCTTTTTTTTTTTTATTGAGAAGAAGTGCATGAAAGAGCTGATGAACTGAAAGCCTTGCCTGGAATTCATGCCAGAATGCTCTGTAGCACTTCACCAGAGTGGGGAATCACCTCCCCTCACTTCACGGGTTTACAAGGCAAATGTCTGCGTCCCACTCGGTCGCCTCCACTCTGCATCGGCACTGGAGAGAAACAGGCACTTTTCCTTGCTATTCATCAGGCCTGTTCTACACATCCAAGAGGACTCTCACCTCAGCAGTGCCTACTGCACTGCCTGTTGCTAAAAAGTCAACTCACATTAAGTAGCTTTCCCCCCAACACTTTTATGGCAGGTACCCAGGGCTGGGCGGGATTTGTTTGCTCCTCAAATGCAGCTGCAGAAACTAAGAAGAGTAGAAACTCTCTTTGCACTGCAAAACTCTGACAACAATCTTCCCAGATCTAAACAGTTGCTAGCAACCATTTTTCTCCCTCACAGGAGTTTTCAGAGAAAAAAGGATGGATGCAAAAGACTCCACAAATAAAAATTTCGACATGAAGTTTTGTGATTTCCTAATTATTATACAATTTCTAGCTAAATTTATGCACGGTGTACTTTAACTGCATGATAATGGAGAGAAATTGCTCGTTTTGTAAAATACATAATTCTGACTAACAATGTAAATTTCTCCTTACCTTTGATACAGCTTGTGGGAGCATTACCATAACAAAGTACACAGCATTCAGGAGAGTTCATAGACACTCAGGTGTTTTGCAGCAATAATGAATAAAACTGAATAGCTGTGACTTTCATAGATTTTCAAATAAAGAAAACAGCATCGCCCTATATTGTTTTCAATTGTTCTTCATATTTCTCCATTTGAGTTCAATTTTTCCTGTTGGCCCTTTGGCAGCAGGAATTCTGCTGCCCTGAAGGTTCACGAAAAGCAGATGTGAGCTAAGGACTTGCAGGCTGCCTCCAATTTAATTAGATAATCTACATCCGGAGCTCAGAAGTGAAACAAAAGGGAAAAGCTCTCATCAGGTCACATACAGCTTTTCCAAGGAGGCTCAGGAGGAAAAAAATACTGCTAATAAGGGCAATACGGCTCATTAAAGAAGCTTTGGCATGTCCCTCACAGCACTTCAGCAAGGGTTACTGCAGGAAAGGCCGTGGTGTCTCACCTGTCCTCTGCTCCGGGGTCGTTGTGCACACAGGTGACGGTGGCCGTGGTCCTCGCGCTGTCCGTCTCCTCCTGGACCCCCCACTGGTCAGCATCACTCACTCTGATGTCCGTGATCTTCACACCTGGGGCCGTCCTGATTCTGTTGGGGGACAACAGGGACTGCTTTAGTCACAGATCTCCCACAAACAAACCCAGAGAGGTGAACGAGGGAGCTGAAGGGAAATGCTCCCTCTCCCGTCAATAACACACTGATACGTTGTGACCACAAGTCACTCTGCTTTAAAAAGATAAAACAGGTCCAATCATTTTAAAGAGATGAAGTATGAGTTTCATTATGTGCAAAGCCAGTCAACTTCCAACTTGAGCAATGTGGAGAGGTTAAGAACAGTTTCTACTTCAGTGGCACCAGCCTGATACAAATGAAGCAGATGTGACTAAGCATAACTTGATTTAATTTGCTGTGTCTGTCCTGCAGTTTAAGATGGAGAATAAAAGGACTGTGATATAAAATACATCCTCCTGCCTGCAAACCTTTGGGAGCAAGGTGTCTTCTAATATTAGGGCAGTCTGCATGAAAAAAATGTGTTTCACTGATCAAAAACCATAATGCTGGAAGCAGTGAAAAGGAATAAGTTATTCCAGATCTAGGACTGAGGGATGAAAATATTCATGCCATTGCATCAGGATCTATCAAACTGGGCATATCAAACTCTTGCTGCTACAAATAATCTGATGCTGACATGGAGAACCTTGATTTCCTGAGCACGGCTAGAGTCTGAAATCAGTTTGGTAGCTGGTAAATGTCACCATTTTTTGGCTTAAAAAAAAATTGCCAAAAAAACAAGAAGTCCATGCTCCAGCAGGGCTCAGCACTAGGAACAGATTGCCAAAGAATAGGAAACAAACTGCTTTTAATAGCAGGGACTTCATTTGTGCAGCTTGACTCCTGAAACAAGCCTGGGAGTTTGACAGGAGTGCTGCAAATACGCCTGGAGTACAATTAAGCAGAAAGCAACTGCTGCAGAGCCACGATTGCCACTACTGTGACTTAATTAATTAAAAGCAAAGCCAAGAGGGACCTCTTAGTTGTATGGTGGAATGAAACAGCTCTGCTGAGACCTGAAGCGTTACTTAACAGTGAATTGTGATGGATTTGCCCTGATGCCTCGTGGCCACTTGGTGCTCGTGTTACACTATTAAGAATTTCCTTTAAGTTCTAGCTGAGTTCATGGATTTGGATCAAAGTAACTTCAGGACTCAATGGGTGGTCTTTTCCCCTGGGAAAGAATTAATTCATCCTGCTTTTATGATACCCTTATTTCTGCCTGTAAGGCTTTACTGACTTGATGGGTCAAATCCGTGCCTGGCATAACCAACCTGATGAAAAATATTCCCTGTAAAGACAGAATTTTACTTGATATTTTTCTGTCTCCTTCATGCTTTTCCACAGGCACTCATATCTCCACACAACACACCTCAAAGCTGATGGGCCCCTTTCCTATCATCTCCTCTTCTTTTTTTTCAGAGGAACATTCATTTATGCTGTAGTAATTACACTGGACCAAATAATTCCTGCAAGACACCTGCATGGCTTCATTTCAGACTGACTTGTAATTGCCATGAGACAGAGAATTAGGCCCTCAGCAATGGATTCAATAATTCTTTTCATTAGACCTAGTCAACCATTCTTGAAAAAAAATCATTAGGGCCAAAATAGAAAAATAAGAAGAAGAAGAAAAAAAAACCCATTAAGCACTTTTAAAAATTTTTCTTTCTCAGCCAAAATTGTATTTTTTTTAACAAATTTACCTCCCTGTCCCCTCAAGTTTCCATGTTTTTTCTTGACAACATGTCTGGAAATCTCTAACCTGGTTTTCCGCCCAGGTCAAATCCTGATTAATTAAAGGTTAATTGAAGGTCAGGAGATGCTGGGGACACACACACACCAGGACAGCTGGATCTCACCCATGATTTCAGGATTCATCAGCCTTTTTCCATCTGTCAGAAGCTTGTTATGTCCTCCTACACAGCTTTTGCACTACAGATATCTTCACTCTGCAGCATTTACTTACGTCTATTCTGAACCAAGTCTAGGGTTGGTGTATCCCAACGAGGATGAAGAGCAACATGACACAGTTCCCTGCACACCTGAGCAGGGATAAGCATTCAGGACCCCTGTGCAGCTCCTTTCTCATGGAAGATGAAGCTGCTGCTCCTATTTACCTCCATCAGTGGTCCTCACACATAGAGTGGGGGTAAGGATGCAAGAGCCTCAAATATCCACGTCTATCCACAACTCCAGTTGTTCCAATCTCTTCCAGACACTGCACCCCAAAACAATGACTCTCCTCTCAGCTCAACCCCTCAGCTGTGTCCACTTTCCTCAGCCAGGAGCTTTGCTGTTTGTTCTCCTGTGTCTGAATGCAGCTATCAGATGGTTTTTCCCTGCCTGGACATCAGATGAGACTCTGTTGGTGCCTGTCCTCTTGACCCACCACTTTGCTTCACCTTCAGGGCTCTGTCCCTCAACAAGAGGCCTTCTGGTTTTTGGCCATGCTGGCTGTGGGCTGTGCCTACAGCTTTCACTTGCTGCATATCTCCTGCCTTGCTGGGTTAGCATCAAGTGAACATCGAACCCTCTGTTCTCCAGCTACATTTTCCAAAAACGTCTCAGAATGCTGCATTTTAGGAAAAATTCCAGTCTAATCCCTTGCAATGCATCTGCTCTGGTGGGCTGAGACAAGATGTCATTTTGCATTTTTGGATATCAGCAGAGCCAGGAAGGTTGAAAGAAGGAAGAAGCTACATTCAGTTTCTCACTTAGGAAAAGTCAAGAAATTCAAATTAAACCAGCCTACATATGGGAGGTTTGAGCCTACTGTTCCTCAGATAAGTGATTCATATCTTTAAATCTGCCCCCAAACTCCACAGGCACAGAAATCGTTGTAAGTTTTGGGGACTGAGGCTTTGCAAAAGTGTAAGAAATTCCTAGCAGAGCTAACATGACTTGGATAAAGGATGGTGAATGGCACGTGTGTGGGCACCACTCCATGCCAGGCTCCAATTATAAGCTTGGGTGGATTATTTGGTTTTGTTATACCTCCCTTCCCCACACATAAAATGCTGGGAAGTGTTGCTCTTCCAGCTCAAAGGGAGCTGTAAGGACAAATGGAATTGCCTGAGAAAAATCTGATGTCCTTTAATCTGCCAGCTGACAAAAATTCTGCCGTCTCTGGGCTTGAAAACGTGGAATTGAAGTCTTTCACAGAAGCATGACCCAAGAAGTAACTGTTACCACTAAAATGGCTTAATTCCTTCTTTTTATAAAGGATAATTGTGAAATGGGGAGGGGGGGGAAGGGAAAAAGGAACAAAAGATGACAGTCAATTGGAAATTTGGCAAAACTGACATTTCATTTCCATGAAACACTTGCTTTCTAAAAAGCAGAATTTTCAGACAGAAAACTGTCCTGTTAAAAAAGCTTTAAGACATTACAATGTACATGGCATTTTGATAATGCAATTAGTAGAGATGCGAGACAGAGGATTACTGAATGAGCTCAGCAGAAGTTACCCTGCAACAGGGCCTATTTATTCATGATATCCCTTCTTTAGGGGTGAAGGAGGTCCCCCAGAAATGTGACACCCTCCAGCACTGCCCTTCATGATGCTTTCCCCATCAGATCTCAAGAGGAGGGAGCTGGAGGGGAGAAGTTCCAAAGCTGCCCAGAGTAGAAAACCAATAAAACTGCTTCAGGAGGGAATGTAGCCCCTTCTCCAGCTCCAAAGGCAGAACAGAGGGAGCTGCTTTCAATGTAGACTGCAAAGTACATTTGGTAGCCCTGGCAGGACTTTTTCCCCTGAACAGTATGTCCTCCATTTACTGTAGAATATAAAGACAGAAACATGATAGACTGAATGCAGTGGGCAAGCAGAAGCATTCCCAGCCTGCCAACTTGGGACAGCCAGGAACTATTTTAAAATGCAATCCCAGCCTGAAATGTATGTTGACCCCATGAATTCAGCCACTCCAAACCTCTCCTCTCAGTTATTACAACAGAAGGAAAGGAGAAGGTACCAGTAATCACCAGAGCTGGAAAGCAACTTAAGGGCTGCAAGAGGGATTAAAGCACCGAGCACTCAGTGGAAGTGGTGCAGGGACTTCCATGGCCTGCCAGTCAATTAACTGCAAAATCTGAAAGGTAAATGCTTGCTTGCCACACACCCCACTCCACTCCTGGCAGCAATGACTGGGAAGTAAAATCTTGGCAAAAGGAACTTTAAAATAGAAACAGAAGGAAAAGATATTTAGGAAATAAAAGAGGAATGTGCTCACAGCAGATGGGAAATGCTCAAAATTATGGGAAAAAAGACTTTTTCAGAGCTATTTTAGAAATCTTCTTATCCCCCCCATACTCTATTATGGGGGAAAACATGATCTGAGCTAAATTCACTCTCAATGACGTACTAATAATAACAGCAATGATAAATTTCATTTGTAATTTCCAACCATTTCTGTAGTCAGCCCTTCAACTGCATTTTTAGCCCAATTAAAAATAAAATCATTATCCTTCCCCTACAGGAAATCCAAGCTGTAGGCCACTTTAGTCAACTTGCCCAAAATTATACTGTCTCTGCAGAGCCAGAATGAGGGCCTATACATCCCGATTCTCAGGCTTGCACTTCAGCTAGACACCCCTACCCATCTTTAGGACCAAACCAGAGCAGAGCTGAGTAATTCCAAGCCCTCACAGAGCATTTTACATATTTGAAGAATTGCACAAACAGCAAGCAATTAGTTCTGAACGAGGACCCTGGGGAGTTTCTAGTTAAAATACATGCGGTTTAGGATACATTAAACCAAGCATTATAAATTAAAATAATCACTGAATTCAGGCACAGCATCTGGGGATTTCTGGGGTGTGGGTGAGATGGGCAGTGTTTCTGTATAGGAAATGGCCATGAAAGACCAGCCCATGTACCAGTGTCCTTTTTGCTGCTGTGGGATTGAAGTATGTGTGAAACAGGAATCCTGCACTGCCCCACCTCTTATGGAAGTCAGATTTACAACAGCTCCGGGGGATCAGGCCCTAAATCTTCACACCTAAGCAAGTGTTTATTTTCTAAAGTATTTTTCCAAGAACTTAAGTTCTTTGGAGTTTTTTTATATTTTAAAAGACCTGTCACATGCTTATGTTCAAACTACTTCCCCATCAAATTCTCCTTAAAATAGCAGCACTAGGCCAGCTGTGTTTGCTTCTACAATTCCATATTAATGTCATTATAAGTAAAGCTATCTTTACAAGTACATAAAATACACATCAAGATACATAGAGACCCTGCAAAGATCCAAACCCTCTCCAAAAGGTAACAAGTGTAGAAGCACAAATGACATGTAAAACAAGCAGCCTACAGCCCTGTGTAGAGGTGTAGGTAGATGGCAGGCAGACAGCAATTTGGAACAGAGGTCCACTGCAAGGCACCAGATAAAAGGAAATCCCAAATAAAAAGGTTTGACTAATGGTACCAGCAGGTAAAAACTTAATGTGGCCCTGATATAAAACCAGTGGCAATAGGTATTACCAGGGAAATAACATGGGAACTCAACAGTGGGACAAAAAAAGAGCATGTTTGCCCTTGAGAATAAAGATAACTCAGTACTTAAGAGACAGAGGCAGCAACTTCCAGAGTCAACTGATTTGACCTCCAGATTTCATCCATGCTAAAAACTACCCCAGTGACTGACCCTTCATTGCACAATCAATGCATAATTGGCCCAAATGTGTTTCCAAAACAAGCCAGGGGTGTACTGTGCTCTGCCTGCCTTGGCCCCGTTTCCCCCCGAACACCTCTCCACTGCAGGGTCAGAGCTTTCCCAGCCACCTTGCACTCCATGGAAATGCCCTTTCTGTACCTCATCCCCTCAGCACTCTCTCATCTTGACACCACCCCGGGAGATTTGCCTTTCCCTCCCTCTGGCATACCTCACTTCCTCCCTGCAGCAGTTATTTTTATGCAACCTTTTGTAGCTGTCTTACTTAACCCTGCCAAACATTTGGGGATGCAGCTTCTATGAAAGCAGTTATTACTGTCGTACATCAGAATATCTCGATCCAACACACGCTCAAGGAAAAAAGTCAATGTCAAAGCACTGGGTAGGACAAAGCAGACAAATCAGGTTCAGTGACCAGCGTGGTGCAAAGCAGGAGGGAAGTTGCTCAACAGATGTGGGGGCTGATATGAAAAAAGTCCAACAACTCAGAGAACAGAGAACCCTTCGAAATCATGAGGGGATCAATGCTAAAGATTTAGAATGATACAATTACCACTCTTCTGCCCAAAAAGGTGAAGCTATCAACCTTTTTATTTTTTTTTCTACAGCTCATCAAATGTTTCAAAATATGTTAACCATCAAGCTCACTAGCATATTGGATTTTGAATAATGAAAAGAGTAAACAGGATTTTAATTTGGATTCTGACAGTAAAGCGCTTTCCATGTGATAAATTAACTATTAGGGAAGACAAATTAACACAACCTCTCCTTGAGTATGATGGCTTATGATTTTGAGGAAGCTTTTACAGAAGCATGATCAAAACAAGACAGGATGAAAAACAGGAGATGATGATGGGGAGAGTATTTTACAAAAAATTCTTCCTCCTTCTTTTCATCAAACTGTACATAAAACTTCTCCAAAAAAAGTGCAGCAGCTTCCCTCAAGAGACCCCCACTTCTCCTAAGATTGTATAAACATTTTAGGAGAGTTCCTCAGCTGTTCTAGATCACCAGATTGATGAATTTTAAAGCACTTGTTTAACACTGAAATGTTAAATTTCACATCTATGAAGGAAGGTCAGAAGAGATGCCCCCCTTTAGGAATTTTTTTTGAAAGGGAAGGTGTCTCAGAAACATTTTCAAGACATAAGACTATAAAATCAGCAAAAAGGATGTGGTCAACTTCAAAGCAGACAAACATCATGTTATATTTCCATATCCAATGGAAAATTCCCAATTTTTGTCATTTTTTTTAAAGGAGAGAAGACATTTTAAGATTTCATCTTCACATTTCAGCAGAAACTCCATTTTTCAGTCTGCTCTCTCTCTTTTGGGTAAGCAAATAGAGCTTAGAAAAACAGTAGAAAGACACACTTATTGGCTTGAAATTAAAGCTATTAATTTTTATTCTTATTTATTCCTGTCACAAACCAGACCTGTTTTATATGGGTTTCCAACACTGCTATGGAAACCTGAGAGGTTCTGAAGTCTTTATGTAACATGAAATGAAAATGCTGTCTCCCACAGTGAGCACTGTTTTCTTTGAATTATGACAACAGTGGAATTTTGTCCCTCTGGGAGAAAAATAGTTGCCAGGCACTGGAGCAGGAGACATCAGGTCCAAATCTATTGACTAAAGACATGTTATTAACCATTTAACTGTCTGGGCAACTTCAAAATGGGAATAAGGATGTTTACTCAACTTTGTATGGAAATTTGTCCAAAAAAACCTTACTATTTCTATGGAGACACCGTGTATTCGTATCCTTAAAAATTGTACAAATACTGCATTTCAGTATATTTCTGTGATTTCTCAGTAGTACTTAAAACTGCAGGTCACAGAGTTCTGTAGCAATTGGTATTTTCTTAATAAAGCTCAAAGTCAAAATTTATGGGAGTCTACCTGAAAACATCGTTGTGCCTTTGACATACAAACTACTTTAATTATAGTATAAGCAAATGTGGGTCTAGATTGTGATGAAAGCTCTTAAATTCCAACAAACCCTTCACAGAAGGAAAAAAGGCCTGATAGCCCCAGAGACTCCTGCTATACCAGCATGGAAGAGGAGCGGGTCCTCTGTCCTTTGCCTGCCTGGAGGGCAGGAAACATTGCCCATAATATGCAAATAAATACACAAGTTTGAAAACTCATTCGACATTTTACACATTCAAAGTATCCAATAAACATGAACTAACCACTACTACTATTGTTCAGGAGGAGACAGCAGGTCTTTTTCCAAGCCTAAATGATCCTTACAACTCATAACATTCAAATAACTCATAACATCCCTTTCTCATTAGGATGTACAAGCAGCTCACACCTCTCCATCCCCTGACAGAGCAGAGATATTTTCCTTTATTCCACTGCCTCCATTGAGTTAACTGAGTTTATGGTGTGTTGATGATTACTCAAAGAGCTCAGGACATCTCCAAGAGCTGAACTGCGTGCCCTCTTTTCTCCAACACAATTTGTGGTTTAACTCCTCTGCAGAGAGAAGAAATAAAACACTGGAGTGGTTTTCTGTAACACATATCTACAGAACAAAAATCAAATCCCCTTCAGTCTCTTCAACCTTACTCTGAAAGATCTAAAACACTCAGACCATGTCCTTTGCCTTGAAACCAGTGCAATGCTCTGATAAATGAAACTCCTCCTTAAAGCCCAGAAGTACAGGAGAATATGCATTACCAAGCCTGAAGGTGTCCAAAGTATTTGAACTTGGGATTCTTGCAACCATGCAGAAACACAGCTTTGGAAACCATAATGAAAAAAATCAAAGTATGTCAGAGGTTTCCTCCTGCAAAGACAAAGCTACTCACAGATTTCCTTTTATTGAAAGGTTCCTTTCAGGAATCAGCACAGCAAAAGCATCTGCAGCCTGAATAGGGTTCAGGCCTCCTGGGAGACAAAGAATTGTTATAAAGAGGTCATTTTTCTACCTCTACAAATAAAATGAAATAAATTAAAAAAAAAAAAAAAACCTGAAGGTCATGGTTTCTGGAAGCACCTAAGCAACAACAAAGTAAAAACTTTCCACCTCTCTCCCTGTAAAAGCAGGTAATGAGCTCCATGGCATTGTCTTGGTCAACATTGAGTGGGGGTTTACACCTTTTAAAACATCACTGTGGCTGAATTTGCTCACCACTCTGGAGACTCATACATTTCCTCTAAGGAAAAAGTTTATTAAATACAATTTGCACTATTATAAATAATTATCTTTTACCAGACATAATATAAATAACTTGGAATCGGAACTTTCCTGGGTTGCTGCAGAGTATTACAGTCAACCCTGGAGTTTGTTGTATTTGTTGGACTGTTTGTGGTCTTTAAGGGACCTATGGTACATTTTTCCATGCTTGCTCAGCATTCTGCATAAAGAAGCAGCACAAAAGAGGTTGTTTCCAGGACCTCCACCCAGGCTGTGGCAAGGAGACACCGACCTGAGCACAAGGGACAGAGTTAGAGGGAAGAGTAAAAAAAAACCACAGCAATGAAAAATCTCCCAAAATTAAAAAGGCCACAAGAACTTTGCCGGAACTAGTAGTTGTTGTTTTTATTGGATTATTTTATGGGGTTTTATGTTGTTTAATCGAAGAAAGAAAATGGATGCCATAAAATATGCAGAGCTAACTGGGGCTGCAGAGTACATTGCTGAATATTGCTAGTAATGCCAATTCCCCTTCACTGTCAAAAAATAAAAATATCGTTCTTCATATCCCTGTCACATGGAACAGCAGTCCTCTCGTGCTTGCCAATCAATCATCCTGGAGTGCACCTTTACCTTGAGCAGAATGTGCTAGGACGGTGAATAAGGAAACCTCGGCAAATAATCTCCCTTTCCACAAGACAGAATTCAATTTCCAGCATAGCTCAGACCAGTACTTTTCTTGAAAAGGTGGCATCATATATTACAGCAAAAAAAAGCATTTTCCTGCTGCTAGTGAAAACTTTAGTGAGCATTATGATTATGTGGTTTGTACTCCAGGCACCAGTGACCACCAAGCAGGCTAATAATGTACGAATTCTGACGAGAACCAGCCCTCCAGCTGGGATAAAACATCAAAGACTCTTTTTCCCTTTTTTTTCCCCTTAATTCTGATTTTTTTACTGTAAGATTCCTTTTCTAGCTGCTGACCACAATTTTCCAAGACTCTCTTCAAGAATCAGCTCTTCACTCTGGTGCTCAAGTAGCCTTAATCAGCCCTTTGGCCCCTGTGCCAACAGGCTTCTACCTTTGGCAGCCCAGTTTGGTTTCTTCAGGTGCTGCTTCTCAGGAGCTTTTTGAAGACTCTCTGCAGTAGGCTGAACTTTCACCAATGACTCTTTGAATCCCCCTTTGGATCTCTGCAGATTTGGCAGGGATTTTGCAAGTCCCAAGCTTTGCCTCTCCTCCGAGCACAGCTGGGTCCATAATCTACTGCAATAAAGTCCAGAGAAAGCCCCACAACTGGATGGTGCCAAAGCACTGTCTGCCTGGATTTGCCTGCAATATTTCTAACTATGAAGATGAGGAGACAATTTTTCCCCTCTGGATGACCTGAAGCTCCAAGTCCAGGCTTTTGTTCTTCAGATCTGGCCAAAATATCATCCCGCAAGCTGATGCCTCACAGAAAGACTCCAGCAGCCCCAGAGCCTGAGATGGGCAAAGAGGTCAGGAGGATCCAGCCCTCCAAAGACTGTTGTTCACAGTGCTGATGCAGCTTAGAAAGCTTATCCAGCCTTGCAAAGCTGTCAGGAAAATTTAGCAGCCACCCCACAAAAATTACTTGCCGTTTACCACAGTGATTGAGGGTAATGCAAGAAACTAATGGCATTTTACTTGCCTGTCAAAAGGAATTGCTCACCCAGGACCAGCAGGATTGGGGAAGGATTCTTTAATCCCTACAGTGACTTTTAAATTAAACTCTAGTGTTTTCAGGGCTGAAAACCAGTCACAGACAGCAGCCTGCTTCAGGATGGATTCCAAAATGATGTAACATGTGGGCAGACAGGTCTGGCACAACAATAAACAGGGTGAAAGGCAGCTGCACACTGCGCTTCTGACTTCTTTTTAAAACATTTGCAGATTTCAGGGGAGCAAATCCACTTCCAGATCGTTAATGCCTAACAAAAACCTAGGTCCTGGTACTGTGCATGTAACAAAAAGTTGGGGGCATAACAGGACAAAAAGGCCATAATCAAAACTGGAGGCATCTGACCTAAGTGGCAAAGGAAGGTGCTCCTGTTTTTTCTGTATGTGCAGAAGAGCACAGAGGTAGAGAGGGTCAGGTCACTTCCTAAATCAGTAGAGGTGATAGCATCATTCCCTCTACAGCTTTCCCTTTCCTTCCTAACACCAGTACTTTATCCTTTAGCACTTTTCCTTTACCAGCTGCTCTGTTTGCCACTAGGACTTCTGTGTTCTGGTTTCACCTGCAAAACCAACATTCCCCCTGTAAAGACAGCAGATCCTCCACTGTGGCTCAGTCACAACATCCTTGCTAAATGAGCTGCTTCAGTAGTCTGGGGCCAAACAACATTCACTCAGGAGCATGTCAACAGTGAAGGACTGAAAAAAGGTCCTTCACCAGGAGCTGATTCTTACAGGCAGTAGCACAAGAGGCTCCAACACCCAACACTGCCCCAAGGAACTTCAGTAAGACAAATAACAAGGGACAGCTCACAGCACTGAGAGGATACCAATGAGCCACTCTCACAGTTTTGATTTTGGTTAGCCTGTTTCCTTGACCACTCCAAGATTCAAGCTCCTATACATCCTCAGAAACCAGATGAAAAATCATCTCTGCAAAAGGTCATGATCAAAAAAGGGGGAGGAGAAACAATTCATGTTTTATGAAGACTAGAGAAGCCTAAGTGCTGGCTACTAAGAAGTCTCTCAGACTTCCAAAGCATTTCAAATACACTGTGTTTGCCATAACAAACACTCCAAAATCAGGCTTTCCCACTGGGAGGAGTTGGGGGGCACAGAATCAACTACCTATAAAACCAGCTAAAATCCATTACAGTGCATTCAAGGCTTTTCAGTGAAAAACACTCACAGTGAGACACTGTATCCAACTGAGCATTAAGCACTTCCCATTCCTGTTCCACTTTTCCAGTTGTAACTAGTCCCTAACCCTGTTAGTCATGAATTTGTGATTAACGAGCCTTGTTTAGAGGATTGAATACTGAAATTGTTCTGATATAGAGGCTCAAACCACAGAAAGACGATCTAATTCAGCGAGGGAATCTGCTGTGCTTAGGGGGGATTCCAAACCTTCAGCAAAGGAAATCAGCTGTTGAGTCATATTAATGAGGGGCAGCACACTGTGCCCTCAGCTCTGTGGTGCCATATGATGGTCTCACAGCTTGGCATCTGGGGTCAAAATCGTCTTCACATGTTAAGAACATTTAACATCTGCTGGGAAATCTGGGGCTGGTCAAAAAATGGCTGTGACTGGAGCGAGGATGATGCCAGCATGGTTTTACACCAGAATTCTTAACTATGAGAAACACACACACATACACACCCACACACCCTCCCTCTTGAGCTCATACAGCAAAGGACCAGTAACCCAGGGCTAAACTAATTATGACTAGTTATGCTTGAGCAGGAAAACAGCAGCCGCTCCTCTCTTGCTTCAAGGGGACAAGTAAAACAAGTGTCTTTGTGGCTCTTCTTCCCTGTGCCTGGAAGGAAAGAACTGTCTCTCTGGAGTCTTCCCCTCCCAGGGTGTCCAGAGGAGCAGATTTCCTCCACAGCTGGGGACATGGGGACAGGCAGGACAGCTCTGCTCTCCAGGCTTGACAGTAGGGCTGGAGAAAGCCCTGCATGCAGCCACATCAGCCCAGCCTTCTTGTTCACTCCAGCAGAAAAATGTATCTCTCAGGTCATGAAAAATCTGATAAAGCAGTGAAAACCAAAAAGATAGTATATTCATGAAATAATATCACTCATCATGTGCCCATGAATACCTGGAAACAGCTGGGGGAGGGGGAGCTTAATCGTACTTGAAATGGTTTATAAAATGCACCAAGACGGAATAAATGTTCCTTGTTCTGTTACAGCAGTCACTTTCAGACATATTTCAAGAGCCTAATCCTGAAGACCAGGAGATTAATTTCTGGAGACAAGCCCTTTTCCCCCTGAGCTCCTCCCCAGCTCTTCAGAGAAAATGACCTGGTCTGATCTTAACACATCTTGAAAAAGACAGAAAGATTAATTATTTCCTTCCCTACTTCATCTTCATGGAACATCTGAGTAGTTTCTACAGCTGTGAAACCTTTATTTTCACGGTTCTTTTGACTGTACTGCTCAGATATTCAAAGACCCATTAAAACTAAGGGGAAAACCCATTCACTGAGACTTAGTATGGAAAGGAGGTGGGGGAGGGAGGCTTAAAGTTACCTGGTACTTAAATTAAAGAGACAGTTGGAGAAGATTTATTCATAAATCAAACTCTCCACTTTCAAAGAGTCACCCATCCTGGTGATGCTCCGAACACAGGAGATGCTGTTGGGACTAAAGGCTGAGAAATGCAGCCTGATCCAACAACTGGGTAACTCTGCTTACTCCTACAGAAGATCCAAGGGATAAAGAAGCACAAGCAAAGCAACCTGCCTGGTAATTTTACGGACACAATTTTGCACCTACAAATTGCAATTGTTTTCCAATTGCAACATTAACATCAGGTTAGAGCTCAGCTTTCAGATCAGTCTCCTGCAAAGGTGGTGTTTGTCGATGCCTGTGTGATTGTGGTTGTAATTATTTCCCCCAGCAATTACTGTCACTATATCTGACCTCATCCTAGAGTCAAATATCGGGGCATTAAAGCGACAATATCTTCCATGCCAGTAATTGCTGATACAAAACCTTGTTATCAATTACGTCAATAGCTTGTGGATATTAAACGCCAAGACAGTATGTTACTGGGCTGAGATGGTTTTCTAATTTGATAGTTAGGCTATAAATGATCTGATTTGCTAATGAAGAGCTCAAATTACAAAGGCACCATTCAGAAAATCACTATATATATGGATGAAGTCTTTTTAAGTGGAGTTGAGAAAGTGCTCTCTTCCTTCCTGGCAGTGTTGCCTTCCTCACTTGAATCTTCACTGTCAAGCCATCATCCTCAATCAACTTCAGGCTCAACTATTCTCAGGTATAACACTCTGTCTGCCAGCACAGCAGTGGGCTTCAAAAAGTGGACCTGCAAGTTATAGTCTAAAGCTCATTCATCAGAAATACCAATATTATCCCTCTTTTTTACCTTTTAGAACAGTGAAACCTGTTCTAAAAGCAGTACCATTACATTCAAGTTTTTACTTAGTCCTGAGAACATTTTAGCTTCTTTTCACTTGGGGAAACCCTCTCTTTACAGAATATTTCTGCAGTTAAGATCTCTCTGCAGTTTTATATGAAATTAAGTAGCTAATGACATACACGAGGTGCTGGAAAGACTAAATCATGATATTAAGGGAAGTCAGGGTTCAATTTCCCTGCATGCAGCAGGTGAGATTGGGGAAGGCTAGATTTGGAGAAGGTAATAAACAGTCACAGGTGGGCATAAAATATAAATGCAAAATGCACTTCCTCATATTTATTGCATTTTTTACATCTAAATCAGGCAGATTTCATTCCACAGATTGAGACTGATCTGAAGTAATTTAGTGGGAGGCTGGTAGTTGAAACACATAATCACATTTCTAGAACAATGTAATTACACTGAATTTAATGTGATTTCCTGCCACAGGTTTAAAAGTGCAGCCTCCTCCACGTTCTTGATTTACGCTGAACATGACACTTGATGCAAGATTACTTTTACGTAGCCACGTAAAGCATTGCATAAGGGGAGAAATTACGCTGTGACTCCTTGAATTCCCCATGACCATCACACAAAGATGCCAGTCATGAAGTACCAATAAGCTCAAACCTTAAATGTCTAGAAAGGTGCTGTTTCAGCAGATGACCATTGATTTTAGATTTCATTTTCACTGAATGTCTCACGAGGAACAATTTTGTCGACCTTAAGAACTCGCGGATAAGTCAGTTCTGCTCTGTGGAGCAAAGAAATTTGATGGGAAATTCGTAGCAGAAGGGTTTTTAGGTTTTGGTGGGTTGCAGATGCTTTAAAGAGTGCTATGTTAAAGACTTTTTATAAAGAGCAGGCTAACAAATGGACAGGGCAGGTCATACCCATTAAGAATTGCTAGAAAATACTTCAGGAAAAACTAATTGGAATCTGAATGCAGACCAACAACTTGAATCAAACACAAGGACAAAGGGCTGGAAATGTATCAAAGTTAGGAACAAAATAGCACAGTCATTGATATTTATTTAACTCCTACAAATTAGTTAAAAGCTGATGTAGAGAGAAAGCTTGCAAGCCAATGCATCGGGACAGCCCATGCTGCCTGCCAAACCACACTGCACAAACAGAAGGGTTACTCTTAAAAATAAATAACACCAAGCTTATAGTTGATCAGATGAAATCCTGCAAGCCCGCCTAGTGTGAAACAACTCAAGTAATCTCTCTTCGCAGAATAATTTCAAATAGCAACCAAAGTTGTACAAATGGAGGCATATTTACAAGCAATTTGCAAGCAGAAAGAAAAATGAATAAACTGATCAAAAATGGTATTTACTGCTGGCAGTTCATTTGACTTTCTGCAGAATGTTCCAACATTTATATTCCTTCATTGGAATAAATAACTATTGAAATATAACGAATAATGAAGCAGATGCTAAAAGACAATAAAAGTGCACAAGATTATATTTTTTTTTTCCAAGACCAATATAAACTTGAATGAAATAAAAGTTGAAGAGCAGGTTTTAAAGCTGGGGACTTATATGAAAAGTAAACTAACAATAGATTCAAAGCAGAGTAATTACCAATGAATCACAACACTTTGGAAATGGCCTCGGAAGGCTCCAAATGCACTGCACAGTGCAGAGGGGGAGGGAGAACAAGGGAGACAAGAGCCCCTAAAAGGAGACAATGTTGCAGCCCTCACTCAGATAAACCATTGATGTGGCAAAATCGGCTGCGTTTAGATTGTAAAACCAAATCCCGAGATTCTTCCTTCCAGTGGAAGTTTTCTTCAGCTTGAACAAAAACGTGGAAAAAAATCTCAAGGTTTTCAGGCTTGAAACAAAGCAAGGAGAGACCTCAATGCCTCTGAGCAGCTTTTTGACACTCATTGCAGAGCGATGTGTTGTGAAAGGCTCACACAGCCGGTGACGTGCGGTGGAGCGGCAGCGACGGATGCGGACGTGTCACAAAACCCAAGGAACAGGAAAGCTTTGTCTGGGAAACGACGGTGTGTGTTATTGATGGCTCAGCAGCCAGAAGACCTCAGTGCTTGGAGAGGATAATGGGTTTGTCATCTCCCAGCCAGGGAGGACTTGAAGAGAGGCAGCGTTTCAGCTCCGTGCCCACCCCGTGACCCCGGTGCATGGTCCCACAGGTCCCACAGCAGGACAAGCAGTGCCAGCTCAGCCACGACATCCCCCCCCCAGTACACTCAACCCACCGCACGTCCAACCCACACCACGTCTCAGCTCTTCTTCCTCAGCTGGACAAGCTTCCCAACAGCTTTCACACCCTTAGTAGTGTTTCTTCAAAGAGCGAATACATTTGCCGAAATTAATTTTGGGCCGCAGCTTCTTAGGAGGTGCCCATTCCTCCATCAGACAGATTAGTGGCAGAGCCTGCTACAAGCTACAGTCTCATCACCGAAAATGTACTAAGTAGATTTTCCCCTTTGTTTACTGAAAAGCTACTTTCTTCAAGGTGACTCAAGACAAGAGGCAGTTTGCTTAAATAAAAGATTTGCTGGTTGCCAGAAGTCCCCCTTTCATCCCCGATCACTTCCTACAGCTCAGGAAGAGAATTCTGCAAAGAGTACATGGGAATACAACAAGAGAGTTGAATCTTTATTCATTTAAATCATTCAGTTGCAAACTAGAGCCAACCAGACAGAAACACTGGGATTCAAACTTGGCCAAAAACGGTTAGAAATGAGAAACAATTTGGCTATGGCAGGATTACCACTACATTAGCTGGGAGGTCAGTCCAACTACTCAGAATTTCCATTATGCTCCAAAAGGAATGCAAATCTCTGCTTACCCCATCACCACTACAACAGTTACATATTCAGATTTCTTTCTGGAATAAGTGCAAATTTGCTTTGATTCTATGACATTTCATCACTTAATACATTCATAGCATGTCAAGGGAAAACTTGACTGAATTCACAATGCTGTACTGATTGAGTTCCTAATAGGAACAGCTGTCAGAAGGACTTGTAAGGATAAATTTCAAAATTACATTTCCTAGTTGTCAAGAGGACTTTCTGCACCAAAGAGCCTCTCTACCTACATACAGCACTTTCTGGGACACAGAGATGGACAGCTCCTCTCTTCCCAGTTGCCATCAGCCCATGACACGGCAGCTGGCTGCAGCCACACCAGTGTCCTGCACTTGAGTCACACAGCTATAGAGTCAGAAAAGGTTTTGCTGTAGACTCATGAACAAGCTGTGGAAGAGGAGCAGGAGACCACGTGAAGAGCAAAGCTCTCCCTCATCCCTTCCACACACCAAAAGATCCCCCGAGCACAAACTATCCAACCACAGACCTCAAAGGTGAACAGAGAACACAGGAGGCAGCATAGCTGGAAGTCAGCATCTATCTTAGCTGAAAATGGGGAAAAATGACACAGAAAACCAACCCAATTCAAGTTTGAGTCCTTGGCCAGTGCCCCAGCCTCAGAGCTTCCTGCTGCTCTCAATCTCTACCTATGAATGGAAAAAAACCTGGGAAGTTTTCCTCTGCTCTTGATCCCTCATCTGAAATTTTCACGTTTATTTAGAAAAGTCTTCAAAATTCTGTTTCCAAGTGAACCCAAGCATTTCCAAATTCCTCTTCCTCTCTGCAGGGAAATGACCTACCTTCAGCACTCCTGATGTGGGTAAACAGGATCCCCGCCTGTCATCACCCTGTTTTAATTAGACAAAGAGTGTGTGTGACAAAAAGCAGTGTTCTTCAATACTTAAAACCAACCAGTCTCAAATAAATATTTAAAGCTGTCCTGATTGTTGGATAAGCAGCTTTTGCAGAGCAATTGCAAACGTCGCCATTGTTTTGCCATACAGTCGCCAGCAGCTGGAAGCTCCAAGATGCCCATTTCAATCAGAAATTTTCCATTTCAAATGCATTTGGCAGTTTGCTCATGGTGAGAAGTGCTTCTCATCACGTGAGCTTTCAGAAGACTGAAAGGAGTGAAGCACGGGTGGTTTTCCTTAAAACATGGGTCACAGCACAGCTTTCTGTAAACACTCCTTTTTATGAGTAAATAAGTAAGAAAAGGTGCTGTTCGATACTTCCTTCACTGCTATTAGGGAGCTGAGAGGCTACTGCTACACCAGACAAAGCCTTCGGTCAGTCCCACAGAATATTCCCAAACAAATGAAAAGAACGGTGGGAGGAATTGGCTTAAAAGTGCATTCATTGTACTTTCCTTTTCTTTAAATGTAATAATATGCAACAGCTCCTTGTGGTGTTGAGTAGACAATGCTGTTAACTCTTTTTTCATTCCAGCACTTCAACCACTTACACTCACATTCTTCCACCTAATCACTACCTCGCCGTTGTTAAAATTCATCATGCACTAGGGGCCAAATCTTGAGGTCCCCACTCAAACCCTCCCTTAAATGAGCTCTTAGCAGGATTTCTGCATGATTAAGCATCACAGATTTTTCTTTTCCTTAATTGATATCTGAATAAAGAAGACAAGAATTGGCCTTGATCATTACCATAATGCTTTCATGTTTTCCACAATGCCACTCAAAAGCCTAAAAATATGGCATAGAAGCCCTATAGGGAATTAATGTATAGTGTCTGTATTTGTACCAGGAACCAATTGCTGAACGAAAAGAAAAAAGCAGGATATTTGAAATAAACCTGGAGGATGCATTAGCAGAAGCACTTCTGAGCAACTTGCCCTTTAAAGCACTCATGGGACAAATTCATCTTGAGAGTCACTTCAAAGGGAATGGTCTGTAATCAAAATTAATCACAATTAATTTGGCCCCAGGTTTCTGCCACTGAGAGGCAGACTCCTGCAGTCAGCGCTGCGGGCAGTGGATGGCAGGGATCACATCCACAGCGTCCACCTCTGCTGATATTGCCAATTCTGCTACGCTGGTGCCATCACAAAATGCTGCAACAGGATTCAGGCCAAATTTGCTTATCGGCTCCGAACCACGAGGCCGGCCAGCAATATGTGCTGAATGGCACTCTTTTTGAGGATGTCATCTTTCTATTTATATTACCTAATTCCTCTCCTCCAGCTCCCTGTGGCAAACCAACAGTTGAAATCACACAGTATAAGCTAATAGGGTTATGTAAGTGTCCATTTGCTGTACATATGCTCTCCCCCCTAAGGCGAGCGATCACCAGGACTCCATAGCAAGAGAGGTGCACCTCCCATTTTTGATGTCTAAGCACATCAGAGTTTTGGAGGTGCTTTGAACAGTGTCTCTGCCCTTGTTGGAGGAGGACATGTGGGCAGCTGAACAAGAAGCAGGCAGCAGAGAAGTGTCATGGGGGCAGAGGTGCATCAGGGCTGGACATCTACCCTTGTCTGCCCAGGAAATACAGCTACACTAAAAGCAGAAGATGCCAGCTCCATATGTGGCCCCTCTCAAAGTATTGCTGAGTAGACAAAACCTTCAACCTTTTTTGCCCAGGCTTAATCCCTTGCTCTGCCTGGACAAAAACAAATGTTTCCTTGAAATGGAAAAAGCCTGCTTCCGTGTCTCTTGATGCCTCTGCCTCTACCATCTGTTTCAAAGTAAAATGGGTTTATGGACCTGGATAGTTCTTTTGTTTTAAATACATTTGTCTTCCATAATTACACATAAAAGAAACCATATTAATTCCTGTAATCCATGAATTGTGCTACCCTTCACTCCAAGGTACGTAGAAAGATACAGGTCCTATAACATGATGGACTGCTGGCACCAAATCTCTTGCTCTCTGGAAGCATCCAGGGTTTAAAACCTCAAGAAGAATGTCTAGGAAATATAAATCCATACAACATGAAGTTTAAAGCAGGTATTTGAATGATGTATATTCATGGGGTTTTGTTTGCCATGTTCTATCATGAAACTGCTCTCAAGTTCAGAAAGACCTATTTCTAGGTACAGTTTGAGCCTTTCTCCAGAACAGTACAAACACACAGCACAGCAGAGGTGGGGCTTTGCTTCTTTACACATATGCCTCCTGTACATGCAAAGCTTATTTTACCCACTTGGTAAGTTTGCTGCTGCTCCCTCCCTGGCAGTTTGGAGGGCACACAGACAGCAGTGCCGCTTCCCAAACTGGCTGCTCCCTTTGGTTTTCTGGCCAAATCCATTAATCAGGCCTGACCCATGGAGGCTGCATGTGCATGTACTGTGAAATTCCCTGACAGGGCACTGCTTTCCACTGACATGACCCTTTGCCAAGCTCCCCGTGCCACGCCAGCCACTCAGGGCACACAGCACAAGCTAATGGGGCCCTGCACGAGTCCATCTGCGCACATATGCTCTGTGTGCCCTGAGGAGCAGGTCCCTGCTCCACCTGGAGCTGGAGGGAAGGGACAACTTCCCAGTGCCCCACAGCCCCGTGCTCCATGCCTGAGTAGAATTCCTGGCAAATGCCCTTGCACTGCAGTGTTGCACTCTGTCCATTCTCTTCCCCAGCAGACCAAGCAGCCTTCTCAGAGAATTTCTTTTCCCTGTTTGCTTCTTTCCAGAAGTCACATCAGACATGCATTACCTGGCCTGGAAACCACTGCTTTTATCCTTCAAGTGAAGAGCAATTAGTGGGCATGTATTTCTGAAAAGTCTTCAGCGAGAAGATTCAATGTTCCTATTCCAGGGAATATAATAATTACTTTCTTTTCAAACTTCCTGTTGTTGAAGCTAGTAAAAGCTGATTTTACAAAAGAAAGACAATTTCTAGCCTAAACAGATCTCCCAGTGCTCAGCTACACTTGGCAGTGGTTTTGAACATTGTGTGTGACACCTCACTGATCACAGATGACAAAGTCTCCGTCACAGTCCATCGCCAACTCCAGCTCCCCCAGCAGGCAGAAAACTTGAGGTGTAACACTGTACCTCTCTTCCTTCTCTCACTGCAAGCAAAGCTAGTTCACCTCAGATGTTTCTCAAGCAGCAGAATACCAGCTTCAACACAGCTACATCCTATTAATGTTGATATATGTGAGACCTTTTAAAAGGCCTGGGGAAGAGAGATTTGAATTTGTTGAGATAAATTTAGTCACCAGAAACTATAAAGATGAGAGAATCCAATAAACTAGCATTTATCTTTCTTCTTTGTTTGAATAGAGCTCACCAATATACAGCACTGTGGTTTTACCTGCAATCAAAATCTGTAAATTCAGTTCCTCTAGGTGTTCAGTCATGTGAAGACAAAACTGATTCACACTGTCCCTTCTCCCACCCTGAATGTGTATTTTGGGAGGTGAATCTTCCCAGAATATAGTATTATCACTCTGAAAACACTCCAAGTTTTTGAATGTAAATCCATGTGACATATACCCAAGATACATGAAATTCAGCAACAGCAACTGGAAATGTTGGATTCTTTTCTTTTTCTTCCTCCCTCCTGCCAGCAGATGGGCTTTACTGAACCCAAAGATGATGATACGAGCCTCTGTCAGGCTCTAACATCGCAAAAAAAAAAAAAAAAGAATGAGCCATCACAGCAAGTGAGAAAAGTGTCATTTTCTCCACCTTTTCTTGGATGGTGAAACAGAAGCACAAGGAAAGCAAGCAAATCACTCACGGCCACACCAAGAATAGCACCAAAATCCCCAACCATAGGACACGCTACATACTTGTAGTAACAAAAAATATATCTGTCATTGCATGTCACACAGGCTCATTCAAACTAAAAATTTATCACTTGCTTCGGACTCCAGCCAGGTGACAGCAAATATATCATGGAGCTGTCAACAATCTGCTAATCTGAGCTGTGAAGTGTAGGAATACAAGAAGCTTAAAAATATACTGCTCCTTCAGAAACCATAAATTTTGCTGGCTCTTTCTCACATACCACTGGGTAATAGGTCTACTCCAGCTAGTTCACTCCCACCTCCTGCAGTTAAACAGTTTCATTTTGCATGTCTATTTAGAGAATGACAATCAGGCATACGAGGCAGTAGAAATCACCCATGGGTATACTATAAAGAAACACAGAGCCTCTCTGGTTCTTTGACTGAGAAGAATTACCAGTGACAGATTTATCTGCAAAGTTGGTACAGAAATCCCAGGCCAGACGCAACCAGATTTTCGGAAACAGGTGGAATAACATTCCCGCCCATCTGGAAACCTGGTCTGTTGTGCTCTTTGGAACAGAGAAGAAAGCAAAAAGAAGGAAGACCTTTCCTCTTCCATCTGAAACCAAACCATATGTCTAAGCTGCACCTTTTCAGAGAGCGTGCAAAGGATGGCACAGTCCCATGAGTGAACACTCAAGCAGGGACTCCAGCCTCTCTCAGCACATATACTGGGCAAAAATTCAAAACAGGGTGGGGGAATGAGCTCTGATTATAAACAAAGACGTTTCAAAGGATACTTTCACACAAATAACAGCTTATTCATGGCATTTCACACTGGGCACATCTGTGGGAGACACAAATAAAAAGCAAACCTCCTTGTTGTCCAAGTCATGATGTTTTATGGGCAGCATGCTCACTAAGGACTATTTTAGCCTGCTTAGCCTAAACACTATTGCCCCTCCAGCTGTGTGACCTGGTCTGGCTGTAGAAGGCAGTTTGACTCACCATTCTTCATGTGAGTTCAGTTCTTAAACTGAACTTCCTTTATGCCAAACAGCTTGGTGTACCTGCCATTCTTCATTTCCTGCTCCGGCCACAAACTTCAATTTTCTCTCCACAGCACTTAAACAGCGCATAATTACAACTAATTATCGATCACTGAGGGATTACTAGTTGACAAATCCAATTTTCACACCGCTATCAAGCATGACTGACTGTGGCCCAGAGAGGATAAAAGGTACCTGCACGATCATAGAAACCTGCAGGTCTGGAAGCTGGGTGGGACCAGCATTGTCACTGTCACCAGCACTGAACCCACCAGGCTGCAGTGGCACCTGAAGGCCAATGTGTTTAGGGACCTATTACACAAGACACTATAAATCTACACAAAGTGACAGTCCTCGCCCCAAAGAGATTCACAAGCCTAAAAAAAGCCCAGCCTTTTACATCTGTAAATGTATTCAATTTGGCTGCATTTGTACCACTTTTGCATCCCATTTCTGCAAATACTCTCACAAGCAAGCGAGCTGGCAGCGATGTTCAGAGGAACAGCTCGTTTCAGGGGAAAAAAACGCCGCTCAATTTTCCTCAAAGCAAATTTTAGATTTGCATGCTTTGGTGCACCTGCTGATCTCGACAAATCAGATCACTGAAGGAAAGGGGAGCGCTGTGCAACCCCAGAGCTCCAGGAATGCATCTCCCACCCAGCCCATTAATGGCATTTGTGAGCTGCAGCAGGCCAGTTACCCAGAAATGAGGAGTTTGCTGTCGCTTGCTCTGTGTGTGGTACAATCGAGGCACTGTGCAGAGAGAGCACTTAAGAAAAGAGAAATAAAAAAGAGAAATCTGAGAGAAAAATAACACGGAGCTGCTCAAACATCACCGAGGGGAGTAAAAAAAAGCAATGTTTTAATAAGAAGTCACATGATGAATTTTTTCCCAGTGGTACTTCAATGGAGTTACTCACATAAATCAAGCAGACACAAATCCCAGTGTGAAAATATCTGTGCTCTTGTAGCCCAGTGGCAGCCCTTCCAGCATGACTTACAACAAAAGGCTGAAAAAGTCCACTCCCGTGGTACACAAATTGGTTTATTATTAGAGCTCATCCAGCACCATTATTTTCTGACAGTAAATGTGTTTTTAACAGAATTGAAATTGTCGTGAAGAACATTTTTCTTGTAAATGTTCAACTTTTCTTTGGGGAAAAACCACATTTTTGTTTCATGTCTGTTTAACATTAAGATACATTTCCCTTTCCATTCTGTTCTAAAGGAAGCACGACAAAATGTAGAAAATGCTGCACTAAATCTTCCTGGCTCCTAAAATAATAATAATAAAAAAAAAATCGAGAATGAGTCTCACATAAAGTAAGACTGTAAGTGCCTTACTACGGACTTTATTCATTAAAAAAGACTCAACTCTATTCTGCTTCTTGTCTATGAAAGTGAAATATGATTTTATTAAATGAAGCCCTTAATACGTTTGCTAAGACTCTGTCAGGCTGAACATTAACTACATTTCCATTGTTTTTCAAGCCCAAAAAGAAAGTTGTTCTGCAAAGAGACAAGCTCACTTACAGCTTCTTAACCTTCAGACCAGCGGGGAAATTTGCTTTATGAAGCTCATTTGCAACATCCAGCACATACAAGGGGCACAGTGCATTCATAAAGAGAAAAAATGTAACAGCTTTCAGAAAGGGGCGGGGTGGGGGTGAAGAAAAACCTATAAACCCATGTTACATGCATTTCAATTTCAGGTGGCAAATTGCCTATGTGAGCCCACAGCCTGGGTGCATCCCAGGGATGTGTGGAGGACACCCCAGAAGAGACCTGCTCTTCCTCAGTAAGAAATAATACCTGCAGAAGCCCTGCAGGCTGCCATGTCTCTGCCCTTTGCAGGGGAGTTGCACACTGGGGGTAACAAGTTGCTAAATATCCCCCCACAGAGGCATTTTTGAGGTGAGGTGATGCATTGGGTCCATTACAGAGGATCACAGCCCTCAGGCAGCTTCCCATTCCAGCTGGGGCACCAGAACTAGCACCAAGCCACATTCTTGCTCAAAATTATTCCCCTCCCGACGGGCTGTTGACTTTTGTCGGGGTTTTCTGCCTCAGACACAAGTCCACTCTGCCCTCTCCTGGCCTGAACACAGATCCGAGCCTGTGCATTGCCCTGCACTCCTGTGGGGATGCTGGGATGGAGGGGATACAGGTGAGCTGGGAAAAGCCGGGGCCTCTAAGGGACAGGTGGAGGGGCAAAGCCCCTGGGAAAGTGGACTGAGCATCACCACTTGGGGGGCAGCACAGGGGGCACCCACAGGGTGGCAGCTCCCTGCCCACCAACTCACCACCCTTGTGTAGGGTACCCTTTGGGCCATCCCAAATACGTCTGCCCTGGTAACAGACTCAAAGAACAAGGCAGGAGCATCCCATCAGCCCCCCAGTCCTCACTGAAAAATAACAGACTGGGGGTAGAAGGGGCATTGCCTTCCTCCTTTTGAAAAGCACCTACTCTTTGAGGTATATCACTGGAACGTGAGCAATAAAAATAGTAATTTGTAAAACGAAAGCAATGACAGACGTTTCTTGTACCAACACTGTGAGACATTACAGATAAAATAACGTTACAGAAATAGGAGAAGCATTAGAACTATTATCATCAACAACAGCACAGGGGACACAGCAGTTTAGTAAAGGAAGTGAAAAATAGCGGATGTGATTTAAGAGGCAGAGAAAATCTGAGCTGGCAAGTTGTAATTACTGAAGCTGAAACCCAGCCAGGATCTTGGTTGACTGCCTCCAGGCTTATGAAATGCAACCCAGAATCTTCAAATGATCAAATAATTGGGACCTGGGTTTCATGTCGCCCAATGAGACACACCAGGATGGAAGTCCAGCACTAACACAGAGAAGGATCAACCACAAACACCAGCCTCCCTGGTACCTGTGACTGCAGATGCCTACAACCAAATATTGACCTGAACCAGATCTGCCCTGCACAGTCATTTTTCTTCCCAGGGTGGTACAGCTGCAGGTTTCTTTCAACCATGCTTCAGCAGCCTGTAAGCATCTAATATCTAGTCAAAGGACATCATTCATCCATTTTATGGTTCCCAGAATGCAAAGATATCTACCCAATTTCCTACAAAACATTAATATTAAAGTATGGCTTTCTCAGCCCAAATCATGCAAGTTGAACAAAGTTCTCCTGACGTTTTATGACAAGGTGATTAATAACACCAAGAAGAAGAATGAAATGATACCAGATTATAAACTATTGTAAATCTTTCAGTCATCCCAGGAATAATGAATGTAGATTTCTTAGGAGAGCAGTACAGATTTAAACAGAATCATTTTAGTTTTCTTGTCAATCAAGAGGCTATTTATATAACAGCAGAAAGAGACAATGAACTCAATCTTAAAATAAGAGTGTAACACATTCAAAGGAAGGGTTACTGACACTTCTTTAACACTTTTTCTTCTTTAAAAAAAAAAAAAGATTCCAAAAACCACCCTAAGCCAGAATTTCCAGAGCGGTTATAGAAAATGTTGCATCTTAACCATAACTGCTGATCACTGACCTTCCCTTCTCCAAGAAAGAGCCTCAGTGACAAGAAATTCCACGTTCAACTCACCCAAACGTAGTTGGACTTAAAAAGCCTGAGCTGACACAACCAACTTTTTTCAAACACTTAAGTAAATAATTTTAATAGTATGGTCAAAACTATACTGGCCTGAGCATTCAGTGGACCAAAATGCCACAAACTTCCTTGAAAGGGGTTTTAGGGTCAAGTAAAAAGTGAATGCAAACTCTTCACAAGTTCTTCTACAAATGCAGTAAAGTCTTCAGCCTTCACCTTGAGAGAAAGGTTATGGCCTTGCTCTGCTTGTGGCTGCACAGGGGAACCCTGTGCTCTCTGACCCCTAGAGGCAGATTGTCCTAGACCTTACCTCAATGCAATAATTAATAAATAATAATACCGAATTTGAGCTCGTGGAACTCGTACAGGCTAAATGTTCCAAAGAAAAATGAATAATGCATGCAGAAGAGATTCATTCGGGGGAAAAAAAAAAATCTAACTTCAGTTCAAAATAAAGCCCTGGTTGCCTTGGCAAAGAGGATTTAATTGCTGTAATCACTACATCTCACATAAGGTCGCTGTTAGAGGGAGTCCACAGCACTGCTATTCATTCTGTATCTGCTCTATGGCAAATCGAGGACTACTGGTCCCAAGAGCATCAGGGAAATACTTCTGAAAGCGTTTAAATTATTTTTAAAGGGTTATTAGCTTTGGCAAGTGAGTCAAAAGTCATCTTAGCTGAAGAGCATAGGTACTTATGCCACATTACGGAGATAACAGCAGGAAATGCAATAATTAAGAATGTACTAATAGTGTTACTGTGTGTCATTAAAAACAGTACTCAAAACATGACCATTCCCTATCCATCTGGGTCCTGTCCACCCACCCACTCAGGGTTACTACAGCCCCTAACAAATTTCCCAGAGAAATAGGAAGCCAGAACACTGGCCCCACACGTGTCTTGCACACAACCAAATTCAAATAGTTTTACTGGCACAAATCCTAAGCAACTCTATGGAAGTCAATTAAATCACCCCTCTTTTCTGTGTAAGAGAGAGAAGACTCTGGCCAGGCAAATTGAATTAGAGATGGGCCAAAGCCAAACTCCCAGATCCAATACTCACAATGCATTTGGATCCTGATCCAGATTCTCACAGTCTGCTACCACTTCTCCCTCCTCCTCTGCCACCTCCCAGGATGGGACTAACTTTTCAGACTGTCCTCAAGCATCACTTGGTGCATTTTATCACTATCTTCCACAAGGGATCTGCATCAAAGAGTTCATCCATGTGCTTCCTGTGGCCACTTGGCACATTTCTTGAGCAGACCCTCATTAACTTGAGCAGATGCTTAGAAAGCCCATGAACAAGGCATTGCCTATCCCACACTTCTGCTCTCTGCCTTTCCCACTTGCTGTCTTCTAGGACCAGCACAATTAGAGATGGGGATTTAGTGAAAATGCATTTGAGGACTCCTTCATTAATGCCACAAAAGCTTGGGCCACACAGCGAGAATAAAAGCAACTGAGAAAGTTCCCTTGGCAGGAAAATTTTCAAAAGGATGTTGTGGAGAGAGGAAGGCATATTTTGGTCTTAGCAAGCAATTTAAAGGAAAGCATGACAGGAGCAGAGGGAGATCTGCTGGAGCCATGCCTGATGGCTCAGAGTGACAAAGGTGACAGCTTTGTCCCGCAAACATGGGGCTGCTTGAATATGGCCCTCCCAGGAGCACCCTCCTCATTGGGACACCCCTGGAAATACTGCTGCTCAGACCAATTCCTCCTCTGCTGGGAATACCCACAGCATCTCTGCAGGGATCCTAAGGAGAATATATTTTAGAGTCGTTCTCCTGTTACTGAGTTGTGTGTAACTCCCAACACAGGATGAAACGCTGCTGCATGCAGGGCACTGACACCCAGCGCTGCTTAGGGCAGGGGGCTTTTGGGTGGCAGACTGAGAGCTGGGGGGAGATGAGAAGTGAACCCCACCACTCGGGATCTGCTCCCCGGTCTCAGGAAAGCTCATACAGAGAGTTGAATCAAGACTGGTCCCACCACACGGGGGCTTTTGGCAGCTCTGCCAGCACGAGGCATCCCCGTCCTGGCACCGCCTCGCTCCCCGCTGCCCACGCAGCGCCGGAGGGCTGGCAGCGAGCGGTGCAAGAAGTGAAATAGCTTTAGCTGTAAGCACCATTTGCTGTGCCTCAGGATGGCAGACTCATTTGTCACTGTTTTCTTCTCCTGTAGCTCTTTTGATTCATCTGGGATCCAATAACTTTGTTAATATGATTTCTTTTATACCCTGGCTGAGTGAAGAGTCCAAGGCAGACGTGGCAGCCATTGGAGGCATTAAATACCTCACACACAGCACAGCTCCCTGCTCTGCCTTGTCCAAAACCATTCCTTACAGGTCCTTTATTGACATAAATCACGTGGGGAGCAGGAGGAGCACCCAAAACAAGAAGATATGTTGACAATTTTTTTGCAATATTCTGTCTCCTGCTCTTTCTGAAAGTCCTTCCTCCCCAAAGCTGTCAGCAAACCATCACACTGGCCTTCTTCTATCAGACCATGCAAAAACTCGTGGGTAAACACAAGGACAAAAGCAACTCTCTGTTGCATCAGCAGGAATATGAAGAAATTGAGATCAATGTGCTCGCTCAAAGCAATACTTCAACAGCTTCATGAGATAGTAATCTGGTTTTTACCAGGATAAAATTACAGCAATGCACAGCCCCAAACATCTTGGGAAAAAAGGGAATTTCAAAGTAGACACATTTTTCTACTTTTAATACTATTCATTACACTGAACGTAATGAATAGAAGGAGAACTAACTGCATAAACGACCGAATCACTGTTGTGTCTGACTTGTTTAAACAAGACTGTGATTTACTGCACTGCCAGCTAATGAAGAGCTGTACAAGAACTGATCAATGCCATCATTGTCTGGCAGTACAAAGCAGGAACTACTCAGCATATTGTCCAAAACAAAGACTCCCCCCCAAGCTCCCTGCCAGGGACTTGCTTACGAGGCGACACAGTTTGCAAAGAGCCACAGCATGCCCCCAAACTTGAAATGATCACTCAAAATCAGGAACCTTTTCTGACCTGTGCTTCCAACCTGAGTACAAGGTAAAAAATAAAAGAAACGGATGAAGAAAGTGTTTATCTCGCAGTTGTCTTCTTTAAATTGCCCTTTGTGATACTGTGTATTTAAGCAGTTTTGTCAGCTCAAGGCAGTTTCGTGTTCATTAACAGAGGTAACTGAACTCAGAGCCGGGTGCTCACAGGCAAAAAAACTCCTAATTCCATCTTCAGTGCCTTTCCCTTCCCCTTTCTTATCTGCACCAACGTTAATCACAGCAGGGATAAGACAGGATAGCCCCCAGCAAAAGAAAGTTCTGGAGAAGAGTAGAGGCTGAACCTTCGGCAGCCCCTTTGAGGCAGCTCCTCTCCCAGGAGGGATCACACCCAGCACACCTCCACATCACAACGAACCAAGGGTGCCCTTTTAGTGATGGTTTCCTCCAAAATCCCCATCCCAGGCCCGCTCAGCATCACAAGTATTTGAAGTCCCTGCTCTCAGTGCAGCCCTGCCACATCTGCTGACAGTGCTCTGCAGATCCACACCCGGCCCCGGAGCAAGCGCTGAGTTCTGCAGGAGCTGCCTGGAGTTAATTAGCAGGAGCTGTCATGTCAGTGCTTTCAGAGATGGGGATCAGCCTGGGAACAAGCTTGTAGAACCCGAACCATTTAAAAATGTAAAATCTCTTTCCATTACCATCAACAAGGCTGAGTTTGTGTCAAGCCACACGGCGTATTGGCACCTTCCAGATCCATGGGAAGCGCTTTTCACATCATCTCTGTTTGCAGAGCACAGCAATGTCTGCTAACACGGCAAGAGGTTGTCAGGCCTCCTATTACAAACCTTATTTGTCACACACATGCAAAACAATCCAATGTGTCAAGATGCCACCAGTTGCACACAGCACCGTGTACCCACTTGTAGTGCGAAGACAAGACACCTGCTCATGCACCAACCAGGCCAAAATCAACACAACTAACTCCTTTTTCCACTTCAGGGTTCTGAATATGAGATACAGCAAATTAATTTACGTAACACTGCCACATCCTTAGTGCTCATAGATGCAGATGGGCAGATGAATGAGAAAGTTGAGGTGCTGGCAGGACTTGAATAGAAGAAAAACTAAAGTTTCAAGGCAAACCAAACATCTTTTCCAATCAGAAGTGGATCCTTGTTTCATTCCAGCTGTACTAAGTGTTCCCCCACCATACATATGAAACATTTCCAAACTATCAAAATTAAAAATAACTAAGGTTTCACCTTCTCAGTGAAAAACACTGGTGAAATGAAGACTAAATATTGTTAGTTAATCTAATTCTGTATTTTTATTTTTAAGAGTTGGAGAGGTCCAACTCTTAGGAACATTTCCCCACTCCTGTGAGAGAAGAGAATCCTAAGCCAAGGCTGTGGAGGACAAGGGAAGGAGTAAACAGCAGGGACACTTGCCACACTCACCCAGACTCAGCACCACAGCCTCATCCTCCTTCACCTTATCACCAGCTTTGTAACACCACAGGAACTCTGTTTCTGGACAAAGCATCGTGTTCAGGAGCCCTTCTGCAGGGCAGCAGAAGTTCCCATCAGGAAACATCCCAATTAAAAATAAAAAAAAAAAATCAGTGATTTATCACCACGACACTGCAACCCCATCTGGAAGTGCTTCAAAGCCAATATCCAACAACTAGCAGGGCTTCTCACTGTCATGTGGGGCTGCTGCTCTGCCTGGTTTATTCCTGTGAAGAGTGATCATGGACGGCTGATTATTGTGGCAGATAGTTGACCTTTATCTCAAATTCCATTAAAAAGTTTTATTGACTGCAGTCTTTCAGGGTCTTTCAGGATTCACTGGGTCATTTATTCACTGTCGGAGATCCATTGGTTTTTAAGCTTTTAGGAGTGCTCAAGCTCCAGGAAGGAGCTGGTTTTTTGTAATTTTTAAATGGCTTTGAGGCTGTACAAGGGGGTGGTTTCTTTTCTGCTCCCTCTCCAGTGTGGCTAGGGCAGAGGAGGTTATCTTAAGGCACATGAAAAGGAGAGAAAACCTGCCAGCATGGCACAGCTACTGCCAGGGCAGGTTGGCTTGTGCACGTGGGTGCAGCAGATTCATGCACTGCCAGCAGCTCCCAGGGAGGATGCCTTCTTCCCTTCAGCCAACAGACATCCAGGTCTAACTCCTTCATACAGCATCCTTGTGAAATGTGTGACTCCATACCATCATGCCAGGCTTTCGTCAGCTAAAGCCAATTTTTCTGGGCCACGCGCCTGCCTCGAACAGAAATAAGGAAAATAAGAGAATGGTTCAGCCCTTTCTGAAAGGGAATTTATAGAAATGGTTTACTCAAGCTAAAAAAAATTCTGGTGACAGCTCCCCCAGGCTTCGTGGGAGTGTCCTGAAAGGATGTTACTCCCTTTCCCATTGAGTGACAAAAAGAAAAGAAAATAGTGGGAGGAAGACAATGTATGCATCAAATGAAGCAGTAGATCTGGAAAAAAATAGTGTGAATTTGTCTTTGAGGAATACGTTATAATGCAGATATATTTGGGGACTGAACTAAGGCTGCACAGACCTCTTTGGCATTTCCAGACTTTGCAGTGCTTGGTTTTTTTTCTTAATATTGCATATCATTATTTAATACCTACATTTAGTTCAATATATATTGAGAGAAAAAAGAGAAATAACAAATTTCAACAGTCATCTTGGGTTTATTAAAATCTTTGGGTAAAAACCAAATATGCCCAAGCCACCAATAATGCTTTAACTCTGTGATTATTTCTAAATCTGAACCAGCATTTCTGATTTCAGAAGTAAATTTTTTTCCTTTCTCAACACTTTGACTTCTGCTGAATTTTCACCCTAAAATGACGATTCAGTTAATCATTTATTTCTCTTGCCAGTAATAATCCCCAGTAATAATCTCCAGTAATAGTTCTTCCCCATTCCTACCAGCTTGGTTTAGAAGCAAAGAAGGTCTCACGGAGCCTCCTTCTCACAGGCAGCCAGGCTGCATTCCCCACAGTCTGTATGCTCTCATTTTCTATGCATTTCCAGATCCAAAACCTTCTGTTTTCTTCCCCTTGTTTGCTCTTGGCAGCTATTGGCAGGAGACATCCTCTTAATGATCTTTTTCTGGCCTTCTAGACGACTGCTCAGACTTCTACAGATCTTTCATTATTAACGCAGAAGCCTCGTAAGTCAGTTTTAATGGCCTGTGCAATTTTTACTCCTTAGCAGGAGACATAACCCCCTCCATATGGATATATGTTTATTAATATAAATCCTTAATATCATTTTTCCCAATGAGAATAATCAGGAGAAGTCAACCGGCAGGCATTACACCTTGTACTGGTTCATCCCAAAAATCAAAAAGCAATCTTTGCCCTGCACTGTGTGGAGCCATGGCAGGGAGGAGCAGATAATCCTTCTCCCTGAGGTTGCCTAGGCACCGAGTGACAGCAAGGTTTCTTTGCAGGGCCCTGCAGACACAGGACCACATCCTGACCACAGCCGCTTTCATTTCCCTACCGGGGGGATTCATTACCTGGTTTCAGCCCCTTACTGATATTCCTGGATTATCTCTAATCTCTACTTCTATTCTGATCCAGCAGAAAAGAAGGATGGGTCATTCGTGTTAGGGATGTGTAAGGAATGCCAACAAACCCACTTTTTGTCTGTCACTCGACTATTTGCTGTTAGTGCTCAGCCTTCATTACCAGCACATCCTCGCCGACACTTTAAATGGGGAGACTTGGAAAACAGGACAAAAATCCATGGTTTATTTCTAAAGACTGTCCTCATTTCTTCCCTATAACCAAAGGGCAATTGTCCATTTATTCCTTTAAACATTTTTCTGCTGTACAAATTGACTCCCATTTTTCTTTTAAATACACCCTTTGAGTCTCAAGATGGAGTTAAATAATAACAAACACCACAGAAGAAATAGAAGCCATTCCCAATGCTATTAGATGAGATTTCTGTTCTTCCAGTTGAGCAGGAATTGTTTTCTCCTGTCTCTTTTGTAACTCCTCCATGTGTATCAGGAGACTTCTTCCATTTAGCAATTAGCACAGAAATTGGTGTTACCCCTTCTGCAGTCATGACTTCCATCTTCCCTCATTTACTGCATTTCATCTAAGTTTGTCAGTGAGGAAGGTAACAGAAATACTCCAGTGCCTCAAAGGACAAAAAGTGCCTGAATATTTTTGACGCTGGAGCACGTTGTGACACTGAAGCATGTAGGAGTCCTGCTGGAATCTCAAAGCTGTCCTTCATATTTTTTTATTATTTTTGTTTTAAGTAGGTAGCCCATAAAAGAGTTTAATCATGGCAACATAACCCATTTCACCTACCTTTACAGCTAAACTCTGCTTAGTGACAACCCACCAAACATAATGGGCAAAATTTATCTTCACAGATGGTACATTTTACAGTACAGATCAGACCAGCAAGGCCACAAAATAATCTCCAGCGCCATAAGAATTTCATTGCAGACATGTATAGATCATCTGTCAAAAAAGTGAGCAGCATGACTGTCAGGCACAGCAAAAGCACTAAATGCACACTTAGTCTCCAAATTCTGCCCCTTGACACTTACACCAAGCCACGCCAGCTGGGTTGCAGTATGAAGAGAAACAAATTCCCCAGACCAGAGCACCACCAAACCTCCATTCCATCTGAAATTCTAGTTATTAAATGAAAACAAACAGCCAAGAGCCCAGCAAAACCAGTTTGGACTGATGGAAGCGACTGGAAGTGATAGCTGGAGCTTCACAAACGAGCTGCAGCATCACCCCATAAGTAACACTGCTGGGAGGAAGGGGGTCTAACAAGTGAGCATCTTTCAACACAGCACCCTGCTGAATCAAGGAACTGTTTCCAATTGTTTTTTGGTTTCCAAGCTTGGCTAAGAATCCCAAATTTTACCAAAACAATGAAGAATCAGCTCTCGTATGAGAACTGAAGTCAGTTTTACTAGAACAAAATCCAACATGAAATAAAATACTACACAACACAGCATGAAATAGTAAAGAAGTGCATAAAATTGAGCATATCTGTTCCTTTGCATACTGTCAGAGCTCAAGGCTGGCATCAAACGCTGTGCTGAGAATGACTTGATTTTGATCTATCATCTCATATGAGCCAGACTGCAATTCACCCAGCTACACTTATAACAGATATGATTAAAAACAATCAGTTATATTAGGCAAAAATATATTTCCCAAGGCAAACATTCACTTCAATGTATTTTTCTCTGGCTATAAACATGCAGAAATTCTACGTATATAAAAACCTTCTGGGTTTTTATGGACACTGAGCTGAAAACCAGGGAAAGCTGGTGAGGGGAAACTACATAAATTAGATGCAGGAAGTATAATGCTTGTATTTCCCTCAGCATAATTCCCTGCCCACTATGTAAACTTCAGCTGGATAATCTCCCCATGGGCCCCACGTATGTCATTTGAAACAATCACAGCAACAGTTGCCAGTGCTCCTTCCATCCTGAAGGACAGGCCAACCATCAGCAGAATTGCCTTTTGCCTCTTACTTTCAGCATTCAACTGAAGGTTAAATAAAAATACTTTGCAGTTTCTCTGATGAAAAGCACAATGCAAGCAGAGCCAAATCAAAGCCCAGACAGGCTGGACTTTTCCAAGGAAATATTTCTAGGCATGTAAAACATGCTGATTTATTGTAACAGAAACACTTCCTGGAGATAAACCGATTCTGTACTTTCAAAGAAGGAAATCCCCATGGAAACCTGACTGCTTTCCCAGCAGCTCGGGAGCACCAGGATGCACGTTGTGTGTTGGGAGAACACCTGACAGCTGGAGCCATGCAAGCCACAGGGGGCTGTGGGAGGAGATGAGGGTCTTGGCAGTAGCCAGGCTTTGTGTCTCATCCTGGGGCTCCCCAGTTTGGAAGTTCTCCACTCCCTCATTTTCTGCTTCCCTGAAACCCCAGGTTAGGCACTGTGCTCAGAGCTTCCAGGACCTATTTTGCTTTTGGAAGACAACATTTCAAAACTGTCTCTGCAAGAAGTCTTTGATTATTTCCTGGCCAGCAGAAATATCAAAACTCTACCCTTGTACCATTTAGTACAAGGCAAATGCTATTTTAGAAATTCCAATGGAAAGAAAACATCCTCATCTTAGGTTGTCTCTAATACCTTGGGAATTTTATCTGTGGTGTGGCAAAGGGAACAAAAAACTGAGAATTAAGAGCTGATGTTAAATCCTTGCAGAGCCTTAGGCAAATTCTATAATCTCTCTGCTATAGCACAGACAATCAATACACAACTGCTGAAAACCAACTGCTCCATGAGGTTGGTCCATCTTCTGACAGTGGATGCTGGCCAAATCCATATTTAACGAAGAAAAACCAGTAAATCCAGGTAAAAGCAAGACTAAGTTGTGTTTAAATCTGATCCAAACCTTTTAAAGTCTGGTTAAACCCCATTATATTTCTCACACATTCCTCCCCCCATCAGTAGCACTGCACTATGAACCACTTGTCCCAATTCACGCAGCAATCTGTAAGTTTATTAATATTCATGTGCTATTTCACAGATGTTGAATGATGTGAAAGTGCTGCATAAGGTTTGCTGTCTGTTTTCTCAACATCTGTCCCCAAAGTGCACTTCTGTCATGTTCTGCTCCCATCGTTCTCGGATCAGAAACTCAGAAGCAAGGCACAAATCTGCTCTGAGGTTTCTTTGCATGGGCTGCAACTCCTTCTTTCCCAAGGGAAGTCTCACATTCTCACAGCAGATGACACTTCTCAATTGCCTTTTGGCCCTCTTATTCCCCCAGTTTGGCTCACATTTCTCTCTGAATTTGGTCTCTGTGGAGCTCTGAACCCACAGTCTGACAGCTAAGGACATAGCAAATATTCAGCACTAACCCTCAGGGTGGTTAGAAATGCCTGAATTTTCCTATTACAGGCAGATTCACAAGTAAAGGTCAACAGAAAGTCCCCAAAGTTAAAACAAAAATGGGCCACAAAACAAGCAGTCAAAAGCTTGAGGAAGTAGGGTAGGCTGGTCTGACAGGATAACTGAAGACTACTTGTACAGTTTGGCCCCAAATCCTGGCTCTGCCAAAGGATTCCTACACAAGCTGAGGCACATCTCATTTTCTCACCTCTCAGCTCCCCTCTGTACAGTGCAACAAAATAGTTCCTCACCAGATATGACCTGTGCAAGATGTATCCAATGTACTTTGGAAAGATGGTAATAAAATTGATAAAAGCAGAGTAAGTTTCACCACAGAAATTGAAAACCCTCCTGCAAACTGTTTAGCAAAACAGATTACAGCAGTTCCCCTGACTGACTTACAGAGGGATAATTCAAGAGGCAAAATTACCACTAGAAGCAAATAGAATTAAAATAAGAAATAATCAAACAAGCATTTATAGCTCATACTTTAAAATCAATGTCCATGTTCCAAAACGTATCGTCCACACAGAGAATTTATAGTTTTCCCCCGCTGGAGAGGAAATGCCAAAGTTCTCTCAGGAAAACACTGAATATAACCAAAGAAATTACACCCAACAGTGATTTGCCTCTGTTTGTAGACTGCTTAGCATAAAGCACTTTAAAAATTCTCTTACCTTAATACAAACTGGTCTGCTAGTGAGTCATCAGCCAGGCAAACATGAAAGGTCACAATGTCACCTTCTCTGACCGGGTTCAGTGGTAAGCGAATAACGATATTTTCATCAAGCCTTAGTGAAGACTGTTTTAATTGGTCTTGATTTGGGTAAACAACGATGCTACCAATCCTCTCCATAGCTGACAAAGCTTGGTGTTCGTTATCTTCACCTGCATGGATATTGTTTTCCCACTTTTCATCCTCTGGAGAACATTCCCCATCCACTGTATAAATCTTATAGAAGAGCTCCACAGTAATCCCTTCCAGAGAGGCTGTTTCCTCTGAAACCATGGGTGGAGGAGAGCTGAACCAGCTAGGAGACAATTCCAGCTCTGCAACACATAATCCTAGAAGGCCTGTCAATCTGCAGCTGGCCACAACTTCTCTAGACTCCAGGAAAGCAAACATCTTCACACAAGGCAACATCTCCTCAGAATTGTAGTCATCCCAGTCCTTCCCCGCGATATAGAACAAGGTTTGTATTTTGGGTTTATTGGAATAGATTGAGCTGTTGATTATGTGAGATTTTAATTTCCAATTAAAAGTGAATTTATTTGTGAAACCAAAAGATGCAGAAGTCAGCATGAGGTCCAAGGGAACAGGCTGTTCAACAGAAAAGGGTCCATACGTGGCATTTAGGACAGGTGGCTGTTTGGCTTTGTATATAAAGAATGAATCCACCCTAGACTGCAAACTGGAGTTCCTCATGATATCCTGGTTGGCTTCTTTGAGGAAGAAGAAAACATCAGCATTGCAGATGTGGGAGCTCGCGGGGAGATACGTTGGCAGGTTTGAGAATCTCTGTATGCTGTCCATGATCCCTCCTCGGCTCTCCACCACTGCAGGCCAAAGATAAAAGGAAACAGAAAGACAGCTCAAATGTTTGCTTAGCGTGCCCCTCAGTTTTTCTCAAAAGCAATGTATTACCAGAGATCAATACTGCTCACTACAATTACAAAACAATCCGACACAGGTACCACGGAATAACACTTTTGGTTCAAAGCTCATACACTGAAAACATCCCACTGCATCAGCTGTACAGCTCCTCTTCCACCTGCCCCAGTCTGATACATACTTGAAAGCCATTAATCAAGTTCTGGATACAACAAGGAGGGGATTGATTGGCCAGATCCCAATCTAAGTTCCAAAACTTTTTACTTCTTCGTGTTTTTTTCTTTTATTGTCAGATTAAACTTTCAGCTTTTTCTCACCCATGTTTCAATATGCCTTAAAAACTGGCATATTAAATATCAGTAGGGAGTAAAACAACATTTTAAGCAGTAAAACTGAACGTTTTCTTTAGCCTAATGTCACTAACACACCATGCAATGGGGGGTAGCAAATCTGCATCGCTCCCAATTCATTCTGCCAGGTCAGCAGTTTGGAGGTTGGTGGAAAACTGATAAAAGCTTTGTGTTCTTGAAACCAAAATTTTTCACATTAAAATATATAGGGTTTCACAGGGGTCTCCGTGGGATGGATTTATAGACAAGAGTGAACTTGAGAGAAGGAGAAATCCTTTACATACAGCAGGTTTGCAGATGCTTAGAAGGATTTTTTTGTTTAATTCCTGAGGAGAATGAAACACATTTGGAAACCACAAAAGTTTTCTCTACAACACAATGGTCAATCCTCCAGCCAGCGCTGAGCAATTTTTCTCAGGAAAGAAAAGATTCCAGAGGGAGGGAGGGATCAAATAGACGTCTTTGGTTCGGGCCAATCTCTAATTAATAGTGAGATATATTCAACCTGGGCTGCAATTCTACGAGAAACAGTGGGTCTTTCAAACTAACAATTCATATGCTCCAACAAAAAGCCGGTGAATCCAAGCTCCTGGGACTGCCACAGAGGAAATAAACAGAAACCCAATGAATTGAAATGAAGCAGTTCCATAATGCAGAGAGATAACAGAGGCACAATGACAGATCCTAAGGTCAAAACTCTCGTTGTCTCTCGCTGAAGCTTAGCTGTGATTCCACTGTTTGTCAGCACTGGGCAGAGCAGATACACAACGCGACAACCGCACAAACAATTACACCTGTTCCAGCCAGATGACTCAGATACTCGCAGCCACAATTTAGCAGAGATAAAAGCTCTAATATTTAAGCTCTTTTTTTCGGGTTGTGTATTTTTAAAGCCTACCCATTTATCAAAGACGGATTCCAGGGTAAATCCCATCCATTTGACTTCGCCCCACTCTTGTTCTCAGCTGAAATTCTGGTCATTTATTTTTCAACGGTTTGATATTATCTACACTTGTTTAAATGCTTCTCATTTCATTGCTACACTTTTGCCTTTACTTTTGCTGTATATTTCCTTGTGCCAAGATTTGTCTTCAACCATTGGAATATTCTTTGCAGGAGTGAGTAAATATGCAAAAATATACAAAAGTATCAAAAAAAAAATTCTCGGCAGGAAACAATATCAAACAGTCTCCTCTCTCACTACTGCACATGGGGATCAGATCAGGGTTTCCTCTCAGCTCCACTGGCAAATGCAGATGCAGAGCAGCTGCCAAGCAGTCGTCCCACCTGGCTGTCCTCTGCCTTGCACTGATGCATAAACATCAGCCCATCTCTCCCAACACACCAGGCCAGCCCACACCTTCCTCTGCACAAGGCAAGGAACCCACAGCAACCTGCAACAGGGATAGAGGCAAAAAGCAGAACCTGGTGACCACTGTTCAGCAGGGATCAGGAAATGCCCCACTACCACTTGCTGTGCTGCTCTGTGGGACCCCCAATGCTTTTACCTCAGCACTGAGTAACAAACGTACTTGGAAACACAGTGTGGGTCAAACCTCATCCTGCTCATAGCAGGAGAAAAGAGAAGATGCACACTAGTTCTAGAACAGAAGTCTCCAGGTTTATAGAGCACCTTGACACAGTGTGGTTTGTTGTGCAATTGCACAACTCGGGAAAGCTGAGGCAGCAAGGGAAGGGAGGGCATTGTTTTTTTGCTAAAAAGTCAGATGCAGACAAGCCCCTTCCTGGATTAATTGTAAATAAATTGAACTAGATTTCAAAGTAACACTTTTGAGAAGTTGCATTTGTTGTAAAAATTGTGCAGTCGTACAGATGAGCAAAGGACAGAGAGCAGCAAGAGCACACTGATTTCTGGGGGAAGAGCTAAAACCTGCCCTCTCTCAAGACACACCAGGTTGCAGAGAAGACTTAAATAATGACATAGTTCCTGCACCTAAAGAGGAGCCAAAAACAAGACAAGGCTTAAATACATTTGTGTTTACATTATAGGACTCCCACACACACTTTATGCAGATATTTTATCTCTCTCAAGAAATGATTCACAGGAAGTTTAAAAGGTATGTTTTTCCCTTTCCTCCATGTCATTATAGAGGTAGCAGTCAGTGCCTCTTCTCAGAACTGGTGTGAGGACTAGGATATCATCCTGCTGTAACTCAAGCAAAATGAGATACAAATTTTGTCCAAAAACTTATATGGGAAGCCATAAACAGCAGTAGACAGGGCTGGGCTTTGTCCTAGAACCAGCCTGCAACAAAATATGATATCTGAATTTAGCAGCATTTTATGACGCTGTAAGAACATCTAAAAAGAAATTCTTCATATGATGGCAGGCCAACACCCCACCTTTTTAATTCAGCACATCAGCACCACAGCATCAATCTCCTTAGAGCAACGATCAGAAACAGGACACATTTGCAGCTTTCTGGTGCGCAACAATGCAATGAATCAATCACCTGCTCCTTCAATGAGAACTTCAGCAAGATCAAAGAGGGCAGAACATTAAACCAGAATGTGGGTTAGTCTTGATTATGTACAAAGAGAGCAAGAGTTGAAGAAAAGGTAAATGGCAATCAAATGAGGATCCCCAGAGCCCAGTGCTATCTCAGAGGCAGAACAGTCTGTTTTGCTCAGCCTACTGGGACATTGGGGACACTGAGGAGAGATGTGTGGCAATAACACAGTGTTGGATGTGACTTGAGATATTTACCTTGAATTTCTGAACCAACTTTTAACTTGTAACAGTCTTTCTGCAGGTGCTTTGCCCCTGTTAAGATATTCATTCAGATTAGCCAAATACCCAGACCCCTAGAGCAACAGGTCAGCTTTGAAAATCTCATCACTGCAATTTTATGCCAAAAATTCTTCTCTCCAGAGTTGGGCAATATGCTTAGAGCCCAGCTCATCCTGCTAGGTTTGAGAGTAGAGACAGAAAGAAAACACCCTTCTGATGTTTCTCAGGAGCAGAGAGAGAGGAAGACACCACACACAAAACCAAGCATATGATGCTGTGCATAAGAGAGGCCCTTTCCTGGTCCTTACCCTAACCAGTTCAGACCTCAACCAAGGCTGTTTTTCTGATGTCTTGATTTATTTTTTTTTATTTAATCATAAAATTATTAATTGCTTTTGGTTTTAATCTCACTTGACCCTGGACTTCTGCCACAAAAAGCAGCACAGGACTGAGGCAGACACAAAGCCACAGCTGCAGGGCACACTGTGCAGTAAAAACCTGCCATTCATGTAACTCAAGATTTCACTGAAGCTACATTTCTTAGATTTCATACTTTTTAATAGGAAGCAAAACAAGTATCCTGCTAGAAGACAGTGGTGGCAGCGGCAGGTCAGCATTAAAAACAATATATATGTTAAGCTGTGGTAAGAGGAAAGTCTTCTAAAATCATCATTTTGTTATTAAAAAGGATAGTAGCTCCTGTTAGAGCATAAATCCAAATTTCACATTTAAATTTTCTCTCTACTTAGCAAACTACTTAACAAGAGCCAAGTCCTCCATAAGCCCTCAGTAATTCTGAAGCTGGAGGTGCAAGGAACAACAAGTGTTTAAAATTGCCAGTTTTTCAATATCCTTTTTCTCTGAAAACAAACAAGAAGCCAATCCTGCACCTGTGGAAAAACTGTGAAAATGTTAAAATTCATCTTTCCTGCAGCATCATCAGAATTGCAGAGCGAGATCATACAGACACTCCTCTTTGTAAAAGAGGAATAATTTCAAGTAATGTGGTGCCAGTAAGTACTATGATGTTATCCATGACTCATAGAGGCAATCAATGGCTTGTCTGTATAGGAGAAAAATCACCAGCCCTTCCCACCAGCCTTTACTGAAGACCATAAAGATCAAACTACACATGTACATTATTCCACTATAAAAATGGTTCTATTCATAATAATTATTTTGTTCTGGAATTGCAGGCATTAGCCTGGAATAAAAACACACTGTATCCCAGAATAGGGTGTCTACACAAGGAAAGCTATTCTGGAACTTATAAACCATAGGAGAATAATTAATTACGGGCCAGCTGTGTAGGTCACTTTCTCTCATACAGGCAATGGGTAAGACCTGATGCTGTGCAGGGGCCCCAGCCATGAGATGTTTTTCCAGGTGAAAAACCTGGCTACAGCTGGGGAAACTCTGACTCCTAATCCCGGCAGCAGGAAAATGAGGAGGATGATTACAGTGTGGAAGTCTACCACGAGTTTAGACATCATTTGAGCACTGTGAGTAGGCTAAGTTTGGGTTGTGTGAGGATTTAAGGAGCCTAGATGAACACCCGCCTCGTGCTCTCCCTGACTCATTCAAAATTTAATGAAATAACCATGAAAGGAGGATGTCACTGTTTACTTCCCACATTCAGAGTCCATCCTGTGACTCATCTCCTCAGTTTTACATTCATGAGGAAAAGGAGGAGAAAAAGCCTCCATAGTGCCCTTGAGGGGTAAACTTCCATCATCTAACTAAACTAAGAAAAATTCCATCACCTGCCATTCAAAACCAAGCCTTACTCCTTTAGTACTTGAGGCAGTTACCCAGTGAACCACACCGACACAGAAAAAGAACCATAACAACAAAAAAATGTTTTCAACTGTAACAGAATAATTTGAAGATATAAATGATACTGCAAGAAAGAGTTAAGAAGAGTTCACAATACTTTTTTAACATTAAAGTCAGCCCAGAAGCTGTCAACATATAAAAAAAAACTGTAGAGTGAGAAAAGATGATAGGATCCTTTCAAGCTTTTCTCATTCTCTCTTCCTCTTATTCCAATTTGATGTAAGGATTTGCAACCAGTTTACAGTCCTTACATTCAATCTTGATTACACACTTGTGGAGACAAGAGATTCACTTTGCAAAACACTGCTGGTCCAGCAGCTTGTTTTGAAAGACAAGAAAAAGGATGCAATTAAAAAAAAAAAAAAAGAGAAGTCCACTTAATCCGAACATCTCAAACTGAAGAGTGGTTAATTAACTTTTGCAGGCTTGGGACAATGTCTCACATACTTATCTCCAAATATCTGAGTCAAGCTGCTGTTACTTAGGCTTCACTGCAGCTGCACGTTTTTGCCACCCTCCGTGGGAGTCGGCCCATCTCATTTCAGATGGGTATCAAAGCCCAGCCACCCTCCAGCCTCTTCTTTCACCAAATCAAGGTCCCTCCAGAATTCATTCATCCTCTCCTAGACATCTACATCTGTAGGATGATAAGTCACCCTCGAGAGGAGCCTCCTTCTGTCCAATAACTCGACCGCTAAAGGTGGCCAGTGGAGACCTGCATGTGGCAGGTTTAGGTGACCATGGCCAGAGCAGTCCTGCCCCATCAGATCTGTTGGCTCACTCTTCACTAAAGCTTCTCCTCCCACACCACATGCCTATGTTTGCCCATCACGCTGCTTTCAAAAAGCTTTAAAGCAAGCAACATCTCTGGCCTCATAAATCTTTTGTCTACTAAAATGCATTTTTAAGTGCAAAATTAAACCATGCATATGAATGAACCCCCCGATCAGGCCACAAGTTCAGTAATAAATTGTATTTTTGTGTTCCAAGGCAAGTCAAGTGCTATGCCTGCTTACCATTGCCAGAAGATTAAGTTGGATGGGGAAGTTTCTGAGCTGGTGCTTACCACAGTTTTTAGCTTGCATGCATTTTGCAGAGTCACCCATACTGAAAGACATATGTGCAGCAAGGCCACCTACAGATAGTAATAAAACCGTACTGTCTGAAAGGCTGTCTATAAATCTTATTAAAGTAATCCCTTCCCTGAACCCAGATTATTACATTCACCTTTATGGTAGAATAAAAATTAATTTTCTCAGCTATAATAAGTGTATGATAAGAAGGCATCGCTTGGGACTAAATAAAGATTATAATTAACTCCAACTGAATAAATCTAAATTTAGCTTGGACTAGCAATTTGTTTTCATACATTTTCCTCTACGACTGAGTGAATAGGTACAGCAGGATTAGCATCCCATGCCAGTTCCAGCACTGCTGTCACAGAAAGGACTGAGGCAGAGTGTAATCCAATACCCAAAAGGCCTGAAGATTAATTCAGGGTTCTCTATCAGCAAAAGTTTGGAAAACTGGAGTAAAACAAAAAGGCTCAAAATTGCCATTAGCCTGGCAAGGAAAGCAGGAGAAGTGCTGGATTCCAGAGAGAACGCTCCTCACTGTGCTCCCTGAATCAGCATCAGCTTCCTGAATCAGAGACAGGACCTCTGCCACGGGCTGCTGAGAGCATGTTTAGGGGAAGCACTGTCTGTGATTGCCTGATCTTACTCTTTCCTACAGAATATGTGCTTTTGGCTGCTATCAGAAACGGGCTGCTGGGCCAGGAGGATCTGTGCTCTGACCTGGTATGGTCATTCTTAATTTGCTCTCCCTCGCTGACAACGCATCAGAGGTGACTCCTAAAGCAACTGCAAAACAGGATGGCGCAACATTACACAAGGACATGCAAGCAAACAAGATGGGGTAAAGTAAACCCATCAAACAAATACACAAAGTTTACCCTCATGTTTTACTTAGTTGAAAATTAAAACCCTTATAGCAGCACTGTAACCAGCAGATTAGAGATTTATCCTTTTTCATCCTTTTATAAAAGGATGAGGAATTGTGTGGCTAAGCCACTACCTCATTATTTGCTGTTCTCTGGGAAGATGATTGTTAACAATGTTATTACTGGGAAAGAGGAGTTCCAGCTTGTTTATCAAAATAGACCATATATTTATCCTAACCAGGGAACAGCATGCAAGCCAAGCAGTAAAGCTACTGAGCCGCCTCCTCCTCTGAATTTCGTGAGAGCCCATGCAGACATTGGATTTGCCTGTATAGAAGATTTTATCAAGTACAAAGCTGCAGCTGAACCATTATCATTACAGCTGAATGGTTCTCCAAGTTGTATTTTTATTTCCAAAGACTGAAGTCACCTTAAAGGTGACACAGCCTGAAACAAACAAAAATTTTTAGGATGAAATATAAGTATGTCTATAATGCCACATCACTATAACAACTTAAATTCACCTCTCAAGAGGGTTCAACTTCCTGGACAAAACACCCTTCTGCTGCTCCAGCACTGCCATTTCTTTTTGAGAACAATTTCTGCCCAAATATGAAATTACTCAAAATTATGCTGTTCAAACCTGAGGAATGCAAATCCCCCTGAAACATTAACACTGGCTGTTACAGTCAAACTTGTCATAGCTTCTAATCCAAAGATCCAGCACCTAAATAGGTTACACAGTGGAAATTTTATTCCACCAGGGAGAAGATCCCTTTTCCTCCAAAAGCTGCCATCACGTCAAAGCCTGGAAGGATCTGAGATACAGGACATTAAACCTGTGGCATCTGTAAGTGTAGGAAGGCTATTTCAGGTAAGTTTTAGAGGCTTTTATTGCTCCCTCTGAACCCTGTACAGTGGTAAACATGATAACTAAGGCACCTGATTTTATGGGCTGAAGTAATAGAAAAAACAGTCACAATAAAACAAATTTTAAAACTCTCTAAACATCCCTACAATAGCTTTTCTTGAAACATAGTGGGATGGTTTCACCAGCTGTGAGTAATGTGCCCATCCCCACACCCCGTAAAATCTTTATGTCATCACGGATTCTATTTACTCATCTCCTCCTCACTCTCACACGTGTGTTTCTGGCCAAAATCTTTGTTGTTAAAACCATTTATTCAAACGTGTCTGACAGGAAAAGCTAGAAGTTAGATAATATATATATATATCCCTGTAGTACTACCTGAATGTCACACAGAGGCACCACATGGTCCCATCCATGGACTGTACAAACCACAGGACAATGGTGTTCCCAAGGCAGATGTCCACAGGCTCACAGGGCCAGGGAGTTCTTGCCCAAATCTCCTGGGTGTAAAATATTCTTTCCATTAAGGAGAAGAGGATCTTTTCAATGGATGAAGGACACAGAACAAAGACTGAGGGTGAATCTACAGAGGAAAAGCATGAGCACAAAGAGAGCACAGGGACACTGAACATTCCCTCTCCAAGGGCCGAGCAGAAATGGGATGAGACACTCACAGGGTTTCTCCTTGGAGTCTCGAGCTCCTGCTTCCTCTGACAGAACTAATATAGGTATTTGCAGAACTAAGGTTTTCCTGCCCAGACTAATTCCCAGAGTGCTAGAAGGGGGATTTCCTGCAGATCACACTCGGCACAGCCAAGGCCACCTTGGTGCAGACACTGACAAAGCCCAGGCTGCAGAGCAGGGAGGGTGCCCAGGAAAGGAAGTCCCCAAAGAGTTTCTCATTTAATGTGGCTGTTGCAGTTGCTCAGGTTGCTCCACTGGGCTGATCACTGGCCTACCTTGCAATTTTAGTTTCAATCAGGGGTGTTGATAACACGGTTAAAAGTCACAGGCTGCTCTTGGCAAGTTTCTCTGCATCTCTTATACAACAGCAGCAGGGAAATTGTCCTGCCACTTACAATTAGAGGCATTAGTACAGTGGCTAAAGGTCACAAATTCATCAGTTGGAAGAACTAAATGACACAGCTACTATTGCAAGCTAAACTGAAGTTTAAAAACACTTGATTAACCATGGAGAGTTTCTGTTCTGGTTACCTGGAGGGGAGAAACAGTTGCTAAAGCAATGCTCACACACGGGTTTTGCACAACCCATGAACACAAACCATGAAAACCACAGCCCACCCCAAGGTGCTTCCCCCCAGCATGATCAGCATTAAGGTTCCCTAAATCCTTTTTCTGCCCTCCAGACACCTCTTGGCTGGAGGTAGAGATGCCAAAATCAACCCCGAAAAACAAGGCAGCACCGACTCAGGAAGGCTGATTCACACTCCCAGGCAGCACAACTTTGCTATAGGAGTAGTCAAGAGGCACAGCCAACCCAGGTGAAGCTAAGCAGGGGAACAGTCCCAGGGGCCCCAGCAGAGCTGCTGGACCTCTCACCCAGCTCCCCATCACATGGCACTGGTCCTGGCATTGTTCCTTACCCCGGTGCAGAGTTGGCACTTCCAGCTGCCAGCACTGCAAACCCCTGTGCATCCCTCCTGGAACCTGATAAATAAGGTTTGTCATGGCCACTGTAGATTCTCATTGCAAAAAAAGCAGTTAGGAGAGGGCTCCCTAAGCTGTTATCCAAAGCAAAAGTCATTTTCCTTCAGTGATATTTCATAAACAACAGAAAATGAATACATGTATGGGAGTGTGTGGATATATTCTCCAAACAACAGGGAAGCTTTACAAGGCAAACACATTCACTAAAGGCACCAGGTGATTGCAAAAGTAAATCTTTTAAATATATGCTCTAAACCATTAGCCAACTCTGAAATATTTGTATTCAGTGTCAAAACACCTACAAGTCACACAAAGCCAAGAGACTGACAGGAGAAAGGCCAGGATTTATGTTAGCTGGGGTCTATCTGTCATGGAGATAGGAAAGCTGAGAGAGAGTCCTTTTATTAAAATCACTCTCCTGCTGCAGATATTGATCTAAGCAGCTAAGGTTGAACAGCAAAGTGCATCCCCATCTCTCACAAAGTTCCTCAGTGGCACAGCAGTAAAGGAGTGGGGTAAATGCCCTCACACCCCAGCAAATGGCACCTCAAAAGGAAGCAGGCATGGAACAAGGGGCACTGGTATAAATGGCATCCCGTGACACCAGAGCACAGCTGCCTTCCAGAAACCAGAAAATCTCTCTCAACTGCACTTCCCAAATTACCATTTTGCTCCACAAATCACTAATGCAGGTTGCCATCACTCCCAGACTGAGTTCACCATTAAAACAATACAGAGAAACACAGTGCTGACTGCATTGCTTGCGCTCCCATTTTAAGGAGCAAATTTCATCCAAAAAAATAAGGAGCCATTTCATCCTTCCCTAAATCTGCTTCAGCATTGTCCATTTTTACTCTAAGCAATAATTTCTGCCCCAGTGTGGGTTGATCCCTCCCTCAGCTCCTGGAGGACTGAGATCTTGGCTGTGTTTCTCTTTACAAACCCCAGCTTGTGACTGCAGTCAGTGGCCTCGAGTATTACAATTAAGCACAAAACAAAGCAAAGGAACTAGAAGTTCTACATACTGTAGACTTTCTACATTCCTGCACGCACAGGTTATACAGGTAGATCATTTTATAGCACTTCTGGTTCTCCCCATGGAAGCATCTGTCTTTGGAGATACTGAAAAATTCCTTGCCTGAGCCAAAAATTACACGACGTTAAAATGCTGGCAGGAGGTTCTCCAAAGGCTTCGCCAAACATCAGGATGGTTGATCCAAAGCCTTTCTCCAGAGCAATGGGCTTTCACTGGATTGCCCATCCTGTTGTTTCGAAGCTCTCGGAGGAAACGAGCTCCAAACTGATGGGCCCGAACAGCCCCGTGAAACCACAAAAGCAGCTTACAATAAAACCCCTGTAAAGTTATTAAGAACACAGATATGTCTTGAATGCAGAGAAAATCCTCTCTCTCACCAGCACACATCCATATCCCACTGTGACTGTAATCCCAGGAAGAGTATATGCCACGCGTGGCCCTGCTGGGGACCACGATAAACCAAAACAGGATGGGGAGGTGAGCAGAGCAAAATCTGGGTGGGGCACCAGCCCCACAGCTCTGCCTGAGCACTGGGAGAAATTCACCTTTCACACCCCATTATTGCTGGATCTCTCACCTGGGCAGTGACTCTGACTAGCCATGCTGATTTTGGGCACTGTTAGCAATGTAGATAGTTAAAGAGTTAAATCTTTGCAGTGTTTAGGTCTGTGGAAACCAGTCGACTTTCACTTAGGTCTCCCCTCAGAACTCTAGAGGTGCAGGCTGTTGCCTCCAGCAAGATTTGTGTCCCCATCCTGCAAACACGCACACACAGATATCATCTCAAGTGTGCGCAGCCTCACTAAATCAGGGAGTTTTCCCACTGGGAAATTTAAGCACAAGCCACAAAGTTCCAAGACAGAGATCTGTGGGGTCATGCAGCCTTTTAGCTGCTTCAGAAAAAGCTCCATGGCTTTACAGATTCACCACTATTAGTTCAGAGATATTTGTGCCTTTTTTCTCTGAACCCAGTCTTCAATCTGCACTTTGCATTGCTCTCACCAGCAACCAATATTACATTACACTAACCAGACTCCCAGAACAATACATGTTCTCTGGCTCCCACAGGAGCAACCACACAGGCCTTATTCTGCAGGTCAGACATCATTAAGTCATCAATTCATATCTGCCTCTCAAGGAACAGCACATGAAAACACAAATCCTTCCTTTCTACTAATGACAGCTCCCATTTTTTCCCCCCCACCCAAAATACCCAGAACAAAAGTTTCTGTTTTCTCTCAGATTCCTTTACTTAATTCAACATTTTATTTTTGGAATGACAACAGCCTCGAGCAACTCCATTAATTTGTTACAGAGTGAGAGAGCTTTGCATTCCTAGGGTGACTGCTGACCTCCTCCCCTGCTCCCTTGCTTATTGAAACAGTCCTGCTCAAGCACATCCCGGTATCAGAACAAAGCATAATTTTTCCACACTTGAATGCATTATTTTACTTTATGAATACACATTTGACATATTTTACAAATTTACGGCGGGTGCTGTCAGAATGGACGAAATAACCATCCCTCGGTGCTGCTTTTCTCTTACTACAGCGATCAAAGGCCACAGCTTGTCATTCACACGTGGAGAACAGCTCCTCTTGGGGAGAGGGGAAGGAGCCTGCAGCCTCACCCAGGACTTCCTGGGTGTTTGTTTCTCTGAATTGCTAATTGTCAACAGAGAGTTTGATTTTCTAAGAACAATGAAAATTCCCAGTAGCTCTGGAGGAGGCAGTTCAAGGAGATCTTGTCAAAATATTTGTGTGTAAAGAAAGTGAAACCTTATTATGGTTTTCATGCTGTGAGGCACCAAACACAGTTACCTTGCTCACAGACAATTATTAACTTACAGGCAAAGACCAAAAACTCTTGAGCAAAAACCAAATTTGGATGAGGTCACACTTGCTGTGTGGTTCACTTGTGTTAACGTATTAACACAGTAAAAGATAATGAGCATTAGCTGACAGCATTTTCAAACTCTCAAAGAGTCAAGAAGAGTAAATTAGATCACATTTGAGATTCCCTGAGAAGGCAAAAAGTTGCATCTAATTCTTTTTGCAATGACAGGGCAATTATAAAACTGAGAGTCACAGGGCATCGCTCTCTCAGCCCAGTGAGCATGGGCACGGCACAGCATCTGGGAATGCTGAGGATGCAGCTCCACCAGCGTCAGCATCTGCCCATTCAAAGCTGCTGTCTTGGGCAGTGACAGGGAGCAGCACAAGAGCCATGTTTACCTTCTGCTTAGTGGCATCTCCTATAAACCTTTTCACAGAAACATCACAAGTGCAGTTCAAGTTTGAGTCAATTCAAGTTCAAGTCATATCTTATTACATCCAGTACTGCTCACCTATCCACAGCCTAGAGAATAAAATTCTGCAGAAACTCAGCATCCAGGCCACTTCAGCACTCTGCTTTGTCTGGCATTTATATCCAGAGCCAAGCACATAATTCACACTGCATAATTTATCCATGGGATTTAGCCCATAGAACACCCAAAGCAGATAACAATTTCTTCATACTTTTTTTTATTTTTTAGAAAATGCAGTCAATTTCTTCTCCTCTTCTTCTGAACTCTATAAAAAGAGTATGAATCTCTGGCTGTACTCTTTTAGGGCTTGAGCTCTTGGCTAGCTGTGATCAGACAGATTAATTCACCTCTTGTTCAGTCTTCCACCTTCATCTGTTCTTGTTTCCTGAGTGGAGGAAAATGTGTGCAAGCACTAAATCTCAAACATGCTATTCTAACATTTGGATTCCATTATCCGAGAGATAACATATAATCCTATAATGATATGTAATAAATTAACATTTAATCTCATATCAGAGAGTTCAAAGGGATCAGAGCCAGCTGGTGCTAAAATAAGCATTTGCTAGAGGCTGCAAGAGTGGGAGCTGAAGATGAGATGTGTGAGTAAGATCTAAACTGCTCTGACGCTTTGGCTTGGCAACACTGGTTGGCAAGGAAAGGATGGAATAAATCCTTGGTATGAAGGGGACCATCTCTGAAACCAACCAACCTGTGCCCTTTCAGTGTGAGTGAAGTCCTTGCAGTCCTTTCAGCAGCAGGAGAAGAAGATTTCTCAGCTCAGAGCTAACGAGCAGGGAAGGTCATCGTCACACAGCGCTGCACAGGGGACTTAATCCAGTGCTTCATTCGTTCCCTATTTGTCAGGATGCCTTGAGATCTGATGAGGCTGGGAACAAGCACTCAGGATGCCTTGAGATCTGATGAGGCTGGGAACAAGCACCCAGCCTGGGCCTGGGCTCTCTCCAGCAGCATAGAAACACAGTCAACCTCTTCTTTCCCTTGGCCCTACGTTATGCACACGCAGGACTGGTGAAGGATGTATAGTTTCAACACAGAGAATCCAAAAATTAATTTCTTGTTTTGTTTTCCTTTCACATGCCTCCACACACAGGGCTAATACACCAACCACTGCACAATCTTCATTAATAACAACAGCTGTTAATAAGGTTTTATCCATAGAGACTTCCTCAGTAAATGCACATAGTGAGTCTGGTGAGGGGGATTCATTTCTCTCAAGACAGGCACAATTAAACCCTCGGTGGAAGATGCAGCCTCCTGAGCCACATGAGGCAGTGATAATGAGCAAGGGCTGCTGACCCAAAGAGCAGAGACAAATCCCTGACTTGCCAAAACCCCTCCAACTTCCACCAAGTTGAGATTTCACTGTTAGGGTAAGAGGATAAAGAATTGTCTTTGTCTTCCCAGATGCTCCATGTGCCACCTCCGTTGTGGCACCACCATGTCCTAAGCATGGTACATTTTTCTGGAAATCTGCAGACCTTAATCTTTGTTCATGGGCAATAGCAGCAAAAAAACCTACTGACATCAGTCAGATTCAGGTCTTTTCTCTGAATCCAAAGACACACTTCATTGCTCCATCTCAGACTGGAATACACTGTAAAAAGAAGCCTCTTGGGTAGCCAAGAGAGGCAAGAATCCATCAGACAGTGTTTTTTAAAAATCCTGTCAATTCTCTTCGCTAGTTTTTAGTGAAGACACATCAACTTTACTGTCAAATTAGCTAGAAAGCAACAGCAGCGAAAAAAAAATTAGAAAAAAACACTAGACAAGACAACCAATAAAAATATACAAGGAGCTGAATTTCACAACTTGACACTGACCACAGTTCTGTATCTGAAGAAAACTTAATAAATAAAAATAACAAAAAAATTGAAGTGTTATGAAGTTATCTTTGCTCTAGCATTTAACACACATTTCTATTACCCTTTCTCGATTAGCCAAATGAAGATCAATGTATCTATAAAACTCAATGACATGTTAATGCAAACTCTAAAAAAGATAAAATGCCTTTTATCTCAGTCTTAGGAAAACCTAATAAAGAATTAACAGTCCATGAAGCTGTGGAATTTCACTCAAGGCTTTACTTTATGCCAGGACTTCCTACTCCATTATTTTTTAATGGACAGGTTTCCCCAGGCTTTGGGACATGTTGGTACAACTGTAGATTGTCATTGAAATTGGTCCTATATTTTCCTTCAGAGCTGGATAGGGACCACATTGTAGTATGTGAACTAAAATATGGACAACACCCACAAGGGATCAGAAATGAAAATCTGGATCAGCTGTTAAATAAATATTCCAAAAAAAATGGTAAAAAACCTGATTTTTATAATGATCTGAAAAATAATGAATTTATGAGGTAAAACTTTCACCTGCAGGATGAGCACTCTGGATCAGAGCTCATTTGTAACACCAGCATTTCAAATATATATCAGAAGCAAATGCCAGGAATCTACTAACGCAACACTGGATGTTGAATCTTTAAAGAGAAGCAGACAAATATTAGTCTAGGATTTTGCTCAAGATTGGTTCTCAGAATTAACAAGCCTTCAGTGACTGACACAGGCCATGCCAGGAGGCTGGGATCCATAAAGCCAGATACCCTTCAAGCTCATTGGAAAATTGGTCCCATCCAGGTTCCCAGTTATATTTATTTCTACTGACAAACACAGCAGCCAGATCAGAAATTTCAAATGCCAGTACTTAAAAACCAAATTAAATGCAACACTTCTGCACACATTTAAAAGCTGTTTGCATTCAAAAGGGCCTGAACACCTGCAGCTCCCACTGAGACTAAAGGAAATGCAGATGATTCCCACTTCTGCTAATTGAGTTGGGTTTGACTTGGATGCCAAGGAAGGGGTCCACTCCTTTTAGGCACCCAAAGGTGAAGACCAAGTCCACAGTGCCCAGATGAGCGGGAAGTTTGTCATGGGGGAATGTGTCAGGAGCAGGAGAGGCACAACACAGAGCCTGAACGCATATACTCTTCAAGGCTGACAGGTTTGGCCTTGTGAATCAGCACAGAGAGAAAAGAGACAGCAGCAGACAGGAAAAACAGTCCCAAGGAAAAGCAGGAGGCAACTGTCCAGGAGAGTAAGACAGGAAAAGCAGTGAGCAAAGAGGAGGTGGCAGGAGCAGGAAAGAAGCTTGACTATATAAAGGCTGACAACTCACTATTTCCATTAAAAAAATCCAAGCCATCAATCATTGGTCCCAAAAGCTAAAAGCCCCTTTGAAACCTTTCTGTCCTCCCTGGGATGAGGATGTCTTGCCCTTAACACACTGGAGTCAGACCTTCCTGCTTTGAAGGTCCCATCAGCACAGCATTCTCCCCCAGAGGCTGCACAATTCATACCAGTTTACCCGGGGCCGTCCTCGCCTCCCTTTCTACCTTTGCTTCTCCCTCTGCTTTGGTAGAACAGCTGCTTCTCCCAGGCACTCTGAGATTAATTATTCTTGATTCCTCTCCTGCACAGTGCCTTGATCTGGAAAATTTATTTAGATAACTTCTCAGGCAGCATATTTATCTGCTGGCCTCAACATCTGCCTGAGCATAAAAATCAACATCTGACTGATGACAAATGTCATACCAGTTGGGTGGAGACTGTCCTCTGCCAACCTCACCAGCCTTGTTCTGGTAGACTTGGATCTCATGGCAAGAAGCCTGACTGCATCACCTGCTTCCTACTTGAGGAACAAGCACAGGACTCATCCAGAGTGAGAAATGAGGCATGGGGACAACAAGAGGAGAGGGCACCCTGTCCCATCAGGACACAGGGACCATGCTGTGTTCAGTCCTCAGGCACAAGCACTGCCTGATTCAGGGTAAGGAGTTGGATGCCTCAGTTGCCCTGTTGTGAGGGTTTGGGAACAAGGCTGACGAACCAAGCCACAGGCACTTCTGCCTCCACATACGAATGCTGGATATGGAACAACAGCCCCGGATGCATCCCTTACTGCAAATTCATTTGTTGGCAAAAGAGCTTATTTTGCCATCTTTACTCACCCATGATCTCACACACACCAAGTACCTTCGGATCACCACGGTGGGATGCTAAATTAATCAACAGGAAGCACAGCCTCCCAAAGGCAGCCTATTCCTGATCTATTCCTGGCTAATCTTCAAGGAATGCTCTGCTACTCTTACTCATACAGAAAATGTGTAAGCACTGCAAACACAAGAAAATACTGCTCTGTGCAGTGGGGTTCAGACCAGCATCCTTTGCCACCTGATATGAAAAATTCTGTCACCAGACCCCATATGCCAAGAGTCCCTTCCGAGAGACACTACTTTATAAAAAGTATAAAAATCTACTGCAAGCTTCAGAAAACCAAACAAAGAGAGGAGAAATAAAGACTTAATAAAAAGCAAAAATCCTAGCCCTTACCTTTCAAACACACCCTTTGAACTCATCATCTCTACTGAATTTTAGATGAAACTTAGAGCCAGATATTTTTAGGCACCAGACTATAAATGAACCTCCCTTTTGATATCACCCTCATAGCCTTCAGTTCAAGGCTGGGCAGACAGAAACATGAAGATGGAGAGTGAATTAGTTCAAGAGGGGGAACTTGTCAATCAAAGTTGCTAATGCAAGATCACAACAAAACTCAGGTTTAACCTCAGCAGTGACCACCCGTCATAGTGTGGCACTTTGACTGCTTGTCAGCAACCTGCTTTGAAGAGCAAGGATGCTGCACGAGTCTTCCTGGAACTCAGCAAGAAAAATGCATCTGTCTGCTGGGCAGCCCTCGAGGCTTCCCAAAGTCTGCAACCAAAGGAATTCTCAACATGTTTCAAGTCAGTTATGGAGAAGAAAAACTGCAGTATAAAGGATTAATAGAGATAGAGGCTCCACAACGCTCTCCTGGCACATCATTTCTCAGAAAAATTAGAGCACTTTTTACATAACCACATTTGACTGTGGCACGAGGTTGCACATGGAAAGATCCTGTGTGTCCCCCTCACCCCAAGCTCCAAGGACACCGGGCTGTTGAACACACCTGGAAAGAACAGATGGGAATGCAAGGTCCACATGCCAGGGAGCTCCCCAGGGAGCGTGTAGAGAAACTGAGGGTATCTGCAGTGAAATGGAGGATAGCCCAGAAAAGGCAACATTCTTCCTCTTCTTCTTGGTTCATGTCTGAATTTATTGGGGTTTGTGTCTCCACACCAGGAGCAGTGTAGGTGTTTAGCTGGACCCCTGACATGGACTGCAAGTAGGTTTTATCTCAACCAGCTTATCTGCACCAGTACAGATCTAGAGCTCATCCTGTTTTCCATGTAACCCTCCTGCCTTAGAGGCCTGTTGTCTGGACATCATCAACTGCAGGATTCATCACAGATTATAATATTTTAAACAGAACATGTTTGCCATGTGGGTTTTTTTTCCAGAATATTAGTTTTCAGAAATGCAGTATATTTATTCATGCAGTTAATTACATGATTGCAATAAAAACAAAAATGTCTACTGTTTCTTCTAAGTGCAGGGGTAAAAAAAAAGAAAAAAAAATACAATTTGAACTAATCAACAGCCTTATCTTACTCTTTCCACAGTGTTTAATCACAATGTTTCCAGCATATACACAGCTTGCAACAAAGACCCAAACTAGTTAATTTTCCTAAAGCAAGAAGCCTTACGAAACCTGTAAAGCAAATAAGCCGATCTTCACCTTCTAAATATAAAGATATCCCACGATAGCAGGAAATTAAGTCCCAGGAAGTCTGGGCTCCTGGCAGTACCGGGGTACAGCGCAGGCATGGGGGAGCTCGGGCAATGGGAGCAGCAGTGGGGAAGGGGGGGCAGGGAAGGTTGAATCCATGCAATTCCCAGGGCTGGGCCGGTGCCTGTGCTGCCTCCAACAGCTCATCCCACAACAGCTTCAAATCTTGTCATTTTATCAATGAGAACCAGAAATTTGCGAAGACCAGCCTTCAGCGCACTTCATTATGTTTTTAGCATAAACTGAAAATCAATTGTGTCTTGTTAAAAAAAAAAATTCCACCACAACAAACTAATTAGTGAGCCTCATTAATTTTTTATGCACGTTACTAATGTGCATGAAGCCAGCTGACCTTTCAGTGACTGGTGTCGCATACGTTACACACTTCACGTTTTCTGAGATTCACAGGAGTTGCAACACGTTTTCCAAAAGCTCAGAGCCGGCTTCTCCCTCCTGCCTGGTAATTCCTGATCATGTCTGTTTAGTCCAGCATGGTCAAACAATCAGGGAAGCACAAAGACACCTCTAAGCTATTTCCACCTGGAGAACAGATGCAAGCAAAGCCTGGCCACACCTGAGGGTATAAGGAAACGCAGGGATTCAGTGGTCACCGAGAAAACCATCCCTGCAGGGACTGAGGATGCACAGTCTCTGTCCTGCTCACCCCCAGGATGATGCCAACTTCCATCCTGCTCAAATACTCACAGCAGGGGACACTCGCTGGTGGTTTCATAACAAATAGCCCAAATGCCAGTCAGTCCATCCCAAAGGCAGCCTCAGCATGGCCCCAAAGCATGGGATGTGCCACTGACACATGCATGTGGCCATTAAGTCAGTAAAGCAGAAATAAAAGAATTTGGGAGTAAAATAAAACTTCTGCTTGAGTAAGGACTTCTGGATCAGGCATTAAATCTGCCTGGTATCTCTCTCCAGTGTTATCACACATCTATTTTCTCCTTGTAAAGCACAATATTGATTTTTAAATGTTTTCATTCACACTTAGAAGCTTTCCAGGATTGGACTTTATTCTTCAATATTATCCACTGAACAGTGAAACATGGGATCATGAGAAGGTATTAATCACTGGGAGTCCATAAGAACAGCCTATCTGCAAGGAATTTCACAGGTAAATGTGAGCTTTCCTTGGGACGTGGGCATGGAGTAGATGACCCTTCATGTGCCCTCCCAGTCCTATTTCTCTACGAACAGTCAAGCAAACTCTGCATCTGAAACAAGCAAGAGAGTTAACCTGCCCTCTGAGACATCAGCAGCATCTCAGCAGTGGGGAAGATGACAGGTTATCCTACTTTATGTCATCCCTCTAAAATCTGGCTATATTGGAGCTTATCTGTAAGCCATACTCTGAATTTCTCAGATCTTACCAATCACCACAGTGTATTGTACAAAAAAAGCAGCAGCTTCTCACAACTGAACACACTTTACAACAGGATTTCCTGGGTCCAATATAGTCTCATCCTGATACTGGCCCATATTCACCATGGGAATCAGTCATGTTTGGAGGGTTAATTTGTTAAAATACAGCAAAGTGGCAAGTATTGAGAAGCATTATCCGAGTGACAAGTGCTTATGCATATTTTATGAAGCATCTTCAGCCACAGTTCAATGTATCCAAGAATACTTCTGAAAAATGGCAGATTCTGGAGGGGATTTGGAGAGGAAATAACATATAGAATAGGAGGACAGATGTTGGTAATTTATGATGCAAAGGCCTTTACTGAAAAGTGCAAATTTTGCTTAAGATTCTCTACAAATGCTATTTTAATGCTGATTTCCTCCTCTTTAGAATTTCACAAACTCTTCTCTGTAAGAACTTCAGCTTGGCTCAGAAGTTTAGCTTGGATCAAAAGCAGCATCTGTAACCAGCAATTAAACTGGGGCTTCAGTATTTTGCGTGTTTTTAAAGCATATCCACCTTTTAACAAACCCACCTGGAAAAACACAGCTAAGCTGTATGTTGGAAATGTGAGAGTGCATGAGTGAATTCTGACCTTCTGCCTTCACTCTTGTCAGGGTTATTGGGACTTTTTGACCTGGGACTAAAATCAGAACAGCAACAGAGCGGGAGTCAGTGAGATGGATGGTTGTTAATATCCAAAGAGGTCAGAAAACAGAAGCTAAATCATTTCTTGAAAAAAGAAAAGCAGGATATATTGGCCCAAGTGCTTCATCAGTCATTCCCAATGCCTCATGCACCATCTCATGATCTTGCTTTTCCTGTCAATATTTAAGATGATTTTGAACATTAATCATCTAGTTCTCCTCTCCTCCCTTCCTGCTCTACCCCAAAATGTTTGAACTACGAATCAGGAAGACACTTGTTTCATGTCCCACATGCAAGAACCTGCACAGCTTTTCTGGTTACCAACTCCTCCACAGGGATATGTGGCTTCATGGTTCCTCTGCAGCCCTCCAAAAACAACACACTACAGAGCAGATTATTTCTGCAAGGCTGCGACAGAGGGGACTGTGAAATCCTCCTTGTATGTAAATATCAGTTAAAAATAAAAGAGGAGAACCATGTGCTGACTTCTCCTTCTGGCATTCATTTCAGACACTGCTGGATCATGCCAAAGTGCAAATGGATGGCAGACACCATCGTGTGCAGTCACTGCACTGAAAAACCTACATCAGTCCAGGGCTTTCACTCTATCACAGGGCAGTGTTTCCTCCTCAGTTAAGGCAGCATAGTTATTTTGCACAAGGTGACATTTAAAAACCAAAGACGTTCCAAAACCCCCCCACAGCTTTATGGTTACATAAGTCAGCAATCAAAAAATTCAAGAATTGGAGTTCCCTGTACAACCACTCTGGGGATGGGAGCACCAGGGGTCAACTCCACAGCTGGGACAAGGCAAAAGCCTAAAATTTCATCCACCAACCCAAAGCCATGATTTGGGGTGTCTCAAGCTCCTCTGTTTACATCCACTACACAACAGCATGAGCTCAAATCACAGCTGTTCTGCATTTCACTTCCAACGGTGCCTCTGTCTCTCCTGCAAATCAGGAGTGCCAAGGTGGGACCCCAGAGAACAAGGAAAGGCAAGCAGAGATCACCGAGGCAGCGTGGGCTGCACCTATTTCCTTGGCACCACAGATAAAATCTGTGGTGAAGGATTCATAATCCATAATTCAGTGGCAGTCTCTACGCCCATGGATTGTTCCAGCCCAAACAATTAATGACCGTCAGAGATAAAAGCTGCTGACAGCCGGCTCCTGAGGCGGAGCGTGGGGGTAGCAGTGCTAATTATAAGCAGTGCTGATGTCTGGGCTTATCTGAAGCACAAGGGGACTCTGCTCCTCCATTAGTGCTGCCTGAGATACACTGTCCATCACCAGGTCACACAGGCACAGCCACACGGCCACAGCACCCCTGCAAAGGAGGGTCTGTGTACACCTACACCCCACCAGCACCACCTCAGACCCATCACTGCTGCCCTGGTCCCAGTGCTGGTAGTGGTGTCCCCAGTGGCAGAGAGTCTCTGGGGAGAGTCTCAACCCCACAGGCACTGCAGGCACCTGGTCAGATCCAGCACAGCCCCTCTGCAGCTTGGGGCTGCTCTGAGCATGGCAATACTTCATGCTCACATACACCCACAGTGCTCTTGGAGGAGAGCAATTACCCTGCACAACACCACCTCGCCCATCCCAAGCAGAATTTATTTACCTTTTTTGTTTGTTTGTTTTAATCTGATAAGTTGAAATTTCAGTACACCTGTCTGCAAAAACACTGCATTACAGAGACATATAACAAAAACCGACTGTTTATAGACTCGGTTATTTATTCCCAGCGTATCTTCCTGCCTTTTACTGGCCACGTCTTTTATCAGCAATAACCAAGTACCTTTCAAGTTGACAACCTGTTTGGTTTACGGCTGGAAAATGCATCCAAGTGTCTTTCAAGCTTGCTCTCACTGCATGGAATTCAAATTGCTCAATGAACGTCATTTTTGCAAAGTTTAGTTTAGATATTATTCACATTTTGCTTTGGGGTTTTTTGTTTATCATTATTGTCTTAGGATGGGCTCCTCAAGGCCAAGCAAACTTTTCACACTCAACAGTGTTAGTGCCAGAACCAAATCGACTGGTCCACCTATTGCCCAAAATTATAGTGTCTGAAAAGAAAGAATAACCATAATCAAGGTCCAAGCAATTTCAAGATGCTAAGTCTTTTCTAGTTAGCATGAAAGGGAGCTGGGTTTCAAGGATTTAGGAAGAAAATCAGCTCATGAAGATTGACAAAAGAAAAGAAAGTAGTTGGAGACTGACTTTGGAGCAGCTTGCAGGGGCACCCAGACTGCTGGGACCTGCAAGGCACACACACAGCTACAGGATTTCAAGGCAACAGGAGAAGCCCACACTCAGACATGGACTCCAGCCCTGTCATGTCCATTGAAACAGAGAAGATGGTTTCACTTACACATATGGAGAAAACACCAAAGCACTGGAATGAAGCCAAGAGGCTCCTCAGGATGTGTGGTCACCTCCCATACCTGCTCCCCTCCCACACTCAGGTACCAGTTGGCAGGAGTCTGACCTCCTCCTTCCCTGCCAGTGCTCCACCTCCTCACCAAGGGCTTACTTCACATCACTCTTCCCATCATTTATTTCCTTTTGAAAGTGCTGATTCTCAAACAATAATCACGCTTTTGTGTTTTAATGTTTTGATTGTACTTAGCTCCCTGCTCTCCCCCAAGTCCCCCTCCAGGTTCACAGCAGCGACACCTTCCCTTCAGATTCCCTCTCCAAGAGCCATCATTTCTCTCCCTAATTGAATTGTTGTCATGGAAATCATTCCTCCTCTCCATCTTACTGAAAGGCTTTTAAAAAAACCAGCCCCCTGCTCTACCACCTCTCCAGCAATCAGCCACACCACAGCTCCTCCCTGAGCACTCCACAGCCCTGACAGCAACGTGAAAGCCCCCCAGTGCCCTCCTCCCACTGCCCCACGTGGGCTGACTCGACCCAAATATCTGGGCACCAACACGAGGAATCATTTTTGGACACCACATAGGTGATTGCCAGGTTTGACACACCACTTTCTCAGAGGTGCCACACCCTCAACAGCTCAGGAGCCATCAGCTATCAAAGGCAGGGTGCAGCCACAGCCACCTGTTCTCTGTCTACATGAATACAGAGAGAGAGAGAGATATAAATGTAAAGTGTTTGGGTATTTTGTATAAAAATGTTTTTGCTTACATAACAGTCAGTAATTCTGCAGTCAAGAAACTCTGTTTGTTTTTCCAGGCTGGAAAGTTAATTACTGAATATCACCTTTGATGAACTTCCAAGACAAAGGCTGCTGGCTCCAGAAGCAGAGCAGGGCTGAGCTGGCTCCAAAGAGAGAGGAAGAAACAACTGTGCTCAAAATATAACCCATTAAACTGCTACACTGGGCACCTGTACCCAGGTGCTGGGGGCTGCAGGGCCCCAAACCAGGCCACCTTCTTCAACTTTATTTGACAAAGGCAAAAACAGAGGTCAATGTGAAGCCAAGGACAGCTTTCAGCTCTTCCTAATAGGCAGGGACTGCACAGAGAACCAGGATTAAAATACCCTAAATCCCAGCTAGGAAGACACAAGCAAGCATTCAGCCATAACTAATACCCCAAATATTCTCAAGATGGAAAACAAGAAATCTCTTCCACGATCATTCACTGACATAGTCCCATAAAGCTGCTAATTAGAATGGTGTTTACAGTCTATATTTCATGTCATTTGATGTTTTTACTCTGATTAGTTATTCTATCACCTGCAGAGAGCTAGTTAGCTGAATGCAAAGATGTCATTGGACTTAATCAAGTAAAGTAGCATTTCAGAGAGGGAATTCAGCTAGCTCCAACCTGCTCAGTGCTGCTACCCTGTTAATAACTTCTTCTAAAATTAAAGTTGAATGAAAGCTAAGAAGAGTCAAGTTAGGTCAGTGCTCAGAAGAGAGACATGTGCAAGAAAACGGGTGAGCTGCAGAAAACCTGTGTATTACTGATCCTTTCTTCTGCATAAACAACCCAGCTGGACACCACAGCTTCTGGAGGAACTATAAAGCCAGGTTTAGTGGTTCTGTGTTCCCAGACTACACAGTGCATCTCCTAGGAGAAGAAACACTCCTCCCAGGGTCTTCTCACACCAAGGCCTCTAACCCACCTGAATTGCTTTCAGATTTCAAATACGATGGGAAGATGTTCCCTCTCTTCCAGACAGGTCACCAGTGGTCACACTGGGCCCCACATCCACCAAACCCTCCTCAGGGCTGCTGGAGCAGTAGCATCACATCATGTGCCTCCCCTGCACACAGTCCTGCAGAGAGCTTTTTTATCATTCCATGTCATGCTGATTTTTGTGCTGCTGATACTCTACTGTAACCCCCAATCCTTTGCCTCAAGTGCTGCCCAGCCTGCTATTTGCCAAATGCTGCAATTCTTGCCCCAGGCTATCACTTGACCCTTTCATCCCTTTTTCCAGATCACCATTTCAATCTGTCCAGATTATTTTAAGAAAGCGCTCTGGTTTTTCTTCCCCAAGAATGTGTAGCCTCTCCCGACTTTATATCACCTGTCAGCTTAACAAACATATTCTCCATTCCATTATCCAGATTGATAATGAAAATATTGAACTCAGATGGACAGGAGCCAGCCCTGCAGAGCCTCATAGATTTTTCTGGGAATTCAGGATAAACAGGCTGGTCCATAAAGCCCTGATTCCTCTTTTCCCTCTGTTTTACACACTGGTACCAGTTTTACTATTCTGTTTCTACCATTAAACTCCCACCTTGCTTGCACACCTGATGCTCTCACTGTGATGCTGCAGACAGATCTCTGGGGCACCTGAAGCCCCCAAGATCCTGCTGAAAACACCTCAAATTGCAGCTGACAGGGAGGTGTCGCCTCCATCAGAGGCACACGTGGGGTCACTCACAGTGTCCTCAGAGAGCCTGGCCCCCAGCACCTCTGGCCTTTCCCTGCGGCCCCCAGCACCTCTGGCCTTTCCCTGCCAGCACTCAGGACCAGCACCCTGGTTGGTGGAAGACACAAATATGCTTTGGCTTTAGAACAAAAATTGTTGCTTTTTTCCCCCCCATTTAGCTTCCTAATCACAGCTAGCCAAGCTTGAAAATGCTATCGTGCATTATGCAATAATCCACCGAGAGCAGGGGGACTTTGCATAAACTGTGTGCTGTAATGAAAAGCATTTCCCCCCCTTCTGCCAAGGGGCAAAAAAAAAAAAAAAAAACAAACAACTCCCAACCCACACAAAACAAACAAAACCTCTGCTCTCTAAGAGAATTTTACCAGCTGTTTGTTCCGTTTCAGTCATACATCTACTGACAATACTTCTGACAAAAGCAGAGCAGAAAACAGCTCAATTTGCAAAAAGCTGGGCTGTGTTCACCTCCAAAAAAATCCACTGATTTGCCCCAAATTCCACTAAAAAAACACTAGTAAAGGCTGCTTCTCCAACTGAGGGGATGGGGTTCCTTTTTGGAAGGGAAAAAAGCCATTATTTAGTCATTAGAATGGAGAAATAGCTCTCTCTACAAGACACAGAGCACTGAAATATTCTAAAATTAATAAACTGGTCTACTTGGAGCATTTTAAAATTAGATTTCATTTTTCAGAGAACCTGTATGCAAAGTTGCAGCCTAATGCAAATTGAAACAGTAATAAACACTTCAAAAACATGTTTATAATAGAAATGCTAACAAATCCTTAACTATAATGATAATGGCTTGCTAGGCAGCTCTATAATGTAAAATTAATCCTTAACATGCCTTAATTTTTTTTCCACTGGGTCATTTAATAATGTGATAACTCATTTCTTTCCTCTGCCTTCATCTCTCACATTGCCATGGAGACAATTGTGAATCAGATATAAATAAAAATACTCTAACACTGTGGCACCACATGTTCTTTTGATCCATTGCCAACATGATTTTAAAATTACAGGAATACATAGGAGCTCAATAATTAACAATTCATTTGCTAAGAAATCGCTTCTTTTTAGCCAGTTTCCTGGTGATTTGCTAAGTCAGGAATGCTCACAAACATGAGCAAAAAATTTAAAAGTTCTGTATTTCCTTTCAAATACCCACCTTGCACTTCAATCAGCAACTCAGAGGCAAACAATTATTGCAGACCAGAGCCCAAGAGCCAGCCCTGCATTTCCTTTTGTAGTCTCATCAGTCTCGGTGTGATTTCTAACAGGAATAAATTTCAAGGTAATTTTTAATTGTTTGAGCTCAGAATTTACTTACAAGGAAAAAACAGAAGTATGCAGTGAACAAGTTTATTGCTGGCCTCTTATTATCTGAAGTGTCAAAGCGAGGGCACGGATCCCTGCCTCTGTATTAGTTTGTTAAGTACATACAGCAGTAGAAAGATTAAGAATAATTATGCATTAATGATCTTGACACCCCTTAATTGCTACCCACTGATAGAGGCCATAATCCCTCATATTATCCACGTTCTCAGGAGTTCTGACGCAAAACTCTCCCCCGCGACAATACCGATGTGAATTTGCACAGGGGCAGGTCTGGTCCAGCACCTTTTCAGACCAGGGGATGTTAAACTGAATCCTTGCTGAGGAGCACATGACCTCGAGCACCTCCAGCACTCTCAACACGTGGTCACTGTCACTGTACACAACCTGCAACAACTCACAGCTCCACACTCACAACATGAGGACGGTCCTGGCGCTCCACAATTAAGGACCTGAGCTTATTAAAGAGCTCCACTGTGTGCTTAAACCTTTCAAGTCTGGGAAGAACTCACAGTCTCAGGTTTTATAAAGGCTCTTATGCAACTCCAAAACTTTTGTTTGTAGTTACATAAACCCCTCAGTTAAGCAGCATTATTGTACTATTTACATGGTATTCTGTCCAGCCTCACCAGGCATTCCCAGCCTGGCATCCCAAGAGGAGATACGTTTCTCTGCACAGCATTTTCCATCTTCTGCTGCCTTAGAAGTGGAAGGGCCAGCGTGGGCTGACCAAGTTATTAATCACTGCCATGTCTCTTCCATTAAAACATATAAGCTACAACCCTACAAATGCCTCTGTGCATCACAGGGAAACCTCACAAATACAAGGTTTGTAAAAAAGCCCCCGGCTTCAGCAACTGTTCTGTCCAAAAGGATTCAAAGTGATTTAAGAGCTCAACTCTGACTCTCAAGAGCAAAATAGACACCAGAAGAGTTTAAATAATAGTGAGGACTCAATGGCTCAGAGCTTGCCTTCCCAATATAATTCCCTCTGTAATGGCTAATTATAATTAGTGATATGGCAGGTACAGCTTGATACCAGTCCCATCCTTTTAGTGACTTACAATGATCTGTTTCTAGAGCAGGACAGAGGAAGAAAAGTAAGGGAAAAGTAAAAATAAAAAAGGAAAGAGAGGAAAAAAAGGTCACTCTTTCCCATGACAGCTGCTTAGAGCTGGTCCATGGGGACGTAACACATGTCAACCAGCCCCACCAGCTGTCTGCAGATGGAGAGCTTCACCAGCAGCTGCTCCAGCTTCGGCTCTGCCCTCTCCTCCACTGCAGTAACTCACAGGTGGACACATCCATGGCCAGTGCTTTCAGAAATGGGACATCAGTGCACCTGAGGCATTTGCTCTTCCTCTGTCAGCACATACAGGGCAATGGCATTCAAACCCTGCTTCAAATCCAAACCCTAAATAAATACAATAGATAATACCTGGATAAAGCCTAGTAGGGAAACTATGGCTGGCAAGCAGCATGGAAATGTAAACACAGAGTAACAATTTTGTGTAAGGTGAGTTCATTTTTTGTGCCTCCCTGCCACTCAATCCTGGCATTTGATCAAGCAAAGTAAGCTGGTATTTTAGTGAGGGACACAAATAACCCCGAAATGCAGGAAAACTGCATGGTGTTCAGTTCTGCACAGTGGATAACACCAGCCCCATCACCACAGGGCAGGTGAGCAGGGACACACAGACCTCCTGCACATGGACACACTACTTTCAGATTCCCAGGAAATGCCAAACAGCCATGGGACGTGTATGAGAATGAAACTCAGCAGAGAAGGCAAAAAGCAGGGACAGAGGGTGCTCTTCTTCACTTTTTGCACAATTTGACCTAAATTTCGTGCTCACTCTAAGCAGTCAGGAGAGGATTGGGGAGCAATAAGTTCCTACAGGGCTTTAGCCTTCTGCATAACTCTGCTGCAGAAAAGCTGCACGACTTCCATATCTCTTAATGGGCAGCTTTTGCCTACTGCCTATGTCCAATTTCTCCCTTTGATCTGGCCCAGTATCCTATAAACAAAGTCAAAATATAAACATCGATATCCATACCACAGAGTCAAGGCAGGAGGGAATTTTTAGTAGAGGGAGAGGGCTTAATGCAGAAAATAACTTTGACATTTTGTTGTACTCACTGAAAAACTCTTCAACACCTACAGCCTGGCTAAGACATTTGAAAATACAGATGAGTTTCCAATCGATGCACAGCCTATCCTTGGGAGGAAAGCAAGGCATAACAATGCCACGTTATATATCCACTATCCCAGTGGGACAAATCAATGATTCACGATTTTTCTAAATGCCAGGCTACACCATACCCTTCCTCCTCCTCACTGGTGCATATTTCTATAACAAAATGAACTGGTCTGGTGACCTGACCTCAGCTGTGGTGTTTGCTACAAAATCTCACAGTTAACCCCAGCTTCAGCACCCTGAGAATGCTCCCACTGATGGGCAAGGCTGGCATTGCTTGGTCTGAAATCCCATCAGCTCCAACTGCTGAGCTTCAAAAAGAGAAAACTAACAGAGAAATGTACCAAGACCTTTGGGGAGACATGAGAAGCAAGAAGCCTCAGTCCTCAGAGATGGGGGTGCTGGAGTAAAAGCTAAGTCAGTAGGTAAGACAAATGTGCACAGAAGTCTTCCATCATCCAAACCACCTCTTCTCCTGTTATTCCTTGTTCCTACAGTTTGCTCTGAAAAAGGTTGCATAGAATCAGATTCCAACTGGGGAGCTTTCATGAATGGATGGCAAGAGGGAAGGAAGGGAGAGACTATGGGGTATTCCTCCCCCCAGAGCCACTGTCTCACAGCAGAGAAGCTCAGGGACAGCTCAGGGATGGAACTAACATAGATCCTGAGGCAAATAGAGCACAGGGCTTACCTTACCAGGAAGGTTTCAGCTGTGGAGCTGGCTTAACATGTTCCAACAGAACAACTTGGAGGGAGGGTTGGTGGCACCCCCAGCCCTGCTGCCCACCCCAGCTATTGCCAGCACTGCCCGTGTGGTGCCTGCCTGGCACGGGAAGGCAGAAGCTTCGTGGTGGCCCAGCCAGCTGGGCTGCCCTGGGCCAGGCAGGGGGAGAGAAGGCAGCTGGAGCTGTCAGCTGCAGGAGTCCCCTCTGTCTGACTTGGAGGCAGCCAGGCAGGACTTAGGATGGCAGCCTAATCTTGCAAACATTATCTCTGCTTTGTGACTGCAGAATTGAGACACGCACAGATGAAGCATCCGCTGAAATTCAGAGCCCAGCCACTGTGCAGGACTTAACACACATCTCCTGATCACAGCCTAATAACTTAAAACACAAGACTATCTCCTGCTCTCCTTCATCTAAACACCTCAGTAACCATTAAACATTCAAAAGGGAGCAGCGAAGCCTACACGCCAATTAAACCGTGATTCAGTAAAAACAACATCTTTGTGATGGATGTGCTGCGATATCCTGTGTGCTCCTTCTGCAGGGCTCTGCTTTTCATCGGCTGCTGTAGCATGGAGTTTATAACGCACAAGTTCCCACCCTTGTTAAGATTTTGCTGCCTGTGTTCACTATCAAAGGCTCCCCATATTTATTAGCAGTTTGGTAACAAAGCGAAGCACTTGTGAAACTGGCCCCAAGCTCCGCTCGTTGAACTGTGAATTAACTGTAAATATAATTAGAGCTCTACCTCACACTCGGGACTGGGAGGAACAGGAGGTCTGCCCCAGAGCTGTAACTACAGCAGTACGCAAGTCCAGGGTTGACAAAAATAGCAACCCCAGCTAAAAGAGCAGAATTAATTACATGAACTGTTAAAACAAGCTACACAGAGTGGTTGTTCCTCTACTTCAAAATTAAGAGGAAATTCCTTCCTGCACTGTCTGAGGAACGAGCGACAATTGGAGCAGCCACAGTTCCCTCCCACTGCACCGCTGATTTCCAGGAGTTCTGATTCCATGAAGCACTGCTCAGTCACAGAGAAAAATTAAGCCAAAATTTTCTGAGACAGAGCTGCAAACTGATTTTCAAAGGTATCCTTCTGTACCCTTTTAGAAAAGTCCAGCCTTCTGGTAAGATGATGAACACAGACATCGTGAGCACCCCCAGGCAGCTCCTCCCCAACGAGGAGAATGGTGCTCTCACATAAGACAAGCAATAAAAGATGAGCAGGGCTGTAATGGAAGGGCAAAGAGAGCTGTGACAGCTGAAAACCAAGATATTTTCAGGAAATGATGTACTGTTCACCCTGTTGGACTGGGGGAGCCTCAGCAGGCAGAAGGGAAGGTGATAACGGGTCAGCAAGGACCAGAGGGAGCAGAACCAGTTCAATTTGAATGCAATAAAGATCAGATGAAGTGATTCCCAAAAGGGGATCTGTCAGGGAAACTGCAGCAACAGCTACAAGTTTGGAAGACTTAGTCTGATGGTCAGGAAGGTATTTCCTCAGAGACAGCACAGGAACAGGTGCCAGGGAGAGGATGAACCCCCATTCCAGGGGAAGGGGCTTTGGGGCTCATCTCACATGAGCAAAACCACTGCTCATGTAGGCAACTGTCCTCCAAGCAGGAGGCTGGAAACCTCCAGAAGATCCTTCCAACCAACATTTCCACAGTGTCACCTGTGTGAGATCAGATGAGGTGCATTTGGTAGGGCACTGCACCCATCCACACACTTCTGCCCTAAATCCGTGACCGCAGAGGAAGGCAACACGCCGTAAATCAAACAAAAAGCCTCGTAACACAATGTCTCCTTGTGCTGCCTTCTTCCATAAACAAGCAAGATTTATGCATTCCTGGGACTGTTAACAAGAGCCATTTGTCTTTATTTCTGCATGTAACTAATGGAGACACCAGCAACATTGATGAGCCTCATGGGATTAATTAATGAAGCCATTTTCAAGGGGGTATCTGTGGGTTGGTTTCTCTCGTATTAAAGGAAACGTCAAGTGTTTTTCAAAGCACGGGATGAAATTTCATTTAAGAGACCAATGGCCCATGTGAGTGCAATCGTTACCAAGCCTAGCAAAAAATTACCAGTGTCCAGAAGGTTGATGACTTTCTCAAGTTTTCTTTAATTATTGCATTTTACAGTTATTAAAGCAGTACAGAGAATCAAATCCAACAAGGTTATAAAAGGAGGAAAAAAAAAAAAAAAAAAAAGCCAGAGGGTCCATATGGCTCCACATGGTGATGGCCAGAACCGAGGTGGTTCTTTTAGTTACCCATTTCGAACCAGTCTGGAGGAACCTGGAATTCAGGACTCTCCTCTTTCTCAGGACAATCACACAAATCAGAATTAAAAAAAATAAATAAATAAATGGTAAAAACCCTCACGGTCCCACAATAAATCAAAGGGTCAGCAGGGCTTAGCATCATGTTTTCTATAGGTTCATCTTCCTATTCAGTGAGGGGTGGAAGGACAGAACTGACCGGAACTACTAGAGACAGTTTAAACTTTGTAAATATGAGCTTTCACCAAGACAACACAAGCAGAAATGAGTCATTAACTTAATTCATTTTATGAAAAAGTTGAATAAAGGTTAATAGAAAATTAGTCATCTTTCCTTATTTTTTTTTCCTACCCATCCTATATAATTTAATTAAAAACGTGCTCTTGAGTTCCAGAGGATGATTAAAAATAATCTCTTAAAATAACCCCTTTTCTATTAAACTCCTTAGGTTTGTACAGGAATTCCTATAGAACCTTATTAAATTTCTGTTTACCTCTGCTACATTTAATTTCTATTCTACACATCTTTTCCTTAAGTCCAAAGGGATTTCATGATGGTGGTGGCTTATTAAATAAATATTATTTCCCATGGTTGGCAGTCCAAACTTAAGATCAGCGCAGGAGAACATCCACGGTGTAAAAAACTCTTTAAAAAGCAACACTATTAGCTTTTCTTTTCTGAATGGAACACAGGAAGACAGTTGAAAAGAACTTTTCTAGTTATCACTACTGTAACTTAGCAGAACAAGACAGGAATAAGGTTGGAATAGCTGTTGTTGGTTAGTTTTTTTACTCCTTGGTATTTTAATTTTGTAGTGGCGCATGCAAGAACACAACCCATAGCAACTCAGCCTCTCTGCAGGCTTGCTGAAAGCCAAGAATGTTTTTTCCCAGTTTTCGTATGTTGCTGTGGAGCTACAGTACAGAGCTCTGCAGCATTTATTAAAACAAGGCCAGATTGCTTTACACCAGGTAGGATATATTCAACAAAACCAAAAAAGTCCAGAGCTTGCAGGCATATGAAACCTATTCAAAACAGCAGAACAGCTCCGTTATCCTTACTCAAGCAGATGCCTCTTTCTGTCAGCCTCCTCGAAAATTTGATCCAGCTAAATTCGTTCAGCTGTTTCTGTGTTTGGTTCATCCACACTGAATTTGCAACTAAACCTACACAAGTCAGAAGCCCAGAAAGGCTTGTCCGAGTTGCACAGACCTACTTCAATTTTTAAGCAGCAAAACGACCAGCAAACCTCACACCCAGAACCCACCTTGCTGCACGAGCAGTGATGCAACACCGAGGAACCAGCGTTGGGGTGGTCCAATATTTTAAGCTTGGCTTCACCCAACCAGGTTTGCTGAAGGCCTGCAGGCTGTAATGGGACTTAGGTGCTTAAATGTCTTATTGAACTTTATTATGGGAATGCATCAGCACTTCCAAGGGAAGATGGGGAGGTGAACAGTCACCCGTAAATGCCCAAGCACATGTAGTCATGGGGAAGGGAGGCAGACCTGGCACATGGCACATGTCCTCACCACCAAGGCCTCCAAAAGAGCCCTCCAGGAGCAGTGCCAAGGTCTTTCCTGGCCCACAGCCACCTGCCTCCACAGCACAAGACTGATGCACAGGCAGAATATGCCATTTGGAAACTAACTGCACAAGAAAATCTTCTTTGATATCATGCAGCCAATCCTAAGGGGAACAATTATAGGAGATAAAAAGAACAGATAGGAGAAAAAAAAAAAAAAAAGATTTATGCAGTTTCTACATTTCATTAGGAAAGCCTGTGGATTTGGCAGTCACCTTGAGCAGCATTAAGGAGGGAAAGGAGGAGCCAGTAAACATTCAGGAGCTGTAACATTGCAGTTCCATCCTCAGGTAACTGGGCTGCCATTAAAGGCCAAATCTAATAAGAGCTCATTCTGGCTTGCAAGCCAGAACAGCCTTCAATAATCAATTAAACTGAGATAAGGCTGCATCTGATTCCATGTAGATGGACCACTCGAGCCTGGGCCCCTCATCAGTTTTCCAAGATCAGTATGGATCAATGCATCATGGTCAGGCACATATCAATCATCCCTGAAGGTTGTGATCGAACACCAGTTCTCTGAGCACAGAACAGGAGCCCCCCTTATTTTTCTTTGCAAAGCTGAGACTAAACTGTTTTGTTCCCCAAGAATGACATGGAAGGAGGACTAAAGAGGAACCTTTCTGTTTAGAAGGAACACTACATTACATGAAAGGGGGCTGTGTTCTTTAAGACCCAGAATGAAAATCCCAGCTATGATCCGTATGCAAAGGACCTTCCAGCAGCTGTCTAACTGCCATGGACTCAGTTCCCTCACGGTTTTATTGCCACTGAACCTTGCTTGGCTTTCCACCTCAACATCAGATTTTCTTTTCTGAACAGAACAGAATAATTCCTAATTTGAATTCCACTGCACAACAGAAACAGCCTGTAAAATCTTAAAAAGAAGCCAGTTCCCTCTAGCAGAATAGAAGATATATTTGGCTTCAGGACTGTATAGAGCAGAACATAAAATTAAAATAACAGACATCATAGAGTTTGATAGCATCGTCCAATCTCAAAGATCTCAAAATACATTACTAACTGCAGCAGCCATTGCTCTGTTAGACAACTACACATCTCCAAAGTGAATCATATATTCAAGAGAGGAGTTTAAAAGTCTTCATGAAAATGGAAAGTACTTTGTTGATCCACAAAATGCTACCAGCTCTGGGAGGGAGCACAGCAGCACTAGACAAAGGTCATAACATTCACCATAGGTGTGCCTGTTACTCCAGCTCAGTTTAGACAGCAAGAGTAAATTAGCATTTACTCTCTCACCAGCAGAGAAAGATCATCCTATAAATGTATTTTCATCAGCTTTATGTAATTCAGAATCTTCACTTCCTTTGCTCTTCCCAGTACTTAATGCCTAAAGAACAGATTCTGTGGTTAAAAATTGGTATTGCTATAAAGCAATGTAATAATAATATCCTTTTTCAAGCCAACTCCCACAGGCTCCTCACTAGATGGTTTAATCAAAAATGATAGTTAACAGTTGCCTCAGTGTTTTCATTAGTGGCTACTTTTTCCTTTTTTTTTTAAGTTTTAGCTTTTACAGAGATAAAAGAAAGCAAGCACAATCTGTTCTAAAAAGTTTCTGAAGTTCCCACTTCAGTATTGTTGATTCAAAGCAGTCCAATAGACTTTTTTAAGTCTTATTTCTTTTTTTATTATGTGCCTTTTAAGAATAAGCTTGGTTTATCCTTTATCCTCTTTCTGCAGACACAGGAGAGTCAGATCTATACTCAATATCCAACTTCCACAAAGAGAAACTCATTCTAACTTTTTTTTTTTTATTTTTAATGCAAAACCTAGAATTCAATTTTTAGGTCTCTCAAATACCTCCTGATGCTGATAAACAGGAACATAATCCAAGCAAAATAAGTGTCTCAAATCCTCACAGCTAAATTCCAATTTCTGTGCAAATTTCAAACGCTGCCCTCCGGTTCCAAAAGTTACACGTTGCACAAGCAGATAGTAAAGGCAGTGACTTGATTTGTTCTGCCAAGTATATAACATGTCACAAAATACTGCAGAGGAAAGCTCAAAATTAGCCATTCCAGCACCTCCATAATCAATGGAAAAGAACACTGGACTCCCAAGAGCCACCAAGCAGGTCTCCAAACTCTGATATTTTCATTATGAAAGCTTGTTTTCCAAGTCATTAATTTGTCAGCATCTCTACAGTATTTCATAACTCCAGAAGAGCAGCAAACTAAAATGTCTTGAAATCAAGTGCCCAAAGACTTCCCATCCACTGCAACTCGCAGAAAACAGCTGGTTTTCGCTTAAACATCCACCCCAGCACGGCCATGCCCTCGAGCTCAGAAAAAAAGCCAGAAGCTGGGAACACTTTGCTTTTCCCTCTCAGCTACGACGGGAGCAGACTTCAATAGGGGAAAATATCAGGCTGAAAAACTCTGGTTAAAGTCAGGCATTGAGCATTTGAGCATTCACGAAGTCATTGCATGGATCCTCTGGCAGTAAAGTAAAGAAAAGCAGCATCCTGCAGGACTGAGCTTGACTCCTAAAGAGTTAGACAAGCTTTTGAAGATCTAGTCCTTATGCACTCATTCCAAGAGATGCCAGCAGCTAAACTTTGCCACATCTGGGTGCAGAGAAAGAAGACATCCCTGGGCAGACCCTGTCAGATTTATTATTTTCTCTGCTTCCCATAAAACTTTGCACCGCAAACCCCAATTTTTTATACAAAATTTTTTTAAAGGAAGCTAACTCTTAAAGCTCCCAAAAGAGCCACTAATTCCTAACCAATCCCAGAAGGCAATCTTCTCAATGCATTTTTCCTTGACTCAAACTCCTGCTCACTGTCATGGGAATAAGTTGGGTAACATGAGAAATATACAGGTGGCAGAACAGAGACGTGCAACCAGAGGAATCCAAGTCAGGGTGGAGGCACAATGTGGAAAATCCTGCCTGTGGAAAAAGCACCAACTTCATTACTTAACCCTGTCCATGGATTTTGGCTTTTGTTATGCCCTTTGCCATTTACGTGCTCTAAGTACTTTCTGCTCAATTTAGGAGAGCACCATAAATACAACTGGAACCTTCAAAACCATCACTGTGACACCGAACTGACCCGGTGTGGAACAGGCCTGACACCACTGCCTAAGATAGCTCTGAACTGCCTGGCTGACAGGGCAATTCCCTCTGCTAAGAGAAGGCCACTATCTCCATGGGAAGAACAACTGATGCGGGTCAGCATTTGAAACCCTTCAGCTTCATTTAGACCCCACCAAGATAAATCCAGCTGAGCAAGACCCATTCCATCCCTCCATCCAGGGCCTGGCACCACACATTCATCCAAGGAGAAAACACTTACTTTTTGCTGAAATAAAGTATTAAAACCATCAGAGCTGGCAACTAAGAGTATCTTTCAAAAGACTGACCAAAAGCAGGACAAAACTTGAGATTTCCGAGTCATCCATTTCATACACATCCTGCAAGGTAAAGACTCGAGCACATACCACCTTAGAGATATTTTTTTCCTGATCTAGAGGATAAAGGAAGAAAAACATAATTGCCACATGCCACAACACCTGCTACTTGTCAGCTGAAATAAAAAGGAAAATGCCAATTCTGCTCCTAAAACCAGGACCAACAAGTGTTGCACCCTGAAGCAGGACACAGCCCTCAAAGGTAATCCCTGGGGGTGTTACAGAAACACCACCCTTGTGACGGCATAAGGAAAGTCAGCAAATTATTTCTGAGGACTTTATGGCCTCAAGAAGACCAGAAGGAAAAAGAAAAAAAAAGAAATACACCTCATTTCACCTGCACATACTCTACGTGCTCCAATATACCATACATTTGTCATATTACTGTGTGCATGTTATTATCTAGGGATACATCAGAAACTGCTACCAAGGTAACAAGGATAGTAATAAACAGCAACCAGGGGAAAAACACCACCAGGAAGACAATGCATTACCTCAGGTTATGTTTTCGCTCCCCCTCTTACAGCCTCTTTGGTTATTAACATATCAAATATTGGATTTGTATAATTTGACATCTTTTGCATTTTTTGAGAATTAAGATCAGAGTTTTTAATAGCTCTGCTGAAGGAAAAAAAAAAAATCTCATTAAGGACTGAAGACAAAGTGCTCTGAGATTTCTCACACAAGGGACTCTCCAGAGGAGACATATTTGTGTGAGTCAACAGCATATGTCACTCTCAGAAAATAACGCATTTGAATGAGACCTTTTCTCTGCTAGTTTTACTTAATGAACAAACAGAACAAATCTTCAGCACTTCTCTTCAAAAGTGTGCATGGCAAGGCATAAGTTAAACTGGTTTTCGGACTTCACCGTGGCAGGCAAAAGAATTTTCTGATTCTGGTGCAGATTTAGGGAGAATTGGCAGCACAGGGCAATTTTATCATCTTTTTATGATAAGATGACAATTCAGGAGCCTAGCAAATCCTTAGAAAGAAGTCTCTAGTGGATGGATGCAAACAGAAATGAGCCCAGGCACCTCTGCTGCTGTTTTGCCAATCACATTTATATACCTGGCCCAGATCAGCAAAGGGAAAATTGAGCTCTTTCAGGGTCCCAGATGGACTCTCAGTCTCAGGTCTTGACAGTTTTCATTTCTTAACTGTTTTTCAAATGAATGTGGATGTTTAGAGAAGAATTTCCATTTTCATTCAGTGTACGAGAATGGCCTTTCTGGATACAGCTGTCTCACAAAAGAAGTCACTGCTTGATCATGCTTCCAGTTCATCCAAAAAAAAAGCTGAGGACCGTAAAGACTGGCCAGGGGAGCACTTGGGAAGGACTGCTGCTTCCCCAGCCTCTCTTACCTGCATGCATTGAGTCAGGTCCCCCAGCTTTCATGGTAGCTGTTGTATTATTATTATTATTACTACTACTACTACTACTGTCATTACTATTCCCAAAACAACACCAGAAGTGATACAATAGGAGGGGGGTGACGTGGGCTCTGCTTTGCTGAACATGAACATAATTACACATGTTCCAGTTGCACCGCAGTGCCTTTCTGTCTGGAAGTGATTCACGGGTCCAAAGGAGCTCAAATAGAATTTAAATTCCCAGGGGAGGGTTTACAGACAAAAAAAGGAAAAAATACAGAAGTCTCAAAATGGGTACATTTGATCTAAATGTCTTGGAGAGATATTGAAACTCCACAGAACTATATTTAGGCTCACTTTTCAAAGGATAAATGCACTTCAAATCTCTTCATTAGCTCCATTCTTCAGCAGTGGTTTATTCTGCTGAAAGCAAACTCTCTGTACTTCAGAGACGAGTGTGGTGGCCCCTCTTCCCACAGTGGTTACAGGGCACTGGGAGATTGAGGGTCCCTTCCCACCTCAGACACGTCCCCACAGAGACATGGCTGGGAAAGAGGATACTTACTGATTCAAGGGCTGTCGGCACGTTTGGGGTGGAAAACCCCATCCAGTTGAAGTCTGGAAAACCCCATCCAGATCAACCCACAGCTGTGCCCACACCTGCCCCTCTCCACCCGGCAGGACCAGGGATCCCGCTCCCCTGCGTGCAGACACCCGGGTGAAGGCAGGACAAATTACCTCTGAGGCAGCCCACTCCTCTGCAGCAATTAAACAGAGAACCAAAACACCCTTTTTAGGATGACTAATTGTTAGACAAGACACATCCCACATGTGGCCCGCTCCTCCTCAGCATCACCAGCCCAAACTCAACATGCAGAGGGGGGCAAAAGCATTCATTGCTCTCTTTTGGTTACCTCTGAAAAGCCACACAGCAGTGACCCAGGGATGGATCTTCCTGCAGAGCCAAGCCAAGCTGCCTCTGGAGTCCTGTCCCCACAGCAAAACTGCTGAGCATCCACCTGGAGCCTGGTGGCCCCTGGGGACACGGTGTACAGGATCACTGCTGACACAGCAGCTCCAGCCCTGCTCCAAATGCAGGTCAGCTCCTCCCTGCCGCCCTCGCTGCTCGCACAACACAAACACGGATGCAGCACCCACCGGGTTGGATCTGGACCATGAAAAGCCCTGAATGACCAGACCCCGCGGTGCCACAGGTCACAACACCCCAAGGCCACGTGAAGCAACTGCCTCCCAGCTGCAAGGTGCCACACAAGAGCCCCCACACTACAAAAGTTTTTACCAAATTTCAGCCCAGAAAGTCGGTCAGCTGCAAAGAGGGCATCCAGTTTGAACAGGTCAGGCACGACCTGGAGGGACAAACACAGCAGACTCTCCTCAAACCACTGCAATAATGCACTTTACAGAGAGAAATTCCCATGCTCTAAGTCAGCTCAGATTTAAGAAGCCACATACTTCAAATGTCTCTGAAGGATACTAAAATGAAAACTCGGTCACACCGCACTGTGACTACTGTGAAGCACTATTAAAGAGAAGCTAACATTTGTTTTCAATTACCCAGCATATATTTGAAAGACTAAAATTGTCTCCAAAGTATTAAATAAATGTGTGTGTTTACTGTGCGCTTGTGCATGGAAAATGAAAGTTGTCTGACAACCATTCCCAAATACCAACATTTTACCGATATCATTATATTGACATATAATGAGTGTCCCTGGGCTTCAAACCATGTTAAGAAGTAAAATTAGAAAGCAGAGGTATGCTAAACACTCCTCTTCGAGATGTAGAATAAATGCAAATGATAAAAGTAGGATTTTATTCCCATATCTCCATTTTGTTCATAGCAGATCACGTTGCCATTTTAGTCAAACTCTCCCAAAAAAAACGACACAGAGAGCAGGAAAGTTGTGGCAAATGCAGAATGACATCCATAAATTTATGACCTAACTAGACTGACATCCAATGCAATGCAAAGTGTTTGCCAATCAATAGCCACGAGCATCATTTCCCCGCAAACAACATTCCTGTGCCACAGCCTCCCACCAGCAACAGGCAGTGCCGTTTCCTGCTTAACTTCACCGTCACTGCAATCTCCCCTAATCAATGATATCGACGGGTCTGCAAGATCAAAATCCAGCAAGCACAGCGCCGAGGCAGCAGGCAGTGGGAATGGGTGTGTGGCAGGGACGGCGCAGGGTGCGCGGCGCTCCGGTGGGGTTGCTTAGCAATGTAACCCGTGCCTGCCCATCCCGCCGCTGCTCCTACACACAGGGAGGAGAGAGATTTCAACAGCAACCCAAATACCGGCGAGGAGAAGCAGGAGGAATAACCGCATGCAAAATAAGTGCTCTGCCTTTTCTGTGTGATTTAAGAAAATTTAACTCCCAGCTCTCCGTAGCATTACAGGAAGCAGGGGGGTGCTGGTTGATCCAGGCAATGTCTTGCTTCCCCTGCTGGCATCCCAGTGACTTCAGTGCAAAGCTTACTGTGCCCAGAAAGAAACGCAAAAAGAAAGCTGCCCTGGGAATTGGAGAGCTTGGGCACAGTCACGACAATGGGTTTGCCCCTCCTTCTGTTGCAAAGTATCACCAGAGCGTAAACTTTTCCCAACTACTAAACCATTTTGCTGGGATCTCCAGTCAGGATGGATTAACGACACCAGAGATTGATTTGAATCACTGACAGCTGTGACAAATGAAAACCATCGTATTTAAGGGCTGCAATGCCATAACTGGACATGGCAGGCAGGGCTCTGGAGCAGTGCTCTGGGATGTGCAGATGGGACAGAAGCTGCCTGAAGCCTTATCCAGCAGATGCTGCTTATACTTAGATAAAATAAGCTATATAATCTGCCTCACACAGGAGAGATACTGCACACCTGAGCAATAGCAAGAGAACAGGGGGTTTAATTTTTTGGTTACTCTACACATTAAGTCCTTCAATTAAAGACTTAATTCAGATTTGTTAGACATACATTAGGTGCTAAATTCCTTCTGATAATTGCTGAAAGTGACCTGCAATGTGCACAACATAATCCTGCAGTTTCTATATTGCTCCCAAATAACCCCAAAAAAGGCTGTGGGGGCAAAAAAAAGGGCATCTCAGGGCCCTTTTGAGCACCTGTGCAAGCAGCAGGTTTCTGGTGGGCAACTTGCCCACTTTGCTCAGTATCAGCACCTTCACTGCCCAGTACACAGAAATCCCCAGTGGGGATCAAGTAAACGGTCAGCAATGGCAGGGTGGATGCAGCATCCCTGTGGAGCACACACAAGGGATGTCTCTGAGTCAATCACTGAAAATCCCTCTGCACCAAACCCTGTCAGAGCATTTAGATCATCAGCTAATAACTGTCAATCTCCATTTGTTTGCAATGCTGCAAAGACTTCCATAATTCTCTTAGAGATATAAAAGAGGCGCTCTGATTTTGCTTTAGATGAAAGCATGTGATAGTGTTAGCTGCTGGTAAACCTCGGAGACAGTATTTATACAGCATCAGAAACATTTGCAAAGATGGAAAAGAAATGCCTTTGGGCTGCAAGTCCTTAAAATCTACAACCCATACCCTGAAAACTTTGATGCCTCTGCCTAAGCACGCTGCAGGATCTCTGCCTGTTGGTATCATGATCACCCCAACAAGGCCACACTGTGCAAAGGAAACTATGAAAATTTGACAGCGTATTATTCTTTTTCCTAAGGCCTTTTATTTTTTAAATGTAGAGGAGGATATAGTAGACCCAGAAACTACTGTCTCCCCCTTGTACACGAAAGAGGCACAGCACAAATTGCACAATAAAATACCTTGAAGCCCTTTCCTAAGCAGAAGGCAAGGTAGCGTTGATAATTTATTGCAGAGGATCATGTTCTTCCAGGTACCAGGAGGGAAACACTGTCACTGCATTTCAAGCATCAAAACCTCCTGGAAAAAAAAAAAGTCAGGCTTGTGCCTATGTGGTCACTTTGTGTAGCTGCTGGAGGTAGATAGGCAGAGGTGCTGCTGCTATATTAACAAGGTATCTCACTCCAGGTGCTAAGAGATCTCCCATCCCTGTGGGCCCAAGAAAGCCTGTCCTGGAGAGAGGGCAGGGACTCACACTGGTTTGCTGGGTGGTTGCATGACCTTGCAAAGGAAGCAGTGGTTTCTCCTAGTGCATTTTTATGTACCTCGATGATCTGAGCGGAACTTGCCAGTTCACGTAAAGCCAAGTGAGTGCTTCTTAAATCCCACCTGGATGTGGGCACATTAACAATGGAGAAAAGAAGAGGAAAGAGAAAATGCTAGAGGGGAAAACCAATGCCCAGAGCAGGGGGAGATATTCAACCCAGATTGCTTAACTGGCAAGAGAGGCCAGACAAGTAGCCAAGTTTATCAAGGTTTCATGCCTTTAGCTATACAAAGTGTATATAATCCAAAATATTCACCACTGTTTTCATTGCCTGTACCCAAGGGCAGGAACATAAAATGAGGTTGAGTCAAGCAGGATGATCAGCTCAGCCCCACACCTCCTGCTCCAGTCGGATGCTGCAGGATGATTCCCAGGTAGGGGTGTGCAGTGCTGTACAGGATGCAGGAGCTAAAGGCTCACCTCTGTTCCTGGCAGGGTCCAAAGTTACTGCACATCCCTGCCAGTTCCTTCTACCCATGGAACAAGGATAACTGTTCTTAGCATCTTTTTCCTGCAGCTTGCAGAGTGCTTTTTAAAAAGAAGCAGGTGTGGAGAACTGCTGGTGGAAAGTATCATTAAAAAGAAAAAAAAGCCACCCTCTAGGTGAAAATCTAAAGTACAGCAAACTTACTAAAACAGGATGCGGCTTTTCAGCTACACCATCCCTGTAGCTTCTTTTCTCCCCTGAAGTTAAATTGAGGCAATTTTCATGAATACGTTAAATTGGCATGAAAAACTAAGAACAAAGAACAGTTTGTTTCTGCTTTGGAAATCCTTCTCTCCTGGTCTATTTAGATTTCTTGCCAGTATCCAGCATCTCCTCCACTTTCAATTTACCTTCAGTGTTATCACACATTTATTCTGTGATTCCTCACTGAAAAGAAAAAAAACCTCAGCAGTAATTCAGCCTTCATTTTGAGGTCACTTAAAGGAGATTTCAGCTGCCTGACATGGTACAGCTGAGGACTCCAGATTATTCACCTGTTGGTCCTGCAGGTGCTGTTTCTATGAAACTAAATAAGTGCCCGCCCAATGGAAGTTTTTCCAAGAAGGAGCTGGAGTGACCATGGACGGAACGGTAGAGAGGGCACAAAGTAAAATTACATCATCATAAGGGGTGGGGGGGGAAAAAAAGGAGGATCTGGAACCACCTCTTTTTAATGCAAGGCAGAATTCTACTGTGCTGAAAATACTGACTGGCTGCTTTCCCAGGTAAAACGCCACTGCTGAAAGAAAGAGTCAATTACTGCCTCAAGGAACCCCCCTGTCGAGGCAAAAGAGGTATTTCAGACAATGTGTTGAACCCTCTCCATGATTAGAAAAAGAAAAGAGAAGGCTACCTGTGCATCAAGCCAACACCTAGGAAATACAGGAAGATGTGGGCCCCTTTTTTTACCAGAGGCTGGCAAAGGGGGGACCATCACATCCCCTGCTCTGGGCTGCTCCACCTCCACTTCAGGGCAAAGGAACCTGGACCAGCCCGACACGCTCAGTGTTTGGCACAGGGATGATGCAAAATACTTCAGAGGAACCTGCAGGGACTCCCCTCAACTTGCTGTCTCCAAGAAACTCGCCTTTTTTGTTTTCATCTCCCTCCCTGGCAGGGACTGGAGCCTCCTGGAAAGCCCTGTCCACAGCGGGCAGCACCAAGGGTGGGGCCATTTGGAGCCACAGAGGTGTCTCTGTGGGATCAGAGAGTTCCTGTGCTCTCAGGGAGGCAGATGGGCTGTTGCCATTAACTAACCCCATGTCAGGTCTTCTCCAAGGGCTTGGTGAACCTATCCAGGCACTCAGTGACCAAAACCCTGGCATCAGGGGCGAGAGAGAGGAGTGTTATTGCCCTTGCAATCACAGTAGATAGATCTGTGAGCCCATAAGGGTCCCTGGTGAGAATTTTATCTTCCATCACCTAACAAACACTCAGTTTTAGTTTAAAGACAGGAGAAAAGTCTATTTCATCTGAGAGGGAGAAAAAAATATCTATACATACACACATGTATCTCTCTATAGTGTGTGTGTATATATAGAATATACATATACATGCACACATTTCACAGCTTTCAAAGAGGATGACAGCGTGTTTTCATATAGTGCATCTGAAGAAAAGGTCTTGTATCAGGGCTATAGCAGAGAAAACTTCATTTTGAAACTCAGGAATGAAGGGGGAAAAAAATAAAAGAGAGAGAGAATGCTTTCCTTCTTATCATGTCTGAGGAACTTAACTATAGTGATGGAAAGATATAAAACCTCAGACAGCAAAGCACTGCTCTGGAGACCACAATATGCATAAAACCTCCTGCAAGCCCTTGTTAAATGTTCCTACCCTCCAGCCCATACCTCCAGGGTGCAATTTTCAGGAGACAGAAAGATTTAATGTGCTTTGCTTGAAATAACCCCCTGGATTCTCACTGCAGAGACTGTCATGACAGTGTGTTCCTCTGGTTTATTATATTAATAAGCAGAGTCATTCAGAACTCAACATGATGTGGCTCTCTGACTTGCACATGGCTGTGTCCCCAAGCTGCAGCAACACAGAGGCCTCTCCCCCAACCCCTGCTTGCAAAAAAAAAAAAAAAAAAAAAAAAAAAGCTTTGTTATTTTGAGGCAAAATAACCACAGCTGCTTACAAACAAGGACACACGTGCAGGAGGCTGGCAGAAGCACGCAGAGGCAGGGGCTGAATTCACTCCCAGTCACTTCCAGTTTCCACCCTGCTCCCTGCCAGGCTCCCTGGGATGCCAGTGATGCCCCCCCCCAGTCCCAAGCCCTTCATCCCACTCCCACCTCCATCTCATCCCTGTGCACCCAAGAAGCATGTTAAATGTCTTCTCCACTGACTAAAGCCAAATAAGAGTAGAAAACATAAGGCTGTTAAAATGGCAAAAAAAAGTCTAACTCATGAACAAAGACCTCCTTCCTCTCCCTGGTTTAAAAACAGCACTACCCTTGCCTGAAATCACATGAACTTCCCCTAAACCCTCTAATCACTGCTCCCTGCCTTTATTTCCCAGCTGGGAGAAGCACCTTATGTTTATGCACACTGGGCAGCACCACTTGTATGGCTCTGAAGATGCCCCATGAGCAGTACTATTATTATCATCACTTTTCTGGGGTGTTTGGTTCAAGCACAAGCAGAAAGGAGACTGCATGACTGCTGCTGTTATCCCCATGTACTCAATGCATGAGGACCCTAGCTGATTTTCTGCTCCCCTTCCCATAAAGGCTTTTTATTTTTCCCTTACGATGCAGCCTCAGGAATACGTTGTGTGGCAGAGGTTTTATACCATGTAAATGATGGATATTGTTCACATAGTGCTTATGTCAAACCCAGCTGTTCACCTTTTCTAGGACTGCAATTACTTTAATAGCCATTGAAAAACTAAATTGGGGAGAAAAATAATAGAAACTTTCCAGTATGGCTTTCTAAACTAGAGCACTGCCAAGAGTGACTTGACCTCAGACAAGTCACATGTAGCCACTTATTTTAAAAATTAACTGAGCTTGTCCATGCACAGAAAACTGAGCACTCTGTAGGGTTCTGGGCACAAATGGGTCCCAAAAGGTTCAAAATTCAGCCCAGTCACATCTTCATTTATCACCACCTGCTTAAGCTGCTACAGCACCCAAGCAGCCAAACAACCTTCTAACACTGACATCAAACACACAGGATAAGGTCAAACAGCCCACAAGACAAGCACATTGACCCTCACCTCTCCTCTTTACAACAAGTTCACTCTCCTCCATAGAAAAATGTCAGCATGAAACAAATTTCTTCAAAGGTCCCCTTTTTGCAGCTGGAGCAACCGTTCCCCATTCCTCCATGTAGTTCCCCTGCTCCTCCTCCTCTCCCTGGATCACAGACAGATGCCAAGACATGGAAGTTATTCTTTTACAGCATCTGGTTCCTTGGCAGACTCCTCAGGCAATTATGTTCATAGTTTTAAAGCTGTCTCCAGCTCTGCTTCATGAGTTTGCTGCTTTTGGCTTGTAGCAGTCTCTTCTCATCTTCCCTGTCCATCACACTGGCTCAATGTTGCTCTTAAAATATGGGAATCAGAGCACTTGCATCTCCCTCTAATTAGGAGCACAAATAAACAATACCCCATGTTGTTCTTTAAACACAAGCACTTATTTTACTCTCACAGCCATTTCTGGGAGGCCCTGGGCACCCTCTTGGTCTTGAAGTACCATGTACTTGGAGTCATGTGAAACGACTGACGCAGCTTGGACAATTAAACCTCCACACAAACAAAGCAGGGGTTTTAATTCTTTTTTTTAGAGAGGTTTGCATTTCTACTTGGATGCCCCCTCTCACCAGCAGTGCTCAGAATCACTTTTTTTTTTCCTGCAGACAAAAATGCAGAAAAACATCCCCACAGAACCATGAAAATCCCTGCCTGGAAGGCTTCTGGATGAATGGGCTCTCTCACAAAGAAGGATATAGTCCAGCCTTAAAAAAAAGTAGCAGGGGGGTGTGGGTGTGGTGGGAATCCGTGATCCCCAAAGGTCCTCCCAACACCATAGGAAGGATTTTGCATTTACTACCAGTGAAAGGTTGCAGACAAATGGTGAGGGACAACATAGGTCATCTCCCTCATCATCAGCCCAAAGCAACCACCTCCTGGGATAAAAGGATAAGCTGATGCTTGATCCGGCTTTTCTGATTAAAGCTGCCAACAACTAACAGAGATCCACACACCTGTTCAAGGACCTGTAGCTCATTTTGGATGAGCTGAGGCAAGGCCACCACAGGGTGACAACCTCTGGGCACCACTGGCTGGCACGGGGCACCAGATTGGGCTTTCCAAAAAACAAAAACAAAGCAAACAAAAAAAGAAATCCCAAACCACGCTGTCTCAAGGGCACAGAGTCACCACCCTGAGGTCTCACAACTTAATAACAGCAGAATAAATTTGGTGGAACTCCAGCTGTTAAAGAGGCATTTCAACCAACTTCACACATTATCCTCAGGGAATGCTTCGTGGAAGCAGCACCTTTGCCGTGTCTCACCAACAGAAACAAGCTGCAAACCATTCGAGAGGCACACCCACTGTGGCAGCTCCTGACCTCCCAAAATTCTCTATTTAGAGAAGTAAGTAACAGCCTGGCCTATTCCTCACTGCTTCCTACCATCACTGGCTCAATGCCCAGAGCACAATTAATTGGCCTGGCTTGTGAGAGTGTACATCCAACTGAATGGTGTTTCTCTGCCTCAAGAAAAACCACAAGCCCACGTCCAAATCCAGCCCAGGACCCACCAGGAATGGCTCATGCATCTCCAAACCTGGAGAACATATGGCCACAGCCAAGAGCCATGATGGGAAAACCCACTATGTGACTGTTTTCCTTTACTTTTTAGCACAGACACAGCTTAAACATTTTCTGTCTCTGGGCAAAGGCAGAGTCCTCACCATGAGGAACAGAGGGACATTCACTGACTGATGGACAGACAGATGTGAGTGGTGCAGCCGTGGCACTGGCACCCAGTTATAGCAGGTCTGTCCAGATGAATGGGGCCAGTGGCTTGAGATGCTTGTGCTGGGCAGGTCAAAGGAGGAGGGATGCTCTCCTCCCCTGGGCAGGAGGGAAGCTGGATGCTCTATCAGTCCTCATCCCCAGCATCCAAAGGCCCCATCTGGAGCACAGAGCAAACAGACCGAAAATGGTGCTCCCTCAGCACAACGGCTGCAGCAGCACTGGCCTTCCTCATCACATTTGTACTGACCTCCTGTCCCCCCATCTCTGCTGCAGAGGTGCCCAGAGCCCAGCTGAGAGAGCAGTCCTGGGTAGGCAGGGATGCAGGGCATATTTATCCTTTTTGAAGTAATAAGCCCATAAAGAAAAAAAAAAAAATACAACAGATTTAAGCATTTAAATGCATTTCCATAACTGTTTGCAATGATTCTCAGGCAGCAGCTTTCATTAAACTGGAGCTGAGGCTGAGAGCACCAATTAGCAGGATTTAAAAAAGATAAAAAAAAAGTAATGAAACCGCTGCAGTTATCCCCAAATAAGGAGTACAGGCCCAGCCTAATATTTTATGCCTGGCTTTGCTGGAAACGATGGTGGGTTAATGCTCCAAGAAGGTGGAGTGCACAGTCCCCCTGAGCAGCCCCAAGGCTGTTTGCACAGCACCATTTGGCTGCTGGGGGAGGAAAGATGTAAAATATGGCAGGTCATCCCTACATCCACTGCCATAAAAGCAAGGAAACAAAGGAAAAAGAAAAGTCCTGGCAAAGCACTGGTGGGCACCTCCCTCTGTTCATCAGCCCCCAGGCAGCTGGAGGAGGAACCAGCAGCCGTGAACTGCCCAGCAGGTCTCAGCAGTCACTCACACCCACTGTAGAAGATGCTTGAGCTACTTTAAAATCACATAGAAAATTAAAATTACTCTTTTTTTCCAGTCATTTGATATTTTGGCAAATGCTTTAGCTTTATGCTGTGCAGAACAGTTCTACCAGTGGACCATGGCAGCGTGGCCCTGCTGCATCCCTGCTACTCAGCTCCCACCACAGGAACTGCTTTCCAAAGCAGTAGAATTACTTATCCAGTTTTCCAACCTACAAAAGCCTCCATTATCAACTTTGTCCAGTTTAGCCCCAGACTGGCAGCAAAAGACACTCAATTGTGCAAAACACAAACCAACAGAGAAGATCAAATCATCTATTTAAAGGGTGAATGTTATGGATTTTTATTTTTTCTGTAAGAGCCATGAGCAATTATTTTGGAGCACAAAGATCTTAACCATTCATTTATCCTGAGAATAAAAGTGGGAGAAGGGGAAATGATTGCTTTTTCATTATTTGTCGCACTGCCAGTACTGAATCAAAGTCAGAGGACTGCCAGAAGATCTCCTTTGATCCAAATAACTATCATTCTCATAAACATTTCTACAGGGAGAAAACCCAAAACCCCAGTCCAATCTTTCCACCATGATTCTAAAGATAAATATATGAGCAACAAAAGAAATCTTCTTCTACACATAAGACTTTGCCATTCAAGCCAGGTACAAAAGCTTTTTAAAAGAGATGCTGTCGGGGGGGGATCCAGAACTGGACTAGAAAAAGCCAAGCTTGAAGATTCACATCATCAGCCCAACACTGTAACATCACTCAGAGTGAGTTTGAGAGATCAAAAAAAATTATATATATATATATATATATAAAAAAGATTTTACATCAGGAACCAATTTACTTTTGCTGCTCCACAGAGCAATCATGCCTCAGGACCCACAGCTAAATGGCTGGAGCTCACATAACTGGAACAGCAAAGAAAGCAGAGGAGAACTTTAATGGCTTATGAAATTCAATTGAAATTGATGGTTGGAAAAGTGAAACATTTAACACCCCACCAATTTAACATCAGTGCACGTGTGTACATGTACACACAGACATGGACATGGACCACAAAAGGTGGGAGCTCATTTTCCACTCACATGTCCGTGACCCCCACAGTGCTCCAGGGAAGGAGATGGCACCCTCATAGACTAACCCAAACAATATATAAATATTTTAACACTCTCAGACCTTTTTCCACCAGAACCTTTAATATAAAATCCATCTTTTGTGAAAATGGCAATACATTATTACGACCTGCCCCGTTCATGTCTCTGAAATATAAGAAGCCACATTCTGCATTTCATCTTCAGCTAGAGCAGGAACTCAAAAACCCTCCCTGCTATTTGAGAAGACTTTGAATAAAGTGTTTGCAGCTGATGTACTTTTCCAGCACAGATCACTTCTGTTATGAAGCCTGTCTCTGATGAACAGTAGAAAAATATTGTTGACAGGGGTGTACTTTTCCATCAACTCAAAAATATCATTTTGCAGAATATTTTCACAGCTCAGCAGAAGGTGGAAAGAAAGACAATATTATGACTAGATAAGAAAGAAAGAAGACATTTGTTATAATTAGCTTATAGTAGTTTTCTTGTTGGTTTTGGCTTGCTGGAACAACGTTCTTTACTAGTCAGAACCCCAGTCTGACTTACAAAGCCTTCAGGCCAAACTCATGACAATCAAAGATTAACCTGGGTAAAAACAATTAGAATTTGGCCAACTTTAGACACAGGCAACAACAAGAACCACCAGTAACCTTGACATCATGACCTCTAGTGCTGCAGGTGCCTGGTCAGAGGGGTGCTTTGGGATGCATCACCCCGACTGAGAAGCAAGAAAGGAACGGCCACGTCCTGGCAAGTGTCACACTATCATTTATTGAGCAACTCAAGGCACATGGACACTGCTGACTCACAGAAGGACTGAAACACCAGGAACCACTGCACTGGAGCATCCATCATGCCACTACCATCGTGCCCTGGGAGCAGGCACAGACATGTTCATGTGGGCACTTCCCACAACCACATCACAACTGAGCTCGCTCCGGTGCGCTGAACCAGTTGATTCATGGCGAGGCTTTGATGTGCAAATTAAACATTATGACTTTTAACTGAGCTAATATAAGCGTCATATGTTGTTAATTACACAATGCAGGGGGAAAAAAAAATCGCGAATGAATTTAACCGCTTAATCTAATCAGGATGTCAAGTTGTGTTTTAATTACAAATTGTTGTGCGGCAGCAAAGCGTCTGCTGCAATTCAGCGACTCTGGTCCCACAGCAAAGTCCCACCGCGTCTCACTTGTGTGCTCAGCATCCAGCTCTGCTCACTGCAGCCCCAACCACCCCCAAACACCAGGCCAAGCCCATGGCACTGAGCTTGGCATGCTCAAACCCCACCGTTTGTAACCCCTCTTTTAATCTGAATGAACATTTCCATACGCGGGGGCAGAAACCTCTACAATCTTCCTCCAACTCAGTGCTTGTCAATTTACATAAGCAAGAATCAAGTGGTGCCTTTGGAGCCTGTTTCCTCTCGGTCCTTTCAGTTAAGGGGAAAGGAAAAATAAAATGAGATTACAAAGAAAAACCAAAAACAAACAAACAAACAAAACTTTAAAAAAACCCACAAACACTCCTGAACTTCGTAGTGTCTAGAGCAAGTTTTTACAACCAAATTAAAATCCCTGGATGTTGTGGCTTTTAAGGGAGACACTGATACGGCCAAGCAGCCATAGCAGGGCAATGCACCTGCCTAATGCATCAGCTTGACAATGTGTTACCATGAGGTACGTGATGATGACATTGCTCACTGTCCGACTGTCCCTGCAGAAAAACATCCACCTGCCAATAACTCTGCTGGTAATTACCCAGAGAGTTTCAGGGAGGACAGAAGTCCTCTGAAATGTACAGCAGAAACATGGTATCTAAAAAAGGAAAAGCAACCTATTGTTGCCTTATATTATTTTTTAACTTGATAGAGCTCCTACTTGTCAAAAAGAGGGGTGAAAAAAACCAACACAGCCTCTGAGCACATTAATGTGCTTCAGATTTTGCCACAATGTTACCCATATTAAAGCAAAAACCTGCAGTATTTTTGGTTGGGTTTTTTTTTGAACACCAGGGGGCTGATTACTGTGAAATGATCTTAGGCTTCTCCCACTAAGTGGACAGATGGATTGCTACTTTTGCAACTTCTTTTTGCAGCGTTGAATTCAGTTGCTGGCGGGAGGCTCCGTTCCAGCACTCTCCAGCATCATTTCTCTCCCTGCACTTGTCATCTCGCTTCCCAGCCTGAGGCTGGAGTATGGAAGGGGCTCTCTGCACGGCACAGGAATGTGCACACACTCTCTGAGCCAAAGGTTGGACCCCACCATGTCGGTACCACACGAGCCCTGCACCTCTCTCGTGCCCACCCTGGGGGAGAGAGAATAGCAGAGGCACACCAGAGCCCCACACCTGGATTTTCATGCCAAGGGAGCTGGTGGTGATGATATGGAGAGAAATGCCACCAGCACAAGCCACACCAAAAATGAGGTCTCTCCAGCATTCCAGCAACCAATCTGGAATTTAAAAGCTTCTGCGAGGTGAGAAAGAAACAAAAAGCACTGCTAGGCAAAAGTCATCTCCTTAACTATTCTTTAAAGGAGAAATTTTACAAAGTGAAAACTGAAACACTGCCAAGCTTCATCCCTTCTTCCCTGACAAATACATCGAGCCCATTCAAAGCGGCTCACGAACAGTTGTGAACAATTTGGGTCCCTGGACAGCAGTCACTGCACTTGCAACCCATCATTCTCACAGGCAAAACACAGCTGGTCGGGAGAAGAACTCAAAAGAAACGTCTCAGCATTCAGGGAAGGGAACTGCTCATTCAGAAGGCGCTTTTTAGTAATCAGTCCTCTGAGGGGACAGTGCCTGACGTGCCCACTGTTGGGCATCATCCTACTGCAGCCCAGGGGCCGCAGCCCCTTTAAGACAAGGACAAGGGACAGAAGGAGGAAACACTCAGTTTGATCCGAGGAAGTGAAAAACCCCAGGAAAAGCAAACTGCCAGCCCCAGGAATGACTAAGCACAGAGCCAGGCAAGGCAGGCACGGGGCTGGCTAAAGCAGCCACACAGCACCCGTTCCCAGATCCGTGCCAGCTCTGAAGATGTGCTGTGTGGAAAAGCCATTTCTGAGGGGGGAAAAAAACCAAACCTAAACCTAAAAACAAGGATTCAGTTCTTTAGCAAGCCTGTGAACTGCCTGTGAGTGTGTATAAGCGTCCTCATCCGTCTGTAACTCCTGCTGATGCACAGATAGCAATATATGGGTCAATAATCGTTTATCTAAAGATATGTGTCAGCCCATCTCTCCTCCGCTCTCTGACAAACCTTTTACAACAACCACTTACTTTAACCCTGAATTATCTGCCTCTGCTCATCTTCAGGGAGAATCAGCACGGCAGAGAAAGAAGCAGGCAATTCCCTGTGATCTGAAAGCTCACTTTCTAAATCAAATCAATTTTTCTAACGTAATTTGCCTCATCTAAATCACTGACCCATGCATTTTCTCACAATCCTTTGACAAGCGCTGCACCAATTGAAGCAAAGCTAAAACACTTCAACCAGACCAATTCATAGAAGTCTTTAGAGGAATTCTTTCATCGCTTTAATTAATTCTTTAAGTACCACAGTGGGATGCTCTGAATTCAAACCCAGTCCAAGGAGTAATGATTACACTAATGGGAGAAGCTGCGCGGTAAATAAATGCAAGTGCCCTGCTGAAAGACATCATTTTCAATAGGAGACTGCCATTCAGGGAAGATAACTGTGTTTTGGAGATAATAACTCAGATGATGAAGTCCCACAGACTGAAGCCTGAAACAGCAATTCCCAGACTCTCCACACCTAACAGGGAAGCATTTTGATGGATACACATTAGAGCTGGAGCTGCTCCTGCTCTCAGCCCTTTGCTGGCCACTGTCCCACCACGATCATCACCTCGGACACAAGTCCATGTAGCAGCTGAAACTGCAGCAATACAGGATTGATTCAGCCTGTCCAGCTGCAAACCCTCTCCCCTCCCCACCCAGCCTTCAGCTGGGGCTGAGCATCAGCCACGAGAGCTGGAATTTATCAGCGGCTCTTTTAACACAATAGACCACAGGCACAGGGGAGGGATGAGGGTTTTGCAGCCGTGACAAAAGGAAACTGCTCGTCTTGGATGGGCTCAGTGCTGGAAACCACAGCTGGGGCATTTGCCCAGGGGACATGGGGAGCCAGGCTGCTGACACACACTTGGACTTGTCTTTATTGGCACCACTGGCACAGGAAGGCAAGGTGGGACTGTCATTGCAGGTGAGCTGTGAGGAAAGAGGGCCTAGGGCAGTTTGGGAAAACGTCTAAAAGTTTGCTGGTTGCTGCTGGAACCAAAGCAATGACTTCTCTTTGACCTTCCCTTTTTTTTAATTGGCTAAATGCAATAAAGCCTTCTAATGCACTCAATTTGTTGGGCTGCCATATGCTTTCAAGAGAAAGGGGAGAAGACACTAACTCTGGATGAGCAGGATGCTTTGATAAGACATAGCTGAAGCTGTATCCAGGAGCTGATACTTGTCAAAGCTCTGCATCCCCCAGGGCTTACAGTAGACACCAGCAATCTCATTATGACACTATAATAAGTGAAATAAGGTGCAGAAGATGGATATTTGGGTTGTAAAGGGATATATCTGAAGAACAGCTCCTCAGTGCAGTCCCTGAAAAGATGTCCCCAGTGCCCATGGGCTGCCCAGCTCTGTCATGCCAGGGAGGTGAGGGCTGAGCACTGTCACCTGGGCTCTGCTTTGTAGAGTTGTCTTTGATTTAGCAATAGAGAACATAAACTCCATCTCCCCATTTCTACTTATGACTTCCCATAACAGTTTTAACAGGCTGGTGCAAATCAAACACAGCAGAAGAACCAAGTGTTAATTCAGCCCTTCCCTCACATAACCCATGGCACTCAGCCTCATGATACCAACTCTGGGGCACCCAAGAGAGCCCTGACACTCATCCGCAGGGCTCAGCACAACTCAGGATGGGGCTTGGAGATGTCAAGCAGCTCAAACACCAAAACAAGCCAGGGCTGAGACATGGTGCCAAAGCAGGGTTCAGCACCCCAGGGCCAACCAACTGGCCACACCACCTCAGCAGGCTCCCACCCAAAGAGAGCCTCACTCCTCAAAGAGCAGCAACATAAAAAGTCAGCTGTCATCAAAAAATAACCCCAGAGCTCAGCTTCACCCAACACCTCTGTTCTCCTTCCTGCTGCCCCAGGGCCCCTCATGGCAATGATGGAGAGGACAGACCATGTCTTTGATGGTGCCCACCCTCTTCTCTAAAGCCCTTTGAGATCTACAGGTGAAAGAATGATGAATTATTCATATTTGAAAAGGAAAAAAGAAATGGCTCAACTCTAATAAAATTCATGCTAGCTTGTGTTTTTCTCTTCTTTGTTTCTCACCTTTAATGGAGTTAAGCCTTTTTTGCACCAATACTAATAACTTTCAGTGGACTACTCCTAAGTGAAAGAGAGGAAATGAATAACTGAGCTGCATTAAAAGAAAGAAAAAAAAAGGAAACCTTTGTATATTAATTCTCATAGCTGTCAGAGATGAGGATTTAATCTTGTTAGTAACTAAGCTACTCCATTATTTCCAAACACCTTGGAGCAGAATGTCTTAGTGGGAGATGAATGAGATAGTGGGACTGTAACTGCTTTCCAAGTGTTTTCAGAGCATAATCTATGGCTCATCACCACGTGCATTTCAAGTCCTTGCCCTTTCTTCTCCAAATAACCTCCAGCTGTAAATGTATTTACATGCCAAGCCCAGCTCCTTCTTCAGAGCATTTACCGCTCTCTGCTTAACCATTTGTCCCTGTTTAATAGATTTGCCTGGCTGTGGTTTTGGATGGATGATAGGGATGGAAAATTGGGGATTCAGGTTATCCAATAAATGATGGGATGAAGCAGAGAAGAAAGTAGGCAGATAGAGGAGAGGTCTAATGGGCTGTGAAGAGCTCTGCCAAAGGAAGCAGCAGAAGTCCTGCTGCATCCCTGAAAACCAGCCACGCTCAGGAACAGACTGTACCCAACAGCCATCGGAGATGGGAAAGGCAGCTCATTCACCAATTTTTCCAGCTCTAATTCCCATGATTTGGGGATGGCTGAGGCACACTGGCCTTTGAGTTGCCCTGACAGAGCTCTGCTGCTTCCAGAGAGCTTACCTTCCTCTCTGGGCACCTCTGCTGCAACCTTTTCAACGCCTGATTCACGGTGCAGGCGTGTGCTGTATCCTTTTTGCTCTCAGTGAAAGATAGTTAGACTTTGTGTTATTGGTCCCCTCTACCCCCAGCTCTCTTAAGTGCTTTTCAAAACCACCAGTGACACTCCAGACTGCTGTAGCCCCATGGAATCAGGGGCAGAGGCACCGTGGGTGGGCAGCTGTTGTCTCTCACCAGACCAGGTGCTCACACTGGCCAGGGACTTGCCCCATGCAGACATCCAGACCAGCTCCTTCCAAAACTCATCTCTGATTTGCTACTCTTTCAATCAAAAATCCAGGTACCAAAAACCAGCCAGCAGCTACTGACTATTTGCCGAGTTTCTAATTACTGCTCGTTGCATAGAAACCTGCTCCATCTGCTCCAGGGTTCCCTTTTAGGGTGCACGGCCTCTGTCTTTTTTCCTTGTGAGTTTCATCCTTTTTTTTGAGCTGCAGCATAAATGTTTTGTTTCCAGAGCTGCAGCATCCATTAAACAGCCCTCCCTCCCCGTTGTGGCAAAGGTCTTGCTGCTAAGCAAAAGCTGTGGCTAATTGACAACAGCTCCTAAACTGAGATATAAAGTAGCTGCGTCTGTCACTCATGCAAACAGCTGGCTCTGGCAGCTCAGCTGCTAAATAATGGAAAATGGTTCAGTTTTCTGACTAGGTGAAGATCATTTATGAAAGAAATGAACATCTCTGGTGCTACAGAGCCATGCCCTGATCATTTCTGCATCTTAAAAATCTAACATTGCCCATAAAATTCCTAAGTAACATAAACCCTGTTCCTTCCACTACTCTCCCAATCAGAAAAACTGGATTTAAATCACCTGCTGGCAGGTTTATTACAGGGCCCACAAGCAGATAAGGTCCTGTGCACCAGCCCTCTGCACTTAACGGGAAATAAATCTCTGCTATGCCATCTGTTTTTGAAATGTTTCTATACAAGCAAAACAAAAAAAAAAAAAAAAAACAAAAAACAAAGATAACTTCACCTCTCATTTAACCTTCTAAAGGATTTTATTTCTGGGGCAATGAGGATGACATTTTCCCCTTCTCTAGCAGAAATCTTTTTCTTCCCCAGGCTGATTTACCAAACTCTGCCAGCACTGTGTATTTAGGGCACCTGTTACCCCCGTGTGGATAACTGGCTTGGGATGGGGACACTTGCTTGGCCAGAGGCATCACTTCCCACGCCATCCAGTGGGCTGGTCACAGTGGAAACACCATCTCTCAAGCCCCCTGAACCCCTTGGCCTGGCCAGAATAAGGAATTTCGTCCCTGCTTCTCCATTTAGCCCCAGTCTGAATTGCATCAGTGGGATTTTTCCATCATTTCTTCCCACCCGGGGCAGCTCTGTTGCACTGTCACTGATGTCAAGCTAGAACTGCCTAAAAGGGGTGGTTTCACACCACCCCTTTCCTCACAACCAGCGCTCTGGCTCCTGCAGAGCCTTTCACTGGATGGCAGCACCATTCCCCGGGGCAGGAGGACACACAACCACAGAGCCCTGAGAACCCTCTCCAGAGATTTACCACCTTTATCACCAAAAGCCCATCCTCCTGCCCCTGCAGGTCTCCTCCTCCACTGCAGGGGAGCGATGGGGCAGAGCAGCTCCTGAGGGCCAGCTGGTGCAGGCACGGTGAGATGAGCAGAGCTGGTTTACATGCAGATTCCAATTAGTTTACTCAGCAGACGGCAGCCCCGTGGAAACCCCTCTGTTCCTGGCTATCCCTCACCCCTCAGGGCACCCTTTTGCTTCGCCCCTGACTACCACCACCACCAAAGAAATCAGAATAAACGGAGTTAAAAATCAAATGCTGCACTTCATTTTCACTCCTTTGCCTGAAGTTGCAAGAGACAAGACAGGATGTAATCGTCACTTTCAAAATCATCTCCTGTGACAGGCAAATTGATCAAGTGAGGAGGCTGAGCTGCTTTTGAACTTGAACAAACTCACTTCCATGAAAGATGGAATGTTTACATTGCCTCTCAATGATGTTACTCTCCAGATTTAAGCCATAAGCTGCCCAGAGTGGTTACTTTAGCCTGCTGAGAGGTGCATGCCTCTTGCCATTTCATCACCAAAATTTGGAAAGAAAGAGTGGTTTTGGTGGTGGGTGGGAAACAAAAAAGGGAAAAAAAGAGAAAAGGAAAAAAGAAAGTGTGCTTGAATCTGGAGCACATCATAAATTCATGAAGCTTTCTAAATGCTGTCAGAAACAAACACATTTATGTAAACAAAGAAAAGCTCAGAGTGTGCTGCAAGAGAATTTTTGGATAGTGTGGAAGAAACATTAGTATTTACATTGCACCTGAGACTCAAGTCCATCATGCAGGCTACTGCACAAACAGTGAAGTCCTTCCACACTGAATTTACCCACCCCACACACTCCAAGCAGCCCTTGCTTTATATCCCCATTGCAGCACTCTACATCACAGAGGGGAATGGGAACACCCAGGGAAAGCCAGACACTGGGCAATCCCCATCCCCTCCCCTAAGTTATCTCCAGGGACCTCTTTGCTTGTAACTTCTGCCTGCCCGTCCTCACGTGGGAACAGCTTCCCCTGAAATGCCAGCTGGGAAACTCCCGACAGCACGAAATCGAAGCATCTTCCACGACATCTAGAGCAGCACACGGTAACTCACACTCCCCAGCCTCCGTGGCACGTCAGTGCGAGAGGATCTGACAGCCGTAGTCGGGAAAGCACCACGTGCCAGCACATCAGCTGAGCCACTGACAGGGGTAAGAGCTAATGCTGTGCCAGCAAACCAAGTCACCGCTTGCCATTAACAAACATTAGTTATATTTAGGTGGGGAGGGAAGGGGAAACCCAGCTCTGTGAATTAAATTTGTTGAGCTGACAGTATTTACTTCAGTGGGATGGCTTCTCATTCACTGGGAGGTTTATTAAGGCCAGAAGACCTTAGTTTTGCTTGCTTCATGCAGGATGTAGGAGGCTGTCACCTCCCCTTTGTTACCAAGTCACACCTCTGGGAGAGAGCACAGGTTTGCAGGCACCTGCACGAGCGAGAGACATGGCTTGGTGAAGCCACCTCTCCATCACAGCAAAACTGCTTCACACCAGCATCAACCACCGAGGTCAGGACAAGCAGCACTTGAGTTGCCATAACCCAGTGCTCTGAGTAACGACACCCTTTGCTTCCCCCATCCTTCAGCAGAGGGACCCTGCTGGGACACAGCCAGCACGGATCTCCTGAGCAGCCTGGCTGCAAAGCACATTTCTGAGGAGCTACAGAGAAGAGAAGGAGGACTCCCATTCAGCGTGGGGTCAGCAGGGTGGAATCTCCATCCCATCAATGGGAAATGGAAAAACCCTACATACCCTAAGGCCCCAGGTAACTCAGATCCCTCTGCCATGGTCCTGGTGCACAGACTCTTCTCCCCAGGTGCTTTGAAACAAGGGAGTCCTTGCCCAGAGACTGTGCACACCAAACATCTGCCCGGGCTCAAAGAGCGACCAAATCCATGACTGCAAACCCATCACAGCAGTTAAATAAGTGGAGCTATCTCTGGCTCAGGAATGCATCCTTGATCCAAAAATCCTTCCCGAGGCACAAACCCTGTCCCAGCCTCAGCCAGCCTCTGCTCTGACCTCGTACAGCTGCTCCGGGGCTCGTACCTTCCTCGCCACGCTAAGCTGCTTTAAACGTGGAGATAATAGGGCTGGGAGTGCCTATCATTCCCAGCAATAAAATACACCAAATTAATTGCACTTCATTGATTTTTTTTTTAATGTAACTATTTTGACATTCAAACCTCAGGAGACTCCATTGATCAGCCAAAGAGTCAGGTGTCAGTGAATGGAGTTCTGTGACCAAGCCTCACAAATCCAAGAAAATAGTCAAAACCCAAAACCAGTCAGTGATGTGGACTTCCCCATTTCAAATACGAAAAAGAGGCTGCAGCATTGGTGACAGGAGATGTTGAAGTGAAAAATGCTGTGCAGGGCAAGTCACACAGTTGCCTCCTGCATTCCCAGAGAGCCCAATGCTGATCACAGCAACAATGCATAAATCCAGAGTACCTTCACTGACTTCAGAGGAGCTGCTCTAGATTTACACTGATGGGAAGTAAAATCAGAGTATCTGAAATATATTGCTCTAATGGATGCTGGAGCAAGATGCAGTATATTTCAGACTTCTTCCCGTACCCCACTGGCCCCCAAATCACATCATTTTGAACAGCCACTGCATAGAATGTTGAGATCTGCACTAATCTGAGGACAATAACCCACATTTCAACAGTTCTGCAAATCTATTGTACGGTAGATAATACAGGTCTTTCATTTCTCTTCCTAAAGAGCCTCTGAATAAAAAGTGCCTCCATATTATGTAGAGTGATACAGGGACACATAATAAAATAAGCATAATGTCTCTCCACCCACACCTCCCTGGAGCCAGAGTCTAAAAGCAATTCGCAGATCCTTCCTCACGCTCAGATGACAGCAGCCCAGGCGCATCCTACAGGGGCTGAAGGAGCCTGTTCAATAAGCTCTGCACGCCCCATCCCCGCATTCCCACACCTGCTCCGGGGTGCAAGGCAGGGGGAGCGAGCCGGGGGAGAACAGCACCAGGCACGAAAACAAAATATTCAGGTAACTCATCCAATGCCACTCACAGGATACCTATTCATACAACCTCGGAGACAGCTCCGCCGCCGCCGCCAGCGAGGAAGGCGGCCAAAACCCTGCCTAGATGCCAGCAACAAACGGGGGCCTGCTGCCAGCGAGAGACATCCTCGGGCTCAGCGTGAGCGGCCTTCGGCTGCCAAGCACACACGCACACCCTCTGCTCGCAGCCGTGCGCGCCAGCAGCCGGGCCGCCAGAGACCAGGGGCAGGAGAGTGATCTCTTAATTGGACCTTCGCAAAGCTATTTAGGGGACCTGCCTGACAGGCGAACAAATGCCACCCGCTTTGAAGCGGCTGGAGAAACTTAGCCTGGTGCATCTCCGGTCCCCGAAACGCAGCCTGCCCAGAGCCGGCCCCGGCGAGGGGGGAAGGGAGGGAGCAAAGGCAAATAAATAGAGAAAAATGGCAAGAGCCCAACGCGACCGTCTGTGTGAGCCAGGAGCTTTGCAGGGATGGCAGCACCGCGGCATGACTCATGCAGGTGTCTCTCCCGTCTGCAACAACCCAAACCAAGATGCGGTTCGTTAACCCCTGTAATCCAGAGGAGAAAGCGGAGCTGGATCGCAGCGAGCCGCAGGAAGCCCAGCACAGCCCCGGAGGGAGGCGTTCCCGGGCTCTGCCACCGCTCGCCTCTTTCGGAAGAGGTTTCCCCACATTCCAAACCCCCTCTCCACACACAGACGTTGCTGCGGTCCACGCCAGGGGTGGGACAGGGCAGGGGCAGAGCTCCGCTACGAAAGCAGAGGGATGCTGCAGCCGAGAGAGGCGCAGGCGGGGAGCGGATTCGTTATTCGCAGCTTGAGCTGAGAGCGCACTGCGAGTTCCTAAAGCGCACATTGTGCAGGGAGGATTCAGAGCGGCGGAGAGGGATGGGTACGTCGGTAGGTTTGCAGCCACAAACTGTTTCAAAGTGGGTTTCCATATGTTTAAGCACTCAGAGCGCTGGAAGAATTACACCCACAGCCCAACCTCACCATGGTAGCTACCCACACAGGAGGAGAGAATATCAGGGGAAAGATTATCATTAGTGTGGCTAAGCAATAAATAAAAAAGAAAAAAAAAAAAGAAAAAAAAAGGAAAAAAAAAAAAAGAAGGAAAACTTGTTCCTTCGCTGTTCCTAACTCTCTCATCAAATAAAAAGAGAGGTGCACGAGTACAGGGCATCACACTGGCAACAGAAAGCCATCATTCTGCAGGGCAGTGCTTATGCCCTGTGTCCTGTGCTCAGTGCCGCACTCCCCAAAACCTGCACCTCACTTTCCATGCCCTGCCCCCCAAAGTCTTGCACCCCATACTCGGCACCCCAGTTGCCATGTTGTGCTGAACAGGATTTCCAAGTGCCCCCGTGGCTGTGCACTCCCCAGCAGAGGAGGGAGCTGGAGGGCAGGGGCAAGCAGCACATTTTAGGGTGAGCAGAGCAAGGACCCCCTTCTGTCCATCATCTCTGATGGACATCATCAAGGCTGATGTTTCCTTCCTAGCAAATTATTCCTACTGCCCCTGTAGAGACCTTTCCTAAAACACCGTTCCTACCTCAATGCATTCTTGTGCCCTCCCCAGGAACTACAGTTGCTGCTATTACCCCTCCCATGGATCACTCCCTCTTCACCTAAAATCCTTGCATTTAGGCACACTCTTAAAACCCCCGTGAAGTTTCCCCAGCAGTCCAGGCTCCACGCTACGGCCGAACGTGTGCACCGTCCCGAGCAGCAGTAAAAGCAAACGAATCCCCGAGCAACTTCAGCACGGATGCACCTTAATTAATTAGCTTTTAACAACCCCTATTTATTAGGAACAACATCTGCCAGGGAGCTCACGGGAGCAAGCAGAGAAGAACGTCCCCAGAGAAAAGTCCTGCTAAAGACTTTCCCAGGGGCACCGGTCTGGCTCTGCCAGCCTGGGGGTGAGCCCTTCCCCGGCAAACACCCACAAGTGGGACCCGAAAGGCTGCTCCCGAGTACAGCTAGGGGGGGATAAAAAAAAGAAAAGAACAGAGGGAGAGCAGCTCCCAGCCGCGCTCCCTGCCTCGCAGCTGGCTGCGATAAGGGAATCCCACCTGAGCCCACCCAAGGGCCTGACCCCTCTCCTGCCAGCCCACGGAAACCCGTTCCCCTCGGAATAAGGCGGAAGAAAGGTGGCACAAGTATTTTGTTACCGAAGGGATTTAACTCCTGCACATCCTTCCCCCCACCAGCGCCCGTGGATAGTCAGAAAGGACGAGGAGGGGGGGTCGGCCGCGCTGTGGAAAACCCCAAACCCCGCGACCCTTCTCCGTCCCTCAAGCGCTGCGGCAAGCCCAAACTTTTCCTTTCTCCCCCCCGCCCCCCCCCAAGTCGGCAGCGACCCGCTGGCAGCCGCTGAAGCCGCGGGGCAGCCCCTGCGCAGGAGGCCGGGAACCCGCGACACGCGTGGGGAGGGGCGGGGGGACACACGGGGAGGCAGCGGGGGGGCTGCGGCGGCGGAGCTGGATGGGGAAAACTTTGTGCGCCCCAGAGATGGGGCTCGGAGTGCGTCCCACCCGCAGCGCTGCGGACGGACCCTGCGGAGGGAGGGATGGGGAAAACAACCGTAAATAAAAACGGAGGAGGAGGGGGGGAATAAAATAAGTGTTTAAAAATAAACAAAAAATAAACAAGGGGGGTAAAAAAGAACAAACCACAAACATAACCACGGTGCCGGGGTCGCGGCGGCGGGACCAGGGGTTACCTCGGCACAGGAGCAGCAGCGGCGCCAGGAGCAGCGCGGGGCCCCGGGAGAGCATCCTCTTTGTTCCATGCCCAGAAGTAGTCATGGTGCTGATTTATTTGGAGAGGGGCGGCTGAGCGGGGCGGGGGGGGCCGGGGGTGTCGCGCCGGAGCCCGTAACCACTCCCCCCGCTCCCGCCCGCTCCTGCTCCGTCCGGCGGCGGGGCCGGCGCCCGCCGAGCGTGGGGAGGGGGGTGTCCCCTCTCCCCGCCGGCCCCGCGCTCACGGCCGCCCCCGCCGCATCCCCGCCCCGGGGGGGCACCGGCGCCGCCCCCGCCCGCGGCAGCAGCAGCGGCAGCAGCAGCGGCGGCTCCCCCGGGGCAGCGGGCGCGGTGCCGGGGGCTGCGGCGGCGCGGGCGGGCGGGCGGGGGCGGTGCCGCCGGGCTCACCTGAGCAGGGTCAGGGCGGGATGAGGGGACAGCCCCGCAGGTGCCCCGCAGCGCCTCGCGGGAGCAGCAAAAAGGGGAGCCCCGTATAGCCCTTTTCTCGCCACCCCCACTCCCCCCGCCCGATGCCGGCGGCCCGCGGGAGTTTCTCCCGAGGTGGGCTGGGAGCGCCTCGGGGCCGGTCCCGCAGCCCGGGGCGGCGGCGGGGGAGGTGCGGGGTCGGGGTTGGGGTCGGGATTGGGGTCGGAGTTGGGGTTGGGGTCGGGGGGAGTCTCTCGGCAGCCGCGGGCGTCGGGAAGAGCGCGGGCCCCCCCTGGCGGCCGCCGCCGTCACTGCGCGGGGCCGCTGCGGGCGCGGTGCGGGAACGGGAGCGGGGGGAGCGCGGGGCATCCCAGGGGTGTGCGAAAGCTGTCCTGGGGGCGTGAGAGCATCTCAGGGGGTGTGGGAGTGTCCCGAGGGGTGTGAGAGCGTCTCAGGGGGTGTGAGAGTGTCCCGAGGGGTGTGCAAAGGGCACCTCGAGGAATGTGAGGGCATCCCAGGAGCTGTGCAAAGGGAGTCCCAAGGAGCGTGCAAAGGGTATCCCAGGGGGCGTGAGGGTGTCCCAAGGGGCGTGAGGGCATCCCAAGGTGTGTACAAATGGCATCCAAGGGGTGTGAAAAGGGAGTCCTGAGGACTGTGCAAAAGACATCCCGGAGGATGTGAGGTTGTCCCAAGGGGTGTGCAAATAGCATCCCAAGGGGCGTGGGGGTGTGCAAAGGGTGTTCCAAGGGCTGTGCAAAAGAAGTCCCAAGGGATGTGAGGGCACCCCGGGGGATGTGTGAAGGGTGTCCCAAGGGCTATGCAAAGGACATCCCAAGAAGTGTGCAGTGGGAGTGAGGAGGGTGGCCAGGGCAGTGCGGGCAGCACCAGCAGCACACCCAGGGGAGCCTCTCACACACCCCTTCCCAGCGGGATCACCCTGGGTGGCACTTTGCCAATAGAGACAAGCGCTGCCCGTGTTCCCTTCCCTGGAATGTAAACACATCCCACTGTTAGAACCAGAAATCCACTCAAAATCCACTCATCCCTAATTGCTGGGAGTTGTTACAGTGATTGCAGTAAAACCAGTGAGGTAGAGAAACAAAAAGAGAGGGAAAACTAAACCCATCCCCTGGGCTCTCCAGCAGTTCTGCAAACAAGTCTCCGAGTTTGATTTTTTTCCCTCCCTGCATAAACAAGTGCTTCTGTAGTACTTGCTGTAATCTTGTTTGCTCCATAACCACTCCTAGGAATGTCATAAAAAATTTAACTCTAATATTTTACCACTCCACACAAACACGAACGTGAATAAATGCTTATCTCCCATGTAGGGAAATGTACATCAGCATGAAAGCACACAGGAATCAACCTCAGGCTGGAGGAACTGGACCCCCACAGGCGGAGAAAAAACAAAATCCAAGAGGACCCAAAGATTTGGTTTCCTCTAAGAAGGTAAAACTAATAAACAAGTATGTAAAATGCCCAAAAAGCAGTAATGAGAAGCATTTTACTGTCTGCTCTTGGTACCTGATCTAATAAAATACCACCAGAATATTTAGTTGCTAGTGGAAATCTGGTGATCCAAAATAAGGGAATTAGCTGCTTTAGACATCCCATTTCTTTCTTGGGGAGTGTGGGGGGATGTTGGGTTTGCCATGGGCCGCCCCTGACTGGGATGGGTCACTGTGGGTCTTGTGCCACTATGAAAGAAATGTGCAAAGGGGTGTGCACCCAGAGCATCCCAAAGGTGTCCATGAGCTCTGCCCTGTGGCTCAGCTGTGCTCCCTGGGGGCAGCAGCTCAGGGGGTTTACAGGGGCACAGTGTGATAGAAGGCAACTCCCTTGTGCAGCTCAAACCCAGCACTGACCCCCTGTTGGGGTACCCCGGACCAGCACCTTGTCCTGTCCCCCTCATCAGCCCAAATCCTGCACACACCTCACCTTTGTGGAAGCTTTAGGAAGCATTTAGACTTTATTCCGTCATTGCTGCACATTTTTTAAGTAGGATTTTTTATCCAACATGTGAAAGAAAATCCAAAGTGAGAAATTTTCCAGACTGCCAAACTGCTGACAGGGAAGTGATCCCACTTTCAGAGATCCAGGTGCATTGGCTGAGAGGTGCTCATCCCCAATCCCATTCTTTCCATGCAGGACTAGTCTGGTTAACACCCTCCCAAACTTGTGCTTAAGATGGATAGTAAGGCTGTAGTGATCCATTATGTGCCTCTCAGCCTAATAAAGCAATAAACTCTTCTGCCTCCCCTGCAAAATGCTTTAATGCTTTTACTGCCTTTTAATGAAAGGTAATATTCCGGTAAAAATGGAGTGGAAACAAGTGTTGGGTGGTGCCTACAGACTCTAAGATAGTTGCTCTGGCATTGCCCTTTCTCCTTCCAACAGCTTTCTTTGTGTTGCAAGAAACAAACCATAACAAAACCAAATACAAACAGTAATAAACACTTCTGAGGCTTTGGGGCTGCACACCAGGGACTGTGTACAAATTAACAGGTGAAACACAAGTTGTCACAGGGAAAGAGCATCAGAATTAGGGATTTTCCAGCTCAGAAAATGCCTTGCAGGGTGAGCCCACAGTGGAGAAGCTGCTCTATGACAGGTGTTCTGGGGAGTGGGGGGAGCAAACTTGTTGGAGAGCCAGCTGATCACAAACTACAGGGGCAACCAGGATTAATTTCCCTCACTGAGGTTAAAAGAGGAGGCGTGAAAAAACAGAAGGGGATTATTGGGAGATGCAAAAAGCGTGAGGAAGAATTGCAGATTAATCAACAAAATAATAAACAGCTACAGCTGATGAAGCACAGCTTCCTCATCAAAGCGACAGGACAATAAGTGCTCCTCGACTGAGTTTGCACAGTTCATTGGAGCTTCTGGTTTCCATATCACTGCTGAGCCATTTCCAAGCTCCTTAGCTGGTTTACAGCATGCCTTGTCTCTCCCTGTCTTCCTTCTGGTGTGAGAGCATCAAAAGGGACGTGAGGAGATGCCACCGAGACAGCCGAGCCGCCCGTGGTGCCATAATCTGTGTCTCCCATATGTGATCCTCAAAATAATTCTTTTCCCAAAGGAGATTTTCTTTTAAGTTATTCCGGTGGGATGTTGCTGCACTTTCTTTGTGCCGGCGTGACTTTGCACACAGAGGCAACCTGTGTTATGAAAGACTTGAAAGTCTTCTGCAGCATTATGGAAAGCTGTTGGGTTTTAGATCACTCAAATGTCAGGAGATAGAAGGTTTCAAGAATGCTCCTAGAGAAACAGTAAGGATGGGAATTTTAAAGATGTCTTTAGGCATTAGGAGGCAAAAACCCAGCTGGGAGTTAAGGGGAGGTAAGGATGGAGGCCAGATCCTGAGCTGGATTTCCTGGAGGGAATAAGGAGCCTGAGTAACCCCAAGGCTCTGTACAGCACACAGGACAGCAGAAATGTTATTACTTGGGCTAAATTTGACTCTAAGGGTCATCATATACTCAAAATAGGGTGAAAAACAAACTCCTTCCTGAAATGCTGGGGATCCATCCTTCCTTTGCCTCCCTCCCACTGCTGGGCAGCAGGACCTCCCCATCCCGCTCTGTCTCATCCAAACAGCCAGCACAGGAGTTCTGCCACCCTTCTGGGGTGAAACCCTCAGGGGACACCTACTCCAGGCTGGAGAACCAGCCCATGGGTTTTCACTCCTGTCCACACCTGGACTTGGGAGCAGGGGAAGGAGGAACTGCAGCAAAGGGTCTGCAAAATTACCATCAGAATCAGAGCAGTATCTGATAATGGAGAGCAGGAGCTGAATATTTTCTTAACCTGGTTTTCCCTCCACCAGTGTTTAATAATGATGGGAAATAATTACTTTAATTACCCTTTGAGGTGTCTTACAGTATTTGAAAGCTTTTATCACTTCGTACCTTTATCACTTCGTACTGTGGCCAAGCTTGTCAGATCAGCTTTTATAATAAAAGCTGCCAGACCTAAAAACAGTTCAGTGATTCCAGAAAAACCAACCCTGATTTGTCCTAAAACTGCAGTTTTGGGGCTCACTAAAGCAACTCACAAAACCAGGTCAAACTCCGCAAACAGCTTTGGCTGGGGGAAGAAAATGGTAAAATCTAAATATTTTTGGTGCTTTTGAATGGAAATATTTTGCTTTTGTATGTTTTGGAAATCGACCTGAGTTAGTTATTTAGTTTTAAGTACAAAGAAGGAGATTATAGGAAAGCAAAACACTTCCCAGCTGGACAAGTCCTGACCCCTAGTGCACTGTGCAATCAGAGAGGCTGCATTCCTCAGGGTATCAGGTACCTGTAAGACCAGGACACACGTGAGCAGGTCTGGGAAAAGGCAGTAAACCCAGGTCCCATCTGTGGCACAGGGAGCTCTGGTGTCACAACCTGTGGTACAGTCCTTGGAAGATGATGAGCCTGGCTCTGTGGCTGTGCCTGTGGGAGTGCCCTAATGGGCAGGGCAGAAATGTGAAGAAACAGCTACTTTAGCTGATGGATTTGCCACTACTGAAAATCTCTGCACAATGGGTGGGAAGAGGCTTTGACAGGACCAAGATGGAGTTGTTCCTATTTTAGCATTCCCTCCTTTAAATCGTCAGAGCTTGTGTACAAACGATGGCACCTTGACCTATAACTCGTGTGGAGCTTGAGATTTAACTCTGCTGTGTGTGGAGAGTGAGTAGCCAGAAACTCTGCCAGTGAGTCCATCTGGCCCCTCAGGAAGCCCGTTCCATCTAGAGCATCATTAAGAGATGCTGTCCCGTCAGACCATGTCTGCCGACTGCTTGCTTGCAAGCTGCAAGAAAGAGTGTTAGCTCCAGGTCAGAGGAAGCCCAGATTTTGCAAAAATTTAATTGCATCCATTTTGCAGTGTTGGAAAACACTGGGGTAATGAATCCTCAGGCTCTCGGATGGAGGCTGATGTGTCGCTGGTAGTGGCCGGGATGGAAGTTACCACCGGCAGCCCAGCCTTGGGATGTTGTGCCCTGTACCTGCTCTGTGGGTTGTTACACTCTACCCCGAGCATCTGAGCAGAGAAATCATGGCAATTCCTGCTTTACAAATGGGGCAGCACATCAGCACCACTATTTAGGGCTGCCCGAGCCCCACGAGCTGCCCTTGCCCCTCTGTAGGAACCACACTACAGCTTGTGGTGTGGCACCCCCGATGCACAAAGTGGGGTCCGCGGGGGATCTGCCCCTCTCTGGTCCCCGGCATCATCCACAGAGGGAGAAACCAAAGGGACCCATCGAGGAGGAGCCGCTGTTCCCCTGGCAGCGAGGGGCCGGCGTGAATCACCGAGGTAAGTGATTCACTCAGCGTCAGGCAGGAAACCTGTGAGCAAGGCAGGAACTGAATCAGAATGGTTTGGCTTTTTCTTTTTTTTTTTTTTTCTGCTTTTAATCATCTTCTCACTCATTATCCTTAAAGCCTCTTCCCAGAGGAGTAGAGGGCTACGCTCGCCAGAAGGGAGCAGGTTAATCGCTCCCAGGAGGAAAAGTGCAGAGCAGCTAGAATTGTGGTGCCCCGCTGCAGCCAAGCACCTGCAGAGACTAAAAGGTGATGAATTGCCATAATTTCTGCTCCCTCCTTTACCTGTGTTTAATTAAATTGGTTTAAGATAGGCCTGAGGAGGAGACTGACTGATTTCTGCCTGTGTAATTTCAAACACCTGTATGCAGTAGGTGGGGGATGCTTGGCAGAACCCATGTCCTCATGCCAGCTGGAAATGCACAGTGTCTGCCAACTACTCGCTGCTGTGAGCATCCAGCCGAGCCCCCTGCCCGAGGCAGTGACCCCTGACACCACCATGAGCCACCTGCAAAGGAGAGGGGGCTTGTGCACCTGGTCCACAGCCCACTCTCAATGTCTCCTCTCTTCCTCTGGTTGTGAAGCACCAGAGAGGGAGAAGGCAGAAGCAGACCCAAAGAAATGGCTTATATATTTGTGGCAGGGAATGGAGTTTGCTCCTGTGACTCTGCAAGCTCAGAAGCTGGGAGGGAGTGCAGGAGGGCTTCCAGCGTGGCTGAACCTGTGCCAGGGACCAGTTTTTTAAGAAGTGCTGCATATACTGGCCTGGCACATGGGTACTGGCCATGGCTCCATCGTGGAACATGCAGTCAGTAGCACAGCACGTGCTGCAGAACTCTGCAACTCACTTCTCCAGCCAGCACACATTTCTAAACGTGTGATCTTACTTCTCACAAGCCCATTTAATATCTTCAGGAAAACAACGGGAGCCCAAGGCCCTTCAGAAATTGATATCATAAAGCATTCTTTGATTATTCTTTATTTTTCCTAATATCCAGTCGTAAAAAGTATTCTTTAAGGAAATAATTGTGTACGAAGAAAATCAGTCACATGCCATGTAGATGCTGTTATTTGCATAATTACAAGGAACCCAAGTTACTCTCTCAGCTTTGTCAAAATAAAGAGAAATGATCTCATACCATGTTTTGGTTGCATCATTTTCTGATGCCTTTGAATGAATAAAATACCCAGTACCTCTGGTGAACCTGGGGCCTGTGGCTGCTCCATCATATGTCCTTCATTTAGCACTTGGAGCCATGGCCGGGTTGCAAAGACAAGCACTGATTCTGCTCTTTCTGAGAAACCCTCTGCTCTTTCTCCCAGCAGCTGCCAAAGTGCAGATTGCAGGGATGTCTCAGCTCTCCTGCTCAGAGCCGTGCTGCCTGGAACGTTACAGAGAGGAGCTTTTAATTAATATTTTTGGGTCTGTCCACACCCACAAAGGCCACATGGACCCGAATGGAGATGCTGGTACCATGCAGTCCTCCTCTGGCCTCAGCCTGGGCACCCATACCTGCTTCCAGTTCTCCCTGCAAAGCAAAGGAGTGATGCTTAAAAGCAGAGGGATATTGCACCCACTGCAGGGCATAGGGCAAACTCTGTGGGCACAGGAGGGACACAGCAGTGCCTGGAGGAGCTGCTCTGGAGAAGGGTAAGGAAAGATCAGCCCTCAACACCTCGTGCCATTGGGACCAGCAGATGCTCCTGCCCCTGCACTCCTCAATCAGTCAAGACCTGGTTTTCCATAGAAAACAAAACCAACCCCAAAAAATCGAGCATTTTCCATGAAGGCCACAGCCGGGAAGCTTCTCAGGTAGCTCCATCACCGCGGAGTTGCTAAAAACAGGAGTCACACAAAGCCATGTGCCGGCTCATTAAAACAGTCTTTGTGCTCCAGAAATGCATATAAAAGACACACGCAGGCCCTGTCATTCTTACAGATTTCTTCTCTTATGTTCGCTCATTCTCAGCTAAACTAAGAAATGCCTGAAGCCGTCAAAGAGGTTGTTTCAAAGGCAGCCCGGAGACAGAAAGGGAGCGAGCCGCCGCCTGGAAAGCCTCGCTAATCAAGGCAGAGGGATCTGCCTGGTTTCCTCCCTCCCCGAGCGCAGCTCGTGCTTCGGCTTTGAAGACCTGTCATCTGTGACGCTGCTTTGCCTCAACATTTATACTGAGAAAATTTTTGCCTGGAATATATGTGGCTTTTTTTTTTTTTTTTTAAGCATTCCGCCCACCCTTCGCCTCTCAGCAGAGCTCTGGGATCTCGAAGCAGGAGCATTTCAGAGCCTTAAATAAAACGCAGGGGAGGTGGCCCCGGTGCCAGGACCGTCCCCACCCCAGGCCATCAGCTGTGTAAACAAGGGGATTTTTTCACAGCATGAGTGCCAAGCAGGCTGTGTCGAACACCGGGATCCTTAGAAATTCAGGTGTCTCTAATGAACAGGAGAGACTTTTGCCCCCAGGAGCACTACAAAAATTAATGGATATTATGACTGTAACTACTTGAATCAAATGCAAAGCCACGTGTCACGCAGCCCTTTCGCGATTTCAGCAGCTTATTAAAAGCCTGTTTACATCTGCCCCTGCCTGATTTAAACCCAGCAGGAATAAAACTAATATAAAGTGAGCAAAGTGAATTAAGAATAGAGATGTTCTTAACAGGACTTATTCAAGTGCAGCCCTCTCCTGGCACTGGGCAGACGGGTCCTGCTGGCGCTTGTTGGATCACAGCCCACAAGTACCGGGGGGAGGCACACGGACACATCCCAGCTTCTGGAATTGTTCCCTTGTGCCTGCTGTCACCTGTTCCATGCAGGCAGGGGACATCCCATGGCATAGCGGATGCTCCTGCGTCCCTCCGCTCATTAAAGCCCTCAGGCTTTCCCGGTGCAGCACAGGGTCAGGTCGGGGCATGGAGGCTGGAGCGAAAAACTCCCTGAGGATGCTCTGGAAGGGAGCGCGCGTTTGTGCAGCAGCCCCAGATGCAGCCGCTACCTCCGGGTGCGTTCATTAAGCCAAACAATGCCTTTGGATGGCGTTTGAAGAGCTGATGGAGCTGTCTGTGGCGTGAAAGGCAGAGGTGTGAATTTTCTCCCGTTCTGCGCCGTCGGCGTCTTTAATCTGAGCCCGCTGAGCGAGCGGAGCGCTGACACCGCCGCGTCCCAGCTGGCAGCGCGGATAATTAGAGACAGAGCCAAGAGACAGCGCCGCATCAAAGGGGATTTGCGGAGCAAAGAGCGGCTGTCGGTGCGCTGAGGTGGGGGATTTGTCTTTCCGCGAGGACGAGTCCCTCCTCTCCCCCTTCTTGCATGGAACAAAGTCCCTGCCTGAAATTTTAAGAGATTGCACTAATAGACTGCCGAACTCATCTGTCTGTCAGGGATGGGCTTGGTAGACAACGTTTTCCAGGGAAGAGGTATGGATTCGGACTGGCACACGGCTTCATCAGCCCTTGCTCTTCCCATCACAGCAGTGTTTTATGAATTACTTAGAGGTAGTTGTATTCTCTGTGCTGGTTTAAATATTTCATCGTGTTTTTGTCGGTCAGCTGCAGGACAAGATCCCAGAGAAATCCAAGTCCGAGGCTGAGTCCTCTAAATGCCACCACCTAAGTTTGCTAAGGAGCCACCACTATGCTGCTCATCCCTGCAATTTAGTTGTGATTTAGATGTCATGTGCCTAGCATGCTGGAGGAATTATTCATACCAAATAATCGCTCCTGCCCAGATTATCTTCCAAGAGAGGTTGCTGTAAATCCACTGGACCATACAAGCCAGGAGCTGCTGCTAAGCAGCTACTTAACAGGAGCAGATCCGAGCACTGCGTGGCAAAAGGGAAGTCTGGCAAAAAAAAAAAAAAAAAAAAAAAAAAAAAAAAAAAAAAAAAAAAGAAAGCTAGGGTTATCCAAAGCTCACAGCAAAACCAACTGCTGTACAGGGCTGAACGTGGCCAAAACCATCCTACCAGAGTGGCTCAAACCAAGTTCTTGGGCTGCCCAAAGCGTCCCAAGACCCTTCACCAAAAGGAGCAGCTCAGCTCACACTGGGCTTTTCCCCTCTCTAGGCAGCACAGTTTCACCTTTCAGCTTCCACCAGGGCACAGCACTGTTGTCACTGTCCCTTGGAGCACCAGCCAGGTGCGATTTAGATGATCTTTCAAGGTCCCTTCCGCCACAAACCACTATAACATGGAATTCTCTGGGATCTGAGGAGATAAACAGACATTAGGTCAGAGCTGACCTCCCTCCTGGAAGCTCAAGCACCTCATTTTATTCAGCAGGACAAGGGCTCAAAGAGGTACCAGTGGCCCCAGTCAGCTGCTGACCATGTCTGGGTAAGCCAGGGTCAACCCAGGTACCTGGGCTGCACCTTGCTGAGCTACCAGGAGCAGAACAATTGATTTTCTTTTTCTACTCTAATAAATTAGTGAGAAGTTTCCACTCCTTAGATCAGGAGATGCTCCGAATATTTGTTATTTTTCACCAACTGGGGGGGGGGGGGGAAGTGCCATAAACGAACATATTTGGTGACCCAGTTTGAGTGGCTCATTACGATTAGATCAAGTTAATTGCCAGTCTTGTATTTCATCTGGCAACTTGTTAAGCTAATTGAACAAAATAAAACTAATGAACAATTATAATGAAGTTTATAATTAGACCAATGGAAAAAAAACCTCAATGTGAGAATATTTGAGGCATAATGAATGTACTGGAGGTTTGGGAGGGGGGCAATGGGAGGTGGCAGTAAATCATGCCACTCCCTGCCACCAAAATGCTTCTTTCCAGGAGCTGATGTTCTTGGGAATAGGTAATAAGCCAAATTATGTCAACCTGGCATTTTCTTTATTATTAATTACATTAATGCCTTTAATGTACATACATGGCATTTATAGTGATCCTAAATTCAGGAATTAGCCTGTTAGTGAGGCAGCTCAGAGTGGCCATTATATAATATTCCCAACTTCATCATTATGATACAAATCAAGGTCTCCATTAAAAACAGCATTATAATCCTAAAAGTGAAAAACAACATGTGGGGGAGACAGAGGATTTCATAAACCCCAACAAGCTGATCTGTCCTGTCAATACTCAAACCTGTTTCAGGAGCCAGAAAGACAGAGGTGGGGAAGAACAGAAAGAGCAATGCTCTGCACCTGATTAGGGCCATTTTTAAAAAATAGTTATTTTTGTCTCATTCAGTTCCTACACAGATTTGAATAAACCTATTCCAGCTCCCTTTCACCCCCTGCTGCTGAAGCACAGAAAATTAAATACCATGAGAAGACACAGAGTGACCTTTTGGAGTTTCAATTTACAAGGTCAAGCAGGTACCCACTGAAACCTAATAGAATTCTCACATCAGACTCCACACTGCTTAAAAACTTCTTTTGCTCCTGTTTGTACATGAAAGTAATTATTTCATCTAGAACTCAGTGGGAACTGAGGTTTTGCATCAGGGAATAAAGACAGAAATTTAAACTAGGGAGGTAATGCACTCAACCTTTTCTCTTGTATGTCTGGAGGTTTCCAGAGCTCCTTGCAGTTTGAAAGCAAGTTCTGGTTTTCAGCAGGAGCCCGTGGTGCCAAGTGCCCTATGCACAGGGCAGGGATGAAGTACATGTGGTCTGAGTAGAGCAAAGGGTGGGAGAGGAGGAGAATCATCACTGGAGATATCAAACAGCTTAGCATTGATCACACTTGCTGTCTGTAACCACTGTAGTCCCAATTTTCTTCCCATTCCCAGAGCTGCTTTACTTCTCAAAGATTAAGATAAACTGATTCAGGGGGAAAAAAAAAAGAAATATTTTTATGAGCTATCAAAATCTATTCCCCCTCCCCCATTTTAATTTGAGCTGCATTAGAAGAAAAATCTCTGCTTTTGCAGTCATGTCTCAATATTTTTATGTCGTCAGAAGCAGCTGTCCTCTTCTCAGTCTAATTACAGGTTTCACATGGGGAGTGATCATATCTCAGTATCAGTGGAGGTTTGTAGCTGTCTTTGATGCTCTCCATGTTCCCTCACCTTTCCATCAGCCTTGGTTTGGTGTTTTTTCTGCAGGTGTCTTTTCATGTCATCTGGAACTGCTGGCACAGCCATGCTGCGGGGTCAGGGCTGCCTTTGGCTTGTGCTGCTCAGGGCAGGGTCTGATCCTTCTTCAGCATAGGCAGGAGAGAGTTTTGGCAAGGATGATGCAGAGTGTTATGGCCAGCCACCTCTCCTGCAGAGATGCAGAGTTCATTGCTGCTGCATCACCTGTGAACTTCCATCTCTCCCTTACATGGCACCCAGGGGCCTGGGAGGGGGCCCAGCACTGCACTGACACCTGGCACAACACAGCCAGTGTCTCTGAGCAAGGGTTACCAGAGCAGGTCAGGCAGAGGAAGGGCAAAGACACATCAGGCTCCATGTACAGCCACGGCACAGAGATGGAGTGACCAGCAGAGTCACCCAGACAAGGGATGAGCTGAGCTCTCCCCGTGACACCGGGAGTATCCTCCCTCATCCCAGGCAGAGCAGCAGTGCTTTGCCTCTGAATCCCAACAGCCAAGCAGCACATGTAACCCCTGGGGGCTGAAGACATGGATTATTTGCATTGCACCAACCCTGGCAATACCTGTATGTTTTGTCCATTACACAAAGTCAAAAGAGAAATCCCTCTGAGTGCTTTCGCTCCAAGGCAAAGCATCTGAACAACAGCAATCAGGCCTTTTCCTTCCCCGCTCCAACAGCCCCAGTAATCCCAGTCACACCAGCAGGGTTCAATAATGCCTTTCCTGAGGACAGAGGCTGACAGGCTGAGCTCTCCCACTGCTTCATCACTTGATAACCTCCATGAGGGCCCCCAATGTGCTAAAAGCTCATACATGCATGCAGGGGTTTATATGAGCTTTAGCTTGTTTGGGCATTTCCTTCCTAATTTGCCTCCCTCCCATACATGCACACACCCTCTAATAGTGAAAAGGTTAAGGAAATGGGAACAAACCCTTAAGTGAAGCGTGAAATAGGCTCCATGATTCCGGATAGCCAGGGCCATTTAAAGCCTTGCTTGGCATTTGCATTATAGGAACAAATCCTGTACAAGAATCTCTCTTCATGCTTTCTACTCCTGCATAAATTCATGAAGTGTCATGTATCTAGCATATTTTATTATACATGAGAACTAGGCAAATTAAAATTCTCAGTTGAGTATCACATTTGTACGTTCAAAGCCACCTCCTTCAGCCCCGGAGAGGGTTGAAGTCACACTGGTTTAAACTCAGCTCACCTTTTAAACCAATTCAGTTAAACTAGCATAAATTCTCATAGTTTCCTTCAATTCACTTATTATGCAATTTATTTCCATTTAGCCTTAACCTCTTCATAGCTAATATAAGCTGAAGAGAAATATAGCTCATTCAAAGGGAAATAAATGTGCTGTCACATAAGTTAATTGTAATTGAGTTTTCAGGGTGTAGCCCCCCTCAGTTGCTGAACTGCCATAGTCTGTGCCTGGCCCAGGCCCATCACTCGTTGCCCACAGTACCAGCTGTGCCAGGTAAGTTCCATCAGTTTAAAATCCACTGCAAGAGAAGAAGACTCCACATCTCAGCAAGCTCCTAAAACCCACCTTTTCCTGGGCAATGGAAGATGTTGCAGACACAGGCAGAGACCGTAAGAGGTAACAGCATCATGAACAGATGGGACTCTCCTCCTCTGGCTCTTCTAGAAAGAGCCCAACAAAAACTGATTTTTAGAAAGGGAAAAAGCCCATCATGCTAAGCTGGGGCTTAACTAAAATTAGGCTGGCAACCCTAGAGCTCTTGTCTGCATTGGACAGAAATGTATGGGTTAAGTGAGACCAGGTTTTGAAAACAGCTTCTAAAACATTTTCCAGAATACCAAAGCCAAAGTGAACAGGCAGCTCCTAGGAATGGGCATTGGGCTACAGGCTCCCAAACACCACAGCATCCAAGGGCTGCAGAGTGGGGAGCACTGCCATGACCTCCTCCTCCAGCCTCACCTTCTTCTGCCCCAGACACACACATCCCACTTATCCACTTGCACACCTTCACAGAGGTACTGATTCCAGCTCTCACCACTCAGCTTAGAACTTGCTTTTATAATCAGCCCTCTCATTCCTGAGGTGGGGATTGAACCATTTTCCAGATTGGGTGGCATTTATGGACATGGTTTAGTGATGGACTTGACTGTGCTGGGTTAATGGTTGGACTCAATCTTAGAGGTCTTTTCTAACCTAAATGATTCCTTAATCCCAACCCCAGGGCTTTGGGGAACAATATTGCCAAGCCATGTTTCTAATGGTACAGAGCCATACAGTGAGAAATACCCTCCCAATCCTTGTCAAAACACAGGCTGTGAATCAATAGACTGGAAATGTTAGAAACAACCTCTTTGTAAAACTAAAATGGAATGGGAAGGTGCAAGTAGGTGATCTTTAAGGTTCCTTCCAACACAAACCATTCAATGATTCCATGATTATCCCCACCAGCAGGACTGTTACCCTGTAGCAGCCAAAACTTAACTTCATTTAAATCACTACAGAAGAGGGAACAAAACTGAAAAGGGTATTTTTTTTTTTTGAGCAGACTCATTATTGATGCAAACCTCTACATGTGTACTTTAAAATGCTATTGTAAACTTATTATTGATCCTGGAGATTATGTCTTTTTCCAAGGGACATTATCCTTTCAGCTGGAATCTCAGGCTGAATGCTGATAAGCCTCTTAAACTTTGCAAAACCACTTGTCAAAAGCAGTAAGACGAGAATTCATTACTGTCTTCTAATTAAGAAGTACAAGGTCCAATTAAGCTCTCACTAGTGTGCTACACAACCCAGTTAAACAATGGCATGCCAAGGTTTTTCCCACCCCACCAACACTGGTTCATCACTTGAGTTCATCTCTGACTGGTGGTTTGGAAGAATTTCTCTGGCCATCAGAGGCAGTGGTGAGGAATCATGTGGACAGCTGCAGCCTGCTGCAGTAATACTTTGGGACATCTTATTGTTCTGCAACTGGAATTGTTCTGAGACACTCTTTGACTCACTAATACCATCTCAGAGACAGCTTCCCTCTCCTCTGCTTAGCAGAGTCATCCCTGCTTTGCACACAGATCATGTAGACCTAAATGTTCAAATTTATGTTGATTATCTCATTATTGGAATCTAAAAAGGCTCCTAATTCCCAGCAAGGAAAATGTGTGTGCTCTCATCAGCTCTGAGGCTGCTGTGCTGGACCATGGCCATGCTTCACAGCAATTCCTACCCCAATTTTGTTTCTGGAAGAACACAGGTTAGGACATGTGCCTTCCTCTTTCTACAAAAGATGTAGAAGAAAATTAAGTTGCATCTTGTTGCTATCTAAGACCTGGTTATTTAAGAGCTAAAAATACCCTCCTCACGAAGGGCTAGAGATGCACTAAGCAATTTCAGGTTTATCCTCAGCTCTGTAGGACAAGATCCAGCCAGCAGACTGACACCTCAGGAAAGCACTAACAAGCTCAAACATTTCAGTGGAAGACTTGCTCAATGCAGAGCTCCAAAGGTCCCCTGTAGGAAGACCAAAGCCTGCCTGTGTACTGAAATACCTCTGAACAGGGTCTCAAAGGCAGGCCAGAGCATTCCCTTATAGACATTGGTTTTCCCATTACCTGTAGACACCAGTTTACCCCCAGACCAAAACCCTGCAAGTTCTGTCTCAAGAACAGTCTCGGACCCTGGTACTCCTTCCTAATGCATTTTAAATCTAATTTTAACGCCCATTTACCTGTGTGACTGACTGCTCTGCCTCATAAATGAAATCCTTTTAAATATGTATGCACTAAACTGAAAGACAATAATGGCCCCGGGGAAGTTGCATTCCATCAGGCAATTACCTGTGTTTTTAAAATCACTGAATAAGTAATTCACACAACTGATTTCTCTTGCACATAACAATAAACAATTTTATCATCTATACCCTGCTTGGGCTGCTGTGCACCAGCTCATTTTATTTCATTGAGAACCACCACTAACCAGGGAAATTAATTGAAATCATAAGGTAGTGGGAGGGGGAAGTACCTGCTCTAACAGGAGCTGACAAAAGCACATTTCTAAGAGGGGAGTGATAAAACCACATCTCTCAAGGGCAAATGGGCTGATTCCATCCCATAATTCAAGAGTCACTCTCAAATTTGCTGAGGACTGAGCAAGAAAAGCACCTAGCCTGGAGTTTCTCTGCTCTAATTGCTTTGCTGTTCAACATTTAAGTCAGAGCTTAATGCCATTTCCAAAGCCAGATCTATTTGCATGCCACACATCCCACTAAAATCTGCACATGGAGCTTTCCAGGCAAAACACTGTGAACTTCAAATTATAAATAGGCAACAAAAAAAAAAAAAAAAAAGAGGGCTACACACTCAAGGTACAACTAATTACATCCTGAAAGCCCTAAGGCATCAAGTCTTCCTGGATAAAACTCCTGAGGCAGCTCAGTGATCCATCAACTTGGCCACACTCTGCAGGGTTTGCCCAGCTTATGCCTTGGGAACACAGCAGAGCCTGGTGCTCACAGGAATTTCTGCTGCTCACACCATGGTACCAAAGCTCAGTGCCATGCCAGACCCTGCAGCAAAGCTTTTGCGTGCCACCAGTCTGCAAAGACATCCTTAAAACCAAATTGGACTGCAGTTACCCTCTGCCTGAGTCCCAGAAAACACCCACCTGGGTGGGAAGCAGACAGAAAGTGATGCTCTCTCCTCTTCCTTTGCAAATCATGATGACTATCTCCCTGCTTTTGTGCCAGGGATATTTTGGCCTACCCCCAGGTGGAGGGAGTAGAGCCATCCTCATGGCTCTATGGCAGCATCCAAAGACATGGGTCACTGACACTATGGGTAAGCAAAGGCAAATACAAGTTGGATGTTTGGAGGACAGGATTTGGAACAGGAGGAGCTGCACTGTGGAAGTGTGGACAGTGTTCCCAACTCTGCCACAGCCTCCTTTCAAGTACCCACTTACCTTTCCTCATCTCTAGATTTTCTCATCTCTGGGCTTCCAGGAGCTGTCAACATCCAGCATTTCTGAAACTCAGACCCTTGACTAGGTGAGGCACAGCAGAGTTTGCAGGACCCATCAGGGCTTTATGGCCATATAAAGTCACTTCCAGTACACAGAGCAATACAGAAACAGATCTCTATTTTTGTTTGTAACTAATATCTGGGAAAAGCTTTGCAACATCTGACATTTGCAAGAGATCAAATTATATCCATTAATGACACTTTCTCCAGTGTTTCCAGCAGGATAAAGGATTTAAAAAGCAGCCTCCAGGCATTGTATATGTTCTTAAAGTATCTGTGCTTCTAAACTATCTTTAATTAATTAAATATCCCAAAATGACTTATTAATAAGGATCTGTGGGCTTCGTAAACTCCACACATTTTGCATGAATTAAAGAACAATATAATGAAGTTTTAATGAATACAAAGTCACAGTTAATGTAAAATTTATATGTAGCAAGCCAGAGGGCGAAGGAATTTAAAAGCACCTTTAATCATAGGTTATTGGCAGCTGGGTAGCTTTTTTTACATTTTTCTAATGGGTGATTGGTACTTGCATTACCACATTTATCATGCCAACATGGTCTGACTTGGTACAGTATAGAAAGTACCAGCACATTTAAAGCCATGTTTGCTAATGAGGGATTTCTAAAACCCACAGTGAGTGTGGGGGGTGTCCACAGTGGCTTAGGCTCTGTACAAGAAAATAGGATAAAACTGACAGAGAAAGTTTTGTAGTAAGACAGACTTGAATTAAAACCATTAAAATCAGTAACAAATTAAGCTAAAAATTATCCCATGACACCCACTCTAAAGAAAAATAAAAATAAGACAGTAACAGTTGAAACAGAATATATAATTATATATATAAAGAATCAATTAATTTTAATTAACTGTTTATCAACGCTGAATGCATTCAACACAGTTGTAAGTACAATAATATTTCACCCACAAAATTTAAATAGTGCAGGAGACACTGGATTCCAGAGGGTTGTACAACTACTGCAACTGTATTTATGAAAAACAAAACACTTTAGTGCTTCCATTTTACTGTTTTAGTATGCTCATTACAGTACTTTTCCCTTTATAAACTGGAAGGAAACAGAGCTAGAAAACACTTGTCTTTCACTTTCAATGTGACATTTTGTAAAAAAAGTTACAAAACCCATCAGCTTTTAATAAACAAACACGCTGAAATTCCTCAGTTAGCCTAATATGGGATCTCTGCCCCAGAGCCAATAAATGACTTCAACCAAGGAAGCAAAACGCCTTCTTCAGCTGCAATTATGTTAATCCAGAGAAGTGACTGCAAAATCCATGGAAATAACCTGGAGTTACCCCAGAAACAAGGAGGCAACTGCTCCCTCACCTTCTGAGCCCCCAGAAGTCTACCAACCAGAAGTTTAAAACAATAGGAAGGCTACATCACAAAATGAAGCAGCAATTACCTTCAAGGGTACCGTGAGATATTTCAAGACTGAAATTACTCTGAGTCAAGTCAAATGGGTTTAGTGCATTATGATTTGGCTTTATAAAAACATTTAAATGCACACTATATATAGAACCACTTGCATGTTTCAGGGTTCAAGGAGTTAAAAATCACTGTATATTCCTCACAGGTGACTGAAACACATGGGATTGAAAAATGTTGCTAAAAATCCAGTTTAAAAAAAGAAAGCAAATATTTTATGAAAGAAATATTCTATCTGCAACCACAACTATTAGTGCTCCCATTTGATGGGCTGATGTGAATCTAACCAGAAAAGATGCACTCATATATATAAAAATCAAAACAGGCAGGTTTCTCCTTCCAGGCTGGAAAAAAACCCACCAAAATATATGGCATATTTAACCAATAAAAGGGAGCTAAGCTTTACCCAAGCCTTTCATAATGCACTTCATGAAATATTTTTTCTTTTAAAAGAACCACTGGTATTAAATAGAACTTTTTCTTTACATACAGTATTGGTATATACAAAACAAACACAAAACAAAGACAGATGCAAAAAAACCCAGATAAGTGACTTTAATAGTCTTGAAGCTCAGGAATATTTTTGTACAGGTCCAAAGCCTCTGGGTTTGAGAAAGCTCCCCGCTGCTCAACTTCTTTCCCTGCAATTATTTGCTTCACAGCTACTTCCACTTTTTTCCCATTTATTGTGTACTGAAAAACAAAACCAGTAAAGATAAAATTACATTTTTTTTGATGTAGCAGCTTTATAGAAATATTCATGAAACCCCCCCACCAATCCCAGAACTCTATCAAAATTTAAGCACAATGCATTCTCTTCTGTTACATTTGAAGTACTTTCTTCTGAAAAATCACTTGAAGAGTAGGTGGAATTCAAAGAGTTTATATGTCATTTTAGTTTATTACTCCTGTTGGTAATACTGTGAGAACACGATCAAGCTCCAATATAAAACAACAAAACCAGATCAAAATCATGGTATAAACACAAAAAATATTTAATGTTTATGTTCTGACACATCCAATTTTCAAACAATTTTTAGTTCTGTATGGGTGGGATAAGAAAACAAAGCCCAGCTGCACTGGGATTTGGGAGAAAGAAACCATGATTTTTTTTATCCTAAATGGACAGTTTTTCTAAAAGGGCAAAGTGAAACACTGATCTTAATTGGTCTTCTATAGTTAAATGTCTCGAAAGAAACCATAACAAACAAAATGAAGTGTAACAAACATGTTTCACCTCCACTTATGTATCACACAAATCCTATTACATTGTGTTACTCTAAGTAAGGACACTGCAGAAAAACAAAACCCTAGTTGTTATCCTTTTGGGATCAGAGCACTAATTTCTGCCTAGTGAAGTATGGGAAAGAACAACTACTCCAATGTGAACAGGAACTGCCAAAGCCCATTTTGGACAATATCTGCTTTTACAGGCACCAAGGCTTTTCTTAGCCCTTCCCTTGTGCTGATACCACAGACATTTTGGGGTGTCAACTTGGAAAAACTGACTTTTAAAGTATCTCCTTAATTTTGTCTGTCTGCTCTGGGAACAGGATCCCCACCTGCTTTACTAATGAATCTGCTGATCAAAGAACTCAGGTTGTTCCTGGCCTCCAAACCCACTGAAACTCAACTCCAGGCACCACCATTTTTCATTAGAGATCATTCAGAGCCAAGTTAAATAATCCTCAACTCAATGCACTCTTGCAATATTGATCCTGATGCTAAACCAAACTTGTCCTTCTCAGATTTACTGAAGTCATGTGTAATCCAACCCCCCTGAGCCACCATGATTAACCACTCTTCTTCCTCCTCCTCAATGATTAGCAAACTAATTTTCACAAGTGCCCAGAAACCAGAAAATCTCAGTGGCCAGCAGGGGAATTCTGCCCTTTAGAAAACAAAGATCAGACTATTCAAAGCAAATTTGTTTACTTGAATCAGTAAATCCTGTTGATGATGACCAGAATGCTTACTCAGCACAAGACTAGATTTGCACTACTGGATATCCCATTAAAGCCATTCTTTGTATTACTAAATCACCTCACTATTTCTGTACTATTTCTACCAGAAATCAGTGTCAGGATTAGATTGTATTTGCAGATGAGGACACAAACACTTCTAAAAGTAGGAGAAAATAGGAGGTTTCCCTTCCAAGCAAACTTTAGAAGATGGGAGACAGCTTTGATCACTTTACCACTGGCACATTTATCTGAAAGGTAATTAAAATTCACTCAATTCTCAATTCAGTCAATGTATGAACTAATTAATGATCTGAGGAGGTTTTCCTGCAGGGCAGCCCATCACAAACACCTCACTACCATCAACTTTGTGCTGTTCATTCAGGTGACTTACACAGTTCACAAGTTCAACACTTCATGCAGAAGCTGAGTTACAGCCCAGAAAACCTAAACCTCAGGGGACTTTTTTTTTTTTTTACACTCTTTTGAGCCGAGTACTATTTGCCAACAGTGGCCTGAAGCAGAAATAACTCAACAGATCAGAACCAGATCACTATGTGGACCACACAAGTTGGTAGTCTTGAACCCTAAAGCACTTTCACAGGGAAACCTACACTGGCAGCAAAAGGGTATCAAGAGTATCAAATGGAGAACTCAAGTTTATGTGCAAATGGACTTGGGAAACCTACACTCTCCACCCCCATTCTGCTGCTCAGAGCTGTTGAGGAGACTGTAGCATTAGAGACGACTAAAAAAACAGACATTCTAACTAAAGAGTTCACACAACGAGCACTGTGGCAGAACAGCTTCAGAAGACTGAGCATGCAGAACCCTGAGCTACACAAACTTCTCCTCCCACACAAGCACAACAATTTAATTTTAATTACTATTACAGTTAAGAGTGATAGAGCTACATTTAAGCAGCTAAACAGATGTAAAAGTGAAATCATTTAAAAAATGATTTTCTGAATTTGCTGGGTGCTCTCAGCTTTCCTAAGAATGTCACTTGTAACAGGAAAACAGAAACAAAATAAGTTTGTGGATAGCGAGAAAAGCTATTAAGTTACCTTTTTAATATTTTCCTTTAAAAGACTAAGGATATATTCCTGAGAAAATGCAACACATTTAAAAAACAAAAACCATGCTTAGCTTGAAAAGGAGATGAAAAGATGTTGCTAGGCAACATAGACAAACTATTTATAAAGCTCGAATACACTTTTGAGATGCTAAAATTTCCATGTATGTGGGTTTGAAGAGCAGTGACAACTGCTCCTTAATTACTATTCAAGGTGACAAAGAAAAAAAGTAGGCAGCATTTTTCATGACATACCGGAATGCCTTTGGTTTCCAGGATGAGGCTGGGAACATGCCTGGCGGAGAGCGCGATCCGGATCGCGTCCTGAATCCTCTTCACCAGGCTCTTGCTGAACGCGTGGTTTGATGCCATCTTCAGGAAGAGTATCACCCTCTCCTCCCCATCTTTGTTGTACTGAGGGACACAGAGGCTATCAGAAACCTCCTCAAAGGCTTCCACTGAAAATGAAGGGAAGTCCTTATTAGTATTTGTACTTATGTATCAGTCTGGATGCACATTTTTTGCGGTTGTATCAAAAAAAAGAATCACCTCCCCTAGAGTTGGAAAGGCAAACAAGCAACCTGCCTAGATTATCCTACACTGAGCTTCCCCTCTGGGTGCTCTGAAATTTTAACTCCTGCCCAGGTGAAAATCCACGTTTAAGGATCATATACATTTAGGTCCATGAAAAAAAAAAATTGCTATAGCTTTTGGGACCAATAATAAGCTTTTACACTAAGCCATTTTCTTTGGCTTTCCTCACAGTTCCCACTGATGCATAGACAGGAGAATAATGTGCCTGATGACACCAGAACAAAGAGGCAACAGGTGCTTAAGTCTCAGATTAGCACCTTTGCAGGGACAGTTTCACCACCTGCCACAACATCTTTGAAGCACAAAGCACAAGCTCAAGAACTGCTGCTTAATTACCAGGTAAGGTACAATAAAAACAATGTCAAGAGCTTGTCTTGGGGAGAAAAAAAGCCTGACAAGTTAAGTGTTCTCTTATAAACCTACATGATACTATTAGTCTGTAAAGCCTTACTATATGCTCCTTAAAATGTTGCTTTTGTATAATCTCAACTAGTCATCTCCCACCCTACACATACTTCAGGAAAGCAACCAGAACTTCAAGTTCACAAAACCAAATTTTGCTAATGCTAATAGACCCTGTACTGTCTTTCATCTGAAAGACAGCAAGTCTTTCATTACTTAAACCTTTCAAGCACTTCATAATGCTTGAATTTCAGATTTAAGGCAACAATGGCATAGCTGAAAGAGGTGGAAAGTTGATTTCATACCTATGTTATAGATTTCAGAACTTCCAAACCTTACTCCATTTGGATTTAATGTACCATCGCTGAAAAAAACAGACAAACAAAAAGAAGCATTAAAATGTGATTACAGTTTGATGAAGAGGAAAAATTGATGCAATTAACCGAGTCTCTCTACATTTCAGGCAGTGAAAGTGCAGCCACATCAGAAACAGAGTTGTAAGAGGATTTAATTCAAAAAGGCATTCTGCTCATTAAAAGGAAGCTGTACCAAGAACCTCAACAGTATTCATTCACTCAACTTTGTTTCAAACAGCAGCTTTGAAATGCAAGCAGAAAATTCAGCCCCAATTGTGATCTTGAATGTCTAATGATCACTAAAACAGGCCCAGCTTAATACCTGACCTTCTATAATTAAGTTTTGCTGTAAAACAAGTCAATGTTAAAGGCAAGACCAGAGGACAATCTCCAATTCACCACCTTGAATGTGCTGCACTCCCAATTGAAATTAAGTGATCATTATAAACCATTGAAAGCAGAAAGTCCAATACTGTCTTGTGTTCACATATAAAAAAAGTGGTGTAGAACTTGGAAATTAGTCCCTTCCCTCTAATTCAGCTGCTCTGATTAATTTAAGGATTGAAATCCACAATACTGGATTAAATAAAATATAAAGCTAACAGGTGTGACACAGAATCACGGACATCATACTCCAAAGTGAAGATTGCAAATTTTAGCACTTGTTTACTCAAAACACTTTACCTGCGACCCAGCATGACAATTCCTCCAGTCTTGGGATTAATTTTGCAGTAATCACCATGGGCCCAGACACCTATTAGGGAATGGCAGAGGTTAAGCAGCTGATTTCTTACTCATCCAGTCACAGTAGACATTTGTGTAACTCAACTCACATTAACTTAATAAAATACATACTTAAGTATAATTTATCAGATATGCTTTGAGAACTACCCACAGCAAGTGTAGCAGTATTTAACTGCACAAACAATTCATACTGCATTTACTACAAAGAGCTAGCACACCCAGGAGCAGCTCACACATTAGGATCAAACTCCACATTATCTTCTGATTCTTTGTTTGCATAACTATAGAGCATCCTTTACAAAGCAGATGAATAGCTCCTCTGAACACCACATTTTGAGCAAACTGGAAGAATCCTCTACAAAGGTAACAATATTCCCACCAGTCTTTCTTGATCCACTTCTTTTAGAACGTAAAATTCTGTGCAAGAAGTTTTCTGGGCTTGCATAATAGGTCTCAACAATTCCCTAGGGAGCTTATGTGCTTAATGTTCTTGATCTGTGTTAATGTAAAATCTGATTTGACTTTTCAGAGCTAGAATGTCTTCTGTATTATTTTTAAGATTGATACTGCTACACAGCCTGCCAAAACCAGAAGTACAAGCCAATTCTACTCAAGCTTTTCTAGAGAAAAATTCCAAACTCAATTACTTGCACATGCATGTGCAAGTAAGACCATCTTCTAACTTAACTGTTACAACCTTAAGCCCAAGAAAGACAGAACCTCTGGATCACAGTGATTTCAGTCTAACAACTGTCACATTTTTTCTATTTACTGCTGTCAGGCTTACATGCAGACTGCAACTTCCACATTCCCTCAATTTTCCTATAAGATTATCTCCTGCTAAACATCTGACTTCCCTCGTGAATCCACTCTGTATTGCTGCTATTTTTAAAAAAGCTTCCATCTCCAAAAAACAGCAGCTGGAGATCCTGCTCCTATAAAATCCCTGCCCAGGAGGCAGCAGGGATTTCAGCATCACTGTGCCACATCAGGAAAAGCCCTGGATGAGCAGAGTCCTCCACAATTATTAGGAAGAAAGCCTCTGGCCCACAGTGCCTCTTCCTTTGCTCTGTAGGAGACTATGAATGCAGAATATGCATGTTTGAGGTAGCATATACTTAATCTTCATGCTAATGAGTTAGCAGGTCAGCACTTATCCCTTGGGATTCACTCCTCCAGCTAGGCAGGAGCAGTCTGGCAGAGGTGCAGTAGCACTCATTAATAGCTGACTGCTACCTGACCTATTCAGCACTTCCATTTCACACTCATGCCAAGCAGTCTGTGTCTGCACTGCAGTCTGGGAGGCTGTGACAGTCAGATCTGCCTAATGAAAGCAGCAAAATGGGATTAGAGCCTTGCAGAGGTTCTTACTAGTTTGATTTGGATCCATATTCAAAACAAAGCACTAGAAAACAGAGTGAGATGATATGAAACACGCTGTGGGGTTCTCACCCTGGGAATCGAAATTCAAAGCTGCACGTGTCTGTCACTGGGCAATAGCAAATAAACCTGTGCCTTGCTAGGAACAGCAACACAATCTGGATCCTTGGCCAGCCTGAGCAATATCCAAAGCCCTTCATGACATACCTGGGAATTTTGAGAAATAAGCCTTCCTGTATTTGCTTCCATTCTCATCGTTCCAGAAGTGTGTGGGCTGACAGGGAATAGGCTTGGTACAAACCAGCTCTCCACTTTCACCCCAGACTGGTTTTCCTGTTTACAAAGAAAGAGGCATTTTCTGCATTTCCCTTCTGTAAATAACAGGGTACCAAAGCAGTTTTCACTTATTATTACAGCCAGATGTTGGTATAAATATGAGAGATGCTGCGACTGTTGGTCTTGGTTTCAACTGGTGCTCAGTTACTAAGCTCATCCCTGTCTTAACCTCAGTAACTTCAGGAGAGTTACACCACAGGGTGGAAGCCAGCCTGGCATGCCCAGCAACACAGCTAGGGAACACACACCAAAAGCTGGAATTTAGCCTTGATGTGCTTTAGCAGAGTAATGGAAAAGAAGGACTGTTATCTTCACTGGAGTCCCTTAAAATCCAGATCAGATGGATCCATATGCAGCTTTTGTGGAACATGTTTCTAAAGTGGAATCACACATTAAACAGCTGACTGTTGACCTATCTGATGAATGAAAATTAAGGTCATGTAACTACTGTGTTTTATAAGCATGTTTTGGATAATAGTTACCTTCATCATTCCACGCTTCTACAGCCATTCCAAGATTTCTGGCCTGAATTTCTCCTTTGTAAACTGGAACTGTAACATTCTGACCCATGAAACATGAAATGATATCTGTTCCACCTATAATAAAAGAAGTCCATTTAGAATATACAGTACTTTGAACTCTAGAACAGTAAACTGCCACCTTTGCCAAATGCTTCTGATCCACATTAAGCACCATAAACCAAACAGTATTATCTACAATAATGTTGTGGCTTTTATTAAAAGATTTCCTTCCTTGCTTTATATGTCTTTATATGTGTGTGCCTTTCACGCAGAACTACCCCTTCAGGCATAACTTTTCTCCTTTCAACATTTTCTTTAATCTCATTTAAGGAAATTTCCACTTATAGGAGAATGAGAAAATAAACAGGCCCTAGTTTACAGACTTAAGATATTTAGAGAATTATCTAGAAATGTTTTCTTGTTTGTTTTGATTAAAGTAACCAGTCAAGCTATTCCACTCAACATTTACTTAGCTTTTATATCTTATTAGCATAGCAGGAGGGGAGCCATGCCTATAGGATGAACAGTTATCTTAAGAAAAATAGATACTGTCAAAGTGCTTACTTAACTGGAATATTTATAGTCTTCCTAGGACTTCAAGGAAGAAGAATTAAGACACAAATCAATCATGTTAGCTTTACTCAAAAATAGGCTTCTGCATTAGAGTCTATTAATGTCTGTAGTAGCAAGTTCTAGATTCAGCACTATTATTGAGCTCAGAGTCTGAGAACTTCAGCAGAATGGTTATACTTTTAAAAAAAAAAAAATCAAACTAAACTGAGTTAAAAAGCCCTTTGAAAGAGTCAGTCCTTGTTACAAAGCAAAAGGAAGAGTGCTGTGGTGGATCTTATGTGACTAGAAGTTGCCTCAGCACTCCTCACAACAAACTGCACAGCATGGGGGCTTGATATTTCTCTAATTATATAATTTACAAAAAATCTGTCTGCAGTGCCAATTACTTGGCACAAAAGAACTGAAATGGGAATTCTCCAAGAGATATTTTCTGCTAAAGTCAGCTATTTGCAGAACAGTATGTTCTGCAGGTTAATAGACTCTTTTCTTGATCTCAACCCTGCCACCCCTAAGGACAGCCAGTCAAAATAAATGATCATACTTAAAAAGAGCTAAGATCCAAAACATCCACCAAAAACCTTCTGGAGTGTATGAGTTTCATTATGGCACAGTGAATTATGCAGAAAAATCTCTGCACTAAAGAGACAGTTCATTTCAGTTTAACTACAACCATTCCCAAATGATCCAAGGCTTAAGCTTCCCAAACACACAGCACAAATAAGCAAGAAGGAAATGCACAGGCAATCAAGAGAATTACTGAGATGCTGCAGTATAAAAGCATCACCTGAAATGGATCCCAGGAGGACACTGCTTTTTATGTGTTTGTAGACATACTCATAGCTTTGAGATTTGAGTGGTGATCCTGTAGACAAGATAGTGTGGAGTGTTTGGAGATTGTGTGTTTCACCTTAGAAAGGAGAAAAACCAACACAGGGTAAGGTATAATTTTTACAAGGGTTTCGAACTCTTTGTCACTACAACACAGCCTAATTACATAAAGGACTGTGACAAGATACAGGCCCAAAACCAGGAGAGGAAAGGTGGGAGGGATTCACCAGCTTTTTGAAGCTTACATGGTTTTAAATTTTTCTCTTCTAGCACAGCCAGCCATTTTGCACCTGTTCCAAGGATGGTGATCCTAGAGGGAAAAAAAGTTTAAATGTTTTGCATATTTAAATATGCTAAGATTCCAAAGACCTGCAATTCCCACTGCTGTAAGCAGAGGCTGTTAGACACTCTGTATGTGGATTAGTCAAACAATGCAGTCTCTTAAAGCTTTCTAAGTGGAAGGCACATCCTTTTGAACTATCAAAATTAGTCAGATCATGTGTCACTTCTGCAGCTTTGAAACTTTTCGTTCTATCTTTAAATATTAAGCAAAGCTTTCCCACCTCATGAAAACATCATTCACTTTCACTTACAGGAATTTGTAACTGCAGAACACTCCAAAGACATCAGAAAATGTTATAATGTTTACTACATTAATGACCCATAATTGCCACAAAACTCTGTAATGCAAAGCTGTTGCCTTGGTACACTCTTACACAGAAAAACTTTGCCATTTCAGGGCACAGATGGATAAAAAATACTTTACTCTGTGACAGCACTCAGTGATTTTCCTGAGATTGCATTTTTCAGTTTCCACTGGTGAAAGCCTGAATTGCAGGTACCTAAACAAACAGGAAATTTGGCCCAACTGAACAACTCAATCCTGCACTTGCAAAGTCTGTTTAGAGCTCTGCAATACAATGGAATTAAAACTTGAAACAAAGGCTGTGACTCTTCCTTACTCTATTGATAGAAGTGCTAGTTTAATGTTTCTGCTAACATGCAGGAAATCCTCTTCCCTGCCTTCTGCTAATTCATTTTATATTACAGCAATAAACTCACTCAGGAATAAACTCACTCAAGAAAATGCAGAGATAGATGAGGATAAGGGCTACAGTCTCAGTGCAGAGAACATGGGCAATACAGACACCAGCAGAGCTTAAAAATAAGATCCTGCTATCTTGGCTTTTACTCCAAAGGCAAGACAGAAGGTAGAACACTTCCAGGCAAGGAGATATTTCAACACTACCAAAAGGAGATGCTTTCCCTTTGCCATTCAGGTGGGTGACTCTCAGCTCTCAGGTTACTTGCACAAACACATCAGTGCATAGAGCAATTTACCAGGCACATGGGAACAGCACAACAGAATCACAGAATGCTCTGGCTTGGAAGGGACCTTAAAGGTCACCTAACTCCAACCCCTCTGCCATGGGCAGGGAACCTTCCACCACAAGAGCCCACAGGACACTGCTCCTCAGTTCCCGTGTACCCCAACCATGTGAACTATTTTTATGCTTATGTAATCTCTCACTTTCCTTCCATGTCTCTGATCAGTGCTTATTTTACATTAGAATACAAATTACTTCTCTATTTATTTTTAATGTTTGACACTTCCTCTATAGCACAGTAGAGCCAAGTCTCCTATTATTCCCTTCCAGATGCTACATAACTGCATTTAGTCACCATCCACTAATTCACTTCAACAGATCATTTAATGAGTGTCCACTTGAGTAGTTCTTGCCATGCAGTAGGAAATTGCATATTCTTACAGTATCATCAGGGTATCTGAAGGCAAGTGTGGTCCCTCTCCAGGGAAGCAAGGTAGTCTTCACATGTTGAAGCCTTTTTTTAACATATTTAACATGAGTGAGCTGGGAACAGACTGCATGATGAAGTACCACCCAGATGGCCACCGCTTTTAGCGCCAGATTACAAAAGTGAGACATGCAGACACATTTATCTTCACTCAGATTTGGCATGTAGAAAAGAAACAATGCTTAAAAATAAGCTGTGTTATTTCTCAATTCTGATTTTTTGCCTGTTGTTCTACCAGGGTTTTTTTAGGGGGTCGGGCATGGCTCAAGTTTGTGGGTTTGTTTTGTGCTGTTTCTCTACTGGAAGCATTTTGACTAGGCATTAACTTTCAATTACAACAGCCAGAGACAAAATGCCACTCTTTAAATATTACATGCCACAAGAGACAATGAGGTTTAAATTATTAATTATCAAGAGTTGGAAAGTGAATCTTTTCCACTTTTCCACTCATCCACTTTCTATCACCAAGTTAATTTTAATTATCAATTAAAAATGACACTTATTTTACCAGTAATAACATTCAAATCTACTGCTTACATCCAACTGGCAAAATAGGAAAGTTATAAAAAAAAAAAAAATCAAAGTTCAACCACTGTACAAAGTTAAATGCCACCACAGTGTTTTACAGCACTTTATGTGATATCTGCTATTTCTCTAGGCTTCCAGAAAGGGCACTCTGAGCATTTGCAAGCAGAAAAAACAGTATAAAACAATTACAGAATAGCTTGTCAGCAAGAATTAGGCATTACAGATTAAAAAGCAAAAGTATGGAAATACAAGCAACCCTGCTGAGTCTTTCCAGTCAATTTATGTCTTTAAGCCAAAGTTCTGTGTTGAGTCTTACGTTGAGCTGCTGGAAAAAAGGATTCTTATTTACTAAGTTCTGAGTGCACTGAGAAATTACTCGTCAGATTGCTCCCAATTACTGCCTTTTGAAAAGGCTGCTCTTGAAAACTGACTATTGAACCAGAACTCTTTGTTTGCCTGGAATTCTAATACTTGACTCAAATTTGAAACAGTTAGCTCTTTGTCTCTCCTGCTCTCTCAAAAAGTGTTTTTAGCACAAAATTTTAAAAGTAGTTCCAATCAAGGCTAAGCCAAAAGACAAACATGTCCTGCTGGGTACGAGTTCCTGACCAAGGGAACAACACCTTTAGTGAGGTTGCTTGGACGCGGTCACTGTGACAGAAGCAAATGCCATTATCCTTCTGTTTAATCTTGTTTACATACCCTAGTCTGTCAGTCAAGTCCCAGAGCACATTTGGTGAAGGAATTAGAGGAGATCCATCATACAGGACCACTGAAGCTCCTGTAGCAAGTGCAGACACTAGCCAATTCCACATCATCCAGCCAGTCTGGAAAAGAGAGGATACCTACATCAGTTTATCTTCATCAGCTCCCTGTCTGCTGTTCTGGCAGCTCTAGCACAGGATCAGGAGGGCTGTCTGCTGTCACATGCTGGTAGAGGAGCTACAGGCAACTATAAAAGGATGGACAGGTGTGGATCTTGGCAGAAGTTGGAGCAAGGCATGGTCCCTGTCCTCGTGCCAGAGGTACCACACCGTCCTCCGTTTCCCTTGCCTGAAGTTTTCCTGCTGTAAGAAACTGTTAAATACCTGAGTTCACACCCATCTCCACTTATTATGTCTAACCATGCTATTTAAGAATCCACAAATAAGGCTGAAGCACTGCTTATCCTCTCACCTGTCCCAAGACTGATCAGCTACATGTTCCTGATGGATGCTCATCTAACTTATCCTTACAAATATCTAATGAGATGGGAATTCCATGCCTCCCTACACACATTGCTTTAAGGCATGAGTCAAGAGACAAGACAACTTCGAGACAAGGCAATTACAATGATCCCTCCATGGAGATATTGCAAACTGACTAGCTGTGTTAAAGCTCAGAAAGGAACTCATGAGGAAAGACATGAGCCTTCTCAAACAGCTGCAGTAGTGGGAGTCTCTGGAATCATTTTTTTTAATCACAGCATTAGAAAAAGCACCCCCACCCCATACCTGAACTCCTACATAGGTAAGGTTTACTCCCTCTCCTTTACAAAGTTTAGAGCTGGGTAGTTCCTTTCCTCCCCATCAAAACAGAGACATAATAGAAATTCTCATCTTCTGTATGATGTAGCCCTGCATGATGGAGGAAACTGGAATCTGATCTGTAGGTGATATTGATGAGGCAGTTTGATCAATAAACCTAAGAGACTGTAAAAATCAATTCATTTTCCTCACCAGTTAGGTCAGAAACATTTAACATGGGTTTGACCTTTCATCAGAAAGGTTGTATTTTATTATTTTACCTGAATTTTTTTTAAACTCAGTTACGTAGGACAATCCCTTGCAGAACAAACATTTAAAATACTTTAAAATGTACTTGTAGATTTGTATGAAAAGCTATCTCATCTTTATAAGAAACATTTATTATAGTGATTTTAGAAGTGCCTTAAGCCCCACTTGCCGTTGTGTAGTACATAATCACATCACTGCTGGTCATGTTGCCATGAAGAATGTGTTCCTTCAGGTGCTGTATTAGTGTGCCCTGCAAAGACAGTGAAAGAAAAATACAAGATCATCTAAGTGGAAAGCAAAACTCTGACAGCACATTAAGACTTAAAAATTACTAATGTAGTCAATACTTTGCAGGATGTACTGCAGGATTAAAGCAAGTATTTCCTTTAACTACAACTGAAGTAAATCCCAGGGCCTATTTACTGCAGCAGCAATTGCATTCCTCATTCTCACATAACTTTTCAGCCTCTCTCATTAGACCTCAGCAATTCCCATGGCACATCACTTTTAATCCATGGAATAAATAACTTCCCTGACTTTCAACTCTACACAGCCATCAGAGTTGCAGAATACTCCATGCAGACCATAATTTTAAACAGCAGGCTTTTACCAGTCAGATTTTCCAAGATAAGCCCTTTGACAGAGTTTCATTTTCAGTGTGTTTGGGCAACTGGGAGGAATGAAGGACTGAGAGCTGCTATAAACTGCAGCAGCTGCTATACATTAGCACTATGTATCCAAATTATCTTATCTATTAACATAGGAGACATCAGACCTAACACTAGAGATCTCTTGTAAGCACTGAAGTGACTAGCAATGTGAAATGTCTCACTGCTCAGAGCGTCAGTGTTAATAATGTACTTGAATATATTACTTTTCTTTTGTTGGAAATGCTGCTAAAGTACCTTCCTGATCATCATTAAAGCATAACTTGTTAGGATAAATAAATTTACAGACTACTTCATTAAGACACTTCACCTCGGTGACAAATTAACGTGGCTGATGTTAAAATAAAAAACGGTTCTTGCATTTATGCAAGGAGTTACAGTGAAACTATTAACAGCCTCATAAGCATGAAACTAGATTTACACTGAAAGAAAAAAGATTACAGATAAACATTTGAAATGAAAAAGGAGAGTCATAAAACTGACAAACGCTTCGGGAGAAAAGGCAGAAAACATTAAATAAAAATAAAGGAGTAAATCTTATTTTTGCTTCACGGCTCAAAGGAATCAGGTCTGAATTCACCTGCTGCTGTTTGAACACCCTCAGCTGTCACAACGCTGCCACCTAGCTATAGCTACCATCATCTACGGCTGAAAATTACCAAAACCTTTAGGATTTAGAAACACTGTGTCTAACTGAATTGTTAAGGTTGCCAAAAGAATTGCAGGTGTTAACATAATTACTGCATTTACAAAAAGAAATCACACTGCCCCTGCAGGAGATTCTGAAAGAGCCACAAGAAATGGCAAAATTAAAAGTCAAATTCGATTAAAATAAGTATTGGTTCTCTTTTTCCTTCATTCAGTTTTTGCTACTTCACAGTTTTGGGATCAAAAGGGGATTTTAAAACAATGACTTCAGGTAGAGGCTATGAACTATTCCCCTGCAAAACCTGTTAAGACTCAGCCTGGAAACAAAGGTACTGTGGGAGAAGGCAGAGCTGTTCCAAAGAGCTTACGGCCCAAGATGCTCTCTCAAGTTTATTTATAGGGCTTGTGCATTTATAGGACTTTTACAACCCTCAAAATAAATCCCAAGCATGTAGCATTCCATGACACAGATCTGGCAGCTGATAAAACTTACTGGTCTACTTGTCTTCAGTGGGCTCAACACAAGGCAGGTGAAGTGCTGAGCATCTGCAGTGTCAAAAACCAGCAGGCACTGCTGCTCCTGGGCCACACTGTGGCTCAGGAGGGACCAGTGCTAAGCAGTTACACAGCTGAGAGCCTGCCATGAGTAGCTACTCATGGCTGCTCAGCCTGGTCTCAAACCAGCAGTGTTCTCTACATGCTGTTCAGAAAGAGTCCGAGCATGAAAAATCCTCAGAGTGACTTGCCTGCAGCTGCACAAGGAGTCTGCAGCAGGGCAGATGTCTTGCAAGTCTTTAAGATGGAAAGGAATTATGTGGATTTTATCAAAAAGTTATGTCCTTAGATAGCTGGGAATATGGAATAACTGAAAAAGGGCCTGTACGAACAAGGCAAGAAGCAGAACCCATGTTTTTAGGACTAAAAAACAACAATTACTCACTAATGTATTTTATGTATTAAAAAGATCCCTCCAAATGTCTTTCTGTAGCACACCCAACTGTTCAATACCATACACACCAGAAAAAGCCTACTCTCTGAGGCACCACTTTTTAAAACATCCCCCATGACCTGGCTGCATTTTCTTTATTTATAATGTGTCATTTCACTGTGTATCAAGAAAACAGAATGTGTGCAGGGCAAATACACCAGAAACATACTGCAGAATTAGATAAACTGAGTTGTGAATTTAAAGTAAGCTGCCTATTGGCATCTAAAAATCACTACAGTAACAACACAGTATCAAAGCATGCTATAAATAAGCAATACTTGAAATGTCTTCGTTGAAATGTCATCTCTTCTTGCTGTTTTAATTACCAAAACCAAACTTGAGTTAATGTAAGGCTGGAAAATGAAACGAAGATGGTGGACTAATTTTGCTTTTGTTGATATCAGTAAGAATCCTACTATTAATTCCAGTGGAAACAAGATTAAGCCAAGAACAAACAGAGGAACCCAACCAAGTGTGTAGAAGGCATCTAAGAATTTATTTGCATGGACTTTTTGCAGGCCCTATTCACACTGACACATACAAAGCATGCAACTCCTGAGGCCTCTGATGAAACAAGTTGCTTTTAGGCAATTTCTAGAACTTAAGGGGGAAAAAAAGTCACCCTGCAACACAGAACTAGAGCTGCTCAATAGGAACAGAATTATTACAAACCTATTCATCCATCCATTACCTCCTCTTCTCCCCAGCAAGGATGAGTAATCTGTACCTAAACTCTAAGGTAGCTCTGTGCAAACTGAAAAGATGGAGAGCAGAGCAATGATTCAGTTAAGGAGTAACACAGGTAACATGGGAAAAGAAAGAACTTTGTTGCAGAGTCCTGCTGTCTGATCTACATCTATGTTTTCATCTCTACTGTTGATCATCCATCACTGAACAAAACACCCATCCTGTTTTTACTAATCCACCCCTGCAAGTACTTAACCAGTCTAAAGCCAGTACAGCTTCAAAACAGCTGTCAAACCACAAAATATACCTTCTTCACAAACACTGGATGTGTCCCAATGGGACCATTTTGCTGCCTGGTATGAACTCCTATTGATAATATATAAAGCAGAGTGTTTACAGGCAGCAGGGGATTTGTCTGTGGGCAAATCCTCCAGTCCTTGCCATCAAAGAGAGGCAAGAACATACACACTATGGGCACAGCATCAAAGGATCCTGCCCTCAGGCCACCCAGCCTTGCAGGATGCTCATCCTAACTTCCAGAGCAAAGAGCAGAAATGATGGACTCTGGTTAAAAGTTGTGCAGTTCCATTTACACATGTTGGTACAATTGCACTGTTCAAAACATCCTGCCTGCCTTGAGGGTGAAAAAGCCCTGCCTTTTAAGGATTACACTAATGGAAGAGTTAAAGTTTCAACACTGTGCCTGACTGCTGGAGTCACTTCCTCTACTTTAAGAGCTTGAGAACATCAATAGTAAATGGAAATAACATGAGCATAGGTCATTTTGGCACAAATATCATATACACCTTTAGCCACAATAAGACATTGCCTAAAGCAAAGTTTCCATGCAAAGCAAAACCTACACTCAAGGAGATGGTAACCTTCTGGCTTCCTTCCTTAAAAAAAAAAAAAAGGATTGATGAGGATAACATATTCTGAACTAATAAATACAGAATACAGTTTAAGGTAAAAAATAATCTAGATTATAAAAACTGCAAGCTCCCTGTGGGCCTTAGCTTGGCAGTGTCCAAAAATCAGTTCCAAACACCTAAGTTTTTTGGCCTTTCCTCTACATGTATCAGTCAGGCCAATTCTAGTGATCCTTTTGTGACTGATACTTGCTGCCAGAAATCTGAAAGGTCTCCACACTGATCTCTAAACCAATATATTTTATAGCAATCCATATTTGCTTTCAAACAGCCACTTATAAATAAAAAGGTTCACTGCAAGTTACTGAAACACTGTCAGCAATCAATTCTTCCTTAAAGTACACCATGGTGTGATGCTGTTAAAGGGAAGATGTAATCCAGGGAGTTAAGTACAGGCAGTGCAGCTCCAGGAGGGAAGACATACCCCTGCTGAATGCACCATGCATTTTGGTGCCCCTGTTGTGCCTGATGAATACATGATGAAGAGAGGATGTCTGAAAGGCAGCTGCTCAAACTCCAGCTGGGGAGCCTGGTCTCCTTTCCCAGTAGCCAGGAAGTCTTCTAAAAAGACACTGCACAAGAGGGGGTAAAAAAAAAAAAAAAAAGGAACATTTCAGAAACTTCTGAAAGCATTACCTCAGCCCATACATAAGATTACCTCTGTATTCAATAGCTCATTTACAATAAGCCATATACCCAAATTATGTATATAAGTTCTATTTCTAGTCTACTCTTTGAATTGCTAATTTTTTTTTTTCCTTTTCTGTCTTAAAATAAACCATTAGTATAATCTTTAGATTGAACACAACAAAAAACTATAAACCTGCCCCTGTGACCAGCTACCAGTCTTAACAGTTCAAAGCAGACAGGAACAAACTGAGTCTAACCCTGGGACTCAATCATTTCCAAAAAGTGTTTAAATATACATAATCCAAATCAGTAAGTAAGCAAAAGAAACTCTAAAAATGTCATTTAGATTATTAATTATTCAGCTCAGGAAGCTTTGTTCTCCCTACTGAATTTTGCCTTCATTTGAGAGCCAGTAATACCAACGGTGGTTTTGTAGGAGCAAAACATCTGCAGCAACCTACACTACACTTCTGTTTCCAGTATGAAGATGGACCACATTAAATCTGACTAAATCCCGTTTTTTCCAAGTTCAAGAGATCAGTCAGGCAGTTTCCATAGCTTTCAATATCCATCTCATGCCTAGTTTGGACACTCACAGCTCACAAGCTCCCATTACCTGTTTGGAATTTTGGAAATATCTATGGTTTCTCTTGAGGAGACATACGGAATCACTACCACTTTTTTTAGATCTGGAAGCCCTGAAAGAAAGAAGAAAACAATTATTTACTACACTCAGTTACATACCCAAAGGTCTTTTCTGCCTGATTGAATCATACAGTGTAATGCACGAACTAACAGAAATAATTCTGATACACTGAAACCCCAAAAGATTAAACTGTTACCCAAGATATAATTTCCTCAATATTGCCAGCCTTTTATGTGTAAATCTGCAAGCTCTAGTGCTTTAATACCTCTTTCATTTGTCTTCAGCAGCACTTTGCTTGAGCTTAAAAACACTATCATCAGCTCCTGTTCCTCTGCTTCTACTGCTGACTAATATCTGGTGATCTATTTAAGTTAAATGAGCAGAAAACTGTTAAAATTACAGAAAGGACCACTCAGTTTTTACTCAAATCTGTTCTGAAAAATCTAAGTGGCCACAGTGATACAGTAAAGAAAGAAGGACAGCAACAAGCAGTGGCAGTGCAGGCTTTGAGTGCTCACAGAACTACAGCATAACTACGACTAGGTAAGATGCAGTGAAATACCTTTTACCACCCTCAGCAGCTTTTCCAAGTGGTTGTGCTCTTTGCCATTGTATATGACAGCTTCGACAGAGAATATAAGTTTAGGCTGAATTTGGGAAAATCTATCCAGCACACCCTAGGGACAAAGAGAAAAATAAGTTAAAAAAGCCCCGAAATTAATTGCTAGGAAATCTCAGTGGATGCTAAATGCAAATTTCAATTCAAGCAAGGAGTAAGGACAGGAATTAACAGGAGAGTTGTTAAAAGACTGCCTGCTTTCATTCACACAAGATCTCCAAAGTACAACAGGTTTGTAACAATCTATTTCATGATCCCCAAATATATCAACCAGCAATACAGAAAAAATCCCCACGGACCACAGAACATTGTTCACTGAAGGGTCAAGCTCACAAAGCTGTCTAAGCAGCTAAAAAAGTCACCTTGAGAGTCAGCTGTAAACTCATCTAAAGAGGACAATGATGTGAGCAGGAGCTGGGCCCCTAATTTCCACGAAGGTCCACAGGACCCCTGGCTGCACCTGCAGGCAGGTGCTCTACGTGCCCTTGGGGTGCCTTTGACAGGTCACCAGTGTTGTGTTGGGGGTCTGAATGGGGGAAACAAACAGCCCAGTCTTGTGGGAGATGCATTTATCGTAGAGCGAGGTGGTACTTCACCTGAACTGGCAGCTTTGTTTTGCTACAATTAACAAAGGAAACTATACCACTCTTTTTTTAATCAAAATAATCTGCATATTGAACAAACACCTATGCTACCAGCAAAAACTACCACAGCACCTTTAGAATCTCTGGGGCAGGGCACATTCAAATGCTAATTTTTCAGGTGTCTCCTCCAGCTTACACTCTTTTCAGGAATTTATCACAACTATCATCCTATTTGAGATTAAAACCTTTCTGGCACTTTTTCCATGTACACTGCATGTACACAGCCTACCAGAAAAAAATCATTTTGTATTCAACAGCAAGAAGCAAATCCTTTTATTAAAAGCACTCAGCACACAGTGATGTTCAAACCTCTCTAGCTACATTACTTGAAGCATTAAGAACTATAAGATTACTCAATATTGTAAAATTGTCAGCTAACTGTTCAAGAACAATCTCCTAAATCATGCTGCAAAAGTCAGACTTGAGTTATGTGCTTACTCCTCCCAGCATTCTTTATTCTTCTGTTTTCTGTTTTGTCTTCTACTTCGCAGCTAAAGTGAGAAACAAATTACCAAACTAGAAGATGAATGCAAAAACATCACAATCAAGTAATCTCTGTTAAACTTCTTTTCAAGCTGGGCTCCTCAGGGTTGAAAGAAAGCCTCCTGAAAAAGCACAGCGGTCCTGTCCTAACAGCTTCCCATGGACTTGCTTTCTCTTCAGGAAAGCTCACTGAACACCACAGGTAAGGTAGAGGGATATGACTAAATATCAATATTTAACTGTCCCTGCTGAGTATGTCGCTTAACAGCTTTCTCTCATATCAAAGATGCATTTCACTTTCCTTGTTCACATTGTAAGAAAATACAGTGACAACGCACTGACACTCAAATACATCAATTAGTTTAAAATAAAAGTCACCAGAATCTGTTTCAGTGACAGAAGTGGTTTTCAAGAGGCCCCTAACGTGTTAGCTAACGAACTCAAAAATGTAGATTTAATTAATACATTACAGTCACTTTCCTGCTTTCTTAGGTATGTTATCATACCTACTTCTTTGTACCTTTTTCCAAGAACAGACCAAGCAACCACACACACTGCTGGGTGTATTTATGTATCTGTGTGTACTCATGCTGAGCACAGAGCCCATATACCCCATTTCCACACTGCCTGGTCTTTAAAAGTGAAGACCAATGAGAACTAAGGGTACTCTAACAGAAGAATCAGATCTGAAGAGGAGTGAATCAGAAACAGAGATGACTCCAATACTGAGGGTCTTACCAAATCTGCTAACACACTCCATTGGATTCATTAGCACTGGCAGGATCAAATCCCACAGGGCAGCCTGGCATGATACAAAGGCAATACAAACAGATGGAACATGTAATTGCTACACTGGAACTTTAATCCAACCAGATGGCTCAGCAAGGAATCACTTTCACAAAAAGCTCAGGTACAGCAGATATGGCTTGTTCAATTCCATGAGCCTCAAATCCAGTACTAAAAATTGTGCAGGACCCCACAAATGGAGCTGCACTGACTGTGCTGGGGCTCACCAAAGGTTTCTCACCTAGTTCTAAGTGCAGAGCTCCTTTATAAACTTTTATATCCAACAATTTCTCACACACAGGCCTCAGAGCACCACTTTCCTATTAATATATGGAAATGGATTACCAGAGACTAGAGAAATGAAGCAAGAGCTGCCAAGAGTGGCATTCTGTGTGGGAGGGAGCTCACTGGTTCTCTGACAGCAGACTTCCTGAATGCTTGAAACCTTTGGATGTATGGCATTCAGAGACTGCAGTGTGTAGGCAGCTCTGAAAAGTGACATTTCTAAGCTTCAAACATATATACACAATTCGACTTGAAATGTTGAAAATGCTACACTATTTCCCGAAACACAACCAAAAAAAAAAAAATCTTCATTTACATTAACAGGATTAATGCAACTGCACAGAAGGAAGAATATGTTTTCCTTAGGGTGGAAGCCAATATGTCTGAGGATCTCTGCTGATCTCCCTCAAGATTTTAGGGTTTGAATTCATGCCAACACATGCTGCCAAAGGAGAATAAATGATATTGATAGCACTGCTGCTCCAAGGCTAAGTTTCATTAAAAAACTATCACAAAAACTTAAAGCTGGGCACTGAAAATAACAGCAAATCAACATGGACAGAAAACATACCAGTCCTCTGTAATGCAAGCAAAATGAACAATCTTCCCCCAGATGAGAGATCAAATCACATTGCAGAGAAGATACTCCATACTGTCATTTTCTGAGCAAGCAGAAAATATTTGTAGAACAGATTGATCGTTACATGCTGTAATGATTTTTTTAATAGTTTTTTTCCAAAACATGGAATGCTGTCGCCCTCTAGTGCTAATCCAGGGAACACATTCCATACATTTAACCAGACACTGGGGTTAAACACTGAAATTGAGGGTACTACCTAAAAGCTTTGGTGTTCTGTGCTCTGCAATGCACAAACAGCACATTCTCCAAATGCTGTCATGTCAACTTTTAGACAGAAGAAAGGTTCAACACTCTACTGTGGAAGTAATTTGTATCTGTTGATGGGTGGTAAAGACTTCCCAAAGCAAGCACAATATATTCCCAAAGCTTCCAGGGCATATCTACTTGGATGTCATGATAATGCTGTGTGTAAAATACAGCAAAAATTTATTTCTTCACTTAAGTAAACAAGGTTAGTGATATTAGCCTGAAATTCTCCACCTTGTTGGCTAACAAAGCCTTCTGGAAGAGACCAACTGGGATGGTGCTGAGTTTACCCACACAAGAGGAAAAGAATGGAACTGCTTAGGCAAAGAACCTGGAACATGGCTAAGCAGCCTGGGATGAAGGACCAAACTTCAGACAACTCAGTTGAACTGCTGCTTATTAGCATATTTAATATAATAAAAACTCACCAAGACTATGGAGTCCATCTGAAAAATATTCCAACGTGAGTAGCTAAAGTTACTCAAATCTCTAAGCTCAAAATCATTACTGACAACTGAAAGGACATGTTTGAGTTTGTGGTAGCCAGAAAAAAAAAAAATCTGGAGTACTTGGCTGTGCCAGGAGGTGGCAGCAAGACTAAAGTGAACAGAATCAATCTGCCACTTGTATTTATCACCCCCACAGTTGTCTGAAACACAGCAAGAGCTATTCTGCACATGCTATGAGGCCACTCACGTTAATGCCAAAGTCTGGTGATGTAGAGCTCCAGATTGCACCGATGCTTGCAGCAGCCAGCATTGCTTCCACAGCATGGATGCTGTTTGGTAAGTAACCTAGGGCAGGGACGGGATGGTTAGAGATGGAACACAAAAACATCAAATCTGACAGTAAATACAATATATACAGTAGACAGATATTAAAAATTCAGAATCCTAGACTGAAGCATGATTTAAAGGTCCCCACACAACCATAATGTCCTACTTTGAAGTCAAATCAGTTACACAAGGTACTAGAAATAAACCCATTTATAAAAATATTTGTATGAGGTTTTCTATCTAGAAGGTTATCCCCAATTTATAAGTGCTTCTGCTTAATTAATGAGCCTTTCAGGATAAGAGAGCAGCATACTGAAAAGAATAGCTGGGAGAGAAAGTTTGTGGATTGATTAGGGTACATAAGAATACAGCATATGCAAGGGAATAGAACAGGTCTGCAGGAACAGCCATTAGAGAAGAAATGAGTACCTGGAAGGAAAGGTTATAAATAGTTCAACAGCAGAGACTCAGCTTTACAAAGCTAAATGTTGTCTGGTAGACACTGCCAGAATCATAAACACAAAACAAGCAAAACCAGTGTCTCAGCTGATAAGGGAATAATAGTGGGACAAGCCCTGGAACATTCCTACATTATTGTGGCTCTTCAGGTTTATCTCATTAGCTTGCAGTAAGATTTCAAGTTTTAAATTCAATTTATTAAGACATACAGAATAAATTAATGTCAGAAGAGTTAGAGGTTTGGTAAACTCAACTTGAATAACTCTCCAGAAGGTGCTGGGTGGCTGAGACTGACTCTGCACTGATCAGAATCCAACCCAAAGGAAAACATGCAACTGGAATTCACAAACTCTGAGGCAGATCAAAGATCTGCAGTTTCAGATCATCCTTCTTAAGCAACCAAAAAAAGGCACAGAATGGACCCAATTGCAGTATTCTAACACCTAACTAGAATTCAGCATTTGAAAGCAAACTTAAATGGCAATAAGTGGCAATAAAAATGCTTTCCACCTGCTTAACATCAGTGGTGAACACTGACAGATCTTGGACTGCAGGTAGCTATCTTGGATAGCACCACAAGTGCTATCAGACAGCAAACATTTACTAGTGCAAGGCACCTCTCAACAAAAGATACTTATGGATGTACTTTTCAGGACAGGAACTACAATCAACAGCAATTTCTGTTACATCAACTTGATCAAGCAAGAAGATGCTGAGCTTGATTTCTGCTGGTTTGTCCACAACACTTGGAAAAAATCCATCCTCTTCCAACTTTGTAAAAAGTAAACTTCAAGTCAAAAATCAAGTGAAATCACCTTCTTAAACCAGCATGGCCACTTCAGTTACTCTAAGCAGCTTTGCTTTTGGAAGTAGGAACTTTAAAAACAGCATTATGACTTAAGCACAACAACTTCTGGAAAACACACAACTGTGAATAAAAGCTTCCTACCATGCTAAGATATAAATTACTCCCTAGAATTGCCTATAGCTTGTGGTGTTTTGTTCAGTTCAGTTCTTAAGCACAAAGTGCAACAAAATCTCATGCCCATAAAGGCATTATTTACTTTGTTATTTTTCCCTTGGGGTCAAGGTTTATGAACAGGGTACAGTATCCCAAAATCTAAGAGATTTTTCTTTTAAGACAAACCTTCTTCCCTAAGTGATAATTTGAAATATATGAATCTGAACAGATTAAAATGTCATTTTGTGTGGCAAAAGCAGTTCTTTAATTGATGCCAAGTATTTTCCACTGAGCATTTCTTGGATGGGATGATCAGGGGGCCAGAGTGCAAAGAAAACTGAAAGATCTCTCTCCCCACTTTGGAGCAGTTGATACCTTGCCATATCTTACAAGCTTCAGTTCTATTATAAGCAATCCTCCTTTTCACCACTCCCACACAAAAGCCCTCAAGGCAAGAACACAAGTCTTTGCTAATTATTGTGAGTCAGACAATTAAATCATTAGTTTCATTTGTCAGTTGGCTTTGAGGTGGTGGTTGAGTTTTGGAGGAAACCAGCCAACACTGCCCAAAGGTATGAAACATGTACAGCAACTTACTCAGCATTTCTGTATCTCTACCCAATCTCTGCAGGCAGCCAGGCTGCCTGATCACTGAGATTCCACATCTGTCCCAACACCAGGTATTATGAATAAAGATGCTTCTATTCTGACCAGAGATCCTCCAAACACAGCAATGTAAAAGCTCCTGTTACTTTTCTCTCAGCAGCTCCCAACCCTCAATGACACAAACTACTTCTCCAGCCAGTGTTTCAGATTAAAACAAGATTCTGAGAAATAAGAAAGATTATTATAAAAATTGATTTCTCCCTCTCTCACATCTGAGTTCAGCAGACAAATCACAGCAACTGCCATGTGTAAAGCTCCCTGCATTTGACTGCACCCCTTGAGATACCAGCTTACTCCTCAAAGCACCCTGTGGGCTGACAGGTCCCAAGGGTCTAAAATGGGACAAAAAACTGCATGAAAAAACAGTTGAACTGAAACCCTGCATCAGAGACTTTGAGCATTGAACTAATGCATCAGGAGGAAGGAAATAGAGAGCTACAACTAAAACATCTCAGTGGCTTATACTACTGAACTACACCAGCTCTCAAACAGAAGAGAATTCAAAGACCAGACTTCCAGTTTCCCTTTTCAGTGTTAACATAGCATTTCATACTCCTGCAGGACTTGAAAGCTGGACATCCTACCTAACATTACTGTGGCCTGAGACTATTAGTAACATGCTAATCTCCTTACAAAGCTAGCTTTAAAACCCACGTAAGCAATTCGGGCTAATACAGTTACTATAGATAAAATACCAGCTTTAAACAATATTATTCATCCATGTTTTGTTGAGGATGTTTTTGTGTGAACACATGGGGAAGATTAGATTGTTTTTAACTGCTGACTTGTAACAGAGCAAAGTTGGCTACAGGGATATAATAGAAGCAACATATCCAGAGTTGAGAAACACAGTCCCAGGTTTATTTTATTCCTATTTCAGTCATTGTTACTCGCCAAACAGATGGCCAGGGGGAGACCAGGAGTACCTCACATGTGGATCTGTGCAGCTTGCATCTATGTCTCTTCCAACTGCTCAAGCATCACTGACAGTACTGCAAGACATCTTTAGAGGAAGAAATATTTCACCACACACCTTCTTCAATTATGTTTACTATTAAGTGCCATCTCCTTAGTGATGGAAAGGGAAGACTAGGATGAAATCAAGCTGAAAGAGTGCTGACACCGCTGCCTGTCCACCCACATTCACCCACCTCCAACTTTAACATACTATTACTGTCATGATGCAACCACAACTTGTATTGAACAAACTAGGGGATATGTTAAGTGTAATGAAAAGTTAAAGTAGTCTTGTCTTAGAGGCAGTAGAGCATGGGGATGAAGTCCACAGGAAAACAACATTAAAAAGCTCTCATGTGTGATTCTAACAGCTCAAGATGTTAAGAGAAAGTGTTAAAGGGCATCAGAACCTGACAGGCTTGCTAAGTGTTAGGCAGCTGAAATAAAATTAATAGAATATCTCCCTTCTATTTAAAAGCTGATTTTTCAGAAGCAGTAGAATCATGCCCTGTGTTACTGCTATAAGCCACATGAAGAATCACCCTTCCCTCTGCCATCTGCTATAAATTTTGGAACAAATTAAGTCCCAGCAGATTTTGGCAAGCTTCAGAGAGCCTGACCTTTGATACCACAAAAGGACATAGGACTCAAACTTTCCCACCCAATACTTCAAGCATCTTCCCCAACTCATTTTGGGAGGCCTCAGTCTCTGACTGTAACATTACAGTTCAGTTCATCCTCTGGCACAGGAGAGAAACACAGGAAAGAAGTTGAAACCCAATGCAAAGAAATATATATATCTAAATAATGGATTACTGTCAAAAATCCCATTGGATTTCTTTCACAGGGAAGCTCTCCCTAGATGTGGGCTCCTGCCCAAGGCAAAGCAGGGAGCCAGGAGCACGGGACTAGGGGCACCAGGGGAAGGGAAAGAACGGGAACTGCGCAACAGCTCAACTGATATGGATTCCTCTGACTGAAGATTACAAGGAAAAGAGTCTCCCCAGCCAGGGTAAGAGGGCAGAGTGGAAAAATGCAGAACACAAAAAACTGCCCAGAAGAAAACACATACATGAAGACTCCAAATGTAAAAAGCTCTACCTGAGCCCAAAACCACACTCTGATTTTAAGGAAAAGAGGCTGCCTAGATTCATTAATCTCTTTTGTTACCAAAAGTACAGGGCTTTGTAAGGACTCCAAGCCTACAATGCCAGACTTCTTCCACAAACCAACTGCAGCTGTTCATAAAGATATGCTTAAGCTTGAAATGATCAAGGGGCCCCACTCCACACAGATCCCTGGTCCCTGCAGCAGCCAGGGAGTCGTGCTAAACAAGATAGTCATTAATTAAAAGGAATTGTTACTAAAGTCATAATAGTAGCATAATTAGCAGCACAGACTACAGCTATGTTTTCAAGAGCATGTTTTCTCCAGCTACAGAGTACATACTCTGTTGCTCCTCAACAAGTGGTCAGATAAAAACATGACAAGTGTTAAGATTGAAAATGGAGACAAAATTAGAGCATCTAAGTCTTCACTCAGACAAGCCTCAACTTCACTGGGTGGTTCATACCCAATTAAGGATTTAGCTCTAATTCTGTGTTAAAAATCAAGCCACCAGCTGTGATAATTAAGTGCTCAGTTACCAGTTCCAGAGAATACTTATACCATATGTGTGAAATCAGCTCTGAGTTTAATTTTACATTTTCAGGTCATACTTATGGCTTTAAAAACACCCCCTTCTGGTTTTCAAGGTACAGGTTCAAGTTTGTAACGCGCAGAAAACAAACCAACAGTTTCATCACTTGGGATTTGCATCACATAAGAATTTACACATACTTAGGATAATGGCCAAGTATTGCTCAAAAACATGTAATTCCAGTAGTACGATGGCTACGCACACCAGAACTTCCAGGTAGGAGTCAAAGAGCTTCAAGGATATTGCAGTTCTGACTGGCACTATGCTGAGAAAACTAAAGAATTACAGAGCACATGAAATAGAGATGAAGCAGCTCAGCTGGAAGATCAAAACCAGCAATTCAGAAACAAATGAACCGAGACCAGCTTGAGTAACCCCTTTCCATGCCTGGACTGTACAAGCCATTCACAAGACAAAAAACTGTTTACAGAGAAAAATCTACATCACAGTCTTATGACTGCAGAGTATCTGGTGAGATACTGAAAGGATCACAGGGCTCTAACCACTGATCTTCACACTGGCATGACTTGAAGGCTTACTGCCCACCAGCTGTTCACCACCACTGCTCTGGAGGAGATTCCTCCCAAAGGCCCTGGTGGGAGGAGGCAGTACAAGTCCACTCCTCAAGACCTGCAGTTCACAGAGCACCAGATTACCCAGGGCTGTAGGGCCAGGAATTGCCAGCTGGCACCAGAACAACCAACCTGGGACCATGATTTCCCAGACTGCCCCTGACTAAATATGCCAGACCTTGTGAGTTAAAGTTCAGAGAGATGCAAAGTCTCTCACTTCTGCTTCCACGGTGTGTTTATGAAGCAGACCTTAGTGAAGCTTTGAATGAGGTATTTTCCTTCCCCCTCCAGTGCTAGAGAACCTGCAGGCTAATCCAGGTTCCTTCCCTCTAGAAGTATATTTCCTACAAATGTAAATACAGCAGCATAAGGGCCTTTTCTTTAGAAAGTTCCTGTGAAATAGTATTTCATATTTAGGTTTCTATAACTCAACTAGTCACTTGTATATTTAAAACAATTCCACCTCCTGTCCTTTAAAAAAAACTACTCACCAACAACTCTGTCTCCTGCTTTTACTCCCATCTTCCTCATGGCTGCAGCATACAAAGCTACAGCTTGTCTCAGTTCTTCAAAAGTAACTTTCAAGATTTCTTCTTTGCCTTCCCCTGAGGAAAGAAAATTAAAACAACCAGTCAAATCAGGTATTGCAACATAAGCAGAGTCTAGTACAAACAATTAGTTCTGGAAGAATACAAAGCAATTTTAAGATAAGAGTTTCCACTAATATTTCTACTTTTTGCTTGTTAAGTTCCTCTTCTGCTTTTCTTTTTAATGGGAATCAAGTATTAATCAGTGGTATTCATTCAAAAGGCACAAGGACATTTCTAAAAACAGATACATCTGCAAAACCCACAAAATATTCACTGGAGAAACGTGTGTACTCAAAGGGCATTCATGGTAAATAGACTGCACTCACCAAGGCTAATGTCTAACACAGAAATAACATCATTTTTCCCTTTTTGCTCAGTTCTCTCATTAGCTCTAGGAAGCAGAATCCAGCTGCCAAGTTTAGGTTATATTACAGTAAGTCACTATCTAGAATATCATGCACATACAGGCCTGACTTTCAATACACTTTTAAACACCTGCCTTTGCCAACATAGCACAAAGCAAATAAACTAACCTGGACTCCATTCATCTCTGAAAGGATCTGCAGGGTGTTTTCACTTTTGTACTGAATGTCAGATGTTACACAAGCTGTTAATAAATCACTTGCGAAACAAAAAGAACAAATCTAAATGTTATGAAAGGGAATATTTGTCATCTTAAAGGTCCCTTCCTGTACTTCCTCAATGTGACTCCTGCAAACCACTTGGCCTGTCCTGTTTCCAGTATCCAGGAAACACATATGCCAAGGATGTCACAAGAAAGGTGAGCTGCATACCCTGCTACTTGGTCCTTGCAGAACAGCTGCCATCAGTCTGATTGCCTTAAGCAGGGAACGGTATTTTTTAATCTTTTGCCTTCTTAGAATTTCATACCAATAAATTTGGACTTACAGAGCAAGGGAGCAGGTCATGATGCAAAACAACAGAAGTCCACATAACGTGTAGCTCATAAACTGAGCAGGGACTGCCAACAGAGTCTGTGTTCCCACAGAACAACAGGAAACGGGACTCTGATCTTGCTTCATGATTAAGGCCCCAGGAGAAGGGAATCACAAAAAGGACTCACTGCGGGAACCAGTGACAAGTGAAATTGTTTAGGCAAGTTACAGTTGCATTCCTGTGCTCTAGAACACCCACATTGCTCCCACAGACTCATCCCTAGGGAACACAAACCAGGTTCCCAAACCACCACTCTGACCTAGGAGCATGGGGTTAACAAAAAATACTCTGACTTAAGAGGTCTTAAGAAGATTAAACACAGCAGGAGGTCATGAAAGAAATGCAGGTGGAAGTCTGTTCACTGCAGATGAGCCAACGTGTTCACTCCAGTACTGATTCAATAATCAACTAGAAAATAATTTTGCTCTTTTTGGTGTCATCACCTGTGATTACATGACACAAAATAGTGAATCTCCAGTACAACCTATGACTCCCTGTAGATCTTGCTTCTTGTTAGGGACAATTCACTAAACTGATACTAATTCCTTCAGTAATTTGAAGTGACAGTATTTAACTCCCCTTTTTAAACAGCTATCAGAAGAGTAACATACATGTAAAACCAATTCCTATGTATCTGAAAACTAAGACTTTTAACACCTACACAATCAAACGTGCTCTGGGAACACAGACAGTTACAGAAAGTCCTTGGCAGATGAAATGAAGTTTTCTTAGAATGTGTTCAACTGCATTAAGGTAGTTGAGGTCCTGCTATGTTTAGCAGCACTCAGTATTTGAGGTATTATTTCACATTTGTCATAAACACTTGCCTTCAGGAAGTATTTTGGTACTGTTGCTGATATTGTCTCTCCCACCCTCTTCCTATGCTTTTTATTTTAGGAATATGAAGGACTACATGGGGTGTAGGTATGAATTAACTCTGCTTTTGACAATACAGAAAAGACAGTTATGTGCATGGGGGACTTACAATTTCACTTGTCTGGAAAACTAAACTCGGTCTTAATTTTTTGATTACACTGAAGATTAAAGTGTAGTAAAATCTGTATATAGCCATAAGGATGGTAATGTTGAGATACAGAGAAGGGACTTTTATTGTCTGCTGACTTTGGTAACTTTAAAAACTGGATTCTAATCTGTTAGATGAGATTATCTTCCGTGCAGGTGTGTGAGTGCTTCCTTAGGGAGCTGTATTCTGAGCTTCCCCTTTGCTGGACCTAATCCTTATCATAAGATTGACCAAGCAGTGATGCTTCTTAGTAGCTTAACAATGAACAATAGAGTCTTGCAGCTCCTTAGCAGAGGACACGATGCACAACTATTGTGTAGCTGTTAAAAGCATGTTTTGCTGGGGTTTTTTGCAGAGTTGTGTCACAGATTGTGCGGAGTTACTGATCATACTACCCTCTTTTCTCCTCATCCAAACCAGTTTATTTCAAGGTTTCAATCATCAGAGCTGTTTCACAAGGCCTAGTCCTGTGAACTGTAAATAAATATAAGCCAGTAATTTTTTCTTACTTGCTGCATACAGTGCAATCTTGTCATTGTCCTTGTGCTTCAGGAGATTCTCTGCATAGTTCAGACGGCTGCCCTTAAACCATTCCGGGACATCTGCAATACTTTTGGATGTATCAACCACCTGGAAAGAATACATAACACATTCCTGGAAAACTCTAAGATAAGTTTCTTTTTCAGAGAAATCAGCTAATTAATGCCAAGCTCTTTTTAGACTGTATTAGGCAAGAATCATTTCTCCCAGCTTAGAGATGGCAGACAGACACTGAATCCTGTAATTACTGGCCCGGAAAGATTAATTATTTGTCAACTGTCACAAGCAAATACGTCATTACAACTAAACTTAAAGAAGTTCCTTGCTGACAGTTCTACCTTTGGACCAGCCTTTAATACACAAGCAAAGCAAACCACTGTGACAACATCCAGACCACAAGGCACAGGCAAACCACAGTAACCACTGAGGTTTAGCCTCTGGGAACACCCCAAACAGGGGCTGAGCTGCAGTATATGGAAACTCTCTCACAGGATTTACTCCCCAGCCTCCCTCTTAGGAAGGTGTGCGCACCCACCCTTCCCCAGCATGAGTCACAGGGTAGAGAGACCAACATCAGGAACTCAAACAATGGTAACTCAAAATAATGAACTGTAGAGTCAAATGTATCCAATTCTCCATGGTTTAGAATTAAGAGGGTCCAACAACATAATAAACCAATATTAAGTAACTCCCTGTTTAGGACTAGGACATACAAAGAACTGAAAAATGCAATGAAAAGCCATCAAAAATACATTGAGCTGAAATAACTTCCCCATCTTAAACTAATAAAGCCTCAAAGTACTAATGTACCCCTTGATCAGTCACAGTTAAGACTATACCTCTAAAACAGTAATAGATATAAAGAGCCCCTAAGGCTCAAAGGTCTAAACTCCTTCCAAAATGCACCACTGCTCAGCAGCATATGTATTTTGAAATCTTTAAATAGAAACTTTATTTTATAGTTGTGTTTTTGAAAGCTTCAGTTTATACCCTCAGGTTCTCTCATGGACTGCACATACATTATAAAAACAGCATTCCTTCAAATCAATTGAAAGGTTCTTCTGAAAGCCAGGCAGAGCTCAAAATACCTCCCATTCCAGAAAACCTAATGGTTTTGTGCTTTGAGATGGGCAGTGTATGTATTGCTGGAGGCAATCCTAAAATTAATTTATAAGCCAAGGTAAAGTTCATGTGGAAGTGCTCTACTGCATTACTTCATTTCAAATGTATTTTCTAAAAATGGGAACTCATGTAGATTTCTTTGCTCCTAAAAAATAAAAATTGAGTTGTAACATTTACATTTTATCAACTCAGGCTGCAAAAATATTTTTTATATACTAACATATATTAGAATATACATATACATACATCAATTAGAAGCTGCTCTTAGATCTGACTCATTTATGACTTCCTTAGCTTGAAGAAAAGTAAGCAGAATGTTTTCAACATTTTCCAGGACAAGATCCAACATAACTACTTTTTCCTGAAGTGGAAAAAAAAAATCCTTTAAAAAGCTTCAAAGAGCTCCACTAGCACAAGGTGCTGAAATCATATAATACTTGATGCTCCAGTATTTTCTCCCCAGGTAACACTTATGACTCCTAGTTAATACTGTCTTTGGTAGTGGTACTTTGTGATATGAACAACCTGATCTCTGGCTTAGAGGCCCCTCCACAGGACCAACAAACAGCTGTCAGGTGCTTCTCATAGCAAAAAGAAATAGACTCTACATTCCTCATTTAAAATCAGCTACTTGTAACTTGACAGGCCAATGCCAAAGCTGCCATGTCAGTGTAGCTTTGCACACTGCAAGTACCCATGTTCTTTTCACAAGTGACACGGATATTGATTGGTACAGAGCGACAACAGCATGTCTACATCAAATATTTAAACTTAGTAAAGGTTTTAAGTAAAACACTGGCTGCTCATATTATATGTACACAATGCAAAATGTAAACACTTTGTTTTTCTTTGAATTACCTATGCAAGTATAAACTGTTCCACTGGCTGGGAACAAAGGAGTTAGCTCTGGTTCATGAAAAATCTTATTTACCTCAAAGCATAATGCTTACTTCCAACAGACAGCCAGGATCAAGCTGTAAGGTACCTTAAATCAAGCTTCTCAGCTCTTCAGCTACCACAGACCAGCTCAATTACTGTGACCTTCCTTTCCTCCTGACACACAGCAGAAATGGACCAACAGCAAGTCAGCAAAGCTGGAGTCAAGCCTTGAAGCTGACACTGAGGGAAAGGCAAACAGCAACATCCATAACAAGTGACTCAGCATCTTCTACAGTCCTTGTCCATCAGCTGACCCTCCCTCTCCTGTCTCAAGACCTGACATCACAGCAAGATCACTACAACACAGGCCTGCAGCTCACAAGAAATCTAGTTAAAGCCTTTCTAAACATCCCCATCTTCTTGCTACTCATCTGCAGGAAACATCCATTTTTAGGGCACCATCTCCTGCTCCAGTTTCCCTCCAATTCATCAGCCACTGTTGGCATCTGGAGGGACTGACTTCCAGGAGTACCAGTCCTGTAAGGCAAGAGAGCAAGTGTTACTGTCCAGCTTGCTCTGAACTGCTTGCTCAAGACCATTTGAATTCATGTGGAAATTTAGGATGGACTTGCTAGGAGCACAGAATATGTAGAGAAAATAGACAGTACCCAAATTCAACCCAGCAAGATTTTGAGTTACCATCTACAGAAAATGTAAAGATTAAGTGTTTACAGTCTTCAGACTATACACTTCAAAGCAGGCTAGTTCTTAAATTCTTGATGAATTCACTCCTCTAAAACATGAGTCACATTAAGACACCTGAAAAAGCAGTTTCATGGCAGGAAGAACCACTTGACCTATCACATCAGTACAGAAATTCATAAAACAGAAGGAGAACTCAAAAGAAACTTACCAGTCCCTTCTGCAGGACTGCCAGTACTCTGAGGGTTCTTGGAACAGATGGCCTCCAGGGATTAAGAAACAAGTCTAGTCTTCCCCACTAAGTCCCAGGAAGGTTCCACTGCATCAATCTTTTGAAGCAATCAATCCATCATCTTCCTCAGATGGAAAACTACAGGGTGACATTGATATCCTACACTAGGACTATAAAAGGGCTTCAGCTTTGCCCTCTATTTGCAAGAGCTTCAGAGTCACCTTTATCCCACAGCAACTCTGTGGCACACTCTAGTATTGCACCGTGACAGTGTTCAACCACTACCATTCCCTCAGAAATATTTCAAGCCTGATTGCAGAGCTTCCAAAACCAGTTCTACAAAGCCAGAGAGTAACAGGTGTGCTTATCAGGTAAGCTGACTCAGGGAAGTCAAACATGAACTTGACAGCACGCCAGCATTTACAAAACCAAGGTAATATTCTACCAGCATGATGCTAAAGCAGAAGACAGGTATTGGTAGGTTCCTCACAAGAAGCCAGGAATGATAATGTGTGCAAGAGCACATGAACACAAGGACACTACAGCAGAAATGCTTAGGACAATAAAACTCGAGGATTTCACTGTCCTAAAGTGTACCAGCAACAGAACACCACCATCCACCACACAAGGAAGTTCAGGACTTGACATCTAAGAGATTCTTCATATCACTTGCAAGAGTTCAAAAAAAGAGGTCAAAAGATCGAGTGTGAAACCACTTTATTTACTGTTTGTGTTGCACTTACTGTAAGATAAACACTCAACTTACCTCATCATACAGGCGAGAGCATACGATGTTACTGTACTTCCAGAATTCCGCCCAGAAGTCTGAGTAGGATTCCACTGACCACTGGTATAAGTCATCATAGTTGGCTGGAAGTAATAGATACGTGTCAGCACTGTGCAGATAATTACAGGAATTCAGACAAACTACAATTAGGGATGTCCTGGATAAAGAAAATTTGTGGCTAAAACAAGCAGGAAGGTAAATCTGACCACACAGAGTAGATGACTTTAGCTCAAGGCAAGTGACTATAGCAGAGTTTACTTGAACCTAAACACATGGCATCCCTTCACCTGACTGTTACAAGCTATCTGCCACCACAGAGACAGAAACCTTTCCTAGTAACTGTTTCCTCCTACATCAGTGCAGCTGAAGATCAAAGGGCCAGAGTCCCATCTGCTGACACTTTCACTCCCTTATCATATCGACATGATATGTTCACACAGCAAAAGATAAACAAGGCTTCCTGAGAAGGGACACTTGCTATATGGTTCTAGTCTGGGGCCAAAGACCTCTGAGAGCTCAGTGACACAGGGATTATGTGACACTCATTGTCCAACTGTGGTATCAACAGGACTATTAGAGGAAGCATGCCTAACTTTCAGTAATTATGGGGTCTGACAGTCTGCAGCTTACCTTTTCATGCTGAAAAAGCATGAATGAAATGAAACAAGATGTTTACTAGCTAGATATTAAAGCATGACCCGGCAATAAACTCCTCATTTTCATGTTTAAAGTCTTACATGATTGTGAGACCGATGAAGCTACCTGAGGAATGCATAAGAAAACCCCACAACTCAAACTAAATACCAAAATTCAGTGTGTAAAACAGTTCTAAGTATGAATAACTGAAGCTGATGCCGCATCACCAGCTTGAAAGTGACATTCCCTCATCATGTCCATGCTGTCTGAAGCTGTGCCAACAACCAATTAAATATGAATATCTGCCATCAGTGAGAATAAGTTTCCTGCTCTGCCAACTGTGTGCCCTATTTGATGCTTTCAGCTAAACCACTCAGAAGCATTTTCACCAATTAGCTTTGGTTTGTCATCCTGTTATCCAGCCAATTGCTTCAGAAGCCAGCTTGCATCCTCTTCCTACAAAGAGGACACCTTCCAGCTTTGTAAGAGAAAAACATTGAGAACTACCTCTGCACTGTTACACATGGCCACTACAGCAGGTTCCTCATCCAGTCTGTCCCTTGAACATTTTATTCCACCTCAACCCTTTCCATCAGTGTGAGATTATTCCATAGGTGTTACTGACATAGACACAAAGGCAAAGACTTCTCCATAAATCATGTTTTGCCTACATATTGCCTCAATCCCAGACTCCTACATACCCTTTTTACACTCCACCCCAGTTACTATCTTGCACATCACACATCAGCTGTGTGGAGATAAAACTTTACCCAAGAAGAGCTTAAGTTGCCATCTCCCCCTTCAAAACCAAACTGCACCACATGCTCCAAATAATTTGATAAATGCAAAGAGATTCAAGTCACTACTAATTTGGTTTCTCACAGCATGAACAGTTTGTTCTGTTTTGTCTATACAGTTTGTTCCAAATAAGCATCAGCACACAAGTCCTTCAGGGCACAGGCCTGTTACTCAGCAGTTAAACATTGCATCTTATTACTACACTATCAGGGGCAGGCAGAGCCATGCTGCTTAAAGAGCTATACTGCCCTTAGCTCTCCTCAGAGAGTCCACATCTTAAGGTCGTATAAAGTATTCATTATTTGCTGTTGAATAGCACTCAGGCCAGTGAACATCAGTGCAAACCTAATGGAGGCTGACAAAGGTTTCTACATATGCAGAGCAATCCACTTTCCAATGGAGAAAGCCACTTCAAAGTGGGATGAAAAGGGTTCTAGTTGTTTCAGCCATAAACACAGGCAGCCCATCTGAAACTGCATTCACTCTTGATCATATGAGTACCAGTTACATCACATTTCACTCAGGAGTTGGCTAAAACCCTGTAGTAACTTGCTTCCTATCCAGCAGGAGAGTTAGACACTATCCATTTGCCTTCCCAGGGGAAATCACCAGCAGTCAAAGTAATGACCTGGCTTGCCTACATAGCAATCAAGGTGAGGAATTGTTTTCTGGACATGAACTGCAGGAATCACTATATACACTGCTACCACTCCAGAATGTCTCTGCTCGTACCACTGACATCTATACTGGACTGAAACTTTCAGGTCACTTACTAAAACTATTCCCTTCATCCCCTATCAGACAAGTGATCACAGGAAAGCTACACAAGCAACCTGGCCCTCAAACATTTCAGAAGAGCAGACACCATAAAACAAGCTAGTCAGAACTGGAGGGTTTGACCCACACATGTACTGAAGTTCACCTCGTCCATGATGTGCCTGAGCTCACACAGCCAGAACCACTGATACCCTGGAGACATGACCTACAGTCAGCAAGCACTGAAAAACTGATGTTCTGGGTTGAAAACACCCCTGGAAGTCCAACCCCTGCTCAAAGCACAGCTCATCCCAAAGACAACACGTTGTTTCCAAGTCAAAGAACCACACACACCTATTTACAGCCATACAGGTATTCCTTAACAAGCACAAAGCAGAGCTCTCATTTCACAAGTTTTGGCAGATACATAGCAAAAAAGCCTTATCTTCCACCCCTGAACAAGCTTAGGCATCACCTTTCACCTCCCAGCATACCTGAATATTACAAAAACATACTCTCCCTAATCAAAGATGCACATGGCCTTAACTTAAAATCTCACACACCTATGTCATTAAAGCATCATACCAAGGCTTACACTAACCTCCCAGCCATGGCGGCAGTGATCCCGCCTTCCCACATCCCTTTAAAACACCAAGTCACCCCAGTGCTGCTCCTGGCCCCAGCAGCTCCCTGCACACCAGGAGCAGCCGCAGGTAGCGATGCCGGCGCTGCCTGGGCTGACATCCAGCCGCAGCGCCAGGCGCAGATAAGGCTGCTTGCCTTTCCCACCAGCATGTACCTTCACACTCAGCGGATGCTGCCCCGGAGGCCTCCGGCTGAGGCTCCAGCAGAGCATCCCGCCTGGACCACTGTGCCCCTCCTGCGCCGGGGGATGCCCGCACGCCCAAGGGATGGGAGACCTGAGGGGCAGGAGGATGGTCCCCAGCCCCACCGCGGCCCCACAGTGAGGCCAGCCCGGAGAAGGCAGAGCAGCGCCCGCCCGCCCCCGCCCTGCGCTCACCCAGGCGGATCCCGCAGCTGCTGGCCACGGCGGCGCGGAACCGGTCCATGTGGGTGTTGCGTTTGGTGTCCGGCTCCCACATCACCTGCGACTCCATGATCTCGGGCTCACGCGACATGGTGGCGGCAGAGGAGCGAGACAAGCACCGTCCGTCCCGCGGGGCTCCGGTAACGGCGGGACCGCCCGAGAGACCCGCACGCCCGCCTCGCCTCGGCGCTGACTGCGGCCCCTCCTCCGCGCGCACCCTTTAAGGCGTCGCCGATCGCATCACTCCGTAACCTTCCGCCGCGGGGAAAAAAGTGCGGGGCGTCGCGCCCCGCCCCGCCCGCCCAGGGGCGGCGAGGACCGGAGGGACCGAGGGCAGCTGGGGCCGGGAGGGGCGGCGGGGTCGGGCCGGTGCCCGCCCGGGCAGTGCGGGGTCACCCGCTCCGCCGGCCCCGGGAGCGCGGGCACGGAATGAATGGGGGAGCGGCCACCCCGGACACCCGGGAGCCGGCGCTCGGTCCCTGTCACCTCTAAAGGTCACCAGACGCCGTGAGGGCACCGGGAGGAACCATCGCTTCGCGCTTCTCACCGGATCTCTGAGAAATCACCGCCGCTCTATTAATTTTTTTTTTTTCCCCAGGGACGCCTGAAGAAGTCGCAACAAGTGTCTTTGACCTAAAAATTAGGCAAGAAACGCGTCTTTCCATGGCCTCACCATCCCAGCTGCGCTTGTGTAACGCTCCCTGCCTACACAGCTTGCACCTTGGATTAAAAGCTACTATTGCTGCTCTGCTTTCCGAGTGTGACCTCTGCTAGTGGCTGTCACGGTGATTTCAGCCAGGAATTGGCATTAATGAAGCACTTAACTATGTGAAATTCACTATTGGATTCGATGATCCTAAAGATCTTTTCCAGTCTAAACGATTCCACGGGGTATCCGTGCTGCTTATGTAACTTATTTTCAAGGTCATGATTTCACTTCTAATCCATAGAAGCCTCAAAAGATGGGACTTTGATGATAAATTATATACAGGCATATTGTATATGAAAGTAAAATACATGTAGTAGATCGTATACTTGCTCTAAATTTCATTTAGATTTTTGTGCTACCAGAATGCAATTAAATGTGGAGACCATGGAAACGTGATTTAAACAGTCCACAGTTTATTTGCCTAGAGACAGACGTTACATCTGGCATATTTTTAAATAACTCTCCCCAGAGCTGTAGGCCTTGGGGAGGCTGGGGTGGAACTGGGACATGTTATCTGCCTGTTGTGCCTCCCTTGCCTTGGCAGCACTCAGAGGTCAATGGAAGTGTGAAATCCACAGCCAGACACCTGCCAAGAGATAAGGGAGAAGGCAGGACGGGATTGGGCTTGGGATCCACAGCCTGTGGTAGGGAAACTGGCTGGAGAACCCATCTCTCTGTGACTTTTATTTTTAACTCTTTGTGTTGTGAAGGTGTCTATGACACTGACAGAGTGTTAACCTGTGTGGGTACATCACTGGAACAGGACATGCAGGGCAGCAGCCAGGAGGGTTTTGCCTCCTGCCCCACCACAGACCTCAGACCTCATTCAACCCCTCCACACCATTTACCCCCAGCTGACAAACAGCCTGCCCTGCTCTGGGGGTACAGGTGAGCTTTGGGACAGGTTTTGGACAGGACTGGAAGCAAAGGTGTGATTCCTGTGGCACCCCACCACTCTTTCCCCAAGGGGGTCACAGCCCAGGAGGGCGGACACGAAGCCACCCACTGACCCCTGTGCTCGGCACTGGTGAGGCCACACCTCGAATGCCGTGTCCAGTTCTGGGCCCCTCAGTTCAGGAAGGACATTGAGGTGCTGGAGCAGGTCCAGAGAAGGGAACAGAGCTGGTGAAAGGTCTGGAGCACAAGTCCTATGACGAGCAACTGGGGGGGCTCAGCCTGGAGAAGGAGGCTCAAGGGGGACCTTCTCACTCTCTACAACTCCCCAAAAAAAGTTGTAGCCAGGTGGGGGTTGGTCTCTTCTCCCAGGAAATAAGTGACAGAATGAGAGGACATAGTCTCAAGCTGCACCAGGGGAGGTTTAGCTTGGACAATAGGAATAATTTCCCCACAGAATGAGTGATTAGATATTGGAACCACCAAGGAGGTCGTGGAGTCACCATCCCTGGAGATGTTAAAGGAAATATTGGACGTGGCACTCGGTGCCACGGTCTGGTTGATATGGTGGTGTTGAGTCACAGATTGGACTTGATGTTCTCAGGGGTCTTTTCGGACCTAATCGATGCACCGATTCCGTGACTCCGTGACCCGCCGCCGCCCCTCAGGGCCGGGCAGCCCCGCCCCGCGGACGGATCCGTGCGGCGCACGGCGGCCGCGACGTCGGCGCGTCTGATTGGCTGCGGCGTGCCTGGCCCCACATCAGCCCAGAGCGCGCTCTCCTCGCGGCTGGGCTGACGGGGGAAGAGCCGACGCCACGGAGAACCAATCGGCGCACAGCTTTCTCAAGCCCCTCTCTCTCCCGGCCAATGAGCGGCCGGATCGGGGGAGGTGTGCCCAATGGGAGCAGGGCTCTCATGCCGCACGGCGGGAGGGGTGGGGGTCCCGCCGGGGGTCCCCTCAGCGCCGGAGCGATGCCGAAATTGCCCGTTTTAAGATAAAATGCACAGAATCGCAGAATCAGTTAGGTTGGGAAAGACCTCTGAAATCATCGAGTCCAACCCGACACCACCGTGTCAACCAGACCACGGCACTAAGTGCCACATCCAGGCTTTCCTAGAAAACCTCCAGGGACGGTGACTCCACCACCTCCCTGGGCAGCCCGTTCCAATGTCTGATCACCCTTTCTGGGAAGAAATTCTTCCTAAAAGCAGCAGCAAAACAGCCGCCTTCCCCCACCCAGAGCAAACTGGGCTTCTAAAAAGAAAATGAGCAGCCAAATTACCTGAAAAGAGACCCAAAAGTCCTCTCGCTGAGCTGAAAAAGGTGTTTAAAAAGGACTGACGCAGTCACAGCTCAGGAAGGAAGGGGTGTGCTGGGATTTGGTGATAAAACTAGGACTTTTAGGAAAGTCTGACAGTGCTTTTATCTTATTAACAGCAGTTTTACTATTGCATCCTTACTTAAAGTGGGTTATGTATCCAGGTTCCTTGCTTTCATTCCAGCTTTGCTTTATCCAAACCAGTTTTTCCCTCTTTCAAAAGTGACTTTGGAAAAATGGGAAGAAGGAAAATTAAACAAATCTTTAATGAGAAAATGAGCATTAGGAGGACTGCAGTGACTACTGCAATTAGTTTGGAGACTAGATTAGGATAGCTGGAGGAAAATAGCCTGAATAAGATTAACTGGAATTGACCATTTTCAAATCTTTTTAAGCCTTGCTTTATGCCTGCTAATAGTAATAAGGTTAAAAATGAGATCATATTTTCTGCTTTAGATTAGATTAGGGGCTCTTCAAAAGATTCTTCAGAGCCGATGAACAGTAACAACACTGGTGATGGCACTACCACATTGTCTCTGAGGTAACCTGAAGTCACTTGGGAGTTTGAGTGATGAAATTCCGGGATCTGTGAGACAGAAGTTTTGTAATAATACCTCGTGGCAATACCTGCAGTATGCTGAGGCCTGACCATGATCCATTGATCCAACATCTGGATTAGGAAATATAAAGATTTTGTAAAGTTTTTGTAAAAAAATCCTATATTCAGAGCATACACCAGCTGGTTAATAAGTCTAGATAAGAATAAGACACTTCTGGCTCATTTGATGTCCGTCATCTCTGCAACCTCTATGTGGTATCAGATACAAGTAACTAGAATCAAAATCTAAGGCATTTTCAGAAAAAGAAAAAGAAATAAAAAAAAGGAAAGGGAAAATAAAAAGGAAAAGAAAAAAGGAAAAGGAAAGGGGAAAATAAAAGGGAAAGGAAAAAAAATAAGAAAAGAAACAGTGACACATTGCAAGAAAAGCCTCACAGGGAGGACGTGAAAAGGCTTAAAACGACAAGAGGTCATAAAGCAATCAGCTATGGCAGGTTGAGACTGTGAGTAGTAAAGACAGAGAAAAAAAAAAGAGGTTAAGAACTGATCCACAGTAACACCAGCTGGCTTTCTTTAAGGCTATGCCATTTTTTTTCAGCATTACAATGATTTAAAAAGAGAGAGCCCTATGATCTGCTAAAACTTAGACATCTAGGAAACAGACCCCCGTTTCTTCTAAATACAGTTCAAATTGCTGTTAAATCCCTCTATTTGAGTAGGACATCTTACACAGTTTCTAGTGCAGATGAGGAAACAGAGAAGCACACTCATTCTTCTTCTGTACAGTGAGACCTTCATCAGAGGATCTTTCTGGAAACCTCACAGTTGTCCTCACTAAGAGGTTCAGTGTGGCTGAGATCAATATTTCATGCTATGATGCAATGTATTCTTTGAGCAGACACTATTTCATTTATTTAAACAAGAAGGGTGAAATACCACATAATTTCATAAGAGCTGTGGATTTGGAGAGTTGAACGTACCTGAAATAGGCTCATGGAGACAGATCAGGAAATCAATTAAACACCAGGAAGACTCTCAAAATATCCTGATATGTGAAGGACAGCCTTGAGTGCAGGCTTCCAAAGGCAACCAACCCTACCACAGGCCTCAGAAACTCTGTAAAGAGCAGATGGAAGGAAACAACAGGCACTTGCAGAAGCGATTTTGAAGGGATCTCACGATGGAAACTCAGGTAGAGAAATAGCAACATTCCCAAATTCTCTGATATAAGACCCAATGGACCAGAAACAGCACAAAGGGACCGAGAGACGGCCAAGCCAGTTGGAAGCAAATTGAAGAATTATAACTGGCACAGAAAACAACACTCATGACAGTTAATTACCTCTGGGTTTTTGTACTGTGGGGCTCTTTAGATGCAAGAAATGCCCCAGAAGCTGACATTTACTGTGTGTTCAGAGTATAAGCACAGCATGACACTGAGGGCAGATAACCAGAAACCTCATAAGAACCTCAGAAATGCCTGTCATCAGTTGCCAACCCATTTTGGGAGAGCATGAGATAGACTTCCGAATATACACAGGGATTAACAAATCAGCAAATTCAGGGCCATCTTAAAAAAGAATGAAGGCACCATTTATAAATCTAAAAATCTATACCCTGCTGAAATCAAGTAAGATCCTAAGTACCTTCCTGGATCTGGGCCCAACCCTTCCAGGGCCAAATAGAAATAAATGCTGAAAGGTCTAGGCCATTCTGCTAAATGTGAAAATAAGTGTTTTGGCCAGACTAAAGCTGGGAAAAAGGCCATAGCAGAGATGTCTCTATTCTAGATGTCTACTCAACTACTCAGCTACCAGGCTTAGGCCAAGCCATGAGCTTTAAACATTGAGAACACGGGGTATAAATTTGGAAAGAGATACTTCAAATTATTCCAGAGACTGGAAGAGCTACAAGCTGCATCCCTGCTGTGTGAGAACTCCCCAGGAAGGAGCCAGTAAAAGCAGAGATCTGCCCTGTAATTTTCAGAGCAGACACCCTGAGTGGTGCACAGACACGAGCATGGGCTGCCTACACCTTCCCAAGGTCACCGAGAAGCTCTGGGGAGGACATCAGGATCCCTCATGCCTCGAAGTTACTGTTGGGCAATTTAGCAAACACTTGCTGCCCCAGTTCACGTCACCGGTCGGTGCAGAATCTACGCTACAGACCTGTGGATCTATTTTTATATCGCAATCATTGTGTTCCTGTCAATCAGTGATGAATCAGAATGTGCTCTGAAGGCAATGAAGTACTCTTTTATCTCCTGGGGATTCTTACTTCACTCTGCCAACATCCTGCTTAGGCTTCACTACACAGAAGGACCTGATAACATTGTCTGATTTACACTTCCCAGCTGTTTCTTTATTAGCCTGGTTAGTAAGGAAAAATCAACACAAAACCTGTCAGAAGGGGGAGTCACACCATGAAACGTGCTGAATTTTGGCATTTCATCTGAGTCAGAGTTTCTCGAGGGTGAAGGGCATGAGCATCCTTCAGAATCCCTCAAAGTGAAGTTGATAGAGTACCGGAAAGAGAGATGTCATTTTTTTAGACATGAAAGTTCTGTATTCCCCTTGTCATTTGGGGATTGCATCTCAGAATTGCCTCAGAGGAGATTTCATACCCATGCAGGAAAGGCATCTCTCTGTATTCTGTAAAGACTGTGACAGGTCTCCAGAGCCCCAACAGCCGAGTAATTTAAAAGCTCCATGGGAGAGGATTGAGGAGCCAAGAAAGTTGATCACAAGACAGCAATGGGCCCTGTGGCAAAGAAGCCTGACAGCATCCAGGGCTCTGTCAGTAAGAGCAATGACCCTAAATTGAGACACTGTAAGCCTTGATTTACAGTACGGAAAAAAATTGCCATGTGGATTATTACATGTGAAATTTCACCTGGAACTGGATAAATACTGTGACAGATGGGATAGTGGAAGAGGTTAAATCTGGGAACTGGTAATGGACTGGGAGAAGTTAAATCCCGGGGCAGGCTGGACACAGCAAGAGATTTGAATAGACCTTTTGGGGCGGGGGGCTGCACAGGGAGATTTCACCACCATTGTGGCCTCTGCTGGACCCTCTCTGCCAGTCAGAGAGGAACCTGGGAGTTTGGATTGACAGGAAGCTGAACATGAGCCAGCAGTGTGCCCAGGTGGCCAAGAAGGCCAATGGCATCCTGGCCTGGATCAGGAACAGTGTGGCCAACAGGTCCAGGGAAGTGATTCTTCCCCTGTACTCAGCACTGGTGAGGCCACACCTGGAGTGCTGTGTCCAGTTCTGGGCCCTCAGTTCAGGAAGGATATTGAGGTCCTGGAGCAGGTCCAGAGGAGAGCAACAAGTCTGGTGAAGGGACTCGAGCACAAATCCTATGAGGAGAGGCTGAGGGAGCTGGGTCTGTTCAGCCTGGAGAAGAGGAGGCTCAGGGGAGACCTCATAACCCTCTACAACTCCCTGACAGGAGGGTGTAGCCAGGTGGGGGTTGGTCTCTTTTCCCAGGCAACTATCAGCAAGACAAGAGGGCATGGTCTTAAGCTGTGCCAGGGAGGTTTAGGTTAGATATTAGAAAGAATTTCTTTACAGAGAGGGTAATCAGACACTGGAATGGGCTGCCCAGGGAAGTGGTGGATTCTCCGTCCTTGGAGGTTTTTAAGATAAGACTGGATGTGGCATCAGTGTCATGAGCTGGGAACCGCAGCGGTGTTGGATCAAGGGTTGGACCTGATGATCTCGGAGGCCCCTTCCAACCCAGCTGATTCTATGATTCTATGATTCTATGATTCTGTGATTCTGTGATTCTCTGCAGCAGCTCATTATCTTCCTCGTACAGAGGAGCCCAAGCGCTGGGCGCAGCCCTCCAGACGTGCCTCAGCAGGGCCGAGCAGAGGGGTAGAATCCTCTCTACGCGCTGTCCACGCTCCCCCCCGATTCCCTCAGCGATCGTTTCGCGATTTCCATCAGTCCCTGCGCGGGCAGCCCGGCCCCGCCTCACCCGCCGTCCCTCACCCGCCGTCCCTCACGCTGCCGTTGCTCCGCGGGTCCCGCGGGCGGCGCTGCGGCGGCGGCGGCGCAGCGGGGCGGCCATGGCGGCGGCGCGGCGGGCGCTGCTCTCGCTGCTGCTGCTGCTGCTGCTGCTCTGGGGCTCGGCGGGACCCGGCGTCGAGGCCGCTCGGGGCCGCGGCGGCGACCGCCAGAACAGCCTTCGCCGCGCCGCCAGCGGCCTCTACCAGGGCGTCAGCGGCCTCTTCGGCGAGGACAACGTGCGGGCCCTGCAGAAGGTGAGGCGCCGGGCGCTGCTTTCCCCCTCCGCCCCGCACACCTCCCGCGCTTCCTTCGCTTCCTCGCTGCGCTCCCCGGGGTGACCCGGCGGCTCTCGGGGCACAGCCGCGCTCCCCCATCGCCCCTCGGCGCGGTGGGACCCGCCGCGGCCTCGTCGTTGTGCGGGTGAGGCGGCGGAACGGCTGGAACGGCGCTTCGCGGAGGGAAACGGCGGCCGAGGCTTGCGGCAGTCTGGGAAAAATTGTCAGGGAAATCTCTAAATCAAGGTTGTTTTAGGTGGGGGAGACGGCCAGGGCAGCCCGCTGTCGGTGGGGAGCCCGTCAGCTAAAATCCGGTCTCTCTGCATCAGCAAGAGCATCCTGCGCTCGTAGGGCCGTAGGAACTTGCAGGAAATCAGGCGTGCAGGACCTGATTCTCTGTTCCTCCTTCCCTCAGGCAGTAGGAAGAAATAATAAATACTGTTAAATCGACCTACTAGTACACTTGAGACGTTTGTGCGTGGTGCTGGGGACATCTCTCAGTTCCTCGATAAAACTAATTCCCTGGTTTGATTTACCAATTGCTAGTGATTGTGTTATCTCGAAACTTCAGAACAATAGTAAAGCCCATAAAGTGCAGTATTAAGTGCTGCCAACGTATACATTTACATGCCCAAATACCTACACTAAGGATAATTGTAATATGCAAATTTAAGATTCACAGAGTTAAAAAAAATTACAAAATTACTTTTTTTCCCTTGGGGACTACAAAATAACCTGCAATTCTTGCCTAATGGATTATGATTCTACTTATGACTAGTAAGTCTCAAAGTATGTTTCTAGGAATTGAGGATTTTTTTAATTTTCAATTTTATTTCTCAGTTTTTCTCAAGGTTGACAGAGAGGTTTGTGAATGGGGTGGATGTATTAATGGACACATTCTGGAGAATATGGACTGATTTGTTAGATGTTCTTGGAATTGATGGTAAGTGTGATGCCTGTTTACCCTTGAACTGTCTCAGCTTGTGTCAGTGTTTACAAGCAAATGGGAAAATCATTTTATCATGCTGCATTAAACATCCATCAGCAGTGTCTCTATCTGCTTATGTGGCTTTGATTTTGCTATGAGTACCTTCGAACAAGAAGACTGAACTCAACCATTCCATTTCTCTATATGTATCTGTAGGATGTCTGTGAAATGAGTTACAAGTCATGGTTGATTTCTTGGTATCATCATTAGATGGATTCATGCAGCCAGGAATGGTGCAGGGAAATCAAGGAGGACTAGAGGAAGGAAAGACACAGTTGAGAGCCATTAGAATATAACTTTTACAAAGCGGGATCTGTAGCCCCAGTATGAACTTGTCAGCCAGTAATTTGAGGAAGGTCCATCCAGAAACGGATAAACCAGTTTTACCCCTCACTTTAGAAAAAACAGCCATGACCCCGCTGCTGTGGGGGACTGACCTTTTGGAGCTGTGCTCGTGTTTCTCCCTGTACCACTGCAGCCTGCCCTCATTAACATTCTGTACATTTTCCTTTGTTTTTCAGCCTCCAACCTGACTCATTATTTCAGCCCAGCAGCAATTGCCAACAACCCGACCCGTGCCCTCCTGCTGATCGGTGCCATTTTACTTGCCTATTGGTTTCTATCTCTCTTCCTTGGATTCTTCTTCTATCTCCTGCACATGCTGTTTGGTCGGTTTTTCTGGATTGCGAGGGTTGCCCTGTTCACCCTGTCGTGCGTGTACATCCTCCAGAAGTACGAGGGCGATCCGGAACACGCCGTCCTGCCGCTCTGCTTCGTCGTCGCCGTTTACTTCATGACGGGGCCGGTTGGATTTTACTGGAGAAGAAACAACAACAGCAGCCTGGAGGAGAAGATGGACCACCTGGAGAGTCAGATCAGACTGCTGAGCATCCGCCTTTCCAGGGTGATTGAGAACCTGGACAGGGGCAGCGAGCAATGAACCGGCCCCCGCAGACCACTGTACACCAGCTCCAGAAAATTCCTAAGCACTGTCTCATTCAAAGTTACAAAGCAACAAAAACGTCACATGGTAAAAAGTGTGCAAAGTTATAACTTTTCATCATGTGTGAGACTAATTTATCTAGATTATACACTCAGCCATTAAACTTGTAGGAGAAAGAAAAACATTTACAAAATTCAGCTGTATATTCAGAGTTTTATCCAGTACTAGAATTTTCTCAGTAGATAAACGCTTACTTTTACAAGCACTTAAAAACATCTTTTGTAAAGTTTTTATAAAAGCAAATTGAGTAGTCTTTCAAATATTGAAATTGAGCTAAACATATGCAAATTTGACACTTTAAAAGTTAAAAAAAAAAAAAAACAACAAAAAACTCAAGCTACCAAGCACTTCCATTGAGAAGTATCTGCTGTGGGTCCACATTTTTATTTTTTTCAAAGTTGTGAATGTTTTTGTGTTTTTGTTGGCTTATTTCATTGCCTTGAAGTTGCCTTTCATAGAGTATCAGATGAGGAATTTTCTGGTATCCAGGCCAAAAAATTCACACCATAGCTTTTAATAGGAGGTGGGGAATGAGGGAGAAGGAAGATTTGAAGTCCTTAAATGCCAGTCCAATGGGAGGAATTGAGAAACACACATGTGGCATTTTTTTCATTGCATTTCATCTCAAGACCTTTAATTTGGTGTCTGAAAGGAAATCTGGTTTAATGAATTGGCACAGAGGGAAGAGACGTAGCGTGACAAATTGTAATTCATATTTGATCTGCACAGTGAAGCATTTTCCAAGCATAAATGCATAGACTAAAACATGATTTTTAATCTCAGGACCCACATACTTTCTCAGAAAAGGCAGCAGTTAAAACACGTGCAAATGTATTGTTGCTTAAAGTTTTCTCAGGACCAATAAGCGGCAATAAATTATCTTCAGGAAGATCTGGATTTTTTTCTAAAATTGTAATAGTTTTATAGGAGCTTTTTGCTTGTGTCCTCTTTAGGTTTTGGGGAAAGTGAGTCACCTTAAGAGGAGGGTGTAGGAAACGGTTCTATTTCAAAGCGGTGGAGCTTTGAAGCAATTTTATTTTGCAGGATTTCTATATTTGTAACTTAGAACTGACTGACTTGGTAGAGTATCACTGGCTGTGTGAAGGGTTTGCTGAAATGCAGTGAAACAAAGGGAACCTCAGGGAAGGAAGTCAGGAACGTGGTTTGACCTGGGAACAACAGCATTTGAGGGTAGAGATGTGGGGAGGGAGGGGAAGCATTGACCCGTAGTGATGAGCACTGATACCATGAGGGGTGGAATGGACCACAGCTGAAGCACTCTGTGTTCCATAGGGTCTAAACTTAAAATTACATTAAAAAAACGCAACAAAAAATTGGTCTGTGATAGGGCCTGGCTACAAAGCAAGGGAACAAGTATGAGGAGGTTCTCCTCTCCATGCCTGTGAGTGCCAGTAGGACAGGCCAGGGCAGCTGAGCACGGCTTGGCCTTTGTCCTCTTGTTCCGTTGGGCAGAACTTTTGCTGGACGTGATGCTTAACTGAATGTAACTGTTGGGCAAATTTATTTTTCTCTTTATGCTGAAGTTTAATGTTCTTCTTAGAATGTGTGTTACTTGCCTAACCTCTTTGGGTCTGTATGTGACATTTACATGAGGGGTTATTTTTAAAATCCATGTTAATGGCCTTTACTCCGAACGGTGATCACTTGAGTTCAACACAGTTGAAGTTCATATGCACTTGGCACGGTTGGAATCCATTTTAGTTTTTTATGTCACCTGTAAATCCCCCTTCACACCATTTATTGAGAAATACAACATTTAGGGTTGTAAAATAACTGGTTTTCACAACTTAAGATAAGGACTATGGCAGCAAGTAGTCCGCTTTGTAAAGCTGAAAATATAAAATACAATGTATTCCTTTTTCCAGCTCATTTTCCATAGTATTACAGAGTCTTCCCTGTAAACTCAGTTTTGCCTACTGTTGTGCACAGAAGACTGGGCTAAAACACCAACCTGGAAATTAGGAATTGACTAGCACAGCTTGTCAGGTCTTGATGTGTTTTGTTAAATTTAAGGCCTGAGGACCAAAGTCTGCAAACCTCGCTCGTGTCAGCGGCTCCATCGCCTTCTTAGGACTATGTGCATGAGTCAGTTTGCATAGATTGTATTTTATGTAATCCATATTTAACGTTGAAGTTAAAAATACTGAATCATTTATATATTAAGAGTTGTCTATTATAAAGATTTCTTTAAAACTACTATATAAAAGTTAATTTGGATTATAGTTTCTCCCTGTCTTGCTCTAATCATTTATCTTAGTTTTGTAAAATCAGCCCTCCTATATTAATACTCTTGATTTTGATCACCCTGCTGCTTGAAAAAAAGTATTTTTATATTTACTTGCATCCCATGTATAGCAAAATGTTATGTCAAAAGTGGTATATATAAAATTGGGTATTTTTAATCAGTATTTTTCCCAGCACTCAGTTTTCACATTAGTCAAATTCAGAAGTAATGATTTTTTAAAGCACAATCTAATCTTCAATATATATATATATATATACTTTAAAAATGCTCTGTATTTTTAAACATGCACTGTAGTGAAAGCGCTTTTGGGACATGAATGTGGTATTGTATTTAATCTCTTTCAACTTTTGTAAATAACCTTTTACAAGTATTTTCCATACCAGGCCATCTAGTTTATCCATGGAGGTTTTTGCTGTTTTTTAGAACCCGTGCCAGTGGTTGCACTGCTTTTGTATTGCCATTGGTAGGAGCGTCCCAGAGACAGGCAGGTCTTGCCTTGTCACCCACGGACAAACCAAGACTGGGAGTTGATGGACTCGCTTGGGCCTGGGGGCAGAGATGGGACTGGACCAAACCTCACAGCTCCGGCTTTTCACTGGGATCCAGCAAAACAGAGAGGGGGGAGCGATGTCTGTGCACTCCTGCCACAGCCATGGCCCTCCTGACCTGCTGTGAGGGGGCACAGGTGACCTGGGACCAGCTGGGTGTGGGGATATCCCATCTGGCTGCTCCTCCAGAATGGATCCTGCTCATGGACCTTCCCCTTCAAAGAACATCACCCCGTGTAACCGGCTGAGGAGGGGCTCCAGGCTGTCCAGGATGGGAGATCCCGTTGGGTCTGGAGTGTTTAAACCTGCGTGCTTTAGGACCTAATATTTGAAACTCCTGTAGTGTTTTTCCATGCGCTCCCATCTTTGCAGAGCTGACGTCTGCAGCAGCACCTCCGGCTGTAGATAACCGATGTGTTGTATGGAATGTGGCGCTTTCACAGTGGTTTTGGGTGTCAGAGTGCTGTGTACAAACCTGGTGTAGTTCAGTGCTGTATTTATAGCCCGTCCTTCACATTGTGATTTGCTTTTCCAAGACTCGTTGCATCGTCAGTGTGGAAAATAGACCAGTATCAACCTTAGCTTCGGTGGTGTAGAGATGTTTTAAGTGTGATTTGCCTCATGTACTGATCCGTATTTGGCAGCTAATGGCATAAGTGACCATGAGTTCTCTTTGTCTGGGTTGGAAAATAAAAGGTTTTATTGTATCCGCATGTATTTTAAACTTTTTGAATAATTCCATCGACCTGTGATGACAGCACATGTAAAAACCGACCTTTTCCTTTTAATGAGAAGTTATATTTGCTGTGGTAGCACTCATTGTTGGCACTGATGGTAGTGATTTCACACCGTTTTGTACATCAGCTTTCACAGTGTTTCAGTTTGTACAATTGTTCATGTGAAAACGATTTGGTCTGAAGAGATGCTCTGTGTTCACTTCTGACATACAATCCTAGAGACATACGAGATTCTGCTGATAATACTGTTAAGTAGCTACAAATGTACCAGACTCATTTTTTACCGAGCTTTAACATGCCTTTATTTATTTATTATCGGACCAGCCAAACCCGTGTACTCCGTAGTTCAGTATTTGTTAGAACAAAAATCTCACAAATCAACTTAATGGTATTGTGTGGCAAAGCTTCGAATAAATGTTTACTGAGACTTTGCACTGAGCAGCGAGTCCCTGGTGAGGCTGCGCGGGGTGGGAGATCCCGGGATGGGGTGGGATGGGGTGGGTTTGGGGGGGTCCCGGCGCGGTTTTGGGGCCCTTGAGCGCCGAGGGGGCGGGGCCCCTCGGCGGGGCAGCCCCGCGCCTGCGCGCGCCCGGCCCCGCCCCTTCTCGCGAGACCCCCGCGCCCCCCGGAAGTGGCGGCTGCAGGAGCCGCACGTGGGTCGGTGCTGGGTCCTGTCGTGTGTCGTGACCGGTCGTGCGTCGTGTATCCGCCGCCATGGGCCGTGCCCGCCGCCGGCACAACTGGAAGGCCCGGCTGCCGCAGGGCGCCGCGCCGCCGCCGCCTGCCGAGCCGCTGGAGCTGCCGCTGGAGCTGGGAGGTGCGGCGGGACCCGGCCCGGCTTCTCCCGGGCGTTGCATTCGTTGCTGAGAACTCGGGCTGAAGGGGCCGCAGAGTTGCTAAGATTGGAGTTACTGTCATGCCTTTGCTATATTTTTATTATGCTTTTATTGGAGGCATTAATGTTATTTTAAAGGATCTCCCTGGAACGCGCTGCCCAGGGAGATGTTGGAGTCGCCATCCACGGAGGTGGTTTAGGAACGACTGGATGTGGCATTTGGTGCCATGGTCCAGCTGACAGGGTGGTGTTCGGCCACAGGTCGGACTCGATGATCCCAGAGGTCTTTTCCAGCCTCAGTGATTCTGAGTCTAATGCAAAGACTTGCAGGCTTTGCATTAACGGCTCTGTTGGAGCATTACTGCCTTCAGGGAATTCAGGAGTTCGACTCGATGATCCTCGCGGGGTCCCTTCCAACTCAGGACAACCAGTGGTTCCATTATTTATTAAAGCAATTATTTAAAGTGTTTTTATGTTTAACATTTGCATTCTCAAATGTTATCTTTATAAAAACCCCACGTTTATTATACTATTTTGATTTTTCAGAATTTAGTAATGCAGATTTTTAGCATTAAAATTCACTGGTGCCTGGGCAAGGCAGGAGACTGCAGAGTCACCCCAAGGCACGCTGTGCCATGTGCTGCCCCCTGATCCTGGGGATTTGAGTAAAAAGACAAAAATTGCAGAGTGTTGTTACATAAGTCATGGAAAATTTCCCTCAGGGCTATAGTAAGCTCAGGGTTATTTAATCCACAGTTTTGTGGTCTTTTGCCCCTGCTGATGTTGCAGGATTTTTTTTGGCTGGACACGAGGGTTGTGTTTGTTTGAAACACCAAAATCTGTCCTGGTGTGTGATAAGGCTGTTAAGCAGTGTGCTGAAAACAGTCCACCTGGCGCCGGTGGATAATCAAAGACTTGATTTCAGATGGAGCAACGCTGAAGGGAATTGATGAAAGCAATGCCCTGGTCCTGCCAGCAAAAAAAGCAAAGAAGAAAAAATCTGCCTGTGTTGTGCAAAAGCAGAAGAAACCCCTGAGCAAGAAACAGAAGAAAAACCTGCAGAAAGTCTTGGAGCAGAAGGAGAAGAAAAAAGAGGTATGTTGTTGCTTTGCTGGCAACTCCAGGCTCGTCACTTCTCTTAAAGTGATAATTTAATATCAGTGTGTGGAAAATGGCACGATGATGAGCAGAACTCACAAACATGCAGGTGCTGAAGTTTATGTTACAACACCACCAGCCACCCCTTTTTTGGGCATTGTGTTGAAGATGCACCACCCATGGGCTCGTGAGTGCAGCTCCAGTGGTGAAGAGCGTTGCCCTCCTTCCCAGTGAGTCAGGTGCTGCAGGAACACACCATTTCTGGCTCAGGTTCCCATTCCTGACCAAGTAGACAAGTGTTGGGAAGTAGACAAGTGGCTGGCAGAGTCAATGACATGATTACATTTTAAAAGCATTCCATGAAGTGGGTTGTATGAGCAGCTCTGTCCTGCTCATACAATCAGAACGCAAAGTTTGATGCACCCCTAATTCTGCTTCTGCTGGTGCTCCTGAAGTACTTATTTCTAGCTTTTGTATTTTTTCTGCATGGAAATAGAGCATTCTTTCTTTACAAAACCTTTCCAGGCAAAATTCCTGTTCTTTTTAGTGTCTGAATAATGCTTTGACAAAGGAACTCTGGTTTTGGAGGTACTTTAAAACTGTGGCTGCCTGACCCCCTGCTAGTGCCATGTCCCACATGAGGCAGTTGAAGGGAGGCTCCCATTGCTCCAGCCCTCATTCCAGCACGTTAGTTCAAATCCATTTTCTCCCCTGTGTTTGAAGGGTGCAGCTGAGCTGCTCGCTGCAGTGATGTCAAGTCCCCATTTCTATTTTTGCTCTGGTGTAGAGCTGAAATCTTCGTCGGGGAGGTCTGACCATGTAACAGCAGGAAGGTCTTTACAACTTCACAGCAGGATTTGCCAGAGCACAGAGCACACCCTGTAGTGCTCAAGTGCAAATCTTGAAATGAAATTATTTCCTGGTGACAGTAAGCACTGATTTTTTTGTTTTTCCTCAAAAAGCGAGCTGAGTGGCTGAGCAAGCTGAACGAGGTCCAGGCTTCTGAGGCAGAAATGAAACTCCTGTACACGACTTCCAAACTGGGTATTGGGGAGCGCATGTATCAGGCTAAAAGGTAAGGGGTTTTTTTGGGAAGGACCGTTGTGGTTGGTTGCTGTGGTTGAACGGCAACATTTTGAGCTGCTTTTCCTTGATTTTTTTTTTTTCTTCTTGCTGCAAACATGGAATGGATGGAGTGAAATAATTTTCTGGGTTTTATCTGATAATATTCTTTTCTGGATAATATTTTCTTGTTTGAAAGGATGTTAGTTAAAAGAACTTGGTCTTTCCTTTCATAGGGGACAAGGTGGCTGAGGGTTACATCTGCAGACTCCTACAAATTGTGCTAAACTACAAAATTGGTGGATAAACATTTAACTTAACTTAAACATTTACTTAAGCATTTTTTTCTTGTATTGGAAAACATCTACTGATGTGGTCCATAGTTGCTGGATTTATCAAGAGCTGTATTTTGGCAGAAGTTGAAATAATTAGACTTCAAAGGTGCCATCTGAAGAAATGAATAAATACCAGGATAGAACCTGCTTAGGTAGAAATACAGCAATCAGGTCAGCTAAGGCTTTACCTGGCAGAGTTGTGGAAACCTCCAGGAATGGAGATCCTGGTTCGTGTGGAAATCATGTCTGGCTTGAGATGCTGGAAAATATTGATCAAAACCTAGTTCACGTGTTCATGTTTTGTTCTAGGGTGATACAGGAGCCAAGGACTGATGTACCTGAAAAGATCAGAAGCATCAGTGGTGCCAACAAGAGAAGGCACAGCTCAGGTTCAGAATCGGAGCCTGAGGAAGAGCCCAGTAGCTCTGAGGAGGAGGAGGAAGAGCAGAAACAAGAAACTGAGAAGTGCTCAGCCAGTGCTGTGAGTGCTGCTGAAAAGCCAGAGGAAGAAGCGAGGAAGGCAGTAGTTGAACAGCCTCCAGCTGGTCCCAGTGCTCCAGCTTCCCAGAGAGCCTCCAACAAACCATCCTGCAAGCCTGCAGTGTTCATCCCAGTGGACAGGTCTCCTGAGATTCAGGTGAGGCTCTGTGAACAGTACAGTGCTCGCCAAAGGTGTTGGGAATGGTGGTATTTTCCATTGGATTGGGCCCCTACAGACACTGTAGCACTGTCTTGCATCTCTTGCTAATCTGGCCCAGCAGCAGAGTGACCTTGTTCAGGCAAGTTGTTCAGGTACAGATCTGAGCTTTAAGCCTGTCTGGTCTAGCAATAGGAAGACTCAGTTTGTTTTAGGATATAAGAGTTTGTCTCTGGTATTATATATAAAATCTATTAGCAGTCCTTTATTGTCCTTCACTGGAAAATCTTGTGAAGTCTCTTTTAGCTCTCCATTGTGCTGTATCTTGGGCTGGATGGTTTTATCCCATTTGTTTTAGGCAGAGCATCCTGTAGAAATGGGAAAAGCTCTGCATGTGTCTGAACAGTTGGGACAGTTGTGAAATGAGTTTTCCCTTGAAGTGCTGTATTAAGAAACTCAAGTGACTCTGAAGTTTCACAAATTAAAAGTGCAGGACTTGCCGGCTGCTTTCTGGGAAGCTGTTTTGATGACTCTAGTTCTCAGAGTCATCTGGTGTTATATTAGCTGGTTTAGAGCTTTTCAAGCCACAAGGTTTGCAGAATTCTTTTTTGTGGGCTTATGGTATGAGGAAAGTAACAGTTTTCAATCCTGAGGAAAACAAAAAAGCAGTGAGACACAATGCAACTAAAATATGTGTTTTATATTGTTTAGGAAGCAAGACTAAAACTTCCCATCCTTGCTGAAGAGCAAGTCATCATGGAAGCCATTAATGAGAATCCCATTGTGATCATATGCGGAGAGACGGGAAGCGGTAAAACCACACAAGTGCCTCAGTTTCTCTATGAAGCTGGTTATGCCAGGTAGGTATCTGCTTTTATATCCAGCAGATGGAATTAAGGAAAACTCAAGCAGAGCTCAGTCACTTCTGGTATGGCTGAACTGAATCTGGTCTTCCCTGTGTAGTGGTAATGGCCATACTGAGTGGGCTTTTAGGAAATCTGAAGGGAATGAGGCTGACCTGCAGAAGTCTCTCTGCACAAGTAATCTTTTCAAACCTCTAAGGTAAAAATTCTCTTAAAAGCCCCTTGCCTGTTTCCTGCAGAAGGGATTTATCCTCTGCTTTCAGAGGTTTGGGTTTACCTCTGCAAGGAAATGTGTGTATTTCTTAAGAATACCTTTGAAAATAGCTGTGGTTCATCTGGCACTTGGTAACGTTTATGAGCTCAGGCACCTCATAAGGTGCTTCCTGTGAGCTGCATCAGCTTCTGTGCTGCTGCCCCAGCCTGAGTTCTTCTGAAATGGACCCCAATGCCAGAGGGATGCTCAAGGGGACTGGAGTTCAGTGAGCTGGAATTGCAGGGGAAAAATTCCTGTGCTAATGCATCTTCAGATCAATACACATGTAATGCATTTGGGAAACGCAAAACTTCCTTTCTGTCTTTTCCTTCTAACTGCATCTGAATGATACCGTGTGAGCGATGCTACTTAATCTAGAGCCACTGTGCAGAAATCCTGTTGTCATCTTTCTAGGTTCTTTCCTAGTTTAATAAAAACAAACCCGTCCTTTTCTTTCCTTCGCCCCGTTAGTTCCAACGGGACCATCGGGATCACGGAGCCTCGGCGCGTGGCTGCGGTGTCCATGTCCCAGCGAGTCGCTAAGGAAATGAACCTGTCACACAGGTGAGCAGAAGAACAGCTGAGACCTCACTGGAAGGTGACACTCAGGTGTTCTGTGTATGTCACGGACTTTCTGTTTCTCCCTGTGCTTTTTCCTGTGGGTGTTTCCTCGCAGAGTGGTTTCATATCAAATCCGATACGAGGGGAATGTTACAGATGAAACACAGATCAAGTTCATGACAGATGGTGTGCTGCTGAAGGAGATTCAGAAGGTAAGTTGCTGTCCTCAGTGTTATAAAAAGGGAATCGTTTTGTGTAGCTGGAAGAGAGACCAGTTGCTTTGCACGGATGTGCCACCAAAACTTTCAAAGCAGAATCCCTTTCAGCACCGGAGGTGTATTTCATCTCAACCCTTGATATTCCTGCACAAATCCCTAAACATTAGGTTATCTTGCTGTGTAAAGTGAGAGTGAGGAAGAGACTCTTGAGAACTAGGCTGTTTTGTGTGTGGTGAACACATGAAACTGTGCTCAGATGTGTGAGAGATGCAGCCGTGAGGATGGGGAGTCAGTGTTTGTGCAGCTGTAGGGTGTTCTGACTGAAAGACGTCCTTGGTTGAGGCTTCCTGTGGTGAAATTGATTTCTCTTCCCAGGACTTTCTTCTTTCCAAGTACAAAGTCATTATCATTGACGAAGCCCACGAGAGGAGCATGTACACGGATATCTTGATAGGCCTCTTGTCTCGCATCGTGCCCCTTCGTCAGAAGGTGAGAGGAGCAGTGTTCCTGTGTTAGACACGGGTGTAGGGAGGGGGATGTCAGCCATGAGGAGGCTGTGTGAGAGGAGGGACTCTCTGTGGTGTGGAAGTTCATGGAAATCTGACAGAAACGATGAAATAACACATAATGTGCTTGTCTTTCTGTATGATCGAAGAAGCACAGAGCCTACAGAAAGGGGGAAAATAGTACATGTCAGTACCAACAGATGACTTTTCAGGCAACATCCAGTTTGAGACTTAGATAATTGAATACCAGCAGCCTGGTAGAGAGCAAGATGCTTATCGTTGAACTGGCATAAGCTGCCAACAGCAGAGCTTGGGAGGAGATATGTGGGGCACAGAGTGACAGATTTGTGTCCCTGCAGAAAGGGCTGCCCCTGAAGCTGATCATCATGTCGGCCACCCTTCGTGTGGAGGATTTCACTGACAACAACAGGCTGTTTTCTGTTAAACCTCCCGTCATTCAGGTATTGTTTTCCTCCCTGGGATCTGCCTCAGATGTACTGGCTCAAGTACAGCCTTTATAAAACCAGTTACAAAATAGGGGCACTCTTTATCTTTCCAGTTGGTGCCGAAATCTTTCAGATACCAATTTAAAAATAGTTGTTTTGTTTAGGCTATTGTTTCTTTTGGGACTGGGTGTTTTTCTTTCCACTTTTATCAGAAAACCGCCCTGGCAGAATCTTATTATCTTGAAAACCTGTAAGTTCAGGAGAACTAGAAAGCCTCAATCTGAGTTGATGATCTAAAAGGGAGAAAAGCTTTGGTTTCTTGTTTGGCTTTATGGTGTTCAGGGCAGACAGCACTGATAATTTCTGTGGATCTGGTGTTCTGTAGCTACCAAACCCAAGAGCTGAACAGAAATAGAGCATGAGCTTTCCTAGTTGTCCCATGAACACTGCAGTGATTGTACTGGAGCTATGACAGCAAACAAACCCTTTCTTTGTGTTTCCTCTCCAGGTAGATGCAAGGCAATTCCCTGTAACTGTTCATTTTAACAAGAAAACCCCCCTGGATGATTACAGTGGAGAGTGCTTCAGAAAGGTCTGTAAAATCCATCGAATGTTGCCCTCAGGTAAGGTCACTGCTGAGAACCTCTCAAATTCTTTGTACTTCACATGTCTATAATTTTTTGGGTTGGTTTTTTTGGGTGGAAGGGGGAGGTATTTGGAGTGTTTTGTTTTGTTTTGGGGTGAGGTTTTTTGTAAGCTGAACATGGGACTTCAATGAAGTATTGTTTGGTTTTATTTACTTTACTTTTTCTTGTGAAAACAACCAGTCAACTAAATCATAGTTATATTAACTTCTTGAGAGAGTGGTAGGAGACAGATGTGGTCAAACACCCTATCCCTTCTTGTTATTTCACAGTATATTTGACCTGTCTTTTATAAAAAACAAGATCTGAAGTTTTCCAAGGTGAAATGCCTGTGCTGAGGTTTAGTGTTTTCTTCTTTTGCAGGTGGGATTTTGGTGTTTTTAACAGGCCAGGCAGAAGTTCACTCTCTCTGTAGAAGGCTAAGGAAAGCCTTCCCATACCAAAAAAACAACACTGCAGGTAATGCTATAGAAACTGTTAAAATTTGAATTTATCCCACTGACAAGTGAGTTTGCTTTGCACCTAAAAAGACGAGCTTTTATTTTAAAAACACAAAAAAAAAGGATTGGGGAAACGGTTCATTGTGGATGATTTTCATGACTGATTGTTAAATTTATGCTGGTTTGAGTCTGGGAAAAGGTTTCTGTGTATTGATCTCTTCCATTGCATTTCTTCACTTACTCTATTGGGAATTAAAGTGGAAATGCTGCTGCTTGTTGATGACTGTTATTTTCAGACACTGGAATTTCAAAAAAAATTCTTATACAGCTGAGCTAGTTGCCTCCTAAACCTATTTGCTTCTTTCACATTGTGACACTTTGCAATCCCAAAAAGGTGGGAGTGGGACCAGACTCCTCCCACTACCTTTTCCAAGAGGGGAGCATGCTCAGCTAACAGTTGTTCCACTGTCTCTTTCTGTAGGGGGAGAGGATGACAAAGAAGACTCAGTGGAAGAAATGAGAAAATTTAAGAAATCGAGGAAGCGGAGGAAAGTTATGGTAATGTGTGATGGGTAGAATTCCTCCAAGAGACAGGAAGGAGCAGGTCCCTCCCTGCAAACAGTAGCCTGCGTGTCCCCTCAGGAGTTCCAACAGTACTGCCCACACTGCTGATGCTGCAGCAGGAGCAGCAGAGAACTAACACTGTGGATGTTATGGGCAGGAGATGGATTCAGGTTGAGTACTGACCACTAAAACTTTAATGGAGGGAGTTCCAGACTTGCTGGCTCCAGGGCTGCTCCTCATCTCACTGTTCATTACCCAAAATTGGGACTGATGCATCTCTTACCAAGGATAGAGTTTGGCTTCTGCCCCCATCCTGAATGCACTTTGTTAGTGGGAGATCTTGGTGCTGTAGATATACTGTCCACTGACATTGTATCCTGGTAGCTGAAGGGGCCTGAAGTAAAGAAATTTTACCCTTTACCACCGTCCTCCAAGTGAAGAAGCTTGGCTTGGCACAAAATACTGTTTAAAATGCTTGGGTTTCTCCCCCCCAGCTGCCACAATTACCAAATGCTGAATCTTAAAATACCAATGAAATCTTGCAATCCTTCTGTCACCTTCAGGTCAGCAGATGTTTGGAGTAAGTGCTCAGCTTTGCTTTCAAAGCAATGCTAAGTGCTGTTTGTGTCCTCCCCTCATGCTCTGTGTTGTCTTTCCTGTCTTTCTCAGACACTCCCCAAAATTGATCTGAACAATTACTCTGTGGTACCAGTGGATGAAGGAGATGAAGACAGAGATGCTGACACTGATGATGATGCTGCAGGGTCTGATATTGACCTGGATTTAGGAGATGGAGACTCAGAAGAAGGTTTGGCCCGTATGAAAGAAAAACCCCTTCTCTCCTGTTACCTGTGAAATGGGTGACATTAGTTGGTTGTCCTTTGCTGAACTAATGTGACACCACAGCAGACCTGTGAAAAAGGCTGTTAAGGTTTTCCAGTTTCAGCTTTATACCTATTACTTTACTGGTTTTGATGAAGTGGTATTTGTGGAGATGATGTTGGGACTAAGCCTGGAAGTTGACGTACCGTGTACTGAAATGTGGGTTTGTTTCTTCACAGATGAGAAATCTGATTCATCCCTCCCCCTGTATGTGCTCCCACTCTATTCCTTGCTGGCACCAGAGAAACAGGCAAAGGTAAAGGATTTATTGCCACAGTGAGTAAATGATCCTTACAGATATGTGTGATCGTTGTCTAAAGCCACAAGTGAGTTAAAATTCCCACCTTGGACTATCTGTCAATGAGCAGACTTGAATGGCCCAATGGGCAGGTTGGGATGGGATTGGGGCAGGCCTTGCTTGGGCTGGGGTCTCCCTAATATGCCAGTTCAGTAGGTTGGGAGTGATGATAAGTGACAGTCCTGCAGCATGTCAGAATCAGCCCTGGCCCCAGGCACGTTGGGATCCTGTTGCCAAGTGGCAGTTTGTACGGCTCCTTGTGTTCCTTCTTGGCTTCGGCAGTGACAACAGCATGTCTGAACACAACATGGTGTGTGCCCTGCCTGGAGCCTCTGTGGGTGTTTCTGAGGATTCACAGAGCTGGACAGAGAGCTCTAGAGCTGGAGACAAAGAGTTAAGTCTTGGCTCTGACTCCTGGATTTCCCCTGCAGTGCCATATGCACCGTCATCCCTTTGCAGCCCATCCAAGCCGACTGCCTGTCCCTTTTCCGCTGCTGGCGCTGCACCTCACAGGCCCATCTGTCTCTTGTAGGTATTCAGGGCTCCTCCTCCTGGCACCAGACTCTGTGTTGTGGCCACCAACGTGGCTGAAACATCGCTTACCATCCCGGGCATCAAATACGTGGTGGACTGTGGGAAGGTCAAGAAACGTTTCTACGACAAAATCACGGGGGTGTCGTCGTTCAGAGTCACTTGGATATCCCAGGCCTCGGCAAACCAGCGGGCGGGCCGGGCCGGCCGCACAGAGCCAGGGCACTGCTACAGGTCAGCTGCCTGCTGGGGAGAAACAAAAAGCCCTTTGGAGGGTCAGTAGGAATTTGCCAGCTTCCCCCACCCTGCTGCCCCTTTCGCAGGGATCTGTTGCTGCTTGGAATGCTTTGGGTGTGCCTGCCCTTGGTTCAAAAGGAGAGATAAAGCCAAGCGTGAACTGGTGATGTCAGTTTGACAGTTTGGCTTCTCAAGGGCCTTTCTCTTGCTGAGAACCCTTATTTCCATGGCCAGATTAGATTTAACCATGGCTGGATGGATTTAACTCCAAGCCGAGCTAACTTGTGAATAAGGCATATGCATCATAAATAATGACATAGTTATGTAAATAATACACACAAGCGGCCTTTTTTTAAATCCCTTGCCAGCTTTTTATGTGTATCTTTTGAGTTAAGATTTCTTTTAAGACTCTAAGCAGCACTTCTGGTCCACTAGGTTATACTCTTCTGCAGTCTTCATGGACTTTGAGAAATTTTCTGCTCCAGAAATAACAAAGCGACCGGTAGAAGACTTGATTCTGCAAATGAAGGCATTAAATATAGAAAAGGTGAGGTGGAAGTGGCTTTGTACTACAGCACTCATTAAAGTGGTTGCCCCTAGGAGTCAGAAACAAAGAGAAATGTCTTCTGTGATCATTGCTTGAATCTGTGCCTTGTGTTAGAAATTAGGATCCTGAGACTTGATTTTGGTTCCGCAAATTACAGAAGCTGCTCTGAATTCCAACAGGCCTTAACAAACATGTTTGTTCAGGTAGTAAGTGATTTCTTATGTTCTTAGAGGTATAAAACCCCCCTGTCCAAACAGGAGTTTGTGTTTTGGAGATACTGGAGCACTTTCAGAAAGCACAATACATAAATTTAGACCTTAGAGCAGCCTGCCCTAGGCGGTGCCTGCAATCATTGGCAGCGAAGGGTGACTCTGGTATTCCTGTTTCCTAATGTTCTTGTTCTAAGCATTTCCTCCCATTATGTGTCCTTTCCTCTGGCTCCTGGCAAACATCCTAAATGTTTTTCTTTGGCACATGTAACGAGAGGGGAGAATTTCACTCCCTTCCAAAGTTTCTTACTGCATTCAGACTTTTTTCAGTGGGCTGTGTCAGTGATGTACTGATGGGCTTTTTCTCATGATGTCTGTAGGTAATCAACTTCCCATTCCCAACACCACCTCCCACAGAAACACTTGCAGCAGCTGAGGAGTTGCTGATAGCCCTGGGAGCCTTGAAGGAACCCCCTGTGACGGGAAGGTAATGTCTGTGGTCCCCCACGAATTTCTTCCTCTGTCAAGCCTGTGGGCACTGCTGTCCTCCCACTTCCTTTCCTTCTCAGCCCTCACATCCAAGGGTGGGCTTTGGTGCAGAAACTGCCATCATTTCAGTCTCTGAATCAACTTTCTTTGTTTTACTGGCCCCAATTATGTTTGGGCAGGGAAAGACTGTGCTGGGAGCATGCCATGAAGGGCAGGTGGGAGCTGCATGAGGAAAAGGAGCCTTTCCCGCAGCCTTTCCAACCAGCACATAACAAAACCTGAGGAAAACACATCAATTTAATTGGGCTGCCAAAACCAGGAACACAGACTTGTTCTAATCAGACGTTACTTCATTACATGAGTTTCCTCTTCCTTCCCCAGGCTGAAGCAGCAGCTGGCAGCAAAGCTGAGCTGCCCCATTAGTCCCCTGGGCAGAATAATGGCCACTTTTCCTGTAGCCCCCCGCTATGCCAAGATGCTGGCATTGAGCAGGCAGCACGACTGCCTGCCCTACACCATCACCATCGTGTCTGCCATGACCGTCCGGGAGCTGTTCGAAGAGTTTGACAGGTCAGTGGGTGAGCCCAACACCCTCCTTACAGGAGGCATCACCCTCACAGCTCATGCCTCTCATGTTGGGGCCCCTCTGCACTTACACACAACACTCACTGACGCTGTTCTGTGTTTCTTTCAGGCCAGCAGTAAGTGAGGAAGAGACGGCCCAGCTGAAGGGGAAGAGAGCGAGGTTTTTACAGATGCAAAAGATCTGGGCTGGGCAGGGGCCGATGCAGAAGCTGGGGGACCTCATGGTGATGTTAGGTACTGATTTCCCTTCACCATTAACTTCATTCTGTTCTCCTCCATCACCCTGAGCCCTCAACTTTGTACAACCAAAGGCATCCTCGTGCTGTAGGGCCAAGCTGAGTGGTGCAGTTTCTAGGCTGTTCCTCTGGGCAGCCCACCAGTGCTGCTCCCGGGTGGAACAGCGAAATGCATTTGTTAACTGTGTCAGAGCTGTCCCACCGTTGGTTTAATTAGGAAAACTGATCAGCTAAGCCATTTTCTCCACCTGTCTGTTCACTCCCAGGGGCAGTGGGGGCCTGTGAGTTCGCTGGGTGCACCCGCAAATTCTGTGAAGAGAACGGGCTCCGATACAAAGCCATGCTGGAAATCAGGCGCTTGAGAGGGCAGCTGACAACAGCAGGTAAGTGGGTTTTGAGAGCAATTGCTGCATTTATTTTCTTTTGGGGGGGGTGACAAATCAACGGCTGATTTTTTTTTTTTTTTTCCTATTGACTTTTCTCACCTCTTTCTCCCCGCAGTGAACTCTGTCTGCACAGATGCTGGGCTCTATGTAGATCCAAAGATGAAGCCCCCAACAGAAGCTCAAGCAATGTACTTGAGGCAGATCGTGCTGGCAGGGCTGGGGGATCATGTTGCCCGAAGGATTCAGGCAGAAGAGCTTCTGGATGACAAGTGGAAAAATGCATACAAGGTAAACAGCTGGATTGGGCTGAATTCCTCCTCCCCTGTGTGGCAGAAAGACACTCCTGTGCAAAACTTCTGGCTGGGTGCAGCACTGGGACTGCCTGTGCTGACTTTCCTGCAAGTTCTCTCCTTAGAATTTAAGTTTGCAGTGTTGCAATTTCCCAGTCCTCACATAGTAATTGTTTTAAAAGAGCTAAGAAAAGGTTCATTAGTCCATCTTGCAAAGTTCTTGATGTCTTCAGAGAAAGTGAAGCAGAAAATGATGGGCTATTAAAAACCTCCATCGCTTAGGGAAACCATATAAATGTACATCTGAGACTGAAATTAGATGCAACCAAGAAATTAGATTGCCAGTAACTCATCTTACTCTGCTTCAATCTTTTGTGCTTCCTTACAGACTGCTCTCCTGGAGGACCCAGTGTTCATCCACCCAAGCTCAGTTCTCTTCAAAGAACTCCCAGAGTTTGTGGTGTATCAAGAAATTGTCGAGACTACAAAGCTGTACATGAAAGGTGAGACTGCTGTGGGCCAGCTTGTGCTGAAGGTCTGGTGAGGAACTCAGAACGCTTGGCAGAGTGTTTCCCTGCTGTAGTGACTAAATGCTCTCCTTACAGAGTGGTTGTGACTCCTAGGATTTGAATCCTTATGCTTTCTAGATCTGGCTCAGGGGATAAGTTGGCCTGTTTGTTGTTTTTTTTGTATAGAATTGGCTGGAGCAAAGCTCAGCTTCTAAAATAGCTGCTGTGCACCAGCTGACAGGGCTGGTCTCTGAACAGCTTTTTTACAACATAAAAAAGTTGACTTGAAAAATGAGACAAAGTGAATCCTTGGAGATGAGATCATGACATGAGATCATGTACTTGTGGGGCCGCTGGTGAGTGGTGGCCCTTGGCAGCAAACCTGCATTCAGTGTGTTTTCCCTCCTAAGGTGTGTCTGCAGTTGAACCTGAGTGGATTCCTGCCTTGTTGCCACCATACTGCCACTTTGGGAAGCCTCTGGAAAACCCTCCTCCCTCGTACTGCCCCCAGAGAGGCCGAGTTCGGTGTCACAGACCGAGTGTCTTTTGTAAGTGTCTTAAAGTGTCTCTCAGTAGTTTTGTCCAAGAGCTGCCCTGTTGTCACTGTAATGCTGGTTTAACAGGGCTGTCAGCACACCAGAAAGGCCAAGCTCAGCTTGGGCTGTTCAGAGAGCTTAACACTGTGGTTTGAACAGCTCCATGGGGTTCATAGCATTTAAATGTTGGCATCTTCCCATTGAAATGGGCATTTTATGGAGCCCGCTGCTCCCCCTGTGAAGGCTGGGTGGTGGCAGTGTCCTTCCCACTTCTCTTAGCACCTCTATGGAAATGTGCCCTTCTCTTCAAGCATTTAGAAGACCTGGTGTGATCTTTGTTTCCAGATCGTGTTAGCTGGCAGCTCCCTGCCGTGGAAGTTGATTATCCAGAAGGTATTGATCGCTACAAATACTTTGCCAGGTTCCTGCTTGAAGGAAAGGTGAGTGTGTTCCAGGTGCATCACTTCCTTGATGTTATCAATAAGCTTTTAGCCCCACTTCTGGAGGAGAACTTTTTTGTGTGTGTGTGTGCCATTGCTTATAACTTGCTGGTGGATGGAGGAGTTTGCTGTGGTTGGTGTGTTGGGGAAGATACCTCTAAAATTAGAAAAAAAGCATGAAAATCAGTATTTGAATGAAAGAAACCCCCAAATTCAAGTATCATTTTTGCAAAGGAAAAGAAGTTTTAGCTCATGTCTTTGTCCATTTTGAGACACAAGAGTTGTCTAACAAGCCAGTCAGGACAAGACTGGTGTGGAGACATGGATAGGAAAGAGATGGTAAAAGAGAATATGAGATGGAAATTTATAGTAGTGCTAGGTGATGGATGGTTGTCTCCACAGAACAATTAATTTACCTTGTTCTTAAAAATCTTCCAGGTCATTAAAAAGCTGGGTTCTTACAGCCAGTGCCTGCTGTCCAGTCCCCTCATAATGCTGAAGACATGGTCCAAGTAAGTTGTTAAAAACAAACTTCAGGTTGTTGTCTCCACCAAACACTTTTCACTTCTTTTTTAAATTAAAAAAATTCAATGCTGGGAAGGGTGTTGCAGATAGTGATCTCGGCTGTAACTGCAGGGCGAGGAAAATTAGTTTTCCTACCAAGAAAAATTGTGTCTCAGGAGAGTTGGGTGACTGTGAGGGCAGTGTGGGAGGACATGCAGCCTGCTGGCCACTGAGCTCTGCTCTGCTGCTCACTGGTACTGCTCACACCTCTAAGGAATGGCCAGATGTGCACTGCTGCTTTCCTTGCTTTTCTTTGCAGTTTGGCCAATTATTCTGCCTTTCTTTTCAAAAACATGTTTCCAACGGACCGTGGGTTTGATTACATTTAGAGACCTGTGACCCTCCAAAAGGCTGTCAGCTGTCACTCCCTTTCTCTCCCCTCATCCTCCTCTCACTTGCCAAAATAAACTTTCTCTGAGTCTTCTGTGACTTCTCATGGAGTTGATGGATGGAAGGGTTTTGGAAGACTTGTTAAAAGTGACTGCTGTTATCTGAGGGTCCCACGGTGACCACGTGTTTCCCTGTTTTAGTCAATCCAGAGCTCAGCATGGGACCTTTTTGCTTTACCTTGTGCTCTGCAGCTGCATAGCAGGCATAAGAGCAACCTGCTGCTACTTCTAACCACAAAAAGTTGTGGTTGGAGAAAAATCCACTTAGTGTGAACTTTCTTGAGCCAGTGGCACGTCTCTATGCTGAGGTTGTGTGTTTATACATCTATATTTAGCCTTTCAAAAATATGGAGTGTGAATTCAGAAAGCTGACCTAAACTGTGCTAATGAACATTGTTTTATTGCACTATTTTATTGATTCAGACTTCAGCCCAGGACAGAATCCCTCCTGCAGGCTCTAGTTGCAGAAAATTGCGATAATCATAATGCTTTACTGGCTGCATGGAAGAAAAATCCTAAATGTAAGTGTTCTGCTTGCTTAATTATCAGTCATATCAGTGGAGTACCTCGAGCACTGTTGAATTATAATTTAAAAAGTGGACAATTTCACTTGATAAGCTCCAGATATTTCCTATTTTCTTATGAGAAACAGTAATGCCCTGTGTTTGGTTCTTGCAAAGAAAATTTTTTTCCAGGTAAAATGGCTTTTATTCAGTATTTTTACCAGATTATAAGAGGTCTTTATAGAACCAGCAGCAAAGTGATGCAGTGATGACTTTCACAGTCATTCTCTCCCACTGGATGATGTTACATCTGCATGCAAGTGTCCAAGCTCCAGCACCATCCCAGTGGTGAAAGGCTGGTTCTTGCTCCCAGTGGGGTGATCCCACAGGACCTTGTTTTTCCAGCCAAACCACCCCAGTCCCTGACTCCCAGAGCCGTCTGACCACTCTGCTTCCATTCCAGATTTGCTCTCAGCCTACCGTCAGTGGATCCCTGAAGCCATGCACGATGACCTCGCCCAGAACTGGCCACCAGTATGACTGTTCTTGATGGACTTCTTGTCTCCAAGGTGTTTCGAGAGCTTCCAAGGGTTTCCCTGGAAATCTGACACAGATGGACTCACCAACTGTAGCGATACCTTTTTGTAAGAGAGCCAGGTGTTAGTCTCTTTTTCTGGGAAGTCCTCCATGTTCCCAGAAGTCCTACCAGCTGTTTGGCTGGTACTTTGTAATATTAATGTTTGGATAATTTTATCCATTGTATTTTATGGATTTTTTTTTTTTAAATCAGAAGTTTCTCTTTGGACTATATTAGTCGTACGAACTATAATAAATATGTAAAGTTCTTGGTTTGAATGGGAGAAATTATTTCTTTGTGGGATGGTGCAGTGAGCAGAATTTGGGAGCTGTGTAGTCACTTCCTCACATGTGTCAGCAGATCCAAACACAGACAGAACCCTTGGGCCTGGTGGTGGGTTGACCCTGACCCAGACACAAACACTGGTGTGTGTCAGCACTGTCAGTCACCCATCCAGAACTGCAGCAAGGGGGCTGCTATGGAGAAATCCACTCTGGCCCAGCCAAATCAGTGCAGTCCTAATCGTTCTTTTCCTGCATCTTGAGGAGTTTGCCATTTCTCCAGGATATCCACTAATCTTGCTTCCAAAAATTTTTGTTCAAATCTCTCCTCATTCCTGGCATAGTGCTGCAGGCACTCAGATCTCCTGTGGCCTTTGCCACATGGTTGGCCAGGGCTGTTTTGTCCTGGTGCTCGAGAGCCACTTGCTTTTCACAGGTTGGAGCACTTTGGGGAATGCAGCCAGTTTTGGGAAGCAGGGCAGACTTCGACCACTTGCTCATTTCACAACAAGAAATTTTGGTAGAGGTGCCAAAGGAAAACGTAGAGTTACCTTCCCTTTCAACTGATTGCTTATGACACTGTGGTAGAAGGTGTGGGCAAGGACCCTTCTGTTGCCCACATCCTGTCAAAACTGGTGCTGGCCAACTGGAGAAGAGGTTGGATGCATGTCCATTGTTCCCACTGCTCCCATTCACCCACTGCTCCCACACACTTCAGAGGTGAGGCCAGGACACAAGTAAGCATTAAAAATATCTAAAGCTGATGAAACAGCAACTTTTGTTCTTGAGCAAGAAGGAATCCAGCCTCTTACACTGTGTTTGTAAGTGAAACAGTGCAGCTCTGCAGCGCTTTGTGATAACCCCAGGCAGGAGAGTGCTGGGGGGTCTTGCCTTCCTCTAACAAGAACTGCAGCAGAAGTCTGCAAACTGCTCAGTGCTTGTGGGAGGGAAAGGGAAAAAAAAACCCAGCCATTATGGAACTTATTTGGAAATTGTGGCTCCTAATTTAGAAAATGGGGCAAGAGAAAGCAAAAAACCCACCGGCTTCACGAGGCGGCAAAAAAAAGTGGAGATGCCGGGGATTGAACCCGGGGCCTCATACATGCAAAGCATGCGCTCTACCACTGAGCTACATCCCCTGGATGAAAAGCATTCCTGTACAGCCCATCAAGAGACATCGCCGCCCGCACGCCGGGCCCGGCGGTCACACCGCGCCCGCCCTGCGCTCCTCCCGCGTTTGTCCCGCCTCCCTCGCCCCGCACAGCCCCGCGCGGGGCGCCGGGACCCGCAGCACCCGCGGGAGGAGCGGTGGCTCCGCCCGGGGCGGGACTGCACCGTTATAATGCAAGGCGGAAACACATTACTGTGCGCCCGTCCTCGTTAGTATAGTGGTGAGTATCCCCGCCTGTCACGCGGGAGACCGGGGTTCGATTCCCCGACGGGGAGGCCCTCTTACATTTTGTCCCCGGACGCCGTTTTTTGCGGGCGGCCCCGCGCAGGGTTCTGACGTGCAATCGAACCCCGGGCCCCGTCACCCCCTGCGAGAGGGGCGGGGTGAAACCGGGACTGCTGCGTTTTTTGGCAGGGCAGGGCGTGCCAGGAGAGGTGCCTGAAGACCGTGGAGTGGACATCAGTACCCGGGGGTGTGCGACCCCCGGACACACCAGGAACGGGGCGCTGGTGCCGCGGGAGTGGGACCCGCGCGGGGGGACGGGCAGCGGCACCGGGGGGAGGAACTGGGCGGGGTCGTATCCGCGGCCAGCGAGGGCGCTGTCGCCCGCCGAAATAGCTCAGTTGGGAGAGCGTTAGACTGAAGATCTAAAGGTCCCTGGTTCGATCCCGGGTTTCGGCAGAAGCTTTTTCGTTCCCCGTGCGGGTGACGGCCCGTGCTTTTGCCGCCGGGCGGAGCGGGGCCGGGGCTGCGGTCCCGGCGAGGGGCGGCTCTCCCGGTGTCACCGCAGGCGCTCAGGTGGGTCAAGATTTTGTGGCGGGAACCACTTCCCGGAGGACGGCAGCAGTGGAGCAGGTCCTGGGTCGTCACCTCGGGCATGACCAGGCGCGCAGGGAGGCGGCAATAAGCCGTCCTCGTTAGTATAGTGGTGAGTATCCCCGCCTGTCACGCGGGAGACCGGGGTTCGATTCCCCGACGGGGAGGTTGTGAGCGCTTTTTTCCTTAAAATTCATTTTTCTTCTTCCCGCACGAATTTTTCCAATTTCCGAAGGACGGAAAAAAAAAAATAATCAGTTTTGTGTGTGCGAACCACCGCGTTCCCATGTTTCTCAGGGTTGCGTGAAGACCACAGAGGGGTCCGTACACTGCAGCGCCCACAGCCCTCCCCAGGGCCGGCGGGGACCCGGTGCCCGCATTGCTCTTCCCTGCGCCGGGGACAAGGGAGCGCGGACAGGACCGAATTGGGCGGCGGGCAGGAGCGGCCCCGCGGGCAGGGGGATGTAGCTCAGCGGTAGAGCGCATGCTTTGCATGTATGAGGTCCCGGGTTCAATCCCCGGCATCTCCAGGGGTCACTGCTCTTTTGGTTTTGGCTTTTTCCCCCTTTCCCCCCTGTGATGTGTTTTATACAGTTAAAGTCGCCATTTCTCGTTAAACGAGGAGCAAACCGCGCCATGACCCTGCTCCTCAAACGGGTCCCCGGTGGCAGAAGATAGCTTTTTTTCTGTTACTTGTTTCTCCTCAGGCCTGTCCAAACACACACGGCTCTTGTGTTCTGCTGGAGTTCCGTCGCCACGCCAAGGCCCTACAGCAGCCCAAAAGGAGGGACAAAGCTCCAAACCCCAAAACGCAGGGGACACTGGCCAACCCCACGTGACACCTCCTCATCCCACAGCCTGGCAGAGCTGGGGACGTGCAGACCTGCAGCCACACAGAGCTCAGGGTCTCTGCTTCACATTCCCAGAGCCAAGGGGGAGGGACAAACACCAGGACACCCTAGGTGACCGCAGTCACTGGCTGCAACAATGCAGGAGCTTCTCCCCTTCTCCGAGCTGGCTCTGCGGTGCCCACTCCCCTCCACTGTCCTGCTCAGCCCCTCGGCAGCGTGGGCAGCTTTGCCCAGGGCAGCTTGGAAAGAGCTCTTGGGGAAACAACCTCTCTGCTTTGATCTCCTCAGGCTGGCTGGGCTCATCAGGAGACCCTTTGGAGCCAGGAGGGCTGAGTTATGGCACAGTTGAGAGTTTTGGCCCAGAGAGACCAAAGCCCACGTAGAGCCTGAAACAGCTTTTATCTACACAGTTCAGTGGCTGCTGTTTCATCTCACTGTTCAGTTACCAACGGTGAATCCAACAGCAGTGGGAGATGATCGGTGACAAATGCAAAGTGACATTTCCTGCTACAGTGGCTGAAAAGCTCCTTGTGCTATTTATTTACTCATCTTACTTCCAGTTGTTATTTTGAGCCAGTATTTGGCTACAGCACTGCTAAGTGTGAATATTCCTGTTGTAAATCGCTCCCTGGATCTCCCTGGGCAGCTGTACTTCTGGAATATGCCCTGCATGTAAATATAAGAAATAGTTTGTTCTAACAGGCACAAAGTAACTTTTTAGCACAGGAAGTTGGTATTTGTCAGTAAAGCAGGTCATGCTCTGTTAAGATCAACATCCCACTATTCATCAAGCCTGCACTGAAATCCTAACAATGGGTACTCAGAGAGGCAGGGTAGGATAAACACGGGAGGGCTTTTTTCACAGAAATCCTCTCCCAGCTCAGGAAACACTGTCCTCCTGCAAACCACACAGATGTGTGTTTAAGGACTATTGGATGAGGGCCGAACATCTGCTTTGCCAATCTCAACCTTTAAGTGTGTGCTCCTCCTGTGTTTGATTCAGACATCAGGTATAAACTCACTCAGGATACTCAGTGCTTGGCTGATTACCCTAATTAGATCAAGAACAGCACTGTGTCATTTTATTTCTTCCTGTTACAAAACTCCATCTTGTCAGGAAATACCTTTCCATGTGCATTTTTGACTATTTTCAGACCAGTCCTGAGTGCTCCCTCTGTAACTAAAAGAACAAGCTTAACATTAATATTCAGCTGAGGAAAGACCTAAACCTGGAAGGCTTTTCCAATCTTTGATGTTTATTCAACTCCCAATGCACACAGTGTCAGCCATTGAGCACTGAGAAGAAACCAAAAGACTTCTGTGGATTTTTTTTTTCCCCCGTCTAAATGACCCGAGTGTTTGAGATTATTATCACTGCTGCTGTGGTGAGTGTTGGTACAAACACGAGGCAGCAGAGGCCGAGGAGCTCCCCAGAGCGTTCCCCTCCTGTAACAGCTCCATGTGTCAGCCAGACACAGGCGGTTTCCCTCAAACCAATCACAAAGCTGTTGCTGGGCCTCTGCTCTGTTCCTGCTGGTGAGCAGTCCTGGGTGTTATCTGTGTCCCTTCCATTTTCCTTGGGTGCTGGCAAACGAAGGATTTTGTAGGCGGATTGGACCGAATGGCGTCTCCTGAATCTTGCAGACAAAGCCCCGTTTTGTTCTCAGCCGTGGCGTGGAACTGCTGTGCAGTTTGACTGGGATGGCACAGGAGCCAACTGAGTGCAGCAGAGATCTGCCAGAATGTGCTCTGCAAGAACAGAATAAGAAACAGGCATTATTCTGATTTGTTTATGATTGATTTTACCCTGGTGGCAAGGCCTTAGTCCTGAATTATGAACTCCACGATAGCTCAGATGCACAGTCTACTTTATGTGTGTGTATATAACACTCATTGTATCTCAGGCAGACCATCTGCAGGACTCTGTATCCATCAGGGCCTTTTTTGTCCCTCATGTCACCTCTCCAGCCCAGGCAGGAGCCTCCTGTAGCCCCCCCTTTCCTGAGGTGGTCCAGCCTCGGCGGGTGTCCCAGCACCATCTCCTCCCTGTCCCCTCTCCCATGGCCATGGTGGCACTGAGGGTCTGCCACGACCTGCCCGTCCCAGGGGGGTTGTGTCCTCATGTCTAAAGCCCTGAATAAAACGTGAGGCTCTGAGATAAATCTTTAAACACGGGCATGTCTCCGAGGTGGGCTTGCTGAGGCGCCATGGCCGCAGTCCCGTTCCGGCGGCGGCTCCACGCCGGGTTTTCCCGGCGCTGCTCACGCCCCGCCCGCCGCCCCGCGCGCGCTGGACGCAGCACACCCACGCGCGGGGCGCAGATCCCTGCGCGCTGCCCCATCCCGCCCCAGCGCACGCAGGAGAGCGGCGGCGCGCGGAACCGAGAAAATAGTGCGCGGCGGAGTGATTCGATCGTGGGGGCGGGGCGCGCGAGACCATATAAGGGACGGGAGGGGGATGTGTGGCGCAGTTGGAGTCGGGTGAGTCTGTGAGGGAGTTGTTTTGTCGGCTTGGCCTGCCAGCCCCGCGGTGAGTGCTCGGCGGGGGGAACCGCTTGGCGTGGCGGCGACAGGGCTTAGATACATGCTGGGTGTCCGGGCGGGACACACAGAGTGTATGTGCGCGCTGAGAAGGAAACGGCGATGGCTGAGGTCAATGACGGGCTGTGAGGGCCGGGGCGTTGCCCTCCCCTTAACGGCAGCACCGCGAGCCGGGGGCGGAGAAGGGAAGGGCGGGAGGGGCGAGGGCGAGCGGGCACCAGCGAAATGGCGGCGGCGCAGGCGCAGCCGCCCCTCAAGATGGTGGCGGGCGCGCGCCGCGGGCGGGAAGGGGAAGGGGCGGGGACCACGCCCACATCCCGGAAAGGGCGGAGCCGTCGCTGTGACGTCACCGCCGGGGAGCGCGGCCCCGGGGAGCGGGAGCGTTACTAAAGCACAGCGGGTTTGCCTCTTCCAGGGAAAAATGCAGATCTTCGTCAAGACCCTGACTGGAAAGACCATCACCCTTGAGGTCGAGCCCAGTGACACCATTGAGAATGTCAAGGCAAAGATCCAGGACAAGGAAGGCATTCCCCCAGATCAGCAGAGGCTGATCTTTGCTGGGAAGCAGCTGGAAGATGGTCGCACTCTGTCTGACTACAACATCCAGAAGGAGTCTACTCTGCACTTAGTGCTGCGCCTCAGAGGTGGGATGCAGATCTTTGTGAAGACCCTGACTGGCAAGACCATCACCCTGGAAGTTGAGCCCAGTGACACCATTGAGAATGTCAAGGCCAAGATCCAAGACAAGGAAGGCATTCCACCCGACCAGCAGAGGCTGATCTTTGCTGGGAAGCAGCTGGAAGATGGTCGTACCCTGTCCGACTACAACATCCAGAAAGAATCTACCCTGCACCTTGTCCTGCGTCTGAGAGGTGGGATGCAGATCTTTGTGAAGACCCTGACTGGCAAGACCATCACCCTTGAGGTCGAGCCCAGTGACACCATTGAGAATGTCAAAGCCAAGATCCAGGACAAGGAGGGCATTCCCCCAGATCAGCAGAGGCTGATCTTCGCTGGGAAGCAGCTGGAAGATGGTCGCACGCTGTCCGACTACAACATCCAGAAGGAGTCCACTCTGCACCTTGTCCTGCGCCTGAGGGGAGGGATGCAGATCTTTGTGAAGACCCTGACTGGCAAGACCATCACCCTTGAGGTCGAGCCCAGTGACACCATTGAGAATGTCAAGGCCAAGATCCAGGACAAGGAGGGCATTCCTCCTGACCAGCAGAGGCTGATCTTCGCTGGGAAGCAGCTGGAAGATGGTCGTACCCTGTCTGACTACAACATCCAAAAGGAGTCCACCCTGCACCTTGTCCTGCGCCTGAGGGGTGGTAACTGAACCAGCAGGTTGTTGCATCCAAATAAAAAGTTTCTCTGCACTTGTTCATTCCAATAAAGCTGTTGCATCCACAAAAATTTGTGTCTCAGGTTACGTAAACAACCGTTTGTGCCATTTCCCAACTGCAGCTCTTTAATAAACAATAATTACGTAGTTTCTGCAGACAAAGGAACTGTAAAACTGCCTTAGGCAAGGCTCCCACTTGTCTGGCAAGCGTAGCTAATCCCTCAGCCATGGTTTTCCTGGGTTGTATAAGTGTTCCCTACCAGCTGCAGCTCGGTGCCGACCTGCAGATGTTGCGCAGCTGCGGGTGTTGTGTAAGGGTGGACATGTAATGGGAAACTGCAGTTGTTGCTGAGCTGGGAGGATTTGAAACCCAGCTCTCGGTTTCCCAGCAACCACCAGGTTCTGCCCTTGTTTTGGGATTAGTGGAGCAAGCAGAGGGGTGATCCTGGAGCTCCAACACAGGGCGGGACAGTGAGATGTCCCTTGGGCTTGGGAAGTGGTGTGGCAGCCTGAGGACATTAAGTAAACTAATTAAACTAATTTCACAGACACTGGAAATCTGGAATGAACTTCACTCCAGCCGTGCTCCAACTGGAAATATTGTGCTAAAATACCACAGCAGTTCCCGTGTGCTGTAAAGCCCTGGCTGAAGGGAAGTTTCCACTGAAGGGTTGGTGGTGGAGGTTGCATTTAGGAGCTGATGAGTTGTTAACCACAGCTGTGCTGGCCATGGGATGTGGGAAGGGGAGAGGCTGAGGGAAACAAGTGCCCTTTTTAAAGAGTGGTTGCCTTTGGAAGGGGATGGTGGTGGGAGCTGAGTAGTGACCTGAGCTGATCACTGACTTCAGGGGGACCCAAAGGGATCTTAACACTGATAATGGGAATGAACTCAAGTAACACCAAGTGTTATTTTAAGAAGCAGTGGAAGATGCTTTTAGGGCTGTGTGGCCTGTAAGGAGCGAGTTTGGATCACAGAGATCTGTGCTGATCTGGCGGAAGCGTCTGAACTCTGCTGAGCTAATCCCGTGTGAGGGTGAGGGCTGGTGCTGTGCCATCGCTAAGGTACTGTCGTGTTCCTGCAGGGGTGGCACCAGGCTCTGCCCACGCCTGTCCTGGTTCCAGTAACTGATCACCAAACAACTGCAACCACCAGTTTGCCATCCTGTGGGATTTCTGGCCTCTTGGGGCATCCAAATTCACGCAGCAGTTACAAACTGAGCAGCCCTTCAGCAGGGCTCTGGCTCCTTAAACACAAGGGTCTGGTCAGCTAAAGCGTGAGTGTTGCTGGAATGCAGGGAGCTGCTCTTACAGAACAAGGAAGAAGTGCAGCTTGGTGTGTTTTCATAATACCTTTCTCTACATGCTTGGTAAGATTAGCTTTGGGAGTCTGGTGATTAAAAAAAAAAAACTGGAGAAAATAACTTCAAGTGGTTCTGATTTGAAGGCAGCCTGACTGCTGGGGGGGGGGGAGCTGCAGGAGGACACATCAAAAGCCTACACGAATGACTGCAGAGATGTGTTTTAAGAAACTCTTTTCTTTTAAAATTCTCAGTTAAAAAAACTCTACAATGCCATGTTTAAAAACGACAATGTTGTACAAACCCCTGACAGCAGCAACCCTGGAGTGTGCTGCAGCCAGGCAGAACGGGAAGCCTGGAGAGGAAACCCATGCAGTGTTCTCCTGAGCTGAGTCAGCCACTGCCTCTCGCAAAGGGAACGCCATGGAGCTGTGTCATGGGGGTTAGGTTGGATATTAGGGAAAGTTTCTTCCCCTGGAGGGTGATTAGGCACTTAACAGGCTCCCCAGGGCAGTGGTCACGGCCCCAAGGCTGCCACAGTTTCAGAAACGTTTGGACAATGCTCTCAGGCACATGGTGGGATTTTGGGACCGTCCTGTGCAGGGCCAGGAGCTGGACTCGATGATCCTTGTGGGTCCCTTCCAGCTCAGGACATTCCATGATTCTGTGACCTCTGCAGGTCAAGCTTTGCTTGGTTTGAGGAACTTCAAGGTTCACAGTGGTAGTGCCAACGCTTCAGAGGCGGCACCCCTGATCAGAGCGCACATCTGGGGTGGGATTAACCACAGAACAGCTAAATTTGATGAGAACCGCGAAGTACTTAATAAACATTAAGAATGTCTTTTGTTCTAACCATGGTGTGCCCAAAAACATTCTCTGGGAACATGCTGTTCTGAGAGACCTTCTCACGATCACATTGTTCCGCAGCACCTCAGGGCATCTCCTGGATTTTAGTGGGCTTTATTGGGATTTGAAAAAAAATTCCTTTCACAGAATTTCTTTGTAGCAAAATGTTTTAAAGTAAAAGAAAACACAGCTGGTCTGAAGGCGTTGCTGCTAGGGAGAAGGGGGACAGCCTGCTGCTGCCTCACCTGCAGAGACCAACAAGGATCGATCAGAGACATCCGTTAATTCGTCTGGCAAATAATCAGAGGCAACTACCAGAGTGAAAAGGGGTCTAGAAGGAAAAAACAAAAAAGACACAATTGAGGATAAAGATACAAATGCAGGTGTTCCACCGAGGTGAAGGCCATGGCAAGAGTCAAGTGCTGTGCTGTGCTGGCCTCTGCCTGGTGGGAGCTGTGGGTTGTATGGAGGACAGTGTGTAGGAGCTGGGTGCACTCCAGTTTCCAGTCCCTGTAGCTCAGGGACAATGGTCTTGTTTTCAAACAGGCTGTCACAAACTGGACTCTGTTTTTTAGTCTCTGCTGGCTTCTAGACACTTCTAGGGATGAGTTTCAACGAGGCTTTTATTCAGGGACACTTTAGACACACAAGATAGACAAAAAAACCAATTCCTTGGGCAAACATGGTGGGTTAAGGGGTGATGGATGTTTTCTCTTCAGGGAGAGCCTGGGGTTGAGCCTTGGGTTCTGCTTGATTGCTGGGCTGTCTGTGTGCCATGCCCCCTTTCCCAAGACACCCAATACCAGCTGTGACAACAGGCTTGCAGCTCCCCAACCTGCCAAGACAGTAGTCATGGTGGGACCCAGACCCTCATGGGAGTAGTCTGAGCTACTACGATGAATGTACACTCATACTATACATGCATATACTCATGAACACACATACATGTTTATGTATTTTTTACCTATTTACAAAAGCATGTAGTGACAGGACAAGGGGGAACAGCTTCAAACTGAGAGTAGGCTCACACCAGATATTAGGAAAAAATCTTTACTGTGAGCGTGGTGAGGCATTGGAACAGGCTGCTCAGAGAAGCTGTGGATGCCCCATCCCTGGAAGTGTTCAAGGCCAGGTTGCATGAATGTCTGAGCTGATCTAGTGGAAGGTGTCCCTACCCATGGCAGCGGGGGTGGAATGAGGTGATCTTCAAGGTCCCTTCCAACCCAAACCATTGTACGATTCTATGATTGAACGATGTTTTATCTACGTACATATTGTATATCCCTCTCTGTTTTACCTATTTTCCTATTTTTCCGTGCTCACACACGTGTTCGTGATCACACCATCCCCGGGTTCTGCTCCCGTCCCGCCGCCGGAGCGAGGGGGCGTGGCCTGGCACGACTGACACCGCCCCTTCCCGGCTGGGCCCCGCCCCCTCCCGAGTGGCCCCGCCCCCTCCGCCGGGCCGGGCCGGGCCGGGCCGCGGGGCCATAAAGGGGCCGCAGCGGCGGGACCCGCTCCTGGCTCGGCTCCGCTTCCGCTCCCGCCTCCCCCTCGCCATGGCCGCCACCCGGCGCAGGCTCTCGGTGGGACTGGGGCTGGCCGGGGCGGCCTGCGCCCTCTTGGGGGGCTGCATGCTGATCGTGGGGCCCCTCATCATCAGGGAGCAGGTCATCAAGGTCAGCGGGGCCGGGGGGCTCGGGAGGGGCGCGGCGGGATGCGGGGGTGCGGAGCGGGCTGTGTGTGTTGGAGCCGGTGCGTGGCCAGGGCATCGGTGTGGGGCTGGTCCGCGTGCGGTGAGAGGTGCGGGATGCAGGGTCGGTGGCGGTGCGGAGCGGGGGGATGTGTTGGAGACGGTGCGGGATGCAGGTGTGATGCTTTCGCAAGTGGAAACAGGATAAGTGATGTGCAGTAGCACTCGGAAGGAGCCTTGGGCAACTTCGGTGGCGGTGCGGGATGCAGGGTCGGTGGCGGTGCGGGATGCAGGGTCGGTGGCGGTGCGGGATGCAGGGTCGGTGGCGGTGCGGGATGCAGGGTCGGTGGCGGTGCGGGATGCAGGGTCGGTGGCGGTGCGGGATGCAGGGTCGGCGCTGGTGCGGAGCGTGGTGTGTTGGAGCCGGTGCGGTGCGGGCTGGTGTGTGGGCACGTTTCCTTTATGTGCGGTCCCGAGAGCGTGAGGCAGCCGAGCCCTGGAGGTGACAGTATCGCAGCTGCAGTCCCGAGCAGCCTCAGGATCTTACTCTAAGCAAATCCGTGCTTGGGATATTCCACCCCTGGGGTATTTCACTCCGGCAAACGTGCCCGGAATGAGCAGGTTCCCACCCTTGATTAACGAGGGCTCTTTGCATCCCTGGAATTGGCTGGACACCCAGTGCTGGGTTGAGCATTGCCCTGGGCACCAGCCCTTCCTCCCATCCCTCCTGTCTCTACCTGCAGCACCAGTTGTTCCTTTCATAAGTAAATGGGCAGACTGTCAGTCTCAGTGTACTCTGGTGTGATGCTTTCACGAGTGGAAACAGGATAAATGACGTACAGTAGCACTTGGAAGGAGCCTTGGGCAGCTTCTGAGCAGCCTCTGAGTCCTCTCCCCTAGACTGAAAACCTAAAGAGTTGCTTCTCAGAAGACCTGTCTTATCTCCAAGAGAGGTCCTGGGGCTGAAGAGGGTTTGTCCCCCACAGTGTGGGTCTGTGGATGGAGTTGTTGGTCTGTTCAGTAACTGCTGCGCTTCTTGTGAACCAACACTCCTGTCCCTGCTGCCAGGACCCCAGTTATCCTGCTGTAATGTGGAGCTTATTTAGCCAAACCGTTTTCTCGCTCTCCAAAGCAGATGTGCTCCTTGCCTGAGCCTTTCTCCAAGCTTCCACCTACCCAGGTCAGCCCCTGAAAATGGGCTTCTGACGAAAGAGGTGAACAAACAGCCAATGGCTGTCATTGCATGTGATGCAAAGTCTCTGCCGAAAATGACCTACTTAAACATATCCCCTGGAAGTGCTGCTGTCTGGGCAGAGCCAGGCAGTCCTGTGGATTACATGGTATAAAAATCTTTGTTCAGTTTCATGGACATCGGGAGCTGGTACCTGCAAATAAAAGGCTGGATGGCCCCTGCAGAACAGAAATTACTTTTTTCTTTTTCTTTTTTTTTTTTTTCCCCCAAAAACCTTTCTGCCCTCTTTTTAGCTAATCCTGATTCTTTCAACCTAATTAGCTAAATCCTAATAATTTGCAATGAGAACAGAAGATGAGGAAAAGACCAACTCTTGTTTCTCCTCCCTTCATCTCAAGCACTGGTCTCCACATCTTCAAAATGACCCAAAATGGCCCTGAGCTCTTACTTTTTCCATTTCACATTAAGCCTCATAACTGAGTGATGATGGGTGGTGAGAAGTATCCAGGGGCTCACTGAAATTCTTGGGTTGGTCTTCAGAGTAGTCTGGGTGAGGGAAGCTTAAAGGGCTGGTCTTGGGCAGGTGAAGGCTCGTTTGCCCATGCTGGCTTCCTGAGCTCTGTCAGGATGGTGATTCCTGATGGAAAAGCGCTTGGTTACAAAGAGGTGGTAGTTTCAAGGATGTCTTTGGGTAAAATCTGTAGAAGACACAGTAGAAACAGGGAACTTGGAGCCTGTCTCCTGCCCCAACTGCAGAAACTGAATCTGAATTGGGCTGCCTGCGGTGTTGGCCATGCAAACCCTGGGGATATTGCTTCTCTGGAAGCATCTGGAATGCCACAGACTTGCCTACAAGGTATGAGCCTGAACACAGTGAGGCTGCACCAGCTCATCCCTCTGCCACCCGTTGCTGCTGCACCTGGGAGCTCTGGTGCTGTCCTGGCTGAAGGCTGGGAGTGGACTGACAGCCCTGTCCTCTCTGTTCTAGCAGGGTGAGGAGGAGGGTGGTGAGAGGAGGTGCAGGGTGAGGTCTGACCGACGCCCAATGTGATTGCTCCTCTCGGTCTGCAGGGGAAACCTTGACTCTCGGTTTTGCTGATCAGGGTGGCTGAAGCCTCCCTCCTGGAGAAGCAGGATTTGGGCAGAGCTGCTGCTCTTCTGGTCCTGTCTGGAGCCAATGGGCAGTAACCAGTTCCCTTCAGTTCCTCAGAACAAGGATCATCCTGATTAGAAGGGATCAAACATCTCAGTGACACTTTATAACCCATCTAAGTTGACAAATACTCTATTTTATCTAAGTTGACAAGTACTCTATTTTTATTTCAGGCATATGACCATGTTTGTTTTGACCTACAAGTAGCTTAATTCCAAGGCTACCCTGTCAGTGGATATTACTTAGCAGCACCTACGGAGCACCTTGAGCTGCTGTGCCCAGATGGGAGGGGGCTGGGACAGGCAGCCTTGAGCTGGGATGCTCAAAGGTCCTGGATGCTGACTGGGTACATATTACATAAATAAATGCATATGCAACAGGTGATTCAGGGAGTGCAAGACAGAACAAAAAAGTAAAGGAAACCAGATGTTCCTGATCATACTTGGTTGGACACTTGGGAATCAGGATTGTAAAGCAGAGTAAATAAAAAATTGTCCTATCACTGCTTCTTTGCCCTGAAATCCTTCAGGCTAGCAGGATGGAGGCCCCTGTCCAGCAGCATGTGGGCATGGAAGTGGAGGTGGGAAGGGTTTGCTGGGTTAGGTGGATTACACTGCACTGTGGAGGTGTCTGCTTGGGGGTAGGGCTTGGATGAGGGGCTTGCAGAGCCCTGCTGCTTGTGGGTAGCCCAGCCTTGTCATGAAATGACTAAAGAAAGATGGGGTGTTGTGGGGAGGCCTCTGGCAGCCTTCTGTCTCAATCCCCTGTGCCAACAAATACGTGCCCAGTCAGATCAAGTTGCTCCAGAGCAGGAGAGCTGTTGAGGGGTTGCTGAGCTGCACTGTGATAAACCCACATGCCTTCAGCAGTTAGTGGATCAACCCCACTTCCATAAGCTGACTGACTTACCTAACCAGGGCAAGGATTTGTGCCTGCAGAAGAAAAGTTTATGGTGGAACACACCCAAAGTACATGTTCAAGAAGGAACAGGCTGTTGCCCCTAATGCAGCCCCCCCTACCCCGAAGGCAAGGAGGGAGTGGAGGCAGGTGTATACAGATGCCAGCTCCTGAGCTGAGGGGGGCTTAAGTTGTCTTTGAGCTTCTGCAGTCATTTCCCAGCAAACAGGACAATGATGTGCAAACACAATTGTGTGTTGTCTTTGACCTGCTTCATGATCAACTCTGAGTCAATGCAGGATGGCAGCTGAGAGGAATCAGAGGTGTCCTGTGCTGTTAGGACACAGCTCGGTTGCCATCCCAATTCTCCATCTTCTGGGAATCTAATGGGCTCTTCCTGCTGGTGCCCAAACAGTTGTGAGGATAGCTGTCACTTCTCCCAGCCCTTGCCTCCTGGCTGTGTGGAGCTGCCAAACTCACAAGCGAAGGCCTTTGGGGCAAGTTTGTTCTGCCAAGCAAATGAAATGTGCAGAGGTGTGAATAATTCAGTGCTGGTTTGTCTAGTGCAGAGTGAGTCTCCAGCACATCAAAAGAACTCTCAAATCCTGTGAGTAGGATCTGTAAAATGGAGCCTGAATAAATAAACCAACAGGCATCCTGTAGCATAAACTTGATGTTTCTGCATATGTAAAAGTTCTCAGTTTAGATTAGTTCAGTTTCACTCTGTCCACCTGGATCCTCCAGAGAGCCTCTGCAGGAACTGTTGCCTTCAGCTGGGCTTTACGTGGAGCTGAGGGTGGATATGCTCATCTGCAGCCACGGAGCCCAAAAGTTGTCTCTCCTTACTCCTTTTTTCACTTCTTCTTTCTCTTTTTTTTTTTTTTTTTTTTTTTCCCTCCCCTTACAGAACGTCAGGATTGACCCCAGCAGCATCTCTTTCAACATGTGGAAAGTCGTTCCTGTTCCTTTCTACATGTCTGTGCACTTCTTTGAAGTGCTGAACCCCAAGCAAGTCCTCCAGGGAGCGAAGCCGGTGCTGACCCAGCGTGGACCCTACGTGTACAGGTCAGGGACCACTTGTGGTCCAGCTCAGCTGCTGGCTGACTCCTCTGGCAGGAGGTCACAGCACTGCATACTTGGTGTGAGTCCGGTGGCACAGGGTTTTAAAGTGACCCAAATGTGCTCTAATTGCTCTGATCTTGCTAAAGCTACCAGTAGGACCCCTGGCCACTGGGGTGGTAAAACTGATCTCTTCTTCGCTATGTTGTAGAGCTCAGTCCTGTGCTGGGGCCTGCTGGACAGCCAGACCTGGGCTGATAAGGTCCAATCATAGGCATGAGGGGTGTTGGTGTGGTGGTGAGCGACCCTCATCTTCAGAGTGTACTCGTTTCATCTTCACTGTGCATTTAAGAGTCCAGCTCTGGAGCTGGAGTCAGCTCAATATCAAACTTCATGGGTCCTTATCTAATATGAGACCCAGAATCTGCTTAACATGAAGTGTTCTGGTCATGAGAACCGGGACGGACCACTAAAACTTGGTCAGACCTATTTGCCATGGCTGAGGATGGTGGCTGAAGTCCCAGATGCTTCTCTGCACCTGAAACATGAAGTGATGGTTGATGCTGAGTTGAGAGTGTGAATTTACCCATCAGTAGTCATATTTGACACGTTAGTGCCTACTCTAATATGGCAAGGTTAAGTCAGCAGGCTAAGCAAGCTCATGTGGAAAGATTACTGATTAATCCAAAGCTGAGCAGTGCCGGGGGGAAACCTGGCAGTATGTATATGTCCTTGTTTCATCTGGACTTGCCAGGTCATACCATGTGGGTTCTGTATGTTATGATCCAATCAGTCGCTTGGCTTGGGGAAAAAGCTTCACTTATTGTAAATAAGAATAAACAAAGGGGCAAAGCTTATTAGTGTCCTTGTGTTCCCGCTGAGCAAGATTAGTGCCCTTCCCTAATGTGGGCTGTAAAATAGAGGCTCCACAGTAAAGGACTTTGCTGGTGGGTTGAGCTTCAGTTCCTTCAGGAGCTGTGACAGGCTCATGGTGTTGGGGACAACCTCATGCTATGGCAGGGCATGGCAGCCTCCATGAGATTGGACTGCCCCTGTGGCATGGGGTTAAGTCCAAGAGCACTGGGCAGCGTGCAGGAGTTGGATGGCCTGCAGCCCTGAGGAGCAGGAGGGCCACAATGCTGTGCTGCCCTGAACCTGGAAGCTGTCAGGGAGCCTGGGAGCAAATAAGTGTGGGCTTACTAGTGGGTCCTGTGGCATCTTGGCTGATAGTCTCCTGTTTGCAGGTTGTTTTTAGTGTGTAGTTTGGCATGGCTCTGCATATCTGGGCACCTCTTTGATGGGGCTGGGCTTTTCGACGGCTGTAAGCAAAGTGACAGAGGAGATCTATGCTTTTGTCTCAGACTTCTTGTGGGCTGGGTCTTGAGCTGGGAAAGAACACCTTGTGTCTGCAAGAATCCAGTCTCTCAGGGATGCCTTGCACCTGGACTTCCATCCCTCCTGCTAGACCCTAACCCTGATTGGGGTGGTGCCTCTTCCCTGGCACTCTGCCCTGTGGTTTCTCCCTGGGGTTTGGTCTCCTCCACAAGCCCAGGCCCGTGCAGCCCATCCTTGCTCCAGAGGGGCTGCGGGGGCTCTGCCTGGGGGAAGGTTCCCATGACTTCTTTCATCTCTTTGCAGGGAGTACAGGTATAAAACAAACATCACGTTCCATGACAATGACACTGTTTCCTTCCTGGAGTACCGTAACCTTTTCTTCCAGCCAGACATGTCCAATGGCACTGAAGAAGACTATGTTGTCGTACCAAACATTTTGATGATGGTAAGTGCTTGCTCCCTGGATGGGTTCCAACTTCTGAGCTTGCAGGGAGGGTGGTGAAGCCTAATGCTAAATCAAAGCTTACTTTCTTGTAGGGCTTAAGGCTCATCAAACAACGAGGTGTAAAACTAATAAAATGCAATTTTCTTTCTGATTGTTAGTTGTCGTGTTGCGCTTACTCTTTCAAAACCAGTGTGTGCATGTTCCAAAACCAGAGGGGCTGGCAAAGCAGCTGGGCTTGAGTATGAAATCTCCCCTGAGCATCCTCTGGGGAAATGAAGCCTGTGAACCCTCAACTGCTTTCTTCCCAAACTGGGAATAAATGAAGAACCTCAGTCTGTCCAATGGATTTCTCTGAGGCTATAGATGGGAGCAGCAGAAGGATCTTGCTGAGCATCAAGTGTTATGCTTGTCTGATAAAGATGGGGCTCTCATTGCAGAGGTTTGTTTTCTTTTCCAGGGAGCAGCTGTAATGATGGAAAAACTGCCAAATTTTGTGAAGCTTTTACTGAGTGGAGCCCTGGCTGGCATGAAACAGGAGGCGTTCATGAACCGGACGGTGGGGGAGATCATGTGGGGGTACGAAGACCCTCTTATAGACACAATAAATACGCTTGTTCCTGGTCTGATTCCTTTCAAGGGGAAGTTTGGCTTGTTTATAGAGGTGAGTAAAGTGTTGGTTGGGAATGCTAAAATCACAGCAGTAGTGGTCTTGGGGATAGCTCAGGCACTTAACTGAAATAAGAAGTTAATTAGCTGGCAGTTTGTGAAGCACCCCCAGAGCTGGTGAAGCACACAGAGTCAGTAACGTGTTGCAGTCTTGCTGTGTGTAGTGGATTAAAAAGTCTTCTTCTCTCTGCAGCTTAACAACACCAATTCAGGATTGTTCACAGTGAACACAGGCATGAAGAACATCAGTCAAGTTCACATGGTGGATTCATGGAATGGGCTAAAGAAGGTAAGTACCAGGCGGCAAACCTTTAATACAGGGGCAATGCCTGAGGTAAACTAAGATAAACTGAAAGTTCTGGGTGCTCTTGTCTCTGGGTCATAGGTTTGAAGACAGGTTTCTAGAGGACTTAAACTGCTACAACTTCTGTTCTAGGAAGTTGCCAGGAGGCAACCATGTGGCAAGGGGCTTGTCAGGAAGCATTAAATTCAGCTTCTCATGGGTGTCACTTGGACTCCCTTGAAATGCTGTTGGAGCTAGTTGCCTCTAATGGTTGAAGTCTCAGGACCCTGTGGCCTGTGTTTAAAGTATTTAAATACCTTTGTTAAAGGGACGCTTTATTCTTCCCTCGTGGAATATCACTCCTAATTACAATCAACTGAATCTACACTTCAAACACGACGGGTGGTGGATCTTTTCTCCATTAATTGGGCAGATGTTTGACTGATGGAATCACTGAGATTGGAAAAGACCTTTAAGATGGGAAGGATCTTTGACGTTCTTTGGTGTTGCGCTCTCGAGCTGCTGTGGAAGCAGTGCAGGGTGGTGGATGTCCCATGCAGGGGTGGAAGCCAACTCCAGCAAGCTCACCCTTCTGAGCTCTTCTCTCTCCACCTGTCCCATAGGTGAACTACTGGCGGAGCAGCGAGTGCAACATGATCAATGGGACGTCGGGGGAGATGTGGCCACCGTTCATGCCCCCAACCTCGCTGGAGTTCTACAGCCCTGATGCCTGCAGGTGAGGCCTCAGCTGCCAGCCAGTCCCTGTGCAGGTGTCAGGACATGCTGCACTCATCCTGTGCACACAGAGTACCTGTGCAGTGACGCAGAGGCCTCAGGACTCGTCTCTGTAGTTAAAGTTCAGCTGTGGTTCGGGGTTGCAGTATCTGAGCTTAGCAAACAGCGCAGTTTTCTGATTATCAGCATCTTGTGGTGTCCATAAATACCTCCCAGATCACCGGAGGAGTCCAACTTGCCCGCGTTGAATCAGTAGAAAATAACCATCTAGATAAGATGTGGGCAGCGAGAGGGAGAAGTAGGGGTTGTCAGGAGGAAATGCAGCTGTAACTGTTTGCGGAACTTTTTTAGCTGACTAAACCCTTGTAGAAATTATGTCAGAGGGGAACTTGTGGCACTATTTCACGTCTCTTAGTTGGTTTTTTTTTCGTTTTTTTTTTTCCTGGCTGGGTGATGCACTGCTTGCCTGTCCTATATAAGACACCCTCACCTTAGCTGATCACACAGGGACTAAAGTACCCTGCAGAGCCACCCCGTGTGTGTGTATAGGTGAGGCTGGAAGGAGGGCAAGCAGGCACAAAAACCCTGTGCTCAGCTTGGGGAAGCTAATGTTAACTCTGGCTCTGTAGATAGCGCTGCAAAACAAGCAAGTGCTCATGTTGTTGAATAGGGAACAATGACCTCTTCAGTGAGCAAACAAAGGCAGCTGAGCCAAGCAATAGTACAGGAATTCCTCTGCACAAGGGACATCAGCAAACACTGAAGTGACCTGGAGCTAGGAACTTACAGGGAAGTTTACCTGTAACCAAAGTTTAAATACACATATCTGTTTCTGTAAAACTACAGAAAGCTCTAGAACACAGCATGCTTCCAGTGAAGTGGAGGACACCAAACTTGTTTTCCTGTTAGCATAGGAGGGTCCTGCCAGACAGAGCTGTGGGGGAAGTGGCTCAGCCTCTTCACTGGGCAGTCTGTGTCTTCTCCCCAAACTTCTACCCCAGCCTCTGTGTTCATCCAGAGTCACAAACCTCGGCTGATAGACTAAAAGTGTATCTGCCTTGCTGCAGGACAGGCAGGGCTCATCTCCTGTGCAGCTGATTGATGCTGAGGTGCAACTACCTGGTTATCCCTGCAAGGTAGGCAAGGTTTTACCCTGGTGATGTGCTTCTGCCTCCCTGCTGGAAGGTGAGCAGAGCCAAGAGGCATGAGTGTAAGTACTTGACATGCCCTGAATCCTTGGTCCTGGTGTCAGAAGGCATCTGTAGGCATGAGCATCCTTGGCAGGCCCAGGCTGTCATGGGTCCCTTCTGTGACCCCTTACCTATTCTGTGATCCCTACAAGCCTCACTCAAGTGTGAAGGGAGCAAACTTTTGTCCTGGAAACTTGCATCGATCCTGACCAGCTGGTAGCAATGCTACAGTGTAACATCAATAGCCTATTGTAGCAAGAAAAAAAATCTTGCTGTGTCATGTGGTAAAATTTTCCACTCCCCTGACAATGGCTGGAGTTGGGCTTCAAAAGAGATTTATGCAGTGTCCATCCCCTGTAATGGAGCACCTCAGAGCCAAGGCTTGCATAAAGTGGGTATTATCTCTTGGAGAGCTGCCCTGGGGATTACTACATGCCTTTTAAACAAATCTCACCTGGATACAGCAAACAGATTTACAAGCCTGTAGTTTCTCTCCATAGCTAATCCTGACCAGCCCTTTATCTGTGCTTAAAACATGGAAAGCAAAAAGCTTAAATATTCATTCCCCATCCCAAGCACTGCTTTGAGGGTTTATCTTGATCTCAAAGTCTAAGTTACATTGCAACTGCATCTTATCCAGCCAAGATAAGAACCCAATTCTGGGCTGGGATCATGCTGGCTAATTCCGATCCTTCTCCACCGAAACCCAGATCCATGACACTGGTGTACGAGCAGTCCGGGAAGTTCAAGGGTGTTCCCACCTATCGCTTCGTGGCGCCGAAAACCCTTTTTGCCAATGGCACAGACTATCCACCCAACGAGGGCTTCTGCCCCTGCATGCAGTCTGGCATCCTGAACGTCAGCACCTGTAGGCTCAGTAAGTCCTTTTCTCCTGTCCCTGCCGCACCGATATTAAATTTGAGACAATACAGCTTGGCTTCTGGAAAACCAGTTCTGGTGTCTGCCAGAGTGCTGAAAGGTGCTGTTGGGCTCTGCATGCACTCCACAGGCACCTCAGCAAGGAGGGAAGGAAGGCAAACCCTTGTGCCCAAAGTTCCTTTGGTCCCTGGCCCTAGGACAGCGTGGTGTTTGTGGGAATGCCCAAGGATACAGTGGGAGCTGGGGAGGGAGCAGACAGGGGAGTGAGGAAGAGGCAGCTCATGTAACTGCCAAATTAAATGTTGACTTTGAATACTAAGTGTGGGTCACCCAGGAGCGAGAATCCAAACTTAGTATCCTGACCTGCGTCTGGGAACAGCGAGTTACCACAGCATTGAGCAGTGCATGGTAGGAAAGGGAGGCTGATTTTAATCCTCTCAGGGCAACGGCATAACCTGTGGGGAGGGAAGGGAAGGAGCCTTCTGGTCGGGAGGAGAAAGGGATAAAAGCCTGTTCAGAATAGGTAATGCAAAGGCTTAGAAACCTCAACAAAGTGTTCCAGGTGGGTGTGGAGGATCTTAAGGTGCCTTTGATCTCATCTAGATGCACCAATGTTCATTTCCCACCCTCACTTCTACAACGCCGACCCCTCCCTGGTGAACGCCGTCGTGGGCCTGAACCCCAGCAAGGACCAGCATGCACTTTTCCTGGATGTGCACCCTGTAAGTGAACCCATTGGGGTCCTGCCATCTCCCCAGGGGCCAGCCCAGGCAGGGGAGGGAGCCTGCCATCAGCTGAGTGGTGGCCACACTCTGGTCTCATGTCATTGATTTGAGCAGGTTCCATAGTGCAAAGACTGGTGAGGACATGTGCAGATAAAAATGTCAAAGCCATAAACTAACTAAGTAATTAGCCTGGCTTCTGGGGAATTGCAGGACTAATTATAAGCGTAATTGTTTTGATAAGCACAATCAAGTTCTTTCTACTGACTCAGGTCTATAACACCAGGAGGTGTATCTGGCAGCAGCCCAGCTATGCCCCAAATCTGCAAACACGTATTGCCACTAGAAACTGGCTGCCAAAGGCTGCAGATCATGCTGTGGCTCAAGCTGGCGCCACCAATTTTTGGTCTAGCTTCTTCCAGTCTCTCAACCTGCCCATCGAAATGGCTGCTTTCGCCCTGGTCTGCTGCTGTATCACACTCCCCACACATCCACAGCGTAAGGGTGAAGTCACCACTCCAGGGGGCATGAGTTGAGGCATCCTGAGGCGTTGTTGTCCCAGCTGCTGATGGGGAGGGGACTTTGGGATTTTCCACCCACAGACTCTGTTGTGTATGGTCAGTTTTTCCAAACGTTCCGTGATGTTTGCTCAAGCTAAAAGCCAATTTCCCTCTTGAGGCAAGGTAAACTGTGTGTCTTATCTGCACACTGGGTTCTGACTGCTTTTCTTATCGCAGTTATGAAAATCTAATTAAGTTTATTACAGTATCAAACGTCTACTGATAAAAGTAAAGTTAAATAAGTTCTTATCTAGCTGCAGTCTGCTGAGTAAAACAGGGACAGTCCAACAAAAATTCTTTGCTTGTAAAAATGTGTTGCAAAACTGCGGAGTCATGAGAAACCACTGCCTTAATGGGTGCCAACAAGACCCAGCTTTGAAGTGTGATGTTTTCATGGTCTTGGGGTATTGCTGGACAGGATCTGTTGGTTCCTACAAAGTCACTTAGAGGTTATCGATTAACTGGTTGGTGTCTTCCTATGCAGATGACGGGCATCCCCATGAATTGCTCTATCAAGCTCCAGCTGAACCTGTACATAAAGCAGGTGTCTGGTATACTGTAAGTAGTCACCTTCTAGAAGTGTCCATCTCCCTTCCCTGAGCAGGGAGTGCTGCTGAGCCACTGCAGAGTTTACTTTCTCCAAAGATGAAGCAGCTTTACCATGACCAGTTGTCCTGACTGCCAGAGCCAGCTGGCTCCTGCTGAAATGTCAGCCATTGCAGTGACCACCAGCTGCCATCCTTTAGCAGTGCAGGTGTGGCTGCCTATTTGCTCAGCTCTGACAGTATTCCTGTTCCTGACCAGACAGCTCATGGATGGACTGCTCCTCCTGTTGAAGTAGGAGCTGTTCACTTGTGCTGTGCTGCCTCTCAGGTGTTACCTCCAACATGGAGAGGCCAAACACTGCAGGGTTAACAGTGAAGCCTGTGTCCAGAAAGACACTTCCAGCTCTAGGAAAGCAAACAGGAGGTTTCTGTAACCAAGTTGTGTGGTGCCAGATGTTCAATATCCACAAGGGTGGGAGTGTGCTCTTGCTGCTTTGGCTTAGGTGCACATACCTGCAGACAGTCCCCATGCTGCCAACTTGGCTGCACCACCCCATTCTACCACCCAGGTGACTGAGACATGAACTTCAGCATTCTGCTTCACTGAGTTTCATGTCCCTGGAGCCCAGGTTTGGGATGGCACTTAGTGCTGTCCTCAGGCAGTTCATCCCAAATCAAAGCACAAGCTCTGCTCTTGCATGAAAAGCCCAGCTTGGACCTGATCCCCCATGGTGGGAGCAGCTCATTGAAGCAGCAGGGATTGCCACCTCCTTACACTGGTTTCCTGGCCACTGTCAGTCTATCCAACCCATCCCCTTAGAAGAATTATGGCACTAATTGTGGCTTGATCAACCATAAATCTAACTGTGTTTCTGTTTTTAATTCTCTTCCCCCTCCCCCCCCAGTCAAACAGGGAAGATTAAGCCAGTGGTCCTGCCGCTGCTGTGGTTTGCAGAGGTGAGCTGCCTTCCTCGACCTGATTCTGCAGAGCTTCTCCTTCTTCCCCATCACCCAGTGCTGGGGAAACTCCACTTTGGATAAAGATTAAAGCCAGCCAGACTAATTAAGCACCAACAGAAGGCTTTTCAATACTTGGCTATGTCATTAATCCCTCTGAGCTGAACAAACCCTGCACTATACTTGGTAAATCTCTGGCTCTGCCCTAGATGTGGGGTTAAATAGGGCTTGGACAGAGCTGCCAGCATCCCTGTACTAATGTGGGCCAGGGAGTGTAGCCCCCAGCTGTGTGCATGTCCAGCTGACTCCAGCTATTTAGTAAAAGCTTCTAGCCTGACTGAATCTCGCATAAATTCCCTAATTTAGGCTGGGAGGGGGTGGGAGAGGAATTGTTTAGCTGGTCTGTGTCAGCCCTGGATGGGAGGGAAATGCCACTGACAACTCTGCTTTTTTGAGCAGAGCGGATCCATCGACGGCTCAGTCCTAAACCAGTTTTACACCAACCTGGTGCTGTTCCCGTCTCTGCTGGAATACCTGCAGTATATCTTCCTTGGACTGAGTGTCCCACTCATTATCTCAGCAGCTGTGCTCATGGTAACGAATAAGGTAAGAGTCTGCAGATGTCTAGTAGGAAATGCTGTTAGTCAAATCAGACTTAATCAGATGATGTAGATTGGGCTGACAATCTAATGTTCCTGAGGAAACATTGGCTGATGCCACCAACAATCTCCTAATGGTGCCAGGTGCCAGCAGACAGCAGCAGGACTTCCTCAGCCATCCGGAAATTGGGCTGCAAATAGATAACATAAAGCATTTGTGGCTTTCTTGGGGCACAGTGGTGATGAAAGCGGCTTCATGAAGAAGGAGGTATTTCTCAGCTCAGCCAGCTGATGAAGAAACAAGCCTAGTTTATCAACCCAGCCTCTGTACAAGGTAGCAGCAGGTCTGTGCCACTGCACAAATCTGCATCTCTGCAGGGTCCCAACAGTTTTCCATTTAGAGCAGAGGCTTCTCCAGAGGATGGAGCTACTTGAGCACAGCTTGTTCACAGATGAAATGCAGTTGCTGTGTTCTTGCAGAGGAGATGCAGCCACTGTGGCTGCTTCTCAGCCCAGCTCAGATTCTGTTTTCCACTGAAATGCACTTGGTTGCTGGGCAAAGTGCTCCAAATAGCTCTGGGAGCGAAACCCTCAGAGCCTTTGTGGATCTGGGCTTACAGAGAAGTGCAGACTTTTGAAGCCTGCCAGGATCTGGCAGCTGGGCAGCAGTTGGCCTGTGATGGGGCAGGCAGTGGGGGTGAGGCTGAGGAGCTGTCAGGACAGAATATAAAAGAGCTAAAACACTCAGTGGAGATCTGTGGCTCCGGCTCCATGACAGTGATCTGATAACACTAAGCTCTCTACAAGCTTTAGCTCTTGAAGTAGAGATCTAGCTCCCTGCCCTAACCTGTATCAAAGCAAGCTGGTTTAATTTTGCACTACAGTCAGATGGCTTAGGCTGGCTCTAAAGCTACAGAGGTGAAGAGCTACTTCTGGGGATAAAAGGCAATGCTTGGGATAAGAGCGGACTAAGAAGAGGCCTGTGTGAGGGGCTTCCTTTGCTCAGCCTCCTGTTACTGCCCTTACTGAAACTCTAATGCAAACCCACCTTAAATACCCCTGGAGTTCTCGGAGTATCACGTAATTGGATTTTAACCAAGCCTACAATTACTTAAGTGACTTAAACACATGATCCCAAATCCCCTTGTTCCTCCACACAACTTCCCTGCAGGGTGGGAGCATTGCTAGGGCCCAGCATGGAGCCCAGTGCTCATTGCCAAACCCTTGTTGTGCTCCCAGGATGGTCCTGGGATGAACGGCTCCACTTCAGCACACGTGAGTGGTCGGTGGCAGGCAGACACTCCGCTGCATTTCAGCGGGTCTGAGAAAGGGCTGGGCAGCTGTTTCTAGCACCTTACGTAGCCCTGAGCTGGCATTTCCTCACCCTGCTTTGTGCAAGTCTTAATTCCCGGTATCAAAGAGATTTAACCATGCCAGAAAGGGTCAGGGAGAAAAGCTGGATTTTTAAACTCATTCAAGCTGACTGAATATCTGCTCGTGCAACGCCACAAATCCAGGCGTTAGCCAGCTGTGTTTCTGTGCTCAGCCAAAACTGTCATGAAGTGTAAGAACTGAAAGTCAACTGCAGAAAGTGCCTGAATACCTGGAAAGTGATTAAAGACCTCCAATAACCTTTTAAATTCCCAAGAAAGCTGTACAACAACACATGAATGTCTCCACCTAATTGAGTAGATAAGAGCTCGTAAACTGGAAGACAGCGATTTGCAGCCAAGGTGTGTTCCTCATTCGATTGAAGTGTTGTTGATCTGGCGCTGATTGCTTAATCGTGCACAGTTCTGCCTCTTGAAGTCACAGGCTGGTCAGAGGGGACCCTGAGCGGGGACATTGTCCGCACCTTCACGTGTCTGCCAGCGTGAAGGTCTCCCTGAACCCAGCTCCTCCCTGGAGTGCCTTGTGTGCCTCTGGCTTCTGGAGGGAGCAGTGTGCTCTGAACCCAGTGCAGATGAGGTACTGTGAAACACTTAAATCTTAGTCTAGTTTATAGTGGAGCCAGTTTGAAATGCATCTGTTGGACGCAAAGCTCTAAAAATGCATAACTCTATACAGGTGTAAAACACACCCGGACGTTGTATCTCTCCTTTGCCATTGTGGCCTAGAGCCTGTGTGGTGACACGTTTAAAAGGCAAACAGACCATTTTAAAACTGGCTTGACACTGACCAAAATCTTAAATAGGACTTAGTTTAATCTAAATTTTGAAATCTTCATTAATAAGTAGATTCTAGTTCAACAGTGATTTTTCAAATCTCCTCTGAAAATTGGAACCCTCATGAAATTTGTGTCCAAGTGCACCATAAACAAGACTGATTGTCTTCTAGGAAAAATGCTTTCTATTTTGGAGTAGCAATAAAAAGAACTCAGACAGTAATAAGGCCAACCAGGCCACCTCTGCCATAAAGCTGCCTCCAGTTAAGGGGATGGTGTTGCAGGAAGCCAGACTGTAGGTGGGTACCCAATCAAGGTAACACGCTTTTCTCTCATCCTGATTTGATTAAACTTTGCTTAAAACCAATCAAATTAAATGTTTACTGTCCACATCAACCAGACATGCCCTCCTGGCAAGCTCTGATGGAACAACGTTGTCTCATGGCTTTATTCAGGGCAATTTAGATGTCTTAATACTCACACTTAACCACGTTGCAAGCACATACTCTTATTGTTTCTCCTGGTGTACCTGATCTGTGGCCCTAATACCAGCAGGGATCAGGGGGGAAAGTAGGGTTGGTGTTTCCACCAATCTTTTCTTGCCTATTTCCCCCCACTTCCAAGTGTCTGAGATCCAGAGGTAAGTTTTTGAATGGGGTAAAAACTTGTGGGGGTAACAGAGATAGTCAACTGGTGGGTGTCACCCTTCCCCTGCATGCAGGGAGCCTCAACAGAGAGGCTTTCAAGAGGGAATTTGTCATGTATAAAATATCTGGGTTTGTATTACAGGATCACAAAATCACTGAATCGTTGAGGTTGGAAGGGACCTCTGGAGGTCATCTAGTTCAGCATCTCGATCAAGCAGGGTCACCTAAAGCTGGTTGCTCAGGACCATGTCCAGATGTCTCTTGATATCTTCAGGGATGGAGATTCCTCAGGGCAACCTGTTCCCATTGTTACAGTTTCACAGAAAAAGAAAAGGAAAAAAGTATTTATGTTCATATGGAATATCCTGTGTTTACATGCCACTTGGCTCTTGTCCTGTTCCTGGACATGACCAAGAAGAGCCTGGCTCTGTATTTGCACACTCCCTTCAGATCCTTGTATACAGTGGTAAAATCCCCCTGAACCTTCTATTCTTGAGGCTGAACAGTCCCAGTTCTCTTGGCCTTTGCTCGCATAAGAGGCAGTCCAGTCTTATAATCACTTTAGTGGTCGTTTGCTGGACTCCTTCCAGCAGCTCCATCTCTCTTAGCCTGGGAATCCCAGAATTGAACACAGTAGTCCATGTATGGCCTCCCTTGTGATGAGCAGAGGGGAAGGATCACGTCCATGACCTGCTGGCAACACTCCCAATGCAGCCCAGGATACAGTTGGCTGCCTTTGCTACACGGGCACGCTGCTCATTCATGTTCAGCTTGGTGTCCCCTGAGACTCTTGGGTCCTTTTCTGCCAAACTGCTTCAGAGCTGGGTGACCTTTGTCATGTACTGGTGCAGGGGGTTGTTCTTGCCCAAGTGTTGAACCTCATGAGGGTCCTTCCAGTCCGTTTCTCAGCCTACTGAGATCCCTTTTGGTGTATCAGCCATTCTCCCAGTTTTTGTAGATCGTTAATAAAGATGTTACACAGGACTGGACCCAATATTGACCCCTGGTGTACACTGATGGTTACTGGCCTCCAACTAGACCTCATAACCCTCTGGGCCTGGCTGTCAGCCAGTTTTCAGTCTACCTCACTGCTCATCCAGCCCATACTTCATCAGCTTCCCTATAAGGTTTTTATGGGAGACAGTGTCAAAAGCCTGAAGTCCAGGTAGATGATATCCATTGCTCTCCCCTCATCTACCAAACCAGTCATTTCATCCCAGACATTTACCAAGTTGGTCAAGCACAATTTCCCCTTGGTGAATCCATGGTGACTACTCCTGATGACTTTCTTTGTCCTTCATATGCCTGGATATGGTTCCTAGGATTAGCTGCTCCATCACCTTCCCAAGGATTGAAGGGAGGCTGACTGGCCTGTAGCTCCTGAGGTCTTCCTTCTTGATTTTCTTCAAGATAGAAGAGACGTTTGCTTCCCTTCAGTCTTTGGGCCCCTTTCCCTATTGCCAGGATAATGGGGAGTGGCCTTGTTGTGATATTAGCCTGCTAATCCCATCAGGCTCCATAGATTTGTGTATGTCTAGGTTACTTAAGTATTATCTGACCTCATCCTCTTCCACCAAGGGTGTGTCTTCCTTGCTCCAGACTTTCCTCTGGTTTCTGGGGTCCCCTGCCTCATCCAGGAACAGGTCTGCATGTTCCTTACTCTTTCTTTTGTCACCTGGGTACTTATAAAAGCCTTTCTTGTCTCTGACATCTTTGGCCAGATTCAATTCCGGTTGGGCTTTGGCTTTCCTATCTTCATCCCTGCATGCTGGGAGAGTGCTCCTATATTCCTGCCAGGTAACCTGTCCCTGCTTCCACCTTCCATATGCTTCCTTTCTGCATTTGTGTTTGGCCAGGAGCTCTTGGTTCATCCGTGTAGGCCTGCTGGTATTTTTTCCTGGCTTTGGATGCTTGTTGGGTTCTTGAACTTGGAGGAGGTGATCCTTGAATATTAACCACCATTTTTGCCCTGACTGTATCCTCCTCTACGTGAGGTCTGTAGTCACTTTTAGAATCATAGACTCAGTAAAGGTTGAAAAGACCTCCAAGATCATCAAGTCAAATAACACCGTGCCCAAATAGTTTCCAGGTGGTCCTGGTGGTATCAGTGGTGCTCACGCAATAGTCAAAGGGTTAGATAAGTCTCACAGTCCCTCCACAACACCCCAATCCCCAGTGAGCAGCAAACGTCTCTAGATGATGAGTTAGGTGGGCAGGTGGTGTCTCTGTCCCCACCAGCAGCGAGTGACCCAATTCTGTCAATTCCTGCTTCCCCCTGGGGTTCTTGTATGATTTATGGTCAGGGGCCCACGTGATCTGCTTGAAGGTGTTTCTGACTCCTCCTCAGCTTTGAGGGTGGTGGACCTGTTCTGTAGGTGTAAGCCTTTAGGTGAGGAGGAACCCTCCTCTTGGTGTCAGGAAGCACCAGCTTCCACCCTTCGCCTTCTCCAGAGGCTGCACCTACCATTATACTGGGAACAAGTGCTGTCCGTGTGTACTGCAGGTGGTATCTGGGGGTCCTCAAGCCATTCTGTCCCTGAGAAGATCCTTCATCGTCCTCCCACAGCACACTGACTTTGTCCTGTAGCTCCTCCACACACCTCTTCAGGCTGGGTGCTTGGTGGGGTGTGTTAGCGATGCTGGTGGGCAGGAATGGAAATTACTTTGTTTTGTTGGGGGAGGAGGTACAAACCCCTTCAATTTAAGAAGCCTTCAGAAAAGGGTCATGTGCCCCCGGGAAAATTCCAGAGGCTTGGGGTGGGTGTGGCCCACTTGAGGGTGCGGTGGCACGCCGCTGTCAGGTGGGAGTGCGGTGCCACGGAGCGTGCACGCCGTAACCTCTGTCCCTCCCCTGCAGGGAACCGCCGCCGAGAAGAGCCCACGTCCCCCCGCCAGGCAGAGCAAACCACCCCCCTCCTCCGAGACCACACCGCTCCTACACGACGCTGACACGCTGAGCCAGGATGACGCCGAATCCTGAGCCACCGGCCCCGCCACGCTTCCCACCGGGACACACCCGTGCTGGAGGCCAGGCCTGCTTCGGATCCCCAGAGGTCTCTGGAAGCTGAAGTCGTCCTGGACAGCTCAGTGGAGACCCTGCACAACCACAGCAAAGCCACAGGACAGTATTGCTGCACAGCACTCCCGCGCCAGGAACGGGAGACCTCATCCAGACTCTCAACACAGTGTCCAAGAACCCTTGACCCCAAGGGCCAGCCTTTGCCACAGCCCCTCTCTCTGGTGGGCCAGCAGGAATGAAGGTTGTTGCTGACTGATCTGAGAAGTGACTTGCAATTTAGAACTGCCTATTGCTAGGGATAAAAGGCACTTTAATGGGAGCCTTTAAAACAAATGAGGTTTCTGTAGGTAGCAGGGATGGGATTTAGTGATCTTTTTAAAATCCACTGTTTGTCTCACTGAATGGGGCAGTTGTGCTGGAGCCACTTATGGTTTTATTGCCACTTGATGTAACTGGACTACACTGCAAATCAATTCTGGGTGCTGTCACCTCAGTGATGTCTCTTCCCAGGGTACCTGGAGCCTGCCCAGGGTTGCTCCAGCCTTTGCATGTTTTGGAGAGTACAGTGGTGACTTTTAAAGCCCCAGTTCTGTGCCATGACCTTGCACTCCAGTCATTCCAGCTCACAGCCCTGTTACTTTGCCTCTCCTTGCTGTCAGTGACTGCGTGAGATGAGCCTTGGCAAAAACTCTGTGGTACATCTGAGCTGTCACTCAGCTCTTGGCAGTTGTCCCTGCTGCCTGCTCAGCCATCCAGGGGCAGCTTTTCTGGCTGTGGCTGTCGGTGCTGGGAAGCTGTTGGTCGCTCCAGCCACTCTGCCTGACCATGGGAAGGGGGAAGCTTAACCCTGTCCTTGAGTGTTAATGAAGATATCTGTGCTTTTGAGAGCAAGGAATATGTGAAATCATGAAAGTAACAATGGCCTTAGTACAGTTTGATTAAACTATTGCAGATTTCTGAAACGGTGTCTTGGGGGACCTGGGCCTGAATATTACCCAGGGGTGGGTGGGCTGGGATCACACTTCAGTGGAAAAGAAGCCCAAAGCACAGGGATATTTTTGACTAACTACCAGTCAGTAGTTGTCTATCACACTTGCCTTCTTCACTTCCAACCAGGAGCCGGGGTAGCCCTTGGGAAAACTAAAGGGGCCAGTGTTGAAGCATCTGGCAAGGACAAAACAGAGCTGGGTCTTCCTTGGACCAGAGGAATTGTTGCACTGTGTGTGGCATGAATACTGTTGGGGTCTGGAAAGTGTTGTCCAGGACAACCCTGTGACCTTCTAGTGGGGTAAGCAATACTTTTCCCCTTAGACCTCTGTCCATCTTATTGGGCAGGAAGAGCACAGGAACTAAAACCAACATCACAATTCCTGTGCCAGTGCATTCCTTACTGGCCATGTTCCCAGTCCTGCAGTGGGTTTGGGCTGCCTTACTGTGGAAACAGCTGTGATACAGCCTGGGTCATGACGGGGAAGGGTGGCAGCTCCCCAGAACTTGGTCCATGGGCTGAACTCACCTCAATGCCTGAAGTGTGTCTCACAGGTACAACAGGACTAGCCAAGTCCCTTCTTTTGGCCACTACTGCTGGATTATCTCTATGGCACGAGTCCTCACTGAGGGTGATGCTTAAACTACAGCTATAAACTCTCTCTGGCCTTAAATCCAAACGTACCCAGCTGCAAACAGCAGCTCATACCTACAGCCTTGGCCAGCGGCGACGGAGACAGGAGTGGGACAGAGGCTCTCTGGGACACCAGCCCATCAGCTCAGACCTATGAGACCCAAAGCTGAGGGCAGAGCAGCGATAACCACCCCGTGGGCTCCCTGCGAGAGGCTTTAATGACATACCGGTGCTAATTGCTGTTGGACAAGTGAACACAAATAAAAACACGGGAATACCGCTTCTAGCACGAGCTTTGCTGGTCGGTTTGTTCGGGGGGGGTGGGGTGTGTTTTTTTGTGGCTTTGCGGCAAAACGCTCCTCGAGAGCTCATCCTTTTACCGCAGCTCGTGGGGTGCGCGGGGGGCTCGGCGGGGCCGGGCGCTGCAGCGCTGCCGAGCGGCCGCCCGAGGGCGCTGTGGGGCCGCGGTGGGTGCGGGCCCGGGGTGGTCCCGGGTGGGGGCAGCGGGACCCGGGAACGGCGGGTCCGGCCCGGGATGGGGGACACGGGCAGAGATCCTCCCTCGGCAGTGATCCCCTGCCCCGGCGGGGCCGCGCTGCGATGTGTCCGCCCATCGGCTCGCAGCGCTCCCCTTGTTTCCCTCCCCTGCACTCCGTTCACCTTGTTGGTGTTGGCCGCTTGTGAGGTTTCCAATTCGTTTTGAAATGCTTCTCACAACCCAAAGTCCTTTCCTGGCCCTGACTCACTTTCCCTTGCCAATTCCCTTTGTACGCCGTGTTCGGGGCTGTCACAGACCAAACACCTCTGGTGCAACACCCTCCCTCCCCTACGCTAAGCCAGGTTGAAGTCATTTACCTTCTCCCGAGAATTTTAATTGGCCTCCACAGGCTCAGTAAACATCACAACGATCTTGTTTTACTGTGTGGAGTCTTGGGAGCCTCATTTCACCCACCCTGGAACAGCCATGGGAGTTGAATGGGTCATCTCCATGCACGAGGTGCTCCATCATCAAGGAGGAACTGTCGGGGCTCGGTGTCTTCTTTCCCCCCAGTGTGTGATGGAGCCTTCACCAGCTCCTCTGTAAGACAGACCAGGAATAACACAACCCTTCCCATTTACACTGGGGGTAAGGTGCTTTTATAAACACTGTATAGCAAGCACAGGAGCTTTTCCCATTTCCTATCTCTATCCCACCTTCTCTGAAGCATCCCCAGCTGAGCTACTCTCTGGGGCTGCAGGGCTGCAGAGAGGGTTCAGACGCTCCTACAGCAGGAGCAGCCTCTGTGTTATCCTCTTCACCTGTGTCCCACTGCTCCCAGGTGCCCATCATTAGTTGTGCTGGGTTAAAAATCCCAGCAGGCAGAGGAAGCTCTTGTTTGAGACTCAGCAAGTCTTTGCTGTGTTACTGCTCTGCTCCTCCTCATCGCACCAGGTCTGTTCCTGAGCTGTGGCTCTGGTCTCCCCTGTGTACAGGACTCTGACAGCAGTGACCAAACTCTTCAGCAGCGCCAGGGGGTGAGTAAGGTTGCTGCTTTGGTGGTCATGTGCAGGTGGGTCTCCTGGGGCAGAGCTGTGGCTTTTATTGCTTAAAAAAACCCCCAACAAACCCCACAAGAAGCAGACAAGCAGAGAGATGTGTAGCTGATGCTGTTGCAGTTATAGAGGTGGCTTCGTGGTGTTTGATGGAAAATGCTTTTCTTTATGGCAGCTATAGGGCACTGAGTTTTATGTGCATGCAGATGTCTGCAGTGAGGGAGTGCAGGACCCAATATCCAGGCAAGATGTGCCTGGAGGAGACAAAGTGCCTTGCAACACCTGGTTCCTCTTGCATTTGGCTACAATGAACCTCTCTGTCTGGGAGGAAATATCTGGAGGGCAGACAAGCAGCTCACGTGGTTTTGGAGGAGAGCCTGGACGGCCTGTCTGTGCCTGGGCACTGCAGTGTTTGCCTGTGCGGGTTGGGTTTAATCCTCTCTTGTGCAAGGATCTCTGCTGTGTCGTGTTGTGGTGCAGGACTCAGGTCCTGGATTGAGTGCATGTAGCTTAAATCAGCAACCCTCCTGTGTGTGAGCTGCGAGTTCAGCCTGGACCCCGCTCTTTAGGCTGTGTGTGGGGATCTGCACTGGTTTAAGCCCTCTCAGTCTGACACTGAGCTGACGGTGTCTTTCTGCTCGGCGCCGCAGTGCTGGCGCGAGTGGTGCCCGGCAGCCCTGGCCCTGAGCTGCCCTCTGTGCTTGGCCAGCCCCGCTCTGTGCAGCCGTCTGCTGCCTTGGCTGCTGCCCAGCCCGCTCGAGGGGTGCCCGACGCCGCAGAGATCGCTGCCCACATCCTTTCCCTTGCAGCACAGCCTGAGGGGCAGCGCTGGGCCACCCTGGCATTGTCCCCAGCGTGAGCCCTGCCGTGGGTACACCCTCCACACGTGTAACTGTAACATACCGGGTGTGTTATTGTGGTAGAAAGCAAACACGGGCTGCTTGGGCTTTGGCAGCGAAGCCTCTGCTCCCAAGTGTGTGTTGGATGTTGGTGTTAAACTTTATGGTGTTTAATGCCTCATTGGAAGCGTGTGACTAAATGTCCTTCTACCTCCTGCTCATGAGGACACAGGAGTTTAATTTTATCGCCTCACTAGTCACCAGAGTCAGGGCTGGACCATTTCTGGGAATAAACCTGTGTGCATGAGCTCCTCTGCCCAGGGCAGTCAGAAATTCTCCTGCCCTTCAAAAAGGGAAAGAAAAAGAAATGTACTCCTTGCTTTGAGCAGTTCCTTTCACTAAGGTGCTGCTGTGTCCTGGCAGTGAGAGCCAGAGCCCTGGCCCATTGCACAGAGGATCTCTTTGGGATGCTCCATTCCTTCTGCTGTGGTCATGGGGCTTCTCAAGTCACCCTATCACTTTCTCATGGCAGTTCACATGCCAAATCCTGGCTCTGTTGGGGTAAACCAGACCATAGCCCTACACTGAGTCCCTGTTTTCCTTTCCCGTTGCTGTGTGCATCCATGTGGGGTGCTGCCCAGCGGGGAGTTCCCGCTGCAATCCAAGTCGGTGGGGCTCAGAGTGGTGATGTGAAGGTGGCCTGGAGCCAGTGTTCCCTGTGCTTCGTGGTTCCCTGGGAGTGCTAGTTTTCTGGAGCAGGAGAAACAATTCCTAAAAAGGAGCAGTCAGATGGAAAATTGATACCAAATGGTGCTATCAGTCCCTTGAGGAACAAGGTTTGATCTCTCAACCCATGGTTGCTGAGGGTTAGGACATAGGCACACAATGCTATTTTAAAAGGATTTCTTTTTAAAAGTGTTTATTATTTTCCCCCTTTCGTAAGTTCATGATTTTCCCAGACACAAACCGGCTTCAGATTTGATGCTGAATGCACAAGATGCTGCTTTGGATGCATGTGGTGTCTGCAGGATGAGGAGGGTCTGAGATGAGCCCTTCTCTGGTCCTGCAGGGCCAGGGACCATCCTCAGCACCTGATACTGGATCAGGGGTTTTGCCAGCTCTATGTGGTTGCTGTCCTCAGGCAGAGACTATCCTCATCAGGCAACAGCCATCCCAGGTGATCTTTCCCATCTTGACTGTCTGCCCCTGTGGCTGTGGATGTTCCTGCTGAGCACTGTTCCTGGGGGTATCCAGCTGCATTTCTGGGCTTAATAACCCTGTTTGTAGCTGTGCTACTCTGTTAAAAACCCCACCTCCCTACATGACCCAGCTGCTTTCTGTCTTTTCCGTCTGAACTAGTTTCTGGCCCGCTTCCTGTAGGAAATTGCCTGCTGAGCAACTTGTGCTGTGAGACAGGAGGCTTCACCTTGTGCCTGCAAATCGTGGGACCATGGGTTAGTATCCCACTGCTCATAGGGCTGAGCATGAGGCACTGCAAGGGCCTGGAAGCCATTGAGGGGAGGGAGCTGAACTTTGCAACTGAGCTTCCAGGGAAGGAATTTCCAGTGACTGTAGATCCCATCCCCAAAGACAGCATTTCAAGGAATTACCCTCTCCCCCTCACTGCAGACTTCCTCTGCTTTTCCAAGTAAGTGTCTGGCTCGGGGCCATGTACATAGTAACCAGAGCAGAGCAGATCCATGGGAACATCCGGGGCTGGAGGTCGGTGTTGTCCAGGTTCACAGCCCATGGCTCTTTTCTGCACCAGTTGTCCCCAGTTCTGACACTGAGCCTCCCTCAGTTATCTCCCTTGTGAGCACTGTGTTTCCAGAGCTCTGGATGCCAGGAGGAGCAGCGAAAGCACCTTCAGTGCCAATAAAAATAAATGATGACTGGGATTTTTTTTGAGCGTTATTTTAGGAGACAGCAGTTCCTGGTGTTGGTAACTCAGTCCCCTCCCTCACAGGACTCAGGCAGGGCTGCTCTGGTCCAGATGTGCTGGGCATTCTGGAGAGGTATAGGGGAGATTCCCTGTGAGATCGGTCTCACCTGCACCCCTGGTGACCAAGCAGCTTGTCTGACCCGACGGGGAGGCAGAGACCAAGGGGCAGTCCCTGCCTGCCTGCAGAGAGCTGCCAGGCAACCCATGTTCGCACTTACCCCCTCTCCAGATGTTCTGTGCACAGCATTAATTTCCATGCCCTGATGGGGATAGTTTGAGGGCTCTGGCCAGGCTCTGGAGGAGGTGACCCTTTCCCCAGCAGCCACAGGGCTGAAGGCAGGGATCACATCACCCCTTCTGTGTCTAAATAGCACTCAGTGTCCTGGCGGGTGCATCCCCAGAGACATACCTTGTGGATTTTCTTCGGCTCATAAATTTTCCCTGCCCTCCTTAATGCCCCTAGCAAATAAATTATCAGAAGCTACATTTCCCCATTTCAAAGCCTTGTGAAAGAAACCAGAAGGTTTAGCAGTCCTGGCTGGCTGGAGTGGTTCACATACCATCCACCCATTTGCATTTGATCTACTTTATCCTGTGTTAAGTAATCCTTGAAAGCCCAGTGGGCTGCAGGCCCTCTGCGTGCCTGTAAATCACTGGGGCATGTTACAGGCTGCAAATGAGCGTGTCCCACCCCTTCATCTGATCCAAAACGTCCCTCTGTCCCAGAAAAACCATCCTTGTTATGTTAGAACAGCAGCTTAGTGAGCTGGGATCACCATAGGCAGTGGGGTGGGAGTGTGCCCAGCCCTCCAGCTGTGTTTCCATGTGGGACTGGAGCAGAGAGCTCACCTCGAGGGGCAGTTCCCTAGGGATGCAGTTTGGGGATGGGTTTGGTGTCCTCCAGGTGCCTGCTTTGGTCTGGGTGCCCCCAGCTCACCCCTGCCTGTGTCCCCCAGTACCTCCCTCAGTCACCCATTAACCAGGGCTGCTCCGTGGCATCTTCTGCACCTCCTGCCCTACTCAGTTTGCTTTCTATCCCTGTGACTTCCTGGGGCAGAGAAGGAGACCTGTGTCCCTTCTGGCCCCTGCTGGGCAATAGGGTTTCAAGTCATGGAACACATGTGATTCCACAAGTCCCAAGTGCAGCCATAGTTTGGCTCTCTCCCTCGAAATAAATCAAAGATTATTCCCCTCTTCCCCACTGCCTCCCTGCAAAGGTCACTATTGCTCAGCTGTGGCCTGACTTTAATTACAAATTAAGAGCAGCCAGAGCAGTCACTAGGTGCCATTAATTGGCTTTCCGGGAAAGGTTTCACAGGGAAGTTGAACACACCAGCAATCAATTTGCTTGGTTCCTTGTGTGTGGTAGCTCAGCCTGATGTGAGCCCTGTGCCAGGTCCCAAATTCAGGGCACTGGGTGTCATTTGCCCCAACACTACAGCCAGCCTTGAGTCTCAAAGATATTTTTCCCTTGCTAATTGAAGCCCCGAGGGCTCAGCGCTCCCCTGCCTGCAGTGGGATGAATTTTAGCCACCGAGAACAAGTTCCAGGGGAGGATGCTGAAATAAAACAGATGGGATGATTCTGGAGGTCAGAGTGAGGAGAGGATGCACTGCCAGGCATCATGTGATGAAAACATACTTACTGCTCCAGCAGCTGTCAAAGCCCAAACAGATGAGGCAAGGTGCCCAAGGAGTGTGCAGGGATCTCATTTACCTGGTAATTAATGGAAATCGTGAAACAAATCAACACATGCTCCCTGTGGAGAGCTTCACGCTCCAGTTTCAAACCGCTGATGGAGAACTGGTCACGGCTGGAGCATGGGAGTGGTGAGTGCTGCTGTGGAGCCGAGACAGGACTTGGTCCCCACCACTCTGTCACTGATGGAGCCCCTGGTTATTCGAAAGATGTCCTTACCTGCCAGCCTGCGTGGCTGCGGGAGGCCAGACCCCGCCTGCGTGGTTAGGGCACTGCTAATTGCTCTGCCCCCGAGCACACGGGGGACTTGCAGTACTGTCTGTCACAGGCGAAGATGCCTTGGCTTATGGCTGCAGGGTAGGAATGAAGATGTTATGATGAGCCCCATCATCTCCCTCTGATCCCGCTCGGCTGAACATGTCACAGCTGATTTTCCCGGCCCAGCCCTCCCGCCACGCTGTGCGGGCACCTCCGCCCCGGGTGCCAGCCCTGCAGGGCTGGAGGTGTTGATGGGAGCCTGAGCTGGCATCCAGACCTGCCCTTGTGCTTTCTGGTGTAGAGAAAGCTTGTCCCACTACAAAATGCTGTGCCATTTTTTCTTGCAAGTTAATTAACTTGGCTCAGTTTAAGTATTAAAAACGCTGTTTGCTGGTATTTTCCTCCCTCCAGAGCAGCGATGTGCTGCTCTGCAGGGCCCTCAGACAGGAGCAGGGGTGCTTGCTCTGGTTCAGGGATTCAAGGATGAGGGAGCGTTTTGGTTCCCCGTCTTATTGTTTATTCAGCGTGTTGCAAAGCAGTTTGGCAAAACAAAATCTTCCAAACAATTAATGCCAATCAGACTTGCTGACAGCCCAGCCCCGGCTGCTCGGAGCATGGGCTGAGCTGTGCATGGCAGTGTCTGGGCTCTCCCTGCTCCGGGGAGATTCTGAGGGGGTAATTAACCCCAAAATAGCACAGGTGAGCCTGTAACTTGCCTCCTCAGTCTCCTGCCAGAAGTTAGCAACTGGCATAATTCCTGAAGCATAAGGTTTACGATCCCTTCCAAAAACTTAATCTGAATGTTAACTGACGTACAGTAAATGCCAAATCTCTTTTGAATCTTGCTAAAAATCTCAGTTTAAAATATGCAAACGACCTTTCTGTCTTTCTAAAAAGCTCCCTGCTTCTGGAAATTAAAAAAAAACCAAACCCCACCAAGCTACTGGATAAAAACATAGTCCTGAGGTTGTGTGAAGGGGCACAGCTCACCTGGCTGCAACAGAGGTGGGTCAGGGAAGGGTCCCCTTTGCAGGCTGAACTGGAGTAGATCATTGAACTGCTGTAATAAACCTCTCCCAATACCCTGACAGGAGAAACTGTAGAAACTCTGTCTGAGGAATTGGTGGGCTCTTGCTCTCTTTGATATCCCTCACATTATAATTAAGAGATAATGTCAATAGAATAAAACATTGTCTCAGGATAATGGTCTCCCGCCGCTACAGGAGTGTCAAGGCAAAGTCAAATCATTTATCAAAAATGAATGTTGAGGCAAGTCTGGGACGTTTGTTTTCACAGCAAAAGGCATTAATCCTGGAACAACAATATTCCAGTGCTTTTATTTCTCCTGCTCCCGGTGATTGATGCCAATGCATCGTTGTGCCTGAGAGCCACGGGGCGGCTGAGCGATGGGCTCTCCTTCCAGCTCTATTGACCAGGTGGATTTTGACTTGTGGAAATACATAACAGTAAATCGAGGGGTGCTGGTTCGTGTGAGTGTGCGTCAGTAAGTGTGATTTTTTTACTTCTAAAGGTGAGCAGTGCTGCGTGTGGGCTGGCTCTGGCTGGCCAGGGTGCCTTTTGGGGCTGTATTTGCCTTGTTGCTGCAGTGTGAGAGGGTTGCTTGCTCACTAACCATCCCGGGCTAATCTCAGAGCCTGCTCCCTGCCCCATTCCACACTGCTTTAGAGGTTTCTTAAGGTCTCCTCTGAACACTGGGGCTGGCTGTGCCCCTCTGGCCAGGCTTGTGCAGGGCTGAGCAGCTCGCTGGCTTCATGCATTTTTTAAAATACTGCTGAGTGTAAATACCCACAGCACAGCCATGGCGAATATCCATGGATCCCAGGTCCTTCAGCAGAGGCCAGGGCAGCCTCAGCTCCATCCCTGGCACTACAAAAGGCTGGGAAGACTGCTGCTGTTTAACACAGTACCCGCTACAATTGCTGTTGCCTCCAGGCTGGGGAGAGGAGCAGCCTCAGCTGTCCATCCTCAGTTTGCACTGGGAGCAGTTGTGAGGTCAACACTTGAAATTAAAGATGTGTAAGTGGCAATTAGACTTGAAACAAAGTCGCAGGAGGGTGTACGCAAGCTCTTCCAGAATTTATTTTTTTTTTTTTCCCTCATGGATTTGTTAATGGAGAGATTTACGCATCCAGCAAGCATTTGGGAACACAAGTGCTTTGTATGTTTCCAAATGCCAAACCTGTTTTTCTGAGGCAGCGCTGGTACCTTCTGCACAGGAGCTGCCTGTTGGCAGAAGCACATTCTGTGATCCCCCAACCCTGAGGGGGGACAGTCCCCTCTGCCAATGTGCTCTCCACAATTCGGTGTCTTTTGCAGGAGAGGCAGAGTCATTAGGCTGGAGCAAAACTTAACTATGTTTCATGCACAGGGTGGTCCTGGAAAAACTAATTGGAGCTGACGTTGACTTATTATGCATTCTTAAACTTACTCTAAATTTAAAAATTATACACCCTTGACTCATTACACACTCTTAAATCATGGACTCACTGACTAGTCTGAGGGACCTGAATGGCTTGAAGCCCCGTGGTGGCTGGCCGTGTCCAAGGAGGGATCTGCTCGATTAACTTGTGCTGTTAATCCTCTGTTGCAGCACATTGCATTGAGATGCCATCAGCAGGTTGGGCACAGGACAATACTGGGATGCACTTCTGGGTGCAGGCTCTGCCTTTTGAAGCTCTGGGTGGTCCTGGTCTCCCTGCAGAGTGGGGGAGCTGCTCCCTTCCCAATACAACTCCCAGATGTGTGTCTGACCACCCCAGCTGAGCTGGGCAGGGTGAGTGCATCCCACTGGGTGTGTGGTGGGGGCAGCTCAGCCAGGGCAGGGACACATTTGGGACAGTGTTTTTCTCTTTTCTCATCCTTGCTGTCTGTAGGAAGGGGCAGGGGCCATAGAAAATGCTCTGAAAAGATTTCAGAGGAGGCCTTGGCTTTTTGCTGTGGAATGGCTTGGAGCATGGCAAGGTTGTGCTGCCCAGCAGCCTGCAACAGAACAGCCCCAAGCCTAGGAAAAAAAAAAAATTAAAAAATTGGAATCCTAGATTTAGCACCCCAAATCCATGGGATTGGTGCCTTTACAAGAGGACAGTGGAGACAGAATTGGGTCTCCAGCTGGGATTGAGGACACAGAATCAGGAGCTTATAACTATAATTACACTTCTGTGTTGCATCAGGCAGGTTAACTAAAAGAGAGGAGGGAAGAAACCGTGTATCTTCTGGGCTGGTGTTAAACTCTGAGGCAAGAGAGATCCAACTTGTTTGAAAAGGAACAATTTTCACTGCCATCTACTCACCCACAGAGAGTGGGCACTCAGACCAAGCTCAAATGTAAGATGGGCACTGGAGAACAAACCCAGAGGAAAGCCTTGCCCTGTAGCTGCCCACCCATCCTGAGGCATAACGAGCTCCTGCACGCACTGGCAGCACAGCCATATGGTGATTTAGCCAGGAAATGATTCATACCAAGTGAGGGATGCTCAAGGGCAGCCTTGAGACCCCAGAGCACCTTGTGCTGGGCGTTGGAGAAATGCAATCACCTGTCAGGGTCGGTACGTGCAGTCCCGCTCCTGCGCCGAGGGCTCTGCCTGCTGCAAACACCAATAAAGATGTCAAGTCAATGCGTGTGGGGAGATAAATCACAGCGTTTATTTTCCTGCCCAGAGCATCAAGGTGTCTTCTGATGCAGTGTAAGGGGGAGTAGAGGAGAGGCAGGCGATGATTTCAGATCTGTGCTGGGAGAGAGGGTTCTGATGTGCCGCCCACGCCAGGCACAGATGCTTGCAACCCCTTCCCACCAGCACCCACTGCTGCTGGTTGTACATGGCCACTGACCTGATCCACATGGGTGTTTGGGATGTGACCACCAGCTCACTTCCAAGGGCCTGCTCACCCTGTTGGGCTGCCCATCACTGTGGTCTCAGGGTGGACATGAACAGGAGTTCTCACCCAAGGCACTCTGTGTCCCCTCACCTTTGCTGTGTGCAGCAGCAGGACAGGACTATAAAATATTGCTGTGGCCTGGTAGTGGTCAAAGGGGAAAAAAATAGGTGGAAAACTTAAAATGATGAAGTGTTTTGAGGCAGACCTTTGCTGTCAGTGTGAAGCAGCGAGCCCTGATTTAAGCAACCCCTTCAGTAACTGACCTACACAGAACAAATCCATTTACAGTGTCTTGTTTCTCCTCACTGTTTAACTACCAGAGTTCAGAGACGATTCCTTAAATGTTAATGGTGCAGGAATTTGGAAACTTTCCCAGAGTTGCTAGGGGAGCCGTGCAGGAATATGTCTGCTGTGCTTGTGCAGTTCAATTTCCTGCTGAACATCAGGCGGGCTGTTCTCGCCTACTGCTTTGTAATTAAAGTGCTGAAAGACCATCACTCTCTGAGGTTGATGGTGCTCAGATTCGCCCCCGGGTGAGGGCCGGCTCCCTGCCTGGCTGCAAGGAGGACAGGTGGTAAAATATCTATAGACACAATCTCAGCCTGCTCTCATCCTGCTCCTGACATCCCACGGCTTGAATAGGGACTGGGGACCAATCTCTGTACCCCAATCTGACTGTTTGATGGACCCCACAGTTCAGATCTGCATCTCTGCTGCACCCCTTGTGCTACCATCCATGGGCACCACTGCTCAGGAGGACAGGCTGAGGGTTTGCCCCCATCTCTCCAACAACTCATCCACAGGGCTCAGCATCGGGAATGTGGCAGGTGATGGTTTCCCACCATGGCTGTGTGTGACTGACCACTAGAGTAAGTTTGGGCCATGTCCAAGGGTATCAGAACTTCTCAGACCCTTTTCCAGAGTAATGTAGCTGACTTTGTGTGTACTAAAATACAGGATTTCATCAAAGCTGAGCTCAGGGTAATGACCCTGGACATGTGTCAGCCTGAAAGGTCATCGCTTTGCCTCTTCCTGCAATGAGGTGATTGTGAATGTAAGTGCATTGAACCCCTGGGGCTGGAGGGCAAAGGGTAGAGTCCCACATTGGACATGCAAAGCCTCTTCATCAAACCCCTGTGCTTGCAGCAGAGGGGTGTCTGTGCCTGGGGCTGCTGAGGGATGCCTTACAAGGGTCACCAGTACCTCTGGTCTGGGGTACCATGGGGATGGGTCCTGATCTGGAAGCAGGGAGAGCCACCTGACAGCACCAGAGGGAATGTGCTTGCCATGGATGTTGCTGGTGAAAACAAGGGCTTTAAAAGGAGCCACAAGTGGTGAGCTGGCCTGTCCTCCTCCAGCTCTTTTGTCTCTAAACTTGGATCTGACTCTTTCCACCGTCTCGTTAGGAACAAGTGCTTGGCCTGAGTTACATGGCAAATTTTGACATTTTAAAAATTGATGCCTTTTTCTGCTCGTAACTTAAGCTGTCTAGTTTATCAGAGGCATATGGAAAGTTTATTACATTCTTATTACAGATCCAGCCAAGTGAGCTGACTAATGAATGTGATTTTATTTTTTTTTTTCAGTTAGGACTTGGCATAAGAGGCCTCCTCTGAAAGGGATAGCTTTGGGTTGAGAAATAAATCACCAGAAGTTTTTTCCCCTCTGTCCTAAGAGTTCAGCTTGGCAAAAGCTGCAGCATGTCTGATTTGGGAGTGGAAAGTGAGGCACAAGAGGAAATCAGAGGTTTGCAGGAGATTTATTGAGTTGCCCTGTGATGACCCCAGTGACATCCAGCAGTGTGGCACCCTTGGTGCTCCTGCTCCCTGTGTCATGGGTAGGGAGCAGGGACAGGCTGCCAGGACAAATTGCACAAGTTCATGGGAAACCAGCATTTTGTTGCTTAAAACAACTTGGGATTTATTGATAAGGACCAGGGGTACAACTGTCCTGGGGGCTGGGTGGCTGTTGGGTGGACTTGGAACACTGTGCAAACCTGTGTGTGGTTTTCAGCAGTTAAGGGAAGCGTTAAACTCTTTGGAGGCTGCTTTGGATGAGCTCAGCTGGGTGCCAGGTATGAGAGAGTGGAAACACAGCCTCACACTGGCTGTCCTCCAAATCCTGCTGCCAGGGACACTCTCAGGCTTTGCAGTGGACACAGAGCTCCTGTACCCACCACCCCAAGCAACACCTCTCCCTGACCTGGGTGCCTGACTGTGTGCAGCTCTGCGTCATGTTTTTAGGTTGAAAATGGTGTGTTTCTGTTCTGTTGCTGTGTTTGGACTTGTGAGGCTGTGCTCAGAGAGGATGGTCCTTTCCTCCTGTGCATCCTCTGTCCCTTTCAATCCTGGGTGCCAGAGGGTACAACCCTCACGTCTTCATAGCTGATGCTGCAATTTCCCACTTTCCAGCACAAACTTTTTCTTGCACTCAGAAGATGCTCCATCCCTTCCAGTGATGCCTGGGTGATCTGAGGGCAGATCTCCCTGGGTTTTGCCAGCTCTGGACACAAATTTTAGTTTTTCCCTTGTAGGAACCACTTGCTTCTGCTTCAGTTGATTCATTAATTCAGTTGGTTAGAACTTATATTATTGTTGGTTTTCCACTACTCAAAGTATCCTCCTGTGCCTTCCCCCTGCTGTTCTGCAGCTTGTAGTGCCTGCTGGGACGATGACAGCAGTGCTGCAGAATGCAGGGTTTGGCTGGGTTGCTGTAGTTTTACTGCCTTGCCTTGCATAATGCAGAGATCTCCAGCCCAGCTCCCAGGCTTGTCCTGGTCACAGCTCGCGTTTTGTGGCTTGCCTCATCTGGTGGTGGTGGCCTTTTCCACTCCCCATATGTCCCCTTCACTTCTCTCTGCTGCACTTCTACCATCTATAGACAAAATCTCTTCCTCTGACTCACTGCTGGGTGCTTTCCTCCCTTCAGTCTGCTGATTTTGGCACAATGCCCTCTTGCTGTGAGCATTGTAGGGGGTAGCACACACAGGACACTTCTCTGGGAGAAAGTTTTCTTTGCAGCACACCAAGAATCAGACTTTGCTAGTTTTTTTCCTGCTTACTTCTCCTACATCTACATCCTGCTTTTGTGCTACGTGAGAGGAGTGTTTCCCCGCAGAGCCTGATAAATCATCTCTCCTCGAGGCTCTGCTTCTTACCTGGTCTCTTTGCAGACCATGCTCAGGGCTTTGAACACATTTGTAGGTCTTGGCAGAGCCCTACAAGGCTGCTCAGTGAGGCAGGGATGGAAGTTACACCTTTTTATCCCTGCAGCCCTTTCTCCCTATGGCTCCACATCCAGAGTGCTGGCTGAGCCTGGGGTTGCTCTGCTCTATTCCTCTCCCCTGCTCCTCTTCTACAGTGGCTTAGTGCATCCTTAAACTTGGATCCTCACAACACCAGCCATCTGGTGTGTTTTAGCCATACAAAGAGCTATTGTTTGCTCTGGATTCTGGCGAGGTAGCTCTGCTTCTGGAGCACTCTGCAGCTTTGCCAAGGGTCCTTCTGCTCTGCTGGCAAGTGCAGGTGTCTTTGGAGCAGCCTTTGTCCCTGAGAGGCACGGCTCAGATTTTCTTTTCTTGTTTTTCCTTGTCTAATCACAGTCCTGAAGTTTCCCACAGTGAGCCTACACTGAGAAGTGCCCCTATTCTTTGGCAGGGAGCAGACCTGGGGGTGATCCTTGGCTATCTTTCCGTGGGAGCAATGTTCCGAGCTTTAGGCTGGAAGTCTTAATGTCATTTCTATCATTAAATCTCTTAATGTCCTTTAGCATAAAATCCTCAAAGTCATGGTCTCAGTCAAAATGCATTGCCTAAAGCCTGCTCCCTTGGGAAGCACCGTGGAGAGGAAAGCAGTGGGTTAAAAGCAGAGCCCTGCTGCCAGCTGGGGACACTGGTGCATGACAAATGTGGCTTTTGCATTTCCCTCTGCAAATGAGCCCATAGTCAGCCTAATTTCGGAGAGAGCCGCCTCTGAACCCGAGTGACTCAGAGGAATTTATTCTGCGCCCCGGCGGTGTCTGGCGGGGCTGCGGCAGCCTCGCAGGTTTAATTTGTAAATGCTGACACATGGCATTTCCTCACCGTCTCGTTGGGAAGGGCGGCGTGTCTGCCGGCACTTCCAATTTGTCACTGTCAGGACTGGCCCCATCTCCTGCTCGTCTCTGAAATACCTTCTGATCGGTGCAGGGGAAGTTATTGGCACATAATTTATCATTTAATATTACCAGAAGGGTTTCTTCTACAAACACCCCTGAAATGATTATCCACATAATGTTTGGTAGCTCTTTCCTGCACCTGCAAAGATCTCTCTCAGTGTCTGTTTGCTGCTCTGCTGTAGTGCTGGGGAGAAAAACTGCCCTTGATGCAACGTCTCCTGCACTGAAAAGTCTTGATTAACACCCAGCTGAGGCTGCCCAAATGCGGCACCTTCCCACACTCCTGCCCTTGCAGGGACATTTTCAGGATTGCACCACTGGCATCTCCTGTCAGGCAGCTGGGGGAAATGCTTCCCCAGACCCTATCCACCTCTATGGAAAAAAGGCCACTGAGGTGCCTGGACACCTCTGTATGATGCAAAGGGGCTGGTTCTGGGGTGCTGTGCCCAGGAATAGAGATCTCCTGCATTCTTATTACAGTGGTGACAGCTTGCTCTTGAAGATGAGTGCTGAGACGTTGGGTGGCACTTGTGGGAAGAAAACCTGTCCACGGAGAGGGGGCAGAAGGCACCTGGCTGCTGTCTTGGTTCAGAGCCCTGTGGTGAAGGGGAAAGGGCTGATCCTGATGGTCTCTAGCTCCTGCTGGTGTTCATCAGGATGCAGATGCTGCAGGAGCACCCTGTGGGTTGCGATATGAGACAGGAGGAGGCAGCTGACTTGCACGCAGCTTTTCCCAGCTCATAGCCAAAGGTGGGATGTGGCAGCTACTTTTGGGGCTAAAACACAGTATTTCTCAAAAGGGGCATTGCAAAAACTATGCTCTGCATATGTGTAATACCACATCCCTTGGGGGATCAGTTCATGTTGTCCTGGCACAGCCCCTCCACTCACACTTGTCTTGGCTGCTGCTTTCTCCGTCTCCTCCCGGTGTCCTCAGCTGCAGCCAGGCAGTCAGTCCGAACCCTAGGTGGTGTTCTGACTAGCACAGGGCAGCTTTCCTTGGAAGCTGGCTCATGGTTTTATAGTTCTGCTTTATGAGAGACATGAAAGTGATTTTTGTTGTTGCTGCTTTATGAGCCAGACTTCAAAGGACGCAATTATGCAGACTGGGCGAAGACCTGCTGGTATCTCATGGAAATCTGTGGAAAACCACTTCCCTTCAGAGCCTGTCCCACAGCCAGGCTTTACTCCTGTTATTTTCACTGAAATTGCTGATTTCTGAGAAAGATTGCAGTCAGACAAGGTCTTTGGTGTCTGTGGTCATTGTTCCTTGGCCTGGACGTCCTCATCCCCTGTGACATGGCAGGAGCAGCCATGAAAGTCACTGTGGTGTTGCCAGTGTTGGATGATGGCTTCAGGGTCAGAGAGCATGAACTTATGGGAGGCAAAAGAGCCGTTGCTGGAGAATCATCTCACGAAAAGTGCAAAATGGCTGGAAAAGTGATGTTTTACCGATGTTTAGTTGTGGCTTTGCTCTCTATCCTGCTCCAGCTGGCTTTGGGCTCTGTGATGAGGTCCCTGGGATAGGGGCTGTTCCTCTGGGACACTGCACACATGCCCTGGTCCCAGCTCAGGGAAGGGGCAGATGCAGGGCAAGTACCTCCTAACCAAGCATCCTATGAGTGGTCAGACACCTCCTCTAGTAGACATCCATACCAGACTGGTCCTTCACACCTCCTCTGACTATTTGGAAGACAGTGTTGTATCTGCATCACCAGGGAAAGGTGCCAGCTCCCCTTCCTGCCCTCTGCAGCTGAACAGAACAGGGGACCCAGCCTGAAACACAGGTGATGCTCTTGGTGGGCACAGGGGTGGTTCCCATTAGGAAGTGTGCAGGATCAGTGAGAGTCACAGCTCAGATTCCAGCTTTTCCTTTGGTCCCTGAGCTTCCTAATGAAGATACTCCCTAAAAAATTCCCACCAGCTTCCCAATTCCCTAAAGCAAACTGTGGGCACAGGGCAGCTTCTGGAAAGGCAACAGGTCTCTCCCTCCTGGCTTCATTCTTCATTCATCCTTCCCAAGTCTGTAGGCATGGGGATCTGAGCCCTTTATCAGCTCCTGTACACCAGGAAATTTTGTAAGTGTCTGAGAAGACCCTGAGGCTATATAAAAGTTCAGATTGTGATTCATTTCCTTCCTATTCAGGGATAGGCTAATTTGAGAGTATGCGCTGAACATTAATTACCTTCCTTGCCATGGTTTCCTTGTCAGGCATCCTTTCCCAGATGACTTTCTGCTCACTGAGGTCCAAGGCCATAAAAGCTCCCCTATTAGGAAAGGAAATATTTTACATCAGGTTTATACTGTATGCCTGAGGTCATCAGAAGTACAGATCGAGTGGCAGAAATACACACTGTGCTCTCCTTCCTGCGTGAAAAATGAATCAATAACTCATCGATTTAAATTAAAATGTCTGCCTTGCAAAATGCCTCCGAGTGCTAATATTTGTAGCCCCCATGTTTTGCAGTGGCAATTGGAAATCCGCTGCCCCTGTAACACGTGCAGGGATCCATCTCTGCTAACAGCATGTGATTGCTGACGCCCAGAAAAAACCTGCTTTCCCTTCCCCTGGAAGGATCCAACAAGGTGAACTTTTGGAAATTGCTTCTCCTGGCACATGAATTATGTATCGAACAGGTGGCAGTCAATATATCTGACTTCTTCACGAGGTAATTAAGAATAAATGTGGGAATTCAGGCAGAACTGTTGCCCTGTGTGGAAGGTGAGCATGACTGTATGGAGCCAGCTCTGGGATGGGGAAGGGGATGCTGCAAGGGTGCAGGGGGTTGTATGGCTCAGGGGAACTCTGTTGGTCCCATTGCCTCTCGCTGTGTCCTGCTGGTGCCTGGGCACTGCACTGGACCAAGCTGCTGTTTGCATTCCCACCTCCCTCCTGACAGTGGGAATAATGCACATTTTCCATAATTCATTGTGCTATTTGCTGCTCCAGTGTACCTGTGTTTGCTACCAGCCCTGGATACTGAAATGAGCCTGGATTCAGCTCTCTGATCCTGGATGGGGTTATTACCCCCAAGCTGCTGGGCTTGGAGTGGCAAGGAGGATGGGACCTTTAACTAGTGCTGTCTCAGTCATCTTGGGATAGCATTGACTTCCATTAAACAAAATCCAAGCATTCCTCTCTGCTCAAATTTCTGCTTGTGAGCTAATTAAAAAGTAGCTGTATTAGCGAACACATCCATGGTCATTAGCAAACAGTTAAGTAACTAATTTTAAAGATTTATGGTGTTGGTAGCAGGTAAATTATAGTCTTCGGAGAGTTTTCTTGCAAATGAGCTGAAAATAAGGTTTGTTCTAGCCTCAGGGAAACATAAAGGAAATGCATTTAATGACCACAAATTGTATGTGCTGATAGTCTCAATAAGATATTTAATGCCTACTTGCAATTTTAGCAGTTGGAAAAGTACAACAGCCTTAACAGCACGTGTGGGTTGCATGTCCTCTCCACTCCTCAGCTGGTAGATCCTGCATCTGCCATCTCCGAGCAGTTCACAGCCCTGGGGGAAGGATTTCCTCCTCTTACCTGGGAAAAACTGTGATGTATTTAAAACTAAATGTGGGACTTTTGTTTTCCAGCTTTGGTTATAAAAACCTGCTAGTCTCCAACCATGACAGGGATTACGGTCTCGGTTTTGCAGTTAGAATAATGTTTAGGTTGGCAAGGGGAGCCCTGAGTGTGCTTGCAGAGGAAAGACACTTGCTGCACTTGCTAGAAACTGCTTTGAGCCGCTCTGGTCTTTATTTCTCCTCTGGGCAACCCTCACTGCCCACCCTGACAGGTCACCACAGCGCTTCCCACCATGGTTGAGGCTCGGGGCTGTGTTGCACACTTGGATGAGACATGTTGGATGGACAGAATGTGTGGGACAGCATCTCCTCCAGATCTCCTCCCTCCTGGCGTTGTGGCAGGGGATGCTGAGAGCTGCCTGGAGCTGTCAGGCTGGTTGCAACTCACATACGGGCTATTAAATCCCCAATTCTGATTTTTTTCCCCAAAAACCCTTGCGTGAGTAGGAGTACTGAGGCTAATAATGAGCAGCTCTGGGTCCAGGGAAGCCATAGATGGTCCTAAATGATTGAAGAAGGTAATTTCCCTAACGGAGCCGGGGGCCCCTGGCAGTGATTAGTGCCTGAGCAGAAATGCATCACTTAGCTCCTATTATTTAAACATAAGATACTTGAGCAAGCACACAGAATGTTGTTTGCTGTAAATTCTTTTCCCTCATTGGAAGGAGCCGTTATTTACACATGCAAGTGCTGGCAGTGTGTGGGAGCTTCCTCGCCTGCTCCTGGACCCACACAGAATATAAATGACCACGTTTCTCCTTGGTAGCAACGACTCCATCCGAGGGCTATCTTCCCTGAATGTTAACTGTTAATTATAGGGTACATTTGTATCATTAAGGTTTATCTTCAGTCCTTTCCTTCCCCCTGTTAAATTGCTAATGCATCTTGCTCATCTTAATTCCCTCAGCTTCCCCTCCTGGTCTGTGAAGGTGGTGGCAGCTGCGAGGGGGGGGGAATGCCCATGGCTGGTGAGAGAGGGACTGGGCTGTGCTGGGATCATGGAATCATCAAATGGTTTGGGCTGGACCTTAAAGATCGAGTTCCAACCCCCTGCCGTGGAGAGGGATGCCACCCACTAGACCAGGATGCTGAAAGACCCATCCCACCTGTCCGTGAACACTTCCAGGGATCTTGGAGGATAACCCAATGTAGCCAAATGCCTGATGGGATGTGGCACTGATGTTTTTGGCTCATTGCCTGCCAAAAACACACTATGGTGAAGGGATGAAAGGTGGAGACGCTGTGGTGCCCTGGATGAGGAAAAACATTCTGTGTGGCATGGGCAAGGGGCTTTGGTGGGAACTCCACTGCTGCTTGGGAGCTGGGAAAGCTCTTGCTTTCCCTTCCCTTAATGAAGAGGTGTTTCATAGGCCTGGGAACGTGCCTGACTCTGGCAGATTATTAAATAACCAGCTGGTTCACTGGGGAGGATGCCTCCAGGGATGCACAGCTTGGCTGCAAGCGGGAAGGGCTCCTCTCTCCCCCCAGCTGCAATTAAGCTCCTGTCAGCCTGAAGCCACCAGGGTGTTGGGGGGAGATGGACGACATTGCCAGCAGTCCCTCAGCACCTCGGCTGCTGGTTAAATGATTTGTATTTCAACTACCCATTAATTGGCATAAGCCCTGGCAAGGGCTGCTTCCTGTCCTCCTGGGACAGGGTGGCCTGCGGGAGACTGCCATGGAGGCTCATCCTTGTGCTGAATCCTCCTTTTCCATGGGAATCAGAGAGCTTTTCGTTCCTTTATTTAGAGGCACCTGACTCCTGATGTATCATGAGGGAGCTGTGTTTCTGCAGAGATCTGAGGGTTAATGTGCTCCCCAATTCCGGTGGAGGTTTGTGGTGTCAAGGGCTGGCCCCAAGCATGCCCTTGGCAGCAGGGTGGGTCCCAAAGCTGTGGGAAGCCAGGGATTCATCATCTGGCTCTATATTTCTATGGTGCCTGCTTATCTTGAATTGCAAACAAGTTTTTTTCTGGGTGTAGAGAACATGTCTACTCTATGTGTCTCCTTTTCCTTTTCTTTCCATGACTGCTCAGAGTAGATTTCTGCCATGCCTGAAAGCCTGTTCACTTAAAACATTAAAGGGAGCAAATTATTTAAGAGCTGGGAGCATGGGTGGGTGAGGCAGCAGAAGGCCAGATCTGTGTTTTTTGGCCATTAGGCTGCATATCATGCTTAATATAGCAGGTGATATCTTAGCCTCCCCACAAATTCAGGGCAGGAGCCAAGAAAAGAGAAACTGTTTCTTGTCAAGAATGACTTAATTTTACTAGATGCTGCCTTTAAATGGATTCCTTTAAATACGTGGCCTGAGCTCTGTGGGTGTTTGCTGGGGGAATCTCTTCCATTGCAGGAGATGTGTCCATGAGAAATAGTAGTCCTCTGGCAGATGCTGCTTCTCCTTTCTCACACACCTGGCCAGGTGAGAGGAGCTCTGGGACATCCCGTATGCTCTTCAGTGCCTCCTCCATGGGCTGCAAGTGCCATCTTGCTGTTCCCTTGCCCCCAGGGTGTGGTCACAGGGCCAAGCTTTGGAAAAGGTCTTTTGGTCATTGGAGGTTTAAAAAAATAAACCACACCCTCCAAACCCTGCTTTGCTTAGGTATCCCCTTAACTCTCCTGGGCTTTGAGTCTGGCTTGAGCCAGAGGTGCACTGACTTGTTGGGTCCTAATAAGTCAAAGTCAAATGTCCTTGAATTTTGGATATTTACAGGTTTTGCAGCAAGTTTCAGATGTGTTTGTGAGAGTGGAGGGCCCACTGGCTGCCCTTGCTGGAAGGGAGCTGTGCCTGCTCTTGGTGTGGGGGGGGACACGAAGCATCGTTGGGATTACAGGGCCACAGCGGGGCCTCGCAGCCGCCTCGTGAGGCAGAATGTTAAGCCTTGCATATCTTCAGGTCCTGTTTACATTTTTGCTACTAAAGGGATCATAAAAACCTCACCACAGAAATGTTTATATGTGTTAATAAATGGAGACAGGCTCGTTATGTGGCAGCTCTTCCAAGCACGGGAACAGCCTGACCGGGGAGCACTGCCTGGCCATCCGTGTGTGCAGACCTGCCAGATCCCTGATGACCCCTTAGAGGATAACTCTTACACCACAGAAAGCCCATTCCTACAGGTTGTAAATCCTTTAAATGTTTTGGCACTGGGGGTTTCTGAGCGCTTTGCATACCGTCATTTCTGCAAGTTTTCTCCACCCATAATTACACATACGATTGCACCTGGGTGCCAAGGTTGTTTAAAATATTCCTGCTTGGCACGTGCATGTGTTACAGCCTGAGAGATGGGAATGTTCCAGAGATGATGGAGATGCAGCAGAAGGCACGTGAAGCAGCGAGAGGAAACCTAACGTGTCAACTTCCAGACTTTCCATCCGGAGCCATACTTGGGGCTTTTCCAGCTCTCGCTAATGTTTCCTTAACCATCCCCAAGGCCTGGATTCAGCCCCTGCCTTCCTCCTTCATCCTCAGCTGATGTCTTCATTAGGGGAAAGCACGAGGTCAGAGGTATCCTCTTAAATCCAGCATGCTGGCTCTTTTTACCACTGTTTTTTTCCCTGCATTTGGAAAAGGCAGAGGGGGAGGCTGGAGGGTTTCTGCTTCAGTTTCTCTTACCGCACCTTTGCTGGATCTGTGCCTAAAAAAAACGTAAGTTCTTTTCCCCATCATAATCTTTTGCCTTATTCAGAGCAAGCTTTTAACCCTGGGGCTGTACCTCGTGGTCCCTGGGATGCTCCAGTGCCTGTTGAGGGTTATTTAAACCCCCGTCTGGTGCAGGATGCCAAGGCAGTGATTTTTCTTAGGAATTCAGAGCAAAAACTCCCCCAAAGAGCCAATTAGCCCCTATTTACCCCACAGTGCTCAAAGCCAGGCTAGGACCACTTAAACCAGCCCTGATCACTTTAACATGCTCCGTGGGCTTTGGCAAGGCTACAGTGTCTGTCCTGGAGCAGCACCAGCCAGATCCAGGCTGATGCACATCATCCCTGCTCCAATCCTGCCCACTGCCTTCCACAGCCATGTCATGGAAATCCTGGCACTCACTGAGTTCTGTGGTTACAATTTTTGGCCAGCGTGCCCAGGACTCAGAGGGCTTTCCCTGAGGCAGGAGTTCCTGCCTGGCTGTTCCTCCCTTGCTTCGCGTCACCAGTCTCTTACTTGCAGCCTCTAAATAGGTTTATTTTCAGCATTAATAGATTTTTGTATTGTTTGTTGTTGTTGCTCTCAGGAAATCATGAAATTTGGTGATTGGAGCAGCTGGATGAGGAGCTGGAGGAAGTAGGAGTCAAAAACGATTAAAAGGTGGTGGTGGGAGCAGCTCCAGCGCGGATGCACGGATAAGGCAAAGCCCCTGAGAGACAGACAGGAATTTCCTCTGTGCGGCCGAGAGCAGGAGCTGGCCCCTCTGCTTTTTAAATCATTTTATTGTGGAAATGACCTAAAAATTCACAATCCCACAAGGTACACTGTGGGGAGAGGAAGAGAGGGAGGCTGCTGGCGCCGGTGCCAAGAGGCCACCGAGAGGGGCAGGCCTCCCTCAGGAGGACACAAGCCAGGATGAAGGGGGATAAGGAGCAGCAGGGGCTCCCAGCCAGGGTGACCTTGTGTGGGGCAGGATCTGGGCAGACATTGCTCTGCACAGCACTTCTGAGTGAGCATCTCCCACTTCCAGGCATTTTCAGGTTGCTTTTCTCCCTCTCCCCAGAATCTGTGCCTTCCTTTGCCATCATCAATCACTTTGGCTGGGGCCGGGAACTTTATCTTCATTTTTGCCCTTGAAGAAGATGTCATTGCTGCGGCATTAGCACAGGAACATTGCCTTCTGCTTGCCAGCACTTGCCATTCCCGCAGAGCCTCCTCAGCAGCCAGCACTGCTGCAAGAGGCTCTTTATTTTGCTTAATGTCCTGGGATTTTCTGAGGCTGAGTTGGGAATGCAGGCGCTGCTCTGAGGCACAGGCAATCATGTTCACCAAACCAAGGTTGTGTTTGGTGTGGTTCATTTGGCAGCTCTGAGGTCTGGTCATCTCTTCTCAGTACTTAAAAGGGGTTTATAAAAAGGGAGAATGACTTTTTACGTGGGTGGATAATGGGGAATGGTTTTAAACTAAAAGAGGGAAGATTTTTATCAGATGTGAGGAAGAAATTCCTTAATCAGAGGGTGGTGACGCACTGGCAGCAGTTTCCTATCCCTGGAAATGCTCAAGGGCAGGTTGGACATGGCCTGGTATAGTGGAAGTTATCCCTGACCATGGCAGTGGGGTGGAACAAGATGAACTTAAAGGTCCCTTCCAACCCAAACCATTCTATGACTCTATGATATCCACCTCTCGTGAAACCCAAACCTCATATGAGTTGCTATTTGGTTACTCTTTCGTGCCCCAGCTTTGTGTTACTGCTTAACCCTCATCTAAGAGAATTAATCAGCTTCTCTCCTGAATAATGCCCCTAAATTCAGCTTTATCTTCCACCCATGTGCTGCTCCATGGGCACTGTGGGACTCACTGCCCAGGCTCAGGGCTGGGTAAACCCATAGGCAGCTTTTGAGCCTCTCCACAAGCCATCCCACCGTGCCAGCATCACCTCTGGTTTTCAATCATCTTAATTCTTTAGCAGAGGCGTTCCTGTACATTAGCTTAACGTGTCGCCGGTGTAATATCCGTGATGCTGATTAAATTAAAGAAAGGCTTCCACTAAAACTGGGATTTGATTACGTGTGTTAATCCCCTTTTTTTCCTCCCCAGAGGAGATGTGACAGGGAGCATGGTGGGTGCTCTCCTGCTGTGCAAGGCTTTTCCCAACATGAGGTGGAATCAGCTGGGGAATTAAGGTGACAAGAAAAGATGCTGCACAGTTTGGTTAGTCAAGAAAAAGGAACGCTTTCTTCCCAGACAGGAAAATCCCACTTTATACTTGTCTCTAGTCTTCAATTTAACAAGATTTTGCTCATTTATCTTTTAAAAAAAAAAAAGATCCTGTGGGAAATATTTGTTGTGCTGGCTCCCCCACAGTGCTGAGAGCACAGATGGAGCAAAATGGTAGCGAGGTTTAGTTGTGGATATAGTTTTTTTCTTATTTGTTTCCAGGAAAGCTCGGGCATGTGCAGGGCAACACTGGTCCAGGATGCTGATGTTAGAGCATGACATGAGCTCCTGTCCTGCAGCCATGAGGCTGTCCTGGCATCAGGTTGGGTTTGGGCTTCACTGAGCAGAGGGGAAAAAAAACAAAACCAAAAGCTTGCCTTGATCCTCCCCCTCAAGGGAAATTTCCATCCATACCCCACTCCTGGGAAGCAGCTCTAAAGGTTTTTCAAGCACTTTGAGAGCTCCTGTTAAAAGGTGCTATCAAAATGAAAAATGTGATTTTCTCGGAGTGGCCCCACCTGTGACTCATCCATCTCCATTAGGGCAGAGACTCAGAGTGAGTTATGGGAAGTCCTTGTTAACCTCAGGGGATTTTTTTTTTTTCCTAATTTTGGGGGTGTTTTTGCTTGCTGGGCAGATCTAGCAGAGGATTCTCATGGAAAAAAAACAGTTTAATGCTAATATGGTACAGCATTTATTAAAAGGAAATATTTTGCACTTCAAAAAATCTATCAAAGGCATGAATTTGGAAACAAGAAAAATCCCTTTATCTGACCAGAAAATCTTGTCAATGCATTATCTCTCTGTGATGAGGAGCCAAATGTAAAACTAGGCTCTCACCAGGATGGTTGTTTCCATCCCCAGTCAGGGAATGAGATAAGTAGCTTTAAAAAAACACCCAATCTATTAAAAAGTCAACATTTAGTTTGGCCTCAAAAACGGAAATCTCTCTTGTGTGAGACCACTTGTTCCCCGAGACGCTGCTGACCTCAGGGAGGTTATTTTTAGCCAATCTCATTTTTAGGCTTCTTCCCACCAGAGTGGGATGAGGCCAGAAAGCAGGATCTGTCCCCAGAGCATTTCTGGACTGCTGAGGAACTTTGGTGCTGCTCAAACCCATCCAGACCCGTTGTTACAGACAGGCAGAGAGACAGGTGCTGTGCTGGTCACATTGCTCAGTCGGGAGGGATGGTGCATGGGACAGCATCTCTTTGGGACTTTCTGCTCTTGCTTTAAAGTTATTCAATTGATGGCTTTGGAGTGTTTTTCTTTGAAGTTTGTGTGGAAGGGTATTAAATTAAAACAGGGTTTTGCCAAATCAGTGCACTTTCCTGAAAGCTCAAAGTGAGTTCTTGCTCTTTCTCTGCCTGTTAGAAAGAAATATTATTATTTTCTTCGGAGGAGGGGAAAAATTATGTATACATTTCTGGTTTTAATCTGAAACTTGAAGATACACTGTTTCCCCTTACTGCTGATTGTGGTGAAAAGTCCTATTTGGGGAGAGGGAAGAGTCACATCCCTGCACTGCTGGCGTGGGTTACCCTGGGACAGACTCACACCATTTTCCACATTGACAGGATGGAAATCCTGGTCTAGAAACTCTCCTTGTGTCCCCCTGAAGCCCTGGCACGTCATAAGACCCTATATTTAACTTCAGAGTCCACTTAGGCTAAATAAGAGCCCTTTTATAGGGAATGAGAGAAGTTAAACATATTGTTGGGTTTACAAGTAGTCATTAAATATTTGCTGCTGGGCTGCGATGGGTTCCCACTCTGTCTCTAACTCGCTGTCAAGTCTGTTTAAAAGGATATAAATAAGCCTGGAGGGGCTCTGGGGCCACAGTGGCCCAGCCCTGCTGGGGACAAGCCCCTGGCTTTGAATTTTTGGAGGGATTTTGTCTCCCCTGGTTTCTGTTTCTCCCCTGCCATACAGAACCACCTGATAAAGCAATAACTCAGCTTTATTGATTATGTCAAAGGCAGTAATTCAAGAAAGCTATTTAAATTCACAAGAGGAAGCTATCGCAATTATAAGTGTCTGCAGCAGATTATTAATCATTTTTGTTATGGCTATCAAGCCACGAGACAGACATTTTCTGTAAGGCTTACGTGAGCGCCGACTTTTCAGTAATGACTTGGGTTTTGCTCTCTTATTGGTTTGTAGTGCAGAATAAAAAATAAGCAAACTGCTTTTTATCTAAATCAAAGTGCATAAAGCTTTATAGCATATTGCTGTAGGAGCATATGAACTTCCAGTAGTTTAAATTCATGCTCTGCTTAATCCACCCAAATACCAGTGCTGTTTTGTACTCCCCTTCCCTTTATTTCTCCAGTGTTATTCCCAACAATAACACTGTGATTTAGGGCAAAGCAAGTTGACTGTCCCTGGAATTGTTCAAAAAATATGTAGATGTGTGCTTAGGCACAGGGTTTAGTGGTGGACTCAGTGAGCTCAGAGGATTTTAATTATCCTGTGATTTCTTGCAGCATTTGCCTGCACATGACCATTAGTGAAAGGCTGAATCCAGACCCCTCACAAGTCTGGTGCTTAAGGAGGAGGCAGGTCACTCCCCATGGTGTCACCATGCCATGGCCATATTGTGGTCCTTGGTGGGTTTTCAGGTCTGACTCTGTATGTCCAGCACTTCATATCACCCAAATCCCTGCATCATTATCTTCTGCATCTGCTTTATTGATGTCTCACCCCCTGCCCAGTCTCCCATGACATTCTGCACCTCACAGTGATGGGGAAACCACCCGTGAGCTATTCCTTCATACCAACAAATCAGAGGAAATTTAGGCAAGGGGAATAAAAACCAATGAAGGGATGGAGAGCATGACTGATGGGGGATGATTAATAAGGGATTGAGAACTTGTGTGGGAAGGGGGAACATCGTGTCACCAGAAAGCTGTGATGTTTTGCTGGATGGGGCTGGGGCACTGGGGAAGGGAAGGGGCAGAGCTGGGTCTTGTGCCTCCATGTCCTTTGGGTGCAGATGATCCTGCTCCATGTGATGCCCTGCTCCCTCCAGTTGGAGGTGGTTTGTGCCCCTTCCTTCCCATCTCCTCGCTCAGGGTCTCATGCAGATGGATGTTTTTGGGGTTGGTTATTGCCATTCAGCTCTCCTGTGAATATCTGGCTCTTCCAGCCAGGGAAAATGGGTTTTTACACCACTCTCTTAAATTACTACTTACCTTTGGTTACCAGTGAGCCCCCAGAGCTGATAACACCAGCAGGTTGAAGCCAGGCAGCCTTGGCTGAGGGCCAGTCCTCATTTATACCGTGGACAGGTTTGGTTTTTTTTTTTCCAGAAAGGCAGTTAAGCAGAACATTTCTCTATAAAAAGCTGCAAAAGAGATCAGAGCAGCTCTGCCTCTCCTCTTCCATCTCCTCTGCTTAGTGACCTAGAACTAAATGTTTTATTATTAGAAGAAAAAAAAAGTAATATATATATATTCAAGGCAGGTCTTTGAGAGAGGGTTTTGGGAAGGCAGCTCTCCAGAGCAGGATGAGGTGATGCTTGCATGGGTCACTTGCTGAAAAGGATAAGGGGGCATGGAGCATCCTCTCCAGGGGATGAAGAGCTGTGAGGTCCCTGTAAGCACAGAGTCAGCTCCCCACTTTCATCTGCTGAGCTGGGGCTTGGAAGCAGCAGCCTTGGTTTGGGAGGCAAGGAACTTGATGGGACTCAGAAGCCCTGCAGAGCAGGGCCCTCCCTGGGACCAGCTCTGAATCTTTTGAAAGGGATCAGCCCTGGTCCCCTGTGGATGTCTGAGTAGAGCCCAGGGTGTGGTCATTTGTCCCTTGTAAAATCAGAACAGTGGGGTGGGAGTCACAGGACAGCTGGGGGATGCTGTCCTGATGGACAGCTGAGCCTTGTCCTGTGTGGCCTGAGCTGGGGGACGTAGTGTCCTTCAAAATGCAGCAACGCACCATCTTGGCACAATTCCTTTTTCCTTCCCTCAAAGTTGTGCTGGTTTTGATTAAATACCTCATCAAACGTTTATTTTGCCTGAAAGGAAGCTTTTGTTCTTGTTCTGGGGCCTTTCAGTTATAAAAACTTTGGCCAAAATCACTTAATTAAAAATGTACTTTTCCTGCTCTGCTCGTCAGGGAGTCGTTTCGAGGTGCATCAGTGCCGAGGTGCAGAACGGGGTGTCCACAGGGTAGCAAAGCCTGGATGTGCCAGCTGGGAGGGAGATGGGGCTTTGGGCAGCAATAGCTCCTCTGGACTCCCAAGTTGGCTCCAGAAGCGTGAACTGTCATAGAATTGTTGGATATCTCAAGTTGGAAGGGACCTGTAAGGATCACCGAGTCCAACTCAGTGGTGAGCAAGGATTTTTCCTTCTGGCTCTACTTTACACTCAGAGGAAAAGAAGTGATTCGTAAAGTGGTCACACCAGCTCAGGTCACCAGTGGATGTGTGACCACGAGTGGGCAAAAAACAGGGTTTAATTTTAATTAAAGTTCTTTTCCTAGGAGGTGCTCTGCCATTACTCATGGCAGCCCCACAGGTAGGTAGGGCTTTGTCTCTCTCTTCTCCATCAATATCAGATACTCCATGGATGATGAGCAGGCCTGTCCCTGGGCTCTACCTCTGAGCAGTCAAGTACCTTCAGGTAGCTAAAAAAGGCAACATAGAGGTGAGATGTTCCTCACCTTGCTGAGCATAGGGGCTTTATTTTTGCTCCATCATATCAGCTGTAAACAGCTATTAGAGATTCTCCTGCAGAAGTCCACGTATGAAACGCTTTGGGTTCTGTCCCAATTATAAAGCAGCAGAACAGAAGGAATTAATGCTGCGACAGCAAATGCTGGGGAAAGAGGTTTTTCAGGGGGAATTGCCCTGAAAATGTACTTTGGTGGTCGCCTTGTAGTTCTGGGTGCAGAGCCCGCAGCCCCTGTGAGATGAGGAACATTTTCCTGTTACAGACAACTACATCCATGTTTTATGTCCCTGGTGTATACATGGCAGGGTGGGTGCAGTTGCAGTGCTGGGTCCTTCCTCAGCTGGGCATTGTGGCTCTTAACTGAAGAACACTAAGCAATTAAAAAATGGTCTCTCCAGGCAGCTCCTGGATGTTGAATATGGTCCTGGCCAAAAGCAAATAGATCCAAGAGAGTACCCAGTTGGTGATGGGCAATAGTGGGGTTTCCTCTTGTTGCTGGCCTGGTGCAGGGCACAGGGAGAGGAGTGCGAGTCCATGCTTTGGCCACTGCTCCTTAAATCCCAGTACAATACCCTCTTGATACAGCACCTTCAGGGAAGAGTTGGTGCTGGCACATCCCAACAGGTTTTGCCATGGTGAATTTTCTGGCTTTTCCATCTTTCCTATCCTAATTTTCAAGGAAAACTTTTTTTGGTTCAAACTTTTGGCAAGCACTGTGCCATGGAGCAACAGAGCCCAGCTGGAGGTTCTCAAGAAGCCTTGCCTAAATAGGTTTCACCCAGGTGCAAAGGGTTGCAGGGTATTATTTACTGAGCTGTTGGTTCTGGGCTGCACTGGGGATGGAGAGAGGACCAACAGCCAAAGCTGCTGTTCATTTGGGATGCACTTGGTTTTCTTTCCTAAAATGTAAATGTCTCTTAAATAAATGGACTTGCTTTGTGGCCTGTGTTTTGGTTGCTTGGTTCATCCTTGTCCTTTTGCACCTTTTAGTACAGAGAGGGATGGGTTGCCCAGGTGGGAGGGAAGCCAGGCTGAAAAAGCGTTGTAATTTCCCCTTTCCTTTCTGTAATCATCATCAAACTAATAGCCAGAGCCTCTGCTTTGCAAGCAAACATCTCAGAACTGATGGATGCTGCCATTTTACTCTGCATCACTCGGGTCGTATTTTAATTTGCGCTGTACAACCTCTCCCTTCCATTAGCACCAACGTTTTCGGGTCTCATTTTCCCATAAATTTTGCTGTGCTGGCTCCCAAAGGCAGCGACGCTTTCGGCTTCTCCTCACGGCTGCTGTCGGCATGTCTCGGACGAGCAGTCACCCTGCTGGGACGTGCAGATGGATGGATGGCACTGCCAGCCCTGGCACTGAGGGTGAGACAGGAAGGGCCGAGGTGAGAGTTGTCAGAGGGGTAGGAGGAGGATCTGGAAGTCAGGCAGGGGAGGCTCTGAATGGACTGGGCACCAACTGCGATTTTCTTTCTTGTGTTTCATGTGAGACAAGGACTAAGTGCTGTGCGAGGGCTCTGCTGCGCCGGTTCTCGAGATGTTAAAAAAAATACACAAATTTACTGCAAACAACCCCCGAACAGTCTGTTCGAGCTGGAAATCTCACCGCTCACTTGATGTGACCTTTTTGGCTGCAGGGAAGGGAAGGCGGGTTTGTGTTTCCCATAAATAGCGTCTCGTAGGACAGCAGGAGGTGTGGAGGGAGAGCATCCCCCAGAGCAGCCTAAGGGCAACCCCGCTCTGCACAATCCTGCCGTGGATTTCCACTGGGCAACGCTCCTGCCTGGCAGTGCCAGCACACCCACTGCAGCACCTTGTCTTCCTTGAGCGTGAAATTTGGCGAGTGACGGCTGTTCAGGGGGGTCAGTGTGTCACCTGAGGGGTGTCTGCTGTCAGAGAGCTTCAGCCAGAAAGGCTGGAGGGAAAAGTACATATTTGTGGGGATGCAACAGCATCCTTTGGTGGTGGGAGACTTTCTGGTGAATGTGGAGGGGCAAACTGGGGCAACAGACCCCACTGGGCAACAATCTCCAGCAGGGACCTGTTGTTGGGAATTGAGAGTCACCCAGAAAAGATCATCTAGATTCCAGACCTGGTGTGTCTTCCCTGTTCCTTTCCTTTCTGCCTCTGAGAAACAATGGGAAAGGCATAAAAAGAGCGGATGACTCTTTAATCTGAGAATGGTTACAAATGTCTTGTGTTTTGCAGGATTTAATGAAAAAAACACATTCCTTCCCTGCCCTCTTTGGCTCTCAGCTTTATGTTCTTTATGTCGGCTCTCCCCATAAACCCAGCCTGCATACTGCAGCCCATCTTGAAGCCTGTGGGAAGCAGTTTTCTCTGGTCCGTGGGAGGGCTGGTTGGATCAGCACAGGGACCAAAACCGTGGGGATTTTACCCCAAGATGAATGACTGGGCTCCATGGCCCAATTTGGTACTTTTACTGCTCTCCTCGAGCTCCAGCAGCATTGTGGGGATGAGGAGGGAACAGGGCAGACTGTCCCAGGCACAGTCAAATGGCTGAAGAGGTTTCAAGGGAGATGTGTATCCAGAAAACCCCTTGGGCTGGCAGTGAGGGTTTGCCCTTGGCTGGCAGAAAGGCACCGGTGACGGCTCCAGCCACCCCACGGCACGTCCCCAGGGCTGTCCCTGGGGTCTGTGTGCCTGCCGATGCCTGCATCCGCAGCGGCACAAGGCGCTTTCCCTTTGGCAAAGCGACAGGGTAATTAATTTCAGGGCCATTGTGCTGCAGTGGCAGGCGCTGATTTATAGCCCAGGGAACAGCTTCTGGTTCAAAGTGCACATCCGTTGTGTTAATGCTCCATGATCTTTACCCCCGTGAGGAAATGGCAGAGAATGAGGAGATTATTGCCACCAGACTGGGCTCCCGGTATTACCATGATAAAGCCGGTGCAGATGAGGGGTGGGCTGTGCATACAGAGCAGCTTCCCTTCCCCATCCAGAGCCCGGTGGCTTCCCCAAGGATGGAGCTGATGAGGGACTGTTGGTCACACACTCCTTGCACCCAGCTGCTGCTTGGGGCCCTTTTGCTGCTTCTTCCCCTCCTCCCCCCATCCCTTTCTGTCTATTAATTCTACTGTTAAAAGGCCTTTTAGGAAAGGAGTGTGATGGGACAGGCCAGGGAAGGAAAGCCTGGTGTGGCTGCCTGGCTCCTCCGGGACCAGGGCTTTCCAAATTCATCCTTTTCCCAAAGCAAAGGCTTGGAGGGGCAGGTGGATGGCAAGTGGGTGTGCAGGGTACTGCCCATCCCTGGGCATCTCCTTCCAGCCCCACTTCCACCAGGAGCCACCCCGGCACTCAGTTCATCAGCTTTTGGAAGCTGTTTTTTCACGTGCAGTCTGTGAGCTGGGCAAGTCATTCCCCTGGCAGAAAAAACATCTCTTTTTACTGGATTGATTTTCTGCTGTTTTCTGGCAATGCTTTCAGCCCCGAGAGCTGGTGAGGCAGGCAGGAAATGCTGGCATCCCATGAGCCTCTCTCTGTCTTTACTGGGTCCATCTTGCCTTCCCTGACACCAAGGAACTAATTCCAGGCCCATCAAAGCTTTTGAGAGTTTGGCTTTCCCCCCCCCTGCTGAGGGTGTTTTGGCTTTTTGCAAAGGAAAGGCTGCGTTTCTGCTCAGCACCATGTTCAAAATAAGCCCAGCTGTGACTGAGGGTTGCCAAAAGGACTTGGGGCAGGTTGTGAGACTGCTGCAAGGAGCTGAGTTTCACCTTTTTGAGCATCTGGGTACCTGAGATAAAACAAACCCTGTGTGAGAAACACGCCCTGGGCACCCCAACACTCCTAAGATCAGCACTGCTCCCCACAGTCACAAGAGTGCCCTGTAAAGTGGTACCTTGGCAGGGAGAAATGCTGCATCAGCTCTCAGGGCTCAAGGACATGGACCCATTGCAGGAATCTGGGCAAAGGAAGACATCAGGTCTGTAGGCAAGATGGTTGTTTCAACCCCTCCTCAGCCCCTGCCTGGGATTTCCTTTGGGGAAGATCTGTGGGCTGCGCTGGGATGATTCAGGGTGATTTCATCCTTATCTGGCCGTTCCTCAGAAAACAGCTTCTTGTTGTGCCTGGTTTGGGGTCTCCCAGATTCACAACAGCAGCAGTGAGGGATCCCTGGAAGCTCCTGAGCACTTTCACTGGGTGCAGCCATCCCTTCCAGGCACAGTATCCAAACCTCAGTGAGCGGTGGGCTCGGATCCCTGGGTCACTTCAGCAGGGTCTGGATCATACCCAAAATATTCAGTGCCTGGAACAGGAGGGCTCTGCATGCTGCTGGGATTTCTAGGTGTTATTCTAATACTAATAATTAATACAGTGATGTGTATAATCCCATGCACAGAGAGTTGAAGCGTTCCCTAAAGCTTCTTTGCATCATAAAACTCCTAATCAAATACAGAAGAGATCCCTGCCCTCTCCATAGCTTTAATCCTACTTCTCTTCCAGAACTAAACAGCTTTAAATTCCTCAGTCCCAAGTGTATTGAGCCGCAGAGGCAAAAACTTTGCCATTTTTAAATCCTCCCCTAGTGCCAGACCAAAATCTCTGCAAACACAGACTCTGTAATCCTCGCTAATTTATCAAAGGTGCTCCTGAATGCTAATTTTCCCGTGCTGCGCTCCTGGATCAGAATTACAATTGATTGACTATAAAATGATAATTATACACTGGGAGCTTTGCATTGTGTAAACACCTTAAATTGATTCTCCTGCCCTGCCAATTGGGAAATTCTTTCCATCACATGCTGGCTCTATCTGAGATCGAAATGATTCTGCCTTTTACAAACTTTCCTACCATGTATGGATTTTCTTGCTTAAAGCAGGCAGCAAGTGCTTTCTCCACTGTGCTGGGCTGGTGCCAGAGCAGCAGAGACTCTCCCTGGAAACAACTAGTGGAAATGGGGGTTTTCCAAGAGGTGTGAGTACAAAATAAGGTCCCTGTGAGGACTCATGGCTCCAGGGGTGACAGATAAAACAGGGCAGTGCCTTGGGTGGTTCCTCAGGCATTGGGATGGAGCTGCTGGAGGTGTTGTGGTTGGAGTGAGACTGTACTGTGCTGTCCCATCCACAGAATAGGCATCTGAAGAGGCTCCTGTTACTTCAGAGATGATCACCAACAGGGATAGGAGAGGACAGGACAGGACAGTTCAGTTGGAAGGGACCTACAATAGTAATCTAGTCTATATGCAGTATTACACATCCCTTTGGAGGCCATGGCTCATCCAGGGATCCTCTCCCCAGGAATTCCCTGGTTTTCCTCCAGCCTCCCGTTTCCTGCGGACGCAGATCTACCCTATATTGAAGTAGTGATTTCTGCTGCAGGAAGAGGCTCTGAACTTTAGACATTTCAGGAAAGGCTTGTTATACATCAATATTCTGGCTATAAAAAGAATCCCACGACCATAGTGGTGAAGGGGAAAAGCCACCCTTCAGTTTCTTGACACATCTGTATTTTCAGTCTCCTGCAATCTGTTTTTTGGACTCTAGTGTTAGTTCCCATTTCCCATATTTTAGGGAGGGCTTGTTCTGTGAAAGGCATCAAGAGGCATCCCCAGACAGCCAAACCATCTGGAAAACCCAGAAACCTGGACAAAGCTGTCTTGAAAACAAACTTCTCTTCCCATCTTCCTGAGTGCTGTTGCGGGCCCTGCCAAGGAGAACAGGAATGATACTACTGGGATGCTCCACAGCTCCTCCATCCCAGCTGGGGGAGAGGATTTCTCCTTCCTCTAATAGGATGTTAATATAGCACTCAGAGGACCACACAGCTAAATCAATCTTACAACAACATAATTTACTTAAATGGATGTGTCCAACAGTCTTAAATGTCTGTTCAGTGGGTGCACATGCAGCAGGACGATGCTGTGGGGTGAGGGGACCCGGGATGGCACTGGGGCAGCAGAGTCAGGACCAGTGCAGAGCTAATGCACCAAATCCCTGGTGAGACCCTGCTGCCGGGCAAATAAAAGCAAGGGCAGACTCCCTTCTCCTCCTCACTCTCTCCTGTTTGCTCAGACCTTGCAGGCCCATGGCCATCTGTCTCTGTCAGCAGTGGGAGCAGGGGGCACAGGGGATGAGCCTTGGTGGTGGGTGTTGATGTTTCAAAGCCCCTCGTGTGCTCAGTGGACAGAGCATCCTACCCATGGGGCCAGAGGGGAGGACACCACCACATCCTGCTGCCACGGGGATGAGCAGTGGCTGTGGTCTAGAAACAGAGGACCAGAGGGAGAGAAAATTAAAAAAAGAAGGTAGAGAGGTAATTAAGTCTGGTTTATCCACAATCCCCAGGGGCTTGCACGCCCCATGAGGCTGCACTGTGATCTGCCCTGCAGGCAGCACGTGGAGTTTCACAGAGGTTTGCTCAGCCTGAGGGGCAGGATGGTGCAGTGAAGGACCTCGGGATTTCTCCAAGATGAATTGATGTTTTTTCTTTAAAGCTGCTGCATATGTCCTGAGGTGGTTTCTGTGGTTTCTTTCAGTAGGTAACCACTGGGCATACTCAGAAATAAAGCCAACCTTACAGGGCATGGGAGGCTGCTGGGGCAGGCAGGGGCATCCCAAGGAGGATCAGTACAGTGCTGGAATGGCAGCTTCTGGGAATGTTCAAACTGGCTTTCTCTTAAGAGCAACCTCTTACACTTCGGAATTTTTGAAAATCTCTTCTTCAGTTGTATCCTTAAGTATTTGTTGGATGTCTTCCTTTTTTTTTTTTTTAAAAAAGCTTCTTCATCCAAATTCTTCGCTCTGTTATTCCCCCAAGGATCATGTTTGCATTTGGCAGGGAGGGAGCTGGCTTGGTTAAACATAGACCTTGGTGAAGTCAAGCCAGAGGGATTGCAGAGCTCTCTGTACCTCTCTCTGCAGCTCAAAGTCATCTTCCTTTCTGTCTTACCATGTAAGAGACTCGGTACACACAAATCTGGCATCTTGCTGGTTGGCAATGGCTCTGTTCCTGGCATTTTCCTTGCAGGAGGCAGGCAAGGGCTGGAGGGCTGCACTTGGATATTTACTGCCTTGCTGAGTGTGCAAACAGCTGTGCCCCACACAGTTGGGCTGTAGGGTCTGGGAGGGGCAGATCGCTCCCGTTTAGTGATTTCATTAGCTGGAGGAAGAATATTCCTTCTTAGCAAGGATATGTTTGTCCACATCACTTTGGAGCCCCAAATCCATCCCTGTCCCATCCTCTGCTTTCCTTGGGACTGCTACAAAAGCTCTTTTGGCAGTGCTGGGGAGGGCAGGGGAGAAAGAGCCCTCAGTTCCTTGGAAGCGCCGAGAGGAGTAGCGTGGGCAGCCTGGAGATTAGTGGAGGAATGTGAACAATTTGGGATGAGCCGGCAGAACCACCGTGCTGCCTGGCACGGCCAGGGCTCCCTTCTACAGCTGGGATCCTCAGGGCCCTGTGCAGGCACAGCTTGGAGCCGAGCACAGGGTGCTGAGGGGCTCATCCCCTCCCTCCTTCTCCAGGACTGCAGGGCTGTCCCAGGGTGCGGGTGTGCGTGAGACTCAAAAAAAAAAAAAAATCCCATAAAATCCCTTGGCCCCATTACAGAGCCAAGATAATGAGGGGAGCTGTGCTTTTTCTTCATTAAATGCGTGGCTAGACTCTTTTGCAGCATCTCCTTTTCTCTTCCCTCTCTCCCCACTAGGGTGACATTGAGCCCCTCTAATCACACTGTAACTGGGCAATAATCTAAATCCATATCACTGAGTAAATTGACTTTAATCCCACAATCACAGCTCCTGCCTTCCCTTCAGTGGGCAAGCGTGGCTGGAGCAGCAGCTCCCTGCAGGGCTGTTTCTCTTTGGCTGGCTTTTTGTTGGGGTCCCCAAGTCCAGGGACATGGTTCTGCAGCAGCACCTGGGCTCCTGTGCACCTCAGGGATGAGACCTGAGCGCCCCAGTGCTGCATCAAGGGACTTGTTCCATCCCTGAGCTGTGTTTAAATTCAACTTCATTAACCAAAGGCATTAATGAAGGAACAGGTTTCCCAGAGAAGATGTGGCTGCCCCATACCTGGAAGTGTTGAAGGCCAGGTTGGGTGGGGCTTGGACCAACCTGGTCTAGTGGAAGGTGTCCCTGCCCATGGCAAGGGAGTTGGAACTGGATGATCTTTAAGGACCTTTCCAACCTGAACCATTATGGGATTCTCTGATTGAATCTGAGTGGCTGGGTTGCATTAACCTGTGCCTAATGCACATGGAGCTGCTCTGTATCCATTTCAAAACAGAAGAGCCATCCCAGCAGCACCGTGGTGTGCCAGGGTGTCTGCTCTGAGGCCACATGGGCTCTGTGTCCCCCAGTACCCCCTCTCAGCCCCACGTTAAGCAAAGGCACCAGGTTTGATGGCCTTTGGGGCATTGCCCTTGGCTGGGGAACAGGATTATGTTCTGTCTTAGTGTTTTCTCTGGGAGTCAACATGTTCTCAGCAAAGTATTATCGCCGTAGTCAAAATAAACTGATTTACGTACACGGTCCTTTTATTGTTACAGGGAGTTTCAATATGTGGCTGGTCTGGTTTTCCTTTCACCTCCTTCAAATGACTCATCTTTACACGCATCTGGTGTCCTTATTGCAGACTAATGATTCATAGGGACAGTAAGGCAGGGAGAGCGGAGGGAGAGGAGCAGGATTGGTGCCTCCATGGGGAGGCTCGTGGGTGAGTCACGGCAAACCGCCAGGCAGGATGCGGCACTCCGGCTTCCCAGGGAAAATCCGGTGACATGAAGGCAGCGGGAGGCTTAGCCTGTCCCGGGAGTGTTGGCATTGCCCAGGGCCTGGGGAGCTCCAGCTCCAACCTTCTCTCCTTCCTGAGCCGGTTATTTAACAGTGTGACAGCTGGAAACGCATCTTGTGTGATAGCAATGGGCATTTTAATCACCTTTTAGGGAAGATCTTGATTTCCAATCCCTACGTGTAATCAGCTGCTTAATTCCACTGGGGGTGGTGTCAGTGTGAGATGCCTGTTGCTCCTGTGGCTGTAGGAGCTTCTCTGTCCCTCTGGGGTTTGGGCACCCCTGGGACTTTCAGGGAGCAATTTTGGTGGCCTGGACATGCCAGCGCTGCCCAGGTCCCTCTGCAGCTCTGTGTCATCAGTGGGCAGGTGCTGTTTGGTTTGATGTGGGTGTTGAGAGGGTTTGCAGGGGCTGCTCAGGGATTGTTCACCACCCTGAGCTCTGCAGCAAATTAAGCACAAAAATAGATCTTTCTGTTCATTTATCCTGACCAAAACATCAGAGAAAAGCAACAGAGTGCAGGTGAGGGTGTCCAGCAGCACAGAGCTTGAGGTGTAGTGCTGAGGAGATGGGTGCATGGCATGGTCAGCCCCAAATCGAGGACACCCAACACTCCAAGAAGGGAGAGCCTATAGAGTGGGTTTGAAACACTTTGGTGCAATGAGGTGTTTCTGAACCTGTTGTATAATTTCCCCCAAAGTGCCCCATTCCCAACCCTGGAGTGAGAGAACTGGGAGGGGTCCATCTGTTCCCACACCTCGGGGAGGAGGGACAGACCCCCACAGGAGTGGGAAGAACAACTGCAGACACAAGGCTCCAGCTATCTGTCACAAACTGACTTCCATGAGCAGATAACTCACACATTGCAGGAGTCAAACATGAGGAGCCAAGCGAAACGATGTCGTAAGCCTTTTGGGCCCAGGGTGGTTGCGGTGGGGATGAATTTGGCCCAGAGATTTTTGTTCAGCTGCATTGAGTTACCGGCCATCTGGCTCCATGCGTTGCAATCCGCAGCTTCTCCAAGCCCATATGGGAAGCAATGTTTTTTTTCGCTGTGTATGTTATATTTCCCAGAACGTATGGCCCATACATTTAAAATATTTGAGCACTGCCTCCTGCACCAGCAGATAATCTGGAGCTGTGACACCAGAGATTTCCTTGGAGGAGAATTTATTTCCCAGTGTTTTAGGTGGCTTTAAAACATGATCCTGTGAAATGCAGAGCGGGGAAGGGAGCATTTGGCTTTGTGCCCTGTGCCTGAGCCGGGCAGCAGAGGGACCAGCAGTGTGGGCACTGCCTACTCCCGTTCCCTAATGCCAATGTTCTAATAATAATTATATTCTTTTTTTATCCTTTGTTCACTTGCAATGATCTGGAACCTGAATCCCTGCCTGTTTGCAACTTGCCTGTCCCTGGGTTAAACAGGGAGGTAGCACCAGGCCTGGGAAAGTGTGACTGAGCCCAGGGTCAGCCTAGCCTGGAGAGGGGGTTTGGGGGGACCCTGGGCTAAGGGAGCTCCTTCTCCATTCAACAAAGTACAGTTTTGCTGCACTCTGTGGTCCTGTATCCATGTGTATTGGAGCCAAAACAACCCCTGCCAGGGACGGGCGCTGTCAGGGCTCGGTGCCTGCAGGAGGGTTGGGGTGTTTAATTCATCTGTTTTGCAGTGGATGTGGCAGAACTCTATGAGCGTCATTCTCTGGAAGGCAATAGCTCCAGACAGAACTCTGATAAAGACAAAGCATTTAAAAATATGTTCATGGCATGGTTTTATACCCAAAAATACATGGCAGTGCACTATGCAGCTTAATTGTGAGTGAATGATATCATATTACTTTTAATATATGGACGGCTTAGCTTATGAAATGTATAACTCATCCGGTGTATGGAAAACCAATACATCTTCCATATGGGCAACAAATCAGAGATGATTATCCCCAGGGAAAAAAAATGGCCACGCTGTATTGAGTATTTTGACTTGGAGTAGACACAAGTTTTCATTCCTGCTTCATGACTAAATTTCCTAAGCTGAACAGTCAAATAAAATGATCTCACTCCCTCTCTGTGCCATGGCACAGCTTTGCTGGGAGCTGTTTGCTAGAGCTGGAGCAGGCTGGCTTCCAGCTGGGGGAGAGAGAGGGAGTGTTGCCAAGAGCCCCCAGGTTGTGTTTGGTCAAGGGCAAAGGGTTATTGGTGACTCAGTGCTGAGTTTGTGGCTCCAGCACATTGGACCATGCTGGTGCCTGCCAGGGCGAGGCAGCTCCAAGAGCCACACGTTGGTGCCCGAGATGGGGAGAGGGTGAGAGGTGAGGGCCAAACTCTCACAAAACAGCCAAGCCCTTGGCTAAGGATGCTTTTCTCAGAAGAGTGGGAGATGCTGAAGGGTGCAGGCTGTGCCCTGTTAACCACCTCCAGTACCAGCATCCAAGGGCCACAGCCCCTCGGACATGGTCCCTCCGCCTGGTACCGGCTTGTAAATATGTCAAGCTCAGGAGATGATCTTGTTATGGGAAGATTATGCTAATGAAATGTTTCCTGAGATCAAACTCATTTTGTGTTCAAAAGCATTAAAATAAATGGCTTCTAATTGAATCTTATAAACGGTCCCCTCCTGATAATGAGCCGCTATTAATTATAATTGAAGGAAGGCAGAACGTAAACACAGCGGCAGCAAGGGGGGAGGTGATGGCACGCCGGGGGCAGCTCCGTGCTGCCCATCTGTGAGGGGTCCTGACCTTCCCCTCCGTCCCTCCCACATCACTGGTACTGTGGTCCCTGGGGTGATGCACAGGGGCTTGGCCAGGGTCATCTTCAGCTGCCTGGGGACACCCCAGGGGACCTTCTTTGGGTCTTTGAAGAAGAGGGAAAGCAAATGTGTGCACTGAGCTATATGCACCACCCCGCAGCCTTTAAAATCTCGGTCCTTTATTGCAACTATTATTGTTATTATCCTTTTTTCCTTTCCAAAGGCCCAGGTCCTTGCCAGGCACAGCGTGTGCTGTCCAGCCGGGGTGACCTCATCTGCTTCGAAGCAGAAAATGGGCATCTGAGCTCAACCAAAGAAAATTTACAGGAATTCATCTGTCAACAGGGACGTTTCCATTTAATAAGTGCTCAGTTTGAGATCACATTAGCCCTTCAATTATTTATACGCTGAAATTGTACAACTTCTCCGTTCAAGTCTAAAAAAAGAAGCAAATGCTTTCCCTCCACCTGAGCCCATCAGCTGAAACTCAGTGGGAACATGGCAGGCATCCCTGAGGGGTGCTGGCGGTGACAGCCTCATGACAGCAGGGGTTTGGGTGCTGTGAATATGGGCAGAGCAGAAAAACCCACCAAGGGCGCTCAACCTTCAGCTGCTTTTTCAGACGGGTGCCTGTGGCCGGGGTGCTCTGGGGGGATATATAAACAGGCACTGGGACACCCTTGGCACATTTCTCCTTGCTTTTCCCCACTTTGTTGTCTCTATTTAAAGCACTGCTCCCTCCGGCATGCCTCTTCCCACATGGTTGTCCAGCATGGAGATGGTAGGTGGGTGGCATGATCCAGCCTGAGATTTGCTCTGCCTGCCAGGCTAATGCCTCTGCACATCACTCCAGAGTCACTAATGGCCTTTGCTTTTATGTCTCATCTGCTTGAAGGGATTAAAAGGGAATAATTAAATAGCCAGCAATAGAGTCATCGATAAAATCGCCCTGGTAATGATGGAAAAAAGTACCACCAGGAGAAGACAAAGCTATGTTGGGTTGTGCACAGCGAGGGAGGGCTCCACAGCTGCTGTGTGTTGGCAGAAGTCATTAAGCCAGGGCAGGCTGTGCCCAAGGAGCTGCGTGTCCCCCGGGCACGCCTGGTGTCCGTGCATTTACTGCTGTGAAATCAATGAGAGCGACTCAGATTTCCCAGCCAGAGCGAGCCAGCTATTAGACAGCACTAATGCTATATTTAAAAATGTGCTCATCTGGTGCAGTCAAGGGGAGAGGGAGGAAAATTCCCTGGGAAGGGGGATCGCTATATTCCCTGCCTTGGTGTGCCTGTTGCTGGCAGCACCATGTCCCCGGGGTCCTGATGCAGGGGGATGGGGGGGTCTCGCAGGCTGTGCATGGTCCAAACCTCCCTGATTTCAGCAGCAAGGGCTACAGAGAGTAAATCCCCCGGTTCCACAGAGGGGAGGGTGTTAATTCAGCACAGAGGATGCTTACCTGGTTATAATGTGGGGTGAGGAGGGCCTGATGGAGGACTCAGGGGAACATGGAGTGGTGGATGCGATTTCAGAGGTCAGCTTGATGCTGCAGTTGTATTATTACGTTTCCAATACCCAGAGGAGCCCCTTCGGGCTGCCCAATTGCTTGATGGTTTTGTGGCTTTTTGTGGGGATTAGGAGCTGGGAAAGAGAGGGTCTGGGGCAGTGACACAGGGGCATGTGCCGTTCCAAAGCTTCTTTGTGCAAAAATCTCGTGATTAGAAGTAAAAATCCCCTTGGGTTGAGTTTTGCTCTGTCCCAGCACTGATTCAAACCCACCGTGAACTTTTGCTTGAGGTCTGTGCATAAAATAAAATAAGGTCTGTGAACCCAAGGGTGCTTTCTGGGTACTTTCCCACCCAACACAACAGCCAGTGTTTATTTCCCCAGCAGCCAGAGGATGAGGCACTGTCATCTTTGTCCTCCAGTCTGGGGTGAAACCTGGCTTTCTGGGGCACAAAGATGGGGGAAGCCACAGAATCGACTCACACCTTTGTCTCTGGTGTTTGTAGGGATTTTCCCACTGTTTTACAGCTGGGAAAGCCAGCACTAACGTGCTAATTAGATTTAACACCCTAGCTAGGAACGTGGCAAATTAGCCAAAACATCACAATGGGGGTGGGTTTCTGCATCCCTCCCAGAGTGAGCCAGGAGCACAGCATGGATCACTGGCACAGCAAGGTGTTGTGGTGCATGTTAAACCTATTGCTCCACTTTTGACACCTCCTAATGCAAATCCCTCTGTCAGGGTGAAACTCTCCATCCTGAATCCCTTTCCATTTGTCTTGGTGAATGAATGTGCATGTGTAGCAAGATGGGGTGAGGAGGGCAGGAGCTAGTGCTGCTCATGTGGATCCCCGTCACAAATATGCCATGGGGATAATCAACCCCTGAAGTTCTTACCCAGCTCTTGAAGCTACCCCATCTCCTGGGTGGAAAGCGTGGAGACCCCTCTCCAGCAGCACCCCCACCTCGGCAGCACAAACAGGAGACATGGGAGGTTTTTTTAAGCAGCACATAAAATCCCATCGTGCACTGAATCAGCTGCTCATTTCAACAAGATGTGGCAGGGATGGTAATTGTATGTTGAGTGCTCTCCGGTTGATTAAGAACATATTTATTGAAGTTTATCTACTGTAATATGTATAAGTCTCTTATTAGATAATTGCTAAACCTCAAACACCTGTTTAACAGATCATATATATACCCCATTACATAGTTGTTAAACCACATTGGTTTTAATTCATCAAATGCGAATGTGAAATCCATTCTAAATTAAATTCATTTTGAGGCACTTTAAAGGAGACATTCACTCCCTTCCTCTTTGCAAAGGGGATATAAGCACTGTATTTCCCAACAGCAAAGATGTTTCAGGACAGCTCTGCCCTCCAAGTGTCCTTTTATTTGGGGCAACCAACTCGATGGAGATGTGCTGAAAAAGCACCCAAGTGTTCTCATAAAAAAGCAGATTTTAAAAATTTGATGGTAAACCCAGGGATGCTGCAGAATGATCTTGTCTGCAGATGTCTGGGGGAGGGAAGGGGAAAGGTGGTGGGGCTGTGGGCAGGCTGTGTGAGGATGAGGGTCGCTAAGCCAGACCCTAAATTGGAGTGGTTTGCTTGGCCCTGTTGCTTTTGGCTCCAAATCAGCAAATTCCCGTTTCAGCCTCGAAGCACCACTGATTCACAGCAGTGCCAGGCAGCCCAGTTGCCAGAGCCCCCCGTCCATCCCACTGGGAGGATTAGCCCTGAGCTTTAATTTGGTGGGTTTAGAGTCCTTCAGTCCCCTGTCTGGCCCTGCTGTCCTCGTAGCTGGGCAGGGCAGTGCTTGCCCGCCGTGCCCTGTGCAGACAGGGTGAATCCCTCTCCCCCAGCCCCATGGTGCCTCGTGCAGTGAGAGGTCTTTCCTCGTGCAGAAATGATCCTTTGTTTTCCTCTCTTTATTTAATCGTCCCATGGGGGAATCGCTGAGTGCCCTTCATTTTGTGATGCAGAACTGGTGTTGACACGCTGCTTTATTAGATGAGTAAGGGTAAGGCCCTTGGAGACGCTATTTAAATAAGGGAGAAATCTCGCTGCTGGGATAAGAATGAACAAATACACACTGGGCTCTGGTAACCCATTTATTTCTATCCCAGTCCTGTGAAAAAATTTTGCCAACATGGTTATTTGTGCATCTCTGCAGCAAACTGGGCTGACAAGTTGCAAAATCTCCATCCCTCTGTGGACACATCACTGCAGGGACACATCCCCCTACAGAGGGAGATACATGGTCTCCATCTTTGGGGGATTTTATAGAAAGACCTTGAGTGATATTTATTATCATCATAAGGCTGCAGCTTCATGACCTGAGCGGGTGGTACTTCATCTGCTTTTCCCTTTTTTGGGTCAGGCAGTTCATCATGTCCTTCCCAAGGGCAGGGACAGGTGAGTTGGCTCAGGGGCTTGAGTAGAGCAGGGTGTGGGTGCAAAAAAGGACTGTGAGGTTGGAAGACCCCAACCCAATGTCACAGTTACTGAATTTCTGATTGGCTTCTGTACAAAACCAGTTTCTGCCCTCAATTCTTCCTCCCCTGCAAGCTCCATGGGCAGTGAGAGGGCAGACTGGTACCCAGCTCTGCTGCAGCCCCTGCTCATAGTCATCCAAGACGCTTTATCAAGGGTTTTGGCTCCAAAGCCAACATAAATCACACTGTTGGCAGGCTCTGCCTTTCTGTCTCTGCTGTTATTTTCTGTTCATGATAAAACAATGTGGAAAGGAAGCACACAGGCCAAGGGGAGGGGGAGCAGAAACAAGATCCCTTATCTAATGCATGCCTGAGCTGCTCAAATGTTTCTGTATCAGCAATTATTTTGCCTGGCTTTGGGTTTTCACAAAGCTCTTGAGTCTTGCAAATGCGGTCGGAGATCACGCTGGCAAAGCACAGACCCAAATTCTTCCCTTCTCTCTGAAACTCTCAGTAACCTTTAGATGAGACCCGTGAAACATCTCACGTGCGCCAACAACACTGAGGAAATGAGCAGGAAGAGTGAATTTGCTGGGGTTTGGGGAGGAACCCAGCATCTCCAGCTCTGCCCCAGAGCCCCCAGCATTGGCTGTCCCAGCCTCCACTGGTTGGAGTCATAAAAAACTGGGCAGGATCAGACTCCTTGAGGTTCCTGAATGCTGGGAGTGGAGTATATTACATGAAAACAACTGGAAATGCACTATATGTTAAGGCATTGCACTCTGTGGAGGCTTGCACAGTGAATAAGCTGTGATGGGATGGTGTCTGTACACAGCCATGGCTGATGGCCCAGTTGATTAGAGCATGAGCTTATAAACTTCTTGCTAAGTAGAAAGAAAAGGGGGGAAAACCACTTTACTATTAATAGAAGAGGAATAGTATCTCTTAATCTGTGTCTAAAACCACCTTTAAAGTTGTACATATTTCCTACATTCCAGCTAAAGCAATATCCAGTGCTCAGAAAAGCAATATCCCCAAGCTCTGCTCTAGCTCTCATGTTGATTTTGATATTTTTAATATCGCATCCAGACAACAGAGCCTGTCAACCACCATGCGAAGCGTTCATTTAACTAAGCCAATTTAAAATGTGTAGCAATTATGAAGAGATGGGCTCAGATGAGTCAATTTGTCTCAAGTGTTTTCTAGCTGAACTTAATAATATTGGAGATGTGAGAGAAATTGGAAAAAAATTCACCCTCTGTGTTCAATTCTTTTGAGAAGTCGAAATACCTAATTCACTCTGGCAAATGATAAATGTTCCTCCCCTCTTCTAATTACATCTTGCCTTAGTCACAGCGGTGTCTAGTAAATCTCCTTTTGAGACTATACACATCACATACCGTCCTTGGCTAAAAAAAAATAGAAAAAAGAGAAGAAAGGAAAAGTTCTTGATTGGATTTTTTTTTCTTTTTTTTTTAAAGAGCAATTCATTGTGCTCACAGGATCTGGAATTGACTTTTCGTGTTGCTAACCCCCGTCGTTGCCACTACTCTTTCATGTGTCACATCCTAAAAAAACACTGAAGTTTGACTGAAAAAAAAAAAAAAAGAGGTGTGGTGGCATATGGAAGCTGTTGGGTGGGTGTCCCTGTAGGGAGCTTTATAAGCATGGATGGGAGGGAAAGCACGTGCACACAGATTGATTTTGGTGTTGATGGTGGTTTAATTGCTGGGAAAAATAAGCATTTCCGCACCTAGAAGATGCATTTTGCTCGTGAGCAGTGCCTGTGGTTCATTGTAGGTGCAGTTATTCTCCTTATTTGAAATAGTTGCTGATTCAAGACACATTAAATTTTAACAGAATTCCCCCCATTAACAGGAAATTCAAATTATTCAAAATAAATACTCCAGCGTAAGAGCCATTTTTTGCTCACTAGTTGCCAGGAGGGAACCATTCCAACTCCTTCAGCAGCATAGGAGCAAAGGCCAAACATTCCCCCTGAAATCCTGATGTCCAAGCCCTACCCATGGGCAGCCCCAGCACTCGCACATCTGCCCACAAAAAAAATCTCCCATTTGCGTTGATTTAAAATTGCTTTGGGCTAAAATGCCCTTTATCGGTGTCATTTATCTTCCTAATCTCTTGGTTGCCCGGAGATAGTCTCCATTATACTGTGGTTGCAAAATTTTCCAGCTAACACACTGCTTTTAAAAACATTTGAGTGGCTTTGTTGCCCTGAGTGGGAGGTGGGAGGTGGGTTTCTACAAGGGCAGACACACACAGAGATGAAACAGCAGGAAAAAAAGAGATGGATTAATTTGATTTCCCCCCCCCCCAAAACCTAGACATATATAGACATATATATATGGTCTCTGCTAAATGTATATGGCCTCACAGGTTGTGCATTGAGAGGCCCTGTGGCACTGCTGTGGGCCACAGCTGTTTGCAGGTGACCACATCCACACTTGGCTGCTGAACTCCCTGCTCATCATCTTCCCATACTCTTCTTTCCAGCCCTGGCACTAGGAATAACCAGCATTCCTCCAGGAGGGAGAAAAAGGGGATAACAGCCCTTTGGTGCTGCAGTGGAGGCTTAGCATGCCTGTCCCCGTGCCCTGCCCCCCTGTGCCATGCAGGGTGACCCCCAGTCACACGTGAAAGGGGCCCTGTTTTCCCAACCCACTCGGGCACAACCAGCCCCGATCTGCAGCCAGAGACAGAAAAGAGGTTTAGAAATCTGCTTAGAAGTCTGGCTCATTAATACCCTGCCCAAAGCTTTTATCAAATAATTAGCTTTTGTGTTGCACTTCCCAGTCAGCAATAAATAAATAAAGATGCAGATAAAGTGAGCATTACATTTAAGCCGTGCTTTTGGAAACAGCTCTGCTGACCCCGCCTGAGGCCACTTCTCTGGGTCCTGGGGCTCGGCTGCTGGCCCCTTGGCATGGGGTTGCTAAGAGGCACAGGGATCTGAGTGACTCCTCTGGATTTGGCAGACTGGATGAGCCCTGCCTGCCTTGTCATGCTAGAGTTTTGGTCCAGGTGATGCTGGGATGTGCTGTCCCTGTGGACATCTGGCAGTGTGGCAGGAGGGATGCTGAGCATGATCGTGGCAGTGGCTGCATTTTTCCTGCATCCATGCTGGTGCCTTGGGTTTGGTCCCCGGAGTTGCTGGGGAAATGACAGACCATGGGGTAGCTCTGCTTGATGGAAGAGAGGGGAACATCCCTGCTGCTGTGTGACACTTCCACACTGGGCTCAGCATGAGCTCAAATGGGCACTGTGGGGCTGGTCAGTGATGCTTCCCAACACCCCTGCCCTTGGCACATCCATTCTCCTGCTGCTTCCTACCACCATCCTGCAGCCATGCAGTGGGTTGAGCTGGAACTGTGAGTGTGCCAAAGCTGCAGTTGCTATTTGGACTGTTTATCTTGTTTGGTCTAATTATGCCAAGAAAGTCATTATAATTTTATGCTCTTTGGATTAACGTTTTTGCCCAGGGCCCCATAATTAGTCTATGGTTTGTAGCTTAATGATTCTGAGCACAGTCAAGGCAAACTTTCTAACTGTAAATCAGGGGATTCAGAGTGTGGGGACTGACACCACAGCAGATCTTCTCAAGAAATAAGTGTTTATCTCCCTGTTTATAAGCTGGGCATTCAGCTGCACAGCACCTGTGAGCTACTGCTCCATTCTAATGCAACCAAGATGCTGCTGAGGAATTTAAATGAGCCCCAACCCTCTTCTGAGCCTCTTCCAGGGTGTCTCCTGCTTTGTGAGGATCCCATGGGATGTTATGCTATGCTAGTCCTCAGCCCTTCACCCCCTCACCTCAGTGCCACCACACAGCTGTCTGGCTTAAGGGAGCACAGAGCATCCCTCAGGTGCCAGGGAAATGGGATCCATTGCATCCCTGGAAATTTGCCCATCTCTCTCTGAGGAGCAGGCAATTTGGATAATGATAATCTCTCCTTTAGCCCCAGCTATTAGTAGCTCTAAGCATCTTTCCTTTCTTGATATGCAGTGGCCAGGGATGTCTGTGCTAAAGCAGAGCAACTCAGCATGTGGGGCTGGAATGGGAGGGGCTGATCCATGTTTGGAAGGATGGTGGCACCTCCACCCTTGCCGTGGGGTTCATTGATATCTTAAAGAGTATTGATATTCTTGATATTTTAGAGAAACCTGTCATCCAATGCACTGACCTGCAAACCTGCATCTCCACCCCCTCAGACCTTCTCACTGAGGGATATCAGCCAGACACCCCAACTCCTCCCTGTCACCCCTGTCATCCTCCTGGTTTTTTATTTATTGCTCCTTGGGCTGGGGATAAGCTCAGAGCTGCACGAGCTGCCGAGCGGGCAGGCTCCAGTCAGCTTGACTTGATAGATTATTTGTGTCGAATCAGAAGCTCCCGGGAGAGTTTTGCAATTTCTTTTCCACTGGAAAATGTCATTAATTCATTGCCAAATTGTTAACAGAATCAGGGTCTCTGGTTTTTTAACAGGAGGACATTCTCCCAATAAATGACATGGCTTTCCTTGAGCAAAAGTCCAGGGGAAAGGTAAAGAGCCAAAGCCCGTTTCTTGCAGCACTGGGTGTCTCATCACTCATGTTCAGTTTCCAGAGAGAATTTTTTCCTTGGAGCCCGTGGCAAGCTGGGAGCAATGCATGGGGCCTTGCAGGGACTCTTGTTTGGGAAATATCACTGTACTGGGGCAGCCTCAGCCCACGAAGATGCTCTTGGACCCACACTGTGCTCACAGCAATATTCACAGCGGTGTAAAAATCACTTTGCACCTCAAGTCCCTCCACCCTGTGTGGCACTGCAGCTCCTGTGGAGGATCAGTGCATCCTAGAGGATCAGCACATCCCGGTGCTGCAGCCCCTGGAATGGCTGAGGGAATGGCTGCGTGGTGTGGGCACTGCTTTTCCCCAGGACAGATGAGCTGCTGTAGGTGGATGGTGAGTGTGAAGTCTTTAGAAGGAGAATAAATTGTGGTGAAGTGTGTGTGAAGAGCAGCTATTGGATTTTGTGCTGGGGCGATTAAATTTTCATGCCGTTTTCACAAGGCTGTCTTAAAAAACAAAGTATTCCATAATCCAGGGAAGGGATGCAGGGAAGGGAGAGGTATCTCACTCCACTGCCAAGTCTTAACCTCAGGATTTCCCCTTTCATCTGCCAGGGAAGATGGACTTCCCAATGCTTGAAGCTGGATGCTGGGCTGGGGTTAACTTGTGCTGTTGTCATCACAGATCTGCCAGCACTCGGTGCTGGGGCCACAGTACAGTGGTTTGGAAGTGGAATGGAGAATGAGCTCACCCATGGAAAAGAGCCAGCCTGCACAAGTGGTGGGGAAGCATTTTACACCATCAAAAAAGCCATGCCTTTTAAAATTTTTCCCCTCCCAGCACTGACCTGCAGCCTGGGAGCTGGCAGGGCTCTGAGGATGAAGTGTCCAGCAAGGGAGAGACTCCCAACTGCTGACCCTCACAGTCCCACATGTGGTGTCTCCGTGAGGCATCTCGAGTTCTTCTCTGTAGTCCACAGTGACTGGAGTGTTTTTCTCCTCTGCATTTCACTGAGGGTTAGCACTGTGCTGAGCTCTGCTGCCTCTCATTCCAGCGGTGGCTGCATTTCAGGAAGCTAATGAAGTGCTGATTTTCCTTAATTGGCCTCTCAAATTTGCTGATCACTTGTAAGGATCTCAGGTTAAAGAGAAAGCCGATGCCTGTTATTATTGGTACTGTGTTCCATGGCTGGGGCAAGCCAAGAGGAATGTTTCAGTGCATGAGCTGCGTTTTCTGAGCTCATTTGTGATTTGCTGTCCCTGGGTGCTCACCGGGACAGTGCAAAGTCCTTTAGCCGGAGAGACAAACGTACAGGGGTCAGACTGATTTGTGGAGGTGCCTCTTGTTAAGTGGGTTTCCTGTGGCACAGCCTCCATCAGCCTTCGGCACAGAGCTGGGCATCACCCAGCCCTGATAAACCCATGGGAGCAGCTGGGAGGTGGAAACCCAACCCTGGGACGTTGGGTGGTGCTGGGCTGCTGGACAGGGAAGCTGTGGGTATGGTCAAACACACGTGAGCTGGAGTAGAGATGCCAGGGCATGGATGCAGGGGGAAGCACGGAAGGGATGCATCACCCTTGAAAATACACCAGATAAAAACACCTCATGGCAGTGACGAGCTGCCTCTGTTCACACTCACCTTCCCAGTGCATCCAGAAAGACGTCCTGACGCAGAGCCCCGGGGGGAGGACAGTGCCCGCGTTTAAGGATGACATTGGGTGTAGGGACCTGGTGAGCTCCCAGCCGAGCGAGTTGTATGAACAGTCGCTTCAAGTTAATGAGAGGTGACGGGGACAGGGCTCTGCGGCCGCTCCCTGCCATGCGCCGGCTGCGTGGCAGCTCCTGACGCGGGACGTGCTCCACCGTGGCACCGTGTCTGGGGACGTGAGCTGCCACCAGCCTGCCCGGGAGCCCGGCAGCAGCAGCAGCAGCAGCAGGAAGACATTAATAACCTTCCCCAAGCTGAGAGCTGGCGAGTGTGCGTCGCTCCGGGAGGCTGCGCAGGGCAGCAGCCCTTCACCGCCCAGCCGAGTAATGTGAAGAGAAGGGCATTTAGCGTTTCAGGGACGGCAGCAATTGCACTGCAGAGCTCCCAGCTTCGCTGTAGCATGAGAGGGAGGAGATGGGCGCTTGTGTAGGGGTGGGGGAGGAGCAACCCTGCCCTGTGCCCCCCAGATTCTGTCCCTGGCCTGTCACCTTGCCCAGGGTTGCATCAGGGTAGCTCCTGCGTGTTCTCCAGGGCGCATGGAGCCTTGCAGTGATGGGAGTTGGTTTGGGGTAGAATGTCAGTGTGTCATTGAGATAAGAATAATAATTTTACGGGAGGGACGAGGTCAGATCTGTAGCCAACGTCTTGGCATGGGCTTTGAAAGACGTCTTTCTGCTTGGCAGTGCAGGGCTGGGTGTGGAAAAACATGCTTAACCAGCACAGAGTGGGGAATCTGTTCCTCCCCCAGCTCAGTTGGGCAACAGCTTCTTTGGGGAAGGGCAGTGGTCAGGACTGTTGCCTTCCAGTGGTGTTCGTGTTCGTGCCACCACCACGGGGCAGCCCAACCGGCTGAGAAAAGAAATCCAAGTCCCAGATTTCATTCACAGTGATTGCCCATCCTGGGAAGTGAGTTTTGGGAGGAATCTGGTGCATGTGTGAGCGCAGAGGAGCCCTGCGGGCGGCCGAGCAGCTGGAGCCTGGCCCAAGGCACAGCTGTGGGGAGTTAAGTTACTCGGCTTCCAAAATTACATTTTTCTGTGGTTCCCTCATTTGAATGAGGAATAATGTAGATATTGTGAGCTGAGCCTGTCTGGGAGTGCTTGGAAAACCAAACTATGGCGGGTGCACTTGTGCTGCTGGTGGCACTTTGCTGGGTGGTGGTGGCATGGTGGGGACAGGGGGCAGGAGGGCATCCCAGCTGTATGCCAGGCTCCAGGTGGAGGCAGGAATTCAACTGGGCACTTTGCAGGGGATAGAGTCTGGGATTAGAAAGCTGGATGCCAACTTTACACACAGGGCCAAAAACAGAGCAAAACCTCAGAATGTCCCCTGAGGGCGTCTGAGGTGGTTTTGCATGGAAATATGCAATGCTAGGCATAGTGCAACTGCAGTGATGCCCCAAGCTGCTGTGGAAAACAGCCCTCACACAGAAAAGGGAACCAAGCCACGACGTGACAGAAGAACCTCTGCGCATGTGTCGTCCCCGTGCATGAAGAGGACATGATTTTGTAGTGCCCGGGAGGGCAGCAGCAGCAGCAGGGATGTTGGCTTAGAACAAAATGATTCTGAAGATGGATTTATACAGCTTAATCTCCAAACTCCATGTCATACACGCAGTAGCCCAGTTTTACATCTGTCAGGCTGCCAGCCCCCTCCCCCCGGGCCCATCGGGGACAGGTTCCTCCACACAAGCCAGCCGGGCTGTGCTGATGGATGCAGAACCCTGTTAACAGGACATTCGGCATTTCTGTCATTCCAGAGATGCCTGCAAGGTTTCAGCCAGACCAAAGGCAGCCATGTCAGGGAAACCAGCACACAAATGCTTCTCATTCCAGGCAATAACACAGGTTTATTTTAACTATTCTGTGCCCAGTTTTATCCTCTCACCAGTGCAGAGCCCACTGGTGGGTCTGGGGGTGCACTTGGTGATGTTGAGCTGGGGGAATGTCCCCGTGCCACTGCTGCTGGTCACCTTCGTGGATTACTTCCACCTTCAAGGACTGCTTGTGCCTTTTGAATGAGGAGGAGACCCACACGGGGACAGGAGTGGGTGCCTTCCCCATCGCTTTGGGCAGTGCCTGGTGGCCACAGGGGCCAGGGAGTATCTGCACCCCATTACTGGGTTCACAGCTCAGGGTGTTGGGGCAAAACTCTCCACCCAGCACTGGTCCTCATCTGGAGCTGGATATAGGATGGAGGCTGGGTTTCCAAATACAGCAATTCCTTCTTCCACTTCCTGCATTCCTCACCACTTCTTGTTTCACAGTGTGTTCCTGTCCTGCCTGTGGACCTGGCTGCTCCCCGAGGTGTACCATGTGTGTCTTGATCCTACTGAGTGTGTTTCCCAAATATTTGTAGCAAATATGTAGGTCCTTGGTGATAAGGGATCACAAGATGATGGATGAACTTGAGCTTGGTCTTGCCTGGACCAACCTGCTGGCTGTGCCCAGGCTGTCATCAAGAGAGCAAGGCCGGGGCACTCAGGCTGTGCAGTGGGTGTAGATACTACCGAGGACCATGGCTTCTGAAACCAAACACAACAGCATAAATGTCCACCACAGGCACAGAGCTGTGAGGTGGGGAGGAGGCTCTGGTCCCCATGCAGAGCAAGTGCTACCACTTCAAAATTAAATGCAGTTGCCATAGAAATATTAATTGGGAACAAAATCTGAAGATGACACTTAAGCAGAAGATGGAGCGTTACGGAGAGATGAGGACAGTGATGAAAATAGAACAGTTAAAAGGAGAATTCTTCAAAGGAAGTATCGTGTAGGTGAATATTTAATGCACAATCAGCAGGTCGCCACGTCAGTGATGCTTTTAATGTTGTAGAGAAGTGCTTGCTGGAGGACAGAGCACCCTCCTCTCCAGCCAAGGTCACCAGGCACTGGAGGGGGAGCCTGAGGACAGATCCTGAAATGGCATCAGGTTTCTGCTTTTGCTGGCAGCAGGATTGGGGTGCTGGCTCTGCTAATGGCCCCAGCCTCTGTGCTGCATGTTGTGCTCACTGGCTGGTTTGCAATCAACCCACAACCCCAAAGTCAGACGAGGCAAGGCATGTGATGGACATCCTCCTTGCAGTCTGGAATCTCTGCCTCTGGGCAGAGACTCGCAGGATGTTCCCAGCCAGTGCATGGCAAGGTCTGAGCCTTCTCCTCTGGGGAACATTTGCATGGAGAGCAGAGAAGAGCTCCCAACCCTGCCAGACAATGCAGGGGAACCGGCTCTTTCAGGTCCCTCTTGCACCCAAACCGTTGCTTGGCCTGGTTTTCTTGAGAATGTGGCAGAAACACCCATAAGCAGAGAGGTGTTTTGAGGTGAAGCAGGGCTGATGCAAGGCAGAGTGGCGTTGAAGTGCCCCACTGAGCAAAAGTCCTTCTGGGACCCTTCTACAAGGGGCACACAGAGCTCTCTGGGGAAGGATGTGCTGTTGGGCCACCTGTTCTTGTGGTGGTACTGTTATCTGTGGGGAAGAAGAAAAGGATATTGCTGCAGAAAAGTCCTGATTTAATTTAAAAAAAAAAAAGGTAGATGATGGTAACAACTAGCCCTTCATTTAGGCAGTGTCAGCCCAGTGGAGAGGAGTGCAGTTCCATCCTGCCACCCCACCACGTGCTCACTCTGCCACCTCCAACCCAATAATCACCAGTTCCCATTTTTCCCAGAGAAGATGCTTGCTCTTCCAGGCTGTTATCCCTTTCCTCCCTCTGCTTTGGGAAGGTGTCTCCTGGGGGCTGTGGTGTGGGATCTGTATTCAGACGGGGATGAGGATGGAGATGGAGCATCTCACACAGGACCAGAGTGGTGCTGGTGGTGATCACATGCAATCAGGGAAGGCCCATGCACTACCCCAGCACCCTGCCAGGACAGCAATGCAGAGACACAGCGTGGGGCTGGCAGCTCTCCTGCCCTCACCTCTCCCTGGTGGCAGGCAGCCTGGAGGGAGCAGAGCAACTGTGGCCTGGCAGGGTGCATCCATCTCCACCGATCTTTCTCTTAGAAGGAGGGAGGATTACAATGAAGTCGTACTTTTCCCATGAACCACCTCCCACTGTGTTATGCTCTGAACTTAATTGCAAATGAGGAGATGGAAATAGCTTATTTTGACTTTCCTTAAACAGTACTTCATTGAATTTTTTTTCCTTATTTTTTTTTTCTGTCTCGAGAGGCAGGCCTGTGTCTATTGGAAAATAGCAATTATTTCTGTAATTCCCTAGAATTAGTGGAATTAGTTGAATGGGTAATATTTGACATGAAATGCTGATTAGAAATACACTTGACGTGGAAGCACCATCGTGGTGGAGCACTGGGGGCTCCTCCTCCATCTCAGGGCACCACGAAGCTCAGCACAGGTTTCTTGGAGAATAGTGAAAGATATCTCAGTTATGACCCCAAAGATGCTGAAACACCTCTCCTATGACAACAGGGTGGGAGAGTTGGGGTTGTTCAGCTTGGAGAAGAAAAGGTTTTGAAGAGACCTTAAAGCCCCTTTCAGTGCCAAAAGGGGCTACAAGAGAACTGTAAAGGGACCTTGGACAAGGGCATGGAGTGACAGGACAAGGGGAAATGGCTTCAAACTGAAAGAGGGTAGGGTGAGATGGGATATTGAAAAGAAATTCTTTACACAGAGGGTGGTGAGGCCCTGGCACAGGTTGCCCATAGAAGCTGCTCTGCAGCTCTGGCTGAAGCTATGATACCACAGCTGATGGTGGGCCCATCCTCCTGCTTCTGAAAATGGAGGGAAAAAAACATCTCAGGCACTATTCTGAAATGGAATGAGGTTGGAGTGGTCCATCTTTGGCACATCCTGCAGCATGCAGGGCATGATCCATGTCTTGGGATACTTGGTCCTGCCAAAGCTTTTTGAGGCTCATGATACTTCATTAAAAAAAAAAAAAAATCCTGTGGTATTTTTAATAACCTGCTGGTTTAACTCAATTATGAGAGCATAATTAACTTGCTGAGATGAAGCAGGAGATAAACCTTTGATTTTTTTTTTTCTTGGAGGATGCTGCAGATAGATTTTGAACTTTGTATTCAATTACTTAAAGGAGAAAAAAATTAACAGGTTTCTGATGAGAAAAGCATACTACCTCCTTCATAAAGAGAGATTTATTAAGGATAGCGAACGAGTGTACCTCAGGGCTCAATCATCTACTGGTTTTTTTTTTCAAGGGGTGATTCAATTACTTTAAGATGTGTTGCCTAAAAGAACAAACCGGGCTCTGTTACTTGGCAAATTAATCAAGTTCCTTTGGTGGTTTCTCTGGGTTAATAATTTCATTTAGGCAGCCTTCTGTTTCGTGGTTTCATCCCTACCAAGAAAACTCTCAAATAAGAGAGAGGGAAAAAAAAAGTGCTATTCACTTTCTGTACCAGGCAGCAAACACAACCACGATGGGAAAAGTTTTCCCGAAATCAGCTCTCTCAGAGATGCCTGTGAAAGCAGCAACTGGTTGGAAGATATTTAAAAAAAAAAAAGGTGTTAAGGCTAATATTTTCACTGTGCAAAAAGGCCATTTGGATTTGTTGTCATCTGTGAAGGGCTGTGGATTTTATTTGTAATTACTGTGAATTACGTTCTCTGGCTAGTGTGAGCCAATCCTGAAAATGTCACCAATTTTTAACACATTTGTCTCTTGAATATTCATAGCTCTGCTATTCGATACAGATGGAGAAAGTGCAACAAGAGAAAAAAGGAGCTTGCTAAACTGGGCTGTCCATGCCCTGGTAGATATGGTGCTTCCCAAAGCCCTACCCTGGGTATGGGGAGGCTGTGCTGGGACCCTGCACTGGGACAGATGCTGCCTCTGGGCATGGCATCCTTGTATGAGCAGCCACCACTCCCATGGAAAAACACCATGAGCCGGTATTTTTGGAGTTATCATAGAGTGATTTGGATTAGAAGGGATCTTAAAGATCATCTATTTATCATCATTTATGTATATATATATATATATATATATAAAAATTATATATATATATATATAATCTATATATCACTGTTTCTGTGTGTTTATCTCCAACACCATTTCTCGGTAGCACGGTTTTCTCAGTGGAAAGTTAACAGCTCCCACTGCCTTTGCCTGGAGGGCAGAGAACGGGGATGCTCAGCAAACACAGATCCCCCAGCACAGCTGGACTGCCTGTGGCTGGCTGTTCCCAAACTCTGTCATGAGGACTTTTGGGAAAAGCTTTAGGGCTATTTTCATACATCATAAAACATTTATAAACGGCGTGCGGAATCTGGTTTTATTTTTCCATTGGTTGGTTATAAACACAAAAAAACTTGAACCATGGCTTGGGTTGCATACACTTTGCAGAAATAGGGGTGTTGAGATGCCAGATTCTGCATCCAGCAACATTTTGGTTGAGGGGAGCAACGCTTGACGTGACCTTTCTGTGTAAAAACATGACTCCTACTGGCACTCGGGGCTGCTGAGGGCTTAAACATCAACCTGCACTGGTAGAGGCCAAATATCTCCTGCAAAATTCCTGGGAAAGGCAGGCAGCGTGGCAGGAGCCCAGATCCCGTTAGCCCTAACGAGCTGCTTCATTAGGGACCAGGTGGGAAGCGCCTCCCTCCCTCCTACGACAGGGACACGGATGCTCATGTCATGGCTTATTGCTTTTCCTTTGGGCAGGCAACACTCCAGCGGGGATCAAATTAACGGAGAGACCGGAGCGGTTCCCAGCACAAGAGGTCATCTGTTTCCTTTCAGGGGATTTGGCTCCGGTTTCATCATTTGGAAGAACAGTGAGGCCCTTTTATTGGGAAGGGCTTTCAGGGAGGGGGCATGGCTGGCTTGTCTCTCCCTTGTGTGATAACTCATTTTAGACGCTTACATAAAACCTGAGGTCTGCTTTATGGCTTGGGAAAGTGCTCCAACGGGGCAGAGCAGAGCCTGGGGACACACCAGAGCTGTTCTGACCCCAGTCCCCAGGACCAGGCGGGTGTGCAAGCACCGGCCACACTCCACCCCAAGCACCCCACCGCCTGCCCAGTACCATGGAGATGGCCAAATTGTGCTTTTGCCCCTTTATTTTCCATGTAGTTGCTCTTTTCGAAGCCACAGCACCCAGTGCTACTCTTAGCCTCTGCCTCCTAAATGCATTTTTGGATAAAAATGGGAGTGTCAGCCTGCTGAGGTGGGGTGGATATTTTTAGAGCAGCTGGCAGACTCTGCAGAGTAATTATGCTCCAGGTTCCCAAATAGCCCCGAGCTTGGTCACTGGCTGAAAATGCTGCCTGGTCCATTTGTCCGGGGCTGGTGTGGGTCGGGGAGCTTCACAGGCAGCCCTGAATGTTGGGATTAGGCACAGCTTGGGTTTGAGTGAGGCCAGAGCAGCCCCTCTCCCGGCTACCAGAGCACATGGGAAAGGGAATGACTCCCAGATGTTGCACAAAGCTCACCTTTGGGAAAAAAAATAATCTCTGATTTTATCCTCGCCACCCCAGGCATAAACTTTCCCTTCTTTGCACCCTCCAGCTGCAGGGTCTCGGTGCTGCTAGTGGAGCATCTTTCTGTCATGCCTGAGCAATGGTGGCTTTTGGGGCAAACAATTCTCAGAGTTTTTTAAATGTTTTTTCCACTTAAATTTAATGTGCTCATATGAGTGTGACAACAGCTGCTTTTATGCCAAGAAAAATTAGTTAATTTTTGGATGCTCCTTTGCTGTGGATGCTCCAAAGTGTTTTAACATAGGCTTGTAGGTGACAAAGCAACCAGTGGTTTTTAGGACAGTAATTCCTTGCAGTGCCCTGGATGGAGGCACAGGAGAGTTGTCACGCCTGGGGAATGGGTTTTCCCATGGAAGTTGTGTCATCCCTTTTCAGCAGCTCTCCAGAAGCATCACTGCAAGTTGGACCTGTGATGCCCAGTAGACAGTGCTGATCCTGGCAGTGCCCAGGAGGGTTTTTGTCCTGCACAGGAGGAAATTTCAGGAAGAAGGTGTTTGCAGGGTGCTGGGGGCACAGCATTCATCCCTGGCTCCATCTTTTCTCTCTCCAGTTTCCTGTAAGAGCTGCTTTTCCCATGTGAGCAAGGGAAGCAGTGATCTTCCTTTAATTATCACTGTCCTTCTCCTCCAAGCAGAGGATTACTGAATCAGAAATGGCACTGCACCAACGCTCCACTCCACCTCTTCCGCTCTTTAATCCCTTTTTGGAGCACTGGCTGCTCCTGGCTCCAAGTTTCTCCAGCTCCCCATCACTGCCCTCTCCCTATCCAGTTGTTGCCAGGCAGAACATACCACGGCACTGGCCCTGGAGCTCTTTTGCTCCAAGGCTTTTAAGACATCCAGAAGGGCTGGAGGCCCCACCACTGCCTTGTTTCCCCTTGGCTCCACTCCGCCTGCCAGGCTCTGGTTCCTGCAGTCTGATGGAGGATTTATCACTGGGGAAATGCAGTGCTCTGACTTATAAAAGTAGGGCATTCACTTGGCAGCTCGAGAAATAATGGGAAATCCATTTAATTATTCCCCAGAAATGCTCAGATTGTGCAGATGCCGAACTTAGGTTTAACATAATTTAGATAACTCATGTCTATAAACATGTCTGGGACTGAACGTGATGTTCAAGGCGTGGATCTGAGCCTGCAGTTTTTCATTTCAGTTGGAGCTTCAAGTATCCAACAAGAGCAGGCTCGTCCCCATGCCTGACCCCAGTGGGTACCACCAGGCCCCTTGGTACAGGTCTGGAATGCTGAGGAAGATGGTTTTGTCTGGTTTCCAAGGGTTTTTTCAGATGGATGCTGGGGGCAGCCAGGCACTCGGGTCCTGTGCTGGGACACACTGCCAGGCTCAGTGCTGGCATCGGTTGTGCCTAATGGAACAGGATAGAAAAGGGGAAAAAAGCACGTACTGCTGGTAATATCAGTTATCTAGGGTTAAATTGAACCCCTTCTTTTATGGAAGATCTCCCTTTCCTCCCTGGCATTTGGGAACAACTGGGCCACCCTGCCCAGGGTGGTTTTGCAGCCCAGCTGAGCCCAAATGCTTCTCATAGAAAGAATGCTCAAGATCTGCTTTGTAAGGTGAGAATCTTTTTGGCATGGCAAATGCGGGAACTTGTCAGGTACTAAATAGTTGAACTATAGCCTTGTTTTTCTCTACTTCCACCTCTCTCTGGGTTCTTTACTCCCTCAGCCTGGCTTGTTCCTCCCTCCCCTGGTATGTGCTGCTCTTCACACCTTGAAAAGCTTCCTAACGCTCCTGTAATGGCTTATCAGCCCAAAATACCGAAGCTGGGATTGTTATTCGCTGAGGAACACCGCGGCCAGGGTGCTCGAGGAGCCAGCGCTGGGAAACACCAGGCAAACCCCAGCCTTGCCAGGGATGCAGCGTCCACCCCCAGCACCGGCCAGTCCCATCGATCCAACTGTGATTCACCTTCTCCTTTTTAACTCTGACTTCGCAGTCCCATGCAGCACCGAGGTAACCGTGCGAATGACACACATCAGTGCGGAGTAATTAGACCGAGCACGGGCACACACACACACACAGAGGCGCAGCAGTACTGATTTCTGCATTAGCATGATAATGAATGTTCTCACTAGAAGCTTGTAATTATGTTTCCTCTTTTTTTTCCCCTCCCCCTGAAAGTATAATTAATTATGAATAGAGCCAGAGTTTGACGCTAACGCATATTTTTTTTTTTAAATCCCTTTTGGTTTTCTATTTCTGCTCTATTAAAAATTTATGAAGGAACCAGAGGTAAAGTAATTTTCCCAGACAGTTACTCCTATAAATTCAATGGGAATAATATTAAAAATAATAATAATGGTAATAACAGAAGGCAGAAGAGGACTTTGTGTAGGGTTTTCTCTCCTCTTTAGGTCATTGCCCAAGCAAGATGTTGCATTTGCCTGTCAAAAGCCATGATCCATTCATGCTCTTGCAATCTGGGGGAAGTTGCCAATGGGCACAGACACACCCGTGGGTATCACGAGGAGACAAGCAGCCCCCAGAGGTGCCAACCCTGCAGGTTCCCTCCTTGAAGCTGCTGCAGCTGTGCAGGATGGAGGTCAGAACGGGGTGGTGATGTGCTCTGGGAGGAAAAGCTCTCCATTTGTTGAAAATAGAAGAAAAATAACCCTCAAGCATTTTCGATACCTTGGGAAAGTTATTTAGGAATAGGATATGCAAAACCAGAAGCTTCTAAGGAAGTGCTGTTCTTTTTCAGTCGGCTCACAAAGAAGAAGACAAACTCTCCTGGGATGCCCCTCCCTGTGGTGTCCTGGCTACCCAGATGCAGGACAAACCTCAGGGTTTGCTCCCAAAGCTGTGATGGCGTGGCTGCTCGCAGTGGGGGAAGGTACTTTCTTCACACCTCCGATGTGCCTCATCCTTTCCCTAGAAGACCTGTGTTTTATCACACCATCCTCTAGGAACAGAAGGTAGGAAAATGGTTGAAACTGGCTCAGCAGTTTGGGGCGATCAGTGTAAAGACATAATGCGTGGGGATAGGGACCGTGGGTGAACTGTTCACAGGATCTCCATCCTTCCAGCCATCCCAGATGAGCCCTTTCCAGTGCCACAGGCTTTGCCCCCTGCTGCCAAAGCCTGTTGTGCTTCATCCTCCTCCCCTGCTGGTCGCCATTCATATCACCAGCCTTCCCTTGCCGTAGGTGTGAACTGTTTTTCTTTTTAAATTGCATTTATTCTAACAAATGTCTCATGCAAACACAATTGCAGGTTTGCTAGAGGGAGATGCTATTTGCAGGCAGCTTTGCACAAAGGCAGATTTATTCTCCTTCCATTCATTTGAAGCTAAAGTAATAGCTCTAACTACATCTGACTTATAATAAGCGCGTTCCTGGGAACAAACCTGTACTCTGCATGTATTTCCCTCTTTGTCAGCTCCACCTAGGCACTCTTTCTCCCTCTCTTTTTTATTTTTTTTTACAATAACAAAATCAGAGCCTTGTCAGTTGAAAGTTTATATTCCCTATTTATAGCGCTCTGCTGTCTCCCAGCTTTTATGTTCCAGCATAAGTAGCTCTTTACCCTCTGCTCGCAAGGAGCTGAGCGTGAGCCTGAACAGAGCCTGCATCTCCATAATAGCTCTTTTATCCTTCCCTGTGGAGGGAAGCATGCCCTGCTCTCCATGGACTCGCCTGCTTCAGCTCCAGCCTTGTTGGAGGCAAGAACCCATCCCCACAGGCCTGAGGACTCTGCCCTGAGTATTTCAATATCCCTTTTGGTCATCACATCCTTGAACTTGGGGGTTGAACATCATCGGTCCCATCTTCTGGCCTGTGATGGCTGGGAAGGCTTCACCAAAGTTTGACACAGAATTTCCATCCTCTTGCTTTCATTGAGAGGAAGAATAGGAGAGGTCTTCCAGGGAGCTGCAATGGTTACTTCACTGAATTTTGTAGCTAAGCTGATACTTTAATGCACTTTGTATATTTAAGAGACCTTCATAGGCAAGTGTGGATTTAGCATCTTCCGTCTCCTCAATAGGCCATGGCTGGTTCCTGAACTTCTCTGTTCCCCGTCTCTGGGTGTTATTTTGGGACAGGGTCTGGCAGAGACGCTGAGGGAGGGCACCTTTTCTGCAGGAAGCAGCTCCCAGTATGGCACTGGCTGGCTGGAGACAGCGGCTTGAGGAAAAGTCAGTCACCATAACCCTCAGCAGCCTTGCAACCCTCCCCCCCAGCCCAGCGTGCCAGCTCTCCTAGGTGCTTCCCAAACCTGGTCCTTTGTGTTAACCCTGGCCAGCAGGATGATTCAGAGCCAAATTGGACTGGGCTTTGAACAACTTGATTAGAGGGTGGCATCTCTGCCCATGGTGTGGAGGTTGGAACTAGGTCCCTTTAAGTTTGCTTCCAACCCAAACCATTCTATGCAGGAGCAGAGCTGGTGGGAGCCAGGCACTGGCATTCCCATCCCACTTGATGCTCCTGTGCCGACGCACATGTGCACTCTTTTCCCCTCTCTCAGCATAAGGCACAGTGACTTCTCTGTTACCATGTTCTTCGTGGCATGTCATCAGGACTCAGGCAGAACTCTCCATCTATTCCAGGCGGAAAGATTAGGATAAAAGGGGCCATTGTGCTCCTCTCCCTCCAACTAACTTTGATCCCTGTGAAGGGGAAACTTTGCATGCTAAAAAAACCTGGACAAGAGGGCCCTGCTCAGATGAAATATTTACAGGATAAACAACCATTACAACTTAAAATTGCGGAATAAAATAAATAAAAAAGCAAAATAAAGAGTGTTTCAGGCAGAAACACAAACAGCTCTTGCCTAGTTCAGTACAGGAGAGCCAGGGCTGGGGGAGCACAGCTCTGCAAAGTCCAGCTCCTCCGTGAGGTTTTGCTTGCCGAGGAATTGGCCTGTCTGTTAAATATAGCTGATGAGCTGTTCTTGAATCGCACCTAATTACATCTCCTCTCCTGTGTGCTGGCACTTCCCAGCTCTTTGGAGCTACAAGGAGCTGGATGATTGCAGCTTGAACTCCTCAGGTGGAGCGAGACGCTCATTTGTCATCCCCTGTTTGGCTGTCTTGTACTTGGGAGGAGGGAAATGAAAAGTTGAATTCTCTGAGAAGGGAGGGAAAATAAAAAAAAAAGAAAAAACCCTTTTGAACTCTTGGCTCATTAAGATGTCAAAAGGTTGGGTGCCCTGGCAACTGCTTCATCTCTTTAAGCAGGGCTTGAAATTCCTGCAGTCATCCTGCAGGGAATTCACAGGCACTTGCTGGGCTCCTTGTCCATGGGAAGATGCCCATAGCTCAGCTACAGGATCCTCCTGAAAAGCTGCTCTAATTTAAGCAAGTACAACTCTCTTGACCAGGAGTAACCACCTCTTGGGCACCCGGGTGCCTGATCCCATCCTGCATCACCTCACCCACTGCTCTGTGTGCCTCTTCTGTGCCTTTCCAGCCACACTGAAAATACCAGTTCAGGGTCATGTGGGTCATTCCTGTGGGCTTCACCCAGAAAAAACCATTGCCTGAAAGATGTTTGGATTTCTTTTAGAGACTGACTCTCAAGCTTTGGTTTGGCTTTGCTGATTTTAATTTTTTTTTTTTTCATGATTTTGCCAAACTTAAGCCAGCTGCTTGCCAGCTGCTCTGTCCATCTCCTGTCTTGCAAAATTTCTGCCTCATTTTTTCTGGCTCCTCCTTAGGCTGCATATTCTATGTCGTTTGCTAAAAGGTGCTTTTTCATCCCAATGCAGGGCTCTTGCTGGAGTTTAAGTGATTACAGAAGAGAGAAATATGTTTTTCCCAGTCCCAAAAAAATACCAGATGTCTTAAAATGAAAAAACCTCCACAAACAAAATTTCCCAATTCCTGCGCAGAGCAGCACATCCAAAGAAGGTAAGCAGTTTTGCAAATGTGGCATTGGAGGAGTGAGAAGGGGCTCTGGATCAGCTCAACTCTTTGGGGAAGAAAACCAAACCCTGCTATCCTTGCAGGGCCAGAGGCTGTAAGCATGGGGAATCCTCCTTCGAGACCCTGTGCCAGCAAGTTATCCCCTCCCATGGGTGTTATCGCTCCAGGGCCACCGCAGGTCCCGAAAAGCCACCATGGGAAAAGGGGGAAAGGTGCAGTGATGCTGTGGGGTGGAACACTGGTGCAGGTGCACCCGAGCCCCTCAGGAAAGAGCTGTCCCATGTGGATGTGTGTCTGGGCATTGCCACCAAACCAGGCAGGCTGGTGAGGCTGAGTACCCTCCTCTCTGCCACTGGGAAAGGCTCCCGCATCCCAAGCTGAGCTCAGCCGAGAAAGAGACAGAGCTGTCATTACAAATACACTTCAGATCTCCTCTATGGAGGAGGAAAAGTGCCAGCATGACCAAAAATATGCATAAGATCAACTCACTGGTTAGAAGTGGCCTGGCTACCAGTTTCAGTCTGAGGCATTTGGCTTTGCTGTGGGAAGCCCTCGTCATTTTCTACTGTTTTACTCATAGCCAAAAATATGATGAAAGCAGAACTGAATGTGTTTTTTTCTGTCTCATTTCAGTAAGCATCATAAATTATTCCCCCATGAGACTCAACCACATTTCTTACTCAAAAGAAACTTCCTTTCGTCTTCAGGGGCTTGGAACTCGGAGCCTCCTGGGTTGGTGGTGGACTTGTCAGGGCTTTCCCACTTGCCACCGCCCAACACACGGGGACATCGTTGCTGGCTCTTCCTTGACATCTGCCCAGTCTCTCACCCAGCTGTTCCCGTGGTGGGACCAAACCTCACTTGGGGATGCAGCTGGTGAGGCAGAGACAGGGCAGAAGCAGGTTTTGGGGCAGTTCCTGGCAGGCAGTGGGGATCCTCATCACAGCACCCCTGAACCCCAAACCCCAGCACCGGATCCTTCAACAAATTCATGTCCTAGGACAATGTCAGTCTAATCAGCGCCCTCTTCGTTAGCAGGGTCCTATAATTAGAAGCAGCAGCCAGCCATCTGCTTTTATCTCGTCACATCACACAGTGCCTCTCTGCTGTCCTTTATTACTGGCCATCGTTTGAGATCAACGTTTCCCTCCACCCCCAACCGCGTCTGATCTCACTTTCATTATTGCTAATGACCGGCCCTGGAACAGCTCTGTGGTGTGGAGTGAGAGCAGGCAGAGCTGGGAGTGCTGCCTAAAGTCAGCCCCTCTTCTCTGCCTGCCTGTCTGTTATGCCCTCCCATGTGGTTTTTTTGGGGTTCACAGCCTTGCCAGTGGACCTTCCCAAGTACCCTCTGCCTCGTGGGGCTGAGAATAAGAAGGCATTGGGGAAAATATTCCTGCTTACAAATATTCTGAGGTTTTTCAGCTTGTAAAGTGCTTTCCCAAGTTTCCTCTTGCGCCCTGTCCCAGTGAGCCAAGACATGGAGAGGATCATCTTGTCCACACCCAGCATCTGGAGGCTGCGAGGTAGTCAGACCTTGGAGGAAAGAAAGGAGAAAACCCCTTTTTATATATCTTTAAATTTGGTGCCCAGACAAAAGCATAAGACATATAAATGGATTAACAGCCATGGTTTATTAGCGCTCCTTAATTCACTTCACAGGGCTGAGGGAAAAGTTATTAGCAGATGTATGGCCAGTAATAAGCTAATTATAACCCTGTCAGATCAGAGATTTGAAGAGGTGGGTAGTTTTGTGTGTGAGATAACTATAATTGTCTGTTAAAGATTATGAATTAATATTGATTTAATAAAGCTGTGGCCATTTATTTCTGTGGTAAAGACTAGTTAGTTATCCTGTGAGCTGCCCCAGCACCATGGGAGGCAGCAACCATCTGCTAGAGGCATGTATCTGGGAGGTAAAAATGCACGTGGAACTGGTTGCTGAGCCTGTGTCCTGCCTGTCAGCATCCCCATCGCTGACTTTGACAGAGATAGCTTTGTCCACTGGCTCAAAATTCACACCTTGTGCCTCACTGCACCACAGAAGTTCAGCCACGGGATCACCATGCACCTGTGAGCGGGGAGAATGCATTTGCTGCTTTTAGCTGGATTTAAAACCAATCTGCATTTATCTGCATTTAAAAGCTGATCTCTTCAGGAGAGACATGACCCTTTTGGGGTTCTGTCTGCCCCCTGACATGTTAAAACCTCAGGCAGCCTCAGGACGACTTGCGATGAGCCTTTGTGAGTGTGCCGGTCTGCTGGTGATGGGCGTTTGGGGTGGCAGATGGAGTGTGACCCACTGCCAGGCCCTGGCACAGGGTGTGCAAACCTAACCCAACCCCATCATGGGAGGGAATGGGGCAGCTGCTCAGGAGTGCTCAGCTCAGCCATTTGAGAGAAGGAGTCAAGGAAATGGCCACCCAAGCCTTGTGGCCAGGGTCAGGTCTGCCTGGGAAAGCACAACCCCTTTGCAGCTGCAGCATTTCAGGGTGCTGAGGGGATCCCTTCCCCATGGTGGGGCTGATGCATGGGGTGGGATCACTGTTACACCTTGGGGATGAAGGCAACCTGATCTACTTGGATCATTTCCCAACCTACAGCTGCCATCCAGGATGACTTCAGTTTTACCCCTCGCAGAATGTAGCCAAGTGCCACCAATTTTGGAATATTCACAGAAATTTTTTTCTGCAAATTTTTGCCAGCCTGAAAACAAGCATGGAAAAAGGCAGGAACAGTCATCTCCTGCAGATGGAGCCTGGCTGGGGGGAGCTGTTGCAAGACCCCGCATTGCCAGCCAGCTCCCCAGTCTTTGCCTTTCCTCCTTCTCCAGGGAGACATGCAGAGATCTGTAGTTTGTTGGTTGTTTTTCCTGATATGGATCCACTTCCCCAAAGTGAACTGCATCCCTTCATACTGCCTGAGTCCCACCAAATTCCTCTCATGCCCGGAGCAAGTAAAGGCAGGTCACTGGGGCTGTGGGAAGGTACTTTGGAAGGAGCTGCACTGCATCATGCAGGGCAGGGGTGCAAACTTCCTGCTGCTCCACACCTTGCCATATACCCCACTCTCTCCCTTAGACCAGGAGGTCCAAGACCCCTTGTTCCTGTGCCAGTACTGTGGGTCCCGTGTGACTGTGGAGGGTTAACCCCTGCCATGGTTTTCACCCACGCTGGTCCTAGTGGGCTGATGCTCTGATAAAGTCAGTTACAGGCTGACTGAGGCTGAAGGCTGCAGCTTGCTTTAGATGTAATTACTTTCCCCTAAAGCTTTCCATGAGAGGGCGGTTTCAAAGGGAGGGTGGCTCCTGTTTTGCATCTCGCTTCTTTTCCTGGAGTAGTTCAGGTCAACCCAAGCAAGAAAATACCCCAATTTCTTGCATTTGTGCCGGGCATGGGGAAAGTTTAATGTAGAACATCTCAAAAATCCGAGGCAGAACTCCAGTTTTCCACTGAGAGCTGAAATCCCCATCTTTGCTGCTGGACGCGCTCGCATTACCATTTTATCTGATGGAATAGCTATCAACAGCAACTTCCAAGTGAAATGCTACGGAAAATCTGTGTAAGCTATCTGCAGCCTCGCAGCACAGATATACTGTGATTACAGCGACAGCCAGGCTCTGTCTCCTGTGTTTAATGTGTGTGTACGTGTCCGGCTGCAGCGCAGCACCCACGCCAGCTCTCCCACTGCTCCGGGATGCTCACAGCAGGCTCGCCGTAGGCTTTGCTTTCATGAAGCCACAGCCCCCAGTAGCCCTGGGATTCTGCCACAATCTCATCTGCGATTTCACCAGCACAAGAAGCTTCCAGCTTCCATGATCGCAGGCAGGGAGCCTCGAGGCTCCAAAAGCCAGAACCCTGTTGCAAAGAGCACAGCACTGCTGCCTCATGTTGGCAAGGCCACTATTTTAAAGCCAAGATCAGTGTTCTTGCTTTGAGACAGGGAAGGGATATGGTTTCCTGGGATCAGCAACTCCGTATAAACACATCTAGCCTCTTGAATTAAGGAGAGTCACACATCCCTCATTAGGCAGTTGTTAAGATGAAGATGATGAAGATGTGATTCGGCCAAAGGGGTTCACTACTTGGTCTTGACTCACACTTATAGTCACTTAGCCCCACAGCATTGGGCCAAGCATTATTTTGGGTATTATTGGGTAATTTTGGTATTATTTTGGGATTACTGGGTGTAATGGGTTTGCATAATGGTTTTATAAACATCACTGGGATCAGTAGCTGCTGATCCCAATTACCAATGGCCAGGCTGACAGCAGACGGTGAAATGCACGAGGAAATCAACCCCAATGTTATAAGAGCAATGCTACTGTGAAAAGCTCATATTGCCACTACAAATACCAGCCCAGTGATCCCCTTTGGGACCATGGCCTTCTGGACCATAGGAGCAGGCAAAAAATCTGTCTGTTCTCTGGCAGGATATTCAGCATTGCTGGAAAGTGTGTTCAACCCTATGGGGTTTACTCAAATACATTTGATTCTAGTCTTGTTCTAAGGTCACTGGAACCTAAAAGCCTGGCTCCTGGCTCCTGTAAAATTAATGTCCTGACTCTTTTTGCCATGGTACAGGACTTGCCTTCTATTCATTAAGTGAAACATCACAGATACCAAAAAAAAAGAAAAAAGAAAAAAGCTCAAGAAATGCTAAATGGCTGGAGCAGAGAAACCCCGCAACACAGCAGGGATAAATTCAGTCTTTTATCTTCCAAGACAAATGTGAAGATCTGATCTGCTTCTTTGCTTCAGGAGACACTCAGCCTGTGAATAAAGTCTTACAACCAAAGTGTCGAATCATGCAGAAGGTGCTGCCCGAAGCTGGTGGACACCCAGCTGCCCCAGGCACCGGAGGGCAACTTTTCCTGCTTTTCCTGGCGCATCAGGCTCATTTGAGGCAATTTGCCTGGTGCTCCTGTTGTTTATGCTCACACTGAGCCGTGCGCCTGTGCTTACATAGCAAGTCGGGTGACTTAAGGAGACCGAGTCCAGGCCTGGGAAAGTCCCTCTGCCCTGCAGCGGCGCAGCCGTATTGGGGCAAGGAATGCCGTGAGCTGCCCGCTATCCTGCTCTCCCACTCCCAGGGAAACACCGCTCATGGAGATGTGGGAAAAAAGAAGTGAACTGCAGGAGGCAGAGAAGCAAGGAACCCGTGCCTGCTCAGCTCTGCCTGCGTGGTCTGCTGGAGTAGGGAGGGAGACATGGAGGTTTTTCCAGCTGCTGGAGCAGGGAGGGAAAAGTGGAAGTTTGCAAGATGCTTTTCCATCCTTTGTGGTCATGCATCACCCGTGGCAGGGAAAAGGGGGTGGTTTCTTCTGGGCAGGAGGCACCCAACATTGGAGCAGGAATGGTGGTGGCTGAGGGGGCGCAACCTTCCTTATACCCCTGTGAGGAGGGAGAGGAAGAAAAAGTAGGTTATTAGTTAAAATCAGAAACTACAGTGTGAAATTGGAAGGTGGGAATGGTGTAGCAGTGACCTGGGCTGCCTCAGTGCCAGTTGCTGTGGGCATTTGCCTGTTAAACTGTTCAGATTTTCCTGAAAAGATCCCACTCTGGCAAGGTTTTTGATGCAGCCAAGATCACAGCACAGACACTAATACAGGGCACCATGGAGTCTTCTCTTGGAGATTCCCACCTTCTTTTGTGAGAAAACTGAGGTTTCCTTGCTATTGCACTGTGGGATGCTCTGAATACCAACTTCCCCAGGTTGAAACTTTGCCCCTTGGCAGCATCCAGGGAGTCAGGTGGCAACTGACTCCCTCCAATGAAGTGCTCGTATCTGAAATAGCACTGGGATGAGAGGATTGCCGGGCCAGCTCACATCACGGGTGAGAATCCCTCATTTTCACCAGAAACATTATTGATGACACCCAAGGGCACTAACGCAGCCAGTGGCACCAGTAAAGCTGGGAACACCGGCATGGCAGGTGGCACCGGTGCAGCCAGAGGCACCAGGATAACTGGTGGCACCCGTGCCAGCGGCACTGATAAACCAGTGGCACGAGTGCAGCCGGTAGCAAGGATGCAGCCAGTGATGGGGGTATAGCTGGTGGCACCAGTGCAGCCGGTGACAGGGGTACAGTTGGTGACAAGGGTGCAGTCGGTGACAGGGACTCAGGGGATTAAACCAGCTACAGAGATGCAGTCGGTGATAGAGGTACAGCCGGTGACAGGGGTACAGCCAGTGATAGGGGTAGAGCCGGAGGCAGAGATGCAGGGGGTGCAGCCGGTGATAGACACACAGTCACTGACAGGCGTGCAGCCGGTGGTCCCGATACCCGGGACCGCCGCGGCTCCGCCGGGACCCGCCGGGCGCTGCGGGCGCTGCGCGGCCCCTTTAATGCGCGCGGGCGGCGCGGCCCCGCCCCGCCCCGCCCCGCCCGGCCGCCGGGGCGGCTGTGGGGCGGCCTGAGAGACCGACCGACCGACCGCCACCTCCCGCCGCGCCGGGGCGGGCAGGGCCGGGCAGGGCTGGGCTGGGCGCGGCTGGGCTGGGCTGAGCGCTGCGGGGCCGGCGCTGCGGCGAGGGGCGGCCCGGCCCCACGGAGGGACGGACGGACGGGCGGGCGGACGGACGGCGCGGCTCGCAGCCCCATGGCTCTGGATTTATAAACACGGCGCAGATGGCGGGGCCGCGTCCCCGCGCCCGGCGCTGCCCCGCCGGCCGCTGAGGCGGGAGCGGCGGCGGCGATGGGGGGCGGCAGCTGCCGGCGGGATTAGGTAAGGAGGGAGGGGGGAACCCCCGGGGGACCCCCCCGGTGCCGGGGTGCGGGCGGGCCGGGCGGGGGCCGGGCCGGGGGGGCCGCCCCGCTCCGCTCCCCGCAGGTCGGGGAAAGGCGGCCGCGTTACGTAAAAATGAAAATGTGCCGCGGGAGCTGCTTGCTGGGGAGAAACTTTCTTTTTTTTTTCTTTCTGGTTTTTTTTGTTGGTTTGTTTTTTTTTTTTTGGTTGGTTTTGCTGCTTTTTGCCCTCGAGGGAACGCGCTTCCCGGGGAGCGGCGGGGTTTGGGAGCACGGGGGGGAGCCCCGCACTTCGCAAACTGGCGGGGACACCCGTCTGCGGGGCGGGGGCACCCAAGGGCCTTTTTTTACCCCCTCCCTCTTGTTTTTTTCCTCCCCCTCTTTCAATCCTGTGTTTTCCGGCTGTTGTCCCCCCGCACGCTCGGAGCCGGTGGGTTTCGCTGATCGACAGCCCGGGGCAATGAATGAGCATCCGAGGGGTCACCGGGCGCGGGTCGGGGACCAGCCCTGCGCCCCGGGGCCGTGTCAGTGGGTGCTGGGGGCAACGGCCGGGTGCTGGGCACGACCAGAGCCCCCCCGACTCACTCCTCCAGCCATGTGGCGTTGAGCGTGTGAATGTTTACAGGGGGGTAACCGGGCCGGTGTCTGCAGGCAACAAGTGCACGTTTCTCTGAACCCCGGCTGCGGTCTCTGGAGTGATTGCTTTTTTTCCTGACGATTCTTATAATTTCCTGTTCCCTGTTCTCCCTCGGCCCTTCCTCCTGCTCCCTTGCCCTGACAATGCACAAAGAGCAGGCTGCAGTGGGTGCAGGCAGCTGCCTGCCATGTGGGCTGCTGCCAACACCACTGAAGCAGCAAAACCTGCAGGACTCGGGGCTGGGGCTGCCTGGGGCATGAGGCCGTGTTGACCCAACAAACCCATCCCTCCTTCCAGCGCTTTGAACCATGTGGAAGCCCGGCATGCCTGCAGGCACTGCTGCCTGTGCTGGAGGCTGCGTCTGCTCCCTGAACTTTGTGTTTTGGGTCAGCTCAAGAATGTGCTGGAGAGGACAGTGCTGCTGGAGGTGATCTGTGCAGTGGGTGTTTCCTAACCCGTTCGGTTCACAGGCATTTATGGTTTGAACTCTTTTGGCGACCTCTCAGTATTCCCATGAAGCAAAGGTTGGTGCTCTGGATGCCTGAAAAATGTAAGGGTTTTGCTGAATCTGGTATTTTTAATCTGGCTTTGGTGGATGTGATGTTGTTCCACTGGTATTCCTTGGCTGAACGGAGTGAGAGTTTTTCAATTTCTTTCTACCATTTAGCGTAGGGTTTTTATCAGCAAGGTTAAGGTTAAGTTTGCCATGTGCCTTACAGATAAAGGTTTGGTGCTACTAGTATTTCATAAAGGGAAACAATGTGAATTGGGACAACTGAGTGAGCATTTCCATCTCTTCTGGAAGTGGTGGCAAAACTCCTGGAGGGTTTTAGTGAAGCCATGTATTCCTGGATGGCTTTAATGAAATTGTACTTAATTCTCTGAGTTTTGCTGCTGACTCGCTGGGTGACTTTGGGATTTAGCTCAAGCCACCCATGTGCCTGGGTCGGCCAGCTCTGTGTAGGAGCCATGCCTTGGGTGGGAAACACAACAAGGCTTGCAGAGTGTGTTGGGGCTGAGTCCCAAGATGCCATGGGAGGGAAGTTTTGCGTGTGACGAATATTTTATAACTTCAGTTGAGTAAGCTTGAGAGACGCTCTTGCAAAACGTGTTTAGTTTATTGAAAGCAAATGCACTCAAACCTCGGTTTGTTGTTGCCAAAAGGGAAAAAGTAGAAGCTATTTTTGGTGCGAGAGAGGAGATGGGGCACGCACACGTCTGGGGCAGGAAAACACTGGTACGTTGTTCTTCTTGGCTTCATGTGGGTGGTGGTTTCTGTTATTTAGCTGTTGTTTCTGCCAAGTTGCAAAACATACCTGGTTCTGAAACCCCTGCGGAGGTCAGGGCTGGCTCTGCAGAGCTGGTACTGGGCCCGTATGGGAACGCCTCCCACGCCAGCATCTCTAGCGCTGGAGAAGTGGGTGGGTGCTTCTGCCTTCACACCTTTGAGCTCCAGGGAGGTGACTGGCATTTTTTTGCGACAGGATCTGCACTGAAACCGTAAACTTGTTTCAGGCAAGCCACCAAACAGCTGCTCCTTGGCAGTACCTTTCACTTGCTAATGGCTGTGGTTGGATTTGAACCAAGCTGCCTCCAGTGGAGGTTGGACCAGTCCCTGGAGCCATCCTGTGCTAAATCCAAAGAGGGTTTGGTTCAGGCTGTGTTCATGTCTTGTAATTAGGAGATCCAGTCTGGTAAAGGCAGTTTTGTTATGATTGGCAGTGACAGCGTGCATGCAGCTGTGCTGATAGCTGCACGTGTGGAGAGCTGCCCCTCTCATCTCCACCGCAGCTCTGGACTGTGCTGTCTGGAATTGGGTCATAGGAGATACCTTCGTGACATGGCTGTGAATTATTTGTCCCCTTGATGGCTCCTGGTGTTCTTCCTGCTGCTGGTTCAGGTTTTTAGTGGCCTCTGCTGAAATACTGTCCTGTTTGCGGTCAGGTTGTCCTGGGAGGAACCTGCTTGAAGCCAGCCATAATTTATGTGTCTGAGATACCATCATCTTCATGGCCCTGTGGGGAGGAGGAAAGTTACGATCTCACCAGTTTCCAGATGAGTAGGTACAAAGGAGGATTAAATTTCCAGAGGCGGGTTTTGAGCAGTTGAGAGGGAGCATGGGTTTGAGAGGGCCTGTATTTGGGGTGCAGTACTACCCATCCCTAGCCCGATGTCTCATTCTGACCAGATCACTTGACGAGTCAGAAAATTGAGACTAGGGAGGTTACATGAAGTTCAATGTGTCAGAGCAAGTCTGCTGGAGAGCTGGTGAAGAGGAGTGTCTTTGCCCATGGGTGCTTTGCCTGTTCAGTGCGAGGGCTTGTCACTCCCAGTGGCAAAGTGCTGGTTCCCCCCTGGGTTTTGTGCCTGTGAGCCGTGATCCCCCAAATGCAGACCACAGGCTAGATGCAGGGGTACACGAGATGGAAATCCAGGGCAATGTGTTCCTAAGAGAACTGTTATCTTTGTGCAGCTGCATTTGTGCGAACGGTGGCTTGCTTTAGTCTTCACTGAGAGATTTCAGCAGAGAGCAGGGTCAGCTCTAATGGAGCTGGAAATGAGGTATAGCAGCACCCGGTTGCCTCTCTGATTAGTGACTGAGGCTTTTGCAGCTGCTTAAGGATTTGGGCATCATGAGGTCATGGATTTTCATCTAGGCTGCTGTGGCACAAGCTTCTGCGCAGCTTTGAAGGGCCCCTGCTGTGTATCGACATAGGAAAGTGGTGAAGAATTGCTATTTATGGCTGGGCTTGTGCTGGCACACAGGTGTCGGGGTCTCCAAATTGCCCTGTAATGTCAAGGATAGATCTTTGCGTTGCAGTAGAAAATGAAAATGCATATCGTTTAATGAGCATGGCTAGAGCAGAGATGCTTCCTAAAAAAAGACTGATGAGGGGAGCTAGAGCTCCCGAACAGAGGGCATGAAAATGCCCGTAAAAGCTTGGTCAGAGTGAGGGAGGGATCTGGTAGGAAGGGAAGGAGGGCAGAAGAGCAGAAGGAAATGAGTGATTCGTCAGTTTTGGGAAGTGAATCCTGACCTGAGCACGAGGCGTCAGCAGGACTGTACTGGGAATTGAGCAATCTGGGTTGTACCCCCCGTCCTGCTGCCCACCCTACTTGTCACTTCCCTTCTCGAGGCCACCAGTTCTCCGTTCCTACCAACCTGCCTCTGGCCACTGGAGTCTCTCGGGGTGTGGGCTGTTCATTACTGAAGGCGAGGAGGGTGCCCCAGAAGGGGACATTTCTGGTGAGCAGACAGTGCTCACACAGTAGCAGCACCCCTGCCGTCTTCATGGTGGGAAGCCAAGAGATGTGTTGTGGCTGAGGTTGGGCAGGCGAGAAGAGGCACCGATTGCTGCAGACAGTGCTGCCAACAGTGCGTGCTCGGCCACTGATCCGCTTGGAGAGGTCCAGAGAGGAGCCTTGCCTGCAGGGGAGAGGTGACCAGTGCTGGCGCTGGAGAAACAGCGGTAAAGGTGGAGCTAGATGGCCATGGCTGTGATTGCTACCACAGTGCCAGGGCTGGAGGAGATCTGGGGCACGGGGCGGGGGTTGGACAGGCAGAGCAAAGCAATTGGTGTGATTATGTGCCTGCTGGGTGCACAGAGGATGCTGATAATGGTTAGTGCTCTCTTTATAGCTGCGGAGCACTGAGCAAACATTAACGAATGTAAAGGATAGCAGCTCTGTCTAGTTACAGAGAAGGGAAGTTAACTCCAAATTAACTTTATGATCCGTGAAACTGAAGGTTATTTAAAAAAATAATAACATAAATGGAAATGCTCAAGTTTTCCAGAGTCGCTGAGTACGCTGCTTGTTGTTTAATGCCTTCCATTTTTTCACTCCCAGTCTGTGTTTTTGGCTCAGGAACAAATTACAAGCAATATCAGCTTACGCTTGGATTTGAACCCACATTGCTCTTAGTCAGCTGAAATATTTCCCCTTATCGCTGCTCCCATAATGTTTATTTTAGACCGGATAGCATCATGGCTTTTCTGCTAGCTGTAGGGGAGAAGCCTGTCTTTGAAACAGCCCAGCACCTTGGAAAGAAGTGATCTCAAAGCCAGTTTGGTTTCTGAATGAGGTACAGCTTAATTTTCCACTGAGAGGTTTAGGCAAGGCTGTAACCCAGAACGGTTTGCGGCATTAAAAACCCAGGAGGCGGCAGATGGATGAATTGCTGACAGATTTAAAATCGTACGACAAACATAAAGCATTCAGACGTGAGGCCAAGGTGGGAGGAAGGTTGCAGGGAGAGATGGAGGCAGAAAGGTCGGGTAAGTTATTCTGGGCAGAAGATGTGCAGGCAAAGGCAGACTCCAGTGGATTCAGCCCACGAGGGGAAGGGAAGGGCTTCAAGAGGAGGGATGTGTTGAGGAGCGTGTTCCCATCAAAGGGAAGGGAGCCCTTCGTGTCCTGGACCGGTGGGGGGGGGAGGATGAGAAAGAGGAAGGGGGCCAAGTCCAGCCTTGGCAGTGGTGGTGAAGGCAGGAGCAGGGCTGCCCTGGGAGGAGGCAATGTGGTGGGGCCCAAATGGTTTCCTCCTGTGGGAAGTGGTCCGCAGGAGAGTGCCAGCTCGCGGGGAGGCTGGGACGGTGTGGGTATTGTCTCTGGTGGCTGCAGCCCTGGCTGTGGCTCTCCGGGTGGGTGGTGCATGTGTTGAGGGAGGGAGGCAGAGCCGGCAGGATTTCCTCTCTGTGGGTTAATAACTAACCAAGCAGTCTGGGTTTATCCTTTCATTGTGGAAGAGAATTATTTACATAATACCACTTGGCGTAATCTTTATTTAGCATTGTTTCCCTGGTGTAACACTGGACAGAGTGGCGTTGCCCAGAAATGCAGTTTTGGCCCAAATCTGTGGGAAGTTAACCCTTCCTGGCTGAGTGTGCTTCTCCCTGTCTGCTCAGGGAACTGAAGAAACACTCTAGTGGTGTGGCCATCTGTCATGTAGTTTTGGGGACTTTTAAGTCTTCTAAACTTTGTTTTCTGCAGGCTCCGGGCTGGTGCTCTTTTGCTGGTACCTGAATGCTGCTCAACAGCTTCCTAAGCAGCACAGTTTGGGTTTGTCATGTGCGTGTTGGGGCAAGAGAGTAGTTTGTAATGCGCTCTTCCTTGTCTCTGTGTTGAAGAACGCAGAAGGAAAGAAATGTGTCAGCCCGTGGGTGGAGGATGACAGGATTTGGGAAGGTTCCTGGTGCAGATCATCCCATCGTCTGTGATCAGTCCCTGAGGACTTGCTGTCTCCCAGGTGGGCAGGTTTCATCCTCCTCAGGGAGTGTTTAATTGCAAGGTCTGGAGGCTTAGGTGGTTGTGTAAAGAGCTGGGCCCTGATTAAAGCAACACAGCACAGTGAAGGGCTGAACCTTGCGCCTGGGTGTCAGTGAGATGTGGTGGGAGAGTTGAATTGGTGAGTAGGATGGCAGGCAAAGTCAAGCTTTCTGAAAATCTGTCTGTGCCTCCAGCCGTGCAGCCCTGTTTGGAGAGGGCGGAGGGAGTCTTTCCTCTGCGCTGCGGGATGTGTGGGCTTCTAACAAGCTGTGGCAAACAATGGAAAGTTGGCTTTCTTCTGAAAATAGTTTAAAACCTTATAAAATTACTCCAGCAGCTAAATTTTTATAGGGCCAGATCTCAGCTGCATGATACTCGATCTCTTCATAAATAGCTCAGTCTTCGGCCTCTGCAAAGTTCTCGAACACGTACCTGCGGCGCTGCAGAGCACGTGGTTTATCAGTGGCAGCACCTGGCTCTTGTAGCAGAAGCGCTCTGCTAAGTGTTTACTGCTGAGGCCACGTGATCTCCCTGGTCTGATGTTGCGAGGAGCTGATTTTGGAAGGCTGTGAGTCCCCAGTGATTTTCACTGGATTACATGATGGTTCACGCACAGTCCGGGCTGGAAGTTGGCTCGTGATGCCTCTCCTGTCAGCCTTGCTGGAGGGCGATGCGGATCCTATGTCGGTTTTGTGCTGGTGATATGGACATTACCCGATCAAGCCTGAAACTTGCTTGAACAAAGGGAACTCGTTAACACCCTCTTTGAATGAATTACACCTGGCAGGGTGAGTTTGCATTGGATCAGTGCTGAGGCGTGTGACTGCAGCGTTCCTGATCCACTGCTTGAAGCCCTAAAGCTTTGTGTACCAACTCCTCAAGCCCATGCCGTTACCATCGTGGGATTTGTGATACGTGGTATGTAAATCTTGGGTGTGTAGCAGAGCTAGTGGTGTTTGGTATCAGAGCTCTGTGTTCGGTAATTTTTCGAGTTGTTTGCTGGGGGTATTTTTCCTGCGTCTGGACCTTGAATAACTGTGTCCCCTCTTCTCTTGCACAAGAGTTTCTTTTGTTTGGCAAAGGGGATGGCTCTTTCCTGTTGGAAAGACGTCCTTGTTTTTCTGTGGGTACCATGTCATATAATTTCATTAATAAACTTTTCAAGTTCCATCTTGAAAGCAGTTACAGCTTTTTTTTTTTCTTTGCTGCAGAGTTTCAAGCTCATGCCAGAGTGTCAGCTTCATTTCTAGGTCACCGGGCTGCCCTTTCATTTCCCCCTCACGCTCAAGTTGGCCGGCTTGTTTTGATTTGGTAATATGTGAGGTGGTGTCCACAGACAAAACCAGGCAGGCTAGTGAAATTCATGTTTCCCTGCAGCCTTGTTCCTGTTGTGTGTGTGAATAATAATTTCCAAATGCTAGACCAGAGGTGATTAAAAACTGTCAAAGAAATAAAATGCAGGAAAGTCTGCATTACAGGAATCTGTCTGTTTTGGGAAAACTCTCTGAACTGGCAGTGGAAAAACTTTTTGGTATTCTTATTTAAGGCTTTCTAGTCTTAAATGTCACTCACTTGGGAGGTGCTGATGAGGCAGCCTGAGCGTATCCAGGCTCTGTAGGAGGTTGGTTGCTGCTGGCTGGGGGGGCACCAGGAGAAGGTAGCACTCCCTTTCTGCGCTTGCTCTGCGGAGTAGTTTGGCTACAGTTAAAATATTTTTGCATGATGTGGCACAGGCACCTGGGCAGCCAGCTCTGCTGCAGGCCTGTGGCGGGAGCTGCTGAGCGTGACTGGCAGAGGGTGGAGGGGTGAAAGGGCTTCTCTGCAGCCCAAGTGGATGCTTGAGTGGATGTGAAGAGCTGAAATTTTCTGGGGAGCGGCACATGATGTCTGCTTGCTCTGAGTGAGTACAAGTGCTTGTTTTTTACTGAGCTGCAAGGCAATGGGTGTTCAGAGGTTTTTATGCAACTCCGGGATTGGGACTGTGAAGCAGTTGTCATGTCATTGGTTTAGATGTGTTGGACATTCTTATTTTTGGAGCAAATGATCCTGCTGACAGTGTGTATAGGAGGTGTCAGCCAGCCCTTTTTTCTTCTTCCTTTTTTTTTTTTTTCCTTCATTTGTAAGTTTTAGTCTTTGCTTTACTTTCATATCTCGACAGGGTTGCTGCTAAAAAATTGTTGGGTGGTTTTTTTTTATTTATTTTTGATGTCTACGTGTCTTGAGATGCCATGATTAGAGATGCACGTAAAGAGCTGCTGCGGTTTTGGTCCAGAACCCAGCCAGCTGCCAGCAGCGTTCCTGAGGGCTGTGTGGTGTCGGAGTGAGAAACACTGCAGGGTTTTGGGTTTTCTCCAGCATTATGAAACAGAAATAAGGAGAGATGTCAGCATGTACCTTAAGGGTTGTGTTTTCGTTCTCACTCTCTCACTGTGGAGAGCTAAGGTTTGCATCTTCTCCACTGAGACTGGTGCTTATGAAATCCAGAGCACTTCTGTGAATGTCCTTAGACTCTGCCAACAGCAGAGAAAACTCAGAAATGAGGAATTTACTTTGCCCAGAGATGGAGGACTTGTGCTGCAGAGGCAGACACAAGCACCCTGGTTGCTCCTGCTTCCCGTGACAAAGGCGGTGTGAGCTTTGGTCTGTTGCAAAGACACAAGAGCTTTAAGCTCCATCTGTGTCTTATTTTTTATTTTTTTTTTTTTTTGTTTGGGCATTTTGTTCAGTTGTGCTTTTTAAATGTCTGGATTTCTTCTCAGCAGGAGGTTTTACTCTCCACACAATGTATTATTGTTTGCCTTGCTCTAGTTCCTTGTTTTATGCGGAAACACCTTGAACCTTTGGCTGAGTTGGAAGATGGGTGCAGAGTCAGGCCCGTGGCTGCAGGCGTGGGGCTGTTCCAGGAAGAACATGTCTGTGCACGACTCCTCAGCCTTGAGTTACCCGGTTGCTGCTTGAGGCACTTAATGTGTTTGGCTAATGCAGGCACTCCCCTGCCTTCTGATCAGGCAGTCTACACGTACTTATTTTTGTTTTACAGAGTCTGATCCCTAGGGTAAGAAGGCTGTAGCCAGAAATAAGTGAGTGTTCACACTTGCTTTTATGAACTTCTTGAATATCTTGCCAATTAATTCTTAGGTAACTGAGGCTAAAATACCCATTGTAAAGGCCACGACCGGGAATGCTGCTGTCCTGAGTCTTTCTTTCCTCATTCCAGTTGATGTAAAACTTGATAAAGGTGCCTGTGCTGCCTTGGCCACTTGCAATCTCCTTTACGAAGCCTTTTAACCAGAAGAAGAAATGGCTAAATAAATACAGCAGCTTTGCCTTGCCTTGCAGCCTTGCCAAGTCAATTTGATGTGTGTGTTGAGGAGGCAGAACAATTAGTTACAGAAACAAATGGGTCTTCTCGAGTTCTGCCCTCCTGTCACAAGGCCAACTTCCAGTGTTCCAAAATTAAGGCTGGTGCAGAAAGGGGAAAAAAGAAAGGTAACAGCTCAACATTAACCTGCTAAGAAAGGTGGAGATGAATTGTATCTCTTAATAGGTTTGGGGCTGTAAAAGGAGGGTGATTTCTACTGCGTGTTTTACAGCATCTGGCTGATTTCTTTTAAGCTCTGTTTCTGAGATCTGGGACTTTGGTTGTAGTGCTGGTTGAAGGAGTTTGCCACCTCACTGCCCCTCAGCATGTTCCTATCACAGTGCTTCTCTCTCCTGTTATTTTTGACCTGAGCAGTTGAATGAATGTCTTCACCAATGTCACAGTTTTGTTTAAGGTGGCACCGCTTTGTTGGTAGTATGGGTGCTGCAAGGAGGGATGGGGAGCCAGGGGACAGGCAGTCTGAAATCAGGGAAGGATGGCTGTGATTTACACAACCTGATTGTGTTTCAAGCGCCTTTTTCAGAAGTAATTTTCACAGTCCTGAAATTCCCTTCCAAGGGAAAGATTTTCTCCCCAAATTTCTGCACAGACCTGTTTGTAGACATGTCACGTGTCTCCTTTTAGCAAGGGGCAAACCAGCCAATTTTGCAACAGGAGAACAGACCCTCACAGAGGGTTCTGTTGCTGTTCCTGCAGCAGCAGCAGCGATGGTTTCAGCTTGGAGTCATGCTCAGGCAGTGTTGGTAAAAGTTCAGGCATTTCTGCCATGGTCTGGGCAGCTGGGAAGGTCTGTGGCATTTGCTCTTTTCCATGAGCTGAAAAATCGAGTGCCTGGTTCAGAATGGTGCTGGGAATGTTCCTCCGTGTCAGAGTTCGGGCTTTTTACGTTGTTGCTGCTTTGTGCTGGCTGCCGGCTGCAGCACCTTTGTTCCTTGAATAATCTTGCTTGTGCTCCCTGGGAGACTCAAGTAGTCTGTGCTTTTGTGCCGTGGCCCTGCATATCCACGGGAGAGCTGGTGAAGAGGAAAGTTGGGCAGATGCCATCCTCTGTGCTCTGTGGCAGCTTCTGCAGGCATCAGCCCTGGCTCAGTGAGGCACCTGATGAACAGAGTGAGAGCGAGGGGAGGGTCCTTTTCCCAAGGGAGTTCAAAACCGCTCTGCCACAGGAGCTTTGCTGAATTGCAAATTGGTTTTTCTCTCCCACTCTTTTCTAAATCTGCTGCTGTTCCTGAGGTGGCAGTAGATTTTACTCCTGTGCGCTAGTGCACGGCTGAGTGTGTGCTGCGACGTAGAGTTGTAAGCAGCTGACAGGATGCTGATCATAATGTAGCTAATGACACTTAAAATATTTGCTTGTTTGTAACACACTGTGGTCTCTTCCCAGGCAGTGAAATTAACAGACAAGCTTCAGCTGAATTTGGGGTGGTGTTTGGAGAGGAGGACAGCTTTCTATCATTTCTTTGGCAGATGGGCTTTGAATTTTTAAGAGAAAACAGAGCGTCTTTTTCTTTCTCCCCCCGCCCAAAACCAAGCAACCAAAAGCCAGGTGGAGGGCAGATCTCGCATGCATTCTGTTTATTTCCGTGTGCAAATGCATCTTCTTGATGTGCCATTAACCTGGTTTATCTCTGGTGCTATTTTTAGCAGCCTTATGGTCTATGGACAGGGAGCTCTTCCAGTCAATGTTTGTGAACAGCCCAGCCTGGGCTGAGGACACTGGCACAGAGCCCCAGGTGTCCCGGGGTGGCAGATTCCTCCCTACCCGGCTGGGGGGCCTGGTGGGGCTGGACGAGCTCCCCAGTCCCACACAGGAAAATCTGTGTAAAGCATTACTCTTCGGTTCCTGTGGCCATGGTAACCGACTTGGATACATCAAACTTGACTAATTAACCTAATGGAGAGTCGTTTCCAGGCTGAGTCTCTCCCCTCGGATTTCAGAGCAAAACTTGTCTGATCCACCAGCAACCTCCACGGCTAGCACGGACTTTTCTCAGGATGGTTTCTCTGACAGGTTTCTTTCACGAGTCTGTTTGAGTTGGGGAGGGTGGCTGAAACTGGTGCTTCTCTTGCTCTGCATTCCCCTCTCTTTGTAATCTCTCAGGTTCCCCCGGGAAGAAGGTCCCAAACTTGAATGGGAAAAACTTCCTCTGATTTCCTCCTTGGACTGGGTGAAGGGAAAGTGAATACTTTCCTGTATCTATCCTGTTTCTGTACTGCAGGATCTCTGCTACCCTGACTTTTCCTGTTTAAAATCTGTGAAATCCTCAGGCTTGAAACAAAATAGCACATCCTGGAGATGTCTGTGCATGTCTTCAGGTTTCCTCATCTTAATGTACTAGTTAAAGGCGTTGCTGCTTTGCACTGTTTCTCCTGGGTTTAATTATTGTTTCAGTGATTGGAGCTGCAGACTGCAGCAGGGACTTAAGAGTTCAGCCTCAATTAAAAACCACCCTGTGCCAGGCAGATAGCGGCCGGCAGCACTGCTATTCTCAAGTGTCTCCAGCAGTCCATCGAAACACCATGTGATTGGCTCAGTTGAGAAATCTGAGTAGGCAGAAAGCAGTTTCTGGGATAAACCTTGTGAGTGCTTCTCAAAATAGCCTGAAAGCAAGGTTTTGCTTTCCAAAGCCACTCTTGGTCCTTGAGGCTGGTCAGAATTTTACATGGATTACTAAATATTGCGAAGGTCTGATCTTCAAAAACCATAAGATCCTTTTTTTCCCTTTTTTTCTTTTTGATGCTGCCTCTGGTATGTTTGAACTTAAAGGATTTGCATTTTCATGTCTTTGTAGCCTTAATTGTAAGTACTGGGACCTTCCTTACTTGCAGTTCCAGCTTGTTATATTTTTCAGCAAAGCTGATGACCTCGTGTTTGACCCTTGGAAACCTCTTGGGCAGCCCGGCAAACAAATGTGCTGTGAGAGGAGCACATGAGAGTAGCCTGAGCCATTACACTGGTCAGTCATTGACCAGGACTCTTGTTTTTCTTCCTTTGAAGATCTGCTTAATCATTGGTATTGGAACGCCTGCTGTGCTGGGCACCTGGAGGGGTTTGCTGGCTGCTCCCCGTGATGTCCTGGGTGATGTGGGAGGTGGCAGGGGGGCTTTAGAGAGTCCGGCGCTGTAATCAGGTTTTACTGGGGAAGAGATTGTCATTGATATCCCTAGGATTTGGCATCTATATAAATACACGAGCCAAGCTCTGTTTAAGTGTGTAGGTTCACGTCAGTTCATTTGCCTGAGCAGGGAGCATCTGGTGACCATGGTCCTTCCGTGTAATTTCTATTCCCAATATAAAACAAAAACTGATGGGATGGGGCTTGCTGAGGGTAAATCTGTGTGAATGCTGTTGCAGCTGGAAGTGACTGCTTCAAACATGGCTGATTTCAGGACCACTTGAGAGACGGGGATAAAAACTGTGTGGCTAAAACTGGTACCATCACATTGACAGAGACGAGTGCCCAGGGCCTGGGTGCTGCATGGGTGACTGAAAGTTTGTGAAGCAGATCTGAGATCTCAGAGTTGTGAGTTGTTTTTCCACCCTTAGTTACTGTAATACCTCTGGATGACACAGAGCATTCAGGAGATGCTGCTAAACTGAATTCTACAGCTGAATTCACACTGGAGAAATGAGAATTGCTTCTTTTTGTTGGGGGAAAAAATAAATCTGCTTTTATCACATCCTTGTTATCCTTCCAGCTTGTGGCTTGGAAAATGCAAGAAAATTGCCCTCAGAGAGGGCTGACTGACATGTGGAGAGAGGTAAGGTCCTGTCTTTCTGGGGGCCTTATTTCATGAACTCTCTTGTCCTTCATGTGTTTGCTGATGTGTCAGTGGAACTGAATTTTGTTGGCAAGAATGTGGTTTGAGCGGAAATCTTAGACTGACTCTCAACTGGCTGCCTAAGGGTGTTTTTAGGCGAGGCTTGCAGGAGCATCCCTGCTCTTGCTGGGGCTTTGGCTGTCGCTCTCCCCTCCCAGACTGGCCGTCTGCATGAGGGGCTTCTCTGCAGAAAGCAGCCTGTGTTCTGTGCTCACGTACCGAGCAGAAGCCATGAAAAATGTGGTTCGGATGACAGTGATTCGGGGTAGTTCTGGAAAATAATTTTCTGCTGGTGGATAGTACCAAACTATTTCCCTCCACCCACTCCCCCCTTCCCCAAAACAAAAGAAGAGATGAAAGGATTCATTAGGAATTATTCACTCAGCTCTGCCGCCTGTCTGAGATCTGGCTGTCTGCGTTCATCCCCCAGCTCAGGGAAGGTCAGAGGGCATCTCCCTGGGGAGGATTTGCTGTTGACTGAATTGCACTCTGTCATTATCCTGCTGGATAACGAATGCAGTGGCCTCATTGGCACTGGCTTCAGAAAAAGCACGGTCATCTGCATGTGGCCTTGAGGCGAGAGGCAAAAACCTGGGGAGAGCAGCGTGGAAAACCTCATCTTATGGGGAAGATACAGGGCAGCCCCAGGCTGTTTGGCACAGTGGTTTGCTTGCTGTGTGATGCTGAACAGGTCTGTAGCTGCTCTGGATCTCTGCATTGTCTTGTTGGAAGCGGAGGGACGCATAAGAGGGTTTAAAGGACAAAACTCCTTCTGATGGGGTGAAACTAGTTTGCGCTGCTCCTGTTTTCCTCAGTAGAAAATGTGGCATGCTTGTGGCACAGTTTGAGATATTTTAATGAGATTTAAACAATTTTTTTTCTGTTTGTTTTGTTTTCAAATAGGTTTCCTGAAAGAAAAACATACAAATCCCCCTGAGCTAATTGGTGTGTGATTTGAATTCAGCTGCTACCTTGGAAGAGCTTTTCCAGCAGCTGATTTGGAAACAGCCTTTCCCACAGTATTGTGGGTCGTCAGTCAGTGCTAAAGGATCTTCAAGTTGCTGGTGGGGAGGAGTGAGATGTGTTTTGTTTGATATGCTGCATCTTTTAGTTCGGGTGTCATAAAACACTCAGAGACGTGTGACAAAGACCCTAATGGAGAGAGGCTATCAGAGGGATGAAAGTCTTGGTAGCTGGAAATGAGTAAGAAACAGTTGTGGGTGCTGGAGCCCGTTGGGCTGGCTGGGGAAGTAGATAGACCTGAAGAAAATTTGCATTTTAAGCACCAGTTTCAGATGGTACCCACCACCTTGTGCCTTGATCTTCCGGCAGCTGCCAGCTTAGAAGGGCTTGAGGCTGTGCCCTTCCAGCGTGTGGTTGCACGTTGTTGAACTGCACAGGGGTGGCCAGATGCAGCCCTGGGAAGTAGTGTTAAGCTTCAGATGTTGGCCTTCATTGCCTTCAGGCGAAGTCAGTTCCCTGGAAGATAAAATTGCTGGCCCAGGTAATTTGCGTCCTGATGACAAGCAGCAGAGAGGAGGGCAAGAGTTTGTGTGTCTGCTTATTGCTGTCATCTGTCTTGCAATCAGAAACTTATGAAATGCCCTTTTGTGTTGCAGTGCAGGGTGTGCGAGTGCATATTTAAGTGGTTAGTAAATATATCCAGTTGCTAGATTGGATCATATCAGCCTCTTAACAAATACAGACAGTGATGGTTCACATCTGGATGTCCTGACAGTACAGTATGGGGTGGTCTTAGTGAGTGTAAAATCTTATACCCAAAGCAGGGCAATAATTGCTTGGAATTACTCTGGTTCTGCTACCAGCATTAAAGGATATAAATTTAACTTGTGCTAAAATAAATGAAAAAATTCAGCTGCCTGGAAAATTCTTGTTCCTGTAATCCAGGACAAAGTGTGTGGGACTGGTCACGAATCAGTTTAATTGCTTTTGGGGGTCTGATCCTCCAGGTCCTTATTGCTGCAAGAAATCCTCCTCGGAAGGGCGGTCGTCTCCAGGCTGGTGCTCAGCTGAGCGATGCATGACCAAGTAGTAGCTTGTAGCATTTATGAACTAGGGCAGAAGTAGATCCCTTATTCAGGCAGAGCTGTATAAACCTCCAGTGCTCTATACTAGGCCCCAAATTTGCCGATGTTATAAATAAGTCTGTGGCTGTGTGCTTGTGTGTTTCTTTTTTTAAGCTGAAGGCAACCCCTTAAGCTCTTTTCTGCAGGTCTGTTCAAGCTGGGGCATGGGGAATTCCTAAGAGGATTATCTTGGTTTACTTGATACAGAACTTGAACTTGAGCAATGGCTTATCTTATCAGTGATAAAAGACATGGAAATGAAGTTTACGTAACCGAAGAGGCCTTGAACGGTGGCTTTTTTTTTCCCTGCTGGAAGCTGGAATGACAGATCTCCCAAATTCTTTCCCACTCACAACTACAGTGTTTCTGTTATCTGGTGTGTACTGTCTGGTTACCATTGGCATTTATTTTCAGTGCTGTGTTTGAAGCAGTTCTCTGAAAAAAAAGAAAAGGAAAAGGGTGAAGGGGGAGAGCAGCAGAGGCTTAGCGAGAGGAGCTGTGGGCATTTGCTGCCTTTGCTGGAAAGCTTGGTGTCCAGGCTGGAGAGGCTGGTGCCACTCATGGCTTGGTTGCAAGCTTCTGCATTATACTGAGTTGAGCATGTCATTTGAAGAGCAGCAGAGAGCAAATCCACTTCACCAGTGGACTGTGAGCTTAGGGCTGGAAAGTCACTAAAAGTTGTGACCCTGAGAACCAGAAAAACCTGGGACTAGATGAAGATGCCCTGTGTGTTCCCACTGGAAAAAGCAAATGAGTGGGGAGGGCCAGGATAATCTTCTTGGTGGCAACTAGAAAATAAATGCAGATAAATGTCTGCTGCTGTACTCCGGCTCTGCTGATGGATTGCTCTGACACAGTGTCCGTGCCTCTGCCCGGGTGAGGGAGGTGGTGCAGCACCCTGACTGCTGCTGCCAGAGGAAAGTGGCCTGAGCATCTCAGCACAGGGCTGTGGTCTCACCCCGTGGTGGATATGCCTGTGTGGCCGTGGGCTGAGCAGCTGTGTGTGCACAGCAGGGATGTGGAACAGGATGGGCTGTGGCCGCCTCCTCACCTGCTCAGGGTACCTGAGAGCTGGCTCTCATCATCAGCCTCTGCTTCAGAGGGGAGATACACAGTGCTCAGCAAGCAGCTCTGCAACCAGGAGCCGTTCTATCCTGCCAGCTTACAGTGGGTTTGTTTGCCCTGGTGTCCCACACCTGCCTCTTCTGTGCTGTGTGGGAGGAATTTTATTTTTGAGCTCTTGCTGTCACAGATTGTGACAATGCCACAGAGGTCCAGGCCTTGCCATGCTTCTCTCAGAAGGACTCAGCAGACAGTTGAAGGCTGGCAGGCTGACAGCACTTATTAGAGGTAACCTTCAGGAAATGCCACACACAGCCCTCGCTGAGCTTTCTGGCTCCAGGCGCATACAGTATTTACACCACGCTTCTTGAGTTTCCCTGAAGGCTCTCAGCCTGCAGCTGCCTTTCTGTGCTCTTCCACCTGCCCCATGTCCTCATGCTCCAGCGCCTGGAGTGGGTTCTGACTGCTGGGCTCCTCTGGCAGCAACCCACCGTGCTGGGAGGGGCTGTTGGCACCAGCTCTTCCTCTCTGCGTGGCACGAAGGTTGTGTCCTTTGGCCCTCCAAAAGGTGCTTGTGGGTAATGTGGTTTTGCAGCCTTGGGTAAAGCCAGCACTGAGTTTTCACACTTGTGTGTGCAGGGAATGAGCCGTTAAGAAGTGCAGCACCTGCACAGCAGCTCCTTGTTGAAATGCAAGGGGATTACATCAGATCAGATCTTCTGACTAAGCAGGTGACTTGCTCGAGTGGCTGTGTGTGGAGTTAAAAGCCAAGACCTAAGCACTAAGGTTTGAAAAATTTTCCTCAGGTTGTCTTGATGGTGTTTTTCCTCCCACATGAGGTGGGAGGAAGGAAATGTGATATTATCTGGTTCTAGTAAATGGTAGTGCTGAACAGCACCTGAGTACTTTGTGGTGCCAGAGCCTGGACTGGGTAGGTGTGGGGAGGCAGTGCTGTGCACCCCATTGGGACATTTGCCCCAAAGGCAGGTCAGGGGTTTTCTCTGCTTCCTGCATGAGAGGTTATGGAGTGTATATCTGAAGGATGGGATTACAGGATGTGCTTAGGCCTGGACTTGCTCTGCTGCCCTGAGTTGATGGCTCATGTGTCTTCTACAGATCAAGGAGTGACTTGTTTCCAGCAGCAGCCGGCTGGAGGTTGAACTTGGGTTCAGTTGCCTGAGTCTGATCTGCTGTTTGATCCACCCACTCCCATCGTGCTGCTTGCACTGCGCAGAAGTGCTCTGCTCTCCTCAGTGAAGGATCAACTGTGATCCTTCTCGAGTGCATCTGCTGTATGAAGAGCAGAAAACTGCTGTCCTCCTGGATGTTATCCCACTTGGGGATGATGGGAACTCGCTGGTACTTGGCCCTGGTGGGGTTATTCTCTGGGATGCTCTAAAGCCCGTTTTGGCACTTGCAGAGGTTTAAGTCTTCCCTCCCTGCTGCCTTGTGAGAACTGTCATAGGGGAACCCATGGAGTGGCATTAAAATCCCACTTTATTATTGTTAATTTCCCATAATACTACTTAGAGGCTCAGTGACTGGTTGCTTGGACTTGGCTCAGGGGGGAAGAACGGGACAGGCTGCCTGAAGCTGAAGTCCCTTGGCTGTGTCGGCTCTGAATCCCCTGCTCCTCTGGTGTGGATTTAATTTCCACGGTGCTGCAAATGCTTCCCCAGTGCCCAGCTATCAATTGAAAAGCAGTGGGGGGGGTCTGCAGGGGGGGGTGGCGATGGTGGAGAATGACTTCTGGTCTCCATGGCAACCCAGAGACGATAAATGGATCAATGTGCTGTTCTGCACCATCTGAAACTCAAACAGCGCTGGCTAAATCTGGGGGCTGCCTTTGCCTGCCAGATCCTGCTGTGGGGTCATTAGTGTGAGACTGCTCAGCACGGAATCCTTCCCATCAGTGTGCCTCCAAGAACTTGCTGGGTTTGCCACAGGGTATGTGGGGTTTGTGCTGGAAACCCACACTTGGCTCACACTTGGGGTTTTGGGTGTCTAGAGTTGTTTTGGGTGTCTGCACTGCCTTGGAGTCGGGTGCTGTTATGGGCCACTGGCCAGGCATCCAAGTCCCTGGATTTGGAAGAGGTAAAGACACTCAGCTTGCTTCCCTTCCACCACTTTTTAAAACCTCCAGCTCTTTCTGGACAAGCGCGGAGAGATTTATGCTTCCCTTTCTATGAGTTAAAGGCTTGGGATCCCGGATGAAGTTTATGTTTGGGTGATGGTTAAGAGCAGCTGCCTTTGTTCTCACTTCTGCTTCTGGTGGTGTGGATAAACAGAAAATCTGTCTTCTGAGCTGCTGCTGTAGTGTTTTCAGTGGCCACGTTTACTTAACAAAAGAAAATATTGATCTTCCTCCACTAGATTTTGTAAAAATTTATCTTGGTATGAAGTTTGCAATCCACTGGTTTTTTTTAAACAAGAGTCTTTCCAGTGCTGAGGTCTCATACCTGCTCTGGAGTCACACCTGGCTTGTGTTCAACCAGAGACTCCCCAGTTCTCAGCCAGGACCAGGGACTGGTGCTCCTGGAGCCAGTGGAAGGCAGTGGCTGAGTGCTGCTGGCTGGCTCTTTGGATCTTCTTTGGTCCACGCTTTTCTGGATGTATGAAAGGCTAATCCAAGTGTCCTCAGTGCTTTGAGTGCTGCAAATCTATGGGGCCACTCTTGGTGTTGGAGGTTGGCTGCAGTGACAAGGACTGTGCAGACAAGCTCAGGACCTGAGGTGCTGCCTGGGCTCGGCTGCTCTTGCATCTGGGGGCATCAATGCATTTCCCTTGCAACGGGAGGAAAACTGTTGTCTTCCATTTAACACGGGGGCCTGGAGAGATGAGTTGCCAGAGGCTGCACCTGAGGCTTGTGATGAAGCTGGGAGTATCTCACAGAACTCTTGAGCTTGAGTTTTCTGCCCAGACTTATATCTGAGGTAAATACTGATATCTGTAGGGCTCTTCTCATGTTGATTTCCAAATGCCTTTCAGGTTAATTGGAAGGACTTTGATTTCTCAGCCGGGTCTGTTTGTGCAGGGATGAGGGTGCATTTCATTTCTAATTTGTGGTGTTATGTTTGTAATTTTGTTAATGCAGACAGGGAGACCTGCTGTCTGCTGTGGGGTGGAAAATCCCCAAAGTATGCTCTGAAGCCACTTGTCTGTTGTGGTTCTGTCTGTCCAGCTCTGCCTGTAGCCCCTGGCAGTGGCTTGTCACACGTCTGGATGCCTGATCTGGAGATCACTGTTGCTGTTTATAAAGGCTTGATTTTGGGACAGCCTGGCCAAATGATCTGAGCTCGTAATTCTGTGTGGTGCGGCGCTGAAATGTCCAAGAAATCTGCCATCTCTGTTGCCTTGTGAATAATTTATGGGTCTCTTGACTCCAAGCTCATAAAAATCGATAACTCTTTGTGAATTTTTTTTTCCAGCAGTAGCTTGGTTAAACTCTCCCATTCTTTTACGTTGCTGATGTTGAAAGGCCGTGGCTTGTTTGCTTACCTGAGCCATATTTTCTTTTTGCAGCAGAATTGATCTGGGCTTTTGCACAGAGCTGTCTGTCGCTCTTCTTCACCAGGACACTGGGCTCAGGTTACTGCAGGAGACAACCTCCCTTGCGCCTTTTCCATGGGCTGTTGAACGTCTTTGGGCTGTTAAAACTCCTGCTCTGGGGCAAAGCTGCAGAGCTTGGAGAGGTCAAAGTGTTTGAACACTGTGGCACCAGCTAATAAGAGGTTAAAGCAGCTGCTGGGAGTAACTGGCAGCGTCAGGAGGCCAGTTCCTGCCAGCAGAACTGCAGCCCCCTTAGCTCAGTAATTTGGATATGGATATGTTAATTTATTCCTGTAATTTCTAGGCCTGTCTCTGAACACTGAAGCGCTCTGATGGTCTTTGCTCCCTGTCAGGCTCGGAAACGAAGCCTGAAGTGTACCAGTAACAGCTGTGCCCTCTGTGTTGGGTTATTATCCTTTCAGAATTTAATAACGTGACACCCCTTTTTACTGGATAGCTTGTCCTTCCCTCTAGGAACAGATCGATAACAGACCTTGTATCTGCTATTTGGGTGTAATTGCTAGTGTCAGCTGATGTCTGGTGCTCTTTCTCCAAACAGCCCTTGGAAGCTCGATGGGCTGTGGGGAGCAAGAATTTCTTCCAGGCTGGTGCCACACCACATCCAAGAGCCTGAAATTAAGAGAGGGTTTCACAGAGAAGTTTCCCTGCACCCTTTTCTTCCAGCTTGCGTTTTGCTATATGTGGGCTGTGAGCTGGGGAGGGGAAGAGGAGAAATGAAGCTTCCAAAGGCAGTGGTGGATAACTGCATCTGGGCCATGATGCTGCATTTGGAGAACTCCAAGGAGATTAAAGCTGACTGCTGGTCTCAGTCTGCAGAGCATACAGATTTTGTAGACTGGCTGTAGATGATGGAGGAAAGGTTTGGCTTTGCATGGGGAGAAGGCAAGAGGGTTCTCTGTTGCAAACAATTTATTCTTGCAGAGTCTTTAGGGTAATTGAAGAGGGTAATTGCTGTACTTTCATGCATCTAATCCACGGGTTGCCTGGGGAGAAGGGAGGAAATGATTCAAGTGCAGTGCAGGGGGTATAGTAAAAAGGGGAGGTTTACTCCAAGGCTACCCATCTCCTGCCTGGTCCTCCTCTTCCTTGCTCCAGTTTTCTTCTCCCTGGTTGCAGGGAGCCTTTGCTGGGGTAACTGGTAGGATTTATAGCTGTTGGGAAGGAGAGGGGGTGAGCTGTAGGTAATCTGAGGACTGTTTGTCAAGGGAGCAGTACTTTTTTTAATGAATGGGGTCGAGGTGAGGATTATATGCATGTAAATATAGTACTCAGAAAATAGAGGAATATAGTAACTGTAAAAAGTCTGCAGTATCTAGAACTAAAAAAACTACTTTATAAATACTTCCTAGCCGTGGGATTGGCCTGTGTAATCCTACAAGGGAAGAGAAGTCGAGTGATTGATGGTTGGCTCCATCCTGCTTTATCCCCAGGCACAGTGCTGTATTAAATATGGTTGCCTCTTGGTATCACACCCATAACGAGAGGCATAATATTAAGTTACGGCCTGTGTAGCTGGCTGAGGGAGGTCCATGGGATGGCATTCCTGCCTCATTTCAGTCTGTGACAAAACTCCCGTAGATGGAGTCAAGGCCGGGCTCTCGCTCTGTGTATTTGTTTAATCACCAGAGAATGCAGAACTGCTGGGAATTGCAAAACCATTTCATTAAGAATCCTTGATGCCCGCTTTCCGAGCTGAAAGCTGCGTGCCAGCATGGGCATATTTTTGTTTATTTATAACACCTGCATTTGCAGCACTGCGCAAACCATCTGGAGAATGGGATGAGTACCTAAAACCCTGGGGTGGGGGGAGGTATTTGGAAATATAAAACCTGCCCTGTGCAGCTGCATGTGCTTCCACTGACCAGAGCTGTGACCTGCAGTTGGCCTGTGCTATGTACTGCACTTCCCTCTCTCTTCTATTTTTTTTTAATTTTCATTATCTCTATTTTTGTATCCAGCTAAACGGGGAGGTGGAGGGGTGGGAGAGCAGAACAAGATCGACTGATATAATGGGGCTAAATCCTGCCCAGCTGTTTTCTCAGCAGCCGTCTCCCTTACACTCCCAAGGAAATAAATGCTCCTCTGGAGGGTCCTGATGGTTAATGATGATTTGAAGAGTGCACACAAACATCTCTGCAGATGCAGCCTGCCTATGAGATTCCGGTCATGCAGCGAGCCCTGGGACCCCGCTCCTCTCGCATTCAGTGCGATGATAAATCATTCATAGCCTTAGCAAATGCAATTCTCTTCCTTGCTCTGCACATAAACAGTCCAGGACCCTGAAGAAAGCCTGTGTTTGTAGTCCTTGGAGGATAAGGCAAGTGCTGTGACAGCTGGGAGGATCTGAAATTAAAGTTACGGGAAGGGTTCTGAGTGCATGAGTGTAAAAGCAATTTGGTATGGGTGGGTCTTTTGTTTTGTAGCTGTTCTAGGGTGATGAAGGGAGAATAGGAATGTGCTCATTGTGTCCTGACAAATCAAAAGTATTACTGTGCTTTGTAGCCCTTGTTTTGTAGGGAGCTGATTGCAGACATGGATTGTGATGCTTTGTGGCTTGTGTTCAGGTGATAAGGGGAGAGGTAAAGAGGTGCTGGCTGAGGTGGAGAAGTGGAGGAGTCCTGATTGTACTTGTGCAAAATGCAGGTTCTTGAAGGTCTCCTGGGTTTAGTTTGTTTGTTCCAGCCTGAAGTGTGCAGCAGGTTGGCTGGGTAGAGGGTGAGCCTAGAATCAGCTTGGAGAAGCAGACTTATCTAATGTCCTCAAAGCAGGAAGAAATGGCAACTGTGTCCATATGAGCTCCTTATGCTGAAGCCTGTGTGGAAACAGAGATTGTGAGGGAGGAATTGGGACCCTGTGTGGACACTAGAATCTCAGTGTGTCTGGCTTGAACAGCCCTGCTCTCCCCCAGCTCAGCTCCTGGCCAGCATGGCCCTGGTCCTGTTAAAATCTGTGCTCACTTCCCCCTCCCTGTGCAGGCGGTGTGTGGGTTGGTTGGTACTGCGGCCCTAATCCCTTGGAAAGCCCAGGGCAGGAGAAATGCCCTTGGCCATTAACAGCTGGCAGCTCTGGCCGGTGTGTGTAAAGGAGGATCTGTGCTGGAATAGCTCTGTCCGTGCTGTTTCAAGCAGAGATCCAGTCCTTGCACTTCACTCTTGTCTGTGAACTAATTTGGGTGTCTGGTTATGAGTGTCACACAGCGAGCTACTACAGGGAAAGGGAAAAACACACATGCACCTACACACGCTCTAGAAATATGTCAGAGTTGGCTTGCTGAGAAGCTCAAGCCCAAGCATGACCTACTTTGAGACTGTTATAATCTGCAGGGGAATGCCCTCTGGATTAAATCAGCATGATCCTATCAATTTGTGCTTCGGGCTGGAGGAAGCACTGACAGAGTTGCTTATTTTCCCCTTTTGCACAGGAAGTTTTTTTCTTTTTTTTTTTTTTTTCCTTTTCTTTCTAGCATTGAGATCAGCAGAGGTGTGTTTGACAAGTGTTACAGCCTGGACTCTGCTTTTCCATTATGGGTCTGTGCTGAGCACCTTCTTTCTGGGAGGCTTCTGTATCATGTAATTGCAAAGTCCACCCTTTTTTGTGTCTCAACCCAGTTGGCTGGCAGAGACTCTGGTCCTGGCCATGGAAAGATTCCACAGCCGATCCCTCCAGTACCATTTTGATACTCAGCTGCTTCAATCTGTTTGTTTGGGTTTGTTCTTTTTGTCTGATCTGCTGCGCTGAGAGATGCTTTAATAAAACGTGAGAAATTCTCCAACCCTTGTCTTTCCTCTTGTGTCACCAACCATTGTTTATGTAAGAGCTAGAAATCTTTATTTTTTCCCCAACTAACAAATTGCTTCCAGAGCTCAGCAAGGATGTGCATATCCACAGCAAGAAGGAAATAAACAGGGAGGCTGCATTTAATTTCAGTGTCTGCCAGAAAGTGGGAAGCTAGCACTTGCCAAGGAAAGATTTTTGGAATAGAGGTGCACCACACTTAATTTTCCAGGAGACTTTCTGAAAATAAAGAAGCTGGAATGGAAATAAAGCTTGCTGTGATGAAGAGAAATTGCTACCCGTTGGCTGGGAGCTTGGCCTTTGATTGCAGAGGTAGCTTTGCCTCGGGTGACTCTGGGGGGCTTTCAAAGAGGCTTTTCTCCCATCTGCAGTACCTGGCACAGCAAGAGGAATGAGGAGCGAGGGTTGTTTGGTCCACTGGTGTGAATTGTTCTGCCAGACTTCAAAGAGAAGTGGAAATACCTAATCTGTCGCTTTCAAAAGGAGGAATAAAGTATTCTCATAGATTCTAAATGGAATCACATCAGCGATGCCTCTTCCACCGTTGCCTTTGAGCTGCTCACTGATCTTTCTGATTGGGGTAATGCAGTGAGGAAGATACAGTATTCCCTCGAGGGGAGCAGCTTGTGAACATTACTGTTCAGTCAGCCTGAAAAGCTCTATTACAGACAGATTTAGACCCGTCTTTGTGCGCTGAGAGGCACAGCCTGGCTTCCGGGAGCAGGCTTTGTCTGGAGGACAGGTGCACGTTGGGCTGAATTATATTTACCCTTTTTATCTCCTGCATGCACCACTTTCACCTGCTGTCTCGAGGAGGGGGTTGGTGAAAGGGTTAGAACAGGCTGTGGTGGGGCCAGTTATCCGGTTCGTGGGTCCCGGCAGTCAGGCATCTCTCGTGTGGGATTGCAGCATCCTTTCTCAGGCCTATCTGGTTTTGGCAGCTCTCCAGACACCTAATGAGTTGTCCTCTGTGAGACCGGGAAGGTGAGGGAAGAAACAGATTTGCAAACAACCCAACCAGTATTGATTTTCTTCATTTCCCACATACCCTGCCAGGTTTCTGTGCACTAGCTCGGCAGCTGTGGGTTGTGCTCGTTGCCAGTGAGACTGGAGCAAGCTCACAATGTCTGTGGGGTAACCTGGGGGGCTGCCCTGCCATGGCCTTGGGATTTCTCTGTTCATGTGGTCAGGCTCAGTTGGTTGTCATGTACAAAACTGGGAGATATGTGCCTGATGTTGGCTGCCTCTTTTGCTGTCTTGTGTATTTCCATGCCCTAGTACTTGAATTTCAGTCTTGAGAGCCTGGTCTTGCAATGAAAGGCACTTTTTCTGCACATGGAAAAAGTCCCAGAAGGTCTCTGTGTGCTACTGGGAGCTGCTGAAGACAAGCGGGGGAGATTAAAGTCAGGTGGATAAACCATCAGCCTCATTAAATGTGCTGCGAGAGTGTCTTCAAGGTTTTGTCTGTGTTTCCAGAGTTCTGTAATAGCTTGCATTGAGCTTGAGGAGATGTCATGTAGGAGTTTTTGGAACAGTATGAATATGGAAAAGGGAAAGGATTTCCTAAAAGTACAGTACAGATTGTTCTCTGTGTCTTGCAGCTACACTGCTGACAAGCTATGAGAACATAGCTTTTATCTCTGTCGTTGTGCTCTTCATGTCCATCCCTTGAGGAATTTCAGCAGGGCAGATGGGATTGTTCAGCCTTCACATAGATCCAGCTCTTCCATGCTTCCCTGTAGTGGGCCTGTCTCTGTACTCAATACTTTGAGTATTGAACCTCCTTAGTGTTCTGGAAAGACCACAGGCTCCCCTGTTTTGCTCTGCAGAAGCAGCACAGCTGGAAACAGCATCAGAGTAAGTGCCAGCTGCTCACGGACATACTGTGGGATTGGGCTGCATCGGGGAGTTTTAATAGAAGCAGTCTGTAAACCTTTTGTACTGCAACAGGAGGGGGAGGCATTCCTCAGAGATGGCTGTGGTAATCCATTGCAGGGTGGTTTTGGTGCCCTTCCTGCTGTAAGAGGAGCAGGATTGATTCCCTTTACACCTTGAAGCTGTGTGTCTCTTCTCAGCAGGAGGGAGGACACATGGTGGTGTACCTGAGGTCACAGCCTCTCCTGTGGCCATGCTGCTGGATCATGTCCATTGGGATGGGAGAGTGCCTTCGAGGCAGCTGCACAGCTGCAGCAGAGCAGCCCTGGCCACACCAGCAGAAGCAGCTCATGGAGAGGTCCCAGCTCTGGCATGTTGCTGTCCCAAAGCACAACAGGGTTGGCTCTGCAGAGCAGTCTGCCAGAGCTGGCTTAGTGTGGCCGCAGCTGTTGGCTTGGGTGCCGGAGGAGATGATGCAGAAGAGGAGGAAGGAAGGAAAAGTTCCCTTTGAAAAATGGCAGTGACAGCAGGAGAGCAGGGAGGGTGAGGCCTATTGATTACACGCTCATCTCAGTTTCTTTTGTGCCTCTCTTCGAAGGCCCAACTGTGTGGACAAAGAAGCCCTGTGCAGTGGTCTGAAGCGGATGGTGGTAGGGCAGGGTCTGGTGCAGCCTTTGGGAACTGAAGCTGCAGAGTCTGATCTGTTTGGGCTTTAGCCCAACTCCGCCAGCAATCCTGACTTCTTGGAGACAGCAGGACATCACTGGTGAGAAAGGCTTCCTGAAAGAAAGAGTTTTGTTCTTAGTATGAGGTCTGAGCTATCTGGTGAAGGCAGCTAGCGTGTGGGCTCACTGAGCAGCTCTGAAATGTTGAGGATGTCTTAGTGCGTCACTGTAGGAATCCATAAAAGTCCTATTCATGCAGTTGGCATTAAAAAGTTTAAAGAACCATTTATGCAGGGCACTAGTCTTGCCCCTAGAAAGATATAGCTGGCTCAGCAGCTGTGTGCAGCTCAGTTGTGTCACCACATGGTCTAGGATTTATCCTGCTTGTAAAACGTTGCATTTAAGGAATGCTTCCCCCAAAGCCACTTGTGCCACATTCTTTGTATCTGAGTATATTCCCTTATCTTTCCTCTCCCTACTTTCCAAATACAATACAGACTAGCTGTGGAGAATGTCCAGTCCTTTTGAAGGTGGGCAGTGGTGGCTGTGAGCCATCTTCTGAATTGGGAAGCTGAAAAGAAGCATCAAGGTGGTTTACCTGCTTGGAAGCTGGGAGACCTGTGGTGTATTCCTAATTCACACTGACATGTTTGGTTAGCTGTGTCAATGTGTTTAGGTGTCTGTTTCTGCATCAAAGGCCCTTCAGTATGAGGACAGTTTTCCTCCTCTGTACGAGTATGATGATACCTTTCCTAAGTCTGGCAGGGAGTGCTGCATTCTCTTGTTATTGAACCAGAAGGTGAGACCTGCAGGGCTTGGCATTTGCAAGGCATGTCTGTCATCCATGAGCTGTGCAGAAGGTGGATTTTGCAGCAGTCCCCTCCTTGTGTTATTCTGTGACTGTTCATGTGTATGTGAGAGCTGGGGGCAGCCTGATCTTGGGAAATACCCCCTTTTCAGGAAGGAGTGAAGAGCCAACCTGAATTGGAGAAAGAAGCTGGTGCCACAGGAGAGTTTGGCAGCTGTCCTTATATAGACTCTGGCTGGAAAACCTGAGTGTCCCTGGGAGTGGGCCATCCTGGACAAGGACAGTTCTGGGTGGATGTGAGTGACCAACTGATGGGAGCAGATTGCCTTTCACTCTGTGCACCTCGTGCTAAAAATACCACGGTGTCATGGGAAGGGAATGATGTAGGTTGGAAAGCCTGTGTGTGGGCAGAAGTATGGTAGCAGCCTGTTCCTTGGGGAAATGCTGAGGAAACCCGGCAGCATTGGAGCAAGGACCGAGCACATGGAGAGCCAGGCGCTGCAGCCTCTCACAAGGTGTGTGGTCACCTGTTCCTCGTGGTGTTTGGGAGTGTGAAACATGGTGGGCGATGCAGCTCCTGTCCCAAGCTTCTTACAAAGCCGTCTGTGTCCTCTGCATGTCACTGACCGAGTAACACACTTGTTTTGTTGATTTGGAGTGGGAAAACATAGCTGGAGTGGGAGTGCACATGGCAGATGCCTGTTTTCTCTCAGAAAGCCTGGGGGTAGTAAAGACCTAATTAGCATTCTTGTGAAGGCAAGTCATAGGGAGACTCCAAGATTTAGTTTTGCAAGGAGGGAATTGGTATCAGTGAAAACAACAGATTGCTGAAAATGTGCAAGCAAAGTACTTGATGCTCTGATGAAGGAGAGAAGGCGGCATGGCAGGGGCGGTGGGAACAGTCAGGTACGTGGTGCAAGGGCGTGGGCTTCCTTCAACATCGATGGAATGCTGGCCAGAGTCAGTGTCCTCTCTTGGTACCTTGTTTTTTCTGTTGAACTCCCCTCTGATGGTGCTGAGGTGGGAAGACCCGTCTCAATATTTTGGCTTGCTGAGGAAAGGTGAGCTCTGCAGTGCCCAAGGGTCACAGGCCTTCCCAAGTACCAGACTCTTGACCGCCAGGAGTTAAGTGGCAGGCTGCTTCATCTCTGCAGTCCCGTTTCATTTGCTGTTTTGGAAGGTTTTCTTTGGAGGTGATCCAGGGATAAAGTCCTTGTGTGAGGCCACTGATTTCCAAAAGTTTGTGATTGTTTTTCCCTGTACCCTTTTGTCTCTGAAGGAGACTATACATGTGCTTATGTTGGCTGGGAGAAATTCTCTTGGAGAAAGCAAATTAATGTTTAAGACATTGAACCTCCGGTGTAGAGCTAATCAACGTATTTCTGCATTTGCAGTATGTTCTGTGGGTTTCATTTATCATGATGAAGTTTAGTTGAGCACAGCTCTCTTGCTGGTCTTCCAGTCCTCTGCCTGAGGCACATATGCTTCCATTAATTTTCTGCTATTATCCACTCGGGTGTCCTGTGTGATCCAACATGCTTAATTTCATTCTACTGAGCACCAGCTCTTCCGATCTGAAGTTAGCAGTGCGACTTGCAAGCATCATAAGGAAATGAATCTCTCTTTTCTGGAGATAACTGCTTCCTGAATTTCTATTCTATTTGTAATGCACTAATAACCTCCATCCACCAAATCCTGTTCAACTGTTTGTGTCCCTTGGGTTTCTGTTGAACTGGAGTGTTCCTTGTTGTATTATTGTTGCATCCAGAGCCTGCTGAGGACCGTTTGTGCTTGGTGCTGCTCCAAGTCAAAGCTGGTCAGTGCACTGGACATGTTACAGGCTCTTTGAGGATCGGTGTCATGCAGAGCTGCAGCAAACACTTGGAAGACATGGGTGTCAGAGACCTTTGGAAAAGGGAAAGTTACTACATTTCCAGAGGCTGAGCACATGAAGGTGAATTGGTGATGGGCATGGTGTAAAGCTCTGGTGTAAAATACAAATGGTGATATAAAAGCTGACCTTAAGCAGGCCAGGTTTCAGAGCTGGCTGGCCTACAAAGCATGACTGGGGCAGAATCTCTTTGGGGATAGGTAGGCAGACAGGAGAGCTTTGAGAAGGCTGTGCCGTGGATTTGCAGCTGCTTGATGTTTTTAAAGCCTGGCTTCAAAGATGCAGTGTTTTGGGTGTCTTTGTTCCTGGGTGAAGGGGCCAGGCTCCCCTGTGGTTTTGTCAGTCTGGGATCCTTAGCAGCATCCCTGACACGTGTCAGAAGTGTCTTTGCTTCTGATGGCTGGTGATGCATCACTGCTGGGCCAAAGTCATTTTTCATAGCCTGGATTTCTGAGCTGGAAACGCCTGATGATCAGGCCTAGAGCTGGACAAAAAATGCAGGAAACTTGTGGACTGAGCAAATACCTCTCATAGCAGACTGTTTGCACAGAGAAGCGAAGTTTAGAAGCAAAAGCAAACATGCACCAGCTAACAGAGAGGGTGAGGCAGGGGAAGAACACTGAGACATGTTTCTCCGTCTGCAGGTCCATTTTTTACATGGCTACTGAAGGATTTAACACTGGTGATCCAGAACTTGACAAGGAGCATTTTGGTCTGTACTTGTTAAACCCCTCAACCAGTGCAAGGTGTTTAAAACCAGTTTTTGAGATCTTCTGTCTGTGCAGACACTTATGGACTAGTGTGACCTGGGGGGCTCTGCTTCCCTTGGGGTGAGACACTGCCTGCGAGGGGTGAGCATGGGGATACCTCTGTTTGCATGTGTCCTCAGGAGCAGGAGAGAAGTGTGGCTGAGTTCTTGCCCTTTGGGCTCAGACAGTTGTGCTGCTCAGGTTTGTGTATAAGAAGAATCTGATGAAGCTGCTAACATGGTTGAGTTCCTAACTAAGGATAGCTCTGTGTCCCAGAACCAAGTGTGAGTGGGCACAGATGGCCTTGGAGGAAGGATGAGTGGTGAGGTTTTTCTTTTACAACTCCCTTTATAGTGGCCACGTCTTGCCTTTGATGTGCTTATATGGATCCATAGATAGTGGGGGTCTGCAAGGCAGCAGGAGCTGCTGGGTTGTATAACGATGGACCCGAATATTTCATTAGCTAATGATGTTCTATAATTTAATTAAAAGTATCTTAGAATATCTAGGCAGCAGGAGGAATATGTCTTTGCCTCCCCTCAAGCCTACTGCTGATAAGTGCATTAATCCATTTGCATTTGTTCTGTAAAGGCATGTTTCTATCAGGTTTTCAGGAAAGTCTGCTTCCTTTTAAATGGAAAAAAGATAAGGCAAGACACTTGAGTCCTTTGTGGGTAGAGCCTATAATCCTCCACATGAGGGAAGTTCTGTTTGAGGCTTTGTCTAGCATTTCAGTGGTACAGTATGTTGCTGACTATTCTTAGCCTGCTTTGCATAGGTAATTAATTTGTCCCCTGCAGTAATTTCTCTGTAGTGATAATGCGGTAAATGCCAAACTTAGGTGGTTATGTGTGAGTACATGTAAAAGAACTAGTCATGGTGTAAGTGACTGAGATGATGAGATGGCTGTGCAGAAAGTACTGTGCATTTAGCATTAGCAACAGGCTGCACTGATTTCACCAGGTAATGCAGATAGTTCAGGCTCTGAATAATTCACAGTCCGAGCCCCGATAATAGTGAGTACAAAGAGTGCAAGGCACACATGGAAAATCTTTCTTGTGGGAGTTTTCCATTTAGCCCTTGCACTGGCAAAGTTTTTTCACTGTTTTTTTACAGATAGAGAAATTGAGGTTTGGAGACCTTAAGTGACATGTTCCAGGAAGATGTTATCAGAGCCGAGATTAGCCGTGGGGTGTTTTGTGGCTTTCCATCTTGTGCTGCTGAACATCCTTGCAGAGAACACGTAGGTTAGATACCCTGAGACATACCAGCTCCGTGTTCCCTTGGGCTGGATGGCAGAGTGCACAAACCCAGCTTTGCCTTTTTCCTTCACGGGGCAGAAGGGGCTGGTTGCCAGCGAAGAGAGCAGAGCTGAAGATGGGAGTTTGCTTGCAGTAAAGAGGAGGCCCTGTATGCAGAGGGCACTGTATATAATTGGACTGAGCTGTGTGTCAGCTGTTTCCTGCTGTGTGGCATTTGATCTGCAGCAGAGATCAAGTCCTGGTGACGTCCTCCATTGAAGCTTGTGCTGTTGTTGTTTCAAGGGAAGCCTGTATTACTTATTCATGTGGTTTTCAGAAGTTGCCCTGCAAGAATATATTTGAGGGTCATCTTGGTTTTGTTTTTCCTTCTCCAAGTGCTTTCCATCCATCAGACATCCTCTTTGTCGGTCACTTCTTCAGAAGCAAACATTTCTGGTATTCTTGATAGTTTCTATTTGAAAGAAAAGAGTTGAAAATCAGCAAAGGCTTCTGTTGTGCGTGCATTTGTTTCTTCGCGTGCAGGGTCTTTCAGTGCTCAATTCTAAACGGTTGAATTATTAAACTTGAAAAGCATCTGCTCTTTAGAAAGCATTCACATGTCCTGTAAACATGATGGATAACAAAGCAGAGCCTAATGCAATTGACAGAGCCTTGTTGATGTTTGGAATGTGACTTTTTGTGAACTGTTATTTTATAGTTGTGGGGTTTATGACTTGCTGCTGGGGGTAGCTGGTGACTGATCTTCTGGAGTCAGCTCCCTTCTGCAGGATTGAGCGTGCTGTGTGGAGCTGGGTTTTCCCTGGACTAACATGGTGGCAGCCCAGGGATGGCTCATGGGTGGACGTGAAAGGCTGGTCCAGGCTCATCCTTGGAAAAGTCAAAGCTCCCCAGCCCTGGAATGTTTGCACGGGTGCTTTTTTGGATGTCTCTCTCTTCCCCAAGGAGCAGCAGTCACCCATGACCTTCAGGGAGGCTTCAGGCTGGAAGTGACCCAGTGCCAACCCACACCTGTCCACCTCTTGGAAGTGTTGCTGAGGCAAGACCATTGGGACAGTGCTTTACACCAAACTGTCTCCCTCCAGAGCTGTGCTGCCTGGCACCCATGGCATGGGGAAGTGTGAGATGCAGTTTGCTGTGGACCAGGGTCTTGGGGATTACCCTCTGTGCTGCAGGGAGAGCTCTGCCTGCAGCACACAAGTCCTGCCCTGCAGCAATGCTCCTGTGATCTGGCCTGGCCTCTGGTGTGGCTCTGCTCGGGAGGAGCTCGGAGGCTGAGGTGCTGCGATGTCCCTGCTGTGTGCTGGTGGGGAGGAAGGACTGCACCACTGATCTGCTCGAGGTATTTCTGGAACTGTGATATCTGGGTGCATTAGGTTTGCTCATATTGTCCTAATCTCTGTACCAACTTCAGACCTTTTTGTGTTATGGAGGCAGAGAGGGACTAATTGATTTGCACTGAGGCGTTCCTGAATCCAGGGCTGGCTTTCCTGTATGCTTCCTCCTCAGTGCCTCTGGGCCTCATTTTTTAAGCTTACGGATGTGCAGAATAAGCAGCTCTGCCAGCAGCTGCCTGGGCAGAATAAGAGGCCTGTGCAGTCCTACTGACGGTGTCTGAACCTCTGCTCTGAGTGGCTTTTCCCCACCTCGTCCCACCTCACCCCACTGTGAATAACTAACCAGTGCAGAACTGATGGTGGCTGGGAGGCCAAACTGGACTTGAAAACTTTCCCACATAAAATGCACTGGCAGTGCCAGCAGAGATGAGGGTGAGAGGAGACAGCTCTGCTGTGCCAAAGCACTCTTTCATCTCTTTTCAGCTCTCCCCGTGAGGGGTCCTGGCTCACAGCACATAGATGCCTTGTGCAGATGTCTCGGCTGGGAAAGAAGTGGCCCCTTTTCCCTCCCTAGCAGAGCAGAAAGATATAAGAAAGCTATTGATCTGCCTGTAGCCAAAGTGAGCTGAGCCAGGCTCTGCAGTGCTTTATTGAGCTGCTTTAAGGCTTTGTTGCTCACTGGAATTAAAAAAAAAAAAAAAAGAAGGAAAAAAAGAGTAAAGAAAAAGCTGAAAGTAGATGGGTTTTTTCCTGTATTGGTAAACAAATTGCTAGTTGGGTGTTGTTTACCTGCTGGTTATTTCCCAAGCAAATGAGAGGCAGGAATGGACACTGAACAAAGGCTCAGCTTTCTCATCCCTCTCAGGAGGGAAGCAGCCTGTCCCTGGAAGCTGCCAGGCTCAGGTCCGGGCGGGCTGGCAATGGGCACCCAGGGCTGTCTTATTACTTGGGGTGGCACATGTGCAGCCAGGCAGTGGCAGGAGCCCAGTTGTTAATGGGCAGGTGCTTGTCCTGCTGATGGGAATCACAGTGGCCTTGTTTGTGGTGCTGAGAAAGATGCCAAGGAGTGGCTGGGGTGGGAAGCTGAACTCCGTTGCGACCCTGCATGTCGGTCGCTTGCCCCTCAGTGGTGGAGAGATCTGCCTGGCCAGTCCTCACTGCTCTATTTCACTTCTGCTGGAGGAGAAGCAGAGCAAGTGCTCTCTGGGGCTCTTAATCTGGTCTTTTTCCTGAGCACTAAATTCAGCCTTGAAGTCTTTTCCCTCTGGTAAGCAAGTATTTTTGAGGAAAAATGGATTTTGAAAACAGCATAATTTATTTCCTTGGTGCTCTCCTGGAAAAGTCATCAGTCTTGGCTTTGCATTCCCTCTGCTGCTGTTGTGAAATGGTGCTTCAGTGCCACGCTCCTGGAGCTGCCTGGCTCGGCCTGGGCAGGTTGGTTAGTGCAGGGAGCCATGGCTATGATGGTGCCAATGTGGATGAAGAGTGCTCTGGATCGTGTTCAGTGCTGGGAGGTTGGCCAGAGGACTGCAGCAGCCAGCTCTGCAAATAGGAGGAATTGCTATTGACACCCCATGTCTGAATGTGTTAAAACTTAGCTTTAATTGTTATTTAACTTTACTTATGTGGTAGGGTGTAAGCGTCAGGTCGTGCTGAATACTTCTTCGATTTTAAAGGCTGGAAACTCTGCTTGGTGCACATGGTACAGCTGGTTTTGCTTTACTCTGTGGAGCTGAGAGATTGGCCAGGATTAGTGCCTACTGCTTGTCTGAACTGCCCTGCTGAGTTCACATCATCTTGTTTGATTTTGAGGGAATATGGTTGATTTGTGATCCTACATGAAGTTCAGCTGAAATGTTCTCTACTTAGTGCCTCTGCAGTAGTTGGTGTCACCTCCTCCTTGCTTTGCTCACGTGCAATGGAAGAAATGCTCCTTGGACTTGGGAGGGGAAAGGGGCTTTTCTGGGTGTTTTCAGTTGCTAGAGAGCCACAGTGATCTTTAATCCTAAGGTGCAAATTGCTATTGCAGCATTTTCCAGGGAAAAAGCAGCCTTGAGAGGAAATGGAGCTATAAATGAGCCTGGCCGGGCTCCTGGCTGAGTGCTTTGAGCGAGAGTTTGTGCTCTCCCTTTTGGCTACAGGCCAGCCTTTCAAAGGCAGCTTGGCAGAGCCGTGCTGTGTGCTCAGGTACCCCCTAACCCTCGCCTGCTGATGTTCTGATAAGCAAGTGCACGCACGCCGTGTTGGGGCTGATCACGTGCGCGCTCGATCCTGCTCGCTGGTGCTGTGCTTTGATGGCTGTAAGTGTGCGCTGGCATCACGCAGTTCACCCACGGACTTTGAGAATCTAACCTTGTAATTTTAGCAGCTGGCTCAGCACTGTCTCTGAGCAGATAGGCTGGTTAAAATAAATAAATAAATGAAAGTACAGGCCTGTTTCCTGTGCATGTCAATGTTGGAATAATTTTAAATGGTGTGTTTTCTCCTGGTCACTGACCTATAGTTTATTCCATTATCGACTGCTGGGTTACTGGCTCTTTGTATTCTGTGGTTAAGTGAACTGTAAGGCTGAAATCATTTGGCTGGAGTGGTGTTGCTGGGCAGGAACTCGACTCTGGCTGACTCAGATTGGGGTGAAAGTGTACCCTTTGGCAACTCAAATACTCATTTATCTCCACCTCCCCCCCAATAAACGGGTTAAACAACATAGTGGAATATTGATCCTGCTTTCATCTGGCAGCCTCAGGCTGTAGCAGTTACCTTTGTGCCACATTCCTGCTGCTTTCCCAACAATACCGTACATTTTCTCCAGAGCTCCCTCCCTCCCCTTGGTGACCTTCTCTTGGTTTGGCTGTGATGCCTTTACTGCCGGACGCCTTCACCGCTGTGAAGCACATACAACACCAGCATGGGCAGAGCTCAGGGTAAAGGTGGTAAAGGCTTGCTCAGTTGGTGCAGTGCTGCGAGCACCGTAAAGTGAAGTTTTGTGGCTTGGTGACATGCTCTTGTTCCCCAGGCTCTGCTCTGTGAAATGCTGGCCTTAGGTGGGGTCCTAGAATAACCATGCTCTGTTCTTTCAGAGTACTAGAGGTAGACTGAGGGTTGGTTGAAGACCATGCATCTCCTGTCCTTGTCGGTGCCTTAGTTACTGGTAGATGTTCAGTGATTACTGCCTCACGTTATCGTGGTGTTTTGGCAGTCGTGGACCTTTACTGATGCGGTGGCTTATTTCAAACTCTGATTAAGACTCCTGGAGTGGCCAGTATTGCTGCTTTTATCAGGGAACTTCTTTCTGAGAAGTGCCTGAATCTTCTGACTGTTGCTGACATCCAAGTTGCCAGTAGGTGATTTGAGTACAACCCGATCTGAGACCCTACTGTCCTGGTTGTGCTGCCTGTGTTGTGTAAAGGTTCTACTAACATGGGTGCAGAGAATCAGTCCAGCTGGAAGGAGTCTGTTAAGCTGTGCTAACACCCAGTAAACCATCATCCCTTTCCATGCCGACAGCCTGGGGCAAGGTTACGTAGTGCTGAGGGGCTCCAGCCTCTGCAGTGTCCCTGTGTTGAGCTGCACGTGTTTATTCACAGGGGAGGAGGGTGGTTCACTGTTTCTTTCCCTGTTAGGGTGAACACTTGAGCTTACATGTCCTGCCTGGGACTGCCTTAGGCTCTTTGGAGTTTTTGGCTGCTGCAGAGAAGTAGCTTTAGTACACTCAGAGATACTGTTCTGTATTATCTGTTCATATTTAAGGTCTAATGAGGACTTGATCTTTGTTAGTGACTGCTTTGCGTGTCTCGATTGTGGGCTATGGGGGTGTTAGAAAGGCCTTTTTGTGTGCTCCTGCTCATCTTCCCAACCAGATGCATCCATCATCTTCAAAAGAAGCGGGGGAGAAAGATGGCTTATACTTTTTTTTTTTTTTTGAGCCATCAAAACTTGGCATCCAAATAAACAGGTGTTCTGGCATGGGAGCAGAGGAGTGCTTGTCTCTGAGCTCCTGTCTCTTTTCATGTATCTTCAGGGAGTCTCTATCAAAGGGCTGACTTTACTAATGATGTAATTTATTTTCTTTTCTGCTGAGGAGTTGGTGAAGAACTGGGTTCCTGGTGTCTGTAGCAGGGTAGGAGGGTCCAGCATGTAAATGTCTCTGGAGCACAGCCCAAAAATTGCCTTGGGTAGAATTAAACTCTGAAAGTAAAGTAAATAATGTCGCTGCTCTGCAAACCTCTGGCCTTACGTGGCAAATACTTGGGACTGTCAGTCCCAGTGTTATGTGCTGTGTTCAAACATGTCTGCTGTTATTGGTGGGCAGATTCTGGGAGTAACCCTTGAACCTCTGAGGAACTCTAGTCTGGGAAGTTTTAGAGACTGTGGATTGGTACTTTGGCTCACAAGATGAAATGCATGTCAACATTTGCCAACGTTCTGTGTGCAGGTCTCCCCAAAACCTGATTCCTTACCTCCAGTGTTTGACCTCTAAGTCTGACCGTCTTGGTCACTTGATGTAGAGAAATCCATGTGGATTGTATCAAAAAAGCCTTTTTATATCAGTACTCTCTTGCCTGAGCCCTTCCAGGGGTATGTGCAGAAGACAGGCTGGGCCTCAGGAAGATGAAGACAGCAAACCCCTGATCAGCCTTAACTTTGTTCCTTGGCTTCCAGGCGGTGCCACTTCCAAGATAAGGCAAACACTGCAGTGACCTTATCCAGGGACCTCGCTGACGTCAACGTGTGCCTGTCCATTAACCTCGTTGGACTTTGGGTCAGGTTTCTTTGAAGGCTGGGTATTGAAAGCAAAGAGCGAAAGGCTAGCCGGGGTCACTCAGTCTTTGCTGGGGTAACTGGAGCAAAGACAAGGGGCAGGCTGTGTGAGCCAGCCTGTTGGGAGGGTCAGCCCACATGTGATTGAAGGCAGAGGGGTTTTCCATGGCCCTCTGTCTTGAGCTTCTTATGCCAAACGTGTCTTATAGACCTGCTGCTGGGCCTCTCGACATGCATCTCCCTTTAAATGTTTGTTTATGTGCGTGTCCCTGGGGCGCTTTGAAAATCTCTGGAGATGCCTAAAAGGATTGAGGCACCCAAGTGTCTGTGCACAGGATCAGCACAGCACGCTTGGTTTTATTTTGTCCTTAAATAAAAGCAGGCTCTGAGCAGATGAAAACATTAGCATGAGCTGTGTGCCTTTGTGTTTTAATGCTGTCTCCCTGAGCAGTGAGAGAGAAGCATTATGAAGTTCTTGCTTTAAAAGGACCTTGATGGCAGCAGCCGAGCTGGGCTAGCCTTGGAGAGGACTCGAATGCCACTTTTTGGTGCTTTGTGTTGTAGAGTGCTGTGTGCTTGAGGGGCTGTCTGTGACATTCCTTGCTCCTCCTGTGACATAGAAAAGTCCAGATGCAAGCCTAGGTTGATAAGTTTTAAGTGAATGACATTAACCAGGCAGGAAATATTCCTGCTTGGCTTTAGGGTCCTACACAGCAAACAAAGAAACAGAAATAACAAACAGTGGGTTTACTTAGGAGTAATGTGACTTTGCTTTTTATTATAAGCCTCAGGAGAACAGTAACTTTAACCTAGTGTAACTTGCTTCCAAACCACAGCATCTCTGCCTACAGGCACCCTGGTAGACATCTGCTCCTCAGGTTGCCTACTGTGTTCATCATGTTGGTACCTGAAGTGTTTTGGTACCTTACGGACTGTTCTCCTGCTCCTTTCCTCCCCCGTGCATGTGCTGCTTCCTCGAGGCATTTTGGCACCAAGGAGAAGGCAGAAGTAGCACTTAAAACATAAAGGATTCCAGATGTGAGCATGCCTTGGACACTGCTAGTGGAAGAGAAACACGTAATCCACACAGGTGTTCACATTATGGTGTGGCCACATGGTACGTGTGGATAAATATCCCAGATAAAGCTGATTGTTTTTTGTAGGTTAGTTTCCTCTCTCCTTTTTAAACTGTAAATTGAAATCCACACTCTGGGGAGCCTGCAACTGTATACCTGTTAGCTGCATTCCCTGCCGTGGTGTCAACTTGATGGCTGGAGCCTCACATTCTTAAATGTCAGTGATGAGGTGTTAGAAGTTCCCTTCTTCCTGCTGGAGGAGGTTGGAGGAGGCCCTTGAGAACTGTTTGCTGTAGGAAATGAGAATTGCCAAGATCCTCTGTTTCGAGGGAGTCTACATGATCCCTTCACCTTGTGTAGGATGAAATAATGCTGGTGTTACCACTTGAGCCCCATCCCTGGCCGGATAGCAAAGCCTGGTCGTCCTTCTGATGCAGTGATTTGCCTCTGCCACCATTCTCTACAAGGACAGGCCAGCAGAGCTGGCTTTGCTGTGAAACTGAGTCTCCTTCCCTGCTGATGGGAACTGTGGTGCTTACCCTTCCCCTAACGCTGTGCAAATTATTTTGCAGTTTTATTTTCCCAAGGAACATGCAGATGATCCATATTGCACTTGGGGGGGTTGCATGCTAATGAAACCAAAAACTAGATTTTTCCTATCTTGCAGAGAAGTTTAATTTTGAGCATCTTGAACACAAGATCAGAGTGGGGTTGTGAGCTAGACCAAGTCTTGTTTTTACCGGGGGTAGCCGGAAAACTCATTGCTTCTGCTGGTGTTGGTTCTCCTTGAAAGTGTTGTAGTGACTGTGGTATTACTACTGTTGACTGTGTGTTGGTTTCATGGCAGAATTGTTAATCTTTGTGAAGGTGATTTCAGTCCTTTTGTCTATCAGGTAACCTCAAAATAAAAACCACTACCACTGGGTCTGAATCTTTTCCATTAATGTAGCAGATTCCAAAGTGCCAAGTGGGGAATGGTCTGTTTGTAATGGTGCTCCTCTAAACTTCTGATGCTTCAGACAAGCCCTGTGTATTGGTTGGAACAAATTATGTTGAACTCTTGAGCTCTGAAATTATTTCGGGGTCTGGAGTTCATTTGGAGAGTGAAAACTGGATGTCACAACAGTGTCTGAGGCACTGCTGGAAGTGATGACACTCATTCCAGGGCGTTCAGGCAGCTCCTGTGTTGCACTGTGGTGAGCAGCACCTCCACACTAGCAGGGCTGTTGCACCAGGGATGGAAAGGCCTCCTGGGGTGTTCCTGCTTTTATGCTGCTCTCCGACCTTTTGTTCTCATTTTTCAAATGGGTGCTCAGAATTCTCAGAGCAGTTTGATTGAAAGAAGAAATGTTGAACTGAAGGGCAAAAAAAAAAACAAAACCAACCACAACAGAGGATTACCTAATTTGAGGCTGGTGTCTGTACCATTTCACACTCTCTTACTCCTGTCAGTCAGGGCTCTTTTTATATACGTATGAATTTTCTAAGACAGACCTTGCTGTCCAAGGCTGAGGTATTGTCCTACCTATTTCAGAGTGTTTCATGGGTCTGCTTGGGATGCTGTTTCTTTGTTTCCATTTCTCAGCCATGGTGCTGCATCCCTTCTGATCAGGCAAGGAACTGAGGCTTCTGACTCAGCCTTCTGAGGAGACTCCTGAAGTTGCCTGGGAAAATGCTGCAGTGCCTGAGCAGCTGGCGAGGGCAGGCAGAGCTGGAAGACGGGCAGGGATGCAGCTGTCTGGAGTGCTGGGAAGGAGGATGCATACACTGACCAGTGAGGCTTTGGGGAGCCACATCCTCTGTTCCTGGCTTTGATTTGGTGTGAAAGGTTTGGCTTCAGGCTGCTGACCTCCCCGGCCCAGCAGTGTGGCAGGAGCAGTTGCTTGCGTGAGACCTTTCTTGATTTCTGTCCTGACCTGATGTGTTGTGCTCTGGAGACGATGGTCTTGTAAGGATGCTCTTGGGTGGTGAGTGAAGTGCTCTGATACATATTCCCCCAAGCCCTGTGGAGTATTATTTTCATGTACTTCTTAGGTGAAAAAGAAGAATCTGGCAACTGTGTGGGAGGCTGCTTTGACTGGTATACACAAGCATTAACAATGATAAATCTTGGGGGTTTATTTAGGACTTTTTGTCTTTTTTTAACTCTTTGAGCTCCTCTGGACTTTTCTGCATGCAGGTAGAAAAATAGCAGGCATGAGACCTAAGGAATGGTCAATACCTTCGTCCCAGGAGAGCTGCTGAGTGTCAGAGGAGCTGGGGCTTTGGGCTACAGTATTCCCAAATGTGGCTTGAGGCTACAACATTCCCAAACGTGTCCTGCCGTGCGTTTCCCACCGCGTGGGACCCGGAGCAGTTATCTGTAACAGTAGTAACATAAATTGAATGAGCAGTCCGGTTAAATAAGTAATGAAGTTAGCAGGGTGCCTAATTAAATTAAATTCAAAATTATGTATGGATGATGCCTTTCTAATAATTGCTGTAGGTTTGTCATTGAGGAACTCCACACTGCCCTCTTGGAGGAAGCTTCCGCTTTCCCAGGTGAATGTTGGTACCACGGAGGGATGCATTTTACACTTCAGTTGACTTTAACTCCTTCCTCATGCTCTTGTGACCATGCTAGTGTTGCTGTTTTCTGTTCTGCTGAGATATGTGGAGGGAGTTTGGGTGATTTCAGCCTCTGCTGCTTATATGTTTTTTTCCATTGCTACAAAGGGTTTCTGCTTTGCTCCTGCTTTCCTAGACCAGACTTAGTGCTGTTTCCTCAGTCCCTGTGCAACACAGATCTCCTTGTAGGGACTGTCCCCTGTCCTTCCCATTCTCTTGGTGCCTGGGGAGTCGTTCCTGCCTCCATAAAGCACTGGGGCCCGACGACACGTCTGGTTGCTCTGGACACAGTGACTTAGCTCACTGCTTTATTTGAAAGTAATCTCTTAATATCCATCTTTCCGGGCTTTTTTCAAACAGCAGTGCTTTGAAGGTGTGTGTCAGTTTGGGGATAAATGTTAAGCTGAGGTGGAAGAACAATTTTGAAGCAAAGGAAAGCTGCTGAAATTAAAAGACACTTGAGAAGACACAGCCATCATGGCCACCAAAGGGAATTCTTCTCTCTCCAGACAGCATGTTGAAAGCAGTCTGTCTCTGTCCTGGGCATGGTCAGGCACTCAGTGTGTTTTGAAGATGGGTTGTCAAGGCAGAGCTGGCTCTGGCTGGCAATTGCTGACCTTTGAGCTAATGTGTGCTTAACAGAAGAATGTGAGTACATCAGAGGAAGAATTGTCATGGTCCTTACCATCTTTTCACCTCCTTTTGAGAAGGATAGGTCTATTAAAGGACCTCTGCTCCAGTGGAACTGGTCCTGCCCTTCCAGGAGATGGCTGCTGGCCTTTCTGAAGGCTATAGTAGATGAAGGGAGGAGAGAGTGCCCAAATGACCAGAGCTCCATTGCTGCTTTTTTAAATTCCCACCCTCCCCACTGTTCATTTTGCTAATATATAAAGTTCCAGATTGTGTCTTTGGTGTAGGATCCAAACTTGCCTGCAGGGGCAATGGTCTGGGGGACCCACAGCTTGTTCTTCATTAATCAACAGATGCACTGCAGAGAAATGCCTGGGACAGCAGCTATGGTGATGAATTACAGAAGATTTTTGTCACATTCCGGGCAGTCTGATTCTTCCTTGTTGATGGTTTCCCTGGGAAAGCCTCCAGAGGATGAACAGGAGGATCATGCAACCCCTTTTGCTCCAGGAATGGCAAATACTTTGCATTGTTTCCCTGTGGTGCTTCATCAGAGAATCTGAAGGTCCTGTGCAAACCTTTAATTAGTCATTGATTGGCCTCAGCACCTTGATACCCACCACCCTTGTGACTGAGCAGCAAGATTGAAGAGCCTTGTTACCCCCCCCATCTCCTGAGCTGAAGTGTGAAAGTAGAAGGATCTTGGCCAGAGCCCTTATGAAGCCAGAGGAGTCTAGAAAACCACAGGGTGTAGTGACTGCTATAACTAAGTGATTTGCATGGGTGCAGTGACCTGAGCAGTGCTCTGCACATTTCATGCACAGTTGCGTTAAAGGGATGCTGATCATTTTCAGCATGACCTGCTAATTATTAGAGCAGATGAAAGCCTTTTTTTTTTTTCCTCTTTAAATCCTCCTCCCCCTGCATGTTCTCTTCTTCTCCCTGCTCCTTCCCCAAGCCCTTATCTAAGCTAATCAACATGACACAAACAGCCGAAAAAGCAGTATTCTTACAGCAGCTATTAACTAGAAAGGAGACAGTGGTGTCTGGAGCCCCTCGGGAGGGACTCGCCTGGTATAACCCATTACTTTTAACAGCCAGAGTGAGAGCTGCAGAGTCACAACAGAAAAGCTTTAAGCTTTTTTTCTTTTGAGGTCCTAATATGCAGTGATCTGTTTCTTGTGATGTAGATTTTTAAGAAGACCTAAGTGTGGAATTTCAGTGGTGATGCTTCCCAGATATCTGTTATGTCCCTGATTAAAAATAAATCGATATCAATAGCTATATATGTTTTTTGGTAAAGTTTTCAAAAGTTCAAGACATATGGCTAGGTCCTTCAAGAGAGTCCTTCTGTCCCAAGTGTCCATTTATTGTTGGTACAGCATCCCTCAGCAGCAGAATACACAACTAGGGGAGGATCATGTTAATTTGGCAAAGTAGTTTCTACAATTGCATCGAGCTGGACACATGGGTTTGTTTTCTCCTGTATTTCAAGAATTTTTTTATCTACAGCCATAGGAGGGATTTTCCAGTCTCCTCTGCTCTGGTTTAGATGAGTGCTTAAAAGTTGTGCATGTGGTGATAACAGAATAGGCTGAGACAGAGGACAGACATGTCTTAGGAATTTCAGTTGTGGTGGTACGTTGGAAGGAAGCTGAGCAAATGGACACGATGTTTAAATAGTGTGTCCTGAATTGCTTTCATTTGGTTCTTATTTTGTAAGCCATTGGCTGGGTTTTCTGTCCTTTCAGAAATCAGCAGCTTCTTATGAAATATGGAGCTGTTTAAAAACAGACAGCAGCTGCTCCATCCTTGCGTCAGCACGGACTCGGCAGAAGGAAGGGGAATGGTAGACGGTTGTTTAGCTGTGATATTCTTCCCTTCATTGCTGTTGTCATATTGTGTTAACAGAAGGTCTGATCAAATATACACCAGGAAAGTAAGACTTAATGTTTCTTTGTTCTCCTGGAATGGTGCTGGGAGGGGAGCGGGGGAATGTTTGAATGAGACTTTTATTTATGTGGTTCAGATAGCTCAGCGTTGCCTGTGTCGGTAGGTATGTTGTTCTGCTCTTATTTCTTAGGCTGCTTGCTGTATTTTTAGCTGGGAAAAGTCTTTACTTGGTTGTTTGTACAAAACCTCTGCTGTGTGATATGGAAACCTCGGTGGGGGGGTAAATATTTAACAGGGAGAGTATGCTGTGTTCACGCTGACTTCCTAACTGGTTTTAAACTCTTTTCATAAAAAAATCTCAGCTAGATTATTTAAAAAAATAAAAAGAAAAATGAGGAACATTGTTGCACAAGAACTGGAAAGAACCCAAATAGTTTGCTTACTGTTAAAATTGCGACATGACTGGAAACATTTGGTAAAGAAAAATTAATTGCTTGGTGTATTTGTGGTTTCCTGTTGAATCTCAATTTCTAGAGGAGGTTGAAAATCCCATGGATGTTTCCTCAGATTACTAGATAGCATTATACCTTGTGAGCATGATGAAAGACCTTCAGCAAAGCATGGCAGATATCCATGGCTTGTTATAAAAAGTCTCTCCCATCTGGAACATGACTGTTTTTTCTCCTTTTTAGTAGGATGGTTTGAGCAGAGATAAACATGCAGTGAAATTTAGCCGGTCCAGTCTTACTTCACTGCCAACATGGATTTCCTTCCAATCTGAGAGTCACTTGAAGAAGAATGCTGCTGTGGTCGTTAGTCCTCAGAGCTTTAAATAAGCTTTGAAACCATGGACAGGGCTGGCTGGTAAGGGAGGAGGAGAGGGCCAAGCAGTTGTCATTCAGCAGAGGATGGGCTTGAATGTGGTTGAAGGTCTGCTCTGGCCCATCTCACTTCACTCCTGAGTGATGGTGAGCTGCAAAGCCTGAGCTTGAGAGAATCAGATGAGAGAAATACCGGGGCTGAGGACCATGGTGGTTCCCATATCTGGAGGCTTGGGAAGCGTCTGAGAGCTGCTGTGTGAAACTCTGGGCTGGAGACATCTGGCAAGGGGTCAGGTCAGAGCATCACAGTTCTCCTTTGGCCTGCAACCCCTGCTCGGCCTCCTCGTTTGATCACGCAGAAGATGTTTGTGTACGCAGGAGTATAACTCGTGATGACACAGGGCTTAAGGTTGTGAAATCTTTGAGGCTCTTCTGGGTATTCCTGTGGGAATGGAAGAGTTATCCCTCAGATAATTTCCGTGGGGAAATAGTTAATCTCATAAACACCAGAGGTTGTTTTCTAAAGCGAAGGCAGGGCTGTGTAGGAGCGTGGTTAACCATGTACAGTGGAGACAGGCTAAAACTCATAAAGGAAAAGTGTATGTAGGAGTTTATAGCTGTGTATGAGTGTATTAAAGCTTTAATTTGAGATCACTGACTGAGATGAAAGTGAGCTGCTGTGGAGCGACACTGCTTTGAGGAAGCTGAAAGCAACTTTTTGAGATGGATGGTGGCCCCACAACTGCAGGCGCTTGATGTCTGAGAACATGCACAGTTAAACAAAGTCTGCTTCTGGTAGTCCTGGAAAACAGTAAAGTGTTGGGTTTTTCGGTGTAACTTGAAATAATGAAAAACTTACTTTAAAATTAATGCTCAACTAACTTTCTGAAAATCCCCCATCCAGTTTTGAATGTGTGTGTTCACTCTTGGGCTGTTGGGAGTTAAGTTTTCCTCTTGACTCAACTGTGGAAACGGTCTTCATTTATCATTTCCCAGTTTAGCTCCTGTATTAAAATTATAACAAGGCTGGGGTTTATTTTTGTCTTGTGTACATTTATCTCCTGTGTATCCTTGTGTCTATTATTAGAGTCCTGCTCCATTGCTAAATGGATTGGCCGAGTTCTTGGGGACAAAATATTGAAGCATATGACTAGTCTGCAATACGCCTCAGCCGAGGCTCTGCAGTATTCATAGCGCCTGGGTTTACCCAGCGTTTGTCACAGCTTGCTTATTTTAAACACTGAGGATGCAGTGGGCAGAGCCAGTAGATAGGAGATGTTCAATGGCATATCAGCTTGTAAGTGGAAGGAGGGAGGAGGTGAAGGTGGAGAGGAACCTCCAGCTGAAAATAAACAGATAACAGTGGTGTGTGTTTGGGAAGCGTGGCCAGGGCACAGCCCTCTTCTTGTTTTGCTTTTTTTATTTGGACTTTTTTTTCTTGACAGGATAGTTCTGTTTCAGAGTGCAAATAAGGGAATGTCGAATCCTCTGCAAGAGGACTGGTGTGGTGGTTGGTTGGCTATGAACTTACCCATTATTGAATTAAAAAACAATTGGAAACTTCTGATGAGTCCCAGCCATGTTTCAAAGTCCCCGTGATTACCACTTCTGCTGGTTGGTGGCTGGACACTTGTCCTCCAAGCTCTAACTGGCTTTTTGGCTTGCACGAGAGTGACTTGTATTTCTGCTGATTTTGCCTCCTGGTACCACATCCAGCCTGAGCTAGGTGGTTTTTTGGGTCTTTCTGGGATTTGTTGCATTTTGTAACCTAGCTATTGAATATCTTAACCATGTTGTTGCTTTGCTTGCAGGATCTCTTTGTCCCTGTGGCCTCTTCCGTATCTGCAGCTCTCTCCCAGGTCTTAAGAAGACCTTCAGGGTCTTGCATGCTGTAGTAGTATACCTTTTAGAGGCCTAGTTTTTGGTGCTTTAATTTTTTTTTTAAATAGCCTAGGCAGTGTCTTTGGTGAGACATAGTGCAGAATTCACAAAAACAATTAGAGAAGACTTTTACTGGTATAGCATGGCTTGGGATCCGATTCTCGATTCGATTTTTATTCCCTTCTACTTCATTTCTCTAAAAAACGTGATGAAATACTTTCCCTATTCCCGTTTGCTGGATTTTTTTTCCCCCCTTTTCTGCTATTCATGGGATACACTCTGCTACTGGATCTCTTGATCCAGCTGGAGAGGGACTGCCTGGTAATTCCAGCTTTCGCACAGATCCTTAAATGAGCCATCTTTTTCCACCTCCTCCCTTCTTTGTGTTCCTCATCCAACATCCTTTGGTTCCTACGTACGTGCCACGTGCTTCCTTGTTTTGCCTGCGTGAACAGAATTTTCTGACGTCTGTTCCGAAGGATGCGGCTTGGCCCTTGCAAAGCTTTTTCTCTGCTGCAGGCTCTGCTAGTAGAGGCAGGTGTGCCCAGTGTGGAACTGTACTTGGGCTGGGTGTGTTTTTGGAGGCTCTGGCTTGTGGAGCAAGAGGGTGGTTTAGCCGTGGTCGTGCAGCTGTGGGTGTAGGAAGCTGGGAACTCTGGGGTAGGATCAGCGCACAGGACTGAGTTGTCTGAAAGATTTGCTACTGTGGCCACAGAACGCCTTGGCAGGTGGGGGAGAGTTGATCAAACAAGCCTGCTTCCACTAATTGTCTGGCTATTGTATTTCTTTTTGTGATTTTTTTTTTTTTTTAAATTTCATGGACTTTAAAGCATGCGTGACTGAACAGTTTAATTAGCTGTGGGAACTGCTGGAGATAAGTTACTGGGATTTTCTGCAAACCTCTCTGCCCTTTTCATGTTTTCGGTGCAGCAGAGTCGCTGTGAGCAGGCAGGCAGGAGTGCCTGTGAACGTGGCCCAGGTAAGATGTTATCACCTGCAGGTGACTGGTGTGTAGGCTGGCTGTTTGCTGGTGGGAACCAGTCCCTGATCTGGTACCCCTGCCTGGGCTCGTGGGGACAAGGTGCACGTTGGGCAGAGCAGAATGCAGCCCCACACTTGAGCTGTGCTTGCTGGGGATACCCTCACACCTCATGGACATACCTCTTACATCTAGGTCACCTTCTTGCACACCTCTGTTGCAGGGGAGACATTATGCAGCCATTGCTTCATGAATTGCACTGTAATTTGGTAATCTTTGGGTGATCTCCTACCTTCCACCCTAGAATGTTTCAGTGGCTGTGTAACTAGTTACAGTAGGAATACCAGCAGTGTTGTTAAAGTTGTACGGGCTTTATGGAAACACGGACGTTTGTCATGGCCTCCCAGCATGTTTTCAGAGGTTGCTAATGGGCGATATTCTCAGAGACTTGACTTGAAATCCTGCTCCTCCTGCAGTAAATGGGTGAATAGGGGCTCCTCGTTACTTTGCAGGGGCTGGCATTCAGCCCAAGTTCTCCTCCTGGATCCATCAGGAAAGTCGTCATGTCTGGATCCCTTGCCATGGCTGGACCTGTGCTTTCCAGGCCGTGGAAAGTACCTGAGTGCTGGTAGAGGAGCTGTAAGTGGCTACAAGCTGCTCCTTTTCCTGGGAGAGCAGAAGTGAACCACCCACCTTGGAAAAACGGAGGTTATAACAATGAGGTTCTGGCTTGTGTCTCCAGCTTTATTAGCAATGGTCAAAATCGATTTTTCTGACGTATTTTTCTTGTGCTCACAGTGATTTTCTGTGGTCAAATATGTCTTCTTGTTTTGTTCCCGTGCATGAATGGATTGTATATGGAGCTGGCTTCCATGCTACAGGGTCTGCTTCATCCTGACGCCCCGCGCTGAGCGTGCCCTGGTCATGCAGTCTGTCCAGCGGCTGTACGTGATCGAGCACACAATCAATTAGGAATTATTAAAAGTCAAGGATATTATTGCAGAAGGTTCATTTAAAAAAATAAAAAAAAGCATCCTGTAAGAGGTGCTGGTGGTTATTTCCTTTAAATCCTTAGATTTAGGGTTTGAGAGGAAAAATTGCTAAACGATGTCTTAAAGCTGAATAAAGAAGTCAGTATTGAATGTTCTAATGTCTTACAGATGCTGTGGGGTTGCAGGGTTTTATTTTAAATTTAACAATGGGAGTTGGAGCAGCTCCAGCATTGTAAAGAATAGTCTCTTTAATTAAGGGTTTAAGCTAGAAGAGTGTGTGTAGTGTGATGCCATTTTAAAGTTTCAGCAGGGCTTTGTAGTTGTAACTTGTTATTCCCCATCTTGCATCATGCATCCATGAGTCTGGGGTCATGGTGGGGATGGATGTTCCTTGCCTGGAGAAGAGAGGTTGGTCTGTGTAAGAGTAGAAAGGTTTCTCTAGATATTTTAGCCCTGACTTTACCATTTTCTCTTTCTTGTGACTCCTGATGCCCACTTTAAGGTGCAGTGCACATAGTGTGTTACACCCATGTGTGTAACAGCAACATGGTGTGTTAGAGAAAGCATCAGCTTTGTTTTTCCCTAATAGGTTTTTTTTTCTTTTCAGGTTGGGGAGAGGGTGTTCTTAGATGTCATCTTGGTAGTAGCAAGTTAGGATGGAGGTTAAGGGGCAAGGGATGGGAGACTGGGATCAAATTCAGTCTGCTCAGGAAGGTATTCTGAGACTCACTGAGGTTTCACTGGAGTCGTGGACTATGAGATGTAGTTGTGTGTCTGTGGCATTCAGCTGGGCAGGGCCGAGTCTCATGCCTCTGGAAATTCTTAGGTTTCAGTTCTCAGTGACTTGTTCACCTGTAACTTACTGGGGCGAAACCCAGAAAATTGGCCCTTAAAAAGATAAACTGAATTATTATTCTCCCGTAGAAGACAGAAGTGTTCCAGGCATGCGACCCTGAGTTCTCATCAGAAAAAACGTCAAGAGATTTATGGTGACGTGTCTTAACTTCAGCCCATTCTCAGCTCACGGGACTCAGGTGGATGCTCCATGCCAGGTCTGGTTTTCTCCCGTCTGTGGCTCTGCCTGGCTGTGTGGTAGCACAACGTGCATTTAATTATCAGCAGCAACAGCTGCTACTTTTGGCCATCTCGGACACTTGGCTGTAGGAACCAGCATCTGCCAGGGTTTGCTGCATCCTGGTTTGTGCAAAGACTTTTTTCTTTAGGGTACTTACTGTGAGAATTAGGCTCTTCTGTGGCATTAGGAACTGTAGCCTTGTAGCAAAGGCTGAGCAGCTGTGAGCTCGACAAGGAACCTTTATGGTTTTCATTTAGTGTCTCCTGGTATGTTTATTCCCATAAAATAATTAATTGAACTAGAGCTCCAAGCAATGTTATCACCTTTGCACATTAGCAAATCATAATCATGCTCTGCGACTTAATGAGATTCAGAAAGAAATGTTCTTTTTTTGTTTGCCTTCTGGTTTTCGAGTGTTAAAGACTCCCATGGGTCGTGCATTCAAGTGTTTTCTGGAGATCATGGGGGCAGTGGGCTGTCTGTGTGTGGAGGGCTGGCCATGGAGAGCCACCAGCCACCAATGCAGAGCAGGAACCTTTGGGTTTCCCAGAGTTGTTGCCAAACTTGGAGCTGGATTGTGAACGCTGGCAACACTGTTTTGAGAACAGAGCACAGAGAATGGAGCTAACTGTATTTTTGTGGTGGTCTTGGCTCTGCTATTTTTTTTTAATTTTCTCTTCTATTTTCCGTTGTTTTCTTTGCTTATTTGTTAACTCGCAAAATTCAACAAATTCCAGAGGATCTCCCAGCCCTTGGGGTGAGTTTTACTCAGGGCTGCAGTGAACCAGCACATGGCTGTGGCACTCACTGAGCTCCTGCTCAGAGGTGTGGGTGCAGTGGGGATCTGCTGGCCTTCAGGTGATCAGGGTGTGGAGATAGTGGGGTCATCCTGGGCAGATTGCGTGCGTAGTCACGGTAAATATTAACTTCACATGATCTTGGGAGCTGCTGTGCGTGTGTTAGCTGCTCATTTTGGTAGGATTTGGTTGAAACTCAGTCATGACGCTCCCTAACTTCATCAGTCTTCCCACACCACTGACTTTAATGATGTCTTGAGTGTCTTCTCCTCTGAGTTTCGCTGCTATTTCTCTGTCTTGCCGGGGTGTGTTAGTGCTTTTAACTCATTCAGCTGCAGAATAAGCCCAAAGTGTGTATGGGCAGGTTGCCCTACACTGACACAGGGGCACAGGGTATCTCGAGTGCAGTTGGTTCTCCAGGACATCCCTGCAGTGCTTTCCCGAAAGGAGAGACAAATTCTCCCAGACTTGCTAAGAGACGATTTTCTTGCTTCCCTGCAGCTCTGCAAATCACGTCTGGAGCCCCATCAGCCTCCTCATGGCTGGCACGGGCAGGGCAGTGACAATCACATGCCCAAGTGTTGTTTTGTGGTCTGTTTTCTCTCAGGCCGGGCGAGCTGGAGGAGAACCTTGCACGCGCCTTGCTGGAGCCAGCGAGCAGAGCAAATGTACCTGCTGAGTAACAGACTGAAATAAACCCGGAAAAGCCCAGATGGGGTTCTGGCAGTTACTGCAGATGCTGTGTCTGTGACAAATCAACAAATCCACTAGATGGGAAACAGTTCCTGTGTGCTGTCCCCGGGAAGAGGATCATCCTCTGCACCACTGCCCGGTGACCCCGGGCCGTTCATCTGGGCAACGCCGGGCGGCGGTGCAGGAAGGAAATAGTTAAAGGAGGAGAGGTTGTCAAGTTGGGTTAGCCATCAGATAGCTAATATTTTAGAGGTTTTTCAGAGCTAAGCTATAAAAAGGCCGTAGCAGTATTTCAACTCGCCCATTGTCTGCTGGAAGCCAGCCAGCGTTGCCATGCCGACGAGGAATTATTACTTGCTGCCAGAGCTGGAGGAAAAGCTCATACTTTTGGCTTCAAAACAGGAGGGGTGGACTTATGTAATCCACTGTGTTTATAGGCTGAGACTGGCAGGAGCATTGAGAAATAATTACAGGCTTTCCATTTCATTTCCAGCTTGGTTTTAAGGCTGTGTGGCCTCACTTTATTTATTTATTTTGAAGTTAAGAGGGTGGCTGCTAAAGATGCAGGAGGTGATGCAGGGATGCTGCTAGGTAAGTACCCCCTGCTTCCCTCCCCGGGCTGGCTGGGCGGCTTTTGTTTTGGTGGCATTTTGTGTGGAGAGCTAAACTAGGCCACAGCAGAAAAAAAGTTGCTTTGAAAAACTGAGACTTGGCCCGGCGACACAGAAACAGTGTTTCGTGCTGGAGGCTGAGCACACACTCCCGCGGTTGCCCGGAGGTGTCCAGCTGCTTGTCGGCGGAGGTGAAGTGCAAGGTTTTGCGAGTCCCCGCTGCTTTCTAAGGTGATTTTTATCCCTCCAGCCCTCCTTGGTGTGGAGTGTGTAATTTTGAGGGGAGGGTAGCACCAAGGAAAAAGGAGAGAAAAAGTTTGGAAATTTTTTTTTCCATGGACATCTTGGTCTTACGTGTTGCTCCGTCGGCTGGAGAGGGTTTTGTCCGTGGGATCAAAGCAGTTTTGCCGATGTTTTGTGCTTCTGAGAGGTGAATTGCGAAGTTTATCCTGTAATTAATGTGGGTTTGTTCGTCCTGGGAGCAGTCAGTAGATGATGCTGTAATTTGGGTTTGCCTGAAAAGCAGCGCACAGTGTGTTTTGACTTCGGTCAGGCCAGTGGGAGTTCACAGCTGCTGTTTTGGTGCAGGCTGTGGCATAAAGGGAGTTATTGCTGGTGAACACTGCTCGCAGAACTTTGAGGACGTGTGGTTTTGTTGTTTCTGAGGGTCATGGTCCTGTAGTTGTGGGGAGGATGCTTCAGGTGCAGTGGGAATCCCAGGAGAGATGGTGGGATGGGGTATTTTCTGGGCTGCAAAGTGGCAGCGAGGAGGGGGATGCTGTGGGTGGGACGGGAGGGCTGTGCTGGGGCAGCATCAGAGCCCCTGAGCCATCAGAGCTGGGGTGAGCTGTGCCGTGCATTGTCATGCTCAGGCTTCTTTCAGTAAATGAGAATCCTGCAACTGTGACTTTTTAAATCTCTTTGACATTGGGTGTAAAGCTCTGAAGAGTGGATGAAGCCTATTTTTGGAAGGGATATTAAGAAGAATGCTTTGGTATACTGCAAAGTTGCTTTGAAGGTTACAAAGGTGTATAGAAGCCGCAGTGTGCTGTGATTTTTTTATTTTTAATTTTTTGTTTTCTTTCATTGCACAATGTCCTACTGAGGAGTTACGTTCTTAGTCCATGCTAATCTGCCTTCTTGCCAGTGTTGTATGGTGTGTACAGATGAAATATCCCTACTGCTGTGCCAGGCTGCTCCAGAGAGTGGACTCTGGTGTTGACCAGCACTAGTGACTTGGAGATACTGCGCTTCTTAGGGACAGCTGCAGTCCCATATGAACATGTTTGGGCCCTGTCTTGAAACACAGGGGTACTTTGGTGGCTCTGGTGTACACAAGGGCTTGTTAAATGCACACTGCAGAAATAAACTGCTTTTTCCACAGTTTCCCACAGTTACGGGCAAAAACTTGGGAGAGTGGTGACACACTTTAAGTGGGGAAATATTCTTGAAACAGCAGGTTTGACTGGTGTTAGCAGAGATGCATGGGTGTGTTACACAAAATAATTCAGTCATTTAATGATCTATCATACTGCTCTAACTCCTACCACAGATGCTGTTGGACTCGATGCGAGTTGGATTTGTTACTGCAGGGTTGTTTTTTTTTTTTTGTCTTTCTCTGGGATTCATGCCAAGATGAACTGTATGTTCTGTTCTTAAGAGCTATGAGTAATGTATGTGTGAATCTATAACATAAGTAATACGAGTATATAAAATGTGTGAGTATGCAGGATCCGAGTATCCTGCGTCTGCGGAGCGCCGCACACATGCTCTGTGTGCGTTCTGAAATGGGGTGTGATACATGTCTGGGCAAAATTAATGACATGCCTTGGAGTTACTGCTCGCTGCAGAGCCCTGTCTGATGGCCTCATCCCAGAGAGCTGAGCCGAAATCCCAGTTGAAGCCACAGTTTGGCTGCTTAATTGCCCTTTTGGAGGAGTTACAAATTAGAGCTGGAAGTCCCTCCCTGCGCCTACAGCGGAAGCCACCCTTAACGGAGACAAGAGGGATGCTTGCACTGCTGTTTCCTGAGTAGTCAGTGGAGCAGTGGGGTGTTTGGGGGTGATGAGGGGCTGTGCCTTGGAGCAGGGGGCACAAAGGGTGCTGGGGGCTCCACTCTGAACTGCCTCAGGTAGATGCTGCTTGAGGACCTGCTGTAGAAGCAATGCATTCCAAGGCAGGCCTGCTGTGGGATTTTTTTTATTATTTTTCAGATGAATAAAATGGGCTTTCACTCATAAATTATTTTTCTTATGTGAAAAATGAGAAGGTGGCAAGTAGCCAATTTCCCCGCCTCCGTCTTCCCAGCTCCGATGAGGTCATTGCCTCTCAAAGTTTATACCACGCACTGTGAGACATGGCTGGAGGAGCAAGGAGACAACAAATGGTCCTCTCGGAGCTGGTGGGAGCAATGACCGCCTGTCCCTGAAATGTTAGTGAGCTGTAAGTGATTCCTGGGCAGACAGAGCGTGGAGGGGGCCTGGTACAGCTGTCTGGGAAAACCTTGTAGGATGAAGATCCGGGTGGGAAGGGAGTGCCCTGGTCACTGCCCGGTCCTTGTGATGGCCCAGGTACAAGCCACAGCAGCACCTGGGGTGCTTTGGAGGCAGGTCCGAGGGGTGGTCGTGCAGCTTGGTGGGCTGCCAGGTGGAAGGAGACTGGGCATGTGCTTTGGTGAAATGTGATCGGCAGCAGTCCTGGCACTCCTCATCTGAGCTTGCTCTTGTGTCCATTTACTTTTCCTCGGGAATTTCCTCAGTGCTGTTTTTGCAATGGGATTGCGAAAGTTCATGACCCAATGAAGGACCTCTCCAAGACCTTTGTGTCCCTGGCTGAGTGGCTGCCTGGAGAAGTTGTTTATCTTTTCCCTTGAACACCATGCTGAGCTGCATGTGGATTCCTGAGCTATTGTTTTCTTCTTGTCTGTCCCCCCCCCCCCCCTCCGCCATCCCATGGTGGAAGAGAGACAGAAATGGGAGTGCCTGGACCAGGAGGTGGTCCTTGGGGGTTTTCTACAGGTTGCAGCCCAGGAGAGCAGATTTGGAGGGCTGTGCCCTCCTCCCTGCAGCCTTCACTGGGGTGCTTGGGGATGGTGGCCTGTGCTGTCTGTGGTTTCCAGATCAGCATTGGCCTCAAACCACTATTTCACGGGTGCCATAATTAATTATTGAAATGTCAGAGCTTATTTACTGCCTCGTGCCCTTGCTGTGGCTCAGATTTTGGCTAGAATTTGCTGTACCTTCTAGGGGTGGTCAGGAAGAGGACGCTTGATGCATCTTTAGCTTTTATTGTCTCACAACCCTACTGTTGCTCTGGGGAGGTGTTGGAAATTAGTGAGGGAAGGGGCTTGAGGAGGGGTTCAGCATGCCACTGTGCTTTTAAGCACAAACTTAATAAAACTCAAACTTCTTTAAATGTGCTGTTCCATCACAGCTTGTCTGTTCTGTGGAAATCATTGAAGCGTCCTGTTATTTCCAGCTGCTCCTGTGCTGCTGCACCCCAACGATATCTTCTGTTCACCACTTCTTTGGGTTTTTTTTCCTTCTCCTTTGCAGCCTCGTGGATTTTTTTTTTCCCTGTCGACACAATACAATCACTCCTTGTTAGCCTATCTTGCTCCTTCCTCTTTCAAGGAAGGGAAGGAGCAGGGGAACCAGATCTGATAATTCCAGTGAGTAGAACTGTTCCCCTGAGCCCTTTATAAAGAAATAAAAAGGCTCTCCTTCTCTCTGCTTCTCTTTGAGTTACAAGCACTTTACCCTCTTGGATTCCCTGCAGGCTCCTCATACTGCTAAAATTGAAACATCAAGATGTCTGAGGCAGCAGGAATTACCATCAGTGTTTTGACACCTGGAGGTACAATTTCTATTAGCTTTTATATAAAAACAACACCAGTTTTGCCAACAGAGTTCTCGTTAAATAATGCATGAAGACCCCATTCCTGACAGTAGGTATTTTTCTTTCACTTTCCTGGACTCTTGGATAATGGCTTAATTTTTGTGACCATTGGGGAAAACGATACACACTCTCACACATGGAAATACATCTGTGGACACACACGTCCTTAACTCCCGGGCAGAGAGTCAATTACCCCATTTGCTAATTAATGTGGAGAGATGGGGGAAAAGCAATTTGAGGTTGGTCTGTTGAGCAGGCTTGGATTGTTGTTTTAGTTTTTTGAAGCAGCAGAACACAGTCCTCCTGAGAGCTTTGATGGTAAATAAGACTGCTTATGTGTGATCTGAGAGGGTCCGTGTGCCCCCAGACAGAGATGAGCGCAGGGTCATCAGGAACAAGAATGGGAAACTTGTGTTTTTGTCTGGATGATGCTTGGCATGGAGCATATGCTCTGTGCTCGCTTTTGGGGGAAATGAAGTGAAACAGAAGGGCACAGCATGTGGATGTGACTGCTAATAGTGAGAATCAAAGTACAGTTTTGACATTTCTAACCTAATAAGTGGTGCTGCGTGTGAGAGCCTGCTTATTTTCCTTTTTCACCATGAGATGCTTTGACAGAGGAGTAAAGTCCCATTTTGACGTTTCTGTCATTTTAACTAAAGAGAGAGATTACAGTAAATTGGATTAAGTGAAAATCTTCTTCAGATGTTTGTGGTTTGGGCTGATTTATGGATAGATGTCATTTGAACGTCATTCTGCATTTTTTAAGCATCTGCTTGATGGTTGCTTTAATGCTGTTGCTGCAAATAGTCCACGCAGAGGAGGGAAGGCTGAGCAAGCAGCAGCAACCCGTGACAGAGCTAATGCTGGTGTGTGGCATGGGGACAGCAAAACACTGTCCTTCTCACGTTCCCAGATGCCTAGTGCCAGATTCCATGATGGGTGCTTGGTTCTCATTTGAGTTCCTGTTACTAACCTCTGTTATCTTCTGCTGAGAGTCATTTAAATAGGCTTTTAGAAGTATTTTTCCCACCCTAGAGGGAGATGGTTCAGCACACACATTCCTTACCGTGCACTTGGCAAATCTTGGGTTGTCTATTGCCCCCCGACCAGCGATGACGTTCTTCTTGGTTGCATGTCTCACGCAAAGTCTCCGTCTTGGCCGCTGTGTCACAGAGTTCTTCACTTGCTCTGTGTGTGTGTGACTTTTCCAGGAACCAGAATACTCTCCTGACCATGTCCTGGCTCACTAACACTAGCAACAGCATGTGAAAATACTTTGTCCATGTACTGATATTTCCAAAAGATTGTGTTGAAAGTTCTTCCATTAAACTTATAGCCTGAGACTTCTGAAATATATACGTCCTTCGTGGCTTCCTCCATCTGAGCTATTTAGAAGCTGCCGGTGCCATTTGGAAAGCTGCAGAATCTCTTGTGGGTGGTGATGTAATCAACGCTGTAATCAAATCTGCCAGTGATGTCATTGATGGAGTAGTCCACTGTTCCCTGGTGCAGTGATTAGTGCAATGAGATTGAAATATCTGTGCAAATGGTGATGGGAAAGCGGGATGTAACACCTGAGCATTGTAGGGCAGTTGTTGGCCAATGCTGCTGCTTGAGCTGCCTCTGCTCTGTGCCAAGCAAAGGCAATGCTGGCCCAAGGCAGTGTGTGACGGGCTGGGAGCAAGAATATAAAAATTGCCTTAATTCTCTGAAGAGGCTGGATGTCTTAGCTGGTGCCTATATTGATTTTTACTGTCCTGAGGCAGAAAAGCACAGTCCAGATCTAAGTTAGAGGTGCAGAGAGGTAGCACTGGAACACCAAATCCCAGCTTCTTGGGATGAGTCAGCTGGTGATGCTTCTCATAGAGCCCCTCTGAACTGAGCCCCATTGGTTTGGTTTGCAGTGTCTCAGCACTGCAAATGATTTTCCCATGCTGCTGTTGACACCAGGATCGTGGTCTTCTGTTTTCTGTCTCTGTGCCCAATTTTGCCTTTTGCTGTGGGAGCATTTTGTGCCTTGCTAGTGACTCAGAGTGCAATCCTTAAAACATTTTCTGTATTATTTTTCATGATATGATTATTAGTGGTAGATCGCACTACTGAGGGAAGGTAAATTTGTAATCCTGCTTAGTGGCTGATCTTATCCAGCTGAGTAGCTCTCACTGCCTAAGGAACAGTGACCTGGAGTCTTTCCAACCCATCGGACAGGATGCTTTTCCCTTCTCAACTTCACACGCATGGGTGTGATAGAGACCTTAAATGGTTTAAAGTTTAACAGTTTTACTTTGAAATCTAAATACCTTCTGATAACTAACCTTTGGGTTGGTGTGCCAAAGAGAACAGCGGTACCACAGAGGGTGGGTGACTTTAATGCATCAGTCTATGTGTTAAACAGACATCCCTGCATCTCTTGCAGCCTGGCTTGCTCTTTGGGATTGCTGAGCAGCATTTACAAAGGTTACCTGGCATGAATGACGGGAGGATCAAGCAGAAGAGCTTGATCACAACCTCAGGAAGGTTCGTGAGAGAGGCTGCAGTGGGAGCTCCAGGGGATGGCTCTGGCACTAGGGAAGGGCTCTGCTCCATTCCTCTCCATCATGCTCCTACTGCTGGATGCCAGCAGAGAGGGTAGGTGGGTGAGCAGGAGGGGGAGAGCTGCTGCTTGTGAACAGTGAAGAATGAAAAACATCTGCTCCAGCTGCGTGTCTCAGCACTCTTGTTTTTAACTTTTCTCAGTAAAGCAAATGAGGAACTGGTGGTGCATTTCCTGGCAGGGACCTTGTCTTGTTGGAATTGAAGAGATATTTCCCTTTCTGCTCAGCTGGCCCTTTCTCCTCCTATCCCTCCCAGGCACGTAGCAGCCCCAGGCTGAGTTCAGTCAAGACATTTAGTTTCTCCTTGCTGGAGATGGTGGGAGGGCACTTCGTAGCTTGTTACCCCTAACCTCATTCCCTGAGAAATGCTACATTAAATATCATAGTATCATGAACTCCATCTAAAGAGATGAGGCTTATTCTGTCACCTCACTTATCTGCTTCAGAACTCCTTGTTGGAGGAGGGAGCACAGGCAGCTTGTGTGTGAAGCCAAAGAGCAAGGATGGGAATTGCTGTTCCCAAACATCATTTTGTGGAGAAACTCAGCTTCATGGGTCAGACCTGGAGTTCCTGAGGTCCCAGTTGCTCCACGTTGGGAGCAACTGGCACTGGATACAGCCTCAGGCTGCTCAGAGGCTTCCTCCAAGCTGAGCAAGCATCCAAGCAGAGGGATCCTCTCTCTCTCCTCTCTCTCTCCTCTCTCTCTCCTCTCTCTCTCCTCTCTCTCTCCTCTCTCTCTCCTCTCTCTCTCCTCTCTGGATGCTCACCTGTGGTGGGATGTTCACAGCCCTTAGAGGTGGCTGGTCACACTCGGGTTTGCAGCCTGGGGAGCGAGTGAGGCTCTCCTGATGGGCTCACTGCAGCTTGGAAGTGTTGCCAACACTCTGGAAAAGATGCTCCTTCACATACCAAGGGTGATATCCTGGGGCTGGCAGTGGGGAAGGAAGAAGAGGTGGTTTTTCTCTCTGATGTGGGTGAATCAGTGCTGTCTGTGATGGATTCTCACTGCGACAGGCTCTAAGTGGGAACTCCCAGGGGAAATTAGCCTGCAGCTTTTGCCTTTATTAAATATTCTCCAATGCCATCCCAAAGGACCGCTTTTTAGTGCTCCACAATGTTTCATCTGTATTTTTAACATCACCTACATAGAGTGTGACAATATATGGCAAATATTTGCATTAAAGCCTATGTACCAATAGTTAAGAAATGATAGATAGAGTGTTCTGTTCTTCAGGTCTGCAACGTGATGGGGTCGTACAGGTAGGTGTGAGAACCTCAGCTGGAGATATTGCAGATTATTACAAAGTCCAGTAACTTACTTAGAGTTATGGCTTATAGTGATTGATTCAGCCATTTATTCAAACACCTATTTAATGATTGATTAAGCCTTTATAAACTATTTGTAACTTTTAAAATGGGGCCTGATGTATTGTAGCTCCATTAGCATCCAGCTAATAAAATACACTGTGGACCTGTAATGCCGATTAGTTTGACAGAAATTATATTTTAGGCCTTGTACGTGTTGAAGTATTAACTATCTTGTTACGGATTATTCTTGGTATGTTTAAGGCACAGAAGAACAGACTCCTCCCTTATTCCTGCTCCCATTGCCTGCAGGCATCATCCTTGGGAGCTTTGACAGAGCTCTTTGCTGAGGGAGCTAAAAAGCATAGAGGGTAGAGGGTGGTTTGCTTGGAGGCATGGGATGCCAAAGTGGAATTTAGTTGAAGAGGCTGGGCTGGACTGGGAGAGGGGGAAGGTTGCTCTGAAGCAGAAGAAGTCCAGGCTAAGCTCACATCCTGCACTGTGTCTGTGCTGCCTTCCTGAGTTCTCCTAGAATCATAGAATGTTTTGGGTTGGAAAGAACCTTAAAGATCATCCAGTTCCAACCCCCTGCCCCCCAGACCTTTCACTAGATCAGATTTCTCAATCCTCCATCCAAGCTGGCTTTACCTTTATTTAACCAAGTACCAGAAACTAAAGGTAAATTCTGTACACAAGGTTATAGGGGACTTTTTTTTTTTTTTTAATGTGGCCTCTTTGTTCGTGTACAAAAGCATTTTTTTCCATCAACTGCTCAACTTTCCATTTGCTTGAGCTGTACAGAGCTGGCAGCTGGGATGAGCTGTGTAATGGGATATCTGAATCGCAGCAGGAAACCGGCTCCAGTTTAAGCAGACCTGATTTAAAAGCACATTCAGTCAAACCATTACAAACTCCTGCTCAGAGAAATTAAAACTGCTTTATGTCCGATCGATGTCACTTCTGCTCAGGTCAGTAACTGCTGCTGAGTGATGCTCAAGTGGACGATGAGTAGAACCTCTCAAGTGCAGGTTGGGCAACGTATGTCCCTGGTGCTCTGCCCTTCTCACGGGGATGTAGGGTGTAGGTGAAATCTGGCAAGGGCTGACTTTTCATCTGTCCCTGCTCCTGCCTAGCAAGGGACTTTCTGCTCATGTGGTTAAATGATCTTGGTGACTGGTGTATGTTTGAAGGGTAATGCTGTGCTTTTTCCTTGGCAGTCTGAGCTTGTAGGACTTGGAAATGTTGTGGTGAGGCTGACAATGCAAATGAGCACATGGGGACGTGGGAATGGTCCTGCCCTGTGGGTGGCTGATGTAAAAACAAAACTGGGAAGCCTTTTTCAGGCTCGGGCTGGGGAGCAGGGAGGTGGTTTTGGGGAAGGCTGCAATTAATATTTCTCTTTCCATGTTGTCAAACAGTTCAGTATTCATTTCCTTACCTCTGGCATCTGCCTGCAATATTTGTGTGCTTGTTTCTGGAGATTTCCTACTCGTCGACAACCAGCCATGCCATAGGAGATGAGGGGAGAAGGGGTTGGCTGTGGTGGCCCGTGCCCGTTGTTTGGTTCCCAGCCAGCTGTTCTGCAGCTGTTTTCAGTGCAGAGATCAGAATGATTTGAACTGAGAGGGTTTCCCAGAGCTCACCCCTGTGCTGGGCAGGAGGTGGCAGGAGATGAAGGTGCCCTGCCTGCAGCCCCCTCCAAGAGGGGGTGGGTGTGTGGGTGTTGACTTTGAGTGCCAGGTGCTTCTCTGGGACATTGTTATAGGGTGGAGAAAGTGAAGGTTTATTTACCCCATCTGACTGCTTAAATTTTTTTTTCTTGATTCTTCTCTGTCTGTGAAGTTTATGACTTCAACACAGGGCTCAGAAATAAACCGTGGGGGACATTAATGAATTGCAAGAGGGGAAACAGCAAATTCCCCTTTGGGTAAGACTTCACCGTTCAAGCCTTGACCTTGTTAAAACTTGTTAACTCAATAAAAGTCTGAGTATTTAAAGACAAGTGACTTCTTCCTGCCTTGAGGGGCATAATTAAGCCATTTCACATCCCTTAAACCAGAGTTGTGGGAGGAGGACTAAGGAACTCCCTATCCTGCCTGTTTAAGTCAGTCAAAAACCCTCTACCTGGGTCATCTCTGTCCTGCAAGGCAGCACCCCTGAGCTGTGTGGAGCTACTGCTGTGAGGCTCTGGAAGTGCTGGGAGAGTCTGGCAGTGATTGCGTAGGATTGCTATTTCCCAACTGTTGGGAGGATGACATTGCTCCTTTTTCAGGGTAGGCAGTTCTTGCATCGGTTGAAATTGTGGTCAAGTGTTTTGTATTAAAGCAGACTGAATTTCCTGGGTAAAGAATGCAGCTGAGCTTCATGGAGTGTGGAGGCGGGGAGGAAGGTGAGGGGGGTTATGTTAATCCATAAAAATTCCTGTACAACTTTAAACTGGAGAGTTATCCCAAATACAGAAACTTTCTGTGTTTACAGTTTGAAGTGGCATGTTTGTGCCTGGTGAGCTGTAATCGGTACTCGCTGATGTGAATCCTTCTGGAATTGCAGCTCAGAAGATGGACAAATAAGGACCCTCCCATCCAACTAAGCCTCAGGAACATGTACATGCTGACCAGCTGCACAGAGGAGTAATCCCTGATGTGACTGCTTTACACCTGGAGTGGTGTTACTGCCTCTTGGCTATTTAAAAAGCGTTGGGCTTGATTTTTTATTTTTCCCATGAAGTCTTCACTTCTGTGCTGTCTTCTCCCTGTGAGAGTGTGTTTTCCAGTGTCTTTCCCACAGTAAGATTCTCTGTGAGGGCAGAATCTGTGTTTGGTGAAGGTTGGGTGAAGTGTGAAGAGCAGACAGGGGTGGCTTGGTTGGATCCATGTTCTCTGTGTGGGCTTGGTGGGGGGGTTGTAGGGCTCCCACAGAGCAGCAGGCCATGTGCTATGCCATGGTACAGAGACCTCACAGGCACCACAGCTATTTTTAGTGAAATCCACCATTATTGGCTACTCTCATTAAAATACCAGAGCTGTTAAGGGTGGTTGTTTCATGAGCAGCTCAGCTGCCCAAGCAGAAGTGACGGAGATTTGGGGACGATAATCGTCTTAGTTATCCCTGTGTAAGCTGTCCTGTGTCAGCTTGATATCATGGGAAACTCATTGCTTCAGCAGGGACAGTTTTGGATGCCATGTCTTTTCTTTCTGTAGGTAACCAGCAATTAAATCTTACTTTAAATCTGAGACCTTCATCAAGGTTACAAGCTCAGTGCATAAGTGCTGGGAAGCATTCTTAAATACCTCCCAGATGGACTCTGGAAAGATTATTATGCCATAATTTGTTTCTATAGCTCTACAAAAACAGTATTTGACCTTGGGACTATGACTCTGCTATTCCCTCTGCTAGCATTCCCAGTGCTCTTGTCCAGACCAGGCTGGTCCAAGTTCAATGACTCGGAGATAGAGCTGCTTTTTGCCCATGAGATGTGCTGCCCAGCAGAGGAGGATTGCTTTGTGTCACATGTTTCCCTCGTGGTTTTCTTTGTTTCTATTACATGGCTGAAAGGTTGGAGGGTGAAGTACCATCTGAAACCTCAGCCCCAGGATAGGTGGGTGCAGGGGGGTGGGAGGTACCTGCTTGTGCCTGCACAGCGGCAGCAGTGAACTGGGCCAGTGACTCATCTTGAGAATAGCTTGATGTTGGCAGCTAAGGTGGTTTTTTCTCTTCTTTTCTTTTTTTTTTTTTTTAAAGTAGTTATTAATTATTATTAATAAATAGCTTTGAGTTCAGCAATTGCTAAACAGGTTGGACTGATAGCCCAGGGACTGGGCATTTTGCCGGCAAACAAGGCAAAACTCTCCCCTCACTCCCATACAACAGGGCAGGGAGACCAGAGTCTTCTGGCCCTGTCTCACTGGCACTCAGGGCTTCTGCATGGAAGAGCAAACCATTCAAGATGTCTCATCTGTGTAACATGAATTTCAGTCACCTTTCAAGGACTCCTTCAAACTATTCCACAGGCTCCCAGAAGCCTGTAAATGACAGGCTGAAAACCATTGCTCTGAGCCCAGGAGAGACAAATGACAAAGGGTATGACCAGGCTGCAGCTTGAGAAGAGGCCTGATCAGCAAGGCAGGACTCCTGGTCTGCTGGGCTCTGACTGACAGCTTTGGACAGCTTGTTGTCAGCAGGACTGAGCTTGGCAGGGAAGCACTGAAATCCCGTTTGCCCACTTGTGCGGGTTCAGTTATTAAACACATCAGGAATCCCCATCTGTTTTGTAAGACTGTCTGTAGAAACATAACCCAAAGCTTGGCTCCTGCAAAGTGCCGTTTGCCTTGGAGAGAAGCTGGAGAGAGCTGGAGCTGTGCAAGCTTTTCCTTCTTTTCAGGGTAAGGCTCCCCTGTGGATGCGGAATGGTTTTACTGCACTGGGCTGTGGTTTGTGTACGGGGTATTTGAGAAAGGGGATGGAGGAGGAGGTGGAGGTGATGTTCTCTTGCCCCCCTTCCCTCGCTGCCAATTGTCTGGCATTCTGAGAGGTGCTGGACATTGTATGCAAACGTTTGAGGGATTTTTTTTGTGCCTCTAGAGAGGCTTTGACTTTCTGTCTAGAAGCTATTAATTACCTGGACAAGGAAAGCAGAATGTACCCAATTAATGGCTCCTACCGCTTAGACCTGTCTCTCCGACTGATCTGCAGTGAACTAATGAGCAGCTCCTTTTGCTGGGCCACCAGCAAGCCAGAACTTCTCATCAGTTTTCCTGGGGAGAAATGAAAGCAGCAGCAACGTGCAGGAACAAATAGCTAGAATTCAGTTATTAACCTAGGCTGAAAACTGACTCTATCTGCTAGTAATTACCTGGGGGATGTTAGGAGGAAGGCCTAGGGGAGGGTTCAGAGCTAGTATTTGACAGACCATCACAAGCAATTGAGGGAGCATTACTTCAGTTCCCATCTGGAGTCTGGGGTGCAGCGATGTGCTGGGTTATGTGTAGTGACTGCAGTGCAAACCCGGAGTGAAATGGGTTAGTTTAAAACAGCTCTGCTCCCAAGCAACTCCCTCCTTTAGTGATATTTTATGGCACAGCTGCATAGCATCTCATATATTTTTGAGTACCTTGGTTTACAGGTCATTTAATTTATTTGCAGGCTTCGTTTCGGATCCCTAGGGTAATTCGGTTCCTTTGCACGTGTCTTCCTAGGGAGGCATTAAATTGTGCAGTTTGTCACAATAGTTCAGCTTTTATGCTGGCAGTTGGTGCTCTTCAAAGATCCTCGTGTGAAGTTTAGACTCCTGAATCATTAGAGGATCATGAAAGAAAAGGAATAATTTAGAAGGCAAAGATGTTTTGTCGTCTTTGAAATTGGGAACGTGCGAAAGGAGAAAATGTTTAGCGGTACAATCCGCCTCAAAGAACTTATCTTAGGAACTCCAGAAAATGAACTTCCCTTCTTTATTCAGGATGTAAATAACTGAAAATGTCACTCCTGAGCTGAGTAATTTGTTCAACAAAAGGATCTGGAGGAGTGACTCCCCTTGCTTTCATGAACGTGCCCAAGACATCAGAGGACCTGTCTCTTTAGCAACATGAACTGAAGGGTTTGAAAATCAAATGAGCAGTGTGTTCTGTGCAAAATATATAAATAAATCTCGCAGGTGCTTTGTAACCCGCCTTGCATTTTAAAAGCCTTGTTTATCTGGATAGTCTGGGGTTTAGGTTGACTCCTGGGAGCTGCAAGTGGGCGCAGTGGTGATGTGTTGTTACAGTGACGGTTGTTAATGTGCTGTTTAATGTACTTGGGAGCGTGGCTGAAATAGCCACACGGTTACTGTACCATTATTGCACAATGGCAAGGAATTGCGTGGTTTTTTCTTGATTCAAGGCTGTTGGTGTGTGTTTATTTAACTGAGATTAGAACTGCGTAACAGTCACAGTATTTAAGCCCATGTTTAATGTAAGAGGGAGCAGCTAAGTAGGAAGGATGTTGTACAGTGTGTGCAGGGAAGAGGCAGGAGAGAAGTGCAGTCTGGGAGTGAGAAGAGAAAGAGCTTTGCCCTGGAATAGGCTGTCTACTTGTGCCCCATGGTTAAAATTGCCTGGATCCCATCCCTGGTGGATGTGGCAGCACAGGGTGAATATTGCAGCATTGTAGGCTGCCAGGCAGGGAGTTGGGTAGAAGAGGAGGAGAGCTTGCTTTGTTCCTTTGCACAGCCCATCTTGCCCCAACAGATGTGCTTTTTAGTTTCAGCTCCTGCATTTCTGTATCTGGAGCTTTTGGCTGGGCTTCCATCACAAAATGGGGCATTTTCAGCGGTTTTTCCATCCCTGGGGTTTTACCAGTCACTTCTGTTGGTTTGCTTTTGCTGTCCTGCACTGGTTTTCTTATCTGTCTCCTTTTTGGCTGCCTAATCTGTGCTCTGGCCATCTGACTGTCACTCCTTTCCTTTCCTCCCGCAGTCCCCTGCCCTGTTTCCCTTTGCAGTCCCAGTGCCCGAGTGGTTTCATGTTTAGGTTTTTTTTAATTTGCTCTCCGGGCGTTTCCATTTGTCTTTGCGGATCATCTTCAACAAAGGCCTCGCATGGTCTAATTTGTTTTCTATTTCCAGCCCAGACTTAAAATAACTCCTTTGTTCCATGAATGGCCCGTGCATGGATCCAAATCCCACCTCCCCTTTTTCTTTTCGTGTGGGTTTCTGTTTCACTGTTCCTTGTCACTATCTTTAATTATTTGAAGTGTCCCTTTTGGGCATTTAGGCTGCAGCTGTCAGTCAGTAGCAGTGGGTTGCGTGTGGCCGTGTGCGTGCCGGCGCTCTCCACTTCCCAGCAGAGCAGCATGGGAATGGGTTTTGCAGGGCCATGGGTGCCCTGGCACAGGGACCAACGATGCTGTTGCATAACAAGAGCAACTCCCTGCTGACAAGCTCGCTGTCCAAAGATCCACGGGTTGTCTGCGTGGTTTTGCAGTCTCAGCTGCAAAATCAGGAGGTGCTTACTTTTTTTAAAATTGATTAGAAGGGGAAAATCCAATAATGGGAGTAGGGAAATTAGAGGAAAAGAAGCATGTCGTGGCAGGATTTGAAAAGCAAAGACTCAGACGTTGGTGCTGACCTGAGGCTGGAGCTGTGGCCAGGCCAGCGCTTGGTGTGTGGCTTGTGCATTTTAATAAGACAATGTCCCTGCAACTGGGGAGTGATGGCTGAGTGCTCCTGCAAAGAGAAATGGGTCAGTCTTGTTCATTTAAGCACATACATGTCCCTCTGGGAGCCATCACAAGGTCACTTGCAGCCCCTTTGCCGAGGGCTGAGATGTACTTAAAGTGTGTGAAATCCACTACAAGTGCTCCCCTGACAAAGGGTGTCCGTGGTGGGGCGGGTGTGCAGATGTCTCATCTGCTCCCAGGGAACCGCGTTCTTCTGCTGAGGTCTGGGGTCTGAGTGAGGGCTTCCAGGGGCAGGAATCACAGTGCACAGTCAGCATGTCCTTTCCAGTCGTGCTGCTGCCGAGAGCAGCCGATCTGGCAAACCTGCCTTTCGAAACACAACCAGGAGTGGGGCTGGCAAAGCCCAACCCTCTGACCTTGCTCCGCGCCGCTGCAGTGCCAAGATCTGTACACAAATGCCGGCAAAGGTTATCTCGAGGCAGAGCTAAATGTGGGTCCTGTGCCGAAAATAGCTTGGAAAGATGGAAAAGGAGAAATGCAAGTGGCAAATCCTGCTTTGTGGCTTTGAGCAGTGATAGGAGTGGGGCAGTGAAGTTGTCTTTCATCAAGGATAGGAACCGGTTCTGCGTGGAGCTGTACCATGGTGGGAGAGCTGATGCAGCCTGGAGGTTTCCAGCTATGAGACAGCAAACCAGGATGAGAGACTTCAGCTCTTGAGCTTCTGCCATCCCCTCCATAGCCTTAGGGACCGGTTGTACCTTCGTACAAGGGTAACGCCCTGCTCTGAGCAGCTCTGTCGTGGTGCTGCAGGCCCCTTCTTCCCCCAGATCTGTTGCCGTAATTGCTTGTGCGTCCACACCGTCGGTCAGGCAGGGAAAAAATGTAGTTCAAAAGTCATCTGGACAAAAGCGAAGAGGGAGGAGGGCTGCTGCCAGCATGTCAGCTGGGGAACAGGACAAGAGCTGTTTTGGGTCCTGCTGCTGGAGGGATACCTGAGGAACTGCAGGGTCTGACCATCATGTGCAGGGTGCTGCCAGCCTGGCCTGGCTTTTGTAGTCCTCCAAAGCAAGAAAAATGCTTTAGGATCACATGCCTTGACCCTTGGGGTTGAAATAACTTCTGCTCTATGCCACGGTGCTCAGGATGTGCCTGATCTTTCCTGTTGACCCTGTGCTGCACTGTTAGTGTAAAACCTCTGTGCTCTGCTGTGATTACCGTGGATTCCTGGGCTGCAGACACTGACATAGTCATCTTTGTTATTCTGAATAGAGCCCTAAAATTATGGCAGACGGCCTGCTTTCCTCTTGAAAGGACTTAATAGATACAGTACATACAAATATTTGTGTATAATGTCAACTGTCTTCCAAGAAAATTTCATGCACATATTGATTAGACATATCCATTAACGTTACGTTGTGGTGCATTTCTCAGGAGCGTCTCTCTACTCATTTTCATTGCATCTTAATTGTTTTTGCTTCCACTTGTCCTTTAAAGCAAGGCTGGGTAAATCTCTTAGCTGCTTTCCGGGTCTGGTTTTGATCTAGAGCTGTACAGCACATCAGTAGGACGGCGGCTGACAGGCAGTACACTCTTCTGTGACACACACGAGTGGGTGCTGGTTTTTTTTAAGCATCATGGTTGGTTGGACTCTTGGAATTGGATGTTACAGCTCGGTATTAGTTAAGCATTATTAACAAAAGTCTCCCTAATTTTTATTTCAAACTACACGAGTTGACTGGAGGATATATACCTTTTATTTCTTGTTTGAGGAGGAAAATTGTCATGTATTTAGCATTTGATTAAAGACAACTTTGTTGTTTTTTCCAAAAACTGTATCATTTAGTGTAATTAAACATGGACTTTGTTGTCAATACTCTTCAGTTAAATGCACTGGTGAGTGCCAGCAGCATTTTCCTTATTTGTCTTGTCTGCATGGTGTGATAGTAGTAGTCATTGCCTTTTAATAAGGTCTTTTGCAGTCATTTTGTGGGCTGCCTCCTAACGTCTTCTATAGACCATCCATGGTCCGTAGACCACAAGTTGAGTAACATTACTGTGGACTTAAGAAACAAAATATTCTGTTAACCTTATTTCAGCATGTCCTTGCTTTAAAAAAAAAAAGTGTATTTTGAACTTGAGCCATATGTTTTCATTGGGATCTTTATACCTCTTCAGAGCACGGATGAACCGGTATTTTCTGTGAGCTGGGAGTGTCTTGTTGTTCTCACCTTTCAGACAGATGAACTAAGGCACAGGGTAATTACAGCAACTGGCCCACGTTTGTACTGTGTCAGCAAAGCCAGGGACCTCGCCTGGGAATTCTGCTCTCCCTGAGGAGTCCGGAGCTGATTGGGAGGGTTGGCTCTAACTTTGAAGAGCAACAAGTATGTTCAATGAAGTTAATTAAAATTTTTGCAACTGGATTTAATTGCAAACCCTTATTTTAGAACCTGTGGTGTTTTAGCATGGTCCTGACTGTATCAGCACGTGCTTTGCTGTGGTCGGGAGCTACGCTGAAGGCCCAGCACGGAGCTGTACAGCTCTGTGTCCAGGTGCTGTTGGCTGGGAATCCATAGATGACTGCAGAGTGTTGTGGGCTTGTCCATGCCCGTCTCTTGGTCTGGATGTGAATGTGCTTGGCCCAGTGCTGTGCATCCCATTAGCACGGGCTGTGCCTGAGCTGGGGATGCTGCTGGGAGCTGGCAGGCGCTGGGACAGCCGGGCGTGCGGGCAGAGCTCCTTGACGTGTGGGCCAGCCTGCAGCAACTTGCAGTGGCTTGTAGTCTCCTTTCATGGTGTGAATTGGGAGAACAGGTGATGGGAAAACAATTTTAGACAGTAAATGGCACATGAAGAGGAAAAAGAGGGAAGCAGGGTGGTGGCAGGGGGAGGATGGGGGGAGTTTTGCAGCAGGGCAAAATCCTGAGGGTCTCCCTACAGGTTTAGTCTCCCTAAATGGGTTTAGGAGGTTCTGTGGTCTCTTGCCTTGTCTGCAGATTCATGTTGTAGGCCTGATTCTGGGTTTGCTTGTAACCTCCAGCTTTCTCCTGTTCCTAATCAGAGACCATAAATCTCTTCATACCTAGTGCTGTAATGGCTAACACAGGTCTGTGGGTAAAACAGTCTCGGATGGAGACTCCAACTGGGGGGGAAATACTTTTCCTGTGAGACAATGTCTGTTCCTCATCAAAATCAGTTGAAAAGTAGGAACCAAACAGTTTGATTTTAAAGATTTAAAGAGCCTGGCTGCACTCTCTCTCTCTTATTTCCATTAACCTGCTTCTATTGTTTGTGTTCCTCTCTTAAAAATAATTATTAAAGGGTTGTGGAGGAGAAGGCACCCCAGTGTCTTCTGCTGGGAATAGGTGGCCAAGCAGTGTCCCAGCTGCACCCAGCTCTGAAGTGGCACCAGTACATCCCCAGCACAATGTTGTGCTCCCACTTTACTCCCCAGTGGCAACACCCACAGCCTTGTTGCCAGCTGGTCATGGACCCTCCTCCCTGAAGCAGTACTGGGATGGGCATATGGAGTGTAAAAATGGGATCTGAGGTGGTGGCATTTCTGGAGCTACCCCAGTGCTTTGATGGCCTCATTTGGCTCCGGGCTACAGTCCTTCTGTGATGGAAACATCCAGGGCCTCGGCCTTGCCCTGAGATCTTGCTGGTGACCTGCTGTTTGCAGGTGTGGAAATGCCTGTGCAGTGCTTCTTTGCCTGTTTGCAAGCACTCTTGTTTTTCCAGGGCTTCTAACAAGAAGCCTTAATGGAGACAGAGGTGGTTTGCTGCCCTTGTTAAGGAAAAATTCCTTTTGTGTTCTTTCTGTTGTGTGATTAGTGCAGGGCATGGCTCGCAGACACTGTGACTCGGTGCAGGATGGTTTTGTTGGCCCCTGTAAGTTCATCCTGTGCCTGTAGCCCTCTAGCAGACAGTTAACTTTGTTTTGGTTGCACAGACAGAGGCAAAAAAGCTTTTGAACTGCTTTAGAGCTTGATACCATGTGGCTTTGCACATGGTGCTGAGTTTTAAGCCTAACTTCTGATCTGAAGAGTTTAAAAAAAGAAAAACCATCCTGTTTCTTTTACTGTAGTCAGCTGGCTCGGTATGGTCAGGTCTACCTGCTGAGCTTCCAGGGAAGCCTTGGCTTGTTGAAAGCTGCCAAGGAATCTGGGCCCCCAGCTGGAAGTGTGTGTGTGTCTGTGTGTGTGTGTGTGTGTATATTTACATGTGCTAATTAACTTGTAGGTGGCTGCAAGCCAAAATGTCCGAGTTGGAATCCGTTATTAGGAAAGTACCTTAAATTACTGCAGATCCCAGTGAGCTTTTGGAGCCCTTGAGAGCCCCGTGCACGTGTCCTTGGCAGCTGCAGGGAGGGTTTACCCCTTGAGAAACACAGGGGCTGCAGGAGGGCTGGGAAGGTGCTTGTGTCTCCTGGGAGGGTGCTGGTGTGTCCCTGGAGGGTGAGCAGAGAGGGTATTGAACCACGTGCTCCTGGCACAGCCCCCAGCTTTGGGTGGGAATTGGTGATTAAAATCCCATCCAGTCGGAAGCGTGAGGGGAAGTGGGACAGTCATACTGGAAGTATAAATACGTGTCTTCTGGGTGCCTCTGAATTCCCCCGCTTGCTCAGGGGCTTTCCTGCCCAGGGTGGATTGCACTGAGCACGCCAGGCTCTTGCATGGGGAGGCTGTCTTATCTGGGATGCGAGTCAGGCTGCTCCCAGGCTTCCCTGGGGTGGCAGGTAAGGTACCCCGGGGCTCAGCAGGGATGTGTGGGTGCAGGGCTGGGGGGAATCCCAGCTCCTGTGCATGGAGTGAGCCAAAAGCAGGAAAGACATGACTGTCTCTCTGCTCCATACCTTGAGAGCTAAACCTTGCTGTGTGTTTTTCCATACATCACTTGGCAAAATACCTTTTTCCAAAGAGTTCACCTGACGCTCGGCAGGAGCATGGCAATGTCTTTGTGTGTCTGTCATCCTTAGACTTCATGGGGATTTGCTGAAAAATATGATTTTCGTAAAATTTGACCTCTGGGTGAGGGAGCCTCCCTAGGCTGCTTTCCTCTGGCTGCTCATCGTGCCTGGGCTGCCGGGGGCCGTTGCCTTGGTTTGGTTTTATTTCTGGCTGTGATCGATGCGTCAGTGCCGGCAAACCAGCGAGGCAGCCCTGTGCCTGCCTGCAGCAGATAGCGAGGGGTTTATCAGCACGGGCTGATCTGTGGTCTCACAGGAGGAGAAAAAATTAGAAAAAGAAAAGCTTCCTCTTTTTTTTTCTCTCCCCCCCCCCCCGCTTTCCCACCCCTTTTTGGTTTTTGTACACGCCAACCGCTGTTTCAGTTGAAGTTGCGTTGGCTGGGACTGGCTGTGCTCCCCATGCTCAGAGACCATGAGCGTGGGGAGAGGCTGCTGGGAGCTTGTGGCACTGGAAACTTCCTCTGCTGCTCCTGATGTGCTGATGGAAGATTTTGATGCTGCCAAAAAACCTTGCACAAGTCTATATGTAACGTGCACCTGCACTGAGCAGGAGATGAGCGAGTGTGCGCAGCGTTGGGTGGGATGGAGGATGGATCCCAGGGAGCTGAGGCTCTCCCTGCTTAGGATCAGTCCTTGTAGCATCCCCTGAGCTCAGGCAGCAGTGGGAATTTATGGTTTGTATAACTAACCAATAATATGTGAATAATAGTTAATGCACCTCAAGCTGGCAGCAATGAAATGCAGCATTTAGACCTTTGCTACTTTTTCATTGTAATCCATACGAAAACCAGGAGGCTTAAAATCCTCACTGAGCAACCTATATGAAGTATCTATAAAAATCAGTAGCTTGTAAATCTCCCTTTGGGCCAAGGAGTATCTTCTGACTTTGTTGGTTTCCCTGATTATGTTGCAGCTGCAAAAGGAATTGCAACAGGTGGTACAGGAGAAAAAGCATGGGTGGCAGGGGTGTTTGTGAAAATACCCTCAGGGCTGTGTTGTCTTCTCAGACTCTTGGTCCTGATCAGAAGGGGCTGATCAGGTGGCTCTGGATGTGTGATGTGCTTTAGTCCTGATTTTTAGTTTAGCCTCTTGGATGGATATGGCTGCAGGGGAGGTCAGTGCCTGGTGTCCCTCCTGGCATAGATCAGGGCTTACCTCAGGGGGCTGTGAAAGTGGCCACAGCTTGGAAAGGAGGGCACTGACATGTGAGAGTGTGGATGTGGAAAGGGATGGGATGGGGAGGGACCTTGTGTTGAAATGCCAAAACTCTAGATTGCGTCTTTGGAAACTAAGTCATCCTGCAAAAAATACCCATCTCCAAGAGACTTGGAGACACAGATCAACAGGACCCATGCCATGCTGGCAGTTTACTGGTCTAGTCCTGCTGGTACTGGGGGAAGGCTTTCCAGGGAAATTGGGTGGGATGGATTTGGGAAAATCTTTTATTTGGACTTCCCTGTGATAGAAGTAATCTACAGCAAAAACTTGGCAGTGGCGTTTGCCAAGCGGAAGACGAGGCTGCCGGGGAATTGCGAGGGCAGTGAGGTTTTGGTGATCGCCCAAGGCCTGATGTTCGGTTGTCACATGGGACTGTGGTTGACTGAATTTTAACCTGCTGCTTTCCTGTTCCCTTCCAGCTATTGCGTGACGCGGAGAGCACACACATGATGAAGAGGAGCTCTCGGCTCTCCTAATCCTTTCGTCGGCGATTTGGAAGCAGCGACCGCCGCGCCCGCTCTTCCGACATGTCTGGATCGACGCAGCCCGTGACGCAGAGCTGGCGCGCTGCCGAGCCGCGCTACCCCCCGCACGCCATGTCCTACCCGGTTCAGATTGCCCGGCCACACGCGGTAAGGCAAAGCCTTCCCTTCCCTTCCCTACCCACGCGCGGGGTGGGAGCCGCCGGCGTGTCCCCACTGCTGGGCAGCGGTTCAGCCGCGCCGCTCTCGGATGTGGCTCTTACACAGAAATCAGACCGTTTCCGTGCCTGTGGTACAGGATTTCGTTGTTCCTCTCTCGTGGGATCCTCTTTTGTTTTTCCATATGGTGCTTTCAGTTTTTCTCTCCCTTTCCAGCCTTTTCCTGGCACTTGCTGTGGCAGTGCTCGTGGGCTCATCGTTTCTGAGCACCTCTGTCCGTTTGGTTGGGTGCAGTATCCAGCCTTGGGAGAAAGGGGAATGTTGATCATTTGTGTGGAGCAGGAGCACGTAGCCTCCAAGCCTCTTCTGCATGGCCTTTCCTTAGCCCTGAATCAAAAGGAATGACCATCCTCTCCTGCATATGGGCTCACTGCTTCCCTGCGAGCCCAGTCCTTGCTCCTCACACCCATGGGAGAGCTCTTCTGGTTCTCAGACAAACTGTTGGGAGTGAACCTACCCTCTGTTCAGGAGACCTGCCTCTCTTCATGTGGCACTCCTGTGGAGCAAGAAAATAACTGAGCTGCTGAGCCTTCCATTTTATCCTTTCACAGTTTTTTCCCCCCTCTTACATTGACCCCTAGTCTTTTCTCCTCTTGGACCAGGGTATAAGCTGGTGATGATTTTTTTTTTTTGGCTGCACTAGAACTTGCAGAGGTTGATTCACCTGGATCCAGCCTCTTCTTTCTGTGCCATGTCACTCACATCTGTGCTTGCTCATGGGCGAATGTTTTAGGTTTAAGCCCTTAACAGAAGAAACTCTCCTTAGTGGAACAGCTTTAGTCAGCTCAGGCTGCTTAAAAGAATCTTATTAGGTGTTGGAGTGTGGCTCACACATGCAAGGCTCTTCAGAGCTGCTTCTTGGTGGGTCACAGCAAGGTGACCACAGCCAGGAAGGTGGCTGTAACACAAGTCAGCAAGGAGACTCTGTCTGGGAGTTACATTTGACAGTGACAGCTACTGAATGGTCAGGTTCAGTCTGTGCTGGTTTTAGTGTTTGACTTCAGAGCCTGGAAACCCATGAAGTGTCAGTGAAGGGGTGAAATTCCCTCATTTGCCCTCTTTGCCTGGCCTCAGCAGAGTGGCACAGGGAGCAGAGCTAGAGTTTGGAAAGGCTTTGAAATAGAAACGTTAAGGAGGGCGCGGGACGAGCTCTTGGCTGTGTTTGCTGGCTCATCTACATCGCTTGGGGCCTGCGTGCTGCTGCACAAAGAAGCTTTTCATCCCAGCTATGAGACACGCTGACCTGGTTCGATTTATGGGAGTTTTGCTTCCATCGGTGCGAGCGTGTTTGTTTGGGGGGTGGAACAGAACCAAGAGCATTTGTCTCAGAAAGAAAATCCCAGTTCTCTTTTTATCAGAAACCGGAGCCGGAGGAGGATGTGACCAGGTGAGCACAGTTTGCAGTTGTTGCAAAACTGTGGTTTATAAACAAACCAAAGGAACCTCAATCCGCAGTGTGGACACTGATTTTAAAAGAGTGCAAAAGGTTCCTGGCCTTGGGGTGCTGAGCCCTTTTCTCCTGCAAATCCCAGCTTCTTCCCTTTAGTGCTGCCAACAGCAGGATGAGCTGAGTGGGGCAGTTGTTCACAGTGGGCCGGAGCTGAGGGTTCCTCCAGCCTGCCCTGCTCCCCGGCTGCAGTGAACACTGGTTTTGTTCTATTGTATTAATGTTGGAAGAAGTTGCTGGCGTTTGCTTCTAGAAGCTATTTTTACAGCCACATGTAATCACTCGAAGTTATGTGATACCTTTTTGGTGTCTGGATGCAGGAGAGGTGCGAGCTGAGATTTTTTTGGATAGAAAGCCAAAAGGCTCCTCTCAGCAGAAGCATGACAGCCCCACACAAACCAACACACCTTGCCTCTCCTGGGAGGGTAGGCGGAGTGTTTCTGGAAGCGTGTCCCTGCATGATCTGCCCCGCCGCTCTCAGCTGTTTGCAAACACGTGTCTCTGGCTCGGTGGCGCCATGAGCTGGAACCTGGCCATGGCTCTGGGGCTGGAGCAATCTCTGGTGGGATTGCTTGGGAGAGGAGAGCCCAGTTCCTTTGAAGTTGCTGTGCTGTTTAATATTAAAAGTCAGCGGTATTTGCTTGCATGTCTTGGCCAGGTCAGTTTTGTCATGGGGTGTGTTTGCACAGTGAGAGCTTGTTTGGAAGAAAGCAAGAGAGGCCAAAACCAACCCGACACTAACATGTCTTGCATCTAATTAAATTTTGGTTCTGGTTTGTTGCGTTCCAAGACATCCTTTCCTGAGAACTGGGAATTCGTCAGCTCAGGGATCTTTATCCTAGTGGTGGAAACGCCCTGGGTCACCTCCTGGGCACGTGTGCAGGGCTGAGCACAGCAGGGCTGCAAATGCTATTATAATATAAATAAATAATCACAGTCCAACTGTGACGGTCGCACCCAGGGAAATGCGGCGCGGCAGGAATGCTGAGCTCAGAAATGAGCCGTGACATTATTTTAGGCTCGGAGACACTTTATGAAAAGTGATTTAAAGGATTGCAGCTGTTTGATTTCACAGATGAGGCAAGTGAGAGGGGATGTTGTGAAGGGGCAGCAGGCAGTGGAAGCAAGCTTGGGCATTTTTTTTCTCCCATCACAGAAAACCCAAGGGGATATCAAATAAAAAGAGGAAAAATACGTATTTCAAGTGAACAAACAAGAATATGCTTTGTACATATGGGCACCTCCTCCCAGCAGCATGTCCATGAGTTACTGATGAGTTTGGAGCTGGCAGAGAAGATCGAGTACCGGTTGAGTGAGGATGTTTGTTGGCTGGTTTCAGTCTTGGGTGCCAGCTTTGGGCAGAGCTGTGGACCTATGGGTCTGACCCAGACTGAGCTCTGGGGGATGATGCAGCAAACAGGCTCTTCCACAGGGTAAGCAGGTCCCCAACCATATTCAGATGTACTCCTCCTCTTCCTCCTCACTGAGAGACATCTGGTCCCAACAGCTGTCAGGGAGGCTGGATGTGAAAATGGTGCAATATTTTATAATGACCCTGGATTTATTCTGTCCTATTAGAAAATGACTTGCAAAAAGTGTTGACAAGTGAGCGTGCTTTTAAAGGGAAGCTTGGTGAAAAGGTTCTGGTTTGTTTGACTTTCTTGAGGTAAAACTAAAATCACCAATAATCAGCAGTTTCTTCTTAAGGGCACTGAGTGGTTCTTGGCCAAACTGCAGGGGAAACATTTCTGTTTTCCATATTCATTAGCTGTAATGTTGGTGTGCGTAGTTGACTTCTGTCATGTTCAGCTTGGAAACAGAGGAATTGTTTGAATGCTCTGTGACCTTTAGCTAAAGGTGAAAAAACACATTACTTACGCTCTTAACCTTCTAATGTATCCGAAGTTCATGCTCTCTCAAAGGAAAGTTTCGCATGAAGGATATTCATTTTCAGGCAACCTGCAGATATTTTCTATAAACAGATCAATTTTCCTGTGTAGTGCACATCCCCTTTTCCTTTTAAAGCTTCCTTGTGATCAGTATTCCCTGGGAACGGAAGGGTTCCCTTCTCTTCCTCCCGTGTGAATCCAGTTTCTTGCTGTGCCCTCCTTACCAGTCATCCTGCTCCTGTTAGAGCCCTGACATTTCTGGGCAGGAATGACGTGGCTTCAGATGCAGGATGGGCTTTTCAGGAGGGTGGTATCAGCTGCAGGAGATGGTGAGGGTCAGGGCACACAAAGTGTCCTCATGCAGCAACCTTTGTGACCAAATAGCTTCTGCTTTTAGGGTGCTTTAAGTGTTTTATCTACTAGAGATACTAAACAGGTTTGGGGATTGGTGTGATGGGGGTGTGTGCACATACATATGGAAGTGGTGCTCCATTGTCACATGAATCACCATCATAAGCTCTTTTACCTCCCTACAAAGCAAGAGGTGCTTGGTTTGCCTCCTTCCTGCTGTTTGCCCCCATTCCCAGCACATGGCTTCAGCTGGGATGGAAAGGCGAACTTAAGCCCCCCTCAGCCGCTCTGCTGCAGCTTTGAGACCTTTGTGCTTTCCCCATGCCACCTCTCCTCCCTGGGAACAGCTCAGTAGTTCCTTCATTAAGCTCCCCATTTGCAAAACAGCCCTTGTGCAGGAGTGTCCCGGCCGATCACTCGTTTGGTTTGGCCCTTGATAAATAACTTCCTTGTCTGTCTGAACCAGAGACAAGAGGTTGGTGCAAACTTGCGTGTTGATTTGGTGTCCCAGCCAAAAGGTGGCCTGGGGGGAATCGAGTGCCTTCCCTGCCCAGACTCCTCCTCCCATCAGTTTGAGCAGGGCGAGCGAAACCCAGTGTCCTGCCGCGGAAGGTGCTGTCAGGAGACGCAAGCTCTGGGGATGGCAGGAGCTCGCTGCTCTCCACAGTGACATGGTCAGTGTGGCACAGCAATGCCAGGTAAGCCTACAGAGGGGCAGTGTATTTTGCATTACTGCTGCTGTGTTGGTTTTCCTTGGAGTAGTTATTCACACTGTTATCCCCTGGGAGCAAAATGCCAGTCTGTGTGGGGGCTCCAGGAGCTTGCAGAACGGAAGTGCAAGGAACAGGCTCCTGCTACCAGCTGAGTGAGGGGAATCCTGAATTCTGCCTGCAGGGCTCCAGCTAATGTTCTAAGGAATGAGCTGAAAATAAAAGACATATCTTTGAAATACTGACTCTGATCAGGTCTGTCACGAGAAGTCAGCACAATCTCTCTTGAGTACCTTTGCAGTGACGGATTGCATTAGCTCTTAGGAGCTTGGTGGTGGATTTGGGAAAATTGGCTTTCTGCTGTGGGACTGGGAGAGCACAGAGGTGAAGGAACAGGACACCTAATTCCCTGCCCTAGGGTCTCCCTCCTATTGCCAGGAAGGAGGAGTCGGCTTACAGCAGTTTGTATTTAAAGCTCATTTTTCCTAGGATACAGCCTTTATCCAAAACACTTCTTTTGCTTCAAGCTACTGTAAACTTCTGTGGTTGCTCCCTAATCCACTTTTTGGACGTGATTTGATGCAGAAGGTGATGCTTTGCTTTTATTTGATCTCAAGATTGTAAATCTACAGGGGAAGAAAGAACTTTTGCTAGGTATGTGGTTTGGCAAATGTGGAGACCCACTAAAGCCACTTTTGGAGCAATTCCTGCACTCCAGGCCTGACTCTGATCCTGCTGCCCACCAGCCCCTGGAGGCACTTTCTGCAAGACTAGGGACTTGGTGGTTGTCATTGTGACAGCATTTATTCAAAATACTGAGCAAGTAAAGGATTTGCTATGGAGGTGTAAGGAGGAGTAGGAGAGAGCTAAATGGGGGATGTGGAAAGATGAAAGGGTCTTACATTGACCTGCAGAGAGGTATTGTATGGGAGCAAGTGTGGTAGGAGATGGTGGGGGACTGCACTGCAAAAGAGATGTGATGATGAACAAAGTGACCTGGTGCTTTTAAGGTGGAAAGTTTGGGTTTGTCGTGTGAAGAGAGCTGCTGCTCACCCTGAATGGATGTTCATGGCATCAGGAAGCAGAGCACCAGGGGATGGAGGAAGGGCAGACAGGTCATTCTGGGCTCAAAGGCGCCTGGATGCGACTGGGACAAAAGTCTTGTGATGGAGAGAGGCTCAAAAGCAGCTCTGTTATGGATGTGCTGCTGCTCTGCGGGCACCTCTGGCTGCTGGGGAGAGGGCTGGCGGCTGGCTCCAGCACCCGGCACCGGTCAGATGACTGGGGAGCCACAACAGCTGAGAGCTGCCCTCACCGAGACGTGACTTCTCCATGAATGGCACATTCAGATGGGACAGCCAAGTGCCACTGACAGCCCTGGTTTGCTGGAGAGGCGGGGAGCGGGCATCGGGAAGGATGCAGTGCTGTGCAGCTGGTGCAGACACTACCGGGGCTGGCAGCAGCCCTGGCCTCAGTGCAGGGGTGGCAGCAGAAATCAGTGCCTTCCAAGAAGGGGCCACGTGCAGTGTGGTCACCTCCTAAAACAAAAGGCCAAGTCAGCAGCTTCTGAGAGATGGATGGCAATGAGACCGTCAGAACAATAAGGGCATTTGTCTTTTCAGCACATGTTATATCCCCGTAGGCAAGATAAAAATGCATGTATTCAGCCAGGTTTTTATTACTGACCTTATCTTCAACAGTGGAGCTGATTGTGGAGAAGTTATTGTATAGTTTATGTCAGTATTTTTTCTCTTAAGTCTGCAGTGAACTCCTCCCAGGGTTTTGAAAGGAAGTTGGGCAGACAGCACTGTGCTTGTGGACAACCTGTTTGGATCAATAATCACCTCCTTTGCACTTGAGTAGAGGTTTTCAGCAGCAAAGGATGGCTCCTCTGCTCTGAGGAGGCTGAGGACGATGGGCCACGCTGGTCCCCATGCAGCCTGAGCTGCTGGACCTCATGCAGTGACAGCTCTGCTACCACCCTGGTTCCTCCCAAACCTTCCCCCTTCCTCTTACCTTTGAGAATCAGCTTCGGGAAAAAATTTTCTCTAGGCGAAGGCTAAAAAGTGCATTTCTCGGTCTGATGAGCAAGTGCTGTGCTGCCAGTGCCAAGGGGTATCCAGGCACCAGAGAGCTTTTCCTTTTATTGCTAAAATAGGTCACTCTCGCTGCTGGCAGAAAGAGATTTAAAGCAACTTCTTTTTCCAAAGCTGAGGGTGTGCAGAGCAGGGGTGGGGGCATCCCCTGTCTCCAGCCAAGCCACGAGAGTGGTGGCTGTGCTGCTTTGGTCACCTCAGGCTGGAAAGCTGGTCTGCCTGGCTTGTGGGCAGCACTGGTTGCAAGCCCAGCTGCAACCAGGGCTGCACCAAGGGGCTCAAGCAGCAGCTTATTGCACAAATTATTTGCTGGATGGTCTGAGGCCCTGGCAAGTTCCAAATTGGGATATGCTGCTCCATGCTGGCTGTGTGCTCCTGGAGGTGCAGGAAGCTCAAACTGCCACGTGCTTCCCAGCGGGATGGGGTGGCTCTGCAGTCCGAGGCTGTGTGGTTAAGTCTTGACACCGTGTTGGGCTGCTCTGGGACATGTGGGACATACCTGAGCAGCAGCTGTAAAAAAGTGCCCAGCTGTGGCTCTGTGTGCCACCAGTGCCCCAGTCTGTGGGGGGGGCACTAGCCCCCTGACATCACCCTTCACTTCCCCTGTGGTTAACAGGAGTTCACAGAACAGCCCACCAGCTGCTTACAAGCAGCAGGAACAGGCCAGGCATCCCCTTGTGAGATTAGATAAGGGACAGTTCATGAGAAGTGAAATAAATAGGGATGCTTTGGCATTGTTTTCTGCTCACTATTTGTACCATGCCATTATTAATTGGCCTTGTTGGGGCTTAACACTTGGGAATGTTTCAGCAGAAATAGCACATTGTTAAGAAATACAAATTATTTGCAATACAGCGCTGGGTGAGCTTGTAGTGAGCAGCCCTAATCCTTGGTGGAGGTAGCAGGGAGCTGGGATTTGCTCCTCAAAGTGGCATGTGCAGTACCCTGGCCTGTTTGCCTGCCTGTGAAAGGTGACAAGGACAGTGTGGGGCAGTGGCTTGTCACTGGGTGAGCTCTCCTGTGCCCAGGGCGCTCCGCAAGCGCGGTGCTGCCTGCACCGATGCCGTGATTCGAGGCGGCTGCGGTGCCAGTGGTGCCGCCCTCTGACAGGGAGCCAGCTCAGCTGGCGGATGTGGTGGCTGACCCCGGACTGCTCCTCCTTGGTGTCACGGCAAAACAAGAGCTGGTGGTTTTTAAGCGAAGCTGTCTTGCACCGAAACTCGTCAGGGAGCTCCCGGTTGCTTTCTCGGCGGTAAGCGACAAGGAGTGATCTCACGCTTTGGGCTGCTTGAGCTGTGCTGCAGGTCCTCATCTGGCTGCATTCTGGGTCTCCATGGGTTTGCTCCAGAGCTGTTTTCCAAGGAAGCCAGAAGCACTGGGCGTTTGTACTTGTATTTCTGCTAGTGGGAGGAAGAGAGGAGGAGCAGTTCGCCTTTCTGTTGCAAGACCAGCTCCAGGTTTCCTTTCTGCAGGCCTCATGTCTCTGGGGTCTTCTCCTCCGGGGCTAATTCTTGGAGCTGTGGGAAGGCCATCTGGATGGAGCAGTCAGTAGCTGCCTTGTCTGTATGGATGTGCTCAGTGCTGGACCTGGGAGAGCAGGGTCCAAGCCGCTGTTGGCTGTGGCATAGCATTGTCTGGCGCTGTGTGCTGTGGGTCAGTGCCTGGGGGTGCTTCCAGCGTTGCTCTCAGACCTCCCTTTCTTCCTCCTCGTTGGAGATCAGGCAGCAGGGACCCGGGCAGCTGCAGGCGGGGGAAGGAGAAATGAAGCGCACCAGCAAGTGCACGTGTCCGAAACAGAAAGCGAGAGAGGCAGAGCGGCTGCACGGCTGCAGTTGTTGGCTTAGTGTGTGGGTTATCCCGAGGTCGGGGACAACACAGAAGATTTTGCTGGAGACTTTATGGTATGTGAGGCAGCAGGGTGAAAGCTTTTAAAAAAATTTTAAAAGCGTGGGGGGAAAGCTGCTTTTTTTCCTTCCATGGGGCTAGAGAGCTTTTCTGTAATACTGCATTCAAGCTCCTGGCTTTAGGGCAGTTTGATTAGCAAATCTAAATGAGCCTGATAGACTCAGGTTATTTAGGGTCAGAGGATTTACCAGGAAGGGTATGGAAACACTGCTCTTGGCACTCCCAAATCAAATAATAACACAAAAAGACCTTGAGACTGCAGGTGCTTTCCCTGTCTTCCCCTCCCAGCACCCCATGCAGGGTCAGGGTGGATGTGTCCAGCCTTCCTGGCTGGCAGCAAAGAACATTTTCGGCCATTCAGGGTGGGTCCAAGTACCTCTTCAGTCTGCTGTGTGAAGAAGTGTGTTTAGAGAGACCGCTTTTGGGTCTTTAGCATTTGATTTATCTAAATGTTGACCTAGTGCTGGCTTGCTCTGCCGATGTAGTTTATGGCACTGTGGCACTCTTGGTGTCTGTCTGTCCTCAGCAGTGCTGCTAGTGCTGGCCTCCTCCCCCAAATCTGTTGATATGCCAGAGCCCCTGAATACCCATGGTCTTAATGCTTCTTTCATTTCTGTGTCATGACATTTACTGAATTTATGAAATCCTGCAAAGCTTCCCAAAGTACATCCATGTGGGAGCACCTGAACCACAAGGAACCATGGGAAGGTTGGTGTAGAAGGAAGAAAGTCCCATCTCAAGGCAGTGGGAGATTTGACAGCCCTGGAGAAGGTGCTCTGACACATCAGCACATTTGTGGGGTGGGAGGAGGGTTTGCAGAGGGCAGGAAGAGATGCAAAGAGAGGGAGAGGAAAAAATAGAATTGAGCAAAACCCAGCAAAACAATGGAGAGGAAAAGGAGCAACATGTAGCTTGGGGTTGCAGAGTTCCTTTATTTCAGGTGTTTTACATCTGCCCTTGAGCAGGTGCCAAGGCCGTGCTAGAAATTTGAGGTCAGGACAGGGCTAAATCACATTAGTGTGCTTTGGTGGTGGGGAATTCGGGTGGCATGCACTGGACTCTACTCCTGTGTCTATGCCAGTGTGTGGAAGGTGCAGCTGTGCTGGCAGCCAAGTGCCTCCCCAGCAGGCATTTTTAAAATTCTGGTAAACAAAATTGAAGCCTCTTCTGAATCATTGAATCGTTCAGGTTGGAAAATACCTATAGAATCGTCAAGTCCAACTGTTATCCCCATGCTGCCAAGTCCACCAGGCAGTTTGAAGGCGGTTCGTGAACCTTTCTGGCACTTGAGTTTGAAAAACACAGTCCCAGCCCACAGTGCAATTTACTGGAGGAGCTTTCTGAGCAATTAATCCACCTACGTCCTGCCAGGGCTCCCGTGGTGCCTCTGACAGTTCATCACAGGGCACAGAAATTTGTCAGTTTTAATCCTCCTTGCTAATTTTAAGGTGATGTTTTCTTCTTGTAAAACCCAGCGTGGATGTGAGCAACGTGGAGCAGGTCAGAGGGAGCTGGGCGATGTCTGGAAAAGCAGGAGCTGGTGCTCGCCGGCCTTGCCCTCCGTGGGGAAGCTGGAGAGGCACGTCTGCCATCCCAGTCCTGAGCTAATGTGCCAGTGTAACGAGCTTCCCATCACTTCAGGCCATGCCAGCGGGCTCTGAGCTCCACCAGCCATTTTCTGGTGGGGTTAGAGGAGGAAAAGGCAAAGCTCAGCTGAGTGTGGGCAGGGGGAAAAGGAAAAACAGATGGTTCTTGGGACATGCAAGAGCCTTTTTATTTTTTTTCTCAAGGGCACAGCCTTTGAGCTTCCCAGACGGGTAATTCTTGTTTTTACGCCCACAGAAGGTGACGGTCCTGATTTTGGGCCTATTGGTGTGTCTTCCCAGACACGATGTGTTTGTTTTGTAGGTGGATGTCAGGAGCTGCATCACTCTTCTATTTAATTCTTTATTTTTAATTTAAAACCAGGACAAGTGTGAATGTGGGGAAGGTTGTTGTAGGCAGGGATTCTGCTTTGGCTGGGGCTGTAAGAGCTGATGGGCTCCTTCACTCCAGATGTCTGCATCTGTCCCGTCTGTGGTTGGACCGATGGCATGTTCTGTCCTGCAGCCCCCCCATGGCCTCCTGCATGAATGGACTCTAGAGCTGAAGGAAAAGCAGCTACACGGGGTAGTGTCCTCCCTTAACACCTGGATTTACAGCAGAAGTGGAACATCCCTGTGAGGATGAGGAGGTGCTGTCCCACTCATACCTTATGTCACAAGAACCTGTCTGCAGACACCCCTTGTCCCAGAGGCTGAGCTCTGAGATGGCCAGGCTGGAGGGGCCAGCCAGGAGTTGGGACTGGCAGAGGCTCCTTTTTCCTCGTGATTCCCAAGGTTGATCAGAACAGAAAGGGAGCAGCACCACGCTATTGCCCGAGGATGGGAGAAATGAACTTGATTCCAAAAAGTGGCGCAGCTTTCTAGGCACAAGGAGAAGTGTTGGCCATCGGACACCACAATTCCCCTTCCTCCTCCCTTTGATATTTGCTCTTTTCAGCTTTTGTACAAGAGAGGCTGGATGTAGAGTAGGGGATCTGCTTTTCTTGGCTCCCCTGGGCCGAGTGCTTACAATTTCTGTTTTTCTTCCTGGCTTTCCAGAAAAGCCTCTATGTGAACATGTCATTTTACCCTCTGATGGTCAAAGATGCAGGGCCATGATATTCCCTTCTACTCCACAACTGGCTGGAGGGGAGTGTGACATGTAGTGCTGGGCTAATTCGTTCATTTCCAGCCTGGGAGGTGGGATCTCCCAGGCACAGGTTGTTGCTGTTTAAACTCCTGAATCCTTTCTTTGCCTGCCATGCACCTTGCTGGAGCAATTCCCCAGCTTCCCTAGTGCTGGAGCATGTTGATCTTCACTACATCTGATCTCATAATTCCTGTTGTAGCTGTTGGGGCTGAGACGCTCTGCCCACATCAGCTGCACACATGTGGTGTCTTATTTATTGATTTTTTTTTTCATCCTGAAATTTATTTTTTTCTTTTTGATGGAGTTGGAGCTTTCTTGTTTCAGTTGAGAACTGTTCAAAAATAGCCTCCCAGGAGGAATTGGTTCTTATAACATAAATGTATGTCAGTTTTTCCAGGGTATTCTGTGACAGGGCTTTCCATGCCATTGCTGAAGGTCTTAGTTAATTAGATGATTAGTCTGCTGGTCAAGTATCTATCTGCAAATAAAAAATAGCGGTTGAATGTAGCTGCTAAAATACTGTTGCTGGAATCAGTCTGTGGCACAGAGCAGGAGAGCTTCTTATTTAATTAAAATCAGGAACATACTGTACTGTACTCTCCAAGGGTCAAGGAACAAAAGGGACGTACACATAATAAGTAGCAAACTGTCCTTTCAAACCCCTTGAGCTCAGCCCAGGAGAGCTGTGTTTAAAGGCACACTCTCAGGATAACATTTGTGATTTCTCTTCTGTCTTTTCCCCCCCCTTTTTTCTTTCTCTGTGCTGCTGTGTGAATTATTGAAGCTGAAAACATCCTGTGACTTTTAGTTTTGTTTCTACCTGTTCTTCCTCTCAGATTTGCAATTGTCATCAGGACTGCTTGGATGCCAGAAACCCTTGTCTGGGTGCTCAGTAGCTGGGCTGGTATTACTGAGGTCCCTTCTCAGGAGCCAGCCTGCCCACAGCCATGTTGGACGGGGGGCTGAGCTACCATCCCGACAAAATATGGCTCTGGGAATTACTGGGAACCTTTTGGGAAAGGAAGAGCACTGAGCTTTGTGGCCCAGCGCCCAGTGCTTCAAAGGAGGAATATCTTCATGGGGTTTTTGAGTTGTCAGGGTTCTGTGTGTGCTTGGAAGTTCCCACCTGCCTAATGAGCTCTTCTGTGTTTGTTTCTGCAGGACGTTGCACTGTTGGAGTACCAGCATCATTCCAGGGATTTCGCTTCCCACCTCCCTCCGGGGTCTATCATGCAGCCACAGCGGCGGAGGCCGTCCCTGCTCTCCGAGTTCCAGCCGGGCAATGAAAGGTACTGGCTCCCCTCCTTCCCTGGGGAACCCCAGCTGCATCAGCCAGGATTTTGTGCACGGCTGTGGTGGGAGCAGGAGGGCTGTGAGGGACCTGGGCAGTGGGATGCTGTGTGTGGGTACTGACTGTGCTCAGGTTCTGCGCCGGTTCAGCTTCCTTGTGCTAATGAAAGTGGCACCTTTACCCTCTGGTTTCTTCTCTGGGACTGTCATGCATTTTAAAGAAGTCTTAAAAACACAAACAACAAAAAAACCCACTCTCCTCCCTACTGTGAAGTTTCACATTGCTGTGACTGGTCGCGTTGGCTTCTTCAGCATAGAAAATGAAGCCATGTGGTCAGGTGTGGTCTGTGGCTCCCAAGGCTGCAGGGAGGAGTGAGAAAAGCTCATTTCCACCCCCAGCTCTGCTTCCTCTGCTGCTGCTCTTCCTCCCTGCTTTCATTGTTTTTGTTTCTCTGTCTGCATTTCCCTCGCAACTTTCTCCAAGCTGCTTTTTTCCTGTCTGCTCCCCTCACGCCTCTGCCTGTGTCCCTGTTTGTTTTGTTTCCCGTTGTAGCCTCCTGTGGAAGGCTGGCAGTGTTTTTGGGTGCCAATCAGGCAAGCACTCTGTGGCTGAGAATGCTGTACATGCCTTAAGCACAGGAGCTGATCTCTTCTGAAGGATATCACTCTCATTCTCTGTTTCTACTCAAAATGCTGATCTCTCTTATGGTTTCTCTTTTGCATTTGATGCTTGGTTTTGGGAAAAAATGGCCTGGAAGTGAAATAAGAGCACTGGTACAGTAGTTTTATACAAAACATTTTTTTAATGCTTATTCCTTAGTCAGGCTAAGAACAAAACCAGTGCAGAGTCAGAGATTAATCTGTTTCTCTAAAATCATTGTTAGGAGAGAGGAGTAAGACCTCAGGGTGCTGCATGCATAATAGATACAGACAGGATCCTCTTTTTCTAGTGGGATGAGTTTGGCTCGGTGCTCAAAAACAAACCTGTGAGAATTTGGAGGCAAAAAGCAGCCTCCAAAGTAGGGTTTGTATCTGTCCTTCTGGATGTGCCCTTCTGGACTGTGCCTGTGGCACCTGTGTGTACAGAGGGTCACCTCACTTCTGATAACCAGTCATTTATTGTAACATGTTGCACTGCCTTGGCTCACTTTGGTTTCTCAGTGCTTTGATTTCTTAGCACAGAGTAACACGGTTAAGTTGGAATTGGGTCAGATTTAGCTAAATTTGGGGTAGATGGGTAAAGAGGAGCCAGCAACATGTTCCTTCTGCCTGTTTTTGTTTTTCACACTACTGATGGTTTGCAAAATGGAGAAGCAGTTCTGCTCTCCAGTAAAATGAAGGTTTCAAGGTCTGGATATGCTATTTAAAAAAATGTATCTTGGTTATTCCACATAACTAAAAAAACCCAGCAGCAAGCCTTGGTGTCTGCTGTACCACATGCCTGATCTGGTGTGGTCACCCAGGCATCTCCCTTTGGCCTGCAAATATTTCCAAGTTTTCAAGCTTCTTTTTGTGTTGGCAATCACATGAATGTGGTAAAAGTTAAGTGAGGTTGTCAGAACTAGATACACATCCACATGCTTATCATGGTACCTCACTTTCAACCTGAATGGTGATGCTCTGTCATGCTATAAAAAGAAATTTTTTTAACAGAATCAACTTACATTTCATCCCTTTTCCCCATAACATCTGAAATATTGCACTTTTGCAACAATTAGATAATAAAGCTAAAAATACCACCTCAGTTCAGTTGGGATCTTATGCCAGGATTCTGGGACACAGACTCATTAAAAAAAATTTTGGGGGCATCTGGGCATGTAGCGGGGCAGTCTTTGAAAAATTTAAAGAAATTTTCAATCCAGTGTTATTTGTTATTGAAGTAATTTGGATTGGGCACCATTGGGCTTGGGAGGTGTTAGTCTGTTTTGCAAAGGCAACTGCTGTTCCTCTGCATCTTTAAGCACCACACTCAAAGATCCATCCTTACGGGGCTTTGCTGTTCACCTTTGTGGTGTGAGGATCTGCTGTAACACGGTGCCTCCTGTGCTGTAAGTAGAGCCCTTTGGGTGATGGTCACTCACCTGAGGGTTCCAGGGCCAAGACCCTGGAGCTCCTGGAGCAGGTTGGGTTGGTCACTGGTGCCCTCCCAAAAAATAGCAGTGGCTCTGCCTGGCACAGAGCACAGCCTGGATGAGGGAGGGTGGCAGTGGCAGCCATCTCTGCAGCTGAGTCCCCTTGGCAGGCTCAGCACTTTGGCTTTGTTCCTGGGCTGGGATTGATGATTTCCAGCAGAGGCAGCTGGCTCTCGGTGTGAGGGGCTGGGAGGAGGGAGACCCAGGCAAACAACATCCACAACAGGGCATAGGTGGGCTAAGTAGAGAGAAGCACAGGGGTGTGCTGTGTTTGAAAGAAAGACCCTCACTGTGGTTCCCTGCCTGGCAGCCCACCTGGCACACAGTGGTGGTGGGCACCAGACAATCTTCCCCTTGTAGCAAGTGTTGGCGGAGGGGAACCCTTCCAATCCTCCGTGGCTTCAGGAGTTCAGAGGAAGCAGCCTGTCTGCTGTTGGTTGTGGTAGCTGATGCTCTTCCAGGATCACTCCCCTCCTTAAGGAAATCAACTTGGGAGTCTGGTGCAAGTGGGATATGGCAAACTGACAGCACTGGGGATCAAGCTCTGTGTGTATTCCTGGGTGGACATCCCTACCATCACTGTACCTCGTGCTGATCCAGAGCAGCGCCTGCAGCTGGAGAGCAGTTCAGAACCTCGTGCTGTTCAATCCCTGTTCCTCTGAGCCCACCTGCCTGGTGGGTGGCTGGTGTTTGCCCTCCTCTCATGGAAACCACAGGGATCCATGTGACTTTGACTTTGCCTTCACTTTGGGCAGATCTCTGAAGCTTCTGCATCTGTCTTTGCACGTGGTATTTGAGGCTTGACCCCATGGATGCTTTAAATCCCACAGAAATAATTTGGGCTTGCTTAGATGGTCTTCCTGCAGATTTGCAGGGTTTTGGTCTCTCCTGGCTGCAGTTTTGCTGCAGCCACCAGGATGCTGATTAGTTGTGATCCAGTGGAAAGGGAACAAGCAGTGAAGCATTTCAGCATGGGCACAGTGTGTTAAGCATGAGTCAGGTGTTGGGGCAAAAAGCTGTTGAGTGATAACTTGCAGGAAGGAATCAGATGCTGAGATACTCCTGCATTTTGGGGCTTCCTGAGCAAGAGGCTCATTAGGAAGTTACAGACTGCTCTTTCTCCATGTACGTCAGAATTGAGAGTCGTCATCACTCCTTGGTGGTTGGGCAAAGATTTGAACTCCCTGTGCAGCAATTCTGGCTTGGAAGAAGAAAGGAAAACCTGAACCAGTCTGAATCTGTTGCTATAGGGAAAGTTGGCTCTGTCTGTCTTTGCAGGGATGTGCTGCTTTCCATGATGGTTTTTTTTTGGTAGCAGGCTTTTTCTTGGAAGGATCCACAGACTTCCCCTTAGCTTGTTCGGTTGGCTGTGCCAACTGGACTGGAGGAGCGAGGAGAAGTATTTCAGGATCTGCTGTTGGTACAAGTCGTACCATGAATGCTTGCAGCGGAATGCCCTGGCAAGCTGACAAGGATTAGGGCTTTTTTTCCTCTTCTGTATATATTTTGGTCCTCAAAAGGAGTGAGGAAAAACTGGGTTGAGTGTTAAATGGCAGGTGCCAGTTGGGTGAGGGGTCTGAAAAATCAAGGAACTGGGTTTTTTTGATTTTTTTTCATGTGTTGGGATTTTAGAGCAAGATTTCATATTAACACAGGAATGCTGGGGTGCATAATGGCTTCTCTGGCAGAAAACGTGGCTGTAAATAAGTGGTATGTATGTTAACACAGTATATTCCACCCTTATCCAGAATGAGATGAGTCACTGTTTTATAGAGGATTATTTTCCCAGTTCAGGAGATCATGCTCTTCTTTTGGAGCCATTCGGCTTAGCAGGTGTGAGGAGTTTGAAGAGTTTACCCGGTGTTGATCTGTGGGATGACATTTTGGATACATTAAGCAGCTGCTGTGTTTCTGCAGCCATCTGAGATAGCCATGTGCAGTATGGCATGAGAGCAGGCTGGATCACTGTGCCTCTCGAATGGGATTAATCCTGAGGAGCCCAGGGAGCGGTGGGAAGCCAGGGCAGTGTGTGTGGCACTGGAAATCATGTGCAGCTCTTGGTCTTCATCTGTGCTGGGCCAAATGGCACCAACTGCTCCCGAGATAACAACACAACCAATTTGATTTTATTTATTGTCTTTAAGTTTCCATTTTTACAGGTGACCCTTTTCTCAGGAGCGAGCTGGAGTCCCCACAACCATTCACCTGCGTGTCTTTTAACACTGGAAATGGTGTTCCAGGAGCTGTGTATTTTTCCTCCTCATAACTGAACATGGGACAATAACATCTGGAGAGGGCAGATGCTGGTGTGTAGGCACTTGGTGACAAGCCTTGTCTTACAAGTACCCTCTGCTCCTGTGTGGGCTGTGGGCATGTCCATGGATGGGCACAGAGCATGACCAAGGCTCCACAGAGTTGATGCAGAGACACCAGGCTTCTTGGAATGGGCCAGTGTGCCCTGGCAGGGAGGTATGAGAGGAAATCTTGGCTTTGCCTTGGCTGGTATAAGGAGTAAAAGTCCACACAGCAACTTTCTTGTGTGTAGTCTTGAACCAGATTTATTTTGGGGAAGGAAAGGTGATCCTGCAGTGTATGCAGCAGACCTTGTGAAATTTTGGGATATCCCTGAAGCCATTAGTTCAGGAGTGCTCCAGCCACCCAGGACTGCCAAAAGGGCTTTCCTGACGGGCCCCAGTTTTGGATGCCTGGACAAAGCATGTGGGGGAGCTTTTGGAGAGAGACAAATATTCCTTTTCCTTCTCTTGAGTGAGGCAGTGCCATTGTGTTAAAGCTTCTGGTGGTCCCATCCATGAATAATTCAGGCTCTGTGTATGGGGATCTTCAATATGCAAGTTTTAAATCAAGCATCTGCTCTCATTTAAATTGCAGTTGGCTTGGAAGAAGGTGGCTGAGGGGTTGTGCAGGGCAGCTGAGACACCACTACCTGCCCTTGTGTGGGAATGCACAACCAGAGAGCATCCCGAGGATGCACATGGGCACCTGGCCAGACCTCACCAGGACCTGGGAGTCCTTGAGCTGAGCCACATGGTGAGCTAAGCATCCTGCTCGAGGCTGTCCCACACCTCTGACTTGGAAAGACTCAGCCCTGCTGCTGGCAGATGTTGCTGAGGGTATGGGAGCTCCATCTTCCCCACCCAGACATGCAGCTCTTCCCATCAAGTCATGATGGTTTTTCTCCCTTTCCACCTATCTAACAGGGGGAATATATCAGTTTTTCTAGGTGCCTGGTGGCAGGTTTGCTCCTACAAACCCTCCAGTTTCTCTCTTTAACAGGTTCTGATTTGCCTACTGTCCCACTCTGGCTCTCATTATCTGTGAAGGGCTTGTTGAAACCTCTGACAAATCCTGGTGTTGGTGTAGTGGACTGATGACAAGATGGAGTCAGATTACAAGATGGAATCTGCTTCGCCATTGTTAAAAAGCCTTGATGCCACAGCTGGGCTGCTGCAGGAGCCGAGCTACTTGCAAAAGCTCCAGAAGGCACCCAGCAAGGCAGCAGGGGCAAGCAGAGGAGCAGAAAGGACAAAAAGTTGTTACAGTCAAAAAATGGGTGAAGGACTTTCCCAAATGAGGTGTGCCAGGCAGATCGTGCTTGGAGACTGGGGAACCAGCCAGTGGATGCTCAGGGCCCATCTTGGTACCAGATGATCTTTGCTGGGTACTGGTGAACTGGCCAATGGGCCTCCAGGGTATTTAGGGCCATGCCCGGGGACTGCTGGGGGGCTGTTTTAGAACACTGCTGTGGGAGCTGCTGCCCCTCTGTTACCCTGCTGGTTATCCTGCCTCTGAGGATACAAGGCGACCAGGGAAGAAGCCCAGCAGAGACCTACCAGCTTGCAAGCCAGCAGCACTTCATGGTGGTGGTAACTCCTGTCCTGTGCTTTTAACAGTTACCCTTAGCTTTTCCCACTTTTCCATCTTCCTTCTTTTTCTCTGCTCTTTTGGGTTACAAAATAAAGTTGAATTATCATTTGGGGATCCAGCATCTGGCCTTGTTTGTGCCTTAATCTCGCTTATGGGAATGGTTTTAGAACCTGGTCCCCCTCTGCACCTAAGAGGATTGGAGCAGTTGGCTATAAATAATTCACTTCAACACCAGTGGTTTTATGTATTACTCTCTCTCAAAAGCATTTTATTGTCTGTCTGTACCTGTGGGGGTTGGATACTCTTTTTAGAACTTATTTTTGGAGACAATTTCCCACCAAACCATCTCAGCCAGGGGAAATAAACAGCCTCAGCAAGGCCATCACTTGTCTTGGTTCCAGTTCCAAAAGACAGAGTGAGTTTTCCAGCCTGATTATGTTGTTTGGCCCTGTGGTACCTAGGGAACAGTATTTGCAGATGGGAGCAATTCTTAATGTGCCCTTGCTGGGAAGTTGGTGAGGGCTGACTCAAAGTCACTGCTGTTTTGAGCCCTCAGTGCAGGAGGTATGGCTGTGGGAAGTCAGGCTGGATCTTCTGGATGTTGCAGAACAGCAGCCACCTTCTGCTGCTCAGCTCATGGAGAAAGAGGAAAGTTTTTGAAGAGCAGGGGAGAGTTGTGCTGCTCTGAAGAGCTGATCAGTGGGTTGGGGTGGGAGAGTCTTCTTTTGCCTCCTGAAAAGTTTGTACTTGCCTGTTTCCCAGTGATTTGGCTTCAGGAAAGTAAAGATAAAGGTAAAATCCATTTAGATGTCATCAGGCCTGCTCTTAGAAGTTCCAGGGGCAGCTCAGGATACCTCGTTTGATTCTCTCTCCACAGAGAGATGCTCTCAGCTTAATGATTGGACTTGATGATTTTAGAGGTCTTTTCCAACCTGAAGGATTCTATGATTCCTTGATACTCAGCTAGGAGACAATCCCTGTTTTCAGCCCATCTCATGCTCAGCTGGCTGTGGTGTAGGTATAACATAGCAGGAGATATTTTCCTAGGTCCCAGTGACTGACACGTGCTGGAGCAAGCTGCAGGTGCCCCACGTTGCTGCAGGATTTGATCTGCTCATTCCTTCCTTACATCCTGTGTGAGTCTGCTGAGGAATCGGCCGGTGAATGAGTAACACAGCTGCAGCTGGGAGGGAGCGATGCATTTATCAGATTGGTAATGAACCAGAGGTCTAATCTTGGGTTATCTTGTTCTTCTGGACTCGGACCTGCCCCGAGCAGAGCTCTGTGTGGGTGGCTGGAAGTCGGGCAAACCCTGGGCACCCAGCTTTGTGTGTCAGCAGATCTCACACCGCTCCACTTCCCCGAAGTAGTTTGGCGTTTGTGGCGAAGGGCTCAGGTGAAGACTAACCTGCCCCACTTCATAATTAACACTGGCATTTGCTTTACTTCATTTAATTATGCATAACTCACATGCAATTAAAAATACTTTTTCCCTTCAGCAAATTAGGAATCTCTGGAATAAACCAGCCAGGTGGGAACTATTTGGAAAATGCAGCGAACACCGAACTCAGTGTAGTGGGAGGGTTTTTCAGGCAGGGTTATTTTTGTGCTGACAGCAACGTCATCGCTGTATAAAAGTCTGTTCTAAAGAGCTCGCTGCAGGTGTGGATGTGAAGAGTGAAAGGTGTGAAGGCTTCGAGCAAGAGCATTTGTGTTTGCAGCTAGGACAGGCTGAGTGGGTCATGTTGGGCAAAGCAATCTTGGGAGCGGCTGGAAATTCCAGTGGATAAAGTTAATAGCAGTTCCAATGGATGTGGAAATGGAAATAAAATAGCACCCTATAACATTGCAGCTGCTTTCCCTGGCGTGGCCCCTGCCTCGCTGTGAGTAACTGCCTTTGTAAAGCTGAGTGGTGCTCTTATCTTTAAAATCCATGTTTTTTTCTGAGCATAGCAGTTGTGTCAGGTTCTTGACAACTGCAGAGGTCTCGGACACGTCCTGTGTCAATTAGCAGCTTCTTGGTAATAGGACCTTAAAAAAAAAGAGGGAAGAAGTGAAAATAAATCTCATTTTTAATTGCCTCAGTACAGCAGAGCCTTGGGTGTTGGAATATTTTAGCACCTGCCCAGCTCAACAGTTGCTTATTGTTCCCGGTTTTTGCGGCGGAGCCTGAAATGCTGGCGCGCAGCTGCAGGCGGGCAGGGATCGCACGAGGGGTTGGGACCAGCCAGCAGGAAACCTGAGAGGTGCCAGGAGAGATTTCTGGGCTTGCTGAGAAAAGTTGAGGATCAGTCAGCGTGAAAGTGTTTGCAGGTGAAAGGAGCTGTGCTTCAGTGCCAGATTTCAGGCTGCTCGGCTCTGAAAAGTTTGTTGTGTGAGCTGTGCATTCACAGTCTCGTAGGCTGGATCACCAAAGGCAGTGCTGGAGCCTCCCAGTTCTTCCAGCTCCTTTTTGCTGGGGAGGAGGAAGAGGATGAGCCAGATTCTGTTTCTGTGTGTCAGCAGCAAAGGTGCTGCCCAATGCCAATGTCAAACCCTCCGCAGCAGAGCTTGGCGTGCACATGCTTTGTGCCTGCTGTTGATGTTTAAATTAAAAAATAAAACCCCTCAACTTTAACTTGATAAACTGGAGCTGGGTTGAGTTGGCCATGCTGCTATAGGGGAGGGCAGAGGGCTGTGCTCAGGATGTCCCTGAGAAGGTGGATTTCTCCAGGGTTCCTCCTCTCCCTGGATGTGATCCAGAGTGGTTATGGCCACTGGCTTCAGAGGGCTCTGTGTCCTTCCCTTTTTGCCATCCTCTCTATTTAATGTCAGCAGTTTGTGGGTGGGAGCCAAATGATGCATGAGAACCCCTGTTTTTATTCTTGATCTTGACAAAAACACATCCCCTTTCTCTGTCCCCTTCGAGCAGCTCCAAAGGCTGTTTAGTTTGTTGGTGTTTGGTAACTGAGGAGTACACTTCACCACCAGCTCAGGAGAACTTCAACAATTTTGTTTAAGAGGAAAAGAAAAAAATCCATGTTTTTTCACAAGCTTTAAATCCCCTGTGCTTTGTTTTATTTTTATTTTTTTAAGACACATTTCTACCTGAAGTGTTAAAAACACACCCTTGGAGCTGCTGCAGCAAAGCTGATCCTGGGGCATAGTAAAAGGTTTAATGTATTTTTTTAGGATCCCTTTACAATTCCCACAAGAGAATCCTGCTAAGGAAAACAGAGCTACAAAGAAAGTTTTACATTTGTTTAAAAAAAACAAAACCAAGCCCACTCTCCAGGTATTACCAACTGCATCATATTTAATGGGTGGAAGATACTTGAGCCCGATGTGACTTGTCAGTGCAGTTGCTATCACTGGATAATGTGCCTTTGCAGCCTGCCAGGTCTGTGTCAGAGACGTGCAACTACATGTGGCTGCTTTCTTTCCTCCCCCATCCTAGAAAAATAAATCCCCACTGTCTAGCCATGGAGGAGTAGGCATTTTTTCCCCAACATATAATCTTTGGTATTCCTATGGAAGATGCTAAAAATAGACAGTGGTGCAGGTACCAGAAGGGAGCTCTGCCTCATCTTGGAGGCACAGGGGGACTTATGGGCCACATTTGGGGATTTTCCAAGCTTTGGCTCTTTCTGGACAGCCTGGCATGTGTGGCATGACGGGGAAGGCTCAAACCTGCAGCCTAGTTCACTTTGCCCTGGTATAGGGACAACCCCACCACATGTGGTTGGACAGGAAAGGGCCGTGAGGCCTTCCAGGTGACATGGTGGCAGTGCTGAGGAGGGGGACAGCAGGGTGGCCTGCTGGGCTTGGGGGATGGCAGTGATCCTGCTCCAGGAGATGCACCGTGCCCAGCAGCTGAGCTAAGAGTCTGTGCCTGAGATGTCTCAGTCCAGGGCCATCTGTCCTCCCCCCATGGATCCTTTTGGAAAATGGGCAGATGTTGAGCCTTGTCTTCTTAGAGTGGTTTGTGATTGCAGAGCAGGGGAAAGCAGGGGTGGTTTGCTTTCTAAAGCCTCCTTTCCCTTTGTCCACAGATCTCAGGAGCTGCACCTGAGAACTGAGGCGCATTCCTATCTCTCTGACCTGACCAAGCCATCAGACTTGGAGTTCATTGAAACCAAGAGGCCACGCCTGGACCTGCTGCAGGATCCCCTGATGCGGCACTCGCCTCTCCTGAACCAGAGCCAGCAGGGAGGGACAGAAGATCTCTCAAAGGTAAGGGACCAATGGCCTGGCTGCCAGCTGGGTGTGGGGTCTGGGTTTTGGGGTCCCCTTGGCTTGTGTAGAGCTGCCTTTGAGCTGCTGCTGAACGCAGTGTAGATGGTGGTTCCCGATGCACTGAGCAGTGGTTGGTGGTATTGGATAATATTCCCTGAGATGGGGTGACCACTTAAGGAAAGCAGAAGCATATCAGTTTTCCTCATAACTGTTACAGTCATAGGCCTTTTTTTACTAGGCTATTAGATGCACCAGAACAATTTGGAAGCTCCTGTAGGCTGAATTAAGGATGGCCACGTCTGGCTTTTCTGGATACTCTGCCTTGATTTGATTTTTACTTGACATTTCTCATTTATCACATCTCTTTATTTAATATCAGTGTTTGAAGGGCTGGAATAGGTTTCTGGTGATTCTTTAATATAATCTTCCCCAGGAAAGCCTCCCTAGTCCCAGTCTCATTTAACAAAGCAAATCATTTACTTACGATCGTCCCCTCTGCACATGGAATAAATGTTGCAAAGAGAAATCCCTTGCTTGTGTGCCTGTTTGGATTTACTTTCATGCTCTGTTGGGGTAAATTGTATTTGATTTTACCTTGGGTTTGGACATGCTCCTGGTTGGCAGGAGAGTCGTGCTGGATAAATGTGCTGGGGTCAGCTCTCTTGGTGCCAGTGCTGAGGGTTAGTGCAGCTGCAGGCTGGGCTTGGGAACTGCCTGAGCCTGCAATGAAATGAAAGGGAAGTTGCATCCGTACCCAGGGTGATGGGGATGGTTTTCTGTATCCCTGTGGGAGCTGACTGAAATAATATACAGGCAAGAAAGCCCTTCCTTGGAAATGCCAGGATATGTAGACATCTCTTATCCATAAGGAACTGGTGGGCTTTACCTGAGATCCCTCTGAACTATCTTTAATGAGAAGGATATTTAACTTTGGAATAGTTCAGATGCCAAGGGAGGCCTGAAGGCTCTGAAGAGTATTGTGCCCTTGGGGGATGTTGGTTGAGTGGCTGATGGGAAAAATACACGGTTGTCCCCGAAACAAAAAATACCCCTCTCCAAAGATGTGAGGAAACCAGGATGACTTTTCTGTCTGCACATTATTCTCACCAGCAGTTCTGTTTTACCTCTCACCAGAAAGCCACAGATCATCTAAGCTATTTGTTTCTAATAGGCAAGGCTGCTCTTGAGGCATTAGTTGGTGAGTTTAGGAGCTGCATTTTCTTCTTGGTTTATGACACATTTCCAAGAATTACATGGATTTTATGGGGCTTAAAACATTTGTTAATGAAAGAGGAAGAGAGAGAGAGCTGAGATACAATTCAGCAAGACAAGATTATACTTTTAGTGGAGCCATTTGTAATTTTAGAGTCTGAAAAGGAAGAAGAAAATGTGGTGTCTTTGACTGGTGAGAGCCTGACTGGAGCTGGGATTAGTTGCTCTAAACTAGCAGGAGCTGTTTCCAGAATGGGTTTGATGGAGCTCACTGCAAGACTGGATGATCTCAGTGCTGTTCCAGTGGGGTTGGGAGCAGAAGGCAAGTCTGGGGCACGCAGTATATCTGCCTTTGCAGCTTGGGAAATTGGGTTAGTAGCAATCTTTTGGCATTAGTTGTTCTCAGACTAGCGTATAAACTGGTGGACATTAAGGTCATGGACAAGCTCCTGTAGCTGATGTGTGCATCACTGTGAGGCTCAGCATGGTGGAGGAGCTGTTCTGGGTGCGCTGGTCCAGGGGAAATGCAAAGAGCTGAGGCTGATCTTTGGCCACAGCTCTGGACACTTGCAGATCTGGGCTGCTGACACAGATCTCAGATCTATGCTAAGCCAACAACTGCACAATTCAGCCCTGGGCTCTGACGGTGTAACCCACCGCCTGGGACAGATGCTAAAGACCTTCCCCAGAGGCTCTGTGCTGAGTGAGACATGTCCTGGAGTGGTGGCACACGTGTGTTGGCAGGATGCGTGTCCCAGAGCAGTGGCAAAAACATGGTGGTAGGACGTGTGTCCCAGCGACCAGAGCTGGAGAGAGGTGTTTGCTGTTCTCTCTGTCCTGCTGACTCAGTGCCTGATGAAGTCACTCAATACTTTATCTAGGGCAGTTTTGCCAAGCGGGTGAGCTCCTTGGGTGAAACGCACCATGTGAGCCCAGTATTGCTAAACACGCTGCTGGTCGTTTAGATGGAGTATCCTAGGAGTTGTTCCCTTACTCCTTACCCCATTCCACGCTGGTGCAGTTACTGCGTGGGGAGGAGCTCAGTTTACTCATTGGAGTAACAGTGCTAGGACGATTTTTCATGGTGATTTTACAGATTGAGCTAATTTTTACACAGTAAGAGCTCCACAAAGCCCTCAACAAAAAGGGTAGGGGTTTGGTTACACACTCTGGGCGCCAGCCTGACTGTCCCAGGGGATGTAACTGTAATGGATGTTGCTCCCGGGCAGTGGATACGTGTTGGTCTCTGCCGGTTTCAGGGCAGTGGTGGGGATGAGATGCAGAATCGAGTCTGTGGTGGGGTATGAGTTTAGCATACCCCCAGTAACCACTGATAACTGGATTCACCAACCTTCAGCCGAGGGTAGAGAAGTCAACGTCATTCCTGCACATTTCCAAGGCCTTTGACACATAATCTGTGCTCCAAACACAGATAGAAAAATTGATGTGGTAAATGCTTGTAGCAGGTTCCAGAGCTTTTTCGCTGAAGAGAAGTGGATCTCTCGTGTCTTTTTTTCCTCATCTACCTCTCCCAAACACGGGGTGAGCTGCACCCCTTAACCCTGCTCAGGATCACTGCAGCCTCACTCCAAGTAAGGCTTAGTCTGTAAGGAGAAGGTAATGTCTTCTCTTGGATCAGCACACTCTAGCTGGAGAAAGCAGACGTGCTTTTGGGCACCATGCCTTTCAAAAGCAGCAGCTTTAAGCTAAATCTCACTTGGTCCAGTAAAAGATATTACCTTTCCTTAAGAACCTCACATTGCTCATATCCTCAAACACTGGTGTTTCTTTTCAAGCCAGGGAACAGAAGGTTGTTTTCTTGCCTGCTTTCCCCGACTTGAGCATCTTTTTCCCAGCAAGAGGGATGTTGCTGCAGTATTGTGGTCCTGGGATCCTGCTGCTGGATGTGGCCAGGAGGGCTCTGGTGAGCTCAGTCTGCTGGGGAGAAATGAAATCTCCCCATGCACTCTGTGCCAGCCAGGGCTGACACTGCTCCTGGGAAGGTGCTCCCTTGAGCTGGCTGACAATAACCAGACAGTTAAAGCAGGGCTGTTTTTTCAATCATTGCAAACCTGGATGTGGGATTCATTGGAAAAGCTGCCGTTGATGTGGCTTTGCCAGGTGTGCTCTTGGCAGAGATGCGGGAGCTTGTTCCCAGGACCCTTGGTGGCTTCTGCTTTCTTTCTTTCCGATAAAGTCACGGACCTCCATCACGTAGCAGCAGCCAGGAGTAAAGCAGGCGGCCCCAGAGCAGGCCAGTGATGCTGTGCACGATCCCTGTCCCTGCGCAGACGTGCGCAGCTGGTGCTGCCTGCGATCCTGCCCTGTGGGGACGGCGAGCGTGGCACGTCTGGTCGATCAGCGCCTGCTCTCCCCTCTCCAGAGCTGGAGCTTCATCCTGCCTCTCCCCTTTCCATCTCTTCATATTCCTGTTGTGCTTCCACTTGTTCTTCTCCCCATTTTTAGGACTGCTCTTCTACCACATATGTGGTTTGCTGCTCCTTCCTATAGGATGTGAGTCAGTCGTGATCTGCATTTAGTCCCCTTGCAAAGGCTGGCTGGCTGCACTTACGTGTAGCTTATTGCTCCGACAGGAATTCACTTACAGGAGCCATGTAATCCCACGGGTACAGGGCTGGGTGGAGGCTTAGGAAACCTGAACCTTGCTGCCATCTGCCCTGGCAGGCTGCTGGTCACCAGGTAAGTCTCTTCCCCTTTCTGTATCTCAGATTTCCCCATCTGTACAAGGGACAATGCCACTTCCCTCTTTTGTAAAGTGATTAACAACTATGGATGGAAAAAGGCAATTAAGAAGCCATGTGTTGTTAGGACTTGGACTCTGCTTTACATTGTGGAAAGGTTTTAATTTCTTCCCTTTCTGCATGAGTGTTTTTGTTGTGTTCTGGACTGAAAAATGGAATAAGAAAAGGGAGAGGGGGGAGTTTTGGAAAAGACAGCACCAAGGCCAGGAAATATGTATGGCAAAGCAGAAATTAGGGCAAAGGGTATTTTGTTTTGATGCATATTAATGTAGATTTAAAAGCAATTAATTGAAAAAGGAGGAATTAACACGTTTGAAATGCCTTTTTAATGATGCGTTGAAGCCAGCAACGTACATGCCAAGTTTCACACTGGCTGCCCGTTCCAGAGCCCAATTTACAGTGAACTCCTGGAATACAGGCTGTGGGATGGAAAGGCTCTTGGCTAGCCTGCTAACTCCTGCCCCGGGCTCAGGCTGGCAGGGCACCGAGGACAGCCGAAAGGCCTTTTGGGAGCCCTGCTTCCTCCTCGCCGCGCTGGCTGGGGCCTTGGCAGTGCTGGGCCCTGGTCGCTGCTCCATCCCTTGCCGAATGTTCTAGGAGAGAGGAGTGGGAGATGGGGGTCTCCAGCAGCAGGGTTTGCCCTGGTACAGGGTAGAGGGGCAGTGCCACAGCTCCCAGCACAGATAGCTGGGCTGGCTGGTAAATCACCAGTCGCGTTTCTGCTCCGTGGCTTTGTTATGGGAACATTGATCTGTTGCTGGGATTAACCTCTCAGAGTTTCCAGTGGGTTGGTCTCGCAGTTATTAATGAAACTGGCTGGAACTTGTGTTGACCTTGGCAAAGGCCCCAGTTGGCTTGGAGGTAACTGGCAAAAGCATAATCTCTAATTGAGTAATCCAGGGCTGGGGGAGGGGAGCAGAGGGGGTGGACACGCAGCAGTGCTTTGAACTGGGAGAGCTCGGCGCTCCGACGGGATGCGTGGGAGTGGAGGGCTCAGAACGGCGCTGAGCACAGCGGCCGCCGAGGGAATTAGCAAGCAAAAGCGAGGTGGCATCTCAGATCCGGCACCCCAGGCTTCCTCTTGTAGAAAACAGCCCAGAATTCCAGCACCTCCCCATGATTTATTGCTGTGGAACAATAGCGCAGAGGGGCTGGAGAATGGAACGAGCTGTGAGCGTCGGCCGTCCCTGGACGCGTGTCCTCCTGTAGCCTCTGTGTTTGCAGTGTGGATCACGCTGGGCTCTCCCTTCCCCACTGGGGGTTGTTTTTCACTTGGGAAAAAGAGTTCTGGGCTTGTTTCTTGGGCTTTTGGTGATCGTCTGCAAGCAGGGACCCAGCAATAGCTGGGCTGTCTTCCCTGGCCGTGCACCTTTGCCATGGGAGAGGGAGGTGCTTCCTTGGCCAACTGTGGCCGTGCCCAAACCTTTTGGGGAAGGGGTGGCTGTCAGCAAGCCCTGCAGGACACCCAGGCAGAGGGATCCTGAGGAGCTGCAGTAGCACTGATGGACAGGGGACACACCCATGCTGCCAGCACCCTGTTGCTCCCTCCCAGTGAGACCTCTGCCAGTGTGTGGCTTGACCAACCGTGTGGAAGATGAAATGCCTCAAGCACGTTGCCATGAAAAGAAGAATTCTTGCCCTGAGGACTGTGGGTTCGTCGATGAAAAGCCTGAACACGCTGTGTTGTTCCCAACTACTTCTTGGAGGAGCAGACTTCAGTGGAAATGGCTCTAACCTCAGGTCTGAGCAATGAAATGAAACCATTTTAGTGGGTACAAACACACCTACGTCTTTCCTGCTTTTGTCCTCCCTCCCCTGCAGAGAATGGCAGTTCTTGTTAACTCTCTGTGCAGCCATGGCTGGGAGGCAGCTGGGCTCTCCCTGAAAAGCTGAGCCAGTGGAGTTGAGTGCCCATCAGGAGCGAGTGGAGTAGGGTTGTCAAGTCCAGGAGCTGTAGGAGGATCCTCCTCCAGCGTGTTCGACGTCCACCCATCTGCCGTGGGCTTGCTCTTGCTGTCGACTTGTGCCTGATAAAAATCTGGTTGCAAGAAATGGTTCGGTGGGGTGGGGAATTTACGTTAGGGCAGCAATGATTCAAAGCTATTTCTGGGAAGATGAGGGAGATGTTGGCATTCTCTGTCATTCCAAACATATTTAAAAGCTGAAATATTTGCATTGTTCACGTTGTCACAGTGCAAACACTTCTGGCTGGATTTCTCCCACCCCCTGCTTTCCTCCCTGCTCCAAAGATCATTTCTAAATTGTGTGAGGATGAACGTGAGTGTATTGGCCCCTGCTCACCTGCGTGTGAACACACACCTTTGGGAGTGTGTGCCTGCCATATGCAAGCAGAGTGGATCTCCTGCCATGCCCTGCAGTCCGTTCCATCGCCCGCTGTGCAGTGGCTGTGCCAGGGTGGCTGTGAGGAGTTGTCAGCAGCCTGTGCAGTGCACCAGCGTGGGACGGGAAGCCAGGGGAACAAACAGCTCGAGGAGTGTTGTATCTGGAATCTCTGTCCCGTGCATGGGCTCATGCTGGTTTCATTTGAAAAACAGATGCTTTTGGGCGTTGCATAGTCCTTGTGAGATGTTCGGCTCCTCCAGCCAGCCCTTTTTGCAAGACAACTAGTTTTATTCCATTTCTTACCTGAAGTTCCTATGGCCAAAGAACTGAAGTATGGCCTGAGAGACTTGGATATGTCAGGGAAAGCCCTCATGGGCTGCGGAAACATTTCAGAAGCAGCATGTAAAAACCCTTGACCCTTCCCCGAGCCACCTGCAGCCTGGCTCTTCCCTGCCCTGGCTGATCCAGCCTGTGGTAGTCCCTAAGCTACAGACAGCAGGGCTGAGGCTCAGTGCAGCTGGAAAATGAACAGGAGAACTGACAGTGCCTCAAGCACAGGTTGTTTCGCACTTCTTCGGCTCATTTGTGGTGATCGACATCCAAAACAACCTTTTAAATTGCCTTTCAAGCCACAGCAGTGGTGAAGGGCGATGTGATAAGGCTGACTGCTTCTCGGGAGCCTGCTTCATCATTTACATAATTGGACTTTTCTCTTCCACTCTGTCAATATTACAAGGCTCGCACAGTGCGACATCTCACCTGATCTGCTGGAGGGAAAGAAAGTCCCTTGACTTTGTGTGCCTCACCCCTGTAATTGGAAGAAATATTGCCAGCTCTTTCTGCTTGCAACAGGGCAGCTTGGTGAGCTGGGTGTGCTGTGTGGGTTCAGGGAGACTTTTCTTCTCCATCTCTGAAGTGTTTATACATGTTACGTGTATCTATTTTATCTTCCATAGCAAGGATTCTAATGTGCCCTGTTATGTCCTGGACATGCAGGAGAGAGCAGAGCTAGTTTGCTACTTTGTCAGTCCTCAAGTGGGATTTAAGAAATAGGGTTGGTATGGCAGAAACTGGTACTGCTCTCCTGTGCATTGCTCCAGAGCACGGGTAAGGTGCAGGGTGAGGAGGGCTGTGCCAGCCACCACTGCTGCGTGTGCTCAACCCATTTAGTACACTTGTATGAGAAAAGAACCCCTCACCTGGAATAAAGTTCCAGGGAAGAATTCAGTCCTGCTACTAACAGGGATGTCCTGGCTCTTTTCTTCTCCTGCTGCAATTTCAGCCTTATCCGGTTTTCTTCTCCTGATTTTCTGGGAGGAGTTGTGGGTGCTGCCAGACATCTTGCAGATGAGCTCGGCTACCCTCCTTCTTCAGCAACTCTGCACACCCCTTCTCTCCAAGGGTCTTCCTGGGGAGGGCAAGGGGTTTGGTGGGAGCAGCTCAGGCATCTTCTCCATGAACATACAGTACAGCACATTTTTGGTGCTGTACTTTTCCATGGTTAGGAAATGCAGCCTGTCTACTGTTCTGACTCACACAAGGAAAGCCAGTGAGTTGTGACACCCATCAGATTGATCCTGGGTGCTGTGTTTTGAGGAGGAGGGTATTTCATGCTAATACCTTCCTTCCCAGTGTGAGGTGGAAGCCTTGGAGGAGATGCAACAGCAGTCGATGGTGTTTGCCTGCTGCTGCTGGAGGGGATGGAGTGGGGGAGTGATTTCAGAGATGGATTTGGCAGAGATGAGTTGCTGCTCTTTGTGCCTGTGGTGATGGAGCTGTAATAACATATTGAACATGGCAACAGCCCTTGCTAAAGCTCTGTGACTTCACGTTCGTGCTTCGTGGAGCCTCATCTCTTAACAACACCCTTAGCATCGATAACAAGAGAGGAGCTGTCGAGTGCCAAAGGGCCTAGTTAAAATCACTCGCTGAAAACCTCCTTTCTTTTTTGACCCAAACTTGCTTTTTAAACAGAAAAACTCTTTGGCTGTGTTTTAGGCAGAGAACATTCAGAGGGTTTTTTGGCTCCGCAGCTTTGTGCTGCATGGGGGGGCCGGGGGGCGATGGACGCTGGTGTGTGTCAGGAATGCTGGCTGCGCGCTCGGCAAGCGGAGAGGGGTTGTTTTAGGACAAGCTGACAGGCCCTTGGCTTGTTCTGCTGCTCTCGAAAAATGTAATTCTAATTCTTGGCACCTTTTTCCAGGAGGATAAAGAGCGAGAGCGCAGTGGAGCCTGTTCCCTCTGCCCTTGGAAATGGGCTTTTACCCAGCAGCAGAGCTGGCTCAGGGTGGGAGCAATATGCTCTGTCCTACCCCCAGTTTGGTGGATCAAAAGCAGAAATTCGTGGGGGAGAAGTAGCATGGGGTGAAATGACCTGAACCACCTCCTCGCAGTCTTGACCTCGATCTGGTTACTCTTCGGTCATCTCAGCTCTCTGACAGAGCATCTTCTTCTGCAGGTGTCAGCATTCTGCCCGGGTTCTACTCGCCTTCATCCTGGCTGAGGGCTGGCAGTCCCTTTAACCCTGTACCTTTTCCTGTGAGGAAACTGTTCTGTGGTACTCCGTCCTCTGGCAGTGCCAGGCAGCAGAGGAGGAGATGGGCCATGGGTGTGGGGTTTCCCAGTCCTCTGCTGCAACCCAAGGGGTTCTCCCCGAGCTGCAGAGCCCACAGCACCCTGCTCCAGCACATGCCTGCTAACCCCTCTATCCCCACCTCTGCCTGCACAGTAACACTTCCTTGGCTTGCCTTCGAGCAGCTGCTCTGGTCACTGCCCAAACAGGGTCTGATTTCTTTCCTCCCTGTGCTGTTCCCTGAGGAGGAGCAGTGATCGTTTCTGCCTTCTGATCTCCACTTTGGATGCTGTCATTCCTGTGGCTGTTTAAGAAAGAACCATTGCCTGGTGCAGGTCAAGCCGTCCCACGTGGTTACGTGACCGAACCAAGCACAGGCTTTTATTTCAGGTTGGTTTTCAGGTCTGTGCTATTTTATCTTGTGCCAGCCATCTCAGGTATGATGTAGAGCACATTGCCTGTAGCAGTTAATGTGTTTCTGCCTCGGCAGCGGAGAGAGTGGCAGATGTAAACACAGGAATGTTACAGTCTTTCAAACACTAAAAACTCCCAAAGAATAGGTGGGTGTGTGTATATAAGTATATGCAGTGCATTATATTAATGGAGAGAGATTTGTAAATTCATGCATTCGTGAATGTTTCATGTGTATATACTTTTTTATAGGTTTTTAAGTAATTGATAAGCCTACATTTTTATATATATACACACACACACATATATGTGCTGCCTCGTATACTTGTAAGCTGTGTTTTTTCAAAGGCTTCTTCTAGCCTCGTTCAGTGATCCTGCCTTCAGCAGACACAAGGAGAAGGGCTCCAGTCTCAAGCAAAGCTAAATATTGATTTGAGTCAATCTGGGTGCACTTGGAGACATCACTGGTGTTCATGAATGCAGCATAATCGCTGATTGGAGTGGGGAAATTTCATCATAAAGGCCCCAAAAGGGAGGTTTATTATTGCTTTCTTCCAAATGCCTGAATTTTATTAGCTTCAGTCATTCTTGGCAGGGCAGTGGAATGGGATTTTATAGTTAGCAAAGGAAAAGTAAACACAGTAATCATTTCACAGCCCTGTGCCTGCCAAACCAAGATGGAAATTCCAGCCTTGGTGGGAAGCTGCTGCTTTACTAACAGATAATAACAAATTCACTGTGGGCTTATTCTTGCTATGAGAGTTGAGATGTTCAGGTTTTTCTGTAACACCCTGATCTGGGGAGGCAGAGGTGCTTCATGCTTTTCTGCAGGAACAGCCTGGGCAGAGGTTTGTGGTTTGAGTAACTCCCACAGCCATTCACAGGTAGAAATGGTGTTTCTGCTCTGAGCCTTTGGGAGCTGCTCTATCCCACGCTCTTGTCAGTATTTGGTTTTTCCTTGGTCAGTCTTGCTCTGGTTGCAGAGCTGAGCGATGCTCGAGGAGTGACACGTTTTTGTCCCTGCACTCTTTGACCATCTCTACCTGCTGAATGGGGGGAGGGATATCATGGAAAAAAAAAATTCTCCATCTAAATCCAAAACTCTCATGAAAGGCTTGTTTTGCATGGTTTCCTGGTCTTGTTGAGGGCTCGGATCTGGACTCGCGCCCGCCTGCGTTTCCTGGTGCTGGGGGATGTTACTTCCTCCCACCTTCCTGCCCCGCCGGCATGGGGGTGGTGGTGGGGATGGCCTGCCTGCCGCAGGATGCGGCCTCCTGATGGAAAAGCAGGCGGAGCAGTGAAGGAAATGGCTACTCAAACAAGCGGCGAATGTCGAGGCAGCCCCTTCCACGTGTCTGCACAATTATTAGAACAATAAACCACTGAGCGCAGCCGGCGGCGGGCTCTGATGGATGGTGCAGCTGACGGCTGCTGTGCACCACCCGTGCTCCCTGTCAGCACGGATCCTGCCGGGGTGGAGGGCCTTGATCCGTGCTACACCACCTCTTCCACGGCACCGAGATGGAAGTCGGTGCAAGCAGCTGGGGCCGTGTCCCACATCCCCGCCTGTGTGTGTCCCGAGGTGCTGCTTGTGGGGAGTTTGGGACGGTGGCCAGAGGATGTATTTTGTTTGGCCATGGGGGTTGTCAGGCTCCTGGTGGATTCCTTGGGCAGTGGAGGGGCAGGCAGAGCATTGTCCCTGTCGTGTCCCCCATGGTTTTTAGAGATGAGAGGTATTTGATGTCCAGCTTCATATACTTGAGAGCACAGCCAGGATGAATCTGTACATTAGGTGACCTGGAGCAAGGAAGTGGTGACATGCAGCTGGTGAGGGGAGCTCGATGAATTGCTGTAGGAGCAGGTACTTCAGTTTTTTGAGCTGACACAGCTGGAAGAGGAGCTGCTGGGAGCGAGCAGGGGTTTGGTGCTGGGACTGTCACCCCATGCCCAATGTGCTGGGAGTCCCCAGCATAGTTGTTGTCCCCAGGGGAGTTGTTGGTGATCCTGGCTTGGTGCATGGAAGAGGAGGTTTGGGTTTGTCCCACAGTGCACCTCAGCCACTGCTCAAACCATTTTATGTCTTATTTGCATTTCCTTTCTCCGTCAGTCTGTCTCCTCCTTGGTGGGCAGCTTGGCCCCCAGGATTTGGGTAAAATAATTTTCAGTGGTGGTTTTGAAGGGGGGGAGGAGCTGCCTTTAAGTGTATCTCGCTTGTGGCAGTGGCTAAAAAGAGCTGTCTTCAGTCATTCCCTTCCCTCTCCTAAATTTGATGCCCTTTCAAGCCAAATTCCCAATATTGATGCTGTGTGCCATCTTGATTAACTCCCAGACAAATCCCTGCTTCACAGGGCCGGCAAGTACTGCCCTATGTGTATCCTGCTGGGATGTGCATGGCTGAGGAGTCCCTGCTCCTCCTCGGCCTCCTGCCTCCTCCCTGGCAATAGGAGGAAATTTAAATGTTTCTGAAGAGCAACATTTCCATTTCAAAAGCTGTTCGTTCAAGTGCGTCTGGAGTGGGATTTCTCTCCCCCACTCCTCTCTGAATGGGAGCTTTAGAAGTCTCATTTCCTCTGCTTGATAACACCAGGCTGAGAAGGGCTTTTGTCTTTTCATTTCCCCTCAATTTTTTATTTTTAAATCAGTGAGGTTTGGAGAAGCTGCTGTGGTGGATTTTCCCTCCCCCGTGTTTGTCCGTGTGCTGGAGGATGCACCTGGCATCACCCAGTGAATGAGCTGGAGCTTCCTGGGGAACAGCCCCAAGCTGAGCAGGCACCCACCTGGGAGCACCCTGCCAGTTGCTCCTGGAAGCAGAGGAGGAGGTTTGTTGGCATGCCCCTGCCACCCTGCCCTTCCCAGCTATCTGAGCAGGGGCTTACATGCCCCAGCACCCCTGGACAGCATTGGGTGTCTTGGTGCTGAGCCCAGCTTAGGATCTGGCCCCGTGTTTCGAACACATGGCACTGCAGCAGCTTTAATCCTGCTGACTGGTTGCCTGCCTGCTTTTTGGCTGACATAGCTTTTCCAGTTGGTGTGAAATTATATATTTTTAATGGGATGCTCAGAGGAGGGCACATATAAGGGGATGCAGTTGCCCGGCTCCCACTTCTGCAGGACTGGTGAGTGTGGATGCAGGCACTGTCCCAGCAGTGTGGTGGCAATTGTGCTGGTCACTGGAGTATTTCACTGCTATAAAAAGGGATATTTTTCTGCAGAAGCCTCTTTTACAAAACTCTGGCATGCTTTTCATGTGGCATCTAGGGCTGGAGGGCTTTCTACCTGCTTGAGGGCCAGCTGGGATTTGGCACAGACTATTCCAGCATCCTCTGTCAGAGGAAACATGCCTCCTGGGATTAACATAGACCTTGATGCTACATCCCTGCCTGGTTGATGTGCTGGAAAGACTTGGAATTTGCTTTGTTGCATGTGCCAGGTGGAAGAGGATGAGTGATATTGCCAAAAATAAAAAATTAAAATGTTGGGAAGCTAAAGCTTTCAAAGGCACAGAGTGAGTGTTCTATTCCCCTGAGCTTTGCTGGGTTGGCTGACAAGATGCTTTCCAGGTTGCTGGAGGAGGTTTAGGGATTGTGCCTGCACCCCCAGGCAGGGGACCCCTTCTACCTCTCTGGGGTCTCCCTAAAGAAACTCCCTGAGCAGCAGGCACAGAGAGAAATACAAAGCCAGGAGGGAGGGACAGTCACGTGAGGCCATGTCACCACATCCCATGTTCCCAAGTCCATGGTGATTATTCTGAGGTTCCTGTGAAGGCTGCCCAAAGTTGGCCAGCTCCGGGGAATGCGAGGGAGGTTTAAGCCTCAGCAACAAGCGGCTTTGCCGGGAGGAGCAGCATCTGGCTCTGCTGTGTTACCTTTAAAATGCGGTTCTCCAGCCAGGGGTGCTCACCCTGCTGCCTGGCCAAGAGCCAAATTGGGCAATTAAAAATTTGCCTCCCTGCCTTGGCGTTCCTTGTAATCAGAAGCGTTTTTCACAGTTGGTTCCTTTTTAAGAGACATCAAACAAGCGCTCGCCTCCCGCCTCCCTTGTGTGTTGTTTATGTGCCTCCCAGGCGTTTAGGTGAGTTTGTGGCAGCCCCCTCCTCTTGGCCTCCCGGGTCTTAGTCACCCAGGTCGTGGTTTTGAATATCCTGGTGCAGGATTTTGACGTGCTCTTGAGCCAATGGGTTACGCACCTGGTGCCTTTTTCATGCCTCCCCAGCGCTGCAGTTTCGTGGTTGTTTCCCGTTGCCACAAGCCAATGCTGTTCCCCACGGGAGCTGTTTTGCCTTCTCAAACTAAGACACCAGGGTTTTCCTCCTGGCTCCAGCTGAGGGTGAGCCTGGTCCCTGCCACAGCACAGGACATGCCTGGCAGGGACTGTCCTCTTGCACTGGAGTGGGCAGAGGGGAGGCTGTGGGGGGCTCCTGTGCCTGCATCTCTTCCCGGTTGGGGGAAGCACTGCTCGTTTAAACACATGGGTTTGAGTTTGTGAATGGGAGGTGGGGATTTAGGGTTGAAGTGCTGTGCTAGGGGACAGTGATACTCTTGGCAGCACACTGTTGGGTGCCACAGCAGCACTGGTGATGATTTGGGTGGCTGCTGGGTGAGCAAGTTATTGAGAGAACATTAAAGTTTCAGATGGAAGAGTAGAAGAGCTTCGTGCTCTATGGGCTACTCTGACAACCTTAATTTGTCCTCCCCTTTTTTGCTGGAAGCAGCAGGACACACTCTTCTTTGAGTTACATGCCCCTGTGTTTGGTGCCTGGGACAGACTCTGTCTTGTGCCGAGCGGGTCTCTGGTTGCTTTACTCCATCCTTATCCTCTGGTGGGTGGTCTCAGGCTTTACCTTCTGTCCCAACCATGACTCCTGCATTTATTCATCGCTATTTTAGGGCACTTGCTGTTGGCCTGGAATACTCCACACATACCATTATGTTCCTTCCAGCTCAGCCCTTTCCTTTCCTTTGCAGAAGTACAGGCAGAGTGCAATACCTATCTTGGAGCATCCCAGGACCAGGACACCACTCCTCTTGCTTGCTCGATTCCAAGTCTTTCCCTAGGCAAGCACCAAGATGAGATTTTTATTAATATTCTTTTCTTTTGCCTTGGACACTTTTTCAGCGTTAACAAATGCGAATCGCTGGCAGAGAGTCTTACCAGATGTATCAACTGTGCTGAAGATGCTCAAAGAAAAGGTTCCCAGAATCTTTCTGGATGTTGCAGAAATGCATATTTTCCTGTAAACTTGTTCTTGGAAGCTACAGAGTTGTTTTGGCTGAAATTCACTATTTAAAAAAAAAAAAAAGGGTAAAAAAAATAGCCTAAAAAAGCCTGAAGGTGATGTTCAGCATGGAAAATTTCAGTCCAGACAGTTACAGTTTGAACAAACTTAGGATCAACTGAAAGTGCAGGGATGCAGAATAGGCAGCGTTGGGGGATTCTTAATGAGAGGTGGAGCAATTAGCTCCTCGTTATAATGACTAGATGGGTAGGTGAGAATTCATCACTCCTTCAAGTCAGTGGGGAACATTTGCATTCAATGCAATTATTATCCACTAATGGGGAAACGCAGGAAGGGAATGAAAGGCACAGCATCCATTTGTCGGTGTAATGCCTTTGGCTTCAGTGGGAGTTTGCCTGAGTAAGTATTTCCGGAACTGACCCCTTATTCCCGGCTGCCTCTGAGTCCATAAGCTGAATCTGCTGGTGCTTCTGTAGAATTCTGCAATCCTGAGATCCAGAGGCAGCATCTGCTCAGTATAACACCGTGGAATGGCTCTTTTGAGCACAAGCAAGTTTTGTGAGACCAGATACAAGGCTTTGGGTAGTGCATTGAACTGAGACAGTCGCTGGCGAGGTTTTACCACCCTCATAAATCTGGCGGGGGGGGCGGGGAGGGAGGGTCAGCATTTGGTACTGGTTTTGCAATTAAATTGCTTCAAGCTGTTGAAACATTGGAGAAGTTTTTTGACCTACTTTCGTGCAAGCTTAGAAATTGTTGGGATTTTTTTTTGCTCTGTCTGCATGGAATTCAGCTGGATTACAGAGGAAAGGAATTTCGTGGGCCTTCTCGTAAAGTCAGATTTATTTAAAAAAAGGAATTAAGTTTAAAAAACCCCCGCTTTGTCTTCAGACAGCTCCTTGGTCTCCAGCTTTTTGAATTCCCGTGAGAGCAGGTACTGGGCTGGATCCATTGAAAGTGATCCCTGTTTTGCTCCTCCCCTAGTGCCTGCACGTGCCATGGAGCATGGGGACAGAGGAGGGAGGTGGGTGATGCCTCGATCCCACACCTGGCATCCCTCAGGAGCAGTGATTGGTCTTGCTTGGGAACACCCATGTTCTCATGGCTGGTGAACAGCTCCACAGGTGCTTCCCAGAGCAGACACACATCCCGCTTGGGCAGCCCTCCCAGCACAGGGGGATGCAGCCCAACGAGAGCCCAGCAGTATTTAGAAATTATTAGAAATTAAAACCTCGTTTGAAGGGCTGGGCTGCTGAAAGAGCCATTAGCACAGCAGATGGCCGCGAACAAAAGAGTTGCAGTAACTCCATGTACTTTTTCACTGCTCGGGCTCCCTGACTTCGTACTTGTGTGTCTCCTCGGGGAGACAGCACATTATTTTTCAGCCCCTGTAACATTTTCCCCCTGTCAGTGCTGTCATCCTGGGGCTGCTGATATGTCAGAATATGGTGGACACTTTTCCAGTTAAAAAAAAAATTCCTTTGGTTTGTATTTGGCCCATTTAAAAGTTTTATATGCATGTTTTTACCTTAAAACCTGATGGATGGAGGTGTGGGGTGTTGACTTTCCTTCTCAGCTCTTGTCCCAGGGAGTGTGGGAAAGCCCCGGGGCTCATTGTCTGCTCAGAGTGCGATGCTGCTCATCTGTGGGCTCCTGAACAGGGAGGATGAGCTGCTGGCTCTGCTGTGTGGCACAGTCTCACACGGATGGGGGTTTGGGAGGGATGTTGGTTGGTGGAATGCTAAGATGTTCACTGGCTCAGTGCTGCTATGAGAGGCTCTAGTGACAGATGTGTACCCCTCAGAGGGAGCCCACTAATCACAAATTCATATGGGTTTTTTGGGAATTAATTTGAGCACAAATTGAGCAGCCCCAGCCTATCCTGCCTGCTTTGGCAATCTTCTCCAACCCATGAGGACACGAGATGTGTGAGTGGGCAGGAGTTGGAGATAACACCTCTTAATCCCTCCTGGTGCTCCAGCAGGAAACGCTGCTGCTGGCTGATAATTAGAAAGTGAACAGACTGTGGAAGAGATGATGTTGGCATCCCTAAATCTCTGTCCTGGGCTTGGGGGAACATCGCTAATGATCTGGATTAGAAAGGCAGGGAGAGACCTGGACTTCCTGAAGATGATATGTAGGGCAAACACTGTGTGCCGTGCAGGAGATCCTGAGGGTTGTCCCAGGCAAGTGGCTCTGTTCTCTTGGTATGCACTGAGGGGGTGTGGAGGCTGGAAAGCTCCACTGTGGAGTTTTGAAGAGGCAGCTGGTGCAGTCAAGGGATCAGCAAGGTCAAAATGCATTTTGCAGCAAGAGTTAGGTGTGGATGGAGCGGAGCTCCTGATCTGCCATCTCCCGAAGGTGGGAAGCAGCTGAGAAAAATGACCCTTCACAGAGGTTGGGCTGCATCCAGCTGTAGGTGCTGAGCTGAAACATGGCACAGATGCTCTTCTCCATCCCGGCAACTCCCATGAGCTCCCTGGGGGTATCGTGAGGTGGGTCAGCAATGCAAAATAAGCAGTGGTTTGGGGCATTGTGTCCTGAGACCAGGGTTGGGGTTCCCACTGTATTTTTTCTTGTGGACCCAGTTGCTGGTGTATCTGAAGGCAGAGATACCAAATTTACCAAGGCATCAACAGGCAGTTGTCTTATCCTTTTCCTTTTCCCTCTTTCTCCCGTGTTTTTAAAGTCACTACCTAATAGCTTGTAGCAGGCTTGCTCTGTTATCTATGTTGGCAATTTTTATCCCTAAGCATGCAGAAGAAGCCCACCCCAAAGCCTGCCCTTGCTCTTTGACAGCCTCCTCGGTGATAATTGTTTTCTTCAGTGCCAGCACCTCCTCTTGCTGCGGGGAGGTTTATGCAGCCTCTGTCCCCCACACACCCACCCTTGTTATCATATAAATCACAAAACAAGGCCAGGGATAAACAGGAGCTGCAGTAGCTGTTAGCCGTGTGTAAAAACAAATCACATGGAAACAGTATAATTACTGAGAAAATATCAACTTGAGTAATGCGGTAATTGTTTTCTTCCCTCCAGCAGATTTATTCCAGCTCTCCCAGCTCTTGCTGGTTTGGAAGTCTGTGACTTCACGTTAATAAGAAGAATTTCACGTTTCACACTGCACTTGTTCAGAGCCTGGGTATGACACCGTCTGGAGCAGGGGAATATATTTTGAGCCATTTCTTGAGAGCAGTAGGAAACAGAGCACTAGTTAAAATACCTCTGACAGTTGGAGTCTGCCCCAGGCTCTGGGTGGATTCTGGTCTTTGCAAACCTCTTTTCAACCCATTTTTGTGATTTAGAAGAAGGGCGGCTTCATGCCTTGCATAAATCTGGGAGCTCTGCTTTTTGGACATCATTGGATGGGCAAGATTTTTTTTTTTTGTCTTTAGTTTTGGGTTTTCCTTCCTCTTGTTGCTTGTCATTCCCTTGATTTAGAGAGGTGCTTGTGACATGACAGTGCCCAGTTATGTGAGGGACACTACCTCTCTCTATTGGTATAATCATGACCTAATACCAGATGATGATGATCATGTTGTTTATGCTGTGACTTGCAGCTATTTCTCTTACTTAGCTTTACTGCTCTTTTGCTTCATATTCTGCAATGTAAAAGATAAAAATGTATCAGGAACCAGGTTTCAAAGGGGTTTTGTGCCAGGTAAAAGTTTCAAAATGCCCTGTCTTGCGTATGGGCAGAGATGTGAGAGTATCATTTGTTTCATGTGCACAGAGAGGAACCTTTCTCTCCTACATTTTTGACAGGGAGCTTGCTTTCCTTTAGAAAAACCTACCCACCTATAAGCCACTGCCACTTCCCCTTCCTGTACCTTAATCTGAATGAGATTTTATGAACACTTAATTTATCTTTTGCTTCTTGTGGTTGTCCTGCTCCTCTTGACTTGAAAACAAACCCCAAAACCACAAAACCCCCCCAGTTGTGGAGAACACAAAGCCTTTCCACTGCAACAGACTGTCCATTTTTGATGTCTAGTACTGGGAAAGTATAACAATATGGGATCTGCTCTTTGGGATTCTCCAGAAAGCTTTGATGCTCGTCTTCTAGTTTCTCTTCTGGGTGGATGCTGGATACAACCAGCTTAGCTTTCCAGTGCCTTTGTGCTCATGGGGCTGGATGAGCCCCAGACAAGACAGTGAGGACAATGTTTTTGAGTGTTCCTTTGCTTTCTGTCCCTTGATGGCAGCAGTGAGAAGAGCATTGGTGCCTTGAGTCTGCACCCAGCAGTGGTTCCCTTCTTGATGTTTTGATGTCTCCTCCAGCTAGAGCAGGTTTTAGCAGGAGAGAGAAGGAGGAAGGTGCCAGTGAACAATGCTGGTGTCCTGGGACATGGCCACTTTGTTGGGAACCATCCTCTTTTACCTCCCCTTGTTCCAGCTGTGCTGTGGATGATGTTGTCCATCCCTTATGGAGGGAAACAGGCAGAGCCCATCTCAGCACAGCCCCAGCAGACAGGGACTGCCTTCGAAGCCAGCTCCCTGTGGCTCTACTGGCCTGGGGGTGCAGCCTCCCAGGAGAGAGCTCACCATGCTTCATGCCGACTAGGACAGGAGCAGGAGGGAGGCCACCCTGCCTGTTTCTGCTTCACAGTAAGCACATGCTGTTGAGATGCTGGACGGTGCCAAGGTGGCATCTGCACGCTCGCCACATTCGGCATGAGCTGCCACACGGCCAGTGAACGACCCAGGGCCATCATCCATGTGCTTTGTTGGATGGGGGAGCACAGAGGGGTCCACGAGCCACCATCCAAGCTCATTTGTGGCACCCTTGCCCCGCAGGAGAACCAGCCTGGGCAGAGGGTCAGCCCTGGCCGCTCGCCAGTGGCTGTGTCAGCGCAGAGGGGAGGACGCTCAGCACCAGTTGGTGCAGAACAATGTTGGCTTTGTACAGGGCTGCTGTAATGAAGGTAGCAAAGTTGTGTGAACTTCTTCCCTTGTTCGCCTCCCCCCGTCCCTCCCCTCCTCCCTACAGCAGCTGCGACATGCTGGCTGCCCAGCCTGGCAGCGGTTTATGGTTACAAATGGAGCCACCACTCCTCTTCCTCCTCCTCCTCCAGGAAAAGAAATCCATCCACTCGCTAAGCAAATGAATAGATAAACTTTTAATTAAGGTGTTGGATGGCTGCCAGAGAGGAGCGTCCCGGGTCAGGGTAGGCTGGTGGTTTGCTGTGATCCCCATCTGTGTGGCCGGTGGCTATTAAACAGCTTCTTCATCCCAGGTGCATTCATCCATGGTGGGCAGACTCATCCAGGTGTGCAGCTTGTGTTGGCAGGAGATGGGCTCCTTCACTTGGAGCTGGAGAGGTGAAGGGAGGTGTGCAGAAGGGATGGTGTGGCTCTGGGATACTCCTGGGATGCCAACTTGTTGGGCTTAGCAAAGTCGTTGCATTGCTGGGGGCGAAGCTGAATGTTTCAGTGCGTTTTCCCTCCAGACCATGGCCAGTAGAGCTGCTCCCTGTCATGGCCACAGAGGTTTTGCTGATCTCTCCAGTCTCTGACTTGAAGGCTCTTGTTGATCTGAGAGCCTCTTCCCCCAAATCCTGGAATTTGCAAAAAGTTGTCAGTTCGGTCTATTTTTATCTTGACTCGCCTGTGCCCTTTCTCTTCATTTCCGGATGGATGCGTTTAACATCCAACAACTGGAGCACCCCCAGAGTTTAACAAGAGATGGAGGAGGGCTTCCATGAAGGAGCTGGAAGCCCTCTTTCCTCCCAGGGGCTGCCCTCATAGCCCCTTCTCCTTCTCTGTGGTTAATGCTGCTCTTGTCTCACAGCTGTGGCTGTGTCCAAGGCGGATGTGTCTGTGATGCCTCATTCTTATGGAGAAGATGTAGCCCTAAGCCCTATGAAGGGACAGTGTTGTTGAGAGCTTCTGAATATGAATGTGTTTATTGATCCTGTAGGAATGCAGGTAGCACTCAAGGTGGTGGGAGCCTCTGAGGCTCTGGCAGGAGGAAGAGCTGCTGTCACATCCCTGGGAGAGTAACCTGGTGCTCTGTGGAGATGCTGGAGGTTGTGGAGGGGATGTGATCTGACAGCTGGTACTCCCTAGTCTGGCAGGTTTTTTGAGGGTTTCATGTATCTCAGAAGGCTGGGAATGGGCCAGGGAGCAGTGGGAGGATAAGAGAAGGATCCAGAGTCTCCTGGGAGAGAGATGACCTGGTTGTTTGATGTTCCCCAGGATCGTGGCCTGCCTGGCAAACTGGAGCCTGTGTCGCCTGTGAGCCCTGCTCACCCTGACGCCGAGCTGGACCTGCTGCCGGCCCGGCTGTCCAAGGAGGAGCTCATCCAGAACATGGACCGTGTGGACCGTGAGATCACCATGGTGGAGCAGCAGATCTCCAAGCTGAAGAAGAAGCAGGTAAGAGGCTGTAGTCTGCAGGGGAGCACACGTCCTTGCTTCTGTGTGCCACCTTATGCCCCGTCCTTGCCCATGCATGTTCACAGAGGGGAAATGGCAGTGCCAGTGCACCAGGATCGTCCGTATCCCTGCTCCCCGTTGTGACATAGGAGGTCACTGCTGTGCCGGCAATCTGGAGCTGGTAGTTGCAAGATGAGGGAGGGAGCTTTGGAAATCCAGCTTGTGGGCTCTTTGCCTGTCAGAGAACCTTAAAGGGAGAAAAATATGTCCTTGGTGACTTACCCATGAGCATGCAAGTGGTCAGCGGCAGAGCTGGAAGCACAGGCTGGGTTCCCTGAGTTGTCTGAACAGCCCAGCATAGCACAAGGTCTTTTCTTTTTCCTTTCCAGCAATTGTCTCTCCCCAGTACTGTTGCTGGCAGTGTTCAGGACTGGGCTGTTTAAAACATTGCTGTGACATCCTAATGGCCCTTCCTGTGCCTCCATTCCCCATCTTTGGGGCTTTCCAGCTCTGCAGCCATGAGCGGCATCTGGTCCAGCTCCAGTCTGGGCTGTGCCTGAGCCAGGGATTTGAACTTTCTGGTTGCTGCTTTACCCCTGCACAGGAGCACTCCCCACCGGAAGGATGGGCCTCTTGGTGTTGGCCTGTACACAATTACCATAAACCCATTAAGAGATTAATATGACAAAACCTTTGGGGATGTCTGTGAAAAAACCCACAGACTTAAAGGCTTTCTCTTCTTTAAGCAAATCACTTCTCTGCCTCTCTCTTTCTAGTTGTTTTATTTTCTTTTCTTGGGGCCAGTTTCTGAACCTCCCTGATGACTGCTAATCCCAAACTGCCTGAGAGGAGCCACCTTTCCCAAGGGGTGTGCAGTAGGAATTTGGGAATGGAGCAAAACCTCTACTTGGGCTGTTGGATGAAGCTACTGGAGGATGAGCATGCAGTTGACCTTCCCCAACAGTTCTGTGTTTTCCCATGCCAAACACTGTTCCTTTCTGTCCTGCAAGACAAAGCAGGATGTTTTGGTTTTGCTTTCAAACAGTATGGTTTAATTAATGCAAAGGACCCTTTTTTTCTATGTGTTGCTTTATATCTGCAGTGGCATCAGAGAGCTTAGGGAGAGGGAACCAAGAGTGGGCAGACACAGCTGTGCTGGGGGTGCAAGGAAGCAGCCCTGTCTGGCAGCTCACAGAGCCTAAAGGAACATCTGGAGCAATGGAAACCACAGAGGTTCCTCTTGCTGGTTTTGGTGGGAGCTGGGTGAAGGCAGCCCTTCCCCTCTCCCTCCTAGGAGGCTCAGACAAAATGCTGGTGTCCTCTCCCACTTGGCAGTCCAGCTGCTGGTCCATTTTTAACTCACATTTGAGGAAGGAGGTGCAAACCATGGTTATTTCCTACTGTGGAGAAAGGCTTCCCAAGTGGGATATGTGCCCAGCATGACAGTGAAGGTCCCTTTCATGGCAGTGGGAAGGACTGACAACTCCACTGATCCACTACCTGACTTTTCAGGGATGCTGAGGAGCTGCTGCTGACGGAGCGTATGCTCCCTGCCATTAAAATCAAGCTGCCCTGCCGTAAGGAAATGTTTTTTTATTGTTGGCTGCTTGGTAGTTTTACTTCTTCCCTGTGAACAAATTTTATGATTCTTCTTCCCCACAAAAATGCTCTGTTAAGTGGAGAGGAAGGTGAAAGTGGCTGTTGGCAGTAAAAGAGTCCCCTCCCCTCCTTTGTTATTTTATTTTCATTTTTTTCTTTTTTGGCACATGGGGGAAAAGTCATTTGGTAGCAAATCTGACCCCCCCAATATGACCTCCTTTCCCCTCTGGCTGGAGCCTTCCCCATCCTGGTCCTCCAGCAGAGCTGGCACATCTGGGAAGAAGTGTTTTTGGAGTGGGAGGTCCTGTCTGAGATGCTCCAGGAACGTTTTGTCCATCTGTGCATCTGAGCTGTCAGCACAGGGGGACGAGCAAGGGAAAGCAATCAGCCTGGAACAGATACTGCTCCTGCAGGAATGGTTGTGGAGCAGGGGAGAAATTGTATGCAGCCGGAATATCCTAATGCTTTTCCCCTCTGTCTTTGGGAGGCCTTCTCAGGGTAATTAAATACATTTGTATGGAAAGGTTGTACAAAAAAAATTCCAACCGACCCCAAACCACCATCTTCCTCTTTTTGGTTGTTCCAGAAATGGCAGGGAAGGCTCTGCCTGGACTTTGCAAGAAGCAAATGTCTTCAGCAAGCTGAGAAACCTTCCCCAAACCCTGCACACCCCTGGCAAGAGGCCACCTCTGTCAGCCATCCCCCGCTCATTCATGCACCATATGTGCTTAAATCTCTCGCTGAGTCCTCTCTCCCCCTCTTCCTGACAGGGAAGGATAATCCTTATGCATTTATTCCTGGCAGCAGTACCGGGGATCTGAAGGAGAAATAAACTGCTGGGCTGTTCTCTGCAGTGGCGCCTGAGCCTCCTTGGGCGCCGAGCTCAGCAAAGGGCTCTCCGGGAGTACAACACTCCCACCTGGTGATGGAGGTGGAGCCGGCTGGGTAGAAGAGCTCCAGGGTTTCCCCTTCCATCTTGCTTCTGGCTGAGTTTCCTCTGTTCTCCCCTTGTCTCTTTGAAAGTGGTTTTCAGAGATGCCCTGTGTTTGGAAGCCTCTCCGTTCCCTGGGTAGATGAAGCATCCCAGTACCCAGGGGATGGCAACTGGGTGCATGTGGAACAACCCTGGCTTCATCAGGCAGGTGCCTCCAGCATGGGAGCTGGTAGGTGTGAGGGTGGGGTCTTCCTGAGATGCCACCCACATTCCTGCCAGCAGTGCAGGCTCCAGTGGCCCCTCTGCAGCGTGCGGCCCAGCTAAAGGGACTCTTACCTGGAGAGAGCACCTTCTCCACTTGGAAGCGGGTTGGCCTGTGGGTGCTGTAGGAGCCAGGGCTATAGCTAATGATGGCATCTTGCATCCCTTCAACACTACTGCATTGTCTTCCATTTGGGGAGAGGAGGGGGCTCTCAGGCGGCCGCTGCTGGATGTGGGGAGGGAGAGAGTGTGGAGCCGTCAAGACTCATCTCTCATCCTGCTTCTCTCCCTGTAAAGGTCACAGTCCCAGCCTGGCTTTTATGGCAGACCTTTAAGAAATCTATTTTGTCCCTGTCTGGGAACCCTGACCTATTTTGCTTTGCCATTTCCCATGGCTCCCAGGAGTAGCTGTTGCGGGCTGAGCCTGCTGCAGTCAGGTGTGCTGCCTCCAATCCCTCCTCCCATCCTTACCTCCAGTATCTGGCCCTTTAATGATCATACAGCACTACGCCACAGAGAGTAGAGTTTAATTCTCTACTGTATTTCAACTATAATTAGATTTGTATTTTTTTGTCTAATGAACTGCATTTAATGAGCCTCCACTTAGTGGCAAACTTTCGTTTCCTGATAGGCCATCAAACCCTCTTGTCTGAAATCCCTTACCACACACTTGGCAGAATTTTTGTGGGTTTCCAGAACAATACAGCCAAGTTTCAGATGCTTTGACTTTTTTTGTTTTGTTTTTTAACACAAATATTTTCCCCAAGAGAAGTAGAAGATGTGTCTGATCCCTTTTGGTGGTTCGTCCTTTGAAGTTTTTGGAGTTTGTCCCATGGGATGTGTGGTAGGGTGCCTTAGGACACCAAGGAAGAGCAGGCAGGTGCCTGAGTACCGCTTTGCAGCACGTGGTTTCAGCTGTGGCTTCACAGAAAGCTTCTCACTCATGGCTGGGAGTAACCCCAAGGTTAAGTCCTCAAGGTGGGCATGATGATGGTAATGTAGGGGACCTGGGCCCTCCTACCTCTGTCAGAGCCTGCTCCCCACTATGGCTGGCAACAGCAGCTTCTTTCGGCTATATCTCAGTGTTCCCCATGCTTCTACTTTTCCCTCTGTGGGAAAAGGTGTCCACCTGTGGGGAGGTGGAGCCCACAGCATGGGGTCCTTCATCTATTGAAACACACTCAATTTAAGGTGTGTAGGTTTTCTCAGCCAAGCCATTAGACCTATCTAAGTGCGTTCTTGGACTGCATCCTACTGCCTTAGTGTGCTAAAGGTGTTGTCAGCAGGACCAGAGATGATCTGGAGGAGGAGTAGGTGCCCACCTTCTTCTCAGATCACCAGCCATTGCTGTCTCTGGGAGGTCAGTGGTGCACTTGCCTCTCGTGCAAGCCAAGTCCCAGGTGCATTTTCTTCCTACTACAAGACTTGCTCGATTTTCCCATGCTTCAACAGGGGATACTTTAGCTGGAGGAAAAGAGTAAAATGATTTGTACTTTTCAGAGATTCAGAGCCAAGCAGTGAAAGAAATCCTGAGCATTTTTTGACAGCCGCTCCCTCTCCCGTGCCTGTGCTGCCCCACAGCTGCCGTGCACGGCTGCGCTCTCCCTCCTCCAAGGCTGGCCCCAGGAGGAGCCTGGAGGAATCTGTGATTTCCTCTTTCAGCTGAGCAGTTCCTCAAACTTACAGGAAGGGCTTGGATGTCTCCTCCTGCACCGCACTGTTGGGAGAGGCGGAGGAGCAGGTGGAAAGTCAGGTTTACCTGCTGATCACGGTGATATTCTAAAGTGCAGGAGTGGCTGGTGCCCAAGTCATTTAATTGAGAACAGTCATCCTGAGGCATCTTCTCCAACTGCTCCATTGGAAGGGAAGCCAAAGGTGGAGAGCAGCCTTGCAGGCTCCTCCACCGGTCCCTGCACACAGCAGCAGCTCCAGAGGCAGGTAGCAGCAGGGAGCTGGGCTGGAGCTCTGTTTCATTTTAGGGCTTCCAGTGAAATTGTTATTTCCAGCCTCAGGCCTGCTCCAGGAGGCTTCTCTGAGGCAGGTCCTCAACCTCCATGCCTAAAAGGCACTGACCCAGCAGCACGGGGCTGGTGCCTGGGGCAGGCCAGCGCTGCGCTTGCGTGGCAGGGGCTGCTGTGCAGCTCCCCTCCCTCTCCCCGTCCCTCTGCAGCCCCAGCCTGCCCATGTCTCGCAGGAAATCTCCTGCCATGGCGGTTTCTGCCTCGGTCGCGGCATCACAGAGAGTCTCGTGTGGACGAGGGCGGCTGCGTTTCTTGCTGTGACTCACCCTCCTCCTCCCCCCTCTTCTTCCACAGCAACAGTTGGAGGAAGAAGCAGCCAAACCACCAGAGCCTGAAAAACCTATCTCCCCTCCTCCTATCGAGTCCAAGCATCGCAGCTTGGTGCAGATCATCTACGACGAGAACAGGGTGAGTCTGGAAACGATGGAAGTACGAACGCGTGATCGTGCAGTGTCACCCTGGCCAGGGATGGGAGGTTGGTAAGAGCCAGGTGGGGGATTCTCCTGGGCATTACCCCTGGGGTGGAGGCCACGGGAGGGGGATAAATGGAGCCCTGTCGGGACAGTGACCACAGAGGGCCAAGCCAGGACGAGCCTTTGTGGATGAGCACTAACGTCTTCCGAAGAACCTGCCTGGGGGGGTTTTCTGTGATCAGCCTTAGATATGAAGCCTTCAGGAGATGCTTCAGACTCCTCTCTGTAAAATAGTTTGTTTCATCCTCTCCCCTGGGAGTGAACCTGGTCGAAAGCTGTCTCATAGGATGGGCTTTGGCATGGTGGGGCGGGCTGCATGGATGGAGGGGGATGTCTGTGGTGCTCCAATACTGGCAGGCCTGCTACGAGCTCTCCTGGCTGCCCCTGAGCCCTCCAGGCTGGAGCGTAAGGGATGTGGATGCAGCCACGGCTGGATTTGTGGATATTGGATGCTGTAAACAGCATTAGCAAAGGTCAGGCTGGCATCCCTGGCTCTGGATCTCTGCCTTGACCGCTCATTTGTCAGCCATTGCCTGTAATAGCAGCCCGAGGAGACGTGAATTTTGCTGTGTGCATCGGAGCGATGCTCGGAAATTGGGCCCTTTGGTAGATAATCAAGCATATTCATTTTCATTTAGGTGTTGGATAAAAAGGATGATTTTGCATAAAAGGAAAACTACCAGTCGCTAATTATTTTGAATTGCAAGGCCTGCGATTTCACTGGGAGCTGCAGAAATCCAGGTGCCCAACTCCTAAAAAGAAAAAAATCGCCTACCCTGCGCTCCCAGGCAGTGCAATTTTCCTGGTTTTCCTTTTCCCATCTGCTTCTCTCCCTGAGCAGTAGGAAACCCAGCACTGGCATGGTCTGTTGTGCGAGTGGGTGAAGGCTGAGGTCGATGTGTTTGAAGCATTAGGAAACACCAGCTTTACAGCACTGGGCTTTGGGGACAGGTACTGAGTGTTCCTCAAAGCCATTCTCACCACCAAGTGCCCTCTCTAGGGGTCTTGGGCTTGATGGCTTGTGCCTCCTGTGCAAGGAGTGAGATTCAAAGAAAGGAGCTCTCAAACATTTTTATGCCTTGAGCCTTACCCTCCTTGGGTGTTCCTCTGTAGCTGGACCATGTTACAAGGGGAAGAAATGGGTCATGGTGCTGAAACAGGAGGGAAAGGAGATCTTCAGCCATTGCATCTCTAACAGGCTGCATCATAGCAGTCCCTGCTAGCTGAAGCTGGCTCAGGGCTGAGTGTCCTGCTTTGTCACCTCTTGTCACTGCCCATGCAGCAGAAGGTCACACATTCCCTCCCACCTCCCTGAGTCTCCCATCACCTTTTCCATGGCAGACGGGGTATGCTCTCAAAGCCTTATCATGGCTCAGGGCAGTGCCTTGGGGTTGCTGCCCTGTTCCATGGGTGATGGCAGGGAGTGTGGAGAGCAAGCATGGAGTTCTGCATTTCTCCTTGAGAGTGCATGGCCATAACACCTGGGACACTGTCACACAGAGTGCTCAGAGCTGATGGCATCCCTTTGTCAGCGCTGGGCTGATCCTCAGAGCCAGCCTTGGTCCCTGGAGTGTTTCACTATTAACCTTCATGATAGGTGCACTTGTTCCAGGTGGGTGCTCAGCAAGTGAAGGTCACGTCAGACACCAAATGTCTGCATAATTTCAAACCTGGCTCCGTGTTCATGTCTGTGTGATCCCTGGGATGGGTGAATGATGATTCTTCCCCGTTCTTGTAAAGTCCCCTTGCGTGTAGCATGTAACAAACCTGACTGTGGGTAGGAGACTCAAACCAAACAACCTTCCCTTTGGCTTGACAGAAACCATAGCGGGCTGCAGGGAGGTTCCTCCTTTGGAGAAGGCAGCATCTATCCATGGGCAATGGAGAGGTGACAGCCTTGCTGGCCCAGTGTGATGGCTGAGGCTGGGTGATGGAAGGACCTTTCAAATACCATAGCTGGGATATGCCAAGCTGTGGGCTGCAAAGGAAGGGTGTGCTGAGCATTGCCTTCATTGTATGTGTCAAAGGTGGGATACAGAACGCAATTGTCTTTCTAAAGAACATCCCAGCTTTCAGCCTTTCACATATTGGACACATTTGGGATGCAGTTTGGTGTTGACTGCTCTTCCTGTCGGGCCAGGAGGAGAAAAGGTGGAAGAGGAAAGGACTTGGGAACAATATCAGTTGAGATCATGGGTGGAAAAGAGTGGCTGCTGGTTGGGTATCATGTTGCTTTGAGTGGGTTTGGTGGCAGCAGAACCTCCAGGTGTATCCAGCTGTCTGTCAGACATGGGAGAGCCCCAGGCACTCTTGTGCTGACCTGCGGCTTTGCTGCGGCTTAACGCTTAATTGCAAGGTGAGTTGGTAGGAGCAAAGAGCCACGAGCCAGATAAGAGACATATTGATCTAGAGTGGAGAAGGTCGCTGAGCCAAATTTTAAGCCTTTCTGCCTCTTCTGTGCTGTGGAAAAGCAGTGAAGTTGACGCCTCGAGGTCTGCTTGCAGGAAAAGCATTGGTAGCGGCTGAGCCAGGGCTCCAGCCCGCGCACAAAGGGAAGGAAAGCCGGATTTACTCGCATCTCTTGGCTTGTGGCTTGAGGGAGGCAGCGCACGGTAAGAAATGCAAATAAAAAGAGGATATTCAGCCCTCGGGAGGAGGCGAGAGAGCAAAGCACCCCAGAAGAGCTGGCAAAGCCTGAAATGATCTTTTAAAGAGCAATGTTGTGGAAGGGGCAGAAAGCCAGCCCTTGTGTCAATCCCAGAGCAGGTGGGAGCCGGTGGCTTCGTGGAGGGGCTTTCTGCCTGGCTCTGGCTTAATTTTTCATGAACCACGGGTCTGTGCTTCACCGAGCACGCGGGTGCTGCCGTGCCCGTTCCCACCGCTCCTGCCAGGCTGGGCCGGAGTCGCACACTGCGTGCAGTTATACCCTGAACAAAGGAGAGACCAGAAACGGTCCATGGGAGAGGAGAGGTTACGTGAGGACAGAGTAGCTAGAAACGCCGGAAAATCAAGTTAGCCAGCCATTCTGTGACCTACTTTCCTTTTGGCGATAGCTGTGGCTTAAAAGGCGTGAATGGTTTCTAATTTTAGCTTATGGTTCATCAGGGAAGTCTATATATTTTTCTCACCACCAGGCTGCATATGGATGAGGGGTTGGGATGCAGGTCGGCACTGGACTATATCCGATTTTCTCAAAATTCAGGTTGGCTGATGCTGAGTGCCCATCATGCTGCTGTTCCCTCTTGTGACCTACTTAACACATATGATTTGAAAGTTCCTCGGTGTCAGGGAGGATAATTATGGAAAACATGACCTGTAATCCCCTCTTGCTACACTCTGCTGGACAAGTAATTGATTTCCAGAAAAAAAAGGTGACTGTACAGATTCTGCAGGGGAAGAGTGGAGAGAAGCTGCTCTTCACTGCGGTCAGATCCTGAGCTGTGAGGCTGTGGTTGCATTTGGGAGGGTTTTAGGTGACTTGGATTGTAGAGGGACAGTTGATACTCCATATCCAGGTGCCTCCTGCCCCTGGAGTATGTGCTGACTGGAACCACTTCATCTTGTCTCCAAAGCTGAGCTGTGAAGTTGTATGTGAAAAAATACCTTTTGGGAAATCCTCGCAGTGTAACACAGAGAAACCACACACCCCCAAACCAGAATTTCAACTGTGAGTGCAAACTGTACCATTTCTGAAAGGATGTATGAAAATGGGAATTAACATTTTTGGTATTGTCTGTAGATTAAACTGAGAACAAACAGTGGGCAGCATTGTCAGAAGTATTTGAGCCCTCTTTTCAAAAGTGTGTTTAGTCCTTGAAGAGACAGAGCAATGTTTGAGAACAGTAATGGTGGCTAAAATCTCTGAGAGCATTTGGAAGGTGCCATGGGGAGCTCAGGGGACCATTTTGGCTGTAGGGTGCTCGGGTGCAGGATAGGGTGTGTTTTCCAGCCGGGTGCTGGCAGAGTGACACAGAACTACCTGGGGAAATCGAGTTGTGATGGATGCCTCGGTTGCTGCTGGAGGCTGACAGTGATGCACACGTTGGGGATCTCCTGAGTTAAACCCTGTGAGCGATTTTAGTGTCTCCCCTGCAGGGGAAAGCTGATCCCTGCTGGGTCTGGCACCTTAGAGGTGGTAACTGTGTGACACAGCCTCTTTGAGGGCTTTAATTTGCACCTCTGGGATGTGTTATTGTACCAACAGAATTTAGCTTTCTTCCACATCAAATCCCCATAACCAGGGCAGATCATCTGTGTGTATTTTTAGCTGTGGCTTTATTCCGCTGGGCCATTCACGGGATTCCTTGCATCTGCCTTCCCTTGAAATCGATTGAACATACCTGGGCTTGAAGATGGTTTTGTGCTTTAAATGGAAATTTCCGGGTCCCTTGTTAAGAATGGAGAGGAGAGCAGTCTTTCTGTTGCTTCAGATGCTCTGTACCTTTCCTGGGACATGGGGCTGGCTGAGCTCTCCTTGGCAGTGTGTCCTGGAGGAAGCTGCTGCTCAGCAGCACACCATGGCTTGGCTGAGTGAATTCTCTTTGAAGTCACCTGTGTGCCCAAAGTCCCCATCAGCCACCACACATCACATGCAGCAGAGGTGCCTGTGCTGTCTCTCTGACCACTGTGGAGATGGAGCCCACAGGTGCCCGTCTCCAGCTCTCAGTGAGCCAGACGCAGGTGGTTGGAGGCTCCCTGCAGACCTGCCATCCATCAGAGCAGCAGGACTCCAGCTCAGAGACCAGCACATACAAAGCAGCTCCCGTGCTTGTGTCAGGCCTGTCCCTGCAAACAAGCACACGTCAGCTTTCCTCTGAAACATTGGCACTTATTTATCGGAGAGGGAGAGGTCGCGTCAGGACATGGCGTGACTTCGCCCTCCGCTGCCACGCCAGGGAGGGGACACCACGTGCTGTGACCCACCACAGTGTGGAGAGGGCTGGGATGAGTCCCCCCACGTTACCCCTGTGGCTGCCAAAGGCTTGGCTCCACAAGCCCACCCCTGCTCTGCTGTCAGCCCTCCCTGCTCTGCTGTCAACCCTCCAAAAAACTGGGTTTGATGCAGTGCAGGCAGTGGAAGCAGCAGCAGTGTCTGTCTTGCTCTTGAGATTGAGCTGGTGGAAATCAATAAGATTAAATTTTAATTCGTTTTCTGTCTTGATGCGTGCTCTTTCAAAAGGGCACAGCTATCTATCTATAAATTCAGCATTATACTGTAAAATTCGAATTCAAAGGATTGTTTGGAACTTTTTCCACCCCCTGCTGCTGTTGTGTCTGTGCGGAGCGTGTTCCCAGCTATCCGTTTACCCTCCTCAAATACCCTCATAAAGCATTAATGCCCCATCCATAAATAAGAGAATAAATAAATGAAGTCTTTCAGCATTGCAAAGTATAATCTCGCTGTTAACTAATCACAGACACTGAGTGTGACTCAGATCCTACAGGGATTTTATGTCTGTAGAACTCTGATTTTCTATGAACTCCTGATTTACATGAGAAAAGGAAGAATCAGGCCTGCCTTGTCAGCACGGAGCTGGTGCAGTAAATAAAACCTTATCAGTGAGTATTAAATCTGTGGGGGTTTTTTTCGAATTATAGTTTACATGGTAGTTGGGATGGGGGCATTTCATATTTGGCTGCTGAAAGGGCCTTGTTCCTTTTGCTTTTGTTTCTAATAACTTTTATTCTGCCTCATCAGGGCTCAGTGATGCAAAATGAGCTTCCAAATAGTCTGGAGGAAAACTGGAAAGGCCAGAATTCAGATGCTATTGACACATCTGCATGGTAGTGAGATTTCCAAAAAGATGAAAATTTAAACAAATAGCCTGGAGTCATTGAGAATCCTTTCAGGTTTTATTGGATTTTAAGGAAATTAATTTTTTAATGGTAGTGATGTCTATTTTTGATGTCTGCTTCAGGATCCGAAGTTCCCAGTAGGTGCATTTACTTAGAAGCTTTGTCCATGACTAACTCAGACCAGATAAGGCTGTGTCCTGCATTTTCAGGTCCTGGAAATCAAGAGGAGAATTGCAGAGATCCCAAATCTGTCAAAGGGAGGAAGGGAGAGCTTGCAACACAGCTCTGGCTCCTTGTGTCGGGCGACTGGAGCTTTCCCGTAACTGCTGCAGCACCAAGACTTGGATTTCTGCAAGTTTTCTGTGCAATGCCAGTGCTTCCAGCAGTTTTACAGTGGTGGAACATTCACCCACTCTTTGCAATGGCAAAGCTGTGCTCGTACCTCGCTTTGACCTAAATGTACCTTTGAATGGCACTGTGACCTTGCAGACAGCAGAGTGAGGTGAGAGGGCTGTTGGGTGAGTGGAAACCAGCTATTCTGAGGGTTCCCCCACCGGCCATGGATGGGGTATGAGCGAGCTGAGGACTGAAACTGTCTGGCAGTGATTAGCCAAAGCCAGAGACCAGCGAGTAACTGAAATGAGTTGGCTTGTCCCACTCTGTGCAGAGTAGTTGGGGGCTGGTGTGAACACATGGCTACAACATAATGTTTCCTCCATTTTCTTACTATTTGTGATGAGTCATTTGTAACCCCCAGTGCATCCTCTGCTGGCCCCAGCCCTGGGGACAGGGCTCTGTCACCAATGCTGTGGTGGGGAGATGGCTCCAGCTGAGCACAGGGAGGTGGGAGAGCGTGCAGGGCATCTGTGTCCATGGGCACCCCTGGAGAGCATCAGCCCCTGGGCCAGGTGAGAGGGGCCATTGAGGCTGACCAGTGTCCCCTGATGCTCAGGAGCATTTGGATTCAAGGAGAAGGGAGGGCACTTGTCCTTGGGCTCCTGCAGTTGTGTTGGGAGCACTGTGGTGGCCATCCCTGCAGACTGTGGGAGCTGGGAAGGGAAGAGTGTTGGCTTCCCTTCCACAGTACTGGGGCTCATCCCACCTGCTTTGTGGAGAGGGCAACGAATTGCTGGGGTGATTTGGCTCTCGGAGAGAGGATGCTGAGGTGCATATTTAAAGTTTCTTCAAAGGAAAAAATTAGTACATATGGTCATAGGAATGATGTGCCTGCAGAACAGGCACTGCCAGCTTGTGGTTTGATCCCAGCAGATCTTGGCACAGAGTTAGGGCCTTTGACCCCCCTCACTCCTTACTGTTTGCTTTCCGCTGCATGTAAAAGGGTGTCTCACTTGAGAGTTTTCATGATTTCTGCTGACTTCAGCCACACTTCTCCTGAATTTTGTGTTAAACAAAATCCCATTCCAGCCTGCCTCTTTGCCATGCTGCACCCACAGCTCTGCCTGTTCCTAGGACATCGTGCTGGCAGGACAGAACTTTTCCCAGCTCTGCCCTGTGCACAGTCTCCTGCCCCTGGAAGGCCTTTGCATATCTCCATGTGGGACATGCCTGATCCCAAATAGAAACCCTTCCATTCCCCAGTGCTGCTGCCTACGGGCTGCTATAAATAACCCCGGGAGCACGGTTCAGCTGCAGCAGCTTTGTGCTGCATGGAGCCATGGCTGGAGTTGGTCCAAGAAAATGCCGCCTCCTAATTTCAGATCCGCTTTCTCAAAATAACTCCTGTGTTTCCTTCTCTTCCATTTTTAAACTTTGCTTTAAGAAGAGCCCACGCAAAATCCCAGACTCTCCCTCTTCTGGTTTCGGATGCTCTGCTGCCTCGTGGGGTCCTCTCGTCATCCCCACGGGAGCTCACATGGCTGGGAAGTTACTCTCCTGCTTGCTTTCCCCCTCCCAAGCCTATTTTAAGTTTCTTCAAAGGAAAAACAAGGGGCTGGAGTTTGCTTTGGAAGCCAAATGTTTTTAGGCGAGAATGGAGATTTTCATAGTCTGCAGGGAGGTTTTGTTGTTGGCAAAGATCTCTTTAGCTCCAGGCCCGTTGGAGTAGCTTGAGGCAGAGTAAGAGCGTGGTCTGTGTGCTGTGTCCCTGCCTGTGCCCCCCTGCCCAGGATGAGGGAGGTTCTCTAGGGGCAGGTGCTGCTGCCTGCCACATCCACGGGTTCCATTCTGGATCTGTGGGCCCTGCAGTGTTTGTGGTTCAGACGTGTTTCTTGTGGCACCTCACTCCAAAATATGCACTTGGAGGACTAGAATGGGATAGGCTTCACCTCTTCACGTGAGTCATGCTGAAATGTGCTCCAGAGGAGTTGCCCCTGCCCTCAGAAGTGCCCATGGTCTGCCCATGCCAGTGCCAAACCCTGAGCTGCTGTACCAGAGCAAAGCACTCTGATGTAAACAGGAGCAAAATTCAGCCTCAGGGCTTTGGTCCCTCCATGAATGGCACTGCTGGCAGTGCCAATACTGGAGCAGTATTTCAGGATTTTGTACAAAATCAAGAAAAAGGGTCTTTGCCTGCTGGCTGTGGAACTGTAGAGGGACTGTATAACTGGTGGGGATCCTTATGCATCTCACCAGAGGTAATGGCTCAGGTTTGCTTCCCAATACATTTCTTTCTGTTCAATAAGGGGAACGCAGGCATTGGTGGGGTCATTCAGCAGATGTAGGATGAACCCTCTGGTTTCCTTCTGCGGGTCCCTCACTGAACATACTCTCCTGATGAAATCAATACTGGAACCAAGTCCTAGGTGGCTGTGCCTTCAGAAAGTAAAGGATTTATCAGGGCTGTCAGTGGTCTTTCAGCAAAAGTCCTGCTGCTGCGGAAGATCTGGTGGGGGCTGCTTTTGCACCGGAACAGTTTGAGGTTTGCCTAAATTCTCCAGTCGGGCTTCTGGCTCACTGGCTCCTTAGGCAGGAGCACATCTCCCTGTGTCTGTCTGTCCTTACGGATGAGCCTCAGCATGGTGGGAACTTTCTGCTGGGTGTTCTATGTCCTTTCCAATTCTGCCACCAGCTCTCACCTCGCTCTACTGGGCTTTTCAGACAGCTCGTTAAGGTTCTGCTATGATCTGATAAATGCAGCAAGGAGCATCAGCAATTACAGTGGGTGTCAAGTGTTAATTGGGCAGCTTTCAAGATAGAGGCATTTCTTTGTGTACGTACAAAGATATGACGTGCTCGGAATAGCTTCCCCTCCTGATCTTTCGTTCTGGAGACGTGTATATTGCAGTCGGTTAATGCAAGACAAATTGTGCCATTCTTCTTGATTCGCCACATGTTCTGCCTATGGTGATTTGCCTCTGGCTTGTCTCATTAAGTTGTCTAAACATGGCAAATGCAGCAGCTGAACATACTCCGCTTTTTCTCGAAGTTAATCACGTTGTATACACAGGCCTGCAGCATCACTGGTCCCTTGCTGTGCCATTCACCTCTGGCAGGGCGTCCTCCACCAGTGCTGGTGCCCAGGAAAACAGGCCCATGGTGGGACTGCCTGCCTTGAGTGGGGCTGCAGTCTTCTACCTGTAATTATGCTAACTGCCATTAATTGGTTTGCTGCTCTCTGTCCCAGGTATGCATCAAAAAAATTTGGGTAAGCTGATGCTTCCTACTTGCCAGCAACCAATGGCGGGCAGGAGGGCATTGGCCAAATCACCCCCTTGGCAGCAGATGTAGAGTGGTTTCAGCACTTTTAATGACCCCCCCTGAAAATCTTGCCCCTTGGTTTTAATTCTGTCAGGCTTCTGAATGCCTCAGTGCTGGTGTTTTCCAAGGTCAGCAGATTTTATAGCTTATGGAGACCAAAATATTAAGCTCTGGCTCAGAGAGAGCCATTCTTGTGTGATTAATTTTTCCAAGGGGCAGGTCTCTGGGCGGACTTGGCTCATTCCCATTAACGGAGTCAGGTGGGCAGTGGGGGAAACTTCATGCAGTGATTGTGAAACCTGTGAACTCCAAGGTCTGCTGTGGGGAGCGCCGCAGATAACAGGCAAGGATGCCTTAACAGTGGGGCTGCTGCCTGCCTCATGTGTACGTGTGGGGATGGCGCCAGAGTGGGCTCGCTGTGTGGTAACATCTCTCTCAGCCTCCTTGAAGTTGCTTCTAAATCGCAAACAAGCTTTGTGTCATCCCGACCAAAAGTAAATAGAGGAACTGGACATCTCCTGGTCGCCTTGCTGTGGTGAGGCACCTGGTGCAGGCTTTGCAGCTGGGCTAGGGCTGGTTTTGGCCAGAGCCATTCGACAAGGGCTGTTTTCCAGGGCGCTGAGCCCGACCGGGGGCAGGGTGACTCACACAGCTGCTCGGGGCCGACTCTGCTAAAGTGCACGCTGGCAGATCAGACTGTGTGTGTGGGTGTGCGAAGCCTGGTGGGGTGCTTGCACACCTACAGCTGCATCAGTGCTTCTCGGCACCGGCGGGGGGTTAGGGTGGACGCGGGGGAAGCGGCAGGGCCGCGTGTCAGCCTTTGGTGAGACATTCCTGTGCTGAGACCCTGGGAAACTCATCCTGCCCTGAGCCAGTGTGAAGGTGAGAAGTCGCTGCTGCTGGAGAGCACTGTGAGACAGACCCCTCGAGCTGAAATCCCTTCCCTGCCCCGGGGGATCTTCACCTAGGGTTTGCCAAGCCCCACTGGCTCTGCCACAAGACCAGACCCCAGCCCTAACCTGCTTCCCAGCCCTGGGGCTCAGCTCCCTGTTTTAGGCATCTGTGGGTTTTCTCTCTCCCCTACCCAAAAATAACTAAAACTACCTATTTTATCTGAACCTCTGAAAATCCATCTCCTTGTCCTCCTCGCTGTCAGGTATTTGGCTTTAACAGCTCAGCCCGTGGCGTCGGCAGCGTGCAGCAATCTGGATTTATCAGACTGTCAGTAACCCCCCTTGAACAGCCTGGCTTTGCAAGGAAGTACTGTTTACTGAAAATGTCATCTTTTATTTAGGCTCTTGCTGCAGCCAACCCATGTCTTTTTTTCAGGCCTGTTTAATTAGTAACCACCGTACAGCCCCTGACACGTGTTCCTGGGTGGTTTTTTCCCTTTAATAAGCACTAGGTAGCTTGGCCGGGGGCGGGAGGGGGACGGAGAAGGGCTCCTCTGCGGCAGGCAGGGGAGGGAAGCGAAAGCATGACGAGGAGCCAAGGGCAGCTCAAATCTAACGATCACATGCTCATGAAGCGATGAATCCTAGAAAGGGCATCTCTGCGTGCGTGCCGGCTTGCCCGCCCTCCTCCTCCTCGCAGGGCGGCCGTGCGGAGGTAACGGGCACGATCCCCCGCCTGGCACCCCGAGGGGTCGGGGATTCGGGTCACTTCCCGGGCAGAGCTTGGATGCATTAAAGTCATGATAACTCAAGTGCCAGAGCCTTTCGCCCGTGGGGTTTTCCTGCGGGTCCAGGGGCTGAGCTGGACCTTTCCACCCACTTGCAGGCAGGGGTGGGATTTGTGACGGCTCTGTGGATGTTTTGGAAGTGGTTGTAGCAGAAGGGAGAGCTGGAGCAGAGGGCTGCGACTTGTAATGGCACAGATAACTTTTCTTCTCTCTGTCCCCTTTCCTCCCTGCAGAAGAAGGCGGAGGCTGCCCACCGGATCCTGGAAGGACTGGGTCCCCAGGTGGAGCTGGTGAGTGTTACCTCTGGCTGCGGGGAGCGGGAGCCGGGCCAGGTTTGGAGAGGTTCCTGGGCGGTGAGCGATCGCGGCACCCTGTGTGTGTGTCTGTCTGTCAGAAGGAAGCCTGCTGCTGGCCTGGACCTCTCGCTGGCACAGCACCAAGGCAGGAAGCAAAGTGACTGAGATGAGTACTGAAACACAGGCAGACACACAAACAGAGCCCTCCTCGGAGAGCCTTAACCCTTTGGCTCCTTCCTCGTGTGCTGCAGAAGATCTGGACACAGTCGGCCTCCACTCGGGATGCTGATGGCTTTGTCTCCTGGTGGCAGCCACAGCACTGGGGCTGTGGGGCTGCTGTCTGGGCAGCCAACCTCGAGGTGCCGTGTGGAGGGATGGGTGCTTGGACTCTCCTCTGTCCCACCCACTGTAAAGGGAGGAGGGTGCTGGAGGGTGCTCTGTGAGCACAGCTTGGCCGCAGCTGCGATGACCTGCAGGTATCAGGACTCGCACGCTTCCTATTTCAATCTCCCTCATGCACAGGGAATCTGAGAACAACTTAGAATAAATTGCCAATTTTGGGCTACCCCCTCATCCAGCAAAATCTATCTGTAAGTCAAAGGACTGATTGGTGGAGGGGTGGCTGGAAACAACCACTGAGGGGCTGAGTCCTGGCGAAGGGTGCCTGGAATAGGTGCATTGGCAGCAGTGCTGGTGGAAGGATCGAACCCAGCCGGACAGAGCATCTCCTGCTTTGTACCAGCCATGGGGTGCAATGGAGGGAGCCATTCCTGTGAGGTAGGAGCAGGCAGCACACAGGCCTTCGCAGCTGTAATTTGGACTTGCCTTGTGGAGGTGGTACTAATCACTGTCTTCCCTGGTGCGTAAGGGAGAGGTCACAGGGGAATTACTGTACGTGTCAAAGCCCACTTCCTTGTTGGGGAGGTAACACTCATTATTTTTCCTCTGAGTCACCAGGGTCAAACCCTTTGCTCTTTCTGCTCTGAAGATTGGCAGTGCCTGGGGTTGGTGCTTCCTCATCTAAAAGACATTGCATCTCCTTTCCTTCCTCCTCCCGTTTGGTTTTTTCCTCCTGTTTTTTCTTTTTTTTGGTTTGTTGATGCTTTGTCCCTGGGTGCTGACACTGCACAGGAGAGCTGTACCAGAGCCCAGTGCAAACCTTTCCACTGTCGCCCTCCGTTACTCCTTGGAGAGCAGGGGAAAAGAGGAAACCTCTGAGAAAACCCTACAAAGCTGAACTCTGTGTGCATCTTGCAGACTGTCTCATCTTATGGCCCAGCCCGTGCGCCATGTTGGGCACAGCAGCACTGGGAGCTGCCAACAGCCTGCAAGAGACAAGATGAATAGTCAGATCTTTTTCTGAGTTGGAAAGGAAGCAGCTCCAGGAAGGAGAGCAGCTCTGCACTCTCTGCCTGATGCTCCCACCTGCTCCACAGTGTCACACACCACGTGCACCAGCCCTGGGGCTGCCACAGCCTGGGAGTCTCCTGAAGGGAGGTTGAGCATCCTGGTGTCAATCCAGTCTCTGCAAGGAGAGGTGTGGCTGTCAATGGAACGCAGGGTCATGTGTTGCTGTGGGCTCTGCTTGGATGCCTTGCTCTGGTTGTTCAGAGAGCTGGTTGGTGCAGTTGGAGCGGTGATGGTGCCGGATGTCACTGCCTCGGTGACAGCGTGATGGGGCTGATGGGGGGAGATGAGAGGTCGCAGTAGGAATCAGTCAGTCATGGCAGAGAGGCAGGAGGTTGCTGGGTCCTGAGTGCTGCTGGCAGGATGGAACTGGAGGCCCAGGAATTCCCAGGAAGCAGGAATCCAGTTCAGGTCTTGGGAACCTTCCATCTACGTCAGGAGGAGATTGAGTCAGTAAACCAGGACTCTGCTCGTTTCATCCCTCCAGTGTAGTGGTACCATTTAAAAAAATGACCCCATGTTTTCCCCAGGGAGAAATGTGTTTGAGGTATGTTGTCTGAACCCTGCAGTGGCCAGAAAGCAATTGAAACCTTTTGTTCTGTTTTATTTCTAAAGAGCTTTCAGTAAATCCAGGGCTTTCCCAGTAATAGCTTTGCATTGCAATTATGTTTTTCTTAAATGTCATTCCCCAGAGAAATTTATTACATGTCCCTAACCCTAGAAAAGCACTATGGATGTTTTGAATATGTTCCTTTACCCATCTGACCTGTCAGCTTTACTTCTCCTTACTTCTCCTCTGCAGATTGCAGACAGCTCTGAGAGAAGATGCTGTTTTACAGCATGCTGATAATAAAGTTTCTTTAACTATTTAATCTGTGAGGATAAGTTCCTTCTGGGTAGGTAGAACTTGTCTCCCAGGCTTCCTCCATTGCATGGGTTGAGTTAAAATGCTGAGGCTGTTGTACAGACAGAAATCTCTTTGAGATGCTGGTGTCATATGGATCTTGTGTTTGGGTCCCAGAGTTCCTTGTTTCTGAGTGTTTGGGCATTTCTTTTAAAGTGATGTGTTTCAGTGCTTGTCTGCTAACACTTAGATTTTCTTACTAAGAATTAAGTGGCTGTTTATATCATAGATAGGTTGTAATGGAAAGGAATAATCAGCTTTTGGTGAGCTGGGTGGCGTCAGGGCATCCCTAATGTGCATGTGCACATGAGCATCTTCTAACCCAGGTCCAAACCAAAATGTTAATTCTACTGCTTCTCCCAGGAGGAAGGTCTCTGTGACCTGCCATATGCCAGCTTCTTTGCTTCAATTTTGATGAGCAAAAAGGGAAGAGAAACACTTTAATTTATCAGTATTTCCAGTTCCTGCATTCTTCTTCCAAGAGACAGTCACTGGTCAAGGCCACCCAGCAGTTCCTCCAGTCCAGGGTGACTGTGGATGTGATGCTCTGGAGCTGTGGCTCGATTTCTTCTCTCCCTGGTGCAGACCTGCCTCGCTCGAGCTACGTGATGAGACGGATGTCTCTGTTCCTCTGAGCTTTCCAAGCGTGAAGTGCACAGCCAGCTCTGAGCCTGGAGTCAAACCAGCAGCTCTGAGAGGATTCACGATTGAAACGCCCCTGGGGAAGGGACACCACTGAGAACATCTCCTTCAGCAGAACCTGCTTGTCCCTCTCATCTGCACTGGCTCTGCCAGCACGGGGTGGCCAGGTGTCTCCTGGCAGACTTGCAGCCTGTTGTCCCCTCACCAGGTAACAGATGCCCGGATGCTGCCATCAGCCCCACATCCCTCCTGGAACACGGCGGCTCATCTCACTGTGTCTCTGCCTGGGGATTACTTGCCTCTTATGTGCCCCTTCCGCCTGGGGATTACATGTGCTTTCCCAGCAAGGAGGGACATGTCCAAGGGCAGCCAGAAAAAGGAGCCGATGGCTTGTTGGTGCCAAGATGCAGCAAGGATGGGCTGCAGAGAGTAGGGAGAGCTACACTCAGTCTGTGTTCTGTGCGGATCGATGTGGCTGTCCCGGTGTGTGGCAGGGGAGAAGTGAGGCAGCTTCTGTTTTAAAGAGCAGTAGAGACAGGCTGGCTGTGTGGAAAAACAGGCTTCTGTGCCAAGCACCTATGATGGTGATGGGGAGATACCGTGTAGGAGGTGAGAGTGACACCTTCTTCGAAATGGAGGAGAAAGGAACCCACCTCTGTTTGCAGGTCCTGTCCCCTGTGCTGCTCACCTGATTGAGCAGATGCTCAGCAGATGTTTTGCTCTTTTCCTGTGTTTAATCTGAGATGAAATCAAGTGGACTCTGAGCGTAGCCTCAGCCCCATGACCACAGTAGGAGGGTGAGCTGGTGTGTCAGTATCCATGGCCAGGATGCTGCCTTCAGCCAGGAATTGGATGTCACATGTCCCTATGCCTGTGTCTGGCCACAGATGTTATATGTTCACGGCTGGTTTGGGGAAGGTTTATGGATGAACTACCTGAGTACTTGCATGATGTTTCTGTGGTTGGACCTGAACTGTGGTCATTAGATGCCCAGTTGCTGGTGATGGTTGGGCCATGACAAGCTTTGCGTTAGCCCAGTCTTGGACATATTCACAGCAGTTTAGACAGTGACTTAGAAGTGTTGAAGGCCTCAATCCTGAGCATCTTGTCAGTTTGTTGGTGTGGACACAACTGATGGCAGGTCCTAGAGTGTGGCCTGAACTGTTAATCACAATGGGTGGAATTGAGTGTGGTCTCTGTGGTATCTCCCTTCCAGAGGTGGGACCCTGTATCATGGCAGGTTCCCAAGGGTACATCACCCTGCAGATGGGAAAGGAGAGGTATCAGGGGCAGTGACCACCTGAAGGTGACAAGGGATGGATCCAGCTCTCCTGACTCCCCATGGAAGTCCCCGGCACTGAGGATGTGGGGGGCAGAGCAGTCCCATGATGGGTGCTCGCACCTGGTGTTGGAGACAACCACAATCACTGGGCTCTCCAAGGGGCAACTCTGGGAAAAACATTTGTCCTCTGGAGCCCAGTTGCCTCTCCTGAGGGACAGACAATCATTGCTCTACATATGGGTGCTGGGGGACTGTGGGACATGCGCAGGGGCCAACCCACCCCTGGAATTGCTGGAAACCCCAGGGGCGAACGCTTGTCCTGCCTGCAGTTGCCTGCGCTTGGCTCCCTGGGAGAGCTCAGGCAGGCTTTTGCCGCGTAGACATAACAACTTGCAGCACACAGACTGTCTCTTCCCGCTCCCCAAGCCCCCCTTTCCCCTCGCCTCCCCCGTGTCATATGTTCCGAGGCGCACTGCGTTTTCAGTCGGTGAATAACAGCCACGTCCTCGCCGTGCCGTGTTTATCTGGACGACGTCGCAAATTGCTTGTTCTGAGCCAGCTCACTCGAGCACTGCCTGCCCTCCCACGGGCTGAGCCGGGATGCACCAGGACTCGAGCGGCGCTGCGGGGAGCCAGCACCCTCCAGTACAGCCGGGAGCGGGGCTGGGGACATGGGGACGGTCGCCTGGGCTGGGAACCTGCACCGAGGTGGCAGCGCTTCTGATGGGTTTAAGTTTCTAAATGTCAGACTGTACCTTTTATACCTTTTCATTTTTCTTATTTATTTCAGCCATTATATAACCAGCCTTCAGACACCAGGCAGTACCATGAAAACATTAAAATGTAAGTATGTGGCAATAAAGCTGTTTTAAATGTCAGGTTGGGCATTAGACTGGAGCGGGAGGGATGCCAGCTCACTCCCAGACCTGGATTAAAACTGCTGAGGAATTGTAAACATCCTATCAGAGCAGCTCCAGGAGCCCAGCAGTCGGGAGCTGTAGCTTCAGGCGGATGCTGAAGGTGCTGTTTGATTTTCTCGGGGGATGGATGCAGATCCTGGCCAGTCCCTTGATGCTTTCCCAGAGAACACTCACCTTGAGTGCTTTCTTCTGTATTTCACCAATACTGAAGTACAAAATCAGCTGCCAGCATATGTGTGTGTGTGTGCGCGTGTGTGTGTGTGTTTGCATGCGAGAAAGATGAGGTAAAATGGAAAGTTGCAATTACAATTAGATTTTCATGAAGGACCTCTTGAATGTCTAATAACAACTGGTTGTTTCAAAGATACTTACTGAGACTTAGCAATCATCTAATTTGACTTATCACCTCAATACATGATTTAATCATCAGCGTGCGTTTAATAACCACAGTGACTTCCTGAACATAGAAGAAATGTAACAGATAATGAGAATAGCGATAATTGTGATTATTGTTGGAAATTTAAATAGTCAAACCAGATCTGAAACTTTTTATCTGCCTTGAATGAACTGATGATTGCTCTGAGCTGCCTGCAGCGTGTCTATTTTGGTACAGGCTGGGTCAGCTGGTGATAATCATCTTTAATAATCTGTTAACAAAAGTTAATAATCTCTTTTCAGCAGTATGTTAATTGATCCCAGAGAATTATAGGGGAAGAGTTCCTGTACCTTTGCTCTAGGGGAGTGTGATGGGAGCTGGTGGTGTTTAGGGGCTGTCTTATCCCCAAGGGCTGCAGTGGGGAGGGTTTGGTGACGTGACCTGCTCGCTGCCTGGCCCCGCTCCATTCCTGCTCCACCCAAGGCTTCCTGGATCATCCCAGCAATGCACTTGCTGTAAAACATTCAAACCCAGCAGCACCCCCAGCCCTTCGGTTCCCATGGGGCTCAGGGGGTGCCTGTCAGTTCAGTGGGCTGACAACTGATAAAGCATCTTCTGCAGCACCAGGTGCTGGCCCAAGGACGTGTTCTCTGTGTTGTTGGTTGTGTCTCACCCCTGGCACTGATGGTGTGTGGAAGTTACCAGCTCTTGGGGACCTTCTCTTGCCTTGAAGGGCCCCGTAGCCATCCTAATCCAGGCACGGAAGGTGGCAATTTCAAGCTGATTGCAAGTTTTATCCTTGAAAGAACGAGTTAAAAAGTAGATCCAGATATTTCACCCACTCTCCATTCCGCTGCCAATATTTGTGGGTTTGTGATCACATTTTCCTGTGATTTAAACAATTTCCTGTCCTGAGTTGCTGCCTGAAAGACAGGCACAAACAAGAGGGAACTGACTGCGCAGGTCAGGAGTGAAACTGTTGACAAGAGGTGAAGCCCAGTCAAACCAGCTTCCCGTGCCAGGGGAGCACGTGCTCCCTTCCATCCCTGCCTCTGTAGGCATCCATAGGGTTATCCCCACCCTGGGCAGCGGCAGTCCCTGTAGTGGTGGTGGTGACAGACCAAGGAGAGGCTGGAGCAGGCAGGCTTGGGGTTAATGTTCTCTGTGATTAATGCTGCAAAAATACGGGAAGGAAACCACACATTTTAATGAAAAGCCTCCGTCTCCTCCTTCCAGAAACCTGGCAATTAGCTGCCTTCAGCTGGTTATTGATGCCAGCCGAGTGCAGTTACAGATCTAGGTCAGAGAAAGGCCCCTGAGCGATCTGGGCTCCAGATTTTGGCTGCTTTTGGACATGGGTCTGCCTCAGAGGTCCTGGGGTCTGATCTGCACTTTGCTACTTGTTGATGGACGTGCAGAGAAATTGGTGTGTCCTTTTTTCCATCTCCGTGTCCCTGCTGCACGTTAAAGCACATTTGGATGATTGGGAGGCAGATAGGAAATCGAGATCTCAGTGATTCTTCCAAGCAAATAATTCAGGGTCCTTTGACCAAGAGGAAAAGATACTAAACTTTCCTGTTTTGACCAAGTCATGTTTGGATGTTCACATATATGTAACTATATATAACTATATAGCTATATATAACTATATATATAACTATAACTTTTCCACGGGATGCATTTGAAGTTATTTTTTGTCTTTCCCTTGTTCTTAATATGTTTATGCCTTTCTGCTTCAGAAGAGCAGCTTCTGCTCCATAGCCTGGAGGTGGCTGTTTCCATAGGAGATGGAGGAAATCCTCAGGGTGCTGGGAGACACCAGCCAGATGCATTAGAGCACCAGGACAGCTGCCAGGACACCACAGGTTATATTTTGCCAAGGTGTAATTGGATGCAGATTCTTCTGAACAGCTTCACCCTATGCAGATTTAGCCATGATGAAAAAGCCTTTTGGCAGATTGCTGGAGAATCATCTGGGTTTTGATTCTGTCCACAAACCCTCATTGCATCCTGGCTGCGTTTTGCCAAGTGGAAACTGCTGCCACGCGAAGGTGGTTTTGGAGCCTTATACCTGGGCACAAGATGGCCAGGCTGTTAACTATCACAAATACCTTTTATAGGTTGGTTGATTTTTTTTTAATGTTTCCTGGTGTGGATTTTTTTTTTTCTCAGTTGAATGTTTGCAAATGTCAGTGGGAAGGCATTTGAATATCACAAAGCCAGGATTCCTCGATTTCTTCACAGCCATACTCTCTGCCTTGCAACACTCATTTAATTCTCCCTTCTTGTTTGCTTTGCTTTTCAGTTGGGATGAGTCACGTATGCTAATAGAGCTGACTGGGGAGTTACCGGCAGGATTTCTGCTCTTACTAAAATGTTACCGGTCTCTTATTTTCATGGAGTTTTATGGCCTGTCTCCTATTCAGTACAGTTAAAATTAATTTCATGCCCCAGTTCATTCCAGTGTTTGCAGCTTCAAAAGCTTTTAAGTCCTATTTAGCTGCCTGGCTGTGCTCTGTTACCCGTCTGCGCGGTCCCTTCGGTTCACCTGTGAGTGCAGGCTTCGAGCAAACATGGTTAATTTTGTATGCTACATCTGCCACGGGATCCAAGGCACCCTTGAGTGGTTTGTTCCAAAGACTTGACCTACCTTTGATGGGACTGTGTCCTTTCTGTTTGAAATACCTGCTCTGTTGGAGGGAAGGGCTGTGCCGCTCTCTCGTCAGGAAAGAAGAGAGCAAGACGGTGTTTAGTGCCCTCATTTCCTAGGGATGGGATGAGCTTTGCCCCTGTAGCTGGCTTGGCCCTGGCTGTTTTTCAAGGTGAAAATTTTTTGGCTTTGCGACAGACCAGCAAGTTCCTTCAAGATGAGTCACAGCCCTGAACACAACTGGAGACCACTTGAGTAATTCTGCATCAGTTGAAGAGGTTACAAAGACCCTTTTTTTACATTTTGATGAAATACAACAAATGCAGAAGGCACTTACTGGTGCACCAGTGAAGCACCAGTGCATCTGGTCAAGGTCTCTTATGTCAGTGCTTTGCCAGATGGATGTACAAGGATGAGAGATGCCTTTCCCACCCTGCCACGGTAGTGACTTTACGTATTCCCCAGACTCCTGGCTCCAAAGATATTAACCTTCTTTCCTCCAAGTGTTTGAAAAATGACAAGATGTTGTTCACTTGAGCAGGATCAATTACCTGCTGTCTGTTAGGAGAGATAGTCTCCAAGGGGGCCTTCGTCTCTGCGGCGGGAGATTCCTGCTCGGTCAGCCATGAAAAACAGCCTGGTAGGACTCTCCTCCCCCCTTTCCCAAAGCAGTCATCTTGCAGTCATCTTCTGTGAGATTTGTATTTGAAAGCAAAATGTGAGCTTCTGAGCCTTGAAAAAGCACACAAAAGGAAAAGTGAAGAGCCCAGGGTAAGTGTGTGCAAGGTGCTGTTCACAGGCTTTGCTTTAAACCTTCCCTTTGAGAGCTTCTCCTTGCTGTTACATTGAAATTCAGGAACATCAGGGTGAAACCAGGCTGCATCCCCTTGAGATGCTCGGAGAGGTGTTGGAGAACCGGGCTCTGAGTGTAAAGTTAAGATTGAGAGCTTGGTGTGATTTGGCTTTTCTAATGTGTCCGGATCCAGTGGCAGCAGCGCTGAGTGTACTGTTAATATTTGCACATTTGGATTGCTGTCTGTAGCTGAGAGCTTCTCAGGGAGAGGGGGGGAACTTTGCCACTGCAGGATCAAAATCTAAAGTCAGGATTTTAAGAGAGGTTTTGGGGCTTCTGAATATCTTTTTGTTTTCTAAATGCCCCCCTCCCCCCCCCAAGAGCAGAACAGCTTTCTTCTGAAAGTCTTACAACTGTGGCTTTCAAAGTCACTTGTCACATTGGGAAATTTAACATCTTTTCATTACTTGCTGTTTAGGGGATTTAGTAGCACTGGATTGCCTCTAAATTCATAGCTGAAGCCTGACATGTAACACAAATGTTCTTTCAAACCCTGTCATTACTAATGCATTCTCTTTCAGGTCTTTTTATTAGTGCTTGTAGACATTTTCCTCATTAGAAATTCACCTAGCAGCTCCCTGCTCATCCCATTCAAGGTTTCTCATCTCTTTTATTCTCTACTGGCATGCACCAAGGCAGCAGCATTACCTGGTGATGAATTACTAAATGATGGAGACACACACTGCAACCTTCTGCTTCTTCCTCCTGCCAGTGAAAAGCCAGTACTGGTTTTGGGGGGGACTATCTTGCAACGTTTGGACTTTCAGTGTCAACTTGGGCTTCAGGGGAAGACAGAGGCATAGGACAGGTGCCTGACTGATGACCAGAAGTGCTTCTGCACTTGCATTTGTCTCATTTTGGTCCTGAGCTCATAGGTGCTAAAGGGGATGGGCAGGAATTTCCCATCTGGTGCTAGGAACTGTGGTTGTGGCTGTAGCTGCTGCCCAAGGGATCACTTGAGCACCTTCACAAGGAGATGGCTCAGGGACAGGGCAGGCAGTGCTGGGGGTCTGGCCAGTACAAGCTCTGATAACAAGGTGCCTGTGTTTGCCAAGGCATCTCCTCCTTGGAGCATCTCACTGGCCTCAGTGTGTGAACCAGTGAATTAACAGCATAAACTGCTTCACGAGTTACAGTGCTGAGTTTGGACCTCCAGTGCTGAGTGCAGTTTGGAGCTGCAGAGGACATGATTTGAGAGGCTGGGAGACCTCGGGATGGCTGCTTTCTCCTGAGCATTGTTTCTGGGCACAAACAGCCTGCCTCACTGTACATCCAGAGTTATGAACCTCTGCCACGCTGCTCTCAGAGGCACAACAGTGCTGGGGGCTTAGCCCATCCCAGTGCTCAAGGGCTCTGGAGTAAATTAACTAAAGATCTGCTTCCCTTTTCTCCCCCAGAAAACATTGCTGAATATTGGAAGGGACTGCTCCAAACAGCTGGCTTTCCAGGAGCGTGCCCTGCTGTGGGGTTAGTAGGTTACAGTGTGTTAGCAGCTGGAGCCATGTGCTCCAGCCACTTCAGAGCGAGCAAGGGAATGCGTGCAGTGACCCGTGAACAGGGTGACCTGCTCCCTGCCCTCGCTGCAGGGGGTCCTGTGGCTGCAGGGAGTCAGTGACTGCCCTGAGCTGCGGCTTGAGATCCTGATGCCAGTGATGAACAGGAGTGGCCTCACCAGGGGGGACAGAACTGTTTTGGTCTCCATTGCCTCTTGGCTGGTTTCACCTCAGTGTGTTCTTGCTGTGCTCCTCGGGTCCCCTGATTTGCAGATCCCTCATCCCCCTGTGCTTTGTTTGGCTGGAGTTGCCAGGAGCTTCCTCCGTTTCCTACCCTTGCCTGCGTGATCCATCTCACTGTACAGTGGCGTTGCCAGCTGCTCGCTGCCTCCTTCCCATTGCTCTTTGCAGCTTGGTCCCTACTTTGTTTGCCTTGGCTGTTTGATGAAAGACGTTCCTGTGTAATTAAATACCCCTGATTAGTTTTGCTCAAATATCAAACTTCCTTTCATCTCGTCTTGCACCGGCTGAAGGTCTCGGCGGGCTCGGCCAGGTGTGCCGCAGTGCATTGGCTCTTTGTATCCTTTGGGAGCCTTATCCCAGGGCTTTGGCAGTGTCCACACGTGGGTACACACCAGCACCGACACGCCTGTGTGCACGCACATCCTTTTAGTATCGCAGCCTCCGGAAGGATCGTGTCCAAGTCATTTGTGTGGATCTGAGCCAAGTAACTCAAAAGTCGGAGTTACAGGTTCTCTCCCTAACTGGCTCCATTGTGAAAGCCATAAAACAAAAACAACCTTGGGCCAAACCAGTGAAGGTGGAAGCGGCTGCTCCCACAGGGCTCACTTTGCTTTGTTCAGGGAGGGAGATGGGTTTCACTCAGCGGTTTGGAGGCTGGTTCCAAGAATCCTGCTCCGGTGTGGGCTCACCAGTCAGGGCAGTGGGGCTGGGAGGTGAGGATGAGTTATACGAGGATAAAAACCTCTTGCAGAATCGCACCCAAGAGTATAGACAGTGTGTGAATCCTGCTTCCTGGGCTGTCTGGAGGCAACTCTGTGCCTGGCATCTGCAGCTCACATGGTCATTGTCTCTCTGGAGAAGGCTGTGGTGCATGACCCACACTGGCTTGTCTCCTGCTCCCTGCAGAGTAGCAGAGAAGTTGCAGGAAAAGCTCCTCTGGTGACCAAAGGGCTGGAATAGCTTTTGTCACAGAGAAGGTAACTGCATGTTGTGTCCTAACCCTGGAGGAGAGCTGCCTTCAGAGGGAAATGTTAGACTGGGGCTGCTCTGAAGCAGGTGAGTGGGAAATGGCAGCCGGTGCTGGGGGATGCTGTGTGAAGCTGCACCAGAAGCAAGGTCCTTCCCCATGGGTGCACCAGGGAGCCCACAGCCACAGGGAAGTCAGGGGTGCAGGTGGGCACCATCCATTAGATGAATCACTGACCACAAAGATGAGGATGTGCCATCTGGCAGGCTCCAAACACCAGCTCGCCAGAAGCTGGGCAGGCTCTGTGTCTTTCCAGCTTGCTCTGTCCTTAGGGACACCGCCGAGGACAGGGCAGGGAGCTCGCGTGTTCTCCCCACCCGGCGTGGTGTGACGTGCCAGCCCAGCAATACTTAAAACTGCCCACAAGAGTCACTGTTGCTTTATCTAAGGAACCTCCATTCCTCCTGCCTGGGAGCTGCCTGATTTCTTCACCTCTCCGCGGTTCAGGTCTCCATCCGTGATGCTTTTCTTGTGCCCCAGAAAACCACGGGCTGGGGAGGAGGAGGAGGAGGATGGAGGAGGGTTGGCACCTCGCAGGAGCGACCTTTCCCATGTGCTGCTCCACAGGGGTTACATCCGTGCCCGACTCCCAGCAGACAGCCCTCACCTTCCCCGCCTGTGCCGCAGCGGTTGTGCTCGGCTCGGTGATTTGCCCAGGGAGCACAGCGTGTGCTTCGGAGACATGTGGCCCGAATTAACCTCCCTGCAAACGGTTTCTAAGTAACAGCAGTACATGTAGCAAGATAAACTGTGAAGCCTATTTATATTTACCGAGATTGTATTAACCTTTGAAAGGTTGACCTTATGCAAAAACAAAACAAAACAGAAAAAAAGATGAAGTGGCAAAAACATTCAGGGCATGAGGGGGTTTGTTGTTGTTTTAATCCTTTCACTCTTTGATTACCTCAGCCTGGGTGGTGGTAAACATAAACCAGCTTTCAAGGCATTCCTGATTTTTGCAGCTGCAGAGCCATTAAGCCTTTGCCTGTATTAGCACTTTCAAGGTCAGCCATGATGCACTACTCAAGGCAACACATCAGCTGCATTAGAGCTGCTAATTTCCTTCATTTACACTCCTTTTTTTCCCCCGAGAACTTGAGCAGCAGATCCAGCAGCAGCATGTCAAAGTCCCGCATTGTTCCTCGATGTCACCCAGGCTGACGTGGGGAGAGCAGAGGTTGATGTAGCTGGGCTGGCCCCAAGGGACAATCCATGACCCCTTGTTGGGAACCATCCCCATGCATGCTTGTCACCCCAGCGATTTCTCTGTGTTAGAGCCTCTGTTAGAATTAGAATAAACAAACAAATAACCAGAATGTGTCTGTTGGGCACAGTGACCCGTCAGAGCTTGTTCACACGGAGCTGAAGCCATGGAAGGAAATCTGTCCGACAGGGTCTCTGCGGGGTTTGCTGCCTGCTGTGGCACCACACGGCGCTGGGGCCGGTGATGAAAGCTCTCTGTGTGCAACATGAAGGGATGCAGGAGTGTGTGAGGAGCTGGGGCTGACAAACAGGTGCTGGATGCTGCCGGACGGACCTCACCTGTGTGTCTGGAGATGGATGCTCTGGAGCATTCGGCACAGCATTATCCCACTCCTCGTTTCTCATGCCTCCCTCCCTGCACAGGTGGGCAGATGTTACTGCAACTCTGTGCCTCAGTTTCCCTCACCTTTAAAGGCAGGTGAATGCTGTTTGCACCAAGATGAGCAGTGAGGTGTAGCTCAGCCAGTCACCTGCGACCCCCTTTGAGGCTCCTCCACGGATGCCCCACACAGGCAGAAACAAAAGGTGGTGCTGTTGTGTGATCCAGAGGGAAAAGCCTTTGGCAGCAGCAACAGTTATAAACATGTCTAACAAGGTGGCCTTTGGGCTTCATAGTGCAGCCCACAACAGCAGTAGGTCTCTCGTAAAAACGTGTCAAACAAGAGCAAAGGCAGAAAGTGCCCCGTGCGTGGGTTTATTGGTTTTTCTTCCCCCGGTGATCAATGCCACTGTGATTCCTGAAACAGAATCAAAGCCCTCACTCAGAAAACCATTTGTGGATCCACGTGTCAGGTCTGCAGGAGCCTTCAGCTCCCTCACTTGGCTGTACCTTCTGCTGATGTGGGTGCTGCCTGGAATCAGGAGTGCACAGGGATTTGGTGTGGCTCTAGCTGGGGACATGGGAGCTTGTTCCCTGCTGGTAGCTGGTGTTTTCCATTGGTATGAGCACTGCTTGCTAGCACTGCCTTGGAAATCAAGGTCTGTTTTTGCATCAGAGGGTTGAAGGCAGAGGCAAAGGGAATGAAGATGTGCAGCTCAGGCAGTGGTCAGGGACTCTTTGTTCATCCCTTACTTGAAGAATCAAGCCTGATAGTTTCCTCCTTGATAAACTAAAAAGAGGCCACAAAGCTGAATGTGACTGTGCTGTGCTGGAGAAGGGGTTATCCCTGTCCTAAATCCTGTTGCCTTTCCTCTAGCAGCTGTGCTTGATTTCTGAGGTGGTCCTGGTTGAAGGCCCCCTCACCCAAGGCTGCTCACATGCCTGTGGGAGGGGATCCCCCAGCATGCTGCCAGCGCAGAGGTGCAGCCTCAGCAGTGGGCTGGAGGGACCTGTGTTTCCCAGGACAGCGCTTGCTGTGGGATCATTGTCATTCTTGTGTGTGCCAGTGCATGGTTCAGTGGTGTAGCCAGAAGAGAGTTAAAAAAGGGAAAAATGTTGATGCTTTCTGTGATGTTCTCCATCCCTAAATTTAGCCAGGACTGCCCCCACTTCCTCTCTCAGTGAGCTGAACCCTCTGCCCCTTCCCAAACAGTCCTGTTTGCTGCTGATTAGGCTGAGGGATTTATAGGGAGAGGAGGGTGGTTTTTCCCTTCCCGCTAGCCAGGCAGGAGGGGAATGAGGAAGCAGCAAGGGTGTCTCTTCAGTCGGCTAAATCCCACAGAACATGCCTGCATGAGACTGCTAAGCTCCTGATCAGTAATTACACACTGCAGCTCTGCCTTTAATCAGGATAGAAGACTTAAGGAAACTCCTTTGCCCCTGATCTATACCTTTTACCTAGAGATTTTATTGCTGTGAATATTAGTAACAGAAACAACCACAGGAGCTCAGCTCTGGGGCTTGTGCGGGCTCTGGGAGCTCCTGCAGCCTTTCCAGCTCCGTTCACCTCTGGTGCTGTTTCTATTTGAGCAGTTATTTCATGCTGCCTTTAGAAAGAAGAAGAAAAGCAGGGTGGTGTCTGGGCAGACACTGGGGTTGCGGTGGCTGGTTTCTCCCTTGAGGTCCTAATTCTGCAAGTGGCTGAGCTCTCGTGGCTGGTTGTTTGCAGCTTTGTTGGGCACGGCTCCAAGGAAGCAAGAGGTCAGGAGATAAGTGCTGCAAGCCCTGCTGTGATCCTGCCTCCTTATGCAGGAGGCTTCACCTTGGAGCCCAGGCTGAACAACCCTTTGGGAGCACGTGTGCACCGACAGCCCCATCACTGCTGGCCGTAGACACTGGGGTGTTTGGGGGGGTCACCTCCTGCCATGCAGAGCTTGGCCTGAGCCCCCCAACTCTTGGCATCCCACTGACGTTTTGCAGATCAACCTGTAAAAATAATGAAGAAACAACCTGACCCATTGGTAGATGCAGAGCTGAGTGTCTGCCCGCCTGCGATGCTGAGCAAACAGGGAAGGTTCACAGAACTGGGAGTTTATGAATTTAGTTCTGAACCTTAGTCCACGTCAACAGATATGGGCGAGGTTCCCTATGTCGGAGGGTTTGTTTGTCTTTCTCTAAGCTGGTGTGAGTTCCCAGATAACAGCATTTGCTGCTCTGAAGTTGATGTAATTCCGAGTTAAGGTGGAAACTGTGTTGCAAACTGCTTTGGGAGGGGGGGAAAACCAGGCTGTGTATTTTAGCCTCCTCTTTAATGGGATCTCATCTTTTTTTCTCTCTTTACAGAAACCAGGCAATGCGGAAAAAGTTAATTTTGTACTTTAAGAGGAGAAATCATGCGCGCAAACAGTGGGTGAGTGATTCCCTTAGACCTTATTTTATACGTATAAAGCCGTGTAATTTATTAAGTGAGAGAGAAAAGGATGATTTCCAGCAGAGAGGTGCTGGTGCTCGGTACTTTATCTGTTGCATTGCTGTGGAGTCTCTTCTGCTTAAAATAACATGGATGTGAAGTAGAGGTCCCTGATCCTGCTGCAGGCAGTACCTCCCTCCGCAAGTGCCCCCCGCAGAGCAAACATGTGGGGTTGGCTTAATCACAGCAGAGCCCATCACTGATCTCAGAAAGCCTATTCACAGCATAAATGTCTATTTTGTGAGTAATTGAACCCTAAGAGAGGTGTGAAACAAGCTGACTCTGCTTCCGATAAATGGTCTGCTGCTCTGACTCCTTGCAGCTGACCACAGAGCAACGTTGTAGGAATTTGTGGTTTAAAACAAAATCCAAGCTCTGCGCCAGTTTGTTTCTAGGTAGCTTTGCTCGTGAAAGAGTTTCGGTGTCCTTTAAGGAAATGGGTCTTGGTTAGGTAAGGGGCAAGGTGGGAGTGATTATGGGGCTTCAAAGGCATTTGTTGCACGTCCCCAGTAAACAGGGGAGAAGGTTCAAGTGGATTTCACAGAATTTATATGGTTTTGGTGCTGACAGTTGTGGTCGTTGCTGGCAGGAGTTGGGAAGCAGAATCAGCACAGAAGGGTAAATACCAGAACAGCCAACTGCCCCCACCAGGAAGGTGAATTTTGTGGTGGTTTTTGGTGATGGGTGATTTAGCTCGTGGTGCAGGGCTTCACATTTCACGTGGAAGATGGAAATGCCGTCTCCTGACTTGGTGTTTCTGTTCTAGGATAGGCTCAGGTGCTGGTGCTAGTGTTCTGTATTGCCAATGGTGCAGGTTTTCTCAATGCCTTTGGGGTGGTTTTGGATAGAAGTACTCCAGCTGGGAGGAGTTGTTGGAAAAATTCAAAATAACAAGCCTGGAAAGTGGTTTGAAAGCTCTGGCTTTAAAAGTAGCTTTCAAGACAGGCATTTCTGAGCCAGTAATCGCATTATTTTCTTATTTATGGTGAATAAAGGCGTGTTCTTTTTCTTTCCCATGCTTTACTTTTTCCTCATTTTGTAGCAGTCTTCCAAAAGCCACAGATACTGCACTCCATAGGAATGATTGTGTCTCCCGTTTGTGTCCAAATACATGTTCATTTAGACTTTTCCATGATAAAACTTCTTCCAGGTCTCTAGCGAGGGGTTACAGGGCTTATACCTTCAGCAGGATGTGGTGTGGCAGTTGGGTACTACTCAGGGCACCTCTCCTGGATCAGTATTCCCTTCCTCAAAACAGGGATTGCAAAGCATCGTGCGGTTTTACTGGAATCAGGAGGGAAGCGCCTGGGAGCTACTTTCTGGTGGAAATGGCCAGTTACTGTGCTAAACCTAGAGTGAGTTGCTCTGGGTGCATATCAAGAAGCTGGGGGAAAAGGCTTAATTAGGCTGCAAGAGCACAGTTCCTAAAATACGACTCACAGTAAAGTCGCCTGTCATGCAAAATAGGTGAATTTCTGCCAGCCGGTTTTATTCAGTGTCCTTGAAAGGGGATTTTTCAGTTTAGGGAAGCATTTTGCCTATTCTACAAAATAGGCAACATACGGTTGCTGAATTTGCAAAGTGAATACATTTGCTGATTCTGTTTGCAAAATGGGTATGCTTAGCTATTTTTCTGCCTATTTTGTAGCAGACCCTATTTTTAGCAAAGCCCATCTACGTGCCAGCATTTCTTTCTGGCTCTTTTACTTTCTGGGGTATTGTCGCTGCCTGGGGCCGGCTGGAGCAGGGTCAGAGCTCGGTCCCTGCAGGGTCCAGCCCTCACAGCCCCATCCCAGGGGATCTGCAGGGTTTCCTCCTACCTCCACTGAGGTCAACACAGCGGAAGACTTTTAATTGCCATCGAGGTGATGCCGCAGAGAGGGAACGGTGAAGGGAGCTGTTCTGGGTGTGAGAGGCACATCTCCATCAGCCAAGGGAACAAAACCGTGGGGCTTGCATAGGAATTGGACTGGTTCCTCCTGTCACCTTCACTCTTCTCCTCCCCTCCAAAGAGCTGCTCCGTTCCCTGGAGCTGCGAGAGCGTGGGCTGCGGGAGGGCTCGGGCTTGGCACAGCCCACAAACTGCCTTCAGCTGCTACGGCGGCGTTACTATCCATCCATTTTTAGATACGCATGTCAGGTCCGATTTGGCTCACTATCACTTACTGGTGTGATTGAGAGGCTGATGGGCTGGCGAGTCCAGCCGGGAAGGGGAGCAGAGGAAGCACCGATGCTAAAAGCCAGCACAGATGGTTGCTCAGGAATGGACTTGCTTGCTTAGGGCTGCTCAGAGGATGCTTTGAGAAGGAATAAATGCTTCTGTTCTGACCGGGAGCTTCTCCTGGTGATGGAACTGTGAAGATCTGGGGAGTTCACAGTGCTGTAAGGTGCCTGAAATCTTCGCTTTTGAAGGATGCAAGTGATTGCAGGGAGTGCTTGTCCCAGCCGGAGCAAAAAGCGCTGGATGGGGATGCAGCATCCCAGCCCTGCTGCAGAGGGGTTTGAAGTTCGTGTGGCAGGAAGGATCTCTCAGCTCTGTGATGGGAAGGGGCATCAATGGTCCATTGCAAAGCCGTGCTCAGGAAGGCTAAGCTTTGAGGGGGGAACTTTGGTACTGCTGCCCTGCTGCCAAGGTGTGAGCTGCTGGGGATACAGCAGTGTGACGTGGATGCTGCTTTTTCCATCTGCAAATGCCAGTTCCTTAAAACAGGAACTCTGGATAAAGCTTTTGTCGAGTTGTTCCAAGGAGTGGAGGAAAAGGAGGAAGAAGAGCCACCCCACCGGCTGTGAAGCAGCCAGGGCCGTGCCAGGTGGCTCTGCGGGACCCAGCACTGGCTCATTCCCACTGGGAATGACAAACCCTTCAAAGCCTCAGGGCTTCTCAGCAGACCAAGCCCTCGTGCTGGGCTCTCCCCCGGCCGTGCCGCAGGCTGGCACACAGCACCAGGCACCGGCTGCCTCCCGGTGCTGAGGCTTCATAAACTTTGCAGGGTATTTTTAGCCTCTTCCCAAATGCGATGCTCTGAAAGCAGGAGGATGTAGCAGATTTGCTGGCAGGGTGGGAGCTCTCATTTTCAGGGGGCTGATGGCATCGCTTTGGGAGGGGTGAAAACGCAGCAGCTGTGATTTCTCCGAGCTGCCGCGGGCTGTTGGTGTTACCTGTAGCTCCTCACCCGCAGCACGAGATTCCCCATGTTGGCTTTTAGGGCATTTTAATTTTTGTTCTCATTCCTCGCTTTCATCTTTTGACTGTTTCCTTTAGCTCCTGATGAAACCCAAGCATCTCCTGTGCATCCATGCAGGGCAGGACAGTCTCTGGCTCCAGGCATGCAAAAGGAAATTGATTTATTTTCAGGGGAAAGTGTTAATCTGGCTCAGCTCCGGGGCTGGAGGTGCTTTGTCTGCCTCACATTATTGTTGAAGTACCTCCAAAAGGCCACAAAGATCAAAGACATGCTGCTGTGCTTGAATTAGTGCCAGGTCCAGGATAGCTGGACCAAACCCACATGCCATGATCAGCATGACGCTGGCTACCAGTTGCTGTGGGTGCTTGACACCAGCGACGGGCTGTGGAGCTGCTGGTGCTTGGTGTCCACAGTACAACTGACCTAGCTTGGGGGTAACCCAGCTCCCTCCTGACCTGGAATCAGGTGTTTCCATCGGTTTGGGGGTGTTTTTTACCTCTCTCAGTTTTTCTTGGTGGCCGAGAGCAAGCGGGGCGAGAGTAGAGTGCAGCAGGGAAATCTTGCAGCCTCAGACTTCCTTCCGGCTGTGGGGCAGTGGTGGCAAGAGATGAGTTTATTTCTTTGAAATCCGGACTGCCCTGGTCTCTGCTGCGGTGAGTGCAGTGCCGAGCTGCCCATTCTGGAAAGCAGTGTCAGGGTTAGGAGCAGCCCGAGGTTTGCCGTTACAGCGACATCTACTTTCACTTCCTGATTTGAGGCTTGGAAGGCATTTGTCTGCCTCGAAACCTTAAATCCCCTCTGGTCACCCAGCTGCTCTCACACGAGGCTGGGCACCATCACTGCTGCCAGTGCAGCAGCTGTCGGGGACCAGACAGGCGTCTCCCCAGTATGGACCTCACCTGTCCGTGGGCGTTCTCCTCCAGCGGGAGTGTGTCCGGAAGAGGGAGGAGTGATTGGGGGGGGGGGGGTGGAGGGTGGGAGGAGGCTCATTTGTGTTGCAAATTGTATTTCAAAGTTACCAGGCCGGTCCCACAATACTTGGCAGAAATGCAGTGCTGGACCTGGTGGGTGGCTGGGTGGATGTGCCATGAGGATGTCACCGAGGGGGATATGATGTGGAAACCCTTTGCAGTGCCACGTTTTGTTGGAGCCTGGGTTTGCTGTCAGTGGGGATGTGCTCGTCCTGTTCCTGGGCCAAAAAGGAAGAGCATCAGCTGGAAAAATACTTTTGGTTTCTAGGGTGGTGTGGGAGCTGCGGGGCATCACACTGTGGCCAGGCTACCACAATGTATGGCCTTGGACAGGGGCTGGGTGCCTGGCTCTTGATTTTGGGGAACCAGGGCCATGCATGGAGCTGCCCCATGGCCCCAGTCCCATCAGCATTGCCAGCACAGAGCCATGAGCACTGGAGCTGGTGTGTGTGTCTGTGGGAAGGAGTGCCCAGCTGTGGGCACCATGGCAAGCCTCTGCCCAGCATGGTTTGCTGGCAGCTCCAAAATTACTGCCCTTCACACCCTGTTCACATAGTGGGGACCTGCTCTCCTGCCCCCTGTGCCTCCTCCCAAGGCCAGGTTTCAGTCCCTTTTGGCTCAGTGGACTCAGGCAGGCACTGTGCTCTCTCCTGGTTCACGGAGCAGGGGTCCCTCCCCAGCGCAGGGGCTTCGGTTGTTGAATCAAGCACCTAATGCTCCGGAGGATGCTCAGGCAGAAGGTGTGGAGGGTGGGCAAAGTCATGCTGGATGAGAATCATGGTTCCACTAAAGATGTTGGGTCTGGAAGGGAAGAGCCTGAGGGTAACTGATGGCCTGTTTTGAGAATTCACCCTTGGGTTGGTCCCATACCCTGGAGCACGTCCATGCCCTAATAAACTGTATCTCTTGAAGCAACATGACTCATTCTCAGCCTGAGCAGCCATCGAGGGCCAGGCCTGGAGGAGCTGCCCTTCCCAGGCACTTCTCTGAGATCCCTCTCTACCTCTGCCCTTTCAGGAACAGAAGTTTTGCCAGCGCTATGACCAGCTGATGGAGGCCTGGGAAAAAAAAGTGGAGCGCATCGAAAATAACCCCCGGCGCCGTGCCAAAGAGAGCAAAGTGCGGGAATACTATGAGAAGCAATTCCCGGAGATCCGGAAGCAGCGGGAACTGCAAGAGCGCATGCAGAGGTTAGAGGAGAAGCGGTAGGAAGGGGCTGAGCTGGTATCAGACAGCCTTTCTTTTTTCTTTGGGAATGGGTGTGGGATTTGCTTGCGGGAGGAGTGGGCTGGGATGGTTGTCGGTCCCTTTTCTCCCTCTCTAGTCAAAGGCAGAAGCCAGCAGATGAGCAGACTTGCTGCTTTTTCCCCAGGGTGGCTCAGCACAGAGCCAAAAGAAGGACAAATGTTAGGAATGTGACTACCTGTCTCACCTCTGCTGCTGATCTCCCAGCTGGCCATGTTGGAGCCAGGGGCAGCTCCCTTGTGCTGGCCACATGGCCAGGACAGCGCTAGCTCCTGCCTTGCTGATGGGTCCAAATTCAGTTGTATGAGACTTGCAGATGCATTTGGTCATGTTGATGATTTAATACATGCACATGCTTTGATGGGAGAATGGGCAGGGAGAAGAAACATCTGCAGAGGCTATTGGAATGGCTGCAAATGATATGAAGGGAGCAAAATGTCACTGAAAGGGATGTCCCCTGTCTCTCCCAGCCCCTGTCTGTTTTCCTCTCCTCATTGGAAGTGCAATTGAGGTCACATTGTTTCTTGCCAGGAGGAGACACGATTTCATGATCTCCACCCTTTTTACTGAAAACTCCCTGTCCTTCACATTTCAGCCCTGGGATCTTGCCCAGGGACACCTGATGTGTGCAGAATCCAAACTGACTGCCAGCATCCCATCCTTGTGACCCACTAACAACTGGATGGGTCCAAACTTCCTAATTGATGACTTTATTTTATCTTAAACAGAAAGGGAGAAATGGTACTGAGAAATGTTTTAATTTTTTACCTGCTTAATAAGAAAAGTTGTAATTCCTTGGGATGTGTGGCTGATAATGGAAGTGGGGGGAAGATGTCAATGGATGGGTTTGATTTAAAATTTCTTGGAGCATTTTCAAACCAGATGTGGTGGCACAGTGCTAATGGCTCAGTACTAACACTGACACCTTTTTGCCATTGCTGTGGTGGGATGAACAGGAGAAAATACAGGGGAGAGTGTGGTTGGGTGTGAAATGTGCTTATGTTCTAGCAATCCAGGAAGCTGGCACAGGTAAGGAAGGTGGTTTGAGTCTCTCGACTGTGAGCCCTAAACGCGGGCACCATTCCCGCAGCGTGGGATGGGGTGGCCTGGTTGGAGTGTTGGGATATGGCTATTATGGAGGTCAAAGTTGTCTTGAATGTGGTTTGCTGCTTGTGAAATGGAGCATCAGTGCCTGAGTGTGTCACTGCCCTTTCCCAGCAGGGTAGGACAGAGGGGCAGTGGCGGGCTCTCCATGTCAGCTGCACGCAGCGAGCACGAGGTGTCAGAAATCATCGACGGGCTCTCAGAACAAGAGGTGAGACCGGGTTATCTTTTCTTGTCCTCTTCACCCCTGTGTCTTCTCCAAGGAAACCTAGAGAGTACTGCCAGGTCCCATGATGAAATTCAATGCCAAATCTAGGCCACACCGAGGTTGGGGAGGTTGCCATGATGCCTAACAGACTTTCTGGACAGGATCCAAAGTTAGGTGTTCATTTAATATCCAGCAGCATCTTTCCAACCACGTGAGAGATGTAATAGAGCTGTGCAATGTTCTGCAGGAGCAAAACATGGAGCTGGTGGCCAATGGGTCGAGTTTATTGGCATTCGGCTGTCGCAGGGAAATCCCAGTGTGCTGCTTGTCCTGGGTAGCACCCCACAAACACCTCCTGGCTGTGGTTTATACTGGAAGCGGAGGTGGGAAGGGAAGGGAGCCGGCGCCCAGACTGCCGGGTGGAGGGGTTTTTCTGTTTCATTTTGTTTTGAATGGGCTGTGTGGCTTGACACAGGGGAATCCTATGGAATGAATGGTTTGTACGTGAGCCAGTTGGCCCACATCTTCTGGGAGTGCTCCATTCATCTTGAAACATCCCCGTGACCTCGGCTTCGTTTGGATCTGGTTTCACAAGGGTTCCACTCTCTTGGCACAGAGGCGAGCTGCAGTGAATAGATCATGTTTGGGAGGGGAGAGCAGCCATAGCTGGGATGTTTGCTGCCTGCACACGATGGCTCGATCCCTGTCCGGGATCCCAGGCAGTTTGCTCTTAGCCAGTTAAGGCGACAACCTGGAGGACATGGATCTTGGAAGCAGAGGGAAATTTCACAGCTCTGCAGAGGTTCGTGGCCAAGGGGAACGTTAGCTCATCACCTCCAACCTACTGCAGTGTGCTGCTGAACTCCACCCCGATAGCCACCTGCTGAGCCCCAAATCACAGCTTCACTTGTCTCAGAGGAGACCTTAGGAGGTTCCAGCTCTTTCACAGGGTTGGAAGGAGCAGGGAGGTGAGAACTGGGGAGCATTGCTGGCAGCAGGGCCAGTTTTCTGCACGTTACTGGAGAGGAGAGTGGTCTGGCTGCTGGCTGATGGGGTGTATTGGCAGTGCTCAGCACCCCAAGACCCTGCCAGGCAAGGGGAGAGGCCCTGTGCCCTCAGCTGCAGGCAGTGCTCCTGCCAGCTGCCTCTCTGCTCTGCACAGAGGCTTCTCCTGTTGCCGTGGACAGCCTGTGGTTGTCTGGATCAATGCTCTGGCTGCGAGCTGTCTCTGACCTCCCACCATGAGGTGACACCCCCAGGCATCTGGAGCAGCCGGTTGCTAAACAGGAGGTGTCCTAGTGAGGATGAGGAAGGTGATCAAATGTGTTGAAATGTCCATGTCTGTGTATTGAGCTGCACTTCAGGAAGAGGAGGTGGGGTCTGATCAGGCTCAGCGGGGAAGCAGAGCAGCACTGGGCAGGCAGGGGTCGGCAGCTTGTTGGAAGGATCGGACATTTCTCCCAGGAACATGCATCTGCCTGTAAATTAAAACAAACAGTACTGGAGACCTGGCCTTCCTGGGTCAAGGGTGGAAGTTTGTTTAAGCAATGCCATTTCAAGTTGACAGGGAGGACTCAGGGTGATGGTGCAAGTGAAAGAGGATGGCCAGAACATCTCTTCATCCCTGCGGCGTGAACCTGTGCCAGGGAACCACCAGCAGCTCAGCTGAAGGGACAGTCCCTGCATTCAGGCAGAGGATGGTACAAATGAGACATCACAATGGCCTGTCTAATTGCAAATACTTAAGGAAACCAGTGTGCCCAGTCTGTCCTGTCCTGGTGTGCAGCTGGGGCTCTGAATGAACTTTGTGTTCCATAGGATGGAGTAAAGGCATCAGATTATGTCCCAGGGTGTTGCAGTAAGAAGAAAAAAAAAAGGAATGACAGCCCCGTTATAGTGACATTTGAAAATCCTGGAACAATTTAGGTTTCCTGTGGAAGGGAGAAATGACGTCTCCCTTTGCCCACCCATTCAGGCAGCTTTGCAGAGCTGGCCCACTTCCTTTGCAGTTTGGGTGGGGGGATGAACCTCCATGTGGTCATGGGTTTGATGGCTGGGAAAGGGTCTGCATTCCCTGTGCCACCGCTTGACTTGTCTCTCATCATGGTCAGGAGCTGTTTTGCTTAAATCATTTCCACGCGGAATCTTAAAGCCTTTTAATCCAAAATGAAAGAATAATTGTTTCCTGGCTGACAGTGATCGCCTCTTTCAGTGTTTAATTTACAATTACTCTAGCAATAAAGCTGTCTAGTGCTTGCTTTTGAATTCTCCTGTTCCTCCTCCTCCTGTCCTTTTCCTCTTGAACATCTGTCCCCTGCAGTCCCCGCGGGCCCGTGGTGCTGACCAACTGTTCTCTCTGCTTTCCCCAAAGAACCTGGAGAAGCAGATGCGCCAGCTCGCTGTCATCCCGCCCATGCTCTACGATGCTGACCAGCAGCGCATTAAATTCATCAACATGAACGGCCTCATGGATGACCCCATGAAGGTCTACAAGGACCGGCAGGTGATGAACATGTGGAGCGAACAGGAGAAGGAGACCTTCCGGGAAAAGTGAGTGCAGCCCACACACCTCTCTCAGTGCAGCCTTTAGGAAACGTGGACAGGATTCGTGCAGGGCTTCGGCCGGGGCCCCAGCACACTAAGACATGAATTTCCCAGGGGCTTATCTTGCCCCCCAGGGACACAGCTACAGCCCCTGTGTTACCTTGAACCTGGGCACAGGGTGATGGACCTGCACAGAAACCTCAGGCCTTGCTGTGTGGTTGGGGTGTTCGTGCCCGTGTGCTGAGCTGTGGGAAGCTGCTGCTTGCGACAGGGTGAGAATGGGAAGTTTTTCTGCTTTTGCATTCCCTGTTGTATCAGCCAGTTCAAGGATAACGCCAGTGAAACCAAACACTCCATACACATTACCTTTCTGTATTTACATGCTATCCTTTGGGCACTGTGTGTCCAGGGGAATTCTCGTGGCTGTCAGTGTTCAACCCCCCTATGTGGACCCCCTCAGGCTGCAGCTTCCAGCTGGTGCCCGTCCCTCAGCGCTCCGTCCTGCTGTCTGCAGGATTTGCCACCGGCTGCTGTTTCCATGGATGCATTCCCACATCAGACACGTGCAGACTCTGGCTGTGGTGCTTTCTACTGTTTGCAAGCAGTGCTTGGGAACAGCTTTGCTCCAGCAGCTGAGATCAGTTGCGTGATGACTATTCCCTTCCCTGGGTACCACTGTGCTGTCAGCCAAGATGGGGGTCCCCAGCTCAGTCTCACATCCAGACTCCCCTGTATCTCATAGCCCTATGCCAGGTGTGTTTGCATGGAGGACTGGAGCAGCCTTTGTGCCCCAGTGTGCTGTGTTTGTCTGTAAAAACAGAGCTGGAGTTCAGCTTACAGTAGGATGAGCTCTGTTGGTGGCTCCCTGCTGTGGACATGAGGGACATGGAGGTATGTGGGTGTGCCAGGGCCACCTTGTTCCTTGCAGCAGCACCACTTAGTCTGGCCTCCAGACTGTCATGGGATGGCTCCATGGATTACCAGCAGGCCCACAGCCAGCCAAGCTGGAAGCTTCTCTGTGTCCAGGATTCCTCCTCCTGTCCCTGCTTGTGACAACTCCCGTTTGCAGCTGAAATAATTGATTGCCAAGATGGACCGAAAAAGAACAAAACAAGCAAACCAGCTCCAAGCCTTTGCTAGAGGAGAATCCTCATTGCTAATTAGCCTTAAAATGTGCCACTCCAAACAGCAAGGCTTGCCACAAATGACGCAAAGGCTAATTACTTGGTCTTTAATGGCAGGGCCGTGCCTGGCTAATGGGGCTGGAAGAATCCACACCCAGTGTGTGCATCCTGCTGTGCACGGTGGTTTCTGTGTCATCACTGTGGGTGATATAGAGCTTGAGGCATAAATACAGCAGGGTTTCAGGGCTCTCACAAAGCTCATTTTGAGAAATTGGTACTCAGGAGCTGTAAGAAGGGTGCAGGGAGTCCTGCCCTGGCTCTCTCCCACCCTGGCGTGCAGGTAGCTGAGCTGCCTGCTGTGCTGCAGCTTCTAACCTGGGTTTTTAAGGTGAACCAGAGTTGTGTCATCCATGATTGTGACCCAGAGCTGGCCTCCTCCTGAGACCAGGAAAACCTGGAGCAACCTTTTGTTCAGCCCTGTTGGTGGGTGCTCTTGGAGTAAACAGCCAGGCACTGCAAGGCCGACAAATGCCAGGTCTGAACTATTTTAGCTGTCAGAACATAACCACGAGGAAGAGTCTGATTTGATTTGCTTCTGGGCAGAATTTCAGGTCTCTGTTGAGAGTCCATTGCTGGCCTACTCCAGGGAAGCTGTGGCTTGCTGGTGAAGGAGCAGGGTGCTGCTCAGGCATTGAAGCACTGCCGTGCTGCACACTGTGACAATGGAGCATCCATCTCTCATCATGGGGACATGGCCTGCCCTGTGAAAGAAAGTGGATTGTCACCTGCATTGCCTCTGACAGGGCTCCATGCCCTGATCCCAGGTTGTCTGAGCAGCCTGGCTGCTTTGCTTTTTTCCTTTTTTTTTTTCCCCTAGCATTTCTGGTTTCTTTTTTTCTCTGGTGACCACTTATGGTGACAGTGTTCTCATTGCAGTGCCACCCAAAACATATGGGATCCTGCATAAGAAGGGCATCAGCATGTGGGTGACAGCACCCACATCCTGCTGCCATGGCTAGAGTTGGTCAGGCCCTCACCGAGTTCAGTTTAGTGCCTTGACTCTGAGTTTGGCACTGGGACAGAGCAGCAAAGGTAGGAGAGAGCTCAGCCAGCTGCCCCAGGGGAATCACTGGCAGGGCTGGAGACACCAAGGTGCTGGCCACATCCCGCCCATGTTACACCCACACCACAGCTCTCCCACCTTTTGGCTCTGATCCACTTCCCGAGGGCACAGAGCCATCAGCTCCTGGGAGCTGGCAGAGGTGCACGAGCTGAACATGGCTCCCAGGGGTAAAGCCTGTGCTGGTGGCCTCTCCTCTGGGGCCAGTGCTGTGCTGCAGCCCTGGCACAAAGTCACTGCTCACCAGGCTCACTGTGCTTTGGTGATGCACCAGTTAACTGTGCTGCCAGCGGGACCACCTCGTGCCAAGGGCTTGCTGACCTGATTTGTTGGAAGAACCATCTCTCTGCCCAGGGTCAGCTTCCCCTGAGCAGGCAATGTTGGCTCTTGGGCTGCTGGAGCCACAGATGAGCCTGCTGACAGCTCCTCTACTTGCTGGGCACAAGGCAGTGTTCCTTGGAGCCACTGTGCCACCGGGGATCTCTTGAGCTACTCAGCATTATGGCAGCTCTGTGCTTCCTCCTGGGGTTTGGGGTTTCCTTCCTGCCCTTTGCAGCTGCTCCCAACAGCCCAGCGGGGCTTGGGGTCCTGCTCAGTGGCAGAGCCACACACGGACATGATGTGGGGTGTGATGGCAATTCCTCTCCCTTTCCTTGCCGAATCCTGCGACCTTGGCCAAGTGTGCTGCTACCCTCTGTGCCTGTCCTGCTGTTGGTGTGGGCTTGGGTGTCCATGGGATTGAGCAGGGTGATGAGCAGCTGTCAAGCACTGCTGGCCCCTCTTCCCATGATGAACATTTGCACATCGAAGCTCCCAACCAGCCCAGCTCCACTGGGCTAAATTTAAAGTTCCTGTCTTTCTGGGAAGCTGAGCAGCAGACAAGTATTTTCTCAAACGCCGAAGTCCCTCAGGGATCTGTCCTCGCTGCTCCGGGCGTGCAGGGCACGGCAGCCCAGCTGTGAGGGGGTCAGAGCCAGCACCCAGACTAACCCTCTCCCTCTCGCTCCACAGGTTCATGCAGCATCCGAAGAACTTCGGCCTGATCGCATCCTTTCTGGACAGGAAGGTAAGCCTCCCTGCCTGGCTTTAACCTGAATCATGCTGTCTCTCCTCCATCACTTGGCTCATGGTACTGGAGCTACCAGCAGCTGCTGGGCACCTGTGGGCGGTGGTGGCTCCGAGCCCCGGGCACGGTCCAGACGCCTCCCGGCTTCCTGCAGGGACGAGGGACTGAGTCAGCTGCGGAGAGACTGGGAGCTCGGAGCCGAGAGGTGTGAACGCAGCCAGCCTGGCGCGTGGGTGTCTCAGCCCACCCCGTGATCTGCCTGAGGAGCTGCTTTCCAGCATCTCCCGGAGGCATTTTGCACCAGCCAGGCTGTCACACGGGGTGGGCGCTCGGCTGCCCAGCACAAAGTGAAGGGGTCTCTTTGCTCAGGGAGAAGATCATGAGGGTGGGCTGAGTCCCATTTCATCCAGCAGTTCGGGTGGGTGTCCTATAAGCACATACATCTCCCCTTGGTGTTTAGGAAGAGTTTGCTCGTGGGACCTTTCCCAGGCCTCTGTGTTGTGCTGCTTGGAATTTTTTTTTACTGTTAATTGGGCTGATGAAGAAAGGTTTGAGAAAGAAATATGGCGAAGAGCGAGTCTCTGGTCCTGTTCTAAGCAAGACTAGGTACCTTCTGTGGGACAGGCCATATGGGCAAATCCTGGACAGACACAGCCTGGAAGGAGAGCGATATCCATCACCCAGATGCTCCCCTGAGCAGGAAACATTTGAGCGCTGCTGCTTTTCTGGTCCCTGTAGTTAGTTGCATCCTCTGCCCTTCTCATGCAGGGTGTCATCCATGAAATGTTCCCTCACTCTGGGGGAACCCCTCTGCCCTTTAGAGGGTGGCCTTCAGAGGTCCTTTCTACCTTAAATTATTCTCTGCTTCTGCATGACTCAGACTGGGGAAATAATTTATAAGGCCTTGACCTTCCTGTCCAAAGTAACAAGGAAGCAAAGGCCAGCAGCCACCTCGTGCTGCTGCTGTTGCTGTAAGATTCCGAGCTCTTCAGCCTTTCCCATTTGGTAAAGCCGAAAGCGATGGGACTTGGATGATGTTCACAATCCAGTCTGTGTTCCAAGCTGTAAAATGTCTTCTAATTTTATTTGTACTCGTTTGTAAATCAGGCTGTAATTATGATACAGAACACATCCATTATCCTGTTGGAGAGAGATGCAAAGTATGGCTCAATGTAATGAATTAATAGATTTTTAAATTGCATTATAAAAAAATAGTGATCTTAGCCCTTGGAACAGATGACTGTAAGTTTTTGTGTTCGCGTGTGTGTGTATAATCAGAGCTAGTTTAGAAGGAGATCCAATTAACACTTTAAAAGTTGCAATCTGTTTTTGCAAATGGTTCCACTCCTTGCAGAGGGATGGGGCGAGCACAGCCCCCGGGCACCCCCGGGCGCACGCAGCTGCCCCCGGCTCCTGAGCACTTGTGGTGTGATGGGTCTGTGGGATTATTCCTGTTCATGCAGCCACTGATCCCTATATGTGAAGGTGTAGCCCGAGACCAGTATTCAGGTGTCCACCCAGTTCAGCAGAGGATTTTTCCCAGCATGCTGGCACGCTCTGTGCTGTTCAGGAGCAGGATATGTCCTGGCCACAGTTCCTTGTTTTCCTAACACGTCCAATCTGTGATGGTGCTTGTGGAGCCAGCCATTGGAGTTGGAGTTGGGATGGCAGCTCCTGAACGCTGGGATCTCAATCTGTCCACGAGAAAGTCGTGGGCGCTCGAGCCAGCGAGCTTAATGGGTGGAAGTAACACCAGCTGACAGTTGTGTGGCAGGTTGTGCCTCGTGTAACCTCAACAGAGGGTGACAGGCAGCTCCTTCTTCTGCCTCTGGTTGCCACAGTCATCTGGGGTCAGCCCTTCCTCTGCTTCGTTTCCAACATTGGGTGCTCTCTGCTCAGCACCCCCTCTCTGTCTCCTCACACCTGCAGGACCACCCTGGTCTGTCCCTTGGAAGAGCTCAGCCTTTTTACTGGGTCACGGTGCATGGCCCCACTCTTCCAGCTCCGGAGGCCTTTGGGAGAGAGGGGAAAGGAAGCTGTTGGGCTGCAGGTCTTCAGGATCAGCAGGAGACCCGGTGATGGCCGGGTCTGAATGCTGCTCCTGGAAGTCTGTGCCCTGACAGCGCAAGAGAACAGGACCTTCTGTTCCCTGACTTGCCCATGTCATTGCAGACGGTGGCTGACTGTGTCCTCTATTATTACCTGACCAAGAAGAATGAGAATTACAAGAACCTTGTAAGGAGAAATTACCGGCGGCGCGGGAAGAGCCAGGTAAGAGCTGGAGGAGCACCTGGAAGCGTCGTCGCTTGGCCTGAGCAAGGAGCTGTAGTGCTTTCTGTGAGCCCCCAAGCATTGCTTTTTCCCCTCCCCATGTGGGGATCTTGCTTGCAGGCTGTGATGGGGCTGTGGTTGTGCTCTTCTAGCTTTTCAGAACATGCTTTTTTCTGGCAGTTGATGTTTGTCCGTCCCTATGCCAAGGTCACAGTATCTTTAAAAAAGCAAACAAACCCAAGATGCTTAAAAAAGGGGATGGAGTAAATGCAGAAAACCTGGCTGCGTGTCAGGAGCACAGGGTTGCCCGTGCAGCCTGGGCTCTGTGCAAGAACCAAGTGGGGCTCTCTCCTCTCTGGAGATGGCAGCTGTGGTGCCAATGACAGGGCTCCTGGGAGCTGAGTGACGGGTTGCTCCTGCTTTGCAGAGCCTGCCCAAGGCTCTTCCTATAGGCAAAGGTGTGGGAGGAGAACGACTTGGGTGGCAGTGACTTCTGGTGATGCCTGAGCAGAGGCATATAAATCCATCTGGAGTGTGTGTGGTGTCGGAGATGCCTGTGGGGCTGGCTGATTTGGCACTGAAGCTAGAGGAGACCCTCAAGCCTTTGGTTAAGGGTAGAGCAGATATCAGGACGCTACAAGGTGCCTGTGGGTAGGGGACTGAGTCAACCCTTGCTGTTATCATGGCCAAGATACAAATCTAGACATGACCTTGGCAGTGTTGCTGCTGATCCCACAATAGCCAGGTACCCAGATAAGTGCTAACCTTTTGGGCAGGTGCCTTATCCCCACAAATGCTTTCAGCCAGAGGCAGGTCCTGCTGGTGGATCCCCACATCCACGAAGTGAGTGATTATTCACATAATGAGGAGAGTGAGGTGGCCACAAAGGGACTGTCTCCTCAGATAATGTGGAATAAGGATGGAAAAACTGGCCTGGCCCATGCCACCACTGACATCAGCAGCTCCTCACGCTGCATGGCCATAAAAAGCAGCACTTGGGTCTAGATCCTGATTGGGAAGCAGATAGGTAGCCTCACTCCAATTTGATTTCTGCAGCATTAAGGCATCAGAATAGTTAGCACATGACGAATGTCATGGACGGGGCCCAATTTTCCCTTCTTTTTTTCAGAGACATTAGGGATGGATAAAGCCCTATTAGATTATCCAGTCCCTCTCCCAGCAAACACAGGGTGGTTCCCTCCAGTACATTTTTATAGTGTTTACCATGGTCTGTTTTGTTAGATCACAGCAACTAGAACATGAGGCCACATTTGTTTCTACTTAGCGGTGGAGACATTTAGCACAGCTCATTCTGGTTTCAATGTTAAATTGAGCAAGTGTGGAGAGTGAGAGGCTTTTCTCTGCATCAGCCTACCTACCCCTGAGGCCAAAGGCTTGCCCATCCTGCACCCAGCAGGGACTATTTGTGTTTTGGTTTTTAAAATTATCCAAAGCATCACTAGCTGCAGATTTCCCATGACGCTTTCCCTCACTTATGAGCCTGGTCCAGCCTGGGCACTGGAGATTTGTGCTGCCCTTTGGAACCTCATTCAGTGCCAGCCTTTGGAAGCAGGGACTTGCTTCATCAACTGTAGGAAAAGGCAGGGCTGTTTTTGCAAGTAGGAATTGCACCGAAGGGAGCGACTGCACCTCCCCTGGAGCAGATCTCAGCCAGATTATTGATTTTGAAAGGGGAGTCCCCTTGAGTTTGCGAGGGGGAAGTGACGCAGTGCATATTTCCCATTACTGTTGGTTGCTCAGGTGGAAGGTGGGATATTCAGAGAAGCTTTAAGAGCCACGGGCTGGCTGCATGATTTGCAGTAGGAGAGAGGTGCTAAACAGCAGTTGCTGTATATAATCCAGCTGGGAGCAGCTCTTCCCCAGAGTTCTTGATGGGTTTTGAGATGCACACTTTGTGCTGTGCTACCTCCAGTGTTTGCATCCATTTCCTGCAAGGCTGCATGAGAGGAGCGCTAGAAGAGCATGTGTGCAGGCTTGGGAAGGGCACACTGCTGCGTAGGCTGCGGGGGCAGCACAGCTGGGTCTGTGCTGCAGGGGAGGCTGTGCTAGGGTGGGATTTTGTGGTAATGAAGGGAGGAATGTGTTGTTAAAAGTCCTGTCAGAAGCTGGTGGGAGCAGTGAAGCATCTTCCTTGCACCCCTTCACAATCTCCCTTGAGCACTGTTCCCTTGGGAACTGCTTTCCCAGGCCAGGCTGGGTTGGCACGCAGCCAGCCAGCATAGGAGAGGTTAGATACTGGCAGGCCTGGAGGGCTGGGATGGAGGGATGCTCCTGGTGGGATTTTGCTTAGTGAGTCTTTTCAGAAGCAGCTGAAATTCTGCCTGTGTTGCAGAAGTTGTGCTCATTTGGGAGTAACCCATCCTGAAGGCTCAGCTCTAACATTGGCTGCCCATCCTCCTGCTTGTTCCCAGGGGTCCTGGATTGTTTGTAACCCTGTGCAGGTCCCTCATCTCCTGTCTTCCATGTGGCCTGGTGAGGAGTAGGGACTGTGACTGAGGAGCCTGCAGCTTTGGGGTGACCCAGCACCTGCAGCTCTGCCATTACTTGCCCAGTCTTAGGCGCCAGAGATGGTGACGGGATGAAGGACAGGAGACACGGAGGGACAGCACAGGGATGGGCAATGTGCAGGGAGGAGACAGAGCCCTAGGCAGCCTTCCTGCTAGACTGGGATGCATGGCACTGTGTTCCCAGCACGACCTGTGCTCTGAGCATGGATTTCCCTGCTGGTAAGGGTTCCAGCAGTTAAACGCCAAAAACTGAGATTTAATTAATTTAGAGCAGGGGAGGAGAGGTTGGCTTTTGTACCAGATGAGAGGAGCGGATGAGGTTTGATACAAAGAGCATTTCAAGTGGCCCTATGCTGGTTTCTTCCTCCTTTTCTCATGGAGAGGTTGGTGGTCTTATTTGCTCTTGGAGGCTGTGGGGAGCTCGAGAGCGAAGGGGAGATAATTACACATAGAAATAAAGCTGCTCTGGTGTCAGGACTATCTTTGTGGCCTGCTTATTAAAAGTCCATTAAAAAATAAGAATCCCACTGCTCCCTGGCTGATGGTCCCCTGGCAAGGGATATTCCTCATAAAGCTGCTACTTATTGTTAAAAAATCTCCTGCCAAGAGCAGGGGCTTCACATGATTACAGTTCCAGTTTGTCAGAAAACTGAGCCACCCGCTCCAAGGCAGGGCTCATGCTCCCGGCATGCTGCCTTCCTCGGACTGAAGAGTGAAAGGTACCCACATCCAGTGGGTCATGATGCATAATATTAAGGCTCCTGAAGTTAAGATATTTCTAAAATAATCCTCTGTCTTTGTGTATGGAAAAGGCAATTTAACCCTGCAAGGGGGGAATTGATGGGAAGAGAAATAGCTTCCTAGTTGTCATTTCTCATTGGAAAGAAAGAAAAGAATTTGTGCCACAGTAAGAGTCTGATCCAATTGTCAGTGTGCAGTAATAAGCATAAATTTGCATGAGCTTGTAATGAAAGGCTCTTGTGCGGATGTGTCACCTCAGGGTCTGTGGCAGTCGGTCTTCAGGATATTTTCAGAATGACTCTCTGTGAACCCCTCAAATTCTATAGCAGGGGCACCAAAACTGAAGCACCATGTGCTTTTCCCTTTGGGAAGCTGTCTTGCCGGGCTGTGGGAGCACAAGCATTGGGCTGAAACCGAGCTGGATGGAGAGTGACCCTACTTCAACATAATTATTCCGCTTGGAGCGTGAGGTTTTTATTCCAGAGTGAGTTTGCTTTGAGTTTGGAGTAGCGTTGCCCGTGTGGTAGTGGAGTGGCCACAGCATGCCAGATATGCTTCCTACGGTGGTGCTGGTGAATTCCTGGGGGGAAAAACCATGGGGCTCCCATGCAATGCTGGGATGGACAGGCGAGGGGCTATCCCACCAGGCACAGCCGTCTATGCTCTCTCCAGTGTCGGGTCGGTCGGCAGCGGCGATGGGCGGCTGGAGGAGCCGCCTGCCCGCCCTGGGGATGACTCAGAGGGGGATGAAGTCATGGTGGACGGACACGGCCCGCCGGATGTGCCGTCATGCCGATCCCCCTCGGCGCTGCTGTCAGACGGTGCTCACGTATTCCCTGGCAAAAGGGCCCCGTGTGTTGGCCTTGAAGCTTTCGAGGACTTGCTCCGTGGCACCCGGGGGACTGGAGCCGCCCAGACCCCCCTTCCTCTGCTGAGAGCGGTGCCAGAGCTGTGCTGGCAGAGTGGAGACCCACGGTGTGACCTGGCCAGGCGGCCAGCGCTGTCCCCTGCCAGGCCCGACAGCCTTTCCCAGGCCCACCCTCTTCCCTGCCCCCTGCCAAAACCCAAATTGAATTATCCATCCCACCGCTGTCCCGCCCTCCCCAAACACAAACCATTCCCCTCACCGCCGCAGATAAACAGCCCCAGCCCAGATTTGTATAAACAACCCGTTTACTTTTTTGGCAGAAGCGCATCCCGGCAGGGTCTGGCCAGGTTTGATATCTCATGGGTCCTGCAACCTCAGGAAAAATCTGGCCAGGCAGGTTTTTCTGGCCATCAGCAGCCCTGTTGCAGGGGCTGGCAGGGCTCAGGCTTCCAAATAGTGCCTGCACCCTGTCCCCAGTGCAGGAGCAGAGCTCCCACCAGGCTCCAGCCTTGCCATGCCATCACCTCCCCTCCCTCCACCAGGATCAAGTCCAAAGCTCATCAAACTGCCTCTAACACTGCAAATTGTGCAAGTGCTCCTGCTTCAGTAACCACAGCAGCTAATGAGAGGAATGATACTTGTTTCTGGGAAGCATTTGATCTTCATCAATCTGGGGAGTGGCTTCTTGTTAGTGACAAAGGGCTTGACAACTTCTCTTTCAGATGCAGGCAGATATTTGTCACAAAATCCTGGTGTAATAATACAGCACATATGCAGCCCTGGATGTGGCCAGTAAAGTTTGTGTCACAAATACCAACAAATTGTTCTGCAGGCATTTAAGGCTGTGCTGACTAGGGCTGTATTTAAAACAGCACTGAAATTATCCACGGGTGATCAGGGGCAGTCTGTGATGGAGCGGTTTTCCTGGTTGGGAATGGTGCCAGGGATGCCAGCACTGGGGCATGGGTTCATCTTCTGCTGATGGGATGTCACTGCTGGGACATAAAAGGGCTTGAATTTGGCTCATTTTTTGGACAAATCTGCAGTGTGACAGGGCTGTTGGTGGCCAGGGAAACCAGGCTGAGGCTGCAGGACCCATGAGAAGTCAAAACTGGCCAAATCCCGTGGTCCTGGTCCCTGTCGAGTGCAGCCTCATGGGGAGAATGTCTCACAGAGCATTAATCCCATGGGTGCTGTGCATGTGCTGCTTGGTACAGGCTGTCGCTCTTCAAACCTGCGGTCAGAGGTGAGGTTTATATTGGGGTGCCTGTGCAGGGGAGGTGGGTGAGGTGTGAGATACAGTGGTGCTCGAGCTGACAGCAATCCTGTAACCCTCCCTTGGCACCTGCTCTTTTAGTCTGGACTCCAGTTGCTCCCAAACTCTGTCCCCCAGGGATGCCCTGTAAGGTGCATCGTGCTCGTTCCCCCATCACAAGGGTGCAGCAGCTTCCCCTGCCGCCCCTCCAGGCCACACAATCGGGCAAACACAATGGAAACTCGCATTCCTGAAATCTCAGCTGCAGTTTTGGGGGTGATTTAATGAGAACGATGTGGCCATATTTGGGAAAAGAATCGAAGGATGTGTCGCCACAGGAGGATGGCTGCTTGGTCCCTGGGTCCCCACACAGCCTGCTGGCAGTGCAGGGACAGCAGGGAGACCTGTAGGCTCGGAGCAGGGACAAGCACTGGCAGGCAGGGACACCCAGCCACTTTCCTCCAGGGTAGCACCGGCACAGGCTGCCAATGGACCACTTGCTGATGGACCCTTTGGCCCCCCAGCTGGGCTCTTCTGTGCTGCTTGATCACATCTGCAGGTAGCAATAATAACATAGTCACTTCGGGGAGCTGAACCCCCTCATTCTGGTTGGCCCCCGAGTTGGGACTTGTGTTTCTCCAGCAGCAGGTCGATGTGTCCTCGCAGCAAATGCCTCACCACACCAGTGCCCACGTGAGTACTCCTCAGGACAGGGTTTGGGATCCAGCCTGGGCATTACCGAGCCCAGTGAGGGACGTGCAGCATCTTCCTGGCAGGATGTAGAAGCTGTTGGATTTTGGGATGAGTTGTTTTATCTGTTGTTATGATCCAGGTTTGACTAGGAATGGATGGGAAATAGGTCATTACTAAGTTGCTTTCTAAAGCAGGCACAGCTGAAAATTCGGGAGGAGTCTGCTTCCATGAGGATACAGGGCTTGCTTTGCCCTAGGTTGTCTGTGGCGTGCATGGATGCTGCTCTGTGTCCTGCAAACTGCTGACCCAGCACCTTCCTCTGTTGACAGGGCTCGGAGAGGGGTCGGCATGTGGCCGGGGGGGGAGCAGAGTAAAGCAAACCACAGGGAAGAGAACACACGCGTTCCCTGCCTGGGACAGAGTGGGGGCTCATCTCTACTGCTTCCAAACGTTACGCTCTCTTCCCCTTGGGTCATTTTTCCCTTCGCAAGCAATCAAATCACTTTTTAAAAAACTCAGCAGCAACCCAGAAAAGAAACATTTCCTCTTATGGAAAAGCCCTCGGTGATTCAAGGAGGGATCTGAGTGAGCAGGGTCCTGTAAAAATCACTTCAGTGCTTCACTGGGATCACGGAGTGAGCAGTGGGAAGGTGGCAGTGCCAGCTGTGCTGGGCTGAGCCACACAGGGCCCTGGTGAATGGCTCCCCTGCCCAGCCAGCTCCCAGCACTGCCCAAGATGAACCCACACTCAGGTGCGAGCAATGGGCACGGTTGTGCAGGGTCCAGCATCACTGCAGTTGCACAGCCAGCCCCTCCTCACCCTTGACACACTGCTTGCTCTAAGACCAGTGGCCTGGGAGATGGCACAGGGCTTTCCTGTGGCATGGCAGGGCAGCCTGGCTGTGACTACCAGTGCTTTGCTGCTGGCACTGGCCATGTTTTGTGGCCTGTGGTGCCAGAGAGCTGCACTGGCAAGTGTGTATGGGGCCTGTCTTTGTCTCCCGGGATGGAGGGCACGGCTTTGGCATTGTCCATCTCTACCACGTGAAGATTGTGGTTTGCAGAGTTTGTTGTTTGCCATCAGAGGAACAGCCCAGCTCGAGGCCATTGCTGTTGGAACCGGACCGAGTGAGTCCCGTGCTCTCTCTCATTTTTATCAAATCTGAGCCTGGCCCTTTGATTTTTTTTGACTTGCTTCTGCAGCCAACAGCATCAAATCCAGCCCCGGGACACAAGCAATCAAAGCCAAGTGGCCGGCAGACATTCTTCTTCCTCCCCTTGTTGTTTTGGCAGCGGCTTGTTTTGCTTTGTGGTTTCTCCCATGAGCAGAGGGTGCCGCGCGCGGTCGTGAGAAGCCAGGCTGCGTGGCGGTGGGTGGCAGTGAGGCCTGAGGCATTCCAGACCATTGGATCAGAGGCTCCAGGCCCTGGGAGTCAGTTACATGACACACATATGTATTCCAAGGCTGTCCTCCCTGTGTTCCATGTCCAGACTGCCTCAGGGGGTGGTAGGGAGGTGTGGGGAGCAGTGTTTGCAGTGGCCGTGCAGTATCAAAGCTCAGCTGTGGGTGCTTCTCCCTCTGCTGCGGCATCGGCAAGTGGGGAAGGAAGCTCCATGGGGACTTCGGGTGCCTGAGCAATGTGGTGGCTAAAGAGGCTGGTGCTGCAGGTGCTCAGTAGCCAAGTCCCTGCCCTGGCTCTCACTGGTGTAGCCTGCCAGAGGGAGAGTTTGAAAGCAGGTGGAAGGATGGATGTAGGTGGTGGAGAGAGGATGCTCCCGAGCTATGGCTGTATAGTGCCAGCCCTGTTCCTAGCAAAGATGCCCTGCACAGAATCTGTGGGGCTGGGAAGAGGGGTGAGAGTCAAGTGCCAGGTGCCCAAAGGGCAGTGCATCCTGCCCCTTGGTGCCATTTCAGGATCCCATGGGATGTTCAGGAGGCACCCGTGCATGCCCACGGCCATGGCAGCTGTGCTGGGGCTCCTGGAGAAGCAGCAAAGCAAACCCCAGGCGTTTCTGGCCAGCGTAGAGTCAGCCTTTTGTCTTCAGCTTATCTCGAGCTGGTTTTAATTTGCAACTCCCTGATTGCGTGCAATGACCTCGGCCCGAGCCTGCTCTGCAGCTGAGTGCCCCGGAGAACATCATAAATGCCGTTGATCTGAAGTCACCCGCGGGAGAAGTGAAGAGCTGGCGGCCTGCACACGGGACAGGCGGCACAGCCGAGTGGGTGCTCCCGGCTGCCAGAGGGCTTGGGGCTCACACTGGTGGGATGTAGCTCCCTCCACAGTCCCTGTCGAGGCAGACTTTGGTGTGACATGCTGGGGAGAGGGTTGGCATGTGTCCCTGTGCTGCCGCAGTGAGCTTGTGGCGAGGGTGCAAAGCCGCCTTCGAGCAAAAACCCTGCAGCTTACTGCCTGCAGTGCCTGAGGATGGGCTTGAGTGGCACCAAAACCAGGTGCCTCACAGCTCAGCCTGGCACGCATGGCTCCCTCTACACTAGGGTATACAGGGCTCGTGGCTTGCTCCCTCCTGATTTAAGGAACAAACGGGAACCAGTGGTTTTCCATGGTGTGTTCATCTCCCATAAGAGCTCAGGGCACTGTAATGATGGAAGGGGAGACGATGCACCTGCTGGCAGCCGAATGACGTCCCCTGTGTAGCCAATCTGGACTTGAAACCTGGCATGGGAGAGAAGGAGATGCTGCCCCAGCAGCACTTGGGCTCAGGGACAGGCTCTCTCACAATGCCATCACAGTGACCTGGTTCCCCACCAGTGTATCCAGCAGCAAGCAGTGTGGTTGGGGTTGGCAGGAGCTGGTGGTTGTGGTGCAGGAACTGGACTCCCAGAGATGACCTCATCCCTGCTGGCAAAAGTGGTATTTTGGTGCATGTTTTGAGGGTGCCGTGGCACAGGGAGTGAGAGGGGACCAGGGAAGGGTGTGGGTGCCTCAGTTGCAAGGTGCACGATCCAATGGTTAACGCTGGGATGTCCTGTGGGCAACAGGGAGGTCCCCTGTCCCTGGTCCCCTGCCACAGCCTGACACATCTCACCACAAAGGGGATAGGGAAGACAGCAGTCTTTTTCTGGAGGCTTGCAAGTTTGGAAAATAAATAGCCCTGCACTGTAGGTTAAGCTTGGCATCCTGGTGGATTAATCACTCTGGCTGCAGCCAGCACTGAGAGCCCCGGTGACGAGAGCTGTGGTTTATAGATGATGATTCATCGACTCGACTTAGAGCGACCACGTTATTCCAGCAGATTGCAAAATCATAAGAGGAATGTTGTGGTTAGTTTACGGCTTAACTATGCAAATCGTCAGGAAGCCTTCAGAGCCGGAGAACGTAAGGCACAGCGCGCCCGGATGGCTGGGCGGTGAGCAGGGGCCGGGAGCCGGCGATGGGGCTGTCGGGTACCGGCCGCTCGCGGGAGCCGGGGAGCGGGGAGGTGAGTGATTTGGGGGGAGATGCGGGTCCGGAGCTGGCGGTGAGCGTGCGAGCGGGGCACTTCGGAGGCGAGGGACGCGCTGCCGGCTGGGAAGGGGTTTCTGGCTGGTTCCACCGGCTCCGTGCCCAGGCGAAGGCGTCTCCGGCTGGGCTGGGGAAGGGCGAAGGTGGGGAGTTGCTTCCCCCACCTCCTTCTGCCCTCCCGTCCTGCTTCCAGAAGCAGGCAGTGCCTCGGCAGAGGAAGTAAACAGAGTGGGAGGAGCTGCACCTCTTCCTCGCCGGGGCTTTCTCCCAGCAAGTCCCGCTGCCGGGACGCGCAGCAAGTTGGTCCGTTCTCAGCAGGGTCAGCATTTCGGTGTCCGGGTCCTACCTGGAAGCCGGTGTCTCGCTAAAGTGCGCTTGGAGGCGAAGCTTTATTGCAGCTGAACTCCTGGTGACGTGCCAGCCGATGGAGCTGGCCGGGCAGGGCGAGCCGTGTCGCTCCGGGTGGGAGCCGGGCGCTGGGGGAGCGTGTGTGCCTGCGGCGGGCCCCGGCCCCGGGAACGCGCTGTTCCCGGGAGGAACAGCAGCGCTCTGCGCCGCTCCAGCTGCTCCGGGGCCGGCGGGAGGTTGGGGCAGAGGTGAGCAGGTGTTTGTAATTACGGAGCAGCTCGGGTCGGAGCGCGGGGAGCGGAGGAGGCCGCCTGTCCCCCTGGATTCGGGGCAGGGTCGGCCTCTCGCTCACGCGTCCCGTGTCCGATTTTGTCCTGGGGCCTTTTTAAATAAACAGGATGTGTCGGCAGCGAAAACAAGCAGCAGCGATGCTGAGGAGGAGGAAGGGCGGTCCGGGATTAGAGCGTCTGACCTGGGAGGGAGGGACAGCCCTGCCCTCTGCCACAGGCATCTTCCCTGGCCTCGGGCACATCCCTTCACCCTCTTGTGCAAAGTGGGGAGCATGTACTTGGTTTGCCTCCGGGAGGTGGGGTACCTCATCCCCACGGTGGCAGGGATTTAGGTGGAGAGAGATTTAAGCTTGCCAGGAGCTGAGCAGTTTTGGTGCCAGCCTTTGGTGTGTCCGCTAAGGGCTGACCCACCTGCCAGTCCACCTCTAGCCGGGGCGGCATGAATCAGAGGGAAACATCAGCTGGTAATTGGGGAAGCATTTCCTGGCCCGTCACGCTTTGGGATGGCGTCCCGTCCCTTGAATCATCCAGAGCTGGTCCGTGTCCAGCACTAAGAATAGCTCCCCACACACCGCGGGGGCAGCGCGCGCCGGGAGGGGGGACCGGACAGCTCGTGGGTTCCCGGCTGTGGCTTTCCTGGCACTGTGCCATGCTATGGTCTGGTTCTGATGCCAGTCTGAGGTTTGGGATAGAGCATGTAGCATGGATGGACTGTGGTTGATCGCTAGGGGACTGTCCCATTTGTGTGTGCTATTTGTAGCTGAGCTCCCAAATGGCTTCATTCAGGACCCTGGGGTGCCCTCTCAGGGGCAGACAGCCCCACAGTCTCCAGCCCAGCAGGTACCCATGGATGAGATGTGAGGTGGCATTCTTGAGCATGGCTGGGAGGTTTGGGGGGTGCCCTGCCATGCAGCCAAGCTCTAGCACAGGAGATAGGCCATCAGTGTGGGCTTGCCAGGGTTCAGATCAGCATTTGGCTGGGAGCCTTCCTCAGATGAAGACATGAGTGCAACCATGGGTGTGGAGCTGGGTCAGTTTTCCCCACTATGGCCTGGTGGTGACAATGCTGCCCATTTTAAGTATTTCTCCCTGTCAGGAGAGGTCTGACAGGTGAGACCTGTCCTGTCTGTCCTGCTGGGTGCAAGGTGCTGTGCCCACCTGGTTCTTGCTCCTCGCATCAGATGCCCACCCGTGGCTGGAGCAGGGCAATCACTAGAGGGCATCCTTGGATAAAGATGTGTCTCTGCACTGGGAGAAGCCCTAATTTCATGTCCTACCAGGCTGGGCTTGGAGGAGAGAGATGTGCAGTGGCCCACTGAAACCAGACCAGTGGGTTTGCCCATCCTCATCATGACAGAGCTTGGCAGATGCTTCTCTGGGGAAGCACCTGTGTTGCAGTGTGAGCCGCTGCGGCCACTCACATCTCTCCCTGCCTTCTCACTCATGCGTTTGCAGGCTGGCACAGGGAGCTCCTTGGCATTGCTGCCATCCCAGCCTGTTCCACTGGGGAAAAGCTGCAGTGGCTGCTTGGGCTGACAACCCCCTGGTTCAAACAAGTGCAGAGACAAGATGATGCCAAAGCTGCCCCCTGGGAACTGTGCCAACCTGATGTTGGGGCAGGGACTTGTACAGTCATGGCTGGCTTTAGAGCTGGAGGTGAGCTGTGATCTCTGGGATGCAGGGTTTCCCCCATCCCTCAAAAGAAAATATTTGCAGTGGAATGGTAGACATACTGCAAACCTTATATGGGCTCCCCTCCTTTGCCAAAACCTTTGGTGAGGGGAATGTGTGTGGGTGGTGATGGCCAGGGCTGGGGCAGAGCCTGCCTCGCTGCCTGCCTGGCCCTTGGAGGCTACAGCCCTCACCTCATGGGTGTCTGTCTAGGCTGAACCCACACTCAGGGTTTACTGTGCCATGACTCAGAGAGTTCAAGGCAACACCGGGGAAATGCGCGTGATGGGTGCCCCTTGCTCCTCCACAGCCAGTGAGGGTTTCCCACCTCTCTGTCCCAGCAGGCTTGTCCGCTGCCCTCTTCCTTCTCCCCTGTTTTGCGGGCTGGTGAGGGCAGTGCCTGGTATGCTGGGTGTGACACTTTCCTTGGCCAGGAGACAGTCCGTTCCCCAAGCCTTAGCGGTCCGTGGGCTTTGGAAGATCGTAAGCAACTGAGTGCTCATCCCAAGTGTTCCCTGGCTTCCTCTCCTCTGGGTCCTCTCAGCCTTGGATCCCACAGAGCCATTCCCGGGGGTGCAGTAGGACTGTGAGCTTGATGCATTGTGGTTCTGTTCTGGCAAGGAGGTGCTGCAGGGGCTGGCTGAGCATGTCATGCATGTGGGGATCCTGATGGCACAGCTGCCACCCCCCTGTACAAAGAGGAACTGAAAGTCCGCAGGGTTTCAGTGATGGCAGTGCCTGGATTTTAAGGACTTTTGTTGAACCAGAGCCTGAAAGAATCAGCAGTTTTCTTGTTAAACTGCTCCATTTGACAGCTCCACGCTTCTCATTTTAGCACCAACCCGTGGGGGCAGAGAGCTTCACTTGCACCCCGCGCTGCTGCTGCAGGGATGCCCATGTTCAAAGCAGCCTCCCAGTTCTGCAGATTGGTGACATGCCAGTCCCATTGGCTCCAGGGTTGCAGGGACACCTTGTCCACACTTGCTGTGTGGCTGTGTGCCAGCCATACCAGGCTGCCTGGGATCATACTTTCTGCTAATAAATCCACTTTAAGGCAATTTCCCCCCCCGTTACATCACCAAACTCTTTCCCTAGTGGTGAAAGCCCTGCAGCCTAGGCAGGGGCCGGGTGAGCCCGGGTGGGTTTCCTGGAGCAAGCAGCCTTGCATTAGCCAGAAGCAGGATGGTTTAATAAATCATTTCCGTCTCTAATTTCTTGTTCTCTATGCAATGCCTCTCATTCGCTGGTTGCCAGAGGGAAGAGAGGTCAGGGGAACCAGGCCTCCCCAGCAACCTCCTTCCTGCAGCTGTTGAAACAAAATCCAGAACTATAATAATCACTGTGTCCCTCCCTGGGGTACTGGGGTGCCTTCAGTCTGAGCGGCAGCAGCGGTGTCGGGGTGGTTGGGCACATGGCTTTTGCAGAGGGTGCCAGGTGGTACAGAGTGGGCAGGGAGCTGGGCACTTCCACTGCTTGGTGATACAGAGTCACAAACTTTCCCATGGGCTGTGTCAAATGCTTGGGAAAAAGATCACAGCATTCGTGTTGCTGATCCTCGGGGTGTCACTGGTGCCCCTGTCTCCTTCATGCTCCAGCAAAATGCATCCCACTGGCTGCAAATCACCACCCATGTGGGTAAGCCATGGTCTACAGGAATGGGGGAGTTGTTCTCACCTCCCTGCCTTACCCCTACATCAGATCCCCTGATCCCAAGGGAGCTGCTGGGGCTGTCCCGCTGCCTGGAACAGGAGCCAGAGTGCAGCTGCTTTGGCTGATCCTGAACTACCTCTGATCTCCCCGGAAAGCTTTCGGCCCCTGTGGCCTCCAGCAGTGCCCTGCCTGCACCCTCTGCCTGCAGCTCTTTCCTCTTGGCCGCTCGCCCCCTGCATTGTTTTGTAGCGGTTGTTTGGGTTGGCCCAGGTGCTGCCATGTGTCTGCCTCAGCACTGAGGGCTTGGTTTATTTTGTGTCCCTTGTTTTGCAGCAGCAGCAAATGCCCCGGAGCAGCCAAGATGAGAAAGATGAAAAAGAGAAAGAAAAAGAGAAGGAGGGAGAGAAGGAGGAAGACAAACAGGAAACAGAAAATGACAAAGAAGAACTGACAAAGTAAGGACAACCATCCCTGCCTGACTCCAGTGAGAGCTGGGCGTTGGGCTGGGTCTGCAGCGATGGGATAATGTGGTGGGATGCAGCAGTGGAATGTAATGGTGGGATGCAGTGTGGTCCAGGGCTACCTGACCCTGTGCAGGATCATGTGCGCCCACCTCACCTCCTCCACAGGGAGGGAAAGGCAGAACCTCCTCCTCATTCCTCTTCCCTGCTGCTCCCAAACTGGGAAAGCAACTCAATACGCTTTTTTTTTTATATATATCAACCCAATCCATCTGCAAAGCTCCTCTGATCCTCTAGCTTGTTTTGTTGTTAGGGGAGCCTCTGGAGCTGGAGGAGCAATTCGGGCACAGCGGAGCGCGGCACTTCACCTTTAGTGTTATTGATGTCAGTGTGAGCACTCCCAGATGAAGGGCTCCAGCCAGCCCTGCCTCCCTCACGCCGAGCATCAGTGCCGTGGCAGGGAAAGGTTGGCACGCAGACCGCTCGCTATCTGTAATGGGCTTAATACTTGGTTTAAAAGAACATCTGGCTTCATTATATCTAGGCTGCAAAGACATTTACCAGCAGGTCCCTTTCAGGAAGATAAATGAGGAGGAGGCAGGGATGAATTTGAATGGTCTGGTATTAAACCTGTCTCCGTCAGGTCTCTGCGTGCACTTGGTAGTGGAGCTGCAGCCAGCTGCAGAAAGAAAACCCCACCACAAATCACCCCACCTCCAATCCCGACTGGGAAAAGAGCCTGCGTCTGCAAAAAAAAATGCAGACCTGCCCCCCCCAAAGACCAACCAAAAAAAAAAACAAAAAACCAAGAAAACATCCCCAAACACATGCAGAGAAATAATTGCTTGACCTAAAAATCGGATCAACCCAACAACGGTTTTTTTTTCTTTTCTCCTTGTTTTTGCAGGGACAAGAATGACGACACATCCGGGGAAGACAACGATGAGAAAGAAACAGTCACCTCCAAAGGTCGCAAAACTGCCAACAGCCAGGGCCGGCGCAAGGGCCGCATCACCCGCTCCATGGCCAACGAAGCCAACAACGAGGAGGCAGCCACGCCGCAGCAGAGCGCAGAGCTGGGTAGGTGGCAGGGCACGGGGGTACCTTGGCAGGGCTTTTGGGGTGTCCGTTGTGCTGGGATGTGACATCATCCTGCTTTGCCCCCCCAGCTCACGGAGGAGGGGTTTCCTTTATGAAATCCTTCTTTTTGGAGAGCAGCAATGAGGTTTTTCTATCCCATGAATTACTCAGCGTGGTTCACTCAGTTAAGTGGGGGCATTTGTGCAAGCCCAGGCTGTCCTGGCTGACTGGGTTTTATGGCCTCAGAGGGAAAATGTTGCAAAAGAGCAAAGGGGAAGCCGTCAGTTTTAGCAGTGCCTTGGCTGGGTTCCTGCTGGGCTCGTGTCCCTCCTGCACCCAGAGCTGTTTCCCTCTGCAGCTCTCGGGCTTTGAGTACCCTCAACCTCCACACGGAACCCTGCTCTGGCTCTGCCCGCCCAGGCTTGCCTGGGTCTCTGCCAGTTCTGCCCTCTGTTTTCAAATTTGCCTGGAGCCTGAGCAGCTGCAGCCTATGGGATCTGTGTCCCCTTGGCTTCGGGCATTGGGCTGGTCCATATCCACCCATAACTGAGGAGGCAAAGGGTACTGCCTGTAATGTGGCACCCAGGGACCGCACCAGCCCGCAGCCACATGTGGCAGTTGGCCACAGCCATGCCATGCTGCCATGCCTGTCTTGGACTGGATGGGAATTCATGGCAGCATCCACAGCCCCACGTCAGGTGCATCTGTCTCTCGCGTCTGTGGCATCAGTAGTGCCCACCCTGGGGAACAGCTCATGTATTGACTTAGAGAAGCCGATGCATCGAGGAATTTGGATGATTTTCCTATATTTTCTACTCTTACCAAAGTACAAAATTATTGCTGTGCTACCCAAGGCAGGTAAAAATAAAAGCAGGGTGACTCCTCTCAGTTTCCTTGCTCTGCAGTTTCTTGCTTGTGCTGTTCCATGTGCTATAAATCACGCGGAGGTGTTTCGCCTCCCTGTTCTCTGCTGACAACTGGCTGAAGCCTTGATTGCGAGCGCTCTGTTTTCATACAGGCGATATAAATAGTCCCCAGCACAACGGAACCCTGCTCTCTCCCTCCAACTTGTTCAACAGTGCTGCAGAGAAGCAGCAGATAATGCCAATAACTTAGATGGGATTTTTTTATCCCAACATCTCAGAGTCCTTGATAAACTTCACTGCGAACACAGAGAAAAGGCTTTAGACCATGTTAAATTGGGAAAAAAGGAATGGATCAATTCCAGTGACATATCTGAGCAATTGGTTTCACTTTATGTCTCTCCAATAGCGCTTTAATTTAGGTTGGCTAAGAAAGTTATTGCATTTTAAATACCAATTGAACATTAAAAAACAACACAAAACCGTATTGTGGTTTAACTGCAGCGTGCCGGAGCTCCCTGTAGGCATCTGTTTCATAACTGCGCAACCTCAGTCAATGCCATTAATCAAACCAAACGGGCCGTTTCTGTGACATTTCTTTACCATACAATAACAGCCATCACCAGCTGAGCCAAGGGCCGGCACAGCACTGGGGACACTCACTTTTACGTAAACGAGTGTCGCGGCTGCGGGAAGCGGTGAGGTATCGATTTCCCTCCCTCTTGGCTGGTGTCCCGGGGGGGACACGGTGTTTCTAGGGGAGGCAGTGGCCTGCGCTGTCTTCCGGGAGGTGACACCTGCAGTCGTGCTCAGCCAGCTGTGAAGGAGACTCCTCTGCCCGATGCTGTGGGCATCGGAGCCCATGTTGTCCTCCCACAGGGTCTCAGCTTCCTGTAGAGCTTCTTGGAATATTCTTCCTTCTCTTCTCGCCTGTATTCTTTATCCTGGACCTATCAGCCTGCTTTCCATTTTGAAAGGACACTGTCAAAACATCTCTCATCACTGTTGAAATAATGCTTTGCCTGTTGTTTAGAGTAATCACCCCTTGGCAGCCTGAGCCGGAAATCTGTTTCCTTACCGAGTTGTTTTTTGCCTCTGACTCACACGCCGGTTTGTTATTGTAGGGTTTGCTCTGTGCCAGGCTACCAGCGAGACTGGTGCATAGTGAGGGCTTTATGCAGGACCTTGGTGTCCTGAGCACCACTCCTGGGGTGGTAGAGAGGGGCAGCATCAGATGCTGACAGCCCTCTCCACCTCTCCTGGCTGGAGCAGCGTGTCCCTTGCGATGGGCACTGCTCCGGGCGAGCCCCTGCCGCTGCTGGAAGTGGCTCGGAGTTGTTGTCCAAGAGCCCGGTGATGGCAGAGAGGGAGACCGCGGTCACACACAGCCAACACCCTTGACAGATGCAGTCAGCCAAAGTCTCCACTGAGGTGACGCTGTTTCTCTGTCTGTGCTGAGGGTGACGGTCCCACCCTGTGTCTGCCACCTCCAAAGCACACAGCCACAGCGGCTCCATCTTAGGTACCTGTTGTTGGGCCAGAGTGCGTGGCACCAAATTGGCAGGAAATCTGCTGCCACCCTCGAGCCATCTGGCTTTGCTTCCAGGACCGAAGTGGAGGTTTTGCATCACTGAGGCAAATCCCAAGGGGATGCTGTGCATGGGGTACTGTGTGCATGGAGAAGCCTCAAGAGCCCGCACCGTGACAGCCTTCCTTGCGGAAGCAGTTCTGCACTGCACGGGGTTTTGTCATGCCTCCAGGGAACAGGGCATGGGACGGGGTTTGAGTGTTGGGACACCTACTCTGAGCTCACTGGGCTTGCTGGGTCGTGCTTGCAGCTGACTTCTCTTTTTCCTTCTTCCTTCTCAGCTTCCCTGGAAATGAATGAAAGCTCTCGCTGGACCGAAGAGGAGATGGAGACAGCTAAAAAAGGTGAGACGCTCATTTTCTTTCTCCTGTTGACTGTGTTGGAGCTAACCCAGTAATCAGGGATGGATGGTGTCTGACTGCTGACGTCAGTGCAGGGTGGTGGGTCCTGAGCTGCAGGGCCAGATCCTGCCTGTCCTGCTGCTGGTTTGTTCCCAGTGTGCCTCAGGGAGGATTTGAGGAAGGCAGGTGGTGGTGCAGGGAGTGTGCTCAGCTTCTCCAGCCCTAGGAGCTGTGCCAACATCAGGGATGTCTGGACTGTGGCTGGAGCCCGTGTGTGTCCCACGAGGCAGGAGTTGGCTGTAGGAAATGGGGAAGGCACTTTGCCTGTTGCTTTTTGGAGCTGATGGTGCCTGTAGCCTGTAGTTTCACTGCTCTTTGGAGCCTCATGCTTTCGCTGTGACCTTTTCCAGGCACACAGAGAGTGTCTGCCTGTGTTCACAGCTCTGGGATTTAAGGAGAAGACAGTGAACCCCAACACTCCTCAGGCACGTGTTGGGGAGCCCTCAAGAGCCAGGACTGCGGGCAGCACGGGGTGACTTTACATCCTGGAGCTGATTCAGAGCCTTTGCTGAGACCATTTTTAAAAAGTGCTGAGTGTAGCACAGACCTTCTCGCCACTTCCCTCCTTGTGCCGCTCCTGCGCCAACTCGTTCGCTGCTTTAATTTTTTGCCAAAGTCACGTCCTGTTGATGGGCTGTCGAGCTCACGTCCCCAGCCCGTGCATCCCGCTTGCGTCGCTGCCTGCTCTCCTGGCCCGGAGAGGATTGTAAATGGGAAATTAAAATGGAAATGAGTGCCATTCGGGGATGGCAGAGGCAAACAGGCGTGTTAGCAAGTTCGGCTCTGCTTGGAAAATGCACCTGCTGCCGGGATGGTGATTACACGTTCTGGAGCGCCGGCTGCCCAGGTGCCGATGGGAGCTGTGGACTTGGATTACTTTGCCTGTGAATATCCCAAAGTGTTTGGCTCGCTCGCCTTTAAGCTGTTCCAACCCTCTTCACAACCCTGTGCCAATCCTGCACGTTGCTGAGCGAGGCTCTCTATAGTCGCAAAACTTAATAGATAGACTTTAATCAAGCAAACTGGCCGGGGGCCAGGTATGGGGCGAGCAGGTGCTGGCAGGGGAGGGTCGTTGGAGGGATCTTTCCCGAGCACGGCTTTGTTTTGGAGATCAGCATCTGGTTGTTAAGAAGTGCCTCTTGTTGTTTTATGCTGAATGCTGGAGGTGCGCTTAAGGAGTCTTAAAAGCAGCTGCCAAAGCCTGTGTGAAGGAAGGATGAAGCGTGGGAGCACGTAGCACTATTCCAGCCCAGGGGCCAGGAGGGGGCAGGGAGATTTGCTGGTGTAAAGCCCAATGGCTGATGTTTCCCCCTTCATTACAACCTGGGAAACTGAGATTGCAACACCAGACTTCTACAGAAAAGCTAAATTCCCCCTTGCCAGGAAGCAGCCGCTTTAATGCTTCGAACTGGCTCTTTCTGGCATTTCCAGGGACCTGCGTGGTGGGGGTTTCCAACTCACAGTGACTGTGAAACTCCAGAGGTAACCTCAGAGGCTGGAGGAGGCGGCGGCAGAGCCTGCTGCCAGCACAGCTGGGCAGGGGCAGAGGAGGTGGTGGCCTGCACCGGGTGGGCTCAGAGACATGGGCACCGTCCTCCTCACCATAAGGGCTCAGCCGCCCCAGCCACACTCCTCCCTGTACTGGTACCAGTCAGAGCCCGTAGCTGGCTGATTTAGGGAGTTAAACAAGCAAGATGTGAGTCCCTGGGAAAGTCAGCCCTACCACCCTGGGGTGTTTTGGCAGATGGGGAGGGTGACTGCTGCTCCCAGCACCTTTCAGGCGGGAGATCAGCTGGACCTTGCTGTCCACCCTCAGGTTTTTTGTTCGTGGCATGAAACCCCACGTCATTTGTGCTCAGGGAGGTGAGAGAAAACAGCCCTAGGACAGGGAGACACCAGAGTCGCCTGTTCTCCAGTCACAGAGCTGCAGAGGGAGTTTCCAATCAGGAGAAGGCAGGACTGTGTCTGCCGGGAGAGACAGTAAAGGGGAGTACCACGTTATTAAACTTAAATAGGAGAACAAAAACCCAGCAAGAGGAAAGTTCTTGCTTAATGACACTTTTATTATGCAATAAAATTCGATTCAGTAGTCTGTCAAAATGTGCAGAGATTGGTGTCACGATGGGGGAAGGTGTTTTTCTGATATTATCTCCTTGCGCCGTGGCTGTGATCCTTATAGCAGGAGGTTTTGATATAACTGGAGTTGCTCGAGGATTTCCCCCTTCCCTTCCCAAGCCGGGAAGCGGGCAGCACCCGCTGCTTTGCCGCCGGGCAGGGTGCAGAGGCATTCAGCAGCAGGATGTGGCTGCTCCTTAAAAGGCAATGTTTAGGCAGCTCCTGCCTTTGGGGGACCCACCGGAGGAGTCCATGTAGGCAGGAGTTCGAGGTAGGCTGGGAGTTTGCAAGCAGCGGGCAAGCGCCAACCTGGAGCAGTGGGTGGGTTTATTGTCCCCCCAGCCCCTCCACTGAGTGTCACCACTTGTGCCAGCACTGCAGAGCAGCTGCGATAGTGCTGGAGCTGAACTCGGTGAACCGGGAGGTTTCGACATGACCTTTGTTAGTCTTTAAAGTCTGGTATCTGTTCTCGCCCCGCTCGGGGTTTTCCCCTGGGTGTCTAACAAGTGGTTTTGTTCTTTGAAGAGAGGCGGGTGGAAGTGGCAGGTTCTTGCCAAGGTCCTCCCGTGCCTTGCCCAGGCTCTGTGCTCCTTGTCCTCAAGACAACCTCGAGCTCCTTACACCTTTTCCCAGGCTGAGAACATGGAAGGGCCATGGGATGGAGTCATTGTGATGAGGCAGAGGAGAGTTGGGCACAAATGTAAAATGCTGACGACAGTAACTGAATAGTTACTTTTGGGTAGCTGTAAAAAATTCCCTTGAATACTAAAGGCACTCTTTCGAAGGCTGATTTTCAGTGCTGCCCATAATTCATCTGAGTTTTGGACTGACCTGAACCATTTTTTTCTCCAGTCCCACTCTGTTCACAAAACTAAAATAAAGTAGATTTTTTTTTTTTTTTAAATACTGATTTCTTCAAATTAAGGCACAACCAAACCCAATGACAGGAAAACCCATGTCAGAAGCCAGCCACCTCCCCATACCTTTATAAGACAGGAGCTGGCTGCAGCACAGGTGATGCTGGGGAGCTGGCAGCTCTGTACCTTCCTCCTTTCGTCTCCCCTGTGCTCGTGTTGGAGCCTTTCCCTCTCCCATGAGAGATATTTACAACAGTAAAAACCTGCTGATGGCAGTAAAAGTGGACTGGAGAAACTGGTTTGCAGCCCGTGCTGGTCACTGCGTATTGTCCCTCTGGCTGGCCTTGGGGTGGGATGTGCCTTGGGGTCTCCCACCCAAGTGTCCTCTGTCTAGGCTGGGTGCAAGGGTAGCTCGGAGCAAGGACAGACCAACCTGCCCATTCCAGTGCCCACAGCCAAAGTGCCAGCATGTGCCTGCTCCGAGCAAGCCCTATGCTTGCCATACAAATTTGGAAATTACTGGGATGGGGCAGATTGGGTGCCACGAGGGCAAAACCGCGTCCAAGGTGTGAATTAGCCACACTTACCCTGCCTGAGGCTGTGGTCAGCTGCAGTCCCATCCCTGCCATCCCAGGCTGGGGCTTGGCTACCCTTCAGCCAAGATGTTACCCCTAGGCCCATGCCCATAGTACTGCTGCCTGTTATGCCCCTGGAGCTGTGCTTTCTGACACCATTGGCTGAACATTTCTCGAGTGTGTAGGAGCAAACTGTGAGGAATTGCCTAGTGAGTGTCAGTGAATGGAACACAAAAGGCCTGTCAGGAGGAGCTGCTGGGTAATTACTATAATTTGCTGCCTACATTTTAATTTTGAGCATTATTTTTTCAACAATAAGGGAGCAGAAATAATATCCGAATGAGGTGAAGGGAGAGAGCTGGACCCACCAGCAGTGGCTGCTCAGTGTGTGCTCACTGCCATGCGCTGGAGACTCAAGTGTCCCAGCTGGACAGGAGGTGATGGCACCTCTCCGGGAACAGGCATCCGAGGTGGGACTTCTGTCCCCTCCTGTGATCAGAGGATGGGGGCACAGCACGAAAGGAGGGTTGTGATAGGAGTAGAAAAGCCAGGCAGGTCTGTGATCAAGGCAGAGGGCTTGATGTTTTGCAGCAGGTGAATGCCGTGGTCCAGGAACTTTCAAAGGGAAGACCTGGGAGCTGAAGGTCCCCAGCCAGGGACAGAGGAGAGGGAACATGGCAGTAGAGCTGAGCTGGTCCGGGGTCCCAGCTCCAATACCACACCTTGTTTGGTGGCACTGCCTCCCTCCAGAGAGGTGGCATGATGAGTGTGAAAGCTGCTGGGGAGTTCAGCTCCAAGCTGCCTTGTAGCCATGGGGCACATCAGAGGCCTGCTTGTATCCAGCTGCCAAAGGAAAGGTCCATTGGGAGTGCAGCAGGCTGGTTCCGGCATTGCCTTCCCAAGGAAGGAAGGGCATCACCCACCACGGTAGCGAGAGCACACCGAGCCGGCTGCCTGTGCCACAGTCCATCCAGCAACACCCCAGCGCCTGCAGGGGTGTGGGCTCGCCCCTCACACACTGTCCCCTCTGCTTCCCTTGGCACAGCATCAGGAGCTTGGCATGCACTTGGCTCTGCCACCCCACTGATCTGTGGCCCTGGAGAATTTACTCACCTCCCTGTGCCTCGGTTCTCCCACACGCTGCGAACCACCCCGAGGTCAGTGCGGGAAAGTGATGCCGACCACGCTTTCGGGATGCCCTGGGTGGTGTTGCTGACTCAGTAGTGCTGGTTGTTCTCCGGAATGGGATTGCGGCACATTTTGGCTGTGGCGTAGCCAGAACTGCCTCCATCCCCACTCCCAAGAGGGTGTGTGGGTGCAAGAGATACTGGAGCATCATACCAGGTACCGTCGGGTGTAGGGAATGATATCACTTAGGTTTTCCCCTATAACCTTGATCTGTTAATCCATACAAACTCCCATTAAGGAACCCTTTAACGGGCTCTCTCCAGCCTCACCAAGCCCTGGGTGGAGCAGGGTGGCTGTGCCAGAAAGCCTTGGAATGGCTCTGGTAAAAAAAACCAGCTGCAAAAAGCCAAGGGGGTGCGAGCCGACAGCCCTCACCCGCTGCGCTGCCCGTCCGGGTTTCTTCTCTGTTCCCCGAGATGCCGAGCACGGTACCCCGCTCTCCGAGCAGCTCTTCCTTCCAGCCTCCGCTTGCTGTACGGGAGCAGAAGCCCCGGTCCGCCCATGGCGAGACCGGTGCCAAACCTCTCCCCATCTCTCCTCTGCCAGGGCAGCAGCTGCAGGGCCGAGGTGTCCTGGGGCGCCACGGCACCCCGTCGGTGCGGCACTGGGCTCGCCGGCGCGCACGTCCCTAAAGAAAAGCGCCTTTGATTCACTTGAGAGCGGAGAAAACTATTAGCCAAGCTTTGTTTTCCTGGATCCCTCCCCCTGCTGCTGACATTCAGCCGAGAGCGAGGGAGACAGAAAGTGAGCGAGGGAGGGCGGGAGCGGGTGCCAAGCGCCGCACCCCTTGTCAGCTTGGGTCAGCGCCACGTTCGTTATTAATGCTCTGTCTAGAGGTCACATTCAGATGCAACGAGCCCCGGGTCAGCCAGAGGAACAGATTAGAGCTTGCTCGCTGCTCCGCCACATACCGACGGCACCGGCTCCCCGTCCCCGGGCTGGCAGGAGCGGAGCTGCCGCGTTCCCGCCCCTTCGCCTTTCTCCTGCCTTTTTTTTTTGTTTTTAATTATTATTATTTCTTGGCAACGTCGGGCACCTCCTGAAACTGCACAGCCTCCCCGTAGCCCCAAGCTGCTGAGCAAGGAGGTGAGGTAGGGGAGAAAATACTGGCGGCGCTTCCATCCACCTTAACAACCGCGGCTGCAGACGGCTGGAACGCTCCGGCGAGCGAGCAGGAGGAGAGCGGAGAACGCTGTTCGCTCCAGAGGGAAGAGCGCTGGGGCCGGAGCATGTGTTCCCACCAACTTCTGCCATCGGGGTCAGGAGTCTGCCGCCTGTGACCTGGTTTCCAGCCTCGGTGCCGGTTTGCTCGCCGCTCCCGGCTGCCCATGGCTCTGAAATCCTTTCGCCCCCAGGATTTAAGGAACCGGCTTTGCTTTCTTCTCTGTCTCCGGCTGCTGCGAGGGAGCGAAAGCGAAATGCGTGGGGAGGGTGTGAGCGGAGCACTCGCAGCGCTTTGCAGCGGGCTGCCGTGCCTGGGGGGGCTTTGAAGAAGTGCCCTGACTCCCGTGTCCTTTCCAGCCCACCCGCTGCACACTCCAGGTGCGCTCCCTGCCCGCCAGAGCCGGAGCCGGAGCACGTAAGTCGGGTGTTGGGGTCCGAAGGATGGGGTTAACCTCAAGGTTGTGTGTAGTTGCCTGCGGCAGACCCTGCGTCCGGAGCCCCCGCCCCGAGCCGAGGAGCGCAGCCTTCCTGAGGATCTGATAACTCGGTTAGTCATAGTTTCAGTTGCGATGTGGAACGAAGGGCCGCGTGGTGCCGAGGCGGGCTGGTGTGCCGGGCTGGCTGCTGCCGTGCAGGGCTGGCATGTCAGGGAGTGCGGGGCAGAGGCTGGGGGTGCAGGGGTTGGGGGCGGCTGTGCTGACAGAACTCATGGAACTGGGGTGCCTGGCGAGCCGGGATCTTACCAGCGGGTTGTGAGGTGTCTTGACTGGTCCCTTCCGAGTGTGCAGATAACTACAGTGTGGAAAGCAGGTGTTGCTGTTTTGCTCTGGGTTAATGCAAAAAGAGAACAGCGGCCGGGCTCCTTGCAGGTCCCACGGGCAGGGGCTGCAGGCAGCCGCCTCCTCCTCCTCCCAAGCCCAGCATGGGCCACCTGCCTGGCCAGCTGCAGGAGCCTCCAGCAGTGTCCTGGTGAGAAGGGGCACAGCCAGCCTGGGCAGCAGGAAGGACAGCCGGGAGCTGGCACTGCCTGTGGCTGGCAAAGGTCACGCCATACTGGGGACCACTCACACTGACATCTATCACCCCCCCAGCCCTGAGCTCTGCCATGGCAGGTCCCCTTGCCCAGCATCTCTCCCGCGAAAGCACCGGAGCTCAGAGCACATCCACACTGCTGCCAGTGTCCTTATTTTGGGGCTTTGCCTGGGGTGCAGCAATCAGCCTTGGCCCCAGCTGTCACACTTGGTGCTGGGCCACCAGCGTGGTGATGAGCAGAGGGACAGAGCTGCTTGTTTGCTTTGGACGGCAGCAGTGGGTTGTGTCAGAGGGGATGGGTTGTGACACAGGGGACTGTCCTGTTTTCCCCTGCAGCATTCAGCAGCGGTGGGGGGAGGACTCCTGCCCCCGTTCGTTACCTCACGGTTGGTGGCCGGATGTGATTTTTTTTAATCTATTATTATTTTTAAGAAGTCCCAGCCCGCCAGTGGGGTGACAGAGGTCGTGGGTTTGGCTGAGCAAGGCTGGGAGCTGCAGAGTTAAAGCTCAAACTTGTTTCTTGGCTTGCCAGGGCCCTTCTGGTGCTCAGCGCGTGTGATGCCTTGTACATGCAATTTGATAAGCCTGGTGCTGGGACGGGCAGGATACAGGCACTGGCTGGATGTTAACTCCTGCTGTGCTGAGTACTGCTGGTTTTCTCCAGGAACTGGGAAGTAGGGAGGGGAGTTTCATCTCTCTGTGGGTTCATAGTGCCATCTATTCAGTCCAGCCATACCCTCAGCTCCCACACTGTGCAAGGGGGACAGCACAGATCCTGGCCAGAAGTGCATCCCTTGGACCCTATTGCCTGTGTCTGTGCTGAGATCAGTCTCAGAGGTTTGATTTGGGGCTGAAACAGAGGTTAGGTTGGCACTTAGGACCGGCCTGGGGCTCAGAAGTGACACATGGCAGCAGCTTGGCTGGAGGCTGGCAGCAGGGCTGTGGCACAGCTGCCACATTCCCAGGCACAAACAGAGCTACGGGAGCTCCAGTGTGGGACTCACTGTTGTCCTGAGCCCCACGGTGTCAGAGCAGCCAGGGAGGGGTTGGGTATGGACCTAGTGGTCCGTGCCTGTTCCCAGGCTCTGTGGTTGGTGGCTTCTGGGCAGAAAATCCCCCAACAAAGGAGGAAGATGCTCTTAGCAGGTTCATTCCCTCTTGGTTTTCTTCTTGAAGTCACTTTTTGTGGTAGTACAGTGCCCCTGGGCTCACAGACTCTGTGTCCTGTGTCCTCACAAGGTGTGGGAGGAAGGCTGGTGGGGCTGTTGGCCTGATGCTGGCATCACGTGGACAGCCAGGAGCCAGCCAGGCCGGCAGTGTCCCACAGGCTGGTGGCAGCTCCAGCCCCACCAGACACCACAGGAAGGACCAACCACACACCAGGAATAATTGCAGACAGCAAGGCGCTTTTTCCCAGAAAGCCTGGATGGTCCTTTCCCAGGTCACTTCCAGGAGCCTGCAGTGGAGGGACCAGGGTGCCACTGCATGCATCCCTGGGCTGTGGTTGTGACTCCCACCTCCAGCTGCAGTACGAGGGGTGCTCAGACACCCCTGCAGAGACCACAAGGACACAGGGTGCTGACTGGCTCTTCCTCCTCCTTTTCCTCCTCCACCCTGCTGGGTTGCCCCAGCACTGGCAGGAGCCCCATGCTCGGGTGGCACCATCTGGCCAGGATTGCCAGCCCTTGGCATGATGCCTGACCTGGGAAGCTGCCTTTGCTCATGAGCCTGTGATGAGCACTAATCCCTCGGCGCGCCTCTTCCCAGCCGGGGACATCACCTGGACTTCTCTGCCAGAGTGCTGACACTCACCTGCCTGGGCTCTCCTTCCCCATCCATAACAGGGCTGTGTGCTCCAACCTCCTGAACTGCCTTGTCACACCTTTTGAAATCATCACTGGGGTGGAAACGGTGGGAAGATCCTTTGCTTCGTGGTAGGGACTGAGAGCAGCTGTCCCAAGTTCTCCTGGATGTGCCAACACCTCCTGCAGCCGTCCCAAAGGGAAGGAAGCACTGCTCGTCCTCGTGACTGCCCAGTGGCTGGCCGAGACATGCCTGTGGGACGTATTTTATTCCAGAGGCGGTCGGCATAGTGCCTTTTTTCCCCTTGGAAAGAAAAACAGGCTCTCATAGGTCATCCCCTGGCCTAGAAGCCATTCAGACAGGTGCTAGTGACCATATTGTTCCTGTGGAGTTTGGCTTGCACGGAGGATGTTTCCCATCCTGCATGGATAATGCTGCCCTTGTATGAGCGCATCTGGTGTTAAACTCTTCTCCTTCCTCCTCCAACCACAGGTCTCCTTGAGCATGGGCGGAACTGGTCAGCCATTGCCAGGATGGTGGGCTCCAAGACCGTGTCGCAGTGCAAAAACTTCTACTTCAACTACAAGAAGAGGCAGAACCTGGACGAGATCCTACAGCAGCACAAACTGAAAATGGTGAGAGCCCCATCCCAGCCCACATCAGGGTACTGTGGGTATTTCCTAGGAAGTGCTTGGATGTTTCCCATAGCCAAGGGGGGGCTTCTGTCTTCTTGAATGAAAGCTGTGGGGGCTGTGGAGTGGTACGGGAAAGGGTTGTCCACCCGTCTGTCCCTGGGAGGTCTGGATGAGGCAGAGCTGCTGGAGGTCTGGATGAGGCAGAGCTGCTGTGTGGGAGATGCCTGGGTGTCTGGAGCATGGCTGGTATCTCCTCTCTGTGGGGAGATAAGGAGCAGGAGGAGGAGCAGGCTGTGGTGTGTTGGCCAGGACATGAGCTCAGTCCTGGCTGTGCAAATACTTTTGGTGAGGTTGTGCTGTTCCGCCCTGGTGAGCAGAGAGCCCGACTCAGCCACACAACTCTGTGCCTTGTAGGTTCCTCAGTTACCTAGTAAATTGCCAGTTTGCCCCAGAGAAATTCAGGGATTTAGGACAACATGAGGAAAGGCTGGTCTCGACATGGGTATTGGTTGTCTTCAGGGCTGTGAGCAGATGCCCACATCGCTCCATGCCTCAGTTTCCCCATCAGAAGGGGCTAACGCTGCTTCTCTTCTGGTATGCAGTACAGGGTGTGAGTGAAGTGGGGCTTGTCTGGTGTTCTGGAGATAGCTCGGACTGCTAAGAGCCACTAAAGATTATAATTATTTCATTTGTAGAGTATCCTGGGGTTCCCAGTTTCTGGCTAATAGAATTCACATGGCTAAACCCCCAAGGGGTGCTTTGAAAATGCAAAGGACAATGTTCAATGCAGGAATCTCTCCAAGCAAGCTATTACAGCAAGAGTAAAAAGAAAGACAGGAAAACATTCAATGACTCACCCAGGAATTTAATATCCTAGTCAGTCTATAGGAATGAGAGAAAAAGAAGACATCGGCAATTCTTTTTTATTAATTCTCTATGCACAGAGACACTCCTGTGTTCCCATGTTTCACTGAATTGTTTTTAGAAACAAAGCAAACAAACTATATAAAAGACCCCCAGACCCATATAAAGACTGGAATGAAATGTGCATCAAGCCCTCTGAATATAAAAAGTTACATTAGAAAGATATCATTGTTCATTACTGGGGAGAATCTGAAATAAGATCATACAGCTTTGCTGGCAGTGGAGCCGGTGTGTATTAATTTACTCTGCTCCCTAATGTTGCAGAAATTATATCACGGAAGTGTTTTTCTGCAGAACCACATTTTTCCCTGCATCCGTCCCTCCAAGGCAGCCACTAGACTTCTCCAGTTTAATTGCTCACTCTCACTTGCAGTTTATATCAGCATCATCATTTTATTTTTTGAGCATTGGAGGCTGTGGGATTCGGTCATGGAGAAGAACAATGAACATTCAGCTGTTATTTATTGTACTCTATTGTTTTGTGGCAACAGCAGATGCCAGAAAGCTGAATAAAATGAAAGAACAACTGAGATTAAATTGCCATAGACCTTCCTTCCTGACTCCTAAATATATTCCCAAGCAAAGCGAGCCTTCAAATCTCATCCTATACCCAGTTCAGCCGCGACCTCTGTGGAGGAAGCACGTGGCGAGGCAGTGTGGCATCGCTTAGTTTTGCCATGGTATCCACAGATGATTCCCTGACCTCATCACCACCAGCTATTGCTGATCACGTGCAGGGAAATGCAGCGGCTCTGCTTTTCCTCCTCTTGCTTAACGAGAGTAAACTTAATTAGTAGATCTCATTCATTTCCCAAATGGGGCTCGTTAATATTGTAGCCTCCTCTTCCAGGTAGGTGTGACACCAGGTTTCCGCAGTGTGCAGGTGGCTCGGATGAGCTGTGCGGCCAGGCCAACAGCAGTGACTCGTGTGGGATGGGAAGCAGACCCCTGTGGCTCGGGCTGTCCCTGCCAGCCAGCCACACCATGGGACAGGCAGCCAGTGACTGCTGGAAGAGGGTCAGGCCACCTCGAGGCTTCGCTTTATCTGCCCTGTTGTGTGTTTTGGCTTGGTTTCGCTGCCGCACGGCTCGGACGTGTCCCAGGCATCAGCGTCACTTAGCCTTGACCTTCCGCACACTGCACTCACTAATCTCAGCATTTAAGGAAAGCGGGGCATTGGTATTCGTGGTGTTCTCAGAGCTCTTCTTTCTGTTAATGGCTGGAGATTAGGCTCTGTCTTCACCGGCACCTCTCTGCAGTGTGGTTGTCACTTTGGGCTTGTGTCTGCTGGGGCTTGTTTTGGCTTGTGCAGCAAAGAGGGCAACCTGTTCCCTGGACTGGGGCTGGTCCTGCTTGGAGAACTAATCTTTTGGACCTCCTCTGAGCAACATTTCTTTAATGCCTTGCTCTTTTGGGTAATGCTGGCTTTGCACAGCAAAACTGCTTTGAGAGTGCAGTCTGGTGGCCTCTGCTTCTGAGGGATGAATGTGCCTGTCTTGCCTTGGTGCAGACCCTTGTTCTCAGGGTGGAGAACTGAGACCCTCTTCACTGCAGTGGCAGAGAGGTCCTTCCTGCAGGGTCACTGCTCTACCCCTTCCCATCACTGCCGACTGCTCCTGCAGCAGAGCGCAGGAGTCACTGTAGTTAGACCTGGTCCTGGCATGGCTGCAAACACACATCATTGCGTGATACCAGGCTGGGACTGCCTGGTCGTGCTCTTTGGACAGGCTGAGGCTGATGGGAGGTTCCCATCATGATGGTTTTGTGTTGGTAGCAGGGTTTGGAAACTGTTTGGGCGGTTGCTGTCATGTCAGTTGGTGAGAGCAGGGAGAGGCTGAATTTGTCAGGATGGCCTGGAAAGACATCACAGAGGAGGAGGCATGGAGTGACCCTTCGTGCAGGGTTTGGTGTCCTCACTGTGCACAGAACTTCTCCTCAGTGGTCTTGGCAAGGCAGAATGCTTGAGTGGCACCAAGTCCTGGATGTTCCTGAAGAAATACCTGTGGAAGGCAGAGAGCCACAAAATAAGCATCAGCATGACCATAGCAAATGGTCCTGGCACCTTCCCGTGGCCTTGCTGGCAATCACTTGGATTAAAAGTACATTGTTACAATGGGAGATGCCTGGTTCCAGGCATGGCTCACAGAGACTCTTGTCGTTAGGACAGTTGTGGTTAGGATCTCATGTCAGCCATGGGAACCGTGGGGCTACTTATGGAGGCAGGGCAGGATGGGACCCCTTCCTGGGCAGGGTGCAGGGAGCAAGTCTGCTCAAGGGATCTGGAGCTGTCAGCATGATAAATGGCAAAGTGATGGCCTTGAATGTATCTCTAGATGTAGCCAGGATCTGCTGCCTGGATTTCATTCTCCTTAAATATCAGCAGTGGGGTCTGCTGGGAGAGGGACCTATGGTGCCCCTGGGGCTGCTCCCTGCTCTGCTCTTCCAGCAGCTGCCAGCCTCAGGCTCTGGCCAAGTAGGGTGCTGAGGCAGGGGCTGGTTCCCAGCTAATTCCCACAGCGAGGAGCCTGCTCCTGCCCGCGGCTGAGTCACAGACCCGTGAGTAAGAGGCAGAGAAGTCTTTGCCATAGTAACGTCGGCGCTTTGTCACCGCATTAGCGTGATGGGGAACTGCTGCTTCACACAGAAACGTGCAGTTGCTGAATCGCTGCCGTGGCAGAGGCGCGAACGCCGGCAGCACCGGGGCATTGCCGGCAGGGCCGGGATGGGGCGAGGGAACCGCGGGGCCCGGCCTTCCTCCCGCCACCTCTCTGCGCCTGCACAGAGCCTGTTCTCGAGTGTCTTTTTTCCCCCTCTCTTCTGCCCAGTTTGATAAAAATAGATTTTGAGCAAGCAGCGTTTCCAAGCAAAAAGCAGTTGTATTTGTTTGTTTTATCTGGAAGTTTTCTAAAGGATTGAAAAGTTGGGGGTGGGGGGAGGGGGGACCAGCTCTTCCCAGCACAGAGATCCAGCAGCAGAGTTAACGTTTCCACCACGGCTTTATCTTTTCATCCATGTAAATAAACGTCCTACACACGTCACTCATGTGGGGTTTGCAGGGAGAGCCGGAGATGATGAGCCTGTTCCTACTGGTAATATTTACTCAAGCAACAAGAGCAGGAAACAATAGCAAAGCCGAGACTTTTCCTTTAGGTCTGCAGGAGGGAGCAGCTGCCCGCGCCCTCGTGGCTGTGGCACGTGCCCCAGCAAGGGAGGACAGGGCTGTCTTGGGGCAGGACAGGACACCAGGAAGCTCCCCTTTGGGATGCCGTGCTTCACGGAGCATCCCCACTGTTCACCAGTGACAGCTGCCTGGGCATGGCAGTCAGAGCCCTTTGGCAGCACCTGCCAAAGGGGTCATGAAAGCTGGTGCATGAAAATGTTGGCTGGGCTGTATCTGGGGCATCAGCTTTGTTATCTGCAGATGAACGTCAGTTCGGAGCCACATCTGTATGTGTAGCTGAAGGTAGAGCCTGGAAATGCGCAGGACTAACACGTCACATGTGTAATGGCCAGACACACAACCTCTGGGCTCTTGCCAGCCCTGCACTGGTGATCTCTGCATGCTGGTCCCTTGTCCACATATCCGTGCCATCCTTCCCTTGGAGGCTTGCTGCTGCCTGAGGGTGGAGCTCCATGTGGAGCCAGGCTGGCAAAATTTTTTGGCCAGGTGACATCACACTGCCAGGCTTTCAACTGATGAGTCTGGTCCCAAAGAGCAGGGGGTCTCTGGTGGTAGGAGCATTCCTCTTGGCCCTTTGGGCAAGACTGGTGCTCTCTGTTCCCACATGGCTCTCCATGGGCTTTGCCTCTCACTGTCCTCTTCCTCTTCTCCAGGAGAAAGAAAGGAACGCCAAGAGGAAGAAGAAAAAAGGCGCTGCTGTTCAGAACGAAGAAGCCGCCTTCCCTCCTGCAGCTGAGGACGAGGAGATGGAGGTGTCGGGGACGAGCGGCAACGAGGAGGAGATGGCAGAGGAGACGGAAGGTGAGGCGGGTTGGGGGCTGTGGGGGGGAATGTACTCAGCTCTCCTGGCTTTGCTGCCTGGTCACGGCAGAGGCGTCACACACGGCCTCTCCGGAGCTGCAAATGTCAGCACTCACAAGGGGTCACGTCTGTCACCCCAAGGTCACTCCGAGGTGACGGTGTCTCACAGCACAAGGCGCTTGTGGCGTTTTGGATGCCTCTGCATTTCACGCTTGCGAGGATTGCCCTGGATCACTGCCCTCCTCCCATGTCTGTCTGGACAGATGGCTATTTTTGGGAGCCCTTTGGTTTCTGATTCCTGTCAGCATGCTCTCCAAGAGCACCCAGCTTCCTAGGGCCTCTGGGAAGTAAATCACATTTCTTGGTGTTTTCCTCCAAAGGAGGATCCCTGCATGCTCAGCAGGGTTAGACAGCCACCACTGTGGGCTTTCACAGAGCTTATCATGGGCTCAAGGAGAGATAACTGGTCAAGGTTTGTGTGAACCCATCCCCATCCCATGAGGGCATTGCTGCTTCCCCTGTCAGTGGAGTTCCCAGAGCCCAGCCCTGCAGCGAAGGCAGGGAAAGCCGGTGGTCTCCCACCAACAAGGCTGATGCATCACGGCAGGTCTTTTCCTCCTCCTTTCCCTTTTAAGGTAGCATTTTCCTCCATCTCAGCCGTACCAAAGAAAGGAAACAACTTGAAAGTGACAATTTTCAGCTATTTATCGCTTAGAAAGTGTGGCAGTTTGGAGTTTGGAGAAAATGTGCACAATTTTCCAACAATAGCCCATTTGACTTCTGTCAAAGTAATTTAATAACTTAACCAGCACTATGGCACCACACTGGTTCCTGGCCTTAGCACCCAGGCTAATGGAACTTGAAATGGGAAATCTTTTCAAATTGTCTTTGCAAGTGACTCATTACAAGGCAGATTCCCGGTAAATCTTTGTGCCAGGTGATACGTGACTCACAGGAGCAAAGTAAAAGGTAGTTATTGCTCTTTGTAAGAGTGCCTGAGAGGAAACAATGTGATTTTGAGATTAGAGACGAATCTCTTGACATGCTCTCAAGCCTTACACTCCAAGAGCATTGGCTCTCATTCTGCTGCTGGGGTCGGCTGCAGAGCTGTGGAAAGGCATGAGGAGGGGGGATGAAACGTAATGGGCATAGAAGTGCCAGGATTGTGTTACGTAGGAGACGGCCACTGGCTCCAGGGGGATATTTGGGGATGCTCAGACAATACCTTAGAGTTGCAGGGGCCATGTGGCCGGCCAGGGACAGGGGGAAGGACTTGGTGTGGGGGTTATGGTATAGACTATGGATTCAGCATCTGGAGGGAGTGCACTGGAGTTTACAGCTTGGTTGAGCTTGGGATGAGCCACCACTGGGTGTCTCGACATGGTGTTCAGAGTAGCATCAAGTGGCAGTCGGGCAGAGTTTGGCCAAACATGCTGTGAACTTTGTCCTGGGTGGGTGACAGGGCACCTCATTGCTTGATTGCAAGTGAGTAAGGTTGGAGAAGGCCAAGATTCCTGGAGAGCATGGCGCGATTTCTCATTGAGGAAGGATGGATGTGCTCTGACGTACAGCTCTTAAGACACAGTCCTTCTGTGCCACTCATCATTGAGCTGGCTGTGCTGCTGTGGAGAAAGGCAAGTCAAGGAATGCACACGAGGAAGCCTTTGGGTATGAGCGTGAGAGCCCTGCCCGGTGGGGACGTGCTGGGATGGGACCGTGGAAATCTCCTGGTGCTCCTGGCTCTGACTGTGTTTGTCCGGCAAAGGCTTGGAGGGAGCAATCCTCTCCCCAGCTGTAGAAACAATCTCTTGGCAGCACCGAACTCTTGAGTGGTGCATGGATGCTTGTGCTTCCAGCTCACGTCAAGCCGCTGGTGGCAGATTTGAGAATGATCCTTCCCATGTAATAATTAACCTGTCCTGCAGCACTGCCAGCGCTTTGCTTTTGCCGACCCTGACCTCCTTTTTTTCTGCTACCAGTGGCTTAAACAACAACAAACACTTGCAGTGTTTTGGGATGATCCCAGCTGCCCCAGGGGTAGCAGAGCCAGGGACATGGGCGACGTAAGTCAGCGAGCAGGGTGCCAGTGAGGTGCCAGTCCTGGGGCAGCAGAGCTGATCCTGAGCCATGGGTGAGAGGGCGGGGAGGGAGCAAGTCTTGTCCTGCAAGTCCAGCCAGCAGCAAGGGTTTTCCCTTTAAAATCCAGCTTCCCAGTCGCTTGTCTCCAGGCTTTTGGGCGTGTGGTTTTGTGTTTGGGTGGGGGTTAATAATCATGCTGGGCAAGCAGAGAGGCCCCCAGAACATCACTGCTTAGTAGGCTCTGGATCTGGGGATCCCAGCACAGCTCTCCCAGCCCCGGGATCATCTCCTCCTCAGAGGAACGAGGGCGTTCTCTTCCCAAGGGAGGGGGTGGAGGCAGCGATATGGGAAGCAAGAATCTCAGGCTGATCCTTATTTTTATTTCTTCCCTTTTCTCAGCTGCAGTAAATAACAGCTCTGACACCGAGAGCATTCCCTCGCCAAGGCCTGAAGCCAAAGAAGGAGGCGAAAACGGGGCCAAGGCACCACCCGGGCCGGGAGGTGACACCGGCACAGAACCGGCAGTCAAGTGGGAAGAGGCTCCAACACCCCCCGACGCTCCCCCTGCTCCCCCTGTCAACCCCGCTCCAGCCACCAGCCCCCCGCCCGAGGCAGCTCCCGAGCCGCCCAGCAGCGAGGAGAAGGTGCCAGAGGACCTGGTGGTGGACGTGGTGAAAACGGAGGAGCCAGAGGAGAAGGTGAACGAGGAGCCCTGCAAGAGCGAGGTGAAGAAGGAGGAGAGCGAAGAGAGCCAGGAGAAGGACAAGGGGAATGACAAGAAGGCAGAAAGTGGCGTCAGCAGTGCAGGGACAGCGGGGACAGAGGGGACGCCCAAGGCTGAGAAGAAGGAGAGCCATAAGGGCAGTAAAGGCCCCGGGGTGAACCCTGACAGCGACTCCAGCGCGACCTGCAGCGCGGACGAGATGGACGAGCAGGATGCTGTGGACAAGAGCAGGTAGGAGCTGGGAGAGAGGGGGGCAAGTGAACAGCTGAACGGCTAGATGAGCATCTTCGTTGCGTGCTGTAGTGTCCATGTGTGCCTTTGTGAGCTCCTCCTTGGGAATATCACTGCTCAGGCACTCCCCCAGGCAAAGGAACTTCCCAGCTGTGTCCCCATGTGCCCCCAGCCCTTTGGCCATTGCTTCCAAAGGGGCTTTGACACAACAGGCAGTGTGATGTCCCAACGTACGGGTACTGCTGGGAAATGGCCATGGGCAGATGTTGGATGCAGAGCCACTGCGTGTGCTGGTGGCAGCTGCCCATTTGGGTGATGCAATGGAGCAGGATGTGCCCTTGGGGACAGTGGAGTTGTGCTGGTTTGCCAGCATCTGGGGTTGGGAATGGTTTCTGTCTGAGCTGGCACTGGCAGGAGAAAAGTCACATCAGGGACATGTTCCCAGTGCAGAGAGGGGGCGAGTTGTTCCCTTGGCGGAGATGCTGCTTGGATCTGTAGGGGCAAATTATCCGTCCTGGCCCTAGAGACAGGAAAGCGATGTGGGCTGTGTGAACTTTACTTTACCCACGCCAGTGGGTTTTGACCTGAGCTGCTGTGGTCCTGAACCCTCCACCCACCCCTGGGGCTGGCAGCCAAGGGCACCTTGGACCCTTCATGGATGGCTCCTGGGACAGGGAGGAGAAACACTGACCCCCTTGTAGAAAATCCTACTCTCTTCCCAGCTTTTCCCAAAGACCCCTGCCCACCCAAGAGCCTCACAAATGGAGAGGGAGTTTTCTGTTTTTTAAAGAATACATATGAGTACACATGTCCTCATAGCACTGAATTTTCTAATGGCTCCTAGGCCAGGTAGGACTCCTGTGTCCAGTCTGCCATTGCAGATAGGGACAGCAGCCCAGCTCCCACCTCAGAGCTGGGCTGGGACTGGAGGCTGGCATCCCACATCCAGCATTCTGTATCCAACATCCCTCCCGTGGGGTCTCAGGAGGCAGTTTGGCAGTGAGATGGGTGCTGTCAGGCTGGGCAGGCTGTACCCAGTGCTGTGGATTGGGTTATTTAAAAAACAACCAAACAAAGCAATGGGATGAGGTTGGAGGGAGTTGTTGTGCATCCCCCCACTCTGAATGGCCTTTGTGCTTCCCCTGTGAGTGATGCAGGAGCAGTGGATGAGTGCTACTGGTGTGGGAAGATCCTCCACACTGCCTGGCTGCCCCAGAGGAGCAGCCTCTCTTGCTGCTGAGCAGCTGGAAGCAGCACTGACGATGCCAAGGGGTGGTGTGGATGCCCCTAGCCCTGGCCCCATGGCAGGGCTGAGGCCTCTTGGCTGCAGAGCTCCTTTCCAGCAGTGGCCAGAGTCCAGCACCACCCCTCCCCACCCTCTCCTCCTTCCCAGACAGGAGAAAACCTCCCAGCAAGGGAGAGTGAGGCCAGTGAGGCTGTTCTCCTGCAGTTTAACATTAACCCAACTGAAAGCAGGACAGAAGTGGATTGTACCAACTTCCCAGCAGCAGAGGAGCAAGTCGTCTTGGGAACGACTTTTCCATCCCAACTTTTTCATCCTCGCTGAGTCAGCACCTATCTCGCTTGTCAAACGGTTACCAGCTTCCAGGAATATTAAACATTAAACAGGCGTCCCGCAGCTCCCGGGCCGCTCCTCTAATCTGGTGTGGCAATGAGATGTAGGCGATAGCAGAACCTGCTGGCATGGCAATGCTACAGCTGGCGCTGGCACCGGGCACTTCCCAACCCAGAAGCACCCACAGGGTTGATCCACAGCTGGCTCAGAGTTTTTGGCACCCCCATGCCCTTCGCTGCTCTATCGTTGCCCCCTTGCCTTTCCTGTGGGCCGAGGGCTGGTGGCCCGCGGGCGGTTCCCGCAGCCCCGCTGCCGCAGCGTGACTCGCGCTGAGCAGGGCCAGGCTGCCGCGATGCCGCGTGAGCCGCCCCGTCACCGCATCACCCGATGCTCGCCCGCCCACCCAGCGCCGGCGGGGCGTGGGTGCTCTTCCCTGCGCTTGTGAAAGCATCAAGCTGTCCCTGGCATCTCCTAGAAGGGGACAGAAGGTGGTTGGGGTGTCCCCGCGGTGAGAGGGAAAGGGTGCAGGGTAGGGGCAGCCTTTTTTTGGGTCCTCCTGCAGTTCACACTAGCAAAGACACGGCCAGGATTGAGGAGGCGCAGCCTTAACTCATCCAAGCTGAAGAAGGCAGCTGGTTGTCTGTGGTTCCACGCAGCGGGTGCTGCAGGAGGGCTGCTGCGAGCACGGCCAGGATGTGGTTCAGCGAGGGGTCACGCCGGATGAGGACGCATGAGGGAGGCCATGCACAGCCACCACTGCAGACCTGCAGTGCAGAGAGAAGACACCTGCCCATAAACCCTGCACTGAGCCACCCCTGGGCTGCACATCCCGTTGTTGGCTCAGCCATAGGTGTGGGGACTCTACTGGGCCAGCGCCGTGTTGGTGCCGTGGCCCTGGCTTGGGGGAGCCCATTGAGAAGATCTGGTAACTGTTGCCTTTGCACAACCACTGGCTGTGCATGGAGTCATGTTTGGCTGGGTCATGTGTCAGTGTGTTGGCTCATCTGGAAATTAAACTAGTCCCAGTCTCCGTGACAGACGCTGGGGAACGCAGTGTCCTAGTCATCCCCAAAGCTTCATGCCTGGGAAGGGGCATTTCTATACCACCGAAGCTCAGCCATGGGTGTCCTGACCCCTTCCCGCTCAAACCCCTTTCCCATCCTTCCCAATGCCATCACCCATCTTTAGACATTCGTGCTTGGGTTTGGGAGGCTGCGGGTTGGCAGCAAGTAGATACAAGATGCTGAGAGTTGTTCATACAGTGACTTCCAGAGCAAAGCATCCAACAGACATACCATTGTCCAGCACAAAATCAACTGGGAGGGATGTAATAAATTAGGCAATTTGCATATTGATGAATTTAATACTGCCATTGGCTTCCTAAGCGTCAGGATCCTGGAGGGATTCAGGAAACCTGAGGATCTTGAGGGTGCTTAAGGGACTTTTAAGAGTGCTTAAATGCATCTCTGCAAGCACCAACGAGCACACAGAGCAGCTGCTGTGGCGGCTGTGCCACAGCTCAGCATGGCGTGAAGGTCTCAGGGACAAGTGCTGGGTGCCCTTGTCCCCAGCCATGTGTTTCAGCAGACTCTGGGGCATTGCACCCTTTGAGGAGACTTGCATTCCCCACAGCATGGCTTTATAACATCCATGTGGCTTCACAGGCAGACATCACTGGGATTATTTAGGGAGAAGCTGAGATTTGCTGGCCCTTGCCTGGTCTCCCCTGGGTGCCTAACCAGAGCACCCTGGGCCCGGTGTGGAGGTTGGTCCCTTTCCTCTCTGGTGCCAGGCTGCACAGAGCAAGGGCTGGGGCAGTCCCAGCACCATGATGAGTTTATTCCCCACACATGGCCCCGCCACGCTTGTTTATTCATCCAAGGGTGAGCATGGAATGACCTTGAAATTTATAGGCTGAAGAGAACACTGAAATAACAGCTAAAATAAACAAATCAAGCTGTAAAGCTTGAAAACTATGAACTAGCTTCAACAAACTGAAGTCAGGAGAGTGAGAAAGCAGAGATGGCCTGGAGAGATGTGGTCCCCAGGGTCTCAGCATGAGCTTGGGAGCTGGACACACTGATGGTTTGACCCATGGGCTTTGCACACCTCCATCCCACCCTGTTTTGGTGGCACCATGGGGATCCCCACTGTGTTTACACAGGGACTCTGCACGGCTGGCTGAGCATCTACCAGGGAGCTCAAACAGCCAAGGGGAAGAGCAAGTGGTGAGAGTGCAGAGCTGCACAGCTGCTGGGCTGCTGAGCACCAAATCCAGCCTCTCATCTTTCAAGTGACCCGAGCGCCCCAGCTGCCTGCACGTGGTGGCTTGTCCTGGCTTTAGCACCTTGGTAAAAGACAGTCCTTGAAGAGGAGCATGGGCCAATCCCCAGCTCTCGGTGAGCACCACATGTGAACTCCCAACTGGTCACCCTGCTCTGTAATGCCCAGCTCTAGGCTCCAGTTCTCCCTCAGGTTTATTCTGGGCAACAGCATATCTGCTAGGAATAGTGTGGGGATGAGGGAAAGGGGTTGAGAGCCTGCTGAGCCAGATGTAAGGGTCTCATTTGAGCATGAAGTCCTCTGGGACTTTGAGCTCAGATTCCCAGCAGCAAGCAGTGGTCCAGCACACTCCATCTTTCATGCAGAGAACGTTCTCTAGGCTCAGCAGCATAAAACAGGGGTGCAGGGTGTGGGCTGGGACATGGAATGTGCCCGTGGCATTGCCCTGCTGATGTGCGTCTGCTGGTTCCAGGTTGCTGTCCCCCCGGCCCAGCCTGCTCAACACCACCAGCGACACCAGGCTCAACTCCTCGCCGCAGAAGCCGCTGGACCTGAAGCAGCTGAAGCAGCGAGCTGCTGCCATCCCTCCCATCGTGAGTACCCCACCAGGGAGGGCCGGGACTGGGAGCACAGTGACTGCCTGTGCCTCGTGCGTGCTCTTCCTTTGGGCTCTGCGGTGTGCGTCAGGGTTCCAAGGATGTGCTCATCCCTGGGGATGGCCTCTGGTCCATAGAGAGCTGTGCCTGGGTGGTGCAAGCCCCGGGGCAGGCAAGGTGCTCCCTGTGCAGAGCATGTTCCCAGCTGCTGGAGCAGCTCTGCCAGCAGCGTTTGGATGTCTCTTGAGCTCTTTTATCAGAAAGTCGTGGGAGGTCTGGACAGAAAAAGCTTCTCGTTGCCACATGACTGCTGCCTCCCATTGCTTTAAAAAGCAAGAGTGCACCTTCCCAGCCCTGCATTTCATCTCATGTGCTTGAAGGATACCACCTAAGAAGTACTTATGCTCTTCCTCACTCAGAAGCTTTGCTTGGTGTCTTTTTGGCTACCCAGTAGTTGTGAATTGAAAGAACGTGTACTCTCCAAGGCTGACGGTTCCTCCTGGTGCAGTGGCTTGGGCTGTGACAAAATACATCCTGCTATCTCCAGGGTCAGCACCAGAGGAGCAACAGCACAGCGTGAGCAGGGAGGAAATCCCTGCCTTGGGGTTTGGGTGCTCAGAGAGGACCCATTCCTGGTGCTCTTCCAGTTTCCCATGTTACAGTTGAAGATGTGGCTGCTGTAATGTAACTTCTGAGAAAAGCTATGAGCACGTAACTATAGATTAGAGGTTTAAACAAATCTGAGTCTCTCCTGTGGCATCATGAGCACAGGGCTGACATGCTTTGTCATGGGCTTTTTTAGTCTCCTGTGGCTGGTGAGCTTTGAAGCCCTGTTGCCCTGCAAGACTTGCCAGGATGGGACAGGCAACATCTTGATGTCTCCAAGACTGTTACAGATGTCAACAGCACATGACAAGTGTCACCAATTCTTACTGCTTTGCAGATTTCCGAAGGTTTCTCAGAGGGGATATTGCAGAGTGGAAGCGTGAAGCCTCAGGTACCTCCCCACGCCTTGGCTCTCTACCAGCAGCAGATCACAAAAGCCCACGAGTCTGCCCGTGAGGACATGCCCCCGAGCAAGCCCCAGCAGCAGCAGCCTGAGAAGGAGCAGCAGCAGCAGCCCAGCAGCAGTCCCAGGGGAAAGAGCCGGAGCCCCGCTGTTGGTGACAAGGAAGGTAGGGCTGTGTGTGTGTCGGTGCGTGTGTATCCGCACGGAAATGCCCAGTGTGTGCAGCTGTACGCAGCCGGCAGCTTTCTTCCTCTTAGGTGAAAGCTTTCGTCGACCCTTGAAAGCTCTTTAATAGCATCTTGAGGCAGGACGAGAGAGGCATGGCTAATTTCCCGTGTTCATTAGACAGTACATCATGTCTCATTGAGCCTACAGCAAACACCGGGCAGTGTGGAGCGCCGAGGAGGTGAAGATTGCCTTTATTAGCGTCTCTGCCATTCACTGGAGAGCAGAGGGGCCTGGAGGCATGCCAAGGCTCTGGGTACAATGGCTCTTTTCTACCTTACTGGCTTTCTATAAAGAATGCTTTTAATGCACAGCAGGGACCATTATTTCATTTAAAATCAATGCTAATACTGTGACTCGGAGTCCAAAGGTTCCTGTAAAGATTCCCAGTGCTTTCTCCCCGGAATAGCTCTGATGTGGTTTGGCTGCTTAATGAGCAATTCAGAGTTTCCCACCGTAGAGCATCTGAAGCATTATTAGCTTGAGCACCTGGGGATCAAGGTTAAGAAGAGACGGGAAGTCCTGATGAGACCATCCTCTAAATGTGTTTTTAATCTGAGTGTCAGAGTCTGTTCCAGTTCAGCGTCTGCGTCCCTGCCCCTCGTAGGCAGCCTGTGGCTCAGTTGTGTGGGAGGATGAGATGCTGTCACCAGTGTCACAGTCAGGAGCAGGGAAGTCGGGCTGGGTGGGTGTATTGTCCCCCAGTGCTGGATCTTGCCCAGGGGTGGGTGCAGCTGCAAAAATTACCTGCTTGTGCATGGAAGAGGAAGGTGGATAAGACTGTATTGGGGAGGCAGATCTGCACTGGACTTGGGTGGTGATCTTCGCTGGAAAATCACTGCACTAGTTCACCTTCTGGCAGCCAGGATCGTCGCAGCCTGCTCTGTGTGTCCTGGACCAGGTAGTTGTTCCTCAAGCTGTCATGTCCCTCTGGACAGAAGGGTGTGCTTGCAGGGACATTTGGTTGGTGCCACTTGTCCACATTTTTTTCGAATAATAAATAGCACCATGTGTGCATCACATCTTCAGAATGTTTTGCATATAAGTAAGGAATGTGACTACTCACCTTGAAAGAAAGGGAGTTTCCCTGAAGTCATGGTGTTGCCACCCATGAAGTCTCATTTCCAGTTGATCTGATCCTGCTGTGTTCGTTTGTTGCCCAGATGGAACAGTTCCTCTTTAGCTCTTCCCCCTCAGTGGCAGGCACCTCCTGTGCCCTAATCCTGTGTGGACCTGATGCTGCGTTGCTCAGCTTCCTGGTGCACTGGGTGCCGCGGCCAGCACTCCAGCCCAGAGCTCTGCATTCCTCGTGTCTCAGTGCTGCAGCTCCAGCTTCCTCCTGGCCACAGGAGGATGAGGAGATGAGGCAGACTTGTGTGTGTGAGGTACAAGGCAGGGTTTAGGTGTTAGAGTCAATCATGCCATTCTGTGACCTGCTGGCACCATTATTAAATTCAAGGATCTGTTATCCCAGTGGATCTTTTGTTGCTTTGTTCTCTGCAAAGCACTAATGATATGAGGCACTTTATTCTCTCCTCTGTAGTGCTCTGAATCTTCCATGTTAATGAAATTATTTACACCTCCCTGTACCCTGCAAACATCTCAGCAGGACTTGGGCTCCAGCTGTGTGCTCTCCAAGCCCTGCATGGCTGTGCATGTGTACTGGGTGCCACGGTGGGCGTGTGATGCACGTGGACCCCAGGGAGTCATAGGCTGGTCTTCTCTGTTTGTGATGGGAATGCATCTCCCCTTTGAAAACCAGAAGGTTTGTGATGAGTCACCTCAGAGAGAAATCAACTCCCCCAAAGCCCTGATTTCAGTGCGAGTATGGACTCAGTGCTGTCTCTGCCCCTTGGAACACATCCCAGCTGTGGGTCAGGGGTTAGAAGGGAGATAGCCAGATAGTCCTGGCAAATCTGTGTACATCCCTTCCCTCCCCTGTTCTCCAAGGCATCCCAGTGAAGTGGCAAGCATCCAGACTGCAGACATCGTGCTGCCACTTGGGCCTTGAGTTAAAGGGGAGAGCCCCGTACAGCCTGCAGAGCCTTCGGGAGAACAGCCCTGTGCCACCTCCCAGCAAAGGGCTGGCTCCACCAGAGCAGGTACTCCCATTCCTACCCCGCTCTATAAGAGAGCTTGAACTCTTGAAACTGCTCCAGAGATCGACATCCTTCACACTGCTCTGGATTCGCTTCAAAGCCAAGTCTTGCACACATCCTGGCCGAGGCGTTGGCTGCCTCGCAGCCGCTGGCTGGGGCCATATCGGCTTGGAGGGCAGCCAGCCAGCCGTACCTTCCTGAGCACTGCCCTCCCTTCCCTGCCTTCCAAGAGGAGCTGCTAATCACGGGGCTGGGCAGAGGCAGGCAGCCCTGCCTGGATCTCACCGACAGGCAGACGGATCCCTTTTGCCATTGCTGAGTTGCCGTCAGGCGTATCTTTGGTTATCACTCGGCGGTTTGAACTCCAGCAGTATGTTTTGTGTTGATTTAGTTGTGTTTCATTTGGCCTTTGTAGGCGATGGGGAGCCAAGAGCATTAATTTGGATGACGGATCATATAAACCCTGACTCCTTCGCTCCCATTCCAGGGACTTGATAAACGGTAATAGGAACTCTCTCTTCCCTGCGTAAGTGCTATTTTATCAAAAGCTGGCTGAGTTATAGCCACCCTCTAATGTGGGGGCAATTAGGAACTGGCCACATTTCACAGGCTGGAGAGGCATGCAGGGGAGGGGACGGCTCCCGCGGGGAGGGGAGGAGGATGGGGCTCTCCAAGAGCCATCCAGGGTGCGTGTAGCCTTGGCTGACAGTGCCTTGGCGTCAGGGAGCATCTTCAGCTGGGACATCCCAGCGCTGTTCACCCCCGCATGAGCAGAGCTGAGCGAGGCTGAGCTGAAGGGGGGGAAGATCAGAGAGCATGGACGTGCCAGGGACTCTCAATCAGAGTGGAGGACGTGTCTGGATTCCCCTATACTGGCAAGGATGAAGGAATCCTCTCTGGGATCCAGCATGGGGATAGAAGACGCCCCAGCCAAGGTCTGGCCCCAGCAGGCTGCAGAGGTGTGAGTGCCTGCACACCTCTGTGTGCCCAGAATGGATTTCTTCTCTCACCAAAGGGGGCAAGAATAATCTCCCAGCTTCTGAGTACACTGAGCATGAATAACGATAATGCAGTAAAGCTTCATTAAATTGGGCCTCTGATAATCTACTTGCCCTATTATTAGGCTTAGCAGGATTCAGGCATCTATTTTTATCAAAAATTGATGGTTAAAGGCTGGGTTCATTTGTGATTGCTATTGTTTACTGCACAGTTTCTAATTTCTGGTCAATGCGGACGTTACACAGGTGGATCTGGAGAAGAAGGGCAGTGCAAAATTAAGTGTTTATTGATTACAAGCAAATCCTACCAAACCTGCCTCTAATCCATCCAGAAAAGGCTGTCTCATCTGTCTGCTTAGCAAAGCGTGAGGATGCACTTGGCATTGAGCTGGTGCAGATGAAGCCTCTCTTTTCCCTGCCATCCTTCAGCGCACGGCAGGGTTCGGGCATCCCCAGCACAGTTTCTCCATCATTAAGCTCTTCTTGGCCTCCAATCAGTCTTTTTGTAGCCAGGACGAACCCAGAACGGCATCCAGGATGCCCTGAGCCAGGTGATTTCAGGAGGCTTTCCTGCCCCCAGCCCCTGTGCCTCACAGCAGGCCGCCCTCATTTGGTTGTCCCACAGAGTCCATCTTCATCTTCGTTACCTTTGACAGTCCCAGGCATTGTGGTTGTCCCAGGTGTTCAGAGAACCATCAGGATGTTATCCCCTTCCTGTCCAAGAAGCTGATGCCACTATTTCTGGACACTTCCTACAGCTTGCAAATGATTTATAGCCAGCAGCCATCCTTTAGGAGCAGCTGAGCTTTCACATCGAGGAATGATGTGGGGATGAGCTTGTTCCCATTGTACTGGTATGCAGTGGTCCCTGGCAGTGGCCTGGAGCTCTGCAGGCATCCTGTGTGCCGCTGCACACCACAGACCGTGTTGTCACCAGAGAGCTGGTGCCCTCTGGGTGTCCCCTGTGCACCAAAGAGACACTGACATTGATGCCTCTTGGCCTTAAACTCAGTGGAGGATTTGGCATGATCATCATTAATCTCCCCACCATGCCATGGTGGCCACTGTGGAGCTGTGGGCACAGACGGGAGCTGCCCAGGAGCGAATCATGGATGGCCAAGCCCTGACAAGGAGCTGGACCCTGCAACCAGCTGCAAATGCCATCTCTCCTTGGTGAAGTGGGATGGCACCAGGTCCATGGAGGGCCCTGCTGGCAGTGAACACCAGCAGAGTCACCAGCACAGATGTCCATCCTCACAGCTGCACTTTAAACATCTGAGTAAAATAAATGCTGTCAAATCCAGGTGGTAATACTGAGCTTTTTCCTTTTAGCTTGGTTGGGGAATTCAGCCCTCACCTCATGGCCAGGTTGGACAGAACTGAAGCCACTTCCTGTGCTTGGAGCTGACTCTGGCTTCCCTTCCATGCTCACAGAGACCACTCACTCATGGGGGCTGCTGACCAAGCTGGTTTCTTTCTGTGTCCCTTGCAGAAAAGTCCGTGCATTTCTCCTCCATCGCAGAGGCTCAGAAGCTGAGTGCAGAGTCGATGGCTGCCTCGTGCTGGCCCCCTGTCCTGTCCTACCCCCGGGATGTGATCAAAACCTCTCCCCAGGCAGAGCCTCACTTGTTCCAGTACAACCCACCAGGCAAGTAGAACCCACTGGTTGGGTGGTATGTGTCCTCCTCTGCCTGACCTGAGGCTGAGCGCAGACTGTGATTGCAGCCAGTACCACAGGTCAGGCTCTTGAAGGTTCGTGGATGATCACATGGGTCTCCCAGCTCTGGCTGGGGCAGGTTTAGGGATGTGGTTTGTCACAGAGCAGTGTGAGTGCAAAGTCAGGCAGATTTTATCCTTCGCTGCACTGTCCCTCTCCAACTGGAGGGCAGACAAGTCGGGCACAGCACATCCTCTGGCTGCAGAAATGACAAGGCAGTAATTTAAACTATTCCAGTCCTTTCCAAAATGATCATGTGACTTGGAGCCTTGTGCAGGCTCACAGCTGGCCAGTTCACTGCATCCAGCCCCTGCTCTCTTCCGTGCCCCTTTCCTCTCTGATAGCTGCAGCCACTCTACCTGCCCTCAGTCCCACTAACATTTGTGTTTTCCTCACAGGACACCCCATCCCACTAAACCTGCATGAGAGCTCTCGCTCGGGGCTGCAGAGACTGGCCAGCATCTCCAACCCTCCCCCCCTCATCTCCTCCACCAAGCACCCCTCTGTGCTGGAGAGACCCGTCGGATCCATTTCCCAGGTAGGGTATTGGGTGTGAGCGGTGGAGACACCTTGCAAGGACCAGCAGTCGCTCCTGACCTCTCCTCTTGCCCCACAGGGAATGCCCATCCAGCTCCACACACCCTACAGCTCTGAGCATGCCAAGGTCCCTGTCGGCTCCATCACCATGGGCTTGCCACTGACCATGGATCCCAAGAAACTGGGTAAGGAACTGAGAAGTGAGTTGTTTCTCACGTGCCCTGAGAGCAGCAGAGAGTGAGCTTGCTGGCAGCATAGGAGAAAGGAGAAGCACAGGACATAGCAAGGGAGCACAGAGAGAACTGCTAAGAGGATGAAAGGATTAGTCCGTCAGGAGAGCAGAGACACAGGGAGCTAAATTTCTGCAGTATAGGAAAGCAGCAACTCGGTCAGGGATGCATCCCAGCCTATAAATACCCTCCAGCTAATACTGTGATCGAAGGAAGGAAATATATTGTTGCTCCCCAGGCTGGTAGGATAAAGAGTAAATGGCCTGAAGTGAACAAAGAAAGTGTTTAGTCTGCAGATTTGGAAGCTTTTCTTAACAGCAGGAGGGGATGGGTGAGGGATGAAGCCTGGGGAGTAGGGATATGGGCTCCGTTTCCTACTGTGTGTAAGTCCTGTTATAAACCAGCAGAAGGTTTTCAATGTCAGCTCCAGTCCCAGTGTGGGCAGTGCCTTTGCCAGTGCGAAAGATCTGGCTTTGCTTGCTGCCAGTTGTGTGTTCACCACCCTGGGAAGTCCATCACAAAGAGCTGGGGATAGCAAAGGTGCTGAGAAGGTGCCAACTTGGGGTGGACAGGAATAAAAGCCTCGACCAGCCAAGGGCTGCAGCCCCTTGTCCTGCGGCTATGCTGATATGTGGTTAATGTTTTCCAGTGCCTTTTCCTGGAGTAAAGCAGGAACAACTTTCTCCTAGAAGCCAGGCCAGCCAGCCAGAAAGTCTGGTTCTACAGCCGTCCCAGGAGGGCTCCATCCTGCGGGGTGAGGACCCAGAGTGGGAGGCGGATGTCCCGGCTGTGGAAGGGGAGGGATGCTGGCACTGCCAAGCCTGGTGAATGCTATGCTGGCTGCAGCTGCCTGGTTATCTTGGGTTTGATTCCTTGGACTGTGCTCAGCCCAAGGGGTCTCTTCACCTCTTTTCTCTGTATCCCCAAATCAGGGCCTCAGGTCTTGATTCTGGTGAAGGTTTTGCGTTCAGGGGCCACCTGAAAATCTGTTACATAAGACAAAGCGAGACCTGTTTAAATTCCATTGATTGGTGTTTTCATGCTTTTTACTGTTGCTGCTGCAGCTGGGCAGGGACCACATTTTCTTTAAATACAACTCTCTTTCGAGTTTCTTTCCCCATTAGCCAGGTAAAAAAAAATAAATGCCAAGGTGTTGCTTTTTGGTGCAAATTCTGGTTTGTGAAGCACCTTCAGTAAGGCAGTCAGGAGCCTGAGTGTGGTGGGCTCAAATCCTGCACTTAGTAGTCTCAGCCCCACGGATTTTGTGCTGAACAGCAAATGCAGCCCCAAGCTCACTGGCTTTGTGTCCTACAGGTGCTTCCCTCAGCTCTGCCTCTGGAGGGAGCATCACCAAGGGAACACCCACATCCAGACCCCCTCCGGAGTCGCCCATCACCTACCGAGGGTCCATCACACACGTAGGTTCCTTGTTTCCAGTAGATTTTGCTTCCTGGGTGTTGGTGGCTGCAGCTTGTGGATGAGGGGACCACAGGTTTGCAGGATGCATCGAGTGTGGGGCACAGGGCTGTGCAGCAGGTCTGTGATGCCCCACCCCACTGAGCCCCTCAGAGAGGTCTGGAAGCAGCCTCTGCTCAGGATGGCATGAACCATATCCTGTGAGCTGAGACTGCAGAAGAGCAGAGCCTGACGAGCAGCAAATGCAGCCTTACAGCACATTTAAACCCTGCTTTGGTTTACGTAGCTGTGAAGAACAGAGGCAAAGGCAGCTTTAAGTGGATCTGGGAAAATCATCTTGCCAGGGCAAGAAAGTGGAGCGGAGCAAAGGAGGAGATGGGTGGAGGGCCCAGGCCCGGTGGAGGAGGCTGTGAGGGGCACATAAGGTAGCGAGGACTCCTGCCAGCAGTGAGCGTGCTGCGCTGGGGGTCCTGCCCAAAGGCTCTTCAGCAGGAAGATACTTTGGCCTTAATCTCCACCATCCATCTTCAGAAGAGCAGCTGGCAAGCGGGCGATAGTTCCTTGCAGTGTGAGTTATTGCTCATCTGGTAACAGAGCGGAGAGCATTAAAAAAAAAAATCTGCTTCCCATGGGGATTTTATCTGGCCATCATTCAGATATTTAAAGCCACTCAGGCTTAGATTTTTGCCTGCCTCCTTCAAGGGGAGCAACCGTGTTCTCTTTGGCCCTGGGGACCTGATCCTGAATCCTGGCCCAGAGCAAAGGCTTAGCTTGACTGGTGACCTATGTCCAACAGGTGCCAGGAGCGGGTGCCTGGGGGCTGTAAATAACCCACCAGAGCAAACACTTGCTCCGTCCTCTCAGATGCTCCTGCAGCAGCTATGGGCAGCAACGGGTGGGCGTCAGGGGCCTTGAGCACCACATGCCAGTTCAGGAAATCAGCAGAGTTTGTTAAGACACTGTTTTGCATTAAGCTAATGAGTCCAGCTAATAGATTCCTTTGTTTGGCTTGGGATTAAGGTACCAAGCCCAGACCCAGGGCATTGCCTGCCTCTCCTGCTGGCTCAGCAGCCTGCATCCCTCTGCTGCCGTTGTGGGGAGAAGGAGCCCCCTGTTCCGGCAGCAGCTCCCAGTACCAGAGCTGATATTTGATCTCAGATTAGTCATCCAGTTCACAGGAGGCAGATCTTGCATATATGCTCTCTGCTCTGAAGCCATCTGTCATCACTTGCTTTCACATCCCCTTGGAGCATCCACAGGAGGGAGGTGACTTACCTGGGGCTGGGAGGGCCATTCCCGGGTGCACCGCGAGGGTGAATGACTGGAGCACTGAACCTGCGTGCTGCCACATCCCGGCAACTGCAGTAGGGTTTTGGGGACTCTGAGGGTTTGGCACAGAGCAGGGGCATCCCCAACCAGGGGTGGGGAGATAGCCTGCATGGCACAACCTGCAAGCACCAGCAAAGCTGCCTGCGGCATCATATCCCCTGAGGCATGCATCAGTCCTGGGGGTTGCAGGGGTTAAATGATCAGAGTAGGCAGGTGTCAGTCAAGAGCTTCACTCTGACAGCATTGCTGTGCCTTTCCAGAGATGGGGAGGGGAACCATCAGCCCACGGTGGCTGTTCCCAGTTGGCACCCACAGGTTACAATGGCAGAGGGGTGTTAATCACCAGCGACTCTTCGAGGACATCCAGTTCTGTGTGTTTTGAAGGGGATTCCGGGGGCAGGTGGCTGTGAGCTATGTCTGTGTGTGCCTGGGGGAAGGAGAGGTTTTTTTCACACCAGTTTGTGTGAGAAGCCCAATGCTATTCCTGTTGGAGAGCTAAGGCAGCCTTCGCTCCCCGACCTGCTCCGGGACCGATTTCGTTGCTGCCATCTCTCCCGGGCACGCTGCCAGCCGCCAGCTCCCGCACACAGGCAGCTCGCTGAAGGTCACGCTGCTGCCAGCAGATCTGCCTGGGTGGGCAGGACTTCTCCGTGGCTCCTGTGCCAGGCTGGGGAAATAGGCTGAAGGGGAAAAGCTAACATTCGAGCAGTCCCTGCTGTCACCAAGGTGTCACCAGGAGGGCAACCAAACCTTGGGAGGAGAAGCAAGCCAGGTAGCTTACTCTGAAACATGCAGGGTGAGAGAGTTGCTGTTCTGGAGGTCTGTGCTTGTCCTCATCCCCCGCCTCTTCCCAGCAGCCTTACACAGATCACGTACCTTTTTACCGCTCCTCGTTATCATCCTCATCAATAATTAAGCTGCGAGTCCCTCGCTGTTGGCTGCGCCAGGAAGCAGAGGCCGGGTGCGCTCCCTCCGCTCAGCCTCCCGTGGGGAACAGCCTGTCCCTGTGCGCGCGCTTGCTTAATTGCTTGTGACACTGTTAAATATGGATCTTGGTGGCTTTCCAAGGGCACCCCGGCAGAAGTGCTGTACAAAGGAACCATTACCAGGATAATCGGAGAAGACAGCCCCAGCAGAGCAGAGAAGGCAAGGGAGGATGCCGTGCCCAAAGGACATGTCATCTACGAAGGGAAGAAAGGCCACGTGCTGTCCTACGAGGGTAAGTCCTAACTCTCTGCCTTTTTAGGGCAGGTGCTGGGGGTTTGTGCCACCCTGGCTGGGAGTTGGGAGCCATTTGAGGAAAGGCTGACAAAGTGCAATGGGCCAGCCTCATGTCTTGCTTCCAGCGTCAATTCTCTCCCTTCCCACCCTGCTGCTCTCTGTCCCTCTCTCCTGTGTGGTTATCTTGCCTTAGAGACAGATTGCTGGCAGGCAGGATTGCAATGGTTTTGGTTGGTTTCTGGAAGCAGGGAAGAGGAGAGAACCAGATGGGAAGGTATTGCCTTCATCCCGAGCACCCTGTGCAGGAGGGGGACTGATCAAAAGTGTCACGAGAGCATCCCCAAACTCTTAGGCCAAGGCAGACTCAAGAACCTGCAAGGTGGAGGCAAATCAAGTAGTTCGGTATGAAGGTTTACTTGGACATCAGATTCTCACCTGCAGTGTCTTGGGCACTGTGTAGCTTTTCCAACATGGGGCTGCCTTGCAAGGAGTCCTCCTGGGTCCAGCAGCACTGTGCCTCAGTATCTAGTGAGTTTTGCTAGACCTGTTGAGGGGTGTGAAGCCATTCCTGCATCCCACAAGGAGTCTGTCTGGGGATGTGTTGGCCCTTTGCCTCACCCCCTGGCACAGTAAGGCCCTTCCTCAGTAAATGCCAGCAGTGCCTCTGTGTTAGTAGTACCAGCAGGTGGTCACCAGCTGCTCCTGCCTCCTCTGCGCCTGCTCAGCCCAGTGCAGCACTGGCCATCAGAGCTGCTCTCTGCATCCTGGTGTCTCCCGTTGGAGATAGGCAGATGTTCCTCTGCAGTGAGGCTGGAAGCAACCCCTTAGTTCTCACCTTTCCCTGTGTGCTGGGTTAGGCATCTCTTGTGGTGGAGCCAGGCTCCTCCTACCCCACAGCTGGGCTCAGGAAGAGCTGAGTTAGACTCTGCAGCCCCGCATCTTCCTGGGGTAAAATACTGGCATGTGCTCTGGTGTGCGTGGGGACAGCCATCTTCATGTGTCACCTCTCTTCTCAGTTGAGTTTGGGAGATGGCTAAGAAGCAGATTCCAACCTCAGCCACCTCAGCAGGTGTCTCTGACCAGCTGCTGTGCTGCCTGAACCCCCTGCCTCCCTGGGGCAGAGCATCCCTCCCTGGGGCCCTGCAGTCAGTCCTGCAGGCAGAGTGTGTCCTGAAGAAGTCCCTTTCCTCTTGCCCACAAGTGCTGGCAGCTGGTTTCATCACGGTTGGTTGTTTCATCCAGGGCCAGAGGCAGAGGGTTCAGGTCAGGCCATGGGGGACAACTCACAAGCTCCAGCTGATGTTACCTCTGTGCATGCCCTGGGACCGCAGGACCTTTCAGGACAGGGCTTTGTGCCATGCCTCTCGCCTGCCACGTGGAAACTATCTCATCCCATGCCTCCCCATATCCACTGTCAACTCTAGCCCAGATAAGAAGTGTCACTGTGGAGCACTGGGTGCCCTTTGGGACAGTTGGCAGGGCTTGGACCGGGGAGGACGCAGGAAGCATTTCAGGACTTGTTTGTGCAAGAAGCTATTTTAATCTCCTCTGCCCGGGCTGGGGGTCGAACAAGGCTGATCTCAGAAATGGTGCCATCAGGAAGAGATGGGGAGGGCTCCTGGCAGGGAGGGCTGCCCATGCCCAAATCTGGGATCCTGCTTCAGGCAGTGAAGGAGAGCTGCAGACCAAACTCTTCCCCGCTGTTCATGTCAGCCCGAGTCTCCTTGGCTGCAGCCTGTGCCTGTCACCTCTCATCCTACCCCCCATGGACACAGATGAGGAATTAATTCCTTCCTTTCCCCAGCAGCCTTTTACATGCTTGATAGCGTTTATCACATCCCAAGTGATCCCGTGTGCTGCTGCAGCCTTGCCAGCCCTACCTCTCTCCTTCCCCCCCCGTACAGCCTGGCAAGGCTGTGCAGCCAGGAGCAGAAGAGTTAAAAAAAAATTAAATAAGAAAACTGAAACTGTTCGTGATTATGAATTTTGGCAAGCAGGAAAAAAATTGCAAATTCTTTAGTGTCATGAGGGTGCTTAAAATAAAAGAGCTGTAATGAGACGAGATCCTGTAGCATGTGTGAGCTGAATTGTGCTAGATTGGTTATTCTCATCCTGCATATGATTGCTGATGGCTGCTGAAGGCGAGGGACGTGGGTTTGGAGTGGTTTTCTTTCTGTTTAGTCTCTCTTCTCTCTCACGCCCTCCCCCTGCTTCCCGGTGGTACAAAGGGTGCCTGGGAGCACGTCCCCTCCTGCAGAAGGGCTGGTGGCAACAGATGTGCCTTGATGACAGGGTGCGGGCACATCGCCCGCGTCTGCCACACGGTGCTTGGCTGATTCTGAATGTCACCCCCGGATTTCTCCTGTCGAATGGAGCTGAAGCGAAGGCTCAGGCACGGACCCCCTTGTTTCCCCACACACAGCCCCAAACACTTCGTGGATTGAGTGGGTGCTGATTGCAGAAACCAACAGTGGGTGTGAAGTTGTAATAATCCCATTTTATTAATTACTGGTTTTGCTGAGGAGGAGTTTTGTTCCTGATTGTCCACAATGGAGTGAATGTTTTTAACTTCTCCATTTTCTCTAATTGTACAACCACCTTCTCTGCCTACAAAGAGAAGGGTCAGGGCACTGGAGATCGTTGGCAGGGGTGGCCTGGTCAGGGACAATGGGCAGAGGCATTTGTCTCTCCAAGCTGACATCCCATTCGGAGCTCATTACATAAACATGAGGCATTCAGCTGGATCAGAAGCTGCTGAATTCACAGCTCACCGCACATGATAGGTGCCCAGCACATGATGGGTGCCCATCACCTGGGGTGGGTGGGATGCTGCCTGGCACGGGCAGGACTGTGCTTGTGACGGGGCTGTAGCTCAGGACAGATGTCCACTGTTTGTTCGCAGGGAACCTGCTCCAGGTTCAGATGAGGGGGTAGTAAGTGGTCTCTCCTCACAGTAGCACTTGCTCCATCAGTCTTGCATGGGACTTTCCACCATCTCTCCCAATTCTTATGTGTGCTCACCACTGTGTCAAAGTAATCATTCTCAGCTTTGCCTCTCTGCAATTTTCCCTGATTTTCGCACCCAGGGAGTGTCTCGGCAAATGTTAAGGCTGGCCAAGATCCCAAACAGTAGGTGTCTAGCAAAAATCAAAACAAACAGGGGAAAAAAAACAAAACTCCCCAGACCCAGAGGGCCAAGTCCAGGGGAACCGGAGCTGGTGCCGCCTATGCCGCACTGGCTCTGGGCTGTCCCACTGCCTACGTGATGGCCCCACTGGAAAAGGAAGGAGGGAGTGGGACATGTCAGGGTGGATGCTCCTACCCAAGCTGGAGGCACAGATCTGGAGTCTGAGGCAAGGCAGGGAGGGGAGAAAACACCAGCTGAATTTCCTGGAAGCCAATCCCATGCAATATTTCTGGCACTGTGGAGCGGTGGCTGATGCTGGGGTGGGATCTGACCTCTCAGCAACGCACGCAAACAGCAGTAAACACCCTCCCTTGGCCAATGCTGACTTTCCATGCTCATGATGGTGCCTCTTGATGTTCCCTTCACCAGGTGGAGTTGCTGCTTCTCAGTGTCCCAAAGAAGACAGCAGGAGCTCGGGAGCTTCCCATGAGACCACAGGAACTAAGCGGACCTATGATATGATGGAGGGGAGGATCAGCCGGGGCTTATCAGCCCGTGATACCTTATCTGCCAGCATTGAAGGTGGGTCTGGGTGAAACCTTTCACTTGTGTTTTGTTAGTGACCCATGGAAACCCCATTTTGTCTCTTGTCTACGTGATGCACCTTCTTGTGCCAGTGTTTTGGCAGTGGTTAGCTGGTATCCTGCAGCACATCCCAACAGTATCTGACCAGCATGGGAAGACAAGGGACGTAGACTGGCCCATTTCCCTTTGGTTTCTGTCCTGGCAGACCAGTTTCAGGAACAGGTTAAAAAAAGCACATTTAAAAAAAAAAAAGAGAAATAAGTAATTTAGAAATTATGTTTTTTCTTGTCCCGGGAATCCCTGGTAATACTGTTGTGTATTCATTGTAAATTAACTCCTGTGTCACAACCCAACTTTCCCTCTTGGATCTGTTCTAGGTCTCATGGGTCGAGCAATCCCTCCAGACCGACACAGTCCCCATAACCTGAAGGAGCAGCATCACATGAGGGGCTCGATTACACAAGGTAAAACCTGCAAGCAGAAGGGCACAGACAGAGGTAACATGGGGAAGCATCTCCATGGATGGCCCCTTGTTCTTTTTGTCAGGGTAGGACAAGAGGAAACAAGGATGGACACATCAAGGTCCAGCTGCAAGTTTTTGCAGCCCCCTGCCATGTGCTCAGAGAGATTTTTAGTTTTGTTTCCACCAACCTAAATTCTGCCCAAGTCAGGGACAAAATTGTCAGTGATTCACATAGAACAGATTGAAATCAGTGTGAAATGGGTCCAGAAAGTGGTGGGAGATGTTGAGGTGGTCCAGCTGCTCTGTGTGCTTAGTTGGGTACTAGTCCCTGAGTTACATGTGTTAAATAGAGACTCCCTTGAAGTGAGCATCTGCATGGGGAGTGGGAGTCCAGTGTCTGGCTGGGGAATCTCCCTCTGCATCCATCATGTGCTTGGGGGTTGCAGGAATACCTCGGTCCTATGTGGAGGCCCATGAGGACTACCTCAGAAGAGAAGCCAAACAGCTCAAGAGGGAAAACACTCCACCGAGGGACTTATCTGATGCCTACAAGGTCAGATCTCACGAGGGCCTTACTCCTCTGAAAATGAAATCAGCCCATGAAGACTTGGTAGCCACGGTGAAAGAAGCAGGAAGATCAATCCATGAGATTCCCCGTGAGGAGCTGAGGCGGACACCGGACATCTCTCTGACGAGACCTCTGAAGGAAGGTTCCATCACCCAGGTGAGTGTGGGATGAACAGCAGATGTGATCAGCCCTACTCAGGCTGCTGTCTTTGCACAGATCCTGGGGACCATTCCCAAGGTAAAAGGAGAGCAGAGACAGCTTTGGGGTGCATCACTGGTCAGACTCAAGGCTCTCCTTCGGTACAGGTTGTCCTGCCCCATCTTTGACAGGATCCTTTTGCAGTGGGTTGACCCTGGCCAGATACCAGATACCCACTAAAGCCGCTCTCTCACCCTCTCTCTGCAACTGGACAGAGGAGAGAGAAAAAAATAGCTAAGAATTCATGAGTAGAGATAAGAGCTGGGAGAGGTCAATGACTGATTACCTTCACGGGCAAAACAAGACTCAAAGCTCCCATGTTCTCACTCCGCTCTTCCCTGGCTGGAATTCTTCTGCGAAACAATCTTTTGTTCTTAAATATGTTATCACAGAGGCATTACTATTATTTCTAGTTGGCTCAGCCTTGGCCAGTGGCAGGAAGTCCGTCCTGGAGCCAGCTGGCATTGGCTCCACAGAACAGGGGAAGCTTCTAGCAGCTTCTAACAGAAGCCACCCCTGTAGCCCCCCCCCCCCCAAAAATCCAGCCACAGAAACCCACTGCACTTTCCAATCCAAGCCATCCTATGATCCTTCCTAGTGGATAAACACAAAACCCAGGGAACCCCCTTTGCACATTAAGAAAACAATGCTCCAGCTACATGTGTAAATGGAAAGGGGCACATTTACCTCTCTTTCAAGGCCAAAGTCAACTCTGTGCCCTTGGCAGTTGTAACTCGGGGTGCAAATAAACTTGGTCTCCTCCCTTTATGGGCAAGTGGCAACCAAGCAGGGCCAGTAGTTAGGATGAAACTATCTCCTGTTGGGCTCCAAATATTTGCAGGGTTCCCATGGCACCTTGTAGTCCTACCCCATTTCACTGTGTGTGTAGGAGAGAGGCGTGATGGGCACAGCCAGCCTTCAGCAGTGACTCATCATCATCTTGTTGGAGCACAACAAGACATGCAAGATGGGCACTCCACCCTGCCCCGTGCCGTGCCGAGTGGTTCTGTGCTCTGTCGATGGCTGTTGCTGTTTGCCCAAGGAAGCTTTATTGATGTATTGACCCACTGAATGAGGAGTCAGGAGTCTCCTTGAAAGTCGGTGGGATGCGATCGCTGCATCCCCTTCTGCTCTATGCCCTTTTGATGTCTCCTCTGCCTCCTGTCCCCAGGGTACCCCACTGAAGTATGACAGCAGCTCTTCCTCCTCAAGTACCAAAAAGCATGATGTGCGGTCCATCATCGGCAGTCCCGGCAGGACTTTTCACTCTGTGCACTCACTGGACGTCATCCAAGACCCGAGGAATCTGGAGAGAGCTTATGAAGAGAGCCTGAAAAACAGGCCAAGCCCAGTGACAAACTCGGGTGGCTCCATTGCCAGAGGGGCTCCTGTGATTGTACCGGAGCCGAGCAAGGCCCACCAAAGTGCCCTCGGCTATGAGGACCACCAGGCAGGGCACAGCACCGCCTTCAGCAGCCACTTGCACAGAGGGTCTCCAGTCTCCACACGGGAGTCCACGCCACGGCAGCACGAAGGTACTTGGCAAACCTTTTATTTGATGCTCCAGTTCGTAGCAGCAGAGCAGGGGAGGTGCGCGGGAGGCGGCTGCTGACCCCACCTGCCCGAGCTGTTCCCAGCAGGTCCCTGTTGAACCCGTTCTTCCCAGCACCTACAACTGACTCACAGCACTGGGGTGGCTGCCAGGCACAGCTGGGGCTCAGCACCCTTCCTGGAGGTGCTCACATGTTTGAAGTGAGGGCACCTCACCTGCACCAGGGTAACCAAAGGGAGACTTGGGCTGTGGCTGGTGAAGCCTTTGGTATTTCAAAAGCGTCTTCCCTGTCCCAGCATTGGCCCACGGCACTCTGTTTTCCACAGGTGGGAAGGAAAGCAGTGCTTGGGGCACTGGCTGGGGGATCTTCACACTTCTCACCAGCCTGATATGTGTTTGCGCATCTCATCCATCTCCTGGGCACCTGAGTGCCTCACCTCCAGCAGGAATACCCAGGCAGCATTTGGTGTGCAGTCTGGTGCAAGGGGGTTGGTCACACTGCTTGGGGTGACTGTGCCAGCCACTGTCCGCATCCTGCGGGCTTGGACACAGGAACTGGTGACACTTGTCTCAGGTTGGATGAGAAGTGCCCCCAGTGCCCAGCTCAGGTTGGGAGAGCCGGGAGAAGTCCCTAACATGATCCAACCTCCCCTCTATGTGCTGGGAAAGAGTTTTTGGCTCCAGGGAATGACAAGTACTCAAAACACACTGAACTATGTTTTGTCACCCTTGCCAGGAGTTTCAGGGTCCCCATCTCTGCCCAGCAGCTGTGACCTCTGTGCCAAGGAGCGCAAGGAGGGCTCCACCACCAGCTGCTTATGCAGGCCAGGATGAATGCACAGACCACCCAGCATGGATGCGCTGGGGTAGAGGGATGGTTTGGGAAAGGCCTCTCTTCCAAGGGCAACTGGGACTTGGCCTGCCTCGATCTTGGTGGTGTAACAGGGCATGCAGTGCAGGGAGCAGGGAGGGTAAAGGTCCCTTGAGTTCAGGGTAGCTACGAGTGTCCCTGGAGGACACGCTTGGCCACAGGCATCCCTCAGGGACATGACTTGGCCACGGCACTCAGTCTCTGACTCACTTCCTTCTGCTTACTGCAGGGAGCATCACTGCTGGGAAGCCAGTATCCCAGGACAGAAAGATCACCCCCACATCGAGAGAGCTCACCAACTCCAAGTCTCCGCACGCCCCTGTGCCTGACCACCACCACCCCATTTCCCCATACGAGCACCTGCTCCGCGGTGTGAGCGGGGTCGACCTGTACCGAGGACACATCCCGCTGCCTTTTGACCCTGCCGCCATCCCCAGGGGAATCCAACTGGAAGCAGGTACCTTTGTTGTGGGCATAGTCTTGTCTGGGATTGGGTTTTTTCCTTGCTATGCTCTGAAAGCCAGAGGTCTCTGGGGAAAGCCACATCACATCTGCATCCCTTTCTCTCCCAGCTGCTGCTTACTACTTGCCGAGGCATCTGGCTCCGAGCCCCACGTACCCCCACCTGTACCCCCCGTACCTCATCCGGGGCTACCCGGACACGGCGGCCATGGAGAACCGACAGACCATCATCAACGACTACATCACGTCCCAGCAGATGCACCACAACGCCGCGGCCACGGCCATGGCGCAGCGGGCGGACATGCTGCGCGGCCTGTCACCCCGGGAGCCCTCCCTCGCCCTCAACTATGCAGCAGGTGCTCCCGGCACGGCACTGTCCAGGGGCTTGGGGGCAGTTTGGGAGGAGGAGGCTCAGTCAGGCCGGCACTGACAGCTCCAGCATGGCCAAGCTGCCGCAGCTCGGCATTGTCCTGACGGTCCTCTCACTTCTCTTTCCAGGCATCATCGACCTGTCCCAAGTGCCACACCTGCCTGTCCTCGTGCCCCCTACCCCTGGCACCTCTGCCCCGACCATGGACCGCATCACCTACATCCCTGGGCCCCCCCAGACCTTTGGCAGTCGGCACAGCAGTTCCCCACTCTCCCCAGGTAACACAGCAGGGGAAAACGGTTGAGCAGGACACTCTTAATCAATCCAGGGCCATGGGCTCAGCATGCCAGGGCAGATGGGGAGACCCCAAATTAATTCTCACTCAGTGACCAGTCCACTGACTCCCTCCCTCCCTGCTTGTTGGGGGCTTCCCTGCTTTTCCCCCTTCTTCCCCAGAGTGGCAGCTGGCAAACAGCTCTGTGGAAGGTCATACCCCAGAGGTGGCGCCAGGACAGCTATTCCATGATTTGTCTGGGCTTTGTCACGCTGGTTGCCCTCGTCTGTCCTGCTCCAGGTGACCTTGGATGGAGCTGTTCCTTATCTGCTCTGCAGACACAGCGATGTGAAGAGCAGTCAGCGTACCTGGGGGAATTGCTGTGTCTGCAGCCATCTCACTGCCTTTCGGTTGGGTTTCAGGAGGCCCCACGCACATGACCAAACAGTCGGGATCGTCGGTGTCCGAACGGGAACGGGAGCGGGAACGGGAGCGGGAGAGGGAGCGTGAAAAATCCATCCTAGCATCCACCACGGTGGAGCATGCACCCATCTGGAGACCAGGTAGGCCAGGCAAGAGTCCAGCACCACACCTTGGGGCCCGTGCTGGGTGGAGGTAGGTGGGGCTATGGGATGAAAGGCTAAAGAAGCCATTCCTTGTGTTGTCCCCCAGGTACGGAGCAGTCCAGCAGCCGTTCGTCCTCCCACTCTCACAGCCACCAGCAGTCTCCCGTCTCACCCCGCACCCACGAGACCATCCAGCAGCGCCCCAGCGTACTCCACAACACGAGCATGAAGATCATCTCCTCGGAGACCCCCACCCCATCCGTCCTGCGGTACGTCCCCCCGCCACGGCTCCTGTCACTGTGCCGCTGTGGCAATTAATTATAACGAGCCATGGGGATGGAGAGAGGGCTGTTTTGGCCTTCAGTCTCAGTGGGAACAGGAGTGGGGCTTCCAGGGAAGTGATGAGGAGAGGCAGGTTTTGGTGCCCAATTCCTTTGCTTTCTTTAGTGACTTTTCCTGTTACCAGGAAAGAAACCAGGAGCATGCCTGTGCCCAAATACAGGTATTGCTCCTCTTGCTGAAAGTTGCCTGGTGGTGGAGTTATGAAGGTCTCTGTGACCTGTCCATGGATTTTATGCTCTCCAGTCATCCAGGCCCAATAACCCTGTGGCCAGTTACTATGGTGGAGGCTCCATCCAAGCCCTCCTCGCTGGCCTCAGCACAGGCCAACCCTACACTCGGGAGCCCCGGAAAAAGCTTGGCCAGGCAAGGCTGGACACTGAGGCTCTGGTAACAGCATTTTTTTTCTCATGTGCTTCTCTCATCTTGGCCTTGTCTCCGTTTTCCTTCCAGAACCTCCTCCACCACTACCACATCACCAATCCGCTCCACCGCCTTCCCCTCAGCCTCTACCCTGCGCTCCTCCCTCAGCGCAGCCGACGGCTACGCAGCCCCGCTGGACCCGGCCATCCTGCAGAAAGAGGCCTCGAGGGTGCGAGAAGCCAAGACAGAACGAGCCCAGACTGACAACAACGTCTACACCTCAAAGCTGCCCAGTGGGGCCAACCTCGAACAGTCGCCTTCACCCATTAAAGCCATGGAGTCGAGACCTTTGCCCGCCTCCGGACCTGGTTCTTCTCATCACTATGGCAGAGGACAGGGGAAAAGCCAGCAGCACCATCACCCTCTGGACCAGCAGCACGCAGCCTCAGGCTCCGAGCAGCACAGTAGAGAAAAGAGTCAAAGTAAACGCTTTTCCATGCAGGAGCAGGAGCTCCGAGCACTCGGTAAGACCACCACGACAGCAGCCAACTTCATAGGTGTGATTGTCATGCGCCAAATGTCTGGCGATACGGGGCAGCGAGAAAGAGGCTCGCTGAGTAACGACTCCACTAGCGATGGTAAGAAGTTTGAGGGGAGAGGTGAGAGAGCTGTGGCCTGACACCCATTATGTTTCATTATTTCTTATTTTTAGTTGCACATTTTGGCTATTGGCTTCATCAGCTCCCCGAGCATGCTTGTCCCTCTGCTTCCCAGTTGTTGCGTTATTCCAGACTTTTTTATTTTTGTGTGTTTTGAGGATCTTCCTTCTCCCACCATCTTTTAGTTTTTCCCATTGCCAAGTCCTGTTTTGCAAACATCGTGCAGTTCCTGGTATTGCTTTTTACAGACAATAGCCATTTGCTAATTTTGATTTCCCCATCCTTAGAAATTCCCAGGCAGTCTGTAAGGGACAGTTGTGGGTAATAAATCAAACGAGCGAAGTGGAGAACTGAGACTGTGAGTGTGAAAGGGCTGCTGGCCCTCAGACACACATCTTACTGCTAATGAGCTGCAGGATCTCAGAGGGCTTTGTGGGTCTCAGTGTGGATGGAGTCCCCTTGCCTGGGGTGATCTCACTAAGGGTCCTGGTGCTGGATGCTGCCCAGTGTGGGTGCCATGGACGTGGCTGTCCTGGGATCATTCAGCCCACCCGTGCTCAGCAGCCATTTCCAGAGCAGACCACAAGAACCACCTAATAGAAATCTTGTGTAGGACACAAAAGCACTGGGTTTAGTTATTCCAAAAGAAAGTGCAGAAAGGGAGCTGGATTTAAGGTCTGGGTCATTCTTGATGAGACCAGCCTTCACCCAGAGCATGCATCCAGGCCCCTATCAGCATGCAAAAGCAACAGACAGCCTGTGGGGATTTGGTGGGACCTTGTCTTGAAGTTGCAGCATCTGCTTTGACCATCAGCACTGGGACTTGCTGCCCCACTCCCCTTCCTGTAACCCAAGGGTGGAGTGGACACTGTACTGTAGCCAGGCAGAAGAGCTGCTCTCACTGGCACATCCTGACCCACCCAGCCCACTGCTTGGTCACATCTGGTCCCTGCCTCTTCTAGCAGTACATTCCAGGACCAAGGATGTCGCTCTGGCTGAGCTCTCCTCCACCTTCTTCCCTGGCACCAGTGTTTCCTCCAGCTGCATGTTGTGCTGTGGAGATGACATCTCTTCTATGGCCATGACCTTACAGAAAGGAGCCAGTGTTCCTCAGGACCTAACTGTTGGCTAGGGATCTTTCTAGAGCAGGATACTCCATCTTGGGTGGATCCAAAGTGTGGTCATGTGGGTGCTGGCACATATGGAGTGATGGAGGATGGTGCATCCCTGTTCCTGGTGCAGGGAGGTTCTCCATGGACTCCTCTCCCTCCCTGTGCCTCAGGTACGGGCAAGGTCAGTGTGTCTGTGCCTGGGCACCAGGGACCCTCCAACAGTGCTGTGGATCCTCTGCCAGATGTGCCTGCTGTGGGCGGTCTCTAGGAATGGAGCATTAGGAGGGTAAAGGTCTGCAGAGGCAGAAGTTGTGTTAACAGACGTGCTTGGCTGGTGAGAGGCAGCATTTGCCTCCTCCGGAGCCCCTCCACCCTCCACCCCTGCTCTGCAGAAGCATAACCCACTGTGCCTCAGTTTCCACTCCCTGTTGAAAGGTGATGGTGGTTCCTCATTCCAGCTCTGCCTGTTTTGATGCAGCTTGAGTCTCTGCAGAGGTGGACTTGGTAGTCTTGTCAGTGTTAGGGTAATGGTTGGACTCAATGAGCTTAGAGGTCCTTTCTAACCTTCATTAATGATTCTATGAGTCTATGAAAGGCCTTAAAAGGCAGAGAATTGTCAAATTTTGCCCCTGCAGTGTGTGTGTCCACTGTCTCTGGAGCAAGATCTGGAGTCTCCAGGGCCTCACATCCAGCTTTCAAGTCCGTGGTCTTGGCCATGCTGGGCTTGGGGCTTTGTAAAGCACTTGGAGACCTCTTGTGCAGCCACCTCCACTCCTGCTGAGCATCTCAGTCCCTCTGGGCATAGAGGAGGTTTTAGGGGGTGGGGAATGGAAGGGAACAAGTTGGGAACCCACAGGGGATGAATTTGGTCCCTGACACTCAGGTGTCACCATAAGCTGCTGAGTGTCCAGCTGTGCTTGAACAAGATACCACCTCTTCACTGCAGCCATGACCACAGCTGGACATCAGAGGTGGCTCCAGGGGTCCCTGCAGCGTGACCTGCCAGGTCTACCCTTATCTTTTTTTCCCCTCTTTGCTGAACATGTGACTCTACCCACAAGCAATAGTGCCACAGCACCAGGGAAAAGCCAAGCGAGCTTCTGGTTTTAACTGTGTTCTCCCCTTTCCCCAGGTTTTCACGGAGGCTACAGCCCTGAGCGGATGGAAGCAGTGAGTCCCGTGAGCTCACCCAGCCTGTCCCATGAGAAAGGGGCCAAGCTGCTACAGGATGCAGAAAAGGGGCACGGGGAGCATGACCTGAGGCAGAAACAGCAAGGTGAGGACAGGGAATGGCAGTGCCATCTGGTGCAGGAGAGCCTGAGCTGGCATGGGGGACTTCTTCATCCAGATCTTGCTTGCTGTGTCCCAGTGCTGGGGTGGCATTCAAGGAAGGGGTCACAGACATCATCTCATGCCTGTTGTCTTCTTTGTGCCCCCCAGGCTCGCTGAAGGGCTCGGCTTCCGAAGCCGCCCACCTGCAGCACCTTCGGCAGCCCGATGGCCCCCAGTGCCAGCCCCTGCAGAGCACCAAGGGCATGAACCAGCGGGTGGTCACGCTGGCCCAGCACATCAGTGTAACTAACCTCATTCTCCTCCTTCACCTTCCTGCTGGGGCTCCGGGGAGGAGGGACGAGCCAAATGAAACATGTCTGGTGGGGATGGGCTGGGAGTGATGCTGGACACCTCAACACCTCTGTTTGGGGGCTGGAGAGCAGGGGGCATCAGGGGTGTTCAGCCTGGGTGTTTGGGTCCCCAAGGAGCCCATCATGACAGGAGGCAGATGTTGCATCTGCAGGGACAAACCAGCCTATTTCCCTCCTACCTGCCCTCTTAGTTGGGCCCAGCAGAGCAAAGGTAGAAACAAGCTCTATTTCTGACTCGGGGGGTTTCTTCCTTAGGAGGTCATCACACAGGACTACACACGCCACCACCCGCAGCAGCTCAACTCGCACATCCAGGCGCCGGTGTACTCCTTCCCTGGGGCGGCCTGCCCGGTGCTGGACCTGCGCCGCACCCCCAGCGAGGCCTACCTACAGCAGCCAGAGCACACGGCGGCCTCACGCATCTCCCCGCAGAACGAAGGTGGCAAAAGGTGAGCTCAGAGAGTCCCACCCGAGCTGGCACAGGGCAACTTGTGCCAGTCTCGGTTCAGGTGGACCTGGGCTGCGCAGGGCAAAGAGCTGGGCAGGTGGCCTGGTAAGGGGGTGCCCTGGGCAGGCTGGCATTTGGCATTGCTGAATTTATGCTCCCAGGCTTGGTGCTGTGTGAATTCCCTGCTTACACAGCCCAGAGTGTAGAACTGCTTTCTGAGCTGGGCCTCTTTTCTCTGTGCTGGTGCCTCTTGCCATACCTGTTGTCCTCAAAGTGCTCTTTAGACCCCCATAACGTCCACGCATGATCTCCTTCATGATCTGGCTGGTGTCAAAGGATAGTTTAGGTGGAAAGGAGCTCTTGAGCAGGTTACCCTGGGTCATGGCCAGTTAGGTTCTGAATATCTCCCTGATGGAGACTGCAACACCTCTCTGGCCACCCTGTCCCAGCATTGGAGCACCCTCACAGGAAAAAAGTGTTTCCTTATGTTGGGATGGAATTTCTTGTGTTTTGTTTGTGCCTCTTGTCTCTTGTCTTGTCACTGTTCTCAGTCCCCGACCACATGGTTCTCAGTCCCTGACTACATGGTTTTAAAAAACCCAAAGCAGCGTGTTTTCTATGGTTCAAAGTTAATGGTATCTTTATCTTTCTCAGTGAATTAGAAGTTTGTTAGACACAAGTGCCTTGACAACTGTAACTGTCCATTTCAGGCACCACCTGTACTTGTTTTAAAGTCAATTTCAAATCCCTGTGCAGCTACAAGGCAGGTCTGATTGCTGTTGTCTGGAATTAAAAAATGGGTCTGTCCTCCCACCCAAACAGCCACAGAGGCCCAGATGCATCCAGGAATGAGTGGTGCCTCCAGACTGGTGGTTCCTTGTCAGTAAATGGGATTATTCTTCCCAGCTCTGCCTGGTCCTGGAGTTGGCTTTATAACATGAAAGGAGAGAGCCCAGCCCTGACCACCCAGTGATGAAAAAAACAGGAAAAAAAAGAGAAACCACAGAAAGAATAAAGATGTAAATTCCCAGAACTTGCTGTGAGAAATTCCTCGCAGACTCAAGCCTGGCTGTCTCCCAGGCTCTGGCCACAGGCAGGCATCGGGGGCCAGTGTTGATGCTTTCTGAGCTGCCCCAGCTCCAGACCCCCTCCTGCAGCCAGCCCCTGTGTGGCCCTGACAAGGTGGATGAGGGGTGGTGGGTGCTGTCTCCACAGATATGATGAAGAGTCAAAATCCATGTCCCCAAAGGGTTAATGTCACAGCCCTCTGCCAGCCAGGGACACACCTGAGCTGTCAGGTCGCAAGACTGGTCCCTCATCCCTACTGGGCAGTTGTGTTTGGGGTGGCTCAGCTGTCCAGCTGCCGGGGGATCGGGGGATCGGGGCCATGGTTTGGCTCAGCACGGCTCTGCACGCCCAGGCTGGGCTCTCCCTCTGGCCCGTGTTAGGAGGCACCAGGAGTCCCCAGGATGTGAAAGGTTTGGCTGTTTTCCCTGCTGTAGGAAAACAGTTTTGGCCGTTTTACCTCTCTCAACCCCAAGCTGCTGCGCAGGGACAGAACCGATGGCATGTTCCCGTTGCTCCGCAGGTCCCCGGAGCAGGGCAAAGCCGCGGCCGGCGGGGCCGACAGCTGTATCGAGCCGGTGTCTCCACCAGACGGCGTGGGAGAAGCGGAACACGCCAAGAGCGCCCCTTACCCCGTCCTGTTCCGCGAGGGAGAGCCCATGGACCAGAGGTACCGCCCAGGAGCAGGCACTGGAGGCAGCTGAGGATGGGGATGCCCCCACACATGCCCTGGCTCAGGCTCTTTTCCTTGCTGACAGAAGCAGTGTCCCATCTCAGGGTGCTGCCTGCTCGTAGGGGCTTTTCAACACAGTTGGGATAGGGAGAGAGGTTGGAGATCCTGAGTATCACAGGAGTGCCCAGGCTGACTCCGAGCAGTTACACCAAGGGCAGAGGCTCTCTAGGTAGGACTTTGTGCACTGGACGTTGCAGAGGTTTCCAATGGTCTTTTGCTTTGCAGAATGGGGTCCAAGTCCCCAGGAAACAACACTCAGCCTCCAGCTTTCTTCAGCAAGCTGACTGAGAGCAACTCTGCCATGGTGAAGTCCAAGAAACAGGAAATCATCAAGAAGCTCAGCACGACCAACAAAAACGAGACAGAGTACAGTAAGGACCAGTGGGGAGAACAAATGGAGGGCACTGGTGGGGAAAAACCTCAAGGACACAGGAAGCAAAGAAAATTTGGGAATGGGTGCTGCTGTGTTAAGGGCTGGGAGTTCCCAGCCTGCTCCATCTGCACTTAAGAGTTGGACTCCAGGGAGGCACTGGGGTCTTCCCACCCTGTGTTTTCATGCTCTGGGGCTGTCAATCCCATCCACACCAGATAAACTAAGTAGGAAGGAAATAATGAGCTGAGCATGGAGGAGACTTAAAGAGACTTAATTGATATTTTAATGAATGGCCAGCCAAGCTGAATCCTTCCTCCTTGGGATGCATCTCCCCCCAACATTACTTTAAGCCCTACATCAATATTGGTGCAGCTCTGTAAAACTAACCAGGCTGGCTTAGATTAGAAATTCGGCCCATTCATTCATTAACCGCTAATAGAGTAGATAGGATCATAATTTAATTTAGCCCAGCATTATACAGTCAATACTAATTCAATTTGAATCCATCTTACAACAGCTGCATCGGATAAGAGGGACCGAGCTGTCTCGTCTCCTGGATGATGTTACCATGAGCCAGCAGTATTGTTTTGCCCCTTTGGGGACATGTGGCTGAGCCCTGTGACCTTCCACACTTTTCCTTATCAAGGGAAAATATATAGAAATAGGATACACCTCTTATTTGATGAGAATTTCCGTTATTCTAAGGAAAATGATATCCAAGTCAAACAGCTCAGCTAAGAGGGAAAATATTGATTTAACATTTCTTCTCCTCCTCCTCGCCCTCCCCTCTGCCCAGACCTGCTCCCTGGATAGGGGGCGTTCAGCCTTTGGAAATCCCATAGGCAGGAGAGAGAGTTTGGCTTCACAGAGTTTGTAATCCCAAGGGCAGGAGGGAGAAAAGGAGGGAGGCCAGCACTGAGCACAAAGACATTGCCCTGGCTTTCTGGGCTCTGCTTTTCTGCTCTTTCCACCTGACAAAGGTACCCGCTGTGGATCTCCCAGAGGTACTGGGAGTTGTTCCTGGTCCCAGCCAGCACCCACAGACCCACCCCAGTGCCTGGGGGAGGTGGGCTGCTGTCAGGCTAGGTGCTGTGACAGGAACATGGGAATCTTGTCATGGGTGGCACAGCAGGTCCTCCCTGCCACCAGCCTGCACATGCTGCTCTCCATACTGAAGAGCTTCTTTGTTTTTCTCCAGATGTTGGGCAGCCTGGGACAGAGATTTTCAACATGCCAGCGATTACAGGAGCAGGTAAATCCCCCACATACCCATACCTCATTCCCCACAGGGCTTACAGGCATGGAGAGCAGGAGGTTTGGTAGATTTAAGCATCTCTTTTTCTCCTTGCCCCATAAGACCAAGTGTAACAGTTGCTGGGAGGCAGAAACCTCAGGACACACCATAACTCTACTGTTGGGTTGAAAACAGGGCAGTGTAATTCCTCAGAAAACCTGGCAGAATTTGAGGAGAGATTAAAAGTCAAGCCATCTGATGCCAACAGAGGGTTAAACCATATCAAGGTGGACCTCACAGCAGTCGAGAGCACCTTGCTCTCGGTGGGACCTTCTGGTCAGCCAAGGGTGGGTGGGAGGGCAGCAGCGAAGGGGAACATGAGGGTGGGGAGCAGGGTCTGTGCTCTGCAGGATGGGCACGAGGCAGGAACCAGTTGCAAAAGCAAACTGGGATGAGAGCAGCACCCTGTGCTGGGCAAACTGGCAATGGCTGAGGACCAAAAGGGGACATGGCTGGGACTTGGAGGGGGGCTCAGGAACATGACCAGCCCAAGGGGTAATGACAGTGGGAATGCTGTTGTGCTGTTACTGCCTGCAACATGTCCAGGTGGGCTCTCAAATGAATTACATGAATCCCCATTGAGGAATACTAATTGGTACTTAACTCATTAAGGATTAATGCTCTTCTACAGCAGGAATGCCTTCGGGATGTTAGTTTTAAGTAGGAGTAAGCAGCCTTCCCACAGCCAAGGGCAGGAGGTGCTGTGGGCAGGGGCTTGGTGAAGCAGGAGGGTCAGTGGTGTAAGACCGCTCACCAGTGGGAATGTGTTTGGGAGAAGGAGCCGGCTGACATCATCTGCTGGGATGAGCAGGTACAGCCAGGTGGGACCTGAGGGTCCCTGGCAGCCAAAATTTGGGGGTCAGTTCTAGCCAGAGGGGACCAGGAGAGACCCTGCCCATGTACAGAGAGACAAATGTCCAAACCAGGTTTACAGGAACCTGGGATCCGTCCCTTTCTGAGCAGAAGGACGGCAATCCCAAAAGGAACACCTCAGGACGGGGCGAACTGGGGTGCCTGGCAGTTTCATGTCTGTATTTTGCCCTTGCTTGTTCCCTGTAACCGCCACCCCGGGAATGATGGTGGCGTGGCTGAGCCTCGGTCCCTGTGCGGTGCTGCTCCATAACTGCATGGCTTGAGACTCACACCCACGCGGACACACCACTGCGCCTCTGCATCCTGTCCCGTAGCCGCGGCTCAGCCCGGGGGCCTCTGGCCCACGTGGGCACCCGGCCTGGAGGGGGAAGGGAGGGCTGGGGCAGTGGGCAGGGGGCTTGCAAAGAGCGCGAGGAGGGACAAAAGGGCGCTCCCCTCTCCCCACATCACCCGGCCCCACACAGGCAGCTCCATGGGCTGCGTGCTCTCCTCCGGGAGCTGCCTGCATTTGCCACCTCTGATGCCAGGGCCAAATCCAGGCCCTTCTTTCTGATCAAGTGTTTTTATGGGGTACTCACCCTTCTTCTCCATGACTTCCTTTATGGGAAACTGTCCCAGCCTCCATATTCTTGGTGCACCGACTTTTGCTGTGTGTGCATATGGATCCCACATCCAGGTGACACTCTTCCTGTCCCCATGCCTCCCATGTTGGGAGCGCAGCCCCTGTTTCTTGCAGCTGCTCCCTGGGGATCAGCAACAAACCCTTACTCCCCCATTCTCCCAGCTCCTGGCCCCAGGGAACCCTCCCAAAACCCATATATCCCAGAGTGAGTCCCATCCGTCCCACTGCCAGCCCCTGCTGAGCCCCGGGGCGGGATGGAGCGGGAGGAGGAGGAGGAGGAGGAGGACGGGTGCATCGCAGCGCTTTAAAGAACAAGATGACAAAGTTTGTTGCTTTGCGAGAATGTGCTGACTGTTTGTTTCTTCCCTTCTCCCTTGTCTCCTTTCTCCCCCTTTCCCCATCCCCCCCATCTTTCTTCTCATTTGGCTCCCCCCCATCTCCCGTCCCCTCTCTCCTCCCTCTCCCGTATCTCCCAGGGCTAATCAGTTGTAGGAGCCAGTCGGTCCAAGAGAATTCCAGTACCAACATGGGGTTGGAGGCAATAATTAGGAAAGCCCTAATGGGTAAATATGACGAGCAGTGGGAAGAGCGCTCACCTCTCAGTGCCAATGCTTTTAACTCTCTGAATGCCAGTGCAAGCCTGCCCGCTGCTATGCCCATAACTCCTGCTGATGGACGAAACGAGGACGTGCGCTCCTTGCCAGGTCTGCAGCCCTCTCCACCTTCGCTCTCTCTGTGTTATTAATTCTCAGCCTTTATATTTCCCCTTTGACGGGTGGATTTATTCCTCCCCTTCCCCATTTTTTGTTCATTTTGGTTTTCTTTTCTCCCCACCCTCCCCCAGCTTTGAGCTTTGTGAATCTGCTGATTAATCCTGGTCTTGTTTGATGTTAATTTAATAGTCTCCGAAGGTGCTGTTGCTTTCTCTAAACCACTGACTTGCTCCTTTCCCCGTTTGTTGGTTTTTAATATCTCCTTTTCCTATATTTTTTTTTACACAATGGAAAGGTTTATGGGGGCAAAAGCCCGCACCCAAAAATCAGAGCCATAAACCTTAATAGCCACCCCCAACTATTTGTAAACCCTGGGTGGGACCCACTGCTCCCAAAATAGAGGAAGGAGCTGAGAAGGACCAGAGTTGGGGACACAGGGCAGGGTGGCATTTCTCTCCCCACCCTGGGCTTTGGGGTGTCAGGGCAGAATCCAGCCTGGCACGGGGGGTTTGGTGGGATCTGGGAGCACCTGGAGCAGGAGGGAGATTTTTAGGGGGGCTAAAAGTGATAGATGGGAGATGAGATGATAAAGAGAGCGGGGTTGGGAGTGAGCTGTCCTGTGGGCCCTGGCAGGGGGCTTGCAAAGCCCACTGGGCCCCATGGTGGGGTCTGCTCAGCTTCAGGGGGATTTGAGCAGAGCTGGGAGGGTTGTTGAGCAGATCCTCAGTTAAGGAAGAGAGGGAGGAGGGGGGTCAGGGATGGATTCAGCTGATCCGAGGGAGTATTTGTCCCCTGCACACTTCCTAAGGGTAGAGTGCCTCATGCAAGGCCCTTGTACAGAGCACGGCACCAGTGCTAGGGATCACCCTCAGCAATCCAGGCACAGAGTCCCCAACTCAGGAGCAGTGTCCTGGGCACACATGTGCACCTTCCTCCAGGTCAGCTCACACCAGGCGCTCTAAAGCTTGTTGCAGAAAAGCTTTTCTGGCTCCTGCATGAAACCAGCAGCTTATTCCAGCCATGTTTCCCCATGCCCAGCAGAGGCTGCCTGGCCAGGCGAGGTGGGATGCAGAGCCCATCTATCCCTCCCCTTTGGGGAGCTCCCCCTGGTTTATCCAGGCTCTGCCCTGGCAGAGGCACATTTGGCTTTAAACCTTTTAAAAGCTGGCTAAACAGCCCCAGGGATTGTGCTGTAAGGACGGATCAAAGACCATCCTAGCCATGTAGACCATGGGAATGAAGAATGTGTCTGGGGCTCCAGCACCCATGTAGCTCCTGGAGGGTCCCTGCCAACTGCCTGTGGACATGGAGCAGCACATGGAGCTCCATCCTATGACTCATTTTTGTGGGCTGAGCCATGAGCTGGCTCAGGAGCAGACCCTGCAGAGAAATAGCTTGGCCAAAGCCACGTGGCTGCTCCTGCCCCACGTCCCTCCACAGGACAGTTGGTGGCATCAACCCACAGGGCAGAGCAGCCCAGGAGGGGAGGGAGACCTCCTCTGTCTGCTGTGCCTGCCTGCTCTATTGCCCTTCCCCCATGGTGCCATCGGCCCGGGGTGAGCTTTTCTCCTGCCACAAGCCATTTTTGCAAGCTCCTAAAAAGGGAAGCGCTGGGAACCTGCACCCCCTCCCTGACCCCCTGAATCCTGTCACGATGAGCTGGGTGACGAGCGGGTGCTTTTCTTCGCAGGAGGAGGGGGGAAGCCAAAGATCGCTGCCAGGCCCAACAGCCGCAAGGCCAAGTCCCCGGCGCCGGGTCTGTCCTCGGGCGAGCGGCCGCCCTCGGTCTCCTCGGTGCACTCGGAGGGGGACTGCAACCGCAGGACACCCCTCACCAACCGCGTCTGGGAGGACAGGCCGTCGTCCGCAGGTAGGGCTCAGGGGATGGGTCCCCAGAGAGGCCATGCCACCCTCGCAGGGGTAGAGGGGGCCTGCAGGGGGATGCAGGAACAACCACCCCCACCACTGACTCTGCTTCCTCCTCTCGTGCAGGTTCGACGCCGTTCCCCTACAACCCGCTCACCATGCGGCTCCCCAGCGGGGTGGTGACGGCAGCCCCCGCCGCCCCACTGCCGCAGGGGACCCCCAGCAGCCAGCACCATGCCTGGGACGAGGAGCCCAAGCCCCTGCTCTGCTCCCAGTACGAAACCCTTTCGGACAGTGAATGAGAGGAGCCAGGGGCAGGGAGACGGCGACCAAACCCAGGGTGTGGGGAGCAAGCGGGACGCCCCGGGCGAGTGCCCACCGCCCCGGCCCCGCCGGCTCTCACGAGCGAAGATGTAGGAGCAGAGCTATTTCGTTTTTCCCTTTTCCTTTATTTTTTCCCTTCCTCCCCAACCAGCCAATTTGGGGGGAGGGGGTATTTTTTTTTCATTATTATTATTATTATTTTGTTTGTTTGTTTGTTTGGGTTATTTTTTTTCTTTCTCAACATCTGGGAATTTCTGCATCCTCTTTGGTCCGATAAAGAAAAGAAAAGAAAAAAGCCTTAACGAGACAAAACCCAAGGAACCCATCTTCGATCTTGGCAGCCGTGCTGGGCGGTGACCCCCACGCTCGAGAGGGACTGTGAGCTGCCACGTGCCCGTCCCGGGGCCGCGCGCACTCGGACGCTCTGCTGGCGCTTTCCCGCGGAGTCAGGCGAGGGGCTGTGGCATTGCTCCCAAGGAGTCGAGCGAGGGGCCGCGGGATGCTCCTGCGGAGTTGTGCGACGGGCTGTGGGATGCTCCCCCACATCCCGGCCATGGGGATGTGCCACAGAAATGCAAAACCTGGAGCGGGTTTTAAAGAAAAGAAAAACGGTTTAAGAAGCGAAACGGGACGGAACACCCTGGGTTGGTTCCCCAGCTGATCTGAGGGCTGGTGGCCTGTCATTCCCGTGTCACAAGACGTATCAGCCCCGCAGCGACACACTTTGAATGTGGCTGGGATGAGCGGGCAGGGGAGGGAGTGAAGAGCTGTTTCTTAAAAAAAACCCACAAAAAATCCTGGTCCCTTCGGTGGAAGCGATCCCGGGTAACTCGGAGCGGGCAGGGACGTCCCAGGGCTGGCTCATGTGCTGCCCACCGAGGGGCTCGGTTGCTTTAAGTGCATTGTTTTCTGAATGGTGAGAAAAGGCAATTGTAAATTGTATTGGTCTACAGGGTATATTTTTGATACCTTCAGTGAATTATGTCAATATTTTACGCAAGGAAGGACTTAAACAAAACACAGTATTACATGCTGTAAAAGAGGTTCTGTTCTTACATGCAGGCTTTGATGCGTTTGTCCATTGTATGGAAGGGTTTAAAAAAAAAAAAAAGGTAACAATGATCCATCAAAGTTATCTGGAAGTCAGGAGAATGTATGTACTTAGTTTAAAAAAAAAAAAAACCAAACAAAATCTTGCCATGGTTGCAGGGCCCCCCGTTACACACACCTTTGCTGGTTGTAGACGTTGATTCTCCAGAGCCCTCCGAGCTGGCCGGGGCAGGGGCAGAGCGGGCATGAGACCGGCGTGGCAGGGAGTTCACAGGAAACTTTAAAAAAAAAAAAAAAAAAGACAAAAAGGAAAAAAAAAGGAAAAAAAAGTTTTTATTGTATTTTTGTGATACACACGAATGCTCTACTTTACATTATTTTTTTCATTCCATGATGTTGGCTCATATCTGCAGTTACATGGTTAAAGAACAAAATACTAGACTTTTTTTTCATTCACTTCTGCTTTCTCGCTCTGGGGGGGGGGGAAACAAATGGCAAAAAAAAAAAAAAAAGAAATAAAATGTATTAAATGCTTTGCATTCTATGCGCTAGAGGAGCCCCAGCCCAGCCCAGCCCGTCTGGGTGGGCAGCAGCCCCCACGTCCCACGCGTGGGCCCAGCGGCACAGCCGGAGCCGTCACCTTCCCCACGGATCTTTCTTTTCCCCCTGCAACGTTCCCAGGTTGATTCTGATTTCAAAGCAAGAGAATGATGGTGTTTGTTGTTTGTTTTGGGGTTGGTTTTTTTTTGTTGTTGTTGTTGTTGTTGTTGGGGGTTTTTTTTGGTTTTTTTTTTTACAATGTACAGGTTTTTAATGTTCATCAATGTTTGTGTCTTTTCTGTTGTGCTTTTTTTTTTTTTTTTTTTAAGAAAAAAAAATCCGAGACAATGCACAAGCGATGTGGAAGTCTTTCCGTTCCCAGGTTATTGCTGCTGGTGTCTCCGTGGCTCTGAGCTGTACAAACTCACAGAGCTCATGTCTGGGCATAACGCTATTAAAATGTTGCAGATTTTGCTGGGAAAAAAAAGAATTATCCAAATCCAACCCATCTTCAAAGCTGCCTCCTTAACTGATTCGGAAAAAATAGAGAAAAAAAACCCAACCACAATGAAGAATAAAGTTCCCACTTGGCACAGTAGCAATACTGTGTGCTGCTTGGTGTCTCCAGATGTCCAGGAAGGTGCCAGGTGCCGGTGGAAGGTGGCTGCGGAGCTGACGATGCCAGGTGCCTGTGGATAGCAGCTGCAGGGCTGGGTGCTGGTGGAAGGTGGCTGCAGAGCTGGCAGCTCCACCAAGTGGCATTGCAGACCCTGCCAGCATCCCAGCAAGGGCTGAGACATGGCAAGAAGGCGAGAGAAGGGGGATGGAGCTGCTGCTTTTGGGGCAGAGGTACTGAGCCACGGCTTTGCCATGGCTGGTCTCACCAGTGGTGCTGCAGCATGCTGGGGATGGAGGTGCTGGGGTCACATTTGGGTCCCTCACCCTGTGGGCACCCCGTGCCAACCCTGCAGCCAGGTGTCGTGGCATCAGGAAGCGCCACAGGCTCCAGCCAGGAGCTGCAGAGCCACCTTTTCACCACCCCAGCTGGAGCAGGATTGGGTTGCCCTCCCTGTTAGTCCCAGGCAGCATTCAGCACGGCTTGCACCTGAAGCCATGGGATGGAGAGTTTAAGAGCCAGTCCCACTTGTCAGTGCCAACCTCATACTGGTGTATCTCTTTGTCTCTACACTGTGTTTTCCCTGTGTGCAAGGTGAGGGGCCAGGGCTGGCCAGGAACCCCAAAGCCCCAAAGCACAGCGATGCCAAGGGTGTGCTGTGAGTGTGGCGGAGAAGTTTTCAGGTATTTGTGGGGTTGTTTCAGCCCTTTTAGGGTTTTTGGCTCAGTGCTGCTGGATGGATGGTTGGGCAGATGTACCCACCAGCTTCTGAGCTGGGCAGTGTTTGCAGGAGGGGACCGTGTGACAGAGCTGGGAGGACATGGAGGTGCTGGGGAGGCACCAATGACCACCCCCCCAGCTGCTGTGGTGCTCCAGCAGCCTCACACCCCTGCTCCATGGGGTCCTTTGGGATCTTTTGTGGAGCAGGGAGCAGGACACTTGGCTAATGTTCCTAGCTCTGTGTAGGACCTCAGTCCCCAGCTGTGCTGCATGTCCCCATCATGCCAGGACAGCCTACCCTGGACTGGGAGCCAGCGTAGGGGAGCAGGCCAGGGGTGCATGAGACTGGGAGAGAGAGACACGTGCGGGATTTGCTCCGATGGGAACCTACACTTGGGGAGTCCCCCTTGCTGGGAGCCACAGCACTGCTTGGTTTTGCCACTTTCTGTCTTACTGCGTCTCCATGGTCAGGTCTCCCCGTGCATATCCCGTCCCACATGGACCCTCCTGCAGCCGCCTGTCCCCTGGAACATCCCTGCAGCAGCAGGGACAGGGATAGGGGAACACTGCGGGGGGAACATGGGGCAGCAACAGCTCCTCTTGGGATCTCTGAGCCACCTTCCTGGGGTGCTGGAGTGGGGAGCATCCTCCCAGTGTGAGTTGATTAATTTGGGTCAAATCAATGTGGGCAGGAGGCTCACAGCTGCTTGGTGGGGATCCCCCCAGACCCAGGGGGCTGCAGCGGGATGCCCCCCATTTCCCTGCTCTGATGTGGGCTGGAGGAGCGTGGTTTTGGGAAAGGGGAAGCTGCTGCTCCTGCAGGTTGTGGTGCTTCCCCCTCTGGCCGTCATTCTCCCCACTGAGGCATCCTCAAGCACCCCAAAACCTTGTGGCACGGTCCGATGGCACCTCCTTGTGCTGCCGGCTGTGGAAAATCACGTTAGACTATTAAAAAAAACCCTAAGTTTAAACTTAATGTTCACCAACTTTGTAACTTGTACAAACAGGCAAACAAATTATTGGACAATTTATCGCTTGAACTGTACCGGGGGGAAATATCTCTATTTGTATCCAGCCTGTGCACAGCTGGTGTGGAGGAAGTTGTATGACAGCCGGGGCTGTACAGAGACCACCAGGTGTAAATAATTCCACAGCTTGCTCCAGAGGGGAGGGGGTTCTTCTGCTAAAGGTGACGGGTTTGTTCACTGTTACTTGCTCGGCGTGCCCACCAGCGAGCGCTGGGGGGGCAGTGGGTGACCACTGCCATACTGGTTAAATAATAAAAAAGCAAACAAACCAACCCAATCCAAAAAGCTTATTTGGGAGCAGAATGCAGCGTGCTCCTGCCTGTGGGTGTGTGTGAGCCTGGGAAGGGTGAGCCACTCCTGGGGCAGCCAAATCGGGAGCGGGGTGGCTGATGGTGAGGGGCTGGGGGTGGACTGGGGACCCCTGCGCTGCAGGTACAGTGGGCAAAGGGGACAAAGGGATGGTGCTTTTCTGTGTGCCCCAAGGGCACAGTGAGCACCCTAAGACCTACATGGCATTGCCCCAGGGCTGTAGGAAGTTACTGGGGAGGCTGATGGCCCCTACCCAATTAAGAAGTGAAACAGAAGCCCTGGTATCTATTTGTGGTTCTAAATTGCTTTACCTCTGACACCTGTCCCATGGGGTGTGGTTGACTTTGGCCAGGAGTCTTCAAGTCCTCCTCCCACAGCTGCAGGGCTGATGCCACAGGCTGGGGAGCTTTTCCTGCTGCCGGGACTGATGAGTGGAGAGCATAGTGAGCTGAAGGGAATGGCTGTGCACAAGGATTAAGTGGATGACTACCTGGAATTTAATCTATGGAAGGGCTGTTAGTTCGTTTGGGACCTTCTGCGGCCTTTCCTAGGGCTTAGAAATCGATTTTATACAAATGACACTTTCCTGAGGACAGCAATGAGCATTTCAGGCAGGGTGCACCTCTTCCTTCTGCCAGCTCAGCCTTCCAGGTGATCACCCCGATCCACGTGGCTGCAGTCCTGGAGGAAGGCTGCCAGTGCTGCCTGACCAGTTTGTTTGCCCGGGAGATATCCAAAAGGTTCCTCTGGATCCCCAGACACCATCTGAAATCCCTCCAGGTATGTACCCAAACTGACCAAACCTGCCTCCTCTGGTCTCTGTCTGCTCTTCCAGCAACCAGCTCCCATGGCAATAATGCACTAAGCAGATGCTGCTGGCTCTTACAGATTAGCCTAAAGATCTCTGAGACCAGTGATAGTGTTGAAAACCTTCTTGCAAAGGTATTCTAATTGCTCTGAAGGCGATTAGAATAAGTTAATAACTAGTACAAACAGGAGCCAGGCTGTTCAGCCTCTCACATCAGGGTTTAAACACTGACAGGGGCTGACAGCAGTCACCCTGGTCAATAATTCACACTGATGTTGAAGAAGCAGAAGGTGGTAAAACTTTAAGTTCAAGGCCAACGCTTAGAATTTAATGATAGAAAACTTTAGGTCTACTTGAAAAGCTTTTACATAAAGAGATGAAAATGAAATGGGACAAAAGCAGATGGCTTTGAAAACCAGCAATAAAAAGATGTCAGCAATCCAGATTCACTCGTATTTTGGGTGGCAGATGGGTTTTTGAGGGGAAAGGGAAGATAAAAGATGTTCCTTGATGTCTTTGCCCTGGACAGAGACTGTGAGAAAGCACAGGAGCATTGTGACCTTCTCCTGGTGATGAACTGGTGTTTACTCAGGATTATAGGGAATTTCTTTTCTTTTGGAAAGAATTAAAACAAGAGGAAGAATTTTTTAGCTAGGTTAGGCTGAGCTGAGTTACAAGAGCAGGGAGGAAAGGGCATGAGAGGGAGATTGTCATTCCTGCATGTGCCAGGACACTGCACTGGGCATCAGCACCCTCCCCACAGGCTGCGGGTGATGGGGAGGGGAGTGGGATGGGGTACCCAGTGGTGAGCAGGGCAAGGCTTTTTTTAAAAGAGGGTACAAATTACACCAGAATACCAACCCCCTGTGCTGGTAGCACCCAGCCCTGTGCCCTCCCCATGAAGGCATCCCACAGTCCCCCCACACCAGCCCCAGCAGAGCAGGGGCTCTGCAGCTGAGCAGGTCAGCCGTGCCTTTAGCCAGGAGAGCTGGTAACCGTTCCTGGGCTCTGTATGGCAGGAAGCATTTTATACTCTCCTGACAATTGCAATCCAAATAGTCATTCATCAGTTCTTGCGATTTGCCGTGAAATTATATATGCTCTGTGATAATGATGCAGGGGCCTAAAATGCTGATCTTGGCAGGAGATGAGACAGGGTAGGTTGGTGAGTAACTTAGAAGGAAAATAGTGGCTTTTGGTGGGATGCCTGGCTCTTATCAGCTTTAGAACCCTGAAGGGCAGAGGTAGGGGTGTCCAGGCTGGCTGAACTCTGCCTGGCTTCTGTGCCCATCTGGGAAGAGTTGGGCTCCTAAGAAACTTGAGAATGATTGTCACTGTGTGTGCGTGTGTGCATAACAGCTGAATTAATTGCCAGGTTTATTTATCCTCTCATTTTTTGGCATCCTGTAATTACCAAAATGAGTATTTGTCAGGACTGCAGGCAGCAGAATGGTAATAAATCACTGGCCACAGACAGGAGGTTGGAGCAGTTGTGCCTGTAGTGAGCTGAGATTGGTTTCAGCTTTACTGAAGGGCAAGTGCTTGGGGGGGGGGGCTGGTAGGCTGGAGCAGAAATAAACAAAAACCAACAAACAAACCAACCATCTTTGCAGAAATGCTCCTGAAATGAAATCTATGGATTCTCCATAGAGTTCTCCAGCTGTGGAGAAATCTCCTAACAGGGATACAGGTGGGCTTGGGGAGGTGAAGGCTCAGCAGGTCCCCGCACATGGGACATTGCCAGGCCCTGCAGGGCTGCAGGTCCCTTCCCACAATGGCACCAGGGTGACCAAAGTCACCCCTGTGAAACACACAGTGGGGAAGGTGTCTGTCTTTGTGCCCTGAACTGAAGATCTGCAGAAACAGGGTTGAAAGGTAAAATCCTTGTGCTGCAAACACACCACTTTCTGAGTCCTGCTTTGCAGAGTGGGAGGGTGACTGGATCTCACCAGAGGCATCACATTCATCTCAGCTGCAGTCGCAGCTCACTGACAGGTGAGGCTTTCCTCTTGTTGGCCCTTGTAAAAGGAGAACAGGCAGAAAGGACTGCCCATGGTGCTTGGGAGGCTGGCCCAGAGATCAGTTTTTGCCACCTACATCTTGGAGAGCACATCAGTCACACATTGTTCCGAGTCTGTGGTTTTGAAGAAGTTGGTGTGTTTCCCTTCTTTGGAAATAATCTGACTGTCCCTCAGTAAGTGCATGGAACCTGACGAAGCACAGGGTGTTGCAGGGGTGGTAAGCTCCATCTGGAGAGCTCTCTGCTTTGAAGTCGGATGCTGTTTTAAACTCTGCAGGGTACTTTTGCTTAGAAAAAGCAGCAGTTGTCAGTAAAGATTGATCTTGGTCCAGAAATTTTTGCTGCCCTCTGACTTCTTTTCATATTTATTAGTCATTTGCAATCTCTTTGATGACTAGATGCATGTTCAGCTTGGAGAAAACTCTGTTGGAGTATTTGCTGAAGCAGTGTCAGGGGATAGGAGACACTGACCATACTCGCTGTGAGGCCCAACCATGCTAATGATGGTGCAGGTGCATTTAGATTAGTCATTATTAATTGCCACAGCAGCCCCTGTGTTCCCAAGCAGAGGCTGAGGAAACCCATGGAGTCAGCAGAAACCCTGAGGAGGTTGGTCTGAGGTCTCACCCATGGGTGTGCAGCCCTGGTCAAGCTAGCCAAGATCAATTGTTCCACAGGCTGTAGGTCAGTAACTGTGGAAAATGCTGTGCCTGTGGGAGTGGAGCAGTGCCAGGGGCTGCTGGGGGCTTCTTTCCTGCCTCTGGTGGCAGAGGGGGAAGGTTTCATGAAGAGCAAAAAGCAGAGCAACACCATCCCGGAGGTTGCTGTTGAAGACACTCTATCTTCATTCAACACGTTCCTCAAACCACTGAGTGCAACTGTCAGCAGGTGCAGTGTGATGGGCCCCAAATCAGCTCCACTGAGAAAGGGACTCTGAAGAGGTTTAGACTACAATGACTCTGGTGTTTGTTTGCAAAAGTCCAGCCTTTAGCTGTGAAATCCTGATCCAGCTCTGCCCAAGATCCAGGAGTATTTTCTGCTGCTGTTTCATCCTGAACCCTTTCCAGAAAGCAAAGCAGCTGCCAGAGGTCAGACACAGGGAGCCTGGTCGGTGCATGCGTGAAGATGGGTGCCAGGTCTGGATCTGCATTCCAATTGGACCAAAGCAGAGCTTTTCCCCATGGGGATGTTAATCCTGGGCCTTGGCTTAGAGCCATCTCCAGCTTTCATGTTTTTGGAACTGAAAAAGAGCACCATTCTGTTCAAAGGAAGAAAAAGTCCTTATACCCCAATGAGAAGTCACAACTGGCTCCTTAGTGCTGAAACCCATCTAATTCCACCCTGCTGGACCCATTTTTAAGCTACAAGTCCCCATGGGCAGCCAGGACGTCCTGTTCCCCTTCAGGCCAGCAAGAACTCCTGAGTTGGAGCTGCCTCCTCTGTCCACTGGTGAAGGAGAAATCAAACAGCAGAGGTTGGAAACCAAATAGCAGAGGTTGCTCTTGGGTCTCTTTGGGGGGGGAGGGCAGCCTTTTTATTAGGTCCAGATGTTGCTTTCTGCCCCGGGCCATGCTGGGAAGTAAAGCAAAGTGTGTTAATGTTGGCTGGAAGAGCCTCTTTGGAAACAGGCTCAAAGGAAGCAGGTTTCTCCTGTGCCCGTTTCCTGGGGGAACAGGGGAGATGGGCCAGCACAGGAGGCACAGGCATGGGGTCACCCTGCTGCTGAGCGGTCTCTTCCCTTCCCTCTCTAAAATCTCCCAGCAGTGAGTATGGCTTCAGCCACCCACCCACTTTTCCAGGGCTCTTGGGTACCTGCTGTCCCCTGGTGAAAGGCTGCTGCCCTTGAGCTCATGGCACCCACAGGGAGAGTTGTCCCTATTGCTGAGCTGACAGATCCCTTCTAGAACAATTCCCTATTGGGTTTTGTATTAGGATGTGGAGATGGAGGACTCTGTGTGAGGGGCAAGGCTGCACTCCAGATGTTATTTTTCACCATTAGGCAGTGTTTAAACATACTATGATTTCTTCCCCCCCCTTTCTGAGTGCATAGAGGAGAGACCCTTGGAGGAGTGAAGTGAGTGGCAGAGGGAGTGCAAATGAAACTTTTCCAGAAAGTGCTGAGCTGGGCACTTTGCAGCTGGCTCTGCTGGGCTGTGGCACCACGGCCACTTAATGGAGCTGGGCTCCAACAGGTCCCCAACAGCCAGTGCCAAGCCTGGAGGCCTTCAGAACATGTGGCTCGTTAACAGTGTGCTTCAGCTATGGCTGGGGCTCACACAGAGAGCTGGTGCTGCCAAAACACTTACAAGTCCCAGAGGACTCAGGAAGGGCCCAAGCTGCAAAGTTCAAGGGCAGATCTGGAGGCAGAGCTGAGCTGTGCTCAGCAAAGCACCCTGAGCCTCAAGGGTTACTCTGCCACTCCCTGATCCACTCCATCTTCACTTCACTTGAGAAACAGGCTCAGACTAGAGCTGGAAGGATGCTCAACTCCTCTCCCAGATACTAGTCAGGAATATGCGTGGTTCTGGGTACTCTCTCCCCTGGTTCAATCTATATCCCAGAGTAAAACCTGTGCTCAACCAGCCAAGGACGCTCCCAGAGGTCTGAGATGTTGCCATCCCAAAATGCCCACTAGAAGCTGGGTCTGCAGTTAAAACCCCAGCTCTGCCCCTTCAAGGCCATCCTACTTGGCCACAAGGGGTCCATAACACGATGTACATCATCACCTCAGCAGCCCCCAGCACTGGGGACACCCGTCCTTGAAGCTGTCGGGCGGCCCAGCTCTTCAGCAGCAAAAATGAATATCCTGGAAGTGCAGGCGCTAAAAAAAAAAATCCCTGTCAGAAGCACAGCAAAAAAACCATCTGTGAGTGGAAGAGGTCAAAGAAGAACACAAAGGCTTTTATTTCCTGGAGGCATTTGTCAGCAAGACAAATGTGGGGTTTTTTTTAAATTTGCTGCCATTTCCTAGTTGGCCGCCCACGCAAGCACCAAATGGACTTTCGCTCGCACAGAGCGGGGTGTTGGCCTGTGTCCTTTGTAATCCAATGCTCAGGACTCAGCTGAGGAGTCGGCTGGATCACTGTTTGTTATCAGTAAGTGGGGCATATTCAAAGGGAATGGGCAGATTTCAACACTACATCTATAACTAGTTTATTGCTGGTGTGTTCCTCTCTTGCCCTTATAATTTATGTTGAGAATGATAAATGAGGGATTGATGATTCTGGCTGGTTCATGAATAATCGGGTTATTTCACTGCAAAGCCCCAGGGGAAGGTAATGTTTCTCCAATCCTCCATCAAAGAGAATGCAGTTTGCACGCGCGTGTGTGTCTGTTGCTCATTCCTCTGCTGCTTTCTGTGTTTTTTGGCGTGGTTTTGCACCCTCCCTCTGCAAGTGTGCATATGCCCACGCATTCCCACAGCACATCCCAGTGCCAAAATGTTTCCCAGTCTATGCAGTGCCTCGGCATCATGAATAGCAGCCAGGCACGAGGTGTTGGCTCTGCAGAGCAGGAGGGGTGGGTGTCTCAGTGGCCTGTGATGGGAGGCTGCAGGGCCACAGTGCAGCTCCAGGGAGGTACATGGAGGGTCCTGACCACAGCAGTCAACTTGGAAGAAGCCCTGATCCCATTTGTATTTCAAGGAGCTGCAAATAGCCGCTGGCCTCAGGATTTGCTTGGGAGACAGGAAGAACCTTGGGGAGATGATTTGGATGTTTATGTATATAGAAATGTCTAATCACCAGTCTCAGAACAGGCTCAGGAAGGGAATCTGGTGGTGGTTAGCCAGAGAGGAGGATATTTTTATGCTAGAAATGTGCTGTCCGCCTGTTTGTAGGGTAGGAAGGATATGATGAGAATCAAAGGCTTGGCAGGATGAGCATTTTCATCCTCGTAGATGTGAACTCCCCATCTGTCTTGAACTCCAAGGCGTGGAACTGTTTAAATCCAATATCATTATTAGAAGCAGAAAATAGAGCTCATAAAACTCCCTCCTTACGCCCCAAAAAAGCAATTCCAGGACCCTTTATCCTACTCGAGAACAAGCCATTCCTGCTGGGAGCATGGCTGGGCACATTGCCAGGGGAAGGAGACTTGGTGCTTTGGCAGAAGCTGCACAGGCCTGTGGCAGGTCCTTGCTCCTCTCCAGTGTCACCAGACCAGGGGATTTAGAAACAGGCAGGCGAGCTGGGCATGGATAATGTAGTGGTAAACCTGCATGGCCAAGCCCCATTCCATGGGCCATGGGGTAACTGCAGGGGCTGAACCTGTGGTGGGAATCACTCCCCCAAGGAATGGGATTGAAACCAGCACTAGACCCACATCTTACCACAGCTGGGCAGACACTGATGAGGGTAGCTGGGAGTGCCAGCCTGGGAAGTCCCCACCACCAGACCAAGCATCCAGAGGCCCCATGCAGCCACCCTGGGGGCTTGACTGCTGAAGCCAAGATGCCCCCTGAGGCACTGAACCTGCGCCATGGGACACGAGGAGGTCACAGAGCTGCATCCAGAGCATGCCAGGTGGGTTCAGTCATGCTGGGATAGCTGCTGGGGGAGGCAGTTGTGGAGCCACAGGGGCAGCTGCCCAGGGGACAGAGGTCTATCTGCTGTGACAGTCTCCCATCCCGTATCTGCTCCCCACAGAAATGGATTAAGTGACAGTTCAGCGTCCTGTGCCAGAGGAGACAGTTTGAGTAGATGGCCATGCTACACATCAGTCCAGGAATGCTGCTGGTGATTCCTTCGCATTGGAACAGATTCATGACATTTCTGGGGACAATACAACCTCCTGCTGCTTGGCATTGCCTCGGTCTTCCAAAGAGACTTCCGCAGGTCCAGGCAGTGACATTGCCATCTGCTGATGGAGACCAGACACCAAGCCCAAGGTCTTGAATGTGGTAGTTCTAAAGCTGACGATTTGGCAGCAGGGGGACATTTTTACTGCTCCAGTATCAGGTAAGGCTCTTTCTCTGGCAAGTCTTTCCATTATTTGTTGACTGTAAATAGCTGTGGAATGAAATTTGATGAAGGCATCTATTGTTTCCTTACAACTCTGCTTTGCTGAGTGGAATAGGAATCCCAGCATGTGGGTTTTTATTATTATTTAATTTGTAGCTGCCCATTACCAGCAAATTCTTTTAGGTGAGGCTTTTGGTATTTTATACTGAGCATTCTTGCTGTCTGTAAAACCAGCCTAAACCTTTCCTTCTGTTCATAAAGGCATCTACTTTAAATTCAAAGTCCATCCATTATAACTTCAGCACCTTGTAATCCCTCAGAGATATGTGCAATTACTGTCTGAAATATCCCAGGAGCAAAACTAATACCAAGCATCATCTGCTTAAATTTACAACATCCAAATAGCACAGTAAAAGCCACTAGCTTAGGGGTTAGCTCATCTGAGCACACTTGCCAAAACACATATCCTGCATCTAATACTGCTTTTGCTGCTGAGGATTTAGCTGCCACCTCAGGAATCTTCATTGGACAGCATTCACATTTTATGGTTTTATTTAAATAGCAGGAGTGGATGCACATGTCCTTCATCTGGCATTTGGGTATCAGCCAGTGAACTTGCCCAGCCTGCACATCCCCTGCCTTCTTCACATCCTTGTGTTTCCTCAGGTTCTTAGGCATGAGTGTGTCTCCCATCCCTCATCCTAGGAGCAGTTCAGACATGATTTGTGTCAAAATGCTTGGGATGTGGACATGGGCACTTCCCTTGCAGCTGAAGCCTCTTGCATACCATGGCTTTGCTTCTCCTTTCCATTCCTTAGAGTTTAACAGCCATTTTCGTCCAAGCCTATTGACTTCATCCCTATAAATCCAATATGATTTTTCCATAAAGATTAGTGTCAGATTCTCCCTGCAGACATCTTGGGTCTTGGAAGACAGCAGAGCATTCTACTAATAGCTGGCTGGTGAGCCTGAGGCATTTACAGCAATGGGTTTAAAACACACTTTATGGTTTTAGTGCCGATCCAGCCTATCCACTGTCATGACTTGGAAAGTCAGGACAAAGCAGGGGTCCCAGTACTGTACTAGGTTGTGGATACCTGGATATGAAATAAGCATTGTGTTGGTTCTTCCTTCCCTTGAAGGCCATGGAAAAGCTGGGAGAGGAATTGTCTAGATCAAACACACCAAGCTGGGTAGAACAAGATGAAGGAAGAAGAGGGAAATTTAGAGTGAAGAAATGGTAAAACTGGCAACCAGTGAAATCTGGAAGGGTCAAACTGCCTCTGCAGGAAGCAGAGTTCTGCCTCTGCTTTTCAGTTTCCCTGGGCACGTGTGGCAGAGCAGGTTTTATGCATCACAGCACTGACTGTGCCACAGCCACCCGTCCATGGGGTGCTGGGCTGAAACCCACAGAAGGGAGGGACACACCAAAAATACGCCCTTTGGATGGGAAAGGGGCATTAGGTACCAAATAAAGGGACAAGGAAGAGGAAGGAAACTCCAGATACATCAGCATGATGGTTTGAGCATTTTATTATGATATATAAATTTTGTCTTCTTAAATTACTCTCTATGAGTTGAACAGAAAGGGATTATGGTGGAGGGGGGAATATACAAAAATAAAAGGATATTGTGAACTACTGCATCACCACATATACAACAGTAAAGTACTTTACAAGCACTTAGAGAATCAGACTTACAAAAATAAAAATATGACACATCCTTATGCATTTCCACCACTTATATGTTCTCCTTCTCTAACCTTCAGACACCTTTCAACCCCATCCTCAGGTCACAACTTACATGGTAGGATACTTTGCTCATTTTGATGACCATCACAGTATCTGAAAAAGAATTAATGCCTCCCAAGACCTAAAAAATCCAATGGTTATAGGAAAGCTTTAGGGGAGATATTTGGAACAGATCAATTTGTGAGTGATCAGGTGATCCTCAGGGAGCAGAGTTTATCTGGCAGTAGAAATCTGAATATCTCACAATAAGATCCATCATCCCCTATAAAGTATTCCCCCATCTCCCCAGAGGCACAGCTCTGTGCATGTTTGCTTGGCACACACACAGTAAGTACCCTGTAAGCCTGGGGAACACTGATGCTCACAGACTTCAGTGGGACTGAATGACTGTGGCAGAGGATGGATCTGATTTTGTTTCAGCTCTAAAGAAGGCAAGGAATGCCTCTTCCTACAGGAAAAAAGGCAGGTTAAAACTACAGTGGCTAAATATCCTAGCTCGCAGTGTTCACACATAGAACCATTTGCCTCTAGACCAGACTCACACAGTCTTTAGTCTTCAGTTTGCTCTACAAAGTCTTTTGCTCATTAGCCTTCTGTGACCTTTCCTATTTTTTAAGACACACTCAACATAAATAGTAAATAGCATTCACTTCTCTGACCAGCAGCTCACTCAAACACTGCTATCAACACCCAAACCCCATTTCATCATTCTCAGAAATGTTGCACCAAGGGTGCAAATCTGTCTGTATTTCACATTGAGAAAAGTAGAGTTGGCTTAGGAAGAAAAAAAAAAGGAAAAGGCAAAAAATAAAGATAAGCAGTAAACTGTTTTGGTCAAAGTTGTTCTCTGTGGTTTGTGCAAAGTATTCCACAGCTTTTGAAAGTTCAGTATTTAGTCAGGGTTTCCTCTTTTTGGCCCCAAATGTAATGACAGCAACGCGGGCAGACCAGACACCAGCATGCTCTGTTGCATTCAGGGGCAAAAGAATCACAGGAATGAAGGGGGTGAAGGGGAACCCCACACCTTTGGGACAGTGAGTTTCCATATTGAAAAAAATCAATCTTACCCCCAAATCCCCCCAGAAAAGAAAGATGCCTTCTGTGAAAGTTTTTGATCTCAAAAATAACTTTTGATGGACAATAATTCCAAAAGGCAGAGTCTAACTTTACCCATCAGGCTTACAGGACTGTGGGCAACATGTACATCAGGATCCCAGGGAGAAATTGTGCAGCCACAGTCCGAGCTGCTCAAGGAAACTCACCTTTCCGTGGTCTAAATTAATCACTTATATCTTTGAGAAAATATACAGGAATAAAGATCTGTTGGTTGAGATTAATAATGCTCCATTTAAAAGAAAAGCACCTCCCTAGTGGGACTAATCATTCCTTTTAGATGTACAAACATACTACAGGTATGGCACGAGGCACTTCTTGGCTGCTTGCAGCAATTCTTCATTGGCAACACACACACAAAATACAGTTTCTGGTGTTTAAGCAAAACAAAAAAGTCATCACTTTTCCCAGTCATGGTAAGGTGAACTTTGGCTCTTCCACCACTGCCTAACCCAGCCACAGGGATGGGAGCAGCAGGGACAGGGTGGACAGGCAGGGTGGGATCTGTGCCCAGGCAAGGGTGAAGACTTGACCCTCTGTGGTTTCCTTGTCCTCAGGAAAAACAAAGTCCCTTTCCAGAGCCAGCTTTTGCTGAGAAGAAAAGCAGCTTGTGATGGGCCCATGGGAGACACCACGTAAGAAGGTATTTTTCAAAAATTTCTACAGATCTCAGGCAATGTCCCACTTTGGATGTGGTCCAGGGTTGTAGTCCCACCATAGCCACTGTGGCCACACAGCTCAGAATGTGTTCAGCAGCCTAGAAACCCACACTGCTCTCTGTCTTTTTTTCCCCCTAACATGGCAAGACCACAAAAGCTGCTTAAACTCAAAGGAGCAGGAGCATGTTAGGTCATTTCTAGTCTATTTGCAGAGAAAACAAAGCATGAAGCTTCAAAGAGGCCTGGTCTGGGCGTGTGGGACACTCCAGTGCCAAGGATGCAGCTTTCCACTGCACCCTCCTGGGGGTCACATCCACCTGTGAGACTTTGCCTCTGCAGCCCCTGTCCCTGTGTGGTGAAAGTCCAGGCTGAGGTTCAGGTCTCTCTGGTGGATTTGTATTGCCACACTAGTTTTTTGGCTTTTCTTGAATTCTGTTTTTTACTGTTGTGGCCAATATTTAGGAAGCAGAACTAACAGAGAAGGCTGGCAGAAGCCTGCAGCCAGTCATGATAAAAGAGATTTTTTTTCTGGGGAAAACCTGTCCTGCTCAAAGACCAATGTGATCAAAAATTGCAGCTTTGTGCTTGAAGCAAGGGAATAATCAAGCTGTTAACAGGAGCACAACCTGTAATGTGTGGTCAGAACAGGGAGTCTCTGGCATCCCTTTGGCTCTGAGGCCAGCCTGTCTCCATGCTTGCTCAGTGGAGGTGCCTGCAATCTAATCTGTCATCATGCAGGGATCTCCTGGGTGTGAGTGCTGGCCCTGCTTTTGAACCTGGATAACAGTGTTGCTCAGCTTGGAAACCTGCCCCCCTTTGTACAGACTCTCATGGATGTGTGCAATGAGCCCTCCAGAGCCTTCATGTGTACCCAGGAAGGCAGGTGGGTATCTCCCCCAGTCCCAAGGCTCGCTCAGCAACACTTGGAGAACAGGACAGACCTCAGGATGAACTAGCAAGTAAGTGCATCACCAACTTAACTGCACTGGGACCGGGACCATGTTCATCCTCACATCTCCTCCCTGCTGCCTAAGCCAACTCCATGTTTGCTGGTGCCCTGGGGAGAAGGGTTGCTTCAGGCGCAATAATCCCTTCAGAGGCAGACAGTGCTTTTCCAGGCTTTGATGCTGACAGTCAGTGACAGCAAAACCTGACCAATAACAAATATAATCCTTGTTTGTGTTGCTGTAAAGAATTCAACAGTAGGTGGAAGCCTTGGAAATCCTTTGAGAGGTTTCTCCCTACCAAGTGCTAACTCCCAGAGAAGCAGAGTTCATCACTGTCATAACACACATCTTTCAGTGCTAATGATGCTTCGGCTGTCAGGATTTAAGTTTATATATAAAGACTTTATATTTACCTCTGGTGGAAAAACTGTGCTTCATTTTAAACAAGAGAACTCTGTTTCATAAAGGTCACAGTTCTGGTCACATTTACCAGTTGCTTTTTGAAACTTATGGAAAGAGTATCTTTATAAGTCACTATTTAATTTTACTATTTTTTCAAGTTTTTCAGATTTTTTTTTTTTAAATCTCTGTGGGTTTGTGCGTCAACTGTTCTGGGCAATCAGCTACGTCTTGTTGACATCGTTAATAGGCTTTCTGACTTGGCTGCTCAGCTGTGTTCTGAAGTAACTCCATCAGACTCACAGCAAGTCAGGAACAAAATGGAAAGTTTAGAAGAGGGAAAGCTGGAAATTAATTTCCGGAGCTGTGTGGTTATTTTCTAAGTCTGAGCAGCATGCAAGAATTCTTGGTAAGATTTTTGGAGACAATTCTGTGCTATTTTCAAAAGTTATATGTTTGTGGGAATCCAGGCTCTTGCAGATTTTCAGCAAGCTGAAGGGATACCAGGAAATGGGATTCATGAGTGGGGAATGGTTTACCTCAGGATGGCTGTACTGACTCCTGCTCACTCAGTGTTTCTTGGTCCTTTTGCAGAGACAGCTCAGCTGTTTGTGAAGTACCTGTTGAATTGCTACAGCCTGGATGATTTAGAAAGACCTGGACTGATTTAGGCTCTTCAAGCTCTACACAGAAAGTTTGGCTGCTCCTCCACAGTCAGAAAAGCTGTCCATGCCACAAGTATGGAAACCATTGAGAAGGTGAGTTAACCCTGCCCTGGGCTTCTTTTAAGCCAGAGATCATCTTCCTGCCCTATGCTCTTCCCTGCAATAGTGCCATTCCCTGAAACTCAGAAGGGTTGCAAGTGCTTAAAGATCCCTGTAAACTGAGTGTTCAAGGCAGTGAACAGCACAGCACACTTGGACTGACAAAACTTTTGAAAAAGGGCAATGGGCTCCTAAATCACTTGCTCAGTTTTAGAAACTAGCTCCCCACCTATTCAGTTTCCTCAGTCTCCGGTGCTTACTCTCAGCTGGGCTCACAGAAGACGTGGCTGGGTCAGGGCAGGCCCTTCTCCCATCTCCTGACTGTGCTGTGCCTTGCAAGAGCACCAGGCGCCTGTTTTTCTCCTTTTTCTTGGGGTGACAGTCCCCACTGCTCCCAGGAAGTTAGGTCTGAGGTGACTGCGGTGGTGTAATACTGCAGCTCCCTCTCAGATGAGCTGTTGGAGCAAGCTGTGGTGTATTAATAACCAACTCCTCTGCATTTCAGCTCTGAGACCTGGCCTGGTCTATGCCGGGCTGACCAGACGCTGACTCTGCAGTTGGTCTTCCCTTTGCAGAGATCAAAATAGCTCTGAATGTTACAGTGACTCTCACCTATGTGCTAGACGAGACCTACAGAGCTCACTAGGCTCTGTTACGGGTAGCAGGGTCCTTGGTCATCTTGATTTCATCTAAACACAACTCAAAAATAGATATGGTCAGGGAAAAAAAAAAAAACAAACAAAAAACAGAATCGAGATCGTGAACATCAGGAATGTCGCAAAATATAAGCCAGCCTCTCTCACCGATCAAAACCATCCTTGCATGCCCTGCAAGCCTCCTCCCAGCCAGTTCAGCCTCACCCACGACGAGGTGTTCTCCAGCCACTGATGTTCAGTCGCCATCCATGAAGGCCCAGCCAGAGGCCCAGCGAAGGCCGCGGCCTTCCCGGAGGTCGCGCGGTTGCCAGGGCGGATCAGAGGGTCTCGCTGTAGATGACGCACGGGCTGGTTTCCTCACAGAGTTCCAGCTGCACGCTGGAAGCGAACCAACGCTTGGCACAACCCAAGCTGTAGCTGAGGGTGGTCCGGTAAATGTTCTTGGCACGCTTGGGAAAAATGATGGTTGTGCTCTGAAACCTCAGTGGCTTCTGGCGGGGCTCGAAGATCAGCTGGGACTTGTAGTTCCGCCAGGTGCAGTTGGGAGCAGCGATGATTGTCTCGCTGTAGGTGGTGACGGTGGGGATGGGGCCGTAGAAAATGTCGTCCCGGTAATGCTTCTCGGAGTCGTACTTCACCTCGGAATTGCACCTACAGAGGACAGCAAGGTATCAGGAACACAGCCCAGGCAGTAAAGGAGATAAGACAGGCAGGGCTCTGCTCTAACCCTTTGAAGCTGGCAACGTTTATGATCTCTTACTGCACAGACACTGGGGCTGATGCCAACTCTAAAACCCAAAGCAAGGGCCAAAAGAGGACTCCATCCTTCTGGTGAATCTTGGTGGAACCACCCCTTGCTGTGAATCCATCTCAGCATTTCTGCAGTGCATGTGCACAGGGGACCATGGTCCTGCCAGGGCAGAAAACACCTTGGTGCACAGGCTCCAAGCCACCCACTTCTTCCTCTGGTTTCCTCCACAGGCCCCACTGCAACCTCAGCTCAGCCCTGACAGCTACACTGGAGGCAAACACCCTGTAATGGCCTTGTTGAGCTGTCAAGGCTCTGTGTTTGTCTTTTTTCTTTGTAGTGCCTTGCCATCAGAGCACGAAGACACCCAAGCTAGCTAAAATCAGAGTGCTGGGAGATGAGGGGTGAGGTTGTTTGTTGGAGCCTACAGAAAATCCAAGCAATGGTGACAGAGAAGGTAAAGCATTGGCCTACTGCAGGCTATGGCTGCCCAATACCCACGCCACTGGTCTCAAAGAAAGTGACCACCTGAGCAGCCACATGAAGAACCCACAAAACCTGGAATGTCACTACCCTGCCTGTTTTCTGCAGGCATCCATAAGGGATGTAGGGACAGCAGGCCACAGACAGCAGGCCACGTGAAAGGCTTTCCCTAGAATTCCTAGCCACGAGGAACAGCAGGACTTTCACTGGTTTTCTCTGCTCCCCAAACGCTCCTCTAGCAATCAGCAGCCAAGGAATGTGCAGCTCCACGTAAAAAAGATTAAAAGCTGGGTGTGTGCTCGTCATTACCTCCACCCGGAGGGGGGCTGACTGATTGTGCACCGAGTGTAATCTGAGCTGCCGTAATGTATTTTGCACAGCCAGGGTGTAAGCAAGTCATTCAGCACACATAAAACACGACTCAGATGTAATCACCATAAAAACATGCCCGCTGGCAGTTCCTCAGCCAGCAGAGATTTACTGGGGTACATTTCCAGAGAGACGTTGCATAGGTTGAGGGAGGTGGGAATTTGCTTTACAGTCCTCCCACTGTCCCTGCCCCAAGCTGTGTGTAACTGCTCCAGGCTGTTTTCGGAGTACATTCCACACCAGCAAAAGAGGAAAAGAAGAGCAGAGACCAATGTTTATCCACCAGCCCCACAGGAGAGCAAAACATCTCCATCACTGCCTTGAGGGACCATCTCCTCACTAGGAAGAGCTCATTCAGTCTCTATGGACTGGTCTAATGTTGCTTTCTCTGCTGCAAGGGCTAACAAAAACAGGTGCCAATTATAAGGGTGTTGCTTCTTCTCAAGATACAAGTCATCTGGGAACAACAGTATGAAGACTATCAGATTAGTTAGTGGAGCTATTAAGCCCACAGATGGTAATGGTTTTGTCTCATAGCCTTGGAAGGAAAGCTGCCTTCTGTTAAAACCTCCCTCCAGTTCTTGCCTCCTCCCCTCCACCTCTGCTGCTGTCAGTGTCTTTAATTCAGGCTTTACTTTCCCACCTGTCCCTCCCTTCCCATCAAAATAACCATGACTCCCATTCATAAACACATTTTAATTTTTGGCAAAAGAAAAAGCATCAGGAAAAACACAGAAATCCCCACCTACCCACCCAATCCCATCTGTACCTGATTTCCTGCACGGGCTCAGGGCTGACCTCAATGCTTTCTCCAAAAAACACAGGGTGCATTCGAGGCCTTATCTCTGGCATGGACGGGTTCAGGAGCAGGTAAGGCATCTGCAGGAAAGGAGAGCACAGCAAGTGGGACACACTAGATGAGGTTCCTAATGTGCTGGCAGCTGAGCAGCCTGATGTGACACTGTGGACTGCCCTCACCTACCAACACCTCCCAGGTACGTGACTCTGCCCAGATCTCTGGCACTCCATGCTGTGGTATCTGCTCGTTGAAATTTAGCTCTTCTTTTCCTTCTTCCTTTCCTGTTTCTTATAGGAATTGCAATTGTTTGGGGATTTTCTTTAGCCCTGATATTACCTTTACTATTATGAATTAACAAGTCTTACAAACACTTGAAGCGCACCAGAGTGCACTAGATGTGGAAAAGTGCTCCACATCTGACCTAACATAGATACAGGGCTTCAGTCTGCTGATTTAAAGGATATAGGTCTATTTAAGTGAGATGTGTATTTATATTTATATGTGTGTATATGTATGTGTGTGTGTGTGTGTGTGTATGTATATATACATATGTATATATATGTGTGTGTGTATATATATCTCTTACACTGATCCAGCAGAGGAAGTGGGAGACTTGCTGTTGCTGAAGTCTCTGTGCCAAAAATGGCTCTCATGCTCCAAAGGATATTCTAGTTAACCAAGCACATCTGAGGGTGGGGTGAGACACTGGGGCACCTTGTGGCCTCTGCAATGCAGGAAACCAGTTTCAAGCCAGGAGTTTATAATGAATGGAGCTGCTCCAATTCATGACACCAAAAACTGGATTTTTAAGACTAACTGCACCCTGAAGTTACTACTCTGACAAATTGTCACAGTCCAGCCTAAGCTCCTCTGCCCACCACAGAAATGAGTAATCCCAGTTCTCTATACTGAGGTGCTCTTAAACATCAGTTCCCACATATAGAGATCCTGTGTCTGGTGCCTGGACTAAGCCCAGCAGCTAATTAAGCCTAATCCTGCCCTCCTGGAAAAATGTCATTGCACGTTTCAGTCCCTGCCACTACTTCTCTGTCAGCAGATATTTATGACCCACAGGGACATGGGCTTTCTTTAAAGGAGATGCCTGGCAGCCTCTGTGCAGGGTCTCTAGGTGGCTGGAAAGCTCATGGAGTTTTCTACTTTCTACCATACAGAGGCCATATGTGCTACAATCACAGTCACATTTCACCCGTGTAACTCTGCAAGAGCATCTCAGGACTCACAGAATCCACTGACAGTAGCTGAGGACACAGCTCTTGTATTGGCTTGCTCATCCCAGGCCTCTCCCTTCCGGAGGTCCCCAAATGCTCAGCAGAGCATGTCCCCCAAGCTGGTGTTAACTGGCAAAGCCCTGCTGAGTCCACTCAACAGCATCAGCTCCCACTAGCTGAGGTCTGTTTTTCTCTTGTGGCTTGGACTTTCTGCCTCAGGCTAAGTCAAAAAAATGTCACTGCTCCATCTGAATTCACCAAGCCCTTCAATTCTGTGTCCCAAAGCCACAAAGCTGTTTATTCTTTCCATACTGAAATATCCCTGCACTTTACCACTGTGTAAAGTAGTGCTATAAAGTAAAATGGCCAACCTCTCTTTTTCATTGAGTATTTCTGTTCCATTGCCAAAGGAGGACAGTATTTGCAAAGGTAAAATATATGCGCATATGTATATATATATGTATGTATATGTTTACCCTTCCTACCAAACACTGGCCAAAAGGCAAAGTTCACTTCTGGATTGCTTTCAACACTCTTGACAGGGCAGGGCAAGGGGAGCCTTTCTGGTCGTAAATAAAGCTCTTTGCTTCTGAAATGTGAATTGTTTACATCAGACAAGCCTCAATTCACAAGGGTGCAGATATCCAGCTTTTAACAGTCTGCACAAGGCCAGAGCTCTTTCTAACGACATCTTGTATATGAGAAGAGGTTCATTTGGGTGCAGGAGTCAAACACCATGTGGACAGGCACTCATGGGCTTTGTGAACAGCAGGCAGGCTGCCCTTTTGGGGGTTCACCTGCAGAGAGCTGCAGAGTGCTTGAACTGGCAAAGGAAGCCAGGCTGGGGATACGTGTCCCTCCTTTAAAGAAGTGTTTTCAAAGAAGCCGTTTCAGTGCTTCCAGGCAAACAAGTCTTCACACTTCTTGCTAACAAATGCTGACACTAAGTGTGCTCTGAACATCCCCAGGATGTGGGAGGCGAGGTCCTTCCTGTGTCTTAGCTGGCACATTGCTGGAGCAGCTGGCCCCCAGTCTTTGTACAGCACAGACTCCCCAGCCCGCCGTGCCGGGGGTGCCGCTCGGTCAGAGCGTGGGCACCACGGCCAACACGTCTGTGGAAAGCTCAAGTCCCACAGCAGGGAGCAGGAAACAAGAACATGCTGTAGAAACAATACCAGCGTGCACGGAGGAATGGAGGCGCTGGCATGCGTGACTGAAAGTAATCAGAGTCAAAAAGCTGCCACTGAACTTGGTGAGAGCGGGATTAAATCTTCTCCAGGTTAGTTCTGGATGGAGTGGTGATGAGAGTATTTCCATTGTGGGTTATAGTTTACCTTGCTCTGGGTAGGGAAGGGTGACAACAAGCACTTCATAATGCATTTCATATGCTATAAATGAGCACCAACCTCAGAACTGCAGGCTTGGCCTAATTTAGAAAGCTGGAACAACTGCAGACATTGGCAAGCCAAAGCCAGGACTTCTACTGCCCGTCAATACCATTACGGACTCACACTTTTCTTCCACAAGTAGTACCAAGAGTTGCTGCAGGTCAGAAACCTTGAAGTGACCTGGAAGTCTGCACATGGAAGATGTAAATAACTTACTAGGCATGGCCTAAAAATAGAGATCATCTGTAGAACGCTGCAGGGTGCTCAACAAACAGCAACTGATTTGCTTGCACAGCATGAAGGGGTCACTAAACAGTAAGCACAGGTTTTACACAGCAGGGACTGAAAGGCACTTCAGGTGACATTTCGTTTCCCCTCCAGTGATGTTCTGAAATGTCGGCTCCTGCACCTCACATGGAGTTGGGAAGCAAGGAGCAGGGGACGTGAGCTTTCCAAAAGATTTGTCTTTGGGGCTGAAATGTTATATGCTTTGTGCATGTCAAAAGCCAGCTTTTTGGCAAGAGTTTGATACCAGTTCCTTCCAAACTGTTTTAAGGTAAAAACAAAACAAAAATGTTCTGCCTGTCAAAAAAAATATTGATTCAATTCTTTCTTCTTCTGCACAGGAATGGTTGAAAGAAGAGGAGCACTGGACTGCTGCGCTGCCTTGAAAAAATTATGATCCCTGGCTCATTTCTAGCAATCACTCGGTGATCTCCGGACACCTCACAAATAAGGTGGGTTTCTGTACTGTCCAGCACCACAGATGGGCTGGCAGGGAGCAGAGCCTGCTGCCACTACTGGGGGTTATTGATGGTGAAGAGGAGAAGCCCACATCACTTTAGACCAGGCTGTCTACAAGGGATGCACAGCTGAGGTCTGTCTATCCAAGAGTTGCTCTCTTGGAACACTGCAGTAGGAGACCTGATTCATCTGTCCTCGGTAATTGGAGCTGTGCTGGTATTTACCAGACACAGCTCTGCAAAAGCCACCACAACCCTGTCAGGTTGTGCAGGGACATGCCTGGACAGGAGGTAGTCTGGTAGTCCAGGAAGGTTGAGGAGAGGAAAGGAAGGACACTGGAGAGATCAAATAGTGACCTCCATGTGTAGACATTATGTCCTTAAAACAGATCCAAGGTGACTAGTAAGCAGTAAATGTGTTATTATTTTTATTTCCTTTCCAGCACATAATTTGTTTCAACCAACAAAGAGTTACAATATTATTAAAAAGATGAAGTGCTTTCTTGTTCGGCTGCATTTTTCCCTCTGCCTCTTCCTTCTGATGCCTTTCAGACATGTAACGACCTGGGCAGCTAAACTCTGCTTTCTGCAAGTAGCAGATAGATAAACACAGATAAAATTGGTTGCCGAACGGAATTCAACCTACAGCTAAACGACAGCACTGACTGTTCTTTAGCTTTCAAATTCCAGGCAGCAAAGTAACAAAAAGGAAAGGAAATTAATGTGATTTGAAATACATAAACCTCCAAAGCGCTTCCCCAGAGAGCACGAAGAACCAGAACTGACCGACTCCTTTCGCTACGGTCATTATGGGGAAGGCACTAAGATGTGGCATTAGATCTCTAGGGACTGTAAGGGGAAACGGTTTTCCAAGTGTCAGGGCTACAAACAGGATATGGCTTCCCAAATTCCCAGCTCCTAAGTTAGCCAGGGCATAAGCAAATCTCTCACCACATTTTCCCACTATGGTAACATGTCAGGTCCATGAAAATGTCACTTTACTCAGCTGTTATTTACAGCTATAATGAAAGATCTGGCTGAGTTATTTGACACACATCTACATTCTCTGCTCTGGAAGATAAGCAATATTTGTTTAACAGACCATTTATTTTCCCCGTATCTGCACGTATTGCACATTACGAGTAATTTATACTAGAGCCGGATGAGATTATATTGGGAGGTGATAACAGTAAATGCAAACCTCAGGTAGAAGGCAGGGCTTTATTATTTCAAAGAATTACATCTTTCCTGCTTATCTCCCTCTTTTATTTCAAGTGGGAAATGTGTGCTGCTTTGCTTACTGTCCACAGGGTTATGCAGGGACGCAATGGAAATTCAACAGCTAGAAGACATCACCCTAGATGTCTGCCATCACAGCCACATTTTTCAGAGTAGATGATAAGATCCTGATGCCTGTTTCCCTGATCTGCCCAGAAGCGACATCTGTCACAGCCTGCAGATCAGGTGAGGCCTAGAGCCATTCCTCTGCTTCGCAGCTGGCATTGAATCAAGGAGGAAGAGGAGCGAGTGCATGTCCAGAACTTGATGGAGCTGAGGGACAGGGGACAGGCAGGTGGAGTTAACCCTCGCCAGGCAGAGGCCACAGGTGGGGAACTGAAACCACCACCAACCCCTGCCGGAGGAATTCCTGCAGGATCTGGCCCTGTGGGAGTGGTTCAGAAGTGGGTCAAGATGCCAGGCTGCCAACGCCAACCCCTGAGGCAAGCCCTGCTGTGGTGCCAGATGGGTGCCTTGCTTCCCACACAAGCCTGGGGCTTTCCCCAGAGCTGCTAGGACCCACGTGGCCTTGGAGAATCACATCACCTGCCTCGTGCAGGCTGCAAGCTGGCTCAGGTTGGGGTGCTCACGTGTGCTTTCACTGCAGGTGTTGGCAGGTCTGGAAGTTACATATTGCCTGGAAATCCTTCGATGGCCATGTTCCCCACCCAGCCCCTACAAGACAGCCCCCTGTTCTTCCTCGGGCACTTCCAGTGTAGGACAAGATGCTGGCTCTGTGGCCCAAGGGCTCCATTAGTTAGGATGTTAGGAGGAGATGTTCTGGGTTTGTTGGGTTTTTTTTAATATCAGCCTTAAATCCAGCAGGGTTGGCACATGTGTTGACACGAATCCCATTGTTGGGACCATGCCTGTGAAGGCTGTGCCAATGGGCAAGGTCTCCTCTGTGCTTGAGATGAAGCTGAAAACTCCTCCCACCACGAGACTGATTCTGGCACCACACTGTTGTCTAACAAGCTCCTGAATGTAAGTAGAAATTCCCTATATCCCTGCAGCTGATTCACTAGGATATAGTCTCACAGAAGTCAGTGCTCAGTCAGGCAGGTTGAATGCACAAATACTTAAAAGTCTTTCAAAGAAAAGGAACTTGTTGCAGTGACAATAGTTCCCTTCACTGTTGGGAAGGAACACAAAGTCTGCTGCTTCAAGAAGGTACAATTGATAGTTCTGCAGATGAATGTGATCCTGATCTCCCTCAATATCCATTAGGAGTTGTGCTGATGAATGCAAAGCATTTATTTCAACACAGCCTAAAAAACAGTTCTTTTAGCTTAAAACTATATCCCAGGGCAACAACAACAGGGAAAACTCTAAGCAGATCTGGCTACTTTGATGTCATTTCATTCCCTACCCTTTCAGCAACTGCTTCTTTGTGCATATTATTAGAGATTTATTTCATTGTATTTATGTTCCTTTTGGCCCAACTTTATGGGCATAGCCTAGAGAATTCAGTAACCCAAGTCATAAGAATCAATTTAATCATGTTTCAGATTTAAGAGGCAGAACTAGGTAAAAGTCACCTTCTATTTTCCTTAGGATATTTGCACTTAAGCACAAAACACTTGACAAATTCCCTATATGGACTTTATTTGAAGAAATAAAAGCCAATTTCTCCTTCACTGCAAGTAAAATAATAAAAAAAAAAAGTCCCTAAATGGTGTTGAACTTGTGGTATTTATGACTCTGGCCCTAAATTGCCTTTCATATTTTCTTGGATCCCAAAGCTGTTCCCAAATTGGCTGGTTAAATGTGAATAAATGGTGCATTGTCTTTGAAACAAAGTTGTGCTTATTAAAGAGCAGAGAGTTTACTTTTTCAGAGTCACAGTTAATAACACAGAGCAGAGAGAGACAGATTTTAAACACAAGAAAGTCCTCGATAAGGGCATGCAATCTCCTTTCAGTCGGCATGAGCAGAAAAATTCTGTAACATATTTGTGAAGCTGGAGCAAAATAGCTGACTGCAAAATGAACCAAATGGGCTCAGACTGGTGGTTTGATAGTTCTGCAGCAAAGAATAGTATGAAATACTTCCTGCAGATCTGGAATGTTGTTTTCTTCACCTGACAGCAATTTATTGTTACTGTACATACTGGAACTTTGGCCGTTACTGACTGGGTTTCTATAAGGTTTTATAGTATTCTAACACAAAGAGTGCAGGCTGCGTTCTTGGCTCTGTCATGTTTGTAAGCAAAACAAACACTAATATAACAGGCAATTTAAAAAGGCATTTCTTGGTGTGCAAATAGCTGCAATTATTGATTTGCCAATTTTGCATGCTCTGATGAACTGTAGAGGAGTAGAGTTAAACAGAAGCACATTCATGGATTGCATAACTGCTCATAGATCCGCAAGTCCTTGTTAAACAGCAAGATTAAAGCTAATTAGACACTGCAATTTAGAAGTATGAAGCAAGCAACGCTCTTCGTATTTTTCCTGCTTTAATAACAGCTGCGAGCACAGTATTTGCAGGGTGGAATTGAGAAGAAGTGAAACTCTGTACAATCAAATAGAGTGAAAGTTCCTACTTACTTCATTATTTTGCAGTGCACCAAACAGAGTTAAATAAGAGCATAGTCCAGCACCACTCCAAACAATACAGTCCAAGTGATTTCAGTGTTTGAATCCCTGTAACCTTCTGTACCTCATAAAAGCATGAAAATACCCCCAATGTATGGAACCCATACTCTAAGAGTGGGAGCCAAGGGCTACCCTTGCAATGCCATACAAAATTTGGAAGCATCTACAGTGTGAGTTTCTCTGAAATCTGTAAAATGTTGATTTATGATCAAAATAACTGGAAAACCTATTTTTGCCTTACATATATCACAGGAATAACTTTTTTTTCCCCTGTAGGAGTCAAGCACTAAAACTCTCAGTCCTAATAGCCCGTGAGTTGAAATAAATTTTCTCCTGTTCTTTCATCTTCGATATCTAAGGGCTTTCTTGGGTGGAGTGCTGGCCAACTCTCATACTACTGGAACAGAAACTGTCATATCCCTATTACAGAGCTCTGCAGACACCTCCACCCCAGCTGTTCCCTGGTCCAGCAGCCTTCATTCACCTTCCTCCCACATTTTATTTTACAGACACATAGCAACAGCCTGATCCTGCCAAATCAGAGGTGTATGGGTAACTCTTTGTACATAAACAGTCCCATCAAGATGGCACACACGCCCCAGGCATCTGCAGGTAAGGCTCCATATTTGGAACCGTGGCGTGAGTAGGTTTTGAGATTTGATTTTTGCAATAACCCCACTGTAGTCTGGTGAGGAGGAGTCACTGCTCATGGGGAAGGCTTTCGCAGGTTCAGGAGTAAAAGGCAGTTTTTAATAATATGATAAAATAGCCTTAGAACTTGAGAAAGTGCACGAGGGTGTGACAAGTCATTGCAAAATGCTTCTGTGGGGAAGAAGTCTTTGAATTGTCACTGATCCATAGGTAGGTAAATTTTTCTCATAGAAAGATTTGTGCCACAGTTTCTATTCAATGTAGAAGCCAATTAACTGTGTTGAATACACCTACAAACATCTTTTATATATGTTTAAAAAAATTTTAAAGAGCCCTAGGGAAGAACTTTCATCATCCTTTAAAAGCCTCCACCACCATTGCTTATACTCTGAACTTTGTGTTTTAAAAACAGTTTTTATAGCCCAGGGATAGAAATAAACAAATAAAACAGAATAACAGTCATAATAAATTTACCCAAATAGTGGTCCACAGTGAACCACTTCGCTGGCACTGCAGCAGGCTGACCGAAATCTGCTGTGCTCTGCCAGCTGAGCTTACAAACCACTACCCCAGCTCCGCTCGGCCGTCAGAACACGAACCCTTCACTCCACAAAGCCCCGCTCCAGCAAAGGGCGGCAGACACGGCCTGCCCCAGCCCCTGTCCCAACTCCTCGGACACTCATCTGTACCCTGCTCCAGCTAACAGGCAGTTCTGCCTTTCTTTCAGCCAGGGCTCCAGCAAAGGTGGCTACGCGCTTCTCACAAAACAGATGTGGGATGCCAGGATGGCTGGGAGCCAGATGCCCCTGCCTCGGTCCGGATGGATGCAGCTCCAACCTGCACCTACCAGGCAGCGTAGTGTCACTGAGGAGCAATTACACTTGTCTGTTCCGAAGGTAAGGCAGGGGAGCCTGTTTCAGACCTGGGTTTCGCTCCCACAACGTTATTACGAGTTTACCCAGCCAAACTGCCAACACTCTTGTGAGCGTATCCGAAAACCCCGCCTGGCACTGGGCCAAGCCCTGCCTGGCACAGCAGCGGCGGTGCCAACACCGGACTGCAGCTGCCACGGGCAGCCCGAGAGCCCCCGGCCACCAGCGGAGGGGACACGGCCGGGGGTGTCCCGGCAGCGGGCACAGGCGCCCTCCTGCCTGTCCCCCACGCCGGGGCTCGGCCAGCCTTTCCCCCCCGGGGCCCGGAGAGGACAGAGCCCGGCGCCCGGGTCTGGCTCTTACCACTTTGCCGTCCTTGGCCTCTCGCCGGTGCCCCGGGGCCGGGGGGTCCGCACCGCCGCTGCCCCCTGCCCGGCCCTCACCGGGCGACAGCGAGTAGAAGGGGGGGCTGGGGCTGGGGGGCAGCCCCGAGTCCGGGCTGTCCAGCAAGCCTTCCCGGCTCTTCTCCTTCAGGCTCTCGTCCATCCCTTGCAGCTGGAGGTGACCTACCATGTCTGGGGGGCAGCGAGGGGGCCGCGGCGGGAGAAAATCCTCCAGGGCCGCCCGCCGCGGAGGGAGGGAAGGGGAAGGGGAAGGGACGCCGGGGGCCCCCCCCTGAGTCCCGACCGCCGCCACCAGCCCGCTGGAACCCGGTGCTGCGCGGGGCAGCGCCAGCATCGGCCGGACCGGGGTGCCCCGGCCGCCTCCCCTCCACCGGCCCCGGCCCTGCCCGCCCGTCAGGCGCTCCCGGGGAGGGGAAGCCGAAGCCCGATCCCCCCGCCCAGCCCCGCGGGGACGCGGCCGTGTGCGCGGGGCGGCCCCGCCGGCAGGGAGCGCTGGGCGGGACGGGGGACGGGACAGGGACGGGATGGGGACGCGCCGCGCTCCTCCACACGCTGCACCGCCCGCCCGCCGCCTCCCGGCGGCCCATTTATCCGGAGAGGGTGGGAGGGAGCCGGGGAGCGCCCTCCCCTTCCCCCGGCCCCCCAGCTCTGCCCCGGCCACACGTTCTCGGGCGCTTCCCAGGCGCGGAGCGCGTTCGGCGCCTCCCGCCCGCCCTGTCCCTCCTGGGTGTCGGGAGAAGGGCTTCCTCACCCACCCACCTATCCCAACCTATCCTGGGCTGCGGCTTCCCTCCGCTCATTCCCTCACTGCTGTCAGAGTTTTCCCTCACTTATGTCTGATTTTCCTCCCAGTTCTGATTTTCATACTTCTTTCACCCCCACATCCCCAAAGTAGCTTTTCTCTTCAGTGTTGTGGTGTGTGGGCACCAGGGAAGAGACTCTCTCAAGAGCCATCATCTCTCTTTGCTTTGAGGTGGCGAAGGGTGGCTTCACCAAGGCAGCAGGTCACCGTGGCAGTCTTGGTCCCTGTGCCACCATACCCTCGTGGTGGCACTCGTGCCTCCTCCTGCACCTTCACACCTCTTTCTTTGGCTCCACAGCTGCTGGTCTGCTACCAAGGACGTGGCTTCCCCATCCCACCCATTGTGTGTTGGAGACAACCATAAAGGCCATGGGAGAGCATCCCAAATCCCAGCACAGCCTCTAGCCAGGAGGAGCATCATGTGCCAGAGGCACTGCCAGCACTGAGGTGAATGTAGAGTCCATATCAACCCTCAGGGTTTGGGGAAGCAGCAGCAGTTAAACAGGTCAGGCTGGCTGAAGCCAATATGGTCATTTATTGCACAATAACTGGCTGATGCTAATGTTACCTTGTCCACAGCCTTGGTTGTGTTTTTCTCATCATGTTTTCTCTCTACATAGAGTCTAGACTGTGAGAAATCTGGGGCAAGCCCACTCATACAGCTCAGCCTGGTGGAGCTTTATTCATGGCAAATAGGTTTCCATGGGAAACTGTTGCAATACAACTGGCCACCTTCTCTTGATCTGAGTTGGCCCAGCACCCGGTGGAATGAAACTGTGTCTGTTTGTGCTACAAAACCGACAAACACGTTTGTTGTGGCAACTGAGGAAAATTTGAGGGGTCTGGTATCACACCTAGTGGTGAAGGCTTTACATCCAAGCCATGAAAATGGCACAAAGCCCTGGGAGGTTGGGTTGAATGTGAAAGTGCCCACGCTCCATCCTCCTGAGGGAATGGGTCACACTGTAGGGTGGTAAAACTGGATTTGTTTAGACGTAGCCTTGCTCAAGTCAAAAGGAAAGGCCAAGGATGCCCAAATCCACCTTTGACTGAAATGAGGGGCCCTCCTCGGAGTGACTGAAGTGATTTGTATGCACTGAGCTGTGCAGAGGAATGTCACTGATTTGTAAATGTCAAACAGGCACCGAGCAGCCCACACACGAACCTCAGTGAATTTTTACCTCTGACCCCCTCGCCGGCTCCAGCAGCTGCACAGGCTGATTTAGAGCCACTTACTGTAAGGGCTCTAATGTCTCACACAGGCTATGGCTGATCTGAAAATGTCAAAGGGGAGCAAAGGTCAAATTTTCCATAAATTAGTCCCTGGCTTGCTACCTATCACGTAATAGGATTCTCTGGCCAGTTAACGCTGTGAACTCAGGCATTCAGCCCAGCGGTTCCCCTGCAGCCCTGTTCCCCTGCCCCTCTCCTGAACTGGCAAGACTATATGTGCAAGGGGAAGGAGTGTCTTCAGAGCTGCTTTCCTTCACAGAGAAAAAAGGAGCAGGAAAAAGAGACACTGGGCAGGGGTGAGTGCACTGTCCTTTAGTCCTAGAAAGGTATATTTTAGCTTGGGGAGCAGTTGAAGGGAGACTGTGTTTTTTCTGATTCTTGTTTTGAAAAACTGCAATCCAGTCTTTCCTGGAGCTAAATAATGTATATTTTAAATGTAGATTTCTGTACGACACATGTTTAGCTCAAAATTGGTTGTTCATAGTTTAGAGGTTGCTGAGCTCTAAACACCTGAAATACTAAGCGCTGCTGAGCATCCCCAAGCACTGGTAGGGATATTGACTTCACTTATAACTGGCAAAACTGCTGCTGGGCTCTGCAGGGCATGTGTGCGCATATATTATGGTGGTATTTTGATTGTCATTGTTGTTGTTGTTGTTCTGCAGCCCATGTGTGTATACATATGGTGGCATTATTGTTGCAGTTGTTATTATTATTATTATTATTCTGTTTAAAGTTAGTAGTGGGTTTCTCACCCCAGTTGAGCGCTGTTGTGTAAAGCACAGGGCATGCAGGTGGTAAGAAACGCTGCTGTCCTGATGGCTGTGATGGAAATGACTCGTTCTTTGGTCAGTCCTCCTGGAGCCCCAGTATCCAGCTCTTGGCCAGTGAAAATCAGCCTGAATTGAAACTCAGTGTAGGATACAGTGTGCAGACACAGGTGTATATATGACATAGTATAGAATTAGACTTGGTGAAACAGGATGTCAATATTGCACAGTGCCCTACTGAAGCAGAAAAACAACAAATGCAGGTTTTTTCAGTTGAGACCATGTTGCTTTACTGAAACCCTCTTTTTAGTTCAGCAATTCTTAATTTGCTGGAAGGAATCACTAGGGATTGGTACATTCCTGTGTCTTGGCTTGGGAACAGGGAAACTGGGCCCTTGTGTGTATGGTGGGACAAGAGGAAGGAAAAGTCTGGAGGGGAGTTTTCTGAAGCAGCTGAGTGTAGACAAACAGGTGCAAGCACAGTGGTACAAGGGCAGCAGTGTGTGAAGGCACGGGCTGGGGGACAGTGGCCTCCACTACCAGCACTAACTCTGAAGGAATAACCCCACCTAGCTGGGAATTTGAGTGTAAAACAATTGTAAATAAGGAGTGGGGAGTCAAGAAGCAGAAAACTAGGGAAAATTCCAGTAGGATTGTATCTGTTAAGATTCACTCTCAGGCAGAGGTGCAGTTCTGATATCAAGTAGAGAGGGCTTTTTGAAGCACACATTTCTCAGAGCTTCTCCAACTTTTTGTTATTGATCTAGTTGTTATAAAATGCAATACCCAGGTGCAATCCTGAAACAGGTGGGAGGTCCTGAGAGAGGGAGTGGGGGGGGGGGGGCAGTGAGGGCAGGAACACAGACAGCCTTCTTGCTGTGAACAGCCCTGCTTCTGGATAAAAGCTGCTATCACTCCTTGAATCCATTGGGACTCAAGCCTCTCCATGCTTTTATGAGTCCTCTGCCTCCTGTTTTCTTAGCTATTCTCTTAGCTAGATTTGAGTAGTTTAGGAATCTGCCATCCCACAGACATGGCTGAGTGTCAGCATCACGTGCTAAGTTTCCTTCCACTGCTGCCAGGCTTGAAAGACAAATACAGTGAGGGAAGAAAGAGACAGGATACAAACACCTACATCAGGACTTTTTCTGAAGCAGGCTGGGTGGCAAAATGGGAAGAATGCTAGGAATGTCCATTCTGGTTCAGTGTCGAACCCGATCCTTCAGAACACCCACAGTGTAACTAGTCCCAGTAAGAAAGCTCGGGCCACGGCTGGATGTTACTGTGCTCTCTGGTTCTCTCCAATGAAGTGCAGCCTCCCCTCTCTGCCATGTGTTCCCGACAATCGTGTTGAAAGGTGCTGAAACAGCAGCATCACTGAAGGGAATGTGACCAAAGAGCAGGACACGGGTACGTCAGGCCCAGACCACCCTTGCCTGGCTCACCACGGAGTTGTTCACCTCAGCCCAAAATGATCCAGAGCGGGGGTGGCATTCCACTGCTCACTGCATCGGTCCAGATGTGATACAAAGAGCAGGAAGCACATCCATAGTGCTAGACCTGGAAACCACAATAATGATTCATTTTGCAGGGCAGTATGGCAGAGTTCAAATCAAAGGAACCTTTCTGTCTGAAAAGCACAGGCCATTTATCAAGAGATAAAATCACCTCCTGAGGTCTACTCATTAATTTTTAGGCAGCCCCCACATCAGAAATGTTTTCAACTTGGACTCTAAGTCTTGGCTGTCTGCTCCAGTGAAGGCCACAGCCCCCTCAAGTCATGGCTGCACCTGCTCTGGCCCTGCTACCCTCACCAGACAAACAGCCCTCCTAGCAGTGACTTGGAACAAACTGTCTAGCAGGAAATGGGAATGAAAAGCACAAAAAAAATCTCCTTTTCTGAGGTCAGGAGTGCCTGTTCTTGGCAATAAATCAAAGGAAGCAAATTTCCTTTGAATAGCCTGAATAAAGACGGTGCATCTCCCAGGCACGACAGTAGACTTTGCAACCGCAGTAAGGAAGGATGGTCTTTGAAGAACATGCACAGGGTTGTATGAAAATGCATTTGACTGCAGTTTGTACAGTTTGTGCCACAATTAAGGCAAAAGCCCCCAACTGAATGTTGGATTACAGAATGAGTAAAGGATCTGAAGCACCAAAAAATCATCATCAAAACTTCTGCTGACCCTGCTTGCCTTTGAGTAGGGAGTTACATGATGAGTATTCGATTACCTGTGAAGTCCAGTTGGCATTTGCTGATATTGTTACATACTGGGTTCCAAACACACCTCCCTGCCTCACTGCCCTGGAGAAGGAGCTGCCCGTTATCCTGTGAAATTTCCTCTGCTTGTCTGTCAGGGCTGCTGTGCTGTAATCTTGGAGGATAATCAACAGCGAAACCATTCATAAATCACAGCTAACAGAAAAGACGCCGATAGGGTCTTAAATTTCAAGCCTGCGAAGCCATCATTTCAACAATGACAGTCAAAGGGGAGATTAAGAATTCTTTTACATGGAAAAGTTTTTCTTGGAAGAGCAACCCTCTCTTTGGTTGCCTGTAACTACAGTCATGTGGATTTGATTTTTACATGGCCCTTCTGCCCACTTTGCAGGGAATGCTCTGCAACCCCAATGGGCCTGTTCTTGCAGCAAACTGGCGTGTGGAGGGACCGCGGCAGGATTTGAATAAGGCATCAAAAATGAAGAACTGAGGCTTTGCCCGGTGCTAGCAGAGGCCAAATGGGCTGCCTGTTTGGGAGGCAGTGGCAGGGCGTTCCAGACCCCTCTTGGCTTGAGTCCACCCTGCCTCTGGGTCCAACTGCGGAATGGGAATGAGACTGGTGCCTCATTTTATGGTGCAAGTAAAGCATTTGGAGATTAACTGTACTTGCACCTCATGGTGTTTAAGGCTGTGAGGGTATTGTGAAGACTGCTGCCAAAAAGGGAATGCAGGGCTGGATTAACACCCCACCTGGAGGGCAGGTGATCTTTTTCTGATCCAAATGGAGTCTTGTCTTACTTTGTTCATTTAGATCAAGTGCTGTGCTAGGGAGAAAGGAGGGAGACTGAGTAGTTCTTGCCCTCCCTGCTGTGGATGGTGCCCAGCAGGGAAAGCCTGAAGAAGATGCAATGGGAGCAGGGGAATAAACACCATGTGGAGGAATACAATCTGCTAAGTCATCTAATACGCTTCCTTCAGATACTCTTCCATTGAGAGTGGGAACGAGGTGGCTCTCTGCTGGTTTGTTTACTCCTCCTGATTTCTAGACATACACTGTTTCCTATTTCTGCCTTTCTAGCCTGCTTGCTCTTGTGACAAGCAAGGGAAAATATTGCAGTGGGAAGGACCCTTCTGTTCTATGTATGGTTAAAGAAAAGCAAGAGCACACCAAAAGGTACTCTGACGAATTAAAAACTCTTTTAAAAAAGCAAGTGTTTCACAGCCTAAGGTTTTCTTGAATTTTTTTAAAAAATGAAAGAAACACAGATAACTGAGGATAACTCTCCCCAAGGAAAAAAAAACCAACACAAAAACCATTTTTTTTCAGATTTTTTTTTTTTGTAAGTAATCATTTAGAATGCAGGACCAGAGCAGAGATGTAAAGCCTCAGTGAACAGCTTATAGATGAAATTCTTGCCTCAACAAATAGGTGTCATTATAAGAACTCTTATAGTTCCTATTCTTGGCTATGCTGTTGTGATAGTGTTGTGTCTCTTTGATTTACAACACATTATTCCCTCCTGTAACGTCTAACAGTCAACGGCACATTTCTTCTCCAGCTATCCACTCCATTTAGCACATTTATAAAGCTTGGAAGGACAACCATAGCTCTCAAATTGCCTGTTGAGATGGGGCATGTTGAAAACAGGGCATGACACAGTGACATGTGATGGACAATGGGGGAGATGGTCTCTTAGCTCCATTTCCTCCTGCTCTAAATCAGGTATGACATGAAAGAAATTATTTGGCACCATATGGTGACCTGAGGATTGGAAGGCCGTCTCCTTCCAAGAGCAGTAGCTGTCAACCTGTCACTTGTGGAAGAAAACCAAGAAAAGCAATTCTAGTCAGCTTAAATTCACTGTACAGGAGCTGCATCGCTGCTGAGAGCCACAAATGGGGAAAAAAAAAAACTGGTCAGAACTCACTGTCCTAACTTCAAGTTAAAAGTCTTTGGTTCCTGTGTCTAAGCTAATACCACTGAAAGCCAGTTGCTTCATGATCTGAGCATCTCTCCTAGTGGAAGAATGGGAGCTGAGAATGGAGCCTTCCTGGCTCTTTAGGTGTTGGAACTCAGTAAGTTTGTTGTTAGAGGTCACTTGCTGAAAAGTTTGCTTCTTGTTTATCCTCATCAGCAGGCTCTTAGCGGATCCCTCACACACAGCCCTTCTCTGTGGCTGTCCAGGGGTAGCCCTGTATCACTGAGAATCTATTCAGCTTTTTCTGACTTCTGTAGTAATCAGAGACAGAGAGGGCCTGACCTCTGTGTGATGCTCGGGGGGACTGACCTGGGTACCTCTTGTCGGTGTCTGCCCGAGCTGTTCCAGCTGCTGAACAGATGGGGCTGAGCCAAAGCGCCCCAGCACAGGAGCCACGCTTGGGCAAGCGGGGCAGTCAAAGCTCTCTGCATTTACTGAATTGCCATCAAGGTTTCAGCATTGGTAGATGGCCAGGTGTGATCACCTGTCCCCTGACAGCTGAACTGAGACCACTGGAGTCATCAGCTAAATTACCTTGAATTGATGACCTGCAGTTTAAAGCACTGCAACCCAGTCCCCACTATGCACCCAGCTCCCATTTCCTTTTGTATTTCTCTCATAGAAAAGTAACAGGAAAAGCAATTACTAGCCATATGAAATGTAAGTTCATACAGTGCTTCCTATAAGACTTCAAGTAACTCCTTGTTAAAGCAGATAAGTTAATCTGTCTTTTGATTCAGGTCACAGTAGGTTTTCAGCTTTAAATCACCACAGTACAGTAACTAATGGCATTTGCCATAGAAATGATGTTGAAAAAACAAGGAATCTGGGCAATTATTAGGTGTATATTCCTGGTGAAAACAACCCACATAAAGACAGTGTCAGGGAAAAGGATGATTGATCATCTGGATTTTGCTCCCTTGTGTTTTCTTGCCCACTTTCCCTCCAATGTACTATTAACTGTCACACAATCATTGCAATGAAATCTGCCAGTGGACTTTTCCACGTGAGGAGCTCTGGCACTGTCAGGAGGGGCTCAGCAGGGCTTTTTATCCATGGAGGCTGAAACTGCACAGCAAGAGCAGCACAGTCCCTTCGGGCATTCAATTTTCAGAAAGACCAAAGTAAGAGCTTTACCAGAGTTGGGTTTTTTCCACTTTGAATTCTTGGTAAAATGCTGTATGTTCCGGTCTTGTTTTGGACCTCATTAAAGTCAATGCAAAGACTCTTGGTGACTTTAATTAGCAGTGGTCTGAACCCTAAAGCTATTAGATAATGAAAATTCCCACCAAAATGTAAATATGGAAGTGTTCTGTTTGCATTACAGATATAATATTTGGCTACAAGGAAGGGATGCTTGGGATTGTTTTCTGTAGGCTCTCTGTGCCTCTTTCAGATGCCCAGTAGTTTTACTGGATTGTTTTTAATTATATTTTTGTTTATTAGGTTAAATAAATTGGCCAGATTCAATCTCAGTGTAAAACAGAAGCAACTGTCAGCTCCTGAAGTCAGTGAGTGAAATTTGGCTTCTCTTAGAGTAAATATAGTTTTGTTCAGCTGTTGGCCACTGGTGTGAGAGAGCTTGTTCTCATGGTACGTCTGCTCCACCCACATGCCACAGTACCACAAGAAACATTCTAACACTGAACTTGCAATACAGATTTTACAGTATGCAGGGCAAGTCCATGAAGCAATGGGAAGCAAAGAAAATCCATGTGCAGTAGAAAAAATGTGCAATACGCACAGAGATTTTATTTCAAGCCTGCTGAAGGAAAAAAAAATCAGGGACAAACCCAAAGCTTGGAGCTCAGAGCTTCTCACTGAGCGGTATCGTTCTGAACAGCCTTTGGAAAGGTGTGTCACTTGTTCTCTAGACTGCCACAACACCCTGGGATGCTGTAAAAATAGCTGGCAGTCCCTGACTGACAGGCAGGAGACGTGTGACCCTAAATTATGATGTTTTCCTTTTCATGATGAAATGAATGCTGCCTTAGACAGAGGCTGAAATACATCTGTTTGCGGTGGGAGTGCCATTTTAGGCCCGTTTCTTTTTGAAACTGGGGTTGGAATTGCCAGGGATCAGCAGAGCTATGGGCTCACAAAGAGGGCACTGTCTTTGAGGAATCTTTACATAAGCCCTGCACAACCAAGGCAACAGGAGTTTGCACAGCTGCTGCTGGAAGCAAACATGTACTTTTAGCTGACCTGGGCTGATGACTTCGGGCGTTAAATCTGACGCTTTCCAGATGTACAGACCTCTCCTGCCACAGTCCCCAAACATTCAGTCCCCAGGTAAAAAGGAAAATAATACCAATAATACTACCAATAATAAAAAGGCACTATAAATACCACACTATATTTGCAGCTGACATTTACAGATTGCGTGGTCCAGTTTGAAGGTGAATGGCATTATCTTCTCTTAAGAGCTGTGTTTTGAACCACACTTGGTTCAGAGCTAATTAGTGCTCCAACTGTCTTGCATCTCATCTCTGGTTTTCTTCAGAAAAGGTGGCTAAATATCTGGACCTACTGGGAATTGTGAGTATCTGTCTCTGAGCATAAGAACCCCAGGGAACAGCCGTTGATCTGTGCTGGGGCCCAGGAGCATTCACAGTACAAAGGCATCTTGCCAAATAATCAGCAAATTACATTTTGTGGTTCATGGCAAAACAGAACTGTGCACATCAAGGGACAGACTTACCAGTGAGGACAGAATGGGATTGTGAAGTATTGTCAGTGGACAAGTGACAGGGAAGGGGCTGGTTGCTCCCCCACCCTGTTCTGACTCCGTTTGTGCTGCTGCAGGTTGCTGTGGAAGTCACTGATGACTGCACAGCAGGCTCTGGGTTGACACTGTTCACTTGATTCTCAGAAGGAAATGGAACCTCACCCTTGCTCCAGACCCAGCATAAATTGCTTTCCTCTCCAGACTGGTTATTTTCAGCAATAATTCCTGCCCCCATGTATCCCTGCAGCCCTTGGATGTTCTTAGGGAGGGTGATTGAAGGGCGTGGGGTGCCTGAAGAGGATCATTTATTTTATTCCATTTTATTTAGGTGTGGTATTTATAAAGGCTCTAAAATTGGCAGCGAGAGAAAGGCAAATATTCTTCTGAACTGGAGACCGCCCCAACACAGACAGCTGCAGCCCAGCCTCTCCTTATTTTCCCTGCCAGTTCTCTCAGGCATGACCTGGTTTGAGGACCACCTTCAATGAGATCAAAAGGTGATTTTCCCAGTGCTTGCTCCACATGCCACTTCACTTTCACACCCCCTGTCAGCTGGGTGGCGAGTGAGACAGGAATGAATTCTGGCCTCCCTTGAACCATGAACAAGTCCAGGGAAGACAGTGATGCAGTGAAGCTCAAATTAGATCTGAGAGAGCCTATAAAGCCCTAGAGATGTGTTCTCGCCATGGTGAGCTGGGGCATCCAGGGCAATAGTTATTCAAACTATCTCTCATCAGCCAGGGATTCTTTATTCTCCCCTCCCTGGGGAATTACCTGTTATTCTGGGAAAGGATCCTGGAAATATGAAGGCAGACAGTTGCTGAGAGAGCATGGATGTTTGCTGCTCATTTCTGCAGGACTTTTCAGCTACAGAGCAGTAAGCTTCTCATATCTCCTTCCTTCTTCACCTTTCTTGCTTTCTTACTAACTGCAGTGCTGTGAAAGGGAGGTTTGCTCCATCGAAACCTTTGTTTCTTTCTCTTGCTGTCAGGAAGCACCAATGTTTCCAAATTTTTCATGGAATAAAATTTCAAACCATCTTGGTTTGCAGAGGGAAGTAAGTTTTACTCTGACATTTTTGATCAAAAGTTTTGGTATGCTCCAAATTGAAGCGTTTCACTTTAGTTTGTTCAATTAACCCCAAAAGCTTTGCTTTAACTCTGTTCAACCCTGAACATCAGCCTTGAATCGTATTTCCTTCTAGCAGCTCTAATCCAGTAACTTAATACCTGTATTTTTCAGGGGACAGACTTCAGAGTCTCTGCACCATGGCAGATGGAGTCCTTGAGGAAACAGCCTGCAGGAAAGATGAGACATTATCTTTCTGAGACAACCACAGCCCAGTGAGGCCACGTACTTATAGGAAAATGAGAGTTTAATAGTTTATTGAACACATTCAAACCAAAACATAGTTTCTGATTTTGTTCCAACTGGCCCTGAAGAAAATGCTGCTTCTTTACTTTACTTAATCGGGGGGGGGGGGGGGGGGGGGGAAGTGTATTTTTATTTCTTTATTATGAAAGGAAAGAGGGTTCAAAATCAGGATGTTTTTCTCCCTGAAAATTTCAATTTTGTGGAAACTGTCTCTTTACTGGGCAGCCTTCCCAAAGGGAATCCCCAGCCAGCCCCAGTGCTAATATCAGTGCACAGTCTTTGGAGCTGATCCAAAGGTCATTCACGCCATTAGACATTTTTATTGTGGACTTGAATAAACTTTGGACCAGGCTCTTTTGGCAGGAGCATACACAGTCTGGAAACCTAAAAATAAATCCTGATTTGGAGCCATCCACAGCTTTTCAGTCACCATGGTGGTGCATTGGTACAAGCTTGTCAGAGAGGGGATGAGGTGATTTGGCCTCCTCTGTGGCCAGAGAATCTTTAGCTGTTTGTTGAAATAAACAGAGGAGAAGATGCTGTCCTATAAGTGTTAAGAGCTCTTGATGAAGAATTTCCCTTTGAAGCATCAGCCCCAGAAGGTTCAGATGGAAGATGTTGTCTCAAGAAGTGATCTGGTTTTCTCTCCTAGAAGTCTTTCAGCAGTAATAGCTCCTGGAATATGTAAGACTGTCATCCTCAGTCCTAGGAAATGGAGAGGTCTGTCCGTGATGCAGTTTGTCTGAAGCAGTCGTTTTGGGGGCCAGCAAAAGGGGCTGTCCAAGAAGAGAGTAAGAACTGGTCAAAGCACAGATTTTGCACTTTTTTTTGTTTGTATCCTGTCCATGTTCTGCAAGGTTCACAGGAATCAAGAGTGAGAAGAAAACCCTTGGTCACAATGAGTCACTCCCCTCTCATTCACCCTGCCCATCACTGTGCACCGTGAAGGGACTGCTCTGAAATACTGACAGTGAATCTCATGCTGTAATTACCATGTCTAAACCCTTTCACCTGGAGCCTGCTCCAGCTCTCTGCCATGACCTGAGTCAGATCTGTGTGTGGAAAAAGCAAAGCATTTCCAGCATCTCAATTTTATTTCTACAGCCACAAGAGTTTATTTGTGTCTGATACTGCTTGCTGGCTGATGAATCCTTGGCTGAACACAAGTAACTGGTCACTTGCTGAGGTTGTATGAGTGGCCACACTTTCTGCAACTGTTTGGATTCAAAACAATAATTCTTATTTGCATGATGTATATTTAGTAGTCTTGATGCAGTAGATGTAGTCAAATTTATGCTATTTTTCATGGTTTGATGCTTCTTTGATTCAACTGGGAAAAATGTGTGTGCAGAAAATTGCAGGGATTTTGTCTCTGTGGACCCGTCCCAGGGTCAGTCTCTGTGGGGTTGCTCTTCTGAGGAAGACAATTGCAATGGCGAAGGAGCATGCTTGGCAATGAGGTCTGGGAGGATACAATGAAGAAGAAGTGGTTGTACCATGTCAGAATATGAAGGCAGAGAGAGAGACAAGGCGATGAAGAGAGATGAAGAAAGTTAGAGTCCATCCAGAGGGCTCCATCTTCAACTAATTGGTCCGTTTCCTTCCTACACATCTTTTTCCATCCATCTGGGTACCAGACATTTTGTTTTCTCTCAATAACAGGAAGGAGTTTGCCCTATCCATGACATTTACAGACACCACTCTTTTCTGTGGGTCCTTCATCAGCTGGTTACTGCGATTCTCCTGATTCCCAAGACAGCTCTCACAGCTGCAGCAGTCCCTCTTTCAGGGTGTTAAGTTGTGGCAGTAATAATGCTGGCCCTGGTGAGAATACAAATGTGTAGTTTGTTGATTCTGGGCTGCAGAGCAGCACTACTGCCTGGCAACTACACCGCAGGAGCTGGCAGGCAGACCGATTTCCAGCACGCTGCTCTGAAAGGGGAAAGGGTGTTTTCAAATTTCTTCTTTCCCTCTGTCTCCTCCAAGTCAGAGCCTGCCAGGAAGCTTTGGAGAGAAGCTCTGGTGCTGGTCTGCGCCTCCCAAGCTGAGTATGATGTCCGGGCTCTTTCTCCAGGACTTGGATACCCAGAAAAATTTGCTGGGTCTCAAAAACAGGTGAGGGTCACTGTAGGTTAAATGTGAGCCAACCCCCAGTACATGGGATGGAGAAGGAGAATTGGGGTCCTAAGCGTGGTTTTGAGGGACTCCTGCCAGAAGTGGGGGACACTTTTAACCATCCACTGGATGGACAAACAGACTAAGTCCAAAAGCAGGAGTTGGGTGCCAGATGTTTGTGTGTTCATACGTTGCAGGGAGAATCTCACACTGGTTCCCCATCACTGAAGAACTAAAGCACATGCCAAACATGCTTGGCTGAATCAAGATTTCTGCTCAGGTGTCCTGTGGCTTATTTTGAATTACCATTGCTAAAGGGCAGCAGGGGCACATTCAGGGCTGTGGCATGTCACACCTCCACTCTGCATTGCCCAGGGACGCGAAGTGACTCGTCACCTCAAGAGGGAAAGCTGCAGATTTCTGCCCTTTACAACTGATACTCCCTGAACCTACAGTATTCAACCCAGGTCCTCTAAATCAGGGACAGGTTACACACAGTTATTCTAAGGCTGTATTTTGCATCTGCCTTAATGGGACTGTCCTGTCTGACAGGGAGAGGCAGAAACTGTGAAAAAATGGGGCTTAGGAGCTGTGTCTGTTGGTGGCACTTTGCCACCATCCCCTTTACAAGGAAACCTGCAAACTTTTTTTGGGAGCAGCATATTGTCCTAAGCACAATCATGTGTTCACTGAATAGAGCAGTTAAATGTGCATGTGTGTGTGTGTTAGGGGCCAGCTTTTCCTTGAAGCCTGGTCCCATTTCAGTCTCTCTTCCTGAATGTTCAGTGTTCAGAGGCCTGAGCTAAATATGAGTGAAAATGTGCCAGGGGGCTTCGCTGGGGTTACTCAACAGCAGAACAACAATGCCAGCAAATTAGGGAGAAAACAGGTACCACCTGATTTGTTCTTGCCCAAGGGCAACATTAATTTGTGCATCCTGTTTGCTCCATATAACATGGGTGCACATATGTTGCCCTGTCCAACCAGCTACAAAAGTGCTGAGGGCCCTTGGTGGCCCCTGGGAGAATTGGCACTATCTTTTCCTAGGATGTAAGTGAAATGTTTATATCCATGGGGCTCGGTGTGAATTAGACGTTGCTCCATGGTCGAGCTTTCTGATTTAGGTCAGTTTAGGATGGGGCAAATGCAGAGCACAGGACGGCCATCCTGCAGACATTCCTGTGTTTCTTTGAATTGTTTAAATTATCTGCAGGGCTCCATAAGGGAGCAAAGCACCAATCCAATGGAGTTAAGATGAAACTGCTTTCTATCTAGCCAGGGATCATTTTTCAAGTGCACTCTCATGGTCTATGAATTTTAGGCAGTTCCTTCATTAATTTACCCATTACAGCAATATCATCTCCAGCCTCAACAGTTTGCTGTATCAAATTTACCTGTGAGTGCAGTTGTGAAGATGATAAAAAAGACTCCACACCTCATAGCAGCAGCATGTTTTTGGTTTGGAACTGGGTTGGGATGTCAGTTTGCACAAAATATGCCTAAGGAACCATCACCTGCCCTGAAGGAACAGCCACCTCAGGGTAAAAGGCAGCAGCTGTTTCATCATTCACATAGTGATAAAAGAATATAATGTATGGTTGAAATTTCAGAAGGGGATCTGTGTTGGCAAAAGTTAATTGCTCTGTTTGAAAATGGTGGAGAGAGAGAGGTTAATGCCCAGGGATTGTACAGACACAACCTTGATTTTCCATCTGCTTTGATGTCTCAATTAGCAGAACTCAGAGCAGGGGCAAGGGGGAGCAGCTCCTTGGCTGTTTCCAGCTCTTTTTGAGGGGAAAAGAAAAAAGGTTTATTTATTAGAATAGGCAGGTCACAATTTAACTGAGAGATTGTTAAAGGAATTCAAAGCCTGTGGGATTTATGACAAGGTGATGAAAGAGGAACTCTGATAGTTACTCAATAAGCTTCTTTTTCCAAGAACATAAAGTTTAAAAAAAAGTAAATTTAAATATGAGAATTTTTTTTTTATGAATGGGTTCTTGTGGTGTGCAGGCTGCTAACACTATCAACATTGTTTCTGGGGAACTCCAGGCATCTAATCAATCTTCATTCTGTAAGAAAATGTTCCAAATTATACGAAAACCACATGGCTTCTCCTGTTTGTAGGGAAAAACCTGACCTGACCCCATCTGTGCTCCAGAATGGCTGAGTTCCCATCTTAGGACTAATTCCAGCAAGACCTGTGATCCATTTCCATTGTCCTAGCCCTCAGAAAAAGGCACTTTGTGTAAAGATGCCGCTTTCCTTAGGAAAAGAGGGAGTTGTTCCAAGGAATATGTGGAGGGAAAGATGGGGCTGGGATCCTTGCAATGGATATCCAGGCCATTCCCAGGCTGTGTCTTTCTAATAATCTGCTTGAGCTTGCTTCCCCTGCAGGCTCCTTGCTGCCAGATCATTCCCACAGGTTCCATTCCTCTGTCAGATGCTGGCGTGCTGTCTGCTCCTGCTCCAGTCTGCCCAGTGGGAGGCCAGCCCTTGCTGGCTGCATCCACAGGGCATGTTACAATCCCTCTTTAAACTGCAGAGGGGTTGGGAGCAGTCACCTTCAGACGACATGTCCACCAGCACTCTGAAGGCAATTGCTTTCATTTGGCCTTTTATGCACACACACATTGTGCCACAGACATGGCGGGTGTAAAATAAATATTCGTTATATGTTTATATATAAAAATGCAAAGGCAGTTTTTCCTTTGAAGAAGAGGGACTTCTGCTGAAAAGATGTTATCCTTTGAAAACTAGTAGTTTGTCTCATAAATTACCCTGCTGTTTCCTCAAGATCTTGTGCAGAATTGTGGTGCATCCTGGTCCCTAGTTTCAAAGCCCGGTTCAAACCAAAGCAAACTGCAACAAGTCATCTCTGGAAAGCAACTGAACTGTGAAAAGCTCTGGAGATCAAAAGAAAAAAAGCTACAGACAAGACAAATGAGTTGGCTCTTTAGACATAAGCTAGAGTGACAGGGCTTGCTTCCAGTTTCCAAACTTCAGCAAACACAGAGGACAATTTTAGGTCCCACATCTTGACTTATGAGAATGGAGAGCAGTGTGTAAATAAAATTAAAGGCAACATGATGTAGCAGAGCACTAGACTGGGATCCCTCAGGTGGCTGGACTAGCTGGGTCACTGAAGCTTCTCTGTGCCTCATTTTTTCCAGCTGTGTAACAGAGGACATCCTGCTCTTCTGCAGCACACTTTAGCAGAGAGCAGGATTAAATCATATAAGAAAATAATCCTTCACATAAGAAAATCTTTTTCATAAGTCCTCACATAGCAAAACCGTCTTCAGTTACGTATAGCATGAACTGCCGTCAGGGGGGCTGAAATCTGTCCTTGTGTGTTTTTCTCTTGTGCAATTGCTGTCCCTGCTCTGACCCACTGCAGCCAGCTTCAGGTGGTCATTAGCCCCAAGGGCATCATTAGTGCTTAATGGCCCTGACCTGCCTCACCTGGGGCCTCCACCCACACTCTCTGCCTGTGGCCCCCTGACTCCATTTAAGCTCAGACCAGAGGTTCTACTTGTTTTTTGAGCTATGCCGTAGGAATTTGTGCTGGTGTTTCCAACAAGCCATGCTGGTGCCCACCTATGGACCTTGCTGATGTGGTCTCTGAATTGCTGACTCTGCTCTTGTCTTGACCTTGGATGTTCCTTGCCATTGTGGATGTGCTTGGTGATCACTGGTCTGTGTCTGACCCTGACATGGATTCCCAGCCTGACCTCAACCCTGCCCCATCAGCCCAGGCTTGCTTGGTGCTGTGGATTCAGCTGAAGTTGGATGCCATCTCCACATCTGCCCTGCTCGATCCACTCAGGTATTGTGGGGCTGGTTGGCACAAGTCTGGCACTTGTTACGTTTTTTCCCTGCTTGATGTTTGTCTCCTTGTCCCCGAGAGAGCAGCAGACCTTTGGCCCTCCCTGACAAACCTTTATGCAGAAGGTGCCCTGTTAGCAAGAGAACTATTGTGAATAACTGTAGCCTTTTAGGTCATAGCACCCTCAAGGCTTTACTTGTTTTCCTGGCCTGATCTGCTTCAGGCTCTGCCTGTTTCAAGGCTGGCCCTTTCTTCTTCTTATCTGAGGTGAGCAGCAGGTGTCTGGAGGAGTCTGACAGAGCTGGTGCTTCACAGGATGGTCCATGATGCACTGCTGAATTTGTTTGACTGCTGCAGCTGACCTGGGTTACCTGTCTTCCCCAGCCCTTTAGGAGACCAGAGGGTTGAGGACCTTTCTTTTAGCATTAAAAATAAAATATATCATACAGGCAAGCTACAGCTGCATGGAGCTGCTTCTTGCGTGCATATCCAAGTCACGTCCGGATTGTTAGGCAAGGTATCCATAATCTTGCCCTTTTACCTCAGCCTAGCAATGCCAAATGCCTGGCATGCTGCCTGCCTGGAGCTGGCAGCTGTCCCCCACTAGTTCCTTGGCTCTGTGTGGTCTCACGTGTAGATAGGGTTAGCTAGTGAGTAGCTCGAGGGTCTGCTGCAAGGCTCTTTGTTCCCACAAAAAAGGGGAGAACGAAAAAAAGTCCTCTGAGGTGAACCTGCCTGTACAAATGTTTTCCTACTCAATGAATGTTTTTTGAAATATAAAACACCTGCCATCTGGGTAAATACACCTCAAGGAGAAAGAGGTAGTGTCTGAGGCAGGTAAGGCTGCCTGGACATTCTTAAACATATTTGGAAAAACACAGTCAGCTGGAAAATCCTAAATATTGGTGCCTCAGCTCTGCTGCAGTGGTCTTTGTTGCCCAGAAAGCTTTGGTTACCAGCATTTATATCACCAAACTGAGTATCTGATAATACCTAATGGTGTGTACAGGTTCAACCATCTCTCAAGAAACCAGCCTGTCTCATCAGTGACCAAAATAATTGCCAAGGTAGTTATCTGAATGCTGTGCTGCAAGTAACATGGTCTAGGTGAGGCATGGAGAAATATTTTACTATATCCTGCTACCCCTCTGGCCTTACACCAACTTTACCCTGCTCTTGACAATCACCTTTTACTTTCTTTTTGAAGTGCCAGGAGCAGGTACCATTCCTGGCATTCAGTGTGCTGCACGGCAACCCTCGAAACTTATGGGGTGAAAGTAAGTCAGGGAGATGGTGAAGGTGTTCTGGTTTGGGTGACTGCAAAAGCAGTGGCATGTGTCCCCTCATGACTGTTTCTGAGCCATGTGAGCAAGTGGCTTGTCCCAGGTCAAAATTGGGGCAGGGCGAGGCCTAGATTGCCTGACTGCTGGTTCTTTCCTTCCCACCCTGCAGGCTATTAAAAAAGACTATGATTTTATTTATGCAGGACACCAAGGCTGCTCTGACAGCCAAACTGGTTCCCTCAATGAGGAAAAAAAAAAAAAGCATATTTTGAAGCCTTTCTGTGGAACACACATGTGCTTGCTCTCTCTCGTTCTTAAATATCGTCAGGGAAAACTGAGAAAATTCAGCAAGAAATCTGTCCTGAACTTTCCTTGTCTACCTTCAGTGTGTTTTTGTTTCTTTCCAAAACAGTTAGATTTCCAGACAAAGAGAACTGGGACTTTGCTTTGAGTTTCTTGGCTCTTCTCAATTCATGTCTCCCTGGCCATTCCTTTATTTGAACAGAGGCTTTTGTACATAGTATATGAAGTTGAACCAAGGGCAAATATTATTACAGTCTCATGTTTTGAACTGACACCAGCCAGGCCTCCCTCTGCACTGCTCCAGCAAGATTTCATGTCAAGTTGTTCCCCTTCTCCAAAGGTCTGACTGTGCCCTTCTTCAGCACAGTCATCCAAGTCCTTTGACTCTGCAGGGCAAGACTGTGAACAATGCTGTCGAGAGAAAAATGTTGCCTGCCTGAACTAGGACTGGGTTGCACAGCTGAAATCCAGGTGTTTTGTCTGGGGAAGGCAAGTGCTGAGACTTTCAGTGGCCTTCTGAGTCGGAATAGGGAAGGCAACAGTTAGATCTGGACCCTGACAGTGCACAGAATTCAAAAATTAAACATGTTTGAAGGAAAGTTGCTCTTTCACGGTGAGGGTGGGAAAAAAAAACTTGAGGATCCAAGACCAGTGTTGAAGCTGCTATGAGTCTGTTCATTCTCTCTCCCTACTTTCATCTGACTTTTTTACCATTTTGCCTTTTCTTGATGTCTTCCTCTTTCAGCTCTTCCACTAATTATTTCCTTGCTTAACTTTGAAGCCCTCAGTGGCTGTTACTTATTTTCCCTTTCAGCTGGTTAATTGTTTTCATCCTTTGCTCTCCTCTTTGGCAGCAGCATAAACAAGATGGCAAGCAGAAGAGATGTGGGTGGGGGAGGCTAAGCCAGTAAGGAAACTGGTCCTTTCCCTTTGTGGACACATCCTGAAGAGACTCTTGCTCTAGTCAAATATTCCTGCAATGGCAAGAGCTGTATATCTGAGAAAACTATGGCTTGAGATATGCTGTCACTGTGGAGTACTTTGTTGTGAGAAACTTTTGGTGAGTGGTTTGGGGTCATGTTTTTCAGGTCTATTATCCCACTTCGGTCTTAGGTAGCACGTGAACTGGGGTTTGATAGAAGTTGTAGGTACTAGTGAAACCCCAAAATACACTGAAGTGCTAGACTTGATACTGGGAGAGAGAATTCTGTATGGGTGACCCTGAGCTTTAGGAAAAGGGATGAAGGAAAAGAGTATGAAGCATTATGACCCAATAATTGCAATATCCATCTAATGGCTCACCCTGCCCTGTCCTTTTGCGTCCCCATCAATGTTCTTGTCAACCCATCTGTTCCCCTGCTTTTCAGTTTATGGTTCATATGGTTTATGGCAGCCTTCCCCTGCCTCTCTGATGGGAGCCTTCATGCAGATGTAGTTGGGTGTGGGTCTGGCTCTCCCGGAGAGCTGATCCTTCTTGGTGTGACTGCTGTGTCCCAGGACCTGTTTTGGCAGGGCTTCTTTAATCTTATGCATTTTGGAAAGTTTCCAGACTGTCTTTTTCTGCCCCTTGCAGACTCAGAGCTAATATGCACATTGCTTTAATTTGTTCTTCAAATGAAACCCAATTATACCTGTAGGTGCCTGGCTGTTAATTCAGTAATTTACTTCACGGTAGCTTAGTGTGTTTTTTAAATGCCTGATTTGCTGTGGGGTGTCTGTTCACTGCAAAGCTGTGCAAACCTGTAAAACAGTACTGGAAAGAATTTCTTAAGGGGGGAAAAAAGGCTCAAGGTGAACCATACTTCTTTTTCTGTTTACCCATAGGGCCATAAAAAAACCTAAAGTGTTGGAGCTGCTTTACAGGCTTTCCAAATTTGTAGACTCTGTCATAGTTGGTTTGTGTATTTGTTAAGGATTTGGGGAGAAAGGGACATGGGCCTTCTGTCTACATTCTCGGTGTGGTACCAGTGTGGATTGTATGAGGTGAGATGAGCTTCAAGTGTCAAAGCATCTCTAATCTCAAAGCATATTTTACAGCCTCTCTACTGACATTGCATTTTTCAATGTTCTGTGCCCCATCCTGCACCTGATTTGGGCTGACCCTGCCCACATAAACCAAGTTCACTGGTAGAGACTGGACATGCTCCCTCAGGGAATTTCCTGAATGACCTAAAGCAAAACAGAAGCCAGTGCTTGAGGGCTACTGATCCGACCCGTGCGGTAGCTAGAAGGGGTGATGTCCAGATGCCTTTTGGTTCTCCTTTGCACAGGTTTGTTGTCACACTCTGCTCCTCCAGAGCTGAAGGCAGCCAAGATGGACACTCCAGATGGAGTCCTGCTTTGCCAGGGCTGTAGGGACTTGCTGCACAGATTGTATGTGTGTGTTCACACTGGGGTAAACGAAGAGCAGCATCACTGAAATCAGTGAGGCAGAGCTGGTTAATGCATTGGGAAAACAACTGAGATTGAAAAGACTGTGAGCCGTGGGCCAGAGAAGGAGGGACTTGGGCTGGGAGGAGGCAGGCAGACTGCATTTCATCCTGCTCTTTGCCAGTGGTGCTGCAGAGCCATCTGCAGAGAGTGAATGCACTCCGAGGACTCAGAGCAGCAGCTGCTGGCAGCCGCAACACCAGTTGTGCTGAAGTGGGGGAAGCGGCCCTACACAGCCCCAGGACTGCATGAGCAGTAGTAGTTTATGCTGCAGCAGCCAAAACTTTAGTTTAAATAAACCCAATCTGTCTAACCTCAGAGCTGCAGGCATTCATCAGCCTTCACAGAGGCAATGTGTCCTGGGGCCAAGTGGGACGCTTGCCTGAGGATTTAATCTGCAGGAGCCCTTAGTTCCCAACTGGGTTAAAATTCTAGGCAGTCTTCTGCACAAAGCCTCACTGATCTGAAGGGATCTGCTTCTGAGGATACTTGAAACAGGGCCAAGGATCTTTGTGGAACAATTCTACATACCCAGCATGGACACAGCAGCACCAGTCCTTTTATGGTGGCTAAACTGGAGTCCTTTCCAACCCATGTGCTTTCACTTGGTCCTCAGAATTGTGGTCCCCAAACGTAACAACTCTCCTTTCAGCTCTGTTTTTGCATACATGTCTTTACAGCAGAAAAGCAAAGTATTTCAAAGCTTTCTCTGTGTTAGGAGTGTGTTTTTGGTGGTGTGGCTCAGACTGGTTTGCTGGATTCCCTGTTCAGTAAATGGTATAAATGGTATTTGCTTCATTGCAATATACCTCTCTGCTGGCTACCCCCTTACAAAGTAATCAACTACGTGTAGTTTTGATGGGAGGCTCAAGCAATATCATGGACTGACTTTGCTCAGATGGGTGCTTGGAAATGAGAAGAGAATTAAAGGGCTCTGCTGCCCTGCTGGGAACAGGACAGGGTCACCTCTCTTGATAATGTGATGGGTTTCAGGTCTTTCTAAGAAACAAACAAGGCTACACTTTCAGCTCTGAAATCTTGGTAGCCTCAGGCTTTTGGAAAGTTCTGTTTCATTTAGATTCTGGCATTTACTTTTGTTTGCTCGGACTATAAAGACCTTTTTATACTGATCCTCAAGAGCTGTTTACCATTCAACACATGTGGTCTGCATCGCTCGCACTAAAATCTTTTGAGGACTTGGCATCCTGTTTTAGTTCTCTGATCAGGGCTGGCTAAGGAACAATGGCAAAAGCCCATGGAAGTCTGTTGCCCAAAATGTGCTGCCCCTGTTCTGATTAACTAGCAGCCTTGGCTGAGGTAGGAGTTGCTGGTTTGTTTGGTTTTTTCCAGCAGTGCTGGTGCCATAGAGTCACTATGCTGAACTGAAAGCAGGTGTGTCAGTGTTAAACCACAGGACAGCTTTGCTACCCACTTTTGTGACTCTTAACACAGAAAGTTAAGATCTGAGTGTTGCTTTCTACCCTGATTTACAGCTTAGTACTTCTGTGAACTGTTGCCACTTTGCTTGGGTCAGTTCCAGTTCTCTAAGGATGCACAAGGCTGGCACCAGGGCCTGGACATACTCTGCATTGAGCCTAACTGGAATCTTCTCTGCATGAAAACCAATGTTTATGCCTTGCAATAGCTTTTCTCTGGTCTCTTGGTACTCAGAGTATCCAAGAAACAACACTTGGCTTCAAGCCCCTCTGTGCACAGTTGAGGGGAAGGGTGTTAACCCAGTGGGGGAAAACATTGCCTTCCTGCAACAATTCTCATTTAGCAGCTTGGAAACTTGCCAAAGAAGCAACTTCCCAGTGCTAAATATTGCACTGTAAATGTCTGGGAGAGGTGTTTGCAGAGGCAAGGGGACCATGATGGTTTTTGAAGAACAGGAAGACAAGGGGAGGAAAAGCAGCAAAAGATTTACAATGACTGCTGAGAGTGTCACAGCAACAAAGTCCTAAAGGGAGCATTTTGCCCATGTCCTGGATCAGCCTGAGCTCCCAGAGAAGCCATTCCTGGCTGAATGTGTGAGATGCAGTGGAGCCTTTGAGCTGACGTGCTCCACTGAGAAGGTGTAGTACTGTGGAACTAAATCTATTTATGCAAGGAGAGGTCAAATCATTTTTTTCTACTGACTAAATCCCCATAGCTGCATCAGGACAACTACCTAAGGCTTCATTCCTTTTTTTTACAAATCTACCAGGAGGCCTGCACTGAAGCATGGTCATAAAAATCACTAAATGATGTTTAATTTCACTGATGGGTTTCTGTGGCTTGTAGAGGCCACAGACTTACCAAGGCACCTGCCTAAAATTAAGCACATTACTACCTCTATGCCCTGCTTTGCTTTACTGGATTGGAGTACAGAGAAGTCTGGTTCTCCTCCTATCAGTCTTTTCAAGCAGCAAAGTGAAATAACTGTCCACTGTGCTGGCCTGCTTGCACCTCTTGGACTCTGTACTTAAAGAAAAAAAATAAAAACTGGAGGGTGCAAGTCATGGGACGGGGGAAGTTCGTCACTTCCTCAGGAAACACCTATAACAACAGTGCTTGGAAAAAATATTCAAGAAAAACCTCTCCTGTTTTGATTTTTAAAAAAACTTCTCTGCTCTAACTCCACAGCATTCTCCTTTTATTTATTTTCCTAGAGACATGGTCCAATTTTTATATTTTGCTGAGTTAAATGAGCAATAAGTAGTAATCAGATGTTGACATAAAGTAATGTGTACACCTGCTGTCTGACTCATAAAGAACAAGAATGCTTTTAGTTAAGAAATGGCAAGAAAACTAAAATACAGCAATTAAGTTCACTAATAAGAAACCCAAGCAGTTAAATTATATACATTTATTAAATCACACAAGACTTCTGAATGACCTTTTTAATTTGATGCTGCCTGATGAAAGCAATTCTGATTTTGGTTCTACTTTTAAAAATCTGGTTTTCTTCAAGGTTTTGCCAGCCAAACTGTGTATTTAAAGGAGCTTTTGAGTGAGAGGGAGAGGAGTGACGTTGCCCATCAATGTAAATTCTTATCTCACCCAACTCTGGGTATGTGCCAGTTGGGCACATGACTATTGGATTATTGACACCTTGTTGAATTCTTAGCAGGTGTAAAATTATCACTCAGTGCCCCAGCCAGAAGTACAGGAGGTCTATGAATAGTGAACTGTAGATACGTGTGTGCACCTGTGTCTCCACTGGTGCTCAAGGGATTGAACTGAGGGCCTGCAGTGCAAAAATGTGGGAGTTGCTGCCATTCCAAACACACTGGGACCTGTGGGGATATTTTGCAGTTTCTCTGGGCCTGAGGTGTTGGGAGAAACAACAGCACTGAGCTCCACAGTGAGTGTGTCCCTGTGCTCCTGAGGGGACATCAGCTGAGAGAACATAATTTCTTTTTTAATCCGAGGAAGCAGAACAAGTACATAAAGCAGCTAAAGTGTGAAATGGCAAAGGCTGAGGTTCTTGATTTAATTGTTAGTGCTGTCGAGTTGTAAAGAGCTTTTGAAGGGGTTTTAGATGGTTTTCAAGACAAGTGTGATTTAGAGAAAAGAAGCTATTAAGAAGGGCTGGGGTCATGCTGCTGGAATTTGATTGCGTTTCTTTGAAGGCTTAAGGCCAAACAAACGTGAACTCTGGGATGGTAAGACCAGAGTGCTTGTTGTAAAGGAGGAATAGAGACAGAAGGGCAAGAGGGGGAAGAAGGAGGCAAGTGCAGTGTGAATATCAGTTGCTTGTCCAGGAGACTTGTCTGAAGCTGGGGAATTGTGAAGTTATCTGAGTTTTCTTTTGGATACACTGCATGATGGGGTAACAACAGCCTGGTGGAGACTCATCCCCAACTCATAATATTGGTGTCCAACTGAGGGCCCTCTCAAATGAGCAGGTCATTCTCCCACTTGCTGTGTCCAGGTGTTAAACTTTATAACTCACTGAGCAGGTTCTGATTCTCATACGTGTTCTGTTTTCATACTAAATGTGATCTTTGAGTGCTCTCAGAAGACCTTTTTATTTAGATAAATACAGTCTTCCTGGTTTAAGTATAGTCTGACTTAGTATAAACAGTTCTCTCAAGCAGACTACTTTGGGCTGGTGTTGGGCAGTGTAAAGCTCTAGGCCTCTTTGCAACAAGCCCAGAGTGAGTTCAGAGCTGTGACATGTCTGTGAACAGCCCGTCAGTCTAATGGTTTTCCAGTCGAAAAAAGTAAGTCCCAGAAAAGGGTGAATTTGATCCTCTCACCACGGGTTGGAGGGAAAACAGAGAGGTGGTCTTGAATTTCCAGCATGAGACTTGAGTATCTTTGAACTGAATCCTGGGCCAAGAACAATATCTCAGGAACAGGATATGTGATGCGAATTTTACAGTCTATAACTGCTTCCTAGTTAAGACAGATACTGATAAGCTGTACTCATGAGGTGTGCAAGAACTCCAAAGGCATTCTTGAAAATGTCTCAGTGGTCCCTTGCAGTGCAGTGAATACCACCTGGCTCATTTACAGGCTGAATTAGTGCTTGGGGAGTCTGGGAATTCACAGCTGTTGGTTAATATGTATTAATCCTGAAAAACCTCATGAGAGTTTTGGTCACAAGGGTAATGTCACAATGCAGAATGAGACTTTAATGTGCCAAGTATCTTCATGGTGGTGGATGATGGCGTGATCTTGGCAGGCTCTGTATGTATGAAATGCTACAAAACTGCAAGGCTGGACTGAAGAGCAGCCACTCAGTGAAGGGCCAGGGTCTGGTCTGCTGTCACACTGAGCAGTCCTCCTAGAGGATGAGGGCAGACTGGAGCCGTCTGAGCACGTAGCTGAAATTCAGACTCAGACAGCAGTTCTGAGCTGAGCAAGTCTGGTCTATCAAAAGGCTATTTGACCATCCTGCATTCCTGCTGCTCCTCTCTCCACCAGGCAATTTAATGGGGGTACTGGGACAGAGCTTTGCTTGTTCAAATTTCAAAGAGCATCGCAAGGAATGCGAGGAAGTTGTTGGACATGTTAATCAAAGAAAACTCATATTCAGGAGTTTGATTTATACCTGTGCACTAGACACAGATTGTGTAGGCTGCTAGAGTGACACTCAGGGTACAGGTTGTAAAACTTCTCACATGGATTCTGCCCTCTGCCCCTTCCAGCCACATCAGACTGGAAGCAGCTCCTATCTGTGTCCCAGATGCCTCACATGAAAGAGGGTCACTCTCAGGCTGTTGAGAGCTGGTTGTGCCCTCAGAGCTGGTCTGTATCTTCCTTTTCTTTCTCCTCCAGCTCAAATCCATTCACTCAATAAGGACTAGGACACCAAACAGCCCTTGTCCAAGATCTGACCCTGTAACAGAGGACAGTGCAGTCCCTAAACCTGCAAAGAGTTACTCCTGTGAAAAAAACCAATGGGTATTTATCCCTGTCTTCCACATCTGCAAGCTCCAGCTGGGATGTAAAAGCTGAACTAACATTTCTGTTGTCATTAGTGCCTCTTTGTTGAAGGTCTGGGTTTCACATAGGAAATTCTGTCCTAGAATTGCTTGCAGAATACATCCTTCACACTAGAACACAGTGTGTCACAGGGCTGTAGTGTGCCCTCCTTCTGCAGCTCACAGCATGGTAAACAGACAATGAAAGGCCTCCAAATTGCCCACAGAATGTGTGTTCATGTTTGTGATGCTGTTGGGGAGATCAGGAGCCAACCCTGAATTCTGAGCTCCCATTACGAATGCAGTTCGTTCATGAGGTCTCAAAAATGCTGGCAACTTTGATCCTTTCAAGTCCTAGCATATAACTGGGGATGCCAAGCTCTGACTTCAAAGTCTGTCAGTCCCCAGATGCATAAACTGATCAACAAGCACTTGCATGTCATCATACAGAAGGTCTTATGAGGGGGGAGGGGTGGGAGCACATTCCTTCCTTCCCCAAAACTCCTGGCCGTGCCTGGAGGAGGCTGGATGCTTTGGTGTGATTGCTTCTGGTCTTTTCCTTCCTTCTTCACACTGTAAATTATTTAGGTGTCAGCATCAAAGATCAGAGGGAAGCACAGGAAAAAAAAATCTCAAGTAAATGCTTTATACTCCTTGGGATCATCTGTCCAAAGAGCTCTGCTGACTTTGTGAGTATGGGCTGCATTCAGCCACAAAACATCCCTGTAATAGTTTACAGCTGGGGAAACTGAGGCACGGATCTGTTAAAACGTGACTTGGCCAGAGCATCTGCAAAGTCTCTGCCAGAAGCAGGAGGAGTGTTCTGTCCCCTGACAGCTCCTCTGCATCTGCAGGAGCAGGCTTCCTCCCTCCAGCAGCCTGCCAAGGGCTACGCCAGGGAGCCCCTGCTCCTACACATCTCTCCTGTGCTTTATAACATGGCAAATCCCTGAGCAGCTTGGCAGGCCTGACCTACACCCAGCCTGCTGGCCAGTCATCCTGGCCCTGGATCTCCAGTGTTACACACACCCCTACCTCTGCATTCCCATCCCAAAACATCACCAGCCTCGTCTGCAAAACCTTGGCCCACATACAGACATTCCGGGTGAGTTCTGATCCATCTAAGACTCTCCAAATTTCTTTCACTTGATTTTCCTCATTGGAATGGAAAAGGACAAATGTTTAGAGGTGCTCTTAAGGGAGACTTTCTCCAAGCTCTGCTGAGCTTCATACTGTGCTGTCCCTTTCCTGGGTCAACATACAGGAGGGTCAGGCTTCCTGTGGATGCTTCCTGCTCTGCTGGATTAACCCAGCTGCCTGAAGAGGAGGGGTGTCTTGTTTGGTTTCTCTTCATCTGCAGAATAACAGTAAGTTTAGCCAACAGTGGAGTTCAAGGTTGCTATAAATAGTTTTCTGCCTTGTCACAGAAGTTACCCATTTATTAGAGTTTTTTTCCTTGTCAACAGCCTTCCTCAGAATTGGCTGTAGCAAAAGTTTTGGAGGCTGTTGCTGCACAGCTCCCTTTGAAATGTCCAGAGTACCTGATCTAACATGACTGCAGCTCCCTGACTGGGGCAGGGGTGTCTGTCCCAAGGAACAAGGCTTGCTCCAGCCGTCTAGTTTTATAACTTAATAACATGGCCTGCAGCCTGTTTGGTGGATCCTTTCTCCTGGATAGGTCTTCCCACAGTTTTGTTAGTTCTGCAACCTCCTTCTGCTTCCTCTAGGAAAGATGAGTCAAAGAACTGCAAGTAAGAGTGGGGGAGGCTATTTTTTTAATTGTTAAAGAAAAACAAGAGACTCTCTAATGTGATTTGGGCTTCACAACACTCCTTCAGGAAACACATCATGAAATCATTGCTTCCTTTCCTAGTCTCTGTCCCCCACTTCCATGTTAAACAAGTGAAATCCAGCCACCTCTGGGGTGGAACACAGCATCCACTGAGCAGCATGTGGTAAAACCACCTGCCTGGGTTAAACATGGAGCAGCAGAAGATTTTGTCTCTCTTGGAAGGTTACAGAGTACAGGGAAGCTTTGTAGCTGGCCCAGAGAGAAGTGCCAGGCCGTGGCTCTTAGCTCAGACAACGAACACTTGTGCTGAGCAAGGTGGTTAAAGGTGAACTGAGGTTTCTCACAGCCCTGAGTCAGTGGGTTGCCCCTGTCTGGAGTTTGGTTGTTGTTGGCCCTGCGTAGGTTTTTGGGTGCTGGAGGAAGTAGATGTCCAGTGAGAGGTGATAAAGTTTGTGCTCTTGGCAGATCATACATTTGTGCCTAGGTGCTGGCAACTTCTTCAGCATGTGCATCTGCTAGCAGGGTTTCTGTATTGCTGAGTGGGGTTTAAAGCTTTCACTGGGATCAGAGAAAAGCTTGTCTGCAGAGACAGCCTCACTCAGTACTGAAGGGCACAGATCATAAAGGCACCCCTATCATTAGTAAAGCAGGATAGGCATTTATTGCTTGGGTACCAAAATGAGGCTTTTGGGACCTGCCACTGGCTGTTTTCTGATGTTGGCCCAATCACATATTTGTCCTCACATCACGCCTCAGGTTCCTCAACTCTAAAATAAGGACAAAGTGTTCCTCAGCCCTCCCTCACCACACCATGAAGCTATGAGAGAAAACCCAGGGAACGCTGGTTTAGATCTTGTGTTGTAGCTCCCAGTACTGTGTGGCTTAAACAGTAATTCAGCCCAAAAGAAGAAATCAGCTTCCAGGAAAACTTTAAGAATGTACAGTTCATATCCTCCCCAGAAGGATGAAACAAATATCTGATCTCTGAAAGAACACACTAAGGAAACCTCTTTTTCCAAAGCCTTTAAAAATCTTAATTTTTTTTCTCCTGGGAGTTTGTGGCTTGGGAAGGTGAAACCAGCACTCCTAAGGTAAACTTGCTAACCTTCAAGGCAATGTAGACTTTTGAGATGGAAACCTTCTGCACAGTGTGCTATAGGGAATGGTGCAATCCAGGCCTTGGATGAAATGCTTCAGCCAGGCTGCTCCTGAGTCCCCTGACATTCACACAGAAAACTTGTCTTTTCTTCCTTTGGCTGTCTCACTCCTGTGACCCAGAATATGTAGTTCTTCTCAGTTCCATTCTCTGCTTGGTTCCTGCAGCCTCCACATGCACAGAGACAGATAAAATAGGACTGATGAATATGAATCATACAGGGTTTTCAGACTGGATGGAGATTTCCAATGTCCTGCTGGTAACTTGAAAAACTTGTCAGAAAGGGTTTTTAATGCATGCAGGAGTTGAATGAATCCAAAGGGCAACAGTGGGCTGTTAGAGAGAGAATGGAGACATCATGTTTGGCCGACTGATGGATTTAGCACTTGGTGGAACTGTCACACCATCTGCCTTGGGGCTTCAACCTCTCACTGTGTCCCTTTAATGCCTTAAGGTTTGAATTCTTAAAACTGGCAGGTGCCTGGATCTGCTGAGCAGGTTATTGCCCCAATGCTATTTTTGTCTAGTGACTTAACAAGCAGTTTGAAGAGCTGTAGCAGGCAGGAAATAAAGTCCCTCCAAAAATACAGAGGGTAGCTTTTAAGAGGTAGGTTTTTAATTGCAGCTTGAACAAACCATTTTTAGTTTCCGTGAGTCTGCTCCTTCCCGTCTCCTGTGCAATCTGGAATTTCCCCAAAGATGAACTTGTCATGGTTGTAGCCTTATGGCCCCACGAGTCTGTGGCCCTGCTTTCCATGAGCTTCTGGCATCGCTGCCGAGATCAGGCAACAGCAGCCACAGAGAGAGTCTCTTCAAATATGTGTATCTGCAGTTGGGCTGAGGGGAATCCAGAACGAGAAAAACTGAGGAAATTGCTTTCCTCCCTCTTTGGGGTATAAAATGTTCTCTTCTTTCAAGTTAATTTGTTCTGTGAAAGTTCCCCTTGAAATAATTTTCCAACTACTTTGAAAGATCAAATAGATTATATTGAAAGCTACTGTAAGATGAAGTGCCCATTTGGATTTAATAAATGCTGGTTTATAGAGCTCGGCTCGTTATTTCTTTGGGATAAACCTATAGAGAATGGAGGGGAGGAAAGATTTTAATGTTTCTGAAAAATTTATCCCACAAACAGTAAAAACATACCCTAGAAATAATACCAGCCACAAAAATGGCATCTTAAACACAGTATTTATGACTTTCTGTATTTGTTTTGCATAAACTTTTCTGGTTTCTATTACACAGATTGATTTATGGAGTTTATTTGGAATAAATGTAATGCATATTTAAAACAAACAGAGCCCTGGTCTGCAAAGCACCCAGGAGATACAAAACTCCTGTATGCTTCAGCCTGGGACCCTCCAAGTCCTTTTTATCTGAATATCTTTTTCCATTAAAAATAAAATGCAGAAAAATAATATGAAATTAGATGAAGAAAAGCAATTTGTGAAAACATGTAGCCAGTGTTTCGACTAAAATTAGTCCGAACTTTGTATTCAGTGTCTCATTCTGTTCCTTAAGGAAATGTTCTTTATCCAAATGGAAATTTTACCACGAATATCCTTTTTCACAGATCTGTTTGGGAGGCGTGGGGAGCTGATAGGGGCTGGAGGGGATTGGAAACTTCTCAGAAAACATTTTGCTTTTACTGAAATTCGTGTAACTTTGGAAGACACAACAAACTATAAACTTCTTAGTAATTTTTCCATTAAATTCAACCTTCAGGAGCGAAGGGAAGCAAACCAGGAGCAATTTGCCCATAAACCATCAATGCCTGATTTGTAAATGAGCTAATAGCATATTTTAGCAGGTTGAGGGGGAAAAACAGTCAAACAAGGATTGTCTGTATTGATTTATTTTTAAAGCATATAAGTTGCATTTATCTCTGCTTTCTTCCTGTTCCCCTGACAGGCTTGGCATCTGCCCTGTTCCTTCCTGTAACTGGATTACTTGTGTACTTTTAGTGCATTTCTAGATTGGCTAAAATAATACCTTTTCTGTGTAGTTTAGAGTGGGTTTGCAAGTCATCACAGCACAAAGATTCCCTCAGAAACCTGACTGCTGTCTTTTACATGCCCACAGCAAAGCACCTGGGTCTTGAATACCCAAACCCATTGCTGTTGCTTGTAAGTGATCCTCAGACTGATAATTATTGGGTGAATAAAATTTAGGATTATCCTGAATTTGTTATTGAAAAATTGCTGGCAGATAAAAACTGAGGCTTGTCAGCTTTTTAATGACTTGAAATGATACTTTAGGCTGCATTTGCCTGTTGCCACAGGGTCTGAGTGGCTGCAGACAGGAAGAGTGTATGGTATTCTGTTCATAACTAATCAGTGGGTTGTTCTCCCAGCTGTGTCATCTTTCCAAAAACCATCTGGTAATACTGTCATGAGTCTATTTTTCACAAACTGCCTAGAGTTCTCTTTATAAGAAGATCCAAAGCTACAGTCAGGTTGTCATCATCTGTGCTAAATGCATTGAGATTTCCAGTTATCTCCCACGGGCTGGCCTGGCCAGTATGACCTGTTTGGTCACTCCCTAACCCAGTCTGATCTAGGGGGGGAAGCTGCCAACTGACTGCAGGTGGCTGTCCAGGTGAAGTACTAGCTGTGGAGTTGTTCTGCCTCATCTTCCAAATCAGCAATAAATGGTGTAAAAGAGGAATATTTTTAATCAAATCCAGCATAGCACACTGAGTTGCACCCCCAACATTGTCACAGGTCCATCCAGATTAAACTAGGTTTCTTTGAAAGCCAGGATGCACTGACAGGGATGCTGTCACACAGTGGGTCTCACCACTGACCATGTTTGGTGGATTCTGTGCTTGTGTGCTGGAATCCTGCCTGACAATTTGTGCTATGCTCTGTAATCTGTTGTGTGTGACCCATCCCAGCAACCCCATGTTGGCTGGGCACAGAAAGCACTGAGAGCACTGAGACAAGGTCTGCCTCCTACCTTGCCAGGTAGGAAGGTCTGTGCACTAAATAAGTGACTGCCCATAATTAGGAACCATCTGATGGAGAAATAATTGGCTGTGGCACGTGAGTGCTGATGTAACCTGGTTTAAGAAGCATCTTTTTCAAGCTGGCTGAGTGTAGAGCCATGGGGAATGGAGCCATGGAGAACAGCACTAGAAACAAATTCTCTCCTACAGCCTCCATGCACAAAAAGCTTTGATCCCCAACTGTTAACTGCTGAAAGGACACACAGGTTCCTCTGGCAAGGCCTTCCTTAATCATCTGACACTATGGCAGGGTAAGAGCTTTGAGATGGTTGTGCTTGACCCACTCTGCCCCAGGAGAGCTTTAGTTATAGTAATATTCTGTCTCTCAAGTGTGGGTTCCGGTGGAAGTTTTTCTGTAGTTTGAGCTGCCTGTTCTTTGAAAGTTATCTTGAGCTTCAGAGAGCAGAGTTGAATAACTTTTCATTGCCTTGCTTTGCTGGAAATAAACCTGAGCTGCCTGCTTTTTGATGTGCTGCTTGTTGTACTTCACAGACCTACTCAGAATAGTGCGGGGTAAAGGAATAAAATGCTACAGGTGGTAGGATATCTGCAGACTGGTAGGAGAAACTGGAGCCTGATTGCTCTATGCACTTCAAAATCTCCAAGCATAGGGGCAGAAGCCCAAGGGTTCCCAGGAGGCCAGGAATTAACTTTGGGTAAGAAAGCTGGGACCATTGTCCTTTCTCGGCTAACACGGCACTCAGTGAGGCAGAAGCTACTTCCAGGGGACCAGACTCCCACTTCCCTCTCCAGCTACTAGTTTTCCCTCAGAAACCTGTTTTGCTCTCCTGGATAGAAATAACTGTGATGTACTTTAGCACATGTCTTGTTTGTGATGGCCCCCATCCAAAGCCTACTGATATCAGAGGAATGTTTTGCAGGGACTCAGAGGGATTCTAGATCAGATCCCAACCTTTGCAGCTAGTTTTGTATTGCTTTCCTGCCAGGACTGACTGACCAGCCACCAAGCTCCTGAGAAAATCAGCATGAAGTGTCAGTCAGGGTTCAGTTCAAGTGACAGCTAAAAATCCCTCTCTGGAGATGAATGAAAGCTGGTGGGCCTGAAATGCAAGTGACCTCAAACAAAGCCAGCCAGTGTCCACACCAGCTCTCTTTTAAATCATACAGTAGCCTTCAGCCATTAACACTTCAAACACCATCTGGCCCTTTGAAAAGTCAGTTCATTTATTAATACTCTTGTAAAGTCCCTTCCACACTCTGTTCACAGGATTGCCTCCTGGACTGGTCAGACCCTGGCTTCTCAATCCTACGCAAGCAAGGATGAAGAACAATCCTGAAACGCTTTAGGAGGGACAGCAGGATCTGATGGTGGGATGCTGAGGTCTGGAGTCTTACAGGTGCACTTCTGGGTATGTGCTCTCTGGTTTTGGGTGAGTCATGGCTCCTTCCTCTCTCTGTCAGGGCAGGGAGACTGCTCAGACACACATGCCTGCCCCATGTTGGCTGTAGATGCAGCTGGCACGGTGTGGTTCTGGGACTGGCAGGGAGTTTCTAAATTCACTGCTAGTTCCTATTTGCTGGCATATGCCTGAGAGCCAGTAAAGGACTGCCATGCTCTGGGTGTTACCCTGTCTGACAAGGAACATTCCAGGCTGTGAGCTGGAGCTGCAGAGCTGCACTGAGATCTTTTCAAAAGTCAGTCTCTGGGTTCTCTGGGTGTAAGGGTGTGCAGGGCCCATTCCTTCAACTCAGATTCCCCACTCAGCAGCTGACCTGCACATTCTGCTTGCTTGGTTTGGAGATCTCTGCTTTCTTGATTTAAAAATGCTCTTTAGAGCAAATGAACCCAACTATGTTGTCTTTTTTCCTATTCCATGGACAGACACAGTGCAAGCAGAGTAAGCATGAATTGCACCACACTTGCTGCTCACCAGCTGGCCAGGAGAGAACAGTGCTTGCCTCTGTCTGGGCTGTAGGGCTGGAAAGGTGAGGCTAGCAGCAGGAGGCAAGACAAATAGGAGCCTGTTTTTGATTTGCCATCTGACCCCTGCCAGCTCAGAGCACCCCGTCTGTAATCGTGACCTAAATTAAGCCCAAATGCCATCAGCAAGGCTGTTGCTTTCTCTCACAATACAAGTGTTTCCAGGTACCTAGCCAGAGATTTATAATCCAGCACTAATTACATTCTTGTTTGTGTCTGCTGTCATGCTGGCTTGGGCTTTCTGTGGTTTGTTAAGTCCAAGAGTGTGCCTGGCCCTTTGTGCTGCCAGCCTGTGTGCAGAGACAGCAAGGGGCATCCGTGGCTGACAGCTTAGCAAGCTGCTGGGGGAAACCTGCTGGGCTGGGCTGTCTGTCTTTAGTAGCCCAAATATCACGGGAGAGATTTTGGCTTGTTAAATTCTTGACTGCACAGGTCTGCTGTCCACGGTAGGTTCACTTGATGGAAGTAGCTCTGGCAGCAGCCCAACAGCAGGAATATGGCTTTTCTCTTAAACGTGGAAGGAAACAGAGGCTTGGTGTTCCCTACCCAGCCAGCTCTTGCCTTGTCGATGGCAGATGACCAGCATCTTTAGCTGAGCCTTAGGTGCAGTGTTTTTGCTATGAAGATGAAGATTTGATGCTTGTAAACAAAGTCTGGAATTGATTACGAGTAATTAGCAGAGATTCTTCGGTCGGGGTGCTGGAAGGAACAGGATGGAACAACATGGCTCATGACGTCACGTGGTTCCGCAGTGTTAGCTCTCACAGGCTGTGCCCTGCTGGGGAGTGTGCTGGGCAAACCCTTTGTGAGAAGTCAGTGTCTTGTCCCACAGGACTTACACACAGCAGACAGCCTTTTATTCTGAGTTGCAAAGACTCTCCCCAGAAATACTGGAATGGTTTCTGAAGAAACCCAACTGGGTGTATGCAAAACCATTGGCTCCTCTAAGGAGCCAAACTGAGTCGTCACTTGTGTGTTCTGTGCTGATTCTCTTCTGCCACGCTGTGCCAGGTGGCACAGCAAGTGACGTAGACTCCCCAAAACTGCTAGGGAGGAAAACCCTAGTCCGTATTGCTGGAAAAGCAATTCCAAATGTAATCTGTTCTCTATCCTGCCCTTTGTCTGCTTTCTGTGTTTTCTCCCCGTGCCAGGAGTTCTTGAAATCTGTGGTGCTATTGTGACATTGGGGCAGACAAGTCAGGCAAATACTTTACACACACACACACACTCTGAGCAAACCAGACATCCGGTATTTAGAAATAAACAGCGTAAAGAGATTTGGGAAAGTCACTGTTCATGCCAAGATATTTAAGAGGCATCTTGATTTGAGTAAAAGCCTCAACTCATTTCCATTTTAATGTTTTTCACTTTGTCTTTTAACTGTTGAGTTAAAGTTACTTCAAACCAAAATGGATTGTTTCTGTTTCCAGTTGTCTTCCATTTACATTTTGAGGTGCTAATTTTCACCTAAATATTTTATCTGTCAAGGAACAAGCATTTTGCTGGTGGCAAAACATTTAGTTATATTAGTAATTCACAGAAGTTAAAGCTGGCAACTCTTCATCTTAAACTCTTGGGTTCCATTGCTGAGGAATAGAGACCCCCCCTTCACTACCCAGTGCCTGGGTCAGCAGTGGTTGGAGGGGGCCAGTGGCCATTCAAGAGAGGTGTCAGACTCCACTGCGGTCTCCTGTCTGCATCACCAAATGTCACTCAGAGCACTTAAATCTACAGCCACCATTGCATGTAGACTGGACACTATTGGTCTTCAGTCCTGGAAATTTGGATCCAATCCAGTCTTTTTTTTTTTTTTGGCTGGTTTTCTTTAGGGTCAGCAGTCATTAAAGGTGATGAGAATCTTGGAGTGAGACCCACACAGCAATCACTAAACACAGGTGTACAAAACTGGTGAAATTATTTCTTTTTAGCAGTAAAGGAAAGTATAGTCGTACAGTGCATCTGTCCTGAAATGTGTGCTTAGTTGTGGGATTGTGGTTTGTCTTTGGTCATGCTGTATATTTTTGAAAAGGTATTGAGGCCAATGGTATATACTTTGTCTCCCGTGTATTCAGATTTATGTGGATGGATTTGAGAAAATATGACAGATGGGAAATAGATGGATTTTTTTTTCCATGCAGGTTGGCAGCTCTTTTACCTGCTAGCAGCTTAAATAATGGAAGCTGTGTGATGACCACGCATTAACACTTTCTGCTGCTCTGAGTGATTTTCAAAAAGGGAGCAATTACTTCAAAATCTGCTGTCCCTGTAGTCAGGCCGGTATTCAGAATCTATCTCCAGGTTCAGGTTAGGTTTGGTCACCCATTTTCACCCTGCAGACCATTTGCAAAGACGCTCATTGCTAATCAAGACCCAATTTCTGACAGATTGGTACATACAGCCTCTCCTGCTCTGTTTGGAAATAAGACCGGGGTTTGATTTTTGAAAAGCAACATAAGAATATTCTAGGAAGTTCAGGTTCTGAATGTGTCTGCTGTTTGTCAAGAAGAATTTGGCAATGGTTGCTGTGTGCTACTGGTGTAGCTGAACATCAGGAACTGGAACCACCTTCTCTTGTAGTCCTCGAAGATGTAGCTGGCCTCTCTCTGGGAATGAGGAGAACCTCCCTTGCCTCAACAGAGAGATGGGCTATCACAGCTGGGGCTGAGTGAAGAGGGACTCCTCTCTGTCCACCATGTTCAGAGGGCATTGGGTGCTTTGAGAGGATTCAGCTCTGTGAGTTTAATCCTCTTCTGCAGAAAAATAGAGAATGATAGAGATTTTGTACAATTTCTCTGTTGAGATCTCCTGCCTTCTTCAGCCTCCTTCAAGGCCCCTGTGATGCAGCTGGAATTCTGTTCCAGGAGGCAGAGGAAGAAGGTAATTCCCAGAAACTTGACACCATCTTTTCAGGAAAAGAAAGAAGTTGAAGGGTAATGCTAGAACCCTCCGGTGCCCCAGCATGAGGTTTTCATTGCAATCAAGGTAGGTCTGATAGACTCACTGCACCTGCAGGAGGTTGGGGGGACATGGCACCATCCTTGTTTGCATTTTATCTTGGCACCTCTTCCCAAAGGCTGAGGCACCTTGCTGCCCTGGAAATCTGCAATGTCTCTGAGGAAGCAGCAGCACTCCAGTACACCGTGTTTCATGGTACTGTTTGCACAGCTGCAGATGGCACGTGCAGGGCAGACAGGGGCTCCTCATTGAGCAGCATTAACCTTATTGACTGGGCACGTGATACACTGGGAAACATCTCCAGGAAACCAGCAGTGTGGGAGAGAAGCACAGAGTGGAGGTTGTGTGAATCCAGGGTCGGTACATTTGTTGCGTGTGAGATGATGTACTGTTGAGAGAGATGATGCTGACAGAGATGTCTGCTGTTCCCTGTGTGCTTCCAGGATATTTGAGTTAGATTCTGCCAAGGACGACTTTTCATCCTGCAAGCTCAGGCTCTTCTATAGGGCTGTTGGCAGTTATTAAAACACAAAGCCCCTCTTGCCTACAAATTCGTGTGCTTGATCTTTCCAGCCCAAATCCTACAAGTAACATGCACTTGTCCCCAGGGCAACTTGCTCAAATAACCACAGCTCTGCCGGAAAAGGGGCCGTTTGAGCCTTAGGGAATTGGGAGGAGAGGTTGAATTATTCCCAGCATCCAAAGACCAAGAGGTTCCTTCTTCTTCAGCAAATGTTTTCAGTTCCCACTTGGTGAATTATTGCTAGGGATTTTTTTTCCCTTCAGTGTTTCCATGAATGTGGTTGAGGCTCTGATCCAGGAAATGGGGGGGGAAAAAACCCTCTGAAAAATGTATCGCACCATTTCAAAACTCAAGTGGAATTAATTAAATCCAAATTTCAACAGTGTGTCCAAAGTTGAGCTGGGCTCAAGACACACTTCAGAAGGTTTGATTTCAAAACAATCCCTTTGCGCACATGCACATAATTTCGGGAGGTTTCTATGTATCCAGTACAAGGCAGGAACAGGGAGCTGCTGGGTACCTGAGCATACAGGGAAAAGGTAGTATTTGCAGGCCAACCGGAAAAAAACTTTTTCTGCCTGATTCAGTTTATCCTAATCCTCTGCTCAGCAAGCTGCAGGCTGGAAAAAGAGTCAGGAAATAGTGTTGTGGAAAGGAGAGCCAAACCATTTGAAATGGAGATGCTGTGGCTGGTACACTCACAGTTCTGCTTGCTGGAGAAGTAAAAAGAAATAAAAATAGCTAAGGGACAGTAGAGAAAAAATGTCCAAGACATCAGGCTTGGGCTGAAGCAGAAGAGTTCGGCAATGAAAATTTTTCTGAATGGTGGGGGATGTAGGTCTTTTCCCGGCTCCATCCCTGGGGCTCTGAGTGCTTCCATCCCTATCTATTAAATTAAGATAATGTAATTTACTGCCCCAGGGAAAACACGATGGATTTTTAAAAACAGTGCTAATAGGCTGGAGCTTTCTCAGATGTTTTTTCAAAGCCCAAACGCCAAATTCTTTCCTCATTTTCATGTGTGTGTCCTCACTAGCTGTAAGAGTTGTGCAGGGGTCAGTGAGGAGTAGAACTGGCTCTTTAATGTAGTACTAAACAAATTGTTTCTGTCATGCCTGTTCCCTTGCTTTTCACTCCTTGGGGAGGAAACCAGTATCTCTCATTTGCTTTTGCCTTGTAGTGGTGACCTGGGAGAAAGTTGAGGGGGAGAACTCCTACATGAAAGATCAGTTGTGCCTATTTAGTCTCTGCAAGTGCGGAGATTTCGCATTTAGAGCTTGAAAATGGAGGCGGTTCTACCTCATTTCTGCTAAGCAGCAACACATGTTGTCAATGTTTTTCCTGTGGATCTTCTGGCAGGGCAGGGATGCTGTGGGTAAAGGTTTTGAAGTGGCTATAGAGACTAAAAATGTCTCTTTTTGTGTGGAAGTTCAGGGGCACTGTGAGTTGATGAACTCTGTTGCAGATGAGAGTTGAAGCATTTCTACAGTCACTGTTTGAGAGAAGGAAAACAGTAGATCTGTAACAGTTTTATCTGTAAGTGTAAATCAGCACTACACATGCTGCATAGCAGCAGCTGTACCTTGAAATACTGTGGGGTTTATTGGATGGGGATTTCATTGCCTGAACAGGCTCAGAATTCCAGAGTCATGTTTGAACCCTGGAATTAAAGTAACTGAATTCAGAGCTCTGACAGGTCTGGGAATCTATCTTGTTGAACTCAGTGGCAGCTAGACCTGCCAGTACAACAGGGATATTGAAGGATGAGATGAATACATTTGTTCCAAAGACCTCCCAGCCAGATGTTACCCCTGCTGTATTGCATATGGCTTTCTTCAGGCACAGAGTTAACACCGAAACCTGAGCCAGCTGATAACAAGGGCGGGCAAGCGCCAGCTGGGTCTGTGTGGCATTACCCATCCACCTTTTCCTGGCAGCTCCAACACTGGAAACACATTAACAGTGTGGTTCAGTAGAAGTTCAGGAGCTCAACCAATACAAGGGCCATGCAAACGCTTCTCCCTGAGGAATGGCTACTGACAGCCTGTTTGATGCCCCAAGTCTTTGGTGGGTAATTGGCATATCAGAAATTCATTTCCTCTTTCTTCCTTCTGCATTGCATCAGCAGTGTTGGAAATCACGTTGCCTGATACCACATGGCAGCAGCATGACCTGAAACAGCACAGTGAAATTGCCAAGATGCTTCTTTTCCAAGCTGAATAAATTCTTTTTCTATCTCCTTTCTCTCATTAATATATCAGGGAGTTGTGGCTTTGTTTTCACAGTGTGGACTTGTCTGCTGGAGCTGGACCCTGCAGCACCCTGGTAGACTAACTTGACAGCATCCCAGCCCAAATCCTGCCCAGGATGCAAGTCTCCCAGCTCATCCAGTGCCATCAGCCAGGTGAGAGGGAGCAGAGAGCTTTTGGCACAGTGGAGGATCAGGAAGGGTTGTGCAGATTGCTGCAAGGACCAATGGAGTACAGTAAGACATTTGCTTGGCTTTTATCTCCTTTTTCTGTGCATCTCAGCAGTGCTGAAAGGGCTCAACATTTCCTAGAAAACCCTGACCCTCTTATCCACAGCCCTTCTGCAGCTGGGTTTGCTGAGGGCACAATTCCTCATCATTTCAAACCATGCTCTCCCATTGTCCTTCTCTTTTTAGCTTTGTCACTTCCTTTCTCTTCCCTGGAGGAGAACATGTGCTGGTGTTGCCTCAGGAGCAGATGTAATATAAGCTATTGGTTTCCCCACCATGTCCCCTGGCACCCTCCTGCCCCTGTTTTCTGCCAGGACCTGCTCAGCTCTCCTGCTTTTCTCTTTGCTATGGCTTGTTCTGTTAGTTGGCCCATGTGTGTCCTCTATCCCTTAGTCCATGTACCCTGCACCCTGTTTCCTTGCAGGTTTTTCATGTCTTTCAGAGGCAAAAAGGAAAGGGAGGAAATTATATCAGTATACAAATACAATAGTTTCATATTCCTGCTTGATTGCTCCTGGGATGCTTTCACATGTGGCAAACATACCCAGACAATTAATCTTGTGCACCCACAGGGTGTAACTGTAAAACAGTGCATGACAGATATAGCTGTATCTTCCTTCTCTATTGTGCTGTTTGGGGGATTTTTTGGAACTCCACTTTTTGCTGTGTCAGGGCCAGTTACCCCATCTGGACCCACAGGCACATTCTATTGGATATGATAAAAGCAGATCCTTACATGGCTTATTAAAATTACATATTAGGATCTTCTATTTCCCTTCTGTTTTTTTTTTTTTTGGAGCAGGGAGGTAGCCAAAATTGAAAGAAACTCATAAACATGGAGGAAGGGCAGGAGAGAAATGGCTCACAGCACACTTGTTGTAGCAGGGCCTAAGATGAAGTGGTTCAGGCACAGGTGGTTGGGAGTGAGCAGGTAACAACCAGCCCACCTGAGAGTGCTCCTTAGAGCCAGACTGCTGAACCATTTTTTAGGCTGCTAAACAAGTCCTGTTCCACCCAAGAGTCCTTGTGCTGGGGTGGAGCACTCTGGGAAACTCACATAACAAGAGCACATGCTGCTGCTGCAAGAGCTGGAGGCAGGAAACCTCTAAGTACAGGAGCAGTGACTGCTCATTCATGTGTCTCTTCTGTCTGAGCTGATGAGTTCACACTGCTGCCCCCCTGCAGTTCTGGAATCTCATCACCCAGCCCAGACACTCTCTGCCATTCTTGTGCATCTCACAGTTTTCTGCATTCTTCCCAATATCCTCCATTTCTCTGCATTATAAGCACCTATTCTGTCCAGGCTTACTATTTATATGGATGGGATTTAGCTTCTATGCAAAAGGACCTATGGACATTAATTCTTTGGGGACTTCAAAAGGACATACTAGATGGTCACTCCAATTTGAAACTGAGCCTGCTGGGCACAGCAGCTCACTCTGGGTTAATCTGCCTTGTGCCAATTACAGACCTGTGTTTCACAGGATATGAGATCTGTGCAGGGGCTGTGGGCAGAGGGAGGGATTGGGGTTTGTTTAATGTCTGTCCATGTTGTAATTGAATTTGTGCCCAGTGCAATCCACATACGGGCACCATCTCCCTGCATCTGATTCTTTCTCACACGCTGATCTGGGGTTTTCCAGACCCACCTCTCCAGCACACAGCCAGCCTGAGATAAAGGACCTCAGCAGGCAGCGAGGATCCAGGCAACAGGCACTTCTGCTTATGCAATAGGCAAACACTGTAGTAAATAACATGTGTAGCTTTGTTATTAAGCTTGATCTTGTTAGGGGGGCAATAAATGTTCTCTGTGATCATTTTTCTTGTAGAATATCAACACAGGATAAAATTGTGGCTCTGGCTTTGCTCTTCCTGCTCATTAGAGCTCCATGCTGCTTCATGCCATGGCCTCAATCTGTTGCTGTTTGCCATGACAGCTGCGTGTCCCCAATTTCCTTCAGACTCATTTTGCACGTGATAATGCTGGCAGTTCTTAGGTTTTTCTTGTCCCTTCCCTCCTGCCCCTTCTCACTTTTACAAAAGCAACTTTGCTGCAAATTGTGTTTAATTTAAAAGGGATGGTTTGGGCAAGATACCTGTTTGCTGGAAATCAAAATCAGGGACATCTGGCATTCATTGGCTTATAAAGGCAAAGAAACGACACAACTAAAATGCAGATACAGAGGATTTCCAGCTACTTGGGGGGGGAGGATGTTATTTTAATAAATTGAACTCAGATTTTTTTTTCTACTTGCTCCTAGCCATAGCTCTGGGTATAGTCTTGACTGGGCCACTTTTTAAATTATATACCACTAAAAAACCAGATTTGCTTCACAAAATACTTTTTTTTTCTCTGTCTCTGTTCATCTGCCTTTATATTCTCTGCACAGAATTTTTGCTTTAAGGCCTGAAGACACTTCTAGAGCCATCCCCTGAATCACCAACCTCCACATTTCTGCCAGAAGAAGCTGTTGTATCACATCCAGAGCCAGGTACATACACTGTGCCTGGGGGAACCTGGGGACAGAAAAAGCACTTGCCTCATTCCCAGTTTCTAGGCTGACTTACAACAAGGGATCGAGAGAATGACCTGGTCTGATTCCCTGGGCATACAGGTGGGAGTGAGAGATGCTTCCCAGAGCTGGCCTGGCCTTGTGATGCAAAGATGCTGAGTGATGCCCTGATAGGCAGAGCTGTGAGGCAGCTCAAGAAATCCCATCTAATCAGTAGCTATATGACAAAAACCAGCTCCTTCTAACACTTCAAAACAGTAGAGCTTTATTTGAACTTGAAGAGAATAAATGAGTCTTTGGCATTATGTGGGGAGAGAAGACTGTGCTTCTAGCTGCCAGTAGTGCATACTTTCTAATTCAAGAAGGAGCAACAAGGCAGATCCCATAGACAGCATCAGGCGCAAACCCAAAAAAATCCTGGCTTTGCCCATGGAGAGAGTGAGAAGTTGGATCCTCTGAAACAGAGGCTACTTTATGAGGAGTCAGAAACTGGGCCACACACAAACTGGGTATGTGAGGGTAGCAGGGCACTGCTCTCTCTCTTGTGCTGAGGGATCTCCGGGCAGGTCAGCCTGGGCCATACAGCCTCTGTCCCAGCAAGGCCCCTCATCTGTACACAACGGGTTTCATGTCAGCTCCTCAGATTCCCCACATCCCCCCACTACTGGCAGTGGTGGAGATTGGATCAGTGTGAAACCAGAATTTTATGAAGGGCAGAAGTAAAACTCCCCCACATTTCTCTCACTTCCCTATTTGCAATTTCTGGCTGAATCTTTCACTCCTGCTGGATCTTCCCCTGGGAACTGATTGAAAGAGCCTTGCTAGTTTAATCCAAATTGCCCTCTAGTTCCCTGGTGATGCAATTAATCGAAAGCAGGATTTTTACCTCTCTGTTCTGCTTAAAAGTATCCCCTGGCCATCAGGCTCTCCTGCTATGAGATCTAAGAGTCACTGTGCTGGCAGCCAGTGGGAAGTATGAGCTTGGCTTTCTAAGGGGATAATCCAGGAAGACATCAGGTCCCCCTGTGTGGCAGTCCCAGCCTTAATCAGTGTCTCTCACAGTTGTGGGCTATTGAAGTTCAGCATCAGGAGTAATTTCTTCCAGCACTGAAGCTTGCAATAGCAAACTTAAACTTTTTGCCCCACAGTAATCTGCAGTGGGAGAGGCCCCTAGTGCCTCCCCATGACAGATTTCCTTTTGAGAATTTCTATGAATCTGCTCTCCTTGCCACAGAATTAATCAAACTTAGAGATAGATGACAGTCAGGCTTTTGCTAGAGTGAATGTGCTGAAATGCAGTAAATTCCATGTGAAGATCTAATGCCTGATACAGGCATACTCTAAAGAGACAAAACTTGAACTAGCAAAATTCTGAGAGCTGGGTGACCCCAGCAGAACAGTGTGAGCCTGGGATGAAGAGAGTGAGTGATGCTGTGGCACCACGTGCCTCAGTTTGCCTGGCTGGCAGATAAGTAGGAGGAGAACAAAGACTGTAGAGCTCAGGCCTCTGATTCCTGTTGCCTGTCAGAATTAGTTGTGAACAGGATAGGGAGAAGTTTAAGAATTTGGACCTGTTGCCATAAGTTCTGACCGACAGTTCCTGCTGCCCACACGACCCATGGTGGTGAGAACAGACTGTGGCAGATAATTTGCAGGTGGACTCCGAGCCAAGGCTGAGTCCCAGTTTGGCTGCTCTTCCTTATGAGGGGAAAGGCATGTTTTGGTTTTCCTGGGCTGTCTGCAGAGCCTCTCTCTCCAGTCTGGGAGAGGTGCCAGCCACTTCCAATGCCTTTCCCCTGTGAGTTTAATAACTCTACTTCCTTCATCCTGTCTTGAGCTCTCAAAATAGCATCCTCAGGTATGACATGACATATTCTATTGCCCTGCTGTCTGCTGCAGACAGTGCCCTCTTTCTTTCTGCTTATTCGTGCTTTGGTTTATACACAGTGCTTCGGATTGGAATCCTTTGTCATATTAGAGATGCCAGAGACCTGGGAGAGGAGGCAGCTCTTGCTGAGAGCACTGGAGCCTGCTACAGAGTGCTAACTCCCACAGCACTAGGATGCATTTTGGAGGGCTCCTAGGCGTATCCAGGACTGACTTAATTTCATTTAGCTACCAGAATTTCCTTGGCATTGGAGCACAGCACATCCCCTAGTTTACCTGAGGGTGGGATCCTTTTAGGTCCCTTGAAAATGGTGGATTTTTGCAAGCTATGAAGCAGGGTGATCACAAATCTTCCTTCTCTGTTTAACCACTGACTCTTAGCAAAGCCAAAAGTCCTGAGCATGAGTTCATTAGCCCATTGGAACGGTGCTTCCTTGGCTCCTGACTTCCCTCCAAGGCTCTGGCAGCCAGACACCACCTCTGCTGCCAAGCTAAACCTTGCCATGCTGTGTGATGGGACAGGCTGCTCGGCACACAGCCAGGGATGAGCCTGTTCTCACTCAGCTATCGAGCATCCCTGCAGACACACTGGTTATGCCAACCTCCATCCTACACAGCCTTCCATACAGGCTCATATTTCCTCTCTAGAGCTACCTCATCCTTTCATCCATACTCTCTCCCTATAAGAGGAGGCAAATCCATGTTCACCCCATCCTTCCCTTCCAAAAAGCTGTGTCTGGACTGCTGATGCCCTATTGGGGAAGTTAAATGACCCCTTGAAGGGACTGCCATGTAAACAACCTAGCCCAGCCACTGCAGAGCTCATTTGGCTGGTTTGGCCTCTTGCAGGCTCTCTAAAAGTCATCTCCCCCTCCCTTCTTTTGTGTTCCTGCCAAGTGAGCTCTGCTGCTCTGCGTCCCTGATCTTTTCTGACATTAATTACCCTTTCCTGGCTCAGACTGCCCTGTTTGTGGCCAGAAAACCAAACTCACTTGCGCCTGGAAGCAAAGCAGGAGGGAAGAGAGGGTGTCTGCTTCCTTGGATGGCCAACTGGAATAAGCAGGTGTCTCTGAGCCCTTCCTACCCCAGGGAGAGCTGCTAGAAGGCTTTGCCCATTGCAGCCCAGGCTGGATCCAACTGCTGAGCACCTGCTCTGCCTGCTGGAGTGGCTGGGAGTGAGGGTAATGGGCCAGCTTTGAATCTGTGCCCAGCATCTTCAGACATGCACCAAACAGACCCAGCACAAGTGCAGGGAGAAACCGCAGCCAGAGTAAATCCTGGAGACAGCCCATCTCCTTTCATATGTGACTTTGTAGGCCACTAATCTCAAAGGTGTTTTCCTTCACTTCACCTGGGTGCCCATGGCCTCCCACCTCCCTGTCACAGCCCTACCCCAGGAGGTGATATCCCTTCCCATGGGGAGGTATGGGATCCCAGCTCCTCACATCATGCAACCTGAGGCAGTGTGACAATCCAAGGATGGATGCTGCTCTAAAAACACCACTGAAGACTTTCCTGGCACCAGTCACATGCTCAGTGCCACCCACTTTCCCAGGGTGACAGTGTTCCAGTGCAGGCCAGAGCTCTGAGGCTCTGAGCTTCTGTTGAGGGAGTACAGTTCTCCTGCTGGGCTTTTGGAGCCTGCCACCAGCCTACATCAGGAGGAAGGGGGTAAATCAGAGAAGGGTAAATATGGGCATGGTGTTGTTCCTGACACTTCTACAGTGCCCTGAAATTCCCATCACACACCCAAAGGAAACAGCAGCACTTGGAGAGCTTAACTGGCAACTCACTAGTTACAAATTCATGGGCTGTATTAACTCCTATGCTATAAACAGATAGAAAGGAAAATCTGTACTTTCCTTGGAGAGAGCAGCAACGTTTCTCAAAAGGAGCATCTGTATGTGTTTGCCACATCTTTGAGCCTGCATCTAATCTAAAGGGACCCATGAAGCAGAGTTATTTCTAAAATACAGCACCATCTAGTGCTGTGCTGCAGCAGGTCACCGCAGGCAGCCCACATGTCCCCACCTCGGCACCCCACAGCACTTGGGGGTCTTCTCCTCACTTTCCCTTCCCAGTGTAAGACTGCCTTTTGGAGTGGGCTTTGATTTGGTTTGTGTGTCAGATGGCAGTGGGTTGTCTGAGGGCTGCTTCAACAAGTCTCTGTGCCTCTGTGTACTTGCAGGGTTCCAGCAGCCTCTTGCATAATTCATGGAGAAATTCTGTTAAAACTCCATCCAAACCTCAAATCGTATGTGAAATGCAGCTGGAAACCATCTTTGTAGATTCGAGCCATTGCAAACATCCCTTCCCCCTGCTCCACCACACCTTGTATTCCTGTGTGTTAAAGCCAGTAAAAATTTCTAGTTGTGCAGAAATCCTGGTGCTGATTGACAGACGGTTACCTGGGCAGTGGCTGTACCCTTGTGACCTGCAGAAACATAAAGGGTGATGGGCTATTGCTGAGGGTCTGGGTGGGGCAAGAAAGATAGTATCAGCAGGTTAAATTTCACAAATTAAAGCCTTATATTTGCACTGGAAAATAAACTTCATGAGGGTTGAAAACTGCTGATCTGAAGTATCTGTGGGATAAAAATGGGATTAAAAGGAATTAAAAGTGCTGCAAACACTAAGAGGTGTAGAAGTTGTTTGGCCAAGAGCAGAACTGGCTGATTATTATGGAGTTAATTTACCTACCTTCCTGCCACCCCATCATAAGAAAAACAACCTGAAAATGGTTGGCTTTTTCCCATACCCGAAATTCAAGGGTTCAGATTAAACCCAAATTTTCTTCAAGTTATATCCAGGATTCATGTGCGTGGTTAAGACGTAATGTGGTACTAAGAGCTCCTGTAAGTCAGAGCAATCTTTAAATCAAAGCAACCTTACACTTGTCTCCACTTCCAAACCCAGGCACTGTGAGGTGAAACCCTTGAGTTGTAGGAGCATGGAAGGAGAAACTAGTAGGCCAGGAAATGCTTACAGTGGTGCTGTGTGATTGACTCTTGCTGTACAGACAGGTTTCCTCCTGCTTTTCCAGGGAGAAGGAATGTTGTATGAAGAAAACATAGTCTGGCAGTAGCTTTGTGTGATGTAACCATGGGTAGGATTTGGGATGGAAAAAGTTTGTTCTGTGGTAACCAATACCACAATGGGGGAGGATGCCTGAGAAACTCGTTTCTTTCACAAGCGTGTGATACCTTTTCCCACATCTATTTGACCATTTAACCAAAGGAAAACATATTGTTTCTTTGCACCAGGCTTTGTTATTTCCCCTTTCCCAGAGGATGAGGCCAACATCAGCATGAAGGTGTGAGAATTTTGAAGCAGAACTGCTTGCTGCGTGCATAAGGGGATGGTTTCCTTGTGACACCAACAAAATCAAAACTACGAAGTCTCTATTTTGGAGCTAGCCCCAATGGCAATAAAAATTAAATTGTCCTTTTCAATTCTTTTGTTTACTGAAACACAAAAGCAGCAGTGTAGGAACTTGCTCTCCATGGCTCGCAGCAAGGGCAGGGTTGGTATGAACCAGTTCTCAGACACAGCTGTGCCTGAGACCCCAAGAGGTTCTTCTTTCAGAGACCCAGGCCACAGTCATGAGTGGTGCAGCCTTGTAAATCCAGCTGGCCAAAGCATTTTGCTACTCAGCCATAAGGAAACACCTTTTGTAGGTGCTGTGGCATGTGCATATCTCTTTAGTCTTACCTCCACATGTCAAACACGCCTCTCTTGCTGTTTTTTTTTTGCATAAACAGGAGCTGCTGCCTCACACTGGACTCTGGTCTCCCATCGATGCAGTGTCGACCCAGCAGCATCCTGCCCTGAAGGAGAGAAGTTCCAAGCATCAAACATCAAGAACAGGTCCCATGGAGACAAGGCCACACAGCAGCTTCCAGTGTCAGCGTTCCCACTGCGTCCTTCCCACAGGCAGCCCGAATTCAGCTGCTCACATACACAGCTCTGTGGTAAGCTAATGTTCAAATAAAACCACTGCTAAGTCATACCTCTGTGTTCCTCTCCCTAGCACTATCTTGGCCTTTCTTGGGTAGGTGTGGGATTGTTCCCTGTGTTTGTTCCTAGACCTTTTATTTCTCCCTTTGCCGGCCTAATTATGAATGCCCCAGCTGAAAGAGCTTTCCATTTCCTTCATTTGCTAGGCAACTGAATGTCTGCACATTTCCATAGGGGTCTGTAAACATCTCATGGTACATTCTCCTAATTAGAAAACAATGTCTGTAGTTGTGTTTACATTGCTATGCTTATTAGGAAGTAAAATGCTGGGTTGGTCTTGTGTTATGTGCAACCTGAGATTGTGCATTTGTGTGCTGTTCGGAGGAGTTTTTAATTGGTTTTTAAGAAATGTATCTTGGGGGTTTCTTGGTTTCTGAATCAACACAGACAGAGGGTTTACAGCTTAGCTATTGTATGAAATTACAGATCACATGTTCCCTGTGAACTTTCCCTAAGTTTATTCAACTCCAAAAATGTAAGTTGAGTTAAAGAGGAAATATTGCATGGGTTCAGCAACGAGCCACCTCCCTGGGAGGCACTACTTGTGATCAGGCAGTAAAGTTTCAGGTCAGTTGGGCAGAACTAGTAACAAATATCTCCAAGTTAATATCTGTACAAAGGGGAATCAGAGGTTTTCCACATTTCTAGGATGATTCATAGTATTCTAGAAGCATAAAGAAGGAATCCATGAGTTCATCGGTTCTGATCTTCCATATAATTCAGACTGTAGTAATCAAAATCAATTTGAGATCAATGTCTTTTGAACTGAATATGTGTTTGAGAAAGGAGTCCAGTCTTGCTTCAGAAATTGCCAGTAGTGAAGAGCTGATTGCTACCTTATAAATTGTTCCAGTTAATAGAAATGTTCACTTTACTGCTGTATTCTTACTTCAACTCCCAGCCCCTAAATCTACATTTTATCTCCCAGAATGATAAGCCTTTGGTCAGTTTTGTTCCCCATATTTCTGCTTCAACAGAGTGTAAGATCACTCCATAACAAGAAGAATAAATTGCAATATTGGATGCTTCTGCTTGAAACCTATTTTGTAAACTTAAGATTCAATTTGTGGCTCTTGTCTGGACCTTTTTCAGTCTATCAATGTACTGTGAAGGGTGAACCCAGGCTCTGTGTACTGCCAAATGCATCACTACCAAGTGCAAGGGTGGGGGAATTGCTCTTTGTTACTGATGATGTTATGCCACAAAATCACCAAAGAGTTGATTGGAAGGGCCGTTTTTGGAGACATGCTCACCATCTCCTGCCTTACAGAGTGAGGCAGATCTTAACTCCCTTTAGCAACCGGGACCTGATCTTGTCCTTTACAAGTGTGGAGGATCACAGGTCTCTAGAAGTCCCTGTTGTCAGTCACTACTGGCACAGACTGTGGTGCTGTGCCTCTGCCCAGCCATGACAGAAAGAGCCCAATTCAACACTAATCCTTAAGCAAAGGTGCACTGACTCCCAGTAATTGGAGCAGCCCTTCTTGCTTATTTTATTCCCAGCATTTGAACTGCAGCACATACCAGTTGGGTAGAAAGGCTCTGCTGTTTGGAGCATGCCAGAGTCAGGTGGTGAACATACCAAGAGCCAGACAGGATACTGTGCTTCCTCTGAGAGTAAATGCTGAAAGTCATGCAAAGCATCTTTCACTCTGGCTTGGCCTCAGCAGCCTCTGGAAAGGAAGGGACTTCACAGAGACAGAGAGATTATTCTCTCCTAGCTTGGAGACTACCTGGCCTTTTAGTCACATTTGAAAGCCTGTATTTTTAAGGGCTGCTCCCTTTGTTGGCAGAACATGCACCCCCAAACCCTCGTCTGCTGGGAGCTTGATCCTCGCTCAGGGACCTGCCATGCAGGAACACAACCAGTGTGGATGCTCTGCACCTCCTAAGTTTATATCTAAGGCAACACCATGGGATAACTTAAGGAGCTCTTGGACTTATGCCAAGTCTGTGTTCAGACATAAACTGAGAAAAATGTGCTACTAAGAAACAGTTCAGATTTGTCTTAAGTAATTGCACCTCTGGACAGTCTCTTTTAAGGACTCTGAGCACTGCTACCACCAGGAGAGGGATATTGGCTTTGTCTTGAGGTGTTCAGGTTTTTTTAAAGAGGCAGTTCAGAAAGTTCAAGGGAATGTCTAAAAGTTTCAACATGCTTCATACAGAGAACAGGCAGTGCTCCTGTGGCAGAAACTCCCTGAATCTATTAAGTCATCTTCAGAGTTCACCTTAAAAGCTAGATTCCTCCCCAAAACTTCATGGAAACCATTTGCTAGGCATTCAAGACACTTTCCCATGTGGTGTGGTTGTTGACATATGAACAGCCTGGAACAGATGTCGATGGCATCCTTACTGTTCCATTTTACAAACTGCATCACTCACGGTCTCGAGGCCATTGTGAATTCCAGACTGTCATAGTGAAGATGAGCACTGGAAAGCCATTGGGATCACAGTAGCCAGCAGATTCTGCAACAGATGGTTCCAACCTTTCATCATAACGTTCAGGTGTTGTATTTTATGCTATTTGGGAGCCTCCCACTGGAGTGAGCTGGATGGAAATCAAGCCCTGTCTAGGCATGTTTGAGCTGTGTTGCAAGAAATCCTTTAATTTCCATAAACAAGTGCAGTTTGAAATCTGGCCCTTGACTCCTGACTGTCTTTATTCCTCAGCTGTAAATAGAAATGGCACCATAGTCTGGCTCACAGGGGTATCTGAGGAGAGAAGTATCACCGTGCAGGAGTAGCTCAGTTAGAACAAGTCACAAGAGCACATCAATCCCAGTATCCACAGCCGGGTCCCAACAGGATTTATTCATCACCTTGTGGAAGGAACATTTCAGTTTTCTGACAATCAATAAAAATGAGATTATATTCTTAAAAAAGCTTTGCCTTTCATACTGATATCCACAAAGTTCATGGTGTTCAAACAGATTTTCCCAAGCTGGTCTGTTATATGTGTTTTCCTAATGGAGAACTCAATATTTTCATTTTTACTTGCAAAACTGTCTCTACATCAAACTTTGTTTTGATTTTTATAGACTCAAACACTATTTTTAGGGTTATGTTATTCATTGAGGCTTAAAGCCAGTGGAGTCATCTTGGTAAATCAGACTTTATGGCTATTTTCATGAGATCAGATGTAACTTCAGTCCAGGCTTTTGGAAGGAAATGGCTTTCAGGGCTGCCAGTTAATTTGTGAGAAGATACTGCAAGGATATTCTCTTCCTATTGTGCATTTCTTCCCTAATAAAACTACAGTGTGTTCTAATACTTTAATGTCTGGAAGGGTTTTAATGTCTCTTCCCTCTCGTCTAGCAATGTTTAAGTAAAGAACCAGATATGATACCTTTTTAAAGGAAGAGACAATAGCTTAAAAGCACTGTGATTTATTTTCTTCTTAGTGTTTCCAGCTGATCTGTTGATCTGTACTTTAACAATTGGTTGGTTTATTGACCACGCAGTATTTTTAAAGTATTTTATTGCTTCTACAGCATAAACAGAAAGTTTTGGAGAAAAGGAGGCTTGGTGGGAACGTTTTGAGGGTTGTTTCCTGCAATGTGCTTTGTCTAATGAGGTTTTCATCATAAATCCTGAGGATATAATTCCGTTCCCTAGAAATGTTCTTTTGCAAATTCCAATTTTTTCACCAAGATCGGTTGTCTGCAGTATCTCAACAAGAAGTGTATTAACATGGCATTTGAAGCACGGGAAAATGAGGTGCTGGAGGGAGGGTGATTTGCACAGAGTCTGTAAGGCACCTGTAATGAACACAGATTTTCCTGAAGTGATTCCTCGAGGAATCACTTGGTTCTAGCATCTCAGATTCTGGGTTGTTTCTTTTGCAGCATACTCTGCTTTCCAGGATCTCCCACTTTTTTTCCCCAGGCAGTAGGTTTGCAGTGATGGTCCCAAACTTCTCTACAACACACTTGTCAGTTAGGAGACTTGTCATGCACCCCATGAAACACCAACAGCTGTGACACACCCTCTTCCCTGATCTCTTACCTTGGCAAGCCCCCTCACTTTACAGATCTGACCATTCCTTGCAGGTTGTTTCATTCTCCAACTTTGCCTTCATGTTCTTTCTATGGTGTCTAGGCTGAGCTGAAGATGTGGAGAAGAAATTCATAGTCCTGTGTGATTAGCTGTGCCAGTAGCAATTATTATGGCCTGCACTGGGTTTTGACATCTGTTCCAATAAGCAAAGCTCTTTTTCCTTCAGAATCTACCACATTACTCCAAATAGCCACATCCTTTAGAAACATGCTCCTGTGCTGTTCATACCCTTCTCTGGAAACCACTGCATTCAGCTGCTGTTTTTCCATGGTCACATGCAATTATTTACTTCCTGATTTCTACTTCTTGCTCACTCACTTCCACAGCAGGAGAATGACCAGCAGCTTCATACTTTGTATACATCACCTGCAAGCCAGCCATGGAATCTTGCAGAGATGGGATAACTGCTGTCCCATCAGGAACATGTGCAGAGAACAATCACTTCTCCTCCAAGGAGACCTGCTAGTATCATTCTTGTGCAACAGGTGTCGTGTGGATCAAGGCTGAAGGCATTCCAAGGTTATATTCCACGCTTTGCAAAGGGTACTCACGGGACCCTGGATAAAGCAATGAACCTCCCTGTCACACCTCACCTTGTGAAATGCAGGGAGAGATTCTGCCTTTAGTCCTGTTGTCTGTAGGATCAGTAAGCACTTCAGAGCAAGCACTCTGTGGAGAGGCACAGATGAGCCCCAGCTGTGTTTGGGATTGGTATCACACTAGCATTTTTTGAGAACATAATTAGAAATGTGAGTCTTGAGAAGTCACAAAATACACCTTTGAAATCCATTCTTCTCCTGTTGAGGGACAAAAAAGGAATGTAATCAAGTATTTGTAAAAACAGTAATAAATGCTCAACAACTTCTGAATCTTATTCACTTAATACTTAAATGAAAAAAACCCAAACTTCTAAATATCGCAAGAACTCATGGACTGGAAGCTTTAAACCTTTCTTATAAATTACAGTGCTATTATAACATAGATTTATATTAATGTTTCTCTAGTGCTTAAAAAAACCCCTACCTGTCCTGAAATGAAACATGTGAAATCAATCTGTTCCAATTCCTTTTGCATTATTCTCTTTCCAAGCTGGAAACCTAACTTATCTGTATCTGATCAAGTGCCAATAATGATAGTCTGTAAGCAAAAACTTACCCAAATTCCTGGCGTGTTTTAGTTTCAAGATAACCAAGTACAGATTTCCAGGGTATTTCTGTAACTGATTTTGTATTTGGTGTATATTTACAAGAGGTTTCTCTCACACAAGAGAAGAGAGGGTCAGTCAGAGTTTGGCTTTGCATGTGAATTATTGGTGTTGGCATTTACTTCCTAATCGTTTTCTTTCAGCCATGGGAAGATTATTGACAGGCTGTTGGCAAGGACTGGACATTATACCTGGATACCAGGACAGTCCCATGTCTTGGGATTTTGCTGTTCCATTCAGCCCTTCCCACAGTGGTCTGGATTCAGCAGTTTGGCAGAGTGCTCTATAGTACATGTATATTCTTTGTGTAAGTGATTCACAAGCTCCTTGATGTCTCCAGCTAAGCCAGAGCAGAAGTACAGCTGTTTGTACTTTTACCTTGCTGTTTTCTTTTTCTTTGGGATCAATCTTAAAATGAAGCTTGCCTTGAGAAGCAGAGGGTAATGTGGGAGCTTTTCTGCTTGTGCACTTACTGGAATAGGTACAATCATTCATATTTTGCCCAAAACTCAGTGAAATAGCTAAATATTTTCTAGACAGCTGCCATGTCTAATCACACTTATTTGTGTTTAAATTTTGACGTATGGTTCCCATTTCTGGGAAGCCTTCATGCTATTTAATGGATACAACATTATTTTAAAATTGTGGACACAGGCAGAAACATTGCTTGACATTAGACTGATTCTGAAACAAGGTAACCCTATTTAGAGTTAATTATGACCCCTTGAGGGAAGCTGGCATAAAAAGCCCTGAGAATATTTACAAAATTGGGATGTTAGTCCAAGGAACATTTATTGGGCTTGAAATAAGCCCACATATTTTTTGTTTTTTTTTCTTTTGTCTTTTCTTTTTTTTTTTCTTTTGTCAGTTTGAGAGGAACAAGTATAATTGAATTGGGCAAAGCGCTCTCTCTGACATTGATTTTTACAACAACTCTACCTTTTAGACAAAGTCTCACATGTTATTGATTTGAAAATTCATCGTGAATGTTTTAAGATCTGGTTTCTGTCTTCTCTAGGGAAGAGAAAGAACAACACACAAAATAGTGAAGTGTAAGGTACAGGTCAGGAGCAGAACAGCACATGCAACGCTTTCCTCCTTTCAAACCCAGCGTTTGGCTGGATGAATTTCCAGAGTTTGTTGTTCCTCTTGACTTATTTCTCTCTGCATTTATGACAGTTATGACAGGGGCACAAGCCACCTCTAGACTAATTTATGTGCGTGCCCACGCCCACACAGAGCTCCACTCATCAGAAGTCAGAAAACTCTCTTAAGAGGGGAAAAGTAGCAAGTTGCTTTTTGGAAAATATTCTCTTCCTTTTGTTTTTAATTAGTGGTACTCATTTACACGAAGGCATTATGATTGTATCAACAGAAAGACCCCCCCTGACTCTTCTGAGGTCTTGCACCAGAGGAAACCACATCTATAGGATAAGTAATTTTTCTCTAAAGACAGAGTACTCAGATGTTGGAGCTGGATCTACATTTTGTCTCTCGTGAGTATTTGTTGTCTGTGATGCCTTATTTCCCCTCTGTGTTTTTTTTCCAGGCAATGATAAATGGCACAGGATGGGACATAGAGCTGATATGTCCATTGGACAGATGCAGTTTAGGCAGGCATTAGGATATGGCTTGCCTGAATAATATTCAGCAATTCCTGAATTTGAATCATTGATTTTCTAAAGTAACACTTCCCTCTGCAGTGAATCACTTGTGACTCTACCCTTGTGACTGGGACCACAGGACGGACCAGCTCAGAGACTCTGCAGCCTACACAGGCTTTCCTGAGTAGCACAGCCCAGTCTCATGTTCCCATTGCCTCCCTGTTCACATTTGTGGTGTTTCACAGCTATGTTATGTTGTGCAGGCAGCCCAGGGACAATGGAATGGGAAGGAGTCTTTGTACATTGGAGAGGTGTGACATTCTGAGATAATATCTCCAATATAGAGCAAGAAATTATCGGCACATGTGGATACTGGAATTGAAGGGGGACATCTGGGCTCAGAGAAATCCCTTCAGGCTCTACATGTACAAAGGCAGTACCATGCTATCTCCAGGCCTCTCAGAGCCCACACTGTATGCTGTTTATACATATATCCCAAGTTTATTCACATTCTGGAAAGCTGCCCCAGGAATGTCTACAATCTGGCATGTAGCACATTACAGCTGCATTGCTGAAAGAACCCTCCAGCAGACAAATCCCCCCCTCTCCTGCACAAAGGCTCCTCTCTGTATCTGCAGGCTCAGATGGGCCATGGCCTCCCGCAGTGCAATGTTTGCTTACCCTGAGTCTGCATCCCATCAAGAGCAGCACACGGTGGGCTCTGCAGGCTGTTGGACTGTGTGGAGCCCACCTGCATCACCTGCAGCCCTTGAGGTGGAGGAATGACCCAGCAGATGGGTAACTCCTCACAGTCCTCCGTAGGCTCAGTTCTTTCCTCCTTAGGCTCAGCTGGGAAATAAGTGACCTGGAGACCTGGTAGCTGGTACACAAAGCAGAGATGAAGCCAGACCACATTTTCTGGGTGACTCTTTGTGAGGAGGAACTGGTGCAGCGACCTGCCTCAGGTGGCAGTGTCCATAAGAAGTACAGAGGAAAACAAACAAACGTGGCCTGAGAAAAGAGTAAATCTGAGCAATACAGCCTCCCTGATTCACAGATCTACCCAGACGCCCAGAGTTAACCTCAGTCCAAAGGGCTGGGTTTTTTAAGCTGAATAGCTCTGCTCATTAGGGACCAAGGTAATTAATTGCCTCAGCAAGGAATGACATGCACTGTACCACATTGCATGCAGAAGTTGCTGATGCCCAGAAGCAAAGATAATACTACATTCCCTCTATCCCCCACCCTGAGAATTCACATCAGTAACAACCCGTTAGGTCTCAACACTGTTTCCAAGAAATGTGGCTAAAACAGCATTTCTTTGGAGGTAACAAAAATAAATGGGACTCAAAAGAAAAGCAATTTACCTAGGAAACTCTGAGAGCTCCAAACATCAGCATATATCAGCTTTCCTGGGATTTTTTATTTTTATTCTGCATTTTCTAAATGGCATGGATTTAGTCCCTGTAGATGGGCCGTGACAGCACACATCTGGTTTTATGGTTAAGGAAATAGGTGATTGAATCAATACACTCAGCACAGCTGACTGGAGTAAATAAAAGAGGATTTGAAGGAAGCCTTGTTTTCCCCTGGATGGATGAGTCCACCCTCAGCGCTGTTGCAATTGCCCTGGCCTCAGTGAAGTGACACGAGGGGGGAAGAGCTGTCAGTGTATTTCATCATGAACTGAGCTTGTTCCCTGTCCATCATAACTTTGATTTTGTAAGAATAGGTTGTAAAAAGTGGCAACCATTTTCTGCCCAACTCACTGCAGTCAGTAACAGAGGAAGCTGGCAGGCTGGGCCAGGAAAATGGGACTGACCCACTGGGTAAATGGTTTCCATCACTGGACTCCATGATCACACCTAATGATTCTGTGTGGAGCAATTGACAAACATGAGCTGCTTTGTTCTCACAAGCCCACGGGAAAGGATGGGGGAAATGGTAGAGAAAGCTGTGTGTCCAGAAGGGGAGCACTGGGAGGCATTGGGGGTTCAAACCTGGCAGCAAATCCTGACTCAGTGTAAATGAACTGCAAAACTCCTGTGGAGCCCCAGGGTTTTGGCGGCCACAGGCTCATGTTTCTCTGCTCTAACCTTTTGGGCACAATACAACTGTAAAAGCATTTGAAAAAGAGCATTAAAAGAAAAAAAGTACCAATCACTTTTTGCAGTGATGGGGCAGCCAGAGAGTGGCACCTGAAGAGTTTGTGGGAATGCACAATGGACCCAATCTGTCAGGATGATCTCCTGGGTGGGCAAAAGAGCACAAGCACCAGTTTATGGCTCCTTGTTTTCCAGGCGTGTATGAGATTCCCACAGAGCAAATGGCTGGCTGAAACTATTCCAGCAACTTAGCTTTAGGCTGATAATTGAGGGCAAGACACAGACCTTTGAAAAATACCTTAGTTTTATTTGTTCTCTTTGTTCTCCTTGTGCAGACCATACAGAGAGTCTTTCAGGCCCCTATTTTCTTCCAAAGCCCATATCAATCACAGCTGTGAAGTTACCATCCTAGGAGTGGTTTTTCCCAGGCAATGGGAAAGTTATTCTCTTAGGCACCTCATTGTCACTTCATATTCTGGGGAACTACTTCAGAGCAGGATCTGTTAGCTTTATGACAAATCCCTTTATTTACATGGAGGGATAGCAGTTTAGAGCTTATCCCACTAAAACATTGCAAGGAACAGGCCTGCAAGAGAAAATGCTGGTGCAAGGTTCATTCCAAGCCATCCCCAGGGCTGTTTATCTCCCAGCTCTCACTAGTGCCAGATCACTTCCTACAGATGCAACTTGCACCTTGGGTTTTATCTTCTGTCCTTTCTGCAGCCAGGTCACCCTCTCACTATAAAACCCGAACAAAGCCAGGGTGGCTGGTTTGCTCCTAACACCTGGGGGCTGTCAGTGCTCTGCAGCCCTAAACCTGCACAGGTGGGGCTCATTTACCTGAATTTGACCTCTCCAGAGAGGCCTCTTGACCAGCCTCTCCTGGGTAATTCTAGTGCAAAGCTGAAGGTGCTCTCCATACCCAGGGAGGGCAGGGGCTTCCTCGTGTGTGCAATTACAAAGAGTACATGAAGAAATACAGGTAGAGCTTGGTTTGGATGTGCAGTGTGTTTCTAGTTTCTGCCATGGAGAGGTTTTGCCCTTCATTTAAAGTCTGTGTCACCTGAAGCTCTTGGCAGCAACCTGACAGAGAAGGTGTTATCTGCCTCTCAGAAGACCCTGAGAAGCTCCACCCAAGGGCTCATGCCTTCAGGTGTGAGGCAAAGGTGTCAATGGGAGCTGAGCTCCTGCGTAGAAGGTACTTGTCTCTGTGTTCTTTGTTTAAAAACACAGGTTTGAAGGGGATTCTCTTCTTAGGTATTGCTTTTAAGGCCTACAATCAATAGCTGAAGTATTTCTGAGTGTTTAGGGGGTGATGGATATTCTGCCCAGCAGAAGAGGAGTTGGTGCACTGTGGTAAGAGTCCCACTGGAACCTGTGTTTCTTGGTACTATTCAGGCTGGGCAGGCTTCTCTAAGTTCAACCAACCCTAAAGGCTGGACTTAACCAGACCTCATCTCTAGGACTGTGAGAGATGCAATTAATTGTTAAAGGACATTAAAAATTCCAGAAACAACAAGACCTAACAAGAAAAGATGAGCCTGAGTAATGGGTTGCCAGTCCTCTGAGGAGTCAGGACTGTATGGAAGTGTGCAGGTTGTTGTATGATGTCTGAGAAAAAAAAAGACTGAGTTTATTTCATTTAGCAATTCCTTTTTCTCTCCTAGCAGATACTTGGCTCTGGGAAGAGATGTGGAGGAAATGTCTGGCAGATTTGCACCACAGAGAGAGCAGCACTTGCTTGGTAAGTGACCTTGGCAAAGGAGGAGTGGTGGGTGTCCTCTCTGTGGCTGGTGTGGGGAGGTCAGTCTCTATTTGCATCCTATGGCCTGTTTGCTTCTAAGCTTGATCTCTGCATCTCTGCTTGGAGTGTTTGGCCGAGCATTAAGAGAACGTGTCTGCTGTTAATGGAAATGGTGTTTCTGAGTGGCATGGAAGGAGTTTTCCAAACTCTGCTAGTATTTCAGTGCGTGATCTGGAGCAAAACAGGCTGTCTCTCTGCACCTCGATTGATTACTCTTGAATAAGGTGGACTCTTAATGCCTGTCCACAGGGGCGTTAAAAAATGTAAAAAGTATTTGTAAATTAAAATGCCTGAATGAAAGGCTCTGGTATGTGTAATCATAGAGTATCACATTAAGTAGGAAGGCAAATGCCAGGGGAGTTCCTGGCATTCCATGGAGCTGAGCTTGTCTCACTTAAATAGATTTAATAAGCTCTGCTAGAATTGAAGACAGGTTGCATTTAAGCATATTTATTTGAATTTACATAAGTATACATCAAAGAGAAAATAATGCAGGCTCTTGGTTACTTCAGTCTAGTTTTTGATAGTTACTACTTCATCCCTTCCAGCATACCATAAAGTTCCTTTCATGGTCTCAGAAGAGCATAAGGAATTGAGTAAAAAGCTGAGCTTGTTACTCTGTGTGACTGTCTGGGGGTTCAAGGTAGAGCTCTGTCTGTGTTTCATTGTTTTGGCAGTGTTCTGTCTGACTCTCCAATAGCCTTAGGAAGACAAATGACAATTCCTAACAGAACAGCGATACCTGACTTTCCTTTCCCTTCAGGACTAAGCAGGGACCTGATGAAGGTAGAGGAAACTGCTGCTTAGGGAACAGGTGATCACTCAGTGGTCAGTGCAGGGCTAACCAACCCTCTTGCCCCTTGGAGCTACATTTTATGCTCTTGGTATGTGTGAGAGCAGAAGACGTGCTATGTACTGAAGGATCTGTGAGTTACTAATAAGCAGGAGATGATGTGGGCTTCCTGGTGTTCCAAGGAAGCTGGGTGCCACAGTGACCCTGGAGCACAGGTACCTGTGTGAACACCATCCCCAAGAGCAGGAGGTTCAGCCCAGCAGCCTTATTCTGCTTGCTGAGTGCTGCGTAGGTGAGACTTGCATGTTGGCATTTCCTTCAGAAAAGGATGGGTCTCTTTCTCTCACTGGGAAATGTCCAGAGGCCAATAATTTAATCTTCCTGTGCCTCAGTTTCCCAGCTAATAAAATGGGGTTGCTCATCCTGCTCCCCTCTACTTACACAAAGCTTTATCCCCCCTGACAGCGAGCATTATGGTCCAAGAACCAACCCTGAACACAGCCAGCTTGTACATCTTGGGTGACCTGGTCTCATCCAGAAAGCCAAGAGCCCTTGGCAATCGCAGTCAGAACTTAAAGGCCAGTCTGTGGGCAGAAACAAGAGCGTGTTTTGTTCATACACAGCCAGCTCTGCCAGCTGTTTCCACACTTTAGCAAGTGTTTCCTATTCAAACAGAGAAAATGGTCGATGGGAACTGAACCAGATACAGCCATTCCAGCTAATAGCAAAGAGTTACACCCACGGAGAAGTTGAAAAAGATGTTAGATGTCTCCAATGCAGTATTTACCAAATTGCCAGATGTTTGGGATCCCTTAAGTCATCTAACAGGCCTTTTCAAGGCAATGTTGCTCTTGAGTATGATGGCTCTCCTGAAAAAGCATTAAAGTGAACTAATTTTAGCCTTGAATTATGAGATTTTTCTCTAACAGAAGGTGTCCCTGAGGACACGAGGGTAGATTTTTATTTCCAAAACGTTGCCCTTGTATATTTTTAACGGATCATCTGGATGAAGTTCTAATGGCTGGTTCAGACTGTCTGATTAATAGCAACAGCTGTTCACCTTTGTAGATAGGGAGATTCTTGGAGATACAAAACACATTTATGAACTTAATATTCCACACCAAGGGTCAGGTTTTCTTGCCTTGTTTTTGCACAGGTGTAAATCCAGATAGGCTCCTGTGAAGTCAATGAAATTGTTCTGTAAAGGTGCAAAAATCAGAGCTGCAGGAAATGGCAGAGCTGTTATTTCTTTCTTCAGTAGACTGAATTTTAGAACCCACAGCAATTGGAGGTGATTAAGGTTGAGAAACATACCCAAGGAATGATACGGTGTTCCTGCTGAGTGATGGGGGAAAATGCTGATTTTTGCAGGATGTCTGGGGAGCCATTTCTTCCTATGGCTATAAAAAATGGCAATCAGCCCAAAATTAGGAAGTATAAAAATGAAAGAATAACGAGAGGAGATAACTTAGGTATCCCATTGTAGCTCCTTAATATTTTTATTCCTATATTTCAAAAGGTAGGGTTCCTACTGCTGAAACTTCCTGCAAAAATTCCTTTCCTTTTCAGTGTTGAAGTCTGGAAAAATAATTGACCATTCTGGGGTTTTTTTAAAAAAAACCTGCTTTCAGACAGTTGTATCAGTATATTTTTTTCATCTTCAGATCTTTTTATTATTTTATCTATATTTTGCCAAAAAAAGAGCTTCAGAATTCCCCGTGACATTTTCTCGTTTTGGTTGAGCAGTTACTCCTGGGTTTTGTTTTAAAATTTATAACTCTCTTACAAAAAGAAAAGAAGTTAAGTTCCTCCAGATCCTACACAACCTCCAGCCCAAGGGGACTTATCTTTGGGGACTTGCTTATGCTTTCTTAAGACAAAATGTTGCTGGAGCATTAGTATCCAAATGAACAATCAAGGCCATATAACTTTATTATTACCAAATCTGCTGTATTTCACACATTTGCACTCTCTTCACTTCCAGCTACTCAATCCATCTCTGTGTTTTCCATAAAATACTCTTAGAGCAGAGCTGTTGATGCTAGCTCTGATATAAAATGCTGCAATGATTAAGTGTCCTCCATACTCCACTAAATGGAATAAATAACATTATTAATTCAGTATGCAATTGTCTGGCTTACTACACTGAGCTTAATATTTAATACAACGTAATGGACCCGATTTCCAGCTACTGGATGCCTTCCCTTAACTTGCCTCTTCAATCATCAGTATTTGCTTAAAATATTGTGTCCACCTGAAGTGCAGAGGGAAAATACCCTGGCAAAATTGAGGCAGAAATTAGACATGAGCAACTGTTTTGGGTTCCTGGGGGAGGCTCACAGGCTCCAGACCATGTCAGGAGTACAGGTGTGGGCCATGCTGACGTCATGTCATAACTGTGGTAACTCAGCCTTGCTCCTGAGTGCATGTACAGTGTTGTTTCCCATTTGGATTATGGTGGCCATGTGGTCCTGGAAGAGAAACAAGGACACGAGGTGCCTGAGCTCCACGGACATTAGTGTAGGTCCCAAAGGATCTGCAAGAGGTAATGCTGTTCCTTTGGATGGATATTTTTCTGGCAGAGTTATAATGTGCAATCAAAGAACTGAGTTAAATCAAAGACCTGGGATTCTTCCCAAAGAAAAATCAATGGGAAAAATTCACGCTGGTATCTTTTAAACAGTCTGGATACAAAGCAAATTGTTTGGAGCTGGATACTGCTTGCCAAAACCTGCAGCTTTACTCATCTGAAATATTCCTGCATAGGAAAAGGCAATTCAGGACTGTTCTCTGCTTTGTCTGGTTTAGATCTCAAACTCCTGAGGGCAGGGGCTGCCTTGCAATGACTGACACTGGGGCCTTAATGCTGCTCCAGCACATCCAGTGCAGGGATAATGAAGTGAACTCCTTGCAGTAATTTGCTCTTGTTCTGTAGGCCTGGGCAATAGGCAGTCATTTTGTTTAAGATCTCAGGGATTTGGCTCCCAGAATACCTGATGATGGAGTTTTATAGCCAATTTTACTGCTGGTGAGTTGCTGGTAGCAGAGAACTAATCTGAATGTGGAAAACACAGTTTGCATCACCTGGCAAATTTATGCTTGAACTTCTCATCCAATCCAGGGATAGAAACAGGATGATTTGTAGGATTTCCCTGGCCAATCACAAGCTTTTATTGGAAAGGTTCAAAATTCCATCTAAAACCAGAACAAAGGTTTTTTAAAATGGCAGGGGGTTATTTTCAGAGTTGATCTGGATTTGCCCAGAACTAGTAATGCAAAGGCAAAAAGCAGCTGGAAGTGTAACTGGGAAGAGAATAGAGAAAGCTTCTCAAGGGGATTTTTTTTCTTGAAAACAGGAGAGGAATGAGATATTGTTGCTTCAAATATCTAATGAATAAAGGATGAAAGCATGAACCTGGGAGCTGGCAAGACACCCAGGTCAAGTATGTGCTGGCATTAATATGATCCAAACCACTGGGCCTATTACAAAAAGGATTGTGCCATTGGTTATCCTGGGACCAGGCTGTGATGTGAGAATTCTCATGCATCAAAACATGACTGACCTGATTTTCTCTGCTGGACACCCATGTCTTTGCTCTCAATGCCAATTTGTTCTTAACGGGGTTCCACTGGAGCTTTTTTCTTTGATAAGGGTATTTTAAATGTCTTAGGTAAGGTTGTTGATGCAGAAAAAGGAAATTTGAGATGTGTAGTTCTTTCATATCACCTTATATTTGTCACAGAAGATGCCAGAGCTAGTAGGTTGGTACCAGGAATTTGATCAAACCTGAACTCTTAGAAAAATCTGTAACTTCAGTAGGATTCCTTATGGAGGATCTGGAGGATCTCTGATTATAATACTCAGGCTACTTCAGATCAGCCCTTGGTTGTAATTCAGATATGCAGAGAAAATGGAAGTGCCACTTCCTTGAAAGGTCTTTTCCCTTTCTGCCTCATGATTTCTAAACATGCAACATCTTGCCCTGGGCTTACAAAGTATTAGGTTACACAAATGTTTGCACTGGAGGTGTTAGGAGATAGTGGTGGCTTTTTTTTTTTGGCTGTCATAACAAAGTGCATGTTCACAGCCACATCCTCTCCTTAAAGGGCAATAGTACTTGGAAAACTGTTATGTTTCTAGTTGTGCCAGAGACTCTGTTTTCTGCTGCTGTGTCATAATGTATCTTAACGGTGTCATTCCATCAGAAACAGCTTTATATTGCTGGTCTCTAAAACTCCAAGAAAACCCACTCTGCAGCCAGCGCTAAGGGGTACAGAATTCCATCACGATTTCAATCCAAGGCATTGCTGAGAAGCATGAGCATGATGTATGGTTTGTTCCTTGTATCAGCCATATTGAAAAAATAGCATCCATCATTACCACCAGCTTTCCTCTGCTCTTCTCGTGTGCCCCCTACACTGCTGTCTGCATTCATAACCCCAAAATGCAGCCAAGGGCCAGAATTGTTCCAGAAGTACAATGTGTTCGTGCATTGCTTTGGATGAGAGATGGTAGAGTGGTGCCACTATTTTCCCAAGTATTGAGAGCTTTCCAGCAAGCCCTGTCTGGTCGCTGTGGTGAGGTCAAAGCATTGGCAAAGACAACCTCGAAGATGTCTTGCACCATTTCTCAATGTCTGTGGTTGCTTGGTTGTCTTCAAAGTGTCAGCACTTCCTGCAGAATGGAAACAACAAGGTTTTGTCTAGGAAACATCCAAATGCCTCTTCATTTTGGCCTTTGTGAAACTTTTTGAAGTCTTCCAGACGAAAAACAGAAAATTCCCCTGGCTTGAATATGTGTATTTGTTGGTACTTTACAACTGCTGAGGGCTAAAAAGTACAAGAAAGTCCGGGATCTGTGCTAGGAGGGTGCAATTGTAGAAGAAGATGCAGCATTCAGCCCTCCACTAGCGCTCTCCAAGAGAAGCTTGATGGCAAATTTGTCTTCCCAGCCACAAATGAGAAAATGCACTGCTTCATATTTCCTGTACTTTATAGTAAGTTTACTGTAGTTGGTCAGGTTAATTCATCTTGGCCCTGGCTTTTTAGAATGCTCCCTGGTATATATTCTTCTCAAAGGAAAAGCCACCTGTTTTTCCAATCTGCTGCTATATCTACATTTAACAGAGGGGAATACTGAATCAAGTCCTGCTCCTGCTCTGAACTGCTCCCTGTATTGCCATGACAGTTTTTCCATGTACCTGTCAGTCTTTTATAGGTGCAGAAACTACAAGAAAGTCCTGGAGTGGCAATTTGATGAGAGCTCTTATTCCATTAGGGCTGCATTAGAGGGCATTTCTACACTGCTTTTGTCAGCAGTCAGTAATCTCCATGGAAGGCTGAGCAAGGGGAAATCTCAGGCCAGCTGGGCTGAAGGGGCTTTTTGTACCTGTGAGGCTAAATGGGAGGGAAGCACTGGATGAACTGGAACTGAGTTTTTGCCTTAAAGACTTTCTCACATAATAAAAGCTTTCAGGTCTGCTTGGAGGGCAGGACACTGCACCACCAAATTTGCTCCAAGTAAATTCTGGCTTGGTCCTTTTGAAAGGCAGCAGTAGCGAGTTACTTTGGGTGTCTCTTGGAGCATCTCTAGGACACATGGGGCCCTTTGTCTCCATGCAAGCAGCTTTTTTGAAGTTTCCTACTTGACAACTGCATGTGACAAGGCAATTACATTGTTCTGTGGCACTAGTGGGTTCTTAGGCCTTTTTATGAGCCACAGGAATGAAAAGCTCTGTGCCACACAGGTCGCTGGAGTCCAGTTGGTTGTGTCAGCAACCTATCTCGAATAACAGTAAGAACAGATGACATTCCAGTGGAAACTTCTTTACAAGGAAATACTTCAGATTCCAGATGTTCGGGATTTTTCTGCATATTTGTAGAGTTAAAGTGTTCCTTCAGGACTTGGTCAGCATAATTATCAGTACTGGATTCTTGCTTTTAAATGTATTTGAATAGTGAATGCTGTATAATTTGTGTGATAATTGGCTGATCTCTACCCTAGAGCCCAGAAGTCCTTGCTAGTGACAGGAGAAACTGAACTTGCCACAAGTCAATCTCCCAGTACACCAGTAGCAGTTTAAGTGATTTGTGTACTCTATTAACCAAGTGACAGAGCCAGTATTTCTCTTCCCCCACCCTCCATTTCAATCATAGCTCATAGCAGTGAAAAACTTCACTGTTTTGTCCCTGAGCTGGCTGGGAAAAAGGGTTTGTGTGTCTGCTTGCTTAATTGGGAAAAGGGATTTTATGTGGCTCCCTGCACTTGCTGCCCTTATTACACGAGTTATTCCTCTATAGATTTGAAAGCATCCTCTGAGCAGTGAGTCATAAGGCACAGCAGACTTCCCCGGAGAGTCAGATGCAGACAGCCTTATCCAGAGCATCAGCTGTGCCTTTCTTCTCTTTCTACAGACAAAGCAAAGGCCCAAGGGGGCATCCTGCCTCTCTGCAAGGAAGGAGCTTTGCCTTCTAAGATCAGCTACTGAAAGACATATCTGGTTTTCAATCCATTTGGATGAGAAGATCACATTTCTTTCTGTAGACCCTGCCCATTTCTGCCTTAAAAACATCACTGTTACTCTATTGCATGACCTAAAACTTCACTGTCCATTTCAGGAGATACTTCTCAGTCTCCTTTGCCTGTCTAAAGTACTGACACCCTCCTCCATGTGGTTACTTTGGCAGGTGCTGTGACTCTGGCCCAGTGGTCTTTCAGGTAGTGCACAGTGCAGTCTGAGGGGCTGGAGAAGTTTGAGCAGCATCAGAACTCAGATATCCTTTCAGTTGTTTTAGCATATTTGCCAGATGTGGTTTCTCCCTGCACACAGGTCTGGAGCATCAGCATAAACATGTCAATAAATCCCATTCCTTGCACAGCATTTCAGAAGTGTCCTTAATGCCATGGGAAATTGGCCCTGTGTGTTTCCAGAAGGGGATGGTTCAGGCTTGATCACACATTCAGCCCCTGGATTCACCCATTTGCACTGGCTTTGCACACACTGATGGGCTTGTTAAGCTGCCCAGGCCCCACTCCCCAGTGCCCTTCTCTTGGGTTGGATGGACAGGAAGATCAGGAGAGACTGGTGCCTTTGAGGGGAAGAACTGGAGTACAAAATGAACAGCCCACAACCCCAGCTGGCAGTACTGCATTCAGGAACACTTCCCTCTCCACAGGGGCTGGTCTGCTCTCTTTATCCATCCTCTGACATGATCCTATATCCAGGCACTTAAGAAGAAGAAAAAAGCAGCAAAACTGAAAGCTGCTATTTTTAAACTCTGCCCTTGGCTCTTTGCAGCACTCTGCTTTCCTCCCTGTGATTCAGTGTTCTTTTGAAAACTAGGCACCAGGGCGCTGTGGTTTCCTGGTACTTGGAACATAAAATCTCCTAATTCTTCTCTCACAGCAAGCTTCAGAGGCCTGGGAGTGATTGATATTTTCTATCGCTTCATTAATAGTCACGGCACAGTAGTTTCCTAATCTTTTTTTGCACTGCTTTTTATTTTGAATAATTTGTCTTTCAAATTTCCTCAGCCCTCCATGTCACACAAAGCAATTGCTGTTTGCTCCCCTCCTGCCTTTTAACTGCTGGGTTGAGACCTTCAGGAGCTGGTGAGGCAGAGCTGTCGGAGAGCTGGGAAGCTGGGGGTCCTGCCTCAAGGAGCTTTTTCATGTTTGTTTTAACAAGCTTGGCAAATATCCTGAGTGTATGTCCCAGTGATCAAAATGCTAGAGACTTCTTGGGAAAGAAGGACTTCACTGTAATTCCTAAGAACTTCTGCTCACTTCCATCGCTGTACACAGTGAAAAAGCTTGTGCCAAAATTAATTTTTCCAGCTTCATGGCCATCCTTGGTTCTCCTCTTCTCCAAATCAGACCTGCTCTGGAGTCCTCTGTGACAAAGACAACCCACCCCTCCCACAGAGGGCAACAGGATTAATCGACTTGGCAACCAGCATGGACACTCTGTAGTGTCTGAACTGCTTCTCCATGCTCCTTACACAACTCCACCTTATGGAATCTGATCCAGGCAATTACAACTTTTAAACCTGGATATTGGACCTATTGCTGTGGGAAATGAGATGCTCAGGGCACAGGAACTAAGCAAATCCCTGGCAGAGAGATACAGCCAGAGAAAACCTGGGGTATTTCCTGCTGGCCATGCCCTTCCCCACCACATCTTCAGGGCTAAAGCTATACTAGATAAAGGCAGAGAATGCAGTGGGACCCATTTGCCAAGAGGCTTGGGATCAGCACAGGAGATGGAGGAACCAGGATCAAGGGTCAGCTGTGGTGAGCCAGGCCCTCCCTACCACACTGTTCAACCTCCATCTCCTCATTGCCTTATGAAGACCTGGAACCTTTACCTGTAACTGGGCTGGCTTTCCCAGGGTGAACAACTCGCTGTGCAGCTGGGACTCTCTGGCATGTCTGCAATAATCCTGAACTCTCTGTAAATTGCTTTTTCATTCAACCCAACTTGGAAAGAGGCAGACAGGCTGTAGTCTAAACACCCCAAGAGTCTGTATTTGCTTTGTTCCTTACATGTTCCAGCACACTCGGGTCCCCTGTGATTTAAAACAATGTGTCTTTGTTCTTATCTTCTGGACTTGGCAAGGCAGTTTTTACCTCTGAGTTTTTGTCTCAACAGGAGAAATTGCTGTCTAACAGATCCTTTGTGGACTTCCGACCAAAACCATCCAGTGCAACATATGGTAAGTCGTTCAACGTTTTATAAACTCAGACCCTCAACTATAGCTATTTATGGGTGGAAACTGGCATATCAATAACTTCTTTTTGGTTACAGAGGTAATGAATTCTGGCTTATGTTATTATGACATCTCAGTTTAGGTTTCTCCAGCCCTTCCTTAGATTATAATGCATTTGACTTTACATTTGTTGCTTCTGGTGCCTGCCACAGCTTAGCACTGTGGTGTGTGTGTGTGTCAGCAAAGGAAGAATCTCAGCCATGCTCCCCTTGCTCCAAGAAACACAGGCCCTTATTCCTTATGTTGAAGGGGAAGGTTTGTGCCCCAATGTGACACGTGGCTTTGGATGATCCTGGTACTGCACTGATGTATCCATTCTTAGTCATGTCATCCTCTAAAGCAAAAAAGGTGTGGCACAGTTGATAAATGAGTATGATTTGTGGGGTGGCTTGAAGTACTCTTGATTAGCTATCAGCACTTGAGTGATGCTCTGCAGCTTTCAGCCTGTGATGTTGCTCTGTGTTCAGTAGCTGTGCTACCACTTAGGGCGCTTGTGTGCCCTAATTCCAGCACAGATTTAGGAGGTAAAAGCTTTTCATAGTTGTTTGGATCATATGAATTTCCTCTGTGTATCTTCTTCTGGTATCTCAAAAATGGTGTTATCCATTGCAGGGGTCACCTGGAAACTGGGTTGACTCAGTGCAAGATGAAATGGAACCTGTGATGGGGACACTGACTCACCTTCTTCCCTGAGGGGGTGCTTCCAGGCCTCTTTAGGGGGAGAGTTTCTGTGTTTGCACTCCCATTGACAAAGGAGGTCCCCAGCACCTCCTGCTAGCACTGAAAGCACCGTGCATGTTATGAAAATGGTATTTATTACTCTCAGACACAAGCTCTTGGGTTTCCTTTGTGGTTAATGTGGCCCATCTGTAGTTTAAAAAAGCAATGTTCAACTTTCTTGCTTTTGGTATTTTGTGTAGTGCTATGCTCAGGTGATCACTGTAAATGCATTGCCCTCGTTTTGCACCTGATTTTTCCAAAGTCTGGAGCTTTTTAGTTGTTCTGGGATGTGCCTACATTCTCAAGGATCTTTATTTAGGGTAAAAAGGAGTGACTATAGAAGTCACTCAAGGGGGATGAGTTAGATGGAGCAGAACAGTCTGAAACAGCAAGTGTGGCTTGGAGCTCTCCTGACTTCCAGGGCTACCTGCTCCAAGGAGTCACAAGGAGCTCTGGACCAGGTGAAGTGAGGAGGGCTCCCTTCCAGGGAGGCCTGATGTGTTATGCTGCACTAAAATGCATCCAAATGGCAGCCCAACAGCCATCTCTCCAAATTCTTCCTTGCCATGGCCAAGAACGTATCTAGAGGGAGATGTTCAAAGGTAGCTGTTCTGCCTGATAGTTTTTCATGTTCTAACACAGCCTCTTGCAGGAATATCTCTAAGGAATGGATTGCTTTCCACCCCAAGCTTTCTTATACAGTGAGGAACTGAAGGGAACTAATATGGTTCCTTACACCACCATTACACCTTGCAGTGGGCTGGAGACCTCAGAGCAAGCCCAGCAGCCCAGAGAAGGAGAGCAAGGACAAAAGCAAGAAAGAGAGACCCTTGCTCCTAGTCCAGCTTTCCAACTTTGTTTCCAGCATAGAATTCTGGGTGCTTTTTTCTGCAAAAGTCACATGTTTTAAAATGTGCAGCATAAACCCAAGAATTATCAATTTCAATAAGTCTGCCAGTAAAAAAAAAAAATCTGCCCCCTCCTCTTTTTTTTCTTTTTTTAAAGGGTCAGAATATGCCAGGACAGCATTTAGCCTTATATATTCACACAGTAACATCAAATATGAGCTGTCTCTTAAAAGCAGAGTGTGGAATTATCAGAGACAAAACAAGACTCGGACATTGGCAAGGAAGCACTCTCCACTCTCCGTGCCTGACTGAGCTAACGTTTCCTAATTGCAACCAGAGAACTGTGCAAGAGTTTAAAAACTTCACCTTTTTTCCAAATCATGGGGATGTGCCCCTGTGAAAGCTATTTCCCTCATTGTTGGTTCTCCAGAATAATTACCAACTAGCAGCATTGAACATTTCTCTTCACTTCCTTCTTTTACTTTTCTTTCTTTCTTTTTTGATGTGTGTCACATTTCAGCTCTGTAGCCATCCTGCCCTTGGGTTAACCACACAGAGGTCAGAACTCTGAAGTGCTCAGAGCTGGGCTGGGGAAAGGGGATTACCCATGTTGTTGTTAACCCATGACCTTCATGTTTTCTGTTGGATTCAGTGTTTTGCACTTAGGACAAACCCCTCCCGTCTGACTTTCCCATTCCCCCATTCCTGCACTTCTGAGTTCTGCCTAGTAGCAGAATTAGAATGAGCAAAATACCACAGGAAAGATGATGCTGGAAGAAGTATTTATTAACTGTATTACCAGATGCAGAATGGTAGAAAGCATATCCAGCCCAGACATATCTAACCAAATCTAACTGAAGGTCATGAATCTGCAGAAGTCCAGCAGAGCTTTTCTGGCTACATGCCCAACAGGCATCCTCTTGCCTGACCATATCCTATCTCAAATGTTGGTGGTGTCTTACTGAACTCAGCATTTTTTCTTCCATTTGCCTTTATTAAAATTCAACGAGGTGCTGAGAAGCCAAGAGCTTATGTTTTCGAAGAGGGTGGGGAGTTCTAAAAGTTTTAATTTGGGAAAGTGAAAAGGATGGGCAGCTTCTCTACCTTTTGATTTCAAAAGGTAGCAAAACCAACATGACAAGTTAACGAATGTGTCACATCCCACTGCTGTGTGTGAATGCTTATCCTTAATGATGTGCTTTTAAGGATCTTGGATAAGAACCAAAAGGAGAGCTTTGAAAACTCACTCATACAGAATAATTGTATTTAACCTACGCTGTCACTTCACACCGTATCATCTTAAAGAATAATAAATAAGCAGTCAACATTCTTACAGTAACCTCTCACTACTCAGTACCAGGAGGTGAGGGGATATGTGCCTTCCCAGACATCAGGTGCGCCGTGGTGGTGCTGGGAGTGCTTAGTTTTGGTTTAAAACTTGACAGTAGCAGTGGGGGGATGAAGTTAAAATGCAATCATTCTGAGTCAAACGGTAAGGCCTAGGAAAACAGATGTGGGATGTGTGCCATGAGCCAAGATCAACTTCACAAAACTCAAAAGATTACTTCTACAAAAACTGGAGGGGGGAGAATTATCCAGTGAATGTTGTGATGGATGGGAGCAAGGAAATAGCTCAGGAAAGTCAAACAACAGGATCTGCAGCACAAAAATGTTAACTTTCTGGTGCTGTTATTTTGTCATAGGTAGGAAATTCTTTCTATAATGTCTGAAGGGTATTAATTACTGTTTTCCTCTGACATAAAATGGGGGGACAGAGACTTTTATTTCTCTTAACTGCTTCTGCACTATCTTCAGAGCAAACCTGCCCTGCTTTTTAAAATCCTGAGCGCATAGGGCTATTCTTTGTCCACCCTTTCCCTGGGAGTTTTTGTTGTTGTAGCAACTTCTTTATTTTTCTGTCAAGAAAACACAAATAAAAGGTTTAACTTTGGTCAATATTGGCTTTGGGCCAATCCCAAATATTGCAAACCAATTCAGCACTAGATTGTATTTACCAGTTTTGCTTCTGGCCTACCTTCTGCATCCAGGCTGTGTTTCTTACGGTGCTGCTCTGCAGGATCTGTGTTACCATATTGGGCCACCTTATCAAAAATCAGGGCTAGTGAAGGAGCTAAGAGCTTTTTCCCCAAAGTGGCTAGTGGTTTTGAGGCATTTAAGCACACAGGCCAAATACTTACCATCTCCTTAAAATGGACCAGCTCAGTGCACCCCTTTTGAGCCCCCTGATGACTGGTTTCATCTTGGTCAGCTGTGCCCTGCTAGAGAGGGACACCTGTTTCTATCCCCCGTGTCTCATCTGGTTCTTTCTGTACACCTATGGGGCACATGGAGACCTGGCTGAAAATACACCATATGTCCGTTGTTTCCTGCATGTTGCATTGTATTTTTGAAGACTTACTTCACTGGCTGTGGATCAGCAGTGTCCCCATGCCACAGGTCTCTTATTCTCAGCACAGAAAAGGTTGCCAGCTCCATCTCCTGCTCTGGTTTCTCTTTAAGTTCCCTCCTGTGAGTGCTCTGCAGAAGTGCATCAGCTTCAAGCCCTAGTTAGCCAGGTTGCCCATATCCCAGCAAGAACTTGTTCTTCTGGCACTTTCCAGTTAGCATCACTGTGTCTCTGGCTGTTACCAGAACCACCTCCCTCACTAGACATCTTCCTTGGATTAGCAGGTCTGTTGTTCTGAAAATTCCATGCCCCAACACAGCCCTGTTCCAGAAGACTCTTTCAACTGTTGCTGAACAGTATCCAGAAACATCACACAGTCCCTCACAGATGAAAATGCAAGTTCCCTGTAAAACTGAGCCAAGGCATCTTCAGCTTCTGCATTAGAAGCCCTTCTATGTTTTGCATCCAACCCATTGGTTGTCATCGTTGACACTGAACAAAAGCCTCTGCTGCTGTTCATGGGGAGAAGCCCCCAGTCTAAGCACCATATTCTCCTGGAATCTATGTAGGACTCGAAGATATTAATCTGTTTATTTCCCTAACACATCCACTGAAAGCTTGGAGCAGTTTTTCAAGGTTTCCCACAAGCTAAACCAAGCCAAAGGTTCCTGGCTGACAATCATCAATAATATTGAGCTGCTACTTAAACTCTGCTGTCCTTAGATGAATTGACAGCTCTTCCCTTCCAGGGGGAAGATAACATCTTCGCTCTAAAAAGATGAGATGCCTGTTGTCTGGTCTCCTCTGCCTCTTCTGAAACTTTTCAGAGAAGCAATGTGTTGATGTATTATCCTGAGTCATTAATAGAGCACGTGCTTTGGAGCTGCCTTTTTTTTTTTTCTTTTATCAACTGTATATTGTTCCTTCCAATCATCTGGATCTGGCATCCTCCCCTTTGGGCACTGGTGTCTTTCTGAGAAGGGCTCAGCTGCCATAGGCTGGTTACCTTTGTTTAGGGACTCCCCAGGACCACTGAGGTCTGAGCTTGCTCCAATTTCCTCACAGGATGAAGATGCTACAAGAATCTTCTTTACCTGTCATCTGAGGAAAGGCATGTCCTGCCTCCCTCTGCTTTCACTGCCACTAACTCTGCTCAGCTGGACCAGAGCTTCTAGCGTTGTTATGGGAGCAAGTACAACCCTGTAGAATTGGGCCTTACAGTTCTGCAGAGGGGCTTTCTCAAAGGCCATGGAGACAAAGCACTTACCGGCCTCCACTATAAGCACAATCCTGGCTGCTGCATCCTCTTGTCCTGGGTGAGAGCAGGAAAGATCCCTGTGCATCTCTAAGCTTTGTGCTTTTGGGGCTCCAAGCAAGAGGCTCAGAATGAGTTCTGTTTGCTCTCTGTGAGCTCTTACCCTGTAGCCTAGAAATCCTTTGGACTTCACTGCAGGCTGGGGAGGCACTGGTCTCTAGTTGTTTGTCTCCAGAGGTAAACCACTGTTCATGCAGTCTTAGCCTCTAGCTCTTGGGATGAAATTCCTTTTCCGTGCCAGAAAAGCAGCAGCTCCAGCCTACGGAAAGCACATTTGCCATGCCTGTGCTGTGGGCTCATTTCCCTCCACAGTAGCACCGGCATCTGGCTGGAAAGGATGGCAGATGAGGCCCGGCGGGCTCAGTAAAACCCCTCTATTCCTCACCAGAATGCAAGACAAAAGAGCTGCATCTCTAATGGACGGCTCAGGCTCATATCTCCCTCTGAGGAAAACCATTACAAAAATATTTCCCAGATATTTGGCCGAGCATTTCACAAAACTATCCAGTTTCATGATGCTAATTTTCCCATTGTCTAGACAGTTGCAAATCCAGACAGCATTATCAGTGTGAACCTACTGCACGCACGCAGCCACACAAAAGCCCATTTTTCTGGCCATGGTATTTACAGGTGTGTTCTTACCCATGAGCTGCCTGGTGGTAAACTTCAGAATCGTTCCAAAGCGCCTGTACACATCCCATGGGGATCCCATTCCCCCTGCAAGGCTGGCACTTGGTTCAAGCAACACTGAACTGTGTGGATGCTCTGAAGGTTGAACTGGAGGGAGGATCCAGCCTCACGCTGCCTACCTTATCCTGCATCCAGAAGAAAAGCACACTGTGCTCAGGGCTGGACAGTGCTGCAAGCCCAGCCTGGACGTCCCTCCTCAGGACGGTCTCCTGCCACAGTGGTGTTCCAAGGATGAAAATGTTCTTTTGCGGTTTGCATGCTGGAAGCGCTCATGGAAAGACATTCTGGGGCTGTAGGCATGTAGATGAGGTCCTGTCAGTCTGTCCTGACAATAACAAGGTCTGTGGGCATTTGTTCCCTCTGTTTGGCTTGAAATGTAAAGATCTATGGGGAGGAACAGCACATTCTTGTTCTGCACATAGGGGTGCCAGCCCACATTTTAAGGCAGGCTGCACCTTCCCCAGACTTTGGCATAATCACTACCCATATTTATAGCTCTTCTGTGATGCCAAGGGTTAAAAATAAAGTAGGAACAGGAGCTATGTTTACAAAGTAATAACTTCTGAATGAAGACGCTTAGCCAGCAGCAGCATTTCCTGTTCTTTCTCTTCTCTAACTTGCTAAATTCTTCACTTTCTTCCCAGGGCCTCTTTCCATATGTGCATGGCTTTCCTGGCCCACTGAAGTGGGGGGAGCTCCTGGCCTGCTGGTGCTGGGCTGTACCAGGTCCTGTGCCCATTTCTGTGGAAGGCAGAGCAAAGAGTGACCTATGTGAAATACGAAGGGTTTGACTGCAGCACCTCTCCAGCTTTTTTGGAGGGCACGGGGGGTGAGGAAGGAACTGCCCCTCTGCTCATGGGATGTGAATCTTGCCAAGCAGCTCTTGACTGTGTTTGGGTTTACCAGAGTAAATCCCTGTGACTGAGGCAGCAATATTGTTCTACTAATAAGAGTCCAGGACTTGTAGTGTCTGAACAGCAATGACTTTGGTCTTTCCCTGGTGAGGGCTCCAGCTAGGAGCCACTACTCGTTCCTGAAGGTGGACAAAAGGGAAGGAACTGAAATAACCACAGTCTTCTGCCTCAGAGATATCTGTTCCCAGAGCCTGGGAGGTGCAGGCAGAGAGAACCTAATGAGCAGAGCTGAGATAATGTCCCAGACTGCCAGTCCATGCAGGAGTGGAGGAGGAAGAGAGCAGTTCTAGGTCAAAATCTGTGAGGCTTTGCAGTGAAAGTGTTGGGAAGGGAGGTCTGGAAAAGTTCTTTCTTCCTCCAGGATAGCTGTGGTCTGTTCCCCAGCTGAACTCTCACTTTGTGTCTGGTCTAATCCACATCTTCTTCTACCAGCTGGGTTTGTTTTGCAAACTCAAATCTGATCTCCTTAGTTTGTCCTGTGTGTCTTGCTCAGTTTTCAGGACTCCAAGTTTCCACCATATGAACTGTAGAGCAAAGCATTCTACTTGCCCCCCGTGACTGACAAGGGAAAGGATTGTGGCTCTAATAATAGCAGAACTCTCAGGCACATGGTGTGACTCCTGGGGATGGTCCTGTGCAGGGCCAGGAGTTGGACTTGATGATCCTTGTGGATCCCTTCCAACTCAGCATGTACTGTGATTCTGTGATTTTGCAGAAGGCTGATCACATCAACAACTTTACTGCTGCAACTCTGATTGTGACATTTGACTTATTAAAAACTGAAAGATTCAGCCCCATTCAAGTTTAATGTCCATGGAACACACCTAGCTCTAGGGCAGTGGCCACGTCTGCCAAAACAGGGTTAGCAGGAATGGAGAGGATGTTTCTGAATCTCTATAGCAGAACAAAAACCAAGAACTTGGTAAGATTTGAAATGGCCTTTCATATTTTGTGATGCCTGGGAAATACATGTACTTGGTTATTCTGTGCTCTTCTGATAGAAGTAATAAGAGCAGATATATGTACTATTTTCCCAATACTGGTTGCCTTGCAAGGATGTGAACCTAAACAGTGTTTGAGTAACAGGTGCCCAACAAAGGTCATCTGAAAGACAGGTCCAATGAAAGTAAAGGCGAGGCTTTTTTTAACAGGTGTGCAGAACCACTGTTGAAAGAGATTCTAATAACCATTTCTAAGACTATGGATATCCCTCAGGAAAACCCCCTTTTGGCAGCAGCCTGGCCTTCTGTTTCCCATCAATTGTAGCTTTGTCTCTTCTGAAGCCCCCCACTGCAAACGAGCAAACAACTGGCTGAGACAAGATGAATGGAAAACATTGCCTGTGCTAGAGAGGTAATGGCAAATCCCATGCCAGGAGCAATAATAAACAGGAGATTATTGATATAACTGCACTAGTCTCCAATAGGTTTTCCACCAGGCATGTGGAAGCACCTACAAAAGAGGCATTGTCTGTTCTGTCACTGCAAGGGAACGGGAGAAATGAGGCCTCGCCCGTGCAGGAAGGGCGTGTGTGTGTGCCTGGTGAGCAGAATTGATCGCTATCAGCAGCGTGGGGAGGGAGGGGGGAGCAATCGCTGGGCTGTGAATTCTGAAGATCAAAAGTGTCCAACAGGCTGTTCATTAGCCAGACCCCTCCTCTAAATCCTAGGTGACAGGCTGGGAATTGAACTGCAGGTTTGAGCCTGGTGGCTTAAGTGCTTCTTGGCCAGAGCCCCCCTGCACGGCTGCAACAAGGTGCAGGTTTATCAATGTCCAGCAATCTGTGCTGTGATGTTCACAGAGCTCGGGCGTGTGGAGATTCTCAGGGCGTTGCACTGACTGAATGTGTTTGTTTCTAAATGGAATGCAGAGTTGGGCCTGCATTTGAGTGCTGTTGCACATGTCCACCCCTGCAAGTGGTACAATGCAGAAGAGATTCCTTGAGGGCAGGTCACTGCAGTCCTTTCCCAAGATTTCCTATGACATTGCTCTACAGGGGAAGAAGGCAGGGCAGCTTCCATGGATATGAATATCCTGTCTTTAGAGGCTTCACAGAAACCTCTTCTGAGACCCTAATTACAATCTCAACCTGATCAGTAGGGATGGGGAAGGGTGTATCTCATCAATACAGGCACCCTAAGGCTCTGAGCGTTTGCAGACAGGAGCACCTCTTCCCCAGCCTCTCTCCCTCTGCTTCCCTGGCTGCAGATAACAAGCATTCCAGTTCCAGTTTGCCTGATTCTTGGAAACCTGAGGCAGACAGCAGACTGCTCTTCCAATGTGCTGTAGAAAAAAGAAAGGTGGGTGGGAGGGAGGAGGAGAACTATTTCCTGCAGTGAAACTCGATCCTTTTCAACTTAAAAATAGGAGGAAAACAAATTCCTGTGGGACTTGCTATAAAAGGGTTTGACAGTTGCCTGCTCTCCCCCCTCCACCTCCCAGAGCTCCACGTTTGTCTGATGTCTTGGTAAGAGCCCTCCTGAACACAAACACAGATCTGTGACTGCAGCCCTGCTGCTGGGGAAGGCAGCTCTGCTCCACGGTGGGGGTCAGCTACAGGGGAGTGTAATGCACTATGACAGGTAGCAAAGCCCAGGATTAACTGTTCTTTGTGTGGACCCACCATGCAAACAGGTTTTCCTGGGCCTCTTTTTCTGCTGTAAATTTTGTCCAGACCACTATAAAGGTGTGTGGGATTTCTGAGCATTTTAGCAGGCTGTGTCGAGCCCCAGGAGAGATCACAGACAGCAGCCAGAGCCCCCATCTGTGCTTGCATCCCCTTGTGGTGGCCCTGTGAGCTTTAAGCCACAGTCTGTGGCACAGCTTAATCAGGCTTGATTGCCTGGTCAGACTTAATTGCCTTGTAGCCACAGCCATCTCCCTGCTTGTCCCTGCTGCCAGACCTGTGCTCTCTTCTCTCTTCCCACTCATCCTCTCACTCCTTTTCTGCATCACCACCTGATTTCAGTGTTCAGTGACAGTGCATAGATCCCAACCCAGCAGCCTGCCCCCTGCCACACTGCATTCTCCCCTGTAAGTTCTGCTCCCTCCTTTGCTTCACATTCTAACTCCTCCTCTCTGCTCTCTTTTCCCCTTCACATCCTCCCTCTTTTAACACTCTGCATTGACAGGGTAGGACTGAAGGCAGGTGGAGAGGTAGGTTTGCTAGAAGTTCCTGTTCCTGTCTAGAGAAGAGAAAACAAAGCTTTAGGAGGCAGAAGAGATGGCCAGAGAGTTTCTTCAAGGAATGAGCCAACAGCATTGGCAATGGCAGCCCCACCAAGAATGCTGCTGCTGCAGTTCTCCTGTCCTGGAGGTGCTATCAGGCCTGATGTGGTCTGGCCCCATGACAGGCATTGATTAGGGCTGTGCCATCCTCTGCCTCATCCTCAGCCCATGCTGCTGTCTTGAGTCACTTCAGCTCCTGGCTGCAGTCCCTGCTGAAAGAGGGAATGTCTCCCAACAGAAGTGATTCACCGGGCCTCGCCAGCCGCCTTTCATCTGCTTCCAGCCAAATCACCTCGGGGTTGGAGCACTGGAGCAGAACAGCTCCAGTGCTTTCCCATGGCCTCACTGCAGAGCTGCTGTCCTCCTCCCCAACCTCCTTTAGACCTCCCAGGTTTGTGCTGTTAACACATTCTGACAAGTTGTCCCTCCTGAGTCAGTAATGAACCATTTCTGGTGCAGATCTAGGGACTGTACTGTCCATAGGGGTTCAGAGCTTGGCTGGGACAGGATTGCACGTCTCTAAGTTCAGAAACACCCTCAGCCCTCATGAGAGCTTTGGGATCACTGTGCTCTGTAGCCAGATAAGCTGTTAAAGCCATCCCACCGGAGCCAATTACAGGACTAGGTACTTTTTGAAAGCTAAGGGATTTTATCCTATGAGTTCAGGCCAGCTTCTGCTCTGGGTAACCACATTATGCCTCACTGTGCCTCAAATTAGCCGTGAGCTAATGCATTGTACTTTGTGCATCCAGCAGCAGAGTCAGTGGCCACAGCTCAGCTGACGAGCAGTAATTCATTAAGCCCCTGTAACTCAATCACTGCAATCATCTTTCCAGCCTTAACAGAGCCAAATATATTCCCACTGTGATGTCACAAGAGTACAAAATTCATTTAAAAAAAATTGTCTATTGTTGCTCAACCCTGATAAAGCCTCAGCTCTTTTCTTTGTCATCTATCCAGGCCAGCAGCCTGTCCTTCCAGAGGCTGGCTCGACCTGCATAGCCCAGAGTTGTACCTCTTTTTTTAGGGAAAAAGGTGACTTAGATGAATGCAAACCTCTCTCTTGTACAGACATGAGATCAAATGTCTTGAATTATGGTTGCTCAACAACCAGCTGAAGCAACCTCACCATTGTGTACACGCTCGTAACTTGCCCAGCTCCTTCCCTGAGCTTGCCCAATGTGGTTGCCTTAGTAAGAGTCTGATGGCTGCAACTAATCCAAGCCAAGGCTCTGGAGCCTCTGCTTGGGGAAGTTTGATGTGTTACCTGTACTGCAGCTTCTTTTCTCCTCTGTATCCAAAAAGTCAATTCTCCCTTTGCAGACTGTTTAACTAGAATCACCTGGCTTTCCCCTGGCATGGCCAGTGAACGTGTGCTTGACCCCTTAAACCAGCTCTTTCTCACCCCAAGAAACAACCTTTCTGTAGCAACTATACACCTACATGCCTTGCATCAGCTTTGTGTACCAGCTGAACTAACCAACCAGTGGTTTTCAAATGATCTTTAATTAAGCAGCTGTAAATTTGCCTGTAGAATGACCTATGTGGATGTGTTGCAATGAAGCCTACAGAAGGAAAGCAATCCATACCTTTGACAGGGGAAGCACACATGCCTTACAGTAGGCTGTGATCCAACTGCATGAAGGCTTCATACAGAAATGTGTTGGGTTTGCTGGATTTTTTCTTTTCTTTTTAGCTGGCGTGGAAGAAAAGAGAGGATAGTTTCCAACAGGGAGGATAAAACAGTACAAATTAAATCCATTCTCTGGCCAGTGTAACAATTGCAATTTCCTGCTATTCCTTGGAAGCTGTACAGCCCAAGAGGGAGATATTTCAAGACCGGTGTGTCAGGGATAGAAGCACATGCATCTGGTTATTTTTAATGGCACCTCTGTCCCTAATTTTCAGTGCTGGCCTTGATGAAATGCCAGCTCTGTTTGATTAACCTTTTGTCAGTATGGCAAAGAATAAAAGGTGGCTCACAACATTAGCACCTTTGATAAAGCTCCTTTTCCCATCAAGCTATTGGAGGTCCTTAGCTATACCAGGCAGAGTTTTGGGTATAGAATGGAAAGAAGGAAAAAAAACACTCTGTGAAGCTTTCTGTAACAGAGCCTGTGAAGCTTTCTGTAACAGAGCCTATGCAAGTCTCATATCTGCAGTCTTCATTACTGTCTGAAATGTGTGTTAGAACCAAGTTTCAGTCAAGGTAACCATTTTTCTCTACAAGCCAAGAAAAATACTGGGTTTATTTTCAGACCATTAGGAGTAGTCTCTCAGAACAGACCTGCTTTCCTTCATAGGGGCTGCTTAAAAGCAAAAGAAAAGAAAAGACACAACTTCCCAAGCATGGCAGCTGTGAACTGCACATAGGTTAGACCCTGACAAACAAAATCTTCACTGTGCCTTGGAAGAGCTTTCTCAGGGCCCAAGACTTAATCCACCACCACAGCCTAAGGATTAGTGCTCTGGCAGTAGAGCTGGGCAAGAGACAGGATTTTTGTTCTGTGAGAAATGTGGTGGGTTGAGGGTGGGAAGGAGGAGGAAACACAAAGTCAGATTTGTTCCAAAGCTCTGGTTTGTCGGGGTGTCAGCCCTAACGAAGCAGCACAATGCAGCTCCAGCCCCCTCCTCCCTCCATCTCCTGCTTTGCAGCCATGACCAGTTCCTACCAACCACAGTCCCTGCCATGGTTGGTACCTCCTCCCTCAGCTTTTTACGGAAACATAATCCATCACTGTGAGCCCTGCTTGTGAGACAGTCTGAACAATGCCTGCGGCCTGGCTGGGGACTGCGAGTTAGGGGAAGGCTCTTGGTTGTGCTGTAGCTGTTGCATAGTTCAGCACAGCTCTGGTGCACCCAGAAGGCTTCTTCCAAAGTCCCAGATTCCCAGTGGTGACAGACAGAGCTGTTTGCTCTCTGGGCTGCAGCCTCAGGAGGTTTGGATTTAGCTTATCATGCAAGATCAGGATCACTGCTCTTAAAATGTCAGCAGTGAGCTGTGGAGCGAGCAGGGGGGGAACCTCAGCCCAAAATTCAGGCTATGCTAGTAAATATCATGTATTTGCACAGAAGAAAGTCTTGGGGCTGGGAGGCTTAAGGGCTGCTGAGGGGTGGCATTTCCCTGAAAGCATCTCAGTTCTCTGCCAGGTCCCTGTCATCTTGTACCGCGGACCCTGAAGCCTCCTGCCGAGGGGTGGCTCACCCAAGGCTGGCCAAGGGGCTGCCACAGCATCACCTCACTGGGAGTGCTGGTTTACTCTGTGGGCTGGTACAGCAGAGCGGGAGGGACAGGCAGAGCCATGCCAAATACCCATGCCAGTGTCTCCCCTGAAGGCCTGTGTTCACCAGCAGCTCTGGGGAGCACCATCACCTTACTGGTGTGGTTGAGGAAAATCAGTGATGGATGTCCCTGGTGTCTCAGAGGACACCATACAGGGGCACCTTCATCTGAGGGGAGAGTTTGTACTGTACAAGCACAGGAGAGAAAAGGAGGAGGAGCAGTAAGCGCAGGCAAAGATTTTGGAGAAATTCTTTCCAAAGCCTGTGCTGGTCAGGGTAAGCAGGGGCACAGGCCTGGCGCAGTCCCAAGGCAGACTTGCTGTGTGAAGCAGAGCCCTGCCAGGCATCTGGTGGGTGAGTGCCTGCTCATCAGTACAGGCATCCAGATGGCCAGGAGAGAGGGCTTTTCTTTTCAGGCAGCAATTGTGACTCTTCCTTCGCAGGGGATGGAGCCCCATTCACTCCAGGCACTTCCAGCACATACAGAGCATTCCAGAGAGCACAGCCCCATTGGCACAGCACTCTTGTTTGGTGCCTCCTGGGCTGTGACACTGCAGCACATGTGCCTGCCAGGCCACCGGCTCCAAGTCATCCCAGGGACAAGCACAACGATGAGCTGAGGGAGGGCCCCGAACCATGGGCTGCTCTCGCAGCTGGACAGAGGCCTTATTAGAAATAAGCCAAAGGTTCTCACAAAGGAAGTAATCCAAGGCAAGGCAAAGTGAATTACATAAGAATTCAGACTGGAGATGCTGGAAATGCTGATTCTGTAAGCAGCGGTACAATCCTACCTTCAGCTTCTGGCATGTTTCATGTCTAAACACTCCTACCCTCACTGCAAAAAGCAGCGGGGCTGGACTGCATGCCCAGGTCAGAATAGACTGGAAGGAATGGTTTCCATTTATGTGCAGTCATTCCCAGATGGGGCCTTGGGCTGCCCACTGCTTTGCATAGAAGCAAGTAACTAGCCTGGATCTGGTATGCCAGGTCTAGGACGGAGTCTGGTGAAATCCTTGGAGTCCCACCTGCTTGCACCATAGCCCAGTGCATCCAGTTCCTGTGATCTGTCTTGTCACATTGAAGTGGGGACAAGAGCAGAGATGGGACTGATTTATTAGAAAATCCACCAAGTAAAAGCAATTGGCTGGAAGCCTGCTCTCTTGTAAACCAGAACATTTCTTGTCCACAGTGCTTAGCACATTCACTGCAATGCCAGCACACAAAAGCCAGGGTCTATAATTTGACTAGAGGTCTATAATTTGCCTTTCCCACCTTCAGGTTACCGGATTTGAGTGGACATTTCATAAGTCTTATTATGGTCTCCAACTGCAAGCCAGGCTCTCCAGGACATCTGTTGCAGGCAGGGATTTGGGCAAAGAGAAAAAGAGAGGTGGTGTTGTTCACAGAGCCTGGGTGAGGTCTCGGGTTAAGGTTTGAGTGAACCTGGGCCATTTGTGTGGGACCTGCTGAAGCTAACAGGCTGTGTGTGGTTTGGATTCAGATCCTGGCAAAACTAATCTGTGGCCTTGATGAGCATGTCTTGCTCTGTGAGCCTGGAGGACACTTCCTGAAGTGACACTGAGTGGTTCAGAGCAGGGATGGGTGCTCAGAGCTCTTGGACTGCAGCAGTGAGGGAAAGGCATGGCTGTTGTTCCAAGCTCTCCTTTCCTTGTGCCTTTGCCGTGGTTGCAATCTCAGTACAGGTAGCGATCCATAGAAATGTGGGATTATTCTTGGTCTTCACAGAGTTATGGGGTTCCTTCCCTGCACCTATTCATGGTGCACCAAGGCAGTAAACTTGGAATCTGTATGGGATGGGATTTAGTCCTTGGTGCTACCTTGAAGCAAAATCCCAAAGCTTCAGCAACAGGATCTCATCAGAACTGGCATATTAGGGCAGACAACAGTAAATGTGGGCTTATACAGACCATGGCAAGAACCCTCCAGAGCATTCATCACAGCTGAAATGACCAGCTGCAAAAAGCATCCATCTAGCAAGGGATGCATATGTGAAGATGTCCACATCCTTTTGGCTTTGGGTAGGCTGAAGGGATGTTTTTCTCATAGGCTGAGAGTAACAAAGAGGATTAATCTCTGGGAAAAAAATGGGGCACTATGTTGAAGTGGGTTTTCATCAGTCTTGTGCTATTGTGTGTGTATCTCGGGTTTACTAATGATTCAAATGAAAAGTAATCAGGAAAAGTGCTTGGAGAAGGAGATTTTCCTGTATTTATTTTGGATGCATGTCCAGTGGAAAAATATCTTCCCAAGCATTTTGCTTGGCGACGTGGCCTGTTTCATTTGGAGAACAATTGATGGTGATGATGAGTGGTGCTAGATGCGATCACTATTCGACAGCTTTTTGACTTCCCTGCAAGTCAAAACAGCAAATTCCATGCGACTGCACACGTGTGCCGAGGGGAGGGTGGGGAGACAGGGGCCTTGGACATGCTGCTTGACATGTTTGATCAGGTCTGTGCCAAACTCCTCAGCAGGCACCGCACAGCTTGTTTACAGATTGCCCATATTTGCAGCAGTGTCTTGCTCATCCCAAGTGGTTTGTTGACTGTGCACTCTGCAGTTTGATGGGATGCCACTGGACAAGCACTGCCCTCGTGCTGTGGGTGTACTGCAGGGAGAGGTTTAACCTCTCAGTGGAGAACTTGCCCGTAGCTCTGTGCATGGTGCATTATGCACCTACAGGAGCAGACTGCTCCCACTAACTTTCTGTTTCCCAAATATGATGAGTATATCCCCAGCTGATACTGTCCTGGCACTGTATTCACCCCTTCCCAGAATACCTGTACCAGCTGTAGCCCTGCCTGTCCTTCCCCTCCTCCAGCTCCAGAAAGGATGAAAGAAGTGACACGCACAAACCCATCCTGTCCCTGAGCTCCCTGAACTGGCAACTCAGCAGAGGGGCCACGAGGAAGGTTAAATCAGTGAATACCATTTGTCTGGTTTCATTTCTGAAAAAGGAACAACCGGCTGCCACATTCCTTCCTTCCTTTGCCAAGGACTTTTCCAAGCAGTGGCCTCTGGTCTCGGTGGTGCAAGGGATAAACCCAAAGCAACTTTGCTGAAGTCTCCAGAATTGCTCCCAGGGTAACTGAGAGCAGAGCAGGGGCCCTGAGAGTTTCCTAAGCTTCACAGCCATAGCCGCAAGGCAAATAAAATGAGATTAACCAATTACAATTAAAATGAGAGAGAACTGCTTTTGACAGTAATTTTGAATTTCCCCTAAAACCACTTCCAGCTGTGACCTCTGACTCGCACAGCGTTTGCCTGAGATCTGCCCCTGGTTGTTTGTTATAACTGGTGCTTTCAAGGACGTTCAGTCCTGCCTAACAAGAGGTTTCCTAGGCAAAAAAAAAAATGAAAAATGGAAGAGGAGCTAACACAGGGCATCCCTGTAGCAAGGCCCAAACACAAGAGCCCTTCTGGCCAGCAGAGCAGAACAGCCAGGCAGTCTCCAGTGATTTGAACAGGGTGGTGCTGCATCGAATTCCCACAGCCCCACACTGCTGTCTGCTGTCACCAAACTGTGAATCCCACCCTGGGAATATCCTAACTCACATTGGTGTAGAGCAGATTCTCTGGGCCCACAAAGAAGCTGGCTGTGCACAGCCTTGCCCTTGCAGGAGAGCAAGGCTGTGTCTGCAAGATTGGAATTATTATCATTATTCTTATCTAGAGATCCCAAAAGGTTTGTTATGCAGCAGTGCCACACAACCAGTTCTCATCTTAAGAGCATCCAGTCCTTTCAGACCACTTAATTCCCTAAAATGAGCTGGTTTTGGCTCATTCTTTAGCCTGTTCTACCATCCTCTAGTAGAATTTCTCCAGGTGCTGTTCAAAAAACAGCCCTGGAAGAGGAGATTTTGGAGGAATAGCATAACTGGGTGTGGGTTTTCACCCAAATATTATTGTCAACCTGAGGTCTCCTCTGAGCCAATATGCTGCTACTTCTTTCCAGCAGGAGACTGGAGGACAGGATCCTTTGGACAGCAACAGAGAAGAACAGCACTTCCTGCAAATCCTCTTCTCACTCCCAAACAACTCCACCAGGAGCAATCACAAGATTCAGGGCCCTCTGAATTTCTGCCATTCTAGCATTTCCACATTTAGCCTGGGAGGAGGCTGTGATCTGGAACCTTCTCCAGCATGCAGTGCGAGCAGGATCGATTTCCCATGCTGCAAGGAGACAGCCCTGTGAGAGCAGTGACTTAGGCCAGTGATAGAGTGTAAACTTATACATAAAGTTGCTATTTTTACTCTTCAGGCACAGAAGGTGAGAGGAAGAATAGACAGAGATAAAGGTGCATCCTCTTAAGGCTGCATTACCTGAGTCAGAGTCTGTATTAGATTATTTATACCATGATCTGCCAGCTTTGAAAGCCCTCCAGGTGCTGTAGGACTCTCCTGTTGAGGTCAGCACCACAGTCACCTTTCTTTGTATTTCCATTGTCATTAGTGCTTTTAAGAAGTGCATTATTCTTTAGAAATTAGGTCTAAAAGCAATTTTGGAAACAAAAATGCTGTTTGTTACCCTACGCCAGTTATATTTATTTATTTGGAATTAATCAACTGGTAACCAGTGCTGTTACACCTGGGGGAGTTTCAAACAGTTGTGTGTAAGCAACTGCCTTCCCACACTGGAGTATCATTGTCCTCTGCAAACACCATAGTTTGTTTGTAAAGTACCTGAGTTTGCATCTGAATTGCTACAGTATGTTCTTAAAAACTTCCCATGATGGACATTCCCCATTTCTCTTGGTAGCCCATCCTAGAGCTTTCTCTTGCTTGGCTGTTCCTACAGTCCTGCCCTAAAACTTCCTGACTATAAATTGATTTCTTGCCCTGCCAGGGTTCTGGAGAACAGTTGCTATCCCTTTTGCAAATGTTGGAAAATTATTATCATGTTCCCCTCATTCTTCTCTCTTCTAGACTAAACAAATTCCCTTCCTTCCACCTTTCTTTGCAGGTCATGTTTTCAAAACCTCTTTATCATCCATTTTATTCTCTTTGCACACGCTCCAGTTAGTCTGTTGTCTTCCTTAACATGTACTACCCCAAACTGAGGGGATGGAGTCTCCACTGCAGGGCAAATCTTTTCTGAACTCTTATCAACTTCATGTCATCCTGTTTGGAGTTGTAGCCTATGCAGCCAGACAAAGCATTCCCAAAATTATTTACTTTTTCAGCTGTATCTTCTTTGGTGATATTCAGGCCAAATCTTAGGGCACCTTTAGATGTGCTCTTTGTTTGTCAGATTCCCTCCATGAGCCTCAATAGTCACTCTCTCTGCCTGAGTTCTTCCATTTGTGGAAAAAAAATAAAAGGAAGGAGAAAATTATATCCGGGATATACTAAACAGCTCCATACCTGCTTCATAAGATCTTACAGCCCTCAAAATATTTGCTTAATCTCCCAGTATCTTGGCAGGGTACATAGGTATTAATGCTCCCAGGTGTTCTTATCCATTGATCTCAAAATATTCTCCTTCTTGTTTTAAACATGGGGAGAGTGAACTGTTTGGAGGCTCAGTTTTCAATAGGCAACAAAGATCCCCTGCTCCATTTAAAGTCAGTGGAAAATGTAGGTTGCAAGCCAACAGGAGAATTGGGCTTTAAGTGACAGGCTGAGGTCCCCTCAAAAGTTAATCCCACAGCCAGGAGTTGGAGCCCAGGTTTCCTGAGTCTGTCTCGAGCCTGATGAGCAGAACCAGGCTGCTCCCACTCGGCCGTATGAACACACAGAGTGCAGCCCTGTGGTCAAACCCATCTGCAATCCCTGAGTAAAACCTTGTCATGGCAGGATCACATCACCCTGGAGAAGAGTTGGGTTGATCACAACTTGCTCTCTAACTAGAAATCTTGTATTTGGTTGCACGTTGCGCAGCTGAAAAGCCTGTTAAAGAAAACAAACAGCACCTGTGCCAAGCTCTCCCGAACTCCAGCAGTAAAAGATATTAATAGTTTCCAGCTCTGTGTTTTGCATGTTGTCTTGCCAAAGCTCACCTGCTCTGCTGAATCGAGAGGCTGCTCAGTGTTGCTCACCGAACAAAAGGCTGGTTTGTAAAAGACAAATCTGGGGGAATTTTTTAAATTCCAAAAATAGACAAGGGGGAAAAATGTGCCAGCAAGATGGATCTCATTTCATTTCCCAAATCCCTCTGGTCTCCAGAGTTCATTCTTTGCTCTTAATGTTTCATGCTATGGCTTATTTTAGTCTCCTTAGTGGAAAGTTTAAAACATTTACTTAAAGGCAAAGCTTCAGCTGGCATAAACTGTCACAGCTCCCTTGGCTTCAGTTGCCTTCAGCAGAGGAGCTGCCCTTTAGCATTTAAATTGCTTATTAGAGTGGAAAACTGCATTGCTTGAAATTGTCTGCAAAGACTAAGGAGAAAGGAATATGAAGGAAAGGGCCACAGTATGGATTTCAGCTGAGAAAGTGTCTTTCCACATGGACAGGTGCAAATATGGAGGACTCCTGGCACTCACTACTTTTCAAGTCTTTCCTCGGATCCCCCTCCAAAACGGCTGCCAGTGCCCCCCCGCCAGCAGCCCAGAGGGGCTGGTGGTGCTGGATCTTGCTGGGCAGAAGGAATGAAGGCTGCAGGCATCTCCTACAGGGCAGTACAGGCTGCTGAGCACCACCAGTCTGGAGCCACATTTAAGGGCCAGGCCCCAGTGGTGCTCCTTTGTGTCAGGGAGGTGCGTCCAGAAGCACCAAGGAGTTCTAGAGAATGTTTTCCTGGAAAAGGAAAACCCATTGGCTAAAATCTTTGGGCCAGCCTGGAAAGCTGCTGGTTTAGCTGAATGTCCCGGAGAGAGATTCCCCCTGCCAGTGCCCCGTCCAAGAGCCATTCCACTTCTAAACTCCATCTGTGCTGGCCTGGCTTGCAGCAGCACAGCACTGCCATCACAACTCCCCACTCACCTCCGTGCTCTGTTACCTGCCCTGCTGCATTGTTCTCTTTGCCTTCAGAGAAATGTCATCTCAGGGCATGTCAGGCATAAGAGACTATCTCAAAAGTATCAGTGGATCCTTCTTCCTCCCCTTGCTCTTGCCTTCCACATCAGATTCAGCTCCCTCGGGCTGTAGAACCCCTGCTCAAGCACAGCTCAGCTCCTCACTCCTGTGTTGTCTTTCCCTGCTCCAGCTCATCCCTGGTGATCCCACGGGGAGGGGTAGAACAGCACTGTCACAGTTGTTCATTCAGTCACTGCTTTTTCAGGGAACATCTGCAAGCTCTTCTTTTTGTTCAGCATATCCTAAAGGAAAAAGGGGGAAAAAAGAGAGAGAAAAATCAGAAAAGGTACAATATGTTTTTCTTTACTGTCAAGTTTAAGAAACAACAGCCATCTGAGCTTGCCCCATTTTATGAGGTTGGGTTCCTGCACTGGTCCCTGTCTTGTCCCTGACTTAAATTGAACCAACCTCACAGATTCCCTGGTAAATCACATCAGTGGGTCTATTCCTGATCGACACCAGCCTGACTTGGATAAGAAGAGACTGCCAAAGCCCAGAGGATGGGAGCAGTTATTTTGCCAGCACACTGGCTGGATTTGTGTCTCTGTAGGAATGTGTACACTTCCCTTTGCTTTTGCAATGGCACCAGCGTGTTGACGAACTGCAGTGCTGCTATTTATCCCCTAATTACTCCCATGACTCACATTAAAGTAACAATTTTCCATAGAAACAAACACAAGCAGAGCTGACACCGCTCAAACTGCTTTTATTCTGAAACACATTCTGTACTTTGGGTTTCGAGGGTGGCAGCTCTGGAGGCTGCTCCATGTTCCTGGTGCTGAGGTTGGCAAGAGTTAAGGGGAATGAGACTCACTGGGCACTTGCTCTGGGATGGAGAGGAAGGGTTGGACTAGAGCCCACGTGGGGCTGAGGACCACTCAGTACACTGTGATTTCTGAGATAGCTCAGGACAGGGTGGTTCCTGTCCATGCTGGTTCCTGGGTGTTCTTAGGACAACATGTTCATCTGCCAAGGTTCTTGCCAGGACACTCCCTCCATTTAATTTGCCCATGGGCATCTCAACCTGGGCTGCTGCTCTGTGTTTTTACTTGTCTTGAGAGGCTCGATCAGGGAGAGCAGCAGGAGTGCCATCCCTGGATCTTATCTGGGGATATTCATCCTGTTCTCTGCGTCGTATGAGTTACAGGTGTCACAGTTGGGTGTGATCATCCCTGGCTGAGTCAGTTATTTGAAATAAGTAATGAAATAATTAGCAGGCAGATCTCAGCTGCATCCTTTGAGCCAACCTGGCATCAGTTCTTATGTGGGGTCCTCACGGACTTCAGATCCTCTGAAACTCCTTCCCTGTGCCTGACCCTCAGGAAGCAGTATGCATACAGGAGACTGGATGGTCAAGAGGGATCTTTTTCTTTTCCAAACCCACCTGCCTTGCCTTGGCACTAGAATTGTCAAATATCACCCTAGTTCTGTTCATCTGTGGAGCCAAGAGAAATGGGGAAGAGCCAAAGCTGTTTGATTTCTCTACTTGCAGCTGCCATTATTTATAGTAACTAGATGTCCCTGGCGATGGGTGTCCCAATGCCTCCCCTTCCTGTGGGGCAGGAGCAAGAATTCCTCAGAGCTGTGTATGTCTACCCTAAAATAATCCCACGAAGGGAGCCCTTCTAAGGGCTTTGCCACACGCAGTGCAGCCATGGCAAGGTGAATACATCACCTCTGGAGGTTGTTGCCAAGCTTCCTGTAGCCAAAGAGGAGGGAAAACAGCCCCACACTACTTCTTCCCAAGGCAGGGGATTGTAATGTCCAATGCAGATGTAGATACAGGAGTGCTCAGAGCCCTCAACCAGGAAACAGGGCTCCTTTACAAAACTGCTACACAGTCATGTAAAACACACCATTCCTGCTCCAAAATGCTCCCAGCATCATGGAAAAGACAAGAGCAGGCAGGTGGATGGAGAGGGGAGGGCTGTGGAAGCACAGGGTGATGACAGCAGCAGCACTGTCACAACTCAGGGCCAGGAGGTGGCCAGAGGCACCTGCTTTTCTTTGCTGTAGGCTTTGCTTCACACGCCAGGGAAAGGAGGGAATGATGGAGCAGAGCCTTGGAAAGCTGGAGTGGGGTGGCTCCAGGCAGTCAGTTTTTGCCACTGTGTGTTTTAAGTGATTGTGTGATTTGTTGTAGAGTCTGTTAGAGTTGGCTGTAACTTGCTTACGCTTTGCCTGTGCAGATAAAGTTGCCTCCGTATTATACTTCAGTGCTCCACACATGCACACTTAAACTTTGAAAAGTGTTGTTTAAAAAACAAATTTTAAAATGCAACTTCAGCTGTGCAGCCTTCCCTGGAAATGCCTATAGAAACTGTCTGTGCAGGAAACAGCTACAAAGGGAAGAAAGGGAGGGAGGAGAAGCCCATCAGACCTAGATTCTGAGAGACCACGTGCAGCTTCTTCCTCTCCAGTTCCTCAGGGCTCTTGGCTGTCTCTTCATGTTGCTTCCCAGGCCCCACATGTTACAAATGTCTTTCATGAGGGTTTGTCAGCCTCCCACCAAGCCCGAGTCCCATCAAGTCTCTTCTCCTCTGAAGAGGAAACTTATAAGGGCTCAGTAGCCATGACTGAAGCCAGATTTTCAAACAGGGCCAGCACTCCATGAACCGCTGGGCTTCTCTGAAAGTTTGGCTCTGAGGAAAGCCTTTATTTCCTTTTTTATTTTTTTTCCCTGCACAAGAACTGAATCAGTAATACAAACATTAGGCTGAATAGGCTGAGGATCCCTTCCCTAGAGGACTTCTCTCTTTTTCTGCCTCCTTTATCTCTGCCAAGGTGCTGATAACCGACGTGTGGCACGTGGAACCATATCCGTGGGGCTGACAGAGCCCCATTCCATGGGATTTTCAACCCAGGCTGCAGAAAGAGCGGGGAAGGAAACAGTCAGAAACAAGCTTCCCTGGGAGAGAAAGAGATGGAGCAATCAAACCATCCTTCCAACAGGCAGGGCTGTACTTAGACAGTGCAAGCCCCTACTTTGTGCCTGAACACCTGAAGTTTCCAGGCATGAGTCCAGGATTTCAGCTTTCCCTTAAACAAGTATGGTTTTGACCCAGTCAGGGAGAAAAAGTATATCAGCTCACCAAGTGTAAGGAGCGCTACCTGGGGCAGCAGGGAGTGGGACCTGCCCCTGTCCTCTTTCCACAGCCCCTTTTGAATCAACTTTGAATGATGGCAACTGAGAAGCACCCACCAGAGAGGGACCAGGGCAGGAGAAGGATAGGAGAGATGCCAGGTAGGGCCCTGGTACTAATCACCTCCTTTCTGTCCCACATAGGACTCACATTATTCATGGAACAGTCCCAGTTCAACTGACCACAGCAGGGTTGTGGAGGCTGTTCCCATGGGCAGAGGGATCCATGCAGGGATCAGTGCAGCAAAAAAGAACAAACAGAAGCAAAGGAACTAAAAAATGCCTCCTCCATGAAAACCTTCCCAGTTCTTGTGTCCTGCCACAGAGTTATTGCCTTGACTTGCCTCACACATTTGCCAGCAGCAGATTCTGCTTTCAGCAAGTGACTTGAAAATATTTACCCTTTTTTTGAAGCAAGAAGACAGAGAGAGAAAAGATCCCCTTGCTCCTTCCCCTGGTTTAACAGAGGACTTAATTTGAGATGTGAAGCACAAATCAGTGCACCTTTCACACCTCCACTTGAACTGAACTGTTTAGCTTGAACAGCCAGACTGCAGCCTCCCTTGTTCCAGGACGTGGCTGCGCCCATGGCCCTCATCTTCCCAGGATGCAGGAACATCAACTAAATACCACCTACCCAAGTTTTCTTCTCTCTAGAGGTTGGAATGGGGTAACACCAGCAAGTGACTTGTGCTTTCACATGTAGGGACTCTAAATTTGTTCCAGAAAAAGAGCTTAATTGCCCCTTGCTTCTCCTGAGTCAGGGACATCTCCTGAGCCCAGCAGCTTCAAAGCATGTCCCCCACACTCTATCATAACAACATTTAGAAAGCAGTTTGAATTTCTTCCAGCTGGCCTCATGTTACAGAGATCCCTATCAGCACCCGGGAGGAAAGAATTAGCAAGAAAAACAAGCGTCTTTTTAAACTTCAGAAAGAAAATGAAAAAGCAAAGAAAAAGGCCACGTAAAAGGCATAGATGTGGCCCAGTGACATCCAAACAATGTGCTCTTTTCCTAGGGTTGTTTGAGGTAGAAAGGATCCTAATGCTTGGCTTTTCTTGTGTCAGCTGGAGACTTTGAACACTAACGGCAGGGTTTTATCAAAGCCAGATGCATTTGCACAGGTACTGTCTGTATGACCTCTCTCCCAGCCATTGGGAATGAGCACCCAATGTGAGTGTTACCAGAGGCAGGAGCATGTGCCAGGGGAATAGGGAGTCACCAGAGTAGGCCAGGCAATAAACATGGAGTTTCAAACACATCTGCTTGGCTTTTCATGGCAAACTCCTTTAATGGCCCCCCAAGGGACTTCTTGTGACTCTCTCTTCCCCCAGAAAAGCATCACAGTTGCAGACTTTTCCCGTTTACCAGGAGATCAAGCAGTCAGGCTCAGGGTGAGCAGTGGGAAAGCCTGGATCAGGCAGCTCCCCTGGTAGCAGAGAGCTTCCCACACCCAGGGTGCTCCCCAGCCCTCAGCCAGTGGGTTTTGTTGTGGTTACTGCTGAGCCGCCTCCTCTCGCGGAGCTGTCCTGTGTCCCAGCCCAAGCCCTGCAGCCACGCTCGGCATCTTTCTTTTGGTCACAGCCTGATGTGCTGACATGTGAACAACTCCTTTTAAAGAACAGATACCCTTTCAAAGAGCAAAGTCCCCCGGGCAGCTGGGGAAAACTGGCAGAGGACACAGACTGGATTAGTTTTTGCTCTGTGCTCCCTGTGGCTCTTCACACGAAGGAGCCGGTGGCATGAGATGGGGCTTGGGGACCAAAGTTGGTGCCTTTGCATGTTAGAAACCATTTCCGTTTGCAAGCCTGACAAGCACTGTCTGTTTCAGTATTTGTGATCCCCACAGAGCTATTTTTCTGCATTTCCCAATACTTTCTCTTCTTCCCTATTCAGTCTGCAGATGGGCCTGGCCCCTTAGCTGGCTCCCTTCAAAGGAGGGCATTATATTATGCCATCATTTATCACACTGTTCTTTTCTCCAGCAAATTTCCATTATGACTGGAAAAAAGTCTGACAGCCATCACCTCTGCTCTTAGATGAACTTTGGTTGGTTATTGAGCTATTACTCATAATTTAATTGTCTTCACTTGCTCTATCTATGTAAAAAGATAGATAAATAGATAGAGATAGATAGATAGATAGATAGATAGATAGATAGATAGATAGATAGATAGATAGATAGATAGATAGATAGATAGAGGTATGAAGGAGGAGGGGAGCAATTTGGGGTGATTACTGGCCCAAGTCAAGTTGGAAGGGGAGGGAAATTGCATTGAGCTGCACCAATTTACACCTTCCAAGATACTGCCTTTCTGTGACAGTGAAACATTTCTCACTACCAGAACTCAATCTAGTGTCTGCTTGGGTTTAGTATGCAGTTAAATTCACAAGATGCAGTTCAAGAAAAAGCTACAGATTGATGTTTCAGCTTCTGAGAGTCAGAAAAAGTGAACTCAAGCATGCATATGTAACTTCAGAGACTAACCTAATCTTCCCCTCTTGCTGAGAAGATTCACATAGCAACAGTGAAAGGGGCTTTCTTCAATTTGCCTTATCCTGTGTGTATTTAAGATAACTCTTTTTTTCCCAGAATTTCATTTAGCTACTCATACTACAAACACAAGGACAGATGGTCACCAGATCAAACTTAATCAGCATTCTGTATGCTGGATTTTGGGCTTAGAAATTCATCTGGTTCTAGTAAAGCATAGTCTGAAACCTGCCTGATGTTAAGTCAACCACAGAATTGTATTAAATTTCTAAGCCTCCCCATCCTCACAGGAGATTGAGATGGGAACCATCAGGCAATTTCTAAAAAGGATTGATTAGTAGTTTAATTATCAGAGATCAAAATCTGCTCTGTTAGTAGTGCCTCACTGGAGAAATGTATTTTTAATGGGAGGGTGCAGCCCAATCTTACCCATTTGTGTCTTCTTCAAATTCATTACAGGGCTAAATCCAGTCCTGGAGTTAAAGGATGTAGTTTTGTTTACATCCTCTTACTCCATATTGAATTCAAGGTCTAGACCTTGGCAGTGCACCCTTAGTCAAGGCAATTTGGACTATTTTCCCATGGCTTCTTCTCATTCCTCTTTTCATCGGGCTCTTCCCTTCCCTGCCTCTCACTGTTGTCAGTTGTTGGGCTGAACTCCATGTGAGTGTCCCCACCCCAAGGAGTTGTGGTTACATACACAGGACAAGAAATGAGCTTCCCACAGGGAAGGCCTGTCAGGCTTCTACCTGCCCATGGGCACACAGTATCCAGGGGCATCAAGAGCCATACGAGAGCCTCCTTTGCCTCAAGTGAAGTCAGGGTTTGACTGCATCCTTAAATCCTGTGTCCTTCAGGTTGGTGTGGTGATCTTTTCACCCCCTCCAAAACCACTCTGCTATTTTATCCCTCGTGCCACAGTCTGTTAGAGATGTGTGTGTACCCCTGCCTCCAACTCTGCTGCCTGTATTTGCATAACTGTGGCATGGGGCTGCCTGGCTGGAAACCAAACCCCCCTCCAAATGGCACAGAGGCGACAACCATCTGTGTCTTTTTCACATTTGGTTTCATTGTTTTAGGATCAAATCCAACCACTGCAACCTACAGTAACTCTAGACTTTTCAAGGCTCAGAGCTTTCCGTATAGCACGATCTGTGGTTTCACTGTGGAGAAGCAAACCTGGAAAAAAAAATTTGTTGGACTGGATCAGAAGTATTTTAGTTAGTGCAGAGGGCTGCCAGTGGTGAAACTAGCACTCCCAGAGCATGAATGAACGGAGGGTGTTTCATTCTGTGCATGTTGGACAATTCAGTCCTAACTGGGCATTATGGCTGCACTGGGCAGATCACTCTGGAGATGTATTTCCATTGCCACGTAATAAATATAAGTACTCTTTATGAGACACTCATAGATGGAAGGCATCTAGTGGTTGCTAAAGGTTATTCTGATGATGTATATTCAAAGCCCTCCTGTTTGGCATTAATTAGCACAATGTTCTATTTTGCAATTTCCCAGCACAGACACATCCAGATTCCTGCTAGGAATTGGAAGTGACATCCACCCACTCCTCCACCCAAACCAGACAGCACTGATACAATCCCTCCCTCCATGAATCCCCCACAACCCCATGGCAGGGACATGCAGGGGCTTGCAGGATGCAGGATTTTCTTGCATTACACAATCAAGGCATTTATTTCTAACAGGCCTCAGGCTGGGATCTTCATGAAGGTCTCTCCCATGGGTCCCAAAAGCCCAGTGCCATTAGCTGGGAGCTCCTGATTAGTCAGAAGCTCCTGATTTGGCCTGTGGGCTGGAGTATTTCTGACATCCAGGTTGAAGATTGCTGATTGCAGGAAGCTGATGCCCTCAGGAGCTCAAAGCCCTAAGGAACTGATGGAAGTTTGTGACCCACACACTGATTTGAACTCTTCATGTCACAGCACTGGGACGAACTAGTGTAAACTTCTGTGTTCCCCGTTTCTCTGGGCTTGGTTGCTCCAAGCCTACTACAGCTGCTTCCTGATGCAATACTAAGGAAAATGTGTAAGAGGTACTCTGGGGGCTGGATTCTGCCCTTGCCAAAGCCCAAGAGAGAAGGAAACACTTGCACTTTTTCTACCTATTTTATCCCTGTTGGGTGTCTGAAAAGCATTTGCTACCAGCCCCAAGCTACAGAGATAATTAGATGCTGTACCAACCAAACTGCCAAAAGATGATAACTTGTGTGTTTCAATATTGCATGGAACATAACCTAAAATAGCTAAACAGATCCTGTAATTAGGAAAGTACCAACTTACACTCATATCCTCCTCTGCCTAGGCATTTCACCTTTGGGATGTTCACAGCTTCTGAGCTCCTGGCACTTGGCTGAGTGCTTTTTCCACTGGCTTTGGTGCATCCTCAATGCAAAGGGACTTTTTTTGTTCTTTCTTATGAGTGGTTCTATCTTGCCTCATGTAAGGACCCTCGGCCTCTGAGCTCTAGTGCTGGAGCCGATTCTTCTGCATTAATCTCTTACACCACAACCATCCTCTCAACAGGCTAGATGGTGAGATGAGTCATTTTCCATGACTAATGGGACAGTGTGAAGCTCTGATGGGGCACAGTTACAGTCCTGCAGCTGTGATCCACTGCACCCACTGTGGGTGACAGCCACTGCTGGAATCTGCCTCCAGCGTCACCACCTCCGTGGCACCACTGCAACTCCACCATTCCCAGCACCATGGTCCCTGCACGCTCTCCCAGTGCTGGAACAACCAGGCCTACATGCACCACTTCATTTTGGTTTTTACGCCTCTAGCTTCCCTCCAGATAAATGTATTTTTTTAACTCAGAAATACATTTGTTCCAAGTCAGATGCCAACTGCTCCCAGTGCCAAGAAGATGCAGCGCTCCTTCTGCTCGCTCTGTTTTCCCGTGAACTTTATCAGTTTTTGCTTGTTTCTCTGTGACCTTTGGAGCCCATTCAAAGTCATCTGCCTTTTGCTTTGATTTCCTTTCAGTCCAGGTTGCCAGCTGATTTGTTGCCTGTTTTTACACATCGCCAGCAAATCACCACCTCTTCATATTGTTCAGTCAGTCATCAACTCCAGGCTTGCCAGCTCTTTTTGCTAATGGGCTAGGAGGGATTGTTACATCTAAGCTGATGGGACCAGAAAGCTGCTTAATTACAGCTAACAAATCTTTAAAGACTAATGTCAGACTTTTATGGCCAGTGAGGGTCTGGCCAATGTTATGGACCCAAGGTCCAAGGTTGGCTGTACCTCATCCTTCCATTGGTTAGCCGGGCACTCCCACTGCCGCACGCACTGGTTCCACTGCACTGGAAATGTATCCCGCAAGTTGTTGTGCCAGAGATTTGGCTTATGCTGGTTCTGGGATGGGGACAGTTTTTATTGTAGAGCTGGATGGGACCTTCTGGATTTCTCCAGCAGCTGGTCCAAGTTACAGGCAGCCAGGGATCAGTGGGAGGTGAAGGAGCCCAGTGGTTTTTAGCTGTGGTTATTCCTGCAATGTTAGCAAGAGCTGGGGTGGACATGGGAGCCCCAGGTGAGGTGCAGAGTCCATAGGCCATGTCCAGGCTCAGCTCCAGCACCACAGAGCTCACAAAGTGCTGCTTCCTTGCCTGCAAGGTTCCATGTTTTTCATGATTCCTCAGGAGAGCTGTATTGAGGCCCATTTGTGGTGAAAGGCAGGAGTACATTCTCCAAGAGTTATGTGTGTTTCTCATCATGCTCCTCTGCGTTGCCTTTTCAGCTCCAGGTGTGGTGCTCGATGGATTGTTGAAGACCAAGATTTCCTTTGTCGACCAGGAATAAAATCCATATTTCCCTCCAATACAGAGAACAGTCAGAAGGAAAGGTGTAGCACAGTTGACCAAAACCCAGAATCATCTGCACTATGGGCATCTCCCACTGCATCATTAAGGACCCCAGGTATGGATTTATTTGATTTATTTCTTGTGCATAGACATGGTGTACATAGCTTTAAAACATTCTTACTCTATTTTCTCTGTATGGTCCCAGGTCCCTAAAGAATGTGATTTAGAGAGATAAGTGCACATTGATTAGATGGAACTGTGATGATTTTACATGGTGCAGTGGGTGTAGTGCTTTCAGAGGTCACTGCACACTGCTTGGGCTCTCCACAGAGGTTTAACTTTTACTCTTCCTCCCTTTGTTGGTTCTCTTCCCATAAATCACCAGAATGAAAACATGGATCAGGTGGGGAAAGCCAGTAGCAGGATGAGGGCTTTATTTTGCTATTCTGCTTCCAAGCCTTGCAGTATAAAGACTGTCACAGGGTTGTGGGCCACGTGTGGCCCCCTTGAAATGAGCTAAGCTCTACTGGGACCCACGGGCTGATCCACTGCCACAAACTGCTCACAACATGTGTATAGGGACCACTGGGGCTGTGGTCTCCAAGGCTCAGCCCGCAAGGCTCAGCCCCCCAGGGCTGCACAGCCAAATACTGGGGGAGCTTTACTGTTCCCAAACAGGCTGCCAAGGTCAGGGATTACTCCCAGCTTGGCTTCCACAGGCTCTCTTGGGCACAATCTGAATCTCAAACGTGCCATGTCTGCAGTTATGTCTCTGATCCAGATCGAAGCTCGTTTGCTTGCGCAGCCTCACAACAGAGAGCTCAGTTTGAGCTCCTTGATTTCAGTGTTGGCCAAGGTTTTGCGTTTTGCACCAAGATCCGTGCTGCTGCCATCACCCACGACGCCAAGTCAGCCCACAGCCCTCCTGCCACCCACGGAGTCATGGGATCCAGAGCCAAGCCTGGCAACACCCCATCCGAGGGGTCACAGGCTGCGGAGGGGACAAGGGACATGTCCCGGGGACCCACGCATCTCAAAGTCATCATGAAAGGCTGAGAAAAAAAGGCATCACATAGCCCCGGGGCTAGAAAACCGCTCGGGACGGGCCCATCCCTCGCCGTCCCGGTGCCCGCGCGTGGCCGACCCCGAATCCTTCCCTCCTTTCCCGCATCCCGGCGCGGGGCGCGCGCTTTGCGCGGGGAGCGCGTGCCCTCTGCTGTCCGCGGGCGGAACTGCAGATGGGACCGGCCCGGGAGCCGGGATGGGCTCTGTGCTGTCCGTGACCTGAGCCGGGTTTAAAGAGGCACCATAAACCAGCCATGAAATGGAGCTACGAGCTGGGAACCTCCAGCATGGACGAAGGAAGGCGTCACGGTCTCTGTGCCTGCGGGTGCAGGGCAGGGTGCAGCCCTTCTCTCAAGGAGAGGAGAACCCGAAGTGGATCCCTGGTAAAGCCTGAGATGGAGGCTGGAGCGGGCAGCAGCACAAGAGGGACAGACTGGAGGTGCCCAAGGCACAGAGGCAGAGGAACTCTTCACCAGCACGAAGCACATTTGGAGCAGTGCCTGCAGAAAGGACGTAAGAGCAGGGGCCAGAATCCAGCGTGCATTTGTTCCCTGTGTTTCTGAAATAATCCCTGAGAGATCAACGGGGTTTCACATCTTTCCCCATCTGTTCTTAATCTGTTTGCCTGACAGATGCCAAACCACCATACCCTGCATGGAAAAACACAAAACAAAATACAAGGCTTTATATCTTCTCTGGTTTTATTCAGAAACGTTCCCCGGAGCCTGGCACTGTTCGTGCCCCAGGCATGTGCCGAGGCCCAGGGCAGAACCTGCTCCAGGGACAGATCTGCTGTCAGCAGGGGCTCACAGCGAGTCTGTTCAGGGCACAGACTGTCTCTGATGGAGCAGCTTTGTGTTTATGCAAACCCGATGACTCCAGTTGATTATCTGCTGCTGGCATCCCTCTGCTGCCAAGAAGCCTCCACCAACATCCCGATCCGATCCCGCTGTTCCAGGCACTGCAGACTTGTACAGCCTGAGGCAGTCCCAGCCAGGCAGGAGGTGGGCAGAGACAAGGGAACTGCCTTGCTAAAGGTCACAGAACAGAAGGAAACCAGCACCCTGAACCCCCCAAAGGCTCCAGACAATTTGTCAAGCAGCCTCTCATCCCAGTGTTATCTCAGAGTTTGTCCCTGCAAAATCTGTCGAGGACGTGAGCAACAGCATTTTAATGGTACCCATGAATACTTTATTTAAGGCTGAGACTTGGTGACTACAGTACTATCATTATCAGTGCCTGGAATGTACCATCTCTGATAATAAATAATAAAGGATAACTCCCAACATCAAAAATTATTCTGTCCTAAGCTGTTCCCATCCTCATCCTATCGATCAGAAGGTCTGAGTGTTTGTAACAGCTCATACAGTAAATGGACTTTAACATTCTTCTTTCCAAATACTGAAACTGGCTCTTTCCAGGGCAATGCCATGTAATTTATAGCTCTATCACCACCTCCTTAATAGTTGCCAAGTTCTTTGGGGTCCTTTGAAAGTGAACATATTGAAAAGATATGAGCGAGACTGACCAGAACTTTCATGTCTGTAGGTTCCTATGTGCCTTTTTTTGGTCTTTTCAACAAGCTGCTGAAAACCAATTCTGTATCTTTAAGGCAAGATGATGAGACTTTAGAGTTCCCCTGACTATTGCAAACAGATAACTGATACAGCTCTACAGCAGCCAAATGCCAGCACATCTCTACATCTCAACTTCACCATTAGCCTCGGCTAAGAGAGGAGAGGGAAAGGGAGAGATTTCCTCTTTGTGTATCATTTGCTTAATCAATGTGAAACACAATCCCTGCCAGTCTGAAAATAGGTCTCAAACAGTGACAGTTAAACAGCTGTGCAATTTGTCTATTGCCCCGAGAACAAAGTATTTATATAAGGTTTGGCTGAGCAGAAAAGAAGGCTGGGAAAAGATTCAGCAGCTCTCATAGGAGAGGGGAGATGACAGTGTCTTGAGCTGTTAACATCACAGCGTGCCCTGCTCTGTTCAGGCACTGCTTCCCACCAGCCCAAGCCTATGTTAATTTAATCAATGAAAACATCCTGTGCCTCCCCAGTTTGGCAAAGGTAGGATTTGGGGTGAAGGAGATCTCCTTTGCTTACTCTGCATATTTTGCCAGAATCCCCCAACTCTGTGAAATGTCAAGAGAAAGATCAACAGAGTGAAATGTAATCTCAAAGAGAAACACAATATTTTTTAAAATGTCCTCACAGCAGCAATCATAATAAAAATACAAACCTGAGGTTTGTAAAAATCTAGCAATAAAACCACAGACATCTTTACAACTCCCAGATACCCAGAGCTCCCCGGCAGCAAGCACAAAAAGCCTCCCAGACACAAGGAGCAAAAGTCTAACTGGGGACCAGGCCTAATTGTTTTACAGCCTGCAAAAAAAAAAAAGCCACACATGACACTAATTCACAGGTCATTACCAGCCACCATCAGGGAAGATAAAATAAATTCCCTTCATTTTCCCTCACCTAGAGACCATGGAGCAGCTGAGTTTCAGGGAGGTGGAAACTGTGCTTACAGGCAGTATGTGGTTTAGGTTTATAAGGCAAGCTCAGATGTTTGTGCTGTTTCCTGGTCATTAAAAGCCCTTTTTAAAAGCCAGATTACAGGAATCTGTACTTCCTGAGCTAACAGTGAGTATGTTCTGTTCCACAGGAATAGAGATCATCTCTTTCAGAATGTGAGGCAGGCCCTTGGGCAATGTAGCTCAGCTTCCCAGTGTGCTCTGGCAGGTTATTTAATATTTCCATGCCTTGAATCTCCCATCAGCAAAAGGAATCCTGTATTTAGATCCTTTCCAACCTTAATGATTCAATGATTTCTCCCACTCTTTGTCCAACCAGGTTTAAAGCTCTTCCCATGGGGACCACTTATCATGAGGGGGCAATGGAGGACTGTGGCAGCACAGGGCTGTGCAAGGTGAACACTCACCTGAGCATGGAGCAGGATTATAAAGGACAGAGTGCAGCTGGTGCAGGATTTTCTGGACTCCCTGGCTTTCTTACATGTTTGACTTGGGTACAGCAGGATTTTGAGTGCCCACCTGTTTTGCAGGGGGAGGTGGGCACCAGCTGGCTGAGATGATGGTACTGATTCAGCTATGGACAACTGTGGTGACTTTTCCTCTGTCTGTCACGGAAACGAACTCATGTGGTGGCGATGATGGGAAATTATTCACAGGGGAAAAAAGAATTCAGTGTAGGCCAGGTTTGAAAAATCCAGAGTAAAACACAGCCTCAGCCTAGTACTGTACAACTGTACTGTACAACTGTCAAGTCGCATTGCAGTAGGTTTCTTGATGCAGATAATTTAATGATTCTTTGGCCCACGGGCACATCTCCCACTGCGAATCTGCTTCTCCAGAGCTGCTTTATCACTGACCTGAAAGGCAGCAATCAGGGCTCGTGTGTGTAAATGTATGTGACGAGCGCTAATGCACGATAATGGCCACAGCGCATCCAGCGGGGCTGACAACACCCACAAGGTTCTGGATGTGTATTTTGCTCCCTGAACATAGAGGTCACTGGCTTTTTCCTGATGATCTTTGACAGAATACAGTAGGCAGAGCCCGAGCATGCATATATACATCTGTCAGTGATTACTTAATACTTAAGAGTAGTTTTAGAGGTATTTTTGTACAAGCCATAAAAAAAAACCAAATTGCAGATGTCACGGGTCATCTTTTGCCCTAGAAAAAAACCCTTTGTTCTTCCCCTCTTATTCCTAGGCTATTCACAATTTGTCCTTTTTCCTTTGTGGACTAATTGTGCAAGTTTAGCTGCCAAGTTCAAGAGCTTTTTGAAAACTGTTCTGGGCCTTAATCGCACTCTTTTTTGATTGGAATGAGAACCCTTACTCCCCAGATTTCTGGGAAAGGCCCATGATATAATTGAAAGGTGGGAACTGCTTTTGTCCTTGTTTGTACAGTCACAGAATTCTGGCTAATGGCCATCTCATGAATTAATGCTGAAAAATAATGGATTTACTAAGAGTCTGGTTGGTAAAGTGGAGATAAGGGAGCTGAGTAAGGGGCTGACGCCTTCTCCCAGCCAGCAATTGTGGCAATGTTTTACGACTGGGGAGTAGGTCAATTCACTTGCACATTTAATGGATGAGATAAGGGCAGATTGCACTAAATTAGCTTTCTGGGCAATATATGATCTCAGGGATGTAAAACCCTTCTGGCTGCTGAGGGAGCTGCCTGCATGTCCTTCAGAGCAAGGCCGGGCAGAGCTATTTGCAGATGATGCTCTCTTGTACTAAACACAACTGTTGGTGCTCCTGAGCATCCTGCTATAAAATCATGACCCTCTGGCAGTGCAGGTAGTGTGCCACATCTGGGACACAGCTGGCCCCACTCTGCTCAGCACCACTTCGCTAGTGGGAAGTGAAGCTGCAGCAGTTTCCAGAGGGATCTGTGTGTTGTGCCCCTCCAGTCCATGCACAGAGATGTGAGTGCAGCTCATGGCAGCCTGTTCCTGCCTTCTGCTCCTCCAGCCGCAGACATCAGGCTGGATTAGGCACCTCCTGGATCCTGACCTGCTTCTTCCTCCTCAATAGATGTCTGAGCCTCAGTTTCAGCACTTGTCATCAGATGTTACTTGTTCTGCAGGAGGAGGTTTCCTCTGGTACCCCGAACCCCCCCAGCCAAAATGTTGTGCAAACAACAGAAGAACAATAACTAAAACCAGTCTCTGCCTTAAGGAGCTGACAGCATCTGCCTTATTCCTCCCAGCTTCTGTAAATAAATCCTTGGTAATGTTGCTGGTTTTCAGAGGACGATAAAAGGACCTGTCGACACTCCCTGCACAGACTTTTCCTGCCATTCACTGAGCTTTCCACTCCCTCTCCCACGCAGGGAGAAGTTTGTTAAAAATTAATTCTCATCTGATGACTGCTAATTATCTTAGAGGCTGTGGGTAAAGTGCAGCAAAGGGACCAAAGGCAGCGCTCAAGAACAGCCCTGCAGGAGGAATGCTGGCTTGGATGGTGCCACTGAGCGGGATCAGCTTGTGAGGGTTTTAACTGATGCTTCTCCAGTGGGATGTCTGATAGCAGAGCAATGAAAAACGGATCAGTAGAGAGGTCTCTGCTCACATACATCTGGTTCTGATTTTTAAAATCTTCCCTTTTGAACCGGGGAGAGCTCACATCACTCTTCGGATTTTAATATTTTGGTTGAGTTTCATCCTGGCTGTTGTTCCCCACCAAGCTCTGGGACAGACTCTGCACAGTAACTTTCCCTGCCCTCCCTTGCACACTGTGAGCAGGGAACTTGTCTGACAACCTGTGTGCTGCCTGCTTGCAAGGAGGCACAGCCTCTCCAGTGTGCTCTCCTTCCCGGCGGGGTGAATGGGAAGCTAATCCTGGATTCCTATCTCAGCCCTGCTGATCTAATTAATAGTAACTCCTTTGGCTTTATAGGGTGGAGGGTGCCTGGATTTAGATCTGCATTACCGGAATCAAAACCAGGCCAGCTGTGCTTGTTGATATTAGAGATGCACAGCAAAGTGAAACAACCTCCATGTGCAGTGACGTGGGAGAGGTGATTAAACCTTCCTGCTTCCAGCTCTGCAGCCGTGTGTGAGGAATCTGTGCTCTTTAAAAAACAAGGCAAGCAAAAGAAAAATAAGGAGAGAGGCACCTGGAAAACCAAGAGCCAGCAAGAGTGGGAAGATGCACTGCCTCTAATGTCCTGGAAAATCTCTGTCTCTGCCCCAAGTAGACCCTGGAGAGTAAACCCAAGATCACAGAAAGCACGGGGTAGGAAGACAGATCATCTGAGGCAGACACAGGACAGGACCAGCCTTGCCCTAAACTCTGCCTAATATTGACCTGCACTCGTCTCCCCTTAACTAATTAGCATGGGCCTTCTAAAGTACACGTGGCCCCTCCACCAAGCACACACCAGTCTCCACGCGCCCTCTTACCTGGTCTCTCTGTCCCCGACAGCATGGAAAGAAGAGCCCAGAGCTGGCAGTGGCAGGCAGGTCCTGCTGCTGTCGGTGGTGCTGCTGGGAGCCCTCCTTCCCCTGTGGGCGTTTCACTGTCCAGGCTTTGCAGCCACTTGGGAGATCCTGCGTGCAAACAATGTGGGACATCTCCGGTGCAGCCAGGCCAGCCCACGAAGGGCACAGGGGGTGATGTGGTGTGGGATCAGGGCAGTTCCTCAGCTGGTCCTGAGACAGACTGGCCAGCCTGCTGCCCTGCACTTAGCAACAAGGTCCTGGCAATCCCCATAGATGATTGCATCCCATCAAATCCAGGCAAATCCACCCATGCAGAGTTCCCTGCTCTGCAAAGCTTGACCATATGGCTAAGGAATAAGCCACAAAGGGACAGAGGTCTTCGAACAGAAGTCCAGGACTCAGAGGTCCTCAGATCTGGAGTCTGCTTGCTGGATTTTCCACCCAATCCTGTCAAATCATGGGAGTCAAGAAATCTGGGTTTTATCCAGTTTCCCCATGGATGTTATATCTGACCCTGTGGTGGTTGCTTAGAGCCAGTCTTTGAAAAGATGCCACAGTTCCCACAGAAAGTTGTAACTGCATGAAGCACATAATTACATTAGAGGCACAAGCCATGGACAACACAGGGCCTTATGGACCACTGCATGTTATATCAGAGCTTTTTGGGATCTCTGATTTTGGGGATGCATAAATATTTTACTGTAAAATGCTCATATTTGAGAACCCTGTGTTTGCACTTTGATGGACTGGGAATTTGAATTTCTGGCCATCTCCAAAGTTCAGGAGTTGTGATCAGGGCCAGAGCTTCCTCCAGCCCAACTCTTCAAAGAGGATTTGCTGAGCTATGATTAACTCGATTACATTGCATCCTTCTCTTCAGGATTTTTTAAAGAACTTTGCAGATATTAATGACACATAATTACTATGCTCACATTCCCATTTTGAACACGGAGAAATTGGGGCAGCTCAGTGCTGCTCACCTGGTGAGGGGCAGAGCAGCCTTTCAAAGGATGACAAATCGGGGTGACAACTGCAGGCTGAAACATCTCAGAAAGGAAAACTTCAGAGAAACCAAGAGGACATGGAATAAATGCTCGGGGACTATTTCGGTTTTGTTTCTGAATGAATGTATTTTTATCCCTTGGCTTCCAACAGGTTTTCCTTACACGGAATACAGGTGTGTATTTCTGTTCTATGGATGTCACATCTTAAGGCCTGTAAAAGCACTTCCTTTGCAACAACACAGCTGGGGGTTTTCCTTCATCTGTGTTCAGTTATTAGGGATCCATATTGAATTAACATCCGTCTTTCCTGCCAAGATGATTCAGATGGCAAATGCATTTCTCTTTTGGCACAGGTTCTAACTGAATCATCTTCTCAGACTAGTTCGTCACCTAACGGGATCCTAAATTAAGAGTGCACATTTTATATAAAAAGATGGATGCATATGAGATAAAATGAAAGGAAAGCCATGAACAGGAGAGGGCTTGTTCTCTGGGTCTATGTCTGCCAGACATTGCATTTGAGCTCAGCCTGGCTTTGTGCTGCTGCTGGGGGCATTGCTCACACCCACCCCACACTGGTGGGACACGGCAGCCTCCTCCTCCCCACTGCAGGGCCTTCCTCCATCACTGCTGGTAGAGCTAAATCTCCCTCTGCACCAGGCTTTCCACATCTAAATGCCCATTTAAAACTGGTTGTCTTTGCGTTTAGCTTTGACTAAGAACTAATGAGCTCTCCTAAAAATATTTCCCTCCAGGCTATGTTGCACTTCCTTATCCAGTGCTTTAGGAGTAGCTAAGTGGATGTAGATCCATCCTCCCTGTCCTCACACACCACAGAATCACCTTGAGGGTACACAGAGCCACCAGATTGCAGCTTGACACTGTATTTGATTTTGGTGAAGGTGTGAAATAGTTCTCTGTGCTGTGTATAGAACTTCTGTTGACTGAGCAAATTATTATCTCTAACTTGTGGAAACTTTAATTGCCCTTCTCTGTTGGCTGCGTCAAAAAAATCAAGTTTCTGTTTCTTCATTTTTAAGTCCTTTGTAAAGTATCTTATTTCCATTACAAATACAGAAAAGACACTATGTGCACATATCTGGATGTGAGATAAATCTTATTTGGCTGTTCCTACGTGCAATTCACAGGGGCCATGTCCTGCTCATGGGCAGATCCCCAACTGCCAAACCTTTTTGTGCTCATTAGCTGTGTGGGAGTGTCCATGCATGTCTGACAGTGCACACACTGTTCACCTGAGCTGGTGTGCATCTTTCAGAGGTAGAATCACAGGCCAGTGACTGTGGCACATGCCATCATCATCTTCCATATGGATTTATAGAGAAAATATGGAGAATATCCAGCCATATATGGCTGCACATCCAGGGCCTACCCTGCTGGTGGGCAGTTCAAGGTCACATATATTCATATATTCATGCAAAATGAGTGCAGAGCCAAGGTTTATGTGCAGAGCTGGACAGGCTGCAGGAATTCCACCCCAGCAGCTCTGCTGGGGCCTTGATGCAGCTGCTCTTGTTTCATTGGGTTTGGGGGGAATTCACACACGTGGGCACAGAAACACATATGGATAATTGCCAACAGCACAAGAATTTCCCCAGCTCTGGGCCCACTTTTTCCCACACATCCACACGCTCACCTTGCCATGGTCCTTTGGAACATACACAACTTCTGTTCACAAAAGTGTTTCCACTCCCTTGTCCTTCACATGGACACACACGTATGTGCACACACACCACTTCCCATTTCTCACACACTTCTGCCCCCAACACACAGACACACCTGGTGTCCCTCTGTCCTGGTTTCAGCTGGGACAGAGTTCATTTCTTCTCAATAGCTGGCTTGGTGCTGTGTTTTGGATTCAGAATGAGAATGCTGTTGATAACACATTGATGTTTTGGTTCTTGCTAAGTTGTGTTTATCCTAAGTCAAGAACTCTTTTTTTCTTATTTGTGTCTCATGCTCTGCCAGTGAGGAGAAACAAACTGGGAGGGAGCATAGCAGGGACAGGTGACCCGAACTGGCCAAAGGGATATTATTCCACACCATGGAATGTCATACCAAATATATAAACTGGGGAAGTTACCTGGAAGGGGCCGACCTGGCTTCGGGAAGGGTGGGGGGCCTGGCTTCAGTCAGCGAGTGGTGAGCAGTTGTATTGGGTTTTTTATTTGTTCTTTTCCCTTTTTATTATCATCATTATTATTATTTACCATCATTATTGCATTTTACTTTGTTTTTAATTATTAAACTGTTCTTATCTCAACCTACAAGTCCCGCGCGCGCTCCCGGCGCGCCCCGCCCCGTGCGCGCTCCCGGCGCGGGCGGGCGGGGCCGCGCTGCCCCCCCCGTTGCCACAGCGACGGGCCCGGTGCCGCAGCCGCACCTGCGCCTGCGCCGCCGCCCCCGGTGCCGGTGCCGCCGGTCAGTGCCGGCCCCGCGGGGCGCCAGCGGTGCTTCGGGCGGGGGCAGAGGCGGACCCGGCTCGGGCTGAGCAGGTGAGGCGGCTGAGGGGCGGCTGAGGGGCGGCTGAGGGGCGGCCGAGGGGCGGCCGAGGGGCTGCGGCGCGCTGTGCCCTCTGCCCCGGGCCGGCTGAGGGGGCGGCGGCGCCATCGCGACCCCCGGGGCTGGGCGTGGGGCGGGGGAGCGGCATCGCCGCGCCGGGAGGGGGCTGAAGCCTTTCCGCCCTCACACGCACCGCCGGGGGACCCTCCCGGGGGGCGGCGGGCGGGGGGTGTCGCGTTAGGCGGGGCTGCAGCGGGGCCGGGTCCTGCGCCGGCCGGAGGAGCCGCGCCCCGGGGCGGGGGGGATGTGCCGGCGGTGGGGAGCGATCGGATCCCCCTCGGCCGCCACCCACCCTCCGGGGCCGCGGTCCGAGAGCCCCCCGGGCCGGTCAGACCCCCCGGGCTCCGGGGCCGTTGCGGGACAGCGAACAGCGCGGCGGGTGCGGCCCCGGGCCGGTGCGCCTGGTGCTGGCGCTGGACCAGAGCGCCTCCTGAGAGCATCGGGGGCTCTGTGCCGGTCAGTGGAGCACAGAGGATGCGGGGGCTGCCCTGCCCCTCGCTGCACCCCCTGTCTGTCCGTTCGTGCCGGCTGAGGGGCAAGGACGTGTCTGTATTTCTGTCTGTGCCCGTCGCCCGCCCGGCTCAGCTCAGGTTTGGTGGGGCCGCTGCCCCCGCCCGCGCCCATCGGGGCGGGTGTGACACCGCATCCTCCGCACCCTTCTCGGGCTCCTTTTGCGTCGCACCTTTTCACTTCAAAAAGTGACAACAGTGTCGCCTCCATGAGTAGCACGGGGCCCGCAGAGGGCTGGACGGGTGGGTCGTGTGCGTTTTGGAGTGGGTAGGGAATAACCTTGGTTTGAGAGGAGGAGATTTTTCCTTCCGAGGAGAACGCCTGTCGCTTGTGGATATGGCAGCGGAGAAGTGCAGGGCGTCCTCAGGCACGGAGATGCTTCCAGACGCAGTTTCCCTACGCAGGACATAGGGTGGGACAGCGGGGAGGAAGGAGGGGCCCTTCCCGCCCTGGACAGCAGGGAATGCACCTGAGTTTGCCTTGGTAAATTGGGTAAAGCCAGACAGAGAAGGTAAATATGAACTCGGGCTGAGGCAGCGCCGAGGGTGGAATTGTCCATTTTGATCTGCATTGCAGGTGCATAGGAAGCATCCAGGGTACTTGTTGGCTTTGCTTAGATGGTAAGATGCTTAAGCTTAAAAGGCTTTATTGGTGCTTTTGCAATATAAATAATACTCCTTAATTAAAAAATAAAAAGACAAATGGATGTGGCTGTAAATACAGTACCTTTTCCCATATAACTTGCTCATTGGTGAATGTAATTCTGTAGTGCTTTATTATGACTGAACCTCTGGGAGACAAACATTTATGCTCTTAAACTGCACATCACTTTTTGGGTTGACAATTTAAAGCAAGTGCTTTATAAAGAGATAATGGCTGACTTGTAATGTTGTTAATTTTTCAAGCTTTTGGTTGTACTGGGATTCCAGCAGTTTTTGTTAGTGAAACAACAAAGATCAGAAGGTCATAATAGAGGAAAGTATTGGCTGCTTAAGTAGAAGAAAAAGAATATTGGCTGAACTGATGCATGAACACTTGCTTTCATCCTGTTGCAATACTTCTCCTTAATATATTTGTAAAGTTTCGTCCCTCATGCCCGTAGAGAAGACCCAGGTCTCATGACCAATCTAGATGCTCTGTGTATTTTTCAGTCCAGTAGTTGTTGCAAACTCTGGAAGAGCAATCATTTCACTCCTTATGGTTGTTTCCTTCACATCAGATTTCAGATGTAGCTGCATATTGTCAGGACTTTTAAACAATTTTTTAAAGTGCATTTTGTAACTTGAGTTACAAAAATCACCTGGTCCCTTAGTGTGCCCTAATTCAAGAGGCTGTAGGTGTTAAGGGCAATATATTTGTTCATCCAGTTCTACCACGTTAGTCAGTCCTTTAACTGCAGTAGGCAGGAGACAAACTCCTCGGTGCTGTTATTCCAGAATGTGGATCCTAGTGTAAAGTAAAATATTTATTGAACATTATAAACAGAATAATAAAAGGAATGCATTGTAATAAACTAGTTTGCAAGTTTACTTTTGCTACTGTGTTAGACTTTGATTTTTAGGTGTCTCGTTTCTGTTCAGTGGCTTAAAAATGGTGCTTTAAAGTAGCAGTGCTGTGAAGGATTGCTTTTATATCCTCAGAATTCACAATGTGTTGGGTAAACACAGAATACTATTATGTAACTCGTCTTTTTACTCGAGTTCATGTTTAACCTCATTTTTCATAGTAAAGTTTGAAAAGGTAGCAGTTGCAGTTTATTTTGTGTAGAGAATAGACCTCATCTTTTTTAAACTTTATGGTGCTTAAGAATGATTTTGCTGACAAGTGACACTTTGTGTATATGTTGATGTAGGTCTGCCTGTTAGTAACTAAAAGTGGTGGCGTTTGTTGAGCAGCAGTTCACCGAAAATCTAGCAGTCAAATAACTTGATGCTTTAGGGGAAATGGTTCACTATAGGGCATAGTTTTTTTTCTTACTGCTGGTTTAGAAAGCAAAACCACTGCTGAAGGAAGGAAAATCTAGGGATTGTGGTGTTGAAGAAAGAGAGGTGCTTTGTTCTCCTGTAGCCTCGTTCATGTTGCGGCAGCACTGGGTGAAACCCAGAGTGGCTGTGAGGGGTTGAACAGCACAGACACAACTCCTGATGGGGCTGCCAGGCTGCTGTTCCTGACAGGGATGTGCTGCAATGAGCCAACCTTGTGTAACCACAGCCAGGACTCCCAGGAGGGTCTGGCAGAGCCTGTGGGTCCCTGGGAACACGGTCCGAGGTGTCCAGGACCCGGATGGGGCTGAGGTGGGAGGGTGCCCTTTGTTCAGGCACAAACGGTATCACCAGGGCTCTGCTTTCCTCTGCTGAAACAAACCCCCCCCTCCCTTCTTGTGCACTAATCTAATGTATATCTGAAAAGCATACAAAGATGGTAAATAGTGCATCGAGTAGAGCCAAGTTGGAATGTTAGTCCCTGATTACTCCGTGCTGTCCCTCACCTCCAATTCCTTCACCTGCTTGAGGACACCTGGCATCTTTTTCCTGTCTGGCTGTAGGATCTTCAATGAGTCTGGGCGTGATCCATCTCTGTGCTCATTTTTAAGTGGTGTAAAAAATGTCTTCCTCTAAACCAGGATGTCCAGCAGTGTGATAATGGGTGTTAGTCTGTCTCCATGTGATCAGTGAATAATTTAATCTAATAATGTTTGCAGTTATATACCAGGTCATTTCTCCCAGTGATGTTAAAGAGCACGATACTACAAATGGGAGCAGTAGATTTGTTTACTGCTAGAATTTAGAGGCATGACAAAATATTGCTGAAAACAATGTCCTCAGAGTGTATCAGAACTTCTGCAAACTGTTTGTTGGGGTGTTTTTAAATAATCATTAAAAAAAGCTTTGTATTGCTGTTTCTTTCCTTCTATTGGGGAACATGTTTGTTCTCACTTCAAGAAAACCTTTGGTTTGTGTTTAAAATATGAGAAATATGTTTCTGCTTGTTGGTTTAAACTATTTGACTGAGAGCTGGGATTTAAGATCAGTGTTATTTAAAAACAATGGTGGACTGAAAACTGTTAAATGTCATGGCTTTTTCCCGAACAGAATGGTGGCTGCCTCCAGAAAGGCTGAAAATATGCCAGGGAACAGTAGCTCCCTGTAATCCGAGCCGGTGCCCGGAGGGAGGGCACAAAAGGCACAGCAGATCGCATTTCTGTGGAGCAGAGGTGCCGAACTCGGGAAGAATCTATGTGTGGGGAAAAACCGTGGGAATGATGTCAGTAGTAGAAGTGTGCCCGTTTGCTTTCCATCCTCAGGAAAGCTCGATTTAAGCTGCGTAGCTTTATTGTCTCAGTCTGAGATACCTGGGTTATGTAAGGGAGGGTATAAAGCACCTCTGTTTGGAATCCTTTGTCTTGGCATCCTGTTTAATACACAAAATCTTGCTTAAGAAAGGACTTGGACATCACCACTACCAGATTTCCTTCATCAGCAGCTCTCAAAACCTTTAGCAAAGTGGAGACCAATTTTTGTATGTTTGATTATAGTTGCTGTTCTAAAATAATAAAAATCGATGGGTTATGAAACAGCATCACAAAATGCATTAGAGGAAAGTGTCTCCTTGGCCTGTTACACTTGCCTGGAAATAGTTGTGCAGTTCTGTAGAGTTGCTGTTAAAATAGCTGCTCTCTGTAAACGAGCTCTCAGGACAGATTGATTTAGCTTGCTGTCAGGCTTCAGTGCCTTCTGCTGTGTCTCACAAATATTCCAGGTAAACTCTGAAAATCACCATTTCTGCGTTTAGGAATTCCATGCAGTTGGAGCTCAGCTGAGTGCCTGGAGCTGATGCTGCAGCAGGAAGCAGTTCTGCCTGTCCCACCCCCCTGACCTGCTTCCAGATTTTATTTTTTATTTTTATTTTTTGCGCCTTCCTCAGGCATTTCCAGTGCTGCACAGTGAACCCGTCACCTGAAAACAGGCAGTGGAAAAGCCAGTTCGTTTTCAGATGCACCAGTTCCCTGACCTGGTTCACTGAATGACCAGGAAGGTGATTTTGGAGCACTTCAGAAATGCAACACTAAATTCTACCTCGGTGTATGTGAGTGGGGTGGGTGAGAGAAAGTCACATCTGGGCTGGGTAGTAAAATAGTCACACATCTGTGTGATGGTGGGTTATTGTCCTATTGGGGAGGGGGAAATGCCCAGCCAAGTCACTTACTTGAAACCAGCTCAGTAATTCTTTTGGTTTGTGTTTCAGCAAGCTTCAGAAAGAACAAATTTTTAAATTACATGAATGCATTTTCTTCAAGTTCTGGTGCAAGTTACACATTATTGATCATAGCACATAAAATAAAAAGAGGACACACAGCATTCATAAGTGAGTATTTTGATATCTGAAAAAAACCCTTGGCTGTTCCATAGTGTGGTGTGATTTCTAAGCATGACTCTGGAGTTATACTTAGCAGATCCTTGTACCCAAACCTCCCACAGCCCACCTTGCCAGCTGAAGTCCTGATTCAGCTTTAACTGAAGCTGGAGAACTTTTTTCAAAGCCATTAGGAAAATAGAATCAGGCTCCATTTTATGTGTAACATTTGATACTCTGTTAGTCTGGGAGAACTGAATATTAATTTTCTTGTCATTCTCCTTCTGACAAAAGAAATTGGTTTACTAGAAAGACTAACAGAATCACAGAATATTCTGAGTTGTAAGGGACCCACAGGATCATCAAATGTGTCTGCAGTTTTGTGACTGCCTCATTGTGATTGGGATGGAATCTGTGTCCTGTGGCTTTGATGGAGGTTATATGAAAATAAACTATTCTATCCTCTGAATGAAGGGGTGAATAAAATAGAAGAGCCATTTATCAGGAGCATGTGCTAGAGAGCAGAAGAGAAGAAACCTGTTCCTCTGCATGACGATGTAGCCTTGCTCATGAGGACTTTTATGGTCACTTTAAACTAATTATTACATGGACTTCATCATTGTTAAAGGGGTTCTTCTGAAGCAGTCAGTGTAATTTAGGTATCACCTTCTTTGTTTCCCTAAAGTGAATTAGGCCCAAATTGGGTCATTTTCAGAGCTTTCTGCCATAGCAGGCTATTTGTTCCTGATGGCTGTACAGCCATAGCCCTGGATACCCTGGTATGGGTCACAGTAATTGTGTCTGTATGAAATGCCACTGCAGGAACATTTGATTTGGTTCTCTAACAGTCTCTGTCACAGTAGTGATTTTAGCATCTGATTACTTTTAGTCAGTCTCTCTTCCATTGTGACAGCTCCAGGGGTGAGTGGTCTCAAGGACAGAAAGCTCCATGTGAGCTATTCCTGTCAGTCCTGACTCCAGGTGCACAGTCGGGCCTGTGAGTGGTCGGCAAGTTCTGAGCAAAGTACCAGCTGGTTCATTTGGAGCATCCACAATTAAATCATTCCTACCAGGACGGCGTCCACTTCATTATTCTTCCCGCTGCCACACCAGCTGCTGTAGGAGTAACAAAAAATCATCTCTTACTAAAGTAACCTGTAGTTCCTGGGACGTTGAGAGATTCACTGTAAAGAATCTACAGAATCTTTGATCAGGAAATGATGGGGAAGCCAGGCAGAGAAACCACTGAGTAAAAGAGCATCAAAAGCAGTAGAAATGGAAAAGCAGCTGAGAAAGCGAAATTATGTCCTTCCTCTGGGGGACAGTGGCACAGTTCCTTCATACCCTCCATTGTCTCCAGGAAAGAACTACTAATTTTAGTTGGCTTAAAACACACAGACAAAAAGAACATGAGAACAAGTTATTGGGTCAATAATGGCGTGTGAACATTGTTACATTTTAATGCAGAAGGCAGAGGAGGAGGGGGATAAAGGGATGGAGATGTTGCTGCAAGAGATGCTGGTTACTGGTAAGGGGGCACTGGAGAAGGGGAGGGATGTCCAGAGGTGGATGTGTAGGCCAAGCAATTGTCTCAAAAGCTTGATTTAACAGCACTTGACCAGTTGAAGTGGTTTAGTCTGATGCACAGGTGAATGAGGGTTGAACAGAAATCTGAAACTGTGAACAGGCTGGTGCTAAACTGTTATTGCTGAATTACGTCAGCAGTAGTGACACAGAATCAGTTTGGGGGGAGTTAAAGTAAATGTCTAAGCAGAAGGGTAGCCAAGCCCTTGAGTTGTGTGTGGAGATTGCAGGGTCTCCTTTATTATGTCCTTTGAAAGGAGCTGAGCAAACACTTTGGGAAGGGCATATGTCTGGAGATGGAGAGCTGATTTAAGCAAAGAACAGAGCGACTCTCAGCTGGGCATATCAGCATTAGAGCTGTGTTTCTTAGAAATGCTTGGTCAGTTCAGTGGCAATCTTTAAAATGGGGACTGGCTAAAACTTTAACGGTTCTTCTGAGAAGAATCCTGTGTCCTTATTTAGTTCTTGAAATTTTATTTTGTTTTGCAAACAAATGGCATTTTGGCAGCTTTTGTCACATTTGGAGGGGGCACTGGCCAGATAGCAGTTGAGAGGAAAATGCCTGCCTCCCATACACGTTCCAAGGAGATTTGGATATGTGTTGGTAGAGAGCTAGAGCAGCTGCTCAGGTGATGGTCACCCCATCCCTGTAAAAAGAGGTGGTTGTGTTCTGTTTGGTGGATACCAAACAGGAATGAAAACGTTAAATAACTGCGTTGTTTGGGCTTCGTTCCAGTAGCTTCCCTTGGACTGTGTGTGAGGTCAGAGATGAGCATCTCCCTCCTCCTATCTTGCAGCAGGGTATGGAGATGCTCTGATTTTATGCAAAGGCACCTGATATGCAGCCAGATGCTCGTTGCCTTGAAACATTTTGAACTCTCTCCAAATACTTAAGATCAGAAAAGGCCTGGAGCTTTCACATCCTCTGCAAGGCAAGATGTGGCTCTTCAAAAGTTAGTGACTGTTTATGGTGAGCATGTGAAGAAGTTGCATTGAAAGCTCTTATTTAATATTTTTCCTTTTCCATTTACAATTTATTTATTTTTGTTCCCTTTTGAAGGGAATGTGCAATTGTAAAACAGAAAGCATTTTTAAGGTGAGCTAACAGGAATGATAATTTAAGTTCCCTTCTCCGCTTTACTGGAAGATGAGGGCTTAGGTAGGTGCAGTCAGGATTAAGTGTTGCATTTAATGTTCCCAAGGGAGTTTTGTTTGACTCGTTCCATTTGTTCCTTCTTAACTATATTCAAGAGAAATTACGAATTTGTGGGAGTTGAGTCTCAATCTTTGAGAGCTATATTTGGAAACATTTGGTGGTGTGGTGGTCCTGAAAAATGAGAAATTGGGGATGTCTTAAGGGTGGAATGCAGTGTACAGCTGGGTAAAGCCTGTGGAGCTGTGGCAGGTTGGACACTATTGGTGTTTAGGGCCAGTCCTGCTGCCAAAGAGGTGTGTCCCCATCACCACTGAATGCTGCAGTGCCCCTTAAATGTTTTATCATCCTTCCGAAATGCCACGTGCATTCCCAGGGGACTTTGCCAAGCTCTGCATTGCACTGTTCCTTCCCTATACCAACATAGCAAGCTTTTTTTTTTTAAGTTGCTTTGGAGACAAGGGTAAAGGGGGGAAAACCATAGTGACCTGACTTTGTGTAGTGTGTGCAGTCCCAGGTTCTTCCCAGCACTGGCAACATTTATCTGAGGGATCCAGGTGGAGCCTGGCTGCTTCAGGAGCTGTCCCAGGATTTCCATGGTGGGAGGTGAAGATTGCTCCTCTGAGCTATAAAGGGCACTGATGACTTCTGCATTTTGCTGTTTCTCTTGTGCTTTTTGAGCTTCTTGTTTCAGAGAGCCCAAGAAGAAATTACCTTAGTGCAGTCCCAGGACTGCTCTGTAGGATTCCCTCTTGGAAACCCCAATGGGAGACGCACCTGAAGACATTTTTATTTTTTCTTTAGCCTGACCCCTCCCAAGACCATGTTTTCTGTCAGACCTCAGCTCCCCCTGGGAGCAGTTGTTGGATATGATTTGTGGCTCTTCACATTACATACTAAGAATCAGGAGGTTGAGAGTTGCTAAGGAACTGGGAGTAGCTGTAAATCCCACTAACCAACCTCCCTGGAATATAAGTTTCTTGATTAAGAATCCCTTCTGAGCCTCTGTGTCAGAGCTCCAGCTCTGGCTTTATTCTGCTGTCATACCCAGTGGGTCAGAGTGGGCACTTAAGAATTGGGATGATTCCATAAAGCTCCCGTCTGTCTGAAGTCAGCTTTGCAAGCAAGATGGTGTCACTTTGAAAATGTACCACAGCTGAAATATCATCAGTCCTTGGAATGAATGGTGCCCCACAGTAACTGCTGTGCCTGTGGATCCATCTCCCTTCAAACAGCTCCCTGACACTGTGGGCAGCGATGGGGTGTCCCGGGCTGGGGATGGCAGTCACGGCTCGGGTGAGCTAGTTCAGAGCCATGAAAAAGATCCTGCATGCACAACTCGGTTTATTTCTTGTTTAGCCACCCCAGAAACCTCTTTTTAGAATGTCTTTGGTCCATAATTTTTGCCTGTTTGCTAATGATGGTGATTGTGAAAGGACCCATTCCCTCAACAAAGCGCAGTTGGCACCACTACCCACATTCCTGGGCACTGAACTTTGATCTCTGTTACAAGGTAACCAAGAGCTGTTTGGCTCTTGCACAGAAGTGGATTCCTTAAGCATCTTTTGCACCTTTATTTTTTTACAAACAAATATTTGTTTCTGTAGGGATAAGTCAGTAAAAGATGAGTCAGTTCAGGTCATGGGTGAAATCAGGAATGCTCTGTGTGTGTGTGAGTTCCACACCATACCCCCAGGGGCTTTAGTGCATTCCCAAGGTGCAGGAGCACAGAGTTGGGTTCTTTTGGGGAATAAAAGTATAGAATTAAATGCAGGGCTGTGTTATGACTATGAATAACAAAAGCACATTACTTTCTCTGAGCTTATGCTCTGCCAGTTTTAAACTACTAGAAACAAATTTTTGTCATAAAACTACATACCAAAAAGAGCCCAGTGGAAAACATTTGCCATGACAAGGCAAGCCTGTTAAGGCCCCTCTTGTGCACAACATGTGGACGTGGTTGCAATGCCATTGCAGGTGGTTGTCCAGGCAACAGGAGTCCTGACTCTTCACTTACCTTTGTAATCTAATTACTGGAATGGTTTTTCAAGACTGTGCATATAATGGAATTTAGCCTTTCCTACGGTAACCATTGTTGCCTCATCAGGAGCAGTGGGAACGCTGGCAGCACAGGGATCCTCAGGGATGCCTGTCAGCATTGTACAGTTACCCATTTCTATCTCTGAGCGCTGCTGGAGCCAAGGCCTGGTTTTATAAGGCTGTTCCTCAAGGAGAGCCCAGTGATGTAACAGGTTTCCATGTACTCCTAAGATGAACAAGAAAAATCTGTTTGTTTTCTCCTTGAATGAAACATTGTCCTTGCCAGTTTTCTTGTTCCCTGTTGGGGCTGGTGCAGGACCAATCCTGCTCCAATGCAGCCGAGGAAATGCAGCAGCAGCCAGAGCTTCCCTTGTGCAGGTTCCCTCATGGCAGCCACATCCACGGCAGTGCCACCAGCCTGGCTGTGCTGGTGCATTTTAGTGCTTTCTTCCATGTTCTTGTCAGGGATGTTACTAATCCCTGTGTCCCTGGAGGTAAGTGGAAACCCCCTAGTAAGGCAGGGACATACTAACCCATTCCTTGGAACTCCACTTTTAACTTGTAACAGGATTAATGACTTAGACTGTCTGACGTTAATCCCTTATATGTGTTAACTCCAAACAAATGAGTTCCCTGCGCTGCTCTGGCCTAGGGTATAATTAGGCTTTCAGTCAACTTAGAGCACTTCTAATCAAAATAGTCCTGAAACTCAAAAAAACCTCTTGTGGCATTTGCTGACGACACATCAGTGCATTAACAGTAGAACTCATCCATTCCTGCTGATCCTGGCAGAGCGAGGATCTCCATACGGACAAGGTAACTCACCATGACAGTTCCATGTGCGTTCCCTGGCAGGGTGACTGTGGATCACAATGGCCACCTCAACCCTGGAGAACCAGCTGCAGAGTGCCCAGAAGAACCTGCTGTTCCTGCAGCGAGAACACTCCAACACGCTGAAGGGGCTGCACGCGGAGCTGCGCCGGCTGCAGCAGCACTGCACAGGTACCCTGGGGGGTGAGGGCGCCCCTGCCCATTCCTGCTCCAGCCCTTTCCCAGAAATGGAGTAACTGCTTCCTACTTCAGCAGTGAAACCTCAGCAGCAAAGCTGATAGTTTGGCTGGTTTACACATTTGTTACTTGGCAGTGGATCTTGCTTCTGGTGGTGGGAAGAGATAGTTCGGTGTTTACTAAGTCTGTCATTGTAAATCTGCTCACCAGGCAGTGTATGGGGTGTGGGACCAGGTATGGGGTTTGTGGTGATGTTCTAACAAAAATAAACAACTTTTCTCCTCAGATTTAACCTATGAGCTGACCGTAAAGAGTTCGGACTGGTCAGGTAAGGAATACATGGCATTTTTCTTGTAATGTTCATGTTCCATTTCCTCATCTTTCTCACCGTCTTTATTTTTTCTGTTATAAGTAAGTGAGGTACTTTGCACTGGGATGTTGGACTTTATAAATTCTAAAGGTATAATAAGCATAGTTTTCTACTTTCCAGACTTCTTGTTATTTATGAAGTAAACATCACAAGTTCTTTACCAAGGTCACACAGGAAAACTGCGAAAGAGCCAGGAATAGAGTATGGAAGTGCTGACTCCACTAGACAGTCAGTTCCCTGTGTGCTATATGGGAACACAGGACACAAATTTTAGGGGCAGAAGAGTGAAACTATTTTTAAAACTTAGCTGAGCTGGTGCTGTAATTACACTACACCACAAAGTTTTTATTTTTTTATATTTATGTGTGTGTGTATATATATATATATATATAAAATATAATATTATATGCACACATATATACACACTAGATCCTAGTTATTTTACATGTATTATGTTAACAACAGGTGAAGCACAGGAATAAAATACTCCCTAAGAGTAACCTCCCGGATCAGGGATTGTGTGGGATGGGTATTAGCTGAACTTAGTCTTTTGTATTCCCCTTAAGTCTTTGGGATGGCAAGAGGAACCCTATTGCACTGTTCTACATAGTGGCTGTTGTTAATGTGAAACACTTCTGCTTTTCCTGTTCTTGTAGAAAGTGGTAGTTCACGAAGTGATGAACTCAAAAGTAAGTGCAAAAATCTTGAAGCTCAGCTGAAAATCAAAGAGGCTGAAAATAGTGAATTATTGAAAGAACTTGAACAAAAGAATGCGATGATAATGGTGCTGGAAAACACTATTAAAGAAAGAGAAAAGAAGTATTTGGAAGAGTTAAAAATGAAAAGCCATAAGCTCAACATGTTGTCCAGTGAACTGGAGCAGAGAGCGAGCACGATCGCTTTCCTGACCTCTCAGCTGCACGCGACCAAGAAGAAGCTGATGAGCGCCAGCGGGACTTCAGAGGGGACCCCGTCTGGCAGCCCCGTGTTGTCCAGCTATAAACCATCCCCTCCCAAAGACAAACTGCCCGACACTCCGCGGCGCAGGATGAAGAAGAGCCTGTCGACCCCGCTGAACCCCGAGTTCGAAGAGGCCTACAGAATAGGGTCGGAGAGCAGGAAGCTGGTGCTGCGGGAGCCTGTGGATGCCATGCCCGATCCCACGCCGTTCCTGTTGGCCAGGGAGACAGCAGAGGTGCATCTGATCAAGGAGAGGCCGCTGGTTATTCCACCGATCGCTTCGGATCGCGCGCCCGGGGAGTCGCACAGCCCGGCCCGGGAGAAGCCGCACAAGGCGCACATCGGGGTGGCCCATCGCATCCACCACGTCACACCCTCCCAGGCCCAGCCCGAGGTGGAAACGCTGGCAGTGGATCAGGTCCATGGAAGCAAAGTGGTCAGAAAGCACTCGGGGACAGACAGAACTGTCTGAGTACACCATGGAAACGCTGTTCTGTGCTGGTTGTGCACTGTGATCCTGTAGGGTGAATAGCACCTGCGGTGAAGTTTCTTTTGATGCCCCATGCATGCCAAACTCCTTCCAGGTACATCATTAATACATTTTGCTCCTCTAACGAAACCTCCTAGGACTGTGTTCATATGGCAAGGTATATAACCACTCCATGCTGTGGCCAAATCGGGGGGACCTGACCGCTTGCTTCCGAGCGCTGCTCCCTTTAGTGTAACTGCACATGTGGACAGAGGCACGGGCTGCGTTAGTGAGCGATGGTAGAGAACAACCTGCACTCAGACCTCAGCCCCACGTGTGGCTGTGAACGTGTGACCTGTCAGAGGTTCTGTTGTCGTCACTGTGTACGTGAGCACGCCATACCCACCACTGAGCTCCGTGGCAGCCGCTCTCGCAGCAGCACTGAAAGTTGTGCACATGTACGTTCACTTTAACGACCTAAGGACATCCCCAGAGTCCCAGCAAGCACTACTTGATTAATCCTAAATACTTTGGTTTGTGGCTTTAAGTAAAATATGGGTGGGGGAAGCACCATTTAAAGGGTTAACGACCCTCATAGAAAGAGTATGAACACTGGGTTGTTGGGGGGGGTTAGTTTGGTTTTGGGGTTGTTTTTTTTTTAATCAAATGGCTTCATGACACATTTTATGCTAGTCAGTACACTGCACTTGTAGCACCTTCCGTATGGCTCAGAGCTCCTTTTCCAGGGAGGAAATGTAACTGGCTATCCAATATGGAAATGGTTCTTTATGCTCTAACCTGCACTTTTTTGTAAAGGGATTATTTTTGTTTCCTGAAGACCTTAGTCTTGTTCTGGGCATCATCAGACAGTGCTGGCTGCTGCCAGCTTAAAAACCTGAGCTGCCCCTCTAAAATGTGAGTATTTACTTGTAAGTGATGTAACCAATTCATACAGGAGAACCTGGCATCCTTGACTTCTGTCCTTGTGGATTGGGATGGACTTGCCTTGCACTTGCCCAGATTCCCCTACTCCTTTCTAGTAAGCAGCAGGTAAACCCAACAGCTGTTAGACTACTTGATTCTTTTTTATTATTTTTTTTCCTAGGAAAGAAAGGCATACTGGGAGCTGGGAGGATATGTAATTTGGGGAAAGGAACACAAGTTTGACCATTTTTCTTACATTCTGATCAGCACCTCCAGCTCACCTCTGCTTCACTCTTGTCTGCAGCCTCTGAGTAGGACCAGCAAGAAACATTGGCTCCCAAATGCTGCTAAGCTTATGATGTGCCTTTAAAAATTTGGAACGTGTATTCTCTGTGACAGCTGACGAAGGCTCCCTGCCTGCCCTGTCCCCACCCCTTGCCAGCTGTAGTCTGCCCCTCCTAAGCTTTTTCTGCAGCTGTGTTGGTGTGTGTCTCCCTCCGGAGCCTTGGGCCCCTGTCAGTGTCCCCGGAGAGGCACTGGCAGGATGGCCAAGCTGTTCCCCCACTGTGGTACCGCTGGAATCCCGCGCAGCATGACCCTCCCAGCAGGGCTGATCCCGGTCGGAGGGTGTGACCTCCCCACCCCTCCGTCACTCCCAAAGCCCCAAACTCGCCTCAGCATTGCGCCTTCTGGCTCGGTGGTAGGAATTTGTTTCACAAGTGGTGGGGAGGGATAGGGGAAAGCTGTGTCCTTGGAAAAGGGTGGGTTTAAACCAAGTTTGTTCCTCTGAGGTTTACTGTTTTTACGTGTATTGCATTAACCAGCAGCGGGTTTGGTTACTTTCGTTGTTGTCACCATATTTTTATGGTGATCTGTTGTATGACTGACCTGCTTGTTGGAGGCTGGTGGGAGGCACCGCTTCCAGGCGCCACAGAAGTGATGCTTTGGGCAATTAAAGACATTTCTTACAACCATCCAGGCAAACCTTAGTCTTTGTGTGTGTGAGACCAACTTATTCCCTCTTCTGCATCCACAGACTAGCTTGGAGCCTTTTCAAAAGGAAACACAAGTTACAAAAAACACTTTCCTCTTCAAGTGTGTTTATTTGGAGTATAATACAACCAAGCTAATTAATACTATTTAAAGTCAGGTGTGCCTAAGTGAACATGGCCCCACATCCCTGCTGCTGAATATCTGCCTGGGTTGAGGGTCTTCTCCCTGCCCCTCTGAAGGGTTGGATTCTGGGGGAAGAGTGTACTGCCTACTTCAGCTGTCACTCTGCATTCAAGGTAAGACAAACACCTTGAAGGACCCAGTGGGAAATGTGCCTCGTGGTGTAAAGATCAGCTTCAAACACGAGGCCAAAGCCCATCGCGTTCCTTCGCATGGACGTTGTGTACACGGGGGTCCGGAGCGTGTTCTGAAAGAGCAGGGAGGGGACAAGGACACTTCAGTAGTGCCTGAGGTACTACTGGGAACAGGAAGGGCCTCAAGGAGAGATGACTGTCTTCAGAAATTCACTTTTTTGTTAGAGGTCTTAAATATCCAATGCCCAGAAGCTGTAAATGTCCTTTATGTCATTAACTGGGGATGGGAAATGATTGAAAGAGTAGGGGAGTGTGAGAGTGTCCCAAGATACTGTCCCAAAGTGCCTGAAAAGAGGCAACAAACACATCGACCCCTTTAGAAAAGAAAAACCGTAATGATGGGTAATGGAAGGAGAAGTGTTCAGGGGCTGCCAGCTGTGGAGATGTGACAACAGAAGGAAGGTAATAAACTGAGTGGCCACCCTGTCCCCGAGGAGCCGTACCTGCAGTCGGAGCCTGTGTGCTTCCGTGGGGATTATCTTCAGGATGGGCAGCTCCACCACTGGCACGCGGGGCTTGCTTTGGATAAGGCAGCCTTGCTCCATGTCCCAGTCTGCTCCTTCCAGGAACAGACCAGAAACAAAGCAGCCTGTGAAGGCAGAAAATGCAGCATTTGTGTAAACTGAGCTACTAGAAAAGATCAGTTTAAGCCAAGTGTTCCTGCAGTCCCTGTCCTGGGCTTTCCAGTTATCACAAACATGCTGCACTTCAAGCTGCAGCTGCACAGGGTGAGTTACCTGTGGGGTTTGATTTTACCATCCATCTGTATTAGGAAATTAAATTGTCCCAGTTGCACTACACACGTTAAACAGTCCCAGGAATAAATCTTATTTGCCACCTTCCAATTGCTCAAGTCCCAGAGAGCTTTGTAACCCCAGGCCTGCTCCTTGGATCACTGACAGCAGGTGAAGAGTTGGGACAGTTGTTCTGGTACAAATACCGAGTACAACATTGATGAAGAAGTACAGCATTGATTAAGAATGATCCAGGTAAGCTGCTGAGGGGACTTTAAAACTGCAAGTTAAATTTAACAAAAACAATGAGACTTTTTTCCTTCCTCTGTTGAGAGCCTTGCTTAGCTGTCCCTTATACCCAGAGTTTGTTATTAGAGCAGTGCTAGTCATAGAGAGTCATAAAGAGATATTTACACAATAAATGATACATAGGTTTAGTCACTTTTTGTTTAAATATATTTCAGTATATTATTTGTGGTGTGAATAGATCTTTATAAGCCTGCTGGGATTGATAATGTTTCAGGTATTAAGAAATCAGAGTGTGTATATTTATAGGGAGTGAGCAAGGGAGAGGAGTAAGCTCAAATCCCTGCCTGTGCGTGGGAAGAGCTGGAGAGAGAAGATGGTGCTTCTTGCACTCAGAGTCTCTGCAGGAACGAGAACCCACCTAATTCCCAACTGGAGATCATGTGGGCTGTGAAATGCAAACCCAGGGGTATGTCTGCTGAGGTGTAACCAAAGTAACTTACTCTCGCTCACCAATTAACTATTTTATTCATATTTTTGCCAAATGTAAAAACACTTACCCTGAGTAGACCCGTCATCAGTGATTTCTTCTGCTGTCCTGAACTTGGTTACCTCTGTGTAGAGGGTGGAGTGATCCAGGGGCCACCTGTTTTTCCTGCAGGTGGCTTGAACAAGAGCTGTCAGGTAGGATTCAGGAATGTGGAGGCCCGACAGCCACATCACCGGGGGCTCACACTCATTAACCTGCAGTCACAGAAGGGGCCAGTGCTCTGAAAGGTGAGCTGGGGGGGGGAGTCTGCCTGGCAACCACAGTCACGCAAGGCACTTACCTAAAGCAGTGAGTGTTCACTGCCTTCTGCACCAACCTGCACAGCACATTGTGCAGATTAACAAAACAAAAAGCTTTCTGGAGGCACTTGCTTACCCAGCTGGAATATTGGTTATACCGATCTTGAAAGAAAATAATCCAATTTCCAAGTGTTTTGAGTGTGTCGGGAGCCAACCGCCGCCAGATGCCAGGAATCTGCCCATTGAAGAGAGCCTGAGCCACGTCATCCAGTTCACTGCTCATTCCAACTTCCCCAGCCAAGGCCTGGAAAGACGGTGCAGTTCTGAGTGCCAGCCTGGGGCAGGTAAAGCCCAGCTGGTTCCATTGAGGTGCTGTGGTTCTACTTACCCGTTGTAGCTCAGCCAGTGACTTTCCCATTCGAACGATCAGCTTATTAAAACGCTCCAGTTCCTGCAGCAGCACCACAGTCGTAGGGGAGATGTTTGTGCCAAAATTTTTCCGTATGTGGTCAAGATCAAATACTTGGGGTAATTTGTTTTCTATATCTTTGGCAATGTTTGCAATATATTCATCTCGGCTAATTCCTGCACCAGTTTCACCTGCAGCCAAAAAGTTTCAGTGAGGCTCTGTATTGGCCACCCATTCTGTGATTAATTCTCTGAGAGAAGGTTGAGAGTGGGGTCACCTTCTGGCATCAGTCTCTGATGCTGCTGTGACATTTGCCCACCAGAGTCCCTGCATGTCTCCAGTTGTGCCTGTGGGCATGCACTGAGCCATTTCCAGGCTGGCAGGGCAGAGCTGTGCTGTGGCTTTGCTCACCTCCCAGTCCCACTGTCCTGCTCCCTCTGCTCCCCAAGGCTGGGACACAGCCGCCCTTTCCCTGGGATCACTCCCCACACACACAGGGTGCCGTGGCGTGGCTGATGTGTCAGTCCCCAGGGCACAGCCATGATTTCTTATTTACCAACCCAGTTCATTCAGAACACACCTGTTTGGGGCTGCAGCTCCAGCAGGTGAGCCCACATATCCCGCACTGCCTGCGTGTAATACCCGATCTCAGCGTTGGCGTGGAGCCCAAGCACCTCTGGAGGGTTGGAAAGCGGCAGAGCTTCTATGGCCTCTGGAATACAACCACATGGGCTCTGTGAGCCCACATTCACCAGGCACAGAGAACAACACAGTAATTTTGTTACTGCTCTGCATGGAAAAAATCAAATGCTAGAGCTGGTGTTGAGCAACTCAAGGAGTGAATAAACACTTCAAACACACCCAGACCCCTACAGAAATGTATCACTTAACAAAATTAACCTGCTGCTTAACTGAGGGTTTGTGGTTTGGTTTTTTAAAAAGAACTGAGGAGCTCACTGATAAGATCACATTCCAAAGGGCAGCTCATATAAAGCATTGGATTATAAGACTGCAGTCCGTACACTGGCAGTGCCTGGTGTTCCATTCAACTTCTCATATCCAGCAACAGATGTATGGAGAGGATGGACACTGGAAGGAGATTTAATGCTAATGTACATGGCAGGAAAAGCATTTCTTACCAACAAAGTCATCTTTGACAGTCCCTTGTGGAATTTTATAATCAACCTTGTCGTTTTTATAGAAGTGAAACACCTGGAAGGTGTCAAAGAGGAAATCCCCCAGGTACTCGTCCATGTAGATGGTCAGGATGCGCCGGTCAAAGCTGTCGATGGCGCGCCCTCCGTACATGACCTGGAAAGCACAACATCAGTATCACAGCACTGGCTTTTGGAGCAGGAAATACAGCTTAGAAAAATCACTGAAAGGTCCAAAATACTCTTTGCTTTTGCAGCGGCTCTGGCGTAACACTGTCTCCCTTATGGATACCGAGGGATCTTCTCCAGCCAGGGGGACAGGCAGGAAGTATTTGGCCTTGGCCTGGACAGAGCTGCTCTGGGCACTCCTGATCACCCATCTTAGTGATTTATGTGCAGCAGTACCTTCCTGAGGCACCAGCTCTGCTCAGTTGGGATTAAGTGCTGCAAAGGAACAGTTTTCCTCAGGATTTCATGTCCCAGCAGCTGGACAGTGCAGTGCAGCTGCTACACAGCACATGGAGTCCTGCAGGAGCTTTGGGAACAACCCTTTGTACAGCTCCAGGGACACCCCACTGTGCCAAGAACACTGTGCACTTGTGCTGCTCAGAACCTTTCAGCACAGGGTCCCAAGGGCTCTCAAAATTAATTAAGCACCATAACTCCCTGTTGTGCAGTTAGACACAATGGCCCTATTTCCCTGAGACTGAGATTAAGGCCCTTGCTCAAGGGCTACACTGGAGTTTAAGCCTGCCCAGGAATGATTCCCAGCCAGCTTTATTTGATGCAGCCCATGCAGAGAGGAAACTTCATTTAACTGGATTCTTTTAGCACCAAGTGGCACTGTAGGCACTCACCTCCCCAATAAGATATTTGAGGCTGCTCCAAGGGATTTGATCATCATTTTGTTCAAAAGCTTTTGTCAAGTATGTGTTAAGGATTTCCATGCAGACCTAATAAAGTTGTTGGAACATGTGAGATAAGAAGATTCATAAATCAGATATAGATATGTATAGATTCTTTTTAATGTAGTTGTTGTTTGAAAACTAACAATCATTTCTTTCTGAATTAATTAAAAAGATAAGTAAAAATCATCCTAGGAAAAGAAACCCATGAGAGGCAACATAAACATGAAGGATTGGGAATTTAATTTTTAGTGGCTCAAATTGACATTATAGAAGATCAGGAGTCTACATGACTCCACAGAAACAGGAAAAAAATACTAAGCAAAATCTAATTGTGAGAAAGGATTAAAGCCGGATAAATTCTATGTTTTCAAAAGTAATCTGAGCTACTGAGGAATATAAGAGCCATTGTAATTGTTTTCTTACCTGGAAATCAGATTCATTAAAATCATACGGTACATTCCAGCCAACCTTTCCAAACTTCCTTCTCTCCTGAACCACAGCATGGAAAAATGCCAAGACATAGACTAAGGACTTAAAGGCAGGATGTGGGCACTGCTCTAAGGCTTCCTGGGGAATTTTGAAGTAGGTGGCTCTCATGTTCAGTTTCAGACCATTAGGTGGTTCTGTAACAACCTATCAAAATAATTAGGGAAGCTATCAGTTTCTCGATAACTTGAGGAAAATAAGCTGTTAATGTACCACATTAAGTAAGCTATACAATGCAAGCTTGAACATTTTAAGTAGCTTTCCAGGTTCCTATCAATATGGATTTTTTCCTTAAGTAAAGACATGAAACAGAGCTTTTTAAGCTTATCAAGGTAAACACACCTATGTAAAGAAAAATGTTATATTATTTTAGAAATAGTCATGTTATTGGCAAGACATTATTCTTCCCATACTTGACAATCTAATTTTCTGAAATAGCAATACTTTACACATTTTGGTGTGTCCTATATCCCTACAGTAAAATGGCTTTATAGTCTTTAATATGGCTTTAGTGCTGATCAAACTGCCAGAGGTTTTTTTCCAAAGTGCCGTAAAACCTCCATTCTCACTGGTCCTGTCAAGACCCACAAAGTGTGGATCTGCAGGCTTAAAGATCCACTCAGATCCCTTCAGTTCCTCTGCTGGAGGAGAACAACCCAGAGCTGTGACTGCCCCAGAGCTCACAGGGGCTGGATCTGTCATCCCACTGCCTTCCAAGCTGTGAAATGAAATAACGATGTTTACAGGACAGGTCACCACAGCAGCAGTAAAGCAGCCATGGAAAAGGACATTAGACCAGAATCATGGCTTGTGCCTTCAAAATAATCAGCTCAGCCTCTGGTGATTAATGCTGCAGCCTGAAGTTAGCAGCTGGAAACCATTATCCTATTCCAGTGTTGCCCCATGGGCACGGCTGCCAGGCCTCAGTTCTGCACTGCAGCATCAGGGCTGACGGGGCTATTTCTGGCTCTCCAGATATTCCTCACTTGTGGCAGCATTTGAATCTAAAGAGCATTTGTCACATATCCAGGTGTACTCACAAACCTCTACTTTGAAATAACTGCTTCAGAAAAAACCTGAGCAGCTTTCACCCAAAGGAATCATCCCAGTAAGATAAACAGGATGATGAAAAAAGGATTTCGCTTATAAAGACAAAAAGTGAGTTCCTTAGCCCAGATCAGAGTGCTGCACTCAGGTCAGGCATCCAGAGCCAGCCTTTTCCACTGAGTACCAGTGGCAGGACATGGCCTCCTGACTGGGGTTTCCTCACTGCACAGTACCTTTAGGGCCTTCTGCAGGATTCCAACTGGGAAGCCTTTAGTTGGGTCAGTTGTCAGCCAGAGGCGAAAGTCCGAGTGAGGCTCTGTAATCTTCTCCAGGGCCTTTTCCAGATGGATGAGCCACTTCACCAAGAGGTGACAGTTCTGCAGCATGAGCCATTCTCCTTGAACCACTGCCTCCTCCAGCATCTGCAAAGCGATCTGGAGAGAGGGAGGAACCATCTGTGAGTAACTCTCCCTTTACCCTGTGAGCAAACTGCCTCTGATGGGCTCATGCAGTGGGTTTTCCTGCTGCAAGCACACTCAGCCTTTTAGTTTCAGCACTTACCAGAATGCTCCTTGCTGAGAACAGACCTTTTTCCCATACCACAAGAAGTTGCTCTGAGATGTTTTTATTTCATTAATTCTTTTTGAAATTAAAAGTCACTCAGAGCATTGAAGTGTTCCCAAACAGCACAGGAGTGTTCCTGGCCCAGGAGAGGGAGAGGATCAGTCTAGGAATTGGTGGTCTAAATGAATCTGACAGGAGCTCTTCCACTGACTGAAATCATGGCAAATTTAGTCAGCTCTGAAGCTTTGGACATTCTGCCTTAGTGTCCATAACAAAAATGAAAGGCAGGAAAAGCAGCAGGATGTCTTTTCAGTAACCAACACTGTGATTTCCAATCACCTCATATCCATAAACAGAGCCCCAGTCACTGACAGCCTTTGAAAGGCTGCAGAGTATCATCTTTTCAACTCAACAATTTTTTCAAAGTTGACAATCTGATTCTAGATCTACCTTCAGCCAAACCAGAACAGCAGCCAGTCAGCCAAATACCCCCTTTCATTATTTCCAGACTGGTGAATGTATGTCAGAACCATGAAGTAACTCCTTTTCAAATTGTGCAGACCTTTGGAAAGGAGATTTGATCAGTCCCAGAGCACTGGGAGCATGGCTTGCAATTCACAGACTTGCTGCACACAGCACATTCCCACTCTCCCACCCAAGTTACCTTTTCTTGGCCTTGTCCCATGGCCAGGAATTTGAGTCTCTCCGCTGCAAACTCTGTCCTCTCAGCCAGTTTCATGAGGTCATTGACGGGATCAGAGCCAGGACTTAAGATAAAAACCACAGGTGAGAAAGGGCTGCTTTGCTGCAGGATGGCCTCGAAGCTGATCACGGGGGGCTGCACATACCTGGGAAGGGGAGAAGCCCAATAAGCTGCAACTTTTCACGGAGCAGCCTCTGTGTGGGAACAATGAACACGAACAGCAATGCTCACCCCAGACTGCACATGGTAATCATTCAGACACAACTCCTGCTCTGCTGTTCAGGCACATTCAAAACCATTTACTGTGTGAAACCCTTGAGTGGTGTGGTTTGGATTTGAAAGAGGAGTGTGACTTACGTCTCCCCCATTGTCACTGTCACAAAGTCCGTGACTGCCCGATACATCCGGTCCACCCGGAAACACCGTAAAAGCAGGAGCTTCTGGAAGTCTGTGAGACTGTCCTGATACTGCATTGGGAATGGGATCTGCTCCAGAGCATCTGTGTCATACCACTGGCAAGAAAAAATGGCAGACAAGGCAAAAGAATCAAATGGCTCTGTCAGGGAAATTACTAGGAAAGAGAAAACCAATTTCGTGAAGGAGGGACCAGGAGACACAAGGAAAACAAAGAAAGTCAATCAGCTGCAAGTACATATTAAAAGATTGAGGAAAAAAATCCAACTTTTTCAGTATAAAGTATTCAAGTCCAGAAACACATTTGTACTTTCATTTTATGTCAAGTAATTCTCTTAAGATGCAGAAAACAGCATTCCAAGCAATAAGTATTAACAGTTTGCTTACAAGTAGATTTCTTATAAAGCAAAAAGACATGGAATGAAACTACAGGAAGAACAAAGGAAATCTGTGTTTGTCACTAGCCTATGGAACTCACTGGAACTCACAAGAAGATCAAAGTACAGTTTAGCAGCACAAAAATACCAGTGAAATGTTGACTGTTGAAATTGAGAGAAAAAATTCTACTGACTTCAACAGGGCAAATAACTCCTCTAAGGCATTTGACTGACAAATAAAAAATCCACAGTTTACCAGGGAAGATTTTTGTTTGTTTTTTAAATAATATAATCTTTAATTCTTCTGTAAATAAGCCAGTCACTAACTGAGGTCAAAAAGCAAAGCAAGGCTTTGGTGGAAGGAGCTTGCGGTGACATCCTCCCTGTGCACCACACTTGAACATTTCATACCAGCATCAAAACTAGGAGAGAGAACAGGATTGCAAAAAGGCACATACATTTTTCCATTCATCTGGATTGTCTTCCACATCATCTGGAAGAGATTCAAATGTCTCAGGAAACAGTTCAGACAAGCGAATCAGGTCTTCCCAGCCTTGATCTGGAAGCCAAGCGTACGGTTTCTTTCGGGCACTCTTCTCCAGGGAAACATTGCCTGGTCACATTGGGAAACCAGAGTGAATGTCCATGGCAGAAATTCTCCAGTACATGACCACACACACAGTCCCAAGCACAGAGGAACCAAGTGGAAATTTGTTTCTGAAACACTGCAAGATTAGGCTGCTCTGCTGAAGCAAAGACGGCATTTTACAAGTGCTTGCAAAAGCCGGAGTTTTATCTTTGCAAACATTTCTACATGCATATGCACACACAGTCAGAAAATAACTACAGATTATTCCCTCAGGTAACATCCTAACCATCAACTAATGTCATATTTGTCAATAGAGAAAGATTGACCTCTTTGTTGTCTCACAGAGAGAAAAGAATAGAAATAGCAGAATTCCCAGTTGTGTAAATCAACACAGAGCAGTTTTCCTCAGTGGCTCCTAGTAAATCATATCTAGTCAAAAGTCTGTCTTCAAAAGATCTTTTAGCTATAGCTAAATATTTATATATAAATATTCACTTCACCTTTCAAAAAGAACTCAAATTCTTCTTGTGGAATTCTTCCATCAGCTTGTTCTATCTTGACAGTCATATTAAAGGAGAACAGTAACTTGTGCTTCTCAAACAAGCCTGCATGAAAAGGACAATATTTTCCAAATCAGCTGCTAAAGCTTGTTGAACTGAAGCAATCTTTAAGTCCACATCCTGCATCTGTTGTGGGGTTGATGAGATGTCCCATCCCTGGAAGTGTCCAAGGCCAGGTTGGACAACCTGGTCTCGTGGAAGGTGTCCCTGCCCATGGCAGGGGGTGAAACTGGATAAGCTTTAAGGAGCCTTCCAACCCAAACCATTCCATGACTCAGTGATCTGGTCACCCCACACCATTCCATGATTCAGTGATCTGGTCACCCCACAAAGATCATTTGATTGATGATTGGACTTGATGATCTTACAGGTCTTTTCCAGACTTAATGATTCTATGATTCTGGGATCAGGGTGATCAAAGATGGGGCTTTGGATCAGGCTTACAGTCAATACAACACCTGTGAACTCCATAGCTGTGATTTACCTTTGTAACTGCATTAAGAAAAGCATTTCTGCAAGAGTTACATTATTAATGTGTGTAGTTTCTTTTAACAGAAATATCAGGGAGTAAAGAGTGAACCAGGAGCAGTGCTGGGCTCTGAACATCAGGGAATTCACTGTTTGGTAACTGCCTCTTTTATTAAAACCAACTGAAGTCATGGCTTTGCCTTTTTTTGCACATCACAGTCTCAGCCCACCACTAAATGGCACTGACCTGTGCAGCCATAGTTGTAGGTGTTCAGAGTCAGTGTATCCATGATGTTTTTTAACCTCTTCGGAAGAATCGGGTTGGGCATGGATTTCCGGAGAGAGAATCCAAAAACCTCCAAGAAGGAGACCAGTGAGAACTGGTACATCATGTTGACAAGTGCCATTTCAGACAATACAGAGAAGAGGATGGCTCCCCTCTTGGCAGCTGGTCTGTAACCATCCCGAAGGACATCAATATCCGCTGCTGTCGTCTCAGCCAGCTTCAGTTTCTCAATCACCTGTAAAACAGGGATTTTATACACCTGGAATTGCTGTGCTGATCCAGAGGGTATCTATTATATCACAATAATCGGAGCTGCTCAATGCCTATGTTTGATGAAGCACAGTGAAAAAGGAAAGACTATGTGTCCTTCCAAAAAGCCCAGAGCTGGTACCTCAGTAGCTTTGAATTTTGTCTCTTCCAGGGTTTTCACCAACTCCACATTGTCCAACATGTTTCCTGTGGAAGTTGTCAGTCCATGAAGGAGAGTGTCTTCCAGATTTTTCAGCAGGTTTTTGTTCTCACTTGTCTCCTGGATGAGACGTTCTCTCTGTTCTTCCAATTCCCTCCTTTCAAAGCCCGTGATGACACTGAGCAGCTGATCCTCCAGGCCCTTCAGTGTAACTACAGGTGCAACACATGGACACAGCACACTCTGTTTCTAAACACAGGACAGTTTTTATACAACTTATTTAATCTCCAGCATCTCATAAAACTACAGCAATGCAAGAGTGACTTGGTTAATGGCTCTGTATCTTAATTGTACCTAAGCATCCTCACCTGACAGGTGCAGGAAGAGATATTTGTCTCAGCTGCAGATTAGAAGAGAGAAGTGAGAAGGATTTTCTATTAAATCAGATGCTAAGTATAAGGGAGACTGAATTTTTTAGAGCTTCATTGAGATTTCATACAACAACCCAGGCCCTAAATTTGCACTGCATCATAATCACTGCTTTGTTACTAAACCCACACTTGAGCTCACCTGTGTAATTGATAACCATGGCTTTGCCAAACACAGAGGGAGAATACTTTGGGTTTGCTAATTTGGTGTTCAGGTACAATCTAAAATTACTGTCATAGTCAACCTCTTTGTCCCCCAGGACGATGAATGCTCGCCCCTGTAAAACTTTGATGTTCTTCTCTAAGACATTGTCTATCACAGGATCGATGTATTCATCCACACTGTGCAACAAGAAAGGGTTTCCATACTTTATGGCCAGTTCTAGTTGTTTAAGGAAATCTGGGTCATTAAAGGAAGCCATCTGCAAGAGAACAATGGGAAAAATCATTCTATAATTCTATAATTGGTTCCCCATTCAAGGTGACAGGGATTTATGCAGCTTTGAAAACAAGGTAAAACAATGCAGTAACAAGGTAAAACAATCTTTTATCTTTACCTTCAGATCATTTTTTTCTTCTTTCTTCTTAATCCAATGTAATGCCTGTTGTTGTGGGTCAATACAGAGTGGGAAGCGACTTGCATATGTTGTCAGGATTCCATTCTGGATAGAGAGCTCATCTGGAGGCAATCCTTGGGAAACCCATCTAGGAACAGAACAGACCAAAGACCAGGCTGGGATGAAAACTCCATGGGAGAGTAGCATATTTGATTTGTCAGTAGAACTATGCAATTCATTGAGAACACTATTTGACACACAAGGAAACATACAGTGTATGGGATTATGAGAACAGTGTCAAAACTCAGCCTGACCCATTGTCTGAGTGATCTGGAACTACACTACTCAAAATACTGTAGCCTTTGTTGAGTAATTCTGCAGTAGCTGATACATGGGCTATCTGGGCATGGGTTTTATACCAAATTCCTTGAAGTAAATGAAAAGACACCTATTGGGTTATGAGAACACATTTTATAGATAACTCCTTTAAAAATTTCCTAAAAATGGTATTACATGCATCTGAGTTTAGTGAATGTCCCTGGAGTGTAAAGTACAATGATTTGTCACAACAAATGGCCTTCATTAACCAGAGGGAAAATAATTTGTCTCCTTCTCTTGACATGAAAGTAGGATTCTCTCTCTCTGGAATGGTTGTGCACCTCTACCCACAATCTGCCAGTTCTGTGCTCCAGGCTCAGCTCCAGACTCCCACGTTATCATCTCACATTCAGTACTCACTGAGTTTCTCGACTGGACATACCTGCTGACCTCCACCTCATTAGTCAGGAGGCTTTCTAACCTAAAGGATTCACTGCATGGAATTTCTCGGGAGAAGATATCTTCGTGCCACACCTTATACATCATTTCATGACGGAAATCCCAGCTGAACGCTCCCTCATAGCTCAGAAAGGCAGCAGCAAGTAGACAGTCTCCAAGCAACTTCACCTTTCGTATTTCATATTCCTTGAATTCCTCTGTCCACCTGGTAGAATTAGAAGGGAATCTTGGGTCAGTCTGTACCAGAGAGATGGGGTTTATGTGCAGAATTTCCAGCTCCTGCTATTTTAGATATAGGCTGAGACAGACCCCCAAATTTAGAATCAGTTGTTCTCTCACTATTATCATATCCAGAGACACTGAGATGATCTGAACCCTCTTCCTCCTAATGTGAGTTATTTTTCAAGAGCTAATGGATATTAGCTTAGAATGGATAACAGCTCCTCTCATCCATAAACATCATAGGAAGTGACATTTCCAAAAATGTCTCTGCTTGATAGATTTTATCCCTGACACATGACCCTCTGATGTCAAAAATGTCCCTCTTTGAATCCAGACTTACCTCTCGTTCTCAGATTTCAAGCCAGCAATGAGCTTGTCAGCAGCCTCTAATCTTCTCTGCATAATCTCTGCTTCTTCTTGTAACTTCTGGTTTTCTTTTATGGCCTGTTGATATTTGTCATCCAAAGCTTTAAGCTCAGCCTGGAGAGCAACCAACTCTGCCTGTATCCTTTCCAGTTCCTGCTTACTTAACAAATAGTTCCGTTCCAGCCTTGCCACCTACATTACATTTTGAAGGAAACATGAGTGTCAGAGGAAAGAAGGGTTTTGGAGAGGAGTCTTAAGTTTTCAGATTTCTTTTGGCTATTTCATCTATTTCAAAGTGTCCACAGGACTCTCGTCCCCTGACAAAATGGGAGGTTTGTCAGCTAACTGTTGCCCGTAACGAAAACACAAACCAACAGAGTGCCGGTTTATGGGTGCTTTATTCGGGGCCCCGGGAACCTGAGGACTAGTGTCCCAAGTCAGGATTCCGAAGACCCTCATTTTCAGTTCAGTTTTTATACCTTTACACAAACATGTCTACGTGCAGTTCTCACTTGTAAGCAGTTACACTTAGTTACAAACACAAACTCATATTTCATACTGATAACAATTGGTAATCATCTACTTTTAATCATAAATCTGTTTAAGTTGTCCTACTCCATAGAAACCCCATAGAAACTGTTCAGCAAACCCTTACTGTATCTAAGGTAACAAATCGTTATATACATGCTTGGCTAAATCTTTTGATTATTGTTCCTACCTCTTTAGTACATTCCATTCTCACGAACAAGGCTGCTAACCTACTACTTTGGAGTGCTGCTCTCTAGGCCTACTCTCCTACTAAGCCTTAGCCATTCTACTACTAAATTTGAATCATTCTGCAACATAACAACAATATTATGGCCCCAAAAATAGTCAGACACATCATCTGGTGAATATACTTTCTCAGTAGTCAGCTCTGTATCATAACATTTTCTTGACAAAAGTTTCCCAGTGTCACCTGTTGGACATTAGACTTCCTTTGGTGATACAGCTAACTTTCAGTCACCCTAAAGAAAGTTAATCAAAAGGTCTGTGCTTAAGGAACATGGATTTTGTGTTCTACTGCACTCTGCTCTGTACAAATGCTATGTGTTTTGAAGTCTGGTTTTAGTAGACAGCTTTCAACTGTGTTTTTCTAAACATGTTAGATTATAGAATTCCAACTGAACATGTTCCTCCCCCCCCCTTCAAGCACTGGCGTGGATGGCAACCCACATCCCACATCATGACACAACACAGCCATTTATGCCCAACTACCTGCCTCACTCCATCTGCAATAGCTGTCCTAAACACCTCTTTTTAAGCACTTCAAGAGGAGAAGTGGGCAGTCTAACAAGTCAAGTATTATCTTTTTCATCAGGATCCTGCTTCAGCCTCCCCTGAGCTTGAATCCAACACATTTTACCTTTTCTTCCTTGGGCTTGACATTTTTCACTACATCACAGTAGGTCACCACTGCTTCAGCAAACTTCAACATTCCCAGTCCTGCTCTGCTAATAACTTCCATTTCAGCAAAGGTAGTATTAAGATTCCTTAACAGAGCTAAATTGGCAAACACAAAAATATTGCAACTGAGTTGAATTACAGTGAGAAATCCTCAAAGAAATAGCTTTCCCCACCAGCAATATCAGCCAATGCTGTGACAGACAATATGAAACCTTTGTCAGAATATTAAAGAGACTATGACTTTAAGATGAACCTACTGGACTGTAACAATACAAGCACAATATTCCCAGTGATTTCTCAAGTTCTTTTTCCATAAAGGGAGTTTTTTCAGGAGTTGTTCATTATGTCTGAAGTTTATGGTTTGTCTTCTCTGCAGCAGTCAGGTGCAATTTTGCTCCAAGACCTAAATTCCCCTTTTAATGGAAGTGCTCTGGATTACACCTTTAAGAGCATGTGCAAAGTTTGGTCCATAAACTTTAGATATAGCTGATTTTCCTTCCACTCTGTAACATCACATTTTAATTGCCAGCACACAGATGAGGCCATAATTCTACTAAGCAGCTAAAAGGAGACAGCAGGTCTACTCAGCTATCCTTGCCTGCTTTAATACAGAGCCTGTAAGATCCTAGGTAAGGTTTTAACTGGATGGAACACAAGTAGAAGGTCTTTGAACTCTGAAAAATCAAGTCATCCCAACAGTGCAACACCCGCAGCATCGTGGGCAGTGCTGTCCCTTAGCACAAAGTGAATCCCACCCTCCCAAACTACATTGGAAGGATCGCTGCTGACGTGGTTAATCACATTAACAAGATCCTATGTTCATTCCAAGTATACAGATCAGGAATTCACCTCTCATAGACTTCACATTGCTCCACGGAATTGCCCTAAAATCCGTCGTCAACAGCTGTCGCAGGAAATTTGTGTCAGCCATCATTGCCTTGGCGTTCTTCCAGTTCAGCTCCTTGTAACCTCTCATGATAAGAATACAATCCAGGACAACCTGCACCTGCTTGGGGGGTGTTGCAAAGGATCTAGAAAACAGGAGACAGTGGAAGAGAAAAAGGAGGAGACAAAGCACATGATGCCAGACATGATAATTACCTGTTAGAGAGGCACTGCAGTACAAGAGCTTGCACATAAAACATGCCACACACAGTGAAAAAGATAACCCAGCTCAGATAAGAAATTATTAACTACTCAAAAGCTCAAAATTCTTGTATTCAGACAATCTGATCCATGAAATACTAAAGGATTTCAACAATGGAAGGCCTAGAACCCTGAGCCGTGATATTCCTCCACAGGGCAGTGAAGCAGCTTCCCATTGGGAGAATCCAGAGATCATAAAAGAAAGGAAACCAAAAAACTGTGGCAGGGAAGGGAGAGCTGTTGCTATTTTGGGGACAGCTACTTCAGGGAGAGCCAAGGACTGGATGTGCCTTTACATCGACCTCCAAATACAAGATGTATCATAAAAACACAGGGAGAAGTTAATTCAGCAGGGAAATACATCTTCATGCTATGAAAGCAACCCTGAAAAATAACTGGTATGTGTTCCTGTAGACACAGGAAAAAAACAGAGGAGGAATGAATGGGTTTGGACAGTCACTGTTCAGGCAAAACCCACAGCAGGTTCTAGTGTAGAGCACTAGACACAGGGTAGAGAAATATGGGGAAGACAGCAAACAAAGGCCTGGAAGAACTGGCTTAAGGTGAAGTCCTGGGCAAGGAATTGTAGGATTCTGTTATGTCCTCTGCACCCACACAGCTGATGTCCTGACCTTCACAGGTAAGTGAGAAAGGTGAGGCAAACAAGGGTCTCTCAGTGTATTTCCAAGAGTTTGTGCTACTGTACATGCAAATGAGTCACCTGAGTTCAGTAACTTCAGCCTTGTCGAGCTTCTCAACCTCCATTTTGGCAGCCTCTAAAATAGGCTTGATTTGATCCAAAGCTTCTTCAGCCTCTGCCTTCTCCACAGCAATAACCTTATTCTGCTCCTGTATCTCTATAGCTTTTTCTTCAGCCAGCTTTTTCTTCACCCCAGCTAGGAATTGAAAAGGCAGGACCATAAATGAATTATCCAAATTTGTATACAGAACATATACTCATAAACTAATATAGATTTACTCTTTGCTGAAAGTCAGAAATTCCTATCAACTCAGAGTCTTTGTGTTGCCTGCTTGCCTATGTTTACAGTTTCCTCACCTTAGCCTTCAGCAGCTGTAAAGCACCCACCTATTTCTGTGTTTGTTGCAATCTCTCGTAACAAAGCCTCACAGGCAGCTGTTTTTTCTGTTAGCACAATCTTTTGCTCAGCAAGTTTCTGGTTCAGCTCAGCCAGCTGTACAGCAGCTTCCTTCAGCTTAACTAACCCCCCATCCAGTCGCTTACATTGTGCTGGGTAGGAAAAAAGAGAGAAATGATTTATGGATTGTGTCCTATCACACAGTAACAGGCAATCTCACAAAGGGGAAACGTGCTTAGAGGTGCACTGATTTTTCCTTTCCTAAGCCTCCTCTCCACAATGATGTTGATGTCACTTGAGCTGACACACAGTGGCCCTGTGCCACAACTTGCTTTCCATATTACACTGCTCATGTTTTATCCTCTTCACATATTTCAATGCCACTGAAGTATGAATAAGAATTGCTGCTTGAGGAAGAATGTCAAACCTTGACTGAGGCTAAGCAGGTATCAGATTTAATCAGACTCTTCCCCAAGCAGAGTAATGTCTGGTTTGGAGATTCTGGCTCAGGTTCATGCCTAAAAGGATTTGGGGAGAGCCCACTGTTTGACAGGGCCTGAACATTTACATGTGGCCAGCATATTGGGTCAGTGTCCAAATCAGATGCCAGCACAGCATTTCAGAGAGTGCTGCTAATAGGATTTTTCCATATTGTGGGTAATATGTGGGATTCTCACCTGCAGTTTTCCTTCCTTTTAAAATATTTAAATCACTTATTAAAAAGCAGAAAACATCTACACAGCCTTACCTAAAATGAACTCATTTTTCTCCTCCAGCAATTTTGTGTAAGTACTGATAAAATCAAGGTAATTCTTTGGTGTGACATGATTGATACGTCTCAGTTTCTCCAGAAATCTCTTGCTGAAATCCCCTACAGATTCATGCACCATCACCATGTGCTCAATCACCGACTTGGAGCTCTCTGGTGGGATACGTGGGTTCTTTCCTAAAATTGGGCAGAAGAAATAAAACGTTTCAAAGATGTGTGTTTTTTTCAGAGTGCACCAATTGCCATCCTTCTCATGTACATCTAAGACAGGCACAGAACCAAATCTGCTTTCTGGGGCAAAAAGCAAAATCAAGGTAGACCCTAGAGGCAGCTCACATTGTCTGCAGAGTTGGGAACTTGAACTTCAGCAATGTTAAAAACCTATTTGATTAAGAAACTACCATCCAGTGACATTTCTGGATGGGGTTTTTGCATCACCCATTTAAACTCAGGGTAACAAGGGTAACAAATTGTGAATTGTACAATAACTGCAAAGTAAAGAATTTATTTCTTAGACTGTACCAAGGGTTAAGGGGTTCAAATAGTGACATCTTACATACCCACAATGGACTGTGCAACTGCAAACAAGGCCTGGGCGGGCCAGGGCAAGAACCAGTCAATACCAGTGTTGTTGACAAGACCTTAAAATAAAAGGATAGTGTTATCTCCAAAATTCCTTGGTAAAACTAGCCCCTAATCTGACAGCAGTCCACTTATTAACTTCATTTGCATCAAGAATCTGCAAATCTGTCTTATTTGCCTCCTGCTTAGCAACAGAATTTACCACAAAGTTAATACTTCCATTTTGACAGTAAACAATGAGCTTTGCCCCTCTGTCCTACCAACCCCATGGTTCCATTCTTTTTAGGCTCTTCCATTCTACAGTCATGAGCTGCAACAAGATATTTTAGTGCCTGGGCTGGCATTCCCACCCATATGCATCTTTCCAGTGTCTCTTCCAGGAGTCCCAGGACTCCTTTCAGTCACCTGCTGAAGGGCAACATCTGCCAGGCCTGGGTGGTTTTGGATACAAAACTGTTTCTCTTACCACCATCCTGGTTTCATAATGATTTAACACCACACATTCTTCTGCAAACCACAGAAGAGAGGCTGCAGACATAGGCTGTATAATTCCAGTTGAACGAGGATGACCAATTGATTTCCAGCTGTTCAGCTGGAAAATGAACTGATCTGATAAATGCTAATCAATAATGCTCCCTTATACGTTGTAATTAACTGGAAAAAAAATCATACACTTCAAATCCTCAGTCATGAATCCTGCTCTGCTTGGCTTCAGCTGCCAGTGTCCACTGGAGATTTTCTCTTGCCTGTTAATCTGTATTTCACAGGGAAGGGACTAAACAGTGCAACTGATACCTGGGAAATTTCTGCACCACGTTCTCAGATCGTCCCCAACTGGGGACATTCCCAGGACGATGTGAAGGTTGCTTGCACATTTGCTTACAAAATATTGCCAGACACTCTCTTTAGCTGTGTGCACTCCAGCTTTAGCAGCTTCCTCACCAATCTGACTTAGGATGGCATCTTTTTCATCATCTGCAAAAAGGGCTGGCACCATTCCTGTAACATAAGGACAGAAGAACGTTAGCGAGAACAACCAGGAAGAGGAAACCATATGGCTGGGGACAGGGCAGATGAGAAACCAGAGTCAAATTTTAATCCTAGTTCTGCAAAAATGACTCTGAGTAGTCTTGAATGAACCAATTAATCTCTCTATGCTTCTCCTCCTCCCCACAGACCCCAGGGAAAAAGAAAGGCTGTAATTACAATGATCCAAAGGAGTTTAGAGGAATAATTAATGCATTTTTGTTTGGGTTTCAGCAACTTATAGAAAATTTCACAAGAGCGTAAAGTGTTTTTAACTCTGAAAGAAAATTTTCATTAGTGTCTACAAACTATCAGTTCACATTTCCATTCTCTCAGTCTTGTGGCAAATAGTGCCTGAGTTACCTATGACAGACCAGGAACAGGGAAAACTAGAACAAGAAAAGGGATAAGATTTAACACATCTGTTTTCAAATCAGATTGGGTAGGAACTTTTACAGAGAGGGTGGTCACACAGAGCAAGGTGCTGCTCATTTTCAGCTGCTCCATACACTAAAAGATACTAAACTACAGTTTAGGACATATAAATATAAATATAAATATAAATATAAATATAAATATAAATATAAATATAAATATAAATATAAATATAAATATAAATATAAATATAAATATAAATATAAATATAAATATAAATATAAATATAAGCAGCTGCTGCAGTTCAGGTGAATGCTACTCAAAAGCCAATTGGCCAAAAGGTGAGTTTGTGGCCAAATGCAGCTGAAGTTACACCTCAGCCTTGGAAGAAATCTGAGACTCCTGCAGCATGAACGAACCCCACAGCCTTCCCAGACACACAGAAATGACTGTAAGAAGGTGCCAGAAAGTCATTATTAAGGCTAAGACCATTTCAGGTAGTACCAAAGCAGCAGAGGACACAGGGAGCACCAGAAATAGCTCTGTCAAGGGCACAGTTGAGATTATGAGTCACAAGCAGACACAGATCAGGAGTAACTGAGGCTGCCAGTGGCACCTGAAGTCAACATGTTGTTGATGAGTTCCAGGAAACTCTCCTCTGCCACGTGACCATCTGTAAATAAGAACACCACTGGCGTGTTCTTAATACCCAGCTTCTGGTACAGATTTTTCAAATCCTCTCGGAAATTATTTTCTCCATATCCTCGAACCAAGACGATCTCAAATATCTAAGGATGAAAACACATACTGAGAAGACACAGATGGACCCAAGACATGATGGTAACTCATGATTAATCAAGAGGGTTGGTTTGGCTCCTATCATCAGCAAATGTGTAAGTATCAACAAAATTATGCAATACATTATTTTTAAAAATGACATTTGTACAACCCTGCAGGCTTGAGTTTTCAAAATTGCTTTGTGTTCATCCTCCTTTTTTGTTCTTCCCTTCCAAGCTTTTGTAAGAAACTGAAAATACCTCTGAGAGGAACACTTCCTGTCTGATATAATACAGTATCAATCACAACAAGGTTCCCCAACCAGCTGCTGGAATACACTGAAGTACCAAGAGCAGTAGTTAGGGACTGTTAGTTGTTCACTGGCAAACCCATCCTTGTTTTCTGTCCCCAGTGCCAAACCCAGATCACCCACAGTCATCATCTTGGACCTCCAGGCAATCACCTCACCCTGGGTTTCTCTCCACGGGGAAGAGCTGCCAGTCTGATCTTATCTTGACTGACTGACTTATCCCCACCTCCAATTTAATCCCCATCACAGTATTCCTTTCCTTGTCATTTTTCACTGCAGGGACACAGGGTCACCTACCTCACATCCAGCTGTGTAGGCAGCCAGCCTTGTTAGAGATTGCTTCCCTGAGCCTCCCACTCCGATGAGCAGGGCATGCCCTCGGTCCATGCGGATGATGCGATGGATACGGATCAAGTGCTCCAAAGCATCATCAAAAAGAACCAGACTCATCTTAATATTAAATTCATTGTAGTCATCCAAAATCTCCTTCAGAGAAAGGTGAACAGAATGTTACTAGGAGATCAATGAAACAATTAGTAACATTAGTAAAATAACAACCCACTCAGCAGCATTATTCCTTTCCCATTTCTCAGGGCAAATAAACTATTGGAAAACACCGCTCACTGTAGCTGATCCTCAGCTTTCATTACTGCAGACCCCAAGTGGATATTGACGCACATGGAATTCTGCACATGGAATTCCATGTGCACACAGGAAGGGAACAGATTTCCTACGGTTTGAGGCAGGCTCCTGCCCATTCCTCAGGCACAGAGACAGACTCAGGCACAGTTCCAAGCTGATGCACTACCTGAAAGAGAGCTTTTGCTACATCATAGTCTTGGATATCTTCATAAACACGAGGTTCAGCTTCATTCAGTGCTGTTCTGAAATCCCCAAAAAGAACTGGATCCCTCATGGCATGCTCCTGTTCATCTGCAAAATGCTCTTCCACCAAGCTTTTTATATGACCTTGTACCTTGAAGGATATGAAATGAGTCTGTCACTAGAAGATCCAAAGAATACAGCCCTCTTTTGTGTTCTACGTATGATCTAAAAGGATCTAATAGGTAGTTCAAGAACCAATCAAGGCAATGGACTTTAGAATGTTAAAACAGAAAAGGATAAGCCTGTTAAAAAAAAAGAAAACACACTTTCTCACATATTGGTGTAAACAGTATATTAATAAACTTTCTTTCTCAACACTCATAGATGTCTCACCAGCAAAATTTCTCACAAAGCTTCTAAGTCTGCATGAATATTCTGAATTGTGAAAATTGAGCTGGAGATGTATCTTTGTATGTTAGAGGAGAAAGTTTTAAGCAGGAAAATCTGAAGCCATCTTAATCCACCTCTTTTCATCTAAGCAACTTCCAAAGCAAAGCAAGTTGCTTATACATAAGTAGTCTTCACCCCAATTTCTCTTCTAATTCTCAGGGTATAAAACTGGCATCATTCTCTTTTGTGTTTTAAGATATAATTTGAAACATATATATATATAATTTTCCAGTTTGCATAACAGCCAAAACTGAGTCCACTGTTTAAAAACTCAGTTCTTATCCTTTTTCCTACTTGATTGTACAGTCACATTCTGATATAATCCTTCCAGGAGGAAAATACTGACTTGAAGTGATTTCCTGAGTTTTCTCCCGCACTGCTCTCACACTTTGGCACTTGAACTGCTGCCAACCAATTTTCCTGGACAGGCAAACCAACTGATACTTTCCATTCCTTATCTGATTTCTTAGTCTGCCATAGTCACTTTATTTTAGAAAAAAACCTCCATGGGTCATGTTTTAAATTAATGAGCAATATACTGATCAGACAAGTTTGCAGTTGGACTGCAAGACCTGAGTCCAACAGTTGGTAATGTTGCTGTTGCAAATTAATTGTCAAAGTAATAGTGAGTGACTACTAAAAACTGAAAGAAATTACTCACCAATGCTTTGTCTTCTTCATTAATCAGCCTGTCATGGAAAACCCTCAGGCACTCATTTCTCCAAACTCTCACCATCTGGGTCACTGTTTGAAACCTGAATTAACATCAAAATATCACAGGGCACAAATGAGCTGACATGATTCCTAAGGCCATATGGTTAATAACAATGAGCAAATACTAGAGTGACCTTCTTACTCCATTTTTTGCTCTTTTGATTTTGTTCTTTTCATAATTTGCTTGCAATTTTACCTCTAGATACCTTATTTGAGAAAGACTAATGCATCAGTGTTTGTCACAGAGTAAGATCACAATTTAGGATGTTCTAATTCTCACTGTGGCACAGGTGTGATGAAAAGTAACCAAATGGGACTGATTTCATGTACCAAAATACCTCACCTTCACCCAGATTCACCCAAATAAATAAGTGTAGGACCACTGAAGCCAATTTTTCTATTCTTACCTCTCTGAACTTGTAAGAACAAGTCCATTGTAGACTCTGGAAAGATCCCGCAGGTTAAAAATATAATGGAATTTGGAAGGAGTCGGGGGTAGGTCACTAATAATCATTTTATAAAGCTCCAAAGTACACAGAGTGATCTTGTCAGAGATGGCTGATATGGCCTCAGTAAATGTCTGCAAACAGGAGAAAGAGGTGTTTTCATGAGACTGCCCAGAGAGAACTCAATGTTATTAAACACAGTCTGCTTTCCAGCTTTTAAACCTGCTTGGAATATTTCAAATACAGTCAGAAATTCTCTGTAGGATGAACATTCTGCATTTAAATGTTTTGGGCAGGCTCCATCTTCATCCTGGAGCTTGCTGTGTGCTCAAGATAACATCAAACTCAACTACTGGAATTTCCACTGCATTTCCATAGCAGAAAAATTAAACTGCTCTTTTATTATCTGATATTCCAAGTTCCTTGCTAGTAATGCAGTTTACTGCATTATATCAAATTTTTCACACTCATTCAGGAAAGAGTTTGCTGATCTTTGTGTTTGTGCTCACAGGAACTATAACCAAATCATTCACAGGTATCAACCTATGAAAAGCACCAGGTCTATAAATTATCTGCTGACTTGAATGTTTACATATTATTCAAGAACTCATTTTAACAGTATAAACCCATTGAGAAAGAGAAGAGGAAGGGAAAGGTTCACATGAGGTTCTAGCAATAAAAAAAACTTGATAACAGAAGATTTCAGGTCTTGCAACAACACAGAAATAAATGTCTATTTAAAACTAATAAACCTGTTGAGCAATCCTTTAAAAGCAGCGAAATTACCGCAGTGTGGCCTTTCAGGATGGAGGAGTAGATCGACTTCAGTGAATGTTCAGAAGGAAAAGGTATGTTAAAAACACTGAAGAGTGAGATGAACCGAGGGTCCACTTCATTCCGACCTCCTCCAGCCTTGCCCATGGCAGCAATAAATCCCAGGTCTCGAAGGAATTTACAGTTCATCTCCTTCCCACGGTCGTACAAGAAACCCTTTTCCAGCAGCAGCTTCAGCAGGGCAATGGGCTGCTGGGTGCCATACTCATCCACCTTAGGGATACAAGAGTCAAGGTATTTAGAGCACAGTACATCAGCACCCCAGCTCCTGCTAAAAATGTGGAAATACTGTGCTCCATACTCAGGAGACCGTTACAAGAACTAAGTGACACTTCATAAAGCTCTAGCACTGACTGTGAACACTCACTCCAAAGTCTCCTATGAGAAAAGCACCTCTTCTCCGAGATAAACTAAATGCACACACACTCTTTGCCCCATTTATAAAGAGAAAGGGACCTGCATCCAATATCAGGTCACAGAAACACAATTTTAATGGCACAAAAAGATGACCAAACAGGATCTCTCTTACATATAGGACAAACATTGCAACAGACAGAAACAACCCCTTCTGGCACACAAACCCAACTCTTCTGATGATCCTGAGCTGGGATCCAGTGACACACTTACCATGAACCCCTTTGACTTGGGATTCACTGGATTCGTGCATGAAGGGACCACACCAGTGCCACCCCAAATGTTTCTATACTACCTTTCAAACTATTGGCAGCTTACCTTTGGCATATTCATATCATCCATGAACACCAGGAGACGTTTTCCCATGGGAGGGCCAAAAGTGTCCTTAGTTCGTTTTTCTACATTTGTCTCCAGGTTTCTCTGAATGTCCATGGATGTTGTACGGGAAGAGAAGTTAATTACCAGCACCAGCTGCAAAGGGAGGACATGGATAAGAATGGATTTTCACCTGTTCTTTGTTTTTTCACTAGACCATTCAAAAATATTCTCTATATTAAACTGTCAGGTGTACAGGAAATGTTTCTCTCATCCATTATTCACTTGAATTACAGATGACAAAGTAACTTCATTCTTAGCACTTTGATAATATATTTTTACTTTATAAAATTGAATCTGTACATGGTAGAAGAGCACAAAACACCTCTGATCCTGAAGGATTCTCAAGTCATTCCCACACTTTGGGTCTGGAGCTTGCAGTCACATTACTCAGGTCACTATTGCTGCCCACAGACTCAGCCTTCACAGTGCAGATTTAACACAAGGACAAGGAATGAAAACGCAGTTTTACAAACAAGGTAAAATGCCTCCTACATACATTGAGGTCTTTGTCCAGATTGCTCAGGAAGTTCTGTGTAGTTGCTGTCTTGGATGTGCCCGATTCACCTACAAGGACAACTGGGCGTTTTATCTTCACCATCTGTTCCAGTAACCAAGACGTGCGAGTTGTGTCCACTGTGGGCACTGGAAAAGAGCATGGATATGATCCCTGGTTAAATTAAAATGCAGTACAGCCGGGGATTCATATTTATAGAATAATGCTGGATCACACTCTCAAAGTATTAATGTGCAGTTGCACAAAGACATAATCTGAATTATCAACTCACAGCGTTGAAAGAAAATTTTAACTGCTTAACCAACTCTTTTCAGCTTTTATCATTGGGATCTTTTCTTCTACAGATATATTAAAAAAGAAGTTATCATCCATATAGGAGGGTCATGGTTTGGTTAAGCTCCATTTAATCCCTATTTCAAGGATATAATCTGGATTTATTTGGATCATAAGTATTTTCCCAGAACTCTAGAGAGATGAATTTTTTTTCCATGTGAATAGCCTGGCATTAGGAGCAAATTCAGAGATCACAGAATTATCTTGTGTCAGTGAAGTTAACTTGTGCTTGCTGGAGTATTACTGTAAAGTAACAGGCCTTAATTTGTCCTGAACTATGAAAAGCACCTGTCACCATTATGCAATGCTTGAAGTAACAACCAATAATGGCCCTAAGAACATAATTTTTATCTACTGAGTATCTGAACCACTGAGCTGATGTTTTTCCTAGAATTTCTGGTACAGCAAACTGTGAATCATCTGCTATTCTGGCTTGTAAAAGGTATTGTTGGCTTCTAATAAGCCTTATTAACTGAAACAAGCTTTCATCCTTTCCTCATTCCTTTATTACACTGTGAACATCAACTCTATTACTGGTAAACTACTATGACAAGAACATTAAAAAAATGGATGTGTTCCTTCACAAGAAACTGAACCTGAGAAGATGATCTTCAGTAGAGAAAGAAGATATCTCATGTTAAGTGCCATGCACTCAGTGGTAACACATTATAAATTAAAGGCAGATCATCACTGTATTTTATCTTATACTCACCTAGAATGTCAAGAAATTTCACTTCAGGATTATGAATATATTCAGGAACAAGTTGCATCCAAGGTACCCACTTTTTTTCAGATCCATCAAAATGAAAGTCATACAAAGTTGGCAGCTGACCTGCAAATCATTAAGCAATTGCAATTTTTCTAGGACACTGAAATATCTCACAAGAAAACAATCTGAATGAGATGAAAATGAAGGGTAAGAATCTGGACCAAGCTGGGCAACGCTTTGTTCTGTTTGCTTGTCATTAACCCACTAAGATATCAACTAAAATTCTCCTAGTCCAGCACCTGGGTCACAAAGTTGCTTTATAAGCACCTGCCAGTGGCTTTTTTTCACATTTTACTTTTCCTTTCACTGTTTATCTCTTCAGCTTGGCATAGAAAAGTACTGTTCTGTGAGGACAGACCAGCAGCTGAGAGTCATCCAGCATCAATATCTCAAGGTGGTTTTCAGTGATAGTCCCTCAAAGAGCAGATTTTGCAGCCAGAATTAGCCAGCTGGAAGGAAGAACAGTGATCTACCTTCATGGAAACTAACACTTTCCTAATATAATCAGTGGGATTCAGATTAAATTATGACAAGATCCTACCTGGCAGCTCCCCTGCCTTAGCCAGGGTGTTGTCATCCTTAACAGTGGACATGCAAGAAATACGTTTAACATTTTCATCAAATTTAATTCTCCCAGCATCAAGAAGAGTAGCACCTAAGGAGCAATACAAAGCTTCCAAAAAAAAACACTCCAGAACATCAGGATTCTCAGACTGTACCACTAGGACTTCCAGCATCACAGTCAACTGCACAACCTGTTGGAAAAAAGACAAAACTGTAAACAAAATTGTCAGTTAGATGTGTGAAAAATGAAAATCCATCATATGTTTTCAGCTGTTTGCTGATTTTTTGTCCTTACAGGGGAATCTACTGGTGCGTATATTAAGGACAGTAGAAGAGTACTGTTAGGAGCTGACTGGCTTTCTGTCTCTTGGTGCTCATCACAAGCAAACTCACATTTCAGCACAGACTCTACTCCTTTCTTTTGGAAGATTATACTTTCTCCATCATTCCATTTTCTTTTTAGTTAAACATGTTCAGCCTTTATTCTCTGTTTCTTACCATGTTTAAATCTGTTTGAGGAACAATGGTCTTCAGCCTTTGCCCCTGTTTGCCATCCACAATTCCCTCCACAATCATGTCAATAAGGTAGGGCACGTACTTTTGAAAGAGACGATTCAAGTCAAATCTCTCTTGCTGAGGAACAAAAAGGACAAGAATTCAACACACAGAAACCTGGAAAGCAAATTTTTGACAGCAGCACTTCCCATCAACACCTGGCTGACCAGGTATGATTGTTCTTGAAGGAATCACTTCTATCAAAGGCAGGGTACATGAAGAAATGTGATGCTGTTCTATGGACTGGGTTTTCAGCAGGTAGGATCAGCATTCACCAGGTGACAGTAAGTAAGTTGTCTCACTTCAGCTCCCTGTGGACTTGAGTTTTTAAACTAAATGTAAGAAACAAGGAGCTAAGCAACCTCACTGTTAACTCTTTGTCCTTCACTGCTCAGAAACAACCAGAATTCAGAAAAGATGGGAATTCTTTTTAGCCCTCTGCTGCAGGTCTAGTGATTAGATCTAGACCTGCTGTCTTTAACTATCTGAAATTCAGTTTTTAACACAAATACTTGCTGAACAAGTGCAGAAATTCCCACCTCATTTTCTCTTCCTTGGACCCATTTCTGCCAGTAGGGCTCATATCTCAAATTTTTAGGATCTACAAAGACCATTCCACAGCGGGACACCGTGGCAGGAGACGCATACTGTAAGTCACCAACCTATAAAATAATCACACAAGATAATCACACACTTAAGCAAAGAACAGCCACAGTAACTGCTTTTCAGGCTTTGAAGCCCCATCTGTCTCTAACCCTTCCCATGTATTAAATGGTCCAGTCATTTCTTACCTCAAACAACAAAGCACAGTGTGACTGAAGTCTGATCCGCTCCCCGTTTGCCAGAGTCAGTAACTTGTTGTCATCCATGACAGAATTCATGTTTTCAACCCAGAGAGCATCCACATCTCCATCAAAGAGAATGTACCTGTGTACAAGAGCCATGGGGCACTGTCTAATCTCTGATTTTATTAATATTTCAGAATTCAGAAGTGTCATCAATGGTGTGAGTGTCAGCCCAGCTGTTTGGAAGCCTACCACTCATTTTTTAAAACTGCATCATTTCACTGAGGCTAGAAACTCAGGGGAGGTAGAAAGGCCCCTGGACATTTTCTGTTTATTTAGAATTTCTGTTTTAAACAGTACAGTATCAAGTATTTATTTTTGATTGGTGTAAATCTCAGTATCTAAAAAGCATCACAATGATTTCTAGCTGCTCACCTTCGCTCTTTCTTGTCAGTTGGCCTGTTGATATCCCGAAAAATGTTTGACAGGACTCCATCTGTCCAGTCTCGTGTGACGGGGTCGAGGATCCCATACAGCTCAATCACACTCATAGCTTTAGGGTTCAATATGTAAAGCTTTGTCAATAATCCCAGCCTAAAGATACAGCAAGAAAAGCACAGTAAAATCACACAATACCAGCTCCTGTTAACGCAAGCAAATACTCTGGACAGCTGTTGACCCTGTCATGACTAGACAGGGCTGAGCAATACAGTCTGTGCCATTTTACAGCCTGATTTCCATGTATCAAACTCTATACTCACTTGTTTTGGGCCCGGCACAAAGAATTAATGACAACTGACTTGCCACCTCCAGTAGGTCCAACCACCATTGTTGTGTGCCGGGTTAACATTGTCTCATACATCTGAACTACTTTATCCACCTGGAAAATAAATATTGGTTCAGGAGACTACTGTCAGAACTCTTCTGTGGACAAGCAGCTGGTCTATATCAGATCAGCTTTCCTGGAGCTACTCCATAGTGCAACAATGCACCTCCAGCCTAATGTTTACAACAAAAACTCAAGCACTTAACATTTTTTTGTACCTGGACTGGTAAAACAACATAACCTCGTTGTTGTAGCACATGTTCTACAGCATCATTAAAGTCAGGGTAGCGAACTCGAGGGCAATCCAGGCCAGGAAACAGGTCAGAGATTAAGCCAAGGAAGAGAGGTACATCTTCAAACACAAATTTGGGAAGATTCATATCTCGTAGAGCTCTCATTAGTACAACTTCCTAGGCAAAACATAGCAAAATCAATGTTTACCAAACAGCTAACCAATTATCCAAAATTAGGTACTTCAAACATCTTTAAAAACTAGTGCCTGATTATTTCAGCATAGCTTTGGGAATGTTTTCTTGGCATCAGTTACTAGTGGAAACAACAAAGGTTATTTTACAAGGGTTAAGCAGATCAATAGCTAAGAATAACACAGTGCCTTTTTGTTCCATTTTAACCAAATGGCAAATGGCTGGAGTGGCCCACATCACAGCTTCCCTGAGCTGGAGCACTCACTGTTCAAAAACCAGCTTTTGCTATTCATTCACAGACATTCCTCTGGTTATTTGCATCCTGGACTCAACAAGAAGTAAAATACCTCATTTTACATAGATTTCCCTACTTTGATTTGAGTTCTGATGGCAACTTACTGGTAGAGAGCATGATGGAAGTCAGTAAGAACCAAGTGAAATAATAAGACAAGTAACACCAATGCTCCTATTTCCAAAGCAGACAAACTACACCAGATGCATAAAACACACCTCCCCTTCCTATTGAAAAATATGACCTGCCCAGGGTAACTAAGCAGCATATCTACCTCACTGAGGTCTGCTGATCCTCTTTTCAGCTCTCCAGCCATCACCAACACTGACTTAAGGGCCCGCAGTCCAAAATCATAGTGATGTTGTTTAGAAAGCTGTTCCTTTGCCAGCTTGTAAAGCACTGTCATCTTTTTGGCAAGGACCTGTTTGAGATTTAAGTTAGACAATCATAAATGTGTAAGTTGCAACCAAACATTGGCCATGAAACGTGAGTGTGTACACAGGTATGGGCAGCAATAAAATTTTCTTACCTTTGCCATAAGGAACCCTTCAGAAAAGAGCATTATCTCACAGATCTGCTGAAGATCTGGTACAATAACAACCACAGGCCTGAACAAAGCTTTCACAGACTCAGGGAGCTCAGTCCGACCAGCATAGCCAGGATTCATTGTAATAAAAATGCCAATCCGACTGTCAAGTGTAATTTCCTGTCCTTCAAACTAAAGAAAACATTAGAACAATGTGAATTAGGAACTGAAACAAATAGTACTATTGGCTCAAAAAGAAAAACAGCAATACTGGGGCACCCACTTAGGACAAAGTGTTAAAATATTTAGCTTTTCACAATCATCCAGACACAAACAGTGAGATGAGTGGATCTTGGATCTAAACTTTAGGACATTTCACAAGCCTCAATCAAATTTTCTGTCTGAGGGTTTTGAATTCCAATAAACATCAGCAAATAGAGCCTACAATCCACATCAAGTTACTCCTCTTCCTAATTACTACTATACTATTATCCCATTTACTTACTATTATCCTATTAGGATCACTTTCATCTCACTTCACAAAGGAAGAACCAAGCAAAGGAAATCAGCAAGGATTTAACATCTTTCAAACTGAGAGTAGACACCCTGCAGTTTGAAATGTTCAGCACAGACAAATTAGAGAAGCAGCAGCCCTTTGATCTAATGAAGGGGTCTAACCCTGGATGTTGGCCTTAAACCCAAGCTCAGCCTTCACAATTACTCTTCTTTTTTAATGTTTACCTGAAATACTTTCAACTTATTCATCAAAGCATTTCGAATAGTCTGAATCTGAGAGGAAATGACTGAAAGCACGGAAGCATCGATACGATTGAATTCATCAAAGCATCCCCAAGCTCCACACTGGGCAAGACCAGAGAAAATTTTACCAACTGCCTAAAAGGAACAACAAGAAAAACCTCTCAGCAATGAATATATAAAAACATTCAGCATCAAAAAAACTTTGAAGTATGTTAAAACTCTTAATTACTGGGCAAAACCTCCAGATATTTATATATGCAGGAGCAGGCAATCTCTCATAAGGTGTCGCAATAATTACTTGCCAAGTGCAGAATGCCCATCACGAGCTTTAAGACAAATCTTATACTCATTGCTCCCTTGATTGAAAGCACCTGAAATTCTCCAGGAATTTATGCAAAATAGACATTTTTTGCTAAATTTCATTATCAAACAGCATTGTATCTCTAAGGGAGGTACTTATGCAGCAGTTCAGAGTATGTCCTTATCCTGGGCACTGAAAAAGAGCAGGAAGTGGTATTTTATCAGAGAACACAGATCTTTAACTCTTACTTTGAAGTCCATGCCTTCTCCACAGTTTGTCACTACACACAGCAAGCCCAGGGCTTTGGCCAGATCCTTGGTTGTTTCTGTTTTCCCTGTACCTGCTGGCCCTGCTGGTGCTCCTCCCAAAAACATTGATAGAGCCTTTGGAGACAGACCAAAAAACAAAGCAAAGCTTGGATTAAATTTATATTTGGTTGGTAGCAAAACTTTCAGATTGATCTGTGAATGCATTCTACATTATCCTTGAGGCAATGAGGCAATGATATCACAATTGATTTCAAGCATATCAGTGTTCACATTGGCATCTGGGAGATGGCAGGAGGAGGCAATAGAACAATGATGTGATTGTGTAGAACTGCAGCAAGGGCTTTGTAAGGGTACAAGACCCTTCTGGAAGATTTATGGTGAGGAGATCAGAGCTTGTTTCGTTTAGGAGGACTTTCCTCCTTAGAAGAGGCATCTCCCCCAAAGACAGTTTTAGAAGTTTTCTCCTGCTGCATTCCAGCAAAACACTCCCTGGTAGGAGAAAAAGATAAGTCCTGCAGACATGTCAAAGACCCCACAGAGCAGGGGGCCAGGGATGATAAAAGCCCTGAGAAGAACAGGGGTCGTGTCTTTCCTCAGGCCCAGCATTTGAAACACCATTAAGAGTAATGCTCTTTTAAGTCCAGTGTTCTCAACTCTGGAAATAAATTTCCCTACAATCCTTCCACTTGGGAATTCTCGGGGGTATCTTACTTCCCAGGCTTGCTAGCCAAGCTCACATGACTGCACATGTGTACCTGCGTGAGCGTGAGGTAAATGCGGTCGGTGAGGGGGGTGATGACGAGCCGCCCGTTCAGCCCCATGTACTCGTAGCCGTAGGAGAAGGTGCCGGTGCATTGTCGCACCGTCAGCTCGTCCGGCTCCCGCTCCCAGTAAAAGCGCAGCTGGCTCTCCCACTCAAACTCCTGAGCCTGCAGGATGCTACACAACACAGAGTTAAAGCACGGAAATACCGTTTCTGCACTTGGCATTTGCTCAGCAGGTTGGGCTCAGCAGTAGGTTTACCTGTCCCTCACGAATATATCGACGATGTCTCTGGCGTGAACGTCGATGATGAGGACAGTGTTGTATTTCTTCCTGTCGTTCTTGCTCAAAGGCATCGTGATCCGGGTCACCAGCTCGTCGATCTGCTGATGCATTTTTTTGGCATAAAGTTTCATTGCCTGTTTTTCTCCCTTCTTCACCTTCCGAAAGACATCCTCTACCTCCCAAGTCCACCACACTTGATTAGCAGCCAGCACCATCATGCCTTGGAAGAGCAGCATCCAATCAACTCTATGGAAAACACATATAGTGAGGGAGGCTGAGTTACTGTTTAAGGAACTGATCAGGAAAGCAAAAACAAAGCCAAAACCAACCAACCAAACAAACAAAAAGTTCCTCCTATTTTCCTGTTTCTGCAACAACTCCAACATGAGCCAAACTTTTCAGAGATGTACAGAATTCTATCAAGGTATGCTGTGGAATTTCAAAAGCCCAGGAAATACCCTGATAGAAAAGCTGCCTATTCCATGTGTACAATTGCCAACTGGAATTCATCATGAGAAAAACATACTGAGCACACACCACTAAAAATAAAACCTCAAGATTTAGGAAATTAGATATGAGAGGTAACACATAGTTAAATGGTTAGTTAAAATAGGGCATATACACGTATTCATATCCCTCCACGTACAGAAACATAGGCTAAATTGTGTATGAATTAAAAAACTGAGTCTTAATTTTTCTGCATTGCTACAGGTTCATAATAACACATCAGGAGTTTGTGTTATCCTTGCCACTGGTTTTGTCACCTGCTTCTGTCCTCACAGTAGCGAAAAATGGCTTCCTTGGTGAGGCGCCTGTTGGTCCTTCTCATTTCATCCAGCACTGCTGTCATCCAGTTTTCCACCCTGCCCACGGCAGGGACAGCCTGTCGGAACTCCATCACCTCCTTCTCGGCTGAGATCATGGCTGTTGCAATCTTCTCACCATCGTCACCATCCTGGAACCTCAGGGCGGCCACATTATCAAACATCTGAAAGGCACCAGTAAAGAAATTCACTGGAATTTTAGAACCATAGCTTCCAGGATGTAAGTGTATCCAGCCCCCATTTCATCTTGAAAGAAAAGTCCATGGGCTCTAAGGAATAATGGATCTGGCTCCTAAGTAATCAAATGCAAATGTTGACGTATAGCCCAGCATCCCAACTGCAATCAGGAAGATAATCAGGCCCAAATGACACTGACTCTTTTATTCTAGAAAACAAAGATCTATGAGGAGCTACAGGAAGGTTCTTTAATGGTAGATCATTCTGATGTATTTTGAGTGTTCCTCCACCAACAATCCTCTACTGTAACTGCTACTGGCCAGGAGAGAATATCCATCAGATTTGATTCAAGATGCTGCCAGGATGCTTTTTGTGAGCAAAAAATATTAGTGCACCCTTAGGAGCATGTACAGTATAGTCTGATAAACTTCTTAAAGCATCTAAAATCACAAGGCACTGTGGAAAGCCAGACATTGCACCTTTATCATGTGTTCCTGGACACACAGTGGGTTACTGCTGCCAAGGATACTCAGCAACTCATCATCAGATATAAAGAAAAATCTTGGGAAAGCATTTCTCTTGGCATCCAAATAATCATTCAAGCTCTTCTGACATTTCTCCAGCACATTATTTATATGATGGAGGTCTGACAGACGATTTGGGACCTCACAGCACGTTTTTATTGTCGGGTCTTTTACAGTTTCATCCATTATCTACAGAGGGAGAAAATGAAGTTTAGAAAACACTGAACAGCAATGGATTATACTGAATTATATTTAATTAGTGACAAAGCACACAAGCAGCACAAGTAGTGCAGGTTCTTACAGAAGTGAATCAAAGGTTTTAAAACATGGTTTCTGTTGCTGCAATATTGGATGAAAACGTGGAGGTAGTGTGTTTATGGAAAAATAACTGTAAAAACAAGTGTAAGCAAGACAAGTCTATATCCCAAGCCTTGCCAGCATAAGCAAATACCTGACTGCACACAGTGGTACTTCAAGGTATGATCAAACACTGTGTTTCAGATTCACAGTACCCTCCCAGTTTTGCAGATGGGAAACAGAAAAGTAAGTCACATTCATACTGAGAGTATGTGTTCAGTGTGGGAACAGTGGCACAAACCAGGAAAGCCTTTTCAGCATGTATGTAGGTCCTCACTCTATAGAAACACATCTAAGCCTCTTATTATCAAGGTGAAGGTAGAAAGATGTATCCAATGAAAGGAAAAGGAGATTCTGCCTATCCCATGCTGCCAGCCAAGGATCACACCTCTGCCTGCCTCAGCTAAATCAGAAGTCTTCTGATTATGACAGATGTGAAGTAAAACACAAATTCCCGGGTTCCCCAACCTCATATTCAATTAATTATACCATTCTCAGTGTCACACATGACACAGAAGACCACAGATAACCATGGAATGGGAACCAAAATGCACTAAAAACTTCTGCTGATCACAAGTCAATCACTTGCCTCTTTAAACATTTTGTCTACTCTGTCAAATATTTTGACTTCCTCTGGAAGCTGTGATCTGATATCTCCACCAACAAAGATGCTCTCCAGGTACATCCATTTTCTCTGAACTGCTATCCAGATCTAAGAATCAAATGTTATCATCAGAGAAAGAAAAATACAACAGAAAATTCTGATTATAAATAATAAAAATTAATTATTTAGTCCAGCACTTTCCTCCTACCTCAGTTACTTCACTAATCAACGACAGAGTTTTTTCCCACTGGCGAGCACTTGAAAGGAAAGGACCCACGAACCGACTGCCCAAAACACTCTGAAGGCTGACATTGTTGTCATCAAGAATCTCTAAAATTTCCTCTGAGGGTCCCAGAATAAAGCCTCTCTTCTCAGTGCCTTTGATGTATTCTAGTACAGTGAATTTCATCTGCTCCCATGTATCTATTATTTCCTTCATTCCCTGCATGTGAGCATAAATGATGCATCTTTTAATCTTCAAAAACTGGAGAACTATAATCTTAAGCAAAAAAATGTAACAATTAATTCAGTAAAATTTTTGCAGAGATTTTCTAACTCTGGTTTGTAAAGAAGGGTCTATTTCAAAACATGATGAGGGTAACAGAATGGATCCCTCTTCAGATCCTTTTTTCATAGGACAAACTTGCTTATTGTAATAACAGAAATCCAACATACTGCTGCCAAGGCAATACTGCTGGGGTTCTGTGCCATGCAGGAGCTTCTTAACAGAGCTATTGATCTCAGTTGCCATCAGTTCCATCATGGCAGCTACCTGAAGATGGCCAAACTTGCTGTCATGAGAACTTAAAAATCTCAAATAAAACTCAGACTTTTGTCATCCTTGCCTAATTTTATTATGATTTTATAATTTAATACATTACCTTCTCAATGCTGAGTTCTTTAACAGCAGTTCCAACAATGTCACTGATAACATCTTTATGCCTGTGAAGTTCCATGGCAAACATGTTCTGCAAAGTGAATGTTTCTGTTTTCATTTCAAACTTTGTTCCTGTTCTCTCCATAAGATCTTGCCAATGCCTGTTTTAAATTGACACATCAACTGTACCAACCACCAGATACAGTAAAAAAAACAACTGTAATTTAACATATAATAATGAAACCATGTTTAGCACTCCATTGTTTAAACAAGAACTACTACTTTGAATACATAAAGTACCCCAGTCATTGCAGTCACTTGGATGCTATCATACACGTTCATTAAGCAGAAAGTAAAGTTCCAAACTCCAGGACACGGCATGACCCCAGTAATGGAAATTAAAAGTTCTAACAAAACACATAAAATATTGGTTTTCAATAAATCAAAGCAAACCTTTCTCTTAAAGCTTCATTTTTCAAGTCAAGCAGCAAAGGAATGGAGTCTCGAAATGCCTTCATTTTGGTTTCCAACTGCACAGCCACTGCCATGCTGCGCACTGGCCTGGGCAGCTTCCGGAGGGCTTTGAGAAATCCATCGATTCCGTCCTGGAGAACCTGGACATTCAGGTTTATCCACAGTGTCTGAGACCATTCCTCTTTAGCTGCCTGGGAAGGAAAAAAATCATATTTTGACCCCCCCCAGAAAAACAACCTTTTCACCACAGTAGGATCTAGAGATGACAGTCAGGATGCAGATGTAATTGTGTTAATATTTTACAAACAGAGGAAGAGACAGGTTCGTGTCCAAGACAGATTCATAATATGGAGAACAGGAAAAGCATCCTTAAGAGCATACTTTACAGGGCATTTTAATTTTGGAAAAATAAAACTTCTTAAAAACTAGTTAAAGCCTGAGATACCCATTGTCACCTGTACACATACTATATCCAAAAGTAGTTCCACTGAAATGATCAGGAGACTCATGCAGTAAAGAAGTGCCATCCAATAATTCTTAGGGGCAGGGAGAAGTCTGTTCCTATCTGATAAGAGAATGTGTTTGGTTCTGTGGAGACACTGTTAGTGCTGCACTAATATCATTCAAATTAATTCACAGTGATGGCCAATTACAGGGAGCAGCTTATTTCATGCACAGGCTTTGAACAGAGTGGACAGTAACCAGAGGACAGTGTAGCCTCTTCCTCTCTCCCCCCTTTCTGTGTGTCCGTGCAGACACAGTGTAATACTCACTTTTTGTGATGCATAAATCTCATAGACCTGCCTTAGACCTTTTGCATCATTCTGTGCTTTCATCAAGTCTGGGTACACTGTTACTGGCAAGTCTAAAAGTTTCTCAGCACTGCCCAGTTCCCGATACTTTTTTTCCAGTCTCTCCAGTTCTTTATCAAAATGGGCCATGAGTTCCAATCCTGGGAAAGGAGAGGAATTTTTCTAGATAAATAATCCCTAGATTCATGGGAAATAAATAAGACAGCATTTGCATGCAGCCTGAAGAAGTTCTAGGATTAAAAACATTCACATTTCTGGTTGAGGAGTTTGGATGTTAATAAGGAAAGCACACTTTCCTTGCTTTACATAAAATTTGGATTATCCAAAGATTAATATTTTCAAGACATCACTTCACACACATCAATCCATTTACCTTTATCAAGATCATCCCCAACAGAACCAGGCCCCTCGGTAACGAGTTTCTGAAAGAAATCTTCTGTCTCTTTGCTGTAGTCCTTAATTTGTTGCTGTGTAACCTAAAGAGAACAGTGTTTAAATTGTGTTCCTTTCCGTTTCTGTGGAATCTATTTTTCAGTATTAATTACGAAGACTACCTTTGTGAATGTTTCTTTTGCACCTCCTTTACGATCCATGTTGTGATTGAGTTGTGCTGCTTCCAGGACAAGAGTCTCCCACTCTTCCCTAATCTTGTCAGCCTTCTCCTGCTCCTCTTTAGCTACCTAGAACAAACAAGAAATAAGGAGCCACAGGAAAGTATGTGACTTTATAAATTTGCAAAACACAAAACCAGTACTGAAGTGACCTCAATCAGATTTAAACACACGCCCATATGTCCATTTTAAAGCATACATGCTGATTTGAGAAGGGGAGACTAGACAATCTCCAGACATCCCTTAGATACTGTAAGTCTATCAAATGTCTTAAAATGAAAACATTTATTCATTCACATGTGAGGTATTTGTGCCCTTAGCTCAAATCTGAGCTGTTTGATGAGACATGCACTTACTGGAATATTGTACAATGCAAGAGTTCGGTATCTCTCCAAGATGTCCAAATAGTTCAGCTCCACCTCGAAGGACATGCCTCTGATCTCTACAAACGTGCTAAGGACAACTCTGAAATCATCCAGGGTATCGAGAGGTCTATTAATATTCTCTGATAATCTCTGTAAAAAGTAAAGATAATTTCCAGAATCAACACTGACAAAGCAATTAGGCAGAATTACAATAATGAGTCAAACACAAAATACAAGCAAATAACATGCAGATTCATTTTCGGTCTATGTGATAAAGTTAACCAAAAAACCAAACTGAAAACACTTACCTGAATCTCATCCCTCAGCGCGACAAGCTCCTCTCTTGCTGACTCATTAAGCAACTTCCCAAGTGAAAGCATCCAGCCTTTAGCATTCTCCTGCACTGTGAAGGCTAAAGGAGCCAGCTGAAGCCTGATAAATTGTTCATCTTTAATCAAGGGCTGTTGAGTCACTTCCTGAGCTACCTTCATATAGAACTGCAACTGTTCATCAAAGGTGACACAAGCAGGTTTTTCTGCAGCCAACCTCTCCAGGACTGTGCCTTTGTCTGATTTCCACAGCAGCTCGTACCTGTTCCATTGGTTCAAATACTTGCTGAGAGAAGCCAGGACTTTGTGGACATTCTGAGTGATGAGAACAGCCTGTTCAATCATCAGGGGGCTCTGGGAGACGTCACTGTAGAAGTTGAAAATGACAACTTCATCTTTCCTGACGTGCTGAGGAGGGCACTCGATACACGTGCCGTGCATCCACCGTACAAAGTGCTGGAGTTTTTAAGACAGGGTTGAAAAAGTTACCTTGTAGAGTCATCTTAGTGAATTCATTCATGGAATCATTCAGTTTGAAAAGCCTCATTGAGTCCACCAATTAAGCCAGGACTGTCAAGACCCCCACTACCCCATGTCCCCAGGTGTCACATCTACACATCTTTTAAATCCTGCCAGGAATGGTGACTCCACCACTTCCTTGGGCAGCCTGTGCCAGCGCTTGATAACCCTTTTGGTGAAGAAATTCACCATTATTTAGGACACAGTGTAGGAAATGGAGTGAATTATTTCTCAAATCAATTGTTTTTCTGAGAGCATTACACTTTTTCATCAACTTGAGAGGAGTTATTTTCATCCTAACAAAACCTTTCCATGCATTACTCAACCTGCTTCTAAAATCTCTGCTGAGCCACAATATAGTAGGACAGAGAGAAAAAAGTATTGGATCAAACAGGCTGGATACAGAACTAGAGCAGAAGAGCAAATCTGAGCATAGGAAGCACACCTAACCTACTTTATTCATTTCAGGTGGAATCATTTCTCCATCAGCATAGGGCAAGGACACTGCCACAAAATTTGGCTTCTTTTCAGGAAAGCAGCTCAATATTTATGCAGGAAAATACTGGTGCATCATTGCCAGCAAGCTGTATATTTTTAGATATTTACTGTCCTAGATGTGTTCTAGATGCCCTTCTCCAACATTTCCTGAACTGTTTTTCTGCTGCTTTTAAGGAGAAACGTAATGTAGAGGAGGATACTCACTTTCCTTATTCCACCAGCTTATTCATACATCAGAAAGCAAGATCTGCAGTGCAATCTGAAAAGTGTTTCCTTCTGATGTGTGCTGAGTTATAGAACCAAATCATGTCCTTACACTGGCAAAACTGCTAAATGTAATAGATAATTTTGCCTGAGTATAAATTGCATGAAGTTTTATAGGTGGGTTTTTTTCCTTTGTCATCAGTTTGTAAAATTAGGACAATGTACTGGATATTTTGATTTCAAGATAAAGCAATATGAATCTTCCTATTGACATTTATGCTTGCCCAAACATAAAGCAAGACTGGCTCACTATAATCACAAGCAAACTCTGGCAACGAAAAAAATCTTTATCAAAAATCACCTTAGTGACCTCAACACAGTCTTGGATGGATTGTGCCACCATTTTGTCAATCTCACTGGCACTGGGTTGAAAGGTGATCTCAGGAACAGAGAAAACAGCTTTTATTTGTAACAGTGGCACATTTGCAAGAATAGCTGCATTAAAAGCCTGTAAATTCCTAGGAAAGGAAAAAAATAGTGTCAAAGACAGAAATAATCAGGTGCTGCCCCCATGGAAATGCCCAACAGAGACTGCAATTATCAGGTGTGTGCTCAGATCTGCAAACTGAAATCAGCCACCACCAACTTCATCTGGAAACACTGATGGGTCTGGAAGCAACATTATCCCACTAAATTGATTTAATACAAAAGCTTGACTAAAAGAAACTGGCAGAAGGAATGAATGGGGACACCCCAGTGCAAAAAGATCCTAAGATTTTTGTCAACTCCTCTGCAAAAGCCCTGACAAGAAAGCACAACAAAGTCACCTGAGCATGGACCAGATTACAAAGACATGGATCATGGGAAGCAGAGGTGGCTGGGAAGCTTTTATAACCCTGCAATGCTCTATTGCAACAATATCTTGTTTATAATAGAAGCCTTTGCATAATATCTTGCTACAAGAACCTCCTTGGCCTCAGCCACTGCAGAACAGGTGAAGTAAAACCCAACAAACCTTTGTTCTTGTCCTGGTGTCCCCTGCAGGACAGGGAGGCATCAGGTACCCAGACACCAAGTTCTCAAAATTGTGTTCTTTAGTAAAACAAAACCTTGGTTTTAGAAATAAACCAGGGATGTGCAACTACACACATTGCAGGAAATGTATCTTATTTCTCTCTTCTGCCAAAAATATGCCAATATCCATTTCCTCAGAATTTGGGGTTCTCCTGTACCTTCTTATCAGTTCTCTGTTCTTCACAGGAAAAAACACTGTACAAATACAAATCTGTCACAAACTGTAAGTCACTGAGGTGTTCAAACAATGTCACTACACACACACTGATCAACAGATCCAGGAAAATCTGAAGATGAAAGACTGGAAATCCATTAAAGCAAACAATTTACTTACTTCACAACTAACTGTGTCAACACCTGATAAATCCTATTTTCCCAGTATGCATAATAGGAAGTTAATTTTGGAGATTTGCCAGTGTTTGTATTGGCAACTTGTCCTTCCACTTCTATTAGCAATGGTGGAATTTCAGAATACTTTCTAACGATGTGTGCCACATCTTTTGCTCTTTCACACTTAATATAGTCAAAAAATTCTTTTGCTTCTGCAACAGATACAAAAAACAGCATTATTAACTGTAAGAGATGTAACAGATTTATACACTGGAATAATCAGCTGCATATTGTGAATATGAAATTGATCTCTATACTGATAAAATATCTTCACTTATTAATGATTAATTTATTAATATTTCAGCCCTCTGATTTTATATGGATTCAATTATTTAATAGCAACCATTAGATGTGAGAGAAACCTTTTTACAACTTAGAAAGTGTTGAAAGAAATTTGATCCATCACTCACTCACTCAAGTGACAGATCTGGGAACTTACCAGGAAGTTCATCACCATTTTTTGAAAGTGGAACCTTGAAGAGATTTGCTGATTCTATGAACAGAAGTTTGCTGCTTATGTCTTCAGAAATATTATGAATCTGATGGACAAGTGACTCAAGCTTCTCAATGGCTTGTGTACATTGGAAAATAAATTCACCAATACCTTGAAACAAATCACAACCATTTGTTTTTTTCTCTTCTAACAAATATTTCACCAATGCGTCAAAATTGCTATAATCAGATGTGGTTTATCTCTCAGAATGAACCCAAGGTTCTGCAGAAAGATAGATTAGATGTTTTCTCACCTAATCATTAATCTAACTCCCTTACAGCTTTTATCTAAGGGTTTCTAACCATCTCCAGTGTTTTAAATATAATAAAAACACAGGAAATACCCTCCTGGATCAGAGTTTGTCTCATCTGCTACTCTGCCTCGACTGTGGCAATAGGATGTATCACTTAGGGATACATGGCTGTCATATGACATAAAAAGTAGGTTGCAGAACTGAGGAGATTTTTTAACTGAAAATCAGTGTCTAAGGCCAGTTTAAAATAGTATCTCCATTACCTAAGGAGTTCCATGTGAGTCTTTTGTGTCCTGATTTCAATATTCTCCAGAGTTCTTGGATATAGTTATCAAGAAGTTTGGTTTCTGCTTCATTCAGTGTTTCCATTAATTTGTGATAGCAACCCAGCATGTTTTTCAATCTACTTGTATACCTAAAGAGAAGAAACACAACAACATCATAATATGATGATTTTCTTGAAATACAGCTCTGACCTCCATCAAAGAGCAGAGCACTTCCATCATTCCATTCAGACTTCAAAATAAAGTAAAATTTGCAGGACTAACCAGTGAATATGTAATGATTATAAATGTAATTCATTTCCCACTGAAAACAAAAGAAGAGTTTCATATGGCTCCAACAACAGCTGAACAAACCTCTCCTGCCCCAGCTCAGAAAGTTTTTGAGGTAGCCTCAGCCACATAAGTGAACTCAAGTTAAGGATCTTATCAGCACATCTGTGTGTAAATGCCTGTGATAATTTGGACACAGCTGACTTATTCAAGGCTGTACAGGAAGAAAGCAACAGTGAATTTAAATGAAATCTGAATGGTAGCAACAATTGATTGCAAAACAAATTATTTTGACAAGATGTTAATTTGTATAACAGTCCTACAGAGCAAAGGATGCAGCCAGTGCCAGAGAAAACCTTATCAGTGCAACATGGCCATTAGTAATTGTACCCTTACAAAAAAGTCACTAAGAGCTCTCATCTTTCCAAGATTTGATGACTCAGGGCCCATTCTGGTTTGGAGTGAAACCACTTGAAATGCTGCCACGAGTCTGTATGTGAGCAGATATTCTGTTACAGCCTTACCTAACATATTTGTCTTCCTGCAATGCCACGTATCTCGCTATTTCTGGGACTGGAAGCCCCAGTTGTTCCATGTAGTTTGTTTCAATGATAATCTCTTGGAGTATGGGAGAAAAATTCACTCCAAAGCAGAGACTTTTCTTGGTGGTGACAGGCTCCTCTGTTATAGAGCTCTGCAACACAAGAAAGAGCAGCAGAAAGGAGATGAGCACCAATCTGTTACAAGGTAAAGTTGAGTTCTTGGAGACATTTCATCAGGCAGCAGGTAAAAGTCAGAATGACTGACATTCAGAGCCTGTGAAAATGCCTTTAAAATTCTACAGCAGCCTCAGCACTCCTGTTTCAGGAATTACACACAACTACCTCTTCAGTGAAAGCCAATTACAAGAAACAAACCAAATCACCTCTGTGTACAACTTGCTGCAACCAGTTACAACAGAAATACCAGGGGAAATTCAGACAAGTTTAGTAAGAACTGGATTCTGTATGATCCCTGCTGGGAACCTGCCTCTACCTAACTTCAGTCCCAAGTTATGTTGCAATGTCCTAAAGACGCTGTAGCAAAACCTAAAACTACACATATATATATATATATATATATATATATATATGAACTATAGCACAGAAGAACATGCAGAGAAACAACATTCATTCAGTTGCCAGGTGATTCAGGAACTATGTCTTCGAAAGGGCCACAAACTGAGCTTTGAAATTCTGAAATTTTCTGAGCTCAGAACTTTTGAAATTTTCCTTTCAAAATCTGTGTTTAAAACACTGTTTTTAGAAAATTCTCACTGACCATCAGGTAGGTTTCAGTTCTTTCCCACAGAGAAGACTGGTACACCCTCTTCCCAGATCTCACCTGCTCAGAAGTTTCTGGATGAACATTTGTTGCAGCCCCCACAGTGATGACAGTCAGCAGATTATCTTTCAGTAACTGTGGGACAATGTGTTCTGTCCTCTCTCTCCACTCCTTGTATTTTTGATCTTCATACTCTTTCATTTTCTTGGCAACTTGAAGATATATTTGTTTTACCTAGAAAGGAAAACTCTCTGTAAATCATTTTAAAGACCAACTAACCTGTCTTAATACGGTGTCTTGATATGGTTTCTGGTTTTTATTAGACAAGAGGACAAGTAATGCCTTGTAATTAATGCAGGCACTGAAAAATTTGGGCTCTTGAATTCTGACATTGAGTCCATCACTGTCTCCCTGGGAAACAGTGGGAAGGTCCCAACCAGCTTTTCACAACTAACATGGCTCAGTGTGTGCAAAGACTTGGAAATTCCCCACACATAAGAGCACTTTAACATCTCCAGAAGAAGTATATCAGGAAAGTATTTCTTCCTTCATCAAACATCAAAGGAACCAACATACTTTCTGTCCACGCTCACTAGCAAGCAACTCCTCTACTTCTTGGAATCGGATAATGGTGTGTTTGATCCGATAGAAAAGGGATCGGGACCAGAATATTGCCCCAGCCACTGGAGGGTGATTCTTGTACAGAGGTGGATCCTTGAGGTTCTGAACAAAGATTTGCTTAACATTTTCAACCTAGAAGAGAATAAAACATTGCACAGACCCATTTCTCCACTGCTTGTTCAATGGTCAATATCTGGAACACAGCTAATTAGACTGAAGCTAATTCCAGCAGTAGGATAAAAACAATTCTTTCATCTTCCTTACTCTGCCTTGAGGAAATACTATTATGGCAGCATTTTCTGTAAAATCACGTTTTATCATTAAAGTCAATGTTCTTTGACATATCAAGAGAAACACTGACATGAAAAGCTTTCCAACACACGTCAGAAACTATTTCTGCCCTCAGGGTTGATCTCTGACACCTTTCGGTCACACCATGAACTTGTTGTCCAGCACAAGAAAGCTGTAGGGTAGGAAAGGTGAATTTTCTTGGGAAGGTCTCCTGTTGAACTGCCATTCACAAGGTGAAGGAATAGCCACAAGCTTTGATGCACTCAGAGCACATGCAAATGCCTTCCAGTTCCCAGACAGTGCCTCACATGTATAGATGTGCACAAACCTTTCAGCAAATTAACCAGACTATTTTTCCAACCAGCTCCAAAAAAGGGAGGGCATTATTGTGTTTATTTTGTAATTTCAGATAGTAAATGACACTACACAGGTATTTAGACATATACAGAGATTGATGATTTTCAGTTGCTAAAGAGCTTTGTGTACTACATAAGAAATCCCTAAATTAAATACCTCTTTGCAGTAGTGGTCCAAAACATCACTGAACTTCAGCATCAAGTGCTCATTAACATTTTCACGAGTCTGGATGTGTTTGAACTTTACCAGCATGTCAAATGCAGCTTCTGCCGATCGAAGGGTCTTAAAAGATTCATCAATAAATTTGTTGATCTTTTCTTCAGTAATCTAAACAAAGGAAGAAAGCCAAGAAATCCTGTCACTTAAGAGATTCATCTTGCAAAACCAAAAAAAGGGAGGCAAAGTGAAAACATTTTTTGATAACAGTAGTCAAGCATATTTTTGCTATTTTCTGGGAATCACAGTATATGGTACTTACTGAAACTTCTTCTCTAAATTCTCTCATAACTGATTTCCAGTTACGTGCATTTCTAATGCTCAGAGGGTCAAATTTCAGCTCTTTCATAGGACTGGTCAGTCCATTTACTCCTCTCAGCAGTGCCTCAATGCGCTTTGGATTCTCTGTCACAGTTGTCAGCTCAGGAATAAATATATTGTAAAGCTCTTCAGTGACCTGTTGATTCAGAAGAACATACTAGAAAGCTTTCTTTTATTATGTTTTTCTGTTAATTTTTCGTTTAAAAAATATAAACCACTCAGCAAATGATCAATTTGTGCTGTGATTTACATTTCCTATATTTTAATACAAGACACTAAAAAGAAAACCAACACCCTACAGGCCCAACACTTCAGTTGTTACAACAGATAATACTCAGTTCTTACTCCTTTTTACTCCACTTTTCACAAACACAGTTTTTACATACACAGTTTATTGATGGACCACATTGCTAATTACCCTGACTTAAATTAGCCTAAACACAGCATCTCTCCATTCATATGTGATTCTGCAATCAATTCACAGATTCACAGATGGCCAAATTTGATATTATAGTATATGTAAATGGTATTTCATCATCTCATTAAGGTAGCAACCCATAAAAACTGCAAATATGTGAAACAGTTGCTGCAAGTCTTTAAGTTCACAACATGTACCCAGTAACATCCTTCCTCAACCAGCACCTGGAGAAGCCATTCCATCCCCAGCAATAAATGCCATTTTGTTGGAATCAGAGGCACCTCTCAGGTCTTAAACACAAACCCACTCACACAACTAAAGGCTGTTAACAAGTCAACACCTACAGTACAAAAGAATCTCCTGTACAGAATAAGATCACACAGTTCCTTTGTTTATTGTCTGTATCACTACCTGAAAAATATCATACAGATCTTGACAGACTGCAGCCATATAATCTGTTTTTTCAAAGAAACGTTTCACGTCAAATTTCCAGTATCGTTCACTCCCCGACTCTTCAACTTGGGCACAAGTAGTAAAGTAACATTTCTTCCATTGTTCAAGAATGCTTTTGCCTTCTGTTATTTTCTTTTTTGCAGCAGCTCTATCTTCTCTATTAATCAAATCAACACAGTTAAGACACTATGGATAGAAATACTATAGATAAAAAATTATATCTCAGCCGGCTTAATATACCCCAGTTTAGCAGCTTCTAATTATACAAAATCTAGGAAAAATTCATAACTTATCATTTTCAGTGTGATTTTGAAAGGAGATACTATTTCAGGACTGATTTTTATTATATTTATGCAACTTTTTTTACCACTGTATTTATATTTGTCTCATTGTTTTATGTCCTTTTGAGACAAAAGAGGACAAGCAACTATTTCTTCAGGGCTGGTTTAGTAATTTATGAAAATTACAAAATAAATTGACTTTTAATTGATCTTATAATACAACTTCGGATGGCTGAAAAATGCTGGCCCCTATTTGATGAAAGTGTTATCGATTGCACTTGATATAAAACAAGCAAAGCTTTTAATAAATGCAGCCTAGTTAAACAGGAATGCAGTACTTACTCAAACAGTGTGTGTAGATCCAAAAATCTGCACACTGCTGTGGAAATTTCCCAGGCAATTCGTTCCATGAGGGGAACCATCCGCTCATCCTTGTTGTAATGTCGGGACATAACCCACACCATCTTCAGGGCATTGAGCAGGGAGGGAATTGTGTTCAGGACAACATCAGCCCCAGTGCCATATGCTAAATTCTGTGAGATGCATATTGTGATTAAGATGTCATGAAAACACATAAATTCGTATTCAGTAAACCAATATTAATTCTATAGATGCCTGAAGTTAAGTCTGTGACATTATTAAATAAATAACCCTGGTGCCTCAATAACACACATGGTTAAGGATGTGCAACTCTGCATCTTTTGCTCCAAATGCGTTTTATGTCCTGTCTCATTAATAGTCTCTTTATTGTAAAAGCTGTCCCCAGACGGATTTTGGCTCAACTCTTTATTTGGATGTTCAGATGATTTTCAATAAAACTTAAACACTGAGACATCAGCTGGAATTTGTGGTAGAAACTACTTCAAAAATGGAGTAGAGAAATCTTTGTTTTCCCCAATTCAGCTACACTATCAAATTCTCCCAAGGTTGGATTTACAAACAAAGCGTTCACAACTCTGGGCTTCCAAATATTAAAACAACTGTAACTCAAACAAAATAAGCCAATCTTCTTTTTAATTAAATATATTTTATTAATCTAGAGTACACCTTTATTGCTGATAAAAAGTAAAAATATAAACAAGAGGTGATTACACCAACAGAAAAACCAAACTCAGGTAACTACAGCTCAAACTCCACCGACTTTTCTCAAGTTCACGTACCTGCAAATGGCGCTCGAGGGCGGAAAGAAACTTAACGTTATCCAGAGCTTCCATGTGATATTTTCTGAGGTCACTCAAGACTATCTGTAAATCTCCAACACACTCAGATTCAGCTTCTCGTAATATTTCCAAGACTTTTTGCACCTCTGGAAGCTTTGTCTGCTCAGCAAGATCACTTAAAGCAGCGTTTTTTTCACGCCAGAGGTCAATCTCTGCAAGTGCACCATCACCCTACAACCAATGTGGAAACAAATAAAAAGACCTAAATTACTATTAGGCAAGAGTGAAAACTTATAACCAGGACTATATTTGTTCTTTGGTTTTGATATATTTTATGCTGAGAGAAATCTGATATCACTCGAACACACAAAAAACCCAGACAGAAGAATATCCTTGAAATCAAGATTTTTACACACACTCAAGGGAACTGCTCATGGGGAATATATCCCTGAGCTGGAGCTGGAGAGTCCAAAAGCTTATGGACAGGTAACTTTACAGACATAAAATCCCACAGTATTTTTAATTGTATTAGTCATATATGTAAGTGTTCACTGAATCAGAATCTTAAAATTGGAATTTTTTTGTTTGAGATTACTTTTTTCAATCAAAAATATAGCTGTCTGTTTAAAAAAAAAATCACTGCAGCTTTTAGTATTTCATGACTCTTTAGAAGAGTAGATAACAGTAGATAACAGAAGTCCCTTAGTTATCCTGTGTGGGTAGGATCTGCACTGAGTTACTTTATATTCTATTTATATTCTACTTCCCAGAGCCACAGGGTTCCTCACTACTTTTTTTCTACTCTTCATCAATTAGTAAATGGTTTTCCAACAAGCAAACATGAAGAGGAATTAAAAATTAACACAAACCATTCAAAGAGATTCTTATGGGGGAAGGAAGCAAAGTCTCCAGCAGTGAAAGCATCTTGGTGTTACAGGCAACATTACCTGTGGAACCTTTTTCAGTTGTTCCTTCAGAACTGTGGATATTAATTTCTGCCAGGTCATTGCACAACTTTCCAGAGATTGAACCACTGATGGATCTGAGGCAAGAACAGGCACTTCTCCATCCAGATTTACAGTTGGCATCTCCAGTTCAATATCTCCTATTGAAAGAAAATGCACACAGAAGGAACTGTCTCGTTCTGACAGCACTGGTAACGTGGCACCACTGGAATGGCCTTTGCCTTCCCTCTCTTGGCCACCTGAGGACAGGTAGCCAACCACCTGCTCTGCCTGCTTGAGGACAGGGCAAAACAGATTCATTTTTTTGGCAGTTAACACAATGCAAACAAATATATATTCCTGGAAAATGGAATGGCAGCAGTCCCTGTCAGAGAAGGGATGCTAAACCTCTTTGTACTGCCATGAGATCTAATCCCCACAGTGCTGCAGAGGCAGAACACTCACCTTTTCTTTGTTGTATAGTTTCATTCCTCACTGAAGTATCAGAGTTTTCCACAGGTTGTTCTTTCTTTTCTGCAAGTTCAGACTCAGGTGAATTCATTTCTTCAGAATCTGTGTTTTCACTATCTGAATGAAAGGTAGTTTCCTTAGTCTGCTGCTGACCATGGGAGAGAGCTGGTGAAAACACCTAGAATTCAAAAGGTGCCACAGAAAAAAAGAAGTCAGTTTACTAGAAATTCACTTAAGCATTGGACATTGTTCTAAAATTTAATTTCAGTGTGTCTCCTTCCATTTCAGCCCTTTGGCATCATTCTCTCTGCCTCAAATTCTGCAGGGGAATAGCTCCAGAAGGTCTTTATGGAAATCCCTGAAGATATAGACACAGCCATAAAGGTGTCTGGTGTCACACTCTTAAATGATTCTCACATAGGGGCAGGCAATGAAATAATATCCATCTTCACATCTTTACAAACAATTTAGGAAACAAAATATCAAACAAGGATTAACAAAACCTTCTTTTTGGCATATGAAGGTCACTTATATAGTAGCATTTCTTATGCATAGTCCATATGCTCAGCAGAATACTAAGGGGACAAATCACTCCTAGAAACACTCAAGACTCCATGTATAAGAGCTGTAACACATTTACCTGGGAGATGGCATCCTTTAGCATCAAGGCAGTGTCATCAGTCAGTATACCAGACTTTATCACTTGAGGAAGAATCTCATTAGCTTCAGTCAGGTCCTTAGGTTCAGCAACTCTTTCTAGTACACAAATAATTAGCATAAATCTAACTATTTGATACAGAAAGCATAAAGCCCTTTCCATAATAAGTTAAAACTCCAGTAAAACACTGCTAGGTTTGATACAAGTCACATTCAAAACAAATGCTGGGTTTAATAGTGCAGATGCTTCTTCAGTAAGGACAGAAAAATACTTCAGTGTCATCACCTGGATTTAAGCCTTGACAATCCAGCTGGAGAGTTAGAAACTGGTTTTCTGTTCCAAAAAACAGTGGCCTTGATTTGAACCCTTATTTTACAGACAGACCAGGAAAATCTTGCACAGAACTGCCATAAAATGACTGAGCATTCCTGATTTCTGTTCTATTCTGACTGTACTCCTACCCAGTATATTAGGCTGGATAAGCACTATCCTGAATCTCAGCCACATTTTCTCAATGAGAATTGTTGTTTCATGCAAAACCCAAAACACTGAGCCTGCAGCTCTTCAGGGCACACACCTCTGGTGTCTTTCAGAAAATACACAGTAAAATCTGACACAAATCCTTCAGGAATTTCATCAAGAGCCACGTAGAAACACACTTTGTCAACTTTCTGTTCCTGTAGCTGAAACAGAAAATAAAAAGGACTTATGACTATTCCTGTTTGCTACCATGCCCCTTAACATCAAGAAAATATTTGCCTGAGATAGAACTATTAGTTTAACTCAATTATCTTCATAGTGTTGTCCAAATAAACTAATAAAATATATGAAATGCTAAAAAATCACTCAGCTAGCAATGAAAAGCATCAGCTTTGGAAACACTTGATTTCCAGTGTCAGAGGCTATGGCAGACACAACAGGCCACTGGTTATGAATGGAAATTTCTGTTCTTGTAAAATGTTCTGCTCTGAGTCCTTGCTCTGCATTGAACCTCTTTGATTTGCCTACCAGTTTTACTGAAATATTTCCATCAGAAAGCCAGCACCCACAAAAGGACAAAGTAAAACACAACACATGTACCTGTGGGGTGTGTTCTGTACTGTCACCTCCTGACACACTTTTGTTGTCTGCAGATTGCAGAGGGGATGTCTTGCTTCCCTGAGTCACCCCTAAGAAGGAACAACACCAGAGAACTCAATTAAAGAACATTATCCTTGTGTATAAGATGGATCTGTCCAATTTTCCTCTCAAACTAAATGACTGAGCTTTTTCTTCCATTGTCAGCATCACCTTTCAGCAACCAGCCATCCAACCTTGGTGTTAATTGTCCATTTCTCCATAGGACAGCATTACTTGTGGAGAAGTGAATCCAAATAAGCAAGGAACTGTACTGTGTTCTGCAGGAAATTGGTCTTTATTTAGAATATCCTTACCAGCATTTTCCAACACAATTGATTTTTTATGGCAAAGTGAGTGGATTAACACATTCCAAGATGAAACTACTTTGTAAATGGAAATGCAAATAATTAAGGGGTTTGTCATGCACCCTTTATAACACACTTTCTATCCATTTTCCTTTATTATTTTTTCCTTTTTTTTTTTTTTTTTTTTTGTGAAAGGCTTCTCTACAATACTGAGGTTAAAGTATTGGACTGATCTTCAGTCTTTATAGGATCACCACTTTTATCCTCAAAACACTACATCAGAAACAAGAGAAGAGCTTGCAACTCTTCAGATAAGGTGAATTGTTTCATTCCTACTAAAGGGAACACATTAATTCTATTTTAATAAAATCAATCTCTAAAAAGTTGAAATTATAAAGCTAGTAAAAGATGTCACAGACAAAGACATCTATGTTTATGGATTGATTTTGTTCATCCCAGACAGTTGCTTCCTTTCCTTCTACCTGGAGAAGATGAACGAGCCAAACTAGGACAGCTTTCTTTTCAAAGGAGCACCCTGAGGCAGAAGCTCTTGGGAAGACACTAATCAGCCACACTGCCCAGGACACTCTCCACAAAATCAGATCTGCTTTCCTGGGACAAGAACCTGCTGATGTTACAGATTCTGTTGGATCTGCTTAAGAGAACCACATCAGCCGGTCACATTCAGCCCCTGTGGCCTGCCAGGACCACACTTTGGCCATCAGACCACCGACTGCCCTCCAGTGCCACACGGGAGGCTGTTCCAGGCACCTGCTCAGGACAGGGGTTACCCGGGCCATCCTCCTGCTGTTCACCTGCAACCCCCTTCGTGTTGCCTGTATCTGCACAAACACAACATGGGAGGAAAGCACGATATAACCCCTCTGCAGCAGGGATGGTGCAAATCCCAACAGGGTAAAACTAGAGGGGGCAGAGTCTGGAAGTGGGTGGGATTGAAGGGGTCCAGGAGCACAGAGCCCAAGGGATGGAGAGGCAGGGAAAGGGGTAAGGACAGGGGTCACGGGGCTACGACAAATGTGGCCGTGACGGAGGGAGAAAGAAGGAGTTGGGGCCCGAGGCCAGGCGGTGCCCAGGGAGGGCTCGGCGGGGCCCTCGCCCTCCGCCTCCTCACCGTCCCGGCCGCGCCGCTCGGCCCGCAGCAGCAGCAGCAGCGCCGGGCCCGCCCCGCTCGCATCCTCGCCGAAGAAGCGCAGCACGGCCCGCGCCTCCTCGCCGCGGCTCAGCAGCTCCTCGAAAGGCGCCGGGTCGCTCAGACCCAGCAGGGCGAGCGCTCGGTCCCGCAGCCACCGCAGCCGCACGTCGTCCAGGCTCATGGCGGCGACCGCTCCGACGCCTCACGGTGCCCACGGCAACGGGGCGGGGAGGAGCGACGGCCGCTGCCCGCCCAGGGCCCGCCTCGGGGGGCTGCGCGCCCGCCTCGGGAGGTGCCCTCGAGGGGCTGAGGGACCGCCTGCCCTCGTACCGTGCCGTCCCTTACGGCAGCTCCTTCCCCTCAGGGGCGCTCCTTCCCCTCAGGGGCGCTCCTTCTCCTCAGCGCCCGCCTTCTCTCAGGGCAGCTCCTTCCCCTCGGCACCGGCCGCTCGTTCCCCTCAGCACCGCCTGGGTCAAGGAAAAGGCTACGGACAAACACGGGCCCCGCTCGGCACAGCGCAAACGAGGCTTTATTGGGAACTCGTATGAAACAAGTGCAAAATTTAACCTGTGCTGCCCGCATGGCACAAGGTGGTAAAAGATGACTGCAGTATCCCCATTTTCACACTGATGCAAAAATAGTATAAAACGACCTCTTTCCACGTTATTCGGTATAAGTTAAGGTTTTACAACATCAGGTAGTGCTGTCTGTGTCCCCTCACAGCCAAACAGAATCAAGGATTGAGACCAATGCATTATTCCCTGTGCAAAAGTTATTCCTCACTACAGGGAAAAGGAGTAATGGTTCTAATCCTGCCTTCCTCCAGAACATTAAATATAAATATCAGTGTGGCTTCCAAAAGCTTAAAGTAGTAATTCTGGGCAGAACTCAGAATGAACAATTAACGTTTCCAGTGCAATTTTAAATATGGCCAAAAAAGAGCATTTATATACACTGCTGTGTATAAATTTACACTTCATAATAATACTGGAATACATACTGAAAACATACCTTGCTTCTGTTTCATTGCTGAATTTGCATTGTTGAATTGTTCCCAAAGTGCACAAGATGCAGCTTGGTTAAGTATGTGATTAGTAACAAATGCTTAATATGACGAACATTCTTTCAGATAACTAAAAGTAACCATTCAAGAAAATAAACAGCCTCAAAAAAAAAAAAAAAAGCCGCCTACTCAGGTTTTAGGACAAGCAGTAACAACTTTTTTTTTTTAAAGAATAAAATTAATTTACAACATTAGTTTATCAAGAAAAATGTACATTTTATATCCATATACTTTACAAGATGCTCCAGATCTGCGATGTCTTTCTATGGGAGGTATATATTACAGTATTATCTGGCTGCATTATAAGGCAATCAGTGAAAACCACTTTCTTCCACAAGAAACCATTCATAGGCGAGATCCAATCATGCAGTTATTTGCAGACAATTCCAAACATTTCTGCTGACAGCAGCCAAACTATCATACATCATCTTTATTAAAATGTAAAGAAATGTGCTTAAAAGAGAAAGGCGTAAACTTGTATCCTGCACCGGAGTAGAATTTGTTCTGAAATTCCACCCTGAAACGAGACAAAAAAACGGAATCTGTGCATGAATCCAAGGAATCAGCTGTCAAGGGACAGAGCTGTGCAACACGAGAGACTGAACAAAATCAACCCTAATTCTCTCATTTGTTTTCTGTGCAGCTATTTCATCTTCCCATTGCAGTTCCAGGCTAATTCCATGTTTCTCAGGAGACCCAAAGCCACTGGATTGTGCTGTAATGGCTCATTTCTTACTTCTGGCTCACTAATTTGTTTTTGAGTTGGTTGCAGTTAATTGCTTTGCAAACGTACAATATCATGAGGACAGTGCTGTCATGCAACAGTTCTGCCTCATGTTTATACATTATATTTCTTAAACTGCAAATTTCATCAGGTTTCAAACTGAACGTGCTCTGAATCCACTCCAACCTGCAGAGCTTGTGATATTAAGACTAAGAAAGGATTAAAATACTTAAGAGTTGGCAGCCCCACTCACTAATATAAATGTTCTGTTGAACCAAATAAATTAAATAAACTGAAACCATACAGTGTGATAACCAGGCTGAAATGAAAAATACTTATCCATGTTACTAATATTCTATATTATGAAAAGCTGCATTACTATAAACTAAATGTACTCATAGTTTGCAGCAAAATCAACCCTGAATGTGGTTGAGGCTAATATGCACCATAAGCCAATGTATTTGAATTTACTGAAAATATTCCAGAGGAACAATCACATCCAACTAATAATCCATTTATTTAATAAGATTAAATAAATCTATTTAATATGATTAAATCTATTTCATATGATAATCTATTTAATATGATTAAATAAATCTATTACAGTAGCATGGGTTGCATTTTACACTTTTTTAATAAGGTACCTAATATTTTGACATAAAAATTCCTCTTAAACGAGCCAGTATATGCTAAAGGAAAAAATGAACTTACCAGTGAAGTCGTATGGCATGGAGAAAAGCAGAAAGCCCCTCCATGATCAACAGGATAAAAACTGTCAGCACAGCAAAGAAGGCCAGGACAGGGACCAGCAGCAAGACACCATACGAGGTGTCCACACGGAGCCCCACTCTCATCACCATCTGCCACAGAACTTCAGATAACTCTGGTAAAAACCAAAATGTTTTCATAATTAATGTTGATACTGAGTACAGTCACCCAGTGAGCCACTCTGACCTGTTCCAGTTTAACCAATATTACAGGAGCCGCTGAACACGGGAACTCCAAGAACTCCCCCACCCCAGTTAGTTACCCCCAAATCTTTCAAATGTTCAAAGGTTTCAAAATCAATGTCAAAACCACATCTACTGAGAGCAATATTTCACATAAAGTCACAATTTTAGTCTGGGGGCTTCCATAGATCATGATTAGTTTAAATAGGGATTTTTTTTTTTTAAATTAGGAAAAAGATAATTTTATGTTAGTATCACTTGAACAGGCCAGCCTCCCTCTAACCAGCATTAAAAATAAAGACAAATGTGGAGAAAAAAACCCAAAATATCAAAAAAAACCCCACTTACGTGCATGAGCAAGACTTAATGCCCAGAGTCTCAGGTATGAGGCTGTGTTAGAAATACATCCCAGACAGTATTCAATGGTATGAATCACCTGATTCATAAAAACATCTGCAAAATTCAGCTGGAAGATAAAAACACATATGTATCAATTTAAACAACATAGCATAGCATAAGAGAACAAAAAGCAATTTTTTTTTCTTTCAACTCACAAGAAATGTGGAATCTGCCAAGACCTTTAAAAATCTGCCCAAACTAAACAGCAGCAGCAGGTGGGGACTAGGAATGCTGCCCATGCCCCCCAACCCCCACCAGCAATAATCCTCATCACAAGATGTAATTTGCAGACATAAAAAGACTTTTGTCCAGATGAAAACCCAAGATTAACTAACAGGAAGCTGAGCAGTCATCACCTTCCCTTAAGTTTAAGAATCCATAAAACCATAGATAAACCAGGATTTTTACCCTACTATTCAATTTCAGAAAACCCATATCTTAAAAGCAGAGCCTTATTTGCCAATAAAGCCCTTTTCCTGTTCTCTGCTACAGATGGACTGTGGTTTACTGCAGCAGTCTGAAAAGACCAAGAAATAATGCTAAAATAGCAATAAATAAATATAAGCAAATTGGATTCAGGATTCAATGTCTCTGGAAAGGCTCAGCTAATTTTCTTCCAAACTTCCAGGCACGCAGAGTACAGGTTATCTTATTGATTTCCCACTTCTAATTTGCTTTTAAGAACATACAAACTAGATATTAAGTAGAACCATCACCTCCTCTGCATCCCCTTCTCTGGGCCCACTGTCTGCATGGCTGCTGCCTTCCTCCACATCAGGACATGAGAGGAGAGAAAGTTCCTCTTCACTTTCTTTTCGGATTGGTCTGTAGCCACTCTACAAAATGGAAATGTATTGTGTCTTCAAGCAGGCTGCCATGACATTTTCAAAATTTATTTAAAGGCAAAAAGATTTAGAGGAACAAAGCACTATTATGTGTTTCAGTCAAAAACTTTCCAAGTTGAGCAGAAACTGCAGTGACAGGACAAGGAGTAATGGGTTCAAACTCAAAGAGGGGAAATTTAGGTTTAGGTATACAGAAGAAATTCTTCCCTGTGAGGGTGGTGAGGCCCTGGCACAGGTTGCCCAGAGAAGCTGTGGCTGCCCCATCCCTGGAAGTGTCCAAGGCCAGGTTGGATGGGGCTTGGAGCAACCTGGGATAGTGGAAGCTGTCCCTGCCCATGGCAGGGTCTTTAAGGTCCCTTCCAACCCAAACCATTCTCTGAAATATCCAGTGAGGACATGACTCTGTGCAATAATACAACACCACCTGAACTCTTCTGCACTGAGCAAACATGCAGGAGTCTTCCAGTACTTACCCTGCACATTCTGATGCCTCGGCCTCCGCTGTGCAACCAATATAAATACAGTGGTTTCCCAAGAAGCATAACAGGAACACAAAGAAAAGCAACACTAAGTAAAAACCTCTGCAGAGGAGCCTGTTTGAGGAGGGAAAAAATTAGATTAGATCACAAAATCCTAAGTAGGAAAAGCCATCTTATTTTCATTTAAAGTGTTATCTGCACAAGGAACACAGGATGTCAGAAGTGTGTAAGAACACGACTCACCTGGCCAGGGTAGAGGCCCTTTGTTTCACCACCACCACCAGGAAACAGGAACATGTTAATAAATTGAATCAGAATACTGGGAGCAGACGTGGAGTCCTCTGCAGAGTAAGCCAACCATTTAAAGAAGATCATAAACACAAGGTAGCCAAAGATGCACATCATGAATAACAGCTCAGGAATAAAAACCAAGTAAATATTATATGTCTTCTTGAAATGCCTAAAAGATAAAAAAGGGGGGTGGAATTAAAAGTAAGTGTTAAAAATAAATATCAACGTGGCCCAAATATAATTTCAATAAAACAAAGCAGCACCCAGCACTTTTAAACAGCAGGACTGACATTACAATCCAAAACTGATTTCTTCTTCTTCAGCAAAATTGTAATCAGGTATTTCAGTGGAAATTAGGGCCACAAGAGGCATGTATCTTTATTTGCCAACAAGTGAAATAAAGTCTTGTATTAATTGACGTCTTCAGATTTTTTTGCCATAACATTGATCCATCATCTCATTTACGTGAAGGAAGACCTCTCTTTTACTGTCTTTTTTTAAGAACAGTTTTCACAATTACTATTATTCTGTTTTCAAAAACTAACTCCACTTTCTCTTACCAGATTAAGTGTTATAATTGAAGATTTGACAAAAAATGTTAATATTAACTTCGAAGTACTTACAAGTGGTTAAACAGCCCCAATACAACTCCAAAAGTCATGTGAGTCACTCCAAAAATCACCGACATTTTCATTTTGAAAGAATTTAAAAAAGTGAGGCGGTTGCTTGCCAAGTTCCATATCTGAACAAGAAAACACAAAACCAGCATTAAAGACCAGCATAGCAGAAGGAATAAACCAGTATCCTTTCTTTACTGGAGACCAGAATTTTACCTCAAATGGGGATCACGACAGAAATTTGAGTGTTGTGAAAATAGTTAAACTTTTGACTTGTTAAAAGAAAAGATTTTCTTGAATGGAGAGTGCAAACAGAAATGTATTTTTTCATAGTAAGATTTATCTTCCCAATATACATACCAAAATCTAATGTCCAAATGACTGATCATCACAAGTGGATAATAAAAAAGAATAAAACTAACCGGATCGATTCCAAAGGGATAAGCTCCGTTGTACACACCAGAAACATTTGGATCCAGTGCTAAAAATTTATTAGATTTCAGATCCTCAAGGCTGCAGAGAAAGAAAAACACACTCAGATCTGACACTGTTTAATCATAGTGACAACAGACGTTCAGTTCTGCAGGACACTGCTCCTGCTTTCCTCTACCTGACCCACTGTCCCACTTTCAAAGAATCAAAGGATTTCTAAGCACAAAAGTCATGGCCAATATGAACAATAGCAAAAAAATCAACAAGAAATTCTCAATCTGGGCTCAATTTGCACTGCCTGCCTTTGAAAGGAAAGTTTATGGATTTTATTCCTCATTCCCCCAGAACTGAAAGTTTCATTTTAAAAATTCACAATTTGCTTTTAGTGTGTTTTTTTAAAACCGACTAACAAACTTGCTACCTTTTGCAAGGGAAATTTCCACTCTAACTTCACATAGTTTCTAGTTAACACAGCACACACAACCTGCTCTCATTTTAACCAAAGTCAGAGGTCTTGACTCGACTACGTTAAACCACTTCCTGTTTCTGAGGCAACACGAGATGCAAGTTGTGAACTCCTAAATACCACAGGGCCATGAAAACTCAAATCAGTGAGGTGACCCCACTGAGAAAAAGGAGGTTTGACAATTCACATAGCCTTTTTTTTTTTTTACTATCAAGAAAAGCTGGGTAGAGACTAATGAGTGCCAGGTAATTAATTTACTTCATTAACTGTTACTTTCTTTACAGTAAATGCTGCTCAGCTAATTCATTCCAGAAGCATAACCTAGGACAAATTCCTTCAGAACTAGCCCTGTGTTTTCTATTCCTCTCAAAATCTGACGTAGAGAGAGAGAGAGACATCCCTGGAAAATGTATTAAGACAAACCACAAGAAGAGAGTTAAAAGAGGGTTAAACTGCTGCAGGAAGTACATCTCTGGTTTAATGTTGTAGCAAACATGCTACTCACCGCCAAACCTTCTGCTCAAACATTGCTGAAACATTCCATCCAGATCCAAATATATTTATTGACTTGGAAAAACAGTCATTGTAAATCAATCCAGTGTATATAGAAAACAGACCCATCAATAAAATCACGTATCGGCCTTCAAATAACATTTTCATTATCTGTAAGAATTGGAAAAAAAAAAAAATAGAGAATATCACCTGCTCTGTGAGCAATGGTTATCTAGACATTTGTAGGTGAAACATATTTTTGGACACATAAAGATTTGTAAAAACTAAACATTTTTTCTGAACAGTCACTAAGGAATACGAGCTCTCACAACACACACTGAGACTTTTCTCATTGGCATCATTACACAAATAGTCTTTTACAGCCATTTCCTTCCTCAGACTAGTTTACAAGAAGTTATACATTTGCAGCCATTCTTAATTAATATAATTCTAATGAGGGATGCAGGTGTTCCTGCATTCCAACCCCATATGATTAAAAAATGAGCTAAAATAAAGTTTAGCAAATTTCAAACTGCAGCTCTTTTTAGAAACAATAAAAGATGGAATCTGAAAAAATCATTTTCTCCTCATGCTGCCACCATGACCACATTCTGTAGCTACTCACACCACTGAGTAGCCCTGGTAGAAAGAAAGACAAGCCCAAAAGTATCAACTAATTTTTGTCAGTCTTTCATTACAACTTGATTGTTTCTGCTCTTTCAAAAAAAGTGACTAGTTTAAGATATCACATTAATCTCAAGGGACTTTAAACACAGAAAATCCTGAAACAAAGGAAAAAACCCAGTCTAATACATGTGCAATAAATAATACTTTTCAGAAACATAGTGACTATTCAAGTGAATATAGTGACTATTTGAGTGATCTGGCTGGATGGGAAGGAAATAACCTGTAATTCCTTTTACCTCATCTTGTGATCTTTTTAACCTGGGGTGGTTTTCATACAGTATTGTCAGGAGTGCAAACAGGAACATGAGCAGCCCGTGCCCAAAGTCTCCAAACATAACAGCAAAGAAGAAGGGGAAGGTGATGATGGTGTAGAGAGCTGTAAGGAAACAGCACATTTCAGGCACAGCACAGCTGATGATGTTCTGTCTGAACTGTGCCTAACCAATTCCATCACTTTAATCTCTCAAAGTTTTTAGCTTTAAGTTTGAAAGACATTTCACCCCCAACTAAGAGACCTTTTCCCCACACTATAAATTTAGATCAGTTTAAAGCTTGTTTATTAGCAACGACAATTCTGAGGATAATAGTATGAGCCCAGGAGATAAAACACAGCCAAGCAGTTCTTCCTCTGTGGGTATTTCAGGTCTGTATTATAATGTACATTCTCCTGTACAGCATGACACAGTCAGAAGAGCTACAAGTATATTAAACTGAGCTATTCAACAAGCTGAATTTTTCAAGTGATGAGCTCCACGCTTCAGTAGGATCAATAACCATTACCAACGTTTTCTTTTTTTCCCATTAATATCTTATCTTACCCAAAGTAAAACATATAAAGAGATATTCTACAGCTATTATCAGCATCTTTAATGCTAAAGTAACTCAATAAAATCAAATCCCATCTTCCTGCTTGGAGCATCATTTGTACTTTTGATGGGCTACTGAAATTTTAGAACAGCTACTAACAAGCAGTGTGGTTTCACCATTTTGCCTTTACTGGTGTCCAGTTCAGCAAGGTATTAAGGCAGGCAGCAATGACAGCACAGCCCCCAGCTCAGCTTTCAGAAGGACCAACCTGGATTAACTTCCCCATAGCTTCCAACTCCATAAGCATCAACAATGTTCTGGAACCCTGAGGTGAATTTATTGGTACGTATCAAAGTTGGAGGAGGTTGTGTTGTCCTGATGGTTTCCATGCATGAGGGAATTGTAGCTCCACTCTTCCTCTAATTATAGACAGAAGATAAATTTATACAAGATCTCAGTTAATCTGATCAAACTGAAAACCTTTGCTCTATCAGCAGTTTCACTGATCCTGAATTACCACTAAATTGAGCCTAAAGTTTAATGTTTGTGCCTTCTCTAGAAACACTGATTATGTACAGTGTCTAATCCTTTCTTCACATGAAACAACAAATGAGAGTCATCAGTCAACACTAAAAAACCAAGATTTGTTATTAGAAAGTCTCTCTTATGAAACAAAAACCAACAAAAGGGAACTGCACCTTCTATGAGACTCCAAATAGCACTGTGAGCCCAGCTGGACTCCGGTCCAACACAGAAGTTATTCAACAAAAAAACCCCACCACACACAACACTAAATAAAGGCTCTGCTTACAAAAAAATTGTTTTATATAAGTTGATAGAGACACAGATCTGCCTGTGCCTATTTTCAGCCTATTTTTATAATTATTTCCTATTTATAATTATCTGTAGAGTTATTTCAAGACCAAAGTTTACCCATCAGTGAGCACTCAGTTGACTTACTGAGCCTTCCTCCAACGCCTGGCGCAAACTCTGGAGATCAGCCACGGGACACCAAACCTCAGCAATTAAACACTTCTTTGTGACATCAAAACTGCACAGGTTGAGTACATGGTAAATGGCTTTCATCTTCTTCACCTGGATAACCCAGGTATAGATGGATTCCGACGCTTTACACAACACCTGGTGTAAGTATTCCTCGGTTTTATTCAGCACCTTTGTCCAAGAAAAAAACAAGAGTTTACCAAAGAGTTCACCAAAAATGTGATAGTGGTTGTGTTGACCACAACAAGAGCACCTTGAAGTGTCCAATGCTGGGCCATGTTTTTAGGAGGGCAAACAAACCTCTGCTGAAAACAGAAGGCAATGCCAAGTGCCCTGAGGTTTAACAGACACATGCAACATGAGACCAGGGCCATGACATCCTGTCCCACTGAGCTCCAAAGCTGTATGTATTTTAGAAATGTGTATTAATGCTGTGATTTATCAAATGATTTCCTATGGTGCTACAACTGCAGCAAAAGCAAATCTGTTCTTTACTCACAGTAGTAAGATCCTGAATACGAACGTTTAGTCCTTCAACAACTGCCCGGCGCTCCTCGGTGTTGTTTGGGTAGGGATACACATGGCAGTGATAGCTACAAAACACAGAGGTTTGTGTTAAATAACAAACTAAACCAAAACAAATCACCCACCCCCATGCCACAGTCAAATCTGCAACACACCATTTAATAACCATGGAACAGATTCAACTGAGAGGTTGGTATTTTGGTTGGTATTTTGCCTGTACTTAGTAAAGTGTGCAGGTAAAATGACTCACATTTATTTGTACATTGCATAATTACAGAGCTGGATGCAATGAGGGAACAAATTTAACTTCAAAAGCCTTGTCTAAATATCAACACTTATGAGAAAGGGGTGCAGGGGAAAAAAACAACTAGAAAATAACCCAGGTATAAAGAAATTCTATATTAGTTTTACTTCTTACCAGTCACAAATCTTCTTTACTTTCTGGCCAAGTTGTTCACCCCAATAGGACACTAAGAAAGCAACCCACCTTGTGGTTTCACCCTAATAAAACCAGAAAAAGGTAAGTTAATGAAGTTTGGTTTAACCAGCAACTCCATTGTGACATAATTAGAGCAAAATAACAAAGCTGAATAATTAGGAAAATCTGTGTTAGTGGCACTGATCTTCCGTCATTTTCAGTGAAGATGAAACAATAAAATTCAAGAGTGTCTGTATCTGTCTGGCTTTTAGGGAGTATTTTTTGTATGTAGGAGAAAAACAAAAAGTTTTCAGGGAAAATAAAAGAGAGATTTTATTTTACCATCTCAGAATTCTGAGTAACAAAGGAGTCTAAAAAAAGGTAACAAACTAGAATCAAAGCAAAAAAAAAAAAAAAAAGTGACAGATTAGGCTGCCAGACTTGATTTATAAAAGATTAATTTTATAAGCTCAGAGAAAAAACCTCCTGTACATGACTCTTTCTCAACTACTGAATGAAGAAGGAAAATGGCTATTAAAATGCAATGCACTGTACAGACCTAGTTAATAAATATCCAAGCAGCCATTTCTGCCACGTATTTTGAGCAAGGTGGCCAATCATAAAGTCACATAAATTCCACAGTGAAGTTCTGCACTCCTGAAGCTCAGCCGTGGTAAATTCATTGCCGCTCCTACACTCACGTCGGCACCGAGACCTCGAATTTTCAAGTCTTACAAGTTCTAATTCTTTAAAATGGTTTTTCCTCCAAGGGCACTGGGAAATCATTGCCATTCACTGCAGGCAGACCTGAGCAGCAATTCTTCCAAATCATATGAAAAGTACAAACAAAATAAACTGATGATTACAATGTTTACTCACTGTATCTGGATCTTCCAGAGCCTCATCCAGCTCTGCATACGTAAGGAAGGGATAACCTTTACACACTCTCCACAGTGTTTTTTCAAATGCTTCAATTTTTGCTCTGTGAACTAACCCAGATATGAATCTATGGAAAAAGAGAAAATTGAAATATAAGATAAAATTCACAAGAAAAGAAATGAGAAACTCAGGGTACATCATCACTCAGGATCACAGTCATGATAATTTAACATCTGCCACAGCTGGAGAAGGAACACCACCCTGAACAGGAAAGAACTGGTACAGAAAATACCAGCTGGTATATAAAATTTCTATTTGGAAAGTAAACAGACTGCAGGCCTGAGCACACAACTAGAATTATATCTAACTGATTATTTCTGTGATAGTGAGGTTCGTAACTTTTTCCTGCCAAGATACCCTCTCATAAGGAAGCCACAGACAGCAGTATCCACTCAGCGTTTCAAAGGCAACACAATTAATGTTACATTTACAACTGACACTGCCAGGTGATTGAAACACTCTCTGTTTATCAGGGAAAAAGAGTTCAAACAGTACCAGGAAGTAATGATTGGGAGATTTTCCTTTACACGCATCCTTGGTTTGATGGAAGCTTTGTGACAGGATTTTTTGGCACTGTCCTACTTATCCCTTCAAATAACCCAGTTTTTTTACAAAGGTACATTGGGGTCAGACTCCTGCCTTGTCTAAAATCACTACAGTCATACTACAGTCCATCTTTAAAGAGAACACCCCATTTTTTACAGCAGCTCCTCAAGCACTTTTGAAGCAGCACATGCTGTCTCACACACATGGCCTGCCCCATACCTACCCCAGCCTGGCACTCAGTCTGTGCATACAGTTGTAATCCACTAATGGCTCATTTTCCACAGATGGAAATTCTTCATAATTTGCATGTAAATGAGATTCATACTGGCAAATAAAAAAGAAAGATCATTCATAGCTTTCAGAAAAAAAAATTTTCATTCCATTATTATCCTAAAGAAGAAAAGTTAATTAAATAAATTATTTAATTACAAATATAAAACCCCTTTCCTGTTCAATTCAGGCAACAGAGAGACCTTGTGACCTCAAGTGCCCTGCTCTTAGCAACTGAAGTCAGTGCTGCGAAATTACACCGTAAATTTCTTAGCACAATTTATGCATCAAAACAACACAATTACACCTTCATTTTCAACTGGCACCAGCAGTAACACTCAACAAAGAGAGAAATCACCAAGCTCCCCTAAGCTCAGGGCTGCATTCTGCCCTGTACACGAGCCCAGCCTGGCACAAACCATCATGAACAATGTCCAGGGCTGCAGAGCCCAACACCAAGTCATGCACTGAACTACAAACACTAATAAGGTGAGCCAAAAATGCCCCACAACACACAGCCCCTGGCAAACCCCCCAGTAGTACCTCAGATGTTCTCCTGACAATGCTCTGTGTGACCTTCAACATGTACTTGTATTCTGTCAGCTCAAGCAGGTTTTTCCGCAGTTTTTCTTTGTTTTTAGTTACTTCCCTCAATTCTGTCTCCAGCTTCTGCAGCTGTTCCTAAGACACAGAGGGGGGAAAAAAAGACATAGAATCAGTTACACAATTTTGGAAAACAGAGCAGAATTCATTTTCAGCACGTGTTATTTGCCACAACGATGGGAGTTTCCCAATTTCTTAATTAACAGGCTCCACAGGTTTTATCCCTCATCTGCCAAAGAGTGCTTTGTATTGAGTACACTTGATCCTCCACTGGCATCTCTTAAGTCTGTTCTGCCCTTAATTTGTGTCTAAGTAATGCAGAATTAGAACTGCAGATAGCACAGAGTGGAAGACACCCATTTATTCCTTTAATAGAATTACAGCAAAGCAGAATGTTATTCAAAATTATATCTGTGTTTTGCAAGCTTCTTTTCTAACAAAACACAAGACAAAGAATTCAGAGAAACCAGCACCATGTTCTGCTGGGCAACCAGCACTGGAACCTGCAGAGCCTTGGGCATACAAAACTCCTACACACCTGGAAATTCTGGATGCACAGAGTGTCACAGTGAGTCCCAAAGCAATAAATGAGGCTGAGGGATTACATCTAAAGACAACATTTTGCCTGGAACAGTGTAATATGCCACTCCATGCAATCCAACGGATGGCTGCACACCCCAGGAATTGGCTTTGACCCTTCACAGGGATTCTGTGTTAATATCAAAACCTCACTGGCAGGCTTTGAAGTGACACCGGCAGGAAGGAAAACAATCAGACAAAAAGGAAAGCGAATGCTTCTGTCTCCCCCGCCACACCCCTACAACTGAAGTCCTAATAAAAGAGCAAGTAATTAAGTCTGCAATTAAGTTCCAATAACCTACACTTTGGCATCTGTTTAGTGGAAAAGTTACCTGGATTTCTAAAATGTGCTTCAGCAAGGGAGCAGGAGGAGCAACATCTCCTTCAGGGAGTGAAATACCTGCTTTTTTAATTTCTTGTACTAAATATCCTGGAGCGAGAAATAAAACAGAATCAGAAAGGAAACTGCATTGCCTTAGACTTCCTACAATGCTGCAGAGTTGACCTTCAGCTGCTCTTGCTGGCACTGATCACTCTGCAGCACCAGGCCCTGGCTATTTTATTCATTTTAGCAACAACAGACACTAATCTTCAAAAAAGAGGGATTAACAAAGCGTAAGGGATAAAATACACCGAACATTCCTGCCTTGGAAGTTTGCACGAGTGAGTGAACTTCAGAGGCCTGTGATGGAAATCTCCCAACCACAAGTACTTTGTAAGAAGCTTTAATATTTCCTAGAACCTCTTAGTTGCTGCACATCAGTTTCTATCACAGGATCATTTCGCTTTCTGCCAGAAATGGCCGCTCTGCTCATTGCCCCATGTTTGGATAAAAAGTGTTCAAAGAAGGAGGCTTAAGGAACTTTGACACACATGCAACTCCCACTGGAGAGGGAGATTGCCAAAACAGCTGCTGGCATGGTGTGGCATGACCAGCACGTGCCTCTGGTGAGAGATTCCAACAAAAGGAATCCTTCAATGGTAACTTTTCCTCAGGATACACTGAGGAAATCTGCATCTTGGCTGCAACGCTCTGCAAACTCTCTATTCATTAACTACCATGAAAACACAACTACTGATAACATAATTACTAATAAAGGTATTTATGAGGGTGCTTGGAAGATCAACAGTATTGAGTTACACAACATGAAAAACCGGAGAACATCTTACAGTCAAGGAAATATCCAGAGTAAAGCTTCCATTTTCCTAGCAGAGTTTTAAGCAATCAATACTGAAATGGTCTCAATTATTTATCAGCAAAACATTAGCAAATCTTCTTCGCCTCTGAGCTCAAAAGAACACTGACCTATATTTAGTGTAAGTGAATTTCACAGCTCACAAAACCACAAAAGTCATCTCCAGCTCCAAAAGTCTACATAAAGACTCAAGAGATGAGTGTATGGATGTGTATTTTTTCATACATATGAAAATTCTGTATGAGTCTACAGCAGTCAGACCACATAAGCTGGTAGCTGAAACCTTCACTGTAGTTCTACTCTAGTAATGTCAACTTTAATAAAGTCACGGCTGAGAAAGGTCAGATATGAAAATAAAGCTCACCAAGTATTCTTTCCATCTCTTCACATTTCTTCACTTCATTCACATATTTTCTCTGAAATACACTTACATTTGGGTTAAGCTGAAGAAGAAGGACAAAATTCTTATCAGAGATTCAAAACAGCAACATCCCTAAAAAAACCACAGCTGTTCCTGTGACTTCCTAGAGACGCTTTGCATGTGTTCTGTGTGCTCTCTCTTTCTAAAGTGCTCTTCAGCTAAGAAGGTACAAAAACCTAAAAAGATTAAAAAGTCTTCAACTAGCAGAATTGGTTTTATTAAAGCAGAATCATCCATGCCATTTGCTGGTTGTACTCAAATAAAAAATCAATGGCATCTCCTGGAGAAACCATTCCAAATCTTATTTCTACAGTTTTAAAATACTCCTTAATGACTTCAAATTAACAAACCTTCCTACAAGCAAATTTGTTGTGATGGATTTCCACAGAACCTATGTTAAATGTTAAGTTTTAAAAGGATCTTTTTATGTATATACCCCTACCATAAGTGCAATGTCCCTGCCTACTTATTCAGCTTTTAAACAGAACCAATAATGTGTTATTTCTACAATAAATAGTGTGTCAAGTGACTGGAATGGCATCAAATGTTAAACATACACTCACATTGTCATTCTTACAGATCTGCCTCCTCCTCTGTACCATATTTACTAATCAGCTGTTAATTTGAGTTCTCCCAGCTTTCCCTGCAAAGATTCTGCAACCTACACTTCTGATGTATATTTGGAAGAAATTCCAAAGTCCCAGTCAGCAAGCAAACATCATATAATTATGATGAGACAATGCAGAAAGAAGGTTAATTATTGCCCAACCCAACAGTCAGGCAGGTAGTTTCCTCCAAGATGAATTGCTGCTCCAGGAACAGACTTGTTTGACAAAGCAGGAGCCTGTGATGCTGAAGAAACAAACCTACAGAGCAGCTGTTTCAGTGGGATGGACACGTCACTGAGCTGTGCACACGCACTCAGCCCGAAGGCATTGTGGCTACACGTGGCCCAGGGGGTCTCCCACAGGGTCCTACTGCAAGTAACTCCCAAATTTAAGCTACTTCGGTGAGAAGGTGGGATGCAGCCACCCCAAAGCAGGGAGCGTCAGGGAGGCCTGAGCTCCAAACTGAGCTCCCATCACCCGTCCCACCCGCCTGGAGACGCTCCTGTGTCACCTGCTCCAGGGGACCCTGCCTTGGGCCTCCCGAGGTCCCTTCCCACCCTAAGGACTCCGTGGTCCCTGCTTCCAGGGGAACGCGACCCAGGGACCGGCCACACACCTGCGTGTCGGAGGCGGGGAAAGCTGGGAACGGCAGCGGTCCCGGAGTCGCGCTCCTTCCCAGAGGCCCCCCGGGGCCCGGCTCGGCCCCCCCGCCCCTGTGCCCGCCCCGATGCCCCCGCGGGCCCCCCGGGACCCGGTACTCACGTCTCGGAACTCGGCCAGGCCGCGCTCGCCCACCTCGCTGAGGCACTCGTAGGCCGAGCCGCTGCGCAGGTCGAGCTGCACGAGGCACATGGGCTCCCCGCGGAACAGCGCGCCCATGGCGAGGGCGCTCCGGGCCCGGGGGGCTCAGCGGGGCTCGGCGGGGCCGGCGGCCGGCGCGTAGCGGGGCCCGGGGGCGGCCATGGCGGGGCGGAGCGGCCCGGCCCCGGCGGCGGCTTCCGGGGCGGGGAACGGGCGGAGAACTCGGGCTGAGCTCGGGCACCGGCACCGGCCGGGCAGCCGGGAACCCCCGCCGCTCACCGGGAATGGCAGCCGCGGAGTCACCGCCTGAGAGGCTTCTGTGGGAGAGGATGTACGGGAGAAACGCGTTACTGGGAGAACATGATACAGTCACTGAATGTTAAGGGAGAAATGCGCTACATACAGTCATTGAATGGTTAGGGGGTTGGAAGGGACCTCAATATCGTCCAGTCCCACTCCCCCGCCATGGCAGGGACAGCTTCCACTATTCCAGGTTGCTCCAAGCCCCGTCCAACCTGGCCTTGGACACTTCCAGGGATGGGGCAGCCACAGCTTCTCTGGGCAACCTGTGCCAGGGCCTCACTGCCCTCACAGGGAAAAATTTCTTCCTAATATCCAGCCTAAATTTCCCCTCTTTCAGTTTGTACCCATTACTCCTTGTCCTATCACTACAGTTCCTGACAAAGAACCCCTCTCTGGTTCCTTGTATTCCCCTTCAGATACTGGAAGGTGCTCTGAGGTCTCCACACAACCTTCTCTTCTCCAGGCTGAAGAGCCCCAGCCTTTTCAGCCTGTTTCCATAGGGGAGGTGCTCCAGTTCTTTGATCAACTTTATGGCCCATCCAAACCCCAAAAAGTCCCCAACATTGTGTTTCATCACCTGAGGACAATCCGTGAATGTTTCCTGCCCTGTGGAGCCCAGGTTGCCAATGCAAAACATTAACTGGAAAAGAGAATTTTAGGTGGACACATGAAAACAGCTGAAGTGTTGTGACTTTTCTGAAGCGTGAGCAGTCTGCCCACCACTCCAAAAACAGGAGTTTGCTGTGAAGAGGAGCTTCTACTCCAGGAGAAGAGAACCAGCTTGAGAGGATAAAGATCCACCCATGAGGATGACCCCAACCCTGCTGTAGCCTCTGGGCTGAACTCGCCACCCTCTTGAAGTCAACTCTGCACTCTGCTCCAAACACAGAGTCTGGAGCTTAAAAATAATTTATTACTTTTGGTTTAAATAACACAGCCATTTTCTGTACACTGTAAAAGTACTGATTTTATGTATTTTTAAATGTTTATATAAATTTTTACCTATCTGTTCCATAATTTAGAAAACCAAGGGTTGCTCATAATTACTGCAAGTAAAACAAGAAATGCCAATAGCAGGCCTTTAGCAAGACACTGGGAATATGGTTCTCCTGCAAAAGAGAAAGAAAAAAAAGTGTAAGTGTAGGAGAGCTAAATTTTAGTTTAGACAACAACCCAAGGATACAAATTGAAGTATACACGTTAATGCAGCACAAAGCAAGGAAGTAAAATGCTTCATACTTGTGAAACTTCATACTTTTGTGTAACTTTAGTTCCTGAAGTTGTGCAGATAATAAACACAGGCAGTTGCCTCTATCCATGACACTCCCAGAACAGTCCAAGTGCCTTGATGCCCTTTGAAATCCCAGACATTTAATCTATGGAGTCTCCCATGAAACATAATCCACCACAGTTTTACACAGAAGAAATTTAAAAATTATCTGTCTTAACAATATGGCAAATTTTTACTGGTAAAGTGAGAAACAAAGTCTCCCTCCACCCTTCAAGAGCAATGGAGCACTCTGACAGTGCTACAGTTACAGAACAATATTATAAAGTGACATATTCTTTGCCTAAACCAGCATATGTCACTCCAAACCCCACAGAGGAGTGAAAAAGAATCACTCCCTGCCAAACTGATGCTCACAAAATTTCAAGCTTGCCCAGGAAGTACTTCTAGTAATTATTTCTTTCCACTAGTCTAACTGAGAAATTAATGCATTGTCAAAAAAACAATTAAACAGACTTTCTGGACTGTGCTTTCTAAAGGAGAAATTTTAATTCCCCACCACAAAGCATTCTTTCAGACTGAACTCCAGACATCTAATTATGTTTCAAGGAAATGTGGCCAGTTTGTGACATCCCACATTGTTTATTGTTTTTACCTGTGTAAAACCGTGTCAGTGGATAAAACAGTTGTTGCAAGCACACGTCATTTTGATTGCAGTCAAATTCCACATAAATCCTGTGGTATCTGGAAAAAAAAGGACCCTTTTGGTCAATGCTGTTCACATTGCTGAGTACAGTGTGAAGTTATCAATGTTTTTACCTTGTCTTTCGAACAGGTGGCTGAGCTGGGACTTTAATGAACTGAACAGAAGCCGTGATGGGCAGGAAGCTGAGGCTGTTCCCACAGCTCAGCCCACACTGGAACTGCCATAGGACTGTTGAGTAACTGTAACAATAAACACAACTTTTACTTGAGGGCTTTAAATGAAAATTTAGAGCCTAAACATGACCACAAAAGGACAAAATACACGGTATTTGGAAGGAGGTTGATAATCCCTGGATTTTCCCCATGCAGGGGGAGAACCCAAGACTGGAAATGAGCTAAAATGGAACAGAATCACATTTATTCAATTGGGATTGACTTGGCAGAGGAGGGGAAAGTGTTTGCAAAGTGAAAATTCCGTTTCAGGAAAGAATAAATCATTTAGCACAGCTCCCAAGAGCTCTGCAGTGGGATAAGCCAGAACATAGGACAATGTTGTCACTTCCACCACGTCACAAGAAATTAAAACACTCTCCTGATGGGATGCCCTGGGTCTGCCCACTGCTGACAGCATCACAGATTTTATTTAATGTTAAGTGAAGTAGAACTATTATGTGGTTTTAAGCATTAGTTTTGTGGGTTTTTTTCATTTGAGAATGAGAAAGGCTAACCTGGTTGTGATCAAAGGAATTTGGGCTGCAAAAATAAAAGGCTTGTAAAAATTGTAAGTAACAAAACACAATTTTTTGTTTCTTAAGTTTAAATCTGGATTTGTTAGGTAAGGAAGGCTCAAAATGAAACATTTATATTGTCAGATAACCAGAGACACAACTCACTCTACCTGATCTGCACAGCAAGAATCTGTTGCTGGGGAATCCCTTGCACAGCTCCCACTTCAGCAAACATTATGTGAATATTCAGGTTTGCAGGAATATCTGGACAAAAGCCTTTTAAGTTTCCAGTGCTCACATTGGTATCAGAATTAAATGGATCAAGACCTTTGGAGAACAGAGTTATTTAAATGTAAATATTAAAGAAAACATCAGATATTCCATAGTTAGATTATTGTCATGGTCCAGTGGAACACTGGTAACTGTCACAAAGAGACAGATTAAAAATGCTTTCTCTATATAAAAAACACATAAAGAAAATTATTATACTTTTATTATTTAAAGGATTATATATTTATCTGTTGATATCTATTTATCAACAGGTAAATGCCAAGTCATATGTGTACAGGCTGGCAGTAAAATATTCAGTATCCACACACATACTGAGTTATATACCTGTGTGTCCACACACATGGAGAGATGGATCCAGACATATCAGTACTTTAGGCATTTGAAATTACGTTTGGGGTTTATTTTGAGATGCTCTATTCAGTTTATGGGCATATTTAGACTGTAAAAAACAAAACAAACCTCACTTACGTATGATTTGCACCCAGTCATCTGGATCACTGTAACTGGAATTGTCCCTCTTTCCAATGTGAGTAGCTTGTATTAATGAATTCAATTTCTCAGTTACATTTCCTCTGCAAAATAAGAATGTAACATCACAAAGGAGGTAAATCTGTACTGTCTGCCACTCTGGGTTGCAACCTTATTGTATCATAAGCTCAGTTTCCTCTGAAAGGTGTTACCACTCAACAAAAATAAACTCGAACTCATGAGTTATCTGTTGAAGGGAAGAAATGGCAAAGTATTCCACCCCAACACAATCCTCACTTAAATACAGACCGAGGCTGTTATTATAATTTCCCTTTAAAAATGAAGTGAGACTTTTAACCACAGAAAGCTGAAACACACACATGAGTATTTAAAAAGAATGTTCCAGTGCTGGTAAGAGGCATTTGTAGACAATCATGTAATAACCAACAGGAGGGATACAGGGAGAAACAATTCAGCTTATGTGGCTCACCTTAAAAGGCTGCAATCTTCATTAATCCCAACTTCCAGAATGCACCCAGAGTAGGAGTCTACTCCAAATAGAACTGGTGTGTAAGTTGCTGATGCACATAAGCCTCTGCCAGCTGTGAAATGAAACCATCTTACTTGAGCTTTCCTACAGCCACCTTTGGACCTCCAGCTTTCAGTTTTGTGCAAAACATCAAACATTAGAATGCAAACTCAACATGGTAGAGTTCAAAAATAGATACAAGTCAATTCAACATACATTTTGCAAGAAAGCGTTAGAGGCTTTCTCACTATCCTTTAAACAAAGGCTTGGGAAAGAAAACCAAAATCTGGAGCAGATTTTTAACTAAAATATGTTTTAAAAAAAATCCTAAAGCCAACAAAGCCACAACATTTTAGCATTAACTACAGTTGAAGTTGCAACCTCACAAGCCAGTACCTGGCTGCCAAATGTTTAGGGTTCCAAGAGGATCAGAAGCATTTATATTTGCAGCTCTCACTGGTTTTCCAACTTGATAACCTAAAGAGAGAAGGGTAAATCATGAACATTGTATAAGAATCTATAAGCATTAGCATTGTTTTACTAGTAAATGTCATCAATCTTGAAGTAAATGACCAGACATTTCCATTAGAGTGGGAATAGCCTCACTTTAAATAATCAATATCTATGCAACAAAAGCCTAAGAACCAATCTCTGCTACTGGCAGTGCAGGAAGGCAGGGAGGTGAAGGCTGGCGACATAAGAAAGTATGAAAGAAATATAAAACATAATCACTGATAATAATCTGCACAGTACGATTTTTTTTTCTTTTAATAGGCAAAATAAAGTAGTAATACCTGTATTCTCAGGCAGTTCTTCTCCATTAGTACTCTTTAAACTCAGAAATTCAACTGTGAATCTCTGTGCCAGTATTTCTGGTAAAAGAAAAAAATATTACTTTACTTTTAAATGAGTAAATTAGCAACAAGTATGGTGTAAATCAGCAAAAACTATGCTCTGTGTAGGATACAAACTTTGGTCCTTCAGTAGTAACAGAAGATTCAAAATAATACAAATTAATGGAAATAACCCCTTTATTTTTCTTTCCAGAGCCCCAGGGAAATTCATTTTAAGAAGTATTAGTAAACAAGAGATTCTATCACAGAATTTCCATGTTGAAGAAAAAAGTACAATAAAAAATCATTACAAAATGTCATGATACCTCCATCACACAAGCTTCCAAGGAAGACTGTGACATTTACTTGCTCAATGTTCTTGTCTTTGCAAATGAATGTATAATGCTCTGCAAAAGTTACATTTTGACACAGAACCTCGGCAGGATGAAGGTTTTCTGGCAGAAGGAAAAAAAAAAGGCCATAATGAAAAGCATTCTAATTAGAAAGCTCTGTTACTGCAGCTCAAAAAGAACACATTAAAACCCTGGCAAAATTCTGGGAATTACAACATTCATCTTTTTGAGAATTGATTCTACTGTTTAAATGTGCAATGGTACAATCTCCCAATTTATCAATATTTTAACATCAGCAGTTCCAGGTCCTTTTCTAGCTGATGCTCTGCACAAGAACTTTACATCACCAGCTGATGCCCTTCTCTGGACTGAGAACTCTCTCTGCTTTCCTCTCATCCCTCCCAGGGAGCCATCACTGCCCAGAAAAACTAATTAGCTTGGATTCCATTAGTTTATTATCCTCCACTGACTGGGAACCACTGTCCTACATGAAACAACTGCTGAAAAAGGCCCTTAAAAGGGCACAGGAACTTACAAAACAGAGACAACCATATCTGCTTACAGTCTGCCCTCCACACCTACATGTTCATCCTGGAGATTTTTTAAGCATTCTTTGTTTATTGTATTTGTTGGGCTTTTTTCTTCTCAAAAATTAACTTTAATGTAAGATAAGGGACCTGATTTCTTGACCAACCTTAAACAAACTGGGTAAATTAAATACTTCCTGCTTTGCAGGAAGCCAGTTTACTTTTTCAGTGTTAGTTAACATACAAGATTCCTCTTAAGAAGTGCAGCAGGTAAACATTTTAGGCATCAAAATAATCTATGCCATATACAGTCCAGGTTAGGTAAGAGACCTATTAATTAAATGGAAGACACATACCACTTTCAGTGATGAATTTGCCCCTGTCAGTGATGGTTCTATAGGTGACATTTTGTTGGATGAAGTCTGAGAATGAAAAAGAAACACAGACCTACAGTCTTCACAACATCCTTGTTGTTATGAACATCGAGTAGAAAATTATTTAGAAAATTGATTTTGGTAAAGACCCAAACTTTTTATGTATTTTGAAAGCATAGCTAATTATCTCTGGGTCTAGTTAGACTAACAAAATTAGACAATTATGGAGCATAAAATAAAATATCTTCATGCTGGTAATCATATTATCTCAAACCCCAGAATGACTCTTCCTAAGTACTTGGTTTTGTAATGCAGAGAGTAACCACTCCTCAGTAATTCTCAAATGCTGATACTGCACCCTCCTGACAGAAAAAGGGCTCTGCAACAGTCTGAAAACAGGGGCAGAAATGCTGCCCTGTCACTTGTAGCCATAACCAGTAGGAGTCACCAGAAACAGGTAAATGGGAAACAAAGGTCAATCCCACTGTTTCTTACGTGCTAAATCTTGGGAAATAGTGGGACAATTCCTAGAAGGTCATCAGGAACAGAACATCTCCAAACGTTGAACTACAGCCACCAGATGACAAAGGTGTTAGATGCAGCTACTGTGCCAACAGCCCTGGGGTTTGTACCGTTCTAGCAGCTCTGAGAAACAGGGAACACATTCCTGGTGGGATTCAGGCAGCATACCTGCAGTGCCAGTGTTTATCCTCACATGGTGGGGCAGGCCTTCCTTGTAAGACTCCAGACTGGTCAGGCACTTGACATCAAAGTCCTGGAGATAGGCCACGGGAGCATTCCCAACACACTGCCCAGCCAGGGACTGCTGCAGGTGGGGCACAAAAATAACTGTGTTGGACCCTTTGCCAGCCCCTTGCCTTTCATTTGAAGACTCTTAGCTAGTGAAATGCCCCAAATGTGCACTGCAGCCACACGTGACACTTTGAGAAACAAGTAATCTGAAGTTACCAAAATATCTCAGTCTGTAGCAAAGGAGAGGTCAAAATCTTAAAAGCACAGGCTTTAAAAATAGTTTCAATGTACAGTCTGGCTTTACCCTAATTTGTCACAATAATTATAACCAAAAAGTGTCTCTAAAATACAAAAGGAATTTCACTTATCACCAGATGACTGAGATTGCTCAGCAGGAAAACCAAAAAATACAGAATATGGTAAGTCATAAACTGTTAACACGATGCCAAGATTGCTTTTACCTCTTGAAATAATTAAAACATTACCATTTGGGAGGTGGGCAGGGGGATCAGGAAAGATGTTTTCTTTTAATAATGATTTTGTGCTGCTTTTTTTCTAAATTTTTTTTTGATGAAAAATATATTCCACCACATTACAAGAGCAAATTGCTGAATCTGGTTACAAGGCCACAGGGAATGTGATGTATGGAAAGTATCAAACAAACCAAGAGGAATCAAAAGCTCATAAACACAAAGTGATTACCTGGGGAATGGTAAAATATTCATTTTCTTCAGTTATAACTGGATCTCCTCGTCTGTAACCAGTGAAAGGTCTCCCAGGAGAAGTTTGTAAAGGGATTGTAAATGCAGGAACTTTGGGTGTAGAACTGCAAACAAGTTTAAAAATGAAACAGTTCTTTATTCTCTACCTCACAAATAATGACATGTTTGCTTTCTTGTCCCATGTTCTACTATAGTACCAATGACATTTCTCCATTTGCATTTGAAGTTCACACCCTAAAATCCTGATTTCAAAATAACTTTCATTATCAAAACAGGTTCATTTTCATGTCTAATGCGCATGGTGAGAAAATTAATTTTCTTAAGACTTACACAGAGCCATGATAAAAATAGCCAAGAAATGGAGTGTTGTCAAGAGAAGACTGTACACAAAGGAAGGGAAACCACTCAGGAGTGTATTCCATTGATTGGGAAGAGCACAGCTGATCAAAAGGTGGGTTTACATCCCCACCAAACACCCCAGTGAAACATGATCCATTGAATAACTGCTTCAAGTCTGGTGTACACTCCTGAAAGGAAAGGAATGGTCACTTTTAAGCACAGTGATGGCATTAACAATGGCACTATAGCCATATTTACAAATAAATCAAACAGTTTTGTAGACAGAGGTCATATTTACTACTAGAAATATTGGAAAATCCAAACAAGCCCTGTGGCCCATCTAGGCTGAAGCATTCAGTACCTTTCACTCCTCCCAGACAACAGAGAGAGTTTAGAAAATTGACAAATACTAATCAAAGTTTAATATGAAATAAGTACCAGATCACAGCAACAACGAACATCACAAGCTCCAGCTGTTAAGTTACAAGGACAAGAGCCCAAGGGCTGAAAGGCCTGGTTTGGGATGATAGTTGCATTTTCTGTAACAGAATTAGAAGAGGAGAAAATCAGATTAAGTGGATTGAAATCCAAATAAACAGACCATGCACATTGCAGTTTATTCTGACTGTGAAGAAACCTTTTTTAAAATTCCATTAATGATTATTCAATATCTCTTATTGCAGCCCAAATCCCAATCTTTCCATGTAGAGAGGAAAAGAACAGCCAAAATGCCATTTTTATTTTAACATATCTAAACACTTACCGGAGACATTTCTTGCAAAGGAAGAGTTGGCAAATATTTCAGCTTGAATCAGGAGCTGTGCCAGCCTCACTGAACCACGGCAAGCTAAAACCTGGAGTGTTTCCAGCACACAGAGAGGTGAGGGGCAGCAGTCAGTGGCATTGGGCAAACATAACTCCAGGTTTCTGGTCAAGCTTACAGTCACTTTGGAAGTGTTCTGGAAAAATGCAGAATAAAGTTTGACAGCTCTTATGCCTTGTAATTAATTGCTCTTAATTATACCACTCATCAGCTTCTGAGAGAGGAGTTGGAATGAAGTGGAATAACAGGAGTTGGAGACTCGAATGACAAAAAGTTTGGTGCTGTGATATGCAAATACAGCAGGGATATGAGCACACAGAACTTTTTAGGGCATGTAGGCAGATTAAGTTACTTCAGAAATCACATGCACAATTCTAAAGAAAAAAAATCAAATCTTGAAAAGGGAATTTCAGTTTCTACAGTTCCCTTCAGCCTAAAACTGGAATGATGCCAGAGTTGATAAAACCCCTAAATAATTATATATAACACTGAAGACAAGTCTAAGAAATACAGATGTTCCAGAGCTCATGCTGTATACTTTTTTATTTCTAGTAGATCCTTCCAGCAGATCTGAAAGAGCCTCAAATGCTACAGCCAGGCAGGAAATACAAGCAGTTGTGGAGAGGAGGAGAAAAAGGGACCAGTGTCAAAGCTGCACCTCAGCAAAGTCCAGCAAGGGCACCCACACAAGGGCAACATATTCAAATGAAGTTGTTAGCCCCTTATCTTTATGCTAGTATTTATTTAGCCCTTAATATATGACAATCATTCCCATTTTAGGGAAGAATCAGTACTTCACATACCATACCAGGTGTTACATCCAATGTCCAATCACCAGCTCTTTTACTTCCAATGCAATTTGCAACTTGCAATTTTCCTATAGCAAAAAAAAGTATTCCACTGTTATTTAGAAAAGACTGGGAATAAGAAGTACATTTAAATTCCTCTTGTGCCTTCAGGTACACACACCCTGAGGCCCAGCTGATGCAGAGTCAACAGAGAACTAAGGGTTTAATCACAGAAGTCCTCTGGAGTTCCTATTTCAGTAATGATTAAAGCACTAAATTAAGTGCATTACCACTTCTCCAGTAGTTTTAATGTCAAAAATATTAATAATTCAAACGTTTTTATATACATACAAGGGAAGGAGAAGGTGGAAGTGAAGTGTTCTTACCTGTCTCTTCATTTCCAGGACTTAAAATTACAGAAAAAGTAACTCCTGAAGAATTTCCAAGAAAAAATGAATTGACTCTGGGCCCCGACATATGGATAAATGAAGGCTGAAAGACTAAAAAGAGAAAGAAACAAGTCTTAATACACACTGACTGAAAATGTTAACATCTGTAAGACATATTTAGGTCTTCTACTTGGCCTAGATTCTTATATTCTTATACTTTAAATTGTCACAAATAGAAGAAATATAACTTGTAATGCCTATTGCAGGGTTGTATTTACATTCTTGCCAAGGGCTGGAGCAGCGGGTTCACCATAGCTTTCTATACCACAAGTTTATATTTGTGAAGATGCTCAGTAAACACGCAGTAAAATAATATTACAGCAGGAGGCTGCAGCACTTACAGCCCATGCAGATACTACACAGCTAAGGCAACACCATATTTCACATTTCTTACTGACTTCAGTTGACACTTCTTAATTTCTTGGGGCCATGAACGGTGCCAGGAGTGTCCGGCTACCCCTGATCCAGGAATTGTGGGCTCCTGCCCTCAGCATGCGGACGCACTGTCAAGTTTAGGGCTCCGAGCTGGGAGTTTCGCTAGATTTTTCGTTACAAACTTTACCAAGGTTGAAAGGTTCGACATAAGCAGTTCCACCCTCCCTCTCCGAGTCTCCCCCAGACGCTCGTGTTCGGGCAGGGGCACCCAAGACCTCCAACCTCACCGTCCCCGGGGAACCCTCAGTGGATCCGCGACCTCCCCTCACGCCCACCTAGGCGGGTCCTGCCGCAGACTGACCCCCATCCCCACACCCCCAGAGGCCGTTATTCCTCGCGGCCCCTCACGCCCTGACTCACCGGAGTCCCCGGCCCGCTGCCCGGGGCAGGGAGCCGCCAACAGCAGCAGCAGCAGCAGCAGCAGCAGCACCCCGAGGCCAGGATGCCCCATGTCGCCTACGGCGGCCGCCCGGCCGCCATCTTGCAGCGCCAGCGCGGCGCCATGGCAACGGGGGCGGGAACGGCGGCCGCCTCAGGGAAGGCGGCTCCGGGAGGGACGGGCCGGAGACACAGCCCGGCCGGGCCGCCGCACGGTGGCGTTGCAAAATGTGGAATGTGTAACAGTTACCCTAATAAAGGATGTTCTTTGATGTTTGGTCTTTGTATACTTTCAAGCCTAATCAGCAAGAAGGGAGATTTAATCCGTGAAACAGGCAGCTTTATGTTAGCAAGCTCTACGTGATGTCCACTTATTAGAAAAACAAGTTACTTGTTGGTAGAATTGCCTTGTTAAAGTTTAGGGTTTGACTGTGCTTCAATCATCTCAGGCCTGGGGGAGGTCAACAAAACCTGGGAGGAAGGATGTACCACTGAGAGTGGGCACAGTGCAGAATTTACAGCTCACAGGGACAGCTGGTGGAACTCCCAAGGTAAGGAAGAAACTAATAAGCCCAACTGAGCAACTGTGCTGGAATCAGCTCCAACTGGGTAAAAGTTAATTCTGGCAGGGTCAGATCTGCAACCACGAACCCAAGAAACCCCCCAACCCAAAGGAAGAAAAAAAACTGAGCATAGCACTAATTAGCATGAGAAGCAAGAGAATCATTAACCAACAGAAGATAGAATATTAATTAATAAGAGAACTATGTAACTTGCAGCCATTGAACTCTAATTCCTGTATTGTTAAAATGTATAAACAGATAAAAGTTTTGACACCACCCAGTGTCACATCACACCATTACACTCACACAAGAAAAATCCAAGAAAGCCATGTAGCTCACCCTTAAATATGTCATTAAAGCAATATCTGGCCACACTTGCAAAAGAAACAATTTTTATTACAAAAGTTTTATACCAAGTAAATTATAAATACAGCCTTCACACAAAATGGCTTTTGGCAATCAAAAAAGCTCACCTTGTACTCTGGCAAGCCTGGAAAAAACTGGCACTAAAGCTGTTACAGTGACAAAACCTGATATCAAGACATGACAAATTCTTGTGTAGACATTAGGAAGAAAAAAATTAGTCCTTTTCTACGCAGGAAACAATTCCTCTCTGTATTCCTTTCAGGAGAATGGCAGTTACTAAAACAGGCTAAATCTCCAAACTGTAGAGTTACTTTTTAGATGGGGACATTGTTTGTTTAGTCTTTGTTCTTGTCAAATGCCAGATGTAAACCCACATACTAAAAAAAGACGTGTGCCTGTTGTCATATTACAACTACATTTTTTGTTTTCCAATTTCAAAATACAATCTTAAAGACTAGGCAGTTAGTCTGCATTTATTGGTGTTATTTCAAACAAAGAAAGGCCTTTTTATTCACAAACGAAGATATATCAAATTGAGAAAGAAGTACCACAAGGACAATACAGTCAAAGGAATATGAGTACACTTGAGTGCATATGTAGGGCAATTAGCACCTTTTTATTCAAGTGGCTCCCAAACCACCTTGAAAATGTTGGCTCATTTCTTTTGAAACTGATGCTGTTTTAGTCCAAAAATTGCTAGCAAGGAGCTGAAGTCCCTGAACAACATAATGCTAAAGTTCTGATCCTACACCCTAGAACTGGTCATTCTGAACTTTACAGCAACAAAAAGAACCACAGCTTTCTTGTCTTTGAAAACAACTGAAAGGTGGAAAACTTTGCAGTGGCCAGAATACCTTCAACTTCACAGGCTGTGTCTCCTTACAGGATGTAACTTCTGGTTCCTCTTACAGTTCAGAATTAGTAGGGAAAACAGCACAGGTTACATGGTAATACAGTGATTCGTTACTTAAAGGGCTGCATAGAAGACATCTCGTTTAAATATTTATCCCCTAACAAAAAAGTAATAGCACTTCATCCAGTTCTCTTTCATACCCAATAAAAAGTGCCAGCAATTTCTCAAGTAGGTTCCATTCCACGGAATTACTGGAGGAGGTAATGATGTATTTACATAATGTTGTTACGCAGCTAACTTTAATTTCTTCTTCTTTGCTTTCATGACAGGTGGCAATGATATTTTGAAAGCAGTCCTGAAAAAAAAACATAAAAAACAAACTGTCAGCTACACTGAACATATTTCCACACCCAGCCCTGAAATACAAAGAACAAACACTTACTCGCAGGTACTGCAAATAGGACTGAAGTTGCAGAATACTGGAAAAGAAAAGAACTGGCTTTCACTAAAACAGGTCATTTGAATGGAAGAAATCAGACTCTTAAATATTCATAAACTCACTTGACAAGCACACAGAGCACACGTAACCAATTTCAATGAGGTTCCGATGACAGAAACACGCAGCTCTGTAGTCAACATGAACAGGAGGTGGGAGGACCAGCTGTGATCTCTGCTCTTGGTCAGGGAGAAATACCCACTGCAGGGAAGGAGAAAAATACTTTGTGAATTGGACTGGTACTGCTGTATCTTTTTATCAGTGATATTTCACATCTCACACAGGAAAAACCCTCAGGTGTTTTTTTCAATGACTTACCAACAAATATTGCAGGAGGGATGGCATGTGGGGCACTTTCAAATATATGCCACCCGTAATGTCACAGGCCTGCAAAGCAGAGAGAATGATCAGGTTGTTGTTTTATGACATTAACAGGATATTTAAAATGTCCTTGTACTGCACAAGGCCTGCATGACAGAACTGTCAGATCCACTGAACATATTTCCACACCCACTCTTCCTTAACGGAGGAAAAGAGCAGAAGAACATGTTGAACTATCTGGCATCAAGTATCTATGAATTAATACAATCAGCAAATAAGAACAGGAAGTCTGTACCTGTTGTAGAAGACCCGAATCAGAGTCCAGGACACAGGCATCAACCAAAATACTCTGCAAGGAAAGAGAGGAAATGCATGAAAACCAAATTCAGCCAGGACCAACGTAGCCCCACCAGTGTTCCTGACGTGACTTTTTTCCACTACACATGCACCCCACATAGAAATGCACCTGCTTTTGCAGATGCAGGACCACCACAGCCACAGGAAAGCTCTTTCACTTGATCAGAACGTAATCATAAGAGAAATGAACTGATTTGTCATCTTTGCACATTAATAAAAGACAATACAAATTTAAAGAAAAGCAGCTTCACCTGTTTCTGTGCTGCAAAGATCACATTCATGAAATTCATATATTGCAACGTGCTGTCTTCTGCGGCTTTTATGACCTAAATAAAACAACTCAGACTTGTTAGCCTACATATATGACTGGATTTGAGAACCAAAAGAAAACTGACAGCAAAAGTTCTTACCAAAATCCTTGATTTCATTTCTTGATTGGCTAAGTATTAAAAAGAAAGGAAGAGAAATGCATCAGCACATTGGTCGTACCACCATAGTTTGCCCCTTTAATCTCAGTTAGATATTGAACCTCTTCCATGTAAGATCTAACAGGTCAGATAAAATATATATGAAAATGTTGTCTAGTCCCAATGACAGGTATCTGTAGATTAATTCCTCTCAACCTCAAAGGAGATCCCTGTTCCAGTTTTACTCGAATGCAACAGAAAATCTGCATAAGAACATGGACTGCTGTTCAAGTCCTTTACTCCTGATTGTCACCCAGCCCTACTTTAAACTGGGCAACTTCAAATGATCAGAATAAAACCTGTACAATTACTGCCAATTTTGGAAATGGGAGTGTATCAAAACATATGCATATCTGTGCATGCATATGGATTTATATTGATCCTTCAGGTTCAAATATTTATTCAAGGATTGCAAACAGGAGAAGGTGTTACCTTTCACCTCTTTGCTCATCTTGTTGATGTCTACATTAGCTGACATTAAGGAATCTACATTCCAGTCTTGGAAGTAACTCCAGGATCCATACCACATATTCACCACCTTGGCCAACACACATCTAATAAGCACAACCCCCAGTTATTAAGCAAACCTTTCAGTGTTTAATATTATAAGAGAAAACAAATAGTAAAACTTAATTACTATTACAAGAAAAAGCCTTAAAAACAAATAAAGGCTTTGAAGATTCTGTGATCAAAAGGATACAACAAAGTGCTTTAGCAAGTGATCCTGCTAGCAGGGTTTCTGTTTGCTGGCCTTTCATCTCAGCTGCAATACAAGAAAAGTTGCACAAGTTACTTTTAGATATAAAAAGCAGTTGTTGAAACTGTCCACACCAAATACTCCAAGTTTTATCTTTGGCACATAGTATTAAAGCAGAAACCTGAAGTGTCAAGCATAATAAATTCATCTACTTTAAACACATTAAAATTCACATGATGAAAAGAGAGGAATTTCCTAAAACTCCTTGAGAGTCCAAGTATTTTGCAATTCTGCATATTAAGCCTAGAATATTCTTCTCCTTACTTTTTGTCATGAGGTCTTTAATCTCTTCTGCAATTGCATCATTTATTGCTGTCAATAATTCATATTTTCCATCCTTGCTGCCAGAGCAATTAGATTCCATGGAACTGCCTCCATCTCCGAAGGGATCTGCAGAAGCCCAACGCTTCCCAGGGTACAGGAAACGGCTAAAACAGAGGAAAAGCAAAGTATTCATGTTTTGCCTTTAAACCTTGTAGGAAAAACTGTCATAAATTAATTAGCTGCAGATAGCAATACTCTGAAGTACAATTTCAAATACTTTTAATACTTTAGACATTAAAGAGACTACCTAAGGCAGGTGACCTTCAAACTCAAATATGAGTAAACCCCAAATTCAGCTCCCTCCTTTGAAGACATCTCTTAAGAGAACTGGCAAAAAGATACTAAGGCTGCACTTCGGGGAGACCCCAAGACTCACAGATATCTGCAGGGAAAATATCCACTGAACAGGAAAGTTCTGCCACTGGCACTGTTCCACTTGATGCATCTCTACAATTCTCTCTATCTTTAAGTCTATTTAAACCTCCCTTCTGTTTTATAAGCCTTTTTGTTCCTTTGTAAGGCACTAAGATTATTTCTTTCCCACATTTTTAGCTTATATCTTCTTTTAAGACAGTGATATATTACACACATTAACTTGGTTTCAATTATACATTTCAAGCCAGTAAGAAAATCAGAAGACAGATATAGGAAAGTGCACTTGAAACCTTTACACTGTTAAGAAGCAGCTCTACCTTTCCTGTGTGTGACTTGCTATCACAGCGAGTTTGTTGGTGCGATTCATGAACAAGTGGGAATTTCCCAGCACCATCACGGCATCGATGCATTTCGACAGGGTGAACTGCTGGAAAAGAAAACAGCAGATACAGCACAATAACAGTTACACAAAAGCAACTCAAAAGAAATCTGTGAAATAACTGCAGTTAAAAAAAAGAGTGTTCTGATATCCATTATACCCGCTTTAGCAGACAACGTTAGGATAGTTCAGAAGTCAAAGACTAATCCTATCTCTTGCCTACTTACTAACGATTAAAAAAAATGACACCGTTCCCCTCAGCAATGGCCACGGGCAGCACCAGGGCCGTACCTCCGCCTCTCCCAGCGCCCTCTTCCCCCACCAGATGGGGTTGGTGTCGATGACGATGACCAGCAGGCTCAGCTCGTCCTCTGCAAAGGGACCGACACAGCAGCGTCACTCGGGGCCCGGGGCAGAGGAGCCCAGTCCAGGCGGCAGAGCCGTGCCTGAGAGCCCCGCTCCGGCCTCTGCCTCCTCCACGAGGAACCCGAGCCCCGCTCCCGGCACCTCCCGGACCCCGCCGCGGTACCCTCAGACCCTGAACGCGGTACCCCCGAGCCCGCCGCCTCACCCGCGCTCATCTCGCCGGTCGGCAGAAGCAGCTGCTCCCGGCGGCCTCAGATGACGCTCAGTCCCCGCGCTCCGTCATCCGCGGGCGCCCCGGCCCTGCCCACGCCCCGGTGCGGCGGGAGGAGCGGAGCGGGGAGCGATGAGCACGGACGGTACCGGGGGGATATCGGGGGGCGATGGGCACGGACGGTACCGGGGGGATATCGGGGGGCGATGGGCACGGACGGTACCGGGGGGATATCGGGGGGCGATGGGCACGGACGGTACCGGGGGGATATCGGGGGACGATGGGCACGGACGGTACCAAGGGGGCCGGGCCGGGCCAACGCGCCCCGTTGTCTTCCAGCCTTGATCGAGACCTTCCGGGCACAGCTGAGGGACGACCCCGATGTCGCCTCGGCCGTGGCCGCCATCCGCGCCCTGCTGGGCTTCCTCAAGCAGGACCGAGGTGGGCCCGGGTCCCCTCCCCGCTGCACCCCGGGTGTCCCCGGGGCCAGCCCCTGACCCTGCCTGTCCCCAGGGGAGACCATCCAGGGCCTGCGGAACAGCCTGCGGGACGCCATCGACACGCTGTCCCGGGTGGACTCCTCGGTGGCCGTGTCCTCCGGCGGGGAGCTGTTCCTGCGCTTCATCAGCCTCACGTCCCTGGAGTACTCGGTACGGGCCGCCCTGCTCGGCCCCGCTGTGCCGGGGGACCCTCCCGCCTCACCGGCATCCCCCTGTCTTCCAGGACTACTCCAAGTGCAAAGAAATCATGATCGAGCGCGGGGAGATCTTCCTGAGGAAAGTGTCTCTCTCGAGGAACAAAATCGCCAAGCTGTGCCACCCGTTCATCAGAGATGGTGCTGTGAGTAGGGCCTGGCAGGGTCACTCCTGTTCTAACTTCTGCATGACAAGCCATAGCACTATTAACAAAAGTAAAGGTTTCCCAAAGCTCAGCAAAAAGGAGTGTCTGAATTTCCTTTGTTTTGGCAGCGAATCCTGACCCATGCCTACTCCAGGGTGGTCCTCAGGGTGCTGGAAGCAGCTGTGGAGGCAAAGAAGCGATTCAGTGTTTATGTTACTGAGTCACAGCCAGATCAAGCAGGGCAAGTACTCATTAATTTGGTTTTTATCTTGGTTAACAGGGTAAGTTACAGCTACCATCCAGCCTACCAAAGCTGCTAGGCTTGGTTGCACCATTTTAAATGGCAGCTGTCACTAATACCACATTATTCTGGACAAGTGGAAAAAAACCTAAACAGTATTGGTAATTAACTTCCCATACTAAATATTCTAATTAGTGTTATCCAGGTTTTCCTCAAACGTTTACAAACTTTCAGCCAGTGCCAGGCAACTGTTTTACCCCTAGGAGATGGGAGATCAATTTCTAATTTTCTCCTTCAAAAATAGGGCAAATTAATCAGGATTATCCTGTTCATAGCATAGTGAAATGTATAGGTAACAATGTCATTTGAAGATGCCAAATAAAGTAATTACTTCAGAGAGCATATTTTGTTGCATAAGTGAAAGAGTAAACCCTGCTCACTGGATAATACACAGCACTAACAACACACACCACCACACCAACAATTCCTTCAATTTCTATACAATAACTTATTTTCTGTTCTACAAGAAACAGAACATGGACAGTCACGGGTTTCAGTCCTTCACACAATATCTTCCTATCATTGTCTTTAAAGAAAAGATTTTTAAGGTTCAAACATGTTTTCTTTAACAGGCAAAAAATGGCAAAAGCCCTGAGGAAGCTGAACATTCCCGTGACTGTGATTCTGGATGCTGCAGTTGGGTAAATCTGATCGTAAATCTTAATATTTTTCATCACAGTTGTATTTTAACAGTGTTACACATTAGTTTTCTAGAAGCTTTTTCAAACTCCAGAGGTTATTACTTAATTTGTCATAGTCATCAAACAGGCTAAACAAGTTACACCTTTAGGTGCACAATTAGGAGAATGTGTCTGTTACAAGACAAGTATTTGATTTTGCATGTTAGAATGAAAGGAGGAGTCAGACCTAAGTGTAGAACTGATGGAGATCTGTGAAAAGAATTGAAGTTCTATACAAAGAGGCTATTTTTTTCCTAATTTGCATAAGTGATATCATTTTGGAGGTTTTAAGGTATTTGCTAAACTGCCACTGCTTAGTACAAGTTCAAAACATGGGAAAAGAAAGAATTATAATAAATCTGAACCTCCAGAAGTTCAAAATGCCCAAGACACTGCCTCCAAGGCACCTGGAACATAACAGCACATGGACTTACAAGAGGTGGAACTAGTGCAGAAAAGTGAAAGCCTGCTTGAGTTACTCATTTCTGTTCTGTTCAGCAAATCATTTGCCATGTTACCCAGTAAGCCTCAGATTTTTTCCCCCTCTTTGAACAGCTACATTATGGAGAAGGTGGACCTGGTGTTGGTTGGTGCTGAAGGTGTGGTTGAAAGTGGAGGCATTATCAACAAGGTAATCCTGAGTTTCTTCCATCATTCTCTAAATTCTGGACTTTTAAAGTTTGGTTCCTTTGAAAAGTTTAAGGCTTTTTGAAAAGATTCTTCTATTTGAATGTTTTCCAGTAAATGTCTCTTTATTGTTGGAAACTGAGCAATATTATGTCATGCAAGCACTGAGTCTGCAATGTTGTTTTCCATCTGTCTCCACAGATTGGCACTAATCAAATTGCTGTGTGTGCCAAAGCCCAGAATAAGCCATTTTATGTGGTAGCAGAAAGTTTCAAGTTTGTAAGACTTTTCCCTCTAAATCAGCAGGATGTCCCTGACAGGTTTAAGGTAAGAGAAATTCTAGTTCCACCTTACCCAGCTAAGGTGCACACTTGTGTGTCTGTGAAAAATTTTCCTCTAAGCACATTTATCTGGATCTCTGTGCTGTGGCACGTTATGGAGCAGCTCCACTGTACAGTCATGTGCCAAACAGCCATAATTTGTTTTAACACTAATATTTAGTTCCTAAAGCAGTTCCTTCGGGGTGCAGGAGCAGCTGAGAGTAAGAAACAGTTAAACCAATACACTTTAGAACTACAAATTGTACTTTTTACAGAAGATAAAGCAGCTGAGACTAAGGTGGCACCAGTCTCTGCACTTGACTTCCTTCAGTTTTACCACAAACATCTGCTCAAGGCTGCAGTACCACTCTTGCCCAAAAGAGGATTTAACTTGCAGTTGTGTAATAACTGGTGGTCTCTGTTTCCTTCTAGTACAAAGCAGACACTCTGAAAACAGGTCAGAATCTCACAGAGGAGCATCCCTGGATTGACTACACATCCCCATCACTCATCACGCTGCTGTTCACAGACCTGGGTGTGTTAACTCCCTCAGCTGTCAGTGATGAACTCATCAAACTCTACCTGTAACACACAGGACTCCCTGCACAGGATGTATCATCTTCAGTGACCATCAGGGCTGTAGGACTTGGAAGATGATACAAGTTATAGGAACGTGGCAAGGAAACAACATCATAAGGATTAATGTAATTATGGACCACTCTTGAAAAAATTCCAGAAGTTACTACAGCTTCTAAAGACCTAAAGTAAATTATTTTAAAGATGGGTGGAATGTTTTGATACTATAAATTAAAGTACCTTATGGTGTATTCAGACTTGTTCTGAGGTGTGCTGTTACTGAACTGTGGGATGTGTGTCTTTCTGGATGCCAGGTCTCCCCATCATTTTTTATAAAAATCCAGATTTATTGAAATAAGCAGTATTTTAATGTAAAAGAGTAACTGTCAGCCTTCAGACTCTGTGTCAGCAACAGTTTCTGCTTTGAGTCTACTCTGGCTGCCTGTTAGCTTCTTCTCAAACTCTTCTTCACTAATTTTCCCCTTTTTTAGTCTTTTCAAGAGTCTTGTGTCATTCAGCAGCTCTTCCATATCCTCATCTTCGATATCAGAGCCCTGTTGGCAGTTGAAAACAACAAATTAAACACTTCACCAGAAAGTTTTCATTCTATACAGCTGAACATGAGAAGATTACAACTTGGATTTTGCCAGGAGTATCCAAGCAGGAAATAGTACTCAATTCCTACCCAGGAGACTCTGTAACTCTCAGCTACACTTGTTGAAAATTAACAAAAGCAAGGAAAAATCAAGCCCCATCCACCATCAGGCCCTCCTGCAGGACTCCAGAGAAATAAAAATCCCTGCTATGTCTGCTGGCAGCATTAATAACCAGCATAAGTGCTGAGAAATTGGTTTAGTGTTTGGCTTTAAAAAGCTTCTCTGTATTTTTTTTTGTTAAGATTTGCCTGTCAAGGTCCTAAAAAGTTACTTTACAACCATCAGTTCCACCACACTAAAATCCCAGGGCACTCTGCCATTTGAAACTATAATCATTTGCATTTTAACAGAATGGACAGTTACCTCCTCATGCTTCCTTTTAGCTGTTACTTTCTTTTTCTTCTCCCTCTTGGCTTTCTGCTTTGACCAGGCTTTGTTCTTCATGAATTTCTTTTTCCCTTCATTTTCTTCTCTCTCTTTTCTTTGTTGTTCTAATTTCTTTTGTCTCTGCTTTTCTCTATTTTTATCCTTAAATGAAATGGAGTCTGTATTCACAGTGACTGGAGTAAAGTCTGGAAAACATTTTCCTCTTAGTTCAGGCATCTTTGGCATTTTTAACAATGCAAAACCTCTGGCAAGACTGGCAAAATCCAGATCTGTTGAAACAAAGATTATAAAGTCAGTTTCCTGCTGAATAAAAAGTTCATTTAACTGAGAAAGAAAAAAACCCCTAACATTATTTTAGTGTATTGTTTGCATTCTATACTTAACACCAGCAACAATACTAAGGCACTTTTATTTATACTTATATCGGTTTGGTCGAACTCCATAATTAAATGTTTTCTCTTGAAACAAGCTGCTTGAAAAAATAGGAGTTTTGTCAAAATTTGATGTTGTAGAAAGTGAATCTGAGATTCAGAATCAGTAGTTGAAGCTTGGGGACAATAATACCCTGGGGGTTTTTTCCCAAACCAAGTCCCATCTTCTGAAAAGAACAGTAGAAGACACTAGCCCTGCTGGGAATTACCTTTTATTCGGAAGATCAGATTGCATTCATGTTTGGCATAAGCCTGGACATAAGACACAAAGGCTTTCATCCCTTTCTCAAACACTGCCCTGTCAGCCAGGGCCATGGACTTCAGTTTGGGAAGAAGATCCAACACATTGGTCTGTGGTTTCATTTCCTGCATGGGACACTGAGAACCAGAAAATAAACAACAAAACCAAAGGAAAAGTTCAGCTAAATGGTGTCAAATGCACTGTGAAACCTCAAACGCACACCTCCTGCCCACTTAATCCTCAGTGAGCTTTGAGCCCCTTTCCCCGTGGTCATTCCAACACACCAGCTGACCATCAGCTCCACACAACAGCTGTGGAGAGGCAACATCATCTTGTGCCTTATCAAGCTTTAATCTCATTAGCAGGTCTAGAGAATTTATACAATTACACAAATGCAGGAGCAGGCATGGGAAAAGAGTTAAAAATGAACAGCACAGAGGGTGCAGTGTGTCAGCTGGTGGTGGCAGGGCTGGGGCAGGAGGGTAGGCCAGCACTGCCCTTCTGGAAACGCACAATTTACACCCTTAGGGACAAAAAGCCTTTCCTTACTCACTGCCCACATGTTCCTCTTCCAAACTCAGCAGGCTTCCTATCAGCCTGTCCCCTTGCTCTCTCCTGCTTTGGGGTAGAATAAAAGTCCACAAACCTTTTGGTTGATGGAGAGAAAGTTAACGTAAGATTCTTCCATGGGAAGCAAAAACACGAGTGCGCTGCCGACGTTGCCGATCCGCGCGGTCCGACCGCAGCGATGCACGAAGGCACTGCAACAACCCAACACGGGCAACTCAACAGGACAGTCAGTCTGATTTTAAAGTGTTATAGACAGCCAGCAAAAAGGGCCCGGGGATGTGGAATGGAAAATATACTGTTCTGTACTTTTGAACTAAACCAACGGGAATTAGTAAAAGACAATGTCCCACAAAGAAGGGTGGCAGCCCCACTCGAGTGTTAAGGTAAAGCAAGGGGTATCTGTTTTGGGGGTGATAGTTAAGCAAGTTGTAGCAGGAATTATGACAACAAAAGTTAAAAGACGTGGAAAAGCTCCTTTCCTGTGAGCTTTCAATGTACCATTCCTCCAAGAGCTCTGTCCCCACTCTCATCTCTGTTCTTCACCCCAGTGTGTCACCTCTCACTATTTCTCTGATATTTTCACATTAAGCCTTTTCCAGAGCCACTTCTTCACAGAGATGGAAGTGGTGACCACCCATCTTACACACATGCAACATGAAGTCATTTCAATCTACAGCAGTTACAGCAATTGCTGCAGTGTATCAGCCTTTCTTGTTCCTGCATCATTTTGTTTTCACCCAGATTTCCAGGCAGTGATTAAATGTGTTTTCTGCAATTTTGGTTCCCAGTTTATATCTGAACAGCACAAGAACGTGATCACATGGACAGAAAAGGTTCTTACGACGTGGAACTGTACCTTGCACTGCTGGGGGGGTCATACTGCAAAACCCACTGCACTTCTGGGATGTCAATGCCACGGGCCATCACATCTGTGCAAACCAAAATGCCCCTGGGAAGGAGGAAAAGTGTATTTTCATTAAACTCATTCGAGGAGAGCCAGCCCCCCCAGCTGTGTGTTCTGCATCTTCACTGGACGGGGGGGACAGAACATTAGAAACATTTGGGCATTTAAAAGAGACAAAATATAAGGTAACTGCAGCTTCCACCAACTAAAATTCCACATAAAATTATGAAAATTATTGTGATTTATATTACATTTCTAAGAAAAATCAATTTCCTATTACATATTCAAATTCTAAATCAGCATTGCATCAACCACAGCTGAATGTACTATTATAAATGTTTCAATAAAAAACTTAAAGAGAGTGACAATTTTAGCACATCAAAATTGGTCTTTTAAATGCTGGTCTTTTAAACAGGTGTTCTTCCAATCTGCTGGTAATTGATTTTCTCATAATATAAAATGCCAAAGCTCAGGTCCCACGCAATAAATAATGACAGCTAATGAGGCAAGAGTCTCTTAACATCCTGCAGAGCTGCCAAAGAACACTTTTCTGCAGTTAATTTACAGCCTTGTGTTACCACATTCTTGTTCATACGCTGCAAAAATAATATCCTGGGGTTTTTCTGTGGTTCCCACTCTGTGATATTATAAATATCACTCAGAACCAGCCTCTAGCATCCTCCTCCTCAGCTGTTCTTCCCTGCTCAAGTAGCAGGAGAACAGTCAGACAAAATCACTGAAATGCCCCTCACTGCTCTGACTTTTGGCTGGTTCAGCCCCAGTTCTTACCCCGGGAGCTTCCGAAACTCAGTAAAGATCTTGTTACGCTTGTGCTTCATTTTCCCATGAATGCTCATTATTTTCACCTGTTTAATCAAGGATTCCAAAGCCTTCCCATAGTATTCCACACAGGCACACGTGCTGTGGTGATAAAAACAGGCATTAAGTCAAAAGATTACGCTGCATTTGTAATCTGGTTTAGACAGTCAAACTTGAGTGGTCTGAAATGTTTCAAAAATATACACTATTGACTATTTTTATATAACCATGCACATAATTTTTATAAATTACATATAATCATCTATAATGTCTTACTTGAAAATTGCATATAAAATTTCTGTTTTGCTTAGTAACATTCAGCACAATTCTCACATGAAGAAATGATTAATCTCTTTTTAGGCACCATATTCTACAAGACAGCTCTCAAAATTAATCACTTTGAAAAAGCTGTATCCTTGGCAACACAGGGCAGGTTTGGAATTTAATAAAACACTATTAATAAAACTGTTTTCACAATGAAACACTAACAAAATTACCTAAAAAAGACCAGATGTTTTTCCTGTTTGTGCTGCCGAAGAAAATGCACCAACTGATTAAATTTTTCATCTGCTTTGCAGATCTAAACAAGAGAAAAAAAGAAAAGTAAGAAAACAGACTTCTGGTTCCTCCATTAACGTGATCCTAAGACTTAAAAACTTATTGACAGAACCAGGAAAAAAGGAGAGGGAACAAGAAGCTCTCTCAAAACCCAGGTTCCCACCATGTAATAGTTCTCCAGGCGTGTGGGAGTTTTCTGGGTGTTGCTTGCTGCCACTCCCTTCTCCTTCACCGAGATCCGGACGGGATTCCGGAGCCCTGCTCTCACCAGGTTCTCCACCTCCTGAGTCTGAGTAGCTGAGAACAGACCTGTCCTTCTCTGCTTGGGCAAAAAGTCCAGGATGGCATTTAAACTGCAAGCAAGCACATGGAAAATATAACTGTCCCAAGGCTCCCCTCAGAAAGAGGTTTAATCACCGAAGGAAGAGTTTACAAGAATTTACAAGCAGAATAGGTTTTATCATCACATGCCAAACTCCTATTGAAATAATTAACTTAAATAAAAAGAAAAGGGAGATTAAAGCTTATTTGTTAAAGTGTTCTAAGCCATTCTGATGTGTGAATAAGGATGCTTAACCAAGCATTAAATAGAGATGTGTTAATAAACATCTTAAAGACAGATGTGTTAATATACATGAGAACAAAAGAAATTTTAAACTCTGTATTCATCAAGGATCCATTTTTCCTGATTCTCTTCCCACTCAGCAATTGCTCTATGGAGCAAAGAGAGATAAAAGACAAAACAGAACAAATCATTGCAGGCCACACTCATTCCCATCAATTATTTTAACTCATTAAAAACTTTAGGATTATTAGAATTTATTATTTCAATACCTGGCTTCAAAGCCCATATCTAGGAGTCTGTCTGCTTCATCCAACACCAACACATCAAGAGCCTTCACACAACTTGCAAGATCCAGCCCATCTGCTTTTCTCCTGAACAAATCCTCCAGGCGCCCCGGGGTGGCCACGATGATGTTCCCACTGTTTGGGAGAGAGGCAAGGGAAGGAATCTGGGAGACCTGCTGTTAGTGGTGTCCCAGCACAGACCTGCCCTGCATCCTTCAATAAAACAAGTTCTCTTTGTCACTTCTAACTGCATCCATATTGCAGGGCCTTTGACACTGGGATGGGAGAAAAACTCCCAGGTGAAAGCAGATCACTCGTGGCAATAAAAGTCTAGGATATAATCAGCATCTCTGGAATATTTGGTGCCTCCACACAAAAGTCAGTGGCAAATATGATTCCTTCAAAACTCCAACATTAGTATCAGCACCAAATATTTTCAGGAAATTAATGAGCAGGGAGAACTGAAATATTCAGTGCTGACAGTTTTCAGGTCTGTTCTTCACCCAAACAGCAGGTAAATGGTGCTGATGTCACATAAGATCCTTTCCCACTGTCTTCTTACTCAAAGATTCCACAATTTCCCAGCCACCCTCAACAGACTTTTGCAGCACCATCACATTTCAGCAGCAACAGGACCAAAGTCCTGGTCTGAAATCCCTGACAAGGAGAAAACCAGGGCTCTGAGACACTGACAAAAATCCCTGACAATCCACTCACCCGTGTTCCTTAAACTTTTCAACATCTTCCATTGGGTTCCTGCCACCAATTAATAGAATCTGACTGAAACAATAAAACACAAAGATTTGGGTCCTTAAGTTTTGCTGGTTCATGAATGACAGAAGCACAGAGAAGGAATTATGGTCATGGAAAGGCTGAAGTTCACTCACCTAAACATGGGAAAGTGTTTTGTGAAATGTGACAGCACCTCATGGATTTGAATGGCCAGTTCCCTCGTTGGTGTGATAATTATGGCTCCAACCTGCCCATGGAAAACAGGAATTTATGGAAAATAACAGACTGGAAGAAAGATTTGGGCAAAATTCTCACTTTAAAGCTAAGTGAATATGAGCCATGACTTTGATCCTAGTTTAGACAAAACAAAAATACTGGTTTTATTATTTCCATGGAAATACAATAAGTGTATAAAATGATAGATGATATCTGTGAAAGAAGCATTTTATCAATGTGCAAAACACCTCTGCTCAAAGAGCAGTACCTAATAATGGCATTTAACAGCACATAACAGTGAAGTTCTCTGCTCACTAAAATGTATTCAGAGTTAATGGATGCTGGAAAGCATTCAAAGCCTCACTTGCAGCACACCAGCATATTCTACATTTTAGGACATTTTTCTAACAGCTCAGAACCCTGTTTTGATCATGTCAAAGGACAAGTTGTATCAAAATGCAGTGAAAGGATCCCAATATATATTTTCAAGTTTATTGTTACTGTTACACCAAAGAGCTGAGCACAGTCACTGTATGTACACATCCTTATGGATACTGTTCCTGAAGTCCTCATATCTTACTGGCATATCATAAAAAATATACTCATAACTGAATTACCTGACCCTACCTGCATTTTCTTTAACTTTTCCTCCCGTCTGAGCAGAATTTCCAGTATGGGAATCACAAAAGCCAAGGTTTTCCCACTGCCCGTCACCTGCGAGAAGGGAAACAGCGTCAGACCTCCGAGACCTCCGATCTCAGCTCCTGAGCCAAGAGCACAGCCGAGGAAAAGCACTCACCGCCTCTGCAGCAACATCTTTGTTACTCATGAAGAGCGGGATGGTCGCGGACTGAAAAAAGAAGCATCTCATGAGCGGGTGAATCGGTCACCGGGGGAAATCTCACAGAGGCGAAATCCCTCCAGGAGACACCAGAGCCGTCTGCGAACATCACCCGAGTAGAGTCGGTGGAAAGCCAAGAGTGCGACTTCTACAGGACCCAGGGAGTGCTGTGGCCGCGGATCTGACCCCCTCCTCCCTCAGCCCGGCCTCCCTCCCCGGGGCCGGCGGGCGCGGCCCCTCACCTGCACCGCGGTCATTTGGTGGAGGCAGAGCGCCCGCAGCTCGGGGCCGGGGCCGGCCGGGAGCGGCCCCTCACCTGCACCGGGGTCATTTGGTGGAAGCGGAGCTCCCGCAGCGCCCGGAGCACGCCCGGGCTCAGCGGCACCGGGAGGGACCCCCAGCTCCCTTCAGTCACCGCCTCCATCTTGGCCGCGCGGTGTCACCGCCCCGCCGCTCCCCCGTCCCGGAAACACGCGCGGCGGCACCTCCGTTCCGCGGCACTTCGGTTCCGCCCCCCCCTCCCCGAGCGGTTTTGCCTCAGGAAACTTCGCAGAAAACGCCAAACTTTGGGTATGGCAAAAAAAAAAAACAACAAAACAACACTATTTTTGTGGCAAATGGCTTATCGTAGTAAGTACTTCAGCGGGCCATACAGCAGCACTGTGCCAGCTGCCTGCTCAGGGCTGAGGAGCAAAGATGTAGGTTCAGAATTACCTGGAATTCATTCACCTGCCCAGAAAATGGGATGGGGTTTGGATAAATTCCTGACATCCTGAGATAGCACAGAATCACTTAGGGTTAGGACCTCTGGAGATCGTCCAGTCCAACCCCCCAGCCAAGGCAGGGTCACCTGGAGCAGGTGACCCAGGAATTCCAGGTGGGTTTGCGATGTCTCCAGAAAGAGAATCCATGTCCTCCCTGGGCAGCTACAGTGCTCTGCCACCCTCCATGGAGAGTTCTTCCTCATGTTAAGGTGGAACTTCTTGTGTTTTAATTTATGGCCATTACTAAACAAATACTTTATAAAACCTCTTTATGTTAATCTGGACTTCCTTAAAGCACCAAAGAAAAACAACACAAAGTTGCCTTTTTTTTTTTTTTTAAAGAATTTGTTTATTTATCGAACCTGGGTCATATTTAGATTCACGAGCAATTTTTAAATGTACATCTTAGAATTCAATTTTCAGTGTTTTACACAAAAATATTGGCACACAACAGTTGCAATAAAGGTGTAAGAGCCACCTCTCTGAAGAACTGCTGCAAGTGTTTGCCCGAGGTTGAAAAAACTTTACCTGGAACATGAAAACCTGTAACAAATTTTAAATTAATTGTACAAAACTGTTGTGTGTTACTTGTAGAGGCTCCCCCCTGGAAAAGACCCCACCCCACCCCCAAAAATGATTACAACTAATATACATCAGTCACAACATAATCCTGGCTCAGCACCCACATCAGACGCTGCTTTAATTTTTTAAACCAATCATCAGATACCGAGGAAAGGAACTTTATACAAAAACAAATCTACATGTGCCTGAAAAAGAAAACACACCAGTATTTAGCATTATGCTAATTCTGATCAGATCATGGCAGAGTTTGCCACTGCACTTAAATACAAGGGCTGCATAGCGTGGAAAAAACTCCCCAATTCCGGAACCCTTTGGCCTCAGGAATCCAGATTTCCTGAACACTAAATGCCCTGGGCACTGGGCAAACAGTCTGAGCTTTGGACCTGCAAAAGCCAAAGGGTTCGCTAGTGTTTGCCAAGACACTGCACACAATTGGCTTCCAAATAAAACCTTCAGGAGACTAAAAACCGTACGAGGAACATTTGGTGATGAGCAGAGAAAAAGCACTTTCACAGCAACTATTTCATTTAAAAGAACTTTGGGAAGAAGTTGATGTAATTAGTTGCTGATGACTATCTCTGAAAGAGCAACTAGGTATGAATTTTAACCTTTTCCTTGGCAGTTTCTGTGAGTGGGGAAGGGATTATTGGGATTATTTCAATTTTATAACACCTACTGCAGGGTTAAAGATGTAAAAATGCAAACAGTCACCTTTTGGGCCTTGTACCGTTTCCCTGGGCAGAACTGCAAATACTTATGGAAAGAGGGAAAAAGAAGTTAGAGAAGACATCAACATTGCTTGTTACTACAGTGAGTTACAGCGTTTGCAGCTTGCCTGGACCTTGCTTAGCACACAGACTGCGCAGATCTCAGTGGGAAAAAGATGCCAATAAAGTGACAAGATTTCAGCACAGCTTTTGCTACAGGAGATATATAAAAACAACTCGTTTTCAGCTGGGAAGGAACATAAGCAAAGAAGTTTTACAGTTCAGTAAAGAGGGTTCAGAAAACTAAGTGACTTATTTTTGTGACCAGGATGTTTGGTAGAGAGTGAACTGAAACCCGGGACCGCAGGAGGACTCTTAGACCACCCTTCGGACTTCAAAAAACCTCTTCAGGTAGTAGATCTGTCCCAGTGTCATGGCAACTAGTACAAGGGCCTCGAAGAATGACCACAGAACCACTCTGCTGTTTGTGTTATCATTGACTGTTGGGGAGGAAAAAAAAAAAGAGAAGCGGTAAGTTACAAAGCATTTAAACTTGAAACACTCTGTCATGGGAAGTGAAACACTGCACATAAATCACAGGTGTTTGTGTCATGTCGTGGCCCAGAAGTGCCCTGAAGTGCCCTGCAGCCTTAGAGACGAGGGAGGGATTTTTCTGAACAGTTTGCTTTTAAACCCACTTTGGACACACACTGCAGCATCCTTCTCTATTCTGCCCACCTTACAAGCCTCTGTCTGGCCTCTCTGAGCTGCCAGACAGGAGCCACTTGCTTTTTCAGTCTCGAAGTCAAGCAGGGAACTTCTAATCTCTAAAGGTTCACCATCTTTAGTTCTAAAATTCAGCTTTTTCTTAAATCAGACCATTAGTAACAAACGTCATAAAACTGAAGATAAGTTCAAACAGTTGAGGGTCCAATGCTTTAACAGAATGTATTATTTTCACATTGAAAATATCTGCCCTTTATTCTCACTGGGGTTACCCCAAGGCAGCACTTGGAGCTCTGAGTCTCACTTTAAAGCTGTGTTTCAGCACCTGGGGGTTGTGACTGCAGAGTTCATCAGGAAAGTAACAGTAGCTCTGCTCTCTTCCAGTGAAACATTTAAAAGACTTTGGCTCAACTATTAAGCCACATCCACTTCAAGGGTGAAGTAATAGTTCAAGCAAAATTTATTCCTGGGAACCAAATCACAGAATCCCTGAATGGTTTGGGTTGGAAGGACCTTAAAGCTGATCCTATTCCAACCCCAGCCAGGGGCAGGGACACCTTCCACTATCCCAAGTTGCTCCAAGCCCCGTCCAACCTGGCCTTGAACACTTCCAGGGATGGGGCAGCCACAGCTTCTCTGGGTAACCTGTGCCAGGGCCTCACCACCCTCTCAGGGAAGAATTTCTTCCAAATATCCCGTCTAAAACTACTCTCTTTCAGTTTAAAACCATCCTCTTGTCCTGTCTCTACCTGCCCATGTAAACAGATTAAGAATTAATATCATCACTGGTATCCCCAGGAATACACCATTCAAACAACTACAGAATTTACACCAATTAAGCAAACATTATTTTCCATAACAACCCTTCTTACATGAGAGGAAGCCAATTAAAGGATGACTGCAAAATTCACCTACGTTCTTTATTCTATGGGCAGGTCTTTCAGAATTTATTCTAAACTATTTTCTTTTAAGTAATTTGGAATAGTTTTCATGGGCTCATATTTTAAATCTCAGTTTACAAGTTCATTTGAGAGGGGAGAAGGCATTGAAGTCAGACACATACTTGCTCTATGTATTCTTTCACGAACTTCCATGTACTCTTGTTCATGCTTCACAGCTGTCATGGCCACTGCTAACTCATTAATCATCTCTTCTAGCTTGTTCTGGTGAGCTGCAGAATAATTTCAGAAGCATCAGTAAGTCTGTTAATGACTCAAAAACCAATTTGTTAACATTTATGAACAGTTAAACTTAATTTCCTGCTGCAGAAGTTCTGACAAACGCAGCCTGTAAAACTTTCTATTCCTACAGCAAAGTTTAGTTTTCACAGCACCACTTTCCCTAATGTGTCTCTATGGTATTAAACAAGTGGGAAAACATTTCTCCACACCCAACTAGGAGGCAGGAGACACACAAATTAGAGTCAGTATTTCCAATATGCACATACTTGCCCAGAAAAATAGAATGGAAGGACACACGAGATCAATACCACACACTAACAGCTATTTTGCCAATCTCATCCAATATATTCCAAGCAAATTATCTCAAGGCAAATGACAGCTTTTCCTAGTTGTTAAGCTTGCAAAAATAGAATGACTGAGTATTTAGCTCAAGATCATGATGCTGGCAAATGAGATCACTTTCTGGAGCAACAAATCTCATCCTGTGATCTTCAGGTTTAGCTGGGGCACAACACTGAGAGGGCACAAGGCTCCAGGTTCTGGTGTGTTGTGAAAGCAGGAGAGGAGGAAAATACCAAACCAGCAACAGAAAATTAGCTGGAGACAGCTCAGCAAATGGAAGGCTCAGAGATCTGAGATTTAGTGATTTTACTGTCAATCACAGGATCTTTTTAATCCATCCAAGCTCAGAGAACTGTCCACCTACAAATTAATAAATTAGGCAAGTAATTTGCAAGGTTTTCTAGCACCAAGTTCAAGGTATCACTCCACAAACACACCCCGAGCAATAAGCTCTTAAAAAAAGTCACAAAATCCAACACATTTTCCTTTGAAGGGACACACTTGACTTGGAAACTACCTTATTACAGTTTTATTTATAAATTAGGTGCTTCAGATCCCAATCTTAAAATGAAGTTATTCAAATCACACACCAAAAAAGAGCACGAGAGAATAACACTCACACAAGTGACAATTAAAATCTAAATAATTGTGCAAACACTCCCTCTGCTAATATCATAAATCCCTTATTTTCATGGCCAAGTGGTCATTGCAGTAAGTGCAGTTTATTAGTAAGAAAAGAAACTAAAGTTGCAGGGATTGTTTAAACACACTCAAAAAATTCACTTAAGAAAACTGCCTTAAAAATTTAAAGCTGCAGTAATATTCTTTACAACAGATATATGCAGACTCAAAAAAAAAAGATTTAAGTGAGCCTTTAAAAAAAAGTTAGGAATGTGTTACTTTTCAAGTGGCATCAAGTAGTCAATGCTCACAGTAATTTACTTGCTAAAATAGAAAACAAGAATTTGTTGCCTTTCTAGCTACAGTTAGCGATTTCTAAATAAACTTTATGACTTGTTAGGCAATACTTTCATTTATTTGTTTTACAGCAAACTACAAGTTTGAGTTTTTCCCTTGACACACCAGTAATAATTCATAACCTAGAAGCAGCTTATTGCTTCCAAACCCCTTGATTACTCAACATCCCTTTTAGCAACAGAAAGCAACCACTGCCTGAAACATCCAATGTTCTTGCATGTTCAGTATTTAGTTGAATTTCACCTAAAACTCCTGATTAAATCTTCTGTCAGCCAGAAACAACCACCTGAACACAAACTGTCATGGGAACCTGTCCATGGGAGCTGTGGGTGCTCAGCATTGCTCAGAATCAGACCTTTTGGGTAGTTTATTAACAAGACATTCTCATGCTCCAAACAAATGTTACAGAGGAAAAGCCAAGTTAGCTGTTAGTGAATGAACATGTGCCAGAGACAAGATGCCAAGGAGCTTTCAAAAAGCAGTCCACATACCATCCCAGGTATCTCCACCACCTAGAGAGAAGTGTGAGAGATGAACACGGGTACAGGACAAAGGGCTGCAGATAAAACAGTCATTTACACAGCTATGGGGGAAATCTGATATTAGCACATTTGTCAGAGCTCAACTAAGGCCTGTGGAGGTCTAAATACTGCTGAGCCAACTAGAAATCAGAGTGGCACCGCTGAAGGACTAAAGGATGGAAGCATTAGTTTCTGCAGATGGCCAAGGGATTCTGTGGTGATTTTGCATTAAATTGTGTGTAACAAGGTGTAAAAACATCCACTTGAGCTGTGTCAGGACAGCTGATACACCTGAAGGAACGGGAATCCTGGGAGCCCTATTGAGTTCACAAGTCATGCACGGAGGGAAAAGCTCTCTGATTTCCTTGCAGGAATGTTCCTCACCTTCTGTCTCCATGTCTTGGCCCTTGGGAGCCTCCCCGATGTCAATAGTGAACATCACTATCTTGGGGGTCATGGTGGACATCCTGTTGCTGAAGCAGAACTTGTAGGTTCCATCCATGTGGGCAGCAAACGTGTATTTTCCACTGGACTCTCGATCCCCTTTGTAAATCCCTTTATTATCGGGCCCTGTAATCTGGAAAGGGGGGGGAAAACAAAGGATCACACACTTAATTTCCAGCACAGAGGGTTAAAATGCACCATCACAGCACTGCAAACACACCCTGGAGTTACCCAGTCACCAACACCAGCTGGGATCTGCCAGGGCTGGCACCGCTCAACTCCCACAACTCTGTGGTGCAGTTTTTCTGTACAGAAGTCTCTTTTAAAATCTCACAAACTTCTTGGTAAAGAAAGTCACACAAAAGCCTCCTTGGCCTCCCTGGTGGAGATAAGGAGCACCCAAGAACAAGGAAACCACAATCTGGGGCTGTAAGTCAAACAACTGCAGGGGAAACCTTATCTCTGGTGTGTCAAGGGAAACAAAGAGGGGGAAAAAAGCCATTCTCTAACAGTCAATATGACTTTAGACACACAGCTGGGCACTACTGCAGTGACCATTTCAAACGGACTGAGAGCCTGAGTTTGGAGCTCCCAGGATCACTGTGATCCTGAATTTCCATCCCACCGGGCCAAGCTGCTGCTGAGCTTCCACTGGTGACACGTGAACGAGATCTCACAATTTCCCAACTCTTGTGCCGCAGCCACGTGTAATTTAAAACTGTTACAGGACTCTCGGCAACAACCCCCCTGCTTTTTAACCCCTCTCGCGTTTAAGTTGCCCCAAACAGAAAACTCTGCTCTTCACCACGGCAACAGCAACTCTCACTCAGGATCTCCCACTGACGTGACACCTCTTTGACGAGAAGGACTCACCCACAACTTCCAGATGGCAATCCCTGACTAAAGACAACAAACCCCTCTGGGTTCAAGGGGAAGCGCTCCCGGAACAGGCGAAGAGCGACCGCGCTCATCTTCCCGCCCAATAATTTATCACACGGAGAAAGAAAATCCCGAGGGAGGAGTGGACAGAGCAGCAGGACAGGCTCAGGCAGCCACAGCAGGAGCGACCAGCAGCAGAGGCCCCTGGTCCCGTGCGAGGCCGGGGGCGCTCCCGCCGCCCGGAGCCCCCGCAGGGACCGCCCCGAACCGCTCGGGCAGGCGGGTCCGACCCGCTCCGGACCATCCCGAACCCTGCGGCGGGTCTGGTCCCGCACGCAGCAGAGCTCCAGCGCGCGCGCCCGCCCGGCCCCGGCCCCGCCGCGCCGCCCAAGGTCGGCGGCTCTGCCCGCGCCGCCGCCGCCGCCGCCGCCGCACCTCCACGTCGATGTCCAGGAAGCCGCCCTCGGCCACCTCGAAGATGAGTCCCATCTTGGTGCCAGACGGCACGCGCTCCAGGAAGCACTCCTCGGCGTGCGCATCGATGCTCACGAAGTAGGGCTGGGCCGGGGCGGCGAGCGCGGCCAGGAGCGCCAGCACCGCCCGCAGCGCCGACATGGCGGAGCCCGGCACAGCGGCACCGAGCGGCGCTTCCGGCCCACGCCACGCCCCTTCCGGCGCACGGGGCCGCCGCCCATTGGCCGCCACCGCCCCGTTGCCACGTACGGGCTGAGCTACGGCGGCCGCTGAGGGGCAAAGATGAGGCGGGGCCCGCGCTCCGCGGGGGGCGGGACGAGCCGCCTGGGAGGGGCCAATGGGAGGGGAGGAGGGGGAGGAGCAGTGGTGGAGGAAGCCAATGGGAGCGAGGCACGGCGGGCGCGCGAGTTAGGGGGCGTTGCCCGGCAACGGGGCGGGGCCAGAGCGGGAGGCGGGAAACGCGTCCCGAGGGAATGAGGGGGATCCTGAGGACGTGAGGCGGATCCTGGGGGGATGAGGAGGATCCCGAGAGGATTAGGGAATGAGGGGGATTCTGAAGGGATGAGGCGGATCCTGAGGGGATGAGGGGGATCCTGGGGGAATGAGGGGGCTCCCGAGGGAACGAGGGGAGGCAGCAGGGAGGGAAGGCAGCTGTCCCCACCACTGTCACCGCAGCCCTGCCGAGGCCGCTGCTCCCGAAGCCCGAAAACCCAAACCTGCCACAGCCAGGGAGGGGTTTTGGGAGCAGCCAAGGTTTCAGAAGTTGACAGGGATGCCTGTCTGGTGGGCTGTTCACGCACAAGGAAACACAGTCAGGACACATCCAGATCCTGCCTCACCTGAGAGTAACTGTGTAAAAAGCTGTTCATTGTGTGGCTTAAACGTGAATTTCCAATTAAAAATTTCAGCCAGAAATACAGAAATTGCTGTGCTTAAGGCAGCCCGTTCCATGAGTAGCTGTTTAATGATCTGGAGAAGAGTTAAAACCAAACCACAACCTGGCTCTGCAGCGACACATTTTTGTGTTGAGTTTGCCAACAAGCGCTGGTTTTTGTTCTCCTGGTGATACTCGGGTGTGTTTGTCTTGACAAATGTAACCCAAATGCTGGATTTACGTCAGTAAACTCTGCTCTTCCTCCAGCTGCCAGGTGTGAGCTGCTGTGTCAGTGCAGGCACAGGGTGTGGGCAAGATTTTGGCAGGAAAAGCTGAACCTGAAGAGCTGCAGGTCACAAACGTGGCTGGATAAGAAACTTTCCGTGCCAAGTCGTTTTCAGAGATCAAGCCAACACCAAACCTACTGCTTCCCGTAGCACAAACTGTGCTGGTTTTTCATCTACTTCAGTAACAGTTTTAGTCTTGCCACTCTCACATTCCCCACTTTGTTACATTTCTCCTCTATGTGAACTTGTACATAACAATGAACTCTTGCAATGCTGAATTCTCGTGGCATAAGCTCTTTTTCTCCTCTCTGACTTGGCCAAAAGGTTGATTTCCCAGCAGAGCTGCTCCCCTGGGACACTGCAGAGCCTTCTCCAAACGTTCTGCTCAAGCTGCTCCCCCTCCTCACACGTCCAGAAGCACCTCTGCCAGGAAAGGATGACTCTACCATTATTCATCCTCCTGCTCTCTCTGGAACTTTGTGCAGTATCCTGTGGTGCTCAACTCTGGGAATGAGTTTCATGAACGATACATAGGGAAATACTTTCATTGGATATCACTGATTCTTGCTGTAAGTTAGGCAGTTGAATGCCAAGCTCAGGTATTTGGGAACTGATCTGTTGCTCTCCTGGCTGCCCTGGTGCCTCCTGGCAGCACACAAAGAACATGGATATTTTGTACCTTGTGATGGAAGGAGGTTGTGACAGAACTGTGTGGAAAAGTTGGTCTGGGTGTCAGTGTTGCATTTCCCATCTTCTCTCCCTCCTGTTCACCTGCACCTGCTAAAAGTAGATAATTAATGGTGTGTTCGCAACTTCAGTGTTATTTCTCCTGACTTTGTCCCAGTGTTTGACATTATTCATCGTATCTTGTCCAAAAGAAAATGCATTATTCCTACTCTGCACACAGTGAGTGGCAGGACTGGGACCTAAAAATATTCCCAGGCACATTTAACTCATCTTTTCCAGGCATATTTAATTTATCTGTAAAGACTCATCTAGAGCACCTCTTCCTAAACACCATAAGAACATCTAAACGTGCACAGTCACACCTGAAAGCAAAAACACTGAAAAACTTGACCAGAAAAACACATTTTGGTTTAAATTAAATTATCTGCAAACGGATTCATGCCAGCAAACTGCTTGTATGTATAAAACCCTCCACTGATCCTCTGGACACGTGCACAGTAAAGACTCTGTTACTGTGCAGAGCGGGGGCCTAAAACCCCCAAGGATGAACAGCCAAACCCCCCTAACGATGAGCTGCCGTGTGCGAGCCCCTCGCTGCGCTGCAGAACGGCTCGTTCACCGCATTCCACGTGCCCGCAGCCACCCGTCGCCTCCATCCCCTCCTGGAGCCGGGGAACATCTTCCCCCTTCCATCCCGGTGCTGGGATGTACTTCCATCGCGGGGCACTTAACTTCGGGCACTGCGCCCGCTGTTGGGCACCACGGACACCCCGGCGCGTCCCTACCCATGCTGCGAACCCGCCCCAGCGCTGGGCACCTGTGTGGGACCCCCCAGCACGGGCGGGTTTGAGCTCTGCCCCCCCCCCCAAAAAACAGCGGTTCTCCTGCCCGGCACCACGAGCCCTCCCGGCGCTGCAGCCGCTCGGCACAAGGATGGATGCTCCTCGCTTGGCGATGCTCCTCTCCCCGGGGAAAGCAAAGCCCCGCGGATCAGGGACTTCCACGGCTCCGCATCGCGGCGAGTCCAGCACGGGGGGAGCCGCGGGCACCGGGGACAAGCGGGGGGACCGGGGACAAGCGGGGGGACCGGGGACATCGGCGGGGACCGGGGACATCGGCGGGGACCGGGGACATGCGCGGGGCCGCCCCCGGCCCGCCCCGAGCCGGGCATTGGCCGCGGGCGGCGGGGCGGAGGTGGCGGGGACGCCGCGCCCGCCTCTCGCCGCCGCTCCCCCAGCGCCGCCCGGCCAAGTTTAAACACCCCCGGCCGAGCCGCCCCGGAGTTCGCGGGACGTGCCGGGGAGCGGCTGCCAGGGGGGCCCGTCCCGCCCCGCCCGGAGCGCCCCCGCCGCCGCCTATGCGGGAGCCGCGGGGCCGGCAGAGCCATGGACGGCGGCGGCGGGGCCCCGCCCGCGCTGGAGAAGAACGCGGCGGAGCTGACGGTCATGGACGTGTACGACATCGCCTCGGCCGTGGGGCAGGAGTTTGAGCGGGTCATCGACCAGCACGGCTGCGAGGCCATCGCCCGCCTCATGCCCAAGGTGGTGCGGGTGCTGGAGATCCTGGAGGTGCTCGTGAGCCGCAACCACATCAACCCCGAGATGGAGGAGCTGCGCCTGGAGCTCGACCGCCTGCGCCTCGAGAGGATGGACCGCATCGAGAAGGAGCGGAAGCACCAGAAGGTGCGGGCGGGGGTCGCGGGGACGCGGCGGGGCAGCGCTGCCCCCGCAGAACGCAGCCGGTCCGGGGGGAGCCCCCCCCGCCGCCCAAACGCCCCGCAGCCGCCGGGAAAACAAAGAGGGAGCCGGGATGCCGGGGGGAGCGGGCGGGGCACGGCCCGGGCGGGCCGATGCTGCCTTAGCGTCGCTGAGGGTTTGGGTGTGTTGTTGTTTTGTGTTTCCTTCCCTCCTGGAAGTTTCCTCCCTCCTTCCCATTCTCCTCCTCTTCCCCAGCATTTCCTTCCCCTTGTGTCTCCCCGATTAGGATTCCTGCTCCATCCCCTGTCCTGACGAGAGGGTAGTGCTGCTTCCTGCTAGGCCAGGAAAGGTCACCGACAAGAATACACTTTCCTCTCCGGAGCTGGGAATGATTTAGCACTCTAGTTTTCCTGGCACGCGCATTGGGTAGGCAAGTCATAGGAGAGAGATGGAGGACCAAGTGATTTCAGGGCAGTGTTAGAGCTGGAGAGTGAGGAAGAGCACTCTCCCAAAATCCTGCTCCATCCTCTGATGGCAAGATGTCCCTTTGCTTGTTCTGGGGAGGTCACAGTGTTGCCTGACCCCACTCCCATGAAAGCCCAAGGTGGAGATCATTTCCCATATCCTGTTACCCTCCTGTGGCGGGACAGCACACTCCAGTCACTGCAGTGACAGATCCAGTCTTTAAACCATCAGGATAACTGATTTAAAGGAATGGTTCTTCCAGTGACTGTGCTAAATCATCACTGCTGCCTCATGCCATTCCTGCTCCCACACACAGAATCAGAGTAAACAGGAGACAGGGAATTTCTGGAAGAGAGACCCCAAACTTCAAGATTTGCCTTTAATTTAAATAAATTCAAGTTTTACGTTTTTAAATGAGTAATCTAGGGGTCTTTCACTTAGCATCTGGAAAACATTTTGCAGAGGAAGTCTTAGGGCAATGTCTCTGAAAAGGATGGTGAAAGATCTTTAATGTACAAAGCCTTGATAAGCCTCCAGAGTATGAAGGAAGGAGGTCTGGAGAACAGATAAAGTGTGTTGGATATTTCCCAAATGCTGCAGAGTGAAGTGGATACTGAACTGACCCAGAGTCATTGTACAAGTTGTTCTGTGTAGATGTTTCTAAAGTTCTTATAAAGTGTTAAAAAGTTTCCTAAACGTGTCAGCTGATCTCCCTGCAGTCAAACACCTCTGCTCTGGCAGCTTCTCTGAGTCCTGAAGGGGCTCAGGGAATGTTCAGACAATCCATGTGAAACTTTGGTGGAACCATATTTTAACAACAAAATAAAGTACAAGATACATACATGTATTTTTTTAATCAACTTGATTCCCAGTGCACCAGGTCCCTGTAGAACTGTGGTGTGGCATCACCTCTGTTCAAGTGTGAGGGTTTGAAGAGTCTTTCACAGGGCAGATGCTGATAAAGCACAAAAAGTCAGACTGAGAAATAGTTCTGGCCCAAAAGCCTGCTAAAACCCCTACCCAGGCAAGCTTTTAGGGGCCAGTGCAAGCATCAGTTTATGAGATTTTAGCACTTAAACTTTAAGTGTAGATCTGTTTTGCCTATAAACCTGGCTTAGCACCCCCTGCCTGGGGTTCCCTGAGCTGGCACCAACTGTATTATCTGCCTTCTCTGGCTGGTACTTCCACTAATGAGGAGTCAGAAGTTAATCTCTGCTCCAATTCACTGGGCTCTGCAATAGCAATAAATAACAAAGTTTGCCTGGGCAAACCTTAGGATAGCTGTGTGTTTACAGTGCAGCCACACCTAAATGATACAAGTTTAGATATTTTGGGGAATTTTGAGCATTCTGGCTTGGTTTTATCTGTATTCTCATAGCTGATGAATGTGCTGTTTTATTGCTAAAATAGGTCACTGCGTTATTTTAGCTCCAGAGTTGTAACAGGCAGCATCACTGTAAATAGTGCAGATGTTTGGCAATATCAGTTTCATTACAGATGTGCTTTTTTCTCAAGATAGTTTTAAGCAAAATAGGTGATTAATGGCATTTTCTTTCCTTTTTAATAGTTAAACCTGCACAGCTTACCACACCTTTATGTAACTCATTGTCTCTTTGCCATACAGTGTTTTCTGCAGAAATTTTAGCAGCAATACAGTAATAAATGCCAGGATAAAATGGCATTTGGACCCAAAAGTCACCAGGAACACGACTTCCCATTATCAGAGCATACATTCAAAGCAGAGAGCTGTCCTTTAATCTCTCAGCAGAGCTTATTTTAGCCTGGAGCTGTGCTTGGCTGGGTTGTTGTCTGAATGTGTTTTGTTGTTAGGTAGGAAAGGGGCCTGTGAATGGATGTGAGAGTCAGCAGTGACTCAGCCTGGCTCCAGGGATTTGCATGGAGCTTTTTGTTTGGAGCACATACGTGAACACGGAGCAGGGAATGCCCCCCACTGCAGGAGTGTGAAATACAGAGAAGCTTTTGGAACAAGCAAAGCTCTAAATACGACTGTTTTCCTTGAGGACTTTATACTTTCTGTCCTAATTTGACCTTTGTGAGGATTGGTGACAGCTGCTCTTGACATGGAGTGTCCCGACAAATGGGAGCTGTTTTGCCCGGCCCCACAGCCGCTAACACAGATGCCACTCAGACATTCCAGAGGGAACCATTTGCATGGGAAGCACCACGGTTTTGGGCTTGTGTTTACCACGTGGATCAGGAGCTCTGGCCTTGCTGCACTGGATCACACACATTAATTTACACTTGTGTTTCATAACAGAAATTTAGAGCAGAGACGCTGCTGGGTCAGAACGAGCACGTCTAACCCTGACTGCCTGATCCTCACTGTGGGGTGGGTTTGGGGCATTTGGAACAGCTTTGCAGCTGCTCCCTCGGGTGCAGGAGGGAATTGTTGCTCGTGTTTGGTTGTCTAACACAGCACCCCCTTAATCTGGTCCTCACAGCAGAACAGGGCCATCCTCTGGGTAACTTGCACGGCACAAATGTTTGCACCAGGAATGATCTCCTCGTGTATTTACATTCAGCATATCCCAAAAGGGGACTTGGATGATTAGTTTCCTCATGGTGGCATTAGAAAAGTGGATCTCTTCTAAGAAACTCAGAGTAGCCTCGTTTAATTGTTTTCCATAGGAATCATAGAAGGATTGTTACTGTAAATAGTCCAGTCAAAGACTCTTAACATGCTTTAAAATGTGAATGTGTTGTCCTGGTCTACCCTATAGGAATTAGAACTGGTGGAGGATGTCTGGAGAGGGGAAGCACAGGACCTTCTTACCCAAATTGCACAGCTGCAGGAGGAGAATAAACAGCTGATGACAAACTTGTCTCACAAAGACATTAATTTCACAGAAGAGGAATTTCAGAAGCATGAAGGCAAGTTTGACACTTCAAATTCAATACTTGCTTTGTTATAAAAAGCAATACCTTATCAAAATATTTTGACTGGATAGTCTAGTGTGGTTTTTTCCTCTGTAGATTAATGCAGGTCTGGGGTTTGGAGTCCTGTTTGTTTGTTTATCTGGTTTTTTTACCTGACTAGAAAAATCTCTGAATACATGATGACACTGAAGACATGATAAGAGGTGAAGGTACAAGGGAAAGAAAAGCCTGAACAACTTTTTGTTTGTCTGAGAAGCATCTCTGAAAGTAAAGTCTAGATACACTTTTTGGTCTATCATTTTTTAGTTCTTATTTTGCAAAAAACACTCTTAAGCCCTGCTTATGTTTTTTCATACAAACAGAATAATCCATTCAGTGTGTTTATTTCACACCATCATGCACAGAAACAAGTGGAACTGTTGATCCATTCAGGAGAACTGTTGGCAAAGTAGCACATCAAGATTTCTTTATCTGAACTGTATCAGTCCCTGTATGGAGATATTCTAGGAGAAATCACTATATTCTGCTAGAAGAGGAGACACTGGTTTTACTTGGTTTATCTGCTTTTAGGCTTCCCTCACTTTTTTGGGACCTACAGCCAATTAAAATAAGTGAAGAGATTTGTAGTCCAGGGAGTGGGTGAATCCTGAAGAGCTGAAACAACTCATTTGAGGGCACCTTCCTTGCAGTAGAAAGAAGTACAAGACATACCTGCAAGTGCAGCAACTGAAAAAATTGCCAGGCTCAGCTCCCACCCACAGCTCAGCCAACAGCTCTTTCCCAGGAGCAGAGGAACAGATTCCCATTTGCTCCACTGTTCCCAGCACAGAATTAAAGATCCCAAGTCCATTCCATGATGTCCCGGGTGTGAGTGCAAAGTGACAGGCCAGTCTGAAAACAGAGCACCCAGCTGAGCCACTGCAGCTCTCCAGTAAAGCTTTAGGAACAAAGGGATATCCTTTTCCAGACACCAGAGGCTGGGATTAAGTGGAGCTTTGCTGTAGGAGGATGGCAATGTCCCACACTGTGGAAGCTGCACGTGCTGTTGCCCCGAGGCTGAGCACTGCACTGCTCACCTGCCCTGGGGAGAGCATAATGAAACCTTCAAAAAGCAAAAATTGTTAAACCTCTCAAGATGACCACTTTTGAAAACCAAATGCAGTGCTTTCAATTTAGGAGTCAGTGAGTGGCAAAGAAGCAGCTCAACATCAGGCTTTTAAACTCCCATTTAAAATTCAGAATGGCAGCAGTGAGTCATGGGCCGTGGAGACTGACATCTCGTTATAAAGAACCAGCTTCCCCTTTGTTTTCTTTTCTTTTTTTTTTCTTCTTTTTCCCTTCCAGGGGCTATCTAGCTCGCTGCAGCTCATGTGCTTGCATTTAAATATAGCCATACTCCTCACATCCAGCCAGCCAAGCAAATGCCAGACGTGCTTTTCATGTTATTTTTACTGTGTCAACCCAAGTATAACAACACAAACAAAACCCACAAACCCATTCCAGACTTCAGATTCTGGGATCATTGATATTCTTCAACCAAAATCATCAGTTTAAGTCAAATCACGTTAATTTATATCAGCCTGATCTTCTTATTGGGATCTGTTATAACAAACCCAACTGGTTTGCTTTTAGAAAATGTTGTCATTAACGAGCAGGGATAGATTTGTCTCAAATGACTTGTTTGGATAGTGACAGCAAGCAGTCCTGCTGCTCTTCTGCAGTCTCCATCCTGTGATCTGATGCATGGGGAGTCCAGAGAGGCAGGTTTTCAAGCTAAATACTGTGTTAGCTGGGCTAACTCTGCCCAGACTCTGGTGCTCCCACCTCAGCATGGTTTAGTATTGTGCTCATGTCTCCCCTCAGCACTGGCCCCAGGCATCAGCAGCTCCTGCTTACTCACCACACATTTTTCTGGCACAGGCAACAGAGGCCACTGATTTGGGTGTGCATGATCCAAACAGTCTGAGCAGAGCAGGGTTCCTGTGAAAGGACCTGTGGCACAACACAAACCACCCAGGAGGGGTTAAAGATGACTCTGTAACAGCCATTAATGCGACTCCTCCCAAGCTCAAGCTGGGCACTGCCTGATGGTGCTGACTGAGTGGAATATCCCAGGAAAATGCCACAAGCAAACTTGATCCAAGTGTGTCAGACAGGACGAGCAGGCTGTGTGTCAGTGCAGCAGGGAGCTGCTGTCTCAGCCTGGCTGTGGTAGGGGACAGGCAGCAGTTGTGTGACCCTCCTGTGCTGCAGAACCTACAATTCCCTTCAAAAGTGGAGTTGAACTTGTTCCAAGTATTCAGGTGGTGGTACAGTGTGCCACAAGCCTTGCCTGGCACTTTGGCCTGTCGTGAGAGATGTGTGAACACAACACTAAACAGATCCCTAAGCATAAAGGATGGAGTTTTTTTCCTTTTTTTCCTTTTTTCCCCCAGTTTCTTTTCTTTTTTCCTTTGGTGTTCCCCTCCTGGCTGCTTTCCTTTCCCCTGCTGGAACAATGCTATGATCACAGCAATCCACAGGAAGCTGCTCATAGGATGTGCCTGGGGAAGCTGGCTGGGTGTGCCATTTAAGATCTTGCAGTTATTAGAGTTTGAATCATTTAGAGATAATTATTTTACATTTAGGGCATTTAGTGATTTCCCTCTCGTCCTTCCCAGTGCCTGAGGAAATGGAAGGAGATGTGACTGTTTCTCAAACGCTTCCCACCTTTCCTTTCCCCTCCTCTTGAAATAAAAATCAGAGCAATTTGTGCACACAGTTGAAGTTTTTTAGGTTCACCAAGTGTTAGGGAGAAAAATGAGCCCAGTGGGAGAAAAAGTAGTCAGCACTGAAATGGTACTTTATTCTTTAAATAGCACCTGCTATCTAGAGATCTCAAAGCACCTCACAAATTCTTATGAATAGAGCTGCACTCACTAGTCCTGCCTCCTTCTGGGTGAAACCACCAGTCTAAAGTGTCACTGCAGTTCCTCTACTTTAAGGCAAAGTTTGGAGATTTTTTTGTTTTTAAATGGAGCTGATGTTTCAGGCCCCAGGCCTGAGACTGGCAGCAGTGGGTAGATCCGGGAACCTGCAGTGAGTTTTGGGGACACAGTAATGTGCCAGACCTGTGTGTGACAGGAGAGTTAAGTAGCAGGATGTCCTTGTCCTCCCTGGTGGGTATGAGCTGGTACCACAGCAGAGAATCAAAATTATCCTTCAAAGAACTAGAACCCAGAGCACAGGGATGATAAGGACCACAGTCCAGAAATAGAGCAGGCAAATGCACCACAGAATTACAAGAGATGAGAATGTAACACTAGAATGAGAACACCATGTCACTGACTGTTCTTGTCTGGGGTTTGACAGGAACATGCCCTGTGAACCAAATTCCCAGCCAGCCATGACCACCAGTCCTTTTCCCAGCAGGGCAGTTCCCTGTTCTCTGCAGTTCCACAGCCTGGTCCTTTGGCAGTGAGGGATCAGAGCTGCTGTATCCCATTTCCCTGGTACACACAGGAGCCCACAGCTGCTGCAGGAGAGCACAGCCACCAGTCACTCCCTCTCTGAGGTTTGTCCTTCCCTGCTGTGTTATCCATCAGTTCTCACTGTAGCTGACCTGTGAGTTGGAGTTCCTACAGGCATGCAGCCAAATTCTTTTACGGACCAACTCTGAATTTCTCTGATGAGGGAAGAACAAAACCAGAAAGTCTGAGCTGATGTTAGAAAGCAGAGACCTGCCTGGCTGCATGCATTTGATGCACAAAGAACATATTTCTGATGTGGGAACTGCTTTACTGTATTAAAAAGGAAGAGGCTTTCCAGCCACCCCAGAGTGGGGAGTGAATTATCACCACCGACAGTTCATAAATGGAAGAAGATGAGGACCTACATAATAAAATACTTTGCCAAAGGCAACAGAATTAGCAGCAGCCCCTGAATTTGAGTTCCTGCCTGGGCTGGACTTTGGCCAGAGCAGGCAGACACTGCCCTGGTCACAGGGTTTCATCTTCCAAGGATGTTGTGCAGCGTGATTTTATGTGATAATTTAGGACTGTCAGACCACATGTCTCTGTGCCACTGTCAGGGAAGGCCAGAGCAGGGGATTCATCATCTCACCAAGTTAAATCCTCTGCTCTGTGTCTGCCCCAAGAGCCCATCACTGCAGTGCCAGATCCCAATTATCTCCATAATGGCACATGGAAGAATGCTTCCTGTTTTGTGCTTTCTGACAATTCCTAATGATTCACTGGTCAGATTTCAGGTTAATCTAACCCTTTATTTACTTTCAGACAGGATAAATCTTGGATTCTTGGAAATGTTCAAGCCATCTTTCACTAGTGAAATCTCATGTAGTATTTTTCTCTCAAGTACAGTTATTCTAAAAATGAATCATTGCACAATAGGATGGTGGCAAAACATGAGGATAAAATATGTGAGCATAATTCAGATTAAAATTCTGTTCTGGGTTCAAGGGTGACCCTCTGAAGGTCCTGCTTTCACCCAACACAACACTGGGTTTCAACAAAAAAATCATTCTAGTCCAGTGCTCCTCAGCTGATTTAGATCCACACGCTATCCACGACAGTGACTGTTGTTTACATCTTGCTGAGGATCCAAACCATCTTTTTTGCAATTTTCACAAGGCCTTGGCCAGCTGATTCCACGGATTTTCACACAGATAACTAAGCTCCCTGGGGCATAGTGTGAACATTGATGTAAAACTACTGAGGCAGCAACATGCAGCAGTGGCACTTCACTGTTACAAATGTTTCTGAGGACTGTCAGTTCCTTTTTTAAGGAGTTTCTGTGCAGTGGCTTTATGGAGTGGATTGTGTTATCTGTGTTCTCTGTTACCCTTGAAGTAACCTCTAAAGCATCTTCCAACAGCTCTGTAATTTTACCAGCAGGCAACTGCCAGAGTCTTTACCTAAATATCTCTCACTGCTATTGTTCTCAGCCTCAGCAGCTTCTAAATGTCCTTGGTTTGTTTTCTGTGTTTGTTTTTTAACCAGGGATGTCAGAGAGAGAGCGGCAAGTCATGAAGAAACTGAAGGAAGTGGTTGATAAACAGAGGGATGAAATCAGAGCAAAGGACCGGGAACTCGGACTTAAAAATGAGGATGTAGAGGCTGTAAGTGGCTCTTGGCCTTCCTATTTCTCTTCTTTCTCATCCATGCTTCCATAGCCTGATTCCAAGTTTGAAGTTAATGTAAAAGTATAAGCAATGCTTATAGTCCTGCAGCTGAAGTGTCCAGCAAAGCTCTGCAGTGCCCAGAATGGTCAGGCAGGACAGGCTGCAGGGCACACACACTGCTGTGTCCTGGGCCACACACTTGGCATGGGAACAGGGCAGGTAATTTTCTCTGGCTGCTTGAATGTCTCAGCTTTGGCAGTGCAAACTCAGCACCCTGTGCCTCACCCAGGGATCCCTGCTGTGGGTGAGTGGGCTGCTGTCTATTTTGCATATTCTGTCTGCAGAGGTGGCAGCAGGGACTCCACACACACATTCCCACTGCAGGGATGCTGTGTGGATTACCTCTGCATGGGAAGGGGCTGGGAGGAAAGGGCCTGAGCTGAGCCCAGGTCACTGCTGCCAGCAGTGACCTTCTGTTCCAGGTTTAGTCTCAGATGAATCACAGACTCCGTGGTGACTCCGGGATCACATGACATCTTGGCACTTTCTGTGTCAGGAGGAATGACCTCCTTACCCATATTTTGCTTCCCATTCTCACACTGCCTCCTCTCCTTAGGCCATGGGACTTTTCTGCCCTAGTGAGGGCCAGGCCTAGGTGATCTCTGCTCTGCCTAAGTGCCTCCTGCAGGTGCTGCGGCCCTTGGAACTGGGGCTGTCCATACCCAGCAGGTCACATCCTGCCTTGGGAGAACCCCAGAGCTCAAAGCAAGGGACTTGTCACCTGAATACTAAGGATTCCTCTACCTTGTCTCTCTTCTACTTAGGGTTAAGACTTGATCCAGAATTCCATAAGCCACCCTGTCCTTCAACCTGGCTTTTTTTGAAACTATAAGAAGTGATGGATTTGCTTTTAGCTGGAGAATTCCCTGTCCTGGGGGAAAAATGCCTCTTTCCTCTAGAACCCAATTAAATTTGAGTGACTGAAACTGTAGCAGGTAATTAGATATTAACAAAGTAATCTGGGGCTGAGGAGAATCTTCCAGATTAAATCCAACCCACTATTTCTCTAAAATGATATTTGGGACTTGGCCACCACGGCTGATGGCTGAGGGGACACTGACAACTCTCACTGATGTTTTACAGCTTCAGCAGCAACAGAACAGGTTAATGAAGATTAACCATGACCTGCGGCACCGGATCACGGTGGTGGAGGCTCAGGGGAAGGCCCTGATCGAGCAGAAGGTGGAGTTGGAAGCGTATCTGCAAACCAAGGAGCAGGAGATGGGCAGCCTGAGGGCAGAGCTGGGGAAGCTCCGAGAGAAACTGCAGGGTGAGGACAGCCAGGAGAGCCAGAATGGGGAGGAAGTGAAGGTAAGAGGCACTTTAAATCACTTTTAAACGGGCTTTTAAAAAGCTTTGGACTCCATACAAAGTACCTCTTTGGATAAAGATAAATGGGATTGATACACACCAGAGGCAGTGGTGGGACTTGAGGACAGCACTTTGTGTTCAGGTGTGACGTGAGTGATGTCACTGCACTGTGCAGGAAAGACCCTGTCAGGGTGGATGATGATCCAGTGGAACAAACCCTTCTTTCCTAAAAGAGAGAACCAGTCTTGCAGAAGGCAGAGTGGCAGCACAAGTCAGCAGTGAGGGAACAGCTCTCCACTTAGACTTGGCTACTCATCCTACATCCTTTGGGTCACACACTAGAGAACAGAGTTTGCCAGATATCAGAACAAATCTTTGCTTCAAAAGAGAGTGTGAAACACCCACTTCACTGGTAGTGGGCAGAATATACCTCAAGAAGCAGAGGCAGAGGCTGAGGGGTACCTTGGTTTCCCCTGGAATGTGAGAGCCAGCGTTGTGTTAACATGTCTCTGTTGAATTGGCCAAGCACTGCATTAATGATGAAAAGGGTTATTTAATTGCTGTTAATTCAGCCAGGACACCCAGCTTTGTAAATGGGGCTGGGGAGCCCAGGCCTGGAGCCAGCAGGAGTGAAAGTGTCCTCAGTGTCTGGAGAGAAAGGATTCATTCTTCACCTCTCCCCAACTCATCAGTTCCATGGCAATGGCAACTCTTCTAATTAGAGCTGTTCCCGGTCCCTTTGCCAGGACAGTGCTCAGACAGGAATTGCAGTGGCAAGCAGAAAGCTGGAATAGCTGCATGTTCCTGAATGGACATTGCTTGTTGGCTTCAGTCAAGGACATTTGTGTTGGCTACAGGCTGCTCAGTCTCTGCTGATTTGAGCAAAATCTAGCAAAAATAGCTTATTTGGGTAATGGTGTGGGGCAAATATACAACCAAAACAAGACATATCAGCTCAGACCATAACCTAGGGAGTGAAGAGGACGAAAAGTGTTTGGGTAAAGCTTTTGTTAGGTTGCATCAATCTTTATTCCCTGTAATCTGTGTTGGGATGAAAGGATGATCAAACAGTGCCCAAGTGAGCATCACTCTGCTGCCTCATCCCTGCAGGACAGGGACTGCAGTCCTGCTCTGGGAATTCCCATTGCACCAACCTGAGCCGGGTTCCACCTGAAATGACGGATAAGCAGATGGCAAAACTGGTTCACAAACACAACCTTAAAAGAGGGTGGGATCAGGCTTAAAAAAATGGAGTGTTTATGAATTTCAGTCCTTAGCTCCTCAAATTTCCAGCTTGTATCCCACACAGGAGCTTGGAGACTCTGATCTCTGCATCCTGCAAGGAGAGCTGGTGGCTGACCTGGCAGCTCTGATTTCCTGTGCTGGCCTCTATCAGTCCTTGCAAAAAGCAGCACATTTCAAATGGACTTTGCTACATTTCAAATGCACTTCTGTGGAACAGAGTGTCCTGCATTTATCTGTATTGTTATAAATCCTGCAGCATTTATAATCTAAAGGCTTGGAGCTGCTCTTCAACATCTCAGTTCCAAGCACCCTTGTCATTAACTGGTCCTCAGCTCTTTGTGCAGCCACTGAGTGGAAAAACAGCAGAGGACCTGACTGATGGTGTCCTGTGTGCTGCACTTACACAGACCACGTTTTCACAAGCAGTTTGTGCCACAGAGTTCTGAGCAAGTGCTAGAGGGGACAGGAAGCAGCCCCACAGGCCTGGGAATCCAGACATGTGCCTAGAGAGCAAGGGCTGGCTTGTTGGGAACCCCAGAGACTCAGTGGTGGGAGATAAAATTCCTCCAAGCTTCCAGTGAACTCTTCTTAGAGGACAAGAAGAGACAAGGGTACAGGTGTGTAACCCCCTCATCTGCAGCTTTCTTCCACTTTGTATCCAGATCTGGTGCTAACACCATTCCTGCTTTTCAAATGAAGGCATTAGAGGGATATAAACTTAAACCTCCACATGATATGTTTACATCCAAAGGGAGGAGCTGGAAGGAACTGTATGACCTTTGCTATGTTGGTTTTTTCAGTGTTTATGTAAAAGGCTGATGTTTGATTTACCCCATTTGTTAAAAGAATGAATTCTTTAAACTGACTTGTTTATCAAAAATTAGACATTTTCAGTGGACTTTCTGGCAGGAATTTCTCCACAGAAAAGCTTTATCACCTCTAAGGTGGCTCAGATTGGACTCTGTGTCCAGGCCTGCCAGTCTCACCTGTCCTGTGTGCACAGGGAAGAACAAAGGGATCAGATCCCTGAGCTGTTCTTGCTGAAAGTCTTTATCACGAAAAACAAATTCCTTCTACATTTTTTTTCTTCTTCCAATTTCTGTGTTTCCCTTGAGTGAGGATTTAATAGGGCTGAAAGGAAGAGGCTGGGAATATTCTGATAAATACTTCAGACTCCTCCAACCTGCACTCACATGATGAATTTAAAGCCCATGTTTCACTCCCCAGGCAGAACCAAACAATGATGACTGTCTGTCAGAGTCAGAAAAGATGGCACTGGACTTAAAAGATCCGAATCGGCCGAGGTTCACCTTGCAGGAGCTCCGGGATGTCCTTCACGAGAGGAATGAATTGAAATCCAGAGTGTTTTTACTTCAAGAGGAGCTTTTATATTACAAAAGGTAGGTCAGATCCCCTCTCCTGTTGCATGAAATGCACAGGGGAGCCATAGGGTAGGTCTGGAAACAGTAAATGTGCTCTGAAATAGTGTCCAACAAGCTCTAGTTTCTGCAAAGGCTTAAGTAGTGATTGCAGGGATATGGCTTTGGTTTGGTCCTGGTACCTCAAATTTGGGAAAAACCATGTCCTTCTCTAACTCCCAGGTTTTCCCCGAGCCTTAGAAAGATTACAAACATTTAATCCTTTTGAACATCAAGTATGAGGATAAGAAGTCTATAATGAAAATTCTAGATGTTTTATTCAATCCATTCCTCTTCTCCCTCTCTTTGTGACAATGGGAAGAAAATATTGAACAAAGAGCCAGTTCTAGATGCTGTTCCTTTTTGAAGAGAAAAATCTTCAGTTGATTTGAATGACTTTTGAACAGATCCTTTTGCATTCCTTCATCCCCAGTACCACCTCAGATTGACTTGTAGACCTTAAAGTGGCTTGGAAGGAGAACATTAATTATCTTTTCTTTCTTTCAAGTGAGGAAATGGAAGAAGAAACTAGACCCCCTCAACCTCCCCCCATAATTCAGTCAAAACCCTCAACTCAACCTGAATCTGGAATCAAACGACTGTAAGTAGCATATTTTCTATGGATACTGGGTATAGTCTGCAAATACTGAATGTTTCTTATGGGTAGGACACTTTTAAAGACTTTAAAAATTAAGATAACCACATTCCTACTGCATATGGGAGAGACATTAAAGGAGCACTTGGCTTTGGCCAAAACTTGTGCCTAGATCGTGGACAACTTTCAGTCTGGGATTATATTTCCCCATGACCTCACTGTGCCCATTTCCCTGTTGATCAAAGCCTTTAGACCCTGAACTGCATTGTGGGGACAGCACAAAAACCTTCTGTTTGCTGAGCAAATTCGCTGCTGGAGAGGATGTATAAAAGAACCCCACCTTCTTCTGAGGTGTTTTGTGTTGCTGTCTGAAACCAAAGCTCACTGCCAGAGGTGTGCAGTTACCAGTGCATCACTCCATTAGGAAATCACAGGGTTAACCAATCCATTTGTCTGTGGAAACTCCCTCCTGTACATTTATTTATTCCAGATTAAGTCTTCCAACCTTATAGCAAACAACTCTTTGGATTTTTGTGCCACGGAAGCTTAACTTTTTTAACAGCATAAATGATTTTGGAACAGGCATTTGATTCCACATAAGAAGCTCTTCCATCCTGTCCCCAGTCCTTGTTCAGTAACACCAGCAGCCCTGTGAGAATAAGTTCCATTGGAAGATCTGGACTGACCCAAAACACCATGAAGTCAGGAGGGCACTGTTGATTATTTTCAGTAGAGTCCAACTTCTGCCTGTGCTCAGAGAACCCTTCCTCTCACATGACTGGGAAATACACTTTGAGTTTGGACTTCAGTTTTCATTCTGCAACTGTAATGGTATAAAAATAGTAACTTTGTGACACAAGATCTCCACTGGAAAGCTTCTCTTTCCTTTTACATTTATTTTAGTACTTTTTAAAGCTGGGAATGGCTGGTTTCAGCTCATGCAGTTTGTGTTTGATTTGAAATGCTGCCTTTGGTGAAGCAAAGGCAGCATAAAAACGTAAATAGAGGCTATAAGACAGAGCCCATGTTGGTGAGAAATTAGCTTTGACTCTGCCTAAGCTGAAATGACTTCTTTTAGCTGTTATGCTCTCTGTTCTCTCTCTCTTTAGCCATCATATTAAATAAGGGAAGAGAAAACTCTACCTGAGTAATCTGAAGGGTGGTAGTAGTTTTCATGTTTGTCTTATTCTTGCAGCCTGTCTGGACAGGATTTGTCTAGTGAGGGTTTACTTTCTTCCCCCCTCCCCTCTCTGTGTGTTGTCAACAGTGTCCTTGTTAGATGGGCTTTAAAAAGACAGGAAATGTCACTGCTGGGAAAAGCAAAGAACCCAAATGTAGCATCTGTCCTGTCCTGTCTTGTCCTATCCTGTCCTGTCTGAACCCCTCCTGCCCCACTGCAGTCCCTGCCTGCTGTGAGGTGTCCAGAGCTCCCTTCTCCCTCTCCCACCAGGTTACCTATGGATGCCTGGGGAACAAACACACTGGCACAGAAACTCTCTGTCCCTAAAGATGCGATGAAAGCTTGGAGTGCTGCTGTCTTTGTGCAGAGTGCCTTCACAGAGCAAAGTGGGGTTGTTTTTCCCTCTGTTTCAGACTTTTCTTCCTGATTAAAGCTGAAGTATAAAAACAGGAGGCCCTGTTGGTCCTCTCACAGGAAGTTTTATCCTTGCCTGTGCAATGTGCCCTTTTTCCCTTCACCACACAGTGTCTGAGGGAATGAGCCACGTGTAAATGCAGCCTGTGCCATCCAGGATGTGCTCAGGTGATTCTCCATAAAGAAAGGAAACCACAAGTTACATAAATCAGCATTTTTTCTGGGTTGGCTCATTTGGGGCAAGCTCTGAGTTCTATCTCAAAGTGACTTCTACATTTGTCTCTCCCCCATCACATGTCAGTTTTAATGAAATAATGTAACCAGGAGGCTTTACTGAGGAGGAAGAGTCCAAGGCTTAAAAATGCTCCCTCTGTTTGGAGCAGAAAACGCCCTTTTGTTTTCTCCTTAAGGCTACGTGCTTGTCTGTCACTGATGTCATGCCTCAAACAGCCAGGAGTTTTCTCCCTATTCTCATACTCTACAAAAGCTGGTGTGTGTGTGTGTGTGTGTGTCAGTTCTGCAGCTCAGGATGTGCCACATGGCATAAAAATAGAAATCCTGGCTGCTGCCAATGATCCAACGGTGTTTGCTCGTTTGTTTTTGGTTTTAACTTCAGAATAGGAGTTAGGGATTGTTGGGGAGAGCTGCTTTTGGTCACAAGTGAAATGTCTCTCGTGATTTCAACCTAATCTTTAATTGACATTAGTCCACAGTTCAAAAAATTATTTGGCACAAGGGAGAACCTGTGAGGAGAATCCTTAGGAAAGCAGAGGGTGTTGCAGGTACGGTGGAGGTGTGTTGGCAGGGGGGTGTGGGGCTGGCTGGGCACAGAGCTCTCAGCTCTCTCAGCCTCTCAGCTGCATGGATTGTCTAATGCTCAGTAAGTGCTGAACCCTCACAAAGAGCCAGTCTTGCTGTGAGCAGCTCCCCAGTGTCCCTGCCAGGGCAGTTGCAGGGTCTCCCTTCAGCATTCAGTGCCTGCAGTTGGCATCTTCCTGCATGTGGAGCAACGCAGGTTCCTTCGGAACAGACACACAGGCCCTTTAACCACCGGGTTTCTCAGGGGGTTATTTCAACATTTCACCTGCAATGCTGGTTTTTAACTTGAAACTATCGACTGTAATTTCTGTAAACTCTTTTAACTGTGATGCTGGTCCTCTAACCCTGTTTTCCTGCGAACACCCAGTAGTCACAGCAGAGTTTTGTATTCCTTAACATGCACCTTCATCCTCCATTTCATTGTGTCTGTGCCTGTTTGTCTCTTGGGAAACGAAACGTGCCCTCTGCTCTGCATTGCTGGAGGTGGTAACACCCTGATGGAATCCAAGCCAGGTTGCAGGCTGCCTCACACCAGAAAAGTGGTATCTTTTAGAAATCCAAAAGCAATTGAAACTGTTACCATGGCTGGTTTTTCTAAAGGAGAGTTTTCCCTGAGGAAGAGCTGTCTTGGGTGATGCAGATCCGCCTCTCCCTGTCACGTGTCCTGTGTTGTAATTCCAAGTAACCCTGTGTATCATGTTTGCCTTTTCTTTTTAATGGAATGCTTTTCTTTCCCTTGCTCCAGTCTCACCTCTTCTGTGTCTGTACTTTCCTGACCAGGATCTTTACAGCCATAATGCCCATGGTAGCAGCTGGATTGATTCCAGACGATCCCACATTGCAGCCCATAAGAAGACTTGTGTCCCTTGTAGGAATTTTTTTTAAATGTTTGGTACTGTGGTTTCCTCCTGCATGACCCCCTGTTAACACTCACTGCTGGTTGCATTCTCCTGGCTGCCTGTGGGATCCCAGAGGATCCAAGTGCCCATCAGAATGACCAGTCAGTCCTCGACTCATCACAGTCCCCAATTCATCCTCAATATTGACATTTTATCCCCTTTTGCCTTAATGTTACCATGCTAAACCAATCAGTATTCCTTGGAAAATCGGTGCAATATGCAGTTTTAACCAGCATCTGTTAATTCTGCTTCCTAAGCGTGGCTACTCCCAGTTCTCACCAATGCCTTTTAAGAAACTCATTGCTAATGATTTGTTACAGTTAGTTGGAGTTACAGAATGGAGTGGCTGATTTCTACATTAAATCCCAGTGTTAATTACAGGCTGTTGCTTCCATGTCTTTCTATCTATGCCCTGTATATTTTGTCTCCAATTATGTATTTTGGAATAGAGTGTACACTCCATAACCCATTCTGCCATCCAATTCTTGGCTCTCCCTGGAAGATGTACTGAGAATTGTTAGTGCAAAGTCTCTTTGCCTTAGAACTGCTGCTTTAGTGATCTTTATATTTACAGCAGTACCCCAGTATTCAAATTCCCTTCCTCTCCACACAGACAGGCTTTTCCCAAACATCCTCCATGAGAATTTTCTAGGCATAAACACCATTGTCATTGTTTCAGGAGGAACTTAAAAAGCTGAACCCTTTAGGGATCTTACAAACATATTTTTCTCTTGCTTAATTTCATGATAAAGTGAAACATTGCTGAACTCTGACATTTAAGACTTGCTGCATAAACACAGCAGTCCTTTGTGTGGCCTTCCAGACAGGGACCCTGCCCAGGCAGGAGCACACATGCTCAGCACAAAGCCTTGGTCACTAAAAGCTTCTTCTATCAGCTGGAAGTGGCTCAGGCCCTGAAAAGACATTCCATATGTGTGTGAATTCATGGGCTCCTGGGATAGAGGTGGTAGAAAAGTATGAGGTTAATTAAGTGCCACAGACTTCCTTCACTATTAAGGCTGCACATTTGAAGCCAGGAAATGCAAAAGTTCAGGTCCTGCTGGCAACATTAATTGTCTGGCATTGCACTTGTGTGGTGTTTTGTATCCCTTTCTAGTCAGCAAATAATTCTTCTTAACATTCTTGATAGTTATCATCATGCTTACCTGCACATACTACAGGATACTTTTCAGGAAAGCTGCCTTAAACCTCACCCGACACAAATCCAGCCTCCTGTGTGACTGGAGACATGGAAGGCAGAATTCCCTGGTCTGCACAAGGCAGCTGGGATGGGTGCTGAGAGGGATGGAAGGGAGAGTGGGAGGAGGGAGAACACTGAGGATGGTGGGGCGTGAACTCAGGCTCAGGTTTATGCCCTGACCAATAATCCACCACCTGCCAAAGCTGAGTTTATATTTGCACCGTCCCCGTCTGTGGAAGCATTTAGGAGTTCCTGGCCTGGATCACTGTACCTGTGTTACACTTGGTACAGTGCAGCCAAAACAATCTTTGCCCCCTGAAAGCAAAAGGATGCTCAGCCAAGTCAGTCCTTTGGGAGCTGGAACCACAACTTTTGCATTTCTCAGCAGACCCAAACGCTGCACTAACACCCCTTGTGCTGAACTCACAGCAAACATTGACTTTGCCTAATCAAGTAACTTCATCCCATACAAATAAAACAATACTAAGGATTTTCCCAACTGTATTTTTACCTGGCAGTTTGTTGTTGTATGAAGTGGCTGTTGGTTCATGTACGTCATTCTCTGAGAGCACCAGGCCGTGGGACAGGGAATGACGTGCACACTCGGGTGCATTTCTTTAGCCTTCATCCTGCAAATCCTTGTGGACATTGGTGCCTTTATTCCTTTATTTTTGCAGGATTCAAGTCTATGTATCAAAACCTGTACACTGGGAAAAAAATGTGGAGACTTATTTTCTTATCTTATGAATAAGATCCTTTGACACCCCTCAAAAAAATTTCTATACACAAATACACAGATTTAATGCAAAGATACCACTTTACTTATGCCAAGGAACTAACCTGTATTGTGTTGCTTCGAGGGCCGGGGATGGGGGATGTACATCTGAAAGGTACCTGCACCTTGCAGAGTCAACAGCATTTAGAGCTTATCTGAAGCTTCCTCAGCCAAACTGCTCGAGATTGCAATGACTCCACTCCTAACAACATCCTGACTGCGCTCCTGCGGGCTGCTCTGCCTTGAGTTTGTGCAGATGCAACAGACTTTTTTGCTCTGTGTTTGGTTGTGTATCTAGGGGGGTGTGTTGGAAGCGCTTTCAGGATGGTAACCAGTCTCCTTTCATTTCTTTCCCCTCCCCTCCTGGAAGGTTTAGTTTCTTCTCTCGCGACAAGAAACGTTTGCAGGCGTCGCAGAAAAATGTCCACTTCCAGGGAACTTTTGGAGAATGGTCAAATTCAAGTAGGGATGACTCCTACATGGAACAAGGCCAGGAAGCCCTGCAGCACCTGTGACTGAAGCCCTGAGGTGTCCTGTTTGCTGCAGTAGATCCGACAGAGTCGTGACAAGAAGCTCCTGTAAAGCACCGCGGCAGCTCGTCACTGGTTTTGCCTCGCACACCTCGGGGTTGTTCCAGACCCTCCCAAAGGGATCCCTCGCTGTTCACTTGGGGACTGTTTGCTGCAAACAGAGCCCAAGCTTTGTAGTAACAGTTGCTGCCACCCTGGGACGTGGAAGCTTCTAGATGACTTGTTTTGTGCTGAATAACAAGTCCACGGTCTTGTTCTTGCATTAACTACAGTAACACAAGCTTCTTTAAACCAAAAAAGGACCCGTGCCATTATTAGAAGTTTGTTTGCAGTGTACAGTATCTAGTACAGGGCAAAGACTCTTCCACCCTGTTTGTTAACACTATTGGTTGTTTGCTTTTTATTTCTGTGAGAATTTTTTCAAGAGGGACACAACAGCTGGACACCCTCCGTGGCGGCCCAGAGCTCTGCTGTGTCCTGTCAGTGCCGCTGGCATCGGCATCCTGCGGAGGAACCCCCTGGAAACCCACCTGGCACAGTGAGAAACTGGAGTAGCCTTGAGAGGGACAGTGAGTGTACATTTCCCTTGTGCTTATAGTGCCTAAAGCATGAAGAACCCTTGTATGAGGTGAGCGTGCCTTGTGTTTTGCCATGAGTTCTGCAGTATTAATGGAATACAAATTGCTTACAGGGAGGAATCCTAACTCTTGGATTTTTTCCTTCTTACTGGGGACTTCCCCCCAGAGTAGCAGGCAGCTGCTGGAAAGGAATTAGAGCTTTCCCACAGAGAGGTTTTTAAGTCACACTCCATTTTCCTGTCTAGGTAAAACTGCCCAACTTGAGAGGGACACACGTCCTCAGCTGGCTGACACGAGCTGTTAAACTGACCTAGAGATGGCCCCAACTGCAAACTAAACACTAAACTCTGTGGGAGCAGAGGAATGAATTCTGTGTGCAGGCTGCTCCCCTGGTGTTGGCTCATGTCTGGGCAGCCCAGTGTTACTGGGCTTAACTTGCCAGCCCAGCCCAGCTGCCAGGGGCTGGGATTTAATCTGCTCTGCAGTCAGATTGTGAGAGCCCGGGTCTGACCGAGGTCAGACTTACAACACTAAAACCCCACAGAGCATAACTGTTGTGTCCAGCCCATGTCAGAGCATCCCCCCTGCACCACACACTCCACAGGCACCCCCCCAGGTGGGAGAGGGCGAGGACAGAGCTGAGGAGTCTCTGTGTTCTGGAAGGTCTGTGCTGGGGCACCACTGCTGCTGAGGAGCATCTGGTGGTGGCAGGGCCAGGGGCAGCTCCTGCTCGTGCAGCTCAGTGCCAGGGGCTGGAGCTCTTGGTACCACACCCCCAGCAGCTCCACCTGCTCTGTAAAGAGCCTCCTCTCAGGAGTGGCACCAAGGATGGGAAATACTGCTCAGGCTGGAGTAAAGCTCCAACTACTCCAGGTACTGAGTGCAGGAGGAACTGTTGAAGGACTCCTAGATGGGTTTAGTGCAGGCCAGTTGTTTTTATTACAGGGTGATCCAAGACTGGATTCTTTGATGTGTGTGAGCACAGCAAATGGTTCTCAGCCTGTCTGTAGTGAAAGCCTGACAGGGAACTGTTCCCTCTGTACTGCTCTGCTCCTGGCTGCAACTGCTTCATTCCAAACACAAATCTTCCATATGTTCTAGGTAGGGAAAGTGTTTACTGTGCCCCCCTGGTGCTCCTGCAGCTCGGGGCAGGGGGGACATGTGGCCTTACATGAGACACCTGCATTAGACACAGTGACGGCAGCGGCCGACGCGGGAATTGGGCAGATGAGCTTTTGCCTGGTTGTGTTTTGGTAACACCCGTGAAACAGCAGCACTTCCCCCACTGAGTGAAAAGCAATTCTTAAATGGGGGGAGTGTCTTAATTTAATGAGACTTAAGTTGCCAAGATCTGGATTCACTTCCAGATATGAGAAAACCAGAAGCTGTCCAGTTCCATCCGGCTGTTGAATTGTGAGTGACCCCGTGGAGTCTCTGCTGGGCGCAGTCCAGTCGTGTGGCACATCCAGAAGGGATGCAGTGAGCAGAAACAAAGCCAGAGTAAGCACATCCCTTTGGAAATGAGCTGAGAGCAATGAGCTGGGATAATGGAACTGCACAGACCGAGCCTAAGCCTGTGCTCCTGGTGCAGTAAAGCCCGGCCCAGAGCCCGGGGCACCATTGTCAGGCCAGATCTGCAGCAACATCAAAGCACAGCACTAAGCAGGACAAGCTTCCCCCACTCATCTCTGTAGCCCATTACCTCAAAAACCTCATTAGTTCCTCCTGAACTGCTGCCATTAACCACTGGTTGTCATGTTGGAAGTGCTGAGTTCACAAGTGCCATCGGGAAGGATGGCCCAGAGGGAAGCATTTGTAAAGATTTTAGATCTGTCATGTGTTGGTTCTCTGCGTTCAAGGAACATCTGCTTTTAGAAAAGGGGCCAGGATGGTGGCAGGTGAGGGGTGTCACAGTCCTGCCTGCCAAGTGCAGGATCAGACATTTTATGGGTTGGTTTATTTTATTTTCTTTTTTTTTGGTTGGACAGTAAATCATTTTAACAGTTTAATAAATATTTCTGAAAAACACGTATTTCTGCAACAGTTGTGTCCTTTTTTTTTTCCCTGTGGAAAGTTAATACCATCCCTTCTTGGGGATGCAGCCTGTGGATCTGTCTGTGTACAACTCTTCATGGAAACACAGTATCAAACTGGGCAAGGTTTAGGACAGGGCCATTCAAAGGCTTACAAAATATAGTTTAAAATATGTTATCTATCTGGCTTATGATGACAAAGAACATGACAGAGCCCTTTCTAGAAAGCACTGTAAGCTCCCCAACAGGAGATGTGTCTGCACATACATATCCTGGCTCTGAAAAAGGTGCTTGAGATCTGTTTTCCCCAAATCAGCAGCAAACCCACTTTCCAGAATGGATTTAAACCCTGTGCAGGCAGGACTTCACTGGCAGAGAGGAGAGAACAGAGTGGGTGCAGCTGCAACATTTACCCATGACACCATCCCTCAGTGAACATCCATGGATTCATCAGGAACATGAGGCATTTTCTGACCTGTTTACTGCTCTGTGGTGCTCATTCCTCGTGTACAAAGGAGTCACATCCTCCCATGACATACAAAATGGATTGGTCACATGCTTCTCTCTCACCTGGCAGAACTAGTTAAGGACACAGCATCACTAAAGGTCCTACCTGTCCCAGCATCTTCAAGAAAATGAAGTCACTTTCCATCAGCTTCTGTTTTGGGGCCCATTTTTCAGAAGCTTTAGTTTGTTCCTGTATTTCCAATAAGTGAGTGTTTCATGGTCACCTATCTGTACTTATCATCATCTCTTTGCTTCTTGGGGTCTCTCTCCCTGCTCCGGTCTCTATCCCTGTCCTTCCTGTCTCTGTCCTTCCTGTCCCTCCCTCTGCTCCGCTCCTCTCTGGAGTCCCTCTCTCTCTCACTGTCGCCCCAAGCCCACGACCGCTCCCTTTCTCCCCAGCGCTTGTCTCTGCTCCTCTCCTGGTCCCGGTCCCTCGTTCTCCAGTCCCTCGTTCCCTCACGAGACCAGTTCCTTTTCTCTGATGATCCTTCTCCATAGAAATCATTTTTCACGTTTGGCAAATTGATGGGCTTTCGGAAAGGTCTGTCCCGTCCTCCGAACCGCAGCTGCCCGGATTCTTTTTTGCCTCCAAAGCCACCTCCGAGCCTCCGGGGAATCCATCCTTTGAGAGTCCTTTCCAGCTCAAAGTCTACAAAGATCTCATGCTGGTCGATGACCAGCCTGTTGGCGTCTCTGTGGGCCTTCAGGAGCGCACGCTCCTCCTTGTACTCAATGAAGGCATAACCCTTGGAAAATCCTGTGACCAGGTCCCGAACCAGACGGATCTTCCTGATGTCTCCATACCGGGAAAAGACCTCCTTTAACTTCTCCTCTGTGGTCTGAAGGTTGAGCCTCGCCACGAAGAGGGTGAGGTGAGGGTCTCCCGTGACTCCCTTGTTGGGCACGTACCGTGCCAGCATCGCCCGCCAGATGGCCCGGTCGTGGGGCTCCTCATCCGTGCCGTCGATGCTGCCGGCCTTGAGCGGGTCGTACTCCTTCGCTATGGGGGCCCAGTCAGCCATGGCCTGCTGGGGGAAACAAATGTCGCACAGGCTCACAGGAGCAGGCACGGGCTGTGCAAGGAGCGCTCCCAGCCCCGATGTACTGTGCCTTCCTTCATTCAAAAATCCCCCCAAATGAGATAAATGTAAATGAAGCGGCCGCGTGGCTGTTGTCCGAGTTCCCCTCGCGGGGCAGGGCCGCGCCGGGAGCCGGAGCCGCCCCCGGCCGCGGGGAGCCCTCGGGCCTGGCCCGGACCGTTCCCCGCCCGAGGAGGCCCCTCAGCCCCGTTCCCGCCGCCGCCTCTCCCCTCCCCTCCTGTCCCGGTTCTTCGGGCCGGGGCAGCCGCGGCCGCTCCCGCCGGGCTCCATTTCAGCCCCTTTCCCCGCTCCCGCCCGGCCGGAGCCCTCCCGTCCCCCGGCCCAGCCCCGCTCCCGAAGGGCGCTGCGGAACCGGCTCGGTGCCGGCTCCCGGGGCTGACCGAGGGCCCCCCGTCCCTTACCGGCAGCGGCGGGCGGGCGGTGCCTCCTCAGGGGAAGGGGCAGGGCGGGAAGCGCGGCCGGGCCGCGGCCACGGGCCCGCCGGGGGCAGGAGGGGCCGCTCCGCCCGCGCCAGCGCCGCCCGGGCCGGCGGGAGGGAGGGAGCGGCGGTAATGCAGCGGGGCCGGCAGGAGGAGGAGGAGGAGCTGGACGAGGAGGAGGAGGAGGATGGTGATGGCGGCCCGGAGAGCGCCCTGGAGAAGAGCCCGTTCCAGCTGACGGCCGCCGATGTGTACGACATCTCGGCCGTGGTGGGCCGGGACCTGCTGCAGCTCCGCGCCGGGCCCGAGCTCCCGGCCGCCCGCGCGCGGCTGCAGTTCAGGATCGTGCGGGTGCTGGAGATGCTGGAGGCGCTGGTGAGCGAGAGCAGCGTGGCCGAGGAGCAGCTGCGGCGGGAGCGGGACAGTCTGCGGCGGGAGCTGGAGCAGCTGCGGGCGGCGGCGGCCCCAGGCAGCGCCCCGCAGGTGGGTGCGGGACCGGCCGGGGCACAGGGACACGGGCCGGACGCGTGCGGGTCGTGGAGCCCACCCCGAGCAACACCAGAGGGACCGGAGGATACTCGTGGTCTCTTTTGTCGCAGCAGAACGAGTCTCACAATGTCAATTCCCGTCTTTGGCCATGAAGCCCTGGAGCTCTTCCCGTGGGGTATTACAAGTCACAGTGCTGTGGATCCCCCGCTCCCGTTTCACCGCTTTATCTCAGCAACGTGCGGTGCCAGCACAGTTGTTCAGGCGCTCACAGAGTTCACCGAGTACAAACCCACCGTGTTCAGTTCTCACACAGCACCGGCCCCACATGAAACAACTTGCCAAACAAAGCAAACGCTGGAGCTTTGTTACTCTGTGCAAGAGAAACTGTGACCAAAAAAAAGCCATTACCACAAAGGTCTTAAATTAGGAAAGGAGAATTCAGTTCTCACCTGTCTCTGCCACAGATGTGATGTTAGATTGCTTGGCCTCTCCCACCATCAGAAAAGCTGATAAAAGCAGCTTCTTGGCAAACTAAATTGCAAACACTTTGGGACAGAGACATTGCTTTTAGCTGTGGTCAGAGTCTGTCACAGTTGGGGCTGGAAATGCAGTCACCAAGGGAATACAAAAGTAATATGAAGAACTGTAATTAACTGCTTGGAAAAAAAATCAGGATTGTGATCAACTTGTACTAGTCCTACAAATTACTCCATGGTTTTGAGAGGTTACAAGATCATGACCAGCACTGTTTCTTTTCCAGGTCAGCCTTGGACCAGATAAAATGGTGATCGACCTCACAGATCCCAACCGGCCACGGTTCACTTTGCAGGAGCTCAGAGATGTGTTGCAAGAGAGAAACCAGCTGAAAGCTCAGCTTCTGGTGGTGCAAGAGGAGCTACAGTGCTATAAGAGGTACAGCATGAAGGCACCAAAGAATTAATTACACTAATAACAATTAATTAATTTTTGTCTGGGGAGCTTATCAGACGAGAACATGGCAGGCTTGGGCCAGGCACTGCCCAGGCGTGTAAGAGACACCTGTGCTCCTGAAAGCATTCAAAGAAAAACAGGGGAACAATGAAGTCTCTATGCAACATAATTTTAAAACTAAACTCCCTTTTGCTCCGCACAGTTCTCAGCCTGTTCCCAGAGTTGTCCCCTACGCACAGTTACTCCCACTGCCCATCCAGTGGGTTCCCGTGCACAGGAATCCATCTGTGCAGTCACAGCAGTTGCACACACACAGTGTTCAAAGCCACACCACACACCAAAGAGCACGGGGGTTTCCAGCTCAGCTTGAGTCAAAGTTTCCTTCCTCCTGCAGTGTGGGGACACTGCCTTATCTCCCATGAGGGTATGGACTGCTCTAGGGACAGAATATTGAGCTCTTTCATCATTCAAGAGAAGCTGTGGGGGTTTAGGACTGCCAGCAGAGGGTTCTGTAAGGCACTTGAACTGTGCAGAACAAGTGCTTTGAGAGGAGGATTTGGTCTTTCTCAAAGGGACCAGCCTGGGAGAACCGGTGGGAGCCAGAGCGTGGGATGAGGGAAGGGTCTTGCTCTTGGTGCTACAATTTCATTCACCCCCAAGGCTGCTCTCTTCAACCCTTGCCCATCCTCAGATTAGATTATAAACTCTTTGGAGCAAGAAACTACTACTTAATCTGGACACAAAGTAAGCACATCAGATTTCAGTTGAAGTATCTCAGCAACAGCCTCCTGGATACAGTGACCCTGCCCTTTGTCTGGTCTGTAACAGGCATGTTAAGCCAAGAAGTTAAAAGTTAAATCCAAGAATTTACAAACCGCCTGACAGCACTTCCCCAGCTCAGCTGAATGCTTTGCTGTGCAGCCAGTGAAATGGCTTCTTGCTTTGATTTCCCAGCTGTTACACAGCTTAGTACAGGCCAAGTTAAAAATTAACAGTGGGAATGTTTTCAGGTTTTGAGTGATTTCAGTCACAGTGCTGTGCACTGAGTGTGTCAGGGCTGCTTTTCAGTTCAAGTAATTTATGAGGTTATCTCCTTGTAGACTGCTATAGCTTAAGCCAAAATCCATCTTCCCTTTAAACAGTCACATAAAATTCTAATTATAATTGTACAGCCATAAAGAGTTGTTGTGCAGGGGAAGGGGATAAATATATGATCTAAAATGTCTTGTGTATATTGGAAATAAGCTCTATTATGCACATTGGAAATAAGCTCAGTTTAGCACAAGGTACCAAACATCCTCCCAAGGACTGGCTCACACTCACTGATGGTGTTTGGGGATTGCAGTTTTCATGGTGATTTCTAGGTAGAAGTTGTGCAGATATTACAGCTCTGCAGTGTCACCAAACAGCTTTTTCTCCAAGAGGAGAATCTGCCACAGAATTACCCCATTCCTGATGTCACACCAGTTTCTAGATACTCTGTGTTTATGCTTCCAAACCCAGCCAAGTGTTGCTTGGCTGCTCTCAGCCTTTGGCTCCTGCAGGCACAGGCTTTGATCCACTCAGCTCTCCCAGCAAATGAGGTCAGCTCAGGACAGTGACTGGCAGGCTGTGAAAACATTGAGTGTGCAGGCTGGGAAAGTCCAATCTGGTTCCAAGCAGGGAAAACTCCTTTGGTAAAGCTGAAGCTGGTGCCTGAAGCAGGAGGTTAGAACCTGTGGAGTGTAGGAAGAGCCAAGTAGGATCACACAATTGAGAGCTGAGGCAAAGCCTTTCTTCTCTCCTCTGTAGGGTGGAAAGAGGAACAGGCACCTGCCTTGCAGGAGAGCTGGGAATATCCCATATGTTCCCAGCCTTGGTGGCTGCACTGAAGGTACCACAGATCCACCCAGGCAGGAATTCACTTTGTGTGTCTGCACCATCCTGTTATCCTTGGACCTCTCTACATATCCAGTGTGTAATTCCACATCCCTTTCACTCCCATTATGATTTGCCAGTTTTCTTCTGTGAAGAAGTCAGCTTGTTACTTTAGTGTTCCCACTAAAGCATAGCCCCATTGCAATACTTAAGGATAACAGTTCATTATTTTCCATTCACTACAAGGAAGAGGCCAGGCTGCCATCCCTGTCCCATGAACTCCCATTCATCCGTGTCCCAGCTCACAGGCTTTGACATGTATACACTGTCACTGTGCACAAACCCATGAAAAATAAACAAAACCCTTTCTTTTCCCAGTGGGATCATCTCACAGAGAAAGGACCAAACTGAAGAACTGGAAAAAGAAAGCAGTGCTGGCACCAGCAAGGACAGTGAGGAGAAGACAATCATCAAACGGCTGTAAGTTTGTCTGCAGCTTTTTGGGCAGAATTTGGGAGAACATGGCACCCTCAACCACAGCAAATCCAGGGATGGATGCTGAACTCTAGCCCAGTTGGCTGGATATTGTTTTCTCTTGCTCCCCCTATAAAGTTAAAAACCTGATAAGGAAATCTTTTCCTGTGGAAAAAGCACTCCAGAGGAAGGCGACCTCCACCCAGGCAAGCAGGGAGTCACTTTTTTTTAGGAAAAACAAGTATTTCAGAGCAAAGCAATGCAATATTTGCCTCCCCTGCCAGCACCTCAGGCCTATGCTGTGGGAACACACTGGCCCTGGAGGTTTGTTTTCATTGTACACAGTACCCACGAGCTCAGGCCGTGTCCCTAAAGTTCCCCAAAATAGCAGAGCACATTGACACAGCCACCTCACAGCACTTCCAACTGCTTTTCCGGTTGTACATTATTGTTTCCTTTCTCTTGTTGATTTTTTTAGGTTTTCTTTTAAACATGGAAAATGAGCATCCTCAAGGACTCCTGCTGAGCACAGCACTGATGAGGGAGGAGACAAGGGCTGGGAGAAGCAGCACCACTCCTGCTGCAGAGAATGAGCAACCTCATCAAAATTGTGTTGTATAATATTCTTTCAGAATAGTTTTTACTCTGCTTTTTCAGAAACTGTTTAAAACAGACACTTTTTGTATTTCTTAGATTCCTGTCAGATATTACCCACGTGTAGAAAATAAACCTTTATACACAGGTGGGGTTTATTCTTATTAAAGGAGCCTGTGTGATCGGAACAACAACATATTTACCCTGTCCAGCTATCAAAGCACTCAGCCCAAGTGATTTTGCAAAAGAGATGATATTTAAGAGATACATGGCATTCCCAAGTGGCTGTTTGGGGTTGAGATGAATGATAGTGGAGAAGAGCACAGCAAGGGAAGGAAAGCTGCTGCCTCGTGCTCTGCCCACATGAAGGACTGAGGTGCAGAAAGGCTCAGACTGGAACAGATGCACCAAACACCTCATTTCTGACAGCTGAAGGGCTCCTAGGGAAGGCAGCTGTGTTTTGCATAAGCTCTCTTCTTCCCATCAACTGCCACAAGCTGTGTGTTTGCCCCAGTAATGAGATTTCTCACCAGTGGAAGGATATAGGGCAAACAGAGGAGTGGGAAAAGAAGCCTGAAAGACACCAGTTAGGTTCCCCATTTAGAAAGGTAGAATATCCAGAGCAGAAAAGCCTGAATAGACATAAAAGGAGCAGTGACAGGTATCAAACTCTGATCTTACTCTCTTCAGAAGTGAAAGCAGGCTCTGAAGTCTTTTGCTTCCCTCTCACACACTGGCAGCATGAGAAATATAGGACACTTCACACAACTGCTGGGATGCACAATGCGAGTGTGGCTCAGCAGAAGGCAGAGCTGCAGCCTCCCTTCAGAATTCCTTGGCAACTGTGCATGAGAAGGCACCACCACAGAAGTCTGACCTCAGCCACCTGGTATAGGCAGGGTATGAACTGCTGAAATCATTTTCCCATCTTCAAAATATCAATCTTAGCCATGCCCTCATGATGTATTTTGTAAAGCAGGGCAGCAGGGAAGGAAGTTACTGCATTGCCTGAGCAGAGGCTTTGTGCTCGAAAATAAATAAATAAACAATCACGAATTAACAACAGCCAGGATACACCTCTGAGATGAAAAGAGATGTGCTCTGAACTCCATCCTCCTGTGGTTTATCCAGGAATGTATTTTCCAGTCTCCTTCAAAAAGGGCGGTTTAGCTCCCAACCCAAAGACATCTTGTGAGCACAGAGAAGTGCTTTATACCATATTAGAAGATGAAATCTTCCTAAGAGGGACAGAGATAAACATCCAAATGGCAGTTTCTGTGAGAAATATATTGATACCTCAGTTCCTAGGAAAGTCAAGGATACATATGCAGTGCAACATCAGCTTTATTTCCATCTGACCCAGTGCTACTCCATTATCAGTTAAGCCTTTCAGAGAAGACAACTTTGTTTTTATGTAAAACAGGGAGATCATTCCCTTTTTTGTTTACAGAAGTGATGCTGAAGAACAGAGGTTTTAAGCTATTCAACCTGATAAAGGACAAGTAAACTTTTAAATAAAAGAATCATTTTACTCTAATCCTGACTTAAGGGAAGTGCTCTAGTTTAAGGGGATACTGTACACACTGCTGAGGTCTCTGCTACTGAGACCAGAGAAAAATCAGTGCCAGCTCAGCTAAGTTGGCCTTATCTTACCTGAAACTCAGTACATGGAAGGTAACAGGTCTCCAGTTACTCCTTCAGAAATGTGAACATACCCAGGCTGGCTCTGCTGAGTTTGCCTTGTGTTAAGCAGTAAATATCAAGCATTTAATAGCTAATGATTTTCACAGCTTTCTTTCCAATGCTCATGAACTGCAATGGAGACAGGTAGTATAGCAGCCACTTCATCAATAATAAATATATTCTTTATTTTACAGAGACATTGTCTTCAAGTTTTTAATTTAAAAAATACATCACTAAGCCACCTCTCTTGCTGCTGGAGCACACAACCAGGATGTTGTTGCTATCTGACCTATCACATAGGCAAGCATAAGATTGTCCTAGAGGGCATTCAGCTGGAACAGCAGCAGCCTTCAAGACATGAGGAATAGAAGACATTAACAGAGCCACAGATTCCTTGCTGACATCTTCCAGCAGCAAGTGTGGCTGATGGCTCACAGCCATTTTCATCTACACACATGCCAAGCCTGCCTTGGCAAAAATTCCAACTGGTAAGAATTCATCTTTAACATAAAGGACCTGCATTGTATTGCCTGCCTATATCCCAGATTTGGTTCTCCAACAGTAACATTCCAACATCCATGAGATGCCAAGCGCTTGACTCCCACGTAACACAGTGGGACCAGACCGTGCTGGACAGACCTACAGGACCAGGCAATAAGGAATCTACTTTCTTCACTGCATGAACTTCATTGTTACACTTTGAAGCTGCACATGAAGAGGATTCCTATTTTTGGAACCGCTATGCTCTACTTCAAGCATTCACAGTAAATAAATAGCTTCTGATGTGGCTAATTAGCATAGGAAGGTAATACAAAAATTTTTGGAGAGAGCTTTTACTTTAAAATCCTCTGGGAGACACCTCCAACAATCAGCCATCAATATAAAAAGGTACCTTCTTAAATTTTAGAAAATAAGTAATGTCAAACATTGATTCTCATTGTGAAGTTCTATCTTCACATTTGTACTCAGTATCCACCCAGACTATCAAAATCCATCCTTGTTTGGCTGGGAGTCATTTCTCCAAAGAAAGCAGCCAATCTGACCATCCTTTTTTCCTCAGTGCCAGTGCATTTAAAGTCCATTGCCAACAGATTATACGACACTGAAAAAACTGGATTCCTACCACAAATTATTGGAGAATGATAGTAGCATCCATGCCAGAGAAGCCTGTCAGCACTGGGCTGGGAACAGCAGTGTGACAGGCAGTCAAGCCACCACATGAACAGAGTACAGAAGTACTTCTGCTGTCAAAGTTAACACCGAGTTCATCACCCCAAAGCGGAGCGTGAGATTTTCTTGCAAAAGCAGAAGCACAACCCCAGTGATTAAGTTTCTGTGCAAGTCTTTGACTGCTCAAGTGGCACTGGTCACTGTGCAGAAGCATTCAGATTTTAGGGAGGGTTTCCTTTTATGATACAAAAGGTTTGGCAATCTAAGATCAATTATTGAAGCCTGCCTGGAAAACTCTAATAGGTGTTTAAATATTGCAAAGCAAAAAGGTAGTTTGTAAGGAGCTCGGAAGACCGTAAGCAGTCCACTAAGAAAGCTGAGGGACGTGAGGGCAGGAGAAGTAAATCCAGACTCCTTGTAGAACACTCAGTCCAGGAAAAAAAAAAACCAAACCAAAGAAGATAAATTAGTGTTTCAGCCATGGATGAGCTTCAATGGAAGCTTTGCTTCTGTCTCCATAGTCGTACAAGAGTTCTTCACCTGCTTTAATGTCCCTGGAAGCAATGAGGATGAGATGAGGAACACCATCAATGTCATGGAGCTTGGTCTGACAGTTGCCACATTTACTGTGATTAATGAGCCTTCCCAGACGATTCGTTTCCTTTGTAGCATCGACACTGAAAGAACAAGAACAGTTTTTGTGGACCAAAACCCAAGTGGAAACAGGATAAAGAATGAGGAATCCCCACAAGGCTTGGAAAATGAAGGAGAAACAGAACATTACAGACCAACTGTGATTAAACAGACAGCAATAATGCAGGGAAACTAAAACAATCTGGGAGATTTTTAATTTAGCACAAAACTGAAAACTCTAGACTGAGCTCCTCTTTTCAGGAATAGCTGAATCCAGGTGTAAGCCACCATCAGAAAGGCTGGATACCTTAAATATCCTCCCCTCAAGAAAGCCGTGTCCAAGCTAAGTATATTTACTGAGTAAACCAGCAAATCAGGAAAAGGAAGGCTGAGAATGCCTAAATACTACATGCCCAAATTCCAGAGACCTGGATACTCCAGCTCTAGTGCCCCTCATTGCACAAAGAAGTGTTATGGCAGCTATCAAGGCACTTAGAATATAGGGCACTTCAAGGTAATTAATAGGCCACACACGTGGTTAAGTGACCTATGCTCCAGTATCCAGTAGGATCAGCCAAGGAGGAAAGAAGGTAGTCAGAGTAGTTACTTTTAGAGACCTGGAGTTTGGGGCAAATGAAACAGCAAATACATAAAGCATGAATCTGGGGTGGGTGTCAGGTGCTGGGAAAACAAGGACACCCACTCAAAGACACTTGAAGGAAATGCTTCTCTTCCAGAAAGTATGTCCATCCTGCTTTTAAAACCAAATCCTTGCAAGTCAGAAAAAGGAGTTAGTTTTAGAAGAGAATAAGCAGGGCTAGAAATCTCATCTAAGCAGATGCAACTCTCCATACAGCTTGTGCTGCACTTCAGAGCAAACTGCTCTGAGTCACCCACCAGCCCAGACTTGGAGGGGGCTCTTGGACCATGGATCAGTGCTCCCCAAGATTTTCATAAGTCACGGTTCTCATTAAAAACACAAAACTTGCATGAAAACAAGAAAGGGTCTAGTGGCATCCAAAGCCTCTGTGAGCCAACACTTGAGGGAAGAGGAGCTTACCAGTAGGTTTTGCTGAGGTACTGGAAATAGTACATGTAGCAGCCCATGGATGGATCCTGAGCATACACAGCTTCCCGTTTCTTGGCATCAGTGATCTCTATCAGATCCCCGTGATACTCCACCACAAACTCTCCTCGATTAAAATGTTTAGTAGCAATGACTCCTCTCCCCTTGCCATCGATGTAATCAATCTGGAGAGTTGAAAAGAAAATCAGCTGGGAAATTAGAAAATACTTACATGATTGCAAATATGCTGATTACAAGGAAATGAGTGATTTGTCATTACAAAATGCTGCCAAAGGGAATTTTTGTGTGAACTGCAAACAAATCTGTAGAAGCTGCCTGGCATTGTGGAAGAAACACAGGATGAGTTTGGGATACATCCAGGTTACCAGGTAGTTTGACACAAAGGCTTCTAATTAGAGAAATAAGAATTACTTTAAATAAACCCTAACTCTTTATGTCTGTTTTTTCTTTTAAACTCCCTATGAGCTGGGGCAGTGAGCTTTTCCATTTCATGTGCACGTTAGCATATACAGGTTAGAAAGTAAAAGGAACAATAAGACTGATTACAAAAATTACATTTATCAGCCACCAGTACACTTCAGTATTCCTGTCTCCCCCTGTAAACTGGACAACTCCAAGAAAGTCCTATCACTGTCACAGATGTGACAATCTTTATCTACAGGCTGCTGCTTTTCAAGAATCACAGCTCTTCTGCACTTCCAGGGGCCATTTCTGCTTTAAATTCTAAAAGGGGTGATCAGAACAACCCAAATGTAAGCTCTTGGTCTCAGTAACTGCATTTGACAGCAGTGGGAGGAAAACCAGTATAACCCATTATCCCAAGAGCCAGATTGCAAACCCACAGCAACGGGCTGTACACAGACTAAGAGCATTTGTTGGTTGACACTGCAGTTACCTTCATTCCTTCTTCTTTCCCACTTGTAATCAGCTCATCTATTTTCCTCCTCTCCTCAGTCTGCAGAAGAAACGAGAACAAACAAAACCACAAGTTTTGTAGTGTGTTCTAGAGCTGAAAGGCATTACTGGCCAGTGACACTCATTGTTCCAGACCATCCCCTATTTCCAGCAAAACTGAATGGCAGAGAGACAGATTTCTACATAAGCAGCTGCATTCTGTCCTAGAACTGGACCAGCATTTTCAAATTTTAAGGATGTTCTTAACAGTACTTCCAGTGCACAGTGTTATTTGTACTTGGAATGGAAACCATTTACAGATATTTACACACTTCCTCAAATCTTCAACTAACCAGCCATGTTAGAAGTAATGTCATTTAAACAAGATGCACTACCTCCAATTCAGATTTGCTCTTCCTGGAACTTCTCCTAACTGGGTAATAATCTGTCACTTTTCGGTTTGGTGTCCTTCCTTGTGTTCTAAGGGATAAGAAAGAGAGAACACACACACTTTTCAGACTATTTGTGAACTTAACACCTCTAGGACAGAGGTATGTGCAAGAAATTTTTATTTTCAGCTTGGTATGTTGCAAGGTGACCAAGATGAATCAGTGTTTCTTATCAGTACTCTTCAAGCCAAAGCTACAGCCCCATTTTCCCCCACGCTACTTCCACTGCTCCAGTACTAACAACAATAAAAATGAGATACCACTGGAAATAAACTGAAGGTCACATCACAAGTCTGGAGCCCCCTGTGTGCCTTGCTAGAAGGTACTCGAAAATTTAGGTCATGAAAACTGCTTGGCAAGGAATTCATTAATGTTAGGTCACATTACTCTGATACCATGAGAAAGAGGATCAGCTCAGCCAGGAAACCTCCAGCTGTTCTGTTTCTGACAAGATACATTCCCATTTGTCCACAGAAAAGTAGGTCTTAATGGCTCGTTAATTTCTTTTTCTACGGGTGATCAGCAAATATTTCACTTGTGATAAAATACCCTGACCTTGCTTTCAAGAAAAACAAGAACCTCTGCAAGGTAGATCAATACTTTGATGTGATTTTGTGGTGTTTTTAAAGTCCAATATTCCCAAGAAAACAAGGAGCTCTCCTTTTACAATTCCACAAGTCACTTACTTTTTCCTTGGTCCACGTTTTGCTTTTACCATCTTTTTCTGAGCTGGCTTTGCATTGGCCTCCTCAGCACAGTCTGCAAGCAGGGGGGGCTTCTGGGTTTCTGCAGTTTCTTGGTTTTGATCAGAGGGCACTGAAGGATTGCACCCACTCTCCTTATCCTTCTGCTCTTCTGCTTTCATAGCACCTTCAACTACTTTGCCACCATTCTTTTTTCCTGCTGACAGGAAAATAAAGTAAGGCCCTGAGCTCAGGACCAGCTATACCAGAGTGCCTTAAGTGAATTCCAGTGGTTTATAGTTCTGCTCCTACCCTGACACCACATCTTCCTGCTCAGACAGCTGCTGCAGAGGCAGGTGAGTGTGGCTTAAAGCTGAATAAGGTTTTCATGGAGAGCAAATGCCCAGGTTGACCAGTCCCATCTGCTGAGCCAGATGTTTCAGTCTCCCTGGAGAAGTGAAGCACAGCTGCAAGGCCTCAGCACAGGGACAAGCCAAAGCCATCTTCACTTCCTTGTCAAAACTGGGGAGCCAAATCAGGAGCTAAAGGCCCTGAGTTTGCAAAAAACCTGGCACTTGCCGTGTTGAGAGGGACTTACAATACCTGCTGGCTAAAAGCATTTGCATCAAAATGTTTTGACAAATTACCAAGGTTATTAAAAATACGTGTTTAAACAAAAGCCAGCTGAGTTTTATTTCCTCTCCACAAACTTATGGAACATTCCCATTTCCAGTCACTACAATGAAGCCCCTATGAACCCTGGCACTCAGCATTCACAGTCTGTGCTCCTCCTTCCCACTGCTTTTATTTCTTCCTGAAAATTTGACAATTGTTGTTTCTTCTCCTACCAGTACCTCAGCCTCATACTTGATATGACTTTCTATAAATTAGTCAAATTACAGAATAAGCCAGTTTTAGGTAATAAAGCAGATCCCAAAAAATTAGACAAACTGCCAAGCACTGACCCGAAGAAGCAGAGTATTAACAGAATTGTGGGGAAATTGGGGCATATTGACAGCACAAGCATTAGTTTTTTATATCCACACAAAACAAACATGGCCAGACAAAAACCATAGGGAAAAATTGCCTGGTAAACCTATGACTGAAGTTTTGAAAGGGATCAGGACACACCCATCTTTGCAGAGTCCCAGTTTGCCAATAGAGTTGGCAATGGAGGACTGGGAAAGCTGCTGGGCCTGGGGAGCTGCCCAGCCTTGTTCACCGTGTATTGAAGTTTTCAAATTGTGGGTGGGGGCAGCACATGTAACAAGATAAGAATCCAAAACTCAATCTTACCAGCTCCTTTCCTGTAGGTTTCCTTTAGTGTTTTGCCCTGACATTTCACCTCGTGATACATGACAGAGTTTTCCTCTTGAAGCGGGGGGCGAGCACCAGGAGCTTTGTTAGGGTTTAGGTAGCTGTAGATTTTGGATTGACCAATAAACACATTCTCCTAAAACAGACCCACACAAAAATCAGTACATCACAGAGATTGCAGGAACTTCAGCTTGGCATCCACAGGGCTGACAGCTGACTGTGCTGATGCAAATTATGCTGCTTTAATGCTGCAGTTGCTGTTTCTAAGTAAAAATATAGCAGTGGTGAGCACCGTGAGAACTTCCCTGGTGCAAACTCTCAGTCTGAGAGAGCTTTCACATGAAATGTGGCAGGATGAGGCAGTCAGAACTAACTCCAGCCTCCGCCCTGTGCTTCACAGCATGAACTCTGGTGCTAAAAAAAACCCCAAGCCCGAGCTCCTCGGAAGGAAGGCGGCTCAGAGAGCACAAGCCAAATAAAATACAGAGACACAGCAAAAATTGCCCAAGCCCAGCACAGACCCCTCATAGCCAGAGACTGTGAGCTACCAGCTACTCCCAGGAGGTGTCAGATGTTACTGCAGTTTTATATGCTCTACTGAGCAGCACAGAAGACAGGAATCAGTTTTACACTCTACCTTGAGTGACACCTCTCAAGGAAGCTTGGGAGATAAACAGTGCTATTTATTTATCCATTATATGTCACAAAATAAAGTGTAAAAGTTGTTAATGAAAAAAAACAACACTGAAGAGTGGCAAGCCCAGTGAGGAAAATGGCAAAGCCCTCTGGCATCCAAACACCAGAGCCTGAGGTTTGTTCCCTGGCTCAGGCTCCAAGACACTGCCAGGGAACAGTGTCAAATTCAGCAAAGTTTAGTGGAGTCGTGTCACCTTTGCTTTTCCAGCCTCCTGCCACCTGACTCCCTTTGCCTGGGCAGTGTATGTCGGATTTCAACCCTGAAATCTCAGGGTCTGGGCAAACAGATGCAACTTGGCCAAAATGAGCCTTTCTTGACTCAATTAAAAGCAATTTTCAGACATTGCAAACCAGCGAAAACAACAAAAACATGCTTCCATTTTTTTAGGAAAGTAAGGAACAATGGTTCCCATTAGTTAAAAGAATAACTCAAATATAGCAGACTAAACAAACATCTCTGTATACCTGGGTACACATACACTGAAAAAAGAGCACACAACACATAGGATAATTTTAATAATTAACATAATCGTGAATAACAAACTTCATGTGTACATAATTGACACACAAAATAAGACCAGTTTAAAGGCTCAAACCTTAGTCCACCAATACTTTACTGAAGATTAGCATTACAGAGAACATTGTGATAAAAAGCAAGTGAGGTGGACACACCCTGACCCCCCATATTTCTCAAAGACCTATGAAAGACAAAACCTGCTTATTAAAAACCTGGGGCTTTGAAGCACGAAATACTACAAAAAACACTCCATTCTATCAGCTGCAACCAATAAACCCTGTGCTGTAAAGTTCTCAAGATTTAGTGAAGAGTTTAAATATGGGCATTTTGGGAGAAAGCTCGGAGCAGCGAAGTGCAGCGTCCACCTGCCAGCTGAGCCTTCAGGCTTTGAACACACAGGAAACCAACAGCTCTTTTCCCAGCGCAGCTTCCTCCCCTCATTCCCAGCTCCCTGCCCGCTGCGCTCCGGGCGCTACCGAGACGCGGCTGCCACGTCTTTGTCTCTGCCAGGCTGGAGACCCTGGAGAGCAGAGATTCTCCCAGCACAGCAGAGCACACGAAGGGCTCTGAGTGGCTCTGGGGTTTAATGCAACAGCCACAATTATCCCCATTGGGCCTTAAATGCAAAGCGACCATTAAAGCTCCAGCCGGCTGCCTATGACAGAACTGCAGGACGGGGGAGATGGCACGGAGGGAGTGCCGGGGCTAGGGCCTGGCTGCTCGCAGGGGAACCACGGGAAGACTCTACCTAAAGTTACCCGATTTCTCAATGACTGCAGGACCCCAGAATCCCGAGGCTCCGCGGTTCCCCGGGGCAGCCGCCCGCCGATTCCCAACTCCCGGGGGGCAGCGGAGAGCGCAGGAGCCCCCCGGGAATGGCCCGCCCCGTTCCGCCCGCCCAGGCCCGGGCACTGCTTACCCCGCCGGCCCGGGGGCGGCCGGGGCCCTTCCTGTCGGCGCTCTCGGGGCTCGCCTTCTCCGCGCCGCCCGCCCTGGTCTTGGGCATGTTCTTCCCTAGGAGCGAGGGGGGAAGGTCTGCGCCTGAGCCATGTCCGGCGCGGCCGCCCGCGGTCATCGCCCGGCCGCCCCGGCCTGCGCCATGTTTAAAGGGCTGGATGCGGCAGGGCGAGCCGCGGCGGCCCAGCCCCTTCCCGACGAGCTGCGCACACCGCGCGGGGGAGGAGTCCCGCCGGCCCCGGCGCCCCGCACCTCCCGGGAGGAGCTTCCGCGCCGCGGAGATGCCCCGCGCCGCGCGGCCCCCGCCCCGCGCCCGCCGCGCCCTGGCCCCGCTCCCGCTCCGCTCGCCCCCGCTCCGCCCCGCGCACCTCCGGCCATGGCGGCGGCGGCGGCCCCGCAGCCCCGCGCCGGGCGGGCCCCGCTGTCCCCGCGGGGCGGTTGGTGGCGGCGGCCCGGACTCCGCGGGGAGACGCCGCGCTGCCCCTGGCAACCCCATTGGCCCAACCGCCTGCCGATCACCCGCCCCGCGCCTCTGATTGGCGCGCGGAGCCGCGGCCCGCCCTCTCCCTGTCACCCCGCGGTGGCGGGAGCTCCCGGGAACGGGGTTTGAACGCGCGTTCCCCGGGTGCTGATTGGCCCGCACGGAGAGCACGCGGCGCTCTGATTGGCAGCCCCGCGGGGAACGCCCCGCCCTCGGCCGGGCCGTGCCACGTGCGTCGGATCGAGCGGGAGCAGCGGGAGCGGGACCCGCCGGGCCGCGGGTGGGTCCCGTCCTGGACTCCCCCGGAACCTCCGTCCCGTCCGGTCTGACCGGGCACCGGCACCTCCTGCAGCGACCCCACCAGCGCCTCCTCCCTCCTGCGCCTCTCCGAGCACACACAGCTCCCGCCACCTCGCAGCCGGGATACGGGGGACCCCTATTCCCGGCGGGATTGTAAAACTCTGCTCTCTGAAATTAGTAGGCTGCTTTACGCAATTTCTATCTTAAATAGCTCTGTTTGAAATTTAAGTCTATTCATTCCATCTTCAAAAATTGCCTGGAGAGCAGATAATACTCAAGTGTCGCATCAAAGCTCTTCCCATGTCGTCTCCTACTCCATAAGGAGGGCACCTAAAGCTTGGCAAAACCACAAGGTGGGACATCAACGAAGCCGCCCCCATCACCAGGAGAACTGGAACAGCCTCCAGCATCGATGCCCTGGTCAGAAGCTGCCAACAGGACCAGTGTGAACACTTGGAAATTAGGAAAGTGCAAATGCAATGAGTAACACAGCAATGAGGCAAGAGCACACACGGATCAGGGATCTGGATGGATGTCAAGTGGATGCCATCATGGAAATCAGGATATTACCACTTTGGTGCTCCATGATAAGTAGAACAACTACATTGAGCAACAACAGATGACTATTGTTTCTTCTTATCCGTCTCAGCCCTTCTCTAACAGCACCTGTGTGTGCTCAGGACACGGAGTGGTGGCACAGGAGCTGACCCAAGTGTTATCACCACAGGGGTGGCCTCCCACCCAACGCTTATCTGCAGCCACAGGCTGCTGCTTGTCTCTTGGGCATTCCCACAGTGACATAATCTGCTGGTTTGGGATGGTGATGCACCTGAAAACTCTCCTTTTCCCTGAGAACAGAAAAAAACCCTGTCAACTTCAGCAAGAACTGCCCAGAGGGGGCCTCATTCTTCCCAGGCTGTCAATCGGCAGCTGGGGGCTCACAAAACAGGAATGTGGTGTGACTGCACAGGAGGCACTTAGAGAGACAAACAACCCCAGGTCTGCATGGGCTCTGTCATTTGTTACATCTCTGTCTTCCCTAACATATGAGTTTTACAGAAGGGCAACCAAAACACATCAGGTGTTTCCCTGTTGATATCCACTGGGCATCGTGTCCATGACCATCCATGTCCATTGTATGTACTCCTCCATCAAGGCAGGTCTTCCAAGCTCTCCACAAAAGCACCAGTGCAGACACTGCTCGCATTTTTCCACCCCAATTAATGCTCTTCTTATCTTGGATGCAACTGGAAAAAATCTTCATCAATTACTAATGATGATTTCCTTTTGCAGTAACTGAGGAACATTGTTCCTAATATCTTGGGAGACATCCTCACTGTGGTTTTGCTCAGCTTTTGGATTTTTTTTATATTTATTTTGTATATCTATATATATAATATATGTATATTAAACAAAGCAACCGAATTGGCATCGAAGCCACGCGGGCCACCAGTAGAGGGCAAAGGAAGCCAAGGAATTCTCTTCCCCAGAGCAACAAAGAAAACAACGTCATGTCTAACTGGCCTCTGCTCCCGGCGCGGTGGGATCGCACCGTGAATTAGCAAAACATGTTGGCTTTGCTGCGACCAAACGCCAGCGCCGAGGGGAAGTTAAAACGTTACATATAGAGCCCGAAAGAGACGCGTCTGATCGGAGCCGCCCGTCCCCGGGACTCAGGACAGCACATGGGAGAGCGCTGCCGATCCCTGAGCTCCAGAGGGAGCAGCGCGACTCCCACGAGAGCCAGAGCTAAAACCCAGTGACCTAAATATTCTCTCCCGTAGTGCCGCATGAGCAGCTCCCGGGAGCACCACGTTTTACTGCGGAAATGTGAAATTGTTTTGTGGGGGAAGGGAAGGGAAGGACGAGCGAACGATTTGCTCAGAAAGGATAAATCCCTTCACTCTATATGAATGCTTCACCCGGTTTAAAAAAAATCTCATTTTTTAAGATTGGTTGCCTTTGAAATCATACTTTCAATTTCTTTCAGATATACCAACAAGATGCTTGTTAGATATTCCCACGTGAGAGCAAGTTCTCACACAGCACCTGTCATATTTGCAGTTGAATAAACATGACAGCATTTGCACAAATTTCTCTTTCACAAGATGAAATCCCCACAATTTGTGCTTCAGACCCTGGAAATCAAGTGAAAACAATGCCCCGAGAGTACCTGCTGGGAGTTACATTAAGTAACATTATTTTACAAAGTCATATAGTGAAATGCCGATAGGTGCTAACTGCATTTCACAGATTATAAAATAAAAATACACTCAGAATAAAATGTACCAATTATAAAAAATATCATCGCTGACTAAAAGGTGCAGAGAGATCTGTGAATTATGTGCACAATCCTCTGAAACAGGGTCGTGCAGACAGCTCTGTGTGTGCTAATTCCACAATGCCAATGGAAAGCAGTGGGATTTACTCACCTCTCCCAGCCGAGGATGATCACAAACTCTGCTCACAGGCCTCACAGGGAACTCTCTTTTCAACTCAAGACATCAAACCCCTCACTTTCTTGTCATGATTGAACAGAGCTGTTGAGATTTAATGTTCCTTTCAGCACACTTGAGCTGCACTTCATCCCGCCTTCCTCTGAAGTGTGGAGAGGGCAATAACCAAAATAAAAGCTGCCATTTCAGTTGTTCTTCTCATCTCTGGCCACACTTCTGGCGTCTTTTTCTCCATCCAAAGCATCACTGATCAATCTGAATTACTTAAATCAGTTTAATTAACATTGCTTTGTCTTTAAATAGCTTAGCCTTAATCTGTCTAATCCTTTATTGGTTATTTTAATCCTTGTTAAGTTTGTCTCATGATAAAATAAGCAAACTTGCATAAAATTTTGTATGATCTGTATTGGACATTCTAAGGAATTTCATGATTGCCCACACTTCATTCATGTCTTGCTTCAATTCAATGTGAAAGTTCTTACAAATTTTCCTATTCTTACACAACTGGGAAAGCATTTTAATGGAAGGTTGTCTCTTTTGGCAAAAATCCTATCAGTCTGAGGGCCTCAAGAGTTGAAAAGATCTCTCCAAATGTAAAACTAGCATGAAGTGATCACCGGGTTTCCACTCTGCAGCAGCAAATTTCACATCAGCAGCTTGCGAGATGTTTGAAAGGGGAAACTCCTGTGCCAGCACATCTTCAGGCATGCGGCATTCCCAGGGGGAGGGGGGTCGGCAGGGATGTCCCTCTGTCCTGGGGCAGCCCAGGGAGCTCTTGTGACCGAACACCGCGGTTGTTGGCCCTGAGGGAACGGTGTGGAGGTGCCCTCAGGGCGGGGCGGCACCGGCCGCACTGGGGGACTAAGAGCCGACTCAGCGCGTTCGCACCAACCGCGGCGGGGCGGGACAGGACGGAGGGGCCGCCTGACGTGAGCAGGGCCGGGGGGAGGCTGAGGTAACACCATTTTCCCCTCACGCAGCAGCTCCCGTACCCGCTCTCGCCATCGCTGCCTCAGGCGGGGGCGCGCATACACCCACCTCACGGACACGCGCACGCGCGGTCTCGTCACGCCCCCCCGCCCGTGATGCAGCGAGAAACGCCAAATCTCGCGATAACGCGCCTCCGCGTTCTCGCCGCCGGCCGCCATCTTGGAGCGGCAGCTGTCACGTGACCGCTCGCAGTCCTTCGCCTCCGCCTTCCCCTCCCCCCCCCACACCCCCTCACCCGCCGGGAACCGGGCCGGGAGCGCCGAGGCTCGACTGCGGGCGGGGCTCGCCCGCGGGGACATCGCTTATTTTAAGGACGGTGGATACGCCGGGGTTTTTTTATTTTTTTAGAGGGTGGAGAAACTTGCTGCGTTCGCGTTGCTGGGAGCACGGAACTCCCGTGTCGCGGCATGTCCGGTGGCGGGGGAGAGCGGGCAGCGCGCGGCAAGGCCCGGCGGTGGGAGGCGGGGGGTGAAGGAGGGGGGGGCGGGCGCGAGACGGCGGCGGCGGCCACGTGACCGGGGAGGCCGCGCGGGGGGGGGGGCGGGGAGGGTCACGTGGCGGCGCCGAGCGCGCGCCAGCGGCGGGGCGGTGGCCCACGGGGTCACGTGGAAGGGAGGGAGCGCGCGTGGGGGGGAGGCGCGGCGCGGGTCACGTGGTGCGGGCGGCCACGGCCCCCCCCCCTCCCTGTGAGGGGAGGGAGGGCAAAGATGGCGGCCGTGAGTTAGAAAGCGGCGGGCGGCGGGGCCGGCGGCGGACACTTCTAGGAGCCCACGGGAGGACCGAGCACCACAGAGAGTGAGTCCCGCGCCGCCCTTCGCGCCTGGTGCCGCGCCCGCTCGGCCGCCTCCGGCCGCGCCCCGCGGCCGCCCCGCGGGGTTCTCTCCCCTCAGCCCCTCAGCGCGGCCCGCGGGGGTGTCCGGGGTGGGGGGGGACGCGCCGCGTCGGGAGCGGCGCCGCGTCTCGCTCGGCGCCTCAGCCCCGGGGAGGCCGCGCCGCCGCCCCCGCGGGGGTCCCGGCGGGCCGGGGGCGGCCCCAGGGCGGGGGAGACGCCGCCGCCGCCCCGGCCGAGCCCCGGGAGTCCCGCGAACTTCGCGCCCGGGGCCGTGCGGGGGTGGGCGGCGGAGCCCCCCCGGGGTCCCGCGGAGCCCGTTCTGTGGCAGGGGCGGAGGCGGCGGGGGGGTTTGGCCGCCCCCCCGCCCCGCAGAGCCCCCCGCCCGGCCCGCGCCTTTGTGCGCTCCTTGCGCGGCCACCGATTGTCGGGGCTGGCAACGGGGGGATGGGGGGGTTTGATTTATGGAGCCGGAGCGGCTCCGAGAGCCGCCGTGAGACGGAGCCCTCCTGCCCTCCCCCGCGATCGCGGCTGTGCTGGAGGGACGTTCAAAGAGGTGAAGGTCTGGAAACAAAAAAGTCGCGCCTGGGACACGATTACGCAGCCGATTCTGGCCCCAACCCGGAAGTTTATGTCGCGAACACGTGTTGGTGGGAAGGTGGCAGGGCTGCAGCCGCCGACCCTCTGGCCCTCCCGCCGCCTCCCCTGGGGCTTCCCCGCCCGGCAGAGCCCTCCCGGGGCCCCGCAGCCTCAGGGGAGCTGAACCGCAGCGACAGACACGGCCTCAAAGTCCAGGGACTCAAACACAGGTTGCTAGGGTGAGTAATTATTTAACGTAGAAATGCCCCTATAGTCTGAACGGGAAGAGGCCTTGTGGGTTTTTCTTCCTTGTGGGGTTTTTCTTCTATTTTTTTTAGGTTACTTTTTATTATTTTTAGCTGGCCAAGTTCCACGCTGAGTTTGAGAGCGTAAATTGTACTTCCTTCCAGGTACTCATAGGTTGGTTTTGGATGTTTGGTATCTCTTACAGATGAGGTCCATTTTTTAAATGCTTAAAAAATACCTCTGCATTGATCTATTAGATAACTCCAAAGCAAGTAAATAAAATTATTGGTGTAACCAAACGACACGATCTGAAGTTAAGAATTAACTCAGTGATAACCTGTTTGGCTTTAGACTACCAGCACTGTGTCTGGATTAACATTATTTCAATACCTGAGTGTTTTGCAAGCTGCACTCCCTGAAAATTGAAGAACTGTAATTGATGATGTAAAGCAAAGAATTTATTATGGCAGAAATTGTGTAACAACATGACATTTGGATTGGTTTTCTGTATCTGCCTTACAGCCACGAGATGTTCTATTCGTATGCAATCTTAGTCTTTAGACATAAAATGTGGGCAGTTTGTTTTGTTGTCCAGACAATTTCTTTGCTTTCAGAACTGGCTGAGAGCTGCTCTAAAAGCTATTGGAGCAGGTCAGGGATATAGGGAATGCATTTTTGGTGCTCTGAGGTGCACCTGGAACTGGCTCCCAGGCCAGAACTAAGGAGGGGTTGTAGTGCTCTCATGCTGCTCTTATCTCCTTGACTTTTCACTTCTTAAAAACTTTTGTTACTGGTTAAATTATCAGCTCCAGCCATTTAGTCTAAAAGCTGATTTCATGCCAAATCATTGCATTGTAAAGTCTCTTAATATTTGAAGAACTTCTGAATTCCACGTTTTCAAGCAGTGTATCCTGACTGCTGTAAATTTTGCAGAACAGTCATTAAAGAGCTTTGAGGCAGAGTGTAATCCCACAGCACCCTGAACTATCCCTTGTGTCCTTGCAAGCTTTGACTTTAGAGAGGTAACCAGCATTGGAAAGATGGATAGGATTTTTTCCAAGATTGGATTAACTTCCGATTTTTGTGAAAACAACCTTGCACATGTAAATGAAACGTTAACTACTGGTCTTGGGGTTAAGGCAGGGAAGGATGAGCGAGTTCAGTAATTAGGGTTTTACTCTGATTGGATGGTGACTTGGAAAGGGTCAGGAGGGGTTGGGTTGGTTGGGTTTTTTCTTTTGTTGTTACCCAGGTTGCCTTCTGGAGCCAAAAGCTGGGAGATGAGCAGAACCCACGTGGATATCCAGAGAATCCTGTTGTGTGGGGTGGGGGGTAACAGCCCTTAAACCTCTGTTGGGAGAGGCTGCAAAGGAAGATGTGAAACTTTCAGGTCATTAATAACTCACAGTTTAGACTAGCAGGGAGTTTGGGGGGTGTGTCTGTCTTGCCTCTACAACTCCAGTATTTGTGTGATATTTTAAATGGCTTCCGGGTGACATGTGTTCCTCAAAAAGCCAGTGGGATAAACCTTCCAATAAAATGAGAGCAGGAGTTGCCAACTCCATTGGTGTCCCAGGCCAAGCACTAACACCCAAGTTTGCAGTTGGATTCAGGACAGAGCCCAGGTGTCCAGAGGGTTTGGGAATAGCTGTGCCTGGTTGATTGTGATGTTTGATTTGGACTAACCTGTGATTCTGTAATTGATTATGGTTTTTAAATAAGCACTTCAGGCATACAGTGTTACAGTGTGTAACTCACAGACCTGAAAATCAAAAGCCACTTCATTCTTTGGGATTCAACCATTGTCTTTCTCAGGGCAAACAGAGCAGGTTGCTCGACATGTGTTTTAAAATCTTTTTTTCTTCTTTTTTGTTTTGCTTTTTGTACCAAAGCTAAAATGGAAGGAAGAAGAGAGCCAGGTTGGCATGGATACATGACATAGTATTAAACATGACATTCTGGTTTTGTGTCTTTAAATCAGAAATTATTTACATAATACCAAACAGTGGTAGCAAAACTGTCTTTTTATCAAAGTTTTAGGCTGTATTCTTCAGCAGAAGAGAACCTTATAGAAATGCTTGGTGTGTTTTGGTAGCACTTCTTGAAATGGCAGCAATTTACATTTTTTTCTTAATACAGAGAAAATAATTGAGAAACTACTGGTGTTGACATTTTATAAATACTTTTTTTTAGTTTTATTTCATAGGTTGATTTTTGCTCAGTGACATTGAACAACCTCACTAAACATAGACAATCTTATCTGCAAGATTCTGCACACTCAAAACAGTTCTTGGAGTGATGAAATGCTGAGGGAACAGCTTGTAATATTCACAACTTTTTAATAAGTATTTTCTTTTGGAGATTTTAAAGATGTGGCAAGCAGGTCCTTATATAGTATTGCCAAGGCTGAGCTGCAGAGCTTGATAAAGTCACTTTTCACTTAACTGAGGAGCCTCCTACCTTGCAAGATTATGGAGCTGTTTCAGCCTGATAATGTTTTAGGCTTAACCAGCATGTGTCACAGAAAATAAACTCAGCTACCACAATGCAGCTTCTCCTGTATTTTTCTCCTCATTTAATTTCCTTGCTAAATTAAAACAGGGAGGGTGGGCAGCAGTGGGGCTTGGAAGTTACACAAAGCCTAAAATTGGTGCTAAGTATTCAGTGACTTTTAATGTAAAAATTCTGGAAGTTCAGAATTCCTTTTGTTCCAAACAATGCAGCTTTGTTCCTAGTGTACAGAAACAAAATAACTGAAACTAGTCAAACTTTCATTGTCCAAACCGACAGACAAACAATTGCAGTTGTTTTGCTGAACTTTTTGCTGGATTGTGAGCAACTACAAATTTTTAAGACTTAAAATTGGGGTTATCATGAGAGAGATGCAGCCGGGGGATTTCTCAGTGACAAGGGATTCCTCTGAACTGGAGATACCCTGGAATTGTAGAAATTGCTTTGCTGGTTCCCCTCACCAGTCATCTAGTGAAAACTTGGAAATATGGAATTAAAGCATTGCTTCTGAACCCTGTGAAACTGTCTTAAGATATCTGAGCCATCATGGTTTTAAAGGTTAAAAATGTCAAGTTTGGTGTCATCATGGATATGTTAAACTTGACTTAAAAGAGACTTGATGGGTGGTGACACCATTTTAGGGTGGCTGGGGAAGATGTGTTTGTGTGGTGTTGGTGTGAGGGGTTTTTCCTAGCCTTGGTTTTGTTTTGAGTCTCAACTTCATAGAAAGGCCTTTCCTTTGTACATTGTGAGAGTAGACTAGAAGTCATCTGGAGTAATTTTTTTTTCTCTTAGTTTTCTTGAAGTAAACAACCCCAAGCTTCTGACTTTCTGTGCCTCTATTCAGTACAGCCACTTACCTCTCAACTAAGTTTTAGTCATCTGTCCTTGGAGATCAAAACTCCATCCAGACCAAAGAATGACACAAGTGACGTTTTCTTCTGTTGGACACTGAAAGATTTTAGTTTATTCCTCCTTTGAGCACTTTGTGGAAGGGTGTTCATGCCTCTTCCTAATGGATACTGTAAAGTTATGATTGTAGAGCGTTTTGGAGCTTCTGTTTGATGGGGTGACTTGTGTGAATTCCCCTTCTGTGGAGAAATTCACCTTTGGTGGCTACCCTGAGTTCTGAACACCAAAATTACTGATAAGCAAAAACTTCCTCTGCACACTTGAGCCTTTCTCCCCTAACCTGTTTCTGGTTAGTAAACAATGCTGTGAGTGTCTAAACTTAGATGGGATGGTCACTGGTAGGATTTTAGCCTGATGAAAATGAAGGCTTTATCTTACCCCATTAATATATATAATCCCCTTTTTTGAGATGGGAACTTCAGTCATTCTGAAAGGTGAAGCTGAATGTCAGTTCTTAATCGTTTTTCTTGACCAGTTCAGGCTTCCAGGAGACAGGCTGGTGGGTTCATTAAATCTGCTAGGTGTCTTAATGTTTCTTAATGTCTTCTGTACCTGGTAACTACAAACCAGGCTATTCTGCCAATTTATCTGATCACCTGAAATGCCTTTAAAAACAGAGTCTGGTTCTGACAAGCAAGTGGTGTTTGATGGGGTTGTGTGTGGTCAGTAGCAGTCCTGCCAAGTGTTTGTTACTTAGATACTCTTTTGGGTATCTTTAAATGTTTGCTTAAAAGTGTATCTTCCCCTTGTCCCAGTACCTCAGATCCACTGCTTCACTTGTGGTGCCATCATCTCGGTGTGAACCCACTGAAGGAAGGTTTCTCCCTGCCGTTGGACAGACTAAAACTAAGAAGAATAAGAATTAAGTGCCCCAGGCTTAACTTATTACAAGAATTACCTGTTCTGCCAAAGGTGCTGAGGAATATGTGTGACCAGCCAGCTGGATGTGCTGAGCTGTGCCTGTCCAAAGGAGAAGCAAGGGAATGCTGCTCGGGGGGCTTGGGAAGGAATATCTAAAATGCCAACAAATATTCTTGTCCTCTTACCTGCTTTAGAGTAGGTGTTTGGCTTCGGTTGGTTTTGTTGTTTGTTACCAGTGGGTGTAAAGGGGGTGTGGAGAGTAAGTGAAGTGAAGACCTACTTGAGGTGTATCTTAACCTGTAAAGGCAGCAGCTCAAGTTCTGTGGAATCATTTAATTTTTGTCTTAATACTCGGGCAGGGTTTCTTTCTTAAGCAAGTGAAGCACGTTATCTTCCTTCTTCATCTTTAAACATGGACTATTTGGCTTTTTAATAAGTTTTTACACTGTCTAGAATAGCTTCTTGAAATTAATTTTGCTTGTCCTCCACATAAAGGAGCCTGTGACCTGCTGGTGGTGTCCTATTTAATATATAGTTACACACTATCATAGTGGCACGTTTGCTCCTTCCACCACGCCAAACAAAATTTCTCCAGTGAATGAATGTAACCTAATGTAGCAGCAAGCAAGAAATAAAAGCTTTCCTTAAGCTCTTTATCACTAACTTGTTACAAGATAAAGTAAATGAGTTTTAATTGTGCTTCCCTCCTGCCGTTGCTTCACTGACAAAGACAGTTCATTAGCATAACACAGTCTCACCATTTCTGCTTTTGGTGTGTCTTATAATGCTTGAAAATAAAGTGCAACAAAGACTAGAAAAGGTGTCTTTTTAAGTTTATGACCATGATAACTTTGTAGTAAACTGTTTAATTCTTCCTGCTTGTAAATGTGGTGGGTATATTAAAAATATTTTTAAAAACAAAACAGAGGAAAAACCTACAAACAAAAGAACCAACAAATCTAGAAAGTGAAACTCTGCGTACAAGAGGCTGCACCTAAATCCGGGAAAGGGAGTGCTGTGCATGTGAGAAAATAGATCAAAATTAAATGTAACTTGTATTTACACTTCTGTTTCTTTTTTCTTTTCAGAGATGGTGGAGCCAGGACAAGACCTGTTGCTTGCTGCTTTGAGTGAGAGTGGAATCAGTCCAAATGATCTCTTTGATATTGACTCTCCGGACGTGGTTCTTGCAAATCCAGCACCAACTCCAGCTGTTCAGCAGGTTAAAACAAGAACAGGGGTTTGCTAGAGGACATGAGAGCTTGGGCTTGGTGTGTTGGGAGGGGTGGGGAGGGTGGTGTTCACAGCAAACGCTTGAAGAATGTGGAGTTCTCATGAACTTCTTGTTTCACAGTCCTGAGTTGGGAAAATTACTTGCTAATCATTTTAAACCTTTATACAGAAAAGCAATTTGAAACACTTCGGGTCAGTACAAACATAAATAAGCTTAACTTCTGGACATGACATGGGGGATGCTGTCATGTGTGAGAACTTTTCTGTCACTGGAGTCTGGCTTCTCTACTATAAAATGCACAAAAACTGTAACACAGTACCGGGTTTAAGCTCCAAGATAGCCTTCAATCTGCCAGATTGTAACAGTTTCAGCCTGGGAACAGAAGCCTTGAGGTTTTATTCCTGCTAACTTGTTTCCTGATGCTTTGTTTCTGCAGTCAGTACCTCTTAGTGCATTAGAACTGGGCCTGGAGGCTGAGGCTGCAGCTGCTGTGAAACAAGAACCAGAGACTGTTTCTACTCCAGCCTTATTAAATGTTCGGGTAAGAACTGGTGCTCCAGGATTTGTGGGTGTGGTGTGGTGGGTTCACCTGGGCTGGACATCAGGTGCCCACTAAGCTCCTTTATCACTCCCCCTGCTCAGCTGGACAAAGGCTGAAAATGTGAGGTGAAGGGCTCCTGGGTTGAGACAGGGACAGGGAGATCAGCAATTTGTCTTGGGCAGACCAGCCTCAGCTTGGGGAAGTGAATTTATTGCCAGCTAACAATGGAGTAGGATAATGAGAAATAAGAACAAATCTAAAAATACCTTCCCCCCACTCCTCCCTTTGTCCTGGGCTCAACTTCAATCCTGACATCATCATCTGTTGTCTTTGCCGCTCCTCGTTCCTCATGCTTCTCCTCTGCTTCTGCAGCTCCTTCACAAACTTTCCAAATGTGGGTCCTTCCCATGGGCTGCAGTTCTTCATGAGCTGCTCCAGCTGTGTCTCCTGTATGGCCACAGATCCTGCCAGAAAGCCTGTTCTGGCATGGACTCCTCTCTAATGGGTCACAGTGTCCTTTGGGCACATCCACCTGCCCTGGCAGGGGGTCCTCTGTGGGCTGCAGGTGGATCTCTGCTCCACTGTCACCTCTGTGGGCTGCAGGTGGATCTCTGCTCCACTGTCACCTCTGTGGGCTGCAGGTGGATCTCTGCTCCACTGTCACCTCTGTGGGCTGCAGGTGGATCTCTGCTCCACTGTCACCTCTGTGGGCTGCAGGTGGATCTCTGCTCCACTGTCACCTCTATGGGCTGCAGGTGGATCTCTGCTCCACTGTCACCTCTGTGGGCTGCAGACAGACATCCTGCCTCACTGTGGGCTCCAGGGGAATCCCTGTTCCAGCACCTGGAGCACCTCCTCCCTCTCCTTCTTTGACCTTGGTGTCTGCAGTTTATGTATTGGGAATTCTCTTTAGCTCAGGGTTCCTGTACCTGTAGTAGTCATGTCTTGTACCTGGGTGATGAATCCTTCATCCTGTTTTTTTATTTTCCTTACCTTAAAATAACATTTAAAAATAACTTTCTTAAATATGTGCAGCAATATATTGAAAGACACTTCTCGCAGCACAAGGTAATTACTCTGGCATCTTCAGCATGTTATTTGAAGTCATTTCTTATTACAAGTGTCTTCTAAAACCTGATGTCTCCTGTTGATGAAAGGCTAATAAAGTCTGCTTGGGTTTTTTTACTGCTTTCTGAAAATCTCCCTGGTTCTCTGTTGCCAGCAACCACCATCCACCACAACCTTTGTGCTGAATCAAATAAATCAGCTTCCAACCTTGGGGACTACAATTGTGATGACAAAAACGACGCCTGTCACGACCACCAGACAGACCATCACTGTAGCAAAGATCATCCAGACCAGCACAACCACCCGGCCCTCGGTGGCAGCACCAGCAGTAAGAAATGCCTTGACCACTGCACCTTCCAAGGACCAGATTCAGCTGAAAGATCTGCTCAAGAATAATAGTCTTAATGAACTCATGAAACTGAAGCCACCTCCTAATATTGCCCAACCAGTAGCAACAGCAGCAAGTGAGTTTTCTTCTTTTTTTTTTCACCATTACAGTATTTTAAATAGTAAAATAATGATCTTTGCCCATCTTGGATTTTCACTGATTAGTACAATACCATGGTAAAATGAAGTGATTGAGCAAAACCGATAAAATTCATTCTAACTTTAAAAGTGTTCAATTCAGTGGTATAAAATAACGGGCTTCTTAAAAAATTAAGCTCTTGATTTACTTCATGGAATGAGGAAAATGACATTTTTGATTGCAGCTGGAAAATTGGTAAAATTAATCTATGAGCATTACTGAAATCAGTTAACTGTCTTACTGGAGTCTGCATCAGTTCCTGTTGTACTGTGTACTTGCTGTGCAGCTGTAACAAACTAGTACCTTGTTTGGCATCTTCCAGACTAGATTTGTAGCACATGCTACAAATGGTGCTCCTGGGATAAGGTGTTTCTGTAAAGTGTCTCCTGCAAAAGAAAAATCTGTCCCTCTGTTTCATTGAAGGCATCAGATCTACTGTTTAAAAACTTAAGTCCTAAAAACTTGCTGTTCGTTTTCATGTCACCTCTGAAATGTTGTGTTAACTTAAATGCCACAACTATTTCGTTACCACACTCCCAATCTTGGTTTTATGATTCCTTTCATAATACTTCCTTGTATGTTATTTCTAACATGTGCTCAACTTAATGTAAGGGAAAAGCTGCATGTGTGTGAAATTCTGGTTTAATTCTTTCCTGTTACTCTAATTTCAGCATGAGGTTAAGGTCAGACTAATTAGTTAGAAAATATCTTTATTGCTGTTGTTTTTCTGTAAGGTACACAGGCTTTTTCTGGGTTTCTTTATTTTCATTGTGTCTGAAATGAGCTTTGCTGATTTTATAGGTGTGGTTGGCATAACCTATTTTCTGTCTGCAGATCGAGAGTGCAGTGAATGAGCTGCCTGGGAGGACTGAAACAAAAAGCAGAATGTGCCTCCTCATTTCATTGCCTTCTGTCAGGGAGTGGTTGACAAAACTTAAAGTTCAGACCTTAAATGAAGTTGGGGTGGGGGTAAAGGAGTGAGGAAGAGGAGAGAAGGTTTTACAGGATTGACTTATCCCCTTGGTGCAAAGTGAAAACTCACAGAAGCACAGAATAGGTGACATCAATCCACAGATTGTTATAGTGGCACAGCTGTAGAAAATATTGAATCTGTAGCATCTGTATGAAGTAAAAAGGAGACATGCAACTTCCAGAACTGCATTTCTAATCTTATTTGTGTTCTTGTGTTTCTGTAATTTTTTTCATGTTTACAAAAAGAATTTGACAATACTTGTGGCAAATTGAAAGGCAGAGAAGCTCTTGAAAGGAAACCATGGTCTTTTCATATAATTCAGGCAGCAGGAGTTCTAGATTGGCAAATATTAAAAAGTTGAATTATGCAATGTCTTTGAGGAAAATTTTTATTTGTGCAAGTGCCGTAATTGGTTTTTTGGGCAATTATGCTAAATTTATTACACAATGGAAGCTTGACAGCCGGTTTCAATGTTTTACATATATCCTTGTGTAAATCACTTTTGTTCTGTACTGAGCCCCATTGCCAGTTGCTTCCAAATGTGGCTGAGGACAGGGAAGTTAATAAATGGTCTTCTTAAAGGATCCTGTTATAAACTTTAAACAATTGAGTCCAAAGTGTTGACTTTTTGTTTTACAGAACTAATTGTAGTTTCTTCTAAGGTGGTAAATGCCACCAGACCAGGTAAGTTCATTTCTGTTGAAACTCTGAGCTTTTTGGTTTGTTGTTAAACTTCAAAGCCTCACAAGGTGGAGTAGCTGTAAATCCTGTGTATAGATTTGGTGAAGGTGAAAGATAATTTTTATTAAATATTGAAATATACACAACTGTGAGACACAGTGGCATTGCATGGGGAGGTCCTTCAGTCAAAAGAGTAACAGGATTTAACTCCTTGGACTTGTTACTTTGCTCAGAAGCATTGATTGTGTTGAAGCATTGGTGTGCTATTTGGTATTTTAAACTTCTAAATGTTAATTTGAGTTGCTGTTTGGAGGGAATTCCTGTAAACCACAGCTTTCCTTTTGTAGCTGACCTAAGCAATGGTGCAGTGAAGAAGGAGGCTTCCACAAAAGAGGTAGCAAGAATATGGATAAATGACATTAAAATGAGAAGTTTCTCACCCACCGTGGTAAGTGGTACAAATAATTTGCCAAATGAGTGTGTTACTGGCCACAAGCACCTGGGGCCAGTTTCAAGGGTTACTCATCCGTGCCTTGTGTGTGGTGGAATTGTCAAGTGCAGCTGTTTTGTTCAAAAGCTCAGTTTCTCCACTAAAAACTTGGTTAGATGTTTAAAACTAACAGCTGTGTGGAGCAGAGACTACTGAGTAAATGACAATTTCAAGAAGTTACTGTTCTTAACAGAACCTCATTGTATGTGTGAAGAGAAGGGTGTGCTGATTAAAGGTGATAAGCACATCCCTTGCTCTGGGGTAAGGCGCTTTCTTTTGAAATAACTTTTCCAATGAGGAAAGCCAGAGTTCCTCTGGCACAGCTGTCCTTCTGGGCGGTTGGATTGAAGATGTAAATTGAGTATCTTTCAATTTTCTAAATGTAATAAAATTACATTCTGATGCTGTAATTGAGTTTTGGCATCTTCACTGATAGCTGGACTCAGACTGAATTTGGGAAGAACTGTGCTCCTCAGTCACTGGCATATAGAAGCCTTTTGAGATCGCTTTTGTATTAAACATTAATAATTGTGGAAGATGTTTGATTTGTCATCTAGCAAGTACTTTACAAATATTCAAATACTTCCATTGATCAAGGCCACAGTAAAAAATGGGTAACTGTCAGGCTTCAGAGAGTACTGGGTAGAGCTGTGACTATTGTAACTATTCCCCAAAGTTGTAAAATTACATCATGAGTGTGAAACTGCTCATGACTTTAGGGGAGTACTTGGAAATTAGGGCTGTTGTGTTTTCAGGACAGTTTTCTTTAAGTCATAGTCCGGTTTTAATATGCTGTAAGAGGAGTTCCTTTTTAATTCTGCTTATGCAAATTTGGGGTACTTGATCTCTTTGCAAAGGAGAGGAAGTTCCCTGTCTTCGTGTCTTTGAAGGATGGTTCGGAGCGTGAGGAATGTACATTCCTGTCTGTAGTTTTCCCAGCTATTCCCTAGTTCAGCCAGTCCATGTGTTAAAACACTCAAGTCCAAGTTTGTCCTCATTTCCTTTCTCCTGTTTGTTTTCAGGACATGGAATATTGACAATGTGCTGTTTGACTAACAGGAGTATTTCTCTCTTGCAGAAAGTGCCAGCAGTAAAAGAGGAGGAGGAACCTGAGGAAGAAGATGAGGAAGAAATGGGCCATGCAGAGACTTATGCTGAGTATATGCCAATAAAATGTACGACCTGCTGTTTAGTTACATCAAAAGGCTGAAATGCTTTCAGAGCTAATTTGTTTTGTGATTACTAACAGCAGAAAACAGATAAGTTACTGTCTGAGTCAAGTTAAAAGAACCTAAATATGTTGTAGGTTTTCCTAGGAAATTTTTTGTCTTCTACAGTGCTGAGTTTTGGAAGATATGTGGATTTTTTTAATAGAAGGGGAATTCTTTAGTGTATCTTTGAGCAGTATTTGTTTCACAGATATGACTGATGAATCAAGATAGGCAATTTTTAACTATGTTAAGATGCCTTGTGCCTCAGCAGAGGAAATTTTGTGAGGGGATTAAGTGCTCACTGCTACACTTAAAAATCTACTTTGAGTCTTTTGGTGTGAAATCACCCTGAGCACATTCTTCCTGCATTGTTCCTGGCTGACTACTTAGAACTGGTTCTTGGTTGGTTTTCTTTTAAGTGAATCTTTTACTGCTGTTAATTGCCATCTTCTGTTTTTTCTCCTTTCTTTTTATTGTACCCATTGACAGAAAGCTGTTATCTTGTTTCCTAAGTACATTGTTGACCTGCTGTATAAGCAAGGCAAGAAATTTTACATGGAGTTTGTAGCTAAACAGTTAATTTTTATTGTCACTGATGAGATCTGTCAGCAATTAAACCATGTCTGTTCTAAATCTTTTCTCCTCTCATTCTGCTTAAAAACAGCACTATATAAATAGAGAGAAGAATGTTGCTTTTGTGATTCTGGCATCCTGAGGCTGCCTCTGGCCTTTTGGGAAGACAAGGTCCAGACTGGTTTTTCTCAAACATGTCAAGTCCCCAAATAATTTAATTTTCTATTAAGTGACTTTTATCTAATTTCATAAAAATTGGGGGAAGGTGGTGAGAAGAGAAAGTATGATTGCAGTTAAAAATTCAGATTAATGTGTTCCTTGATTTAACACTTGACAGACTGTTGCAATGAAACGTTGTTGACTTCGGACTTTGCAATCACAATTGTAGTTTGTTTTGGTGTAAATATAATAACTTGTGCTGCAGCACCAGAGCTCTGGATCATGTTTTCATCTTCTCCCTTCCTTTTCACCCAGTAAAAATTGGGCTACGTCATCCTGACCCAGTAGTGGAAACCAGCTCGTTATCCAGCGTGACTCCTCCTGATGTGTGGTACCAGACATCAATATCAGAAGAAACAATTGATAGTGGCTGGTTGTCAGCTTTGCAACTTGAAGCAATCACTTATGCAGCCCAGGTATGCCAGATATCGGTGCAGCTTAAAAGCTAACAGAGAATTTAAGAAGAAAAACTACTATCTGACAAGCATAGCTATGTCAGTTTTACAAGGAGATAAAATAATAAGAGCTTAAAGGTCTGAGTTGCATTAGGAGGTGGCAGGTGAGCTTCAGTTCACATAAATGGGAGGTAATACACCTAGGAAAGCTTTTTCTAAATCACTTCCATAATGCTGATCTCCAACTGTCTTAAAACTCAGGAAGAACAAGTTAGTCATTTTTATTTCTCTGAAATAACTTAATGGCTGCAGTAGCAGCAGGCTGAGAAACTGAGCCCTGTTTGACGTCACTGGGGGGGGTATGGAGAGCAAGACTGGGTGTTATTTTGCTGCTGAATTACACTTCAGTGTGCCCACAGCAGATGTGTGTGCAGCACTCTGTGTGTTGGAGAGGGAGAGAGTGAAGTTGAACTAAAATTGGCACAGGAGGGAAGTTGCCTCTTGAAAAAAAGACTAATGTGGCTGGGCCACCTGGGGCTGGAGAGGAGAAAAGGAATGGGAGTGAAATATAGGTTTACATAACCAGGAAGTCAGTGATAGCCCACAAAACCCAGGAACAAAAGCGAACTTGGTGAAAGGAGATTTGGTTTAAAATGGGCAGAACAACACTGCTGTCCACAGGCTCTGGATGTCTGGGTCTTGCTGCTGTAAAAGGCTGTGGAAGTGCTTTTTGGGGTGTTAGGAAAAAGGCACTGAAAGAATTACACAGATCTGTAGAACAGGCATAGGTGTGCTGAGGGAAGAAGGGAGAATGGATCACATAAAGCAGTTAAGCTCATATGCTTTCCTGAAATAAAATCCCCTTTTCCTGCTGCCAGGGGTTTGCTTGGACCACTGGTCTTCTCCAATAGGATGTTTCTTATGTTTGCTCATTTCTGACAATCCCCAGTGATGTGTTCTGGAGAATGGGTACAAGTTTTTTGTTCTTTCTCCTACAGCAACATGAAACATTCCTGCCCAATGGAGACAGAGCTGGATTCTTGATAGGTGATGGTGCTGGTGTAGGAAAAGGAAGGACCATAGCTGGAATAATCTATGAAAATTACTTGTTAGGCAGAAAAAGAGCAGTCTGGTAAGTGTGTGAGGATTTGTTAGAGCAGACACTCCAGTGACTGTATGACTTCAATTCAGGGTCATCTGTCTTCTGACAAAAGTTGTAGCAACTGCTTTTTGAGCTTCTGCTGTACTTACAGAACTTGCCTTGTTTTCTGTCCTCAGGTTTAGTGTGTCAAACGATCTGAAATACGATGCTGAAAGAGATTTGAGAGATATTGGAGCAAAAAACATATTGGTTCATTCATTAAACAAGGTGTGGAAACTTTTTACTATGTACAGTTGAGGCAAAGCCTTAGGTACGCTGGTGTGACGGGTTGTGCATGTTGACTGTTTTAAGAGCAAGAATGTACTAATTTCAATAAATGTGCTGTCTAGGCCTTGTTTGACAGGCCTTAATCTTACAAAGAACCACACAGAGCTTTAAGTTAATCATGTAAATAGGCCCCTTGTAGGATTAAGTCTTAGCATGTGCTGTTTTTTAATTACTCTTCAAGCCACTACTGACACTGCTAGTAGAGTATTTTCTAGGAAGTTGAAGTATTCCTTAAATCTTTAAAGCTTTGTAGCATTTGATTTCTTTCCTTTCTATCTCTCAGTGCACATTTCAGATGTAATACATTTTGTGTGTAATACTTGAATAATGGACTTGCTCAGTGTCTTGTTAAAGCAGCAGTGGTGTGAGCAGTTATTTTTGGAGGCTGTGCCTCTGCTCAGGATTAGCCACTTAAATTGTGAAGTGTAATTGCTGGTTGAATTCACTGAACTTAAAGTTTGATTTAAGTTATAGTTTTGCTTTGTGAGTTCTTAATTTCTAAACTAAAGCTTTAGAAATCATCACTTGTGGTAGCAGCAGTAAATACACTTGAGGTATTGGCTTTAAAGGGATACATTGGAACTAAAAGCTCAGTTGTATTTAAATTAAGGAAAGTGTGTAGCCAAAAAATGTGTCTGTTAAGCTTCTGAAACCTCAGCTCTAGTCTTCCTTAAGTGTGTATTTAAATAAGGCCCTGTATAAGCCCTTAACCACATTGCCACGTGCCAGCTGTGCCCTGAATCAGGATGTGGGATATGGGTGGGTCACCGTGTTCACACCTTAAGGGTTGAGACCATAATCATCTGGGAGGTGGGATTGAGGAGGGATCTCTTTTGATTAATTTCTGTAATTTATTTTTATTGCAGTTCAAGTATGGGAAAATCTCTTCCAAACATAATGGAAGTGTGAAGAAAGGTGTCATCTTTGCTACCTATTCTTCTCTTATTGGGGAAAGTCAGTCTGGAGGGAAATACAAAACCAGATTAAAGCAGCTGCTTCACTGGTGTGGTGAAGACTTTGATGGTGTTGTATCCTTTGTCTGGAGTTCAGTTTATTCTAACCCAACTTCTATTTAAACTTAAATCTTTACAGATAATAATATATTTGTAGGTGTTGTTCTTTATTTGTGTTGGCAATCAGTTGTGTGCATGCTCTGACATGAGACTTGAAGTTTTATAAACTATATGCCAGAAGTATTATCATTATCTTGTTACCACACAACTCAGGTACAAGAAGGAAGCTTCTGCTTTTTCTATAACAAACACATAAGATTCTTAAGCATCATATTTTAATTTTACACTAAAATTCTCTCCAGTGAATTATTAAAAAAAATCGAGTATCAACAGCATTCTCAAGAACTCAAGTGTTGGCCATTGTGTTCTTAAATACTGAACCAGTAGCTAAATGTTTTCCCAAGATTTTTAGTGAAAAAACACTAATGTCTTCTTGAGTCAATGATTTACCTGTTGAAATTAGCAGTTTTTCTTGCCTTCTGTTTGAGATCCTCACTCTAAAAATGTGGGACGAAGTTTTCCTTAATTACAGTTCAGATTGTATTTGATGAGTGTCATAAAGCAAAGAACCTGTGTCCTGTTGGTTCATCAAAACCAACAAAGACAGGTCTGGCTGTACTGGAACTTCAAAATAAACTTCCCAAAGCCAGGGTTGTTTATGCCAGTGCCACAGGTATGTGCTGCTGGGTTTGCACTCAGTGTCTCTGAATGTCTTTGCTGGCACTGATTCAGACTCTGTTCTTCTCCTCAGGTGCATCTGAGCCAAGAAACATGGCATATATGAACCGGCTTGGAATTTGGGGTGAAGGAACTCCCTTCAGGGAATTCAGTGATTTTATTCAGGCTGTTGAAAGAAGGTAATATTTCATTTCAAAGACCTACAGCAGGAACACACGTAGCTGTGCCTGACTGTGCTCTGCAGTTCCTTGTCTTCACTCACTCAGTCCTCTGCAGACATGTCCTGTCACACCAAGAACTTTCTAACTCTGGCAGAAATGTACTTTATCTTAGGTGGTGAAAAATAGGATGTTTCTCTTCCTCACAGAAAAATTGGAGGGCTTTAGAAGCTTGTTGGGAAAAAAACCCTTAATGTGTGTATTAGGAAAGGAAAAGACTTTGCTCCCCATGAAAACACGCTGTGTGTGCTGTCTGCTCAGTGCAGTTGATGGCTCACTGCAGAAGGCCTCTGTTTATGCATCAGCTCAGGCAATTTAATAGGAGGAAATCTCATTCTTGTCCTTACTGGCATAAGAACCCAGCTCAGGGAAATTGTGTCTGCTGTGGCAGAGTACTTCATACTTCAGAATGTGTTAATAAAACTAAATGTGAGGGGTCAGAAAACACCACTCCTGCATTTTTTGGTAGGTGAGCATCTTAATATGTTTTGTCTACTTAAAGAATTTTGAACACTTCAGGAAGCTTAGTATGCATTTTATTTACCATCTGCATGATGCATGACTCTTCTAGACTGTGCAAGTGTAGTCTCACTTCATTACTGAGTATGGATCAAATGAGCAATAATGAAATTACAGCCCCAAGCCTGTGAGTAGCAAAGCTTTGCAGGTGACTTCAGTGCTCTCAAGGTATTGCTAGAGGTGTGTTGTTGCTGAAGAGAACTGAAGTTACCTACTAATTAAATCATTTTCATACCAGCATAAATTCGAATGGCTCACTACAGTTTGTATTAATTATTTTAAATCTTCAGTGGAATCTATAAAATTACAATACAAGGTTCTGTTAACCTTTGGACCAACTCCATTATCCACGTACAGTTTGTAAGGTGCTGTCTCCTTATGCTTCCTAGGTCATTTGGGAAAAAATATAACTTGAGTTTTACCTCTTGGGATGCACTTAATTCTCACAAGGCAGGGATACAGTTTTATATAAAGGCTAAATTTCACACCCTGATTGGATGCGTTTAACAAAACAGTACTAATGATTTCAAAAACATATTCCTTCACATTTGTAAGCTCGCTGTTTTCTTCTAGAGCACTTGAGGAGGTTGTGGGTTTGGGTTTTCTTAACAAATCCTTGCTCTTGAAAATTCTAATATGGACTTAATTTGTTCCCTTATTTTAGAGGTGTTGGTGCCATGGAAATAGTTGCTATGGATATGAAGCTGAGAGGAATGTACATAGCAAGGCAGTTGAGCTTTTCAGGTGTAACTTTCAAAATCGACGAAGTTCTGCTTTCACAGGAATATGTTAAAATGTACAATAAATCTGTGAAACTGGTAAGAACCCCTTTCTAAATTTGCTTTCTGTATTGAGTTCTGAGAGGTTGAAGTTGGTTGAAACTTGAATGCTCCTGAAACAGCCTGTTGAGAGATGGGAATGGCATCTCCTTGTGTCTTTTAATGTAAAGATTTCTCCATTTAAGGCTTGGGAAAAGCTGTTAATTTTTGTTCTGAGTCATCAAAGGTGCAGTTTTGGTTGTGTCTTCCAGTACCTGCCAAAATCCACTGCCTTCTAGCAGTACTTCAGACACTTTGGTCACTATTGCCCAAGATAAAGCTGTTCTATTGGTCCTACTTTTGTGCTCCTCTGCCTCCATTTAGGCAAACCAAGGCAGTGGGTTTTTCTCTTCTTGGGATGGTGCTTAATAATTAATTGTGGGCAGTGCTCTCTGCTTTCTTAACCTTAATGTATTAATGGAGAAGCTAGATAATTAGAAAACACTGTGTATGTTTGCTCTGGTTGTAATGCAGATGTATCTGCTTTTTATTAAGAGAGTAATTGCTTAATTTACTAAGCCATAGCTGGGGGTTTTTTGTGAACTTTGCTGTCTGATGAGTTTCCTTAAAGTGCAGTGTCACAATACTGTAACTTTTAAACTCTCCTGTCTTTATTTGGATATTAAACAATGTGTCTCTGAGCCTTCAAATACAACCTGTAAAGGGATTCACAATGTCTTGTTCAGTGGGTCAGTGCTCGGGAGAGGTTTCAGCAGGCGGCCGATCTCATCGACGCAGAGCAACGCATGAAGAAGTCCATGTGGGGGCAGTTTTGGTCAGCACACCAGAGGTTTTTCAAGTACCTTTGCATAGCCTCCAAGGTGAAGAGGGTGGTGCAGCTTGCTCGGGAGGAAATCAAGAATGGCAAAGTAAGTCGACCCAAACCTATTTTAAAATATTTTTCTTAATTGTAAAGCTATTAAATAATTTTTTATATATATAACGCAAATATTTTCAGCCATATTTTTGTACTTTATGGTATTGAAGCTATTTAATGAGCAGAAATTCAGGCAAAATAAGCTTGCAGCTCAGACCTAGTGACAGTGTGTGGTGTTCATTTGTCCCTTAGTGTGTTGTCATTGGCCTGCAGTCAACGGGGGAAGCAAGAACATTGGAAGCTTTGGAGGAAGGTGGAGGTGAACTGAATGACTTTGTTTCCACAGCAAAGTAAGACTGAAGTTTTAGAACTGTTCTTTACAAAGCTAACATTCATCTGGTTTTGTGTGTGTCATTTGTCCTTTTATGTGTCAAAAGTTCATCAGTGCACAGAAAGTTGGGAATCCTTTAGTACTGATGTTCTTTACTGCAGCTTCCTGTACCTAAGGTCTGACAGTATTGCTCAGGTGACCCCTCGGTTAGTTCCTAGTTCTTCTGGCATTCCAAAATGTTGTCAGGTGCAAACAGCTCATACTGTTCTGCTCAAACTGGGAGGAGGGGAAGACTTGCTGAGTGTGCACTGCATTTAAACCAGAGCAGGTTGCAAACCATGACTTCCTTCTTTGAGATGAGCCAGAGCCAATCCCAAGGCTGCCTTGCTGGAGATCTTAATAAATTAAATTAATCTGTTACTTAAACCAAGCAATAAAAAAATGGCAGTAGCAATACCACTTGCTATCAAAACCAGATTTAGTAGATTTTTACGTAACAATGCTGTAAAATAAATGTCTCCTGCTTTTAAGGTGACAAATACAGCAATACAGGTGATAATATTCAGGGTGTTCCTGTGCACTCATAAGGAATCATTCTTCAGAGAGCTCAAGCAGTTAAAATGTTACAGCTTTGTATTTTAAATAAATGCAAATTCCACTGAAGAACTGTTTGGTTTTTTTTCTTACACAGAGGAGTATTCCAGTCTCTTATTGAAAAGCACTTTCCAGCTCCCGACAGGAAGAAGCTGTTTAGCTTGTTGGGAATTGACTTGACTGCTCAAAGTAACAACAATTCACCCCGAGACAGCCCTTGCAAGGAGAACAAGATAAAGAAACGAAAAGGTAATGCTGATGTTCTTACACTAATGCCACAGTGGAAATGGCAACTTTAGAGCTGCCTAGGAGTGAACTTTGGATAAAATATGGGAATATCTGTACAGTCATTCATGTAAGAGCATGTATTGCAGGTCTCTGAGACTTCTGTTGGAGATTTCCATTATTAGATTTAAAACTGCTGCTGAAGCACTATATCCTGTACATTTTGGGTACTTTTTGCTCAAAATTGGATTGAGCTGTTATGGGTGCAAAATGCTTTGCACAGACCGTTTCCTGATGCAGTCACACAAATAATTGCGTTCTTTTCTGAGGCTCAGTAAAGAGAAGCCTAATACACCCCTGTTCCCAAACTGATTATCTTCTTGCCCAAAAGTAGGTGATGATAAAAAACTTGGGAGAGAGATTTTGCTTAGAACTTAGATTCTTTCAAACAGTTCTCTTTTTAGAAATTGAGTATTTTTCTAGTTTGTGTGCAACAGTGGTAAGACAAACCTCAAAGTGTTGACTACAAGGTTTTAAACTAAGTTCTTTTTCTTCTGGGGTGATGGATCAGGTGAGGAGATCAGCAGAGAAGCCAAGAAAGCTCGCAAGACGGGGGGCCTTGCAGGCAGCAGCTCTGATGAGAGTGAGAGTGAGTCTGATGCTTCAGATAATGAAGAAAGTGACAATGAGAGCTCCAAATTCTTGAGTTCTGGAGATGATGATGACTTCAACCCATTCAGAGATGAATCCAGTGAGGATGATGAAGATGGTAAGAGAGTTTGTGTTTCATCAAGCAAGTAGCTGTATTTGCAAATAATAAGGAGAAAATCTTTCCTAACCATTTCAATGAACAACAAATAAGTGTTTGCTAATCATGTAGTTTAGTCCTAATGAGACTGGAATTTGCATTAGAATGTAAATCTTCAATTAGATTTTACACACTGGAGTTCAGACTTCTGTAAGTCACTTCTTGCAATGAGAATGTATTTCTTTCAAAGGGAAGGATGGCTGTTCAGTAAATGTTTGAAACTTTTTTTTAACTTTAGATCCCTGGCTCATTAGAAAAGAGCATAAAAAAAATAAAGAAAAGAAAAAGAAGAAAAGCATAGACCCAGACTCCATTCAAAGTGCCTTACTAGCCTCTGGCCTGGGATCCAAACGACCCAGCTGCTTCACTTCCACTGTTGGTACCACCACCTCGAGTACCAACACGTCTGGTAAGAAGTTTTTGATGTTGATTCACTTTCTTAGCAGCTGGGCAATAAAATTCTAAATCTCAAAGAGTCTCTCTTAAATTTCAGCAAACAGTAACACAAACAGCAGCTTTGTAACGAGTCAGGATGCTGTTGAAAGGGCCCAACAAATGAAAAAAGAACTGCTGGATAAACTGGAAAAGCTGGCTGAAGATCTTCCACCTAATACACTGGATGAGCTTATAGATGAACTGGGTGGTCCTGAAAATGTTGCAGAGGTAGGCTGGTGTTCACATGTAGAAAAATGTGTGTTTTTATTTAAAGAGCTTGTTCATCAGTTCTAGGCAGTAATCTCACAGGTGGTGAGAATAGAGGTTACCTTGCTGGATGGCTCTGAATTAGAGAAAGTTGAAGATTGTTTTAGAATACAGAGAGGAGTTCTGAATGGATGAACAGGTCATTTCAGAGCCTGATAGTTTCCTGTTGGGTAAATCACACCAGTTTCTCTTGCTTTATAGTGATCTGTTTCTCTAACTAGCTGTAGTCAATTTGAAGCTTTAGTTCATCCTCCAAGACAATGGAGATGAAGGACCTGGGTGTGTTAATGAAAAGCTTGATTAATTATTCTCTCTTTCTCAATAACTTCCGAAACATGTCTTCAAGCTGCCTGTCTCTATCAAATAGAAACATCATTGTGATTTAAAAGGCCCTGTCAAAATCAATGACACTCTAAGCTATCTGTTGAGTTTATTTTCTTAGTACTGCTGGTAAATCTCTTATGAACAGTAGCATAATATGACATTTTTACATAGATATGCTTTGTTATGCTTTTCTTGGTTCCCTGAGTTACCTCTAAATCAGCTTTCCACATAGCGGGTCATGGTATCAACCAAAAAATAACCCAGGTTCTCTAATGTACTTTTGCACTTGGAGTGAATTGCTGACTCTATTTTGAGGTTGGTACACGAATAAATAGCAATATTGCTTGGGGCTTTTGATCATGGAGTGGTTTTGATATTGCCACAATGAGCTTGTGTTCCCTTTTCCTTTGGAAGATGACGGGCCGCAAGGGGCGGGTTGTGAGCAACGACGACGGCAGCATTTCCTACGAGTCCAGGTCTGAGCTGGACGTGCCTGTGGAAATCCTGAACATCACAGAAAAGCAGAGGTTCATGGATGGAGATAAGGTAATCCTTAAAGAGATAAAATATGCCAGATGCCACAGCAACACCAAGCTATTGAGTTGTGGCTCAGCCATCATTGCACAGTGACTCGTAGTAGGGTTGGGATAAAGTATTGCCTAATTATGAAAGAAGGAGTGAAAAATTGTGGTTTCCTCTTTCTCACTGTGCTTTCATAAGCAATGGGAGGAGAAGGAATGAAAAATTGTACTGGAATGCTGAGACATCTTTTTGTTATATCTCAATTTTAAATCAAAATACATTACAGAAATATGTCTAAGAGTTATCCTTTCTCTGAAGAAGAGAAGCTCCAGTGACCTTATTGTGGTCTTTCAGTACCTGAAGGGAGCTACAGGAGAGCTGGAGAGGGCCTATACTATAAGTACTACTTAATAAACATTTTCTGATCACTGCTGTGTGTTTTGTTTTTCAAATCAGTGTGTTCCACTGTGCTTGAAAGGTCAGACCTCAGAGGCTTGTCCTTGAGGTGTGCACCCATGTGCCAAACCAAAAGCTTGAACCTTTAAGCTGATCTTGTAAAACAAAACATGTTTAAAAGGCAGATTTGTGGTTCATATCTCTGATTCATTGATCTGGATAACTGTGTACCTCTCCTTCCAAGAGGTAATAGTGAAATTGGGAAATGGGGAAAACCACTGACTTGGTATGAAAAAACTTTCAGGGAGAAGGTGAGGTTGTTAACCCTAACAAGGATTGAGAAGTAATGTTGGCTTTTGTCCTTTACATTGCAATCTGAAAGAAAATCCTGACTGGAATGATGGTAGGATTGAAGGTGATAAAAGAAGGAGGGGAGAAAAACCCTTCCCAGTGGTTCACTTGGGCCGTGCTGCCACAAGAGGGCAAATGGAGTAAATGTCACTGTGTGGAACTTGTGTGGTCTGTTGTGACACTTGATGGTGAAGACTCAGTTCCTGTAAGTGACTTGTGCACAATCCAAACACATTCTTTGAAGGCACCAGAGTGGCCAGATCCTCTTCCTTATACAGCAGGAGCAGCAACTTTTTGTCTTCTCTGTGTTACTGTTGGAACAAGTCTCTGTGACTCCCCCCTTCTTTCTGAAGTGCCAGCCAATGTCAGAGCAACCTGCTCTCTGGGATGGCAAGACTGCAGCATGTACCACCTGTTTTCATTTGCACAGAGATGATGTTGAAAAGTAAAGAAGCAAAACCCACTCCTTTCAGTCAAAAAAAATTCACTAACATTTCTAACTCTGATAAAGGGAACCACACCTTGTCTCCCCTCCCTCCTCCTTTCAATAGGAAGACCAAGTAACAGTGACACCATTCCACTCTAATGTTTGCTAATAGGTGTATAATGAGATTTTTCTTAGACACTGAAAACTGAAGCTTGATCTTGGGTTTATATTTTTCTTCCTCCAAGAACATTGCCATCATCTCGGAGGCCGCCAGCTCTGGGATATCATTGCAAGCAGATCGGAGAGCCAAGAACCAGAGACGGAGAGTTCACATGACCCTGGAGCTGCCCTGGAGTGCAGACAGAGCAATACAGCAGTTTGGTAAATGCTGCTTTTTGTATCCTTTCTCTGGCAAACTCAGTAACACTGACTGAGTTTACTGCTGACTCACGGGAGATCAGATTGAGTAGGTGACCTCTTAAGGACCCCTCCAGTCTTCTTTACTCATGAGCAGAATCTGCTTTTTCTGCAGTCATAGCTAATTGTCTTGAAAGTTTTGAAAGAAACCTTGCAAACAAGCTGTGCTGCAGCTTTGGAGTTTTATTCATGTATCCAGTGTCTTTATAAAAGTTGCCACAGCTCCAGAGCATCTGTGCTGCCTTCTGTTGGCTGTAATATGGCAGAAACTTAATTTTCAGCAGGATTAAGTTCTAGCTTTTTTCCTCACTCTACACAATTCATAGTTTATTAGAAATATTCCATGAAGTGTAATTTATTTAACATACGTGCTTCTATTTAATTATCCAGGAAGAACTCACAGATCCAACCAAGTGACTGCTCCAGAGTATGTGTTCCTCATTTCTGAACTGGCAGGAGAGCAAAGATTTGCATCCATAGTTGCAAAAAGACTGGAGAGCTTGGTAAGATTGTTTCAAGTGGTCTGAACATTCATTTGAGAAAATGCAAATTAGATTTCTTTTTCTTAAAATTCTGTTTAATGGCAACTGTGTGTCTTAACAGGGAGCCCTTACCCACGGGGACAGAAGGGCCACAGAAACTCGAGACCTCAGCAGATTCAATTTTGACAACAAGGTGATGGTTCTATTTTTGTTGGAAAACCTGTGCTGTGGTGCCTATTCCACAAATGACCTGTTGAGGAAGAATCTTTCCCATCTCCTACCTTTAACTGTATCACTTTCTGAGGTAGCCAGTAACATTCTTAATTCTGTTTGCAAAGCCATGTAGAACAGAAATGTGTGTAAATCACTGTTCTGCCTTGGCAAACAAAGTCTTAACTAAATGGTGTGTCCTTTCCATCACAGCTGAAAGATTGGTTTGGCAGTTTTAATTAGAAATTAAGACTGCTTTGTTTTCAATTATACGCTACACTACATAAAGGTAATAACCAATTCCCTTTGCTATTGCAGAGAAAAATGTTTTATTGTGAATCAAAGTACATGTGCTTGGGGCACAAAGACCGGATCCCATTGATAGAATAACTTTCTTTTCCTTGCACAGTATGGCAGAAATGCTTTGGAGATTGTTATGAAATCCATTGTGAACTTGGACTCCCCAATGGTCTCACCTCCTCCTGATTTTCCTGGAGACTTCTTCAAAGGTAAGATAATTCACTGGCTGCAATAGTTTTCTTTTGATCCTTCTCCAGTAGGCAGAAAATGCAAATAATTTGAGAGCTATAAAACATTGTTACTATTTAAACTGATCAGCTGGGACAGATGGGAATAACAACCAGGGAGAGTCTGTGCACGTTGCTTGAATGTTGAAGTTCACGTATGAAACAAGATACGTGAACTCTCAATAAAAGGAATGTTCTGTGTCTGCTTGGCCTGAGTATTATATACAGTTCTTTAACTACACTTTGCCATTATCCATTGTGATATCTTGTTCTCATCCATGGTGCCACTGGTGGTTTTCACTGCCTCTGCTTCCTGGAGGGACAGAAGGCAAAAGTCCTGTCTTGCTTATTGATGTATTAGGTAGAAATTGTAAGTAATGGAATCGAGTGGTGTCACAGTTTTGGAATTGGATCCCATTGCTAAACAAGCTGTTACTTCATTGGGTTATTTTTAGATGGCAAAGCAGCTCTGATTGAACTTCCTTCTCTTTCCTAGATGTTCGTCAGGGATTGATCGGTGTGGGCTTGATAAATGTAGAAGACAGATCCGGAATACTGACACTTGATAAAGGTACTGGTGTGTTCAGTGTATCTTTGGGATGCTGCTGGGAATATCATATGCCATGACAGTGGATTCCTAGCAACAGGACTGAACTTATTCTATCTTCAACTATCTAAGAAGTTACTCTTTTGAAGAGCGTAATGTTTTCTCCATTTCTGAAAGAATGGATTTAAATAGTCTTTGAGACTCTTTGAGTAGTGATTAAGAGCTTGTTATTATCACACTTAATCTTTGTTGACCTAAAACATGTATTTCTTTTTTTTTTTTAAGATTATAACAATATAGGGAAGTTTCTGAATCGAATTCTTGGAATGGAAGTCCATCAGCAGAACGCTTTGTTCCAGTACTTCTCTGACACGTTAAATGCAGTTATTCAAAATGCTAAAAAGAATGGGAGATATGACATGGGCATCTTGGGTGAGTAAAATAATTTGTCATTACTCTTGTACTTGTGTGAGAACAGAGAAACAGAATAAAACTCTGCTTTCCTTTTCAGATTTGGGCTCTGGGGATGAGAAAGTAAGGAAGGCAGATGTTAAGAAGTTTTTAACTCCTGGATATTCTACCTCTGGACATGTAGAGCTGTACACAGTAAGCTAATTCTGTATCATGTTTATCAAAACTGACATACTAAAAGCTTTTACAACATGTTTAGTTCTTATGTGTATAACTGGTTTAAAGTCTGTTCCCACTCAAGTACTCCCACTTTCTTGTAGATCAGTGTGGAGAGAGGAATGTCTTGGGATGAAGCAACAAAGCTCTGGGCTGAACAGACAGGTCCAGATGATGGATTTTATTTATCACTACAGGTAAGGTTCTTCTGTCTCTTGGTTTATGTTCAGGGAAATGTAACCTGAAAAATTTACTGTTCAAAGTAATCACTGCTCAGTTTTGCAAGATACTTTTGAGTCTTACAAATTCATTTTAAATTTGTTTTTAATGATGAGTATGAAGTGCTCCTTTTTAGCTGCTCAGGATATTTTCTGATAGGAATATGAGCCCAAAATAATAGCTCTTATTTTAACCTGTATCAAGAAACCATGTGCTTTCACTGTGAGGAAAAGCTGTGAGGTTAATGTGGATCACTGTGTTCTAGAGGTGTATTATTATTCCTGGTTGTAGTATTACAAACTCTTACTACTCTGTAAAGAATGCAGAAGGGAATCACTTAAGACAGACACTGTCATCATGTTTAAATTTAGGAAGTTTTTGGTTTGTCTTTCTTTTTGCAGATAAGAAATAACAAGAAAACAGCAATTCTAGTAAAAGAAGTGAATCCTAAAAAGAAGCTTTTTTTAGTATACAGACCAAATACTGGGAAACAACTCAAACTAGAAACATGTGCAGACCTGAAAAAGAAATATAAGAAGGTAACCATTAAAATTATGCTTATTTTAAACTGGAAAAAAAATTGAAAATAAGTATAAGGGCTTTCTTTTTCTGGTATTTTTATATAATTCTGGCAAGTCAAAAACTAGGCTTCTTTCTCCAGAGCAGGGCTTGTACTTAGGTCTTTTTAAGCAGGTCTACATGGTTTTGGCATTCCTATATCCAAAACTTTTTGAATATAAGTTATCTGTAGTGTGGTAATACAAAATGAGGTTCTTTAGGGTCTAGCAAGTGTTGAATTTGTAAAAACTTGAGGAAGCAGTTCAGGTTGATTTACTGAAAAAGCTCTGAGGTTCTGCTGCCTTTGAGCATTTTGCTCATTCTTTGGGATGGACAGTTTGAAGTTAGGCTGTAGGATGCTGTACCTCTGCACCATCATAGTGTTGGTGCTCCCTCTTTTCTCACAGTAATAACCAAATTGCTTGTGTTCTGTGTAAGTGTTGATGTGTTTTCCTTTGTTCCCGCTCTTCCAGGTACCCTCTGAGGATGCTCTGCCACACTGGTTGGAGCAGTACAATTCCTCTGCAGACACCTGCACCCATGCCTACTGGTCAGTGTTTGTGTGCACACCAGTGCTTTCATTTGAACTGGTTTATCACTTTTTCTGTTACTCTTGTGAAATCTTCTTTAAGAGAAATTGTCCCATGACCAGTCAAATGACCCAACTTTGAAGTGAAAGCATGAAGCTTTGCACTCACCCTGAAGTCCTAATGTATGAGATGAAAGCTCTTGTATAAATTACACTCAGTAGAAGTGCAATGACCCAGGAGTAGCTTGTGCTCGAAGTGTCTTGAGCTGAGCTATTATTGTGATCTGATAGTTCAGATGTTATTTGGGGGGGGAAATGTTTATACTTCATGAGATGGATGGGAGAAACAGCTGTTCCTGTGCTGCCTGTTGTGTGTCTGAACTCAGCTATGGCTGAATTCCTGAGGAACAGCACAACTGGTAGAAGTTTCAGATTGATATTGGAGCTTCTGAAATGCACTGATCAGATCCCAGCATTGTTTCACATACCAGCATTCAGGCTGAGAATGGCAGCAACTCTGACTCTGTACACTTTGAAGAGCACTTTACCATCAGAGCCCTGCCGTCCCTTAGTGCATCTCACAGCCCTCACTTGACTGAGTAACATCTTAAATAACTTCAGTCTAATTTCTAATGAAATTGGATACTTTCTGTTTTGCAGAATTGTTTTGAAAGCTTTTTTTCCTCTGTCTGTAGGAGAGGCAATTGTAAGAAGGCAGGTCTGGGACTGGTGTGTGAGGTGGGACTGCGCTGCCGGACCTACTACGTCCTGTGTGGCTCCGTGCTGAGTGTGTGGACAAAGGTGGAAGGAGTTCTGGCCTCTGTGAGTGGGACAAATGTGAAGATGCAGATTGTTCGCCTGAGGACAGAGGATGGGCAGAGGATCGTAGGTAAGTGCACTGCTGCTCCTTTACTGCCAGCTTGGAGGAGAAGGAAGTTGTCACTTTGTCCCAGACTTGTGTAAAAGGTGCTTCTGAGACAACAGGCTTGTCAGGGTGTCTGTTGGGGAGGGGCAGAACTACAGCTGTTGACATCTGTATTTCAGCAATGTAATGCAAACAGTGTTTGGAGGCAGGTTAAAGAAGGAAGAATTTGTTTTCAGCCAGGCTTTGAGACACTTATTCTCTCAGTTCTTTTGATTTACTCGGAACAAAAACATCACATTTGGCCTCTGCCAGCCAGGCTGCCTTGAAATGATAATGGCTCCACTTTCCTTCCTACTCTTGGAACAGATGAGTAGGCACTTGAAATAATTGTTCTCATAGTTTTTGGGCTACTGAAAGTGTGCAGAATGACTTCAAGATTATTGTCTTCTCACTAAACCTCTTAGTGAAGCCCTCAAAAGCAGGGACCTCAGAGGCTGAAATGTCCGTATTTTTTTAAATGCGGATTTCCTCTGGATATGCAATATCCTGGCAGCTCCTCCTCTAGGAACAGTTTTCTAGGATGTTGGAACTAGGTTTAAACTTCCTTGATGGTGTAACTTCTGTGAGACTAGAAAAGCCAAAATAGCTTATATCTGGTTTCATGTGAGACTGAGTGACATAAGTTTTGTCACTGGGTCAAAATTTTTAAGGTCGTGAAGCAGGAGAAAGGATGAACCTCTGAGAAGCAGAACTTGTGGCTGTGCTGATTACACTTGACGTTGCAAATGCTCACTGACTGTTGCATAAATTACACGGTGGAATCACCAGCCCGAGGTTTTAACGAACAAAAGTGTTCACGAAACAACTGGTTCGTTGCTGTTCCCAGGTTTGATCATTCCTGCAAATTGTGTGTCGCCCCTCGTGAACCTCCTGTCGACGTCCGACCAGTCGCAGCAGCTCGCGGTGCAGCAGCAGCAGATCTGGCAGCAGCACCACCCCCAGAGCATCACCAACCTCAGCAACGCATAGGAGGAGGACAAGCTACAGGTGTTGACTCTGGTGTTTTGAGGAAAAGGCTGTAAAAGCATATCACTTGCATAAAAATCAGGGACAGATTCCAAAGAAATATAACTTTTTCAGTTCAGTTGTGTGCTCTCAAATACTTTGGGAATAAAGAGATCTAAAAAGGTTGGTAGAACTGAAAGCCAGCAGTTGTTTATGGTGGTGCATCTGTCTTTCCTTATGCTCTCTGTAGTGCTTCCTGTTTGCTTTTACTTTTGGCCTTTTAAGCTACAAACCATGATTTGTTTGAAAACGCTTGAAAATCCCCAAGCAGGCTTTATTTTTATCTTGTCATACAGTGCTCAGGGTTTAACGCAGTGCATCGATGCCATTGCTGTGGGAGATCTCGAATGCATGTATTGAGTATATATATAGAAAATATATATTGGGTTTTTCTCTTCAATTTGAGTTTATAAAAGCATGAAACCTAGAGATTGCACATCATGCATTCAGGTTCCTTCCCAGTTTCTGTTTGACAGTGCATGTCTTTGGAAACGGGCATGGACAGGATAAACACACGAGGCAGGAATTCGGAGAGAAACACAATCTTAGTTGTACAGCATTGGTTATTGCATTTTTATAGTGTTTATACCCAGGTGTTGCATTTTTTTCTGGTTCTCTCCTGGGGGTTATATATTTGAGTCTACAACATGTTCTTTTTGTGATAAACATCTTAAATTAAAATTAATTCATTTTTAATGTATTAATGGTATTCCTAATGTGTACTGCAAAGATGGCTGGATGCCTGTTTTTCCTTAAATTGAAGCATTTCCTTAATCTGAGGTGGTTATGGAAACTTAAGTGCAAATTCACTTCCATCTCGCATACAATCTTCTATTTTTTACTTCATTAACGTAATTTAATTTGTCACTTGTAAGATGAAACCTTACTTGAGCTGTAAATTAGAGAATGGGAAACACTTGAGGGTTCCGCTGTATGTGCTGTTTCTGTTACCCAGTAACTTGAATACTGTTTAATATGTTGTAAGACATTGTAGAGTTTATCTGGAGCTGTTTAAAAGAAATTGTAATGTACAAATGTGAATAGTCACTTATCTATAATATGGGTAAGTTTTGTTTTGCCTATAATAGTAGATGTTTATAAGAAAGTGAAGGACAATGTTTGTCATTTCTTGCTTGCACAGGTTGCACTATTGAAAAATTGAGATTGTATAAACCTGTCCAAAAAAACTACAAGATAATGATCTTGTAGATGTCAAATAAAAGTTATTGTACTAACAAGAAGTGGAGTCTTGTTTAGGCAATCACCGTATTCCAAAAAAACTAACAAGTCTGTACAATTGGAATTTGACAGGACTTGGCATGTTCCAGGCTGCTCTAACCAGGCTTCTGTCTTGCAGCCCAAATCTCTCAGCTGAACTCGCTAATGAGGCAAGAACTAAACTCTGTTTAAAGCTCCAAATGTGTGTTTTAAGGAAGGCTCAGCTACCAGAGCAGGATCACTGCAGGGGTGGCACCTCCGGAGGGTCAGAAGGAGCTTCTCTGTAAATAACGGGGCAGAAGTTCCGCAGTTTGAGGCCGGAGTGTGTTCCCTTATGGAATTGTTTCCCTTGAGGCTCAGTTAACTCTGCCTGTGCCACCAGCCCAGTGCTCACGGAGCAGGGGGCAGGGAAGGGAGTGTGCCCACCTCCCTCAGCTCCAGCCTGAGCTAGCTGGGAGATTAAACCCCTGCTCACGCTTGGGACTAACTGGGAATACAGATCTGGAATAAATCCTCTGCTCCCTGTTGCTGTAGCACCTGCTGCATCTCCGTAAATCCCTGGAATGCAGGTGGTGGGTGTTGGGAGCAAGGGAACTGTGCCCGAGTGCTTGTCACAGCCCTGGCAAACTGTGGAGCACAGGGTGTGGGGAAGGATGTTCCTGTGTTCCATACCCACAAGTGCATGGATTTGGCATCCATTCCAAGAGCAGAGATGGGATTTTGAGGAGTGCGTTGACAGCTCACAACTGCAGCAGACAGGGAACCAAAGTGCCAGTGAGGGCAGGCTGGGTGGGGACTGCCCTGGCTCTTAATTGTTATTTGATGTAGAAACTTCTGGGATCTGAGATGGTAACAGTGTTTTAGGTCTTGATTGTCAGTGAGATGGTTCTGGAAGTCCCAGGTTCACAATCAGTGATTTGTTTAAATTTTTTATCTTTTGAAAAAAATTACTTAGACATGCTCAGTTCCTGAGTTCTCTTCTCAGCCTGGTGTGCTCACTTTGGTTGCTGGGATGAGCAAACCACACTATTTTATTTCAGCCTCTTAAACTTCCCATAGACTTGTGTCCCTTGGAGGGGGGAAAAAAGCTGACAGTACTTCCAAGATCCATAAGAACCATTCCCATTCCAGAAATCTATTCCTCCACTTGCTGTCCTTTGCCTGCTCTCTGCTACTTGCCACCATCACTGCCTTGGCTTTGCCACCCAGTTACTAACACAGCTGCAGCCACGGCTCTGGACTGTTCAACATCTTAAAGGTTAACAGCAAAAAAAGAAAAAAAAAAATAACCTTCAAGCTCCAGCAACGTTTTCTCTCTTGAAAATTCCTGCTGAGGTGGTTGGGGTGGGGGTTTTGGGCAGTTTGTTCCCTGCATGAGCTGCTGCTCCAGCTTGGGGAGAAAAGGAGTATAAATAGCACTGGCTGGGGTGAGGAACAGTGAGTGGTGTCCCTTTGCAGCACTGCCCCTGAGACAAACATCCTCCTGGGCAGGAAAGGAGACCAATTGTCACATCATATAAATTACCAGGCAAGGATGGTCTCTGTATTTTCCTGCTTGTGGGGTATTGATCTGCTTTGTAAAAATGAAGTACAAAATGTTTGGTATGTCTGGAGTGGGTACAAAACTTACAGAGGGCAGATGTCTCTGATAAAGGGGCAAAGCCACGTGTAAAATGGTGTCACCTTCTGTGCCATGGGAGTTTTGAACTCGTGCTGCAGAAGGGGAAGGTACCTAATTAAGTTGACTTGAGAACTGAAACCCAAATTTTGGGGTTTCTTTTCTAAACTGTCCCTTGACAGCAACTAAATTATGACTTGTTAACTATGTCTGACACATTAAATGCAGTTGTAACCTCCTTAAATCCTCCCACAGCAAGTTTTCCACTATTTCCAGTGGTTCATTGGGATCACACACCTCTTGTAAGGACTTCCCTGGAGATGCGAGTTGTCTACTCTGTGTTTAGTATTTTCTTTGTAAATGAAGAAATCTCTGCAACCTGTAAACGCTTGTCCAGTGAATTACCCAGGGGATTTGTATTTTCCTTTTGCATTTGGAATAACTTCCTCTGCTCCAGCGCAGTCTGTACATATATAGAGTCTGTATGTATATAGAGGTGTTAAAGGCTACTGAATATTGAATGTAAATAACTCCTGTTTTCCTGTGGTTTTTTTTTTTTCCTTCATTCCCTTCCCAAGATGTATTCCTATTTTCTCAACCTGCCACATGGGCAGTTTGTGTGTACTTTGAAATATATAGAGATCATATATAAACCTCCCAGGGTGTGTGTGTGCATTGGGGATGTTCCGTGTTGTCATCAGTGTTTTAAAAGTGTCCATGTTCCATGATCCTTTTGATGCTCTGTGGTTTTATTCTATATTTTTAGTGTATAATGCATTTTTTTGAGAGAACTGATGTCTTTCAGTGACACAGCGAAACAAATATTTGACTTTTTACAGAGTTTGTTTCCTTTAGTCTTTTCAGTGCATTTCAGATCTTGAGCTTTAATCCTAGAAACATTTCCATTTTCTTCCAATTATTTTTATCTCCAGTTGTGCATTCAGGGAGCTCCTACAATCAGAGTTCTAGAATTAAATTCTATCCCATCCTAACATGTCAAAGTATATACTACATTCAGATTAAATGTGAACTGTGTCTTAAAAGCACTCTAGAAAGGTGGGGATTTCATATAATCTGAGAATGTTAAGGGGTTGGAAGGGACCTTAAAGACCATTCAGTGCCAACCCCTCTGTCATGGGCAGGGGCACCTCCCACTAGACCAGGTGTTAGTAAACTGTTCTATTTGCTGGTTTGGGAGTGGAAATGATGCATCTGTTGTAGAATATTTCCTGGGAAAACTTTGAGCGTCCTGTCATGTCTAAATGTGCAAAATGAAGGTAGTGGAACTTTCTTACCTTAGAAAAAATGATGCATTTCTTAATTGCCAGGTAAAAACACATATATTTACCTCGGAGTTGGAGATAAATGAGAATCCTTAGCTGGTCCTTTCTGTGATCAGTTGGGCTTTGAGCAGTGAAGGTGGAGAACGAAGGGGGGTGGTTTGCTCGGTGCTGCACCTCCAGGGTTTGGCTCTGTGTCCCGGGCTCGTGGGGATGGAGTGATGGAGGGGGTTGGCAGGAGGAACAAAGTAACACAGCCTGCTTAGGTTGGGTATTGAGTTTGAAAAAACACTGGTTTTGAGGAGAAAAACATGAAAGAGGAAAGAAAGGGCTGTAAACAGCTGAGGGCAGTTTGCCCCTAAAAACTTGTGCTGAAGAGAACAAGATGTAAAAACCTCAAGAACTTCCTCGATCTGGTGTGTTTTGCTATTTCTTTATGGATCCAAAATAATTTTGGAATAAAGTTTGAGGCACTAATAAGATTCAAGAGTAGGAACTTGACAGGTTTAAGATGAAGCCAAAACTCCTGTAAGTTTTTCACCTGAACGGATCCTGCAGGTTTCTGTTGTCCTGCACCCCACGTGTGAAGGATCTGGGACATCTGTGTGGAGAGCACAGGCTGAAAGGAAAGGATCTGGTGCAGCTAAACCAGAATACAGAAATACATTTGGATTTAAGGGGTGTCCTGCAGCATTAAATACCTGAACCAATGTGAGTTCCATTTTATTTCATAAGAACTAAGTTTGGTTGGTGTCTCTGAACTCAGCTGTGCTCAGGGCATCACTTCCATGAGAGGGGTCACTGTGGAGGAGTAGCCTTCCTACACTTGATCTTCACTGGGAAGGATAAAGAGACATTTCTCCTATTTCTGATGACATATTGATGTCTCTACTCCTGATTTGGAGAGGATAACGTGGAAAATGCCAGATTCATTGCAGGCACAGAATCACATTTTTATTTGCCAAGTCATTTGATTTATTTATCAGCCACTGACATATTGAATTTTATTGGAAGTGGGTGTTTGCTGCCTTGGCACCTTCCAGCAGCCCTGGGGAGGGTCTGTACTCCCCTGCAATAACCCACTGTGAGCCTGCCCTGGCACAAAGGACACGCTCAGCTTTTAAAGGAGGATTTTGCTGTTAATACTTCTTCAGTCACACCTTTAACAGTCCATCGTGACAGAATTCCAGAGACACGCAGGATTTAAGCTGAATTGTGGGAGTTCTTTTTATTGCCTGCCCTAATTGGAAAGCTTTGCCACCCTTAGAGCCTCCATCCTGCAGGAGTTGTGCTGCACATCCCCACGTTCTCCGTGCCAGCAACCAAAACCTGCGTGTGCCAACTGTCCAAGAGTGGCAGAACTTGGAGTGCCTGGCAAGAAAATATCACAGCAGTGTGCAGAAAGAGTTATACTCCCCAAAATTACAAACTGAACACGACAAGTTCTTTCCTTTTTGGTAAAAAATTGTTAAACAAATTAAACTGACTACTATGTTGGGACTTTTTTTCCTTCTTTTAATTTTCTGCTGTGGAATTTGCCCATCCAGAGATGCTGGAACACCTTTCAGCAACACATCTGCATACCTTAAATGTACTCATTGTCACTCCATTTTAGGATCCTCCAGACCAGCAGAAGTCTTGCTGTAATGATCCAAACAGCTTTTCTTTCAATCTCCTTGAATCCCCAGCACTTAACCTGGTTAATGTCACTGGTTAATTAAACTGCCTTTATTAGCAGTTAAGAACAAATTCACAACATTCTCTGAATGTTAATTGCAATGATCTTAAAAAAGGGAGAAGGGTTTATAAAAACTGTGTCAAGATTGGAAAGTATCAACCTCTTTGTATTTTATGCAGAGCATGCAAATGTCTTTCCTTTATCCAAAGACTTAGTTTGGGATAAACAGACTAATCTACTCTTATGTTTGTACATTGTCTTATATTGACTTTTATTCTCATTTTCCCCAAATCTGGAAAAGTGTTGATGCCAAGTTCTCAGCAATAAATGAAGATGCCCAAACCTCAGAATTTAATTATTCATTTTCACAAAGCAGTAGACTTTGTTCTCCAAGTAAGGGAGAAATGTCTTAAGAGAAGTTTTGGTTGGCTCCTTTCCAGTACGTAAATAATACACCTTAAAAATGCCAGCGAGGCAGCTCGTGAGCTGACGGCTCCTTCCTTTGGAAGTCCAGGTCTGCTTTGTGTGTTCCTTCCTTCCACGTTTATAAAGTGGAAGGACTGACTGTGTCCGGTAAATGCACAATGAATTGCAGGGCATGAAACCAAGATCTGTATCGGTTTAGCCAGAGAAAGTTAAATCACAAACCGAGGTGCAAGTGGTTTAATTCCTTCTGGGTCAGGTATCCCCTGAAGTCACCTGGAGGGAATACAAATGGGAGCAATGGAATGGTGAAGAGCCTGTAGCTCAGATCTCCACAAACTGCTTCATGCAGTCGGTGCTTGGGATTGGGATTGGGATTTTCCTGGCGACAGCTCCTGCGTGCTTTTGTGAGCGGCCCCCCAGCTCTGCCATCCCAGCTCAGGCTGCTGAGCCTCCTTGCATCCCACAGGCCCCTCGCTGCTTCCCAGGGTGGACTCAGCAAAGCGCCGGTGTTTCGTCCCTTCCCTGGCAAGAGGAAAGCCCATCCCGGCCCCACGAGCTGCTGGGGAGGGGAGGATGCCCCGGCCTGCTCTGCCCTCCCGCAGCCCTTTGGGGCAGGTGGGTCAGGGCCTCGGGGCTCCGCCTTTGGCTGGAGCCTCCCTGTGCTGTGTCTGAGCCTGGCAAGTCTCGGGCTCAGACTGCGCTGCTTAAATCGCCAACGCTGCCGCCCGTGAGGAGCGTCTGCCAGGGCTGTAAATCCTTCACATCCGGGATTGTCCCTCCCTTTCTGTGCACGCACAGACTCTGACACAGAGGGACAGCGAGGCGGCTGCCAGGATGCAGCATCTGCCGGGGGAGCTGCCTGGCCACGGCTCCGTGGGGAAAACCCACAGCCTGTCCACTCCAGAGGGAGCTGAAGGGACCCCACGACCTCCCCTCTTCACTTTGGGAGGGGAAAGGATGGGCTCGTAGGCACTGCTCCAGGGCGGGAGGCTGCTGCTGTCACTCCTCAGATTTAGGGAGAGTTTGACTATTTGGTTGCTAAAAATACTTGGTCTTTCCAAGCCCTGATGCTGTGGGATCACCCTGTCCCACTGCCTCCACTGGGAGAGAGAACTGGCACTGCAAGACTCTGCACCCACTCATAGCTGGGCACAGGGGTTCACACCAGCCATCCTCGTGCACAGACACCACTTGGCAAGAGACTTCAGGGCTCTCCCTCCTGCTCCAAGCAGTGTCCTGGGGCAGGAACTCAGCAGTCATGTTAGACCCATCCTGGCAAAACCTGTGTCTGGGCTCTGGGCTGGCCCAGGGACGGAACTGCTGTGCCTGGCAGTGCCAGCCCAGGGCTCCACGGCACCAACAGAGACCACTGAGGAGCTGCCCGTGCCACACTCAGCACTCCAGAGACTGCTGCTGCTTCACTGTGATTTACCTCCTGCTTTTCCTCCTTTCCCCTGCTCCTCTCCCCCCTCTACTCTGAGTTGCTGCGAAGCTCCACATTCCTTTCCTCGCAGTCATTTCCATTTTCCAGCTCTGGGCTTTGCTTCCACTCTCTCCTCCACTTCCTTTGCTCAGATGACCAGTAACAAAACAATCAGGGATGCTCCCATCAGGATCCAGAGCTCTGATCCCATCAGGCTCTGAGGGACAGCGATGTTTGTGCTTCTGGTTATTTGTTTCAGGAACATGCCACTGGTCTGGTGACACTTAGTTTGCACTTGGAAGGTTTTCTGTGATGCTCAACCCCAGTGTGTCCCTGCAAACTGTGATTTGACTCTGCAGCCATGGCAGGTGCCACGTGGATGATTATTTCACATGGTGTTTGATGCCAGCCTGCCTTCAGGAATCACTCCAGGTGAGCCAGCACTCAGCTTTGCTGTGGATTCCTGTGCTCCCACATGCAGAGCAGGTTCAGGAGCTTTCCCAGACAGGGCTGGGATGAAAGCAGGGCTCTGAGGCTCCTCTGCCCCAGCCAAAGGGTGGGGTATTCCCTGCCCCAGGCCCGCAGCCGCGCAGGGGGAGGCAGAGGCAGAGGGCCGTGCCCCAGCCCAGCAGTGCCAGCTCACGCCTTGGCACAGCCTTCAAGGGCTTGGGAGTGGGAGGAAAACAAGAGTCCAGCCTGCAGGGCAACAAGGGAGAGTCCTTCCAGGCAAACCGAAGGAATCAGGCAGGGTGGAGCACTAGTTTGTCTGGAAAGATGATGCAGGGAAGCCCTGTCATGTGGGGATAACGTGATAATCCATCGCTGCAAGCAACAGCAAGGAAGGATGAGCCCCTTGGCCCAAGCCCCCATCCTCTCCTCTCTTCTCTCTCCTCTTTCCTCTCTTCCCATCTCCTCTCCTCGCTGAGGGCAGCTCCGTAGCTTTATTTGCCTGTTCTTACCAAGCAAAATGAAGTGGTTTCCTTTCTGCTCTTATTTTCTTTGCTGGTTTTCATTGGAATCTGGGCTGGTTTTGATATTGGTGCCTGGTGCTTGTTTGCCTGGCAAACTGCAAAGAGGAAAACTCTCATTAGAGAGATTCCAGGCCTGTGCTTTTGTGGCTGAGGGCTTGGAAACTTCTCATTCCTGCTCTGTGGTCCTCTAGGGAGACCTCCAGACAGAGCAGGAGAGAACAGGCTTGCTACTCGCACTGTCTCAGAGGTAAACCCAGAGTAGCATAAAGGCCTCTTTATTTTAAACATTTCCAGTCTCTTCCGACAGCTTTACAGGTGCTGTTTGCTTTTTCTCCTCCTGGTACACGACATCCCTAAGGCAGAGCATCCCCCTCGGAGATGGAACGGGCCTGGAACGGGCTTGGGAGCCCACGGGGCAGCGCCCGTGCGATGCGGAGCAGCTGTCGGCCTGGCAGGGCTGCTCCTCTTGGCAGCCAGACAAAGGACTCAGGAGCAGGAGGAAAACAAGGCTGGGAGGGAAAGTCGCTCCAGATAATATGGCATCTGGCCTGGGAGGAACCATCTTGAGGTGGGGAGCAGGGCTAGACTGGGAAAGTTTGTCCGGAATAGGCATCCAAGCCTCGATCCGGAATTGTTGCAAGGCTGTCTGGAGACCTGAGCCAGGAGCTGGGAGAGGATTTCCTGGCACTCTGTATCACAGCCCCTCTCACAGAGGGTCTCAGAGGGCTCTTTCCCGTGGAGGGGGGAGCAATGCAGAGTTTCCAGAGGGATCTTGAGGTGTGAGAAGAAAAGGCAACAGGGTGGAGCTGCAGAATCTGTATTTTTATTCAGCATTGGGTGTTTCTCTTGCATTTTGGTGAGGATGGGGCAATAGGCAGCAAACATCAGCCAAAAATTAGATCACAGAGGAAGGACACCAAGGGCTGTCAGATTTCTCTTGGGAACAAAAAGAGCAGGAGGGAAATGTCTTAGCATCAGTAGGAAGCAGTTGTGGGGAACAGAGACAGGAATGTAAGGAGCTGCAGCGAGGCGATAAGAAAGAGCAACAGTGATGCCAAAAAGCATGAAATGCACAATTTTCCCTCTGTGCCAGTGTCCCACACTGCCCCTGGAGTGTACAAGGTGTCCTTGGAGCAGGGCCTGGGGAAGGAGGTGTTCTGCACCAGGAGGTACTGGCTCTTTACTATCCCAGTGAGAAAGGCAATCAGCTCTGTAAAGCATCTTTGAAAATGCTATTTGTTAGAGCCACTTGCCTCTACCACTTGTGCTCTTCACAGAGGTTAAACCTGCCTTCATTCAAGACTTAGAAAGCTTAATTTTCAGCCTAGGCCTACCAGAGACTTTTCACTTCATTTTGGTTGATCATCTTACTTTTAGCAGAAGAGCAGTTTGGAGACTTGCAGATTAAATTAGTGCTCAGAAACTTGTACGAGCATCTGTGACTATTTTATGTATGATGCTGGATCCCCAGAAATGTGGGGAGAAGTATTTGAATATAAAGACCCTCCAGGAAAAGGAAAAAACTTCCCATCTCCTTGCTGCTACACAGGTCTCTGCATTGGGTAAAGGACAGAACTTCCCCAGTCACTCAATTCATTAAGCCTGACAACAATTAATTACATTGAAATTAATGCGCAAATGTAATGTTTTACACATGTCAAAGACATGCCAGGAAAAAGGAGGGTCTTGCTGAGCCATCTTTAATTCTTCTCATTGTTGATTTAACCCAAGATGATAAGGAACAAGCCTAGTTTGTGCTCTCCATTTGCAGGTCCCCTCGAGTGTTACAGCTCTGCAATGACTAATTCACTTTGTTTCCAGATAAAAGGGGACAAACAAGTTTGTTTTAAAGCATGGCCCAAGGCCCCTGGCTCTATGGCAGAGCCATCCTACAACCAGCTGCCAGCGCCTTCCAACATCCCACTTTGCATATGTGTTCCTTACACCCTGGCCTGAGGGGTACGGCACCAATGCCACAGAGCTTTGGGAAGGGAAAACCTCCTTCAGATCAGTCAGAGCTCTGGCTAAGCAGGGGCTGGAGGCAAACTCTGTGGAAATGCTGGCTGCTGAGTGTTCCCAGTGGTTTGGGAGGAGCAGAGGTGAGGAAGTCAAACCAGCAGAGGGAACAGAAAATGCCAAGAAAAGAAAGAGGAGGGGGACAGGGTAAATGTTGGAGATCTCACACAACTGAGAAGAGGCAGCTGTACCTGGAAAATACATCATTGGTGCTTGCAGTGACTGAAAAGCCTGATTTCACAGAATCAAGACTTCACAGAATATTCTGAGTTGGAAGGGACCCACAAGGATCATCAAGTCCCACTCTTAAGAGCATGGCCCGTACAGGGATCAAACCTCGGTGTTCTCAGAACCATGCTCTAACCACTGAGCTCTTCCTGTCCATCCTCCCTTGTGAAAAACAAGCACACACATTTATTTTCAAATTACCTCTTAGTGTGGAGAGGGCTCGAAAATGTCACCTGCATGATAAAATGGTTCTGCTGTATTTCCTGCTCTATGACTTGGCCACTTGGTGCTGAAGAGCTGCTTTTGATGTCAGTGAACACAACAGAGCCATGAGCCTGCAGAGCAGGGACCTGCAGCGTGCTGCACAAGCCTGGGGCATCTGGGCTCTGGGACATGGAGCTGCTGCACTCAGGGCAGAGTTTGCATGTGCAGAGCACAACTCCAGCACCGCTTGGGACATCAAACAAGGTGAAAGCACAGGCAGTCCCTCTGAGGGAGCTCACTCTGTGGTCACCCCACTGAACAGTCAACCCAGGGCCCCAGCACGGTGGTGGTTTTGTTCTTGTGGCCACACCTGGTTGAAACAACTGAAGTGAACCCTCAGAGCACATGGCAGATGGGAAGAATTTGCAGGTACTTCTACCCAAGCCAACTCCTGCAGTGTCTGCAAAAAAAAAACCCAAGAGTAAAGTCAGTTGAAGCTTAAATAGTGTCTGAGGCCAAGCAGTGAGGTTGTCACAGGGTCTTGTGTCTCATGCCACCACTGCTCCCTGTGCCCAGAGAACTGTAGAGCAAATGTCAAAAAATAATCTCACCCTACAAGCCTGACCGTCTCATCAAGCCTGACCCCCACAGTTTGCTTCAAAGCTCACAGTGCCTCTTTACAGGACTCCTTCCTTATCCCCCTTCCCTCTGGAATATTATATATTTTGAAGCTGTCATTATAAAACTTGAGCAAAACACGGGGGATCTTGTTCTGTAGAGTGTTGCTCTGAGAGCAGTTTTGTAGAGTTGGTGCAAAGCCGTGAAAAACACGGCAAGCTCGGAACGCTCCCATTTCACACTCACTTGGTGTGACTGTAAACAACCACACAGCGATGGAAAATCCCAGAGCAGCGTGCAGGACTTCACTGGCCTTCCAGGGATTCAACAGAAAGGCTGTTATTTATAAATCTGGAAGTGAAGCGTTAGGGATGCAAAGTTCTCACTCACATGGTGCTGGACAGGAGGGTTTACCAGTGCAATCTTTCAGGACTCTAAGGAGAATTACACAGTTGTAGTTGCAAGCCCCAGTGTGAAAATATTGTCACTGAGCGTGTAATTTTGTGCCTGAGGCTCTCAGGACCCCTTTCTAACAGACCAGAGCATGGATCAGTTGTAAGGAAGACTCTGTACCACTCTGGGTTTTGTAGGATCACTGCAGTCATGCAATTGGCCCAGAGATAAAATACAACTGTGTTTCATCTGGTACTAGTCATAATTTTCAGATGTTCCTTCCATGCAGCATGCAGTCACTAGGGCATGAGCCAGGGGCTCAAAGGCTGCCTCGCTTTTCCCATTCTCCCTCAATTTTCCTTTATTTGGAAGAAATCATCTGATTGCTCCGTGACTGTTTCTGTGTCCCTGTGATGGAGCTGTTACCTGCTTCCCTCTGCAGAGCCATCCACTATGGGCCTGAATCAGTGTCACTTAAAAGAAATGTGCCCCTGAGTTTCAGGGAGCAGGATCAGGCTCTCTCAGTTTGCCGTCACTGGCATTAAGAGCAATAAAAAGCCTTGGACAGACTTCAATTAACACATGTAATAAAATTTCCAGATCTCAGAGTGGCCTCTGGTAAAATGTATGTGTGGGTCTGATCTTGTGGGTCTCAGGCTAAGCTGTGCACTTAAGGAGAGCTTGTCCAGCTCCCAAGCAGTTTTATTTGTATAAATCCGGAGTAATTTAACAATTGTAGAGTGTATTTGAGATCAATTGACAGAAAGAGCAAACCCGAGTATCTTGCAGTGAAAAGGGCGAGTTCTGAAGTGGAAGATGCATGTGGAAAGTGTCATCACTTAACCTGAAAATTAATATGTTTTTAAATTTTTTTTTGTGGGGAAGTTTTACTGCCTGCAAGCAGAAAATGTGTCAATTACCAACGAGATCCGTATTTTTTTTTTTTTTTAGCCCCTCAGAAGCTGCAGTCTACATTAACCCTCCACCTTCAAGTGGAGAGAAACAGTGGCTTGAAAAAAAAATAGAAGCAAAAAAAAAAAAAAAAAAAAGAAGAGATTTTTTCCTCGGCGGCATCTAGGGGGAAGAAAAAAAAAAAATCTTTTATTCTAAAATTATCAACAGGTATTTTCCATCGAAATTCGCGGGGGGAGACGGGGAATAACGAACGCGAGTGAACGCCCGGTGTGAGGTGAGGGGGAGGCGGGAAGGCGGCGGCGCGCGGGCCGCCCTGAGGGACGGCCGGGGCGCTCCGGGCTGGCGAGGGGCCGCCGCCCGCCGCGGGCACAGCCCGGTGGAAAAAAAAGCGAAGTTGTGCCAAAACTTTCTGAAGTTAATTAAAACAGCCCCCCCGCGCCGCCGCCGCCGGGGCTCTGCCGCCGCCGCCGCCCGCCCGCCCGCCCCGCTCCCTCCTGGCGGCTCCCTGAGGGGAGCTCCATTGTCTGTGAGGGGATGGCCGCGCACCCCCGCCGCGCCCCCGCCCGCCGCGCCCCCGCCCTCCGCGCCGCGGTGCGCGGGGCGCCGGGCGGCCGCGGCGGGGTGGCTGCCGGCTCTCCCCCAAAGTTTTTGGATCCGCGTCTCCTCATGATGTATGGATGATATATTGCATTGTGGGTGTCAATATAACTGACGGCCATATTTGCCGGTGCTGCTACTGCTGTAAACAACCCAAAGTGTCTGGGAGACACGGAGACGCTTCGCTGAATTTCAGGACGCTTCTCCTCCTCCCGCTGGCCATGTCTCTGGGAATGTCTTACAAGCCCAACTTGAACGCCCACATCCCCGGGACTCCCCTCAACCCGGGTAAGTCCGCGGCGGCAACTGGGTGGCAAGTTTGGGGAGGCGAGCGGCGGGTGCCGCACCGGCACCTGGGGGAAGCCCCGGACTCGAGTTTGTGCCCAGTCCGGTATGGCGGGGCAGCGGCTCCTCCGCGCCGCCATTACCCGCGCCCGTCCGCCCCGCCGGCCGGCACCGCCAGCCCCGCACCGCGCCCGCCCCCGCGCCGGGCACCGCGCCCGCCCGGCCCCGCGCCGCCGCCGCCGCCGCCGCTCCGGGGCTCCGGCCGCCGGGTTTCCTCCATGCTCGGCTCCCCGGGGCGGCTGATTGATCTGGATCAGGAATATTCCGGCGGCGCCTCAGCGAGGACCGCTGCTGGCGGGACGCCGCAAGTGCGGCCGCTCGCCCCGCGCCTCAGCCTCGCCTCACGCCTCCTCAGCGCCGGGGCCGCCCCGGGGCCGCGCTCCGCGGGGCCGAGGGGTCGCCCCGGACGCCGGAGCTCCGCCGGAGGCACCGGCACCGCCTCGGGGAGACTCCCAGCCCTGCTCCCCCCTCAGAGTCTCCCCCTCATCCCGGGCGGGGGAGCCCTGTCCGCTCGCCGGAGATTTGGAGATGGGGAAGGAGGGGAGGTGTGGTGCACACGGGAATTGCACTGTTTCTTAAAAAGCTCCTTTTTCAAAATCACTCCCTCATCCTTGGATCTGTACGGGAGCAGTTTCAACTTTCCTCTCTAAAAAGTTTCCTTGGCAGCATTAACTTTCTGTCTTTATTTTTTTTTTTTTTTTGCTCCATCCCCCCGCTTTTCCCTTCCCTCCGCGGTTTCCGAAGGCACCGGCCGGGGGTTTTTGCCGGCGCTGAGGTGCTGCCGTACATCGGGTCCCCGTGTGCGAGTCGGTGCAGCCTGAACAAAGCCGCAGCAGCAATTGCTTCGCTGTGGGATATTTGGAGGGGATCTCGCTAATCTCTGCGCGTTGGCTCGAATTAAACAGCACGAAAATGGAGAAGTTGCTTCTGACTTAAAAAAACCGTATTCCCGTCTCCCATCCCCGATGCCTGCACGGCTGGCATCGGATCATTCCCAGCCACAAATGAGGCTGATTTTTTTTATTTTTTTTTTCCCCCCCGAGAAAAAGTTTTGGAGTTGGGTTTCAGAGGGAGACAAATCAGCCTGGGTGATTTTTACGGCACCGTTAGTGGTTGTAATCCTGGGAGGCTGATGAACGAAAGGGATCACCGAGATGCACCTCTGTTCTAGCTGCCAGGAGAGCAACAATCTTATTTTACTGCAAGGAATCGTCGCCAGCTGGTGGATGAGCCGAGGTGCCGGTGCCTCAGACACTTTGATCCTGCGTGGAGCTGAGCTCGGTGGGGCTGTGAGCTGGAAAGGCTCCGTGTGCCGGGGTCGTGTGTGGGGAGTGCCGTGGGCCCCAGCGCTGCTCTGTGTAGGGGTCAGGGAGCAGGGGATGTGCCGAGGATTTTTGACAAAAAGCAGAAGTGTCACCGGAGGGAAAAAAAAAATAAAAAAGAAACAAAACAAAGCCGAGCAAGGGAAACCGTTCTCCTGTCGGCTCCCACGAGAACCTGTGCCTTGCTCTCCGGAACAGCCGTAAAATTGCAGGGAAAACAAAGGTGGTATTTTGCGATGGTGGGTGAGGGGTGGGGATTAGGTCATGCTGTGGGGGGGATCCGAGTCTGGCTGCTCTGCGAGCGGGGACTGCGAAATCCCGGCTCAGACATGCCGCGCACAATGCGAGCCGAGTGGGGAAGTTTCTGTCTCCAGCCCTCTCGCTGCCGTGTCGGTGCTTTCCAACGCTCCGGCTGCGAGCAGGGCTTTAGATTCTTTCATGCAGTTTTATCTTCCCCTTCCCCCCCAACCCTCCTTTTTGCCTCGTAACGGCAAGTTAGCAGCAGTTTGCTGTCATGCTGGAACTATTCCTGTCTAAGTTGTCCTCTCTTCTGAGTTCGGATCATCCTCAACACCCCCAGAATCTTTTCAATGAAAGAACGTCCTCCTCTGAATCCAAAATGGGCTCTCTCTTCCCTCCCTGTCTTCTTCCATTATCCTCACGCACCAGCTCTTCCTCTAGCTGGTGGTATTGCCAGCACCGTGGCCTAAGGCCAAGGGACTTAGACAAAGCAGTCCTTGCAGTTGCACATATCGCATTCAGAGTGATATGACTGCAAATGGCCCCCTCCTTTCTGGAGCTTAATTCTGATTTGGAGGAGACTGCTTCTCTATTGTGCTTAAATTAAATGCCCCCCAGCCAGGGGGATAAATCCTAGGTCTGCTTCCAAACCTGGGGTGAAGGACCCCCCCCCGCCCCGTCCTGCAGAGGAGAGGAAAACAGGAAATCTGTCCCTTTTGGCCTGAAATCAGCCCTGCAGAAGCCTCTCTGTATGAATGCTGAATATTTTGGTCTCGGCCGACGGAGGGCTCTGGGCAGCTGTGGATCTCACAGGGATTTTCCTCTGGGAGGTAATGCTGCTTCCCTGCAGTGCAGGGCTTCTGGTGCAGGAGTATTTGGGAAGACAGTGTCGACTCAGCTCCCGGAGCTGTGTCCTTGCTGCAGAGCAAACTCCTTTCAAGTTTAGGCTGAGAGTGGCCACTCTGCAAAATTCTGTTTAAACTGCACATCAGTGAGATGAAGCAGTTGTGGTTGGTGGGTGACTGGGCTCTGTTCTTGCACGGGAGCATGTTTTGGGAATCCAGTCCTGGACTGAAGTCCAGAGGGAGAGGAGCTGTGTGTGGGAGGAAATATGGGGAGGAAGCCTTTGTGGGTTGTCGGCAGATCTGGGGATGACTGTGGGTGAGGAAAATGCAGCTGCTCCACAAGTGACTCAGGATGCTGGAAGTATCCGGGTGCTGACTCCTCTGCCTTGCACCAGGCTGAGGGAACGAGATAGTGTTGTCACAGCAGAATTTGGTGCCTGTTCCTCTTCCCCAATGCCCAGAGCAGTGCTGACACTTGGCCCAGGGTGGCTGCACTGGGCTTACAGTGTTTTGTCTGAATTACCACTCACCTTCCTGGAGGGGCTGTGCTCAGGAATTGGGCTCTGGCTGTAGCATCCCAGGCTGTCAGATCCAAGCTGCCTGTGCTGGAGGAGCCCCATTTAATCTCCTGCATAAGCACCTTCTCTGCCTGGGCTACAAAAGGTTGTTCTGGTGGGGACTTGCAGTGCTGTGGCTCTACCTTCCCAGCCTCACCTGTGCCTGCAGTGTCACAGGGAAACCTTTGTTATCTTTTCTAATAACCATGTTTTGATTTGTTTCTGTTTTCTTCCTTATCCTGCTGAATCCTAGGAAGTGCTGTTTCCTCCTCATCTGTCTTGTGTTTCATATTGTTTGACTGTTTCTCTGTACGGGACCAGCTGCTGAGCTGAGGTGAAGTAGTGCATCTCCATTGACTTAAGTGGAATAGAGACATTTACACCAGCTGTGAACTGATCTGTAGTTTGTTTTTCGCCCTGTTTCCATGTGTTTTCTGGCTCAGTGGATATTCAGCATTCCTATTTTGTTCAGAGTATGCACAGGTCAGAGAAAAGGAGTTTTAAGATCCAGAAGCTACAGTAGGAGAAACTGCTTGGGATTTTCCTTTAGTTTTATTGTCATTCTTGCAGGAACGTCAGATTTTGAGACAAAATCCTGTTTGTGTAATAAAGGCTAAAAACTGTTGTCTGCAGGATCTGGAAGCACAGATTCCAGCAGGCTGGGACAAGGGAAGGAGCCGTGTCTTGCTCACAGGAACAAGTGGTGACCTGTCCAACAGACGCTGCTGGATCTGGGGACCAGCGGGGCTGTGGGTGCACCTGCCACACCTCCCAGCAACCAGCAGCTTCTTGGGGAAAGTGCAAATTCTCACTGAGAGGTGAAACAAAATAATTTCCCTGGCTGGAGCTGTAGGTTACAGCTGGAGAGACCAGTCCCATTCACTCCTGAGAAATGGTTCCAGCACACGAGGCCGGTCCTTGTGTTATTGCACTGCAGTGCAGACTTGGATGAGCACGTGGCTTGCTTGTCGCCCTTTACAGAGACAGCTTCTGTTTGATATTGTTGTCCATATTGAGAGGTTGTTTTTGGAGTGGGAGTACTGGAAAGAATACTCTTTGTAGGCAGAACAGAGAGCAAAGTGTTCGTGCCTGAGCAGAGGAGATCATTTCTAGGAAATATACTCCCCTCTCTCATTCAAACTGAAATTTGCTGGATTCCTGATCTCTTGGAATTCCATGAGAAGTTGAAAATGGTCTGAAAAGAAGCTCGCTAAACATGTTTCAGAATTAGCAATTTTCAGGTGGACTTGTTTGGGCATTTAGAAAACTGGCATTTTTGGCTTTGTCTACCTGAGTGTTTCACTTCAGAGCAACAGTGTGGTTTCCACAGTCAGCAAATCCTCACATGGTCCCCACCCATCACATGCTGGTTGAGTTGCAGAATGGTTTTGGTCCATGCTAACTTGATTCCTTTCGGATAAAAATGATCCAGAAGCTCTACTCCAATTGTGCAGTGCTGATGCTGCATCCCTTTTAATGGGGACACAAGGATCCAAACCAAAGATTGGACAGCTTGGAACCATACCCCCATAGTCTGGGGGACCAGACTAAAATCTAACCTTAAGTCATACCCCCTCAGGCCAACTACATGTGGTGTACACGTACCAAATGCTTTCATCTTTTGAGCTATTCCTTGTTGTGCCAAATAACTTGCTCATGTAGAAATAGCTTAAGCTGGAAAAGAAGAATGGTGGGGAGTCCAAGGGACTGGCTTTTGTTTTTCTGATAAAAAAAGAAGACAGGAGGGTAGGAAGAGGAGACATAAAACATGACCATTATCCACATGGAAAGATTTAATAGCACGAGAGTACTTGAGGAAAGGCCCAGAGTGTGACAGATCAAAAGAGCAAGGCCTCTGGCTGTTCTGATAAAGAATGTCCCAGTTCTTGAGAACATATTTATGTGTCTGCGCACTGTGCTTTTTTAAAAGGAAATAGTTTTATTCAAAGAAAGGTCTGTTTCTTCCAGAAGGGCTGCTTAAAGGAGAAATAGTGGGTGAAAATACATTTTTCACAGCTAGTGCTATAAGGAATGTTTTGTGCAAATGAGAACAGGGTCCATTATTTTAAATTAAAAAATTTATGAGAAGGTTGGGGGAAATGGGGGCCGTGTGTTTGCACTCTGGGTTGGCAAGTCCTGTTAGAATTCAGTGTGTGGCTTGGCTGTGCAGCGCATCTACTTGTGTAGACATGTGGTGTCCATGGATGGCAAGGAGTTCTTGTTGAACTTACACCAAAGTGCGTGGAGGGCTCGGGAATAAAATATTCCTGCAGTCAGCCAAAGCACTCCAGCTGTGCTGAGATCTGCACTGCAGAAGTGGCTGTGCTGGTTGAGGCTTTACCTCTGCCCTGGTGCTTGAGGATGCCTCACAATGTGCATTGTCAGAGCAGATTACAGGAGAATTTCTCATGCATTTTCTTGCAAAGTTGTCCATCTTAGGACAGACCAGTTTATATCCTCTCAGTTAAACTATTCCAGCCTTGTTGTCTTGTATCCCATAGGGTCAGGAATCCAACTGCCATCACCTGAAGCAGATGAAGTCCCCCAGGTGTGGCAGAGGCAGTGACCTCCAGCACTGGGCTATATAGGGCTGTATACTGGACTATATAGGCTATATATGACCACGAGCCACCAAAATGGCAACAGCCTTGATGCTGCCAACAGCCTCAGCTGGAAGGGTCTGTGAAATACAGGGAGAAGTGTTGAGACTCCACAGCCTGTGCCATGTACCTTGGATAAACTCCAGGTGCAGGTATCTCTTCTTACACACTGTCATGTTTGTGTGGGGAAAGAGTCTGTAAAATGGCAGTTTGCCTTTGCAGTTTTACAGGACCTTACAAAGTACAGGGCAGTAGAGAAACACAATCCAGTGGGATTGGCCCTTGGCTTGTCTCAGTCAGTTCTCCGTGAGTAACTCAGTGAGCTGTGTGACTATTCCTGGTTTTCCTTTGCTGTCTGTGAAACAGGGTGGCAGTTGAGCTGTGTAGATGCATCTGATGGAAGTGGATCAGGTGAGTGTGTCCTGGTGTTCCTGCTCCTGCTGCTTCCTTGCAGGGTGCTCAGCAAGGTGCCTTCCCAGTTATTTTCCAGGAAGCATCAGTAAGGGAATTAAGATTTAAAACTTGGATCAGCAAATTGGTCATCATTGTTTAGGCTTGGAGATAGTAGCAAAGGAGCTGAAGGGGTCCCTACAAACCTATCAGGAATTAATGACAAGATTCCTGGTCAGTGGGAGTTTAGGCAAGCAAAGATTGATTTGAGATCCTTTGTCTCTTAGGGTGTTAATTTGGGCTCAGAGAGAGGGCTGGAAGGAAGAGATTTGGATACCAAAATCTCGTTTCTATTTGCTGTACCTCCCCTCAATTAATATAGATTAATATTGATTAACAAGAAAATCACTATATTTTTGTGAGAAAAATGCTTGTGGTAGTCTTCTGCTTGAATACAGAAATAAAAGACATTGCTGGTACAAGAATAAATGGGGATCTACAAGGTTTTGTGTACATTTAATTAGGAAAGTTGAGGGAGGAAAGTATGTGTATTAATTTAGGTTTTAAACAACAGCGAGCACTAAGACAATTTGGGATGTGATACAGAGTGTCAGTGAAATTCAGTACCAAGCACACTCCCTTTTCGATTCTGTCAGTTCTTAACTGTCTCCATTGTCATTTTAACGTGAGAGAGCAAACCTCGATTTAGATCCCCCCTCCTTTTTTTCTCTCCAGTGAATACCTAATCATCACACTGATTTTTGACTGGGTATTGACTGTGAGACTTCTTGACCTAATTTTTCTTTCTAGCTATAATAGCAATATCTGGTGATTTATTTTTTTAAGCTGAGATATACAGGCTGTTCAGACACGCAGCTGAATTTTGGGTTAATTGAGTAATAGTCAGCCAAGACCCAGGGCTTCTCCTCGAGGTTAACATACAAAGTGATAGGTCAGAAAGCTCAGGGTCTGTTGCCCTGCGAGACACTAATACCCCCCCAATTAATTTCATTTTCATGATTGCATCATCTTAAATTGAGGTGAAATCAAGGATTTTTCCTTTCCCCCTCTCCTTCGGCTGAGTTTGACTGGCACAACTTCTGACATGGATGTGTGGAGGCTGGTGCTGCGGCCAAGCCAAATCCTTTCCTTTGTTCTCAGGGCCTGCTGCTGCTGCTGATAAAGTGGTCGGCGCATGGCATTATGTCTTATTACATTTTTGATGCAGACTGCAAAGAAACGGGTAAACTCACCATGGTTACCACGCTCTGTCACTTGGCAGGGCACGGCGCACTCAGCGATGGCCTCTAGTGTCTGCAGCACAGCTCTGCACCGCCCGGGCACGGCACAGCCGCGGCTCCTGCGCTGCTCCTTCCCACCGGGAGCCACAGCCAGCTCCGGCCGCAGCTCCTTACTCAGCCTTGGAAGTTCCTGTTTGCTTTTATCCCTCCGTGTTGACTGACTCCCTGCTGGATTCGTGCTCCCGTGCTGAACACCAGCCCAGCGCTGTCCTGCTTCCACAACTGTGAAACTTCCTTGGTCAGCCCCAGATCTGTGAAACTTCTTGCTCAGCCCCTGGATCCACTCACTGCTTTGTCCTGGCACATCACGTTTCTAACAGAGTTTCTCTCTAACCCACACATACCCTGCTGTGTTATTTCCTACAGACCAAACTCGTGTCGTTGCTTAAACATAACTTGAAACAGTCAGTAAATTATCTGGACTGTATTATCATAAAATCATAGAACAGGCTGAGTTGGATCCATCAGGATCATTGAGTCCAAATCCTGGCCCTGCACAGACATCAGCACAGCTCAGCTGCCACTCTGGTTCACAGGCAGCAAAGGAAAACCAGGAATAGTTGCACAACTCACCCCAACAATCCCACCATGTGCTTGAGAACGTTGTCCAACTGCTCCTTGAGCTCAGACAGCCTTGGTGCTGTGCCCACTGCCCTGGGGAACCTGTTCAGTGCTCAACCGCCCTCTGGGTGAAAAACCTTTTCCTGATGTCATTAATCAGTGTGTTATCATTAACCAATATGGGATCAATAAGTTGCTCTTTGTTTTGCATGGGCTGCAGCTCAGCTTTGCTGGCTGGGTAGAGCAGGATTCCTGAGCCGGGTCGCTGCCTTGTTCTTGAACCAGTTTGGAGCATCCCGGTCTTGGATGTGGACTGCTTCCAACAGCAGTTTGGGAACAAGTCTTTGCAGGATCGGTCTTTTGCTTTATTGTACATGAGCAAAAATCGCTTAAGCCTTTCCCTGCTAATTGAGGTAATTAAACCTTCTTACCTTGCAGCACAAGGGGCTCATTAATGTTTTTGAAGCATTTTGAAGTCCTTGGAAAAAAAGATGCGGTTTGTTGTTGTGCCATGTTTGGGAACTGTTGAAATTCAGTCATCTGGACTTGAAATACTGAGTTGCACACAGAAATCTTACACTGGTGTGTGTATTTTGAGCTGATAATGTGAAGAACTAACTGAGAGAGTAGCTGACAACGGTGGTGTTCCTTCCCAGTGCCCTGCTCTGTGGGTGTGGTGTTTAGTTTTTTGGGGGTTTTACTGTGCTTAAGCAAAATTCGCTCCATGTGAAACCTCAGCAATGAAAATGCAGGTCTGTAATGCCATAACATTTAGCAGCTCAGTTAAAGACAGAGAAATGCTGCTTCTTTAAGGTGACCTAGTGACCAGCCCAATTTGCCTTTTTGGGGGGGATTTCACATCTGGTTAACAAGTAAAAATTAGAGAACATGCTCTCTTCTTGTAATGAAGGAAACACCCCAGTGATATCCTGTGGTAATTCTGAAATGGAAAGAGACTTCCCAACTGAGGACAAGAGTCTATTCCACTATGATCAGAGCTTTCTACAGAGTAACTGCTGGCCCTTTCTTTTTGTAGTGAGGGGAAAATAGGAATGAAATCGCTTGCAACTTTAAAACAAAGCTAGAGATTTACATAGTACTGAGCCCCAGTGACTTTTAGCATCAGTTTAATTTAGATTTAAATGAAGGCTGGTAAATGAGATCTGTTCCTCTTCTGAAAGGCAGTTGGGAATTTTCAGCAGAGGAGTTTGTGAGGGGGGAGATTTTTCCAGACAGCAGGCAGTCTGTGTCTGTGCCTACAGGCAAAGGCAGCAGCATCCATGGATGCAAGGGCACGGGAGCTGCAGGACTGAAGAAGTTCAGTGCTGTGGTGCTCTCTTGCTCCTGAGTGTAAGTCCAGGAGCAGCAGGCCCTCCAGCACAGCTGTGATATGGGCAGCATAATTAAGCCCCCTAAGAAAAACCTAGAAGTTGTTTCTCAACCCCAAATTCTTCCCACTGCAGGGCAAGGGGGAGGAAGTGTTTTGTTTCTGAAGCAGTTTGTCGATGAACACGAGTCAGTGTCTGGAACTCCGGGTTCAAAACTCATTAGATGTGAATATAATGTTTTATAACTTTAGAAAAAAGTAACCCAAAATGATGTTGTTTTTCCTTTGATTTGCTTATATAGCACAATTTGACTGGCTAAAAACGTTTGATATCACACAGAGAGGAATAACGGCAGCACTGCTCAGCTCCGGTGTCACACAATGAGCAGCAGATCTGATCCACCTCGACTGACTGTTCCCTAGGAATGGTTTTGGCATTGGCTGAAAATAGTACTGAGGGTAACTTGCTTTGACCATGTGATGACACTTTGAGTTGCAAAATTACTTTCAGATAACTTGCACTGAAAAAGTAAAAATAGCCCAGTACATCAGACTCATCTGTGTGGAATGTATATATGCAAAAATAGGGCTCCTTAATATTTACAGTTTGTCTGGGCAGAACAACCTGTCATGCTACACTCGGCTTCACTTTTAGGCAAACAGTTTGCACTGATACTGTTGCAGGCTGTGTCATTTCCCAGTGTGCAGCAAACATTAGAGAGGCATTAATTTAACCACTCTCTTCCTTGCAGTGACGCTCAGAAATGTCATTAGTGATCTTAGACAAAGGTGAGAGGTCACAGCTTTAGAAACAAGTGATTAAAACGTGTCCCAATGTAACAGACTAATTGATCTTTAGATAATAATAGATTTTTTTTCTCTCTTTTCTCTCTACAGCTGGGAGTGTTCACTCTCCCTCCACAAGTATGGCAACGTCTGCACAATACAGACAGCTCATAAATGACTATGGACCCCCATCTCTAGGCTATACACAAGGGATGCAGGTACAGCTCTGCTTATTTTCCTTTAATCAGATCACTGACCCCACATTTGCACAGTAGCACAGATTGTGGCCTGTAATCTGAGGTGTTCCTCCCTCCCACCAAGGTTTGAAATCAAACCCAAATGGCAGGACTGCTTCCTCACACATGTCTGGGGATCAAATTAGACTAAGCAGAGTGCTGAGGGAGGTTGTTACTAATTAACTGTTAGTCCCATCCTGTGTGAGTCACAGAGAAACATGTCTTGAATTATGTTAGTAAGGGCTCTAACATATTTTAAAGTTATTTGTTAAAAAAATGAATATTTCTGTACAGTTTTCTTCTCACTCTCCCTGCCCAGCTAACTTCTCCCCAAAATATACACCTCAACACTGGAAAAGGAGGAACAGGGTTAACAGTTGCTATTTGTTGTAATTGTTTTGTTTTTACAGCATTTGATTGAGATTAATCTACTTTCAACCACAGGGTACCAGCAGCAGTCAAGTACCACAGAGCAAATATGCAGAACTTCTAGCTATCATAGAAGAATTAGGAAAAGAGATTAGACCCACATATGCTGGGAGTAAAAGTGCGATGGAGAGGCTAAAAAGAGGTAACTTTTAAACTTATTTTAAAACAATAATCGTGTCCCCTACACTTTGTGCACTGACTGCTTGTGTCCAACTGCATGACGACTGTGTCCTTTGAAAGGAGACAGCCTGAGCTCCTCATGGAACTGGAAGTATTAACCAGCAGCTGAAACCTTGGGATGCTCTGTCTGTGCTGTATTTGATAGATAAACAGTGACAAAATGTGTTTCATGTGCACACAGAGAGTTTCAGTTAATAATTCAAACCCTATTGTAGAACCCTTAATGGATACATTCTTTCAGGCTCCCAGTGACTTACTTGCCCCTTCAATTCGGTTTTCTCCCCAGCCTCCAAAATACACAGCCAAGCATTGTTTACTTCTCATACACATCTCCCACCTACTTGGCTCGGGAATCTTCACCGAAGTGCATTTTGCCTAAAGAAATACAACACTGTGGAAATTCACACTGGGGCTGGTGGAGAGAAGGTGTCAGGGAAGGTTGTTCAGACTGAGATGTCAAACATAAATGTTCTGTTACCTGCCGTCAAGTGGTTGTGGTGTCATTAAGAGTCCACTAGAAAGGGCCAGAGAAGCTTTTAGGGCTGGCTGATGAGTCTCTGTGGCTTTGCTTTGTCAGCTAAAAGGGGTAATAAATGCCCTTTCCTTGCAGTGTAAAAGAAACCCCTGCATGCCCCACTGGTGACATCAGCCTGACATTGTCCTCTGCAGGGGACGTGCAGGGATATTTCTGAAGGAGCAGTGGGACATTCCAGTGCTCCAGCTCCTGAAATGACCCTGAAAGGCCATGGACAACAGTTGTGCTGCCAGTTCAGTCCTTTGCCAGTGTAACATGGTTACCTTTTCCTCCCTTCCCGTGGTCCTTGTGCTGAGATTGGCTCATGCATTTGACCCGGAATGGGAATGTTATTGTAACAGAGTAACTTCACCACCTTGCAAATCCTTTACATTTACCCAAGACTACAAAGCTTTATTTAAGGCTCAACCATTATGGGAGAGTAATATATCTGCCGTGACATGCAATAAAATGACTAGTAGCTGTTCTGGGAAAGGATGCAATAAAGTCTGCTGATGAGTGGTAAGTGGAATCTGGCCCAGCTAAAATCAATGTTGCTGGAGTCTCTCTTTATTGCATTGCCTGAGTCAGTATTAATAGATCATGAATGGCAATAGGCTAATGGGGACAGCTTGAGAGAGACCAGGGGAGATGCAGACCTTCTCTGAGCTGGATGGTTCAGTTTGGGGAGGAAAAGTTGTTTTGCTGCTTCTTGAAGCGAGTATTTAATTTGTTGGTTAATGTAGGTTTAAGATTCAGTGCTGCCACTATGACTTGCCTGTGTTGCAAAGAATCCCAAATAAATACTTTTTGCTGCCATCTTTTGGTCACAAACGTACCTCTCTTTCCATTTTGGGAGGCTGATGGCTGAAGGAGCATGTGCAAGTGTGAGAGCAAAAGTGACTGAGGGGAACCACGTGACTGCTGCCTCCATGGCCATGGAGGTTATTCCTGAATAAAGTCCCTGTCCCCAGCTCCACCCGCTCCTACTGACCTCTAAAATTGGCCAAAGTCCCAGTGTTCTACATTATTCAGAGTAGTTGTGCTGCATAAACTGGGCGTCCTGCCACCACATCCAGGTCTGACACACTGCTGTGAGTAGGAGTTTCTGGATCCCACAGCTGCAGCTTTACTCCTCTGTGGCAGTTTAACCCTCTGCAAAGCCCTGCACTCATCACGTCCCAGGTCAGTCCCCCTTGGATGGAAAGGCAGTTGCTGTGACCTGGGCTAGCAGCCTTCTAGAAACAGAAGCCATTATCTCTAGAGACTAACCCCCATCTATTGCCTCACTGCCCTTTCTCCACCTTGTTAAGGAGCATGATTGAGCAGAGAAATCACCTTCTATCCTGCCCTGTCAGCAAAATAGAACCTCCTTTGTTGTAGAAAAATCTGCCCATCTCCCATTTTCAAATCTATCTCAAGCTCTGTTCTTTCAGCAGCTCTGTGAACACAAATCTCCATTTAGTTCCAGAATCAAGGTCCAGATTGCTGGAACTTCAAGGCAACAGGACTTGTAGTGGAAAATTCCACATTCTGTCTCTCAGATGAGAGTAGATGTAAAGTGGTGATGATTTCCACTGGGAGCTGAGCCAGTGTTAGGAGGTAACTTTTTGCACACACCATAAAAAAAAAATCTCTTATTTTTACAAGAAACACAACTTGTCTTTAAGCAGCATTATGATGGCTTGGATTTTGACGCATCCTCAAGGAGAATTATCCCAAGGGACTAAGACTTTCAGAGCTTGCTACAATGACTCCCCAAATAACTTTGTAATTTGTGTCACTCCGCTGTAGCAAAATAACTCACTGGTAGGCAAGACTTTTTTTTTCCTTTATGTCTTTGATTTTAAGTAGGTCCACACTGCACATGAAGATCTGCCTGTCACTGCAGACCTACAAATCTTACTGTGCCCTGCTTTAGTCCCTTTTCAATTTATGATGCGAGTTTGGGAGAGCAAACTTGTTTAGGAGCAGCTGATGTTTGGGGCACGAGGGCTGCCTCCCTTTTCTGAGGCCTGCTCTGGTAGCCTTGGCAACTTGGGACAGAAATACATAAACCTTCCTGTGGGCTGTCATTGCAAGTGTGACCTGAATGGGATGATTTAAAACATGTCCAATTCTTTTGCAGGCATTATTCATGCCAGAGGATTAGTTCGGGAATGCCTGGCTGAGACGGAACGAAACGCGCGATCTTAGCCCACTAATTCAGCTGCAAGATTTTCCATCTCTTCGTGAAGAAAAAGTAACACTTATTCCTTTTGACTCTTGAAACATTCAGACAAATTCCTTTATTTTGAATGTTTTACCTTTCTTGTTTTGCCCTTGCAAAAATGTATAGTTAAGAATGAAAAAAAAAAGCCAACCAAGGATTTTTCAACTTACTGAGGGTTTGCATTTTGTAAAGATGTTAAAACTCCCTAAAATGTTTCTAAAACATGGAAACTGAAGTGCATGCAGAGGAATGCTCTCTCTCTCCCAGGCTATATTTCAGTTCTTATCCAGCCACAGCCTCATTCTGTTTTTTCCTTCAACTATATTCACTTATCCCCAAACTGTCAATCTTTCAAAGTTTGACAGAAGCTCTAAGGATTTTTTTAATAAATGCAGAATAGCATGCTGTACCTAGTAGTCTGCTAAGTCACAATTTGTCATACAGCATAGACCCTGCTTAGAAATAACCTCCCCCTTCTCTTATTTTTCCTTTTTTTGTTCATTTTGCATAACCATTTGCATGACTGTTAGTGCTTTGAAGTCCATTTAAAGTGCATGAGCTATATGGAAAATAGGGAAACCTATTAAATAATAACAAGGTCCTGGAAAGCTAATTCCTACATTAAGGCTGGAGATTTCAGTTTAAAGTTTGCCAAAAAAAAAAAAAAAGGAAAATTCTGGATAAATGACTAAAACTGTTATTTGCATCTTTGTATGTATTTATTACTTGACGTAATAAAGCTTATTTTCATTAACAGTTTGTATTAAAACTATGTACAGTCACTTTAATCAGATTTACACTCCACAAACAAGAACTGTCACACAGATAAAAATTGAACCTTCATGCAGGAGCTCAGGAAAGGACAGGGGAAGGGGCTGCAGTTTGCTGCTGAGTTTCCATCCATGGCACTGTTGGGATGCAGTCAGTCTCTGGGAAAAGGAGGTGGAGTTCTAGGTCTCTGTTTTCAAAATCCATACTCTGGCTTTGGGTCATTGGTGAAGGCCAAAACTTGGTGGCAGCTGGTGAGGGTGCTGTCCAAAAATGAAAAAGAAGCTCTGGTTAAGCAGGTGGGAGTTGTTAACAGGGTAAAACCAGGAAACTGCACCTCAGCTGTGACTTCAGAGTAGGTGAGAAAGGAAATGCAGCTGCATCTGTTTGTTTAAAATGGGAAACTCAAAATGAGTGAAGATACCAACATGCCCAAATTTAACTGCAGCATGGCATAAACATAATAAATGACTAATTCACTATTATAAAATAAAAAAAAAAAAATCTAAATCCTAAAGAAAATGGGATGGCTAATACATACAGACCTATGGATACCTGAACAAAATACAGTATTAAGAGGCAAACTTAAAAAAGAGTTAATTAATTCACAGCTTGGATGAACTGGACTCTGTTGCCTTGGGAGGCAGCTTCCAAAAACATGGTTCCTTATCTGTAATGACCCAGTTTTACCTCTGAACTGGAAGAAATGACTGCCCAGCCCTCACTTGAGGAGAGACCCTCCTTCCTGCACCCAGTGCTCAGCACCACTGCAGGTAAGGTCTGTAAAGCTGCTGTTTAAACTTTGCTCAGAGCTGAGCAGGACAGAGCATTTGTTCAGCTGACACATCTGGAGGAGGCAGCCAGTGACTGGTGTCTCTTCCATCAGCAGGTCAGTTCACACCAGCACAACCAGTATCTAAACCTGGTTTATAAAGGATTTATGTCACTGAAGGCATTGCCTGAGTAAGGATGGGAAGTGAGAACCTTTTAGTGCTGTTTTCCTCGTGTGCTGGAGCCCCTACAAAGCACCCCAAGGTGTCACCCGGGCAGAAAGAAATCTACTGAATTTTTTTTTGTCTCCCTTAACAACAGTGGAAAGTTTACAGTTCCTTTTTAACAAGGATTCTTTTATCTTCTGAACTTGGCAGAACAACTGATTGCTAAGTGTGATTAATGAGATGATGGCAGACAGAAGCAGGAATACCTGAGTGCTTTTATCCCTTTACAGCAACAGCAGGTCAGCACTGGGTGTTTCAGCTGTGCCTCTGAAGCCCCACATTGTGTTAGTCTGAAAGGTGTGTTCAGGTCTAATGACATACTTCCCTTACCCCACTAGGGCAAGTCAGTATTTCACATGTTCATTTCTTATCCAGTTGTTGCACCTCTTTAAAAAGCTTTTTCCTTTCCAGGTTTTCCTTTGCTCTTCTTTTTTTCTCCTGCTTCTTCTTCTCTGATGCTTTTTTCTCTTTATAAACATCACTCTCTTCACCTTTGTAGAAAAGATCAACTTTTTCCTGCAGGATTTCTCTGGCAATCTTTCTGTTCTTCTCCACTGATCTTGTTTGATGACACTGAAGAAATACAACAGGATGTTTTTACTGGAACCTTAACCTGTTTATTCTTCTGCTTTCCCTCTCAGTCTGTATATTCCTGTCATTACAGCAAAGAAACTCCCCTCCTCCCGAAGCCAAGAGCATCCTCCTACCAATAACAGCTGGAACTTTTATATCCAGATGATATATTTTAATAATTATTGCTACTGCACTTGTCAGACTGGCTTTTGCATTAATCTTTAATGCTTCCATATTACCTTGGAAAGCTGCTTGAGTTTAACTTAACTGTGTCTTCCCCTTGTGACAGGAAGCAAAGATTAATTTCAAGGTATTAATTCACAAGAAGTAGGTAAGGGAAATGCTTAAAAAGGATCTGCAGAGTGTGAGCAACTTGTTAAAGAAGAGATTCTCACTCCCATGGGGGGGGACAGGAATGTGACAGCTACAATGAAGATTCATTTACCTGAAAACTACAAACCAGTAAACTCATGGCAAAGCCAGGAAGATCAGCTCTGACCCCAGTTTATTTATCTGCTGACAGCCAAAGGTGCTTCTTGCTGAGATACTTCACCATAAACTTTTCCTCGTGCCACGCACACTGTGATTGTGCTTTACTCTGAAAGGAGGCCTGGAAGTCGTGATGCAATTTGTACCTTAACAAAATAGAACATAATTACCTTCACTACAATCCCAGATGGAATATGCTTCAGGACAACACAGTTGTTTGTCTTATTTGTGGCTTGACCCCCTGGGCCATCACCTCTCACAAACTGTTCTTCCAGTTCTGCCTCAGTGAGTCCAAGGAGATTCAGGGAGTTCCTCTTTCTTGCTGCCTGAAGCATGGGAATGCTGGGCAGGGAAAGCTGCTGCTTCCTCAAAATCCAGGGTGTCCATGCTGATAATTCTCTCAGTAAGAATGGAAAATAAGAGAAACCTGGAACATTCATACAGGAGTGAGGACAGGCTTCTCTGGGATGAAACCTGGAATGGAAGTGGAGAGTGGAGTTTACTATGAGAATCCTTGTTTTCAGATGATCCAGTTTGGCTGCACATCTTATGCAATATTTTCATAACCAGGTTTGTTTTCAGGGATATCTGAACTGTTTCATTGGCATTTGCCCTAGAATATTTACCATTCTGAATGGTATTTTGGTTCTTAATGTAATTAGGTTTCTTAAAATAGTTGGGATTATTATTTTTGAAAGGGATCTGGAAAACAGTAAGTCAATAAGCACTCCTACCAATGCTTGGGAAACACTAAAGATATCAAATATTAAAAAAAGAGAGGAAAGAGAGGTTATTTCTACCTTGGAGTCTGACCTGAACAGCCTCATGGATAATGAGGAATGTCAAGTCCTACTGCTTTCAAATGTCACTCTGCAATAATCAATTAAAATAGTACATCCTGTTATGCTTAAAGTAGAAGAAAATACTTCAGCGTGTGAATAAATATCCATAAGAAGTTGAACGTAACTTGAAATAATTAAATAATAATAAAAATAATTGAAAATATTCTTAATCAAACTTTTATTGGCACCCACTGAAGAAGTTAGTAATTTTTTAATGAAAAATACATGCAGGAAAACCAGGAATAAGGCTTTATTTAGCCGGTTTCATACGGCTCTGCCCGCTTTGAAACCAGGACTGACAACTCTTCATAGACAGGGTTAAAAACCCACGTTCCCTCGGCCTGTTCCCGCTGTTCGACCCCACAACGACAACTTAAGAGGAAACACGGAAATCCCGAACAAATCACTCACCTCCGCCAGCCCCGCCGCGCCCGTGCTGCGCATGTGCGCGCCGCGAAGGAGGGGCGGTACCATTGCACTGATTGGCACGTGGGACAGCCAATCGCTGCGCGCGGGGGGGGCGGGCTTTAGGTGCAGCGTCCCCTTCACCACCAATGGGGCTCTTCGGGAACCCGCGCGGCCGCGCGCGCCAATCCCCGCGCGGCGGCGCGCGGGCTCTGCCGCGCAGCGAATCAGCGCGGGAGGCGCGGGCCGGCGCGCGCTCGAGGCAGCCAATCAGCGCGGGGCGCACGGTCCGGAGCGCCCTCTACCCTTCCCACGGTTCGAAACTCGGGGCCGCCAATCGCCGGGCGGGCGGCGCAGGGCCCGCGCCTCTCCATCGCCTCACCACCGCGGCGGGACGCGGCTGGCCGGGCGTCGCGGGCTCCCAGCGATGCGGGTAAGGAACTGGGCGGGCCCGCGGGGCCACCGCCGCCGCGTTTGGCCCCGTCCCAGCGCCGCGTCCCGGAGCCGCGGAGCCGCCCCCGTGGCCCCGCCCCTTCGCCCGGAGAGTGGCGGGCGCTCCAGCCAATCAGAGGCGGCGCCGCTGTCAACACTGCGGAGCGCGGGGGCGGGGCTTGACCCGAAGGGGGCGGTGGGGGCGGAGTCGAGGGGGGGCACTGGGGAAGGGACGCGGCCGTGAGGGGAGCGGGAGGTGCCCGGGGACGGGTGTGGGGGCACCGCGGGAGGGACGCGGGAGGCCCACACGGGGCCGGGGAGGGGGCACGGGCTGAAGGGAGGCGGCCCTGGGGGCGCAGACGTGGCGAGAGGGGTCCCCGCGGGGGCTGAGCCCTTGAGGCCGGGGCCGTTCCTGAGGACACCGCGGCGCTGCAGCCTCGACTCGTTGTCCCGTCGCGGGGTCCCGCAGAAGGTTCCTGGGAACGCGGGGCCTGGCGGCGAGGGTGCTCCGAGGAGCCCTGAGGGACCTGCGAGGGATCGGAAGGGAGGATCTGGCTCGGGGGGCGATGCGGAACCTCCCGGGCTCCGGGGCTGTGCCGGCCCCGGCGCTTGCGGCGAAACCGGCGCTGATATTTCAGAGTTAAAACACCTCACGGGTTGTTTTTTCCGACCCTGCCCCTTTATGCAGCGACGTGGCCGTATAAGGACCGTGCTGTGCTGCGGAGTCGAGGGATGGCGGCTCAGCGCTCCCGCAGCCCCGTTATAGCTCACTAAATATTGTTTTTATTGCGAACAGACTTGTAATGAGGTTATGAAACGAGCCTGTGTCACAGCTAAGTCCCACCCATTGCTGTGCTGCTGAGATAGGCCGCCCATGGTTCCATCCTGGGGGGGGACTGATCCCACATCCAGCTGCTCCAGAGACACTCCCAGCATCAGCTTTAGCTGCCAAGTCTGATAACCTCCAAGTTTTCCAGACTTCTGACCGCTAGAAAAAGAAGAAAGGTGTTTTTTTTTGTTTTTTTTGTTTTTTTTCTCCTTCTTTATCCCAAGAAGCTCTACCAAAGGGATATGTATGTCTCTGGTAACTTCCTTTGAATTCTGGCGTTTTCAGCCCTACCCAGAGGAGATGGTGTGAGTACCCAAAAAACATTTCTGCTGAGCCAAACAGGCTCCAAGAAAACAGGGAGAAACGAGACAGTTGTCTCTCAGTTTCCTTCTGGTGGAAATATTTTATGTTTCCAAAGCTATCTATTCAAGATATATCTCTATGCACTTAAAAATGATGAAAACATGAGTTTGTACAACCCATCAGCATGTCTTTGTAAGGCCTGTAAAGAGGAATGGTCGTGCTTTGGAGGTGTTGTGCTTCTTTAAGGCAGCAGGAATTTGTTCTTGGCGTTATCACAGGATATTTCCTAATGTCTCTTTTTACTGTCCATCTGTGAAATGATCATAAGGTTTTTCTTCAGTGTTATAACAAGGGCTGAATTCACCAGGGTGTAGAACATGCTGAAATAAGCACTCTATAAGAACTGATTAATTAACATATTTCAAGTGTTTTCTTAGTGAAAGTAGAAGAATCTTTTAGTCTCTCTACAGCCACCCTGCTTTGAGTGCTGTAAGACTATGGCACAAGTATTGTGTGTTTATTTATTTATGATGCTTTCAGTTAACCAGCTGCTGTTTTGAACTGCTGTGGGATTCCTGTCTGACTGCTTTTTTTGTTGTTTTATTAATCTCTAAGAAATGTAGCTCAGAACATTTTCAAAGCTTTCTGAATTAGTGTTATATAATAACAATGAAGCAAGTGACCTGTGAAAAAAGTGAGCCAGATATTAGACACAGAAATGGCAAAACTGATCAAGTGCAGTTTATTTAACTCAGTGGGTCTTGTGTTTATTATTTTTGGTGAGTGTGTTTTTCCCAGTGAAGGTGCAGATCCTTGATCACATTTAAATATATTGATAGTAGATGTTTTCACAGAAGCCTTGAAAATGCCCTGTGGAGCCTCAGATTTAAAAAAACAAACAACCAAACCCCAACAACACTGTTTTACCTGGAACATTTTGCAATGACACCCTTTCCAGTCCAGTCCAGGGGTGTGATGCACAGTTAGGAATATCTTTGACTCGTAGGAGTCCCAGCAGGCACGAAGTTAACTGAGGAGCTCCTGTTGGCAGGTGTAGCCCAGGGGAAGGGAGAGGGGCTGGTTGTGGAATATTTGCACTTTCTGGGGTGGTTTAGCCGAAACAACTGTCTCTTTAATTCTGTTTCTTCAAGCAACAAAGTCAAATGGTTTTTTAAAGTAAGAAGGTGATTCTTATTTCTGTCTGTTCTCAGGGTAACGTACTTGGGACCAAGATATGGAAAACTGGGATGTGGTGAATTCTGTACAGGAAATCCCTTCATCTTCTGCAGACTCTGATGTCAGAAACACCCACAGCTCTGTCTGTAACTTGAACTGTAACAGGTAATGTGCTGAAGGAATTCCTAACAAATATTTTTATTATTTTGGGTTTGCTTAGTTCGAATGTTTTTAGAGTACTCTTGTTATTAAGGTGAAATAGTATGTAAGATTGCAATGTATTTCAGGGTTCTTTTTACTTTCACAGGTATAATCTTGATGAAAGATTTCTTTTTAGAGGAAAACCTTACTGGAAGAACTGTGAAGTCTTCCTTAAATTCTTAGTTAACTTCCAGTGCCTTGTGTCTCTTAGAATGGGGGAGGAAGGAGGGAACCTGTTTTGGCCAAATTCTAAGAGATCATTTTTTGGAAAGCTCATGTGTTGTGTGAAGTCATTTTTGGAGAGCAGCAGCTTAGGAAAACTGAGATGTTTTTCTGTTTAATGCCCGAGGTATTCCCAGGGAATAAGAAGTGCAAATATGGCCTGATGGCTTAAGTGAGAGGTGGTTCTTGACTGCCCTGTTAAGATGAGAGTTACAAGTCACTCCTGCCCATGTCACTTCTCCAAGAGGCCTCAGTCCTGCCCTTCATAAACCATTGCTCCACAGAAGCTCAGCTCTGTGAGCTTCTGACCTCAGGCTCTCTGAGGAATCACATGAGTTTGATGCAAAGCTCTATTTGTTGATGTTTGTACCGGTGAGCAGCAATATCTGTGCTGATGATCCTGTCTTTCTCCTTGGAAAGCTACTGCATTTCATAGTGTGTAGGGTAAGAGTGAAGCACACTGTGGATTCTTTGACATTGGCTTGAAAAATCTCCTCGTGAATTTATCATTTTTATTTCAAGATGATGAGAGTCTTGGTGTAAATTAAGTGTATAATTCTTTTCTGGCTGCCCAGCATATGTAGTGTATTGTTTTGGCCACTGTGTTGCACAACTGACACGATAAATAATTGAGCTATTTTTCCTCATGTTTCACTAGAAGTCCTTCATCCAATCCCAATGGAGTTTCTGGTTACTCAGGGAATACCAGGTCCTCATTAAAGCCTGGTTCTGTTGAACTGTTTGCCTCCTTTATGCAAGACATCCAGGCCATTGGAAATGCTGACACGGAAATTGTGAAGAACTGTGAGGTAACTGATGTTCGGGTTTATTTAAAAAAAGTTGTATTAATGTATTTGCTCTGCATTTTGGAAGGCAAATCTAATGATGTAGTTCAGCAGCAAGATCCATATGTGGATTTATATATACACATATATGTGTTTATTCTTCTTGATAGGACAGATCCTTTTACAAGTATGAACTAATCACCTGGATGGATTTTATTGCAATTTTATCTTAGCATTTTCCACTATTTTATCTCTCTGTCTTATGTTTTACAATACAGGTGGGAATATTTTCCCCCCAAAGTTTTTGAACTGAAAAATTTAAACCTTCAAAACTGTAGCACTTCAAACTGATCTGAAGTGATCCTAGAAAATAGAATTTTTCTTTCTAAAAATGGTTTTGTTTTGCTTGATTTATTTATATGTTCCATTTGTAAAGATGTGTAGGTGATTAGTTTGTTTCCAGATTTAAAGCAACACAAAAAAAATAATGATGGAGTTTCAATGAACTTATTCTCCCAAACACTTTTCTGAATGTTTTTGTCCTTTTTTATTTTATATGTTATCATTATATTTAGTCATCATAAGGAACATTAGTTTTCCACACCATGGGCTTGTTCCTGCAGAATTTTTGAGCTTTCTGGCTGTGATCCATCACAGTGTCTCTTGACAGATGCTTAATTTGGGTTCTCTTTAACACCTCCAGGAACAGAATACTGATGTCTGTGTCCTGTGCTTCAAGCACCAGGCTCCATAAACATTGGCATAAAATAGTTTTTAAACATCAGATTTTGCCATGTTTTAGGAATGCTATACATTTGATTTTTTTACTTAATTTTTTTTTTTATTGCATATTTGTGCATCCTGGCCTTCAGCTGGATTGCTGAAGAGTTTCTTATTGAAGTAAACGGTTCCCTGGACAGGGGGATGTTTAATTCTCAGTTTTAAAATTGCCTTTAATTAATTGAACTGGATCAGCCTTTCCAAAATTTGACTCTACTTTCCTGCCAGCTGTTTCTTCTTTTAGTTCCCACTGATTGACACGCTGGGGGCTGCAGGGGTGGTGGGGTGGGAAACCACGGTGCTGTTACTCAGCTTTGCATTATGTCAACACCTAAATATAGGATTGCAAAGCTATTTGTAGCTACAGGAAGAGGTGAGAGATGCAATGTGACTGTGCTTTAATTATTTTACTTTGTGATTTAATAGACAAGGTGGCTACAGCTGCTGAGACTGGTAGAAAAGCAATGTCAGCAACAAATAGTTGCCCAGCAAGTGCAGTTCCACCATCAAATCCAAGTAAGTAGTGATTTGCCATGTAGGTAGATGAGGCTGAATGTTTCTTTTCTCCCTCCAACCCCGCATCCCTCCAAAACAATGCAGAGAGGCAGGTAATGGAAGTGGATGCCTGGAATGCTGTTTACTGGATGCATATTTGAGACAACCTTGGCTAATTAACAGGTTAACTGGTAGGAACCATTTCAGAAGAGATTTGTTGATAATCTGTTTTCAATTGTTTTGTTTTCACAAGCATTTGGTTCAGAATGCCCACGTGATAACTTGATTTTGTAGGTACAAGATGGTTTTTATTAACTGTTAGACTGTTTAATTTCTGATTTTGAGCCATTGTAGCTTTCTTTTCATTAGAAAATGTTGTACTACTTGTCCAGACAGCATAGCATAGGAAAACCATCACTGTAATAGCTGAACACTTATTTCACCCTTCAGTTGAACAGTCTCCTTTCTAATAATGAAAAATGACCCCTGTGAAGGTTCACGTTTTTGCTGAACCACATTTATCCTTTAGAACAGGAGAAATGTCTTTGTATGTATAAGAGACAGTAATACTGTAAATATACAATGCTTAATATCCTCATCATTTTGGTTGCTGTTTTTCCCTTCCCTTTCCTGGTGCCCTCCACACTAGTAATAATCAGCAGTTCCTGAGCTGAGTTAACAAGAGGTACTGGTCCTTTTATCCTGTTTCTCCTGCCTCACCTCCTCCCCTGTGCCTCCCATCTTGGCATTTTCGTCCCACCAGTGTTTTGTTACCTTGTTATTCCCTTCCTCTTACTGTAGTGGTTTGATTCACTTGTTGATCATAGTCTTTACTAATCCATTGTGTTGGCTTGGCTGGTTTTTGTCTTTTTTAATAGGAAAGGCTACCTCTGGAAGAGCTGAGGGCGTGGTGCCAGCAGGGACTTACTAACTGCATGAATTGCCACACTAAATACAAAATTAACAGCTACCACTCAGTTGTATGAGTGCATTAGATAAAGTAAATGGAGCTGTTCCAAACTTTAACTAGTGTGCCAGAGACCTGCTGAAAACACAGGCAACTCAACACATTCTACTAAGAATAATAAAAAGACAAAAATAATAATCTATTTGGTGTAGAAAAGCAAGATGCTGCATCAGCATTGACATGTCTGAGATAAGGCTTGCTCGAGGCTGGGTTTCAAGACCAGCTGTGCTTATAAAAGTACATCTTCATCCATGTGAAAATAGGGATCAAAAGACCTTGAGTTCATTTTGGAATCAGTGGGGTCAGTCCTTGGCTTATGTGACATATACGATAGGAGATGAGCTGTCACCACCTGTGGATCATCCTAAGATCAGACTTAATGAAAAGGATTTAAAACCAAATTTTCCTACAATCTCAAAACTTTAGAAACCTTATCTTATTTTTCCCAGGTTTTTCCATCTCTTGCAGTTATTTGTGACTATGCAAAGAGAAGTTAAAATGCACTTTAGCTGGAATTGTAGCCTTTCACTTTTCCAACACAGGGTATTAATGACAAAGATTAAATGTCAGCAGGGAATCTGATCTCCCTCCTCACCCCCAGTTCTGTTTTTTCCCTTTTGTTCTCCCTTCTCTACCTTTCTTACAGATTTCAGTCACAGAATTAAAGTGCAAACAATTGCTGCACTCATGATTGAAATCACTAATAGAGCAAAAAACTTTGTTATGGAAGAAAACTTCATCCCAAGCTTTTTGTTTGTTTGTTGGTTTTGGCATAGAAAGGCTGAGCTGAAATTCAATTGTTAATTCTATTGCAAGTCAATAAAACATCTGAGGCTCGGTCCTGACTAGAGTTACAAGTAGGTTCCTCTGAAATTGTCTTATTTTTTTATTTCTTACTTTAAGAGAACAAATGATTTTTGTTCAGTTCGTGCTTTCCAGTTGCTGTTCACGTGTGAGTGATGTCCCGTAGTCCTGTGAAAAGACAGGAGTTCCATGTTCTCAAAAATTATTGCAAGGTCTTTTTTTTTTTGCCTTTCCTGAGGGAATTAGTTTGAAATATGTTATTGAAAGGAACTCTGTACGCTGGTCTTGTCACATGTAAGAAGAGTTGTGTGCTCCTGCAGTTCAGTAATCTCAAGATAACTCCGGGGAAGTGCTGCCCATGGGCACTAATGGGAAATCTTTCCATAGCCCTTGGCAAAGGCATCACTTGTTTCTCAGAGCTGTTTCAGTACTTCCAGTGCACAACTGTAAAACTTTAAAAAAAATTACTTATGTACTGAAATAACTCTCTGCAGACATTGTAAGCCAAGTAACCTGTTAAATGGAGTGATCCAGTCGTAGGTTTGTCCCATTCCATCAGACACCGGAGCAATCTAAATGTAGATCTTTGTATTATCCCATAATATCTAAATTGGGTATTTTAAAGTCAAGTTTTATGCAAATAATCTTACAGAGGTACATTATTCCTATTAGCATAATAAAGGAATGGTTAATCCTTCCAGTGAGGCATCCTTGCAATCTTTAAAAATGTATATCCGAGTTAAAAATTGGTTTAGACCTAAATTCGGCAAAACATTTCTGTCCCATGTTTGTGGATAGTTTGTATTTCTTCAGCTGGCTGGGAGGTGACTGTAATTCTGAAGGCAGTCAGTGAATACATTCATGCATGTTTTTTTACATGAATTAATGACTCCTGAGACCTGGAATTCACTGCATGGAATGAGGGATTGTTCCCATGGACATTTTACTGTTGCGCGCAGTACGTACCGATCTCCTTCATGCATGAGGTGTCTGCACATCTTGGAGTCCTATGAAATAAGTGCTCTGATTCTGTCACTAATCCCATGAAGCATCAAAATACAGATGTGATTTGTGCCAGCATCTCATGGGAATCCTGCCTTTCCCTTTGTGCAGCTGATTCAGGCTGAGATCAGGCAGCTGGTGAAGTTTGGGAGCAGCAGTTGGGGAGCCGGCAGGAGCCGGGGTTTGCCTGCCACGCTTCCAGACCCTTTTCCACCGCTAACAATTCCAATGGGGATGCGATCTGAGCTCTTCGAGGAGCACGAGAGCATTGTCCATCAGCTCAGATCCAATGAAGCAGAAAGCCAGCCCAGTGCGTCCGACCTGCAGCAGGAATGTTGCGGGAGCGACGCCTCCATGAACAGCGGGTATGGAACGCTCTCCACCTCCGAGCTGAACCCTGGCACGGCCAACAGCACCAGCAGGGCCACAGATTCCATGGAGAAAACTTCCCAGGGACACGGGGATGGAGCAGGGTTGCAGAGTGATGCAATTGTAGCCAGTGTTCAAAATAAAACAGAACTTTTACCAAGAAGAATAGAGGAAAATCCTTCACCAGGAAGGAGCAACATTTTAGTTTTTCCTGCTGAATTTGAGCATAAAGTTGATGAAGCTCCATGTGGGAAGAAACCCAGGTAAGTGATAAACTTTCCAAGTATGTTAATTTATTGTAGACAGTTCCCATTGAGTAAACAGCTGTTTGTCACTGAGAACATGCAAGAATTGAATGGAACCTCTTGATTGTAAAAAACTTTGCTGCTTGGTAGATAAATATATTTGTTTATCCTGATGTCTCTGCGTGATGCAGGTTTGCATCTGCAGTGTTTATTTGTTGTAGATGTGTTGGAGGAAGAAATACCTTCCTTATATGTGTGTGTTTCTTACCATCCAGTAAATCTTTAACGTCGTGGGCACAAAAGTTGAAACAAAACCAACCAAAAAGGATAACTGCAGATGAAGTGTGTGTGAACTCTATGCAAGAAAATGAGAAAGTGAAGAAATCACCACTTGAGAACGTAAACCTCTTTTTATTTTATGTTTTTCTAATGTTATTCTTGTCACTGGTATTTTTGCAGAGTTACAGTATGTTCTCATCCAGCATATCCTTTCATATTTAGCATTTAGCAATTCTCATTCATATATTTAAAGTTCATGTGGGCAAAGTTTACTTTTTGGATCATTCCATACTCAGGCACACAGTGATTTTGGCTTATTTTATTCACTGTTTAATCTTTGTCTGAACACCTCCCCAGGTGGCACATGTTCTTTCCTTATGGAGATAATGGCCACATTCTCAACTGAAGCTTCAGGTCATGGCAATTTATGGTGCCCTGTAATTTTTTGAAAGATCTTTTGAAGGATCTGTCAGCTGCTCATGCCTCTTTTGGCAAATAAAATTCTTTGTGTTGTTAAGGCTTTAACCACTTTGCCCAGGACAAACATTCTTCCAGACTGGGATTTTAAGTTGCAGAGATTTTTTTTGTTTAGTTTGGTTTGGGCTTTTTTAGTGTTCTCAGCAGTCTCAGTTTGAATCAGCTCAAAATACTTTTTTTGAGAAGAGTTTGGGTTCCCCCTCTCTCATACTTTTGAGTTAATAATTGTGTATGTCCACAAATCTGATTATTTTGAGGAGGGATGTTTAATCACATATAATATTTCTGATCCAAAAGTATGTTATGCAACATGATTGCATGAGTAATGATCATACACCCAACTAGGAAGCTTTAGAATGACTTCCAGCATATTCAATGTCACAAACCTCTCTCCTTGTGCCATTTCTAAGGAAATAATTCCTGAAATTCTGTGAATGGCTTCTACAAGAGAACAGAACTAGCAAATAGGAATCACTTGATTCAAGGCAGGGTCTGTTTGTTTTTTCCTGTGGTCACTTGGAGGATGATCCAGAAAGGGTGAGAGCAGCTCTTTGGGTTTGCTCTCTTCAGTCTTCTGTTGTCAGTGGAAACAAGATATTCCTCTAAGGGGATTTTTCAAACCAGGAGTCAAATTCATCTGCTGTGGTTGGTTTTCTTTTCTCTCTCTGCTACAGGAGAGGGTGCATAAGGAAATTAGTGCCAGAAACTCAGATTTTGAAAAGAGCTTTATCTTTCTGTTCCTTTGTAAGAATGCAGTTGCTATTCCTTCATTTTCCTTTCTTCCTCCTTAGGCAAAGGAAATACCTAAATAAAAACATTAAGAGGGACAAAATAGCCTTGAGGTGAGATGGTAATTCCTGCAAAAACTTGAACAGCTTTAGTACTGATTTTTTCTCTCTTACTTTTCTTAACTCAGTGGTTACTATCCTGTTACAGTCCTCACTTGTATGAGGTGTGTGGATTTGTACAATTGTTGAGCTGCACTAATGGAACAAAAAGCCCCAAGCAGAGCAGAAAAGAGCAATGTGAGATGACCATTTTTAAGCAGCTGCCCTTCCTCAGTTGCTCTGCTGTTATATCAGTGCCACTTCTTCCTTTAGTTAAGGAAAAAGAGAGTTGTGGCAAATCTTATATGATATGAATTTTTTTTTCCTGTGTTGGTCCCACCCTTTTCAAAGTTTTGCTTTAATTAGCTGGGGATGTTTGGAAAGTTGGGAGTGATGAGCAGAAGGATGTGGAATACCTTGTCTGTCTGAGATGACAGACAGTGGTACCTAAAATTTGGGGTAGGTAGAGTCATAACAACTGTGAATATATGAAATTCCAATCTTAGGATGAGGAAGGAAGTAACTCTTTAATGTTAAATCATCTCTATATACTTGTACCTCTTAAGGAACAAGAAAGTTGAGATGACTGTCCAAAATGTGTATTTCTGTAACAGCTAATCTCAAAAATGCTCCACAAGCACACAGGCACTATATAGAAAATAGAAATATCTATCTATCTATATATATATAAATATAAATGTGTTATATATCTGTATAAATATGTATAAATAGATAAATATTTTTAAGTTACAAGGCATATCTTAGTTTCCCTTTCAACTGTGATTGCTCTCAATATAAATTGTGTAGGTTTGGATCATGCTCTATTTAATCTCTTTGCTTAAAAAAAGTAGTAACATTTATGTGCAATTTAAAAAAAATTATACCCTTGATTTTTTTTTTCCTTGCCTTGTGATTTTCCTTATAAATTTATTTTCCCACTGTAATTTTAGACAAAGCTTACTGATGCTGCTTTGCCACCTTACACTTTTTACCTCAACCAACCGAAGGAAAGTCCCAATTCCTTGGTGTCTGAAGCTTCAGGTAGAGTTAATTTCTTGTACTTAAATTTCCTTTTCTTTGGAATTCTCATTTTTCAGTGCTTTTGCTGGAATGCATCTCCAATAACTCCAGGGAGGTGAGGAGGATTTAAGCACTGACAGGCTTTGATTTAGCATAATTCTGCTTTTCTTGCTCCTGTTTTCAGACTGATGCAGCTCCTTTGTATCACTGCTGGCAGATGTAGGACATGCAGCAGTTGGGTTTTTTTTTTTCCAAATTTCCCAAGATTCAAAGCTGAGCTTTGTGTTTAAAACTGTTTCATAACATAATTACTATTAAAATCATGGCAAGGTATCAAATGATGCTTCAAATGTGAGCATCATTGACCTGGTAATGTGGTGATTCTTAGATTGCTTTTTTGTGTTCATGGTTTGGCTTTGTTGTTCTGGAGGCTGGATATAAAGGGGTGGTTGGTGGAGGTTTTTCATGGTTTGGGGGTTGTGTTTTTTTTTTTTTTTTTTTTTATGAAAGCCAAACAACTAATTCCCATATTTTGATCGTAACAGGGTGGATTCCTGTCAGTAACAAACAGGGGCACAGAGATGCAGCCCTGCAAACTGTGTATAATTATTGCTGCTTCACAAGCCACTGAGAGAGGGACACACATAAAAAACTGAAGTGGGGTTGAGTCTGTATCTGTTCCTCTTGTGCCACCCCTTAGACCTGGCAGTCTGTCCTTTTGCATGTTACAGAGAGCTGTTCAACACCAAACTGAGGAGTCTGCACTATCCAGTGGCTGCCTGGGTGATACCAGTTTTAAGTGCTACACTGGAATCATTAGAAATATGAAAGTCTGTGATAATTGAGGATTTTTACCCTCAACACCCATCAGTGAATGTGGTGCTGTGTGATGTGATGCTGGTTGTGTTGCCTGTGCCTTGCATTGAGATTTTTGTCACTCCTGGTAACAAATGCTTTAATAAGATCCTTAAGCAATAGATGCAAATAACTAACACAGCATTCTTGTTCAAGACAAAATAACATTTCACTAATGGATTTTGAGATTCCTGTTCTATAGCCTTGAGCTTGAAATTTGTCTTTTTTTTTTTTCTTTTGATGTTTCTTCTTGTCAGGACTTTCATACTGGAAGTTAGATGAAAAGGAGATGTATCACACTCTACCAGAGAATTTCAGAAGTGAGTTTGCTGATGTTTTCTCCACAAAAATATCACCAGATCAGGTAAACTTTGTATGTGGTTAGAAGTTGTCATATAATTCCTTGTCATCTTTGTTTTTTTTTCCTATGATGGAAAGAACCAGACCTCCAGAATTTAACTTCTCTGTGAGAACTCTTTTGTTAACTCAGTCTTTCCTACTCTGCTCCTTTGTTATTCCTGTACCCCAACTAACCTCACTTGGAATTTATTGACCTTCTTTTGTTATTCAAAAGAAACTGTGTAGGATATGAAAAGTGACTCACTAGTGTGTTAAAGGTGCCTCCTTAAAGACCCTTTTTTAACCTGGGTGCATTGAATAAAGCTGCCTTCTGTCCTGAACTGCTTTGTTAGCTAAGCCCACCCCAAAACTTTTTTATTTATTTATTTTGGGGGTGGAGGATTGTGTTCAGAAAAAGTAATGTAGCAATTTTGCCTGTTGAAGTTGTCTTCTGCTGAGGAAAGGAAGTTGTCATCCCTGAAGGATATTTATCATAAAAGACAAAGGGAAAACAAGCAGATGCCAGACCAGAATGTTTTGCCTTCTTCCCAGTCAAGTCACCCACCAGAGGTAACATGAATTTCTTTACTTCCCGTCTCAGTTGAGGATATGTTGAATACGGGCTGGTTTCACATGAACTGGCCCCTGCTGCCACCTCCAGTGTTTTGCTGGAACAGCAGTTTGAGCAGCCGAGGGATGAACCAGCCCGGGAAAGGATCCAGCTGAAAAGAACCTCTGAGAACACCCTGAGTGAAGAGGCACCTTTGCAGCACAACCTTGAGGATGGTGCAGGGACGGCTCTGCCTGTGCTGAGGCTGCAGCTCATGGAATGCACTGGAACTGCAGTGGCACAAGAGGGATTTTCTTAGTGCTTCCCATGAAACAGGACAGGCACAGGTTGTGGAAATGATTCTTTATCATCTCTCTTTTTTTATACAGCTCTCAGTCCTGTACATAATCCAGCAATGATGTGACTGTATTGTGTAGATAATTCATGAATTGCTTTTGTAACCTACAAAGTTATTGTTTCAACATATAAACAGATATCATAGACCTTCTGTTTGTGTAAGTGAAATTTCAAAGGTTTTCTAGACAGCTGCTGATGTTGGATATGTTTTTTATTGATGGAAACTTAGAAATCTGGGAATGTGTATTGTCATTGAGTGTTACAGGCACCTTCTTATTGTCACTACCAAATGATTGCAGTAATATTCAGTGTAATGCCTGCAGTGTTATATGCTTTACTGGTGTCTTCAGATCAACTCCATTTCAAAGAAGAAAAGTTAAATCACAGTTTTTTAGCATTGTAACTTATTTCCTAGATCTTGACGTTGGACCCAACCCTGCACATGAAACCAGGTCAGCAGAACCAGGGACGCTGTTTTTTCAATATTCCTGAAGAGGTTACTCCCTTTTCTCCAGACTCCATGGCAGAGCCAGGATTTTCAAGTCATTGTGACACAGACTCTTTTTCACAGACAAGTCGTTCTTCTCAGTTAGATGATTCTCTCAGACACCCTGCCAGCAGCAGAGCTGTGCACTTGGACTTCTGGAGAAATCACCCGTTCCAAAGTGAAAACAGGAGCAGCTCCCCTTTTCCAAAGGCATACAGGGATGCTGACCATGATAGTTCAGTCAGCGCTGAGGAGGAAGAAACACTGACTTTAACTCCATCCTCTGCTACTCAGTGTGCCGACAACACTTTGCCAGATTACAGTCTTTCAGTAGCACCTGTTGAAGACCCTGTGGTAATGTCACAGTAAGTAATTTTTCCTTTTTTAAAAGTCAGAGCTGTTACTTTCATGGAAGAAATGAAACAACAATAGCAGTAAACCAAAGAAAATTTGTGAATTCAGTTTGCTTAGAACAGAGCTGGACATTCCTACTTTTTTTCTTTTTTTTTCTTCTTTTTTTCCCTCCTTAAAATACAGCTGGAGTATAAATAGAACAGTCATTTTCCACTTCTTACAATTGTCTTTCTTTAACCATCCTATTAATTTTCTTTAGACCACAATATTTAGTCTTCTTTAGACCATACAATTTATTCCAAGGCACAATATTTGTGTTTTGTCTTCCTTGGACGTCAAAGCCTTAACTGGAAGGCAAAACAATTTTCGAGGTTTTATTTGGTTATTTCTCTTTATACATAAAAATAAAAATACATCCTTCCTTTACAGGCTGTGGGAGGGGGTTTATTTAGGCAGAGAATTTCAAAGTTTGGGGGGGGTCTGTTTTCTTCTTTAGTGTCAAATGGTGGGAGAAGCACAGAACTACTGGACTTAGGAAAAATAAATATTCACTGTTGAAGCTCTCATGCTTTGCACGTGGACAGGCAGACAGGGCACATATTCCATGTGTGAGGCCCTGTAAGCTTTGTATTATGTTTGTATGTATTATTTGTATATAATAATCATAATTTCTAGTTGTATTAATGGAAAGAATTCTCTGCCTTAGATGACAAAACTTTCTTTGCTTTAATTCAAACGGAAAAAAGTTTTGCGAGAGAGATTTGTACGCAGAGTTCATTCTGAATGAAACATCCAAATGATTACATACAGATAGCTGGATATTTTTTTTTTTTTAATTCTTAATTTTAAAAACAGGATTAGGCAGAACCTGAGGGAGAAACACGCCCGACACATCGCTGATCTCCGAGCTTACTATGACTCGGAGATCCAGAGCTTAAAGCAGCAGCTGGAGGCAAGTCAGAGAACTGCTTCTGCTGAGGACCTGAAGAAAATCAATCAAAGTCTTGCTGACAGGTGCTGTTTGTCCTTCCTTGTTGTCTTCCTCTTTTCATGGTGTTCTTTACACTTTCAGAACTGGGCATCCTTGTGTTAGAATGGTTTGAAAAGTTTACGTCGCTCTTCAATTCTGAAGATTTCATGGACCTGTGATACTAATATTTCTCTATTAAATATAAATTTTGCATTATTTAATGCAGCTGTTCAAGCTGTGGCTGCCCCATCCCTGGAAGTGTCCAAGGCCAGGTTAGATGGGGCTTGGAGGAACCTGGGATAGTGGAAGGTGTCCCTGCCCATGGCATGGGGGTGGAACTGGATGATCTTTAAGGTCCCTTCCAACCCAAACCACTCCATGATTCTGTGAAAATCAGTTTATTTGGCCTGATTGTTGCTGGAGCCAGTACAAGCTTTCTTTGGGAATGACTGGCAGGCAGAGGTATCCTAAGCAATTTGAATGGGAATGATCTATGTTGTCCTTCTTTACCCTTCATGTCAAAACTCCAGATGATACAGGACCAATGTTGAATTCACTGCTGGGTTTGTGCTGCCCTCTGTGTGCCCCACTTGTGTATTCCATTAAACAGAGCTTGAATGGTTGCTATATATAGAACATTGATGAGATTTTTGTATCATTATTGCCAGTCAAAATACATATTGCAAATTCAGGCAGCTAAAATACTTCACAGAGTTTATGTCCTTCAGAATAATTGAGAAAGTGTGTGGGTAGCTGGGACTCTTTTGTACTTCCAGCACTAAAAGCTGACTTCTGGGCAGTCTTATTGAGTCAAAGTAGGAGGAGGTCACAGGCTGGGCACCAAAATTTGTGGAGAGGCTTGAGGAAGGAAAGAAGGCTATAAAATGTAGATTTGTTATTTGAAGATTTGTGTAATCTGTGTGTTCTCAATAGGTGTGAGCAGTTGGATGCAGCTCTGAACGAAGCCAGTGCTCGCATAAAAGCCCTGGAAAATAAGAATAATCTGCTGGAAAAGCAAGTGGTAAGTGTATGTTCTTAAATCAAGTTGCTTTTTAAGTGAAAGAGTGAGAGAAAAGCTTGTTCACTGTTAAGCTGATCTGTGTTTCTATGCTTTTGTCTTTTTATTTTCAAACTTTCTCTTAATATGTGACATCAGCCAGTGTGTTACACCACTGTTTTTCCCAGCTGAGTTTCTTAAGACTCCCTACCTGAATCCTCAGCACTTTTACTCATGAACTTTTCTCCAGGTTAGCAAGGATCAAAGAGTGAAATATTGTGATGTGTTTATCATGTTTCTCTCTAAATGTCCTAATTTATTGATTTTGCTTTAACTACTTTCTTATTCAAGCTGTGATAAAAGCAAATCTCACCTGTGCTGGGGCAACAATACTCTTTCTCTAAGTGTATTTACTCTGGTTTTGGCTAGACCAGACCTCTTTGGGTATGCACAAATAAATGCTGTGTTTATTAGTCAAATTACAGGACACTTTGTCTTGTAAGTTGGACACCTGCAGAGACCAGTTCCACCTTTCTTAGACATTTTTCTATGCTGGGAAGCAAATCAATCACCTGAGATTAGAGGCTTCATCTCTAGATATTATAAGTCCTGTAAAATAAATACATCTTTGGTGTTTCCCATCTTCACTTTCATTCTTGAAGCGTCACAGAAATGAGCAAAAAATCCTGTTTAATTCGTGTCCAGGTTTACCCTTGTTTTCTGTTTAGATGATTTCAGGTTGCACTTTGCACTGAAATAAATAATCTGCCAGGGAAGTGTTTATAAAGGACGTTTTCTCTCCTCCAGGCAGAGTGGAGGGAGCGTTTCCAGGCCCTCAGCAGCACTTCCAAGGTTCTGCAGGAGCGGATCGAGGAGATGCGGACGACCCACAAGGAGAAGGACAACACCATCAGCCGCCTGCAGTCCAGGCTCAGGGAGCTGGAGGAAGCTTTTGAGAAGGCCTACAAGTTATCTGATAATAAAAACACGAGGCTAAAGGAAGAAAACAAAATGTTTCAGAATGTAAGTGAGAGAATGGACAACAGGAAGTCCGTCCTGGGTGTGGAAACTGCTCCGAGTTTCCAACTGGAAAGTCTTAATGCACAACTAACACAGCAGAAATGACTCAGCTGACTCCTTGTAGGCTGGGTGACACTAATAGATATTTAAAAACAATTATTTAAGGCAGCTTATGTGTACTTGATAACCCTTTCCATAGTCAGTCTCAGGTATTTATTACTCTAAGTGCTCTTAGTTAATTTTATTTTTGAAGATAGTACGTGAAATTATTTTAGAAAGTTATTTTTTTCCTCTCTTAAGTTTGTTGGAGATGGACTAAATTTCTCATACCTCATCACAGCTTGATAAAACTGTTCATTGTGTATGATTTTAGGCTGAATCAAAGGAATTGTTCCTCCAATTCTTCAGGAATAGCTTTATGGAATGTTTAAATGGATTGGCCAAATGGGTATTAGCTGGAAAATCTACTTCATGCTTTAATTTCTTTTTTTTACAATTGAGATTTCAAAATACAAAGTCAATTTTAAAGTCAATGAGGAATTTTACTGGTTCATTCATTCAGTTTCTTTAGAGAGAGAATTTGAAAATTAGAAATACATTCTGTAAGTAGCTCTGTCTCCTCTTGTCCCATCTATAACTTCTTGTTCCAATTAGAAGATGATAAGAAGAACTTACAAAATGTCCTTTAATAGTACTTGTTATCCCCTGTAGTGCTTCTGCATGTGGTAGACTAGCAGTTGGGATGATTTTACAGCAGTCTGTTAATTGTGGATGGTCTCAGTGTGAGTTTTTGTGTTCTTTTGTTCTGTTTTAGCTTTTAGGAGAATACGAGTCCCTTGGAAAAGAACATGAAAGAGTAAAGGTAGGTGCACTCCAGTTAATTAAAAAACCAAACATGCAAACTACGTGATAATGTGCCATAGAATTTGCTGAATTAACTGATGCATTTTGAAAAAAGCTCAGGTGGAAAGATCCATGTTTATTTTTACTGAGAGCTTCTTACTCCATTTGCAGAGCTCTGGAGGGAAAAGGGGGAATTTGGAATATATTATTTTCCAATCATAGACAGCAAAAATACTGCAAAATCAAAGCCAAGGAAATTTAATGGACCCTTTGAAGGTGTATTTAATGGAGTGTTCTTGAGACTGATGTGGAGTTACTTGTTTTTCTTTTAGTGCACTTCTGGGCTTTTCACTTTTTTCTTTGTGTCCTTGTAGGATACATTAAATACAACTGAAAACAAATTGCTTGATGCAAACACACAGATTTCTGATTTAAAAAGGTAACTGTGAAACTTATTACTCTTTTGCCAGTATGAAATACAGACTATGGCCTAAACATCTACTTGTAGATTATAAAGGCTGTAGATCTTGCCAGTTTAATTACATTTTATGAAGCATTCCCGTTGTTTGATGTTAGTTGTACACACTAAAAATCTTGTTATTTTAGGATATGTGTTTTTTTCCTACTTCTTCTGCTTCCACAGCAACATCTCCTGGTCCTGTCTTTCTAGCCAGGTTACCTGATTTATTTAACTTGGAATTCCAATCCATATTTATATCTGTACTTAGATAGATACAGAGATACATAGAAATGTAGCAGTTTCTCTTGTTCTCCTGCTTCATCCAGGATATCTGAATAAAAATGAGTAAGCTAAGAAATATGGTGTATCTTTTGTGTCATTGAAATCATCTCCTAATGCATCTTTACTGCTTCCCCCTTAGGACAATTTTAAAACTTGAAGCTCAGCTCAAGCAGGTGGAACATGAAAATATGTTGAAACTTCGCCACATCACCGAGAACCGTTTGAGAACCTCTTGTGCCAAGTGAGTGAACGTTCCAACAACAGGAAAACAGGTCCTGTGTTTGGAATACTTTTTAACATGTGTTGGCTAAAAGTGGATCAAGATGAGGTCAGTCCATAGGCTAAACTGGATTAAACACATGTAACATAATCCAGAGACTTCACATGCCAAGAAATTATGAAACCCAAATCAGTACTTTGGATAATGGACCGGATTGTCTCTGGTCTTCCCAAATGAGTGTTAGATGGGTCCCAATTGCTCAGCTGAATAGGGATTTCCACACTCAACAAAGAATTTGGGAATAAAATCTAATACTCCAATAAGACATCGGAGGTTTTCCTTGTGTGTCCTTGATTTGAAAGGCTGATCACAACTTTTTATGGTTCTAAATATAGTTTGTACAGGTATCCTGAGAGTAGGGTGGGAGTTCAGTGACAATGCACACTCCAGTTTAAATTGGGAATTTATGTTAAGAGAATTAAAACTGATCTGTATTCTTCTTTTTTTTTTTTGTTTCTTTGTTGTTTTTTTTTTGTTTGAGGGGTTTTTTTTTATGTTTTAAAGACCTGAAAAACTTTGTCCCCCTTCTTTTTTCATTACTTAGTTATGGTTTCTTCAGTATCTCTCCCAGTTCAGCACTGATGCTGTGAAACTCAAAATGATAATTAATGTGATTTGTGGATATCCACTTGTATATATTTTGGTAGATCTGATTTTTGTTGATTACAAAGATGCAATTTATGTATTAATATATTAGAGGGACAGATTTCTGTTTAGAGCTCTTTTAATATTTCTGAACCAGATCCCTCAACAATGAACAGAAAAAAGGAAGACCTGGGCAGGGCAGACCATGTTCATCAGGGAGGGGGATGTAAGAGCCAATATGGATTTAGAAGTTAATCTGTCCCTAACTGATCTCAGAGGCTCAAGGAAAGCCTCATTCCAATTGAATGCCCAGCAGGATAGATTTACACAATAGTACTTATGGTTCATAGCTTGGATAAACAAGGCCCTTTTTTTCTAATTATCTACTTTGCTGTGTGTAAAAATCACATTGTTCTTTTGACATTTCAAGATAAGAATATACTAACAGATGCTTGTTAGTCAATATTTGTCACTCTCACATCATCAGTGGTGGTTTTTTCTTGGTTTTTGTTTTTTTTCTTCTTTCTTTTTCTAATATTTGGTGTCCAAAGGAAAGCTGGGATCAGATGCTCTGAACTACTGCAATAATCTCTACCAAATGTTTTCATGTAATTAGTTGGGAACTACTGTTACCCAAACCTTGGTCTGAGTAAGCAGCATTAAATTACAGGAAGATCATTGTGGAGCTTTACATTCTGAGCATATTGTGTAATTTAGACTGAAACCTCAACATAGGACTTTTTTTTAAAAAATATTTCACTTTTACTTTACAAACATGTTTTAAAAAGCAGTTATTTTTTCCCACGGTATTTACAAGTTTATTGTATATTTCTTTCTGTTTACTGGAATAAATAGCAGCTTTTTCTTTAAAACAAACAAACAAACAAACAAAAAACCACAAAAACAAAACAAAACAAAAAAAGAAAAAAAAAAGAAAACCTCCAAAGCCTTTTGTAATTTTGAAGCTTTTTATTCCCACAGCAAGTTGGGAACTCCTGATGTCAGCAGGAGAAAGTGGCTGATACCAGGAGCTGAATATTCCATCTTCACTGGCCAGCCTTTGGAAGGCCAGGAAAGCCCCAAAGATAACAGATTAGAAGAAAACTATATTCCTTCCAGGTGAGTTGGTTTCCTTCAGTATTCACTATGAGGGAAAGTGGAACACTTCTAAAATTAATAAAGTAGAACACTTGTAAAAACTTGTATTGACTAGATTTCTATTTCTAGATTTTGTACTTGTTAAATAGAGTTAAAAAAAATTCTCAATGTTGTAGGTGCTGAACAATTACTTAAAAACAAAACACTCCATTAAAAATTTGATCATTTTTTTCCCTCCACTGCTTCACATCCTTTAAGGTATCACTCTCCTCCTGAAAAAGATTCTTCACAGGAAGACTCTTCAACAAACACAATAGAAAAGAAAGAAAATGAGATGTCAGAAGCACCAATTATAAAAGCCTTTAAAGAACTTGAAGAAGGAAAAGTATTTAAAGACTGGGGGACACAGACAGACAAAGAAGACGCACCAGCCAGTAACTCTTATTTTTATATTCCTGGGCATGTTTTACTGGCTTTTTTTTGTCTACATGTCTTGGTTTTGGTATTCTCAGCATTCAAGTCCATCAGGCTTCAGTGGAGGGATAAAAACAGTGTTAGCATGCAAACTTCTGGAGTTTTTCTAAGAAAATTCAAAATTAGATAGTTAAGTGACTTGTTTAGAATAGAGGGAAGGCAAAGGTTGCTGTTGGGTCTCAAGCTGGAGACTCGTCAATGTCCTCTTTTCTAAGAATATCTCAGTATTTATAAACAGTTAATGGAGCCCTAAGAAAGCTCTGGCTGTACATCCACTTGAGTTTTGTTCTCATGGTGTTGTATTGGAATGTTATTAAGGAAGCTGGTGTGTGTGGGACTGCACTGAGCTGTTGTAACAGGGGATTCAGGAGCCTTGTCATGAGAAAACATCGAGTCTTTCTTAAATGCTTTCTTAAATGCTTGTACTCTTGGCTCAGGCAGGTACTCCAACTTTCTTTCTCAAAAGATGCTTTTGTCTGATTTCCACTGTTTTTCTATTAAAAAAAGGAAAGAAAGGACCCCACTCTGCAAAGATCCTTTTCCATGAGTTAAACTGTCTATTCTGTGAGTAGAAGAGAGACTGGAACAAAACAGCACAAATATGTTGATGTGAGGGAGACTTAAGTGCAGCCTTTGTCATTTGTTATTCAGGAGAATATTTGTGAGTTCTCATATTGAAAAAGATTGATTAATATAACACCTTTTTTTTCTTTTAACTAGAAACATCAAATCGACATCAGACTGTTGGGTTTGTTGAAGCTTCTTTAGTTGCCACCCCGGAGAAAGGGAAGGACCAACACAGACCCAAAAGGTTCAGCTCCCCTTCAGGCCAGAGGTCATCGTCCCTTCCTCCTTCCAACAGGAAACCCAACACTCCAAGTCAGTGCTTTTCTCAAGTTTGCTTTGTGTTACTCGAAAAGTAGGAGCAAACAATGACAGGCTGCTCTAGGAGAGAGCAAAATAGAGGCAGGATTCCTGCATTACTCTGACAGTCTGAAAAGGAGAATGTCTGTAATCACAGCAAATGTGAGAGCTCTGAGTTTATTTTCATTTCTCTGTGTTGTGATGCACTTTTCATCAAATTTAAATAAACACGTAGACAGCTTTGAAAAGCATTCTTTTAGGCTGTAAGCACATGAGTGGGAGGTACTGCACTGGGAGGTTTAAGGTAGATAAACATAATTTGTCTTTTGCAGCAAGAAGAGAGATAATGTTGGCACCAGTGTCTGTGACGTACAGCCCAAAACGATCTCCAAAAGAAAACCTCTCCCCTGGATTCAGCCATTTGCTTGGCAGGAATGAAAACACAGTGACAAGGTACGAGTGTGGTGATTACAGTTGTGTTCTGATCATTACTAGAGCAGGAGGATGTTTATTATAGAGGCTCAGTGCTGCTGGTTCTTGTCTAGAAAGTGAGTCATGTGAAGTTTTCTGAATATAAAGCTGAGTTTTACTTTCTAAAATCTGGCAAGGAAAATGTAGAAGGGATGTGGGGTTTGATAGTGACACAACATTGCTCAGTGACAAGTAGTTAAAGAAGAATTGTTCTGGGGAGTAAGTGCAGATCAGATGTGAATAAAAGTTGAAAGTAGGACCTTCCTACTTGTCCTGGTACCTACGAGCATTTTAAAATACACATAAACTTACCTTTCTGCTAACTTCCTAAATACTGTGGTTTCTATCAAAATCTTTGCTTGGCAAAGCTTACAGAGTTTGAGAACACACTTAGCTGTGAGATTAAAGTGTAGGACATGTGTGTGAGGAATAAGAAATGTCCAGCACTACTCTGAGAGTTCCTGAGGATTATGAAACAGGAGCTCAGGGTGTTCAGGAGCAACAGCTTGGTGAGGCTCTGAGAGAAAGTCACACAAATGAGAGGTTTTGGTGTGTGCAAATAGGAGGACATTGGGGTATGGTGCTATGAACAGGAATCAGAAGATTTGCAGTGCCTGTGTGATATAAATAGTTTTATAAAAAAAAATGTTTGTTTAACCAGAAGGTGAAAAAGTAGAAAATTCTGTATTGCCTGATCCCTGATTTCTAACAAGTCATTGCTGTGTGCTTCCTGCTCTGTAGGTTTGATATACTTCTAGATGACCTGGAAGCTGGTGCTACATCTACTTTACAGCACAATAACCCAAGGAAAAGGCTCCAGTTTCTCTCACTAGATGATGCAGAAGGTAATCTGTCAAAGTGGGGGGAAACTCTTCTATATTTTTGTACCACAGTTCCTTCCACAGTAGTAACAGCTGCTTAACTGGAAAGCTGACCCTTGACGAAGTCCAACTTTTAAAAGTCCTCTTTTAAAAATCTTGTCTTATCCTTGGAGCCAGAGATATACCATTCATACAGTATTTTATTTTTATGTATATGTGTGTGCACAAACACGGCAGAACAAGAAAAATAATTAAATTGAGGAAGAAGGGCAATACATTTCCCTGTGCTTAACTCAGTTATCCACTGCATATCTTAGGGGGGGTCTATATTAAGATGTACCTGAGTCATACTAATGAAATTCTATTGCTAAACATTGCATTACAGATAGCAAAAAGTAACTCTAATAAAACCAGTTCTTTCAGGTTTTTAAATGATTGATTGAACCAAATCTTTTCTCGCCTTCCTAAGCCTTGTCACAATGTTCTGCTTTTGTTTTTATTGATGCATTTATTTAGCCTGGTGTTTGCCTGACAGCTGCTCTGCTTGGTGATATTTAGAAATGTACCAGTAAAAGTAATTCCTAATTAGCACAATAGAGGAATCTGTTTGTTAGCCAAAAAAATATGTTGTGCTACAAAGATCACTTGAGAGATGACCCCTACAAATGTTTTGCATTCTTCTGGGAAGTTGTTTAAGGCAAGGGACTGAGGCTTTGCTTCACTGTCCTTGGTTCGCATACCACCACAATCATGCTGCTTGTGCTGTTATTGCTTTGTTTTTCTGTCCTATGCAATCATTTCCCAGACAATTACAAATATAAAAATATAAAAATCCCCCTGCTTTGTTGCTAGGAAGGCAGCATTCAGGTGTCAGACGCAGCTCTTGTGCTGAATCCATCAACAGCGGGCTGAAGAGGGCGGCAGCTTGGGACGAGAGGAGCGCAGCTCAAAAATATGAGCCGGTGGCGTCGCCTGGGGAGGAGGACTTCAAATACACAGCAAGGATCACGACTCTGGCTGAAACAGAGAGGCTTTTTGATGAGCTGACTCAAGAAAAGCAACAGGCAAAGATTATTCTTGTTTTCAAGTTGTGACAAAACATAATTGTTGTACGAGAGGGGAGGGATGGAGCCGGGTGTCCACGCAGTGCGTGGCTGAAATTTGTGCACAATTTTAGTGTCACGCTGGGAATGTGCCATTATCCTTCCCTGCTCTACTTCCAGACCTTCTCTGTCCCTAATTTCATTAAAGGACAGTCACTGGAATGCCAACACAGTGTGAGTGGGGATTGGCATGTTATTATGGTCACAGAAGTGAGTGTTAAAAGACAAAGCTGTAGCTGTATCAGTAATCCATACACCTCACCTCTCTTCTTGTAAGAGGAGTTGGGAAGGCTCATATTGGCTCTTGAAACTCTCATTTACAGCTGAAGTGTTTTCTGTTATTAGATTGAGGCTGCACTGAGTCGAATACCTTGTTCTGGTGGAAGAATGACCTTGCAAGCAAGACTGAATCAGGTGAAAAAGCTTCTACATCTGACTGTCCTGTTAAATTGCTCTTCCACAATTTGAGAATACGTAGAGGAAAGTTCTGCTGTGTAGTGTGATTTCTGTGGCAATTTTTAGGTTGGTTTTGGGTCTTATGTTATTGTTTTATATTGTTCATATCTTCTATTTTTTGTACATGGCATGAATTTTGCCAACTTGCTGCAAGAATAGTGTGTTCTTGTGATAACACTGAGAGGTAGATAAAGGCAGTAAATTAACAGCATGGAGTTACAATGGAATAGATCCTTGAAACTGTGGAGAGGATGTTGTGCTGTAGGAGAAATTGCAGAGTTTAGTTTTTGGTTGGTTCTTTTTGTCTCCTTGAAAGTATAAAGAGGAAAGCAAGAAGGTAAAAATAAGTAGTGTAGGTGGAATACAGGAAAGTGCCTTCTTTGGGAAGCCCTGCAGACTCTTTTAATAGAAACAAGTGTCTCAAAGTTGTGTTTTAAAGGTCTCTGAGAAGCCTTCAGCTTCAGCATTTCCTAAATTCTAATCCTTGTTAGCAATTAATCAGTTTGAAATTAAAAAATCAATACTGCCACTCATGGTAGTGATCAGCTCTTTGCTAAAGATGTCTCCCTAATTATCAGCCTGTCCCAGTTCTTGTCAAGTTTATCTCCTGGAGTTTCATAAGTCACGTGGCCAAAAAACCAACAACCTACAAATACACACATTAAAATTATATGGAAAGTTTGGAGGTCTGGCTCTAGTTTTTGGGTGGTAACAGAATACTGATAATGCCTCAAAAAGGATACCAGGAATACAGGAATAACAGGAGTTTCTTAATTTTAGAAGGATCATTGAATTTTTTATATTATTAATGTTTTTTTCTCTTTCTTGTCTTTAACTCTTCCTTTTAGGAAGCCCTGGAAGATCGTTTGGAAAGAATTAATAGGGATTTGGGGTTGATAAGAATGACTCTGAAAAGATTCCATGTTTTACGGACCTCTGCCAATCTCTGACAGTTCTCTCCTGACTGCAAATATACTCTTTTCCTTTTGGTTTTTTTTTTGCACTAATATATAATTATGCACTCAGTAAATGCAAATTGTTTTGTATTTTTATAAGCCCTCAAAAGTAGTTTTACAACCATGTTACCCTTTACAAACAGCAATATTTTGTACTTGGAACGGCAACCTCTATTTTAAACATATTTTTATTACACCTGAGAAATCAATGTTTATCCTGTATTGTAATATTTTTAGAAATATTAATTATTTTTAAATAGTGATATTGAATTTATAATAAGAATAAGAAACTAAAAGGCAGCTTGTTTTCAGGAAATGATAGTGTTACCCTTTTGCACTTGGTTTTCCTCCACCATTTTATAAATATTTAGGGTGTGATGTAAATATTAGCCAAGAGGAGATTTTGAACCTTAATACAAAAAGCAACATGAGTTACCTGTGTTAAAGAGAACTGCTGTTCTGTGGTAAATCCTTTCAGCTGAACCCTTTAACATGGATATTTTTCATTGTGACAGAACTGTGAGCAATACTTCCACTATGGCTGTGGTAGGAAAATACTGCTCTGAATTCCCTGATGTCTGCAGCAGTCACAGTGAGTAGTGTTTGATACTGTGAGTACCTGGATTCACCTGACAGCAGCCTCCCTGTCTCCCAGTGAACAGCTCAGCTCCAGCTGACTCTCCAGGACTGGAACTCCTTCCCTGAAGTTACTGGTTTCCTGTGCCAGGCTGGGTTTCGTGCCAGTGTTCCCATTGTGAACATTTCATGTATTTGTGAACAGAAATGCATTTTTCTTGGTGAAAAATCCAGATTTGCCAGTTGACATGTTGCTGCATTACTGTCCAACATTGATACTTTGGTTTGTATTTTAATATTAAATAAATGTTTAATTAGATTCTTTCCTCCTGCCCAAGTACAATAATAGGTTCTGGGATATTACATCAGCCATAATGTAGGTTTTAATCATATTGTGTGTTTCATATTCTGTCCTTGTTCAAGATGTTTAGCCACCAATGATGTGATTATAGGGCCAGAAGAGCTGTCATAAAGGAAGCTTGAGAAGGTCTGATTCTAAAATTAGAGTGCTGTGGTTTCAGATATTTCATGAAGAACTGTCCTACCCATGCAGAGTCTTGAAAATCTTGTGGTTTTTGCAACCCCTTGTGCCCTGTGGGTCCTTTTAGTACAAGACCAGAGGTGGGGAGGTGTCAGAGATGTTTTAGTTCCTCATTCCCCTTTACTCTAAAATGTAGAAATTGGGTCTGACTGCATGGACATGACTTCCTTAAATATATTTCCAGTCCCCACAAAGAGATGCACAATTTTTATGTCATTCCGTGTTCTTACTGGTAATTTTTACTTAGAAGGGGTGGAGGGAGGAAAAAAGAATCTTTGACTTCCCTGCTCAGCTCTATTTAGCCAAAGTTTTCCCAGCATTTTTTTATTAACAGGCAGAATTTGAAAGTATTCTTGAGAAGTACCACTCAGCCAGCAGGATTTTTCCATGGAATCCATCACAGGAAAATTTCATGAGTCCACTGATGGCCTTGTTTTCTTTCATCAGTGCTACAGCAAAACCAAAGAATTTTCCTGACAGACATTAGAGGCAAGTAGGTAAATCAGCTCAGCTCTTTCAGTGCCTTTCCCTCTCACCTCCCTTCATCTCCACTCCATTCTTTCCAGCACTATTCATATTCATGGACTCCTTTTTTATTACATCCAAAAAACTGAATCGTGAGTCAGAATTTATTTTTTAATCAAAAGTCCTCCTCCATCTGTTGGAACTCTTTAGGCTATTTCTGTTCTATTATAACACTGAAGGGGGGAAAAAAAAAAGTGTTGCTTTTGGTAAACTTCTAGGACAACCTTCTGAAATACCTGTGTGACACGGGGTGACCTGTTCAGTGTGGTACCTTCAGCCTGATTCATCAGAGGGGCAGAGGCTCTGCAGTTCCAGATTAAAGCAGTGGGAGGCCTGAATGCTCAGTGCTCCTGAAAATCACACCCGAAGTGCCAAAAACTGGGACACAGGGAGCGTGTTTACTGTGGGAACCAGGACTGTGCCGGCCGTGCCCTTCGCTGGACCCTGTCCTTTTTTAAAATCCCTTTTAAATTTCCCCTTAACACGAGAAAATTCTCTCTTTGGGGATAAATAAGGACTTCCAGAGAAGGAGAGGAAGCTTATGCCTCCTCTGTGAAGAACTTTAATCATCTTTCCTTTGTCTCACCTGACACATCCCAGCTATGTAGGCATTTACTGCCTTTCCAGATCTACTTGGTCCTGCCTGGAGCCCCAGGCTCTCCTTGCCTCACACTGGCCCTTGGAAGACACTCCCATGCATAGTTTTCTCTATGATAATAAACATTACAACACCTTCAGCTCTGAGATTTCACCTTTGGAAAATAAAACTTCTATTTGTTCACGTTTCTAGAAAGCAAATTAAAAAAAAAAAAAAAGGTGTGTTGTAGCAGTGGTAGGTTTGGGTATAATCTGCCTTGCACTCGGAACTTTGTCTCTAAAAAGAGCTTTGATGTGAACTAGAATTTACTGTAGCAATGCAGGGAACGTTTACAAAACAAACGGGGGAGGAAGAAGGGCTGGAACGATGCATCCTGGAAAAACACCCCAGGAGCGACTGCAGGAAACGAACGAAGGTTCCAAAGGCCACGGCAAATTGTTTTTCCTGCGGTTTCTGAATAAAGCATCGCTAAACTTTTAGAGATTTTTTTTTTTCCCCCCCAGTCTTCGCAGGGAGTGAAGCTGGGGAATCCCCAGCGCTGCTGCGGAGGGGGGGCAGGTGAGCGCAGGGACCGGGCTGGGGGTCGGGACCCGCCGACACCGAGCGGGGAAAGGGGGGCCGGGCCCGGGGCAGCCCCGCACCGGCCCCGCACAACCCGCCGCGCCCGCCAGGCGGCGCCGCCGCCCCGCCCGCGCGGGTGCGGGAGCGCCGGGGGCGCGGGGAAGGAAGTGGCGGCTCCCGGCGCTCCCGGGGCGCGGGACTCGGCTCGGCGGGCGGAGAAAGCCGCGGGGCCGCCGTGCCAGGGCAGCGCCGGCGCGGGGCTCCTCGCCTTCCCCGCTCCCCCCTCCCCCGCAGCTGCGGCGGCCCGCCCGCCTCGCCTCTTCCCCCCCACCCCGCCTCCGCCGTCCCCGCAGCGCCGGCGGGCGAGGAGCTGCTGCTGCCCGCGCCCGGCCCGCCCGCGCCGGGGATTATGCGAGCGGCGCGCGGGCAATGTCGGCAGGCGGAGGCAGCGACCCGTAGGCAACGGCAGCCGCCGAGCCGCGGCGGCACCGGCAGCAGCGGGAGCAGCAGCAGCGGGAGCCGCGGCCGCCGCGCCGGGAGCAGCCGGTGCGTGGCGGGGGGCGGCGGGGCGAGCCCCGGCACCTGGCGGTGCCTCGGCGGGGGCGGGAACCGCGGCGGGCCCGAGGGCAGCGCGGGGGCTGGGGGGGCGGCCGGGCCCGCGGAGCCGCGGAGCGGCTGCGGCTCCGCCGAGGGGCCGGTGCGGCGCGGGGGCCCCTTCCCGGGAACGCGGCGGCGGAACGGCCCCCGCGGGCCGCGGAGGGTCCCCGGCGGTGCCTCGGGGCTGCCGCGGCCTGAGCGGGGCCGGGCGGTCCGTCCCCTCCCGGGATGCGGCGGTAAAAGTTTCCCGGTGGAGCGGCCGGTGAGCGGGAGGGCCCCGCGGCCATGGCAGCGCCCGGTCCCGCACAGCGGCACCCGCAGCCCCGCGCTGTGCAGGTCCGGCGGGGACACCGCCGTGCTCGGGGCTCGCCGCGCCGGCGGGTTGTGGCAGCGAACACCGCGCTGTGCCCGCGGGGACGGACGGACGGACGGACGGACATCCTCTGCGCCGGGTCACGGCACGGGGAGCGTTCGGGGTCGGTCGTGGCTCGAGGCCAGACCAGCCCGTCCCCGGCAGAGCCGCCGGCCCGGCCTCCTCCTGCCTCGATGCCGCATCTCCCGGGCTTGGATGTCCCCGAGCTGGGCTCTGGCAGAGGCCCCGGGGGCAGGTTTGTCGTGCGGTCGCCCCGCGAGCCCCTCGGACGAGGCCGGGCCGTGGGGACGGGTGAAGGTGCTGCCCGGGGTGACCCCCCGTCCCTGTGGTGGGAGAAGAGGGTGAGACCCGCAGCAGCATCATAGAGAAACAGCCTTGGCTCAGTACAGCTGAGGGAGAACCTCGTGGGCTTTTGGGCTGGAGATCCCCCTGCGCTCAGGGAACTGCTGGGTTCTGGTTCCTCCCTGGAAACCGGCCGTGCTCCTGAGGCGGTGCTTCCCCCTGGGAGGGTGGGAGGAAGAGGTTTTTTCCCTCTGGAGAGCAGGATGCCCGTTCCTTAGGTGGATGATGGGCTGGGAGAGGGGATTCTCTTTGCTGGGCCCGGCAGTCTTTTCTTCCGGCCTCCCCATTCCTTGACAGAAGGGGTCCTGCCTAATGTTCCCAAACAACCCTGGGCTCCATCCTGGAGTGCACTGATGCCTCGTGGCTACAGCGTGGACAACTCCAGCGTTTTGTCCAGCTGTGGGAGGGTTAAATCCCTTACTTCACCTCCTCCCCAGGCTCTCTCTGCTGAAGGAGCTGAAGCCCAGAGTGCACGGAGGTGCTCAGCCTGGGGCTGGAGCATCCTTAGGGAGCCCCTCAGAGCAGTGCCCTGTTCAGTCAGCCACACAAGTCAGCGCTATCACCTTTTGTGTTAAAATGCCGTGACAGAGGCAAAGTTTACTTGAATTATTTAAGAAAAAAAAAGTTCCTTCCTATGTTAGTACCTGCTCTAAAGTGAGAACTTCCATCTCCTGTGTGCCCTGTGCGTCTGGAAGCTGCTTGGTGGGAAATACGATGTCAGGGAGTGTCTTCAGTCTGTGAAGACATAATCTGTGTGTGCTCAGCTCTGCCCCTGACAGCGGTTCAGCAGGACAGTGGCAGTAGATTAGTCTTTGTGGACATCAGGACTTAAATATGTGGTCTGAGTGCACGTGGGAATATCTGTGGCTTTAGGGCTCCTTATCCTCCGATGGCTCCCCGATCCTGCTCCCTGCCCACATCTTTCTGCTCGTGCTGTATTTTTATCACGCAGTTTATTTTTGTCGTGACTGTGACTGTGTTGTGCTCCCGAGTAACACAAGCCGCCTGACTGTGTTACAGAGTTCAGCACTGGCTCCTGGGCGGTTTGTTTTCCACTGGTCAATAGGAGACTGCTGTTTGTAGGGCAGCCTTTTTCCCTCTTTTCCCTTGGCAGACCCCGTGCCTCCGGTGGTGGATGGATGGCCGAGTGCCTGGCTGTTCTGACAGGTAACTGGGTAATTGAAACGCCTCCTCGGGATGTACAAAATAGAGAATGGCCAAGCATGAAAGCACCACTGCAGACTTGTCCTGGCTTGCTGTTTTTCTCAGGAATTCTGCTTCGTGGTCCTTGTAGTGTGTTCTGGTTGTGGCAGCATCTCTGGGAGGGAAAGAGAAACGAGCAGCAAGGTCTGGAACGCAGCTTGTACTGCTTCCTTTTGATGGAGTGGAGTTCTGGTGGGCTGCTGGGTCCATTAATCGTGTTTAAGTTTCTGTCACTAACTTTTAATTAAAAGCATAGTTGATACCACTTTAATGAACGTACAGATGTTAGCCATCTTCATGCATAAAAATGCTTTTTAATTCCCTTACTATTCCCTTTATGGCCCTTAGATGCTTTTGTTACCATCTAATCCGTGTACAGTAGCAGCTGTTTATCTTCTTAATAAAACTTTTTCTTGCATTTGTGTTCAGGAAACAATAATGCTTTGAGTAAACAATTCCCTGGTATCCTTTAGTGGTATTTTTTTTAAGAAACTTGGCAGAAAGGCTTTTAAGTGATGTCTAAATAGTGAACTCCAAGGCTGACAGTCACCCCGAGCCTCACGTAACTCCACTTGTTGGTGATTGTTCCTCAGCTTATGTGAGAAAAATAAGTATCCCTTAGTGTATGACTTTTGATTCTGATGAGCTTACTGAGGATCTTTCCCCCAAATGATAACTTCTTATTAAAATACCCTGTCTATTTTGGGTTTGCTGGTGTGTGTCAGTGCGTTTGTCGCTTGTTGTGCATCTGACAGCCCGGGCATTTATTGTGATTTACCAGCTGGCACGGGGGAGTTTTATCTAACTTCTCATTTTGCTTGACAGCAACCAGTTTGGAAAGACCTGGCCCTGATTTTTTTTTTTAATAGAAATTCTCAAAAACTTATAATTGACAGTGGAGCTAGAAGGCTTTGAATTTAAATAATTAGTTTGGTTTTATTCACAATTTGTCACTGTTTCTATGAGTTGGCCAAATAGAGAAGCAGCACATCCTTCAAGTGAGCTAATTTAAAGAAGGCTCCTCCAATTAGTCCTAAAGAGCTTTAATCTCCCCCCAACATTCAAATAAAAAATCTTGTCATTCAGTTGCTGTCTTGGCAGCCTGAGTGGAAGGCTTTGGAAATGGCAAGTGAAAGCTGATGCTCGCTCCCCAGTGCAGTTTGACTCATGCCTCTCATGCATATTCACCGTAATGTCCTGTTCCAGGACCAGCAGGATCCCTCTAGAAACACTTTTGGCTTTTTCTTTTTTTTTTTTTTAATGTGTTTTTCTTTCAGGATTTCTCTTGAGAGGGGAGAAACAGGCTTCAGTGTCTCTCTTCTCTTTATTTTTATTTTCTTAGGAGGAAAAAGCAACACATAAACCCCATGGTTTCTTAATGGCCAGTTTCTCTACATGGTGAAGATGCCTCCTCATTTAATTTTAAAGCTGGCTGTCATGGAGTGTGATGCAATTAATATTTCTGATTATCCCCCCAAATTAGTAAAATATGTCTAAATTAAATTTTGAGCCTGAAAACATATTAAAAATAAAAGTGTTCTGTAGTATTCAGTGTGACTGGAAATGGAGTAATTAATGGGAGGGGGGGAATAAATAAAACACTTTTATTTATAACTTTGTTTCCTGGGTGTTGGAGGAAATCCAAATGCCACAAGATTGTGCTGGGGCAGAGTCTGTCTGAGCTCACCCACAGACTGAAAGGGAATGTGGCTTCTCGAGTTGTGGTGTCCATGCCAAGAGTCCTACGAAATTTTAAATGAACAAAGTAATGAATGATATTTGGATGTTCTTAATGTAAGAAGAAGAAAGCAATTTAGCCTGGGGCTGACCCAGATCCTGACACTATGGGGAGTTTTAATCAGCACGATGCCAAGTGAGTACACAGAGCTCCTGAAGTCAGGCTTGTGAGTTTTCCATAGGGAAGAGGTTTTGCTGGTGTGACTGTCTTTGATGGTGATTTTTATTTTTTTTTAATTAAAAAAAAATAAATTCTTAGAAGCTCACAGCAAAATGTTTCAGTAAATCCCACTGGCAACTTAAAAACCAGTTGGGAGAAAAGTATCTTTAATTTTGAAGGGTTGGTGGGGGTCCAGGGGACCTCCTGAGAGAGGGCAGGATCTGGAGATGGAGCTGCTTCCCGCTCCTGCAGCCCTTCCTAAGTGTGTCTGAACAGGATTGGGCTCCAGAGGTGAGAAGAAACGAGGTTGCTCAGGCAAGTGGAGGTAAATAGTTATGGAGCAAATCTGGGTGCAGGGGAGAAATCCAGTCAGCACAGAGCTAAAACCTGCCCTGGAGAGCTGGGGCACATCAAAGTTGATCCCAGAGAGACCATCCAGGAGGAGAAAAGAGAGAAGACAGCATCTGCTGCATGTGGGCTTCCATGTGCAGGGGATGGTAACAAGGATAGCGGGGATCTTGGATTGGTGGTTGAGGCAGCCCAGGTCAAGGGTGTGGAAAAGGTGTGGAAAGCCACAGCCGAGAACCTGGCACGGCTCTGGACTGTGGGAGTGACGGTGCCGGGGTCATTGCTCCGGTATTCCCAGGGCTGGAGCCTGGCAGGATGCACATGCCAGCACCCAGGAGGGCAGGGACAGAAAGCAAACACCTTGGGTGAGTCAGGAGTACTGGGCAGGACTCAGCTTTCCAGGCAGGAGTGGCGCCCACAGCAGTGCCTGGAGCTTCCGAAAACCCCTCGTGGCAAAAGCTGATCCTCGGCTTCTCCTTTCCGAGGTGGTGCTTGAGAACTCCAAATAAAACAGATTTGAAGACCTACAATATCCAGAAGTCTGCATCCTTGTGGACATCGAGTTTTCCACAAGAAAATCCCCAAGCCTGAGCACTGAGTCTCTTGGACAGCGAGGACTCTGCGCAGGTTTGACAGTCCTGACTCGGTGGGTTTGGCCAGCTGAGGTTGGTGGGTGCTGTGGCGCTGGCAGCAGGAATCTTAGAGCTCTCCTTGGCGGGAAAACTGTTGGGATTGGGTAAGTTGGGGAGACTCCTTTGATGGGATGAGGAAAAGTGATTTGCCACTCGTCCTTTTCTGTACCTTTAAACAGTTCAGTCTCCTCTTGGAGATCAGATACTGGGATTTCTCCCTGGGATTTTCCATCAGTTTCCATAGTCTTGTCATGTCAGGGGGAGGGAACAGAGGTCTGGACAATCCAGTTAAGGAACAAGAGGTAGATTGCTGTGAGCTGGGAAGGCACATCTGGGCATGGAAGTGAACTGTGAGGACTTGGGGAGGAAAATAGTGAATGAACTGCTGAGAGTTTCGTAGGCAACGGGGATTCCTGTAACAGACAGGGAAGTTAACTCTGATTTGTTTGGATTGCCGGCACTTACATAACGACCTTCGGGACACTAATTCAGGCGTATTAGCTGACTTAACCCCCAGAGCAGTGACCTGAGAAGGCATTTGTCTTTAACAGCACCATAACCAGTTTGGAGGGTGGGGGGGTGTAATCACATCAGCACCTTGAGGGCTGTGTTGGATCTTTAGGGGCGAGGCCGCGTTATCTGCAGCTCCAGAGAAGTTTGGTATGTGCGTGACCTGACTCTGGACGTGAAGTGGGGCCTTAATTCCATTACGTGCTTTAAAAGGTTATGGAAGGATTGCAGGTTTTTGTAGGACAGCCCTGGTAAACAACAGTTCAGCTCTGGCTGTGGGTTACTCATACAGGGTCTGGTTTGGGATGTGGGGCATCACTTTGGGGCTCTTTTCAGATATTTGGGTTGGAGTCGGAGTTACCTCTCTGTGGGCATTTTCCAAGAGGTGAAAAAAGAATGGGCTGCCATCAGCCACTGCATGTTTGGAATGAACAGCAAAACAATTTCATGTATGTATTTTGTATATAAATGTGGTGTAATTATGTTTTATATACATCAGAAGACAATGCAATGGGAATAATTTCACTTGTGGTTATAATTTGTTTCAAGATCAATACCATAAATTAAATAGCCTCCTCCTGAAGGTAGAAATACAGCAGAATCCTGTTCTCTATGTGGGTGGCTTACCTATTTTAATGCTGCTTTCTTTTTCTTTTTTTTTTTTAAAGAAGGAAATAGAGATTTTATATTTATCATATCAGATGAAATTGAAATCTAAATATTTACATCTTTTCACTGGATCTGAGGTTGAGCACCAGCTGTAGGCGTTGCCAAGCTGTTTAGTTGTCTCCTTCCCTGAGTAGGTTGAGTTCTCCAGGGTGGTGGAGAGATGGAGCCTCATGTTTTTGTGTGTTATTTCCTAGCCAGTCTCTGCATCTGGAAATCCTTCCCTCTGTGGGCTTGATGACCCGGCCTCACGTTCAGAGGGTGTTCTAGCCTAAACATGCTGAAAGCTAAACATGTGTTATCTCCAGCAGGATGCAGAGTTAACTGCAAGCTGTGAAAGTGGAGGGGGAGTTCAGGATACGAGGATGTAAATAACTCGGAGATATTTGGTGGGGAAGAGCAGAAGGGGAAGGAGGCCTCTGCTTGCTGTTTCTCTGCCATCCCCATCTCCTCAGTAACACTTTGAGTGCTCTTCACAAGCAGAGGTGGAGGATCACTTCTGTTTTTAACAAGGGTAAAACAGAAACACACGTATGGAGTGTTGCAGGACACAATTCAGCAGAAGAGACAGTAAAATCCCAGCTTTCTGTCTCCAGTTTTGTTTTGTTTTCCTTGTTTCCAGGCAGGCTGTTATTTCTGAGCAGACTTAACATGGGGTTTTTTGGCTTCTGATGCACCAAAACCAAATGGTAGAGAAGAACATATAGCCTGTTTTGTTTTCCCTCTCTCCATTGTTTTCAAACATAATTTATCCAGACTTTTGGGACCCATTATTTGTCTAACCTGTATCTGGATTATAAAACATTGTGCCAGGTTTTAACTTCAAGAAACAGTAAACATCTTCCATCAAATATCCTCAAAACTGTGTTTAGCCCAGGCCCAGTGTGTCCTTTGTTTCTTTTGGGACTGTGGAGTAATTTTAATGCTGTCTTTTGCTTACATTTAGTGCCTGTAAATAAGTTTTTCCAAAGGGCACCTTTAACATGCTGCCTGTGTGAGAGGGAAGAGCATATTTGGGCAAACCTACTTGAAGGATTAACAGTTGTAGTCCAGCTTCTGTGTGTTGCTCTGCCTTCCCAGTTTTTGTTTATGCTTTTGTTTAGAAGAGATGGTTTTACTTGCCTTGCTGAGGGTGGGCACTTTGGTACCATTAGGTCAGATCTTCTGCATCATGTCTGCAAAACATCTGGGCAGAGAGGATGAAGAGGAAAGAGCTTTCTGTCCTCCTCCTGCCCATTTCTTCATACAGTTGTCCCAGCAGAAAAAGGAGCTTGACAGAAAGGGGAGATTTCATTGTCAAGTGGAGCATCCGTATTATCAAAGGCAGATATGTCAGAGCACTTTTCCCCCCCTGCTCTGTCTTTTGTTCTCTGTATGTCATTTTTCTGACAGAACTTGTGTTTTATTCCTTGTTGTCAAAGTAAAACTGAATAGAAAAGAGGTATTGTCTTATCTTGAACATGGTTACCCAAATCATCAGCTAAACCGTGTTGAGAGAGAATTTTAATTCCTGATTTAAAGGCTGAGTATAATTTGGCTTTTAGACCTCCCATTCTTCCTAAATCAAGTTTATGGTACCAGCAGCCAGGAGTGTCAGCTTCTGATTAGAAACATGTTTGGAGCCACTAAAAATCTCCTTGAAATCAGTTTGACAACTGTTTGAGAACCACCTTTTTTACATTCCCTTCAAGTTCCCTGCCGAGGTCTCTTGCAGCAAACTTGTAGATCTTGTAGATATCTGTCTTTGCTGCATATTTTATTGAACTTGCTCTTAAGCTTCCTAGAGGAATGCACAGAGATAAGCTTTTCAAAGCTTTTTAAAAAATTTAGTTTTACATGAAAACCTGGAATCAGCAAGATGAGAGTTAAACTGGCTGTGCTCAGAGCACCTTGCAAGGAAGTTCTTTTTCCTTTTGTGTGGTTTTTTTTTTTGGAGGTTAAATCTCGATTTCTCCCCAGAATTTCTGGTTGTGTAGCCCAGGTGGGTTTCTCTGGACATACAGGGTGTCAGAGGGTGCAACCAGGTGAGGCAAATCCATCCCACTAGCACTGTGGGTGACAGTTGGGGTGGGCTCAGGGGTCTTGGAATGCATAGGTTGAGGTTGGGAGAAGGGAAGGGAGACTGAGTGGTGCTTTTCAAGCTTCATTCCTGCAGCCTGTGTGGCCTGAACCACCTGGCTTGGAGAACTTGAGCAGTTCCTCAAGGCAGCATCCACACAGGCGCCCCAGGGCTCCACGTTGCAGGAATCAGAAGGAATTCCATCTGGAGGTGGGAGAAACAGCCCTTACAGCCTTTCTTTACTCGAGGCTGGCACGGAGAGCAGAGTGAGTGACACATTTCCATTTGACTCATCCCTTGTCAAAGTGGTGACACCCTTGAGTCACATCAAAAAGGAGCCCTTGAAGCTGAATTGGCACATCACAGAGCAGGTGTTTGCTGGGGGGTTTTTTTTTTGGGTTTTGTCCTTGTTAAGAAAATGATTTTCCCCTTCCCTGAGATGGAATGAAGTTGATTAATGCTTTCCCTAATGTTCTGGGTTAAAAATAACAGGAAAACCTGATTCAGGTAGAATGTTGGATGTTGGCTGTAGAGATGGTCAAATAACCTGCTTGGAATAGTTGTGAAGCCCTAAAAAAATAAAATAAAATAATAAAAAAAATGAGTGCCCAGTAGCCAGATGGTTGGAAAAGAACACCCCACGATCAATGAGGCAATATGTAAATATTTTCAATCATTACCACAGTACTGCTGTGTTGACATTGAAATTCAGAGTGTTATTCTCTGGGACTCCTCATTGATCAGCAGATGAGCTCTGATAAAACAGAGGATAAAAGCACAATACTGAGCATTATTATGGATCGTGGGTTTCGTTGACAAGGACAGGCTTCCATCAAGGGCTGGGAATGGATTTCAGACCCTATTTAAGCATGTTACTGAGCCACTGTTTCTTCCCTGGCTGTCAGCTACCAATTAAATGGTGTTTTATTTCTTGAGCTGCCTTATTTAAGGTGAAATACTGCAGAGTTGACTAATTTTTCTGTGCTAATTAGCACATTTGTATGGGAAGGGGAAAGGTGGAAGCTGACGTCGAGTTCTCTGTTTGAAATATTTCTGGCTAGAAATGACTGGAAAATAATATAAATCAAACAGTTGAATTAGAATAATTTTTTTTGGGGAAAAAAATCCTCCTGAAAACAGGCTGAGGAGACCCTGTGTGGCTGATTCACTTCGAAATCTTCACAGGGGTGATGGCATTGTCATCCATAAAACATGGAGTGCCTTTGGCATACACAGGTGCTGAACCCACCCAGAGGCTTTTTCTTTATTTTTATTTTTTTTTTAATTTTATCTCCTCCTCCACTTTTGTGCTCCTGGAAGAAAGAAATCCTGTAGGTTTTACTGCTCTCAGAGGGGAGTTTGAAGCTTGGCTCTAAATAAGATGCTTTTAAAAGCTGCTTTTTAAGCTCTGCCCACCTCAAAACAGTTCCATGCCAGGGTGAGGCAGGTGCTGCTGGTGGTGGCTCCTGGGATCCCACCATGGAAGCAGGAGGTCTCCTCTGTTTGGGAAGGTGATGTGTGTAGGGGACAGGTTGCCACCTTGGATATTTGATATTAAATGTGACTCTTCCTGTTTTACACAGACTGATGTGATGTTCCTAAAAATCTTGAGTGTAGAGGGGTTTTTTAATATTTTTTTCTTGCAATCTGATCAGAGCAATGTGTTGTAATACTTTCCGCTCCAATCTCCACTTTAATATAAGGGAATAATGACTTTTAAGCGAGGAATAATGACTTTTAAGGAAGGAGGGAGAGGGCTTTGCGAATGAAAAGGTCATTGCAACTACAGCAGGGTCCAGAGCCCAGGCAGCTTCTGGAAACATTTTGCTGTTTGTTTTCTGTCCCTTCCCCTTGGGTCTGGCTGCTTGCAGTGAGGCCAGGACCTTGTGCTCCTTTGGGAATGTAACTCCAGGGCATTTTGGAGGGGCCAGATGCTACAAACATCAGAGAGGGGAAAATGGTCCGGGTGCCTTTCCAAGCTGTTCGTATTTTCCAGTTAACTGCTGCATTTATCCTGCATGTTGATTAATTTCCTGGCACGTCCTGGAGCCTGTTCCTACAATTAGAGTTCTTCAAGATTTGGAATTTTTTTCTCTCTGGTTTGTTGATTTTCATTTGCTCTCTTATATCCCCTTATTTTTTTAGGGCAACTTATAGGAGAGCAGAAACCACCTTCTCTGAGGATCAAGGGCTCTGGAGACTCTCTGTGGTCTCAAACTGATGCTTCCAAGCCACGGCTGTGTGGGGTTTGACCACAGCTGACACTTGGTAGGGCTTAGTATTTATTAATGCAGATTGAGCTGAGCTGAACCAGCTGTGGTGTTGTTGAGGGAGAGTTTTGCTGCTTCATTTCTCCCTGTAAGACAGTGCTCTCAGTGGCTCTGGCTTTGCAGAAGCAGCATGTGAGTCTTGCTTTTTATTGCCAGTGCTTGGCAGACCTCTGGTTCGAGGTGTGAGGCTGCTGTGTTGTGGTCTGTGGTGGTCACCAGGTGTGTTTGTGGGAGCTCTGCCCATCCCACCAATATAAAGGGTTTTAGTGGTGGCAGCAATGGTGCCTCTCAGGGAAGGACTGGAAGGTGAAGTGCAGCACATCAGTTCAGCAGAGAAGCCCTCAGAAGCCAGCAGAAAGCATCTTATAACTAATTAATCATCCTCCTTGGAAAGGTAAATGTCAGCTCTGTTAGTGCAATGTGGTGTGTGCAGCATTTGTGATAAAAATGAGCCGTGTGGCACCTCTGCCTCCTTGTAAAACATATTTCTGTGTGAATGTGTCTATTAATAGCTGGGGTCTGCTTTCATGGACCTGTAAGATGGGCTGTTGTGCTGCTCCAGAACAAACTAGGCTTTCATTTGGGTCTGAGCCACTCTGCTGCTCAGAGACTTCCTTGGGGAGATGCTTCCCTGGAAGCCTTTCGAGGAAGGCAGGGAGTTTGAAAAGTTCCTCTTTGCAAATCGCCCATAAGAAAACTGTTGTTGTAGCCTTTTGGGAGCCCTTGCATTAACTCACATTTCTCTGTTTTTGTTGGGTGGCTTTTTCCTGGCACTTTGGACAAATGTTCCCCTTCTTTAACAGTGCTGGAGCCTCCCACATTTGAGCAGTTTAATTTTGAAGCAGAAGCAGTTTTAACTGTGTATTTGAGTTCCACACAGCACAAAATGCTTCTGAAATGCAGCCAGAGTTAATGGTTATAAAGCTAGAAGAGGCTTAAAACCTGACAATTTTCAAGTTTCAGTTTTGCCTTGGTATTCTGTTCTCACACCTAAAAATAAGAATAGCAGCAGCGGCGGCTTTAAAAAGTGATGACTTGGGAATACAGTCAAGGTGAATTGTTTATGATTATTCCAGAAAACAAGTTTTAGAAATATGTCATAATTTCCTAGGCTGCATTAATTATCTATTACTTTCAGTGTTTGCTGATGGTGTTTCTGCTTCCCAGAGGCAATGCTTTCAGTTTCTGTTGTGCTCAAATGGTTTTGCTTTTAATCACTTTCGATTTCAGTACCATTAGCAGGGGTGCAGAGAGCTGTCTTTCTGTTTGGAACGATTGTTACAGGCTTCAGGTCACTGAAAATGAAAACTTCTGTCATCCTTCCCCAGTCTACAACCCAGGGGAAAAAAACCAGTCCTAAAATAAGAAAGAATAAAGCATGTGGGAAGAACCAGGGAGACAGAGCAGGGCCTGGGTTGACTCAGATTTTTACAATTTATTTACTAAAATGTAGGTTGTGGTGGATGGTTCTTTTGGGAGAGTGTAGTCTGGCGTATCCATTGTCTATAGAAATGTGTCTATTCTGTGGAAAATGTAGAAAGAAAGGATATGGACAAATCCCACCGTGCCCGAGGAATGAATTATTGTATAACATGTAAAAAGTGGTCAGACTCAGACAGACTAGATGTATATTGAGTTAAAAACTATGTATCTGTGATAAGTCCTTATAAAAAAGAAAGGTAATATGAGGATTCTTGTTTACTTGCAAATCAGAATGGTAGAACGGCTGAAAGGACTAATGAGATACTTGCTTTTCTGAAAAAGTGTTTAAAAATTCAAAGGCAAAGCAAGATTAAAATGTTGTATTTCAATACATTTCCATCATACACATTTGAATAGTTGCTTTAGAGAGAAAATCCTTTGGGCTTTGAATCATTGCATTGTGTATAACAGTAGGGGAAGAAATATTTTAAATTTTCTTTCACAAAAACAATTTTTTTCTTAAAGGATTCCTTCAGAATTTGTTGGGCTAATTCTGCCCTAAAGCGCACAAAGAAATTCTTGACACGGGTTTGTGTCTATCAAATATTTCTGTTCAGTTGTAAAGATGTAGTTTTAAAAGTCGTGATGATTTTCAGTGTTAATTTTGTTGTGAGCCTGAAGAATCAATTTTATTTATGAGCTGGTCTTGACTGTGTTAACGTTGGCAACAAGATCAATAGTCAGTAAAAGAGAAGAAAACTGAGATTCTGTTTCAGATAAACTCGGATCAGATCCTAAACCACAGGACCACAGACTGGACCTGAAGTTTCCACCACAAATAGATCCACATTTATTAGTTGCATGACAGAAGGTTTTGAGATAGGTGAAGCAACTTGATGCCTGACACTTTCGACTGTTTTTTCATTATTATTATTATTTTAAACCCAGCCTGGGAAAGCAGAAGTGGCATTTGGGCTCCATGTGCCTGGCTCAGCTGTGAATCAGCAAATGACGTTAATAAGCATTTGTGGACTAAATATATTTTTAAGCTGTCTGGCTGCTGCTCTTGGTGAGATTGCTGAGATTAATGGGCCTTCAATGTTACTCACGTTTGCTCTTCCTCCAGGACGAATCTGACCCGTGCAAGCACTATTATATTTTTTAAATTGCTGTGCAAGAAGGTACAAGAGGAAAGAGCAGTTAGTGTTTTTTTAAACTCTTGCTGAGACATAAATCTATCTGTTAACTGAAGCAGCGTTTGCAGCTAAAGGCAGCAGCGGTTTCTCCACACATTTCAGGGTCTTTGGTGCAGGGAGCAGAGCATGTTGGTGTTTTAGTTATTTTTGTGTATAGCTCTTCATTTTTGGGTGCTGGTCTTAAGGCTTGGATCCAGGTTCTAATCAAGGAGATGAGCTTTTATTTGTGGGGTTGTGGACCCAGATTTGCATGTTCTGATGCAAAACACAGCTCCTGTGCTGGGAAGGACAACTGTGCCCTTCCTGACCTGAAGGGGAAAGGACTGTTTCTGCTGATGGGGAGTTGAGTGAGTTAGAGGCAGTTTTAATCTGAATGTGTGGTTTTTTGGGGGGATGTGAGAGCTGCTGAAGCCTGTGGGTGACTTGTAGGGGAATGGCTGCATGAACCCCAACCTTCCCTGCTCCATCATCCTGGCAGACCGTGTGCTGTGGAGAGCCCTGGCTCTGCTCTGGTTGCTGCTTGGAGAACAGCAGGGCAGAGAAACCAGGATAAGCCAGGAAGACCTAAAGAAACTTGAATATACTTGGGGGGATGATGGCTGCTAGTGGGTAGCACATGTGCATGCCCTAAAGTGCAACCCAGCTGCTTTGAAAGTATAATTAAAACCAGTGTTTGGAGGTAAAGATGAGACTCTGCCTGAAGGAATCTCTTAGAAAGACAAGGGGCTGCTTGGAATAAGGGAGCAAACAGCATAACCTGCTCAGCTGGGAGTGGTTACAGGTTCCTTCTGGCCCTCAGCTCTCCTGACAAAAATCAGCCTTGGGGGAGAGCAGGTGGCTGGAATACGAGTGTGGATGGGCTGCCCGGGGTTGTGTGGGAAGGGCTCTGGATCTGCCCTCCTGGGGGCTGTTGGTTCACCATCCCTCGGCCCCGGCTGCTCCAGCAGCCAGGGGAGCTGCCTTCTCCGTGCTCTTCCAGGTGTGGAAGGATTTGTGGGGGTTACAAAGGCAGCTCCAGCTCTGCTTCCGCCCTTGAACGTGGGATCCTGCCCGGTCTCTGGGGGCTGTTGGGAGCAGTGCTGTGATGTGCCAGGATGATGATTTGTCTCCGTGGAAGTTTTTCAGCACCCAAATTAGAAGGGAATGCTTTAAAGGGAAGTGTTTTACAGAGGGAGCACGTGAGGGTGGTCAGTGCAATGCGCGTGTGTGTTTTCTCCTCTCTCTCTCTTTTTTCCTTCTTAATTTCCATGAGTTAGAGATGATGATGACTCATGGCTTGGAAGGCACTTTAAATCCCTGAGGTGCTCATTGCCGCCTACTATCACGTATTGAATTTCTGACATACCGGAGGGATGTCTGCACAGAAACTCTGATGTGCAATTAGAAAATGTTGTAGCTTTATGTTGTTTGCATAGAAGCCGTTAGCATGGAGTAACTGGGAAAAGAATGCAGCTTTATTCCTGCTCTTGATTTCCCATGGGCATGGCAGTTAAGCAACTGTGTTTTGTCTTTCTCTAGGATGTTGACACATGTGGACCAACAGTGACATCCTTTCTCAGCAATGCTGTCTTTACTCCCTCCTGCATTCAGAAGCATCTAGAGAAATATTTTGCAGAAGGTAGGTGCTGACATTTCAGCTGGATGGCTGTTCTTTTGCTTCTGGATTAGGAAAAAAACCCCCATTTAGATGTTACTAGGGAGAATGGTAATTAATCTGAAGGTTACTAACTCGCTGCTGGTGAGAGGGGATTAACCTGAACTTGAGTTCCACTTGAATAGATGCTCGGGGAAAATGTGCTAAAATGGAGTCTGGAAGAATGGCTGCATGAGCTCTTTGGGAAGGGCTTGGCACTCACAGGACATGGTTGGCTTAAATTGCATAGACGTGTGCGCTGGTAATAAACCTCTTTTTAAAGAAAGCTCCCTGCCTTTTTCTTAGTCAGCATATTTGTTTTTCTTTAAAATCTTTGAAATAAATTCATTACAAGGGAGAATGGCTGCACAGGATGTGCAATTAACAGAATTTTTAATGGATATTTAAATCTTAGGCGTCTGAGTTCCCCCCCCTCCAAAAAAAATCTTAACCATGTTGATTTTATTTGTGTTGTAATAAACAGCTGTGCAGCCTCTGGTACTACCATCAAACTGTTGTTTCTACCTTTTTTTTCCCCTCTGAACTTTAAATTTGCCCAGAGGATTGAAATGCAGCACTTCCCAATGAAGAGTGTAGGAGGGGAAGCAGTAACCCTGTGGTGGTTTTTAGCAAGTAAATGTGAAGAGGTTGTGTTTTTTATGGATGTTGTTTGGGGGTTCAGTGTGTGTGCCTGGCTCCCACCAAACCTCTTTTGTGTGAGTTCTAGAAATGTAGATCATAGTGTGAAGTCTCCCTACAAAATTAGTGGCTGAAGAGGAGGTTTTTGACAGATGGAGTGTCAACCTTTAGACTGACTGCATAGTTTTGCATCTTCTTATTGTCCTCCAGTACATTCCTCAGCACTAAGCTTTTTTTTCTTTTCCCTTATCAGAAAGGGTGTTTTCAACTCCCCCAAATGTCTCTTTGGGGTGATACTGTGGTATAGCAACTTTGCATTTTTGCTCCCGGATGCTAAAACCCAAAAATTGATGGGTTTTGCTTCAGGAGCAACGAATTGCTGGGAAGAAGAGAAAGAATAAATGAGTTTGGATCCGGGGCTGTTCACTTACCAGAATGAAATGTGATTTCAGTTTGTGTGGATTTATCGCTCAGGGTCGCAGCAGTTACACTGAGCCCACAGTGACACCAGCCCTGTGTTAACATGAAATATCTGTTGAAAACTAAGGGTGATTTGAATACCTTAATTATCTCCTGGCGGGGAACTGGCTCCCAGTGAATTCATTGCTGTTCCCCATGTTGATTCTCTTCCTGAAGCCTCTCTTCAGGATTAGCAGAGCCAGGCTGTTCCCAGTTCTTTGTCTTGTCCCTTAGGAATACCTGATTTCCTTGGGAGAGAGCCCGGCAGCTCCTGCCTGCCCTCGCTGAAGGAGCTGTGGACGGGTCTCTCTGGGAGCAAAAGCTGCCGTCAGCAGCTTTAACAGAGGAGTTTATGCTCGTAGAGGCATTAATTGCCATGTGAATTTGTGCTCCTGTGCTGAGGAGGAACATCTGTATCCCGAGAGCTTTCCCTCCTTGTGTTAGGTCACGAAATCCCCCTTGGGCCGTTGTAGAGGGGAGTGTTTTTCTGGGAATTAGCAGTAACAGCAAAGAAGAAATACAATCCTTAGCAGTGCTCAGGGTTTGCTTTGCCCCGAGGTTGAGGCGCCTCTTGTTTCACTTGCCTGGAGGATTTAACAGGGCTGATGAGGTGCCCAAGTGGTCATTAATTTCCTGGGCAGGTGAGGGGAAACTGCCTTTGGAATGGTGTTCACAGCAAAATGAATCCAGGCTGTTTGCGTCAGCAGAGAGCCAGGAACGTCTGTGGATTGGCAGGTAGGGAATGTAGGGAGAAAAATGGGTTTTAAACCTTGTCAGGGAGTGCAGTGTTTGTGAAGACAAGAAGCTGAATAGCAGTGTTCAGGAAAATGCTGTAGGCACTGGGTAATATTCCCCTCTCTCCTGCCAGCAGCCCTCTGTTTTTCCAAACGTGGAGGCTTTGAATCCAAACTGCTGGACAGAGTTGAAATGTTGGGAGAAGGCTTCTCTGCAAGTTATACGTGGGAGTATTTTGGGTGGAATAACTTCAAAATCTAGGAAAGTGTCCTCAATCCCCGGGATGTGTGTGCGTATTCAAGCCCTAAGTGCTGGTGATTCTGGAAGTTGTGGGACCTGGGCAAGGAGCTGGTGGGGGAAGCAGTGGGATGGGGAGATGGAGGATGCTGGTGCAGAGTGAGGAGGTACCTGCAGCTCTGCATCCTCCCTTCTACCTGTCCAAGGGCACTGTGCTGCCTTTTTGTGTTTCCACTGCTCCTGCAGCTGCAGAATCCTGGGTGGGATGAGGAATTTCTCTCTTTAAGAAGAAGAGGCTGATGTTGGGCAGGAGGATAATACGTAGGAGAGGGGAAAGTAAATGAGGTGGAATCACAGGGTGCCTTAACCTGAGAAGATGTGAGGCAGGTGGGGACAGGGGACTTGTGCACTGGGGAGGTGACGTCCCCTCCAAGCAATTTGTACAAACACACAAGGAGTGTGTGGTGACCTGTCAAAAGGAAGCACAGGTTTGCATTGCAGTTGGGTCCTTCTAATGCCCTTCCAGGACCCCCTGCCTCGCCTGCAGCACCTGTCTCTGCCTATGCCGTGCTGGGCTGTGATTTTCCACCCCTGGCTGTGTAATGTGATCAGCTTTTCTCCTTCCAGAGCCTTATGTCCTTTTATGTGGACACAAATTGGGGCTGAATCTTACTTTTTCTACATCCTGTACTTACCAGGGGAGTTACTGTGGGATCCATGACGTGAGAACTGAATGCAGAGAAATCTGTCCTCGTGTTGGATCCTTCATCAACTATATCACAAAACTCACTGTAAGGAGTTAGATCAAGGTGATAACACTCCAGAGAGCTGGGTGATGGCTGCTCTTGCATGGCAAGGACATGTGCTGCTGTTTGGCAGCACAGTTGTGACATTCCCTCTCTGAGCGTGTAAAGGTGGTGGGTTAGTGTGGCACTTTTTACTGTGCCAGGCTGGGAGAAGAGGGAACTGCTGATAGGGAAAGGAGGAAGAATGGGATCTTTTAAAGGTGGGAGATAGTTCCAGGTAAACTGAGTTAAACCTGGCAGACTAGGACATAAGTATTTGAAAAGGTACAGAAGGATCCCTTTTCAAAAGAAGGGATCTTGGTAGTCCCTCTGTATAGTCTGGCACTATGAAATTTTTAGTGGAACATGGGTGAGTTTGTCTTTTGGTGGTTTTCCTCCTTTTACAGTAGGAACACCAGACACGAGGAACTGTTTGGACACACGTATTTAACTGGGAGGAAAGAGCTGTGACGCTGGTGTGGTTGTAACCACAGACTAACTGACAGTTTCCTGCTGCAAGAAACTTTCTATAGATCTAAACCTCCTTCGTTTGTGTTTGTTTTTCTGTGCTGTTTAAATATCTGAGGAAGATTCCACTGCTTCGAGGCTTCTATTTTTTGATCAAGTCTTTGTTGTAGTAATTTGGGGGGATGGTGGTGTGAAGAGAGATCATTACAGCACTAATACAAAATCAGGTGAAGTCCAAAAGGTTTTCCTATATTTTACTGTCTGGTTTAGCGTAAAAGTCAAGAAGTAACCCCATCAAATGTGTGTCAGACTGGTTTTGCAGTTACATTTGCATGTACAAAGCTCAGTTTATTTCTGGGGAGAAAGGATGCAATCATGTGAACCTACTTGTGTGGCTCAGACTCTTCATCCAATATTTTCATGGCATCATTACTGGCTTCCAACTCTCCTGCCTCCTTCCCAGTCTTCTCCCCTGCGATGTGTTAAATATCACAGCTGCAAAAATGAGGGCACGTTTTTTCCCTGCTGTTCCCATTCCAGCTGGAAAACTTGGACAGATCCTTCCCTTGTGGTTTGTGATACTGTAAATAAAGGCTTGGGAGGTCACACGTTTTCCATCTCAAGTTATTTTGATTCCAGTGCTGGAATGGGAGGGGAGGAGAGGAATAAAAATAAAAACAAAAACAAAACCTCCGACTGTTGTGGCTTGTTGTGGGAAAAAAGAGCTCATTAATGTAAAGGGAAAGCAGTTGAAAGAAAGGCCTTTGCAAGGAGGACTTAGTCTTTGACTGAAGCTGAGACTGGGATAATTAGGGTCAACGATTTCAAAGGAATCTTCCATTAAGCTTTGAAATAAAAGTGATCTACAAAGGAAGGCCCTGAACACGAGGCTCCTGTGATCTGGTGCTGTTGCTGGGCAGTTGCTTTGTGGCTTTAAAGGTGTACTGGCGTGACTGTGGAGGCATTTTGGTGAGTAATTTTCACCTGGGTTCCTGTGAATATGGTTACTCATGGCCTGAAATGTCAGTTAAGTGGGCTTTTAAACGTGGAGCTGAGAAGTTGTGGTTGGAGGTCTCTCTGGCTGTGATGCATTTTGTGGTTGGGTGACCCAGAGTCGCTGCTCACAGCCCGGGGCAGCACCCCTTGGTCTGGGCACAGGAGTTGGAAAACATGTTTGTGCCATTTACCTCGAGTAAACGTGCAGTTCAGCCTTCTGAAAATCACCACAGGATCGTGGCTGTTACTGCTGCTGTTCACAGCTGGTGTCCTACATCTGCAGGCTTGGTCTCCTCAGCTGTGTCCCTTTTCATGTTGGTGTTTGAGGCTTTGAATACTCACAGAAAACACTGTTTAGGCTTAACCTTACACACGATATTTTTCCTTTTGATATTTGTATAATCGTGTTTTGAATTTGCTAAGAAAGGAGCTCAGGACAAGGTCCACTGAGCTTTACTGCTGGGTGGTGATGTGCTGAGTGGGGTGAATATTGGCTTACAGGGGAGGAACTAACACGTACTGGCAACTGTGTCCCTCACTTCTGTTGCGTTCTGAAGAGACCTTTTCCTGGTAAAGATTTTTTTTTTGTTAGTTTTTTGTCAAAACAGGATACAAAAAATGAATATAATTTGTCACTGCAGAACTCGCATTGTACCTTGACAGAAGTATTTCTTTTTCCATAAACTGTTATAAATATAAATGTACAGCAGGAGCAAAAGAGAAACATTCCACATCTAGATATTAATCTCTGCACAGGGTAGTCTTTTGATTCAATAACTTTTCTTCCTTGATCTTCTTTTGCATTTTTTTTCTTTAATGGGCACAGGACATATGGACATAAAAAATAATGGCCCAATTTCACCCCTGCTGTAGCTCATTGACGTCATTAAAGCTACAGCAGGGATGACTTGGCCCAGATTCTTTAAAAATAAGACCTGATGAACAACCCCTCATGGAAAAGCTCCGTGGAGAAGGTTGTCCTGAGCACAGCATAGAGCAGATGTGATGTGACTCACTGTGACATTCAGTAACATTCCCATTGGTGCCAATCCAGGGAAATGGAGGTGGGACTCTTCCTGGAGGGGACAGAGGGCTGCAGATGTGCTGCAGATCTGCTGCTGTTGTGGCTTAATAGAGGGATGGAAAGGGGTGATTACTGAGGTGAGAGGAGGGCACTTAAAGCAGAGGCAGATCTGGGTGGAGACCTCACTGGCTTGGAAGTTGTCAGAGGTGTCTCTGCCTGAGGGCTGGGATTGCATGTGGGAGCCAAAAGATGGGAACCATGGTAGAAAGGATCCATGGAAAAACTTGGTTTGAGTAGGTTTTCAGGAAGATGGTTTGGGTCTGGTTTGTATTTTTGTACTTTTTCCTCGCTGCTGCCCAGAGGTTTTCTGTGACATCCAAGTGTTGCCACACAAGGATCTACCATCTGAACACGGCAGCTCTCCCTTCCGTGGCATAAAGGGGCACTCCAAGGTTCAGTATCCTGAGGTAGGTCTGAGGTGCAGCTGCTTTTACAGGGCATATTTCCCTCCTTATGACTGTGGAATAGAAATTCCAGGTAATGGAGGTGAAAGAGGGCAATGCAGATCATGGGTGAAAATAGTAGATTTGACCTTTACTTAAATGCTCGGTCTGAATTAAGCTGAAAAATGCACTTTCAGATCTGAACACACTGGAAACAGAGACAAATGTGAAAGGTTCTCAAGAGTTGTTGACTACTTTCCATTTACTAAAATAGTAGTAGCGATTCATGGATGGTGGCTCTGAAAATCTTTACACCAACATACAAAGCGAGTGTTTTGCTCACTGTTATTTATAACTGCAGGAAGAAACACCTTTTACAGAGCAGTCAAAGCCCCAAAGCTGCATCTGAGGTGTGTGAATGCTTGATCCCTGTTTGTACAGCCAATATTCATTGCCTGGGGTAGCTTTAATTTAACCGAGTTCTTGGTGGTGATAACTGTATCTAGCCAAGACAGGTTCTCTTGCAGTGAGTCCAAGAAATCAGATAGTTCTTTTTCTGATGCCAGACTCTTCTGGTCCACTGAATATAACTGCAAGAACACATAGTTCCCAAGGAGGAAAATGCTTACTGTGTTTTTGGTGACAGCTGAAGCTGACTTGGGGGAGGGCAAGATGGAGCCAATACCAACCCTGTCTGTTGCTGAGAGCGTGTTCGTTTTAAGGGAATTTAAGTTGGAAAGTTTTTTGCTGTGGAAAGCCAGAACAGTGTCAAAGTGACATTGCCTAGTATAAATAGTGAAGGGAGAAATTAAATCTTTAAAATATATTCAGTCGTTTGATTAGTCATCCAAAACTCTGCTGGTGAGACAGGGAAAGAAATCTGGGCTTAACCTGATAAATGTCCTTCTAACAGTGGAAAAAGTCATAAAACCCAAAAATTCATGATATCCAGAGAGACCATGCAGCAGCTGGCAGCAGACTTCCAAGGAAGAGTATTAATCCGAGAGGAAGTGGGAGGAAAAGGTAACCAAAAACTGCAGCCTTGATGGCTTTTGAAAGCAAAAGGTATTTGATGTAATGCAGATAAGGATGATTATCTTCTTTTATTGCACAGAACACGCCCTTGTCTGATAAAACTGTCCTGCTTTGAGGTTCTCTGTCCTCGTATTGTCTTCCTTCATCCTGTTCAAGCCCCCCTGTGTCAGAGTGGTGGACTTATTTAGGATCTAATTCTGCTTCCACTGAGGCCAAAAGCAAAACTTTATACGTGTGAAGAGCACCTGCCCTAGAACTGCAGGTGAACCACCACCAGACTGATAAGCAGCATATTTATGCCAGATCCAATAAATGCTTGATGACTGGAGAGAAGGGTTGAAGAGAAGATTCCATCTAAGAGAATGTAAGAAAATTTTAAATTGCATGTCTTTGACTGACCTGTAGCAGTTAATTTTCCAGAGCCAAGGCTACATTGTCATGGGTCTTAGCAGACTACAGGAATGATTAAGTTCTGGGGTATGTAGAGATCCTTCTTAATAATCAGAAGTGTGTCTTCTGGTTGAAAAAACAGTTTTTCAGCAGGGTGGAAAATTGTAAATAGGCAGCAGCACAGGGTTATGGATGCACTTACACAGCACACACATCCCTGGAAATCAAATCCAGCTTCCTTTCCACAGGCTGAGCAAGCAGCACTTGGGCAGTGCTGGGAAATGATGTGCTACAGCCAAGTTTTGGTTCGTGTCCTCTGGAACAGCAGCACGTGGGTGTCACGTTGCACAGTCCCCAGGGTGTGGGGGTTATCAGGCAGATAACCCAGGCTCAGCCCCAGCACTCAGAGGGTGTTTCTGGGACCATTGCTGATGCATCCCAGCTTTACAGCCTCGAGTGGAAACTCCAAAAAATCCCAGTTCTCACTGAAGCAGCATGTTCTGCAGTCCAGGTGTGTGTTAGTCCCTGTGCACTGAGTGGATTCACTAGTGGATATATTGACAGACTCTTGTGGATCCATTTTGTTTATGAAGAGTTATGAGTTGAAGTCAATATGCAGATCAGGAGTGCTCTGAGTATCTAAAGAAAATCCTTCCACTGTGTGTTTCTGCACCATGTCAGCAGGAAGGAAAAAAGAAAAAGAGAGCGATGCAAATACCATCTCTGTTTATTCAGATTAAAAAGCAATGTGGGGATGGAGCCCTAGAGAACAAGGGAACTGTTCAGTGCTGAAGGAGAACTTTCAATTTATTTGATGGGAAATTTTAATCTCTTCTGGATGATTTAACTGTTAAGCTCTAGAGCAACAGACTCACTGCAGCTCATCACCTGCTGAGTGCTGGGGTTCCACTGGGTGCTCTCGAGTCCTGTAGAGGTCTCTAAGGTTGAGCTGCTTCTTCAGAGCTCACAGAGTAGCAAGGAATGAGGAAATGGGAACTTTGAAACAGCACTACTCGTGTTTATAAAAGAACTAAGGAAATAACCTTGAAATTGATTTGAGCTTGATCAGTGGCTCTGGTTTGTCCACTAACTCTTCTGTACGTAACTAGAACGCAAGCAACCAATAAAAGTTCCTTTTAGTTTCTTACTATTTTGAGGTTTATTTTGATGGATTATGTTTCTAGGTAACTGCCGAAGGTTATTTCTGGGAAATGCTGCCAGAATGTTTATTAACATGTGACTAGACCCAGGTAGAGTCCCTTTAAAAAATGTGGCTGTGCTGTGCACTCTAAGTGAGGGACAGTGACTGTGCTCAAGGGTGAGTCCTCCCAGTTCCCTGCCCACGCTGAGCCTGGAAATAACTCTGTCAATAGTAGAAATGTCACAGCAGGAATGACTCTCTGGATGTGCCCAATTCCATATATCTAAATGAGCTGTGATCCTGGATTTAAAGTGCTGTTTCATAGCTAAGATAAGAGTCACATGAATTAGATTATTGTTGGGGAAAAAAAATAGAGGGGTGCTGATATAAATACTTCTGTGGGAAGTTTAGAGAGCATTAGCAAGTCTTTTTACATTTATGAACACCAGTGGTCAAAGCAGAATCCTGCAAGAGATGCTTTCCACATCATAGAAACTCCAGTCATTAAAAAAGTATGTATTGGATTAAGAAGCGTAGGGTTATTTTAATTTGCCTTTGAGTCTTCAGATGTCAGTGTAAGCTTTAATCAGCAGCTGTGCCAGTGAGGAACTACCACATGAAATGGAAACAGAGGATATGGACAGAGATGCTCCTGTCTGAGTGATTTAGGGGCTCCCCAGCACCCCAGTAGGTTACTGCCCCAGAGGTATTCACGTCTTGAGCACTCTTGTCCCTTTTGTAGCTGTGTCAGCAGCAGACAAGGGTGGTGTCCCTGTGATTTGTGGAGCTGGATGGTGCTGGTGGGTGCCCAAGAGCATCCTCCCAGAGTGGGAGACCCCTGCATAAGAATGTGCAGCACCTGAGCAGAGACAGTACAAGTCTTGTGATGGAAACAGCTGGCACCTGACTGCCTCTTGGGCTTTAAAATGCTACTTCCTTTCCCTTCTGGGAGTTTCCTCTGCATATGAAACAAACTCCTTGAGCTCTTTGTCTCTTTTCTCATCACCCTTTTGGTCTGTGTTCCCCATTGCTTTGAGGACCCTGCTGTGTTCCCTGGGGCTCAGAGGGAGGTACAGCAATGACAAATGTTAACAGCTCAAATTTGTGTTTCCATGTGTGCTTAATATGCAAAACATCACCTGTGTCGTGTCAGAGGCAGTGATGAGCAGTTCTCTCCCTCCCTGTGTTCTGAGATGCTCAGTTTTGGCCTGGTACCAGTGATTTCTGTCCTGAGGAGCCAGAAGCAGCGGGGCAGGGAGGGTGTCCCTTCTCAAGGTCGTGGTGAGTCCTGCACTGCTGAACTTCTGATGACCTGGAGGGAAGGGACTTGGCTGAGGGGATTTCTCAATGCTCATGGCTGGGCAGATGGCTGTTTTCTGCAGGTCTCATGGTCAGGGACAAAGGCGTATTCCCTGGACAGGATGGCAGGAAGTTCAGGAGGTGGGACGGCAGGAAGCAGTTTTGTGATCCTGAGCTACTGCTGGTGGAAGAGCTGCCCTTGCTTTTAAATCTGCTCTGCCTCTGCATTGGTGAAGTTTGTGTTGAATTTCATGGGGTGTTCAGGGCAGTACCTGCTGTCTCTCTAGAGAGCTGTACTTACTCCTATTGTTATCAGCGTGGCTGTTCACTGGTGATAAAGGACAAATGGAAGAGGACCAGGATACTCATACTTGGGAACTGGGTAAACTTATATTTGGGTTTGTCTCTTGTAGTGGAGAGTCAAGGCAGTTATGGTCTCCCTTGAAGGCCTAAAATGTGCTTTTATTGACTCCTTGGGCTTTGTCAAATCATGATGTGGGAAAGCTTCCTTTCCCCACATTTTAGCACTGACTTAATAGCTGCCTCTTATGAATTGAAATAGCTCCCTATGCCATTCCCTTTCTTTTAAATATAAGCTAGTCTGTATTACTAATAAATATGTTAACTTAATAATACAGTTGCTTTAAATCAAGTGGCTCCAGTGTTGCCAAGTCTGGTAGCTCAAGGAGATATTCTGCCCAGCAGAGACACGGTGATGTGCTGGTGTTGCATCTTTGCCATGACCACCTGACGTTGCAGAAATGCAGGATTTGGTAACTCACACTACTCACAACCTTTCATCATTCTGCCTGCCATGGTAATTTAAGAGAAAGTGTCAATTCTCCATCTCCTTTCACACATCATTGTACACACCCTGACTGTTCCACTCACCAGCTTTCCTTGCCTGTGGAATCTGCCTCTTTCCCTTAGCAAAGCCTGGCTTGGAAATGGAGCTTGGGGCACTGCTGCCCCCTGGGTTTGCTGAGGTGTCACCTGGGCTCTTCCCAACTCACCCCTGAGCTCTCAGATGCTGCTTCCTGACCTAAAAACAGATAAGAAGTTCTGGGCAGGGGCTGAGCTCCATCAAGCTGCACTTTCAGGGGTTAAGCTGATTGCAGATCTCTCATAAATAAATCTCTCTGTATAAATAAATAGTTACATTATTACAGTTCATGGAAGCTTTCAGAAAGAAAAATTTCCCAACTGAGCCGTTTGTGCAGCCTCTGCTGGCTCTCAGAGATTGGTGTCATTAATTGAATTTTGGCTTTTCCATTATGATGGAGCGTGTGCTTTTTGCTCGATGCGCTTGAAAGAGCGTGAAGAGAGAATATTCAGAGCTACTTGCGTGGCTTCTGTGGCTGTCAGAGACTGTGCAGCCGTTCCATGGAACTGCCTTATCCTTGGGTCTTTGGGAGTGTGAGGGTTTCCCCACTGGAGCCCATGCTGTGGTTGTTGGTTGGCTGTAGAGACCTGGCTGTTTGTGTGCTGCTGACTCATTCTTCCTGCAAAATTTCTCTTAAAAACCCCAAAACCTGTCTGTGTATTACAAGTAGCCAGATTCTTCTTTCTGCAGGGAGTGATCCTTGCTGGAAATCGATCTTGCCTAATCCAAAGCATAGCAAACGTAATAATTAAGTTCTGTTTAATTTCCATACTCATTTGGTGGGGAGACAATAGCTTGTTCTTAGAAACTGGGCTTTGTCTTTTGAAAATACTCTTACCAGTGTTACATAAACACCATATTGCAGCCCACCCTTATTAGCCACTGATTAGAGGGTCCTTTGTGAAGTGTTGTCTGTTTCTGACATAAATTAATTATCATGGGACCCGTAAAATTCCTATGGAAACAGAACAGGAAAAACCAGATAAATGTGTGTTCTGGGCTATGAAAGTGATCACAAAACTCATTTCTTAATGGGACCACTAGAAGAACAAATAAATCTACAGAGACATGGTTGTAAGCCTCAGCTAGAAATGTGTCTTTGTGGATATAATTAAACTTTAGTTAATAACATATTGTCCTCAGTCTTGGCAAAGAACTGCATTTGGGCTGTGGCTACACGTCCAAAGCATTTTTACCAGATTAACTTCGTGGTCTGGAGCTTTCGGAGCACTGGCAGCTCTTGGGTTGCTGCTTTGCATCTCAGCTCGTTCCTCGCACGGCTCCAAGAGCACATGAACCTTTTCCTACAGAAATGGGTGATTTTCCCTGTCCCTGACCTGCTCTAGAGGAGGCAGTGGGTGAGTTGGAGAGAGTGTTCACCAGCAGTGCGTGAGGAAGGGTGAAGGGTGTGAAGGTGATGCTTCATGATTCACTTTTTGCATTGCAAATCCCGTTCCGTAAGTAACCCTCTCCCGTTAAATGATTTATTATCTCTCAGAGCTTTTCTTCACCCTGGAAAAAAAACCAAAAGATGATCAGTGTGTTCGAAAGCTCTGTGCTGAGCGTTATATGATTAAGTTGTAATTTTGAAGTGACGCATTTGGGCATATAATTCTCAAGACCATCTTTGCTTTTCAGGGGTCATAAATACTGGTTCCAGCTGTAATGAAGTGCTGTTCTACTTACTATGTTCCTATCATTGTGTGTGTGTCTTTTGTTTAAATTATTAAATCACAGTGGCAATGACCATAATAATGCGGTTGTTTTATGTCTTGGAACAGGGGAAAATAATTTTATTTAGTTGGGATAATGTAATTGTAACATGCCTCTGGGTTTGAGTTGAAGGGGGAGGTGGTGCAGGTGGCTGGCAAGACAGTGCTGTTCTCTTGGTGATTTTCTGCAGCAAATTCCACAGCCGTGGAGTGGCAGCATATTTGTTTTTAATGGAACAATTTGTGAGCAAACACTGGGTTGTTTATGATGACAAGGAAAGCACTAGAAAAATAGAGGCTATAAAATCCCACTCGTTAAGGGCAGCAGCACGAGGAATTGGCTCAGTCAGGTGCATCTCGGGGGAGGAGGTGTGGAGCTGAGATCTGGCCCAAGCCATTATAGGCAAAACACTGGAGTTCTTTGCACCTCTGAAGGGCCATGTGTAGGGTAGGCAGCTGTCTGCCTGGGTGGTTTTGCGAGGCAAAGTGCCAGGGAAGGACTCGGAGATCCTCTGATGCAAACTGCTTTGCAGATAAAGTCTTTATTTCCCCTTTTGAAGGGAAAAGATGCGTGATGGTTTCTTGAATCAGGATGACTGCACCAATTCAGATCTAATTTGATAAATGAAGTATAAAGGCCCAGTGAATGACCTTCTGTAAAATACAAGAGTGCCTGAACCATTTGTGCTTTAAATCTTGCTTCACATCTCTGTATTTCCTGCTCATGCTGTTCATTAGTCTCCTGTGCCTTGTTGTTTTGGGGCTGATAATGGATAGCTGAGTGGTGCATGCTGAAAAGAAAGCTCCTGTATAAGTAACCTGCTTTTCTTGGCATAAATACCTTGTGGATATGAGACACAAACTCTTCTGTTTCCCCCTCTTTTGCATTTGTAGCTGGGCCCTGACGTGTCCTAGTGCTCCTTAGGTATCCCCCCAAGTCCAGTTTATTGAAGCATCCCTTCCTCCCAGTGAAACCTTACCCTGCTGTGGCTGCAGCGCAGACTGTGGTTTCTTTCCAAATGAATCATGAGGGTTTTACAAGCTGTAAAACTTCTCTGGAGAGCTTAAGGGTGTGACCAGCTTACAAGCGTGGGTGAACTTTTTTTTTCTCCTTTTCTGGTTTGGGGCTGAATATATCCTGACTATATCCTGAGTATCTGCTTGATGCTTTTGATTGCCAGCAGGATTTGCTTTTCCCCTTCAGATGGGGTGCAACACTCTCCCAGGCTCTTGTGGCTGCCCATGAAGCTTTCCTGGGAACTGGGTGTAGGAAGTGATAAAACTTTATTAGTGTTGGTTCCTCCGCTCAAGGTAAACTTTTTATGAGCAATGAGCTTATGTATTTGGAAGACAAAATTGCCCATTCCTCTGGCTGGGCTTTGCTTAAGGAAAATGTGTCTTTTTGCCACCCCAGCCCCAGGGCTGCTGCCCTATTCCCTGTGGAGGTTGATTTGACCAGTCCAGCTTAGTCCAAGCCACTTCTCTCCAGATGTTTGTTCTCCTGGTGTTCCCTATTTGGGAGTGTGGTACAAGAGCCCCGCAAAGGGGACAGTGGGTGGGCAGAGCTTGTTCCCTTGGGCTCATCCCTGTGCCTGGGGGCTCTGCTGGCAGTGGGGTCACAGCTGGGAGGCTTTGCTTGCTGGCAGTGCAGTGCTGAGCTCTGAGATGTGCTGTTCTACTCTGCCCCTACCTGGGCTTGGAATGCGTAGGCAGTCCTGGAGGGAGCTGGCACATCCTCTCTTATCTCTAGCATGTGTGCTGGGCTGGGAAAGTCTGGAAATCAAGGGTGTTTGCAGTAGTTTGGAGCTCTGGGTTGGAGCACTCCTTGCACAGTGTCCTCTGTGGCTCCTCCTGGGTCTTGGCAGCTGGTTCTGCAGCTGGAAAGGGAGTTGCTGCTCCAAAGAGAGACTTTCTCCAGAGCAGGGCCCTGGCTAACAAATCTAGAGCTGGCAATGATATGGATCTGGCAGAGGACAAACCAAGCAGGTAGGAACTGTCAGGAGCTCTGGGAAATTAGAGGGGAAGTTTTCTTTTTTTCATTTTTCAGGCATATGCCAAGAATGGGTGGTTCAGAAGGGGAATACCTGGCACAGCGTGATGGCAACATACTCAGCTGCCCTGTCAGGATGCTTTTGCCAGGAACCTTTGGACCTATTCTTGGTGTAAATAAAATCAAATAAATAAAATACCTGTTACTATAAATAAAACTGAATGAGAATGATTACCTCGAGTCTTTGGATGCACCTCACATGGTCAGCATTTGTTCCTTTCTCCCTCTGCAAGCAATTAGTGGAGAAAGAGGGAACCATCCATGGGCACAGGCATCAGCCAGGCAGCAATGAAGGCTCATAATAACTTTCTCCTATGATAAAAAAGATATTTTTATAGTCTGAATTTTTTATTTTACTTTCCCCCTGGTGGGAGAGAATTACTGGTGATGATAGTTGGTAGACCAGCTCCTGTAGGGAAGCACTGAATGGAGGAATGATTTATTGAAGGAAATGTGTGGCAAATTCCTTTATGATGCACTTTTTTTTTCCCCCTTATTTAAAGAGGTTGTTTATAACTAAGAGATCATTAGTGCCCAGGAGGTAATTTTGTTGTAGCAGTACCTTATTGAATGAAAGCTTGGGAATCTGATCTGTTTCTGGATGGAAGCCTTGGGAACAGCTCCTGCATAATACTGTACCTAAGCTTTTTTTGCCTTTCTCCTTTTTTCTACTTTAAATTGAGGTTGGTGCAGTTCCTTCCCATGTAGTTTAAGGAACAGCTTTGTGAAGAACATGTCAGCATTTGAATTATGCTTTTCATTTCCCGTAGCCAATTCCCATCCTCTCCTTTCTCCCCCAGGGTTTCTAGAAGGTTTCTTGACAAATCTTCCCCCTCACCCCCTGCAACCCAGAGACGAAAACCCAGGAGCTCTTTTATGTGCTGCCTGGCTGCTTTACCTCACTCTCTGATGCTGTTAGAGAAATTCTGGGACTTTTGTAAAGGATCCTAAAATTGGGGGGTGGCAGAACTGTGCTCTAGAGAATCTTGCTCAGGTTACTGCCCCCCAGCTCTGCCTGTACTAAGGAGCAGTCAGAACTCATCAGTGTGAAACCTTCCCCACCAAGGGAGTAAACAACATGGATTAACTGGTAAGGGATGCTGAGCACTCTGCATCCTTTATGTGAAGTGGGATTTGTTACTTCTGGCTTGAATACTGACCTCATACTAATCCTATATTTAAACAACCTGCCAGATTTTCCCCATGGCAGCAGTTAAGAGATAGGAGGGAGAAGTGTGTGGCAAAGATTGCAGCTCATTGCAGGAGCAGACTACCTGTTTGGTTTAAAATAATCTTCCATGTGATCAAAAGAAAGGGGAATGTGTTCCTAATTATCTCCCCTGTAAAATCTTTTGAGCTGTTGCTGAAGAATGTCTAATGCCAAAGCTTCTTTCAGTGATAAAAATGGTGAGAGAAGGTCATGTGTATTTTACATTTTCCCCCTTTTCCCGTCCCTCCAGTTAAAGCACATTTGGGCTGGAGTGCACTGAGCTACCCAGGTGCAGAGGATATTACAGATTTCCATATTGCAAGCCCTAATTTTAGCTGCACTCTGCAGGGTTCATGCCAATACTCACCCCCTTGCATTTGCACTTTGGGTAGCACTCATTACACAGTGTGAGCTTCGCACATGTGCCGCTCCTCCTGCGGCTCCGCTGGCAGGGGATTTGTATTCCCACAGGAAAATAGTGGGGTTTGCGTGGGGAAGGGGCTGGGAGGAGGAGGAGGGTGCTGTGCTGGGCTTGTTGCAGCCTGTTGGAGGCAGTTGGATGGGAGGAAGGGGGAGAGAGCTCTGTAATTCCCTTCTGCTCTTCAATGAAGTGCAGGAATGGCTCGGCGTTGCCTGTTGTGCACCTTCGCTGTGAAAGGACTCCCAGTCCAATTTGTCCAGGCAGAGACTTGACGTGAGTCCAAACGTACTTGACAATAGTCTCTCTGCTGTCAGAACCTCTCCTCCTTCCGTGATAAAAACAAACCTCCAAGAAGCATTCCTCTCCTTCCTTCCTGTGGCTCTTAAGAAGGACTCTACATCCCAGAGCTGCTCTGGGGAGGAAGTTTTTTACTGGATTCGAAGCACTTACCCGTTTTCCATTAAAAAATTTGACAAAGCAGCGTGTTCAAAGCAAGATAGCCACAGAGAATTTGGATTTATGCTTTCTTTAATTGGCCCACATAAGATTTTATTTACTGAGAGTGTCCAAAGGGAGCTGTCGAAACATTGCAGAAAGAGTGAATGTGTCCATTGTGGTAATGTGCTTTTGATAAATGCATTATGGCATAGTTATGAAGTCAGGAAGAAGCCTTAATTACTGTTATGAAGCCATTAGAGTCTAAAGCAGCAATTTGTGCTCTTGTTGCAATTGTGTTTTATATTTCTTCACTGAAGACTTCGGCACCGAAAAGTGCTTGTTTTAGGAGATAATTTATGCTTTTTATTTCCTTTGCCTTTTTAAAATGGTGCAGCAGTGACTGTGATAGCAGTGAGCTCCATGGATTCAAGTAAATAAAAACCCCCACAACCTTTACATGGAGCACCTTCTGGGAATTCATGCAGGGAAGTGATGTCATATGACCTGTTGATGGTTTTCTCCTGCTAGCCATACCCAGATGGCAGAAAAAAATACTCAACTTGATTCTCCCATTGTAAAAAAAAAAAAAAAAAAGAGGGAGAGAGGGCGTGATTGGTCTCCAGGAATCTTGTGTAAATCTTCCTCTGGGGCTAGGGAAGGAGAAAAGCTGGTCTTGGAAACTTTTTATTAATGAAAATTGCTTTAGGAGATCAGTCAGTGTTATAATAACCTACAGATGGGGTCAACAAATCGTCTGTCCCTGGAAGCCTTTGCTTTCCACATCAGCTGCTCCTCAGCACAGCAACAGCCTGAGCTGTCTCACTCAGGTCTCTCCTGACAGCCACAAAAAGCAAATTATTTGGAGCTGACTGTTCTTCTACCAAAAATGTGTGCAAAGAGTTTTGTTTTCAGGTGTTTGTTATCTTTTTATCTTTTTAAGTTATTCAGAGAAAGGCTGTTTAATGCTCACTTACCTGTTTTTAGTGCTTTGTAGATGTTCATTGAGTCGAGTAGCACATTATTTATAGCAGATGTTAATTTAAAAGCCTGAACTTTGTTACCCTTCAGCATATAAACATCTTAATTTCAAAACCAAAAGTGACAAACGGAGTTGTAAATCAAAGGTTAACAGGCATAGTTACACGAAGGCATTGTTTGCTCAGTTGTTAAACTGATTCTGTGCTGCTTTCTTAAATGGAATATTTCTTTAGTGACAGGAAGGTTAAGTACAAGTTGTACTGTTATGAGAAAGGAGGAATTAACATTATTTAGTGTTTTTCCAAAGCTGATTGCTTAAAATAATCACAGGTGCAACACGGTAGCACTGATCCTGTTTACAGCAGCTCTGGAAGCAGCTGTGGCTGCCTCTGGCCACCTCAGAGGGCTCCAAACTGCCCCTCATTGGCCTCAGTTTGGGCTCTGACTCTTGGCTGGCAACAGGTTGCCCAGAGAAGCTGTGGCTGCCCCGTCCCTGGAAGTGTCCAAGGCCAGGCTGGACAGGGCTTGGAGCAAGCTGGGATAGTGGAAGGTGTCCATGGCAGTGGGTTGGAACTGGATGGTCTTTAAGGTCCCCTCCAAACCATTCAGTGATTCTAGAGGGCAGTGTGGCTTGTTGTTCATAAGCTTTTGGCAAAGAAAACACCTTTTGAAAGAGCCCTTCTCAAGAATGGGGATATATATCCTCAGTGCACCAAATGGTGGCCTCCACGTCCAGCGTTTTAGGGTGTCTGAGTCATGTTCTTCATGCCCAGTTTGGGATTGAGCCTCTTCAGTTGCCACTCACAAAGATAACTATAGATGTCAAGAATGTCTGTTCAATATGTTGGAGCAGCTTTTTCCCTTTGCAAATGTGTGTTTATCTTTGCTGTCTAGTGTGGTCTGTGAGGGCTGTGCTCTTGGGCTGTTTTTCTGGTTTGAGCAATTTTAAAAAAAAAAAAGGCAAAAACCTCACAGACTACACCCCCCCAGCTGCCTCCATCCCCAACACTTAACTATTCCAAGGCTGTGCGGGTTTTTTTTCCTCTGTGTGCTTTCAGCATACTGAGCTGGGGAAGGTGATGATGATAATATTACTGCCTTGTTTCCCAAAGCTGTTGGGTAAGATCTCTCACTGCAGCATCTGAAGTATTACTGGAAATAGTCAGAACTGTTATAACAACATCTCTGGCATAATTCTTCTTTTCCAAAAGTGTTTCCCTTCCCTTTATTTCTGGGTAGAAGACACTAATTAGGGAGAATCAGGTGTCAGCAAATGTTCCAGGCTCCTGAATCAGAGTGAGCACTGAGACATTCCCCTTCCCTTCAGATGGCAGCATTAATTCTCAGGGTGCACTGGTAGTGCTGCTGCACTTGTCATCGTGTTTGTGTATTTCCAAACTTAAAATGCTTCCAGTGATGATGTTTGCCCTGATTGACTGTCGTTAGAGGCTTTGGTGCTCTGAAATTTGGGTTGAGTTCTTGAAGTCTGACACACGGCATAAAAATTCTTGGAGTGCTACGTCTCTGTGGAGTGACAACACTTGAGATTAAACCTAAGCATTGCTACTCCGAAGGAGATAGTCTGAGTATTTTTTTCCTCTCCAGAGTGCTCTACATTGAATAGCTCTACAATTAAAATTGATATATCTTTTCTTGCTTAATCTAATAGCTATTATTTCCTCTTTGTTTCAAATTTGAGTAGTTTGGGCCAGTTCATGCTCCAGAGATCTAATTGCAATGAAGTTGTTCACAGCTGTGAGCTTGTAGATGTGTTAATGGGATAATGTGAAGCTCTAAAGAACCGCTTGATGAGTCCAGAGGAATTTAACGGGATGACTCCCCCGCTCTCCGTGTCTGCCCAGGCACAGTTCTGTCGGGTTGTCATCGTTCCAGCTGCTCTCACAGCCTTCAGCACAGCCCTTCCAAAACTGTGTGTGTATTTATTTGTTCAGAGGATTTGGTGTTGATGTCTAACTTGCAGCCTGGTGCTGTTTCACTGGTTTTGGTTTGTTAAAATGTTCCCCAGAAGGTGCCTGGTGTTGCTGGATCTGTGTTTCCACTGGCAGGTTTGAGGGCAGGTCCGTGTCTGCTCAACTTGTCCCTGCCCCAGGGAGGGGGTTTTAACCAGTTCAGCTCTGTCCCTTGCAAAGTTTCCTGGGAAGTGTTTGATCCTAGCTACACACACACACATTCATAGACACTGAAACCACCCATTCCTCTTCAGGCATTTGGGGCAAATGCCGGCAGAAAATGGCACAGAGGACAAAAAGTATATTTGCCTTCTAAAATCCTTTCAGCTTTTAACTATTACAGATATAATTAGAAACACAGGCAAGGATTATTATCCTATAAATGCCTTTCTAGTCTGTTCTGCTTTTGTAACCTTTTTTTTTTTTCATCTGTCATCCTGCTTTGCTGCGTGTTCTCCTCACAGCCTGGCGTCTCCACCACCATGGCCCATTGCTGCCCTAGCGCTTTGCACTGGCTCTGTTTGCTTTTTCCCTCTATTTACGTCAGAGCTGTCGTGGGTTGGCTCTGCACTGGTGTTCTCCTGAAGCCACCATCATTCAAACAAATAGGTAGTTCTTATTGCGGCAGGAAAATGAAGAGCCGCCCTCTGCAACTGCACATCTTCTCCCTCTGCTGCTCGGTAGATGAAGATTTTTGGCGTGGTTTGTTTTGTTTTTCAAGTGCCTCAGAAGCAGAAAGTTGAAGCTTTGTGTGAAATTGGGCCCTGCAGGGGCTGATGTGGGAGGTCCCTTGGAACAGGGGTGCAACTCCATGCTGGGAAACCCGCTGTCAGGCAGGAGCTGCCTGGGCAAGGTCAGAAGGAAAGGCACTGCTTTCCTGGGAGAACACACCACAGTTTGTCCAAAAACCCCAAACAAGATGCCTGAGAGACCCTGATTGGGAAGGTGAGTCAGCCCCTGGAAGTGCACCTGAGCCCTTCCCTGCCTGCACACTGTGGTGTCCTGGAGTGCTGGAGAACCTGGGAGAGGAGTCATATGACATGGTGTGAAGGTGGCCTCAAAAAACCTTTGTTAGGACCACACAGCATTTCCTTCCAAAGGTGATCCCCTCAGGCAGGACCACAAGTGAGAGTTACACTCTGTAGTATCATTTTATATATGCATTTATATGTGCCTGTGTCAGTGACTGCTGAGGATGCTCAGCAGCTCCAGGACTGGGATCCAAGGCACGTGGGCTTGGGCACCCACAGAGCAGTGGCAGCAGCTTGTAAAACAAACAAACCCCCCTAAAACTCAGGCTCATCCTTTCTCAGACACAACTGAGCTGTTCAGCCCTGCCCAGAGGGAAATCGATGCTGTGTTTGGGCTCCCTGTTGCTTTCCGTGGAGGTGAGCGTGTTTATTTTATTTGAGGAGTTGGTACATAATCAGTCTTAAAATTAACTGAGTGCCTGTTGACTTGTCACCCTGTGAATGAAAACACATTGCTGGTAATTTGTTTGACATTATTCTGTCCTGTTGTCAGGCTTCTAATTACATTTAGAACATAACCCAGATGTCTGTCTGTCTCCTTCTGTCTCTTTTTTTTTTTAATTATCATTATTATTATTTATCTTTTTTTATTGTCAAACATGGAAGGGAACATTTCTCTGAAGTGATGGAAGTCTGTTTGCTCCTCTCTCTTTAGATTAGTAGGTGGTTGCAGGCTTATCTCTTAAAACTGTTCCTTTTAAAAAGAGAGTGTCGCTTTGGGCATCCAAAATTGCTGTTCCCTTGTGACTTTGGATTGACCTTCTGTATGCTTTAGGGATATTGAAATATGTTTCTATCTCCATTAAAATGTTTCTCTAGGTACTGCTTTCTAAATATGATCACATTCCCAACCTTATTTATTTTTAAAGAAGAGATAAATTGCTTGTGCTTTCAGGGGATTAAAATATTAATGTATTTAAATATAACAGTGAAAGAGAGGCAAGGCAGAAGGGGTTGCCCTTTCAAAATGTGCACAAGTGAGCAGTTTTTTATGGGATCCATTGGATAAGCATGTAATATTCCTTGCCAACACTAGCTTTTGATAATTAGCAAAGGAAAACTCAAGCTGCTCAATGTGAGGTTTTATTGCTCCAAGTCTGTCCTGTGGCTTGAATTTTCCTTGAATCACAAGATTTTAAGCACCAGAAACCCGATTTTTGTATAGAATATTGGATAACCAATGTATTCAAGCCTGGTTTTCCGAAACCATTAAGGCACTTAAAGCATCAAAGGGCTTCTGCTTCCTTAATGGGACTTCTGTACACTTCACCTCTGTTCCCACTTGGAGAAAGCCATGTTGGCCTCTGAACAAGCTCTGTTCCCCTTGTGGTGGTTCTTTTTTAGCTGATCTAAATTTGCAAAGCAACAGGGGTTTGTGGAGACTGTTTTTAAGGATTAGAAACTTGACTCTTGGTCCCTGCTGACTTGGGGTTTTTTGTGTTATCGATCACCAGCTATTGGAGCTCTGAGCTGTGGAGGGTCACTATTATATTTAAGGGCTGTTTCCTTAGGCAAAAAGTCAGGTCTGGCTGGTTCCAGCAGGGGACAGATCTTTTCTGTTCTGCAAAACTTTGTTCAAACAGAGCTCATGGCAGGGGAGAAGGTAAAAGTATATGAAAGGCACAGTGGGTTGCTGTAAGAAAGAAAAACTGACAAGTAAGAATAAAGGAAATAAAACAAGCGTTCAATACATGTGAGCCTCGGGCACAGAGACTGCAAATTATTATGTGGTCCCTGCCATTAGTACAAATACATCCCTGATTTTCCCCTCTGCATCCCAGCCAACAGGATCTTAATGAAGGACAAACCATGCAAACAAATTCCCTGAACTACTTCTGCCTCAGCTTGAAGCAAGTCATGTTCTGTATCACTGGTGTGTTCCATGTTGGTGTGATGGTGCTTTTTGATCCACTGCTGTTGTTACGTGGGGTCTGGGCATCTGTCAGACCTGCCACCTGCAGAGAGGGCTCCTGGCTGGAGTCTGGAGTAAAACTGCACCAGGGACAGAAACTAAACCTTGGGTTTTCGTGATGGAAGAGCCACTTCCCTGGAGGGACAGAACTGCTGGGCAGAGTTGGGCTTGGCTAAAATATTGCTGGCGTTCGCAGTTGGGAGAGAGGCTGGAGGGGAGGATGTTGTCACTTAAAATTCCTCTCTGATCCCTCCCTGCTTTTGTTGGCAGCCAACAGTTAAAGGGGGAAAAGGCATTTTGGCTCTGGGCATCTGGGCCCAAGCCTGGCTGCCATCTCAGTTGGCCTCAGCTGCCTTTGAGGATCTTGGCCCTTATAGGAGCTGACAAACAAGAATTAATCGATGACTCACCAGCACAATAATGTCAGAAATGCTAGCTTTGTTTTGCTGTTACTGCATGTTCTTCAACCTGTAACTATTTAATGCATTTTTTAGCCTGAAGAGAGGTTGTCATGGCCATGTACAGCAGAGGATAAAAATGGAGAGTGGGTGCCTTTGGAAGAAAAGTGCCTGTGGTGCAGTGCAGGTGGATAAGTTGGCTTCCACCAAGAGAGGGGGGATTGCCAAAGCCTGGCTGTGCAAAGCTGATTTTAGTCCAAGTGGTTGATGGAGCAAAAAAAGGGTTTCTCTAAAGGTTTGGTGTTTGGTTTTCACTCTTGTTTTTTCTCCTGAAGCAGTACAAAACAGGATTGTGCTGCCCAGCTAGAATTTGTAATCTCAAGTTCAGGAAAGCTCTGTCTATGCATGGTTTCACATGTTGGGGCTTAAAGGGACAAGTTAATTCTTGGACTGAGGTGGGGGAGAAATCCTTGGAAGGCAGTGAAGCTGTAATGCAGTATGTCAGTTATGGGGAGGGGAAGAGGAAAAACATGCTGGGTTATAGTTCAGTTAATGAGGTAAGAAATGAACATAAATTTCTTGAGTTGGCTTTGTATTCATTAGTTGCTGAGTTCACTGAGTGTGGTTTCCAGTGGGTATGGCTTTTTTTTTTTTTCTATGCTGAGAAGTTATCTTAATAAATTAGGGGATTTATTAGCAGGAGCCATGTGTTTTCCAGCCTCCAGCCAGGAGCAGGTGTGGAGGAAGCGTGAACCCCCTCATGTTTCTGTTGGAGCATCGCTCCTCGGTGTGAGCACATCGCACCCTGCACGGGTCCCTCCTCAGCTCTGGGACTTTCTTCTGGGCAATCTGTCCTCTGTGACAATATGTAAAGTATCTAAACTTGATTGTGTGTGTGTGTGGTTCTGTGGGGTTTTTTTCCCCTAGTTTGACTCTCCTGCTCCTTTTAGCCCTAGACTTTCTTGTTGTTCCACAGTAAGCTTTGATATTAATCATATAGTATTCATCCTCTCCCTACCCTCTTTCACTCCCACTGTGACAGAAACAGCTGCTTGATCTTTTTTGTAAGATTTTTACCTTTGCAACTGCAACTTTCAAATGAAAAAACACCCAAGGAACCCCCCCCCAAACTATGCAAAACCCAATGAGGCTTTGAGGAAATGTGGGTGTCATTTAAATACGTAACACACACACTCAGGTTTTCTCCCTGTACCTGCTGTCTAATTTCCCTTCTCTCAATAGCTCTGGCTAACGCTGGGATCTTTCTCTGTTGGAGCTCTGCTATTTATGAATAGGGTCAGTCCTATCTGTAGGCTGGGGAATGCTCACAAGTACAAGGAGTGCTCAGATTAACAATGTGCATAAATAGCAAACAGTTGAAAGACTGAGTCCTGGGAATAACAATCAGGAGGAGATGACCCTGTTGAATATGTGATGAAGGGAACAGCTTTCCTGCTTGTCAGCCCTTTGGTTGCTGGCCCCACTGAGAGTAAGGGTATATTTTTATTGCAGTCAAGTTCAGCTGGGCACCCAGAGATGATCTCCTCCCAAATTCTGCTGATCTTACCAGGCCGAAGAGGTGCTTTCAGGAGGGTAGTTTTTTGAAATGGTGCTGAGGTCACCTGCAACAGAAACAGTGATTTATTTTCCTTTACAATCACAGAATCATAGAATGGCCTGGGTTGCAAGGGACCTTAGAGATCATTCAGTTCCAACCCCCTTGACACCTTCCACTAGACCAGGTTGCTCCAAGCCCCATACAGCCTGGCCTGGAACACTTCTAGGGATGGGGCATCCACAATTTCTCTGGACAACCTGTTCAGTGCTGCTGACTGAGTTATCCTGCTACTGCTGCTGTACTTTCTTCTCTACAGCAGGCTGATTTTTCAGGGTAATGCTTAGTGCACTCATTTGCAAAAAGCCTGTAGTACTGGTTCTGTCTTTGACACAATTATCTCTAATGCTCTTCCTCCTCTTATTGCAGCCCTCCCGTGTGTGTTCACCAGATGTTCCCATCACACTTCATGTTCCCCTGTATCCCTGAGCTATAAGGGAGAAAACAAGAGGGCTTGTTAACCTGTGTAGTGCTCCTGTGGAAATGGAGAACTGCCTCTCCATCCTCACCAGGAGGAGAGAGCAAAGCTGCACCTACACAGTTGCCTCACAAAGGCTTCAAGTGCTTTCCAGCCCTTCAGTGGGAAAAATCCTGGGAGCAAATGTTGTTGCTTATTTAATTACTGTTACTACCTGGTATGTTTGGGGCAGCCTTTTAAGTGAAACTGCCATAAGGGATTTGGTGAACTCATTACTTGTTCCGCGTGTAACAATTTCTGAGTCTCCCTGGCCCTACCTGGGGAAAAAAATCCACTTGCAACATCTTGAAAGAAGAGGCTGCTGAGGCCAGGGCAGTTCAAAGTATGTGGTGGTAATGTTGATTCTCATTTTCTGCTGGGCGTCTGGAACTTCTGTTAGCATGAAAGATTTAATACACTGCTTTCAGTGCAGAATAAGCATAAAAGTGCCCTTAGCTGCGTTTTCAGGAGGTGGACGACACGTGGCCCTTATCTCTGTAACATTTCAGTGATGATAAGGCATCTGTAGCTCTTTCCGTGACACAGTTTAGTAAATCCAGCAGCCCTTTTCCTGGCTGACTTGCAGAGAAGCTGTGGAGCTGCTTTTTGACTTTGCTACACAAAGTGGTGGGTAATGAGCACTGTAAAACCAGGTCATTTGTATATGAAGCGTGAACTCTGATTTCAGTCTTGTTGGGCTCTGGCTGCTCAGGTTTAGCCTTCCTTGGTCATCCCTGTTCTGGGCACCTGCTTCACATCAAAGATAGAGGCCAGAACATGACGCTTTTTGGTTCTCACCCCTTGTGTAGGTAATGGGGGGAATGTGCTCCTGATGTGCACAGGGAACACAGCGCAGGGATGCTGCTGCTGGGGAAGTTGGGAGCAGTGGTGGCTCAGTGTGGTCTCAGGCAGGTGAGGGCTGTTCTCACGCATGTGCTGATCACACTGCAGTAAAGATGAGTATCTCTACATGGTATTTCTGGGACTGTCACGAACTGGTACAGCTTCATTATTAATGTTGACCTTTTCCCTGCCCGATGAGACATCCGTCTGCAGCATCCACTGGAGAGGCTCAGGAGAGCAGTATTGTGGCACCTGTTGTCAAAAATGGTCCCTTTTCCCTTTGCTGTAAACTGTCTCTTGTGATGTTTTCCATGTGGCAGCCCCAAGTATGTAAAGACGTGTGTGTTTTCTGTGAACACAACTGCTGCTCTTGACCCATCTGCCAGGAATTCTGCTCTTTAGACACAGCTTGTTTCCTCCTGGTGTCTGTCTCCCTGTTCCATCAGAAACAAACAGTTTAACACAGCTTTTTTTAATGCAAAAGAATGACTGACTCTCCTTTTAAGAGCATGGTTCAGAGCATGAATGATTCCAAGGAAGGGCTGAATCTCCTGTCAAATGGGTATTTTAATTTGGACAACTGTATAAAGTATTTGTCGCTGTAGAAAATCTCTTCTTCCACTGCATAAAAATTCCTTAAGCAAGCATGTCTGGGCAATGCCAAACCTGGTTAGTGGAGGGTGAAGCTTCTTGGGAGTCTCTGTCCTTTGTGCTCAAAAGAAAACCTAGTCCATGCTTCGTCTTTAATTGAGTTGAGTATGGCTCTGCTACAAGAGCTTTCTCAGCAGCACAACCAATATTGGTAAAAGAGAAAGAACAGCCATTTGTTTTACTATTTACAGGAAATGAGGGAGGAACAAAGAAAAAAAATAAAAAAACTCAAACACAAAACAAACTGAAGGGCAGGGTGCTTTTAAAACACCTGCCTCTCACCTCTGCTAAAAAAGGCATGTAACTGAATTAGGGAGGGCCTGGATCGTGCAGTCAGGAGTCTTTCCACATCATGGGCATCGTGCTGCCAAGGGCGTGCTCAGGAGATGTCCTCTAATTCAGTTAGAAGTGCTCTTCCAGGAACCATGTCATTATAGAGGTGGAAGTCCTGGGAGCTGAGTGGGTGCAGTAATACAGGACGGCCACCACGCTCTTTCCTTCTCCCTGCTAAAAATGTCTGTGGAATGAGCCGTGTCCTGGTGTGGCTCTGCTCCTGCTGGCTGGGACAGCAGCCTCCAAAGGGCTCCTGTCCTGTCCTGGTGCCCCAGCTCCTGGCAGGGTGCAGTGGGAAGGGCTCTGCAGAGCTGGATGAAGTCTCCTCTGTCCTGCTATGCCTCTCTTCTCTTCAGGACCATCTTCCCCAACAGTGGAGGCCTTCTGATCTTTCCATCCTGGACGTTAAATTTTTGGCATGGACGGGTCTGCTTTGGTCCATAGGTGGTGTTGCCTCTGTCTGGCTCTAAACAAGAAGAGCATCTGGTTGTGGTGGTTGGGATGTCTGCCTTACAGGGCTGTAATTTGATGGGAATAGAGACAGGCACAGGAGGAAAAGCAGCTCAGTGTTTGGGCTCTCAGTTGGCACCTCTTAACTTTACTGTTAATTTTTGGGGGGGATTTTTTGTGGGAGCTGTGATCTCAGCAGTCTGCTGAGCTACCCCTGCTGTTTGGTAAGTTCTCTTTTAAAGAGAAGCATGTTTGACACTGGAATGTTTGACAGCTTCCAAAATTCCTCCTGCACAGTGATCCTTCCTGCAAAGGGGCAGCATTGCAGGACAGGCAGTGACTCCAAGAGAGCTGCCTTCGTCCCCTTGGGAGAGCTTCCTCGGAGCGTGCTCTCTGCACTGTGATGTTGCTCTGTCCAGAAAACATCTGGGCCTTTTTGTTGTAATCGTGTTTGTACATTCAGACCAATTCTGATGGTTATGAAGGTTCAAAAAAATCCCAGAGATCTTAATAAGCTAATTCAGTAACTGTTTGTGGCTTTTGTTGTTCCTCTTTGTTGTGAGGACAGACCTGGTTCATGCTGATGAGTGCTGCATGAAAATTATATTATTAGTAATTACTGGTAATTTCTTGTCTGGAAGCTTCAGGTTTGTGGGAGCACTTAAATCCATTTGCTTCTGTATTCCCTCTGGCTTTGCTGTGGCGTCTCTCGGCACCGGGTACCTCAAGTTCCCTTTTCTCCATGGCAACTTCTCACACCGGTTCTGTGTGGAAGAGACACTTCTCCCTCTGTCCTGATGTATTTTTTCTGCCCCATCAGTGCATCACCAACTCATAGAGGCCTCCCTGAAGCACAGGGAGCAGCACCAGCCGTGGATCATTAGGGATGTCGGTGCAGGGCGATGCACCCTCGGGGATGAGGGGAAGGCAGAGGACCAGCGAGTGCTTCCCATTTTCCCCTCCCCCAAAGAGAAATTGTAATTTACTTTTTATTTTAAACGTGCTGTGGTAATGCAGTGGTTCTTGTCAGCTGGCAAAGCTAAGGATTAGTCATAGAGGCTTGTTTTGTTTTCTTCTAGGGAAGCTGGCAGAAAGGTAAAAAGAAAAAAGTGTACCTTCAAATAAAAGATCCCTGGAAAAAAACAGCCCTAAACTGACAGCTTTTCAAAGAGAATGACAGTTTTGCTGTATTTGCTCTTCATGGGGAGCATCACTTGGCTCAAATCCCTCTTTTAGATTTAGATTAGGGATATTTCTGATTTTTGAGCTGTGTAGGGAAACATGCAGTGGAGGTTAATCTCACCTGGCATAGCTGAGGAAATGGGAATAAATGGGAGTACTGATTAGTTGTTCAGTTTGAGAGTTATTTTTTCCCTATACCAAATACTGAGGTTTTTTTCTTCAAAGATCATCATTGGAATAGAAACATTTTTATCACCCTCTCAGGCTGAGATTAATAGAGGGGGACTCCTTAAAAGCTGTATCTTCTGTTTTGATTTGGTTTCCAACATCCTAATTACTTCTACTTCCAACCATGCTGCTAGATCTGCTTTCCTTTCATCTTCCTGCCTCTGATTGGAAGTAACCTTAGACCAGAAAAGAAGGAAATCTTTGCTGTAGGTGAGATAAGCAGCATTTGTGGAGGAGGAGGGCTGGTGACTGGCACCTTTCACAGGACCTGGAGCCTGGGAACACTTGGGATTACTTGGGAATGCAGCTGAAGGTGAGCAGGCACAGGGTCACCTTCTCAGCCAGCTCTGGAAAAGGGTGGTGGCTTGAAATTTGCCTGGGAATAAACAGTAAGTAAACCCTGGGATGTGTTGGTGAGGCAGTTCCTGCAGAGGTTCCAAGCTTTTGTGAAAGGTGCAGGCAGGAAAAGCAGAGGGGTTCGTTCCTTTTTTTTTAATCTTTTTTTTTTTCCCTAAACTGTAGTAAATTTATCTAATTTTTTTTGTTGGTGGTGGTTTAATGTAGAATCCTAATGACCAGATATTCTTGATAAATTTTGAGTTCCTCATTGGGTGGAGATGCTGGAAGGGTGGGGGCTCTGTGGAACAAGCCTGTGGCTCCTGCATCTAGGGAATAAGGTGGCAGCAACTTCTATTCCATGTGTCAGCATCTGTTAATGAGTTGTTGTTTAGGAAGATCAGTAAAGCTTAAGAGCAAATAACTTGTTCCCTAAGCAGTGGGCTCACAGACCAGGTTGAGTTTATATTTGTAGCTTTGTTTTGCATTTTGTTTTTATTGGCTAAAGAAACACTTATGCTCCTCTGGTGCTCTGTGAACTCGACTGCTGGGATGCCCTTCGGTGCCTCTGGATTGGGAGAGGGAGGAATGCTTATTATTCAGTGGGATGGCAGTGCCTGCCTGTTTTCAGACTCTGAGATGATGTGTAAAACCTTTAAACACCAAAATATTGGTAGGGTGATGCTAAACTTTCTTCTTGTCCAGATAAGCAATGGGAGGTTTGCTCTGTTTTGTAAAATAAGAATTTCTCACTGGTTACTTCATGGAAATGCTGACAGGTTTTTTTATTAATTGATTCTTTCTCTGCCCCCTCTTCCCCCCCACCCCCTTTTGCAAGAGATATTTAGCAGCACATGGAAAATGTGACTGACCCTTAAAGGTCAGATTCTAGTCTACCACTCTGCTTTTCTTATCCCGCTTGTCTCAGAGAATACGACTCATTTGCTCTACCTCCTCTCCAGATTTGGTTTTTTTTGTGTATATCTAATTTTTTTCCACGTGTGAATTTTAGATAGAATTTCTATAAAATATGGTAGCAGTAGAACTGTTTTCAGAATGTAATTTACTGTGTTTTGTGGTTTCTGCTGATCTTTTTTTAGTTTCTTGCTCCTGGTGCAATTGATTGGAGCATAGAAGTTTTTATGCAGCTGAAGGGAAAGGTTGTGCTATTACAGATTGCATTTTTTTAAAGACTCTTTTACAATAATAAACATATACAGTTACCAGAACTCATTATTGAGTAGCTGTAAAACCACTAACAAGATAAACCATTTAATGTATTGACTTGTTAGTGTCTTTAGATCTCCTTTTGATGGTGTGGTAGGTGGAGTTTATATTTAGAAACTAATTCCAGAAAAAAAACATCCATCAGACTAAAGTATTTTTCAAGACCTGAAAAACAATCATGTGAGGGTTTTTTTTCCCCTAAGCAGAAAGTCATGTACTCCTCATGAAAGATGCTGCTGGTGGTTTTCCAAAGGTAAAAACAGGGAAGTTGGGCTCGTAACATCCCAACCGGAACAGGGGAGTGAGAAGCACGGGTTACATTCCTGCTCCTGTAGCTCCCCATTTAATGACTGCTGGAATGGAGACCTGGATGAGCTGAACAGAGGGAACAGCAGAGGTGCAGTGGTGTGTAATTTCCACGTGATTTAAGTGTGCCTGGAGCAGGGGTGTTGATTTGAGCAGTGTCTCAGCACCACAGGCACTGGCAGCTGCGTGTCCTGGTGTGCAGGTGCATGGAGACAGTGCTTGTCCCGGGAATTTCTGCACAGTCCCGGTGACAGTCACGCTAAAATGTGTTGTTTTTTGAGCTAATGAGCCTGAACCAAACATCTCTGACCTTTTGAAGAGTGTTCATGTCCAGATTCGCTTCCAAACCTCCTGGATTTTGGCTTGGCCCTCCTGGAAGGGCTCTGTGGTGTGCAGTCAGTGGAGCTCAGCACGAGGCAGGCTGTGGATGTTATTCCTCTGTCTGGCAGGGGTTTGGGGGTGGATCAGGCATCTCACTGAATGATTCAGTTTGTAACAGCCAACCTCCTTCCGTGCATGTTTGCATCTCTCCGGGTAGAGCTGTCCTGCTCCTGCCAAGCACTGGAATATCACTAGTTTTCCAGAGCAAGAGCAGAGCATCCCAAGTGATTTAAAAGTCATTGCTTAGCATTCTTGGCTTTTTTTTTATTCATCTCTTTTCCTTTCTTTGATGTCACACAAAAACACTTGTCTGGGAGGGTGTAATGGAACATTTAACTCTTTTGTGTGTGTGTGTGTGCTGGGAGCACAGCTCAGAGCTGAATTTGTGTGCTCTTGGTAGTGCTGTAGTTTTCTTGTTGTTTGTTCTTTCTCCACAGGAAGGTTTGTTTAACTGAAAGAAGAAATTGCTTTTCTTGCACATTCCAATATTTATTTGCTTAATTGATCCTGCTAATGAGGAAAATGTATGTTCTGAAAGGCTTTACCCACTCAAAGGAAAAGTTGCTTAGGGTTTAGTCACAGAAACCATCAGAACACCCCTGTAAGTAAACAGAGAAGAAAGTTACTTGTAATGTCCAACAGCTTTGTCTTCTGAAATATCACCACTGGGAATGTGTGGTTTTTCCCATCAGGCAGCCTGAGGGATCTGGGGAAAAAAGCTTTATTGGTGTCAGTTTGGTGTTACTTGTGTTACCTCTGAGCTGCTGGAGAACTGGGAAGGAACTTGCAGAAGTAGATTTTTTTCAGCAGAATTACTCATTTCACCATTTGTATTTTATCTTGTCAGCTTTTTGAGGCTTTTGCTTTCCCACTGTGGTTTCTATGGGAATGTCATGAGTTTGGTGGTGTGTGTGACCCTCCTGACTGCAGCACAGTCACTCTCTGGATTGCTTAACTTGTGCTAATCTTGTGCCTCAGGACAGGGCAGAGGGTGTTTGACATGAACTGGGGTGCCAGTTACAGGAATGGCAACCAGAGATGACTTCTCCATCCTCTGAAGATGAGAAGATTGATCCAAAAAGCTGCAGAAACTGGTGTTTCCAGACAGGCTTGAGGATGGACCTTACCATCCCCAGTCCCCTGGGATGTGATGTAAGATGGGAGCAGTCCCAGGGGTGGGAAAGTTGGTTTGGGGACTGAAGGAGTAGAGGGGCTTCTGTGACTGACCCCAGGAAGGGCATTATCAAGTGAACGTTTGTCTACCACCTTTTTCAGAAGAATTCGTACTAAAGTGCTAAAACATCAGAGGGAACTGGGAATGTTCCTGGCCCTGCTCGCACAGCTCCATGCATTTAAAAATAAAAACTGCTGACATTTCTTTCAGCTGTCCTTAGTGTGAATCAGAGCACTCTGGTTTCCAGTGTTTCTCAACACTGACGACACCAGGCTGGGCAGCAGAGGTATTTTAGCCCTGCATACAGGATTAGTGGTGTCTTAGGGGGAAAAAGAGGCACCTTGTGTTCCAGCTAACAGCAGCTTACCATTCACAGAAAAATATTGTCTAACTGGTGGTTCTGTGTTGAACAAGGCTTTTGATCTGGAAATACTGTCAATCACCTTCACAGCTGAGGAGCTGTAAGAGGGTTGTGCTTGCTGTTACCATAATTTTGTGTTCATCTGCTCTACTGGCTCAGGGAGCTTCTTCCAAAGACTGTCCAGTGCAGATGGTGGGAGTGTCTTTGGGTGTAAGAACTGAACTCTAAAGGAATCTAGTTACCTAATCCTCTTCCACTTTCAGAACTTAAGTGATAACTTAGGCTTTGGTCCTAGGGCACCCCAAACCCTAAAAAAGGGGCTGAGGTAGGATTTTGGAGACAGTTGCCTTTGGTGTAAATACCACTTTGCAGTTCACCCTCTTCTTTCACGTGAGACTTTTAAAACCTCCTTATGCTCCATACCTTTCTTCCTGGAGCTCCAATTGCCCTTGGTCTGGCAGCATTTCAGAAGTAAGAGATGTTGGGCCACTTGAGGTGAAAGATGCTACAGGAACACAGTAAATCATCTGCTTTGTCCTTGTCCTGGGATCTCCCCTTGTGCTGCACCCAGCACATGTTGGTTTAGGTGAAGAGTGTGGAAGAGCCTCTCCCAGGAGGGTTTTTGTAGCCAATCCCAAAAATGCTCTTGGAGGACATGGCTGGAGGTGTGGATAAAGCTGCAGGTATTAATGCAGGCTTTTACCACATCCTCTTAGCAAACCATTTTCTCTAATAAATGTGACAAGATAACCCAGGGCTTCCAGAGAAGTTTGTCTCTGAATCCCAGAGGAGCTCAGTACTGGGAAGTGTTTGGGAGGCTGACACTGCTGTTTTGAAAATCTTGGGGGTGATTGCCAGGGAGAGGAATATGAGAAAATGACTTCCTTCTCCTTCAGATATGGCCAATTTTTAACCTCTTGGCTAATCAGATTACCTCCTCTTGCCTAGGATGATGGATGGGCCAGAACCTGTTAGGTGGGTCCTGTTTTGCTAAAGGAGCACATGACCTTGTTTTGAGAGAGTAAACTTTTGCAGGAATAAACACTGTAAGGAGGAAAATGCAGCTTTCTCTACTTTCCCCTATGACAGGCTTCAGAAATTCAGTCATTATTCTGTAACGTGGTGTAGTTACAGTCCTGCCTGTCTGTGGAAGTGGAAAATATTTCCAGCTCAAAATAAACTCCACAAAGAAAATAGCTTCCATGTGATTCCCTGTTCAGAGGAAAGCTGCTGGACATTAGTCCTAAACAAAGATTTCAGCCAACTTTGGTGTTTTGAAGAGCAGTAGTGGTTGTCCTAAATTTGACCTCTGGCTTAACAAGTTCACTCCTCTGCATCGCTCCTTGCATCCACCGAGTCAACAGGGCGAGTTTCACATTGACTTCTCAGTGTTGCTGGTGCTTTGGGAGTGGCTTCAGTGGTGTAAAATGCAAGGAAAGCTTTCCAAAATGTAATTACCGAGCCATCATTTTCAAAGCTTGCCATTGTCCTTTTGTCCTCTTTATCATCACTGGGAAAAAAATGCATTAACCTGTGCTTGAGAAGGCAACGATTTGCTTGGTTTTGATACTATTTGTTTTGTCAGTGGGAGATGCTTCTGATGTATTTAGCAGTAAATCATCCTCCAAGCGGAGGCTCTGAACAGCCCTTGCTCTTGTTCTGTCTCCTGATGGGGCTGTCTGGATGTTGTTGCTGAATCTGCAGAAGAGAATGGCCAATTTCCATAGACTTTTCTCTCCTAATTTCAGTGGAATCGACTGCATCCCTCATTTCTGCTGCAGTTTTAGAAGCAGCAATACTGCTTAGTTTGGAACTTGGAAGTTTTCTCTCCCTTTAGCTAATTATGGCTATTATACTCTATTGCCATTATTGTCACTCAGGGTATTTTTGAAAATTAAGGGTGAAAAGTGACTGAATAACAATGAAACTCATCAACGAGGCTCCCTGAGCCTGTTGTGAGTCACCCTTGCTGATTCTGGTGACAAAAATAAGTTTTCTATTACAACTGTTGACTGCTGCAAGCCCTGCAGTTACTCATCGAGCTGGAGCTGGTTTATGTTCTGGCTCGTGCCTTGGGAAGAGCCACTGCCACCAGCACGTGGCTTTGATCTTTATCAATTTTATTAAAAATACTGAAACTGAGTAGTGCAGTCCTGAGGAAGGAGGGACAGCTAGTCTTGGCAAAAGCTTGTGTTTTCCTGGGAGAACTGAGAGGATTAAGTCCTGGATTTACATAATTGATGCCTTTTCTTTTTTTTAAAAAACGCTCAACACGGAAATTGCACACCTGAACAACTGAGACAAGCTTCTAGAAGTGGTCTGTGTAATTAAAAAAAAATGCAGGTCGTCACTAAAAGTCAGGATTGTTAGTGCTGCCATTGCTTATGCTTTGCATTTCTCCTTTGTAATTATCGTGACTGGTATTTTTAGGGCAGCTTTGCAGCTTGTCTATTTTCTCCCATCTTGGCTAAAAATGTTGGTCTCACGTGACATGATAAATCTTCTCCTGGAAACCAATGCAGTACGTATCCTGAACTTCCCCTTCTGCTGATGCCTGGATTCATTCCCCAAGGTTGCAGCATCAGGAGCTGGAGGAAAGGTGTCCCTTCTTCTTGAAGGCTGTGCATGTGGCTGTTACTGTCTTAGGAGGAGCTTGAATGGTCCTTGCAGATCAATGTTAGACTGGAATGGTTTTGTTTGCTGTAGATTTTGGGTGGTGTTAGCCTTAGTTGTAACCTCTTTCAGCTTCTGTTATCTTTTAATATGGACTTCCTAGAGCTCTGATTCTGTGGTGAAATCCATGCAGAGTCAATGTGAGATGAGCTCTGAGGTTGCAGCAATGAGGCAAACATGGAGCTGCCTTTCTGCTCTCGTGGGGTGCCTTCTCCACTCAGTAATGCTCAAACTTCCCTCCTGGAGTCAGAGGGCTCTACTTGTTTTATTTATCTACTTATTTTAGGGTTGCCCTTTCAGGAGCTTCAGCATCTCTCCTCTCTGTGTTCATAAGATCTGATGTACATTTTCTCGGAGGTGTTGAGGGTTGCACGTTGCTGGTTCCCAGCCCCAGGACCTGTCCCTGCTGTCCTGCCCAAGCTCCCACCTGCTCCTGGTCAGGTCTGTGGAGCCTCAGCACAGGTTGAACATCTCCATCCAGAACAACGTGTCTACCTCTGTCTTACACGTGTGATGACAAAGCTTAAACTGAAAACTCAAGATTGTACTGGACACCAGTACTGGAAATTGCTTTATATCATCTTTTCAACAACGCCCTGCCACTTCCAGGTGGGCCAGGTAGTCCTTGGAGTGATATCCAGGTGCTGCTTGGTAGTCCTGGGGTGGAAAAAAGGCACAATTTGTGGGCTGCTCCAGACAAGGTACAGCTCATGGATGTTTGTTTGGGCTGTGTGTTTGGGCGGCCTTGTTCAGGTAGATCCCAGGGTTTCCTACCTGTCTCCTGGCAGCAGTTGGCTGAATGTGCTGTCACAGCTGGAATTGCTGGGAATGCTGCATCAAAATACAGTCTGGATCTCCTGAAAGACTAAGGCCCTATTTGTGTTATTGATTTCTGGACTTTGCTGTCAGTCAGGATTTTTGCTTACTGACAGAAGCAAAATAAAAGCAAATCTGTTGAAGAGCAGAAATTGAAGTTTTAGGCTAATGAAGCTGTATTGTGTCTGACAAATGGGTGGCTAATCTGCTGGAAAAGGGGGAGGGTTGATTTTTAATGAGAAGTTATTACATATTGAATAGCTGTTAAATTGCTGTTTTAATAAAATGGACAATCCTCCTCTAGCTTGTCTCCTCAAAGTCTTCTTTTAATTGAGAACCCCCTCTAATACATTCTTTTAGAAATTAATTAACATTTTCAAAAATATTTCTTAGACTGTAGTGACCTGGTTCAGAATTAATTGGGGTTATGTCATGACTGCTTCCTATGTACTTCAGCAGCAATTTATGGGCTCAGTGGATAGCACTAACTTCATATAGAAGGGCTTAATACTTCTAAGAACAAGTCTAATTGGCTGATTTTTTTTTTTTTTTTTGTCCTCGTGCTTTGAATTGGCAGCAAATAGAAGAATAGAAACGAGATGAGAAAACAGGCTCTGGTGCCTGCAGAGTGAAAACTTGGATATTATTTTTGGTTCAGCTACTGATTGTTTTGACTTTGAGCCAGAATTTGCAGGGAATTTTGGACTAAGCTATCCAAACTTTACTGTCCCTCAGACACTTGCTTTGCTTGTAGACTGCAGGTAACTTTTATTGCCCAGACTAATTCTCCTTTTCTTCATGCCATGTTGTGATCAAGTTGAAACGTTGGAGCCCTTTGGCTCCTCTATCTGCAAGGCACAGTTGGGTTTTGTGGATGTGCCAAAACCTCCAGCTTTTGGTGGTTTTCACTTTCCACCTGCCATTTCCAGAGGCTTTGAGAGCAGCATCTCCTCTGGTGGTCAGGCAGGTCTGGTGCTCTGGGTCAGGGCCATCAGACACGTGTGCTTGTGGCCATCTAAGAAAGTCCTGGTCCTGAATCAGGTCACTGTTTACAAAGCAGATTTATGTCAGATATAAATACAGCTGTAATGCCCTTTAACGAAGGGCATGTGGGGCTGTGCAGAGCTCCTGCCACCCAACAGCTGACAGGCTGAGCTGGATCAGTGGCCATGGAGAAATTCCCAAGGTGTGAAACAACTGGCCAGGCCATAATGAGAACTGGAAAGCCAGGCCAGGGAACTGCTCCACTCGGTCCCTGAAATCTGAACTGATGGAGTTTGACACTCTCTGCTCTGGGCTTTGCTCCCTCAGCTGGTGCCCGGCTGGAACAAGGTTTCCATCCTATGGTGCATCGAATGAAATAAAAATGTTGTGCCACAACCCTTTGGGAACTTTCTTTTTTAACACTTTCTTATAAGGGACGCTTCAAAAAAGAACACCCCCAAAACAATTTGGGTATTTGTTGGGGAATGGAGGAAAAAAGTTTATTTGAACAGGCCTCAGAGGGTCAGGAAACAGATTTTGTTTCTTTTGTTTTGATTTACATTAAATTACTTTCTTTTGACCCATATGTGCAGAGTGACATGCGGTGTGTTTCACGACACCGTTATTTACTTGTAAAGTTGAATTTGTAGTTGGAGAAGGCAGTTGAAATCCAATTTAATTTGAGGAATAAAACCATGAGTCCTCAAGGAAGATGAGAAATCTGCCCTTGGGAAAGCTCTCTGCTTGCCTTGTTGGACTGAAACCACAATATGTACTCTATGGCTGTTAAATGGTTTGTTACATCCAGAAATTTTCTGTAGGAAAGAGAATTGTTTCCTGGAGGGGAGTCTGAGTGAAGCCAAATCATGGCTTTCCGAAACCAGTGGCAGTGGGAGAGGCTGTGGGAGGGGCTCTGGAGCAAAATGGATCAGAATAAAAGGCCAAAGGTTTTGTTTCACTTTTGTCTTGTGGATTTGACAGCTGAAAAGTGAATTTGGTTTATGATTCCCAAGATATTAATGCAAATATTGGGTTCAGAGCACAACTTAATTACAGCTGAGAATATTATCCCCAGTAAGGATTATTTCCATGAGATTTGGAGGATATCATTGTGAGGGTTTGAGCATCTTTTGATCTTGAGTAGTTTCTTTTCTTGTCAGCTGTAGAAACAGAAGATCTGTAGCCCTTCTGGAAGAGGGAGGAGTGAATGTTTGGTTGTAGCCATGGAGTGTCATGAAGCCACATGGAGTGTCATGTAGCCATGGAGTGTCATGGTGACAGTTCTGCCAGTCTTTATTCCATTTTCTGCATCAATCAAACCTGGATCTACCCTAGACTTCAAAAAACCAGGAAAGTTCTTGAAGCTTCCAGGTGCTTTCCAGCAGGAAAAGGATATGTCTGTGAGCAACAGGAGGTGGAGTGGGATTTGTGCAGAGAACCTCTGGACTCTTGGAGAAATTCGGTATTTTCGGGAGTTATTTTATTTTCTGCAGAAATTACTGATAGCCTGAGAGGTAGTTGGTAAGAGGAAAAAAGAAATTTCACATCTTTTTCTTGCAGAATGGGGCTAGTTATCAGGGCAACTGAATTTACTTGAGCTACTCCACTCCTTCCTCGATTTGCAAAAAAAAAGTATTTTGTAGCAAAAGTTGGACTTAGAACCTCTTGAATCTGCTCTGTCACTGATTCTCTCTTGGATGTTGGACCAGAAAATTTTTCTCTCTGTATCTTAATTTCCCCCAAGTGAGGGATAATGGAGGTTGTCCCTGAGGCCGGGGCAGAGCTTTAGTGCATCTCTCAAGCACTGGGAACTGCTGCAAGGAGTGCCCAGCCGGGCTCTCCTGCTCCTGAGTTTCTGTGCTTGCTCAGACAGGGTGACTCAGATAGTGCTGCTTCCTCTTTTCTTGCCAGTGCCTGCATTTCTCTCTTAGGCTCTGCTCCTGTCCTTGGCTTGTGGCAAATTCATCATTTATTACAATTTTTTTTTTGGAGCCTGCCCTGATGGGATTTGTGGGTGTTCAGCTGGGGGTGTCCAGGTTGGCTGGGGGAGTTTGTGTTCCTTCCAAGGTGCCATTTCCTCTCCCTGTTCTATCACATCTTTGTTTCGCACCGAGCCTGCAAAATGTTGGAAACAATTAAATTGCACATCAAGAAAACCAAACAAATGCAAGAGGGCACAGCTGGCCCCGAGTTTAATCTAGAGAAGGGTTTAGAAATATTATGTAGAAACACGCTGTGCTTTGTGTTCAGGAAAGCTTGAACAGAAGTTAAATATCCAGAGGTGCAGGAGATTCCCTCTGGGAAATGACAGTAGCACTCTGGGCTCTGTAATCAGCCTTCTCCAGCCTGTCTCAGCACCCAGGTGTTTTATTAGGATTGACTTCGCTCCAGGTGTCCTCTGCCTTGAGGTCCCTGAGGTTTCTTCTCTGAGTTGTGGGAATTCCGAAGATGGATGGCTGGGGTGGTACAGAAGGTGGTTGGTACATTCTGAGAAGGAATTGAAGAGGTGATTAAAAAAAGAAAAAAAAAGAGTAGCAAGAAGCTGAAACCAAATGTGTGTGTTTGGGGTTTTTTGTAGCACTTTAAATGCTTTGCAGGTATCTGCTGTGGATGCTTTGAAAACTTAATTTCCAGGGTTTTTGCATTGAAGGAATAAATATAATTTAACTCTTCTTTTTGCTTCCAATACCATGTCGCAGGGCATCTTATATTTTGTCTTTTATGACTCCAGCCTGTGTCTAACTGCAGAGTCCATGCTCACTTTGCCTCCTACACTGTGTGTGTGTAAGACTGTCCACTCCCATTTCTTTGCCATGAAAACTTGGTTATTTAAAAAAAAAAAAAAGCACCAATAAATAGTGAGTTTCTTCCATGTCTCTAGCTAAACTAATAAATCAAGGTTTTCTGGGATTTGAGGGGTGACAGTGGGTACTTTGATGTCTCAGGCAGATTTCCATTTGATTCCACTCTCATCCTAAGGGTTTGATTTTTTTCAAGGGAGAACTGTCTCTCGTGGTGGCTGCTTTTCCTCTGCTTATGCTCGTGGAAAGTGAGAGTAGTCTGATGGATTCATCCATGTGCCTTTCTCTTTCCCAAGTCTTTGATTCAGTTTCCAGCTTCAGTTGTACTTTAAGTGATCACAGTGTGTCCTTTGGGTGGGGTTTTCTTTGGCGGGGAGGGAGTGGGGAGTGAATGTGTTGGGGTTTCCCAGAGGAGGTGAGAACTGGGGATGTGGGTAACATTGGTAGTATCCCTGGGAGTCTCTCATTGCCTGAGGTGGCCATTGCACCCGGTTTGGCAGCATGTGCAAAGGTCCTGAGTGTTGAGGACATGCAGCTGTGGCTCCAGTGCAGCAGCTGGATCCGGGGCAAAGCGAAGGTCTGGTCCCAGCAGCAGCAGCACCAGCTCCCCAGGGAGGAGCCTGGAGCTGGGAGCATCCAAATGACTTGAAACAAAAACTTTACCCTTCTTTAGACTTCTTAAAAAGGCACGAGGGACAGCAATTGCACAGCAATTTGTTACCCAGACTAAGGAAGAAACAGAACTGATCTGGCATGTCATTCACTTTGGCCTCTTCTGCCTTGGCTGGCTCAGCTGAAAACACCCTGGAACCCTCTAAATGATGTAGGTGGTATTTAGAGGCTGGATGCTCCATGTTGTGGTTAACATAAAGGATAATTTGCAAAACCAGTAATATCTGATGGTTTAAAAATGCACCGTCACTCCATATGTGGGATGTGAAATGGCAGAGGGGAAGAAATAACCCCAGCCCAAAATGTGCTGAATAATGAACAGAAAGTGGTTATTGATTAGCTGTGTGCTTTTATTACCCTGCTGCAGTCGGAGAGTGGTGAGCGATTCTTTTTTCTTTATTAAAGAAGAAACAAAACTTTCAAAGGAGCTTATGAAATATTTACTGTAATTATTTCCAAGATCAAAACTCCGAAGCCACAGAAACCTTGTTAATCTGTTGGTGTTATGGATGAAAGACGCAACAGAGACATTAAACATTTACTACTCTTGTGCAAAATGGCCTCTCAATTGCACCATTTTTCATGGCCCTCACTGCCGTGTCTGTCTCGCTTCCCATGTAAGAATTTTAGGTGTCATTCCAAGTTTCTTCTGATGGAGTGGGACTTATTTTCTCCATCCCTACTTTGCCCTTAGGCAAGGCAAATCTCAGCCTAATGAAACCAGCGTGAAGTATTGTGGTGCTCTGACACTTCCTTTGCAATCACACAGTGTTTTCCTCAGTGAAATTGTCTTTCTGAAAGCAGCTTTGAATGCTCGTTCCCTTTTCCACGTGGTATTTGCAGAAGCGAGGTAATCAAATGTTATTTCTGCCAGGACTGTAACTACTGAAAAAGTGGAGTAGCTGTTGATGTCCTTTTCAGTTTGAGTAGGGAGTTACTGAGGAAGCAATCCTGGGTCTGTCCAATCTCGACTCAAATCCTAAAATTGCATTTTTGTGGCTCAAAAGCAAGTTTAGTGGATCTGTGAGTATTTGGAGATAAAAATTCAAATTAACCTCGAGAAATAGTCTGAAATGGGCTGTATGTTGGAAAAGATGAGTGTAAAGGGCCATGATTAAGCTATAAAATGGGGAATGAGTTGAGTGGTTGCCATTCTGTGGGAGGTGAGATTACAGCTGCAGTGGGTTTAGGACTGAGTGGCCCCAACTGCCTTCTACTGTTGGCAAATATCGTGCAGAGGGGTGTGAACAGGAGTCAGAGGAAAGACTTGGAGTTATCCTGCTCATTCCTTAGGAATGCTGTGGCTCACACCAGTCTTACACATGTGGATTGAGGGAAGAAGACAGACAGGGAAAAGAGGCATCACATGTGTCTTTGAAAATGAAAACGAGGAACTGAGGAAGAACATAGTTAATGAACCATTTGCTGGCTCTCCTGAGCTCAGCACAAGGGAGGGGCTTGAACCCTAGGGAGGATAACTGAGGTTAGACATCAAAAGCCTTTTATGTCTGTAAACAATCTGGAGACATTCCTTGTTTCTGCAGCTTGAAGTGATTTTCTTCATTCATAATGTTTTCTTTTTTAAAAGATAAATAGTCCTGTTTCCTGATGATTTTTAGCTGTAAGGCCATTTGTCTTATGGGTCTGGGCAGGATTTGTGCTCTGCTGGGTACCTGGGGACCCTCTGGGTGAGCTGGTCACCAGCTCAATTTCATATTTTCATGCTTAGTGACTGGCAAAATGAAAGTTTTCATGACTTTCTGCTCTTGCCATTGTAATAAAAAAGTGTAATTTCCAGTGCAGCAGCTCACAGAGAGAAAGAAAGAACAGGGGCAGTCTAGACCTGGACATTAAGAGCCTGGTTGGATTTCTTATTGGCATTTTACTACTTAATAGAAGTGAAGCCTTGCCCAACCTGTGGGAACTGCACCAAGCTCCCTTCTGCTCCCTCTCCTGAGTTCCATCAGGAAGAGGGATTGTAGCACCCAGAGCTGTGAAGTGTAAATGCAGTAACCTCCCAGGGAGGCTACCTTGGAAATAAGATATGTTTATTTTGTTTTTTAAACTTGGCCAGTCTCCCACCTCCCTGCCACTGCTGCCCACAGTGTGCTGCTCCTGCGTGACAGTGGCCCTTCAGCTAAAGGATGTGCCACCAGCAAAAGGAAAATCCTGACCATGCTCTTGCCTGTGGCATTGCATAGATTTTTCTTTACAGTAATTTAATGAGCTACCAGCAATTTTCAGTCTGTTTTCAGCGAACACGCTGCACTCACCACATTCAGTGCTGCTTTTATTTTTGTTTCCCTGTGTGTATATATATATGTATGCTTATATATATTTGTCTATATATATACATTACACATCTATATTTATATATGTGTGTGTAATTGTTGCTTATCTTCAACATGCTATCTCTCTGATGCTGAGAGACTTGGACTAAGAGCAACCCCTTTAAAAGCACAGCTGCTTTAGCTCTTCTGGCTCTGCAGTGAGGCCACGGGACTTTGGGGTTTATGGCTGCTCTCTTCATGCAGACGATTTGGAAACGTTTAACCTTTCATGTCAGGTGCTTTTTAATATTCATCTTTATCCCCAGTACAGCAAAAGGATTAGAGGCTGGTTTGTCTTTCCCTCCGAACTCATCTGTGACTTGACTGTGCTTATTAGTTCTTTTAATGGCTTCTTTATTAGTTCATTACTGTGTAACCTCCAGGCATGGCAGGACTTGAAATGTTAATTTTCCAGCCAAAGTTCAGCTGATGGACTTCACCTGATCCCCTTGGTGTGTGCATGGAAAGGGCTTGGCTGGCTTTGCACAGCATCACTTACAACGCAGAAGGCAGGCAGTCAAGTTTTCCTCTCTGAGACGTTAAAGGAGTAAGAGCAATGGAAAGTACGAAGAAACAGTTACAATATCCTAGAATATTTAAGGAGAAAAGGTGGTAGGTGTGTGCACGCTTTGCTGTGGTGTTACTTCCCCCCCTTCCCTTTCCCTCATGTTGCTTCGAGCCACTGTTTGGCTGCCCAGTGAACTATAACAAGATTTAATAGCTCCAGTGTCACTGTATTGCATTTGGACTGTTTCCATCCTTCACTTGGAATAAATGTCTGCTTTACAATGAGCTCTTAAATTCTATAAGTGACGTCAAATTGTATCTAATAATGGAAAAAAGACCGAATACTGTAAATGTGACTTGTTCGCCCTGTCTTACCAAGCAGTGTTTATCCTCAGCCCCTTGCAGTGCCTTTGAGAGCTTTGGAGCTTGCCCTGAGCTTTACGCCTGAGGAAGGCTGATTTCCACATATGTTGTGTTTTTCTCTTCCTTTTTCCCTGGCTGTGTGGCAGTGGCCAGCCCACAGAAGCAGGCACAGGGAGCTCCCCAGCTCCAGCTGCTGCTGCGCTGGGAAGACTGTTGGGGTTTTGTGATATGGGCACATGTTCATTAGCTGCTGATTCACTGTCATATGGGATCTAAGCTCAGTCATGAAACTCAGCTGTGTAAGCATCTGCATGAAAATGTCTCTCTGAAGGAGCTGTGACAGATGAGATGTGTGATTAGGATCTACGACTGCACCCAACGTCACTTACTGACACAGTGGCCTTGGAGCCGTGAGTGTGTGAACTGTGCACTTTTAAGGAGATTTAACTTTTGATCTATTTTTTTTTTCCCCAAGGCCTGATGAGTTTTTAAATCTGCTTAGCTGTCAGTTAGTAGGTACGACCCACACTATGAAAGCTGAGAACGACTAATTCCAAAAAGCTCTTCTGTCTCATCAGTTTATCGCACGTGCTTGTGTGTGTGAGACAGATTTGAGTGTAGTGATGAGTGTCATGGCAAATAATGATGGCCACAAAGCTACTAAATAGAAATGTTGGGGCTTTTTAACCTTTCAATGTAAACATGGCTTAAAACAACCCCACTGGATTACTTTGGGAAGGCTGGGAGAAGAGGGGAGAGAAGGGGATAGTAAAATATGAGCACTCACTATTCATCTTGGAAAACCCTCATAAACTGTGTTTTCTCTTTTTGGTGGTCATTCATGAGGGATTCATGGAGACAATTGTGGTCCATTTGTGATACTGTGCTAATGGTCATGCACTCACAAACCAAGAAGTTCCTCTCTGTCCTGTGGTCCTTCCCAATGAGATGGCAGCGGGACATGGGCAGGACAGTTATGGGTCCATGTGATGGATCACAGGCTGCGTGTGCTGGAGTAAGGGCTGAGCAGGGTTTGACAACCATGTTCTGTAGATACTGATGAAAGACTCCTGAGAGGCAGGGATGCCGTGGACAAGCGGGATACGAGTGGCAGATAAAGGAAATGGTCTTTGCAGCAGATCTACTGTGGGTAGATAAAGCTGAGCCAGACTGCTCTGGGCCAGGAGCGAAACTGCCGCATTAATCACGGTGTGAGAGGTGAGGCTGCTGTTAAAAACTGCTGACTTGGGCCCCAGGAATCTGTTTCACATTTATGCTGCTGCCTCTAAAGGCATAAATAAATGCAAATGCAGTATGGATGCAGCACTTCCAGTCGTAGCAGGGCACTGCATCCTCCTCCAGGGAACTCTGCAGGAGAGGGAAGGTGGCTGGGTGTCTAAGCCTGGTGTTGCTTCCCAAAGTCCAAGTGTTTGATACACTTGGGACCAAGAGCTAACATCTCTTTGATATCTCTTTCTTCAAGGAGGCATCTTCTTGGGGGATAAAGGTGATGTTGAGAACCTAAGGAAGGTCTTTAGGGTGGTAGGTGAGGTCTCCAGGTAATGCCTTTGCTCATCCTTTTGCCACTAAGTGTTTGGCTTGGTTTTCTTATGGTTGGTTGTTAATTATCTTTCATTTCTCAATTATGGGACAATATTACCAGGAAAATTGTTCAATAGCTGAGTCAAGGGTATTGAGCTTAGGAGTTTGTTCTTTCATCTGGGAGGTTTTTCTCAACTTCTGCAGGCAGTGTGTGATCAGAACCTGAGGCTGGTACCTGCCTCTGCTCCTGGCTACTGTGTGACCCTCCATAATGGGTTTTAATTTAACTTTATAATAGTGTAAAATGAACCTCCTGCGTGAGACTGGAAGAAGCTCATTATAGTTGCTCTCTGCGTCTCAGGCTTTTTCCTCTCTGTTGAAAATGGGCTATGACAGCCATGGCATGGGATGGGTTCCTGTTCCTCACTGCAGCCCTGAAAAGCCTGTGCTCAGCAAGCTGAGCACTGAAAACGTGAGCTGGTCAAAAATTAGTCATTGAGGTGACAGTTGGGAGAGCTGTAACAGCCCTTTTGTAGCCTGAACCCACACTATGAGTGGTTCTCCTACCCTGGAGCTGGGATTTCTGCTGTCATACTCAGTTTCCATCCCCTCAGGGCCAGCCTGGGAAGCCTGGCTGGGGTTTGGCCTCCAGCACTCGAGTAGCGCAGTTTAACCACCCTTCACACACTGATTCTTACTCCTTAATTACAAGCTGTCAGTTGTCATCAGTCCTCTGCTCCCTCCTTTAGTACCAGGGAGGCTGCCCTGATGCTCCCAAAGTGAACACCAAGTTCATGGGCTAAATGGAGAGATTCTGCTGGGTCTCTTGATCTGTTCAGCTTCTGCAGATCCTGATAGTCCTCCCCTGCTTTTAAAGCAAGGGCCCTTTTTCAGGAAGTTTGTTGTTGAGAGGTAAACTGTTAAAATTGGCAGTAAATGCAGTAGGCTGTGCTGAGCCTTCAGACAGCCTGGAGCAATGGCTCCGAGGTGGACCTGACTCATCGCAGCAGGATATTGACTCTGCAGCCTAATTATGATGCTTTGAGAACCTGATTTTAAAATAATTGAGGTATAAAATTATGTGCCTGGTTCTCACAGTTACTACAGCTCTGGGTATAAATTGAATAACGGGCTGTACAAATGTGCCACTTGGCTATAGCAGGAATAGCAGCCAGTCTGGAAATGTCCTGCGTCACTGCTGTTTTCCTCTTGCTGGGAAGCTGCCTGCAGGCTGAGGTTTGCAAACAGCCTCTGGATGCCACTGGTCCCAGTTGTTTGGCAAACCCATGGAAAGTCTTGCAGCTGGGCAGCCAAAATGCAGTGGTGAAACACTGGCTGCTTGCTAATCCCAGCACGTGGGGTATCTCCAACACCTCTGGCTGCTTGTAGCAATGTCCTGGCTGTGGAGAAGTGCCAGGGACACAGCTGGTGTTTTGACACCCATCTTCCCAAGCTGTGGTGGCTCCCTGGCTTCCAGAAGGGCTTTCTCTTTTCTCTGTCATGCCTGCAGACAAACTTATGTGTTTTGTTTGGTCTTGGTGAACTTTGATTGTCCATGAAGTCCCAAGACTTTGGAAGGAGGCTGCTGTCCTCAGGGTGGTTTTGTCACTTCTGTCCCACTTGGAATGGTGTTCCCCCAGGCTGAACCTGGTGATAACCTGTGTTTGTCTTTCCTGGTTTGCCACCGGGACTCCACTGCTCTTGGAAGGGTTAGGATGTATTATTTTCAGTTCAAAGGCAGCCCAAACTGCAAACTTACTTTGGATTCTTTTTTTTTTTTCACCAGTCTAACTAAAAGCCAGACAAGTCAGGTTTGTTCTCTGTGCTTCCCTTAGGGTCAGGCTGCTGCTCCTAGCCTTTCCTTGTTAGCCCTCTTGGTTTGAGGTTGAGATTTTGTCCTTGCTCAGTGTGTTTCCAGAGTTGTTTTCCACCCAGCTTCAGGGAGACTGGTTGAAGCCACTGGAGTGGGTGGCTGCTGGAGGAGGCTTTTGGGAGCACATCATCAGGACCTGCTGCTGCTCAGAGATCTGGGGGCTGAGCCCAAACTCTTCTTTTAATCATCAACCACAGGGAATAAACCTGCAGGGGAAGATCCCAGCAAATCCTCAGCTCCTGTAAAAGCTGAGCAGGAGCCACTGCTGTGACCAGACATGCTGGGCACTGTGAGGCTGCTGCTGTGCCTGCTTGGGGCCAAGATGTTGGGCTTTTTAGTCTGTAATAAAATAAACCTTCTGTGTCTCAGCCATCTGAATTATTACCTGACTGGTACTTCATTATAAACACATTTTTTCCATCTTGATACTGTTTTCCTGCCATTTTATTGCTTTTTAGGTTCTATTTTTTGTTTTATTCATCTCTTCCAATCGATAGAAATATCCTGGTTTTAGCAAGCAGCAGAGGCAGATGTGACCGATGTCCTGATGGTGGAGCAGAATCACTCTCAGAGCATTTGGGAAACAGAAGGAGAAGCTTTTAAATCTGATTTTCAAAGATCTCTAAAGCATAACAAACTACTCCAGACATGTAGCTGAGTCTCCCAGTGCCATTAGCTCAAAAAGTTGGGATTCTTTTGTTGTCCCATTGCAGATCTGGTGCTTTAGATCCCTCCTCTGGTGGTAACTGTTGTTCTTTGCCATGACACGAATTAAAATCCACTTAATGAGATTTTCTCCACCTGTTCTGGAGGATTAGTTTGATGGAGGAAATCCTGCACGTGCGTGTGGATGCACATAGGCACAGCAATGTTGAGAAGCACAGTCTTCCCAGAATTATTCTCTTCAGGATTTGCCATGGCAAGGAGTTTTTTGTGCCCCACTCCACATGCACAGATTCCTCTGACAGCACTGAAATGCAACAGAGAATAGAATTTGAGAATAAATTGTTTAGATGACGCAGCACCAGAAGAGTCAGTCCAGGATGGATTTGCTTCAGTGCCAAATTAGAACTGTGGCAATCAAAGGGAAGCGAGCTGGGAGCACTGTGGCACAGCCCTGGGTCAGGAAAGCCTTGGCTGGGATGCTGTGGGCAGTGTCCCCACGTGTCCCCACCAGGGAGATGTTGCAGTAAATGTGGGTTACAAACACTGGGGTTTGTCCCCAGTTGCCCTGTGACCATGGGCATGTGTTTTAACCTCTCTAAACCTCGTAAAAGGTTGGTGAAGTGTTGTGCAAACACTGACTGGCACTAAGGGCTGTTGATATTGGTGTGGTTTCCTGGTTCCCGCATCACAGTTTAATCCACTGGATCAATTGGTTGGGTTTATTCTGTTGGGTTTTTTCACCAGCTGTAGAGTTTGGGGCTGGTTTTGCTCCAGGAGTTCTATCTGAAGACTTCCACTAAGCAGGCACAGCGGAAAGGTGGATTTTGGTGATGAGAAGGAACCAAGCAAATGCTGTGAGTGGTCACCAGATCCTGCTGAGGCTGACTTGGCCTGGCAACAGACACTTTTTGCTTCTGGTGTCCTCTTTTCCTCACCAGTCATCCTTTCCCCCCCCCCCCCCCCCCCAGTTCCTTACATGATGTTATTGTCTCTATCCACAGCCCATAGAGAGTCTTGAAAATATTTGAAAATATCCTGCTTTGCTCTGTGGTGTAGTAAATGCTGTATTCCCTGAATTGTTCAGCAATAATTCTGTTAAATTGCCGTGAGGTGGGATGTGATGGGATTATTTTGTGTTGCAGTTCGACTGTATTCTCATGCAGTGGGAATGTAAAAATGAGCCTGGTGTTGACACCAGTGGCAGGAGGATCTTGCCACCAGGTTTGGAGGTGCAAGAGAAGGGATCCTACCTAATTCAGAGTAAAACAGGGAAGAAAAGTACATTTCCGGTGTCTTTATTGTTAGAATCCAAATGACTTCCTTCGTTATAGTGCTACTGAGGGCTGAGCAAGTCTAATTATTGCCTTTTCTTGCTGCTAAATGAATCTAGAGGATAAAACCTGATGCCTTTGAGCGGATGCATCTCTGGTGTGTTGCTGACACTGGAGAGAGACTTTGTTGTCTGGCAGCAGAAGGTCTGGCTATTCATTTGGAGCTTTTGTCACATCTCTTCCATGGAGATGCTGCTGCCTATGAAAGTCTGAGTGATGCAGTGGCAAAGGTCAGGAGGGTAATAGCTTTGATGGTATCCCCTGAAGCAAATCAAAATTCTTCTCAAAGATTTTGTTCAGTTTGATACCAAGGATCTGGTAGCACTCCAGGGATTCTTGTCTCTGGCTAGTAAGCTCAGAGCTATTACAAAAATTAATGTTTGTCTGTTGTTTTGGTTTGTTTTTTTTTTCCTAAGAGGATATTCTGCACTAAGAATAGAAAATAAACACTTCTCTCCTTTTATATCCCCTTTCTCTGTTTCAGGGATCCTCGATGCATTTCCTTGCCATTATTTAGGGAGCCTTTGCTGAAAGCTTCTGGATTGTGTTTCTGAGAGGGCAAAAGATTTTTGTATCCAAAATGCTCATAAAGGAATATCGGATCCCTCTTCCGATGAGTGTGGAGGAATATCGGATCGCCCAGCTGTACATGATACAGGTCAGTGACATTTGGGGCCATGCAGGGGAGTGGAGGCTGGAATGGGGACACATGTGGAATGGGGGAGTCTTGCTGCAGAATTCCTTATTTTAAATTTGAGGTTTGCTCTCTGCTTGCAAAGGAGAAGTAGGGAAAGTCATGAACTTCAGTTTATGACTTGCTTCCTCTTAAATTAGAGAACCTTTGTTTGACCGACCTGTGGAAGCAGCCACGGCTTCCCAGGTGGGCTGTGGTTACTTGTCTTGCCAATTCCAGCTGCAAACCAAAGGATTGTGTTCTTTTCTTGGGAAAAAACAGTCTAATATAGATTTGAGAGAGTAAACCAAAGGCTTAATTTTGAATGTAGTGTGGGAAAAATCTAGATGTAATATTTCTGTGCTTACATACCACCGTGAAACAGATACTAATCAGTTTAGGCATAAAGTGTAGATTATTTTTAACAGGCTTCTGAATACTGATGGGAATTTTTGTTGAGTTCCCTCTCTTCAATAAAGCAGTTAATTAAAATGTTGGAGTTTTGTAACTGAAATCCTCTGTGCCCATATTCTCCCAGTGTTTGAAATCCAACCAGGAGCAGTTTTAAAAGGAAATGAATCTGAAACGTTATTTCATTGTCCCACACTTTAAATAAAATTTAATTCTGCTCATCCAGCAAAGAACACATCTAATACTGAGTTTGCAGGAGAACTCTGCTTGTCAAAGCGATGCTAAAAAAAATCTGCTTTGGCTTAAAACCTGAAATGAGTAAAGGAAAAAAGCAGACCCCAAAGCAAAAGCACAACTCCCCCATTTCTCTCTCAGCCATCCAACTGTGTTCCTTAAGGATTCATGCACTTGGACTTGACTGGTACAACGATGCATGTTGTGTGTTTTCTGGTAATAATGGTCAAATTCCTTTTTCTGACACAAATATCTTGTCTTTATGTGTTTAACCTAAATGTTAAATGTTGGCATAAGCAAGTAAACACTTTTCTTAGGTGGCTGCATTTTTCTGTACCTCTTCCTGACACTGTAGCTGCTTTGAATATCGTTGTAATTAATTTGTTAACAATTTTGTCTTCCTAATCTGGCTCTGCTGCTTTGAATGAAGAGCTGGTGGATGGCAGCAGAGTATTGGCTGTGCAGAACTTGTCAGGAGCAGTGGAGCGAGGGGAAAGGGATTTGATTAGGGAGGAACTGCCCACCTGATTTAACAGAGGATGAATCTTTAACTGGGGAGTGTCTCTGGGGCCTCCTGGGAGATGTGGAGGACTTGGTCAGGGTGATGAATTTGCTTTTTGATTTCAGGAGTTAAATTGCTTATTTTTATTTCATTACAGCAGAACACTGGGTTCTGCTCTGTTACTTGACAGTGATTTTGGCCATATCTGAATGTCAAAAGGACATGATAAGCCATTAAGGTTTCATGCAAGGGGAAGTTCACCAGCCCAGGAAACCACTTGAGAAACTACAGCTCCAAATTGCCATCCGGCCCTGCTCTGATTTTCTACTGCATTGATAAGCAGCAAAATAAGGTTTGGTTTTGGATCAGGTGCAACAGCTGGTGCAAGTCAGGTCTCTGATCTGTTCCCACTTACCTGGAGCAGGGAGCTGAGCTGGAAACACTGCCTGGAGCCCAAGGTCCAATGGAGCTGGAGAAATGCATGACAAGCAAGTGACTTTACTGTGTTACTCGTACAAGTAGTACAAGAGGAAAAGTTAGCTGTGCTTTTCCTGGAGAATACTAATTTCAACTCAAATTTGAAGGAAACAAAAAGCAATAACAAAACCAGAGAGCCCACTTAGGGGAGAGTTTGGAGTTTGGTAGCAATTTGCTTCAGTTGTTCCTGAAATTGGTGGAAAGATTCCTGCTGATTTCAATAGGAGCTTTTCCTAGACCAGGGTGTCGAATGTCCTTTTTCTTCAGTGTGATTTAAAAGTGGAGGGTTTGTCTTTGAGACAAGCACTGGGGAGGGAGCAGTGGGGAGCGTGGCTTCCGTCCTCTTCAGAGAATGAGAAAGTGCTTCGTGTCTGTCTTTTTATTTTCCCTCTGAAACGCCAGAAGAGGCCACAGGAGAAGGAAGTTCTGTTTGCTGAACCCCCTTAGAGGAACAAGCTGAAATATCTGTATAAAACAGCAGTGAAGAGGCATTTCTTAGAAATCTTTGGCTGAAATGTAGAACAGAATGATTTAAGGTAGTTCCTGGGGAGAGGAACAATTCCTAAGAGCAAAAGTTTCATTTCAAAGTCGTTTGTTGTGTGCAGTATGGGGATGTCTGGTGCTGAAGACACCAGACAGCCTGGTCCTGGAAGAAGCACTTCTCCAGCAGTGTAAAAGATGCCACAGTTATTCCTCAAGGGTTTTGGGGAGCCTCAAGCACATACTTGTTTAACTTCAAGCTCATGAGTGAAGATTCCCATTAAACTCCAAACCACTTGGTATAAAACTCCCTAGTTTTTTTGGTCCAGGTATAAATTTTCCCAGATTTCAGCATTGTCCAATTGGAAGTTTTCCAAAAGGCCTTTTTTCACCTGAGCCCCTCTGGTGGAAGTGGTGCCTCAAAGCCATGTGGGCAGGGGTGTTCACACTCAAGCTGTGCTCACTTTTCAGAGGCATTTTCATGGAGGGTTTTGCTTTGCAGTGGAAGGGTCCATCATCTCCTTTCATGAGAGAACAGTCCCTCCTTCTTCTTAGAAGTCTTAACAAAAATTTCCACCAGATTTGATGTAAGCAGCATCATGCCCAAGTAGCAAAGGATCCTTGCATTAAATGGGAACAGGCTGTACTCATATTTGCTGTGTTTACTGGATGGGAGAACTAAAATTGTGCGGTGGATAACCCAGCATCTCTCTCGGTTCTCTGCGCCACTGGGCAGGCGAGACGTGCAATAAATCATTGTGTGTGTGCCCATGTTACTCTGTAATTCCTCTTATACCTCAATTCTCCAGGCTGGTGTATAAAGCTGTGAAAACTGAGGTGAGTGGCCTGCTGTTTTACTTTTTAATTTGATTTTTTTTTTTTTTTTAAATTTGAGGCGAGAGAGCAAAAAGTCTCATAAGTTGCTTTCCGCTGGCTTCTGAAATATTATCTACGGAGTCAGTGGTTTCAGTACTTTAAGCAGCACTTAAATTCTTCCCTAAATAAATTAATTTTACATTACAGCAAGGGCTTAATGTACCCTTGACTTACTTGAAGCCTAGCAGATCTGAACTGAATTGTGTTTCTCTATTAAATTTTAGACTCTCAATATCCATATTTTCATGGGAAACCTCTCACACAGCATTGGCAGCATCTCCAGGTTGGGAGCCCTTGCTGTGTTGGGTGCAGAGCAGTTGGATTTTAGCTTTTCCGTAGGCACAAGGGCCTTCTTGCATCATTGCTGCATTTTTGTCTCTTTTGATGTCCAAATTAAAACATTTTTATATCTGAGCTCAGAACCAGTGATCTTCCTTCCTACTGTGACCTGGTTTTATTCTTGTACAAAAAACAGGTAAATTTTTCAAAACAGTGAAATCACTCTTTGTACCTCTTTTGATGCAACTTTTTCCTAAAATCTGTATACACATTTAAAAGCCTGTCCTGCTTCCAAGGGTGAGAGATTTCTTGATAAACTCGGTCTGGAGAGTTGTCCTTGGGACTGGGAGAGCTGTGGTTTGGTGTGGTGAAGCTGCAGCCTCCTGTCCTAAGCAGAGAGGAACTGGAGTTGAGCACTGGAATGAGTTTCATGAGGCACAAACCATTTATGGAGGGGACAACTGTAACCATCTCTAGGGATTTCTTTTTTCCTGCAGAAGTTATGAGCCAGGGACTTCTCAGACACATCACGCCAAAGGCATGTGGGCTTTTTGAGTCTCTGCGAGGTGAAGCCTGTTGGGCACAAAGGGGCAGGATCATCTGTGTTACACACCAGGAAGTTCTTGTTAAAGGGTCTCTTCATTCTTCCTCTTCTAAGAGGCCTGCATGTTTTTGTCTCAGCAGGTATCCTTTCCTGGAACACTGGCATCCTTTTCTTGTGTGTTCAGGGAACCTTCCTTTCTGTGCACTTCCCCCTCACTCCAGAAACAATGCACACGTTAAGTCCCTGTTTCATAAAAGCCTGGAATACGAGATCTGAATGCATTTGTCAGAAAGATCAAGATCTTATTAGCCAAAGGTCAGGCCATTTATCATCTTAATAACGTTCGTTACTGTGGTTCCATATGCCATGAGATTCCGAGAGACCATTGCCCTTCTGACCCTTTCATAAGACGAGAGAATTCCTCTTGTTATTAAAACTTATTTTTATATCACTGTGCATAGCTTACTTGTCTGCTCTAAGTAAGTCTGGTCCTCATTTTGTCCATACAGATTTCTCTGAGTATCTGTGACCTTCCTCCAAAGTGTGCCTTAAAAATATTCTTCTGGATGCAGTGATTACCTTTTGAGGATGACACTTAAAGATGTGGTGTCACCCTTCCCAGTTAATAAAGTTAATGCTTTGTTGTTCATCAGTTTGAGGGTCTGTGACGGGGGAAGGCCTCTGGTTCCTGTTTGAGGCAATCCATGAAAGGTAACCCATCTGTTTTCCTGGGATTTCAGGGCTTCTCTCATCTGTTAACATGACCTTTCTTCTACAGTCCTCCAGGGCTTTGCATTTATTGCCTTCCCTGACAAATCAGAGTGCATTCCAAGCATCTGCAGTGTGCTGTAGTCACCTATCCTGACTGCTGATGGAGAATCCTGATTTCCATTGCTTTCCTCCTTTGCAAAGGTTCATCCATCATCTCACTCTCCACATCCCTGCACTGTCCTGTTTTCTCCTTCATTTCCATGTAACTCTCTGGAAGCTACCTTTGAAAATAGACTTAAAAAGCTGCTTGGTGGTGGTAATTAGAGACACCCTGTCCTGATACCCAGTGCAGAAGTTGTGTCCCTTAAACCCTCAGCTCCACTTGGCAGCCACAGGCAGGCTCAGCAGATGGTGAAGGATTGATTGAGTGGGGGAAAGCAAACTAACCCTTCATCTCTGGACACTGAAGAAGCGGGTGGCTGATTATTTTTCTTTCACATGCAGATGCCTTGACCATCTGGACAGACATGTATATGCTTTAATTTTAAAGCAGGTGACACTGCTGACAGCTCCAGAGACCCTGGAAGACTTGCAAGTCTAAAAGCAAAGCCTGGTTTGAAGCTTTCCCCCCCATTTTATATGCTACAGCATTAAAAAAACTTGTGGCTTCTATATTTTTTTCTTCTTCTGGTTTTCATATGCTTTTCTTTGTGATCATGAGACTTGCATCCTTGTGGAAGAGGAGAATAAGACACTTGCAGATGTTTAGCTTTGAGAACAGAGGTGGTAAGTACAGGCACATTCAGTGCTACCATATGTGGGGTCTCATTTGCACAGGTGGCAATGACACCCCTACAAGTTTCATTTGGGGAAACCATACAGAAAATAGAGAACACCTTTTCTACATTTCCTTTTTTCTGGTTTTGAAGCCTTTTTGTATCTTTGGTTATCCTGGAACAGTTCTTTCACTGTCTGTGATTCCATACCATATTCCAAAAAGAATAGTTGATAGGGCAGTGAACTTTCTGTTGCCTTGACAGTTCCCATGTGCTCTCTTTCTCTTAACAAAATTGAATGAAACTGAGATAAGGTTTATAATACAAACGTTATTTTAAACTTCAGATTTGCTCTGGTTTTAATACAGGATGCAGCACTGCTAATCCTACTGAGCTTGTTGGCTGTCAAAAATCCTTTTCCCTTCTTTATTTTTTTTTATTTTTATGAAAGAAGGCTTCTGATGTGTGGACAAAATCCTGACTGTTGACTGAGATTAGGTTCTCACTTTTTCAGATACCCAAAGGCAAGTAACGAATTAAGTGTTAAGAAAACTATGGGGATTTCTTTAAGCCAGTCCTCTGGCACTTTAGGATACAGCCTATTGTTAATGAACAATTGCACTGTGTTCCTAAAATCTAAGGGATGTAGTCAGAGGATTAGAATTGATCCAAAACACCCCGAGTTGAAATTCTGTCTCTGACTCACAATGTACTAATGGGCAACTCGCTTTGCCTCCCTCTAAAGCAGGGACAGTAATTCACAATGTCTGTGGAATAGTTAATACAGTGAAAAATCAGTTTAAAGACACAGAAGGAAATACTTAAAGTAGATGAAATACTGAGCTGGAAGTGTAGAAGACGTTTTGAAAGATTGAGCATGTGGCATAAACAAGTTTGAGGTATCTCCATAATCAAGTGATTCCTAATTCATGTGCCTCTGGCACATCCAGCCCTGACTCTAAAGGAGTATGACTGGGCATCTTTGTAAGGTGAAGTGATTAATGAGTGGCGATGAGAACGGTTCTCTTAATGCTGTAAATTATTTATGATCCTGCACAATTGATTGTCCCCAAAATATCCTGTTTTTGTACGAGCAGCTTCATTAATATCTGGCCCTGACTCTAAATAATGCAGTTCCTACAACACTGGTACAAATTGATGCTGTGCGTGTTTCTGCTCCATCTCGTGCGGCTCTGCCGCTGACAGTCTGTCCTACCTTTAACTTTTAGGGCTTTTTTTTAAAAAAAAAAAAATGTTTTACATTGTGAGAAAAGCAGCCAAGGGTGATGGAGCTGCAGATGCAGCACAGGTCACATGCACTTCCTGGGGTGAGAGCGGTTCCTTCTCCAGCGCCTTCTGCACATCCAGCTTTGCTTCTGCAGCTCTACATGTGCCTCTCTCTGGCAAGAAGAGCCTCCTGGTGACATTCTCTTCTCCTTGTGTGCCTCATTTCTCCTTGGAGGCAGTGTTATGCAGTTGTTGAAGCATGGGACAACAGGCTGGCAATTCCTGGGTGATATCCCAATTCTTGCTTGCTAAACTTGAGGGAAGATCCCCCTCCATAATATCCCTGCTGCAGGCTGGAATGATCAGATGGCAGCTCCCTACAGAGTTTGGAAGGACCCAGAGGGGAAATTTCCTGGAAATTGCAGCTGCTCAGTGCCGTATTGTGAAGACAGATGATAATTCCATTATGGTTACTGTCAGAAGGGTGTTCAGCTGGTGAAGCATCAGTGTTTGGGGGACAGGAGGGTATGGAATGAAGCACTGCACATTGCCCAGCCATTGATCAAACCTAGAAGGGAGATGTTTAAAACAGCTGCTCTTTTCCCTTTATTAATGAAGCCATTGATGAGGAACAGATTTTTTCCTCTTTCCCCAGAGCATCAGGTCATTCCTATGTGTTCGATGCAACGAGCCTGAGAGTCAAAGTGCTATTGTAAAGCCTCGTGTTCTGATCATTATTTTGTTGACTCAAACTAACCTTCCTTCCCTAAATAAGTATTGACACTGGCCCTTCATGTATTTTATTTTTTTTTTAACAGCAGTAATTGGATTAAAGTACTTGTCACCCATGAAGGATGTGAGAGCACAAAGGGCACAGGGACAGCTCAGCTGTGGGCACCATGGATACTGGTGACATCACTGGTGTGCTGCTGGTGTGCAGAGCTGGAGCCTGGGTGAGGATGGCCTGAACTAAACCCAGGGATTGCTGATGTAGCCCCATTGCCATGGAAACAGATGTTGCAGTCTAAAGTTGCCTGCATGCATAACATGGTGTGAACACATGGTCCTGTGGTGACCACAACTTCTGAAAGGGCAGGAATAGCCTTACTGGTGGGAGGGCTTGGAGTTGGTTTCCCATGAACTTAACTGTGCACAATGAGATAGAACAAGCCTTGCGTTGAGTAACAAAAGCAAAACTCAAATCCCTTGCTATTCTCCAGCAGTTTTGTTGTTGAAGGACTGTCAGTCTGACTTGGTGTGGATTGTTTCTGATTGCACCTGAGTGCAGGCTCAAAAGTACTAATTAAACCCATTCCTGAGGCAGCAGTGTTCCCATTATTAAAGGTAAGCTCCTGTCTACCCTTAAAATTGTCTTTCTAATGTAACCATTAAGGCTGTGCTTGACTACTGCAAAACAGGAGTAGAGAAGCTTCCCTGTTTGGGGACTGTTCTCCTGGATTTTGGTAAAGGTCCCTACTCAAGCCCAATGAAGAAGACTTGCATCATGGTTAGGATGCTGAAATGGGGATTGAAAGATCTGGGTACTAGACTGTAGCCCTGCCAGCAGCTCTGTGTCTTATTTTCTCCTTCTTCAAAATGGTACTTTCATGTTGATTCCATCAACTTTAATGTGAGAGGACTCAGCTCTTCTGACTGGGGCACAAAAACCTTTGACAGCAAGAAATTGTGTGTGCTGTTCCACTTCAGCACTCTCCTGCAGTAATAACAGTAAAGGTGATTTTTATTTTTAATTTAATTCGTGTAGCTTCCTGTTTGCTCTTAGAACATGTTGTGCACTGATAAAATTATGTTGGTTTTGATGTGATGGGAAGTTCTGCATCATGGCTTCTGTAAGAGTGGACCAGTACCATCTTCTTGTTCCCTTTGTTCACTCTGAACAGAGCTTTTTGCTTAGGTATCACCCTGGTTTTGCTGATCTGGTTTTTATTGAGTGTTTCAGGTCTTTGGCACAAGTTTTGAAAAGAAAAGGAAAAAACCAAACAAACTAACAACAACAAAAAACAACTTGGGAATTATGACCCTACTGTACTTTCAGGGTAAACCAGCATCTTTGTTTTTGTAGTCGAAGATCTGGTTTTTGATTACCTGCAGTAAATCCTGCCCATGAATGGGGCCTGGTCTATCAGATATCTGCATCAGCAGGCAGAAGGTTGTTGGTGGTGAAAGCAGATTGCTCGTAATGAATTAGATGTCAGCTCAAATGCTCAGAAAGGAGTGGTTAACAGAACCCAGAGCTGAGTCATACACAGCAAGAAGCACCTGAGGGCAGGGCAGATACACCCATGAGTATGAACATCCTCAGTGGACATGTTATCCATGTGCAGAAATGCTGTACTGGGAAAATGTGGTAAGAATACATCAGGTATTAATTCCAGGACCTTTTGGTATTTCCCAGTGTCTCTGTCATTGGCTTTTTGGTTCTAGATGCACATTGAGGAAGGCTGTGGGTGATGGGAAGAAGGCAGCACTTTGGAAAATCAGTTATAAGAGTGAAATATCCCTCAGCCTAAATAATGTCCAGCTGGAGAAAGCTGGAAGTATTTTTCCCTTGGCACATGGAAGCGATTGAAAACAAGGAGTTTGTCCCTCTCCCAGCCCAAATTTTGTTACTCAACCCTTTATACTTTGACTATGACTTTGTACTTCCTTTCTAAAACTGAACAGAATAGGTGTGATTAGTGAAACCAGGTATTCCAAGCTGTCCCGTGAGTCCTCCTTCCTAAGCAGCTTCAGACATTTCTGTGGTCTGGTGCATTGCGTGAGGCACTTCAGGCTTTCTCTGGTTCCCAGAGGACAGATCTGTTTCTGGACACTTAATTGGCATTTGTGGTAGCCTTAGCATCCAAAACAATAAAAAAAATAGTAATTGGTTATAAGGAATGTTTTCTCAACCTCCCTTGCCACAATATGAGCAAGTATGTTAGGGATCCTCTGGGGATATTTGCTGTCATGTTCTTGTTCCGTGGTTACATAGATGCCTTTGCTGTCATTGCTGTCATTGTTAAGTGAAACCATCAGCTGGCTGGAAACTTCTTGTGTGCGTATCTGTGTCTAAGTGGGCTAAAAAAATCCCAAGAGTTCAGTGTTATTTTAATACATTCTCCCAGAAGAATTTGTCTGGACTGTCAAAATACCCTGTTTCCAACTGAGAGCTGGAGGATAAAACACCACAAAAAAAATCTTTTGGTTATTGTTTCCAGACAATGATTTGTGTCTTCATTATCTGTGGATGATAGGTCTGTCAAGTGCTGTCAGTCTCCATAATTGGAGTAATCTCAAACCAAAACTCTCGTGGGCCCTCAGTCGGCTGCCGTGTAACTGCATTGCAGTGGGGATGTGAGAACTTCAGTGGGAAGCTAAAGCATCTCAGCCTTTTGTAACCACTATCTCACTTATTTAGATTGAGAGGTTGTACTGTAAACAATAATCAGTGGTAAACAAGGTAAGATTATAGCTATAATCTATTTTTGAAAGCTAGAACAATGCCTGGATCACCCATTATCACCGGACAACCTTTACTGTTCTCTGCAGCATCATTGCAGTGCTCAAAGGAGTAAGTTACAATAAAAAGAAGACAACTTCAGGAGAAACTAAACCCCTGAACTGTGTACAGTGCTGCTGTTGGCTTTGCAGAGATTCCCTGCTTATGCATCTGAGCCCATGTGCAGCCTGGGCTGGAACACAAGGAGAAGGATTCTGGTTTAGGATAATATTCTTGGCGTTCTTCTGAGTTGGTTTGTGGGACTGCTTTTTCTTCTAATTCACCAAAAGCAAAACACTACAAGCCAAGCTTAGTTTACATAGGCTAACTTCTGTATTCCTTCAGCTGATCCAGTAAGCCACATCCTGACTGTTTCATCCAGCATTGTGCATTCTGGTGTGAGTGCCATTCCTCCAGCTGTGCTGACACTCCTCAGGTTGTGAGGGTTTCTGTTGCCATCCATCATCATTCCTTTAGGGAGCTGTGTCCCCCTAAAACAACATCCAAGTTGCATTGAGTCACCTGGTGCCATTCAGCTATGCCGGGTGGTTTGCTGGACTAAGGCTTTGCAGGGTGTAAACTCTGTGTAAACTGGTGGGGAGGGACATTTCTGACTGGGAAAGGAAATGGAAGATCTAAGAACTGTCCAACCTGCCTTTGCTAGTGGAAGGCTTTGTTTCTAGCTGCTTTTCTCCTGTTGTGAAGGGCAGATGATAAATGGGGTTAGGCTTGCCCAGTGGTTAAATGACATTCATGGGAATTATTCATCTATGATTGCTGTGCTGAGGTCATGTGCTGTGTCCCATGCTATGCTGCTGTGCCAAGAGATTTATTTTAATAGAAGCCTTTAAGTAACTGGCATTCTTGCTAATCATGGTGCATCTGCTTCTCTGGGTTCCCTGTTATGAGTAATTTAATGCTATTACTTTAGCTAGAAGGGATCTGTGTCACCATCTGTCCTGAAAAGCTATTGATGGGGCTGTGCAGAACATGGAGTGTCATCAGCACAAGAGAGGGACTTCTAAAGGGATGACTGGATTTCCTGTTGTAATACAATATAAGATGGTTTACTGTGATTATGGCTTAGATAACCTGCATATAAAGGCTGTCAGCTACTCTTTGATTTCGTTGGGGACCATTCCTCAGATATTTATAGAGGGAAGATGCTGTGTCAGTTAGTAGTGAGTAGTAATGACACAGGAAATCTGCTAAATAAAGTCTCTACTTCTCATAGGGACATGTGTCTATGAGGCTGAAACCTGAGAGACTGACCCTAAAATGCCTGCACATCTGTCCCCTCCCCCAGCAGATATTCTTTAGAGAGGCCTTGCCAGACACTTCTCACACCAAATGCTTTCCTAATCAATGGTTATTTTTTAATTGTTATTTACAGACCAGTTTTTGTAACAAGCCCCCTCCAGGCTGTGGCTCAGTCACAATGGGCATGAAAAGGCTTTATGGCTGAAGAGCAAATTGCTCTTCACTCTCAGAAGTGCTTCACTTTCACAGCACCACTTACACCCAGAGTATCATCCTGGTCTCTCAAGTGAATGTGGCTGATGTCTTTATTTCTATTATATGAGAAAGAAATCTTTTTGTCTTTGTGACTGGTCAGTAATTGTACTGTTCATCATCTAACCTCTTTTGGCTCTTCCTTACCTCACTTGTTGCCTTCTCAACAAGCCAACTGGTAAGTCTGAGGGTGTGAAGGGCTGGGAAGCAGCTTTGTGTGGGTTTATCGTGTGGAGTTTCTCTGTGATCATACTATCCTTCCCAGCAATGTGTTTTGTTTTGAGTATAAATTTGACCTGACTCAAAAGTCCTGGCTCTAAAGATAGTTTGGGATATAATCTTTGATTATTTTTTTTTTTTTGTCAGCAGAGCTGCAGCTCTTATTTCACATTCATCTAAGAAAATGTTCTTGCTGCCCTTGTCACATCTTATGTGGATAAAGTGACAAGTAGGAGGAATGTGTAGGGCCAAAATTTGCTTAAGGTTTGAAACTGGGTGACAGAGGCTGTGGGCTGGAGTTGGTCGCCTGGAAAGGCTGAAGGAGGAAGCATGCCCTGCTCTCAGAATAGGGTTTGCAGTCTGCTGCAGGTGCAGAAGTAAATAAAATCAGGAATCAGAAGTGGGATGTGAACTGACTTTCACAAAGAGTTTTAGAGGACTTGTGTTTTTGCCTTCTTTGTCTCCTCACAAAGTGTTGGGGCCAGAACACGGTGCCAACCTCACATCTCCCATCACCAGACAGCTCTGGCTGAGAACCTCAGTGTTACCGGGTCATGTGGGAAAAGCTCCTTATTCATGTAAAAAAAAAAATTGGCTGGTATGGCAGGTCACCAGGGTTCCAGCTGTAGGATGAGAACCAGGCAGCTCATCTTCGTGCAGAGAGATTTTTGTTAAAAACTGGCTGAATAGGGAAGAACCAAGTGGAGAATGTCAGTGCTGGCTCTGTGTGTGGATGTAATACTGCTCAGGATGTTTTGGTCCCAAATGAGGACTTGCAGAATAGATTATGCTCTAGAATGGAGTTTTAAATCCATCTGATGTGCAATTCTACTGTGATAACTTGGCATGAAGAGAACCCATCTTCCCTTTGCTTATGATTTCTATGTGCCTCTGCCATGTAATAAAACTCTAGATCTCCATAATTTGTATGAACTGTTCAGAGTAGATGCTGTACTGCTATTCTGTCTGACACATTCACTGTGCTGGTTGAGCTACTGCCTTTTCCAAGACCTTTGAATTAACCAGATTTTGGGGTCATCAAGATTATTTAATGTTATTGTCATAAATATTTGTACAGGACTTGGTCAGTGCTTATATAAGAACTGAAAGTCAGTAATTTGTTTGAAGAGGATGTGTGCTTTAATGAACTGCCAGCTGAGTGTTAGAAACAAACTGTAAAAAAAGTACTTTTCTATTTTTTTATTTTTTTCTATTGCAGTTTATAGAGTGAGAAAAAACTTACTGTTTAGATTGTCAGTTGTTTAGGTTTGTTGGTTATGGCTGTTTAAATTTTAAATCACTTGAAAGCTCTTTAAAAACAGAGCTATTTACTTCCAAATAGCTCTGTTGGCTTATCATCTTGTTCTCAAAAGATGAGAAGCTGATCTCTTGCATCTTATTAATAATTTGCTGTTAAACTGTGTTATCCTTTGAATTGTTTGTATGCCAGAAATGAGAAGTTGTTATTGTGTTACATTTCACGGTTGATTCTTGGTATAAAATTCCTTTTTTCCCCCCTTAATTTTCAAAGTACTATGCTCTCAAATACAAACAATGAACTTAAAATGCTAACAGTATGAATCTGTTGTTTGGAAATGATGAAGGTTATACATCATCCAATCTGCTGAAGTGTGTTAGAAATTAATAAATATTTGGTTTGCCTCTAGCTCTTCTTAGAAGCACTGAAATTTTTAATTGAAGGAGTTTTTGCCAGGTTTCTCAGTGAAGGACAATCCAACAAATAAGCCCAAATTTGGAGGCTGCCAAGGGGTGCAATGTGCATTCTGGCAAACTTGGGTTGTTTCTTCTAAATATCTTAATTAGCAGAGCATAATCTCTTCTGGGAGAGCTGCTGCCAGGCCAGATCACGTGCAACAAGCCCCCAAATCCTGTGGGATTAGGTCATAGAATAGTCTTTAGCACTGTGATCATACATTTAGGTTGGAAAAGATCTCCAAGATCATCCAGTTCAACCTGTGACCAATCACCCCCCTTGTCAACCAGACCCAGAGCACTGAGTGCCACATCCAGCCCTTTCTTGAACACCTCCAGGGATGGGGACTCCACTACCTCTCTGGGCAGCCCCTTCCAATGTCTGACCACCCTTTCAGTAAAGAAGTTCCTCCTCACGTCCAGCCTGAGATGATGCTGTGCCAAGTGTGTGTACAGTTCTTCATGCTGATACACCACCAGCAGCGTGCTAGGCTGAACAAGCTCTCTTTTGCTGTGCCATCTACTGATGTAAAAGACTTTTGTGCTGTTTGGTGATTCACAGCTGGAGCCAAGTTTTGGGGTGTGATATGTAAACCTGTTACAGGAGCAGGAACCGAGGTGTCAGTAGATCTCCATTCAAACTTAGTATCCAAATCAAAATTTTCACAAGATTTCTAATAGATCAGTTCTCTGTTGGCCAGATGAGTCTCTAAATTTTTCCTTTATAATCTCTAGGTTTGGTAACTTTAGTGCCAGGGTGCTGCTACAGTTCTCTGTTTCAAAGGAGTCCTAGAAACCATCCTCAGGGTCCACGTGCTTTAAGAGCCTGCTACGTACAATAACCTGGAAAAATTAACTATGTGAGACTTTTCCCTTTCAGAAAAAGAGCAGAGAGGAGACATGTGGGGAAGGCAGCGGGGTGGAGATCCTGGAGAACAGGCCCTACGTGGATGGGCCAGGAGGCAACGGGCAGTACACTCACAAGGTGTATCACATTGGGATGCACATCCCCAGCTGGTTCCGCTCAATACTGCCCAAGGCAGCTCTGCGAGTCGAAGAGGAATCATGGAATGCTTATCCTTACACAAGGACAAGGTAAAACTGAGCCACTCCTCCCTCCCCAGGAATATCCTTTAGAAAAACCAGGGTCAAGTCCTAAAATTCTTCGGCAGTGTTTAATCTCCGGAGCGCGAGCGTTGCCTGGGCTGACTGCAAACATTGCTGGAGAATTTGTGGCTCGTTGCTCTAAAATGTTGAGCTGTTTTGTCCATCAAAGCGTGGGAAATCTTGAATGGTTTTTATTTTAGTCTTGTATCCTGCACTGCATGTTCTGCTTAACATTGCAGATATCTGCTAGCTCAGGGAAGTTATAAATGTACCCAGTGCTGGGACAGATGTCACGCTGAATACTGTCAAGGAAGACAGGATTCGTTTGCTCTACAGGGGAAGAAAAAATATTAATAAATATATAAATAAATTTGGTGCTTCTTTTCTGGGAACTGTCTTTCTGTCATTTAGCTAGAATCTAACAAACCCGCATCCTACGGTTTTCACCCTGAGGAGTGAAGAGAACCAGAGGCTCTGTGGAGCCCTCTGGGACCTCCTCGTTTCAGCTGATTTTGTCTGAGAGGACTTCAGATACCCTGGAATAAACAGCCTTTTATACCAGTTGCTCTGTTTTAGAGCATTTGCACTTTACCAGATTTACAAGTCTGGTATTGCTATCATCTTTCATAATAAAAGGGCTTTAATGGATATTTTTATCAAAAGACCTGGAAAAGTTTCCTAGTTCTGTTTTAGCTGGTCTCTCCAAGTGCCATCGGTCCTGGGAGAGGTGGGGAGTCAGTGTTTGCCATTGGGCCATTGCCAATGACTGAATATAGTGGAGCTGCCTGACTTTCAAGTGATTAAAGTCCACTTCCACTCAGGTTTTATCTCTTCCCTTGAAATGCCCATGAGTCAGTCAGTTGACCAGGAAACCTGTGCTGCACAGAACCAGTCCATATTTTATTCTGCCATAGATTTCAGACAGGAGCTCTGCTTTTCTCCTTGCACAGGAGCATTTCCAGGGTGTCCTTGTATGTTTCATAACATCACTTTTTAGTATAGTGGGCCCAAAATTTATCTCCTTGCTGAAAACTGGTGAGCTCCAGTCTTAAGGAGTTATTAAAGAACAATCTCTTTAATCTATCCAGTCGATATTTTAAGCATATCTGAGGTAAAACATGAGTGAAGGCTGGCTGGGATTTGAGGCTGATTTACTCTAAGCTGTTGTTCTGGCTTTCAGGTACACGTGTCCTTTTGTGGAGAAGTTCTCTATTGATATTGAGACGTACTACAAAACTGATCCAGGAGACCATAGCAACGTGTTCAACCTTTCTGCTGCAGAAAAAAGGCAAACTATTTTAGGTAAATAGCCTTTTTCTTTTACTTTTTCTTTCTTTCTGCCGGTTTTTTTTTTTGGCTTGGTGTGTCCTATCTGTCTTTCCATCCCTGCTAAACACAAACCTGCACCCCCGTGGTGTCACTGTGGGTAGGGTTACATCAAGTAAAGTGAGGACACCTGGGTTCTCTTCCAGGCTTGATGTAAATCACATGGAAATAATTTGAATCACCTATCTGTAAATTGAAGCTGCTGTTTTTCCATCTTATTTATGCAGCTCCAGAGAGAAGTAAGACATCTAATAAATTTGGGGGTAATAAGTAGAAATAACCAGAGAAGAGGAAAATATTGCTGTGTAATTGTAAAAATATTGCTGTATACTTGTGAGGCTCCCTTGTGGATGTGGAAATGATTCCTATCTGCACTTTTGAAGTAGGAAGGTGCATTTTGTTTTTGCTCCCTCTCCTTTTAGTCTTGTCCTCATGCAGGTTAATACTCAGCTTCTCAGCTGGCTTTAGAAGATTAAGTTAATGTAAGGATTTTATGAGAAAAGGCAAAAGGCAACATCATAAAAAGGCAGAGAATGACAAGTGTTGTAGCAGTTCCTCTGTCCTGCCATTCCATCCTGGTCCTTGCCCATGGCATTTTCCGGAGACTGTGCTGTGTGACAGAGAGTGCTGGCAATGACAGCCATGCAGGACTGAAGCATCCCTGGGATGGAAACATCCCTTGCTCTGGAACTGCTGAGGCTGGAGAAGTGTTAAGCTGGAGCTGTCCTTGCAGCCCCGGGAAAGGACATCTTTGGGCTGTGTGGCTCCTGGAGCCCTGTGGGACAGGGCCATAACCCTGAGCAGTTTCATTGGAGTGTTACATGATTTCAACTCCTTTGTTTTGTAGACTGGCCTCATTCCTGAGCTTGTCTGATCAGGCTTGCAGTGCTGAACAAACAGGCTCAAGTCATGCTGCCTCCCTGGGAGGTGTCAGCAGAGCTGTCATTCCTTGGGAAGTGTGATCCCGCCCTTCAATCCAAACTTCAGATACTTCTGCTGAGCTCTGGGGTGGGGGTTGCAGATCGTTAAAATATGTTCATTCACTGCACTCCCAGTTTCCACTTTTCCATTGTTAGATTGATAATTAGGACTTAAGTTTTTTGCCTTCCTCAGTACATCTGGTCTAACAATAGCAGATGAGGAGTTCCCAGTACCCTCATTTGATGGATATTCCGTGGGTAGTGCCTATTCCATAGCAGGGCAGGTGTATTTAACTGTCTTGGATGAGACAACTGGAGCACTGTGAGTGATACTAGAAAAGCTGAAAGATGGAATGTGCAACAGATCTTTATGGAGCTGGAAAGACGGAGTGTGCAGAGCTGCCAGAGTGGATCTGCAGCCACTGTGGGCAGAAACATCTATTTGGAGCAAAGCCTCTGTCTGCAGGAACTGTGTGTGCTCGTTCCTCTGGCAGAGCTGATCTCTGCCCAGCAGCAGTGTATAAACAATTAAAATATCAGTTGTTTAAGTGTAAGTAAAAAGAAACTAAATTGCTGTAATGTTTCTGGTACCTAGTAAAACAGAGATAACTCATGAAAAATGATGTTTTCTTCTTTTGTCCAGCAACAGAAAAGGTCTTACTGTTTTCATTCTCTTTCTGTAGATCCTATTGATATTGTTAAGGATCCTATCCCTCCACATGAATACAAAGCTGAGGAGGATCCAAAACTGTATAAATCAGTGAAGACTAAAAGAGGGCCCCTCTCAGAAGATTGGATTCAAGAGTACAAGAACAACCCTGGGAAATACCCCATCATGTGTGCATACAAACTGTGTAAAGTGGAGTTCAGATACTGGGGGATGCAGTCGAAGATTGAGCGGTTTATCCACGATGTTGGTGAGCATTTGTAGCCCTGCAAAGTTCACTGTCAGCTCCTTGATGTTGTTTCTGAATCAGAACACAAAGGTGAGGTGTGTGCAATGCATCATATCCTGAGAGATGTCTGTGAGAGTCTCAGATCTGATGACTCTGTGTGTCAGCTCAGACAAAACCCTGTTATTCTATCACTTATAATCATGGTATGTACAAATCCAAAGCACGTGTACTCACTGAAAGAGCTTCAAGTCTTGTGTAGGCAAGATCTTGCATTCTCTTTTTTTTTTTTTTTTTAGATAAGGATTTGTCTGTTAAACTTGCCAGATCATTTTCAAAATCTGCCAGTTTTCCTTATTGTGACCAAAATCCATCCTGAAGGGCTGCCTGAAGAAATGAGCTTCACTCCTGAGACCTGAGTGGTTCCAGAAAACCACTCCTGGAGCATCCCTAGTTTCTACCTGCCTTGTGACAGGGCTGGTGGGTCTCTGCGTGGCCATACATCTCTGGGATGTTCAGGGCCCTGCACATCACTGTACTGTTACCTGTGGTGGGTCACTGACAGCTCTGAGTTGTGACTAAATGTGCTGCTCTAAAGGATCCATCATTCTTAGGTCAGGGCTTTTAGGGGGGAATTGGTTGTGTAGTAACTGAATGGTGGCAATGCTGGCAGTAATTTGTTCTTTGCAGAAAATCTGTAACACAGCTGATACAGTTTGTGAGCCTTGCCACAGATGACAGGATCTATGGCCAGGTGAAAAACCTAAAGAGTTTGTTAAAGAAGGATTTCCATCCCAAAAAAAAAAAAAGCAGAGGCTGTACTCTGGAAAAGAGAAACCCAAAGAAGGGCTGTGTAGAGGATGGTACCTGCTTTCTGTACACAGTAAATCCTCCTGCATGACCTCTGCAACTCTCCTTTTGATAAGCAAATCTTCCATGAAGTGCCTAAGTAATTTTATAGCTCTTTACAGTCATATCGTGCTCCTGAGAGTTAATGTGGAAAACACTGATAGAGCAGTGGAGAATGGTGTTCACCTCTCTCTGAATGCTCACAGGTTGTTTTCTTAAAGCTCCTTTGCTTTTCCTTTACCCACAGATGGAAGTTTTACCTGCTGTAGGCTGTATTACAAGTGCCTCTCTGCAATGAGCTCCCTCGGCATTTAGGTGACACGGGTTAATTTAGTGTATGCTGGAAAACACGAGGGCAGAATAACAACTCCCTTGTATCTGTTAAATGGAAAAGCAGCACGTGACTCTTCCAGTTGTTCAGAGGTGTTTGGCATAGATTAAACTGTGGTCCCTTAGAAACATTTCTTTTGTATTCTGTGAAAGATTGCCTGCCATTTCCCTCTTGATTGAGGTTTTGCAGAGAGCAGAGCCAGCTCATTGTCTGCCTTTCAAAAGCTTTTCCACTCTGTTATAATGATGGCAAATACTGTTTTTCAAAGTGGTTAAGATGCATAAAATCAGAAAAGCCTTTAAGGCAAGACGAAGTAGAGTGAGTGAAAAGTGAAAGCAAAAGCTTTGGGTATCTACTGGAGCTGCGTGGCCTCCCCCTGCCCTGGGAGAACCATGGGGAAGCCATTTGCCCAGTGAATGGGCAAAGTGCCACAGCATTTGTACCACAGCCAGCAAGGTATGAGGATGTTAAAGTTGGAAGGATGTGGCTACAACAGGACTGACCAGGCTTAGGTGCTGATCCCAGTTTGGGGGTTTCAGCTGGTGACCAAAAGCAGATGGAGACCTTTGTGCATTGTACAGCTGATGGTGGACCAAGCTCCCAGGAGCCAGAGATGTTCTGGTGGCTCAGCCCCTCCTTCCTTGGCATTTTCCTCCTGGTTCCTCTGTTCCCAAGCCCTGCAGATTTATTTCTTGGAGAATCAGCCAACTCTGTGTGGGGTCACCAAGTCGGCAAGAGAACAGAGGCAGAAGCAAACAGCAGGATCCAAACTCTGCCCGAGGAGGGGAGCAGTACTTAGTGGTGCAAACTAAAATTAGAGAATGGGTTGAAAAAAGAACAGGTCTGAGGTAAGTGATGGATGGATTGTACAATGTGGAAAGGCTGCTGAGCACAGAGGGAGTAACTCTGGGGGATGGTGTTGAAACGTTCTCAGTCGCACTGAGTGCAACAGCCATTCTTTCCTATGACTAATTGGACAGTTACTCAGTGCTTTGACAGCCTAAGACACAGACTAAAATTGTGATTGTGGGCTATTAGTCTACTTGGCTGTAATATTTGTATGCTTTTTTACTCCTTTCCCATAGATTTTAAGTTTAATTGGACTGGCACTGCATAATGTTCTGCTCCCACTTGCTTCCTAATGGTGCACGTGGGCTCTGAGTCTTTTGTTGTTAAACAAGTGTGTTGACTGTGTATGGGTTATTAATTATATACTGTGGCAAAGTGTGTTCCATCCCAGTAACTGGAGCTTTGTCTAAGCCACTGTGTCTTAGGCTAAATATGCCCAAATTGCTGCACAGTGATGAAGTGGTTTTAGAAAGTACTTTTACAGAACTTTTGCTTCACTAAAGCGCTCGAATGACTAAGGTCATCCACTGCTTGTTGGAGCCCAAAGGCAGAGTTTTATCTTTCCAAGGGGAGGCAGGTTGCAGTTGGAATAATGTGGATGTGACCACAGGCTTTTCTTTGTGATGGGTCTGAGCGAGAGAGGGCAGGGAAGCAAGAAGGTAACTGCAGGTGGCCTTTGATGGGGTACTTTCAGACAACCAGAACCTACTGACAAGGTTAGGGGATCTGTTGTGACTGTCAGGGAAATAGTGTTGCACAAGGAAAATCAGGCATCCTTTACTTGCTGCCAGGAAACTGTGAAAGTGTGTTATAAGATGCTTTGGGATGTTGCCACTGGGTGCAGAATCAATGGATAGCTGAACAGTTGCTTTATATGGATACTGAGGTGGTTTGGAGCAGGATTTGTTGGTAGGTTTTCTGATTTATTTGAGGGGTTTTTTGCATTGAGTTTTTGTTACATTTACTATTTTTACTTCACGTTTAAAAGCAAACCCAGAACTACAGATCAAAGCTTTTTAAATTCAGATGAAGACTCCTCTCTGTCCTGGCTTGTCTCATGGTCATTTGCACTTCCTTTTGTATGATGAAGTTCAACACCACAAATCATTTACAAGAGTCAACACCTCATGTTTGCAACCAGCTTCTGAGGTGGTGAGCTGAAAGCCAAGTGATTTACATGTTTGCACCCTGCTCAACTCTTCACAGATGATCTCTCTCCACAGAGCTGTGGGAAATGTTATAATTAAATCAATGTACAGTGACGGGTACTCTGAAATCAATCTGCATGTGAATGTTTGTGCATGTGTGGTTTTCTTGTTTGTTTGCTTTTTTTTTTTCTTTAAAGCTACAAAAATGCAAAAATGCTTTAAGACTTGATTTTTTCCATTGCACAGGGAGGGAAGCAGTGTCTGGACAAGTGAGGTCAGTCATTAGTAGCTGGTTCCTGAACTCCTGTAGCTGTGTGGGGCCCTCGGTGTGTCCCCTGTGTCCCTCCTGCCTGCTGGAAGGCTGCAGCTGAGGCTGAACAGGAAATCAGTGATATTCTCACTGCTGTGCATGGAGGAGCTGCTCAAGTTCTCTTCCCTAGAACTGAAGACTTTCTCTCCAAGCCATGACTTTTATTTTTCCATTTCTTTTGTACCTACACAGCCTCATTCTCCTCCAGGTTTTCTCCCTGTGTTTAAGGAAGAGAAATGGCACATCCCAGTGAAGGCCAGAGGCTGGGAAAGTAATCTGTCTTTTTGACTTCATGACTAACCTGGAGGGGTAGAGGCACAACAGCTGTGAAGCCCTGTAGAGCCATCCTATTTTCAAAGGAACAAGGTTTTAAGGAAGGATGATTTGGGATGTCAAATCAAAGCAGTGTGAGCAGGGCACACGGGGAGGTCTGTGGGCTGGCAGGAAGCAGTGCAGGCGATTTTTTTGAGATCTGAGGAGGCAGAGAGGAACTTCAAGAGACTTTTTCTTTACCCCCAAGTGGTTTTCATGTTCCCTGTGATGTTAGTCCAATAAAACACAAGTATGTGGTTGGTGGCATCCATGCCTCTACACAGAGAATTTCTGAGGAGTTGGTGCACTAATAGATCAAGGCTGAATCCGGGAGCATGAGCGGAGCCTGCTGAGCCCTGGAACGGAGGAAGCCTTGGGATGAGAGCAAGGGGGACATTCACTTCTGTGTCTGATCACAGTCTGTTTTCATGGTGTTCCAAGCAAGGCAGAAGTGGACATCTTGGATGTGGAAGTCCAAAGGATCGTTGTGGTGTTAGGGAATTAGAGGGAGAGAAATGTTCCCTTGGCTTTCAGTGTGGGTGTGATGGGAGTTTAATCTTTGTAGTTAAGCTCTGCTGGTTGTCAATCATAACAGGAGGTGAAGAGGCTAAAACATCCTCCTGTAGTTCTGCAAAAAGTAATCTGATATGAGAAATAACTCTGAATCTCGACTAAGTCTGAACACAATTAAGTTGCTTACTGTGCCTCCAGAAGGTTGCAGTCTGCTGGCTCATGCTTCCCTCTCCCACAGGGAGCTCCCTTCTGAAAGTCAGGCAGAGAAATGCATCAAATATTGATAAATTTAATCTTACTGTGCAAATGAAGTTCAGGTTTCGCTGGTCCACGACATTAGTGCTGATCTCAAAAGCCATTTCCTCCTGATAGCTTGGCTTGGGAGGGCTGGTGGCATTAAGAACTGACCAAAGAGCAGAGCAGACAATAAAGTGCTCAGACCTGGAAGGAGATAAACATAAAAATACGCTCTTTGTTTGTTTAAAAAAATCCATCAAACAAACAAACAAAAAAAACCCCAAACCAAAAGAAGTGATTGCTGGAAACAAAAGGGATATTTAGGCTGAACATCATAGAAACTGTGACAGTAATGAGATCTAAAATTTTTTGTACAACAGTGAAGCAGATGTTGCTGGAAACACCTCAGAAACCCTGCACACAGTGGCACCATCCCACTTTGGCCATGCTCCTGGAGGTGGAGGGTGGCTTATGACAGACGTGTTTCCTCATGGTGATGTTTAGGGAGCTTGATCTGCAGCTCCCAAAACCTGAATGGTTTCAAGGTAGCTCGTTGATTGCTCTCTATCTTGTAATACTGTAATCCCACTGCTGCTTTTGGCATGTCCTTCAGCCCGTCTCTGCCTCAGTTTCCCAGTAATTAAAGGGGGGACAATATTGACTAAGTATTTATTTTCAGAAGGGCTCCTGAAGATCAGTTGGTCAGTATTTACAGAAGCTTTTAAAGGACCATTACTGCTGTGTGCTACAGTAAATAACAGTTTGGAGCTTTGACCTGTTGTGAGCTTTTAAGGAATAGTATCGGTGAAAACCTAAGCGACTATAATGTTTTAAAATTCTCAGTGGTATTGTGATGTTGACCAGTGAGTCTAACTCTTGAGGAAAGTATCTGTTGCCTGGTTAGGTGCATTATGTGTTGATACCGAGGCATTTCTTCCTTTCAGAAATGTGATACATTGAAATATTTTAAATTGACTTTACTCACTCTGTTTCTCCACTACAGCAGAAGGCAGATGGTATCTGCAAAATAAAGCATCTTTATTCTCTCCCTTACTTTGCTTTCTATCCCATTATCTCAGAAACTCATATTTATAATGCTGTTTCACTGATATATAGAAATCAGATGCAGAAACCAGGTTTCCAAGGAAAGGAAAGGTTTTAGGCTTAGCACTGCTGGTGTGGGATGTGCTTCTGTCATGTAACAATTGGGGTGGGCTGTGTAGTGTTCATCAAGGAATGACTTGAAACTCTTCTGGATTAAAAAAAAAAAAATCAGTGGGTTTTTGTTGTTGATGCTGGCTTTTTTTTTTTTTTTTTTGTCTGTGAACATACTTACCTTTAAAGGTTGGATCTAAATGTTACAACTTGCCAGAAATTCAAGGGGGTTGCAATTACAGCCTGTGTGTGGCTCCTCCTCAGTAGAGCAGGCACTCACAGGAGGACAAAGTCCATAATCCAGAATTAGGAAATCCCTTCCCTAGTTAAAAACAGTCACAGAAGATTTGTCTAATTTCACAGTGCATGGTTGGTTAGCAAGAATTTAGGAGATAAAGCACACAAAGTGACCGAGTTGCCACCCTGACTGTGTGAAGGTCCTTCACTGCAGCGTTGCGGGTTTGATGTCGCTGTAATATCCTGGCCACGGTGTCCTGAGGTTTTGGGAAGGGAACATGTTGAATCCTACCGTTTGTAGCCCTGGTGACGGGGGTGTTTGCCTTTGCAGGCCTGCGGAAGGTCATGGTGCGAGCCCACCGCCAGGCGTGGTGCTGGCAGGACGAGTGGTACGGGCTCACCATCGAGGACATCCGGCGGCTGGAGAAGGAGGCCCAGCTGATGCTGGCTCAGAAGATGGCCCAGTTCTGCGGGGAAAGTGACCCCGAGCAGCACGGTGTCAAAGACACTCCTGGGGAGAAGGAAGTGGAAGCCAACACAGTTTCACCTGCTGACACTGAGGATTCTGCTGCCAACAGTGAACCAGCCTCTGGGAGGTCACTCACCAAGCAATGGTCAACCTCTTCCAAGTCCTCACGGTCTTCAAAGAGAGGAGGTAAGATGACTTGCTCTTCTGAACTGTGTGGAGGTTGGGCTTTGGGCAGGTCAGACCGTGTCTCCTTGTGTCAGGTACCTTTGGCACAACATGTTTTTCTCCTGTGCGTGCTGTTAACTCAGAGGCCTTTTCTGCTGGTGTCACAGGCTCAGTCTTCTCAGGTGGCTTGTTTTGGGTTTGAGAATGTCATCCCATAACTGTGACTCAGTGTCATGTGGCAGAGTTCTTGCCAATGTCAAAAGCAGAGGAACTATGAAAACACCACAGAGGAGCAGGCAGGAGCTGGCTGGCAGTGTGGAGTGTCAGAAGACAGCCAGTAGTGCAGAGAGAGAGTTCTTGCTACCCATGAGCCACGAGGCCCTTCAGTGGTGCTCCCTGGATATATCTGCTTGTCTGCTGTATCACGGCAGGTACCTTGTGTCACAGTACTCCTTGGCCAGGGTTATTTATTCACTTCAGAAGGGTGTTTGGCTCCATGGGTGCTGCAGTGTAGCTCACACAGCAAAGCACCTCTTCAGCTACTCTGGAGATTGAGGCAGGAACCCCAAAAGGCAGGTGGGGGCTGCTGCTTTCCTCTGATGATGACATGGAGTAGCTGTTTGGAGATGACACCTCACCCTGGGATTAGGTGGAACCATGGAGCACAGTTATATTCCCTTTGAAATACCATTCAGGAAGATTTCAGGATTTTGATGTTAAAGCTCCCTTGTGGATGCCCTGTAAGGACTCAGCTTTGAGCCCTGGATTTTGTCCCTCCCCTCTCCCTTGGCAGTCACCTTGTTTTGCTGTACGAAACTCTTCCCTTCCTCAGACCATTCTGTACAAAGGGGTGAATCCCCAGTGAGTTACAGCCAGAAGGTTTGAACCCTCAGCAATTCCCTCTCCTTTTAGTCAAGCACAGCTGGTTAACAGGGTTATAGCAGCTCTCACTGCAAGAGGGAAAAGTGGAAGTCTTGATTTTTCTGAAAACCCCAAGGGGCAGAATTTCTTCAGTGACGGTGGAAGGGAACATTTGGGTGAGTGAAGCTTCTCTGTCTCTCATATGCACTAAATATTGTGAGTTGAGTCTCCATTTTTATTTCCCACTCCATCACTGATTTCATCACAGGGTGAATGAGAGAGGAGCAGTAGTTTTACCTTGCGATGACTCACTCGAGCGAGCCCCAGGGAAGAACCTACCAGATGCTTCATAAATCACTGCATAAAGATAAAAATGCTGGCTACTTTGCCTGCACCAGGATTTTATATTGCTGCACCCATCTCCCATTATACTCTTTGTACAAACCCCCTCTTCCACTGCTGCCATGTTCGCTGGGAGCTGGAGTTTTCAGACCTCTCAGGATTTCACTAGAAGGTTTTCACTGGGAGCAAAGCATGAATTTCTTTTCAACTGCAGAATGTCTCAGCTTTTACAAGAAAAAGTAATGAAAGAAATTAATTGTGATGTGCTGGGAAGTACGTCATGCGGATATTTTAATCCTCCTCCATGCTGGCAGTATATTACCATATGGAAGCAAGGAGGGCTGTCGCGACGTGCCACCACCTCCAGCTGAAAAAAATCCCTTTTCTCCCAAAGATCTCAGTCCTTTCCCTACCACCCGAGTGAGACTTCTGATAGCAGGACCCTTGTCACCATTCCATATGTTATTATATGCTCTATTTTTAGCCACTATTATGCGAGTGCCTTGACGTCACTCCGGCGTGAATTAGCTCTGCTCTGCCAACCTCCTCCTTGCTGCTCCCTGAGAGGTGGGTGGTGGGTGCTGGGGGCTGCTGAGCTGCAATTAGATGACTCTGCACAGGATCTCCCTCCTCTTTCCATCTGACAACCAGATAAAAAATTAGAAGAATTTTACTTGTATATTTAACGCTGTTGGAACAATAGCGTGAAAATGCTCGTGCAGCTGTCACAGTCACCAGAGCGTTTCAGCGTCTTACATATGCTAAATGAGAATTTGTCAGTCTCCTCAGGTTTTTGCTGGGTTAGGTGGCTGCTGCAAGTGCTTTGTGTGCGCTGTGTGACAGGCACAAGGGGAGAAACCCTCTCTCTCATCATTCTCTGGACAGTGCTCCCTTCAGCTGGCGGCTGATCTGTGACAAGTTCAGCCCAGAAGAGCTCAGGCTGGATTGTTGCTAAATTATATCTGAAAAAAAATACAAGAAAAAACCATAATATGATTATATTTGGCACAGGGAACTCTGGAGGGGAAAGTGAAAGGGAGCAGGTAGGTGTGAGAACAGGAGGGCAAACAGCACCCAAAGGACTGTTGGGTTTCTCCTCGCTCTGTCAGGACCGTGCTCCAACAGCTCCCGATGAAGTAGTTGCATGGCATGTTGTTTAAATCATTCAAGTTTAAAGTTTAAATAGATCTCTAATCCAATTTGTGTGGAAGCAATTTCCTTCCAGAAAACAGATTATTTCTCTCCAGGCTGCTCTGCTTAGCTACCCACCCGAAAGTTAGCGAAGCAGAGGCACAGTCTGTGTGCTGATGAGAGGCACAGAGAAAGCCTCCAATCAGCCTGCTTCCTTCCTAATTGCAAACTTTAAAACCCAGCTGATTTTACACGTCCTACTAACAATTATAAATAGCTGCCATTCAAAATAGCAGAAGAGTGATCCAAGCAGCAGCTTGCTTTAATGTAGCATCTTGCTGGCGGGTTCCAACAACAGTAAACAGACAGGATCTGTAAAGCGGTACACTGACATCACACCAGCATCATCGGGGTTTAGGATTTTTAATATTGCAGCAGGGAATTTTCATAGAGAACACATGATTCTCCCTCCAGCAAAGATCATGTTGGGAACTCTCCGTGTTGCCGCTGTAGCGTATCGCATCAGGCTTCTCTGTTTTTTCCAGCAAGTCCCTCGCGCCATAGTATCTCCGAGTGGAGGATGCAGAGCATTGCCAGGGATTCAGATGACAGCTCAGATGATGAATTCTTTGATGCACATGGTATGTGGAGCCTCAATCACCATCGTTTCTCCCCTGAAATGGTGGGGTAAGGGAGCGGAAGGCATGAGGGTGGGGGGTGAGCAGGGAAGGAAGCGAGACTTTCTGCTTTGAAGTCTTTTCCTTTCTCACCACGACATGGTGCAGCTTCTTCCAGCATCACCCAGCAGACTCTTACATTTAACACAGCAACATATCAGATTCTGATCTATTTGAAGGGATCTTGAACAGTCTTAGCCCTTGGAGCTGTATTTTGTTGTGCAAATGAGTGTGGGTAAAATCCACAATAGTAACTGCGCTGTGGGTGTGTCCTAATGATTCACCGTGACTGATTATTTTTCTAATTTGTTTTTTAATCAGTAAGAGGTATGATTAATTATCCTGTCTGGACTTGAAGAAACCCAAATTTGCCTTTATTAACTCCTTATTCTCATGTTCCAAGAAATACAATAGTGAATGCGGCGAGGTACTTCAGGTGCCAGAATTAATCAGTGTTGATTCCAGAATCCTCAAAGTAATTTCGATTACCTGTATTAAGAGAAAGCTGTTATTTTTTTTCACTCTGTGCATGTGTGTGTGGAGAAGCTTTGTTCCACTGCACTCTTTTTGTATGTGGTACTTAATGCAAATTTAAGCATGAAGGACTCCATCTCTACTGACAACAGATGGACTCTTCTCCCAGCTTGTCTGATGGAAGTGAGATGTGCAATATGTGCTGATGAAGTTGGTGACCTTTCTGTGAAATGCAGTTGTTAGAAGAATGACGCCCCAGTTTTGTAAAGCTCAATTTCGCTGATGTTCAGCTAAGGTTCAGTCTCCGAAAATTGATAGTATTGTGTTCCAGGAGAGCTCTCCCATCAGTATTTAGGCACGGATCTCAAATTCTGTGATGGGAAATGGCATGTTAGTGTAGTGACTGGTACAGTAGCAGCTGAAATGTTTGGGACACGTGTAAGTCAGGGGATGAATGTGTGTCTCTTGCCTGGAAGAAGGACCAACTTAGTTTAAGTGTCTCTATTAACTTTTGTAGCATTTACACAAAGTATGCAAGGGATTTATTGTAGCAATATACGTACAAGAGAAGAGGAGTGAGCCATGGAAACGGCATCCTTGCTTTCCACTGCTTTTTGCCTCTTTAATTACTCAGTAATAGAATTGAGATGGAGATGGCTCTGCCTGGGATCCAGAGCCCCAGGGAATCCCTGGCATGCTCCTAACAGGCCTGGGAGGGGGAATTTACAAAAATGAGCCTTGTGCACCTCTGTTGCAGTACTTCTAGGAGCTTGCTAAGTGTAGAAGCAGCTCCTCTCCTGCAACAGCGAGTCTCCGTGTACGTACAGTTTGTCCTCTGCAATCCACACAGTTGGGCTGAAAAGCATGCCCAGATCTGGTGGGATTTTGGTTTAGGAATCAAAGCCTTGATGTGTGTGCAGTTGAACACAACCCTGTCCCTGGGAGGGATCTCTTGATGCCCCTTGGCCTGCAGATGACATGTCCCAGCTCCAGCTCTGAGAAAAGGGATGAAGCTCTGCTTGCAGCTCATCCTGCAGGGTCGGTGCCATGGGAACTGGCACGGATCAGGATGTGAGTCAACACCGAGCAGGGTTCCTCAGAAGTGCTTCCCAAGCACACATTTCCTCACAGTGCAGTGGGCGTAACCCGAGCCCGAGAAGATTCCTTGTCTCCAGCTTCCCACTCACCCTCATTCACTGGTGCACTCTGGTAAAGATAGTGACAAGTGCAGTAATATCGAATATCTATCCTGTAATAAATGCTAATAATGGGAGTAATATCCCATTCAGGGATCACTTGAGCAGCAGTAAGGGCTGTAATTAAACCTCTCAAAGAATTAAGTTTAATATTTAGATGAAGTTGCTGGAGGAGCTTTGAGTACAATTGTCCTCTTAATTCTCTGCCAACATGTGAGTTTTTCCACTTGCTCTGGACAGGTAGCTCCACACTGCCTTGTGCAGGGAAATTGGGATTTACTCAGATTTTTTTCCATAGCTGAAAAAGGAAATGGCATGCTGATGCAAAATTTCCAGGTTGCTCTCTTTTTATGGTCAAAGTTGAAATAGAAACTCCTAAAAATAATCGGCCTTTGCTTGGATCTGCACTAAATCCCCTTCATATAATTTAGTTTTTAAGCTATTACTCAAATTTCCTGAGAAGATGAGTATATTTCATAATCTTTTGGTCCCCCATTGTAGGATTTTTCCAACTAATTATTTTAGTAACTGTACAGCAGTAAGAAAGGGGAAATCCTAGTCTGGGACTCTGAAGATTACAGCTTTTAGATCTGCAAGACATCTGTAATTACTGCTGTTATTACATTTATAACTCTTTATTAAATTTACAAGCTCAAAATTTTCAGGAAAGAAATACTGAGCACAGAACAATAAATAAATTAGAAGGCACTTAACCTTCATAACAGTAAAAGATACATCCTCAATGGAAAAAAGGAAAAGAGAAAGATGAGTGTCTCCTTTGTATTACACTGTCATTTTAATTACACTTCTGGGAACATAATATTTTTAAGACCCTTATTCTTTATCAACTGTAGTTGAACTGAGCCAGGGGATTCAGAAGACCCTGAAGTAGGAGGAAAATGGCAGATAAGTGTAATCAGTGTGATCAAACAAATCTCATCTCCTGAGCAAATCAACCTGGGGAGTTCACATTTCCTTTACTGCTCCTGCCTTTTTAGGTGTTTGGTCCTATTAACAACAGTGATCTTTGTCCCTGCTTCCCCCAAAGACATCCCAGAGCTCTCAAACAGGTCTGGGAGGATCCCAGTGACAAACCTTGCTCTGTCCTGTACAGGAACATTCTGACTGCTTTAGCACCATCAGAAAGACTGGCAAGAAAAAGGGCAAGCTTGGTACCTGAGATGGTAGCCTTAAAAACCCATGTTACTTTGTCCATGCTTTAGGAGTTCTGTTTGTTAGACACATGCAACTAAAACATTTTGTTTACTTTTCAGAAGATGGTTTGGTTTCTGTGTAACAAAAGCTGGTAAAGTATTGTGGTTTATTATGACTTAAGCCATCCAAATGTTTATAGATAACATAGAGTTATGGGGCCTTAGTTTTATTTAAAACTCTGTTCTGTGCTCTTGTCTGTGTACATATTTTTGTGTGTGTGACTCTCAAAAAATCTGTTTTTTAAAGAGGACCTGTCTGACAATGAGGAAATGTTCCCGAAAGAAATAACCAAATGGAGTTCCAATGATCTGATGGATAAAATTGAAACCCCCGAATGCGATGATGTCCAGGGTAATTTTTTTTAAGTACAAACTACATGTGCTATTTTACAGTATTTCCAGGCGATTGTTACAGCCACATTCTGAGCAAGGTAAAACTTGTTATCCTCATCTCACAAAAGCTGAGACAGAGCATAAAAATGACTGCCCAGTGCTGCTGAAAAAGAATTGCTCAGTGGGAGCTGGGATAGCTCTTGATTCTCTTTTATTTTCCTCGTTGGCTCCTTTGTGTGACAGTCAGGATTCTCTTGTATAATGATGAAATATTCCAGCTCTGTCTTGAATGACTCTTCTTTCCTTTTGCTCCATCCTTTGTTCTTGACTGTATATCTGCCTCAGTTTTATTTTCTGCTCATCATTATGAAATGGTGAAAGGAAGCTGCAGCTCCTCAGCCAGAGCGATTCATGTGGCAGCACGGTGGAAGATGACACTGGTACAAAGTCAGTCTGTGTAGGCGCAGACATAGGAACACATCAGAGTTCTGCTCCCCAACACAGTTCAAACAATTCCTTTTCTTTTCCAACAAACCAGTCATTTCTGACAATTGTGCAGGGATTTCCCATTGTTGCCATGCATAATAAAGCAGCAGTACTAGATCGCTGTAATGAGAGAAGAGCTCACTAATGCCTTCAGCTCTTACCAAGGTTAGGAGAAATCGCTGGAAAATAAATGACCCAGCATTGCCCAGGCTTCTCAGGTGGAAGGAGGCAAGAGGGAGGGAGAGGGCAGTTTGGTGGAATAATGAAGGAGATGTGAGGCAGAAGAGCCTGAGAGGCATTGGAACATTGTCTTTATGAAGGAGTGTCTTTGCCAAAGAGAATCTTGCAGCGCTGACATTTTACACCTCTGCTTCCAGGTGACTTGTACCACGAGACATCAGCAGAGTACCACGTTGGCTCCAGCGTGGAGAGGCTCAGCATCATCGAAGTAAGTGCTTTGGTTTTTTGGAATGAGATCCTTTGTTGCTGGAATATGTCTGCGTGGGATAAACGGGGTAGACGTTTAAAACTCTTTTCTGTGAGTGACATTTTGTCTCCGTGTGTCGCTGAGCTACACTGGCACCCGTGTGCTTCAGATTTAAGGGACTATTTCACCCCACTTTTTGAACATCATATAGAAAATCCTCTGTAGTTTGCAGGCAGCATCAGATATCCAGCTGGAAAAAAACTACTAATCCTGCGGGGATAAGTGTAGCCCGAGGCACTGCTGGGTAGAGGTAATGCTGGATGGTAATGGAAGTGGGAGAATGTGTTCCTGCAGCACCAAGGGGCAGGGGGCATCGTTTGGCTGCAGCCTACAACGATGTGGAGCTGCTCAGGGTCTTGTTTGGAAACCAGTTACAGCACAGCCTGTATCAGTGCTTGGGTAAAATAATAAATAACAACACTCCCACCCACCCCAGCTTTCAGACTTGCATATTCAGGCTTCTGTAATTCAGAGTCTTGGTGAGACATCCAGGAGCAGCTGTACTTGTCCTGTCCGTGAACCATCTGCCTGTCAGTGCTGCAGAGGTGGTGTTGCTGATTTGCAGAGTGCCTACATTATGTCTAAGTGGTCCCTCAAAGACCATGAGCATGGTTTTAAAATTACTCTCTGTGCCAGGCTCTAAGTTCATGGTGATTTGGCTTTTCCATAATAGATTGAGAGCTCAAGGGCCGTAAGGAGAGTGGGTGGCTGGGATGGCAACGGCTGTGGCTGCCTCAAGATAAGCAAGTCACAGCCCTAAAATTTCTCTTGGAGCTCAAGGTAGTGTGGAGAACTTGTCTTTCTCAGAGGGCTGTACAAACTCCCCCCCCCCCCCGTTTCTGCCTTCATTTTAGGAAAAGAACAGACTTCAAAGTGAGATGAAAAAGACAGTTATTTGTAGTTGTTCACAAGCTGTCTGCCGAAATGGTATGAAATTCTGATGCCACCATTGCAGTGATTTTTCAGGTTAAGAGCTTCCTCACCATAAGGTGGTTCAGGGTATCTTAAGAGGCTCCAGATCTTACAAGGAAGTTCTGAATAGTCACCTCCACCCATCAACTAATCAGCAGTTCCCCATTCCCTTCAAGGACAGAGGTTAATGAACTGAAAGGGAAAGGTGCCTCCAAATGGCTGCTGATAAACTTCTGCATGCCCTGAGCCTGGTGACTCATGTTGTTTTCGAAATGAGCACTTAAAGCAGTTTGTCTGGAAGCAGAAGAGGTGCTGAGATGCTGGGAGAGCTCCTCCCGTGCCTCCAGCCAGGTACAAAGTTCACTGTGCAGGCACTGAAAACTGGAGTCAGAGGAGGTTTGAAGAGCAGGCATTAATACAGTGGAATGGTGCTGAATAATTAATGGCCATTGTTATGCAGGAGGTCTGGAAAATCTTTATTACAGATTTGGATGTGAATTTTAGTACTTCTGGTGGATTGTGTATTAAGACATGCTTTAACATTATCTGGTAAAAATGTAAGCTCGTTGTTAGGTTGCTAATGTGTGCCTGGGCATGCTTTCCTCCCACCAGCAGGGACCGTGAGGGACTCAGTCACTGCTCAAAGGACAACAGGGGACTAAAAATGCTAAAATTAGAAGAATTTTCCAAATGGAAATACTGCTGCCCTCCACCCCTTCTGCACCCCCTCCCAGTGGCTATTTCTCTGTCTCAACAGGGAGTTGCTCAGGATGTTCTCAGATGTTGTCTCTGTGAGCCCAGGGGTCAGGCACAGGAGTATTTGCACATATCTCAGTGTGGCATGGAGGATTTGAGTCTGTATGGGAGTTGTAAACACTGAAAGCCCTGTTAGCAAATAGATATTAAAAATAGTTACTGCTCTGTTGTGTTATAATATGTCAAATGGATGCTCTTGTACCTGCTCCTGGGACATCAGGATTGGGCTTACAGCTGGTCTGGCAGGTCATTTAGTGATAACCCTGGATACATTTTTAATGATACTCTGGATACAGTTCCCTCCTTCCCCCAAGCTACAACCTGTCTGTTTAGGCAGGGAATTGGTTCAGCACAATAAGCAAAGTGACCTGAAAAGCCAAGTTAAAATCCTTCCCTGGGTTCTTGCATCCCAGCCAGATGTTGGCCGGTCCTTGGGTTATGGGGTCATGAAGTTTTTTTATTTCCAGTTCCTCTTTTGCACCAGTTTAAGCAAATATGAAGTTTTATTTATAACTTCAGTTGTAGGCAAACGTGCAATGACTGATCTTCCTACAACTTTTCTCAGTAACTTGCCACTTGCTGACCTTTTGATCTCATTCGTTAGTTTTGCTGAATGTGTTTCACTACCAACGGCTGCAGCTGAGCTCAGCACCCCACAGAAAGCAACACCCATCTCTTAGTTCTGTACTTTTCCACCCTGGTGCACACAAGTATTATGTCTTTACTCCTGCCATGTTTTACCTGGATACAATTTTATGCAGCTTTTTTTTAATTTCCAGCATTCCTTCTGCTTGAGACAGTCAGTTGCACTGAGGCTGTGTGTGGATTTGTGCATGGACATGTGTAGGATAAGAGACCTGGAAGGAGTAGTCAGGTCCTCAGGTGTTGTATTCAGGTGTATCTAATGGCCTTTGCCATAAATTAGGCACAAGTCAAACCTCTTTGCAAAATGAGCCTTTCCCTGTGCTCTCTTCCATCCCCACCTAGGATGAATCGGTGCAGCCATTAATGCAGCCAAGTAAAATCCACGTCCTCCTCTTGGTCCTCCATGGAGGGAACATCCTGGACTCAGGAAGTGGTGACCAGAGCTCCAAGCAAGGGGATGTCAACACCATCACAACAGTGTTTGACACAGTGATGAGGGTGCATTACCCAGCTGCTCTTGGCCACATTGCCATCAAGCTTGTCCCCTGCCCAGCCATCTGCTCCGAAGCATTTTCTCTGGTGTCCAGGTAAATTGATGCTACTTTATCAGGGAGGGACACATCTACAATTTCACTCTTGTTTTTGGGGGGGGGTGTGTGTTTGGCTTTTTTTTTTGTTCGTTTGGTTTGTTGTTTGCTTTGTTTTGTTTTTTGGTTTGTTGTTTTTGTTTGTTTGTTTTGGGGGTTGGTTTGTTTTATTTGTTTCCCTAAAATGTTCTGCATGTGTTGTGGGAAGCTCTGACCATGCTTTGAGGATGCACTTATTAATGTACCAGCAAGGCATTCAGTCTCAATTTCATACTGTGCTGCAGTGAATACAGGAATCATGCAGCACAAGTTCTGAGATTGATTTATTCTAATTAATCCAATAAATACTAAGGATTTAATTCCTTGTCTGAGGGTTGTTCTGCCAGTTGTAAGTATGTTGTCCTTGAAGATTTACGTTTGATGGGAGGGAAAGATTTATTAAGCTCTCACCCATTCACAGAGGAATAAATGGCCTTTCTGTCTTGAGGGTTTTTTTTTTTTAATGAACCACAACACTGACTGTACTGTCTGCAAATTGTTTTCCCCACCTTTTATGTTAGGCTGAGTATTTCCAATGTCTCTTGCCCTTTCCAGCCTCAGCCCATACAGTTATGATGAAGGCTGCCTGTCCAACAGCCAGGATCACATTCCCCTTGCTGCACTCCCTCTGTTGGCAACATCCTCCCCTCAGTACCAAGAAGCAGTGGCCACAGTCATTGTCAGAGCCAACCAGGCCTACAGTGAGTTCATCAGATCCCAGGAGGGCACGTCATTCAATGGCCAGGTGAGCCAGGGGCTGTTTATGAACACAGTGAGGGGAACAGCAAGAGAAGCAATTTCCTTCTGAAACTCTCTTTGCCATTAATCTCTCAAGAGAGATGGAAACATGACAGTGCTGAGCTGCAGTAAGAAAGTGTTGTGCTTTCCATTTCTTTCTTTCTGAGAGAGAGATTATTGCTTACGTTCTGTCTTGAACCTTTGGGATTCAAAGCAAAGCCTGAGTTTGTGTTCAGAAATGGAGCTACAAAGCTGTGAAGTTAATCAATTTTCAGCGTGACACACCTTTCTGAAGCAGGAATGCTACTTTTGTTACTAAACACATGGTCTCTTCTCTGTTGCAAACCAAGGCTGTTTAAGCATTCCTGTCCTGAATGGACCTTCAGCAGCTCGTGTTGGAGCTGTCACAGCAGCAGGTTTATTTTTTGAGGCTGTGCAGCTGCTGCACCCCGTAAAAGACCATGACTGAGCTTCCCACCTGTGAGCAGAGGGACTTTCACATTCCTCTGCTGTGGTGTGATTTATCCACCCTGAGCTTCTTCCCAGCCAGTGCTGTACCCAGGACCCAGCCAGCCCTCTGCTACCCAGTGGTGCTTTACTGTGCCTGTCTGCTCAGTACCCTTGGAAGCAGGACAGTGTTACCCCTCAGGATACTAATGGGCAGAAGCACAGGGAAGCTTCCCTAAAGTAGCACAGACAGCTGCCAAGGGAGGATTCCAGCTTTGTTTTCCTGAAGCTGGAGTAAACCGTGGGATCAGGGCGCTGTGTTGGTCTCCCTGTGTTCCAGTTGGCTGGTGGGGACAGCCAGGACACATCAGCTGTGTGAGATAATGGGAGTCTGCAGGCTCTGATGGATATTCATTGACTGAGTAGTTTTCCTGATGAAAGCACTGGGCATTCTGTTATTCCAGCTTGCGTAGGTGTAATCCAGCATCCATTTACCTGTCGGCTTGGAGCTGAAGTCAAGGGGTGCTTTTGTTTTATTTCCTTTTTATTTCTTCCTCCTCTCCTCTCCTGCTTTTGTTACCTTTCTCAGGTCTGCTTGGTAGGGGACTGTGTTGGAGGAATCCTGGGATTTGATGCCTTATGCTACAGCAATCAGACCGTGTCCGAAAGCCAGAACAGCAGCCGACGAGGAAGCGTTGTGAGTGTCCAGGTAATGCTGGCTCCCAGTGGCTACTGGGAACAGGTCTGCTGGCCAGAGCACCTCCATGGCTCCTACTTTTAGTAAGGATCTTCTCCCGAAAAAACAGAGGCTCGATTCCTTACCAATGGCAAATGTGTGCATGTGTGTCACAGTTTGGGTACGTTTGCTCTGAACAGGGATGTTTCACCCTCTGGTGGGAAGCAACACCCACACCCTCAGAAGGTGGTTTGGCCTGAGGTACTGTATTGTCCTCAACTGGATCTTGGGGTAGATGGGGAAAGGAGGGTGGAAGGAGAAGGTCGTAGTGTCAGTCTATTCCTGATTCAGCTGTTAGAGTGCCAAATCCATATATTTCAAATCCCAGGATACGGACCTTCTGTCTCCTGGAATAACGGTGAACAACAGCTATTGTTCCAGTGGCTCTAATCTGGAAGCCAGCAGACACCTCAGCAGGAGCAACATTGACATTCCTCGTAGCAACGGAGAAGATCCAAAGAAGCAGCTGCCACGGAAAAGGAGTGATTCATCAACCTATGAACTGGACACGATAAAGCAGCATCAAGCCTTTCTCTCAAGGTAAGATTTAAGACTTGGAAGGAACAGAACCAGCAATATTCTGGAGCTGAGGCTGCTGCATCTCTGAAGCCTGAATGTTGCTCTGTCATCCTGCGATAAGCAAGGTGGAGGAAAACATTTAATTTAATTTAGATTAGAGGGGTATTGATTCCACTGTGTTGTATATGCAAAAAAATTAACAGCTTTCTTGCTGAGTAGCACTGAGAGAATCCAGCTTCTTTACTGCATCCATAATTCAATGGCACGAAGCCCTTCGTGCTGTTGTGTGACAGCCAAGGCTGTCAGGGAGCTGCTTCTCTGCTGTGCTGCGAGTGTGGGATGGGGGTCATAAAGCAAATGTAGAAATCGTGCGAGCGGAGTCAGTGAAGCAGAACTGGGAATCCAGCATTGGATTAATTTTAAAGCATCTCTGAAGCCTGATTTTGAGCTATTCTGTCCCCTGCCAGGGCTGCTCCATTGCACCAAGGACGTGTTTCAAATTTGTTACTCAACTGTTGACGCCCCTGATATCACATTCCTAAGCTTCTTCAAATGGACCTTCAGAAATGTATCCGTTAACATAACCAATGGAATTTTAATAGCAGCCTTTCCATGGCCACCGGTCGTTCAGGGATTACTTCTGTAAGCCCAGAGGATTTTTCTGACTGAATCATCTTCTTCGATCTGTGGAACTGGACAGCCCAGACTTTTTTCCTCCAGCAGACCTGTAGGAACTGCAATAAATATCCTCTTAATCCGTCTTCCCCCACATCCCAGGAACTGGGGAGCAATGTCCCCCCACAGCGAACACACTGCCTGCATTGCTGCTGTGTCCAAGGCTGCTCATTTTTCCTTGTGCTGAGCTGGAGGCTTCTCCTGCATTTTTCCCCCTCCTTTGCTACTTGGAATCATTGTTTCAGCACAGGGATTCGTGTTGTCCTGCCATGTCAGGGGCCTTTTGTAAATGATTTATAGGAGAGAGAAGGTATCAAAGTGAATGTTGTTGGTACACAGAGATACAATATTCAGAAAGACAGCTGCATTTACAAAAACCACAATAAGCTTCCTGGCTATTTCCAGCAGGTTAATGAGAGGCAAACAGGCTCTTGGTCTTACCTCCTCAAAACAACCTCCTGTACTACAGGAGAAAATATGAGTCGTGCAAAAATGTGCTCATTCTCCTTCTTGTTATTGACCTCAGGGGCACAGACTCAGTTAATGGAAGCGAGCTGGCGTCTTGATGCAGTTTTACACCTATTTTAGAATAAGTGCTGGGCCTGACATGGATAATGGATTGCACAGTTTTATTTTCCAAATTGCTTTGTGCTGATCCTTCGTGTTCCATCTCTGAAGGATTGTGCCTGCTCCCAATATGAAGTACTTGTGGGTCTCTGGCAAAAGCTGTCAGTATTCAGTGGGCTGATGGATTGGTGCATCTGTACTTCTTTAGAGATTTAAATCTTTTTAAATCTCCTTTTAGACCTTCGGTTTAAAATTAGTCTCTTCCCGGAGCTCAAGAGCAGGATTCCCTCAGGGAAAGGGGCAGGTTGAAGCTGCTGTATGAGCTCTCTCCCTGGTGCAGGGAAGGCTGGGGAGGAGGGATTCACCTCATCCCCTCCTGCATGTCCCACACCAATCCTGGACCTTGTGCTCACAGCCATTGGTACAGAGCAGCACCTTCCTCAGCAGAAAGTCCTGTCAGCTTCTGTCACTAAGGAATGATTTTTCCCATACAAAACCCAAGCCCTGATGTGACGTGGCTTCGGGCAGGAGATTGGCAGAACAGAGCCAAGTTTCCCTAATGGGCTCGGCAGACGGGCAGCCTGGCACACAGGGACCTTTCTGTCCGTGCCCACTGCAGATTCCAGCCTGTGCCAAAGACACTCATTTTTATTCATGTATCAGACCTACCCACTTCTCTGGGATAATGCCCAGCAAGCCAGAGCAGCATCTGGAGATTACAATCACACATTTATTTTTAAATTCAGTCCTTCTGCGCAACTACATTATTTCTGGCTGTGCTGTACTTGTATTATTGTAAATGAGTTGGTTTGCTTCTGAAATCCATAAGCTCTTGTTTAATTAATGCACACAGTACATCTGCTGCTTTTTAAAGGGAGAACAGGGCACTGTAGGTTGTTTGGAGCATGACAGATTCTGAGTTCCCCTTGGCTCTCATTTCTTTTGATTGCTGAAAAGACTATCAAGTTCACAGCAAAAGGAGAGAACTCTCCAAATTGCTTAGTGCTGTAAGTGCTCCCATTCTTCCCTTCCTCAGGAAGAGATGCTGTGGGAAGCTGGGTTGGATACACCAAAGACACCTTGTACCCATCCTGCCATAACACATTTGCCATCGGAATAGTCTTTCCTTTGTGCCTTTGTTGGAATCCTGTTGCTGTTGCCTTGTCTTCTGCAAACCTGACCGTGTTCTAAGTGACTTTGCATTCCTCACACACAGCAAACTTGCTGCGTTGCAGTCTTGTTAGCAAAAGTAATTTAAGCTCCACTGAAGGTGGCTTGTTTTAGCCGTGTTTGAGCGGTCGTACATCTCGGCACTGCCATCTCAGGGAAGCTCGTTTGCATCCCAGAAATGGGAACATGCTCGTTTTCGCTGTCACTGCTGTAACCCCCTGTTCCTCTCGCTTTTGACATCACTGTTTTGACTTCCCATGATCTGTGTGTCTGGCATAAGCGAGCTTATCATCTCCCTGTGGTTGGGAAGCGGGAGAGCCGTGCATGTGCCTGTGTGCAGCTCCAGAGGATACATGACAGCGCAGCAGGAGCAGACGGCGCTTCAGCGTCCCTTGGGAATGGCGTTCGGCAAGGAGCTGTCTCTGGGATGATGCGTTATTTGCTATAGCAGGAAAACAAAGTCGGGTGAAACCTGGGTTTCTTCTCAAAAAGTGTGAGCTTTTCCAGCTGCTCATTGCCTGACTGGAGGATGTGTGTGAGCAACCACTCCGGTGCTGGGGATGGTGGGGAGGGAACAGCCCAGTTCCAGTGAGCACAGCAGAGCTGGGATGTCCCTGCCCTCAGAAATGGCCTTGATGAGCAAGTGCCGTTGCATGTGAGGACACAGAAGTGCTGCTCACCACCTGGGGCTTTGACTGGGGCCACAGAGCCGGCAGGAGATCTGTTGGATTTGTGTCAGTCCTGATTCCGGGCCAGGTAAACCTTTTATCCAACCCACTGTTGTGATATCCATTTACCCTACATATTTATAGAACCTGTTCTGATGTTTTTTAAAGTGTTTGCAAACGCCCTGTTAAGGCACTGCTGCTACTCTGTCTTCAACTCCCTGCTTCTCATTACAATGAGATAACCCAGTGTGGCTGCCATTGAATCTGCACAACCTGGACGAGCAAAGGAAATTGCAGCTTAGTGCTTTTGGGTGGTAAGAGAGGAGTCTCAGAAACTGCTTTGTGAATGAGGTTATTGGTGTTACCACCTGTCCTTTCACATTCCACATCTAGATTGCAAAGAACCAACTCTCCCTAACGTGGGGGTGGATTCCCAGATCCATTTAAGAGCTCCTGCTGCTTCTTCTGAGTGGTCCAGGGGAAACATGAATTTAAATCTCTGTGTTAAACCTGTGTATTGCTCAGCCTGCATCACATACTGTGGAGTTTTGCAACAGATTTGAGAGAGGGGAGGGGAAAACTGGGCATGTTTTATGTAGTATTCAGTTACTTGGAGTTGTTGGGCTGAGGTTGAGAGGTAGTTTGGTATAACTTGACAGATATGGCTTCATGACAGAAGAGAAGTGGGGAGAGTCCTGGTTGCAGGACAAATACGATTTACCACATGGTCCTGAGTGAATTACCCTGAATTCTCATTCCCAGTGAGTGCCATCCACAGACATGAAATCTGTGGTGCAAACTTGATGCACGAAGGTATCAGAAATCCTCCTGCAGATTTTGATGTTTCTTCTTCTCTTTTCCCTTCTTTCTTTTTTTTTTTTTTATTTTCAATCCAATGACATTGTTCAACTGCTTCCACGAGGTAGAAATGAGTGAGCACAGCTTCCATAACATTTGAGAATGAGGTGAAGGAACAGCCAGAAAGCACAGCAGTAATGTGTGTCATGGAGTGAATCACTGTAAACCTGCTTTTTCCCTGCTACTCTAGTAATTTTAGCTTGTCAGTTGTTTCTCTTGCAAATAAGTGTCCTACTAGCAGCAACCAAGATTTGGACTCCTCAAAGGAAAAAACATTTTGAGGATATAGTGTGTAAATGAACCCACTAGAAGCTTGGATTTGTACAGTGATGCCAGTGGAATGGGGTCATTGTGGGTTGATTAGCACAGTTCCTTCACTGAAGAGATAGAAATTATATTCACTGTCAATCACTAATCCAGGCTTTACTTATGAAAACACAGCACGAATGAAATTTTGACTTTATTTTCTTGTCCCAGTTTACATTCTAGTGTTCTGAGAAACGACCCCGGATCCAGGCGATCGAGTAGCTCCACTATGCTGGATGGAGGAAATATTGGGAAGTTTGAATTTGAGATCACAGACTTCTTCCTCTTTGGTTCTCCCTTGGGCCTGGTTCTTGCACTGAGAAAACTGTAATTCCAGCTCTTGACAGTAAGTTCTGGTGCAAACTGCTGAGCTCCCTTAGTGGATGGTGGATGCAGGAATTTGGTTAAACCCAACATCCTCTATAATATTTATGCACTGTAAGGAAGCAGATCACTCTGTGCTCTGGCCAGTACTGATTATACTGTTTATTTGCATTGTATTTCCAGGCATTAAAAATACTGGACAATTCTTGAGTCTATAAATAATGAATAAATTGTTTCAGTTGACTAAACTGTGAGATGAGGGAGATGATAAATCCCTTAGCACTTTCTTTTAACCCAACAGTTGTCCTTTTTACACACAAATGTTTACAATATTCTAACTAATAATCTTTTGATACTTGAGTTGGCTTTTTTTTTTTCTTCTTCATCTTTTTAGTCTTTCAGCTCAGACCAGCTTGTCAGCAGGTCTATAACCTGTTCCACCCTGCAGACCCATCTGCTTCACGCCTCGAGCCTCTTCTGGAGAAGAAGTTCTACCTTTTGCCCCCCTTTAATATTCCCCGGTACCAGAGGTTCCCACTGGTGATGGCAATTCTGCTGTTTTGGGTAAGTCACTCTGGGGCCATATTTGCTGTTAAAGGGCTGTATCCACATTTTACATGAAGTTATCAAAGCATTTGACCCTGCAGCATTAGCCTTGTTCCTGGTTTACCAGAAAAGGAGTTTTCTTCCAACAAAATCAGTACCTTGTGTCCCTCATGCCCTTTGTCACACAAGGGCCTTCAGCTGCTGAGAGCCACAATGAGGTGACCTCTCTGTGAGGTCCCTGTTTTTACACCCAAGCTGGTGCTTGTGACTGGGACTGAAGGAAACAGGATAACTCAGCAGAGTTAAGGACTTCAATGCTTGGAGGGCCAGTGAAGACTGGAAGGCACCAAGAAAACAATGAGATGATGAGATGATTTCTTTGGTTCCATCCTGTGCTTTTTTATAGGACAGGGCTCCTTGCAAGTCAGTGGGCTGGTGACAGTGCTTTGCCCTTCCCACTGTGCCAATGAGACATTATGTCTTCCTAGGAATCCTAGATTTCCTCTGCTGTCTGTGGCCTCCTCACTTGCTCTGCCCCTACTGCAGCTGTAATAAGGTCCAAAACACTTGTGTTCATGCCCTTCCTGACCATAGCCCTGCCTCAGCTCCCATTTCATCAGTGCTCTTGCAGTTGGTCTAGTAAAATAAATTCTGTTTCCTGCCATCCTCACCTCACTTCTGTGCCTGGACTCTCATAGGCTCTTGATATTCAGTACAGGCTCTCATTGCAAGGAGCTCTCAGGGAAGCTCAACACTGTGCAGAACTAAATTTGACTTTTTGCTTACCTAAAGCTTTAGTTTCCCTGCAGGGACCAGGACTTTGGGACAATTGCAAGAACAATTCACCATAATTTTTTCCCTGGATAGAGGTTGTTAGTCTGTGACTGATTAAATTGCAACTAAGAGTCACTACTGTGAAACTAGACTTAAAACACAAGCCAACAAACTAGGGAGGAAAAACAAAGCTAGCTAGAAAGTTTTGGGATTTGGTGGTTGTTTTTTCCCCAAGCTCTGGGGGGAGCATTCCATTTGTTTAATACTTTAAATCATGCAGGACTAATGAAGAAGACTCTTATGGTTAGAGCTGAAATAATTCTGGTCATACTATGCATCCTCTTAAAATTGAAAATCCAAAGCAGTGGTCTTCTGTGTATCAGTGTCTTTAAAGGTGTAATTGCTGAATCCTGAGGTCTGGGTTGTTAAACAGGCACAAACTAAACCCCATGTTTAAAAAAGCAACTAAAATACTTTCTACAGGCCCCACTCACTTGTCAGATTTAGCAAGATCTTGCTGCAACACTTCTCAAAAATGGATCCACCCACAATTACATTTGTACCCAGACCAGTTACAACAACTCAGGGAATCTATAGCACTTGAAAAGCAATTTGCTTTTTGGGTGTATTCTGCTGCAAGGGGCTGCTTAAAAAAATTTATGCCTGACATCTTACTTTGTTTCACTTAAATAATACCTTCCCAAGCCCCTTGTTCTCACTGAACCCAGAGGCAGAGGCCCCACTGACACTAAACAGCCTGTGTTCTGGTTATCATTCTGCGCAGCAGCAGGGATTTTAGTAGAATGCTGTGTCTACCTGGACCTCTGAGTTGGCTGTGTTTGGAGAGACACTTGTTATGTGACGGAGAAGAGTTAAACAGCAATTAGCTCAACTTAGGAGAGGGGCAGAGCGATTGCAAAACCTTCTCCAGGTTTGAGCCTGGTTATTTTAAGAGACACTGCTCTGCCTTAATGAATAAAAGTGACAAAAACCAACTTAAAATTCATTTCCTGTAAGACAAAGCCTCTTCATTTGCTTATCATAAAGGAACAGGCTATTCCTTCCCATCGGGGTCCAAATTTCAGTGTGATGTACACATTACCCAGAAGGACTGACCATGATTCACCAAGCCACTACTGAAGTTGTGTTCACTGTAGGGCGCTTCAGAAAAGTTAATTGCTGCTATAATTAAGCTGTATGTTTTGTTGATCACGTAAAATTCAGGTACTCCATTATAATTAGTTCTGTACCAAACCTTCTGTAACACTGCTCATGCACATCTACTCATGCAGGTAGTTTTTTTTTAAAGTCCACAATTCAGAAATCTTCTTAGACTGTTTTTCCCCCCCCCCGTTTTCCCATCTGTACTAAATGCTGGTCTCTGTTTCATTTCAGTGAATTTGCAGAGTAAAATCAAACTCACATTCCTGGTTATTCCTGTGCTTTGCACTATGTAGGCTGTGAGTCTGATTCTCCCATTACATGTTTTTTTCCCCTCGTAGTAAAAAGATTTCTCTGGATCTGCTGGGTATTTATGGATTTGGCTCATTGGAGAAGCGGGTTAAGAGGACTCCCTTTTGTTGTTGAAATGCCATTGTTGTGTTCTCCTCTGCTCCCAGTTAATCTCTGATGTGAGTCTGTTTGGAAAGTCACCCCTGTTTTGTTTCTTTTACTCTATTTGGAGGTTGTCTGTTCATTGAAGACTCGTAGTTAAGTGCTGGGGTGTAACTGTTTGTATGTTTAACACTTTGTGGCTGCATGTCTGTTGTTCTTTGTCCTTCTGTTATGTTTTTTTTTTCCCCATCTGCTTCCAGTTGAGACAATCCAGAACAATCCCATCCTCCTCATGGAAAGTAGCCCTCTGGGTGCTCTCCAGCACCAGGACAGCTTCATGGAAACAAGTATCCCCGTTCCCGTACTGAATTGGCAAGATGTTTCCAATAAAAGTGCTGGTTTTGCTGAGTGTGTGTAATCTACACTTTTGTATTGTCTGTGGTGTTGGGTTCTTGGGGTGTTTCTTGGAGATCATACTGTTGCCTCCTGGGGTTGAAATCCTCATGCTGTGTCTCGGGCTGTGCCGCATGAAATAACCAGTTGGGATCACGCTTGAGACTGGGAGACCCACCATGGAAACAACAGGCTGGGATTACAGACTGTCCCGTGCTGGTGTTGATGCTGAAGGGGAGCTGCTGTCCCTGGTGGCCCTGCTTGTGTGGTACTCACATGGGCAGATCCCTTGGGAAAGGGTTGTCAGCAGTCACCATGTTGCACCATGCCCAGAAGTCCAATTAATGCCCGTGTCACAGCAGATTTTGTCCCTTTGAGTCTTTCATGTTTGGACACTCCTCATGGCTCCGCCCAACACAGTGACTGAGGCTTTCGGATCCCAGGGTGGCTCTATGTGTTGGCTTTTTAAAATTAATTTCTCGTCTTCTGCCTTAAAAGCAAAGTTTGATGCGTTTGTTTTGCCTTATCTTCCATCGCAAATGCTGCATGGCCTTGTTTATTCTGGTTGTGGCTGGTGCTGCATCTTCAGTTTTGATGACACTTGACTTTGGTTTGGTTTCTTCTCCCCTTTGTGTCTCACTTGCCCCTTCTCATCCCTTTCTTGGTGTTTTGCATCAAGAGCTGGGTTTGCTGCCCTGTCATCTTTAACAAGCTGATCCTGTGGGATGTTATGTGGTCATACAGGATGGCGACACTTCTGGCCATCCCTCACCGTCTCTCCCTTTGTCTCTTGAAGGTGCAGATGATTTTTGGGTGTGCACTTGCCACGTTGCCTGTGCTGTGAGGTTCTGTTAGCAAGCAGAGGGAAAAGATCTGGTACTATTAATTAATCACTTTGGAGGTCATTAATGAAATGCCATTTAGCTGTCAGCTGATATTGCCTGTGGTCAGGACAGAGAAGCATCCCTTGCCTGTGGCAGGGGAGTTAGAATTAGGTGATCTTTGAAGTCCCTTCCAACCCAAACCATTCTAGAATCTGATGATTCTCTGCTCTTTACCTTGTGTGTCAAGAGCACAGTGTGGCCAAGCAGTGCTTGGCTTGATGGTGGCAAGTGCTGAATCCCAGTTCAGCCACTGGACTGCAGGAAATTTCCAGAATCGTGAAAAAATATGGGCAACAGAAATCTGTAGCTCTTGATCTCAGGGTAGCAACTGCAGAGTTCCCAGCACTGAGCAGTGACTCCAGTGCAAGCGGGGTCTGGCCTGTGCTGAGCAGCTGGCTGGCTTTTCTATTTTTTATTTTTATTGAACTGTACATATTTTTTGATTGCTTTAAGTATTTCTTTGTTGCTTTGCTGCAACAGCTCACCCTGCAGATAGCACATATCAAAATCTGTCATTCAGGTACCCCAAGGACTTACAGGAGAGGATGGCCCAAGGCTGTTCACTTAGTGGGGAACAGTGAGAACATTGACAAATGAGTCCATAAATGAAGGGGTACAGCACCGAAATGAGTATTAAAGATCCATTGTAGGGCAAAAGAAAGGAAAAAGGTGATTTGGCTGCCTATGTTCCCTCTTAAGGAAGTGCAGTTTAATCTCAGGTTATGGCACTGGTTGTGCTGTGTGGTTTGAGCAGCAGCAGGTGCTTTGCTGGCAGGGAGGGTGTTCAGGGCACTGCTCCAGCCAGGTCTCCTTGTGTTCACTCTGATAAAGTCTGCCCTGAGTCACAGGACAAAGTGCACTTCAACCAGTGCAGTAAACCAGGGCACCTCTGTCCTTATCTAGTGATGAAGGAACAGCTAATCTTGATCAAAGTCTTGCTGCTGCTGGGCCTTCTGACCTCACCCTGGCTTTCCCTGAAAAACTTCCCTGTGATTGCAGGACCTGAGTTGTGGCTGGGGATGCACCTTTGCAGTGCGGGACAGTTCAGATGGCTCCCTTTAGGAGTCTCTGCTGGCGTGGCAGCATCTGTGACATCCCACCCTGGTCACTACACTCCCCAAGGAAGCCCCCTTAGTTTCATAATTGCTACATAAGGGATTTGGTGCAAAGTATACACAGAGTTAGGAAGTACGTTGTTTATGTTTAGGGTTTTTTACTGCTATTGAGGTCCCAGGATTTTCTTTGGAAGTCACGGATTTGGGGTGGAGGAAGTTTGCATCAGGGGGCAGTAATGCATAAAACGGGTTTTTCTCCACATTTCCTGCCCTGCCTGTTCCTGGCCCTTGTTTTTCTTAGAAACTGTCTTTTTACAGGGACGAGGGTGTGTAGCTTGGGAAAAGTGAGAAACACAAGAGCAACCTGAGTGGGCTGGAGCACAGGAGCACTGCTGTTGAGGGGCACCTCGTGCCCTGCAGAGCAGCCACCAGTGTGGGTGACACTGAACTGAACAGTTCAGTAATGCTAAAACACTTCAGGTTTTTATAAGAATGAGAATTATTCCTCTGGTGGCTCTAGGATGGGATTGGAAGAGCTGTTCAGGTTGGGTGTTTTTCCTGCAAACTCATTATGTTCCAAAATCCCCGGTCAGGCCCAGGAAAGCAAGATTGGCTAAGAAGAGCAAGCCCGAAATACTACTGTTTATTCCTTTATTCACTTTCTGGGTTCTGCCCAGGCAGCACCATTTTTGGCCCTGATTTTTCTCCTGTGGAGCGTTACTATAACACCCTTCGTTGTGTCTTCCAGCTGCTTCCTAATTCAAGCCACAGATGCTTTAGGTTGAGGGAGAGGAAAAAGTTCAGTCTTCTCTGGTAGTTAAACCTGAACCTGGCATTTTTCCTAGTACAGACAAAGCCAAACCTCTCCTTGCATCTGAGCAGCTTCAGGGAAGCTGATGGTCATTGCCTCTGTTGGGGCACCCACTGGGTGACAAAAGTGCAGAAGGATCTCACAGGCCACAGAAAGGAGAGGGAGGGGTAATCAGGAAAGAGATGAGAGGGTTGTCCCAGGTCCTTCAGCAATGGGAATGAGACCCTTTACACTTGAGACCTTTATGGGGTTCAATGCAGCTCCTGTTCTCTGCTTGAATTGTCTCCTCTTGCTCGAGCTGGTGCTTTGTACAGTCAGAAAACAGCACTGGGTTGTGGATACTGGTCACAGCCTTGACAGACAGCAGCTCAAGCCAAGGTGAAGAGGGGGAAAGTGCTGAGAAAGTGATGCTGCTAATGGCCTTTCAGGCACAACGTGGGCAGTGTGTGCAGCTCATCATCAGGTCAGGCTCCTGCTAAGGCTCAGATCTTGCAGTCCACAAAGCTTTTACACAGAGCAGCTTGTGGCCTGATTTTCCCTGCAGAGAACAGAACTCTTTTACTAACACGTAGCCACACATTTTCAGCTTCATACATTCCCTCTCCCTCGGCTGCAGCAGGATTTGTGTGGGCACAGGCACTGCTGCTGTGAACTGAGAGATGGGAGGGAGAAAATCAGTAGCCCCAAGCAAAAAAAGATCAATATTAAAATAAACCAGTTGCCAAAACAACGCCCTGTGTCAGCTCCACACTGAGATTAATCCAGGGATATCTAAACTGGCTGAAATAGGTGAAGGATGTTGGTGTGTGGGAGTGATGTCCTCACGTTCCCCATGGCATCTCCTGCCTGGCTGAGAGCACAGACCTGTACCCTGTCAGATACCTGGGAATAAAGTTCAGGTGCTGCTCCTCAGGTGCAGCAGAGATGGGCAACCTTAAAACCTTAAAAAATTAAGTAAATGGCTTTGCTTTTGCATGTTCCTGCCATACTGGTGCTGCCTGCTATGAAGCACCTGGTATTGGCATTACAAACCTCTGCAGTGCAGGAGCTTGGGATGTCCCATTTAATTGGGCCTCCTAACATCCACAGAGGGGTGGATGTTCTTACCACTGTTACAGAGAGAAAGCTGAAATGCAGATTTTGTCGTGACTTTCAGCATCTCTCGGTTTGCCATTTGAGGTCCTTTTCCCTCCAGTCCATATGTAAAGTCCGTATGAGCATGATTTTAAACCTTCCTCTTCTGTATTTATGTACTAAGGGGTTAGGCCACACTTGGTAAACCTCAGATTGGAATCTAAAACTCCAGACATTGTACCCGAGAAGCTCTGTTTTCACAGAGACTGAGCATTCCCGGATCCGCCAGCTCCAATGGGAGAAGCAGGTGCTGAGCACCAGGCTCTTTTCACTAGCTCTTACTTCAGTTTAACGAGTGTTGGCTGTATCCATTAGCAATAAAATACAGGTTCAAATTAGTCCCTGCCAGGCATTAAGATGTTTTCTTGATTTTTGTTTTTTTTTCATTACTGTTTTTATCTTGGAGAAGTTCATTTAAATCTCAATATTTCAAGAAAACAAATATCCACTTTCTAAGGTTGTTTTTTGTTGTTCTCCTTACCTTGGTTATTTTGTCTTGATGTGAATATATAAAATTGTGTATATTCACATCTGTTTGTATGACACATGCTTGTTATTGCTGCTTGATTAAGTCTGCCTGGGTTTTTCTTTGGATCTGATTTTTGAGCTACTTATTTTGCTTCTCTCAATCAAAGACTGCTTCTCCAGCCACATGTCTCTGCCTGCTGTGCTCTTTGCTTTCTTTTCAAACCAGAGCTCCGATGATACGTTGGGTTTCTTTTTTTCATTCCAATCCGTTCTGAAAGGTTTTTGCACCTCCCAGCTTTGTTTGCCTCCTTCCTCTTCCCTGAGTTCATCTTGCCCAGCCTCTGTCTGTTGGTCTAATATTTTGATTTCCCTGTTTCAACTTTGTAGCAGATGTTGTTCAGTCTCATGGTGCCGTCTTCATGGAAAACGCGTCCCTGTCCACCCCCATTTCAGCCCCTCAGTTCAGGGGCTTCCGGAGAGCCAGTGAGATCAGCATTGCCAGCCAGGTCTCAGGAATGGCAGACAGTTACACTGCTTCCAACATAGCCAACAGTAAGTGTTCCACCCCTCCGAGACCCCGCTCGCTGCCGCTCCGCTCTCCGACCACGCACCGGGCCGAGCCACACAGCTTCTGTCTGTCTGTCTGTCCGGGGCTGTGCTTCCCATTAATCACCACAAGTTGGAATTATTCTGCCTTCACCCGGTTTTGCCACAGGCAGTGCCATGCGTTATCACGTCCCCTGGAAGAACAGGTGATATATTTGATGGTCATGCAGGGACCACCGCTGTGTTTTGCATGTTGGACTGTGCTGGTGATAAGTTGTTTAAAAAATCTAATAACTGCTAATTCTGAGCATCATTTGGCTGTTTTGTGTGGTGAAGGTTAATCCAAAGGGATGTTTCTGTGCTGCTGTGATAAGTTGTGCAGAACTGGTGAGGATCAGCACTTCCAGATTGGTAATGCAGGATGTAGCTTGATGCAGATCCCTTAACTGTGGCCCATGAAAATAGGGATGAGTGAGCCCCTCTGTAAGAGAGCAAGGACAGGTTTGTTCAGAACAGAACATTTATTACTTTGCATTAGAAATTCAGCTCTTCTGTAGCCTGCAGGGCAGCTCACAGCCAGCCAGTTATGACCCATATCCTGCAGCCAAATGAGGAATAAAAGGGATTTTATTTGTTATTTTTCCCCAAGACTGTATGATTTCCCAACTAATACAGTGGAGAAGAACAGACTTCGTTAACAGTTCAGCCCCTTCTTTGTTTCAGCTGAGATGTGAGATGAACACTCTGTGCCCTCAGGGACCTCTGATAATTTGGACCCAAAAAGGCTGAAAACTTAAATTAAAAAAACAAGCAAAACACAACAAACAAACCCATACGAAAAAATCTTCAGCCCAAACTCTATTCCCAGAAGGTGGCTAAAATTTAGAGATATTCCATTCCTGGCACGAGCTGTGAATTACTCACTCTGTAATTAATTGCTGAGGTTAATAATGCTCCCTGAGGCAGGTGTGAGTTGCTGAAGGTCTGTGGGTGCTGCTCAGGGGCTGCTGTAACCTCTTGCCCTGTTTGAGGCAATGCTCAGCAGCAGGAAAAAATAAATACCTGGGCTCTGACAAATGAGGTTTTCCTTCCCAAAGCGCATCCAAGAGCAGATGCTGCACTCCCGGAGTGTGTCCTTTTACTTGTCCTGGTAAGACATCTTGCCAGGTGCTTGCTAAATATGAATCTGCTCAGGAGAAAGCTCCTGGGGGAGAAGGTGCTTGTTTTGTGGTGGTTTGTGATGGGGTGGTTTTGCCGGGGTGATGCCCCAAGGCCTGTCACGATGGAGGGATCCTGCCAGAGCTGCGGCAGGGCCAGGCTCACACAGCACTCGCCTCTCTGCTTTCCCCGTGCTCCCCCCTCCTCGTGTAGCTTCTGCTTTGTGTAATTCATTCCTCCACGCATTTCACAGCCATCAAAACCTGTTTCTGAGATCAGGGAGGACGAGCGTGGCCACAGCACGTGCTGCAGGTGCTCCCTGTCCCTGTGTGTCGGCTCCTCACGGCTGTCACGGCCCCTTCCCTCAGCTCCCGAGTGCCGGCGTGTCCCCTGAGCCCCGGCTCTGCCTTCGCAGCTCTTGCTCTCGACCTCATTAGTGTGGTGGTAACGTGAAGCCGTGGTGGTGAGGGTTGGATGCGATCCGTGTTTATCCCCAGGGAGAGCCAGAGAAAGTCCACAGGGGCACTGCAAAACCACGGCTCCCTTCAGGGAGCCTCCCTAGGGTGCAGCTTCTCTTGTATTGTGATTTTCGGAAGGATGAAATCAGTGTGTGCCATAATAATGTGCGATTTCTGCTTTTTTTCTATATTTTATTTTTCCTTTTAGAAACCAAACACCACTTTAATCATTGTAGAGGGTTTAGCCTTCTGTCCCAACTTGCCCTCCCTCACAAATCCCCCACCCAAACCTTCAAGAGACGTAGGCAGCATAAACATGAAATCCCTGCGAAGGGAAGAAAGCTCAAAGGGTCATGGAGTGGGTCTGCAGGCTGTGCTCATCGGATACCCGACCTGGACATCAAGACAGGTATTCTGGGGAGATCCGCTCCAGTCCACTTCCTCTCTGATTCCGTAGCCACAGAACTTCACAACAAATCTCTGCGCTTTCACTGAGGCACTTGCAGTTTCTAATTGCATTTTAACAAGTATTTCCGTCACTTTGCTCCGAAGATCGATCATAACACGGCTAACAACTTGGCAGGAGGAGGAATTCTTCTGGGCCAGAGCTGTGGGGACAACGCTTCTGCCTCTCCACTGTCTTTTGAGCATAGAAGAGTCGATCCTGTCCGCTTCCTGCAAAGAATCTGAAATTACCCAAGCTGGGGACTTGCATGAGAAATGAAAGACTGGGACGTGACCAGAGCTGTCAGTTTGGAAGACAGGGATTCAGAAATGGCTGCGAGGAGGTGCCTGTGTGCTCTGAAAAGCCATTGTGATCCATCAAATCCTCCTCCTCCATCCCATGGCTCTTCAGAAAAGGCAAGGACCGTCAGGGTGAGGGTGGCCTGGGCACTTGCCACAACAGGGCTGGGCCACAGGGATGTGCTGATGCCATATCCCCTGCATGTCTTTGTGGTGGGAGCTTTGTGCAGGTCCCTGTAAGGACTGGTGGACCCATCTTTTCAGTTCAGCATCCTTGCTCGTCACCAGCCAGATTTCCCATAACTTGAGGGAGGTGATTGGATCATACCTTAAACCTGGCAGCTTCCCTGGAAGTCATTAAAAGGAACATTGTCACAGAGAAAAACAAAGCTTGAGGAAGCCCCTTGTCAAGGCCCCAGCTTGCATCCTGCATGCAAACACAGCTCTTCCTGCTGCTCTCCTCGATCTGATCCATCTTCTCTTTCCTTGGCTGCTTTTCCAGGCCAGAGCGCACGGGTGTGGAGGACTCCTCAGTGCTGGGAAAGCAGCCTGTGGCTTTGGGGTCTGAGGCTTTGGGCTTAGACCTGTTCATTTCCAGGGATTCAGACAGGATGTGTGTATGGGCAGAGTTCGGGGGCACCGTTGAGGTGTGGGAAGGTTCCGGGGTGAACGGCAGCTGTCAGGACCACTTGTGGGCGAGTTGATGGCTCCCTGAGGGAGAAGCTCCTCTGTGGTGTTTGTAACCCTGCCCCTCCAAATCCCAGTGTATTTTCAGTCCCCCATGCAGTGAAGTCCCCGATGCTCCCAGATACCTGTCTGGTTGTCCACCCCAGAGGCTGTGCTCCCACGGAGGCTGGGCTGGACGTCTTGCTTCCCTACACATGGTAGCCCAAGAAGGCAACAAGGACTTGTTGGGGACTGCCCCATCAGCAAATGCCATATACCTTATGGTGCCTTTTAACATCTCACAGGATTCCCAATACTCAGATCCTCTTTAGCGTGGCCAAAACCTGGATGCTATTCCTTGGTGAAAGCTAAAGAAGTTGGAAGCAGGGCTGGAGATGGCCTGGGCATGTACTGTAGTGGGCAAAACACACACATCCTTCCTCCCACAGCTCCAGGGAGACGCGTTTCTGTCTTACATTTTGGCATAAGGATTCCCAGGCTTATGTACATGAGCCTTGGACCCCTGAATGCCTGCCCTCCAGTGCCTTCTAGTTGCTTAAATAAAGGAGACCTCACATGGTGGGGCCTGTGTGTGTTCCTCCCTTGGTCTGAGCAACACCGAGCCCCGGGTTGGCTGGTTCCCTCTCAGCAGTGTGACCAGCCAGGGAGCAGCCTCAGGTGTACCTGCAGTGAGGAGCCAGAGCCCTGAGATCCCATTTGTGATGGAGACCGTGTGTGTATGTGAACCCCCCCTTTGTCTGAACAAGTCTTTTACTTCCAGTTGCTGCCAAGTGGTGGGGAACCAAACGGATCGACTACGCCCTGTACTGCCCCGACGCCCTGACGGCTTTCCCGACAGTGGCCTTGCCTCACCTCTTCCATGCAAGCTACTGGAGTCCACAGACGTTGTCTCCTTCCTGCTCAGGACAGGTAGGGTTGTCCTCCCTCCCTTGATCTCCCTTGGGCTGGAAAATGTTTTGGGCTCTTTGTTATTTTTTTACTGCACCTTCCATAACAGTCGTTGATGCGTAGAGGTAAAAAAATACCCTTTGCCTCCCCCAGATCCATTTTCTTCCCCTTCTTTTTGTTTCTCACCCATGGTGGTGGTGGGGCTGCATACATGCAGACTTCATGGATGTGCTGTCACACTTGGTTGTTTTGAGTCTGGGTTTTAACATCAGAGCAGGTTTCAGATTGAGTTCACTGGGGACCCATGGAGAGAGCCCAGGGCAATTTCGTTATCAGATCAGTGGCAAAGGTCAGTGGCACTTGTTTCTTGAAGTGATCTATGCTTTCTGCGTGCAAAGTTGGATCTCAAGACTGAAACTGAAAGGGAAACTTCTCAAAGTACAAATAAAAATAGCACAAGTACAATAAAGCCAAAGGAGAAGTTTTATATTAATTTAATACAAGTTGATAGGCAAAATTCAGTTCTCCATTTTGCCGTGCTAAGTTTTTGTGGTTTCCTCTGGGAACTCATTGGGATTTAGTCCATATTCCTGCAGCAGAAAGCAGTTCTGGAGCCAGGAAAATGGGGATTGCTGGTGTCTGGAGTCTAACACCTCAGATTTTATTAACATATATTTGACCTGAGATTCAAATTTACTGTTTAAAATGTATTTTTTCCTAAAAGAAATATTTTCCCTTCAGTTCCTTGGGGATGAGGGGGAGTTATTTGCCTTACAAAGTATGAACTCTCCAGGGAACAATACTTAGAGCATGGAATTGGAAAAACCAAAACTCAAAGCAACTCTGTGGATCGTGTTGCCCAGCGCTGGGTTTGCTTTGTGTCAGCTCAGCTGTTAAATCCTCCCTGCTCCCTTCCAGCCTCCTCTGCTGCAGCTCTCAATTATTTATGACTCTGTTGGCAAACTTTCTTTCAGTGTTATCTTACAAATAGTGTGAGAACCATAAACAGCAGAGATGTCAGTGCTGGTGGCAGCTGAGCAGCAGCGATAATCCAGGGAGACCCTTTCTTCCCGGGCTGTGTCCAGCCCAGTGAGACATCTCTGTGCTTGCACAGACCTTGCTGGATGGTCCCATGTCAAACTCAGCCTAACAGGGCTGAAAAGAAGAGAGAACTGTAATTGTGCATGAGGGAGAACAGTCACAACAGTCTCATACACAAAATGTTCCACTCAGGAAACAGCCAATTACTCAGGCTTCAGTTGGAATCTGGGTTTGTAGCACAGTGTGGTGCTTCAAATCTTGTGGCTTGAGTACCTGGAGGTTACCTGCCATGCATTCTAAGCCTGGGTGGTCTGGCACCCCCTTCCCCAGTGCCTGTCTCTGCTCACTCGTCTCTGCCTTGAAACCAGGGTTTTTCTGATCCCCTGTCTTCTCTCTGTCCTTCCTGAGCACCACAGCACTGCTTCCCCTAATAAGGACTTGTTTCTAATGGCCTTGGATAGTCACCTCTGGGCAAAATGTAAAAAGAAGCTGTTGAATAGTTTTAGCCTCCAAAGATTAAATCTTGTTAAAACAAGCCCAAATAGGACTCAAAATAGATTCATGATTTAAATAATTTCAGTAGAACTTGTTATTTTGTTTACATTGGATTTCCATGAACTCCCCTCCCAGCAGGCTCATCCTCCCTGGGGTCCTTTTTTCCATTTCCCTGGATGAAAAACAGCTTCAGCTCTGCAAATGGAGCTGGCCCATGTCAGCCAAGCTCAGCTGGAGAGCTGCTTGACCTCAGAAAACATGTTCAAGACCTTGTAAAAGAGCCCACATTTAAGAGACTTGGTAATTTTGGTCACCAAGGACCACTGCCATTTTGGAGTTCTGTGTGTGCAGGGTCACCTCCCAGTCCTACATCAGTCTTTTGAACTGTCCCCTCACCTGTCGAGTGTTATTATTCCTTTTCCTCTTCTAGAGCTTAAGGGCAACCTAGGTAGGATTTAACCTTCCTCCCTCCAGGTTCCTGCTTCCCATCCCTGACTGTGCCCTGGTGACAGACAGGAATTGCCCCAAAAGCTGGCTGGTGGGCATCACCTTGCCCCCTCTCTGATCCTCGTGCTGGCACAGTGACATTCCACTGGCACAAAGTTCTAGAGCTCTGTGAGCCTTGGAGATGAGGCCAGGATGGACAGACACCCTGGGCTCTGCCTCGCATGTGGCCAAGCCAGACCCTGTGTGTCTGCACCAGGGTCAAATCAGTGAGAGAAGCAAAAGCCATGGGACAAGAGCAGTCTGGGATGTGTTTCAGGAGGAATAAGAAATGAGGTGAAGGAATGGCATGTGGTTGGTGCTGGGTCTGTCATGGAATGGGAGAAGGCTCACGTTCAAAGGAGGAGACCAGTCCCTTGTAGACCATGGGAAGGGACTAATGAATCCCTGCAGGAAGGGCAAGTATCTTAAGTGCAGAGCTTGTCCTGCTGTGTTTGAGGCAGTTTTGTACCTCCAGATGGACTAAAAAACCTTCATCCCAGCCAGGATTAAGTCACTGTCGGCCACAGGGTTTGCTAGTTCATGAGAGGCCACTTATCCTGTAAAACCTGCAGGCTTGCCCAGCAGCAAACTCAGGGACCTCCCTCCAGGCATTGCCCTTCCTCGGCGATGGCTCGGGAGATGTGGAACAGTGTAGGCAGGAGGAGGGGGGTCACCACACAGGTGGTGATGCCTTGGTGGGATCTGTCCTCCCACAGGTGATGAGACACGAGAACTCGAGCGTTCTGGAGCTGGACGGGAAGGAGGTGTCTGTGTTTACTCCCTCCAAGCCTCGGGAGAAGTGGCTCCGCAAGAGGACACACGTGAAGCTCCGGGTGAGGGGGTTTGGGGCTGTCACATAGAGGGGGGTCAGTTTGGGCTGCACAAATTGCTCTGAGGGCGGACGGCGTGGGCACAGCGTGGACAGAGGGTCACGTTGCATTGCTGGTCTATATTAGTGCTTATGTCCTACCTGTGTGGAGCAGCCCAAAAGATCTGCATCAGCAAAGTCTCCTCTTGGTCTTGAGTCTGTAAAACACTCACAAAAACCTAAGTCTGTTCAAAGTCCAGTAATACCAGTTCTCTGCTCTGTAAAGGCCTTCTCTCCAGTAAAGTCTCTAGTTTCTGAGAAGGCAATTCTGTGCTAGAACTGGAACAAAGTCAGCAGATGTCTCTGGCAGCTGTTTGTATGTCCTCTTAATTCCAAAGTATAAGAGTTAATAGGCAGTATCAGAATTGCACGTACAGCCTGCCATGGAAATTGGCTCTCCAGCCATGTGTACTCCAGCCCGCCCATCAGTGCAGGGCACAGAGCCTCACCTCTGCCACAGGTCAAATTCTTTCCCAGAGTGGAGTGGAGGAATGACACAGAGAAACCCACGCTCCAATTTGCCTGGTTATATTTGGCATTTCCCTGTGAGGCTGTCCATTGCTGCAGACTTTTTTCCTTTATTTTTTTTTTTCCTCTTTCCCTCCTGCCTGGTGCAGAACGTCACAGCCAACCACAGGATAAACGACACCATCGCTAACGAAGATGGGCCCCAGACCTTAACGGGGAGGTTCATGTACGGCCCGTTAGACATGGTCACGCTCACGGGAGAAAAGGTACTGTGTGTGCTTTGGGGATTTTTATCATGTGGTGAGAAGGACAAAGGTGGTGCTGGTTGGTGCTCTCTTGGTCCCTGACAGTGTTTGCTGCCCTTGTGTCTTTGTCATTTTGCCCTGCTCAGACTTGTGGGTGCATCCCACCAAGAACAGCATTTGTTATGAGATTCTTCACCACTGGGGCCGGGTTTCACTCCAGCATCCTGATGTTTGGGGTCCATGAGGTGCAGAGGGCGGGAGCAAGACCCACCCCTGCTGCCGTCCAGAGGGGCTTGGGTGGGATGTCCTGGTGCTTGGCCTGTTCTACTTGTCATTGTCTTTAATGCTGTGGTGACCCAGCCTTGCTGTCTCCCCAGGTGGACATTCACATCATGACCCAGCCACCCTCGGGAGAGTGGGTTTACTTTGACACAGAGATCAGCAACAGCAGTGGCAGGATTTCCTACGTCATCCCCGAGCACCGGCGCCTGGGCATCGGCGTGTACCCTGTCAAGATGGTGGTCAGGTGAGGTACCCTGGGCTTTGCAAGAGGAACACAAGGAATTTCATGATTGTCAAACTTGGTCCCTCCTTGTGGGGCAGCTCTGTTGGGTGGGATCAGAGCCTGGTTTGCCAGCAATAGGGGCCACTTGTGCTCTGCAGCTGTAAGAGGAAGATCCATGTTTTATTCTGGCTCGTTCATCACCACCAGCACAGGAACAGAGCTCCCACTGCAGGAGCAGTGCACCACAGGGTATGGCCTCATGGTCATCTGCAAAATTGCACAGCTGAGCAGATTTTAAAGACCATAAACTTGTCCTTGAGGGACAGAACTTTGTACTCATGATGATTCACAGCCCAGAGGAGCATCTTCTCAATGGTGAGCCCAGAAATGGTTTTCTGGGGTTACTTCTTTGAATCACTGATGCCAAGGCTCCAGAGCACTATTCCATCCCCACTTTAACACAGAGACCCTCACACAGTGCCTGTAACCAAGAGTGTCATCACTGTTGGAGCCTTTGGGCCAGATTTGGGTGCTGTTTTCAGCTTGTGGTGCTCTGCAGGACTTGGTGATGCCTTCTGAGTATGTCACTGTCTCTAAATACCTGCATCCCTCTCACCAGGGGTGACCACACGTTTGCAGACAGCTACATCACAGTCCTGCCGAAGGGGACGGAGTTCGTGGTGTTCAGCATCGACGGCTCCTTCGCAGCCAGCGTGTCCATCATGGGCAGCGACCCCAAAGTCCGGGCTGGAGCAGTGGATGTTGTAAGGTCAGGGCAGGGGCCGGGTCAGCCGATCTGTTTGACACTGGTGTTTCTCAAGGCCTGCAACCCATTGACTCTTGGCTTTCCTTCCAGGCACTGGCAAGACCTCGGCTACCTCATTATCTATGTCACAGGCCGCCCTGACATGCAGAAGCAGAGGGTGGTAGCATGGTTAGCACAGCACAACTTCCCCCACGGGATCGTCTCCTTCTGCGATGGGCTCGTTCACGACCCGCTGCGGCACAAGGCCAACTTCCTGAAATCCCTCATCACCGACGTAAGCTTGGCAATGCTGAAATAGGACCGTGGCATGGGTTTAGATTGCTCCTCATCCAACTGCCCCTGTCAGCACCAGTCTCTTGGCAGCAATGTGACCTGCAGTGGAAGATTAATCTGTTCATTTTATTTTCATCCTTTTATTGCTCTACAAAAATGTCTATACTGCTAAATTGTCGCCTCTGCTCTGCGACTGCTGCCTCTTCCATTAGGCCTTTGGTGCTGGTCAGATCCTCCCTTCCCTGCACATGCACTTTTTTTCATCTATTTGGTGGCTTTCTGGCAGCCTGTGGTGCAGCCAGCAGGTCTGAGAGGGGATGGAGCTGCTGCAGAAATGGCCTTGTACCACACAGCTTCATGGGAGACTCCACAGAGAATCTTCCAAGCTTTTGATGCCTGGGAGGTCTAAAAGTTGCTCAGCCCAGAGGCTCAGAGAAGCTCCAGATAGAACAAAGTTTTCTGTGGCTGGCAAGTGAAGGAGCTGCCAGTGTCCCAAGCACTTGCCCTGCCTTGATTAGCAAGGAGAGCCTGTCCTTAACTCTCTTGGACTCTTGTTTTGGCCGGAGTTGCAGTGGCGGGAGCAGCTCCTTGCTCCCTTGTCCTCCAGAAGAACCGGTTTGGCACCAGGGTCAAAAATTCCCTTTCCATTTCCGTGACCTTTGGCTTCAGGCACAAAGCTGGCCAGTCTGTGGTGGCACCAGTGGCCACAACTCCCCTGCCAGCCCCTGTTCCAAGCCCAGCAAGGAAAGGGTTGGCCAGGAGCTGCTCTCTGCTCAGAGTGGAGGCAGACGTATCCCTGCCTAGCAGATGACAGCAGTGGCTCTCAGAGGGGAACATTCCTGACTAATGATTCCTGCACAGGGGGGTTGGAGCTCCTCTCCCCCAGTGACAACAGGCAGCAAAGTGTGTGGCATCCTTGCCCCGCATGGACCTCAAGGCAAGACCATGGATCAGCAAGTGGAAATCTGCTCTTGTATCACTGGTACTCCTCTTGTTCTGGCCAGTAAACATCCCAGCTCATTAATTAGTGCTTTGCTCAGTGGTTCATTATCCAGCTGGGAACTTGTATAAGTTCCAGTGACCTGAGATTCCCACAGATGCTCTTGGAAACCCAGAGCCCTGCCTGCTGAGCAGCATGGGGTGTCTGTGTGTTCTGACTGCGTGTTGTTTTCCCTCCCCACAGCTCCACATGAGGATCCATGCGGCGTATGGATCCACGAAGGACATCTCCGTGTACAGCTCCATCAGCCTCCCGCCCACGCACATCTACATTGTTGGCCGACCCACCAAGAAGCTGCAGAGCCAGTGTCAGGTAGGAGGGGGCTTGTCTGAGCCCAAGGGCCTCCCATGGGAGGGAGATGGGAATTTGGTCATCTCAAGGCTGGTGGCTGAGCTGTGTTTGCCAAGAGAACGGGAGCTGTCCCGCATGGCTGGACCACATCGGACTGAGAGAACCTGTCACACCAAACACGTTTGGTGGCCAGTGGCTCTCAGGGCAACGTGTCCCATCCCTCTAACCCCTACCCTGACCCCTCTCGCCCTGCAGTTCATCACGGAGGGTTACGCAGCCCACCTGGCGCAGCTGGAGTACAACCACCGCGCGCGCCCCGCCAAGAACACCACGCGCATGGCCCTGCGCAAGGGCAGCTTCGGGCTGCCCAGCCAGGCCGAGTTCCTGCGCAAGAGGAACCACCTGCTCCGCACCATCTCCTCCCAGCCTTCGGCCAGCAGCCACCGCCCCGAGCGCACCCAGAGCCAGTCTGACAGCGACAAGGAGAGGGACAGGGAGCGCAGCCAGCGGAGCATGAGCATCGCCACGGGGTGCTGGGGCCGGAGCGCCGCGTCCCGGCTGGAGTCTGGCCTCTTGGGGCAGAAGTAGCCAGGCCAGAGCCAGGATCGTCAGCTGCAGCCACCAGAGGAGAAAACAAAAGGAGAGAGGGATGAGATCGCCGTTTCAGGCTGGAAGGGTAAATATGGTGCTACTCCAATAACATCGTGGTGTTCTGGGAAGAGATGGGATGTTTCCCACGCAGAACGTGCAGGCCTTGCAGTGAGAGCGTCGGGTTTGTGCAGCAGGAGCCCAAGGAACAGCTGGAAATCAGGGGGGGATGTCTCCAGATCAAGATGGCGCTCTCTCCTGCCTCCTTCTCTTATCCAGGTTTAGTGACTGTAAATATGTGCCTCCTCGCCTCGTTAGCCATCGCTCCGATCCACGTGACCGAGTGCTGTCCTCAGAGCCACACAACAGGGCGTGGGGCTAGGGAACCTTGTCCTTGGCTGTCCCAGGAGTCAGACTGAGGGGCTCTGCCGGCGTGGGGCAGGCTGGGGGTCGATAACACGACAGCCCTGAGTGAGGGATTTGATGGTGGGCTGTGCCAGGCAGAACAACCGAGAGCTTTATCTGTACAAAAAGCTCCGAGGGCAGCTGCTTTCTCAAGGAGTTGGTGCAGTGCAAAGCTAAAGCTGTATCGATGCTGTTGGCAGAGGCAGAATGTTGGCAGATTCATGCCCAAGACAGCGGGGTCGTTATTGTTATTACTGTTATTTTTTAAAGAGACCTTTTAGAAGATGATGGAATTTAATGTGTTGACCTATTAAAAGAGGAATACAAGCTATTTTGTTTGAGCTGTTACAAACCTCAGACACTTAATTTGCTGTTAAAGTCTCCAAATAGTCTCGCTATATATTGTTTCCAACAGTAACCACCGTATATTTGGAAGCAGCTGAAGGCACTCAGCTAGATTGCATTGCAGTTCTTCTCATCCAAATGCAGGGTCTGACTCTCTCAACACCCACCTCTGAGACGTTTTCTTCTTCCCAGGTTCTCTCCAAGTTCAGTAGCAGCTTTCATGGGAACTAGACTCGCTTCTTTTACCTGTAGTTACTGAACTGTAAAACCTCATTGTTTTTTGCACTGATGATTTTTAGAATGGAAACCTGTTACCATCTCATGTAGCTACACCAGTGTTTGTAGTGCATGACAATGAAATATTGCTAAGCCAGGGTGTGTGTGTATATCTGTACGTATATGCACACACACATATATATATGTATATATTTAAAAAAACAATCTGTGCAGAAGTTTTTCCAGCAGTAAGGAGACTGTAAGGAAGTGTGCCAGCAATGTCAGGCAACCTTAAAAGGCCATATCTTAATTTTCCTGGTGTGTTTCTCAGTGGATGTGCCTGAGGCGATGGTTTTGTGCTGCTGGAGCGGGCGGGTTGGGCGCGTGGCAGAGGGGAGCTGGCACCCGGTGACACCAAGACAGGGACAGAGAACAGTGCCTAGAGCCAGGGCTTGCCAAAAAGCCCCTTAGTCCTGTCCCTCCTGGGGCCGGTGAAGGTTCCCTCCTTGCACACAGCTCCCAGGGTGGAGGGGCACCCACATCAGAGCGTCCCGGGGTGCCCATTCAGACTCCAGTCGGCCTCTTCACGTGGAGATTTTATAGTCCTACCTGACTACGTGTAACTCCTGCTTTTCCCCACCACACCTCCCTGTCTTTATATCACTTTCTACTTATGAATATCTTATTTATAACAAAGAATTTTTTAGACTGGCTGCTTCATTTTATTACCTGTTTCAATAAGAAGTGCAGGACGGCCGCACTGAGATACACAGCACTGTGAACACTGCTCTGCTCACTGGCTCTGGGCCACGGTAGGCAAATCCCAACTCATCCGACACCCAAGGTCGATCTCATGTGTTCGTGGCGCTGGAGGGCCCGAGGGAGGCAGAGGAGGGACAGTGCTGATCCAACCCGACTGCCGCCCGCCCAGTGCGTCCCCCAAGTCTTGCAGCCCGGCTGCAAAATGTGTAACCACTTCTCTTTGATAATTATCCAATTACAGAATGTACCTGATGACTTTTGTTACCGAAAACTGACTTCCCTTTCTGCCGGCTCAGCTTGGCTCTCTCCGAATGTACATCCAGAGCTTACTGGGTTCGAAAACAATGTGAAGTGTCCCAGCTTTTTGCTAGTCGAATGTTCTGTCAAACAGATGCCATCTGAGTAGGAAGCCAAGCCACAATCCATCCTGTGAAGTCACCAAACCACATCACTAAATCATTTCTGCAAATTTGGATATGGCCTTTGCAAAAATCACCTTTCCTCCAAGTCCACAACCAAGGCATGATCTGTACATTTTCCAGTGTTGATGAGATGTTCACATTTTCTTATGTGTAGATAGTGTAAAACAGAGGTGAATGTAAATGTTCAACATAAAAAGTGGATATATAAAACTGAAAGTTATTTATTTATGTAGAGGGGAAAAAAAATGTCTGGAGGGACTGGAACCTTCAGGGTTTATTAATATTTAAAAATGTAGCTTTTTGTTTCAGGCATTATGTACAAAGCAATTATTTTATGGACCAAGTTTAATGTAACTGTCAATGAATGCAGAAGTGCAATATGATACTCACCTCTCCATCACTTCATGTTTTAAACAGCTACTACCCAGTTAACCTGACAATCATAACACCTCCGTCCTCATCCTTTGTTGAGCTTCTTGAACCTTGCCTGGGCCCTTTCCCTGGCCCCCCATCTGTTGCCATTGTACAGATCCAACACGGAGAAGCAATTGTAGAGTTGGACCTTTATTGCTGCAATAATACCAGAGGAGGTGGGTGTAGTTACCAGGAAAAATGCCAATAAGTTTTTCTTCACCTTTTCAGTCCATCCTTGTCTCCATCGCTCTGTCCTCAGCCGCCCCCATCTGGCACTCATCCCTCTGAAGCAAAGATCAACGTGCTACTCACTCACAGAACAATAGCAATAGTTTAACTCTGTGTTTATAACCTGTTTGTTCCGAGCTGTTTTGGAGAGCAATGCATGTGACCCGATGCCTTTCCACGTGTATGGAAGAGGATCCGTTGGGATGCGGTGAGGGAAAAGATGAATGTATATTCCATCCTTACTAAAGGGGCACTGTCAGGTTAAAGACCTAATTTATCTTTGCTACCAATAACTTGTTTGCTTTGAAATGAAAGAATATGAAGTTTCTCGTGCTCCTCCCTCGGCTGTTGTCCGGGCAGCCCCCGGCACAGCCCACGTCCTGTTCTGCACACAGCACAACACAGCCTGCACCACACAGGCTGCCTCGGGCTTTGGGGTTGGTTTTTCGTTTCCATGGGAATCAAACTCTGCTGCAGAGCTCAGATTTTTTATAAAAAGCAGCTTTTTCTATTCCTGCACCCTCGGGCCAGACTTTCTACCTGACGCTGTCCCTTTAAAGTCTTTTAAAACCCATCAGAGGAGCCTGTGTGTTCCCTCCGAGCTGTTTTCCTGGGTTTGCTCAGATCACTCAAGTCAGATGAGGCGAAATTCTCATACCAAAAACAGTTTACAGTGTTGGATCATGAGCAGTAACGAGCCAAAGGGTCACCAACACCCTCCCACCCGCCCAGCAGCCGCCGTGCTTGCTGTAGCAGCCCCTTCTTCAGGTATCGCCACTGTTTGCTGCATTTCCTATTAGTTCTAGAAGCCTTACGGTCCCCTCCCCTCTGCCTGTTGATACCCTCGACTGTCAATTTTATATTCCGACGATGTTAGTTATATTTTATTTATAAAAAATGGCTTTAGGGGTACCAGCCCTGCGTGGGGAGCCACCGGAGGGGATGCCCGACCCTGTGTGTACAGTCACCGTGCCGACGACCCGCTTGTGTGTGGCAAACCTTCTGTACAACTTCCTTCTCCTCCTTGCTGTTAGTGCATCGTTCCAATGCCTGGTGTGCTTTGTGTACAGTATCATTGTGAGTTACACAGATTAAAGAAATGGGAAGGCTCTTCTCTGTCTGCTTTTTTTTGGGGGGGAGACTAGAGACAGACAAGTCGCAAAACTCGAGACGTGAGCAGGCGCCAGTTTAATGGGGTTACAGCGATGATCAGAACGTGGAAACCCTCCGTGCACATCAGTCCTATTAGTCCTTTAACTCATTTTCTCCATTTCTTTTTTACAGTTTGTAGATTTATGGACTTTGCAGTGGGGGAAAGGCTTCTCTGTTTGTTTTAGAGCAGCCATGGGCTGAGAGGTCCAGAGCCCCAACGCTGCCCAGGGCCTGTGCTGTGGGGCAGGGACATGAGTTGCATGCAGGAGCAGACAGCAAGGTAAAGCCACCCCTCCACAAAGCACACCTGCACACATCCCAGTGCAGCGTGCCAGCTCAGTGCTCCCCAGTGCCACCCCAGAGATGAAGCTGCAGGAAAGCTGAGAAAAGACCCGGGGCGCAGTGGAGGGTGACACTAACGGGTGCAGGGGAGAGCTGCAGCCTGAGCAGAGCCACAGCTGCTCCTCTCTGAGCAGGAGGGTCAGTGAGCCTGAAGGGCCCATGAGCCACGAGCAGCCCCTGAAGGGAAGAAGTGGCAGCCATTTGTGTATTTTGTGGCCACAGTGTTGGTTCCTGCCAACCAAAGCCTGGAGCTGAGGGGCAGCAGCACCTTGAGGTGCTCAGCACCCTCGAGCCTGTTCCCTGGGTGCTGCTGAGCTCCTCCAGCATCCAAAGGTGCATTGGGGCATAGAGGGCTCAGGTGCATTACAGCCACACTGGCCTCAGCTGGGAGAGGGAGGGGAGAAGCTGTTTGGTGGGAGATGAACCACTAAAGTCACTCTCTTTCCCAGTCAGTAACTTACAGAGCAGCTGCAAAGTGCCCCTGGGGAACATGTTGACACGGTGCTGTCTGCGTGGTCCAGAGACAGAGGCTCCTACCTGAGCTGGCACTGGCAACAGGATGGGCTCCTGGCCTGGCTGGTGTCTGCACACTCACTGCAGCATCCCTGTCCTCACCTGGAAGGCCAGCCCGTCCCCCCGTGTGGCTTGCTGCAAAGGGACACAGGTGATCACAGCATTGTCTGAGGATGGAGGACCACCCGCACCACCCGTGGTGAACACACACCACCTCTGGGTGCAGCAGCTCCTTGGCTGTGCCCAGCAGCTCATGCTGATGGCCAGTTCCCACTACCTTGTTAATCTCCTTGTGTCTCTCCTTGCTGACAATTTCTTCCAGAACTTCTCCGTCTCCCTTAATGAGCCTGGAAGACAAGCACAAGCCCATGAGCCTTGAGAGCTATTGGCAAGTTCCTGCAGCTGCAGAAGGTGCTGATCCCCACCCCACCCTGAGCCCCCAGCTCCCTCACAGCCCAGGACCAGGTGCTGGGCTGATGCACCTCTAGGCAAAGCCAGTAATGACCTACCCCTGACATTGCATTACGTGATTTTATTTTTTTTTTGGCTGTTTCAAGCTTAAAGAGCACAGCAGGCTCTTCCACTGCTCCCATGGGATTAATGTCACCACACTACAGTAAGGACAGGTGCAGTCCCCTGAGAAATCAGCATGGGCCAGCCAGCCCTGCCCCAGGCTGTGGGCACTGCCTGCTGTGTGCAGTCACACTGCCATGAGAAAACACATAATAAAAGCATCTCCTGCCACCCCAAAAATCTGCAGGCTTCACTGTCAACAGCAGTGCCCCAACCCCTGCAAAGCCTTTTCCTTTTTTTAGAGAGTTCAGGTGTGGTCCTGGCTGCCTCAGGAAACTGCAGAGCCATTGAGGAACAGGAGCCAGTTTGGGCCTGAAATGCAGCCAAGCTGGGGAGCATCTTGCTGAGCAAATTCCAAGCAGTGTTGGAGGCAGCTCACACCTCCAAACACGAAGAGAAATTTAATTGTCTTCATTACGTGCCTTACAGGGAACCGACCTTTGTTCCACACCTCCCTGAGCCCTGCAGGCTGCCTTCTATTTTAAGACTGGACTTGTCATACCCAATTCTCTTCAGCATGATGTTTTCTGCTGGCTGAGAAGACGCAGTTTATTAAAAACTGGGTCATTTCTATTTGGCAGCTAAATGAACTTGGGTTTGATTGTTGTCTGTAACCCCACAGGGCACACACTCCTTCCTCACTTGCACCCGGAGCTGAAAGGTGAGTGGATGCAGCAGTGGGATGCTGGGACACAGCCCAGTGTCCCTTGTGTGGAGCCCCAGCACAGTTTGATAATTTGGTGTCACTTTCTGGGTAAGTTACACCAGGTCTGACAGGAAGGGACCTGTGAGGGGTCAGCTCAAGCCTTTGCTGCTCAAGGGGACCTGGGTCCACACATGGTACTGCAGTGCCATGGACAGGCATCCTCCAAAACTCCAACCCACACAGCATGGATAGGGAAGGACAACCCCCCTCCTTTCTCCCCAGGGATCATACCTGGTTCTCCCTGTTTCAGGATCCACGACTCTCCTTATGACGCTCTGCCTCGCGTCCCATTCTTCCTTTGTCATTGGCTTCATAGCCTGGATCCGGGATTTCTGTTCATCTGTCAAAACTGGAATGCACTGGTCAGTCAGAGCCAGCTCCCAGGGCCAAATCCAGGCACAGCCCTGTGGCTGCAGCCAATGGACACGTCCCACACCAGATTCCTGGTGGTACTTGGGGATCAGTGGTGAACCACACAAAGGAAGGGCCACTTCACATCCCAAAGGCAGGACCAGCTCTGCCAGGATGTTACTGCTGACTCTGTCCTTCTATCTTTGTTCCCCACTCACACCTATGAACAACATCTGAACACTTCACAAAAGAACAGCTCAGTGTGGCTCCTACATTTACTTGCTGTGGCTCAAAGGTGGCCACAGTATGTAGGAGGGAAGAGAGCCTGGGGCTCCTCCCTGTACACAGCCCTGCTTCCCTCAGACACCTCACGGGGTCCCAGGAAGGGATCAGCACAACTCTGGTGTGCACAGGCTTTCAGGAGGAAAACACTGTCATTACCTGGCCCAGAGTCCTCCACTGATTCCTTCTGCCACTGCTCCAGCGAGGGGCCAGGCACCTCTTCTCCCTTGGCTTTCTCCTCCTTAGCCTTTTCCTTTGCCTTCTTTTTTAATTTCTTTTTTAATTTCTTCTTCTTCTTCTTTTTTTTCTTGTCTTTCTGTTTCACTCGCTTTTTTTTGCCATGTTGACTCTTCTTTGTTTTGGAGTCACTGTCACTGGAGTCCTCAGAAGAGGGTCTGGAGGAAGAGGAGGACGAGGAAGAGCTGGTGGACGAAGATGCTGTCTCAGAGGAAGAGGTACTGGCCTTCCTCTTCTTTTTGTCCTTTCCTTCCTTCTTCTTCTCTGCAATACATAAGCAGAGGGTGAGTGGAGCAGCTCTGGCCCTGCAGCAGCAGAGATGTTGGTTAACCCCCTCCCAGCCTGGTTTCTTTCTTGCCTGGAAGACCCTTCTGTGCCAACACTTTTACCACATGATGGTGTGTGGTGCTACAGTGCCAGATCGGCATGTGGAGGGGCTGCAGGGCTCTGCACTTGTCAGAGTGAGACCAAAATGGGCACAAAGTGCAGGGCAAGGTGACAGAGACCAATTTAGCTTAACCCAGGCACCTTCTTCTCCCGTCTGAGCCCCTCTGTGCACCCACCCCAGGAAAAACACGGAGTCATGGGCCTTCCCCACCTTCCCCGGCTGCTGCCGAGCTCGACTTGTGTCCATGAGAGCCAGCGTTCCTCTTCCTTGGAGGAGAGCTGCTGCCCTGCTGTGAGTCCTTGCTGCTTTTCCTCCTTTTCTTCTCCTTCCTCTCCTGCCTGCTCCGAGAGCTGCTTTTGCTCCTGCTCCGGGACCGCTTCCGAGACTGGCTGTGGGCCATGGTCAGCCTGGAGGGGACAGGGACATCAGTGCCATGGGGGGTCCCAAAAACCTTAAATCCACCTCTGAGCCAACCAGCCCTGCTCCTGTCAAACTCCCTCCCTTGGATATCCCCTTGGAGAGATGGGTCAGGGTCTCCCCTCACGAAGCCACAGCCAGAAGGAATTTCACCAATCCACAACATGGAGCCCTCAGGGTAGAAGCCAGCACAGGGACAGCACTGCTGTCCCCAGGCAGCCCCTTCCACTTCAGACAACCTGTCCCCAAGCAGGTTTTCCACTAGGAAAACCCTCCATTGGGTTTTCCCCCCACTTTTCCTATTTATCCCCAGAGAATCAGGCTGATTCCTGCCATGGGCAGGCACTGAGGAGCCTGAGGTTGGTGTTTGCAGGCCCTACTGTGCCCCACAGTCACCCCACAGTCACCCCACAGCCCTGTGGCTGCACCACAACCAGACTCTGGGAAGGGATGATGGATGCTGCAGCCACAGCCATCAGGACTAAACATCCTCCCAGGCTGAACACGGAGCCAATCACCCCATTATTTAAAATGCTGAGAGCAGGCACAAGCCAAGGAGAAGAATGAATTTTTAATATTCCAATTTGCTTTTAGAAAACAGATTACACACCGAGCTGGCACCCCCGTCCGTCAGCCCGAGGGTTCCTGGCAGCCACAGGCCAGAGCCAGAGTGATTCCTGCTCCCATTAATTTAGAAAACAAACTGGCACTGTGGGCAGAGCAGGAGCTGGGAAATGCTTCCTCACAGCCACCTTCCAACTACCACATCTAATTAATTGTTTGTTTACCATCCTGACGCTCCCAGGCAGCAATTTGCTCCCAAAGGAATCAGAATTTTGATTGATTTCTAAAGGGAAATTTCAGTCAGGAAAAAAAAAAACCAAAACAATTAAGGGCAGGCAGGGAAGGTCCAGAGAGTGGGAGTCCTCCATGGACACAGACCCAGCAGCCATTCCTTCGACCAGGTCCTTGTGCAGGACGGGATCTGGGACTCGAGGCAGCAGGACCCACATTATCCAACCCCAGCAGCTGGATCCATGGATATGGGAATACCTCAGACAGGAGCATCCGGGTGAGTGCAGGGCAATGCTGCGGGAAGGGGACGAATCCCAAATCCACCCCACAGCGCCTCAGGCTTTCTGTGCCCCAAAGCTGGGCTCTCATCTGAATGGGGGCATTTTGGGGCGGCTTCTCCTGCCCACGCGGCTCTGCCCGGCCCGGCTGCTGCTCTGCCCCTGCCCTCCTGTCCCAGCACGGGGAGCCTGGGAAATACTGGCCCTTTAAGAGCTCAGCACAAGGCGTGCTGGCCCTTTAAGAGCTCAGCATGAGGTGCACTGGCCCTTTAAGAGCTCCCCACAAGGCGCGGTGACTCTTCAAGCACCCGCGCAAGGCGCGCTGACTCTTTACGAGCTCAGCAAGAGGCGCTCTGGCCCTTTAAGGATTTAAACGCTCACGGCGCGGCCCCTTTAAGAGCGCGGCTCTTTATCGGCCCCCCTGGGCCCGGGTGCCGCCGCAGCGCGGGGGGCTGTGTCCACCACGGGGTGTCTCCAGCCCCGTGCAGGTGCGAGGAGTGGCAGGGACGGAAAGAGGGAGGGAGGGAGGGAGGGAGGGAAGGAAGGACGGACGGACGGACTCACCAGGCCGGTCCGGGCCGGTCCCGCTCCCGCCGCAGGCTCCGCGCCTGCCGTCCCCCGCTCCCGTCCGCCGCGCGAGGGGCCGGGCGGCAGCCGGACCGCGCTCTTTGGTTCCGGGGGGCGCTGCGACCGCACTGCAGCTCAATTTTTGGGGGGAATTCGGGCGGGTAGGGAGCGCCCGCGTTCGCTGCTCAAAGAGGTGAAACCTCCGAGACTGAGCTTCTTGATATCGGCTCCAGGCACAAATACAGCAGCCGGTTTCCTTGCCCAGGTGCGATTTTAATGGGCTTTGCTAACGAGCAGCTCATCAGCCGTGTGTCAATGGCACCCCCAGCCAAAAATCCAGGGGGTCCTTCGCGAGGGCTTAAAATAACACCCTGTACCCGCTCACGTCCAGCCTTTCTCAGTTCTCGATGTGATTATCCACGTGCTCTAATTACTGCAGGGAACAGGTGAATGAAACAGCCCCTTACAAATCCAGCAGTCTCTGTGCACATCATATACAATTAATTTGCTACAGAGGCAAATGCAGCCACCAAATCAAAACATATTTTGCTTCTTTAATTTGTTTTGTAGGCACGAGAGTCCCAAGCTTTCAGCTAGCTGGAAGTAAGACAGGGGAAGCACTAGACCCTCCTAATCCATCATCTGTTGGGGGATGTTGGTGCCAAATTAAGAAGCCCCAGGTCTGCCTGATGCACCCAGCTTGGGAGAGTTATTTTGTATTTTCACTTGCTCATATAGCTAAAGCAAAGGGAGTTAAATGTAAAGTTTTGCTGTGCTGCAGGTTGCTCCCAGAGCTTTGTCTCTGTTTCTGCCTACTGGAAATTTGTGCTCAGAAGAGCTTGTGGAAGCCTGTGGAAATCCTCTCAGCCACCCTGTGGGATCAGCTCTCCCTATATATTGCTCCTGATGGATTGTTCTGAGCCTGGGCTAGGCAAACCTCCAGTGATAGTAATTCCCTGCCATTCCCAGCAGCCTATTGTGAATCACTTGGATCTCATTTCTGAGCAGCCCCTTCTCTGTCACTCAGCAATAAAAAGCTCTTCCCCTGCCCCTGGAAGAGGACAGGAGGCCACTGAGAACAGCAGAGAGTGGTAAGTGTAGGGCTTTAATCACCATTTCTTCCCATTTCCAGCAGGACCTGGGATGCTGCTGTTGGCACAGAGGCCAAGGAGCTTCAGGTGTTTTCCCTGTACACCTGAAAATATTTAGAGAATCTCTGTAGTGCACCAAAGTGTTGGGGCTTTCTCTGTCTTACAGTCCTGTAGCCCCAGAGTGAGCCCTGGTGAGCTGAGTTCCAGCTCTCCAAGCTCCCCTAACCCTGGCAGGGCTGGCTTTGTATCCCTTTCCACGGTGAGAGCTACTTCTTACAGGACTCCTGCATCCATCAGAGTCTGTTAGTGCAGTCTGAGAGGTCAGAGAGGAGCTTTAGGCAACGTGGTCTGCAGAAATTGTGATTTCCCATCCCCTACCACAGGGCACAGACATCCACAGTCTCGGGCACGTCCTCTTCCAGGGTTCCTGTGAATCCATCCCCAAATCCCTCTGCTTCCACCAGTTGGGGTTTGCTGTTGCACATGGGGCAGAGCTGGTTTCGGATGAGGGACGACCTCATCCACACGATGAGGTTCCAGCGCTCCCCGGAGCCGATGGGAAGCGCCCCATGGATCTGCCCTCCCCGGTGGAGCAGCCCCTGGGCTCCCACGTGTTCCACCTCCAGGTACTTCGGCACAGGACTGGGATCCTGGAACAAAGGGAGGTGAATTCATAATTGCACCAGAAAGTACTTGGCAGAACAACACTCACATAGTTGACACTTATCACCTTTTCCCCCAGGGAGCAACATGGAGAGGACAAACCACCTCTGAAATGCAGCCACTTCAATGGTGGCTTGGCAGCAGATGGGTACAACTGTTTTCCAGTAAGACATTCCCAGTTTCAATCAAAACAACCTGTTTCACCTGTGTATGAGAGCTTTTACCCTCTCTTGCCCTAGAAACAGGTGCTACAGATTTAGCTTTAAGTCTCATTTGAAATAAATCTCTCTCTCAGGACCTCCCTGCTCACTGTTACAGCTGTCGAAAGATGGGCTGGTTTGTTTACACCAACTTCTACTACAAGCTGCCTCTGTGCTCTCTTTGAAACCTGAACAGAAAAGGCTTCTGTATAACCAAAACATGTAAAAGAAGAGGGAAGGGACAGAGCAGGTTTGACTGTCAGAAATTAATAATTGTTTTTTGGAACACAGTTTATGCCTGGAAACTGGGGGGGTGTGAGGAGGTAGGAGGGAATAGAATGGGGGTCCAGAGTGGGAATGTGCTCAGTACCTTGTAGAAATCCCCAAAGTACAAGTTGCCTTCTGTGAAGTCTTTCCCCAGTGAGACATTTAAGGTGACTTCTGCATTGTCATAGTGGGAGCTCAGATCCAGGTCCTCGTGCAGGGAGTACTTGACCACAAAGGCTCTGTGGCTGTCCAGGCAGGATCCCCCCAGCTCAGGGTACAGCAGGGCCGTGATGGGCCGCAGGAACTGCTCCCTCAGGGGGGTCAGGAAGCCCTCATCCATCCCAAGCTCGTTCAGCAAAACCTGTGTCAAAGAGAGGAGGTGCGAACAGCTGAGCAACATTATCAGAGCTGTCCTCCTCCTCCAGCCCTGCTGCTGGCTCAGAGCACAAAGTTTAGAGCAAAGGCTCCAGCTACAGGAGAAAGGAGGAAGATCAAGGTGGAAAGGGATGGGGGAAAGACAGAGCAAGATCAAAAGGTGAGTGTTCTTTAAAAACTGACTCCTTGATTTAAATGGGTATTGCTTAAAAATACAAGGTGCTCTTTGCTCTGAGGTACCAACTCCCATCCCCTTTCCCTGCATTCCCATGTCCTTTTGTCTGTGTAACATTCCCTCAACCCTTTCCCTCCAAGGGGGTACTGGAACTCCAACTGCTCCGTGTAAAATGACAGAGACTTTGGAAGTGAAAGGAGAAGTGAGGAGGTGAACAGAGTGAACACTCCCACTGAAGAAGCACAGGAGACAAATCCTACCCCGTAGTTATTCATGGTGTTGGGCCTCCCTTTGGGCATATCCGACTGCTCAAAGTTCTCCAGCTCATCCACAAAGGTCTGGCAGAACTCCTCTGTGAACACTGGGAGTCGATAGATCCTCTTATCTGTCAGGAGAAGGGAGACACCATTTGCTGGGGAAGATCACAGGTGAGTGTTCCTGCCTGCCTGTCCAGCTCCACTGTGCTGGTGGCAGTGAGAGCACAGGACCCTCGTGCTTCACTCTGTGCTCAAGCTGCTCGAAGGGCTGGATCCATTCCCCAGGATGTATTTGTTATTTTTGATGTTGGTCCCTCGTTTCCAGGCTCACCCATCCACTCAGGAGATCTGGCACTGGTTGAAATGCCAGATGTAGTGCCAAGGAAGTGTTTTGAGTCTGAGGGAAGGGTGGTGAATCAACGACTCATCACAGGCAGGCTGGAAGGGCACTCAAGGTCATTTAGGGGCTGTGGGACTCACTCATCTGGTGCCAACCTTCTGGGAATATCAGGTCTGAGCTGCCTCTCAGGGTAGAGCCCTAAAGGTCTGTGTGAGGGGAGCTCAGGACTGAGGATACAGAAGCTGAGATTAAGACAGCAGGAGAAGGCTGGAAATCGTGCCTTGGACAAATTCAGGAGCTCTGCACAGACACATTTGAGTCTTTTTTCATCTTGAGAAAAGGAGGAAACTTTGCCTCTTCCCCTCTACATTTTGTCAGCATTTCTGGTAGGCAGAGAGCTTCACAGATGCCTCCAGAGAAGTTTAAAACCCAGAACTCTTTTTAGAAGACTGGAATTATTTCAGCCCAGACTAACCCACAGGGATTGTCTGAAATGGCAAAGCACTTGGGAAGGGAAAAACAAGCTCTCCATGCTAACAGTGTTCTTTCAGGCTCCCTGGTGAGGTGGTAGCACAGCCAAAAGCCCCAGCCCTGCTGCAGCTGAAGCCTCTAGTGAGACATCAGCAGACTGGGATGGGAAGGCAGAAAAGAGTGTCTGCTCCAGAGCAGAACTGCTGCACAGCACTGCCCCTCCAGAGACCCCTGTCAGGCAGAGAATAACATCCCATTTGCCTCAGCCTGTGTCAAATCCGAGCTACTAAGGACAGGGCTTGGGAACAGCTGTCACCAGGGAAGCTGCAGTGTCACAGAGGGAGATCTGTGTGACTGAGGTGTTGTTTCCTTTACCTGAGAAGGACTCGAGGTAGCCCAGGAGGCCCTGGAGATGAGCTCCCGGCGATGTGCAGTATCGCACGATCTCCAGGAAATCTGGGGCCAGGAAGGAATCCTGGTGTCAAGGGAAGGAAGAAAAAAACCCACAGAAACACAATTAGCCAGTATAGCCTTTTATGGCCCCAGAGAAATGGATTTCCAGGGAGCCACAAGGGAAATGTGCAGTCTCTAGGGAGAGGGCTGACAGTCACACTGGGGTTACTTCTATGGCAGGAACTGCAGAATATTCCTGTGTTTTACTTGGGGGTTTAGGTAAGTTTGAGGGTTTCTACAAAAAACTGGCCAGATTTTTTATAGGCATGACAGGAAAGAGCCTGGCTCACAATATGGATTCCTAACAGGTAAGTGCAAAATCTTTCCTAGTGGATTTTAGCCTCTTGTCATGGAATCAGCACAACAGAGTGACTGGGCTCTGCTTTGAGCACTTCCCCACACTGATGATAACAAACAACAGCAGCACTTATTGCTGGAGGATCACAGTAAATCTGTGTGAACTTGGTTGTGCATTACTGCTATCTGTGGGAACTATCCAGATGGGAAGTCTTGAGTCTGGTAAGCATGAGGAAATTCAAAGCAAAGTAGCCCATAAAGGCTGTTTTCTGTGGCTCCTCATTAGACCTGACCGAGCCTGTTTGCTGCAATGATGCTTTATGTTTAAATTACTAATGGTATTTCAAGTCCAGTACCAGGTGCTGGAGCAGCTTCCATATGGAATGACCCTTTCATGTCTGTAAACCAGGTGGAATCTTGCCTGGAGAACATGCTGCGCTGTCAGAGTTTTAAATTCAGTTTTAATATGCTACATATGGGTTTAAATTCTGTCCAGCTTTAGCACTGCATGATCCCGAGGAGAAGAGAGAAAAATAAACTGCAAAAATAAACTCTCAGGTAATTCCTTGGGTGCAAAAGAGACTCCAAACACACTGTGTACCTGCAGAGTGTACACCTCTGGGTGTTTTGGTTTGTAGCACTTGGAGATGATGGCTCTGCGTTCCACTGACTGATGGACTAACTGTTTTCTTCTCTGCACTTCTGCCTCAATCTGCAAATAAACAATAGAGCATATTGTGAGAAAATCAAAAGGGACAACTAAAACAATTCCAGGAATTTGCTCATTGTTTTAAACCAGTTATTTTTGTTTCAGGCACCTCTGGGAAGCGGAGTCTGTGCTTTTGTTTTTCTGTAGTCAAGACAAGTCCAATAAATATCTGAAAAGCCAAATGCCTGAGAGGGTTTGGAGAGACTTTCTCTTTACAGATGGCTTAAAAAAAATAACTGAAGCCTTTCTATGGAAGTGCCAAGTGGAGCTGTGAGGTTTCAGCCCTTTCAGGCATCCTGACACCTCCTGAATTGTCAGTGGAGGCTTTAAGAGCCTTGGCTTGTGTTCTGACGATATAAGCATTGTCCAAAATAAAGACACTTGCTGGGAGGGAGACAAGTCTTGTCATGAAGGGATTACTGCTAAGTGTGGTGGAGACAGGCTAATCTGTCCTTTCAGAGCAAACAGCTGTTTTAGCAGCTGATTCAGCCAGCTCTTCATGTTTAATTCCCCCTCATAAGATTAATTTATAACATTCCTCACTAAAGAAGGAAGGAGGGTGTGACCAGTTCCCCTCTTGACCCCTGGTTAGTATCACTAATACATTTTATGAGGTGAGCAGCCATTCTCTGGTCATCTGTTCATTCCCTTTCCCTCATTATCAGGCCCTGAAGGTCTTGTGAACCAAGCAGACAAACCAAACAGATTCCTTCTCCTCCTCCTTCTCAGCCTCAAGGCCAATCACTCCCTTCCTTGCTGGCCTTGAAGGGCCCAGTCCCCTGGTCACCAGGTGCTGTTGGTGACTTTGACAGGGAACAGGGAACTGTAACAGGCCCCAGCACTGCCTACAAAATCAAGCAGTTACAAGTCCTAAGTGGGAAACGTGGACTTGAACAGCTGCTGGACAGTGAGAGCCATGACCTCCCACAGCCAGGGACACCTCTGATGGCAGGAGACATACTTCGCTGAGGGCTGAGTGAGTAAATCCTATTCTTTTATATTATTTTTGAGTCTACATTATGTTTACATTGATACAGCAAACCTTTGTATTAAGATCTTAGCAGATTTGCAGAGTCCAGGTGATCAGGGAGTTTTTAGGATCTACGTGATATTAAATTACAACTAAAGTTTGAATCTAGAAATCCCGAGAGAAGTTGTATTATAAGTTTTGCTTGTTGTGCTGCATTGATTCTGCCTGTAGAAATCCTGTGCTGTCCTACTCATAAATTCTGTGCTATATGAATCATAATATCCTGTTCATAAAGCTTTAATTATGATTTACTGCCATCATCACTCTGCCAAGAATCCCTAAAGGAACCTGTCTGTCCTCCAGGTGAAATTAGAGCTGGTTGTGTGACAGATCCCTGTCCCTGGCCTGGAAAGGGGCACAGATTCCTTAATAAAGGGTGTCCTGGGGGGAGCGTGAACCTGTAGGACCCCTGGGTGATCCCATCTCAGAGCACCCTTTAAAAATAATTGGCAAAAGAAAGGACAAGGAAAGGCAAACTAGAAGGGGGCTGGGAGCCAGCTGACTAAATCCAAGGAGGGAGCAGCACAGAGGCCACTGGGACAAAGTGTTGGGTGACAGTATTTAATTTCAGGGTGTTGGCTGTGTAAACAGCTCCCCAACAGTGCCTGGGGAGAATTCTTTCCTCTGACCTCTGTCCAGCACTGGAGTTGACTGGCATGAGGTGCTGGGGAGCTGTGCCCCAATTCTGTCTGGGCTTGTGGCTTCAGCAAGTCCCAAACTCCCTTTAGGGTTGACCCCCGCCCCTGGGACTCTTGGGGGTGTGGAAATGGCCCTGAGGTCCCAGCACTGGAAGGACATGGAGCTGTTGGAGAGAGTCCAGAGGAGTCACCAAGGTGATCAGAGGGCTGGAGCAGCTCTGCTGTGAGGGAAGGCTGAGAGAATTGGGATTGTTCAGCCTGGAGAAGAGAAGCTCTGTGGTGACCTAATTGTGGATTTTCCATACCTGAAGGAGCTACAAAAAAGATGGAGAAAGACTGTTTATAAGGCTCTGATGTTGAGGACAAAGGGGAATGGCTTCACACTGACAGAGAGTTGGGTTAGATGGGATATTAGAAAGAAATTGCTCCCTGTGAGGGTGGTGAGGCCCTGGCACAGGTTGCCAAGAGAAGCCGTGGCTGCCCCATCCCTGGAAGTGCCCAAGGCCAGGTTGGACAGGGCTTGGAGCAACCGGGGCTAGTGGAAGGTGTCCCTGCCCATGGCAGGGGGTGGAACTCGATGACCTTTAAGGTCCCTTCCAACCCAAACTCTTCTTTGCCCCGAATCCCCCTCCCGGCAGGCGTGAGGGGGGTCCCCGCGCTCACCTCCCTCAGCATAGCCTGGAACTGCTCCTCGCTCCGGCAGCCGCGCTCCTGCAGCGCCTGCAACACACGGGACACCGCCGTCACCCGGTACCGCCCGTGTCACCGGGCAGGGCCACCCGCCCACCCCGCTCCCGGGGGAGACCCTCCCGGCCGCGCTCCCGGGACAGCCCCGCCTGCCCCCGGCGGTGCCCGGCCGTGCCCCCGGCGGTACCCGGCCGTGTTCCCGGCGGAGCTGCCGCCGGTCTCGGTACCGCACGTGGAGCCCGTAGCGGCCCACGAAGATGTTGTCGGTGAAGAAGCAGGCGCACGCCAGGAACGGCCGCGCCCCGGACATGTTTCCCGCCGGCGCTGCGCGTGCGGGGTCCGGCCCTCAAAACGGCTCCGCTTCCTCCCGCGCGAGGGCGCGTCGGCAAATTCCCAACCGGGGCGGAAAACGGGGAGAGGCGAAAAGCGCCCGTTTCTTTCCCCAGTTTTGTGCCTTTTTTTTGGCTGTTGTTTTTCATTTGAGCTTTCCGTGACGTCACCGCGGGTGGGTTCCGCAGGGGCGCCGCCGCCGCACGGCCCTTCCCCGCCGGGCCCGCTCGGGGCCGCCGAGGGGTGTTTGCAGACGGTCCCTGGGAGCGCCCGCCCCGGCCGGCGGGGGCGCGCACGGGGGCGCGCCCGGCGGGGTCAGCGCGGCCCCGGCCCCGGCCCAGATCCCGGTCCTGGACCAGCCCGGCCATGGACACGGCGCTGCCCGAGGCCGAGCGGGAGGTGGTGGTGGCGGCCGAGCCCTGCGGCCACGGCAGCAAGTTCGAGGACATCTACCGGCTGCTGGCCGAGGGCTGCTTCCCACCCAGCTTCTGCTCCATCAAGAGGAAGAACCTCAAGCGCTACGCCCAGAAGTTCGTCGTGGACGGTGGGGACCCTGGTGGGGGGCACCTCGGCTGTGGCATCCCCCCGAGGGATCGGGCTGGGGAGATGCTATGGGAGGGACGCGCCGGACCCGCGGCTGGGGAGGGGATGTGGCTCCTTGGCAGCCGTGGGATGCACCATGACTGCCTCCGTCGCTGTCACCATCGCTGTCACCATCGCTGTCACCATCGCTGCCGCCCCCCTGCTGTGCCTTAGCGTCATTTTTGGGGCGCAGAGTGGGGATTGTGTCACCGCGGGTGGCACCGGTGCCCCATGGGGACCGCAGTGGTTTTATTGTAGCAGAGGATTTCGCGCAGCCCTGCCTGCAGAAAAGCTCTCCCTGGGCTTGTTTAGGGGTGTTTCCAGGTCAGCAGCTTCTCCAGGGGCGCTGCAGGAGCTCCCAAGGCAAAAAATCCCGAGGTTGTGTCTCTCTCCCGTATTTCCCACTGTGGAAAATGAGCCTTTTTCTGAGCAGCTGGAGTGGCGTGAGAGGGGGGTGTTGGACACAAACCTCTGGTGCCCACAGGTGGGTGTCTCTACTACGTGGGGCCCAAGAAGGAGGAGAAGCGGGAGGTGATCGTGGATCCCGAGCGGAGGCGGCAGGTCTTCCTGGAAAGCCACTTCACCGAAATCGGGAACCACCTGGGCCAGAAAAAGACCGTGCACCGGATCCAGAGCCGGTACTACTGGCTGGGAATTGTGAAGGATGTCGTGGACTGGGTGAGTTGAGAGCACTGACCGTGTCGGTGACACCGGTGCTGGCAGCAGTCCTAAGTAAGCAGCTCCAGGAGTGCAGGGCTGATGTCATCTCTAGTGCCTGCTGCTTTGAAACCACAAACTGAGTAACTCTGCAGGTGAATCTTGGAATGCCCCGAGGCAGCTGGATAGTTTAGATGTCTTTTCTTGAGTGTCAGGAAGCCTCCTGATGCAGGGCAGTTTTGGCCAGCATGGGAATGTGGTATTGTTTCAGACAAATAGCTGAACCCACCTTTGGATTGCTCCCAGAGCTGCCCAATTCTCTAAACTATGGTAAGGGGAGGATCTCAGTGTTTCCACTGGCTCTGCTCAGCTGCTTTGCCTCACCTGTTCTGTTGCTGACAGTCTCCTGCAGCAGGGCTCTGCAGCGGTGTGGTTTGGAGAAGTGTGGTTGCATTACATGGTCTGAGCTCCTCCGGCATCCTTGGGCTGATGATTTTTCTAACCAGCAGTAGGAGGTTAAAATGCAATAAATATCTGCCTGGAAACAGGGTGAGAAATAGCTTAGCTGTAGGCCACGTTGAGAAAATTGGTTATTGTGTCAGAGGAAGCTGTCAGGTGAGTTTTGGGAGAGGTGAGATGTGTCAGCCTGTTGTGTTTTGTCCTCTTTTTCCTGTGCCTCGCTGTTTTCATTGGGTAGAGGGAAGCTGCTCAGCCCTGCTGTCTGTCTCACCCCTTTATAACCCATGCAGTCTGAGTCTGACAGAATCCATCAGCATATTCCCAAGCCTTTTGATCTGCCTTTTCCCTTTCCAGATCAAAATGTGTGAGACCTGCCAGAACGCCGAGCACAACAAGAACGTGTCGCGGAAAGCGCGGCCCGTCAGGGTGGAAGCTCCCTGGGAAGTGCTGGGATTAGACATTCACGGTGAGTGTGTGGCTGGCGGGCTCTCCAGGGCTCCAGGAGCGTGGCAGACCTGCTGCCACACGAAGGGAGTGAGAGCTGCCTGTGGGGAAGTGCCAAGGAGGCCAGGGTGCAACCTGATCCCTGTGCTTGGCTCGGCTCCCTCACCACACACAATGGGAGCTGTGGGCGTGTGTTACTTCCCAGAACTGAAGCTCTGATGGGTGTGTTTTTGCTGACAAAGGTCACCCAAATGTTCTGGCCAGATGACATTGCAGAAGGGAGTTGTGGTGGGTTTTGCAGCAGCGGTTTTGCTGGGCTGGGTTTTTGACTGTGCCCATTTGGGTGATATTACGGCATCACATTGATTTTTTGGGTGGTTGTTTGCGCAGGTCCTTTTCCCGAGACGAGTCAGAGCAACACACACGTCCTCCTTGTGACTGACTACTTCACCAAGTGGGTGGAGGCTGCTCCTCTGCAGAAGAAAGATCCCTTATCCGTGGCTAAAGCCCTGGCTGCCATTTTTTACAGGTGGGCTCCTCTGTTGTTGGTTACATTGCACTTCTGCAGTGAGATGGGGAGCACTGGGATCTGTGTTGAAAAAATACTCAGTGTCCTCAAGATGTTTCCCCACGAGAGCAGGAACTCCCCCTTCTACAGGACAGACCCTGCAGTGCCTCTCAGTTGCTCTTTATAGAAGAGCCTGTTATCTTCGTTACAGAGAGGGGAGAAAGAGGCAGAAGTGGCTCTCCGAGTAGCCCCGAGGCCAAGAGAGCTGTGCCCCAGTTCTCTGCAGGAGCTTTAAAGCCATTCCCTCATCCCTCCTGGAAAGTGTTCATTTTGCATTCACACGGCACATGCCACCATGTGACATTGTCCTTGTGGAAAACTCATGGGGCCAGTGGAGATTTGCATTCAGAGCAAGAAACTTCTCTTGCTTCTCCTGCTGCCCTATTATTCAGAGGCAAACAGGCTTGGCTGGTTTGGAACAGATGGAGCCAGCAGACCCCTCTCTGATCGTGGGGAAGTGGAGTCACACCAGCCTCATTAGCACCAGCCCCACTGGAGGGTCTCTGTCCCTTTCATATCCCGTTTGCATCCATGAAGAGCAAAATCCTCTGGCTCTGCCTCAGCTGATGGAATAAAACCAATTGTGTGTCCTCTTCTTGTTCAGGTTTGGTGCATCCAAGAACATTTACACCAGTCAGAGCTGGGACTTCTGTGAGGAGGTAGGTCAGGGGCTGAGTGGTTCAGGGAGAAGCCACGTGACCTGCAGCAGGTTTTTTGGGCAGCAGGTCCTGAAGGCAGAGTTGCAGTGTGCCATGTAGTGGGGGTGAGGAGCTGATGGTGCCTTATCCCTGCCCCAGCCCTGTTGGGAGTGGTAGGTGATTTGCCAGGGGATTTTCACCCTGGCAGAGATTTAAGGCAGTGGTTCTGTGGTGCAAGTCCTCCAGCCTCTCTGCTGAGAAGGAAAGGTCCTGTGAGACCATATGCATGAAATCCTGCCCTACCTGGGGATTAACCCAGCTTTACAGTGCTGTGGAAAGCTTCAGGTGTAGAAACAGTCATTGCAAAACCTTTTCTCCGGCTCTAACTTTTCTGGAGAGCTGTTTGTGCTGCGCAGCATCCCCTGGCATGGGGAGGGGGCCGTGGGGGCTGTGGAGGCTGCTGTGGTGCTGAGGTGCCGTGTTCTCCGGCGGGCCTGGCCCTGCCTTTGCAGGTCAGCCGGCAGCTGTGCGAGCGCTGGAACATCTCACAGGTCCTCACCCCTGCAGACCCCACTGACAGCCTGGATGACCCCAGTGCTGAGGTGCTCAGGTCCTCCATCTGCAGTATGGTGAATGAGAAGCCCAGCGAGTGGGATGCCCACCTGGACCCCGTGCTCTTCCATTTCCGCACCTCTGTCAACTCGGCCACCAAGTACAGCCCCTTCTTCCTCATGTTCAACAGATACGTGTGCCTGTCCTCAGAGGTAACTGCTCGGCCCAGGAGAATCTGGCAGGAGGTTTGTCACTGGTGTGGTTACAGAGTAACACCCAAATCTGTACCTTGCAGGTGGATTTTGTCAAGGACTCTAAAGAGCAGGGGTCTGGTAAAGCCGACGGCCTCCCGCCCTTCACAGCCACGGTGCAGGAGCAGCAGAACATGGTGAAAGAAATTGTAAGTTTTGTGGTGCCTTGAAATCATTTTGCAGCCAAGTCCAGGGCAGGCCTGAGAGGAGAGGTGGCAGGTGGCACCTCGATGTGGTCCAAGGGCAGCAGGAGCAGAGCTGGACCTTCTGAGGCAGCACCACAGGGAAGCTGGTGGTGTTGCTGCTTAGAGGTGGGTGATGAAAGACGAGGGACTGGCTTTCCCCATCAGGCTGGTGAGAGCTGTGTTCCAGCCTGCCCAGCTCTCTGCCTTGTAATCTGCATCTCAAATCAGCCAAGGGAGTCCCTCCTCAGGCAGGGACAAGGAGCCTTCAGGGACACGCTGTGTAATTACAAAGGTTAAAAGAAACCCTGCCTCAAAATGGGAGGAGTTTGGGGCTGCCATGAGGACTAGTGGCCCAGTGGGCAAGGAGAAACAAGGTCACCATTCGCTTCCTAACTGTCTCTGACATGCTGAGTGACCTTGGACAGCTTGTTTAGTCTCCCTGTTTCTTGGTTTCCAAACTTAAAAAATTACCTCAGTGTCCCCTGTAAAGGGCTTGGTGAGCTGTGTGCCAGAAAATCACAGGCAGGGCTCAAGTGCTCTGTTTGTTCAGTCATTTCTTACACTCAGGCAGGGTTATGTGGTTCTCTGTGAATCATGTGGACTGTGATTCTTCTTGCCAGGGAATAACAGGAGTAATATGGGGCAGGAGGGAGGAGGCCTGGGAGCTGAATATGTGGGATCCATTCCCAGCTGATCCCTTTGGCAGCTCAGGCTCACTAGCTTGGCTCCCTTGTGAAATGAAGATGCACATTGTGGCACAGGGCAGGGAGAGCTCTGTCCTGTCCATGAGGGAACTGTTGGGGGTCAGTGACTCACCTGCAGCCAGGCCGGGATTGGGGCTGTCACTAACGGAAGGTGATAAAGTTCCCTGTGGCTCTGAGGCACTCCAGCCTAGATCCCCTTCTGCCCTCTACTGATGGAAAACTAGCGGCTCCCCTGAGCACTGCCGTGGAATTGCAACTGTTTAACTTGAGGTCTCCTGCTGGTTTGGGGTGGATGAGAACAAGTCTGGAAAGCCGTTGCTCAGTCCCTCCCTTGCCCCTGGGTGTATCCAACTGCGGCACAGCCTCAGCTCACCCAGCAGAGCTCTGCACCTGCTCTCACTCACTTTGAGCATCTCTGATGAGGAGAGACTGTGGGAACTGGTTAGTCTAGAGAAGAGAGGACTGAGTGGAGATCTCATCAATCCAAGCAAACATCTCCAAGGGGTGTCAGAGGATGATGCCAGACTTTTTCAGTGGTGCCAGTGACAGGAAAATGAGCAGTGGCCATAAACTAAAACATAAGTTTCACCTCAACTTGAGAAAGACCTTTCCATGGAGGGTGGCAGAGCACTGGAAGTAACTGGGGAGGTCATGGAGTCTCCCTCTCTGGAGACATCCCACACCCACCTGGACACGTCCCTGTGTCACCTGCTCCAGGTGACCCTGCCTTGGCAGGGGGGTTGGACTGGATGATCTCCAGAGGTCCCTTCCAACTCTGCGATTCTTTTGTTCACCAAGCTGTGTGAGACAGAGTTGAGCTGATTTTGGGTGACACCTCAAAGCCCAACCCGTGCAATCCTCTTTCCAGGTGATTGCCAACATGACCACGGCCTACAACCGGGAGCGGAAGAGCATAAAGAGGAAGAGCCGGGGCCTGCCCTCTCTTGCCTTCAAAGTGGAGGAGAACATGTTTGGGGGCAGCGCTGCCAGCTCCCTGAAGAAGCTGAAGAAGGGCCAGTTTGTGTCGTTCCAGATCGAGACAGTCCTGCCCCCCGAGCAGAGCTTGTCCAGCGGGAAGAAAACCAGTTAGTCCCAGGGGCTCTTTGGGGGTCCTGCGGCGCCGGGGACAGCACGGACTGTCCCCGGGTTTGTGGCTGCCTGGGAGTGCAGGGTGCAGACATGCCTGCTCTGTCCTGGGAGAGAGGAAGGGGAAGGTTCAGACAAGGGTGTCTGTTCGGTCCCTTCCCGAGGTTTGCCCTTGGGCCATCCCTCCGACCGAGGGAGGTGGCACCATCCTTGTTTAGGTTTGGCAGGGAGAGACTCAGTCCTGCCAAAAAGCTCCACCTTGACTGTGGCTTGGAAGTTGCCCTTTGGGAGTAATTGCACCAAAGCCTGGGAGTGATCTGGGTGCACATGGGAAGAGAATCAGAAACCAGACCCAGCTTAGCCACGGACAATGTTTCCTAGAGCTTAAAAGTGTCATCCCCACTGTCAGCCTGAGCTGGAAGAGTCACTCCAGGTCTGACTGAGTTCCCAGTGGATGTGGGAAGGGCATGAAGTGAGCTTTTTTTTTTTTAGTTTTAAGCACTTATTAGTAGAAATAAAACCAACAGTAAAAAGTGATATTTATATTTTTGGTTATCCAGGCAGGTTTCCTTTGTAACCTCTCCAGAAACAGAGTGAACTCCAGGAATCCTGAAGTCTGTTCTGTGCTAGTGAAGGTTATAGGGGTGTTTTTAAGCCCAGCACTCCAAAAACACAAGGAAAGTTTGGGATAATGACACCACCCTGCCCCTCTGTCACCTATATAGCCCACCTGGATGCACAGTTGCTGCCCAGGGAGGAGCACTTCCATCCTTCCAGAGCTATAGTGGGAGATGAAGGGGAAAAATAATTTACAAGCTGGATTTCTTGGTTTTAATTGTGAAATAATTTATAAACTGGATTTCTTGAAACTGGATCCCTCTGTGTTAGGGGTTAATTAAACCCCTGTCAAGCCCCTATTTAGGGGTTAATTAAACCCCTGATGAGCCTCTATTTAAGGGTTAATTAACCCCCTGTCGAGCCCCTATTTAAGAATTAATTTAAAACATGATCTTGACCCTTTGTCCTGGTTGCTTTTAAAGCCAGGTCTTGTGTTGTATTTTCCCCTCTCTGCTGCAGAAATGAGATAAAACCAATAAAATCATATAAAAATTTTAAAACGTATATACTTTTGGGGAGGGGAAAAAAAAGCCCTTCTCTGGAGGTGGGGGGAATTCTGGGGTTGCCCTTGTTGCGTCGGGGCAAGGTTTACCGTGCAGGGCGGTAGTGGGGGGACCCGATCCCCCAATTTTGGGGCTCTCCCTGCTCGGTGGATCCGTGGGCGGGGCCGGGGCCGCGCCGCAGAAGGGGGCGGGGCCTCGTGGGCGCGGCCACCGCCAAGGCCACGCCCCCCACCGACCTTGTTCCCGGGACGCGGCGCCGCCGGGTCCGACCGAGCTGATCCCACTGATCCCGCTGATCCCGCCACCGGTAAGACCCGTCCGGCCGCGCCGGGGCTGAGCTGCCCCTGCGCTGCAAAGGGGGGAGCTGTCTGTGTCTGTCCGTGGGATGGCGGGCGCGGCCCTTCCCGGGCGTGTCCCCCCTTTCCCGTGGGAGCATCTCCTGCGGGGGGAAGCCGGGGTGCGGCCGGGGACCTTGGCCGGCTCCAGCTCGGGATCTTGGGACGCAGCTGCGGGTGGTGGAGAGCTGCGGTGGCCTCCTCCTCCTCTTCCTCCTCCTCCTCCTGCTCCAGCGGGCCGGATCCGCGCAGCTTTGCAGCGAATGGCAGCAGCGAGCACCCTGGGAAGCGTGTCCTGCTCCTCCCTGGCATCGCTGCTCTGCTTCCCCTCCATCCTTCCTTCCCTACCCACCCCACAAACCCCCGTGCTTTCCCCAGATTGCAGCCTCTGCCGCGTTTTCCTCCACTCTTTAGCTTTTCATCCCACTTGCCCGCCCACCGAGCCACTCTCAGCCAAGGGCGCTGCTCGTCCAGCGCCAAGGGCTGCCCTTCTCCCCGAGGTTTGGTTTTTGGGGGGCTGCGGTCACACAGGGCAGAGCGTGGCCGGCACATGGCACCCCCTGTACCGCGCCTTCCGCACTGTGCACCGTCATGAGCTGCTTACCCAGCACAAATCTGAGGATCAGGTACCTCCCTCGTGCCAACGCGTGGCACCTCTGGGCATGGCACCGGAGCAGGTGAGACGCTCCCTGCTCTTAGAGGGCTTAGAGCAAGTCGAGCTTTTCGCTCTTTGCCGTGTCCGTTCAGGCCCTGCCCCACTATCGCTGCTGCTGGACAGACCCCCCGGGCGGCAGCAAAGGCAGCATCCAGCCCCAGAGCCTTCCTCTCCCTCAGGATGCAGCTGTGGAATTCCAACCCCTTTTTAATTTCCTCTTGGGATTTTTGTTGTGTCACTGAACTGCACGCGGACTCTACAGTGGGTTTCATGGGCTACCCTGAGTTAATATCCAAAGGGGGCTGGGGACTAGAAGGTGTGACAAGCTGCTGTACCTGTGGTTTATTCAGGTTTTGATCAGGGGAATCCATTACAAAGCTGAGCTGCTCTTCCTTCTGCTTTCCTGCGGTTTTGATTGCTCAATTTCAGCTTTGTCCCGGGAAGGGTGGGGAGGGACTCTGGGATTGTGAATATCCGAGTTTAACACCTACCCAGCTCCATAGCTCAGAACACGTGGGTTGCACAGATGGCATGGCAGCACCCCACTGCTGGGGACCGCCCGGCTGGCCCTGCAGCACAGGGACAAAGATTCCCACTGAGAAGTGCAGATTTCTGCTTTGGGATTCAGGATGGGTAAAGGCATCTGGGAGGGAAGTTTGCCTTGGTTTGTACTGCTAACTTTATGAAATACCTTGGAGCGTCTGCAGCAGGGGAGGGGAGGAAGGAACAGATTAGAGATGTCTGGGGTCAAGATGGGCGGGCGGGGAGCTGGCACGGTTGTCCCCCCATCCTGCTGCCCTTTCCTCATCACCTCTCTGGGGTGAATAACGACCCCATCCCACTATTCTCTCCCCGCAGCGGAGGCCGACATGCCCACATCCTTCCCGTGCTAGGGCTGCCCCCCACCTGGGTGCTCCCCGCTGTCCCAGTGCCAAGGATGCGCGCCTGGAAGGCGGTGGCCAGCACGCTGGCGCTCAGCGGGGCCGATGTGGTGGTCACCACCCTGCTCTACACCCACGGCCAGGGAGGCCGGAACGTCCTGCAGGACCTGCGACACTTCAACATCTTCAACTCGCTGCTGGACATCTGGGGGGGCTGCCTGTACCGCAGCTGTGTGCTCCTGGGGGCCGCCATCGGCGTGGCCACCAACACTGCCTATGGCCCCCGGCGCCTCAAGGCATCGCGGACCTTCATCGCCGTTGTCTGCCTCCTCATGGGCATCTACATGATGGTGAAGCTGCTGCTCTACTCAGAGGTGCGGAAGACCATCCGGGACCCCTGGTTCTGGGGGCTCTTTGCCTGGACCTACGTGGCGCTGGCGGCCACCTTCGGGCTGTGGCAGCTGTTGGCCTGTGTCACCTCGTCCCGCGAGGCACTGGGGCCTGGCTCCGAGTCCCGCGCCGAGGTGGAGGAGAGCTGTGATGGGGGCGTCCCGAGGGACAAGCGGGAGGAGGCAGCCGGTCCCACCATCCATAAGCTGCTGTCCTACACCAAGCCGGATGCCTTCTTCCTGGGTGTCGCCTCCTTCTTCCTCGTCGTGGCTGCACTGGGTGAGTGAAGGGACCCAGGGGGGCCACGGTGTGCTCCCATGCTCACCAGGAGGGAAGGAACCATGGTGCTGTGTCTTGGAAGCACCCCAGGATTGCTTTTTTGGGGCTGCTGGGTGGCACATCCTACACGGGCTGGATAAAATATGCAGTGGGGCAAAAAAAATGCTATAGGGGATAAAATACACTGAGAGTGCAACATCCTCACGTGCCATTAAGGGCTGCACCTCCTGAGACATCTCATGTGATGACTGATATCTCCATCGTGGGGATGGGGTTGTCAGAGTTGGGAATACAGGTCCTCTGCCAGTACTGTGCTGCAGTGGGGCTGAATCTCCATGTCCTGTTCTTGTCTGGCAGGAGAGACCTTCCTGCCCTACTACACGGGGCTGGCCATCGACGGCATCGTGGTGCAGAAGAGCATGGACCGGTTCTCCACGGCAGTGCTGGTCATGTCGCTGCTCGCCATAGGAAGGTAATCGCAGGGGCTGGGTCAGACCATGACAAGGAGGAGTTTGGGGTTTTCCCACAGGAGCTTGTGGTGGTGGTGGGCACAGGCAGCCACTCCACCACGCTGCTACCAGACCCCAGGGGTGCACTTCGATGTGTCTGCACTGTCACGGGGCAGAGAGGCCATGGTGACAGTCACAAGGCCTTTGTGTAGCTCTTCCTGCCCATCTGCTGGTGGTGGGGGAGCAGGAACAGACAGAGAGAACAGGGAATGAATTCCCTGGGTGTAAGAGTAGAAGACCCCTCTGTAAGATTTTACTGTGAGAAGATTAGGGTTTTTTGCTTAAGAAAGCTTTCCTGCCTGGAAGAGGCATCTTTCCCTTGAGGCAGTTTTAGCTGTTTTCTCCTCCTGCATTCCAGAGAAATTCTCTCTGGTATGAGAAAAAGATAAGTCTTTGCAGACATGTGTGAAGGCCCCACAGAGGGGGGGCCAGGGATGGTAAAAGCCCTGAGAAGAACAGGGGTCGTGTCTTTCCCCAGGACCCGGTGTTTGAAACACCATTAAGATTAACATTCTGTAAGTCCAGTGTTCTCCACTTTGGAAATAAATTTTTCTACAGTCCTTCCACTACCTGGCATTTCGGGGGTACCTGTGTGTTATCTCACTTCATGCTGGGGAATGCTGTCCTGGCAGCGCTGTGTTCCCTCCCAAAGCTCGTCACTCCCAGGGTTAGGACCAGCCATCACTGTGCTGGTGGCACCCAGGAGGGGTGTGGGCTGGTTTAGCTGTGGCTTCCCCAGGTGCCAAGTGGTGCCAGCACAGCACTGCCCAAGCCCTTGGCCCGGCGTGGGGGTGTGTGTGTTGCTGAGAGCGGTCTCGTGTCCACTGGTCTATAACGTTTCTTATCTGCAATTAGCTCATTTGCCGCAGGTATCCGGGGCGGCGTTTTCACGCTCATATTTGCAAGGCTGAACATCCGCCTTCGCAACTGCCTCTTCAGGTCGCTGGTGTCTCAGGAGATGAGTTTCTTTGATGAGAATCGCACAGGTTGGTTCCTCTCTCCCCCCTGGATTTCTTCTAACCCCTCTAGCCCATCCCGGAATTTTTGCCCTTGTCTTGCCCAACCCGCGCGCAGCAGATCATGGGCAGCCAGAGACAGCACCTGAGTGCTTGTGTTTAGAAATAGAGGCAGAAAGCTCTTCCCTTTTGGTTGCTTCCCACTGTGGGGCTGGGACAGGATTGCCCAGCACCCTGAGAATGTCCCATTGCCACGATCAGCCTGACATCCAGCAGTCCTGGGGCTGATGTGCCCATCTCCAGTCATCCCCAAAACACCTACTTTCCTCCTCCTGTACTTCAGTCAGTGTCTCCTAGTCAGCCACTCTCCAGCTCTGGTCCAGGCACCAAAAACCTTGGATGTGTGAAGCTTGCTGGGTATTCTTGTTGCTTTCCCTGCTCGAAGTTCAGTGCTGTCCCAGGCCATGCCACTCTGGTGTGGTCCCAGCCCACTGTAACTTTCACACATTTAATTTTGTCTCAGCGGTATTTTTAGTTTTGAGGCTGTTGCCATATTTAGCAGTGGCTGCAAAGTGCTTTGGTAGCTGAGGACAGCAGAGATGTTATTGTAAGTGGGATATGGGTAACACATACCTGGACTTACACAAAAGCATGGGAATTCAGCTGAACTCAAACACAGGCCAAGTATTTAGGAACTCAGGCTGGCTGTAACACTCAGCTCCACCAAAGGGCATCACCAGAGCTTCACCCCTTAGTAGCTGGACCCATGTCCTCAGGTCTCTTGGGTCAGCTCCAGGCTGTGGGGCACATGGCTAAACCCAAACAGCCATCTCCAAAGCCCCATCATGCTCCACAGGGCACCCTGAGCCTGGCCCTGGCTGGTCCTGCCAAGAGGGCAGGATGACCTGCTGCCCATCTGCCTGCCCACAGGGTGCTCTCCAGCACAGGGTGCTGCCAAAGTCCCCGTTGCTGTCCTGCAGCCATCCTTGGTGACCCAGGGATGTGCCTTCAGGTGCATTTCCTGTCCCTTGTGCATGCAGCTCCTGTGTTCTGCTTCGCATCCACAGCGCTGGAGGGTTGCTCCCCTTCCGTGCCACCCTTCAGACCCCCAGTGAGGGGCTGGTTGAATGGGGAGCTCCATCTGGCCCCTGGCAGGGGACATGGGACACGGTGAGGCAGTGACCTGCTGTGGTGACACGTCCCCTCTCTCCCCTTTCCCCAACCCCTTGCTGCTGCAGGGGATGTCATCTCCCGCCTGACCTCGGACACGACCATCGTGAGCGACTTGGTCTCCCAGAACATCAACATCTTCCTCCGCAACGTGGTGAAGGCCACAGGGGTGATCTTCTTCATGTTCAGCCTCTCCTGGAAGCTCTCACTTGTCACCTTCATGGGCTTCCCCATCATCATGCTGGTGTCTGATGTCTATGGGAAGTACTACCAGGTAGGCAGGAGCAGCTGGCATTGCCATGGTGTGTCACAACGCTGGGCTGTTCTCTGCTGTGAGGCCGTCATGGAGTCTGTGGGTGGATGTGGAGCTGGTGGGAGTGATGCTGGAGTGCTTTGCTGCCAGCAGTGGGAGCAGGAAGGCAGCATTAAATCTGTGTGGGCAGACAGGCTCTTACCTTGCTTCGTGCTCAGGAGTGGAAGTATCTCAGATCCAACAGGAGAGGGTGCTTGGCTGTGGGATGTCCTGTGTGCACCTGCCTATCCTCATGCAACCTCTCCTTTCTTTTTGGAGTGACTTGGCAGGAGTTAACGCAGTGTTGAGCTCCCTCTCTCTGCCTGGGACTGGTGCGGGCCAAAGACTGTCCCTCTTGGCCAATGCCACATCCCATGGACCATGTGAGTCCTGCACTGCTGCTCCCTGTGTCAGCTGTCAGTGCTTTCCACTGTGCACAGGTACTGCCAAAACAGAGTCCTCAGGTACTGCCTCACCCAGGCATGGCCCCTTCCGTGGGACTGGCACTCATGGGAGGAGTGGATATGAGGTCTCTAGACCTGTCCCTGACTTGGAAACTCCTTGGAAATGTTCCCGGGCCAGGGCCCTTCAGGACACTGGGAGCAGCAGCTCTGCCAGGCTTCCCAAGTGGCCCTGGACATGGCACTTTACCTCTCGCAGCCCAGATGCCTTGGGGAGAGCACAACGAATCTGCTCTCCTCCTGACACATTCCAGGTTGTCCTGAAGTGTGGGATATATCCCAGTGCTCAGCCTTCTTGCCCATGGCCTTGAAAAATGTCACCGTGCTGCCTTTTCCCGAGCCCAGCAGAGCCTGGGGCAAGCAGGGAGATTTGCCATGGGCATCCTGGCACCTGCTGAGCTCCCTCTGCCTCCCCTTGCTCCCTGCAGAAGCTCTCCAAAGATGTGCAGAGTGCCCTGGCCAAGGCCAACAACACGGCCGAGGAGACCATCTCTGCCATGAAGACCGTCCGCAGTTTCGCCAACGAGGAGACGGAGGCGAACGTGTACTGGCAGAAGCTGCAGCAGGTTTACAAGCTCAACAAGAGGGAGGCCTTGGCTTACACCTACTACGTCTGGTCCAGCGGGGTAGGTATTCCCTACACGGGGCTTGGGATGGGCAGGAGAGTTGCTTCAGATCCCAAAATGCACGTGGCACGTGCACGTGGTTCTCCTCAGCTTTCAGGGATCCACCTCCAGCGATCCTCTGTCTCTCTGTTATTATTATTTTCACACATCAAAAAATTATATCCCCTTCCACCTCGGGGCAGCATTGTGTCGTTCCACCGACCTGCCTGTTTTCTCCTGGAAATGGGAATATAATTGATAAAGTGCTCAAGGTCGTGGAAAAGCCCGTGGCTCGTGGTGCTGCATTGCGTTCCTGTGCCAGCTCATCCCCGGGGCTCCGGCTGGGAACAGCCGCCGCGTTGGTTGAGCTCCTGCTCGGGATCGGAGCTTCTCCGCGTGTGGGTGGTGGCAGGGGGAGGCTGCTGGGCTTTGGCTTTGGGCTTTTTTTTTCCCTGCAAAATGCTTTTTCACCATTCAAGACCAGATGGTTTGGGACTTCTCCTGCACTGGCTGTTAACTAAGGCTGTGCAAAATCCCCGTGTGAGGCTGCCCTTATCTCTGCACGTTCAAGGATGGAAGTAGTCTCTGGTGATGGGTTTGTGAGTTATGGTGCTCTCGTGCAGCTGTGGGAGGCTTTATGGCTTCCCAAGTCTGGAAGAAAAATTGGAGCATTATTGGCATTGTTTCTGGGCTCCAAGTGAAGCCAGAGCGTGAACTGGGTCAGCACAGGTCCTGACAAGGCTAAGAAGGCAAAACCCTTCAAAAACTGCTGCAGCAGGGCTCACGTAGAAAGAAGCTGATGGATTTAGCACAGCCCTGGTAAAGTCTTTCTTGGAGGGAACACAGGATCCTAAGGTCACCTCATGGAGAAAGGAATTTTTTTCCCCAGTATTTTTATCTGTGTGAATTTACAACCTGTGCTGCAAATGTCACACAGGGCACCAGGGCATCGCTGCTTTTCGGAGCGCCCAGGCAGATGGAACAAAACCAGCTGAATAAAAGCAGGGGCTGGTATTTGTCATATGAGAGCTCATCTGTCTCCCTTCTAGAGTAGGTGGAACCCCCCCCACTGATTTCAGACGAGAGCTGAGGTTATCCTTCAGGGACTTGTACACACAAGGAGGATATTCTGCATTAACTCTTGGCTTGATTTTGTGTTCTAAATTAAAGTGTGTCATGCTCATATGAGAGAAGGTTTATTTTAGCGGTGAGGTGAGTGCATTCCTTGGATAATTTGAGCGTTGATTATTATCCTTGAGGACCTTAGTCCAAGAGAGAAGTTCATGAGTTACTCTGTTTTTTCAGATAAATTCTCCCTCCTTGGCTATTATCCCTCTGGACTTCTGTTTTGTTGAAAGATGCCAGCCTAGCTCCCTAAATCAGCCCATGTACTTGAGTTGTTTCTCCCTTCTCATATCCATACTCACTGCTTAGGGTTGTCAGCTGTGCTGTCAGGGATCCTCAGCTCAGGGCTCAAAGAATAAATGTTAGCATGTGAATCGTGGGCTGTTGTGTGAGTAATTACAAACACACCAATATATCAGTTGTCCCTGCTGATTTGGGGGTGTTTTCTTGCTTTCAGCTGACCCTCCTGGTGGTCCAGGTCAGCATCCTTTACTACGGCGGGCACCTTGTGATCTCGGGGCAAATGACAAGTGGAAACCTGATATCCTTCATCATTTACGAGTTTGTCTTGGGAGATTGCATGGAGGTGAGTCTGTTTTATCACAGAATCATGGAATGGTTTGGGTTGTAAGGGACCCTAAAGCTCATCTAATTACAAACTCCCTGCCACAGGCAGGGACACCTTCTACTATCCCAGGTTGCTCCAAACCCTGTCCAACCTGGCCTTGAACACTTCAAGGGATGGGGCAGCCACAGTTTCTCTGGGCAACCTGTGCCAGGGCCTTACCACCCTCTGGGCTACTCCATGTCAAGCTGATGTTTGTCTCAGAAGGTCCCAGGGCAGTTGCAGGTCTAGATCCAGACCCGTGACACATTTCCTTGGTGCTCTGGCATCACCAGAGTGGGGATTCTCCCCTCTGCTCCCCATTCCTCTCCTGCTGTGGCCTTACAACCTTAATGTTCCTGAAGCAGCTCGTCCCCCAAAAGGGCAGCTGGGACCAGAGGGGTCAGGCTGGCCCTGCTGAAGGGCAGAGTCCTGGCTGCCTCCCAAGCCCATTTCCTGGCATGAAGGATGCAGGGATTACAAAGCTGCCTGTTATATTTCAGGCTTCATTAAAAACTTAATTATATTACTTTTTTTTTTCCTGTCCCTGGAATAGGCTGCAAGCTGCTGCGTTGGCAGAGCTTTAGCAAGATGGGACTGTGGGTGGGATGGTAGAGCCCACCCAGGGCTGCCTTCCCCTCACAGAAGCATAAGCTTGGCTAATCCAGGCAGAAATGATCCAGTCGAGGTTTCCTCACAGCCAAGAGTGGTTTTGGTGGTGCTTCAGCCTCTGTGTAGGGGCAGAACAAAGCTGGAGGCAGCTCACCCAGCTCTCACCATCTGTTTGGATGCCTGCAGGCTCTGGAGGTGCTGTCAGGCTGTGGCTTTGGTGTGGATTTCATTTGGTCTGGGTTTTTTTTCCCCCTCCTGAGGGGAGGGGCAGTTGCAGTACAAACTGTTCTGCAGCTCTGGGTTTAATATTGAAATTTCCAATGTGGGGTTTATTCCAGGGAAGCCAGTGTCAGCATGCAGAAGTTGTAGTTGGGAGACGGTGATGGTGAATCCCCTAGGACCATATTCCAGCCTTATCAGCTGCCAGGCACTTATCTGGAAGCACCCAGCCTGGAGCTGCTCTGCACTTGAGACATGTGTGCTGGGGAAGGAGCAGGCCCCTCTGGGGGCTGGTCTGTGAACTCTGTTCAGCCATTGCACTGGGGAGCTGCTGGTCTTGAGCAAAGAGAGATGAGGGGAGGATTTTGTTGAAGTTTGGGTCATGTATCTCCCAGCACACGTCTTCTCTTCCCAACCCATGTGTTTCCTTCTTCTGTTACCCTCCCAGTGTGCCCATGCAGAAAACCCCCTTGGATGTCCTTTTCCCTGGATTGCCCTATATCCCCTCCGTATCCTGCAGAGGGGGAAGAGTTTTCTTTTGCTATGTCTGATGACTGTAGTCAATGTGAGGTGAGAGACGACTTGGGAACGCTTCAGCCTTTCTCCTTACCAGTAGCACTGACTGACTTCTCCATCCCATGGGTCTCACTGCTGCCCCTTCCCTTCCAGTCCATCGGCTCCGTGTACAGCGGGCTGATGCAGGGGGTGGGAGCTGCTGAGAAGGTGTTTGAGTTCATCGACCGCAAGCCCACGATGGTGCACGACGGGTCCCTGGCCCCGGATCACGTGGATGGCAAGGTGGAGTTCAGGAACGTGACGTTTTCCTACCGCACTCGCTCCGCCACGCAGGTCCTCCAGGTGAGCCCCGCGGGCGCCGCGCGCTCCCACCACGTGCTGCTTCTCCACCACGGCCATAACTGATCCCCAGCCCTTGGGAAGTGTCAGCTGCCTGATGGAGATACGTCAAGGCAGGCTCAACACATGCTGGAAAACAGCTTAAAAGGAACAGCGGGTGTTTTGGGCCGGCCTTCCTTACAAGGAATGAGATTTATCAATAAAGCCCTTGTTCCCCGCTCAGGCATTAAACATGTCAGCGTGGTACAGGGCTCTGTGCCAAGCTGCCTCGGACTGTTTCCGTGGGAGAGGAGCTGGGATCATGGGAAGGGGGAGGCAGCAAAGAGGTTAGTTTGCTTTGCAGTTTTTAGAGGACCTGCTACATCAGCAGGCGAATTTGATGCAATTTGGAGGCTTTTTGCTTCCTCAGAGCCAGGAGAAATGGCTGATGTGGCACATCACCAAGGTAGAGGGTCACCGTGGCCAGATTTTGGCTACTTTTCTAGTGTAGTGCCCAAACTGCTGCCCCAGGAGCCTGGGAAGAGCCCAGACCTGAGCACGCTCTCCCATCCATGTTGCAGAACGTGTCCTTCACCCTCCACCCCGGCAAAGTGACGGCACTGGTGGGTCCTTCGGGGAGTGGGAAGAGCTCCTGTGTCAACATCCTGGAGAACTTCTACCCTCTGCAAGACGGGCAGGTGCTGCTGGACGGGCGTCCCATTAACATGTACGATCACAAGTACCTGCACTCCGTGGTACGAGCGACTGATACGTGTATTTTAGCTACACCCGTGCTCAGAGGGGATGGATGGCAGTGCTGCATGTTGCTTTGGATTTGATCTGGCAACTTCTGAAGTGTCCAGAAAGCTGGAGGCTGGAGGTGGTCCAGGAAGCGAATTCAGATAATTTGTGGGGGTGGAAGCAAAAGGGATGGAGTGGTTTCATGGGGAGGGGGAAGCCTTCCAGAAACAGAACAAAAAACATGGTTTATTTTATATTTTTTGGCCGACGCAGTAGAAATATGTTTTTGGTTGTTGGATTAATTATCATCTAAATTGGGTTTGGGAAAAGAGTTTTTGCATTCCTCCAGCGCTTTCTACCTTTAAGATCTTAAAGTAATTCTCAGCTCATGGGGAGTTAAACCTCTTGGGATCCTGGCAGCAGCTGGAGCACCAGAGGGGCTGGGTGGTTTGCCTTGGAGAGGGGTCCGGGCCCCTCAGCTCTGGCCTGTGTGTCAGCACAGATCAGCCTTCATCTCTGCAAGTAACTGCCTCCTTTGTTTGCCCCCAGAGCAAATGGTCTCACCAGTCAGCAGGAAAACCTGAAAACAATTGATCAGAGACAGGCTGGAAAGCCAAAGTCAGTGTGACTAATTTACATTCCCTGCCCGTACAGAGGGAAAATCAAAAGACAAGCTAATCTTTCAGTTTGGAAAGCCTGGTGTGGTGTTAGGGGCTTGGGGAGAAGTCAATTAAAATATGACCGTGTCCCCCTGGCTCTTTTCCTGCCCAGTTCTGAGCAATAGTTTGGAGGGTTTGATTTATTCCAATATCAAGGGTTTGCTAAAGCAGATTGAATATGAGAGTGAGCTGCAATGGCTGTAAGGCAGGACAGGGAGGCTGTTGCTAAGCAATTAATGAATTGCAGCAGTTATGTCCCCAACTTGCTAATTTGGGATTAAAAAATTCAAGAGGGCTCATTCACGTGGCCCAAGTGGGATTAATGGCCTGCAAGAGCCTGGGAGTGGATCTCTCCAGCCTGATTTGTCCCAGGAACTGGTTTTCCATTTTGGAAAGAGCAAACAGTGACAGGAAGGACAGGTCTGGATGAAAAACACAGCAGGGTCTTGAAGGGGGAAGCCCATCCCAAATGCCAACGTACCACCATTGCACAAAGTTTCTTCCCTGCAAAATGGATTCCCAGCAGGTGATGCAAACTGGGCACCCCATCATTAGCATCCTCACATTGAGGCACTTCTGTATCTTGGATAATGGCTCTTCTATATCTTTATCTTGGTCCTTACTCAAGAGGGAGAAATGCTGATGCCGCGCAGTGCGTCTCCTGCTCCTGACGCCCTGCTCTTCCCTTCCTTTCTGCAGATCTCCCTGGTGAGCCAGGAGCCCGTGCTGTTTGCCCGCTCCATTGCAGATAATATTTCATATGGCTTAACTTCAGCCTCCTTCGAGTCAGTGGTTCAGGCTGCCCAGAAGGCCAACGCACACACCTTCATCACGGAGCTCCAGGACGGCTACCACACAGGTACCAAAGTCATCACAGCTCCATCCCGACACTGTGCCTGGCAGCTGAACTTGGTTTTTGTTTTGACCCCTTCTTCTCTCTCTTGACCCAACAGAGGCAGGTGAGAAAGGGGCTCAGCTGTCAGGTGGCCAGAAGCAGAGAGTGGCAATTGCCAGGGCCTTGATCCGAGCCCCTCCCATCCTAATCCTGGATGAAGCCACGAGCGCGCTGGATGCAGAGAGCGAACACGCGGTGAGTGGGTGACTGGGATGTTTGGGCCAAAGAGACAGTCTGGATTTGGAGGAAAGACTGTAGCTTCAATTTCCAGCCTGTGGACAAGCTTAGTCTTGATGTGGTGCAGTCAGAGGGTTGAGTAAGATGCTAATTCCTTAGCAGGAATTTGCTTCCAACATTGTTGTAGTCACCAAGAAGGGAATAATCTCATGCTCACAGCAGCCAATGCCTGACAAACTTGATGAGATACAGGGTTCTCTGCTGATTTTTTTAAATGTGGAAAGTGTTAATTGGCATACAGAGACTCTGTGCAGCCTTTTAGGACAGGATACAGAGGAAGACCCCAAAAAATTATGCTGTAGCAAGGAGAGTAGGACTCCCTGAGCTCAAATCCCAGCCGAGACACCAAGGAAGCCACATGTACAGGAAAGGCCCCAAGCTTCCTATGAGCTGGGCTGGTTTATCCGGCTGGGATGTGACAACCAAACAGCTCCACCAGCAGCAGTTTGGCCTCACTGATGTAATGACACAAGGGAAGGCCTGTTCAAGGCTGGGGTTTAAGGATGTGTCTCCTGGTCCTGGAGGATAAGTGCTGCTGACCCATGGTGTGGGGCAGCAGTAGCATCTGACCTGGAGCAGACGTATGTGGTGTCTGATGCCAGCCCAGGGCTGGTTTTTGGCTACCCAGGGGTGTCAATGTGACATGTGCCTAGTACCAACCTGCCTGCCTTTAGACTTCAGTGCCTTTGTATGTAAGCTGGAAAAGAACTCTCTTGCTTCGCCTTGATATGCTGAGGAAATAGCCTCACTTTTCTCAACAGCTGCATTTACCGGGGATCAGCTTCCTGCAGTCCATGCCAGCACCACATGGCCTCCAAATCTGGGGCCCAGTTCTAACAAGGACCCAGCTGGCAGGATCAGACCTGTGTGCACAGCACACACAGCTGGCGGGACTGACATGGCCTTTTGGGCTGCAGCCGGGAGCTGGGATGGACACGCTGGTTCTGGCAGTGCTGCAGGGAGCTCTGTGTCCTCTGCGTCGTCGCAGAGCAAACCTCCTGTCCAGAGGTTTCTGCACACAGACCACAAAGCTGCTGTTCTCCCGCAGCAGAGCCAGTGCTGCTCAGCCACTAACGCCTTTTCTCCCCACAGATTCAGCAGGCGATTTACGGCGACTTGCAGAACCACACGGTGCTTGTCATCGCTCACAGGCTGAGCACTGTGGAGAGGGCACACAACATCATTGTGCTGGACAAGGGCCGCGTGGTGCAGCAGGGCTCGCACAAGGAGCTGATGGAAGAAGGAGGCCTTTATTCCAAGCTGGTCCAGAGACAGATCCTGGGGCTGGAGGGGGGCGGCACGGACAGTCGCCAGCCTGCAGCCCGGGGGGATTCTTCCAAGGAGGAAGAGTTCAGGATAGACCATTCCCTGCCGGCCGTGGCACAGGACGATTACAACAGCACGGCCCACAAGTGAGGGGCCGGAGGCTCGGACGCTCCCTGGACGCTGAGACTGAGGCGGTTGGTGCCCTGCAGAACACACCGTGCCCTCACCCCGCGTGTCACACACCCAAACACACACCACAGACCCAGACACACACCATAGAGCTTCCTGCAGCGCAGTCTGTGCCAGCTGGGAAAACAGGGAAAACCCGAGGGAGCTGGGTCTTTAGCAATTCCCAGCAATTTCTACTGGGTTTCTTTTCTTACTACCAGTAATTCCTCTTGACCGGGACTTTTCTCCCATTGATATGCATGTGTAACTGCTATTAACTGTAATGGATGTTAAATGCATGCGTGGAGGGGAAGGTTGGAAACCCCTTCAGGAATTTCAGGGGGTGGCTTTTGTGGCTGGATAGAAAAAACGGTGACTGTAAAACAAGGTCCTGCTCCTGCTATCAATCTATGGGGCTAATCCAAAGTTGGCTGAAGTCTTCAGGGAGTTCCCTTTGGCTTTGGCAAAAACTGGATCACTCCCATGGAGCTGAATGCCGGGAGAGTTTTGCACTGAGTGCCTGCAGGCTCAGGCTCCCAACCATTGCTGCTGAGCTTGTATCATGTATTATCCATCCTTGCTGGGACAAGCCAGGGGACTGGAGGCAGATATTACTTTCAGATTTGCTCTTGGTGCTTGGTGGGTGTTTGTTTTTAAGGATGAAACATTTTACCATAACTGGGTTAGGTTTTGGGGTTTGGGGTTTTTTGGTTTGATTTGTTTGTTGTTTTTTAATGTAATTTGTATGCACTGTGCAATGTCTGTCTGGCTCCAGCATCCACTGAAAATTGGTCTGTTATCTCAGAATTTTTTTTAACTCACAACCCCGGTGCTGGTTTGAGAAAAACACTGCTGAAGACAGGCATAAAACACTAAAAGACAGCACTTTATAAATCCCACCAAAGCTTTGTTCAGCTTCAGGCCGTGCTAGCGACTTCACTGCATGGGAAATCGGTACAGTCACTTTCCTTGAAGTCCAACTTCAGCTGCCTGAACTTTATAATGTGTTTCTTTGACTATAATTTATTTTACTATGAGGGATAGAAAGAAATGTGTTACTCCTAGCCCTTTGGGGTAATGGCTCTGGCTTTGTAGTGTTGCCCTGCTATAGACTGGTGAAAAATCCTATGCAGCCAGGTAGATACTGTTGAAAAAAATAGCATTTCTAGGGGAACACTGACTTCAGACTCTGCATAGTTAAGAAATTCTCTCAAGCACTTTAGCTCTCATGTTTTCTGATACTTGAATGCTGCTGCATTTTCATTTTCAGCAGGTTTGCATTTTTGTTATTGGCGATGTTTTGTTTTCATTTAGTGATGTTTTACAAACTCTAAATTTAGTGTCCTTGAGGAGGGATGCTCAAAGAATAAAATACTACCTCTGCCACTCAACATCGAGCTCCTGTAGTGGGGGTGTTTTTTTGTATTCTGGATTTTCAAGGTGATGTTCATCTGAGACCACGGCTGAATGCAGGTGCACCCCACACGTGTTCTGGCTCCCTTGCAGGGAATGACAAGAGGAACCTGCAGAGAACAAGGTATGTAAAAGACTTCAGTATCTGATAATGACTGTGAGCCCAGCAGTTGGTATAACCCATTGAATAACTCGTTTTCATCCCAGATCCCCTTCGGAGTCAGTCTCACATGGAAGGACAGGCAGTCTAACCCGTTCTCAAAGCACAGCACTTCATGACTGGAATCTTTTCAGCTGCTTGCTTTTGTGATATGATAAAAATCTGTGCCTCAGAAGAAGAACAAGATGTCTTTTTATCTTCCCTCCCTCTGCTTAAGAAATCTCTGTGCCACTCTGAACTCCTCAATTCACCCCTTCAGTAAATGGCTATGTGTTCCTGCTTGATGAAAATTTGTGCTGTGGGTATGAGGAGGTTGGGGGTTCCACCCAGTGCTGGCAGGCAAGTGATTAATTGTGCATTTTTATCAGTACCTGGGAGGAGAATGTGGCCACCGGTTTGTGGAAGTGGAATTAATTTCTGCTTAATTAAAAAACTGGGGGGAAAAAACAAATTTGATTACCTGGGAACTAGGGAAGCCAACTCACCCTAGGAAGTGCTGGTAGGACAATGCTCATTAGTACAGGAGGTGCCAGGAAAGAGAATTTGATTGTATCCTATGTGTCCCTCCCAGGCAGTGCTGCAAAAAGGGAACTGGAGCATACAGATTTGTTTTATTGCAAAGACTACAGTGAATTTCAGAAAGGGAACTCTGCTCCCTAAGCCTGTTGTGAGGATAATCCCAGCATTGTATTCCCAGGTCAGGTCCAAACAGCAACAACTGAAATGACACATTGGAAACAGCAGATTGTCTCTGCTGGTGGCACCAGTCCAAGCTGATAACAGGGCCTGACTTTGTTCATTGCCACAGGTGATGAATTCTTTCTTCTGCATCCAGAGAACTCAAGGCTGCTTTTCCATTGAGCCTCTCATCTGGTGGCACAAACAGGTCCTTTTATGGCACTGTTGGTGTGTGACAAGTGGATCTGCCTGTGTGCTAAAACCATGAGGGTTTTCTTATGGCTTTGGAAGATGGGTGGGAGCTCCACACACCACTGGGGATCCGGCAACACTAATCTAATGCAGATATTTCTGCTGGCCCAGTACAAACCCTGCAACTGTAGAGAAAATCCTGCTTTTCTAAATCATTCCAACTATGACTTCTTTTTGAAGTGAAAATCAGGGTCAGAGATGCTCATTAGCGAGACTAAGCCTGGCAGTAAAGATGTGCTTCCCCCAGTGCAGGAGTGGGAATTGCTCCAGTGCTGGAACATGAGCTGCTTCCTGGAGCTGCCCAGTCCCTTGGGCCTGGCTGCCTGTGGGCAGTCTGTGTTTCAGGCTCTTCTTCTGGAAACACAGCCACTGTTCCCTCTGAAACCCTAAACTGTAGTATTTTGTGGCTGTGGCTTTGCCCAGAGTTGACATTTACAGGGGAACATAAACAAAATCAGTTCAAGAGCTTCTCCCTATCTCTTCTGGAGATAAAAAGTTTCTTCTCAACGGGAAGAGTCTTCACAGGGAACTTGCACGGGTTCATCTGAAACCCTAATTTGGGGGCACAGCTTGAAGGCTGTCATGGCAGAACTGCAAACAATTTGAAAGCACAATTGATTGCAAAGGTTGACTGTAGATTCCGTGGCAGGTTGTTTTCCTCACTATTAATAAGCTCTAACCATTCCCTGTTAGGTATAACCACAGCTTTATTTGATTTAAACATCAGAGAACACTATCCAAGATGAAATTCAAGAGCAGATCCTACAGTCCCAGCGATTCCCCTGGGATATGTATTTACCTTTGCACAGACAGGGTCTGTGGCTGACTGACACAGTAAATGAGAACACGGTGATGGAAAAAACACAGCTGTGTTTATTCCAACAACTTGTCCCCTGGCACACCAACCTCTGCCTCAATAAGCAACTGAGTGTGTGTCAGTGGCTGAGCTTTCTAGGCCTTCAGCAGGTCTGGAAATACCACAAGCAAACAGACAGAGTGTTTCTAGCTTAGGTTCAGAGATGTGTCTTAGTCTGGGGTGGAAAAATAGTATCTGCCTCTTCTACTCCAGCTTCACTGTGAGCTTAAGGCAAAGCAAATATGTGCAGGTACATCAACCTGCTCATCCCACCTGTGGCTCCCCGAAAGGAAGGAGTGCAGCACAAGCACTTAATTCCTGCTCTCTCTCAGACAGCAGATCTCTCAAACAGGAGGGCTGTTTATCTCCCAGAATGCTGAATATGCAGGTCATTTCCATGTGTGAGGGAATCTGGATTGTGAAATCTAAACAGAATTATGGGCTGTAATTATTATATAGAAGGAAGTTAAATTGCAAATAAGCCTGAAAACTTATCTGTACATTAAGCAATCAGACTAATAGGGGTTAATATGCACCAAAGATTAGATTTGCAAGTTCAATGTGTATGTAACCAACCAGTTTTTCCAGGAAAAGAAAATAAGTTGTGAAGGTGACTTGCAAAATATGTCTGAATCTAATAAATATGCATGAGTACAGTGCTACTGACCATAAAAGGATATGAGGTAACAGAAGGAAATCCAAGAGCAAGTTTAAATAGGAAAAAAAAATCTAACATCCTATTTAAACTAGTCTGGATGCTAGTTCTCCCCAAGACTGAAGCCTGAGTCCTTATTCACCATGACATGGTTTCCACTGTAATCTTCCCAATTTTTTTATTCAATTTCTCCTGTAATAAGAAATCTTGACTTCTGTACTTTGTCTGCTTACAATTTTAATGTTCTTGAATGCTGTCACCCTTCAAAAGAATTTCAGCAAAGGCAAATAGGAACTAGGGCTGGGGAGATGATAAATCTCAGCCTGCAGCACTGCAATATTTGATAATCCCTGTAGTCCAAAATCCTGCTTTAAATCTGCAATCCTTCATATTCTGTCCAAGTGATGTGCTGTCACAAAACCTTTATGTTTCATGAAGACTGGGGAATGGGAAGGCACTCTCCTATCTGTCCAAATAGAAAATATAATTATACAAAAGCAGCTGAACCCTATCTTGGCTCAACCTCAGCTCCTTTTCTAGACAACTGGAGAACTCAATCACATGCGGTTGCTGATCAAAGTCCTTGAAAGCAGACCAGGATTTTAATGTAGACTCCTCTCCAAAATCCCCAGAACCCAAATTATCTACACAGGAAGAAGTGGGATTTTCAATGTATGTTGTACTTGAGCACAAATGAGTTATGTTCTTCCAGTGCATTTTGGGAGAACTTCGTTGTTCTGCATTATGGAGTTTCTAATTTTAATACAGATTAGCATTGGCTAATTCAAATAATCCAGTCTTTGATGTCCAGAGCAGTAAACTTCCACCAACTCTATGCAACATTAGCAAAAATTATTTAAAGAAAAGCTCCTTAGGTGACTCTAAACCATCTTTTCCAACAGCATATTGACAATACAATTATTATCACTCTGTAGTGCCCTCCACCAGAGATTCTCACTCACAACAGCTCTATGTGTTCAGTGTGAACTTTTCCTCTCCACTCTCACCTGCAACTGAGCAGTTATTATTCCTCTTTTTAAGCAAAAGGCACCATGGTTGAGAGAAGCTGAGAGCTCCACTCAGGATCACACAGCAAGGCAGTGGTAAAACTAGATTTACAACACGAAGCTGAGTCAGACTCTTCTAAACCACACTCCCCCCAAACCATTTATTTAGCTATGGTATGAAGTTCAAATCATTAACGTTCCTGGGAAGAAAGGACTTCTTTTAATCCCTCAACTAATTCCTCTGTTTGTGTGAGTATCTAAATGTGTGTTTGCATGTACAGATTTACAACAGGTTTAACACAAAACTGTGACTCTGTCTGTTTGCTGGGCATGTGCAAATACGGGGTATGTGGTATCATGTTGGCAGGGTGACTATCTACTGGTTTTAAATAAGCAGGTCAGGCTGTAGTGACTGTGCAAAGCCATGTCACTGCCTGAGGGCACAGCTGCTGACTCACCTGGAGCACAGCACATACCTGCAACAGGCAGGTGTGTTCAGGTGGATGAGTGAACGCATGCTCGTATCTCTAATCACCTTCTCCCCACCCTCAGCAAGCTCAGCTCAGCTTCCTGCTGCACAAACTGTGCTCTTACATCCTTCTGAGTACACTCTGTTTGCATCAGGGCTGTAGAGTGAGCAGCCAGAAGGCCTGGAAGGCTTCCTCTAGCAGGGTCACCTTGTTGGCCGTTATTACCTGTGGATAATAATGACAAAGAGGGCTTCTGGGGTGGGGGGAGAGGTGCGGGGAGCCGAGTTTAGTTATAGGACAAAAGAACAGCCATAAAGCTGTCACATTATTACTCTGTCCTGCCAGGAACTGCTGGGCCCCTTCCTGAATGTGATTGCAACATCATTGCATCAGTGATGGATTCAGTCACTATATGGCTTTTTTTTTCTAGTTAGATCAAAATATCCACTCCAAATATCCATTCTGTACCCTGCTACCTTGGCTCATGTGCTCATTCTGGCTCTCTGTGGTGTTACACACACGGAAATGAGCACACCCACACCCACGTAGGTACAAAAGCAGGCCAGGAAGGTGGTGTCTGCCACTGATGCATATAACTTAGGCTCTGTTAACACAATTAATTGTTTTCAGGCATAATTGTCTTTATCAGCTCTGCTAACAGTAGTAGTAATTGGGGAGCTGCTGGTCCTCAGGGTTACCACACAGTGCCTACTACAGAGCTGGTGACTTGACTGATATAAATCAGAAGAACAAAATGTATGATGTTTTAATTGGTGCAGTTTTTGCTACATTACATTTGAAAAGCATTTAAATTCACCATGAAATACATCTTTGACAGATTATTTATTGGCCTTTGCTCTTGAAGAAGAAAGTGCTTAATGCAGGCAAAACGACCTAGCACCAAAACTTGGCAATATAAGATTTTAAGCTATTTTTAACCTAAATAGCAATTCAGCCTAGGCTTGAGAACAATAACGCAATCACCCTATTGAGATGTACTCAAGCCAAGCCCCAAACTGGTAAGGAAATGCAAGTTAAATAATTCTACTGATTTTCCTTCCGAATTTACAGCTGTGGAGTTTCGAACAAAGGGAGGACAAGAGTGCTTACAACACTTCCAGGCAGGAGCACTGGGAATGGTGGGGATGGTGATGTCCAACACCCGCCATCCTTGAGTGCTGTGTCCGGTTCTGGGCCACTCGCTTCAGGGAGGACATTGAGGTGCTGGAGTGAGTCCAAAGAAGGGAATGGAGCTGGGGAAGGGTCTGGAGCAGCAGGAATGGCTGAAGGAGCTGGGGAGGCTCAGCCTGGAGAAAAGGAGGCTCAGGGGGGACCTTCTCTCTCTCTGGACTCCCTGACAGGAGCGGGGAGCCAGGTGGGGATTGGGCTCTGCTCCCAGGGAACAAGGGACAGGACAAGAGGAAACGGCCTCAAATTGTGTCAGGGGAGGTTTAGGTTGGACATCAGGAGGAATTTCTTCATGGAAAGAAATATCCAAATAGGTATTGGAATAGGCAGCCCAGGGAGGTGGTGGAGTCACTGTCCCTGGAAGTGTTTATGGAAAGACTGGACAAAGCAGTTAGTGCCGTGGTCTCGTTGACAAGATGGGGATCGGTCACAGGTTGGACTCGATGATCTCAGAGGTCTTTCCCAACCTAACCGTGACCCTGCGATCCCTCGGGACTCCAAGCACCTCGAGCTCATCACATGAGGCGGCGCACAAAGCTCGCTCTGTGCGGGGCTCTGCCCGGCTTTGCCCCCAGGGGCTGCGCTGTGCCCTTGGCGGGGCTTCGCCCCAGAAACCCAGACCCCCCCAACAGGAGCTTCACCCCACACACCCCTCACGGGGACTCCCCGTTTCCACCCCGGGCCCCCTTTGGTTCCGTCCCCCCGCCCGCCCCCCGCGGTCCGCCCCGCCCCCCCAGCAGGGGGCGCTGAGGGCGGTGCCCGCGGGGCCGGGGCGAGAGCGCGGCGGCACTTCCGGTGTGAGGCGGGAGCGGGGCCGGGATCGGGATCGGGAGAGGGAGCGGGGAGGGATCGGGGCCGCGATGGCGCTGGACGTGCGGCGCCTGGAGGCGCTGAGCCTGCAGGAGCTCAGCGCGCTGCTGGACGACGAGGAGCAGCTGCAGGACATGGCCCGCGAGATGGAAGAGGTGAGGGGCTGTGAGGGGCTGCCTCATAAACCCCCCGGCCGCGGCCTCTCCCCGGGTCACCCCCTCAGCCCGCCGGGGCCCCGGGACCGCTCGGTGTTTGGAGGCTGGTAAATGACTCCCCGCTCCCGGAGCTGCCGGGTGCGTGAGGAGCCCCCGGAGCTGCGGGAAGCGCTGCCGGCCCCTTCCTTGCCTCCCCCTTCCCTGCCTCCCCTTTCCCTGCCTCCCCTTTCCCTGCCTCCCCTTTCCCTGCCTCTCCCTTCCCTGCCGGCCCCTTCCCTTCCCTGCCTCCCCTTTCCCTGCCGGCCCCTTTTTCCCTGCCGGCCTTTTGTTCCCTACCCCGCCGTGAGGCGATCGGTGCCCCCCGGGTGCCAGAGGAGGGGTGTGGGTGCTCCCCAGGCTGAAAACGCTGAATTAAATTAATTATTCAGGGCCGGAGATGGGCTCAGCTTTCCCATCCGTACAGCCCTGGTTTTGCGCCTTGGGTTTTGTCAGGGTGAATTCAAAGCAATGTGAAAGAGGTTTCTGTGTGCCCCGGGCTTTTCTCCTCCTTGCTTTGCCTTTTGCACAGGTCGAAGTCCCTTTGTCAGTGTATCTGACTCTAAGTCGTGCTTTTGAATCTGTCCTTCTCAGAATAGAAGCCTGTTTTCTTCCCCCCGCTGTGGTTGTCTTTAACGAGTTTTTCCTGTGTGCCAGTGTTGCAGTTGTGATAGGAGACTCTTCTGGGTTTATTTGGCCACAGATGTGCCTGAAAGGCTCTCTCTGTGTGGTCAGCTAACAGCAAAGAAGATGAAACCATTTCTATGAAAACTTTAAAAGAAACAAATGTGCTGTGCTTCTCTGGGTCTTGTATTTATTGGTTTTGTTGGTTAAAATTTGAGGACAAAAGCCCCAGGGAAAAAAAAAAGGGGGGGCAATGTGTTCTTGAGAAAGAAGCTTAGTTTATTAAGTAAAATCAGTTATAATTGTGTTCCCTCAAACTAAGATTCCTTTTGGTGCTTCTGAGGAAGTTGTTCTGGATCCCCTCAAGCCAAATTGTCAAGGTATTGCAGATGGAGAGGCCTAGTGAAGGCTGAGGCCAAGTTAACGAGGTGTCCTGGGGAATTTACTGACTGTATTATGCAACAATTTATATTTTGAACCTTGTGTCAATAGATTTGTGAGAGGGGGCCAGGCAGAATAGTTTATATTCTGAGAACTTGGAAGAAACAGGCACTGCTGTGGTGAGTAAAACATGCAGAGACCTCGGAGGCCCTGTGTTTTGCTGGGGGCAGGAGAACCCTGCTCTATAAAAACTATTTAAGGAGAACCAGTGGGTTATAATGGGCTTAAGTTTGTAAAGATATAAACGGGGGCAGCACTGCTGGTTTCAGTGTGACCTCTGACAAGGGATAGGAGCACAAAGCCTGGCTCAGTGGACTCTTTTTTATTATTTATTTGTCTATGTGCACTGAAGACTGTAGGTAAGAAGTGACAGAAAACCTCATGACCTCAGTAGGAAAGATCCTCTCTCACACATGGGCACAACCAGCCCATATTCTCAGTTTGACCCTCCGGTTTTCCTCTTTGGTTGGCATCAGAAGGGCTCTAAATTGTAGAGTAAAGTTCTCTGGGCCCCCAGGGAATATTTTGTGGTGTTTGGAGAGTGTGGGGTTTGGAGGTGCTCAGGCAAGTGTGGAAATATGGCTGTGCTGCTGTCTGGCATAATCCTCTTTTATTGGATGTGGAGGCTTTTACTGGAGTATGTTCAACTAGAAATGTGTTTACTCACCTTGGAAAGAATTGGCCATGCTTGAATATTTCTTCCTCATTCTGTTCTTGCCTTCACTGAATTGTTTAGTGCCTGAGTTTGTGCTGCTGAGACCTGATTTTTCACTGTGGCAGGAAGAGGGAGAGAGGGAAATCCTGAGCATTAAGGAGGAACCATGGTGACTTCACTGCTCCTTGGCTGTCAGTCCCTATGTATCTGTGTTGTAGGGTTATTCCAGAGTCCTTAAATTCCTAATTTTACTGTGACATGCCAATTAAATCACGATTCCTGAGTCACTTCTATGAGGTCACTTGTATTTTTAGTGGTGAAGTTGGCTAAAGCTGATTATTCCATAATTGAAAAAAACCTTTGTTCTCCTCGTTGCAGGGGAAACCCAGCTCAAACCCCAATGTTTTGTTCACAAAGAGGAGGATTTGGAAAACCACTCAGCTTTCTTGCTAATAGCTAAAAATAGGCACTTCCAGCCTTAAAGGGAATGTATTCCTGTGTGGCATTTGAGCAGGATTTGTGTGTGTGTATCTGTATCTGTGTGTGCCCACTCGGACATTCCCATTTCTAGGGTGATGTGCACGTGCAGTGCCCTGCACCTGTGTCCTCAGGTGTGTGACACTGTGGCTTCAGAGCTAAGCTGCTGCTTTTCCTGCCTCTGATGTTGGTTTTGCAGCCTCTGGGCTTTTAGTGCTTGAACAACAAGCATCTTGTCTGTTAGAAAGAGGAAGGAAGCCAGTTGTCTGGTACTCCCAGTCTTTTAAAACTGAGGAGGGCTTTTTTTTTTTTATAACCCTTTCAGGGTAATCTCTGTAGTACATCTGCAGTATTCATCTTCATGAGATAGAGAATCACAGTTTGGGTTGGAAGGGACCTGAAAGATCATTTAGTTCCAAACCCCCTGCCAGGCAGGGTCATAAAAGTACTTTGTTTATAAAAGTGAATGTCAATGTGAAAACTCTAAAAAGCAAGGTTGAGAGAATTTGTGACCTGACACTGGTGGTAAATTGGTGAATTTCTCTGTGAAAAACAAGTTATTTTTTTATCTCCTGGAGCATCCCTTTTTGTAACAGTGCAGCATTGTGTTACTGACTGCTGGGGTTCCACTGCCAAAAATTGTTCACTCTTCAATACCTTAATGATATGAAATCAAGAAGTCAGCCTTCCTCTCGTTCCAGAATTTCAGAGTACACTGGCAAGCACAGAAGGGATTTTTGAGCATAGACCTTTTCTCAAAAACTGATTGAAAAGATCAGGCAGGGCAGAAAGTCCAAGTTAAACTCTGTGTATTCGTGCCCAGATTTCTTGGATTCCCACTCCTGTCCTAAAACCACATTGTGCCAGTGGTTATGTTCTTGTTGGCCAAACATGAAATTTAGTTGCAAAGTTAGGAATTAGTTTTGGTGACAACTATGGATTTTTCTTTTCCAGCTGAGCATCAAATGAGTAATCTGCCTGTGTCTGATGAGTGCAAATTGCAGGGCTGGGTGTCTGTTCCCTCTGCAAGAAATGTTTAGGAACTGCAACTTACCCTCTAAGCTTCATTTTGTCATTCTTTAAAGCTAACACTTAAGCGCTCAGAAGAGCTAAAATTAACCAATCTAATTACTTTACAACATGTTTTAATATTTATTGCAGAACACATGTTGGTAGGGGGTGTGTTATTCACCAGTCCATGATGAAAAAGCACTGTTAAATCTTCTTCTGTAAAAGAAGTCTCTCTTCTCCTACTCTGCACCTGTCAGCTCCTGTTTCAGGGGTTAATTTGACACTCCAAATGTGCATCCTTCTACTCCTGCAGTGTGACTGCGTATTTCATTCCTAAGTTACGAGTATGTGTAAGTGAAAGAGAATGTGGGAATGATAAAGGTTAGAGAAACCTAAACCTAACGTGGATGTGTCCTGTGTATAAAGCAATTAAAACAGTGCCACACAAAGCTGCTTTTATTTATAGCTCCTTAAGAGACTTTTTCTCGAAGGTACCAAGAGACTCCTCGCTGTGTTACTGGCTGAGGAAGCTTATAATTATAGCAGCACTTGCTGGACTTTGTGGGATTGTAGTTGGGATTGCAGTTGCTCAGTGTCCCAGGACTCAGTTCTGGGAATGTGCTTTTGGGTGAACTGGGGTGACCTTTCTCAGCATTTTACACAAATAATTGTTACTGCAAACCATTATTTTGGTGTAAATGATAAACGTTTATAGTACAAATGTTGCTAAGCTGGTACTAGTTCTGCTTTAATTTTACCCATCATTTATCTTCCTTTTCTAAAAGTGAGATGAAACAAGGCTGCAGCTGATGGAAGTAGTAGAATCTCAGTGCCCAAAGAAGTTGCTGCTGCCTGTTCTTGAAAGTGCTTATTAAATAAATCCTTGAGTAAAATTATTCAAATTACTTCTGTGAAAGAAACTCATTTTTTAAGCAGCTTAAGTTTTGAAGTCCTGCATAAACCATGATTTTTGTCTTTTATAACCTCTGTGTGTCCATGGCTTCATTTTCTTGCAGCGTGCAGTTGGGTTTGAGTTCTCTGCTCAGTGGTGAGCCATCCTTGTGCCATGAAAATCCTGTTACAATCAGCTCAGTATTGTTGCCCCATTTGTCCCATTCAGAATTCATAGTGAGAGCTTAGCAGTTAAAAAAAGAAAAGTGTATCTTCTCTTTAATATTGTCCTGTCTCATTGTGTCTCGTGATTCTGACTGGTATTTCTCATCTGGTTTCAGATTAATGTTTCCTGCCAGTGAAGTGCTCATGACCTCAAGAGTCTTACTAGGAATTCTGCTGGAGTCCCATGCTCCTGGCTGATTTCTCTTAATAACTTTTTTCCTTGCACTGCCAGCGTGCAGGTGAACATCCAGTGCAGGAGCAGTTCCCTGCTAACACACATTTTTGTCATGGGGCACATCTGACAGCAAAATAACATCTTTTGGATTTACTCCTTCCTCAGCTTTTGTCTTAGGCTTGTGGGAAGCTGTGAAGGGATGCTGAAAGCCTGCTTTGTGCAGCACTGATAATCTTAATAGACTGTTCATGCTGTACTGTGGCTTTGGCCCTTGGATGATTTTGCAACTGTTTTATTTTTGGTTTGTTTTAAATTAGTCATCATTTCTTGAAAGTTTTTCTACAGTGCTCTTTAGGCAAATTTTACAGTATTTGCTTTCTGATTCCTTGAATTAACTTCCAAATGCAGGGGAACAGATGCTGGAAAGCTTCCTACACAGACCTTAACATCAGTGCCAGAGATTATTCTGGTTTGTAGAATCCTGACTGTGTTCAAGTTGCTTTGCTGTGGGATTATATCTGTTCTGTTTGCTGTGAAATAGAACTCACTTATCCCACAGACTTCAAAATTCTTTCAGAGATGTGAAATATTTAAATGTTCTGAACAGGTGGATGAGTCTTCACCAGCTCCTCAAGTTTCATTAAGCATCATTCCTAAGTTTACTTTGTGTTTGAGAAACTGGTTCTTCTCATGGTTTTGGGTAAGATTTGAGTTTCTCATTTCTCCAAGTGTCCATTGTTAGAAGACATTTGACACAGACTAATGCTGGAAGTGAAGACTTCAGGAGTGACACTTGAATTCATTATTAAATGTCAATAGTGGTTTTGTTCAACTCCTGTTAAAAAAAAAAGTGCCCTTCTTAGAACTGCTGAAATATGGAAAAAGTTGAGTCATTAAATCCTGTGTCATTTCAAGCACTATAACTTAAAGTGCAATTATGAATAACTTCTTTTAGTTTAAAACAAGTATTTTTAAGGCTTTTGCTAAAGTTTACACTAGTACATAATTACTAGATCCCAGATGCAAAGGACAGGACAGGATGTCACTCTGCCTTAGATGGAGGTAGGTCATATTAGTCATATTTTCCTTGTTTATACAAGTCAGATACATTATGTCATACTGATATTTATTCATCTTTACAATTTGAAATGATTTAAAAATAAAGTTATTCAGCAAATCATTATAGAACATAAGGCATTTTCTTCCTGCTCCTCTCTAGTCCTGTTGAGAGACATTTTGAGGAGACAGCAGGCCCTCCTTCTCCTTTTTACTGTGTATGATTTCAGTAGAAGCTTCCTTTTCCTGGGATTTGTGCCCTTGAAAGGTTTATAGGTTTGTGTGCAGTGGCTTTTTTCTCTCCTGAGTAAATGTTTGTCTTCTTCATCCTAAAAGAGAGATCAAAGTTCACTCATTAAACTGGTCTTCTTCCCACACTGACTCTGCACCTTTGAAATGAGGATTATCAGCCTTGCAAGCAGTGAAAATACAACCACCAGAGCAAACTGGAGTCACTGGGAGGAAGTAGTGAACTCATTAAAATGGTGAAAAAGGCACCAGAAACCATGAGTCTTTTTGCACACAGTCTTCCTTGGCTGGCAGTGGTGGTGACAGGTGTTTGGGAAGAAGCTGGATGCCAGTCATTAAGCTGTTCAATCCTGTATGTTTTAATTCTCTTCATAATTGTTTGAAAAAATGTAAATTTTTCAGCTTTCCGAAAGCAACAGTCTTATCAGGATTGGATCATATGAGAATAAACAAATGGAAACCAGTTTAATTTAAATTATTTTGCATTGGATTCAAAAGTAAGAAGAGGGGATTTTCCTTTGATTCTTGGAGAGGGTTTAAATTGAACATGAGCATAGGACTGGAAGTTTATTTAGGCTCGATGTGAGAACCTTTAGAAGACAAAACAATATCGAGAGAATAATTTCTGATTTTCACAATTTAGAGTAGAATTTTGGTTGCTGTAGAATTTAGGACTTAACATTATCCTTGCCTTGATTTTTTTAAGGTGGTTTGGCAAAAACAGGGTGAAAGAGAGTAAAACTTGGGTATTTGAAGAGCAGTATCTGGGGGCAAAGGTGTGTTTAAGTAACACTGAGCCAATTTTGAATTTAGCAAGTTAAAGTAGTGTGTAAATATTTCAAAAGGAAGTAATTGTTTTCAAAGAGAGTTGCTATGCTTGGAAAAACACCTGAATTTTGATCCTGTCCTTTTCTGGGGCTTTTAAACGGCTCATTTGGGTTTCCTCTTTTCCTGTTTCTGAGGTGTGGCTCTGTATCCACCCAGGAGTGTGGAAGGAGAAAGCCCCTCGTGTTTGCACTGACTGATGTGCAAGGTCTGTAAATGGGATCTGTTGGAGCTAAACAGGGATAAGGTGGGCTGGAAGGGACGTATTGATGGAGGAGGTCACAAAAAGGGTACCAGAAATTTTGTTGGTTTTTGAAGGCAGCTTAATAGAGTTATGTTACGCCATGGGAAGACTGTTCCACTTGTTGATTCAGACTGAAAATCTGAAATCAGATCCCTTGGTTTTTGGTTTCTTTCCCTTTTGATGTCTGAATATTTTAATGAATCAAATGTGACACCGGGGACAGAGTTCCCCAAACACTCAGCTTTCCCAAAGCTCCTGAAGAATGTCTTGATAAAATCCTGTGCCTGTGTGAGTGTGAGCAAACGGGAATCTGGCTGAATCCTGAACTTGTGACAATTGTCAGTTGTTCTTTAAGAATAATGTCTTAAGACTAGGAAATGTTAAGCAGAAGGAATAAACCAAAAAAAAGAAGATTTTGGCATTAATCCAGGATTGGGTCAACACAGTTGGGGGAAGAATATTCTGGAGAAGGAACAGTAACGATGCAGTCTTTGTTATTTGCATGTTAACAAGATAAGGGGTGACATTCTGCTGCAGTCATTGCATCTCACTGCTGGAATTCAGACCTTTTCAGAGAGCAACTGTTGCTTTATCTGTCAGTGTTCATCATTTGGTCATCATTTGCAGGTTCAATACCACAGCGCTAATTTTTACTTTTGTTTTTTATTTAAAAGTTTTCAAATTTTTATATTGTCCTGCTTAATAAATTCACTGTTATTTCAGGCACTTCTTAAAATATTTATTTCTTTCCAGGCCCAAAATGTTCAACACAGCAAGGACATGACTCTCGCCAGCAACCGCAGTCTGGCAGAAGGAAATCTCCTGTACCAGCCAAAGTTGGAGTCTTTGAAATCAAATTTGACTGAAAAATATCAAGAGCTGCAAGTTCTTTTTGAAGCATACCAGATAAAGAAAACAAAACTAGGTAACACTTGCTGTTGACAATTACGATTTGCTGTTTCCTAAGTGAATGTAAATCTGTTGCCTGTTTGTTGTTTGGTTTTTGGTGTCTCGTTTTTATCTGTGTGAATTAGGGTACAAAGTGAAATGTCACTCTCGTGTAGTTCTGAACTAGATCACATTTGTTATGATTTATTAATTGTCTGTTACACCTGATGACAGATACTGTGGATTCTTTCTGTTACTGTGTGGTTACCTACCTGTTCTTGACCTGCTCTTCCCTAATGATTAGATTCATTTACCTTGCTAAAAACACAAGTTGAATTTTCAGTGACTAATCGTAAATCAAACAGAATATTGCATTGACCTTTCAGTTCATACTGAATCATGAAGTATTGCATATCTGATTCTGCACTTGCTGAAGTGCTTTGGCTTTCAATATTATAAATGTATCATTGTAATTAAATGTCAGCTTTTAGCACTCTGACAATATTCTGACAATATTCTTACTCTGTCTCTTACTGTAGAACACCCTGTCTAGAACAAGGAGCCTGCTGCTTGTACATATGTGCCTCAGAGATTGTTGTGCTGTCTGGGGCTGTAGTTATAAGACACTTAGAGCCAGCTGTCATTTTCTGTTCTTTCCATGCCATTACAGACAGACAATCCAGCAATGCTTCCCTGGAGACCCTACTGGCTCTGCTGCAGACCGAGGGGGCAAAGATTGAGGAAGACACAGAGGTAATGACAGAACACTCCAGTTCTGCCACTTACACCCATAACTGAACCTCCCAGAGTCCATTCCTGCAGTGCAGAGTTTAACATGGTGTACACTAAGGGATATTTATAAGAATATGGTCTGGTCTTTGTTTTGAACTTCAGTGAGCAGCCATTCAGTTCCAGTGATTTTTTTTTTTTTATCAGAGTGATTTTTTACTTTTAGCATCTTTGAAGTTTGAGAGAGAAGATGCTCCCTTTTAGAAAAGAAAGCCAAACTCTCTTAGTTCCTTGGCTTTGCCTCCAAACTCATCATGCATACAAATGGAATCTCTTTTAATGGTGTTTGCCTGGTATCTGTATTAGTTCATTATAAATGTCAATTAGCAGCCTAATAAAAAACTGTGCCTGCACTGTTTTTTTTGCAGCGTTTCGGATGAAATATTCCATTAGGATTTCTGCACGTCTGTGCAGGTGCCAGTGGTCACCACTTGCTGTGATACCAGTGCTTGAAGGGTGGTCTAACTTCAGAATAATGGGAGTGCTTGGCTTTGCTTGCTGATTTGCCTGCAGGCATTTTCTATAACCATATCAGGGGGAAAAATCTGTTTATTAGCCTTGAGTTGTGATCACGAAAAGACATTCCCAGGACAGGTTGGATTTTGTAATTATATGTTTGTTCACCTCTCAATTATTAAACATCATTTACTCAAAGCCACAAGTAAGGGTGAGTATTAAACCTGACTTAGCAATAATCTACCTCTCTGTGCTGAGCCTCACAGAGTTCTCAGTGTTTCTGTTGGCACTGAAGCAGCACTGAGCTGTAATTCAGCTTAGCTGGCAATCTGGAAAGCTGTTGGCCTTGCTTCGTTCCCATCTCTGATGATGAGGGAATGCTCACAGTGAGATTCAGATGTTTTTACTGCTGTTACTTCGGTATAAATTTATGCAAAAGTGATATTTAACTCCCAGTGCTTCTGAGTAATAACGAACTCAAAGTTCTGCTCAGAATTCTTAGTATGCCAGTCATCTTCCATATGCCAGCTGGAAAATCACAGGCAAAACGCTGCTATTTTTAGGATGTGAGCCATTTAGATTCTGTTGCAGTGCTCTGTTTTCTAAGAGATTGTTCTGTATTTGACAGAACATGGCAGAAAAATTCCTTGATGGTGAAATACCACTGGATTCCTTCATTGATGAGTACCAGAGCAAGAGGAAACTGGCTCACCTGCGCCGGGTGAAGATTGAGAAGCTCCAAGAAATGGTGCTGAAGGGACAGAGACTTCCTCAGGTTCAGCCTCCAGCTCAGCCCAGAGCACCCGAGGCAACACCAGCACCTCAAGATTCCTACAAGCCGGATGCAAACACTCCTCCTTCCGTTGTGCCCCGACGGATACCACCCCCCCCACCCTCCTCAGTCCCAGCAGGACGCTTCCCTACTCCGTTTACCGCAGCCATGAGCTCAGGACCAGCTCTTTCTTATCCAGGTGCTCCGTACCCGCCTCTCCCGCCTCGCCCAGGGGATGTTCAGCCCACAAGTCAAATGCCACAGCCAGGATACCCATCTCAGTTTGTACCACAGTATCCTCCAGCTCTTCCCCAAAGACCGCCTCGCGTTCCGCCACATCCTGGCTTTATCCTCCAGTAAATATTCCGGTGCGCCTGACTTATTGTATTGGTGCTTCTATTTCCTTTCCCCCCCCATCAGAGACTTGCTGTAGCAATGGGAAGCCTCTGTTCTTTGCACAATGGAGTACAAAGGCCGAGCTGTGGCACAGAGGTTTGCGATTGCTTTGGTAAATGTGATGATGTCTGTGTTCAAAGGTCAGTGATGACAAGGTTTTCCTGGGAAGGTGAGAGGGTCTAAATTTTATAAATCCATCGAATGGGGAAAAGCCGCCTGTGGTGGGTTTCCTGACCTTACCAACCGAGTCACGCTCTGAATTCTTTAGTGATGGTAAATCAGCATCCTCTTCTGCTCTGGTGTGTTCCCATCACAGCTGGATGTATGTGTGGCAAATGGGAGCTGTTTGTGTCTCTAAGGAATTCTCTGTTGGTGCCCATATCCGCTGGGCAAGGGGCGTGCACTGGGTCTCCTTGACATCCTTTTGCATTCAGGGCCAGGTGCACAACGTTCTCAGAGCTCACTGAGCTGCAACTCTTGTCAGAACACGGTGGGTGGTTTTTAGGCAGGGAAAACTACAAGAGTTTCATTTCTGCATTTCAGTTGTTACCTTAGAGTTCTTGTAATCAAAGTAGGCACTCCTTCCACTCCTGAACAGCTCGATACCCTCAAAGTCCTGGTCTCTTGAAATTAAACTAAACTGTTTGTAGAGCCAGTTTAGAGTTTTATAGACACTTTACCAGGCAGTTTTATTTCCTTGCCTGTTAAGACTTTTTCTTACAGTTGTTTTTTTCTCCTTTTCCACACCTTGGATACACAAGTGATTTTTTTACACAGGTGCTTAGCTTTTGATATCATGTGATTCCAGGAATCTAGGCAGGGTATTTTCTTAATCAAATACTGGATTTTCACATGTAATTGCCAGAAGACTCCCAATTTCTTTTTATCCCTTAACTCTGTCTCTCACTTAGCAGAACTATTTTTAACTTCCCATTTCCTTTAGTTGTGCAGTTTTGGGCATGTGTATCCATCTGGAATTTGAAGTTATCGTTCCTCTGCAAGTAGGCAAACCAGAAAAACTTTATGAACTCCACAGTGGCTGTTTGCATCTTACAGGATCTGTTCTTGACTTATGCCACTGGAGAGGAGGCATTTTAGGACAGCTCACATTTCACTCTCAGTGTGATTCTCGAAGCCTAAGGTGCAGACGTGTGCTGGTATTTTAATCCAGCACTGGGGGAGGCAAATCTTAACACTTGTTGTTTGCACAGAATGTGTCTGTGAATTTGTTATCAATCAGTCCAGAATCTGTCATAGCCCCTGGTTATTTCAGAGCCTTTTGGTATCACTGTCCTGGAATGCACTACATTGTTTGGAAGTTTGTACTACAAACAGCATCAGTCAGAATAGAATATTTATTTTTTTCTTTACATAAGGCCCTGAACTGTCCCTTAATCATTTCCTCTGGAGTGTGGTGCTTAGCAAATACTAATCTGAAATTAAGCTCATAACAGGAAGCTCTCGATTCTGAAAATATGATCATTTGACTTGTTTTGCCTTCTGAAGACAAAGGGCAGAAGGTTGGTCAGTGTTATTGGCATCTGAACCAATTCCCCAGTGTAAGTCTGGCAAGTTTTTATAGATGGGGGATTTTGTGAAGCAACGTGCATTGGATTTGTTTGCTAAGTGTGTTTTTTCTGTAATCTAGTGATGGTACAGGATGTGTTTTTTTTAAAAATAGTGTAATATCTTTACTTGGTATTATTTTCTCACTGAAGCTTTGTATAAGCATGGTTAATTATGACTCGTTTCAAAGTAATTTTGCTGTGCTTTTAGTGCTGGTATTTGGATGGCAGCTGTTGTATCTGGATCCTAAACATAAGTCTGCTGTAGAAATGGTTTGTGTCCTGGAAAGAATTAAAGTGGATGGGGGCTACCAGAGTGATGACTGAGTACAGAAATTCATACTTTGAGCCTGCTACACAAAAACACTCTCAAATCAGTTTAACTAAGATTTCATAAAAACAACCAGGTATATTTTACACTTATCAAGTGCCAACTTTTTTTCTGAGGGTTGAAAGTCCTCAGAGGTGATGGAGGTGATGGATAAGTGTATTGTGAATTTGCACTGCGTTTTGTGTATGGAACTTTCTTGGTATTAGTAGTCCAAAAATATTTTTACTACTTGTTGAATCTTCTGTCTTTTGGTAACTTTTGTGATAACAATGACCTTTCAGGGATACTTTATCTAAAAACAAACTCTTGTGCACACTAAATAACAGACAAAGCTAATGCAATTTTTCTGTCTGAAAGCAAAACAATGCATTATTGCATATGCATGTGGCTGATGTGCCTTAGGATCACTACTGGTGATTGTAATTCTAGGAAATTAGCATTTTTATCATTTGAATGGCCATTGCTTAACTCTGATTTAAGGGCTCTTCAAGAGCACTGATTTTACAAAGAAACTCACCCTCATACTTCAGAAAAAAACCAGCTGTATCTGCTATTTGTGAGCTTCTAGTTGCCTTCACTGATGGGTAAGTTTGAACGTAGGTGATGTAACTGATGTGGTGTCTCAGTTATTGCAGTCTCATAACTGAAGTCCAGCTGCTCATGGACAACGTTTTGCCATTAATTTGTGTGTGTGTGTGCGCACAAACTGTAAATATTAACTTGACTGCTGGTGATGTTTAAGGGGAAAGGAGAAAAATGGCTGTGGAAAGCTGTTTAAATCCTTCCAGCAACAAACTTGAAACACTAACCTGGATCAGTTGGGCAAGAGCTGTGTCAGTGCTTTCAACCTGTTGCCCTTGAACAGCTTCTCCTGTTCTGTTATAGCTAATATATAAATTCTGCTCTGGCTAGGATGTTTAGAGTTGTACTAATTTGCACTGTTTATAAGATAGTGAGATTAAAATGCCATAGGCAAGCTGAGACTTGAGAGGGGGTGGCTCAGGATGCTTGCCAAATTATATATATATATATATATATATATATATATATATAAAATGAGGATTTTTGATGTCTGCTACAAATAGCATATACTTCCCCAAAGCAATTGGAGTGGAGAAAAATCTCTTAAATACAATGTGTAACACGGCTTTAGAGTGTTGGTAGCATTGGAAATGCTCTCTTTGGGTGGCATTACTTCTGCCAGTCGTTTGTCTGCAGTTTTGTAAGTTATAACTAGTTTTATATGGTTAGACTTTGGTTGGTGATCAGCACTGAACTGTCCTGACTCACGGGTGGGTGTCAGTGCTGTCTCCTAGAGAGGGTGCAGTCGGTTGTTCCAGCACAGCTGATCCAGACAGGTCACCTCTGACCCTGGAGGGACGACAGAACAGGAGCTTTTGTGGGATGCCAGGAGGCACCTGGGCACAGGCTCATCATGGCTTTAGTGCCCCAACTTCCACAACCTCAGTCTCAACCTCTCTTGGGACTTCTCTGCCCTCTCAAACTGGAATCATGATGTAGACACAGAGCTCCAACCCACAATTCCTTACAGAGCTTCCTGGCAAACGTGGAGTTTGGAGGAGGCAGAGTCATCCTGCACCAGTTCCTCTGTGGGATCCTGGACTGTCTAATAAAGGGGCAGTTTAATACTGAGCAAGTTGTGAAACATACAGTGGATTTGTTTGCATAATGAGTCTTTCTGTAATCTACTGTGTTCTGATTTTAAATAAAATAGCATATCTCTTGGTGCCCTGTTCCTGTTGTGGCTTCATTTAATCAGGGTGCAGTTACTTACATTAATGATTTTCAGTCCTAATGGTGTTTTTTCTGTAGCAACATAAACACAGTTGTAGGTGGATGTAGAACATAAAAATGACTTTAATTATTCATGGTAAATCTGTTGGCTGTGTTTTTAGTGACTGGATATAGCGAGTCCAGGGTGTGCTCAGAGAAGGTTCTGCACGTTGTAATCATGGCAACGAGGTAGGTGGCTTGTCTTGTCAGCTAGAATCTCTTTGGTTTTGTTTTAATTTCCTACAGCTAGCTGGAATAGTGGGAATGTTCAGAATCTTCACTTGGAAAAGCTGAAGGAAGGGAGAGAGCTGCTTTTATTTGTTAAGAGAGGAAAACCTTAGATTTCAGCCAAGTTAGGAGAAATGAGTCAACCAAAGTTATTTAGGAATATGAGTCAGAGGGCAGAAAAGACCTGATGTAATTTTCTGTGATATCTGTCACTTCAATAGCGTGTGAAATAGAAATCCTGCTGCGGAATAACTGATTTTATAGGGAAGAAAATCCCTGTTTTAATTGTTTCTTGATGTGTCCTGTTTGTAGTGGCTGCAGAGATTTGACAACCTTCTGCTGATGCAGAAATAGGAGAGTACAGATGAGGAAAACCTGCTGTGCTGACTCAGAGCAGGTGGGCGAGGGCAGGGGAAGGTGTTATGTAAAAGCTGCAGCTCTTCAGCTCAGCTCTTTGAAGAATTTGCACCAGCTCCACATGTGCCTGTTCCAAAACTGGGCTTTGGGTGGCCCTTCCCCAGGAGATCGTTCCACGTGGGATTGTTCCCAGTGCAAAGGAGAAGTCAGCTGGTAGGATCAGACCTTGCCAGGGAGGGGACTCAGAAGTCAGGTGGATCACAAAAAAGCAAAGTGCCACAAAAGAGACAGGTGTGTCAGTGACACAACGTGGTACCTCATGTGACCTTGACTTGTCCCTTTCCTGGAAGCAGCTTTGAAGGCTGTGCAAGCCCACATAGATCCTTCCCCAGCCCTTGTTCCTGTAATTTGAGTCCTCTCTGGTTGTACATTAATCATCCCTCAGTGTCCAGATTTGCCTGTTTACCTCTCTGAGACTTTGTCACTGGAAACAGGATGTGTTGCTTTGGGGTTTTTTGAGATTTTTGCCTTGACTGGAGTTTCAGAGACTCCTTGCTGAGCCTGTGCCCCTGGACATCTTGTCCCTGGCAGCCTGTGGTGAGCTCTCAACCTCACCCGAAGCCAAATCTCCATTTTCTCCCTACCTGCAGGATAAATCACAGGCTGCTGAGGCTGGAAACTTTCCAGTGCATACCTTGAACCCTGGATCCTGCTGGAAGCTGAAGGCTATTTTTAACACTGTGTATTATTTCCAACCTGCTCAAGGGTGGTTTTATTCTGCACTCCTGTAGGTGTTGACCAGGAATTCTTTTTTTCCATCAAAACTAAAAAAAAAATGTTTCCTCTCACCATGTATTGTAATCCCACACCTTGCTATATGCTCTTAAAGTTGCACATTATTCTAGCAACCACTGCTCAGGATGGGTTGATTTCTGAGAGATTCATTAGTCCTGAAGGAAGCTGGTCCCATCCCAGGAGAGATGAGAAGGGTGGGAGAGGATGGGAGGTGACAAAGTGGCTCCAGTTCTCAACACTGGAATGAGATCACCTAGTTGAGGAGAAATTGTGGAGAAATGTGGAAATGTCCTTTGGCCTGGGGTGTATGTTGGTTGTCTCACACCCACAGATGTGAAAGATGGTACAAGGGGACTCCAGCTTCGTATTTTTGTTGTGATTTAAGCTTGCATACCCATGAGGCATTTGTTAAATGATTGTATTCGCTGGTATTTCTGTATTTCCCAGGTCATTTTTCCAATTGGACCATTCAGGGAATGCTGTCCCTAAATACAGAGCTGCCCAGACTCAAGTAAGTCATGCCAGGCAGGTTGGGCACAGCAGGGAAATCACCTGCCTTGCAAAGGGCGGCTGCTGTTCGTGCCTTCAAGGGCTCTTCAAAACATATTTTTACAGAAGTTTGGGGGTTTTTTTTAAACCTGACTTCCTAGAGTGTGCACCAGCAGTGTTTTTTTCTATTTCTGTGCTTCATTTCGATGCACTTTTTTTCCCCCCAATGATCTAAGAAACTTGTGTTTTGTCTACTTTGGTCTCTATAGTGAGGTTGTTGCTGAACTTCAGCTGCTTCGTGTGCTCATGTTCAAACTAGTTTGTGGTTACTGGAGCTTTGGCTGCTGAGGGAGCCAGAGGGTGGAGAGAGGAGGGTTTTGATAACAGGCTGTTTGAAAGCTGCTTCAAGCAAAGTAAATTGTACTTACTAACCTCGGTGGAAGGGAGCAGAATGTAATATTTCACAACTTGGTTATTTTCCATTGCTGCTCTTACAGGTACTGACTAAAATTTGGTCTCGGGAGCACATGGAGTAAAACATCTTCCTCTCTCCACAGCCACGGTAATGGTATTTAAAAGTAATTAGCAAATTGGATGCTGCACAGCAGGATGTCTTGATGGGAGTCTCAAAATAAACCTCTGCATACACAGTTTGCCATTCTGATATTTATGCCTGCCATAAATAGCAAACGCTTTCCAAAAAAGTATAAGACTTAAGAAAATCTTAGACAGGATGGTAAGTTTAATTTTGGTATAAAAAATTAACTTGGATTACGTTTCAAGTGGGGTTTGGACCTTGTTTTTATTTTTGCTGCTATTTTTTGAGACTGTACATGGTGGTCTGGGTGGTTTTAAGTAAATCATAATGAGAGAGGAGTGGGGGTAAACAAATTACATTTATCCATAGCATCAATCCAATAGCCACAGTTTTATTTTTGAATTCTTTAAATGTTAAATATAGCAAATTCTTTAAACTTTAAATAGAGCTGTGGCTAGGCTTCTGGTAGTGAGAGTTTAAAAGTTTGCATTCTTGATTAATCAGTGTTTCCATGATGAAATGTGATGGTGTGAGTGGTTGGGTGGCGTCAGTCTCACAGCAAATATGTCTTTATCATTGCCTATAAATAGACCTTGAGCTACTGCAGAAAGCACTTCCTTGAGAGAAAAGGGCTCTGAAAGAAATGAAACTCAGCAGGAAACTGGCCCCTGTCACTGCTGTGTCATTGTCACTTGATGTGACAGCGGTCACCTGAGGGACACGGCTGCGGAACCTGCTCCCAGGGCTCCTGGTTCTCCGTAGCCTCCTGGAAAGGCTGAGAAGGATGTAAACCTTGAGGTCGGAGATGATGTTGACATAACTCGCAGGATTAGACCAGCTGCTTGCCCTGCCCAGCAACACCACTATCAACACCAGAGCCTTTCCATGGGGACTGCACTTCATGCACACAACGAGCTGGGAAATGAGCATTGCCACTCTGTCACTGCCCGGAGTGTTTGCTCATAAACCTGTAAAGTCTGGTTCGTGACGTGTAATCTCGGAAATCGTAAACCATCATGAGACTGCTACACAACTAAAATAAATAATAAAATACATTATAAATGTGTTTCCTTGAGATACAGCCACTTGTGATTCTCGTTAACTGCTTTATGGCCTCCTGTCAGTCATAGGGATGAAAAGCTGTGGGTTTTACTGCGGCTTTTATGAAGTTTGATTGTAATTGGTTTTGGGGGTCACAAGGAATCGGATGAAAATATTGATTCTAGACTTTTTTTTTTTTTTTTTTTTAAATCCCCACAAGTCTCCTCTTAAACACAAGGGAGCTGTGTTCACGCTGTTGTGGATGTTTGTGCTGAGCTCTGAATGCTCCAGTTTTATCACTTACACCAAGAGCTGCAGTGACCCTCAGTCCCAGTGAACCATGGAATAAACCAAATCCCCATTTCCTGCAGGCGTGGTCCCACTGAGCAGCTGGGAGGCTGCAGGCACCAGCTGCCCTGGCTGGGAGCTGGATGGCAGCACTGATCCTGCACCTGGAGTCCTTTTTATTTATTTAAGCTACTTATTTTCATCAAGGCTGCCCATCACCCTGGCTGCCAGTGAGAGCCAGGAACTCATGGGCTACTGTGCTCACACTGGGCAGGGGCTGATCTGGGCTTTCTGCATAATATATAATAAAATATATAGAATATGTAATAGTATATATATACAATATTTAAATAAATATAATTATTGTATATAATTATAATTACCTATTATATAGTGCATAATAGTATAGATATGTAAAATATGCAAAAATGCCCATATAATATACACATATAATTATAAATTATCTAATATGTCATAATTATATAATATATAATTATTATCTATTACATTATATATATATTGCATAAAAGTATAGATACATAAAATATGCAAATACGCATATATATATAATATATATATTATATATATATATATTATATATATATATATATATGTGCGTATTTGCATATTTTATGTATCTATATATATATATATATATATATATAGGCACAGGCAGAGCCATAGATACACATGGCTTCACACATACACAGAGAGAGAGGATTCTATTTATATGTGTGTGTGTGTGTATTTATGCACTTTTATATATATTATTTATATTTATATTTATTTATGCACATTTAGCTAATTCCTTCCTGCCTTTCTCTGCCCAACACAGCTCAGGGCCAGTTTGCTGCAATCACCAGATCCCCCCCCATGCCATTGACTCCCTCCCTGCCAACAAGCAACACAAATGTATTTTAAATATTTCTCCTTTAATAATCTACATCCTGGTAGTTGCTCCAAGGAAAGACAGCTGACAGGATTTTGAGTCTGCCCCCGCATCTCTCCACATCAGTAATTCCTTATTGCTGCAGACTTCTCTATCCCCCGGCCCCCGTAGGCCATGGCTAGATTAAATTCTGCTAATTATCTTAAATATAAAACATAATGCAACTGATCCCTTGACATTGCTGTAGTAATAAAAAATAGAAAAGGAAAAAAAATAAAAATGTTTGTATCCTTATTGCCAGTGTGTGTCAGTAACTGCTTTTCCCTTACAAAAGCCCTGCTTCCCTTCCTGCTGAGGGCTGCTCACACGGCCCAAACAAAGTCAAGTGATTCCCAGGTTGAAAAAAGGGAATTTTAAAAAATGGTTGCAAGAAAAGCCCAACAGTTTCCTACTGTAAAAACAATTCACAGTTCTTAGAAAGGGTCTGAGCAGTACAGTAGAGCTACATTTACTGAAAACTTCTAGTGCTGATAAAGTCCTTAAAAAAAAAAAAAAAATTAACCCAAACGAACCCCAAATTAAATTAAACCGGGAGAACCAGTTGGCAGTCGAAGAGGAGAAGGAGGAAGAGGAGGAACAAGAGAAGACAGAGGAAGAGAAGGAAGAGGAGAAGGAAGAGGAGAAGGAAGAGGAGAAGGAGGAGGGCACTCTGTGCTGCCCAGGGAGCAGAGGAGCCCCTCTGCTCTACAGATAGGAGCCAAGAAAAAAAACCCTAAAAAATAAAATATATTCTTTAAAAAGAAAACCATCCAGTTTGGGTTTTTTTCCAGGCCAGGCGGTGAGGAGACCCCGTGCGTGAAGGCACAGCAGCGCGAAGGCAACGTGATCCCAGGGACCCCCGGCAGCCCCCGCTAGACGTTGGCCCCGTGAGGGGGGCACGGGCGGGCGTCTCGCTCGGGCTGAAATGAGAAGGGGGACAGAGCCAAATATCAGTCACTTGTGCCGAGAACACCCACCCCCCCGATTTATACCCCTCTCTAGGGTCCCTACCTCCCCGTGGCCAGGTTTCTGGGCGATGGGGGGTTTCTTGAGGATGCCTCGTCGCGGGGCCGGTGCCGGCCTGGCCTCCTCGTCCTCTGCTGCCGCGTCGCAGCCCCCGGCCAGGACGTAGTGCTGCTTCCTCAGCTCGCCCAGGCGCACCCGCTCCCCCTCCAGCCGCTTCTCCAGCTCCAGCACCTTCACCTGCGCCCAAACAGCCCTCCTGGGACTTGTGCTGGGGGGCAGAAGGGACCCGCCCTGCGCGGGTCCGGATCTGTCCACAGCCGCACCGAATCCACCTCATGGCCGTACCTGTGTTTCCATCTCTTCCTTCTTCAGCTTGATGAGGGACATGCCCGAAAAGTCCATGGTGTCTATGGAGAAAAGCAGGGCTCCTCACTCAGTGCACCCTCACACACCAAAAGCGAAGCTGGACAGACACCTCGGGGCGTTCCCCAGGCCAGAAAGGGATTGAGGTGTTTTCTTCTACCTTTTCCTTACAAAAGCCTCACCTTTCTCCTCAATCTGCTCCTGCCCCGACTTGGTGGAAGCCACCACGTTGGCGGCCATCTCGTTGACGTTGCGCGAGCACTCCTGGAGCCGGGCCAGGTTCCTGCTGCTCTTCTCGGCTTTCACCTGCAACAGGCACAGGGATGCTGTGGGTGCCACCACGGCACCTCCACCTGAGTGCTCGACACTTTGGGGTGCCCCAGGCAGAGGCACCGAGTGCCCCATGTCAGAGCTTGGGCACAAAAACCCGGGGGTGGAAAGGATGGATGGACAGATGGGAAGGTTTATCCTCAATGATCCCATCATGGCCAGACAAGGTGATCCCTGCAAAGCCCTTCAGCCCCAGGGCACCAAACCAGCTCTGCTCCCACCTGAGCCAAGCACATAGGAAAGACACAGCTATAATTTTAAAAATCATTTAAAAAATAATTTTTAAAATAATTTTAAAAATAATTTTATATTATATATAATATATATTTTTTTTACTTAAATATATAATTTACATGTATTTAAATATACTATGCATAATATCAATATCCTATTATATTTTATCTTATAATTAACTATAACCTATATTCATATATTAATTTAAACAATAAATTATAGTCTATAATTTATAAGTAATGTATTATAATATTGACATATAAATATATACATTCTATATATAAACTGTAAAATTAAAAACATAATCATTTTATAATTTTAGAATTATATATTATAACATACAATGTATTCTATATAATATATGTTATATTTATTATTTTATTATATTATTAGATACTAGATAATATATAATAAATTATATTATATATTAGTATATTTATAAAATTGATATATGAAAATAAAAATTATATAAATATATTAAACAGTGAATGCTATATTAATATAATCACATAATTACATATAACCTATAATATAATAATACATATAAATATAGATCTTAAAAATATATTTTTTAGAAAAAGAAATTTTTTTTTTTACACAAACATATGCATTTTAAAACCACCTGCTGTAAAAAGCCTTGTGGCTCCTCCGCTCCCCCACCTGCATCCTTGTTCACTCACTGAAACCTCCACCCATCACTTTCACCCACCCCAACAGGGAAGGTGGCAAGACCCAAATCCACCATCCTCAATTCTGGCTCCTGCAGCTGCTTTTTTGGATTTCTTGTTAGTTATTAACATTTTCTTTACATAAGAAGACAGGAGGTTTTACACACCTTCACTTCCAAGGCAAGCCCTGGGTGTGGGAATATTAGTGCACATAAAGACACATGGATTAAACTCATGGACTGCCTGGAAAATGGCAAAAGCTTTCCTTCTCCCTGCCCCAGCAGGCTACATTGCTGGGAATGCTGTGGAACAGAATGACCTATGGCTTCAGGAGACAGGCAGAGGATCCTGCTGGGACACCCACCTTGGAGGCAGCCACGAGCTGGGCTGTGCTGGCAGCGATTTCGTGGGAGCAGACGATCAGTTCCTCGTATTTTCCCATGTGCAGGACAACCCTGTCTGCCGACTCCCTGCATTACAGCCAGAAGGGAGATCGTATTAGAGACACCCTGCACCACAAGGCAAGTGCAGATTATTCGTCTCCCGCTAATATCCCTAGAAATCAGCACCAGACCTGGATCCAGCAGCTTTGTCTGTAATTATAGAATCACAGAATCATTAAAGTTGGAAAAGACCTCTAAGATCATCAAGTCCGACCATTATTAAAGCTCATTTACAGAGCAATTATTCAAAGCCTTGATCCAGACATTTTGGACAGAGAGAGGATTTTGTTTCCATGAGATTTTTAAATCTTTGTCCAAAAGACTCTCCACATTTCCTGCACAAGGATACCCTGCCCTGATCCCAACCACCCCAGCCACAACCACCTGAGCAGGAACCAGGACATGGATTATTTGATTTCATATTCTGCAAACAGGGAGGAACTGGCATCCCTAACTGGGTGACTGTGTGGTCCCACCCAGGCTATGATGCTCTACATGGAATTAGCAGTGAGCCAAATGAGGCTCCATAAGGAGTTAGCAAAGATGTTCCACAAGGGATTAGCAGTGGTGCTCCATGACGGCTCAGCAGTGGGATGCTTTGGATTATTGGGTGGTGGAGAAGCAAGAGCCAGCCCTGCAAGGGTGCAGCACATGGAGCCGTGTCCCAGAGGAACATCCCAGTGTGGGGGTACCTACACGAGCTGTGTGGCTCCCCAGCCCACGGCCTTGGAGGCAGAGATCAGCCCTTCGGTCCAGCGAGAGTTCTTGGCATAAAATTCCTGAGTTGTTGCTGCCCCCTGTTGTTATGAGAATATTACAGCCTGGATTAACTTCTGTCTAATACACAACAATAAATCCATATAAAATATATGTATAAAGTATAACAATATATAAATTTCATATATAAAGCCATAAACCAAGGCATCGACAGCATTTCTGTGCACTTTATGCTGCTCTTATTGACCTGTTTAAATAATTATCAAGAAAATCAGTGTTGGAGCCCCACGTCTGCAAAGTTTGGCTGGGTTTGTTTTAAACCACCCAAGTTTGGGCCATAATCTTTAGATGGACAAGGTTTTGCAAGGACAATAACAAAAATGTGTGCCAAGAGCACAGGGCTGAGCAGCCCATCTCTAGCAAGGCACTGCCAGAGTGCTGATAACATGGGAAACCAAGAAATCCAGAGTGTTTCTGCAAACTGGGGGAAATTCTCCTGTATTTCATGCCTGTGCAGAGAGATGAGGGGAGGACTTACCCGGCCACTTTCTACTATCTCCTTCTGTAGGTTTGTAGATGTTGTTACGAGAAGCCTGATAGCCTGGAATGAAGGAAAACAGGCTTTGGTGTTTGATGGGGGTTTTACAGAGAAGGACTGATGCTGTCAGTGGTGGCAAGTGACAGTTTTGTGCAGTCTTTGACAGCCCAGACTGGTTCCTGCAGTACTGACCTTCATTAGATCCGTGCAGGAGTTCAGAATCCTGCAGGGAAACAAGAGAAAAGTGTTCAGCATCCCCTGACACTGCATCCAAGGAAGGGGGCTTTGGTCTCAGTTAGAATGTGAGTCTTTTTTGGAGACCACCCAGCCTGGTTTGGAGCACACTCCAGTAGGGTACAGGTACGGGACACAAACCTGCCCATGGCCATCACACATCACCCCTCAAAACTCACCGCTCATTCACTTCCAGCTTAACACCAGAGCTCTCATTCCTGGCCTGGCTCATCATCTCCTGTTGGGAAACACAAGAGGAAGGGTTGGATGCCATGCTGCTGTGAGGGTGAGCAGGGTGGAGGAGCAATGGACACTCTGCTGCCCCAAGGCACCAAAGTGGCCCATCCTGCAGCTTCGTCTCACCTCTATCCGCCTGACGGCGTCCTCGATTGCCTCCGAGGTGGAGGCCATCTCCTTCTCAACCATGTCCCCCAGCTCTTCTTGCTTGATGTCTAAGCTCTTGGGCCTCAGCTCCTGCCAGAGGAGGCAGCAGGCATCAGCAGGTTTTAGACAGAAGGGAATATTTATAAGGAATAATTATAAACCAAAGTATCCGATTCCTTTTCCCCCTCTCCCCAAATAATTAAAGGTGCAGGAGCAGCATTCTGCAGCCTGCAAGGGTGAAGGCACAGGTGTCACCAACTTGCAGCAAACATGGCACAGGATCTCAGAGGTAAGAAATGCCCCAAATCAAGGTGACAAAACTCCATCACAGGAGCAGTTTTGGCTCCAGAGGGCTCTGGAGAGCTGACAGCCTTTGAATTAACAGTGGAGTATGGGAAAAGACTAACAGGGGCTTCACAAGAAAAAATATCTGAAAGTTGGGAATTTTTGTTCCACAGGGGTTACTGGGCTGAGAGACTTCAGCTGATCTGAGGGTGATGGGCTCTGGGCACCACCAGGAAGGGTCTCAGCACTCAGAAGCTGAGATGGCTCAAGGACAGCACCAGAACCTGTGGGTATGGGGGGCAAACCACCCCACAGTGCTCCCTCCAGCCAACCCTGCCAGCCACGAGCAGGAAGGTGGGTGCACTGGGCTCCATCTCCTACCTGGGCCAGCTGCAGGACCCCCCTCAGCGCCCGCCGCACGTCCCCCAGCTCGGCACGGCCCAGCCTCTGCCTGTCCTTCAGCTCGCCCAGGTAGTCCAGGCTCCGCTGCCCACAGTCCCGGCACATCTCCGTCAGCCCTGGGGAGAAGAAGGGTTGGTGTCAGGCCCCTCGCTGGGCAAGGGGTCCCTCCGCCCCAGCCCTGCCACCCTGCTCCCCTCATCTGTGGGGATGATGCTGAGCATCAGCAGCATCCAGCAAATTTCTTCTAGAAGACTATAGATGAGTTTCCAGGAGCAAAGTGATGTCCCTGGCTCAGCAAGGGGCACTAGAAAGCAGGGAATGTTGGGAAGGGGAGCATGGGGAGCTGGGGGTATAATGCTGTCCCCAGAAAAGATCTGCCCCATATCTAGCCCCTGGCAGAAGGAGCTTTGGCCCAGCCTCCCTGAAAAAAAATCCCCATGAGGAAAAATCCCCCCCAACACCCTCTGCACCCTGCACTCACGGTCGGCGTGGTCTGTGGGGGCCAGGTGGGATGTGGCGCTGCCGTTCACGATGGTGTCGGCCGTGAGGTGTGCGAAGAGGGCCAGGGCCCCCACCAGCCCTGCAGCATCTGCCGGGACAGGATGGGGTCAGGGACTGCAGCCCCTCCTTGAAGGCACTCAAGGATCAGCACAAGAACTCGGAGAGGCTCATTATTGACCCCTCCAGCTCGAATGGACACATGGGAACCCACCACCCCCACCACGGCCCTCTGTCACCAGGGCATTGCCGCCTGCCAATGGCCCCGCAGCAGCTGGGGGCTGCTGGATGTATGGAAACATGAGCAAGCTGAAGCAATGCCACCGGGTCCCAGCCCCAGGTACCTGCCATGGAGGCCACGTACTGCGCGTGCCCGTTCTCCAGGGCGTCCGTGGACTCCAGCGCCGCCTGCGCCCGGCTCAGCAGGTAATCTGTAATGAATCCAGCTTCGTTAGCACGGCTGGGCTGATGAGGGGCTGAACGAGCACAACTGCTGACTCTGCTGAGTGGGAGCCAGGACAGCTCGAGTCCTCATGGCCCTGGCTGGGTAACAGCACTAAAGCCTGAGCAAAACAGTGCTGAGATGAGAGTTAAAAATTCATCCTGGGAAGTCTGACCCCAATCTCCTTGGGCACGATGATAAAAATGCCTTGGGAAAGCTGAGATGCAACGTTATCTGTCCTGAAGGGAGAAGGGATGGCGTGTTTCTGCCCTACCTGGGGAGCTGGTGCAGCGGATGTGCAGTGGGTCATCCAGCTTGGCCACGGCATCACGGAGGATGTCCTCTGCCTCCCGCACCGTCTCCTGCAGGATGCTGAACTGCTCGTCCAGCAGCTTCTGCTGCAAGTTCTGCTCCTGGTTGCTCTGTTGGGCAGGAGGAACAGGTGAGTGGCACAATTGGGACACAGGACCCCCATCACCAGCCATTTCCCTTTTCCAGGATTAGAGCCAAGCATCCCATTACTGCTGGTGCAAGTGATATCCCACCGGCTACATCAGTGATGGCTTGGCTGAGCCCCCCAACTCCTCAGCACCCCCCAAACACATCTCACCCTGGCAAGTAGAGGAGCAGTGGGCTCTTCACACAGCACCTACCTTCTCCAGGAGCCTGCCCTGGAGCTCTCGGATCTCCCTCGTGGCCTTATCCACCTCCTGGCTCAGCTGCAGCTCCTTCTCCTTGATGAGGCCACGTGTGGACAGCAGCTCACACTCCTTCTCACTCACCGACCGCCTCAGCACCTCTTTCTCCGTGTGCAGGGCCTCTACCTGTGCACTGAGCTCCACACCCACCTGCCATGGGGCCAGGACAGCCCTGTCATTCACCTTATGAGCTGGGCCCATGTTCAGCCCTGTGATGGCTCCTTGTGCTGCTGTTGGACCTCTGGCTCAGCAGTGGTAGCCAGAGCATTGTCCTGCATGACAGGGGTTTGTGATGGGGATCTGGGCTCATCCTAAGCCCTGTACCTGCTTGGCCTGGCTGAGCGAGCGCTGTGCCTGGTCCAGCTCATCCCGCCGGGCATCCAGCTCCTGCCGCAGCTGCTCCATCTGCACGCTCTGGTCTTCCAGCTGCAACCACACCCCGTGCCCGGGGCTCAGCCCCTGCGAACACGCTCCGGCCCCGGCACACAGCCGGGATGGCAGGAATGATACCAGCCACATTTTGCAGGGTAGGGGTTTTGGGGTCTTGGGTGTGTGTGGGGGTGTCTCCTGGAAGGGCTCCTTTCCCCAGAGCAGGAATTCTGGGAGCAGCCACCAACTTGGGACCCAGAGAACGAAGGCACCCAAACCCACCAATTTGCATTGAGGCATTTTCTTGGTGGAAGGAAAGGCATATTTGGGCAAGAGGGAATGAAGCATGTATTAAACAATGCCTTCCTGATGCCAACTTCTTCCTGGATCAGGGGCTGACATCAACAATGACCCCTAGCCCCTGCGCCCAAACTGAGCACAGCTACTGCGTTTCCTGGGCTGGGAAGGGCTCAGTGCTGGCAGGAAAGCGGGGAAGGATCCAGAGCTGTGCCAGCTCACCTTCATCTCAGCCTCTCGCTTGACCTGCTCCACCTGAAATGCCAGCTGCTCCTTGACACGTGCCACCTCCTCCTGGCTCTGCTGCGTGACCGTCAGCTGCTTGGCGGTGTCGGCGTTCTGTGTGGGGACATGGGGTTCACCAGGGGACCCTCACCATTGCCACATTCATTCCAATCAAACACTGGCTTAGAGGATAACTCCAAGATGCCTTTCTCACAGCACCCAGAATGCTGACTGTCAGTGGACATGGATTTAAGGGGTGCCTCCCCAGCTATGCTCAGAGTTCCCTGGGTGCAGGGCGATGAGACTGATACAGGGGGCTCGGGGCAGGCAGGAGCCGCCCCAGCAGTGGCAGAGGGACCAAGGCAGTGTCAGTCCCTGCCTGCATAGAACATTACCTTCCTCAGGAGCTCGGCGTGCGTGTTGATGAGCTCGCTGTGCTTCTCCTTCAGCTTCGTGTAGCGGATCTCAGTGGCGTTGGCTTTCTCTGCAGGGGTGAGAAGCCCCTCAGCAGCCGTGGCACAGGCGGCCCGCGGCCGATGGGCACTGCAGGGCACCTACTTTCGGCTTCGGCACAGAGCCGCTGGGACCTGTCGCTGTCCTGCTTCACCCTCTGCAGCCTCTCCAGCTCATCCCGCAGCTGCTCGTTGTCCACCAGCGCCTTCTGCTTCTGCTTGCGCTGCTCCTCCACTTCTCCCTCCAGGCTGTTCACCTGTGCCTTGAGCTCTGTGATGTATCGCTGTGCCTGCAGGACACCAGCATCAGGCACTGGGGCATGGCCCTGAACTCATGCCCTCCCCAAAAACCCTAAACTGCAATTTAGGCAAAGTAGCTGCAGGATGCACAGGAAAGCTCTCCTGTTTATCCCTGCAGCTGCTCTGTCCCCGCTGATAAAACTGGTCGTGACAGCAAAGGACAAGTCTCACATGCCTCCACCCCATCTCCATCAGGAGTCTGGTCCTGACACTGGGAGAGGTCCTAACTCGCAGTGCTGGATGTCCCTGGATGACCCCACTCCTGCTGCATCCCCTCGGAGTTTCCACTGCATTCCCCCCACCAGCTACTCCCCAGCTGGGCTTTACCTCCAGTTTGATCTTCTCCATCTCCGCACGGAGTGTGTCCAGCTCCTTCTTCAGGCTCTCGATCTGTGCGTCCCTGTGGACACAGGCAGGTTGGTCCCACGCGGTAGCAGCCACTCCCCTCCACCACTGCCAGACCCTCCCCATACCTGTCATCCCAAACGCCATTGGGGGGCCCAAAGGTTTGCTCAAATAGATCCGAGGTGATCTGGGGAAGACAGAGGCTGCTGAGCTGAGCCAGGCTATGGGTGCCTGTCCCCGCTGTCCGCCCATCCCTGCGTCCCCGTTCCAGCCCCGTGCCCCCACCTGTGGCTCCGTCGTGGAAGTTGTGCTGATCTCAATGAGATTCTCTGGCTCGTCATCCTCAGGGGCTTCCTCAGGGATGACAACCACTGGCTTCACATGCTCAGCCAGTGCGGATGCCCGCAGAAAGTTCGGGGGGCTCTGTTGGGACAAGAAGTTGTGGTGGTATCACAGGTGATTTTGGGAACCGCAGGAGACAGAGTGCCAGGGAAGGGAGGCAGCCAACCCTGTGCTGCTGATAGAGCCAGCAGGACCCTCTGCAGCATCCCCAGACCACAAACCCATCCATGGGGACACCCCCGTGCACCCTGAACCCACACAATCTCCAAAGTATCACCAACAAGCACCACTCCAAATCCTGCCATACCTCTGGCAGCCGAGGGATCTGGATGAGCCGCTTGAAATACAGCATGTCAGATGCTCTCTTAAAGAAGTTTTTGAGGCTGGAGAGGACGGAAAGACAAACTGCTCGCACGGGAGGGGGTTTGGCAGGAGGGAAGGGACCCCATCACCCCACCTTGGCCCCAAATTACCTGCGGAACTGCTCATGGAAGCGATCCCGGTGGCCCTGCAGTGTGTCTGCCGGCAGACCTGGGAAATGAGGGACAGTCGTGACTGATCTGGGGCTGCACATGTATTCACATGCACCTGGAGCCCTCTGCTGCAAAAGCCAACAGGACAAAGGCCAAGTGGGAGTGGGATGTGAGGCATCAGTGTGGGAGTGAGGTATCCCCATCCCTGGCACAGGGACCAGGGATGTGGTGCAGGGAGAGGTGGGTGGGGGAACCACAAAATACCCACACGAGGCCACTGGCGCTGCACTGTCCAGCAATCCTGTGCAGGGGGCTGGCAGGCCAAGGCACATGGGTTGGAATTAATCAAGGACAAGTCCTTCTGATTCCTTTGTCTGGAATGTCTACATGGGATGGAGCAGGCCCTTAGAGCCTGGCTGGGACATGGCGATGGATGCCTCAATCCATTCAAGCCTGATCTCCAAATTCAGAAGCCCAACTCTGGAGAAGACCAGCATGGAGCATATCCCAGGACTCACAAGAGTGCAGCTTGAACATTAACTTGACGGAGTAGTGGTAGAGGTGGCTGCAGTCCTGGATGACCTGGATGAGGGGGGCCAGGCGGCACTGCACCGCCGACATCTGCGACACGGCCATCGACGTGTTGAGCTGCCTGAAAACTGAGGGGTTGAGCTGCGTGAGGCACCGGCGCCGTGTTTGCAGAGCCGGCTCCCTCCCGGCCACTCCGCTTGATCATTAACCACGGCGGATGTGGCTTTGCCGGGACACGGGGAAAACACCAGCGTTGCTGCCCGTCTGTCCCGCTGAGCTGGGAACAACCTTCCCCCACCGAGGAAGACAAACACCCAAAGAGACCACGGTAGCAGAGAAAAGGCAGAGGGATCAGCTCTGCCCTGATCCCAAAAAGGAGGGATTTAATCCCGGGACGCTGCCCTTGAGCTGATGCAAATAATGCAGCTGGAGGAAGCGAGAGGTTTTGCTCCATTCTATTTAATCATGAGAGGATCTGGGAGAGGATCCCAGGGCAGGGGACGAGCTCGCCGGCGCCGCAGCCTCGCCTGCCCCTGCTCAGAAACAGATCCCTTCCCCTGGCAGAAATCCAGGCATATCCACCCCGGCTTCTTCCCTGCTCAGCTTTAAAGTATTTATGAATATAAATTCTCTGTATAACTGGGTCAGGAGGAGAAGCAGGAGGCTGACAGGAGCCGGGAGCACAGTCTTGCCTGCTGTGCCCTGTTTTCCAGGGCAGCTCCGTGTTCCTGACTCTTGACAGAGGAAGAATCCACCGCCTTTCTAAGTCATCTAAAAACTCCTGGAGAAGGAAGTGAGAGATGCAAACATGGGCAAGGGCCTCCAGCCCTCCCTGAAGGCATTTCAGTGAAAGGAAATGAGCCTTTAGAAAGAGGTATAGCCCTATCCTCTGCTTCTAGGGGATAGAAAGGATTTGGGTAATGCATATGATTAATGTGGCTGTACCAAAAAGAAATAAAAACATATTTCAGAATGGCACACTCTGCATTGCTCGGGTGGGCTCAAACCAGCCACATTCCTTATTTTCCTACAACTGTCCCTACAGAGCATCAACCAGGGAATCCAACTCAGAAATCTCATGGGAGAAGGAGGAAGGACTGAAGCCTCCAATCTCAGCCTCCCGGAACTTTATTCCCGACCAAAGAGCGAAACTATTGCTCAAGAGCCCTGGGGCGAGCGGGAGGGACCTGCCGCCTCCTCACCTGACTCTGACAGCTTCAGCTCACAGTCCAGGTAGTCAAACAGCTCAACCGTCAGCTGGAAGCTGCCAAAACAAACCAAAACTCCATCACTCCGTGGCAGAGACATCCTTGCTCTGGCTGCTCGAGTTCACTGAGGGTCCTCATGATGGCAAGGGCTCCAACTGGGGGTTTTGCTCCCTGCATTTACATCCCTCACTACTCTGCAGGTGCCAGGACACTCACATGTTGTTCACATCCGTCCCCGCAGTCTTTTCCAGCACCTCATCCGACACTTCCAGGCCCGGGGGGAACTCAGGATGCTTTGGAAAAGGAAGAAAAAATGCATCAGTTGCTGCTCATATTTTTGCTGGTGCAAACACACCCCCCAGCAAAGCCCCATCCCCCCAGTACAGCAGGTGAGAAGGTGGCAGAGGGTCTCACCTTGACGTGGAAGGAGATCTTGGTGAGCAGCAGCCGTGTGTAGATGCTCACCAGCTGCCCATATCTGTCGTGCAAATGGCCCTGTGGAGACACAAGGGGAAACATGGAGAATGCGGATCCAGCAGAGCCCACATGTGTCAGTGAACCTGCACCAGCCCTATGGCTCTTGTGCCCTCTGCCATGGACACAAACATCAGTCCAAGGGAGCAGAGACAACAGGGTATCTGAGGTGGTGCTTTACCCTCTCTGTGCCCACAATGTCACTCACCACTCACTTCCAGACCCCCTGGGAGGCACAAACCTCCACTTCACCCCACTCACCCACAGGTCTCCCGTCTCTCGGATGTTGCTGCGGTACCTCTGGCAGTCCTGGAGGACCTGAGGACAAAAACAGGAGGGATGTGGCACAGCGGGGCTGGCACAGACCAGCACCTGCCTGTCTGCTGTGACACTGGGAAGAGGATGGATCCAATCCTTACATCACTCCAGCTTTGTGAGAACTTCCAGCCTTTCAATGGCACCCAAAGATTGGAGCTTTGTGCAGGGAGGTTTCAAAGGTGCGAGATAAGAGTGCCCTCACAGCCCCACAGCCTAGGAAAAGTGTCTGGGACAGGGAGGGGAACCCATCCTCTGTGCAGAGGGACATCTCAAGAGGCAAAAATTTCCCCCACCAGCAAAGCAGGAGGGATGTTCCATAGGGGACACTCACATTGGGGTGTCCGTCACGCAGGACCTTGTGCAAGACATGGCAGAACTTCCAGCTGAGGATGGCGCTGCTGGGCAGGGGCAGCCCGATGGCGTAGGACCAGAAGGTGAACGCTCCCTTCTCGTGGTGTGTGCCCAGGATGATCCCTTCCCTGCAGTCAAGGCCAACTGGATACACATGGAACAGGGCACAGGCTGGGCTGGGGACTGTTCAACTTCCATTAAAAAGAGGACACACACTGGGTGCAGAGAGATCACCAGTGCGATGCTGCACCCACAGATATGACCCCCATTCATCTTTTTCTTGCACCTCCCCCTGCCCCAGGGCACACCAGGACTCTCTGCTTTTTATTGCCAAAGAATCACAATTTTATAGGCTCTTGTTTGCCTTTTCGCTGATGGATGAACCTACATGATGCCACCCCTCAGCCAAGCTCTGTGTGGGTCTTCTGCCTCCCAAACCTCCATGGCCCCAAATGCCTCCCAAACCTCCATGGCCCCAAACCCCTCCTGCCTCAGCCCAGGATCTCCTCCGTGCTGTCCAGGAAAGGATACGGCGGGCATGTTTCTCCTTCACTGGTGCTTCCTGTGTGTTTATGGCTTTGCTGATGCTGATGGCCTGCAAGAGGAGGGGAGAGCATGTCAGACATGGTGTGACCCCCATGGCTACCCCATCCCCCCCGAAGCACAGTGCTGGCGCTTTTGGGGAATACCCTGGATTTTAGCACTCACATGTCACCTTAAAGTCATTTGCAACACTTCAGAATAGGCTTTTTTATCCTCAAACAAAGAAGCCCATGAAAATCCCCCATCCTCAGTAGGATCTGTCAGAATCAGGCCCCTCCCATCCGCACTGCTGGTGCTCCCGGCTGTCCCTGTCCCAGGAAACCAATTTTTGCATTTTTGCAGCCTGAACTCAGCGCCGTGCCCCGGGAACATTAAAGCACGACAGCGAGATGCCAAATTCCAGGGTTGTTTGTGTAATCACAAGGAGCCTTTGAACCAAGGGGGGAGTGGTTTGGGGTGTTTTTGGCTTCGTGCAAACAGCACGTGGGGAAATGCAGCCCCCAGGCAAGGAGGGAGTGGTGGCCACAATGCCCATCTTGATGGAGCAGAAATCCAGAGCAATGTGATTAGTGGAGGAGGATTATCTATATTTTGATGTGTTTGATCACAGTACACTTTAAATTATTAATTTATTACAAAAGATGACCCTAGACAGGGGTCGCTTGTGTCTCCCATGTGATGATGGGCTATGAAACGGAATTGCTGTGTTTGATGAGGATCTTCCTCCTCCTCGCCAGGTCCCTGCAGACTCAACTGAGCTGCTTCACCCTTGCAGGAGCACTTGGACTGTGCCTGTGTCCATGAGCCCTCTGTCTCCAGTAGAGGATAAAGGTCCCAGCTGGGAAGGCAGGAAGCAGCCCCGCCACCAGCATTCATGCCAGAAGAGAAACTCAGTCAATATCTGCAGCCCCACAGCCCTAAAACCTTATAAAAATCTCATCTACCCTCCTGGGGAAAGCACCTGCTTCCATACAGCTGCTTGTCCAGGGATGCCTCTGAATTGAGGCACTTTCCTGCAGGAGGAACTCGATGCTGAGTTATCAAGTGCTCCTGACTTATGCAGGAGGAACCTGATGCTGTGCTGAAGAGGTGATGCCAAAGGTGTCAATGCACCAAATCCACCCCAAAAGAGTCTAAAATGGTTGTGCCCATGAACTGGGCAAAATCACCACAAATGCAACCTAAAAAGTGAGCCTGTTCCAAAACTGTTCCCCCAGCTGCTGAGGAAAGGAGCTGATTTTGCTTTTCCTGCACTGGGAGAGCCCCGGTGTTACCCTGCCATGTGGGGCCGTAAAGCAGCAGCAGAGTTAAGCCGGTGACTTGCTGTAATCCTCTTATCCCCAAAGGTTAACGAGCCTGGAGAGCCCAGGAACAGGGAACAGGCACTTGCAGCACAGCTGCCTCTCCTGAAGTGCCTCCACAGCCACCTGAAAGCCTGGAGCCAGTGGAGAGACTGTGCCCTCGACTACAGCTCAGCCAGAGAGATGTGCCACAGGTCCCCAGGGTGCCAGCACCTCCCAGGATTACACCAAAGTGAGAGTTATTGACAGAAAGGAAGATTTATCAAGAACTAGGGAGCGACAAGGCGAAAGTTTTGCAAGGCAGGGCTTGGAAATGCATCTTGCAGCGAAGAGCTGCTGAAGGGGTTATTGCATCTTGTTGAGGTGCTTTGCATGGGGGGCGTGGGGCAGACACAGCTCCCAAACCTGAATTTTTGCTGCCTGCCGTAAGCAGAAGTAGGACAATGTGCTTGTCCCAACCCATCACACTCATCCCAACCCATCACACTCGTCCCAACTCACTGGTGGGACCTGAGCCCCACAGGTGGAAGGGCCAAAGTGTGAGACGAGGGCAGACCCCCAGGAAAGGAAACACTCCTGTCCCATATGCCCAGGGACAGGAGCTCAGCTGCTCAGTGGGATGGGACTAGGGCTGGAACCCACTGGCCTGTCCCAAAACCGAGCAGTAATTCCTGTTGGTGCTGGTGGTTTTATTGGGTTTATTGCCCTTAATCTCATTTCCAGACCAACCAGCCAAAAATTCAGCCCGGGAGCTGTTGGACAGGCTGGTTTCATCCTTAGTGATTCAGTGCTGAGGTTTCATTGAACCATTTTACATCCAGCACATGGACTGGACCCGTGCAGGGGCAGCCCCAGCCCACCCACAGCACTGCCATGACAGAGACACCATGTCCAGCATGGTCCTAAATAAACCACAGCAGCACTGAACCAACGCCAATTCCTCAGGATTGCTGTGTCAGTTGTGCTTCCTCTGCCTCCAAACATCAGGTTGGTCAGGAGATACATGAAATTGGGATGGTGGGACCAGTGATGGGCATGGGGTGATGCTGCAGCCTGGGACACGGGTGTCTTCAGGATGTCCCTGTTGGCTGCAGGGCTCTGAAACAGGGAGATTCACCCTTGATCTGACCTCGTGAGACACCACCAGCATGTCCGGCGATGGGCAGGTCTCTGCTGTCACCACAGGTGCACAACCAGCCTGGTCAAAACTTTGATGCAACCTTGTGGACTGTTCCCCATCCCTGACTGGGAGCAGTGCAGCCCCAGCCCTGCCGGGGGTGGGGGTCCGACCCCAAAACCTGCCGGGCTGCGGGCTGTGGGAGCCCACAGGGTACAGCCCTCACTCCTTACTCACAGTCCTCACGTACCAAGCCGGTGACTAAAGCCGGGATCAAAGCACCCAAATGAAGGAGCACAGTTTACATCCACCCTTTCTTTCCAGGTTGCTTTTAATTATGGCTGATCCTCCCGCCCACGGCTCCCCGAAGCCCCGGCATCCTGCGGGGCCACAATCCCCACCTGGCAGGTGGATGCCAGGTCCCAAGGCAGGGAAAGATTTTTCTAGCAGCAGGATGTTGAGCTGGAAACCTCCCTGGCCAGGTGGTACGAGGGCTGTTGAGACACCTGAACTAGAAACAGCTGCTCCAGAGTTCCCTTCCTAACACTGCTCCTTCCCAAATTACACCAAGGAAGCACCACTCAGCAGTCACAGACAATGTAATCCTGGAGGCTTGGGAGCTCGCTGGATTTTTAACATTTTTGTTTCAGAAAAGCAAAAACTGGCAAGTTTTGCCTCCTGCCAGGCTGCCGAGTGGGATGGTGGCTTCCTACTTCCCACACGAGGCTGCTCCAAGGGGAACATCTGAATCACCCCGGCACAAGACCTGGAAAAGCATTTTCAGGGAAAGCAGGAGACCTGCATATCACCCACGAGCACCTGGGGGGTGGGGGGATCACAGCAGGGTCAGCAACCCCCGTCTGTACCCACAGGTATCACCCCGGCCCTCGCAGGGGAAAAGGTGATGGGGCTCTGGATTCCTGCATCATCCTTCTCCAGGATGGTAAGGAATCCTGGAGGGGATGTGCCACCGGCATCTCTGTGACACAGAAGCGACCTGTGGCCAACTCCACAGCTGCTATAATTAGAGCTAAAAGGCAGATCAATACCCACGTACTGACACTGGAACAGTTCTGCTCTCACTGAAGCACCACTACAGAAACCACACCAAGATAAAGCTCCTTTAGAACAGTTTTTCAGCAGTTGCTGGAAAAAAAGGGTCAGTTCTGGGTGGTGAATGTGACTGTCAGCCAGTGAGCTTGGGGTCACAGAGCTAAAACCTCTAATGGAGAGCGACCACCTCTTTGCCCTGTACACAGCTCTGCCCACAGCACCCCTGGACTGAGTAAAGTTGTAACTGTGCAGGGCACCAGTCCCACTGAAAAGTCCCAAATGCCCTGGAAGGGCAGGCGGGAGGAGGGTGCACGGGGCAGCGCTGCCGCCACGATTCTTTATCAGCGGTGCCCAGTGGGACGACTGAAGGAGACGCGTCCAGAGGGAACCGGAATTGCTGGTTTTCTCGTGTTGCTCCCCAAACCCAACAAGCTCCATTTCCTACCCACTGTGACCCTGCTAGGCCTGGAATTCTCACCTGTCTTCACCAGCGCCCTCCTGGGCCAAACCAGCCCAGGGGCCAGGGAAGGGCCAGCAAAGCAAAGGGGTAAAGGGGAAAACACCTGCGATGAATGCACCGCCTGCCAAACCACAGGGGTCAGAGGATGTGTGCAGTGGGTACTGCTATTCTTGCTGGGACAGGAGCGAGCCCGTTGCTCTGTCCATCCCTCTGCCCATCCCTGCCCACGCTGTTGGAATGATTCATTTCCCACCAGCCATATGCCGGCCCCATCGGTGCCCGAGCATCGCCCACCCTGCGGGGGCCACAGGGCTACAGGCATTCCGGCCAAGGCAGACACCACAGGGCACAACCACGTTTGGGCTTTGTTTTAGCTCAGCCACCCCCGTGGGTTCACACACCCCCACCCCCCGGGAAGACCCCAGAACCGCGAGGGCCGAGGGGAATCCACCCGCGGTGCCAAACACCCCCCGGTGTCGTTGCAGCCAGGACTGGGACCGGCAGGGATGCGGAGATGCCCATTCCCGGGGCGGCGGGCGCGGGGGGGAGCCCCGGGATGCTGCGGAGCCCCCGACTCGGCCGACACCGTGTAAAACTTTCCCCGTGTGCTCCGGGCCGTGTTTACCTGCGATAAGGCCCGCGAGGCGCGGGGGGGACGCTCCGGCCGCCCAGGGCCCCGCTGCCCTCCGGGGCGGGGGCGCACGGCGGGGCCGGGCCGCGGGGCCGGCGCGGGGGCCGCGGAGCCCACGCGGGACGGTCCTGCGGCCGCGGTGGGAGGAAGCGGCGGCGCAGGTGGGGGCGGGGGAGCGCCGGCACCGGGCACGGACGGACGGACGGGCAGACACGGGGCCGGACAGAGGGACGGCGGCCGCGCAGCCCCACCGGGGGGGACCCCCCGAGAACGGGGACCCGCGACCCCCATCCCATCCCATCCCATCGCCCGGGAAGCCCCCGCCTTCAGCGCGCCCCAAGGCAATGCACCGCGAAACGGGCCAGGACCAGGACCGGGACAGGGACCAAGACTAGGACTAGGACTAGGACCGGGACCGTGCCCACAGCCGGTCCCGGGGCCGCGCCACCCCCTTCCGCCGCCCTTGCCTGGTTCTTGTCGAACTGCTCCCGCTCCGCCTCCAGGCTGTGCCCGCCGCGGCGGTTCAGCACCCGCGCCGGCACGCTCTTGATGCTGTTCATGGCGGGGCTCCGGGGCTCGGCGCTGCGGGCTCCGCTCCCCGCGCCCGGTCCCGCTCTCCGGGCGGCAGCGACCGGCGCCGCCCCCCCCGCCCCTCCCGGCCGCGCACTGCGCCGAGCGCGGGGGCGCCCCCGGCGGCCGCGCCCGGAACTGCAGCCCCCCCCCCCCGCGGGCAGGTGCGACCCGCGGGCCCGGGCGGGGACACGGCGGGACACGGGGGGGGACACGGGGAGGGGACACGGGGAGGGGACACGTCCCCACCGCCCCCGCGGGCACCGAGACGATTCCCCAGCTCAGGGAACATCACACACGGCGGGGACGGCCCCGCGCGACAATCCCCTCTCATCCCTATTAGCCATCTCCTCCCCTCGCCCAATACACCTGCACACACACACACACACACGGGGCACGTTAAGGACCCCGGAGCTCCATCGCCACCTTCTTCCCTTTAGGAAAGTCGCGAGCAGAGCGCGCATCCACCCTGCGGAAAGGCCGCGGCTGAACAGAAGCTTTGTTGTCTTTAATAATAATTCGGTCCGAGGATACAATAGCAAAGGGCTCCCTGGAGTATTTGAGCTGCTTCCAGAAATAAGGCACCGGGTTTGAAGTGTTTCCATACGACTGTGGTAAATAATGCACTTGGCTTGTAAGTCAGTCAGTGCTGAATAAATTAACCCCAACATTCCCCTTCTTTCCATTCCACAAAACCAGGGCAGCCCTGACACAAAATCCTAGAGCTCTGCAGATCCTTGTTGCACCACTTGACCTCAGTTTTCTGTATTGATTTTAAAGCTATCAGTGGGGCATTTTAAACTCACAAGGGGTTTAAACTCAGAATTCATCCAGTAAACTCAAACACATTTAAAGCAGAGACCACAGCTCCCGCTTGGAAGTTGCACCAATTTCTCTGTAAAGCTGCTGGGCAGCTTCAGAGTGAGCAGCATGGTATTGTTATCACTGGCTTTTTAGGGGGAATTTTTGTCAGTCACAGCAGGAGATTCTGAGTATGGAGCCTGGAAAGGTTCTGTACAGGTAGAGGAATAAATGCACTACAAAGGCTTGTGGAAACTGGAAAAGAGATGGAGCAGCTGAGCTTCCCTCAGTCAGCAGCTCTGATCAGAACTGGTCAACTAATTTTGGGGCAATTAGTACCTGAAGGAAAGGCTGTCATCGGGGTAATTAAAGAGAAAGCAGAAAACTACATGAAAGAGTTAACAAGTGGAGTCCATGGAGTGTTGTGTTTCACTGCAATTAATTGGTGGCAGTGGATGCAGCCAGAGACTCCCACCCTCGGCTGCCCCCACGCAGGAAAAACGCTGGCACAGCTCTGGGGACTTGCCACAGGTGTCCCCAACTGCTCCCAACCTGCACAGGACCGACCAGCCAGCTTGTGTCTGTGCTCAGAACCATCAGGAATTAAGTACTAAATATGTTGGACAGTGTGTTAAACAGGCAAAAAAGACACAGCAAAGTATCACCTTTATTAACTTATTTGATCTTTTAGTTAAAAAATAAGTTCAAACTGTGATAACAGAATGTGTCTTGCCCAATAGGCAAAGATAAAACCAGGTTAAATGCTAAAAAAAAAAGGTCACATGATGCTTGGCTGCTGCTCTACAGTGCAAACAGAGCCCACACACACCTGATCCTATAAACTTTTGCTGGAAGAACCAGCTCCTGAGTGTGAAAGAGTTGTTCTGCCCATGTTGTGGGTGACAGCTCTCCCATTTCAATTCATTTCCCAGTTCCTGCTTACAACACTAATTGGGAACTTCCTATAAACATTATTCATCTCTCTGCACAAGGCAAGAAGTCCAGAACAAAAACAATATACTAACAACAGAAAGAAAAAGCATACTTGGCTGTGTCATACTCTATAAATATTTCTGAGCCACCATAAAAAAATAAAAAGATAAAAAAAATACTTCCTATGTTGTAACAATTACACACTTCAGATTCTTAAAAAACAAGCTAGTGTTTAACCTGAGCTCTCAGCTATAAAAATAGCTTTGTTAATCTTGGCATAATTCTGTGTTTTATTTCAAGATAAAACACATTCCCGCAGAGTCACATCTTTTCACCACTTGTGGGTCTTTCAGACACTCAGAGAATCATGTTAAAAAATGAGGTAACTTTCCATTGTAACTGCTGGGTTGATCTTGAGTCCTCAGAATTACTTCTGTGTGAGAAACTTCTTAATCTACTACAGAAAATTAAAAGATTTTTATTCAAAAGCAGGAACGTTTCCTTTAAAATATATAAAATATAAAAAGCAACCACATGTAAAAATACACACATTTTTACACTGCAAACAGAATAAGAACACAGAGTAAAAATATAAACAGGAGAAAGGTAAAAGCACTTTACAGAAAGGCACAGTCTCAGGGGTACCAAAGGGGTGTTTGGGAATAAAAGCTTCCCAGTTTGCTTTGTGCAAAGGAGTGATCTTTGTGTCCCTGGCCAGTCCCTGAGTCACCATTTAGGAGCAGTGGCACATGCTATGTTGTCCAAAACCAAATATAGCCCTTTACTCACTGCTTTCCTCAGTTCTTCAACTCTCCCCCACCCAATCTCCCTCTAAAGACAAAACAACTGACTGATGAGAATGGCTCAATCCCTGGCAGCCAGAGAGGAAATTACCCTGATGTTTGTCAGTGCACCTGCCCTCAAATGGTTTCAAAGCAATTTTAAACCCGAACAAACACAACCAAAATCAATTCAGTCACTTCTGTGTATGAAGCTGCACAAATGTTGTTATTTCTGGACCTGCTACCAACTCTGCTTCGGATTTATCCGATCACAGCCATTCAGTGCCTTTTAACACACAAAGAAAATGGGAATTGTGCATTAGGCAGTGACTTGCAGAGTCACTAACTCTTGTCATGGATGTACAGTGGATTGTGGGTGCGTTTGTTCCACCGGCTCTTTCTCACTTGAAGCAAATGGGATTATTTCTGTAGGCTCAGCACACGCTCCCCACTCTGCTGCCTCAGCACAGGGCTCAGCACTTTTGGGGATTTGCTCCTGAAACTTTTGAACATCAGTGGTTTCAGGATGCAACTCACAGTGTTGGCTTCAACCTATAAAACCTCCGGCTGCTTTTACCTCAGGGCTCTTTTTAGGAAAAGAGCAGCTCTGCACAGGAGCATTTCAGCATTCCAGCTACTCAGCATCCACCTCCTCCCAGTGCCCCATTAGCTGCACTCCACAGACACGATGGATTTTGGGGGAAGACTCAGTGTCTCCAGGCTTAATGCAGGAACAGCAGAACATGAGGGTGCTAAAAACCACCCCCACTCCTCAGGGCACAGAGGGTTTGGCTCCACAGGGGAGAAACAGCTCAGGGACTGCAGCTGGAATATCTGAGAGGGAACTGAACACCAGTTCCCTGTTGGATCGAAGTCGATCCATATGAGAAACCCAGAAAGCCACAAAGCTTCACAACCCAGCTGGCTCTGTGATACCCTCCCTCTGCAGGCAGGAGCTTGGTTGTGTCAGCACTGGAAGATTTCTTTTTTTGCCGTTTTTTCTCCTCATTGTTGCTGGTTCTTATTCAGTTTCAAGTGGTGTTCAGGATTTTAACCATATCTGGTTACTCTTTTGTCCTCAGAACCAGACAATGTGGTGCCTATTGCAAGCATCCAATCCACATCAGGGGAACAAATAATCAGAGAGTGAGAAATTTCCTGATTCCAAAAGAAAAAACAATCTGCTGTGAGCAAGGCTGCTTGGGATATTCTGAAACAGCTCTATTCAACACATTCTACTTTTGGGGCTCTGAGCCCAGGAACAATATTCTAAAACAGCTCTTGGCCTTGGCCCTGGAAAACACTTCCCAATCTCTCATTCAACAATGTTCACATCCTTGATCCTGTTATCTGTAACACACAGAAGGGCTTTAACTACAATAAGCAGCCTTCAGGTACTGGGGAATGGAGCTGTGAGATCTGACTGCCCAGAGGATGAGGAACATGCTTGAGGAAAGTTTAATTATTTGACTAAAGGAATTATTTGCTGCCTTAATATCTATTTGCTGTTACAGTACTCACAAGAGTTTTACTGGAAATGCACTTAGAATCCTGTGCCAGGCTCATATCAGAAATCCATAATGTGTATTAATATTGCAGATGCATTTATAAAAAGAGAAGCAAACAAATAAAGATCAAATTGAAAACACCTTCATGCTCATGAAACATCATAGAGTTAAGAAGGAAGCTTAGCATCTCTTTCTTCTGCAGCAGATAACTGGCTTTTGTGTAGAGTTTCTGCAAGTTCTGTTGCCTATATTGTAATGTAAAAACCCTACCTGGAAATCAAAGGACTCAAGAGAATAAAAATTCCAGAGCTGCCAGGTTCAAGCTGGCATTCTCAATTCCCTCTTCTCCTCCCTCCCCCAAGCAGGGCACAGAATTCAACCCATACAAATTCTTACTGATTAAATTCTAAGGTATTTCTTATGTTTTAAAGCTCAGTTTAAAACCGCCCCAGGTGAGCCTGGTTTTAAGCACAGATTAGTTGGCCTGCATAGATTAACTAAAACACGCTTGACGAGTTTCTACCCAGAACTGCTCTGAAAGTAGATCAAAGTTCCACAGATGTGGCTCAGGATCTGCTCCCCCAGTACCCACGAGCCTGCTTTATGTTCTATCCACTGAAGCCCCAGTTCTGAACGAGAAGCCAATTTCCAAGCTCCGAAATGCAGGCTCAGGTTCTAAAGCAGAGTCATGGGCAGCCGGAGTGGCCGAGCTGTGACGTGCCAACCAGTCAGCAGGAGCCAGACAGCTGATGGGGCTGGGCAGGAGCCACAAGCAAGCCCTGTGTTGTAGGGAGCTTTTCAGGAATCCTCCTACATGGATTTGCAAAAGACTAAACTGCTGCTGTCTTCCCTGGTGAATGAAATCCTGCAGAGGAGCTGCCGAACAAAATCTCCTTTCAGTTTATGCAAACGTTGGCACAACAATCTTTACACTCACTCACTCAGTCCCAGCACAGCGAAGGGTTTATGGCTCTGAATGTTATAAAAATTGCTTTGTCTGTTACTTACAGAAACGTTGTTCTGGTCAAGTTCATCTGAGGCTAAAAGGAGTCCAGCATTTTCAGAGGGAGGTGATGTGTGAGGAGAAAGCAGCCTGCTCTAAATCCAAGAGCCTAAATCCTCCCTTTGGGATGTACATCAGCACAAGTGGACTCATTTCTAGTGACAAATGGTACAATGTCCTTGTCAAACAGGGTAGAAATTCTTACGGATATTTATGAAAACAAGCGACTCCTTCTCCAATTACTCCTTCTGTCCACATACCCAACAAGAACTCCCTATCAGTGCTCATGCTCATAAAATAAGCTGCCAGACAGTCACATACAGGTTTTTTCTTTGACCACTGAGTATATGCTCTGACCCTGCAATGAAGGAACTAAAATTAACCCACAAACCCCCCTAAATTTATTAAAGCTGCGTGTCTGGTTTAAATTCATACCCAAAACTATCCTATATATAATCTATTCCCTATACTGCCCTCCTTTCCATGAACATAATAATAAGCAGTTCTGACTCTAAGCCTCTGGGGCAGCAGAGTGGTGAGTGTGCACTGAGCCTGAGAAATCATCTCAAATGCTTCAAGTGAGAAAGAACCAGTGTTCATTTTTTTCTAGGCCTCCTACAGCTTGCCCCAAAATGACTTCTTCCTTCCATCTGTTTAGACACATGCAAAAGTCAAACCCTGTCATGACCTTGAGGATCCTCTAAAAGAATCCTATAAAAAATTCAAGGACCTGCAGCTAAGGCAGGCAGGAATTGTCTCTATTTTATAAACAACATCCCCCTCGTGCTCTGCTAATGGAGTGCAAGTCAAGCATAAGGGATAGGATGTTCCCAATCAGTATTCCTGAGCACCTCAACCTATGGGAGAATAATCTATACTATATCCATGTGGCTGCTATTTGGAATAAAGTGAGGGCTCTGGGGGAGAAGGCTGAGGTTCAGACGAGCAATCATCTGTCCAGACTCAGCCACAGCACGATGCAGCTTCATCAGCAGGGAACTGGTGTCCTGGAGGAGACAGAAAGGGAAACAAAGTTACCAATATGGAATATTTCAAAGGGTTATAACACGCCAAGAATCAGCATTTTAATCTTGAAATGTTTCAGTTCAAAGCACTGCAATGTAACAGGCCCTGTCTAGCTGCTGGTGTTTCTAATAAACACAGAGCTCTTTGCTAGTGCCAGTTTTGTAGCAGATTTTCACATGCATTTATACAGAGCACACACAAGAGCAGTACTTCAGGGGTAAAGGGCAGAACAAAGACAGACATGAGAAAGCAGGAAAATCAGGCAGAACAGGAAAGCAACAGTGTCCAACAGCTTCTGATAACTGTGTCCACATGTACTCAGATACTCAGTGGAATTACCTATTAGCCAGGATCCATTCTCCTAAAGCTTTTCATTCCAAAAGCTTATATATGTATTTTCAAAACTCATTTATACTTATGCTGTCCAAGACATATTGAGGCAACAAGGAGTTATTTTGAAAAAGTATTTTGCCACCTTTGCCTCAAGCCTGCTGTCTCATCATTTGAGTCCCTGGTTCTTCCACGCCGGGAGACATTTGCAGTCATAATTCCCCTTAAAATCAATCAAGGACATTCTGCAATAAGATACTGACTGTGTCCACGGCAGCACTGCAGCATCTGTTTGTTGGCTTAGTCACTGCCAGGTCACTGATGTGCAGAGGGGAGTCTTCACCAGAGAATTCCACAGATCTCTGAGAAGTGTTGCTCTCCTGGGCGGTTGCCAAACGGGGAGAATCCAAGTGGTAGAAACTCACACCCGTGTTTTCTTCACTGTTAAAAAAGAAATTAAGACATTGGAAGAAACAGTATCACCATCCCTTTTGAACTTTCAAGGGAAAATCGTGGGACAACATAAATAACCGTGGGCCCTGAGCCAAGAAAACCATGGAGCATCAGGGATTACCCTGTTCCTCCCAGTGTTCCCGTGTTTAACAGCTTCCTTAGATCACTTTCATCCCCTGAGGACGTTGGTTTGACATTCAAACAGTTCCAATCAGCTACATGACCATGTGCTTGAGTGTGTATTTAACCTTGAACACAAAAGGCAGTGCTTGTTCCTCCCAATACTCTCTACTCCTCTCATACCCAAGTCCCTTTTTGGTTTTAATCAACCATTAGGCAGATGAATATTTGTAGGTGTACCTTTCAAGGGAATTTCACAGTCTTTTACAGTCCTCATCTCTCCTCAGAGATCACAGGAAAGCTTTCCCAGAGAGGCTTTACTTTATTTGTTTTTAAATACAGGAGCAAACCATAATCATCATACTTCTGAAGACAACAGAAGCACAGTCTGGATCAGTAAATAATTTAAAAGGATGTGCATTTTAGAGAAAATACTATCTTTGAATTGATAACATTTAATTAAATATTCTTTAGATATTTTGGTGTAACAATGCATTCTATGCCTGTCAAGACTCTTACAAATAGGTGTATTTTTAAATGCACTTCAATCTGGGAAAAAGCCCTCATGAGAGTGGCCAGCTCACAAGTGTCTGCTGTGTCCCATTTCACTCCAGTAAAACACTGGGATACAACAGGCTCTCTTTTAAGAGAGAAAAGCTCATGTTTCTGTGCTTCTGACAAGGAAAGGTTCTGTGCAGACGTGAGGGAACAAGTTGCAGCAGCCTGGAACGGGGATGGGAGGAGATGTGATGGGTACAGGTGGTTTTGGAGAACACACAGGTTGAGGGATGGGGGAAACAGTTTTGATTTGGAGGCAGAGAGATGGCTCAGGAATAGGTGGCTTAGTCCAGACTGAACAACTAACTACCTGCTGATGCTCCACCTTTAAAACGAGAATTGAGATAAAAATCCAAAGGCAGCAAATGTTGGTCCAACATAAATGAAGTCACCAAGTCAGAGCACACAGAAACCACTCCTGCACTCTGGGATTTCACAATCCCCCTTGCTGTTGGAGAAGGTATTTGATTTAAATAGCCTTCTTGTTGGCTGTTCCAGAATTCAGGAACTCATGTCAAAAATATTTGCTGGGCTGACAGGGAGGTGCCAGCACCCTTCCCTAACACAAACTACATCATCAGCACTATGAAACCAGCAGTGGAAAACTGGAGGATCCAGATTCAAGTCCCAGGAGGAATGTTGTGTTTGGTCTCTGCCATTAATCCCTCCTCAGAAGCAATACTCCTGCCTTCCTCCCATTTAGAGGGCGAGGATTTATTCCCTGGCAAATCCGAGTCAGCAGAGGTTGGAGAGCAGACAGTCTGGGATTTGCACTGAGTCAATCCATCTCCAATCAGCAGGGCCCCAGGACCAAGTGTGGGCATCAAGAAAACCGGATGGCTCAGCAGCAAATCCCAAATGGGCAGCACAGCCCCCCCACACTGAAGGATCTCTGCTCTATATGCACTGCCTGGGTTGAGACTGTTCCTTTTCCCCTAAAATTCACTTAAGGACAAGATAAATAGGACAAGACAAAAAGTGAAAGCAGTTTTCATTATCCAGCCTCAGAAGGGATTTGGAGGGATGGCAGTGTGTCATTGGTGCTGCTGGGGGGATAAGAAAGGTCAGGGTAGATGTAAGGGGAGTCTTTTGAATGATTTAGAGACAGTGGAAACCAGAGAGAGCCCACACCACACATGAGGCTCAGCTAAGCCCTGGGGGAATGTGCCAGGACAGCATTCTTTTTCAGTGGCTGCCCATTCACCTTGTTTCTGAACAGGTCTGTCTCACTGCAGCAGCGATTTCTATGATATTTCTGTTTTAAAAGCCACGTGGACTGAAAGCATCCATACATCAGATCTCCCTGTTCCATAACATTAATCTGGTTGGATGTAGGGCAGACTTGCTGGCAAACATTCACAGCAGGTTTAAACAGCTGTTCATTTACTGTACTTGTCAAACTACCAGCTGGAAAGATTCTCCTCGGGCTAAAAGGCAGCTACGAAATCTCTGTAAAACTTCAGAAATCCTTCTGAAATAGAGCTGGTAAATCAGTTTTTTGAAAGGAGATAAAGGAACCAAGACAACAAATCCACAGCAAGCCCCAGCTCTGGATGCCTTTGCTTGTGCAAGCATAAAGCCACTCCTGTAAATGTGAAGCAGCATTTTTATCTTGGATACTTTCCCACACCACTGAGACACCTGAGTCTTTTTCCGACATTTCTGAGCATTAGAAACCTCCTTCTGCTAATCCCCCATGTGTCCTTTTCCTCCCCCAGCAGAAACAGAGGGATAGAGTCCCACGAACTGGAGAGTGGACAGATTGCTGTCCTTTCAATCTTGCCATCTCGTTTCTTGCCCTGAGTGAGGCAGCAGCCTGTGCTCAGAGCCTGTCCTAGATTCGTGCCCAGCCATGGTGTGATTTCTCAACAGAAATAACACAGTCACCAAAGCATCACACAAAACCTGGATCTGTTCCTTGCCTCACAGAAACACCACTGCACAGCTCTGGGCAGAACATATTTTACCCACCAGAGTTACAAGCAACATCATAAGACTTTTAAAATCTGTGTTTTTCTCAATTAGTTTATATGGCAAGTTCTGTGGTGTTGCAGCTTCTCCTGCCCACGCAGCTCTTGAGGATAAGAGATGAGAAAAAAATAAATGCATAAAAATAGAATCATGATACTTTAAGAGCTATTTTTATTTTAAATTCGCCGCTTTTCAAGTTGGTAGACTAATTTAAAAAAAACAGTTACTTTATAAACATCACTTGAGATACTATTGAGAGCTTATACACCCAAGCTTCTACATAACTACAGCTTATACCAATCTCTTCAATGTAAAAAGCTCATAACCTTTATGAGCTGGCACATTTCATCTATTGAGTAGAATCCAAACAGCTGCAATCTTTTCCACTGCATACGCTTCCATCTCTTTCTATGGGTTTGAAAATCTCCAACCACTCCTGATCTGACACTGGCTTCCACCGGGCACTTCCACTCGTGCTGGAGTTACCAATGCAGGAGTCAGATTCAGACTTGCGAATCCCAGAAGACTCTCTCCTTTTTTGGCCAAACTGAATTCCAGGTCTCTCTTCCCAGGTTTTATTTTTCTTACCAGCTTTGTCGGACGTGGTGCCGTTCTGGATCAAAGTACTTTGCAAATCTACACGAGTTCGGATGTTACGCCAGTGCTCATATGGAGGTATAGATGTCTCAAAGGTTTGCTGGTCTCTGCTTTCCACTCCCTTGTCACCAATTTCCCTGTTTCTCAATGGTCTTGTATTGTTTGCCTCACGAAATATTTCACTGTCTAGCTCATCAAAGCTTGATGCAACATCCTGCTTTTCTCCTTCTTCCGTGAGGACAGCCAAGCCTTTCACAACTTTCTGACACGGCTTTAAGAAGGCTGAGGTAGTTTCCTCCAAGTCTGATGCATTCAGTAACTGTCTATTATCTACTCCACACATCTCAAGGGTGGTTTTTACCCTACTTTCTGGAAATGGTGCAGTTCCCCACTCCTTGTACATCCTGTGGCTGCCCTCAGTCCTACCCATGTGTGTCTTGCTGTGGCTTTCAGAGGCAGAGAATGTCACCCCTGTGCTACAACGGCACGATAAAAACAAGTCAGAAACACTGCAGGTAAAGAGCACCCACCACTGCACTCCCAAAGCTCTACACTAACACAGGCTGCTGCCACAGCTCTGTGGAAGCTCAAATGCCAACAGGCAGCTGTATCCTGCCAAAACCTGACAGAACTCTGCCCAGATTTGGCTGTTACTTTCCAAAATCAGCCTGAGAGTTTCCTCATGTTTTAGACAGTGTGGTGATTCTATCTGAACCTCCAGGGCGTGCACCAATTCCCTAATTTAAAGTTTACTTCCTGAAATAAACTTTGCTTTTTAAACAAAAGCAGGAGCAAGCCAGATTAACACCCCTACCACCAGACTATTTCATTTTCTAAAAAATCATGAGCTGTCTGGCCTGACACAACACTTCAGTCTGTGACTGATGTTTATGGTGTCTCCTGACCAAATAAAAAACAAGGTATTTGAGAACTTCACTGGATGTCTGTGGTCGAGTCCAGTAAAGCCACCCTGACCCAGCACACACCTCTGGGAGGATGTGAGTTGTGTTTGAACAGTGAAGTCTCTCTCTGAGAACAAACTATTAAAAAAAAAAAAAAAAGATTACTTTACCTCCTGCTTGCCATCTTTTCATGCTTTTGCCTTGAGGCCTTAGGGCTCTCTGAGTCGCCATGAAGGAACTGTAAGTCACTCTGCTGTTTTACATAGACCTGGTAAAGACAGGGATGGGCATTAGTGAAAGTCTGGGCTGCAGGAACATTGCTTGTCTTCCAAAAAACACCCTGAAGTCTTTTTATAAACTAATACCCATAGTCAAACTATTGTCAAAGACTTCCAAATCTAAGAGGACATCTTTGCGTGTATTAGGAAAATAACATTTTGCAGCAATAAACAGGATTTCTATTAAGGAATTCAGTGCTCTTCTAAGATGGAACCACAAATACAATATTAATCACCGTTACTTGATATTTAGTACATGTTGTTATTATGTTGTCCAATGTTACAGAATTGCAGGTGATCATGAGATTCGGCTTTCACTGCAGGGGATATTTTTGTGAAGCTAATGCAGAAGATAACACACCTACCAATTATTTGCAACTAAAAAAAAATGGAACATGCCTTGAGAACCTCAAGTGAGAGCAGGCGAACACACAGGGTTTAAGTCTCTCTTGCTCTGTCAGCAGACCATGTCCCTCAGGCTGCTGAGTTCACCTTGGGCAGGTGTGTACACCCCAGTCCTGCTGCCCTTCACGTGACTTCCCCAGCCTGGCACCACGGGCTGTGCAGTTTAACACCAAAAAATTAACATTGTACAGCGACCCCAGCACGGCAGAAACAGAAAATTTGATAGTTTTCCTCAGTTAATAATTAATAATAGCCAGATCTAAGTTTTTTGCACTGTTCCAAGCAGGTCTGATGTTCCTGAAAATGCTTTTGTAACCTCAGAGCAGGAACACGATCAGGGCTGTACCTGTCTCAAACTGGATAACTCCTTTTCAATCCGCGCTTGTTTAGACTTGGCAAACTGATAAAGTTCATCCTTCCTCTCGGCTTTCTCCACTGTTTCAAAACATAAGCCATTGTTCAATTACTCACAGTGAGTAGACACAAAAGCAAGTGCTTTTGCTAATGCTGTGTAGCAGTAGAAGGTGGTACTGAACCAAACCAAAAGCATTTTCTTAAGATCAACGGGATCTGTTTCCTCTCCCGATTAAAAAGAGCACAAATCCCATAAGACAACTAAACAATCAAGTATTTTCCTTCAACTTTTCCTCAGCACCTGGATTTATTTTACTAGCAGCAATAATGTGCTTCACTGACTGACTTATTTAACTTTTTCAGAAAGGAATGAGGGAAAGAGGGAAAAGAAGAGACATGAAAGACTCAAAAGTTTTCAGGAGAGACCACTCTGAGCCATTTATTCCTCCACGTGTAATCATTTTGGTGAACTTTGTGCTTTCACAAGATTCTATAAACTGTCCCTGTAGAACTGTCCCTGCAGAAGCCCCAGATATTGCTTTGACACAAGAATGGCACACAAGGGATATTCTTTTATTAAACTGCAAGGAAGGTAGATAAGAAGCTGCCTCCTTCACAGATATTAGTGAATTGCTCTCTAGGAGCCCCTGAGCTATTGAAAGCTAAGGCATGAAAAGCCAACTGCCCACCCTTACCTGCCAGTGCCAGCTCACTCTTCAAGCAGCCATTTTCATGTTTCAGGTGAAGGATTTCTTCGTGCTGCTTGCTGTTCTCCTCCATCTTTTCAGAGAGGACATCTACAAAACAAAATGTGGTATTTCCCAGAATGAAAAGGAACCCTGCTGGTCTACACTAAATTAAGAACCTAGAATAAACATTTACCTTTCAGCTTATTTGTTTGAAGCATTAGCTCTTTCAGTGTCAGTCTGAGCTCTTTCTGTTCTCTGTTGAGACAGAAATCCTCTGACTTGACTGCACGCAGTGCACTTTCCAGCTTTTTTAATTTGCACGTAAACTCATTAATGTGATCAGTAGTTTCAATTAAAGCATTGTCCTGAAACAGGAAACAGAATGTATTCTTAATTTTTATATTATGGATGGATTTTGACAAACTAACAGTGCATCCTACTGCAGTAGTTACAGTGACTTCACAGATTTTCTTTTGAGCTCTTGAGGAACAAAAACCAGAATCAAAGCCTGGAAATGGGCTTGTTTGTGAAAATAAACCAGCTTGTTGTTTGTTGACCACTCTTCCCTTCTCAAATAAGCCTAAGATTTAAACATGAGAGAGACCAAGAGTGACAGAACCCCCGTGGTAGAGTCACCAACAACTGCACTGCAGAGTGACCACATTCAGTGCCCATGAGAGGACAGATGTTACCTTCAGCCTAAGCATAGTGAGGAGCTCCTGTTCTCTTGCTTGCAGTTGGCCTGTTTTAACTGACAGCTCCAAAACTGAGCAGTGGAGATCCTGATTTTTCTCCTAGAGAACAGAAATAAGTGTCAGCTATTGCTTCAGTGATTCAAAGTCAGTATTTTTTCCAGCAAATGCGTCCATGACGTTATTTAAACACTGTGAGTGGTAATGTGGGATCCTGAGCAAACTGGAGGAAAGAGGGCTGGAGTAAAAATTGTTCCCCACTTTGTTTGTGATCAAGGGTCTTAACATCCTGCACTTCTTAGTTCAACTAGATAGATAAAATGCTTGATAAAACACTGCTTGACTTCGTTGCATACAGAGGGAAAATTAGCCCAATTCATACAATCATTAAAAAATTCTAGAACCCAATCATACAATCATTGACAAATCACTTAAAAAATTCTAGAACCCTTGAAGACCAAAGATTTTCAGATCCTTAAACCAGTTTCAGAATGTTACAGTTCATCACAGTAATCAAGCTCTACATAAAACCTTCTGGAACTCCCTATCCAAGCACCCAGTACTGCTCTGGGGACAGCACTGCCTTCTGCAATCCCATGCAAAAACGTCTGACGTTTTTGGAGGCAAGCTGGTTCTGAGCAGGGCTCCCCAAAACTAAGCAGACAAACAGCAAACTCCAAACTGTAGCTTAGAAAAGTTTTTCCCCTCACCCTCTTTTTTCACCCAACAAATAAGACCTTTACTTTGATCTCACATTACTGTACTAAAAGACAAATGCAACTCAGGAGCCCTAATATGAATTATTTATTCACCAGTGAAATTCTCAAATGCCACTGGCATCCTGTACATGCACAGATTGCAAAATCAGAGCATTACTCAACCCCTACCTCCAGAGCCTGGCAGTGAACAGATGAATCTGTTACTTTTTGAGTCAGCTCTTTAAACTTCTGCTGTGTATTTTCAAGTGTTGCCTGACTGTCATTCTGCTGAGATTCTACGAACTTTAACCTTTTGGTCAGTGATTTTATAATTGCATTTTTGTTGTTCAGCTCACCTGAAAAGAAAGGAGACAAGGTTGTCTGTGAGAAAACAGCTCAGAGACCGTCATGCAATTTTTTAAATCTCAGAAAGATTTTCCTTTTAAAATCTCAGAAATAATTGTTTTAAAATCATGCGATTCAGAAATGAACAACTGCTCAGAGCTGCCAGGTGTTTCACTGGGTGGTTTGTGGGTGATGTCAGAGCTGTGCAGCATAACCTCAGGGCACAGGGCTCTGCACCACACCAGCAAGTTGCAAATTGTTCTCTCTCCCCCACATTTCTTTAATCAGATTATTTTTTAAAGAATTCACAGAAGCAATTTACACATTCAAACGAGAAAGAGCCTTCTGATTATCACACCCCCTCCCAGATCAGATCACTTCAGTACCATGGTGGAAGTCTAGGTCTCAGAAAGAGACAATACAACTTAAAGGCCGAAGGGTAGGAAATGGTTCTTTACACGACGCAAAGCTGTTACTGAGGGGCCAAAGCACCTGAATATACTTAAAAGACCAAATCTTATCCTTCATATTCACAACACTTACTGGTCAACAAGCTGCATCGTTCCGCTAAAGTCAGTATTTTGTGGCGATCACCTTCCCAGGCCTGGATGTGTCTCTGATGCACAGCAACCATGTCATTGAGCTCCCTGTCACGCTCTTTCAGTTCTGCAATTAAAAGCTGGAGTTCTTGTCTCTGTTTCTTAATGATGCTGTTCTCATGATCTGGGCTAAGTGCCTATAAAAGGTGAGATATGGAATGCATTTCAACACAAACAAGCGACAAGTTCCCTGATAATAAACTCGAGCGTTTTATTTTAAGTTGAGATACGTTTATATTATAAATAGAAACCATTCCAAAAAGTTCCTCACGGTCGTGGCCCTTGGCTTGAAACCCTCCACAGTACAAAGTGGTACCACCTGTGGTCCATGACTCAAGCCGTCGGCAGCACAATGAGTAATCTCCTGCCAAAAATAGAGCGGATTGTTAACGGCACTTTCATGTTTTACCTGGGACGAAGAAGAGCGCAGCAGTGATGAACTCATGGGGGACCGGGGGCCAGAGCGCTGCCAGGCATTCGCGGACACCGGGACCTGTTCGGGGCTGCCACGTCCACCATGGAGGCTCCTGAGCCCAGCACCCCTGAGGCTGCTCCGAACCCTGAGAGAGGACAAGCGCCGTTGAGCGCGGACCGAGGCGGGGGCGGCCCCGCGGCCTCGCCCAGGCCTGAGAGGGGCCCTGAGGTACCGCCGCGCCGGGCGGGCCGGCCTCCCTCCCCGGGGCGGCCTACGGGGCCCCCGCGCTGTCCCGCACGGCTGGGCCGGTCCCTCCCGACCCCGGGGAGTTCCCGTGCCCTCAGCCCCGCTCTCTCCGCCCGCTGCCCCCCGTTACCCCTCGCCGCCCCGGACCCACCGCCGCCGCCCGCCGTTGGTGGAAGCTCCGCCCCGCGGAGCGGCGGGGCCGCAGGTTCGAGACCCGGGACTGAGGGTTCGAGTCCCGGGGCTGAAGGTTCGAGACCCGCGGCCGCCGGTTCGAATCCCGGGGCCGCGGGTTCGAGTCCCGGGGCCTGCCCCTGGGGCTGGGGCTGCTGGAAAAACGCGGTAATTAATAACGTTGTTGATAGGGCAAGGCTAAGAGTAAGAGCCTAGTGGGATGGTACAGGCTGGAGATGACTACCCCGCACATCTTGGGTCAAGACAATTAGATAAAATGCAGAATACTGCTTGACTTTGTTGCATGCAGAGGAAAAATTAGCCCAATCATACAATCATTGACAAATCTCTTAAAAAATTCTAGAACCCTTGAAGACCAAAGATTTTCAGATCCTTAAACCAGTTTCAGAATGTTACAGTTCATCACAGTAATCAAGCTCTACATAAAACCTTCTGGAACTCCCTATCCAAGCACCCAGTGCTGCTCTGGGGACAGCACTGCCTTCTGCAATCCCAGTGCCTGACGTTTTTGGAGGCAAGCTGGTTCTGAGCAGGGCTCCCCAAAACTAAGCAGACAAACAACAAACTCCAAATTTTAGCTTAGAAAAGAATTCTAAAAGTTGAATGGGATAACTACAGATAGTTCTCTGGAGGTACACCATTCCCTACTAAACCAAAGGTTTATAAACAAAGATCACTGAAAAAACAAACTTTATGGGTGGAGAACAGGGCGTGTGATACTTCAGCCCCTCCCTTTTCAACTCGAAGTGACAGGAGCACATCACTTCCAGGACTGTGACACCAGAGAGCATTTATTGTTATTAAATGGAGCAGTGAAATAAAAAGCACCAAATTGATGCTCGAGGCTGTTTGTGGGAGTACAGAGAGCAGAGTGTGCAGCTGGACCCTCCTCACCTGCTAACAGAGCCCCTGGAATATGCTCACTATTAATTTGTGTTCATTACTACTATTTTTGAACCAGCAGCACACTAAAAGCATAAAGCCACAACAGTTGCCTCCCCTAGAAGCCCAGCAGGGTTAGGAGATGGTTTGGAATTATGAAAACAGGATGAACTTTCAAGTCATATACACATATTCCTCAGTGTTTCCATTTACTAGAATAAATAATTCACTTGGCAGTGACCAACAGTGGAACTGCCTGACCACTTCAGGACTCACTGTCCTTCACTGTTAACAAACCTTAAGATTTGTTCCATTCTGATTTCTAAAATTCTCTGCAGGTAGGCCCGAGGTACAAGTGTCTGTATATCAGTCACATGCCTTATGCAGTTAAGCTCAGCAGAAAGTACAGCAGATGAAAAACAAACTTTTAATGACTTAAGCTCTTCTTTTCCTGTAAGATAGTTTGAGGAAAGTATATGTAAAAAATACCAGATACTGTACTCAGTGAGGAACAGTAATTTTATTTAAATCTACTTCATGCGTAAGCATGGTAGAACCCCGATTTAACTTTGGCAAATATCACAACAAAAAGAAAAAAATAAACAAGCAGCCTATACAGAACAGTGAAAATGCCAAGGGTGTGGGTTCTCCACAGTTTCACTGCAGAGCAAATGGATTTAGAAGCCTCACTTTGGCTATATCATTTATAACCATTTAATTAAATAAAGGTAGTCTTTCACTTCTTGACTTCTCCAAGGTCTTCGATGCTGTCGTCATCCACCTAGGTGAAAAAAAGCAAAACACAGCAAAGTAAATGTATTTTCTTCTTACATGTCTCATTTGATATTCACCTCTGTAAACGTAATGAAGTGTGGGAGAAGTAAACAGCACCATCCCAGATTCCCTGCTGTAAATTCTGTGTGAGTGACATGTGCTCATAGGACACAGCTGAGCCTAACAGAGCTCAGAATAAAGACAGGCCTATGGAGTTATTTCAGAAAGAATTCCACTTGGGAAATACCAGGACAAGGGAGAGTCAGAGAAAGCATTTGCAATTACAGCTCTCAACCATCAATTTTGGTCCAGTCCCAAATTAGCTTCTTTTCTGAAGCACAAGTGTGTAGGGTTTGGGTTTGTTTGTTTGTTTTAATTTTGCAATATTTTAAGAGGTGTTGAAAAATAGGATGGCAATGTAAGAATAGTCAGACATTCACTGTTAAGAAATGGTCACAAAGAAGCCACAGACATTTGACAGCTGGACTCATTCTGACATGCCTCCCTCACTGCAGGGTGGGAATGCAACAACTGCTCTTCTATTTTTGTGCAACGGTCTGTGCTGCTGAAGATGAAACCTCTTCTGAAATCGTCAGAAAGTCACAGGTTATTGTGGAAAAGTAGAGTCCTGACAGAAGGAAAGGTTTATTACCTCAGGCCACTTCTCCTGGATTACATCAATAATGTCATCTGTAAAATCCCCCTGAATGATGATTTCATCCTCTCCTGTTACTGAGGCACCGCAGGAAAATTTCTGAGCGAAGAACCTTTGTGCTTCCTTAAGATCGATTTCTGTTGAGGGGAAAATGGACAATTTAAGCACAGTCACTGACATTATTTTCTCAAGTTCAAAGCCAAAATCTTGCTTTAACTGTTGAAAAAGTGGTAGTTAACAGCTGAAGCTTTGCTATGGTTTCCATTGAAAGCAAAGTCTGTTGTTGACACCCAAAACATCTGACTCTACAGATCCAGCAAATTCTTCAAGGTAAAAATTGCTGCATGTTCCCTACATGTTCTGTTCATGGGGGCCTGTGCTGCACACCCTCACCAGAAAAGCACATGCAGAAATGTTTAAAAAACACCTCCACCTCTGAACAACTCCTATGGTTATTGAACAAGTTTTTCCACAGTGGTGTTCTTTCCAGAAACATGTCCCAACACTTTTTGAGACTGGCTTCCAGCACGAGGGTACCCAGTTTAGACCACGGTATTACTGATCCCTCAAGAAATCGGATGATACTCTCATAGAGGAAATATGGGACATGGCTTGTTAATCCAAAAAAGGTTAAAACTTACCTTTTTAACAGAGTTTGTGATCAATGTGTGAAGTAAGATGTTGTTACAAATACCAAGTTTGCAGCTGAACCAAAGCTATGCAGGACAGCATTAAGCTGGCAATCATCTGACTGTCTTATTAGAAAGGCAGTTCAAGCTTTACTTAAACAGTCTCAAGAACAGGTGAATTTAATTGCCAATAACATATTTACAGGTTTGATGGAAATAAGACGTTTTTTTTAAATAAACATCTTCATAATTAAAGACAATAGACTAGTCTGAAGCCTAACAAGTGAAGTCCTGTTTCAAAAAACCCACAGCCCTACTTGTTTGAAAAAACATGGAATTAAAGACTTAAATAATTTATCCCTGAGAGAAGTCAGTGTATCTCTGGAACTGCTAAAAGCACCTTGGGACCTTCACCTCACACAGATAAAAGCAGGTCACTCAGTGGAATACAATCAGAAGAAATACCATGAGGTTAAAGGCAGGTTAAAGTCAACTCACCAAACGTTGCCAGGCCACACACTCTTGTGACGTATTTTTTCTTTGCTCTGGGAATTTTAGCTATCGTGACTTTCTGTGGTACAGTCTTCTTTTTCTGTTTTATCTGACCTCTTCCACCTTTAAAAGAGAGCATAAAGTTACATGATTAGTTAAATGATGATATACTTCATCAAAGAAAAAAGCATATAAGGTCAGATTTAATCCCTATAAACAAAGAAACTGTTATCTCCCCAACTGCATTGGTAGCAAAAATGTATTTTGCGTATTGTCTCAGGTTTATTATTATTTAAGAAAGACCTTGTGTCCCCAAAGCTCAATATTAAGAGAAATAATAATATATACATGTCAAATGTGTATTCTGGTATGGGCTGCACAGCAGAACCCCACTACAATCAGCAAAAAAGGGCTTTTCCCCACGCTTTACTAATCACTGTGCTTGGTCTACATTTAACTGCTCTTTCAGGAATTGTTCTTTGGTTTGTAGTCTGAGGAACAAACTGTTATTTCAATGTTTTTTCATGAGTTTAACATCCCCAGGGTCTGTGTCCGAGGCAAAGCAACCTCCTCACGTTCATTTACCGCGGCCACGAGCCGGGTTACACAGCAGATTAAATTCTGGGTATCCCAGCACGACCCCAGAACGAACCAGACACTGATATATGAACCAGCAGCAAACACCACACCTCTGAAAAGAGGCAAAACTGCACATGATTGAACATCATCTTTCCTCCTGTCTGTTTCTAGGCCAACCTGTGGGAACACTTCACATATCAGGCATTTATTAGTCTGAGCAAAGCACGGAAAAGTTACATTCTGCTAATTAGGATTCCTTGAGGCAGATTAAGATCTCGGCTGACTTCGTGTACAGTCATCAAATTACTCCAGGGTAACCGAAGTTTGATGTTCCTGAGCCTTCCCAGGATGAAAACCTAAGGAATTTAGAACAAGCAAACTAACCCCTCTGACTATTTCTTTTTTCTAACACACAGCACTTTCAATTCTACATTATTAAAAACTGATATCTGATAATTTTAAAGACAGTAAATTTCTGTCTTAAAGTTGCTTCAGCAAATTCCTGCAGTGCCTTTGTAAGTATAGGTTTGGTATTCCTCATCCTCTCTCTTTGCATTCAATCTTAATCCATCATACTTAACACCAGACTGTAAGTCTTCATGAAATTTTAGATATTACGAGAAAATCCGTAAATATTTTAAACACTCTTATTTCAGAACCAAAACCCAGACTGAAAACTAACTGTACCACCACACACAATTAATTAATGCTGAAAGAAAATGTCCTGAAATCTCTGGGAAAAGCATCCAAGCTACAGAACATAAATTACTGTTGTCACTAGACACTGCCTACTGGTAAGGCAAACAAAACCGGTTACCAAGACACAAAAATAAAACCTCTGCAGTGATGTGTGGCTTAAAATGTGAATCTAACTTGGTATTAACCATAATTTCTGAAGCACTAGACACAACTGGCACTGCACAGGCAAATATCTATTAATAACAATCCCAGCACTCTGATTTATGGTGGAAAGTATGTTAATTAATTAAACAGCAAAAACTGCAATGATAGAAGATAAAAGTGTGTTTAAGTAGTTTCATATAATTTTTTTACGTTCCAAAGCTGAGTTTTGAAAATGTTTTTCATTAGTATTGCTGAAAAGAGACGTAGCTCTTAGTGGAGACACAGGTAGTAGATTTAAAAGCATAAAACCAAATCCTGTTACGTGAATACAGAGAGGGGGAAGGAACAAAGGCAAAAGCAGAGTCATGAGGCAGTCATGGAGGAAAGCAGTCTTTGTTCTACTCTGCAAACAACCTATAAACTGCTGCTAAACAGGGCAGGAACAGGTATTCCGGGAGGAATGCCAGCTGATCTTAGTTGGGAAGAACTGCTCCCTGAATAAGTGTGATAGCCGTGACTGGAACAATGAGACACAGGATGCAGGTCCCCTTTCCCTGGCTATCCCTATCCCTGCTCTCCAACGTTTCCATCAGCACAGATCACCACACCAACTGCTGCCATCAGGAGAAAGATATTCACTGTTTTCTGTGCACTCACAGCACAGCTCACAACCAAAATCCAAGGAATTTGTGCCCTGGTCCAGACCAGTAGGTGAGAAAGGGATGCCCCAAACTGCTTATAAATCAGTACCACAATCAACTATTTAGACCTTGCCTCTCTTTTGCTTCTTCTTCTCTTCTTCTTCTCCTCCCACATTTCCTTGGCCTTCTCCAACCCCAGCTTCTTGTTTAGGTGAATTTTCTTAAATGCATCCGAAAGGAGTGAGGGGAAAAAGAACAAAATTAGTGGTCAGACACTCACAGCCTTCCAGAAACAGGATGGTACAATGATATTTTGCTGAATCAGTAAACTCTGCTGAAATGCAGCAGCCCCTTGACTGATGCATGTTACATCTTCATTACAGTACTTATGCAAATTAAATAAATGCTAATGTTAATACTGAAATTCCAAATGCTACTGAATGAGTTCCCCATCATTAATGACTTTTCCTCCAGCCATTCACAGCAGACTGGACAGAGGCAAAATCCAATGAACTAACTTTGATGGGAAACAAGCACGTGGGTGACTGGTTACAGCTGAAACCTTAAGAAAGCTCAAATATTATTGTTGAAACTATACCTCGATTATTTAGTGTTTTCTGACATTATCAAACATATTTCACAGCACCCAAAAGCATGATAGACTCCTAAGAAAAGTATTAACTTCCACATGATACAGCAGGAAAAGGGAAGAGATGAGCTCAAAGATTTCTGAATATGTCTGAGGGCACATATCAGTTGGAAAACAAATAAGATTCTTACCTACTGTAAGTTTTGCAAACTCATCTGGAAAATTCTTTTCTAACCATTGTCTGCATTTAGTCACATCAGGCATGTATTCACAGTACTAGAGAAAAATCACATGAATGTTGTTAGTGGAGGAAAGACAAAAAAATACATCACAAATACACCGAAATATATTTGCTATTCAGCTCAGCCATTTCTCCTTAAGATGACTGAATACAAATATTAGCACATAAGAAACCTCATGTTATCCTAATGATGACAGTGGCTGGAGCACAATTAAGACAAGACAGAGAATATCAGGAAGAATCATCATAGTCAGGAATCACAGGACAGAAGGAAAAAATTCAGACAAAAAAATAATAAACTCACCTCTGTTGGCAACGAACAGACTGTAGAAAGAAGAGGAAAAAAAACCCCACATTACAAAAAGAAGTTCTCCACTTACAGCCTTAGTGTTAAATTCCAAAGCAAAGAATCAGAGAATATTCTGAGTTGGAAGGACCCACAAGGATCATCAAGTCCAACTCTTAGCCCTGTTTACATCAGAACTTCTGGTTATAATCCCATACTGGCTCAAAACCATTACTGTATTGGTGCCATTCCACATTTTAATTCCTCTCTTGTTAGACCTGTGCTCACATGTTCTGCATTAGGATAAAACCACCACAGCAAGAGTCAGTGAGGGAAGGAGATGCCTAAAGCTTTGGGATAAGTTACAGAAAGAAACACTAGTTCTACCTGAGGCAAAAGATACACCCAATAAAATACCACATGGTTTGGTCACCTTTCCTTTTTCCAAGAGCTGCCAAAGTCCCAAAGAGGGACTTGGCCCCACAACCACCCAAACCAACGTGCAGATTTTCACACACAACAGGGACTATTTCCTAATCCCCTGCAACTGTATTCAAGCCCAAAGCAAAGTGACAAACCTACCTAAAAAACATACCTAAATTATTTACTTACCTTTAAATCTTACCCACATAACTACAATGTAATGTAAAGAATAATTCTACACACAGTTCAATTAGTCCCATGTATTCCATTTTTCATTGTCATACTAAAGCTCAGAGGCCTTTTCTGTGCTTTACTGGCTTTCTGCAGGAAGAGCTCGGAGCTCCCACTCCTTTCACACCCAGAGAGCTGCCAATCCTGTCTCTCAGGGGGGAAGATCCCTACATTTCACTAAAAAGGCTTGGGATAAAATACACAACAAAGATGTTTCAGAGAGACAATCAGAAAGGTCAAGCTGACCAGGGTCCAGCTTCTCAATAAAATCTGAGCAAAAGAGACTCTCTCTTTCTCTCTGCCCTCACAAACAGCACACTGTAGGGATCATGGACAGTCGCCCTTCCAGCACTTGCCTCCGCAGTAGAGGACCCGGAGGGGGTAGTCGGCGTCTGACCTGGCACCGCTCCTCCCGTCCCCTCTGCAGTCAGGGACCACGGGCTCGGCGACATCCGTGGCCATGTCACACGCCTGGGGGTCACAGAACAGAAGAATCAGGACCCAACTTCTGGGTTTGAGTTAGTCCCATCCCTCCCAACTCAACAAGAATCCCAGAGACTGACGAATCCCAGAGAAAACAGGTACAAGCGTAAGAAGCGTAAGAGAGATCAGGGAGGAAAAAACAGGAGTCAAATAATAATGAAAATATATGGGGGAAATGGCTACAAAAGATACCAAGCAGTATGGAATTCCAGCACATTACTGCCACAAAATGCAGTGTAAATGAAGGAAGACCTTTAGGAAACCCACATGGAATTACGGAACACTGAGTTAAGCACAATGTGAATAATCATGTCTATCAGTGACATATGAACAGCAGGGGCACTGGGGACTAGGGGAGGGACCTCTCACATACTAGAAAAGAAAAGGGGTCATTTAAATCCGTGCCTGAAGAATTACAATCCGAGGACACTGGCAAAAAGCCTCAAACACTACAAAACAAGCAAACCAAACTCAGCCCACTAATGGACTTAATGCTGGTTTGCACACACAGGTTCTCAGGCCAGGGGCTTAGAAAACAGGAGTGAGGAAGGAAGGAGTTTGGAATACACAAGAAATCCCCCAGGGCCATGGGAGCAAACAGGACGTGAGAGGGAGACTTGGAGCCAGGACAAGCTGTGCTGGGCAGTGAAGAATGTTGAGGGAAAATGTCAGGGCTCCAGAGGGGGTGAGGTTTGGGGTAGGGGGACAAGGAGAGACAGGAGATGGTCACAGCGAGAGGAAGGATCTTGGGGCACCCATGGAGACCCCAAATGGGGGAAGGAGAGTGCTGAGTGGTTATGGGGCAAAAGCGAGGGTAGGTCGGGAGGAAGGGTGATGGAAAACCAGACACGGTGGGGATCATGGACATGGTGGGATGGGGGAGCAGAGCTGCGGGAATGGGGGGATAGAGCTGAGAGCACAGAGAGGATAGGGGGGATAGAACTGAGGGGATGGGGGGGCGGAGCTGAGGGGACGGGGGATAGAGCCGAGGGGATGGGGGGGGGGGGCACAGCCGAGGAAATGGGGCTCCGGGTACCTGAGGAGGGTCGGGCTCGCAGCGCGGGGCGGTGGCGGGGCTGAGGGAGAGGCGGGAGCCAGGTACCCGAGCGGGGAGGATGCTGCGGTACCAGCACCGGGGGGGTCCCTGCGAGGAGCCCTCCGGAGGAGACGGAGCTGGGCAGGAGGCGCTGGGCGGGGGTTGAGCGGGGCGGGGGGCCCCGGGGGCGGCGGTGGCGGTACCGGAGGCCCCTCGGGCCGCGGCGGGTCCCGGTCCCTCACCCCGCGCGCACGTGCGCCCGCCCCAGCGCCGCCGTCTCGCGAGAGAGGCGGGTTCGGTGTGGCCCCGCCAGGCCGCCGTACCGGAGGGGGGGCCCGCCCGAGACACGTGCTCCGCCGAGCTACGGGGCGCCGCAGCGGCCATTCCCCGCCGCTGCCGCTCGTGCTGCTGTCGCCATGCCGCGGTACGCGCAGCTGGTGATGGGCCCGGCGGGCAGCGGGAAGGTGAGCGGGGAGCGGCGGGGGGACGGCGGGCGGGGGGAGGCCCCGGGCAGCCCCTGACGGGCGTGTGTGCCTTGCAGAGCACGTACTGCTCCACCATGGTGCAGCACTGCGAGGCGCTGGGCCGCGCCGTGCAGGTGGTGAACCTGGACCCGGCGGCCGAGCTGTTCAGCTACCCCGTGATGGCAGGTGAGCGCCGGGGGGCCCGTTACAAACATCAAAATAGCGTCTGGTTCCTGTGTCAGTGAATAATGCCCGGTCTTGTGCCCGATAGTGCTCAGCACCTCTGTCAGAGATTGAGGTAGTCTTGTAATAATGCTGATTCCCCACATGGGTGACTGATGGGTCTTGTGCCAAGTAGTTCTTAATCCCTGTATTTACCTGGGCCAATGATTAACATCTACCTGTAAATGTCATAGTTTTGAGAACAAAGTGTGTCTAAACAAAGATGATAGGAAAAGTACATCTTGACCTAACCTCATAGTTGGGATACCTTGAAGAAGAGATTCATTAGCGGATCCGGGACCATGAAAGGAAAATTTGGGAAATGGGATGTTCCCCAAACGGCCACCAGGGACCCTCAAAAGACTCCCACTCATATGCAGCTCGGTCTGTGAAAGTATTTAGCATATATGTGTGTATTCAGGAAAGGTAATGAATATGTACTAGCTCATGAATAGAGATCCCCATGCACCCAGTGCTGCAGTGAAGGAATGTTGGCTCTCTGACCTCCCAGACTGTTTGGAGGGTTTATTCCCAGTGTTTGGTGTTGTCACAGACATCCGTGAGCTGATAGAGGTGGACGATGTGATGGAGGATGAATCCCTGAGGTTTGGCCCCAATGGAGGTTTGGTGTTCTGCATGGAGTACTTTGCCAACAACTTTAACTGGCTGGAGGAGAGCCTGGGGCACGTGGAGGATGATTATATATTGTTTGACTGCCCAGGTAAACGCATGTCAATGTTTTGGTATCGTTTCGTATTTTATATCACGGTATAAAATTTGCAGTGCTTTGGTTTAGTTGGTTGTGATAATTCATGGTTTTTTGCATTATTAACAATTGTCAGAGTCACTTCCAGATGTTTCAGGAGTTACCTTGGTCCTGGGCTGCTCTGGGTGGCTGCACTGGTGTTTGGTAACAACACGTGGTGTGGGGACACTGTGGCAACTGCAAATAACACTTAGTTGGAGGTCAGGGGAGGGAAAATACCCCTTTTATTTCTTTTCACTTCACCGGTTAGAGCTGCCTAAAAGAGGATGCTTTTCTTACCAGTTTTTATTTATATTAAGTGTAATTCCATGTTTATATATAACTGCAAAATATTCCTGTTTGCTTCCCATTCCTACCCATTGATATCCTGAGTGTGCCCCAGGTCAGATCGAGCTCTACACGCACCTGCCAGTGATGAAACAGCTGGTGGAGCAGCTCCAGCAGTGGGAATTCCGTGTCTGTGGAGTCTTCCTTGTGGATTCTCAGTTTATGGTGGAATCTTTTAAGGTACCCATTTGAAAGCTGTTGGAAAAGCTCATATTGAGAAAGAACAAGAAGTCTGGGCCGTTCAGGGAGCTGGGTTTGCCTGGAGGAGAAAATGCTAAGCCCAGGGAGATTTGTCTTCATCTGCCTCAGATGTGAGTTGCAGCAAAGGGTGTCCCAGTTGGATGTAAAGAAAACCAGCACTGGGAGAGTGGTCAGACTGGAGCAGGCACAGAGGTTGTGCAGTGAACATTCATGGAGTCAAAACTTGACTGGGCAGCCTGGTCTGACTTAGAAGCTGCTCTGTTTGAGCACTTGGAGGATCCGGATAACCTCCAGAAGCCGCTTCCAATTTAAATTCTTGGAATCTCATGTGATTCCATGAGAGCTTTCTCAGAGCTGGAGAGTGAGCAGGCCACTTTCCCCATTTATCAGGAACAATCCCGAGAAGGGTTTGGGTTTTCTTAATGCCCTTTCCAGTGGCAGATCCAGATCTGAGGCTCCAGAGATAGGTGGGATACTTCACACCTCCCTTTTCCAACAGGAAACTCCTCATATCCCAGCTCCTCATGGCTTTGTGTCCGTGTTCCATATATTCATTACTACATTTGGTCTGGGGTTGAGTGTCCTGCGTGCTGGGTTTGTGTTTTTCTGTGCTTTAATACATCATTTTTCATTCTCTTTTCAGTTTATCTCTGGAATTCTGGCAGCACTCAGTGCAATGATATCTTTAGAGATTCCACAGATTAACATCATGACCAAAATGGATTTGCTGAGCAAGAAAGCCAAGAAGGAAATAGAAAAGTAAGTTCCAAAAAATTATTTACTCTGTAGTGTGATATATTGAGGCAAAGTTCGCTCAAAATTCAGTCTAATGTTTCTCACAATTTAAACATCCTCTTTTGGAATGGGACAAGATGGATTTGGTTTATATTAAACATAGTCTTTAAACAGCTGAATAGGATGCTTACAGAGTCAAAAGAACAGCTCCATGTTTGTACTGATCTCTGGATTTTTCTGTAAATAATCATCTTGCGTCTCTTGTGTCATTCTAAATGACAGACTTTCAGTGTTAATGATGACTTTGTTTCTCCCAGGTACTTAGATCCAGACATGTATTCTATGATTGAAGATTCTACAAATATATTAAAAAGCAAAAGGTTTAAGAAGTTGACTAAATCTATATGTGGATTGGTAGGTATATTGCTTTTGAACTGGTATCCTTAAATTCAGTATCACTTTTTGCCTCTTTTAACTCAGCTCTTTATTTTTTCAGATTAGCATAAGATTCTTGATGCTGTTGATACTATACTCTTGATATTTGGATTGTAGCCAATATATTTTCTGTGAATCCTTTGGGAAATGACTTTTTCTATCGTGTAGAACTCTCTGAGTGGGCAATTGCCACTGTTTTGCAGTGTGGCTTTAAGTGGTATTTTAACAGTGCAGACAAGTGTGGTTTAAGGAGGTGGCTTAGAGTGCTGTGACTGAGAGTTAACTTACTGCATTTTCTTTTGACTCCTCCCTCCAGATTGATGACTATGGGATGGTTCGGTTTCTGCCTTTCGATCGCTCTGACGAGGAAAGTATCAACATCGTTCTGCAGCACATAGACTTCACCATCCAGTATGGAGAGGATCTGGAATTTAAAGAGCCAAAGGTAAGGTGCTTCTGGTGAGGAGATGAAAAAAATTAAAAAGGATCCACAATATAAATATGTTCTTTGCCTTGCTGATAAATTATTTCCTCAGTACGGTTCAAAGCAGGCCATCTTTAGTCTGTTGGTGACAGTGCCTGTATCATCTTCATTTACAGTTTAAAAAGTGGAATTCTTTAATAGCATCTTGCATGTGCAGGTTGATCAAAGGGTTGTGTTTAAAAGTAATGCTTTTGGTTTTCAAAATCAACAGAATTTTAACCTTCAAATGTCAGAAAGGACCACAGAGATCAGTAAGATTTTTTCCTGCCTTACTGTTCAAACTGCCATGATAATTCCTGTGTTCAACCCACGTGTTGTATATGAGATAGAGATTAGAAATAAATTCTGTTGTGTAAAATACATCATAGAATACTGTGTTAAAATCTGTTCCAAGCCCTCTCTAGTTTTATTATTCAGCTCATAAAACCTAAGGAACAAGTTTAGTGCTTTTATTCCCTTTTTAAATTCATCTTTTTACTCTTCTGTACTGCAGAATACTTGGATCTCGATTTTGACCTATATATAAAGTTTGTATTTTTCTGTTTTCTCTTTGGCAGGAATATGAAGAAGATAAATCTGCTCTTGTGGATGAATACTTCCAGGATCATGTGGATGAGTAAAAAAAAATATGTTCAAACTGGGAGGAAAATACTTTGTGGGAAAAAATTAAAAAAAAAAAATCCTGACCCCTACACAAACACACTTAATGTTTTATCTGTAATATAACTAATATTTATAGTAAAGAGTGAGTTATATGACCTCAAAACTATTTTAATAAACAGTTTTTTATTCTTGTGTGTGTATGGGTTATAAAATATATAGGCCAGTGTTAGCACATATAAAAGTTCCTCTCATATAGATATATTTCAGCATAGGAATGCTTGAAACAAATTAATGACTTGCCAGATAGGCAAAGCTGAGTCTAAATATGTTGTAACAAATATTTATCTCCAGCACTGAGTAGTTAGTTTCATTACTAGATGAGAGAAAGAATTGTTCTAAAGGGTGAAAGTTGTATTTCATGAACTGAACCTAAATTAGAGAGAGATGACTGGCAACTTCAAAGGGGCAGCTGGTCAGGGAGTGTGCTTCTTCTTTAAGAACTTGAGAGTTTTACATATTTTTTTTTTGAGGATTCTAGATTTTAAGCCTTCTTAAAGCAGGGTTTTGTTCAACTTGCACATGACTTTAAGTGGTTTATTCATCGATAACATGTACACTGTAACACTTAAAGAAGGAAAATTACCTTAAACAGAGCCCAGTGATGGTCTTGTGAAATTGGTGTCATTTTGTAGGAGCAGCTTGGTCAGCAGATGTCTGAGTGTGAGGATTCCCCTTAATGGGAACCAAACCAAGGAGTGAATACTTGGAGACAACTGCACTTACCTAACCCTGGGGTGTGAGAGTAGCTTGGCAGAATTGAGCTTTGTAGTTTCTTGCTTCTAGTCTGGAAGGTGTAATGTTTTTCTCATTCAGGAGTAGGGTTGTTCTTACATCTGTTTGAATAAAAGGTTTGCTATTGTTATGGTGCTTATTTTTGGAGTAAGGATCTGCTTTTTCCAAAGCACAGCCAGAACTGGGAGAGAGGTTCAACAGAGCAGGAAAAGTGGCAGAACTTGATCTGACTGAATTAAACCACTCAAACATGGGGGCAACTTGGGTCACAACTCACCTCCAGACTGGCACATCCTTGGGACAAGTTACACTCGTGGTGTGTTGAAAGAGCAAAGCCCAGCCCTGCAGTTGGATTACTTTGACTCACCTTCCAAACCTCCCCATTTTTTCTCCCTGACTCATGCCATGAATCATTTACCAGGGGGCAAATTCAGCACGCTGGCTCATAGGGAAGGTTATGGCTTGATAGTAATAGGAGTGTGCACCAGAATATATTGTATCCCTTTCAACACAAAGTGTTTGGACCCATTTTGTCCTTCCTTGCACCGGGGGAACTGAGTGCCCCGTGCAGCTGGCTGCAGCTGCAGCAGGTCAGAGCAAGTGACCCCCAGGAGCTCTGGAAATGCGCAGGAGAGAAAAACAGCTACGAGTGAAGCACCCCCAATATGCTCTTCTGATGCTGACCTCGCCGAGACTGGAGCTCACCTCTCAGATGTCAGCGTGGCTGGAAAAGGGTGGCACGGAGTGACCGAGGAGGGGTCACTTGCAGTGCTGGCCACAGCAAAGGCAGAGAGAGGAGGGAAACCCCAAAGGATGGAAAAAAGAAAAGAAGTCCCCATCAGAGCGTGCTTTCAAAGCCCCTTCCCAGTGTGGCCAGCGGCCGGGCAGTGCCTCCCGCGATCCCTTCCTGGTGCGGTGCCCCAGGGCGGTGCAGGGCTCCGCTTCCGTGCTCGCACCGCCTCTGCCGCTGCCTCATTTCCTGCAGCAGAGGCGGAGGGAGCGCTGTGTTCGCTTTCTTGGACGTTCGCCCGCTCCCCTCCCGCCCGGCCCCGCCGAGCCGCCTCCTGCCCTTCGAGATGCCGGTGAGCGGCGGGTGCGACGGCGGGCCGGGAAGGGGGCTCTGCGGCGGGGTCTGACCGGGGGGAAAGAGGGGCTGCAGCTGCGGGGAGCCCTGCGGAGAGCGGGGAAAGGCTCGTAGGGGAGGCTGCTGCAAGGCCAGCGCCCTCTTTCTCTTCCTCTTCCTCCCTTTGGCAGGGATCCACCCGCAGCCGGGAGGGTGGGACCCGGCGCCAGCGAGGGAGAGGGTGGTCAGAGCAATGCTTTGCTCTGCCTTTGTTTACACCACCTTTCCCTGGGTCGAATAAACTGCTTTTTACACCCACCCTCCCCCAGTCACATCTTCCTCTGCCCCCCACAAAACCTGGGCTGGGAGGAGGTGAAGGATTCCCAGTGGGATGGCACAGCACGGTGGGAACATTTGGAAAGTGCCCCAAAATAATCTTATCAGTTTTTAGAAATCGGTTTTCCGGGAAGAATCTGTTATATGCAGAAAGCTTTTTCTTTTTTTTACTTAAACCAGTTTTAGAGTGCACAGAAAGGCCTTTATTTTTGAGCCTGCTAAGCCTGGCTTTATTTATAATTATCTACTATTGTTAGCTAGACGTGGAAATAAGATGTATAATTTTTAAAAGACCAGCTAATTTTCAGTGAACTACACAGGGCCCCCAGGATGGGGTCAGGGAGCCGGGGGGATGAACTGTGCCTGCAGATCAGCCATATGGATTTTATCCTGTCTCCCACCACCATGACTGCAAGTGGTGCCAGTGATGATGCTCTCCTGGCATTGACCAGAATGGCACCGAGTTCTGGGCCTTATTAGAAAACAGTGTTTGTGCAAGGAAAAATTGCTGGGAGCATCATAATGAACTAGACTGTGACTCCTGTTTGTGGAGACAAACGGGATGTGATTGGACACAGAAATGTCTATTTTCAGTAGAATCAATAACCAGCTTTCCCCTGTTCTAGGCTTACCACTCCACGTTAATGGACTCGGACACCAAGCTAGTTGGGAACATAGCACTGTTACCCATCAGAAGCCAGTTCAAGGGCCCAGCACCTCGGGAAAGTAAGTTTATAATAACGTCTGAAAACCTGCCTGGATGTAGCTCCTCATCTCATGGGTTGCTCCAAGAGCAAGAGTGACAAGAGGAGTCAGTGGTGGGAAATGGAGAGGTTTGCAGTTTATAGAGGAGGAAAGAAGTTCTCAAATAGTTAAGTTGTGCAAGTTGAGGTTTTTGGGGAGGATGTGATGGTGTGAACCCTCCGTGTCAGAGGAAGTGGGGGTTCAGCTACAGAGAGCTGGCTCTGGTCTGTGGCTGGGGACACTCGGCTGCTCCCAAGGCTGAGGACTGGGACAGGCAGCACTTCAGGGTCAGGTGCTGCAAAAATTGATCCTTTTATACTCTTAAAACTTTGATGAGTTACTCAACTGGTAGAAAAATGAGGAACTGCTGAATTGCTGCTTTTTGTGAAGTGAGATAGCACAGGGGAAAGAGAATAAGGAAGTTAAAGCTCCGAATAAGAGTAGGAAGCTTAAATATTACAGTCTGAGCTCCTCAGTGTTTGAAATGTTCTCTGTTACATAGTGCTGACTTCTGCTTTTTGAATTGCCTTTGCAATAATGCTTATTTATGTATTTCAGTGAGGTATAATGAGGTATATGACAAATGAGGTATAACAGTGCAATGTTTAACTCTGTATTTCTTTTTTGTTAGCTAAGGACACTGATATCATAGACGAAGCCATCTACTACTTCAAAGCTAATGTTTTCTTCAAAAATTATGAAATTAAGGTAATTTTTTAAATATACAGTGCATATACTAGTTCTTTGGAAGGTTGGTGCTGTGAATATAAATTTATTTTCAAGGAAATAATTCTATTAGATGACAAAATCTCCCCTTCCACTTAATCTTTAAAGCTGGGTAGATGTCTTGAATTGCAAGTCCTTCTCTCATGGGGGAACTAGGCCAAAATGGCTTGAACTCATTCCTGTTTCAGACTTTTATCAGTTCCACAAAGTCTCCCTTAATCTAAGAGTGCCTGGGCCCTGTGCTTGCTCTTGTGCAGAACGAGGCTGACAGAACACTGATCTACGTAACCCTCTACATTTCTGAGTGCCTGAAGAAGCTGCAAAAGGTAAGAGAAGCGAATTTCTGTGCAGGAGGGAAACAGTCTGTTCTGGGGATTGTACTCAGGAAAGGATTTCCTGATATTCTCCTCCCACTGGCACAGATAATCCTGTTCACCCCAGTCCCAGCTGTCAGAACCACAGATACTCCAAAGCTGTGGATACATTGTGCTGCTCTTCTTGATGAGTTTTTAAATGTTACAGATTGGTAAAATATTTGGGTCTAATGCTCCCTCAGCTTTTGTTTATAACTGCTAATCCATTGTTTGCCTGGTTCTTCCAGTGTAACTCCAAAGGCCAAGGAGAGAAAGAAATGTACACACTAGGAATAACTAACTTCCCAATCCCTGGGGAGCCTGGCTTTCCGCTTAATGCCATTTACGCCAAACCTGCCAACAAGCAGGAGGAAGGTAAGGCTGATCCAGCACCTCTGAGGGCTTCCTTGGGCTCCTACTTTATTAGCTGCATTTCTGTGACTGCAATTAGAAAAATTACCATTAAAACTGGATTTTCTAAATATGTGGTCTGTCTTCTGAAGGCAGCACAAGCTGGATTTTCTGACCTCAAGGGCCCAGTGGCTCCCCTGGATCCATGGATCCAACAGAACAAATTTATAGGGTCTAAGAATACCTTTTGCATCGGATAAGCACTAGTTAAACCCTAATAATAGAGCCCAAGCCAGAATAGGAAGCCCACAATAATGAGCAAAGGTGACTGAGAGAAGAAAACAGTTTGGATGATCCTTTCTACTGGTAAAAATATCATAAAAATCCCAAATATTGCTGTAAATTGAGCAAACCAACTCAGCCAGCTGGCGAGCACCTGCAGATGTGAAGCTCTCTCCTGAAGCAGTGCTATCTGATGTCTCCCTGTTAAATCCAGTTTGACTTGGTGCTCCCCAGTTTACCCTGGTTTCCCTGTGCTGCTTTCAGAGGTGATGAGGGCCTACCTGCAGCAGCTGAGGCAAGAGACCGGCCTTCGCCTCTGTGAAAAAGTGTTTGACCCTCAAAGTGACAAGCCCAGCAAGGTGAGAGTTCAGAGGGACCATCAGGGAGCTCGTGAGGTTTGGGGGGTGTTTTCAGCAATGTCTGAATGGGGGTGAGGGTCAAGTGTGGCAACTTTGGCCAAGCCTCACTGGGTTTGCAGTGAAACGGCAGCTGCAAATTATCAATAAATTTAATCTAATGTGACATGACAGTGAATGCCAATTTGGGTGGCTTGAAAAGGCAGGGCAGTACTAAGGGGTGTCTGGTGCAACTCTTCAAAGTGCTGCATGTCTGCACTTGGCTGGGTTTGCAAATGGAAGTTCACAGGCACAAGAGATGCTGTTTCTCTTCCCAGGCAGCTCTGATCTGAGAGCTGCTTTGAAGTAGATTGTTTGGCCTCATATCCAGATTAAAACAAAAAAGCTAATCAATGAGTGAATTGCCTCCTGACTGTTCACTTGTTTCATGTGCAAATGTGACTGTGTCTAATATTGAAATTATTTAGGCTAATTTAGTTTTAAAGGCATAGCTTCCTGATGCATCTCTTGTTTATAATTATATTGGAATAAAATATAATTAAAATAAGAGAAATAAGAGAAAGTAGAATCTCCCACTTTAATTCAAAGTCCTAAATTATTAATTCATTATGTCCATTCCTGTTGTTTTGTTCACCTAAATTCCAGTAGAAACCAGTGTGGAAAACTATGTGCAAAACTGGGCCTTAACACTTTTTATGTGTCAGAGGTTGAATACTTTAAAGTCACTATTTTATCCATCACATGGAAAACACTTTAGCATATTTTCTGACTTTGTACTTCCTTTTGCAGTGGTGGATCTGCTTTGTGAAGAGGCAGTTCATGAACAAGAGTCTCTCAGGCCCTGGGCAGTGAAGAGGCAAAATGGCAACAACTTTAAGCGTTTCCACAGCAAGATGTTCACGTCTTTTGCCTTTGTTTTGGATGCATTTTGTACCAGGGAAGAATTAACTGCTTATGAAGCAAAAAGAAAAAAACAAACCTGTCAATGAGGGGTGGATGGGGGGGGGAGAGCAAAAAGATAAGTTGTGTAAGCAAAAATTATTAAGCTGGTGCTTAATAAGTGATTTTCTACGCCCTGTTTCAGATGCAGTCTGCTTTGTTATTGTGGCTACAGCACCTAAAACAGGACTGGTATTTAAGAGAAGAAATGGGTCTGCTGTGAGGCAAGGGAGCTCTGTCATTGCTCTGCTGGCTGGAGTCAGTGTCAGTGTCCAGGGCAAATAGACCTCTCATGCCGTGTTGTCCATGCAGTGATTTTTACATTGTATTCATTAAACTTCGCTTGTAATTAACGTGGTAACTACTGTGTGTCTCATGGACCATTTTCAGGGAAATCAGAGGTAGGTTTTTTGTGAGAGGACCTGCTCTGGTGAGCTCCCACTGCAGAGCTGCCTCCAGCCCTGGGGTCCCAGCACTGGAAGGACATGGAGCTGTTGGAGCCAGTCCAGAGGAGGCACCAAGGTGATCAGAGGACTGGAGCAGCTCTGCTGTGAGGGAAGGCTGAGAGAATTGGAATTGTTCAGCCTGGAGAAGAGAAGCTCTGTGGTGACCTGATTGTGGCTCTTCAGTACCTGAAGAGAACTTAGGAAAGATGGAGAGAGACTGTTTACAATGGCCTGGAGTAACAGGACAAGGGGGAATGGCTTCACACTGACAGCAGGTTTAGATTGGATATTACGAAAAAATCCTTCCCTGTGAGGGTGGGGAGGCCCTGGCACAGGTTGCCCCAAGAAGCTGTGGCTGCCCCATCCCTGCAAGTGTCCAAGGCCAGGTTGGACGGGGCTTGGAGCAACCTGGGCTAGTGGGAGGTGTCCCTGCCCCTGGCAGGGGAGGTGGAACGAGATGATCTTCAAGGTCCCTTCCAACCCAAACCATTCTGATTTTATGATTATTGAGTAACGTTAATCAGTAGAAAGTGAATAATTCCTACTGAAAACAGTGGGATTAATGCAGGGGCTGTAGTTCCAGCAATTTACCTGTTTATTTAGCAGGTTTGTCTTCACAGAGCTGTGCTCCACTGTACTGAAGTGCCTGCAAATGGTACTGCAGGCAGATCCCACACAGCTGGGTCTGTGGCTGCCTTCCTGGATTCAGACACACCCAAACTAGTAAAAAATGGCTGTTCTGTCAGTCAGATGGTTTCTGGAAGAGCACAAATCCAAGTTTGGTTTGTTCAGTTTTTTTCCTTCATGGCAGTACTTGTCTCTCTGTCACCACACAGCACCAGCACACTTTTAGTGTTACCTGAAGCCCAGTGCTGGTGATGTTTTGCTGCCTGGCGTATTTGTTTGCTGAGAGCTGTACTCCTCTCCCAACAGCAGTGATGGCAAGTCCAAACTAAAAGCTCCCACTGATTCCATTTTTAGGAATAGGATAGCCACGTTTCACATTCATTTTGTAATAAAGTGGGGAAAATAAACTTTATGATTTATCTGGCTGGCCTATGCCTTGTAGTTAACGGTGGTTCTAGTGAGGCGTTTGGCCCAGAAGAAGTGCAGGTTTTGAAGGACCTTTCTCCTCAGTTACCAATTTTTATAGGCAGGAGCTTCATTATCTCGGGGACCTCGGTCACATTTGGCTGCAGCAGCCAGAAGAGAGTATTCTCAGGTCAAGGGGTGGACTCCGGAGCAGGGGAGGCACGGGAAGTGTGTTGCCTTCCATGGGAGACACAGAACCCAGCAGGTGCGAAGGGATCTCCTCAGACCCGGTGTGCGAACCCCTTATCCCCTCACACACCCCATTCTCCCCTCACGCCGTTCCCGCTCCGCCTTCGCCGGGAGGGGTCCTTGGCGCGGCGCGCGCTCCTCCCCGGGCTGCCCTCCTCGCGCCTGTCGGGCCGCGCGGGCAGCGCCGAGGGCGCCCGCAGGCGGCGGCGCGCGAGGACCCCTCGGTGGCGCCATTTTGGAGTGGCAGCGGCGGCGGCGGCTCCGTGCCCGGTGCCCCGCTCGGTGCTTCGCTCGGTTGTCCTCCCGTCCCTCCCGCTCCGCCGGCAGCATGAGCGTGGTGGAGCACGTGCGCGAGATGGCGGCCGCCGGGCTGCACTCGAACGTGCGGCTGCTCAGCGGGCTGCTCCTCACCATGAGCGGCAACAACCCGTGAGTGCCCCGCCGGCAGGGGGCGCTAAGGGGCTGAGGGGGCGGGGGCAATTTGGGGGGTCCTGGTCCTGTCCCTGCACCCTGTCCTGTCCTGTCCCCTGTCCCTGCACCCTGTCCTGTCCTGTCCCCTGTCCCTGTCCCTGCACCCTGTCCTGTCCTGTCCCCTGTCCCTGCACCCTGTCCTATCCCTGCACCCTGTCGTATCCTTGACCTGTCCCTGCACCCTGTCCTGTCCTGTCCCCTGTCCTTGTCCTATCCCTGTCCTGTCCCTGCACCCTGTCCTGTCCCCGTCCCTGCACCCTGTTCCTGCACTCTGTCCTGTCCTGTCCTGTCCCTGCACCCTGTCCTGTCCCCGTCCCTGCACCCTGTTCCTGCACTCTGTCCTGTCCTGTCCTGTCCCTGCACCCTGTCCTGTCCCCGTCCCTGCACCCTGTTCCTGCACTCTGTCCTGTCCTGTCCTGTCCCTGCACCCTGTCCCTGCACCCTGTCCCTGTCCTGTCGGGGATGGAGCCCGGCTCTGTTTGGGTACCAGCATCAGCATCCCTTTGGGGTGTTCTGGCAGAGAATCCCAGAAAGGTTTGAGTTGAAAGGAACCTCGAAGATCATCTTGTTCCATTCCCCTACCAGGGGCAGGGACATCTCCCACTAGCCCAGGTTGCTCCAAGCCCCGTCCAACCTGGCCTTGGACACTTGCAGGGATGGGGCAGCCACAGCTTCTCTGGGCAACCTGTGCCAGGGTCTCCCCACCCTCACAGGGAAGAATTTCTTCCTAATGTCCAATCTAAACCTACTGTCAGTGTGAAGCCATTCCCCCTTGTCCTGTCACTCCAGGCCCTTGTAAATAGTCTCTGTCCATCTTTTGAGTAACAGAATCGATTTCCCCATTCCAGTGGTGCCCTCTGTACTTCATGGCTCTACCCTTGAATCATCAGATCCCCTTTGTTTCTCAGCTGTCATTTCACTTTTTGACTGGGTTTTGAGGTATTGTTTGAAGCCCAAATCCCATTCCAAAACCATAACTCTTCCAAAACCTCTGCAAACATACTGGGAGTGTTATAAAGGGGGTTTCTAAAATGTGGGAACACAGATTAGGACCAGAGTAGTTGTGCAAGGAGCTGTGTTGCTTTTTAAACTTGCGTCCATTCAAACAAAACTCTAAAATTTGAGCGAGCAGAAATGCTGGATAATTAAAATGTCAGTAAAATAATAATACTAATAGATAATCAAAGGTGAGTAAATCCTAAAGGAAAGTTGACCTAGTGTAATGGACATTGACAGCCTGTGGTTTGTTGTGGGAAGTATGGGGGCGGTGGCCAAGCAGCCAAACACTGAGCTGTTGTTGCTGATAAGGTGTCAGGAGTGGCTATTACCTTTGTTTGTTCACAGATAAAAGAAACTGGTGAGATAATCCCTGTGTTTGGAATTAGTACCTGTTACTCAAGGGTCCTTCCAGGGTAGTAAAGAAGCAGCAACAGTTGGAAGTTGAAGCCAGACAAACCAAAGCTGCAAATACTTTGGATCTGCGAGGTTTTGGTTCTTAAGCAGCCAGCTGATCTCGGCCTTTCTGTTTGCATTTCTTTAGGGAACTGTTTTCACCATCTCAGAAGTACCAGCTCCTTGTTTATCATGCAGACTCTCTGTTCCATGACAAGGAATATAGGAATGCTGTCAGTAAGTACACGATGGCCTTGCAGCAGAAAAAAGCCTTAAGTAAAACTTCCAAAGTAAGACCTTCCACTGGGAATGCTACATCAACACCCCAAAGCCAGGTATTTAAAACTGATAATATGCTGTGTAAAGTGATCGTGTTCCCCCTTACAATTAATGTTGCTTGACTCAATATTCATAGAATTATTGAGATTGAAAAGATCCTTAAGATGGAGCCCAACCCTTATCCCAGCACTGCCGAGGTCACCACTAAACCGTGTCCCTGAGCACGACCTTTGCATGTCTTTTAAATACCTTAGGTTGTGGATTTACCATGTCAAATAAACCTGACACTTAAGGCTAATTAATTTAATAACATCAAATGTTTTATTTTCCAACGGAAGACTTAAAACAGTCTTGAACATAAAATTTTCCTGTATGTGTGGCTCATGCTTTTCATTTGAAGACAGGAACAATATGAACTAGCAGTAAGTTGCATTGTTGACTTACCTGTGCTAGATATTTTTCAACATAGTATAAATATTTAATGAGGAAACCCTATTAATTTTTTTTTACCTGATTAAACCAACATTGTATTTAAATCTTCCTTTTTTGTTTCAGTGCTTACCATCAGAAATTGAAGTGAAATACAAAATGGCTGAATGTTACACAATGCTGAAGCAAGATAAAGATGCCATTGCCATTCTTGATGGGATTCCTTCCAGACAGAGGACCCCAAAGGTTAGTTCTGGCAGGTTTTTGTCACAGGTTCTTGGTCAGTGTATCTATAGGCCAGTGCCTTGTCAAAAAAGAATATAACCTGTAGGTAAAATGCTGTTATGACTTGGTATTTGCTTTTGTTGTGTGATAACATTTCCTAATTTTAATTTAGCTTACTTGAACTCACTTCTTTAAAATTAGAGCAGTTTTGTATTCTCTCTGTTAGAAAGAATTCAAAAAAGGGAAGGGAGTTACATGCTTTGTGCATCTTTACCAACTCATGCATAGGTGGAGCAATGTAAGATCCTTGGAAGGCTGGAGACTTTGGCAAGTAGAAGGTTTACTAGTGCTCCATCTTTTAAAATCTTTTAATCCTTTTAAAGCACAGTTTAGATAATATTAAATATTAGATCCCACTGTGGTCTGCAGTGCCAAATCTGTGGAGTCTTTGCTGGCTGGCTCTGTTAGTCGTAAGGGCTTAAAAGATTAACACATCAGGTCAGTCAACTGTGTTTCATGTTAAATTGCCCTAAAAGTGTATGTGGCTTAGACTCCAGTCAGTGTCAGAGTGTTCTGTTCAAAGGCCAATTTACAGAACAGAGAAAAGAAAAGATTGAGAAAAACAAACTTTTTGCCTGCACACACCAGTAAATGAAAGTGTTGTAGCAGAAACCAGCTACTGGTGTTGTGCAGAGCTCAGATAATTTCTGTTATTTGATCAATCATGACTTCATTCAGAAGCTGAATGGAGACTTTCTCTGCCTTCCTAAGCTCATTCTTTCAAACCCTTCCAGGGATACAGAGAGAACCACTGGAAGAGGCTGATGTAATGGATACATCCTATCTAAACACTTGCCCATCTTTTGACTTCTCATGTGCAAAACACAGATTTCGAGATGCTCTGAGCAAATACAAAGGAATGTAGATTTTGTGTCTGTACTCAGAGAGAAGCCACAATTTTGATCTTGTTCTGTATGGTACATTACAGCGTTCTCAGAAGAGTGAGTAATTCTGTCTTCTGCCCAGAACAGAAGGCAGGCAGACTTGAGGACAGGGCTCTGACCTTTCTTAGTTGTTCTTGCTCCTTTCTCACACTTGACTCTCCCAACATTTCTGTTGTTTGTAGATCAATATGATGTTGGCAAATCTCTACAAGAAGGCAGGTCAGGAGCGCTCCTCTGTGACGAGCTACAAAGAAGTGCTGAGGCAGTGCCCTCTGGCACTGGATGCCATCCTGGGTGGGTGTCTGCAGTGTTGAATAGTGCTATAATTTGAATTATACTTGGGACTAGGTAACTGTCTTGCATTTGCATGTGGTATATAATGCCTATGTTATGCAAATTTTAACAAGCTGCATTTTTATGCTTGTCAAGGGATGAAGTTTCTGGTCCTCAGACAATTAATTTGTGTCAAAAGCAATTTTTGGTGGCTGAGATTGATGTATTTACTGTCCTGAACAGGCTTGCTGTCACTGTCAGTGAAAGGAGCAGAAGTGGCCTCCATGACCATCAACATAATCCAGAGCATTCCCAACTTGGACTGGCTTTCCGTGTGGATCAAGGCATATGCCTTTGTGCATACAGGAGATAACACAAGAGCAATAAACACCATTTGGTAAGAGAGGAAAGAGCATGATGCAATCAAATAATATATTAATCATATATAATGCTATTGAAAGTGACATTTATAAATCATGGGCATTTGTCTTGCTTTAAGCTCTTTGGAGAAGAAGTCCTTGCTGAGGGATAACGTGGACTTGCTGGGGAGCTTAGCAGACCTGTACTTCAGAGCTGGAGATAATAAAAACTCTATCCTAAAATTTGAACAAGCACAAATGCTGGATCCTTACCTAATAAAAGGTGAGCAAATCCTAAAAGAAGGTTGACCTGATGAGTAACAGCCACATGCAGCTGGGTATTGTATATTGTTTTGCCAGTTCAGAACTGACATTCAGAAGCTGCGTGTCTTGAACTCTTACTGGTAAATGCACAGTTTAAAGTAGGTGTTTGTGGTTTTGGTTCTGGTGGTTTTTTTTTCCTGTTGTGAATGAACTTTCCATTTCTTGAGGGTTGATCTCCAGACATGTCTCTTTAGGGATGGATGTGTATGGTTATTTATTGGCACGTGAAGGTCGGCTCGAGGATGTGGAGAACTTGGGCTGCCGCCTCTTCAATATTTCTGACCAGCATGCAGAACCCTGGGTGGTGTCTGGGTAAGTTGGTTTCTTTCCTTTCTTACCTTACCCATAAATAGCTATTTTGGTTCTTCTCTGCATCTTTAAACCTATTAGAGTTACCACTTTGGTGCAATAACAGTGACATACTGAATAGCTGTGACAGTTCAATATTCACAGCTTTGTTTTTAAACTCCTGAAGGGTTGTGGTTTTTTTTGAACATACATTCTTAACTTCAAATGAAAGAAGTTCAACAGTTACTTGTAGTTTTCTTTGGGTTTTCTCCTTTGTGGTTTTTTTTTTCCTTTGGGTTTTTAATTTAGGTTTTTTCTTTGGGTTTTTTTCCTTTGTTTCTTTTTTCTTCTTTTTTTTTCTTTGGTTATTTTTTTCTTTGCGTTTTTTTCCTTTGGGTTTTTTTTTGTTGTTTTGTTTTTTTTTCCTTGATTTTTTTTTTAAGTTGCTTTTTCTATCTTTGCTTTTGGAGTTTTTTCCCTTTGTTTTTTTTTTGCCTTTTTTCCTTTGTTATTTTTCTTTGCCTTTTTTTCTGTTTTGTCTTTTCTTTGTTTTTTCCTTTTCTTCCTTTTCCTCCTTTTCCTCCTTTTCCTCCTTTTCCTCCTTTTCCTCCTTTTCCTCCTTCTCCTCCTTCTCCTCCTTCTCCTCCTTCTCCTCCTTCTCCTCCTTCTCCTCCTTCTCCTCCTTCTCCTCCTTCTCCTCCTTCTCCTCCTTCTCCTCCTTTTTTCCTTTTCCTCCTCTCCTCCTTTCCTGCCTTTCCCCCTCCACTCCTGCTCACTGGCACTGCAGGCAGTACATATTTACAATCCCTCTCGTCTCTCTGTAGGTGTCACAGTTTCTACAGCAAACGCTACTCCCGTGCCTTGTACTTGGGAGCCAAAGCCATCCAGCTGAACAGCAACAGTGTCCAGGCCCTGCTCCTGAAAGGAGCCGCCCTGCGGAACATGGGCCGGGTGCAGGAAGCCATCATCCACTTCCGAGAGGCCATTCGGCTCGCGCCCTGCAGGCTGGACTGCTACGAGGGTCAGTGCAGAGCTGGCTTGGTGTCAGAGTTGACAAGGGAGCAGCCAGGAGTTGTGTCCTCCTCTTGGCTTTCTAGTATATCAGTTATTCTTACCCCAAAATCTGTAAAGCGGTAGAAACACTCGGATGAGAGAGATTAGAGGATGTCTAGAGTAACATCTAGAGAGTATCTTGTCTAAAGATACCAGACTCATCAATGTGAAGAATGAGACAGTGATGTCACAGTCAGGGGATTTACCAGGTCTATGAGAGATACTAGAGAATGTATGGGCTTGTAAGAATGATTTTCACAAAAGGGGTTTTCTTGTTGGTTTTTTATTGTTTTGTTTTGTTTATACTGGATATAAACAGACTTGGGTGTTTTGGATCATGACATGAACTGTATGGTTAGTTCTACTGGGAGCTTTGTTTTCTTATATTTATTTAAATATTTAGATATTTAAATCTTGTTGATCTCAACAGCAGCTTCAGTGAAGAGTCCAGGTGAAGTATTAATATCTCAGTATTGGAATTGGACAAAAATTTTAGATTAGACGTACTTAGAGTTTGGGTTTTTTTGTTTCAGTCTCTGCTCATAAATAAAAGTGGTGAAATCAGTTGTCTGTAGAATGGGTTTGTTAACATGGACAGAGTCCCTTTCTCACTTGCAGCTGTATTTCTTTACTGGAGTGCCAGCTGGGCAAATAACTGAGGAGGTGAGTGCAGTGCTGACTCAAAAACTGAAATGTTTCCATTTGGTGTCACCAGGTCTCATCGAGTGTTACCTGGCATCCAACAGCATCCGTGAAGCCATGGTGATGGCAAACAATGTGTACAAAACTCTGGGAGCAAATGCACAGACACTCACCCTGCTGGCAACTGTCTGCCTGGAGGACCCCGTCACACAGGAAAAAGCAAAAACCTTACTGGACAAAGCACTAACACAAAGGCCTGATTACATTAAAGCTGTGGTAAAGAAAGCAGAACTTCTTAGTAAGTGCCTTTTTTCCCCGTGTTGGTTTATTTAGAGATACTCTTGTATGTGGAAGAGTGTTCTTCGGACTCATCAATGAGTCTGAAGTATGTAGCAGTGATGTTACAGCCCAGGGATTTATCAGTTCTATCCTAAAGGAAAAAACACAGGGATTCATTGCATCCAGCAGCTGATACTGCACCACACCAGCACTTAAAGCATTGGCAAATGTTTTGACTTCAGAGTAGATGTAACTGTGAGTGTAGCAGGTATTGCAACAAAAAGCCATTGTTTAGAGTTAATCTTGCAGGAAGTCGATCACTGCTGCCCTCCTTGCTGACAGTGCTGAAGGGACAAACAGTCTGGTGTTGTGATGACTCTGTGAACGCTCTGACTTTATAGATTTATCTCAGCTATTAATTAAAACTGTAGTTTTGCCTGTGAACAGGTAGAGAGCAGAAGTATGAAGATGGAATTGCTTTGCTGAGGAATGCACTGGCCAATCAGAGTGACTGTGTGCTGCACCGGATCCTGGGAGACTTCCTGGTGGCTGTCAATGAGTACCAGGAAGCAATGGACCAGTACAGTATAGCCCTGAGGTAAAGCACACCCTGAGATTGCAGTAGGTTTCTAGGAACCAATAATCAGCTTGACTTAAGTAAAGAGTTGAGCCACTGATTGATTAGAATGAGAATCAGAGATGGCTTTACATCACTCTCCCTTAAAACAAACAAAAACATACAAATTACATCCTCTTAATTAATTAGTTGGTCTTAAGGCTTTGATCTGAGAAGTGCACAATGTAGGGACTGCATTAATACTAAACATGTCACTAGGCTTGTGATTCCTTAACTAACAAAAGTTTTAAGGCATGAAATTATTTATAGTTATTAATTAATAGTCAGGCACATGAAAATCCATTCCTTTAGACTAGAAGGTGCTATATAAAAATGAGCTATTCAGTACATTTAAATAGTGTGATTCAACTTAACATAACCTAAATGTTATTTTAGGATGTTACTGTGTTAAATATTCCCATGTTTTGGTTCCAGCAACTCCAGTGTGCCTTAAATCCAGCACATTATGTCCACTGTAAACTTGTATAGCTTAAATGGGTCAGCTGGTTTTTGCTTGGATATAATATTTTTAGTCAGAGTCATTTACATTTTTACTGCTTTGCTGCCACTTTATAATTAGTATTGTTGGAAGAGGTGACTAAGTTTTCTGGAAGAGTGGGATGTTTAGATAAGTGCATTCTTGAGGATCAAAACTTTTATATGGAGATTTAATACTCGGTGGTACAGTCACCCTTAGGGGAAGTTGCATCAGCTACTAAAATAAGCTTCTTGATGAAGTTAAACAGGAAGTGGAGACAGCAGGATGAGATTTTGTTATTTTTCTTTACACTAAGGCCACAAATAAAGAGAAAAAAGTTTCAAGACAATGCTTTCTTTTTGTTCCTTTCTTCAGTTTGGATCCAAACGATCAGAAGTCACTAGAAGGACTGCAGAAAATGGAAAAAGAGGAAAGTCCAACAGATGCTACCCAGGAAGAAGATGTGGATGACATGGAGGGAAGTGGAGAAGAAGGAGACTTGGAAGGCAGTGACAGTGAAGCAGCTCAGTGGGCAGATCAAGAACAGTGGTTTGGGATGCAATAAAGGTCTCACCTGCTGCTTGTTCTGGCACTTGAACACACCACTAGGGCCATTCTTCTTAGAAGAACAGAAACTATGATTTTTTTGCAGTAACAAAGGCCCTTTTTTGTTTGGGTTTTTTTTTAATAGACTCTGAAACCATTTAATACTCCTGTACATCTCAGTACCATGAAGATTCTCGATGCTTCTTATTTATTAAGTATAAGGGACTAACTGCATCCACGGTTATTTGCAACTTTCATTTTGAAAAATTCCTGCTAAAAGTAAAACCATCAGAATCTGAGGTGTGTAATGAGCCTGTTGGGATGAAAACAATGTCTGAGTTCTGTCCAGGGCTGTGTGTGCTTGGAGCTGTAAATACAGGGGTTTGTACTCCTTGGTGGGAAGGGTCTTACTCTCGTTTGTGTGCTCCTGTTTCAGCTCGTGCTCCTGTTGAAAGTCTGGGGCAGTTGCTTGGATGTGACTCAAAGCAGCACTTTTCTCTTGCTGTGTTTGTTGAATTAATTTGTCTTTTTCCAGGGCATTACCTGTGCTGTCCAGGAGAAGTTTGGGACAATAGGCAACTTGGACTTACAGGACATTTTTTGTAGCTGACTGATTTCTCTGTGTACAGAGTTGAGCCAATGGTGGAGAATTAAAGTGATTTCCTCAGTCCTTACTAAACCCTGTAATCACTTAAAGTCTGTACATGAGCATTTATTTTAAAATGAAGTTTAGTTTTATTTCAGGATGTTCCTAAAAGCTTTTACAGCAGTGACTCAAAGCACTTCACATTCTGTATACAGCACTGACATTTAAAATGGTATAAAAGGAATCCATCCCTCTTCCCTTGCATTGCTGGAGAAATGTTAAATTATGCAACACCCCATATTGTCCTGGTTTTTCCATGTTTATGTACTTCCTGGTTTTGTCAGGTAACACTTGAATTCATATGTTTTCCCCTCACCTTTTGAAGCAAAATCACTTCATGTACAGATTCTCAGCATTTCAAGGGTGAGCTGCTTTGGGTAATCTAGAAACTATTGCAGTTCTGTGGGCTTGATGTGTGGGAGGAGGAATTACTTATTTTTCTTACTGTTCTGATTGCCTTAGTCTTTACCAAAACACGGTGGTTTTTTTTATCTTTATATTGGCAATTTAATTCCTTTTGTATTTATTCTGTCACCACAGGTATGCTGGAGCACACAGACTTTTTTTTAGAAAGCTAAAAAATAGTTTCGATTATCAGTTGGAGGAAAAATGGCTGCTTGATACAACTACATGAGATGGAAAAGAAGCTTCTCCCTGTAAGGCAGATAAGAGTAAAATATCTTCCCTCTGTGATGTATCAAAAATGCAAACAGAAAGAATAGGCAGATTATGGGCTGTTTTGGAAATGTTTTGGTATGTCACATCTAACAAAAGAGGAGTCTAATAGTTTATCCATTTAAAAAAAGAAAAGAGCTGGATGCCTGTTCTCTCTGGAATTTTGTGGCCTTTAAACTTTCCAAAATATCAGACTGAACTGTGGTTGTTTGAAGGTGATTTGGGAAGAACAGCAAAGCATGTGCTGCTGTCCTGGGGGGTGGATGGGCATGAGCTGCTCCTGCTCTTCCACCGAGCAAATCCACCAAATGAGAGGCCTGATCCTGTTCTTCCCTTGTACCATTGCTGTGGGATGCAGTGAATAGATTTCAGCTCATCACATGTCTCATGACAGAAATATATTTGTACAAGCAAATTCAAAGCATCTTTTTTTAAAAAAAAAAAAAGCTTTGTTTTCTCCTCACACTCAACATTCATCTGATTCATCTGCAGCTTTCTAGTTGTGTTGCAGACCTCTGCTGTGGATGAAGATGGAGTTGTTTGTGGTGTGTTTGTATATAATCTGATAATCTCTGCTCTTAGAACAGGCAGGAAACTAAAACTACTTCAAGATAAGTGTGTTTAGGTGCAGCTTTAACAAGTCCAGGCACACCTTAGGACACCTTGAGGTGGCTGTTCAAAATAGAGTTGGATCCTTGCTGCTTTGGTTTTCTGAGAACTTGGCTCCTCACTGAAAATTAAATGTCAGATCCTGCAGATAAAACCTCAGTGAGTATCTGATGTGTTGGGCTCACGTAGCTGGTGTGTAATCTTTGCTAATAGTTGTACAGTAAGGGACTAAGGAATTTCAAGGTGCATTTGAGATTATATAGATATATTTAGCACTCACTTCAGAATTCTAGAGGGATTCTTGCCTATTAATGAGCCTTCATTAGCACTCTAATTTTAGAATGTGATCTCTGGTTTTGCAGAGATCTTGTAGTCTCCAGTGCCCTTCTAGTTCAGGGAATAGAACAATTAGCCATTAATGAGCAGCTGACCTCATTCCCTCCCTCAGTCACGTGCTGTGCACCTTAGAAGAAAAGATCACAAAGCCAAAAACTGAAGTTCAGGCTGTGTCAAATCAGGGATGGAAGTGAAACAGTTTGTGAGGCAAAAAAGCTGTTGCCATCCAGTTCTAACTGTACAGTGTTGACACGTCTGAGATGCCAGTCTGGAGCTGGGTAAGGACAGAGTGCCCAAGTTTGCTTGAAATCACTGAGTTTAAGTCACAAATATAATTTAAGTTTTAATTCTTTCCTGTTTTGCAATAGGAAAGACAAGAAGTGGTGGAAAGGGATTGAATTTCTTCAAACCGTACGTAGACTTGGGTGAGGGCTAAAAGGCTGAGTTCAGCAGAGCCTAAAAGCAGCACAAATTCAGGATGTGGCTAGAAATTGCCTAAATAATGCATTTATTCACACTTTATCCTGCCATGTGCTGATAACACCTGAAATTCCAGCAGTATTTCTAATTCTGATTTCCAGATCTTGGGAATTCTAGAATTGTGAAGCAGAGATAAAGAGGGACTGCTGGCCAATATCAGTGTTTTCTGTCCAACTGAGGTGCTTCTTCCTTTCCTACTACTGCTGATTATAGAGAGATTTTTGATTAACTAGCAATTTTTTTTCCCTTTCAGTAACTGTCTTCCTCATTAGGCCTCTTTGTGTGGTGATTCTTCCCTCCTTGCTTTTCAGGAGCTCAGTGATGTGTGAACTGATCCATCCACGACAGAAGCAGGGAGGATTTCTGATTCAGCAAAACTTACTCCCTCCCTTAGATCTCAGGGGTAAGAAAATCTCAAAGGCTGTGTCAGCCACTGTAATTTCAAGTTACACAAATACACCACATCCAAATATCTTTTAGGAAAACAGATCTAAATCAGTGCAGTCTGCAGGGGTCTGAAATTTAGTGACCTTAGGTGGGCTTAAACTGAGTATAAACCTGTGATTTCAAACTAAATAACCTTAGGCAGGGCTTGAAGTTCTAGATAAGCTGTATTCAGTACTGCCCTTCAGTAAATTGGGACCATTTTATTTAGTGCCTAGCAGAACTCAAACACATTGCAGTTGGTTTCAGTGTAGTTTCTTCATGGAAAGGATCCAGTGTGGGCCTGAATATTTACAGGCAACAAGGAGTCCAGTTACATGGCAGTGGCTGGAGGGGCAGCAGCAGCAGCACTGCTCAGCTACTGTGGATCAGGGATTTGGAACATCTCCCAGCTGGACTCCCGGGCTGGGGGAGTTCAGGGGTTGGCAGAAATGAGCTCCTTACTTCAGCAGTTGATCCAAGAGCTTGGGTTGGTCTGGCAGCACAAAAGGGCCTGTTCCTGTGCTGGAGAGGCAGCATGTGCTTTGCTAGAAAAAGCTGTTACGATGCCAGTTCTTTCCCTGAACTATTTAACTATAGAAAAATGCTTCCAATTTTTATATTCCTACTTTATTTCCTTTCATTCACTGTGTGCTATGCTCTGCTGCTCCTTGATGTGCAGTATGGTTGGATAGGCTGAAGCTGCTAACTTGGCTTCATCCTCTTGGAATACTAAATAGTTTTCCAGGACACTGAAGTATGGTGACAGCAGCAGGGCAACAACAGCAATCAGTGGATACTCAACTTCCTTGGGCTGCTCTGTGGAAGCTGCTGTCCGTGGGGTTCCTGGGATAAATGTCTGTGGGGAAGCCGGTAAAGCTGGGATCTGTGACTGAGGAGCTGCTTTGCCTTGTAAAACTTGATGGGTGCTGATAGGAGTCCAAGGGTGGTGTAACCTCAGTTTCTGCTTTCCCTGCTGAGGTCCATAGTGAAAGTGAGATGGAAAATTTGTATGGATTGATTGTCAATCTGGAATGTTGGGGTCTGTGTAACTAAGACAGGGAAAGTTTGGCATTACTCTGAAAAAAACAGTAATTCCTGTATTAGCCCAAATTCTCTCTGGCCAGGGCAGCTCCTGGATTCTGGCTGTGCCAAGAGGAGAGACAGGGTATGGAGACAGGCTGTCACCTTTCCTCAGCTCCCCAGGAGAGCTTTTAATAGGTGAGAAAGGAGGAGGTGGCTCCCGTTGACCTTTTGGTGTCAGTTCTGCAGAGGATAATGTCACACTGAAACTCAGCCAATTTGATAAAGCTGGAGGTCAAGTGTTTGCTCCCCTTGTGGAAATATACTGGGCTCTGAGAAGTTTTAAGGACCCTCCACCCAGCTCTCTGGAAATATTTGAGTTTTTGGAAGAGAGATTTAACCCTTCCTGTGCTGTGCTTTGATTTCTGCTTTTGTTGCTGCTACTGCTCTTGCCTGAAAAGGGGGATAAGGAAACAGATGGGTTTGATCTCCTTTTGTACTGGGATTTACCGTCCATGCAGTAACTTCAGAGGCTTCACAGGATGGCAGGAAGAACATCCATCATCTGGCCTTAAAGAGGTGTTGAGAGGTTTACAGCTTGGTGCTGGGGTAGGACACCAAGGTGCTGTGTGGTGAAGGGAGGTTTATGGCCCAGTCCTAACTCCAGTCTAGTCCCTGTGCCAGCCCAGTGAGCAGAGCCTTTCCACTGGGTAAAAGAGGAACCGAGAGGCTTGATGGGATGCTGCCAACAGGGCTTTCACCCAGATGGAAATGTCTTGGAAAAGACTTCAAAGACTTGAAGCTGCCATGCAGCTGGTGAGGGAGCTCTTAATCCCATTAGGATTTGGGATCAGAGCGTCAGTAGCTCTGTTTTGGGAAAGGTTGGATGCTGTTAGTCTTTCAGAGTAAGTCTGCCCAGCCAGCAGCTCCAGGAGCAGGAAGGGCATCACCCCTATAGACTTTGCTATAAGGGAATTACTCTTATAGGTTCAGTTCCCACTGTCTCTGATGAAAGGGCAGAGCCTTGGCCTCATTAGGTAAATCCCTGGAGCCTGCTAAATTGAGTCTGAAGTCTCCTCTGCACTTCCACGTGGGTAAATCGTTGGGATGTAATATTTTAGAAGACCACCTCAGGTGCTCAGAGTGCTGTTGACTGAGCAGAGGGGGATTGCTGGGCTGTCTTTTACAGTCCCAGGATTTTCCTGTGGCTTTTTCCTAGCTCAGTGGGGAAGAAAATTTGCCATCTCCCCTCCCCAAGGCTTCTCTCGTTTCTCGCCCACCCTCCTGGGGGTGGATGTGGGCTCTAATCACACACAAGTTCACTTTGAGGTAAAAACGGGGTTACTTCCTGCCTGTATTTAGAGTTTGATGTAATGTGCCCATAATGCCTCATAACTGCTCTATGGGGAGCTGCTTCCTTGCTCTGCTGTCAGTGGCTCATCCATGTGATGCTTTAGGGCTGGGGGTTGCAGGGAGAGGAGGAGGAGGAGGAGGAGGAGGAGGAGGAGGAGGAGGAGGAGGAGGGGGAAGATGAAGCTGTTGATTTCAGCATCTCTTACCACACACTCTTGCAGTGAGTACCTTGGCAACCCACTGAGCATCACGTTCTGCTCACATGGCTGTACTCCAGAGTGCTGCCTCAGGGTCACTTGAGGGACTTGCTCTGCCTTTAGCTTGCAGATCATCATTTAAAGAAACGTTTAAAAATCAGGTGTGAGTTTGTGTCACTTTGCTCAGAGAGGCGCTGTCTGAGTGCAGAGGTGCTGGAATGTACCTCGCTGTGACAGCAGCTCGAGCTGTTCCCTGAATAATGACTTTGTATCTCCCTGAGGGTTACACTCGTGCTGGGGACAAGAATTTCAGGCTGAGAAAAGGGGCAGGAGATGGGCCAGGCAGGAGCACGTTGGTACATGGGATGGTGAGATCTGAGCAACACTTCAGCTGCGAGGGAGCCTTGTTGTCCCTTTGGTTGCTTCCTAATTACAGCCAGGCTGAGGCTGTGACAAGAGGTGCTACTGGGGCAGTTTGTTCTGGCCAAATGCTTGTGATCCCTCAGCTCAGGTGTCCCTGGGAAGTTCAAACAGGAGCCCCAGCAGGAAGGGCTGTGCTGGCAGAGCTCTTGGTGTGTGCTGAGGCTCCAAATGCAGCCCCGGGAAGAGCTGCAGCGGGAGGTACGGAGTGTGGAGCCGGGCTCTGACAGCCCCAGCTGGGGGTGAGAGCAGAGCTCAGCCTGCCCACACAACACTACCATAGTAGGAAGCAGCCACAGCAGCTCAGCCCGATGCCTTAACACACCCTCCACCATCCCAGAGTTCTGCTGGACAATGGAATTCAACCTCTGTATTTTTAAACCTCACACCGTGGCGTTTGAAGGGTCTCAGACGTGTCACCTCATTTGGATAAGGCCGTTTGCCAGCACGGTGCTCCTCTCAGGGGCTGAGGCTGAGGGCCATTACACCTCATTTAAAACATATTCCTCAAGCTGCCTCTTATTCCAAACAAAACGTAGTGTTTGGGCTTTGGAGCAGAGCATTACAGGACACTTGGAAAAGCCAGCTTTTACCCTTGAGGTGCTTTAGCCTTGCCTAACTCCTGTACTGTGAGCTCGTGGCAGAACAGTCCCTGGTGTGGGGAAGGGAGTGAGCCCAAAGTGCCAAGCACTCCCAGCAGGATGCTCATGGTGTGGTTTGGAACAAACACATTGGGCTCATCCTCCTTTTGCCTACGGAAGGGGAAGAGACCAGGAGCTACTTTAGGCTGGGGCAATTTAGAAGATAGAATAGGACAAAAAAAAAAAAAAAAGATGTAGTTGGGAAAGAATTGTTTATTTTACGTTTTCTCAGAGGGATTTTACAAACAATGGAGCATTTTAAAAAAACTGAGTGATCAAAGTACTTGACAGTGTCCCTTAAACACACACACAAGCCCCTGGACAGAGGAAATCACACCAGCGAGGAGGTCAATACTGCCGAGGAGCAGCTGCATCTGCATAGTTCTAGGAGGGAAGATTGTGGTGGTGCTAAAAAGTGGCATCCTGGCATTAAAATAAGAAGAGCACGGACCTGCAGGAAACAAAGTGCATCAAATACCACGCCGAGTATGTATTGGAGAATAAATTTATTTACCTGATACAAATGAAACTAGGTGTGATGCTCCTTTTACTGTCAGCATGTCAATAGACAATTGATCTTATTTACAACTTCTAAAGGTCGCACATGCAGCTGTGGGAACTGGCTACGTCGTTGTTGCTTTTTAGATAAATGCATCACGATATTTTGTATTGCACCAACATCTGTCTTACTGCCTTAGATTTAAATAAGTTACATTACAGTGCAAAAGAGGTTGATTTGCACAGATGATAAAAAAAATCCAAAGTTATGAAGTGGAGGCTTACGGTTTAACATTCATCTGTAATCGTTTCCATGGATTTATAAATAGGAGAGCATTGTACAGAAGCTGTTGGAGTTGGATGTTTGGATGATACAATACAGAGAGATCCATCTACAACCCAAGGCATGCATTATCTGATATTGTACATTGTATAAACTGACATTTTACATACAGGAAATATGGGGAATTGGCTGACAGCTCCGTGATTCTTGTTCAAGGAAAACCCAACTCTTCTCCATGCAGCACAGAAACCAACCTTCTCTGGAGAGAGTTCCGCCTCGAAAATCTATATTGCACGTTTGTACATCTGTATCATGGAGTCCTAATGGTACCACACATTTCTTCCACAGAGAACACAATGAGTTTTTGTTTTTAGGGAAAGCAAAGAATCTTTACACGATACATGCAGAAGTTTTGGTAGATGTGTTGCTAAAAACACATGCACGCAACAAAACAACCTTACATTTCTGCAAAATTGTTTAGGAAGCGATTACTCCAGTATTGCTGAAAAGGAAAGAAAGAAAAGGCATCAGTTAATGAAAGGATGAATGCTCAGTTATCATTATACAAGCAAGACTAAGATCAACAGTGACAGAAGAAAGAATGTTAAGTTTGGTAACTGGCTGCTCTGTCGTTGAAGGGACATTCTCAGGTTACTTTGTCCTTAAAGCCCAGGCCCTCTGGATTAAAGCTCAGCTCCTCTGAGCAGAGCTCCCTTAATCACTAGCAGAGCCAGCACTTCCCACCAAAGACTGCAGTGAAAAATAATTAAGACATTCAAGTAACTTTTGCCTTTCTCTGCCTGATCAGTGGCAACAGACAATTTTTATTTTCAAGTTTCACCCTACACATGTGGAGCTCAAGGTTTTAAGGGTGTTTTTCTAATCGAGGCATTATTCCAAGTTTGGTCCCCAAAGTGACCTAACAATGTCCCTTTTCCAGGCAGCTTGTTCTGGGAAGCAGTAGGAAAGCTTTGAAGAAGTCATTACACTACACAGATTAACGTGTAGGCCAAGGGGAGAGTACAAGGTCCTAAAGCTCCCCCTGTACTTCAACCCCACACCACAGCGTAAGGTCAGCCCTGTGTCTGGGAGAGCCTGGGGTGCTCTGGGGCCCTACAACTCCAGGGAAGCTCTTCCAAACACTGCTTCAACACTGTAAAATTTGGGCTCTCCTGCTAAGATTTGAAAATGCATATTAATGCAATTAAGGATGTAATTAGCAGAGATTAGGGAAACAGTTAATGGTTAGAAGTGCAAAAAAGTAAAACAAGACAGGTGCAAGAGACAGACGACTCTGTATCGGTTTTACCTCCCTTCATCTCAGCAAATCGAACCCTCTTTAGGCTGTTTACCACGAACTGTGGGCAGGAGCTGTGTTCTCTGAACAGAACTGCTGTACTGCATTCTATCAGCAGATTAAAATCTCATTTTCATACCATTTACCTCCCAACCAGACTCCCTGCAAACACGAGCCCTGGAGCACTTGGACAGACTGGTGTATGTTTTTCTGCAGCCTCTTTCATCCTCATTTATTTGCAATAACGTTTTGGGGAACCAAGTATGAACTATTTTTATTGCTTGGATGGCAGCAAGAAGGAGCAGCTCGTTGTGTAGCTCATGGACAGCACTTTGGATCATTCATATGTGAAAGCAGAGGGAGCCCAAGGCACTGCAAAGACAAAAGCTCCTGTCTAAATATTTAGTGTAGAGCTGCAGCTGCCTGAGCATCCTCCTTGCTACAGAACCCTGGATTCAGGAGGAGCTGCTCTTATTCCAAACCCCACTGGGTTCCCAGCACAAGCCAATATCCTTCCTGGTGTTACCAGCATAAGGCAGCATCAATCACACGATTGATCCTGGTCTTACACACCCCTCTCACACTAGAAAATAAGCAGCAACGTGTGAGGGCACCAAGGAATCCAGAAAACAGCAGAGATGACAAAGCTTGGTGAGATGAGAGCAAAGAGAAACAAAAAATATGAGGTTATTTTCTAAGAATGGAGTGAGAGATCAAGCCTGGGGAACTGTGAGCTATTTCTGCTTGAGGAAGTGCTGCTGTTTGTATGTTCTCAGGAACACAGAAAATAGGAACAGGAAAATAGGAGTTATCTATTTGTACCCCCAGTTACCCTATTTCAACCTGGGGAGGCTTGAGAGGAAATATTTGGGATCAAAGAAATTAAATGAGAATTTCAACTTCAAGATGGTGGCAAGTCAGCCTGTTCTGAAAGGTCCTCCCTTCCTGGCTTCTCCAGATGAAAGGGCCGAGGCTGAAGGATAACAGGATTTATACAACTAAGGTAAATTGAGTTAACGCATTTCCTGCAGTGATTCCAAACCTTGCACTGCAGTTCTGTACTTTCTAGAACAGAAAAGCCATCAGAAAAGCTGCCTTTTTCTCTTCTACTGCAACTCCCACTGCCTGCTCAGCTCCCAGGGTGGAGCCCAGACCCACAGCACTCCCTCCAGGATCACAAGGTTGTGATTCCAGGGCAGGATGAGCTGCCCAGGAGGAAGCTCATGGTGGGTCTTAATATTTGGCCAATCCAGGCCAGACAAAGCTGGGATTTACAACAGCTGGAAAACAGAAGTCCTAAAGCGCAGCACAGCTGCCATTGAACTTGAGACCTGCACCTGCTGATCTTGGGGAACTCTATTGCTCCACTTCTGCAGGAAGATTTGGACAAGACTGGGAGAAATAAAATCAGGGTAGATGAAGATTGCTTATAAAAGTCACCTTATAAAAGCTGACTGTTCCTGTAAGCTCATGAGCCTGTAGGGATGGATCCCACTCCATTTTCCCACCACTCATCCAGCTTTCTAAGGCAAACTCGAGGAAGACAAAGCCCTATCCCAAGTGCCTCCAAGACATGAGCAAGCTCTCAGATGTCTATGGAAATCCAGGACACAAGCAGCAAGATTCATTTTCAACACAGACAGGTGTTGAAGACTGAATTCTACTTATCAACAGTCATCTCCCCCTTCACCTTCTTAGAGAAGGAAAAAGGGGCCAAATAGCAGGATCATTTGGCATAAAAGACAAGAATAGGATTGTACAAGAAGCAGGATCACTCATGGTGGCTTTAAAAAGGCCACCAATATGGTGCTCTGCAGGTTCAACAGAACCAGTGCTCAAGGATTCAGTGGCATTCCTGCCCTGGAAAATGTCTGTCAATGACATTGGGAGCACACAGAACTAACTTGCTAGTATTTGTTTCCAACAAGTAACATACTGGGACATACTCTGATCTCAAGGAATCCTGAATCACATGAACTATTATTTTTCCATTTCAAGAAACAGGGTCAAGCTTCATGCTGCTCATTTGTTATTGATACAGCAAATGGCCAGTGCAGGCCAGTGGTTTTGTGGAACGCAAAACCTTAGTTTGGCTCTTCCACACTAAAAAAGGGCATTCAAAGGGATTTAAAATGCTCACAGTTCAGCAACACACCTACTACATCATCAGGTCAGCTCCTCTGAGCCTCTGCAGCACCAACTCAGACAAGTCAAAGTCTCTGTAAACAGAGCACTCACAATGCAGTGGAATTTCTGATAGAGCCTGAGTGTTCTGAGGGGAGAGTCTATATTTGAGAGCTTAAACCAAGAGAATGATGTGTGCTCGCTGGATTCCAGCTGGCACCAACAGGACACAGCCTGGAACTGTCCCGTCCCTCCAGGAGGGATCACAAAGCTGCCTGAATTTGGTTACTCAGCTTGAGCCAGCACAAGATAACACAGCACCTGCTGCTCTACAGACACAGTGACCCCAGGACAGGTTTCAGAGACTGTCCTGTTAAGCTGAGACTGTTCTTTTGCCTTCTCAGATGGCCACTGTACAAATAATGAGCTGCTTTTGCCAGGAGCAGCACCTGCCCTTTGAGCACTGCTGGTACCAGGGATGAGGGAAGGGTGGGAACCCCTGTTTCAGAGCAGGGAAAAGCTTTGGAGTAAACCAGCACCTGACCACGAGTACCAGAGAGTTTTGGACACTAAACATTCATGTTCACAGCTGTCAGGGTCTTAAGTTTGAGATAAAATTAGACAAATCTGTAACTTAAGACCAAAAGCTGTAAGACCTTGGGGCACTAAGGCTCCCAGGTGCTATAAAACAAGACCCTAAAATACACTAAACCAAAAGCAAGTGCTTTGCCTTTGGAATCAGTAATTTGAGCTTCAGACCACAAAACAAGAGTCTAAAGTGGTGATAATAATGTAGCACAGCAGAGTTTGACAAAACACAGCATGGGAATGAAGGAAATTACTATTTATTCTTCAACATGTATACATCATAATGCTATTTTACAGCAAGTCACCACTGGCAGGGTGAAATGGAAGAGAAATACTCACTTTAGTCGATGAAAGTTGGAAGGCATTGGAGAAAAACACCACAGTTAGGACTGTTAATGACTTACACATTGTTGATACAGGACTGAATTTGAAAACATGCTTTAACATTTACCGTAATAATGAAGGTGGTTAGTGCCACATCAAAATAAAAATAGTTCTATACAATATGTTCAATTTGGTCATGTGCTATTTACAGATTTTACAAAAAACACACACGAGCTTGTTACTTCAAGTCAGGCTTACAACAGGCCAGCAGAGTAACCCCATGGATATAACTGAGCATTAGTGCCCTAAGTGTAGGAAATCTAATTTCTACCTATGCAGTGCAAGTAATTTTTCCAGGTCTCATTGCAAATTTTGATCTTAAAGGGGGGGAAAAAAAGAGAAAGAAAAAGAAAGGCTCTGATGTGTAAATAAAGTATTAAACCCCAACTTAAACCCTCTTTTGAATTCAAATAGATTGTGTTTGTTAAAAAGGCTTTAGATTTAAAGGAGATAGAAGTAGCCCTCCCTGTCCCTGCAAAAGGGGCAACACTGGCAAAATAAGGTCTTGTTACAATAAAATACAATAGACAAAATAAATAATCTTAAAAAAAACACAACCCTATTTGTGTTGAGAGTATGGAAGAACCCCAGCAGGCTGCAGCTGGAATGGTATTTTCTGCACGAGCAAGATCAGGCATTACCTCATACAGAAACTGGTGTAAACAAGGACAGTCAAGAACCAAGAGTGAGGGAAGAGGGGCACTGAGAAGGAATCCTGACCGAGGGAGCAGGACTCTCTACCCAGTGCAGAAAGTTCTGCTCGTGAATCAAACCTGACTTTATGACAAATTAAGTTTGGATGATCATGCAGAAGACAAACAGTTACATGCTTTTTTAGTTTTAGACAACACACATTCATTCCCTAAAATCTGCTGCCAATTTAGTCTGATAGTGTCCGCTGGCTCAAAACAAATTTACTTTTTTTTTTTTACATGATGAATAGACTATCGAACAGAACACTGTACATGCTTTTCATCTACAAAAAAATATTTGCATAAAATAGTGTTAGTTCTCTGTACATGTCAATGGACACTTTAACTGTGTAAAAAAGAGGAATATATTGCCCCCACTGAAGTCAGAAAAAGCAAAAAACCAAAAGTCTAGATTATGAAACCTCCATCACCGGCAAATATGTTCATGTGAAAATTCAGCAGAAATAGACAGTTGCTCTAAACAATAAAAAATTAAGTTAAACTCTTTTTTTTTTTTTTCCATTGAATGTAAAACTCGTCACCATGTCAGTCAAGACCAGAACATATCACTAAAGTTAGTGTCTGTGCTGTAAAGCCAGATAACCAAGGGCATAGTAATGAACACAAACGGCCAGGAAACTCCTTCGGTGCATGCTGACAGAGCACAGGGTTTGGTGGCAGGCCTCACACTATCTTTACCAGGTTCCAGGTAGTTACGGGCCACATATTTAAGTGTTTCATCCAGCAGAATGACGGGGAGGGAGATTTTCAACACCATCAGCCACTGAGTCACGTTCAACGGTGTGATCTGGAAGATAATCTGAAAGAAAAGCCGAGTGTTACAGAATCCCAGGATGTGCCGAGCTGGAAGGGACCCACAAGGATCATCGAGTCCAACCCTCAGCCCTGTACAGGCCCATCCCCAAGAGTCACCCTGTGCCTGAGAGGATCATCCAAATGCTCCCTGAGCTCTGGCAGCCTTGGTGCTGTGCCCACTGCCCTGGGAAGCCTGTTCAGTGCTCAACCACCCTCTGGGGAAGAACTTTTTCTAACATCCAACCTAAACCTGACCTGACAGAACTCCAGGCCATTCCCTGGGTCCTGTCTCTGGTCCCCACAGAGCAGAGCTCAGTGCCTGTCCCTCCTCTGCCCCTCACAAGGAAGTTGTAACCGCAATGAGGTCTCCCCTCAGTCTCCTCCAGCTGAACACACCAAGTGCCCTCAGCCACTCCTCATACAGCCTCCCCTCCAGGCTCTTCCCCATCTTCACTGCCCTCCTCTGGACACTCTCTAATGCCTTAATATCTTTCTTACACTGTGGTGACCAAAGCTGCTGCAATATTCCAGGTGCATCTCTTCTCCCCCTCCAGCCCTTGCCTTAAGCCCCACACAGGTTTGTGCTCTACCTCCAAGGTCAGGGGTGGGCGTGAGACACGTGCACTTACTGGCAGTGGTTCCACATAAAGGATAAGGAAGTGGAGGGACATGGACAAGCAAATGGCTCCCACCAGCCAGATGTTCTCCCACGGGGGCATCCTCATCAGGGACTGGTTTTCTGACAGGCTGCAAGAGGAACACGGGACATGTGTGTGTAGGTAACACCATCCAAACAGCACAGCAGCATGGCAAGGCACAGGGATCCCATCAGGAAGGCAGGGAAGATCCCAGGATATGGTTTTATATGTATGTTGCAACTTTAAACTACCCTGAAATTCAGCTTAGAAAAGCAGTCAGTCAGCCTCACATGTAATCCTGAAAGCTCTTGTATGTTTTGCTCATTCTTGACCTGGTCCATTCTTTTCACTATGACCCCAAAATCCTCCCTGTGGGAAGGGCAAGGGAAGGATGGACATGGAAGCATAAGACAGAATCCACCCCAGTCCATCCAGTTCTTCTGAAGTTCACTGAAAGAGTGACAGAGGGTCAAGTATTGGCACCTTCTTTAATCCTGCTCTTGATTCCATTTGCATTTAGGCAGAAGAGGCTGAGATCCAGAGCACTGGATGTAGGACCTTACTATGTAGGACTACCCCAGTACACTTGTATTTGAAGTTTATTTGTTTTTAAATTAACTGACCTCTAAGCTATTTGAAGAAAAATACCCTTGACATTGTGCTATTTAGTGGTTTCCATTTATAATCTAATATTAATTGGCTAAACCCACACTCCCTTAGGGCAGGAAAAACTATTTTCCATATCTTCAGCATTCTTATTTTAGTTCTCCTTGATATCACTTTATACCAACATAGGAGGGATAATCTGATTGATTAAGCTTAGATTAAAAATAATGGAAAATATTTCAGTTGCTTGTGCTTAGTAAAATACCAGAGTGAATTGGCAGCCTTAAAAATATACCTTACGATAAGAGATCTCAAATGTTATCTCAGAGTCATTTTGTTTGCACTACTGGGACTGAGAAAGGAAATGTGACTCATTCTTTGTTAGCTGAGCTGTCCACCAAGAATCAAATTGCACAAGAAGCAGGATTTTGGAGGAGTTATGCAGAGGCTCTGCTTTCCTGCCTGGACACACGAACCTGTTGAGAGCATTGCACATCTCTATGGTGACGAGCACAGACAGAGCCATTGTCATCGGATACGGGGACTCGAAAACCGTGCAGTCGACCCCGAAGAAATCTGGATTGTCCTCTTTGCACTGCAGAAAATGGCTCTGGAACAGAACAATGTGAGCTCACTCCCACAGCTTGTTAACTTTGAAAATTGTAAAACAGGCAATTAGGCAAAAAAAAAGCAGTGACTATTATAGAAGGAGAAGTTTCAACTGTGACTCTCAAACCCAGTGCTTATAAACTTTTGCCCACTTCAGAAAAATCCCCTTTAGGCTTTTACTTACAACAATTAACCCTTCAAACTGTTAGAAGCTCAGGTATCCAACCCCTGAGCTTTACTGTTAAGACTAATTAATCATGATCAAATTTTACAATAACAGGTCTGAAAATGTCCAATTATATAAATTCCTGCAACCTACCAGTTTTCTACAGTCATTTCAAGCACGAAAGCAGCAGGTAAAGCATGAAAGCTCCCCTCTCCCCCCAAAAATATTAAACTGAGCAAATACCAGCTGGTAAAAGGAAACTCTTGGACCACCATCAGCAGCAATAAACCACCAAGCAGCAGCACCCACTGTGGCAGCACCAACGTAGCCTGGAAGAAAACAAAGTGCTTTTCTCAGCTCTGTGAACTGTACACAAAACAAGACCTCACTTGCCACACTTGAACTTCTACCTCAAGACTTCCAGCACTGGAAAAAAAAGTTGTAATTCACATCTTAAGAGTTTATTTAAGGGAAAAAAGCCATTAGTACTCACATCCAATAGCCAGGTAACGGAAGAAGAGCCACCCACTGATCAGGGGCTCTTTGGGGTTGCGCGGGGGCTTGTTCATGATGTCGAGGTCGGGAGGGTTAAAGCCCAGAGCAGTGGCAGGGAGACCATCAGTCACAAGGTTTACCCACAGCAGCTGGACAGGGATCAGAGCTTCAGGAAAACCCAGGGCAGCAGTCAAGAAGATGCTACAAAGAAACCCACGAGTTACAAGCTTATTTATGTAAGTCAGTCCTTTAAGGTTTAAGCCTAAGCCTGCAGCATCACTTCTGTTCTCTCATACAGAGTTCTCCACTTCAGATCACAAGCTGAGTATTCAAAATCAGAAAACTAAAACCATATCCAAGAGCAAACACTTCTAACCACTAAAGCATGTAAGCTTTGAAGCACTGTCTTCTTTTGGTAGCTTCAAAAATTGAAGTTTTTGCTTTAGGCTTGTTTTTCCCCGCTCTGTTTGTCTGTATAGGTAAATACACACACACACACATATGGATAAAGGCTTACAAGCCACTTTCTAAAAGACATTTTAGCTCGAATGACTAAAGCTTCATTTCCCTAGATCACTGCTACTCCCTGCAGAAGTCTAATGAGCATGTAGCCTTCATGGCTCCGAGGCTGTGTGAATAAATAGAACAGAAACAGGGGCTGCAGCAAGAGCCAGATGAAGGATGGCTTTAAAGTTGACAAGAAACAAGGCAAGACAATTGCTGTGTTTTATTCCACTCTGGGAGAAAGTCTGCTTTGATGTAAGGGCTGTGAGGAGATCAATATTGACATTCTGCTACCAGAAATGCATTCTGTGGTGCTGGGTCCCCACTGCTCCTCACAGAGGAACACAAGACATGTTTAACCTGAGGTTAAACAAACATCTAAGCTATGCCTGTGACTGAGTCATCTGAAACTCCAGATCTTGTAATATTTGATTAAAGTTTTTGTTTTCCTGTTCTAGAGAATTATTCCAATCATAGAAATAATTGGAAAGCATTACCTACTGAGCTACAATATTCTATGTAACACAATGTCAACTTCTGTGGCCAGCTACAATTCTTCCCTAAAGACCAGGCCACAAACATACAACTCCCACAGTGATCGATCACCTGGAGAACCTGTTCCTCTGGTTTTAGTGAGAAATACTGAAGTAAATAACCAACACAAGACTCCACCATCACTACTCTAGTTCAAAGAAAAAATGGATTTAAACCTACCAAACAACCTCCCCAACGTTGGAGGAGATCAGGTACCGGATGAACTGTTTCATGTTGTTATAAATGGCACGTCCTTCTTCCACGGCAGCGACGATCGTGGAGAAATTGTCATCTGCTAAAACCATTTCAGAGGCAGTTTTAGCCACTGCAGTGCCAGAACCCATAGCAATTCCAATTTCTGCCTTCTTCAGTGCAGGGGCATCATTGACACCATCACCAGTCTAAAACGAGAATTCAGAGTTGAAACAAAAAATTAAATAAATAAGGTGGGGACTTATGTGTAGGGCCAGAAAGGAATTTTGCACTGGGTATGTTTTGGATCCTTAAAAATCACTAGGTGCAGAACTATCCTGAGGCTTTAGAGTTCAAGGAAATGTGGAAACAAGTGTTTTCCAGAATGGGGCATTAGTCTGAAAGGGCCTAATTAGGGTTTAAACACAGTGTTTGCCTCTCAAACCAAGGACCAGCTCCATCACTTACCATGGCTGTGATCTCATCGAAAGACTGGAGAAACTCCACGATCTTGGATTTGTGGGAAGGCTCCACCCGAGCAAAGCAGCGGGCATGGTGACAGGCATCTCTCTGGGCAGCGAGCGAGAGCTCATCGAACTCCCGGCCCGTGAAGGCTTTGGTGGAAACGTCCTCATCCTCCACAAAGATCCCGATGCGGCGGCAAATGGCCACGGCCGTGCCCTTGTTGTCCCCAGTGATCATGATGACCCTGATGCCAGCCTGTCTGCACAGCTTGATGGATGAAGCTACTTCAATCCTCGGGGGATCCAGCATTCCCACGCAGCCCACAAAGGTCAAGTTGGTCTGGAACAAGACACACCAAGTTTTAGTGCAAGATCCTGGAGATTCCTCATCTGACAGCAGTGAAATCCTTTTGCTTGCATTTTACATCTCTCTCAGTGTAGTGACATCTGTTTTTACTCCTTGTCCTATCTTTCCAAACATATTTTGCTTCAAATGCACTAATTTTCTTGGTTAAAACGTGCTCTAGTTGCCAGCCTTGCAAATTTGACCTGCAAGCACTGAGTCTTTCAGTTTTGTAATCAGTGCCAGGAGCACAGAGCACAAGCCAAAACCTCTCATGCAACTGTTATTTCCCTCCCTCTAAATATCAGATACAGATTTCATTGGAAAATTACAGAGCAGCAAAGATGATAATCATGGACTGAGCCCCTGCAGCTGACAGCACATTGCACACAATGGCAGGTATGTTCCATCACAAAATCCCCAAAGAGCTCTTGCAGTTGGGCAACTACTAAAGCTGAAACCACAATGCAGTTTCAGGAAGATTTTTCAGAGTTAGCCTCTGAGAACAACTGAAGGAGTTATGATTCTAAGGACCTGTAAGTAAAATATTTCAATTTGCAGCTAGCTTTTTAACTTCCACCAGCCACCAACAGTTTCTTCTAAAACACAAAGTCTCTTCTTAAACTAAGCATTCCCTCCACGCATGTGGGTAACTATTGTGTCTGACATCAAAAACAGCCAGAAAGAGAAAGTTCTCAGATGTAACTTCCTCAAGGAATAATCAGACATAAGGAGTTCCATTCTCCACTTTGGGAGAGGGAGAAGTGCCACCAATCTTACCTCATAGTTAATGAAATTTGAGGAGTCCTCCAGATTCATCTCCTCCTTTTTGGGAGGATTGTCGTGGGTCGCCAGAGCCAAGCAACGCAGTGTATCTCTACCAGTTCCCCATTCCCTAATGACAGACATTATTTTCTGCTTAATCCCTGGGGTTAATGGTATTTTAGCATTTCCAACACGGACATGTGTACACCTGTCAATCACACCTTCAGGAGCACCCTGCAGAGGCAAAAAAAAAAGTTATTTAGCTTAATAAAACCCTTGCTTGCTTAAATTACAAAGTCCTTCCTCCATCTTCAAGCTGCAGTTCATTGTACTATAATTTTTAAGTGTTATGCTGCTTTGTAGCCATCCCACAGCTCCAGTTTCTCAGGTGAGGAACTGACCTTCACAAACATCTTGCTCATGGATGTGCGACTCGGTTTGTTGGGTGTGCAGTAGACAGACATGGACTTTCTGTCTCTTGAGAATTCCAGAGTGAATTCTTTCTTCATGAGTTGTTTTATCACCTTAAAAGAAAGACAACAGCATAAAAATGCATGTAGATAATACACACTACAGACCTCTGTCCCAAAACAATCCCAGATCACAGATCACTCACCGAGTTACAAGCGTTGGCACGTTCGATTCTAGAGAGTCCTTTCAGGTCTGTGTCAAACACATTCATCTTCTCCACCAGGCAGGTAAGTGCTGTTTCTGTGGCTTCACCAACCTTCTCATAAACTCCTTTAGCCTTTAGTTAACACAAAGCAAACAAAAACACAGGAGTTTAAACCTCACCTGGAACCTACCGGAGACAGAAGTTCAGTTTCACAACGGAAAAAAAGAAAGGTTTAACAAGATTTACTGTGGCTTATGAAACAAGCAGAACTATTTTTAAAGAGCAGCTTTGAAGAGTATGATTTGTAGGAATTTGAAGCCTTTGCTCTCAAGAGCAGCAGAGAAAGATGTCAGTACTTTTCATCAAGTATTTAAGTAATTATGAGATGTAGCAACCCTAAGGCGGAGAGGCAAAGCAAGAAAGCAGCAGGAGATCTCCAAATTACAGATTACACTTGCTGCTGCATTTAGTTCTCTCAGGATTCGACAAACAAGTAGTTCTCAGAATTAATACTTCAGAGGACTTAAATACTCTCCCCCCATGATTAGAAGGGGATTTACCACGGAAAGGCACTACACAGATGAGAACAAACCATTTATCCCCATTCTCGCTCTCCTGTGTTCCAGGATATGTTCTTACCTCATTGTAATCCAAAGAGGAATCATTGCAGAGTGCACAGATCGTTGCAAGTTCCACGAGTCCATCATACTGACTACATTTAATGAGTTTGTCATCTTTGTGCCTTTCCAGAGGGAGAAAAAGGGGAGAATCAAGTTAGTTATTTAGTATGAGCATCTCACCTTTTCCTCCAGTGACAGTCACACAGCAACGTGGAAAAGAGCTCAGTGAGGAGGCACAGGAAAGCAGGATTAGAGTGTGTGCAGGGCTTGGAGGGGAGTTCCAGGAAGGAGAGGGATATTGTTGGATACCTTAGGAGTTTCTACTGCATATTCTGCACATTTACTGCAATGCATGAAGTGCATGCACTGGGCAGGCCTAAAAGCAGATTTCACCTCTTTAAATTTCTTAAAAATCAATCTGTACATATGTGAACCTCCTAAACCAGTGAAAAGCCAAGTCACTTCACAACACAAATTCCACTAGAACAGAAACACCTTCCTAGCAGTAATACACACTCAGTGATCAGTATCTCAGGTCTTCAGAGAGAGGGAAGGTACAAATAAGAAATAACTGCTTTGTTCTCACATTTGGAAACAGTTAATAAATTAATTCCTTTTCTAGAGCACTACCATACTTCTACAGTAAGCATAAAAGAACCAAGACACTGTTCAATACTGTTATTTTCCCCCTAACCAAAATCAGCAAGACAGAACTAATATATAACATCTTTTATTAAAGCTCTCCAGAAGGGAAATAAAAGGCCTGATGGAGGAAAGATGTGGATCACTACTCCATAAGAATCCACAACACAGACTGTGACATGTCCCATTATGTAACCTTTTGTTCAGTTGTGGTGCTGCAAACAAATTCCAGTATTGTGTAACAAAGCACGTGAACAAAATGAATCTTAAGAAAACAAAAATGGGTTTAGCATTTCATTTTGTACGTAATTCAACAGCTATAAGCAGTGGCTTTGAAGTGTCAACTCTTTAACCTTCTCAGCAGCTCTTGGGTTGTCACCTCATCTATCCCAGATAAAACTTCCTGTTTTCACCTGTTCTGAACTCAAAGAACACTGGAACATCCATTACTTGTTGGTGGGGATTTTATCAACAAATTGTTCCTTATCAACAATTTCTGAAGACTGGCAAATGCAGAGTCAGAGGTGCTGAGATCAGTTCTGGATAAAGGAGTTTTTTTTCCTTCCAGCTTCAGGCTTTTCAGTTAGCTAAAGATGAACTCATTTGAAGGTCAAATGCAATCTCTGCCAGCTTTTGGTTCAGTTCTTAATTACTGTAAATTTTGTGCTCTCAGTTTGCAGTAAGCATGTGCTGAGACATGGCAAAACTACTCCAGACTGTCTGACAACCTCTAACATCCTTGGGAAATAAAACAGCATGAAATTCTGGGTCTTCTGTAAGATATATTTGTTATTTTATATGCTGAATACATCTTAGAGGAGCATTACATATTAAATATTTAAAGAGTAAATGAAAAATTACCGATTTAGTGCAAAAACCACTTACTGGTTATGAAAAAGAACAGGCTGTGGAAAACAACAGTGTCTGAAGTACAAAGTAACACGTGTCAGAAACAGTCCATATCTGGAGCAGGTCCTGCTCTGGGGCAGTGCAGTGGAACAAGTGCCTCTTAACCCCCCAAACATCATTTTCAGTGACAGTTTGTAATCCAAGGTGAAGTCAGTCACTTAAAATCCCTGCAAAGCCCCTGATTTAAAAGCTGTCCATAAAGGCAGAAATAAATCAGCCCTAAAGGTTTGAGTTCAGCTGTGTTTCCTCTGACAGCCTTTCTGAAGCAATTTCCCTCTCACAGAACCCTTTGTGTAGGTGAATGCAGCGTGTTTAACACACTTGTTCACATTTCCCCGACTCCAGCAAGTAAAAATTGAACATTAACATATATTGATGTCTGTCTTATTATACTCAACATCTGCCACCACACTATATTTTATTATTTTGTTTATCTGGAGCTCTTGTGAGACCAGCTAGAGCTCAACAGTGTCTGCAAGGTCTAGAGTGTCACCTTGCCTGAAATGAAAGCATAAGCTTTTGACAGCAATTAGCTTTGAAACAAAAAAGAGAATTGGGGAATTAAGAGTCCCAGCTGCTGAGAACACCAGGCTCTTAAGTGCTATGGAAATTAAACAGATAATCACTATTGAGATGGGTGAGACTGCAGGAGGCAGAGGCAAATGGGAAACTGCACAAGGCTGAGATGTTTACAAGAACTCAATCTAAATTCTCTTCTGCAAGTAAAACTGAAGCGATAAGATTAAAAACACATCAAAGACTGACAAAGTAAAAGGAGCTGTAACAACCCAGTCAAGAAGCAGAGCCCTAAAAATTCCTGAAGTTGTCAGGATGAACCACCTACCTCACTAGTAGAGACTTGCAACTGATAAAGTAAACCAAACCTCATTCCTTTCCTAAGGGACTGGTTTAGCACCAGCTCAAATACCAAAGGCTGAGACAAACACACACATCTTGTCAAGTAGAGATGCACCAATAAACTGCTGAGGGTAGGGGACAGGAATTTACAGTAAATTTAAGAATTAACTCCAACACATTCAGAAGATACTTTAGAAAAAACAAATTCCACCTTCTCCAAGGCAGATTAATTAGAAACACTGAGTTCACAGATTAGCAAAGTCTCACCTCTTCAGATTTATCCAGTTTTTAAATAAAAAAGTAAAGTTTATTGAGCTTACTTTAAACTTACTTTAAGTTTACTTGCTTTAAATTTTGAAGCACTGGGATAGACAATCTCAGACCAGTAAGATTTCAGTACAATAAATCCTCTCTACCCCTAATTAATGTTTAGATTATCAAAGGGCCACTGCAATACTGGAGGCTGTATTAAGCAAGTTTCATGACGGTTTACTCTTCTAGAATTTAACTTTGTTTTCCTGTTAATTCCTTTTCTCCCAGCCCTTCAGTGTGTACTCACTGGCTGATCTTCTGTTTATTAACAATCACTATTGCGTATTACATGCATCACATTTCAAGACTAAAGTAATAGTTAATGCATAAATAGACAAATATTTAACTTCAGCAGAACACTTACACTTCTCCCATGGGAGCATATGTTGAACCAGTTACAGTAAATTCGTTCAGGGAACAGCTGTCTCCTTCTACTCTGTCCAGGATAAACATCTGAAATTAGAGGGTTAGAATTGTTACTATCTTTGAACAATAATTAATGCAAGAGATTTAAACAGGCCTAGACCAAGGAGGTCCAAGAGGCAAGTTTAGGTTGAATAAACAAAGCAGACAAAATCTGATACTCTGCACTTCGATTCCCCCATGTTTGAACAGCTCCATATTCTGCAGCACAAAGTACAGAAAACAGCCCTTCTGCTTTGAAAACTGCCTTGAGACACAAGTACAGCAGAGCTGAAAAACACAAACTATGTGCACTTCACTTCAGCTGTGGAGAGTTTTCACACACCACTTGACAATCCTGACTATACCTAAACTCTTCCTAAGCTTCAGACCCGTGGATTAATTCTCATGAAACATGAGTTATTTCTCTTTGAAACAGCAGTTCCAGTCAAAAGCAGCACAGGGCAGCTTGGAAACTGATAATTCCTGCCAAAGTCAAAATAAAAGCATCTACAAACAGGAGAAGCTGTGAGATCTAAGAGATGAGGATTTAGGCAAGAGCCAGACTATGTATGGCCAGTGTGCCTTAAGTGAAAGTGTTTTCTCTCCTGGTTTTCTAATTACAGGGCACTTCACCACATGGTACACTGGTAGTTTAAACCATTCAGCCAGTTCAAGTGCTCTTTTAGCTCTGGTGAAATGACATTTTCAAATTAAGACACCAATCTGAAGGATGCTGTTGTATCCCAAGAGATCTGCATCTCACTCTTCCCTTTGTTTCCTTTCTGGGAGAGCTGCAGGCAGAACCACATCTGAGAAGATACAGATGAAAACTACAGTGCCCGAAGCTGCCTTACTCTTCATGGCTTGCTGGAGTGGTAGTGGAAAAGATAATTTCTCACTAAATGATGATGTGTCTTAATGGAACTTCTCATCCACTGGTTAGTACAGGCCATTTTGTCACATCACATTTTAGCAATGTCTTCTCCTCCCCTCATTGTGCTGCCCTATGTTTTAGATGAGCATCCTCACAAAATACAGCCTAATAAAATAAACTTAGTTGTTAAAGGATTAGAGCTTTGCTATATTTTTGCAGAATCTTACAGTTAATGTTAATTTGCAGCTGCCAGAGGTTAACAAAGAACCAAGTAAAGTTATACTGCACAAGATCTAAAACATTTACCTCTAAATAAGGAGTAGAGCATTTTGAGCTTTTAAGTAAACACAACTTAAATGATGAGTTAACCAGGAAGCCTCCTGCTTTTGGCATCTGCATGATGAAAAAATCCCTGCAAAGACTAGGGCAGTTATGCAACTCTACTGCAAGTAACCTCCTCTGGAATACTGATGAGCAGCTGCTTTGTGTCTCTTAGGTATAAATACTACGATACTTAAGGAAGTAGAACAAGTCACCCACCAATTAGGAAGAAAAAGCCATCAATCACATGAGAATAAAGTGCCTAGGGCTTACAAACTTTGGCCACTGGTGTGCAGTGCTCAACACTCACACATTTGGAATTCTAACCCAATATAAGGAGACTCTGAACATTTGATGTCAGAGTTGCTGTGCCACTGAACTTCTACAGTCACTAAACACAAGAACTCAGTGTTTTCTCCATAAAATCCCTGCACAGAAGCACAAACTGGCAACTGAACATGCATTCTGTTGAGGGACTAGCTGTAAAAGTCCCAAAATAACCAACACTAAAAGAACACTGGGGGGAAAGAAGGAGGGGCACAGAACTCATGCTAACCTGAAAATACACCAAACACTGAAGAGGACCCTGGCAATGCTGGCAGGGCCAACTGCACCTCCAAGCTGCCAGATTAGTCGGACAATGCTGCACATTGAGAACACCACAGTGATCTACAGAGCCACTGGAGATAAGATAACCAAATAAAGGTGGAGCCACTCAGTAGTGAAAACACCTTTGACTATCAGAGCTACTACAGTAAATCTACTTTTCTCATACTAAGTTTCTCCACCCATGGTTATCCTTCTCAATTAAAGAGGTAAGTGTTTAACACTACACACATCCTGTTCCACAGTGTAACTTTCTGAAACAGGGCACAAATCACAGCAAATAATTCCCAGTACCATGAAAGGCTCACAGAACAGTCAATGGAAAGCTGCTTGCAAACAACTTTCTCTTCCATCCAGAGCTATTTCTGGCCATGACTAAATAAGGGAAGAGATAAAAGCCTTCAAGACTCCACAGTGGAAAACTGAATCAAAAGTGGAAGCTTATCTTAGGAAAATAAAGCAGGATTTTGATGAGATGAGAACCAAAAGACTCAGGATCAGAGGAATTCCAGCAATGCTGACTATTCAAACAGAGTGGCTGAGGAGAAGAGGAGAACTAGAAGAACATACCCTGCACACTGACATCTGGTTTGTGGTCAGAGTACCAGTCTTGTCAGAACAAATGACTGAGGTGCAGCCCAAGGTTTCCACAGAGGGCAGACTCCTGACAATGGCATTCTTCTTGGCCATCCTGCGAGTTCCCAGAGCCAGGCAGGTGGTGATGACAGCAGGGAGACCCTCGGGAATGGCAGCCACAGCAAGAGCAACAGCGATTTTGAAGTAATAGATGGCACCTCGGATCCAGGAGCCGCCGTGAACGGGGTCGTTGAAGTGACCAATGTTTATTATCCAAACTGCAATGCAGATGAGGGAGATGACTTTGGACAGCTGCTCCCCAAACTCATCCAGTTTCTGCTGCAGGGGGGTTCTCTCCTGCTCAGTAGCCACCATCTCATCACGAATTTTCCCAATTTCAGTGTTCACTCCCGTTGCAATAACCACTCCCACGGCCTTACCAGCAGCAATGTTTGTACCCTGAAGCAAAGAAAGACAAGGGAAGAGAAAACTTGTAGTCAATCTATAAACAGTTTGTGTTTGGGTTTTTTCTAGTTTTAAAGAAAACACCACAAAAATACCCTAAACCACCTTATACAAGTCCATACTGTGTGTCAGCCAGGATACAGAAAAATAGGAAGAGGATTACACTGTCCCTGTGTCTGTAGGGAATATTCCAGTGTGGAATTTTTCCTTCCAGAACAGGCTCAAAACGATTCAGTATCGATCTCTCACAAGCAGCACAGGCAAACCCAGCTGCTGAGTAAGCACTATGGATTTCAGCTGCAATCTTAAGTGTGGTTTTCCTTTCTCTTTTTTTTTTTTTAATTAGGATTGTATTTTGCCAGATTTAATGCTATTTACTATGAGTAATAGATGTGTTCTCACGGACTCCCTGTGTGAACATACGTACATGAGAAAGAACAGTTAAATTTTCTACAAGTAGCCTGCCAGCAATAAGTTATTTTCTTACCTAAAAGGTATTTAATGCTTCCTTTCCTATACAGTTTTCAATTTTAGCCACACAATACCACAATTTGTGTGGGCATTCTTATCACTCATAAGAACTATTACTTTAGAAAATTAATGTAGAAGCACTTTAAAAGTGTGTGTGCTCCAGCTTTCAGGACTTCCCTGTGAAGGACAAAAATAATTTTCCTCATATAGGTTTCGTTCAGCATCTTCCCTGCAGACAGCTTTTATTAAAAGTTAATTCTAATTTTTAATTCATTTAGTACCTGGAGACACACATAGAGATGTGTATAGAGAATATAACAAAAGTCCTACAGCTTTTGGGGGAATATTTAAAGTTCTGCTCATTTTTATCAGCTTCAGAATTATTTTACAAATTATTGGAAAATTTCAAAACTTACAGAAAAGAGCATGTTCTTCTTGTCTTGGTTTACAGCACGAGGATCAGGCACAGGGTCAGTGTGCTTAATAACAGACACAGATTCACCTAAAATAATAAGAAGAGACTGTACATGTATCTTGAGTCCTGAGGGAATCAAAAAGTTATAATCCTCAGTCCTAAAATTTTTAAGATGTTAAACTTCTTTCCTCACATGATTTTATTTAATTGCTTAAGTGAAACAGAGAGTTATTTCAGTTGATCAAGAAAACTGAATGGCTGACTTTTAATGAAAATTGTGTATCTGTTTCTATGAACATGTCACAGGTATAGAAAGGTTCCTTTTCTATAGAAACAGATGTTTGTTGCTACATCAGATTTCACAAGGTGGTGCTCTCAGCTCCAGTCACGGAGTTACACTACTTTTTGCAAACTCATGAGAACCAAAGGTTCCTACTTTTAAAAGCTTTTTGCTAAACAGTATCTTAGACTTCAGTTCTACTTTGTTAGTCAGGAGACTTGAGCATCAACTTGGCTGAAAACAGAATTCTTTAAAATAAGAATTCCGTTATTTAAATAAAGGCAAGGAATTATTCCCTTTTTATAGATTTCTGGTGGATCATTTCTTCTGCTTATTTCAGTTCCAAACACGGAGTGCCTCCATTTTTTATGCTGAACATAAGTAAGCTTGATCAGTTCTGTGCTATTCAGGATCTGTACTGAGAAACTTTGGGGCTTCAAGGATGAAAAATAGCTTGCCTATCAACACTTCACTGTTTTAAAATTCAGAGCTAGTTAACATTAATTTATGCCACCAAAACAGGCTGACAGATCTTCATGTTCCAGCTGAAAGCAAACTGTTGGACCACGCTTGGTTGATTCCCAGCTTCTTTCCTATATTCAGAAGTACTTCTACTTTGTTTTGCTTGCAACAAATCTGAAAGGGGCTCTAAAAATAGCTCCTGCACTTGAGGGTTGGTACCAGAAAACACATCAATGTGTGTGCACAGAATTTCAGCAAATAAGGCTCGAGTGTGCTGGGCCTTCAGTAACAGCAGCCTAAATGCTGCCAGTATTGCAGAAGTTATTCTCTCCTGTGAGAGAGAACAGAGAACTGGTGCAGAAGACATTTAGTAAGATTTACTTTCATATTTGAGTGGTGACAAGATGTTCAAACCTAGAAGACTGTGTAAACTAGAAGAGAAATTCTAAATTTTTTCTATTTTAGTTTCCCACAAATTACTCATGTCTGTGCTGGGGGGGAAGGGATAACCAAAAAACCATCACAAGTCTCAGTAAGAATGTTCATCCCACTAAGGGAACACAGAGCCAGTGATGAAGCAACACATTCAGCCACTCAAAGTTACCAGATGAGAACTTTACTGCATTGAATGCAGAGTAATTCAGTAGCTGCAGGCTTGTTTCTAATGGATTATTCAAAATAAACAATGCAAAAGCACTTCCAATTATGCACAAAATTATACAAAAGTCACAGAAATACCTGTGAGAATTGACTGGTCTACCCTTAGAGTTGTAGACTTGATAGAAGTAATTCTTATATCAGCAGGAACCTTGTCTCCAACTACAAAGAAAAGACAGAACAAAGTTAGAATGTTGCTATTTGAGAGATTTCTAACCCAGTGAACTGTTACCTTTATCAGCCAGAAAAATTACTTTCCAGTAACTGTTCAGATGACTAAAATCACAAACAGCTTATTGCTGCTTTTGTGATCTGCAATACTCCAATTTTCTGGGTATCCAATTTACATTTGCCCCTACCTAATCTCAAAGAAAGAAGCTGTAAATCACTGGGACTGTTTTTCTAATCACATGGCCCTTTGAAAGCAAAGGGAAAACATTCTCAAGAGTAAGATATCCATTTCAGAAGACATATTTATAAACAATCAAAACCGTAGCCAAGGTGAATCAAGTTCCCTTTTTCAGAACAACTGGTCCTGGAGAGTCTTCTGGTTGTTTTCTCTATGCCCAAAGTGAGTCCTCTGCTCTCCAAAGATCAAATTCTCCACATTTATTTATTTAGAAAACTAAAAGAAGTTGTATTTTCCTTTTCTTTGGCACCAATTGTGAGAATAACGTGCTTCTGCAAATATGCTCTTGTAATGTTATACTTTGAATTCTGCCAGATGTTTCAGAGTTGGGAGTTCATTTCAGATCACACAGTAGCTTTATTTTCCACCAGTGTTACTCTAATTAAATACACCCCAATCCACATCCCAGTTATAATTTTCACTCAACTCTCATGTTTATCTCACCACATATATTTATACCTTACAGAAGAAAACACTGAAGAAAAAAATAAAACAAACAACCCACAAACAAACTGAAAAACATCCACTAACAAGTGTTTGAGACACCAAGATAGATGCTGAAATTTAACAGCTCCTAAAAATGGTAGAGTAATGAATCCAGTTGCCAACTGAGCTCCGGCATCTCCATCATCCCACAATTAATTCTTCTACCTTCCTACTTCCTCTTATCCAGTTTTTCCTAATTTGTAGGAATTTTTGAGAAAAGAACCAAAGCCCCACCATTTTGTGCCTACTGCAAATAAATGGCTGCAGCAAATTCCCTTGCTAAAGCATATTAATGAGGCTCATTTCTGACTCATCTGGAGGGGTTCTACGTTCTGCATGTCAATATTCCACTGAACACACATGACTGAACACTCCTGATGTAATTCAGCACTCAAGTGTCAGCTATACTATAAAATAATGCAAAGAAACAAAGAAGGGACAATAACTAGCTAAAGACAGCTGATCTGAGTAGATGGAGTGTGTGTCCCTGCAGGAAAATTAAAATAAGCTGCAATTCCTGTAGGAACTGCTTATGCAACCAGCAGCAATAATGCACATTAACAAATAACACCATGAAAAACTCGACAGTGGTGTCACAGCCTTGGATCATCCAACCACTCACACCCTGGAGTGGGAAACTGTGGAACAAAACACTGAAGAGGAGTTAAGTTTGACTACAAACATTAGAAAAACCTGCACCGTGTGACTTTCTGTAAATTCAGAGAAACTCCAACCATTAAAATCAGCAAAAGATTGTGTAGTTTTGCTTGTAGACTTTGCCATGTGTTTTTGTAAGCATGTGTATACAAAGAGACAATAAAAACAGCCACAAATTCCCTTTTTGCATCATTATACCATGTGAAGACTAATTTAAGCCACAATGCCCTTGAGCAGCAAGAGAAAATAGCCTGAGACAAACGGTGACTTAGGCCAAAAAAGGCAAAACTATTCCAAGTGCTCTCCTGGAGGCTGAGGAGGGTTCTGTGCACACACAGGAGCAGCTGCATTTCAGTCATCCCTGACCACCAGGCCAGGAGGTGAAACACTGTCCATCTGCACCAACATTTCCAAAGAGCTGGAAATCCACAGCCAACTCCTCCACCACAACACTGGGAAAGACTCGATCACTCCATGGCACAAAACAGCTGCTGTTAAAAGCCCTCATCTTCAAGCATCCGAGGAACTGGACAGACAGAACATGGCAAACCTACTTCTCAGCTGCCTTAAGTTGTTCGAACTCAAACACAATATTCCCAATTTCTCAAGTACTTGGAGAGAACCCTCCGATAATTATTGATATTTAAGCATCACAATTCCCCTGAAAAGTGCTGCTGTCATTATCAATTGCCTGAAGCACCAGAACTGAAGTGTCACATTTATTATGACAGTGCAGCTTTCTAAGTTTATCTCAATAATTTAAGATAAGACACATTATTCGCTCCCCACCTCTGTCTGAGAAGGTTGTAGTAAAATATTCAAGGCATTTCCAATAGGCAGGAAAGCTGCACAACAGGGTCAAACACAGAGCTATTTTAAGCAGCTCTTTGCAAAATAACAGCTATGACAATAAGTCATTTATTATCTGGAATATACTTTCATGAGCACAACTGAAACTGAATATAAATAGGAAATCAACCCATGATTGATAGGAACCACAGGAAATTTTTAGTGAGCAGTTTAGTGCACATCTCATCCACAATTAGAAGGTTTTTTTCCCCATATACTTTAAAACAGGAAAGAAAATGGTGTTTTGCTGTTGGTTTTGGGGGTCTTTTTAAAACTTAATTACATTTCAGTCCACAAAAAACAGCAGAAGTATTACCCAAGGCTTGGAAGACAACAAGAACTTAGAAGGTGAATATGTACTTGTGTTGCTCAGTATCAAGCTGATACAATAAATGGATATAATCCCACACTCTGACATCTAAAATAGTCAGTTGCAGAAATATTGTCATCTCTTATTTTCAAAGTTTTTAATCCTAAATAGTCAGTTGATTTCCACAACAGTTCTGAAGAAATCAAATAAGCTGCTTTCAAAACTACCCACATATATGTTTCTAAAGTATAGTGTAGTCAAATATGTAACTACTGATTAAAACACCCTTCTAAATAGAACATTGACTGCTGTTTGCAAGGGTGAAAGGAGGTTTTAGTTTGAATCATTACAGCTTTACCCACAGAATCTTTTTATTCATGCACAGAATTTTAGAATTTTAATACTAAGCCTCAGCACACAATAAAGGAATCTGTTTCAAAACAACCTGGTCCCTGTAAGGAGGTAAAAAAGAGAAATGCCCATTTTATTTAATTGTGTATGAGTCTATATTGAAGCAGACAACTTACAGTTCCCACTCCTTGACAGAAACTGGAGTGGTATTTAGTTGTGATATGAATTTAAAAAGTTTATGTTAATTGTTTTAAACATTCCTTCATTGAAAATAGGGATAATTTAATATCTGAAAATGCTGGGTTCTTCAGCCACCCAGCCAACAATGTTATCAGCCAAGATTCCCACTGATTACACTCCAGCTTTTCTTCTCAAGTTCAAAGCTCCTCACACTTTATCTTACACTGCTATAGGTCAAGTTCCCTCTGTATGAACAGTCATTCACATAAACATTTGATTTTATGTGCAGTACAACCCTTCTTACCACCAGAGCTCGGCACGGAACGAGTGTCTGCAGAGTAACTGAAGCTCCTCAAGAAGGGAGCCTTTAAAGGACAACCCAGGGCACAGATTGCCCCATTCAACCTGCAAAGTTGCCTTGAAAGAGGAAAGAATTCAAGTCTCCAAGCCAACTTCAAATACAGAATATATTGAACAGCGTTAGTCCCAATTTAATACCTGGCAGTGACCAAGTCGTGCAGTGAAACCATCAACTCATCACCCCGGTGCTTCACCTGAGCACTGACACCCCTTGAACACTTCACCAGTTTCCAGCACAGCAATAAAAGTAAATATTTAATTTCAGAATTCTGTCAGAATGTGGTTTGAGACTCTCCCTGGGAGACCTCTACAGCCAAAATACAATATTAATGTTGCAGGTGAGACCAGTCTGTGGTTTGAGCAGCCCAGGACGATGGGCAGAAGTGATGGGGCACATATTTTATGAATAATGAAGCTGGAAGGAAAATAACTATTAAAGCTGTGTGGATTTCAGTCCGTTATATTTTTAGCTACTAACAGAACTTTAGACTACAACAGGACCATGCTCATCTTTCAAGTCTCAAATCATTGAGACTATATCTCAATATAGTCTCTTGAAATGTATATTCTACATCTTCTAATCACCAGTAAGTTCAGGAAGCAGCATTAACTTTACCCCCAAAAGCCACTACGGTATAGAACAGGCCTCAAAATAAAACTACTAATTTAAATGTGTACTTTGAACACTGATATCAGCCCTAATAACTGATCCCTCCCACAGCTGGAGACTTGCTCAGAGGGGATTTACAGGCAGGTACACTATAAAGAGGGAAGAGTTTTGTTCCTTTTTCACATTAGTGTGTCACAAGAACAATTCCTCTTCTTAAAAAAACAGGTACCAAGTGTTTGCAAAAGGTCCCTCTCCGTGTTCACTGTAAATGAAAGGAATTTTTCCCGTAGAAGTCAGAATGGCTCTTCATACACAGTATGTACCTCACACTTATTGATGTTTGTCATTAACCACAGCCAGCGTCAGCCTGGATTCTGTTATCAGCAGGTTGGGAGTTGGAATTGGACTTTTGCAATAAAGATTATCAGTACAGCTCCAAACTATTCTATAGTTGAACAATCTGAGAACACAAACAGTTCCTGAAACCTGAAAGCAAAAACATCCCCAAACCAACTTCCATAAAATACCAAATAGGGAAAATTAAAAAAAAAAAAAAAAAAGTGTCTTAATATACTGAGGTTCATTGTTGACACACTTGTGTATTTTGATTTTTAAGACACCATGGTTTTTCTCCTGCTTTATTAGGATGTTCTCATTTCATCAGGCCAGGGTAGAAATACTATGGAAATCAGCCCACACAACCTGCCCCACTGCTATCAAAACATCTGATTCAAAATACATGGGGTTTTACCATCAAAAGGGGAAAAGACTACGTATTTATTAATTCTTTTGACAAAAAACATTAAGTGTTAGCAATTTTCTAACATGATATATTATTATGGGTACAGTTACTTAAATCACTTTTCCTAATGAGAGTTTTAGTCTCTTAATTCAAGAGTCAGTTATTTCAGTCTCCTCTCTCGCCCAAAAACAAGTTCCTTATCCCTACATTAGAGGACACACCATTGTGTGGGTATTTACTAATAAATCAAAGCAACCGAAACTTCCTACATGAAGTATGGGAGTCAGCTTAAGCTTAAGGATTGAAATGAGTAAATAGCACATTTACTCATTAAATAACTTAAAATAACACACCTGGGATGCTACAGAACTGAGTATTTCCTGAGTTCTGAGCGAGTATTGAATTGGGAATTGCTGGGGGATTTTAACACTTAAAATTGAGACATGATCAGGTTGTGCATATTTAGAGGTAGAGCTGCTCCAGCACAATTAGTTTTTATATTAAACTTCCTTAGCACAGCTCAGCTCCTCTCCCCCCTGCACAGACAATCTTGTCTTCCCATTGTGCCTGATTTCCTCAGACCATCAGAAACTTAATTTTTCTTCCGTAGTAACAGGTTTGAAGTATTTAACACTTCCTGAACAGGGTATAATAAAATGTTCCCAAAAATCAGAAGCTCTATAAAACAGGAAGATAATGGAGTCCAACTACATTTTCATAGAAGGCCAAGAGTGTCAATATGTCAAAATTAGAAGAGTTATTACAAGACACTTTAAGTCTGAGTTTCCACTCCAAACCAGTAAGATTTATTTTTCAACAAGACAGAGATTACAACAGCAACAGTCCATCAGTTGTAACCACACCAATAAAACAGCATTTGCTTTTACTGACAAGGAGACAGAATAATAAATTTAAATACATTCCTTCTTTGCATGAAACAGCCTCTATCATAAACCTCCTGCATTCTGGACAGAAATGGAGTTTTCTGTACAGTGTATACACAGTGTGAGTATCCTCAGTTAAGAACTGTTAAATATAGAGGTTAAAAAATTTCAAACCACACAGATATTGCATTAGTATCAATGAAAACCAAAGGACAAGAAAAGCTTTGCTTTCTGGGATCAAAATATTTTCAGGTTGGAACCATTTTTCAGAAAAAAAAGCGGAAACTGAATTAAACACTACATAAGACTTGAATTATTCCTATTTTATTCCTTCTTATTCTGTAAAAACATACTTGTGTCATTCTCTCTGAAGAGGGCACCAGAACATTAGATAAGATGTGCCCATGGACTGTGCTTCTAAGTCTGCACTTATTTCTGATCTGAATTTGTCTAGTTTTAGTTTTTAATTAGTGGATCTATTTATATCATTGTGCTCCAGATTGAAAATTCTTGTGACCAGCCTATAAAGGTATCTAACAGCAAAAAGAATGGACTGTAAGTTAAGCCTCAACTTCTGTCAGATCAGGTAGAGAACAAGCACATCTTCACACCAAAGTTTCCAAGTTATGCTGCATTTTTAGGTAACATAAGAACACAGAGGAAGAATTCTGGAAGTGCAAGTTTACTTTAGCCTTGAAAAATAAAGAAAGCTTGCTTTGCCAGGGTGAAATGGTATTAATAGAGCGTTATCTTGATGCCCAAGCATTTTGTTCAGTACAATTTGTGCTTATAATAAAACCCCACTCGGTGTTGGTTCTATCAGAGCACAGAATATCAGATACATTCTCAATTCAAACAACTAAACCAGAATGAGTTTCACTATTTTTACTTTAAAAAGTTTGGCACCTCTGGAGGAAAACGCTACAAGAATCGGGGAAAAAAAAAAGAGAAGTGTGTTTTGTAAGATTTCAAATGTGTGTTAAAAGGGACACAAGTTTAGGCTGTGCCCTGAGTTGAACCTCACATAAATCCAGACTCCAGTCAAGCCTGGAATGGAGTTTGGACTGTTCCTGGTTATCTCAGAGCTGCCTCTGATGTGTTGGCCAAAATGTTCACTGAAGCAGAGATTTATGCACTGCTTGTACCTGTATTTATTAACCACTGATGTACTTTCCTCTCTCTTCTGGTTCAAAAGCAAAACCTTGTGAAAAAAACCAAAATATGAGCTTTAAAACCCAAACCTGACAAGGTAAGGAAACACCCACAACTTCTGCAGCCCATTTGCTTCCCCATCAAGAGAAGGTGTCAGCAGTTTGCTGTAGAACAGCCTCCAGCAGGTCTCTGTTCTTACTCCATCCTTTCTATTATTTTTTCCAATCTCAATAATTTCCCAGAAAAAGTAAACCTGCATCTCTAGCACAGAGTCTGAAAATCAATTCTAATTACTGGAAAATTAACACAGGCACAAGGACCCAGATGTTTTGGAGGAAGATCGGCAACAGTGTTTGTTGCCTGTATTACCAGGGAGAACCTGCAGCTCTTCATAATCCTGGGAATTTGACATAATTCACCTCAAAAATCTTCCTTCCTGACCTTCTTCACCCCAAAATTTATCTTTCATTCATTATAAAGCACCCAAGTACTTTATCAAGAGTCTTAAAGTGCTCTGCAATTGAAATAAAAAACCTCAGAAAGTAATTCTTGCCTACTCTATGCCAGGTATAAAACTAAGTCTTGTGGAATATACAATAATTTAATAAGCAACAGCTTCTGGGAACTCTGTGTATATTTTTAAGCTGCTGAGTACTTACAGATACAGTAACAGATGACAAGAAATCATTCAATTCCTCTTCCCAATTCAGGGAAAAGAGGAACTACTGTGACTGGGCTTTGGTCACTTACTGACTGCAACTAATGAACTTTCATTTATTAAATTATCGAAATGCAGATACACTGTATCCAAACCAGAAACTTTTAGACAGGAAAATGCAACAGAAGTGAACAAAGCTCACTTCTGTTCCCAAATGTGCTTCTATAAAAAAAAAAAAAAAAAGAAGTGATTTACACCAATTTGCCTGGCTGAACTTCATAAAAAACTTCTAAGAACTAAGGCCATGCTGGTTTAAGTTTCTCTTTGAAATGTTACTTTAACCCAGCAAACAAAACCTCAACTAAACCAAAGTATATCTAATCTGTTAAGATAGCCCTGGTTACAAGTTTAGAGTGCACCCTCCAATTAAGTCCAACTTTTATAGCAGCATGATAATCCATTTGAAGACAGGCAACATGTGAGGACAGCATCTGGATGGTTTTCAGTTCATCAATTCTGAGAAACAAACTGCAGCTCAGAAACCCTCACCCACTACAGCTCTGAGAGCTGTGCCCACCACAGCTCTGCGAGCAAATTTAAGTTGGGGTCCCAAAGCTGTGACCCCAACTGCATCCCAGAGAGTTCCTGTGCATTGTACTGGGTCTCTTCCACCACCTCTGCTTAGGCAGACGTGGAAGAAAGTCTTCCTAACAACGAGTAGTCGAGAAATTCATGTCTGCACAGTCTCTGAGCAAACAAACTACAGTGTCTGCTACACCTGCAGAAAGTGGAATTTGTTGGCTACCAGACACAAGGAAGGGTAATTGCTCATCCACACTCTGCCCTGTCACACTGATCCCAAGAGACACCTCAGGCAGAAGGTTATTTATCACCCGAGGGACAGTTTAATTCAGGTTACTCCACATTTACTGCAAGGTGTCAATGCAAACCTGCAGTTTCCCCCTATTACTTCGAGTCAAATAAACCAGCATCTGTTCCAGAAGCTTTAATTCAGAAGGCCATGAGGCAGATGGATAGTCTATATAATGAACAGTCAAACCCCACAAACAGCCTCAGGAGCCAGAATAAAAAGTGATAATATAAACCATTATTGCACTGTCTTTGAGTTACACTAAGCCACACAGGTTATCTGTAATGGGTTCAAAACTACCAAAAATACCAAGTAGTTTCAGAAATGGTTCAATGCTACTTATTCTCAGGGAACTCCTGCAATGTAAAGAGGGAAATATATTCCCCCACATCCCCCAAACTGCAATATCAATCTAACAATTCCTGTAACAGAGTCATCTCTGTGTCAGACCCATCCACAGCTACTTCAAGTTACCAAAGCTGTTACAGCATTAAATACAACTATATTGTAGTGGAAGACCTGAATAAATTTGTTCAAAATTAGTTATCAGCACAGGTGAGAAAGCTATCACCTGGCTGTTTATGCCACTTGGTTGAAAGATATTTGCCTGGACACACAAATGTCATTGGCACTTTGCCTAGAATTCCATAGCCAGATATGTATCCCAGCATGGAGTGCTCTGTCACTTCCCTACATGGTCATCTTTTTGCAAACACCGTGTCAAAGGCCATCAGAGTCCTCCTGCTCTTGAGGCACAGGCCTGCACAGAGTCTCCCTCACCTCCAGGTCCTGACACCAACACTGCTACACCACGTGTTGCTCTTCTCTACTTGCTCAGGAGCTTTTCTGAGTTTGATTACAATTAAAACTTCATCACTGTCCAGCTACCAGAATTTATTATTTCAGTATCACAATCTGTACCACACTGAAACACCTATTTCTCTACTGAACATCCATATGACTTACAATCAACTGCAGCTTCAAGTGAAGGTAATTTAAGTGTATTTGCCATTATAAGAAAAATATCATGAGTACTTCAGACCAGCTTGGGATTGTTTGATCCACCAGTTAAAGTAAGGATTTTACCCACAAAAGATTCTTCAGTCCATCAACAAGCCAGACCACCCATCTTAAAGGACGGTTATAAAGCTTGGATAATTTTTGTTTCTCTACATGAACCTGTCCCTTCCTTAAGAAAAAATAAATTAGTTCTATACATGTTGGACTATCAGACATTGTTTTACAAGCTGATTTTAAAATAATGCAATAGTAACCCTATGAAAAAAGGATACTGTGTTTGTTAAAGACAGCCTGGTGCTATAGGCATTCTAGTCAGGGGTTTATTCCCAAATCATTTCCCTCCTTCAGACACAGACCTTTTATAGACAGTAATTGATTTTATGGATACTGACAATATAGAGCAGGTAAGTAAAAGCCCACACATCCCCCAGGTGTTCACATACAGAACAAAGGCAGAGCTAAATTTGTAAGATGAAAATGCAATCTGTACCTCTTCTGAAATAGCAAAGAATCAAGGAGAAAGTGTTCTGTGCTCTTGACACCCGGCAGAGCAGCAAAATCCAGCATTTCTCCTCAGTGAGATCCCCCAAACCAGTGCAAAATGCACAGTTATCGACTTGCAATTCTACCAATACTTCTTTAAAACACCAAAACCCCCAAATGTATTCCGATGATATTGACTCCTTCCAAAACTCCCGTTCCATCAGTGACGTTTAGAAACAGGATAAGGATTTGGAGTAGACATCTCCTGCAGGATCTGTAATTTATACAGCTCTGTTTGCCTCCAAAGGACACGGCAAACGTCAGCCTGAAACCAAAGCTCCTTGCAGAGCTCACAGCTTTGACTGTGCAGAGCAGGAACAGCGAGTCAAAGAGCACAGCGAGTGACAAGGGATCACAATTCCCCCCTAATTTCCGCTATCAGCACTCTGGATTTGTACTTGGAGCTGAATCATCCTGTGCACAAAACGGAGGCTCGAGACAGGGCTCAGAGAGTGCTAAAGTTTCTCAAGGAATGAAAGCTGGGCTGGCAGCCAACACCAACTTCATTTTGAGTGCACACTCTCCCTGCCTGCTAATTAAAACAGGAGGATAGGCAAGTTTAAGGGTATATATTTATCTCCTCTTGAGACAGCTACCACCTCGAAAATCAAAGTGACACTTGTGAAAAGCACATCTGATGTACACCCTGAATTGTTCCCAAAGGAACAATCACTCAGTTAACAGTTGATAATGACCTACAAAATATGAGGGTGCAATCACTCCTGACACTTAGCAAGAACCACCTACATTTAGCTGGGAAGGAATAGGAAACACTTAAGCCATCAATAAGACCAGTCTAGAGAAAGAATTATTGCTATGGTATTATCACCAAAATGACAGTTTTAGATAAAAGTCTATGACACTTATATTTTTGCACTCCTTCCAAATAAAGATACACCTTTTAGAGTGAATCTAGGATATTAGAAAGCTCAAGGCAAAAGTCCAGTCTTAAGATCGTCCCTTCAAATGCTTACACAGGAGAAATAGGAAGCTCTACTCTAAATAGTTTATCTGTTTGAGATTTCCTACACAGCAATAGGCAAAAGAAGCAATAAAGAATGAAGAAAGATGAGAAAACAGCAATGTCACATGCCAGTAACACGAGCTGAGAGGACAGAAGACATTTGTGAAGGGAAGTTCAAAGGCTCTGCTACTGCAAGTGTAAGAGTTGGGAAAACACATTCAAATGAAACCTCAGAGCATGACTAAAAAAAAAATCTCAGCACTCCCAAACCCAAGGAAACACATTTAAAAACAACGAAGAAGGTATTCTGTGATAGAAAACCAGAGGAATTGTAGGACACACTGAAACCAGACATTAGAAAACAACATTTTAAAGTTGTGACAAGTGTTAAAACCAGCACTCCAATTAAGATGCTTTGCTTTTAGACCTACCAATTAAACTAAATGGCAATTTGAAAAACAATCCCCTCAGTGCAAATGCACATTTAAGGTAATTACAGACGAACAGAAACAAGATTGTTCATAAGTGAAGTATATACTTAGGAGCCTCTGAAAACTCCCCCCAGGGCCTCGAATCATTAAGACAAAGCCCCCACAAGAATTTTACATTAATATTCTGACACATGTATGTGCTACATAAATGGGTCTTACCTGCCACTTCCACAATATCCCCTGGGACAATGTCTCTGGCTTTAATCCTCTGGACACTTTTTCGGTCTTGTCGATACACTTTGCCCATTTCTGGTTCATACTCTTTAAGAGCTTCAATAGCATTTTCAGCATTTCTTTCCTAAAAGACAGCAAAAATGTGTCATTTCAAAAGCCCTCAAGGAAAAATAAGTAGGTCAGATCTGATTTTTCAAAACCATTATCATATGAATACTACCAACTCAGTTCAGCTACATTCTTTCACACACAACATTTGTGACCCCCCCCTCCCCTTGTGAGGTTGCTGACTGGAAATCTTTACAGCCTAATTCAGGTGTTTGTGGGCATTTAGAACCTAGAAATTGTTTATTTAAGCCTTGCAGCATTTTCCATCAAAAATATCCCGTGTTGTTGAAGGGAGGCCACACAAACAGTTCTATGTTACATCCACATGTAACATGCTTTTTGACATAAAAAACCCTAAACAGAATTAAGACTCATGGATAGAAGTCTTGGCTGTTCCTTACCAGTTGGAGCAGCTTAGACTCAGACTGGAGTAGACAAGCATTACTGAATTTCACTTACTGGCAGAAATCAAGGATCAAGTTAAGACAAACCTCAAACAACATAAAATCAACTTTATTTCAGCAAATCAAGTGACTCTGAAGTGAAATTAAAGCAGACAGACTAGAAACTTCCCCAGAATCTCTTAATTTACAAAATTGGATGAATCTCCACATATGACAACCTTTTTTATTTTCACTAACATAAAGGCTTTCCTGGCTCAACTGCAGTTCTCTCACTAAGCACTACCACAGATTGGGATCAACATTGTGATGTTACCTGGATAAAGGAGAACATAAGAACCAGCAGCTTATCAGTGCTCCTTCTCCAGCTCTTGGAGAAGGAACTTATTTTCCATTTCCCTATTGACAAGTCCAAACGTCACTTAGGCCTGATAATTATAGATAATGGTAGAGTGCACATAGTTTTTACACTGTCTGCCCTTCAAATATACATCAGCTTTTCCAGATAATAAAAAAGTCCTCCTGCATGTCAAAGCAGAAACAAAATCATCAGAAATTCAAGGGTTGAAGGACTTGGTACTTCCACGTAACAATGCAGCTGAAAATGAGCATTAACAAAACTACCTGGAGGAACTAGAATTTACATGGCACAGGTCAGGGCCAGGCAGTGCAGATACCAGCACAGACCCATAAAGCTGTAATTAATACCAGTCTCATATTCCACCAGGTAAATTAATTCTGCTCCTCAACAAAATAATGCTGATACTGCTTTTCTGTGAATCAATTAGGAGCCAACATCAGACAAAACCTTAAAGTGCAAAATAAAGTCTCACAAATGGAAGGTTACTTCAAAACAAGTCTTCCTTCAAAAAGGAGAAATAAAAAACAATTCAACATGACCCAGGTGGCCAAGAAGGCCAAGGGCATCCTGGCCTGTAATAGTGTGGCCAGCAGGACCAGGGCAGGGACCATCCCCCTGTGCTGGGTACTGCTGAGACTCCCCCAGTCCTGGGGTCAGTTTTGGACCCCTCACAAGAAGAAAGACATGGAGGGGCTGGAGCGTGTCCAGAGAAGGCAATGGAACTGGGAAATGGTCTGGAGCACCAGGAGCAGCTGAGAGGGCTCAGCCTGGAGAAAAGGAAGCTCAGGGAGACCTTGTCCCTCCCTAGAACAAGTGACTGGACAAGAGAAAACGTCCTCAAATTGCACCAGGGGAGGCTTAGATTGGCTACTGGGAACAATTTCTTCACCAAACAGGTTGTCAAGCATCAGAAAAGGCTGCTCAGGGAAGGGGCTGAGTCACCATATCTGCAGGTATTCAAGAGACACACATGTGGCCCCTGGGGACACGGTTCAGTGGTGACCTTGGCAGCACTGGGCTAACGGTTGGACTTGATGATCCAAAAGATCTTTTCCAGCTTCAAGGACCCTATGATTCAGCTGGTTCAGCCAGCTCAGTGTGCTACACTCAATCTCTCTGCTCCCAGTTTGCCTGGAGTTGTGGCAGTCAGACCATCCTGCCAGGCACTGAAGCACTCACAGATGGCTCCCTGGGGAAAGTGCACGTGAGAGGAAAGGTTGAGGGCAATGACTCAGTTGCTCACATCCAGTACCTGTAGGAACACATACGTTTATGGGTGGAGACTGTGCACTGCGACTGATTTTCCATGCCCATTAAAACAAGGGAATGAGTCATTTAATCTGTGCAGCAACTCGTTTCACAATACATTTCACTGCACGTAGAAATATATAGAGAGGTATTCTTGGCACACTATCTTGTCTGAAAAAATTGATTATTTCCTACAACAGGGCATACAACTACACAAGAAAATCCCCAAGCTGTACAGAGAGCTTTACCTTCCATTTCATACTTAAAATCAGCAGCTGCAGAGTTGTAGCTCAGAGTTTCAAGTTAAACATTAACTCTTGCACAACTACTTTATGAAGACTTGAATATAAAATGACACTTAAGGGGGCAATGCTGTCACCCCTGGATCAACACGACCTCTTCCCTTCACACCAGTTCCAGCAGTTGTGCAGCAAGCTGGGAACCGCTAAAAACTGATTTTTTGCGGAATAGTCTTCGGCCAACTCACTTGGGCCAGCACAAAGCAGAGCACTTCTTCCAGCATGCAGGGTTCTCTCTAACATGTTTTAACCATTAACAGGACTTCTCCCCTTAATTTTTGTTGTTATTTTGGAAAGTTTGCCTTTTTTTCTAAAGCATGAAACCCAGTGTACTAAGATAGCCAGTAATTATGTCACATTAGCACCACCCCTTAAAAAAAAAAAACAACAAAAAACCCCAACAAAACCCCAAAACAACCAACTGTACAAATAACTTGAATGACCCTAAAAATCCTTGAGTATTTTTGATCTGCAGAAAAACAATTCTAATAAAACATGCCTTGTCTGAAGTGATCAAATTATTAAGCTAAAATGATATGAACCACTTTACTTTGGCATCTCAAGAAGTGTTATTGCCATCTCAAGAACAGTTACTGTTATTACTGTCTGCATGATTTATAAAAAGCCATCTAAGTCATCTCACAGTTGATAATGTAGGAAAAATTTCATGGTATTTAGATGTTTTCAGAAGAAACTTCTGCCTTTTGACAGACATGCAGTCTTTGGACGTACATTTAATAGGTACCATAGTAATTGAACTGGGAGAATTAATAGTGCATTAATAATGTACTAAAACACAGCAGTTGTCTCAAGAGAAAACAGACAAGAAACGAGATTAAAAGTGCATCCTTTGTTCCTTAGTTGGGAAAAAAACCCAAATGAGCCGATCCAATTGTTCTCAGCTCTGCAAGATCTGATTTGTTTCCTGAATTCAGGCCTTCATTCTGGCCTGTCTAGTTCATGTGCTCACCAGTGTGTGGCCAAACACACTGATGGGCACTTTGCCTTTTTGGCAACACTTCTGAAGCTTTCATTTTACCTTTAAGTCAACACTTTGTGTCGAGAAGCTTTATGGTTTGCTGACTCTCAGGAATCTAAAGTTAGTAACACATCCTACTTTGCTTTGTATGAAGCACCCAACACTACAGTGTGCATTGCTTCCTCTCAAACCATAAAACCCCAAAACATTTGTGATTTGATGTTGTAAAAATCTCTGCATACCTGCCACACTCCCACAATGGCATTGGCTACTAAAATAAGTAAGATTACAAAAGGCTCTACAAATGCTGTGATTGTTTCTTCACCTTCTTCAAACCAGGCCAGGACCTGTAAGAGGAACACAATGATTTAAATTACTGATTTACACAGACACCTTGCAAACTTTACCCCTGTGAAGTTTCAGCCTGAGAGATTCAACTGCTCAGACTTAAGCAATCTTAGAAGTTTCAACCTACCAAGTTGTAGTTTTGTAATTAATGAATGAGTTGGCAATATGCAATGGAAAAGAAAAAGAATCTCTACTAAAGTAGTACAAAGTTCATTTTAAAGGCCACTCTTCTTTTAAAGGAGTAAACTATTTACTTGGGAAACAATTGCTACTGTTGCTTTAGAAATGAAAGCAGAAGTTGTGACAACAGTTACGACCATGAGAAAAGAAAAAATCCCTTACTGTATAAAACAGAATGCAGACAGATTAGTTTGACTACTTAAAACACAAACCTTGCCTGAATCTGAATTTTAGCCAAGTTTAATTGCCCCTTTACTAGCAACTTAGACAAAAAAAATTAATACAGTTTCACAAGTTTTTGTTGAGTAGACATGAAAAATAAGCATCTACTTATTTAAATACAAGTAGTGTCTTACTGAAGCATCTAAGTGAATTCTCTGAAGCTGAATTCTAAGCTGAGTAGCTGATAAAACTCAATTTTTAAAAGTGAATCGACTTGAGGACTTGCATAAAAGGCTCCACATAAATTCTGTTTTCATTCATTTGCTTTACAAGTGCACTCTAGTTTTAGGCTTCTGTCATTCACTTGACTTGACTGTGTCAGGGCCTCTGCAGAGCTCTGCAGCTCCTGAGGAAGAGTCAAGCCAACATGACCAGAGAGGAAGGGCTTTTTCATCAACATGTTGAGCAACAGGAAGCCTGGAAAGTGACAGTAAATAGGAACAACGTGTTGAGATAATTAGGGCTGGTAGTCAGGCAACAGCACAGTGAATCACCGAGGGCTGCAGAGAGCAAACTGTTACTAAAGCAGCGCCATAATTCCCCCAACATGCTGCTCCGAGCTATTGCTCAACTGAGACACACTCCAGGATGGGGAAAGGAAGGAGCAGCAGCATGAAAGTCTCCAGCAGAAAACAGACTGTCAGGCAAATCCAGTGCTACAACTAATTTTTATTACAAAAGGGTAAATTTGTAAGACCCAGGCTGCGATTAAGGAGGCTGAGACATTCCAACTGGCAACACGACGTTTCGAGGAGCTGTGTAATTCCTCTGGAGAAGGGCTTTAGTGAGGATCTCTTATGTTCTCCACATTTTGGATGTTTCTTCCCTTCTCCCACACCCCTGGATATCCAATCCCCTCTAACACCTTCTGCCATTTGAGCTACAGGAGAAGTTAATGGTACATTTCCAGACTTCTCAGTGTCTACAAGGTCACACTCTGCCATCAGAAAAGCTGCTTAGTATCTATTTTTCCCCTCCCTTTCTTTATTGGAATTCTGCAGAGCCCCTATTTTGCTTCCAATAAAGCAAGTAAATTCAATTATTTTGTGATGTTCTCATCTGAGCAGGCACCTACAAGGTTAACTGGAATAAAACATCTGCTTTACACGATGCTAAACCAGAATCTTTCCTGACTGAAGATCACGTGTGCTGTAAAGTAACACTGAGAAAGGCCACAACTTCCTGAGGTAAGGAAAGTAGCTACAAGGACAGCAAGATCCAAGTATGTCAAGGAGAGCCAAAATTAAGTTTTCAAGGGATCTTTACTTTCAGTAAGCCATTATTTCAAAAAAGAGGAGATGAACTCAAATTAGAGATCCTGAGGGTACAGAATCTGATGGTTGTTTTTCTGGCAAAATTATCGATCTGTGACAAGATTAAAATGAAGTATCTAATTAATCCTGGAAGCCAGCAACACAAATTTCTCCCCCCAGAATTTTCCACACAATCACTAACAGTGGAACAATCCAACCTCTAGTTCTAGAATGTTTCAGTAAATAGAGACATCAAAATAACCGAATACATTGCAAGTTCCTGGTTTTGTTATAGCAGACCACAGCTATATTAACACTCCATTTAGGATACTTGTGATACACAGCACACACTGCTTAACAGATCAGGTTTATCATTTGATAGCAGCCTAAAGTAAAATAAAAAACAACCCACAGTAAAAACAAAGAGGAAGCAGAACAAGCAATACAACTATTTAGCTCAGCATTTTTAGTAACAACAACCCATATTTTGAAGCCTGGTAAAGATTAGACAATTCTTGTCCAAGTCATTGAGTCCTTGTCAAAAAGTTTCCACTAGCACACTTTTTAAGACCCTGGAGAGGTCTACAATGAGAGATCTTATTTTTTTTTTTTAACTTCTGCTCAGAAGGGCCCCACCATATTTCAGCCCTAATCACTTTAAGACTCACATGTAGAACAGCTTAATTTCCAGGTCATTGATCTCCAATGCACTGTTCAGGCAGTACTGTCAATAAGTAAAATCATCATGTACTCAAGAAAGAGTAGGAAAAATAAAATAATTGCTCAAGAGAAATTCAAGTCTAAAAACATAAGGGAAATAATAGCAAGACATAAGAGTCCCATATCAACAGCCAACATAAGCAGCTTAAAGGACAACTTTCATTCAGCATATTTGCTTTAGGGCTGCCAGAGCTTGCAGAGTCTATTTTAAACAAAGCCTAATGGGGTGGACCTGCAGGACACTAAGGCAAAAGATACACAATGACAGGCAAACAGCACTTAGTTTTCAGGGTTATTTGTGAAAAGGGGCAGAGGTACAATGCCAAAGTCAGCCAGCAGTGGGGTGACCACTGCTGAAAACAGCTACAGCAACACAAGTGTCCTCACAGCTTTCTCCACTTCGAGTGAAGTATCCCTGTGTTGTCAGGTAAGTTATGGAGACAAGACACCTCAGGTATCATTAGGTAACAAACACAGAACTGAAGAGTGGAAGTTTGGAGGCAGGATTGTGTTGCCCAGCAGGCTGTACCCACTCACCACCAACTGAGGAAAAGCAAACACTTGGCTGTCAGCAACCTCGCAGGGATTTCTGTTTGGTTTTCATTTTGACAATGGAAACTTAGAATCAAGCTGGGGGAGTAAGACCTCATCCTAACAAAAAGCCCTGGATTAATTAAAGCAGGCCATGTAAGATGTACAGATTGCTTTTAAGAGAGCTTTCTTCTCACAGGATACCATGAATTAAAGTTTTAGTGTATTTTGGACAGAGTATCAACTACTACTCAGAAAACCCTCTTTTAGTGATTTATCTTTTCAACACAAAACACCTTAAAATTAAGCTGATGTGAACTATTTTAGGAGTCCTGATACTTGGTCCATGTCAGTTATGCTGAATGCCAGAAATTACTAAAGAAAAACCTCCCAGTATTAATTCCATTATTCAGTAGAGATTTTTGTTTGCCACACAAGGAGAGAGAGGGGGGCAAACCCCAAACACAAACCAAGACATCTTAACCACACATGTAAATACAAAATTAAGAATTTTGTTGGGTTAGCAGATTGTGAGTACCCATCAGATACGTTACTCCATACTTCTGAAAATAAACGTATTTTTGTGTTTATCATAGCAATAAGGGGGGGAAGATACCTAGCACCCACAGTTTGATTTCTACAATATAAAATGAAATCACATTGACTTCTCCCATTTTTTATCACCACTACCCTTGTGCTACTGAGCAATCTAAGTTTAGCTAAAAGCATATCAGTGTAATGTTCTACAGGAACCCTTATCTTGTGTCACATACTCACTGCTGCTGACCTTAACAGGTAGCTTTTGGGGTGATTTCAGGGCAAAGCTTGAAACATTGTTATTGACACATATCAGACTTCCTCCAGGAGAACCTTTGCTCACCTTTTAACACAAATTGGGTTATAGTCATTCCAATTCACAGGTTGAAAAATCTCCAGACTGTTTCAACAATATATTGTTTTAATCTGAACACAGATATCCACTATTCCCAGAACATTCAATTCTAAGTCAGTTTAGGAATCAAAGGAATAATTGAGGGGAGGGGAATGCTCTTAGGATGCTGTAAAATACTTCAGGTTTTGGTAGAATTTATAGCCTGTGTCATATCTCGTAGAAGGAAATCACAGTGTGATGCAAAGCTAAGATTGCACAGCTCAGCACACACCACTGCCTAAAGCATCCACACCACGGAACTATCCCACATCGGATGCAGTTAACATCTTGCAACCTGTCAAAATCGTTTATACAGCAAAGAAAGCTGTTCTTTTAAGTAAATACTGAAGATCAGAGTACATGCTACAAGAGTATCAAGAATGAAAAGCCATGAGCTGCTGAGACACTCCACGGGTTGATTTCTCCAGAGGCTTCACAGATTCAACAGAAGACCAAGACAAGTCTATTCACAGATGGATTCACTCACCATCAGAAATTATTTATATTGTTTCTCTTCAAAGGTCAGATTTAAGGCTTGCACTGACCAGCACATCTGTAACAGCAGTTCTGACCTGGAATGTGGGACGTGGTACCTACAGCCCCCAGACAGCAGCATCTGCCCCCAACCATCAGCCGGGGTGACACAGCCCCAGCTGCTGCTCGGAGTCGTTTCACTGACACGTCCCCGACAGGCAGAGTGGGAGCAGAGGCACAAAAGCTCTGAACACAGGAGTTTATACTGGAGAGAAGAGGGGATGTTTCTGCACAAAAACCTAATGCAGATCCCTGTTACAGATGGCTGCTTCTGTGCAGCCAGTTCTAATAGCAATAAACTAATATGATTTATGACTGCAACACCATCACCATAAAAACTCCCACAACACAAAACAGTGACTTTAAGATCCTCTCTCTCATACCTGAATCTTCAACATTTTCTTAAATTGACAATGTACAGCTGGCAAAGGACACCAGAACCTAAGTGATGTAATTACTTCTATTTTTGCAGCAATACAATCTTTATATCAACATACCCAACAGTTCTTTACAGCTACTGCAAAAGTCTCAAAAAAAAAAAAAAAAAAAGGTTTCATCAAGAAGTGTTAAAACCCAAAAAAGACAGATAATCACCTTCTGAGTAAGGAAAAAGCCAGAAACAAACGCAAAGGCAAAGTGCTTTTGAAGTCCCAAAATTATAATACATCTAGAGATTTTTCTACATTTCATCAAACAGAGAAAATCTTTACTACTGACATCAATTTAGTGTGAATCCATAACTAAAACAGGAGACAGGAAAAGCAGAGCAGTAGCCCAAGGTCATATACCATGTCAGCTGCACAGAAGCAGAGAACCCAGATCTATCCCACACTCCATCAGACTACAGACTCCTCTTAATTAGACAGGAAAATTAACCATACTGAAAAAAGCAACTGAATTCAGCTACTAATCAAGTTTTCCAAGAGGATTCAGCAGTGTATGTTCTATGACCTCTGTCAGCCTGGTCTCATACTTACTCAGATTCACCAATAAAAGCTTAGAGTTTGGTGAATTTGATTTTTCACTTACTTGCTTAAAATAAAAACAAATAATGTACCTTGGCACGAAAGGCTGACAAACTTTTACGGTGTCATTTGCCTCATGAGATGACAGCAACACTGCTGACTTTTCAGGAACAAAAATACATCCCCTTCTCACCCTCTGGGAGTGGAAAAGGGCAAAGAGGAGGGGGGAAAAAAGCTTTTGAATGACCGTTTATTCAATTTTCTATAACCAGCCTGATTTCCTCTGCAGGAAACAGAACAGTGAGTAAAGCACATCTGTCTCCATGGTCAAGACTGATGTCACCAGTCATTGCTCAGCTGGTACTGGTGTATTGCAGACCAAAACCAGAGCCCTTTGAGAAGTGTCTCTGTGGGGAGAGCGGGTCACCAGCACAGCACAGACTGCAGCACCACACCAGGGCAACCTTCCCCCATCAAACACAACTGCCTCAGAGCATATTCTCCTCTGCCCATCCTAATTAGTTTGCCCTCAGCTAAAGAGTCACCACAAATTTCCCCTCCCCCCAAGAGCTGCAGCATTTTTTTTTTTTTTAAAGTAGTTAATTACAACTCCAGGGCAAAGTCTACTGTAAACTTTTACTCCTACCCAAACAATTTAATATTCTGAACACTTCTGTTTCTGTTGTCCAGCTCCCCCAAGACATACAGACTTCACTTTCTTCCTATACTTCGCCTTGGCTCAGTTTTCCAGCGAGCACATGCCCATTACACATAATGCAGAAAGACCGATTTAAAAAAAAAAAAAAAAAAAGTTAAAAAATGTTCTTGTCCTTTTAATCCTGTATGCAAAGGAAGATGTCCATTTAATGACTTGACTATCCAAAGGTCAGTTACCAAATTTGGTCAACTCTGGTGCCATCACAGCCGTCATCATTCTTGTCACTGTCAAAAGCAACAACTGTCACCTTGCTATTATCAGGAAGGGAAGGCAACTGGAATATTCGCCATGGAGGTTCTATTTACAGTCTGCATTGCATCCAAAAATGTCTTCCAATGATTATACATTGAGCCTGATAACGATTAACCCAAAGCCAAGAAGAATGTCCAGTTAAACACTTACTCAAGGTTAGTTTTCAAAGCCAACAAAAGCATTGGGAAATCCCACCTCAAATAACCAAACTGAGTTGAATGAAAAGCACTTTTTAACATACCTGTCTAATGTAGTTATGTGCTTATGACTCATGCAATGAAAGACTCTCCTGAAATGTTGTTTCCTACAGAAACCCCATCGCAAAGAACAAATGTAAGAGACAGCAATTTACTTTGCATCTCATAATTCTACCTTTTGAGAAAGAATCATTTTCTCTGTATACACTGGAACACGTCATTCTGAGATACAGAAGCCTATGAAATTAAAAAGAATAACTCATACTTACAAAAGATATGCAAGCAGCCAGCAACAAAATTCTAACTAGTAAGTCTTCAAATTGCTCAATCACAAGCTCGAGTAAGGTTTTTCCTGCAATACATAACAAAGTCCTTTAGTCATGCACCTTATAAAAAACGATGAATTATCAATAAGAATTAGGAGATTTCACAAACGTGCTCACCTTCCTCAGCCGGCAACTCTGTCCGTGGAAGGTTTTTCCAGGAAGCATGTCAGAGGAAAGAAATCATTGAAGAAACACGTTAGAGCGTTATAAGGCATCCACCAGGTAGTGTTCCTGAATTACACACTCAGCTGGGCTGGATTTGACAGACACACTAAAAGCCACATTAAGGTGGCTCTTTTCACCACACTACGTGAATGGGCCTGAGAGTTTTGCGTTTTAAGACACAAAGGTTCGCCGGAATGTGCCAAGGGTTATAATTCAGCCAAGTCATCACTCCGGCCAGCTGTGGGGCTTGTGCTGTTGCTGCACACAAAGGGTCAAAGGCTCAATATGCTTTTCAAACGCTTTCTGACAAAGCTTTTCTTCCACATTCACTTAGAAAAAACACCCCAAACCATCAAACTTGTTTCAAAGTGTTTCAAATTCTTTCCTCCATTTTAAGGGTATTCCCTTATTTCTGCTCTCCTCTTTATTTCCCCGCAACAAGATTTAGTAATCCAAGAGGCATAAAAGCAGCGTTAAAGCTAAAAAAAAAAACACCTTCACCGTATAATCTTCTCACAGATTTTCAATTTTACACAACGGCACGGGAGTTCAGAAGGGACTAGGACGGCCAAGCAGTAAGGATTAAAAAAAAAAGAAACACCTTATTGGCTGAATTCTATGTCCCGACTGGAGAGAAGAATACAAAATAAGGGGCAGAAAGGCGCTGAAAAGCGAGGAAAAATGAAGGTCAAGACGGACAAAAAAATATAAAAATACTAAACCCCAAGGGGCGTCAATTCAGAATGGAAGGAGGTTTCCCACCGTTAAGGTGAAAGGGATCGGAGGTGACATCCTCCACCCCAGAGCAGCCCTGCGAGCTCGGGATTGAAAGAAACCCACGAGGTGGAGTTCAAGTCAGCCATCTTCTCTCCCTCGCTCCTATTCCGGGTCCTGGAAGAGATGCCGGCTCTGCCAGTGCACACGCGTTAGGCCTCGCACAGGGCCCCGGGAAGGATGGGGGAGAGGAGAGAGGGGTGGGAGAGAGAGCCGAGCGGGGAGAGGGCGAGGCCGGCGGCAGCATCCCGGCGGCGGGGCCGCCTCACCTACCGTTGGAGCCCCATTTCTCCTTCAGCTTCTTGACTTGCTCGAGGCTGAGCCCGGTGCTCTCGTTGACGCCGAAATAAGCCAAAACTTCCTCCACAGTCTTTGTGTGCGCGTTCTCCATGGCCGGGGCAGGGAGCAGCAAATGGTGCCGTGCCTCGCCTCTTCCTCCTCCCTCTCCTCCTCCTCCTCCTCCTCAGCGGCGGCGGGCGCGGCGGCGAGACCCCTGCTCAGCCCTCACCACCCCCGTGCTACCACCATAGACCCCCACACGACAGAGCAGCCCACCTCACTCCTCACAGCGGCGGCCGGGAGGGGCAGGGAAAAAATGAAAAAAAAAAAAATGGAGAAAAAAGGGAAAGCCGCTAAAAAGAAAAAAAAAAAAAAGCCCCCACCCCCTCCCACCCCACACGCCTCCGAGGGAGCCGAGCCGCCTCTCCGGCGGGGACCAGGGGCTTCGGCCGGGGGGGAGCCGCGGGCCCCCGGAGCCGCTGTCGCCTCGGGGGCGCGGCGGGTCCCTGCAGGGACGGGCCGCGTCCAGGTGGCCGAGCGGCCTCTCCGCTCGCCTTCAGCGGCCCCGAGCCGCCCCCAGCAACGGGAGGGCGATAACGGCGCGGCGCGGGGGGGGTGGGGAAGAACAAGGCGCAGCCGCCCCGCTGCCCACGAAGGGTTGGAATCACGCCCTCCCTTCTCTAGCGGCCCGATGCTCCCCCTGGCCGGCCCAGGCCGCTGGTCGCCGTCACGGTTGGGACTCCCCCGCGCCCGCCGCTGCCTCCGCTCGCTCCGGGCGCGCAGCGGCGGCGGCCGCTCTAATGTAACTCGGGGGCCGCCCGGGCCGCGCTCGCCGCCGCGGCATGTGGACGCCGCTCATTGGCGGGGCCGCGGCGCGGGGCGGAGCCAGCGCTCAGCCCCGCCCCGCCGCGCTGAGGCGATGGCGGTGGTGCGGCCGCTGCGCAGCGCGGGTCGTTCCCCTGCCCGTTCTCCCTCACGGCGCTCGGCTCCTCATGCGGCGGTGGCCGCGCTTCCGCTGCGCACCGGGACGGCCCCTCAGGTGCGGCGGCCGCCTTCCCGCCCCCGCTGCCCCCACGTGAACCGCCCTCTTGTGCCGGCCTCAACCCGCGCCCGAAGGGGAGCAGGGCCGCCCCCTGAGGGGGAGCTGCTGCCGCGCTGTCGCGATAGGCGTCGAGGCGGTGCTGGCGCGGGGCTGCACCGGCGCGTGTCGTGACAGGAGCACCAGCCGTCCTGTGAGGGCTGCCCTCAGCCCTGTCGTCATACGAGCTTCATCCAGGCAAAGGGTGAGCGTGGGGTTGCCCCCACCTCAGTCATAACAGGGACATCGTTCGTTCAAAGGGTGAGTGTGGGGTTGCCCCCACCTCTGTCGCGACAGGAGCATCATCCGGTCAAGACTGCTAGTGTGGTGTCGGCCCCTAACTCAGTCGTGACAGGAGCATCATGCAGTCAGTGTGAGGGTGTGAGTACAGGCTGCCCAGCAGGGCGTGGGTTCTCCCTCTCTGAAGAAACCCCAAACCCACCTGGACACGTTCCCGTGCCACCTGCTCCAGGTGACCCTGCCTTGGCAGGGGTTGGACTGGATAATCTCCACAGGTCCTTTCCAACCCCAGCGCCTACAGTGATTCTGTAGGGCTGCACCAAGTGCTGCCGTGACAGGAGCCTCACCCATCACGAGGGCGCAGAGGTGAGGGCCGTGTCCCCTCGTGTCCTCTTCCCCAGAGGTCCTGCCCTGCGCTGGCACCGAGCAATGTCCTCTGCACAGCTCCCCCCGTTCCCGTCGCACACATCCCAGTGACAGCACACTCAGCCCCGGCTCGCGCGGCGATAACGTGAGGAGGAATGAGCTGCAGGGTGTGATTTCAGCGCCGTGTGTGGGGTGAGATCCCAGCTTTCCTCAGCGCCGTATCTCGGCGCTGATACAGAACACAGAAAACTGCCTCATCCAGCCATCCCACCCGGCAATTCACAGACACTTCAATGAACACAAAACAGAGAAATCAGCGCCAACTGACATTAATACACCTGCAACACGCACACAACACAGCAAGTAATTCAGCACACAGTGTAAACACCTTCCCTTTAAAACTTGGTGCCAAGAGATATTCTTGTATATATATGCGTGTGCAAATAGAAAAGCTGATCCCTACATGTGTGCTGGCTTACATAAATGCAGATCCTACATACAATCTGCATTTCCATCACTTATAAACCACCCACGGCACCACGATATAAGAAACTGTATGTCTGATCTGGAATGAAATATCTTAGTCCTGTCTCTGTGTTAGCAAAAGAAGGATGGAGAGGGGACACCCCATATAAAATGGTGATGTTCTAAGGTATATGTGGCCCTATATCCTTTCTAACAAAAGCACAACTGCTCTAAAAGACTCCTCTGTGGCTGGCCAAGGTCCAGGTAAGGAGGGCTTGACAGCCTACACTTCACAGGGCAACTCTGAATGAAAATTCGTGAGTTAGATCTGATGACCTAGTTCAGGTAAGGCAATTACTTATTCCATGCCATGCCCATATTAATTTTATCTTGCTTATCAGCAGGATTAATCAGCGTGGCCAAATGTTGCCTCAGTACAGTTATGTTCCTTTTCATACCACAACCTCACACTGCACCTAGACATAGACATAGCCTGTTATAGAGGTAAAGAATGTCAGTGTGGCAGTTGTATATGGTTCATATAGTTTACTGTATGTTTCTTAACCAGTTGTAGTGGTTTTCTTGATATTGTATGAGCACATGATCCCATCATCCCCAAACCAAAACCAAAGTCACAAGGTGCACATGCATCTGCAATTAAACCAATATATCTTTGAAAATATGCACTCAGCGCCAACAAAACTCCTGATAAATGCCTATCACAGGCCTACCTAACACACACCTAAGTTTTTAGTATCCTCTAACACACAACTATGTACATATGCAACATTCAAAAGTATATAATTTCCAAAATGATCATATACAGGATAACACCCGCGACTTGAATTAATGTATTTCACTGATTAACAGCACAGTATATCTATGTGAGTAGTTTCTTCCCTTCTACCAAGTTAATATAACCTGCATTATATGTAGTTTTTTGTAAAAATACATTTACCACAGCAGTATTTTTACAGACAAGCATGTTTACTACCCTTCACATACAAGAGCACCTGCAAAGGACTTGAAACTCCTGCCTTTCATTTTCTTGCTATTTTTAAGTATTACAATCAAACATCAGTAGCAATTTGCAAAACAAAATTACATTAGAAAGAATCCCAGATTGCATTTCATATTATTTCTCCCTGTGATATACTTCTTATGTCATTCTTGGTTTCCTTTCTGTGCCTGTTTCCAAAAAGGCTCATGGAAAAATATTTTAAGCATACCAGAGCCATGGCATGTGCAATTAGGGCTTGGCAGAGTGTATGATAAAGTAGATATGGTGTTCTTTCAGTCTAACTTGTTAGCAGGAGGAAATGCTGCTGGGAAGGCAAAGAGAGCTTGCATTCTAGTGAATCCTGGAGAACTCTTGCTATTCTCTGGGATCCACTAGCTCAGCCACAGTTTGTAAACTCCACTTTCATTGTTTCTCTCTCATGCATTATTAGATGACTTCATTCTTCCCCTATTTTTCCATTTTGAGCATAGACCCAACATAAAATCTGGAAAGATTCTGGACAGTTCTCTGCCTGTGTTTATTTCTGTCATGTGTTGTGTTATGGTTCAGGGAATTTTGAGAGAAGAATGACTGAATTAAGGACCGTTCTACAGTTCTTTCTCCCCCGGAGCAGAATAACCTCTGCGTTTCCTCCACAGTTGTTTCCCTGTCTTTCCCCAGATGTGCAAGACTGACCCTGCTGACCAATGAGGATTTCTTTGCAGGTGACACCTTGACTGACCCTGCTGACCAATGAGGATTTCTTTGCAGGTGACACCTTCCAAATCTTCTGGCAGCTACACTTTTGAAGAACATTTGCAGATACAGTGCTTGGTCTAGACAGAACAGTGCAGAATGTGCTACAAATACCCATGTAGACACTGCCGCAGAAGCAGTACCTGCTAAATTTGGCATCACTTGATATCATACAAATTTAGAATTGTGAGTTGAAATCAGTGTTGTTTCCCATCTCTCTGCAAGGATTCATGAAGCTTCTGATGCCATTTGCCTTGTCTCTTAAAGAAGGTGGTTATCTTGACCCAAATCAGAGTGACAGCACCTCAGCTCTGCCTTAAGCACCGAGCCCGTGAAAGCTCCAGGTGATTCATACTCCCAGCAGGTGCAGGGAGCTTTGCATTCTCCCTTTTTAAGGAAGGAAAATCGATTTATTTTGCTGCCGTGAAGTTGCAGTTTGTTTTTAGACTGGAACCCCTCAGAGCGGTACCTCAGAAAGCAACGCAACAAAATGGGGCAGCTTTGGCCTTGATGAAATTCCATTCACATAATGGAAGGATGTATTCATACATTTGGCCTACTATCTTTTTTCGCTGTAATATATTAAGAAGAAGCAGCCAACACATCAGGCAGCAGCATTAAAACAGTTCCTGTAATGCTTACTAATTGAAGTAAATGGGAATTTGGCCTGAGAGAAGACTGCAGGATGCTTTCCTTCGAATTGCAATAACATTAAGTCATCCCTATTGCTGCAAAGCAGATTCACAGCAGAGTTACTGGTCATAATGTGAATTGTCTCTTGCTGTACACAAAAACATACGTTTTGTAGCTCGATTTTCAAACCAGATTGATAGTTTTGAGTGGAGCTAAACACAGCACAGAAGGGCACCACACAAAATGCCAGTTGTTGAACCAATACACTTGAATGCTGACCTGCAATAGCCTTATTATTTCAGGCCTGGATCTCTTTCAGTGGACATAGACAAAGTGATCATCTTGTGCTTAATTGTGCCAAATTATGTCATGATTTTTGCAGCCTGGCTAATTGCCTGATGGGGCTTAGGCTGAGACCACCAAACTCATTGCTCATCTCCCTAGCTGATTTCAAATCCAGGTCTTCATGAGTGACAAATGGGGGCATTGTTTCTTCCTCCCACTGTACTATTTTATTCCTCTGAAATTACAGTTATTAAAATGTTTCAGCCAGTTGAAATCTACTAAGGCACATTAAAATGCTGCAAAAATGCTGTATCAAAGTGGAAAGGTTTTAAATCTGCAGTTCTGTCATAGGATAATGCAGTTTAAATATAGTAACTGTTTTTTCCAGTCAGCTTGCTCTTTGATTTCACGGTATTATGTCGAGGGGTTTTTTTCCTGTCTCCCCCTTTAAGAAGCTTATAGCTTAAACAGCAAAATGCAAAAAAATCCTGACATGAAACAATTACACAAACCCAGCAGAGAAATCAGTGATAAAATATGAGTTTGAATGTTGATAATTAAGGTGATCTGAGTTTATTCTGAATAATTTTGATTCCTTGGCAATGTGTGTTCCTGTATCAGCAGCAGGTAGAATTTGACTTCCACAGAGACCAAGAGAATGTGAACACGAAGGATAGTGTTGCTGCTGGGAGATTTCTAGAACTGGATCACTGTTCCTGCACAAAGCAGCTCCTTGCTGCCTTGGAATTCTGATCTCAGTGAGAGTAACTATAAGAGATCACAGTTTGGGTTGGTACATCTCTTATTTTATTTCTTTATCTTATTTACAGTCATTTGGTTTGTCGCTGAAGACTCCATTAGAGTATTTGCCACAATAATGTCCATTTCCCTGCTTGGAAAAATCTTTCTGTCTATTCCATTCTGATTTCAGTAGGAAATCTAAAAGTATGGGAGAGAGAAACATTATGTCAGAACCAAGATCCACGGTACATATCTAAAAAAAATAAGTTATCCATATTTGATGGCCAAGTTGTTTCTCTGGAAAAGGAATCATCTTGGCTGTTATCTTAAAAATGCACAACAACTTTAGAAATAAAGCACTGGTTGGTGCCCACGAGATTTGAATTCTTATCTCATCCTGACCTGAATTTTCCATCTAATTAAGGTCTAATTCTGATTAATTTGGCAGCTCGCTGCCATTTTTTTCCTATGTAAATATTCCTTGTGGGCTTCTGGATCTCAGTTGTGCTCTCTGTATCTCAGTTGTGCTCTCTGTAGAAGGGGCTGAGGATCCTGCAGAGCTTGTGGGGGGCTGTGTGGCCGAGCACAGTATTTGTAAAATGGCAGTTTGTTGTTTGTAAGGTGCTACAGAATTGCTCTGTATTCTATATCTGCAATGAGTTGATGGGTAATTGTAGTGTCATAGCTGTGATCATACTGTATAGTATGATCTGTAGAACTTAACAGTGCAATAAAAGTTGAATTATTTTCCTCCAGGACATGGGCCACCACTTGCTGAGCAAAGAAGTGGCTTCAGTTTGGAAGCCCTCAGTCAGGAGAGCAGAACCAGTTTGAAACTGGACACGTGAACACACAACACAGCCTTGTTTCTTACAGTGTTAAAACTGGTTTCTTTTTGTGTTTCTTGAGTATGTTAGAGATACTAATGTGGCATTTAGAGTTTACCTTTCACTCTCTGCAGGATGTATTTTACACTGTTTATAATACTCGGGGCCAGGTGAGATCCCCTGGTCCTCGGTGGGCTGATGAAAAGTCCTGGAACCTCCCAGCTACAAGGTAGGGCAATAATTGCTCTGGATTTATAGTACCATTGTATCCCTCTCTAGGGACACTATAAATTCAAATTCCTTTCCTGCTTCATAGATATTCCTGGGAACAAAACCAGTTTTACACACTGAAAGCAAAACAGTGGATTGTGCTCATGCACATTGCTTTGCATGATCCCATCTGGGATAGGATGGATGAAGGAAAGGATGTCCAAGAAAAGTACAAACAGCTACACTTCTTATATATTTGTATTAGTCTGTGCATGTTGATATTTATATTTGTCTGAGACCAGCAGTGACAACCAGGAGGTAGCTCAGTAATGCCAGTTTTTTATCTTTTCACCTTTTATTTACTCAGGCTTTGTACAGTAACACTCCTCAGTTAAAGTGAACCGTCTGAATGACTTGTTTTTGAAACATTTTCTTTCTTTTTTTAATCTCTTGACCCCGTCAGAAGCTGTAATCAAGGTGTTTACACAACAATATTTCCTTTTTTTCAGTGTTGTAGCACGGTAACATGAACAGCTCCACCATGCCACGGGCGTCTGTCCTTCCACAGATTTGCTGAATCACAGTAAAAAGTCACATTGTCTGACTTTTCAAGACTGAAGGGAAGACATGCAGGTGCACTCCATTGGAGCAGCAATAATGTAAGATTGAAAAGCTTCCCTTAGTCATGGAGATGACTCCATTTTCAGCCATTGTTTGGGACTGATGGCACATGACTACCACTTCTCTTAGATGTGTGACACTTTGTGATATGACACAAGCTGAAATTTCTGTGTTCCTTGTGGAGGATTTCCTCCAAAGTCATAGGTAGTTATTAGTAACACAGTGAAGTAACACACTTCAGTTTTCAGACACTGATAAAGTTCTTGTGTACCATCAAACAAGCTCTTTTACTGGTTATTTAATATAAAATTCTTTTAAGGAATTTTTTTTTTCTCTCTCATGAAATAAGACAAAATGAGGGATTGAAACCAAATGCTCTGTTTGATTCACCAGTTAAATTCTTCCAGTCTGAACCCTCAGAAATCTGTGAAACCTGCAATCCACCAGGTTTTGTTTTTTTAAAAGGCAATATTTTTGTGGTAAGATTAATGGATACAATTACAGTGTGTCTGTCACCTTCCCCTACCTTTCCTAAGGCCTTCACAAATGCTTCCTAACATGGGCTGCTCAGGAGGAAAAGACAAGCTGCTGGACTGTCTTCATTCTCTATTAATGTGACTCTAACCAAGCCTGAACACGTTTTCCTTTAGTGGATTAAATGTTTTATTGATCTGCTACGTTTCCACTTCCTCACCTCATTTCTACCACTCAATACAACCTATATAAGTGTTTCACAGACATGAGAGATTTTCAAAGAGGCTTTAACCTCCCAAATTACCTCTGGTAGTTTTTGGTCACTCACAGAACAAAAATTCTTATGGTTTATCTCTCAGAGCTCAAGGCTTCCAGTATGAGAGATCTGGTTATCTCTGCTTCTTATAGATTTATTATATGTCAATGGTGTTGCATGTGAACTCGAATTATCCTGACCTACAATTCTCGTTCTATTTCAAGGTTTTGGATTTCTAAAAGATTGTTTAACTCCTGGGTGGGTTTTTTTTTTCCCCAGTTCTGTTAGAAAAAGAAAACCTCCCCTGAGTCATATTTTAAAAATACTTTTAAACTCTTAAAGACGCTTCTGCTCCCATGTCACAAAGCAGTATTGAAAAGATATTCATTTTACCACCTACAATTGCTCAGATGGAGAACTTAAAGAATTCTTTTCCACTCCCATGTTGAAACTGTGCCGGCAGCATTCCTGTTCCTAGAAGTGAGCTACAAGGATTTTCCTGCTGTGTGCAGGTTGAGAACAATGCTATCAAGCTTATAATTTAATATTAATAACATTAACAAACATTATTATTATTATTATTATTATTAGCAGTAATAATAATAGTAGTACTGATACTGTGGTTGCTGTTACTTGATTTATTATTTGCATTTGCAGCTTCCAATCCGGGGTTTCGAGCGTTTCATAAACCTCCATGAAAATGAAATTTGTGTTCTAGAACATCCCTGAGAGAACAGGATTATCATCCCCATTTCACAGGAACGGGAGCTGAGGTTCAAAGTCACAGTCACACAGTCTATGGCAGAACTAGAAATAGAAATGGTCTCCTGGCTCCCAGTCCTCTTTCTTCTCCAGTCACCCTAAATAGTTTCTGGTGTAGTTTTGTAAGACATTTATCACATGATTTTCAAAAATCCTGTCCTATTTGTTAAGGAAAAAGTAAAAAAAATCATTTATAAAAATTAAAAAGTGCTACAACAAGAGACTATCTAATTTTTGAAAGAGGTTGCTGAAATGATTTTAGCTGTTTCATGGACAATGCCATCCAAGTTTCATGAGTTAATCCTGACCATAAGTACATCTAAAATAGATATCTTTGCCTCCAGCTAATCAACAGGCTTACTGCCTAAATAATTTATGCATAACCAACTAGTGGAAACTAGATCTTCTGTGATTTCCCCAGACACATATTCTGCATGTATCATGTATATCCTTGCCTATTTCTGATATTCATTTGAAATTCAGTTGGGACATTTCAGAACACTTTTGTGCTCCAGCTGTATAGCTCTAAGAAAAAGCCAGCTGGAGACATAATACAGAATCTTTGAACTGGGCAAAATACTGTTTAAAATCCAAGTGCATAGTAGATGAAGATTCTGCCTTTTTTTTAAATAAACAATGGATTGGAATTTTAAAAAAATACAGTTCTAACTCTAACACTGGCCCATGTGGGCCCTATTTTCTTTCTGCCCTGTTTTTATAATAAAATAATGGCATTTAGTGACAAAATTCAGTGGCAATATAGTGATAGGCAGCCAAAGAGATAAATATGAGGTATGAGAGAATAATTAAATAAAATCAAAAATTAAATAATCTAATTTTCTTGTTTACAGCACAGGAAATGTGGAAAACTTACAGTACCAAATTGTGCTTTTTGGACACATTTGTGTAATGTTGCCTTCCATGGACTAGAGAAATGAAGCTTGGATTAAAGCTCACTCCACTGAGGAGAAAACAGATTTTCTTTTCCAGTGTCTGCAAACAGAAAGCAAAAGCTTTTTCAGACGTTGTCCTGCCTTGTTCTGACTGCAAATTCAAGAATCTATTTCACATCTATACCTGAAATGGAAGGTACAGTGCAAACTGTCTATCTGGAGTTCATAACTTTTATCCAAAATTTTATCCTAACTGGAAAATATAGCCTGTCTCTTGTGGATAGCAACTGCTAAAAGACAATTCCTGCTCAGTCTGCTCTGCTGTGCCAGGAATGCTGGGGACTGTTTACTCTACCTGTTGAGACTTGCTGCAAAATTAGGGCCACATTGGAGCTCCAATCAGCCACTCAGGAGGGGGAGGAGGAGCACCAGGTACTCCAGGAATACCTGAGGTGTGGCAGCCAGAAATTCTGCAGCACTGGAGGAATACAACCAGCAGTGTTGCTGCTCCACCTTGGCTCGGCTGCACTGGTTGGTGCTGCCTTCACCTGGGGAGCTCCCGGCGGCACCGAGCTGGAGCAACACTTGTGGAGCTCTTTGTACCTGTGCAAAGGGAGTGAGAAGCACTGTTGTTCCAAAACATACAATTTGCCATGCACATCTGCCTCTGCAATCCAACAATTCCCATCTAGTCTCACAGTTAGCAATGTCACCATGTCGCCCTGTCCTGCTTTTGGCTGGGATAGAGTTAATTTTCTTCCCAGGAGCTGGTGCACTGTGGTGTGTGAGCAGGGGCTGTGTGGGGTTTGGTGCCTGCTGGGTTAAACCACCTCCTGTCTTTGCATATTCCATCTCTGCACAGTTGAAATTCCTTCAGGCCTGAGCCTCGGGGCAGTGTGTTGAGTTCATGTACCATTCCCAAATGTGAACTTGATTACCTTGCAGATACAAGAGCTTTCTCATTTCAGATGTCACAGAAAAGACTTAAGAAGAAAGACAAATGAAAATCTCCTTGAGAATGGTAAAGACATGGATTGTTTCTGGCCTGGATCCACGTAGCACCTGTTTATGACAACTGTAGGAGGGGATAAGTGGATTTGCTAATTCATATTTGCTGTGCAGAATTCCCTGCTGCTCTGCAAAGCAGAGAGATCTCCCTGATTAAACTGACCTTTAAAGGCAAGCACCACTTTTTAAAAAATGTCCAATCGCTGAGCTGTGGGAACCTGGCAGGTATTCCTTCAAAACCTGGGGATGCTCATCATCCCTAAGAAAATTTGGAGCATCCAATATCCTCGTAATTGAGACAAGTTGGTTCTGTCTTGTGACATCTGTTAAGGCCTCAGAATACCGGAATCAGCATTTTATAGCCATTTCATGCTGAATTTGGGTGCTGGAGCCATGAACAACTTCTGTTGCTTCTGTGTTTCTTTCTGTACAGACATCATGGCTGATGGGAAAGGGATGTCTGTCCATGTGACATGGGATGTGTGCAGCTCATCTCAACTGCTTTATACATTAACAATTTTTCCTTGAAAAACTGTGGTCGCTGCTGGGAACCAAGACTTTCCAGTTAAATCCTTTTGTTTGGTCCTGGCTGACACACAAAGTTGGGTTTTGTTACTCTTTGTGTACATTTTGATTCCTTCTGAATCATCCAAACAAGAGGCCTGAGGGCCATGGTACACCAAAACAGTACCAGTAGTTTGGTTTTTTGCTGTTTTGGCTCAAAGAGGAATCAATTCAATTATTCTGATTAGAAAAGAGGTTCAGTTAAATTCATTCTCACTTCAATTTGGGGAGAGGACATTCTCCCTCTCCAAGTGTGATGAAATAAAAAGGAGACATTGAATGGGGTTTTTATGGAAGAGAATATCAAAATCTCAGGCTATAAATTCACCATGACAGTAGAAATATGTGTCAGATTTTTGATGGGTTGGCTTTGTGCCAGCCAGCAGTTCTTCCCTCTGGATCATGTGTTGTCTACATGAACCTCTTTTATTTTATGCTGCCATAATCTTTATATGTCTGTCCTCTCACAAGCTGAATAAATGTCACACAGTACATTCTGTCCCATCTGTCACAAGTGCTATTGTGTGTCTGGATCCATATTGGATTAGTATTGATGAGAGATCCCAGGTATTTTATACAGGGTGAGTATCAAGAAGGATGTATAGAAAATACAGATACAGGAACAAAGCTCTTTTGGAAGTAGCTGCATTAAAGCAGCCTGTTGAAACATGTTTTGGAAGGTCATTCTCTTATTTCAGAGATGTTTGGGAGAGGTCTGGCATTTTTATTAGTAATTGTTTATTCTTTGAGGTGTAAACCAGCTGTTGTGGCTTTCACAGGACAAACTACATAAGTATCTGTGATAAAACTTCCTAGTAATATACTTCTAGAAAATTCTAGAAAAAGCTGTCCCAGACATAGAAATGCAACAATGTCAGATCCTCCCAGACCAAAAAAATAAGATGCAAGATAGGCAAGATAGGAATCTCCCTTTTCTGAAGGCATAAAGTTTCCACATTTAGCTCTGGAGTTCCATGGCCTTCCACCTGCCACTGGGCAGAGCGGGGACCATTTGTTGGCTTGCAGGGCACTGTCATTTCAGAAAGAAATTCCACTTGAAATGGAGAAAGTGAACATTTCTGTGAGGTATAGATTCAGTTACTTCCATGACAGCTGTTTGCAGAAAGAAGCCAAGCACTTCAGAGAATGACCTTAAAGAGGCAGAAATTCTCAACAAACCACTCAGCTTTATTTTAACTGCATTCCCACAGAAACAGCAAATAATTAATTGAGGCCAAAATACATGTCATACTGAGTTTGCATTAGCTGGGAGTTTTGGAAATAATTAAGAGCAAAACTGTTAATGCTCCATTTAAATAGCTGCTGCCTATCTGTCCAGTCTGAAAGCCCAATCTGTTGTGTTCAATCAGCTTTCAGCTGCTACTTGCCAGCAGCCTAATTCCCCAGTCTTGTCTCTGTGCTGTGCTTGTGCATTCCACTACCTGCTAAGTTAAACCCTGCAGTCCTGGTGCTGCAGGGAGATTTCTGGTGCTATTCAAACTATCCTACTGGGTCAGGATTTATCCCCAAACCTGGAGGCTCTGGGGATCCACACAATCACGCCTGGTTCCAGGGGAGCCCCCCGTGGGTGAAAAGGGGAGTCAGCAGCTGTGGGGTCCATCTCCCAGGATTAGGGCTGTGCTCATTCATACCATTCTCTGTGCATTTATGCACTTTGGACAAGCTGTTGACCTGCACTGGGTCCACCTCTTTTTTTAAGTGATCTAATGCAGAGTAAGTTGCTCATCTGAACTGCTCTTCACCATGGTCACACTGCAGTTGATAACATATCTCAGTTTTCTTATATCTCTGTTTCTGTTTCACATTCAGTAATCTGGCTAATCATTTATATTACAAGAAGATTTAAAAAAAAAGTAATAATTGAACTCGTTATTGCTTAGCTTCTGCAAATTGAGAGTGAACTCTGCAGGGGAGTCTCTGCTTAGGCCTGGTAGTTCTGAAGCTGTGTGGGAAGTGCTGGAAATACAGTGCAGTGAAAGGTGTTTGCAGGTGCAGAGACATTCTAAGCCTCAAACCTGTACCACCAGTTCTTTGCTGAGAAATGTGTGTTAAAAATGACAAAGTTCACCGCTGAGGCATTTGGAAGGAACTAAAGAGCAATTCATTGACCTTTGCAGATTAAGTAATGCATATTGCCATAAGGAAGTGATATTTGAGTAACAGCAGCAAACGTGCACAGTCATCTTCCATTAACCTCTCACTGGGAGCAGGCAGGATCTCCTGACCCAAACATGGTCTGTGTTCTTGGCATGTTGCAAATATGTTTTCAGTGGACACATCAGTTCTCTGAATATGTCAGAGGATGCTTCATGCTCTACCTCCTTTTTTTTTTTTTTCCCTGGAAGTGTACCTGGGCAGGAAAGAGGGAAGGAAGCTGTGGAATGGGTGTGCAGGTGGAATACTGAAGGTTCTGTGCTCTGCTCTCAGGTCGAACAGGGGCCTCAGTTTTCACTGAATTAAATGGGACCAGTGTTTGTGTAACTTCTACTTAAAGGAAGCCACCAAAAGCTGTTTCACTGCTTTTGCAGAACGTTCTATCATGGATAGAGGACATGAATGAAAATGAGCCATGTCTATAATTCAAAATTTGAATGCAATAAAAGTTAAATATGCTTTTTTTTCTTTTCTAATTTGTTAGCTCATTTATTTAATTTATGGGAAAAAATTTATAGGAAACTTTTTTTTTCTTTCTTCTGGAGAACAAAATAATCTGTTCAAGTGCAAATGAATATGTCATGTTCTTATATGATTTGCAAGAAGATGATTAGTGGGTCTGCTTCTCCAGCCTTTCTTCCACTTTTCTAATTCTACAGGAAGATTATTTTCGGACTCACTGTGTTGATCTTTCTTTATGTGGCTTGTTGCACACTGAAATAAATTTGCCACACTCTTGCTAACTCAGTGTTTGAAAAACTATTTCTTTTATTTTGAAATTCTTGGTACAACATTATACATTTAAAAAATTATATCAGTGGAAAAGAAAAAAAACATCTGTTCATCAGTCTTAGCACTTGAGCTCATAATTGTGTGTCAGATGAAGAAAAAAAATTGGAGCTCTCCAGAGCCCCTGGACAAGAGAATCACTTTCCCTCGGGACATTGAGATAATTTATCTGGGTGACTTAGAAAAAATGCCAGATAAGACTGAAATTTGGAGAGGCTGAGCCATGTCCAGGCTCAGCCTTTGGATTATCAAGAATAAATCCAGCAACTGGCATGTGAATATGATAATGCTGTAGATTCCAGCATGGAAACAGGAAACTATATTTATGAGGCAGAAATATATCAGAGACTAATTCAGTTCTATATAATATATACATTTTACAGATACAAAATCTTTGCCAAAATGCACATAATTTACAAGTACACTGAAGTTAGAAAATGCCAGAATAAAGGTTGCCTTTCCATGTATATGCCCTAAAGGAATCTTTAATTACAGGATTCCTGGCTGCTTTTTCTAATGCCGAAATTTTCTAATTTCTGTGTGTGCCTGACTTTGCAGCCTTAATACTTTCTCTTTTAGATAAAGACCTTGGGACGAATTTTCCCAGGTCTTAAAAAACCATTGGTAAATGATGATATTCCATCCTGCCATCATCAGTTTATACCTTTATGTGTCATCCCAGGAGCTTCCTGAGTGGATTTACCTGCTGCTGGTGCGATGGCGAAGCCTGAGCAACGATCCCATGTGTCTTCTGTGATGTGACATAAAGCTACAGGTGTCAGCAAGACTCTAAGGTAAGGGAGAACCTGAGCAGAGTTTTAAATTAGTTACTTATTATTACTCTCTCTCATCCTTTCCCCTTCATTATAGCACTTATCGTGCAACCATTACCAGCAGCCACGTGAGCTTCCCACATGCAGGTCATTTCTGCTCATGCAAATGAATGTAAAACGTTCATTTCTGATCTGCTAACATTCAAAAACTACTTTGCACTTGGTTTATGCAGCTGTGAATGATGACACATAATGCTACAGCCTGCAAATCCAGGGCCCATGTGCTGAGGAGGGTTCCACTTGCAGCTGATTTTTTCCCCCGTGGTTGTAAGTCAGAGTAGTCACAGTGACAGCACAGAGGTTAATAATGATTTAGCACACACTCACTGCACTGAATCATTACTCCTTGTCTGCCTCTCTCTATTGTGGATTGAAGACTTTTGATCAATAGTGGCAGCATGCAAAACCTCATAAAAATTGTTCATTTCCTAGAATCTGTTTTCATGCTTAGGCTTTTTATATCTATAACTGAGGGGGTAATGTTTCACATCTCTCTCTGTGCACAACAGAAATGCCCCAAAATTAGTATTCACCTCTGCTGCACTCCCAAATTCTAAACTGTCATAGAAGAGGAGCTTTTAGGACCCAGGAACCTGACTCTAATGAGAGAGCTTCAAGGCAGGAAAAGATCCTACCTGTGAAGTTTCAGCCAGGGCGTGAGAGGGTTAAGTGCTTACTGTATGTTGCTTTTTAGTTGATTAATTTAAGCCAGGACTATGCACCTGGTACTGAAACTGCAAACTGAAGGTTCTCTGTAAGATCTGGAAACAGCAACAGGCTTGCTTCCATAAATAATACTGAAAGTTAAACAGTGATTTCACAAGGTCCAGGACATAGTATAAATAAGAAAGCAGAAATATCCAGGAAATCCTTGGTTAACAAATGTTTTGTTTTAAACATTATATGCTTTTCTTGATCTCTGAGAATCATCTTCACAGCAGACACTAAACTGAGAGAAGTAAAAATAAAAATTTTCTCTGACCTGAGCAAGATATTTTGTCATACTGAAGGCAGAGTTTGTTCTCAAGCTTTTCAGGGCTAATCCAAAAGCTCACAGACCTGGCAAAAGGTAAGAAAGCAATGAAACACTCTATTGATGACACCAAGCTTGTGTCAAAAAGTCTAAAATGCCATATGCTGACACCAAACACTATAGCCTTCAGGAACTGCAGGAATTGAACAATCCCAAAGGATGTTTTAGGCATGTTGGGCCAAATTCAGCCAGGAGGTAACTTCATCGATTTGACTAAATTTATTCCCAAGGGAATTTGGTCCTTTTTGTTGTGGCCAAAATGCCACAAGAGTTTTAAACTGAGCATCTGTTCAAAAGTTATGATTCCTGTTTTTAAAGAAATAATTTTAAACAACATCCAGTTATTTCAGGTAAGCACAGGTACTACTCCACAACATTGATCCTGCTGTTTCAGCTTTGGCTTCTAGACCAAGCGGGGTTGTTGAGGAGTGAAAAGAAGGGAAACGGGAGCAATTTGGAGAAAGTTTTTCCACTTACAGTGTACACCATTGGCTGTTTTTATGCTCTGATTGTCCTCAGGCCACCCCATTCTAGATTCAGGACCTGTTTCAGTCACAAGTGTTCCTGTTCTGTCTAAAGCATCATCTCTGTCTGGTATTTATTACACAGTCCAGTGGACTGAACGACCTGTGAATGGGCCAGATGCCAGAGGAAAACAGGCACAGGCTGAGGGCAGCCAAAAACCTGCTGACAGTCATTGAGGAGCTCTGAGGGGTTTTGTCCTGGTTTGCTTTGTTTATGGTTTTTTTCCATCTATGTGGTTTTTGAAAACCACAAACTCTAGTCTGGAAAAGACATATTTTGGCTTTGGACAGGTTTCTATATTCTGTCCAGCCCACTCAGCAGAATATTAACTTCTGCCATATGATTTGTTTTTTCTCTTACGGTCTCCATGGGAAAAAAAAGGTGTTGGAACTGAAGTCCTTGTTTTGTGATGTTTAGGTTTATTATTTCTATGTTTGCATTACATGTAAATGAGGAACTGCATTTGGGAAAGGGTAAGGTATCCATTAGCTCCTGGGAAAGTTCAGGAAACCTGGTGCTTGTTTAGAGCTGGTGTGAAGTGTGGCAGTGGGCAACTGTTCTGTATCAAAGGGGAGGATTTTCCTTATCCTGTCTCAGAGCAGTGGGGAGGCATTTCAGCAGCCATTACAGTAATTTCTGTATCTCAGGAGGCTCAGAGTTGCTGTAGCAACCTTTCCCTAGATAGGAATTTGGCTGGTGAAGCCCCACAGGAATCTGCTCCCGCTCCTGTCTAACCTCTCACATCACCGGTCTCAACTGCCAGGGAGAAACCCCAGCTGTGAATCAGGCAGGGTGAGGGACCCCTTTCCACAGGTTCCTCACAAAACTTTCCCCTAATTCCCGGGATCAGATGCTTTTTGACGATTTCCCACGGAGCCAGAGCTTTGCCATGTGTACAGGGTTCTCTGCCTGAACCTAAACTGTAAAAATGGTCATAGTAAGTTTTGTGCACACAACCAAACCCTTATTCATGCACTTGCAGAAACAAAAACTGAACGTGCAAAAGCAGGTTGAGAGATTGGTGTGGGAAGTTTGACTGGGAGGCAGCAGTAGCTCTGGTGACACAAAAGAAGTATTCTAAAGTCACTAAGGGGATCAGGCAGATGGGAACAGACTTGAGTAGGAAGGAATACAGACAAGGTCCCCAAAGCCTGTTACTTAGATTTGGATAAAAAATGAAGTGTGAAGTTGGTCAGAGCATGAGGGGATGCATCACTGCTAAACCAGTTCCTTCAAGAGTGTGAAATAATTTCTAGAGTAATTAAAGACAGTTTTTTGGCCTTCCAAGCTGCTGTGTGGTTGAGAATAATATTATTATAGATAATTTTGCCCAATGGTTGTAGAGAAAAGACAGTTATTTTAGACTCCTGCCTTTTCTAATTCTACAGATGATTTCTATGGTCAAACCACAACCCTTATGTAAAGCCTAGAGAACAATGATAGTAAAATTATAATTAAAACAAGACTGTGACATAATACATAGTTCAACAAACAAGCTGCCCCATATCTGGTACTTCTGCCAAAAGAAGAAGTTGTGCTCCCACCTTACACTTTGCTCCTGCTTTCCATCCCTTTATCCTCCCTCGCTGTGTGGTTACAGGCACTGGAAAGTCATCCAGGGTAGAAAAAGTTGATTTAAACCAGGTAGTTTCAGAGTTCAGCCCTACAAGCAAGTTCCTACAAGCAAGTGTAGCTGGCAGACGGGGCAGTCACACTGGGAACTGAGCACTGAGCACTGAATGGGGCTGGCTGACCTTTATCCCTGAATTACTTTGCAGGTGAGTGGCTTTTGGAATTCTGCTTCAGGAGCACTGGGCCAGCTTGACTGAGGGACAGCAGAGGGCAGGGGGAGCAGAGCAGGGAACCCACTGCAGTGCCTTAAACCCAGACTGAGCCTGCAGAACCCCCCCCCTCGGTCTTTGGAGGGTTAGTTAAGCAAGCTCAGAGCTTGTCTGACAGCTGCCCGATAAGTCTGGATCTTGCTAGGACTGTGCTGCCTTCTGTCATAACTCAGTTGGAGGAGGAGATGGTATAACTATTGCTTTCCTTTATGTTGTTTAGGGATTATTGCTTTTGAATCAGGACATGTAGGACCAGTTCATTCCTTGGTTTCCTACTCCCAGGTCTGCTTCTGTAATTCACTTGTTAGTCTGCTTAGACTAAAATATCAGTCACGGAGCAGGAACCAAAATTGGTGGTGAGTTGAATTAATATTCTGAGCTGGAGAAGTAGACGGCTGAGGAGCCAACCCACACTCCTTTCTGCCAACTGTGGTGCAGGGCAACTGCTTCTGGAGAGCAGAGGGCTGGGGAAATTAAATGTGAGCCTGTCCAGCAAGGATCACCGAAGGGAGCTGTGGAGGACTCTGGGTTCTTGTTGTATCAGAGATGCACCAGCTTAACCAAATAGATCCTGAGTCTGTGGGGTTAAATCAGGTTGAATCTCTAATGCTTATGCAAGATTTAACTCTTGTAGATACTATTTTAAGTTGTACAGACAGGTCAGTAAATACAACCAACTGTGAAAAATCTAGTTAAAAAATGTTTGATTTGTGTATGAATGGGATGATTTTCACTGGTTTAAAGCACAGGTAAAGCAGGGTGAATTCCATGAGAAGGCAATCTCTGGCTCAGATTTTTTATTTTTTTTTTTAAAACAAATACCTTACAGTTTGAAGCACTTTATAATTCTGCAAAGAAGAAGATCCATCCTGGCAGGTTTCTTGGGCTGCAGAGAGCTGTTAGGCCTGAGAGAGAAAATGGGCCCATGTATGGTTATATCAGCTGAACGTGTCGCTGAGTGGCAGCAAGGAAGGCGAGTGGGCTTTGCAAAGCTGAGTGATCTCTGTGCTCTAGCAAAGGAATCAAAACTGAATATGGACTGTGCCCTAGTTAGACTCACTCTAACTATCCAAAGCTGTGTGTCATTTCGTGCAATTTGGGCTGCAGCCTGGACTCTGTTTCGGGGGTGTGTGTGTATGTTTTTTACTGCATATTTTTAAGAAAGCGCCCAGTTCTGAGGAATCTATTCCCAGCTAAAGCATACAAGCTCTGGAAAGGTCAGAGAGAGGCATCTCTAGCTTTGGTAAATAAACAAATCTCCTCTCTGTGGCTGGGATGTTGTATTAATAGCAGTAGATTTGGTTTCGCATTGTGGAGCTCCTCCTGTTTCATTGCTATTGAAGATAAGAGAACACAAAATGTTCTGTCACCCTCCCTATGAGAAAACAAGCCAACAGGCAGAGACTATTACATATTTAAAGATATTACTGAGGCAAAGACTTGGAGGACACAAACATTCAGGTTTATATTCAGTAACTACTGGATACCATCAGTGGCACACCAGTAACTCAGCATTAGTTAAAGCCTTACATGAAAGAGTTTGCAAGACAAAGTCACTGCATTAGAAATAACCTAAAAATAAGGCTTGAGCCTTAAATTTTCCCTTTTGCATTTTTCTCAGTGATTCAGCTGCAGCAAAAAACTAACAGGTCTTTTCTGCTTCCTAACCTAGGCACCAGTCTGCTACAACCAGGTTTACTTCAGCTTGCAACCTGGAGTTATTCCTTCATTGCAGGATACTGGGATTGAAAAAGTTTCTCCAAACAGTTCCTCAGAGGAAAAGATTTCTTGTGAAATTGTAAAACCCTCTAACTTGGCAGCAAGCATGTGTAAAATAAATTAGCTGAGCTGTACCCTGGAGCTTCTCTGCACAAGTAATTTGGGAATAATTAATTCAAAAATTTCACATGTAGCATATTTTACTTTGGAATATGGGCTCCTGAGTGGAAGGTAGTTCTAGCCTAGTGGATAAGAAGCGTGATGGGAAGAAATTAATAATTTATCCTTGACTAGTTAACAGATATGACACAAAGTATTGTGTCAACTTTTCCAACACTGGTCACCTATTACATGAGCTAATTAATACATTCTCGGGATATACCTCTTGTCCTTAGTGGCTCCTGTTGGGCATAATTCCAAGAAGGAGAATGTCTTCTCTTCTGCAAATAAGCATCTTCTGTTGGAGAGCAGATTGCTGGAGATAAGTAAAAATAAACACGAACCAAATCAGATAATTCTCCTCTGAACAGGATTTTTCCTTGCCCTTGAAATGTCATCACTCCAGGTTTATTTGTTTCCCTGGTGCTCAGGTAGAGTTTGTTCTGAGGGAAGTTCTTCCTGCATGCAGGAGGCATTTTGTAAAGCTACACCTCTACGTGGGATTCATAAACAAACCAAATGGCTCAACAAAAAAAAAATTACATGCAGTGAGATCTTTTTCTCTTGGGATATTTTTACTGCAAGAAAATAAAAAGTATCGGCAGAAGACAGACACTGAAATCACCAAAATTGTTCTCTCTCCAGTCTGACCAATCTGGAATTTGATTTTTGGATGTGGTGCTTGGTCTGGCCCTCAGGTGAAGTCCACCTGTCTGTCTGGGAAAAAGAGTCTCAACTGAGGCTGAGGTGCTGCTTCCATGGAAGTGTTTGTAAGGGAACCCATCTGCTATACTCATTGCATTTTACATAAAAAAGGGATTAATTATTTCTTCCAGATCAGCACATATGCAAATTCCTCTAAAAAATTCAAAAGAAATTCTGGGCAGAGACAATGGACTTCCTTGACAGTTTCTGATGAGTCTTTAAGTTGATTATAAATGTTCAGAGAAAGTAACAATCTTAGCAGTTAGGAATAAAAAAAAGGTAATTGTTCCATATTGTAGCTTCCTTACCATTTGAGAACAACCCCAAATTTAATTCTGCCATCACAGGAATTTTTGGCTGAGTTACATGTGAGAAAAGGTTTCCATTTTGAGCATGAAATTTCTTTTAACTGTGATTTCTGATACAACATATGCCATAGAAATGAGGAAAAAAACCCTACAGTTACTGTGAGGGCCTTCTGATCCTTCTGAGGGATATTGTGTGCCTTGGTGTGTCAGTGTTTGAAAGGATTTCATCTCAATGGTTTTGGGAAGGAATGAGTTTTATTTGTACCTGATACCAACAAGGTTTTCTTTTTCAAACAGATTTAATAGTTATCGGAGCGGTGCTGTGAATAAGTGATTCTCAATAAAATTAAAAGTTTTGCATGCAACATTTTTCATCTAATTACATCATAAGCTACTAAAATTGAAATATTTATTTTTATTTTAAGAGATATAGTTGTGGAATTTCAAAGCCATATGTAATGACTACATTTATGTACTGAAAAAGTAGCACTAGAAACAGTGTCCCAATTTGAATTATCTCAAGAATATAATGTTCTTGAAAGGCAACAGATATTAAACACCCAGTACATGAGAATAATTGGGAAATTCATTCTTTTGTAACTTCAGTATTTATCCAGCTTTTTGGCTTTCTGAAAATGGATTAGTGTAAAGAATGTCTTTGCAGCTGAACTTCTGGGTGGTGATTTTGGCAGATCAAACCCAATATTAAGAACTTAAAATTGTTTGAACAGCACCTGAATTTTCCTGCAAGGTATAATAAAAGGCAGCAAGCAGGGCCCCAACTGTATTAGCAAGAATATAATACTATATAATTGCTGTTCTGCTTGACAAGGTCATAATCTGGTTTCTGATTACATGTTAACGGCAGCAAATTAAGATACTTCCAAGAAGATGAAGGCCTAACATGATTATTTTAGTATTGCAGATATTTTTGTTTAAAATTCCTCTTTTCTTTCAGAAAGAAGGCTGTTCTCTGAGCTACTGGAGCACAAGGGCAGCTCAGGCCACCCCAAACCTCGGGAGATCGATGGTGTCAGCAGCTGATGATCTAATTCGGGATTATTTGGGTCAGACTCTTTTATCCCAGGTAGATGTGACTTGATTGACTCAAAAGAGGTTAGTTCATTCAGTTCAGAGGGGTTATGGAATGAGAAAAGTCTAATAATTCCTATAAGCAAACATTTTTATTTTGCATGGCATTTTTAGGATATTGCATGGATTGCTGGCAGTTATGCATTTATTATTACATTTGTATTAGTTATGTGTATTGCTCGAGATGAAAGCATTTACTCAGAAAAACAATATTACAAATGTTTCCTTTGCAACTTATCTTTTTAGTTTTGCAAAGGCAAATACCTAAACGAGACTGGCACAGTGTGCAATCATTCCTGTGCTCATACCTTAAGCTGACCATAAACAAGACACATGATGATAATATTATTACATTTTTTTTAAATTTATTTTTTAATTACATATCTTAACTTTTCATTGCTTAAGAGACTGAAAAATGTTGTCTACTTGAATTACATAATAACCCATAACTGGATTCCAGTGTCTTGGAGTTTTTCACCGTTTCTTGCATAAGCATTTTTATAACCTCCTCACTCTTGTATTTTACCTCATATTATCAATATACAGACCATGTACAATGTGTCTGGAAATTATTGTAGCACTAAACAAAAATCATGAAGTCCTGCCTTAAGAAGAGCAAGGCTCAGTGTAAATGATGGGGTGCACTGATCAGGGCAGTCTGATTTCTCTTTGCTTGCTCCAAAATCAGAAGGGATCTGTCCCTTTCCAAGACATGACATCAGGAAAGCAACTTAGGCTGATTTATACCATCGAGTAGGCGACAGATTTCCAGAACTTTATGTTCTGGCTTAACAGATGTGTATGTTCTGTGAGGGGAGGACAATGAGTTTATGGAGAAAAAAGCATTCCCTGGAAAATCAAAAGCCCAGGTGATCCTCTTGCACCTTTGTATTCCATTTTTTTAGACACACAAAGGAGAGGAACATGACCCCTCTGACAGAGTTAACGAGAAGTTATGAGCATTAATTTCCTGCCTCCCAGCACTGGTTGCCTGGTAAGCATTTCTTAAGTGATAAAATTTCTATCTTGTTTTCTGCTGATAACTTTGTGATCACTCAACATCCCATTAGGGGAGCAGGTTTTGATGGAAGGGAAGATTTCACCTTGGCTTATGAGCTTTTTAATAAAACAGTTGTTACTTTCCTAATTTGTCTCCAGACTGTCTTGAGCTGATGCCTGAAGCACATTGAGGACAAAAGGAGCTGCAGACAGAGGTACAGCTCTGCAAAGCATTTTCTTTGAGTGGGAAGGCAGATTAGGAAGCTCCAGCCCTTGTTCCCTGTGTCCCTTGCTCCCAGCTCCCTACCTGCTGCTCTCCACCCCTTCAGTTGTGCTTTCACAGTAATTTTGTGGCTATAAACTGAGCAACTGAGTTAATAATCATCTTTCACCAGGATATTGTGATAAGCCTGGCTGTGCAGCCCCACAGAGTTGTGCCAGCACGAATGAAAAAACCGTTGTCACCGTAGTGCCAGGCTGGTTCAGACCGAGGTGCCACAGAGCAGGGCAGTCCCACCTCTTCCCCTGGCTACCACTTGGGTTTTCCTGACTATTCAGTACCACAGAATGTGTGAGTGTGTGCCAAGTAACAACTCCAGCTAAAAGCAGAGTTCTCACTGCTATTTTACTGGAGGGATTTTGGCTTTGAAGAAGCTTTGGCTTAAGTTCCATACAGTCTATGCAGCACCCTGGATTTAAGAAGCTCCATCTAAATTTTTTTTTTTTTTTGGCCTTCTTTTAGATTCCAGGTGTGAATTATTGCTGGATTTAATCTCCTGGAAACCTGCATCCTCATTGTATTCAGGGAGCAACCACAGTAAGTGCAGTAAGAGGGCAGGCTTAATCCATGCTCCCTTAGTGTGTGCTTTTCCTGCAGCCAATAATCACCCCCAGCTTAATTAGCTAATGTTGTGTTTGGGGATTCAATATTTATGCATCAGTGAAGCAATAACATTGCAAACCACTCTATTTGTTGAACGCCCTTTTATAAAAATTGGATGTACCCACATAGATTGTTTCAAACAAAGATAAATTGCACCAGAATGATGTATTTGCAGGTAAAATTGGCTCTGATTCAGATGCTGTATCAAAGAAAAATTCCCTTATTATGAAACTCCAGTATCCTTGTCTTTTCTTGGAGGATAAATACTGTAAACATTGCTGAGCCTGTGATGAGGAGTTAATCTAATTCTAATGGAACTACTCAATAACAGGCTGTACATCTTCGAAGTAAGAAGAATATCTCCATCAAAGAATTTTGAGTTGGTTTTACTTTTTTTGTGCTGACTAAAGAACCTGGTTTTGCTATTTTCTTTTTTCCCCAAAAGTCTAAATTTTCTTTTGAAAATTTTAACTTTGCATTATAAAGTTGTGAGGCTTTTTAAAACATGATTTTCTAGGTTTTTAAATGAAATTATGTGAACATTTAAATTTTTTTCTTCTGTCAAGACTGAATGTTTTTCATAGGGAAAATGTTTTTACTCCCCTGTGGTATATCTTTGTATCAACAGAAGTTTTTGTTTAAGGCCAAATTTATCAGACTAAATAGGAGCTTTCACCACTGACTGGGTTATTCATTAACTGAGGTTACCCTGGAGTTGTTCTCATATATAAAAACAAAATTTAGTGCTCAGTGATAAATCTACTGCCCTTCTATTTGAGGTCTAATCCAGCCAATTCCAGCACTCTGAGGACAGACAAGCAGAAGCAGCAGCTTTGTCTGCAGCTGCCTGGGGCAATAAACCAGAAGCCCAAACTCTCTCATCCCTTGCCATGCTCCAAGCCAGCCACTTTTTCTCTTGTAGGCCTTTCCCCTTCATGCATCTTTACAGTTTTTGAAGACAACATTGAATAATATTCAAATAATATAATATTCAAAATCTCTTTGTTTCCTCTGATGTTTAAGAAAAAATTGAATTTCCAGTTATTTCAGCTCAAGGTTATATAATTAATGTTTCAGCTGCAGCACAAAGGAGACAATTGTAAAAAAACTGAAATGTGCAGAGAACAGGCCCACAAATAAGAGGCTGCCCAGAGTGTTGTGTCCTGGTTTCTAAGTGAGACCTTGTGAGACTTTGTGTGTACACTTGCATGTACATCCACTCACACAGGGCTTCTCTGTAGGACTGCTTCTCCTGATCTTATCTCCCTGGGATTATAAAAAGATCTCAGGGCAGGAGAAAAATCTCACATTTCATTTCGCTGACTCCATTAGCTCGATGAAGGTGCTCATGATGCTTTCTGTGTTTGAAATTCCTCGTTAGAGGATGATTAAAAACTCCTTCGGGAGTTGTCTCTATGCTTGTCTGTGTCATATTTGTTTGTTTGTATCTGCTACGACCTTTCCAGTGAATTATCACATCGCAAAGGTACAGACATTGTACTCCTGAATTACTTTTTAGGCAGTGGCAGGGGCAGCTGAGGACACTCAGAGCGAGGACTGACCGGGAAATTCGGTGACGTTTGCATGTCATTCCTTTATGTCCCAACACTCCAAACCTCAGGGTTTGGATGAGGGTTTGGGGGTCTGAACAACCATACTCAGGACCAGAATCAGGAGGTTTCTCAGGGAGATCAGCCTGGGAATCCTGGGAATGCCCCAAGACCACAGCACAGAGACAAGGGCTGGTTTTGCTTCTGTTTCGTTCCATTGTGGGGTTTGTTCATCTAGAAAATAACATAAATAGCAGCAACTTGTTGATCTGGCTCCATGGCCAACAGACTTACTGAGAGTTGTTTGTCAATTATTTTGAGATTCTCTGATGAAAGTTGCTAAAGCAAATAGTTTATTTTATCCTGATTTGTGCATATGGTAATGCAGTCACACAGGCTCCCAGGATCAGAGTCGCTTCTCTTAAGCTGTCCACAAATACTTTACATGACAACGCCATAAAATCAGGGAACTGGATAGTCTGCAGTTAGAATTTGAGCCATCAGTCACAGTCAGGGTGTAACAGAGCTTTAAAAATGTGCATTGACACCGACTGTGATCAAAGTCATATAAACAATATACTTCCAAGCAGTGTATTTACATATGCCACTGTCAGATAGATTGCACTGGCATGTCTAGATTTAGTTTCCACATTAGTTCTTGGATTTGATCGTTAAGTAACAGTGGACAACATTATGATTGAAGAGAGTAAATACTGTGCAGGGGAAATGACCAGAACACTTACTCTGTCAATTCTCCTTTTATTCCCAGCAGTGAAACTGCATTATCATTGCCACAAACTAATCCCATTTTGTTCCAGAGTGCAGGATGTCTGTAACAGAGCAATACAAATGAATTAAAATATATTGATTGTATAGAAAATTAAGTGCAAACTATTTAAAACATCTTAAGTGATTAGATGCAATAAAGTGTTACAGACACGATTGCACAGCTGGCAAACCCAAGTGAGGAGAAAACAATCCCCTGCTCCCAATGAGAGAACCTGGCTCCCAACCTTGGCTTTTCCACTGGGAGCCTCACAAACACTGTTTGTGCCGTGAGGGGACAGGTGTCAGCCCCATCCCAGCATTGCCACTCCTCATTTAGACTTTACATCAAGTCTGTGTGAGCTCTGCTTTGAAATCTCATTTTTCGTGTTTATAAGCAAAGACAAACCCCTGTTTATTAGCTCTGGTTCTAGAGGAGCAAAGGTGTTACATAAAGGGCCGCTGATATTTTGGATTACACAACATTTTTAAGGGACATGTGATACGTCACAGACTATTTATATGTACATTTGAAAGTAACTCTTGATTATCTAAAGTCATTTTTATCCTAAACAGATCAACACTGCTGAGAACGTACAGAAAAACAATTCTGCAATGGCACAAAATAAAACTACCCTGTTTGTGGGTACACAAAAGGATTCAGGAGTATAATTTTACTCTCTTAGACCAAATGAAGTCCTAAATTGGAAAAGCAGCTCTGTCCAAGGTCGCCTCTGCTGTTTCCAAAAATATCTCGAAACAAACGCAAGAGGGGCACTTTGTTGGGTGTTATCTGGACATATATAGTTTCAATCAAATTCTTCAACAAGTGTCAGAGTAAAAGTCCAACGTTCGTCTGACACTGCCAAGTCACCAGCAAGTGAATCCCCTCAAAGGCTGAAAATAAATTTGATACCAGAATGAAGAAAAAGGTTGAAAATAAATTTAATAACGGAATTAAGAATCATGGGATGTTTTCTTTAAAGCCACGGTAATTTGGGATGGAATTGTAAACACCTTTTAGATATTTCATAAAAGGATTGTCTAATTCTTTCCACAACACGGGGTGAAGTGTTACAAGGTTGTACTAGTGATCCCAGGAAAATATTTATAGTGCTTTTTCCAGTATATGAGTTCCCTCTTTCCCTCTCAGCGTGTTTTACGATCAACCTTCGCTTCAATTAAACCAACAAGCAGAAAAGAACCTTCACAGGATGAGATTTTAAATGGATGCATTTCCCATACAAATGATTGTAGAATACAGAGTACAAGTGATTGAAGTAGAGATAGTAAATAAAAACCACAAAAGGAACAGCACAACAGTAAGAGCCCACTCGGAGTGAGCCACGCTCCATCTCGGTGTTCAAATCCAGATTGCTCTCTAGTTCTGAGCTGTGGGAGATGTTTTCTGAAGGAGATTTAATGTCAGGATGATGCTGTCCCTGCCCATGAAATAATAAAAGCCCAATTTTCCTCACTACCCTGGGAACATCACCTGGATCTCTCCTGCTCCCTGGCTTGTGCAGCACCTGAGCAGAGCCCACGTGGAGGAGAGAAACCCTTTGGGACAGGAGATGTAACGTGGATGTAAAATACTAGTGGAACAGGTTGTCTGTGGGTGACTTTCAGTGTTCTCATGGCTCTGTTTGCTTTTTAACGTGCTATAAAAACACTTCAGGCTTTAAGCACAAAATGAGGGAGATGGGGACAATGTTTTATAAATACTTTAAAAACCTCCACGTTTCTAATGCTGCAGTTCCCAGAATGCTGGTTTAGAGCACTGCATCACTTTAATAGCAGTTGGTAAGCAAAATGTATAATTTTAATGTGTTTCTTAAATTTTAAATTTACCCATTTTTTAGAACCCCAAATTAATCAGCCCTTTTTGCTTTTTTACTGATAATTCTTTTTTAGTGGTAATTCTTCACTAATGGCTCTAAGATTTCTGTGATAATTGCAAAGAAAGGTCTAAACACCAGTTTACTCACCAGAAAATGCTGCAATAGTGTAAACCAAGTAAACTGCTGAATTATTCTTATTTTATAACCTTAGAGTTTCAACTGCTATTTAAAAAGCTGTAATCTAGTTTAAAAACCCCAAACATTAAACTCCTACAAATTTTAATTGCATAAAATCTTAATGGATTTTATTTTTTGGCTTTTTTTTTTCAGTATGAACTAGTTGTAAAATTTATAAAGAAATTGGGAGATTATTTCCTTCATTATTTCCCTCACCTGCTGATTATTTGTATGTGATATATGTCTTTATGGTTTTGTTGTTGTTGCTTCCTAAGTGCAAAGTATATTTTCTATTGCATTCCAGGAAAAATAAGGGAAAGAGAAAGAAATTCATCTTTGAAAACTGGTAAGATCCCATTTTCCATATTTCTATCAACTGCATTTTTCCTGGTATTAGCAAAAAGTGCAGGATTTGGCTTTATCCTGTTTCAAGAATAGACCTAATTAAGTGCTTATTGTATAAAGGAGTGAGTTTAGAACTTGCAATAAAATTTAGAAGCTTAAAATGACATGTTATTGTGTAATAAGAGACTGAACTGAAGCAGGAAAATAGACATTGGCTGGAGAAGATCCATTTGCAGAAAAAGAACTCCAGTTCCTGGCATTCAGCAAATGCTGCTTGTTGGTATCCTAATTAGCAAAACCATATTTTTTAATAACTTTACAGAATGGAAGTGCAAAAAAGAAAAGGTAAAAAATGCACTTTTTTATAACAAATTTAAATAATACCTTTAAATACAAAGTAAAGAATACAGTTTTATTCTAATGATAAACACTATAAATACTTCAGCACTGGATTTGTGCAACAGCCTCTCATGGCTGTCTACTAAAAATCAAACTATATTGCTCAGGACTTGTTATTTGAATTGTTTGTGCTGGGAAAAACCTCCACAAACACTTAATTTTTGTTATAAATCAGAATGTGTCTAGTGGAACGTTGATTTGTGTTGGGGGGAAATCGTTATTTTAGATAATTACCGTGATTTTTGTTCTCTGTGTGCTATAAATCAGGTGCTGGCCCTTTAATTCCTGCTTGTTCTGTCAGGATGAAGAACACGGAGCTAAATCCAGCAGACCTTATTTTGGCAAAACTCCCACTGAAGTCGGAGAGGGTTTTGTCAAAGTAAGGCTGGTGTGGTTTGTCTCACAGTTCCTGAGGATTATTTGGAACATGTTTGCTCCCTCTCCAAACCCCCAGAGCTCCTCACCCGGGGTGACATCACCAGGGAGCAGCCTGGAAACTGGAATCATGAAAATCAATGTCATGCAATTGTGAAAAATACCCTTTTCACCCACTGACCTTGGGATAACACGGATTGCCTCAGGAATTTGGAGGCTGCCACTGTGAAACTACTGCTACAGAAACAGACACTGGGAATTTGGAGAACCCATTTTAAATTCATGCTGAGAATTTAAAGGACTCTTGAAACAAGCTGGAAATAGGTCAAATACTGATTGTGAGAGAACAACTACCCACATGGGTGTTGCCCAGAAAGGTGGGACCCTGTGATAAAGCTGTTGATTTGTGCAATGCTTCCTCACTGGAACACCAGCAAGTCCACGGGAATGTCGACCCTGTCTCCATTCCAGGTTGCACAAGAGAGAGGCAGGTGAAGAGTTAATTGTGTTCCCTCAGTGGAAAACTACGCTGGGAGTGATAACACCAGGAACACACAGGTTTGATTTTTTGAAGTCTGAGCAAATGCAGGGCCAGAGAGAGAACCCAGATCCACCAAGGACCAGCGTCTCCTCATCCCCAGGCAAGGTGACAGAATAACAGTGTCCCAGAATCACAGAATATTCTGAGTTGGAAGGGCCCGCAAGGGTCACCGAGTCAAACTCTTCAGTGAATGTGTCCCCGCCTTTCTCCCAAAGGGACACACCTTCCAGGTGACAGTGCTCCACCCTCCATGTCTTTCAGTCAATCACCCCCTGCCTCCATGTGGGAGCTGACTCCAGGCTGGCCAAGCACTGCCAGAGAGCTGATTTAGGAACTGGACTGGCACTGCCAAATGGATCTGCATCGATGGCTCGCTGGGCACAGCCAGGGAGCTTTCACTGCCGTCCTTCAGGGCCAGGCATGAAATACTGATACAAGGAGAAGCAGCTCTGAACTGCATTTCCAGTTCCTGAACCAGCAAGTCACCAGGAGAACAGATTCCATATTGATTATTGGGTAGTAAAGTGTCCCTGCTGGTTAATCACAAAGTCCTCATCATGAGGACATTTCCAGGCACGGAGCTGCTGCTGAACACTTCTGCTGCTCTGTGTTTTGGAACGGTGAGCAGCATCACACCGCTCACAGTAGGGAAGTCTTATCAAGAAAGCTCTGGAAACTGGTGCATTTAAACACAATAAATGCAAAAGAAGGGCCTAACTTTTATGATTGTGGGCAACTATATGCATGTGACAACCTGAGCAGTAATATCCATGGGAGTGAAGAGACAGAAACAAGTAATCCTAGATTTGGGTTAGCTAAGGAAGTATAAGAACATTTATTTTAGTTATTGTAGTTCAAATGGAAATAAAATGGTACCACTAATATAACCCAAATGCTGTGGTACCCAGATGGTAAATGACTGCTCCTGTCAGAGGGTGGATGTGGTGTTTTCTCATGCCTGGAACTATTTTATCTCTCAGGTCTATGTGGAACTTGCTGTAGCTCCAAGAACAGCTGAAATCAACATCACTAAATCCCCCAAAGCTGCAGAATATTACAGCAGTTTTATAGCTGGGTTGCTTCCTCCTCCAGTTCTGGGTAAGGACAAGGAGAAGCCTTTGGAAACAAAGTGAGCTGCTGCTCATGTGACTGCTCAGATCACTGTTCCAACCAGCAGAAATTTGGTAAGTGCTGCAGCCCCGAATTTGCCCCCACACACTTTTGATTTATTTGGACCTTCCCAAGGGGAAGGCAGGTATTTTGCCATATGGGATGTTTAATTTTATAAACCAGCCAGGCTATTAATAATCAGAAAGTAAAAAAAAAATGAGAAGTTAGCTTTTTGTTGCAAGATAGGAACATAAAACTGTGAAATTCAAAGATTTCTGAATGCTCCCACCTGTGTGGAAAAGCCAGTGAACAGAATCCATTAAAGCTGCATTTATTAAATGTCCACTTGTATAAAAAGCTAAAAATAGCATTTGAGTTTTTCCAATTTTCTTTTGATAACAGTTATTATGATTTTCTGCTTCATCTCAGAAAGTCATTTTGCTGCTGCTGCTGCAGTGTATCATCTGTGTGCCCTTTCTTGGTGCAGCACAAATGACAGAGCACTAATCAGATCAGAACAACAATCACGTCATCTTTGAGTAACTAGCAATAAACTGTTTTTACAAGGGAGAAAGATGAACTATTCTTAGTTTCTCTGAACAGAAAAATAGAAAATGATTGTACTCAATCTTACTCCACATCATTGCCATGAATTTCAAAGGCATTGCTTTTTCCTGGGCAGCAGGCTAATCCCTGTCATACATCTTTGTGTAAATGGTCCAGTCAAATAGGATTTTTAAGGTTTTGTTAAAAGTTTTGACTTAAAGTCTAAGAAATCCCCTTTCTCCCTGCCCTGTCTAGTGACTCTGAACCAGAGGCTGATTCCTAAGTAACCTAAATGCCCATTTTTGGTGATTATCCCACGTTTTCAGCATGTCTCATATCTACTTGTCTGCATTCTTTTACTGTTGCTGTCAAGCCTTCTGCAAACCCCTCCATTAGAAGTCCAGGAATGGGATTGTCATGACTTTCTCCAGCTCAGCAGCCCTGATGAGCCAGGCAGGTGCCATGTGGTGATCCTGGAACAGGGCAGGCAGGTACAAAGCCTGTCCTGGGATCCATGGATCTGACTCCACTCCTTGTGAACCCTTTGGGGGCATCTGAAATAAATGTCATTAAATGAGCCATTCAAACCTCTTTTTCCTGTGGCCCAGCCCCTAACAATTTCCTTCTTTCACCTAAGAAATGTGAAAAAGAAGAATACCACACAGTCACAATGTAGTTTTGCCAGCTTTTATTTTAGTCCTGTTAACAAATGTATTTAATGCAAAGACAAACTAGGAACTCTATAATTACCATACTCTCTCTGGATATAGAAACCAGCAGAAGATCTCGCAGTTAGGTATCAAAGAAAGCAAAAATATTTTTTTTATATCCTGAAAAGACATCCTACTTCAGGCAAGAAAAACTATAAAAAACCCCACCAACCTATCTAGAAATCCAGCAAGCCAAAAGAGAGGGAGGAGATGACCCTCTTTGGGTGTGTAATCCCTTTGGAACCACCCTGTGCACACAAAGCAGCTCAAAACATCCTCACAGGGGAAAGATTTAGTTGACCTCCGTTTTTCACATGGGCTGCTCAGAAAAAAGTAAAATAAAGGAGGTAAATGTGCAAGAAAAATGCTTCTGTTAAAATCAACAACAAAAGATAATGGAAAAAGCTCAGAATCCAAGTGATTGTTCTCCAAAGCGACTCCTGACGCTGCAGCAATGAAGTGTCTCCTGGAAGCACAATCAGCTGAACTGAACCGTGCAAGGGAAGTATGACCAGGAAAGTCTGAGCAGGGCTGTGAGGCCAGGGCTGTGCAGCTCCTGCAGTCACACTGCATGGAGAAGGACAATAGGGAAGGAGAGGGCCAAGCCAGGAGGGCCACAATTATACAATATCAAGCCCCAGGCCTTGTGAAAATGTAACCTTAGCGATAGAGAATGAGAGGCAGAGCAATTACGTATGTTTTCCCTGACCCTAGAGAAGGATTTGTTTCTCTTTGATCTCTCTGCAGATGCCCTTCCCAGCCTCATAAACCATGGATTTACGAGGAGCTTCACCCCAGTGCAGCTCTTCCAACAGACCTTCCAACCACAGCACGTGGTCACTGAAACAGTGGAGGAGAAGCTTCACAGACGGGTCTGTTGCTCTCTTTGTTTATCCACCAAAACCAAATACTGTACAAAAATTGTAGAACTGATGAAAGCAACAGGATTTAGTAAGATTTTTCCGTTCAGAAGCCAACACAGCCACTTCATGTAGGTATTGGGAGGAAGAATTCATAACACAAGCCTGTCTTTACCTCCTTCCTGAATGACCTGACCAATGGCTGCTTGATTTTGTTGTTTCTGAAAACATTCTCTTTTACATTCCATTAACTGCTCAAAGTCCTGCCACATTTTCCTTTGCTTCATATTTGGCCCGTGGCTTTCCCGTACAACCTTCTGCTTCTCTCGTAATTTCTGTTAAAAATACAAAAACATTAGATTTCTGGAAGAGTTCTACGCCACAAGAATTGCTCACGCAGCTTGGAATGACAGAGATTTTTATATGCTACTGAGATATTGTTTTGTTCAAGTTGATAACGCTCCTTGCAAGTGCTAAATGCATTCACACCTGGGACTCAGATCTTTGTACAGATTGACAACTCTTTCCATGGTTTTTAACTGTCTAAATATTAGTCTTATCTATTTGAGAACTTATGCTAAAAATCTGAGATCATTTCCACACAGAGCTCTTGCAGTATCAAGGTGCAACGTGCAATAGATTCCTATAATGATATTATAACATGAAATCAATGTTTTACAATTAAACCCACTCCTGATTATTAATAGTGGCAGCCCAAACCTGTAAACCCCCCCAAACTGACTCAGAAAAGGAAATTAATAATAGCTGTTTGGTGTGACCTGCTAAGCCCAACCTTGTCCATGCTGATCTGAGCTTCAGACAAGATTAAAACTGGACAACTGGTTTTGTCTAAGGCAGATGATCCCCTGGCCTTTAACAACAGTGATAAGGTTGACAGGCTCAGAATTTATTGTCTTCAACAGGTTGCTTTATATACAACAGAAAATCTGAGTTGGCACAGTTCGTTATGCCCGTGTTTCAGTTTCTTATCCAAATGGTTTTCAGGGAATGTGCTGTCACATTGAGCTGTTTGACATCTTTTACAGCAGCTCATGCTATTCCCTGCAGGAAATCAAGCCCTGAGGAGTGAGCAGGATCCCTTTCCAGGGTATTAGTTACCAATGCCAGCAGTGATGGAATTTTCTTTGTAGGCTGCAACATGCTTTTTATAAAAGACTGACCACAGCCTTTGGGAATAAACTCCACAAAAATATGAACTGTCCAATGTTTGTAGGAGGTAAAAGCCTCATTCTCACCTTCCCAAGGTTTTCTTGTTCAAGGATCATCCGTGTATACTGTTCTCTAAAGGAAATATAAAACGATTTTATCATGATTTGGTTCTACGTAACAGGACAGAATAATAATTGCAAACATGGAAAAGGATGGAAGTATTGGGAGGTTCATAGCACGAAGAAACCTTTTTGTTATTGGACAACACATCCCTTGACATCAAGGATCAGGTCTCTTTGTCTCAGCTGTGCAGTTGGGAAAAGTGACACTGGATAAGATCTCTTACATTTTTGAAGCAGACACGATTACTCCTCCTTCCAGCTTGAAGGCAACAGTGAGATCCTCCAGATAAGACGTACCTGATCCCTGTCATAATGCATTTACCCTGGTGATATCCTGAGGTGAACCACGGCGAGCGTCAGAGTTCACAGATCCACAGCCCTTAATTGCTGGGAATGCAGCGTTGGAATGAGTGGGAAAGTACAGGAATGAAGGGGAATAGTATTTCAGCCCAGGTCTGACAACCCCAGGGGCTGCAATGGGACTGCTGTGCGTTCCTCTCTCAGAAAACAGCCCTCACATTTCGGGGCCTAAATATAGGCCGAGCAGCGTAACCGGTGACATTCATTACTAAAAGTCTTGGCTGTGCACCTTGCTCTGTAACAAGTGGCTGATCACTCTGACATACCCAAACCTGACACATGAACCCTGACAATTGAACATGCAAACCACAACAGCCCCGTTCAGAGACAGCACTAGGACTTACTTCAAATTTTTTTTCAACGTGACAATAGAAAAAAACTATTCACTGAGTCACTTGAAAAAAAATCAATTCTATTTTGTGTGTAATCGTTACATTTATGTGTGAGGGTGCGCTAGTGGAATTCAACATAACCCAGCTCATGTAAAGGACTTTCCAGATTGCTCAGGGTAGAAGACCTTTGTGTAGAGAAATCCTAATTTCCAGAAAGCAATGCCAGCCATGGTGGTGCCAGAGTGTGAAGGTTTGCTGGAACATGGTGAGCAGCTGGGTGAACTCCTGGCATTGCGTTCCTTTATTCCTTCCCTTTCTACCAAGTACTCCAGGATTTTGACTGGAACACTTGGTCCTGCCTGCCACAGGATCACTTTATGATCTCTTGCTCTTGTACAATTCCAGCCAGGACGAATCAGAGCCATCCCAAGGCTGCTCCAGGTGCTCTGCTGTCCTGCTGATCCCCAGGAATTGTCACCAACCCAGAGGTGAGGCTGAAGCTGTTTGTTTGCCCTGGCACACAGCACATGTTCTAACACATTTGGCCTCAAGAATACCCTTTTTTTAAAAGTAGAGTTTTCAAAGTAATCAGAAGATTTTATGTCTTTTCTAGTAAGTTTTTCTTTACTATTTATAATGATGACTGGAAAGAATGTAACTTAATAACTTTGTTAAAAACCCCACGACTTTCTATTTTTAGAGAAGAAAATTAACTTTTCACATTCCTAAGAAGTGACTCCAGAGAACAGAGTTTATATTCAATAAAGAGGGTCTGAATTAAGACATTTTTTGTTCAATACGTTGCTAGGAAAGTGCTGGTCTATTTATGCTTCATTTTTACTCCGTTTACATTCCAGTGCCTGCTGAAAAATACATTCAGGTTCTAAAGGGATGTCTAGAGACAAATGTTACTGTCTCATTTTATATTTTGCAAGGGTCTCTCTATTGAACTTTGCTGTAATTCATTTAAATGAGACGGGTCTGTGACCTCTTAAAAAGGTCAGAACTGTGTCTAGTCTCTGTGGGAGGATAATTTCCACAGCCGGGAAGTGAAACGGGGACAGTGGAGAGGGGTAACACTGTGTTCACATTCCCCTCACCATACCTGGAATTACAGAGCTGGGCTCATGCTCCATTCCCGCAGCGGGCTCTGATGGCTGGTCCATGTGAACACTCACATCCTGGATGTTCATTTCCCAAGTGTTTTTTGCTCAGCATTTGAGAACAAACCCAGCACTCCCTTCCCCACCGCTGCAGAAGGGCCGTGCCTTATGTCTGACCCCGCTGCCTCAGCTGCTCCTCATCCTCATAAATACTCACTAAGGGTTTTCTCTTTTCATCCTTCTGTTTAATTTTGCTGTTTCCTTGTCCTTCATTAGACAAATCCTTTATTTCCTACAGCCTTCCATTATTTTGTGAGATGGGATAACATTCTCTCTCCTTGTCCTTCTCCCACCCTAACATTTGTACTGTCAATTCTTTTCTTCCTTTTATTTTACAACCCAGTGTTTGAGCATTCTCATGCCTCAGATCCTTGCAGAAGGTCTCTCTGACAGGTATTAATCCAGTCCTTCACTTCCTGGTGGTCTCTGCCTCATGTTCTAGAACATGGAGATGCAGCTCCACTGGCACCAGTGCAAGGGGCTTCAGGACAACCTGTGGTTCAGGAAGGATCTGATGGAGGAAGACAACCTCATCTCTCAGTGTCTCCTGAGGGAACCCCTGGAGTTTTCCCACTGTTTGATATATCTCTATCCCTGCCAAGGGCCCCATTCCAGAGCCTGTAAAATTTTACTGGTCCACTACTGCCTTTTTCACTCCATGAGTGAAGAAATTGCTTCTGATGACACCGAATGACATTTGATTCCGTACACTGACAGATAAAACAGTTCTTCCCTCGCTGCTACCACTGCAAGAGAAAGGTCCAGAAATGACTCTTGAAAAGTAGAAGTCCTAAGAGGACAGATATCTTGGGAAGGCAATTTATTCTTCCCTCTCCTTTGAGAAGTGCCAGACAACTCCTGGTTCCCTCTTCCTGTTGTGATGTCAGAATGCTGGATAGCCCAAAGCTTTCAAATGGAAAGTAGAATCATTATTAATTATCTAATTAAGCAGTTCCACCTTTGCTTTGCCACTTGGTCATGTTTTAAACTTATTTTGTGAATGGGACAATTTTGTGCAGCACTTTGGCACTTTGTACAGGAGCCTGTAGGAGAGGCACAGCTCTGACACAACAGACACAGATCCTGAGCAACACTGTGTCCTGTCACTGAAACACAAATGCAGAGAGATGCAAGAGGCCTCACATCAAGAAATTATGTTGCTGTGGCTTTTTAAAGTCCAAGCAATCAATCAATACCAGTTTCAGCTTCATTATTTTGCTGGCAGTAAGGATCTATGATTTTTTTTTTTCTGGAAAAAAGAATTTCTATTTCCTGTGAAATTCTGAAATGTTGAAAAACTAATTATGAAGAATAAACCTCAGGGATTTTGACACTTTTACCAAATGAATGCTATAAATGTTTTGGATTTTCCTGATGCTTAATTCTGACAGGGCTGAACCAGCTTGTTGACTTGTTGCCTGCATTTCAACTTTCATGTCATATTAGAAGATTGAACATACACAAATTTTAAAGAGGATACTTTTACAAAAATATTTAGTAAAGTGTAAAAAAATCTCTATGACATGGTAATATTTAGACTTCTTAGCACAGATAGTTAGATAATTAATCCAAAATATCTCATTCTCAGAAAACATTTCCATCTTTGGCAGGACTAAAACTACACCAAAAATAATCAGCAACTCAATTTATAGTATTTCCTGCTTCTCTCCCTGCCAGACAAAGGTGAGGGGTCCTGAAAAGAATCACAGGATGAAGCAAATGGCTTTATGCTGGAGTAAATGAAACTGAGGGTAACCATGGAGCTTCATGGGATGGTGCAATTAAACCTCTCTCTGGGGCTGAGAATCTCCAGTGGGAAGGGAAAACCTTCTGGAATGTCTGAGAGAACTTGTAGGTTTACAGCAGTATACACTGGAATCTGAGCTGCTTATTTTTAGATTATTATAGTGCTTCTAAATTTATCAGGTGAACTCCTCCAGTTCAAATGCCAGTGAGAAAATTCCTGACTTCAGCCTCAGTTTATGGACATCCTTCATCCCACAGAGGGAACACACTGATGGACTCACCGGATCGCCTTCCGTCGCTCCTGGGGGTCTGGGGACACATAGGCCTTCATTTCTTCCTTAGCCCGCTGCAGCTGGACCTCCAGGGTCTATAAAAATACATAATTTAAATATCTATATATATAAATATTGCAATCTTATTCCAGAATGAATAATTTGGCCCCTCTTGTGACCTTACCCTTTTCATGCAGTGAATGTAACGGTAGTTGCTCTCTTCCTGGGCACACGCCTCGAGGAGCCCTTTCACTTCCTGTGGGAGAATAAGGACATGGTGACTGAAAGCCCCCAGGAGATGCCCTGTGTTGCCATATAAACCGTGAGAGTTTATAAGAATAATCCTGAATTAATAATTTCTCAGATGTTCATATAATTTGGGCTTTTCAGAAGTCTCTTTTAAAGTGAAATACAGCTGATTGGGTTTAGATTTGCAGTTTCAGTCATAGTCAGAGATGAGAAATGACTGTTAATGGGTGATTATTAATGACTGACTTCCAAACACTTCACAAGTGCTGCCAAGACTCTTGTTCCTCAGCACATCTGAAGTGCCAAATACAGCTGTGAACAAGCATTTCCTGGAACACATCTGCAAAAGGCATGTTAGAAGGTACAGGCATGCTAATGGGATGTTAATGAGCAATCAATAATTATGTGCAGCAGTAAGGAGAAAGTGGGTTACTCCCATCTCTACATGGTCCACTCTAAAAAAACCCCAATAATCCAAATCCTGTTCTCTGGGTCACACTGCAGTTGTCGACTCCCGAGCTCTGTCACTGTGTGATTTTCACACCATCAGCTGTAAAACTGAATTCTACTCATGTCCAGCTCAATCAGTGGATGTGACTGTCATCATGTGTCAGAAAATTACTAGGAGTTGTCTGCCAAGAAAAAAAGCCTTGATTGCTGTTATAAGACAGTTCTTACAGAACTGTCTGACTTCATACTAGGTCCATCTGTGGATTCTTTTACCATACAAAAGTACTTTTAGTGCAGGAAAATAACTATGTATACGTCCACCCACACTTTAAATGTACTCCCTTTTTATTTCGAAGTATATTCCTTTGTGGGCAAGGCCTTGAAAAGCCAAGCCCAGTCAAAATTCACAGGAGGTGATCAAGTGAGATAAAGCAGATCCACATAAACATGTTGATATTGTGCCCACCTTTGAGGACTGGGCTGTTTTAAGAGCCTCCTTCAGGCAGTGCACAAATTACAGACACACAAGCCCTTAGCTAAACCTGTATGGTTTTTTTTTTAAAGATCCTGTTTATATACAGGAATACAAGACAGTCCCATTTAATGAAGTCTCCTTGCCATCAATGTCAGTCATTAATTATCCCTGGGATTGGTTCCTAATGTAAAGAATCTGCTAAAAGCATAGAAAGATTTGTCTTGATAAATTAATCCTTATTTTGTAGTCAAATTCTTCCCTAAGAGATACAATCTAGAGCAGCAGGAATTCTGGCAGATGCCCGTCCTTGCTCATCAAAGCTGGATGAGGTACCCCCGAGTCCATCTGCTGTGTGTGACTGTAGCCACTCCACAGCAGCTTCAGGCAGGATTTGCAAAGCTGGGGATCACCACTGACTCACTCCCACCTGGATTTGTACTTCCCATATCCTGAGGGAAAGCAGGGGAAATATTGTTCCACAGGGAGAAACACGTTGCATTTCTCCAGGTGCACGACCAAGCCCCACCTCACCTGTTCCAGGGCCGAGCGATTGCTCTCCAGCCCGGCCGCACAACTGTCGTACTGGATTTTCTTTTCATCACATTCTTGAGTTAGTTCCTGAGGTGAAAAGGGCAAAAGGGCACATAAATGAAATGTTCCTTTGACTGACACGTGACACTCAGGTCAAAGAGACACTTGGGGAATCTCCTCTGTCCAGCCCCATCCACGGCTTTACCGTGGCTGGGTAACAGGGCCGTGCTTGCAAGAAGAAAGGACAAGTAACCATAGAAGTAGACATTGAGACAGGATAAATTTACTTGCTCCCTATAAAAAACCAGATTTCTAGTTATGCACACCCAACTCCTCCTAGATTTCATTTACTGACACTTTGAATGGAAACATTAAAAGTTTTTCTGGGAACTTTGTTGATAGATAAATGCATCACCCTATTTCCTTCCATGGCAATGAGCCAAGTTATGGCAGCTGTAGACCCAAAAGACTTGTTTTTTCAGCTCTCTGTAAAATTTTGAAAACAAATGGATAAATTTGTCAGTCCCACAGACTAACACAGGACTTAGATCAATGTATTCAACTACTTCAATGAGATGTTATCTGCAAACCATTCAGAAAGGAGAGCATTAGCTGGAATCATTAATGCTGAGATGCAGAAATAGCTTTGGAACCAACCCAAAACTAACTTTGCTTTGGGTTTGAACCATGATTTCTTATATTTTCCCTGGTGTAGTAATTTTTTTAATTGCTATAAAGGACTAAATTCTGTGCCTGCACTGTCAGCTTTTACAAATTCCAACCTTTAGCACGTTGCCTGTTGCAAACACTGTTGACCCATTCTGCTCTTTCCAGCTTTCCCTCGGAGTTATGTCCTTGTAGAGCACTACAGAGATCTGTAAATTGGACTTATTTGTGGCTCTGACTTGATTTACACAGACAGAGAGGAGCGTTGGTACAAACCTGGCACTTCTGACGCAGCTGCCTGAGCTCTTTGATGACAGGAGCAAGGCTTGCCTTCTTCTCTGCCACCACTGCATTCAGCTTCTTTACCTGAGAAAGGGACAAAAGAATATTCATTAACACTAAAAGGTACATTCATGTAATTAGGGATGTGAAAAGAAAAGGGAGACAAAGCAAAATGTGGGGAGAAAAAATCTGCGATGAAGCCATAATTATGTACGAATTATATATAAATGAAACCTTAATTATATAACCAAGTTCAGGTCTAATTAGGACAGGGAAAGAGCCCATCTGGCAGTGGGGTCATTCCCATAAAAGAGACAAATTCTGCTCCCAGAGAATTCCAGGAGACAGCACATGTGCCAGATACCAGAGAGCTTAAGGAGTAGGGCAAATGAAGGAATTGCATAGAGGGAGACTGAAAGAAAGGGAGAAATCCTTAAGAAAAAAACCAAACAAACCTGCATAGGTTAAATAAAGCTTGAAAATGCTAAAACTGAGGCACGCAGACATATTTACACTGAAAATTAAAATTTTATCCAGCTTTCTATTTGAGAGCAATTCTACTTTAATTATACCATTTTATTTTAAAAGTGCCTCAATGATTTAAAAAACCGCTATTTTGCTTTTTGCTCTTTTATAATATTTTCAAATTAGAAATTCAAGTTCTTTCTTGCTTCTACAGCTATGTGGGCAGGTAAATTAAAACATGACAGATCTAAGGGCAATTGAAAATCAGGCTATAGAGAAAAAGACAAGCTATTTAGCTCTTTAAGCATATTAAGTATCTTTCTAACAAAAGCTGAACTCCAGTGATTTACAAACATTTTAGAAAAAGATTCTGTTACAGATTCAAACCATTCATCTCTTTCAAATAATATGCAAGAACAAATATGAAACCACTTCTGAAATCACAAAAAAGTAAAAAAATCAAAGACAAGACCTGATACCCCTGAGGTTTCTGAAGGGGAGAAAAGGAGGATTTATTTGTAGGATTTATTTTTGTATACAGCTCTTCTTCGTACATTAAAAGAAATGCACATTTTAGTAAACTTTGTCTAGATTACCTTTGGAGATGTATCTGAATTTTATACATACATATATATATAAACACAGATTAAAGGAAAATTATTACCCCCCCAAAAAAACATTAAACTTGGGGTTATATGCTGAGGAACTAGATATTCAAACTGAGCAAATACAGTAGTTTAAGACAAAAATCACCATTTCAGACATATTATCTAATGTCTGGCCTTTCATTTCATCCATTTCACTCTTCACTGCAGAGACTCTTTCCAGCTCCTCCTGGGTGTAACTGTATCCAGAAATGCCTTTTTTCTCTTCAATCACTTGCTGCAGACACAAACAATAAATGCTGAATTAACCCCATTAACCAAGAAACAGCAAATTCCTTAGTGAAGCCAAAATATTGTAAAGAAGTGAAAAGGGTAAGTACTGCAATCAATTTCTTTTATTTATCAATTTATTATTATTAACCAATTCATTATTATTAATCTAGCTGCCAGAAAAACTAAATTTTATCTTGTGCCTGTACAGCAGGATGACAACAACTCTCTGTAAATGCAATGTTTGGTCACTGTGCCCACTGAAGTGAACAGAAAGTTTCCACAAAGCAAAGTGGGCTTGTGGTCAGGCTCTGAAGAAGCTCAATGTATAAAATTCAGATGCTTCATCAGAACATGTAGCTAATGATTTTATAAACTATTTTGATAACAAGAATACAGGAATTGGAAGAAAATACCACAGATAGTGTTCCTGCATTTGGGATGAATGTATATTCCCTGAATGCTTACAGTTATCCAGAGAGAAATCCTGCTGCTGCTGTTCTGGCTTAGGAAAGATTCATCCAGTTTTAAATTTAAATGCATTTTCTTCTAAGTATTCTGGGGCTGGAATGTTTCCTTCCTGCCTGCTCTTTTTTTAAATACTATTCCTATATATTTTACAGCAGTAACTTGAATCCTACTCACTGTTGATCATTTTCAAAGCCCTTACTACATCTGTGGATACCAAAAACTAATTTAAGAACCCAGCCTTGCTCTAACTGGAGTTCATGCAGACCTACCATTGACTTTAAAAAGCAGGGTCAAGCCCCTCAGTCTAAAAAGAAACTGCACATCGGTGCTGACAGTTGCTGAACACAAAGTACAGCAGCTCCACAGTCAACAGATAAAAATACATTCTATACCCTGATGGCTCTCTGGGTTAGGACAGCAGGAGCTGGGACGATGTACATTAGAATCCCAACAGCATCCGTGGGATCCTATGGCTGTCAGCAGGGAAGGGAGGGCTGTGGGAGCAGCACATGCTCATGTTACCAACTGCTGCTGAATGGCCTCGTGGCGCTGCTTCAGAAGCTCCTCTGTCCTCTGGAGGATTCCATACTCAGCTGTAATTTCTGCTATTTCCAGGCGCTTCTTTTTATAAAGTGTGTTCTTGCTCCGGAGCTTATTAACGTACTGCTTGAGCTGGGGAGAGAGAGAACACAAACTCATCTCACTGAGAGCAAGAAGGGCCTTATCACAGCCTGTTGCTGTGTAAAATGTAATTATCCTCCTTGGCCTGCACGTTGAAGTGTTTAGAACAGAGGGCTGGAATTCAGGATTCCCAGGGTCTATTTATTTTCAGCTCTGCATTTGTTCACTGGGTGAAATCAAAAGAATCAGCATTGCTTTCTGTCCCAGCGCACTCATTTGTAATCCTGAGATCACTCCCTTCTGCTCACCACCATTTGACAGCTGGAAAAGTGAATACTCTTTGCAAAACGTTATGAGAATCATGGATAATAAAAAAGTTAATGCAATAGTAATTTGCACTTGTACCAGAACCCCAGAGCTCTGCAGACCAAAACACAGCAACAGAGTGCAGGAAAATTGGAAGGGAAGAGGGCATGGGAAAAACTATCTTGAAATGTTCTCAATAGTTAAAACTTGTTCTCTCTCCTTGACTCTTGCAGATCTAAATATCACTGGCTAAGTTTTTTAAACCAGGCAAATAAAAGCAGAACTCCTGCCCTGAAGCAGAGAATGCAATACCTATTTCACTCAAAATCTAAAGTAATGGAGAATTTATATTTTTATTAAAGACTAAGTAAAATAATACAAATCCTTACAGATCAACAGCCTTAGCTAATTTACACCTGAACCTGTGTGTGTTGAATTTGTAACACATACCAAGTACCAGAGGCTGAAACAACCAGGTAATATCTTTCTCTGCCTTAATGTTTTCCATCTGTCATACAGGCTTAGCTCTTACTCTTGGATTTTACATGACAGCTATGAGGTAAATGCCAGTCACAGCTCAAAAATGCACTAAGAGATGGAAAGCAAATAAAATTTATTAGAATAAACATTGTAAGAACAGGCTTCAGAACACCCCTTGACGAGGAGGGTTCAGTGTGTGCAGGGAGCACAAACCAGGCAGCCTCAGGAGGAAAAAGAATCCCATTACCACTGACACAGGTTTAAAATTCAAACATAAAACGACTTTAGATTTTGATATTTACATGAATTTTTTCTTTTTGCAAAATTATCCCTCTCCCTTCTAAAGAATAAATCCAAAAAACCCAATGTGACCACAGGCTAAGAACCCCCAGAGTAACTGTATGTTCTATAAAAAGTGTCCTGGGCAAGGTGCCCACAATGAAATCAACCCTGTTCATCTGCCATCCTGTGCAATATCTAGGCCAAAGCTGCCTCTCTCTTGCTACGCTCCAGAACTATTTTTAAAGCCAAAAGCTATAAACGTTTTTGGTGAAAGAACAAACCCACAAATTACTCAATGTGCTCTATGCAGATTGGCCTCTCTGTGGCTTTGGGATAACATCCTACATCCTGCTACTACCCAGGACAAGGATACACAAGGTCACCTGAGCCCCAGCAGGGCTGAGGCAGCTCTGCCACTGTCACATTGTATTTTTACTTAATACAGTCAAACCAGAATTTATTCCTTTTCCCAGCAAATTCAAGTATATTCTCTTAGTTAATACAAAGAACTTTTTTTTAAATTGCTTAGACAATACCAAGTTTTCTGTGATTTCTAAGAGATTCCAGAATTATAAATACAAGCTCTCCAACTGAGAAAAATCTAAAGGAAGCACAGTCTTGATCAAGCAGTTCCTGAGATACTTCATTTGACCAGTGGAATATAGTAAAGGATGATGTACAGGATTAAATTTAATATGTGGCCACACAGAGCCATCGAATCTGAATGATTTTCTGTCAGTGAATCCCAGGATGAAAAGCAAACTATTATTCTCTTCTCTTCTATAGCTACTTTTAAAGTCTTGAAAATAGCTCGAGTGGGAGGGAGAGTATTTGCATAATCAGTATTCAAAGCATAATGTATTTTACAATGGAAGTCAAAGGATCTTGTTGATTAACGAACCAACTCCACCACTGTTCTATTATTAGTTGATTAACTTAGGACTGTATAATACAAATTTTATCCAAAATGAACTACAGGTTGCTCACGGTGACAAGTGAAACCTGTTCATTTTAGGAGGTGGATGCCAGTCTTTCAGCACAATCTCTGGCTTTTTAAAAGCAAACTTAACCATTCATACAGCTATTATTGCAGCAAACAAGGTAAAACAAGATAAAAACAATGGTAGCAAAATTATAATCTGTGGAGAAAATCAATCAATAATTTGGCAGAGCTTTCAAAAGACCTGATCTACTCCAAAGGCAGCACACATTAGTCCCTTAAAACCTCTCTGACTGAAGACTCCTTTAGATCCAAAGCCAAATTCTGAGCTGGAATTCTTAGATTTTACTCCTCTTAAATCAGTAGCTTGTAGGGATCTTATGATAAAATTAGGTTTCTTCAGTCTAAAAGCTGAGAATCACTCTGTAGGTTTCTAAAAATTAAAAGAAAGCTCCTTGTAAAATACCACTGTTTTCATTTATGTCAGCATTGCTTCTCAGGCTTTATAAATCTCATGCCCCCACCTCTGTGGAGATGAAAAATTCAAGCCCTTACAATGCTATAAACCCTTGAATTTTACTGTGGTAAAAGGTCTTCTAAATAAGTTGAAGAGTTCACAAAGGAACAACACTGCTTGGCCACATCACTTTAAAGTTAAGTAACCAAAGGAATCCACTTTTGAGCAGCAGCATTTTCCCATAGACCAGCTCAGCTGCTCCCCATGTCCAGACTCAGCAGGCTCATCCTACAGAATTCCCAGGGATCTGCCCGTGCCCGCAGTGATATTCCAGTCAAGGCCACGTCCACCAGTAGCTTTTCTTTCTCAAGTCATTTAACACAAACAGTTATTTGAGCTTCAAAGATTAAACGACTGGACAAGACCCAAGTGCTGGCACTGAGTGAGCGGTTGAAGCAAACCAGCCTGGAGCCCCTGTTTGCTGATCGAGGCAGAGCCCCTGGAGACACAAAAAACATCCAAAGGAAAGCAAGGAAAGATTCTGCTTCTTCACTTGGCTATTTTTATGGGTGAGTGTAACACAACAAGTGTGGAATGTGGATTATGGAATACACTGAATGAAAGCAGGATTTTGATCTCTCATACGTCTCACAGGTATCCACCATCCCTGGGCAGATTTCCTGCATTATGTTCCATTTTTATTGGAAGAATCCAGCAATAAACCTCCTTTATGCTTTTCTGCATTTATTAGAATCTGAGGTTGGTATCACCACATTAAGTCTCACCACGCTTAGTGAAGTTATTAAATATGACAACAGTTCTAAACACAGCATCAAACCAGGGATGTTGAAATGGCTTCTCCAGGACCATGCAGAGCCTGGCAGGACCCCCCTCCAGGAAAGGACACCAGCCTGTGCTTTAGTGGACTGAACTGGGATCCCAACCCAGCTCCTCTAATGCTCAGTCTTGTGCTTTCACTACAAGCCCATCACTTCTTTAAAACTCCCATTTGCTCCATGTGAAGTTTTCACAAGCTTCTTACTCCAAGATTATCATTAAAGGACAAAATGGATAAGCTTGTTTTCTGAAAAGAACAAACCCCACATAAATCCCTCACTTTAGAGTAAAATCTTTTAAAATAGTATTTGCTGGATTAATGCAGGAATTTGATTGTGTTATTGTAATCAAAAAATTATTCATACAAAAGTACTACAAAAAAAGTATTATTTGTAAAAAACCACCAGTATTTCTTTATGAAATACCAAACCAAAGTTCCAAATAACCAGTTCTGTTAATAAAATTATTTGCATAAGCACAATAATTGAAGAAAATCTTAGCAGACTATCTCTATTTTCCTTAAGAACTGAGGAACAGATGTTTTAATTTCTAATTAGACTAATTAACAGGATACAGACTGTCCAAAGTATTAAAATTCAGTTAAGAAAAGTTCCTGATCATGACAGTTTTCCATATTTTTTCCTAAGAGGCTCTAAATTTAAGCCAGTACAGCCACTGTTGGACAAAGTTAATAACTCATACACAGGATGAGCTCCTAAAAGGCACAAGCAGTAGGATCTCAGTCTATTAAAACAAAACTATCCTATGGTCTGTTCGTGGCACAGCTCAGCCAGGAAAACTCTTCCTTAGCATTGAGCATGTGTAAGGAGCCTCTGACAGACTGGAATGGAACTCTGCTAGAGCCTGAGGGAGAGCTGAGGGAAAGGCAACACCTGACAGGACAACATTTCCTGGGTTCTGGCTTAAACCAGCCCACACTGATGGAGAGAGACCATTTACAAGGGCTGGAGAGACAGGACAAGGGGAAATGGGTTCACACTGACAGAGAGAAGGATTCAATGAGATATTGGGAAGAAATTCCTCCCTGTGAGGGTGGAGAGGCCCTGGCACAGGTTGCCCCGAGAAGCTGTGGCTGCCCCATCCCTGGAAGTGTCCAAGGCCAGGTTGGATGGGGCTTGGAGCAACCTGGGCTAGTGGAAGGTGTCCCTGCCCCTGGCAGGGTCTTTAAGGTCCCTTCCAACTCAGGCCATTCTGGGATTCTCTGATTCTGTGAACATTTGAGTCATGAGCTCCTTTACAGCTACTCTCTTCAAAATCCACCCACCCAGTCTGGAGTGAGATAACTGTTCCTGGTGGATTCAGGTGAATGGACAGTTTTTGAGACAAGATCTATGGTCTGAGGTTGTTTTCTCTGTTTGCAAATTGAAACATTTTTCCCTGTATTTTCCAAGGAGCAGGTTGGCATGGACAAGCATTTGTATGGAAAAATAACTAAACTCCTTATGTAAAATGAATATTCCAACCTCACACACCTGTTACAAAGTGAGAGGACTTTCTCTGCCACATTTTCAAACCCAGATTCATTTCAGCTCCTGCAGCTCAGCACAGCTCTGAGACTGCTCTGCTCCCATACCTTGGGCAGCTCGAGGTTCTTGGGGGCCTGTGCTGAACTCTGAAAAGTACAATGGGTTGTGTAAAGAGCTAAAAATATCCCAGCTTTACCCAGGATCACTTGCAATTGAACCATCCAGCCTTCTAAGTGTCAACATGTGATTCCCCAATTTTCAGGATCTGACAGCTGCAGCGAGGAGCTGCCAACTGTGCCTCTGTTCAGTGCACTTGGCTTGAAGCACTTAAAAAGATTTCATAATCCCCAAAGCAGTCAATTTATTCCCATTTTTTTTGTGTGTGTTTGATGTAAATGAATTGGTTATTCCCTGCTGTTTCTTCTGAGTTCTATCCAGGTGTACAACCTCTGGAACCCTGTGGAATGCTGTAACGTTCCTTTTTATGACTGTGGAAGAAAGCAAAACGCTGGCACCTGAAAAGCTAAGCCAGGATTGACCTTTTGGTGATTGAAGGGCTAAGAAGACCTCAACTGGAGATCCAAATGCTGGTTTGGGAGCAAAGGTGCTGATTCTTCCATTGCCAAGCCTTGGGAGTGCCATGATGTAAGAGGAGAGAGGAAGGTGAGACAAAGAGATTAGAAATACTGGGTACAGGAGAAATATAATGCCTTGATTTCACTGTAGCGGTCAGATGGGATTAAAATATCCATTAAAAAAATCCATTTAAACTTAAGACAGCAAAGCTATTTGTTAAAAAGCCTCTTTCTCCCTTTTAAAAATGGAGGAACTGAATGTAAAACGTGTGTGGCTGCAACAGGAAAGTGCAGGGAAGCTCCTGGTTGCCAGAGTGCAAAGTGAAGGGTGAACGTCCAACGGAATCCACGGATTGCAACAGTGACTCACCACGGCACTAACCACCATTCCCTTTGCTATTGGCTCACAGCTGCAGAAACAGAGCACTGAAGCAGAACATACAAATCCTAAAGCAGAACATATTGGAAACTAATCTACAGCAAAAGGCTGAGGGTGAGGAACCGAGGCTGGCACTGATGAGGGAGAACCTGCTCCATCACCTCTTCCCTCCCAGCCCCATCCCATCCATCAGTCCTGGCTCCCCACACCTCCCCTCTGAGGCAGGACTGATTCTGCAATGTGCATTTGCGAGGTACTTTGAGGACATGCAAAATTTACAGCACGAGGCCCTGTGCAGCATTTTTGGCAGCCAGCATTTCCAAAGGAATTAAATATGTGTCTGTAAAGTGTCTGCACTTTACAGATGAGGAAATCACGACCTTTGAAAAAGCAGCCGTCAAAAATCATCAAGAATTCAAATCCTTTCCTAGTTTTTAGCCATAGGAAACACTCTTTTTACTGCTTTACACTGGTGCCTGTGAGTACCACTGCACTACACCCAAGGAAGTAATAAAAGAGAACAGGACATGGATGTATATATTGGCTTCCTTGCCGATACGTATTTCCTTGAAGAAAGTATTTTACAAACCAGGAAATACTTGCAATGGAAAGACAAACACTCCTGATTTTAAGCTGATGGTTTTCTCCAAATTGCTCAGTCATTTATCCTTCACTCTGCAAAATGAAGATATTTTAAAATTGAAAATATTTAAAAAATCAAGAGCAGAACATTTTTGAACAGAAAGAACACAGGTCATGTCCAAAACAGGTCTTGTCCTTTTCCTGTCCTGAGCCTCTTCCTTGTGTCAGACAATTAACTTGAATTTTTCATTACTGAGCATTTTACAAGGTTCCTCCTTATGAGGTTTCCCTCCTACCCTGTTCTCCTTGAATTTCCATGGATCAGAGTTTCCTGTCCCCCTCAAGAACAGGCACAACAGGAATTACTTCTTACCTTACAGTGCGTGTGCAGATAATGTAAAACATATGCTGCTGTCTTGGTAATGCATTCTTGTTGATTAATTAAACACTTCTTTCCATCACATGTCATGAAACACAGATTGTCAGATTTCTGCTTTTATTTTTGCTTAAAAAGTTGTCAAAGACTCCAGCAATGTGCCCACTGGGGCTGAAAACCTTGCAGAGAAATCTAATCCAGTGGGTTTCTTATAATTGCTGGCAAAGGAATGTGATACAATATGTGATGGGAAAGAGAAATCAACATCCTAATTTTTCCAAGTCCCCCTGCCATTACTTCCACCATACTCACTTTACTCTTTAAGACTCCTTTAAAACAAAACTGGTTTTGTGGAGCAGGAATGTCCTATGGGATTAGGAAGGGAGTTCCTTCTACAAAGGGCGTTCCCTGTATTGAGTAGTAAGTAAAAAAAGCACAAAAACAAAGAAAAAGCAAGCAAAGAGTGTGTTCCTCTGGATAAATGATGGCAGCGCAAATGAAATGTTCCTCTGGATAAATGATGGCAGGGCAAACAAAGACAATATGTGAGAGAATGAAAAGGTATATTAAGTTAGAGAATGAAGCAGCTAAAATACTCTTCAGTTTAGTGACTCTGCCTGTGAGTACCCTTAGCAGCTTCTCCCAAACTGGGAAAAATTACTGGCTCGAGAAAAGTCAATTTATTTTGGTGACAAACCACTACTAAGCTGCATCTCCTTTATTCTGTGCAAACTTCTGAGAAAAAAGAGAGTCTGGGAAATTTGCTTTTCAAGTAAAAACTTTTGTGGAGAATAAATGCCACAGGACTAACTGATAATCACTGTTATTATGCTTTATAATCATATAGACTTTATATACAATTTATAATTGTATTGACCTTTGTATTTAGTTATTTCCCATCATAACACTGTGATGATATTTTGATCCAGAGTCTGGAATGTTAGGACAGCCCAACAGACCTTGCAATGGATTAGGTACCATGTGAATAATTGTAAATAATAATTTGAAAATAGCTAAAAATTCAGCACTGTTGCACTATAAATATTGGAAAGCATTTGGAAGCACTGGACAGCACTGTATTATCTGCACATTAAAAAAAAAGTCTTCAAATATGTTAAATTTGGAATTTGATGACAAAAATGTGCATTAAAAAACCAGAGGCCGATCTGTGGCAATGGTGTGGGCTAACAATGTACCATAAAATGCTGTAGAAGGAGCAACTATATTTGCAGTGTAAAGTTAAAAGGAAATTGTGAGTTAACAAAAATTGATCCATCTCTTTAAAAATCACCCTCTTCCTTCTCTCCACTGTTACATCCCATACCTCATCCTCTGTCAGGATTTCAGAGCCTTCCAGCTCGTGGGCCTGACTGCTCCTCTGCTGCACCTGCCTCTCCAGCCTGGACATCTCCTCCTTGGCAGCCTGGAGTTCTTCTGCCTTGGCTTCCTTTTTCCGGGAAATTATGGATGCCTGCAGGATCAGGAAAGTCAAAATTGCCTTGTTTGATCAGTAGGAAAATGGAACCCACCAGGTTTCAGGCACTGCCCCCCTGAAACCACATTTGAACTGCCAGAAACTGATTTTCATCAGGAAACATGAGCATGTCTAACTGCAAAGGAAACATATAAATAGATGTATATATCAAATATACCCACTGTATACAGCGGGTTAAATCACAACCTCATTGCAGTTGGCAGCAGGATCCCAACTTTCTCCAGTGTGGATGAGATTTCCAGCACACCCTTTCTGCCCAGATTCAAGTGGATATATTTTACATTTTACATTTACATTTCTTCCCCTCATTTTTTCACTTTCATTGAGGAAAAAGGGAGGCATTTTAGCTGCTCCATTTCTCCTGTTTAGTCCCTTTCTGTGCATATGTAAGATACACCAACATGGCTTAACTGGAAAGTTATCCAAGATTTCACAAATGTCATAATACAGATTTTTATAACTCCAACCTACTCCAACCTACAGAAATATGTTACACTAAAGCAGAACTGAGCCACTAAATCTTGGCAAATAGCTGGAAGATGATGAATAAAGCAATACAGCATGGAAATAGTGCAGATTACAGATTATACTTTTCTTTCTGAGTCTAGAATATAAAGCATTTGAAAAATATTTTATACAAGACCGCATATTTAATAACACCTGAGTTTTGAGCAGAAGCTGACAGATTTGGGAACATAATATACACTAGTTCAGGGATGAAAAAAAAAAGAGGGATTTTTATCTTGCCAAAGTATCCTGTTGAAACATATTTTAAAATAAAACAACAGGTTAATTTAGATGCACGTGCATGAATTTGGAGGCAGAGCTGGTTTCTTCAAATGGAAGGGAAAACTCAAAAAAAACGAAGCCAAAACACACCAGTTTTCTCACACTCAGCTGAAAGGACCAGCTCTGTTCCTAAAAATATCTCTGCCAGAATCGTGCTGGGGTGGGAGCTCAGCCCTGGAGCTCACCAGGGATCTGCAGTCACAAACTGGTACAACAGAGATGATTATTCTGTGGAATAGAACCAGGTCCTGGCAGAAAAAAGCAAAGACCCCAACTTTGAGCAACCTCAACTGCTGGGGCAGATCCTCCTCTCCACCACAGCCCAACTGGCCTTTGGAACCAGCACATTCCAGAGCAGGATTTTCTTTCGGGAAGAGCATCTCTTACAAATCAAAATGGTGTGTTTCACATTGAATTTGTGGCTGGACTGCATTATACATTTTATCTCAATTTTCCCCTCCCACTGATACATTTTACTTGAGCCTTTTTATTTTTTAAGCCATCCTCACCAGCAGCATCATGAAAATCTTCCATAAAATTAGCAGCGGTGCAGGCTGCCTGGAAAAGGAACCACTCAGGTTTCTGTGTGAGCTCTGAAAATCTCCTGGTTCATAAATCCTTTTTATAACTTGTGAATTTACTAAGACTAGACCAGACAGCCTATTTTGTAGCAAGATTATTTTATAGCCTCTGGATAAAAAAAAAAATAAAAAAATCAAAGAATTCCTTCTTAATAGATGTAACGGGGAAAATGGCATGGGGTCAGACACTAGGAGGGGATGGAGCTGCAGCAGGCAGCCCTCGTGCTGCCTTTTGAGAACCCATCCACAGCTGGAGCTTTACCAAAATAGCTCCTCCAAAATGATCCTTCCAGAATTGCTGTGCTGCAAGGACAGCAGTCAATACACGTTCACTGACACCGCTGAAAGCAACTGCTTGACTCAGCCCTCAACACACACACACGTTCAACAGCTCTTTATTTTTCTTTTTGTTCTCCATTATTATGTATTTCTGATTTATGCTAAATAAATTAAAGAAAAAAAAACCCCAGCATGTAAAACAATCAGTGACTGATTTTCTCTCCTGCTTTTGCTTCAAACACAATTTTGTTCCCTTCTTACCTGCTGGCGATACATGGAAAATTTACTATCTGTTGGCTCATACTTCATCATTCTTTTCTCAGTAAGCTGATTCATTTGTGCATTGACTTCATTTATCTGCAAGACAGAGCAGAAAACTAAGGAAAAGGAGCTTGATTTCTTTTTCTTCTCCAAGAATTAAATGCTTTGCAACCCAGATTTACCATCCAGCAAGTTCCTTTCCTAAAACAGAGAAACAGACCCAAAAAGCTCCGTGAGTCATTAAGTATTGGCCAGGAAGAGGCTGTTTTTGGATTTCCAGTTCTGTGCCTTTATGATAAGGCAGAAACACGACGTTGGCCCTGAAAATGAGGTAAAGTGGTGCATGTGGAGAGAAAATGCAGTGAACTGGTACAGGAAAAAGACTGTTATTGCCACATTCTGAGTGAAAAATGCCATTTTATCAATATTAACTAAAATTCCTTTTCATCCAACAGTTTAACCACAAGTTTAAAGAGAAGCAAATAAAGATTAAGGGATAAAAATTTCATCAATACTTTGAGAAATCACAGACCATCATACTCCAGCTGTGTAGCACCTTTTTTTTTCCTGCCACAAGATGCACTTGGTTGCCCCTAATCCCAAAACTGTTGAGCTTCATTCCAGCCAAAGCTTCAGAGCTGCTGCATCTGGAGCTCACAGACACACCAGTGTGCAGATTCCAGCTTTCCCAGTACACTGGGACTCTCCCAAGCCATGGAAACCACAGCCCTGGCAACCTTCCTTTAATTCTCTGCTCTCTAGATGGGAGCTGATAAGGCAGCAGTGTAAATATGTGCTCAAATCCCCTGGAGTCAAACCCTAACACAAGGACAGTGCTGGGCATCACCCTGACAATCTGGGAGCAATATCCATGTGCCTGGAAAACCAAGTATTGCCAAAAAAGCGCTCAACAGGACTAAAAATACTCTAACACCTGTAAAAAAAAAATCTCCTGTGAATTCTATTCTATTAGTGGCAGAACAGGCCTGAATTTGAAAATGGCATAAGAATTCCCTTGTGTGAATAAATTCCTGGGGTTTATATTCTAAAATGCATGATGGTAACATGCTTAGTGCAGTTCAGCTCCTTTTTAAGGCACTGAGACAATAAAAAGCTGACTTAAAAAAAAAAAAAATCTAAGGCCATGCTGTGATAACAGCCAAGTGTATGACATGGGTTTATTATCTTTCAAGAAGAAGATACTTCCAAAATATAAAAAATCAAAGGTTACATCATGGAGAAAGAGAAAAAAACCTCAGAGCCTTTTAAAATATTGCCAAAAACCCAACAATACACTCGGAAAAGAAACGTGCAAAACAGGCTTTCAAGAATGTCTGAAAGACATAACTGCAGCCACAAATATTGTTTTCATTAGAGGGAATAATCTGGGAAAGCAGAGGCTGAATCACAGAGCTGGTTTATTATTTCAGCCCTAATCTCCCAGTTATTAATGCTGTCATCCCTAACCATGGATACTCTGCTTCCTCATTATCTCCATTTCATAGCAAAGCCTGAGTTGGACATCCTGGAGTATTAAACACCAACTAGTAGGAGAAAAAGACAATTAGAATGTAGGACCACTCTTTCTCCCTTGCTAACTCCGTTGTAATCTTGTAACCTTCATCATCAATAGAAATACTAATAATTAGCATTCCTCTAAATTCTTCTAGAACATAACATTAGACATTTAATCTTTCATTTAGGATTATGCAAATATGAAAATTTCATAGAGTGAAATACATAAATGTACTTGTGTGGCAACAAATCCCTCTGCATATTTGTAGGTTATCCTACAAATAGGGATTTTTTTCTCATTCTAACACCATTTGCTTTTAACTTCTGAAAAGACCTAGAAAGGTAAGTCAATTGATGCCCAAATTTCCTTTGCTCTTCACAATTAAACCAAACAATGCAGGTCTATTCCAAATACTAAGGAGTTCTGAGCCATTGCACATGGATTAAGGCATCATATCGTGAAGATCCATCACTCAGGAAATGTTGTTCCCTCTATAAACTCTGTGTATGTGTTGGTATAAACACTCCCCCCGAGGTCTCTGAGAGTTAAAAACAAGTGAAATCTGAAAAAAAACCAACCCTTTAGTGCTAGATTACCAGCTCTGCTCATACCATTCCAAATTGCCAACACAATTTCCTAAATAGCACCTAAGGATATGATTGGGTTTGGGGGTTGTTTGGGGGTTGGTTTGTTTGTTTGTGTCTGTTTTGTGGGCATTTAAAAAAAACAACTTATCTGAGAGTTTGCATTTAGTGATTAAGACATTATCCTTTGGTTTTACAGCTGAAGGGAGGTTCCTTTGGGAATGAAACATTTTCTCAAGGGTATAAAGTAGGGATAAGAACACCAGAGTGTACAAGAAGCTCAGCTTATGCTCCAGAACAATTCAGTGCAACGTTGGTGCCCTCACCTCACTTTGCAGGGCAGTGAGATCAGACTGAGTCATGGCTGGCTCTGCAACCACCTTCTGCAGGAGATACACTGAGGCCTTTTTACTCTCAAGCTCTCTGGGCATTTTTTCAGTAACCAGGTAGGAATTGAAATTTATCTCCTCTTCCAGTTTCTTCATTAAACCTTAAAAACAAACGAAATCAGTGTGTGACTATAAAAGCAATGTAGCAGGTAATTAAGTTTGATTTCCCCAACACACCGGAGTTTTTAGCAGCTGATTACAATAACAACAGCATAACATCTGAGCCTTCTTTTCAGTGCTCAAAGAAAGGGAGTTACTTGATTTAAATTTTTAATCTGGATGTTAAAACAATACAGTAGGTGTTATTATGCACCTCTAACATACAACTATTAACTACTTGACAGATTCTTTTCATCAATAAACAAGTAAATCCCTTCTAACATGATACTCCAGCTGAAAAAATTCAACACATGGCACTGATATAAACAGCCATTAAACCTTTATCTGTACAAAAATCTGAATTTGGCCCAGCTCATGTACAGATTTGTTATATCCTTGGAGCTTCACCTTTAAAATAAAGCTTTTTTTCCATCTGGCATCTAAAAAGGCCTTAAAATGGGCAGAGTTTAATGTATGCCCACTTTAAGGGTCTTTTATATTGCTGGGACACTCATAAATTGCCTCCCTGTAAATAGCCACTATTTTTTCTTATAAGAACAAATGTTTAATCTCAGAAAGCTTATAGACTGAGAATGCAGAAAATAACAATTATATATAAAATCAAGAAGAAATTCTTGAATAATGGCATTTATAAGTTTTGCTCTACACAAGCCTAATGCACCTACATCTTACCATGTAAGACTTGGCTCTTGTACAGAGAGTAATTCAGTCTCCTTAACAGTTAATTTATAAATAAACCCAAGTACATACAGATAAGAACAATTCACAGGTAGAAAAATGCAACAGAATAAAAGGAAACATCTATTTAAATTACATTGCAGAGTCTGCACTGACAACAGGCAGTTTAGTGCAATTACTCCTCTGAGACAACTGTGCCAAGGACTACAGGAGTTGGAAGTTACATGTAAGATGAGAGTGGGAACATGTATTTCAGAGAAGTTTTTATGATCTAGATGACTAAAAGGTAAGTACTCCTGGTTCTTTTGCTTTATAAGATAACTTGCTGGATTGGGGGTTTTTGTTCTCTCCAGATTTAGGAGAAGATGGAATTGCAATGAAAATTGCCAAGAAAAACAAGAAGTTCACAATTTTCTTCTCTTTCATTTACTGCACAAGCAGAGAAGAGCACAGAGATACAAAAGTACAGCTGATGTTGCTGAAACAGAGATGGGAAAGGATGTAGATGAAAGCAGATTTTGGTTCTCAGGCTAAAGAGCCTGACTGATAAAACAAGGTCAGAACGAAGTGAAACAGCCCAGGAAAAGGGGCCCCCTTCATTCTGCTGCTCTTCACCTCTCCCACTCTGCCCTGAGAGATCCTCCTCACCCTCTGCTCCCAGCCCAGGCTGCCAGGAAAGCTGCCAGAGGGGAAATAAGCCATCAGCTCTTGAGAAAACCTCAAGAACTGGAAGAAAGAAAACAGACCCTGGGGAAAGCAGCGCTGCCAACAAAGGCAAGTCAACACAAACTAAATATGAGTGGGAATTCCTCTTTTCCAGCAGTTTAGTTTGTTGGTTTCTGCGTTTATGGAAAGCAACACTACAGCAGGACTTTCTCCCCTCGGTGGAGAGGCCATTTATTTCATGCAAAACAGCCCCCACTCTTGGTTTCAGAGTGGGAAAACCAAGTTACTCTGTGTATGGAACAGCCATCGTGTCCTTGGCGCTGCAGCTGCACCTGAGAAACACACTGGGACTTCCTGGGAGAGATTTCCCAATTCTTTCTTCCACAGGAATTCCATTCCAATCCTCCTCAGCCCACCACAGAGCTGGGCAGGAAGGACCACATTTTAATGTCTCCCTAGAAATCTCCCACCTCTGCAAATGCAGCAAAGCTGCTTCCCACATCCCCTGGGAGCTGAATTATCACCTCAGAACTCACTGGAACACAACTCCCAACCTGATATTTATGCCCAAGGTCTGTGGTGTGGAAATCAATGTGATATTGATTATTTGGATATGAAATATTAATATTTTAATTAAATCAAATTAACTTCTTAGCAGCAAAAAAAAAAAATCTGTGTATATAACCTATACTTTATTTCTTGTGCTGTTCCATTTTTCTGATCAAAATGCAGAGCCCAAAGGATTTGTCGTAGACAATAAACTTAGCAAAGAACCACAAGAGCTTTCATAAGAGCAGGGACCTTTTGACTTCATGGGCTATAACCTTGATCATTATCTGATTTATTTCCCAAATAACCTCAGAGTTGCTCCCAACTCCTGTCACACCCTGATTGGTTCTTGTTCTTGTGCTTATTCCTGACAGTGCAATAAGCAACAAAGCGAGTTAAAACCTGACATCTTGATGGGGAAAGACATGATGTCACCATCCCTTATGACTAATGTTTCCTCCCTAAATACATTGGATATATTTTCCCTTCTCTTAAATTCAACATATGGAGAAGTAACTACTGAAGAGCTACTTTAGCTGCTTAACAGATCCCTAAAATCCCAAACATGGAGCAGCTCTTGGTTTGGTGTTTTGGATTTTTTTGTTTCGTTTTTTACAGTGAAAAACATTCTTTTGCAAATTCCCAGGCTAGAGAGGGGAAAAAAAAAAAAGCCAGCATACTTCAAATCTTTCCATTACACATATAAATTCTGTTTTTAATGTTTCAACATTGACTTATGGTTACAAAATGTACACACGTAAGCGGCACAGAAATCTGGCTCTGTGCCCTAAGGTTATTTTAACAAGGTTCTGCCAACCACGTATTTACATGTGCAGAGCTATTCAGAGCAACTCCTCATGTTTTCCATTCAAATTTTTTCATTATTATTATTATTATTATTATTATTATTATTATTATTATTACAGAGAGAGGGATGGGAGAAAAGAGTTTATTCCTGCTTGCTCAGTCATGAAGAGGAGAGGCGACTTTCTCTGCATAATTCTGCTGGTGGACCTAAGACTTGATTCACCTCATGCTCAGGTTCCCACTTCTTTTCCCACTATAGGGATGCCAACTGCACATCCTGGACCAAAACCATTTGCAACAGGAATTCAGTTTTTTAAAAGGGGGAGAAAAAGTGAGAGGGGCCCTCATTTTATAGATTCTCTGCCAATACTTTGTTCAATATCACATCAGAAGGCCACGACAAAGGCACGGCTGGAGCAGACTTGCAACATCAATTCCCTTTCTGCAGGGACTGAAATGATTCCCTCCACAGCTTCCAACACCACCACTTCCAATTTCCCTCTGTTAAACAGGGATTTTAAACAGGGATATTAAACAGAGGCCTGGGACATGCAAACACTGACAGATCAATCATCCCTTCAATATATCCTTGAAAATCTGAAAAGCTTCCTGAATTTGCCACTGTAAATTATGCTCTCCATGTTTATAATTATTATTAGAGCTCTTTGAAACCTCTCTGACCTTTCAGAGTTCTTCTTGAGTGTTGAATTGTCACAGGCTGCAGCGATGAACATCTCAGAGCCCAAAACAGGGGCAGTGGGACTCTGCTCTTGCATTTTCTCCCAGAAATAAATGCATGGATATCACCTCATTTATGACACTGGGAGCTCCTGTTCCCCCATTTTTATACCTGACTCACAAGTTCTTTGCAGAGTCACTTCCTAGGAAAGAGCCTCACATTCCATAAATACATTGCACATACATTATTCCTGGAGGAATGCCGTGGAATTTGGCTATTCCTTAAAATAGAACCTGTTGGCATGGGTTTGGCTTCCTAAGTGATTCCAGTCACTTCAAATCTACAGTCTCCTCATTATTCAGTCACTTCCCTATTTTTATTTCCCCAGGGATCATTTGCTATTTTCTTGCAGGAATCTGGTGAAAATACTAAACAAAAAAGAGCCAAACCTCACTGGGTGATGATTCCACTTCTTTCTAAACCTTCCACTAAACTCCTTGGAATCCTTTTAACAGAGGTCATGTTGAATTTTTGCTGCCTTGTTTGTTCTTCGAAATGAGGTGCAAGAGTCAAAGACCTTAAAAACACTACCAATCTTACCAACCAGACTTGTATTCTCATCAGAGACATCAAATTATCTTAAAACTACTTAACCCCCCCCTTGCATCAATTGTCAGTGACTTTAAAATAAATAATATCTTCTAAAGATGGAAATAAAGTTCCATCTGAGCCAGTCTCTTTTACCAAATATTTCTAGAACTTTAATTCCAATGTGGTCTGCAGTTTTGGAGGAGATCATTTAACCTTGGAATTTTAGGGAAAGGTGGTTCTGTGGAAAAGAAAAATGCTAATGTTTTCTATCAAATGGAATATATAAATAATAGCTTGCTAACTTTCTATTTTTCATCAAGAATGAAAGAAAATAGACATCTGGACAAAGGAATTCCTCCTTGACCGGTGTCTGTGAAGTTCCCAGTGTCCTAAATCTATTACTACACATAAACTTAATGAATTTTATAAATTACACATTTTACTGTTTATCAACAATCATTTTAACACATTCTTTAATCAATATTTTCAAGCTACTCATCCACTTCTTTCACATTTTTGCCAATGAAGTGACCAATAATGTCCTGCAAAGTGGACAGAGATGAAGAATTTCAGTCATTCAGTTCGTTAAACAACTTGTGTTTGTGCCAGCAGAGATAATCAGAGCAAAAAGGTGGCAATCTTGGAGAGAAAGCATGAGCTGGGTTATGGTTATTCAAACTGGTGGCCAGTGTTAATAAAAATATAACTCATATCCAGAACAACAACAGAAGAAAACCCTCCAGAATCTGCAAATTCAGGTTATTCAGGGCTACCAGCAGCAAATCCCTTTCCAACTGAACAACATCCTGAGTAGTATTGAAGTTAAGAAATAGGGAAGGGCTGAAGCCAATAAACAGGAAAGGTTCTGTGAAACCATCATCAGTTTTAGTCTCCAGAACAGCTCATAACAATCAGTGGTACAACACAAAGTCTTCTAAATATTATGTTTCTAGGAGTTAAGAACCTGCTAACCATAAGCTGTATTTTCCTGGCACATTCAAGCAGGCTCATGCTAATTATATGCTAATGATTCTCAGGAATACACGGGAGTTGCATTCCTTAAAGAGTTCCTTCACATTTCTTTAAAGCACTTCATCCTAAACTAATTATGAAGTCACCAAATCCATAAGACAAACAACAAAGCTTCTAGTCATGAACAACTTCTAACATTTTATCTTGCCTAGGAAGTAAAAACTGAAGTATTAAAATAGTGAAATATTAAAAATGGAAGAAATTTCTTTTAAAGGAAAGGATCTCACTTGCAGTGAAACTCCAGCTGTTGGACTGTCAGCAGACAAACTACACTGCTAGGAGGAGGCAGCTGAGGCAGCCAAAGGGAATCTTCAAACTAAAATACATTGTGCTAACTGTAACCCAACAAAGCTTTTAAAATAACTGGAAGCTTTTAAAATAAATGCACTATGCAGTGCGCTGTGGTCACCTAATTTCAATTATTAAAAAAACAGTTGGCTTTCTGTAATTGCTGCTACAGGCAGTGCCTTTGTAACTCCAGTGGGGAAGAGCAATTACAGAGCTGAGTCCTGAAGTCTTTGTCTGGGCAAAATTTCAACACAAGTTTTCTTAAGTAATGACTCCAAGCTTTGCTTCAGAACATCTAAATACTTTTTGTTTTCCCCTGCAAGTAGGACTCAAGATAAGGAAATTAAATATGTTAACTTTATTTTCATCTCAATGATGACATGACATATTTACTGGCTTTTTATTATGTTACCTTTGCTTCTGTGAACTGAACCCATCAAGTTTCCATTGGCCTTTAAAAAACCCAGGAACTAAAACAGAAATGTTGATACAGCTTTGCTGTATAAACTCTCTGATAGCTACTGCAAAAAAAGGAGCAGTTATAAAATCCACTGCAGGGCCCTGTGAGTGAAGAAGATGGTTCAGATACTCCCTTAATTCCACTTGTGGTTCAGTGGCTGATGAGCATCATAAAAAAATGAAGTAAAATTACAAAGTAATAACAACACAACGAGGTGGAGACTGAAAAAAACTTCTTCAACTCAGAGGAGCTGCCAAAGCAGTTCAGTGATGCAACTGAAACAGCAAATGTTTGTGAAAGAGTAGGACAATGACTTGGTTTACTGAATTTAAATTGAGAAATAGCCAGATTCTATAATTTTGGAATTAATTTATACATGTTTCTATGGCACGTTTTTCACCACAGTAACCCAGAATTCAAGTGGAAAAGCCCCATGGAAGGGACAGGTTATCTTCCATACAATAAAGTATTTCCAAATAAATCCACTCCAATACCTGCATGAACAGCACATAAAACCTCTGTCAGTCCTGTGATGTGTTATTAATAATCAAATGTGAGGAATAAACTGAAAGGGGTCAGTGATTTGCAAAGATCACACGTCTGAAACACTGAACCCTCAAAAATTATCCTGGAGGGTCCCTCCCAACTCAGGAGATTTTATGATTCTGTGACTCTGAACTGACTCTCAGTTTTGGTGTCAAATGTGGATAATCCTTGGTACATTTCCTTCAAAGTGATTAAATCACCAGAAACCTGGAGGCTGTCAAATTGTCCTTTGGAGACAGTTAGTTACACATTTCTCTAGTAACTGCAACTCCTTCCACCTCCTGCTGTTATAGATGAGCATGTAGAACTAACTCACTCCACAAGGCATAGAATTTATTTTGCTGTAGTTATTTTCAGTCTGAGATATCACTGAAAACAAGGAGAAGCAATCTTGCTGTTATTAATGTAATTCAGCAACATACAGCTCAATAAGTTACAGTTGTATAGAGAGAACAAAGAATGTTGATATATAAACAAATATACTAATATATAAATATAGAGGCTTCAACATAGAGATATATCTAGTATCTATATATTTATATCTATATATCTATAATTACACACATTAAAAGTGTGTGCTGTGTATATAAATATAATTAAATATAATCTACAGTCTATTAAAAAAAGCTGAATTAGGAAATAGCTTTATTTTTGGTACTTTACAAAACTATAGCACAAAATTGCACTGCAATAAGAAACAGGCCTTAAAGCTTTTCAAACAAATATTTTATAGAAGGTAACTAGAAAAAACACTGAATAAAACAGTATTCAATGTATTTGTCCATTCACTGAGAGCATTTTTAAGAAGCAGTATTTCACCAATGCCCAGTTACAAACACAAAAGGCATAAAAGCTTAGAAAACACAAACTTCTGACTGAGCAAGAGGTTTTGATTTAATTTCTGCCAGAGAAGTGTAACCCCTTTGTAGATCACCACTTACTTTCAGGTTTTGAATCAGCTACTGCATCCTGCATCTCCTTCAGCTGGAGCTGGGCTCTCTGCAGCCTCTGCTCTGCGTGGAACAACTTTGGAGAGAGAATTGGACACGCATAAGCTCATCCCTTGGAAATACATATTCAAACAACTAAACCAAAAGAGCAAAAGAACCCCAAACAGAAAAAATGGCAGCTCTAAGCATCTGGTGAGGATCTGTTTCACGAGGGAATGTGCCAGACCAAATTTTCAGCACTTGGCCTGGGTTTATTTGATATTCCCTAACGTTAAATGAAGAGAGGATTCCTGTTCTCCCAAGTGATACTTTATGGCAGAACTTCATTCAACAATTTTCAACCAAAATTATAAGTGGCTTGAGCATTACAACAACAAAAGGCAGCAAGAACCAGGATTGCAGGCGGTACCTGTCCTTATCCTACAGTCCTTGAAATGCAGCTGAGTTGTCACAGCAATCCACTGTCCATCCCAAGAGCAGATGGAAAGTTTCTTGCCAAACAACCCCCAGCTGATTTGCATTTTTATGATTTATGGAGATGTGTACTAAGAACTGGAATTAGCTGGACGTCACATTCATTTTACTTGGGATCTCATGCAGGTTCAAGCAAAGACCCAACAGCTTGAGAGCTACTAATTCCCATTGGTTCCACATGCAGACACAGACTGCAATACAGGAGATTTGGGGGGGGGTTCCCCTTTTATTACAGTGTTGCAGCTCAGGCTACAGAATTTGGTGAGACGGTGTAACAAAATGGCACCGGATTTTATGGAAGTACCTTGTTTTGACAACATAGGTCAGGAATAAAACCCACCCTCATACTCAGAGGTGTTGACATCCAATGTGTTGACAGTTTCCAGTGCTTCTCAGGACACCACTTTTGTCAAACTCAGGGACCAAAATCCCAAGGTTGCTCCTGAATGCATATTCCCCCCACCCAGGAGAAGCTGAAGTACTTGCTGTGCTGCTCAGCCCCTGAAATCTTGGTGCAGATGCACAGAGATAGAAATCAAACCAAGGAAACATTTGCTCACTCCCATAAATATGATGAGTTCCCTTTGGGTGCTCCGGCAGTAAGTCATGGAACGTTTCCTGGGAACACTCAAGGATGATGTCAGTGGCAGCTGAGGCAGCCAAGTACCTTCACTGTGCTGTTCAAAACTTGCAGGGTCAAGCCTCTTCTCTTAAAACCTACATAGATCTTTTAAATGGGATTTCATTTTCTGGGGTCGGGAGAAACTCTCTACTGTTGGTCCTGCTGTCTTTCTAAAATGCCTGATTCCCAAACAAATGTCAACAGCTCTTTATTTTAATAGGTATGTTTTCATGTCAGTACCTGACTTTTTTGTTCTTGTTTCTGTTGAGCCAGAGATTCTTCTCTCTCTTTTTCCAAGCGGAGCTGTCTTGCTATTTCAAGCATCCGTTGATGATTTTGTACTGTCTCCACCTACAGCAAGTGGATAAATAGTGCATGTTGCTGTCAGATAGTTGAGAAATACATTAAAGGGATCATATGTCTCACAAGCCCACTTAGCACTTCCTTTCCATGCACGTTACTACTCAGAAATGACAGCAAAGTACTGGACTCGAGATTCTTAAAAGCCCTGGACTGAGGCCTGGGAGATTCCCTGTAGGTCAATTAGTTACTCGACTCCTTCCTAGACATACAGTATGTTTATCTTAATCCCTGTTTGCATTCCAAAATCAGAGTTGCAAGCCAAGGATTATGACACTGAAATGGAACAGTGTTACTTCTCTTATTACCCTCTTCTTGAGACGCTCTACTCTTTTGACCAGTTGATCTTTCTCCTCTTCCATTGCACTGATGTCCTAAAAAGTAGAAAAAAAACCATAAAGAAATATTAATTTATTTACCATGTATGTTGGATTGGACTAAATTCTCTTCTAATTAATATGAAAATCAGAATTCTTCTCTGAATATACGGAGGTGGTTGTAATTTTATTGATCTATGATCAGAACACCCAGGATTCCAATCTCTCTTACTTCCCCCACAGTTCCCACTCCCTCTATGCTAACACTCCTCATCTGCATCCCTGAGTATTAGTGTGAATATTTAAAATAAAAGCAGGTGGATTTCTCTAAAATAAAAACAAACAAACACACACCACCAAGGAAAAATCAGCACGAATTCAACATCTGATGCAGTCTGACATATGTTCTTAATGTCACCATCATTACCCACTTCCTGGCAGACCATTCTGCAAGAAGCTGCATATGAGGGATGTCTGCTGCCACTTTTTGTATTAGAACTGTGTTAAAAGAAACACTTTCTAGTGCTGAAATATGTATCTGATTATTATTTTCCTTTAATCCTATTTTACAACAGCAGGACTCCACAGATTGATAGTTATGAGAGAAAGGGAAATAAATTCTCCAAATGTACATCTCAACATTTGCTTGGCTTGTCTATATGTCCCCTGGAAAGCTGTACACAGGCTTAATTATTTTGCTGAAACAGGGCAAATGTCTTTACTTAACACTTTGTCCACACAGGTTCATCATCACTGTTGACTTAAGCTCTTAATTCATTCAACACCCTCTGGAATTATTACCCTGTATCAGGAAAGCAAAAGGTTTTGTATGAGTTTGCATTCAGAGGAAATGGAGTTCTAATATTTGGAAATCATGCTGAACAGAGTCTTGGCAGCCTCATTCCCCAATCTGCTCCAGAAAGCTCCGCTTTGAGCACGAGCAAAGACTTTCTGCTCTGTTTGCCAACACAGCACAGATTCCAAAAGGCAGCTGCAGAGCCCACCAGCTCTGGCCTCTACAACTTACAAACTCAACAAAAACAGGGCTTCAAAAAACAACCAAAGAAAAGCTGTGCATTTTTTTTTTACCCTTCTTATCTCTGCAGTGGATAAACCAGATATTTTGAGCTGCTCGTACTCCTTATGCAGGTTTTTAAATGCTTCCATGAGTTCTTCATACTACAAAAGGAAACAGAAATTGTGCAGAATGAGCTCTGTGTCTGGGGATTTTCAGATCAACACATCACTTTACTACTATGATAGTATATGTAGACATAGAAATATGGTGAGAAAAAGAATAAAATGCTTTTTTTTCACTGCAAAAGCTTGTCAACTTATAAAACAGAAATTAAAAAAATCACAGTGCATTATCTTGCATTTAAAGGTCCAATCAGAATTTCACAATTTCTTCAGTATTTTCATCTCTTCCCTTGTAACACAACAGTGTATTTTCAAAGCAGAGAGATAAGATGTTAGCTGAGAGGGACAAATCCATATTAACAAATTATTCTCTCTTACTATAAATCTGTGTATATCACATCTATACATTTATCAGCCCAAAAAGGAGGAGCCTGGCCTAACAAAACACTTGACTGAAGCCATAGGGCTTGAATTTGCAGAGTGGCCCAAGAGCACAGCTGAGGTAACACGTGAGGAGTGGCTGTGACACATTGCATAACCCAGGTACCTCACAGGGATTGATTGATGCAGCTCAGCACTCAGGGAGAAGGAGACAGTGTGCTACTTCCACACCAGCACAGTGCCCACCAGGAATCTTAAACTGAGAGGCAGTGTGAAAGTCTGTGTGGGTAGAGAAATAACAGGGGACAGAGAGAGTTTAGAAATATGGAGAGGAAACAAATTTAGATTCGACTCGGAGAAATGCAAGCCGAGGTATAAGGGAAGATAATCTCCACAGAAACAGCCATTCAATGAGATGGAAAAATCTAAAAAGAGAATATCAAGTCATTTTTTTACTTCCTGGAAAGAGCAGTTGATATGAAAGTTGAACACAAAATGGCAACAGCAAAGGCCAGTTCAAACAAAGGCATCAAAGCCCTGAGCAGTGAAGCAGCAATTCCATTCTATAAAACCCTGGGGAACCAGCATCCAGAGTGCTCTGCTCAGGTCTGGTTGTTGCAGTTTCAAGCACAGACTGACAAGCTGGAATGAATTCAAAAAAACAGCAATAAAATGGCTACTGAGAAGAAGATAAAACCACAGAGAAAGAGCTGGATTGAATGGCAAATAAAAGTGTGATAAGGAATGAAATGAACAGGCTGGACGAGGAGGAAAAAGTTAGGAGTGAAAACCCAGCTGGTTTCCATGATGCCACTAAGGCACTGTGGAAGTCCTTGAACAAAAATGAAATACCAGGTGGTCCCTGAGCAAGTGCTTTCACCACTTCTGCTGTCCAACAGCTTTCCTTTGTGTGTCTCTAGCTCTGTCAGAAGAGGAGTTTAGGAAATCTTTTCCTTAATGGACACAAAATTTCAAGACCAATGGCAGGACTCAAACAAGGGCAGAACACAGTTTGATGGATCATAACAAAGGGAAGGCTCTCACTTTTCACTGTGGGTACCCCCACATGCACCTGGAATATGGGACACACTCAAATGACCAAAGAACACCCAGGTTCCTACATGGAAAGAAAGATTCCTGGCAGCTGGGAGCAACTCACTGAAGACTGGACAACTAAATTAATGCCTGAAGTTGCTAATTTTTTAAATTTTAAACTGCAGCCAATCCAATGTTTAAATCCCAACACAGTGGGAAGGTGGCAGGTATGCTGAGTATCTTGTATAAATAATTTTAAAAAGTACATTTGAGTTTGATTCTACACAGCCATAAAACCTGACCATGTTATAAAGTGTCCAAACCCTCAATATTTGAAATTTCTCTTAAAAGACACCACTGCAAGCCTGCATCTAAATGATTTAGGCTGAATTCTTTAATTCATTAGTATCTAAATATTTGCATTGTCATGTTAAACTGCAGTAAGGCATTCTATTACCCCAGCTTCTGTTTTGAATTAATCAGCAGGGTATTAGTTTAATAAGATGGTTCTATTACTGTAATCCCAAAAAGGAACACATCTTATGTAATGGAAATTATGGAGGTGGATATTTATACATATTAAGACTGTGACATACTGAAAAAAACATACAATCTGAATTGCTTTCTCTCTTTACTACTTCTGCTGTGTTATCCCAAGTTATACATCCAATATTGTTAGAGGTAACAAAAAAACAAAAGGCTTGGTCAAGCTTCAGTCAGACTGTTCAGCTTTGCTGGTGCACAGTTAACAAATCAAGTTACCTGTTACAAACACTAAAAACCACTGTGGTTTCATAAAACAAAAGTCACAGAAAACTGGATAAAAAAAATTTAAGTAAATATGTACCTCAGATAACACAGATATAAACCCATAACTTTGGTTCACTTGAAGTTTTACAATTCAAACCCACCCAGTCTGACTATCTAAAATCAACATTCAATGCTCACAAAAGAAGTGGGAACATAATAAGTAGGAATGTCAGCACAGAAAAGAGAAATCTTTTACTTATTCACAAAAAAATAAATGGTTGAAGCAAAAGCAGAATAAGGCTAATACAAATATTAAGCATTAGATACTATCAATTGACAATCATGACTACCAAATACAATCAATTGACAATTAGGAGACATTGGCTTTTGGTGACAGCATTTTCTAGACTGCTTTGAAGTGGTAATTTACAGTTAAAAACATAAATGTCATAGTTCATAAGAAAAAAAGATGTTAAAAAATTAAGAAATAAAAATCTGTTTAGGGCAACATGGCTCTGGACACGATCTGGCACCCAGTACTTAATGGGCTGAAAGCCTTTTAATTCAATACTGCCTATTAATTTCCAAATTCAGGGTTATTGGAAGGAAAGTAGTCAAGACATCTATTTCTTATTATGAATCTTTGCTCATCCTCGATGCCAACATTACTCCCAGATTCTTTCATCCCTCCTCCCACCAGCACTTTAATTCATGTGAAACGTTGGCGCTCAAGAAAAATGGTACCTGTTTGTTGATGTCAGCCACAGTATCATCCTGGAGAAACTCTGCTGGCACTTCCAGTTTCACTAAGAAACGTGCCAGGTAAGCTCTTTTCTTGAGTTCATTGGTCCTCTGCAGAAGCCAGTGTAAGAGAGGATGAATGACAGGTTTGCTCCCAGTGACCAACCCCTGGCGAAAAGCACTTCTGTGTGACAATGACAGAGAAAACACCAAAAAATCTCAAACTAAGGAATGCTGGCTTGGAACAAAGAATTTGCAATGTTTTGATGCTCCTTCTCCACTTGACTAATGCTTTTCTTAATGCTGTTAAAAGAGAAAATGCTCATGATGAGGCTGAGAGGATTGGGATTGTTCAGCCTGGAGGAGAGAAGGCTCCGGGGTGAGAAGAATCTGAAGGAGCTGACAGGAAAGATGGAGAGAGACCATTTACAAGGGCCTGGAGTGACAGGACAAAGGGGAATGGCTTTCCACTGACAGAGAGTAGGGTTAGGTGGGATGTTGGGAAGAAATCCTTCCATATGAGGGTGGGGACGCTCAGAGAAGGTTGCCCAGAGAAGCTGTGGGTGCCCCATCCCTGGAAGTGTTCAAGCCAGGTTGGATGGAGCTTGGAGCAACCTGGTCTAGTGGGAGGTGTTCCTGCCCATGGCAGCGGGTTGGACTAGATGGTTTTATGGTTTTTAAGATCCCTCCCAATCCAAACCGTTCTGGGATTCTATGATGGCAGTTTGCAATTTCGAACCCCCATTCTGCTCCCTTGAGCCAGATAAAACCCCCATAAGGCTCTAAAAAAAGCCAGGAGGGACGACTCCCGGATCCCTGCGGCAGTCTCGGGGAATGCCGGCAGGGTGGGCGGGGCGCGGGGCTTGGGGATCACCTGGCGCAGGTGAGTCGCTCCCGCCTCGGGCGCTGCGGGGCCGGGCCGGGCCGGGCGGGCAGTGCCCTCTGCCGGCAGCGCCCGCCACTGCACCTGCCCAGGTGTGGCACCGCACCTGGCACTACATCCCGCATCCACAGGGACACGGCAACAGCTCCGGGACCGCACCTGGCACCACATCCAGCATCCACAGGGATACGGCAACAGCTCCGGCACCGCACCTGGGATCCCATCCCAACCTGTGAGACCACACCTGGGATCCCATCCCAACCTCCACAAGGACACGGGAACAGCTCTCACCTGAACTAAAGGTCACTACCACATGAGCAGCAAACAACGTTTTCATGGTGTTTGCAGGTAAAAGGATACTCACAGGTCTGACACATTCCCTGGAGGTTTGTATTTGAGAATTCCAAGGAGACTCAGCATTCTTTTAGCTGTTTGTTCTGGCAGCTCCTCTCTAATGTCAACAGCATGCTAAACAGTTTGTAGAAATTATTTAATTAATGAATTATAGGTAATAATAATTATTATATCATAATATTACTAAATATTGTAATTATGACATTACTTATTTTATAATAATTTGCTAATTATTATAATTATATTGTTAACTATAAATAATTACAATTATTATATACTTCTTTGTCCAAGTGGTATCAATTAACTGGCAACACTAAAAGAATTGACTTTATTACTTTATCAAATGATAGTGAGACACTCTGCACAGAACATCCCTTTTATCACCAAACTTCAGTTCTCTCCTAATTTCCTCCAACATGCGTATTCAGGTAAATTCATCCTAAATTACCATTCTCCCTGCTGACAGGAATCATCTATGCAGACACTCTGAACACATCCAAGAAGGAATTCGGGCATCCTGGCACTCCAAGGCACAGGTATCCGTGCCCCAGATGTGTGGACATGTGTGTGTGCAGGGCACAGCCTGACTTTGCCCTAAGAACATGAAGTTTCTCAGTATGAACCAACATCTGTATCCTGAATTTTACAGGGAAAACATCCAGTGATCACTCTGGGGACAGGGATCCAGTTCCCGCCCCAGGGAACATCTGCTGCTTTGCAAATATTTTTATACACTCAGATGTATTGACAGGAAGGATTCTTGCCAGGCACATTTATTCCCAGGAAGATCCACACAAGCTGTTTAGAAAAACCAAGCACGCTACGGGATTACACTGAGCCAGACCCAAAGAAAAGCACATTTCGGCGTCAAACCCACTGCAAGAGGTGCGAGCAGCTCTGAGCGCCCCCCTTACCTTCGGGTCAATCTCGCCCAGAACATCATTGAGCAGCTGCAGCAGCTGCACCGACTCCAGGGAGTCAAACGAGATTAAGTTGTAGTTCTTCCTGAAGGGCTCCTGATTGAGCTTCTCGACAATGAACTGCATTTGGTCACCCATGGCGGTGTCCCGGGGGGCACCCGCAGAGGACACACGGCGGGTGTGGGGGCGGTGAGCTGGGCCCCGGGGGCGGGGGGGGCCGGGGGGCCCGGGCCGGGCCCGGCGATGAGGCCCCGGTGGAGCCTCCCGGTACCGCGGAGATGGTTGCCGGGATACGGCGCTGACGTCACTTCCGATGCCACGGCGGAGCGGCGGGAACCGGGACCGCGCCGGGCGGGGAGGGGGCGGGGTTTGATATGAGAGGGCGGGGCCAGACTGTGACGGAACGGGGTTGATCTGTGAGGGGGCGTGGCCTGAGTGTGTGTGGGCGTGGTCTAGCTCTGGATGGGCGTGGTTGGGTTGTGAGGGGGCGTGGTCAGGCCGTGAGGGGAGCGCTCTGTCTGTGGGAGCGTGTCCGGGGTGTGGTCCGGGCGGGGCGAGTGTGGGTGTGTCGGGGCGGGACCCACCGGGGCGGGACCCAGCAGGTCCTTCCGGGCTCTCCCGGCGGGTTTCGGGTTCGTGCTCGCTCCTCGCGTGGTTCGCTGCCCTCGCAGGCGCCGCAGCCCGAGGAAGCCCTCCCAGTGGCCTCGCGGTGTGCCCCGGGCAGCCCTTCCCTCTCAGTCCCGTCCCGTCTCCTCCCCGCCGCGAACGTGCAGGGGCCGCGGCCGAGGTCGCTGTGGGGGCTCTGGGCCGGACACGGCACAGGGAAAGGCTCCCTTGCGGCTCCGTCACGGCACAAGTGCGAGGAACGACAGGAACAGGTCCGAGATTCACCCTCCGCGGGATAAACTTGGCTCTGCGGCTCCTCCCGAGGGAGGTGGTTGTGGCGTGTGTAGGAGATGCACAAACAGATTGCTGCAGTTACCCAAGTAAGGTTTCTGGCAGGCTCTGACAGCACAAAGGGGCGTCGAGCGTGGCTGGTGTGGGTGTCAGGTGAATGTTGCTTCACTCCTTTGAAATGGAAAGGTGTGCAGAGGATCCGTGTGGGATGGGAACGCCAGTCCCGCGCCAGGCTTCACCCTGGGGAAAACGGCAAATGTATGTCCTCGGGGTTGGACATCAGTTTCCTGCCTCGAAGTACCCATAAATATGTAGTGCATAAACCTGAAACAGGGACAGCAGCTCCAAAAACACCAAACAATCCAAAACAGATATATATTAAAGTGAAACTTGTTCATGAAATCTCTCAATCTGCAAGATTTTTCTTGCAGATCCTTCAAAAGCTGTGCTTAGACCTGAAATAGGTGGATTTTGGAGCCTCTCTGCTGTTGCAATTAGGTTCTTGGATAGTCTCAGAATCCCATGCAAATCCCCAGATGACGGATTAAAATACGCAGTGAGTCATGTTAAATTGGTGCCAATTGAAATGCACAGGTTGTAAATCACTGCAGGATTTGACTCGGTAAGGAGCATAACTGTAATATTTTGCAATTCTAAGCACTGTGACTATCTTGGATGAGCTCTTTTTTCCTTCTGAGAAACAGAAAGCACTTCATAAAATGATTTAAACAAATGTAATCCCCTTCTTCATGGGAAGGCTGAGCAGTGACACTGCATTGGTGTCCAAGCTTTTAACCGGTTAAACAATCACAGAAGGGATGGATGGGTGACTTGTGGTTGTTCATGAAAGCTGTAGGAGAGCCAGGAACATAATCCAGGCCTCTTGACTCCTGGTTTTGAACTTTAAAACCAGATCATGTTTCCTTTGTTCTGTCAGTCCATATACTGACCTTTAGGAATCGTATTTACCTACAAGTTCCCAGAAGAGATCTACTTTCCCTTGTCATGCTCTCCTGGTATCAATTACAGTTTTCTCTGGTGAGTATTTTGAGCATGTAGGACACAGAGAGAGCAAATGAAAATGGTATTTCTGCTGGAGGCGCTGGGGCCAAACCTGCTCCGTGTAGACTGAGTTAATGGGTCATAGGGAGTATTGCCTGTGGGTCCACCACCACTTAATCCTCGAGAAACACTGTTTCTGTAAATACCATTATACAGCTTTTCTTCAGAGGGGAGAGATTGTGCCTGTGGTGTTGAGGATGGAGAGGGGTCTGTGCTGGGTAAAGTGGGATGATGCTGCTCTGAGAGCTTCCTCTCTACTAGATTATTTCAGTCCCCACACTAAAAGGACTGTTCCCCTCTTCTCATATCTCTCTAACGTTAAAGAAGCAACAGATAAAGAAGAGGAAGGATGTACGAAAACTTTAGAAAATGCCAAGATAAGAAGTAAAAAAGATGGTGAGGTGGAAACCCATAAAGTCTGATTGTTCTGACTCTGGGGAAGGAGACCTCCATGACCAGAGATCATTAAAAGTGGACTGGCTGAGCTAAAAGTGGACTGGTCAACAACCAGCTTGTTGACCTGTTGGAAAGCTCAAGTGACTGAAGGCAGGAGCAAACTCATACATTGGAGCCCAGTTTTGTGGGACTTTCCAACTTGTGGAAGGTGTGAGAGATCCTGTGTCATCCTTTAAGTTTTAGGTTGTCACAGTTCTTTCCTCCAACAGTTTTGTGCTCTTCATACGAGCAGCCCCAAGAGCCATTTTGCTCCCCCAGGCTGCCTCTCCTCTGCTTCATATTTACAGTCTGCAGTGGTGTCTGAATATTAAGAATTACTGCTTAAAAAAAAAAAAATCAAGGCTTAGCTCAGTGCCTTGACCTCTTTATCACAAGAGAATCTTCACAGACATAAAAGAGATTATAAGCTCTCAGTGCAGCCTTGAGTAAATATTACAGGAAGCAGCTGAGATATTTGTTTGATGCTTAACTTGTCTTAAGTTATGTTAGTTTGGGGATGTGGTATCTGGGTCAGGTCCTACAGATTGAGGGCCAGTGTTCCACCATATTTGTTCTATAATTCTGTGATCATTTTCCACATTCCCAAGTTAGTTTGTGCAGAGAGTGATACAGGTTTTGAAGCAAAGTTTCCTAATGACATGAGAGTTATTACAACTATTCAGCCCTATAGTTCCACCTCGCTCTCTGGACAGAGTTTAGGTTTTATATTGCTTGGGAAAGGCTTATGGGAGCTGCTCATTGCAGAGGCAATGTGTGGCAGAAAGAGAACAGAGCCTGCAAATGAACTACCCAGAGCTCTCCAGACCTGCCTCATTGCTCCCTCTTGCCTTTCTCCTCCTTTTACAGCCACTGCTGTGTGGAAGCTGCAGAGCAGAGCTGTGAGAGAGCTCGACCACAGAGACCAGCAAATCAGAGCGGGACGAAACCTGAGCAAATGAAAATCCTGCTCCAGGGCCAGAGAGATCACCTTATATGGGAACATCATGGGAAAGAGATGAACACGTCCGGCCGAGCTGCTGAGGTCAGATCCCAAACAGAGGGGGGATGTTAATGTAAAAACAAGAGCATTTATGAAGAGAAGACAACACTTCTGCTTTGCTTATGCAATCTGAGCCCTCCTGTTTGTCTCTTTTATTATAAACACTGTGCTGTGTGTATGTACACATAGGTCTGGTTGTGTTATAATGAAATTCATTTCTTTGTGGTTGTTTTGATACCTAAATGCATCCCAGGTCTGTTTCTGGTACCCACTTGCAGCTATACTGTGGTCAGCTAAAGCCTAAGGAGGGATCAATGATGGCTCAAAAAACGAAGCCTGTTTGTGCAGAACACAGCTTGTTCCTATGAGCTGAAGCATTTAAGACAATAGCAACAGCCAAAAAGCTTGTTTGGTTTTGAATGTTTTGTCATGACTACAGCTGTAGGTGATCTAAAATACAGAAGGATTGGAAGAAAAATGCTAGATCTGGTTTGTAGGGTATTTTGTGCCTTCATGTGAGTCTTCTGTTGCAAGAGAGAGGCCCCTGGTCCTTTTAATCTGAGTCAAATGGATTCTGTCCCAAACTTGTGTCTTTCAGGCTCTGAGCCTGGGATTTACAGGTTCCACCTTGACAGCTCTGCATCTTTGCAGCCCCTCCTCCTGTGTGTACAGTGTCAGATGGTGGCTTCACACCTTGCCTTGACCCCCTGGGCCAGATGCCAATAGTTGGCATGGAGCACAGTGTCCAGCTCTGGCTTGTCCGTGGCTCTGTGGAGTGAGAGAGGCCACAGGCAAAGGATGTGCCATGTATTGGCTCTGCTGAGAGGAGTAGTGACTTCATCACTCCCTTTTAATCCCAAGACCTGATGCAAAACCAATCTAAGACCAAATAGGATGGTGTCCCATGCAATGGGAGATAAGAAGTTGGAGATCTCTGTGGCCATCGATGACCCCAGAGTTTGCTTTGCCACTGTCACCCCACTGCCACCCCTGTGAAGTGGGTGTTGTGTGCATCTGCCCAGTCCAGAAGAGCATTATACCTGCTTTGCATTGGTGTGAAGTGTTGGGTGGTAGAGTCAGGCCCAGAAGGAGGTCAGTGGGCCCCTGGCTTACATCCATTTAACCTCAGTTGTCCCAGTGTTTCTTCAGACTGGCAATGTCTGATAGTACCGAGGAGAGATGGTACCATGGCAGCAAACGAGACCATTGATCTGGTGTTAGACCATCTTGGAGGATGGATGTGGTTGTGGGAACTCTAAGGTGGGAGAGTGGCATAGGATGTTATCTAACAAGGTGGAGTTGCTTGGACAGAGTTAACTAAGTGTCCTCTAAAAAACACTCGTGGTTTTGTTTCTTGCCATGCTGTCTGCTTTTGTTTCTTGCCTGAAAAATCCAAAATAACTCCACTGATTAATCTCAGATTTACACCAGTGTTTCTGAGATTAGAGCCTGCTCTGTAGAGTCCCTGTTCAAGGTCAGATGAAATGGCAAGTCACCCCTTGCAGTAGATTCCAAGAACAATAAGATGTTTTAGGAATATGCAATAACTGATTGCCTCTAAAGGGCAAATTTTCCTCTGTGCTGCCAAGCTAGGGCTGTTCTCAGTGATAAGTGTTTGCTGAACAAAGTCTGCCGAGGTTCATGAAGTTGGTTTCATTCTCCTGGGAGGGCAGCAGGCCAGGACATTGAGCACACTGATCCCAATCACACAAACAATCAAGTCTGCAGGAAATTCAAGTTGCCTTCCTAAGGTTCCATACCCACCTACTGCTGCTCAGAGCTGGGTTCCCACTGCCACTTTCCAACAACATTGTTATCCCAAAACACTGTTCTCCCAAAGGAAAAGGCTGAAAAGCTGTTATAACAGAGGATATAAATAAAGGAGCATTGAGCAGTCACTTTGTATTTCTGTTCTGCTCTCTATCTGTTCTTCAGATCCTATTTTATCACCCTCCAGAAAAGTCTGTTGTTAACCTGACATGGTGCAAGTGCTTGTGGCTTGTTTTTCAAAGCAAACCTTTTATATCACTTTTATGTAGTGTGGAAAGTACCTTCTGAACATACAATAGTTTTTCAAAGTTGACAGTGCTTTTATGAGTTAGAGGAGCTGGATGACATTCCTGTCAGCTTGAAAACAGAGCTGTCCTTCCTCCTTAACACATTCAATTCATGAGAAAGCGAAAATGTTAGGCCAAGGTTTTTGAAGGAGAGAGACACAAAAATAGTCACTCTGAAAAGTTAACTATGTATTTTAAGCTCTTTTAAAGAAAAACATGGAGAGGACACCACCACTGGTGACAGAAAATGTCAAAGTCTAGGTACACAGCCATGCAGCATGGGTGAAGGTTTTTGGATGACATCAAGCCCTGTTGCAGTTAATTGGCGCTTCACCAGTGGCATCTGAAGGGTCAGGATGTCACCTCATGTTGTCTGTATCATTTGAGATGGGAAAATAGAAATTCTATTCTTGCTACATCAATTCACTTCTTTTGGACAAAGTCAAAAGTTGCAAACGTGAAACCAAGGCAGAGTTTGGTCCAGCTGATGCACCTTACCCAAAAGTTCTTTCAACTACTTGAAAATGTCCATCTGACTTTTATCTTGCGGTGCATTTTATCCAAGAGTGATACAAAGAAGCTGATATGTTATATTTTTATGGGCTTATTTGTCCTTCTGGCCAGTTGTATAGTCATCACTTACAGATTCTAACAGGAGAGGATGAAGTTCAGTTCAGTTCAATTCACACCAGTAGGAAGGGAGTGGCTCACACAACCAGCAGGATCTGGGATACAGCAGAATACACTGTCCCACTGCAGGCAAGTCTTTATTTAATGTCAGTCCTATTCAGAATTCCAGTTTTCTGCCCACCTTTATATCCTTGTTTAATTTGCTCGCATTGTTGAATTAAACTTCTGGGCAGAAACTGTTGGTTTCTCAATCTATCACCAGACCCAGACATGACATTTCATATAAAACTGTGAAGGAAATTACTTCACCCTTAGCCAAAACAATGACAAGCACTGTTGACCCAGGCAAAGGGCTAAGTAAGGACTGATGAGGTGTGGCAGGACCGTGGTTTGGGTAGTTCTTTCTACAGCTTCCTCCTATAGAAAGCTGCAACAATCTGAAATGTCAAGCTTTCTATCTTACATTTGAGGAGGAATCCACTGACAGGTTGAAATTGTCTCTAACTGGCGAAAAACTCTAGAGTAAGAGCTTGTTTATTTACAAGAATTCAAACAGGAAGATGTCTGAATTATAATGCAACTCTTAAAAACCAGTGAGGTCAATGGGGCCCTGTGGAATCCATGGAAAACCTCCCTAAGTGAAAGAGATATCTGCATTTTTTTGGGTCAAAGAAAGATTTACTTTGACAAAGTCATGAAATTTTAGGGTGATCCCTTTGCCTAAGCACTAATAGATCTCTGGTATGTAAACCAGCTATTTCCTTCTTAGCCATACTGTTAAACACTCATTATAATACCGGAATAATTGACTTGTACCAACCTGTCCTGCTCTGTGAAGGCACAGTCCCCAGTTGGTATCATCATGCAGCTGCCATAGAAACACTTTTAGGTGTCTCAGGCTCATCTTGAATTCACCAGAGACATTTGGCTCATTAATTCAAATGTCAAGGAAAATGCATCGACGTAAGAGAGGCGTAATCAGGCTCTGAAATCAGAAAAGTTCCCTAACATGGGGTTTTCTCCTGCAAGGCTGAGGGAGGGCTCTGTGGTGTAGAGGTTCTTTGTGGGTTCATTTATCACACTGAGGTTCCTTCCTCCTCCCAGTGGGGCAGGCGGGCTGGCTGTGCTCTCTGCTGAAGGCTGGGGGATCCACCTCAGGCCCAAGAACAGTCTCTTCATCCTCTCCAGGTAGATGGTGAGAACCTCAGTGCTTACAATCTGAAACAGTGAGATAAGAAAACTCTAGGAAAAAGACTCCATGGAAAAATGCTGCTGTGACCTAGAGAGTAGGGTGGAAGGGCCTCATAGCCATCTTTTTTTGTACCCCCATGACCCTACAATACAAATACAAAAAGCATCAAAAAAATTTATGAAATATTTGATTTCAACTGAAATTATGGAAATTATACTCTAAGAGAGCAAGTGATAATCAATTTTAGCTCTTCTCGACTGGCTTTTAAATATGTGTGTAAGAAACTAGGTCATTTAGGACTTTTATTAATTCATTGCTTTTAAAAGATGCAAGCACATGCGCACCATATATAAAAGATACACATTTTTCTATGTATATATATCTCATCTTCTTCCTAATTTGGGGTTTTCTGCAGACACTGAGCAGTTTCTCCAGTTTCAGGTCCCCTCCAGAGCCCACAAGGCCTCCTACAGCTCCTTCTGCTGAGGTTTTTCAGCACTTTAAAGCAATTTCCATTCCCTTCTCCTGTGGACAGAGTTATGATCTGAAAAAGGTTTTGTCGAACAACAGGAAGGCTGCAATTGTTCATACAGCATCCGGGAAAGATATGCATGAGCTTCCTGAGTTAATGAAATCCTAGGGGTTTTTTATAAAGTTTCAGTGACTGCCAGTCATTCTGAAATGTCACACTGCGTGGGCTCTGCTGCGGATGCTACACTGGGAATTTTGCTTTTAATTACATCTCACAGTTGACACATTCTGTCTTGTTTCCTAACCTTCTCTAAAGTGCCAGGAGTCGGTCACTACCAGGCACCAAAAATAATGGGAGAGAGGTTTGGTTCTGATCTATAACGTTCCTTCACAAGTTCCATTGGCAAGGAAAAAAAAAGGAGGAATCACTAAAAAGCAAAGGTGAGTGTTTATTTTCTACCAGAACAATACATAAGACCAAGGTCAGAGCCAGGAAGCTTTGCCATGTGGTTGAGATACCAAGGTAGCAATGTTGGGCTTTGGTTACACCCATGATTGTCTTTATTGTCCAAGTTCCTTTGAAAGGTCTCTACAAGAGGCCTCCTTTTCCTTCCTCTTAGTTATGGCAGGAGCAGAACAAAGCCATTGCATGTTGGCAAGGAGGTTCCTCTAGTTTGGATTGTTCACTTCTGCCTGAGGCAGGGCACAGTTGTTGGATTAGTTGGCTGAAGGACCTTTTTCAACAACACCTTTTTCAGAAGAGTTTTGGATCAGATTCCAGATGCTTCCCAGTGGATTAATGATGGACAGTTTCACATTATAGGTTCATTCATTTTTAGTTCTTTAAACATTAACTTACATTAATAATGTCTGAACTATTATACAGTGAAACTCATCAGTGACTTTCGTGTCCAGGTAACATCCACAAAAGTCGTGTCTTTGGTTTGCAATTAAGTCTCATTCATTGGCCTGGTTTAGAGGACACTCATGAGAAGTCCCTCATGGGAGCTGCACATCATCCAGCTAATGTGCTGCTTGTCATCACAGACCTCTGATGCAGAGGCATTGCTCAAAATACGATAGGAAGAATATTCCCTTCTTAGGAGCACTATCCTTTACGAGGATGACTGCTCTGAAGGTTGGGTTTCCCCCTTGGAATGGCTGTCTTGATGGAAATAAAAATACTCCTGATCAAGCCTATGGCTCATTCTTACACTCTTACCTGTGCAGCTCTGGTGTAAATGGCCACCTGTCTGTGGGGACAGCAGTGAAACTGCCAATTTATGGGGCAGAAACCAGCAGCTGCCAAATGGTGTAAATTCTTACTACTATTCTATAGCAAGATTTCCATCAGAAGCCTCCTGAATTCCCACTTCAGCTCTATGTACAGACTCTGGTTAGGCTTGGCCCACACAAACAAGTGCAATAAAGAGAACAATTTATACCTAAAACTAAGAAAACCACTCATGTCTTTCTTGCTCCCCTGAGCCACCTAACTCCCTGTATTTCAGTGTTATTCTTAGCAACATATTCTTCCCACTGACAGCTTTCCAGGTAATAGTAAAGTAGCATAACATTAACTGATGTATTTAAGTAAAAGAAGTTAGTTAATTTGATGTTTTAGGCCAGCTGTTCTGAGGAGTTCTGAAGATTTCACTGTGCTAATAAAGAACAATGTTCACTTCCCAAAATTTAATTCCACCATGTAAGTGCAAACATTCCTCAGTGCTCTCTGAAGAGTGAGTAGTAGTGCTCTGGAAGAAAAAAAAAAGTGTAAATTGGCATTCTTTACTCAAAAAGGTTGTGCATTCAGGGCTGTATCTGTATGAGAGACAAATGGCAAGTTTGAATAATATTTTAGCCTTATTAATCCTTCAGGAACTAAGAGAAATAAGGAAAGCTTGGGAACAGAGCCTCCCAGAATAACTGTTTCTCTCATGCAATGGACAACAGAACTGTATTCAGCTATACTGGTTTCTACTGGGGTAAAATCACTATAGCAAAACAGATGTGCAATTCAAATCATAAGGTGAAAGTGTTCAGTTTACACAGGTAAAAAGGTCAGCTCTGAGCACAAAGCTGTCACAGAGCTTCTATGCCACCAAGAGTAGATGTAAAATAACCTCTATCCCGAGGGCTAGGAAAAACCTCTGATCCTGGAAAGAGTTAGGGAAACTCTCAAACAAAACCTAACTGACCTGCAGGTGTCAGAGGCTGAGCTGGCCACTAAAACACATCCTGGCCACAGACCGTGGAACCGTTCAGCACAGGAAAATGGGCATTTCATGTCTGTGCAAAGCAAGGAGAAAGCAGAACACATCCCAGTGTGTTTTTCTGAGTGACTCACTGCCTTCAGAGCATACAAATCAGATTGTGGTGAACGGGAAGCAAATGATCGCATGATCTTGGGAACTCTGATTAAAGGCACTTGGAGTCTGCCAAACTTAGCTTGCAGTAGGATGTGCAGGAGAGAGTGGAATCACTTAAAAGCTTGCTTTGGTCTGGTTTGTTGGCATCAAGATGGCAAAGCAGAACGACAGGGACTGAACCCAAAGAGAAAGGAAGGAGGAAAATGAATTTAGATCTCTACAATCTGAATGAGGACCTGGAGATGGCAGCAAGCAGAGGGCTGAGCTGATGGCTTTTACACCAGATATATCCTCTTAAACACTTTCCTCTTTTAGTACTCGAATAGGCAACCAACTATAGAACAAATTTTGAATAGCAATGACAGAGTCATCTATGAATATCTGCCACCCTTGGAACTGACCTTCTGTCTCTTCAGCTAAGCAAATTCCCATTCAGATTATTTATCTAAATGAAGGAGAAAAGGACTTAGAGATCACTCAAGTAAACCAGTCAAGAACAATAAAGCACTTTGAGTCCCCACAATATGTCTGAGACAGAAGGCATCTGAGTGTTGTTATCAGAGATTGGATATTAATACCACTGTGTGGTTTAGTATGTCTTACAGTTTAATGTAATGATTTTTGTCTGCACTGCCAGCTTTCCATTGTCAGATTTAAAAGATCTCTTTGTTCCATGCTCTGTGACTGCTTATTGATCCATAAGCTGATGTGAGCTGTGTATCAGGAGAGTTTGTGATAGAATAAGAAACTGGAAAGTAGGAAAGGCTCTTGTGATTCTTGTCACTCTTTACTGATCAAAGAATGCCGAAGTGTGCTCAGGAGTTCAGAGTTGGTCCTGGATAACATGATATTAAAACCTTCAGAGCATGGGCACTCTTGTGTTTGCTAACTCCCCACATGTCCTTGTTGGGGTTTTCTATCTGCTTTACCTGCAATTGAGCTTCTTTCTGCAGCTTTGGATTCCAATTTGAAATGAGACAGCAAAACACTCATTGGACATTAGTTGGATTATTAATTTGTTTAAATCTCTCTATATGTGTTAATTTAGTTTAGATTGCCAGGTCAGATACCTGGCAAATTCCCTTCATCAAGCTGGGCTCAGCACCTTCGTTTCAGAAGGCTGAAAGGGCTGGAGGAGGAAGATCTATGCTGTGTTTGTCTTCAGTTCTCCAAGTAATTTATGCCAGCTGACAATGCTCATTTTTAATGCTGCACAGGTGATGCGTGTCCTATGTTGATGAGCCACATGTTACCTTGATAAAGAAAGTTCTAAAAGTGAATTTGCAGCACCCTCAAGACAGTATTGTTGAGGTAAAGACAGACACTTAACCTCTGGGACCCTCCATTCAGAAGAGAGAACTGGGGGTGTCATCCCAAACTGATCTGGGTTTCTGCCACCCACCCATATTTCCAGATTAGATTCTGAGGAGCTAAAACTAGATTCCTATTGTCCACTTCAAGGTAATAAGTCCTGTGACCAGAGGCTGTACTTTCTGGAGTCAATTAAAAATTGCTGCTTTCCTGTGGTGGGTGTGTGCCCGCAGGAGTGCGTCGGTGTTCAAACAACTCGTGAGGTGTCGATTTGGTTTCACTCGGGTGGGTGATGGCAACCCAGAAAGACAATCCTCCTCCAGATCTGCTGATCTATCGTCACTATCCCTATTGTGCTGTGTCAAACTAAAAAACCCAATAGTGAGGATCTCTGTTGAAAAATCTCCTTGTGGTTGGATGAAGCAGCAAGGGCTGTTTCCCTTATGTTGGGAATTGTTGTTGCAGAGCCACCCTGTGAAATTTTGTGATGCTGGCAGCTGCTGCACCAGCCAGCCCAGCAAGAACCCTGATTATGAAGAATATGAGCTGGGGCAACCCAGAAAGAAGGGGCCTCTTCACCAGGCTGCCAAAAGTGGTGCTGTTGTGGCAAATGCCAGCCAACACAGAAGTACCACGAACAGCTCTTGCTGAAGGAAAAAAGGGCAGCACATCACAACCTCCTGCTGGTTTCAGCAGCTGGTGCTGTCTGGTCGCACCCTGAAGAAAGCCAAGAGTCGCCTCAAAGCACAACCCTAAGGAAGGAAGCCCAAAAGAGGAATCACTTGGAAATGTGGTGCTGAGCATTTTTCTGCCCCACCCTCCCCAGCTTTCTGCAGCCCTGGATCAAGAGGTTCTAGACAGAGGCCACAGAACAAGTTTCCTAACTCATCACTGAAGGCCTCATGGTCTGACCAGATTAAACACACTCATTTTAGATGGTCCCAGTGACACAGACAAAGCATCTTCTGAAAAGCCTAGCTCTTCTCTTTGTATTGTTCTTTTTAGCTTGAACTCAGGAATTACATGAAAAGGACTTTTACCCTCTTTGTGTAATATTTTTGGGCATTTCATTCACACTCATTGGAATTGTAATGTTGGACTGTTTGTTCTCACCTTCAAGCAGGCCTTGCTTCCTACACCTCCTCCTCCTGAACTTGTGAGAGTAGCTCTGTGCTATGATGTGTGAGGTCAGAGTACAGCCGAGGAGCAGCGAACTCAGGGTAGATTAATCTGTGCTCCAACACTTTTTCCATTCTCTATTTTTGTTATATTTAGGCGTGTTCTATTTTTGTAGAACCAAGGTGAAAAGAATTGTAACAGGTATGTTCTGCACTCCTTTCAGCAAAGCTTTGTTCTCTCTGAGCTAACCCAGCAGTTTGCCATTTCCATTTCCCACATGTATTTGAAGATATATTGCTGGCAGATTATGCCAGCTGTATTTATATCTTCATCAATTGTGTTAACATTCATATTGCAGCATCTTACATATCTAGAGTGGGAAAATATTACCGTAGGCATTAATGCATTTCTGTTCTAGCATATGAACCAATTCTCCTTTTGAAAATAATTACACTGAATATTCACCCAAGACTGTGATTTTGATCTCTTCTCACATTTGCATCAAAGTTCTTCCTTACCCTTTCCCCGCTTTTTTTGGTCCTTTCGGTTTTGACTTTTTATAAAAAAAAAAAGCATTTTACCAATATATAGCTTACCTAAAGCTCTTTAATTGTTTTGTACTCCCTGAAATTCCCACTGCTACTTTGTCAGCTCTATTCATTACTTGTTCTGATGAGGGTTATGGTGGTGTTTCTAATATAAGCACTGTGTTGGGTATCTCAGCACCAGGTGGAAGGTGCATGAATTAGGGGGCAGATCCCTGCTTTTATAGCAAAATTTAATTTTGCAAGAGAATAAATAAAGGATTTGCTCCTTGTGGATGGGAGGGTGATGGTCTTCAATATGCTCTGCTCTCTTTTGGAGGCAGGTGCCTGGTCCTTGCCCTGAGCTGGATGCAAGATACGAGTTGGTGTTAGGGGATCCCTACTCCTGCCAAAACTGTGTTGAGTTCTGGGCCCCTCAATTCAGGAAGGACATTGAGGTGCTGGAGGGAGTCCAAAGAAGGGCAATGGAGCTGGGGAAGGGTCTGGAGCATGAGAGTGATGAGGAGCAGCTGAGGGGGCTCAGCCTGGAGAAAAGGAGGCTCAGGGGGGACCTTCTCGCTCTCTCAAATTCCCTGACAGGAGGTTGTAGCCAGGTGGGGGTCAGATTCTTCTCCCACGTAACAAGTGACAGGACAAGAGGGACATGGTCTTAAACTGCTCCAGGGGAGGTTTAGATTGGACATCAGGAAGAATTTCTTCACAGCAAGGGTGATTAGACACTGGAACGGACTGCCCAGTGAGGTGGTGGAGTCACCGTCCTTGGAGGTGTTTAGGGAAAGACTGGACGTGGCACTTATTGTTGACGTGGTGGTGTTGGGTCACCGGTTGGACTGGATGATCTCAGAGGTCTTTTCCAACCTGATAGATTCGGTGATTCTGTGCAAACAGCCTTGGGTAGCCTCTGCCGCCGCTGGCCTCCCACAGCGAGCCCGGTGGCGGCTCCGGGGCTGCGGGAGCGCCCTGCGGGCGGCTCGGGGCGCTGTGGCACCGCGGGGCTGCCGCGGCGCGGCCCGGCCCGTGAGGGCTCGGTCCCGCCTGCCCGCCCTTCCCGGCCACCGCCATGGCGTCGTGCGGGGCTTTCCAGAGCTTCCTCTTCGAGTACGACACCCCCCGCATCGTGCTGATCCGCAGCCGCAAAGTGGGGCTCATCAACCGCATGGTGCAGCTCGCCATCCTCGCATACGTGATCGGGTGAGCGGGCGGGGGCAGTGCGGGGGTCCCGGAGCGGCCGCCGGGAGGGAGGACGCGCTGGGAGCCCCCAGGGCGCGGGGCTGAGGGGCGGGGGCCGCCGCCTCCCTCAGGGGCCCCGGGACCCCGGTTCTGTCGGGGGGCGCGGGCTGAGGGGAGTCGGGAGCTCGGAGCTCACCGAAGGGTGACACGGAGGTGGTGTCACTGCTTAATGGGCAGACTTCACTGGGACTGTGGGGCTGCGGACAGGACAGGACCCCTCAGGAGCGGGACCGTCCCCCGGGGTCATTGCCGCTCACCCAGCGGGGCTGGGCATAAAAGCAAATTACACCCTGCAGACCATTCTGAAAATAAAAAATACCCCCTAAAAACCACAAAGGAGATTACCTGTCCTGTGACCCTTTTGTAGGGAAACGCTGTGAAACTATCTGGACTGGCCCTTTCAGGTGACATATGGGAAAAGGAGAAATTCCGACCATGTGTGCTTGTTTATAGTGCTTATCAGTTGTTTCTTGCAGGTGGGTCTTTCTGTGGCAGAAGGGCTACCAGGAAACAGACTCCGTGGTCAGTTCTGTAACCACGAAGGTGAAAGGAGTAACCCTGACAAACACATCCACCTTGGGAGCCAGGATCTGGGATGTAGCCGACTATGTCATCCCTCCTCAGGTATCAGTCACTTTCCCATGGAGAGGGAGGGTTTTCTAGCAATCAGCTACTGCTTTGCTAAAGTCCACTGAAGGCAGAGCAGCTTCAGCTCCAGCATGGCCTTGATATGAGAGAATAAAGCAGCTTTGCTTTGTTACAGATCATGCTGAGCACCTGCACCATGAGCCCTGGGGAAGTTTGTTTCAAGAAAAGTGTATCTATGTGTGTACTTGTGTAGAATCACAGAAGGGTTTGGGTTGGAAGAGACCCTAAAGATAATTTAGTTCCAACCCCCTGCCATAGGCAGGGACATCTTCCACTATCCCAGGTTGCTTCAAGCCCTGTCCAGCCTGGCCCTGAATACTTCCAGGGATGGGGCAGCCACAGCTTCTCTGGGCAGCCTGTGCCAGGGCCTCACCAGCCTCACAGGGAAGAATTTCTTTGAAATCTCGTCCCTTTTAGTTTAAAACTGTTCCCCGTTGTCCTGGCACTACCTGCCCATGTAAAAAGTCCCTCTCTCTCCTTTTTATAAGCCCCCTTTAAGTACTGGAAGGGGCTCTAAGGTCTCCCTGGAGCCTTATCTTCTCCAGGCTGAACAACCCCAATTCTCTCAGTCTGTCTCCATAGCAGAGTTACTCCAGGCCATGGAGCATCTTCATGGCCTCTTCTGGACTCACTCCAACAGGTCCAGCTCTGGTGGCCCCAGAGGTGGAATCAGCAGTGCAGGTGGGGTCTCACGAGAGAGAAGTAGAAGAGCAGAATCTTCCCTTCAACCTGCTGGTCACCCTGCTTGGGGTGAGCTCAGGATAGGGTTGGATTTCTGGGCTGTGAGTGTGCATAGCTGGGTCATGTTGAGCTTCTTGTCCACCAACACCCCCAAGGCTGCCTCCTCAGGGCTGGTCTTGATCCGTTCCCCACCCAGCCTGTATTTGTGCTTGGGATTGCCCTGACCCTCATGCAGTACCTTGCACTTGGCCTTGTTGAACTTCATGAGGTTCACACAGGCCAAGCTCTCCAGCCTGTCCAGGTCCCTCTGAATGCCATCCCTTCCCTCCAGTGTGTGATTGCACCACACAGCTCGGTGTTTTCAGCAAACTTGCTGACCGTGCATCGATCCCACTGTCCATGTTGCCCACAAAGCTGTTAAACAGTGCTGGTCCCCACAGAGGATGAAGAACTTGGCAGGCTTCAGGAAAAGGTTGCAACAATAACCACATGTCCTCTGTCTTACTGCTCTAAAGCAAACGGACCCAAGTTAGCTTGTTGGCAGACACACCAGGAATAGCCTGCAAGTCACTTGATCCGGAACTGAACAGGAAGCTGTGCTGTAGTTACTGATTGACTGTGTCTGTGGCAATCTGCACTCTGTGGGCCATGTGTGGTGGCCTTTGGGATGGGCAGCCACAGCCAAGCTGCTCGTTGTGGGTCCCTCCATCTGCATGACATGTGATGCAGAAAAAAGGACAGATTTAGTCAGATTTTGGCTGAGTGTTCATATTTGCATATCAGTGGAGCAGAAGCAAACAACAGATCCGGAATCATACAGACCTGAAAGGAGTGAAAGTAAAGTAACAAAAATGGTGCTCCCTGAAGAAACAAAACAGGACTGGTTAAATTTCTAATTGATATATTGCAAAAAGAAAGAGAGCTGGAGCTCTATTTCTGCTCCTGCCTTGCAGCTCCCCTGAGGAGCTGCGTGATCTCTGTTTTCATAATGGGAATGAAGAAATTTGGTCCGAGTGGGAGGACAGAAAAAGTTTCTAGTCCCACAGTCCTTCCTCTGGCTACACACAGCAACATCGAGCAATTCATATGAGAATCTGCTCCTTTATTGCTGCGCCAGCAGTGTCCAAAGCAGGTCCCCTCTGTGGAGCCACCTGGGCTCTGTCAGCAAAGGTATTTGGTGTGGTGCCTTGGATGCTCTTTCCAGTCTGTCACTCTTAGGTTGCCTTCTTGTTTTGCTTGTTCAGGGTGAGAACACTGTGTTTGTCATGACCAATGTGATACTGACGCTGAACCAGAGCCAAGGCCGCTGCCCAGAGGTAGGTGCAGGATCTGCTTTAATCCTGCCTGGTGTGGGTGGAAGTGTGGGGGAGAGGGTTCACAGAGCTTAGTGAAATTATTGTTCCTCTCCAGCTGCCAGATGATAAAACGGAGTGCCAGGTGAAGAACAACAGCTGTTTTCCAGGATATGTCAGCACCCACAGCAGTGGTAAGAAACCTGCTGCAATGGTCTTTCAGTCTGTGTTGTGATACCTTTGTGCTGTGCCTTCCCTGCTGTGAAGGAAGCAGCATTTCCCTTCAGTCTGCTTGTTCCCCTTAGCTCACACATAGGAGAACTGAAAGGGAAGCTCAAATTTTTCTGCTTGGGGAGAGCAGATGGACTGTGTTGGGTTGATTCTGGGTAGATATGGGCTTTGTGGGTTAGCAAACAGTGTGAGGGCTTTTTCAAGGCCTTGAGTCCCTGAAGCAGTATTTCACATAGATGAAATTTGAAATTTCATCTATTTCACATAGATGAAATTTCCTGAGCCATAGATTTGGCTCAGGAAAAAGATGTGATGCTCCTTTCTCTGAAATTTCACTACAAAGTGCACTGGAAGATAATGGGGGTCTTGGTAGTGGCACTTTGCCCCGAGAAAATTGTTTTCACCATATAGAGGGAGGAGATATCATGGGACAAATACTGCCTCTGGTTTTGATTAGTAGTACCTCCATGCACATGTCTTTCCAGGCATCCAGACTGGGGAGTGTGTTTCATACAACAGCAGCATTAAGACCTGTGAAGTCCTTGCATGGTGCCCTGTGGAGGATGACAGTCACATACCCAAGTGAGTGCTCTGTCTCCCTGCTCCGTGGTGGCCCTCCTGGGATGAGGCTGGTGGTATGCAGCTGATGCTTCTCCCTTGAGGTGCTGTTGGGAAAAACTGAAGAGATGAGCAGCAAGGACACTGTTTGTGAAAGTATGTTGTACTTATTTACCCTTCCTCTTGTTTTATAGGCCAGCGTTCCTACAAGCAGCTGAGAACTTCACCCTTCTGGTGAAGAACAACATTTGGTACCGCAAGTTCAACTTCAGCAAGTAAATAGTGGGGGGAGCATTGTCCTGTCCGATCTCATGGACTGTAAAGGGGAGCTGGATGGCTGGAAGAAGATGCAACAGCTCTTCTTTCTCTGTTCCCCTGTAGGCGAAACATCCTCCCCACTATCAACTCCACCTACCTCAAGAACTGCATCTATGATGCCCACACAGACCCCTTCTGCCCCATCTTTCGTTTAGGGCAAATAGTTGAAGCTGCAGGGCAGGACTTCCAGGAAATGGCTGTGGAGGTATTTGACAGACCCTTCTCTTGGGCTTCAGTTCTGTAAAAGAGGAGTGGTAGGTGGCTCTGCCTCGTGGCATGAGCCACAGAACACAGAGTAGCTGCAGGATGGAGAGCTGCTCTGGCCAGGGGGACTGGAGTCAATTCTACTACAAATAATTGGCCTTGGCTGGTTTGGGTGGGGTTATGTGCAAGACCCTTCTGTAGCAGGGGGAAAGAGTGTTTAACTGGGACTGGGAAAAGAGCCAGTAAATCAGAGTCTTGGTCAGCAGAGAGCCTTCTAGCAGACACCTTCTCCTCTCCTCCACTTGGCAGGGTGGAGTCATGGCACTGCAGATCAACTGGGACTGCAACCTTGACAGAGCTGCTTCCCACTGTGTGCCAAAATACTCCTTCCAGCGCCTCGACAACAAGGACACTGCCCACACCGTCTCACCTGGCTACAACTTCAGGTAACGTGGCTGTGAGGGCACCTGTGGCTCAGTCTGCCACTGGCAATTGTGAGTACTTTTGGGATTTCTGTTGTGCTTAGAGAGCACCAGAAGAAAACTTGGAGAGTTCTGCTGGTGCTGAAGGACAGAGTGGGTGGGATCCTCACTGTGTGCAAACCACAGCAGAGGGGGGAGGTCAGTGAAGCTCCACTGATTGCGTCAGAGTGTCTTGAGTCATGTTTCCATCAGCTTTTGGGTGGCTGTTTGGGCCATGGCATGGCACTGGGAGAACTGACTGTTTCAGGGTATGCTGATAGGGCAGAATTTGAGGGGACTGAGAGGTGGAGGTGGGAGACCAGAGCATCTCCTTCACTGTGCTTGAGGCAAAACTAACCTCTAAAAGTGTCTCTCTCAGTTGAAGATCATATTTAATGGCATACACCACCACATAAACATTCTGGCCATTACAGTCCAGCACCTCCAGTAAAACACCAGTGCAGAGCCAGGCAGCTGGTTTCATCCAGACTCAGACTGTAATAGTACGGATTGGCCACCTTGCCAAAGTCCTTGCAGGATTGCTGCTTGTGAGGAAACACAGCTTGTTGTTTCTAGAATCACAAAATCTCACTTAGCACAGGGGATCTTTTGGTGGACCTTGGATGAATTCAGTGAGGAGCTGCTGTCATGCAGACAGCAGAAGGTGTGTTTGGGAGGTGCCAGGCCTGCAGGTGTTGGGGTGTCAGGCAAGACTGGCTGGAGGATATCGCAGCCGTATCTGAAGTGCTCTTGCTAATTCCAGACTTTGGTGCAGCCCCTTACCAATCCTTCCTCTTCTCTTCCACCCTCTTCTCTGCTTCCTCATGGCTTAGTCAACCACGTGGCAGAGTAAGTCTGACCTCACTTATTTGTTCTCATCTCTTTTCGTCATTTGCCTGCGGGCCACCCTGTGCAGACACGGAACAGCCTTTGTGTGGCAGCCGAGCTGCGCTGCTGCTCCTGGCCCTGCCCTCTCGTGGCTGCCTGGTCCCTTGCAGCTGCCTGCTCCCCTCTCTCGTGTAGCTGAATTTCTTTCCATTTGTCCTTCTGCTCCCCTACTACAGCCAACTTTCTCCCTCTCCTATGCTTTGCAGGTTCCCTGATTTGGCTTGTGATAACTGTCTTCTTAAATTCACCTGTTTGGGGCTTTTCTCCTACAAGTGCTTGCCTGCATGAAATCACCATTTGGGGTTTGTGCCTGGAAGTACCAATGTTCAGCCCATCCTCTTGGGATGTGGAACACACCTGGATGTTGCATGATCACATAAGCATCCTCCGAATTTCCAGCTAAGCTCTGACCTATCTTTTCTCCAGGTTTGCAAAATACTACAAGAATAGTGATGGCACTGAATCACGGACGCTTGTCAAAGCTTTTGGCATCCGCTTTCATATCGTAGTGTTTGGAAAGGTAGGGTGACAGTTCCTGGAGGTGTTGTAGTGAGGACTTTCAGAGATGCTGAAAAATATATTCAGCCTTGTAACTGTCTTCTAGGCAGGAAAATTTGATGTAATTCCTACCATGATTAACATCGGCTCTGGCTTAGCGCTGTTTGGCGTGGTAAGTGACACTGTCTGCACTCGGACTCAGTTCTGGATTAGTGCCTCAGTTCTGAGGATCATTGTCCTAAACTCTCTCAATCTCCACTAGGCAACAGTGCTGTGTGACATTGTTGTTCTGTACTGCATGAAGAAGAGGTACTACTATCGGGAAAAGAAATACAAATATGTGGAGGATTATGAACTGGTAAGCATCCATGGAGGCAGGGGAAAGGCAGAGTTGCTTTCTCCTCTGACTCTTGAGAGATTCTGAAACAGGATGTAGAAAGTCCACATCAAATAAGGATTTTGAACCACAGTTTTTAGGAAACTTTCTCTTTGTCAGAGAAGCTAATTTTTACCTCAAGGCTGTTGCAGGGAGGAGCACTAGAAACAAATATTGTCATGTTTCCTGGGCAACCACTCTTGGAGAGAAAAATACATGTTTAACTTGTCATGCTCCTACTGCACCTCCTTTTTGGGTTGCAGTCATTGGCAGTTGCCTTCTGAGAGCTGTGGGGAATGGCTCTGTTCTCATCAAATCCTTCAGTCTTGGGTTTTGGGGTTCCTGTGGCTGTGAACAAACCCACTCAGTGGGTTGGTATTTTCTGAGACCAGCCACAGCTATGGCTCCCTCCAGGGTCCAAATGCTCTGCTTGGTTAATAGAAGGATTTAGGGAGGTGCTTTACTGGTGCTGAGGGTGGAGCTCAGCCCTACAGCCCTGTGCTTGGGGGCAAGTGTTGCTGCTGAGGGTGGATTTCTGAATCCTTTTGGCACTGGAAAAGTAAAGTCTGAGTAACAGTAGCTTGCCTGTGTAGGGGGGTTTGTATGAGAGGAAGAGGGAGAAAGAAGAGTTTTCTGGCAGAGAGCTGTAATCTCTGATCCTTGCAGGGAGTCGGTGAGACATACGGAACCAACTCCTGAGCTCCTGCTGCTGCAGCACCAGCTGCTGCTCTGAACTGCTGCTGTGAACATTACTTGTCCCTGTTGGGAGACCACCCCCTCTTCACTGGAAGGAAGTGGGGAACCAAACTGAGAAAGGGACCATATTTGCTACTCTTCACTACTTTTCCTGGCTGGAGCCAGCCCCCAGGGAGAAGAACTGGGTCTGCTCCCTGCCTGCTGTTCTTTCCAGATTAATTGCACTAAGCACAGAGGGAGAATTGTGCTTCATGACGTCCAGGCCTCTGCTCTGGCCATGCCTGGGACAGGGACATTGTCATTTTGACTGTCCTTCTATCCCTGAGCTCCCTGTGCAGAGCTCTCAGGATAACAGGCATGGATTCTTCCTTACAGTGAACATGGCCCCTACCAGGTGTTGCCTAACCTTGGGAAAGCAGCTCCTTGCTGTTGTCAAGTCATTTTTCCTTGTCCTGAAGGATTGTGAAGCTTAGCTGAGCCTGCACCTACTATTTTACTGTGTCTCCAAGCCCCAGTGGCCACAGACGAAGATAAAGCAGTGTCTGGCTCCACTGTGCTGTGATAAATGGCTCACTGATAACAGAATATTTTTTTTTCTGTTTTGTCTAATTTTTATGGTACTACTTTAAATTTTACTTCAATAAAATATTACCCTCTCTCAGCCCTCTTAGAGTCCTGCAGGCTGGGTTTTGCTTGTTCATTTCTCCCCAGACACCATCTGTCAGTGGAGAGCTATCAAAGCCAGGGCTCTGTGGGCTTTGTCTCTTGATTCTCCCAGCAGAAGTGCTGCTGCAACTACAGCTTCTGCTCCACCTTGGTTTTCCTGACACCTTCTCTGTGTCTGTTGCATTAAAACCCTCTCCAAGGGAAAAGACTTGTAAGTTAGAGGCCTGGGTTTTAGGGACCTTATCCACACGCTGGTACAAATTACTTGGAAGAACAGATCTGTCTTCCCTGGCACACCTCCCAAGCTTTTTGCCACCGCACCACACCAACCATGTGTCTGGGCTGCTGCATTTAATGGGTTTACACAATTTGATTAAAGTGTATTTTTGGGGCTTTTATGTTCACATGGCCTTGAGCATCTCTAGTGACCACAACTGACTCACAAACCTCTTCCCTTTCTCTGAGCCTTTTCTAGTGTTACAGAACCCTGGGATCTATTCCATGCCTCCAGCATCCTGGCTGGGGCTTTGCTGCCTTTTTCCAGCAGCACAGTGTGTATACCACAGCATTACCATCTTGTTTTATTCTTTATGTGTCTGCTGCTGCTGAGCACTAAGTTAGTTGTGTCCTAACTCAGACAGTGCCTTTCCAAGAGTCAGTGCTCCACTCTGTGCTTGTGAATGCTCCATTTGGATTATGCAGTGGCTTGGATAAGTCCAGTGTGGACTTATCCTAGATCCCCAAGATGCCCAGTAGTGGTAGAGCACCAGACTTCAGTAACATAGGAAGGTGCTTTCAGATTCCTCTTCCAACAACCAAACTCCCACAGTTTGATAAAGACCAGTCAAACAGGATAATGGTTCCACTTGATCAATTAACTCTGGGTTTGATTGCATGTCATTTATTTCAATATTGTACAGTGAAGCTTGAACAGCTGTGTGGAAAAACACTTAGTTGTTGGTTTGTTTTTTCTTTCTTCTTACGTAATATAATTTAAAAGTGATAAATACACAGTATTTAAACTTGATACACCTGATAAAGTTAAATGCATAATAAAGGGGTAGGAATGAAACACAAGCCTTGGTCATTAAACAAACAGTATAAAAATCAGCAATATTTCAGGACCTTAGAAAAGAAACAGATCAATTGCCTGATAGGTAAGAGGGGACCACCATGAAAAACTACCCAGACAAGAGGCCTGGTTTCCCCTTAGCACTTTCCTGTGTGCTTTCAGAGCCAAAAAGGCTTAGTACCCAGCAATAAGCTCCCAGTCAGCACTGGGCTTGCTTGAAAGGAAGGGAGTTGGGGAAATCAAGCTACAGCCCAGTTCCAAGGCACAAGCAAAATGTTCACTATAAGAAGAAAGCCAGCATTACTACTAAGGAACAGCAGCTGGGGAACTGAGCAGGTTTATATACACAGGACAGCTTCTCTACAGGTCATGCATTTAGAGGGATCTTCCTCACACGGCCAAGGCTTTGTGCTTTCAATAGAGCTGACCAACAAGAAAAATCTACATCGCATTTCCTTCAGAAATGTGCCTTTGGCTGCAGCCCCGGGGGAGCTGGCACTGAGGGACACTCGGTTTGGGGAAGTGCTGAGCTTTACATCCTTCAGAACCGAGCCCATGCTGGCCCTAAGACACTGATCTGTGGGAATATCTGAGGCCCCTGTGTGTGGGGGCATTGAGGAGCTGGTACAGCTCAGTCTGTTGAGAAGCTGTGGTTGCACCAGGCAAACCTGTGTGGTCAATGTAAACTGTCTCAGGAGGCACCCAGCAGATCACAACCAGAGATGGGCAGCACAGAGATCTCTACAACACATCTCTAGCAAACACACCACACATTGCTATGCACTAACTACAAAGACTCAAATCCCCTAGTTTTTTAAATTTTTTTTTTTTTTTTTTGGCAGATCAAGTCCATTTGCAGGGTTAGAGAACCAGGCTGCCCGCTCACACGCATTTCCACAATGAAAAGTCCTGTTTAGGAAAGGGGGAGCAGGCAGCTGGAGCAGGGCTGGCCCCCAGGTTACCTGTTTGGTTTTCCCATAGCTGAAGCTGCAGGGCTTTGGCATAGCCTTGCACTAAAATGGGAGGAAAACAGTGCGTGTCTTATGGCTCCAAACTCCATAGTATTGCTCCTAAACCACAAACTGTCTTCACTGGCTCTGGAGACAGGCCAGCAGCACAATGTTTCCATAATAAATTGCAATTTAGGGGGAACATCACTTCAAGTGATTAAAAGGTGTAAGGGACAGTTTGTGTAGGCACCTGCACCCTTGCTAACACTGTCCTGGCTTTAACAAACACCCGTCCTAACCAGGAATTACCAGGCCAGGTCTGACTGCAGTGGGGCCAAGGACCTCAGAGCACTGCTGCTTGTGCTGCTCAGGATCAAGGAAGACAAGGGGACATTCACTTCCTAAAGGCAGGGCATCCATGGCCAGGGTTAGCAGGCCATTAATCACAATACTTGGGTGTCTCCTAGTGCCTTCTTCCTGAGGGCAAAGAACTAAGCCTTAGCAGTCCCTTACAAGCTTGGGAGACTCGAATCCTCCCCCTCTGTCAGGCACACCATCACTTTAAATGCCTCATTCAAGGTCACACAACCGCATCAGACTGAGAAGAGATCAGACCTTTCCCCCCTTCCCAGTCCCACACTCCATCCACTAAACAACTGTACTTACCGTGACCCCTTTCCTCAGGCAAACCCTGACTCCTCTCCAGGAGGAGTCTGCCATTCTCCAGCTTTGTCCAAGCACAGAGAACTTGGGGAAGTGTGTCTGGACACCAGAGTCTCTCCCACCACATGATAGGTTATTATTTTTTTTACAAGCACCACAAATAATCAGAGTAATCTGACTGAAGGTTAAAGAGCTCTTCATAAGAAACAATCTATGAATTAGGTATACACTTAATTTACTAACAAGCCTCTGATCCACAGGCATTCACAAATTACTGGTAACGAGCTGGCAAAAATACATAGCATTGGCCCCAGAATCCAGATTAAGAGTTGGGAAAACAAAAGTTTCTTTGAAAATTACTAGCTAATCTGAATATTTCATTAAGATTCTAAGCAAGCCCTAAGTCTATACTTAAAAAACAGCATAAGTTGTATTATTTTTAGTTGTAGTAAACCATGTAATGTACATGGAAGTGAAGGATTTTACCCTGAATTTTATATTTAATAATATATCTACCTAGATCAAGTAAAATATTTAGAAACAAACTGTTAGTGCTTCCTCTATTGTTCAAAACATTCAGCTAAACACCACCTTTCACTCATATTTCTGCAGCAAAAATAGTTCAAACTGAACTTAAGCCCTTAAATACCTTTTCCTTTCATGTACTGAATACCTAACTTACCAAGTCCTGGTCACACCAAGGCCTTTGGAAAGGTGTTAATTACCTGTGGAGGTAATTAACCTCACTTTCTGAACGTCTTGAAGATGCTGCTTAATACAACTTGGCTCACAAAGGTAGGCATTCTTTAAAAAGCTGAAAGGGTGGGTTTTTGCTTTGTTCCCATGCAGTTAAAAAGGTGTCAATTAAAAACAAACCAAAAGGACAAGGAATAGATGCAACAACATTCCCGGTAGGTCGTGAACTTTCAAAGTGCACACTTGTGGTTTTACTGCTGTGGATCCACTTGGCAAAAGCTTCACCCTTCTGAGTGTGCCCACCATGGGCACACAGACCTCTGGGACGCTGGCCTTAGTCCCTGGAAATTACTTGGCATTAAAACCAGCTAAAAGCAGTTCCAAACATGCATTTTTGTCGGACTGCTTTGGGTTGTTCATTTTTTTTTGCGCAAAGCTCTGTCGCTGCTCAGCACGACCAGCTCACCTCTGTGGCACCAGCCAGCGCCTCTCCCGCAAGAAGTCAGCGGTCCAAGTGGTCAGAGATGCTCCATGTTGATGGCAAACAGTCGGATGTCTGATAACATGCTGCTATGTGAGCTCTACATCCAGCATTATACTGAGATAGCGCCGTGTCATGCTGTGTTTGGCGTGGGCTCTGTCAACCTTGCTCAGCCCCAGCTGCACACTTTGTGACGTGCCCTGGATCGAGTTGCTCAACAGAACCATAAAGTCGACGTTCATGAAAGAAGTTCCTCCTCTCCCACGTTGGGCAAGTCGTTGCATTTCAGATTATCTTCACTGCCTTGTTTCCTGTTTTCAAAGGAAATAAAAGGGCTGCTGGGTGGCTCAGAGAAAGGCAAAGCAGGCAGTGAGACACCAGTGTGTGCCCCTTCCCTGCCATGGGACCTTTGGGACCCTGAGCACGTGTCATCTCCCTCCAGCTCCCACGTAACAGGCTGGAAGTGCAATAAAAAGATGCTTTTCATCCCATCAGAAGAGCAAGATATTCCATGCCACAAAAATCCCATAAAGCAGTTACTGATCAGACAGAGGGGGTGTGAATATCCCAGTCATGGCCCCCATGAAAGATTCAAAGCCCATCTATTCAATTTCTCCTCCAGAGCAGTGAGATAAGCTAAAAATGTCTTTTGGGGATGATGACACTTACGGCAGCAGGTTCCCAGGGGAAGACAACGACCGCTCCTCCCTCTTGCTCCCCTCAAATGGGTTCCCAAAGGATCGCTTCCGGATCATTGTCTTAACCAAGATCTGCAAAACCAGAACGGAGTTCATCAGGGATGCTTTCCTTCATTCAAGAGCAACAGCAACATCCAACCCTCATGACCAAGTAGCTATTAGAACTAGGGAAAACAAGTAAAAATTGTCTTTTTAAAAAACTCCCAAGAAACCAAAACCAGAAGGAAGCATGTTTGCAAGTCTCCAGCTGCTTAATACAGGGGCTGTAATCCTCATCTGACACCCATGCAGATGAAGCCACACTAGGTGTGAGAGGCTAGAAGAGAACAAATCCAAGTCTGGGAAGATTCTTTCCCCCCAGAAGAAGGTTTTACCGATTACTGCAAATTCTCAGTTGCCCCTGGTTACCTGGCAGAAAAATTCATTGGAAAGGGAGAGGGGAAGGAAGAAACCAGTGTAATTTTGCCTTAACATTCAGCTAAACCAAACTGAAAAGCTGGCCATTTGTCTAGCTCTGGCTGCAAAACACAAAGTTACCCAGCACAGAAGTGTCAGGGCATCCCAGGCATCCCCCAATTTGTTTTGCTGGTGGGAGCAGACAACAAGGTGAGCAGCACTGGATGCTGCCTCAGCAGATTCATCCTGCTCTGGGGACCCCGGTTTCATTTGATGTTGCTGCTTGTCCCTCTGTGCTTTCTTCCTTTGCTCATCACCGCAGCTTGAGAGCCCTTCTGTGTCCAAAGGGGAAGGCAATTTATGGGAGAGTTGAAGCCACATGAGTGAATCTCATACTGGAGTGTTAATGCTTGCACTTGGCTGCACAAAGATCAGGCACCGGAGGGTAATTTTGAAGAACAAATGCAAATGTGAGAATACAAGATCTGCCTGGAGGCAGTGCAATATTTAAGAGGCAAGAGCCTCATTAAATCTCACTTGCCTTGAGCTGTGCTAAAACCACCTGGATTTCAATAGGGCCGGGAGCACTGAGCCCACTGAACAAGTCACCTCTGAACAGGGAAAAGGGGGGAAATCCCTCATCAATGGTGATCTCATTAGAGCAACATCTGCTTTTTCAGCCTGAGCAGCACAAGGCACATTTGCATATTAACATATCAGCAGTCAATGAGACTTCTGCAGGGTACTGAAGAGGAAGGAGCTCCAGACATGGGGCCAGATGTGGGCACAGCAATGAGATGGAAAAGGGGCTTCAAAGGGAGACCTGTACTTCAAAATATCACAGCCTGGGTGTCTACAGGCAGATAATGCTGTGCCAGGGAACTGTGAATGGTCGCTCGCTGTTTCTCCTCACGAGGGCTGGTGGCACCCAAAGACATCATTAGGTTCAAAACCCACAAGAATTTCACTTTCCACACAGGGCAGGGTTACGCTGTCTTTCTCACCACCACAGGGGGTTGCAAAGAATAAAAATATGAGCTTGAAAAGAGATGAGATGAAGTCACCAAGAATAGCTCTAGGCGGGGGCTGGCGCATGTTGTGGCCCAGATAAAATCTCCATCCTGGGAAGCTCCCACAGCCCCTATGGCTGGACAGGCAGAACAAGGCAGGAGCTCCTCATGCCTGGCCAAAACACCTGCTCCTGGCTGCAGGCAGGTTCTGGACCAGATGCTTTTTTGCCCTGAGCAAATACAGTGATATCTGGACAGCCAGCTCAAGCGTGGAGACTGGCAATGCACTGACAGTTCCCTTTAGGACTGCTCTGGAATATTCCCCCACACATGGTACAGCCACCTCCAGCAAAATGCTGAGACCCTGAAGACCCTGAGATGCTGAAGTGCCTTGTAGCACTTCTTTCCAAGACAGGGAAGGTCTTTGCTCTAATCCTGCCCAATATTTTTGCCCCTCAGCAGCAACCTCCAGCTGCTCAGGACCACCCTGGCAGGCAGCGTGGACCCTGATGTGCCTCCACAGACCATCAACCCCTTCATACTCACCACGGTGGCCAGGCTGGGGATGTGCTTGACTGAATTCTCCACCTCCTCTTCCGTCACCTCGACGAGGGTGCAGTTCTCATCCTCCGTGGGCAGCAGCTCTGCTCCGTTCTTGGTGACCCAAGGGTGCAACTTCAATTAATAACACAGCCTGTCAGGAATGATTTCCTCTTTTTCATAACTCAAACAGCATAAGCCTGGCAAACGCATCTCCTTGCCCAAGCTATGGCCCCTACGTGCTCCTGAAACACCAGGGAGCAGGGGAGAGATGTGCCATCTCCCTGGTGAGCCAGCTCACCCTGGCACTGCCAGGAACAGCTCAGTCCGTGGTGTGGCTCATCTGGAGCCAGCGCTGGCCCCATCTACACAACCAAGACATAACCTTGGTGACCTGCAGCCCTGGGCATCTCAGTGAGTTTTAGGGAGAAAGACCTATTTTCAGTCTCATCTTATGGATGAGACAGCACCAAGAGGCAGGAATTACTTATTCCAGACGAGCAGCGGTGATGGGGAGACCCACCGAGCCCTAGTCTTGGATCTGGATTAATCCACGACGGAAGGCAGAACCCCTCTTTGTCCTTGCCCACACACCTGGTGACTTGGACGGCTGCAGGAGGAGCACAAAATGGTTCAGCAATTCCCCCGCAATCCTTTCCCCCTACCTGAGTCTCCTCCATCCTCTCAGCTTCTCGCCCCTTCCAGGCTCCCGCAGGGGCGAAGGACCAGAAATCTCCTGCGAAAGGCTGTTGCACAGTACTTTCCTGGTAGCAGAGGAAATACTGTACTCAGGGGATTTCCTTTTGCCTGTGGCTTCTCTAGGCACCAAAGGTCCCAAAGCTGAGCAGGTCCCGGAGCAGGGGAAGGTGCTGGGACTTACCTGCCCGGGGGCCCTGGGCACAGGGGGAGGACCTAGCCTGGCGCGATCAAACTGACTCCCGAAAAAAGCCGAGCAAGGAGAACCCAACAGAAGTGAAGCCACAGCCACCACTAGGGGGTCGGGTCAGTACCTTGATTTCTGGGACCGAAATCCGAGATTCAGGATTTTTATCCAACATCCGTGTAATCAAATCCTTCAGGAAGTCCGTAACTTCTGGCCTGTGGAAAGAAGGGAGAGATGAGATGGGGAAGGGGATGGATGCTGCCTCTGCTCTTCATCTCAGTGCCACTGTGGGCCTTTCTGGGCAGACTGGGACTGAACTCCAGCCCTGGCAGGGATGCAGCTCCAGGTCCTTGTGCATCCAGGTGCCAAGCAGTCCCTCCTCCTCGTATTCCCCAGGGAAGCAAAACATCTTCTTTTGAGGCAATCTGAAAAATGATCCCACATGTATAGGGCTGGGAGAGCCCAATACCAGCTCCAACCAGGCTAAAACCCAACAGGCAGTAACTGCAGAGGTTAATCCATTCCCTCAAACACCTCTGCAACTTCAATTGCTCCTTCTTTGGCAACTGCAAACCAGGACTTGTTGCCTTCATGTTTAATGCAAAGGACATTTCCAAGTCCAAGGCCAACAGAAGGGCTCAGAGCCTGACTTTTGTAAAACCACAGCAGAGCAGGGCCAGCCCTACCCAGGCACTGCCTCATATGAGTTGTAAAGTGGATTGATGGGTTGTTTTTATTTTTGAGTACTTACTGGTCTGGGAACTCCAACGTTTGGGTCTTGATTTTATTGTGTAAACTCAGGATCCTTTCATCCATAAAAGGGCACTATCGAAGAAAAACAGAAATGAGGAAAGCAACGACCTCTGTTAAGAGGCAGCAGTGGGGCAGCCAGAGGGGCATCAGGATCTCATAGGGTTTGAAGGAGAGCAAGAATCCAGTTATAGGGAAATTCCAAAAGATTTCCTATTGTATCAATGTCTACTTTTAAATGCAGTGAAAATAACATTTGACCAAAAACTACCAATTACTACAAGAGCTTCTTTCCTAAAAAATCTGCCCAGGCACAGAATTTTTTCACTTGGAGAAAAAGAGAACACAGCCCTTTTGGCTGCATCCATCCCAGGGACAGGCAGAGGTTCCTCATTTCTGTCCACATATCCCCATCTCCACTTGGCTCAAACAGGGATGTGGGGTGCCCATCCCACCATGTACCTGGAACATGGGAGGCACTCGCCAAGCCTCCCAGAACACCAACAGCACTGAAAAATCCATGTCATTACCTGCCCAAACACGAAGCAGTACAGCGTGATCCCCATGGCCCAGACATCCAAAGCCTGCAGAGCGAAGAAAGCCCAGTTAGATCTACAACAGACAGTGTGTGTGAGGAAGACTAGTCCAAACCCCCTCAAATTGCTGTTAAATACCTTTCCAGAGAAAATTTTCCTGGTTTCTGAGAGCGTCTCTGGGGCCATGAAGGCAGGGGTGCCCACTGTGTTGGTTAAGAGGGCGTCGGCTCCCTTGAACTCGTTGCTCACTCCAAAGTCAGCGATCTTGACGTGCCCATCTTCCCCCACGAGGAGGTTGGAAGGTTTAATATCCCGATGGATTATCTTCTGATAGTGCACTGCAGCCAAAGGGAAAACAAGTGATGCAGCAGCAGCACAACAGCACCGTGCACCAGCCGAAAGTCCAGCTCCCATCCTTTTTGCAGAGACACTTACAGTATTCAATGCCCTTGATCAGATCCTGGAAGTAGAACCGAGCCTGGTCCTCGCTGAGAGGTTTCAGGGTTGGGATTTCCATCACGGGGCTGCAAAGGAAACAGAGAATGGGGTTCATTCTCCATCTGGACGAGCCAAAACAGGTCCTGGAGGCTTTGCCACAGTCTGGTGACAGCACACAACACCAAACACAGGCATATACAGGATGTACACAGCTGTAACTACCTTGGGGAGACACAACCCAAACCTATAGGAGCCCCACCATGAACCTCCCTATCACCTCTGCACCCCACACCCACCTCAGGTGGCTGAGCTGTGCCACCCACAAACCTGTCTCATGTTCATGCATTAGTAGGTTTAAATCTGGAATTCAGTACTCACCCCTGCTTCACCAGTTCAAACACTGCAACACAAAAGAGAAGGTGATTACGGATTGCTTACAGGGTAGAGCTCCTCTGAGCACAGTCTCAGCACAAAAGCAATTATTTTAATGACAAAAATTCTAAAAATAATGTGTTATTTTTAAAAAGGAGATGCCGTCTTATGCAAGGCACGTGGCATTTGGGTTGCTCCCATTTTCAGTTAAGGGGATGCTGCCAACTGCCTTCTCAGTGCTGCAGCCTCAGCATCATGAAGTGCCCTCCATGGCACACTAAAACCCTCAGTTTGCCACCAAAAAGTCCCAGCCCATGCCCTGAGCAAACCTCTGCGCTTGGCCATGAAGGCATCACACACTCCTCCACTAGTACAGGCTGAACATAAATGATGAAATAGAAATAATGCCTCCAAAAGTGTATATTTGCATCAAGCAAACCACTGTGGTCTGCCAGACAGGGTGGGAAGGGGCTCATTTGTGCTGTGGATAATTAACTTGTGCCTTGTTCTCGAAGCCAAACAAATAAAACTACTTTCTATCAGCCTGGCTTCAAAGCTGACAATAATCAATGCTGGTGCCTTTCATGGCAAAGCATGTCCTGACATTGAATTAAAACCAATAAAGTGCTATAAAGCACTCCTATCTCCCTTCACAACCCAGACTGCATCCTTTTTGCTCCTCTAGAACATCCAGGCTATACTCATGGAGAAGGAGAGACCCAACCCCACATGCAGCCACCCCAAAAGACAGCAGGAACATTTTGCCCCATCCCTCTGACCCCCCGGGGCAGTGGGCAGTTACCCATGTACAGGTGGTCCTCGCTGGGGTCATCCAGGACCTGCCAAAAGAAGTAGAAAGGCAATTAAACAGCACCAAAAAAAACCCTTGCAAAATAAACATTGTGATATTTTATTTAGCAGCCATCTCAGTTCTGCACCATCTGCACCATCAGCACGGTCTGCTCATCTCTGAGCTTCTACCCACAAGGGTGGGGAAAAAAAAAGGAGGACAGAGATGTAGCTGTACTTCAAGGAAGCAAATATTTAAAACACACAGGAAGCATCATCTGACTCATAAGCCAAATAAACTCCAGCCTGCACATCCTTAATTCTTGATTTTCTGGACCATTTCATACAGGCAGTGGGCGGAGGGCAAGGCAGCTGCACTGTTGAACCCACAGAAACATCAGTTCTTCCCCAAAACCCATCTGAGCGCTTGTTTCCTCCAAGGAAGCAACATTTTTCTGTGTTTCCCTTCTGGACAGGGAAGAAAAAAAATCATCTTTTGGGAGATGAGAATAAAAACCCTTTTAAACCAAGGAAAAGACAAGTCTCCCAAAGGCAGGGCTTGCCATGACCATCTCAGCCCCTCTGCGGTCGCTTCCCTCCACCTGCTCAGGATGAATTTTGGGAAGGGGTTGGTCAGCACTTACCTCCACCAGCTTCACCACGTTGGGGTGGTCCAGCTTCTTGAGGATGGCAATCTCCTGGTAGACCTGCTCGATGGGCCCTCTGGGCTGCAGGCAGCCCTCAGAGGCAGCTTTGGCCCCGCGGGGCGGCGGGCGGCCTGTGGGAAAGGCAAAGATGGGGTGTCAGGTCGGGATCAATCCCCTGGGGACCTCAAATCATCCTCCACCCTAAAGGTTTTGTGCCACTTACGGGGGAAGCCTGCCTGCCTCATCAGCTTCTTTTTGGAGAGAACCTTCATTGCCTGCAAGAGGGGAACAAATGTGGAATTTGGAGCAAATCAAGGACAAAATGGGGCTGGTGGGATGGGGCTGGCACAGGGGGTCAGCTGGAAGGGAATCCATCCCAGTCCCATCTGCCCTGCTCCAGGGCCATGCACTACTCACATAGTAGGTGTTATCATCCTCATTGTAGGCCAGCTTCACCACCCCATAGGAGCCCTGGAGAGAGGCACAGCCATGGGGCACCAGTTAGGGACAATTCAAAAAAACCCACATCACCAAACCGGGCTCTGGACTCCTCCGCAAACCCGCCCCCACTGGGATCACAGAGCAATGCTGGGAGGAGCGGGGTGTACGCTCTGACATCACACCAACAGCAAAGAAAAGCCTCAAATGCCCCATTTCTTGTGAGGGAGGGGGCATGAGGAAAATTAATAATAATTTAAAAAATATACAATTCAATCAGCACCACTCAGAATAGACCAGAAGCTGCTGTCGTGAGTGGCTGAACTCATTGGCTGGAAAATGAAAGTGAGCCCAACACCCTCCCACCCCAAATTCCCCTATTGCACCCCAAACCCATCCAATATTCACCTTTCCAATCTCATCCTTCAGCTTGTACTGGTTGAGCTGCACACAGTCCTGTGGGAAAAGAGGGGGGGTTAGACATGAGCCACCAAACCATTCAGGTTCGCTCTCCCCCTTTTAAATCTCCAGCAAAACTTTCTCTGCAAACTTACCCCTCGTCCTGCTCTGCCTGGGCACCCACGTGGGGCTGGGCAGCTTTGATTCATGAGCCACACACGTTGGTGTGTTTATATATGTTTAATTGCTAATGTTAATGATACTGACCACTCACGTGGAACAAGAGCGCGCGATGGGCTGGGAGAGCCCGGGGGTTTAATGCTGGCGACTTGGCGCTGAGTAATTTTATTTCTTCTGGACAGAGCAGCTGCTTGCTGCCTGTTTTCTGTCAGGCTGGGGGCAGGCAGGGCTGTTTTCTCTTTAGATCTCAGTGGATCTCTCTGTTTTTTTATTTTTAAGGAGGAGAGAAAGAGAAGCGCGGTAAGCTCCTGGCTTTCCCAAAACGCAGCCGTGAGAGCTGGTGGCGTCAGCAAAAGGCACAAAAAACAGTGAGTTGGAGGTCTCAACTTCCTAAGGGATGTCCCCGTGGCCCAGGATGGACTGGGATGTCCCACTGCCTCCCGCCACACATATGCAGACAAAAAAACAAGCGGAAGCAACACTGTGGTGGGGAAATCCAGGAGGGCAGGGGCAGGACAACCACGGGAGCAGCGCTCACCCCCTCACCTGCAGTCCCGTGATGGACACGCGGTTGGACTCCACCGTGGGCCGCCGTGGCAGCCGCGGGGAGGAGTGTGGGGACGTCACGGGGGAGTAGGGCAGGGACGGGTAGATGAAGCGTTCGCTGGCGCCGTCGCCGTTGCCGGGCGAGCGCGCCGGCTGCGGCCGCTCCTGCAGGGACAGCTTTCGGCCGGAGAGGTGCAGCTTCCGGCCATCCCCGAAGCCCTCGCTGCCGGGCACGTCCATCTCCTCCTCGCTCGTGCTCGCCGTGGCGTCGTACTCAGTCACCACGATGAGCGAGGCCATGCCAGCGCGGCGGGGGCTCAGCGCCGGGGGGTCCCACAGCGCCGCGGGGGCTCGGCCGCAGCCTCCGGCACGGCAGAGGAGCCACGGGGCGGGCGAGATCCCGGGGACACGTGGCGGTGTGGGGTGGGCGACGGCCTCATCCTGGCCATGCTGCCACGGGGAGGTGTCCCTGCAAACACAGGGTGGGTCAGCCAGGCTTCCCTGGAAAGCAGGATTTCCTCCCACCGGTCATTGCTCTACAGATTGATTTATTCAGTCCGTGGAGAATGGTAAAGACAGGGGCAGTGGCACAGGATGGCACTGGGGATGTGCACCCACCCTGCCACGGAGCAGACCCCAGGCTAGAGACAGCCTCAGCCCCAAGGCTACTGCCACTGCTCCTTCCACCCTTTTTATTTCAACACTTCCAGGAAATAACAATTCCATCATCTCCACTACAGAAATACCCCAAGGTGTTATTTTACAGCTTGCACTACAGTGGCATAAATATTGTTGAGTTCCCTACTTTAGTGCTCAGAGCAGGCACATCTCTGCCAAACATCCCCCAAAGGAAGCCATTCAGGGGCACAGGGACCCACTTACCAACCATGGGGTGCAGGATCACACCCCCCCCCAGCTCACTCCCTCTTCCCACAGCTTGTCATTGCCAGTGATTTCTCTTCCTCGCCCCGGGTTCCCTTATGGCCTTCTGCACAAAACTTAGGTCCCTGGACCTTGAGATAAATGAGAAAACTGTTAGCAACAAAGAATTAAAAAAATCAAATAATGAAATAATAATTTTAAAAGGGGGAAAAATGGTCTTAATTGACATGTGCTGCAGCAGCCAGGGCAGTTCGATGGGCGATTGGCTGTAAACCATCACTCTTCCCTGCTGCAACACTGATGCTGTTTTTAATTTCTAGGTTAACAAGTTGCTGCAGAAAGAAGAGAAAAAAAATATCCTGAAACAACCAGCCCTGAAGCAGGAACAGGGTCTGAGGCGTTTTTCTGCCTGGTTCCCACACCTCAACGAGGCGGCCAGTTAAAATTAGCTCCACTCATCTCCATTGAAGTTTCCGTGATGCACCCGCACCACAACCACTGTGAATCAGCCCAGCAGAAATTATGGGTCAAGTACAGAAATCAAATCGTCTCCCCCGTCCTCGAGGCTTCACAATGGCCTAATTGCTGTTTTCAACACCAATCTATAAACCGGAGCCTTTTTGCCCAAGTGGGATCGGCCTGGAGCTAAAGCCAACCCGGCACTGCTTGGCTGCTTCGAGGCACGGAGAAGCACAGGGATGGGGAGGCTATAAATAAGCCAATAAACAGCAACAAGGACAAACTATTTCAGAAACGCCGCATTTGGTGGGGCTGAATCCACTCCTGGACGGGGTTTTGCTGGATGAGAGAGCCGGGAGCCACCAGCCAAGCCAAATTCCCCCTCGGCGCTCCTGGCAGCCCACGGCAGTGTGTTTTAATGCACTCCCAAATGGATTAAAACAAACAGGCAGGCCCCCCCATTCATCCTGAATCCACAGAGATGCATCTCGAGGCCAGTTGCCATTTGCCTGGCTTGCTGTGGGCACCTCTCCAGCGGGCACATATAAATAGCTGCCCCTGAAGCCGGAGCCGATCCCGAATGCTGTGCCCCTGTACCCTCACCGGGCACCGCGGCCGCACCAAAAAAGGCAGCTCATCAGGGCAGCCCCAGGATGAAGCCATCCCAGGAACATCACTGGCAGCAGCACCGGTCCCCAGCAGTGGCACAGCACTGCTAGGCATCCCACTGCTAGGATGCCCCCCGAGCATCCAAATTTCCAAGGATTCCTGCTAAACTTTGCCAGGCTAGAGCAAAACTGAGTTATGAAGTCTTGTCACACTTAAGAGCTGAGCGTGTCCTGGCCGGCGGGAGTTAATTGGCTTGACCAGGATAAACATATCAAGTCTGATTAATTCAAGCAGGCTTCCCCAGGCTCTGTAAACAGGCTAAAAGTCGTCCAAGCCCCATCATAACATTGGCTGGAGTGGAAAATCTGAGGGGTTTTCCCTTTGCATGTGCGCAGAGGGTCAGAGGACGGGGTTTTGCAGACACTGTCCTGTGAGATGACACCTTCCCCAGAAGAAACCCAAAAGTGGGGTCACACTGTTGAACACAGCCCTGTTATCCTTAATAAGCACATCAGGAGGCTGAGGAGGAGGAGGTGGAGGAAAACAACCGTATCACCAGCCAGAGGGAAAAGTGAAGTAGCTGGGATGGGGGGGGAATAAACCCAAAGAGGGGAAATACAGCCTGGAGGCTCTGGCTTCACCAACCCATCCGGGTCCTTGCCTGGGGAAAAGCAGCACATTCTGGTATGAACTCCAGCAGATCCTTATGTAAAAGGGAGCAGCACATGCCCACAAAATCCTCAGGAAATATAACAGCCTGGTGTATAGGAATGATTTATCGGCACAGCTCTTGGCTGCAATCCATATATAACCCATAGCGGCTGCAGCAGGATTATCGAAGCAATCAGTCTCGCATCTAATTCAGCAAGGAGAGGGATATTAAAATGAAAAGAGGTCTGTGAAGCCCTGGCAGCAGCTCTGCCTCTTGCTCAGTGCCCACGTGGCTTAAGCGGAAATGAATGGGAGTGAAATCGGCCCCCACGAGAGTGAAGTGATTCCACAGCCCCCTCGGGCCGCCCCAGCTCTGCTGTGAGTGCCTGGTCTCTGCCTGGATCCTGCCTGCTTCCTGCTGGGATGCAGCCACCCCCGGATGGGAACACGCCGACCGATTTTGGGGGAGTGCAGAGGATGACACCTTGCAGCCAGCACAAGATTTAAATGGGAGCATATGGATGCCTCAGCCTGCCCTTCCCTCCCTGGAGCTGCTTCTCTACCCACATGCAGGGCAGGCGAAGGGATGGTGCTGCCATGCACTCGCCTCCCCCCTCCACGTGCTTCCCGGTGGCAAGGCCAGACACAGTGTCAGGATCAGACCCTCCCAAGGCAGTAAGACTTGGTGGCAGCTCAGCAGTGACACCTCCATCCACCCTTCCTTGGGAGTCAGCTCCCACACTGCAAAACAAGCTGCTCACAAAACTGAATTCAAACCACCTAAACCAGGGCAGATTTTACTCACAGAGGATCCTCCCCTGCTGCCACTGAAGGTCTGTGGTTAAAAGCCAACTGGGGCCAGCCTGGGGCAGTTATTGGTCTCCCTGGGCTGAGTCCAGTGGCTATTTTGCTTTCCCTGGTCACGGTCAGCGGTGGAAGTGCCCGTGCCAGGAGTGGTGTCATCTGCAGCAATGGGGGCATCGATCACAGTTTCCCTTCCTACGGGTGAGTGCAGACCTTGCCAGAAATATATTAGTCACTGTAGTATACAAAGACCATATGCATCCCCACCTGACTTTTAATGGGAAAAAAATCTCTCAGCTGCTTCCCTAGAAGTCAGAGGACACCCAAAATTATGAGATACTGGAAACAGGCACCAGGCCCCATCTGCACTCAGCCCCTGTGCCGAAGCAGAGAAGCTTTTCATCATCCCTGGGGCGAACAGAAGAGCCTCTTGTGCTGCCTGGCCCATCCAACACCAGGGAAAGAACTGGGGAAAAAATGCAAAGCCAGGCTGGGAGCACTGTAGTGGGGTGAAACACAGAGGCAGGTTTCAATAGGAGTCACAAAAACATCTTTACCAAGATTTTTTATAATCTTGAGGATTAAGCAATATATAATGAGTATCCCAAGACAAGAGTGTAAGCTCCAGACATTGCATTTGAGCACAGGCTGGGATGAGCTCAGGCCACCACCATCAGCTTGTCCAGCATCATCAAACGGCTCCCAGCTTTCCTGGGAACATCAGCTCCAGCCTGCAATGGCCACAAGAGAGGAAAGGAGAGCAGCTCTGCACTTTCTGAATGCCACTTAAAAGACATTAGGGCCGAGCTGAAAGCAAAGCCTCCTCCAAATTACCTCCCTGGAACAGGGCTGATCCATCAGACACCCCTCATGGCACACTCAGGTATGGGCTTCTGGGATTTGGTGGCTATTTTTCCCAAAACAAAGTGCTGACAGAAAGGGGCCAGGAGGACAGGGCTCCTTCTCCCAGGAGAAGGGTTGTCTCTCCAGTTGGGGCCATGAAGGGAACTCCAGTGGCCACAGCTACCACACACCCTCTCCCCAGCACGGTCCCCCTGGCCCCGACGACCACCTAGTCCTGTCCCCAGGGCTGGTTTCTGCCCCTGTAACATTTCACAGCCGCACAAACAGCCCGCAGTTCCATCACACCAGCTTCCTGTGGTCATCTCGCTTCTGCTTTTGGTTTTTACTGTCACCTCCATGCTCCTGATGCTCCGTGCCGTGCACGTGGCCACAGGGCTGCATCCCACCTCCTATCCACACTCGGTCACTCGCAGCAACCCAACCTGTGGCTGTTTCTAACGAGACCTGTCCCTTTTATGCAGTTGCTCCACCAGCTACATCTTCTGGCCTCTCATTTGCCCCTTGACCTTAAAAATTCCCCCTTTTCCCAACCCCATGGCCTATCTTTCCCTGGCACCCCTGGTCCCAGCGCTCAGTCCCCCGCGGGCAGGAGCCCCATGGGTTCTGTGGGACACCCCGCCCTGTCCCATCCCCGCTCCCGGGATGCCACCGGGTCCCGCGGCGCGTGTCGGGGCCGGCGGGAGCGGGATGTGTGCGGGGCCCTGGCGGCCACGGCGCAGCTCGTGGGAGCGGGATGGGGAAATGACAGCCCCGAGTGCCCGCACAGGTCGGCCCCGAACCCGCGGGGAGCCCCGTCCGGAGGCGATGCCGCTCGCCGCCCGCAGCCCCAGCTCCAGCCCGGCTCCCTCCCCGGCTCCATCCCGGCCCCCGCCCGCACGGTCCCTCCGGGCGCGGCTTTGTCTCCGCGGCCGCGGGCGCATCCCCCGCGCGGGCCCGCCCGACCTCCCCGCCCGCTCCCGCAGCACCGACCTGGCGGGACGCGCCGCTCCGCCGGGGAGCGGCCCCGCGACCCCCGCAGACCCCGCAGCCCTGGGCCGGAGCGCGGCCGCCCGGCGCCGCCTTCGCTTTCGGTTCCGCTCCGGCGGCGGCAGCGAGGGAGGGAAGGAGGGAGGGAAGGAGGGAGGGAGCGATGGAAGGAGGGAGGGAGGGGAGGGAGGCCCCGCTCCGCCCCGGGGAAGGGCAGGTTTCCCCCCCGGGGCAGCTGCATCCTGTCCGCCCACCCCCACGCAAGCCGCTCTTGGGGTGGGTTTTGTTCTTTCGTTTACGCATAATTATTATTTTCCGGTTTTATCCCCCCTCGGGCCGCTCAGCCCCGCCTCGCCTTCCCGCGGGATGCAGCGCGGAGCTCCCGCGGTCCCGCTCCCGCTGCGGGCTCCCCTGCCTCTGGGGAACACGAACCCCACTATCCCTCACCGCCCCTTCCCTCTCCGCCTCTTGCGCGTTTCCAGAGGCTGGGTGCGAACTGGGTTACCTGTGTCAGCTCTCCTGGACCTTCGCTGAGCGGTTTCCCAAATCATCACCTGAAGGGGAGCTTTGGAAACCAGTTGTTTGGGAATGTCACAGCTGCCACTGCCAGGCCATTGCCCCCACCAAACACAGCCCCCATACGGGTTGCAGCTCTGCAGTGGTAGGACAGAACCCTTTATAATACCCCGGCTTGCACCAGCCCTGGGGAAACAGCCCTTACTTGTCCATGCAAATTACTTGGCTTTTCTTCAGGAGCACGTTCCCATCCAGCACCATTCCTGTGCAGAGCTCGCCTGTGGTTTTCAGATGGACTCTGCTTTTCATGAAGCAACAGCTTCAGCCTTGAGTAGATGTGAAAGCCACAGCTGGACAAACCCTCTTCCTCTTTTTGCTCTGAGACCTGTTTGTGGGCACCACTTTGATACTGTAGAGCTCCCGGAGCAGAGCCAGGCTCCCATGCCAGCTTTGTTGATAAATGCTGCTATTTTGACCAGCATCTTGAAAGCCACTCTAGAAATCAAGCTTATGCACTTGCTGTAACATAGTAGGTGCTCCAAACACTTTAAGGACTGAACCCCTTGACAGTGATTAAAACATAGCCGAGAAGGGACAAGCCACCAACACCAGCATTCCCACAAAGCGGGGTTCCTCTTTGTTGTTGGGAAGAGTCACTGTTTTAAAATCAAGGCCCTGATGATCTGCCAACAGCCACAATGCAGCACTAATTAGTAGGATGTGTAAACTAACACTGGAGTACCCTTGTCTCAACCACTTCTCTTTTCTTCCTTACCTGGCAGGGCTCCAGCAGACCCAGGTTTAGGTCTGGTCTTGCTTTCTCTTGCTGACAATGCCACAGTTAAATCTATTGCTTTCAGGCAGGGGATCTCCAGGTGTTAAATGATGTTCAGCTTTTATACAGCCACAGGGTGACTGGCACACCCTTCCCCAAGGTTCACCTACAAGAGGTTTACACTCAGAAAAGTGCAATCCCATCTGCCCTGAAATCCCACAATACAGGCAACAGGAAATTTTCTTCCAAAGTGAGCATCTAATTGCTATAAGACAACGTCAGCACACTGGATATTCAGTTACAGAATCATGGAATGGTTTGGGTTAGAAGGGACCTTAAAGACTATCTTGTTCTGACATGTCCACTGCCATGGGCAGGGACACCTTCTACTGTCCCAGGTTGCTCCAAGCTCCTGTCCCACCTGGCCTTGGACACTTCCAGGGATGAGGCAGCCACAGCTTCTCTGGGCAAGCTGTGCCAGGGCCTCACCACCCTCATAGGCAGTGGGAAGCCCTTCCCCCTTGTCCTGTCACTTCATGGCATTGTAAGTCTCTCTCCAGTTTCTTGTGGGCCCCTTCACCCATAAAAGCAGAGCAGGTGAATGATACACAGCACTGAGGGGAGAACACACAAAATAAAAACATTTCAGCAGAGCTGGGGCTTTTTTTTCTCTGCACAAGGACACGTGTAACCACAGTGCTGGGACTTTGCACCGTTACACCTCTGACTGAACCCTTCTGGCAGCTCCATCTGTTTCTACAGCGTGAACAGCGACTGCAGACAGGTTAAAAGCAAGGACATGTTTTAAATCAGACTCCCCGTTCCACACCACTTAAAAGGAGCACAAAGGAGTTTTGCTTCCACTTCTCACTATGTTTTGTGCCCCAGTCTTCATAAAGCCAGCACTTTCCCTTGTCACTACAAACAAAACACAGGTTTGTTCAATGCCAGACCATGATTTATTGGCAGTTATTCCGAAACACGGATGATTGAATATAATAAAGATGTTTGTAAAAAAAACCCCAAACCCAGAAAAACAAACAAGTCTCATCTTGAAATGCATCACTTGAAGGAATTGATTAAGGGGACGCCGTGTGCTGGCAGTTCCTGGTGCAACTGCCGGAACAACATGGCACATTTGTTCCTTTCCTGGGTCTTGCCGAGGGTGTGGAACAGCCGGGCCTGGAAGTAGAGAACGTCTCTGAGCTGCTCTTTGCAGTCCACCTTGGCAAAGTAAGTCTTGGCTTCATTCAGATTCAAGATGGCAGATTCTAAAGCTGTGGGCAAAAGGGGGACAGTCGTATTTAAGACAATATCACAATAGCAACTCCAAGCAATACAGCTCATTTCTAAGGAGTCCAATTATAAATTCCTCAGCTTTTCAAAACCATTGGTGTCTTAGCAACATGGTCTTCTAGCTGGTTTCTGTTATTCAGCCTTTGCTGCAAAATATGGTGTGAAAGTGTGTAGATAAACAAGGTTCCAGCATAAACAACTGGTGAATACCTAATTCCAACTTAATTTTGTATCTGATAACCAGGTAACACACTTTTTTAATGGTGATGGTGTAGCAGGACACCAGTATCAACACTGGCTTGCGCTTCTGAGCACAGTTTCAGTGATGAAAATTACTCTTCACGCTACCTTCAATCTTCTTTTGTGGAGAGTAGGAAGCTGCAGAAGCCACCTGACATTTGGCCACCAAGAACATGGCACAACCTTTGTCCAGGACAGCTCCGTGGGCCAAGATGGGTTCTATTGCCATGTGCAGGATATTCAGGGCTTGTTCAGGAATGCCAAGGATCAGCTGGAAGAGAAATACTTGCTAGTGTCATACTGGAATCCACTGGTAGAAGCTTCTTCAGGGAAGTCATATGTGTTTCTAATAGTACAATGCACTACAGACAAGGGTGTAGGACAATTATTATTCTTTTTGTCAACTTTTTCCCCCACAATCCTCTTTCAGATTAAACTTGTCAGCAGAAATGAGCTGCTATATGAAATGATTGGGAATGGCTTCTCCACTGAGTCAGTGCTGACAGCCACATCTCTCAGAATAAAAAATATATAACTCAACTCATTGCCAGCATTATTTTTAATACACGAGGCAACCCAAACTCCTTGAAAGCCAGAATACCAGCGTAAAAAATAACCAAAGAAATTAAGGTAGGACAAATTTATGCTGCTTAATTATATGCAATAACTATACCTTTCAGTGATACACACAAAACTCAACTTTTATTAACTTCCTCGAAAGCTTTTACGTTCCAAGTACGCTTCTTGAGAATCAATCATTTAATTCCAACAGGGCTGTGTTCTTAAATCTCACAGGAGTAAAAACGGCAACCAGAACCCTGGAATAAATGTTGCCCTACAGCCCTGTGAAAACACAAATCAGACCTACCTGGGAGAAAGCCAAGTTGAGCACAGTTTCAGAAGCCAAGTACTGCAGGCTGTACTCCCGAGCCAGGGCGAGGGCCTGCAGCAGCACAGGCAGGGCTATGGTGTGACATGAAGATCTCCAGTACAGCTCTGCTATTGACAGCAGCACCCTGACAAAACAGAGGGAAGGAATTACAAACATTGCTGAAAACTTGTTTCCCAAGGAATTTTTCCATCTGTAACAGTATTGGTTTTATTATTAATTACACTACTGCACATACTATAAACTTAAATTACACCCCTAAGAGGAAATGCCACTGAGATATAAGAGATTAAACACTGTAACTACTCTGAAGGTTTGCACTAAGGTACAACCACACACGTTTCTATTTCCTATTTATTTTAGATCCTTTTTCCATAAATCTTTGTGGAACTTGAAGTTTACCAACTTGAAGTTTACCACCTTTTAGTTTACATATTAAATATATGTAGGTTTCAATGCCACAATATTTTGAGGATTCCTCCATAGCATGATTAATAACTGAAATGATTCTGTAATCTCAAAATCACAGCAGGTAATCTGAAGACTAGTGAAGTCTGAACACAGACAAATTGAAATGGCTGATTCTAATCACTGTAAAGTGGCTTTAGTACTCCGAAAATGAAACATTCTTACCTAATCACCATCTCGGTGTTCTTGGTTTTCTGGCAGTGGATCAACAATTTCTGCAGAAGTTTGTGTGCCTCTGACATTTGATTTTGGGCTTTCAATACAATGGCTTTTCTGACGTGGTAGAAAGAAAACATCGCTCTATTTTTGTATTTTAGATACAATTCTGCTCTTCAGGACATGGTAAAACAGGTCTCTATTTTGTGACCTCTGTTTCTTGTAACTGCAGACTGGCACCTTGACAAAGTGCACGCCTGGTACACACACAGGCAGGAGCAAAAACAGATCTCTCTGGTGCCAACTGGACAACTCCCAGACAGAAAGGATCAAACTCATAAAACTGCTTTAGATAGAAACCAGGGATTGCCAAAAACAAAGGCCAAAAAGGCAGCATAAATGGGAGGCCATGCAAGCTAGAAAGCACAAGTCATTATCTGTGAGAAAAAGAGGTATGAGGTAAAGCAGCTAAAATTGGCTTGAGGTAACAAGGATATGGAGCAACAGGAAAACACAAGAATAGGGAAGTCAGGGCCAACTGCACAGCAGCAGGGGATGGTACAAACACCCTGAACCAGACACTGAGCAGAATATTTAAAGATCAGGGAATTCATGATCAGTCCAATTCCAGAAGGACAAGCATCAGGTCCCACAGCTTGAATACTGATCTCCCGGCTGACTGGCACTGGCTGCTTTTACGTGTTTTGCCTCATTGAAAATCAAGAAGGAATTGCTTTAAACAGTAAGTTGGTTTTCATACTCACCAAATAAGTTTTAACTCTATTTTTAACATGTCATTCTCATTTAGAAACAAGAACCCATTAAGGTGAGAGAAAAAAAAAATCACATTGTTCTATTTTGTGAAAACCAGGGCACAGAGGGAGATGCTCAAGGCCTGAGCTCCTTCCCCAGCTATTTGACATAAAAATCTGCTATGTGCTCAGGTTTGAGTAGAGCTACCATAGCAGATTTTAAATTGTTCTCACAACAGATCTACAACTCTAGAATAACAGCAACTTCAGCTATTCCAGTTCTTAAAATGTCCAGAGAAGCAAGAAGAAATTATTATTGCAGGACATGCTCTAAGAGAATAAGCCCTACAGGTTAGACAGCATGACTGTATTAGTTCTGGAAAGGGAAAAACATGTAAGCACACATGAATGCCAGCAATCATTCTGCTAAATTCTTCATTATCTTCACAGGCTACACCTGCAAGTGTATGAAGATCCATCACTTCTTACCTGTACACACCTTCAATGCTGTTAAGTGCTGTAATTCCTGCTACAAGAGAATCTGCTACGTGATATCTGCCATCGTTCATGGCTCGCTCAAACTGTATTTTCTGATCAAACAGCATCCAAAGCTAAACAAAGAACATCCAGGAACAAGTTTTAGAAGTTGTGCCTGCTCATTTTCTCATCCCAAGGCAGAATTTACTTTTTCTTTTCCCCTGTGGGTATTTATGTCTAGACACACCAACTCCACTGTCCAATTATTGGATTTACTAAATCACTGTCCTCGACAGAAATGCTCAGGTCTGGATTAATGTTTCAATATGGAAGCTCACCTACTTGACTGCATTTTAAGTAAAAAGGCTCTTCTAAATCATTACTAATGCTTTGTTTTGTTCTGTGGTGAAAAGAGAAGGACCAGCCTATATTTACTGGGATCTTGAACACCTCAATGTAAATCCTATCTTACAGACTCCTGTGGTAATGTGTTTCCCAGAGTCACACAAAACCCAGCCCATTAGCCTATTCTCTCAGTTATTTCTGGATTGTAATATATCAAAATAAGGAGCACTAATTAGACAGAACTTCGAAGCTCCAAATCAATGCAGAGCATTTAATTCCTATATGTGCTCATGAAGCAGATATATATTCCTCTGTTAATGAAATTTCTATTTAAACAGCTTTATCTTAGGAGGTTGCAGTGGGAGAAATGTCTCACCAGTTTGAAAACAACAGAGGCAGCTTTTCCACAGTTTTGTAGAAAAGCTGATGCTGCACAGCCTCCCACAAGGACAGGAGCCAAGGGAAATGAGAAAATGTATAGCCCAAGGCATACAGAGGGAAGAATTCTGGAACAATGGGATTCAGATCCTACTGTATCATAGTTACATAACTTACAGGCTAAATTATGAAGATTCTACCTGTGTATGCTGACTGTTGGGAGGGAATCTTTCCTTCAGGTGTTTCAGTATTTCAGCAGCAGCTGCAAAGTACCCCTGGAACACAGAACATTTTGATTAATGGGCACCACTCCCCTCCCTTTCAACACAACCCTCAGGGAAACAACTTGCCAAGCAAACACCCTGCATTGTCTTTGCCCTCAATGCAGACATTAAAGGCAGAAAATAACATCAGCCAAGTCTTGCACTCCCTGTCAGTAACACCCACAGTTCCTCTCACCAGATGACATTTTGTGCAAGGAGCCCCAGAACTCACCTGCTCTGCGTGGAGCTCAGCCAGGTGACACAACACCACGGCAAAGGACTCAGTGTTGTTCTGCTGCACGCCCACGTTCACAGCCTCCAGACTGTTCATGCTCAGCAGTGTTTGGGCTTGTTGAAGTGCCATGGTGCTTGTGCAAGAGAAACAGCTTTTAGTTTTCAAGAAGTAAACAACCACCGTTTTTAATCTACAGTTTTGTTATGACAACAGGCTGCATTTTCTGGTGAGTCAGGGGCCTTGGGAAGAAGGAAAACTTGTAAAACAACTGCTATCCAGGGATTCTGGACTGTGCAGGCACATCAAGTACTACAGACTGAAAGCTGCAGACAGTCTAAGCAAAAAGATTCTGAAAAGGGGAGCTAAGGAAAAATTTATGATCTATTTGCCACTAGTAAATGGAAACTCAATCGTTTCTTCAGCACAAGTTTTAAGGCAACACAAGAGAATGGAAATAATTGCACTGAGCCTGTACTGAATCAGAGTCTGATTGCTTCATTTTAGTGCAGTGCAGAGACACAGACATTTGTTACACCTATATAAGTGCATTATGTGCTAACAAGGGCAGTGAGGTAACCCAGGGGTTCCAAACAACCCCAATACCTGCGGCCATATAATCTCCAAATGGCTGTTTTCTGTGCTGTGCTGATGTCAATGAGCTCTGACAGGCTGTGCTTCCAATGCAGCAGATCAGAATCTTTTAAGGCATCCATTAGTTTGTTGGCAGCCTTTCCTGCAAAAGCTCTTTGCTGAACCAAGGACTGTATTCCCAAGGAAGCAAGATACTGGGAAGAAGGAAAAAAAAACCATACCAACAGCATTGAAAGACAACACAGTACACCAGGCTTGCAAATCACACTGGAGCAGAGTTCTAAACTAATAAAAAAATCCCCAAAAGACGTGAGGTTACTCAGCACAGACAAAGGAACACTGCTCCAGGCATTTCTTTAAATACCCACTTATGCACACCCACACATATGTGAATGTCATTTTGTTGGATGTAAAAGGTAATTTCCACTCCCCCACACAGAAATCTTACAGAGGAGGACAGGATCAGTACCTGGATTTCTCCAGTGATGGAACAGCTGTGAAAACACAGAGCCTTCCCTCCCCTTCCCCATCAAGCAGCCACATCTGTTCCCATCTCCCAAAAACAGCAGTTTAGTCCATTTTAGAACAATTCTCTTAACAAAGTAATCACAGATTTGGGAAAGACAGAACTAAACATTAACAGCCAACAGATTCAGGGCACAAACCACCAAAGGGGAAGGCAGCCTTGGAAGATTTCACAGCTGGGACAAGTAAACATGTGTTCAAAGCCCTGCCAGAGGCATCAGCACTGGGTTTCAGAGAAGGTGGAGAAATAAGAACCTCCTTAGAGCACCATATTGTGCCAAAATGGTGCCTGGGGCCAGTAGCCACAGAGTTTTTCTGCCTGAAAATCAAAAAATTTAGGAGGAAAAGCAGTGCTCTGGCATTAAAGCAACTGAACTCTGCTTTGTTAACATGAAGAGCAAAACTTACAGAAACAGCCCCATTTTGGAGTGTTAAAATAGATTTGTTGGAATTCAGTTACATATTTTGAACAGACCAGCCACAAACCCCAAATCTCTTATCACACACTCCCATCACCACATGAGTTTCTCCCAGAATGAAGTTAAGGACGGAGGAAATGGACTCACTGGCAACCCAAAGTGTAAAGATTTGTTCACAGAGTGCTCCAGCAGGACACAGCTATCGAAGATCTTCTGCTCCAGGATGTACAACCAGCTCTAGCAAGGAAAAAAATTAAAATCTCATTGCAAATAGCCAATGGCTGCAGCACTTTTAGCTTGGTTTACTTGTTACAGAATGCACAAAATCTCACTGGAAATACAAACCACTTCAGAATTAATGATTCTGAGGAAACTTCACTAAATGCTGCACAGCAAAATACATCAGAAGTGCAGGGTGGGACACTGGTGTGGCAGCAGCCAGCTCTAGAGGGTCAGTGATGCACAGAAATCCCACTGTTCTGGTAACTGTGGAGTGCAGTACCTCAGGAGTTTGTACCATTTATGTCAATTCATTATAATGTTGATTACAGGGAAAAAACATACAGAAATCCAAGTCTTTCCCTCTAACTTTTCGTTTGCTCAAAAGGCAGCTGGTTACTCTTTGAGAACTCAACAGACAGGAAGAATGAAGCTTATGAAAGACTTTGTCTGTTTAAAACATGTAAGACTAAACTTTGAGCTCAATATTGAGATCTCTGGGATCACAAGTCCTGTTTAAGAAATTAATCCCGAGCTGCAACAAAGCCATCCCACGACCCTGAAGTTTGCTGCCCTGGGTGCCCCACCTGCCAGAAACAATGTCACCCCACTGCTGAACAGCCAAATTACTGATGCCCTGGGTGAGATCCTGCTATAAGAGTTCTGCAACAGCTCCCTGAGCAGAATGACTCAATCCCCCCTATTTGAGGACAGCTCTCACCAGGCAGTGCTGCAAGCAGACATGGTCGTTGGACTCCTGGGCAATCCGAATGGCTTCCTGGAGGGCAAGTTCAGCCTGCTGGCTGTGAGCAAACAGAGAGGGAGAACAGTTAGAATTCCCACAGTGCTTAAGATACAGCATTCTGAGACAGAGGAATATTGATCTAAATTATGCATATGGCACTCAGAAGATAACCCTGATTTAAAAGACTGCTGAGAAGGCCTGTGTTTTCCTCCTGGCACTCAGCAACACATTCTACTTGTGAGGCCAAAATGCCAACTGGAACCCCTGTGTGGGCTTTCAAACCCTATACATGCCAATGTGCCAAGTTATTGTTTGAACAGGGGTTGCATTTAGTATCTGTGTAGAAATTGGTGTTGATCTCAATTTTGCAGTGCCCTTCCCCTCTCCACTCCTTTCACATGATGCCTCCAGGCAGCAATCAATAAATGCAAACCATACATGGAGATGGGAAGGCCAGCTTTATCAACAAAATAAATGCCACCTCTATGGCATTTTTAAAAGCTCAGATGGCTTTTTTTTTAATTATGCTTTTTTCCAGATCATCAACTCTATGTTGACTCGAATGTTAACAGAAAACCAACCACACTTTCTTGAGAATATGGCTGAAAACAGCCATCTGTGTCCACTGAGGTCATGGAAATGTAGGACTGAGAACTTAAGCACCCAGGAAACAGGGACAGGACACAGACAAATGTCAGCTCTTAGACGGCTCAGTTCTTATGGAAACCAAAGAAACGTCAAAATAGAAACAAACCGAGATCCCCAGAAAATCCCGACCCAACTGTCGAACCAGGGAAAGCCCCTTCTCCTAAGGGGATTTTCGGAAGGAAAGGGGTGTGTGTGAGCACTCTGAGGTGCCCCAGGATGCCCGTGAGCTGTGTGGCACAGGGAAGCCCTCACTAGTGGCCGAAGCGGCAGTGCAGGGCCGCCAGGTTGAGGGCAGCGTAGCGCAGGCTCCGCCCGTATCCCTCGTCCCCGTTGCTTTTGCTCTCTGCTCCCGTCAGGATCAGCCGGTCGAAGTAGTGGAGGAGGCTGTGTGTGGAACTGAAGACATCCTTCACTCTGAGACTGTTCAAGTAGCTTAAATAATGCTAAAAAAATGGAGAAAAACCAGCTTTAACGATACAGACCTTAAACCAGTTTGTGTTTATAATTACTATCTATTTTCTTACCGAGAAAGGTAAGAAAATGGTCAGCACCTGCAGCCATGAAATACTGCATGGCCAGAAAGCTGCAACAACACTGATACTACCTGTGCAGAATTTCTGGATAAAACTGGATAATTTCTTGGGCAAAACTGGTTGTTGTCCCTAACAGTTGGTGTCCCATAGGCCAAGATCTGGCAGGCAGAACGATCCCACCCAGACTGAGATCTCTGCATAGGCAGAATCACAAAAGTAGAATCCCTGCATTTATGTGTGACTGAGAGGGGGAATGGAGGCACGACTCCCACTGCATCTGCACTCAGGATACTCAGAAACATCAGCACTGCTTCAAAATGCTGTGCAGACAGAAAGGAAATGCTAAAATTGTGTTTTCTTTTTGGCTTTGAGACCCAGGCAGGGCAATTCTTTTATGTGAGACAAACATAACATTGGAGAGGACTCATGGAGTTGTGAAGTCCAGCCCAGGACTGTGGTAGCCCTTTCAAGGATACATGTCCAAACAGGAGCAAAAAATCCTGTCTGCTTCAGCCCAGGGAGGAAGAGTTAGAAAGGAAAGCAGGGAAGAGTTGACTGGGAACTCATGGAATCTGCTCAAGAACAAGCTGTTCAGGAACAAGGCAAGTGCTCACAGCACAGGTCTGGAAACAACCCTCAGTGGGAATTGTCTGGGTTTTCCCTATAAATTGTTATTAAGCACAGATATTGCATTTAATATTGATTTTTAAACTATGGGAATATGAGGCCTGAAATTCCTTAGAAAATGTGAGAAAGAGAAGTAAGTTTTAGGTTTAGTTAAACAAGAATGCACTCAGTCCCACCAAAATTAGGAGGCTTATATCTGTGCATGAAGCCAGACATGCAGGGAAGTTTAATTAAGGTTTCTGTGCCTTCAGGAGTTTCAGTCTGAATTACTAAACATTTACATGCAACTTGCTCACATTTTTATCATCTGCTTATATTTCAATAGAGAATAAATTGCTCCCAAATAATCCCAGCCTAGAGATAAGAAATCCCTTTACAACCATTTTGGATAAAGAAAATGGTACTTACTGCTTCAGCAATGTCTGGATTAAATTTTAACAAGTTGTTCAATTCCTTTTGTAAAGATGCTGGAGTAAGAGCCTTTGTCTCATCATTCTTTAATAAAGAAGCCTGGAATAAAGTTTGAAAAGTAAGATACGTAACTCCATCAAGAGGGTTATAAATGCATTGTGATACAGGACTGTCAGGTTGTTATCTGCTTGGAGAGAACATTAAAGGAGATTTTGTAACAGCTCTGTCTACTGTGGCACTGAAACATCAGTGTCAGTTTTATTCTGTACTAAATTATAGCGTTCACTTTCCAGAGATCACAGAGACCAAGTCAAATAAAAGCTTTTTCAAAGGACTGTTTAAAGGTACTTAAAAGAATTCTGGTGAAATTTCCCCTTGAATAATTAACACAACATATTTCTCACTGGAATTACACGTATCTTCTCACAAAAAAAAAAATTCAGGAAAATAAATACAACTAAATTCAGAGTTTGCTTTGGCAAGTAGTTCAATTAATAAAAAAATTGCAGTAATCTAGTTACTAGAATAAGCATTACTGAATACTGAATTCCTGACATTTGTGCCCATGTGTATTTCTGCTCCATTTTGTATTTACCAGCTGGAATAATCAACAAAACTGCACATTTCACAGACATCAGATCTGAGGCGACCAGGGAGAGCGGAAGGACCTTCCCAGAACCAAATATCAGCATATGGTGATGTCTAGATAAAACACTTTGAGCCCCAAGTGCTCACACTGAGCAACAACATGCAAGATATCAACAAATCTTTAACAGATTTATCGTCATGTCTGACACTCTGGATAAAAGTCAAGGTGAAATTCAAGTTACGGAACATTTACCCCACTTTATTCAGAATTAACATACCTGCTGAGACAGAAAATACTCTGCTTGCTTCTGGGAAAGAGGACCACTGCAGGATATCTCTTCTTCCCTGGTAAGAAATGCTCTGGTTACAAACAGGGGCAAGGAAATAGAATAAGGAAATACATTTTATCAGATACTCCATAGTTTTTGCTTTATAAAGTTTTATATTAAAGCTCAAAGCAGGACTGAAAACTGAGAAAACTTAACGAAGAGTAAAATTTACTGCATCAAAACCAGCAATCCAAATGATTTCACACAGTTTAATTGTAATCTTCAACGTGCAGAAACTGTAGTAGACAGGAACTTTACCCTAAATACAACCTAAAAAACCCTAAAGAAAAAGAGCAGAGAGATGATTTGGGGTTGGCACATTCAACTGAATTTGCTCTGTTTTTCCTTTCTTCTGCAGATTGTCCCAGTGAAATGAAGTGGCATTTTGGCCACACACATCACTCCAGAAAACAGCTGTTCTGCCAGAAGTTTATTCCATGGGAAAACAGTAAGTAGACCACCCAGCCAGACCCCAAAGCTGCTGTCTGACTGCTGCTGCAGCAACTCCTGCACAAGCACAAGTTTATACAAAGACAGTTTAGAAAGTACATTTTAAATATATGGATACAGAAAATACTTTTAGGATTATTCTTATACTTCTTTAGTAGGTGAAAACTCTCAATATTTGCTTCTTTTTGAGGTATAGAGAGTGAGTTCTTTTATTACGAGAGGGGTAGAGAGAGAAGCCAAAAACACTAAGCTTAACTTTTCTTTATCAAGTAAGCTTTCCTTCCTGGAAGTCTCCAGCAAGCTTTAGCACATGACAACCAGAGAAGTCAAGCAGCAGTGGGGAAATTGTGGGCAGCAACTGCCCTTCAGCCTGTGATTCCCTAAGTGAGGATGAGGCACTGCCACCTTCCATGAGCCACTGACAACAGCTACCACATGGTGGCACTAAGAAGTAGCCACACAGCTCAGCCCGGGTTTAGGAAGCTTTAAAAAAATCCAGGATTGATTTCTTTAAGAGGCAGAAAAGGCTTTAGTGTGACTGTATCACCTTAATGGTCCGTCGAGTTCTTCCTTCTCCATTTTCCCATCCAGCTCCTCCGGATTTGTGAGTTCCATGTCACTCTCATCAGCTCCACTCTTCTTCTCATCCCTTTGGAAGTACTGCTGAAGGGCTGTGTAAAGTTTATAGACCTGGCTGAAAGAGAGTTTGTTGTATGCCAGGATCATGTGGCGCAGGAACAGACCTGGAAAGGGAAACACCGTGACCGAGAGCTTAAACCATATTGTTTCATTTCTCATTTAACAGAAATTAATGAGAAATTTAATAGAAATTAATGAGCCTCATCACAGCTTTCCAAGTGATAAAACTCATTTTTTTCAAGGTGTAAATCTGGTCTTAATTTTGGTGCAAATCTCAAAAATAATCTGATCACGGAAAAATTGTTAAAATCAGTAACAACCTGACACTATGCAAAATTATTGGTTAATATGAAACATCTGAGCAAGACAAAAATCTTACACCTCCCCAAAAAGAAAAACAAAGCTGTATTCTGTCTAAACTACAGCAAATACAGGTATCACAGCAAAAATAACTTACGGATAGCAATTATTTACCTACTACACTTGTTTTATGAACTTCTGGCTCTGTCCCTGTAAATGAGTCTGAAAGGTCATCAAAAAACTGCTCCATATCTTTCAGTTCTCCTTCTACCATAAGTTTTAACCTAAACAGGGAGAGAGAACAGCATTTTTTTTTTTTAGGGTATTCATACAGACATCAAATAAAATACTCTCCTGTTTCAGGCATAAATGAGTAAACACAGACAGAACCAAATGGAAACTCATTCACTGGGGTCAGAAGGTTTTTATACTCGTGAGACAAATATTCAATAAAAATAGCGATAATTATAAAAATAATGATGATTATAATAATATGAGTTATTTTTTCCTTTTAAAATAGCTATTTTAATAAAAATAATAATTAGAAAATATGGCTACTGTAACAGAACAAATAGGAACCCAAAATTTTTGATTTTTTTAATTTTAAAAATTTAAAACCTTTGATCAGATTATTGGAACTGTTGCTGCTTCAGCGAGTTATGTGTGAAAACAGACCTCCTGCACCATAGCAACTTTAAACCTGATGCCTCCCACGTCTGGTTTGCACCTTTCATTATTTGCTGATGAGAAGTAACAGAAGTGCAGGAGCACAGTTTTGCCCCGAATGTGTGACTTTTAAAACTGGACGTTTGCACGTTTCGGAGCAGTTTTTCGGTGTCAGGGCCGGCACGGACAGAGCGGAGGATCCAAACGCGGCCCCGGCAGCTCCTCCCCTCCCCGCCCCGCCCCGCCCGGCCCCGCCCGAGGCGTTTCCCGCACCTGATGTGGACGGAGCTGGCGAGCTGCGGGCAGCACTCCTCGATGGCCGCGCGCAGCCGCGACAGCGCCATGTCGGGACCCTGCGGAGCACAGCGACATGTCGCGACAACAGGCCACGGCACCACGGGCTCCCCCCCCCCGCTCCCTCCGCCCCAGGCCCGCCCCCGACCTGCAGCAGCGGCAGCAGCAGGCGGTTGAGGCGGCGGCGCTCCAGCAGCCCGAGCTGCGCGCCGGCGCGGCCCAGCTCGCTGAGGAGCACGAGCAGGGCCATCTTCTGCGGGGTGACCCAGTCGCGGACGCCGAACACGTTCGCGTGCACGACGCCGTTGCTCAGCATGGGGTTGAAGTACAGGCTCTCGTGCACGCTCGCCATGGCGGCGCCCGGGGGACCGCGGGGCCGGGCGCACCGCCCCCGTCGCCCGGGAGACCGCGCGCGCCCCGCCCCGCCGCCCAATCGCCGCCGCCGCCGCCGCCGGCGCGCGCGCGGCGCCGCGGCCAATCGGAGGGGCGGGAGGGGAGGAATGGGGGAAGCTGTGCGACGGCACTGGGGGGACGGTCCGGCGCTCTGAGCGCGGGAGAGACGTTCCGGGGAGAGAAGTGGCCGCGGAGAGAAGGCCTCGAGGCGTCGCCCTGGGGCTCCTTCCCCAGGGCTACCCCGGGCTATGGGGAGCCATGGGACGGGCTCTGCAGAGCTCTGGAACGGGCTGTGGAGAGGTATGGCCACAGGCTGTGGGGAACTGTGACAACAGGCTGTAAGGAGCTGTGACCATGGGCTGTGAGGAGCCATGGCAACGGGCTGTGAGGAGCCATGGCAACGGGCTGTGAGGAGCCGTGACCATGGGCTGTGGGGAGCCATGGTCCTGGGCTGTGGGGCGGCCACAGCCCGTCAGGAGTGACTGTGCACTGGAACAGGCTGCCTGGAGAGAGTGTGGAGTGTCCTTTCGGAGGAGGACTTGGGGGTGATGGCTGACGGAAGACTCAATGTGAGCTGGCAGTGAGCAACTGAATCCTGGGATACAAGTGGATGTGGCACTTTGCAATATGGCTGAGTTTACAAGGTGGTGATCGGTCACAGGTTGGACTTGATGATCTTTGAGGTCTTTTCCAGCTATAATGACTCAGTGATTCTGTGATTACCAGAGATGGCCACACTTGTACCAGGTGAGGCAGAGGTGACCACAGGCAGTGGCTTGGTGGGGCTACTGCCAATTTTAGGAGCTCTCTAAACACAGACACAGAGTCTGAATTTAGAACAGAAACATCGTTTGTTCTACACGGGGTGCAAGGTGGAGTTTTCCAGAAATCAAGCATCCCAAGGAGTAAAAAGTTACATCTTTTATACAGTAAAATTTACATGAACCTACCTATCCAATACATATTCTCTCTGCTCTGACAGGAGTGTTTCCATGTTACAGACAGAGAACACCACGGACTGAATTCACCCCTGTTTGGATTTGCAAGTTAATTGTGATGCAACAAAGACGTTTCCACATGTAAGTTTTTATTTTCTCAATAAGTTGTTTAAAGTACTTCATTAAGGCATCGTATTCCCAAAGAAAATACTCCAATTATTATAATAGTTCTCATTTTTGTAAGTGAGAGCAAAACAAAACTCAGTGTTATTATACATCTGCATGTCCCCGGGGATTTCGTTGCTCTGCTCCTGATTCATGCCTGGGGGTGGTGAGAGGGGGAGGAGGAGGCAAATCAAGTGGGGAGTAATTTTCTAGAATACATTTACATTTAAGAAACTTAACATTGTAGTTAGTTGCTGCTGGCGTAATTAGTGATCGTTTCCCAGCCCTCAATGAACTCATTGAACTATATCTGAATATAAAACCCGGGAAGTAACTCCAGCTATTATGTTACAAAGGTCAATTTGCTGACATTTCCTGAAAATAAAGCACGATGGCTTTGGGTGGAAACACGGAACTGGTGGCGTGGCTGGGCAGGGAGGGGAGGGAGATGAGATAAAGGCTGGCCTGCAGCAGCTTGTGCAGAGCTGGGAGGAGAAAGGAAATGGCAAACATCTGGTTCTGATGTTTCTGTGCAAGGCTCTGAAGCTGAAGTGTGAATTCTGCTGACAATCCTTCAGTGCGTGGTACAAAGAACACTCAGAATACACTTTTAAAGTCTATTTAAATGAGCTCAAACGCCTAAAAACCAGCCCTCCAAATTCCAAATAAGCAGTGAGAGGTGATGTTGGTTACATTAAATTCAAGATTAGGTAACAGAGTTGAAAAAGTCATCTTCTATCTTACCTAAAATAGCCCTTGAGTAACATCCCTGAGCTCCTCAAACAGGAAATGGCCTCTGTCTGAGATTGGGGATCCTTCCATTTCTGTGCTGAATCTGTTGAACCAAGTCTCTGCAGCCTGAAAACCTTCTCACAGGTAGTTCCACAGTGCTGTGTGTCTCTAGAAAAAGTAAATATCATAATGGCAAAGTGAAAACTATAATGAGAAAGCCAGTTGTGTCCTGGGTTGCATCCAAAGGAGTGTGGCCAGCAGGTCAAGGGGGGGATTCTGCCCCTCTGCTCTGCTCCTCTGAGACCTCACCTGCAGTGCTGTGTCCAGCAGTGAGGCCAGAGGAGGCCACCAAGGTGATCAGAGGGCTGGAGCAGCTCTGCTGTGAGGAAAGGCTGAGGGAATTGGGATTGTTCAGCCTGGAGAAGAGAAGGCTCTGGGGTGACCTAATTGTGGCCTTCCAGTACCTGAAGGGAGCTACAAGAAAGATGAAGAGAGACTTTTGACAAGGCCTGGAGTGACAGGACAAAGGGGAACGACTTCACACTGCAGAGAGTTCAGTTAGATTAGATGTTAGGAAAAAATCTTCCCTGTGAGGGTGGTGAGGCCCTGGCACGGGTTTCCCAGAGAAGCTGTGGCTGCCCCATCCCTGGAAGTGTCCAAGGCCAGGTTGGATGGGGCTTAGAGCAACCTGGGCTAGTGGAAGGTGTCCCTTCCACTAGAGGGGTTTGGAACTAAATGGTCTTTAAGGTCCCTTCCAACCCAAACCATTCTGTGATTCTGTGACTCCTCCTATGGGGGTTAACATCCAACCTGAAATTAAGTTTGTCTTTTTTAACTTTACTATAAAATTTTGCAGATTGTTAAACCCAAATTAACATTCCTGGGAGGAATCCCTTCTGTACCTCTCTCTCTGGTGATGTGTAAAAGCACGGGAGATTACGGAGCCGCAGCGAGGCACCACCACTTGTTACTTGGTGGCAGAAGTAAGTGGGACATCTCGCAGTAATAGATTGAAATCTTTTAATGCTGCTTTGGCACGACCCAGAAGGCTCAGTGAGGGCAAGTCTTATTAATAGAACCTCTCCAAGTGCTCCTTTTCACCCACGGAGTAGCCGGCAGAGTTAAAGATCCTTGTTTAAAAACCACCGACGTGGTTACAATTTAGGCAAATGCAGTAAAAGTGATCTCAAATCACATGTTAAGAATATGATTCATCAAGATCTGCCCGAATTAAGGCAGGAGTGGCAGGTGCAGCTGCCAGCACAGTCACCAGATCTCAGCTCTGTCAGGCCCACGTTACTCCCTAAAACATCTGTGCTTGGGAGGATTGTTTTTTGGCAAGTCCTTAACAGAGAGAAAGGGAAAATGTTGGGTTTTGCTTGGTTTGGATCATCTGTGGGGCAGCTTTTACCCTGTTACAGTGACTGCATGGAGCTCTTATGCTTTAATGTAAGATTATTAACAAAAATATGTGTATAGTTTGGTAGTTCAAGGTGAATCCGAATAGACAGAGTTTAGATGACACAGAAGTTTTTAAAACCAAACTCCACTGATACTTCTGAAGGTGTCTTCAAGCAATCTCTTGCATGAGAAATGTGGGGAGTGTGCCATATCTTGTTCCAACAGTGTATTCACAAGGCTTTTCTATTTTTTCAGTTGCTTTGACTAAAATTGCAAGCTATTATTGGAAAAAAATGACATTTTTATTAAACCATGTGTAAAAGTTCAGAGCACATCTGAAGCTTGTTGAGGAGCATAAGAATTTCCAAAAAAAGGTGACCTGATTTTGAAATAAAACATGGTGTCAGTGCAAATCCAGAAGTTGGACTGTGTGAAGTACCTGCTCCTACTCCTAAAGCTGCCAGGACTGTGTCCTTCACGTGGCAATTACACACTGATTTTTTTGACTCAGTTCTTGTATCTGACTTGCTCCAAAAATAGATCCTTTCTGCAGAAATCAGCAGACTGTATCCAACCCTTTGTAGGGGTAAATTTGATTTGTGGGCCATTTTTATTTTCAGCCACTTTTGTCTGTTCCTCTTTTTGGCAAAGGCCTCCCTTGCTTTTGGCCCTGTGTGTTCTTATGTAAAGCTTTCCCAAAGCCTTGGTGGGGTTCGTACTGCTGGGGTTTCTTTAATGTAATCTTCTGGTTAAAAGCTTTTTGTCCCTACAACCTATGGTTATTATTTATATATATATCCCATTCACAGCCTAGGGAAAAAAATAATGGCATCTAGAAGCTCACTGGAAGTGGATTTTTAAATAATAAACCTTCTTTTCTCGTATTTAAAGATTATCACCAAAGGGCTTGGTAGAATAAATCTGAAAGAGGTGGATTTAGGTTAGATGTTAGGAGGAAGTTCCTTACTCAGAGGGTGGTGAGGCCCTGGCACAGGTTGCCCAGAGAGGCTGTGGCTGCCCCATCCCTGGAAGTGTCCAAGGCCAGGTTGGACAGGGCTTGGAGCAACCTGGGATAGGGGAAGGTCGTTAGGGTTGGAAGGAACCTCTGGATGTCATCCAGTCCAACCCCCCTGCCGAGGCAGGGTCACCTGGAGCAGGTGACACAGGAACATGTCCAAGTGGGTTTGGAATGTCTCCAGAGAGGGAGAGTCCATGCCCTCCCTGGGCAGCTCCAGGGTTCTGCCACCCTCCATGGAAAGAAGTTCTTCCTCATGTTGAGGTGGAACTTCTCGTGTTTCAGTTTATGGCCACTGCTCCTCATCCTGTCACTGGGCACCACTGGAAAGGGTCTGGCACCATCCTCTGACACCCCTTGGAGGTATTTATATGGATTGCTGGGATCCCCCTCAGCCTTCTCCGGACTAACCTGGCCCAGCTTCCCCAGTCTCTCCTCATAAGGGAGATGCTCCAGTCCCTTCAGCATCTCCGTGGCCTCTGCTGGACCCTTTCCAGCAGAAACTTGTCTCATCCTGAGGAGCCCAGAACCGGACACAGCACTCCAGGAGTGCCTCGCCAGGGTCGACTGGAGGGGCAGGGTCACCTTGGTGCCACCATCGGAGCCACGAGCTGTCCCACTATAAGTGACACCATCGGTGCCCCCGGACCCCACAGTCCCACCGTCGGTTCCCCCCGCTCCCTCCCTCCTGTCCCGGCCCCGCTCGGGGCATTTCCTTGCCCCGCCCATCACCGTCTCGTCCCCTGCTCCTATTGGCCGCTCCCGCTTGCCGTTGGGGCTGCGCAGCCAATGGGCGCGCGGCGCGGCGGCGCGGCAGCCAATCGTCGTGCGGCGCGGCGGCAGGGCCCGCCCTCCGAGCGGCCGGGCGACGGGGCCGGGAGGGGCGGGGGCGGCGGCGGCGCTGGAGCGGCGGGAGCGGCCATGAAGGTGAGGGGGGAACCGTGAGGGTGAGGGGCTTTGTCCGGCGAGGAGAGCGCCTTTCCCTCTGCGGGGAGAGAGGGAGGGAGGGAGGGAGGAGGGGTCGAACAGCGGAGGGTGACGGGGCCGGGCCCCCCGTAGGATGTCCGGGCCGGGCCTCCCCTCAGGCCGCGGCCGCCGTCCCGCTGTGAGGGGCGGCCGCGCCGGCCCCGCCGAGCGGAGGGGCCCCCGCGCCTTGTGCTGAGTCAGCAGCCGGGCAGGGCCCGGGCTGGGCCTGAGAGGGGCACAGCGGGGGCTGCCGGACCCCGGGGCGCTCCCGAGGCTCCCGGGGCTGTCGTGCTGTCAGGGGGAAAAGCTTTGCTTGGTCTAAGGGAGGGTCGAAAGAGGAAGTTTCAGTTAAAAATAATTAAAAATGCATCCCTTCCGCTGCTGTCCCGCTGCTCTGGTAGCACCCCCTGCTTGCGCAGGTGTGTGGGGGACAGCGCTCGCCCTCCCGGCTCAGCTGCCTTTCTCAGCTGGAATCCTCCTCAGGTAACACCCTGGCAGCCAGAAACAGCCGCAGAGAAGTTGCAACGCAGTGTTTTGCCCCTATAGGACGCACATAAGGTGCGGAGAGAGAGGATGCTCGATGGCAGCTGGCGAGGAGAGAATATGGAAGTGGAGAGTGGTGGTTTTGGTGCAGAAGTTGGCAGCGTTTTAAGTGATTCTCGAGGGAGGGAGTTTTTGTTTTACCGTGTCTCATTTGTGTGTTGTGTTGGTGCCTTTCAGCACGGTCTCGTTTCTTTTGCAGAGCAATCTGAAGAGTCTAGACTCTGTAATTCAATTATCAGTTAATGACCTGAGGGCATAGGAGGAATCCACGGGTGGTGTAGATAGGTTAAGGAGAAAATTAATGCTGCCCAGGTAGCCCTATCTTAAACCTTAAAATGACTGAGTGGTGGTTGGCAGTAAGATAAAGAGATTCTCTGTTTCATACTAACAACATTCATGCGTCCAAAGTGGGTAACGAAAAGTTCCTAAAACTATATTTATTTAGTGTTGACAGTGATGTCTGAGCAGTTGTTACAGGCTCTGGAATAAAATAGGTCTAAGAAGCAGGTGTGAAACCCTCAGGCAGGGGCTGTGGTAGCAAATATCTCATGTCCCTTTAGTCATTGAGTGTTCTGCTGCTGCCTTGACCCCCCAAAATGACCACAGTTGTGTGAGGAAATGAGTTGAATTTTGACAGACTCTTTGGGTTCATTGTTTTATTTTTCTGGTATTTGTATGTGGCTTTCTCTGAAGGTGAGAAAAAGTATTTTTCAAAAGTCTCAAGTTTTAAAACTCGGAGCTCTGATGAATTAAGTCATTGGTTTTCAGGTTCTGTTTCTGGAAAGTTAATTCCTCTTGCCTAATAAACTAGGATAATTATGTGTAACTTGTTTTATCCAGGAAAAATTAATATTGATCTGTTTTCTGTTTTTATTATTGAGAAGTAAAAAACAAGCCTTAGTTTGAGGATTGGATTTCATATAGAAATTAGTTACTACAGGAGTTACAGCACCACGTCACTGAGCTGATGTGCCTGTTCTGGTTGATTTGGGCTTCACAGCAAGAATTACAAGTCTCAAAAGCAATTATTTTCTGTCTTTGTACTTTGGGGAAACAAAAAGAGGTTGCTCTAGAATGAAAAAGAGAACAACTGTTAAGGGAAAAAAAAGATGAAAAAATAGTTATGTTTATAGGAAGTTGCACCCCTCAGCTTCCTTCCAGAGAGAACCTGATGTGATTGTTTACCCCTCCTTTTTTTTTTTGAGCAGGTTTCAGGGAGCCACCTGACAGTGATTAAACATGTGACCTGAACAGCTTGGAGTCCAAATTCCGCCTCTGAGTAGAATGTGCATTTTTGATAGAGAATCCAGCACTAAAGGCTTTCAAGGATAAAAAGTAGCGCTTTTTTTTATGTGTCTAGGATTTTTTGTAGTGTTTTAAGACTGTGTGACTCAAAACTGAAATCCAGTCAAGAGAGAATAAGGTCATTTAAAGTTGTTTTAGTTCTTGTTAGGCATTTTGTAAGGCAACAAAACAAGGGGCTTCAGGGAAGTCTTGAACAGCATTTGCCTCTCAGTGAAACCAGACTGTAATTAGCTTCTAACGAAGATTGGTTTTCAAGTTTAAACCCCAGGAATGTTTTTTTAGAGAGAGTTTTGTTGTGAGTCATACAGGAGCTGGATTAGTTCTGGAGCAGATCCTGCAGGGACAGCTCTGCATTAATCATGAGAAATCGCTGTTTCTGCCTCTCGGGGTTTGCCCCTCACCTACTACAGCCCGTCAGTCTCCTCCTTCCTTGCTCTGTGTCACCTCCTCGAATTCCTGACTCTTCTCGTGGGGAATTCTGCTGGAAAAGGAGTTGTGAATGTGAGCTCCCTGTGCCTGCGTTGGCCTCTCAGAGGCAAATCTTTCCCACTTTGGATTTCAGCTGGAGTGGAGCTCGTGGGGCTGTCACAGGATTCCTGGTGCTCTGGGAATTCACACCACATGCTTCCGGGCTGACGACAGATGGAGTGAAGCAGCTCCTCAGTAGCAAAGTCACATCTGATGGGGGCCTTCAGATATTAATTTTCTGCTCTTGCTTCTTGATGTTTCCAGGCGGGAGCTACTTCCATGTGGGCTTCCTGCTGCGGATTGCTGAATGAAGTCATGGGGACGGGCGCAGTGCGTGGCCAGCAGGCTGGATTTGGGGGAGGTGCTGGCCCATTCAGGTTTACACCAAGTACAGACTTCTCAGCATATCCAGCTCCAGCTGCAGCCAGCACTAACATTGTCTGCAAAGCCTGTGGACTTTCCTTCTCAGTTTTTAGGAAAAAAGTGAGTATATTTCCTATTACATTGTATTTTTACCCTATGAACTAATCTGTGGCATGCTGGGAGATGAGTGTGTGTTTCTCAGAAAACGAAGGCAGAAATCCAGGGAGGGAGGAAGTGCCTTGTTCTGAGGTCACAGGAAATTACTGTCAGCCAGGATTAGAAGTTAAGAGGTCTCATGTTCATTAGTCAGTGACACGTTGGATCTGGGCTGACCTGGAAATTAACAGACTCTCATTTGTGAGATACAAATGTGTTGGCTTCAGGATCTTGAACATTAAAGCAGATCTGGTTTTGAAGATGGCACCAAACACAGTGGTTGAGTACTGGAAAGGACAAACTGCGTGGTGGAAAAGGTAAAAACTCACAGTACAGTATCACAGCCTCTTTCTGGGAATTCCTAGTGCAGTTCTGGTTGTTTCCTAACCAGCTTTAGAAGCTGTTGTGGTCCAACAGCCTGTTGCTTCTTTGGGAGACAGGCAGGTGGGTTAATGCAGATAAATAAAATAGAGATTATTAATATTATTTCTGTGTGCCACAGCTGTCCAGGCTCGTCATTTTATCCCCTCAGTGACCTAATCCTCGGCAGCTCTTTCAGATGATTGTGAAGCCTCTTCCCTCCATCTGTGTGTTGTTTCCCCCCTTCCTGGGTGTCCTGTTGATCACATGGCAGACTCTTTGTTGAATCAAGTGTTGTGTAGGGATGTTTTCTGAAGCTGATATTAATTTCCTAAAATCCTGAAAGCCTCAGAGAGTTTGGGTTTGTTCACAGCAGATGAAATGCTGACAGTCTTGTCTATTCCAGCTTTTGTGTATTGTGAGTGTTTTGAACAAAGCTCTCTTCAGAAATGACATCTGGGCATTTGGGAGTATTTCCCTACCATGTGATTCATCACATCCGAAGCCTACTTTGCATTCTGGGAATCAGTTGAGGAAGAAGTTGAGAAGTTCTTTAAAGTTTGGGGGTTATACTCTTTTTTTTACACATGATAAGAGCAGCAACAGTAAATCCAGAAGTGTTTTAACAGACCATAAAATTGGTTTCAGCTTTGTTTGTTGGTTAAACTACAACTTGAGTACTTTATTCATTTGTTTATTCTTAATGTTTTTAACTGAGATTTCATATCAGCTTCAGTATTGCCGCAAAAGCGAGGCACTGCCTTGGAGCCCCTGCAAGACTGTCTGACAGGGCAGTTTTCTGGACTTAAATCTTAAAAATTCCATATGTCACAACTGACAGTGGAAAAACAAATAGTAAATTCCGTAGCCTGGAGAAGGAAGGAGCAGGGCCTGGATTTGTTTTCTGTGACCAACAGCTGAATGGCTGTTTCCTTTCCCTTTAGCACATGTGCTGTGACTGCAAGAAGGATTTTTGCTCCGTTTGTTCAGTCTCACAAGAGAACCTCCGGAGATGTTCCACCTGTCACTTGCTGCAAGAAACAGCCTTCCAGCGACCTCAGCTAATGAGATTGAAAGTGAAGGATCTGCGTCAGTACCTGATTCTCAGGAACATCCCAACAGACACCTGCAGGGAGAAGGAAGACCTGGTGGATCTGGTGCTGTGCCACCACGGATTGGGGTCGGAGCAGGACATGGACGCTGGCAGGTTGCGCTCGTCACGCTCACAGACCTCGGGGTTTTTTACTCATCCCTTTTCCATGTCTGTATCCATGTCCAATCCAGGAGAACTTGCAAACAGAAGGGGAAGCACAGGAAGTGGAACACCTTCACGGGTACAGTAATTGCCATGTTTAATGGTGTAGCACTGGGGGGTTTTTTTGGTTTGTTTTTGAAGTTCTGCATCGATTTAAAATAAAACACCAATTGGTACAGTTTGGAGGGGCAGGAAAAACACCTTTTGTATCTCACACCTGAAACCAGCAGACTACTAGGAAAGGTTCCTAGTTTAGGTTAGAGGTGACTTAAACCAGTACTGATTGGTAGCAACTGAAACTTCGGAATGTCATCGTCACCTGTGATCACCTTGGTACGAAGAAAAGTGTTTTATAAGGGAATAATGTGTTTTTATTCTGAATAGTTTCATTTTGTACACAGGGCCAAACGGAAACATCTGTAAATAACGAAGAAGAAGAAAGTGCAGAAGAGCAGGTGAGAGATGAACTATCCAAAGAATAGATTTTTGGCATGTGACACCATGAAGTGTTTAGATCTCTCAGCATTTAGCCTCATGCTCTGGTTCTTCCAGAGTTCGCCGTGTCAGGCAATGAATGTCTGCACATACTCACTTAGAAAATAATTAAACTTTAGCCAAGCTGCTGCAGCCTCATGTAGCTCCAAATGTGGGGCTCTGAGCTTATCAGGACAATAAAACCATACAACTGATGTGTTTCAGACCCCTGGACTGTCCAGGAAGCGAGCGAGGGCGTCGCTGTCCGACATTTCAAGCCTGGAAGACATCGAAGGGTTGAGTGTTCGGCAGCTGAAGGAAATACTGGCCTGTAACTTTGTCAACTACTCAGGATGCTGTGAGAAGTGGGAACTTGTGGAAAAAGTCAGCAGACTGTACAGAGAGAGCGAGGAAAACCACAAGACACGTAGGTTTATACTTTGTTCTCACTTTCTTAAGACTCTGCGTTTTCTGGTTTCTGGTGTTTGGTTCTGCCAGCAGGACTTGGTGTCTGACTGGGAACGCCTGGAAAGTGGGTTTTAGCAATGCAAGGTGCCCCTAGAGTAGCTGAACATGGCTCTAGTAATTAAACGAAGCTTTCCAGGGTTGTGCTGGTTTTTCTGAGACTCTTTTCCAAAGCCTGGAGAGCTCAGCTTTCACAGGGAAGATAAAATTGCACAACTGAGAACCGGTTCCTCAGAGAACATGAAACTTGGCACCTCCATGTGCTTCGCTGGGTTTCAGAGGGCATTAGCCAGAGCTGCTCCTCAGCTGTGCAGGCCAGGGCAGTTCAGCTCTGTCACTGCAGAGCAGAATTAAAAGCTACAGTGGCAAAAGTCCAAGTGGTTTGGTCTGAGTCCATGTTTTCATGGCGAGGTGGTTCTGTGGCTGCAGCTCAGTGACTGGGGTTGTTCTTCTGTTCCACTCAGCAGCTGGAGTCTTTCACTTGTGTGGTTACAGAATATCCCCAGACCAACTCCTGCTCACACAGACAAAGCTTGAAAAAAAAAAAAATCTTTAAACTTAGGATTTTTAGTTTTTTCACCATGGTCTGATGGAACATTCAATTATTGATGAGGATGTTGGCTATTTGCAACGAAACCTGACATGTTTTGTTCAGTTCTGCCACCTTTATGGCCTACTTAGGGCTTCCACTTCTTAGTCTGCTTTATTATTATTGTGTTTAATCTTCTGAGGAAAATGTTCTGCCAAACACTGAGCTCTGGGACAGAAAACCAACATGCTCTGAATTTTAATCCAGCATGTTATTTCAGTCATTATATTCTGAATTGAAAATGGCTTTCTGAGTTTAAAGAATGGAGCTAAATAGGGGGATGTTCACTGAGGGACTTTGTAGTGCTTTTGGAGGAATAGAGACTAATTCTTAGCTGGGGATTAGAAAAACTGTTGTGAGGAGGGAGCAGCACGGGAGTGGAGCGTGGCCGGGCTGGAACTGCCCCGGTCCTGCAGGGCCCAGGGGCCTGACCCATCTCTGTTGGGTTTCAGAGGGTGAGAAGATGCAGCTGAACGAGGACGACGACAACCTGTGCCGGATCTGCATGGACGCGGTGATCGACTGCGTGCTGCTGGAGTGCGGCCACATGGTCACCTGCACCAAGTGCGGGAAGCGCATGAGCGAGTGCCCCATCTGCCGCCAGTACGTCGTGCGCGCCGTGCACGTCTTCAAGTCCTAAGCCAGCCCCGGCTCCCCGTGGGCAGCAGGGCCAAGCCCCTGCAGCCCTCAGCTCCTTAGTTCTCAGTTAAACATGGCCACTTGAGCACCAGGTTCTGGAGTTTGTGAAAGTTTTTTCTACCCCCCTCCTGCAGGGCAGGGCTGGGCAGGCCGAGGCCAGACCCGTGTGCAGGGCTGGCGCTGCCCCGCTGACCCGATCACCCTGTTGTTGACTGTTGGAGTCAAAACTGTTTACAACAGTTCTTGCTCTCTTCTGAAGAATCTCCTTACATGTTCAGCACTCGGCAAGTGGTCAGCAAGCACCTCTGCTTGAGCCTGTGATAGCCTGTGGTGTTCTTAGTGCATTAGAAGCAATGAATATATCAGTTGAATATTCAGCTTTTCTCTAACTCTAGAATGTACCTGTCCCGACACGGTGCCGGGGTCGGGCATGGCTGTAGGAAGCACTGCCATGAACTGTACCTGCACAGAAGCCCTTAAGCAATCTGGCTTTGTGCCGATTGCTCCTTCTGAATGTCTGTCATGACACAATGTGCTGTCTTGGCTGTTCTCTGTCAATGTACAAAACACTCCGTCACTTTGCAGGGCTCAGGGGCTGCACAGGGCTCTGCCAGGTGGGCTCCAAAAACCAGTTACTGGGTGGGTTTGGGTTTAGGAAGAAAATATATTTTTTAAAAGGGGTATTCTAGCAAACCATATTAGTGTGGTCCTTAATCCATTCATGCCTGTTGTAACTATTACTCTGTGATGATTGTATTCCATGTGCCGACAGCCTGTTACTGTGAACACTGATCAGGGTCACCACCTCCTGCTGCTAACGTGGAATGTGTGGCATTACTAACCTTAACTGGGGAGGGGGCAGTTGGGAGCAGGGAAAGGAAACAGGTTTTGTTTAAAAACCTCCTGTTCAGAGACTTTCACCCAAGGCTGAGTCACCAAAACCAGCTTCCCAGGGGCTGCTGGGGGCCCTGTGTTGCTGCCAGCCCTTGGCCCAGAGCTGAGCTGGGCTTTGTAGCATCAGCACAGGTGCAGGTTCTCTTGGAGCAGGAAGTGTGGTGGTCCTTGTAGGATATCTGTGAGTACCTGGGGAACAGAGGGGCAAGGGTAGCTGCTCTTGGCGATCCATGAGGATCCCTGTGGCCAAGCTTGGCCATGACAGATTGGTTAAGTTCTCTGTAAAAAAAGAGGTGAAGAAGGACCCTGTATCTCCAGTACAGTTATTCTTTAAGTTGATTAACATAGGAACAGTTTCTGTTTTGATTTGCCATGTGCCAGCAAAGTACCAGAGTCAGGGCTGGGCTTTGCTAGAACTGTAGGACCTGAGGACTTGTCCCTCTGCTGCACTGGCACTGGCTCTGCTTTTTGTGGACAGTTAAGTTGGTGTGAAAGAGAGAAAGTTGCTCCTTCTCACACCAAACACAGCTCCAAGCTCTGCTGGGTATTTTTCAGAAGGGAGCAAACCTCTCAATGGCTTTATTTTTTAGAAGTAACTTTTTAATGGTACTTAATTCCTGGAGTCTGTCCAGCAGGGGGGCTAATGAAGACAGACATGCCCTCGGTGTTATTTCCATGCTGCTCATTAGCCACTCAAGCTTAATAAAGATTGGTGATGGGCTCCACCAGCCTCTGTCTCTTTTTTTTAACCAGCCCTGGAAGTGGTGATTACTCTGCTCAGGCTTTAATACTTGAGATGTCAGTGCTCCTCAAGCTCACCCGGGGCAGATCCCTGCTGGGGGAATGCAGAAGTGGATGTTTTGCTGCTTCCTCAGTAAAAAAGGCTTGGAATATTCTCACTTAGAGAACGGGACAAAGACCACACACTCACTGCAGCCTCTCCCCCCCCCCAGACAGCCCCAGCTCCCCTTCCCCAGCCCCACAGGGGAACAGAAACGCGCAGAACCAGCACCTCTTTTTGTACAATTGTTTATACAAATTCAACAAAGGTAAAACTGCATCAGGAAGGTCTACGAAAACAACACCGTACAACAATGGCACTTATGAATGCAGAATTTTACAATCAGGAAATAACCATGTTATAAACCTTAAATGAGAACTCAACTCACACTTCAAAGAAAGAGAGACTACGTTTGACCATTTATTCTACTGCTGGACTCACTGTATAAATTAATTTTATATTGAGTACAAGAGCTCATGCTACAGAGTGAAACCCTCCTATGTGCAAAAGCTGAAATTGGAATTTTTTTAAAATTTTGAGAAAAAGGTGATTTCTATACAGATAAAAGTGTTTTACTTCAACTATAATTTACACCTTATTTCCACAACATGCTTATGTCACTTCTGAAGTATACAAAGCAGGATATAAACTTCCATTAAAACATGCTTTAAGTTGAAAGTATGAACCTACTTTTCCTGACCTGGGCACGTTTGTAGATAGATACTGTCTACGAAGTATAGGTTAAGTTCTCGCCTACCATAAGTAAAGATAAAAATTGGCAATCAAAACCGAAACACTGGTAATGCATTCAAACATTGCATAAATAATTTTTAAACAATTTTTGTACAAAAATAGTTCTGCATAATGTAAGATGTAACAAAACAAAACGTGTTAAGAAGGCAGAAATGCAGTGCGTGGTCCACTTGAATGACACCAACTTTTTTTTTTTTCTCATTTTAAGAAATGAAAAAGCAGAAATCAAATTTACACTACCAAGCACATGCTGTGGTACTTTAAATAACAGTATTTCTTGGAGCTCAGTCCTCTTCCGGGTGTGAACAATTATCATCAGTAACAGTCGCCTTATGAATTTGCATAAGAGCCAGTGCAGGACATCCCAGGTGGACTGAATTAGTGGCACAAGTTGAAATTCTTAACATGGGTAGTTTCGCGTTGTTCTCGACAAGAGTTGTAAAATCCAATCGCGGCCTTTTCTGATATTCCAAGTTCCCAATTGAAAATAAAATCCCTACGTGTTCTTAGTCCCTTCCCCCCCTCGCCCCAGTATTTACACGAGTCCTTTAACTAACTCAGTTTTTGCAGAAGTTTTTCTTCCACTTGCCCGAACTGGACACTTACGGACATTTCCGCTATGAACTGCTCGCAGCCCTCCTTCGTCACTTGCTTGCAGTACCTCAGGTCGATCTGGCAGATATTCCCACAACGTTTGAAGTAGGACAGGCACTGGTCAGTGACCTTATTGCAGTCTGGGGGGGGAACAAAGGGCAGGAATTAACAGCCCGGCTTGGTTTGTTCTCAAACACGAGGACTGTTTATCCCGTATCCCGACCGCGGTCAGTCCTTTGTGCCCCTCCCATGGAATCCCAGGCTGCTCCATGGCCCATCTCAATCCCCACGGCTGTTGTGTAACCCGTGGGATAAATCCAAGCAGCCAGATGTGCAGAGCGCTGGACAATCCCCTGGGAGGATGAGCGTGTGCAGCGCCCGGCTCAGAACACGCACGGTACCACTCACAGCTGCCACAGAGGGGGTGACTGCCCTGGCAGCTGGGGGAGCCCGGGGAGAGACCATTTTCACCAGCAGCACATCCAGCTGCTGCCCGGGATGGGGGAGTTACACCAGGGCAGGGAAGAGCTGGATCAAACCCCTCACACAAGCCCAACACCACAGGCACTTCCCCTCCCCCTGTGTGTCTCTTACCTGATAAATTAATTTCCGTTAACGAATCCCGCGTGGTGGTTCCGACCGCGGTCAGCAGGTTAATAGACTGATCTGTCACGTGGTTACAGTAACTGAGATTGAGTTTGGAGAGCAGAGGCATGTGCCTGATGATCAGCCGCAGAGAGGCGTCTGTGATATCCAGCCCCGCCAGGCGCAGCTCCACGATGTTCCGTAGCTTGCTCCGGTTGTCGATCTGACCTGGAGAGTGGAGGCAGCAGGTCAATGCCCCGAGTCCCACCCGCACTGCCAACATCTGCAGGCCTATGAAATGCACCGTGACACACAACACTGCTGCCCTAGGTCAACTTCACACCCTTCTGCCTGTCTGGAGCTTTGGAGGGGACATCAGCAGGAACACTTGTCTATTTTTGGAACAGGCACGTGGACAAAGCCACCCCCTGATTTCAAAACAAAAGGGATGAAAGTAACTGCAGGGACCCAGCGGAATAAGCAGTAGGCTGTGCAGTGCATGCCAGAAAGCAGATCCGATTTGCTCAAAATTTCACCTGAGCTGAAATCCGGGCGAATGTGGCATGACCCACAGAACTGCTCCTTCCCTGAACTGGAAGAAAGTGTTTCCATACTCTCTAAAGTACACCCGTTGCAGCCTGAAGAGAAGAAAGTCAGACAGAAAACCAGCACAGTGGCTCAGGTGATGGTTCAGCAGCCAGAGAACATCCCTGTCACCCTGGGGCTCCAGCCAGGAGGTGCTGCAAGTCACTGCCTCGAACACCCCGTGGGTCAGCACAGCCCCAGCCCCGCCGCTGCAGCTCCGGGGGCTCCTGCCCGTTTGCTCCGAGGGGACGCAGCAGCAGGACACGCCCCAGGGGCTGGGATGGGGCTCCCACACTCTCCTCTCTGGTTACCTGGCCGGTTGTCCGTGGGCGGCGACAGGAGGTCTCTCATTTGTGCGTCTTTCAGTCCCTCTGCCCACTGCACGTCCAGAGTCCGCAGCAAAGGACAACTGGAGCTGCAAAGTGCTGACACTGCTATCCATGAGCACCCTGATAACAGCAGGTCCCGCAGACCTGCAGAGACAGAAGAGGATGGAGTGTGTGGCCTTCCCAGAGACATCCCAGTGATCTCTGCTACCAAAGGCTGGACAACACTCCCAGCGCTCCAGGACAAGCAGGGACCCCGTGAGCCTCCTCCTGCCCAGCTCTCCATCTCTCCCACCACCTGGAACTCCCCAGCTGTGGGTGACCATCACCACCCCCTCTGCTCATCACCTCAGCACAGGCCCTTTCCACCTGTTGGCCAAGACCTGCCTCAAATGATTTTAAGCAAACATGTCAAGTAGTCACAAAAAATAATTTTGGGCCCATTTTAACCCGCTAATGCTTCATTTTTACATATTTACACCCCACCCAGGAGAATCTACTCCTTCCCTATGACACCCAATCCCTGTAGACCTTCCCCACAGGCTGCAGTTTAGATACAAACTGTTTTGCTAAATTTGGGGATCAAAACACATCACTTACCTGGTAGTCTGTTGATAAGCCAACTCAGCTGCTTTTTAGATATATTTGTCCAGCTAAGATCAAGAGTTACAGGCTGTCTCCTAATAATGCCACTAAGCATAAGTGGAGTGATGGATTTACAATGGTTTAAATCTATTTTGGTCCATAATCTTTTGTCACAGCACCTACCCAAAAAGAAAAAAAGCCAACAGCACTTTATTTGGCACTTGTTTGGATTTCCACAGGGCTTTAAAAGTGTCATTAAACAATAGGAAAAACTACAGCACTTAACTGAAAATAGCAAAAATAAGGCCTAGTGATGCTAAGATAAACACAACCCCACACAATGTTACATAAGTTTCAAGTTTCTCCATCAAATACATCCTGCAATAAAGCATGGAATTATTTCCAGAGAATTACAAGTGTCAACAACTTCAGATCCCATTTTAAGTCATCCCAGCACTTAAATGAAATCCATTTTCTAGCTTGAAGACAAGCCACTGCTTCTTCCTTACCCTCTGATTATGAAGCCTGGCTTTAAATAATACTCTCATGATTTCCCCTGTGCTTTTCTTACCTAAAACCAGTGGATTTGGTAAAACAGATCCCCCCCTCTCCTGTTCTGTGTGTTTATGTTATTTCTCTCCGTGTGGCTTATGCATTTTTTCACTCTCTTTATGGTTCTCTAAGGGCAACAACATCAAGTCCTGATGAGTGTGCAGGAATCTGCATTTTCTCAGGTTTTTTTCCATTAGCAAATACTGTATTTAAGTGGAAAATGCATTTACAGCTTTCAGTGACACCAAGAAGCCCACAGAGGAGACACTCCACAAACTCCTCACACTGAATTATCAACCTCTCAACTTGGTCTGGACACAAGTTTTGTTGTGCTAGAAAGGAGCCTGTTACAGTCTGTCCATGTGAGCATATGCAGGAACCTGGGACGAGTCACAACAGCCACGAGGCTTCACTGCAGGTTCAGTGAAACCTGTAAATCTGTGCACTAAAGCTGCTGCTGCTGAGCAGCCACTGACTGTGTCAGGGCTCACACAGGTACCCTGAGCACAGGGGACATGCTGTGAGTAAGCACCATGAACAAAGGATCCCTCCGTGACATGCTCTGCTGGCTCAGAACACAGGGAACAGGTTTGTTCTCCGTGTACCCTCCACAGGGAGACAATCAGCTCAGCCCTTGTGAGGAGCACACCGGGGGCACGGCAGGATCCTCACTATCTCAACAGATATTTAATAGCTGAACTGAACAAACGTTGGCCATCAGCAAGTCCTGGGGCAGAATGACACCAGACTGGCTGTTCCAGCAGCAGGAACACTGTGGTGTGTGACTGCAGGACAGGCTGCTCCCGAGTGCTGCTGCCCGGCAGGCTGACGCCGAGGCTGACACAGCTCCCATCAGAAATGCTGGGAACTGCTGTTTCTGAGAAAGCACCATGACATGTGAGACATGCTGCTTCTCCAGCCACTGCTGGTCACCCCTTCTCCTCAGGCTCACCAGCGATTCAGGGACAGCCTGCACACTTCTCCAGGAGACATCAGTGCCTCCCTCACCCGCTGCCCTGCCGTGCCCATCCCACCACACACACGACCCAGCTCGTTCCCCGCCCTCCTTACCATCTGTTCCAGGTCTTGCAAACTCTCATACAGATGCACAAGTCTCTATGACTGAGGTAGCTAAAGACAGCCATCCAGACTTCCCTCTGCATCACGTGGGCTGCCCCATCATCCAGGGGGAGCGAGTCCGGAGGGGGGCTGATGGGAGGAGGCCGGATAACGTGCCGCTCCATCTGGATGCATTTGGGGGGCGAGAGCGAGGGCGGGGGCCGGGTGATCCCGCGGGGTGTGCTGCGCAGGCTGGGGATGAGCTGGTGCCTCAGCTCCCGGGGGGTCCCGTTCAAGCCTTTGCTGAACCTGTGGAGTCTCTCACTGTTGTTCAGCGCACGCTTGGGTTCCTCGTTCTCGCTCTCGGGTTCGGATTTGATGGGTTGGTGGTTCTCATTGGCAAGGCTGTTCTCGGTTTTTTGGATCTCCTGGTTAAGCTCCTTGCTGAGCTCCTTGCTCAGTTCCTTGTTGGGAAGCCGCCTTTTCCTCCTCATCTTGAACTTCTTCTTGTCCCTGGGCTCGGCGCCCTCCGTGCTGGGCCCCGCCGTGGGCGAGCTGGACCGCGACTGGTCGCTGTCCTTGGACCTGGGAGGTGCCTCTGGCAGCTCATCCTCAGGCTCCTGCTTGAGGCGCCGCAGGGGCTTGATCATGGCAGTTCGGTCATCTGGAGCCTTCCACGATCGCCGCTGGAAGGGAAGAGACAAGGGCCGACTATTGGAGCGAGAACGTTCCCAGCAGCACTTCCCTTCCCTTCCCGTGCGGATGCTCCGCGCAGGGAGCCCTGCCCGGGGGGGCTGGGCCGCCTGCCAGCACTGGGCCCCACCCATCCCAGCACCAGGAACATCCACCGGCCAAAGGGATCAAGTTCAGGTGCCAACATGGATGAGTAGTCCAGCTATTGGCTCGCTGGGCTCCAGGAGTGATAAATGGATTTATTCACCCTGCAGAATCCTGCAGATTCCAGGGCCTCTCCCATTACCCAGTGGACCATTTATCCACTGAAGATCAGCAGCTTTGTCCCCAGTCAGCCAGAACCACCCAGGCTTGGCAGACAGTCACTGGGCATCCAATTCAAACTCTGCCCCAGTGCCCTCATTCCAAAGGGCCATTTCTGAAACCTGTGGAATTGCAGTTCCTGACCCACAGTGTGGCTGGGCCTCCACAACCTCCTTCAGTGACCTTCAGCTGCTACCTTACACCCTTACCAAAATCTGCCCATCCTCACACCCCCCCACCTCCAATGCCTGCAGAACAGGGAATGTGACTGACACTCCTGATGCACCTTGGGCTGCCCAGCCCTCCTGCTGCCACCAGCCCCACGTGGCTCACAGGGCTCTGCTGGCACCTTCCTCCTGCCCCAGACCCTGCTCACAACAGCAAACTGCTCTGCACTTGCTCCCATGAATCCCATCTCCCTTCCATGCACACCAGGCAGTGTTTAAGACACATGAACCCAGACCTCGGAAGGCTTCAAGTCTAATCTGATCACTCCAAGCAAGAAAGAGCTGTTAAAATGAAGTAGCTCTAATAAGAGATCTGGGCTGGCAAGAAGAGGGGAAGTGCTGTGAACACATTTGTTGTGTCAGAAGGCTCCTGTTTTCGCTTTCCCAATAAACTAATTGGATCAGGTCAGTGGCTGTGCTCCCTCTCGTGCTTCAGCCTGCGGAGAAAGCTGATCACTCTGCCTTTAAATTAACATATTATAAAGGGAGAGGTCACAGTAAGTTAATGACAGGTTAGAATAAAAACATTACAACATCAGCAGCCCAGTGGCAGTTTGCAGCAGCCCTCACACAGGGCACTGATGAGCACTCTGCTTAAAGGCACTGGAGTTCTGATCCTGCCAGGCTGTGAGAGGGGAGCAGTACCTGTGTGCCAGGCCATCCCTGGGGGCTCAGCAGGGACCCCAGGCATGTGCTGTGGTACACACTGCTGAGGGGCTGTGTGTCAGGGGCAGTATTCACCCACACAGGAAGAGCCAAACATCAGTACAGAAACAGAACTTTTTTCCCTGGGTCATCAAAACACAGCTGGCTGCTGCATTTTAATATGGGACACCAGAAGAGAAAATATAAAACAAGACATGCAGCTAAACTACCCTGGAGTTAAAGGTTTATGTGAGAGAGATTCTGTGATTTCAAGATGTAAATGGGATAATAAGTGCCTGCAGTGACACAAGGACATGACTGAGAAACTGGCTCACCACTGAGCTCACGTGAGAAGGGACTAAAAGGGATTGAGAATCTATCTATTAAAAAGGCAAAGTACCTTCTTCCTGAAGTTTGTCATTTCAGCTGTTGAAAGAAAGAAAAGTAAAATCCCCAACACGAACATCTGTTGTGCTGTCTGAGAAGGTTTGGGAGTCCAAAGGGATGGGAAAAAGGGAGCATGGCCAGCAAGCAGTAATGCATGAACTGGTACTGTGAATTTTGCTCTCTCACTCCACCAAAGCTGCCCCAATCCCTACACTTGCCATCCTGCAGCATTCCCACTGTCTGACCTTGCAGGACTGGGACTCCCACTCCTGGTGAGCTCCACATGCAACACAAATCCAGCCCGATTCTGACTGTACAGCCATCAGTCATGAGACAAATCTGAGCCTCTGCAAACCAGCAGCTTGGAATCCATATGACATTCAGAGTGTCCCTGCCTGGCCCAAGAGCCCTGACTGTCACATCCAGGGACAAGCTTCCACAAGGCTGCTGGGAGCAGCCCCTGCTCCCTGCAGGCACCAGAAGGTGTCATTTCGAAAGTTCCCAGTGAGGCACATTCCCAAATCAGCCCCAAAACAGCTGCCAGGCGCCACCACGTGGAGAGAGATGAAAAGGTTTCCATGAAAAATTCATTTTCAACTTGTTCCTACTCTGAGCACCTTGTAAAGATTTCTCAGTTAAAGTGGGTTTTCTAGTATTTTGAATAAAACAACAGCCATATCCCAATGTTTTCAGCCTCTGAACATCAACCCAAGAGTCACTGCTCCAGCCACTGTCCTGTCAGACCAGCAGACTTCACAAAGGAATGTAAAACATCGCAGTTCCTTTGGGAACAACCTGGGATTCAGGATGAGCTCTAAGCCCCAGCCAGCCCACGGAAGGGGTGTTGTGCCTTACCCGCTTCCTCATGGTGGGTTCCTGGGACTTCTCGAATTTCCTTTTCCTCCACAGATGCACCTCGTCGGACTTTCTCCTCAGGATCGAGTCAACTGGAGCCTTTTTGGAATGTTCCTCCGATTTCCGCCTGGGAGTTTCCTCACAGTCCCCTTTCCGTTTCGCAGCATCTGTCACTTCCTTGTTGTCTCTGTTAATTTTCTGCTCCTTCAGCAACGAGCCCGGGAGATTTGATGCGTATTTGAATCCTGGTCCGCGCTTTTGCTTGTACACCAGAGAGACACAAAACACAAGCCAACTTTATACCTTATGCATCTCTCAGCTCCTCAAGCTGCCACCAACACTCTGCTGGGTTGGTCTCTTTGTAACACACAGAACGATTATCAAGGGTTAAAGTTTCAACCTTCGTAAAGTTATTTTTCTAACGACACACTTGCAAGTGTCTGTCTCAGTTTGCAAAGAAATAGAGTTTCACTAATTCCAACAGACACTCCAGGTTTTGCATAATTGCTTCTGAATTTTTAACCTACTGTAAAGAATTTTCCTTGTCGAAATTAACATGCAGCAGTGCACAGAACTAACCTAAATATTCCCCAGGTTCCGGGAGAAGCGTTGCCACATGGAACAAGAATACAAAACCAGAATCATCATGGGATCATCACAGAATCCTGGGATGCTTTGGGTTGGAAGGGACCTTAAAGATCACCTAGTTCCAACCCTCCACCATGGGTAATTAAGCACAAAACCTGAATTAAGCACAAAAGCAAAAGCTGGTATTGGGCAAAATTATATTTACAAGCCAGAGGGGACGCCTGAGATTTTGTATCTCATTCCAGCACCACTTATTCCCATTAAACTCACTTTTCCAGTTTTCCCTGCATGGTTGCACTTTGGACACTCCCAGCAGTTCGGCAGCTCATCGTTAACCACACCATCCGATTCCTTCACCTGTGGGAGAGACACAACTCCATTCACAGTCGTGCTGAAAAAGCTGCACAAGTCTGCAGGCGGATCACGATCACTCCAAGGCATTCTGTACAGCTCACTGTTTTCTTGGATCAACTGCTGCCCTCCCAAGGGCTGAGCAGAGACACCCTGAGCAGTGCAGGTGCTGCACCAGCCCTGGGTCCTGCACAGCCCCCCTGCTGCTGATGACAACAGGGAGGAAGGCACTCTGGCCAAAGGGGCACCTGACAAAGGGTTCAGCTCTGGGCTTTTTATGAAGGTCAGTGCCAACCCCAGTTAACACATTCTGCTTTTGGAAAAACACCCCAACAGCCCAAACCAACCCCCCAAACCCCAGGACTGCAGTCACAGCATCTCCACACATCTTCCCACACCATGTATTTGCACATCCCCATCCCGTGTCCCCTCCCGGTGAGGCACAGGCTGATCCTTCCACAGGCAGGATTTCTCCCATACACGTTCTCACATACATTAATCCCGTTGGGCATTTTTAGCAGCAAAGCTCCCTGCACTGTAATCAAGTGTTCCTTAAAATACTTTTCTTTCTGAATCAGAACTAGCAGTCCCAGGCCTCCAGCCCTTAAGCCCATGTGCCAGTGAGAATGGTGGCTGCCAAGTCAGCTCGACAACAGGCACATTTGTTCACAAGACCGGACACATGGAGGCATTTTTAGGGTTTCTCACACCCTCAGATCCTCAGCCAGTGTAAGGGAGAGAATGGCTGACAACTCCACTACCTCTGAGACTGACATTTTGCTTTCTGAAAGAAAGCTCAGTGTTTTATGCTCAGTGTTGTTACACTCCAATAAAAGCAGAGTCCTACCCCACGCAGCTGGAAAGCTGCTGGTTTCTGAATTTCCACACAGGAGCCTGGATTGCTTCCCAAACAGGAGATAGGTGTTTCAGAAAAGACATAAGATACACCCTCGACACAAACACACGCTCACTGATGGCACATTCCCGTTTAAGAGTTTAGTTACATATTCAGAAAAAAAACCTTGGGGGGAAAAAAAAGAAAAATATTAATTTATTACTACTGTAGACAACAAAAACGTGCTGCTGCCCAGACCAACAGCTGGGCACTGGCAGCAGCAGCGCAATAGCAGGAGACAGGAACAGGCAGAGGCAGGGACCTGCAGATTTTTCATGTTTCTGAAACATTTCCTCTTCTCCTCCCAGCTCAGGGAAAAGGTACTGGCTGTGCGGGAGCAAGCCCTTGGATTTAGGAACTGCTTCCTCAAGTCCCTGAGCCAGACAGTAGCCATTCTAGTTTCACCATCCAGTGAGAGTGATGACATGTCAGTCTCTCAGCAAGTCTCCTGGAGTTAATAAATGAGTAAATGAAGTGGGCAGAATTTAAATACTGGTTTTATCACAACTGTGTGCCTTTGAACCTTCTTTCCCATGGTAGGTGTAAGATACTCCAGGAGTTGTTGTATACATCTCTGCCTCAGGGGAACAATCCCTGGCTCGAGCCCAGGTTGGGAACAAGTTATTTCCCGCACTGAATATAGAACAAGTGCTGCTGAAGGGAAAGCATTACAGCTCTGTCCCTTCTGTGAAGTTTAAGGAACTGAACAGATGTGGGGAACTGTAAGCAAACTAATTAGACACACACAGACCTGCCACTGAATGTGTCCCAAGCCTTCCAGGCTGGGTGGGAGCCAGTTCCGAGTGTTTGTTGCAAACAGCAGGGGGGTGTCGGAGCCGCAGGGAGGTGTCACAGAAACCCCCCTGCAGCACAAGGTCAGCAATCCACAGAGTGTCAACAGGAGACTTTGCTGCTCTGAAATCTTCCTGTCAGGGATACGGACACCCCAGGATGCTGATCTGGCACCACGAGGGACAGCCAGGAATTCTGACAGTGCCAAGACTGAAACAGGCAGCGAGACACACCTGGGCTGAAGCTGTGCTGTTCTGACAAGGCACCTAAATATTCACCTTCACCATAATTATTATATCCATCTGAGATGGAAAAGAATGGGCTCCTACTGAGGAACAGGAACCCATTCTCCTTTGGGAAACAGCATCAGGTGCTGCACTCACATGTGCTAACCAGTACCAGCAATCTGGAATGTGGGAAGAAAAATTCACCACTCGTGGTTCAACTCGAATGCTCCATAACAATGAAAGGCAATGTTCATCCCAAAATCTCAGGAGCTCCCCTTGGAAACAGTTCTGCGCTCGTGAAACACTCCCCAAGATCATTTTCATAAGAAACTCGTTCAGCAAAACAAGCATTTGTGTTGCTGGTGTATTTTCAATGAAAGAAGCATGTCAAAACTTCCCAGGACATGGCTCAGCACATGGAACAACCTGGTTGTCCTTAATACCACTCCAGTGCAAGGGATCCAGGGCTCTGGAACCCAGGGCTCTCCCCCAGCAAGGGAGCCCCTCAAGGCTGTGTCAGAGCATAGATTCACCTGAGCTGCCCTTAATTTAACTCCTCAGAGTGTCATCCTCTGACACTGCTGATTCATGGAGAAAATCCAGCACAAAACATGTACAGCCAAATCAGGAAGCTGGAGGAGGAGGGACTTCAAACCAGGAATGACCTGCCCAGGAGAACAAATCTCCCACTGCATGTGCCAAACTACTCCACAAACTCTGGAGATGCATCTTGGAGGGAGTTCACTCCATGTGGGAATAAGCCAGGAAAGGACATCCTCTCTTCACTGATCCAGTTTATTCCAGACTCCCTGACCCTGAGATCAGCTCAGCTGGTTAGAACATGGTGCCAATAACACCAAGATCATGGGTTCAATCCCTTTATGGGCCATTCACTTAAGAGTTGGACTCCATGATCCTTGTGGGTCCCTTCCAACTTGGAATATTCTGTGAAATATTCAGTGACATGTACATTTGCAAGATATTTAGTTGGAGATGACCAACAGTTCACATGGCACTGCTATTTCCCAAGTGGGACAGGAAGGGACTTTCCCTTGTGGGCAGCCAAAGCAGCTGCCCTGGGGCTGGGGCTGCATCAAAGGCTATTTATGGGCTCCATCCGCTCCATCCTCAGGGCTCAAGGGCTCGAGCAACATGTAAACATGGCAACAGATTTCTGTCTTGCAGGAAATCATAGAACCTGGGAATAAAGAGCAAGGAGGGATCCGAGGAAGAGACTCCATTTTCCTTTTGCTGTTCCCCTGAGCAGCTTCATCTCTTCTTCCAAGACAATTCTGAAATCCTAACAGTGCCCTTTTGCCTCAGTAAATAAAGAGTCCCAGTTACCTACAATTTCAGCTCAGCAGAAGCACTGAGAAATCAAAATACAAAGACATCAGACACACAGTAAATCTCCCACTGCTTAATTGTCAGAAACACCCAAAGCAACATTGTTCTTAGTTACCAAAAGAGCACTCAGACCACCACGCAGGTGTAAGAGAACAAACAGCACTTGCCTGATTTCACAGACCTGACCCACATCCTGTACACCTAGTCCCAAATGTAGTATGAGGAGAGGAAACAACACTTGAGCTTCCACGAGACAAGTGTGTCCTCTGGTCTCAGCCCTGAAATGTCACTGACACTGCAAAGCCAGAAATGGGGGAGCATAGGGCACTTCCAGCAAGGACAGGGAACAGCAAAGCAGCCAAAATTAAGGCACCTCTGACAACAAGCAGCTCCTTCCCCTCCTTCACCAGCCCCCAAAGCCTTGTTCTAGGCAGAGCCAAGCAAGCAAAGCTCCCTTTCAGAGCCCATCTGTGGCAGGAGTTGCGAGCACCAGTTCTATGAATCAGGGAGACAGACACAGCTCTGCTTTGCCAGCTCCCCGTGTTCTGCTCTAATAAATGACAGCACAGAGCTTGGTGCAACACCACACACAGAGCCAAGGGAAATGAGAGACCAGGAGAGCTTCACCCCAGGCCTGCATAAGGAACAGACATACCTCTCCTCCCTGAGATCCCAGAAGGGCCCAAAAGCTGCTTTCTGGGGCATGGTGTGTCAGAACACATTTGCTTTGGCAAATCACTTTAACCATAAACAAATCAGCAACAGGAAATGGCTGATCAGCTGAAAGAAACCAGCTCTGGAGAAAGGCAGCTTCTAAATGCTAATGCACAAAGTTATGCCCAAAATGACACTTCTGTTACCAGCGAAGAATACAGCTGCTCACAGGGCTCGAGTCAGCCAAGGGTGAGCACTCCTGCAGCCTGACACTCGCTCAGGCTGTTCTCCAGAGCTGCTCTCTTCATACTCCAACACTTGCTCATAACATCTTTGGAGCCAGCTGCCACCCAAAGGCACATCTGTGCCTGGGCCAACACGAGCAGCAAACTGCTCCTCTGTACTGTGGGACACGGGGAGGAGCTGCTGACACAGAGTTGGGGCTACCTCATCCAGAAGGACAGGCAGATTGCTCTGTCCACCCCATCCCAACTGAAACAACTCACTTCCTTAAACAAGAGGCAAAAAGAAAGGAAAGAAAAACAAAACAAACCCACAAGACCTTTGCATGCACATCCCCCTCAGGGCCATCCAAAGCCAGCCTCTGTTCAGAGGGAATGCTGCTACCTCAAGGACCCCACCTGCCAGTCAGGGCTGTGTTTCACTCTGCTCCTCACACCAACTCTTTGCTCACTTAAGTGTCCAAAGATGAAAACCTAAAAGCTTCTCGTTTTCTGTGCACTACATTTACATGAAGGTGATAACTAATGCAGCTTTTGTTTCCAACATGTATCACATCCTTGTACTCACCTTAAGGCATCCTGGGTGTATGATTTCATTACAAATGGAGCATTCCATTAGCATGAGATTAAACTTGCTCTCCTCCTCTTCCACAGTGTCCTCCTTCCCAGCTTCTCCACACACCAGACACACAGCAGTATGAGGCAACACCGGCTGTTTATGTATCAGAAAGAATCGATCAGGACACAGAAACAGAAGAACTCAATGTGCATTTACAGTATCCTCATTTCAAAGAGGAGATAAATAGGGATTAATTGTGCAGACTGTCATGAAGGCAAGAAAAACTGGTAACAAATTGGGGTTGGGTATCCAGACCAAGCACCACAGGAAACGTTTCACCAAAGTGCCCTCCCTGCAGCAACACAGATTCATGGAGCATTCCAGGGATGGATGAAAATGCATTTTTGGAGGGTTCCTTGAATCTGTGAGCTAACACAGACATTGGCATGCAAGTCACTTCGCCAGTGTACAACGGGAGGGGAAAGAAGCAACCTAGAACATCACTATTCACATCCATTAGCTCTGCAATCCAAGCAGAGCTTTGGCAGCTCCCCTATTTTACAGGCAGGGCAGACAGATGTTACGGGACCTGATCCAGGTCTCACAGCAAGCCCACAAGAGAACCAAGAACAGACCCTTTCCTGACTGACAGTCCATTATCCAGGGCCCTGCTCCCAACCTGAGCACTGTAAAAATCTCTGCACTTAGAAAGAGGATTCTCTCCTGCAAGTGTCACAAGTGGGATCACACTGATTTTTTAGTTTTCTCTTCTGCTGAGGCAGAAAGGGAACTGCAGCATCTCACAGATCTGTCACCCATGTCAAAGCACTGAAAGCCACTCTAATTAAAAAGCCACCTTTCTGGTAACGATTAACAAACTTCTGTTTTGCAGCAATAAGGTATAATAAACCTCATTACAAAAAGGAAAAGGAAGATCCTAAACTGGCCATAATGGGAAGTGCAATCGATTAGGCTGCACAGTCAGAGGTAGAGATGTGGCTTTTCATGGTAAGATCTCTTGTAGAGATATAAAATAAAAAATAAAGTCTCTAAGTGGATACCTGCACACCAACCCAAATTTTGGCAGCAGCAGAGCATCCTTCAGCACATTTCAGGCCCGGAGAAGCCCAGCTGCAGTAAGGCATTACAGGGCACAGTGCTCTGCCCCACACCCCAACACCTGATCCATTAGCTATGGCAACACTTCCCTGCCTTCTCGTGCCAGGACTTACCCACGCTCCACTTTAAAAGCATTTTGCAAATACTACTTCATTCCCACCCTTCCTCCAAGCACAAAATAGGAATCCCCGGGATCACCAGCAGGTAAACCAGAGAAAAGCCAAGCTGTCCAGGGCTCTGTCCACTTGTTTTGTCCGATCTCCCACACAAGTATTTATATCCACACCCAAGAGCAAACATCCCAGGAGCAGGACAGTTTTTCTTGCTGGGAGCAAGGGTATCTAGGGGACCTCCTCTGTGTCCCACTGAAGGGCTGGAACAGCAGCTGCACTGTAACAGCTCATCCTCCCGGAGCCTCACATTCCCTTCAGACCCATTCCATGCAGCAAAGTGTGTCCCAGGCACTCCTGCTTCCCTTCCTGATGAACTGGTGACACAGAGGAGGTTCCTGCTCTCCGAACAGCAGTACAGTCAGCTCTCTCAAGGCTTCTGAGTTTAATGAAAGTCTGCATCTAGTTAATATTGTCAATGTTATTAACCAGAGGAAAACACAATCCCAGAACTGCAGGGATCATTACTTCCACAGAGCCTTGCTTCCACATCTTTTCAGCAGGTTTTTTTTGGGCTGGAAGTTGTTTGATAGGTACCACAATATATTGCTACTGAATTGTTAGAGAACAATAGAAAAGATAACAGGATTGCTTGTAGAAATGTAAAGCACCTTAAAAGTTACAACAGTTCGACTTGTTAATTTTCTGGGCCTTTGCTGCTCTAAGAGAGTTTTTAATAATCCCCCTGATATTTACACCAACCTACAAAGGGCAGAGGTGTTATTTTCAATGCATGTGAGGGCAGGACAAGCAATCAAGAGTCCCCTGGCTAGCAAGCCCTGTGCTCTAACCACAGCTTCTGGAAATAAAACTCTAGGCACCAAGAAGAAAAATAAACCTTCATTGGGAAGAAAGAGGGTGACTACACTCAGCTAGAAGAGAACCCAGATCATCTCCAAAGGGCTCAGCCTGTGTTATCAAGAGTGGAACAGCTTAGTATGAAAGTTTCCTTCATCAGCGAGGATGAGAAAGCTCACTGCAGCCCTAATTTAATCCTTCCACTAAAAAGGCAGCATGATTTCACTACTTCTTGCCCCTGGAGAATAATAAATTCTTCATCCATGCTGTTCAATTCACGCCACACTCCAGGAAATCAAGTGTTCAAAGAAAAGACACTGGAGCTGCAAAAGCACTCTGCGGAAAGGTGGATATTCTGTGTGCTTTACTGAATGATCCAGCAGTGCTGAACCCAATCCTCTATGTCAGGAACAGTGCAGAGCTTAGAACAGGACATGGAGTGAGCTACCAGAAGCAACTACTGGAAACCTGCAGCACTTATCAGTTTCTTATCAGTGTCAGGCAAAGTCATTTAATGCCTCCACTTCAGCCTTCTCATCAGAACTAAAGGAAAAAAAACCAAATACTAAGTGAAAGGAACTGGAACAAGAGAAATCAGTAGAGATGGGGTGATATTTCAGTTATGAATAAACAACATTCCTTTCTTTAAAAAAACAACAACAAAAGAAACCCGAACCCTAAACAACAGCATAAACAAGACCTTCCAAAGAATTAAGATAAAAGCTAAAGCTGATTTTTAGCCTTGAACGGAGGCACTGCAGACATGAGACTGGAGGAGAAGCTCCACAACAGTCAGCACAGCAGCAACAGATTCAAAAGCTGCTTGAACAACTTAATGGAAGATTAATCTGTCAATATTTGTTAAATAGAAAGCTATAACCTGTGACTCAAGAAGCTTCTAAGCAATGTATCACAGGAGCCCAGGAAACAGACTCCCTGCTTGCCCTGTTCTGATGCTCTTTCCCTGACAGCCATTTCCAGTCCCTGAGGAAGACAAGACCATGGATTGATGTCTCACCTGGATCAGACCCTCTGCTCTATGCCTAGGTAACAGCAACCAAACTGAAATTCAGATCTCGGGTAGCCTGGGGCTGGGGTCACCAACACCAACATCTTGGAGGATGCTGGTCAAAGATTTCTCCACATCCTAATTTGGTTACGTAGCTAAGACGGTAAACATGGCTGCAAGGCAGTTTTTCCTCAGGAAATTTTGAGATCCAAATATGCCTCTTCTCCATTTGAATCAGAACTTCCCACTCTTCCCCTTCTCCCCCAACCCTAGTGTTTCAGTGTGATCTGAGGGACAATTTCTGATGTACTGATAATCTCCACTTCTCTACTGCTGAGAAGGAAAGCTGCGCTATTAAGTTTTTAGTAGCATTGTGGTTTAAGATTTGGAGAGGATGAGAAGTGCTGGGAAGAAGGGATCTGAGAGGGCAAGGATTACACATCCCCTGATGCACTTCGAGACTCCTCAGAGCGGAGCGGAGGTGTCGGCTCCCCACCCCGTCAGCAGCCAGCAGAGCGAGGAGCAGCTCCAGGCACTCACCGCGATGCACTGCCTCATGATGCAGGACTGCTTCATCCTGCCGGGGCCCCCGAACTTCTTCATGTCCTTGCAGAAGTGGCACTCGCCGCACTCCGTCCGCAGACACGCCTCGCACTTGCGGCATCGCGTCCTCCTCCGCCGGGCGCCCGCGGTCGTCCGGTTGGCCGCAAGCTTCACCGCAGAGGCCGGGCCCAGCTTCCCCTTGGGCCGCCCGACTGCCCTGTTCTGGAAGAGCCAGACACACACACACAAGGTCAATCGCACATCCCGCTTCCCAGCTAAACCACAGGACTTTCGTGGACAGGAGTTGTGGGCACCTCGGGCAGAAAACCGACGGGTGTACCGGAACTACAAACACATCGGTCATTAACACTCGGCAGAGTCACACCATCGCTCTTAGAGCTCAAGGAGTGCTGTTAACTTTCCACTAAGAGACAAACTGTAAAAAGACAAAGAAATCAGGACATAAATGAGAGATCCCAAACCCAGAGCAAGCCCATTCCAGGAGGAGGGCAGGGAGAATCCATTTACACACAGCTCAATGCAGGACCAAGTCCCGAGCAATGTGCTTGGCTTAGGTCAAGAGATTATCTGTGTCAACACTGAGCTCTTAGATTTGTGCTCAGCTTAAGTCAGAAGGTCTGCTTTCCTCCATTGGAAGTGGAAGAATCCAAAGGGGCAGCAAAAGTAATTTTGAGGTTACAGCAGAGAAACGCCCAGTAATGGTCAAGCCCCAGCAATCTCCCTAAAAAAAAATCAGGAGACCATCAACTGCTGCCAAGTGATTAAGTAGGAAATAAAACACAAATGCTAAAAAACCCTTCCAAAGTAGCTCCCCTCATATCCAACACCAGCAAGTGCTCAAAAATAGAACACCAACCGATGCTGTGCAAAGGCTAAAAAGGGCATCCCAGGTCTAGATTTCCATGACCTTTAAGAGAGAAGCTAAAGGAGCATGAAAAGATTTGAAATGATTAGGTTAACTGCAACATATTCACTCTGGGCATCCAAATTTAACGTTCTCATCAGAAACTCCCTGTTATACACAAGAACTTGCAGCTCAAGCCAAACTTCATTAAATACCATGTAATTGTATGGGGCTAATTATGCAAGAATTGGCTTGGCTCATTCTGACCACTGACAGCTTTCTTCATAAAGATGATAATAACAGGACTGCAAAGTTCATCTGGTTTAGCATTTATACAACTTTTCCACTTTCTGCACATCTCAGCATCTGACCAGCAGACCAGCCAGTTTCACTTTCTGTTCCAGCTGAATTCTGGGGCAATCACTAGGTAGGGGCAGGTTGGCTGTAGGAAGCCATGAAGAAATTCCACCACAGATTTTAAGAGGTGTGGAAATATTTCCACTTGGTTCTACAAAAGCCTCCCTAAGTGTCCTGCTACACAACCCTGAAGAAAAGCCACACTGCTGAGTATTTGATCTTCCTCCCAGTTGACTTAGCAAAGCTCCAGTGACTCTCTCTAAGCTGCAGAAGAGTGCTGATATTTTAACAGCCTCCATCCATCCCAGGAATCTCAGTGCTGGGAGCACAAAGAAGCCAGGAGTTAGACTCCTTAAGTTTTCTCTCCTACAGACCTTCGGTAGGTGGGAGAAAACACAGTCCATGAGGTTACACAGATTTCAGCAAGTTTTTAATTCCACTTCTCGGGCGCAGATTTTGCTCCATGTGCAGGTTCAATCCCACTGTGCTGTGTGAACACAGACAGCACAGCTTCCTTCCCATCCCCAACCACACCGGCCGCCTGGATTTCAGATCAATGTCAGACACTCTAAAGAATAAATATTTACCTCCTAGACCAACTTTCCAGCCTCTCAAGGATAAAGTCGTCTCTGGCAGGACTGGCTTAGAGGCAACCTAGATAAGAGATAATTTTCTTCCTCGGCATGAATCACTCCTCCGTTCTCTCTATTAGTCTCCTTCCACAAGGAAGGGACATCATGAACCAAGGGCTGGATATCAGCGGGAACAAGTTAAACCAAAACATGTACAACAACTTGGGCAAGTTCCCCTTGGCCAACAGCACATGGAAGACACTGTGAGCACCTGACTCCTTCCCATGGGATGGAACATGATTAAGTTTAAGGAGGCAAACAACAGCTCCGACACCATCAGAATGGTGTTTTTAAAAGCAATTGCTTTCAAGGAAGAATCAAACTCGGTGCTTTTCCAGCTGAAACACAACTCCTGCTTCTGCCACAGTAAAACAAGCCAAGTCCTAATTCTGAGGACAGCAGTTTAAGTGCCAGGACACTACAAAGATGCAAGAGGTAAAAAGGCATTGCTTGAACACAGAAGCTGAGAATCCTAAAAAACAAACAAACAAAAACAACACAAAAGCAGGAAGATGAAGGTACAAGAACAAATCTGAAGCCAGACCACAGCACATAACACAGATTTCCTTACAGATCAGCAGCACAGGGCAGAGATGCAGACCTGGATCTCACTGTATCCAACACTTCTTAACTACCCAGACCTCTTCACTGCTCGTTAACAGGTTCAAGCAATTGTACTAATTTACCAACCTACCAATCCTCAATCCAAGCCACGTTTTCACTCCAGGATGTTGAAGCCAGCAAGGCTAGAGAGGCCTTGCAGGAATTCCCACTAGTATCCAGTTTCAAGGGGCTCCAAAGTGGGCGCTTAAAAACCTCCACAGAAGAAAATCTGGCCTGTGGGTTGCTATCCCAGAAAGGGGCTGGGATTCAAGGGGGTAGAAGGAGCCTCCAACATGGCTTGGGGTTTATTTAGCACATGGCAGACAGCCAGATAAATTCCAGGTCGATGTTAGTGAGGAGATGCTGCAGGATTTCCAGCTCAGACTGCAGTTTTACAACGTACCAGCCCTGGTAGTGAATCGAGGTAGATTTCCTTCCCAGCTCATGTCCTCGCCTTTGTACTGCAACTTGCCACCCTCCCAGCACAACTCCATGGATTTGTCTTGCAAATAAAGAGCGAGTGGCAGGGGATGGCAGGACTCCTCATCCCGAGTTTACCACTGTGACCAGCAAACAGCAGCTCCACGGCCTCAGGCTCAGCAAGCCCCAAACTGGGTTCAAGGCCAACGGAGTCTCCTCCTGTGTGGCAGATCCCACCATATCCCACCATCTCCCACCATCAAGGAGGTGACACCTTGAAGCACAGCCTGTGCCTGCTGGCTCTGTAGCCCCAAGCAGCCACCTCTAAGAACTGCTAAAAAACCAAAGATTGTACCAAACTTGAAGACTTTTTTTTTCTTAAACCTAACAATAGAAGCCTGGGAGCTGAGACAGAGCCTGCCTGAAATACCATCACCAGTCATTCCCTACGTTCTCCAGCACCTCCACAAAACTGTGCTCATTCTACTGTGGTCATACCAAGTCTTCAAAAGAGAGGCAGGAGGATGCTGAAGCGATGACAGCCACTCTGCCAAGCTCCCAAAAGCTGTGCAAGCAGCTGCTGAAACATATTAGGATTAATATCCTAAATCCCCATCTCTATCACACTGAAACCTAGAAAGCTGGTGGACTTGCTCTGCCTTCTAGACATGTGAACAGGACACCCTGCTGGGGTTCTTTCTTTTGTCCTCCCCAGATTACTGCTGTTATACCCAAAGGTAACTTGCTCCTGTCCCTGAAGCAGACACAGCATTTGGGTAGTGGGAGTAAACTTGGGCTATCAAATGTAATACACTATGAACTACAAAGCCATTTACAAACCATGAAGTTGGGCTCACACTCCCACACCACAATGCTTAAACACCCACTCCTCACACAGGAAAGGGGACAAGGTAGCAAACTCATTTAAATTCATTTTCTGAAGACCCCACCAAATTCAGTCTGCTCCAGGTGGACTGGGTGGGGTGGTCATCAGCAATTCCACTTTTTCAACAGGGTTGTGCAGATCTGGGAATAAGCCCAGGTACAACACTTCCAACTCTAAATCAACCCCTAGGAAATACTACCTGGAAGTCACTGCTCAGAATATTAGTTTATCTTGGCTATGGACTAACAGTTGGCTGCTGGGAAGTTTCCACTGCCTGCTTACAGGTACCTCAGCACACTTTCACCACATGTCACAGGCTGCTTGGCTGCCACTGAAAACCCATCGACCATCACACCTGGGTCAGAAGGACCAGAGGCACCAAGGAAAGGCCTCTACTCTGAGCACAACCCTTACTGCAACAGAAACACAACCCTGATGTTTACAGCAACAGATTTCTAACATTCACAGTTACAAAGAACAACTCAAAAGACTTTGGGCAAACAAAAATACCAAGAACATCAAGTTTTGAAGACAACACTCCAAAAGGTATATCAGCTGTTAAATGCATCATTAAGTAGGTGCTGATGCTCCCCAGCTGCTGTCCCAACAACTGGCCTCTGTTGGAGATGTCACCAGGCAACTTTACCTACAAACTCTCCTCCCCTGGAGAGGAAAATCAGCTGACCTTGAAACCAAGTCCAGGAGGAAGGAGGTCCTGGTCCTCAAAGCAAGGCTGACAAAGTCTTCAGCCTAGAAACAGGCTCTTCTGAGAGTGGCCTTTACCTGGGCACGGGTCTTATTCCACCACTCAGTTTCAGTGACCTGCTTAAACTGTTGCCAGCAGCACCAAACCATTATTTCAGACTCAATATCTCTGAGAAAAAACACAGAGACGTGCACAGGGCCCTTCTGAAGAGCTTCTCACGTGGCCAGCTCAGTGAGACCCTGAAGCACTTCACTTTAACCAAGCACAATCTGAACAGCTCACGCAGTAACCACTGCGTAAACCTCCCCGAGACAAGACATCTTACGTGCACAGTGGTCACCGCCTCAAGGTGCTGTGCCACACAAATACATCCCTTTCATTTGCAAGACTGGTGATTTCCTTCTGTAACACGTGGACAAATTCTGACTATTCTCATTTACTGTAGTTTGACCAAGTCTACACAACGACATGAGCACCCAAAGGTGAGGATCCAGGACCTGCTGGGTGCCAGTCCCGCACCTAGAGCTTTATATGGTGCTGCATCCCAACGTAATTGTTTTAACAGAATTAGAGTAGCCAAATTTAATTACCAGATCTTTATAAGATCTGATAAATAAACCCTAGGGGAAAATAAAACAGAAAAAAAAAAAAATCAAAAAAACAAGCCACACACATTAACCCATGATTCATAACTAAAACACCACCCTAGACATGGTGGGTCATGGGGCGACACTGGGCACTGGAGACACCCGTAGGGTGGCACAGCAAAGGCTTCTGGTCACTTATTTCCTTGTCTCTTCCCACTGCATCAGAGGGACATTTTTCCATTCAAACAGGTGGAAGTTCTGGAGGTCAAGGCTCCCTGTTTGCTGCCCAAGGCAGCAACAGCACTGTCCTCTCCTGTCCCAGTGTCGTGTCCCTCTCCCAGACTCCCAGGGATGTAACTTTGGCCTTCCTGATAAGAAACCCAATCACATTGACAATTACCAGCACTGGTGTAGATCAAGGACACACACTGACACACCGGACCGAAAGCCACCAAAGTCATTTTACCAGAGGTGTCTGAAACACCCTGTGATTAACTCTACATTAACTTCAAAATACGGGGACTGGCCTTGGCTGCCTGGCAGGGACGGCCTGTTACACACACCCTGCCAGGCACTGCACGGAATCATTAATGTTGGAAAAGACCTCTATGATAATCAAGTCCAACTGTTAACTCAGCACTGCCATGTTCACCCCTAAACCATGTCCCCAAGTGTCACACCAGATGTTTTTTGAACACTTCCAGGGACATCACTTCCTGGGCAGCCTGGGAATTGATAATCACAACCAAGTCAACAGTTCTTTGGCATTGCTACTAAACAGCTTCCAAACCCTTACAGCTCTTTAGCAATTAACAGAAACCCTTGTCAAAGGAAGAACTTAAGAGGAAGAAGGAAGGACAGGATGATGTAACTGCAGGAATTCAGTGGGGACAAGGAAGAAGCTCAATTGAGACAGAAAAAAAAAATAAAAAAACACACTGATGCCAATAACATCCTTAAAAGTTGTATTAATTGAAGAGCACGTGCCAACATCATGGATCTATTACGTCTGACTAAAGCCTATCTGCCTAAATGTTTGCACACACAAACTCCAGGAGAGCTGTTTTCCTCCAGCAGTGACTATTTACAGTCACATCACCCTCCATCAGAATATGTCCCACAAGACAAGTCCAAGGTCCCTCATTAAGCAGGCAGCATCAGAGGGAAAGGGAAGGTGCTGGAACTTTTCCAAGCCCAGCCATCCCCAATAAGGATTAATCCTCTCCAGATGTTCGCTGCCACCATCTCCTCCAGTTCGTACCTACAAAGTTCCTCGTCCTCTTCTACAAAAAGAAATGTGGCTCCTAGTGACCCCTGCCAGGTGACCACAGAGCTCCACTACCGAATCAACAGTAAAGCTGATTTCCCCACAAAAAAAAAGTTTATACTCCCCAAGTTCATCTGGGCATAAGTGACGCTCCAGCAGCTTTTCTGCCAACACAGCTACGTTGTTCAGGGAGTGATAAACTGGCACATCGGTGCCAACACCAGTGCCCCCGTTTATTTTGCTCTAGTGGTGAGGAGGTAGAAGTTAGGCCTGGAGGGTGAAATAAGATATACTGGCAAAAACATGCTTTTGGAGATAAGCTGCATCCAAAGCAGGAGCTCTTAATGACACCAGTAAGTTACACAGACTTGGGGCACCCTGTGGAAAATGCAGCTTTTCTTACCACTGCTGCAGGACACATCCCCCTGCCCCAGCCAGGAGCAGTTTTCTCTGTTTACACACACTCAAGTGCCACAGTCAGAAACCGAATTTCTTCCTGCCACAAGCAACTTGGTGGGCTGGGGCAGGGCCAGCACCAGGCAGGACACGTGCCCTGGCATCCACATGCTTCCAAGCCCCCAGTGCTGCCTGCAACTACCACAAGTGCAGTAAATCCTGTCGGCTCTGTACTGGGAAAAACAACAGTTCTTTTGCCTTCTTAGTTTGGGCGCAAACGAGGGAAAGAGGAATGAAAGTCAGGAGAAAGCCTGAGTGACAAAAACTGCAGCTTCTCCCCAAGCACTGAAGCTGTGCTGTTCAACTACACCTGTAGAGCTGAAGGCTTTCACCTGTTATATACCAGGGACTGTCGCAGTAGAAAAAGTGACATAATACGGATTTGACAAGTCCTGTGTAGAAAAATAGAGTAACTAGACGTTAAAGCAGGCTTGTATGAAAATACAGCTGGAGCTACAAGCGGTGTTTTACCACTGGAACAGTTCTGAACAAAAAGGAAAACATTCCACAGGTCTTTGGTACATAGGTCAGTGTTATAGTTTCGGATCAGATCAAGACTCCTAAGAAACTCTGAAAGAAAGATTTCATGCATTAATTTTTGTTTCAAAGTTTTAAGACACAAAAAATGCTATGAAAGCCTCAGGTTTTAGAAGAGTTGAAGAATCCCAGAACATGACCAACTTTCCAGATTCATCCAGCAAGAACCAGCACCTCCAAGTAGCAATTTCACAGCTGGTACAATACAGCTGAGACCAATCTGCTCGCCCAACCATTAGCTCTTTTAAAAAAGTGTGCAGTGATTGCACCAACACACAGATCCAAATGGAAAAGGCCTGGCATGGGACAAAATTTTAGAAAAGGAAGGGGGCTGGGACATTTTAACGACCAGGCCTGGGCACAGAGCAGTGAACTGAGCAGCAGAACAGGCCTGCACATTCACACAATCTCCAGAACTAAGTAAAGGCTTAATAAAGTTACTCATCCAAACCTCGGCTTAGGTTCTTGGACTGACACTACATCAGGCCAGTGCAGCACATTAATGCCTCTCCCAAGGTTTCCACACCAGGTCTGCCATCCCAGGGGAGCACCCAAGACACATCACAACCACCCCCCCCACAAACTCTCTGCCCTGCTTTCTATGTGTAATTCTGAAGCCAAACAACATAAAGTTATTAGAAACAAGATGGGTTTGGGAGGATAGACTCAACACCCGACCTACTAGAAACTTGTCTCTAAAAACAAAATATTAGGCTATTTCAAAGAACAAAACACCTTGAGTTACAAACAAAACTATCAAGTTTATGTTCAAATTGCATACACATGTTTAATACTATTCCTGGTGCATTTTTAATTGCTTAGGCAGTTCTTAGAGAGTAAAATACGCAATCTAGAACATATGTTCTGGATTATTTTTCACAGATTACTTCATAAATTCAAAAAGTTTATTCTCTTCCCCCACAGGGGGAAAAAAAAGCCTTCAGAGAATAAACCCTGCAAGTATTAATAAAAGTTCTCTTTTCATTTCGGCACACATCCTTCTCTTTATTCTACATCCCTCGTCCCTGGGAATGGAAAGGAGGCTTTAGCTATAAATCAAACCAAGACAAGGTAACCAGGCTCAGCATCAAGACTCTCTCCCCAAGTCCCGCAGCCCTCTCAGCTATTTGAGTAATCTTAATAGAAAAAAAAAAAAAAGCAAACACAAAAAGAAGAAAAAAAGGAAAAAAACCCCCACAATTCTGCCGAGGACAGGGCAGCCCCCGAGAGGCACAAACCCCCCGCTCCCGGCGCGTTGGGGCCCTGGGAGGTGCCGAACTCGCGGTGCCCGGGGCGCCCGCGGCGGGCGAGGCCGAGCGCCCCGGGCCGGCCCCGCGGAGGCTCCGCGGCCCCGCCCGGCGCGGTCCTCGGGCGGGCGGCGCTGCCCCGGGGCCGCTCCCGACCCCACATTGTTCCCGTCCCCGCGGCCGGCGCGGCGCTGCCCGGCCCGGCCTCCTCCCCTCCCTTCCCGCTGCAAACTTCGCCGCCCGCCCCGGACCTGCTCCGGCCCCAGCTCGGGCCCCGGCCCCGGCTCGGGCTCCGGCTCCGACTCGAAGTCCTCCTCGTCGGCGCTCGCAGACATGGCCATGGCTCATGGTGGGCCCAGGCGGAGCCGAGCTGACATGGCTGGAGCGGCGCTGCTGGCGGAGCCCCGCTCCCCGCACACACACACACACATGCAGGAGGAGGAGGAGGAGGAGGAGGAAGGGGGGCCGTGCATATTCATGCCAGGCAGCCAGGAAGGGGCTGGCCCTGCCGGCACGGCCAATCGCGGGCCGCTTCCACACCGCCGGCCTGCGGGGACAGCGGGCACGGCGCGGCCGGGGCACCGCGGCCGAGCCCCGCACACCGCGGGCGGGGGCTCGGCCGGCGATCGCCCCCGCGGGAACGGGCCCCGCGCCGTGGCGGGGCCGGCGGGGCGGGCCGGGCGCGGCCGTGCCGAGCGGCGCTGGGCGGGGAGGATGCGCGGCCGCCCGCGGGGCGCTCGGCGCTGCTCGGGCTGCTCAGACAAAGGAGACGCGCACAGACACAGACACACACAGACGCACACACACACCCTGCACCGCGATACCTGCGGCTCCCCGCCCGCCGCTCGGGCCGGGCCGGGAGCAGGGAGCCTCCATCCCTCGGGAGGAGGAAGGCACCGAGCAAACTTCGGGATTGCGAGCGGCAGAACCGGCGCTGGGATGAGATGGGATACGAGGCGACCCGGCTTGTGTGGCTGCTCGCGTCTGGCCTCGCGCTGCTCCCCGTGCGGGCACCCCCTCTTTCGCTTGCTCCCAAGGAACCATTTCCAGCCCCGCTCCGATCATCCTGACCCGCTGCTGGGGCTTTACAATTAAATGCCCTCCCCGCAGCGTGACATGTTACACATCGGTCAGTCGGGGACCCGGTTCTGGATCCAAAGGTCTCAGGGCCAGCACCTCAACACGGACACTGCCTTTGCCCTCCAGAGCCTACAGCTGAGGGTCACAGGCCTGAATTTGAGTGCTGGAGAATTAAATTTCCCACTGGATTTATGGGCCTGCTTTCAGGGGAAATCCCGATTCCACTCAAGTTGTTAGGATTTTGCCTCCGGCTCCTACGCCCACAACACAGAATTAAACATGAGATTAAATATTTGCATGTGCTGAGCAACCAAGAAGCCATAAAGAAGCACATCTAATGGTCCTTGCATCAGGATTTTTGCCAAACTAGTTTCAGCTCAGTTCCCTGGTCTGAATTACCACATAGCATAAACAGTCCAGGTAGTTCAGGAGAAGAGGCAGCAACAGGCAGGAGCTGGCATGGGAGCAAACAGCAACACAGCCCTTGTGACACCAACATCCACACTGAGACGGGTCACTCAAGTTTAAGTAATAAAATAGTCAAACTTCAAACGTATTTACAGGCGACTGCTGATAAAGCCACGTGAATCGTGTGATTATGCCCCTTCCTTATTTTTAATATAGTAAATATCCATTCCTTGTTTGTACCCCTGTCCTCTTGCCAAGTCAAATTCAAATGAGCGGTAGGTGATGGTATTCACCCCATCCTGCTCACCCACCATGCCAGGAGCAAAGCATTTCCTTGCAGCACACAATGGGGCTCCCCAGAAGGCGATGGGGTGTGCTCAGCCCGTCTGCTCAGGTTTCTCTCTCCCCTCATTGTGTTCGTACACAACCAGGAGCAGGAGTAGACGAAAGCTGAGGCACGAAAGGCATGTGCCTAAGGCCTTGGCTTTCAGAATCACAAGGTAATATCAGAATCCAATGTTTTCTGGAGGAGAAAAGAAGGGGGGGATGCATGTCTCATGACAGGCCTACAAAGGAGAGCTTTTAACTGCGAAGCAAGGATAGCTGACACGACTACAGCTGTGATACACTTGGCCTCCAGCAGCGGCAGGAGAACAGGTGACATCCGGAAGGAAGACGCCTGGTCCCACACCTGCCTGTGGGCAGACCAAGTCTCCACTAGCCCAGTTCCATGTGTAACCTGGCTCACACTTGTTTGTCCCTCCGGCCTTTTGGCTCCGTAATCCAGACAGGAGAAAAAAATAACTTGTGACATCCCCCAAGGACAATCCAGCAGTCACACCACAGCGAAATGTCATTCACAGCAAATTAAATCATGACAGAGATCATCCTACTCCTCTCATCTGCGACGCATCCCAGCTCTCCTGATGTTTGCACTGGCCTCTCCGGGCTGCAGCAGGTCCCCAAGTGTATCCCACCCCAGCCCTCGCCCCACAGCCAGCCCTGTGTGTCCAGGCTGCCACTTGCAGCAGCACCACAAGTGACAAATGAGCTCTAATTACAAAGCCTGTGTTAGGAGGGAAGACACACACATGCCAAGAATATCCTGGAATGATTTCCAAACGCTAGGTAAACTTTGCTGAGATGGTGTTTAAAAAAAATGAGATAGGATATGATATAAAATAGCAAATTGGGAATCAGTGTGGGGGAAACAACACAATAGAATAAACTTTTCTGATTATAATTGCTCTCAAAAAACCTCATCCTGTACAAGAGCAGCTAACCATTCAAAGGAATATTTAATACACAGAGAGAACTATTAAGAGAGCATTTTCCAGCTCAATTCTTTCAGCTTGTCTACACTAGAGAACACTAAATTACAACAAATAGTGAGCAACCCTTGTGTGAACAGCATCTAGTTACCCAGCCTGGTGGAGTTTACAACAGCTTTGAACACAAAATAAGCAGCAGTGCCCCTAGTCCTGCCTGTAGTAGCAGAACTGTGTCCATACTTCAGCTTTGCGTGATGCAGTTCAGTAATAAATAACATCCTTAATTACCCTGCTGAATGAGCCGTAGTGAAAACTGCATGAAAACAGACAGTACCTTCTATTTTGAACTGTTGCTTTGATTGCACCTCACCTGAAGTCATATATAAGTCTCATCAATATCATAATCTTCTCCACAGAAACCAATTATGTTGTCACAAACTGAGACAATAACCTCAAGCGAAGAATAAACAGCAGGAGCAGATGAGTGCCAAAGAACCAGATTTTATTCTCATGCAAATATCCTTAAGTAGTAAAACCAAGATGGGGGAGGACGACTACAACCCCTGTGCTGTACTCACTCACTCCTGAGCATCTCTTGTACCAAAAGACTTTAGCTGCTGCTTCCAGTGCTAAACAGGATCTGTTTTCATATTACACACTGGAGTTTATGATTCACACTATGAAGTGAAATAAAGGTTTTTATGTGGCACAAACACACCTTTAATTTATCCTTCCCTTGAAACTTTTTATGCACCTTTATGGAATATTATATCTAGCTGGTATTAGAAAAAATATTTACATGGAAACAATCAGACAAACAACCTCAAACTGGTTTATTTGCAAGTCCTTGAAAAAAGATCTTGTGATTTGAGCTGCTGCAGCTTTCTGCAGGCCAGCATTTATGTTTTTGAAAAGGAAACCCACTGAGATGTTTATGAATCACGATTATTGACCTGTATCAGAATAAGAGAGTTACCCAGTAGCTTTCTAAGGTTCATTGTTTTGGTGTAAATGTCCATTCACATGAAATATGATCTTAACTGTTGGGCCTGGGCAAATTTCATGACACTTTTCTCAAGAGTTCTAACCAATATTTCAGTTGTATTCTCAACACTAGCAGTGACAGTCTGACAACCTAAATATCCATGATCTTACTACTTTCTGCTATCTACTTCATCTGAACTATGACATAAGAGTTGTCATCATATGCACTGAGTATCCATCACAATCTCATCAATAAATGGTCTGATTGATCAACCGTAGATCAAATAAAGCAACTCGATGAAATAATATTGATTGCTCCCTCCATGCCATGCCTACAGCTCATGCTTTCCTTAACCAGTATCCAGGAGAAGCAAAGGCAGCAAGGGTTGTACAGCCTCCTCCTGAAGGATGACAACCACGGGTTATTCCAGGGCAGTAGAGGAGCAGCACCCAAAACAGGTGAGTAACACACTCACTCCATCTCCCATATACCTTAAAAACAAACAACCCCCTCCAAACCCCAACACCCTGTCATCTTAAAAAAGTAGTAAGACTGAAGAATGGTGAAACATGGACTCCATCTACCATACAAGACAGGCTCTTCTCTACAGGAAGAGCCGTGGCATGACTGGGACGATCCACTGGGAAATTAGGGAAATCCTGCCATGCTTCCTTCTCCCACAGAACCTGATGGCACAGAGTGTTTCCACAGCACAGCTTGTGTCTCCAAGAGCCATGTTCTGTCAGTAAACGCAAGAACTAGTGAAAGGAGGTTCCTAAGAAGATAAGACCAGTGACTGCCGTGCTGTGGAGGAACATGCAAATAGATGTGGCTGAGAGAGTGGATTAACCGGAATACGTAACCTGCTTTGCTGCCAGTGGCTCAAAGTGCTTTGGCACACGGCACAGAACTCTGGGAGAGTCAGTTGTGTCCAACGTGTGGGCAGCAGCCTGAAAATCCAGAGACCAAACCCAAACGGATGGTGAGCAAAGGAAAAGCTGAAGTGCAGTTTGCCTCATGAGGGCTCACTGTTGTCACCTACAAACTCGACTTGGATTTGTAGGGAAACATCCAGGACCAACAACCAAACCACACTAGGCTAAGACTCACAGCTGCTTTGCTTTTATTGGAATTTATCCATATATTTTATTTGTTGTTTTCAAAAAGGAGAGCACTCCTGTCCCTCTTCTGTCTGGTCCAGTGCTTACAGGAAAGTCATGAAGTTGAAACAAGCCCTCATTTATATTCTCAGCAGAGTTTAATTTCAGTGTGCTGTGGAACTAAAGGAAGCCATCTTCTTGGGGACAGAACATACAATTCAATTTTGTTCTGAAAAGTGCACGCAGGATTAATGTCCATAATTGCACGGCACATACTGTGGGATGACAAACGCCTTCCCTGTTGCTCTGCCAATGTGCTTCGATCCAGAAACTAAACTATTAAGTTTCAGATACGTCACTCAAAGCTTGGACGGTTTTAATGTTGGGGTGGGGGAGAACACAAGGATGCTGGAATTCTTAATCCAGGTTCAAACCTTAGTGTTTTGTCTGGTTTTGTTGGCCAAGGTAGGCAAGCTCCTGGGGATAAAATTTGAGATCTGTCAATTCATTTCACACATATTATCTATGACAAAGGTCTTAAGACTATGGTAGTTCTCATCAGCACTTTTGCTGTCACGAAATAAAGAGAAAGCTGCTGCCATGAAAAATGGCAGTGAAGGCGTAGTTGGGAAAAATTTGTGTTACTGAATATTCGTGCCTATGGAAGAAGAATGACAATGGGGAAGAAAACATAAATCTCGTGTGATACGCGGAACACAACAGTTGGAAAACAGAGATGTCTGTTCATTTTTTTTTCCAATCCATTTAGATTTCTACTCAGAGTCAAAATGGCTCTAATTTACCTGTTTGATGTATTAATCACATAAAGGCATTGGTCAGATTTCAAAGCAAGTGGCTGAGAGCTGATAAGAAGTGAAAATATTAAGTCAAAGATGGAAGATTAAGAAGGTGCTCATTCAAGTCCTTGCTATTTATAATTACTCCCTGAAGGGACACAATATTTCAAGTACTGCCTCTTGAGGTGAGAAATAATCTGTCAAGTCACCAGGCAAAGCTTTTAGAAAAATACTGAGGCAATAGGCAGAAGCTCTTTCATAGAATCACAGGAAGGGTTGGGTTGGAAGGGACCTTCTAGACTGTAGTTCCAGCCCCCCTGGGCACGTTATATATGATACACATCCAGAAAACCCTGAAACTCCTCAGGTCTGCAGGAATTACCACAGAATGAATTTGTCTGGAGGACTAATGTTTGTAAGAGACTGAAACAGTGCTCAGAAAAATAAACAGGTCAGGCAAGGAGCTGCTTTCCTCGGCAGCACTGCCCCGGGAAAGCAGACGCTTGACAGGAACTCCCAGTAGCTTCAACAGCTTTCCCTCCTTTGCACAGTGCCCCAAGTAGTCTTTGGTTCTGGTGCATCAGGTTTTTTTTCCTGCTCCCAAGTGTAGTCAGCAGGGAAAGGCCTTAGTTTCACAGGCACATAGTTACTGTGGGAAGTCCCCTAAAAAAAAATATCCCCCAAACCTCAACTATGTGCTTTTGTTTCTTAATAGATTTGTCAGGAGCCAGAACTGGGGTATCTTTCTGAATACAGTTCAGCTCTCTCCTACCACATGGCATCTACTATCCTACAGTGTAAAAGAACACAAATTATTCAAAATTATTTAAATCACTGATTCCAATCAGTAAAGAGAAAAACAAATTTAAATTGATTTAAATCCTCATTTTCTTTTGTACTTAAGTTATTTTCTGGGAGAAAAGTAATTATTGGCATCTGATAACTACCAAGAAATGTCTGATTTGTAGTCGATTATGAACTTTATAATCAGGACTTTTTATCAACAAAAAGGATTCACAATACACACATATTTGTATATGCAAATCTCCTTACAGACTACTGGCATTTAAAATTGTTGTTGACACCAAGCAGAGTTCAGGCTCTGCTGTGTAAGATCACTTCAAACACCTTTAAGCTGGTGCCTGCCAAGAATGAAATGTGACAGTTTAAATCCCCTTTCTGCTCCTGCCCCACTTGGAATGACTGATGGAAAACTTATTTGAACCTCAACCAGAAAAATACATCCTACAACAATTTACATAGAATTGTTTTGCTCTCTATCTGCCTATATCTTTTTTTATCCTTCCCAGATTTTTTTCCAACACTAGATAGACTCAATTTTTACTTTAATTCTTAAGTGCTAGTTTTTAATTGTCAATATTTGCTTTCTGATACATTTGTATTCCCACAGGAAGTACCCTGAGTAGATCTCCAAGGACTGGTCTGTCCTAGGGAATTTGGCAGAGTTTTCCCACTGCTGCTATAAGGAATGTTGCTTTCCTGGTGGTAGCCCCCGGGCAGGCTCCTGAAGCTGATGCTGGTTTGATGTTGTGCCATTTCTACGTGCTCAGATCTGTTTCAGACACTGCTCTGGTTAAAACACTAATTGCTGTAACGAGTCCCTCACTGCTCCTGCTTCTCTGGGTGGAGCTGGCCCAGCGATAGCTATGGCAGGAATTCTTAGTAAGCAAGCAAGTAAAAACTGGAAGTACTTATTCAAAGGTTTTCAGGAATGTTCTTTGTCCACCTTGCAGCTCTCCCCCTGAATTGAAGGAAAACCGAAAACCTGATGTAAAACGATGCTCAACACTTCTGAAAAATCACACTGGTTTCAAGTCAATCCAAACACTCCATTCTATGCTTTTCCCCCCTAATTTCTGCACACAATCAAATTTATTGCGTCCACTGATTCTTAGTCCATTTAGTTATTATTTCTTAAGTTTGATCTAATGCATAATGTTGCATAAAATTGGAGCCATAATAAAGGAGCTCTGTTATTAAAAACTGGTAAATCTTCTCAGCATTTTTAATGTGAAATACCATGAAAAGGGAAACAGGTTCCTTGCTGGAAAATGGCAACAGACATGTGAAAGTGCACAAGGACATCTGCGGGCTCCATATCTGGAGATGATGGCTAATCCAACTGCCTTTTACTATTTAAAATACAAGTTATTTCTAAGAATCTGCCACCCTTTTCACCACAGCTGTCTACTGGTTTCCTTGTGTGCTGTTTGGTTCAGACTCTGAACAATGATCAGAAATCTTATTTCCAGCTAAACCTATTTATGGCATGTTTATATTCCCTTCTTCCCATGCCAACATTGTCCATTAGCTTAAATAACTCTTTTCCTGCCCTGATGTTTACACTCCCTGAAGTACTTATACAACAATCATCTCCCCCTTCAACTTCACCAAGCCAGGCTGAACCAGGCATGTCCTTCTGGTCTCTGCTCTTAAACATCACATCTTGAATACCATATGTGGTTGTGGAATCCCAGATTCACCCTCACCTCAAAACTACCTGTAATGGAACTAGAATAGAGTGAGAAAAATACTCCAACAAATGATATGGTTTGTGTACCAGAAAAGATTGAACTTACTTGTGGTTTTCACCTTGGGAGTAGGGAAAAAAAAATACTGAGATGCTGTAACAGGGACATAAAAAATCCTTGACAGCCCGGAGATGAACAGAGACCTCATTCAAATTTCTCAAAATGCATGATACAGAGGGCATGAAGTGTATTTATGATATTAAAGGACACATCTGAAACAACATAAGGAAGTACTTATCTACACAGAGCTTTATTAAACCGCGGGGGACGCTGCCACAGGATGCTGTGGAGATCAAAAAGATCAACAGGTTCCACAAATTATTAGGTAAATTCACAGAGGGGAAAAAATTCTACCAGGGGACACTGAGCAGAAAAGATGAAGATACAATCTTCCAGCTTAACGGGGAAGATAAGCAGAGGGGAGAGCTCTGTATTCCTGCTTTGTTGCTACGCCTCTTTAAATTGCTGTGACTGAGCACCACCAAAACAGGACTTGGTGCTACAGGGACTGTGGGCTGATGGAGCACGACTTTCCTCAGCCACAGTAATCAGCCTCTTCTCTGCCCCTCACAGATTATTCATATGAGTTATTCTTATTTTTCAGATCCATGGATGCATCTGTAGAATTCTGCAAAAAGATTTCTAGTAAAAATAAAGGGGTAAAAACTAAACTGCTGTAGGACAGAACTCACTAATGACTGGAATCACATGCTGCCACCCCAGAAGGTCCCTTTCAATGCTGTGCCCACCCATGACCACCCCCCAACTCAAAAAAACAACAGCAAAAAACCCAGCCTGAGGGATGTCTTTTTTTTCCCCCTCTCCCCCAGATTAGCACTTTTTCTGCCTGGTTTTCATGCCCTGATACAGAGCTATAAATGTTATTTATGTTGCCAATTGCAGGGAAGGGTGTGTTTAAAAAAAGCATAATCCAATTAAAATTTCAGTTTGTGGTCTTTACTAATTAATAGTACTCCTTTAACTAAGAATATTACCATTTCATTATTATACTCAAGTCCCTTCTCTTAAAATCAAGAGGTAAAAATTACACAGAGAAATGGTATGAACAGGCATCAGAGAAAAAGCCCCATATTACAGCACCTTCTACCAGCTACTGAAAATTACAGCTCCATCTCCTGCTCACAGCCAGACCTGTATATATTTGGACACTCACTATCATTACAAATGCAGTGGCTTTAGGTTTGTGCCAGGTAAGAAAGATGAGAATCCAGTTCACAGTCTGCATTTCTAACTCTTCACAGAACAAGAGAGTCCAAACATATTTTAGTTCTTTATAGCTGCTCTTCATAGACAACTAAAGATCTTTATCACAATAAAAACAGAAGGCACTGCCACAGAGTGTAATTACATGCTGCTGGAGTTGACTGTTGTCCTCCAGAAATAGGAAATGGGTTGAAAAATGCTGTTTCTGCTTGGGCCATATTCTGAGTTCCTTAAATGAAATGCTATCCCTAATCCCTGGGAAGAAAAATGGGAACTTTGGAACGCTGGCAACTCCTGAGAGTGGGCTTCTAGATTGGGCTTGGTGGTCTCCAGCTTCCCGCACCAGTGATCAATCGGCCATGAGTCACCACAGTGGAAAATCAGGTTTAGGCCCTGCCCTCTGTTCACACCATCCAAAAGTTCATGTCCCAGGGATGGGGGAGAATTTAGTTAGGATGTTTTCTTACTCCTCTTTAGTTGCTTAAGAACCCGGTATTTCAAGGCATCATACCCTATGGAGCCCTTCCTTTCGGACAGCAGACCACCATCACATGGCAGGACTCGGTCAAAGGCTGGACTTGATCCCACAGGTCTTTGCCAACCTTAATGATTGTAACCCCCCCAGACAACACTGGGCCCTGCACTAAGAGGGGACATTTACTGCTGCACAGCCCCCAGCATAGGAATGGGATCCACAGCTGCATCCGTGCTGGCAGCCAGCTGGGAATCACTGGGAATGTCTAGTCTGCTGCCCCGTCTGAAGGGACATAAACTGTCAGTCAGCCATCAGGACAAGCAGGTTTCAAATATCCACTTGGTCCCACAATGCTGATTCCTTGAACAGGCCTAAATTAGGACTGTTGCACATACTCTAAGATCCCTGGCACTGGACTGTTTTCTCTTACTCTATAGCTAAAAGAAAAAGGCAGGTTCTTGCTTCTTCTGAAAGAGATTTTCGAAAAGGGGGAAAAAAACTTCAAGGTGCCTAAAGGAATGTAATTATTATGGTAAATAATTATCGATAAATTAGAAGCACGAACGACTCAAAATAGCTCCATAAAGATGAGTAAATATGATCTGAAGAGGTGCCTATGAATCACACACCATGTCTCTATTACCATAAAATAATAATGGTTCACACACTTTACTGAAAAACTTTGCACTGAAGATGTCACAGATCTTTACAAACATTAATTTCACCTCCCAGTCCCCCAGATGGGAAGCCTCATCTCCATCTGGAAAAGCTCAGGGAGCAGCAATGTGCCATTCACCTCCTGCGACACCAGGTGCTGCAGCAGAGCTGGGAGCAGACGCAGACCCCGGCCTCCCATTTTGTGCACTAACCACAACATCATCAAATGTCACCCAGCTATTTCATCTCCTCACTAAACTATGGCTGATTATTACTTCTGTTTCTTTTCCCAGTGAGTAATTTCCTTTGTCAGGGATAACCACAGCCCTAAATGCCTTTGGAAAAGGTGCACAGGAGTGAGGCAGCACAGTGGGGCCACAGCACACGGATGGGCCTTCCCTGTCCTGAGTTAAATGTCCTGCCCATTACACCTTATCCTCTGTGCAGTGGGATTTGAGGTGAATGGACACATTTCTTCCCTAAACCCCAGCATGTCCCAGGCTTCAAGCAGCTGTTCTCTAGCGCAGAGCTGTGCCTGCTGCTGGCACATCACACGAACAACACATTACAAAAACTGTAACTCAGCTTTAAAGGGAAATATTATTTGCTGCTTCAAAAATCATTCAGACTATCAAAGGCATGTTCTTTCAAAAGCAAGTCAACATAACTAAGCTCACCCTTCCACAACTTGGGTTATTCACATAGTCACTCCCTGTCCCTGTTCCAGGGATCTTTGGCTTCAGTCAGAGTTCTCTCCCTCTGCTTTTCTCAGTACTTGTCTCTCTCCTAATCCTGCTCTCCCACCATTTCTAGTCTCTTCCCCTCCTTTCTTTACAGTCATTTCCATTTTCTTTGAAATGTTTTGGCATTTAATGCTGGCTTTATTCTTCCTTCTCCATCTGCTGCTCTTGTCTTTCTAAATCTCTTCTGGAGCCTTCTCTTGGGCGAAAGCAAGAACCATGTTTTCCCTTTACTGCCTCTTCTTTCTGGATTTCAGTTCCCTTCTTTTTCTTTACCTTGGAATCAGACAATCGCCCTCTCCCTGGAAGCCCCACAGGAGCTGGTACTGTGCTGTGTTGGATCTCCTGCTCCCTTTGAACACAAGTTCTCAGGGAAGGCACTGTGAAGTATCTGCCATTTCTGCTATAAACTACAAAAGACTGCAGAAAGCAAAATTACTGGTAGGTTTTACTCCCCTGCCTTGTGCTTATGGAATCTTCTGGCCATGGAGACTTGCTCCACCAGCTACAATTCACTTTTCAAGGGAGTTTCCCCCTCCCTATGGGTTTTTCTTCAATTTAATTATCAGGGCTTACAGGGAACAAAGGAGAAATAACCAAGCTTAACTACTAACACTGCTTTTAGACAAATCTCCCCTACATTGTCTTGCCCAAAGATTTTAATTTGGGACTCAAAGGCTCAACTCTAAGACATCTTTTCCCAGCCTGTTCACTTGGCCTCTGTTCCCAGGAAAGGAAATAGCTGCAACATGGAAGATGACAAGGACATTTGCCAATTAGAAGCACAACAACAAATTCCTCTTTGATAACACCAGCCCTATCTGCACGTGTACCTCTCAACTAAAATGTAAGACATAACACGAACTGATCACAGATCAAGCAAAACAAATATGAAGAGAATGGTGAAAGGATTTCTTCTATTTTTTTTTTTTTTTATTTCCAAACTTCAACCTAAAGCTTGACTTTCTGTGGAAGCTTTCCTCTCATTTGTTATTAACTGATGTGTTTGTTTGTCATTGTCTTAGCACTGGAAATGATGCCTTCTAGAAGCTTTTGCTTTCAGAAAGGCTAAAGAAAAGTTAAAAAACCCCTTGCAGCCAGCAAGAGGGATTTTGCAAAGAGGGATAAGTTTTAAGTCACAAACTTTACAAATCTTTTACAGTTGCAGTTATGTTGCCAGTACACAGAAATAAAATAGAATAAATGAAGCATTTATCACGGATTCCAAAATAAAGTGAACAAGAACATTAGCAAATGCCAAAGCTTATAAAAGCCTCAAAGCACCAAGATCCTCCCTTCCATCACAAGCTCAAAAGAAAGTCAGTTGTTTCTTAGTTTTATTATAAAATAACCTTTCCTCTGGTCACAGAAATTTTGCTTTATTCAATGCCTAGATATACTGACTGAGGAATGAACAGCAGCACCATCCAAACAGTGGAGAATTCCATACCTGTTTCTCAAGGTTCTCCACTGTTGTTTCTAAACAAATAAATGTTTTAAACACAGAGCATGTTCCCATGGATTTATTACAGGCTAAATGGGAAATATGTCTTTAACAAGATACAAGTTATCTGAAATGTGCTGAGCTAAAACCCAAAAAGAAACCAAGAAGGAACATGATGTGCTCATCCTGCCCCACTCTCCTCTGGCAGTTGCATGTTTATGGTCTCCTACTTCCCATCTGAAAACAGCAAATTCTCGTGGCTACAAGTGGTTTAGATGCAAAGCCAGGAGAAGTGCACCAGCACAGAAAGCGAGAACTGAGCGAATTATTTCCCCTGATAATTATTTGAAAGGTATCTGCAATGAAAACAACAACAGATTTTTACTTTGAAGCCTGATTTAAGCTGACCGACCCTTTCAGCATTTCTAGAGAAATAATGGATTATAAAACTAATTCAGTGAAAAATGAACGCAAAAATAGAAGCGATGAGACATCTTCTAAATAAGCAAAGCTGCTTTTACAGCATGCTGAATAACTGGAGTGTGGTAAACATACCACTGTTATAAATAACATCCAGCCTTTTGACATTATTCTTTAGTTAATTATTTCAAATTCTTTATAAGCATTAACAAAGCAAACCTCACCGTTGTCTTGCAAAGTGAAAATAATTACTCCAATATATAAGAGGAAAAATTAAGACATAAGGACAGAAAACAACCCTTCAAAGTTACAGTGGCACATTGTACAGAGAATTCAGGAAGTCTCATAGTGTAAAGGGAAAAACCATCCTCTCATTCAGAAGAAACTGTTCACTAAATGACTGGCTTGTAGCATTTACACACCATTTAATTTTACACAAAATGCATCCACATTTTTAGATTTCACCATAACTAGTAAATGACCAGTGATCAAAGTTTTATACTGACAAGTAAGGCCCAAACAAATCCTTTTTAAATGGAAACTCTAATGATTTCTCCCTGCTGAGGCACTTTCTTGTTCTGCTTCAAGACCCAATCATAAACCCATTAAAAAATAACATTTCTTGTTAAAAATCCTAGAAACTGCCAATGGATAATAGATAGCACTTTGTCAGATTATAGATCAATGAACACCAGACCACAACAATAATTAGTAAGTAATTGTATCTCATTACCTTTGGGGTCTTCTTGGGCCAGCTGACCACAGGGACACCCGAAATGGCAAGATTTTGGTCATCATCAGCATGTTCCTTCAGTATATTCTGTTGCAAATGAAAAGGCCTTTATTAACCAGAGAAACAACTGGAGAGTGCAGAGACCTCACAGAGGACAACACTCCACTCTGATGACAGACTGAGAAGATCTCTGCAAGTTACTTTTGCTTCCAAACTTCCAACTCACACTGAAACTCTCGCACCTGTCGTTAACATCCAAGATGTGAAACTTCTTGCAAAACAGGCAGCAAAATCATCCATCAACACCTCAGATGTTACAGACTTCTTTAATACTGGTGTGTCCAAGACCAGTGTCTTACCACTATCACCTCTCTCTTTAAACTCCAGCTCACTAAATCCCAACCAAGCCCACGACTGACACCTTCTCTCCTGACCAAGTCTACAAAAGGCCCGAGAATCACCAAAGCTCTGCCACTGTTATTTCAGCAGTCACAGGGCATCAGGTGTGTAGCTTAGAGCAATCCTCACATGCCTGAACATTCAGGTAAGCCAAGATACACAAGTGTGCTCTGTAACCTTTCATCCTTTTGCACGTGACAATCCAAGAGCACTCTCATTCCCACAGCCCTTCCTTCCCCACTGACGGGCAGGCCAGAGCTGCTGGAATCCAGTTCCCTTTATGTGATCAGGTGAGGCATTCAGGTTCCTGAGTGTTCACTAGGAAAGGATTTGACTCCAGACAGTGCAGTATTAAGGGAAAAAAGATTGGTCTGCCCTCCCTTCCACCCCCACCAAACCCTTTTGCTTTGCTGCACTGTTCTAGAAATCTCGTGAGTGGGCTGCACTGGCTGACACAGCTCCCACTGTGAATCACTCCCATGACCAGTAACTCAACACAGAGGTGGTAAAACACTCTGTTTAAGTGTACTCAGTTGTGCAGCTGGGAACAGTCCATGCTCACTTCCCATGACTCCCTACGTGCTCACTAACTTAACTGCAAAGCTCTTCATCTGGTGGCTGAAAAAAGAAGAAAAGAAAACAAAAAATGAGTCGGAAGGAGGATTCTGCTGTGCTGCTGAAAACTGGAGCCCAAATCAGCACTAACAGGTTAAAGGCAAAAGCAAAAAATGCTCAGTGGAACAAACAAGAATTGCAGGTTGGAAATTGCCTCAACAGAATATTTAGGAGATAACCCTAATGAAGTTCAGTGGTGCTGCTCCCAAGTATATGAAAAAAGCTTAATTAGCCAACAACAGGCACCAGGCTCTGTCAGTCCCCAGTGCAGAGCTCTAGTAATTAGAAATTTCACACACTATACAAAAAGAGCTTAAAATACAGTAATTGTTTTAATAGGAAGTGCACTTGAATTCATCTGTAATCATCCAACTAAAGCCCAGGGTATGATGGCATGTTCCAGTCCCCAAGAGCCTGCATTTGGATGAGTGTCCCTGGGGCTGGCTTTCTCCCTGGAGCTCAGACAACCTGTCACACTCAGCCCAATTCCCCAGCCTGTGCTTAAACGAGAGCTATGTTACTAATGAAGAGCACAGCACCAGCACAGCACTGCTCCCTCAGACACATTACACCAGTGAGGCTGCTCTGGGCACTGGTTAGGCTGAAAGCAGCACCAGTGACCAAAATAAGCAATACCAGTACAAGCCCAGGTTATCAGCCTGGTGCTGGGGCTGCACTCAGGGGTTTGCAAAGGTCAGGAGTAAAACCCAGCTTGCCCCACCCTGATTGTGATGCAGAGTCTGTGTTGTAGCTGCAGCCCTGTGCTCCTCCAGTGCCACACCCACCAACTCTTACCTGTGGACTAATCATTGGCATATTAACTCTTGGGGGTTAAGTGAGCACCTCTTTGCTCATGTCCATTTTATTTTGAGAGGGATCACTGCATTAACTGAACTGTGACCACATTCTGAAAGTTAGTTTTCCATCCCAAAAACAGAGAGGATTTTGTAATCTCATTGCAAAACCAAAAAATCTCCAGAACAAGGCAGCGCTTGAGAGCCATATAAACAAAGGACAAATTAATTCCCTTTTGATTTTGCTACTCTTGGATTTGAAAGCCTGTAAGACAGAAAACCTTAATGTTTCAACTAACGACTGTCAGAGACTCGGAGTTCAATAGAAAGCAGAGTATATTCCAAGAACTTGGCAAGGTAATGAAGGTTTCTTGTTATCATATGTATCACGTGAAAATATTATCCAAGGAGAAATGTAAAACTATGGCAGCTTATCATCTCAGGCAGCTGAAAACAACGGCTGTCTGCGCAGCAGAGCCACAGTTGCACTGACTGGAGCGTCAAGTGTCAGAGCACAACAGGCTGGAGGAGGCAGATTTTTGTTCACCTGCTTAAAAACAAGGGGAAAAAAAGAAGATAAAGAAAAGCCATGGGGCTCCAGTTAGAGAAACAACATGATGCTCCTCCAGCACACGGCGGCCCCATTCATTACACTTGAGGGCTGTGGTGACAACAGCAGGTATGGAGGAAAGAAGCTGATTAACTATGTAAGAATTCAGCTTAGCCATTAATTTCAAAAGCACAGCAAGGAACGACTCCCCTGAAATGCATTCAGTAGAGGGAGTTTTTTTTCCTGTCATCAGGATGAGAAAGGGGGTAAGATTTCTTGGCAAGAAAAAGTAAGAACATATTTCAGTAGATATCATCTGTCTTGCACAAGAATCTTCTCCTGCTGCCAAGGAGTTGCGGATATTTGACAAACTCTGTTCTTCAAACTGAGTTTCTTCTGCCCTAATGGACTTGCACAGGCCCTTCTGGAGAAGGGCAGCGTTTTTGCTTTGAAGTGGGGAAGGTCTGTGGCATTATGAGGAGGCAGATCTCACAATCCTGTGCCCCAACAGCACAAAGGAATTCCCATCCTGCTGGCAACACACAGAAACATGTGTGGAAATCAGAGGCTGCACATGGGCAAGGATCCCTGGCAGTGTGTTTAGTGTGGGCTGCACACTGCCACGATCAAAGGTCTGCTCAGCCCTACCTGCCCTGTGATGTGGGGTGCAAACTACACCAAGGAGTACGATGGTTACCTCTCCATTCTCTTCTCCAAGCATGAGCCCACCCCAGCTGCATCTTTGATACACTGAAATACTGGCTGGTAGCTAAATATGAAGTAGAGAAGCCACATGATGAAACTCCTCCAATCCCCCAGGCCACCATCTAAGTACAATTACCTCTCAGTGACTTTTTTTCCTGCCTCTCTTTCTCATCCTACTCAAAAGTATCTCAGTAGGTACTTTTCTAACAGGTCAGCTGAGATTTAATTTTTAATTTGAGAGCTGGAGTTGTTGCACTACTTATACTTTATTTCAGGGCACGTATATTTGGCAAACAAGGTGTGACTGAGGCTGCACGTGCCTCCAACAGTATCAGCACCAGCAAGGATGTGAGGACAACGGCAGCAGTGACTTCTGGCTGCTCACCCTGCCCACAACTGCAGTGCCAGGCCCTCTGTACTTCTGCAGCTGGGCCAGCTGAGCACTCCCAGGGAGGGAATCTTCATCTGTCCAGCCCTTTCCCCTCACATTCCTGCTCACACAGTGACTCCACAGACACTTGGATAGAGTGTTGCACCTCCTCGGCCAATGGCTCGGATGCATCTGCCATGGAGTGAATGCTGCTTTGGGAATCTCTGTGGAGGCCTCTGAGAAGCTCCTGTGGTGCTTAATGCAGGACTCAGGCAATGCAGTGCCAGCAGGGATTTAACTCCTTGTTTGAGCTCAGGGAAGGACTGACCTGCTCCCCAAGTCAGGCTGTTACACTCTGCCCAGAAGCCTCCCTGGTGCTGCTGCACTCCATCGATCACGGTGATAAATGGGTTCTCAATCTGCAGAGGCAGCAGTTGGCACTTCTGGATTGCTGTGTCCCCACCAGACAGCTGCAGTTAGTTTGGAGCTCAGATGATGTTCAAGGAATTTACACAGGCTTAGTTTAGTTTTCAGTCTCCCTTCTCATAAGGAAAATAAATTACTTTACTGCAAAAAGTCTCACCTACTTGACATTAAATAGCTGTAGTTGTATTTACCACTAAGAGCAGTAATCCAGTCACCCATCCTTTACTATATTCTGGCTCAGCTGGCAGAGCATGGATTCTTTGTGAGCTACCCCTATTAGTTCTGTGAAACTTCACATCACTGAATAAAATGGTTTCCTTTCTCCAGTTTAACTACCCATATCCTGTTTTCTGAAAACATTAATTATCTTCCTGAAGCACAAAGACAGACTTGAATGTCATACAGAAAAGTTCCAGAGTGTATTTCATTAAGAAATAAAAGTGCTACAATAAACACAGATTTATTTTTTTCAGGAAGAAACTTGTTTAAGACTTTCCAAGCAGACCAAGAGCTTTCAGACTTTGTCAGAGCATGTTCTTGCTCTGCATTTGTTAAAAATAACTCTCAAATGGGTGCACTAAAAGGGTACTTTTAATAGGATGCGTTATTAATACATCACATGCCCAAAAGTTGGGTTGCCCATGAAATAAACCTTGTGAGTACAGCCAAATACAGTCCCAGCATGGATCATCTGCACAGCCTCTGCAGGATTCCTACCTCCATTCAGTCCCACAGATGACTGATGCTCTGGATATTCATCAGGGTGAGGTAAAGGGGCCAGGCTTTTGCTCACTCCACTGCTGATGCTATCAGCAAAACCCCCTTGTTATTATCTGTACAGCTTGGAAAACTAGTAGCAAAGTAAGAGGGAACATGATTCAGTGGTCAAGGAGATAAATACCATTCTGGAAAAATGGACTGTATTTCTTCCTCTGCCATTATGTCTCTATGTGGCACAGGGCAAAATCTTTTAAATCAAGTTTCCACAGGCAGTCATGAATTGTGTGTTCCTGCTCTGCCTCACTCCTGGCTTGGGATCTGGATGCTAAAGATCAGAACTTCTCTGCAGAAACGTTAAGCAATTACAGTTTCACTATAATTACACTCATCTTTTGCAGGTATCATTGTTAAATAACACTCACTTTTCTGAAAATCCCATCCGTGGCACGAAAAGCCAGTAGCCAAAATTATGGTCACTTTTATCCTGATCTCTTTGCACCCCAGTTCCCTCCCTGTGATAACAGCAGCTCATCCATTACTCCGTGTGAAGCACAGGATGAGGATCCCTGGGAGCCCCAAGGGAACATTCACTCCCTGTGTTCAGCTCAGAGGCTGAACAGAGGGATGTACCTGACACACACGGAAGAGCAAGGACGGAATGAAACACTGAATAGCTGCATCCTTACACCAAGGAACACGGGAATCCTGCAAGGACCATTATGCTGGATGTATGCTCAGGGGCTCAAATCTGTCACTTGGCAGCTCCTCCATCCTTTGAAGGTGGAAGCTCTAAACATACACTGACACACATGGGTTTGGTTATTTCTTTTAAAGCAAATAAACTCAATAAAACAAATTTCCTGCTCCAAGGAGATTGGATGCTTTGGTTCCACTATGCTGATCTCTACCATGTCAGTGAACACAGTGGTGGAAAGGAGTGATGGGTTGTTGTCCCAGAAGTAGATGGGAATGGGACACACTTTGTCAGTGGCTGCCTCAGACAATTTGCTGAGGAGCAAAGAGAAGGCCTGTGCTGGAACGCTGGACTCCCCTTTGGACCTGAGAGGAAAGGTATTCAAGCAATCCCTGACCTGAGTACAACTGCTCCAATTCCTTCAGAGCACCTGGGAAGTGGATTGTGCACCCGTAGGGAGTAATGGAGGAAGCAGAATATATGGGCTTTAATGAATTTACTATGCTGTACTAACTCTCACTCTGAAAATTGAGGGCTGACTTAAATGTGGGCCAATACTGTAAAAAAGATGGCTAAGAAAATTCTTTTTAACTGTTCTTTAGACACTGTTCAAGAAGATGTTTGAGTTAATTAGGTTTTAAAAAGGTCTTGCTCTGACTAATCTGTCACAGACTCGCCAAACATACAGAGGTGATTCCAGGGAAAACAATTTTGCAGCATCCATGGTGTTTAGATGTGGTCATGGGCTCTTTAACCAGCAGGGAACCATCAATATCCAGATGTTGGGATACATCCTGATGGTTACAGTGTGTGCTGGCAAGGGGAGAAAGTTTAGAAGCAGGAAGTTATCAAAGGAGATGGAACATCAAGGTTGTAACTCTGCAAGATGCACACAATAAACTGGCAGGTGCCCACTTCATACCAGTTGAAGCACAGTATCACCAAAAAGGTGATATGGGCCTTTTTTTTAAATGTCCATTTGCAGTTCTCCATTTCTGTAGTCAGTGAATCCACTGCTCTGGAGAGGAGTAAGAAAACAGATACTCCCACACAGAGCTTTAAACCAGATTCCCATATGGTACCTTGCTGTGCTCTAGGAAGATGTCTCAGCACACTGGAGTATGTCATCAAAAGAGGGAGCATGAGCACACTGAACATCTGCAGCAGTTATTAGGTGTTGCATCCCTCCCTGGATTTCACTTATTTTTAAATGAAAATTGGTCTGTGCATTAAGCTTGGAGAAGCAACACTACCATTCTGCTTCACCACAAACTCAACTCCTGGTCTTGAAGCTTCATTTCGATTTCCTGTTAGAAGATGACTGATCCCAAAGCAAGCCAGTGAATCCACAGCCACAACTTTGGGCACGTGTCCACTTTCATGTACAAAGTGGCTGATTTGACAAGAAGATAATTTCTGAGCTCTTGTGGTTTCCCAAAACGAGTGCCGTGTATCACACTTCCAAGCTCCAAGACCATGGAATATGGTTTCACTGCACATGTTCAGCCTTCTCTAACTGGCTTTGAGCCCTTCTAAGCAGCTGTTACACTACTTGCACTAAAAAAGTACAGGCTCCCCATTTACCACATAAACATGTATTTTCCCCCTCAGATTGTGTCTTACAGAGCATTTCTGTACAGAAAATATGTAGCTGAAGACCCCTACTGTACACAGACTAAAAATATAAAAAGAAGTTGTGTCACTAGTGAGCATTCCCTCCTCACACCATCTCCAAAAGCTGTATATTGTACCAGTGGAGAATAATTATCAACCTATAGAGGGCAATGGAGGAAAGGAAAATGAAAAAGGTGAAAGTAAAAAAAAGCAACAGGGAGTGTTAGACAATCTATCTTCTGAACTGCACTCCAGTATTTACATTTTGCATGTGTCAGCTAACGAGGTGTAAGCCAGGAAGACGGTAGACCAAAAGGGGCAGATTATGACTATAATGATAAACAGACTTTTTGAAGTATAGTATTTACACGTGGGACGTAACAAGTGCTGAACTATGAGAGGATTTAAACTTCTGGCCGCTGCTCTGACAGTCAGAAGGGCCTGTCACTTCAATCAGGCTGCAAACAGCCACCTCCCGGAGCAGAGATGGCTTTGGGTAGAGGGATGATCTCCCTCTCCTGGGAGAGGCACAGCAGCCTGACAGGAGCTGGTCACCACGCACCAGCTGCCACCCCTCTGAGGCAGAACTTTGCTTTCTGCTCTCCTACTGACTCCTGTGCCCGCAGAATACAGTTTGTGTGGCTCAGCAAGCCACGACACCCACCTTCATGTCCTCTAGGAGAGCCTGCGGGTCTTCGATGCCTTCCGGAACACACTTCTTGTTCTCTGGGAGAGATTCAAGCTTTTCCACCAGGGCTTTTAAACCCTTCAGTTCAAATTCTGTGAGGTGAGTCCATTTGGTTGAAACTTCTGTAGCTGGAGACCCCGTGGGTGTTTTGGGATAGTCCGTGGGGGTCGTTGATTTTACGCTGTCATCTGACTCGTTGGACAAAGTTCTTTTTAGGTACCTCATTACTGTGGCTTTTTGTTTCCTTCCTGCAGCCTCCTTCCCTTCTGAGTGTGTGCTGTTGGGTGAGGAGGAGCCATCCACCAAGGATTTGGAGTTCTTATCCAAGCTGTCATCCTTCTCCTCCTGGAGATGGGCATCACAAGATTCTTCATCCATGTCTAACCACGAATCTGATGAATAGCTGTCTGTGCTGCGTTTTCTTTTTGCATCTGAAAGTTAGAAAAAGAATGCTGAGTTTTTACCCACTGTAACTCGCAGCTGAAACACTTCTGTACCACTGGGGCCAGGTGCTGCCTATTTCAAAGGGCAGTGGAGAATGGTCTAGTGAGTATGTGACAGGAATGGGCTTTATTCAGCTGATTTTATTTTTTTTTCTTGGGGGGGGTGTTTGTTTGTCTGTTTTAATGCTGGTTTTCATTAACATCTACTCAGTTCAAATGACTGGGAAACATTTAGGGAAAAATTATGCTTTCTTCAAAGCTTCAGTCCTCTATGCCTTCAATTAAGAGTAGGCAGAGCTCTTAAGTCACACACAATTAATTTTCCCACAAATCCGAAAGAGACCAGATTCGGCAGCTTTGCAGCTTTAAGAGGAGAGTGAGCACAGAAGGAGGAGGGGGAAATGATGGGAGAAAGCACGTTAAAACGCTGTACATCATCATTCTTCCAGGAACCCTGCACAGCACAAAATCAACTCCTCAATACTTTTCCTCTCTGCAAGCAACTAACTGTTGATAAAACAAGAACCCCCAGTTGTTAGTGCATGAATACTCATTGCTCTTCTGAGACAGGATTTCAATTGCGCTTATTTTACAGACAACAAGACAAAACACACTCAGACTGTCACAATTACATGCCACTGGTTTTCTTAATGCCATCCCTGATACATTGTAGGTACTTCTCAGGAAAATTTAAAGGCAAGTTTCTGAGTCTAAAGTACTATTAATCTTAATTTCCCCCTAAGAATCCCAATTGTTACCCAACTCTGTGTAATCAAGCAGTGAGAGCAATGTAAGAAACCAGTGGCCACGGTTCCCTCAAGCACACATCTTTTCTTATTTATTAGGCACAATTTCCTCCACTAAGTGAACAACACGGAATGCAGGCTAGCAACAGCAGGAATTTCTGTGGAAAATACAGTTAACACTGGCAACACCCAGTTAAGTCAATGTGAATTTTATTACTGGCTGAAATGGGTACGAGATTGAGCTGCAAACAAAAACACTGTGAAGGAAACAGAAGTCACAGAGAAAGAGTGAGCGAACAATTAATGAAAAGTTCCTTTCACAGCTTCCACGCTCTGCAGTGCAGTAGCTTTGGATTAGGGCAACGTGAATCATGCTTAAGGAAGGATTAACTGGACATTAACGAAAAAGCTCAGCATCCGGTTGTTTAACAGGGAGGTTCAAAACAAATGCTGGAGCCCAGTTCCAAGCTGGAAGTTCTCTGATCACAGAGAACTCCTTGTCTCGTGCAGAGTTTGTACCATCATGTTACAAAATATACATGTTATTTGTCAGCTGGGTAGCAGGGATGCAACAGGCCGTGGCAGGGTGTCTGAGGGCAGTTTGCCCAGCCTGCCTGGCTGCTCAGCTCTGCAGTTGCAAATAAGGACCCTGCAAGGCCAGGTCAGCTCTGTGTGTTACTGCCCCAGAGATCCGAGCTGGCCACTTCACATTCTCAGGGTTGTAAAAATCCAGCATCTCTGTCCAGTCCACGCCTTTGGTAACATTTGCATTTTTCCTCAAAACCAAAACGGGCATAAAATGACTCCTGAAAGGCAAGTTTAAGCTGAAATGGCAGTCACAGAAAAGACCAGCTACCAGCAAGGCTGACTGCAGCCAAATCCAGCTCCATCCACAGGGCAGAGGAACTTGCTCCCTGGAACACTCCAAAAGAGCCTCCTCATGAAGTACAGAACAGATTATTTTGTGTGCTGAGGTGGTGGCATCAACACTCCAAAGCAGCTCCTCCTCTCTGCTCTGTGCTAATACACCCCCATGCTTCTCTTAGAAAAATAAACAGGATTAGAAAATATCTTAACCAGAACATTTAAAACCCACTCTGTTATCCAACTTTTATTTCACACTGTTTTTTCCTTTGTCCACAGTAGCAAGCACACAGACCCACCTCAAAGGCTACATAATCAGCTTATGTCATTCTCCCATTTTACAACTAAGGAAACAGATGCTTGGGAGAAAGCACGATTTGCTCATTGTCACACATCAAATCTAGGGAAAAACCAGGAATCAGAATCCAGGCTCTCGGATCCAGGGCTGGAGCCCCTTCTCTAAGCCACACAGCCTTGGTGAGCTGCTTTACAACTGACTGAAGCACAAAGCCCAGCCTAGATGGGAGAAAATGCCATGATCTGGCATCAAACAGGAGAGGGTGAAAGCAGATAACACATCCCTCTGCTACCAGGACAGTGTCATTAACAGAAATTGGTATAAATCTGCACAAAGAAAATCATGTTTCTGTCCTCCTGTGCTGTGGCTCTGCTGAGCAGGAACTAATGGCTGTAACTGGGGCAAATCACAAGCATAAATAAGGCCTAAAGAAAGCGAGGGGGATCACGTTGTGGAGGTGTGAATAATTTACTCCAAGCAATGCTCTGGTGCTACCAGAAAACAGCTTTCAAGAGCGATCTCCACTTTTTGTCTCTTGCTCTAATCTGTGGAAACAAAAGGCAGGAGAGGAGGGAACACCACAGCTACTGGGGGCCTATTCCCATGAGAAACAAGCCCACGGAGGGGGGCCTGCAATTCCGTTCTGCCAGCTGCCACCGCTTCCCTGCCACCGGCTGTCTGCGCGAGGCAGCCCTGCTGCGCCGCTACACCTGGGGATGGACACACAAACCACTCCAATCCATCCTCAAAACGAACCAGGGCCCTGCTCTCAGCAAGCCTGGCACCTACCTGATGCCTTGGCTGATTTCACCTCTGGGGACAGGGTTGGCTGTTAACCTGGAGTGTACCAGGCTATTCTGGAGCACCAGGGGATTACAGTGCTGGTGCACCAGCAGATTAAGAGCAGGCTGCTTTCAAAGCACAACTGTCTGCTACTGCTGCTAATCTAAAAAAAAAAAAAGCACTAAGGGAATCAATAATGGAAGGAGAACTTCAAGGTGAGGGAGATTCAATTTTGTGTTTTCAAGTGTTTTGTTGTAATGTAACATGCCACGATTTTTATTTATTCATTTCAACGAAAACACTGTCTGACAGAGTTACTGTGCTGTGAGCTGGGGCCCTGCATAAGCATAATCTGCATTTACTTAGTTGAGAAGTGTATTTTAAGCACTGTATTACCAGGGTTCCACTGACTTGGAGGTTTTTGGTTTATAAAGTCTCTCTGTGGAAAACAGCTCCTGTGAAGCTCAGCTGTGGTTTCTTCTTCTAAGTAAATGCACCAGCCAGTGCCAGTTCAGAACCCCACTTTCCAAGGGGTTATCCAGTCTGGGCTCCCACATAACTTAGTGCAAAAAGGCCTTCACCCCCTTCATTACAAAGCAAATAAAACCCGCTCATACAAACCAGTCAGTGATCTGCCTCAAGTGAAGAGGAGGAGCAGCACAGGCTTGACCACGGGACAGAGAGTTAGAAATACCTTTTTGTTTTTCTATAGCAGTTCACTTCCCTGTGGTTCTGGGCAAATCACTTAACTTTCCCCACAGCTATCCACTTGTACAAGAAGAATAATTATACACAGTTTCTTTCCTTGCTGGACAATAACTTGCTGTATTACAGAACTTAAAGGAAAGGGATGGGGGTGAGGTATAATTATGAAATCTTTCTAAACTCTTTAGAACAGTCCAGTGTGTAATATCTACCCTGCCATTCCCAGCTCCAATCCCTGACACTGTGACTTGGGAGCAGCAGTTGCTATCAGTCCACTAAAGACAGCAATGACATTTTCATTAGCAGAAAAATCCCTGAGCATGCTGGAAATGTATCACTGCATGGAGCACCCCACACAGGAATCACTCAATGTACTCTAGTACCTGTCTATCATAAGCAAATCTATTCTATCCCCTGAGAAGAGGAAGGGGGGGAAAAAAAAGACATGGCTCCTTCACTGTGCCAGAGGGCATATTTTCTATATCCATCAGGCTTAATATACAGTTAGAGGCACCCTGTTAAAATTTTAGCAATGGGAATCTTAAAAGCTGCAGGCTACAGAGAAATCATGTCTCTGATAGCCCAGGATCTTCTCCCAATTACTCTTTGTCAGCTCACTCTCAAGATCTGTATCTCACTGAAGGTCAATTGTGGTTGAAAACATCCAGCACAGACTCATTCATGATAAGAGTAAAAATAATGAAGACATATCCACCCCGAAACAGCGCATGTTCAAAACCCAAATAGGGTCCCTTCTGATTTCAGCTGGCAGGACAAATGTCACCGTTGAGAGGGACAAGGAAAAGAAAAAAGAGAAAGAGATGGTGTGCTTTTGCAGCAGCCTGTGATTGCTGTCATGTCGTCATTCCCCTGAGTGTTTGCCCTTCTGGGAGAGATCTGAAAAAGAACAGCCTCACACACTAACTAGGAGGACACGGCCTGAAAATTCATCCTGGGCCTGGAGAATGGGGAAGGAAGCCACAGCCATTGTCCTCCAGCTCATTTAGAGTTGGACTTACATTTCTATTTAGGGACTGGGAAGCCTCAGGGTTTCAGCCCTGCCTCCACACAGGTGGGTTTTTTTCCTGTCTGAAGTTTTGTGAGTGGAGACATTTAGAAAACAGAAATACAGAGAGCAATATAAATTGCTACAGTAGCATACAAATATCGGGACAGAGGTATCAGAGCACAGTCACAGCAACACATTTTCATGAGTAGGCAACGAATTGAAAGAGTCACTCTGAATCCACCAACCTTCATGTCAAAGCAAATAAATAGTCTGTAATAAAAACACAGTAGGAAAGGTCTAAAGATATCCTTACAACACAGCTGCTGATGAACTCAGTTTTCTGTGTTCTCCAAAGATGTTCTTTATCAACATAGTGATTTTTTTTTTTAAGCAGGAGAACAGAATCTCTACCAATTCTGTGCAGACTAGTCCCTGGTGAATCCCCGAGACCATGGGCAGCAGCACCCTGCACTCTGTCTGGTCGATGCCCTCCTCAACTCCTAATCGGCTGCTCAGCTTCTGAGATCCACCACAACCACGGCGCCAGAAGCTACATGAGAAAAGAAAGCAGCACAACTCAAGGGTGAAAAATAGGCAGTTCTAGCACCCAAAAGGAAAGGTAGAAAGTGGACATTTAGAACAAATTATGTCAAGGAAATTATATTTACGAAGTAGGAGAAACATGAGGATCATCAAGAGAAATTTCTGAAAATGAATACAAGGCTGTGAAGAATTTTTTTCTTAAAGCAAGAGGGACAGAAGACAATTAAATCTACAGAGGGGTTTGAGGGAAGTTAAGCACTTTGCTTCATTACTCTTTAAGGAGAATAATGGGAAATTCTTCGTCAAGGGATACTTCCTCAGGGGAAATCAAGAAATTGCTTGCAGATAGAGAAGTCCCTAAGGAAGAGACAATTTAAGGACCTTAACAGCTCTGAAGAAAAGTTTAAAAACAAAGAGGCAAGGTTTGGAACACTGACCTCATTTGGATATACTATCCCTCAGCAGGTGAATATTAAGATACAGACACCACAGAACAAACCAGTTTAACTCAAGAATTACAGTTAATAGAGATTTATTTGAGTCAAGAGCCTGGACACAGACCAGTTAAAAAAAAAGCAGGTACTGAAAACAGCATTACTTATGCGGAACAAAGCAGTGCAGCTTTGTGAAGGTAAATAATGTACCTTTACTCCTTTGAATATGACAAATGCCAAAGTGAAAGATCCAGTAGATATATTAGATCTGGTCACAACCCTCAGTTAAGTAATTATTTTAAGGTTAAGATTCTGCCAAGAAATAAAAATCCCCAAGTTTCTGACAAAACAAAAGTATACATCTGTCTGTCCTGGAGAGAAAGGCCCTGGATGTCAGTGTCAGAGATTTACCAGGACTCTTTGGTCATGTAAAACAATCCTGTTCCCTCTAGACACTGGGTATCTACAGTTCCAGGTGAGCTTTTATAGGATTGGAATATCTCTCAGCTACTGACTGGTCTGAGGCACGTTTCGTGGGGATCACCAAACCATCATCAGTAATTACAGAGCTGGGCTGAACTCACACTGGTGATTCAGCTGGAAAAGGTCCCATCTCAATATCCTGAACCATCCAATCTCCACATCCAGTTTGTTCTGAAATTACACCTCATTGATCTGGCACCCCTGCCCTGCCTGCAGGACCAGCCTCTTTTCATGCCAGTGCTTTAGACAACAGGAGATTGTTCCTTATTTTCCAATGAATGCAGTTATCAGAGTTTTTTCACTGCTTTAGCTGATCCATAGGGCTAATTCCCTCCTCTCCTCTAAGATGATCTTATGAGAAAAATTCCTCCACACAGAGTTCCTGCTTAACTAACCCTTCTTGAGCAAGGTCTCACAGAGTTAAATGTGAAGCACCCAACTTCCCAGTGACCCCAAGAAATTTCCCTGGCCTATCTGCACAGACTATTAAGCTTCCTCGAGTTATTCTTGGTCAGTAAAACTCACTGGAGGGTGACATCTGCCTATAACTTCTTCAATCCCTTCTACTAAGAATTGTGCTCGTAGGTAAACATTTCCCTCCTCTGCCCAGTGCCCGGGGCAGTGCCAACCACGCCAGGTTCACTCCAAGTGGCACCTCAGGGAGCAGGAGGCACAGAAATACTTCAGTCCTCCTCCACATTTAACACATATCAGTTAAGATTTAGCTGGTGCTTGTGCTATTTTCAGCTATTCTGTGCTTAAAAGCGGGGAGGCAACATGGCCCACGGCCTTGTTCCATCAAAGGGAGGAAAAAGAGGGCAGTTCAGCAAGGCAACAATTGGAATTGTCACACATTGATGCAAAGCTCACATCAGTGCCAAGGTAATGCCCTCCTGCTTCAGGCACATCTATCTGTCTCTGCTCTGGTCCATTTTCAGCTCTTGTTGTAAAGGTTTCTTCAACCTCCCTGCACTGGGGTTATAGATCATGGAGATTTGTGTAGGTGTTTTCTAGGGTTTGTTATTCTGCAGAAGTAGAAGTCAGTCACCAGAGAGAATTACAGTAGAGTTCAAGGAAAAGAGAAAGAAGGCAGGTTTAGTGACCACAAAACATTCTGTAGAGGAGACACTCTATAAAAGGACTAAATATCCACCCCACCAGAGTACATTTGCAATACACACATTTCTGGCTACTGAGGTTTGTGCCAAACATGGCAGTAAATCCTCAACTGTTTGGCAGATCATCTCAACACAAACATTACTGAAACCAAGGAACAAACGCATCCAAAAAATATTTTTCTAGGATCCACTTGCTAAGGGAGTGCTCAATAAATCTAATTCAAAGTAAGTTGGTACTTCCTGGAAATGCTTAAAGAGTCAAAAATCTTCCTCACCCCAAAATAAAAGAAACAGTTCATTAGAAATACTACAGTTCTCCAGTTCAATTTATAATCTGCTTTGCAGAAACCAAAGCAGCAACTAGCCCGAGGTGCCAGCACCAGTGGTGAATGTGCACTCAAAGGATTCACTCACCAATTAACATTGATTCTTTCTGGTACTCTTTGCTGAGGTGGCAGCGCTGGGTCACACAGGACACGTATCTCTCCAGAACATACCAGCACATTTCATAGTAGAAAGGATACCGGAATTTGGCGTGCACCTGGAAGCAAGAGCAACACTGTCAGTCCATGGGGAAGGGAGAGAAGTTTGCAGCACAAGGGCCAGTCATCATTGCCATCGTGTTATCAAGAGCACAAACAGTGTGCAGGAGGGGGAGGGGAGAGGGTGGGAGCAGGGAGCTGAATGCCTCCAGCATACGGAATGAGGAGCGAGCCTGCCTGCCTGCCATGACAGCATCATTTCTTGGTTCACTAATTTGTATCCTCTTGGGGTGGTGGGAGAGGAGAGGGTTTGTGTTCTTGTGAAATCAGGAAGCTGATGGATGGCCCCTACGGAATTATTTACCTGCTGTATAAACATAGGGTGGTCACATACAGATGTTAGTCACTAAAGCTCAAAGTACAGGCGTGGGTTTCCATCCCCTAAACACTGGCACAGGATTCTTATCAAAATGGCAACATTACCTAAATGAGTCAAGCAGGAAATACCTCTTTTGCAATTGTGGTCGTCACAACAATTTAATTAAATAAATGAACACATAAATTCTTGATTATTGACAACTGCACATTGAAGTAAAAATCCCTTATGTGGTTTACACTGAATCTTTTGATAACAAGTTAGGGTTTGCCACAAACAGAATAAGGACAGAAAAGCAGGATTTTGACAAAAGATCCTGTCAAGCTGTGCACTGTTTCTTACATCTCAGACCTGTTGTACTCACACTAAAAGCTTAATTCTCCAACCCTAGGTATTTGTGAGAGCATTTCAGATTCAAAAGAAAACAAAGTGGGTTTCCTTCCCTTCCAATACAGCTTTCTATCTGTGGGAGGTCACTGTACCAAAGAAGAATCTGGGAAGCTCCTAAAATGCAGGAAGATGTGTGTTTTTCTTGTGATTTGTTAAAAATGGATGCCATGTATCCTGCATGCACTTGTACTTACACTGTACACCTCTTTCTCCTGGTGACACAGAAATCTGCATTTTGCAGGCTCACATGCATGCACTGCACTGGGATTGTAGGAGCTGCTTTAAAACATTCTCTGCATATTAACTCTGCCCTAGCCCAGAGGTGTGCACCCACCTTTAGTGAAAACCTGGACTGCACCAGAAAGGAGCATTACCTTAGAAAAAACAAAACAAAACCATAACACCACCCCACCCCAGAATACCCAAAAGCCTGAAGTCTAAACAGAACCACAGAAGTTCAGATTCAGCCCTGTCCAAACATCTGTGTGGTGATCAAAGCATCTACTTGAGCAGATCAGTGACTTACTGGAATGCCCATATTTGAAAGCTGTCCCCGAGGTGGACAGCCAAAGAACTTGCCTCTGTTCACCGGCACAGGAAATACAAACACTTTTAGCAGTAAAACAAAATGTAATAGAGGGAAAATATACTGTATTGTCCCACTAAATATATCGCAGTGTAGGATTTAAATACTCCATGGCAATTCCCAAAAGTTAAGATCTCTTAAATTCAACACAAACACAGCTGGCAAATCTGAACTGCGTGTTGCTATGGATCATGCATCCAGCAATGCTGCACCTTTCCAAATGTTTCCCTGTGCTGTTTGTTACAAAGCACACAAACCAAAAAAAGAAGGGAAAAAAAGAAAAGGAAAAAAAAAAAACCCAACCAACCAAACAACAACCCCCTAAATGTGAGAACATTTAACCCCAGGGCCTTTTTGCATCGGAGAAAATTTTTCCTTTGGTTTAGTTATTTGTCATAAAGAAGAGATCAAGTCACTTATCACTATTAGGGAACACAGGGGAAATTAGCCATGCTAAAATATACGCTAATAAAGGAACTCAAATTTTTCCAAGAGAGCACTGCAGGAAACAAAATTTGCAAAGAATTGACTTACAAACAGGAAGCCGCCTTCCACCCCTCAGCCTTCAAAAGGTTTTCAGCCACATGCCTGGGAATATTAAAGACATCATTGCTCAACATTTGTTGACAGATTCTGAGCTTCACCAAATTTAGCTGTTACCAATGTTAATTCAATGTGAAAGACAAGGCAGTAATGCATGCAGTGCTCCCATTATGTATATCAATCTTTAATATTCAATTTGAGTTCCTAATTGCCTCGCTATCAATGTTCCAACCCACAGCAAATCCCTCCATGCCTCTGGAATCCACGGTTTGCCCAAGAAGGCTCTGCTTTTACAAACCTTCAGAAGGAAGAGCTTCTGTAGAGACAGATACTGGTGCAAAGATCTACAGAGCCTCCTGCCAGTAAAGCAACTCTTACAGTGCTTTAAAAACTTTTAAGGTTTGCCTTATGGAAAAGTACAGAGGAGTGTGCTCTCTATGATATCCTTGGACATTTATTAATCATAATGGATGTGAACTGCATTATGTGCATGTCCATACTCTTTCCATTGTACACTCACAGTCAAATGAACCCTTATGGGGAGGGGGAGAGGAATAAAAGAAGGAAGGAAAGAAATTAAAAATGTTCTGTGATGAGTTTGAAGTGTAATATCTGATACAGACACTGCCAGAGGACTAAATTCCCCACCAGCAGGGAAATACACTGGATCATCTAATAGGCATTTCCAGCTCTAACTTCTGTGATTAATAATTTACAATCCACTGAAAAAAAAATTTTAATTATTCCTGTACAGCAAGAAAAAAATCCTCTCTGGAATATGATCCATTTCTTCAGTTCAAAGTGAAATTATTTTACAGACTTATATCCTCCTCCAAAACCAAAACAAAAATCCTCAGCAAGTAAGACACAGGCTTTCCTGAAGAAAGTATTAGTCTTTTCCACAATGCCCATTAAAATCATTACAAACTCCACTTGTGTTTAATCAGTCTAATCACAATATTGAAGCACAATTTCTGATTATTTACAAAATTATTAATCTATCCACTTGAAATGTTATCTTACATTCCAGAAAACATAATGAATAGCAAACACCATCATCTGTGAGTGACCACCTTACGTATATATTTGGAGTGCCCTTGTCCCTGCTCATGTTCAAATATATTAAGGCAGTTAAATTTAGATGAGTTGGGAGTAAGTTTGACACATTCCTCCTCTTCAGTACCACAGAGCTGTATCCCCCCTATGCTGAATGATGAATCCCTGCTCTGCAGTTCCTCAAGCTGGGCTTGCAGAGCTAAACAGCTTGGCCTGTTTGACTGCCTGTTAATTGGCCTCCAGGAAAGCCAGGCTGCAAAATGAGTCTCTACGAACTGTAAGGCTGGAGAATATTTGTTTACCTCAATTGCACATTAGGAGCTGTTTCCGACAATAGACATGTTTTTTATTACTCCTTAAAACTATTTTTAAATGGCTACAAGCCTCTTAAAAAGTCTCCCAGGGGTATGAGGAATTAAGCTAGAATAAGCATGACAAGTATATAAACTAAGCAATTTTATCAGGCTGTAAATCAGCATTACCATTTCAACCATGTATTTATTCTTGTCTGAGCTGCTAAGACAATAACTACACCTAGCATAAAAATTACTTTGAATATCAGCAATCAAAGATGATTAAGCATTACAGAGCAGGTTTAAACACAGTGAAACCTCCATAAAATTGCTCTGTGCAAAATGAAGAGGGGAAGCACACCTGTATTACACTTTGATTTGAGTGTGGCAAATTACTTTGTCAATCACATCATGTAATTTACTTCTGTGCTATACACAATGGAAAGATCAATACTGATGAGAAACTCATTTGCAGTATGTTCACACTGGCAAATTTGTGTGAACTGTGTGGTACTGAGTCTGCCAGAGCAGCCAGTGGCTGAATGGAATTATTTCAACAAAGAAATGACAAAATTTGATTGGCAAAGCAAATAATGTAGTACAAACCAGAATCCTGTTTCGAAACCATTTCCCCCTCAAGATTCCTGCATGACATTTTTAGGTTGGGGGGGGGTGGTGGTGTTATTATTTCTAAATAACAGTATTGATTTTCCCATCTTTTATCAAACTTCTGTATGCCTTAGATGAACAGCTTCTATTTTGTTTCTGTCCAGAAATTCTTGCTATTCTTCAGCTGTTCACACAGTTCAGTTATTATACACTTGCCTATGAATACAAGTTTTTGAACACAGGTACAGGCTGTGTGTAACATGTTGCCAGCACATATCAACATCCAACTGCTGAAATTGCTTCTGTGAAGCCATGGGACCTCTGGGCTTTTGGATTTCATTGGTCTTTTTTAAAGCATTTAAGTATTTTTGCAAGGAAAATTATAAAGAACTACACAGGCTTCAAAGAAAATCTAAATCAAAACTGACAAGAGTAAAGGACTGATTTGGGATTTCCAAATGTTGTAGTATCCCTTTCCAAAAAAACTGGGACAGGACATTTTAGAGATACCCAACTCCCAAAACCTCCCCCCAGGATCAGGATGCCAGCAAATTTTAAAAGGCATTTCAGTGGACCTGGCTGGTAAGTTCCTAAAAGTTACCAAAATATTTGACTGTACAGGGAATTTTGCCTCCTGGTATAAAAAGCTTAGAAGATCAAAGCAGCACCCAACTTCCCAAGGAGAGGGGCCTGACATGAAGCACAACTGAGCAGTAACAACCCAAAATGTGTGATCTTGGGTTGCTCAAGTCTTGTGGGAACAAAATGTCAGCTTTTATACATCTCCAGGAAAAAGAGCGTCTCCTTCCCATCTTCCCCACAGACACCAATGGAATGAACTAATTTCTGGCATTGATCCTTCCTCCCAGTCTACTCCATTTGAGTTTCCTGTGTGCTCATCCTTCCCAGCACCAACAGACCCTCCCCTTAACACCTGCAGTGTGTATTTCCAGCAGGTATTGCTGGTTCTTATCTACAGTCACTCTGAAAACCTTTCTGTGCCCAGCACCTCTGCCAGGCCACAGTGAGCCCCTTCCTGTTTCTGCCACCTTCACTTTTCCCTATCCAAGTCCTTCACATTTTCTTTAGACCTTGATGCTCTTTCTTGGGACACCTATTCAAAGCCAGGCTGAATCCACTCTGGTCTCTACTTCTGCTCTCTGCTCTCCCTGTCTTCTAATTCCCCTAAATTTCAGCTCTTGTCTTCGTGTCTCTTCCACTAAGAATTCATTTTTCTGCTAAATATTTCTTCTCTTCATTAAAGTCACTCCAGGAAACCAACTGCTCCCACCACTGTTTTGCAATGTGAAGATTACCAGGCCTTCTACCCCCTGCAAAGTCAGGGAGGCTGGGAGGAGGACACCCTTCCTCCCACTGAGATATACTTCAGAATAACACATATTTGCTTCAGGCCTATGCACTCTCACTGCAAAGAAAGCAATCTGGGGTGAAAGCCCACTTGGAGCCAGAACCGTGCCCTCTTTAGAGGTGCACAACACTGAACTGCACTGATGTCCACAATGTACTGTTTTAAGATTTTTTAGTGAAGAACAATTGCAATTACCTGCCATTTTGCCAGCCAAAATCTCCATTAACACCACAGCTGGCATCTGTGCCAGTGATTCACCAGCACTGCCTCAGTGCAAGGCCTCCAAAAATATCCCCATCTGGATTTGCACGTACCTCTGGTCCATTTTTGGGCCTAACAGTCCACTAAAACGGTGGCACTTCCTTCAGATTCAGCTGCTTTGTGAAACTGCAAAGGATATGATGACTCTGCACCCTGTTTACTAACCAAGGATAAAATTTTCACTCCCAACAAAGAGGAGGCACAGTAACCTCCAACCTCTCCATCAGGCAGATGCTACAGCCACATGAACATTACAATGTTCAGATTAATGTCCCACCCCGGACTCTTTGCTCCAAGGAAATCTTGCACAGTATCGAGTCACTGGAGAAGAAAATCCTGACAATTACAGAAGTCAGTTCATACACAACTTCTGTGCAGCTTTGTCAGTTCAGCTGTGGACAGCAGAACCATCCCAGTGCCATTGGTTCTCCAGACTCAGGTATCCCAGGTGTGCACAGAGAGATGATAAGCAGGGGGTCACCAGAAATCCTGGTACTAAGGTCTGTGAAGTGCAATGTGGTTTTATGCAAAAGGGAAGGTGTTTCATGAAAGTTTAACAGGCAGACAAAAGACACAAAAGGGACACATCTGTGGGAAGTAGGGAAAAACAGATGAGTACATCCCACTAAAAATAAACCAACATTTGAAAGTCTCATTACTTCGTGTTTACCTCTTGTTTCAACGGCTCTGACACGGAGATCCCGTCAGTTGTTGTTTGTCAGGAGGGAATACGAGAGAGAGACTATGACAGATCATAGTCACAAAGAACTGCTCAGTTAAAAAGAGAATCAAGTGTCCTTACCCTTGTTCTGTCCTCAATCTCATAGATGCGAAGCTGCATGGGAACATTAAAGCTATGCAGGATATTTCCACCAAACACCAGAGAATCTACTGGAGTATAAACCGCGTGTATCCACCCTAGAGAGGGAAAGCAAACAACTGAGAATGCCTTGTGCTACGTAGTGTTACAGAGCAATTTATCATCAAATCTTAACAACCCCCTGAGCCCCACTGTGCAGGAGATGAGAGGGTAAAGCAGTGAAAGGTTAAATGGGATGCTCACAGCCCCACTTCAGGACCAGTCACAGCAGAAGGGCATCTTGTGACATACCACCCTCTGTAAATCGGGTTCTTCTATTTATTCACCGAACAGTTACAGTGTTTACTGAGCACACTCAAGCTTGTGACTCAACCACATCCATGACTAAGAAGTAAATTCAGTCTGTTTGATACACTCAGGCTCTCAGACGTATCTCCTGGCACCTCCAGCGGGGCTGCAAACCATGTCAGCAGTGGTGGGGGCAAGGGCTGTGGGACTGGACTGAGGCACAGCAAATGTCCTTCACACCAGCACCAGAACACACAACTTCAGATGTCTGAAATGTCAAACTGCCAGCCCTCCTTCAGAGGTGAAAGTTTCACCTCCTGTGATCAACTTCCTGAAGTAACTGAGAAATCTTTTTGGCTGAAAGCCCCAAGTAAAGGGATTTAACATTTCTATTACTGGAGCTGATAAGGCTGTTCTGATCCAGTCCCACAAGGGACTGAATTCATTCCACAGGCTCCGAAGAATCTTCTATCACAACGAAAATCCAGCCACAGCAATTCAGGCAGCCACACACGAGCTCTTCTGCCTCTGCATTGTTTGCTTGGTCTGTCAGGAGCTGAAGCTCTGGCTATGCAAGACTGTAGCCTCTGATCTCTGCAGTGAAAAAGGAATTGATCCTGCTAATGATCTGGGACCCACAGAGACCTGACACTTTTTTTTTCCCTTCTTTTTTTTTAATGAAAAGCATTACAATTTATAAACCAGCAGACAGCAAAGCAACATGGGGGGCAGTCAATTTTCTCCTGACTGTGCAGTGCTTTCTATTAAAGCTGTGGCAGCTTTCCTTCACTTCCACATCAGTGAGGGAGCAGGGAAATGCCATTCAGCCTAGAGGGTTCCCCAGCTAGCAGCCACAGAAGTGCTCCTCCACAACAATCTTTCGACCATAAAGGCCTGCGAGGCTCTACCTGAGAAGTCCTTGAGCCACAGCAGATGGCAGGACTGAGGCTTTCATTTAAGGGCATGTTGGTAGGAGAGAAATAGGAAGGAGAAAAAATCAGCAGTAGAATTTTCCCTCTGGAAACACAGGCCCATCCCTCTGGATACATCATTTTTCTGAATTTCAGAATCACGGAATGGTAGAGGTGTGGAAGGGACCTCTGGAGGTCCAGCCCCCTGCTTGAGCAGGACCACCCAGAGCCAGCTGCACAGAACTATGTCCAGATGGCTCTCCAGGAGCTCCTCAGATGGAGACTCCACAGCCCCTCTGGGCAACCTGTTCCAGGGCTCAGTCAATTCTCAGGTCTGATTCCACACACCCAATGTGACACATATAAAACCAGCGGGTGGCTCATGGCTCTGGCAGCTCATGGAATTATTGCACCTTTCCTGCTTCAGTCAGGATAATTTCAGCTGCAGAGTCACTCACAGTGATCCAGCCTGTTTATTACTTCCAAATCAAGAACAACCAACTAGAGAGGAATGTGGGTTTTTTTCATATAAGGGTAGGGTGGCAATTACATACATGAACATTATAAAAGCTTCACAATTGAAGGAGTTCAGCACCTCACATGAAATACATCAGTCTGTACTAAGAGCAAACTACCAGAAAAATAAATTATCTTTCTGATCTAGTCTTTGGGAAGGAAAACAGATCCAAGGTCAAAGAAGTTGGAGCCACTGCTTCCACTGGGTAATCAAAGATTTCTGTGCCTGGGGGAAAGAATGGAAGCCACGTGCTGAAGCAAATCTCTTGCTGGGTCCCCAAAGCAATTTATTGGCTCGGTGCTGAAACACAGGGTAGGTCTGTGTGACAATTCACCTTAATTGTCAGGTTTAAAGATGAACAAAATGAAGCTCGAAAAAGTGAAATGACTTGTCCATGGCCACACAAGTGAGTGGTGGCAGAAGACAGCTCAGAAACAGCCAGTTATCAGAACACTGGAGACCCCCCACCACCACTTCCCACTGCAGCTCCCTCAGCACAGGTGTCGATGTCCAACCACACCGGAACCGACAGATGCAACAAGTTACTTTAATGGAATGATCAACATCATTCAAGATACAATTTGATATCTGATATTTACAGCTTAAGTAAAAGGAGTAGCTGAGCAGAAACCTGGCTTTCTAGTCCAATATGAAAGGTTAAAAGGAGATATCCCTTTATTTTATAACCAATAAAATGAAATCCCATCAATGCAGTTGTTCTTTGAGCGGGTGCTTCTACTGCAACCACACAGTAGCCTCCTCCTACAAATTGTATTTTCTCAGTGAAAATTTCACACCGGAGTGCAGCTGGTTTCATTGTTTCCTGCTGTTTGGGCTTCACTCATCACACCTTCCCTGACCTCTCCACTCTGCCCCCACTAGATGCCAAGAATCTTTGTATCTGCTAGACTTTCTTGGCACTACTCCCAATATTTCTGGGAGAAATGTGAAAGGATCTATCACTGGCTTGAGCCAATGCTCCAACAAACGGCATCCCAGCCCTGATAAGTGCTCAGCAGAAAGATAACAAACACAAATATAGTTTTGAACATCTATTGTTACAGAGCTGATACAGGTACAAAATGAAAGTCTTCCTTAAATTATCTGAGACAACCTCTGGTTCTGGGGATAACATCTTTAATTCCCTACTTGCATTTATAATACAGGACTAATCATCTTAGAAACAATTAGTGCCTTCAACAATTAGTGCCTTCAACTGCCAGCTTCTGAACTAACTAAATATAAGGTCCTTCAAGATGCAAGTATTTCTAACAGCAAGACTGAAAATACTGCTGTTAATGACACAGTTCTCAATATAAAGACAATAATGCAGCCCTAAAATCCATCAGAGTTGGGAAAATAAAAACAAACCAGAGACTAAGCAACAAACTCAAAATCATTAACTTGTAAAGTCCTGGTAAGTAAAGTTTCTACCCCTGCCAAAGCATGGAATAGGATGATTTCCAGGCACAGCTCAGAGATGGGTATGGATGATGCCTGTGGGTACCATCCCTTCACTGCTGGGCACAGAGCTCAGTCCCGGGGAATCCCAGATCTCCAGCAGTTCATGTGCTCCCACAGGCAGGATCCAGCTCACAGCCCCTCTGCCAGCTACAGGACACAGCCCTGTCACAGGAGTCACCTGCACACAAAATAGATTTTGGCCACTCAGCTGTACAGGGTGTTTCAGTCACACTGTATCCCAAAATAGCTTCCACTTGCCTGAGGAACGTCCGTGCATAATTGAAACTGCAGAGGCACAAACGCCAAGGGGTGTATTCCAGGGACACAGGACAGAATGGGCAAGGTTAGACAAAAATGATGGGAGAATTGACCAGGCAGAAAATCCCAGGAAGATTGACACAGGCATTACAAAGGAAAAAAAACATTAAAATCTCCTGTTCTAATATTAACAAGGCTGTGTACAGAGAAAAACTGGAGCCAGCACCAGAAAAGTCGAAGTAGGAGGAAACAGAGATGAGCAGAACACAGGAAACAGTTTCCATCAGGGTAATATATTGTGGAAATGAGCTCTGAGAACAGAGAAGCTTGGATGGCACATTCAATCCATCCCCACAGCTTCGATACAGCACGACTCAGAAATAAACTGAGGAGGATGAATGTTCATTGTGACCATTTGCAAACAAGAACACCCATCTTCTCAGCTCCCCAATTACTAAGGTTTTTAGAGAGGAAGATAAACCTCCAGAACAGGAGAAAGCTGCACGTATGTGTCAGACAAAAGAGCAGCCAAGGGGTTTCTTTTGGTATCATCCCCACCACCACATCCCCTGCCTCACCTTCACCTGTGCCACTGCTTTTCATCAGATGAATCGACAGCTCTGTTGACATGTGTGATCACATCACCCTGTGCTGAACAGCCTGTCATGTGTGTTCATGTGTGTCTGACTACCAGCTCTCACAGCAGCACCTTGCCACAGAGCCTCCAACACAGACACCTCTGAACTGAGTTCCTCAGTTCTCTCCTCAGGGACTGCTTTCTGCTGCTCACACAAATCCTGGCACTGCTGCACAACCCTCTGTGTTTCATGGCTTAGTGCAAGACAGGAGATAACACCTCACCTCTTGGTCACTGTCTCAAAAACTGTAACATTGTCAAAAACGAAAAAAAAAGGAACACAGAGTAAAATGCCACAAGTTCAGTTTTATCCTTCATGCTAAAAAAAAAAGCACTGGAGCAATATCAGAACAAATGGATTAAGGACTGAAAAAGTCAAAAGTCAGTGGAGTAAATTATTATTAACTTTTGGCTGAAAGTCACAAACAAAAGCACCTGCTAAATATCACCTAAAGCTACAATTAAATCCTGCAGATGAAAGACATACACTGTGGCTTCAAGTACTAGTCATGAACTAGAAAACTCTTCCTCATGGATGACCAGCCTCAAACCAGCCTGTGCTGATATCAGTGACGAGGGGGGGAAGGTGGAACCAGCCCGTCCTTCCTGCCAGTGCTGCCCTGGGAGCAGAGCTCTCCACACCACAGGGCAGCACCAGGCTCAGCCAGAGGGGATGTGTGGATTTGGGAGTGCAGACACTGCACATTCACAGCTCACAGCCCTCAAGTCAACCCTCAACAAGAAGCCCATCCACTTATGGTTTTCTGAAGCTGACGTTTTTTATTTCAGTTCTCGGTGATCAGTAAGTGCTTCTTCCTTCCCAAAACAATCGTACTTTATGAAGCCAAGCCAACACTGAGCAGGAATTCTATTCAGGAGGCTCAGAAATGCTCTCAGCTGATTTACAGTTATGAATTATTCCACCACTCCTAAGATACTCGAATATTTAGATGTTATCATCTCTAGTAAATCAAGAAGGTAAAATTAACAGTAACAAACGTTTTTCTGAACAGTTAAAAGACATGATCTCATTATCGTTTGAATTTTATAAAACAAGTATTATTAAACATTGCAAACTTGTTAGAAGACTTCAGTGGGCTGCAAATTCCTACTCAAGGATGCAATCATCCATCTGAGAATAATGAAAAAGAATATTAACTTACAGAGCTAAGGGGCAAACAGCCTGCAAGCTCCAAGACAAAACTATGGTGAATCTGTTTCCATTAGTAACTGAACAGATATTTTCCTTTGTGATAAAGAAGTCACACACATTTTCCTGCAATTCTACAACAACTTGGGGTGGAAAAGATGAAATACGTACATCTCAAAAATAAAAAGTGACTAAAGAGATAACCTGAGAGTGGGCACTGCCAGTAGATGAAACATTATTTCACTCATCTCCAAAGAAGAATGACTGTATCATAACAGTGCCCACAGCCCAACACATCAAGGAAAGATCATGTTTACATTTTTAAGGTTAAAAAATTTCTAATTTTGCCCTGGTAGTACAAGTAATACAGTAGCTCTCAATCTTATATCATTTGTAAGAATTAGGTAGAGCACTGCACCAGGTATAGAACCAAAAATCCAACATTATGCTGTCAGCTTCCATCTGAAAACAGACACTCAGGCAAAAAACCTCTCCTCTTTGATCCTCTCCAGATCTTCATCACTTGATCCTCACTAAGGTTCCAGGCATGGAGCTTCCATTAGTATCGGTGGAAGCTCACAGAATGGGAAAAGCTGAACAGCAACCAGAAATAGCCAGGCAGCTCTGCAGCCCCAGCACAACACCCTGTACAAAATTTACCAGTCAGATTTTAATAGCCTGTCATTCTCCTTGCTACAAAGACTATGTGCTACCTTCTGGCCCCATCACACAATAATCCATCAAACTCTCACTGGCACAGCAGAGGTGACCTAAGACCGCACACTCGTAATAGGCAGAATCCCACTGTTATCCACTGAGACAGCATCTGAAACACTTTGAATCCTTGCAAATAGCTGCCTGCAGTCTACACAGAACATCTCTTTCTGTCCACTTTCCTTCCCAAAAACATTCATCTGAGAAAGGTCATTATTTCTACATTTGACTGGAAATAAGAACTTTGGAGCACTCTCAGGTTACCATCATAATCGCCACGGACCAACGAGGATATTTTGTTAGACTGTGGCTCATTCTTCAGCTCTCAAGAAATTAAGAGAGACTCTAACAGCATGTTTCCATGCCAAAGGCCCCAAAGTGCAGTATAAAGAACATAAGAAAAATAAAGTAAACCAAACAGCTTACTCCTCAGTGGAGCGCTGCCAGCCCTGAGGTGAAACACAACTGCTGTAAAATTGCAGCAACATGAGGGAGAAGTTTGAAGAGGAACCAGAAAGGAACATCATCCAGTTGACAGCCAGCTATCCTGTCTGGATTTTGATCACAGGAATATTGAATAAATCAGCACTGCAAAAGTCTTCTACAATATCTAATGGCAGTCAGACATCTCATCTCTTCCATGTGCTTCCATGTACTTAAAGCTACATATTTGAAAATCCTACAGTAAGACCAGCAGAGTCAACCCAAGTTGTAACCCATCTTGGGAAAAAAACAGATTTCTGCAGAAAGAAAAAATAATCATTTACTGACACTGGTAGCAACTATGGCTTCCTGCCCTCTTGAACCTTCAGCTGGTCTAATATCTTGAATCTAATCTGGCCATAAACCTCAGCATGGCACAACATGGTGTATTTCTCAATCAACAATTATGCTGACACCCGTTATATTAATGGCAAAGGCTTGGTTCTGAGTTGATTTTATCACTTTACCACAGACTTTACCAGAGTTATGATCCTTTACTCACCAGTGGGAACCAGTAAAGTGGGAACTTGTAACGGTGCAGGGCTTGTGTGGAGCCATCCTAGGGGGCCACCAGGAGTTCAGCCGGGCACTACATGAGGCCCCTCACACAGTACCCTCGGAATCCCAGCTTACTTCCCCCCTCCTCATATTTAGGAAGAACTCCTCAAATGCTTCAAGAGGCACCTTGGTCCATAACAACTCACTGTGCTGACAATATTGGGCTCAATTCCTCCTTGATCCCACAGTTCAGATCGTGCCTCTCAGTGCCTTTCAGGGTTAGAAGCACAGGTTTAAACTTAATCCTGAAAGGATGATGGCAGTGATGGAGAGGAAAATACCCTGAGGCCCTGGTGAGCACTGTAATTATGCCTTCTGTAAGAATGATTCCCATTCTTGGCCAAGTGGTTTGTAGTTTCAGGGATTTACTGGATCTACTGCTGATCCCAGATTCTCAGAGAAACCTTCCATTTCCCACGAGCCTCTGATCTCTCACTCCCCCACAGGTCTTCCTACAGTCTTCTCTGACTACTCCATCCTCACACTGCTGTGGTACAATATCATTTCTAGGACCACTCCCACAAATTACTCGAGAACAGAAGCAGAGCAGGATATATTTCAGTCCTTTACTGAAATGTTCTTCATTCACAGTCCAGCTGAGCACTAATTCCTCTACATTTCCTGTGACTAAACCCACAATTAGAAGGTATTTCCTTGTGGATGAGTTGAGGCTGGTCAGGAGTTTATCAGGCTCAACTGAAAATATGGGACACACTGGTTTTACAGACACCAATAAACAGAACCTAAACACTATGAACACTTCTAAAGCACATAAAAAACACTTCCAAACATTAACTAACATGGTATGTGCACAAACCAGAGCAAAGAGGTCATAGGAACTGACCTGTTTTACACAGCTGTGCTCAACTCACTGACCTGGAACAGCCTTTAATTAGGCATTTCCATACTCTTAAAACAGAGACAGAAATAAGGCTCTTTCACATAAATAAGAGATTTGCAAGTAAGTTTTCTGAACAAAGTACAGCAGAGCAAAAACCCTTGAATCTATGAGGTGCTTAGACAGAAAATATTCATAAATGCTTTTCAAATGTGGCACAGAGCCTAAAATGTCTGAGGTGTTGGCATTTCTGTACTTGGGGCTTTCCTAAGAAAACAGAAACTACTGTCAAAAACCCATTTGGAATCACTTTGTGTCAGCCACCATGTTACAGCTGTGTCCTGTCCAAGCTCCCACAACCTGCAGTATTCCAGCTGCTGAGCATGACTAAACTGACATGCAGAAAGTCTTATTTGGAGGAGCCTTTTCACAGGAGGATGAAGATAAATACGAAGATGCAGTAATGGGATCTGAGCAAACAGCACAGCCACACTCAAACACCCAGTTCAAACAGTAACAGCACATTCTGACCTGTTCCAAGGGAAGATCTAATTCCTTTAATGGATTAACTCCTCCACCCTCAAAGTCATTTTGCCTGTCAGTCCCAGGCTGATTCTTACCAAATACTTACAAATGTGCACATTTGTGGCCTTCAACTGATCCCAGCAGTGCTCCCCAGCTGGGAAGAACATTGTCACTGTCTCTGCATGACCTGTATTGTCTTTAAGGCTAAAAAATAATAATCCTATCTCCACAGAGTAATTAATCCTAGAGCTGAAAAACTACCAACCTATCTTCCTGTCATGTAGAAAGTCTACCTATACTTATCTCCCTGTAAGATCCACTAGACGGAGGCAATGTGTTAAATCATTATAAAACAAACTTATGGTCCCATAACAGTCAAGGAAAGCAAAGTCTGATATCATCTTAAATGAGAAGTGTTACACATTCCACCATCATTAATCCAATTTAGGCAGGAGCAGAAAGGGCTGAAGCCACTAGCCTTCAAAACAGCAATTATTTGGTGGCTTTGCAAGACGAGCCTGGATCATGCAACACAGCTAATGAGGTGGGCAGGAGTGTAAAACTGAGGGTGGCTGGGCTGCTGGAAGATTTCCAGGTTCAGCACAATCTCCATCAACAGAAATCTGAAGAGTTATAACAATAAAACTGTTTCTCCAAGAAGCAACCCTGAGGGAGCACAGCACCTGCTCTTCCAAGGACTGGAATCTCCCTAGAGTTCCATCAGGGAATCGAGACCCACCTCTGGTTACAAATAGAGGCAAAGAAGCCAGTTACTGAACTGCAGGTGAAACCTGCCAGGAGAGACCACAAAAAGAGGAAAACATCTTTCCCAGCAAGCTTCCAACAGCAGTCAGTACGACTCTGGGGAGGAGTGGTGCACTGACAGCCCCAGAGGCCCAAGTCCTCTCTCCCCTAGTACTGCACAAGTGATCACTGCACAGATTCCTCACAGCACATTTTCCATAAGTCTTAATATCTGGAAAATTAAGTGCATTCAGTCCTTAGCCTTCCTTCTGCCACAGCTAATAAGGAGGTCAGTACAGGGTTTAGGTGTGAAGAATTGTTTTACAGAGAACTGTTAGCCAAACACAACCCCAGTGATTACAGAAAGTTAGTTCCCAAGAGATACCTGAAGGAATGAAGAACGTGTAGCCTTGTTTCAGCTCAATTCTTTGGCACCGTTCCACCCTGTCTCCCAGAAAGATATCACTCTGCTTTCCTGAGAGAACCCATTCTTCATAAAGTTCTAGATTCTGCAGAGTGGGCGGAATCAGCCAGAAGATCTAAAAATAAAATGAAAATTTAACTGTTACCAACAGTCAACAAAAATAAATAGCCGAGAGCTCCCACCAAGGTTATCCCGTGTTAGACAAATGAGCCACTTTCTGCATAAAACCCTGGTTTTCCAGGTGTTGTACACAGAGGCACACACACAGACAGCAGCAGCAGCAATTAGTCCATGTTGTGGAAGTGGCTGGATAACTGTCAGTTGTCATCTCTCTTCCAGAAACATCTCACTCAGAAGATGCCTGGGGTTTACCTGCAGGTCAAACCAGTGTGTTGGTACAGTACAGCTTCACTGGACTACAGAGACAGTACTTCACTGGAGTACAGGATCTGCACCACAGATTTATTTCAGTTCCCACCATACACTGTCTATACTACAATTGGGGAAAACATCCTAAAGCAGAGAAGATGTGAATGTAGCCATACACACTGTGTATTTAAACACTACTGCATCCTGTAATATTTCAGTTCTGGCATATTGTGCCTGTGCACATTACAGGAACATGGAATTCTGAAAGGAACAGAAGCTCTAGCTACAGAAGGAGACTTGTGAGGGCACTCTGACCCAGCAAGGGTACATCTCGCTGCAAGACACTTCTGGACCACACAGCAAAAGCACCACCAACACAAATAACACATTTAGTATTTCAAATAAATCACTCATTTGTTTCATAACGGTGAGTGATATCCTTCTAGTTCAGCAAACTCTGTGTGTATCAACACAGCTGCTGAAACAGACGGAGAAAAAAAGAAGAAAAAAAGAGAAAGCAACCCTTCCCCTCCATAAGAGGCACAGACAAATAAAAACAAATATCAAATAAGGTTCACCTACCTTCCCCCCACGGAAAACGTGATACCACACTGAAGTGCCACCAAAATCAATATGAAAATCAGTGAAGCATCCTTTCACACTCATCAAACAGTACCTGCAAGCAGAGTGAAGGACAAAAATGAATCAGTCTGAAACAGTATTTTTCACATCTTGATTTGCAGAGGTTAACTGTGTGTGCAGTGCTGCTTCCACCAATTAAGTTTCTGCATTTATAGTACAGTGATTTGTCTCGTGAATCTAACGAGTTTTCTGCTGAAAAACGCAAATCTCCACGTCTGAGTTTGCTGTTCATACGAGAGGAACGAAAGCCTTCAGAGTTAAGGAATGGAAAAACATTAAAAGTGAGGCTGTTCAGAAATATTTCTTATGCCACTGCCAGTCCCCGGGGTGATCTGTTTAATGCTCTGTACTCGTCACCGCTCGAGAGACAACCTGCACCAAGAGTTGTACACAAATTGCTTCAAAGAGCAAAGTTTTGAAAAATCTAATTTGCCTATAAATCCTCCTGAATGTTCTTTACCTACTTGCCACTCATGCCATTTTTGCAAGGACTGGGGGACAGAAACCTCGTTTGGCAAACTAACTCCTTTTTGTTCACATTTCTAGGCATTTCGGCATCAAAATACATAAAGGACCCAGCTGGCAGCAACACTAAGGATCAAATCCACTATTTTTTATGCCGTCTGGATACAGGTTTTGAGCAGTATAAAGTCGGCATTGCTGGAAAAAGACACAAGAGCTGTGTTCTGGCTGCAGGAATCTCCAGGCTCCAGCCACCATCTGTAACTAATGGCCGAATCACAGCCGCCCTCCTCACTGTAGGCACCTTTGCAAACGCAGGAAACACACACCACTTAACCCACTAACCTCTTTTCCTTGTTCCGGTCTCCGTTTCATGGCTTTTTTTTTTTTTTTTTTTTTTTTTTGCTTTGCTTTGCTTTGCTTTGGTTTTTAAGGGGAGTTATGGAAACATCACCGGAACGGGATTTGGAACAAAAAAAAAAAAAAAGAAAGAAAAAGGGGTTTCATTTAAGTGTGTCTTTTTCTGCTCACAGGCAGGTAGGAGAAGCTCAGCAGTATGCAGCCGGCGTGCAGAAGTCCCTGTAGATGATAGGCTGGGAAGGACCTTACCATGTGTCTGCAGAAGGCTGGCAAATCAGAGCCACTCTGGGTCCATAAGAGCCGCTGCCTAGCAACCACATCCCGAGCCGGAGTTGACAGAATGATACGCAATGCTGTCATGAAGACAGTCAATTTGTGCGCTTCAAAAAAGGTCCTGCGCCTTCATCTCACAATTAAAACCTCTCCTTGTGCAATTACACGTCTCTCCTCTTGCCCACTCTGGAATTTTTTTTAATTTTTTTCCTAATCCTTCAGAAGCAGGAAGAAGCTTTTGCTGCCCCTGGGGTATTTCAGATGCTTCAAAAATCACAGCTAGCCAAGAAGCTGTCTACACTCTCAATATGCTCCATTTCAAAATATGAGTCCTTCCCTCCCAAACACTTTTTTTTTTTAATTTCTCCTTTTATGTTTTCTCTACCAAGATGTTGTTGATTACAAGTCAGATAGAATTTAAAAACAATAAAAGAAGCCCAGAAAGGAAGTTGCCTTTCTTCCAGCCAAACTGCAAAAAGTCACAGATTGAATAATTATTGCTCATTAAGGAAAAGAAAAAATTAGCATGGTAATTCTCAGTTTGTGGGCAGTGCTGAGTATTAGAGATTCATGTTGTTTTAAAGCAAAAAAATTCAAATCCTTATGGAGTCAATTATTTTCAGTTTCCAAAAGGTCAGTTGTAAAATATATCACACTAACAAAATTTTTCTAGACAATTTTTCTACCAACAATCACCCGTTGAATTAAGATATTCTGAAAGAGCAAACATGGCCTGAGCATTAGCTGGTTTTAGTTATTCCTCAGTAGTCAACAATCTAAACCTGAAGCAGTCGATCTGCTTGTGTTCAGAGAGGAAATAACAGGATTGAATCCCATCAAATCAACGCACTTAAAATTTAGTTTTGTGAGAAAACACCAAGGCAGGTATAAGTGTGAACACTCAACTCCTTCTTGCCCTTGTTTCCCCCCATTTTGCCTCTGTTTTCTTGAAACTCCTCTAAACACAATTACCAATAAAGATGGTTTTAGTGAAAGAGCCACATATGGTGATTAAGAAAAACCTACAAAGCTTTTGGAAAATAAACCAGTTTTTCCTTCCATCCACAAGTGAGCCATGCCTTAATTCTGCTGTTAATCTCCCAGGCCTGCTTTTGTCCCAGCCCAGCAGCTCCCGGGCGGCTCAGGAGCCTGCGGGAGGATCTTCCGCCATCCAGCACTCCCCTGGTTGCCAGAGTCTGGCACAATGCCTTTGCATTGACCTCTACAGCTTCCTCTTCCAATGTACACCGCAGTCACATGGTCCCAGCACAGCTCCATGCCACAGCTAATCTCAGGCACCGCTCTGCTCCAGCCTCAGCCAGCAGCTTCTCGTCACCAGCAGCTGCTAATTTGGAGGACGACTCAACTTTTTGGGGTTCTCCATAAAAATAATTAAAAAAAAAAAAAAGGACAGGAAAAAAAAAGCCATAACACAGCTTCCATGTTGAAAGAAATCTAGGAGCTACATCCCACTGCGTGCTGTGGTCACAGAGCTCTGGGCCAAGCAGGTACAGTGGGTACAGGAACACAATCCCACATCGGGCATGGGGACACAAGCTGATCAGAGTTACACCCCGAAAACACAGGCGACGCAAAAGATGCCCCAACTTTAATATTTTCACAACTGCTACCACATCCAATCCCTGCCCACTCCACTTTATCTCCCTGCACAGCCTCAGTCAGGGTTTTAAAACATGCAGCTGCTTGTAATCTGTTGTGGGGGAGCTTCCCTTCCCCACTGAAGAGTTTGGTTTATGTTCTCCACAAGGCTGAAATTGTTTGATTTAATGTATTGTTATTTTGAAAGAAGGATTTGTGGTGTGGGGAAATGGAGAACTTCCCCCCCGCTCCCCCCCAAAAAAAACCCCAAACATCTGGGGAAATTTGTTAGAGAAATGATGCGAAGAAATATGGAGTAACCTGCAAACTCACGGGGAAGAACAAACACAGAGATCCAAAAAAAAAAAAAAAAAAAAGAGAGAGAGAGGGAGATGATACAAACGAAGCTAAACCACTAAGCAAACACAGCGAGCTGGGAACACAGAAACAACACAGACACCGCTCCATAAGCCAGTGCAGAGACCACACTCCCAGGCAAACCCACAATGCACTCGCCACGCATCGCTACAAACCCGCAAGCAAACAGAGAAACAAAGACAGCGAGAGCCGCGCCGGGATGCGAAGGCACGGCCGGGCAGGGCGGGCAGCGATCATGCACATGGGCTCGGGGAGACGCGAGCGGACGCACAGGCAGCAGCATTACCCTGAGCTCAGCTCCTTCTCTCCCGCAATAGGCACCGCGCACCATACGGCTCTATTCCCTCTGGCATTGCGAGGGCTCCCCTGCCACTGAGCTCAGCCCATAAACCACTCCCAAACCCCAGCAGAGGCTTCTGTTTTTTGTTCGGGCCAATGAGAAAAGTATAGCTCACTCTTCCTTCCTCCCAGGAGCAGCGCCGGCTGGTTGAAATCCCTGAGCCTGAAACCGAATACCACAGACCCATGAGCCAACTGCAAGTGCCAGCGCGGGGAAAGGCGCGGGCCTGGTTCCTCATCCCCGCGCGGGAGGGACGCTCCCGGCGGTGGGAGGAGGGCGGCCCCCGGCAGCATCCCGGCACCGCGGGGCCCCTTCTCCCGGGCCTGGGCGCGGGAGCTGGAAGGAGACGGCAGGAACAAAAGCTACCTCGGGGCGCCTCGGCCCGCACCGACAGCGCTCCCACACTGGGGCCCTGCAACTGGAAGCCACAAATTGCGCCGCAAGACAAAAGAAACCATTGTCACCCGAGAGGCACCGGCCCGGCTGCCGCTCCCACCCCCGGCTCACCGGGGAGAGACCGGCCCCGCCACTGCCGAGAGGGCCGGGCTGCTCCTCAGGGATGAACCCGGCTTCTCAGGGATGAGCCCCGGCTGCTCCCGCGGGGCTGAGCCCCAGCATATTCTCGGGGATGAACCCGGCTTCTCCTCTGGGATGCGCCCCAGCGGGGATGAGCCCCAGCATCTCCTCGGGGCCCCGCCTCGCCCGTCAGGGATGAAGAACCCGGGCTCTCCCCTCATAGAGGCCCCCCAAGCACCCACCCGTGGCAGCCGGGCCGGCCCTGCCCGTGGAAAGCCCCTCGGACCCGTGCCGTGCCCACCGGGACCGACCTCCGCCCCCGTCTCCCTCCTGGGCAGCGATACCCAGCGCTCTCGGCCCGGGAGAAAACAACCCCAACAACCCCACACCGCGATCACCACACCCCGAGCGCACCGGGCACTTCAAACGGACATGAAAGGCCCGGCTCCTGCCCCGAGGGGGTTACGATCCGACTCAGTCACACAGAAACAACATCCGAGATAAGAGAAGTTTGTTTTCTGCCATGCACGGAGGAGTTTGTGAAGCGACTGCAAATCACACTCAGAGACCACACTGGGGCCGAGGTGTGTGACAACACTTCCCTCGTCCCGCTCTTGCCGGGTCCCAGCCCAGGTGGAACACCGAGAGTGTGCGGGGTGGGCTCACAGGGACAGACTGACCTCCAGCCGCCAGATTTTGGCACTGACAGCCCGCGAAGATGGTCAGCAGCACGGTGCCCAGCTACCCTCCCTGCCAGGCTGTAAAGTGTGATAACGAGAGCTGGAAGGTTGTTACCTTTGAAGTTTAAGAATGAAGAGGCCTCCTTTTTTTTTTGTTTTTGGACGCTTAAATTTCTGAGGAGGCATCCACCACCACAGGGAAATGAACCAAGCTGCCAGTTCACAGCGAGTCAGGCCCATGTGCCCCTGGAACAGCATTTCGGTGTCTGTGAAAGCAGGACTCACTCTCCATCCTGTAGCATGGCTGTTCAGCTACAGACTCACCACAAACTCTTTTAAACGCTGGTGATTATTTGAGTTACATGTGTGATGCTGCAAGTCCTCCAATCTCTACACAAAGGAGGATTTGACACAAATGCAATGATGTGAAGACATCCCATTTTATTTACTTTGCAAGCTTGGAAAGCCTAATGAGAACTCACACTTGTTGGTCTGATTTTTTGCACTGAATTGTACTTATAGAGCAGTTTTATATCAAAAGCAGTTCACAAATGACATACAAAGTGCACACCAGTCTCTCACGTGCATAAACCAGGGTGTTGAGGGACCTGTGAGCTCCCTGGATTCAAAGGGCAATCGCTGTCTCCAGAGGCTCACCCTCGGCTTCTAATTAGACCACAGCTCAGCAGAGCATTTTAGCATCTGTTTAAATCCATCCCTACTTAGTAAAGGAATGAATAGAAAGAATGGGTGGCTGAATAACAGCCTGGGAGAGGGAAAAGAGGGCTGAGGACATGCTAACGGAAGAGCATCCTTTTGAGAACAGGTAGATGTTTCACACAAGATACCCCATCCTCCATTGAAGGAGAGCAGCAATATAAAGACCTATTATAAAAGTGCTTAGATATTTAAAGTAATAATAAGAATTTTGAAGGCAAAAAGCGCGTTGTAGTGACTAAGCTTTCATTTTCATTCATTCCCTAGCACAAACATCAAGTTCTTAGAAGTGCCTGTTACTGTTTTTACAGTCATCGAGTCCTGCACCGTAGCTATTTTCACTGCCACTGTATTGCAAATAATCTTGCAAGGCTACAAACACAAAACCTAATAAAGAGGATAATAATTTCAGCAGGGCTATTTCTTTTGATAAATGAAAAATCAAATTAGTACTTTTTTTGTTGTTGCTTCGGGTTCAGCCGTATCCAGATTGCTTCAGTCCTGGGTGAATTTAAACAGAAAACTAAATCTGAGCTTGTTTTGATCTACCTAAAAATGGTTATGGTGCTATAACAAGCTTCTACACCTAAAAGCTGATGTTACAACAGCACTGCCTTTTCCTGCTGCCCTGGCTCCTGGTTACACAGCATGTTCCCACTCTCATCCAGAGTCTCATGTCTGCAAGGCTCTTCTCAGCAACTTGCACCCCAGAATGTGAGAGAGGGGAGGAAGGAACAGGTTTCCTTGGCAGCAGTGAGCTGCTCGCTCTGCTCACCCGGTGTCACCTGGTGGAGTGATCCCACTACTATGTTTTTTTTTCACACTTCTGCACTGCCCTTCTGTTGGCATAAGCATTTATGCAGCCATGTGGTGGTTTGGGTGGCCTGAAAACTAACCAATTTTTGTGTATTTCTGAGTCAGTTTTCAGCCAGAACAGTCCCCAGTCCACTTTGCTCTGAAGCTGCACAACGTGTTTTAGCAACGGGGATGGGACAGTGTGGGCACAGGACTGTCACTGCAGGGGCAATGCCAGCTTATACCAGTTTGAAGTTTGCCACACTTCCACCTCAGCAAGCCATCCTCTTCATTTCTCACGTTGCCTTACTGCTTATGAGGTAGTACTTGGAAAGTTTTTTTGACATAAACCGTTTTTCCACTTAATTCGGGCTCCTGTGAGGTAAGCAGTCACTTACCTACAGACAGAAAAATAACCTCATTACCCAGAGGGAGTTTTTTTAAAAGTTAATGGTGTGGGTCCAAGTGGAAGGCAGGGCGGTCTCCAGCGCACACAGAGCTCCTGGTAACCGAGGCAGCGCAGCAGATGGAGCGTTCTCTAACTTCACTCCCAGCACGGAACTCGACGTGCAGGAGCCAAGACAGACATTTGTGTCTGGTAGTGCCATCTGTGTCTGCGAAACCGCAGCGCTCTCGCTGGAGCGCTTTGTGTTTGTAGGGAACACGTTAATGGTGGGGATGGCACACTGCAAACTCGCAGGATTGTGGGAATGCTGAGAGCAAGAATGAAATGGAACCATCCCATTCCCGAGCAACAACAGTCATTAATAAAGCATAAGGATATTGACAATTCACATAAAAGAATGAATGGGCAGCATGGAACGAGTGGCAGCTCCGCAACTGAATGTGATCTCCTTAATAAGGGCTTATATCCTCTGGGTACCCACAGCAATAGCTGGGACTAGTATCTCTACAGGAAAGGCCCAGTCTGAATTCCCAAAGATGGAGAAAGCTGATATCGAGGAGTTCACCTTTAAACTGGACAAGTTCATGCAAAAGAAATCTCTTGAGAGCCACCAAGCACACAGAAACCACTTCCACCTCAGGACAGCCCCTGCCTGAACTGCAGACAGTGGAAGCTCAGAAGATAATTTTTAGGGGTGGCATCATTTTATGCTCACACTGTTCTTACACTCCTCCCAGAGCATCAATGCCAGCACCCAACAGCAGACAGGTTACTGAGAGGCACAGATCTTTGTCCTGATGTGGTACAGCTTCTGTTGTGCTCCCAGACTATCACTGTTTGTTACTGGTTTTATCTTTGTGGCTTCTTCAGATTGATGAGGGGTTTGTGCCAACAGTGCTGTAAATCATCCTTCTCTAGTCTTTGTGAGATGATGCTCACTAGCAACATCCTCATCACTCCAGCTGCATCACCCTCGCCTTTAACACTCACGCCTGGTAACTCCTTTTCCCACATCAAACTCTATTGTCACATTTCAAGTGCTCACAATCCTTCACTGTTTAGCTTCCCTGTACCTATCACATCTACCAGTTTATCAAGCTGTCAACCTCCACCTTCCCTTTGCCAGTGACAGCAGCCTCAATGGCTCCGTGCCTGCTTCTTCATCAGGCATCTCCTTCTTCTCTCCCAGGCCACTCTCCACACACGGGAAAAACTCCACATCAAAATCTGTTGAATTGCTACATCTCTAAAATCTCTTTGAAACCTACCATCTGGCATTTCATGATGCAAGCAGTGAACTGCAAGCACATACTCTGCTTTTTCTGCTAAATTCTGTTAGTCATGTTGCTACCTTATCCTTTAAACCATTTCTGCCTTGCTTTGTTTACTTGCTACGTGTTTTTCAGCATGCAGAGTGTGCCTGCTCTAGGAAAGGGATTGTTTTCTTTATTTCTTACCTTGTAGAATCCATGATTCCTGAAGTCCTGAATCATGATTCGGTTTCTTAGCTCTAGCAGATTATAAATAAAGTTATTTAACTGACTAACCACTTGGGAACAAGTGCTGCTCTGCCACTGGCTTATTGTGTGACCTCAGGCAAGTCACTTAGGACATTTTCAAATGCATATGTGAAATGGGGCACTCCAATCCATATCCAGTTACCCTAACAAGCAGTTTGATCCTTTCAAAATAATGGAGTATCTTTAGGTTCCCATTAAATCAATGGGGCTGAGCACTGGACCAGGCATTGGACCATACAGTAGGACCAGGCTTCCCATGATGCCTGTCACAGAGGCTCTTCTGTTATGGAGACCTTTACCTTCCAGAATGTTTATTTTCAGAGAACAAGAGTAAATGCTGTGTATCACTTGCTGACTGCACACTCCTTTGTATCTGTTAGTACCAGTGTATTTTACAGTTTGGAAAGAGTCCTGAGCGATTTTCAGAACACCAGAGGTCGGTTCAACAGCAGAGCCTGGGATGCTGCCAGCATTTGTCTGGCCAATAAAAAATGCCTCTAAATCAGAAACAGCAGTGAAGGGCTTCCAGGATTACCTGGTGTTCATCAGCCATACAGGTCATTACATCATTAACAGGAACCCCTATCTCAGCTGCACTAACTCCTATGAAACTTACAGTGCACATTTTGAGGCCTCCAAATAGTTCCTTTTTTCAAACATCATATGAAAAGTTTTAAGAAAGACATTCAAACAGAAGAAAGAGTGAGGTGAGGTTATGCTTGCCCAAAAGCTAGAGCTGAGCTAGGCAGAATCAGGACAAACTGCTCATTTTTGGTCTCAAACGTGCCCTGAGTGGGTCCTCTGAAATGAGACACAGCCTGTGCAGTCAGTCCAGTATTTGATCTTGCTGTTGAAAAAAAATCAACAGAAAAGTAAACTGTCCTGAAGGGCAGTGGCAGAGTTTCTGGGGAGTCACACACCTAATTGAAAACAGTCTTCAAGTTCATTTCATAAAACATCTCTCAACTAATAACTACTCAGTCACTAGTGGCTTAGGACCTGTGAAGGATCTGAGCCCAGCCTACAGGAGGACTCTGACAACACTGTGTGACATCTCTGCATCCTGTGAAGTGATTTCTTTGGGCAGCACTTTCAGAGAATTTACTATTTAAGGTCAGTCTGCCATTTTCAAAACCAAGTTGCTCAAAACTGAACAATAAAAATGCACTTTTCAAAGGGATTTGTACTCAGCAAACTGTAAAAGGAATTAATCAAGGCAGTCAAGAGCAGAGATTTTTGAAGACTGAAATAGACTTACTTTTTCACTTTGGGGTATTTCATCTCTGAAATAGCATTGGTAGCATCCGTCTGTCTCTCCTTCAAATGCTGTGGCCACATATTATCCACCCAGTCGACTAAGTCCACCTGAAAGCCCACCAGAATCAACTGTTAGTTACTGAACACGTAGTAGGACATACTCCTGCTGGCTAAAACTCCTCCCATGACAGCAGCAGATGCTCACAGACAGGGAGAGCCTTGTTGTTAAGCAAAATTCCTGTGCACTCAGCTTGCTTCCTCACCACAACTCAGCCCTTTGCAACCCAGAGGAAGGAGAGTTTTGCAGTCAATTTACCTGGGTGCAAATTCTGTCCCCTGGGCACCTGTGAGCACTTTTTCTCCTATTCTGTCTGAATTCAAATGCATTTTTGTAGCCAACAGCCTAGAAATTCCATTTATAAACATTAAAATACAAATATAAAAGAGATTATAGTATCCCAATACCTTATATTTCAAGGAACATTAACACCATTGTTCTGGCCAAATTCTGGTTTGAGTAATTACATGATCTCCTGCTGTGAACTCCTTCATTGTTCTGCTGGGGTATAAAATTGACCAAAGTTTTTGTTCAAAAGCCAAACTTTTAGAGAGTGTGGGCAGGAGAAAACAGTGAAGCCAAGCAATTGGAAACATCCTGCAAGACGAGGAAGAGCTGGAAAGCAAAGTAGCTCAGGGACATGGAAGCACAGCTGGGTGGGAGCACAGACAGCGATGTGTCCATCACAGCCACATCAAGGACAAGCCTGTGACTCATTCCTTGCTCTGTTTGTGATGGAGCCTGTGCTACATATCTGTAACACTCCCTTCTGGTTATGCAAGTGGGTCACATGTGCCAGGTTTCAAAACAGAGGAAAGCACCAGGCGCCTTGGGAAGCCCCTGGCAGGCTGCAGTGCTGTGCTCAGCCACAGCGTGGCTCAGGAACACCTCGTGTGGGACTGAACCTCCAGTGGGGGGTCAGGGAGGACTCAACACCTGTCCTAGGCCTTGGTGACAGAGCTGTCCCCTGCCTGTGTGCAGCAAGACCAGAGAGATCCAATTCAGCCGTGGTTAGCACCCCATTTGGCCTCCTGACTGCTAATTCTCTTTGAAGGCCTACCCAAAAATGTTATTTGTGTGAGTCAACTCAACTGTTCCAGTTCCCTGAGGATTTTCACAATAGGGCAATTAACACGTGTCATTCCTGCACACTGGGGCTGAGCCCTTTCTCACTGTCTGCACCAGGTACTGTTGATAAGACAAGGTACTTTGAGAAGAGGCATAAGATTGTGCAGGAGAAACAGGCCCCATTCCATGAATATCACAATTGTATGTCAAAACAAAACTGATGGTTACTGCCCTGATTCTGAAATAATTCCCACATCTGGATATTGCAACCCAGAGTTTACACAACAGGGAACCTGAATCAAGTATTTCTGCCTTAAGTGGGCTCAAAAAGCTCTGCAGAATTCAAGAGAACCACTTAGACAAATATAGCATTCAACTAGGAGCTGACTTTATGTGCTGGACTTCCCCAACACCCTCTCTTCTACTCCCATGGGAATGCAAATCTCTTTTCCAGTGAGATCTAAAAATTCCTGGTTTTACAAATGATTGTGCACTCAGGCCATATTAAACAGCTATGAAATGTGCATTTACATGTGATAACAGGTACCTAACTGCATTTTTCATTTCTAAGCACCCAGGAAATTTGCACAGATGTTTCAAAAGCTCGCTGAGCACAATGAGTTTGGGAAAACCAGGATCAGCTGAACACCAGAAAGTCACCAGAGCATTTTCAAATTACCCACTGTCTGAACGACAGCAAAAATCTGAATAAACTTCTAAATATGTGTTTAGTATTCGATCTGTGATCTATGTGTAACAGAACACAAAAGTTAAGAATTACTTTGACAAATCAGCAGTTAGAGCTGCCACCTATTTTTGATCTGTTCAGGCAGAAGTGTGGTGTTTATATTGCCTGCCTAGGCAAGAGATGTCCCCAGCAAAAAAGCTGCTGCTGTAACTAGAAAAGGACTTAAAAATCAGGAGGAAAGTGTCTGAAAATAAAATGTCATAGAACACCCAGCAATGTTCTGCTTTGAGGGGTCCCTCTGTTCCCTCATCAGCCAGGACTGATGCCCAGACTGTCTGCTGAGTGTCCTGATAGACACCTGGAATCATCTTTACCAATAAAGGCCCAGTTTCACTGCCAGTGACTCTATTGGGAATAAAATCACAGGAGTCTTCTACCTTGAAAAAATATGGCCAAATCTATGCCCTTACTTTCTTGCCAGTTCTGACATAGCAGTGATTATGCTGATTTCATTACATCTGGATTTCTACATTTTATACCTGTGTTTTCAACTTTTTCCCTTTGGAGCCCCCTGAACATTTCTTAGCTAATAGGAGGGTTCATACATAATGAATTCAAGCTTCCTGACAGTTTAAGCTTCCTTAGAGGAGGAAAAACAATAGATAGGTACTTAATTCTGGATGGAATTTCCCCTAAATACCTTGAGAGGAACTGTGTATCTGTGCAAATTGCATGATTAACAGCTCATCAGGTACCTACTTCCAGTAAATTAAGTTCCACTGTCAAGGAGCCCAGCTTTCTACTTGGCTGAAAATGAGCTCCTGACACTGAAGGGACAGGAGTTCCAGGTACTTCACATCAGCCTGGGGATGAAATAAACCACTCCATGGCTTATTTCTGGGAAGATGCTGAAAACAAACCCCACCACAGAGCATCCCTTACCACGTTGGGGCGCTTGACAATGTTCTCCAGCTTCGTGTGACTGAACTCCAGGCTGATGACGTTGTAGAGCTTTTCCCGCTGGGCCTCTGGGGTTTCGTAGTATCTCACAAACTGAGACATGCTCATCTCAACCCCTCTCTGCGTGTTCACATCCATCACATCCACGATCCTGCGGCTTCCTGCAAACACAGAGGAGTCTCAAAACAACTGCCTGGGCTTTATTTTTAAATATATACATATATACACATATATATATGTATATTATTTTATAGATAGGTATAAATTTTCAATAACTGGAGGGAAACTGGTATTAGAGCATGAGAGACCAGTATCAGCCCCTCCACGGGTCCTGAGCAAGCCCACTGAGCAAGGAACTAACCTGGAACTGGACTTTTCACCCAGTGTGACACCGAACAGGTCACTTGATGTCTCTTTGCTTCACAGAGATGGAGAGAGCAGTTTCCTCCTTTACATGAATTGACATGAGCAGAAGTACATTAAAAATTATGAAGAAGTGATATAATGTGGTAGCAGGGGGCAGGCAAGACAAATAGCTCTCCAAATCATACTGCAATTTTCTAAATATCCATATGTCTCTCAAGATGCTTTTACTCACGTACCAAAATTATCTATAAAGAGCAAACTGCCTTGCATCACTGGCTACTGTAAATTGCTGAACACCTTATACAGATTGCTGAATATTCCCAATTCCAGTCACCACCAGTGGAGATGAAAGCACTAAATGCCACAGAGGAGTGAGCCCCCACTTTGGATGTCTCAACAGAAACTACAGGACATACTTTCAGCTCCTCAAGTGGCAGACATACAAGTCTCATTAGCACCAGAATGTTGAACAGCAGTTTTAGTCAGCCTTCAGCTTTACACAGCTTAATCCACAATCTTCTCTTCGGCCAACTGGAAGGTTTCACCTCTCCCAGCAATTTCATCATCCTAATTAGCAGTTCATTTGCGTGTGAGTGGACGGGAGCCCATGAGAGACATGTCTCATTTCCAGGAGAGAAGGATTCCAGCAAACAAATTTGCAACGTTTCCAAAAAATCACTCCAAAACCATTTTCAGCGCCGAAAAAATAACTCGAAATAAATTGCATTAAAACAAAATGGAGGCTGATATGCACCATTACAGGAAATTATTAATAATTACAGCACCTGGCCTATCATGGGCTTGGGAGCAGTATTTCAGCAAGAGTGATTGCCTTGCTCCTCTAAAAACATCCTTAGCCCCTGCTAGCAGTGACAGTGACAGATGTGATAATGGTTCTGCGAAGGAACTCAAGACCATAAAGCTCTGAAATCAGAAATAAAAATGTGTAGAGTAAATCTGCAATAGTCCCTCCGGCCCATCAAACTCCTCACTCCCAGGCCAGAGAACAGGATCCCATCCTTAGGCTGGGCTCGGGACTGTACAGAGTGTTGCCACCTTGAGGCAGGATGGGGAGAGTTTAGTTATGTGTCAAAAAGCACGAGAATCCTTACATTTGGCATTTGCATGTTTGAAACAGCATATGTAAAATCTAGTTTTGGGTTGGGCGGTTTTTTGTTTGGTTGGTTGATTTGGTTTGGTTTTGTTGTTTCTTTAAAGGGTTAACTTTACTCTCCAGGGGAATGGTCTTTTTTCAACTCCACAGGTGAGCAACTGGGGTGAAGTCCTATTAAACAGCCCCTGAATGAAAGCCAGCCTGATCTCTGCTTCCAGAGCTGGGGATCAAAGAAATGGCTCCGGCCCGGAGGGGTTAAGGACACAGATACTGAAAAACTGAATTTGAAGGGCTGTATGGCAGAGCCTGGGATCTGCCATATTATAGCCTAGGTTTGATCTCAGCTTTGCAGGAAGTGACCTTGTACAGCCTCTCAATTATCCTTTCCAAAGGAAAAATCAGCAGTTATCTGATGAATTAAGAGTATGAGGCCCAGTTCAACAGCAGGTTTGTTAAATGTGCACGATTATCAATTACAGGCACAAGAGCTTAAGATTTGAATTGATAGTCTCTTGACTTCCAAATTAAAGAGTAATTTGAGGGGATGTTTTTCTCTTAAGCCACAGTACTGTCAAACAAGCCCATACATAATGATTCCTGGAGTAGTGCTCACAAAATTTGAGATGTATAATTACAGGTTCAGAGCTTGGTGTTCACTGCCCACTGCAGAGTAGTTCTGACTTCCTGCCAGCTTTATCTCTTTGGCCTGAAAAGATTCAGCTCTTTCTTCTATCCCCTATTCCTGGGACAAGGTTAGAAAATATCACCCAAAGCAAGGGAAAGAAGCACACAGAGGCTCCAAAAAGCAGTGGTAGGCTGAGAGATCTGAGATCAGGCTGGATTTCTGAACAGCTCCAACACACATTTTACCATTTCTGTTAACCAGTTCCTAAGTATCCTCTCAGCCTGCCCTATAAGAAGGGATCCCCCTCGGGCCTGGTGCAGCCTTCCAGGTCCCAGCAGGATCCCCGTGACCCTGGCAGCCTCTTGCCCTGGTACCAATCATATTCCTGACTTCAGCTGCACATGGGTAACAGGCACATGTATCCCTAGCTGGCAAGGAGCACCTCCTACTGCTGACATGGGAAGCTGCAGTGCACCATGCACCACCTCACCCTTGGCCTTCCCTGGATTTTCTTCCAAAGTAACTCAGTGTGAGTTCCAATATAATTCTATAGTATGGGATTAAGAGGCAAGGCTTCCTCTCTGGCAGAGGATGTGACTCAGAGGCAAAGTGGTGATGCTGGAGTTCACTGCAAGGGATTTTACAGCCGAAAGAAACATCTTCCTCTACTGCTTCTTGCTCATGGAGCACGAGATTCCCAAAGGATCACAAAGACAGTAACTAAGAAACAAGCTAGAGCCATCTTTGACAAGGGGAACAGACAACAGCAAGGAGATGGAAAGTAAAAGCCATCAGGAAGAGCTACAGAAGAGCTGTGCTTCACTTAAAACCTTAAAAACATATCAAGCTACTCCAGCCAATGTATCAGTAAAATCCACATTAAAATTAAGGGAGGGAATAGCATATATAATATCTGTTCCCTTTAAGTGGAGGCCTGGTGACCAAGATGCTGTGAAGATCCTAACAGATTGGTTTGTACAACATTCCTATATGCTGCAATATCATTATTTTTTCACAGAAATGAACACCTGGGGGAAAAACAACTTGTGCAGAGTCGCAGCCTCCCACTGCCCATCCTGGACAAGTCGGTTTGGTACAGAGATTTGCTCCTTTCTGTTCTGGGCTTCTTGGTAAAAATACTTCAAGAACAACATTGAGGCAAACCTTGTCCCCTCATCAGAGACAGAACTCTGCTTCATGAATGCAGGTTACACAGGCATCAGCAAACACTTTCACAAATCACAGTTCCCCATCCCACCCCAGAAACTCCAGGAGTGATGGGCTCCAGCTCCCAAGTCATTCAGCAAAGCTCTCGTTGATCTCCCCTGCAGAGTTTGCACCCCCACTTTCCTTCACCTATCAAATATTGTAACAATTTGCCAGAGAGGGAACAGTGAATGGGAAATGCTGGGACGTTCATCATCTCCTCGGGGGTACAACAGCTGCCATTTCCCATTTCTAACAAGGTGAAGCACTGCCTTCCCCTGCCCTGACCTCAAACAGCTTCAGGTTATCCAAGCTGCCAGACTAGCCCATCTTTTCCCTGACGTGGATTTAGCATGGATATTAGGAGCAGTGGAAGCAAAGCAAACATGAACCACGCAGTGGAATATGTGGAATATGAGGAATGCACAGAAGGTGTGAATCAGAGCTGCAAATGACACCAGTGTTTTCTAGGCTGTGGTCTCTTCTCCAGCACAGCACCGGCAGGAAAAGGTGCAACTCCCCCATGGCAGAGGAAAGAGGAAATGTCCTTTCTGTAAGAATGATTACCAAGCCTGTCCATTAAGAGGATAAAGCTACCTTGGGGAATTATTTTAACCCTTTGTGACTGAACTGAGATCTGTGCTCAAGGTACAATATAGCATCACCAACCAGAAACCAATCCCAAATGCCAAGGGACTGCTCCTTTCTAATCTTTATGCTTCTTACTAGGAAAAAAAAATTCCTTGGTTTATAAAGCAGGATTTTTGGCAGAGCCTCAGGAAATCTGCTTGCTTCACTACTGGGTTAATTGTACCTAAAGACTAAGGCTTTGACTTGCATCCCAGTTAATCCCCCTGGAGCTCCCAGAGACGGAAAGCATGCATTCTCCTGCTACCCACAGGAGACTATTATGATATCCCCTGCTAACAGGGAGGGATGTGAATCCAAGCAGAAAGTCCTTGCTCAAGTGGAGCTACTCCCGACATTCCCTGCATTTCAGAGCCAGGGTAAGAACAACTTAAGAGACACATCCCGATCCCATCGCTCCCAGTGCCACCAGAGGGCACAGAAGAACAAAGGGAAACGAGCCCAGCTCGGACATCGCACCCAGCTCTCCCCACACCTCACCCAGCACAGCCTGGTCCAGCAGGAAACAAGGATCCCCGAGGAATCCATCCCTGCTTTGCAGTGCTCTGAGCCTTTCCTCCTTTCCCCCTCGGCCAGGTCTTTCCAGCAGGAGTCTTTTCAGTGGGGTAACAGAATCTCCTCCTTATGGAGATGGAAAACTACTGGTACCTTCTCCTCCTTCCCCTCTGCAGCTTTATCGTTTGGTATAAAGCTGCCAAATTACAATAACCCATGTTAGCAGCCATTAATAAAAATGAAATAAATGTTTAAATGTTTAAAATGTTTAAATGTTAAAATGTTTAAAACATTTTTGGTATCTTTGTATTCTACACTATCAAGACCATCTTTGCATACTAAGAATCCTACAGGAGTTAAATGATTTTGTTAAGTGACCTGTTAATCTGGCAATGGCTGAGTTCTTAATTTTCCCAAACATAAGTACAAAGGAGCATTGATTGGATCAGTGCAATCCATTCTCCTTTTATTTTTAGGGAAGTGCCTCTGGCAGCACCCCACCCCACAAGGAAAGGCCAGTTCAGTTTTTTATGGCCTCATTGACACTGTATGTTCAAGCCATACTTGCCTGTTTCTGCTCCACCAGCAACATCAAATGGTGGGAGGAAGAGCTTGGCTGTGCCTGGGGCACCTGGCAAGGGTGACAGAGCCCAGCCCAGAGACTGTGGCCCAGCCCAGCTCCCAGGGATGGAGCACTCCTTCCATCCAGGAGAGGTTTGGGGAGATGCCTGAGATGATTCCAAAGTTCCCAGGTCCTCGAAGGTCTCAGCCCCTCGTTCTGGCTGTGCAGCTCTGACCTTCTCTGGCTTTGGCCCTTGCACTCCTCTGACTTTGGGGCAGGCAAATTATTGAGATATCATGATAATATTTTCCTTTTTTTCTGGTTTTCTAGTTTTCTGCTGGTAACACCAGCTCACTGAGGAGTTGGGCACACACAAAGCTGGACCAGGAGAAGGACCAGCACAACCCCAGCAGGAGTGGAACAGCCAGAACTGGGAGGGAACCACTGCCTCTTCCCTTAGGCTGCTTTTCTCCCCTCTAAAGCCTCATCATCAGCATATAAGGAGGAACCCTATGGCCTTGGTTTCCCTGATATTTGGCAATTAGGGAATTGAAAAAAACCTTCAACTACCATTCAGGTTAGCACTAAACATGTACATGACACCAGCAATCCTGCAAGTCCTCTCTGGTCTACACTGGCATTCAAAGGTGTCAGAGGGTTGGCAACACCCCCCACACACATCTCATACCCACGGTTTAATGAGGACCTGGGAAAAAATATGCAGCTGTGATTACACCAGACCTCCAAAACATGCTGATATTAATATATATTTTTAGGATAAAGCACTACACTTGAAGGTCATTTTGGTCTAAGGTAAATTATGACACTAAAGCATAACAACTACCATAAAATATTTAGGATTTTGGGTGCTATTCCTCCAGAATAAGACAGCTCATTTCTAGTTTGGGTGAGCTAAAGCAGAGGATGGTTATTGCAGAAGAACAGTTATTCTAAAATATCTGTTCTGCTTAATTTCCCCCATGGACAATTCATCTTTAAATCCACCTGTAGACAGAGGCTTTGAGATGCTCATGATCAAATAACACGTCAGTTCAGTCTCACTTTCATGTTCTGACATCATGGAAACACATTCTTTTGAGGTTGTATTTTCATTGTAACATTCATTCAAAGCGGGTTTATTGCTGTTTATATCCGGACATGAACATGACTGTTTTTAGCAAAACTGTCCCAGTTTAACTAAGACCTTTTTAAAGAGTTTGACTGTGTTAGGCAAAGGACAAACCTAAAGAGAGCTCAAACAGGAAGCTGAGCTCTAAAAATAGAACTGGTTCTACTTCCAAAATGGCAAGTCAGCGGACGTGCTAAACATAGGCAAGCGTTATAATATTTCATTTTTACTTCTAAGAGCAAAAAAAAGCATGAAGAGGGAGCATCAAATACCTTTATTGCACAGAAGCCCTAATCATGGCTCAAGGCTCACTCACCAGGCACTTCTGATGCACAGAGCCCCAGTGGAAACTCGTGACAGAGATGGAAGGTTAGCCCAGCATTGGTTAGTGCTGAGAGCTAAACATTAAAGAAATATAAAAATAATAAATATATATATATTACTCCCCTTCTCTGTGAGGGAGGATGAGTTTTCTGCCAGTTCAACTTTCTGAACCACCTCATTGCCAGCACAAAGGCAGGGGATGGGAGAGCAATGCCAGAAGTGGAGAGAGAAGGAAGAGAAGGAGCAGGACACCAGTTTAGACTTGCTTAATTGATATGGCAAAAAAAGCAAGTTGTTGGATGCAATGGGCACCACAGGGAACAGAGTCACTATCCCTGGGCATGTAATAGGCAGCAGCAGCAAAAACCAAATGCCAGTTTAGATGACAAAAAGATGGTCTGGCACCAGAGCCCAGAACTGGAATTAGAGGGAGAAGTTTCTATTTCCAGTCTCTCAGGAACACTGGGTAAGTTTTAACCTCTGTCTGCCCCAGGTCCTGGTTTCATGATACAAACTGTTCACCAATACTCAAGAAACTGATGAGGCTTAAATAATTTTTTTAAGCAGGGTCAGCTCCCTGCCTCTTCCCAGCACAGTTCCACAGACTTCAGGGGAAGGATGTGCAGCAGCACCAGCGCTGTGGGAAATCCCACGGTGACACCAACCACAGCCCCAGCTCCCTTCTGCTATCACAGACTGGAGCTTATCTTCTTACACAATCAGCTATTAAGAGGCACAAACTCAGTGAGTGTTAAATGAAGCAACATCATCTGAAAGTCTGCAATACACCACTTGATTAGACAAGAGATTTCCATTTTAAGGTGCACTGCTCCACCTCAACACCGGTGGATGCCAATGTCCCAGAGGGTTCCTCCAGAGCTGCTACAAACAGCTTCAATTTTCAACAAATTAGGCAGAGCCCTCAGACTGGAGGAAAATCACTAATGGAACCTTCACTTGAAAAAAATCCATTCAGAAACCCTGAAGTCTAGTTACTAATTTTAATTCTGCCCAGGAGAGAACCCAGTGCAGCTTTGTAATTCTTCCGAGCCCCGAGCAAACGTGGAGCAGATCAGAAATGACATTACATTGTCTGACTGACTGACAGGACTGCTGGTGTCCCACGAAGAAGGGACAGATCCCATGATAACCAAACAAAAACACACCTGTCAAGTCCTACTGGTCCTGCTTAAAGCAAAGGGTGTTCACCTCTATCATTATTGGTTCGTGGTTGGCACAAGTATCCTAATAGCACTTGCTCAAGTCTGGAAGGATTTATCTGTACTGCCTGACAAGCTACTATGGGATTAGGGAGTAAAATGAGTTCTGTACAGTAGAGCAGCCTCATCAAAGAGAGAGGGATACAGGAAAACAGGAGAGGTCGCTCAAGGGAAAAGAAAGGAAGAAAGGACAAAGACAAAAGGATGAGCCAATAAATCTTCAGTGCTGCACTTGGGAAAGAGGAACCTGCTGGACAGAATTGCGGTCACTTCAATAAATCAGCATATTTTATTTTATTTTTCAGATGCTTCCTCTTTGTAGTACTCAAATTTGAAAATAAATGCAGCAGCTAGAAGTCTGGCCAGCCCACACCAACAGTACATATGAACTCCTCTGCTGACAGACCATTGGTTTGACTCCATCTGACCTTACGGGCTCTGGGAAATTTATTGTTTTCAGTGGTAATATTTGTTTGCTGATTTTAGTCGAGGTCTGGCTTAGCAGATTTCCCAGTTCAGAGCATGAAGCACATTGACAGTCCCAACAGCATTGACTTGAGGACATTTGGAACTTGATTTTAAAAACAAAGTGTTTTTAAAAAATAGTGGGAGTTTTTAAAACAGGTTTTAGTCACAAAAGAATATGATGGAGGAACAATCTATTTTTATGGACTGGATCTCAGACACATGTTGCTGTGTAACATCTGAGACAAATCACTGGGCCCTGACATACACTGCTTTCTGACTCTCCATTTGTCCCTTTGAAAAAGTCTGTAGGCAGGTACAAACTCAGCTCCCTTAAAGCACAGGTTTGGGACTTGTATCCTCAGATCAAGGGGAATAGCAGTGGCATGCAATTATTTTACAGTCCTTGTGAGGAACATCCAAGTTCAGCCTCCTCCTGCAAGGAGTCACCCTTATCTCCTGCTTTCCAAGTGCTCCTGGATGCCCTGCTCCTCTCAGTTATTGGAGAGATGGATCTCCTGTGGATCTGAGTCCCTTGATGAATTTAGGGGGTGACCTGCAGGGTCCAGAGACTGAGGTACCCTCAGTCTGAATCCTCACAGGCTGAAGAACATGTTCACAAGTTGTTTCTTATGAAACCACACAGACATTGGCCTTCCCAACCACGAGAACAATGAGGATGTTTCATTAACTCAGTTTTGGTTAATATTCCAACCTTCCCATTTACACGAAAAGGAAAAAAGCAGAACCCAGGGAGCAAAAGCAGAACCCAAAAACCAGGCCAGGCACAGGTCATACCATGGGCCACAAAACCCCCATGAGAAATAAGAGCAGAAGTCTTACAAGGAACGGAAATATTTCATCCAAGTGCCTCCCCTCCCAAGAGCTCAGTGATGACTCCTCTCCTCTAGAAGAGCCTGGTCCACTGTGTCTTGTAAAATGCATTATTTGGGCACTAGGAACAGAGCACAGCCCTCCCTGATTCCTCCTTATCCCTCCACACAAGACTCCTGGAGACATAGCAGCTTAATGACTCCTGACTCAGCTCTTCTGCTCTTCCCAACGTGGCACTGCCATTCACAGGACAAATCCCCACACCGGGGGAGGACCATACATCTTAATCAAGACTTACATGCAAGTCTGGGGGCAGACTTTTGCACTTCCTTTGAGCAGCCACTTTAATTTTGGGAAGTGCTCCTTACAACAGAGCCTCTCTAATGAGCCTCCCTCCTAACTCCTCTCCTTCTCCAATTTCACAACTTCCTTGAAACAAATGGAGCGTTGCTCTATAGAAAAAGCAACACTGGGTCCCTATTCAGCAGAAATGATGGAAAGTATTCTGAGCTGCAGTGTGTGGCTGCTTTGTCCTTCTTTTGTATCTACATGGCTAATTTTCTTTCACAGGATGGAGAACTGTACATTGATTAAGACAAAATTTCCCCTACTTGCCCACAGACCACACTACGAGCCTCTCGACTTGCTTTGTAGTTGGATGTGAATTCAACCATGATACAATTTTCAGAACAGATCAATTTGAGAGGGGCAGCAAACACGCAGGAGGAATGAACCAAAAAAATCGCTAGAAAGCAGCTACTCAGGGACACTTCTCTGCTTTGCTTTCAGAGGTTTTGAGTAGCTACTAACAAAAAGCTGAACATTTGCACAGCCAGCTCGGGGACCATTGTGCTGGCACACCAGAAGAAATGTATGCTAATGTAAAAGGAGTGTTTTACACGGTCTCTGCCCTCCCTCCTGCCTTTAACCATCTGACCTGCAGTCACCACCACCACAATTTTCTCTTCCTTGGAGGCACCACTTATGATTCTTGATTCAGTAGTGAATGAAATTTATACATCTATATATATGTATTCATCTATAAATGTGTGTACAGCTTTTAACAGATATATAAAACACATTTTATAAACCCAGACTAATCATTACCTACAATGTTTGCATCTCTTTCTATCCCCCTTTCAATATCACCTACTTCCAGAAGCATAGTTTAGGGTGGTTCTTGCATTTCTGTGGAGTACCTGGCACATTTAGTCTCATTTTAGCTGGAATTCCTGGGCACTACAGCACTGTATGTATTTAACAGAACAAAAATGGCTGGATGAAAGATGCAGAGCCCCACACAGCTTAATGGCTGTTAGGTACCCTTGATGAGCAGAAATCCTTTCTGTCCCAAGTGAATTTAAATTATTTACATCAGCCTTACATTAACTAGGCAGGGAACTTGTTCCTCCCCACTGCAGCCCCTGCACAGAAGAGGCCACAGCTCACCACATTCACTACATCATTTACACTTTACAGGAAAACTAGAGACTGAGACTCCCCAGATTCTGTCTGTAGCACCTGGGCAGATCATTTCTGCTTTCAGCCTGGTTTCCATATGGGAATAGAAGGTCACACTGTTTACTGTGCACTGTTACACGGCGGAATTGCTGCTGCTCCTGGACTGAGCAAAATGTTGTGCTACCAAACTTCACAAAGCTTCCTAAGGGCTCTCCCCTGTGAAAAAACCTGAGCAGCCAGGGAAATACTCCTCTGCAGCTCTGATTTCATCCACTGCTGTTAAAGGAAGTTCAGTTGTTCTCTTCAGTGCACTATGATGAAGTCCTTAATCACTTATTCACTTAGTGAATAAAGCATGAGCAGATGCGTAAGAGCACACACAGCATCTCCTCCAGAACTTGTCAGCAGCACGAGGGAAGGCTGACCTGCACTTGCAGGGCCAACCCCCACTATTTATAGGACTTTTCCCTTGAAAATGTCTGGGATTTAATGATGTAATTTATCCTATTATCTTTCTCCACTGACACCATGATTATAAACTCATGGTTGAGGCACAGACCTTTATTTCTTTAAACACTCAATTTGCAACTGAAATTTCTGGCTCAGCTCGTGTTCTTTTGGTGTTTCTAACAAGAAGGCAAACCCCAGCAATAATCAGGTATCTCCTCAGCTACTCCCACTGAAGAAAGCAACAGGATATGTAAAGCCTGGGTTTTCCTTTCAACCTTTGTCTTGGAGATCAAAGCCTGCTGCCAGGTCTTTAAAAATTTGACAGAATCACAGAAATCAAATATTGAAATGATCTATTGGGTCCCATCTTGTGCATCATCTTCTTAGGCCAGATAAAGATTGCTCTCTGCAAGAGTTACTGGAGCTTGGTCGTGTTTGTTTTTTATTTCCATACCTCAGTGCACACATTTTAGCACAATTAAAAGCTTTGCCGCTTTCAACTTTACTTGGATTCTTTGTACAAGAAACACCAAAGCCTTTCAATAAAGTTTGTGAACACAGCAACTAAATGAAGGGAACCAATCATTTCCTACCCAAGTAAGCATCATGGCCCAGTCCAGTCTGCAGCAACAGATTATAATGGCAAATTCCATGACAGATGATATATTCCTCGCTGCTCCTACACTTATTTTTTAAATTCTATAAATAAACCCTTAGTGAGTTGGTTAAATAAAATCAGTCAGTGAGTTGATGTCAGTTGTTAGACCACCTCATGAATAGTCTAAGTCCTGTACTTGCACTGTTCCCACTGATACAATGCCTGGCTGGGCACGGTGAATTCCATAGGACAATGCTGCTGATCCTACAGAAGTGACCGCCGTGGTCACAACTTTAACCTCTTCAGCCCAGGGATCACAATAACCCAAAGTCTCTTTTCTTTCTTACAATCCTCAGCATGTTTGAAATCTCCCCTTTTGCCACTCGCTGGGGTTGGAAGCTCCACTGTGGGGATGTACAATAAATACCTACCCTGGCACACAAAGCTGCACCAGCCCAGAGAGGGAGGAGGTGATGCACATCACAGACCAGCAGCACCACTTTGATTTGTTTAGTGGTTTATTTAGTTTATTTGGGTATGAGTGCAAAAACTGGTCAATAGCCATAGACTGGCAGCCCGTTGCAAGCAAATTGGAGAGAGGTCAGCTAAAAATTAAAAATAAAAGCAAATACATGCAAACTGGCCATTACTGTTTAGAGAGAGACACTGTGCTCGTGCAGGGACTGCACTGGGCAGGCTGTGACAACCCAGGGAGACAAAGGCAGTGCAGATCAGTCACAGGCACTGCAGATGCCACAAAAAACAGATGTGCTTCTAAATTCAATCAGTGCCGACCCAAGCAAACTACTAAAAAAAAAATCCAATAAAAAAAGTAATCAAAGAAAGAAAAAGGAGCTCAGACTGCCAGACTAAGGCACACATTCATGTGTGCTCCCTCTCTTTCTCCTTTACTTGGTTCACAGCTCCCAAACCTACTCAATGTAGTACTACTGCTATGTCTTCAGATTGTGTGATGTCCATGAAGGATAATATAAAGACAAAAATCAAACAAATAACAAAATGGAAGCTTTGGCTTTCTGACATCAAAGACTGAAGCAAATGATTGCATTTGGTCCTTGAATTCAGGAGTGGCAAAGGCTGGAGATGATGCACAGGGGCCATGGGAGCCCTGGCTGGCAGCAGCCTGCTGAGCAAGGCAGTCACTTTTCTCCTTGCTCAGCCCTGGGCAAGTTACTTCACTTGTTCTGCAGAGCAATGGGCACAAAACATTCACACAGGTACAACACCCCTGCAGAAATAACACTTACCAAACTTTTATTGCAGATGTGGCAGATGTTTAAGGACACTTCAAGAGGGCCAACGACCCTCAATCAAATTTTAAATCAGCTTATGAAGAGATGACAGTGACATTCTGCCCTTCAGAGCTGGCAGTCAAATCTACCTTACACAAGGAAATGAGAAAGCTTAAGAGTTATTAAATTACAACAGAGTTTTATTTCTTTCAAGAGTTGTCTCAAGTTCCTAAGCAGGCCAGGAATTCCTCTCCACTTCTCCATTTGTATTCCTGGCTCACAGCCATTTCAGAGATCAGAAAATTTCCAATTGCTGAAATTAATCCATCGTCTCAGGTTTTAAAGAACATCCAGGATATCGTTTGTGTGGAGGTGGAGTCTGGTTATAACCATTATCCCAACTGTGCAGCTTAAAGGGATGAGTCTAAAGCTGCTGTAGGGAAGAGTGTTTCATACACACATGGGTGCACAGTTGGGCACACTAAGGTGCAATCAGAAACAGGAGGTCATGAACATCACCCACTAAATTACAGCTGGTAGCTGCATTTTTTAAACAAGGAAAACAAAAAAAAATTCCATAAAGCAATGGCAACGTTTCTTTGGTAGTCTGACAAAACACTAAAGAAGAGACACCTAAGCTCAAGTAAACACAAACAATGATCAAAAAACTCATCTCTTTTTTTGCTCCTTATTATTGCCACAGACCCGAGTTTTCAAAGAGAGATTTAAAAGCTTGTTGTTACTTCCCTGTGACTTACAGGTACTCCACTCTGGAGGTGCTACAACAGTCACCTTAGAAATAGAAAGTAAGATTTCAGAGACCAAAGGCTCAGTAGCTTCCCATGGAATTTATGTGCTTTGGAAAAACCCAGCATCACATCTTTAAAGTGTTCTGTAACTAATGTGTTTCTCCTGATTCAGAGGAGAAAAGAGAACAAATGATAGGCTTAAATAGCACCAGCACACTACAATGATGAGCACTTAAAAACCCAACAAGTTTACAGAGAACACAACATTTTTCAAGCCATGTTCTCTCTCCGTGGACTCCCACACACAATCAGATGCAGAGTTATGATCATTCCATTTCACATTCCCAAACAAGTTTTGAAAATACCACATGTCAAAAACACAAACCTGAATGTTCAGGATATCAGAGGGGTCTGCTAAAAAAATGCAGGGACGATGACATATTAACATCTCCAGTGAAAGGAGATATTAATAAATCAAGACCTTTCATCTGCTTTATTTGAGCATCAGGCTGTGAGTGTAACATATGTGTTAACCTAAAACTAGAAAAAAATTATCAGCAATGATATGCAATAGAAAAATTGCTCGCTGGTGTTTCCTGAGGTCATTAGTAGATAATTTAGAAACCTGGCCTGGAGACAGGAACTGCCCCCATGTGCTCTCAGTGTCAGTGGGGCTGTTCCATCCAGCACAAATTCCACAGCCATAAAAACCATTTGCCATAAAACCTGTGATTTTTCAGTAGAACTTACAGCCCATTTCCCAAATATTTTAGATCTTTTGAATCAAATTTTCCACCTATGGTGCCAAAAGTCATCAACTGTATTACAAAAAGAGCAGGTGACAATGTTCTTGACCACGTTACGGGCTCAGTACAATGGCTCCAAAGGGGGTTTGCCCAAACATGATAAAAAAAGACCCATGATGTGGTATCTGGCCAAGAGCACATCCAGGGATTGCAGGTCCAGCTGTGAGGAACTGCACACTCTTACATTAAACTTAATCTCCAGGTTAATTACAAATGTTATTTCTGCTCCATTGTTTCATAAAGGTGATTTTATTTATAAATATCCTCCCGCTTTGCTCACCATGTACACAGGAATCTCCACCCCCTAATACTTCAAAGGACATCAATCTTGAGGAAATGCAACTCCCACACTTTGACTGTTATACAGGAAAAACAATGTTGTTATGCAACACTACGCTGTTCCAAAACATCTCAACGTCAGACCCTCAGCTTCAGCTTCAGAGACAGAAATGGAGTTTATCAGCCATGGAACAAATTCACAGAAAACTGCAAACAGGTCCAGGTGATTACAAGGTTTCTGCACGAGGCTCCTCTGCAGCAAAGAGAGAGATTCTGTACCTACAAATGTCACAGGTAGGTATTTAGGAAATCCATAACATTTAGGACTTCAAATACTCAGATTGGCCAAGAGAAATGTTACCAAATATCACTTCCCACACCACTTCCCTAACATTTTCTGCCAGAGATTTGGGGCTTTTTTCCTGAATTTATAAATGGTCATAAATTAAACAACATTGCTGAGTTCTGTTTGTGAAGGAAGGTTATCAGAGATAACCCCTTCTCTCACTGATAACCTCAAGTGAGCAGAAATGAGGCACGAGTTCCTCTCCTTTGTTTTTCTTAGCTACATCTTTTCCAGACTTGATGTTCCTATTGATCATTAAACTCAAGGAATAATTCTTTAAAAATTGGCCTTTCAGAATGCAGCATTTGAGCTAATTTAAAAGAGTAATTCCTGCCACAATACAGGTAAATAAACCCAGTAAATTCTAACTAGCAGGAATGCAGTAGAAAGTCTTCATGAAGGACTGCAGCCAACACAACCAACACCCAGCTTGTTCCATGGAGATCACTATTCAGTAACAATTTCAGAGAACAATAAATAACACACCCATCTGCAATAAAAGCAGATTTCAAAGAAACACACAGTATAATCTCCTACTCAAAATGTAGCTTTTCTTAGAGTTAAAAAACATTTACTTTGCAAAGATTGCTAGGAAACATTTGATGATGACAGTCACCACTTCTCTGGTTTGTGTCTTATCAAAAGCCAGGCAGTTTGCAAGGGTTTGTGCTCAGCCTCTCTTCACAACCTTCCCTCAAAGCACTGACCTGGCCTGACACTGATAAATACTGTGGGGAGAGCACAGGCAAGAGGTGATACGGCTCCAATCACACCTTTCACAAACAGATGCTCTACAACAGATTAAAAAAAAAAAAATAGGAACTCGATCAATAGAGCTGCTGCTTTCCAGGATCACAAAAGTGTGTGTAGAACACCTGTTAAGGGCAAAAGCATTCTCTCCCTTCCAAATGGCCAATTATCCAGCATGAGATCGGAGTCCGGTCAGCACAACTACTAATTAGGGTTCTCCCAGCCTTTTTAATTTACAAATTGCCTCTCCATTGCCTTCTCCCAGATTCTGAGAGTTACCACAAATGTCTACAAACACAACTGGACAAGTATTTCAAAGCAATTCTGTTCTGTATAGAGCTAATCCAGGGCATTCAAAATAACTTACCCACTAATAGCTTCACATCTCTGACAGTGAAATCCGGGTCAGGCATTCTGTAATTAGCAAAGAAAGCAACGTTAAATACTGTCAAGATAAGTATGGGTACACTTTGGTTACCATAATAGAAGAGAAATAAATGTATAGTGCTCTTTGTCCCTAGTGCAGGAGGTGGAATCAAGCAAGGCCTCTCTGAAGTGTGGACAGTGCAAATTCTAAAGATACACATGACATCTTTGCCTTGGCAAGTGTACAACAGTTTCTCTATTCACAATGGAAGAAAAGGTGTCTTTTGGAGCACTTCTTATCAGCACTAGAGTGGGAGGGAAGGGGTTGGGGGTGATTTCAATAAAATCCTAGACCTTTGTAGCTTGTTCTAAGCAACTCCTGGGGGTTTGCAACTGGTGGTGCCTCCTGTGTATTCCCCAAGGTGAACATTATTACACTTGCCAAACTGAGGGACAGAGCAGTAAAACAATCTGTTCAAAGTCACACCATCACAGGTTGGATTCATTGCTTGGAAATAAAATATTAAAAAATGATTAATTAAAGTCTCTTTGTTTTACTGACTAATCCAACCTCCTTGTCTGGCAGAAGACAACCTGGCTGTTATTTGGTGGGTTGGAAAATTGTTCAATTCAATTTGGGCTAATTCAGAGCTAAATTAAATGGTAGCATAATTGGTTCTGGGATGTCGATGCATTTATAGGATCACTCCTGACACAGGCAATGTTTTAGGGTTTAATGTAATTAGACAGTAGCCTGGTACAGCAAGTGAGCAAGTTTTATGTAAGGAGAGAGTAAAATTCTGTAGCACATAGACTGGATAGAAAAAGAAAACAAAAACAGTAGTGGGGTTTTAAAGTGGATTGACTTCATCTTACTGACAATATTTCACATTTCACATTGCACAAAAGCTGACTAAGGAATTAGAATGAAAAACAGCCCAGTGGGACCTGCCAGCTCAGTGCTCTGCCCCTCTTGTACTGCCCCAGGTTGAAGATAAACAACTTGATTCTAGACTTCTGACACAATTTAGTTAGAAATTAGAATGATCCAGTCAAAAAATGCATTTGTTGGCATGCATGTATCTTGAGAACTACTTGCCAAATTCTGCTTGTCCACTTTCTTTTACCCTTATCACCTTTCTCTGGTGGGATGCAGAGGCTGGACAATATCTTTTGTTAGTTCTCTGCCAACCCTCACATCTTTGCATTTAGCTGTGAGGGCCCCACAGCTTTGGAATTCACTCCCTCTGCGGAATGAAACAGCCTGAATCTACTGACCTTCAGCGTTCACTCAGAGCTCATCTTTTTTTCCAAGCACTAGAAAGGCAGAAGTAGGGGAAGGAGGAACTATTTGTGGGCAACAAGAACATGCCAGGTTTGTCTGCAAATGCACAGTTTACCTGTATTTGGTGTCAGAAATGTAGAACAATTAGATAGGCAATCCTTTCACATTTCTATAAATCAAAATAAAGATCAACCACCAAGATAGAGAACAATCCTAACCCAGATGGATACGAGCAATTCCAGCCTTTTTAAGAGCTGCAGCAGCAGCTGACAATAAACATTACTCAGACTGGAAGAATACAACCTTCCCTGGCAATGGAACTGCATGTTTAGCTCTTTGGAGAGTACACCTGGCAAATCCTTGGGGGGTTTTCTCTGCAATCTCAGGTCGTGTGACACAATAAAGAAGGAGAACACAGAGAGAATAATTTCAGGCTTGAAAGCAGGTTTCAAGCACAAGAACCCATTTTGTAGTTGGGTTGCCTTGGGAGGTCCAGCTTTAACTCCAACCCATTCTGCTGCCTTAGGTGACTGTATTTCCTCAGCTCCAGCCCCACCACACAACTCCTGTACAATCCTATTCACTCACTCTTATACAATCAGGGCTGGTTTGCTACAGCACTAGGATAGCAAAAAAACCCAATATTGTTTTCTTGGATGTCACCAGTCCTATACCACTCACTCAGTGTTGGTTGGTTTGTTTTTCTGCATATAAACCCACAACAGCAACAATGCAAGAACAGCCCAGAAGTATTTTTTTCGTTGCTCTCATGCAATTTTCAGACAATGCATCCTGTGTAAAACCACTACGAATGCTTCTAAAGATTTCAAATATCATAAAAAATAAGTGAATAATGGTATAGTGGGGTGACTGAACTCCAAAATATGACTGACTACATTTGAGGTTTTCAGCAGTCTGTAATACACAAGTCATGTCGCCTGTTGCCTTAAAGGGAAAAGAAATGCAAACACCTCAGTGTGCACTGGGTGCCTTTTAGGAAACTTTAAAGATGTGCTAGAGAATCTATTCAAAAGCTAATGAGGATGAGCTCTGGCCAGCACAGGTATGTGATTAACCACATTACAATGCAAGATGACTATTGCTCAGATAAGAGACAACATCTCTCCAAACAGCATTCCCTCTCCCAGTTACAATCCTGGAAACAAACAGCCCTCCAAGAAAAACAGCTTCCATTCTGCTGAGAGATCACAGGGGGGCTTTCCTGCTTCCAGCCATAGGAGTAGCGGCTCATGATGGTCAGAGACACAGAGGAAAGCAATTTTCAGAGTTTCATTTTAATGATTTTTCCTCATTCCTCTCATTCCTTGCCATTTCAGAGTTCCTCCAAGCACAGTAACCAAACTGTTCAGCTCTGTGTTGTGCATCTGCCAGGCACAGGCATGCAAGCTGACTGCTTAGCAGCAAGCACAAGTGGAAGCATGTATCAGCAGTTATTCAAAAAATCATCTTACATCATATATTTTGTAGACCACTGTATCTCAAAAGTCACCCTACACATGTGTGGATCACATAGTCTATTATATCATGATGCACAGAGCCTGCTCAGGACAAGAGACAGTGGTGCCAGGAACGACCCAGACACTGAAGGTTCCTCCCATTTTGGATCAGTTAGGCAGCTGCCAATCCTATTCCCATCTTGCTGGAGTACAGTGCACACAGCATTTTGGTATCTACACATCCCCAAACCTCATGCATTGCACACCAGCAACTTTTGATAGATACATATAAGAACTGGAAATGTAAATAAAATTAAATCACGTTATCTGCAGAGTGCCAAATAGGAAAGTTTGCTCAAGCATTTCACTTCTGTTATTTAAAATACACATAAACTGTGTTTCCAACCTTCTCTCACTGTACCCAAGTGTGTGCAATTCCTTTACAACATCATTTCAAATTAATAAGTCATGCTCATTTAAATAAAAAATACAGGAATGTTGAGTGTCCTATAAGAGATTACTGATCTACAAATTCTAGTACTTAATCCCCCAAAGCAGTCAGTATTCAGTGATTCAGCAGAGAATGGAAATGTAAAAACAATTCACCCAACTAACTGTGAAATGGAGAATTCAACTGATTCCATGCAAAAACCATCCAAAACTCACGTATCAGATAACCTGCTCTTATTTTTCTCAGCACACTAATTCAGCAAAAATATCCTCAAAAGAAAAAAAAGCTCTTCTCTGACCATGAATTCCATCTAGAGAAAGAAATTGCACATGATGTGTGTGTGGATGGTTCACAAAAGGGAGAAAGGGAAACAGCCCTGGGAAGGAGGAGAGATGTCAGGATGGTATTAGAGTTATTAAGTGATACCAGCAGTTGGTGGGGATCTGAAAAGCTGGCTGGTCAAGCCTGGCTGCTGAGACTATTTTAAACTCATCACAGCAAACTGGAACACATGTTTTTCCTTCACTGTCCAAGGTGCGGGTGTGTGACAGAGCAGCAGGTAAGTGACTCCAAAACTCTTCCACCTCTTCCCAATCCAGTTCAGAACTCAGAAGATGCAGCACTCCAACTGCCAGAGCTGCACAACTCCAACTGAAGACAAAGGCATGCAGCACTCAGTCCTGCTACTTCTTCACTTCCAATACATGTTCCAAAACTGCTGTTAATTTGGCTGCTTTGATAATGCTGACAAAGCAAGGCACCTGATTTTCAAAGGTCTCTTTGAGGTGTGGTTACCTGTCTTGAAGAAAAACAAGCCAACACATGACACAAAATCCAGGTTCCTCTTTACATGATCCTGTTCCTTGAGGAATCTCTGAACCCCTGGACCAAGAGAGACCAAAGAGCCCTCTCCACAGGCAGCATTCCACCAGGAGTCTCCAGTGAAAGCACACAGCCAACCCAAAGTGCAGGGAAGTGCCAAGTGGCAGCTCTCCCGATTTTGGGCACAGGACCAACAAGGAAGCCAACGATGATGTGTGAGCTGAGATTTGAGTGGTGAAATGTCTCATTGAAATTGCTTCATTATAGAATCCTGAATCACGAGCATCAAGAAGAAATGGATGTGACATCCAGTGGTCAGGACATGGAGAAACAAGGCATCTTTGGGAAGGATCCTTGTACAGCACATCAGGCAGCCTGAGGCCTGGAGGCATCACCGTGGGTACAGGTGGCCACAGGAAGCACTGACACAGGCTGGGATACTGGTTTTCCATCCTGGATAACGCCTGTCCATTTGCAGCTGTGGATCTGAAGCCCAGGAATGTTTGTGTCTGGGATGAGCTCTCACCTCCACACTTCTCCCCTGCTGGAGCACAAGCTGAACTGGTACCGTTGGCACAGCAGGAGCTGAAACATCTCCCCAGTTTCCTTCTTGAGCCGTGAGGAATTTCACATGAACTTCCTCACACACAGGAGGATGTGGCTGCTGGGAAGGTGCAGTAACACCTTTGGCTCCTGATTTCTTCAGGAAGAATTCTTCAAGATTTTATGACTTGCCCTTTAGGAGCAGCAGTTTAAACCAACGCATACACAGAGAGCCCTCTAAGCACCTCTTGTTCACAGTTCAACATATAAAACTATTTTACTTTGTCATCAGAGCCATCACAGCAGCTCCTGTTTGCTCTGACATGTGGTTGTCAAATACCCCAAACACTGTTTCTTCTCTTTCTCTCTTTAAATTATATTGGGGTGGCTTGATTCTTTTTAATTAGTAATTGGGACCCCTCGGTCCCCTAAACTGTGAGGTGTTCCAGCTGAAACTGAGCAAAGTAATGATGCTTTCAAAAAATTCTTTTTCTGTTTTTCAGCTATAATCAGTTACACAGTCCTAATTTCCAGAAGTATCAAGAAACATTTATCTAAACTATGGATTATGTTGCTGATAAAGTTTATCCTTTTAATATTTCTCTCTTAGACACTGTCACTTTCACAAACAAACTTGTAGGGTTCTCTTATTAAAATACCAAATCCTTTATAACTGGATATTAACAAAATGCAACCGCAAAAAGACTCCAGTAATCCCACATTTAACCAGACATCATTAAATATTTACAAAGCTGAAACATCCTGAAGAGCCATGATTATAATGGAAACTGGCAGGCATCATTAGACATTCCACCTGTAATGCAGAGAAACTTGAGAGGTCAAAAATTGAAGGGAGTTTGTTCTGTCATTACAGCATGGATTGGGTGCAGAAACCTTTGGATTATATTCCTAACTTTCATTGCTGACTTATTTTTGCTTGTGCAGTACCACACTGGATGCACTTAACTTTTATAGACCTCATTATCTGCTTGTTTATAAGCGGAAAATAATCATTCCTCTTCTCAAGGGTGCTGACAGTCAGACTAATTGCAATCCATTTTGAGATCATCAAAAGAAATATCAGATACAAGTGGAAAGCATAATGGTTATTTTATAAAAGCATTTATTAATCATCGAGATTTGCTTGTAACTTACTTAATTCCCAGTCCATCCTTATTTCTGAAGATGAGGGGAACTCGGAGAGCTTCTCTTTGCACATACTCAAAAGTAAAATCTGTGAAAACGAATTAAAAAAATGCCCCAAATCAATTACAATGGCATTGGCACCTCAGGTTACATTTTCTCAAACACTCCTCATTTCCCTTTTCTCACCAAAGAACTCCACTATCACCTAAAGAGAAACAGAAAGAGAATGCATATTTTAGTCTAAACCGGAAACCCACTGACAGACAATGCTCTCCCAGCTGCTCCCTATTTTTCCTGTTCACTGATGCACATAAAATAGAATCCAGTCAGTTTGTCAATTAAGGTCTGGGCTGAAACACCCAGGCTGTAATGAAATACCAAATTAACAGTTAAAAGATAATCCTGACTAACTTACTGCAAATCAGTCTAGTACTTTTGGGGTAAATGTGTAGTTTAAAGTGTAAGTTTAGATATTTCTGTGTGTGTAGATATTTCTACACATTTTTTTGTGAGCATTATCTGGTTCTAACAGAAAGCCTTGATTCTGTGAAAACATAATTTCTAATTTCAACAGGTAAACTTTTCTTTTAATTAATCAGAAATGTAACTTTAGGAGCTGACAGAAAATTTATACAGCTCCTGGCACTTAGTAAATCTGTGAAAAATGAATAGTTTTTGTAGGATGTCAGGAAGTCACAGTATAACACACAATCAAACTGAAAATCAAACATAAATTTGTCACGTTAACCCTGGCCAGCATCACCTTGTTGCTTCACTCTGAGGATTATGCAGGACTGGCCTTTCCTGGGGGTTTCTCTATGCACTGTTTGGTACAATAGCAGTGATTTGGGGATTAGAGAGGAAGTTACAGGGCAGCGGATTTGGGTGAGCTGTGCCTACAAAACCCCATACACTATTTGGAGCCTTCTGCCACAGAGAGCAGAGGAATTCCTACAGCAGCCATGTACTGTTTCTATGGCTCCGCTATTCCCCCTTTTTTACAGGAAAAAATGACTTTTATAGAATGTCCATATGCTGCCTTAAAATGGAAAATATTGCTTGACTCTTCAGCACTACAAAATGCACTGCACTGCCAAACCCAGTGACCCTCCTGCATTATATTTGGGTACACAGGAGCAATTTAACTCCAAGACTCATCCAGCAATGTCCATCCATGATCCTGGGAGAGCAGGAGCACCACAGCCCAAGCTTGTATCCCTGATCTTTCTCCACTCTAAAACCCACACTTGAAAGTAAAAGGGGACCCTGAGGCCAAGCTCCCACGCCTGCACATGTACTTCCCTCTATTTGTACAACTTTTTCTTTGCTGTATTCAGTTAGTAATTATGACAAGTAGGGATATAATGTTCCTACTTAGAGTTACCAAATCAGAGCACTGTAATTATCCATTTACAGAAACATTAAAATTACAGACACTTTATTGCTGCTAGTCTCAAAATAAGTGTAATGAATACTCCATTTAACTAAGGTTACCAAGTAAATATTTCTGTACTAGAGAAGTCTTCCTTTCCCATAGGCATTCCCATTAAAACTAAGGGCTTAAGGTAAGTAAATAAATAAACCACAGATTTTTTATGGACACTGACCCAAGTCAGAAAGTCAACAAACATCAGGAGTAATATGGGAGGAAGAAGCAGAGGCAGCTATATAGCCTTGCAGACTAGTAGCTATGACAAACTGCATTCAAGCCAAACATCACACCACTGCAAGAAGAGTTATCATTAAAAATAAAAACAAGGACATGGGAAATAAAAATAAATAAATATATTGCCCAACTAATTCCATGTGTTCGTACAAACTGACTTTTTTGTTCTTACCAACCCCTGTCATTGTTTTGCCCAGATTCAATTCAGCTCTTGGATTTATAAAGAAAAAAAATTAAACCAATAGTAAAAATAAAACCAGAGCAAATAGGAAGGCAGATCTTTTCTTCGCAATGCCCCAACAAAGCATTTAAATCCCTTGTGGGGTTGAACAAAGCCGACACAGACCACAACAAAATAACAAAAGACACTAATTTATTTTCAAGTTCCCTAGAAAGGAGAAAGCTGCTCAAAGATTTTGGAGCTGCCGAGCCAGGGAAGCTGTGGATTGTATTATCCTTAGCATGGAGCAATGGCAACCACTGGACTGTTTGGAAGCTGAGGGGAGAATGCAATCATTTTCTGGAAAATTAATTAACATTTACCAGCTAAAAAATAGGTGTTTGTGTTTTGTTTAGAGGAAGAGGCAGGTCAGGGTTGAGCTTATCTCCTAAACAAATACCTTCCTAAGTAAGATAGGTATTTAATTTCTTCACCGCATCAACTTTTCTAAAAGGAGCTTAAAATGCTCATGGAAAACTAAGCCTAGGGGAGAAAAGGAAATTTTCTAAACTCAATTAGTGGCTCCGCACTCAGAGCAATTTCAGGAGGATTACAGCCAAAACTTCTCTTTCCTCAGAAAGGCAGCTCAGACAGGCGTCCTCAGCCGAGTTTCAGTGATAGCCATCTGGGATGGGGATCCGTGTCAACAGTGCAGCGGTAAATAAAGGTGACCTGCAACCCCCCGGGCCTGTTTGATTCCCGGGCAAACCTCTCCCGTTCTCCTTCCTGCCAGGGAGCCGTGCGGCAGAGCTGGGCTGTCTGGCTCTGCTTACCGCTCCGGAATTCAAGTCACCTCAGCAAAGCAAGTCACTTTGGGGAGGGCAGCGCTGTAATTTAATATATGATAGGCTCACAAAGAAGTTATTGACTGTAAAGTCTCCGAGCCTGGCCAACAGGCTCATCAGTCGCACCCTTTCGCAAAAGGGGTCCTGGATTCAAGAGGGGGCGGAGGGGGAGCAGGAATCACCTCCGGCTAAGTGGGGGCTGGGGTTTCGGCCTCTCCCGTGCCAGGACCTAATTCCTGAACATCCCGGTGGTGCGTTGGGGTCACGGTGGCGGGGCAGGCGGGGGGAGCTGCCATGGATCACCGCGCTCATCCCGGCACCGCGGCGGGACTAAAGCCGCTCTCCGAGTGCGGGGGGACGGGCCGGGGCAGCCCCCCCGGGGCGGTGCGGGCTGCAGGGCCCCGCACAGCAGCCTCCCCGTGCTTCCCCTCGGGCCGGCGGCGTCACCGGATCCCCGGGCAGGGGCACGGGCGCGAAATCCGAAGCCGGCGCGGAGCTGCACGTGGAGCTGGCGGCGAGCGCGGCCCCGGCCCGGCTGAGTTACCTTTGCCGTCCATGGCGTGCACGAAATCCCCGTGGTACATTTTACTCTTTAATTTCTCTTCCAAATTGAAACTCCTGATGCTCACAATTTCCTCCACGTCCGAGAGGTCCTCGTTCTCATCGTACCGCCTCCGGCCGATGCAGCGCTAGAAAACACATACAGAAACCCCAAATAAAACACATTGTCCGGAAAAGAAAAAAAGCGAGGAAAGCGCACGGATCGTGCAAAACGGTTTGATAAACACATTCCAGGGGAAATAATTAAGATGGCAAGACACAAACTGAACAAAACCTGAACCCAAACAAGCTCCAACACAGCTGCATGCACAACCTTTTCCATCTCGTGACACGGAACTCGGCAGGAATAACAGGTGCTTGGCTGCAGGAAAACTCAAACTTGGGCTGCTGAGCAGGGGCTGGCGCTGAAAGGCGAGCGGGGGACACGTAACTCGCCGACAATTCACAAGCTATAGCACCGATGCGTTTTGCAATCCCGTAAAAAACCGTGAACGGCGGCCAACGCTCGTTAGCAACCGGATCATTTTTATTATGATTATTATTTTTGCACGTGAGCACAAGCTAATTCCCCGGGGAAGGGAAGGGGGGCGAATCATCGTATCTGATGATGCCCAGCATCCAGGTTTCGGTATTTACATAATCCGAGTGTTTCCATAGTCACACCGGAAGCGGCGATTTAAAAACCAGATCGCTTTATGTAACGCCGCGATGGATGCGCAGCCCCCGCCCGCTCCCCCCCCCCCCCCCCCCCCCCCCGCACGCCCGACAGCGCCGGGAGCGCGGGGGTCCGCGGGCGAGGGACTGCAGCGAGTGCAATGCGGGGGATGGCGGGGTAGGCCCGGCCGAGGCCGGTGCCGCTGCCCCGGGGAAGCTGCGGCGGGCGCGGAGCCGCGGCTGGAGGCGGCGGGGACCGGCCGCGCACAAGGTAGGTCCCCGCTGGAGCGGGGGGACCCCGGTGCACCGGCTGCCGCCGGCGGCTCTGCCCCCCGTCCCGGCAGCTCTCCCGCCCCGCACAGCCCCGCGGACACGCGCGGTGGATCAGCACAAACCCGCACCCACCGGAAAAAAAAAAAATAATCCGTGATCGTCCCACCCTGCCCTTCCCTCGGTTCCATTCCGCCCCTTCCCCGCTGCCTCAGCCGCGCGCTTGCAAACTAAGTCGCTCCTCTGCCTACGTCCCGCATGCATTGCTCCCTTTGCAAACAATTAAGCAAAATCAATTAAAAGGCACGAATAGGAAAGAGACCGAAGCCAGCTACACACCAATCTTCTTCCAGAGTCTTTCTTTGCCTCCATTTTTTTTGAGAGTTTCATCACTTATTTGTCAACAGTTCCTGTCCTGCATTTTTGGCCCAAATGGGGAGGAGGCAAAACAAAAGCCATCCAGGGCTCGCTAAAGTTTTGCAATTTTGCACCAGCACTTTTTTTTTTTTTTCGGGGGGGGAGGAGGGGGAGGGAAGGGGAGGGGGGCGGCGGCGATGCCTTTTGCAAAGTCCTAAGGAACCATGTTCAGGCGCTGCGTGCGGAGCGGGGGCGCAGGCGTCGCAGTGCCCGGAACGTAAACAGCGGCGGGGCCGGGGGGGTGACGGGGGGGCGGACCGGGGACACGGCTCGGTACCGGCGCTGCGGGGTTTGATGGCCGGGGGCACCGCACAGGACCGGCGGGGGGCTGGCCGGGATGGGGGGCTGGCCGAGGTACCGGGGCGGTACCGACTCAGGGCTGGCGGGGGATCGGGGCGGTACCGGCGCTGGGCCGGCCGGGATGGGGGGAATGCCCGAGGCACCGGGGCTGTACCGGCGCTGGGCCGGCCGGGATGGGGGGAATGCCCGGGGTACCGGGGCGGTACCGGCGCTAGGCTGGCTGGGATACGAGGGGAATGCCCGGGGTACCGGGGCGGTACCAGCCCTGGTCTGGCCGCCGGCCCCGCCGTGCGGGGCTCGGTCACGAGTGCTCGGCACGCAGGCGCTGAGCGGCCGCGGGGGGACGGGGACGGGGCCCCACAAAGGCGCGGATGGTCCCAGGGTTGGTACCGCAGCGCCCGGGACGTGCCCCAAGAGTTGAGCGGTTCCGCTTAACCGGGGAGAATTTGGGCTCCGCGCCGGTGTCCGGCCCCAACGGCGTAAAGCCGGGGTAAAGAGTGGCGAGTGAATGTGGCAAACATTTGAAAATAATCTTATAATATGCAGACCTGGGGTTATTGTGGTGGTAGCTTCGCTCTGTGTCTCTGCCGCACGTGCGGCTCGGCGGTAACTGCGCCCCGGCACCGCTCCCAGCACTGCACCCACGTGTCTGGTGAGAACCGGCCATAAAACCTATAATGGATTATAGATGGTGTTAAATATGTCTTAAATAAAGCAGAATTGCCTTTGTAATAAGCATTTAGAACAGATAGTTAGAAATCCCCTGAAAAACTAGGTAAAAACGCTCTGAAGTAGCTGCTGATACAAAAAGTCTGCAGGATGGAGATGCTGCAATTCCTAAAAGTATCGGTGGATCTCATTTCTACAACACCCACTCACAGCTACTCTGACTTGATGCTGAGCAAATATTGGGACCATCTGATTGCAATAGCAGGGTCAGAGTGCAGGTTTTGAACAGCCTCCAGGTTCCACAGCGTGGCTCCTCTCTGAAGTGACATCCTTTACCTCCCCTCCACACCCCCCAAGAAAGGGAACATCAAAGGGTACCCAAGCCCAGGCCCGGGGCTGATGGCTTTTGGCAGTGCTCCTCTGGTTTGCTTTTTGCAATCAGTTAAACGTCCTAGGTACTATATGAAATACATTGAGTATGATGCAAAATGTAAAGCACATTAAAATTCAACTTTGCAGGCCTTGCTGTTCATCTCTTTGCAAAGATCCCTATTTTAATGATGCATGACATGTGGATAAAGGCAGGAGAGCACAGAATTCTAACAGGATTTAAGGGAATGAGCTTCTCCTCCTGCTTCTGCCAAGAATTGTTTGCAGAAACTTGAAAAATCATGTAATCTTTCTCTAACATCTCCCTATTTGCAGATGATTGAACTTTATTATCGTATGGAAGTGTTTTATAGGCTATATATTGAAGTGTGGATTCCAGATGTCTGTTGGAGCAAGTGCATTATTAATCCATAATCCTGAGGAGATATGTACGTATCTCAACCTTTCAGCCAAGATTACTCAAACTTAAAATTAAATACACGTGTACATCTGTAGGATTGAGGCCAGAGTACAAGATAAATGGATGTTTCTAGAGAATCATCAGCAAAAAACACATCATCCATCCATTCCAAAAAAGTCCACCAAAAGAGACAGAACAGAGACATAAAAGAAAATCAACTCATTTTTCTAAATATTCTTTTTCAGACACGAACAATCTTAGACTCTTGGTGTATCAAGCAAACCCATCAAGGACTGTATCCATCACATACACCTGGAAACACCAGAGCACATTATGGAAGTGTGGAAGTAAATGTTTCAGAAATACCACAATTTCTATCTATAGATCTCCAAAAATAGAAAACACTTGTTTAACCTTGTTTTAAGACAGAAATGATTCCTAGTCAACTGCAGTTCATTGTACCATGGAAATAATCTCTGTATTAATTACAAAAAAAAGTCTCAAAAGAACTAGGGAAAAAAGGGGGGGAGGTAGGCTGTGGATGATGAGAATGTCCATATCCACAGCTGCATTAGGTAGGATAAAAGCATTTAGAAGCAATATTAAACCCCTGTGCTGCAGGACCCAGATTAAAGTGCTGGCTGCTGAGGGTTGGGGGCTGGTTTCCCTGCTGAGCAGATCATGCCAGAGTTTTCCAAAAGTGCCCAGAGCTGGGCCCCATCAGGCAGCGCTTGGAATGGGACAGCCCAGGGCTGATACAAACCTGGTCTTCTTCACAGTCAAAAATATGGGAAAACCACTCATATTAACACTGTGATACAGTATCAAGACCACAGTATCCATCCTGTGGAAAGGGAGCAGTCGTTGTTGGGAAAGGGGCTGGGCCAAACTCTGAAAAAAGCACTAAAACTTTCTTTGCTGGATATTAATGTAACATAAAGTATTTAAGATCTAATCATGCTATGGCCTGGATCCTGACCTTGTTATTGTGAAACTAGGAGCTGTCATTTAATTAACCTTGTACTGCAGAGCTCTTGCTAAAACCAGAACTGAAGTGCTGTGCCTAGGAAGGCTGAATGAAGAAATGGGTTCATTTCACCCCACTGACCTCTAAAACATAGTTACTTCCCATTGGATAGAATAGACTGAACTAATCTTAAAACATTTTTTTAAATATTTTTTATCCTGTAAGACCTACCATTCTACACCTTACCATAGGTTAAGATGGAAGATGAGATATTTAACTATTTCATTGGTTTCTGAAGGAAGTTAAAATACAATTTTTTTCCTAGATATGACACGTCCAAATCTTTCCCCTGCAGAAATTCCATTAACTAAACTTTAAGCTCTGCTTCAGATGAGATTTGAAGAGATGTTTGCCTTAACCTCCTTGGGATTGCTGACAACCCTTTATTTGCCTTTTGCAACTTCAAATGTGTCGTTTTTAATGCAGAACTGCCATGATTTCCACTTTGGGGTGCCCTGATTCGGTTTGGGTACAGCAACAGGAACAAATGGAAGTGCTGATTTGCATGTGAAGCTGGAGATAGGTTTTAGAAAAGCTGCTCTGGCGAGGGCAGCACCGCGGCGTGCTCAGCACCGGATCACATTAATCACAGGGTACTCAGCGAACCTATTCAGCCTCCTACAGAAAATACAGAAGTACATTTTTAGCAGGCAAAGCAAAGAACTATGAGTATCCTTGTGACAGTCTACAGATTTCTCAGGGCTCTCTGGAAAGAAACTTGGACTTCTGCCACCTGCTCCGATTGTGTTCATGCATAAATGATCCAGAGAATGGGTTGACATTACCTCTAATTAGGGGTAATAACAGCCTGCTGCTGAAAGGGCCCGTTCCCTTTCTCTTGCGTGTCCATCCCTCACTTCCCCTGCTTTCCTTCGTGGAGCCACGAGGCAAGTCAGTTCAGTGACCTGATCCAGCAGAAAACTCAGCCATTAAGAAAAAAAAAAAAAAAAATGTTTCTTTCATTAGGTCAGTTCACTGAAGCTCAGTAGCCATTTGAGTGCGATCCACGGGCTGGAGAGGGGTGAGATGAAGGGAGAGGGCAGGACTACACCCTTATGGTGGCCTTCTGCAATTGCACGGGTCACAGGTGACAGCAAAGCCCGGCTCTGAGCCCCAGCGTGGCTTCAGGACTCACTGACACATTTCTAAGAGTTAATTAAGCAGGGCTGACTCTTAGTTTCAGCTAACTCTGGAGTGGCAGTGTAGAGGTGTGTAATAATGAGTAATAGAGTTGGGAATAAAATCATGTATCCTGTTTAGTTTGTGCCTCAGAATGGAGCTGTGAAATGGAACAGAAAGGGGGAAAAGGGTGCACTGCCACAGTCCTTGTGTTTTAGTTGCAGAAGAAAGCTTGACCCTTAATTTGTGTTTTCCAGTTTAACAAACCGATTTTTAAATTTCATATAGGAAAGGAGATGGTCGTTTCAAAGCTACAGCACTGGGGCTTGAAGCTTAGAATGACACATGGGTTTGGTTTGAAAAAGGAGATGAGGTGAGATTTCTTTGCTGATTCTGTAGGTCCTTTTCCATACTCTTTCTTTGAATGTAATATGAACCCAGCAGTAGATCAGTGTGCAGTGCTGTTGTATCTTTCAAAACCCTTCCCAATAAACAGGAAAAAGAGTGATGGACAGAAAAATAGTGGAACAGTGGGTTCAGAGAGCCTATTTTAACACAATTATTTAGAAAGACACTTGAAGTCCTCAGATTTATGTCTCTTTGAAGGTGTTCTGTTTTTTTTTTCTTTAGAGAAATCTGTTTTTAGGGAACAGGTCAAGACCCAGGTGTTATTAGTGCAATAGTACTGGCCCATGATGTAACAGTTCAACCATAATTTTGTGCAGAAACAAGAAGAAATAGTGAAATATCCATGTTGTTTATGTACATGTACAGAAACATGCCATGGCTTATGAGCTGCAGTGTAAAATATTCCTAAATTCATGATTCCGTGGGAACTAAATGACAGAGACTTAAATGTTTGTTTGAGATGTGGAGTTTTATGTTACTGTTTTTTGATAGTTATCATGTCTCCCAAGAAAAAGTCATAAAGAAATCACAATCAGTTTGTTACTCACTGCTTTGCCATGTGGTGCTCAGACAGCCTCAGGCACCAGTGGGGAACACAGAAAATGCTGGTTGTGGGATGAGGTCTTCTGGGGGTTTTGTTTGTTTATTTGTTTGTTTGTTTGTTTTTTAAGAATTAAAGCACGCCAAAGAAACAGTAGTATTTTATAATCCTAGAATCATTCTGGTTGGAAAAAACCTTTAAGATCATGAGTCCAACCACAAAACTAATGGTGCCAAATCCACCCCTACACAGCAGTACTGTCACCCATAAAGGAGAAAGAAGGTGGACAACACTCCATGGAGTCAGTGATACAAGAGCAAAGGCTTGTTCTTCTACAGAGGTGTTTTAAAGCCTCTGTAGATAAAAATCTCACCCAAAGTTGTTTATAACAAGAAGATGACTGTGTTTATTTCCTGAGAAGGGAAGGAGATCAAATCTAGGTGGTAATAAACGGTTGTTTCAGAATGCCTCTGAAGACTTCAAATCGTTAAGACTGTTCTTCTTGGATGCTTCAACTACATCTTTTTAAAAAGAATGCCTTGTAAATGAAAAGCATCCAGTGACCTTGTTGGTACAGATTGTTCTTTTCTGTGCTTTAGTAAATGAACGACCTTGCAAATCAGAAAGGTGTGAAGAGAGGAACAGAGCAAAAATGTTAACGACAATCTGCAGGGTTTTAAATGTCAAGGCAATACAAAATAACCAATGCTTTTGGTCGCTAATGGAACTAGCATGGATTCAGCTGTATGTGACCACCCATGTGCCTGTAAATAGTCCAGTATTATTTCTATTGTTCGAATTATATTTTTCTTACTGGAAATCGATAGCAACAGGTTTGTTTCTGACTCCCGACCCACAAATTTGATACGGCTCAAGCACTGTATGGCCTCACCTTTTCAGGAATAATCTTCATAACTGTGCCATGTGTTAGCTGGGGAGTTCTGCTCTACACCTCATTTTTCCCCTCTGTAAAACAGAGAAAAAATAAATTGAGGTTTAAAGGGTTTATGTGAACATGGTAATAAAACATCTTTCAACACTAGCATGTCTATCTGTTGAAATGTTCTGCTTAATCAACCTTATCAACCACTTGCTGATAAAAACGGGTTTATCAGGAGCTCTGGGCCTACAGAATGTGAAGACCTGAACTACGTGACAAAGGATTAGGTGGATCAGTGTTAAGTGGAAGTGAGGGTGGACCCTCACCCCAGGACATACATAGGTTAAATGTTTCAGCTTTTCAGGAGGGGAGTCTGCAGCAGGAAGGGGTTGAGACCAGGCTTTGTGGTTGTTCTGAGGGGAGGACACCCCGTCCTGTCTGCCCCGAGCACAGGGGCCCCACAGGGGGCTGGGGGGCACGAGCCCCCCGGGAGCTACAGATTTAACTCTGCTACTCAGATTCAACTCCAGCTTCAACCGAGCTGCTCACCGGGAGAACGCGCCCGGGGCTCCAGCCGGGGCTTGGCGCGGGGGTTCGACCGTACAGACCCGCCGAGGGACCGCGGCTTCCTCAGGGGCTGGAGCCCCTCATGGACAGAAGCCGGGGCTCCCTCAGGGGGGGCTCCCTCAAGGGCAGGGCCGGGGGTCCCTCAGGGGCAGGGGCGGTGACCCCTCCCCGTGGCGCCCCCTGGCGGCCGCAGCGCACAGCGCCCCCGGCGCGCGCCGCCCGCCCTCAGCGTGTCCCTCGAGGCTGCCGGGAAGCGGCGGCGCGGGGCGGGGCCGGCTCCTTCCGCGCGGGCCAATGAGATGGCGGCGGGGCGGGCCTGAAGGGCGTGGACAGACGCACCACCCAATGGTGTGCCGCGGGCGGGGCCGCGGGCGGGGTGCGCAGCCTCGCGGAGCGTGCGGCGGGCGCGGCCCCGGCCCGGCAGAGCCGCGGCGCCGCCATGGGGTGTTAGCGCGGCCCGGCCCGCTCCGCACCGACCAGTCGCGCCTGCCGCCCCGCTCCGCTCCGCCGCGCCCCTCCGCCCGCCGCCCCGAGCCCATGAGCCTGAACGAGCACTCGATGCAGGCACTGTCCTGGCGGAAGCTCTACCTGAGCCGCGCCAAGCTGAAAGCCTCCAGCCGCACCTCCGCGCTGCTCTCCGGCTTCGCCATGGTGAGCGCCCGGCCTGGCCCGGCGGGCGAGGGGGCGGCTCGGGGCCGGGGCGGGGAGCGCTGCCACCGCTTCTCCTGGTGCCGACCGGTGCTCGTCGCCTCCCCGCGGCTGTGGCTGCAGCGGGGCGGGGACGGGCCGGGGCCGGGCGCTGTCCCCGCTGCGGTGGATGCTCCCTGGGGACCGGGGTGGGCGCTGCAGCCCCTTCCCTGGCAGTGCTCCCGGGCAGCGGCGGAGGCGCGGGGCGCCCCGGAAGCAGCGGGTCCGTGCGGGGTGCCCGGGGGTTCGTTTGCTCTGCAGAGCTTCACGCGATGAATTAGGAGCTGCCTCTCCGCTTTTACCTCCGCCGGACAGTGCAGGGTTTGTTGGATCGTAGCGGATCTTCCCCGCGGAGGATGCTCGGGGCCGCAGAAGCCGCGTGTGCCGCGGGCAGCCCCGCAGGGCGGTGAGCGCGAGATCACCGGGGCGTATTTCGGGGTTTGGGTTCACTCCGGTGTCAGGTGCGAAAGGCCGGGCCCGGTGCCCCGCAGCGCTGCCTGGGTTGCGGTGCTTCCCCTCCCGCTCCGCTTCCCGGACCGCACGCTTTGTGCAGCAGTTGCACTGGAGCTGCTTTCAGATAAATTAAGAAAAACAACTGATTGAAGTTGGCGGTCTCTCTCCGACTCGTTACATCCGTTATCAACCCTTTGCAGTTGCGAAGTTTCTCATTTTTTAGTTACGGAAACCAGAGGTGTTGCTTACTTTGCAGTTTAGTGCGTGGTTTAGGAATGGGTTTTGTTGTGTTTTGCTTTCGGGTTTGATGTGAGGTAACCCAGTGTAGTAATCCGAATTGTCTTAGATGAAAGCTCCATATAGGTGGAAATACGGTTACTTACCGACTTCCCCATCAGTCCAGTCCTCTGACCTACGAAGCTGCAAACTCTGCCCTCAGCCCCTTCATGCATCTGTTAAAAACGCCTCATAGTTTAGAAATACCGAATTGCGCTGCTCTGACTTGCTTTGTCTTAATTTTTTGACCCTCTTTTAACATACTGGGTATTTTCAGCCGTAGGATTTACTCCCCTCCAGAGCCATTGTTCCATTGATGCTGTCGGGAAACACAGCAGCCTTCTGACGGTCAAATAAATGTCACTGTCCTCCTTCAATGGCTAAAAACAGACCACAGCTCTTCGGGGAGGTGGTGGAACTGCTGTTGGTTTGAGTGACAGGCGGCTGTGTTCGTGTGGCGTGTTTGAGTTGGTTCTCCTTGGGAAACGCATCCAGCCGGGAGCTCACTCACTCGCTGCTCCTGCTTAATGAGTTTTCCTTGTTGTACATCCCCTCTCCTGTGTCAGAGCAGTTTGTCAGGGTGGCTGCTCGAGTCAGAGAGAAGAAGGAAAAAAAACCTGTTGTTTGTTGGTTTTTACAAATTTTCATTTAAGTGAGGTTGCATCTCAATGTAAATGCTGTTGTTTTAAAGTTGTACTTAATGTCTTAAATTCCTTTGAGTTTTCTCTAAATATATAGTATGTGGACTCTCCAAGTCCATGGATGTATGAGGTGAGGCTTCTTTTACTTCCTTCTTGATTCTTTAGAATAATTCTAGTTTGGTTGAAAACTGCTGCTTTTCAGTTTGTTGTTTAGGGTATTTCAGGAAAAAGCCACTTTGTTCTGATTAACAGAATCTCCAGTGTCCAGGAATGTTATGTGTGAACATTCATACTTTAATTTTTCTGAAGTTCCCCCTTAAAAACATCGATTTTTTTTCTTCCTTTTACAAGATCTCACTGAAAATCCACCTGTAACCTCTTTGGTTTTGCTCTGATGGACAGTTCTCTAGCTGAGACTTCCTAGTCTGTTTTCAGAAGAGCTGACTTAACATTCAAGTATTTTTAGTTTTCTTTTTAAAAACTTTCCTTATCTTTTAGAGTTGCCTTTCTGCCTTGAAAAGCTGTTCTGCTGTCACACCTATGCCTTGTTTCCTGACTGCAGCGGGTTCTTTGGCACCTGATATTTGAATAAAATGCTGCTGAAGTACAATCTAGTCTTGGATCAAAGCTACAACAGCAAGGAAGCCTCACTGTTCCTCTATTTTCCCTATCACACAAGGAAGAACGAGCTTAAATGACACATCCAGGACCACCCAGTGAATTGATGGGAATTGTCAGGAGTGGAATGTGCTGGTTTCCAAGCCAGCCCTATTGATCCTTGCTCTTTGGTTAAACAGTGCTTGCATCCTGTAGTATGAGCAAAGTTTATCCCTGCTAAACAGTTCCCTTTTTGTGTATAACTGCAGCCATTTTGCACAGTTTATTCCCTCAGGATTGGTTCCGCGTGCCGTGGGGAAACGAACCGTGCCAAAGGCCCGAGATTGCCTCGGTCACTGATGTGGAGTATGAAGTGCTCAGCCAGGTTTCAAGCCCTGAAGTGTCACGTTTCCTCAGAGAAGATTAAAAACCTGTTTTACAGTTAGTTTTGTTTCAGAGCTGCTCGTGAGGATTTGCCACCGTGTGTGAACTTAAGAAGCAGTTGCAGGGTCTGGTGTTGGCAACTGCTGTGGGAGCAGAGCTCCCGCCAGTGAACCCGAGCATTTCCTCCATGCAGGTTTCCATGGATGCTATCATCCAGTGCCATATGTCTGAGGGAAAATCCATGAGGCTTATCATCTTCATTTAGTACAATTTCCCAGTTTATGGGGCCAGCAAGTAATATCAATCCCCCAAATTGTTAGAGGTAAAGAGATTGTAGGGTGTGTGCAGTCCATGGAAGAATGGAGGATTCCCTCCATGTACCGGTGAGGGCATCAGGTATTTTTCACTTCTGTGTTATACCCCAGATATTGATGTATGATATTTTTCTCCCTCATGCCTGGCTTTATCTGTTTTTATTTCCCAGTCCAGTTTATTTGAATGCTGGAAATATTTTGCAGATTGTATCCAATACTGCAAGCACTGGCTCATCCACACCTAGAGCAGCAGAATTGAGAGCTCCAGAGGAGACAGGCTGCTGGCAGGTTATTTTTGTTCGAACAATTAATCTGACTTGTTGGTGTAATTTTGTCACCAGGGATGCATCACACAGTAGTATGACAATGTCATGATATGGGAGTCAGGAATCAAAGGAAGTTGTTAGATCCCGATAGTCATCAAAGTGGAAAACTCAATGTCACCTCTTGCCACCAATTAACAGCTTTGTGGAAATAGCTGAGTCAAAACTAGGGGTCTGAATTATACACTGTGGTTGGCTTCATTATAAATAGGATTTGGAGGAAGTTATTTACCAGACAGCACAATTTTCTTTTTAATACTTTGAGTGCTTCAAGCTGGCTGGGCTTTGTCTAGATGGGAATGTATACACTTCAAATATTGAATATCATCAAAGAACTGTCAACTCTTGCCTTTGAAATATACCCAGAATGGTCTTCTGAAAGCAGCTCCCATCATATTCTGCAGAATGACTGTGGTGATAAATATTTATGAATCTGATTTCCATCACAGCAGTTGGTGTTGAGGTGCTGCAGGGCTGGACGGGACCCGCTGCTGTCAGAGCTGTACAGGTGCTCAAGGCAGCACAGTGCTTGTCTAGTACAGGTCACTCTGCAGTTTTAAATACTAAAATGGTCTCTGTAGAAGTTTTTTATCTGTATTTGACTGGATTGCTGTAGAATAACATGAAACAGCAGCATTTTATAACCTGCAGGAAGGTGTTACAGGCCCGGCTTTGTGGCTTCTGCCACCACTTACTTTTACATCGCTGTGGTGCTCACGGGTTAGAGCTGCGCTGAAGAATCTTCCCCCACATGAAAAGTTCCTTCTATTCCAGCCATGAAAACAATGTTTTGTGGCTCCTTTGAACGTTCCTGTCTCAGGGTTGTAGATGAGCCAGGCAGGCAATGTGGGGGCCTTGCTGTTCTGTCATAGTTTGAAGGATGTAAAGGTGACACTGAGCCTCTGGCTGATCTCGCCCTGTGCTTATTGAATAGATTTACTTTAAGTTACACTGTGCAGAGGTAATACCTCCTCAAGATGCATTTGCTCCAGTCATCTGGGTATTGCCTTTTCATGTTTGCTAGCAAAATGAAATGAAATCCTTGTTTGTATTCCATTGTTGGTGTCAGGAAATATTAATGTGTTTTGTCATTCTGCAACGTACAGTAATTACAGACTCGAGATCCTGGACTAAAGGATAAATGATGCTTAGTTTCCCTTCTGTATAAAACCAGAAATAAGATCATTATTTTGAGTTATCTGTTTTTAATTTCCGGTGAGTTATTCTGGCTCATACACAATTCTCTCTCTGAGTTGTTTATAACTCTTCATGAATGGTGCAGACAGTCTGTGAGAGCCTGGCTCTGAGCCTTTCTCTCTGGGGTGAATAGTCCTGTCAGGAAAACAGGGAGCCAGCCAGGAGTGCTGATTTCCACTGATGCTGTGACACTCATTTCATTCGTGACTTTCCTCTGCAGCACTGGCTACTGATTTCAAAAGCAATGATTTTGATAAGCATATGATTTTAATTTAAAAGCAGGAGCTTTATTTAAGCCCCTCTGGTCTAATAAGACGTGGGAACATTTTAAATAAGCAAAGTAAACTTGGTCAGGATATCAAACTGAAAAAAAATTAAAATGCAGATTCTTCTAGAGGGCAAATTGTTAAATTTTTTACAATATGGTAGTAATCAGGCTGCCATGACTCTGAAATCCAGGACTGTGGAAGGTTTAACATGGTCATGTGCCAAAACTCAGTTATCTTCTGAAAACATCTGAATGCCCACCATTTTTAGGCTTATGAGAGCCTTCAGTCTTGAGTCTTAATGTCATGAGAGTCCTTTAATTTTGTCAAGAGCTGTAGTAAATCTGCCAGTCATATCTGTAGGATGATCTGAAGTTAAAGTTAGCTCTTCTTTGAAGCAGGGATTAGACCAGATGACCTCTTGAGGAGTCTTCCAGCCCATGTTACACTGTGATTATGCAGCAGGGCAGGGCGTTTGCAGCGGGGCAGCTGCGCAGTGGAAATCATGCAGCAAGTGTTCAGAGGAGCTTTAAAAGTGGTGAAGGAAAAGGTGCAGAACATGTTGTGTTGGAAACTGTGCAGCCCTGCCCTGAGCAGGTCTTCTGGACAGGAAAATATCCTGCCTGGAACATCAGCATGTACCTGTGAGTTCAGGCTTTGTGTGGATTGGGATCATGTCCGGTGACCTCACCTGGGCCTTGTTCTTGCAGATGTTACCTTACAGGAGCTGTTGGGAGCTGTTTATTTTGGAATTGCAGCGTGAGCAAAGGCGGGAAGAACTTCTGCCACTTCGCATCACTGTTAGAAAACAGGCATGGGGCCTCATGATGAAAAATGGAGCTTTTTGTTTTAGGTGCCTGGCTCAAGCTTGGCCCAGGAAGTAAACTTGCAATTGAAAAGAGTTGGCAGTTTTTCTGCTTGTTTACACTGAAAGAGTTCCCAGATTAGCTTTCTTGAGAGTTTGAGGAGACAGAAAACATGAACTGATTTTTCACTTACAGGTCAAGTTGGGGTTACTCTGCCAGACATGAACACAAGGAGTTCAAAATCAGATGCCTGATATCATTACTACGTGGAGGCATTGATTAATGGAAATATAAAATGTCTTCGATGTTTGGTGAATTAAATGCATCAATTCTTAAAAGAAAATTAAGTCTTTATCTAATGAATCTCCTTAGTGTCATAGTTATGTTAACATACTACTAGGATGAAGAATTAAAGTGCCTTGCCATGCTGGATGGTTTTGAGTCTAGACACACCAGAAGACTTAAAAAAAAATAAATTTGATAAGTATGAAAATGAATCCTTGGTGGTGAAGGATTGCAATTGTTCTGTGAAAAACACACGAAGCCCAGCATCCCACGAGTATGTTGGGACTTAACAAGCAATCCTGACAACCAAATGTTTATCCTCTCAAATGTGAAGTTTCCCACGACTAAAAAATGGTATTTTTAAATCTTTGAGCAAGAATTGTATATGCATTAATATAATTTCTTGTTGAGTTTCTTGTAACACTTGGAAACTGTTCGCTGGTTGACTGAGCGGTGAGGCTTATGAGAAGAAAAGCTTTCAATAAAGGAATTAAAAAATTGGCAAATGGCCTTGAATGCCTGTTGAAACATGTCTGAGCAGAACCCTTGGTTGCCTTAATAGATTTGGTGCATTAGTGATCAGGTGTTCTGGTGTCCTGGAACGTGTGTAGGAAGGTGGGATGCAGGACTAGGTGTAGCTTGGCTCAGCTCTTGCACAGTAGTGAGGTTTGAATGTTCTTCCTGCTTTTGCAGCTGTCTTCGGGTCCTGGTTTCCATGCCTCCCTGCATCCATGAACCCACACTTCAGGAATTTTTCTTCCTATCAGCTTGATGTGCTTATATTTCAGATTACTGTTAGGTTTTTTTCCTCTGCACTTTAAATGTATTTTGTCTGCTTAATGAATTCCTTTGAGAAAGTACACTGAACACAGAGACCTTGGTGCATTGTTCCCTCTTTGGAACAGTGCTTTGTCTGAAAGTCAAATTTGTCAGGAAAGATTATTCAGGAGAGCTGCTGGGATTAATGTCACTCATCAATTGCACATGCATAAAACCACCTGACAGTTTTAAAACCTTTAAAAAGGCATTCTAGTTCATTTTCCTTATTCTGAGCTGGGTTTATGAGTTTCCTAGTGATGTTATTTATTGCTGATTTCTGCTCCTGAAGCACAGGATACTTGGAGATCTAAGGGTATAAAAGGGGATGGCTCATACAATAGTGGAGGATCTTTATGAGTTGCCTCATCTTTGGATGAGCAGTGACATGGCTTTCAGAGTGAGGAGCTTGTGATGCCTGGGACCACTGTCCTATCTTTTCTTGGAGTCATTGTCTTTCTTCAGCTCTCACAGGCCTGTTTGGCTGCCATGGGCATTGTGGAGACTGTCATGTTTTCAATTTGTGTTCTACAGTCTGCTTAAATACTTGAGTGAAAGAATATAGCTGAGAGCCCCATGGAAAGGTGATCTTTTCTCATGAAAGGCTTCTGCTCTTCAGAAGTTAAACCCAAATATGAAGGCTTTTATGTTATGGATATTTAAACGACTTTATGTGATGTTCATTCTACATGTGTATGGGACACAAAATATTTCCTAATACTAAGCAAAATTTATAATCTATAGTGAAAGATCAAAAGCTGCCTCAATAGTATAACATGAAAAAAGAAATGTTTCACTTAAGGAGTCCAGGTGTGTTATTCACAAAGTTTATCTGTTTTGATGGGATGAGCTGGAGTGGGCAAGCTGGTTGTGCTGTAACAGCTTTTCTGCATATTGAAGGTTTGCTCTACAACACAACATTAAGTACAAAACCAGTGGCCTTTTGCTCAGACCTAAATTTGAACCTGATGAAAAGGGTGCAGATGACATGGAGAGAAACGTAAACGCAGACTTATTTTGGTTTAAACTTAAAATAATCTATAGTCAAATAATATGTAATGTAGATAACTGCCTCTCTCTCTCCCTTCCTTTTCAGGTGGCCATGGTGGAAGTTCAGCTCGACGCAGAACACGACTACCCTCAAGGGCTCTTGATAGCCTTCAGTGCCTGCACTACTGTCCTTGTTGCAGTTCACCTTTTTGCACTCATGATAAGCACCTGCATTCTTCCAAACATAGAGGCTGTCAGCAACGTGCACAATCTCAACTCTGTCAAGGAATCTCCTCACGAGCGAATGCACCGGCACATCGAGCTCGCGTGGGCATTTTCTACTGTCATTGGGACTTTGCTCTTCCTTGCAGAGGTGGTGTTGCTGTGCTGGGTGAAGTTTCTTCCTTTAAAGAAGAAAACTGATAATACCCCGCAGGGCAACAGTTCTACCATCACGTCGGGACAGGCAGCAGCCATTGCATCCACGTCTATTATGGTGCCCTTTGGATTGATTTTCATTGTGTTTGCAGTCCACTTCTACCGGTCACTGGTGAGCCATAAAACAGACAGGCAATTCCAGGAGCTGAATGAACTTGCTGAATTTGCACGGCTCCAGGATCAGCTGGATCACAGAGGTGATGCTGTCTCCTCAGCCGTTACCAATTTTGCGTAAACCTGTGCTTCAGGAAGATAACCCCACTGTTCTGCTTCTGCCTTACGTTGACTGCCCTGTGGATGAACGGGTTGAACTGCTGATCACTGTTTGAAGAGAGATTATAAATATTGTTCTAACCCTTTAGAGAAGGAAAAAACATGTTCCTTTCGTGCAGTTTTTGCTATCTGAAGGAAGGGATGGTGGGGTGTGATTGCACTGTGCGTGCAGCCCTCCTCCTGTAAACACTGTCTCGCTTATTTTCTCATTAATGCTGAATGGTGGCTGTATAAATACATGGAAAATAACATTGTACATTTGGGTATTTGCTGGGAATGGGTAAAGAAGTTGTTGAGGTGTTTTTTTTTCTCTGTTTATTTGATGTTGGCATTTACTAGAAGATACTGCTTGTCCAATCCATATTGCATGGCATGATACAAATTACTTGGGACATGCAGCAATTAGCACTTGGTTTCGGTGCTGGTGCTGCTCTCCCTGGAAAGCCTGACAGATGGTAGGAGCGAGAGCTTTCCCACCACTTTCCCCAGTATGTTTTGCTGCCAAGTAATTATTACTTTACTGATTTCTCCAGCGCCTTTTTCCCGTGGCACTTACACATTTTGTAACTTGCTAAACACCCCGGACTAGTCTTACTGTGATGTGGTGTGGCCACATGAGTAGGAATGAGACTCGACTCTTCCGTGGAAGAAAATAAAAGCAATAACTGTTTTTAAAGTTCTCATGAGCTGGCAAGTATTATCTGGAGAGATAGATCTGCCTGTTTCTCATTTAGGAATCTTTTTTTAAAAAGGAGGAACTAGATGGAAATTATCACTGGATAATTTTTTTTTTGCTTGAAAATCAGAACCACTGCTGTTTTTTTCCAAGCCAAAGTAGTAATTATTTTATACTTTTATATTGAAAATATATTTTTAATAAATCCTCAGATACAAGCAGCAAAAGGTGCTTTCTCTGTGTTGGATTCCCAAGTAATTAGCTATGCCTTGGTCTTCCTTGTTTAGAAAAGTCTTCTTGCTGAAATGTTGTATATTTAACAACTCATTATACATTTTTTGATTCCAGAGGAATGTGGAAGGCAACTCTTCTGGATGTATATTTATTTATGAAAGTAGATTGTTTGTAATTAATATTGGCTGCTTACTTTCAGACACATCTGTGACAGCAAAGCTACTGTGTCATTCTTTATTTCCTCTTAAAGCAAAAACTTCCATTTGGTCTCCTAGATAAGAAGTTTGTTCAAGAAAGTTTGCAGCAGTTGTCCTGGGCTGCTTCAGTAATTGTGGCTATGTCTAGGAGTGGGATTTTTTGGAATACAGTTCTTCTAGGGAGTGGCTCTGGGATTTAATAGGTAAAAGCTGTTTTTTGAACACAAACTGAGACAGGTTTCAAGCCTTAGGGAAAAAACTTGAGCTCCCTGTCGTAGCTGTCACTGTGGAATGGAAACCTGGGATTTTGACCTGAGACAGGAGTGACTGTGACAGGACAGTGGATTTGTACCTGGCAGCCTGGGCTGAAAGTGGTCTCACCAGGCTTCATCTGGGGTTATCCCAAGGTATTTACAAACTGCAGGATGTGCCTGTGGAGTTTGGGTGCAGACTGTGGTTGCTGCTGCAGGAGCCTCTGAAGCAGATGGGGCTGATCTCTCCTGTCAGCAGCACCGCAGTGCAACGTGTTGACAAGGTCACCCGTGGTGCCTTTGTATTGTCACAAACAACTATAAAAATAAAACCTGCTGGGCTGTTCTTTTCAGCAGCAGTCTCTGTTCACAAGCAGCAAACAGCCTTGCACTTGCTGTTTTCACAAGTCCTTCTGGCATACAGAGGCCAAACTGGATTTTCTCAGCTCTGCCATTACGTTGTGCTTCAAATCTGTTCTATTCCTGATGTAAATCTGATGGTGAGGATTGTAACTACAGTCCCACAGGTGCTCATTCATGGAGCACGGGAAGGATTATGTTAGTAAAGGCATTAAGGAAGCAGCATTCCAAAACAGAAAGTCTTGGTAATAGGCACAAAATGTATTTTCCCATCCTTTACTGGAATACTAGTCCTGTCTTGGGGAAAAACTCCTAAAACCTCTCAGTAAAAGAAGAAAATCTGACTCACACTTGAGCAAAGGGTGCTGTCAGGCTTAAAAATTGTACTTCTGTCCATAAATTGTGTATTTAAAAGTTACACAGTTCTGAAGGAACCCCAGAACATCAGTTTTCCAAGTTTACTTTGTAAAAATTACTTGCTGTCCTGGATAAGCAGCTGAATTTCCTGTTGTTTTGTTAACCTTTTACAAAGTGACAGAGAAGTATGGATTTTTGGTGGGTTTTTTTGTTTAAGAGATACAGACTTCAAAGCTAGTGGGACAACCTTAATTTTAACTTTCTCAAACTGGTAGGCCCTGAGCTAGTGGCACTGTTATTGCAGCTGCTTTTCTGACTCTTTGCTGCACTTTAAGCCATGATATCGAGTATGTTTCTCTCATTTTTCACCTGTGGAAATGGTCATGAAAGTTACACCTCGGGTACCTTTGTCACTGTGTGCCCAGGCAGTAACCAGACACAAATATGTGGATCTAAACATTAAGAGTGCACTTAATTTTTTTTTTTTTTAATCCCTTATTTATACTAACGGTGTTAGGAGGCATTTACCTCAAGCATTTTAAACGTTGGTTATTGTATATCACTTGTTTAGATATAAAATACTTTCATGAAATAAAATCTACTTAATTGTTGCTGATTGTTTGTTATCTAGAGGCCTAAAGTATACTTATTAATTGAAACATGATCTGTTGTAACTTCAAAAGCCATTTTGGGTCACAGGTATGTATTGGGTTAAGTTTGGGGGGAGTTATTTGATTGTACTTTTCTAGGGCCTTGCTTTTATAGTAGATACTAAAAGCCCTCATTCTCTAAGGCAAAGATGTTGAAACCAAGAGGAGTGTGATTTCTTTACAGCAGGAGTAAATCAGAGGAGCTGAGCAGAGTCCCCCTGCCTGTCTTCCAGTGTTTTGCTGCTCGTGGTTTTTCTTTTTTTTTTTTCCTCTTTTATTTTTTTCCTTTCTTTTCCAAAATAATGGGGGTGGGAAGAGGCTACTGAGCAAAGCCAGCTGCAGAGTGAAGTGTACCTGAACAGCCTTGAGGGAAGAGTGAAGCAGACCATGATACACCACAGTGTGGATTTGACACTCAAATGAATACATAACTCAGGACTGTTCTTATCTTACATCTTTTCTTTTTCTTCGGCTTCCGGTTATTAATTATTGCTGTCATCAAGCAGTGCCTGGGCCTTTGCTAAAACACCAGCTGGATCATCTAGTTCAATCTAAATAAAAAGAATACAAATCAGTTATGCAGTGTAATTGAAGAAGCTTAAGGTTTTATAGGTCTTGATTACTCAAGCATTCACAGAGAGACTCCCATGTATCAGGACTTAGTTCATATTGCAGCCTTTCAATTATTGTTTTAGAAACACTGCTACACTTCCCTAATTTTATTAATGTGTTGAACATCACTTCATCTCCTTGAAATAGCTTTGTGGAGTGGCTGAGTCTCCTTTAACTAAACACATTCTTGGACAAAACAAGAATGGCTTTGATTTGTAGCCTGTTGGATCTCATAATTTTTAAAGAGTGTGTGCGTAAAAAACTTTATGAGCATCTGTTAACTTCCTTCATACTCTCAGATCAACAGCTCTCTACTGATTAAAAGCACAATAACAGCAGTGAAAGTTGATGCTTTCTTTTTCCACCTAGAGCAGCAGAGAATTGGGTCATCACTTGGTCTTCAGGGAGTTAAATAAACAGTCAGACTTGCACATCCTGCATTGCCCACCAGCATTTCATCCCAGACTGTTGGGTTGTTGAGGCTGTTCTGGGTGACCTTTGACAAACCACATAAGGTAAATATTTTTAGCTACAGAAGTGCTGCTCCTTTCACTCTTTTGGAAAAATAGAGATTGTTTTTCCCTGGTGGGTATTTGGGGTTTATTACTCTGCACTGCTGTGGGTGTGCCTGGTACTTACAGGATTAACTGGCTTGTCAAAACTGTCTCTGCTCAAAGGGCCCTTTGCTACAGAAACCAGATTTGAAAAAATAGGGGCAGTGAAGGTGTAGCAGCTGTGAGCTTTGGAAGGCTGCACATGCCAGGTATCATTTGCAACAGCCTTGTCCCTGGGGCAGAGGAAGGTAGGTGGATTTACCTGCTTATGGGGCTGTGCTATTCCCAGTGTTCCTGGAGCAAAGCAGTGTGCTGTGGTTATCCAGGGTGGTTCTGCTTGGCTCCAAGCAAAGAGGAGCTTCCCCACCCCTTCCTGCAGTAACCATCCCCTGGAAATGTGATGCCTTTGTGTTCAAGCTGAGACTCTTGGCCAGCTGTGTCACTTGGAGCCACATCTGTTCACTATGGGCTCCCATTCCTTGTCTTCCTTCGAGGGCAGAGCAGAGGGGAGGCTCTCCTGCCCTCTGGCTCTTTTACCAAAGTGACGTGCAAGGACCTGGTGGCTGCCAAGTTGAGAGCCCAGTGTGTCTGAGTGTCTCCCCAAGTCTTTGGGATGGGGACAGGCACTGACTCTTCCTCAGCAGTGTGTCAGTCATGGGAAAGGGGAGCAGAGGACGTTGGCTCTGGGACACCATCTGCCCACCTTGGGACCAGGTGGGAAGCTGCACACACCCTGCTGCCTCTGGGGCTGCTGGACACGATGAACTTGGAGTACCCAGGCAGAGGAAAGAGCTGCTGTGAGCCCTGCAGCTGCCTGGGGTTCTGTAGGGTCTGCTCAGCTTCAGCAGTTGGGCTTGGGGAAATCGTTTGGTTTTGACGCAAATCCCACAATTGTCTTTGCCTCTATTGTCCCCGTTTCCTTTGTGCTGCCTCAGGTCTCTGAGCAGTTCTGGTGCATGAGAACTGCATTTTTTCAGATGTAGGTGATTAGGAGGCTCCAGCAGAGGCTGGATGAGCTGTTTGTCCCTATGGGGCCCTTGAGGACACTGCTGGCCAAAAGACACTGAGCACACACCCTGTGAGTGCGGAATCCCACAGGGGTAATCACTGGAGGAGTGAAATGCTACCTGGAGAGCTGATCCAAGTGCTGATGGATGCAAACACTGAAATTTCCAAGCAATTACCTTTGGGATTGGGTACTGAGTAGGGGCCGGAGCTTTGTCTCTATCGAAGTCAACCAGAACTCCACACTTTGCTATATCTTCTGCCCAGGTGCCTTCTAACAACTGTCCCTTATCCACGTAGAAGTATCTCCCTGGGCCATTCTTCTTTCCATCTTTCCAACCTCCTTCGTACCGATTTCCATTTGCTGCAGTTAAATACATGAACAGACCATTTTGTTAAGGGGTTACAAATGAAAACAATCAACAGAGCAAACTGACAGAGAAGGAGGTGATGTATTTGGCTTCTCTTAGTAATTTCCAGGGGGCTGCAGCACAGTGTGTCATTTTGCTTTTGCTCTGTTTGCTGCGCTGCAGAGGGAGAAAGGGCTGTGGAAGGAGCCCACGCTTGCTCAGCTGGAACAAGAACTATGTTCACCTGCTTTGTTCTTACAGTGATACTCATTTTTTGCTGATACACCGAGCAAGTGAGCTCAGGGTAAGGGACTGGTCTCTGAGTCACTCCTCACAACGTGAAAAATTACAGGACACAAGTTTCAGATTTGTCACTGCAACAAATCACACAGGATCTCTGGCTTGAAGAGAGAGGTTTGCTTGTCTGGGCAAGGAACAGAGCACTGACTGCTGTCCAGGCAAAATAATCTTGATTTCAAAGAATACTTGCAGTTAGTTTTTCCTCAATGAATTAAGGCTGAGAATTGCTGTGAGTGTCTGAGCAGTTCAGGCAGTTACAGACTCTTTTTCCAGCTGTACTGCTTCTGGTGTTTTTCTGCAAGTTGAGAGAGGTTATTTTTGGGCTCTGTGCTACTCTCCAGTAATCCATCCATCCATCACCAACAGGGAAAGCAGAGCTTCAAGGAGAGGAGAGCAGCCTCGTCCATGGATGCTGGTTGAGAAGCAGCATCATAACCACAGTGATGCTGGGATACCTCAAGGCCATCCTGCTGTCACTGGGAGAGTCCTCTGCTCTCCCCTTTGCCTACATATAGTGTTTCTAAGCCCAAAACCATGGGAATTTCTGATAAATTTGAGTCTGATACCTTTGAGTCTCAGCTGAACTTTGCCATTCCTCATGACAAGAAGTGGCTGAAATACCAGGGCACCCTGCATGGTGCTGCAGAGGTAGCTGGGGCCTGCCAGAATGCTGTAAGGAGGAAAAACCAAAAATGCTTCTGTGGAGCGTGGCTGCCTGGCTGCTCAGGCAGGGTCTGGTTTACAGGTTGGAGCTGTGGTGGTGGTTATCTGCAACTTTGATCTGGTTTTGTGCTTATCTGCAACACCAACCCACCCTGCCCAGTGGAAGGAGCAGCTCAGCTCCTGCACTCCAGCCACCAACAACTGAGAAACCACCAAAATCACAGCCCTGGCTCTGATGGAGGGGGTACAGAATGCCCTGGCTGCACCGTGGTGTCCAGCTGCTCCCATCCCCTCTCAGAGCACCCGAGGCTGTGTGCTCACTGCTGTGATCCCAGTGGACATGCTCCATTTGGGAATGGCCGTGGCAGAGGTGGCAGAGCAGCGCGGCGCTCCCAGCCGAGCTCACCCTCTCCGGGCACGCTGCCACTACAGGCAATTTAATCCTGAGCTGCAGCTCATCGTGACCTCCACTGGAGAGCTCCTTTTCTTTCACATCGCAGACCTGCCGGTACATGGGCACCCCTCCAGCACTGAGCTGGATGCATTAGGCTTGTGGGTATGGAATAATTGCTCTGGCTAATTTTAACCAAAAGGAATCCAGCTCGCAGTCGGTTGCAGGCAACGCTGGAGGCAACGGGGCTCTGGAATGGTGCATCAGCCACGGCTCAGCCCACAGGGGCTGTCAGTTTATGACTAACAGGGACTTGGGTGGGAGAGCAGCAGATCAGTGGAAGGTTTCTCCCTGGAAGCAGGTGCTGATTTCATCCGGATGGGCCATTGGTCCAAAGTGCCTGTGATGTGCAGTGAAGGTCATGCCCATTCCTCCATGCTCCATTCCTCCCATGCTTTGCTTAGCTAATTACTAGTCTTGAGATCGCTTTCAAGCAAAAAAATAGAATAGACGGACACTAATATGGAGATAATATTTCTTCAAATGTTCTTGGAATGTCATGCCTTGTATTGCAAAGGACTGGGATCCTTGGCTTCAGGGAAAAAATGTGTTAAACTCCAAGGAAAATATGGGGAAAAAAATTTCAGATTTCTGTATTTATGATGAGATTGCCCCTAACATTCCAAATCTGTGATGTGCTTGGTATTATTTATGGAAAAGGATTGTGTACTAATGAAACCCCTGTGTTCACTCAACATGAGCTGCTGTCGGAAGTAAGAGAGGGGATGGAGTGAACTCAGCAAGAAAATTCTCTTGTTTTTTTTCCCTGTGCTGGAAACTGGACTCCTCTTTGGTATGCAGAGCTAAAAAGTCTGTCTGGCAAAGTGCCTGGCTTGAAAAGAGAGATATGCTCTTCTCTGACCCAACAGTATATTATCTCTAACCCGAACCATCCCAGTCATTTAAATGTAAATCACAGCAAAAATAAGCTTTCATGTGTGTGGGCCTGAGCAACACCGGCCCTCACACAGCCTGTACTGCCTCCAGCCCCAGACCAGGAGGGGAGGGATGACGTGGAGCAGCCACAGCCCTGCTGCAATGCATGGAGCATCCAGAAACCTGGATGGCAGAGACACCTGGAGAGCAGCATGACACCAAATAGCTTGAAGGGGGCAGGCAGGCACCCGGTACTTACGGAGCCGCAGCATCCCCTGCCCGTTGGGCCGATCCGCCTCCCACTGTCCCTCGTAGCTGGATCCATCCAGGTAGAACATCCGGCCCCAGCCGCCCCACACTCCATCGCTCCACTCGCCCTCGTAGCGCTCCCCGTTGGGGTAAAAGAACACCCCCTGGCCCTGGGCAGCAGCACAGAGATGGCTGGTAAGGAGCTGTGCTGTTGAAAGGGGTCAGTGTCCAATTTTGGGACATCTCTTTGATACACTGTTCCTTTGTTTATTACTCTTACACATGTGGCAGCCCAGCTCAGTGGCTGTTCGCGTGCTGAAGGAAACCAGAGGTGGTAGTATGGGATTTTTTTTGGCAAATGGTTTTATTCCCATGAAAAACTCTTGGGTTTATATCTCAGTGTGTTTTTATTGGCATGATTGCTGCTAATATTTAGCTAAAAGCGGGTTTTACGAGTATATAAACCTGCCTGGGGATAGGCAGCACTAAAGGATGTGTCTCTCAACATGGGGATTTCATCCCTTTCAACACTGACAACACTTCCTGCAGCCCAACGTGTCCCAGCCTGGGCAACTCCATCCCTTGTTTGTCTTACATGTGTGTTTGCCATTAAGAGAAGTCCAGAGGTACCCCCTATACCAGGGAGTTATACCAGTAAGAAATATTTCCATATCACTAATGAGTTTTCCCATAGGAATAAAGTGTTAATTTATCTCTGAACAAATAATAAAATCAGTTCTGGAAATAACTGATTTTGAGTATTAATTTTACTAAACTGAATGTATGTAAAAGGAGAAACTTTGGTAGAAGAAAAACCAACCCTTGTGATACTTGGATATCATTACAAATCTTTCACCCAAGCTCAATTATCCAAAATATAACCAGAAAGAACAGGAGGGGAAGCTCCCTCCGAGAGGCTGGAGCCACACACCAATTACAGGAGTTGGTGGTGATTAGTTTAGTTTAAGAGCAGACACAAAGGCGAACACAAGGTTTCCATTGGCAGATCCAAAACCGTTCCTACAAGGATTTTGCACATGAGATTGCAGTCATTTCTACCAGATGACTTTCTCATTGTCTTCCTTTTAGAAAAAACAGTTATTTAAATGACAGGCTTAATTTCCAAAAGAACTCATGTTATTTGTCTACTATGCTGTAAAAGTCCCAGAAGAAGGTACATTTTCCTGCGGCATTTATAATACAGGTTCCTCCAATTCCTTCAAGGATAAGAGGAATGAAAGGGATGGATTGGGGAGGATTAAGAGATGAGATACAAAGCCTCTCATCCTGCTTGGCCAAGCTGCAGGTGAGTCTGAGCAGTAACCACTGCTCTGCAGCAGCTGGTTGGGGCTGTAGCCTGGTAACCAGTGTGTGAGTGGGATGAGTCCCTCTGCAGCAGGGAAATGGCACTCCCATAAAAATCATGGATTTTTACTGTCTATTGGGAGAGAGCCTCACTATTGGGAAAATTAGTATTTTAAGTGATCTTTTTGCACATGTGCACCCAACCCTTCCCTGTGTTTTGAAGGTCACACTGTCTCACTGCTGGCATGTGCAGGAAATCTCACTTACAGTTTTCTGGCCGTTTTTCCACCAGCCTGTGTACACTCTCTTGTATTCCTTGGTTACAGGGTCAGGAACGCTGTATGAGCCATAACCATCCTGCTTCCCAAACTTCCAGTCACCGCTGTAAATAGCTCCGGTGCTTTTCCATATCTGGGTGCCTTTACCTGTTTAACAAAAATAGGAATGCTGCAGAGTTTAGGAGAAGGGTGTCCAGGGCTGCCTTCCTGTTCCATCTGAGGTGGGGCAGCTCTCCCTGCACCAGGTCAGGCTCAGGTCTGGGATTCAGTTTAGCTTCCCAAGTCAGAACCATCGTTAATCTTGATCAGGGACTTCCTGTGTGGCCTTTGCTGAATGCACTTAAATCTTTCCAAACCTCATTTTTCTGCTTGTAAACAAGTCTGTCCTGCTCCGGCTGCTCAGGGCTCGGTCAGGGTCTCCTTCCCCTGCTCTGTCTCCTGCAGCACCCGCCACAGCTTGAGGATAAATTAAGATTCCTGAAGCCAAGTCAAGAGCTGAGAGAGCTGCAGGGACTGTGCAGCCAGGGAACATCCCAGTGCATGGAGCTCACTGCAGTTTACTCTGTTTGGAGAGGATTTTTAAACATCCATAACAGAGATATTTTGGGTAATTGCCCCTGAGTGCATGCAAAAGTTCTTCAAGCTACCTATTAGAAATGTCTCTGAGTGTATTTTTACATTACATATATCAAAGACACATATACATATAGTCATGCAAGAATGAATGCTCTTCCAAGAGCATATAGAACCACTGACTGCTCCCTGCCCTTAGGAACCTTTCTAAGGACATTTAAATTGGTACCTTTCCTCAAAATTATGTATCTTACCATGTTTCAAGTTGTCCAGCCATTCTCCAGTATACTGATCCCCATTTACAGCATAAACTGTGTGTCTTAACCCACATTTCTGGGCTTTCCTGTCCCATTCATAATAGAGGGGCTCTCTAGCCCTGGGGTACTTTACAATGGGCATATTGCTGGTGTCTGGAGAAAAAAAAATGATAATCAGAAATAAATTAGAGAGAAATTACTAAGGCAGGTACAGGCAGAACAGTATTTGTGAGCTGTGCCTTAAGATGCAACTGAGTCAGTAACTGATGCCTGGCTGTGGAGGGGTAAAACAGAGATATAACAAACAGGAGGGAGCTAAAAATACTGAAGTACAAACCAGCACTATGTGAAAATGGGCTTGTAGCACTGCCTGGCCTGTTAGGAAATGTTAAATAAATCTCAGTAGGTTAGGTTTGTGGTGGGCAGTGGTCTCTGCACCTGCCAGAGGTCTTGGGGAGTGCAGGGAAGGGCATCTCCTCCATACAACCAATGGAATGGGTCAGGGAGTTGTCCAGCGTTCCTGAGGCCCACCTGGAGCTGGGACACTTCATACCCACAGCAGTGATGCAGCTCAGGCTCCTTTACTGCTAGAAATAACTGTCCTGCAGGTGTCTGTTAAAAGGGGTTGAAACCACAATGTTTCTGTCTCCCAGGAGGCTGCAGACTTGCCCAGGGCAGGCCAAGCACTTGCCAGCTGATCCAGCTGCCAAGGAGGGGACTTCTGAGGTGACATGGGGTTAAAGCATGAACAGCAGGCAGGGGATGATGGGCACAGAGGGAGGTGATTCAGGTGTCGGAGGTCCAGAGGGAAAGGGTCAGCATGGGGGAAGAGGAGGGAGAAGATGTATTGGCCCATCAATACAGAGAGGAGAACGGTGGAGTGCAGCACGGTGGTGATTTCCGAGCACTGTTCAGTGCAATGGGAATTCTGGCACAGACTCGGAGGTGAGAGTGGTCTCCTATAAACCATAAACAAACGCCAAAAGGTGGCTGTAGAAACAAAAGCAAGTTTCTATGAATGCCGCCAACATCCAGAGCTCGGCTGGAGCCCGGAGGGTTGGGATGCTCTCCGAGTTTGTCTCCTGGGCTCCCCCTTCTGTCCTGATCCTCTGGACTGAGCCATATGGAGTGATTTCTCTGCATCTCTCCCTTCTCGGCAGAGCAGAGCTCTGGTGCCTGCTGTGCTGGGGGTGCCGGAGAGCCCGGCATGGGGAAAAGTGTGGAACCCGGGAGGAGAGGGGAAAGGAAGGTACTTCAGGTCCTTGCTAGGGAATAAAAAATAGAAATTATAACTAAGAAAATACATTAGTGTTCATCCTCAGTTCTCCACACAGCTGTGGGAAATGGTCATTCGACAGCTATTTGGGGGGATATCATTGCTGAAGAAAGTATTTTATGTGTCCAGGATGAGCCTTCCTACCCAAAATGCGGCTGAGTTGTGCAGTGCCCATCCCACGTGGCTCCTTACCCGGGGGCTGTGGGGAGTGCCGGCAGGGCTGGGGAACCTGCCGGGACACTGCACGGTGAGCTCAGACCTGGGAGGGGTAAAGGTTCCAACCAGGCTGCCATGGGAGGAGAGGGGCTGAAGAGCGTCTTGGTTTGAGGACACTGAGGACAGGATCTGTCACTCGGTGCGATGGAGTCACAGCCCGCTGCAGAGGATGGTATTTCAGCAATACAAACACAGAAGACACCCCAACTGCTGGGTTCCTCCCTCGCCTTTGGGTGCTGCAGCCCCTGGAGAGGGGGTTTCTTGGCAGTATTTGACAAGGGCTGAGAGTTTGCAGGACACAGAGCCACACGTTGCCTGCAAACTCTGTCCTCTGGCTGGAAGAGAAGAGCCAAGCTACAGCTACTTGCACCCACCCCGACATCGTCTCTGAAGAGGAATTTTTTCACTACCCCTGCCAGATGGGAGCATTACTCTCCCACCAACGCATCCGACCACTTCTTCAAGTCAAAGCTTAGGATTTACAGACTCCAGGGAGGATTCCCAGCTGCGGGGGCAGTCCCAGCACCCCTCCATCTGCTCGCCAGGCTCTCCGAGGCACAGCCCGCGCAGAGCACCCGGGGTAATGCGGTCTGTCGGGACCCGCCTCTATTTGCTGAATCCCCTTCCAAATTTACGTCAGCGATGCCAGGTTTGCGTAAGTGATAACGCAGTCGGTATTCGCCGCCCTGGATGTTTTAGCCACCTACTACAAGGGCGCGGGGAGGCAGCGAGAGTCAGGCGCTGCAGAGCCGCTCCGGCTGCAGCTCTCGGTGCCGAGGGCCAGAGGTTCTGCCTCCGCCGCTGCGCTTGGGGCCGAGGCTCTTACAGACCCCCGCGTCCTCCTCCAGGCGCTGCTCTGCGAGTTTTGTCTGGTCTCTGGTAAAACGCAGCTTTAGTTTGCATGGCCCTCCAGGAAGCTCATTTTCCCCCTTGGCTCTTTGCAGAACTTCAGAGCAGTGCGATTGAGCTACAAATACACCTTTCTTTCTTTTTTTTTTTTTTTCTGCCTTACATCTTAACGAATAGCAAGAGGGAAACACACCTTGCTGCAGAGAAGGGGTTGCTGACTGTCCCTGGCAGCACCCTGTCTGCCACCGCACCGCGTCCCCTCGTGCACCCTGCCTGTCACCCGGCCCCGAGAATGTCGCGACTGAGCTCAGCCCTCGCAGTGACCCGGCCCCACGGCACTGCCCTGCACCGGGGTCCCTTTGCCAGCTCCCTCCGGCGCAGCGGAGCCACCCCAGCCCCTGCTCGCCCCCGCGGCGGTGCCTGCGAGCGGAGTGCCCAGGGCGCCTGTCGCTGCTCCCGCCGAGCGAGAGCCGGGCTCCGCGGCAGCGGTGGGAGCGGACCGCGGGGACAGCCCCTGTGCGCCGTTCGCAAAGCACCCTCGCGTTCGGCCCACGCCGTCCTGCCGCCCCCGCCCCGAGGGCCAAACCGCGGGCACCGACCTGTGCTGGTGCCCGCCGGGCGCTGCCTGTTGCAGCGGCGGGGTCGTCATAGCAACGTGCCAAACTCCTGCGCCAAGGGCCGTGGGAGCCCGGCCGGGAGCGAGCGGAGCCGCTTCGGGCGGACAGGGAGGGTGGTGGGACACGAGTGGTCACACTGTGCTCCCCACGGATGGAGCCGGAGCACACCCCGCGCTCTGGAGCTACGTGTCTTGGGTTCAGGATTTCCCAGCAGAATATAAAGTGCTGAGAAGCAACGAGTGTTTCACCTCTGGTTGGTTTTTCATGCGCCCAGCAGCAGAAGGCTGGAAATGAGAGCACTGATTACAGCACTGATGGGTAACAAATAAATCAGCCTTGAAAATGTCAGAGGAAAGGAGAAACCCCCTGAAAATGCACATCAGAGGTCTTGAAGGAGAAATCTGAATAAACCTGACACTAATTCCCTCATCCATTACATTTCTTCCACAGCCACAGTGAGCAGGAATTGCCATTATGGCCTTGTGGGTGTCTGTAATAATCTTCCCTAATGGGTAATTAACTGTGCACATTTCTAGCATAAAACCAAAGGTCTCCTATGACTCCCGTGAGCCAAATGCATTTGATTCTCATCCTTTTGCCACATTTTTCGTGCACAGCTCTGCAGGCTGGATGGTTAAAATGTTGAGGTAGGTGGGAAATCTTGTGATGAAAACAAAGCAGTCGCCTCTGTGGAGGTGGGACACAGCCTGGTCTTCCCTGGTGGGTGTTTGTTTGCCATCTTCACTGAATGTAGCATTGAATGTGGCTTAAATGTTGTGTCCATGCTCAGATAGGACAGAGGGATGGACTTATCCCAACTGTGAGTGTGACTGAAGGCAAATATTCCATTTCCCATGACACACGTGAGGGCCATGGAGCCAGAGGAGACAATGCCACTACCTGGGAAATCAAGTGGACAAGGAAAATGAAGTGGCTTGGAGGGAAGAGATGCTCTGTAGCCAACAGAGGAGCCGGTGTGGAAACGATGGAGGGAGATCTGTACCATGGGAAAAGACAAACATGAAATTTCTGGTACTGGATTAGATGAATTGGAAAGATGGCAGCTGCCATCCAGGGATGTAGGAGAGGTGGAACTTACACACTTCTTAAGGCAGGAGAACCAGAAAGAAGACTATGGAAGTTGACCAAGTAAGGAAATGTTTATACATGAAAAAATGTTTCCTGGTTTTAAAAATGAGATGAAGATATTCAGGAAGGACTTATTGCCACTCATTCATTTTAACACATTCTGGTCTGGGGCAGAGCCCAAGAATTACTGAAGACAATCATTCCTGTGTTTGACTGCGGCCAGTTGTAAGGGCTGGAGTGGGGAACAGGGATTTGGGGAGGAAATGAGAAAAACCCATGAGGGAGAAGAAAAATTGCTTATTGCAGCCCAAAAGCTACAGCCTTAAATTACAACCAAAAATAGCCCTTCTTGGAAAAGTATTAATTATTTTTCATATTTCAGCCCCTATATTTCACTGCACTTAACTGAGAAATTGTCAATTAAGATAATTAGCTAATTCAGACAATTTCACTTGTTTATTTTTAAACAGCACAGGCTGCCTAAGGTTTTTGAACTGCAAGTCCAAACTGCGCCTCACTTAACCACAGCTTTTACTAACCAGAAGTGATATAAATATTTGAAACTCAATACACATTTGAAACCAATAAAGGCTTTAAAAAAGTTAAAATATTTTAGCAACAAATCAAAATGCACAAATGGAGATCAAAAATTGCCTCTGAGAAAACCTCTGTATCTGGATATGATGGAGGGAAATGGTTGGTGATGCCTCAGTTTCTGGGTCACTTGTTTTAAATCCTTCTGCTCCAGGTCTCTGTGTGTTTGTTATTTTAGTTCCATGGTCCCAGAGTGGGTTATCACAGACCCTCCTGCTCCCACCAAGGAGGCTTCACAGAGACATTTATCTGGGAAGAGGCTGTGTGTGATTCCCATTTTCTTAGTCCAGGTAGGAACATCTGAATCACACTTAATTATTTTGTCACTTGTCAATATCATTCTGTACCATTTTGTATTACAAGGGTACAGAATGGGGAAATGTAAGGGTATTCTTCTCATAAAAAAAAGGCAAAATTAGACCAGCTTGAAGAGAAGGTGGTGATATTTAAAGTCAGAACATTCTTTTGACTCACTGAACATTTGACTTAGAAAATGTCATTCCATTATGAGAGCAGAAACCCTGCTAGTATGTAGGAAGTGGGCATAGTTTTCATGAGGGGTGCCAGATATCTAGAATATATAATTCAGTTAGAGAGTGAGATATAAATCTAAACTGCTCCAGAAATGCCCTAACCAAACCTCTTCCTCTCCCAAGAGCAGTCATTTCAAGGCACAACATTGCAGCCACTATGATAAATAGGGTCAAAATCCAAGTTATAAAGTGCTAGGAGGATAATTTGGGTTTTCCTTCATCCAAGTCTCCTTGTTCTGGCTTTTCCAGCAAAATTTGGCCCTTCTTGGCTGGGTTTTTGTGTGTGTGTGTTGGGTTTTTTCTAGTTTCACTCTCACAGACTTTGATCACTGACACCAAGAGCACCAGCAAAGCCTCCTTCACCAGGGTGTGACAGGGCTTCAGTTCTGTTACTGTTGGCACTGTTGTTGCTCCAGTTGTCTGGCAGTTGATTAAACCTTACATTTATTAAGACTGAAAGGAAGCTGTTAAATCCATCCATGTAAATTATGCTCTAACTCAGCCCATTATTCTGCCAACACAGTTCGTTGCAATGGACTTTCAGCTCTCCACTTCCTTCCAGGATGGATACAGTGAAGAGCAAACCAAGAATGGATGGAAGGATGTGTGTGGAAACATGCCTGGAAACACACCTTTCTGGAGCAAGACCCTGTGACACCTTCATTTTTTTCATTCTAAACAGTAAGATTAAAAAAACCCAGAACAATAAAACTAAAGGCCCTCAGTATTCTACATCTGAAACCAATCATTCTTGCACTGAAAGGAGACAGCTGCTCTGAGCTGAGTTCGCTCTCACAAAGCTTGGGGAATCACCCAAGTGAAATGCCCAAACCAACTGAAAACTGTCAGAATCAATAATTTAAATTTATTCTGGGAACTTCGTAGAATAAATAAAGAAAAAAGCATGTAGAGAAACATATGTTGGAATTCTTTAAAGGTGAAGAATGTGACAACAACATACTGTGGAAGTAGGATGCTCAGATGTGTGTTTTATTGCTGCTACATTCAATAGAAAAGCCAGAGGAAGAGGTGGGAGGGTCTTGGACTCCAACCAAGCCTGTGCCGGGTGTAGCCGGATGAGCAGGGAGTGGGTGCAGTGCTGAAGGAGCTTCCCCACCACTCTGCTTTTAAGAATTGTTATCAGCAGGATTTAGCAGGGACTGAAGTGAAAGGTTTGAGGTGCAAACTTCACTGGTTGACTCTGGCTTAAGAGGCAGCCTTGTGGGAAAGCGTTTCTTTACAACTCTTCCCTCCCTTTTGCTGGGAGAAGCTCTCTCAAGATAAAAACCATGCTGGTTTTACATCAAAACAACCCAATGTAAGAGCCCCGGGTTATCTGGAATGTTGGAGCACCTAGATAGTCATGTAAAGTGAAAGGTTGAAGTCCTTGGAGCTGACACCAGATACTCTCTCTCCATGAGTTTCTGTTGCTGCAGATTTACAGCTAATGGTCTCTACTTAACTACCTGCAATAAGATAGAGGTTCAAAGGTAGAGTTATGATGTTAATTAGTGAAGTCACCCAAAGCTGATAATTATTTACTATGCAATTGTGGAGCAGTTTGCAGGACTCTCGGTACTGTTGGAGGCAGATAAATTTGGCCATCCTTGAGCTACTGCTTCCCTTGAAGTCCTTAATTTGTTCCTTAACTGAGAAATAACTCCAGATGAATACAAGATGAATCAGCAGTATCAATTTCCAGCTGAAACATGAGCCAAGTATTTTATTTATCATGGTTTATTGTCACCTGATGGTAGAATAGGGACTCATCTGCACTTATATTTTGCCCTTTCCCATTTGCTGTGCTGGAAAGAATTGTATTTCTAGGACAGGGGGAAAGCATCAAAGGAAACAGCCTCAGTTATCTTAAGAGAAAAGAATGAATGGAATTTGCATTCAGGGTGGAGGAAGGCGAGGGGAAGGAGCTCACATGTGACTGTACATATATAACTACGTGTACTCAACCAAATCTAACACCAAAAGAACAAACAGTCACAGTTTCACTGTGATCCTTAACTTGATTTATTAACTCAATTTCTTTGATACGTTCTCTGGCAGTGAACGGTTGATGAGTCGGGGATTAATCAAGGTAAAGGCAAAGCAGAGATTTCGTGTCTGTAGATCTGCTGTGCAATGGCCTTACATGATCTCTGGCAGCAGCAAACAGCCGCTAAAAAATGTCAAGATACCTAGAAAAACTATCACAAAATATTCAAATTCAGAGGAAAGGCACCATTCCTCATGTGTTGCCACAACTGAACGACAGGTGAGGTATGGGAACCCCAAGCACTGCCTGCACAGAGCCCTGCTCCCCATCCAGGGCTGAGGGGTGGGAAGCTGCCAGGGCTCCTCTGGGCCCTTAAAATTCTCTCTCTAAATCCTTAATCCAGCTGCACTTCTGTAATAGTCAAACAAGGTCTTTGATTGCCCACTGAGTGCAATGGGTGCAGATAGTTAGGGGTGCATTTTAGTCAGATAGAAAATGAAACCTCAGACTCTACTGTTCCTGTCTTTCCATAAGCAGAGAATTTTAACTATTTTTTCCCCCCAAAATAAACATTTAATTCAGATAGAAAATGTAATGCCCAAAGACTGAACTTTTTAAAATGGCTTTTCTGCAGGAGCTGCTCCTGTAGGCAGAGAGGGACATTGTCCAGCACAGCCTGATCAGACACAGCTCCTGCTGCCCTTCCAGCATCCCTCCCCCGTGTCCCCAGCCTTGGGATTGGGAAGATCTGACTTAGGTCTGCAATTTAATTACAATCTGTAGTTTCCATTCTTACCGAGTAAAATTATATACACTATAATAAACAAATTATCTAGATCCAGTTAAAAAACCCTCATTGTTATCTTATCTTGCTTTGGTTTTACTCACAAAGATGTGATTGAAATAATGAGATTAAACAAACAGCTACAATCTCCCAGGAAGTGGAGAGAGATTACAGGTAATTCTGAAATCTTTCATAATGGTGCAGCATTAAATAATGTAGAACCAGCTGTAAGGCCAACTGTGCTACACTCTCATTGCTGGTCTTTAGTGAAATTTTTTCATGTTTTCTGTGTTAAAGAAAATACCATCTCTTGAATGAATATTAACTAGCATGTCTTAGTTAAAAAATTGAAGGAAGTCTTTTGAGGTTATAATTATACACAGCCACAACATGCATAAGAACTGTTCCTTGACCAGAGGTGGAGGGGAGAGGCAGGAAAGTTTGGAATAAAGGTCTGGTGATCCCTTGGTGTTCCTGTAGAGCTCCAGGGCCAGCACAGCTCTGAGTGAGAAATGCTCAACATTTCCTGCCTTTGTATACACAGCACCTGCCACAGCCCTAAAGAAATGTCATCAGGCTGCAGAATTACACCCAGGGCAAATATTCATGGCTGATATTAAGAGCTTTCTTCAACCCTTTTGAGGCTTATAGCTCAGCAGTGAAAGGCAGAGTTTTAAGGGTTATTCACAATTTATGATGTATTCTAGAAGTAACTTTCCCTGAATGTTAAGACTGACACAAGCAGTTGAAGTGTTTCTATTTAAATGTTTTTACTTAAAGAAAATAAGGTCCAGTCTGGATTCCCCCAGCTCTTCATGAGGGTGTCAGCACCCCAATTCCCCCTCAACAGACAGGAGTAAGATGCAGCTACATCTTTGGGGTGACTCTGTGATAAACTGAACTGACAGAGTAACTGCAAAGGAGGAGGGAATATTTTCATGAGGGAAGGAGAAATAATTTTGCTGGTAGGGAGTACTCCAACCTTGAGGTGAACTGGAAAGTTTTGTCACATATCCAGCGCAGAATCAAAGCTGTGATCCAAGATGTGATCCTTTTCCTTCCAAACTGTGTAATCCAAAATCCAGGCTTCCTGTAACATAAAAAGTCTTGTTACACGGGGTTGTGGACAAATGCTAGAATCTGGGGAAAATTTAATGCAGGCATAGCAAACTCCTGTGACATTTTTATTACATTGATCAGTTGTTTATTCTGCTTCAGGATTATCACGGCCTGCCACAACACACGTGTTTGATCCCTGGATGATCACGGCCTCACCAGAGGAGCAGCAGGGACAGTGGAACATCCCCGGGCTTGGTGGTTCCCAAACCAGCAGAAATCCCCAACCACTGCAAGCTCTGAGCAGGTTTCTCTGGAAACCAGGGAACGGGTCATGGACTGCATTTCAGGTGCCTACCCACACATGTATAAAAAGAACATGCAAAAAGGACATAAAACAAGCAGAGAGTGTGAATATAGACCTAGAGAAGGACCAGGGACAGCAGGAATACTGAGGAGTGCCTCTACACCCAACGTTTTTGGTTGTTTATGCCAAATCCAAGGAAACAGGATCCCACATAAACTCCCCATGAAAAGACAGCATTGCACTTGCATTTTTACTTTGGCTTCACCCCTCCCCCTTGTACAACTTTTATTTAATTGCTTCCTTCCCCTTCCCTTTTTCTTCCTCTTTGTCTATTTCCACCCTTTCACAACAAATCCACAGGACAAGAAGCACAGTGCCGACATTTACAGCCTTCACATCTCCCAGGCCTCACCCCCTGCCCTGGGGGGCTCCACATTCCACTCACCAGCAGCTCCCTGGAGCAGGGTTGTGCCCAGAGGCCACTGTGCCCTGCTCCCAGTTGGCCAGCCCAGCCCCTAAGCAGGCTATTATTGTAATAATAAAGAGGTCAGGAATATTCTTGCCCTTTTCTCTGCTATTAAGGACCTGGGCCCGGGCCCCAGGCAGCTGCAGGGCTGGGCGGCCTCAGCCCAGGTGCGCGGTCACCTCAGCCAGCAGGTCCCTCAGAAAGGGCTGTCCCCGTGCAGGAAGGGTTTTGTCTCCATTCTCAGCCCCATGTGTGACAACCCACCCTTAAGGGGAAGGGGAAGGAAGATGCTTCATGGAGCAGTTCAGGCACTACCACAACATGAGAGGACCTGGGAGAAGCACAAGGTCCCCAGGAGGTGACCGGGGGGGACAGGTGGCAGCAACTGAGGGGAGCCCTCACCTGAGGGGAGCACGGGCCTGAGGGGGACCCTCACCTAAGGAGTCCCTCCTTGAGGGGATCCCTCCCTTGAGAGGTCACTCAGCTGAGGGGAGCCCTCACCTGAGGGATGCCCTCACCTGAGGGAAGCACGGGCCTGAGGGAAGCCTCCCCCTGAGGAGACGCCCGTCCAGACGGGAGCCCTCGCCCGGGGTTTCCCGGCTCGGCGGGGCCGATCCCTCACCTGCCGGTTCCCTCCCCTGGGGCGGGTGCGCGGGGGTAGGGGCGGGGCGGCGGGTGGCGCGCGCCGCCGCGGGGCCGCGCCCGTGACCGCGCGCGATGACGTCAGCGGCGCACGCGGCCCGCGGGCCGGGGGGCGCGCGCCGGCGGGGGCCGGGGGAGCTCGCGCGGCCCCGCGCCATGAGGGACCAGCTGGAGCGGGGCCGGGAAGAGTGGCGGGAGCTGGAGGAGGAGTTCCGGCAGCTCCAGGTGAGCGGGGCGCGGCGGGGCACGGCTCCCGGGCGGGGAGATGCGGGGTAGGGCTGCCGGGCGGGGAGATGCGGGATATCGCGATGCCTCGCCCGGCCGCGCGTCTGCGGCTTCTCCCGCACTGCCCTTCCCCGGCTCTGCTCCGCATCCTGTCGCGGGGCCGGCCCCGGCTCTCCCCCCGCTGGCAGGGGGCCCGGCAGAAGCGCGGCCGGGGGTCCCCCCCGCACCCCCGGCCCCGGGCCAGCCCCACAGGGTCGCCCCCGCCCCGCCCGGGGCGGCCACGCGTGGTCGGGGCTTGGCCGCGGGGTGCCCGCGCGATGCCCAGCGCTGCGGGGATGCGCATCCGTGCGGGGCATAAACACCCGGTACCCCAGGCAGGTACTACGAACACATCTGGGACATCCGGACCGAACCATGGCAATGCCCCAGCTACCTCTGGGGATGCACCGAGGGGACGTGGTGCCGCGCTTCCCACTGCCGGAGCAAGGATGGAAAAGGGGGACCTGGGGTGGCCGTACCCCCATGGCACGGCACAAAGAACAGCAGAGGCAGCGCTTGCCCTGCCAGCATCTCTGCACAGTTTGATTTCCCGTGATGGGGTACAAGGGCTTCAGGTGCTGGTTCTCCATCTCTCAAAGGTGCACTGAGGGACAGAGAGGCCTCAGAGCAGGGGCCAAGAGCTGTTCTGCAAGATGCTTTTACCTCCAGAAGCTTTCCTCTCTCTGCATGTCATCAGTGCTGCACCTATACACGTGCTTTAAATCTTAAAGCCTGTTTTAAAGTACAACCGGCTGTTCTCACTCCGGAGGCTGTTTTAGCCTCTTAGGCTGTTAAACAGAACGTGCACACAAGAAAAAAAGTGTGATTTCCAGATTTAGCTCATTTTCTTAATTAAAAGTCAGTTCAGGTTGCATGTCTATTAGCAGAAGGAAAGGCTGGGTGCTGGGAGAGACCAGCTGGTGTGGTTTTGTTGGTCACTTGTTTGCTGTGTGTGCTGTCTTCAACAAGCACCTGAATCTGACCTAAACCACAGCAAAATGTCAATAACTTGTCCCTGCCTCAGTTTCCCCACCCATGAAAGGAAAGTGGAAATGCCTCTCAGTGGAGTGGAAGCTGCTGGTGGCACGAAGTGTACATGGCCAGTGATTAGCACTGTAGAGGTGGACAGTTGGAATAACATCCACGATCAGGGAGTTCTTATGTATTGCAGAAGAGGAGAACAGAGAGGTCATGATTCTGCTCCAGCTCCATGAGATGCTGGTGGTGCTTAAATGTGGTTTGGAGGAAGGTCCTGTACTCCTGAACTGGCTTCAAGTCAAACTCCAGCTCTAGAGTAAGAAAGTACTCCCATCTGAGTGTCTGCTCATACTTGTCCTTGCTCGTGGCTTTCTGGATGCACTTGCAGCATCTCTTGCTCTTGAGGAGCCTGTTTTCCCCAGCAGCAGCTTGACCCCCCTCCATGCCTGCATCTCCTCCTGTCAGCACCCTTTTTGGCTGCCCTGACTCTCATCTCCAGGTGGAAATGCTGGTCCAGGACCATGCAGGACCTGCTCTTCATGGCTTGAAGGAGCTCTCTGTGGGTATTTCCCAAGGTTCTCCGGTCACCCCCACTAAAATGGTCTCCCTTGCAGTGCCAGCAGGGAAAATAAATTTTGGTGGTCGGATTTTTTTGGTGTATTGGGAGCAGTGCTGGTCCCCATGGGGCAAAATGATCTGTGTTTCTTTTGCACTCTTGCCTCGTCTCATATTTTATAGTTATGTTGTAAGTTCTGGGTCAGGGGTTGCATCTTGGACTCCGGTTGTAGCTCCTGCCCTGCCGTGCTGGCTGGCACAGGGCACTGGGGGCTTTGAAGGGGCTGGTGCTGCCATACAGCAGCACTGAGCATCCCCCTGGGGCAGCGGGGACCTGTGGGATGGGCTTGGGGACATTCAGGTTTGCAAAGCTCTTCTGACCAGCCACTTCTGCAGATTTTCGTTGTTTGGGTTGCCAGGGCAGCGGCTCATCTCTGAGATAGAGCTCAGGGTTGTGGGGTGTTTCAGTTTTGGGGCAAGGATGTGGGAAAAAATGCAAGTTGCTCTGCAACAGTTTATTAATTTAAACCCTGAGAATGAACATGTCACAAGATTTGGATTAGGACCCTGCTCTCAGTGAGTCTCCTTGTAAGCACTCGTCTCTCTTGGCAAATAAATAACCCCACTTGTAGCAAATGTTATGTTCTTCTAAACAACAGTGTCATTTTCAAACCATTATCCTGATGTTTTTGGCTGGGGGTAAAATTTACCAGCTCTGAACTTGCCTATTCGTGTTTTCAATAAATACCTGAACACTTTTTTGGCAAAGAGCTTTTTATGCCCTTTGAATCAGCCTTTTATAAGATGTTGTTGCGTGACATCTAGAGAAGCAAGATGAGTTACTCTGCAATCCAGGGAGCCCTGAAGTCCTGCCCATGCCAACCAAAGCCAAAGTGATCCAGAAGCGATGAGAACTGCAGTGCCTGGACATGGTTAGTTTGGTTATTAAGGTCTTTAAATTGGATACTGGAGCTTGTTTTGGTTTGTTCTTGTAAATAACGAACATTTACCAGCTGGATCCTGACAAAGGAGAGCAAAGATTTGGTTTGTGTGGTTTTACCACCATGTTTATGCTCTGGGAAAAGCAGTGGGAATTTTCTGTAGTCACTGAAGTGTTGGCAGATGAAGCAGCCGTGCCAACAGCCATGTTACCCACACTGTCTCTTGGCACTAACTCTGCAAACTCTGATTTCTAAGTCATTATAGATCTTACAGTTGGCCCAGAGGTCCTTGCTTTGTGCCTGGTGAGCCCTTCCTGAGACCTCTTAAACCAGAGTATGGGGCAGTAGGTTGCTTGAACATCCATAGGGTCAGGATGGCAGTGGTAGCCAGGAGGTACCTAAACCCCCTGGCCTGGATTTGTGTCTTTTTTCCCCTCCCTTTTAGGTCCACATCATCTTTTTCCCTCCAGATTTAATCTGGCTGTGAAATTGGAGTGCCTGCTCTGTGATTTAGCCACCCATTTGATGGGGATGGATCAGGATCAAATGGAGGATTAGGAGATTGGAGGATTAGGAGATTCAAGGATTAGGGGCTTCACTGCAGGGTGGGACTGGAGTGAGGAGCTCCTGAGTGGGAAAGCTCATTAGAAAGAGGAAATTAGATGAGTGTAGAGAGGATGCTTTTCCTCTTGCAGGACTTTCATCAGTGTCCATTTAAGCCCTGTTGGATCTGTGCTGGTTTGGCATCACCCCCTCCTTGCTTGTTTGCAGGAGTGCCTGTTGACTCCCAAAAAACAGGGGTTTGCTTGCTTCCCTTGGAGGGGAGGACCAAATGCCATGAGTAACCTAGAAGGGCTCTTCCTACCAATTGTCTCCTCTTCTCCTGCAGGAAACACACAAAGTTTACAGGCAGAAACTGGAAGAAGTCACCAGCTTGCAGACAGCCTGCAGCAGCTCCATACAGAGGCAGAAGAAGACACTAAGGGATCTGAAGCACAGCCTGCAACGGTAATGGGAGACCTGGAGGGGGGAGGAGGCAGGGATGGGATGTTTCTCCTTCCCAAAGGGCTCAAATGGTTGGATTTTTAGCATTTTAATGTACAGTCTGCAGTTAATGTACAGTTAATGTACAGTTGCAGTGCTAAAGTTGCTCCATATTATAGCCAGGTAAAACGTTAATAACTGTTTGAGAGATGGAGTCCTGCAAACATAGGATTTTGAGGGAGCCAGTGTGGGTTTCATCCTTGCAGTGTGTCCCTGCAGCTCTTGGTCTGGGGGTTTTGCCAGGTGAGCAAAGCTTTGCTCCATAGGCTGCAACTGGAGGAGCAACATCAATCCTCGAACCTGGAGGTGTAACTTACCCCTGGGTGGATCTGCAGGAGGGAGCTGTCTCTGACTGCTTGGCTGATCCCCAGGAGCCACAAGCTGAATTCCTGGTGTGCAGGTCTCAGTACAGCACTCCAACACCCCAGGCTGCTGGCTCTGCTGCACATTGCTCTCTGTTTTACATTAATTGCTAAAACCACAGTTTGCCAGTAAATCATCAGCTCTGTCCTGTTACATCCTGCAGTATTTCATACCTGAAGAGCTGCAGCCTCGGCAAGGGCAGTGTGTGAAACCACACACAGAGTTCCCAAGGTGGAAGGAGTTCCTGCAAAAAAGCACAAAATTCCCAAAGTGCTCTGTTAGACAAGAGCACACAGTCCTGTCACTGAGCTGATGAAAAGGGAAGCTGATTTATAAACCAGCTGGTTGAAGTAACTTACAGTAGCATAAACCTGGCAGTGAAATAAAGTCGTGGTGAACCAAATGGTGCTGCAGAAATACAGGAGCAAAGTGCACGATGGCATCACCTCACACAGTCAGCTTTTTAACAGCATGGATTTTATGACAACATTATTTTCCCTTTAAATAAAAAGGGGGTGAAAACGTGAACAGGAATATCTTGTTTCTGTGCTCTTGCAGGTGCAAGCCCAGAGCGAGTCCTGAGGAGTTTGCTCTCATTCAGGAGATCAGCAGCCAGATCAAGGAGAGGCAGAATGCCTTCTTTGACATGGAAGCCTACCTGCCAAAGAAGAACGGGTACGTGCTCCCCGGGGAGGCACACGCTCCAGGAGGGCTGATTTTTCAAGTATTCTCAGTGGTTTGTTCCTGAAGGATAAGGTGCATGTTGAAGACAGACATGTGAAATTGGATTAGTCATAAATCTCTTGCTGAGCTGCTGTGTCAGTGGTACACAGAATTCATGAGCTGTGAGTGTATGTAAATGCACTGTGTGTGTGGGCAGTACAGGTTTTCTCTTAAAATGAAAATAACCTGCATCGGTGAGGGATTGTGCAGTTCACTGTTCCACACTGATGTTTTCCCAAGCTAATTTTTTTAAGGATTGAATCAGCATAAGAATTTTCTCTTTTTTTTTTTTTTTAAATAACATTTTCAACCAACTTTGAATTTATGCTTTCCTTCAAGGGGGTTGTCAGGACAGATTTGTGACAATTGTCAAGCACTATGTGATGCTGCAGCCCCTCAGAAGTTTCTATTAGAAACTTTTCTTCCAATTCCTCCCTGTTATTTTTGGATTTGGAGAGTGCACGTTACATATCTCGTCCTTAGACTGTAGTGCAGAAAAGGGACCGGGAGAATAAACCTCTTCTTTAACTTCTTGGAAATGCTGACCAATCTTTCCACGTTTAGATCCTCTTCTGTGGTCCATCCCTCCAGTTTGCCTTAATTAAAAACCTCCAGCAAACGTGGCTTTGGCAGAGACGTTGTCTCATCAACTCAATCTGGGTCATCCTGTGATGTTCAAATAAAACAACTCACTTGGGTCTGCTCTTGGTTTTTGTCTTTCAGCCTGTACTTGAATCTGGTGCTGGGAAACGTGAATGTAACTCTCCTGAGTAACCAAGCAAAGTGAGTGAGTGTTCCCACACGTGTGATTTGGGTTCCTCTGGGGCCAGCTGTGAGTCTGCACTAAAGTCCAGAGAAGGGAATGGGTTTCTCTCAGATCTGATGAGTGAAATGTCAGGGGTGGGCGAGTTGGACCATGACATGGGAACAAGCTAAGGCTTCATGTAGCTACAATTGAATTTGTCTGTCACTTGCTTTTAAACCCAGCCCAGCCTGTGGTCTAATTGTAAGGGTGGGGTCTTTTTGCAATGAAAAATGGTATTGTGACTTCCAGGCATACAGTGCTGCAGAAAATGGAGATGTATGTATTTAAATCTTATCATGCCAACCCAGAAACCAACTGGTGGAGTTAAGCCATTGTCTTGCAGCAGAGACAGGCCCTCCTTGCAGGCAGAACTCTGCCTTTCACCCGTCTGCTGCTTTTCTAAGTGTTTCAGCAAAACCTCTGTCTCTGGGCTTGGCGTGTGAATTCGTGTCTGGTTTGAAAAAAGTGAAGCCCCATTGTGGTCAAACGCCCGTTTGTGTCCATAAACAGTGTCTGTTCCCTTCCAGGTTTGCCTACAAGGACGAGTATGAGAAGTTCAAACTTTATCTGACAATAATCTTGTTACTTGGGGCTGTCGCCTGTAGGTTTTTTCTGCACTATAGGTAAGCTGCATTTTTACTTTTAATGAAGTATTTTGAATAAAAATGTGCTGGATTGGAACTAACTTATGTCCTGTTGAGGACGGTGAGATGGGCTCTGGTGGTGTTTAGGCTTTGGGCAGTTGGACAGCAGGACACCTTCTGCTCCTCTTCAACTCTAGCAGGGTCTGTATTTTAGGTACTTGTTTTGCCTTTTTAAACTCTTTTGGGAGTCTTTTGTAACTGAGAGGAGTCAAACAACATGTTTCCTGATTTCTTTTTTTTTTCTGGCATGATGCTGTGCTTGGGAACAAGCAAGTTGCTTTTGTACATGGGTGGTCCCAGGGCAGGGACCGTGCTGCAGCTTTGGGTTTGCAAAGGCAGTGAGAGAGGATTTGCACGAAATAATCAGACTTGAAACGTTATCTCCAGGTTGTGATAAGTATCTGAGCACCAACAAGCTTCCAGTATTTAGTGTTGCTTAAAAACCAGGAAGGTGTTGGAGCCAGACACTTCCCTGAGGTCTCTGTGGATCTGGGTGAATGCAGGATTGTACCAGGAATGATGCTGCCCTGTACGGAGACTGCCCCAAATCCCCTTGGCTTCAGGAGTTTGCAAATGGCAAAATAAAGTTTTGGTGGGTTGTTTTTTTCCCCCTCAGAGGGTAATGCTCTTCGTTCTTTTAGTTGATTGGATTTATATAGATCTCATGGAAATCTCCTCACTGAATTAGCCTGGAAATGCCTTTCCAAATTGGATCATCCTCTGCTTCTATGGTGCTTTCTCTCCTTCAGAAGGACTTAATGTCATCCCTGCATACCTGCTTATCAGCTCAGGATCTGCAGTGTTATATCACAGGGCACTTCCCGGGGGGAAAATGGCCCTGAACTCTTCAAGTGCTGTCTGTGTGCAGTTCTGCCTGAGGGTTAGAGATGTTCAGGACTGGGGCTTTGTGTCTGTGGCCTCACTTGGCAGGTTTTCATTCACCCAAGGGGAGGAAGGAAAAATAGGGCTTTTTGAAAGGTATCTTTATAACGGACAGGATTTTTTTTTTTAACTCTGTGTTTTTTTCTGTTTAACAGGGTGACAGATGAAGTGTTTAACTTTCTGTTAGTGTGGTATTACTGCACGCTGACGATACGGGAAAGCATTCTCATTAGCAATGGATCAAGGTACAGTGCCACCCGCAAAAACCACGTAGAGCATGAAATGTCCTTAAAAGAAAATAAGAGACAAGTGGGGATTCAGCTTGGCACTGAAGCCCAGTAAATATGAGATGCTGATGCCTCTCTGCAGGGTCTTGTCTCCATTCCCCTCCCTGGTTGCTTCCAAGAGCAGATGTGGCCACCTAAAATTTGGGGAGAGAGAAGTTGCAGTTCCTAGAAGTCCCTAAGTTCTTGGTCCCAAGTGTTGGATGTTTATGGTAGCTGTGGGGCTGGGGTGTAAGTGTGCTGCCTTGTGTCAGAGCTCACACACTTCTGATCAGAAACACCCCAAATCAATCCGTGGCCAAATGCCCGAAATCAACCCATGTTGGCTTAGTTTCCAAGGCAGCTTTGGCTCTGGAGCAGCTCTTCCCTTCTTGATTCTGCTCCACTACAGCCCTTGCTCACTTTACTGTCGTTTTCTGAGCTCCCTTTGGTGCTCGTGTCTGAAAGAACCAACCACCTCATGGGAAGGCCTTGGAAATGTCACTTCCTTCCATGGCAGGGAAAAAAAGGGTGTGTGGGCTGACACTTGTGTGTCATTAGCCATGAAGGTGCCTCCTGCTGCAGGGACTGCTGCTGCTGGATGTGCTGGAGAGCCCATGGGAGCACGGGAGACATGCCCTGGTCCTGAGCCTCCCTCCAATGCCATGGATTTGTGCTCCCAACTAAACCACACTGCCAGGACGGTGTTCTGCAGCATCCCTTGTGCTTGAGTTGGGCTGACTGTTCTGTTCCCTGTCCCTCCTTCCCAAGTCAGGATCATTTTTGTCCATAAAGCTGGGCTTTGGTGTTGAAATCCATGTTTCTTGTCTTAACTGCCACGTTTGTTTTTTTTCTCAGGATCAAAGGCTGGTGGGTGTCCCATCACTATGTTTCCACGTTCCTGTCTGGAGTGATGTTGACGTGGTGAGTCTGCTCTCACCTGCTCGAGGTGCTTCAAGCCTATTTCATGGTGTTTATGTCATCTGAGCATTCAAATTCAGCGTGACAGGGAAGCTGTGGCCACATGGGCTCATGGCAGAGCCTCAGACTTAATGTTTGTTTGATGTTACAGATGTTTCCAGCGATAAATACAACACTGCAAGTTTGTATTTACATTGCTGGTTTAAAAAAAGAAAGAAAGAAACACAAACCTTACAATGTAGTTGGGGTGGTGGTAGCAAAGCCTCTGCAAGGCTCCAAATTTCTGTCTCTGTAAGTAAGGAAAGGAACAGCACTTTGCTGCTGTAGAGGAAGGACACCACAAAATGAAGGTTTGGTGATTTTATTAAACCCCGATTACAGAGTCTAAAGCCAAAAATACAGGTTACCTTGAAGTGGGTGGTGGTGTCAGACAACCCAGCTATGCACCCCATGGACGGCCCCCATTCAACCTGTCTCATCTTGGGCATGAACTGATTAGTTAATTATTAAAAATTGTTTTAATTATTAGAAATCGTAAGGGGATGATATATTTGCTGGAGCAGAAGATCCCTTGTCCTCCATCTATCCTGAACTGCCCTCAGGATAATGAGCACAACCCCCCCCTTCTCTACCGCTCGAATTCTTGATGCAGATGATGCTGAATGGCTTTGCTGCCTAAAGAAAACTGTGACAGTGGCAAAGCTTTTTATACATGTGGGAGAGGGGAAACCTAATCAATGAGAGTGTTTCCTGTGTGGCTGTAGCACCTCTCTGGGCTCCCAGTGGGGTGGAATGGGCTGGGTACCAGCTGCTGGTTCATTTGCTAATGGGATGAGGCTTGGTGGTAAATGGGAAGGGCATCATGTCACCTGCTTTTAGCAAACTAATGGACCTCCCCTGTGTTTTGCTTCCAGGCCGGATGGACTCATGTATCAGATGTTTCGCAGTCAATTTTTAGCATTTTCAATATTTCAGAGTGAGTATTTCTTACCTTGCTAATTCACAGGATAAAGTAATTTTGTGTCTTTACATGCTTAGAAGAAAACACTTCTGTTTGGTAAATACTGGAGTATTAAACTGTAGGAATATAAAGATAGTGTACAAATATGCAGTCTACAAATATTTAATTTGTATAAATAATTAAATGCTCTTGGATTAAATATCATTAAAGTAATTTGATACTTATCATACTTCAGAATAGCCAGAGCAGTGATGTCATCTCTTTCCTTCTCCAGGCTGTGTTCAGTTCCTACAGTATTATTACCAAAGGGGCTGCCTCTACAGGCTCCGGGCTTTGGGGGAGAGAAACCACTTGGACCTTACAGTAGGTGAGGTTTCCTGCAATACTTTCTTTGCACAGTTTTGGCACGGGTTTTGGATGCAGTGATAGGGAGGGAGAGGGCTGTGTGGCCTTTGAGAGTGAGCTTTGCAGAGCTGCCCCCCTGCCTTGCTGCCTGTGTCCCAAGGCAGGAAGGAGAGCAAGGTTTTTATCCTTCTCCTTAGGTCCTGTGGGTCAGGAGCAGAGGGATGTGATCTCTGTCAGCTTTTGAGGGGGTCAAGATGGAGGTTTTGGTCATCCCCATCTTCATCCCCCTTCCATTATCACACCTTCAAATTGGTTGGTTATTGCAGAGCAGGACAGGAACAGCCCTTATGGGGTGGTCTGGGTGGGGAAGAGCTGCAGCTCCAGTCCTGGCTCTTCTGTGCTCACACTCTGCCTCGTCTGTCAACCTTTTCCAGAAGGATTTCAGTCCTGGATGTGGCGGGGGCTGACGTTTCTCCTTCCCTTCTTGTTCTTCGGGCATGTAAGTCGGGCAGTCCCGTTCTCCCCCTGGGTGCAGTGTCCCAGCACCACACAAAGGTGCTTTGGGTCACACATACCCATAAAGAATGTTTCCAGGGTTTCATTTTTATTTTGCTAGTAATGAAAATGCGTTTTTTTATCCCTTTGCAGTTCTGGCAGCTATATAATGCAATCACGCTTTTCGGATTGTCAAGGCACAAGGAGTGCAAAGAATGGCAGGTGTGTGTTGGCTCTGCACGGAAAAAGCACGGAGCAGGGGGAGAGGGGGTGTTTAACCACATCCTGAAAGATATTTGGGCATCTGACCCCAATTAAATATTTCAGCATAATGCAGCACAGGGCCTGTTCCATGTCCAGTAGAGTCCAGCAGTGTTGAATATAATCCATGTTGTAATAGTAAAAAGTGATAAATGCAGCTTCTTCTCCCCTCTCAGGTTTTTGTGTTGGCTTTCACATTTCTGCTGCTCTTCCTCGGGAACTTCCTCACTACTCTCAAGGTGGTGCACACTAAACTCCAGAAAAACAAAGACAAAGTGAAGAAGCTGTGAACCCCACCCCATTCATAGTGTGCATCCCTCTGCCTGCAGCAGGGCTGGGTTTGGGATAGATCCTGCTAAAGCCCAGCTCGGACAGATGGGCTCGGGAGGACTCATCTGTCCCCGTGTTTGGCAAAGGACTCTGCCAGCACAGACTCAGTATTATCTCAAGCATGGCTCTCCAGTCTGCAGTCCTGCTATTTATGTATATTTAATATAAAACATGTTTGCTTCTGGGTTTTTTTTTTTTCTTCTGTATATAGAGCAGCATGCACCTGCCTGGCAAAGCGCCAGCGTTGGGGGAACGTGGGATCTACTGTAATTCCAATTCTGGAATGATATTTAACACTTTCCAGTTTTATTATTTAAATTCTGGTAATTGAATTTGCAAAGGGTTATGAACACTCTGGGTGGATCAGGAATACAGAGCGAATGCTGTTTTTCAAGGCATTTGTTTAAGGCATATTTTCAGTGGCAATACTAAACCTGTGTGTACTGTGAAAAGAAAGTGCTCATCTTTGTACCATACTGCTGCTATATACACTTTTAAAAAGCTGTTTAAAGAAGAGAAATTCTCTTTAGAGAACAAAATCAAGCAAGCAGAAGTGGTTTTTAAATGGCAGGGAAGTCTGCTATCCCTTTTCCAGGGAGACCGAGTCATCTGTCCAGGCCTGAAAGGACCTAAAATAAACCATTCAATATGCAGCTGCTTCAGCCCCTTTTTAGTAACACACACACTGCCCTTGGGTTGGTTTTTGAAACAGCATTCTGGAAAGGGGAGGACAGAAATATTAAATGCTCTCTTCAGATGCTGCACTTCTAAACACTGGTTCAGGAGGGTGGCATGGGACAAACAGTGCCTGCCATCCTGCTAAACTCCTTGTGCTGCTTGAACCTAAACTTGCTCATTAAAACACCCTTGTTTTGGGTGCTGTAACGTCTGTGCATCCTGAGCCAGCTGCAGCACTGGGCTGCCTTAGGCTGTGTCTTCCTCGGTGGGGAAGGTTCCCTCTGAGCCAGCACAAAACCCAAATTGGGCACATCCTTGGGCAGTGTCTGAACACGGTGCCCTTCTCCCCCTAAATGTGTTCATGAGGGACCAGGGACACAGCACAGATGGAAGTGGTTCCATCAGTGCTGTTGCTGCTAACAAGCAGAATTGCCTTTGCCATGTCACTGGCCTGTGGGCATAAGCAGTGAATTGCAATTTCAATATTTTCAACAACTTTCACACCAGCTGGGCTGCATCTTGTTATGTTGAATTTTGCACGCCCTGTGAGGTTTTTAAATCCTTTGAACTCTCAGTTTATGAAATGTAAATTGCTTTATTTTGAGAGTGATGCTGGAACCTGCTGTATCTGAGCAGTGGAGCTGGTTCTGCAGGGGTGAGTAACGTGAGTTCTGCAGCATGAGAAACTCAGATTAAAAACTCTGAGAGATTTCCACTGGAGCTGATGGTAAATGTGGTCACTTCCTGTGCGTTGGTGTTTCAGTTTTGTACTGGGGAAGGTGATGGGTGGCTGTGTTTCTTTTACTGACAAATGTCTTCTTGTGGAGAAAAGGCTGCACAATTCAAGGTTTTTCTATAGTCAAACGTGTGCATTATTTCTTTTAATTTTCCATTTTAAGCTCGTAGGGATTCACAAGCCTTAATTAAATCAAAGCGAGTTAAGAGAAGAACAAACAAAAGATTTTTCAAGGATCAAGATCTCTTTACTCTGCATGTAAAACAAAAATGATGGCTTGCTCCAAAAGAGAATTTTCCACCAGCTGCTCATGTAACAAGCAGAGGATAAAGTTGCACAAAATTTATACAATGTACAGTTATAGTTAAGACAAAACTTCATTTCTGTCTTTTCAAAGGTGCCTGATAAACTGCTTTAAATATCACTACTTCTAAAATATGTGGGTTTTCAGCTTTTCTGCTTGAAAAAGACAGCAAATTGTAGCTCTAACATGCCACAATTACTTTGCAGAGGAATAAAAAAGCCACTAAGTCATACAGTAGTGGTTGCTGTTCATTGCAATTTAAATAGTGAGTTGTTTGCAGTTAGAAGCAAAAGCCAGATGGGCAAAGGCACACAGTATCAGTTAACTGTGACAAAGAGCTTTAAAAACTTTGAGAACAACGTAACAAAAGTGCAAAAATACTAAAAATAATTAAAATTTTAAAATAAAAATTGTTCTAGGAGTACAAACATGTAATGAAAAAAAAAAAGGTCTTTTAAGGTTAAACTATTTATAAAATCTGAATCACTTGGCTCTTGTGCAGTCCAGATCATAACACCGAGCACACTTTCCTTTTCCTGTGGCGTTTGGCTTTTTTCATGGCATTCAGTGCAATGGTTGTTGCTTCTTTAAAAACATTTTCTATGTTTTCCCGGCATTTTGCTGAGCATTCCAGATAAACCTCTGCGTGAATCTCCTGACAAGCTGCCTCTCCCTGGAAAGAACAAAAAAAGGTAAGAAAAGATGTGAATCTGGTGGGTGAGAGAAGGAAAGTGAAATGGGGAGAAATGGGAATTATTTTGCACATCTTTGTATCACAGGGTCAGGAGGAAAGCAGCTGCCTCTGACTGCAGTGCCAGAGTGAGTGGTATTAGTAATATACTGAAGCACTGTAAATAAACTTGGGGTTTTTCCACTATGCTGATCCAGAGCCTGGCCCAAGAGTTCAGAGCACTAGAGACTCTTAAGATGCAGAGTCCTGATAGCACAAAAATATTCTCAGTATTGAATTTCTTTAAACTAATTGCTGAGGTAGATACTTAAGTGAGGATAAGATGTCTACATGGTGATATTTTTTTTCAGGCCTGACCTTAACTACTCTGTGATGTCACCTTGAGTAATGAATGTCACATGCAAGAACAGAGTCTGGACTGGTGCCTTGCCTTGTTTTGCTGGTGCACATGCAGGAGGAACCTTGACTTTTGCTCTGAAGCATCACAAGGGCTCAGCCAAAATCCTCATGTACACAAATGGGAGCCTGTGTTTCCCAGCCTCACCCAAACGCATGCAATGGGAACAGACTCGAATCTAAAACATTTCCATGCAATCCTGGCTGTGTGAAATCACTATAGACAAAACACAGCAATTTCTTACTTTGCTTGTGATCCTTTTATTGTCAGTGCAGGGCCAGCTCCCAGGTTTGAATGCTTGTGAGCCTTTCACTGTGAATTCCAGGTCTGCAACCCACGACTCACAAAGTGCGTTTATTCATTATAAGCCCTGGGAGTGGAGTCACTTGAGCACTTGGGCTTCTATAGGGGGGATTTTCTTCATATTTAAGCAGTTTGTCTCCTTCCAGTTGTTTGCAAGCTGCAGTGCTGGCAGAGACTGTTCAGCTCCTCTGTGCCTGGCATTGGAAGCATCGTGTCGTGTGACTCAAGATGCCACCAGCTGTAAAAGACTGAGGTAGTGCATATTTCAGGGGAGAAAAACCAAGTGGGAGGGCTCACAGAGTAGACAAAGTCTGTACATCAGGTGGGCCCTTGAATTTAACTGCATGAAGCCTCAGCAGACTCGCCAGAAGTGTCTGTTGTTTGCCCTGAGCCTCACGTGCGAGGGTGGTGGAGGGAGTTATTTGTGCAAATGAGGGACAGTGTGCAGCTGTTCACAGTGACAGGGGTGGGATCTCATCTTGTGTGCGAGGGAGACAAAACTAAAAGGCCCAGCATGGTTTTGTGGTGATGCAGTAGCAATTTATTTTCATGCTGTTTAGCAAAAGTGGTGATTCATTCAAGGTCGGAGTGCTCTTGACCTTGTTCCCTGGATGTGTGTCTCAAACAGTCCAAAAGCTGCTGCTCTGAGGTGAAAGGAGAAGGATGGCTTTGTAGTTTTAAAAAACAAAAAAAAATGAAAAAGTGGAAGACCAGAGCAAAAAGGTCTTGTGTGACATGGGACAAGCTGTTCCATCACTTTCTCCTGTACCTAGGAGAGCTATACTGGTGATGTAACATTAGTTATTAGTCTCACTGCTTCAAAATACTTAAAAACATCTGATAATATGCAGGGGTTTTAGTATTGCTTTAGAGACTTCAAAAAAGCCTCTCATGTTAGAGAAGCCTTGCAGATGTTCTTGCTATTTTCCTTGAAAGGATTTATTTTTAAATAGGGTTTGCAAACCACATTTATTCCAGAACAGTCAGTATATTTAATCTTGTAATGTGTATTCTACCATCTCCAGTCTTTATCCCAACCCTGATCAAAGCACCAGTGATGGCTGCAATGTAGGCTAATAAAAAGTATGAAGGGAGTCCAGCAAACTTGTTAAGGCTTACGAATTTGTAACAGTAATAACCCAGCTGTGAAAGGAAATAAGAACGACACGTAATGAGAATAAAATATGTAGATAGTAGTGTCCTTTCAGACACCCCACAATATGCAAAATGTTCTGATTTCTCTTTACTTTGGCAGTCAAAATGGTGATTTGTCCACTTCCAAGAAGGACTTACAGAACTCCCTGTTAGTGCTGGCTGCCAGTCCTTTCTTTAGCTGGACACTGCTAATTTTGGGGGGTCTGGGATCATCCTTGTGAGGAGCAGTGCTACTGTGTGTGCTTTATCTCCTGCTAAGGGGCCACCCCTTTAAATCCCCCTGCATTTACCTGGTTGTAAGTGATGGGCTCCTGCTTGGAAGCCCTGAGCTTGCGCAGCTGCTCCTTGTCCTTCCGAAGGTCCGTCTTGCAGCCAATGAGCACGAGCGGGACCCCTCGGCAGAAGTGATTCACTTCAGGGTACCACTGGTGGTAGAGAAACAAAACTTTTACATCTGGCTTTGGTTTTGTTTCCTGAAGTCAAAACAATAAAGCCGAAGAGCAGAACCAGCATTTAACATAAGCTGCAATTTCAGAGTTTTGGAGTGGTTTATCCAGTGGTGGGGGCCCAACATGCTCTGTTTACACTACAGAAATGTTTACAAGTCCTACCCAAAGTCAGCTGCTGTATAAAAACACAGTGGCATCTGTCACTAGGCCAAAATGCTTATTTAACATCTGTTTAAATTCAGATGAGATCCTCTAAAGTCATATTTAAAACAGAATTTGGACCAAGTCTTGCTTTGTTTTGCTGGTACTGTGTATAAGAGCACTAAGTTTTGCTTTGAAGCATTACAGAAATCCCAGTAGGGACAATTGGCTGCTCTCATCTCTCTCCTGTGTTAAATATGCATGTGGTGGAAGTAGACTTGACTCTAAAATGCTCATGTGCACTGTTGGTCGTTTGACATCCCTACAGATAAAGCAGTGATTTCACCACTGCTCTTTGATCTTTTCAGTGTGTGTCAACCCCAGTTCTGAGCACTTTTGAGCTGTGGAGAGCTGAGCTCCAGGTCTAAGGTCTGTGACCTGCAGCTCAGCACACCATGAGTGATCTGTGCATCTACACACCCAGGGTACAGGACATTAAAAGCATCAGCATTTTTAATCTGACATCTTGTCATATATCAGGCGTCTGTAATTCATTTAGAAGGCTGAAGCAATTAGGAGAGGCTCTTACCTTGGCTGCTACATTGTCATAGCTAGTGGGGTTCATGACATCGTAACAAATTAACACGACATTTGTGTTCTGGTAAGAAAGAGGTCGCAGCCGATCGTAGTCCTCCTGCCCTGAGACACAGAGAATGGTTTGGATAAAAGAAATCTCTGTCCTGAACGAGCAGTATGATGAGAATATGCACAGACACATACTTGAGACCAAGAACAATGGCACTGTAATTGTACAGACTGCAAGTTTTTCATGCTTGTAAAATTCCTTCCCTTAAGTACAGGAGCTTCCCCTTCAATGACAAAGCTGATGGTTTACAAAATAAAACACATAACAGTAATATTAAACTTTTAGAGGTTTTAATAAAAAGCTTGCTTTATCCACCTGCTAAGGACTTAGAAGCAGTTCTAACCATTGATTGCCAAGTTGCTGCTCAAAAGCAAAATCATCAAGAGGAATCTGACAGTTATTGATTAAAACATTTGCAATATGGCAGTGGCTGCATTCTCCCAAATACACTTGCACATGTGATGCTGTGAGGACAAGAAACACTGTATTTGCTAGACACAAATGCTGAAGCAGAAAAAAGTGGCAAACCTGCTTTTCCCAGCCTGGTGGGATGAGAGGAAGCAGAGATTACACATGGTGCCTTCAGCTGCAGCAGCACACACAGGGTTGTACAAGCCATGCTTGTACAAGCCATGCTGCAGCATAAGCCAGGCTTAACTGGCCTTTGAAGCAGGACTCCCCAGCAGATCTTAAGGAATTCTGTTGAAGTCTGGAAAAGCAGGGGATTTGCCATACTTCTGATTAGGGATATTCTAGCACGTGATGCGACGAGAGGAAGCTGATTTGCTTCAGACCTGTGCTCTTCCCCTTGCTGTACATATGAATGTGCAATAATCACTGTGCCGGGGTCTGGAGGTGTCTTGCTTTGAGAGATTAAGTTCTGGAAAGCAGTAATTCCCAGATATGGTTGGCAGCTCAGGGGAAAACCCCAATCTTTTTCATTTAATGAGGAAGAAAGTCTGTAAGAAGATGTATTTGCCACCTGAATGCTGCTGCTGGATTCAGGTATGTCTCTGTGATGTACTGAATTTCCAAAAGGAGAACTGGGAATGCTGTTCCTTCCCACGATCACCACAATCCACACACAGCCAAGAAACTGCCCTGCAGGGAAGTTACACATCTTAAATCTTCATACTGATATTTCAAATGAAGGGATGTGGAAAATTTCAGTGTGCCCCAACTTTACAGCAATGATTCCTGCCCTGGCAGCCGCCTCAGTCCCAAGTCACTCATCGCTACCAACATGTTTGTCTCCAGTCTGAAGAACTGCAGATATCAGAAGGCCAATAATTTCATAATATTTTTCTCCTTTCCTTAATTTAAATGATCGGTTGAGATGCAGGTTATTCCAAGGCAATGCCTGCTGGATAAGTCGTTACTCAGTTTGTCTGAGATGTTTGTGAAATGGGAATCTTGGGTTTGGACCACTTTGTATTTGAGCTTCTGCAAGAGCAGTGTGTTCCATGGAGAGATGCAGAACAAAGAGGTTTTGATTCCTCAAGGTTTAATCCAGAAATAATTGACAAAATTATGCATGTTGTATAAACAGAGCAAAGACCATACTGCTTATCCCTTCTTATTCTCCCAATCCATCTACTTGTTTGCAACCAATTTACCATTTTACTGCCAAGATAATCCTCTAAATGCATTAAACACATCATGCGCCAAACTTTATTTCCCCTCCTGACTTCCTCTAGTGTTGTGTATGGTTGTCCCTGTTCAAGTTCAGGCTTCTCAGCTTCTAGCAATGTAGCTTATAAAATCAAAAGGTCCTCCAAGTTGTTGTTGGCAATTTGTGAGGCAGACAGGACTGTCCCCTTGGGAGAAACACACTCATTTGCTTGGAATCAGAACACACAGCTAAATTCATACTCTCCTGGATGGGATAGCTGAAAAAGCATCTTCAGTGATGTGATTTATGTTGTATTGCAAGTCAAAAACTATGGATATGCCCTGGTGAACTGCTCCTCCACCTTCAAATGCAGCTGTGCAGTTATGGGGCTTATAAAGCAAACTGAGACAACAAATGCATGAGAAAATGCTGCTGTACAAAACACACCTCCATGTGCATTTGGACTGTTGGACACAGAGCACAGAACAAGGCAGAGTGCAGGGACCAGAGGGGGAAGGTGAGGTGGCAATTGCTTCCCTTGTGTCACGGTTGGGTGGTTGCAGCTCACACGGAAGGAGAGGAAGCTGCTCTTTTAAGAGCTCAGTTGCAGCTCTTCAGTTCTGAGGATGTAATGGGACCCAGATCAAGCTGTGCCTAAACATAGACATCCCTCTCACTGAAAACAATCCCTTTCACCCCCTGTCCTCAAGTGTGGCTGATGAAATGCAAGAAAGGGCCTGGGAGACTTTTTCTCTCTAAAGCTGCTCAGACTGTGGTCAGAGTTAATTTGGCACAGATTTAGGCCTTCTGCTAGAATAGTTTCAAAAAGAAGGAACAGGGCTGAAAATAAGCAGTAACTGAATGTATATGCAAAGCCCCTGTGTGTGCTTCCTCAAACACAGGTACCTGTTTTCTTTCCCCACAACGAAAAACACGCTGTGGAGGAGTTGGTTAAATACCTGCATATGTGTGAGCACATCTGTGACTCCTGTGCCTTTGTCAATTCAGTGTAGCATCAGAGACTTTGGGTTTTTTTAAAGAAAAAAATCCACCTACCTGAATTCACCTAACATTTGCTAATTCTTTTCAAAGCTCCCACTCCTGTATTCCTCTGGGAGATGCTGCATAACCCACATCACTGCAGTCAGGCCCTGCAGTGGGGTGGGAGCTCAGGGGGTGGGTGAGAGTGAGCAGGAGAAGTGAAACCACAGGTCTTGGTCTCACATGCACGTTCACCTTTGTCTGCTCTTCCTCACCCCTTTGCCAATTCAACACCAAAGGAGTGCCAGCCTGTGTGTTGCTCAGTCCATAAAGGAGCTCAGCACTCATTGCCAGGAGAGGGTAAACGGCAGAGTCAAGACTTGACAGGCCAGGAGTGCCCAGTATGTGCTGCCCTAATGTCCAGCAGTGCTGTCCAGCTCTGGAGGGTCAGGAATAATGTCACATCCTGCTCCCAGCCCAGCCCAGCACTTCCTACACATGGTCATGCATTGTCTGTACTACCCCACATTCATTAGGACCCACATGGAACCCTGCAATGGTGAGCCCTTACAGGCACACAGAAATGCACCCAGTCCTCTTTGGTTTGTTATTCCACAGGCTCCACAGGAATGCCATGGTTAGTAGGTTGCCAGCTATGTTTTTTCAAGACTCAATTTAAAAAAAAAAATTGGGAAACAGACATTCTTGGCAGGAAGAAAACCAGCAGAAGAGGACAGATAGGGCAGGAGGGGCACACTGCAATCAAAAAGTTGGGGGTTTTTTTCTTATTCAGGCACGACTTCCCTTTCAAAGTTATGAAAACCTATTCTTGCATTCACTGTCTTTTAGAATTCCTCTGAAGGCCTGAGACTGTCGTGCATCTGTCATCGCAGACCTGAAAAACCCCGCTGGAGGCTTTGCCTGTGCTTCCTGTCAGGCAGAGCGAGCACCCACAATGATGAGGCATTACTTCCTCCCCAGCCTCTCCCAGCCCAGCACAGCTCGGTGAAAAAAGTGAGAAAGTCCTGCACTGAGTGGCACCAGAACTGAGCCTTGTGTCTGAACTGCAGCTACAGCACTGACACTGCTCCCTTAGTATGTAAAAATCAGAGTTCATTTACCTCTCCTCCACCTTTGCCTCTGTGGAGCACAGCTCAAAATGGAAACTCTTAACTGAACAAGCAGCTGCAAAGCCTGTTTGCAGACGAGGCCAGTGATATTACAAAGCCTTTACCCGTTGCGTGTGTGTACCACCAACTTCCTGCAATAGCGAGAGGTGCCTGAGGAGGAAGACAGAGCAGCACAGCAGAAAAGTCTCGCCAAAAATTGTTAGTCTATGATATTTTAGACTAACTCCTTCGCTTCACTTGTTACCAAAATTCTCGTCAACAAAAAGTAGCTTGAAGTGTTTGATTCTTAGGCACTTTGTTTGTGTCCTTCTCCTTCAGAAAGTAGGACAAGCTCAAAGGCTCAAGCTGCACAGGACTTGGCAATACAAAGAACCCTTCTAACTTTAAACTGAGCTGAACCCGTCTTTTACCTTCCCATGATGCTCAAGAACACACAGCTCTATCTAGTGTTGCTCTGAGCAAGATCCTATAAATACTGAAGTCTTTTCTGCAGTGGAGGAATCATGAAGATCTTTAGATCTTATAGAGTAACAGCTTTGCCTTCCCCTCCCTTTCCTCTTCTCTCACTGCACTGTTTGAACTTGGAGGACAGGACACAACTCTCGGTCCTAGTCAAACCCTGAAGGAACTCAACATCAGTTTTGTATTATTAAAAACAGGATGGGATTAAAATGTGTGCTCAAGTGAGTCCTTCCTCTAGCATAACTTCCAGTTACAGAAAGATGATGAAAAGCTGCTTGAATTAGAGTATGACACAGATATGTAACATGAAACTATGTAAACAGCTTTGAAACAGAACCAAATTTCCCCCTCCAAATCAAATACCTTAACCAAGGTGACAATCTCCCTGCTTTCTTTGCACCTAATCATCTTGCTGTGCCTCATGAAAAGCGAAAGAAATTTAACAGGAAGGGAGGAGACAAGTGTCAGCAGCCTCTAGAAACTTGTAGCCTTGTGGCCATGATGCCGTTTTGGGAGGTGAAACATGTTGGGTTTCAAGGTTTCCAAGTGAGAAATGGAAAGCAATTGCTCTTTCGTGGCAACAGTGGCAGCTCCGCTTCCCAAAGTGTCTCACGAGACACAAAATACACCCCTCTATTCTCCAACGGGGCAGTGCTTTGGTCCAAGACAGTTTTTAGAGCTGTGAACTAAATGTGGAAGGTACACACTGCCTGCTGGTTACATGCATGAACAGGGAAATCATAGGACATGAGGTAATGGTTTTAAACTAACAGAGGATAGATTTACAGTAGATACAAAGAATAATTTTTACAATGAGGCACAGGTTGCCCCATCCCCGGAAACACTCAAGGTCAGGTTGGACGGGGCTCTGAGCAACCTGATCTAGATAAAGATGTCCTTGTCCATTGCGAGGGGGTTGGATTAGATGACCTTTAAAGGTCTCTTTCCACCCAAACTGTCCTGATTCTGTGATAAGCCACCAGCACCAGGCTCAGGGAGCGCTCCCTGGGCTGCTGGTGGCTGCAGGTCTTGCGCAGAGCTGGGCTCTGTGTGACGCAAGGAGCGGGCACTTAGGTCAGGAGAGAGTTTAGTGCTGCAATCCTGGACCTGCCCTACCTACTGCCATCTCCAGATCCAGCTCCAAAGGCAAATGTTGGAATTTGTAGCATGGTGATTTTAAATGAGAGCTAGGAACTGTGTGACAGGCAAACACTCCACACCGACAGCAAACAAAACTCGAAAAGTTCTTTGTGTCAACACACTGTATTAAAGAAGTCCCTCTTTGGTTGCTCACACCAGATTTCAGCCCTTCTCTTTTCATTTAGGACTTAAACACAAACCTCTGGCCATTCAGTAGAAGCTACTGCACTCGAGAACAGTAATGTTGACACAAGAAGATACAACAGCAAATTGGGTGCTCAGCATCTTTACTGTCCTGTAGTAAAAATTAGCAATAAAATTCACTTCTAGATTAAAAGCCTTTAAAATTATCTTTTTGGATACCACATGCAGTATATAAGATGGCAAGTGCATTTTACTACAATTAAATCGACCGGACTGCATTCGGTTCTTATTTGTCCTGGTGTAAATTTGGAACAACTCCACAGGCTTGAACTGAAACAGATGATCTACAATGAGCTGAAACGGAGCACGTGTCAATTTTAGGGTTCATTTAGGAGCGCAGCTGGATAACAGAGTCTGGGAACTTTGAGGGAAGTTGAACACAAACCATTTCACAAGTTCCTCAAATGAACCTGAACAGACTATCAGCATTTTCAAATAACTTTTACTGCCATGGCCTTTTTATTTTGAACACAAACCAGCCTTTTTCTCCTTCCCTATTCAATCACACATGGCAGCAGATTAAAATATTTTCCTGGTTGATTGTATTATGCTTTGCATGTGGGAACTGGGTTTTAATACCGCCAGATATGTTTGCTATTTGGTGTGTGTTTCTGAATCAACTGAGTTGTTAAGATAATGAACAAGTCCATGACCAGAGCTGTCATTAGATAAGTGACCCTTTTTTTTCTGTAAGGCACATTTTTGTTTGCAGCAGGTAACGGTGGTTGTTTTGTTTGTACTTTAATCTCCAGCAGTCTAAACTGTGATATTATGTTAAAAGTATGCTCATAGAGAAGCAATCTGAAAATCTGTCCATCTTTACAATCTTTAAATATTGGTTTGGTTTAAGTTGACACAACAAAATCTGCTGGAGAGGAAGAAGAAAAGAAACGGGCGCACACTCACCAGAGCAGCATTTTACAGCAATAAACGCAGTTTCTGGTTATTTGCCTGAAGTTACGAAAGGCCGGGGCCGGGTTTGGGCTCAGTCCCAGGCCGGTGCCCCGGCGCGGTCCCATCCCAGGGCCGCAGAAGAACCGCCCCTGGCAGCCCGGCTGGGACCGGGGAAATGGAAGGCACAAGGTGAAAGCCCCTTACCTGCGGTGTCGTACAGGTTCAGAGTCACCTCCTTCTTCCCCACCGTCACGCTCGTCGTGTACTTCTCGAAGACGGAGGGCGCGTATTGCTGCAAAGGGAGGAGAAGGATCGCGATGATCTCAGAGACCTTTTCCAACCTCACTGATCCTGTGGCTCTGAGGAGCGGTTCTGGCGGGCTCCAGGGGCTGGGGCCGGCCCCGGCCGCGGCCCCCCAGCCCCGCGGGGGTGGCCGCCCCTCACCTCGGGGAAGGAGCCCTTGGCGTACACCATGAGCAGCGACGTCTTCCCGCAGCCCCCGTCCCCCACGATCACCACCTTCACCTCCTTCCTGCCCGACGGGGCGGCCGCGCTGCCGCGGGGCTCCCCCGCCGCGCCCTCGGGCACGGCCCCGTTGGCCGCTTCCATGGAGCGGGAGCGGGACGGGGAGCGGGCACGGCGCGGCCGGGACGCGGCTCCTCTCGCCCCTCAGCGCCCGGGGCGGGCAGAGCCGCCCGCGCCCCAGCGGGGATTGGCCGCGCCGCCGCCGCCGCCTCAGGTGCCGCCGGGCCCCGCCCGGGTCCCCCCGGGGCGCCTGTGGGGCCTCTCCCGGGGCCTCTCCCGGGGCCCCGAGTCTCCCTCCGCCGGTCCGGAGCCGCCCTCAGGCGTGAGGGGTCACCACGGGCACGGCCCCGGTGAGACAGCTCTAGGGCCCTCTCGGCACCGCCTCCCCCAGACCCACCAGGGCCGCTCCCACCCTGCACCCTCAGAGAGCGCCCGAGGCCCCTGTCCCCCTCTGCCCTGCCATCCACAGCCAGCGCTGAGGGGATGCTGCCAGTCCAGCCCCGATGTCCGTCCAGTCCCCAAGGCCGAGGGGAGAGCGGTGCCAGCCACACTGGGGGGGGGGGGGGGCAGAGACCCCCGAGGTACCCTCTGAAAGGGGCCTTAGTGCTGGCAGTGACTCACTGCTTGTTTTCTGCTGTATTTATTGCTCATGTAGGAGCTGACAGCTCTGCTCATCATCCTCTCATCACCTTCTCACCATCCAAGGTGAGCTGCGATGAAAATAACTGGAATTTCACATTCTAATTGCAGAGATGTGGTGGCCCGAAGCACCCACGTGGTGGGGTTTTGTACCGTGGAAAGCCAGGGATCACAACAGCTGGGTAAGTTTGGCTCTGGAAGGGGATCAGAATCCCTGGATATGTTTGGCTCCAATACACAGGTCAGGGGAGTGACACTGCATTTGTGACAGACCAGCTCAGACATGAGTCCACCACCATTCTGCACACAAAATTTCGTGTTTCTTTCCAAGCAGGGATTCACAGTGTGCTGCTCCATCTCAAACAAACCCTGTCAGTTCTTAAGAAATCAAAATTCTCTCTAAATTTTTTTGAAATACCACTTGTGGGAATAGCAACAGCCCCCCAAGGGCATTACTCGAGTGTGGTAAGATCGTTTAATTCAACTAAGGAAAAAAAAAAACAAACCAATACAATTCGAACAGGGTTTTGCATTTCCCCTGCACGGTTGTGTCACTAGATGGCCTTCCAGACCCAATGCAAACACCACCGCGCTCCGCAGCTCGGGCAAGGGAGACCCTGCTTTGTGCAGAGGGCAAACAAAAAGCTAGAAAAGGATATTTTGGCAACAGAGAAGAGAAGCGACCCGTAAATACCCAATAAAGTGTCATATAATTCAAATGACAATAATAAAAAGGCAGTCAAAGCCACACCCATTTAAAACTCACCATTTTACTGAGGAAAAAGTTGATGCAATTATGTAGAATCTGTCAAAAAGATGCTTTATGGACCAGTGTTATAAATCTTATATGGAACACAGTAAAAGCCATCAGCTCCTGTCGGCTGCAATGGCTGAGGGCTTTCTGACGGCACAGGAATGGATGGGCCAGGAAAGAATTTGTTTTGTCCTGAAATGATTTATTTGTACCTGGCTCAAAACCAGCATCACATTATGTATGACACAATCAGCAGATAGAGTTAGTAGTCTTTCTGTAACTGAGGATTGTAATTCAGGGTTGTTTTTTTTCAAGTCCATTATTGCAATAAAAGGGTTTTTTTGGGGATAAAAGTAATTTGAGGGCCACAGTTAGGCTTTTCTTGAGTTTGGGTGCTTTTTTTTCTCAAGTCTCACAAAACAATCTTTACATTTCTCACAGCTCTGTTTCCTTTTCCATTTTATTGTTAAGGAAACTTTGAGATCTGTACACCTTTAGATTCAGTAGGAAACAATATAAAATGAGCAGATGATAAAATCAACTGTAAACACTCCAAAGACTGTTTTTTAGTAATGGATGTTCTATTTGTAACAAGTCAACTTCTTACTGATGAAATATAACATTTCAGTGTCTCAGTTACTTATTTTTAATTATCAAGTGTGCAGTGCTTTGGGCATATCAAGTCCTGTGCAAAAGCTACACGTAATTTGCTGACTCTGAAAAAGCAAAGTCTAATTAGGAGTTGTGCCACTGATTTAAATGGAAGGAGATTCAGCCTCCTATTAGTAAAACTCAAATCTAATCATTATTAATTGCAAGTGTCCTTCTCCTACTTCTGTTTTGGCCTGTATATTGATTTTGGCACAAGTTGTTTCATCAAAACCTTGCACAATATGTGTGTGTGGAGATTCACAGAGAGCACAACAAAATCAAGGCTTTAATGGGGTATGGCAAATATCCATGTTCTGATCTTGGTACCAATTTGTTGCTTGATGATTGCCAAGGAAAAAATTAGGAAGGAGTGAAAGGTTAGCACATGGCTTAGGAAAACTGCTGGGAGTTTATGATTTTCAAGATTTTTTTAGATGTTATTGATGGGTAATTCAGGTTAGTTATGAGAACACCCAAAAAAGACTCACAGATTAGGTTTAATATTGAAGCTTTTTTACAAAACAGGGTGATCAAAGAAGTCAATAATCCCATTTTTCAAAATACCAAGCCTGGGGAAAAAGTGCTTGCAACCTCCTGGACTGTTCTGGTACCATGGAAGAACCTCAGCCATGTCCTTAGTCTGACCTAAGGAAACAGCACCAATGCCCTGTGCTGCCTCCTTCTTTGTCCCTTGTGATGTGCTTGAAGAAGTGGAGGAAACTGAGACTTAATAATACTAAAAGCTCATGAGTTTTGTGACTATAGAGAGTCAAGTGAGGGAGTAGAATAATAAATGTAAGCCTTTCTGCTCAAAAAATACTTTTAAATTATAAATATCTTAACAACAAATACGTTAAATAATAAATATCGACAAAATATTCTGGTTAGCTACATCCTTCTGTTTAGAGGAACTCTGAATACTGTAAAAGTTTTAAGTTTCCAATCAATTAAGCTCTAGCACAGTGCAAGCCCTTAGGCTAAGCAGCATGGTTTGCAATAATATTTCTAATGGAAAATACAAGTATTTTAGCTCACCAGCAAGGTCTCACTTATGGTACTTTTTGCAGACACAGTTGCAGAGAGGGGTTTGCACGTGCCATCTCCTGCATACTCTTATTTGGTCATATAAACTGGATAAGAATGGGCACCTGTTCTTCCTAAATATCTTTGGAACTATGTTTTTGAAATACACTTAATTTTTTCTTGATAACACAGACCCTAGTCACAAAGACCTCAACATAAACTTGACAAGAAGAACAAGCAGCCCCATTTATGTCCAAGGAAATATTCATAAACTTAGTTAAGAATGTAAATAACAAGACAGAGCCTGAAATATTTATTTTTTAACATTACCAGTGACATTAATTATTTGTGTTTTCAGCTAAGAATTCCCACTGCAGCATGTACACAAAGAGCAAGAGGCAACGCCTTGAAAAATTTACAGTAGGAAAGACAGACCCTAAGGAATGGGACTTACCATGTAAGTAGAGTGATAAATTTCAGATGCTGCACAAGGCCAGCAATTGTTTGTCATGTGCACAGACTCTTATTGAGGGACAGTCTCTGCCCCACAGAATTTAGACTGGGCAGGGCAGAGAGGGAAGGGGAAACTGTAATGTAGGAGAGCTGAACTGCAGCTGCACACACAAAGTTATGGTGACAGTGTCAGTGTAAGAGAAGGCCATGACACAGCAGGTGTACACTCAAGGTGATTCACTTTGTTTACAGAACAAATGTACAAAATTGTTTTTCAGCTGTGCTTTTCCTCGCAGTGCCAGCACTGCTTTGACCCTCGGTAAACCCTGGAAATACAGTTTTCAAAATCAAAGCTCCCAGTCTCCTTCACTCTCAGCTGCTTCTCTGTCTCCGTTTCTGCAGTTTCTTGCTGTTTCTCTCGCACATGCAGAGCTCTACCATCTGGTCCTCATGGCCTGATATTTTACACACACGCCCCCACCCCGAAAAATCCCTTGGGCCACATGATTCACCATCTATTCAAACCTTGCCATGTGCCTGGTTTTTTTGTGTAGTAGCCCCTACTGATGTAAATCCCTTGTTCCATAAGGGCTCTCAATTGCTTTTTTCACTGAAGGCAAGGCGGCTGTGACACCTGCCAGTTTCTAAGACATTTAACCCAACCTAAAACATTATTACATTGTTGTTTGGCTGAGTAGGAACCATATTTTTTTCCCAGTGGGAAGTGCTGCCAGAAAGGCATTAACTTTCTAGACTATTAAGTAATATGGAAAAATGATATTTCAATAAGAAAATTTCCTTTCTGCCTTTTTATGCCTCAGAAATAGTTCCTGTTGCACTTGGCTCAAGTAGCCTGTGCACTAAATCAGTGTAAAAATCTTTCAATAAACTAAATAAAATCTGTCCAAATGCTACCAGAGAGTTCAGAGGGCCGTGAAACAAAACAGGACAAGGGTCTGCAAAGGGAGGTGTGAGCTGAATTAAGACACAGAACTCAGCAAAATCAGGCAGCAAATATTCAGGCACTTTGATGTAGTTTGGACAGATTTTATTCATAAACCACACACTGATGACTACCTAGAGAGCAGCTATTTATAAGGAACACAGACTGTTTCTTGGGTTGTTTTCTCTGGTATGCTTTAAATCAGGGGTGCCAGCTACGTGGGCCAAACATGGCCTACCTGATACAGGCGTGGCCAACATGCTGCATTTAGAATCTCACCTTTCATTTGAAACTGAGTTCTTGGCTTTGCAGCTGTGGGGGGAAAAAAACACCCCACTTTACAAAGTGAAGTGGGTGCAAATCAATGTGGTAAAGCCTCAGCCTGATACCGCAGGGGCTTAGGGGCAGTTTCAAGTTTCTGTTGCTCACTAAAGTGTGAACTCCCAAGCCAAATTCTGCTGTGAAAAATGGGTAACACAAGGTTAAGATCATCCCTTGCTTTTCTGGAACATCAAGTACAATGACTGATCTCTGAAAAGCATGAAATGAACACACCAGTGCCTGCCAACACCTCCATGGCTCTGCCCCCGCCGAGCTGGGTGATGTGTGTCTCCCAGATGTGCTGGCACAGCTTCCCTGAGCCATGGGGAGGAATTTGACAACACAGGCTGGCAGAGCCATTGCAGAGATGCTGGATCTCATCCTCTGTGCTGAGAACTGAATCTGGAGGTTTGACAGAGGGATTCAAAACGCCTTCTCTCAGGTGAGATCTGCAGTTGTGTTTGCGTTGGTAGCTGGGGTTGGTTTTACCATGGGAACAGGCAGAGGCAGTGGGTTCAGGAGTGAGACACAGCCTTGCTCGTGGCTCAGAGAGAGCACAGGGCTCAGCTACAGATCTGCATGAAATCAGTCACCATTGGATGCTCTTCTGCATCCAGATCTGCAGCAGAGAATAAATCCCATCAGGAAGTAATTTTGGGAAATTTAGGGAAAGAGGATGTTGCAACACAATGCAGTATCTGACCACTCCCTTTAGTGTACACCCCTAAAATCCCTCTGGCTTATGCCTCCCCGTGTTTTCATTACCCAACACTCCACCTGACCCAGCAAGCACTGAAATGTTATTTTTTCAAAATTGGAGTGCTCTCCACAGTATCTGCTTTCTTCAGATCACTTTGCTCTTCTTCTCCATTCCCAAATTATGTAATTCCTTGTAGAGAGAGATTTTCTTTTAATATTCTTGCTGGTTCAGAGTCAAGGGAGGACTGAATCCAAGAGGAGTGTATGTTAATAAAGATGACGACAGCACCAGGGCAGGAGTTGCATTCAGCTTCTTTAATTTACACAGCAGGGATTAATATGGAGTAGATGAGTCAACTGTGGATGGCCAAATCTGGGTTACACTCCCCAAAGATCAGCTGGAGGATTCCACTAAACCTGAAATATGTGGAGTTGTACTTTTTTTGTAAGGCTTTGAGAACATCAAGTTCAAGTGAACCCAGGCTTGGCTTCCTAAATGTGCTTTCTGCCATATGAGTTACAGTGCAGCCTGAGCAAGTGTGTGGTTTTCAGAGCCATTGGAAGAGTCAGGCTTTGATCAACCCCTCGTTCCTGCACTGGCTATGCAATAGCCATCGCTCTTGCACCTGGCTCTCAAATGTTTTGGACAACAATGTGGGGAAACTGGGAATATTCGTGGGAGGAGCAAAAAAGATGGCAAAAGGACTGTGGATGAAATAGGGGCAGGTTTTTGCTGAGTAGTGAATGCACTGACATTAAAAGGCAGTTAACATATGAAGTGTGCATCCTCCCCTTGATATTTGTGCAAACTTCCCACAGGAGGCAGCAAGGGCAGACTGAAGAGATGATAAAATCCTCTCTTTCTATCCCAATAGGACATACCATAATTTCTGCCTGTTTTTCGTGGAGTGTTAGATGTATGGGGAGAGCTAAGCTAAGCTTGCTCTGCTGTTATCTGGCTGGGAAGCTGCTCATACCTCGAGATGGAGTTTTGGCAGGAGCCAGAGGGACTTGTGGCTTGTCTGAGCATTGCCAGGCAAAGGACAGGCCCAGACTGAGTTTCTCTCAGACCTGAGAACAGCCATAACCCGGCCAGAGCAAAGCCTGCACAGGAAGAGTGATGTTCAGAGCAGGCTAATTAATAACTAGAGGCACTGGAAATGGTTGTAACTGTGTCATGTTTGCTTTAGAGCTGCGATTTTTGGCCTGTGCCCGAGTTGTGGGAGCTGGACAGGCTGACCGTGCAGAGTGGCCTGGCTGGATGTCCTCACTGTGAGCCACCAGAGCAGGTCAGGGAGGTGTTGGAGCAATCACAGCAGTGGTTTGGGGTGGTGAGGGCAGGAACAGAGAGAGCAGCAACCTGACAGTGCTGCTCCAGCCCACGGGTCTGGCACCCTGCCCTGCACAGCTCCACACCGCTGTCCTTGATGGCACATTTCCTGTGCATTTCTCCCTTCCTACACACATTTCACCCTTCCTGACTCTCATCCTAACAACAGGCACTTTGTCAAGTTCCCAGTTCCCTGCTGGGATTAACACAGTAGCTCTGATTTCTTAAGGCAGGGAGATTTCCTGGTTAAAACTGTTCTAATTAAACTTACATCTCTCATAATGCTAAAAATGCCCCTGCGTGAAAGGCAGCTGAATTTGCTTGTAAAATGTCAGTGCCCAAAGACCTTTAATGGTCTTGGGAGTCTAACAATAGTATAACCAGTGCCTGTTCAAAGATAAGGGCTCCAGGCAAATGGAAGAAGGAAGCAAATATAACATTCCCCTGAATCAGACATCTTAGACAAAAATCTTCCAAGTACAAAACACATCTGGCTGTGTATTTGTCAAGTATTTTATTGGCTTGAATTTCACACACACACACACACACACACACACAGAGCTCACAGCAACTCCTTTCCACTGTAGATCTGGGTGGGCACCTCCCTTTTCCTTTTAGGACTCAATTTTGGACCAGGGGAAAAGCGTTCTCAGTCAAAAGGCCTCCAAGCAAGCCAGGGCTGGTCATAGAGGAGAGCAACAGCTGCAGGAATTTAAATTCCTCTCCCCACCCTCCCAAACTGCGCCCCTCAGTCCTCTGCCTGGAGAAGCCAGAGGGAGGAATGTCCAGCTCCCCTCCCTCCCTCCCAGCTCCACTGGCATTTCCTATTACACACCAATTGCATGTGAGGAGCTGACACCACAAAGTGCTTTTTCACGTGGGCGGCGGGGCCGTGGTGGAACCAAGGTTCTCCTTTGGTCACAACCCCCCCTCCCAGACGTTCGTGACACTTTTGTGCTCCCCTTTATGCAACACGTCAGGCGTTGGTGATAATTTACTGCCACAGGAACCGCTTCCTGCACGCTGCGAGCCGTGAGCCTTTCCGGACTGCTGGCAGGCACTGAGCAGGGAAAGGGAAAGACAACGAGCAGGGGAAGGTGTTGGGAAGCAAAGAGAACCCTGTTCTCCACCAGCAGCTCCCAGGAGAGAGAGGGGGAGAAAAGCAGCGATTGCTTTGTGGATTTAGTAGAAACTAACTTCAGTTAGGAGCTAGCAATGGCCTGCCCTCACGAAGGTGAAAATAACAAAAATATCTGGAAAGGGTGTCTTAATTTAAAACTTACCTTAAAAAAAAAAAAAACAAAACAACTCCCCCAAAAAACCTAAAGCAAGCACAAAAATAAATCAAAAAGTAGACAAAGATAAGAATGGAGCCTGCAGGAATCAAGTCTGAACAAAAGGCAGGGGCTGTGAAAGGAGAAAACCACAAATGGTAGGGGTTGAAATGTAAAACCTACAGTTCACTGTGAAACATGAAGGATGCTGTTGTATTCCACACCTCCTCTTCCTGGGTGTAGCTGTCTCCACAAGATGAAGGGCAGTAATGAATCAAGCTCCTTCCCTCTTCCTGTATTTTCTATTCAATTATTTGCAGGCTGTGCAAGTTCTGCTTTATTTCCCCTCTCCATATGCCACACTCTCCTCCTGGGGTTTTTTTATTCCGAACTATGCATTTGGCCTCTCTCCCATTCCTTTCTCCTTGGTGTGTGCCCCCTGCTCTGCCAGGATCTGCTGTCTTTGTAACCTCTGCTGTGCACATATGCTGGCTCTGCCCTCCCCTCCTGCCCCCCCCGCTCCTGGGCCACCGAGTGTCCCTTCGCTCCACTCTGGCGTCCGAGCCAGCCAGGAAAGGAATGATGTTCCTACGGCCACTGCTCCCGTTTCCATGCTGCTGGCTCCTCTCCACTGATCAAGGGGAACCCATGTTGCTCCCCTTGTACAGAGAAAGCTCTGCAGCTGCTTAGCAACTGGGAGCTGCCGTGATGCAGCGGCACAGAAAGGCGATGGATGGCACACCTTCCCTGAGCCTGCCCGTTCTGGCCCACTCTGCTGCAAACCAGGGCTTGGGGAGCAGCTGGGGTATTCCCAACTGCCCTGTCAGACAATAAATCAAGATGCAAATCCTTAACTGCAAGTTTGAGAGCAATGGTGACAATGTCAAGGGCAAACCAGTCTTGGTCTTGTGTCACATCACACCAGCGAGAAGAAACTGCTCTGATTTGTAAGCTCAACTCATTCCATCTGATTTTTGTCATCAGTTTCTGGCTAAAACGTTTTATACTCCATCACTTGTAATCAGAACATTCCCTGTATGTGCTGCATGTGTTAAAAAAGCTTCCAGGTCCCCAGCTACCATCACATCCAGACTGTTTAATGATGTGTCCAGAGACACAAGTAATTAATGCATAAATATCCTTTTAGATTACTTATTTGTATCTTCATTTCCTTTTGATGCAAGCTTTGTAAGCGCCCAGCTTCTCTAAATGGTACATTCTTTTCATTCCTTTTTCTTTTTTTTTTTTTTTTTTTTGTAAAACTGTACTGTTCAGAGGCCATGAAGCACTGAACTGTTTTGTGATTTGATGGCTTTAGAATGCTGATTAGAATTGCCAACCTTCTTGATTTATTTCATGATTTTTATAAGCTTGAAAGCATTCTAAAAAATAACCGGTTCTACATCCTGATGGGATCACAGTGTTTCAATAGCAGCTGCATTTCAATGGGCAAAAAGCAACCACAAAACATTCTGCAAGTCAGGTGTTGAAACAGCTTCTTTATTCCTTTATAGCTCAAGAACGATTAGATCTCTGAAAGCACTCACTCCCTACCTTACAGAGGTGGCTTTGTCATAATACTAACAGGTATAAAATGAACAGATCTAGCTTAAAAAGTAACAAAAAAACCCCCATCTCTGGCAAATATCCAACATGTCCATCAAAAAAAAAAGTAGATGTTTGTTCCACTACTGGGTATCACCATGTATCTCTGTACCCCAGCAGCCAAACATCACAGCCAACTAGTGATTCCCTGTCATTGTTCAAGGCTCACACCCCATGTACCCTCAGAGCATGCTGGGACACAGGTGAAACCTGTCAGGAGGTTGCTTATTTTGGTTGACAATTCCCTAGACAGATCATCTGCTGTTCTCAGGAAGAAATGGAAATTTCATGGCAATAAAAACTGAACAGGCAAATATCATGTCCATATTCCTACTCAATATTCCTTCGATATTCTTAGCCTGGTTTCCTAAAAATAAAACCGTCTAATGTGACTGTGTAGTTCTATGTCATTTTCCCCCTCCAATCTCAATCAAATTTGGCAGTGGGGAAGGAGTCTCAAATGTATTTAGGTCTTGAACGAACAGCTGAGCAGAGAACACATAGTAGAGGCACCACCTCTAAAAAAACCCCATCTAACAGGAAGGTCTCAAAATGCACTTTGTAACCACCGTGTCCTAGAGGTGTCACCTTTCCTTTATGGGTCTGCAACCACCTGTTTTGGGCCTTAGGTTATTTAATGGCTACATAATAGACACCACGGCAAGCAAACGTTGCAGTGTGCTTCCTGGCTCCCTTCCAGCTCCTAAGCTGGGCTTTCTTCCCATGAAACTGGGGTGTGGCAAGGGATGTTGTACAACCAGACCTCCTCCTGACACAATATTGACACGGCTCAGGTGTGTGTACACACACCCGGAACCAGGAAACACCCACAGTGGAGACACAACCAGTTGTTTATCTGGAGAAAATACAAAATCACGACCAACCAACTTGGTAGGTGACATTTTGCAGTAGCAGGAGGGGGTAATAAATAAAAATAATTAAAAGAAAAAAAAAAAAGCCATTGCAAGCAAGAACGCTAAGGGCTTGTCCTTTTCAGGAGGAACAAGTGTAAAGCCATACATGCAGAACAAAGAGCACAAACCTACAGCACAGGGTTGTCATCCCAAGAAGGAGCAGATCTGAGAGTATTTTAGGAGTCGTGCTGGGAAACCAGCTGAACATGAGCTGGTGTAATCCCTGGATTCTTGACAGAGACAGCTCAGCCAGGAGGGCTGTTGGCTTGGGTCTGATCCCTGCCGAGGGCTCCGTCCCCTTCTGCCCAGATCAAAATGGTGACAAACTGTAGCGTTCAGAGGCAGGAACAATTCCAGGATTAGTAAAGATGGACCCGAGGGGGAGCTCTGCAGTCTGCAATGGAGTATCAAATGCTCAGCCTGAGCACAGCTACACAGGGATGAAAATCTGCCCATGGAGCATTCCTCCACCAAGCACACTGAAGGGCAGAGACATCCAGAAACTGAAAACAGAAACTAGACAAGTTTAAAAAGGTACTTTGATTTCTAGTCTGGCAGGTAGAGTTTGATGGAAAAAATTTACTCTTATTTTACTGCCTCTCACAGCCCATTTTAAAATGAAAATCTGACCTTTATCTAAGATGCAGGTATGCTGCAGTTAAATTCTTTCAAATGAGAAAAAGCAACAAATTCACAAAAATCCCGAGACCTACATAATGCAGGAAGTCGAACCAGATGAACCTTGGTCTCTTTTGTCTTTTATAATCTGTTAATCTAGTTTCCTTGCACAAGCAATGGACTGTGACTTGAAAAGCTTCAATATAAAGGATTCTGTGTACAAGGCAGTCTAAAACAAAATGTTGTAAACAGTCAGGATCATTGTTTAGCAGAACAGCTGCATATTTTTTATTTCACTTTGCCTCTCAATCTAATTTGCTCTTGTTGCAACACTTTGCCAAAGAAATTAAATCACTTCTTATTGATAACAGACAGTGATATAATTAGCATAAGAGTTTTCCACTCAACAATGCCGGGGAGGGACGCTGCGGGCAAGAACAAACCCCTTTGCTTCAAGAATGTGCACAGAGTCACCACAAGCTGTTCAGAGAAAAAAAACCTTTTTTTTTATTCTTTCTCCCTGAAAGATCTCTTTCTTTATCTAAAGAGTCTCATGCAGCACACCAGGGTCAGTCTAACCCAAGTATGAAAGTCTGGTTTGACCTTTCTGGGATTTAAACACGCTGTACCAGAACATTTTGCTTTTCAGATACGAGGTTCAGCAGCCATGAAACCACCCACTCTGAGAGCACAACCGGTCTCAACTGCCTTGGCGACTTTTAAACTACATTGAACATTATAGTCATTCAGAAACTCTAAAAAACGGAAAGAAATTTTCATCTCAGACTTACAAAAACCATTTCCAGAAGTGCTGAGGACCCATACAATTCACTGGGGGGGCACGGCGGGCTCGCTGTCCAGCCCCTGCTGCCCCAGCAATTTCTGGCCCTGGTTTGCACGTACGCAGAGCCAGGCACAGGCGTTAGGACCTCTCCCAGCTGGAGCACTTCATGGATCCTACCATCGGGAACAGCCGTCCTGGACAATGATTAATCGCAGACAAAGATCAGAGTCCTGGAAAAATATGCAGAGAGATGCAAGTACAGACAAAGCTGTCTAAGCTCCCACAGTATTATGGTCTGGCTGTGTCGCTTCAAAGCCTTGCGTTAGGCAGAGCTGGTTTGCTTCAGGGTTAAACAGACCAATGTTACTCGTAAATGCAGGTATTGCTAACAGCCAAATATATATTTAAACATAAATTTTAAATCCCAGGAAAGTTAATAGCCCGATGCTGTTTAAAACTTGCTTTTTTTTTAATCGCTTCACGTGCTGACTTAACTCACTACGATGCAAGCTGCAGAAACGTTTTCACTGCAGTTCAACCCCCCCTGCAAAGCCGAGCCCAGCTCTGCGCCGTACTTTGATCTACACGTCGCCAGCTTCGGCCATTTCCAGGAAGCTGAAATGCTTTTCACCTCTATTGAGAAATACCAGAGGAGCATTTTAATGGTGTTCTGCTAAGAATAACGTCACCGTTCCTTCCGATTTTGCTGGCAGATGGTCACTGAGAGCCGCTGTGACCCAGGCTCAGCGCTGGCTCCAGCGGCTCGGGCGGCCCCGGCCCCGGAGCCCCCGACGGGGCTCACAGCGCTGAGGCAGCGCTTCAGAGCCAGCCTGGCACTGCGGAAACGCTTTTGTTGGTTGTTTTTGTTGGTATTTTTTTCCCCCTCCATGGAAACGTGTTCTGTTTTGTGCGGACGGTTTGTCGCTTGTTCTCGACAGAGCCTGACCCGGTGAGGAGCGAGGGGGGGAGCGAGGAATGGAGCGATGAGCGCAGTCGTTGCGAAAGGCGCGGGGCTGCGGTGCCTCCTTCGCGGCAGCACCCAGTGCTCTCCCTCGCACGGGAACAGCCCTGAGCCTCGGCACATACCACAGCACAGGCTGTACAAACCCACGGAGCGGCTGGTTCTGAGCCGCAGAACTGCGGGCAGGGCGCGCCCTGCCCGGCACATGCCGCTCCCGCAGGCAGCCTCTGCCAAGCAGCCACTTACCTTCTCCCTCCCTCAGGGTCCGCAGGACGGTCCTGCTCTAGCCTTACCAGGGAGGTCACCTCTCTACAGTGTTTGCTTTTCCTCCCTGTCCTGCCCTCTGAAGTGGTTGCTCAAGCCAGGCTTTCCTGGCTCACCTACTCTGGGTCTGCAGTGAGCACGAGCTGCAACTCCCCGCAGAGCACAGCGAGGCTTGTGAAGCTCCGAGATAACCCCCAGCCTCCACCCAAAGCTGAGCTGCAGCAGAATCTGCTCAGGAGACGAAAAAAAAAAAAAAAAAAAAGGCAAAGAAAAAAAAAAAAAAAAGGCGGCACATGTAACACCTCGGCGGGCCATGGCGGCTCCACTGCAGCACAGTCGGGCCCGCGAGCTCGGCGCTGCAGGCCGGAGGAGGCAGGGCAGCGGCTGCCCCGGCTCGGCGATGGCAGAGCGGGGGGGGAACAGCCCAGGAGGGGCAGAGAAGGAGAACAACAAAGAGCCATGTGACGGGAGCGGCGGCCGCGCTCCCCCGGCAAACCCGCTCCGGGCGGGGAGGCGGCGGCGCCGCCCGGCCCCTCCCGCGGCCAGCGCTGCTGCTACTGCCCGCCGTCCCCCCACACTGCCCAGGCTTTGAATTTGGTGGCTTTTTTGTGTGTGTATTTTATTTTTTTTGCGTGTGGGGAGCCGCTGTTTGTTCCTCTTTAACTCCCCCCTCCCTCCCCTCTGCACTAGGCGACTTCCATCTTTTGCTGTTTATAAAGCGAGCGGGAGGCTGCGGCGGGGGAAGGGCAGCGTTATTTATAGCACCGGGGCTGCGCCGGCTGTATCGGAGCTGCCTTTGTCCTCTCGGCCGGCCGCCCCCCCCGCCCGGCCCGGCTGGAGCTCCGCCAGCGCCGCTGCCGCAGGGCGCTCCCGCCATGTTGTGCGCGGGGAGAAAGAGCCGGCGCTCCCTTCCACAGCCCCTCACAAAGCTCTGGGGGAAGGGGAGGGGGGGGCGGGAAAGGGGAGAGAAAGGATAAAAAAGAAAAAAAAAAAAACAACAACCACCCCAAACCCACCATTTCCCTGCAGCGCTCGGGACGCCGCCAGGCAGCGGGGGAGAGCCCGCCGCGCCGCGCTGAGGAGGACGCCGAAGGGAAGGAGAAGCCATGATGGCGGCTGTCCCCACACAGCACGGAGCGCGACCGGGAGCGCCGTGCCCGCCCGCCGGCCGCCCCTCCCGCCGGCCGGGACACGGTGCTGCTGCAGCCTCTCACATAATAAACCCACCAGACTTCGGCAGGGAGGCCATTTCGTGGGCTGGGTGGCGGCACTAAAGCACAACTGCTTGTGAATATCAACTGCGTCACGGCTCCTCCATCTGTAACACTCAGGCTGCAAAGGGTCCCTCACTTGGAAGGAAACTCCCTCATTTTGGATTTACTTCCAGACCTCCTTTCCCCCCCTCTCTCCAAGTCACTGCCTCTCGGTATGAAGGATTTTACAGTGCTTTCTAGTGAGACATCCGCCATTAAGAATCACCGTCGTGAAAAACACCCCCTCCCATTTTGTTGCCTGTTTTTTGTCGAGCTTCTGTAATTAGACGGATAAAACATGTAAGGGATCCCTACCACCACCACCACCGCCTTCTCGCCTTTTTTAACATCAACCTCACTAACATCTTACTGTTTCACAGGCAGATTTTTTATTTTTTTTTTTGTGCTTTCAAGTTAACAGCCACGTAACGCCTGCAATGGATCCACAGCGTTTCTCCGCATAAAAAACCAAACCACCCAGGGCTGAGGACGGACCAAGAGCTTTGTGCAGAAAGAGAAATCAAATCCCTCCCTGAGAACAGACGTTTCAGAGGCACTGTTAGATGTTTCTGAGGAGAAGGAGATCACCACCGCTTTCAGACGACCATTGGGATCTTTCCACCCAGGACAATACCATTAGCCACAGGCCTGGGCTATATGTTCCTCTGCAAGGGCAAAAGGGTTTTACTTACTTACCCGCGCACCATAGTTGAATGCAGCTCTGAAGGTGAAGTTGTTACTCTTTTTTAAAATAACGGCTATAAGTATATATGATCTGTATCACCACTTCTCTCGTAAGTTTGCAAGCCAAAGCGTATCTTGTTAAGATAAGTTATGGATCTTTGTATGGCAGTGGTCTAGCATCAAAAAAAAGAAAAAAAAAAAGGGGGAAAAAAGCTATAGAAAAAGTTGTCCAGCTATGCTGACTGACCGTACGCAGCGAGGACTCCTGCTCAAGGCTTAAATCTACCTTCCTGTGGCAGATTTACTCTGTACATAAAAAGGACGTTCAGTGTTTTTCCACAGAGCACGCAGACACTAAAAATATTCTCCTCAATAGTTTTAGGCTGCACATGTCAGTGTGAAAACACCTAGTTAACATTTACTGGTTCTAAACAACTTATAAACATAGCTTAGCTAGGTATTTTGCTTTATAAGTAAAATATTTCAAAAGAGCATAAATTGGTTTAAACAGATAAAAACATAAGACATGCAAATGAAAGCTTAGCAATAAGGACCACTCCAGTAACATTAACATGAAAACTACACTTAGCAAGGACAGAATGGATTGGGTACTTACAACTTAAGAGAAAGGAAAAAAGCTTATAATAGTAAAATTGCCTTATTTTTTTGCCAGAATTTACTATTCCTATACCTATATTTAAAACGTTACCTTTTAAGCACCAAAGGAGTTAATAAAAATGGCCAGGAATCAAGTGTTTAACACAGGAGATAAATCTCTCAAATTTATTGTTCAGCCATCAAGCTGCTTAAAGCTTAAAAACCCCCAAAACAACGAAAAAAAATATAAAAATCATGTATTTACTTTTTTTTTTGGTTGGCATTCGAAACTGTTAACTGCTGACATAGGGTGTGCCGTGACCTAGTTACACAAGACAAAGATGGATCCCGAATCATAAGGGAGGAGAGAAAAAAAAAAAAAGTCCGCATTAAATTTTTTTTTTTTTTTTTTGGTTAAGGGCTTGGCATTATTTTTATAAATCTTCCTTCTTCAGTGGGTCGTCTGGCACCCGCGCTATGGAGGCTCCCACCACCGCGCGCGGTGCGGATTCACATGGCGGATTCCCCTCTTTGTGGAACAAAGGAAAAGCCCAGTTTGGCCATTTCGCTCCACTGCAGAAAAATGGCTGCGGGTCCCGCGGCCCTTCCTTGGCCGCTTCTGCCGCGCGGCGCTTTTACCCCGCCGTCTAATAACTCAGGCCCCATGGAAGCCGCGCTCCCATTGGCTGCGGCCGGGGCAGCGCGGCGGGCGCAGCCAATGGCGCGGCCGCTCGCGGAGCCGCCGCGGCCCCGCGCCCCGGGACGGCCGCGCCATGCGCCCGCCGCGCTCCGCCCGGCCCCGCGCCCGCCGAGCGCCGGGGGCACCGCGCCGCCCGCCCGCCTCTCGCACCGAAAACAAAATGGAACCTCCCCGCTGATTGGCTGCCGACGGCTCCGGACCTTTAATAAGCAAAACTGCTTCCCCCCTCCTCCTCATCCTCCATCGCACACAGCCCCCCCCGCCCGCCTTGAGTGTGTCGCCACCCCTCCGCCGCAGCAGCGCGGCGGGTCCGCGCTCCGCCCGCCCCCGCGGTCTCCCGGGCTCGCCGAAGTCTTCCCCTCAAAAAAAAAAAAAAAGATAGAAAGCAAAGCAAAGCAAAAAAAAAAAAAAAAAATCCGACCAACTTGTCCCACCTATAGGTCCATCTTGTTTAGAAACAGTTTGCGCTAAGGTAAATGCAGCGGGCAGATTCCACTCGCCCCCCCGCATGCCGTTAGCCCCGCGGCGGGGAGGGGAAAAAAACCCGCGCGTCCCGGCGGCGGCCCATGCGGCGGCGCTCGGCGGCGGCGGGGCGGCGGCAGGCGGCCGCGGGCCGGGGGCTGCGCGGCGCGGCCGCCGTGAATGTGCAGGCGGCGGAGCGCGGGTAGAGGCGTTCGCGGCGCTCGCAGCGGTGTATTGTGGGATCCCGGCCGCCGCCAGCAGCGAGCACACACAATATGTGGTGGCTCGCGAAAACGGGAGGCAGGAGCCTGGCGGGCAGCCCGCGCCGGTAACCGGCCCCATGTGAGACGGGAGCTCGCCTTTCGCCGCCCGGAGACGATCGGCCGCCCAGCGCGATGTCTTTCCGAGAGACCAAGGCGGGGGAAAAAGCCAAGCACCCTGAAGATCATGGCAAAAAGCAGAGTTCAAGTGAGACTGGGTCTTTTTTTTTTTTTTTCCTCTCCTTCGTTTCTTTTTTTCCTCCTCCTCTCCTCCTTCTCCCTCTCTGCCTCTTGTCTGGCTGGGGTGGAGGGGGGACCCGGCTGGCAATTCCCCCATTTTGGGGCTCGTTTCGCGGTGGATTTCCTCCCTGCCTGGGTGTGTAGAGCGGGCGGCTCGTTAAAAAAAAAAAAAAACACACCGAAACGAAGAGGTCTTTGTTGAATATTTTTTTTAACTTTATGGTTTTCCGTGTGATTTTTTTCTCTCTTTTCCTATTCCCCCTTCCTCTCTCTCCCCCCCCCGTCCAGGTTGGATCAACGGAATGGAGAACAGCACGCAAGCCAGCACTTCTGTCGAGAAAAGAAATCACCATTGGAGAAGTTACAAGTTGATTATTGACCCGGCTCTGAAAAAAGGACAGCACAAACTCTACCGTTACGATGGGCAACATTTCAGCATGCCTGTGAGTGGGGGGCTCCCGGGTTTCCCTCACTGTGTTGTGTCTCCCCCTGCCCCCCCCGCCTCCGTGTTACCGGCGTTTTGGGGGTTGGGGGTCCCTCCGGGTCGTGGTAATTCCCGCCGTGTGTGGGAGGGGGGTCTTGGGGGGACACGCACAGCCACCAAAGTTACCGCCACCTGACACTGTGTATTCAACTGTCAGGAGCCCAAACCTGCGGCTTTTTCCTGTGTTTCCAATCTGTGTGCATTTCCCAGCAGTATTGCAATTTGACACGTGTGTGTGTGTGCGCTTTCCCCTTCCCATGAGACAGCCCGTGCTTCCTTGGGGTTTATTTTTTCTTTTATTTGTGTCTTAAATTTCAAGCCTTATTATTGCTGCTTCTGTGTTTTCTCTCCTCCTCTTCCTCCTCCTCCTCCTAGAACTCTGGAATCGCTCCTGTGGATTGTGTCAGGGATCCCAGAATAGGGCGAATATGGACCAAAACTAAGGAGTTGGAGCTGTCTGTCCCCAAATTCAAGGTACTGCCCTGAATTTTGGTTTTAGCTCTGTATTCTTGTTTATCTGGTAGTGAAGCCTCAGTTCCAAATAGTTTAATGGACCATTTAAATGACAGTCATATTCCTGTTAACATTGTTATTTAGCAAACTGTTTAACAATAATCCTCTTCTATAAGGATAACGAGAAATCAATGCATCTGTCTAACGAGATCACTTGAAGGTTTTGGAGCTGGGGCTTTTTGGGCAGGGGGCGGTGGAAGGGGGCTCTCCACTCACAGTGCTGCTCAAAATACATCTTAGTAGCCCAGAAAGGAGCCGGTTCCAATGAATGGCTGAGGCAGCAGAGCCTCTGCTCAGCTCTGAGCTTCATCCCAGAGCCTCAGAAGCGGTTTTTTCCCCCCCAAAGTTTGCAGGATGTTTTAACCCTCTCCCTCCCGTGCCATCCTTAGGCCCTCCCCACACTCATTAAACAATGATGATTGTTTGTATCGCTCCCCACCTTGTGCCCCTTCCAGATTGATGAATTTTACGTGGGGCCAGTGCCTCCCAAGCAGGTCACCTTTGCCAAGCTGAACGACAACATCCGCGAAAACTTTTTGGCCGACATGTGCAAGAAATACGGCGAAGTGGAAGAGGTGGAGATTCTCTACAACCCCAAGAACAAGAAGCACCTGGGCATTGCCAAAGTCATCTTTGCCACTGTCAAGGGTGCCCGGGAGGCTGTCCAGCACCTTCACAACACCTCTGTCATGGGCAACATCATTCACGTGGAGCTGGATACGAAAGGTGAGGGGGCACGTTCCGGCCTCACGCGTTTTGGGGTTTACAGAGCCCCTGACCATCCCTCTTCCACCACGGAGGCTGTTGCAGAGGGCAGGAACCTGGTGATTAAAAATACGATGGGAGCCGGCAGCGGGTCTGGTGTCTGGGGCCTGGGCGAGTCACGTGGAGCCAAATGTGTTGTCTGTTGCTAAGAGACAGCCCTGTAATTTGCAAAATGCTGCCATTCTGCCTGTCCCCTGCCCGTCCCTGTCCCCGCTCACTGCTCTCCCATGTCCCCCATCTCCCTGCCCCAGGCTGGCCCCTCTTGGCCACCTGCCGGGGCTGCCGGACCCCGGGGCACCCGCCTTTTGCAAACTTGGGCTTTTTGGGCGAGTCCTGGTGGATCCTGGGACCCGAATCCCTGGGTTCTGGCAGCGGCAGCAGGGCTGGGTGCTGTCCTCTGCGTGCCTGGCATTTCATTGATACTTAGAGCACACTGGAGGCTGGGGCAGCAGAGTGCACACGCAGCACTTGTCAGGGTGTGCGAGTGTGTAAGTGTGAGACTGGCTCTTAAAGTGACAGGAACTCCCTGTCCTGGAGTAACCAGCTCCCAGCCCCACACCCGAGCCCTCGGGAGCCCAATAAAGTTTCTGGAAGTGTGAAGGCATTGTGTTTAGTCTGTTCTCTCTCCTCCAAGTGTGTTAGGGAAGGGCTTTGCTAAAATCTGCCTGAATTTTATAAAATATCTAAAGCTGAGGAGGTGTAGATCTGTTGCTGCTTGTACTTCTTCCTTCTAAAGGTGGCATTTCTAGTTTAAAACTGACTTGCTGCACTCCTTCTTGGGAAAGGACATTGCTAACACCATTTTCTTAAAAATGCTGTTATTTTTGTTCTGTACTAAAAGGTTTCAACAGTTTAGTGCAAGACCAGCACAGCAGTCGGTGTGCCACATGTGATAGACTAGAACAGGATGTTTGTTGACATTACTGACCACTGTTAGAAGAAAAATCACAGTAGTGGTATAATATTTTCTATTGTGAGCTTGACCTTACATGTGTATACTTTGAAATTCTAGTATCATTAATTTTTACAGACAGACTCCTTCCCCTGCTTTGAAATTTGAAGGTAAAAATCACATTTAAGAACAAATTAACCATCTGCAGATTTACTAATGTAAGCTAAAGCTGGCTCATAAGTGGTGGATGTCTTAATGAGAGTAATTTTAAACAAGCTGATTGTACTACCTTCCTCCTTGTTCTCCTCCATTTATAAACTACTCTGCAAGTCTTGACCAGGCAGCTGTTCCAGAAAGTTTGCAGCACATCAGGAAAATGAGGGGGGTTTAGTCTTCTGTTTCCTGGGAGAAAACACTGAAGTCTGCTTCAGATTGCATTTCTGGGGTTTTTTTTTGCCAGCTTTATGCTTCTAATGTATTTTTTTCACACAGTTGCTTCTCTTTCATTCTAAAAGAGTAGGACTGTCAGTGTGCTATAATCTGTCAGAATCAAGTAAAAATGGAATTCCTAAAATAGCATTAGCAGGTTAGGGCACACTTAAAATATATATATCAGTTTTAACATTTCTTTCTAGTATTTCACTCTTCAAGAGAAGGAAAGGTTGGTTAAAACCTTTGTTTTCATAGTGTAGAAAAATAAATATTAGGGGTGAAAGTGTCATTTTTATCTATCTGGAATGAGCATAGACCTGGGAATCTGAAACTAATAAATCCAGTCTCCTCATCTAAGACAGGCTTGTTTAGAGCAACTTCTTTGCCTCAGTTTATCCATTTATGGGCTGGACACAATTAATAATTGCCTGTTTTAGAGAAATAGATAGAACTCATTTCACATTCATAAACCTCTTTGAAACTGTAACTTTTCCTGCATTATATTGGGGATTCAGAAAGAATTATGAAACTTTGTAACAATTACTGTGTATTTTTTCAAAAACCAATGAAAATAAGCCTAACACTTCTATATGCACAGCACTGTGTTAGGTGTAGGTGGTGTGTGTTAATATTTCAAGCATATCTTCAAGCTCTTACAGTGAAAAGATCTGTTTTGTCATGACTTCAGTTGAGCTAAAACAGTTTATGTAGTTGAGGATGGCTCAGGACTTTTGTGAAATGAGATTTGATACCCAAATAACCTCATCTGCAGCATTTGTTTGAGATAAGTAAGTCTTTCACTACATAGAATTGTGCTAAGGGGTGCTTTGCTTTTGGATTTTATGGGGTGATTCACAGGGAGTTTGAGGTTTAATCCTACAGGACTTCTGCATGAAAGTAGTCCTGGTTTTGGGAAGATATTGCCTGAATTAATTTTCTGGGCTCAGGTGCTGGGTCTGTCCATTTTTCTGTGTATTCTTTATCTTTCAGAGCAAAATTCAGACAGTTTCAGGGTTTGATTCTGTTGCCTTTGAAGCTGATGACAGATTTCTTACAGACTGCAGAATAAGTAGGATTAAGTTTTTGTAGTAACGAAAAATTCAGTATTAAGAAACTGGGTCTTTGTAGACTTTGGGAATGAAAAGGCTGAGGGTCAGTAACACTGTATGGGACAGTTTGCTTCTCTGGCTTTGTTCTTCTAAGGATGTTACTGAGTACTCCTTAAATTATGGAGGGGAAAAAGGATTAATTGGTGTGTTTTGAAAAGGCAGCATTAACGGTTTTGTCCTCAGCATTCCCATGCACCGTGTTTGCATTAGTAACAGGCAGTTTCTACGAGCAAGGTGTGCAGGGAGAGCTTTCTGAAGAGGCTCTGGGTGTTGGCAGAGGCTTCTCCCTTGGGTGAGAGTTTCACTTCTCAAATCTGCAAGCTATTTGCTTGGCACTTTGGAGAGGAGGGAAACGGCTGCGCTCCAGAGAGCGTGGTAAGGAGCAGAGCTGCCAAGCAGGCTGAGAAGAGGAAAAAGGATTTAGAAGCCTCCTTGTCTTGGCTGGAGAAGGGAGTGTCTGACTTCTCTTGCCCAGCAGATTATTTAAAAATGATCCCTGGGAGCTCAGAGGTGATAACTGCTCCTCTCTTGCATGGATGCAGCGGGCTGGGAGCGGTAGCAGGGTCATGTGGGTGTCAAGAATGTGTATTTTCACCAAGATTGTATTATTCCTGTTTAATCAACTCTCACATTGTGGTCTGTGCAGGTGAGACCCGTATGCGATTCTATGAACTGCTCGTTAATGGTCTTTACACTCCTCAGACCCTCCCTGTAGGCACCGAACAGGACGTGTCCCCAACTGGGAATGAAGCTCTCCAGGTAGGTGTGCTTGGCTTTTTATTTTTTTTTTTTTTAAGAATAACTTTTTTCCTCCAAACATTAAAGTTAGCATTTTAACACTTTTAATTTAGCTTCTTTTTCCTGTCTTGCCATAGTTCCAGTGGATGTTGCTAATTCACATTTAAATATAACTTGCTCATAATTGCCATAGCAAATGTACCTCTGAATCAGAGCATGTGGCTGATCTGTGTCTCCATAGCACATGAAGTGCTTTTTGTCTTTCTGAGTGAAAAATGCCTCCAAACCCGACAGAATGTGCCCTATTAACATCAGAAATTCCTGCAGTTAGGACTGGATCAGATCTGTCCCTGAGATGAGATTATTCCCTTGAAGTCAGGGGAATGATTTACAGTGCTACATTTGGCCTGGTGTCTGTGGTGTGTAATCTCAGCGCTCACGGACTTCAGCCTTGCTTAAAGGCTAAAAGGTGGAAGGGAACTGAGCTTCAATAGTGGCATCAATTTTCCAGAATCTTAATTAGTTGCTGGAATCAGCTGTTAATAAAAGCAGTGGGCAGAATTCCTGAGGGCTTCCAGGGGTCCCTCGATATTTAGGGCACAATTCTCTGCATGGCTTTGTACGATTACCTGCTTCCCTGCAATCCCCACTGGGATGAGAGGGCGAGGGGGAAGGGAAGCCTGTTTGTGTAAAGTTGTCAGCCTCTTTGACTTGTCTAAATGTACTTTGGCTCCTCATTGTGACTTAAGAACCCACTTTAAGACATCAAATTTGAAAGAGATTTGGCAGGGATTTCTTTTCTCTACTTCTCTGTGCTCTTAAAATGTCATGATTTCATTAATTCTGAGATCAGGCATTCTCAGGACAGGTGAGAGCTATACCTTGAACATGGAAATTCCATTGATCTGAAAAAATAAATTTCTCCTCTTCTCCCACCAACCATCCCAACATCACCCAGGCAAAATCTCAGTATCTTTTTAATAAAATCATGAAGAGGTTGGTTCTTCCTTACCTCCCAGCAAGGTGCTTTTAAAGGCAGGAGGGAGGCAAGTAATGATTTTGCTGGGAGCCCTGCTATGAGCAGGGCCTGGCTGCTCATTTCTGCTGGTTCCATATCTCAAATAAAAATAGACAGATTTGTTCTTACTCCTTTTTCAGGGTTAGCAGCAAATTGATGGTATCCCCCAAAGTAGTCCCTTCTGTAATTATCTTTCAGATTGTTTCTCTAGATGCTGTGGTTTTGTATTATATTATTATCCTGAATTGATTTTTTTTCCCAATTATCACCAAAATTATTGCTTTGTGGGTAACTTCAGCTGTTTTGCATCATGTTTTTGACACTAGAATCCACCAACAAACTTATTTGCTGTTGTAGTTTAGTGAAATACTCCTGACAATTGCCTTCCCCCTCATGCAGAGCAGCAAAGACCTGACAGTTCTGCAGTCCCTGCCTCTAGGTCATGTACAAACCCCACTGAAAGTCAGTCTACACCAAAGGTGCAGAGATGTGGTTGTTGTCAAGAACCAACCACGTGCTTCCTGCTCATTTCTGTGGGTTTTAGAACAGTTGAGGAAGAAACTTTCCTGATGTCCATGTGGTCGTGGTCTCTAGGGGGTCACACCAAGAGCAAGTGCACACTGTTGAGTGGGTGACACGTGTGTGAGCATAGCAGGCAGGTGAGGGCTCAGCTTGAGTTTGCTGCTGGCATGTTCCAAGCAGGTCATTTTACAGGTGTCTCTACCTGCCTGTGCTTGAGAGAGGAGCAGCCAGCCTGTAGCCTCACCAGTTTGCTGTCCTGATGTGATTTTGGGGAGCTGGAGCTCAGTCCTGCCTCTCTTGCTACCAGGGGGATTCTCACTGAGCTCCTGCTTTGCATTATGGAAAATTGATTCCGGAGCTGATGATTAGTGTGGCACTGTTATGACTCAGCAGAGTCTGAGTTGGAGCAGGGCTGCTCCTAGAAACCCCCTGAACGTGCCTGTGGAGTGAGTTGCAGAGCAATGACTTGGCTGCTCTGTAGGTTTTTGTAGGGTTTCAGTTTCAAATGCCATAGTCAGTAGTGCTCTGCCTGAGCATTCATCTTCGGGAAGGGCTTTAAAAAGGTGCTTTTGGCAGTTGAGAACTTTTTGTGCCTTTTATATGTGTAGCCTTCTCCCTTGTTACAGATGAATGTTTGGAAGAGAGGATGGTGGGGCAGCTCTGCTGCAGAGGTTTGGCTGCAGGCTGGCAGTTTGCTGCTTTGCATGTTTTGATTTGTTCACAAAAAAAGATAAATTGGTAATCTCACATCTCAGACTTTTTAAATTTTCTTTCCTATATGCAATTTAGACAAGCCTTACATCGTTGATAGAAATTGGAATTCTTTCAGATAAAAGTGGTGAGCAAGTCTCCTGTTCACCTGATGCACTTGGGTGTAGCTTATGAGGAAAACTGTCTGCTTTCTTCTTCCTCCTCTTGCAGACAAGTTCCTCTTTGCTTGCCTTTTTCTTTTAAATCAAAGGGAACTGTTAATAATGGATAATGGTTTGTGTTTTCAGGGACTCTGTAACCTATTTATATTTTGGTCGTGGAAATCAGTGTGAACTCTCGGGTACTCAACTCCTCTGAAAACCAAACGGATTAGACAAATATCTTTGTAAAAGTGTGTGTTTAGGTGCTTTTCTCTGTTCTGTTTTCACAGCTGACAGATTCCCTGAAGCGCCTGAAAGACAGTAACCTTTCTTCCACGGGCTCCTCTGTTACCCCAAACAGCAGCACGCCCTTCTCCCACGACACAGCCTATTCCAGCTGTCGGCAAGACACCCCGAACTCGTACAGCCAATTCACCCCGCAGTCCCAAGGAACACCTCACACCCCACGGTTAGGGACGCCGTTTTCCCAGGATTCCACCTATTCCAGCCGTCAGACAACGCCTGTGTACCATTTTGGGCAGGACAGTGGGTACAAACCCAGGAGACACGAAACAAAATTTACGGATGCCTACAACCGCCGCCCGGGACATCAACATCACTACGTGCACAACTCGGCGGGTGTGTTCCGAGGCACGGAGCATCAGTTCAGTACGTACAAATCCCATCAGCAGGAGCCAGTTCAGTTCTCTCACACTCCTCCCCTGAGCCACTCTAGTTCTTCGAGCTACAAATCTGCCTTCTCTCCCTACCAACCACCAGCTGTATTTCCCCAATCCGACGAGCAGCAGTTTCCCCAAACTTCCAGGGAAACGGAGTACCGGAGACCTGCGCCCCCTCCCACTGAGATGGTTGTGGAAAGCAGTGCTGCCCCTAGCATCGATTTTGTCCCAGTGAAGGAGAAACCAGAGGAGCCTCCGCCCTTGCCCGACTCGAACTCTGTTCCTGAACCGAGCACAGCATCCTTCTCTCAGACTCCAGAGAGGAGCGAGACCCCTGGCACCCCCACCATGGAGTCTGAAATGCAGCATAACAGTTTAGACTCAAGGATTGAGATGCTCTTGAAAGAGCAGAGAACAAAGTTACCCTTTCTTAACGAGCATGACTCGGATAACGAGATCCGAATGGAAGGTAGCCCTATTTCCTCCTCTTCTTCCCAGCTCTCTCCCATCACACCGTACGGTTCAAACTCTCAGCCCGGTTTCAGGGGGCAGACGCCTTCCTCGCGCCCTTCCAGCACGGGCTTGGAGGACATCAGCCCAACGCCGTTACCTGACTCTGACGACGACGAGCCCATCCCTGGGACAGCTTCTCTGAGTCAGAATTCCCGGGGGACATCGGAGGCCAGCATGACTCCCAGTGATCAGCTGGGCAGGACCTCCAAAACTGAGACCTCGGAGGCTAAGGAGATGGTGCCTGGTGACCAGACTCCAACGTCAGAAAAAATGGACGAGGTGAGTGAGCTGGAACTGCGTTGTGGAGCTCCGTGCTTGCCCCTGGAGCTGGACAGGGCAGGGGATTGCGCTCGTCTTTGTGTCGTCAGAGCATGAGGTTTCTGGTGGCTCTTCCTTTTACTCAAGGCAGCTGGAAATGAGTTAGACGTGACACAGAGTGATGGTCTTAATCAACTTGCCAGTCTCCAGCTTTCCATGTTTATAATATCAGCCTGCTGCAATTTATAGCTTCAGGAGAGCTCAAGGACTGCACAAGCCACCAGAGTTTGGCCAGTGCTCATGCTGTGTGAATGTCCTGAGTGTTGACAGACACTTAAGCCACTAGAGGAGTTAATGGAGCACTTTCTGCCATTGCTGTGGTCCCTGAGCAGGGGTGTGTATGTAGCCACACTCTTGCTTAACGGGGCTTTCATGTTGCACTGAAGTATTGAGTGTATACGATGTTTGAAAGCTCTCCAGCTATTTCTGCCATCTGGTTCAAACGGGAGACAGTTGCTGGGTTTTAATACTCCCTTTGCTCGGTTGGAAGGGGGAGGTAGTTGACTTGTGGGGGATGTGCTCCACTGAGTCTTCCAATAATAGAGCAGAGCTCGCTGCCTCTGCTGGGGCATTTGTGGCTGAAGGGAGAGCGAGAGCGGAACAGTGTGGAGTGGTGCCAGCAGACAGAGGAATTATGTTGCATGGCCTGTCTGTTTGGGAGGTCTGTTGCAACAAATGTGACTATCACTGCAGTGGACGTGTGGGTCCTATTCTGCTGTGTCAAGGAACACTCAAAATACAGATCTTTGCAAATGCCAGGCCCTTTCTCCTCAGTGTTTATAATGGTCATGCAAGGGAATGAAACTGCTGTCCCTGCTGTACAAGAACGCTGCAGTCAAGAGGGCTGGTCTCGTGTAAATGTCCCGAGCGTGGTAGATCAATTTAATTTACTCATGAAACTTTGCCGGGGTTAAGCTGGCAGAATAGATTTCCCTCCAGTGGTTTGCAGTTATGAGGTTTTCACCCGAGAAGCAGCTGCATTTTGGGAGAGGAGGAGCTGCTCTGGTAGCTGTGGGCTTTGCAGAGACTGGAGGGAAAGCTCTGCAGCAGTAACAGAGTGCAGATCTCGGTGCTACACAGTGAAAACAGTGTGACCGCGCTGGATATTTTGTTTTTTCTGCGGGCCTTTCCAAACCTTCTTGTCCTTGCAGTTGCCAGTTTAGCGTTTGAAACAATTCAGCTGCTTGAGTTCTCATTCATCATTGGGGCTGGCCCAGGCTCCCCTCTTGGGAGGCAAGTCCCTGGCCCGTGGGGCCTGATGATGTGTTAATTAGGAATGGAGTTTTGATTCCTTGAGCTTGGTCTGGCAGGCGTGAGAGGGGATACTCTTGGTTTGCCTGAAAAACAATGAGGAAGACATGCCTCATCTCCTGCCTTTCTGGGTTTGTATTTGCTGTCCTTGCTCTCGTGCAAGTGGGTTGCAGCCAATTCTGAGTGTGTTTAGGAAGGTGGGTGGATGCCAGAGTGGTGTGTGGGGTCAGGCACTTTCTGTAGCGGACACTGGCGTTGGGGGACTGGCTGGGGTGGGATGTTGTGGGCTGTGATGTGGGGCAGCAGCGTGCTGATGTTGAAGCCCTTGTTAAGTCTTTGTTTCTCCTTAATGAGATGCGGGTGTCAGTAGTTCACATCGATGGTTCTGTGATACAAAATGATGTAAATGTGTCAATCCTCTGCAGAAGTCAGAAGGGGGACAGCAGGGTCTTCATGCAGGTCATTGCTGCCCTAAGTATCTCCTCCCCCTCCAAAAAAGTTGATGTTTGAGCTGTTTATTCAAACCTCCTCTTGGTTACAAATCACACTAAACTATTCTGGCATGTTTGAAAAGTTGCCTGTGCCTTTCATTGCTCCTTGTGATGCACAAAAAACAATTTCCATGTGTTTTTGCTTCCTTCCCCTGTCCTTCTCCCCCACAGTTTTTTTGCTTTAGAAAAAGGCTCTGCTGGCTTTCCTCTCTCTTGCTGAAGGAGCAGAGCTGAACAGTGACTTAACATAGGCTGAAATTTGAGCTGCAGCTTTCCAACTGAGTTAGAGAGGGGCATTGAGTCTGTCTAAGGGCTGGAAAGCTGAACCTCCGGCTTCAGCCTATTGTGATACCACTATTCAACTCCAGTCCTTCAGAGAATCCTCCAGCAAAACAGAGGGAAGGCAGACCCGAATATTTCTAGTGACTGTGTGGCTTGGGGAGTGGAGCAGGAATGACATATGAGTGTAGGAAGGGCTCATTAAGTATCATAAGGAAGCAATAAAGGGCAGAGAGTTTGAACTTCTTATTTACTTCATATTTGGCTCTTCAGGGGTCAGAGCAGCCCCAGGCCAGCTCTTTTGGGCGAGTTCTCTAGCTGGGAAAATCTCAGGATTCATAAGGATGCCTGCAGAGTTGCAGGGAAGTTTCTCCTGAGGACGTCATCCTGTTTCCCATCAAACAAGCATGATTTTTGTCAATGTAACATCTGCTCTGTAGGTGAAGCGCTGTCAAATCATCAGGCAAATTATCCCCCCCAGACTTGCCATGAGTAAAGGAGGTACAGCCCAGCCCCAGCAATTGCTCTGATTTATCATACAAGACCCCGGAGTTTGATTTCAAGATCCGGTATGATACTCCTAAGCCAGAGTTTGGCAGGGAGTTTGGGTGTGGGAGAGGAAGGACCGTGCATCTGTCTGCAACACCTACCCCAACTAATCTGGGAGCAGTGATTAAGGTCTGCAGAGAAAGTCCTGCTAAGCTTAGCCAAGGGACAAGGCCGAAGTGTGGAACTGAGTGGGATGTGGGCAGTACGAAGTAAGGAGAGGAAAAGGATCATTTCCAAACAGCACAACCTGCCAGCCAGGAAGACGGGGCAGAGAGGGCTTTTTCAAGAAACTGGAAGATGGCAAAGAAAAAAAAGGAAAGAAAAAAAGTTGAGCTGCATTGTGATATCAGGAAATTTTTGAGGGTAGCAATGTCCAAACTTACCTTCCTGTGAGCTTGAAAAGGTAAAAAGGAAAGAATTGTAATAATTTCTTTTCACAGGATCTTGGCTGTTTCAGAAGTGCAAAGATTAAGTACGTACAGTTTGACGTTTTGACATCCCATCTGAGCCAGGTCTTGTTTTGGCTTGGCTTGTGACAGGAAGAGGCCCTGCCTTTGTGCTGGGGAGGGTGGCAGGATTGCAGCGAGTCACTTTGTTGTATATTGATGATGTCTTTCATGTTTCAGCTTATGAATGTATCAGTTTGTGTGCATAGCCAGCGTGTAATAGGGAGACTGTATGGTTGACAATGGTATTCTTCCAGATGTATAAGTACGAAAGTACTTTTTAATTGAGGGTTCAGCAGTCTCTCGTCTTCCTGGTAGTTTGGCTAAGCACTGAGTTACTGTGGAGGGAGGAGTGCCTTAAAAACTCCAAAGATCATCATAAAAATAAAGATTCTAAAATGTGAATGAGGCGAGAGCAGTTCTGCTGTTTGCTGTGAATTTTAGCAAATGGGTTGGGGAGTGAACTGAAAGTCACACAGTGCACAGCAGCCCTGGAGACCCCGAAAGCCACTGCTGTCACCAGCTGTCTCACCCGGCTGTTGTGAATGCTTTTAATGCCGTGCTGGGTGCTGAGGTGCCTCTTGCAGGACAGTGTCAGCATCCCTGTGACAAGCTGTGCAGATGCAGGGTCCTCTCACAGTTACCCAGGGAGAATTTCTGAGCTGGGCTTACACACAGACGACGTGGGTCAGGCTCAGCCCTACAGGAAACTCTGCTGAAGTCCCTGAGGTTACATCTGGGCTGAATTTGCACTTGGTGTAAAAGTATCTTTGGGTTCTTGTGTGGTCACGGCCAGAACTGGAAGAAATTTATGTTGAAGTGTCACACTGTCCCTCCGGAGCCTTAGCAGGATGTGATGACATTCTCCTCACAACACTGCCTTGTGTCTTGTGTGGCTCCTTGCTGCTGCATCCCCATCCAGTCTGGGCAGTGTTTCAGTAGCTGGTAAATGATTCCTGCAGGGCCAAATTCAACCTTTAGTTGTCATGAACACTTGTGAGACAAACCAGTGCCCCAGTGCCATCGGGCAGCGAGAGGAGCTGCCAGGGGGTTCGCTGCCAGCAGTGCCTGCAGTGGTTGCCCCAGGAGCGGTCTGTGCCCCTTGGAGCTGAGGTGGGCAGGAACACATCTGTCTGTGCCTGCAGAAGGATGTTCTTGTCCTGTACCCTGCTTTCACCCATGGATTGTGTGGATCAGAGGCAGCCCTATGTTCCTGGGACGTTGTTGATGGGTTACATGGAGCCTCCTAAGGATGAACGCAGTTGCACCCTTCTGAGGGATGTTTCTGGGTTGGATGGTGCATAAGTGATTTATTCAAGGTAAATGCACATTAAGGTTGTGAAGGTAGAGCCTTAAGAGCCAGGAAATTTGATACCTTCGTTTCCACAGTAACTGTGCAAGAGCCCTTATGCCCATAAGTAGCTGTTATGTATGTATAATATATATGGGTACACCTGGGATCCAATTTACAGCTGGAGTGGGATTCATCATTCCTGGAGGGAGATGGGGGGAGTAGATGTGGCGAATGGTTGCTCTCAATGTAGTTTTTTAATTGAAGAAGGGAGAAAATCCTGAGAGCTGTGATTTATGCCCAGTCTCATAAACACTTTTTCAAATTTTCCTGCCTCCTGAGCTCTTGTGAATGCAATCATGCCTGACAGAACCGGTTCCTAATGGAAACTCAAAAAATAGGTGTATGTTATGACCATGACTTTCCAGCAATGCAGCCAGCCAATGCCCAGGCAGCAGAGATTTGGATGACTGCTGTGGTTTTACATGTGAATTACACCAGCCATGCTCAACCTGTGAAATTAAAATGAGAGTGGACTGCTTAAGCTGTGGGTTCAGCTCTGCCTTTCCTGACCCACTGCACAGCAGCAGCAAGAAGCCACGGGGACTTCAGGGGATCTTGCAGAGTTTAAGCTTGTTCAGAAAAAAAAGACGGCACACAAATCCCTCAAAAGGTGATTTAAATGTGACACTACACTGACACTGGCCCCTTTGAGAGCTCAGAGATCTGTTCAGCCCCTGTGTCTGGAGGAGGGAGCAGACTGGGGCAGGACTGCAGCCCTGTGTCCTTCTGGGTTGCTTGGGGCTGAGGGTCAGTTCCCATATAACCTGGCCAAGGTAAGGACATCCAGGCTCCTGAAGCAGTGGAAGTGCAAGGTGTTGTTATCTTACCTTTTTTTTCAGAGCTGATACTGGAAGACCCCAGGCAGGGACTGCTTCCTTGTGCAGTGGTTCATCTACCACACGACAGCCTGCTGCTCCTGCAAAAATTTGTAGAAAGTAGAGAAGTGCGTTGTGTTTGCTAACTTGTTTCACTTTTGACTTTTTGAATTTGGCTCAGATTCGATTCTTGGAGTGCTTGCAGAGTGGTTAGCAGAGCAGAGGGCTTGACCAGCAAAATGTGTTCAGTTGAGGAAGCAGTAGTTTTAAAGTCACTTTTTCAGAGCAGGATTGCATAGGATTCCTCTGGTGTTCCTAGTGATACACCCACTCATACATGTCTGCTTGTCGGGAGGGGGGAAAACCTGAACGGAAAAATATTTGGCTGTTTTGGGTTTGTTTTTTTTGGATACTTAACAACTTCGGTAGAGTGAGAGAACATGTCTCTTGTTGATAACAGAGCTGAAAATGGTGAAATGCTCTGGAGTGTAACTGAAAAATAGAAAGCGGGCTGTGGTTGGGAGGCTGAGTGGTTCTTTTACTCTCACACCAGGCCAAGGCTTTGAGGCTTTTGCATTTTGCATACCTGATAGAAATGACATTGCCATTCCTTTTTATAAATCACTGTTGCTGACAATGCTCTCACCACTACCTCAGTTCGTTCTGTTTTGCCACTAGTGACTTTCTGTAAGTTTTCAGTTCCTGGTGGGCTGGCTGTGTACACTTGAATTGCTTGTTAATAGGCAGAGCACTGCTTGGTTTGCATTTGTGTGATCTGTAGATGCTCTGCTGCACTGGAAACTTAGATCCAAATTACACTGTTTAACCATAGCATATAGCTGAGGGTGCAATAATATCTGCAAATCTGAGCTCTACACACCATCCACAGTTAGAGAACCCTTGGCATCTTCCTTTTGCTGCTCGCAGAGTTCTTCCTATTCTTTCCAGCACTCAGGTTTTAGCAGTGAGGGTATTGAATGTTCAGATGTCATAAATGCAGGCTGTGAAGCCTCACATTGAAGTGACACGTTTTCCTCACAGTTTCTCCAACCCATTATCATTCCAGTTGTGTTTCGCATCTGATGGTCGTGAAAAGTGACCAAGGGAATGCAGACAAGTTGCTGGATGGCGACGTGTGTTGCAACATGCAGTGACACTGAGAAAACGTGCCAGTGTGTTAGGTAATCAGTAGAAATATTGAGAAGATAATTGCTGTTACCATATTGTGCTGGCAGCCGCCAGAACAGCACTAATTTCTGGGTCTGGTTTTGAAGAAGCCGGAGCAGCCGCTGTGTTCTATATGTGTCTGTGTCTGACACAGAGCACTGAGCAGACGAGCGCTTATTCAAATTTCTGCTGGCTGGTGCCTTTCCTGGAGTCCTCTAAATAGATGCAGTTCATCAGTAGAATGTTTTTTCCGTATTGCACCGATTTTGAGTCCCGTGACTTTGCCATCCCCCCTTGTATTAATTTTAATTTTCAGTTTGGGGTACTTGTTTGTACCTACTGAAGACGGGGCAAAACTCGACATGAAACTCGTGAGTTCGTTAACTCTGCGCATCACGTACCTGCCCACGAGGGCTCCTTTGACCCAGACGTGTGACTGCTGTCTCAGGATTTATTGTGAAATTTGCAGTGCTTGCTTTTGGAAATGCCCATTCATCATGGGCATGAAAGATTGCTCAGATTTTGTACTCCTAAAAACAAAGTATTTAAAAAAAAACCCAAACCAAAAAAGAAATGGTAAAGGGAAAAAAAAGTATTTTAAAATGTTTTTTTTTTAATTTGCGTAGCACTGAAATAAAGTCGATATCTGCCCCCACACGTTTCCAGTGGTGCAGACAGGCCTTGTGAGGTCAAGATATATAAATACATAAAATAGCAAGACAGCAAATTGGGGTTTCTCATTTCTCTCCAGGTTGCAGTAGGTGGAATAGGTTTGCTCCTCGGGCTGTTGCAAAAGTGTTGCTTCAGGAGCAGTTTGAGTAAAGGAAGTTGTTGGTGGCTTGGGCTCCACAATCGCCCTGTGCACAGAGGGCACCGTGAGCCTGCGCAGCACAGCCCGGGGGGAACCGAAACTGCTCCAGCACGGGGCTGGCAGCAGTTCTTTGGTTGGGAGGGTTGGTTGCAAAAGGGTCAGAGAGCTGGGGCTCAACTTCCAGTTTTCCCTCGTCAGAACTTGGGTGTTTCGACTTTGTTGCTTTTCATCGGCGTTTGGAGTCGCTGGCTGCTCCGGACTGTTTGGAGTGTTTGGAGTCTGTGTTTGTGGGGAGTTGACAACTGTTTACCAGGTGCAATTATCACACACCTTTGACCAGCTCACCTGTGCTTTGCCCAATCTCTTTCTCTCTCCATATCAGGCAGTAAGTCAGGGACATAGTTAGGAAAAAGGCTCTGAGATGGTGAGGAGGGGAGGAAGAGGAGAAGCAAAGATGGTCTCCTCAGTCCTTCCCGTCTTTCCTCCTTGCTTGCACCTTCAACCATTCAAGGTGGGACGTCCTCAGGCTCACCACTGCCCAGATTCCCTGTGTCAATGAGTGCAATGGCACGGAGCCTTGGGAAGAAGAGGGCTAAGGATGGTGAAGAAAGGATGGGGTTTTGTTTTTCCTGGGCCTTTTGCTAGTCTGATCAAGGGATTGGATATCTGCTGCTTTTGTGGGTGATGTGGAGTGGGAGTTACTGTCTTATATCCATTTTTTTTTTCCCAAAAGAGCTGTGTTTTGCTGTGAGCAGATAGAGTTTTGTGCTGTGTCCAAGTGGTCTGTCCTCCTCCAGCAGCGCAGGATTAACACGTGTTGCACACACCAGGGAGACATTCCCTTTGGAGCCTGGGGAGGGATTGCTGAAGTAGGCAGCTTTTTTCCAGGTTTCCCTGTTCCCAAAGGAGCTTGTTATTTCTGGTGCCTTGTGTATCCCAGGCAAAACAAAATATATCCATTTCAGGTGATAGCAGTTGTTTTGGTGGAAGCAGGAGCTGGTGTGATGTTGGCACATGGCTCTGGGGACCGTTTCCCAATCCAGCCCTTGTTGCTAAGCAGTTGCCAAATGTGGCATTTTGGTCGGCAGATGTGGCCGAGAGTTTCCAGTGCAGATAATTGACATATTGTCTTTGAAGGATGCAGATAAATGTGAGCAACTGTTATCATGGTGCTACAAGCATTTTGCTATTGTCAGGGAAAAAAAAATACTTGGAAAATGTGAAAATCCTTCGTACTGCATGAAATTATTCAAATTACAATAAAGCATAAAGGCCAGTCTACTGGTGGAATGGATGCCTTGGAGATGTGCAGGAAGGATGCATTTTGACAAGGGAATCTCAACAAGTTTATTGCTTGGTAATACAGTGTCAGGTGGGATGTACCTCCCAAATAACCTTAGAAAAGTTTTAACAGCAGATGGTTTTGCAATCCTGAGGGGTGTTCCAGGCCAGTGAGAGGCAGGTAGGTGGTGTGGGTTTGGTGGCAAGGGGCAACCTGGCCCTTGCAGAGCCATTCTTGGAGGATGGTGTCCTGATGCTGGAACTGCTTTTAGATTCCCTGGCAGCTGGCATTGTGCTGGGAGCACTCAGCCTGGCTGCGAGGCACCAGAACTAAGCTGTGATCCCTGCTGGGTTGGAGGCTCAGGCTTCAGCTTGAGGAAGTCTTGTTGCATGACTTTGTTTTGGCTCATTGCTGGGGCACACATGCTGCAGGCAGAGAAGTGGCTTTTGGCACAGTGGCTGTGGGGGCACAGTCCTTTGGGGGGACCCTGGGTGGCTTTTGCAGCCCAGCTCCTCTGGTTCTGTATCACTGTGGGGTCTCGGAGAGGGGGAGGCAGACAAGAGAACATGAGGAACATGGGTTTGCACTGTGATGTGAGGAACATGGGGTTTGGGGTCAATCACTGAACAGTAGGTAAAGCTTCCACATGCCTTCTGTTCTTGCTCTGAGAGGGTTTATGTGGAACTGCTTTCGATGTCCAAGTGGAGCTTTAGATGGTACCATGCATTAAAAGAAAAAAAATCCAAAACTCAGAAGGGCAGCTCTGAAGGAGTCTGACTTTGAGTTGGGATGGAGCTTATGTGAGGGCTGGATTTTATTGTAAGTGAATTTGGGGCTCAATGTACAAACGGAATTGTAAGAAGGACGAACGTTGGACTCTGGTTATGACCCAGGTTTTGCAGTGCTTTTACTGTTTTAACTGAGCTCTGGAATCAAGAGCATTGCACAGTGCAGTTGTTCTAGTGAGGCACAACCTTAGAATCAGGTCCAGTGAGATGTATTGATGATGGTTTGTACTGTAAGTACCACTGTGCAGCTCCGGTGCTTCAAAAGGTGCTGAGACTAAACTGTCCTAAGTAATAAACTATTAGTTGCAAACCACCAAACCAGCTGTTCCTGCACAACTGCTTAAAAAATAAAAAGATGCCCGTGCCTTCCAGCTGGTCACCTGGATCAGTGAGCAGGGCATGGAATGCATGAGCACAGAGCTGTGTTTGGCTGATTTTGTGCCTTTCTCACAACTATTTCACATAACTCTTTAAATTAGTAACCTGCCTTTTCGAGACTTCATATGTAACTTCAAACTAGGGAACCAATCTAATGGGAAAGCTGCTCTAAAAATTACAAGTGAGACTTGTGGGATTGAGAGGAGTTTAGATGTGTCTGCTCAGGTATGGGCTGTAGAGATGCTGTACTGCCCTGTGCTTCTGCAGGGCTTCGTGCTCATTGCCAGCATTTTAACAAAGCTCTTTAAATCAGCTATTAAGGAAGTGAGTAGAATAAGTGTCACCAACGTGGGGAGGAGGCCTGAAAGAGCCTGAGGGCTGGAGTGGTGGGTCTGAGGAACAGAACATGGATCACCTGTCACTGGCTGCTGCTAACAGGCTCTGCCCATGTACATGCAGTCCTTTCACTTGAACAGTCACCTGTGGGAGAGCTTGATTACAGCTCTGCTGCAAGAGAGAACAGGAGACACTTTGGACTAACTCATGAGTTAGCAAGGAAACATCTTTATCTTTCCTTGGTTGTCTGTGTTGGGGGTTATTTCGTCTGGGTTACTGGGAGTCCTTCAGTGGGAGGTCAGGGCAGTGGGTGCCATCACAAGCCCTCTCAGAGCCAGGCTGTGTGTGGTGATGCTCCCCTGGGGTCCCTCATCTGCTCATGACCAGCAGATGAACAGTGATCTTGTTCAGTAGTTGCTGGTGGACCTGTCTTCCACAAACATCTAATCCATTTTTCAGCCCATCTGCGCTTGTGAGCCTGCAGTGTCCTATGGCAGTGAGGTGCACAGCTCAGTTTTGTTTGAGGTGCAAAGTGTTTCCATGTGTTTGTTTAAACCTCCTGCTTGCTAATTAGGGGACAGGTGGGGAAATGGGCATACTTTACCTCTCCTCTCTTCTTTGCATATTTTATGCCTGCACAAATGGCAGTGGGAATGCAGCCCAGCTGGGGGGTATTTCCACTCTGGTGCTTTAGAACAGTTGTGGTTGCATGATTTGTTTTGCATATAGCGGGGATAGTTTAATAGTAAAAGTGTGATATCTTCTAAAATGCCATGAGAAATGTCATCTACTGCACGGAGATTATTTTTGTTAAGGGATCAGTCAGCAGCTGGCAGCCACAAGGGTTATGTTTCCATCACCTGAGAGGAGTGGTATGGGGAAAAACTTGTGTTTCCCTCACTGAGCAGGTTTTGGACAGGGACAACTTGAAGGTATTTCTGGCTGGATATTGCTCTAGGCTTCGTCTTAGAAAAAGGAAGGTTTTTAACGTGTTAATTAATATGTTACATTCCTCAGCTGGTGTGCCTGATTGTCTCCCCTCTGACTGCACTTAGTTAAATGTGAGTACAGCAAGAGAGGGAAAATCTAAGCAGGAAATAAAGCAGTGAAAAATTCAAGATGCCTCCAGAGAGAAATGTTACCAAAGGGGAACTGTTTCTTGCTGGCCTCACCCTTACTTTTGAGGAAGAACTTCTCTATTCAGCTGCTGGAAATAGGCTCCTCGGAGTGAAGTGTCTCCTGTGGTGTAGCTGGAGTTTAATGTATCCACGGCGCTTTGCTGGGAAGGACTTGTTAGGCTTGTGTTGTAATGCTCAGAAAATGAGGAGCCTGCTAAGCTCATTAGGGTGCCAGTCATCGTTTGTGGTCACTGCTGTGACAGTCTGGCCACAGCCAGAGAGGGTTTGTGTCACCTGAGCCCCTCGTTCCCTAAACAAAGGTTTTGTGCCTTTCTCACTGTGTGGCTGCATGCCAGAGACCTGGAGTACCTCCACCACCTCCACTGGGGGCCTCATCCAAAGTGGGTAAATGCTTTTTGTCACTCAAGATCACGTGGACTGCCTGAACCGGCTTCTCTGCAGCGGTTTTTCTGGGAATTTCAGAAACACAGCAGATGTCCCATTGTCCTCTCTGGGATGATGGCAGTGCCTGTCTCCAGAACAGAAAGCCACAGGTTTTCTTATTTGAAACCATACTGTGTAGCCACCATGACTGCAGTCAGGATGATGACAAGGTCCTATAGACCTTGTTAACAGTATGTTCCCTCTTTCAAGCTTCCTTATTTCTTTTCAAATAGCAGGTACTGGGCTACAAAAGAGCTGCTGGAAGGAGAGTAGTGCTAAATCTGTGTGACCTCCCAGGCCAGCAGTGGAGGGCTCAAAAAATCTCACCGAAAATGCTCAGGAAAGGTTCACATAAAAATCAGGACTTTAACTCTTTTCCCTTGCTTGTTGCACACTTTTTGGAGAGTAAAGCTGTACTTGTTTGGAAAGGGCTCTTTTGAGATTCCTCCATCAGCTGTGGGCTTCTGGGTTTTCTTGAAGGTGCCAAAACCACTTGGGTCTCTTTGCTTCCCAGCCACATGGAGAGATCAGGACTGCATCTGAGAAATTCAGGACAAGCGTGGCTCAGGCTCTTGGAGAGGGGAAGGAGAAGCCAGGCTCATCATTTGGGATGCCTCTGGAGAAGGAAGGCAGGTGACTGAACTGCTGCCGTGGGATATACTAATGGCACCTGGATCTGAGGGCGGATGGCAGTGAGCAGGAGAGCGTTACAGGATGATACTGATGAATGATCTGACAAAACATCTTTTTTTTTTTTACCTGTTGTCCTTCAAGTCCTCGATTCCTTCATTTCTGCCCTCTCTTTTGAGAAGACTCAGCATTGCACAGGTTGTGTAGTGGACATCCAGGTCTTGCAGATGAAACCACTGTTGATACTAACACTGAAATGCAGAGAGCACTGAACAGGGCACTGAAAATGCTGCCCTAACTGTGATAGCCACGTGATTTCAGATACTCAGGGATGTAGTAATACTATGTAAAAGGGGAAGAGTGTCAAACTGGTCTACTTCTGCTGATTAGAAGTTGTTTAAATACAGTATATGTACAACCTATTCTTCAACAGGCTGCTATCAGCTGGGAAGCTAGACTGTTTTCCAAGCTTATCTGCTTTCTTATCATCTTCTTGGTAGCAAGATCTGAATTCATGGCTCCATTTGACCCAAGGTTTAAGTATGAGGGTGAGGTCAGGGGGTGGCATCTGAGCTCCTGCCTGGCACTGAACTGTGAGGTATCTGTGTACTCTGCACATGCAGTTATTGCAGGGTTTTGTTTTTTTTACTTATAGGTGGACTCTGATCTAATGTTGCCAGTTCCCTTTATCTTTGATTGCAAAGTACCTTCTGCTCTTTAGAAATGTGGGTGCGTTTCTGCACACCAGCGTCGGGAGCGAGAAAGAGCATTACAGAATCATTTGGGAAATGAGTTCTCTGTATACAGGGTGATTTCTCATAAATTGTCTGCTTTTCTTTGCATCTTTAGTAAAGGAGATGCTGCCTCAAGCTCTTCATCTTTTGTGTGTGGACAGACCTTAGAATAAAATCTGTGGATACTAGCTGAGGTGGCAGAAAATGACAGGGGAGCCCATTGCATGCTTACCACCACCTTTCTCTTTTCCAGAGAGACTGTTCAGTTCCTCTGTTGGATTTGGCTGGTTTGTTCCCAGGACTCTGTATCACTGAACCTGGTGTCTGAAAAGGGCTTTACCTGAGTAAAGCCAGTCTGGCTGTATGAAAGTCTTTGGGAGAAGCAGAGAACATTCCCTGACTAATTTATCTGTAGGGGGTATTTTCTTGCCACTCTACCATCCTTTTATGCATGACTTAGCTTCCCAGCCGACTGAAGCCTTTGAAGTTAGATTGCAAATAGCTCTTCAGCTGTCCCTTCCCCCCATCTAAAATAGGGACACTAGAACAACCATCGCTGTGGAAAGAGCCTTCCTTGTTACATGGCTCCCCAATGTTAACACCCCCCCTCTTTTCCTCCTTCCTTTTCCCTACCTCCTCCTCCCCCCCCATAAAGAAACCTTTTTTTTCCCCCTTAATAAGATCTACTTAAGACTTGAGGGAAAAGGCCATGGTTCCATGAGATGGTAAATCCAATTTTAGGGTGTTTCATATGTGATGAAAAACACAGTGGCCACATGACGCAGCCCCTGAATTGGCACACATTCGCCCTGCCAGTTCGGATTTGTTCACATAATGCAGGAGGGGCGACTGTCCAGCCTCACGTCGGGGCACACACGGGCTGCCCAGGCATCCCTGAGCTCGGGCTGGGGGCCGCTGACTCCCCACTCGTACTCTCACTGTATTTTGTGATCTGCCCAGTTGTATCTTCACGTTGGTCTTGTCTCAGATCTGAGCAGTCCGGGGGTCTGGAAGTTTCCATTTGAGTGTGGACCCAAATGTGTTGCGTTGGCCTGTCCATGCAGACACCAGAGAGCGTCTCTTGTGCATGGGAAGCCCAGGGGCAACGTCTGGCTTCTCCAAATATCCCTTCTTTGGTGACCTTGCCCACAGGAACAGTGTAACCACGTCATATGCCATGAAGTTTGCAGTTCAGAGCTTCCTTCCCCTTTCCTGAATTAAGCCATCCCTTTTGTGGAAGGCAGTGCACTTGCTAACAAACAGGGCAATCCCCTCAGTGAGTTATTGCCTTCTTTACCAGTTCATCTCTTCAGGCTTTCTGCTGAGGCAGATCTGGCAGTTGTTCTCCCACTGGCTTAGTTCCTGGCTCAGAGGATTGCTGTCCTAGGAATTCATGTTGAAAACTGAACTATGGTGCTGTCTTGCCAAGAGAATGGATTTTTGAAAGTACTGAATGGTGGTTGAGTCTTCTCACACATGAGTCTTCGATCACATTTCTCAAGTGGTTTTGTTTCTGGATCAGTGAAGATCTGGTTATCTCAGACCACACTGCATGGGCTTCCCATCCCTGTCCTCTTTGCTTCACCAGGAGTTGTCTGTCATTCCCTGGATTGTTTGCTAAGTGAGAGAAGTTCTTAGCCTCATGGAAATGCCTAGAGGCTGCCTAAGTGGGTGTTTCTTACTCCAGAATCCATTTCAACTTCTGGAAGGAAGAATCCACACATCGTTTCCTACAGCAACCGGAGCTTCTCTGTACAGTCAAGTGAAAACAACCTGAACACCTCCTGTTCAATCATTGCATTAATTTCCTTCTGTTTTTCATGTTTTGTTGGTGTGGATCATTTCATGCCCTGGGTCACGTCAGGGGCCTTAGATCAGAAATACTGATTTAAGCTACTGCCCTGTTCCTTTCCTTGGAGACATTAATGTTATTGCACTGTCCTGTGAGGAGACAGAGGATAATCCCCTCTGGAGTTGGAAACAGAAGTGTCAAGAAGTGTCAAGACCCATCTCAGCTGCTCAATGCACGTGAAGGCCTGCAGGAAGCTGGAGGTGTGGATTTGCCTGAGTGTGGGATGCTGTGTTTGACACTCCTGCCCATCCTGCAGAAGTCATTTTAGCTCATTTTGTCATCTTAATTCACTAGATTTTCTGATAATGGCATGGACTGTTGGGCAGCCTTCCAGCTCTCCTGCTGTCCTTAAAACACAAGTCAATTTACTTCTGTTCCTGGTGTCGGGAAGTACTGGAAGTGAGTGAGGAGACCTTTTCTCTTTGTAAGCATTAGCCCCACATGCTCCCCCCTCTCAAGAGCCCTTCCTGCTGTACACTGAAAGCCCAGTTGAGCTCCTTCCTTACATCCTTCCAAATCCCAACTTGTGGCATCTCTCCACGTGCAGGACGGTCTAATTAGGGACCAGCACCCGAGGCAGCACATTGTGAGACACAAACATAGAATCTTGGTGGGATTTCCTGACTCCTGTCCTCCTTTTCTGGGACTGACAGAGACTTGTGGGGGATTCTCCTGCTGTCCTGTGGTTTGAGGTATTGACTCAAGAGTTCCCTCTTGGCATTAGAAGGAAAAGTAAGTGGCGTAAGCTGGGCTGGTGTTTACAGTGCTGTTTGTTTACAATGAACACTTGGGTATTATTGTCACTCGTTTTACTCGTTGGGCAGCCCTGTAGGTGTGGAGAGAATTGTCTGTGCCACAGAAGTGCTGCAAGTAAGTACCAGACCAAAACACAACCCGAGCCAAGACTGTTGTGTGTGTGTCAGGTGGGACATTGTCATGGTAGGGAGCATGAATTCTTTTTTTCAAGTAGAGAGAGGTTCTTTTGCAATTGGTAACAGAGAGACCAAAACACCCAAGTAATGTCCTGTGAGAAATCCCTGCTCCATTGCAGCCTTTGTGGTGCCCCTTTTTGTGGGGCATTGTGTTGAGTCCATCGCTCTGATCTGTGTTTGCAGCCTTTGCCTGTGAGTTAATTTACAAAGCACTGTATAAATACGTGACTATATAAAAACCTTGCAGTCTTCTGTTCTGCAGACAGAAATACATGTTGCTGGAGATATTTATAATCACTGATTTGTAATATGTAAATTTTTCCATTTGCCTTTTACTGAGCTGGGCATTTTATTATAGTGCAAACACATCTGAGAGCTGTCTTGTCCCAATTAAAAGCTGCTGTGGTTGCCATTGAGGGCTCTGACAGCAGCAGGAGGATGGGAGCTCTCTCAGCTGCCCAGAGGAGGTGGAAAGACCTGACTAACCAAGGGGGAGGAGGCAGTGACCCAACTCCAGTGTCAGTCCAGGCTGTGGTGGTGGTGGGCTGGCCAACACAAGCCCCCATGGGTGCTGGTGACAGCACAGTCACCTGAGCAGGTTTAGAGCTCACCCAGGACCGTGCAGGCAGCAGATTGCTCTGTGGTTTTGTTGCTGCTGTAGCTGAACTGCTGGCAAACCACCTTGAGTGGCTCTACCCTCCTGTCCTCCACCTCTGCAACCCCAGCAAAGCACCGCCCTTGCGTTGTCCCTTCAGAGGCAGAGCTGTAATTATGGTTGGCAAAGTAAAATCACTCGTGCCCATTGTAAACGAGGGTGCCTCGTTCCCGCCTGGCACCGCGAGGTGTGAGCGCTCAGCAGGTCCCTCTGCCGCGTCATCCTGCCCAGTGCTGCTCTCCCAGCAAGCCAGGAGGGCAGCTCGGAGCCACAGCTCCTCTTCACAGGCTTTGCCAAGAACACATGGAGCCTGCAAGCTAAAAGCAGATTAAAAATGAACAAAGCAACACCCTCTGAAGCCCTCGCTGGGCTTGTAGATTTTGAGCAGCAAGAGGTATTTGCTCTGTTATCAGAGTGAATGGTGAGATTCTTTGGGCCAATCTTGAATGAGCTTGTAGTTTTGTGAAGGAGTTTTTAATTGAAATTGTGTCTTTGAGGAAGAGTTGGGGGTGGCTGGTTGATGTCCTCAGGCTTCCTTTTTGTTCTGGTTGGTGGCATAAGAAATGTGTCAGATTTGAAATGCCTCGTTCTCTGTAAGGAGTCTGGGAAGGGAGAGCTGTGTTACTGGGTTACTTTCACCCAGAAATCAAGGCAGTAGTGCCATTTCCCTCGTCAAATGCAGAGCACAGGCCATGAGGAGCTTGGTGTGAGCCCAGTGTGGGGAGACTGCTGGATCTGGGGAATAGGAATTTGGAGGGACCTGGAGTCTGTTCTTGACTCTGTTAGTGACTTGGTGCATGACCCTCTTTGGTCAGTTGTTTTCTCTGGAGGCTTTTTTTCCCTTGCTTTTTTCGTAAGAATACAGAGTTAGACTTGATCACTTGTAAATTGTTTCGACCCTTAGATGAACTCAATCCAAAACCAAGTGATGAGTGTTTAACCAGGTTATGAAAACTTTTTGTCCAAGAGTCACTTTTGATTTTAGTTCTGGCTTTATTGAAAAACATTAAAGCTAATGCCCTTGTATTGTGCTGAATGCCATTGATCCTGCATTTCATTATTTTGGTGCACCACAGCTCAGCCAGGTAGTGTCATAGTTGCTACCCTACCTCAAATATAAGTAACTTGGTACACAGCAGAATTTTTAAGCAAAATTGGCTGTAAGCTGATGGTATTCAAAACGTGTTCTGAAATTCTGGGTAAATTCTCTATCAGATGGTCTTTTAAAAGGAAATGGGAGCATGTGAAGTTCCTCTACCTGTAGGAAAGGTACTGAACAGTGTGTACAGTGAAGGTACACATGCAAATATTAGGATGTAGTTTCTTCTTTCTGCAGGTGTGAACACTTGCTTGCAAAATGGGTATTGCTCTGAGAGATCGATACCCTGCATGCAGTGGCTCTACCCTGTCACTGTGCAGGCTGATCCAGGAGTGGCATCCCAGGATGTTCCCTCATTTAATTCAAGAGGCTCTGCACACTGTGCTGGTGTTAAAGGTGGCAATTAGCATTTTGGGTGAACAGTGAATGAGGCCATTTATAACCAGTTACGCTGACATGAATCTCTCCCAACAAATTTGCATCATTAAAACACCTTTGGAAAAATGTGTCATGCGTATAATTAAATACCTGTTTTGCTAACTCTTAATTTAATTAAGGCAAAGCAAAGATGGCAGCACAAATTAATTTAGCTGGAAATGGCTTTTCTCTCAGTGGGCTGAAGGAGGTTTTCTGGTGGCATTGTACCAGATGACCTCAGAAACAGGCGGGTGAACTGCAGGACTGACTGACACAGATTTTTTGACAGTGATGGCCATGACATCCTCATGGCACTATGTGTGTCATCTATCAGCTCACTTTTTTCTGCTTGTGAGAGCAAAGAGGGAGGCCAGCTAGAAGGGGTTTCTTTGAGAGGACAGCATAGCTACTTTTGAGCTACTGAATACCCTGAGAGGTATTCAGTTGTAACCGTAGTAAATCCGGGTTCAGACAGGTGAATGAAAAGAAACTCATAGAACAGAAGATATGTCTCCCCTTGGTTTTCTGTCTCTACCTTGATCTCTTTTACTTGGTGTCTACGTTTTCCCCCCTTAGATATGACTTTCCTGTAACCACTCATCCTCTTTAAATATTCATTTCTCTTAACTTTCTTTAAAGCCTTCCTTGTAGATGATCTTCTTTTGGTTTGACCTCTTTCCTAACCTTGTGATTCTTCCCCCCACCCTCCTGTGCCTTTTCTGATCTTTTTCTCCCTGTCACTTAATCTCTTTCCCTTTCCCTTTCCATCTTGCTTGGGATAAAACTGGAGCACAGACTGTGTGAACTGTGCAAGTGCAGGTGAGTTGTCAGCCCAGCCCTGTAGGAAGCAGGGAATCTGGTGTTGCTTCCTGCACACCCATCTGAGCACCAGAAGAATTTAAAAAAAAACTTTTAAATTTTCCGAACGTGCTGGTTTTTGCTTTAGCAGTTCTCATTTCAGCTTAAGTAAAAATAAATGCCTGTATGAATGAAGGAAGCTCTGTGCCCTACAGCATGGAATCCTGCTAGTCCTGCCACCTCTCTGCAGTTTCAGGATTGGCTTTTTCTGTGTGGTATTTCCTTCAAGAGGGAAAACCAACCTTGTTTATCAGGCAGGATTCATTGGTACTGAGAGTGGGTAAAGGCTGGTGTGGCTGGGAGTGGGCTCTGGGTGAGCACGAGGGGTCTCCTGTGGCAGAACTGGCTGAGATGGGCTCAGGGCTGGTGGTGCTCCAGGAAGGGATGATGTGTTGTCTTAGGCAGGTTCTTTGGGTCTGGTGCTGTGTGCTCACCAGAGACCAGTCCTGAGCTGTGACTCACACTGGTGTTGGGTGGCTCTGGGAGGGTGCAGGGTCCTACACGAGGGACTGGGGAGAATTTGTGGCCTGGCACTACCTGGTGGTCCCCTGAGGCTTCATGAGGTGACTTTTCTCCATACCCCATCAGATGAGATGAATGTGAATTTGAAGCTGATTTGGTCTGTCTTTGGTAGCCTGAACGCTCCTGGCTTTCTGTTCAACGCTGACCTTTAGCATCATCCAGCTTTTGCAGCTGGAGCCAGTGCTTTTAACAGGGCCTTTTGTGTTCACTTACTGAAAAACGGGGTCTGTTTCACAGGAAACTTGTTTACACCTGCCACAGTCATCTTTGCTCTTCCTTTGCTTCTTTCACTGGAGCTGCAGCAGTTGAAACTGCAGAATGTCCTTTCATTCCCTGGCATTCTCGGCGTGGGACGTGACTGCAATAGAGCAGCTGGGGCGAGGATGCAGGGTGTGACACCCACTGGGGAGCGTTAGCCAGATGTGGACACCTCGAGGGAATGATACAATTGGGCTTTGGAAAGACTGAAGTGCAATGGATTATTATTTCTACTTCGGTTTTCAGCTGTTCATTTCAGGGTTTTCAAAACAGCCCTTGGAGTCCTCCCTGCACATAAAGATGCACTGAAGTGACTCTGTGACTACAGGAGAGTCCCCTCTCTGCCACCATTAGCAGAGGGTCGACAGCACTCGCTCGGGGCTTGCCAGGTGAATGAGTGTCCTTGCTGGGCATTTTCAGACCACTAAAACTGCGAGGGGCTTTTTGGGGATGCCCCACGCGTTCCGTGAGGCTCCGGGTGCTGCAGCAGTGGAATGCGGGGAAGGCAGGCGAGGGGAGGTGCCAGGACGGAGGATTTGCACAGCTGCTGCTGCGAGCGCCGTGCTCAGCCTGCTCTCTGGTGGTGGCTGCTGTAGCAGAGATGACCTTTGATAAAACATGAAGTGTTTGGTGTGATTTGGATAGTTGTGGTTGCTCAGCTTCACCCAGTGGCAGTTCATAGCAGAGTCAACTCAGCTGTTCTTGGTTTTGTTCCTGTAACCCAGTGCAAGATTCACAGGTTAAAAATCAAATCACAGCTGCTTCAGGGAGAGAACTGCCAACAAAGCCTGACAGACTTCAAGAAGCGTTTGGACAACGCTCTCAGACCTGTGCTGTGACCCTTGGGGTGTCTTGTGCAGGGCTCAGAGTTGGACTTGATGATCCTTGTGGGTCCTCTTCCAGCTCAGCATATTCCATGATTCTGTAAAGGCTTCTTCCCCAGCAGCTCTCCCCAGAACTTCCAGTGTCTGACACTGCTCTTTCCTTTCAGAGTGGGGTGACTGGTGGGAGAGCAGGCAGAAGAGGTACCTGCTGGCACAAAACACGGAGAAAATAATAAATATTTCTGGGATCTACAGTCAAATTTGGCTGAAAGCAGCCATCAGGTTCCAAAACTCTTGCCAGGATTGTGACAGAGAGAGGCACTATCAGACCACTTGATGGTGTTCTTTTCCTGGCTCAACTGGGCTGGAGCCTGCAGCTCCCAGAGCAGGCAGGAGGGCTCTGGTGACATGAAGATGGTCTTTACTGAGATCAGCAATGTGAGAAATATTTTTGGAGAAGGTTACTGGGACTCTGTCCTGTCTGCTGTCATCACTCTAGTGAGAGATCAGCCCCATTCCTGTTTCCTAGATAAACTGTCAGTGTGTGGATATGTCTTCCAGCAGTGTTGGGTTGCTGTATTTCTTATTGGGGTTTGTTTTAACAGTACCTGAGGGATGTGACAGTTATGCATGTGGATTCTTGGTGCTGGAGAAACCTTGAGGACTTAAGTGCCTGTAGGACACAGTGTGCAGGTGTGACCATGTGCTGTTGGGTTCCTGAGGCTTTTCTGTTTTACAAGACCTAGTCAGGCAGCTTTGAGACTTCAGAGCAAGCAGGAAGCCTCTGTTTCAGTCCAGTTTCCATCCCTTTGGCAAAGGAGGTGGGACATAGTTTTAGCATTTTCTATACCTCTGTATTTCTTATGGCTAGGAAAGTAATCCTTTTGCCCCCAAACATGACATATTCTATGTCTTTGAATTCCAGCATTTATCACTTTGATGTTTAAAAGCAATTTAACAAGATTCGTGGCTCTTTTTTTCCCACGTGAATTGCTGTGGTCTAGTCAAGACAACTTTTATAGCAGCAGCCATGTGGAAGTGTTGTCTTCTCTCAATTAGAGGTTAAGAGTTGGGAGCAAATGAGCTGGGATTTTAATTAAAAAACAGGGTAATTCTTTGTGTGTGGAGAGACTAAGGAATAAAAACTCACGGTGTAATGTACCTGTCAGTATTAGATGCAAATGAGAGAGAATGTGTCTTGCAGTGAGAGACATTTGAATTGTGTGTATTTTGCTGAGCATGGGAGCAATTCCTCCTGTTCCATAGAAGCTGAGGGTTTTGTTCAGTTTGTACTGATGCTCTTTTAGAAAGCTTTTACCTCACTGATTCCTGAGGTCTGACATGGAAGAGAAAAGCTTCAATAGGCACCAGCTGCTCGGGGGCCTGTCTTTTCAGAGCATCGCTGGCTCGCTTTCCCCTATTCCCAATTAAACTGTGTGTTAAACTTAGCTTTTGTTTGAAGCGTTCCCGCCCTGTGGTGTTGAACGTAAAAGGAATGTGCTGGTCACCTTTACTCTCTCTTTTGTCACAGGGTCAGCATTCCTCAGGAGAGGACATGGAGATCTCTGACGACGAGACCAACCCAGCGCCCATCACCAGCGCGGAATGTGCCAAAACCATTGTGGTGAACTCCTCCGTCAGCAACACGGCCGTGATGGCCCCGTCGATCCCCCCTCTGCCACCACCGGGATTCCCTCCTCTTCCTCCTCCGCCTCCTCCCCAGCCAGGCTTCCCGATGCCTCCACCGCTGCCTCCGCCACCTCCACCCACCCACCCCGCCGTCACCGTCCCCCCGCCGCCGCTCCCGGCCCCTCCCGGGGTCCCCCCGCCGCACATCTTGCCTCCGCTCCCTCCCTTCCATCCCGGCATGTTCCCTGTCATGCAGGTGGATATGATAAGTGTCTTGGGCAACCAGTGGGGTGGGATGCCCATGTCCTTCCAGATGCAAACTCAGATGCTGAGCCGCATGATGCAGGCACAGAACACGTACCAGTATCCCCCTTTCATGACGGGCCGGATGCAGTTTGTGAACCTCCCTCCCTACCGCCCTTTCTCCATGGGAGCTGCTCTCGGCCGTGGGCAGCAGTGGCCCCCACTGCCCAAGTTTGACCCCTCGGTTCCACCACCGGGGTATGAGCCGAAGAAGGAAGATCCCCACAAAGCCACTGTGGATGGAGTCCTCCTGGTCATAGTGAAGGAACTAAAGGCTATCATGAAAAGGGACCTGAACCGCAAGATGGTGGAAGTCGTGGCGTTTCGGGCATTTGATGACTGGTGGGACAAGAAGGAACGTCTGGCAAAGGTAGGCTTTCACACGCTCTCTGCTGGATCCTAAACTGTTCTTGGTGCTTGTGGCCAGGGCATGCATCAGCAGGGGTCTGGAACCGACTTTAAAAGAACCCACAACCCTAAATTGTTATGGTAACTAAAACAGAAGACAAAAATAAAGCCACGGAGTAGCTTTGCTGTGAGAAACCCCTTTGCTGGAGGCTGCTGAAATTAAGTGGGAGACACACATGTCCTTGTCCCTCACCTGGCTCCACGCATGCCCATGGGGCTGGTCTGTGTGCTGGGGTAGGCAGCAGCACCAGACTCAGCTTGCAGGTATCTGGAAGGTGCTCAGTCACTACAGGCACCTGCCTGGGGCCAGCTTAGCACCTGGATATTGAACCTGGCTTATTTCCATGGTGTCACTCTGTATATACAGGTATTTCATGCTGCTTTGCCATCAGAACCAAGTTTAGCTCCAAAAAACTAAAGTCAGTTGCGAGAGGAGTGTTTGAAAGCACCAAGTCGCTGTTTTGTGTTCCCCACTTTGTGTGATGAGATCTGTGGGTATTTCCAGTTCTCCCACCTCCTCAGTGCATGTTCACAGCAGCAATTAACTCAAAAGCTGAGCGTTGGCCAAATACGTGAGGAGTTCCAGGGATTAGTTAAGAAAACAGCTTTGCATGAATCATCTGATCCTTTCTCACCCAATTTGAAGTGTACCTCAGCCAGGAAACAGCTCTGTGATCTAATGTGTGGTGAATTTGTCACTACCAAAAAAAAAAAGTAATACTGCAGAAAGGTTCATGCAAACCTCAAAATCACCATTACAGTGAATTATTGAAAAAGTAACAACAAACCAAGCCACAGCCTGCAGATAGATCTTGTGTCTCAGATGTCAGTTTTCAGTGCAGTATCTTCCCCACCTGCTTTTGTAAACCAGTTGCATGTTAACTCTGGTGCCTGGGAGAGCTGCTTGGCTTTCTGGAAGGTTAGTAATGCTGTTGCCTAACAGCTGTTTTATGACAGTGTAATTTGCTCTGGCTCAGAGCTGGCTGGTGTGACATGCAGCAAGAAACACCATCACTCTCCTGACTAATGCTCAGAGCTTTTCCCCCTGCCAGCGAGCGTGTGCTGACAGTTTTGGAGGAGGCCCCCGAGTTTCCAGGGCGATGAAGGAAACAGATCCAGTACATAGTTGCAAAAGCAACAACTGAAATACTCGAGAAATTGTTTTAAACCAGATATCTGCACTGAAGAAATAGAAGCAAGTCAAGGCAGATCTTCAGGCTCTTTTTACACCCCAAGCTATGGCTGGATTTGGCATGTTCCTCCCTCACCTGGAACTTGTAACCCAGTTTGGGAAGGGAAGCTGGCTGTACCACAGCAACTCACCACAGTCCTTGCCACAGGTTATGTTGGATGTGAGCAGTGTAATTGAAAATAGGAAACTGCTGCATGGAAAACCACGTGTGCTTTCTGTCCAGGAACAGAGATGCCAGAACCATTTCTGCCCCAGGGCACTGCCTGGAAAGGCTTCTGCCAGGCCACATGTTACTGTTGTGTGGAGAAAAACCTCACAGGTTTCAGAACCTCCTTTCTCTAGGACTGGGCACCCCTGGCATTGGAGTAGGACAGGATTCCTTCTCAGCCATAAGAAAATTAAATACGATTGTTCAGCTTAAACTGTCCCTCTCTATGGTGTATGTGTGAGGATGACCCAGCTGGGCTCCTTGGTGGCAGCTGGAGGTCAGGTCCCCACTTGCTTTGCCATGACACTGATTTTGGCTGTTACATTCTATCAAAGGAATCAATTCAGGCAGCTGATTGACTGCCAGGAGGTATCTTACCATAGGTAAAAGTTGGGAAGGCTCAAGGATAACGCTGGTGTCCTGTGTCAGACAGAATGGAAAATGTACAGGGAGCAGGCTGTGAAGGACCACGTTGCTCGGGAAGGCAGCACATTCCGTGGGCCTTGTCTACTACCTAAGATAGGGGAAAGCTTTTCCCTGTTCCCAAATCTAGGGATGAGTTTGGGTTTGAGAGCCTGAGTAAAATGCATTAAGCAGAGTGCCAGGAATAACCAGTCATCCCTGGCCACGGAGTGCTGCTGCTTGGATTCTCTGCTTGGTATTCCCATTAGTCTTATCCCTTATTAGTGGGAGAGCTGAGCTTAGGCTGCCTCCTCAGTGATTACAGCCCACTCCAGCACACGAGCTCTGTTAGTGTGTAAGAAAAAACAGCTTGTTAGATGGTGTTGTGCCATGGGCTGATGCAAATGAGTGTTACCTCCAGTGCCCTTCACTCAGGAAGAGGTGGCAGAGTGTGATGTGCCACCACGTGTGATGCTCTCCTAGCTCAGCCAGCTCTCCACAGCTGCAGGGATCTGAATTCCTGCTCTTCCTTCACACCTCAGCTCTGGTGAAACGAGGTTTGTTGAGGCTGTATGTCCAGTGACCAAATTTTGTGTTTCACCCGAATATTTTGATTTTCCTGTTTCCAGCACTGGAGCCTTCTGACAGGTTTTGTGGGCTTGGGCTGTGGTTGCTAAGGAAACACAGGAATGTGTGTGATTTTTGACGCACTATATTTTGCCTTACACTCAAAAAAAGGAGAGTCTTCCCCACTGGAAGGTCTGGAGTTGTTTTCAGCTATGTGGGTTATCAAAGGAGGTAGATAACACACTGGCTGACTTGCCTAAAGAACACTCGAGTTACTTGTAAGAGGTGTGTGCGCAGCTCTGTTTGCTTTCAAGTGTATGTGGCCATGTGGGGCATCTTCAGATGCCATCAAAGAAACGAATGCCTGGGCAGGGCAGTGATATTTCCCGAACTTTGACTGTCTAAATGGTTTCCAGGGTTTGTGTCCTTCCCAGGAAACTTCCCCTCTCAAGTGTGCTTTCTCTGTTGCAGGCGTCTCTCACTCCAGTGAAGTCTGGAGGAGAAGTGGAGGAAAAACCAAAGCCAAAGGATCGAATTGCATCCTGTCTTTTGGAGAACTGGAACAAAGGAGAAGGCCTGGGATACGAGGCAATCGGCCTGGGCATTGGGCTACGAGGGGCCATCCGGCTGCCATCCTTCAAGGTGAAAACAGAAAACTGGCATCCTTATGCTGACATTCCCCAGAGGAGCCTTAGGAGGACAGGCCTGGCTGGGTTTGTGCCCCACAGCCCTCAAGCTGTTCACTCTGCTCTGTGTTCACTCACGGGGTTGCTTCTGGCATCACTGTTACCCCCCAGTACCAGAGCAAGGACCCTCTGTCCCAGCCTTACTTTTCATCTTCCACCTGTGTGAATTGTCTGTAGACAATTCCCTCTGCAAGGGAAATGGGACATTTGCCTGTGTTTAGGGCAGAGCATTTCAGCACGGTTGTAAAAATACACTTATGCTTGTAGTGCTTTACACAGTTACTGTTTTGTTTGGAATGTGTGGCAGTTTGGCAGCTGAGTCTCACCTGAAGCTGGTTAAACTCTGTCTCCTGTGAGTTTGCAGACTGAGACTCACCAGCATAGAGTCACCTATTTTAAAGAGCATTTGCGTAAAAATTCAAAGTATCTTAAAAAAAAAGTGTGGGGTGGGAGAGGGTAGAGGGCTTCCCTGAAATTAGGATTTTGAATGCACAGAAGGTGCTAGTAAAGATTTGGAATGACAAATTCTGCAGTCTTTATTTAGCATAAAAGTTGCTTTGATGTACTTTAAGATGCCTTAGGCTTAGGCTCTCTTTCTGTTCTGCTACATCTCAGACACATGGATTTGTCAAGAGTTTTCTCTGTCATCCTCAAAGTACCTGGTGATGACATGCCCCATGCTGGTACCCAGAGTGTTTTGATGCAAATTGAAGGGGTAGAATTTCATTCACAATGAAATTCTGTTTGCAAGCAAATAAAGGGATCAAGAGCTGGGAAGTGGCCCTTGGTTTCTGAGTGTAAGTGACCATGGCAAAGCAAAGAAGTGGTAATTTGCTTAAGAAGTTGATTTCTGCTGTTTCTAAACTTTCAGAAATGCTAATTGTGTCCTTTGTTCAGGTTAAAAGAAAGGAGCCACCTGAAGCTGCCTCAGCAGGAGATCAGAAGAGAATCCGGCCTTCTACTTCTGTCGATGATGAAGATGAAGGTTTGCAAAGCACATTTGTGTGAAACCCAAGAGCAGATGCAAACCACACACAAGCTGAATCCCTTTAAACTTCACAGCAGTGTCCTTGCTTACAGTTAAACACAGAATCAGGGATCTGAGCCAAGCCCTGCTCCTCACAAAGCTCTGAGAGCTGGGAGATGGCGCCTCTGGGTTCAGTTACCTTAAATTCACTGGCGGGAAATTTAAGACCCACCTTTTAAGAATAACTTGTAACCTATTTTATCTCTGCTGGGCCCCAGCAGGGGGAGCTCAGGTGGGTTCATGGACTGCTTGGGGCATGTAACAGTTTTCTCTGCATTTGATTTTAAAAGAAAACAAAGGTTTTTGCCAGAAAAATCTATTTGAAAATATCTTAACACTATTTCCTACAACCAGGGAAGAGTAGAGAGAAGATAAAACTTTGAAAACCCTTTGTTTTGCATAAAAGCATGAATTCAAGTTAAAATTGATTCAGACTAACAACTGGTTTTGAAGCCAGAGTACAGAGGGAGAGTTTTGTAAAACACTTAAAATAAAAAGGCATTAAATTCAGGTTACCTGTCCTGATCTCAGTCGTGCCATGTCTCCTGGCTGTTCTGCCTGGAGTGTGTCAGCCTTGGCCACCCACATTTTACCATCAGCACTCTGCACCCCTGCACTGTGACATTAGCATGTCCCTGTAAGCCTGGGGACTTGTCACTTCCATCTTCCCAGAGAAAAAATTTTTGTGTAGTTAACTCTTTCCCTCCCTTGCGAGGTGTTTGATGGCAGTTTCCATCCTGTTTTTGCTCCTCAGAGTCAGAGAGGGACAGGGATGCTTCCGATACCACATCTGACCTGTCAAAGAAGGATGGAGAAGCAGTGGGGCTGAGGCGGCGACCAGCAAGGCCGTTGGAGCTCGACAGTGAGGGAGAAGAGGGAGATGAGACATCAGGGAAGGAGGAAGAGTCCTCCTCAGAGAAGGAAGAGGAACAAGAAGAAGAGGGAGGCTTGGCGAAAGCAGCACCTGGCAAGGTGTGTTGGTTTGTGACTACACTTTCCATGCTGTCTGTCATTAAAAGGGGGCCTGGTAATGCCATATGCCAAAGTTCCCTTCTTTAGGAGATGAGTGCTGCTGTTGGGATCTGTCCTCAGAGAGCCTCTGTAAAGGTCATTCCCTCTGCAGCTTCTCTGATCAACCTCCTTGGGATCCACTGGTGACTACTACAGTGACAGCCAGGTCACAGGGTCAGGCACTGTTCATTTTTGGCAATGCTTTCTTGCAAAGGAGGAAGAGGAGGAGGAGGAGGATGAAGATGATGAGGATGAAGATGACGATGATGAGGATGAAGATGAGGAGGAGGAGACAGGCATAGACACAAGTGACAAAGAGGAGGAGCAGGACTCCGAGGAGGGTAAGCAGTTCCAGTGGAAGCAGCAGGGTCAGCTGGAATCTCCCTTCTGCACTTGTGAGCTGATTCTGTTACTTCTTTCACTGACAGCAGTTTTATACAAGATGTAACAGGTATTTTTAATTGTTACCTGCAAGACTTGGCAATCCCTCAGTCTGTGGGTCCCTTTGCAGTAGCTCTCCAGCCCCTGAGTGATCTCAGCCCAGCCTGGCAGGAGGGCAGAGGTCTCAGAGTCAGCTGAGTGTGTGCTTGCACTATGAAACATGAGTGGCTGGGAGGAGAAGGGACCGGATTTCAAACAGGGCTAATTTGGCCACTAATAACTTTCTGTCCTACCAATCAGTTCCTGCTCTGGAAGGTGGTAGTTTCTACTTTTTAAATCTGTTTGTAAAGGCAGCAGAAAATCTTAGTAGAAGGTACAATCCACGTGGGCAAGGTGCCAGGCAGCACTGCTCGTGGAACTGCCTGCTGTATGGTCATTGCTGTAAGCATCCAAAGGCAGGATTTATAAATCTCTGCAAAAATAAATAAATTGAGAGGCCACTCCTTCAAACCCACACGCTGCTGTTGTTGCTGTTTCCATGCCCTTACAGTGTGGAAGGGATATTTGCCCCTGATTGAGGCCAGAAAGCGGAACTAATGGTAATTTGTTCTTGTAGATGTAGCAAGTCCCTCGTCTTCCAAGGCTGAAGTTGAATCATCCGATGAAAGTGAGGACTCCTCTGAATTCGAGTCAAGTTCAGACTCGGATGATGATGAGGAGGATGATGATGACGATGAAGATGAGGAGGAGGAAGAGGAGGAAGAGGTGGCTGAAGATCAAGACAGAGAAGCCATGGTTGCTGAGACAGAGCATGAACCTGCCGGTCATGAGATTCCTGACGACGAGAGGGAGACTATTTTGGAGCTGTATCCTGTGGATGACTACATGGATGCAACGGGCTTGGGACTCGCCGAGCCAGCTTTGGCAGTGAAAGATGAAGGCCATGAAGAAATCAAGGCAGGGGAAAGTGAATGTGGCCAAATCACAGGGGCATCTCTTGCTGCTGAAACTCTGAAACACTTGGTTATGGAAAGAGACCAGGAGACAAAACTTGCTCTCTCTCCCATCTGTAGGCCAGGTATGCCTTTCCATGTGCCCTGGCACAGTTTACCACATTTCCAAGTACATTTTCTCACAGTATCCAATATGCATGGGTTTGTATTTCCTATGTTCTCTTCCTTCCTCTTGGCTCTAGGCTGGGATTATCTGTACAGGGAAAAAGGTCTGTGCTGAACTTTCCTTCCTAGTAAGGAGCTTTACACAAGCCATCTGCTACTAAAAATACTGTGGTTACTGTATCCAGAATCTTATCCTGAGCCAGTTTAGTGTCCTACAGGAACCGAACAGTTGTCATCGTCCAAGGGTGACGGATTGGGTGGTGGCTGAAGCTCAAGATAGAAAAACCATGGCTGCTAAAACAGAACAGGAGTCTGTGCTTACTGTGTCACTACTGGCTTTTTTTTTTTGGTTTAGTATCAAAGTTTGTGACTGGGAAGCTATATGGGTCTGGTTTTGCACTAACCTTCCTAGAACAGGTCAGTGTGCAGAAAGGACATAAATTTGGGAACACCTGCACTTGGGCACCTTCACATGTGGAATGAGCTTTCCAGGTAAGCTGTGGGAACAAGCTCAAACTGCCACATTTTTCTGGAGCAGCCCAGACCCTTCTGAGAAGGGCTCAGACTCTTCTCCAGCCACTCTCTGGTTCGTTCAGCACAAATGAGGAATTCTTCCCTTCCAGTTCTCCAGGCATTTTCACCTCCTTTTCCTCTCCCACTTGAAAATGTTATTTTGAGCTGCCTAACAAGATTCACCGTTGATTCCTTTTGGACCTGGCCCTAAGTGGGTAAATAAACTCCAGACAAATGAGGCTGCTGCAGGGAGAGCAGCATATAAATTGCCTCATTGATACCATCTGAGTGTCTCCTCATTCATTACAAGGGCTTCCCGTTTCCTTCGTGTGTTGTTCAAGAGTGTTCTGCTCCTCCCTTCACCACTCCCTCCTTGGAGAGCTGAGGGTGCTCCTTGGCCTTGCAATGAGTTTACCTTCCCACATCAGACAAGCTGATAGCTCGAGGCTCCAGGAGCTCTCCTCCAAAGTCCTCGCCCCACAATCCACTGAATCTTTTTATGTCTGTACAAAAGGTTGTCAGGGATTTTGAAAGCAGAAAACCTTCGTTCTGGTCTGTGTTGTAGCTAATCCTCAAATTAATAGTGCGGGTTTTTTATGGTCCATTAGGAATGCCTGTGGTAGTGTCTAATTACTCCACACTCCATGCCTCCAAAATGTAAAGCATTGGCGTTTTTAAGCCTCCCAGTGGAATTGAGCTGTTCTCTAACCGTGGCATCTTAAACATGCCTTTACTGACAAGTGGAGGCAAAGCTCTTGATTTTTCTCTCTTTTCCCCTTTCAGAGGAAGAGTCTGAACCCACTTCCATGCTGGAGCCAGAGGTCCAGGAAGGTCCAAAGCCTGAATCTCAAGATGAGGAGGCGACGCTCTGTATCTCCACTCCAGTGGGAGTCTTCGGAGAACCTCTGCCCAACAAAAGCAGCTTCTTTGGCAAATCTGACGACAGCAACTCAGAAGCTCGTGCTAAACCAAAGCTGCCCTCGACAGCGGAGGAGGACGAGCGGCTGCCCCGCACGCCGGGACGGGAGGTGATGATCCACTCGGAGACTGACACACTTTTGCTTCCAGCCCACAAGGTGCCATCCTCCATGCTTCCCTTGCCATCGACTCCCGGTAAGGAGGAATCTTTAGTCCCTCCAGAAAAGTTCCCTGAACAATTAATGGTGACCAAAACGTCTGTGGAAGAGGAGATTCCGAGGACTCCTGGGCGGGACATTTTGGCCAAGTCTTCACACCCTCTTGCGAAGTCGCAGAGCACGGACACTGTTCCAGCCACGCCAGGAAGTGATGCTCCCCTTACAGGAAGCAGCTTGACCCTCAGTTCCCCTCAAGTCCCAGGGAGCCCCTTTTCCTACCCGTCCCAATCTCCTGGCATTAACAGTGGCATTCCTCGGACTCCTGGGAGAGATTTCAATTTCACGCCCACTTTCCCAGAGGCTGGTGCTACCATTCCTTGCCTTCTGTCTGGCAAGAAACAGTCAGAGGATGAGCTGGATGAGAAACCCTTTAAAGAGCCTCTTGGTGCTTCCCTTACGATCAGCATGAACAGTGTTCCTTCTCCTATCCCCTTCGCCAGCCCCCCCCAAGCAGATTTCCACATGGACATGGGTTTGCCACCTGATGAGCCAATACCTGTAGCAGCCCTGCCATGCATGCATGGAGATGGAAGAATGCCCATTGAGGAATGCAAGGCGGAAGTAAAATCTGGTTTGCTCTCACCAGAAGTACCCCCTGGGGCTTCTATTCTTCCTCCCCCACCACCACCTTCTGTTCTTCCCAAAAGGAGGCCGGGTCGGCCAAGGCGGTCACCACCCTCTGTCCTCTCCTTGGATGTGTACTCAGGCAAACCCATAGAACCTCCTCCCGTGCCAGTGGCCTTGGTGGAAGGTCCTGTGGGCAAAGAGCTCTTGAGTGGACATCCTGATGCTTACTATGGACTGAAAGACCCTGAAGCCGTCACCCTGGACTTCAGGAATGACGGTTTCCATGAGAAAATAGCAGCTGAGACAGTTGCGGAGAAACTGCCATTTAAGGAACTGGAGAACCAGTGGAATGAAGACTTCAAGGAAGAAGAAGCTAAACCTAAAAGACAGTGGCGAAGGCAGAAGAAAACATCTGAGGACCTCCCGGTGATCCCTTCCCCAGAGTATTCCCCACCCCGGCCTCAGTTCAGGCCGCGCTCCGAGTTTGAGGAGATGACCATTTTGTATGACATTTGGAACGGGGGCATAGATGAGGAAGATATCAAATTCATGTGTATCACATATGACCGCCTGTTGCAGCAGGACAATGGCATGGACTGGCTCAATGACACCCTGTGGGTATTCCATCCTTATATCCTTTCTCACCGTTACACAGCACGTGTGAGATGCACGAGATGGTCACTGGGTAGGACTTCAGGTGCAAAGGACTAAGTTTGTTGGTGGGAGAAGCAGTTGCTTACGAGAATAGCAGAGGGGATTTTGGGCTGTTTATTCTGTGAAGCTGCAATACAAAAATACTGCAGAAGTGGCTGTTCTTGCTGCACATTCAGGCTGGGACTGCAGGGACAGTCTGTAGGCACCTCTGCTGGGGAGGTTTCCTTCCTAGTTGGAGAAGCTTCTGTCTGCACATAACCAGACTTTTTTTCCAGCTTGGCTGTGGAATTTCTGGTCTGTACATACAGAGCTTTCACTTGGGGCTAAAACTTGTTGTAAAAATAATCTCCACCATCTGTGCCCACAGTGCTGAGTTAAGAGTGGTTCTAGCAGCTTTAACTTGCATTGGTTTTGAAATACTGATAAAATCACTGATTTCTAAGTGGCTCATTAGGGCCAGACATGTGTCCAGGATGGATGGGGAATGTGCTGCTGGTGCTGCAGAGGAGCACATTGCACATGTGCAGAGGAGCACATGTTGCACCAGCTGGTGCTGGTGGGGAGGGTCTGGCCCCATCCCCTCCCTCCCTGCCCCTGGTCTGGCAATCAGCAGCATGGACTGTAGCTTTGAACCTTCGGGAGCGTTTTTGGGACACACAGGCTGTGTCAGAACAAGACTCTCTGTGTGTGCAGCCACCAGGAGTGATCTCCAGAGCAGAGCCCAAAAGGCTGTCCTAAAACCCTCAGAACTCTCCAGTACTGTTTTTAGGAAGGATTTATGTGTTGAAGAAGACAAACACACCACCCCATGTGTTGCTAGAGATTGTGTGGAGTTCAAATTTCTTGTCCCTCGCTCCCTGCAAGACAGGAAAGCAAAACCAAAAAAGCCCAAACTGCTTAAAATAGTCAGTGATAACTAACAAAACCCACAGTGAAAATACTTTAAATCTGTTTCCCTGTTGATAAAGATTATTGTAACAGCAAAATCATAGTCACTTTTTGAACCTTTTAAAAATCACCTGCAGCCAGTTGCTGGTTCATCCTGTGCCACACTGTGTGATAGGTGTGAAAGTTCCTGCAGGTTCACCTGCTTTGCAGCAAACTCACACTCAGCACTCTGGTTTTGAGGCCATCACCTCTTCCTTTTTATGATCCCTCTGCTTCAATTTTCTGCTGTTAAGGATATGTTTTCCCTTAGAGGGAGCATTTTTGGGTCGATCTCAATCATCTTAGCCTTTATGGCTGTGTTTTTGGGATGAGCTGGAAGTAGTTTTGCTCCATAGTCCTTCCAGAAGCCAAAGCCCTGAAGGTGCCTTCAAACCTGAAGGTTTGAAATGTGTGCTGAGGGTTTTCCCTTTCCCATCAGGGTCTGAAGGGGCTGATTTACCGAGATCTCTCCAATCCCTTTGGGGTGAGGAGCATCTCTTGCCCCTCTGTGCTGCTCCTGGCCCTGCTCAGAGGGGAATGTCGCTGCTGTGAGGTCCATGTGGTGTCCTCAGAGCTTGGGGTGGCTGCAGGGAGTTCCTGGAGGTAGAACAGAAGCGAGTCACTCAAACCAGAGCAAATGGTACATCCATCTGCTGCCTGGGAACGTGGTGGGTGCTGTGGGGAAATCCTTTCTCAAACAGGTTTCTCTTGACAGCTTAACCTTTAAAAGTTAAATTTTTCACTGTTTCTTTGCTTTAGTTTCCCAAGGCATGTGACTAAGAAGGAAAGGCGGTGCTTGGTTTTCCTGTGGGCTTGTGGGCTCCAGTGATGCTTTTTTTTTATTTTTCAGTAGTATTGTTATTTTTTGCAACCCCCCCAAACCCTTCCTAATCGTCCAAACTCCCAGCGTTAGCTCCATGTACCTGTAGCAAGTTTAGTCTGGTGTCCACCTCTGGCTGTGTTCCTCCTTAACTTCTTCCCACCTACTAGCTTTTCTACCCCCAAGAAAAAGAAGCGGGACGATGGGATGCGGGAGCACGTGACGGGCTGTGCACGAAGTGAAGGCTATTACAAAATTGATAAGAAGGACAAACTTAAATACCTCAACAATAGCCGAGCTTTCGCGGAGGAGCCTCCAGCTGACACACAGGTGAGGAATCCTCTGCTCAGTGCCAGGTGTGAATGGGATTTGGTTTTATCAAGTGGGTGCTTCCTGCCTTTTGGCAAGGAGGGAGGGGAAGCTGTTGCTACACCTGTGTCAAGCTGATCACCCAGGAGCTGCATGGGAGGTGTTAGTGTTTGATGTCACATGTTCTGTGGTGATGTGTTGTAGCACAAGGCGTTGCTGACAGGGAGCCTGCAGAGTGTTGGGTCAGCTTTGATCACCCATTTGTCCTCTCAGGGTATGAGCATCCCTGCCCAACCTCATGCTTCCACCCGGGCTGGTTCCGAGAGGCGATCAGAGCAACGCAGGCTCCTCTCCTCCTTCACTGGTAGCTGTGACAGTGACCTGCTCAAGTTCAACCAGCTCAAGGTAGGTCACCCCAGGCTGCAGATTTTGGACCCAGGGACATCCTTTCCCTTCTTGTGCTCTGGTTAATTCAGGGTTGGGTTTTTGGGGTGTTTTCTTCATGCAGTTCCGGAAGAAAAAACTAAAATTCTGTAAGAGCCACATTCACGACTGGGGCCTTTTTGCTATGGAACCCATTGCAGCTGATGAGATGGTGATCGAATACGTGGGTCAGAACATCAGGCAGGTAAGCTGGACTGTGGGTGAAATGTGAGCAAAAACCAGCCCTGGAAGAAGTGTATTCCAGTGGGGGTTGGAGTTCTGCTGTAAGGTGTCAGCTCCATGGGCTGCCCAGAGGTTGATGTATGGTTTGGAGATACGAGGATGGGACTTTCAACAACCCCTAAAAATTAAGCAGTCAGGAGAATCCTTCTTCAGAAGCCCACCCTGAGCTGTGTTTTGAGTTAGGCCTGTGTTCCCTTGGGGTGACTGTGATCATATTAAATGCCTGTTGCCTGGCACAAGCACAGCTCAGGTTGTGCAGGTCGCTGCTCACAGGGCACTTGTGTGGCGTGTCCTGACCCTGCCCGTGGGGTTTCCTGCAGGTCATTGCTGACATGCGTGAGAAGCGCTACGAGGACGAGGGCATTGGCAGCAGTTACATGTTCAGGGTCGATCACGACACCATCATCGACGCCACGAAATGCGGAAACTTCGCCCGGTTCATCAATCACAGCTGCAACGTGAGTGTCGCGTTCCTGCGTGGGGCTGTGCTCCGGCACGCTGAGGAACCCGGGCAGTCCTTGGGCTGTTCAGAAGTGGCAGGGGGTCACAGGGTTATGATTAAACGTTAATGAGCTGCAGCAGGTCAGAGCAGGGTCTAAAGAAGTGTAAAGAGATTGGAGAGACCTGAGGAATGACACATGAGGCGGCAGAGCACTGGGAGTCTTCCTGTCCCTGCTGGACACTGAGGAAGCATCTCTAACAAATATTTCCTTAAAACATACCAAGTTTTAGCACTGTTATTCTGTGGGAACAGTCTCCTTATAGTGTCCACTTGGGAAAAGTATTCCCTGCCTTGGCAGGCAGAGAATCTGCAGCTTCGTGCTGCAATCTGCCCTCAGACTTGGCTGCCTGGCCAAATTGTTAAGCACTGAGCTGCTCTTAACCTGTGACAAATTTGGTGGAGCATCATCCAGGCTCCTTTGCTCCACAAATGACCAGAATGTGGATATTTCAGAGCAGCACAAGGAGGGCTGCTCTGTTGTCTAGCTCCATGCCTCCCTCTCCAGGCTTCCCCTGGGTCCAGGCTCTGGAAGCATGGTTGAGGCTGTCAAGGGGAAGGACTGTCTTCTTTTATTTTATCTTGGAGTAATTGTGTGGAGTCTGGGACCTAAATCATTGCCTGTTCTGTCACCCTTGCAGCCAAATTGTTATGCTAAAGTGATCACAGTGGAGTCCCAAAAGAAGATCGTCATCTATTCCAAGCAGCACATCAATGTGAACGAGGAAATTACCTACGACTACAAGTTTCCAATTGAGGATGTAAAAATCCCATGTCTCTGTGGCTCTGAGAACTGCAGGGGAACCCTGAACTGATCTCAAGGTTTCTCGTCACACTTGCACCTTCGGCCATGTCAAAACTGTGGTAACCAGGTGTGGTTGCACTTTGCCAAAAAAAGAGGAAAAAAAAAAAAAAACAAACAAAGAAAAAAAGGAAGAAAAAAAAATTTAAAAGGATTAAAAAAATACTTAAAAAAAAAAAAGAGGAAAAAGAGAAGAAGAAAACCAAGCAAGTTTCGCACTTCTGCCGGATCACGAGCGAAAGCAAAAAGCGCACACGCTTACGAGGACTGTTCACGTTTCAGGTGCTCTTTCCTTTTCAGATCCAACACGCACACAAAAAGGTGATAACCATTTTGTGGCATGGTCTATCCAAACACTAGCTTCTCTGTTCAGTCCCTGCAGTAATGCTCCGTAATGGGATAATGGTACCTTTTTTTTTTTTTTATTGTTGTTATAAACCTTCATCTTTTCATAAATGCTGCTACCTTTTTCTCATCAGTTTTGTTGGTTGAAAAAGACATTCAACGTTTAAATGTGAAGCAGAGACTGAAAATGCCATATAGGGTTTGTTGGGAGCTTGATTGGCTGAAATTGCACAGATTTCTCAGAGTAAGCTGTAAATAAATGTAAGGTTGATGTTACAGAGCAAGCCAGAGGCTTGAGGGTGTGTGAATGAGCGTGTGAGTGTGCTTGGGGGGGTGTGTGTGTAGATATGTCCACAATGAGACTAGAGGTGAACTGTCCTGCCTTTTTGTTAGGGATGAGCCTGAACAAGTCCCCTCAGCCAGACCCCCCAAGGCAGAGTCGGGTCAGCACAGACCTCAGCTCACAGCCTTGGGCTCGTCTCTCATTTTCTATGCCATGCTGGTCTATGGGGGATCCAAACCTCTGCACCCCTGCGTGAGAAATGCTTGGATACTGCAATCACAGTGAGAGCTGGAGTCAGTTGTGTAGCTGTAGCATCGTGGCACAGCGTGTGGCCTTTGGGGATGCCCATTCCTTGGAGATGGGTTTGTCTTGCATGCAGAAGAGGCTGAGATAAAGGGGAGAACTCAGCTGTAGAAATTCTGCTCTGCTTGTAAGCAAAGACTTTGGCCCGCGTTTGGAATAGGATTTTCTTCCTGTAGATGGGAAACAGGCTGATGTATGTCTCGTGTTCACTTTTCTCCCTTTCATCTGCATTTCCCTGCCCTTTCCAGTGTTTAAGTGGAGTATTTGCTCTGTCCTTGAATGTGGGAGATCCTCCTGTGATAGGAGCAAGCTGTGCTGTGCCGCTCTCCTCCCTCTGTTACTCAGTAACTTGGCCTGGGGATGGTCCCATCCCTCCAGTAAGATCGTGGTAAAAGTGTCCCTGAGAACAATCCTGTCCCCCCCATCTACAGCATGGAAATGATGAATGCTTCTCCAAATTTGGAAGGCACGTATTGAAATGATTTCTCGGTATATTTTGTCCTTGTGGATGTGCTGTGTTGCAGTTCTTCAAGGGGTTCCATTTAAAAATGGGGCAAAACACCAAAGAAATAGTTCTTTGGATGTGATCTGAAAATGTTATGTGACCGTTCAGGTATAGACAGGATCAGTTTTCCAACTTGCATTGAATTTCTCCTGCTTTAAAAGTAGAGATTAGCTGTACTAAACCCTTTTTAATTGGCTTATAAGGGGAAGTTGCAATGTCATTATGAAATGGGAAGATTATCTGCATAACTAAACATCTTCTCCCCACAGAACCAATTACACAGCTGTTTTCTTGTAGCCTTTCAAACCTCCGTGAGCTGAGGTTACAACCTTGCAAAAGAGGTTCCTGGAAGTTTTTTCAGCTGTTCCATGGAATTGCCAGGCCTGCACTGCTGAGTGGAGCTTGTAATGTAGGTTAGACCTCTGCATCTGAATTTCTTCTTCAGATAAAAGGCCTGAAAGGGCAGGAACACACAGACTGCTCCAAACTGCCTTAATACCTCCTGTATTTCTGTCTGAGGGTGAGCAGATTGTTGCTGACAGTCCATAGTCTCATCTCTGCTTTTGTTTTGGTTTGGTTTTGTTGTTTCCCCCTCTTCTTTATAAATCTCTCCAGCAATTGGGTATTGGTGACCCAGAACCTAAAATTGTGAAGCACAACTAGTTTCTGTCACTGACTGTTGGTTGTAACTGCAGTGATGGCATTTGGGAGTTAAACCAGCTGCTCAGTTTAGTTTAGTTTTGGGGGTTTTTTAAGAAGGTTCATCTTGTTGTGTTGAAGCTCCAGTTGGCATCTCTACAGCTTGGCCTTTGACTTTCAAAGCTTTGGAAATGCACAGAAGTTTCCTGTGTCTCAGAACTGAAGCTCCTGTGTGCGGCATTTTGGCCCGTGGCCTTGGCCTTCTCCCTCTTTGGTCCATCGAACCAGTGCAGTAACAGTGGATTTGTGGGGGTGAGGACACCCCAAATGGCCCAGCCCCAAGAACCTGATGGCAGTTCTGTGTTTCCCAGCATATCTGTGTGCTCTGGATGGGATTAGCCCCTGCAGTTTGCCTTAATCTTTGGTGAGGAAGGCGGGGAGGAAGGTCACAGTCACCTTCGGGACCTTTCGCTGCATTTTTAGGAGCACCAAAGGGATTTGGGTGCCAAAGTCCATGAGCACCTAAATCACTTGGGTACTTCTGAAACTGCCTGTAATCCATCCCTTTTTAGGATCCTGGACAAATAATGTAAGGTTTTGTGAGAGCTGAGCTCTCAGTAGTTCCCCAGGAAGAAACAGAGCTGTTGGATACGTAGCACTTCTGAAAAATCATGTTGGTCTGGTCTCAAAGCCAAACCCGAGGCTTCTCTTTTCTTCCCTGTAAATCTTGGCTTGCAAAGTCCTACCTGGGATATTTGTCTCAGACTGGGAAGCTGCCCCAACCCCAGAACAGATCATTTTATGGTGAGGACTGCAAGTCCAGTGCAGTGATTTCCATGAGCGCTGCGGGTGCCTGTGGCTGCCCTGTCCCTGCAGGGTCTTCTTGGGCCAGGGGAGCCCTGCAGCCACAGATGTGGTTTGGGAAGGCACCCCTGGAGATGCCTCTAATCCCTCCAGGTCCTTTGGCTTGTACTTAGCAAGGGGTGAGATGAGAGGAGGGCAGGAGGTATGTGGTGCAGGCACAGCCTGGGTCACCCCCAGCGTTGTTCTCCCGCGCTCAGCACGGGCACCCCGGCACCCCATGGAAACACAGACGAGGACTAAAGGGAAACCTCACCAGCACGTGCTGCTTTCAGAGAGACTGAAATGGTTTTGTTCACTGAAAAGCCTGTCCCCAATTTATTGTCACTTAAATTGAAGCCTGAGACAATAATGAGAGAGAGAGAGACATCGACTGTGCTCCCTGCAAAATTCCACCTCGCTGGGAGAAATGACCCGGGAGAACAGTGCAAAATTTTGGAAGGAGAGCTTAAACCTTTAGTTTCCCGACAGGAAGCTGGTGTGAGTTGAGGGTGCAGGTCCCTCCACGGTGACATCCATAGGAAGTGCTGCCCAACACCTCCGTTGATCCGTGCAGTTCACACCCACCTGCAGTCCCAGGCTGGTCCCAAAGTTGGTCTGTGACTCTCGGGGATCCAGGAGGGGAAGGGGCTCATCTTGCAGTTATTTATATTGTATAGAGCAGCTTATTTCTACAAGGAAAAAAAGAAAACCAACATTTTTAAACTCCAACAAATTATACAGTAGTTTCAGTTCCGGTTTTTGTGACCTTTTTCAGGGATCATTTCAGTGCATTTCTGTATAAAATAAAAATTTAAGGAAAAAAAAGGATTTTGAAGTATAAAAAAATGCATCCTCTGTACATAGGCAAACTCAAGAATCTTCTCTTCAAACACTGTTTCTTGTAGAAACATGTTGAAATTTTTTTGCTGATTTCTTTGTACTTCAAGAGCATGTAAATAGTTTATTAAAAGTGACTATTGTAATTTGGAGTTCTTTTTAAACAGATTCCAGCTCTAAATCATGTCAAGATGGGGAGGAAGAAGGACTGAGTATAGCAAAGGAGCTGGTGGCATTTACAGCTTGTGTCAAGCTTTGTATAATGTAAATTCTGTATAAATATGAGGGTTTTTTGTCAAATAAATAGATGAAATTAGAAGCATTAAGAAACTGAAGTCAAAAAATTGCCAAGTCAAGGCTTCTTCTTTCCCCTGACCCCTCAGTCTGAAACCTAATGTGCAAAATCTATTTATTTCAAGCGAGGAAATATGTACAGTCTAATAGACACCCTAAAATGTATTTAAGCAGGTTTGCAACTGGATTTTTTCAGTTTAATATTTGTTTTGTTTTTATGAGTTTCCTCCTTAATTGCCACTGTAGGATTTGTCCAAGTGAAAAGAAACACATCGAGACGGACACTCTAAAACAACGGGGCAGTTTTAAAAGTGGAAGAACACCCAGCTCCCAATCCTTGCAGTTTTCTGGTTGTTTTAATTCCCAGCGTGGAAATCAAGAGGCCTCCTTTAAAAGTAGGCAGGTCAAATGATTTGCAATAAATGGAAAAAAAAAAAAACAACAACTTATTTTTTTTTTTTTAAGTTCCTTAAAAAAAAAGGCAACAACTCTGCTTTGAAGATTTAGGATTTCTGCTTTTTCTTTCGTTAAGCAAATTTATGACTTTAGGGATGTTTTGTGCATATAGAATCTGTCACCAGTATGTATCTTGTTTTGAAGAAAGTGTTTTTGTTGTGGATGTGTCATGCTGTATATATTTGTTCATATTTTTGTGAATTGAATACTATGTACCATTGTATTATAGTAACTTTTATAAAGCAAACCATAAATATACTGACTTTTCTTACAGAAAAATTATGTTGTGCTTAATATATAGCCAGGGCAGCTTTTTGCTCTTAGACCTGTGTTGGGAACTGTCAGAGCTCAAGGAGGCAGATCCAGAACAAGAACAGTGTGAAGAACTGGTTTTCAGCAAAGTTTGCCGAAAATACTAATTCTGGTGAACAGGAAACTAATTTAAGCAACTTTATATTGCATGAAAGAAATATGTGAGTGATTCAAGTCTATAAACTTAAAGAAAAATGTCCCGGTATTAAAAATCCTTACAAACAGAGCCCCCCTGCCAGGAGTTCCAAACACATCTGACCTCAAGCAGGTGAGGTGTCCCTGCTCCTCCAGCCTCTGCCTTGGATTTCTCCGAGTTCATAGCCTTCTTTTATTTATTTATTTATTTAACTTTATGAAGTCAAAAGCCCTTAACCACGAAGCAAGGTGTTAGTGATGCTGTAAGGCTGTTGGGGCCAGAGGTTTCTTTCTTTTTAAATCGGTTTATTCAACTTGCAAGGAGTTGGACCTCGATGATCCCTGTGGGTCCCTTCCTGCTCAGGACATTCTGTGATTCTGGGGAATCTGAAATGAATTCTGCTCCCTTGGGCCAACGGGAGGGGGGAGCCGGGGGAGCTGCTGAGCTTTGGCAACAGGGGGTCACAGTGACCTCTCTGAGCTTTACAGAAACAAATAGCTGGAGCAGACAATGGAATGGCTGGTGGGGGAGGAAATGGAAGAGATAGGACAGAGCCTGGGCTGCAGGTGATTTCCCAGCTCAGCTCTTGGACTCCATAGGTGACCATGGTGCTGGAGGGACAGGGCTGCAGGACAGCGCAGCCTCGGGGGGCAGGAGGCAGCAGGACACAACCTGGAAGGGCATGGATTGGGAAGGTGGAAGGATTCATGTCTGAGGAGCCCATTCTGAGCCAAGGGCTCAGGGTTTGAGCAGCTTCCATGCTGGGAAATGGGGAGCAGCAGCAGGGCTTTGGAGGGAGGATGTGCAACAGTGGGGAGACCTGTGGGCCCTGGAGACCCCGCGATGATGTTCAGCAGCTCTGGGCTGAGGTTTGTGACTCCTTGGGGAGCACTCGACCTGCAGCCCCAGCTAACGGGGTAGGGGGGCTCCAGCCCCCACACGTGGACTCACCAGGCACTTGGGCTGTGTCAGAAAAGGGTTTTATTGTGTCAGTGAGGGAAGTGCCATGCAAAGGACAGTGACAACACCAGAGTGATGCCCAGAGGGGACTTTGCACATGCAGCCATGATCTGAGCCAAGCAAGTGCTGCCAATGCTAGCAATTACTGCTTGAAACACGGGATAAACCCCAACCCTTCATTAATTTGGGAATTTGCAGGTATTAGAGCAAGTCTGCTGCCTTTGGAAGACTGAAATATGTAAATTAGATTAATTCTCATTCCAGAGTGTTGTAGCTACTGTTTATTCTCCAAATTCAAGATTGAATCTAAAAGCAATTAAACCAAAATGTTACAAAAGGAGATGCAGAGAAAGCCAGATACCTCTGTGCTTTCCCAGCTTCCCACGTAGCTAAAATTAAAACTTTGGATAGACTAAATTTGGGCCCTCCCCGTTGTTTCTTCTGTCTCCCTCCATAGCTGAGTGTCTTTGGCATATGCCTTAAATCTGCCCTTTGTTAAGAATTCGATGGTTTGGATCAGATTAAGCTGCTTTTAAAGTGTGTTTACTATTTCCCACGCCCCGACTCCCAGAAAGCCACTGGAGGGCAGCGCCAGGGCTGGGTGGGGGTCGGTGTTGAGTCCTTTTTCACGTCCAACTTGGCAGTGGCTTCCCTGGGTTTGTGACACTTAAGTCTGGGCTATTTACCAAACCATGAGCTGTTTCCCAGTTTGCTTAGGAATCAGCTCTTTGGGGACAAGGGCAGCACTTCTTGACGCCCTCTACATGCGCTTGGTCTCCCCATTGGGCTCCAGGATGGTCAGATTTCCTCTGGCATCTTGATCCATTTCTATTGCTTCAAACAGAGACTTGAAGTTCCCGGCGCCGAAGCCCTGTGCAGACAACAGTGTTCCAGACCAGGGGATTTGGAACTGGCTGGGAAAGAGCAGCACTGAGAGCTGGCTGGACATGGGGCTTGATGGCCCTGAGGGATCCCAGCCAGGATCATCAAGAGATCCTCACACCCACCTGGTGGTTATGCCTCTGGATCACCTCCAGAAACACTGTGGGTCTGTCTTGAACTGGTTTGGTGAAGATCTGGAGCAAGTAGCCTTTCTCATCAAAATCCACCAGGATTTTCAGTTCCTGGAGAAAAGAAACAGGACAACAGCTCAAAGACCCAGAGAGGAGCAAGGGGGTGTCTCTGCATCACTCCTGCAAAACACTTTGAGGATCCAGTCCAGCCCTGAGCAGACCTTTTCCCTCTCGGGCTGCTCTGACTCACCTCCAGCTTGTCAAGGTTCTCCTTCACTTTGATTTTGGCGGTTTTGAGCCTCTCCCGCAGAACCTGGTAGTAGCTGGAGGGCACATCCATGAACTGCACGCCCCGCTGCTTCAGGTTGGTGATCTGCAAGGCACAGGACACCCGGCGTGGGTCAGTTTGGGAGTGGTTTGTGCCTGGAGGATGGCCTGGGACAGGCAGCGTTTGGAGCCAGATGTTTTCCCATGATTTTAGGCAACCTCATCATCTCGCTTCGGGCACCGGGAATGTGAGGGCCCAAGGTGCCCTCTGCAGGTGGTGCAGGGAGCTGACCAGCAAGCAAAGATGCTTCATCCCGCCTGACCCCCCATACCTCTGGGGGCCCTTTGGTCTGGAGAGGAGCCCAGACCCAGTGCTCAGCAGCAGCAGGGCTCAACCCAGATGTGCCCCTACCCCAGCTGAGGGCGTCTGTTGGGCTCCAGGGGCTCAGCCCATCAGCCCCAACTGCCGGAGCTCCCACAGGCCCCCCACTGAGGATGGAGATGCCCTTGGGGGCCCTGCAGACCCCGATTGCTTTAAGCTGGAGGGATGAGTGTCTGCCAGCAGCTCACAGCTGTACACAGGCCCCTTTGCATGGACTCACTGGGCAGTTAATCCTGGTTGTAAAACAACCACGGCACAGAGCCCATTTGCTCTGCCCGTGTCCTCACACCCTGGTGGGGTCACAGTCCACCCCTGCCCTGTGACAGGGCTGTGCCTAGAGGTGCTGGGGCAGGACAGGCTGGGACAGGGTGTTCCTGGGGGCACTCACTGCTGAGATGATGTCGGAGGTGTTCAGGGCGATGTGCTGCACTCCGGCCCCTCCGTAGTAGTCGATATATTCCTACAGGGAAAAGATTTTAATGACATTTTAATGACAGAGCAGCTGCAACTGCAAAGGGATGGGTGTGGGCTCGAAAACATGAAGGCAAAATCAGCTCAAGGGGACCACAAAATGACAGAAAGACACTGTTGATGAGATCAGGGGTAAACTGGCTCTGCCTGGTGGCTCCCCCAGGGTTTGGCAGAGCCAGGATTGCTTTCCAGCAACCACCTTAGCACAACAAATCTGCTCCAAATCACTGACCCTTGGTCCCTTTTCCTTCACCAAAGCCCTGCTGGCAGTGGAGGTATCCAGATGGATCAACCACCAGCATCTGCTCACCTGAATCTGGGATTTCTTCTTGCCAGGCGCCGGCTCGTTAATGGGCATCTTAATGGTCTCCTCGTAGTTGGTGACCACGATGGAGCGCAGGGCACTGAACTCGGTGTGCAGCTGCTTGTCATCCACCGACCAGAAGCGGTGGAAGAGCAGGTTCTTCTGGTACCTGCCCAGGCCACAAAGGGCACAATCAACCCTTGCCCCATCCCCACACTAACAAAGCTCTCTCTGGCTTAATTAGCCTCAGCCACCACCATGGAAGTGGTGAGAGCAGCAGAGCAGTGCTGTTGCTCCATCCCACCTCCCGCCAGACCTCCCCACTCTTACCAGTCTGCCACTGGGACCATCTCGAGGTCAGGCTGGTTCCCCACAACGTGGTCAACAAAGCTGAGCTTGGCACTCGGTCTGTGGGGGGAAGCCAGGGGGGTCTCAGCCGAGCTCAGGGGCACCCCACAGCATGAAGGGCTCCAGGGCAAGGCAGTGGGGACCTGTCCAGCTCCTCAATGGGATATCCATCCCACCAGCACATGGTGACAAAGAGCCAGCCAGGACCCTCTAGAAAGTACTCACAACTTGGGCAGCAGGGGGTCCTTAAAGAGGGGCGGGTGATACCCGGGTAGGAACAGGCCCTTGTAGTTGAGCTTTTCTATCAAGGTGTGGGTGGTGTCACCGTACTGCAAGAGGGAAAAGCAGTTGTGTGGTGGCCTTGTTTATTTTGGGACCTCTCAGATCCAGCCTGCTCCATAGGCCCCATTCTTCCCTGCCACTTACCGTCTGGATCACCGCGAACTTCACCTTCCCAAATTTGTCCTGCTCCACCCAGGGCTCCTTCACCACCACGGCTCCGCGCTCCTTGGCTTTCTGGACAGGAGAGAGACCCACTCCTGCCACAGCTCCCCTACGCTGAGGGGAGACATCCCCAGGCCCTTCCCTGCCTTCCCCCCTGTTTCAGGGGGCTGTGCAGGAGGAGTGGAGGGGCTGCCTACCTGCACGATGAAGTCACAGTCCTCCACTTCGAAGGCAATGTCCTTCACCCCATCACCGTGTTTCACCAGGTGCTCCCCCATCTCTGCCCGGAGCAAGAGCAGCCGTGGGTGAGCAGAGCTGCTTTACTTCCCCCTTGGCCATTTCCCACTCCATCCCCCCCAGGACACCTACCCTCATTCCCTGGGTTGAGAGCGGAGGAGAGAACAAAGACGATCTGGTGAGGAAGAGGAGGAGAGGTGAGGATGGAGCTGCAGCAGTGGGGCTGCAGCCCCAGCCTGTGGCTGAGGCATTGCAGGTGATGGGTTTCGTGGTGCAAACAGGGTTTGGCAGCACCCACCACCACCTCATCTTCCCCCGTCCTGGCAGTGGCACCTTTGCCAGGTGTACCAGCCCCCTTACCTTGTCCTGCTTGATGACATGTGACACCACCTCCCTGCTGCCGGTCTCCAGCCCCCGGTACGCCAGCTCCTCAAACCCCAGCTTGTTGCAGTAGTAGGATGCAGCCTGTGGGCAGGTGGGAGCCACCCTGGGTGAAGCTGTGGCACTGGTGGTCCCCAGTTCCCACAGGGCATCCCCCAGTTCCCACAGGGCTCCTCCTGCTTCCTACAGGGCTCCCCATGGCCAGGGCAGTGCCAACAGCCCATGGGGAACAGCAACTGCAGCGTGTGCAAGTCACACATGTGCACGTGTGTGTGTGTGTGTGTGTGTGTGTGTGTGTGTGTGTGCAGGAGCAGCCCAGCTTCTCTGCTTCCCTCCAGCAACCCAAGGGGAACAAGCTGAGGCAAGAAAGGGCCCACATTGAGGAAAAAACCCAAATTCAGGGGGAAGTGCTGCCTCCAGAGCATCTTGTACCCAAGGCCCAACCTAATCCAACCAAGAGCCACCACTAATCACAAAACGTTTCTGCTCATCTCCTGTTCTGCAAGGTTGGGTGAAATGCAGTTCAGGTTTGAAGCAGAGGGATTTTTAACTCCCCACAAGGCCGAACAACTCTGTGGGCTCTGGTGCCCACAGCCTGAGCCCGGCTAAGTGTGCTGGTTTGCACTTCCCAGGTCCTGCCCCGCACACCCCCGGCAGCCGCCCCTCGCCTTGCGCAAGGGCCACCAAGGCCACGGCCCCCGAGGACAGGCGCCGAGCCAGGGACGAGCTTCGGAACAGCGGCACATCCCTGGCCCGAGGGGCTGCTGGGACGAACCGCCCCCCCGACAGCCAATGCCCGGAGCGCCCGCCCCGTCCCGGCGGGGCAAGTGCCCGCGGCCACACGTGCCTGGCAGCCACCACCTCTCACCTGCTTGGCATTGCCGACCCAGAAGGTGATGGAGTGGAAATGGATGAAGCGGCCTCGTGCGGGCTAAAAGGAAGGGAAAACAGGGCTGAGAGCTGCTGCTGCTGCTGCCGCCTCTCCCGCAGTGCTACCTGGCTCCAGAGCAGGGAGAAGCGGCAACTGCGCCCCTGCAAAGGTGTCTCCTGCAAATGCATCTGAATTAACTGGGTGGAACAACTCTGAAACAGCCCTTTTCCAAAGTGCTTTACAGTCAAGTCCCACAGGATCCTGCACTGCAGGTTGGAAGGTACGATGCCCTGGCTCACCTGGAGCTACAGCCACGGTCCCGGTTCTCCCAGTGCTCCCCACAATTGGCCACCCCAGTGGGCTGCCCATCCATGAACCCCAGTGTGTCAAAGATTATTTCTGTACCAAAAGCTCTTAAACAACCACCAGTGCCAGGACAGATTCCCCTTAGCTCTGCTCGCCACCACCACCCAGCCACGATGGGCACGGGTGGTTGGAAGCTCTTTAAAGAAGAAAAAGGCAATGAAAAGGTGCAGCATTTGGAAATAAATGTTGCATGAAATGAGGATTCTGCTTAAGCTTCGATCTGACCCATCATCTCCCATTTGTCACTCTCCTCCCAAACCAGAGGGAAACAAAAAAAATTTCCATTTTTAATACTAATTTACAACGAGGAGCTTGTGAGGCCCAGCCAGAACAGTTTTACATCTGATTTTACCAGGTAATCAAGGAGTAAGGAATGGGTATTATCTGCACTAACACATCAGGCAGTGGGGCAGGACAGGAGCACGACTCAGCTCTTACCTTTTCTCCCTTGTCTGTGTAAGATGTCTGAAAGAGAATCAGAAAAGAGAGACGTTAACAGGTCATGTACTGCAGCCCCTGTGGAGCTGAATCCAAAGGTCAGGGAGTGAGGAGCAGCTCTGCTGCACCACTTCCAGCACAGTCACTAACAAGTCCCAATTCAAGCAGAGATTAAAGCTCCTGAGACGTTCCACACCACGGAGGCCCGAATGTTTAATTGAATTCCCATCTGCTGCCCCCTCACCATTTTTGTGACCTGGAGATGTGGCAGCAGCAGAGAGAGTCCGAGTCCGGTAGGGCATTTAATATACTGGGGGATGGGGGAGGCTCCTCCTCGGCTCCACCTTCTCCCACCACCAACCCAGGGATGTGTTTGGTTTGGGCTGGGAACTGCCGGCACGGTCCCGGGGGGTGGTGGGTGACACACTGGGGCCATGGCACAGGGTCCTGTGCTACCCTGGCTGTGGCACAGCTGGTTAAATGTGGAGGGTGTGCGTGTGCAGGGGTGTGAGTGTGCAGGGATGTGGGTGTGCAGGGCTGTGAGTGTGCAGGGATGTGGGTGTGCAGGGGTGTGGGTGTGCAGCACATGAGGCTCTGCTGACCCCACAGCCAAACCTGTTGCCCCCCATGGGTGCTGGGCCACGGTGGGTGACGCAACCACAGCAGCACATCCCCCTGCCCCCCCTGCTGCCCCTGGGGACATTCACCCCATCATGGGGACCTGTCATCCTGGCCAGCGTTGAGCCAGGACAGCCTGCAGGGTCCAGTTGTGTGTGTGGTGCCTGGGCACAGGGGTATGTGGTGCCACTTTCATCTCCAGCGAGCCCAGCATTGCCAGGGGCCCCAAACCGTGGGAGCAGCAGGAGGAGAGGACACGAGGTGGCCCTGCCAGGGGAGACACCAGTGTACTAACACCCCACAGCTGGAAGTGGTAGCAAGTCAGGTCACCAGCAGGGCCAGGGGGGATGAGCATTGGGGACTTGGGTGGGTGCCAGTGGCATGGAGGACAGATGGAGAGGTTTAGTGGTGGGGCTGTCCCCTGCTGCCACTCTCCCTGGGGGACATGGATGCTGTGCACCACCCTGGTACGTGTGCACCAGCTGGAGAGGGGCCAGCAGCAGGAACAGGGTTGCTATAGGGCACCAGCACAGCTGTGCCACTCCATGTCACCACCACCAGAGCTGTGTAATCCAGTGGCAGTGACACTGCTGTGCCACCAGATGACACCATCACAGCTGTGCCACTCCATGTTATTGCCACTGCTGTGTCACCCGTGGCACTACCACAGCTGTGTAACCCTACGGCAGTGCCACTGCTGTGTCACCCCATGGCACAATCAGAGCTGTGTGACCCAATGAGAGTGACACTGCTGTGCCACCCAACGTCACCACCAGAGCTGTGTAATCCCAGTGACACTGGTACCGCTGTGCCACCCCACATCACCACTACAGCTCTGTAACCCTATGGCAGTGACAATGCTGTGCCACCACATGTCACCATCAGAGCTGTTAAGTGGTAGTGACACTGCTGTGCCACCACCACCACTATGCCACCACATGCCACCATCAGAGCTGTTTTACTCAGTGACACTGCTGTGCCACCCCATGTTATTGCCACTGCTGTGTCACCCCATGTCACCATCACAGCTGTGCAACCCAGTGACAGTGACACTGCTGTGCCACCCCATGTCACCACCAGAGCTGTGTAAGTGGCAGTGACACTGCTGTGCCACCACGTCACCACCAGAGCTAAGTGGCAGTGACACTGCTGTGCCATGCCATGTCACCGCCCCTGCTCTGTAACCCAGTGACGGTGACACCGCTGTCCCACCCCACGCTGTCCCCGCCGCGGGGCCACGCCCGCCCCGGTCCCTCTGACCCCGCCCCCGGCGCGCTGACCCCGCCCCAGTCATCTGGCCCCGCCCCGGTCCCTCTGGCCCCACCCCCACCACTCCGGCCCCGCCCCCGGTGTTCCGGCCCCGCCCCCGAGGTCCGTCCCGGCCGCCGTCGCTGCGGGTCTCGCCCGTCGCGCCCGTCCCGGCCATGGCGGAGCCCGGCGGGGGCCGCCCCGTCACCGTCAGCGACGTGCAGCAGCTGGTGCGCAGGAAGGACGAGATCGAGGCGCAGATCAAGGCCTGCTACGAGCTGCTGGAGGGGGTCGGTGCCAGGGGCGCGGCGGGGTGGGGGGGGCGCGGGGCCGGGCAGCGCTCCCGGCCCCATCCCAACCCCATCCCGACCCCATCCCAACCTTCTCTTCCCTCGCAGCAAAAGGGCGTCGGGATGCACGAGCCGCTGGTGGACGCCGAGGGCTTCCCCCGCAACGACATCGACCTGTACCAAGTGCGCACCGCGCGGCACAACATCATCTGTGAGCGGGGAACGGCGCGGGGGGCACTTCCCGGGGCTGGGATGAGCCGGGAGCTCGGGATGTGTGCGGGAACCCGGGGCGTGTGCGGGAATCCGGGAGGGCCCCTGCTCTGTGCCGGCCCCTCCGCTGGGTAAACACCCTGGAACGGCGGCGACATCCTTTAATTCTCTCAAACCCCTCCTGTTCCTTGTAATTCCTCGAAATTACCTGCGCTGAGCCTCTTTCCCTGCGGTTCTGCTCAGTGCTCGGAGCTGGTGGATCGGCTGAGTCAGTGAAACGCTTTTGTCCACGTGTTGCTGCGGCAGCAGCATCAAAATTCTGCCTGTGCTGTGGAGCCCTTTGGTATCAGTGCAGTACAGCAAAGCTTTTCTGGGGTGTTTGTAGGATAAACTTTGGGTAAGAAACAGCTTGGCATTTTTTTGTCCCTGTGCCCTGTCTTTGGGGAGGGATTTTGCTCTCCATGTGTAACAGTAGGTGACTGTGATGGAAAGAGAACTTCAGCTTTCACTGTGTTCTCAGGGATTGTGGCACTCCCGGCCCTGCTGCCCTCATGTGTTTACCAAAATTTGTAGGGTGGTTTTCTCAGCGTCTGATTTTGGCTGATAAACATCTACCAGGCTGGCAGGAGGCCCCAGCAGATAGACCAGGACCAGCAGAGGTTCTTGCTGAGCTCAGAGACACCCAGAACATGGTTCTGCAGAGGGACGGAGAGGCCTTGGGTGGAACCCGCTCCTGCTCCCCTTGTGCTCACGGTGTCACCCACAGGTCTGCAGAACGATCACAAGGCCTTGATGAAGCAGGTGGAGGAGGCTCTGCACCAGCTGCATGCCCGGGAGAAGGAGAAGCAAGCCAGGGATGAGGCAGAGGCCTTGGCAGAGGCCATGAGCCAGAACCAGAGCCTGCCACAGCCCTTTGCCAAAGTGAACGCTGTGACCCCGGGATCCCCTGCCAGTGTCTCGGTAGGTTGGGGACAGTTCCTGGGGAAGGCTTTGTCTGGAGCCAGAGAGAAAACATAGCTGATGGCTTGGTCTGTCTCTTGTTAGCAAGTGGGAATAAGCTGTAGGGTTGATTAGGATGTGCCCCCTTTGTTTGGTCACACTGGGGTGTCCTGTGCATAGAGTAGTTGCTGTACAGGAACGAGGTGGGCGCTGTCTCAGCTGTATCTTGGCACCACACAGCTCATCCCACACCTCACTGACCATTCTAGCCTTGGTATTTTTTTCCCATAAAATAGGACAGAGGAATGAGTACTTCCCTCCTCCTATGGCCATGGAGAGGGTGTGATGTAGTTCAGCTGCCTGAGTGGTGAGAAATGTCGTAGCACCACTCTGTGCTGGGTGAAGTTCCTGTGTTACTCCCTGCATTATTACCTGTCTTTGGAGAATGCAGATGCTCCTCTCTCTTTCTCTGTCCAGGGACTTCAGGTTGATGACGAGATTGTGGAGTTTGGTTCTGTCAACGCAAACAACTTCCAGAACCTGCAGAATGTTGCCACAGTGGTGCAGCACAGCGAGGGGGTGAGCTGATTTCTGCCATGACTGCATTCTCTGCCTGGCTCTGTTAGCCACAGCTTTTTATATGGAATTTGGATCTCTGGAATTATCATTTCCCTGTCAGAAAAAGTGTCAAGATTCAGTCTGTGCTGTTGTAGCCTTGTTTTCTCACAGCATTGAGCTAATTGCTGATGGGTGGGAGGGCTGAGAGGTGTGTGCTCTTGGCTGTGAGCATCATGTTGTCCCTGCAGCAGCAGCCAGCATTCCTGTGCTACCCTTGTGGACTGGCAAAAGAATCTGCCACAGCCTTAAGTGCTTTATATAGTGGAAGTGAGAAATTTCCTGGAGATGTCTCCACACAAAACACTCTCTTCTTCCAGTTACAGCTACAGGGATAGGAATGGGTGCTGCTGCAGAACAGCTCCCTGAGCTTAATGTTCTGGTGTTTCAGGAAAAGAAGGAAGAAGAGAGATGACTTGCTGATGGAAAATTGAAATATTTCTTTTAATTTTTATATTTTTTCTCCCTTTCAGAGACCCCTGAGTGTGACTGTGATCCGTGGTGGCAGGAGGGTGCACGTGGGGTTGACTCCGAAGCGCTGGGCTGGGAAGGGCCTCCTGGGGTGAGCTGATGTTTCACTTCCTAGAGGGGATGAGGCTTTCAGCAGCTCAGAACACATTTCCTGAGCAGGGCCAGCTCTGGGCTCTGCCCTCAGTGTGTCACTGCACCCTGTGACAGACTGGGAGCTGGAGGCTTTGCACAGGAATACAGGGAGTCAAGTTCCATGGGAGGAAGGTCTCAGGGGCTGGTTTGTCTGGTAGAGGAAACCAATGGAGGAGGGTTGTGGAGGGTCTGATTGTTGGATCCGTGTTGGATCTCTTGTTGGAGAACTGAGATTTTCATGTTTCCTTCTGTTCTTTTCTTTTTCAGCTGCAATATCATTCCCCTGCAAAGATGACCATGACTTAGAAAACAATAAAGCTGAAGCTTGTGCCTGCTTTCTGGACTCTGATCTGGTTTGAGAACATCCACACGTGTTGTTGCTGTGACCTCTGGTCCCAGAGCCTGAAGGGGTTCTGGCAGAGCAGGGCCTGCCTGAAATTCAGAATTGCACTGGTTGTCAGTGTAGAGTTGCAAGATGTGGATTCTCACTTCTTCTACCTTGTAGCACTTTAGAATAAGGCCCTAGAGAGACCCAAACCTCTCTTGATACAGGCTCTGAAGAGCTTGAAATACTCTTATTTGGTGATAATGGAACATTATCTTTTTCCCCCTTTAAAATTCCTCACTGAATATCTTGTAATACCTGCTAAAAACTTCTGGAGCACTTTTTGATGCCTCTCATAGTAGATGACAGGTAAGAAATATGCAAGGTTGATACTTTATCTTCCCCGCATTACCACAATTTTTAAAGTCACTGAACATACTGAAAGGATTTTTGGAATGCCCAATTATTTTCAGTCAGTGAGATAAGGAATAGGGGTTATAATTCTACTTTTGTTTACTTTTAGTAGTTCATGTAGTGATGATAGAAGTGCTCCTAATCTGGCTTCTCTCTCTCTTTTTTTTAAATTTTTTTGTATTTATTTGTGGGAGTTGGCTTTGGGGTGTTGTCCTGGTTCCAGCCAGGACAGGGGTTACCTTTATGTGCCTCCCATTCCCTTCTCCATCCATGAGGAGGGGGGGAGTGAGTGAGTGGTGCTGGGGTGTTTTCAGTGGGAACACTAAATTGGGGAATACCATTCCTAACCTAGGACAGGTTTGAGGGGATTTCGGGGATGACTGGTTTATTTTAAGCTTGTTTCCAGTTGAACTTCAAACTACTCTCCCAAAACAATAAAGCTGAGTGTTGCCTCTCTCCATTCTTGTAGAAGTTATTATTTGGGGCAGAGTTGAGTGGGTTAAATGCAGACCTGCACAGACACAGAGTAATGACTCCTGACCTTGCAGAGCCCAGGTAAGCTGCACGCCCTGCAAGTAGTGCTTCATAAACAAGTTGTGGCATAAGTAACATATCACTGGTAAGGAGCAATTTTGTAATGATTAACAGACCTGAAACAGACTGAAAAAGTGGACTATTAGAGGTGAGAACAAAAGCAGCATGTCTGAACAAGCCTGATGCACTGAACACACTGCCTCCTTGCACGTGGCGGAGATGGGGAGTTATGGTGGTGCATCCCACTCTCCCCCCACCCAGGGAGGGGTAAGGACCAAAATCTGCTTTGGTAGGGACCAAATCCTGCTCCTGAAGCTGCAGAACTCCCTGATTGTGCTGCAGAGGAGGGGTTGGAGCAGTCTCTCCAGTTCGGGGAGATAGTGGGAGCTGATAACAAAAGTCCTTTCTGCTCCCAGCAGGTTGCCAGGCTCTTGCTGCCCAGAAGGAGAAACATATTAAGTTTAGAAATTGTTATTATTTGAGCTCAACAGCAAGGCTGGGTCAACAGCTGGGAGCACTTGGAGCTGATTGTCTGCAGGGGTGAGGCCAGAGCGTGGAGGGATCCCTGGGATCAGGGTCCCCTGTGCAAGTGCCAACCTGGGAGAGAGCTGGGGATGGAGGGGGGACCTGGCAGGGGATGGGGGATGATTTTTCTGCTTTAACTCCACTTTTCCTGCTCAGGGGAGCCACGGGAGCACAGCTACCTACAACTCCCTGGGGTGTTATTGGGTGAAGATCCCTCAGGGCGAGGGTTTGGTCCCAAAGGGCTCCGGCAATGCCAAGAGGGGCTTTGTCACATCCACGAGCGGGATTTAGGCTCGGGCAGGGCGAAGGGCCCAATGTGTCCCCCCCCCTCCAGGTCCCTGCCTTGGGCGGGGGGTCAGTGCCGCCTCTCCCTGCAGCCGGTGGGGGTGAGGAGGGTCTCCCCTTGTCTCCCCTTCCAGCCCCTCTCCCCGGTTGTCTCCCGGAGCAGCCGCTGGCGCAGCCGGTGCCGCCGGTGCGGCCGTTGCCTGGGAACGGCGCTCGGAGCCAAAGGGACGCGGGGATCGCTGTGTCGGTGAGCGAGGGGGTCCCAGGGGAGTCTCCGGGCCTGGAGGGGGCTTGGGAACGGCTCTGTGTGACCCCGGTGACACCCGCGGGGTCCCCGAGCGGCTGTTCCCGAGCTCCCGTCCTGCCCGCCGGGGCCGGGGAAGGGTTTTCCCAGGGCCCCTTCCCGCTCCCGTGAAAGTTTTCCGCGCACAAGGTTTTGGTGTTGGCTCGAATCCAGACCCGTGAAGCCGGAGATGAAGCAGCTGCCGCCCAGGAGCTGCCCGGCTGCTTATGGGGACTGGGATAAAACCCATACAAAGGGAAAAGTCCACGCCCGGCGCGGGGGGGTGGAGAGGGAGCCTGAGCTCAGCTGGAATAACTGGGGCTGTGCTGGGCTTGCTTGTGCTCAGGAGGAGTGTTACTGGAGCTGAAAAGGGGCTCTGGGACCCGTTTCCCATCTTCACAGGTGCCCTTTCCTCCTGCTGTGCCCAGTTCCAGGTCGCTGTGGTGCAGCCAGACCCTGGGGAAGTGTGTGTGGGGGAGAGTATTCCAGAGCATCTCCACATCCCAGCTCCCTGGAAGGAGAGTGAAGGTGCGGGTGGATGATTCGTGTGAAGTTACACCAGAGGAGCCCACTGAGGGAAGACCAGGAATAAGCAGCGAGCTCAAGGAAATGTCCCAGGACAGACAGACGGCTCAGGAGATGGGTGAGCAGGTGAGGGCAGTCCCATGGCAAGTCCTGCCCGAGACAAGATCTGGGGCAAAATCTGATGGAAACAGACTCCCTGGATCCAGGATAGTGTCTCCCAGGTGTGGTTTACCCCAAGACATCCCAGGGGAGGGGTGTTGGGGGGCTTGGCAGAGGCAGCATCTCTATGTAGTCTCAGTCCAGCGTCAGTATTTGCTGACACTTGAGCTGCCTGGAGCCACCTGAGCGGGAAGGAACCCGGCTCCTCCCTGTGCTGAATGAAATGTTATCTCACCTCCCTCGAACCAGGAACTGTCTTAGACCTTGCAGGAGAGATTGCTGTGGGAAATCCAGTAGTCCAGCAGGGAGAGGCAAAAGCTGGTGTGGATCCCAAGAACAAGATTAAGTGGTCAGTGGTTAAACTGGGGAACCCCTGATGGGGCTGCTGCCAGCTCTGCCCCCAGGGCTGGTTAATACATTTACTGACAGGCTGGTGAGGGGCTGAGGAAGGTGGTGGTGGGATTTTTAGCCTCCCTTTCTGTCTGCTGGCCGGGCAGCAGGGCTGGGATTGCTGCAGAGCCCTTCACAGTCAGCTCAGCCCCAGCTCCAGGACCCGATTCCCCTGGTTTTAACCTCAGTTTGCCATTACTCCCTCTCCAACCCATGACCATGTGGCCTGTTGCAGCAATGAATAACCATTGCTGGGGGATAGTCAGGGGGTGGACATCAGAAAGGACAGAGTTCACAGGACCTACAGGTTAGTTTTGGAGGAAAACCTGGGCATCTTAGCCCTGGTGATAGGAGCTCCCTGAGGAGGTTCTGATGTGAGGTGCAGGATGCTGAGGAGGTTCAAAGAGGCCAAGGTTAGATGCGCAGAAGGAGAAGCAGCAGCTGTTGGGAAACTTTCCATGGAATTTTTTCCCCCTGGTACAAATCCATAGGCAATTTGGATAGGAGCAAAGGAGTGTCTTTGTATTGGAGCCTACCCTGAGAGTGATGTAGGTTGGATCTGAGACATGCTGGGGTTCATTCTCACTACCTGCAGGGCAGTCCCCACCCAGATCAGCCCAGGAGCCAGCACCCACCAAAATCTCTCTCCCTCTCCCTATCCAAGGATCCCCTTGCTGCTACCAAGGAGAAGGAAGGACCACCAGAGGATGCTGGAGCAAATGAACCATTGTGTCCCCCATCAACTCCTTCAGGGATGGGGATCCTAGACACCCTGCCCAGCACCTGGGCTGGGAGCCAGGATGCCCTGGGGGAAGACATTGCTAGGACATCATGCCTGAAGGGTGCTGGGCCCCCTAAACCACCCCCAGCACTCTCTGAGCCCAAGGGGGCCATTTCCAGCCCTCACGCAGGCTGCAGGAAGCAGGACACACAGCAGAGGAGCAGTAAGGACGACCAAAATGATGGCTCTTCCAGCTTGGTGTGGGGAGCCAAGCCAGGGATGCTATTCCAGAAGGACAGGGAGAGCACCCCTCACTCTCTTGTGAGTATCAACAAGCACAGTGCCACTGTGATGGTCCACATGGCACCCAGTGCTCCCACCTTGCTCTCTTCTATCACCCCAGACCTTGTGTGGCTTTTTTGTCCTGTCTGCTAAGAGCCAGGATCTCCCTCTTCCCTGTAGAACCTGTCCTGGGTGTTTGGCTACAACAGCAGCCTGGCTGTGCACGGCCTGATGGACGGGGAGGACCGGGTGCTCCTGTACGTCTCCTCCCACACAGTGGTCATCCACGATGTCCTGGGGAACAGGCAGTACCACTTGCAGGTCTGGCACACAACCCATGTGTCTCCTTCCTCCTCCTCCCCTTTTCCCAGACTCCTTCCCTCCATCTTCTCTCCCAGCGCTCAGGGGTCACCTACAACTTTGCCCGTGCAAAGGGGTGCGTTGATTTGCTCACGCACTTGTCGCAGTTCCAAACACGTGGTGGTGGAAGGCACTTTGTGTGTGTGGGGTTGCAGCAGTGATCTCATGAGCAGAGCAGCTTGATGGATGCTTTAAACAGCCCTGGGTCTGGAGCCTCCAAGGCTATTGCTGCTTCCCTTTCCCAGGGCCATGCAAATGTCATTTCTTGTCTGTGTGTGAGTGAGGACAAGCGCTGGGTTGCGACTGCCGACCGAGGGCCAGACGCTCTGATCATTGTGTGGGACTCCTTCTCTGGGTAAGCTCCCAGGAACCTCCTCTTTAGAACCCCCTATGTCCAGTAAATCACTTAGGACTGACTCCAGCCTCAGCTGAGGGTGAAATGGGAGAACACAGGGATGGACTAAAGTAGCAAAGGAGCTGAAACCAAACTTCACTGTCCTCGTGTCACCCACACCCACAGGACAATGAGATGGGGCTGAACTCCCCCAGACTAAGTATATCACATCTCCAAGCTGTAGTATTTTCTTTAAAAATCCCTGGTGAGTTGTTTCCCAGCACCATTTACTTGGGAGGAAGGGATGGAGGGGACACTGAGGACCAGCCACAGTGCCGGCTGCTCCCACAGCAGCACTGGTGTTTGCAGCCTCCCTCCCTCCCTCTCTCCTTCCCTCTCTTCCTATGTCCCTTCCTCCACGCAGACCAGGGTGGGCAGTGCCACAGATTTTGCCAAGTGATTGCCTTGAACCCCTGTGCTGCCTGAGCCCCCACGAGGTGTTTGCTCCGTAGGGTACCGGTGCGCACCATCTTCGAGAGCCACCCGGAGGACGGGGTCTGTGCTATCGCCATTTCCCGGGATGCAAAGTATCTGGTGACCATTAGTGCTGGCACAGTGCAGGTAAAGAGAATATCTCCTCTTCCATGGCTTTCCAGGATAGAGCCCTGGAAGTTTTTCCCAGTGCAGCACAGGGGAGGGGGGAATTCAGATGGGGAGAGCAGGAGAGAAGGGGAGTGGGTTTGCAGAGTGATGGCTTGATTTTGCTGAGCCATTAGAAGACAGACCTGGATTTCATTAAAGTCAATGCTGCGGAGTTGAGAAAATGCATCTTAATTTGGGATAAAAGCCTCTGACTTCATCACTTTCATTGAAGCAATTTCCACCATTATTTCCTGAAATTAATCTCTCTGCTTCCAGGCCATGCTGGGTTTTACCCTGCTCCAATCCCTTATGCCCCACCATCCCCTGCAGCAGGGGGGGAATGGGGTTCACTTGGCTCTCCCAAGGTCCCAGAAAGCCACATGTGTTGTTTGGGCTTTTCTTCCCTTCTCTCCCAGAGAGTTTGTGTTTGGAGGTGGACTTTGCCCACCGAGAAACCCCTATGCAGCACAGAGCTGAGGCCTGAGTTTGGGTATCAGGTGAGTGACCACAGCTGAGGGGGGCAGAGAGGCTGGACTGGGCAGAACTGGGCAGAACTGGGCAGCCCCATCCCCCTGCTCCCATCCAGTATGGGGCTGCTGCTAGATACTGGCTGGAGATGGGAGCAAGGATCACACCCCATCCCTGGGGTAACCCAATGCGATGGAGCATCCCAGGGGGTTATCCCTGCTCCTCTGATGCCTGACAGACACAGGGGGCTGAGAGGACCCCAAGGGGGGTGTCCCCGCTCCCAGAGTAGGGAGCACAGGGAATCTGCCCTCTGTTTTCAGTTCAGTGCAGTGGAGAAGTGGGTTTTGGATAAAAGCAGATGTTTTGCATGGAAGAGTAAGCAGAAAGCATCACTCAGCTTGGTGCTAATGCAATTCTCACCTTTCAATTTCAGAATTATGTCATTTTTAACCCTCAAGATCCCCATGAGTTTGTCAGCAACAGCAAAACCCAGGTGATATTTTACCTGTGGGTAAGTAGGGACATGGGCAGTTGTGTTTCTGGTGCCAGAAAGGAGATGGCAGGAGGGGAACATGCTGGAGAGGCAGTGCAGGCTGTGGGGTCACGTGTCTGCCCATGACTGGGGTCACACTTTGCTTTGCAGATCTGCCTCTGCCCTCACCCACCTCGCCCTCCCCACTCCCTGCCCTCTCTAGACTCCAGGGTGGTCTTGGCAGAGTGTAGCCCTCTCTCTATTCCCACACTGGGTCAGTCCAAGCTGTGGCAGGGATGCTCTCCTCCTCTCCCACTCCTGCTTTCCTGTGGGCCCTCATGTGCCTCATGCCAGTCAGTAGCTTTTGGAAGAGGAGCAGGTAGAGGGAAAGGGTGTTTTTGTGCTCTCTAGAAGGTCTTGGAGAGCCTTTCTGCCTCAGGAGCCCTGCTTTGGTCACCATGGTGTGGTGCCAGTGCCCAGATGATGGAGAGGGGACATGCTGGCACTGCAGAGCACAGCTCCCAAATCCTTGTCCTGGAAGTTTTCTCTGCTTTCCCCAGGGTGATGCTGGTTTGCAGTATGGAACACCATTCCTGAGCAACAAGGTGAGCACAGGGGGACCACAGCACGTCCCCTTCTTGGCTTTCCTCCTGGCAGCAGCACTGCCCCTTCCTATCTCCCTGACCAAAACCAGTGACCATGTCCCCAGCCTGTCCCCCTCAGTCTCTTGAAGGGACAAGCCAGGGTTGCCTGAGCTGAGGTCAGGATGCCCCAGTGCATCTTCTCCTGGGGCTCTTGTCTCTGATGGTCTTGCCGTGGGACAGGGAGGGAATGTCACGTGAGAACCAAGCAGAAACATCTCTGCTTGGGAGGGCAGAGCCAGTGCTCGGGATGAACACGTGGCCTCGCTGCTCTCCCTGCAGACCTTCAGGAGTGTGGTGGGACGCTTCAGCCAGACAGTTTTCCATTTTAACAACTCCCAAGCTCTGACGGGCACCTCGGCCGGGAAGGTGGTGGTGTGGGATGCGGTCGATCCCCGAACTGACCCCAAGGAGCAGCAGGCCAGGCCTCTCGGAATGACCCCCACCAAAATGGTGTCTGTGCAGAAGGAGAGTCTCACCGTGCTCCAGGTGTTGGAGAGGTAATGGGGAGGCCATTTTCAGTAGCTGTAGGTACAGTCCTTGTGTATCTCAGCCACAGCAACGGCAGAGAACTACAGCCAAGTGTTGGAGTCCTAAGTCTCTTGGCAGCGTGAGAGGACCAGGAAAACTCTGGAGGAAAGTGCTGCTGGTTTGTGTGTAATTTTCCAGGGATGGATTTGGCTGGGGGGAAAAATAAGGTTGAACATCACGGTGATGTGATGCCAGCTCTGCTGGGGTGGCTCAGATACTGGCTCAGCCTCCTGGCCGTCACCGGCAGAGGGAGCAGACAGCCACCAAACGCCGCGACAGCCCTGGGGACAGGGCAGGGACAGGGCAGGGACACCACAGGGTCGCAGCAGAGCCGCTGGTTTCTGCACAGCCCTGGGCTTACTCCCGCTCCTCTTTGCAGGGCTCTGCTCGTGTCCTTGTGCCGAGAAATGGGGAAGAGATTTCCTTCTGCCTAAGGGTGCTATGCAAGAAATATTTGGGAGTTGTCAATCAGTGTGTTGGTTAATAACTTTCCCTTCCTTGCAGCTGTATAGTAACAGGTGATGTGAAAGGGCACATTAAATTCTACGATGGGGAGCTGCTGCTGCTCAGCCTCTACAGCCACAGCAAAGTGGGTCCCATTCGGTCCCTCTCCTTCTCCACAACCCTTCGTGATCCTCCTGATGCCTTCCCAGCCAGAAGCCGGCCCTTCCTCGCCAGGTCAGTGCCTCTTTACAAACCCAGGTCCTCTCCTGTGTTTGCCCTGCAGCTGAAAGCCGGGGAGGTGTCAGTGGAACCTGGGGAGGTGGTTTGTAACAGCTTGGGAGGTGGTCAGTGAAAGCTGCCCTGTGGGCTTCTGCCCGGTCTGGAGCAGGTTTCAACCCTGTGCCCAGGCTTTTGGGCAGGACATGGACAGGGAGGCAGGACGGAAAGGAATGTGCCCCTTTATTCCTCTTTTCCATTTAGGATGTTTGTCCCACCTGCCCACCAGAGAGAAGCAGGGGACTGTCCTGGGCATCCCTCTCTGCCTGCAGACCACAGGCATCTCCCAGCAGCTGTAAACCCCAGGGAGGCTCCAGCACATCCTAAATTCTGAACTTGATGTGATGCCTTGGCACAGACACGGCATCAGTGCAGGCAGGGTGATGACCAGCTTCTCTGTCACATCCCCGGGACACCAGGCAGTGCTAATGCCGAGCCTCCAGCTCTCTCTGGGCCCCTTAATCCCCCCCTTAAGCCCCTCCCATGGATGGCTATATCCAGTTGGATTTTATCATGGCTTGCCAAGCTGATCGGGGCAGTGGCACCAGCGCTGGGTTGCACCACCTCAACACAGGAGCTTGGGACAGCCCCAGCCTGGTCATCAGCCCCTCTCTGTCCCTCCATGTGATGTAGCTGTGCCTGAGGATTTATAGGGAGTCTGCAGGCCAGATGAAGCTGTTGTGTGGCTCCATCCAGCCTGCAAACCGTATGTCTGTCACTCCCGTTCAGGCTCTCCTGGCAACGTCTTTTCTCAGCCGCACGTGTTTTCCAAAGAGCCATGTGGGACAGATTCCTCTCCAGCCTGGAGCAGTGCCCTGGGGAACGGTTTGGTTTCCCTGTCTCTGGTCTCTGTTGTCTCATCCCTCCTCCTGGGTCGCTGCTGCAGCTCCTGCCACTTGCAGCTGCTCTGGGCAGCACAAAAGGCAGAAAATCAAAGGGGAAACCTTGAGCCTGTTTGTCTCAGCAGGCTGGCGGGATAGGAATGGCTGGAGAGCCCAGCTAAGGCACAAAAGAGGCACAGAGTCCGTCAGTGCCTGGGCCAGATGTGCAGAAGTGATGACTGTCACAGGCCAGCTGGCAAAGAGGCTACTTTTCCCCACTTGTGCAGCCACACCTCTGTCTGTGCAACTCCAGGATTCAGCCTGGAGAAGACTCCAAGAAGACCTTATAGCACCTTCCAGTACCTCAAGGGCTCCAAGAGAGCTGGAGAGGGAGTTTGGACAAGGGTGTGGAGTGATAGGACAAGGGGGAAATGGCTTAATAGTGACAGAGGGCAGAGTTAGGTTGGATATAGGCTTGAAGCAATGTGGTCTGGTGGAAGGTGTCCCTGCCCGTGCCAGGGGGGCTGGAACGAGATGAGCTTTAAGGTGCCTTCATACCCAAACCAGTCTGGGATTTCTGTGTGGTCCTCTCTTATCCCTCTGAGGGTCCAGACCCTCAGACCTCAGCCAGACTAAGACTATACATATTTGTGCATAATTATTCAGATTTCTGCTTCACACATGCCCAGTGCCACAGCGAGACCCTCTCTGCTGTGTTGGGTGAGCAGACAGGAACCATCTTGTCTGTGCTGTGGGACTGAAACTGTCCTCTGACCTTGTCCATGGCAGGGTGGTCAATGTGGAGCCACTGACAATGGGGTCATGGAGACACGTGAAAAGACTATTCAGAGTATCTTGAATTGCTCATTTGTCTGTCTCACACACCAGCAACTTGCAAACAGCAAAAGCTCCCCAGATGTCATTCATCTTCTGCCTTGCCCAGCCAAGTAGAAAATGGACCTGGCTCCAGTATCTTCCTGTGATGATTTCCCAGGTCGTGAATAAAAAGTGCCACCTGCCCTCCGGATCAAGGAGTGTTTGCATGGTGCATATCACAAAATATAAGAGATCGTCCAACTAAGTTGCAAAAAGAGACTGATGTGTAATATAGCTGGGAGGGACATGAGCCAACGAGTCTGATTCATCAAATTCTGTTTCTCTCACGCTAAACAGGAACTTTATCCTTTCAACCTCTGATGCAACCGTGTTCCATGTTGCAACAGACAGCGCAGAGTTTGAAAAAGTCCTGGAAGAGGCGAAGAAAGCTGTGAGTGCCATCGCCTGTCACCCGCAGGAGACACTGGTGGCCGTGGGGAGTCCCTGTGGGCTGCTGAAGCTGTGGGACTACCAGCACACCAAGTACCTGGCTAGCAGGATATTCCCCGAGGCTGGCATCCAGTGCTTATCCTATGACCCTGAAGGTATCCTGGCCTCGTGACCTCCCTGTGTGACCTCCTCCCAGTCACTGGGCTTCCCAGGAGGAGCGGTGGAGCCGTGAGAGTTTCTGGCGTGTTTTCCAGGTTATTTTCTGGCCGCTGGCTTTACTGATGGAAGCGTTCACATCCTCGATGCGATTTCCCTTCAGTCCAGCTGCAAGGAACTCCGGTTCTCGCAGGGTCCCGTGACTCACATCAGCTTCTCTCACAATTCCGAGTACCTCGCAACCGCTGTAAGCTTGTTTTTTCCGCTCGGTGATTTACATGCGCTGCTCGTCCTGCAGCTTTGGGAGGGACTGGGAATTGCCGGCCGTCCTGCAAGGCACGGAGGGCTGTTCCTCCCCCGGGGCTTCGTGACTCTGAAATGCTTTTCCTGGCTCAAAGAGTCACTCTGTAAAAACGTCACCAGTCCCAGCTGCTCCGCAGAGCCGCTGCTGGCAGCATCCCATCTCTAACTTTAGTGACAAGTCTTAGCTCTGTGTCCATCTGTAGGAAGGGCTGGAGCAGGGATTTCCTCCTGGCTGGTGCTCTGTGAGAGGGGCTGCTCCCTCCATCCCATGTCTCAGTGTCAAGGCAGCGTTGAGGCAATTTGGCACAGAGATTGTAGCAACTGGTGACGATCTGTTCAAAGAAAAGATTCCCCTTTCCTGCACATATGCCAGGACACAGCAGTGGGAAGCATCTTCCTTGTGATTTCTGGGGAGTCACAGAACTCAATTTACTGCCCCTCTGAGTGAGCACAGCAGGGGATGGCTTGGATGCTCCAGCCAGGCTGAGGACTGCTGTGGTGCTGCCCTTGGGAGCAGCTGCCCAAATCTGTCCGGCCCAGTGTTTTATCCTGGCTGTGACTCTAAACTTCCTCAGGGGACTCCAAAACTGAAAGGGCCAAGCTAAGCCCAGAGAGGAAGCAGGGGATGAGCGTGGGGATTGTGACTTGTTGACCTTTGTGCTGTCATTGCAGGATGAGAAATACTCAGTGATCGTTTACAAGAAAGTCCTGCAAAACGGGCGCAGATGCTGGGAACACCTGGCAGGGCTGGACTCCCACTACAAACCCATCCGGAGCATCCTCTTTGGGGTCCAGTCAGGCAGCAACAAGCCCAGGCTCCTGAGCCTCGGGGAGGACCGGCAGCTGGTGGGTGGATGTGAAAGTCTAATGGGCAGTAAAGATTTGTGGTTGAAGTGGCAGGGCTGGAAAGGACATCAAGGGAGACTCCGTGTGTGGTTCTGTGGCTCCCAACCCTCTCCTCACCAGCTCAATTGATGGAGGTTGTTTCTCAGCCTGATCTCGGGGCTGAGGCTCTGCTACTGCAGGCTTCTCCAGGAGATGCTAAATCCTGTTAATCCACAAGGTCCAGGGTGCTGGCAGACCACAGGGGAGTTGTTTCCTTGTCTTCCCTCCAGGTTGAATATGACCTGAGCAGCAGCATCAAGGACCACCTGGTGGTCACACACAGGGACCGGGTGGAGCAGAGTGCGGTGCCCCTGTGCTTGGCTTGGTACCCACAGCTCAGCACCGAGTCCTTTATCCTCACTGCCAACAACTGCTACAAAATGAAGCTCCTCAACACAACGACCAAAATGTGCAGGTAGAGGATTGATTCAGGCCTACAGCTGCCCAGGACCCCCATCCTGACCCTGTGTTCTCCTTGGTCTAATGACCACCCCACCCATGAGAATGTGTTTGTACATCTGTGATGCAGATCTTGGGATGACTCTAGGGACCCCTAGGTCAGTTATGTCCACTCTGCTGTTCACTACCATGTCATCTAGTAAGGCTATGGCTTCAGGTGGGTCTTGGTCTGCTCAGCATATTGGATTTGAGACGCAGCTGTTCAACATCAGATAAAGAGACAGGAGTCTGGATAAGCAAAGCACAATAATCCTTGAGCACTAAATTAATTTCTGGGCCCCAGTGTGGTCCCTTCTAGCCAGGGACCCTGTCCTGTCCTGTTCTCTCAGCCAGTAGTACAAAGCCTTTGCACTCCCACACCTCCCATATCTACCCATCCTTCCACACAGCAGCTGTTTAGAGAGGCAAAATGTTTTGTGAGCTCTAGAATGGATAAATATGTTGTTTGCCTTTAGAAAGACCCTTTTGGGACCAACCTATGGCTCCCCATTGGAGAAGATACAAATCCTCCCAATGACAAGCACTGCGGACCCCAAGCAGTACTACCTGGTGTACATTACTAAGGACAAGGTATGGAGCCCCACCTGCCCCAGCTGTACAAGAGCCACTGTTTGCAGAGCTGGTAGTCCTTGAGGAATTTCACTGGAGGTAAAACCATGTATAGGCTGGTCCTGACTGAGAGCTGAGCGAGCTCCTGGGAGGAGGAGGCAGCGCTGCCCCAGCGTGCAGTGCCCCCAGCCCTCCCAGACTCTCTCTCTCTCTTTACAGGTGGGCTTGCAGATTTTGCCTGTTGATGGCAACCCCCACAAGTCCTCAGCCTTCATTTGCCACCCAGATGGTGCCTCTGACCTTGCCAGCTCCTATGACGGGCGTTACATCTTTACAGCGGGGGGGAGCGACTGCACTGTTATGAAATGGAAGGTCAACCTAAGGTGAGTATGGCAGGAAGGAGAAAGGAGTCCTGTTACCACTTTCCACACTTGAAGAAAATGCTCTACAGCATTTACACTGAAAATGGGGCTTTTGTCCCGTTTTTGTGCCAGGTGTCTGTGTCCAGAGGAGTTAAAGCAGGCAGAGTGGTTGGTCATGGAGAGTTTTTTTGCAGGGCTCTCTTGAACATGGGTCCTCTGGAGGCAGGTGATAAAGTCCTGCAGCTTCTCTCTCCTTCCACAGCACATGCCCACGACCAGGCCAACAAACTGCATCTGGCAAGGGGGATCATGAGGTGGAAGACAGGTCCCAGCACTCATGGAAGCAGGAGGCCCACAACTCGCTGAGGGGAGCAGGAGGGAAGGTTGGCAGCATCTCTGCTCAATCCTGTGGGCTGCCAGCTCCCAGATACCTGGCCTGACACTGGGGTCATTAATAGCTTAGTAAGAGTTCAGCATGGTGGGCACGTGTGACACTGGGGATGGGGGCATGGCAGTGGGGTCAGCCTGCATTGTGATGACCTGTTGGGCCCCAAGCAGCTGTGTGGGGTGTCAGCTAAAACAGGAGGGACACATTTTTGGAGGGTTTTGTTCCCCTCCATGTGATGCATCTGCATAGTCATAGTGGGGATTAAGCCAGCAAACCTCGCAGGGGACAGACATAACACATATAAAATATTCCAGTCTGGGAAATGGTACCTAAATGGTAAGAAGTTGGGCAGAGGATTCTGTGGTCCTTGTGAGGGCCTGGCCAGTGTGATGGGAGATTGTCAGGGTTAGGCCAGGACCAGAGCAACAGTACTGGCTGCAGGAGGAGTGCGCAGGGTGACTGCTCATACAAAAGTGTCTGCTCTCCAAATGGGATAGGCATTTGCTGGGAAATCCCCCCTGCATTTGAAGACTGGATTTAGACAAGCCACCTTAATCCTGTAAAGCTTTGCTTACATGAATAAATGAGCTGCAGTAAATGGGGTGGCTGGAAGAGTGAAGGCAGCTCTAAAAAACAAGGATCTCCAGGCTCTGGCCCGGAACATCCCCAATGAACCCTGCCAGGCTTCTCCCCCCATTCTCTGCAAGTTTTCCTCTGCCAGCTCCCTCAGCAGCCATGCCAGACGTGTGCTCCCACATGGCAGCAAAGGTAGGATATATATTTTGGTTTCTTTGCCTGTCAAGGATGAAAGCTGCTCGTTGTAGCACCTGTGCAGGGCAGAGGGCTCCCCTTTGCAGGCATGGCTGCAGGTGCCCAGGAGATACACGTGACATAGAAAGGAGCTGTGAATGACAGGAAAACTCCAGGCCAGCATGGAATGACTTCACACTTCAGAGACTGGAAAGGGAGCCTAGTCCATGGCAGAGCTGGGATAGTGTGGCATGATCTCTGTCACTCTGTGCTGGTTTGTTTCTTTTAAATCCTGCACATCACCCTGCTAACACAGAGCACGTCTCCTGGTTTCTAGCAAATCAACCCCATGGGAGCTGGCTTTTAGCTTTCTCTCCTGTGTTTGCCTTTTGGTGTACACCTGTGAAACCCTCACCTTCCAAGGACAAAGGCTTTGTGCTTAGGACATGTGCTGGTCCTGCATAAAACACTTCTTACAGTTACCACTCGCTCTGAGGAAAGCCCAAAGGGTGCTGAGCCAGCTCACCTTCATGTGCCAGAACAAAGGAAACCTGCTTGGGAAAGCAATGGGTTTATTTATTTTCTTTTCCACTTTGTGTGGCTTAAGCAGTCGGGGGTCAGGATAAGCGACATTTTAAGGAAGGCAATAGAATATAAATGATCCTTCTTTATAATGGTTGGCCAGGGTCCAGGCAACATTGAATTTCTATGTAATTTGTTTTTTGAGCGAAGTTCTTGATGAGCTAATTATCATTTTATTGCTGCTTCTGGCATCTTGTGCATCTCCACTGTGTTTAATACCCAGATAACTTAATTATGAAAAAAGCATGAAGCTTGCAAAAAAACCCCAGTGGAAGCAGCACTGCCGAGGTGTGTGAGAGCTGCAGCCCTGCTGCCAGGCGTGGGGTATTATGTGGCGATGCTACACCATGATTGCACTTCCAGGCTTGGTTTCTCTTTACATCTGCACAAGCCAAATGGATTCTTTTGGCTCCAGCTGCCTATGAAATTGAAACAAAGAGGTGGCTACTGAGGCGCTTTCAGTCTAATGCCGACTGCACCTGCGACACCGTCACCCGCCACAGCTCAGGAAGTGGAGTAATGGATTGCACCGAGTTACTGGGGAAAAATGTGTTAGATCAAGGAACAGGGAGCTTGGGTTTGTGTGGTTTATTGCAAACACCAAGCCCCGGCCGTCTCTGCATGTTCAAAATGCTGATCTAGCTAATTCATCTCCCTCAATGTCTCTATAAGGAAGCAGAAAAGCTAAATGCCAGACACCAAGTTCAAGTCCATGGAAAAGCTCCTGGCTCCCAGCCCCGTACTCATTCCACTAAACAAGAGGACCATTCAGTAATAATTAATTCCCACACTGTGCTATTGTATGTAAAACCTGTGTATGAAATATGCTGTAGAAGTGCAGCTGATGATAAAATAGCACATGGTTCAAGGCAGTGCTTTTCTTTCCTGAATTCTGAGGCCCTGGGATTTTATTTATTGACAGTGTATGTGAACAACGACTAGAAAGGGAACCGTGAAACCTCTCCTCACATGAACCCTTCCTGTACCTTCTTTTCTCTACTTCTGCCAGTGCCTTGGATGCTGCTGCTTTCCTGGGTGGGGAGGACATGATCCCATTCTACAACCTCCTGGATGGTGGCAGAGAAGGCGAATTCTTCAGGGTAATTATACTCGCTGTGAACACCATCTGGCCACATCTGGTTGGAGTTTAAGATTCATTTACACAGGCCAGCCATTCCCTTATTTTTTGTCCAGATCACCTTCAACAACAATCCCGTTGATATGCCTGTTAGTAAATCCTAGAAGGAGCCTTATCTTCCACACCTGTTGTTAACTGATCTTCACAGTATTCTTTTGAATCCCTGGCAGGAACTGGAAGACTATTTTTACTATGCACAGATATGCAGCCAAGGTACAAATACACTGGAGAACAGACAGGTGTCAACGCACATTCCCTTGGAGGAAATTCCTTCTGTAATGAGAGCAATAGGATTTTATCCATCAGAGGAAGAGGTTGGTCAGTTGTTTTTATTGTTGTTATTAAAAGAAAAAAGAGCAAGACTGATTGCATTTACCAAGTGTCCCAAGGGCCATATTCTGACCATTGCCATGTTGGATTGCTCCAGGGTGTATTTGTTGGCATTCAACGTATTTAACTGGTCTGCATCAATACAGTAGTGGTCAGAATCCGGCAGCAAATTCCTCAAAAAGTAATGATTCTTTGCTAGCAAGTTGGGAAACCACCGGGGCTGAGCAAACCTGGAGCCTGATGGTTCAGAAGTGTTCAATAGGACAACCTCAGGGTCTTCTGGAGGTTGGGGGCTCTGCCACCACTGCAGAGGTGGGTTTCTTCAGAAGGTGAAAGTAGGGGAATGAATCTTCCTTTGGGTCCCAAGGACAGAAGCCTCCAACCTTCCAATGTCCATGGGTAAAGTGCTTTGGTCCCTCTGTGACTTGTACTAGTGGCTGAGCAGCATATGGTTGGTAGGATGTGGTTGAGTCCCTCTAGGTTGGATGGAGACTCAACCAAAGTGTCCTATATGTGCTACCAGTGTGGGTGAGAATGTCCAGCTCAATGCAGTCACTCATTTGGACGTTGACAGAGCCTCTCTTTCTTGTTCTGCTTGGGACTGATGAAAGAATGATTTTAGATGGAGACAGTGGCATTTACTCCCATGGAATGTAAAGTTCTTTCACTAACTGATAAACCCTGCAGAAGCTCTCTCTGAGGTTACCTTTAAGGTTGCAACAGCAGAGCTTCCTATCAAACATTTCTCAAGAGCTTTTTAGCTTCAAATTTAACAGCAGGCAGACAGACACAACTGATTTAATAAGGGTGCTGTTCCTTCCCCTTTTGTGGCTGTTTCTTCAAGGCAGTTTGTACTGTATACAAACCTCATTTGTAATGTGTAACCTGACAAAAGGGTAATTAAAGCACGTACAAAAAAAATTACTGAATCTGAGGTAAGGAGATTTAAATTATGGCCTCTTTGCACCAGCCACAGCCCTGTCACTGCAGAGGGGTTCTCCCCAGGGAAGTGGTGCATCACTGAACTCCCTTCATCTGCCCGCAGGGGAGGTTGTTCATCTCTGCCATGGCACACGAACCCACGGGCTGCTGAGACGGTGCTGTGAGTCAGTGCCACCCCATCTGCCCAGGGATGCTCTGCCAGGAGAGCCAGCAGATGGGAGGCAGGACCTTTGTCACAGCACCATCTAACAGACGTGCTTTGGAGCCCCCACAACCAGCAAATGTTTGTCTGAACCAGGGCTCCTTTGCCCTGGTGTCAAGCTGTGGCATTATCCCCTCATACTGTGTTAGAGCTTTTCCTTGGGTTATTACATTTTTGCCTCTTGGGGACAAGGAGAATATATTCCCCTGGGACATGTCTCTGAAAGAATAATTGATAACCCCTCCCTGCCTCCCACCCCAAATTAAAATATAAACAGCGTTTCAGGCATGGAAACAGAGGTGCTAAGATGTTGTGAAACCAGGCAACCTACAATCTGCTCCCCGAGGCAGGCAGGACAGTAATAAAATCCAGAAAGTTTGTCTCTCTAGAGTGTTTTAATATAGGAAAAGCAGGAGGGAGAAAAGGCAGCTTGGACTGACTAGCAAAGCTTTTGGGAATTGGTGTTTTTCTTTTGTAGTTCAGTGGGATTGATATAAAACCTAATCCCAGCTCAGCCAGAGCTGAGTGAAAATGACTGTTCTTGCTTGGTGTGACGTTCGCTACAAGAAAAATATAAGGCTGAGATTTCCCTCTTCCCCAGGCTTCATTCAGTGGAAAAACTTGTGACACAAGGACAAAGGCCCAAGGCTGAATGCAAAGTCCTCCCCAGGGAGATCTTGCATCAGCCTCCCTTCCCGGGGAGCAGCAGGCTTGGTACGTGTTGGCACGGGGAATTCTCCCGGCGTTTCTCTGCTGCCCCTGTACCTCCGAGGGGGCTGCGAGTACAATGAGGGCATGGAGCAGATGCTGCCTTTTGGACACACATCTGCACAGCTGCCAACAGGGCTGACTCACAGCACCAGACTTCAGTAAAACCACCCAGCGTGGCCAGTGCTTACTGTTTGTCCGAGAGGAGAGGGCAGGCTGTCAGCCGCACTGAGCATGTTTGGATTTGGCTTGTGCGGTGGCAGAACCTCACCAGACACGTGTCAGAGGGGGGGAAGATTGTTCGTGCCAGCCAGGGTGTGCAGCCTGGTTATGTGGGGACTCTCATGCACGTGCTCCTGCAGCAGGGATGGTGTGTTTACCAGTTTGTGGTTTGCCTGCCCGCTGTCCCCAGAGTGGAGACGCAGCTGTGGCGAAGGTACCGGTAACAGCTGCAGAGTCACCGAGTGCCCGTCATGAGAGAGGAAATCCAAAATGACAACGTGTGTGCAACCCCCATCTTTACCTTATGTCATCATGTCAGCAAGTGTGTAACTGTTGGCTGTGCTCATCCTCAGCTGCCGAGTGCAGCTTCCCACTGGGATACCCACTGTGGTACCAGTATGTGCACGGTTATGGTACGTCGGCATTCACCAGATCAGAAACTGGCCCGATGCTCTGCAAAAAATGTGTAACAATCTGTCTTGTCTTGATCTTTAGATTGAAGAAATGATAAATGAGGTAAAATTCAGCAAGTACATGGATGGTGGAGAACAAGTGACAGAAATCAATTTGGAGGATTTTATCAAACTTTATATAAATCATCGACCTGCGCTTGGCTTGTCGATGAAAAGCCTACAACGAGCGTTTCAGGTTCTTGGTTATGATAACGAGAAGGGAGACAAAGTTATTGACAGAGGAGACTTACTGTCTCTGCTTCAGTGCAGAGGTGAGTTATTTCTCTTCTAATATTAGTTTTATGCTTGCTAGTTCTGCCTGCAATTTCAGAACTTATTCACTGCAGCAAAAAATTAATCTGGAACTATAGTTTTGTAACCAGGGCAGGCGTGGGGAGCCGCTTGTTTTAAGATTTTAAATTGAATAATCACATCTATTGTCTCAGCTGCTCTTCTTTTACTGCTCTGGAAATCTCTGCTGGCCTGAAGTATCTCAGCTGTCAAATGATGAGTATGGATCTTGGTAAAATGTATCCTTCTTCCAGTATGCCCTTATCTGAATTACTGTTCTCTGTTACAGTCAAGCAGGCTTTGGCAAGGTAGTATAAAACTGATAAAAAGGGCACAAGAAAAGAGGGTTGAAATTAGTCAGTCCTGAAGTGAATCTGTGTGAAAGACTGAAAAGATGTGATGGTTTAGTTGAGCTGAATCAGGAAGAACATTGTAAATGCATGTATAAATATAACTGTGGCCAGTGCCATAGAGTGGTAAATAACAAACTTTTATTGTCTTACTCCTGGCGTAAAAGTACAGCTGAGCATTAAAACAGGTAAAGGGAAATGCTGGTTGACTCAGTACATCACCTGGTAAGACTCCTTGACACAAAGATCCTTGGAAACCAAGGATTCAACCAGTGTGAGAAAGGTTAGTTATTTATATGGATGGTGTGAACATCCATAAATAGATACATGAGATAGAACAGTTTCATAACAGATCTATAACCTCATGCTTCAGGGCATGAGCCAACCACTAACTGGGAACAAGTGCCATGTCCACATTATTCCAAGATACTAAATCAAGACTTCTCCACCTTTCTCTTCCTCCTCTATGCGAAAATGGCTACACAGACTGTGGTCTCTGCCAGGAATTCTCCAGTGGGAATAGAAGCTCAAGCAATATAGCCTAAAGTGCAATATAGCTCAAGTGCAATATAGCCTAAAAAGCTGTCTGCATTAGAATTTCTCCCTTTGATTAACATTTTTCCCCAAAATGCAGGAGAGGCCGAATCTCCTTTCGAACTGTCCTGTTCTGTTTGTGCACTGTTCCCGTTCAAATTCCTTTCTAGTTTTTGTGCTCTCGACCCCATAACCCATGGGCTGGCCTTGCTGTGTTGTGTGCAGGAGAGCAGATGACCGAGGACGAGCTGGCCCAGTGTCTGACCACCCTGCTGGGCAGGCGACCTGGGAGACGAGGATCTGAACCAGACGTCTACGATCCCTCAGGTACAGGATTAGCATTCCACACAGCACAGAAGCAGGATTGCTTCAATTCCCAAATGGAACAATTTAAATTTCAAACCCATTTACCCTGTTAGGCCAAGAGAGCTGTCAAAACTGCTCAGACAGGATTGCAAAAATAGTCACAGAGCTACAGATTGTCCTTCATCCACGCAGCAATCACACGGGTGTATCTAAAAATAAATGGACAATGAACTATAACTGGGGCCTGACAAGATTACATTGCTGTTTATCTGCTGGCTGGAACTGAAATTAGAAACACACAGGGAAATCCCAGAGCTGGTTTCACCCAGGCAGCAGTGCCCATTGTAACAGAGCTGTTGGTAACGACTGCATTTGTCTGCAATTTATGTCCCAGTCCACACCAGTCTGGAACAGCAAATTACAGCATCGATTTCAGCCAAGTGGCTGTATTTAATTGCCCATTGTAGTTGGAACCGCATTTTTGTATGATTTGTGTCCCAGTCTCCACCAGTTTGGAATAGCATCTGTTTAGGGTCATTGGAATGGGCAGCACACAGCAAAGGTGCAGCTCCCAAAGGGAACTGCCTGGTTCTGCAAATCAACTTCGAAATCCCTGGATTCCTTAAGGTCCTAAAATCACATTAAATTGCTGGAGTGTAAAAGTTGTCCCATGACCCCTCTCAGGCAGGGACCTGCTGCAAGGTGAGACTTGCAGATTTGACAGGTTCCTGATATAAATACACAAAATGTTAAGCAAATAAACCATCACTTTTTCATGGTTACTTCACTTACAAATTTTACTGACCTGGAAAGCCATTTTTATATCACTACTGTGTGTCTTGTGGTGTTGTTACTGCTCTCCAGGTGCAGCAGCTTTGATTGAAGAAGAAATTCCAGAAGAAATCACAGCAGAGATATTTGCTGCTGACATTCTTGGCTTACCTATTGCTGCACAAGAAAAAAAGAACGGAAGGAAAGAGGCGAACCTCTGATCTACAAAGACTCGGAATCACAGCTGCCACAAGGGTTTATCTTCGTTCCTTCTTTCTGGACTCCTCAAATATCTGCAAAATTTGTGTTTTATGTTTATTAGAAAGTAAAGATCACATAGTTGCATTTCAGTCAAACTCTAGAATAAACCCTCAGCTTAGCACATGCCACAAACCTGTAATTTCCCACCTATGTAGGGAAACACTGGGGTGGCTGTAGAATGAATCAGGTGGCCACCCCAGCCTTGGCTGGAGCCTTCCTAGAATTTATTTCAGGTGGGTTTATGCCAGATGCAGTCTATTTTCATTATGTTAAGACAGTATTCATTTGTGAAACCTGACAGCAGAAGAGCGATGTAAAAGTACTGTATTGATTAAATACATTGATAAATGCTTGGATGGGTTAGAATGGATTTGTAATTATAAATCCAACAGACCTCGGTAAAGAAAGGAACGCTGTGATGTACATTAAAATCAGGTTTCCCTTTTGGCCTTTAAAACTGACTTTTTCTTTCTGAAAGTAGTAATTCCAATTAGTAGTGTAATACCAATGGGACGGCATCGCACTGTGTGTGTATAAACAGCATAATGAGGCTGATACAAGTTGCTGTAGAAAGATCAGTGAAGTGCTGTTGAACACGGCTTCCTTCTTTACATCATCCTCGGCATCAATTTGAATAATAATGTAGGCCCTTAAGAAGCGTTCCTTTCAGAGGCAATGTTTTTTAAACAGAGATCGCTGTTGTGTACTGAGAACATCTGTGATTGTACAATTAGCAAGAGCAGCAAGGTGTGCACTAGGGGGAAGTTAATGAGGGAGTCCAGCAGTAACAGGACCAGAGAACGCAGGTCTGTGACAAATGTCCTGCAGAGCATCACCTCACATGTAACTCTGCCCCTTTACCCTTTATGTTCATGTACTCCATGGATCTGTGTTGGAGCTGATCCTCCACTGCTTAAAAGCAGTCTAATTCCACAAAAATTATTGGAATTATTTAAGGCAGCTGAGAAACGTTATAACCACTGGGGGAAAAAAAAAATCAAATGTGCTTCTTATAGGTTTATGTTATTATTATGATTTATTTATCCCATTTAAGGAGGGATGTTTAGCTAACAGAGCACATCGCCCATCCCTGCACTGAGGGTTTGCCACAGCAACTGGCAAAAGGGCGAGATGTGTGTCTGTCACACACGGAGCCCCGGGGCTGCCCTGCACAAAAATAGGTATTATTTCTACGTAAAGTTCTTTGAGCTTTCTAAAAGCCCCTCCAGTTCTGCTTTGCAATAAAATTTAGTTTTGCCCAGGATGCTGTTAGACTGCACTGGTTTATCACAGAATCCATTAGTTTGGAAAAGACCTCTGAGATCGTCGAGTCCAACCTGTGACCGATCGTCACCTTGTCAACCAGACCACATCATCGAGTACCACGTCGAGTCTTGGATTAAACACCTCCAGGGACGGTGATTCCACCACCTCCCTGGGCAGCCCGTCCCAGTATCCAACCACCCTTGATGTGTTGAGGTGACCTGAAATTGGACAAACTTTTAAATTCTGAGACAAGTTACGGCCTGAGCAGGGTGGCGGTGGGGAAGGAGCGTTGCCTTGCGGTCCAAGGGAACATCGTGGAGTTAAAAACGGGCAACGGGAGCTCTGGAAGCGCCGCGCGCGCGGGGCCGGCGGCCGCCTCCGGACTCCCGCCCGCGCGGGCTCCTTTCCGCCGGGGCACCTCCTCCGCCGGTCCCCGCTGGGGACGGCCCTTTGTGGCCGCGGCGTCCCCTCAGCCCCGAGGGCAGCTCGCGATCGGTCCCTCGCATCCCTGACCGCCCTCCCCGCCACCCGCCCTGCCCTCACGGTGGCCACCGCCCCCCCCGCCCCGCTCCTTCGCTGTCGGCGCCGCGCGTGCGCGGTGCGCGGCCCCGCCGGGCGGGCGGGCGGGCGGAGCCGAGCGGAGCCGCCGAGCGCAGCCGCGCCGAGCCCCGCGCAGCGCCGGCATTGTGCGGGCGGGCGCCCCGACACACGCACCGCAGCCGCCGGCCGCGCCGAGCGCCGCGTTCCCCGCCGAGCCCGCCGCCCCCCCCCCTCCCCCAGCAGCATGTCGGGCCGGTCGGTGCGGGCCGAGACCCGGAGCCGGGCGAAGGATGATATCAAGCGGGTGATGGCGGCCATCGAGAAAGTGCGCAAATGGTGAGCGGGCCGCGCCGCGCCGGGACCCCCCGCGCCCGCGTCCCCCCCGCGCCTCCCCGCGCCCCGCGCCGGCCCCGCGCGGGGCCGGGGCTCGGCGGCGGCCGCGGGGGGCGGGGAGCCGGCGGCACCCAGCAGCCATTTCGCTCCTCCGCGAGTCACATGAAGGCGGCGGCGGCGGCGGCGTGTGAGGGCGAGAGGCGGCTCCATTGTGCGGCCGAACCCCCTCCCCGCCGCCCCCCGCCGCCCCCCGTACCCCCGGCCCATCGCACACCCCCGCGGGTCCCGGGCCGGGCGCCACGGCCACGGGCGGGCGGAGAGTCGGGCCCGGCACCTCCCGCCGCCTGCCCCGACAAAGGGCCCGGGGAGCGGGCCCGGGGCTGCCCGCGCCGGGGGGAAAGAGCGCTCCAAGAAGTGTTCTGGGAAGAAAAAAAACCCCACAAAACATGTTAAAAATACCCCCGTAAAGCTCCCGAGAGTTTATTTTCCTTTTTTGTCCCTGCCTGTTTGTTTATTTATTTTACCTCTCAAGTTCCCGAGGTTTGCGCGTAAAAGCGCAGCAAAGCCGAGCGCGATCGTCTCCCACCGGCGCTCCGGGAGAGAGCGCGAAACTGCCCCTGGAACCTCCCTTAAATCGTGTAATGAAAGGTTATACCCCGACGGAATAAGTCCTTTTTGTTAGGCCTTCAGCGTGTTTTGGGCTTTTCCCGCTTTTGTCTCTTTTTTTTTCGGCTTTTGTTAGAAAAACCCTCACGAGGTGTTGAGACAATACAGCGAAGCGGTCGCTGCCGTGTTCTGCACGGTCGGTGCGGGGACCTGGGATGGGATAAAGAGCAGTGCCAGTGTGACTCAAGAGTGAATCTCTCTTCCAGCAAGTTGTGACTGTTCGGTAGTTTTTGTGCGTGTGTACCTTAAAATACTTTCTGTAAACATGCGGAATCCACGGGGAAATCCCTTGGGTTAGTGTTGATCTGCATCACTCAGCTGGTTTGTACCTGGTGAAATCAGGGGACACTTCTATTGCAATCCTCAGCTCACGCTTTGTTTGTGTTAAAAGAAGAGGGGGAAATACAGAATTGAACGTGTTCGTTATTGGGGTGAAATGGATTGTTTAAGCTTTAAATGGCCTTGAGCACGGGAATGGGCCCGTTGGCGTGAGCCAGACAAAGAATCGGGACGTGTATCCAATAACGCCGGGCACGAGATGTGGATTTCAAAGAATCCAGCCATTGTGTGGGGAGCCAGAACAGCCCGGGTGCTTTCAGGAACTCTCTTCTACTCGGGTGGTGTTTTAAGTGCAGTTTGCTGACGGCTGGACCAGCTTTGGAGGGTCAGAACAATGTCCAGCGGTGTGACAGGACTTTTGTTCCAACAGGAGCGTGGTTGGGTGTGTGGGACTGTTTTGTCTGTAGGTATTTCATTCATGAGCACAACACGCTCCCTTTGAATCCTGGTTTGCAGAATTCAGAGGGCAATGCAGACAGCAGCTTGGCCATTCAACAAAATACCTCGTTTATTTATTTTTTCTTGGCAAGGGCTCTCTGCCATCATGTCAGTTGCTATGGCTCTCTCTGTAAAACAGAAATCTTATGGTATAAATAGGTTTTTCTGCAAGTTGACCCTCATGAGAGACAACTTGCTTTAAAGGGTTCCTGTGTGGAATCATGCAATGTTTCTGTTGGTTATTGTCAGAAGTATTGATATGGCTTTTTGCGTGTGCACCCCACAAGTATTTACATAAACCAATTTCCTTATTTTTAAATGAATCATAATTTGAAGGTGAATTCCATGATTCTCCCTCTACACCTGCAGTCAAGTACAGTGGGAAATTAGCAAGAGAGATTCTGTGTTTTGTGGTTTCAGTGCTTTGAGAAGACTTGGCTTGTTAAATTGAACTTTCCACACTGGCAATTCCTGCATCTTCAGAAGAGCCACATCGGCAATTTCCAAGTGTGCAGTTTCATTTGCATAATAGAAGCAATTTGTTGCCATCCACAGCTCTTCTGTGGAAATGCAGCCACTGAAAATTAAAATACCTTGCACCCAGCGTTTCCTAGGACAGAGTTTTGTGAGACTTGCGTGCTCGGAGTGCTGCGTGCCGGGGACGAGCAGGGAGGCAGGTGGGGCTGTGAACTCATCCGAGCAGACAGGGCCTTTATCCAGAGCTTTATCCACCTGGGAAGGTGTGCAGCACCTTGCTGTGTGGTATTACTGAATCCCTGTGCTGCCACGTCTGTGAACGTGCCTGCTGGGAAGCAGCTTCCACCAGGACAGACTTCGTTCCTTAGGAAATTAGTGTTCTTGGACAGCAAGCCCTTGGATGCAGGTCCCTTCTTTTCATATCCATCTGCAGCACGTGGCACTTCTGGTTATTAGTGGAACTTAGTAGTAAACAGTGAAGTTGTTACGTTTTTATCTTGAGATTACTGTAACCTTATCTCCTTTGTTTAAACCACTCTCATGAATGAGCATCTGTTTGGGAAAACACAGAGCACGTGGCTTGGGGAATTTGTGGTTACGTTGTATTCGTGTGGCAGAAAAGTTAAATTTCCACTGTAAGAGAATAGTTTGGGTTTTTTTAACAGTACTTGCAATTTTTCTTCAAGTCTGTCTTCAAAATCCTGCGATTAATTTGTCTCACTGAATTGTGAAAGGTACAGGGTTGGTTTTTGTCTTAAAGGTTGATGAGTACTTGTAAATTCTAAGTGGGCTCTTAAGATGAGAGGGGCAAAAACTATTGTGCCCTCAGCCAGAAATAGAAAAATACTGGAAACACTCTTGGGTTTTATCCAAGTGGGATTTATTAAATGCAGGAAAATACAGACATTTACTGAAAGACAAGTAACGGGCAGGAGGCATAAGTGGTAGGATGTCTTGGGAGGCAGTGAAATAATTTTCATGGGTATGTAGCACTGCTGGACTTTTGGACAACTGTGCAGACATGTGAGGATTGAGGTCTGGAATACCTGGTGGGAATGAGGAAAGCTCACTGCCTTGTCTTTGAATTCTTTGCAGAATCCTTTGACCTTTCTCTGACCCATCAAAGCCCTAACCTGGGGGTAGTGGTAGCACCTTAGGAAGAAGAGGTGAACCTGGACAACTGATGAAAGAAAGTACTTGGAGAAAGTTGAGGAGAAAAGTTCCCACTGGCTGTGTTACCTGGTGCCAATGGTTGGGATTGCTGCCTGTGGCTAATTAGAATTTCTGGGCAATGCTGCTGTAGCTTTTCTGTTCACTGTCTCCATTCAGACTCGCTAAAATGTTTTTGTGTGGTGTGTAATGCTCAGAGATTGAGCTTCTGCAGGTTTTGCTGCTCATGCTTCCTTAAAATAGGCTTTTGCTCTGAAAAGGAGTTATGACATAGAACTTGTTAACATGATGTCTTTGGAAAAAAGCTGTTTGCTACTCGTGGATCACCACCCTGCTTCAGCCTGGCTGTGTTGGCTCTTTTGGGTTTCCTGCTAAGATTTTAGTTCAAGTAGTGGCAGTTGAAGTAAGAATACCCAGTGTATGTGCAGGAATGTACTGAAGTTTTGTAGTGGCCCAAACACCCTGTTACGATGCTTGAATTATGATACTTTTTTTTCTGTCTTTGATTATTTCTCTCTGAGCCAGGATGTGCTCTCTGACTTTAGTGGAAGCTGAGGTTAAAGGTAGAGTTTTGGCATGTGTAAATGATTCTCTCCACTGCTAGAAAGGTGCTCCTGGCCACGTGGAACCAAGCAGGGCTTGCTTTAAAACGTGCTGGCCTGTGTAAGGTACAGGGGCTCTCAAAATGTGCCGTGTTTAGGGAAACTCAGAGGGAAGGTGTCTGTAACCACCTGTCCTTGTCCAGTCATGCTGCATGGCTTTTTGTTGTGTTTGCAGCCTGGTCAGTATAAACACCACGTGTGTCTGGGGCTCCTTCCCCTTAGTCCCTAGACAGACATCCCCACAGCAGTGGGTGTGCTCGGGAAGGCAAGCCTGCGCCTCAGAAAGTCAGTTGTTGTGCATCTCACAGCACTTTTTGTGTATAATAATGGCATTTTCTTTCCCATTCCCCTCTCTCCTTTGCTTGATCCCACAGGGAGGTCATAATTCTGTGATTTTCACCAAACTCTGTTGCAATGCAAGTGAGTGTGATGTGATAAATTCAGCATTATGACGTCACTTCGTGATCATCAGCAGAAGATGGGGTATGTGGGAGCAAATCCGTGTGTAAACGCAGATCACTGTGATGGATGAGAGCCACAGGAAAAGGCCAAACAAGTGGGAAAGCCTTTTCTTGAGTGATATATTGGCAGCAAAGGCTTTCTGTGTCTGTGCCATCAAATGTTTCTGGCACTCAGTGCTGCTGCAGAAGCTGCCTTGACACTTTCTGTATAAGTGTAACGTACACTGTTGTCTTTGCTCACCCGTATATTACTTTTATACGTGGAATCTGATACTCATCTGTGGAGCTCTAGTGTTATTAAACAAAATATAAATATATTTAAGAGTCTTGGGCTCTTTAGAGTGGGGAATTGAGTATATAATGATGTAAGTTCTGGGATATTAGTATGCCTCAGGCATAAGCACTGAAGAAGTGTTGATACTAGTGCTTACCCTATGTACCCTTGGCTGTCCTTTAAATGCTGTGCAGATACAGTTCAGAATTTAAAAATGCTTTAACGCTATTTCAGATAGATGTAAGGGTTTGTTTCTGTTGCATTGGTTAGTTTCTGAATTTACTATGACTAAAATATTGAAGATACTTTTCGGTGTGGAAAATTAAAAGAAAAAAGTATTTTTGTGGATATTTAAAGTTTTGCCACTTTCTGTTGTTACTCCTGATTCATTCATGGAGGAACAGGAGAGGTATTAAAACAGGCAAAATTATTATTTTTTTGTAAAGCTGCGGGGTTTATCAGCTAGACGTGGACAAGTAAAATTGATCATTGCCACATTTTTAGCCTGATAAACTGTCAGGTTGATGGATTTCCATTAGGCACCTTTTCCAGTCCACTAGTCAATATAGGGACCAACCTCTATGGAATAACAGAGGGTAGTGTGATAACGTATTTTGCCTAGTGATCACTTACCAAAGGTGGAATAGGTGATGGGGTGGAATTCTGCTCAGGATCTCGGGATGAGTGGGTGCAACAGACAGGAAAATGGGGAGAAACTACTTCAGGTCTCACAAGAGGCTGGGCACAGGAGCTCAGGAATTCCTCATTCCCACTCCAGTGCTGGGTCAGGGAGGGTATTTTGTGGGTTTTGCAGCATTTCCCAAACTTCCTGCCATGGGGCAGCATCAGTAAATTGTCAGTTCTCAGGGAATGAGAAGGAAAGTCCCTGAGCAGCAGGTTGGGATGGTGTCTATGCATGAAAGATTAAAAAGAGTGGTCAGAGTAGAACTGGGTTTGGGATGTTTGTTTGCTTGTTTGGATTTTGGGTTTTGTTGTGAAATGCAAAGGCAGTAAGTATTACACATAATATTCTTAGCTTAATTTGCAATAAACATCTTTAATCTTGAAGTTATTTTACCCTGTTGATCTCAAGTGTCTCAAAGTCATTGCGTTTCTCTGTTAACAAATTTGTGTTTGTGCTGCAAATGATTTTATTACATTTTAGAAGAGGTTGTCTTCTTTTTTTTCCTACTGATACTTTCATGGTGTTAAACCTTCAATACTGTAAATGCTCACACGTGTAAAATATTTGCATCATAGCAGCGTGATGTGGGGTTTTCTTTTCAGCCGTGAGTGTTTGCAGGACTGGGATGTTGGTGTACTTCCATCACAAAATATCCTTCTTCCCATTGTTGTCTGAATTACTGTGTATTGAATTCAGTTAAAAAAATCCCTGTAGCTGAGGGTTATCAAAACTTAAAGTGGTACTTAAGAAGCTCAAAAGAATTAAAATGTCAGGGCTAACTTTAATACTAGAAGGAAAAAGTTACTAATATAGGTTTCCTCCTGTGTTCTACAGTCTGTCCAGTGAAGATGCTGTGTGAGGCTGCTTTGAGATGCTAACAGGTATCTTGAACTTTTGGTTTTCCAGTGCAGCATCTCTAAGTAATATTTTGCTGTAGGAAAAGACTAAAATCTTGATTTTTTAAAAGCATTTATTCACCTCTCCCCACACCCAAAACAAAACCCCAGCTGGTTTTATTTCCATAATTTCAAAGGTTTTCCTAAGTAGAGATAAACCTAGTTTGTCTTGTATCCTTAAAAAAACCCCAAATTATGTCATGATCATCACTTCACAATTAAGTATGTTCTCATTATTGACATGCCCTCATCTCCACTGTCATTTTTATCGCATGTAGAGCTCCAAATTAGAGTGAAATTGGAGTTTGACATACTTTAGCCACCTAGTGTACCCAAATGGTTGTATCCCAACACAATGAGGGGAAATTGTACTCCAGGAAGAGCAGTGGGAAAGAAATAAATCTCAAATAGTTTTGGACTTAAGTTCAAATCTCCTTATAGACAGATCCAAAATGTATCAAATAGTCATATATAGTTTAGGGGGTTTTTTTAGTTAAACAGGAAAATGTCTCTTCTAAAGGGAAAATAAAAGATTGGCTTTAGTAGCTAAAACAAGTAGGAGGATGTTTGTGGCTGCTTTTGATTCTGGAGGTCCTTTCTAAAAATGAAGCTATCGCACATTTGGAGTCACACCCAGCTTCTCCCATCCTGCAAAAAACATTTTTAAATCTTTTTAACCTATAACTGGATCCCAAATCTATTATTTAAATGTGGGTTTTGGGAAAAAATAATGCTTCAGATCTCATGCCAAATTAATTTCAGATGTTCCTGAATATTTAATGGAATCGCTCTTTGTTGTTAACTTCTCATCGATCCATTTGCAGAGCTGCTTTACAAACCCAGGAACCAGCAGTGGGAATCTGTGACCTGAAAACTGATCACAGGCACGGGATGAAATTTCTCTGGCATTGTGGACCTTCTTTTAATATCCTGATGGAGAGAGCTCAGGGAATTCATCCCTCACCCAGGCGCTGAGCATCCCTTCGCTCTCCGCTGTGCCCCCCTGAGGTGGTGCCGCCCTCCAGCCACATTTCCTTCACAATTTGTCACTGTCACCATTCACGGCTGGCAGGGCCTGCACAGTGCTCCAGGTTATGCTTTTCCCTCTCTGGTAGCCTCAGCCTTGCTTTTCCAGAGAGCTGGGCTCTCCAGAGTCTGGATTCTGCATCACAGCACACGTTGCTTCCAAAGAGGCTGTTGGTCCTACGGCTGGAATTGCAGAGCTGTCAGGGGTGTGGAGTGAATGTTAAATTTCTGCCCCAAAATAAACCTCAGATGGTCAAAATGCATCTAGATTTCTAATGCCATTAAACAACTTCATGACAATCAAAACACACTGGTCTGTCTAAACCCTCTTCTGCTCTCTAGAAACTGAAGTGAAAATTGTAGGCATTAAATCTGCATTTTCAATTGCTGTTCTTCTTAACTGTACCTTTAATCCAGATCTTATTACTGCTACTGCAGTTACTCACCCAGTCAGGTAACAGCCCTGAGAAATCTGGAGGGTAGCAGTGCTCTAACAACTTTGTGAAATGAAAAGAACAATTTGCACAATGCAGTGCTAAAGACGATGTAATAGAGATCATCCTACTTAATAGCCTGTTTAAATCCTTGACAACTTACAATAGGAGATCACTGTCTTCTGAATTCCAAGTTTAACTTCTCCTGCATTGTAATTTTCTAGGGAGAAGAAGTGGGTGACAGTTGGCGACACATCCCTAAGGATTTACAAATGGGTCCCAGTAACAGAGCCCAAGGTCGATGATGTAAGTATATCCTGCAGTCTCTGCTTTTTGCTTGTGTTTAGGGAAAATCCAAAGAAATATTCTTGGTCTTCTCAGAGCCCTAAGCGAAGGCTGGTGTGGGTCTTGCACGCTCCAGGGAGATGTTGATCTCTACGGAAAGTGATGTTGATGGGTCAGTGGGTGAGTCTTCCTGGAGTCAGCTGGGATCAGTTCTCAGATAACTGTGAAATATTCAGCTTGAAATTGATTTTTTAAACCTTTCTCTAATATAACACCTGGGAAGTGGGGAGGGAAAGCTCAGACATTGACCATTTTCCCTCCTTCTACTTGATGTTTCAGAGGAAAGTAGCTGGTTTGGAACCGGGCAGAGTGTTCTCTGTTTTGCTCAGAAATAGGTGCAAAACACTGATGTGAGGGCAGGAAAACCCTGTGGAACTGAGATGGCTTGTATTAAGATGTCCAGCCCAAGTAATACAGCACAAACACTTCTATTGCAATGTGTGTTTTCTCTTCATAAATGTTCTGTGTATGCATCATGTTTGTGTTCTTAGTGTGCACTGTTCATGTGGCATAAAAATTGCTGTAAAAATCAGAGTGGGTGGGACTTACAAATTGATTTTCAAAACACTGCCTTTTTTAAAGTTGAAATATTGTAATAGAAAACTAATCCATGATATCATAGTAAAGTAATGATACAACAGAATATATATGCTAAGTTTGGTACTCCTTCCTTGGGCTTCACATGCTTTTACTTTGTTTCTTTCTGTGCCTTTGGTTCTCCCACATATATCAGTGACTGTCAAAGTTGTGGGAAACCTCTTGGGTTCTTCCAGTGCTTGAGCAGCATCTCTGTGAAGTAACTCTTTAGGAACTGGGAAACCTTCTTTACAGAAATCTCTTCGGTGTTTCTAGTTGTCAAATGTTAGGTCTTGATTTTTTTATTTATAATACATGGGGGGGGGGAAGTGTGCTATCTATGTGAGTGAGAGTGCAAGATTTAGGATATTTAGGTTCATGGCTTCTGAAAATCATTTTCCTGCAGTGAAGGTGTTCCTGCAGGATGGGTGCTGTGGGACTTGGAAATAGAATTTCTGAGTGAGCTTCTGGATGAATTTTCAAGGTCACTGGTACCTGAAGTCAGATTCCCCATTATGAAGAATGGGTTTATATAATGGTCTCTGTGCAGAGTTTAATTGTGTTTTCTGAGCCATCATCTGTAGGTTGAGGCTCCAGATTTGCTGAAATTGGGACACTTGTTCAAGACCAGTTACTTTGGTGTCCTACAGTCGCACTCTTTTCATGCTGCAGTTGTTGCAGCATTGATGTCACAAGGTTTCTGCCTTCTTGCTCTGGAAGTTCTCACAAATAAAACAAGTGCATGTATTTTACAAATAAATACCAAGCAGGGGTAATTTTGACTATTTAATTTTGTTGTGGACATTCCTTTATATCCAATTTCATCCACTGTGAAGGAGCAGACAGTGTATTTGCTTTTCACTAGAGTAGGAAGATGGGACCTTTCCTGTTTCAAATGGAAGTTGTCTTTGATTTTAGTGAACAGAGATTAGATTTCTTCCCCCCTCATGTGCTGTTCCTAAGACACTTTGACATTTCTCTGAACTACAATTAGCTGGGCTCTTTTCCTCCTATTGGGTCTGGAAGGCTGTTCTAGAGCCTCAACACTTTGATGGTTAAACCTTTGTAAAGCACTTCGCAGCTTAAATTGCTCGCTGTCATTTTCAATATTTCTTTTGTGGCAAAAGTGTCTTTATTGCCTTTAAAAAAAATTACAAAACCAAACCTGAGAGAGATTATGACCTCTCTGAACTTTCATTTTGCAAAGGTAAAGAAGTCCATGTGCTCTCACCTCTGTTTCATATATTAGGGAGTAAAATCTGGCTTCTGTGAAGAAAAAATACAGTTTAGAAATAACCTAAATAATACGTTTAAAATAAAGACAAAAGTCTTTCCCAGATATCACTTGTTGAATTTCTTCTGCGGTCTTAGACAATATTTGATTGTGTTTTAGTTCCTTCCCCTGTTGGAAGATGCTCTCTGTCCAAAAGGATGGGTTGAGAGTGTTCTTCCTGGAGTCAGGCTTCCCATTGTGTCCTCAGCAGGCAGCAGGATCCTCCAAAAGCAGTGCAGCTGCTCTTTCTCCTGGGAGACTGATTACGTCACCTCCTAATTGGAAATGCTGCATCCCTCGGCAGGCGCAGAGTTCCCACGTGATGGATCCACGGGCTCTTCCTTTGTTTTAGTGCTTGTGGTCTGTGCTGGGGTCAGTCCTGAGCAGGTTGGGACCCGGTGCCCACGTGGGGCTGTCGTGCTTGTGCTCTTTGTTTTAGGCCAGTCTGATTTTTCTTAATCCATCTTTTAGTTAGAATGAAGAAACAGCATGGGTTGTAGGGAAGGAGGAGGTCTCTGCAGTGTTGGTCTTTGAGAAGGAGGTAAAAAGCTGTCTCTTGAGCATAAAATTCATGATCTTTGTCATTCCTGTGGTGCACAGTGCCTTGGTGTGCTCTTGAAGCTTCCTGATAGGAAAGGAACAATGTACTGGGTTAGATAGTGGTGTGTTCATACACATAAACCACACAGAGCAGAGCTGGGAGCTCAGAAATAGGGTGTTTTGGTGGATCTCAGCCCTGCCTCTGATCAGCAATATTATTCCCTGTTCCTGGTGTAGCAGAGATTCCTTTGACCTTGCTTCTGTAGCTCTTAGGGCTGAGTACAGAGTTGGCAGCAGCACCTGCCAAGTTCTGAGTCTGTTGCAGCAAACCCTTTAATCACTGTGCCTCAGATTCCTGTGTGGAGAACCAGGAGGGTTTCTGAGAACTTCTGTGCTTTTTACAGAAATGGTGCAGTTTGAAGATGAAGAACAGAATCACAAAATTGTTCAGGTTGGAAAAGAGCTTTAAGATCATGTTTAGTGCTGTTGTTAGACTTTCCCATAAATCCTAGTGTTCTGTGTCAAGAAGAATGCAAATGGGAAAACAGCCCTGCAGTTATTGGGACTAATGCATTATTGATAATGGCAGTTATTATCACACTGGCTTTATTTCTCACTTGAAATTAAGAGGTGCTTATGGAAGTAATGAGTGATGAGGGTTTTATACTGCAACACGGATTTCTCTTCGTGGTGGTGGTATCTCATTTGTGTGTGATGCCTTTTGTTTTTCAGAAAAATAAGAATAAGAAAAAAGGCAAAGATGAAAAATGTGGCTCTGAAGTGACCACCCCAGAGAACAGCTCCTCCCCAGGGATGATGGACATGCACGGTGAGTGGGAGAAGGGCAGCCCCAATTCCCCTCCTGCTCTGCTCTGCAGGTATAAACCAACAACATCAGATCCAGCCTTGCTCCTATATATGGGCAGTGTGATGGAGTCAAAGTGAAAACAGCATCAGATGCTTATTTGGTACCTTGGACTTCTCTTCTGTGGATGTACTAACAGTTGTTTAAACAACATTTTTATTTGGGCTCTGAGTGTGTGTGGGGAAATTGTTAGTGAAGCAAAACAGAAAATTAGAAATATCTACTTTTCAAAATACTGCCCTGAGGTGAAATAGAAACTCTGTCAAGTTTGCTGCTTGAAGAACCAAAAAATCCCCAAAGCCTCAGTGGTACCTCCTACAATTAGTGCAGGTTTTGTACTTATTAACTCTGTAACTGATTAAGGTCAAAAGAATTCTGCAAGAGCCAAGAAGGCAAGCTGTGGTTCTGTGTTGTCTTCCTTCTCCTTCAACCTGATGAAATTAAGTGCTTAAGGAAATATTTTTTGGCTTGCCAGTCAGGCACTATTAGGTCAACTTTATTTTATTTTATTTTTTAAAGTGTGACTGTTGAGTGTTAACCTGGTGTTTATTATAGAGGAGTTTGCACAGCTCAGCTCTGTTTCAAGTTTTTACCTTCTGGCTGTTTGGATAACAATTATGGCTGAGAAAGCAGCACTATTTGAGCTGATAAGAGGGGATCACTCTTTAGTGGGTTGTAAATTTTTCATTTCAGTTTTATTTGCATTTCTATTGCCTCCTGGTTGGTTTTTGCAGTGTTCACAGCAAGTATGGTCTTGCAATTAAAGGATTGAGCAGGATTTTCACAGATCTGCATTAATTTTTCACCCGTTTCAAACTTCTTGGCTTTTTGCCTTGGTCAGATAATTTAATTTTTTTAAGTCTTGTTGCTCCCATCCACAAGGTGAATATACTACTTGCCTTTTTATCATATATAATTTATGTTTTTAAACCAGACTGTACAATTCCATGATAAACTTAATCTGATCTCTGACTACAGAGACAATATCTGTGCTGCAGAAACTTACTGTGATCCAAGTCTTTGAGGGCTTGAGAATTCCCTGGACAATTATCACTTAGAAACTATTGATACTGGGACTGGATGTTACATTTTATCTTGACGGCGTTTTTTTGAGGGGTTTTGGGCTGGGTTTTTTTTGACCTTCAGGACACATTTCAAAAAACATCTGCTCATGTGAACAGTGGAGTGATGGGTATTTGTAAATCTGAAGCGTGAACACTTGATTAGCCCTTAGTGAGACTGTCACTTCAGTTGAGCTGGTTTATTCATACTGCAAAATTCTGGGTTCTCTTGGATGAGGGCTCAGTAAAACGCTCTTGGTTTTGATGTATAAAATTAGTTTGAACCTGGTTTTTGAAGTTTTCTGATTTTTAGTAACTGCTAGAAAACTCCTTAGGCTGGTGTGGAAAAAAGTTAGATGTAGTGTTAGTCTGAATGCTTGGACTTGATCCCTAATGAGCTAAATTATATCATGTATTACCAGGGAATAACACAGGAAAAATATGGAGGAATTAAGGTTTGCTTTGTGTCTTGTCACATTAAACTTCCTTGCTTTTCACTCTTTTGTTAACAGATGACAATAGCAACCAGAGTTCAATAGCTGATGCTTCTCCAATAAAACAAGAAAACAGTAGTAATTCAAGTCCAGCACCAGAGCAGAACTTGGCAACACAAGCAGACGGCACTGAAGTCAAGTCTGACGAAACTCAGGCAGAGGCAAAGGAGCAACCTGGCTCAGAAGGTAAGCTGGGAAGGCCACCTTCAAAGCCAAACAAAAAAATGTTATCCTTTAGTGTGTCATTTATTTGCTTATCCACTTTGAGAACTGAAAAAAATAACATTTTAAAAGAGGTGGTTGCTGAATTCTCAGCATTTATGTGAAAATGGGCCACAATGTCTCTGACTTCCTGATGATCCTTCATACAACTGGAAAGGTCACATTGACATTCAGGGTCTTTTCAGAGAGAAACAAAATACTTGGTTTATTGTTGTCATAATCTCAGCCTTGAAAGAAGAAATAATTTATAAATGAAAGAATTCTTCATCTTTGAAATGGCAGCTACCATGTAATCACACAAACCCTGGAGGGTATTACTTTGTGTGGGTCTGTGAGTGTTTGTTATCTAGTAAGAAAGTGAAATAGAGGTGAGATAATTTGAAATTATTTTTTAAAATTGTCTAAACTATAATGTAAGCTTTCTTTTTTCTTAACCCTGCTAATTAGTTATTCAGAAGTGAGCTCTGAATTCTGTCCTAATTTTCTAAAAGCATTACAAGATTGTACTGCTGTTGTGCACAGATTAAAAATACATGTGGGTTAAGAGATTGTTCTGAACCTCACTCTTTAAATGGTATTTTAGGTAATTAAAAAGTGCTCTGTGTTTATATTCATGGAAAGATAACTTCCTTCGTCCTATTATAACAGATAAAAGATGTCCTTAACACCATTCTAATGATTTGGTTGCAGAATTCTTCCCATAGCAAAGCAATTAAATGATGCCCTCCTGATTTAGTTCTTCACTCAGTATATCCAATGACCAGTTTAAATTTAGAGCCTTTATCTCGGTAACGCCGGTGGTGAAGTAGGTTAAATATTGTCATTGTTAACTGGGGTTAAAATTCAACAACAGAACTGTCACCAAATTGAAATAAATCAGAGCACCATTTCCTTCAAAGAAAATCTCAGCTTGCATATTTGGCCACGTTAAATGGTAAGGGTTTACTCCCAGGAGTAACACTGTCTGAACCTGGTGATGTGAAGTCATTACAAAGCTCCCCTGGCTAAATTTAGGTTCAGGGAAAATCACACCCAGTCCTCTGGATTAGCTCCAGAGTCAGTTACTGTAAAAGGAAAGGGAGATATAATGGTAAAAGATACCTGTTGTTAATGTGGGGTTTTTTCTATTGGTTATGTGCTGTGTTATACAGTTTAGTAAACGTTTATCTACCAAAGGGATCAATCAGAGCCCTGGAATTGTGACATTATTCAGCTGGACAGGGTTAAGGACCTTGCACCTCATCTCACATTGCTCCACTGAAATCAGGGAGGTTCTTTTAAGCCAGAGGAGAGTTTGGGTGGGCAGAAATACCTAAGGAGGACTTCTTAAACCAAACAGGTGCACTGAAAACGGTTTGCTGTGTGAACAAGTCACCTCAGGCATTGGGACTTGGCTGTTTAAAATACAGGTCCCCTTGCCCAAAGGTCAGCAGCAGCCCGAGTGTATTGTCAGGAGCACCTGGAAGAGAACAGCTCCTCAGCTCAGTGTCTGCTGAGACAGGCACTGCAAAAATTCAAATTGAAATTCCTTTTGACCCTTGGGACTTGTTTCTCTATCAGCATGGAGATGCTTTTCTGGTGAGACATGGACAGGAAGAGGATTCTGACCGAGTTTGCTGAGTGTGATCTTTGAGATGCTCATCATGGGCATCGCTTGAACTCAGAAATGCTTGTGATGCTTTTTATACAGTGCGTCACAAAAATATCCATTACTCACTGGTTATGTCATCTTTGTTAACCAAAGATGTCCAGAATTGTTTTGATCTTGTATTGCTCTTCATCTGGAATAAATTCAAGTTTCTTGGGTCAGGGATCTATTCATAAAACTTCACACACACTTCTGAGAATTTAAGTCAAAGAGGATTTTTAAATGAAGGAAAGAATGGAGTCCTTAAACTGTTCCTGAAGTGGATACTGGAGGAACTATAACTGACCTTTTACAATCAGAGGGGTTTGAGTAGTGAAGTTTTTTGTTTGGTTTGAGTTTTTTTGTTGATTCTCTGCTTCTGGACACACTTTGTTAAACTTCCAGGGATCTTTAACCTGTGAAGACATTTAAAGTGCCCCTGGCCTCTCTTGAGTGAATGGATGCTTTAGCCTTGAGTATTCTGTAAGTCGTGTTTTGAGAGAGAGAAGGGTTTAAAAAACCAACTAAACAAAACCAAAAAAAAACAAACCAAAACAAAACCCAACAACAAAAAAATCCCAATGAAAATTGAAAACAGGAACAGGCTGGGAGACTTCTCCACAGCTGTGCACCAAAATTAAAAATTCTACAACCTTAATGGTTAAGCTAGTTAGCTGAATTTCTAAATTCTATCTTAAAGTAGTATCAAGCAAAAAAGTGGATTTTAAATATATGGCTGAATTTTGATCCAGGTAATTTTATTCTCTCCCTAGCCACACGGTTTTAGACCTTTTTGTTATCACAGTTCAGCCCTTTCTGTAGCAGCCTTTTCCTTCTGCTTTGGAGGAAGTTTGTTTGCAGTCAGTTTGTGTTGAGGCTTGTTTGCTGCTGGCCCTGACATGGCTGGGTGAGGGTGTGTGGGAGCCTGGCTCCCTCTAGGGTCTGATCCCAGGGTTCTGCTGCCGGCACTGGGAAGGGGAAGCTCTGCCAGCAGCCACGTTGTGATCCTGCACTTGGAGCTTAATTCCTGATATTCACACAGTTGTGTATGTTATCATTAACCATTACACGTGGGTGAAATGCATGTGCTTGGGATGCTGCTGATGGGAAGACATCCTAAAAGCTCCTGCTGAATGCTTTCATTTGTTTGCTTAAAATTGTTTCTTGAAATTTCAGATACCTCTGATGAACAGAATTCACAGTCTTCAATGGAAAATTCCATGAATAGTTCAGAGAAAGCAGAAATTCAGTCCTCTGGAGAAAATGATATAATTACAGAGGCATCTAAAAACTCTCAGGTAACTTAAAGTGCAGAAGCCCAGTTACTTGGATTTTGGAAAAAAGTACTTTTACTAAAAAAAAAAAAAAAATGTAAGGAGGCTAGTTGTATATTTAGAATAATTTCCAAAGGTGACTGGCTACTTGAATTTCACATAATTGGAACAGTCAGACCAGATTGGTCTGTTTGACTTTTTGGTTATTAAAAACCAGTCTGTGTTTTGTCATGGAATAAAATTTTACATTAACAAATTGCTTGGACCAAACCTACTGAACAGGCCCCTTTGAGGACCATTTAGAGGTAAAATGCCTTCTGCAGAGGTAAATGCATAGGCAGTTAGGAAAGTTAATTTTTATCGATTCAGTGGATGAGATGTTTGGATATTTATTCGCTGATACACTGAAAAATTCTGGGTAGGTGGGAGGAAGAAATTATCCTTTCAGGACAACTCCAGATCCTCAGGGAGCACTGCTCCATCCATTGGTTTTCCTGTGGGTCAGTGGTTTGTTCCAGTGCACACCTGGCACTTCCCCAACCTGTTCTGTCCTATGGAGGTTGCTCTGGCTACAGCAGGAGAAAATCCCCGTGTGCTTGGGGCAGGGGTGACCCTGCTGTTCCTTGGAATGTTCACTGTGGTTTTTAGCCCGGAACTAAAATTTTGCCCTTTGTAGACGACAACAAGTGTAAAGATGTCGAGGTAAGAAGTAAGTAGAGGAGTGATTTCAGGAAGCAGATGCACTTGGGAATGTTGTTCTGGCATCCAGGGATGCTTTGGCTGTCACACGTGACATTTTCGTGCTGTTTGTTTGATGTTTACGGTGCCTCAACTTCAGTGCAATGATAACGTGGCTGTTTTTCTTTTCCCCCTCATTAAGGACTCTGAAGGAGTGCCACCTTCTAAAAAGATGAAAGTAGAGGCTTCCCAACAAAATGTTGAAGAGATTTAGACTATAGATTTTTCTGGTCAGATTTTATGTAAGGTACATCAGTGGGCTTAATTATAGAACAACCTTACTTAAGCATCTTCTCTTGGATGAGGACAGAACTCCTAACTTTTCAAGTTACCAAGCAAAAATCCAAGAAAGCCTAACAAAGGTTTAACTTCTCAGACACTGAAAACTTTTTCCTGTGAAACAAACATTGAGAACTTTTAAGTTACTGTCTCTGAAATGGTTGGAGTAAACAACTCAGGAGGGGTCTACGCACTGTTTCTAAAGTCAAAATTACAATTATGTTGCTGCTGTATTTTTTTTTCATTTCTCTATTTAACATTGTAAGATATTTAAGGATGGTACAGGTCAGGTATTAGCTTTCATGTGAAGTTCATTGTTCTGGCGTGATGTCTGCTTTTGTTTTGTGCCTTGTGTTCTGAAAACAGTGCTAACTTTTAAAAGTTGTTTTGCAACTGTCTCCTTTGCAAAGTGGCCTATGTTTGTATAATGCCATGTAGTAAGGCTTTTTTTTTTCTTTTTTTTTTCTTTTTTTCTTTTTCTTTTTGTTGTTTGTTTGGGGTTTTTGTTTCGTTTTTAAGTTTTAAATCCCTGGTGCTTAAATTTTTAAACAACTATAGATCAGGAAGCCATTTTCACTCTTGGAGTCCAAGGAGAAAAAGGAGCTTGATGTTTTATTTTAGCAGCTGTAGTGGAGATCTTTTATTGAATGCATGGCATTCGCAACTGTAAATTTGGTCTTCTAAATACTTAACTTCATCAGAAGTTAACAGGATCTGTTTACCATTTATAGTCCAGATCTGAATATATACTATAACACAGGCACTTAAAATACTTACGTATTAGGTCCAGATCTCTGTACTGGGTACAACTTTACAGAAAAGTTCCACTATGTACATAAATAGGATCAAAGGGATTGATGCACAGTCAGTTTATTTTCAATTGGTCTTTTTTGATATCATGTTTTCACTGAACTGGATTTCATTGTACTGTTTCATTATGAGATGTTTACTTCTGTGTTCCAGGAAAATACTGTATTGGGGGTTTCCTTTTCTCTTTCAGCAAGTCTTGTAAATAAGCCTTGTTGTCTCCACAGTCCCCACATCAGTTAGAAATGTTCCTTCTCTCCCAACTAAAGTGTGCTTATGCTAAACTTGATGGAAAGGCACGAGGTAGGTGCAACTCCCTTCAAATTCGTGGCGAGCAGAACCATCTGCATCAGGTCACAAGGGTCTGGTCTTCCAGTGGGCTTTGTACTTCCAGGGAATAAACCCCCGGTGTCGGTGGAACCGCTCGTTTGCCACTTCCATGCACACACACACATCCATCCATATGTACATACTGCTGGATCAGGCCCTGACTCTGTCCTCACTTGGTGTGGGAGATGGAACTTGTAATTTAGACTATGATCTCACAGCTCTGGAAATGGTTGCGTGTAGTTTGTAAGCTGAAAACTGTAAATACTTTTTTAGGTGAAAAGGAGAAATTGCTTCCAGTTGATACATTTTCATGATTAGCTCTTCATGAAGCTTATTTAGGTTGGGATTCTCCAATAGTGAAAATGGCTTGCACTTAGACTACTGCATTACATTTGCAATTACCACTTTATTAGGAAAAGCAACGAGGAATTGGGGGGAGGGAACAGAGGGAGGGAGGAGTGGGGAGCCAATACTGACCTTCCATAAGATGCTTGTAGGACTGAACTCCACGTAACCTATGACACTCAGTTTCAGAACTTTTCCTTTATGTTGAAATAAAACTTTTTTGGATTTTAACTGAATAAAATCGGATTGCAAATCATTCATGAAAACAGCGTGCTCCCTAATAAGCTTTTGGGATTTCTGGTCTGATCATGAAGTCCGTTAACATCCTGAAAATAAGGAAATGAGGAGCCAAAAACTGAATTTGCACAATATATGCAATGAAACGGTAGAATTCTCTCTTGAATTGTGTGTATGCCTAAAATGTGGATAACTGGTCCATGATGATTGATTTGTATGTATATTACATTCAGATTTAAGTGATATTTTGTGAGAAGTTCTATTGATATATTAAATGGGCAAATCTAGAAAGATTCAAACTTTTAAAATATTTTTGATTTACTAACTTTTTGTTGTTTTTAATGCTAAAACAAAACAAATCTGATGCCACCTTTGACAACTAGTCGTGTTTACTAATCCCTCTCTTCAGGTGCATCGCAGCAAGTTTTTAATTTTCATTTTGTAGACGTTTCCAAGGGAGTAAATAGACTTTTCATTTAGGAACTAATTCCTGTACTTTAGGAAGAAATAAAATATATAAATAGCACTAAAAATACCTCAAATTTTTCATTAGATAGAAGCATTTATTGGCATTATTGACATCAACAGGTTTAATTATAAACTTCCTTTTCTCTCCTGTGGCTTCTGCTCAGAACTGTTCATTGTTCTGTGGCTTACAAGACAAGGCATCATAACCATCTTCCCTAGAGGCTTTATTTCTGAGGTAGGAATCCTTTATTTACAGCTTACAGAGAATACATTCAGATCTTTTATTTTAACCAGAAATTCTAGTGACAACAGACAACTGAACAAGCAGATAGATTTGGGTTCCTTAGACCTGTTATTGTCAGTCTCTAAGGGAAGAGACTTTGACATTATCTGGTATGAAGAAATCCAAAATAGTGTATAAGACTGTTATTAGTCTTTTTTTGAAGTGCCTGATAACATTTATGGGCCAACGGATGTGATTAAACACATTTTAATGCCAGAAAGTACAGATGGGACCAAACCAGAATATGGAATTCAAATCCACCTGAGGTTTGAAACGAGATCTAAATCCAGCTGGTTTTGGCTTGGACCTATCTCTACCCGAAACTTGTTTTATGAACTCACTGTAAAAGGGTTTATTGAAAGCATTGAGAGGTGGAGCAGGAGGAGAGATGTAATTTTCTTCAAGATGACTGAAAGTTCTCATACAGCTGATGTTTTAGAAATAGTGCAAATATCAAGAAGTGCTTCCTTGCTACAATGCTGAATGTTGGAGCTTCAGTTACAGATAAATAAATAAAAAACTAAAAAAGAAAAAAAAAAAAAAGGAAAAAAAAAAAGAAACTAGAAGCAAGCAAGTAACTTAGCTGAGTTTGTGGAACACGTGGGAAGGCCTTCCGGATAAGCGATTTACTCAGCCAAACATTTTATAGCAGAACTATTCCTTGGAATTTTTATGCTTGGGAAAGTAGTTGTTAAAACATTCCAAAAAGTGCTGGCACTTACAAAACAACAAAAAAAAATAAATCAACAAGGCAGTATAAAATATCGGTTTTGGGTGGCTATCTTCATACATAAACATTGTCATGTTTTGGAATGTTCTTTATATCTAAGGGCCTGTTAGAAGGTGTAAAGAATTTTGTTTTCTTCAATACCTAATCGTTTTCCATCTTATGATTTGTGTGTGTGTGTGTTGTACAGCAGTATAATTTTTCACTTATTTATTCCATCGGTAGTTATGGTTTGTACAATGTACAATGGTTTCATTTCAAAAAAAATAAAATAAAAAATCACAACACGAATGCTGTGTGAATAATTTTTATCAAGAAACTTAACCTCAGTTTGTTTTGTTGGGGTTTTTTGTTGGTTTTTTTTTTTTTTTTAATTTACAATAAATTTCTGTTTTTATAAATGGCATTTTTAAATGTTCATTTGTGGTGCTGTCTTGTTTGGTAATGTGTAAAATGATTCACCTTTGAGCAGTCCAAAGGTGTCTTGACAGTGTGGTGGGGCAGGCAGCGGTTGTAAGAACAACAAACAGAATAGATACGGCCCATGTAATTACAGCAACCTGCAGAATAATGTGGTAATTTAAGGTAATTTAAGTACCAAATTCCTCATTTGGTACTCAGGTTATGCATTGCAGTAACTTAAATTGGAGGGAGGAGGGAGGGCAGAGTGTGGAAATGTGCTTCAGTTTGGAAACAAGCTCGAGTCCGATGCTTGCAAGGGTAAAACTCCTGAGGAGTTTTGGAAAGATTCTTTACATTCAAGGTGGATATAAAGTGTCCAGCTTATTTTTAGTGTTCTATGTGCTCTGTCCCAAAGTGGCCTGTGGTTCCACAGGCAGCTGGACTGCCCTGCTGGCTCACTGCTCCCAGAGGGGTGAGCCCAGCCTGCCTGCTCCCAGTTGGGTTTGTTCCCTGCCTCGCATTTGCTGGGGTGCTCATAACATCCCCATTAACCCCTACAGTTCACTAATCTGGGAAGGAAACTGCAATGTAGTTGGTTTTTTTCCTCCTCCAGATCAGTGAATTGAACTAACAGACATATAAAGGAGTTACATACAGGGTGGAACTGGAGAGAGAGAATACAGGTTGCAGCAAGGATGTAACTCAAGATGGGTCCCAGAAGGAAAGGCCTCTGAACAGGTAAGGCTTGTGCCAGGGAAGGGCTAAGGAGCAGCAGGAGCCTGGAGCAGGGCACACACAGGTTGTCCCTGTGGTTTTCCTGGGAGCAGGACGGCCAGTGGAGGCGGTGGCAGGGCTGGACTCGCAGAGCCTGCCCAGAGCCTGCAGCCAGCCCTGTCTGAGGCTGGGAGGAAGCTTCCCTGAGCTCTTTCCCTCATCAGTATGGGAATGCTTATCTCCCTGTCTGTAGATTTAGGAGGATAATCTCTCACCACTAAGTAGTGTGGAGTGCACTGTGGGTATGTCTTTGAACAGCTTGAATGTCTCTGCTCACTGTGTATTGCAGTGCAGTGCTAAGTCCTCCTCCTGTGCTAAAAGCTTTGTTCAAGGAATTGATGTTCCTTGATCAAGGAACATCATCATAAGACAGAGGCCTGTGTTTCACCTCTCACTGGGGATTGATGAAAAGAAACAGTAAGAAAAAACATACTCCAAAGATGCTGCTGGGGCCTCTTAGCATTTCTTTGTGCTTCCTGGAATTCCTTACTGTGGAGGAGGAGTGGAGAACAGGCAGGCTTGACCTGGTACTGATCAGCTAAATGCTGATCTTAAGGCAAACCAAGAGGTCTGTTTCCAGAATAACTGGATTTATTTTAAGGGATGCCCCTATCCTTGCACCTGACTAGAGGAGAAAACCTTGAACTTTATCAAATGTTAATTGTACCTTATGGTTGCTGCCTTTGCTTTAAGTGATGGTTGGTACTGCTACTCTTCCTAGAAAACTGCATTGTTACCTAAATTTATTTTGACAAGTTATCCCTCTTTTTCTATGGGATGAAGCCTGTGTGGCTTGCTTAGAATTAAGTGAGGTAAATGTATAGGCTGTTGTCATGGAAGTGTTATACAGTGTTGTTACTGAAGTGTCATGATTTTTTTAGTTCAGGTTTAGTTCTTGAACTACATGGAAGACTTAAAATAGGTATTGTAAAACTGTGAATGTTGTTTTGAAATGTTTGATTTTTTTTTTTTTGTACTTAAAATATTCTCAGTCAGAATGCTTTGCTGGGAGATAGCATTTTTTTCCTATTTTTTTAAGCGAATGTTAATATAAGGTAACAAGAACCAGCTTTGAAGCTAAATATGAATTTGAGTTGTATGTGATGCTAAGTTGGTTTTGGTTTTTAAAGATCTCTAAGAGAGCCCTCACATGATGTGGCCATGCCTTCCTGCTGCTTTCATGTGTGGGGGAGTGTTTGACCTACCACTCCTCCCCTAAACACAGTGATCAGCCTTGATTCATGCTAATGGGGAATGCTGGATCATTGCATGGGCGTAATTGGGATACTGCAGGAATGCTCTTCTTTGCATGCCCAAGACTTGCTCTCAATCTCTTGAGTTTCCCTTGATCTTATTTCTGGTTTTACGAAGCAGAGAACGTAGCACGTGGCAATTTAATGTTTGGAGGTTTTTCCCCTCCTGAGCATGGCTGTGTAGACAAGCCTGTTTTTTCATTTTAAGTATGAGGTCCTAGAACTGAAATAATATTCACAATTTAGTATCAGTGCTTTGGAGTATGGCATGTAGGATAGCTCTCCTGGTGATGGAGGTTTGCTCTACAGGGGACACTCAAGGCCTCTTCTCTTGACTTTGTGTACACAGGTATGAGGTTTGTAGGTATGTAGGATGCTGCTCTCTCCCCTCACCAGCCCTACTGCTGTGCTTTCATGTTGACCTACAGGATCCATTGTTTCCTGTATGCTTTTAAGAAGGATGAAATCTGATCTTTCCTTCCCCTGGAACAACTGTGGTTCCTTCACAGGTGCCACCGAGCAGGTACCGTGGGGTGTGAGCCATGAGCCTGGCAGAAGAAGCTCCATGTCCTGCCCTCTCTCTGACTCCAGCAGTGCTTGCTGCAGGTCTCCAGCTTCTTCTCCAGGTGCCCTGGCTTCTTGCAGATGGCTTCTGAAAAATAATAAGCAATTTAGTGTATTAAAGATAGTTTAAATTAGGTACTTTAGCACAATTGCTATTTCGTCAACATTCTTCAGCCAGTTCTAGGCTATTCTCTACATTTCCATGTTCCTCACAGTCCCTTAAGTTTAGGAATGTTTTACAGAATCACAGAGTTGTTAGGGATGGAAGGGACCTCTGGAGATCATCCAGTCTAACCCCCCTGCCAAGGAAGGGTCACCTGAAGCAAGTGACACAGGGACGTGTCCAGGTGGGTTTGGAATGTCTCCAGAGAGGGAGACTCCACACCCTCCCTGGGCAGCTGTTCCAGGGCTGTTCCACCTCTATAGAAAGGAGTTCTTCCTCATGTTGAGGTGAAACTTCTTGTGTTTGTGTTTATGGGGATTTTTTTAAACCCCTTGACCTGCTGGATGAAGTGCCCTGCTGGCTCATTTATACCAGTTATGCTCAGCAGGAGCGGGGTTAGGGTCAGGGTTGAATTAATTAGGGCTTAATTAAACCAAGCATTAACTGCCATCTCCCAGCAAGGCGTTCTGACTGCGGCTATCCTAAGCACAAAAAAAATTTAAAACATTTCAAAACAGCAACAGCAGCGGGGACAGCGCAGCAGCACCAATACCTTCTGCTTTTTTTGGTGATCCCAGTGGAACCTCGGGGGGGTGGGGGGTCCCTTGTGGGCTTCGGGGTGGGTGACAATGACCGGGGTGGGTGAGGATGAGCCGAGTGGCTGAACTGACCCGGGTGGGCCGGGTCGCCTCAGGCGGGGCCGGTGCCGCGGGGGCGACGGGGTCTGAGGGGAAGGGCGGCGGCGGGGCCGCTCCGTCTCCTTTAAGCGCGGCGGGGGCCGGGCCGGGGCGGAGCGGGGCGGTGGCGGCGCAGAGCGGGCGGCGGGCTCGGCCGGGCGGCAGCGGGGCCATGGCCGCCGACGTGTTCATGCGGCCGGCGCGGCTCCTCGGGGCGGCGGGGCCGCTGTCCCCCCGCACCGAGCCCGACGAGGACTCGTCGGACACGGACGACGGCGGGGCCTCGCCGGGCGGGGGGCGGCGGTGCGGGCCGCGCCGGGGGCAGCCCCCGGGCCCGCAGATCATCCACTCGGGGCACTTCATGGTCTCGTCGCCGCACAGCGAACACCCGCCCAAGAAGGGCTACGACTTCGACACGGTCAACGAGCAGACCTGCCAGACCTACCAGTTCGGGGCGGCCCGCGGCGGCGGCGGCGCCGGCGGCCGCCTCAGCATCGACGCGTCCCTCACGAAGCTGTTCGAGTGCATGTCCCTGGCCTACAGGTACCGCCCGGAGGGGGGCACGGCCGCGGGAAAGCCCCGGCGGGGCCGGGCGGGGGCACCGCGCCGGGGGCCCGAGGCCGCCGTGAGGGGCGGGGACGCGGCCCGGGCGTCACCCCTCGTTGGGGACCCCCCGAGCGGACCCGAGCCGAGCCACGCGCGGGGGGTCGGGGCCGCTTTTGTGTTCAGTGAACTTGGGGGTCCCCGCGGGTTCTTTCCTTAGGCCTGAGGCCCGTGGATTAGAGGGGGGCGGGGGGGCTGTCACTGCGTCCCCCCGGGATGAGGGATCAGGGATGGGGGGTGAGGGGTCCCGGCTCCTGGTGCCGCTGGGAACCCTCAGCATCCTACGGCCGGGTTGGGAGCGAGTGGGAGCCTCTGGTGCTGAACAGTCCCTGGAGAAACCCTTAAGGGGCAGAGTGAACCCTCGTGCCCCGCTCCATGTGAAACCCGGCCAATTTTCCTTTTTTCCCCCTCCCCAAATTTTATTTTTATAACAAATTCAAGCCAACGGGCTCTGTCGCTGTTTCCTTTGTTCCTGTGGTGGTTGCAGCTGGCAGCAGCACTTCCTGGATTTATCTTCACCTTTTGCTCTGACTTCAGTTGTGCTTTTCATCTCTTCTATAAGGCGTTATATTCACATTTATCCCCTTTGTCTGTCATCCAAAATGGAGGCAGAGCTGTGGAATAGAAGTGTTTTGGAAAGATGTGTGTCTGCTGAAGCCTTTTGTTCCGTGTGATATAGCAGAAATTGGATCCAATCTGATGTTCTCTGCTGAGCGTATTTTGGAAGTTGATTAAAAGGGATGATGGAAAATGCCTCTGAGCATATTAACAGAAATATTTATTTCCATTTATAGGAACCATGTTAGCTTACTTAAAAAAAATTAACTTTTGCCCGCTCCAAATTCCTCTTTTTAAGTATTGCTCAATGAAGGGGAAACAATAAATCTATCCGTTCTATACAGCACTGAGAAGGTGTAATGTAAGTAATCTTCAAATTTTTCTAATATTTGCTGAGCACAGTATTAGTTATTGGCAGGAGAGCAAACCTCGGATAAGGTGTGTACAACAGTGGGCATAAATACTTTGCACTTCCAAAAGGAATAAAAATGTAAACCTTAATGGAAAATTAACCAGTCTGCCTCTATTGTACAAACTGGGAGGAACATGCAGAGGAACCACAAGTATTACAAGGGCCATAAAAAGACTGCTCATGTGCAGCTGCTCATTGGCCTCTATCAGCTTTGTTTTGTTTTGTGCTTCTACTTGTGTGTCCTTGGGTTTTGAAACTGAGGATCACATCTGATGCAAAGGAGTAATTCTGTTACACTAATTGACAGTGCTGAACTTGGATGCAGATGCTCAAATTGAGCACCAAATCTGTTTTAGAAGAAATAATTTTATCCTGCTTGCTGGTGGTAGTATGAGACAAGGTGCAGAAAATATCTTCTCTGAGGCTGCCAAAGAAAAGCACATTGTTAATGCTTCTGTGCTTGGGTACCTTAGGGTTTGCTTAGTTGCAGCCCTGAAATGTCCTGCCCAGATCCAGCCTGATTACTTGATGGCTTTGGGATAAATTTTTAAATCTGCTCAACAAACCGACTGTGAACTTGGATCTAAAAAGGATTAAAATAATTTTGGAAAGTCTGATTTGGGGTGATGAATGTGGATGTGAAATGAAGAGCCATCTCTGTTGAACAATTGATTCATTTAAGCATGTAGGTTGTAGGTATCTGTCCATACTCTCCTCGGGGAGCATGGGACACTCAGGTAGCAGCAGCTGCCTTTTGTGCTGTGCTTCGGGTTGGGTTTGATCCTGGTTGGTTTATGGGGATATTTCGTGGCTGTTGCCTCAGCTGTACCTTTCCCATTATGTCAGATCCAGCACTGACAAAACACTCGGATTCCATGTTAACATTTTCCATGCTGGATAGAAATTAACTCTTAGACAAGAACTGGGGGTGTGGAAACCAAAACTGTAGCACAGAAAGGTGCAGAATTGTTTTTTTTTGTTTTGTGGGGGCATGAGCTGACTCCCCGTGTTTCCAGAGCTGTGTTAAATACGATCCCAGGGAAGCTGCTGTAACGGAGCTCTCTCTGTAATATTTACTTACACATGACACCCCTTTCTAGTATTTCAGTGTTTAAAGTTTTAAAGAGAAGCAGTAAAACGTGTGGTATCCATTAACTTTGCTGATGGACTAGAAAGCAAAGTTTTTCTAGATTACCTCGGTCATTACCTTGGTCATTACCTCGGGTGGTTTGTGTTTGGAAGTGACCAAATTTATGCTGAATCACGGATGTGTGGTGTGGTCTGGGCTCTTTTAGTTATAATGTAATTTATTTATTCTTTTTAATTTGGCTTTCTGCTGTCAACTGTCAGACTTTCTATGATTAAAAAAAGCCCTTTCTGAACAGCAGAAAAGTGATTCCCTTGTGCCTTCGAGCAGTACAAGCCTACCTGACTCTCATGTTCAGCACAGCTGTTTCAGTCACGTATCCAGTTGCACGGCTTGAAAAGTCTCATTTCAGATAAGCCATTCCACAGGGGAAAATGTGCCTTTAGCATAGTCCCCTGTACAGTGAGCAGATTAAAAACAATTTTCTAAATCAATAAGTTGCTTATAAACACTGGGGTTTACGACAGGTATCACGCAGACTGGGCTTTATCTAAATGTCACCCGTTTTTCTCCTGAGATTGATTGTGGGAGCTGTACCACACTGACAGAGGAGAAAGGACATTGGTTTTCCCCTCTTAGCCCCTTCATCTCAGCTCTTTAAAACAAGGTGACCTTGCAGACCTTGCTGTGTGTAGGTGGCTAGGATTGCCCTGTGGCAGGCAGGCCACTGTAAAGGCAAAAAGATCTTAAAAAATGTGCTTTCCAAAATGAAAAAGACCTTTGACACTACTCATTCTAATGAGAAACTGTGCTCGTGGTTGTATGACCTGCAGTATGCAGAATTAAGTAAAATGATATGTCATCTTGATATTTAATTTAGTAAAGGCCTTTAATAGTAACTTTATTATCCAGATAGTTACTTACTCAGAAATAACCTCCCAAAGCTGACCTGTATTCAGAAATGTTCCAGCAACAGCATATCGTGAAGGGCTTTTTTCCTGAGATTGGGGCAGAAGAAATTTTTTCTCTTAGTTTTGGAGACCTGTTGTCTTCAGTGGAAGAATCCTGTTCAGCTCCATGTGGAATGTGGGCTGAAGGCTTAGGCTTATGTGACGTGAAAATTTCTGCTTTACAAAAGGTCACTATAAACCATTTATTGCCCTAAGAGGCTGGAATATGGGACAGTGGATTTTCCTGTGGAAAACTCTGCTTTGGGAACAATGATGTATAGTTTGTCTAATGTTCAAAACCTGAAATAGGCACTTGGAAACACAGATCTGCATATTCTGAACTGCATATGGAGCTCTGAAAAATGTGTGTTAGGAGTCAGTGACCTTGTGCTAATTTGTCTCTAGGACAGCGAGGTAAATCCTGGTGGAATGACTAATGTAATCATTGCAGGGAGTAGGAAATACAACTTATTGCTCTTGGAAAAAGTAGATTTAAGACAATTCTTCTGTTATTTTCTCTGGATGTAAAGTGGATAAGTGACAGTGCAGATTTCAGTCGCCCTTACCCAGTGTGTTGTATACGTGCCCTGTAAAGAAATAAGAGGCTGATGAGGCTCTGGGACCCCATAAGTCATTAATTTTCTGTATGAAGATTCCCTTCTTGTGCACTGCCTGGGAGACAATCTCTGCAGTAGGGAGGATGGGCCACTCAGTTGTGTGTGGTCATGTAGGTCATGTAAACAAAGCACAGGGTTTATTTTAGGAATTATTAACGATACTACTCGCGCTCACACTGGGTGATGTTCTTTTTAAACTTCTGTTACATATTATTATGTCACTTTGTGCCTACCTTAGTGGTAGGGTTGATAGGGTAGATGAAGATGACTTTGTGGGCCCAGTTATTCTTGAGTAGCCTCAGAGTTCTCTTGCCTCCTAATAAGAGCTTAAGCACCGTGCCAGGTGTTGTACTTGAGGTAAGAGTGTTAACACTGGCATGAGATACTTGTCTAAAGCCTTCTGGGTCCTGCCTGTTAAAGTTGCATGGAACAGGAGAGTGGGGTCTGGGAACTGGGACAAAGGCTGCCTTGTGAACAGCTTGCTGGGTCATTTCTAGATTTTATCTCTCCTCTTTGGCAATATGACCCCTTCGCTTCATATAAGCCAAAAATATTCCTTTCCTCAGTGGACTGACATTAAGGGTCAGCTTGTTTCCAAAGCACCTTTGCCACATATTCTTTGTTAATGCATCATGTGTTTGTTTGGGGAAGTTCTTAACAGTGTTGATGGCAAGTTTGAGATTAAAAACTTCCAGAATTTAGTTACATATTTCACATACTGCTTTTAGAAACTACTCTGATAAAAACACCTGTATTCACCCTGTGAATGAAGCCAAACTTGAACAGAGTTGCTTTGGTGTAAGTCTTTATTAACCATAATAAAGGTCCCTTCAAAGCAAGGATGCTATATTCAGGGTGCAATATGAACCAGGACGTTGGTTCTGAGCCTCTTACCCTGCTTATGTCAAATGCTTGATATAGTCACAAGCTTTTAAGCTCTGAGTGAGATGCACTTTTAAATTCCACCTTGACAACCTTGAACCTGGGGACAGTTTGCAGAACGATTGCTGAGCTGTTCTCCTTTCAAAGATACATTTCTTTGCCAAAGTAAACACTTAATAGTGGTGTGTGAGACGGCCTTGGTTCAAATGAAGGTCTTGGTGTTTTCAGGGCTACACATGACTAAAAGAAGAACAGACAAATTGGGCAGACAGAGGTTTGGATACAGGGACAATTATTTTTTGTGTTGCTCCTGGCTGTTTTGGTGGTTCTGCAGGTCCCAAGCTGTTAGTGGTTTCTGTGGGCCTGATTGTGCAGGATGTTACTATAGAGGTATGTGCACAGTAGTCACGTTTTTCATTAGAAAAACATATTGTTGATATCATCTTTTGATTTACCATGTACATGTTTTGGTGTAGTTCTCATCTGGTGTTTTCACTCAATAAACAGATGTTATTTCCTGGCTTAAATACAACATAGATTTCATAATCATAATTTTGGATGGATTGCTGAAACAGGGAAGAGGGAGCTGCTTTGTCCTCAGATTGCCACTTCTCAATAACTGTTGTGTGCTCTGAAAAAACTTGGCTGAACTGTTGAAATTTGGCATTGCTTTTAGTGAAGATTTTGTGCTGCATGTTTATGATGTGCTTTGAATGGAGTTTGATGGCAACAGAAATTAACACCTTGATTTCCAGTTCTCTCCCCTTTACCTGTTTTAATTTCTTTCTACTGAGAGGCAGGAGGAATTAAAGCCAAGAAACCCGAAATTCAGGTCTTAGCTTTACTCATGTTTTTCCACACACCCCTTTAGTAGGTCACTGAATCATTCTTGTTTGTTACTTTCCCATGTGGGGGAAAAAAATTTCCATTCTTTCCATTCTTTTGGAAAGCAGAGTTGATATACAGTCACTTGAGCAGCTGCTTATCTGACTGTGTGTCCTTAAGCTATGATTAGTCTTAATCAAACAAAGGGGTATCTGGTGATGCTGCAAGCTGGGAAGGAGTGGGGAGGAATAAAGGGAGCTTTGTGGCCGTGTTGAGCTGAAGGTTGGGCATTTCTGGGATGTCACAGGCTTGAAGTGGAGAGTAAATTCTAAATTGTTATGTGTGGGTGGGATTTTCCCCCTAATAACAGGTCTTGGATCTGTTGCAAATCAGGAAGAATTGAGAGGACAAGGAATGAGGGTGGAAACTCACTGAGATTTGGAGTGATATTAAGAGGATCTTTGAGGAATGCATTGAATGAATTAGAAGGGCCAGGGTGAAGCCACACAGTGGATGGTGTTGACAGAGATCAGAAGGATGGAAACAGGAAGGGGGGAAAAAAGATACATGAAGTTCAAGTCAAACAAAGGTTGTCTCAGCTGACTGAGTGGGTTTGAGCCTGGGTTACAAACTCCCTGAACTTGTGTGAGTGAGGAAATGTTCAGCAGGAGGGTTGGATGGAATGGCAGGGAGGAAAGGGAAGTCTCTGAGCATGGTAGGGACACTGTGGAGAAGAAAAGAGGTTGGAGCTGTACTTTGAGGAGATCTGATAAAGAGGACAGATGTGAATGAGTTGGGGAGAAAAGATGTCTCTGTTCTGCTCTTCAGGGCAGGAGAAATATGTATGAAAGGGAAGAAGATATGGAAAGTGAGGGTAGATGATTAAAGGTGCGCTTGGAGTCGAAGTCCAGCCTTTATTCCCCATGCTTTGATCTGTGATGGGAGACTTAGATAGCAATCACTTCAGGAGGGTGTGCCTGATAAAAGGAGGGAATGAGCTGAATGGACCCAGATATGGAAGTCATGGATGATCACCCAGTAAAACAGGGGTAGGAGAGCTGGGGTTCCTGGTTTGGCTCTTCTCATGCTGCCTTGCTGCCTTTTGTTATTAGGGAGAAAGGGTTTTTTTAAAACATAACAACAACAGCAAAAAAACCTTATCAGTTAGGAACTTGGACCAGTTTGGGTTTAATCTGGTATTTTATTTTTAATTAGTAGACTACAGACTATATGCTTGTTGCTTCCTTTCTTTGTATGCAGAAATTAATGGCGTTTACGGTTTTCCTCATCCTTTGATATCCTAATGTCATTGGCACAAGTAGTTTCTTGAAAGACAAAACTTCTAAGCTGCTTCTGAGGAAGAAGACAAGGTTTCTAAACTCTTTGATGGCTATAGAAATATTTTACAGCTTTCATACAATTTTCCTTTGGCTCTGGGAAGGAAACCTTTAACATGCCCATAAAACAATTACGAAGATGATTAGGAAAAGTACTTGTTTCAGTTGCCTCCAAAGAAAATAGAGTTGGTTCTTTGTGTTTCAGACAGTGATGGAAAAACCTGAATCTGATTGTTTTTAGTGCAGGCTGGGGTTACACCATTGTCACAGTTTCTGAAGCAGGAAGGCTTGAAAAATGGAAAAGCAAGGTTTTCCAGAAACGACTCCTAATAGAAATTCTAAACATGGTCTTTTCAAATAATTTTTTGTTTGTTTGCTCAAATGGGAGCTGGAAGGCCACTTTTGATTGTTTGTTTTTGAACATAGAAGAGGCTGACTTGGTGCCATTCCTGATATAATTAATGTGGCCATCCCTTTGTGAGTGAAGAGCAATTGCCCGTCGGAAACCTTCCAGTGTGCGTTTGCCACAGCTTATTTACTTTGTGACACAAACACAGAACTCTTCACTGGCCCTTGGTTTCTTGGCTGTTGATCTTAGATAAATCAGCTACTGCTTTTCCCCTCCCTTTCTCCCTTCTAAAAATGACCCAAACATTCTCAGCACTTCAGAGCTGCAGATGTGTGTGCTGACCTTTTTGAAAAGGGGAAACAAAGGCGTGAGGTTTGGAAGTGAGCTCGCATAGTAGTCTAAAAGGAAGCAGTATCAGAGATGACACTTCAGCTACAAACTTAAATAATGAAGGAGATAAAGAAGGAAGAAAGATTTAGGAGGGGACAAGGAAGATGTGCATCTTATTGTCACCTCTGTTAGAAAAGCTTCTGTAAGTGATGAGGAATCCTACAGATACAAATCACAAGGTAATAAAACCAGGCTGATATTTTAATGGTAATCCTAATACTCCTGGAAGGCAGAGCTCTGCTGAGTGCCTTGGGCATTCATGGAACTGTCTGTGAAAAACACCTGCTCCCTGCTGTGACTGGTGTCTGTGCTTCTGAGAGGCATCATTGCTCTTATAGTGCAGTCACCAAAGAAGCTTCAATATCTGGATCATCACTCTGGATTCACGAGTCTGGTACTGATAGTGGCCTTTTGGAGACTCTAGAAAACCCTCCTGCTTTTAGAACAATGGGAGCTGCGTTATGCATAGAGGAATTTGGATTTTTCACCTGGGGAGAGGTGTTTTGTTGGCCTTGGAAGTCTAAGTGGTGTCAGCTTCCCTGAGCTGTCAAATGGTTGATTGCATTAGAGGCACCCCTTTCTGCAGGAGAGATTTGCTCCAGGCCTCAGGAGGACCCTGCCTGTGAAGGGACCACCTTTACTCTGCCAGCAGGAATGACAAGGGCTCCTGGTCTGCTTTCCTGCCTTGGCTGGATGTGCTGCAGTTCTGGACGCTGCCTCTCTGGGTTAAATGTAGCGTTGGACGGAGCAGATGTTCACTCCAACTCCCGCAGGGATAATGTTTATCTTACTGCCATTCCCATACATGTGACAATCTCTTATAGGTCCCTTGCAGGCTTAATGCCTCTGAGGAGCAAGTGTTAAAGGAGAGCCTGGATGACACCTTGGCCATTCTGTGTGGTGTGAATGACTGGCTGCAGGGGAATTGCCATTCCCTCGCTGTTAAGCAGATTTCAGTTTGTGCCTTAAGGTATGGAAACTGTGTGCTACTTAAGAGCAAGCTCAGCAACAGTTACCTTGTGGAAGACTAGTATTTTTAGTTAGGTTGTGAGCTATGTTGTCAGATGGATAATAGAAAATGGGGTTGGAAAGGACCATAGGAAGCCATTTAGGCCCAATGAAAAAATTCCTTCCCTTGGCTGATTATCCAACTCACTTGCAAGGTACATGTAGATACAAAGCTCAGGGTGTGAGGGGTGGTTCTCAGAGCTGCTTTGTCACCTTTGAGACTGTAAGACAAAAGGTGACAGACCAGATGGGAAGAGCTTGCAGGCCACTGCAAAGATTATCTTGTAGCAGGGTATTAGTGAAAGAATCTGATTTGCTCCAATTAGTGATATGTCGGTGTGTTTTGGCCAGGCCACTGCTGACCCCCAGATAACCCTTGGCCGTGGCAGGGTTTGTGACTACAGTGATGTGAGGAAAGGGTTCAGCTGGGTAAGTAGCTCACCATGGTGCTTAATGAATTGATCACTTTTCCTGAAAAGCACAGAAAGATTTTAATAACTTGTTAGAGAGCTTTTTGTCCTTGGTTTTGTGTTCATGCAGCACATTATCTACAATACTAATGTACAGTTAGAGGCCTTTTCATCTCTCTACTTCTAGTTTAGCTGATTGTGTGGTGCAAGGAAGCACTGGATACAGTCCTTTTTGCTATATTAATGTCCTTTTTTACTGTAATATTTTGTATATTTAAATGCCTTCCTACATACAGAGATATATTTCTCTTTTTTAAATTATGATGGGAGGTTTCTGGATTTCCAGGGGTATCCTTATTGCTCAATTATACCCCAGCAGAGCAAGCAGAGGATAGCTTAATGGGTAGAATATAGCTGTGGTGTTTGTGCTTCTGTTTTTTTGCAGATTAACAGTATGTCCCTCTGCATTCTTCCAGTGATTCGGGAAGCAAAGGAGAGAATTCTGGGGGGACAGTTCAGAGCAGAAATTGAAGAGATGAGGCTACTTTGAGCCAAAGGAGCAAAGGAAGAAAGGTTGAGAGATCCCCCTTTAGTCCATAAAGAGTTGTCCTTATCCAGGTACGGGGATCTGATTTTGCTACAGCTTTGTTTCTGCTTGAGCTTGAAAGGGCTTTTTCCATCTCAGCTGGGAGATGGAAAGGTGGTCTCGTCTTTGCTGCTGTTGGCTGGGGTTTACTTGTACTAGGGTTGGCTTGTGAATAAGAACAAGAATTGGAGAGTTGAGCCTTAAGGGTGACTGAGGGGTAAGGAGAAGATCCAGATAGCCTTGCACTTGTGCAATAGGTTTACCCTTCTTGAGAAAGAGGATTGCTGTTACTGGGTTTGGGGGTGAGACAGCAGCTGCATTGTTTATTCTTGGGTCTTGCAAATCTGGGGGGAAGGTGGCAGCCTGCAAGTGTGCCCTGCTCTGACCCCTCTGTGTGGTGTGTCTGTGGTCCTCAGCCTGGCTTGCCTCCTGTGCTGTATCTGCCCTGGTATTCTGAGAGAGTGCTGTGTATGTGGATGCTCCAGAGGTGGCTGTGTTGGGAGCTTGTGTGAACCCCAGAGCGTGTGCTGCCGTTGGAATGGCTGTGCTGAATGCAGGGCCGTCTCTTGGCTGTGTCCTGCCAGGCTGGAGGAGCAAAGGAAGGAGAGTGTAGAACTGTTTTGTCCTGAAAAGTCTGTGTGCATCTTGTACCGCTGCCCAGAACAGAACTGCAGAAGCACATGGAAGCAGGATGAGGCCTTTTCTTTTCACTGATCCTTCCAACAGTGGGGCCTGTTACTCCTCAGGGATCGGGGTTGTTGTCTGCGTAAGGAGATCCGAGCAAACACTGCAGAGGCACCAAGAAGGCTTTGCTTCTGGGATCTATCAAGTTTGTTGTTTTCAGAACTCTCTAGCATGGGATGTTTACTCGAAATCCTGGCTGTCCTTTCCCTCTGCCACTTTGTTTACTCTCCTTTCCCTCAAGGTCCCATAGTAACGGGTGCTCTGCCTGCAGCAGTTCAACAACAGCTGAAGTGACCTTGGCCAGCATGGCCAGGAGACCTCTGGCCAGGCTGCAGGGACAGGGACTCCTCTATCCAACAGCCCAGACCCTTCCCCAGCCCACGTGAGCTCCTTGTCCAAAACATGGCCCTGTCTGTGCCAGGGACTTCACTGCCTTGGCATCGGAATTCTAATGTAGGGCAAGGGTGAGACTCACTCCATGCAGCCAGGAGTGATGAGACAGAGCCCAGGCTGTGTGGTGGTGCTGCTGTATCTTTGGAGCAGCTGGAATGAAGTGACACTGGGGTTTCACAATAGTCCTAAAAATAACTCGGGCCCACTGCATTTAGTTATGTTCGTGTGAATACGCTGTGAGAGCCATCACAGGTTGCTCTGCTAAATTCTGCTTGCTGCATCTTGCATCCAGATTTTAGGCTGCTGTAAAATCTGCTCACTGTTCGTCCTCACTGTTGACACCATTCCCAAAGGGAAGCGACCAAATGGAGCAGGAATTGTGGAAGAGCTTCTCAGGTCTTTGTGATTCTTCTTTGAAACCTATGACTGCTCTTGATTATCTTTTTATCGTGCAGACTTTTGCTTTTGGTGCTCTGGGGTGACCCTGGATGTAACCTGTGTTAGTTATTGAAAGCCTTTACTTTGCAGTGTGTTGGAGGCAGAAGTGATGAGCAAGGTAAGAAAGAAAAGTCATGCAGGTAAAAAAGGAGAACTTACTAAAAAAGTTAAAAAGGAAATACCTGGGCTTGTAGGTCTGGCAGCTGTTAGAGAAGAAGTGCCAAACAGGAAGAGGCCAGGGAAGGTCTTACTGCATTCCTGATCTGCCAATCACTGCATATGGCTATTATCTGCTGCCACATTTCCCAGAGCAAAGAATGTTATTATTTGGTATGTTCTAGGATGGTTGGTCTCTGCTCATCCTGATGAATTTCTGCATGTTTATATGGGAGCTGTAGTCTGGGTAAGCTTCCCCATGGCAAGTCAAGCTCTGTTAATAATAATTACAGTGACAGCTGTGCATCAGGAGAACTCCTGGTATTCAACCAATGAAGTCCTGGTCCTGCTAAGCTGTGTTGTGGATTCAGGAATGGGCTCTCAAATTTGCTTGTCTGTTAGCAGCACATAAAGGGCTGGTTACATGTCATGCTGCTCCCGTTAGCTTGTTCTGTACCGTGTCCAAAGAAGGTGAAACTGTTTCACTCTATGAAGTGCTGCAGAGTGGTATCTGCACAGCTCACTCCGGCTCTCTGTTTGCTTGGTAAACATCTGTCCCTGGGGATGGAGGTTGAGTGAACTTGGATACAAAACGTGGTGGTGGTGTGCCAGATGTGGGAATGCAAGAAACAGTGAAAGGGAATGAACTACTTGCTTTTGCTCTTTGTAACACAGCCTTTGGGAAAGAAAATTGAGTGGAGGGGTTGTAGAGGGGGGAACAGGTTTGTGACCTGGAAACACATACAAAAATGACTTTTCTGGGTTTGAGGATATGAAACTTTTAGAAAGGAAGGACTAAGTCAAAGGATTTGGATATGGTTGTGAAATGTTGAGATCTGCTGCAGAGCCAGAGTAGTTCTTTGCATGTTGTCAGGTTATTTCAAATTAACTTAATGTTGGGATGGGAGAACTGACTTGATCAGGAGTACAGATATCCTCAAGGAGGAATCTGCATTCTCTTCAGGTGATCAGCAACCACGCTTGACACCTAAAACCTGTTGAAAATATAGAAGGCAGAGATTGTGAAATAGCTGAGAATCCAAACCAATCTCTCCAAAAGCTGGGGCATCTGAGACATCGCAGTGGTCACCACAGTGGCTGTTCCCTACTAAAAATGTCATTCTCCCTCCCTTTCCAAAGCACACACCTACTAAATCAGTAGACGTATTGAACTCACACAGATATAGGGGGAAAAAAGTGTCTATAAACACAGCAAAAAAGGCAACTATGTAGCTATTCCAATCACTGTTAGGGAGAGAGTTAATGTACTTGTTAATATAAATTTCCTTTACAGTTGAGGGGGGCTGGTTGCTGGGAGCTGGCAGCAGAGTCACAGGAATGTGCTCGTCCTGTTCTGACTCCTCCCCAAGCACCTGCTCGTGTCTGGGAAAGCTGGACCTGTGGCCAACCTGGAGGGGTGTTCTTACAGCTCTTGCCGAAGCAGGACAGGTCTGGTGCCAAGTGCTGGAGTGAACTGGGCAGTGTTTTGGTATCAGCTGTGAAAAAATTCCGGGCAGCATTTGGTCTCTGGAAGCTGTCAAGTCAGTGTGTGTTGCTGCTCTGTTATATCAGCCCTGTTTGGTGCTGCTGCCCTCCCTCACCATCTGCCTGAATATCCTGGATATTCCATAGTGTTGTGAAAGCAGAGAGCCAATATGTTTGTGACTGGAATGACACTGTGATCCGAGTCATTCCTCCTGTGAGGAGGGGTAATCTCTAATCAAACTGCATGGGAACCAGAGGCATTCCTGAGTTCTGGTCTGTCTCTTGCTGTGTGACACAGTTAACCCTTCTTGGGCAACCTCATTAGATTTCACTCATTTGCTTCATCAAATCAGCAAATGTTATTGAAGAACATGGCTCAGCTTGGAGACTGCAAGTGGATGCACAGAATTGTGCAATAAAAACCAATTCATTACTGTTTCTAATAAACTTTTGGTGTGTGAAGGCTGTTGTTTAGGAACCCAGCATGGATCCCATCTGTTTTCAGTATCCAGTCGTACAAGTAGAACCCTCAAATCTCCAGTAAAAATCTTAGCAGAGCTTAAGAAGCCTAAAACTTTTATTAGCAGTTTTTATTAGCACATTAGTAGGTCTGGTGTCTGAGCTTGGCATGTGGTGATTATGGGCTGGGTGGATCGAGCAGGCCTTGGGAAATGGGGAGACAGATCTTAGGAAGTTTAGAAGGGTTGCTTCTTTCTATAGCAATAAACATGTAAGAAGTGTTATTTACCTTCATTGTGAGCTTTCTGAAGGACTCTACAGAGTGAAGATTGAGGCTGCTTTCTTGTAATTTTGGCACATGGGAAAAACGTGGTTTGAAGAGACTTGTGTGAGGGTCATTGAGTGACTTGTTTGTAGTAAGATTCAGGAAAGTGCTGATATTGTTACATGTTTTACTGGTGAAGTCACCGCTTGCTTTGGGACACAAACCATCTTGGTCCATTTGGAAGTGTGTCCTTGGTAAGGAATGGGGCTGCATCAGTCCGGCTGTGTCTTTTAACTGCTGCACAGGTGGATGGCTTGAGAATTTCTAAACGATTTTTTGCTGCTAAATATTTAATCCTGGGAGTCACTGTGAGCAAAGGAATGACTTTATAAGGGTATAATGCAATAAAATCAAGGTCTTTCTCTGACACTCCCCACATATAGTGAGGTTAAGTATTGCTTTATAAAGTTAATTGCCACGAAACATTTGTCAGAGCCCTGTGCATGGTGCCCATAACCACCATCATTATAAAGTAACAGATTCAACAGTTCAGCAGGGCTGGAGACACTTCCCTAAGGACAGGGCTGGTCTTCTTTCCATCTGTGTGGGAACCAGGCATCGCCCTTGGCCTGTCCAGTCCTAAATGGGGAACAAGAGCCATCTGGGAGAAGTGTGCTGAGCACTGAGTGCCATGAGCATTAGTGCTCCCCTGCCAGCCCTGTGTCCCAGTTAACCAGGAGGGTCACTCACAGCCTTTCCTGCACTGCTGCAAATCTTACAGCTCCCATTTGAGCTGGTGACCCAGAGGTGAAAGTTTTGTTTTCCACTGCTTGTTCTCTGAATGTTCCCCCTTTCTGGGAGGCTGCGTTCTTGGAATAGCGAATCCCAGGGACTTTCACTGCTGCAGTTCAGATGTGGCTGCTCCCATGGCAGGAACTGCCCCTTCACAGCTGGAATTGAAGGGCTGGTTTTGGTGAAGGCATTGCCAAAGCATTTCTTTGCACATAGATCCAACAAAGCTCTAAGTAGAGACTTTTCCTGGGAGGCGTGCATGACCTTTTAGAAGTGCTTTTATTTTTTCCTGAACTCCTTTTCCACATTCCAGCCTGTTACATGTTAACTCTGGAAGGAGTTTTCTCCCTGCATTACCTTTCTATGAGATTGATTGATCTTTCAGTAGCTGCAGTAGTAACACATCGGTTCCTTTAGCCTGCTTCTGTCTCTTGTGTAGTTTCTGGTTCAGCTTTTATGTAAACTTTGAATAAACCGTATGTGTTGTTGAAGTCTCGAGTCTGTAATAACTGGATTTGGGAACAAGCCTGGTGTTTTTCAAGCTGCAGGGAGCTGGCTGCAGACAGCTGGTATGAAAGCTTTGTGTCACAAGGGGAGAGCTGGGGGAGCATCTCTGCTTTTGCAAACCCTTAAGGCGCTTTCAGAATAAGATCCCTGAAGTCTTGCAGTATATTTATAGGCTTGTAATGTCGTTTAGAGAATGTTACACTATCCTCTGTGGAAAGAGCTGGTTTCGAGTTTCTCCCTCCCGGTAAACAGCTCTGGGCTCCGGTGCTGTGTGTGCTGCTCAGAGAGCTGTGCTGATCTGTCACGCTGATAGGGTTCGTTTGGGTTTTCAGAAGCTCTGTGTGCGAAAAATCTTTGAACCATAATGTAAGTCCCAGATCATCACATCTTGATCAGTTCATTAATCTAGGCTGAGATCTTAATGTTCAAAAAGATTCTGACATGTAGCTCCCTGTACAACAGCCATTCTTTCAAATGAGAAGGAAGGTGGAGTTCCTGATCATCTGTATGATGTAGTGAATATTGTGATTCTGAGAAGGTTGATGAAAAGCCAGTAGCAGAAAGCAAGTTTTAGGAAGAAGTGGAAAATTTCAAGACACTGTGAAATAAGTGAGTAGGAATCACTTCCCTTTATATTGAAACTGCTCTAAAAATGACACTGTTTTAGTCCTGTGTGTCAGGATCTGTTTTCATAATGATGTTTCTGGCAGTTCTTTGTTGAAGGTCCTGATTTTTGACAGTTGAGGGGTGTGACATTTTCTAAAGTGATAATATTTATCAAGTTACAAAGTGTATGACTTGGTCCCTCTACAAAACTTAAGCCCAGCAGGGATCAGGGGGAGATTTTGGGGAGGGCCAGCAGTGACAGAGGTGATGGTGAGGCCCATTTCTCAGCCTTTTGACTGACATATGAGTGGCATTTCTTATGAAACTTTTCCTATTCTCTTGCTGTTTCAGTTCTGTAGCAAAGTGAGTCAATGCTGGACAAATGTCTGAAAAGCAGGAACATGTCTAGAAATATCCTTTGATTTCTGACTGGAAATGAGAAACTATCTAAATATTCTGAGTCTTTAAATAGCCACTGGCTAAAGAACACTATATCCTCCAAATCTCCTTGATATTTGTACTGTTCTTTATGTTCCCTTTTGCCCTGTGCTCTTTTCACCCTTTCATAATTTGTACAAAACCTGCATCTGGTGCAGGCATTTCTCAGAGGTCCTTCCCAGCTCCCTGTGCACACAGCAGGCCTTGGCCCTGTTGTGTTTGGCTTGAACAGGAGCACGAGACTCCTTTCCTTGATTGACTCAGTGGTGGTGGTATGAAAAGCTGTCAGGGGAGATGTAATAACACTCTCAAAACAGGAGTTTTTCGCCTCTTGCTTCAGCCTGAGGAGGCTGCAGGATGTTTCCTTGGCAGAGCACAGGTCTGCTGCCATGGAGCACTTGTGTGCCACAACATCTCTTTGGCCATTTGTGAGTCCAGCACAGACAAGGTTATCAGAGCAAGAGCCCAGGCACTGTGAACCTTCATTTATGCAAATTAATTTAAAGTTCCAAATTTAAATTCAAAACTACTTGGAGTAATAATATAAATAAATGAAGGTTTATGGTGCATTTGGGGCAGGAATATTTGCTTGTGGTATACAAGTGACCTTTCTCTTTGCTGTTCCATCTCAGGAGGTGCATACCTGAGCCTGCCTACGTGAAAGCAGTTGAGATAACATGTTCCTTGGCAGGTGTTGCAATTCCCATTTGCCGGTGGCTGACTTTGATTTCTGTTTTTGTTTTTCTAGCACTTTTTCATATGTAACGCTCATGATAGAGGAAGAATGCTTGTCTCTTCCAGTGTCTCTGTCTTCAAGATTGAAGTGTTATTTTCAAAAGGAGATTAATCAAACGGTGGGGATGGTTTGGTTGTTTTAAAATGTTTGCTGTAACTTCAGCACAGAGCTCCCTCCTCTCCTTTGTGGAGCGTGGGCAATAGGACATCCTTCCCCTTGCACATCCCTGGAGGGAGGATTTCAGGTAAGGAGGATGAACCAGGTAACCAAGCAAATGACCTGCCCTAAATCTTGCTTTTAAAATGAACACTGTCTGGGATTAGTATCCTTGGGCTGCAGCTGGGATTAACTGGGTAGGTACAAATAGGAAGATGCTCCAGTGTGGCCTCCTCGCCAGTCCTACACATCCACTCTGTGTAGAAACGTTTTGGTTTCTCTCCCCTGCCTCTTTGCTCCAGCACACAATGCATATAATCTGATTCTCTGAATGAACCTTTGTTTGGGGAAATACTGTTAGTTTTGGCTCTTGGAGAGCTGAGCTGACAGGCCCAACTCCCTAACAAAACAGATCAGAGATTAAAAAACAAACTAAAACCACGCCTTCGAAAAAAAAAAATGCTGGGGAGAAGCCAAGAAGTTCCTTTTCTGTGTTGCTGAAAAAGCTAATCTATTTAGCTACTGTACTATCAAATCAGATTTTCTATTGCTTAAATTAAGAGCCTCATTGCCATTACCTGTAATAAAAGGAAAATTCTTACACTAATTAAAAAATTGCATGACCATGTACAGGAAGGAACTGGGGGGAGGCACAGAGGGCAGTGGGTTTTGACCAGGGGTTAACAAGGCAAAAAAGAGGTGTTTTAGCATAAGGGCAGTGGGAATCTGTTACCTAAACAGGAAAATACAACACATTTCTGTAGCTTGTTTCCGTAAAGTGAATTTACAAAATTCAGCTTTGAAAACAATTTGTTTATAACCATAGTACACCAGACCCCAGTGGTCTGTAGGAGAAGTGATTCCTGCGGGTCTGCAGTAGCTGCTTTTCAGGGTATGTGCTGTGCTTGCTGGGAATACATATTTGGGCAGCAGGGACAGGCCTGTGGAATCTAAACAACAGCGCTGGGAGGTTTGTGTTTAAATTCCATGTACAGATCTTGGCCAGGTGCTCTCTGAGTGCAAAAGAAGAAATACCACCTCCTGAGCTGGAGAGCCAACTGTAGGTTTTCCTTGTTCCTGCAGTCACGACACGTGAAGATGAGAGGCTGGAAATGAGGATTTTATGTGCAGAGTACAGTGGTACATCAAAAAAATCCACGTCCCGCTTCCAGTGCTGTCACTCACACTTTGTAGCCACAGACGTGTAATTCAGTGTTTCCTTATTTTTAAGCACAAGATCCTACATTTCATCCCTCCCGGGGTATTTTAAAGAGCTCTTACTTTGTGCAGCATTTAGTTCACTCCAATCCCAAGGTCACTTGCCAGCTGAAAGTCCTGCTCAGCAACATTTACATGTCATGGTGTGGAGAATGAACTTAAATTTTTCTGAATGGGAAAAGGGGATTTTTCAGGCTGGTGTTTACAGCAGAGTCTTCCCTGTTGCCTTCTGTTAGAAGGGGATTTAAACGTAGAGGCTGTGGTGCTGTTGTGAGTGTTTCTGAGGGAGATAAAAAATGGAGAACTGCAAGTGGAACCAGAAACAGCTCAATGAAGCATTTGAGCTGTATAAAACCCCTAAGTTCTACCATACTATACCTATAGTTTCCATTTAATCAATATGTATTCAAACCACCTGTTAAGTGGAGAGTATATAAGCTGACCAGACCAGCCTTTTGAGGTTGGCTTGGTTTGGGTAGAATTTATTTTGATATTTTAGCATCTCCTTGTCTACCCCTTCAGTGTTCTTTGTCGAAATCGGTTTCTTTAAACGCTGGTGTTTCTTAAGGCTGATTAGGAATGAAAAAAACCCAAAATTCTCCTGGATTTGCACACAAATAAATGTCCCTTTCTGCCCAAATCTGGAGGGTGCTCGTGTCATATGGTTTTATACTGACTGAAGTCCGTCTGATTAAGGGAGGAGAACAGGGGATTCTTCTGCTGTGAGTCATCTCATATCAGAACTTGATCATGCTTCTGCAGAAGTCAGAAGAGTTTTTCATTGGGGTTATTAATTGAATGTTTTTTCAGTGCTATAAGAGCTACTGATTTAAATCTGAAGTCACTTTAACAGCTGTGAGTGGCATCTCGTGTGCCCTGTACCTGTTAAGAAAGAAGGTCACCTGTCTGCCTTGTCCCTGCTGAGTCAAAAACACAGCTAAAATATCCTACAAGGTCATTCATTAGCTGGGTTTATTAATATAGAACAAAATGATGAGGTTCTCAGAGGCAAAATTTTGCATGTAGATGGATATTGCCAGGGTAAAATCTGTTTTGTACCATTAAAATACAAACCTTCTCCTAATTACATTTCAGTTGATTGAAGGAAAAAATAAAACACGTTGAAGGGAATCAGGTCACAGTCTCACAATGGACATCTGTTTATTGTACTTTGCTGCAAATGCTGTGATATTCGAAGGTTTGTAATTGTTTTTAAAACACAGCTGTTTAACCTGGAGTTTTAAAAATGGAGAGGGTTGTGTTACTGTGACAGCTGCATTATCTGTCTGCCTGCTTGTATCCTTGGCTCAGGTAGTTCCTGAGCTGGGAAAATGTATGTAACAAAACTTGGGAAAGGACTCCAGCTCTCCTGATGTATCCAGGACTCACGGGTCAAAGCTGCAGCACATGGAAGTGGCAGCCTCGGGTGTCTGCAGCTTCTCTGCTGGCAGCCCTGTGACTCGTCTGAAGCGCGTTGGGGCCACTGTGTCCAGGGGGAATTCCAGCTCTGTTGACTCTTCAGCTGAAGCCTTTTTAGCTGGTTCGCTGGGATCAAATCACTTAAGGACATTTGGTCTCAGCAGGAGGAGGAGGAGAGGAGGAGGTTTCTTCATGGGAGACTGAGCTGAGCTGCTGGAATGCACTGCACATTATCCACCAGATGGTTTTCAGCTGCTTTGATGTGATGTGTGTGTGACAGTGAGGAAAGTCACCTATTCCCCCAGCATTGTTTGCATCAGCTGTGCCTCTGGCAGCAGCAACCAGAGCCTGGTTCCCTGGGTGCTCCTCTGCCTGGGCACCCTCTGTGCAGCACCAGCATCTCCAGGCCATGCCACTGGCCACATGCCACAGCCATGCAGCTGTCCTGGCTTGTGCCGGGCACTGGTGGGTCCAGTTCTCCCTTGGGGTGTTCTCCTGCTGCCCTCCTTGGAAGCAGCACCTCTGCAGAGCTGCAGCAGTAGAGAGAGGCAGGGCCACGTGTGTGCTGATTGACACTCCCAGGTACACGGTGACCATGCTGGTGTTGGGCAGGTTGCTCTGCATTTCTTGCAGGAGTTGGTGTGTTCTTACCGAGCTGGCAGGAGCAGCAGCCAGAGGGGCTCTCCAGTTGTTTGGGTTTTTCCTTGTTATTTTGCTGAAGGCTGGTTTCAGTTAAGGGGCTGCTCTCAGTCACAGTGTTGTACAAAGTAATTGACTTTCCATTGACTTTGGAATTTGAAATAGTGTCTAAACATTGTTGTCAGCTTCATGCTGATTCCTCTCCACTGAGGCTGAAGTCGTTTCACTTATGACCTCAAGCTGGACTTGTGTTTTGCTCCCTTGGGAACTAAAAATAATAATTATTTTAAGAATAGGTTCTTAATCACTTCCTTCTTTTGATGCACTACTTTTGTTTAGCATTTTGTAAGAATGTAATAGAAAATATTTTAAACTATTTGTGTTTTAATTCCAGTTTTAATTAGCTCTTTGAAGATGCAAGGAGTGTATGAGACTTGATTACAGTTCCTTTTAGTCTTTTTATAGAAAAGCATTTGCTCTTGCTATTCCGAGTGCAGTTTATTAGAGTTTTGTTGCTTTGGCAAACTGTCGAGTCACACAGAGCTACGAGGAGATGAACATTAGGTTGACAGATTTCTTAGTCAAAGGCATGTGGGCACTTTGTCAGTGTTGGTGATGCATCATCAGTTAATCTGCTGTCTCCAAACTGTTAATGTACAGAGAAAAAGTAGGAAAAGATGTGCTTTAGTCTGGGTTTAGAAGGAAAGATAAGACAAGGTGTGCAGTCAACACTGAATGTGATGGGGGAAATATTAAACAGGTGGAGATCTGCTCTCTGCCCTGACACAGAAGCTGGAGAACAGTGAGACTGATACTTAATTTGAGGATCTTTATAAACTAAAAGAGTCTTGAAATTTGGAAATAGGGTTTGGGGAGATGTATTTTAAGTTTTTACTGTCAGGCAACAACTCACTGGATGGTGCATTTCTACAACCTGTTGCTACAACTGGCATTTTACTTAGTAGTCAAATTAAAAGAGCAGAGTTAGTTTTCTTTACCTGTCACTTGGCTGAAGTCTGGCATTTACTGTTCTGTTACTATCAGGGTTGGGGGCCAGAGCAGTCGTGGTGTTTGCAAGGGAAGAAAGAAATGGTGAACCAAATACTTGAAGAAAGTGTTATTTTAATATCCTGCTATTGGCAGCTCTGGCATTCTGGCTGCTTTTGTTTAGGCTGTGAAGACTTTTTACTTGTTTATAGTATTACAAGTTTTATTAAAAGTTTTCTTTAAAAAGAGCTGCTGTCGGGAGGTTTCCCAGATCAAATAGGACACGGGGAATCATCAGTTCTCCAGCCTCAGCCCTGCCTCTGCCTGGCCTTGGGAGAGCCAAGGGAAGTTCCTGGCACTTCTGTAGGATGTACTTACTATTTGCACAGTGATTTTTAGAGCTTATGTGTAAAACAGGGGCTTTTAAGGATAAATAATTCATCCCTGAGTTGATGTGCACTGAGTGTCTGGTGGCAGATTGCCTGTGCTGGGGCACTGGATGCTCTGGTACATCTCTGCAGTGCCACTGCAGTTCCTGGCAGAAACCACTCCCCACTGCCCAGGGGCTCTGTGATCTCTCCTGAGAGGGCAAAGTGTTTGGAGGTGACTGTTCCTGTCACTCCTCTGTGGACGTTTTCCTACAGATGTCCGTAACCTCTTGACCTGATGCTCGTGCTGTGCCAAGATGAACCTGTTTCCTTTGCCTGGGAAGATGTGCAGCTAAAACCACAATAAACAAGAGGGAGAGCCTGGAATAGTCACAATTCCTATGCTTTAGTCTCTAACTTTAAGTTAACTGTGCTGTGAATATTTCCTACTTCCTCTGCTCTGTCAATCGTATGGATTAATGATTCATAGAGGTGTGTTTTGAGGGCTGGGTGGTTTGTGTTTGTACAGTGCTTACTGGAATCTCTGTTACTTCTTCCTTTTTTCCTTCCATCTCCCTTCTACCTCCCAAAATCATTCACACATAAGCCATTTCTCTTTCCAGCCTTGCCTTACCTTGGAAAAAAATTACTATTTCTAGCCTGTTGGTGATCCTTTGTGCCCAGCTGTGTTTGCCAGCATTGTAGAATTCTCGGGGTTTGGTTTTTCTTGGGCCAGAACTGGCATTTCATTCTTCCTTTCCAGTGTTACCAGCCTGGAAAACTGAGTGGAACTGTAGAAATGAACTTCAAAAAGTCCAAGCTGCAACTATATGTGACCAAACATTCAAAAACCTCCAGGCCAGGTTTTGGGCTTAATTTTGTGTAACCTTGTTCTTAGTTGATGGAAGCTCATAGGTGAGGATTTTAAAAGGTGGGATAATGGCAAGAAGAAAAGAGTGGGTGAAATGAATTTCATTCCTGCTGAAGATACTTGTGAGACCAGTGTTACAGTTCTTAGTTCTGAGTTCTTAGTTCTCATGGATGAGAACGTGAAGGAGTCTTGAAAACTGGATGAATCTCTGTCTCCTGGCTCCGTGAGCTGTGGACAGCACATGGCAAAAGTTGTCACTGGCCAAGTGTGACTTGTTGTAATTTTTTTCTACTGACGGTTTGGCAGTTTTAGGGGAGATATGTGTCTTGAAAGGAGAGAAAAACTGAAAGTAGAATGATTTGTTGTCTGTTTTGTTTCAGTGGAAGGTTGGTTTCACCAAAATGGAAAAATTTTAAGGGATTGAAACTTCAGTGGAGAGATAAAATCCGTCTCAATAACGCCATCTGGAGGGCCTGGTACATGCAGTGTAAGTACCGTGCTCGTGTGTCACAGCTTCCCTGAGACAAATGGAACAACAGGAGGGTGGAAATGATTGTCTGGCAACAAGCTCAGAAATGTGCTCAAGGCTGATGTCTCAGAGGGAGAGCCATTGGATCAGAGCCTTTTTAGAGAGGTCCCACAGGATGTACTGAGTGCTCTGAGCACAGACTGAGAGCTCCCTGTCTCCTGTTGTTGGGAAGGAGCCCTGGCCAGACTCCTTTTCACGTGTTGCCGCTGCAGTTACAGAGGGGCAGATCCTTCAGGTGCTGAGCACTCACACTTTGGTTCTTGTTTCAGACCTGGAGAAGCGCAAGAACCCCGTGTGCCACTTCGTGACTCCGCTGGACGGCTCCGTGGATGTGGATGAGCATCGCCGGCCAGAGGTGTGTGACACCTGAGGGACAGACCACTGACCTCTGGGCTTCATAACCTGATTTCCTGGCCTGCTAGAAATGAGGGCAGCAGAGCAAATCTTTGCTCTGTTTCTATTTAGAAGGAACCATTACAAGCAGACTGAACCTGGTTTTGTAGGTTTATCACATTAAAGTGATCAAGGTGCAATCAGAAGGACATTTGTTATCTCTGTAACTTATGTTACTGTTCCAGTTTAATGAATTGTAAGTCAAAGAAGTGTAGTTTGATTAGTTAAGATTTTGACAGCCAAAGCTGTCTTCTGGCTGGAAGTTGGTGTGAAATCAGAGTGACAACTGTTTTCGGGACTGAATCTGTGTGACCCTGCGAGAGTTTTCTGTATTTGATGTAACTGGCGAGATGTGGTTTCAAGACAAAAAGCAGTTTCTTTTTCTGTGTCAGGGTAACTTCACAGAAGGAGCAAATATGAGTTTGTGTTCTTTCATTTTTGTGCTCTTGTAAACATAAATGAACACTAACATCTGCCCTCTGGCACCTTGCAGAAAACCAGTGAGGCCCTTGATGTGGCAATACGTGACTCTCTCTGTACTGCATGACTCCAGAATAATTTATAGCTCAAAGGAGTTCCAGATGAGTTTGTGGAACTGTGTCAGGTTTTCAAAAGAACAGTGTTGATGTTTGTGTTGAAAGTGACCCTCGGACACAAAGTTAAGGCTCTCATTAGTCTGCTGTCCCCAGTTTATACACTGCTCTCTGTGACACATCGAAGACCCATAATGTCTGATCCTTTTGTTGCCATTAGTATGTGGCCTGCAAGGTCACACTCCTCCCTGAGCTGGACATCAAATTTATATTGCTTTGTATCATTTGTAGCAGCTTTTGCTTACATGTGTGTCTTTGCATGTAACCTCATGGCATTCACATTCTGTGCTTTACATGTTATTTTCAGAAAATTAATTATTTTTTTTTTTTTGCCATTTCTTAACTATTGGCTGTGGTTGAGCTGCTGTGGGAGATGCTGACAGTGCAGCCAGAGATCATCTCGTGTTTGGTTTCTGTGGGAAAGATGAAGTTGGTACTGTCAGATTTGCTCTGTGATAGCTGAACTCTGGGGCAGCGTGGGCTGCTGATACATGAGCTCAAACAGAATTAGCATGCTTTCTTTTGCATTTTTTATGCCTGAATATTTGCTTGGAAACATGTTGAATATTCAGGCCTTGTGTAATTCGTGGTATGTGTTTGTATTCTCAGGCCATTGCAACAGAAGGGAAATACTGGAAACGAAGAATTGAAATAGTCATCAGGGAATACCACAAGTGGAGAACATACTTCAAGAAAAGGGTCTGTTGGTTCACTTGAGCTTGATCAGTATGTTGTTGCTCTTTGAGTTTTTCTGTCACTTTTTCTAGCATGCAGGAGCACTGAAACCAGATGATAAGCTGGTACAGACATGCTCATCTGATTAGTTCCACTTAACTAAAAATTATTGTGCTAGGACTGATTGTGCATGATTGGGTCTTAAAAGTTTTGCAAAATCAGGTCTTCTGCTGGCACATACAGGCCCTATTCTGACTTTACCATCTCTTTTTTTTCTCCTTTTGCAGCTACAGAAACATAAAGATGAAGATCTTTCAAGTTTGGTCAGGGTAGGTAATGGCATTTGTGCTTGTAGAACCCACAGTAGATAACAAAGCTGTAACATGCAGTAGCTTGCTTTGATTAAAATCTAAGACAAGCATCTTGCTTAAGCCTCAAGTAAGGTTAGACACCTTCATGTTCTGTGCCTTAGAGAGCAATGTAAGGTTAGTAGCTTAAATTGGATGGAGGAGAGGTTGAATGTAAAGTGCTGTGACAGAAGAAATGAGAATCAGTGTTGTATGCCCAGAGAGATGAATCTCTTTGAGGGCTGGCACATGATTCCATCTTGTTACTGAGTTGTAACTGGTGCTGCTGCCCTGCTTGTGTAACTGGATTTGTGAGGATGTGTGAGCTACATGTTGCAGATCTTCCTGCTGTGTCCAACTCAGGCAAATATTGTGCCAGGATCCTAAAAAAAGATGGAATTTTTAAAGGAACAGTGGCATCACCTTTTAGTATGTCCCCTCAAGCCCACCAAACCTGCTTTGGGCATATAAACTGATGATCAGAAGCACTGTTCTGTTTTCTGTTTTGCAAGGCAATGCAGTTTAGCTCAGCCTTTAGTGAGGGATGGGTAAGCCAAGTCACATTATGTTATATTTTCCATGGGCTAAATATCAACACACCTTGTGCAGAGTCAGAGTACAGTTACACTGCATTTCAGAGTTCCAGATACTTCTCCCCAAACAGGAGTTGTTTGCTTTGCATTCTTGCTGGTTTTGTTATTTTTAATTTTTGTTCGAACCAAGGGGTTGTTAAACTGTAGGTGCAAAAATACATGTGTAATGAATCAAACAAGAGGGTGTTGATGAAGTTGTTTTGTCTTATGTCCTTCTAGTCAACATCTGGTTTTTGGGCAAAAACCTTTCCCGGCGTGTCATGGTATTTATTCTACAGAAGTCTTCTGTTGTTGCTCAAACCAGTGAGCTGAAGTTGTTGGTGTATAAGAAACACCACTGGTCTGTTTCAGTCCATTTGATGGCTTCTCAAAGAGAGCTTCTTTCCCTAAAAATGTGAAAAATGAGGACTGATTTTATAGATCTGCACCAGGCTGTGGTGGTGGCGGCGTCTGGGCAGCAGCCTGACTTCTCTTCCTTTCCTTTGGCAGGATGATGATGTGGTTCTCTGGCAAAAAAGAAGGTATGGCAGAGAAACCCCAGTCCCTATGGAGGAAGGCAGCCTCTTGGATGCAGACATGCTCATGTCCGAGTTCACCGACACACTCTTCTCCACACTGTCTTCACATCAGCTGGTTTCCTGGCCAAATTCCAGGGACATAGGTATTTCTTGGCTGTAGCTATGTTGCAGTGAGAACCTCTATGAAAAGTCTGGTTTGTTACTTTGCAGCTCTTGCAGTCTTGCCTAAGATATCTATCTTATATTGCTGATACGGAGAAAAAGAGGTCAGAGACTGTAGCTGTCTTATGCTTCATAGGTTATGGAATCCCAGTTATTCATCCAGATTTAACTTCTGTCTTAGCTTCTTGTGTGCTGCTCCTAGCTTTGCCTTCAAATGTTACTGTGAATAATAAATCTGTAATGAGCAGTATTTACCTTTGGCAGTGATGAAGGCATTGTTATTTATCTCAGAGCATAGTTGTGGGTGTGTTTTTGAGGGAGCACCTGTGTATTTTAATTTGGTTTTGTCCCTTAGAACAAGTGCCAGTCCCATCTGTAAAAACAATTCCAAGAGCTGTAGAATTCTGTCTGATGGGACACTGTGCACCATCCTTGCTGCGGGGATGTCTGAGCAACTCCAGAGCAACTGTGGTTTACAGGAATTGTACTCAAGGCAAATGAACTGCACAGTGATTTACTTTACAATACTGTGCTCTGGTGGTTCAGGTTGTGCTTCCCAGCAAGTTTGTGTTGTGCAGCAAGGCCAGGACAGATTTGGGAGCAGGAGACATCCAAGCTTGGCCGTCCCCAGTTGTTAGTGAGAGCCTTCGTGTCTCACCTCTTTCATTTTAGTAGTTGAAAGTTTCATTCCCCAGTGATTTCGATTTCAAAACTGTGCTGTAGTTCTGAAGAGAAGCAGATGCTCAGTTCATTTCAGCAGCAGTTTTTCTGTAATATCTTGGCCAAGCCTGGATGTGGAGTGTGTTCATGTTTTAGCCAAATGCTTTATTTCTGCTGCTGTTATTGTGTGAGTGATGGGAAGCTAATCTAATGTCTCCTGAATTTTGCAGGACACTTAGGAAATGCTGACATGATTCAACCAGGGCTTATTCCTCTCCAGCCAAATTTTGATTTTATGGATACTTTTGAGCCTTTTCAGGGTAAGAATAATAAATAGTCAATTAATTTCTTTAAAATTGATGATTAGTGAACTAGTTTTTCAAGCAAGAATAAATTATGTTGCAGATGTCTGTTTTCCCATTTAACACTTCTTAGTGATGAAGAGATTTAACATTTTGTTTGCCTTCGAACATTTTATGATAGTGTCGAGGAAATTTCGTAGGACATTAAACTGCTGCCGACAATTTTGATGGTTATGGATCTCCATGGAAGTCAAAAGTCACATCTGTTTTCTGGCCCTGCATGCAGCCTGCATCACATAACTGAGCTTTGTGGGACTGCATTGGGGATCAGCTCTTGGCTGTCTGAGTGTAGGTGAACCTTAAACAGGGGACTGATTTTTGTGTTGTCCCAGCCTACCTGGAGACTGAAGTCTGCCCTGAAGAGATCAGTTCCTCTGGAAAACAACAATTCATTGCTTAATCAACAGCATTTGTATGAAGCAAAAAGGGCATGGTTTCATTATTTGCTAAAGAATACTAATATTCCTGTGAATTTTAGGATTTAGCAATGCTGTAACTTGAGTATGAAAAGTAGAAAATTAATAGGGGACCTTTCATATTTCAGAATTATTCACGCCCAGTCGCTCCAATAATTATTTCCCTTCTGTGTCTGCTGTCAGCTCAGCCACAACAGACAGCAGCAGCCACTCCTCCCAGGTAAGAGGGATTCTCAGTGTTGAAAACAGAAGGCTCTGACATGAGCCATGTGCTCCTCAGGAGGAGTTCAGACATGTCTGAATCAGTAATATTTGTCTTTCCTGTCAGTCTCCTGTCCTGCCGTCGGGGTCGTTGTCCAACACGCTTCCAGCAGGGAACATCGATGATGGACTGATTGCTTCCTCAGTACCTGCTCCCGTCATTCCTGACGTTGGCACTGACCAGTGTTCCAGCATTAGAAGTGGGGGATCTTTCATCCAGCCACCGGACTTCTCTCCAGACTCGTCTCTCAGCGGGCCACAAACTTTCATGCCAGTGTTCCAGCCCCCCCTGCCGCTGCTTCAGCCTGCGACTCCACAGCACCAGTCCCCGCTGCCGGCGGTGCCCCTGAGCCCTGCACCGGCTGCCTTTGCTGCACCAGAAACCCCCAAGTTTGGGCTCTGTGAATCTACAGTGATCACACACACAGCTTCTGCCACGCTGACCAACAACGCCCCTGCCACCACCTTCAGCCAGAGCCAGAACGTCGTCCTGGCCACGCAGCAGCCGGGGGCAGGAGTGCCTTGTAACCTGGCTTTCCAGACTACTGTTGTGCAGGGGCAGCCCCGGCCCCAGCTCCAGAACCAACTGACATTTGCACTCCCCAAAGCTGTTCCTCTGGCCAGTGCTGGGACAAGGCCCAAACAGTCACAAAAAATAGTGCCTGCTCCAAAGCCTGAAACAGTGTCCTTATTGGTAAAGAATGCCTTCATCACCCCAGGTGAGCAGCACTGTGGGGGTGATAGGTTTCCTTTTTGAGTGGGACTAGCAGGAGGGAAAGACCTTCTTGCTTTTCTTGCTTTATATGATAAGTAAAAATACAACTTGCTGAGGGTGTCCATGGAACCCCTGAATGCACTGGGGTGTGGCCACACTGGTCAGTGAGATGCTCTGGACTGCTGCAAGGATTGGAAGCAGTTTGGCTGTGAGTGTGAAAAGCCAACCTGCAAAAGGGGGTCTCTCCTTGTAACAGCAGTGCTGGGCTTGTAGCTGCATCAGCACATGGGCTCTGTGCTCCTGGCCCAGGGAAAGCTCAGGTTTAGGTCACGCTGTTGGGATGAACTCTGCCCCTCAGAGCATTCAGCCACCGTGGAGGAGGAGATGGTAGGGAGAGAGTGTTTCTCTTCCCTAGGAGAGATCAGGAGATCTCCTGAGGGAACTGGAGATCTTTGTCTTGAGCACTCTACAGACTCTTGAGGTGCCCTCAGGAGCACATGGGTTTCAGGTCGGAGCACGAGCACCTACTGATGTGCTGGGACCTCCACACTGGGTATGATTTGGAGCCTTTGGCACAAGGCTAAGAATAGCAAGATGAGCAGAGGGAGTTTTGCTTGTGGTGGTTCTTGTGGGAAAGCTCAAGGCCAGAGCAAGACAGACATCAAGCTTTTTGTTGGGATTATTGCAGGCTGTTTTTAGACTTGTGCTGGCTGGGGGCCAAGTGACTTCAGCCACTTGAAATGAGCAACAATAATTCATGAAAAACCCTGCCTGGAGGAGTACTGTTAAACAGGCTTTACTAGGGAGTAGGTGTGTCTGCTAAGGCCTGATACTGAGCTTACCCACAAAAAAAAAAAAAAATTAAAGTCACTGTTCAGGAGAAGAACAGAGCCAAGGATCTAATTCTGACATGTCACTGGAATCAGGTTGGTCCATGATTAATGTACCAGGGTGTTAATGGCACTGGTCCTGTCTGTAGTGTGTTATAAAGAGTCTGTGTACCTTCAGCAGTCAAGACAGGCATTTCTCACCTAGTAAAGCATAGTAGGCAACTCATTTTGAGAAAGCCTTTGCTTCTGGCTTTCTTAGTGCTTCCTGGGTTTTTCCTCACCCCATATATCACTTTCCCAATGCTTTACCAGTTGCTTCTAGACCATCACAACCAATGACTTCTAGATTTAAAGTTGTTGCTGTTTGTCATTCCTGGTAGTGGTGTGTGTTTGGGGATCACAGTGCTCCTTAAGTACTGGGACACCAAGCTCCGGGGACAAATCCAAGACTTTATATATAAAGACTAGAGCTTTATTTTTGGCAATAGAATAAATGCCAATACTGGTCACTGAGGCATTTATGCCTGTTACTTGTGTTCAGGACAAGCAAATCATCTCCTGAGTATAAAGCAAATGCCATTATGTCTTGTGTTAGAAAGGGATGCATCACATTTACTGCCTAGTGGTATTAGGACTCAAAAATCTGTCCAGATTGTCTCATCAGGTACAAGACTTCACATGGAGAAGAAGTCTCCTATCACCCCTTCAGGATGAATGTGCTGATTTTGAGAGAAAAGTCTGCAAAAGGTGCACGTGTAGGACAGAAACCTGAAACATGTGAAGCGATTTCTAAATATTGTTGCTGATCATTACAGTTCCCCAGATGTGGAAGTCGGGAATGCCAAGCCTGTGTAGCAGCATTAATGCACTGGTTAAGAGTAGGCACTTGAGCTCAATAGAGATGTCCTAAGTCCAGCTGAACGTCAGTGAACAGTGGAAGGGTTGTGATTCCGGCGTTAGACGTGGGAATGCTCAAAGAATGAGCTCCCTGTGTCACAGTGACAGAGCTCTGTGCCCGACAGCCCCACGCAAGGGCTGCCACAAGGTTTGTGCAATCCTCTCCGGTAAAGGATGTGCAGAGCCTCCCCCTGATTCAAACCACAGTCACAGATGATCAGTCAGGAAGGGGACATTAGATAATCCTGCACTGTCTCCTTGTCCTGCTGCGTGTGCCCTTCAGAATCCTGATGCTAAACTGCAGGCCCTGAGCTGTGGTGACACTTCTCATGCATCATGACTTTATTAATCTGAGGGAGAGCTGAAGCCAATACAGGCGAGAATGAAACTGAATAAATTTGGTTCAGTTTCCTCAAAAACCAGATGGAAGTTGTGTCTTTGCCTGATTCTTCCCTTAGTAACAGTATAGGAGGGTCCATCATGTTCTCTCTGAACTCTGGGCAAGAACCAACTGCACATCAGCCTTGGTTAAATGGATTTCTTCACAGATTTATGTGGAGACATTTGCTGCTATTCAGAATTCTCTCTAGCTGTCTAAGCACTGCAAAACTCCTGGTTCTTTAGCCTATTTTCTGGAATTTTGGTGCTGATTCCCAATCACATTTGTTTGTCTTGTGCTTGTGTGTCATCTGAGGCAGCTGTAAAACCAGATAGTGAAAGAAGCTGGTAGAATGAAGTGGTGAGGAAAAGGATTCAATATATATGGAAGGAAGTATGAAGTATTGGATCACTGACCCTTCCTGGGTCAGCAGAACAAGAAGTATGGATGTGAGAGGAGAGGTGAAGATGATCTTCCTCCTGTCAAACCCAGCTCTGACAGAATGAAGACACTTTGCAGCTCCCTGAATTACTATGTACCTCTGTAAATTCACCTTGAAACACTGATGCTAAAAACCTCAAAAAAACCTGATGTATTGGAGTCCTTTGTACTGGATTAAGGGGATTGAGATTAATGGAAAACTGGTGCCATTTTGCACTACAGTGAAATATTACCAAACAGGTGCCCAATAATCCGTTCCCCTGTTTAATAACAAGTTATTTCATACAAAATAATCTCCACTTTTTTTTTTTTGTCTCATTAACTATTCTAACTGAATTGTGTTCTTCAGCTGCCTTTCAGGGACAGTCCAGAGCTGTGATTGTAACTCCAGCACCTTTAAAAAGAGAGGGGATTTTGACGCCAGCCACGTCTCAGTCTAATGTTGCAATTGCACCAGCTGGAATTGTCAGAGTAAGGAGAAGAACAAAAAATAATATATTTGTTTTCTAGGCCTGTTATTTGCAAGTAGTGAGAGCCATAATGTGCTCGGGAGGGTAACGAGTCCTCTAAATGACCTGTTGCCCAGTGTATGCATTTGTGCAATCAGCATTGCGTTTGCTTATCTTTAATTTAGTTACTTTATGGGCCTGGAAGCACTTTATAGTTAAGATTCCAAGGAGGCCTGTATACACAGTGCTGTGGATGGGGATGGCTTGTGCTTTAAGCTGGAAGGAGCCAGGAAAGTCACCTTTCCACTGACATATTGGAAAGCATGCCTTGAGTATGTGAGTGGGTTTCCCCAATATGTTGTGTGCAGGAAGATGGAAATAGATTTTAGTATATTATGTTGTTGATGTGTTATAATACTGCTTTAAGTTATGAAAGGACACTGGTCTCCTGCCAGAAGCCTGACTTCGGTGCCTGCCAATTCCTTAGATATTAGCCCTTGTTTCTTGTCGTCAGATTGTTAATCATGTATTAATTTGCTGCTTTTAGTGAAAGGCAAGGTAACAAATCTCTCTCTCTCTCTTTCTCTTTCTTAATCTCTCTCTCCCCCCACTTTCTCCATTCTCTCATCCCTTCTCTCCCTGTGTCCCCACACTCCCCCCTGGTCTCTCTTTCTCTATATGTTTCTCTGTGCTATTTCTGTGCTGTTCCCAGGCTCCCGGGGTGACGGAGTTCCGTAGTAACATTCTGGTTGGTCCAGCACAGCGAGCACCAAGTAGTCAACAAAGCCAGTCCACAGTCTCACATCTCTTCTCTCCTAGTGTAGTCCAGGATGTGTTGGTGAAAGGAGAGCACATCCCTAACCACAGTTGCAGTTCACAAGTTCCCTCACCTACACCTAGTAAGTTAGAAAGCTCTAAGCATTCTCTCTGCCCTGCACATGTGTGTTTCTGTTGGTTAGGCAGGGTATAAATGGGCCTTGAGGATCCCTGGATAATCCCCTTCTACCCTGCAGCTTCAGTTGCATCCAGTTGTTTGCAATTTTTGTCTTAAATGACTGTGCAGTGTTCCCACAAACTGTGATTTTGTGCTTCCTGCAAGTGGCTCCTTTCTAAAAGGATGTACTGTTGTAGTCACCAAGAAATTAAACCTGTTGAAAGGCATCTGTGTAGGAAGTGCTGAATAGCTTTGTTGTTCAGTGTCATAACTCTAATTCTGACTGGAGGATCTCAGACACAGTAGGTAAGTGCAAAGATCCTTCTGCATGTGCATTGGTGGAGCTGGTTTTGGTGATTAAATGGCTTGTAATTGTCACCATCACGTCCCAGGCAATTGGAGTCAAATGGGGCAGTCCAGCAGGACGATGGAGTCGCAGCCTGCGTGTTCGACGTGCCTTTGCTGAACTATGTGTGTGTGAAAGGAGTATTACATCTTGCTATTTGAGGTGTATTATGCTTGTGCCATGAAATTCTAAGCTTTCCCAGCAATCTTGGTGTTTTCTAGCATGTGGTTGCTGCATCAAACAGTATAATTTGGTTGCCGACTGCATTTCAGTTCATTTCTGAGTAGAAACTTCTCAGCAGTTACGTTTGCTACAGGAAGTTGTTTGTTAATGTGACTTGTGTTTCTTCCTTTATGAAGGCCGGGACTGCCAGAATTCAGGCCAAGCTTCCCCCTGCACCTCTGAGCAGAGCCCCAGCCCTCAGTCTCCTCAGAACAGCTGCTCAGGAAAACCTGCCACTGACCCTACTATGGCTGCATTTAAGGTGCGTGTCCTTTCCTTTGAGGGGCTTTTCTCCCTTGCTGTTTTTTTTCTGAGCATGGACTAGAGAAGGTTGTGCTTCAGGACAGTAGCATATTTGTGTGTTGGGCTTAGCTTGCTGCTGCATCTGTGCTGCTCTGTTCAATTCTAAATGTCAGTCTTTAATAATCTACTCTGCTCTTCAGGGATGTGTCACCAGAGGGGCCAGGCTTAGCTGTACCTCTGCAGGTCCTTATGGTCATGACAGCAGTTCCTGCTGTGGCTCACAGGAGTGTTGTGACAGGTCTCAGTTTACTTGGTCAAAGGTTTCAGGCTTAGTGTTCTAAACCGTGGCTTTTTGCCATTGTTCTGTTGGGGCTCTTCAGTCTGCAGGGCTCTGGCCATCGCTGGAGGGGAAGTTCTTGACCTGCTGAGTTACTTACATGTCTCCAGTGATGCTTTGCTGCTCCACAGAGAAGCAGCTCCACAGAGTCTACAAGTTACACCTGTAAAACCCTTCGAGAATTACTGGGGTAAGAACTCGGCGGTCTAGAGATAGCACCTGGCGCTGGTTGTGCCTCACACACGAGCTGACCTTGTCAGAACACCTTCTGTGATGGTATGAGAAACTTATCCACAAAAAACCAATGCAGAACAATCAGCTGCAACCTTCTCATTAGTTCTGTTGTGAAAGGGAGTGTTACTTAACTGTTTTGCAAGTGCCAACCCCTGTCTGGCTTCTCTGGCTCTGCCTATCCTGTGAGTTGATACCAGCTTGATTACTCCCAGGGCAGAAAGGTAAGTTTAACACCTGCAGCCTGTGATTGCACTCAGTTCTAGTTCTGTTGCAGAGGAGAATCAGAACTGGCCCTTGCTGACCATGCTACAAGTTACTTATAAAAGTTTGCAGTGATTTGCATGGCACGAATGCTCACAACCAGTAGTTGCAGCCTATTCTTGCTGCTAGAGAGCGAGTTAACAGAGGAACAGATTATCAGGGCTAGCTGATGGTGGGAAAGGGGTCACTAGATGGAACAGTGTTCTTAAAAGTAAGAATTCTGCAATGAAATAGGCTTCATAGCCATTTAAACTCAGCTGCTCTGACAGGAATTACTTTGGATGTGTATTGTTAGTAGCTCTTTTGTAAGAAAAGAGAGAAGCAGTGGTATTTGCCAGTCTCTAGGAGTATGTTCTTTTGATCCTCTGCATTGTTAGTTAGATTCAATAGTTCTGTATTGCTAGGTAACATTGTTATTTCAGTTTGGAAAAGCATAGAAGGCACCGAAAATAGCAGTCCTGCTCTTGAACCTGCATTTCCTGTGGTTTTGAGCAGCCACTTCACTGCTTTATTACACCATTTTCCTCCCTTCCAGAGTGGGGTGATGGTGAGCTCCCACCAGAAGGGCCTCACTGCCAGGAATGTGTTCTCAAAGGGCAAACTATGTTACAAAGAAGTTTCTTACTCCAGGTTTCCTGCAGCAGAGTCCCAGACATCCAATTCCAAGAAAAAAATAGGAACAATGCAAGCTGGTGCCTCTGGAGAGGAACCCAGAACAAAGAAGTCCTGGGCTTTTGTACCGTTATGGTCTCTGGACCTTCCTCATACGCTCTCCACCCTCCTGGCACTCACCTCTTGGTCCAGGGATGGTTTTTGGTCTGGAGCTGTTTCGATCCTTATTGGATTCTCTCGCAGTCTCCGGGCTGTCGGTGACTGGTTTTTCAGGACGGCTGTTGTGCCGTGGCTGTCACATGGGAGTGGTTCCTTGCTGCTCCAGCTGAGCTGAGCTGAGCAGAAGCCACAGGGCGGCGGTGTGGGCCCAGCTTTGTGTGGGCCCAGCTTTGAGAAGGGATCTGCGGCTGCTCCTTTGTTCTCCTGCATAAATAGCTCAAAGGGCTTGGAGTAATCTGGCAATCCCAGTGCTGAAGCAGAAACAGACGCTCCTTTTGTAGCTTGAGAAGTCTTTTCTTTCTCTGAATGCCAATGTATAGGCTCCACTTCCTCTGCCTTGGGAGCTTCTGTCAATGGTTTACTTAATTCTGCAGCCTGGGGATCCAGGGGCTGCAGGATCCTCCTGTGCCTAAAAATTTCTCCCAATTGTTTTCTTTATTACTGATCAAGATATTTCTGTCACAGCCTGGACCCATTCTGGGTCTACTAATCTTTGGTTTTTTGTTAATATAAATACTAGATACTCTACTTCCTGACAACACAACTGGAGCTTAGAAAGAGATGCAGGGTGACCTTTTCTTTCTGCTAAAGCTCTACATAGACAAATAGTATCTTTCAAACAACCTTCATATACTTTGCTGGCAAGTACCAGATCATTTACATTCTGTAAAAGCCTTGAACCTCCAGGTAATATAATATCTTTCAAATTTCCTCCTTGCCAACCTGGCATATGATACATATGAAACAGTTGTAGATGTCAAAGGTGGCTTGGTCCACAAACACGCTTGCTGCCAATTTATTATTAGAATTCTGTCAATGAAGAATTCTGTCTATTAGAACTCTGTCAACGAAGCCTGTTGCAATCTTCCCCAGTAGTTGCTGGGGTGTTCCTCTCTGTCTACATTCCTGTACTTTAGTTGAATTTACTCTTATGTCCTCACAAGTTCTGATTGCATTCATTGGATCTCCAACCACTGTTTGACAATTATCTCCAGTTTTTTCAATTCCAGTCAGGATCAACCTGGGACTGAGCATTGCAGCTTCCCCCTGCCTGTAGGGCCAACTCCGTGTGCTTTGTAACTGTCTTATCTTGCTCAACTGGACAGAACATCTCCCCCAACAGGTCAACATTGGCCCAGGACAGATGATACTCAGAACAAATAATAGACAATAATGGTGCCCATCAAGCTGTATCTTCCTTTAACCTGAACATCTGATTCCCCCCCATAACCAGCTTCCTGAGGTTCCAGGGGTGATGAGTGTGTACATGGAATGCTGGAGGTGGGGGAGGAACTTTTCACACAGAAATACACCCCCCCCACCACCACTGGCTGCAGTGTAAGGGAAACAGGGATAACAGAAACCACAGGGTAAGGCCCAGCAGAGGCAACTGGGAAGAGGAATCAACAGGCAGTGCAGAGGGAGGAGCACAGGGTGGTGCAGAGACAGCTCTGCAGGCTCATGGGTTAAATCCCTCACAGTTGCTGCAGCTGAAGTTCTTTGTCAAGGTTTTCATAGGAACAGCTGGGGCTGGTGCCTGTGGAGAGGGACTCAGAGCTGAGAAATCCCTGGGCTTTTATTCCCTTACACTCAGCACCTTCTTCACACGCTCTTGACACGCCTTGCCTATGGTCCTTGGTCCAGTGGTGGGTTTTGGTCCAGGATCTTCTTGTTCCTTGCTGGATTCTTTCCCTATCTCTAGACAGGTCATTAGCTGGTTTATCTGGACAGATTGCAGCTTTTGCTGACAGTCACAGCTTCTTTATCTTGCAGCTTGCACTGCTCTCTGTCTCCCACAAGTTTGCAGCTTGTGGCCCAAGACTTAGCAACTTTTTTTACTCATGCTAAGAAAACTGCTCAGACAAAAGTATGCAGTTAAAAGACTTCAGCTAGCTGAACTTAATTCACAAGAATTTTGAGGGGAAGTAAGTTTTTAAAGCTACAAATGAAAATGCTCATCCCTGACAAAGTCTTCATCCTCAGGGTAGGCCAGAATTGTGGATTCTTATTTATTTTTTTTTCTTTTTGTCAGGCTGCCTGTTACATCAGTAGACATTCTGTATGTGTTAGGAATAAGTGATATGGACTGTTTTAAACAGAAAAGCTTCAACAAAATCTTAACTAATTGCATGCCTCAAAAATTGGAATTTGACTTCAGAAATGGTGTAAATAAAACCTTATACTTTAGGAAGAAAACCTACAAAGTTTGGAATTGAATTTAAAACAGTAACAGCTATTTTTAAAAAACCTTAATCATTGTTTGCAGATTTATAGTCCCGTAGCTTTGACTGGGGAGACTGTGAATGCCCCAAGGCAACAAAAATGACTGAATTTGAATAGCTGAAGTAATCATAGCAGTAGAACAGTAAAGCAGAACAGCGTAGACTGAGTTGGTTTTTCTTTATGCAGAATCGAAGGATGAAGCATCTTTCGGAACAGAAACGAAGGTCTAATATCAAGATTGGTTTCAGTGCCCTGAGCAGTTTGGTGTCAGCCAACTCCAAGTCGGTGAGTACCTTGGCAGCACTACCAGTTTGATGTGAAATGTAAAACACAGCCATTCTGAAAGACTTGTTAATAAATTTAATCATTTTACTGTTGACTGAGAATGCCGGTCTGCCAGTGAAGATACTTGAACCTGAGGCATTTGAAAAGGGAAGGGGAGAAATCCAGGGGTTGTAGTCAGCAAGTGTGTGTGGAAGCACTTCGTCCTTCAGACATTGTTGTTCTGGTACAACTTCAAACATTGAACAAGTCTTGTCTGATGAAATAATGCAGCTTTAAAGCCAACAGGGAATGAAGAAAAACTGATCTTGAGACCCCAGTAATGAAGATGTTTGTCATGTTTGCAGCATAAGCTGACTTTGCATTTGCTGTAATGCCACCTTTCCTCTGACACATAGGCTTTTATACCTGTTCTGAATGGGTCTGGTCCCCAGAGCTGCACTTGAGAAGACTGTGGTCCAGCCAGTATTGTCAGCTTATTGTGCCTGACACAGCCAGAAGCCAGGGAGATGCTGCTGGTGTGATGCTGGGCCTGGTTTAATACACCTTGACACTGGGCCTGAGTTAATGCCTGTATTTATGAGCACAGCTGGACAGTTTGGGTCGGTGCCACATGAACCACAGCTGAGCTCCCTTTGGTCAGCTGAGAGAGGGCAGAGCAGCCATGTGTGTGCCTGCACATAGTGCTGAAACATGTCAGTGAGGCACGGGGAGAATGGAAAAGCTCAGGGAGATCTGTAAAACTTTGACACCATTGATACCTCTGCCTCCTGGGAGAAGTCAGGAGCATGGCCAGTTCGGGGCATTTGGAAGATCCCTCTAGGACTCTTCACATCTCGTGTCACTCAGCTGCCTTTAAGAAGCTGGCCCTGTGCCCACAGCCTGGCAGATGTTCTCAAGGCATTTTTTCCCTTTCACCTGTCTTTTGTGCATAGGTTTACAGAGAAAAACTTCCTTACTGGTTTCTCGTTGTCAAATGGCTTTGTCCAAATTAAGAACATGTTCTGGCTACGTTACTTAACTTTGCTAAATTGAAATACAGATTTATCTGTACAACAAAATTCTAAATGTCCTATAAAACCAGTACCTTTTGAACCATGGAAAATATGAAAGCCTTTTCTGTAGCATTGTTCTTTGTTTACATAATTTTCCAAGGTGATATGTCATCAGAATTTCACTTCTTGACTAGAATAGTCTATTTGAAAGAAACTAGACATGTTAACTTCTGTTTAATAACTTCAGGTTTCCCAAACTAAATAATCTATATTGTCAACTTCAAACAATGCTTCTACCAGCACCATAAATCTATCTATCAGCAGATGTAGCACATCCTTCAGTACTTAAGTAAGAATTGTAAATATTTTTAAGAGGACAGATAATGAAACAAAACATTTTAAATTATTAAAATACTTCTTTCAACAAAGTAGCAGAAATGTAATGTCTGGAAGAAAACAACCACTGCAACCACATTTCTCTGTACTAGAGTTCAAAGAGGAGTCAGAGAAATGAAGGGTTTAGTGTCTGAAGTGTTTTACTTGGCCTGACTGTGTGTTTTGCACCACAGTGAAGGAAACTTAAGGTGCTGAAACTTGAGGTGCTGAAGTGCTTCTGTGAGTGTTTTGCAGGTTAGGGGCAAACTCTTCGTGTGTCTCACTTTGTTGCAGAAGATGAGCTCTGTGTTTGTGTTTGGTCTAGATCAGCCATGCAATCACACTCCAGAGAGCAGTAGAATATATTGCTAAACTGCAGCAGGAAAGGACCCAGATGCAAGAGGAAACCAGGCGCCTCCGGGAGGAAATTGAGGAGCTGAACGCCACGATCATGTGAGACCTGGGGAGCTTTCTGTCCTGCTTTGGTTAACAGAGGGAATGTTTGCCCAGGGCTCACACCACACAGCAGATGGGTGCTGAAGAGCAGTGGAGTTGCTATCAGCTCCAGACTAAAGGCAGAGCTCCTGTGGGATGGGCACTGGGACAAATGCACATGGACTCTGAGCACAAATGCACAACAGTGGCAGCATCAGGGAAGATGTGTCACATCAGAATAATTCTGAGAAGAAGCCAGTGGTGATGTTTAATTTATAAAGCTGTGCTCACTGGTGATCAAACACTCTTACTCTTCTCAGTGGCTTTGCTGCAGTTTTCTTCTCAAATGCAATCAGTTTTTACAGGAAAATAGGATTGAGCACATGAGACACAAGACTTGGACTCCAGAAGTTTGGCACTGGCTGAATATAACTCTGATAAATCACTTCACTTTCTTGCTGCCTTAGTTTGCTTTGTGGGGTTATGATTGTTATGTACTACTGTAAAGCACCTTGAGAACCCCAGTGGCTTTACTTCCATCTCCAGAAGTTTTAGGCTTAGGAATGATATTAGAATTAGCAACAAATCAAAACCTTTTTATTTTTCTTAAAAAGTATGATGGAGTCCATTTCCTTTTATTTTAAATTGATCTGTCCCTTTGGAATCTCCATTACATTTTCTTCTGTAACATTAGGAGTAACTGTAAATATTTCCTTGACTCCTAATGTGCCTTCTCCTGATTGGATGCCCAAAACTACTTTGTTCTATGTTATACTTTGTTTTCAGTTTTGTTGCTTGTAACAAGAGTGTTGTAGCAACTTGAGAATCACTTTGAATACAAACAAAATTGATGGGAAAACAGTTTGTATTCCTGACTGGAACAGTTACATTTTGTCAGCCTCCTGCGCTGGGAAGCCCCTTGATCAGAAATAATGGGGGTACACACTTTTCTCAGTAGGGGTACACACTTTTCTCATGCTCTGATTTAGTCTGGAAGAGAATTGTGTCCTCTTTGGTGGGATCCTGACCTTGGAATATCTTTCTAGTTCCTGTCAACAGCAGCTCCCGGCTACCGGGGTTCCCGTAACGCGGCAAAGGTTTGACCACATGAGGAGGATGTTTGATGAGTATGTGAGGAGCAGGACCCTGCAGAACTGGAAGTTTTGGATTGTATCCTTTTACGTCAACCTGCTGAACTTGGAGTTTGGTATTGGGACATTCAGAGCCAAGAATCTGGGATTCTGATGCTGTGACTTTAAGCCAAGTTACTTAAATAACAAATGTCCTCAGTTTTCATCCACATCCGTGCATGGATAGGAATCCTTGCCTTCAGGCTGTCTTGAGACACAGCTTGTTCAGCTTAAATGTATGGGAGGTAACTGGAAAATTAAATGCCACACAAAGGTGAGGTAGTGCAAGAAATCTTTAGGACTCTGCTGTAACTGCAGCTCTGGTTGTCTTTTGGGAAACCTACATAGGGAATAGCAAAGATTTCAGGGAAAAAAATTACAAACTTATACATTCTCCTTCCCCCCCCTTTTCTTCCTTCCCTTTTCCCCCCTGCTTTTCTTCCTTTCCCCTCCTCCTTCCCTTCTTTTTTTCCACCCTTGCCTTTTTCCCCTTTCAGGTGAATACGGAGGGATTGTGCAAAGTATAATGAGTGTCATTAGGAATTGAGGTTCATTTTTCCTTTGTCTTAGTGTTACAGGTTTGAACAAATATTTTTTCAAATGTTGCAGTCCCTCTGGTAGTTGAATCCATTAAGAAATCCAGTATTTTCTGTGTACTAGCCTTTCCCAGAGAATGTTTTGAACTCCTCCTTTGATGTCTCCCTTAACATTTGGTGGTTTGCAGTTCAGCATCATTATTAAGCCATTGTTTGAGTCCTTCAATGCGATGGTTTCCACAACAAGCTTTAAGGATCTGAATGAAACAGCACTGGCCTGGTTGGATCAGCACTGTTCTCTTCCTGTCCTGAGGCCAAGTAAGTGAAGTTCCATCCTGCAGCTATTCCAGATCATAGGAAGTGAGACCATATATAATATCATTTCTTGAAAGTCAGAGGATGACAAAGAAAGCACATGATGAATATGACTTGCACTTCCTTTTTATTAGCTCAGTGGAAAAATTAGAACCTCTTCTGACTGAGAAGACACTTGGTTCTATGTTTAACACTGAACAGAAGAAAAAAACCATATTGCTGAATATACCAGAATTTAAACAGCCTTAAACTGCATTTAAATTTCAAATATTCAGCTCTAGTTGGAATAAGTTTGGCACTGTGATTTATCTCATGATGAAGGAAGATGTGAGATTTGTGTTCAGCTTTGGAATGACCTGTTCCTCCTTGCAGTTCAGCAAGTATTAAATTTACATTTATAATTGTCAAGGGGTGCAGAAGAAAGATCAGTCAGACTAATGGCTTTTCTTGCTGCTTTTCTGCCTGTTTTTTTTGCAGTGGTGCTGAACACCCTCCGGCACCTCAGCACAACCACGTCGATCCTGTCGGACCCGTCGTGCCTGCCGGAACAAGCCACGGAGGCCGTGATCAAGCTGAACAAGAGAGCTGGAGAAACCTAACAACCAAAGACACTGAGGTGCTTGTCCAAGGGGTGGAGAACCTGCCAGCCCCAGCCTGGTGAGGCTCCTGTCAGCCTGTGCACTTTAGAAAGGGTTCTCTCCACCACCCTGATCGTTCGGGGTGTCCAGCTCTACCTTCAGCCAACGTGCAACCGATGCAACATTGTCAGTGATGCAGCGTTGTCCCAGCATTCTGATCCCTCTCCAGTGCTGTGCTGGCTCCATTCAGTGAGAAAAACACCAAGCTCAGGTAAACTCAGCAGGTTTGAGTCCTGCAGGCAGCAATATGTCTCCATCAATGCAGCATTTTCATCTGTATGCAACAGATCTCTATGAAACACCTTCGAGTACTAAGCTCTCTGAAGTGTAAATCCTGTACACCAAGGAATGTGCTCTTCAAGGGGAAAAATACTTTTGATTTCATGAAGCGAAATGTGCTCTTTATTTTGTTTTCTGGTGTTCAGTTCCATTTGTTTTACTTGAATAGAGAAAATTCTTAAACAGGATCACACGAAAAACCAAAGGAGAAGAAAAATCCGTTAACGGTGTCAACTCATGGCAAAAATCCTAGAATTAAAATCTCAGGCTGTGTTTTGTGTATTTTTATTTTAATGAGTGTATCATTGCATATGATCAGACTTGCTTTATTTTCTAGTAAATAAAGTAGCTGATTTTTATTCGTTTTCCTGATATAGCCATTGCAAGGGAGTAGCAGACTGTGCAGTAAGTGCAAGAAAGCAGTTCGAGATTGCAGAAATTCTCCAATTAGGATAAATTTATGAATTTTATACCAGTTTAATCAATGAGCTGTTTTCTTGCACTCTGCACAGTTCAGCTGCCATCCTCACAAAATGTGCACATATAAAACACATCCATAGGTAAATGTAGTAGCACTTCAGAGACAAGAACTGAGTTTATAAGGGTAAGAAATTGGCTTTTTTATTATCTCAGAAACTATATCAAACCACATGGACTTGTAGTCAGTTTTTTGCTTCTCTGTCTTTTTTGCTTCTTCTTTTTGTCTTCTACCTGAAAAACCTGAAGGACTTTGCTAAACCTGGTCTGTATGGGAAGGTTATGTTCAGCATGAATTATAAAACATGTAAAAATATGTTTAAAACTGAAAATACTGAATAACATTTTTCTGTGACAGTCTCAGCACAGACTGTGCTCTGCTGCAGATAGACTGAGTCTCGTTACAGCAGGGATTGTCCATCCTGAGACAGCACTGGGATAGTCATTCCAGCTGATAGCTCATAGTCTGGAATGATCCTGTGACCCTTGTAATTCCACTCGTGGCTTGATTCTGACTCTTCAGAGTTATGCAAACTGTGGGCATTTCTTCCCTCCTTCCTCCTCTGAGCAGTTTTCTTCCAAGATCAGGCTGCTGGAGGTGACCTGCAGCCTGTCCCAGTGCTAAGATGAGGAGCAGCTGGAACATTTGGGGATTGCACACTCTGAAACAGGCTCAGAAGGTTCTACTTGGGGGATGGAGTTTTTCTCAACGTTGTCCCCACTGTCATCCACTTGGTGGGCCAAAATTTAAAAGGAAACAATAGGCCTGGGGAGTAGGACTAAGCACAGGGCGTGGGTTTGGTTTTAATTTGTCCTGAGATTTTGCAGCTAATGGCTTTCCTTGCAGAGTTCCCTTCTGTGTGAGCAGGAATGTGCAAGGAGGAGGCATGAAAGGTGAACCTCAGGGCCCTCTCCGTGAGCAGAGGTACCTTGGGCTGAGGAACTGGGGACTGAAGGCAAAGCTGAGTCCCAACATGCCTCCCTGTAGCTGTGCAGACAGATGAGGAGATGCTTTTTTTTTTCTTTCTTTTTTTTACAGCAAATCTGACATATAATTTGAAGTTTGTGGCACACGTGAAAACCTGTGTCCCTGTGACAGAACCAACAAAAATCCAAGCCTCAGCTAAGGAATGGTTTGAAATAGTGTATAAAAGTTGTCGTAGTAATTAAATAGTGAGTAGATTTTCTGGAGGGATCCATACCTAGGTCTTTCATACATAATGCTGTAATTAATTAAGCAATACTCTTTGGGATGCATCTGGGTAAGAAGTGTTGAATAGGTAAATTCTTTTTTAAACCAGTGCTTTAAATCCTCCCACTTTTATCACTGGTTGTGAACTTGATGCCAGTGAAGTCATTTAACACTGTGATGAGCTGGGGAGGGTCCCTCATGTCCTTTCCTCTGTGGGCTAAAATCTCCCTGAGATGCACAGATACCACATGGGTGTTTGCATGGCAAAAACACCTCTGGTTTCCTAGCAAGAAATCAGTGGACACATTGTCCAAGAACTGGTGTTTTTGCTGAACTTTCAGAGTAAAGCCTCCCCTGCAGTGTCGTCTCCTGCTTGTCAGCAATGATCGTGTGTGATTTTTACCATTTCTAGTATCGATGACGTTGAAGTTCTGTCTCAACAAGCAAAGGGCAGTACAAGAAATGCTTCAAGGCCCAGGAAAATCTGGCAGCTTAAATCCTAACATCCCAGATCTCACTGGATGGGAAGCTGAAAGGGACTTTAAAGGAACAGGAAGGGGTAATTTGACTGAATTGCTGAACATTTTGTCGATTCACAGTTTTTATGTGGATGGAAAAACCATCAAGCTCATTGCATCATGAGCTGGTTACAATTGGAGGGAAAGTGCTTATTTTATCAAATGGTGGTGGAGAAACAAGGTCAAAGCACTATTGAAAATCTGCAAATCTTAACACAGTAAAGAGAAAAAAAATAAATCAAAGATTGCTTACTTAGGCAAGAGTGTAGGAGGGAGGGAAGGAAAAGCGAAAATATATTTTCCACGTAGTGCAATTACCAGAAATGATGTGGCTGCTCTTCAAAGCAGTGATTCAATATATTTTTGTCCCCCTATTGCTGCAAATCAGAATTCTTTTCTTTTATCAGTCAGCCTTGTGAGGAGAGTGATTTCACTTCATTTGGAAACACAGGAGGAAAGAGCTGGTTTATGGCTCACATCTGAGCAGTAGAACTACTGAGCATTGGTATGAGAAGAGATGGACCACGTATGTATTAGTTCCTGCATAGTTTTCTACTTTGAACTCCTTAGTCTGTCTTTCTTACCCATTGAGGAGTTTCAATAATATTTTTTTTTCCAAAGTTTAGTAACACTTTCTCCCCTAACCTAAGGGCTCTGATTTCCTCAGTGTCACCAAAGCAAGCCAAACACACAGTGCCTATATCTGCACAGAATTACAGGTGATGCACATCTGTCTTCAGTGAATTGGTGCTAAACTGTCAGAGAACCACCATAGAATGGAATGCAAGTCATATTCATTCAAATCCAACATCTTTCACTGAGTAAACAAGTGGCTAAATGATTTATTTGTGGCCTGTGATATGCACAAAGTCAAACTGGGATTGTCTAGTGGTTCTTTTCAACCTTGAATTCTATTAGGCAGGATATTGTAGATGGCCCCCACCCCAAACACAAGTTCTGGGCATTATCTGGATTAGTTATTAGCTTGTGTTGTAGATTTTAGCCTCCTCTTAGCTGGAGGAGTAAGTGGTGAAACTCCAGGAACACACTAGGATTGAAGAAATTAATGAGTAGTAGGATCACGGACAAGTGCACACTTCATCATGACGGTCTGATCTCTGCACAAAACCAAAGGATTCTTGATTACTACCATTTGAGCTGATTGGAATGTTCTTCCATGCTTTTCTAAACCCCTGGGGAAGGCTTCCTTGAAGGGAGGCTGACCAGAATGTTTCCATCTGTGCCTTAGATCTTGGTGTCGTGGATGCATTTGATTTATCACATCGTACGTTGTTCTCCCCGGTACAGTGCTCTGTTGAAAATTCTGTGAATGGACAAAGTGGGGCTTCCCTGGCTTTTAAGAGGATTTTATCTGTGTCCCTTTCAAACTGAGGTTGTGAGTAATTGTGTGTCTGTATGGAAAAAGTTGCACCTTTCCTGCTGAATTCACCACTCTCCTCTCCCCTGCTCACGAGCGCACACACTCACGTACAGGCTGTCAGACCACAGGCTTGACAGAAACCAGAAAATATGCAAGTGCTTAAACCTCCAAATCTGAAGGGCTTGAAAAAGACAAAGGGCTGTCAAATTGTACTGAAAAACATCATCCCTTTGTATCTTCAGGGTTTTTTACATTCCTTTGTGAGAGTGTGTGTGTATGTGCAGGTGTGGTAGAGGTGACAGGGACAGGGAAATTTAGTTTTGTTTGCTTTTAAAACCCCAAACTCCTGGAAAACAGTTTGAGAACAGAGAGAGAAGCTCACTGCAAAGACATTCAGTAAGGTAATGCTTTTGTAGTGCAAATTATATGAAGGCTGTTTCACTTTGAGTTTCTGGAGTGAATAATTCTTGCCTTGATGTTGCCAACTGGAAGATGCAGCTGAAAATAGAATGGATTGTTAACTGTTTTCACCTTTTTCCTTCTCTTTTTTGCTTTCTTTTCACCTTTATTGCATGGAAAAACACCCACAAAAGGCTGATGACACCCACTTTAGGTTGCTTTAGGGACTCAGTCATTCCACTCTTGGAGGACTATGGACGACTGTTGATAACTTTTAGGATTTTTTTTAATTAGGTGAGACAACAGGAGTTTTTCTATTACTCCTCTATTTATACACTTGAATTTCAGAGGAAATCATTTGGTTTTTTCCTTTTATAGAGCCCCAGTATTTCCCACAACATCAGTTAAGCCTCAAGTTTCCTTTTGTTTCATTCTTGGTTGAATTTCCTGCTCATTTACTGTGTTAGAGCAGAAGAGGTAGTACCAAATTGTGGCTTTATCTGTAAAACTTGAGTTCTAAATAACTTCAGTTACAAAGAAACACATCTTAGGTATATAATGGAATTACTTTCTAGCCGTTGTCTGAACTTCTTTTATATCTGAACTTTTCCAACATGAATGAGGTTTTCAGTCAAAAGACATCAGTGTTTGGAGCAGACCTTTCAATTAACAATACAATTCATAAGTTGCTCGTTTTCTTCTAACCTTGTATTTAAATGTGTTTTAAGTGGATGGAATTCGTTCTTGTTAAAAAGGAAAAAAAAATGCTTGAAGGTATGAGGACTTCAGGTTGTGCTCTTGCTTTGCTTAGGTTTCCTGTTCTGTTGCATGACACAACTTCTGTTGTACTGTTGATATGTAGCACTTTTCAGTAGGTCTGTTAAATTGTGCAATGCATTTTTTTTTATATTTACAACCAAAACAATAAAGGATATTTTTTGGAAGAAACTGGTTGTAATGCCTTTGTTTTCTAACTGGAGGTGGGGAAATGGGTAAGTGGAATTGTTCCTGGGCCAGGGCCAGCACCTGGCAGCCTCTTTGCAGCTCTAAAAGGTGGCAAGAGCTCTTTTCCCTGTAAACGATGCTGGAGTTACCCTCTGGATCTGTGTGTTTGGCATTTGCAGTGCAAGGCTTGTGCATCCTGTGTGGAGCTGCTGAAGTTTGGACTCTTTTTAAGAAACTTGGTGTCCCTTGGGCTCTTCTTGACTGAAATAATCAGCTCACTCTGAGCTTACTTGGAGCTCACAAGTGATTTCTTTTCCTGGTGCCTTGGCCCCCCAGGCTGTGTTTGCTCTGTGCTGGGCTGTTCCCTGTCTCACCAGAGTCAATGTTAACCAATTAGCAAAAATTGAAAATAACTCTTTCTAGTCATCTCTCTTCCACTTCACTGAATCAGCTTAAGAGACAGTGGATAACAACAGGGAGCTAAAGCACCATCTCTGCAGGTCCAGGTGTGTGCAGAGCCCTAAATACCCCCTGAGCTTCTCTTTCGCCTTTTGCAAAGCATAATTTTCGTTCTGATGATTCCTGAAGTGATCAGACCCTTATTGTTGTTCATGCTGTGAAGCACAACAGTGAGAGTGAGCTCATTTGGCAGTTTTTTTCTTTTCTGCACTTCTAACATGCAGTAATTCCCAGGCAGCCCTGGTATTTCTCTAAGGAATTATTAAGCCTGTAGGTGCTGCACCAATGCCTTGAGCCCTGTTGGTCTTACTTTCTTGCAGGCTTGGATTTGAGTCTGACACATTGCCTGGACAGTGGAGTCTGCAGAGCAGCACTAAGGTTGGATAACGTGGTATTCCCATGGAATTGATGTCAGTGTTAGGCACTGAGCTGCTTAAATCCATTTAAAAAATGAAATTAAGAACATTTCATCCTTGCCTTTAATGACTGCTTTTTGTTTTTCCCTGATAGGACACTCCAGCTCCCTGTTCTTCAGTTGTCACCTCGTGTGTATTTTGGATTTCCTTGCCCAGTGGAAGCAGCATTGAGTGCCTGAGGCTCTAGTTGAAGTAAAAGGTAATAGATGAGTGAAAAGAAGGATTTTATTTTAAAATCACCACACAGGAGTTTGTGCTGGTTGATCTTATCCTTGTCGTTGATGCCTTTGACTTAATATTTCTTATGAGAACCTCTGATGAGTCAGGCCTGCGGTTCCAGAGGGTGCAGCAGTTTTTGAAGTCTGCATTTAATTTTTCAGAAATCTGTAACTTCGTCTCACAGAGCATTTTCACAGGAGTAGGCAGTGAAGAGCAGAGCTGTTTAACCAGTGGTAAACCAACACTTGAGCCTGACTTCTGTCTTGACCAAGCACTACAAATGCCAGAGCTGCTGCAGCAATGCTGTTGGAGCTCTGTGGGAGGAAGCTGTGGCTGGAGAGCAAATTTTCTGTACTACTGATTTAGTGGTGATTTCATGGAGGCTGCTGTAACTTGAGCTGATGTGCCAAATGACAGTTTTTGAAGTGGCTTCTTTTGTGGCTGGTTCTGCTAATCCTCGAACGCTGCCAAAAGTGGATCTGCATTTGCTCCATGGAAACGATCCCAAATGAAATCACTGCTGTAAAGGAATTGGCCCTTCAGTGGGCAAACAGCTCAGGGCTCGCTTTGTATGTGAAAGAATGGAATGTAATGCTCACTGGATTTTTTTTTTTAAAATCATATTTTAACCTATATTTGCACTCAGGAGCTCTTCTCTGCCTGTTCTCATCCCTGAGGGCTTCCTCCAGGAGGTGACAGGGCAGACAGTGAAGGTTCACGTTGTGGGATCAGGCAGGGTCGGTGCTGTGGGATCAGGCCACCTGCCTTGCTGCAGCCCAAACCCTTGTGGCAAAGCACCCTTCTCTTACAGCTCCAGTGAGGAGAACCACAGCTCTCCACAGTTTTGTACTTCCTGTGAGCTCCTGAGCTGAGTCAGCAGGGCTGGCAGGACAGTTCTGTGAGGGAGAACAGCTCATCTTCTTTTTCAGGTTGCTCTTCCTGTGACATGAGCTGGGACAGACCATCTGACTCACTTTAACATCTTGTTTGAGCTTCTGAGAAAATGTTTCCCTCTCCAAGGAAAACACTTCCGTGGAGCTATTTATATCTTTAGAAGGTGAAAGAAAAGATGTGCAGAGGAGAGGAAACCACAGGGAGTGGCCCTGTATAATCCCCTGGTTCAGCGAGCGCTTAAGTGGCTTGTGTCAACCATTGGCAGTGGTGATGTCGAAGCCCTCAGGATACAAATGTTTTCCTGCTTGTTGGGGTTTGCTGACCCCACCTGAAAAGGTCAGTAGGTGTTGTTTCTGCCTTGGGGATAAACATGCCCCCAGGCAGTGATCCTTTTCCATTAAAAATGAAGGCTATGAGGCTGGAATTGCACCTGCTGCATGTCACCACTGTGTGATGTCTCTGCAGAGGTGTCTGAAATTGGGTCCATTGGGGTGGAATTCTTCCCCTGGCTCCAGCAAGGAGCTTGGTCCCCCTTTTCCTCTTGGGAAACACGTGTACTTTTCTAGTACCACTGATTCATCCAAACAAGAAACCAGTCAGGAATTTAAGGGACAAAGCTGAAAGCTGTGTGTTTATGAATAAAAATGGATTGGAAAGGAGGAGATGTGCTGTTTCTAGTGTCTTATAAGAACCAGAAACAGCTAGTTCAGTTTGTTGTTTAGTAAACAACTAGGCTTTCAGTGCAAAAAATAGTGTAAAAAAAGTATTAGATAGTAAAAAGAGAATCCAGTGACATTGGTTTTATTTAATTTATTTTAATTAAGTTCCAGGTTCTGTCCATTCCAGGTTCTATCCAAAGGTAACGACAGGAAAGGATAAAATCATGCATCTGCTAAGTAGCAAATATATCATTCATCCCTTTCAGTATTAAAGTATGAGTTAAAAATATGAATAAATATCTATATAAACTAAATAACTGCTTAAATAGATTTATAAAAATATATATAAATTTATAAATAAAATTCACTAGTAGAGAGAAGTAAAAATCTACTGACAATCAACTTTTGAAAAAAACCTGCAAGATAAAATATAAATAACATTAAAATTATGATTTCCTGTTTGCTTATTTATGTCAGGATTGGTTAATTAAATTATCCTGACTCACATTAGTCCATCCTTTTTATATGTTGTTGCAAATAGGATATTATAAATAGATTTATAATAAATAATATAACTTAAGACATTCATCCTTTAAGTTAAACTAGATTACATAGTTATATAGAGTAGCAAGTATTTTATCAATGTTGTTTCTGGCAAACTGGTCCCATAACCACTGACAGGTCACATTTAGCCAGGTCTCCAGTGCCTTTTCATCCCAGCGTGTTAAATTGCTGCTTCAGAGTACATTTCTCTCGTATTCTGCACAATTTGTTTGTATTTCTTTAAAAACAACCAGATGTAGCTCATTGTGTGTGGCAAACCCATGGACTGATCCTGGCTGAGGTGCACCCGTGGCAGGTCCGTGCTCCTGCAGGTGTAAAATGCAGCTCCTTCGCTCAGGGTGGAGTTCAGCTGTTTGAGATTGGCGGCAACAACATCGCGGGCAGTCGTGTTACAGATTGTTTCCATGTGGGTCCCCAGGGTTTGCAGGATGTTGTAAATGTGGTGCAGAGCACAGCAGTTTGCATGGAAAGCTGGGCAATCAGGTATTCTCTCCACCATGTCTTTGACTTCGGTCTTATTCAGCAGCTGGGTCTCACCTTGGAGCGCTGGAAAGACACAACCTTCCTGGGAGGGAGGGAGAGCAGAGGGAAGTTATTAATCCCTCGGTTTCTGTTTCTCACTTGGGTACACTGGGGGTTTTTGGTTGTGGTTCAATAGCTGTACCAACACCTACACCCCTTTGATCAAGCAGGTATTGCACGCTGTCTGTGGCTGTCTGTGCAGTTCCTCTCCTCATGCCCTGCTTGCCTCGGTTTCAGCTTTTCTAAGTATTGGTTTTTATTCTTTGCTGTGTGGGCAAAATTTCCTTATGCCGGAGATCTCGTTTGGCCTGAGTGTGTTCTCATCTCTTTTGGCAGAGATGGTTTTAATTTCAGCAGTGAATTCAGAGGAAATGTCAGTGTTGATTTTTATCAACACACTCTTGGAAATGCAATCCCAGGAACTGTAATTTTTCTGAGCCATTGACGCTTGGGTTCAGTGCACGTTTTACCATCTCCAGGGAGAGGATGGGTGAGCAGGAGTTTTGGCTGAAGTGCTCAAGAACTAGGATCAGATTGAAGAGCAAGGCAATTGTTGCCATGTTTCCAATGATCTCACTGGATTCCTCCAAAAAGATGCCTGCTCCAAGCCTAGCATGACTCTGGAGACTGAGAAGGAGCACTGGAGGCAAAGTCAACCATTCTGCAGCTGCTCTGGCCATTGCTCCAACTCTGCCCTCAAATAATGCAATATCAGTGCTTTTCTTCTTGCATGGAATACAGAGAAGAGACTATTTTAGCTTCTAACCCAAATATTTCTTTTCTGATGGTCTTTCTAGTCCTTTATAATAACTCAAGAGATTTCTACACAGACACAGACACAGCACATGCAAAATGGTACTTACATAGTATCCCAATAAGTCAGTGGCTCTCTTTTCTATCACTGCTACCAAGGGCTTTATCTCAGTGGGAAAACGCTTCTGCCTCTGTCCTGTAGTCATTTTACTTTCTTTTGATCTCTCTGTTGGTGCTGAGGAGCCCAAAGGAACCAGTAAACAGAAGAGGAAGATGGCAAAGCTGTTGATTTCTGCATTCAAACGGAGAGTCAAAAGGAAAAAGAAAAGGAAGAATACAATGATGGGTCTCAACCCTCTGCAGAATTTCTGCAAAAGTCTCTGGGTTTGTGCAGCATGATACATTTTCAAAGCATGAAGTTGCTGAGCTAGTGATGAACATCAACCAGTGTACCTCGACAATGTGGAACAAGGGTAAGGCAGACCCACCTGCTCGGCGTTCCATGGTGGACCGGGAGAGCTGCTGGCTGGGAGCTGGCGCTGGAGCTGCTGGTGCCTGCAGTGCTGGGTTGGGCCCAGCCAGGCTGCATTTAAGCACCCCGGAGTCCTGCGTCAGTGGCTCTCTCACAGGATTTTTTTTTTCTTTTTTTTTTTTTTTTTGCTGGTGATAGTTCGGGGGTTTTTTCCCTTTTCGAAAGATTACATCGAAAGTTGGTTCAAGTGCGTCTTCGCTGATTGTGATCTAGGTGCAGTTTCCATAGACATAGGTGGTGTCCTGTGTCGTCTGTTTGATGAGGAGTTTGGGATGCTTGGCTTAGCCATCCCATCAAAATGTAGGAGTTAGGATATAAACTCTGTTGTGCTTTTAATATAGACATGGTTGGGGCTTGCAAGCACATTATTGTTGCCCAAAGCCAGCAACCTTCTCCTGCAGGGTCAGTGTAAGAGTGGGCCAATGCAGGGAGTGAAAAAGCCACAGGAGGCTTGTGTGCAAGGTAGGTCAGGCCTCCAGTTCAGTGTATAAATCCTTTTACTGCATGTCTGGAAGACCCTTCCCCAAGGTGGGACCCTCTCATGTAACCCAGTAGAGAATGCCCAGGATCACACCTCCCCATCCCTGTCACCCATCTCTCTAACTCCCCTGAGGTTATTTTCTGTTTCCTGTAACTAAATGCTGGAAATTCTCATACACACCAAAACAGAGGAAATTTATCCCTAGGGTTTGCAAGCACGAGCTAAAGAGAGCAGAACTACTGATGGTTTGGGACAGAAAACAGAGCAGAGAAAACCCACATTTGTGACACATCCACACTTGTGGATGCTGTACTTCCCACCTCTGTAATTACAGGTGTGGTGAAAGGTGATCATAAGTTCAAAAATGAGTGTGTGTCAAGTCACCAGAAGACTTTCAAAGATCAACATCTTGGTATCCAAATAATCAGTTCTGGTTTCCATGTGAAATTTATTTTCTCTGAAAATAAAAAGCTTGGTGCATGCATGAACTCCTCTGAAGTGACTGGAACCAGTTCAAGGACTGTTCTCTGGGATGAACTGATTCCCAAGGCTTGAAATAGGAAAGGATGTTTCCCCTGTACAACTCTGCACTCAGGTCCCACCAACCTGTAACTTCAACCCTTGGTTGTTTGCTTGAGGCCACATCAAAGGAGATTCCCAAACTGAAGGTGGTTCTGAGGGAACACTGAGAGCCAAGCAGAGGCAGCCATCTAGGAAGCTTTTCTTCTTGCACAACCCTATTCCCGGGTGCTAAATAATGCAAAGAAAGAGATGAGTTACCATAAGTTACCATAAGTTACCATGCCTGCACATGGGGCAGCACACAGTACAGCAGAGTGCTGAGGGAGAGCTAGAAAAGGACAGTTCTAGCAGGTATTTAATTTGTTTGAGATTTTTATTATTATTTGGGGGTAAAATGAGGGAGAAGGAGAAAGAGAGATGTTTGTGCAGGGCATTCTTCAGGAACATCCCTACAAAGACAGTGGTGGGTGCAGATGGCTCCTTTCAGGTAGAAGGGTAATCTTGGAGAGTTGCTTGTTTGGAAGCACCAAAAAAGCAGAGATGGAGCTGGCCAGTGCCCCACAGGAAGACGAGTGGAAGGTGCATGAGCTTGTACATAAAGAGATCATTGGGCACTGCCAGTCCCCTTCCAACTCTCCCAGATGAGTATAGCCAGGGAGGACAGACAAGGACGCTGGTCTTCCTCTGAGAGCAGGAATATCTCTTTGTGCAGCACTGAAGGCAATGGAGGCAGTTATTTTAAATAGTGATGCAAATGAAAGAAGCAGCACTTTTACATCCTTGCTTTTCCACGAAACACGGTTCAACTGCTGTTAATGGTCTTTCAGAGATTTTTAGATTTGACTTCGTCTTCTCCTAAGCTGAGGACAGCAGGTTCCCTGGTTGTTCCACTCCAGGCAATGCCACTGTCTCTTAGCCTGTGTGTGCTCTGTTCATCCTTTCCTGTCTGTACGTGGCTGTGATAAGCTGCTGAGCTGATAAGGCAACAGGTCAGCATCCGTCCTGTAAAACCCAACCTGAGAAGTTCAGCTTTCCATCATGCAACCACGAGACATCACATGAAATCTGCAATTCATTTGGTGAAGTTCTGCTGACACATGCTGCTCTGTCAGCTCCCTAAAATGGAATTTGTAGCCATTGCCTCAACACCTGTCACCGGAAAAAGGAAGTCAATCTCAGAGCACGGAGACCTGATGCTGACCTGAGACTGAGCTGTGGCTTTTGTTCCTGGAGCTCACCTATTTTTTTCCAAGCGTGGGAGCTGGTATTTTCAACTGTGAACTTTGTTTTCTGATGGCCTTATGTGGCTGTGGTGTCAGTGCCCTCCACATGAGTGAAGAGCTGGGCTTTCACAACTGACTGGGAACCTCCCTGTTTCTTCCCCAGAACCTGAGTGACTCTCAGGATATAGGTAAGTGAAATGGCAAATGCCACGTCACGGTTCCTTGGCCAGGGAAGAAGGCTGCTGATGTACCCTGCAAGCACTCCACAAGGCCCCTGGTTGGGAGCACCCCCAGAACCTGGGGAAGATCCAGAAAAGCAGGGATTTACTCCCAGCCTGGTGAGCTCAGTGCTGTCCCAGGCTCGCTCCACACTCAGCTTGGAGAGTTTGTTTGGTGCTCGGTTCCATGGCATCCGCGTCACCACCATCTCCTAGCGACAGGGAACAAGTCCCTGAGCCAGGAATTCCCGGTCAGGCAGGGCTGGATGGCAGCACCCGGCTGCTGCAGCCTCTCGGCTGCTTTTCAGGAGTACCTGCGGCACCTGGCACTGCAGGACTTCCCCTGCGGCCTTGGCAGCTGGGTAGGGACAGGGTGGCACAGCCATGGGACGTGGCACAGGGCCTGTGGGCTGCAGGGCTGTCACTGCCTCTCTCCTCTCTGCAGAACAAATCCTGCTTCAGTGGCCGCAGAAGCCCCCACAGGGTCCAACCCGGGCAGGAGGAGGCTGTGCTGGACGAGGAGACCCCTGGGGCACTGCTGGAGCTGCTGAGGGACCAGCACAGCCCCTGGGCACTGCCACAGGACTGCAGTCCCCAGGACCAGCTCCTGAAGGAGATGGCCGTGCTGGCACCAGAGCTCGTCCATGGCTCCAAAGTCTACCAGGTCCTCAAGTCCCTGCGGATGGTTGACAAGGAAGTAAGTGCAGCTGCTTGTGCCTGTAAAGGTGTAGGCCAGGAAACCACGTCTGCCTGTTGGGAGGGAAAATGTCCTGGGAAAAAGGACATCCCACGGTCTTCCCAGATGCCACTGTTGCTGCTGGGGTAGAGGTACTCCCCCCACCCTCCCCAGGATGTTGTGCTAATCTGGATTACACGTATGTCATCTGGATCAACGCGTGTCTGTGTCTCCTTGGCCATGAGGTGACTCAGGAACACGTTGGCCAAACCCAGCTCTTTGCAGGTGGAGGAGATCGATGAGGGTGTGTTGCAGTTCCAGCAGCTGGAGGAGCTCATCCTCAGTGCCAACCAGATCAGCAGGATCACCTCGGCCAACCTGCCCCGGACACTGAAGGTGAGCGAGCAGCATCTCGTGCAAGATGGGGAAGGAGGTCCCATTTGGGAACACAGTGCAAGCCAAACAGCTCCAGGGGTGCCAGGAACAGCTCATTGCAAAGGTGTCTGTTGTTCCCTCTGTTCCGGGCAGGTCCTGGAGCTCTGCTGCAACACTGTGGGCGATCTGGAGGACCTGTGCTCTCAGCCTCCTCCAGAGCTCCAGCACTTGGGGCTGGGACACAACAGGCTGTGCGGCCCTTCCCAGGACAAGTTCCTCACTGAGGATTTCTGGTAATGCCATAGACTGTGGGCTCCTGAAAGGGAGGTGGGCAGATGGACAGGTGACCTCAAGCCATCGAGGTGGCCTTGGGAAGGTGCAGCCCTTCAGCAGGGTCATTGCTTTGCTCTGTTCACTCCCTATACAGAGCGGTCTGTGTCTGCTCTCACATGCTCAGTGGTTGTCTTGGTCCGTGGCCAAGGTGTGGAATGGGGAGATCACCTGGAAAACTACCTTGACACCCTGCCCACCACAGTTCCCATTTCCTGGGCAGCTTCCTTTTTCCATGTCCTCCCCAAAGCCCTTGCTGGGACTCTGCCTGGGGAAAAATCTAAAGCTTAGGGTGCATCACCAAATAACGCAGTGGGGTCATTAATGTTTCCTTGACATGTTTTTGAGTGGTGGGGGAGGCTGGCAATGGACCATATGGCTCAGGAATTTGGAATTGGCCTCTTGGGATTGTACCGTTGGATTCCCCAGTTTGACCCGGTTTGCACTGAGGAAACACCATTTTTGTTTCTGTTTTTGCCCCAAGGCAGTAGCTCCCTATCCTCAGACAGGTGCTTGTTGCCTTATCTTCTTCCCTGGGTTCTCTCCTTAGGCCAAACCTTATCTCCCTTGACCTGAGCTTTAACAACCTCACGGATCTACTGGGGCTGGTCTCCCAGCTGTCCAGTCTGCAGAAGCTCCGCATCCTGGTGCTCCAAGGGAATCCCCTGGCTTTCATCCCCACCTACCGAGGCTTCCTCGTGGACAGCCTGCCCAAGCTGTCCATCCTCGACGACATCTACATAGGGCCTGATGAGAGGCAGCAGTTCCATGGCTTGGCGAGGCAGCCAGGTGAGCCCTCACCTTTGAACCTGACCCTGGCATTCAGGAGGGGGTTTCATCGTGGTTGAACTCAGGGTCCTCAGGGCAAACTCTGCCTTCCTTGTTGCCTCTCCTCAAATGGAGATCCTTCTCTGTGCCTTTCTACCCTGCTAGTACAAGTGGGGAGACAGGCAGAGGGCCCTGCAGTGGTATAATTACAGTCAAGGTAGTTTTAGCCTTAGGCCTAAGAAAAGGCCACCCTAGTCCTAGAACTGCCTCTGCATCCCGGCCTGCCCCCAGCTTTGCTTCCCAGACACCATCTGGTTTCAAACCCTGTGCTTCCTTCTGGAGCTGGTGAAAGAGGAACATCTGTACTGGGGACGGTGGTCCTGTGGTGCTGCACTGTCTGCACGCAGCGGTGCCACCTCTGCAGTGTGGCACATCCCCGACTGGGACTGGAGCAGGGGGCTGGGGACACCCGGGCTGGGAAACCCCTCTTGACGGCCCTTACTCAGTGAGTTTGTGTGCTGGATGTGCTCTTTGGAGACTAAAATGTTAACCAGGGAGGCAGAGCAACCAAGCCAGGAGGTGTTTGCATGGCTTTGGAGTGACCCCACGTGGCAGTGGCTTGTCACAGCGTTAGCACAGGGTGGCACGGAGGGGACACTGCGACCGGGAGGTTTCTGCTTGCTCTTTTCCTTCCTCACTCTGGAAAGAACGTGCTGCAGCTCCATGGCAAGATTGTCTCTCTTTTAGAACTAAGCAGGAGTGAAGCTCGAGTGGTTGTGACTGTTGGTGAGATGAAGGGAGTCCCTGATCCCAGTGCTCTCCAGCAGCTGGATGTTGACTCCGAGGCCCCGGTGATCACCTGCAGCTACTTTGTCACCTATGAGTTTGCAGAGGGAGAGGAGGAGTCTGAGGAGGGAGAGGAGCTCGAGGATGAGAGCAACACTGAGGTTGGTCCTTAATTGTGCTCCTGAAAGCCAACAGGCCTAGGAGGTCACAGCAAGGGAGAATGCATCTCCAGGCTATGGAGTGATGGATGTGGCAGGGGCAGCAGCAGTACTGGGGACAGAATTCCCATGAGGCTGCATCTGGCAGGACAAATCCGTGCTGCCCATGTTCCCTGTCCCTCTTGGGGAGCCCAGAGCTCTGCACATGGGAATGCCCTCATAGCCCCCCTCCTGCTGGCTGTGGCAGACCCCTTCCCTGGCACTGGTGCCCCTTTTTCCCACGAGGGTGGGCTGGGGAATGGGATTTCAGGGGCAGCTGTCCTCTGGTCGCAGTGCAAACAAAACCAGACATGCCCTACCAAGAGATCCCTCTCTGTCCCAGGTAACAAAAACACACCAGAGTTCCATGGTGACCATGCTGGATGTGGACAGCTCTGCTCAGGACACAGGAGAAACAAAGAACCAGCAGGACCCTGCAGCCATGGAGGTGCCAAAGGCTCGCTCTGGTAATGAGGAATTGTAAATCCCCTGTCCCAGCACTCAGGGCAAGTTTATGGCTCTTCCTGGCACGTGGTGGCATCAGCATGTCCCTCGCAGTGTCAGCTTGGGACTGATGGATAATGAACTGGCACCGGTCAAAGGAAAGGTCTCCTCAGAACTTTTTTGTGTCCCTGCACAGCAAAGGTGTTCACCACCCCTGGAAAGCCCTGGGCAGACACCATCAACTGCAGCTACACAAAGGAGCACATTACCAAGGACTTGGTGGGACTGAAGTCCTACCTGGCAGCTGGAACGATTGTGTCGGTTGTGGAGGAGAAGGTGAGTGTGTGGCAGAGCTGAATGAAGGGGAAAGTGCTGCTGGGAGGCCCAGCAGTGGTATCATGTTCCCTCTGGGAGGCAGGCTGGGATGGCAGTGACCCTGGGCCCTCCCAGCCCCTGCAGCAGCAGCTTCTCTCTCCGGGCAGGTGCTCTCATGGCCTGTAGATGTTGACCCAGAAGAAAACTCAGTCATGAATAAGAAAGAAAGACAGGACAGTGCCAAGGTAGGGTGCTGGGAGAGAACAATGGCCAAATTATATCTGAGTTGCAAAAATGGTGATAAGAGAACAAGGGCCCTCCTCCTGGATTAGTTTGGTGTGTCAGAGAGTCATCCCTCCATCCCAGATCTCTCCCAAAGTCTCCCCTTGCCAAGGGAGGAAGGCAGCAACTGTTTACACACATCTTGGCCTGGATGCAGTGATGGGCAAGGGGCTGGGTTGGGGTTGCTTCTCTCTGATAAAGGGACTCCATCCCTCTGCTGAGGCCTGTCCCTGTGCTGGTGTCCTGCAGCCTCCTGCCTCCAAGGACAAGAAAAAGAAGCAGCAGCAGCAGCCGCCACGTGAACTCCGCAGTGACCCTCCCATTCTGAGCACCCTGGGCACCACCAGGGTGACCTTGGAGGCCCTGCTGGCCACTGAGGACCTGGTGGCAACTGTGTGTGACTTTGGGGTCCTGATCACTGAGAAACCACCAGAATCACCAGTTCCAGAGGAGAAGGTAAGGAACATGCCCTAGGACAGGGGGGTGAGGCAGGGCTGCCAGGGGCGGGCATTGCTGCAGGCTGGGGTTCAGCATGTCCTGCCCTGCATCCTGCTCTGTCCTCACTGGCCTGGGCATCCTATCCATCCATCCATCCATCCATCCATCCATCCCTCAGTTCTCCCCTCCCTAAAATAGGGCTGAAATAGCCCTGCCTAACCACCATCCATCCCTGCTGGCATGCTTATTTAACTGATATTAGCAAGCAGTACTGCTGCTTTTTATGGGCTTAGGAAAATATATGAGTTTATTTTTCCATTTGAGAATGTGAAAGCAACCACTCGTGCTTCCTCTGGTGCTCTCTTTCAGCATGACAGCACATACCAGCTGTGCCAACAGTTTCTATTTCCTGGATTCTCTTCTCAGAGCAGCCACTCTGCTGTGCTCCTGCTCCCCCTCACCTCTTTCCTCTGCCCTGTATATCCCAGTGACAGCACCCCAATCACAGGTATCACAGGACTGAATGAGGGCACTGGATTTCAACACAGCCTAACTGTGGAAATGTCTCTCTCCACAGGATGAGAAAAAAGGCAAAGACAAGAGCAAAAAACCAAAAGCAGAAGGTAGGGCCGGCCAGAAAACCCTGACGTCTCCCAAAGGTGATGGAGCCTTGAGCTGGTGGGGGAGAGGGTGGTGTGTGTGAGAGCAAACAGGAGCAGTGCCCAGCCAGAGGCAGCCACAGGGCACAGCCACCCTGGCAGGAGCAGGGACTTACATCCTGAGCCTCAGGCTGTGAATGCAGACATTGACTGTGGGGCCGTCAGGATGGACACATGCCTGGACACCTTATGAATCAGTGTCTGAACAAGGACCAAGGCTGGGCTGCTGGCTGCCCCGGGAGAGACACACACCCACCAGCACCGTGTGCCAGGGGAGAAGGGCACAGCAGATTTCTGGGTGAGAAATGTGCTGCCCTCTGCGTCAGCTGCCAAATGGGGACAGTGTGAGGGCTGGCATGGGCAGCAGGGGGAGGGCTGCCTGGGATGCATGATAAGCTCCTCATCCATTTCCAACTCACATCTCAAAGCACTTTGCAGAGGGGATTATTGTTCTATCTGGCTTGGAGATGAGCTGCACAGAGAGCCCCAGGTGTCCCATGGCAGGGCTGGGAACAGACCCCAGTCTGCTGTTACCCATGAAGGGACGACCCTGACCCCAACAGGTGTCCCCTGCCTCCCCATACAGAGCTCACAGACTGCTCAGCCAGCAGTGTTGCTTAATCCACTGGAGACAAAACTCACCCTGCCTCTTGCAGGTTATTTTTCCTTGTTTTTGACTGCAAAAATAGCAGTGACAGCACATCGGAGGGGTAATGCAAGAGCAGGAGGAAGTGGGGGAGGGAAGGGGTGGTCTGGCAACGCTGAAAAGCTGCTCATGGGTCAGTGAGAGCGTGGAGAGGGCCAGGCCTCCCCAGCACCACTCAGAGCTACCAAAGGAGCTCTGTTTCCCTGCTCTGGCATCAGATTTAAGAGTGCAATTAACCCCCTTTCCCAAGAGCTCTAGGCTGATTTCTGTGCCCCATCAGCCACAGCAAGGTCCCCATCTTTGGGGAAGATCTCAGAGCCCTGTAGTGTCTGCACTAGAGGAAGCCTGTGGCTTTCCCAGCTACCTGAAAAGAAGAAAACTCCTTGAATTATTGTTCCCCACAAGATATATATTTGCAATATACACTCAGATTGTTGCTGAAGCAGAGCAGGCAGCTGCTGTCGAACAGCTGAAGCTCAGCACTGGTGTTTCTTCCTTCCTCCACCCCAGTCCTGCAGTCAGTAGGAGGTTTTCCTTTCAGCTTGAACTAGGGTGAACCCTTTCTCTGGGGGTTGTGTGGCCGGAGATGGTGTTGGATGCACAGAAGCTGACACAGGAAGCCCAGAGCGATTAGAGGCTCCTGCTTAATTTGGTGTCCCCGTGTGCCTGTGCAGGTGAAGGCCGGTTGGCTGCACTGCAGGGCCACCGAGTGCATGTTTCAAAGTGTGAATGCAAAATTCACAGTGCCTAAAAATGAGCTGCCCCCCCATAGCTTGCTACACCCCGTGTGCTGTGGCCGCGTGCTCCGATGTGACTCACAGGAGCACCCCGATTGCGGCTGGGGTGGGCAGCTCGAGCACCTCTGCACATCCTGGATGTGTCTGCACCTCCTGCCTGCTCTGTGAGTCACCAGGTTGCACCGTGGCCGTCTGGCACTTGCTCATCCCCTGGACACCACGTACCACCCTGGAGCAGCAGCAGTGGCCACACTCCGAGGGACGGGGATGGCTCCCAGCCCCATGTCCAGCAAGCTGTGCAGGGACCAGCTCTCTCCCAGCCGGGAGCTGAGGCTGATTTGCATCCCGCAGTCAGCAAATGCACACAAATAATAAGTCCTCTCAGAGGAATTGGGATCACTTCCAGACGGCTCAAAGAGGAGAGGCAGCGAGCTTTGTCTCAAGTGAACAGTTTGCCCAGACATTGAAGGATGTCTTCAGAAGTAGTCTCACGTACGTCTCGTTTTACCTCGCACTCGATTTTCTAGGATCCTTGAAATTGTTTATTTCTGCATCTTTCTTTTGTCCTAGGGGAATATAACAACAAATAAGTAGCTTGCACCCAGATCAGTTGCCTGCCTAAAGATGCTTTTTGGGCTTCTTACCCAAAGTCATATTCAAATAGATTTCCCTTAAGGCCCAGCAGACAGTGCTGACACCAGGGGTAGTCCCCCTGCACACTGCTGCTTTCAGGGTGATTTACTGTCTCAAGACAGTGACAGATTTACTTCTTTCCACAGGAAAAGGAAAAAACAAAGACACTGCTGAGCTGGAGGAAGGTCAAGAGCTCCAGCCGGTGCCACTGACAGTTCAATTCCAGATGCAGCTGCTTCGGTGGCCCTTGGCAGTCGGTGCCGAGCCAGGAGAACGAGGCCGTGGCAGTGGAGAAAACCCAGTAACGTGTCCATAGCCGGGTGGGAAATAAACCACACGGGAACGCTGCGTGGATCCTGGTTGAGCCGAATCGCCAGAGCTGGGAAATCCCACTGGGTTTGTGGTGGTCTGGGGCTGCTGCTGAGCTTCTGCCGGAGCTGCGGTGGGCGGGGGCTGGTGCGGGGTGGGGAGCGCGAAGTGTAGGTAAGGGGGTGCGTTCGGGGTGTAGGGTGGGTGTGCGGTGCCCGGTGTGCAGCGCTCGGGACACGCTGCCCGGTGCCAGCCCCCCGCATCCTCCGCCCACGGGTGGGGGCCGGCAGGGGCGGAGCGGGGCGGGGCAGCTCCGGTGAGGCGGCGGCGGCTCCGCAGAGCGAGGGGTGGGTTTGGCCGTGCCGGGGGCACCGTGGAGCGGCGGCTCCAGCCCGGTCTGCGGGGCCGGGGGCTCCGGAGCGGCCGCAGCGCTCCTGCCCTCGCCGGCGGCACTGGGACCCGGCGAGGGGAAACACCGAGCCCCGTCCGTGGGGAGTGGCCGGCGCGTCCCGTCCGCGCCCGCGGAGACCCCGGGAGCGAAGGGCTCGTGTTCCTCTGCCCAGGGCCGGTCCGTGCCGGAGGCTGCCATGTATCCCAGGATCAGGAACCTCGCCCTTTACACCTTCTCCATCACGCTGCTCGCCTGCGTGTTTTACTTGAGGAAAGAGGCAAAGTTGGCAGACTCGTCAGCGGACCAGAAAATGGATGTAGTGAGTCATAAACTGAAGTCTTTGGTTCTGGACAACACTGAACCCACCAAGTGTTTGCCGAACTTGACCCTCGCCAATTCTTCTCTCGCTCTCCCGGAGCTTCACCGCGTCTTCTTAACGTACAAGCACTGCCGGAGCTTCCCAGTCCTGCTGAAGCCTCCCAGGTGTAGCAAAGAGCTGTTCCTCTTGCTGGCTGTCAAGTCTTCCCCGATCAACGTGGACCAGAGGGTGGCAATCAGGAACACGTGGGGGAAGGAGGTCTCTATCAGGGGCAAGAACATCAGGCTGGTGTTCCTTCTGGGGCGCTCAGAGGCCAAAATCCAGGTGCCGCCTCTGCACCAGCTGCTGGCTTATGAGAGCCAGGAGTTTGGTGACATCTTGCAGTGGGATTTCATTGACAACTTCTTCAACTTGACCCTCAAGGAGCTGCATTTCCTCCGCTGGTTCATGGAGGACTGTCTGCACACCAAGTTTGTGCTGAAGGGCGATGATGATGTGTTTGTCAACACTTACAACATCATCGAGTTCCTCCAAGAGTTGGACCCTGAACAGGATCTCTTTGTTGGGGATGTGATCGCCAACGCCCGGCCCATCAGGAACACCAAGGTCAAATACTTTGTTCCAGAGGCCATGTATGGAGCCTCCTTCTATCCTCGCTATGCAGGAGGAGGGGGGTATGTGATGTCTAGGGAGACAGTGCGTCGCCTCCAGAGCGCCGCAGAGGACACGGAGCTCTTCCCGATAGATGATGTGTTTGTGGGAATGTGTCTGGCGAAGATGTCCGTGACCCCAAAGAACCACGCTGGCTTTAAGACTTTTGGGATCCAGAGACCTTTCAATGCTTTTGATCCGTGCTTGTACAAAGGGCTGATGATTGTGCACAAACTCAACCCCACGGAGATGTGGATCATGTGGACGCTGGTGAGGGACGACAGCCTTCGGTGTGCAGTGTCGGTGGAAAAGAAGCTCCCGCTGAGCCCAGCAGGGTTGTGACTGGTGGCAGACACAGGGTACTAAACTAAAAATCAGGTTGTGGTAGAACCGTGTCCGTTACTAACAGACTGCGCTGGAGCTGTCAGGGTTTGGTTTGCAGTGAGTCATTTTCTGTCGGGGGGTTACATGAAGCAGTTGAATTGTCACAGGGTGGGGACGGTGAGACACAGCACAAGGGACTTGGCTCAGCTCTTCCCAGCTAGATGGGAGCCAGGGGAAGTCACAACTGCCATGGGAATGTGAGTGAGGGGCCACCTGCTATGGAGGCTCCACAACACCGGTATCTGACCGCCGGCCAAATTCAGGCTCACATAGGGAGGCCAGTGATGACTAACGAGTGACAGAGCACTTGAAATTATTTGAAGGGTGGAAGAAAGGCCAGTGTGTGCTGCTGGGTCCACTGTGGGTCCACAGGGCAGCAATCCCACAGCTTCTGCTGGACAGCAGGAGAAAGGGAGCGGAGTGGGTAAGAAAAATCCTCAAAAATATATTGCCTTAACACAGCAATGATGATGATCCAAGGGACTGGGCTTTGACTCAAGCCCTTTGGCTTTTAGGTCATTATAGGTTTACTTGCACTGGAAACTTTTGCACAAAGACTTTCTGATCAGGTGTGAGAGGAGCAATGTATCATGAATAATCACAGTGGTAGGAAGAGTGGCTGTAGTGTCTCATGTTGTGTGGAGGTGTTTGGTTTTTTGTTGTTGTAAAGGTGGGTACAAATAAAATACAGTTTTGAAAAGTGTTTTCACAGGAATATTCTTGGGCCTCCTGAAAGCTAAGAGCCCTAAAAGCCAGGGAAGGCTGAGATCTGGTGCTGGGTGTTTGCATTTAGGAGTCATTATGTAGAAATGGGTATTTGCCACTTCCTTTCCTGTGAACAGCTGCTGGTCTCTGCCCTGTCAAGATGCATTGATATGAAAGTGATTAATCTGAATGTGCTGGAGCTGCTAATTTGAGGAAAAGATCAAATATGGAACTAAGATTTGGTGATACTTTTGTGAAACTTCTCAGTGCCAGGGTGTCTTGCTGCTAGAGCAGAATTGCTCTGCTGTGTGTGAGCAAGGAAGCAGCCTGGAAGCTTTAGGAAAAAAAATGTAGTGGGTGGAGAGGAACTGTGTGATTACAGAAGCCAGAGCCATTTGTGTTGTGCTGTTGTAATTGCTGTCTCCAGTGCCAGCTGCCCAGTGTTCACCCCACCAGATGGGAGCTGGAGCTTTCAGAGGTGCCTGGGAAGTGCATCCAGGAGGTTTTTGCTTGTAGGACAGACAGGGGCTGCTGCTTGTCCAGGAGAAGAGATTGGGCAGGGTGGGTACCGTGGTGCCCTGGGAGCTGCTGTGCCAGCATTTTTCTGATCCACTCAGTGATTTCCAGTGCAAACTCAGGAACAGAGAGCGTGATGTCATGTCTGTTGTGGGTTTAGGTGTATGGGCTAATCCCCAGCTGGCAGCTCTCACTTCCTAATAAAGGGTGAGGGACTCCCTTCTGCCCCGTTTTGGAGGTGATGTGGAGCCATTCCATGCTCCTCACTCCCACTTTGACTGTCTGGCTGGTTCCTGTCATGTCAGGTTGGATGTGTGTGGGAACAGCTCCTGGGAAGTGCAGAGCATGCAGTGAAACGAGAAGTGGGGTGACAACAGGGCTGGGAGCAGGCTCTGAAAAAAAGGGGAAGAGGGAGTTTCCTGGCTTTGCAGGCTCCTGGCAGTGCTCATCTGCCTTAAGCCCTGTCTCTGCCACGCAAATATCAGAGTGGAGTTACTGTGGCACCCTGAAAAAACACAGCTTGTGTGTGCATTAGAGTCAGGGGCTTGGCAGATGTTCTCCAACTGCAGCAGGTACCAAATGAGAGCAGTTGTGGTTAGAGGCTGACCTGAGGGTGCATTTGGCTCCTGAGGCCTTGGCTGTGCCACTGCTCAAATAATCCTCTCGTCATAGTGGCTTTTTTCCTAATGCTCCCACCCAAAGCTGAGTTTGGGGCCTCCTGGCAGATCAGACACTGGCAGCTCCCTGTGAGCTGAATTCCAGACTGTGCCATCCTCCCAGGATACAGCAGCACCCAGTGAGCAGCAAGGAAAGGTGGTTTCTTAATTCTTTTACTACTTAATCTATAAATGTACAGTGCTGTGCAGCTGAGATTGCATTTATTCCAAAGGCAGGCAAAATGAGACAATCTATGCTAGAGAAAATTCCTCCTCAATTTAGTAACAGCCACCTCGATGCAGTGCATCAGATGGTAATTTGTTGTGAAAAACCTGTGAATAATGTGTGACTGATTCCAGTCAGCAGTGATAAAGTTCTAGTGGATGCTGTTCAGCAAAACCTATTTCACATTAGCTGTGAAGTTAGAAAATGAGCACAGTGAAAGACATCTGTGGTTTTGAAATCTGAAGTGAAACATTAAGTTTGCAAAAGAGAGAATTCAGATTATTTCCTGAAGCTTGTGCTCAAAAGCATTCAAATAGGTAAAACTCTTTTACTCACTGCCTTGTAAAGAAGTCCACGGCAGTTGCCAAAATAATTTTGTTTATAACCACATTATCTTGAAAATCAAACCTCCTTTTGCTTCCTGAGGAACCTCCCGAGGTGTGGTGACTCTTTGGTGACAGAGGATGCTGTGCTGAACTGCAAAACTTCACCAAGAGCCTGAGTAACTCCATGGAAAGTTCTCAGCTCTACAGCAAATATTTCCCCCAACTGCAGCTCAGTGGAATTTGGTGCAGCTGTCAACTCAGATGTTAAAAACTTTGAAGTTCAAACAGAAAACGGGGCTTAATCTCTCACCCAAATGGGCACACTCACAATGAGATGCTTTTGCACAGTTTAATAAAGGCATCTCCTCACACACATCATTTACTTCACAGGTTAAAAACAAGGTTCTTTAAATACACTTCTTTGGCTGATCCCTAATGAACTCCCACAAGCACATCAAACTTCCCAGCAGAGACACAATTAACACCGGGTTGTCCTTGATAGCAGTCTTCACATTTGCATAGATAAACGTTTAAATAAATGAATCCAAAAGTATTACAAACAAGGTAAGTTACAAACAAAATGGAGGCCTTCCAAATACCTGGAAGTGACTTGATTTCTACAGCAATCCTGCTTGGGGAAAAAATGGAATCACTGGCTTATTTCAGCAGTTTTAGACTATCCCACACAAAAGTTTGGGACTGTTCAATTTGTGATTGACTCCCAGATATGCTACAGTTCAGTTCTGTTCAGTCCTCCCGAAGGTAAGGGTCATCACCTGCATCCATATTTCCTAAAATACCCTGTGGCAATGAAGACTCCTCTCCTTGAGCTTTTATGAGCTCCTCTGTTTGAGCTTCAGCTAATTTGGTCTCTGCTTTCTGGGACAGCTGCCTCACTTCTTGTACCTGTGACTTCACGAGCTGGATGTGGCTGCGGGCTGTCACCGAGGCCTGGTCTGCTCCTGGGGGTAAGAATTGAAATACTGGGTTAGAGGGGCACTGGGCAAACCTTCAGTTAAGGAAATGACTGCAATTAGCACCTACAGCAGCAGGAATTTCTGCTGAACACTGAATCCCTTCTCCTTCCATTCTCCTACAGATTCTGTGTCTTTTTCAGGCACTTCCAGAGTTAGGGTGTCCCTGCATATTCACTGCTTTCCTCCCTTTCTCCACTCCAGTAACTTTGCCAGTTTACCATAAACCAGCTCATAACTCAATCTCAGAGCTATCGAATCTCTACACAGAGAAAAGACCAAAATCAGTATCTTTTCTTTCTTTAACACAACTGAACTCAGCTAGAAAGCCCTGCTGGACCCCTTATTTCTGTGGCTCCCACAACCGTGGTTGAACCTGCATTTAAAAATGACTAAACTCTTCCCTCAAATACCTTTGGTCGCCTTTGGTCTTGACCTAAACCACATGTGAAGTTTCCAAGCCTAGTTCTCAGAGCGCTTCTATAGACTCACAGCCAAAAAAAGAATGTAAGTTCTCAGCCTCTCTAAAAACCAGGCAGGAGCTGTGGATTGGTAAGTTAAGTGAATGAATATTCTGTGTGTCTCAACTCTGTTCTCAGTGAATAAGGGAAAAGGGGAAAGGAAGTGTCAGGGCTCACCTGACTGATAGGCAGCCTCTGCTGCCATCTCCGACAGGCGCAGCGCCGTCATCCAGCTGGACTCCAGCCTCAGGTATTCCTGCTGCTTTGTCTTCACCTGGGAGGAAAACAAGGTGTTATTTCATGAGGTATAACAGCCCCCACCCAAGTGCTCTCCCACCCTTGTGAAACGGTGAGAGAGATCAGAACGTTCTGAGCAGGGTTTTCAGAGGCAGAGGGTGAGGGAAGGGAGGTGGCCACTCACATCAACTCTGGCTCCTATGACCACCTGCCACACTGCATCCACCTCCTCCGAGTTCATCTTCCCAAGAAGATTTGAGTATTGCTTGTAGAGAGACACCAGGGTATAAACTGCCTGCAGAGGAATCATTTCACACAGTCTGCACAGCTCTGATGCTCTCACAAAATTACTCTTCGTGTACTTGCTGTACTAATAAGGGCATAAACTGGAATGCAAATACTTTACTCAAATTGGCACTTTATTTATAAAATTAAAACCATATCTTGTTGTTTCAGGCTTAAATATGGCTCACACCATTCTTCTGATGAAACTCAGTTCGTGGCCTTAGAAAGGCAGAGAAGGGAAATAAAATACCCAGGAATAGAGAACTCAGTATACAGGTAAATAGAAATAACTGTTATGAGTTTCTTCAGCCCCAGTTCGGAGTTTCAGGGTCATTTTGGCTTAAGTAAAAAGAAGGACTTTTTACAGGAGCATGGAGTGAAGGACAAGGGGAATGGATTCAAACTGACAGAGGGAAGGGTTAGGTTGGATACTGGAAAAAAATTCCTCCCTGTGAGGGTGGTAAGGCCCTGGCACAGGTTGCCCAGAGAAGCTGTGGCTGCCCCATCCCTGGAAGTGTCCATGGCCAGGCTGGATGGGGCTTGGAGCAGCCTGGGCTAGTGGAAGGTGTCCCTGCCCATGGCAGGAGAGAGTGGGACAGGATGATCTTTAAGGTCCCTTACAACTTAAATCATTCTATGATTCTATCAATTTAATCCAAAAGCAAAAGTTTAACAAAGCTACAACAATTTAACAAAGCTAAAAGTAATTTCCACGTTTAGTGTCAAACAATGATCCCATGGCTTCTGAGGGACCCGACATCTTCAACCCCACACCCCTTCTGTTAAATTGATTTTTAGAAGTCCATTTTGAGCACGGTTTAAGAGGTGTAGTTAGCGCCAGATCATTCAGCATTTCCAGCAGTGACTGGTGTCAGGTGTGTGTTCTCTCAGCTCACCTTTGTGTACTCTGTGAGTGCCTCGATGAGCGCGTAGGTGGTCTGGGACAGCAGGGTGGCCGTGCTGTCTGTCACCAAGGACACGGCTCTTTTGATCAGGGCATCGTTACTGAGGGACACTGATCCCTGCTGCTGCAACACAAGGCATTTCCATGACCTTTACATTCACCTCCATACGGATATTAGTTAAAGACAAAGCTAAGGGAAAGCCTCACTGCTCTTTACGAGCCAAGCGCTCACAGAGGATACAATTCCAGGGTGAGAACAGGTCTGTACAAGGTTAAACAAGTGTTTTTGGACATTTAACTGCTCCCAAGGAGGGGGTGCCCCCCTCCCACATTACCTCCACAACAGGGACAGCACACAGGGCCACCCCCAGCCCCAGGGCCTGGTGCCACCGGCCGCTGGCACCCGAGAGGCCTCGTCTCCTCACACTGGCCAGGACTGGGAAAGCGTGCCTGGAAATGCAAGGGGAAAAGATTAGCACAAGAAATACCCTGTGTCTGCTGGGGAACAGGGATCTAAGAGGAGAACAACCCCTAGAAGCTGTTCTAGGGGAACTAGTCCGTACCAGGCTTCTGGAATGCAGCTGCGTAACAGTGAGTGGTAAGCTTGTTTCAAATTTTGTATTGTCACTTAATTATTATTACTGAATTATTGTTACTTAAGTGCAAGAAAATAAGACGAGCACAGTAACTAGTGCATTGTTAAGAGAGGAAATCTTATCTGGTATGAGCACACTGCTGGTAGTCAGTAATATTGAAAATCGGGTTAAAAAACATGCTTGAAAGTGATGTTCGGTACATGTAGGTGAGAAATGTGACAGGGAATATGGTACAACCCAGCGACACTCGGGCCTCCTGCGGCCAGTTTTCTTTACATCCCATGTCGTGCAAATGTCCCCCCAGGGTCAGGGCCTGTCACTGAAACACTCGAGCAGAAAAAGAAAGGAAAAGCACGGGAGGTAAGGAGCATTTCTTTGTTATGCAGCAATCTTCCTGAAAAAAGACCGGTCGGTTTTCCTCCTTGTGCGCGCTGTGGGGGCAGCACATCTCGCGCTGCGGGCGCTGTCCCAGCCCGTCCCCCCCGCCCGGCCCCGCCGCGGTACCTGAGGACGGAGCAGCAGCTCCGCAGCCACCGCCCGCCCGCCGCCATCTTGGGCCGCCCGGCGCGCGGCGCGGTGACGTCACCGGGGGCGGGGCCCGGCGGGGCGGGGGCGGGAGCGGCGCGTGCGGGGCCGTGAGGGCGGCGGTGGGAGCGAGGGACGGCGGAGCCGGCGGCGACCGTCGGGGAGGAGCCAAACCCTCCAGCACCTCCTCCTAAAGTGTTAGCGAGCCAGGCATTGCTTTATTCTGACCGGAGGTGCGTAGCGAGTCATTCCAGCCAGATACATCCCCTTTAAGGCTTTTCACGTGCTTATCCACTTTAACATTTTAATTTTTGGTTCCAAGTCACACCATTCCCTTCATTTAATTAGTGTTCTATCGTTTATTGGCTATTTTGGTCCACGTTCTTTGGACCTCTTATCATTCTTCCTCAGAGAATCTCCAGCTCTCAGGTTGTAATGTCTTTTTTAATCCCCTTTGCATCTTCCGATTACTCCAACATGTCTTTGAAGAACCAGAAATTTAAGATCCCCGATGTCCAACCTTCAACTTCCTCAAGCAAGAAGGGAGATTTAATCTCTGAAATAGAGCAGCACACAAACTCTAAGTGGTGTCCAGGTGTTGAAAAAACAAATGACTTGTGGGTAGAATTGCCTTGTTAAGGTTTAGGGCTTGACATGTTTCAGTAATCTCAGACCTGGGGCAGGTCTGAGCGAGGGGAGAAGGATTTCCACTGATAGTGGACACAGGGAATGCAGAATTTATGAGCCACAAGGACATGGGGCAGAACCCCCAAGAGTAGGAAGAAACTAATAAACCCAACTGAGCAACTGGGCTGAAACCGGCTCCACCGGGGTAAGAGGTGATTCTGACTGACCCAACAAACCCCCAGACCCAAAACAAGAGAAAGACTGAGCATGGCACTAATTCATATGAGAAATAAGAGAATCATTAACCAAAAGAAGATAGGACTTGTAAATAAACTGACAAGTAATTTCTGTCTCTCTGCCTTCACACCCTTAATTAGGCAGAGTTGGACAAGGCAGGACTTGTTTTATTGAGATATTGGTCGTGTTGGAATTGTGTTGCATCCCTCCTGTCCCTCTTTAGGCAGGGTGGGAGTCTCAGGAGAAAACTGCTGGGAGGCTTTTAAACATTTCAGGGAGACACAAAGAATCTGCAAGAGCCGGAAAAGATCAGCTAAGTGCATGCAGGTGGATACCTTTTCTTTTAATCTTTATTGTTTTTACATAAGAAAATAAGGTTGTGGTGAGGCTGTAAGGACTTGCAGGTTTGGCGCAGGGGGAAGAAGGGCCGTCCATCCTGTATGCCCGGCACTGCGGAACTGGTTGCCTCCGGAAAGCCGGTGGCTGCGGGAACAGGAGCAAGAGCAGGAGCAGAGCCCTCATTTGAGCACCAAGAAGTAGGTGGTCCAGCCAGCGAGGAGCAGTGCCCCGAGCAGCACCGTGTAGCTGAACAGCACGAAGGCCAGCAGCTCCCTCAGCACCTTGAGGACGTGGATGGCGAAGGACTCCGGCATCGCGCTCTCCGGCAGGTAGGATCCCTGGGGTTGGATGCTCCTGCTCCTCCCCGGCCTGTAAGCACAGGGACAGGGTGAGTCTTCCCGAGCAGGGAGACTGTAATTCACTGTTTCTCCCCAGTGGCTCTGCTGTGGGGAGAAACCTTGTGATCAGGAGGGTTGATGCCCACCTGGAATGTTGTTAGTGTCTGGTGGGACTCGTGTGCCTGTTCAGAGTCCTCCCGGGCTGTGCAGTGTTGAAAGAGAGTTTGGAATCTGATCAAAGTCTCCCAGTTAGGACTGTTAACGGAGCGGATGGAAATACAGACACAGGCCGTGGGCACGGCTGTGTGGGTGAGGCCAGAGGCTCTTAGAGAGTCCACTGGCTCCTGGAATCTTTCCCCTGTGGCAGCGGCTGGGGATCCAGGAAGCTTCAGGATCAGAGTGGCCGCTGATGGTGCATTACCAACAGCGTGTTCTGATCAAAGTGGTCAATTCCTCCAAGAAAGCCACCATTAATATTTAATGCTATAATTGCATCTAATGGAAATACTGGCACAAACTGAGCCTTTTGTTTAAGAATGACGAAAACTGAGGCTTAAATACAAGTTTGAACAGGCAAATATTTATATCTCACGTTAAAAATAACCTTTAAATGGGAGACATGGGGTAAAATGCTTTAGAATTCATCTTATAGCTTTATTTTAAAGTCATACTTTAAAGTAGCTTTGGAAGTAATTGCTTGATAGTTTAAAATTAAATCCAAACTCTTTCACAAAAATCGTTGGCTCCTTAGACTTAAAGCTGTGAAGATCCACCAAAAAATTCTATCATCTCTCCGATTTACATGTTCTTTTAAATTTTGATCACAGCTGTGCCTGATGAAAAATATCTGTGCTCTTGGTCAAGCACATAAAGGGAGTTTAAAATGAGACTTAAGATAAAGCAAACCCAAAAGGATTATTTCTCTTCTAAGCGGTCTAAAGCCAGCCAAAGTAAACTGAATTCTCATCCTGTCACTTAGAATGTTTTTTAAAGAGGTCTTCTGATAAAGAGTTCACTTTTGGCTGTTGTTAAAGAGTTCAGTCATTTCATTCTAAGCTCAGGCACATGTATATAGTATAGGAATTATTTCATTTTTAAAGCAGCCATGGTTTCCCCGTTGTTCAAGGCACTGAAGTTTTCTATCCACGGGCTTTACGGGATTTCTGGTTATCTGGAGAGATAAAGAAATGAACTGCTTACCCAGGCTCTAGTGTGTCAAGGTCCTGCTTCTCTCTAGTTTTGTTCTGCAGCTGTCCCTTGGATTTCTCTCTTCCAGGGGGTTTGTGCTGTGGGCTGATCCCGCTGTGATCCGCTCCGGAGCCGGGAGTACCGGGGTGTGTGTGCAGGACTGGTGCACTCACTAGGTGTGGTCAGGGCGGTTATGATACGACACAGCACGTCGTGCTCGGAGCAGCCAAACAGCTCCCCTTCCCCAGGGGGCTGCTGCCAACAGCATTTCCTGGGCTTAAGCACCAGGGCTTGGTGTTACCAGGTCAAAAACTGCACTGGTTTAGTTGTGGGGTTTTTTCCTCTAGCAAAATGTGTCATCTTACACTTTGTTCTCTGGGAGGCTGCTGTGCCTCTTGCTCTATTCCCTGGGAGCCTTGTGCTCTGTGGGCCACTTGGGGAGGAAGAGGAGGATGCTCACACACAGCTGGGGCTGTGGGTCCCAAGGGTGGCACTGTGCAGACTGAGTCTGGCTCTTTTACCAAAAGATTGGGCTGAAGGCAGCCAATGCCTGCACTGTCACCAGGTCACTGCTCTGGTGCCACCTTCGTCCTCCCAGGGTGTCACCCTGACCTTTCAGAGCACGAGCACTGCAGCCCCTTTGCAGTGAGGGGAGAAGGGAGCCAGGTTATATGTTTATTTTTAGCAAAACTCCTTTCTGATAATGCTGTATGAAAAGTGAAAGTGTTCAGGGGTAGAGGTTGGGGGATGGTTTTTTTTTTGCTTGTAACGCAGACAGCAGAGAGAAGGAAGATCATGTTCTGCAGATCAAATCTCTTGCCTACAAATATATTATGATGTAGAAAATGGCCCCTTAATTTAATTAGGCTCCCTTGTTATCAAATTATTATCCACATGGTCAGCAGGGCCTTGGACAGCAGCAGAACATAATCAGCTGCTCAGGAAGCCTGTTAAGTAGTAATTGCTCCTCCAGGGAATTATCAATGTCAGGATGGCTTTTTTTTTTATTTTTTTTATTGTTGTTGTTGTTGTTGTTGAATAGTTCCAGGAAGAGACTTTCTCTAGGTGGAGTGGCCACACAGCTCAGTGCTGGGGCAGGTCTGCAAAAAAACAGGCAGCAGTGTTGGTGATAAATTAAGAGTTTACCAAGTGTCTGGGGTTTTGCCTCTGGTGTTACTAACAAACATGTTTTGCTGGTCCAGGGGGAGAGTTAGGTCAGCTGGTGCAGTGGGGCTTTGCACGGTTTCCTTTATTCACTCGTGGTGCAGCTTTTACGCAGCATGACCTCAGTTCACAGACCAGCCTGATCAGGACTAAACATTTCCTCAGGATTGGTTCACTTCTTAAGATTTAAAAATAAATAAAATAAAAACTAAAAAAAAAAAAATCTGGAAATTTCGATAGTACAAAGACTCCTCAGGCCAGGCCAAGGACACTGTAAGGACTGCACTGAGTCACATTGTTTCTTGTTTTCCTCTGCACAGTAACATCTAATTTTTGATCCAAAGCTAATTCAATTTTCTTTTTAAATACTCTGAAACTGCAGAAATAACACAGAGGAAGGCAATCCACGCTTACTCCTTACATCATTGTCAAAGTTAAATAATTTCTTTTTTTTTTTTTTTTTTTAAATCTGCATGTTGCCCACCCACCTCAAGTAAAGTCTCTGAAGACTGAAACTGTATTTTTCTTTAACAGTCAAGAAATCCCACAGCTATTTCCAATGCAGTATGTTAGGTGGCAGAACAGAATGAAAGTTTGAATGAGTTTAAAGAAAAAACATTCAGATATTAAAAAATTTGTTTTAAGTAATTCAGTTGTCTTGGGGTAGGGGCAGAAGAACACAGCTACCACAGTGCAGGGTTTTATTTATTTTTGTATTCCAGAGAGAGAGTGCAAACACTTCCAAAAAAAGATCAAATACATCTTTATTTTATTCTAATAACTGGAGTTAAGCAGACAGAGGGGGCCATGAAGGGGCTTCATTTGGCAGAACTCAGAAAATAAAACATGCCCAAACTCACAGTCACAACTGTGACAACTTGGAAAAATGAAGGTGTTTACTGGGCCACATTATGCAGGATAACTAAAAGCAGAAACGTTTGGTAGGAAAGTGATTTGTGGTTTGTTTCTTTTTAGTTGTCTTTAACTATTTAGGAGTCCCTAGTGGGGGCTGTTAAAGCCTGTGGGTACAGTGACTGTGCCCCCCAGGCACCAACACCACCCCTGCTCTGCCTTCCCAGCCTCTGGAAGCTGCCTCTTCTACACACTGGCTCAGCAACACCCAGGGCCCAGCCACCAAGCCCGTGGAAAATTCCATTTTATAAGTTTGAGCTCTACAACACCTTGTGACAGGGAGTTACCACCGTTTATAACCTCAGCAGGGGGGTGAAAAAAGTGTCTGTTTTAAACCTGCTGTTTACTGGGTCCCTGTTGTTGCTGGTTTTGGCCCAAGTCCCACCTGGGGAGTGTCTGTGTGTCTTCAACCATCAGCTCCTGACACACTGATGTAATTCATACTCTGGAGTAGCTTTCCACAGTCAGGTGGGAGTACCTGGGACAAACAAGCCACCTCACAATGATCCCTTCAAGAATAAAGTGAAGGCACATAACTCTGACAAACACATCCAGTGCATCCATGGAATGTACCAAGCACCAGAGAGAGAGAGAGAGAGAGAGAGACTGGGAATAGTGGTACGAAATCAGGAACAGAAAACATTCTGCCTCCATCTCCCACTAAAACTAAACTGAAAGAAAAAAAAGCAGCAATTTGCCAAAGAGAAGGACCAGGGCACATCCCCAGTCCCCCCATGCTTGGTTGCCAGGTCAGACCACGAGCAGGGATTTCTCATTCTCTCCCATGGTTTATTCCATCCTTAGTGCCTTCCAGCACTGCTTGTTTAATAGGAAGTTCCACAAATGGCTGGAACACAAGTGCAGAAGGGATGAGGGTCACTGGATCATGAGCTGGTCTCAGGAGAGCTCCTTTCAGTGCCGTGTTTCTCCAGTGTTCAAGCAGCAGAGCCAGGACCAGATGTGCCTGTGTCACACAGGGCCTCTCGCTTTACTGTCTCTCACCACACCCCCTAGAAAGGGGCAGGCTCCAGTTTTTCCATCAAGGATTTGATCCAGGTTGTTCCATTGATGAGCTTTGTGGTGGCAATGACGTACTCTGTGCCTCCATCTTCCATCTGGGACAGGAACCTCAGCGCAGCGATCTCGGCGTACGTCACCCCTCCCAGGAAGAACACCAGAGTGACCCTGTTCTCCCCGTGCTGACCTGGGGAGCCAGGGAAAGGGGCAGGTTGGCTTAGTTTGAGTTTTACATCTCCTGTGCATCAACTGTCTGATCTAAAACTAAACTACAGAGAGCAGCTGAATTAGGGGGAAAATTTATTGGGTGAATCCAGACCCTGCTCCCGCCCTGGAGTCTCTTTATAGATGTGCTTCTGCCTGACCAGTTTTAATGCTGGGTAGGTGAAGCTGACATTCTTTGTAAAGTAATTTTACACACTAAAATCACAGATTGGAGTTTATTTTAGTACTCTGATGGGAAGTTAAAACAATTTGTCACAGGATGGTTAGTTAGATCTAATACTGCAGAGGGACAGGGAGGCCTGGACTCTGCCAGCCCCTGATTTCAGTTTGCCTCATTCCAGCCTAAGAGAGATGCACTTCTCTTTAAAACAAGGGAAAACAAGGCAAAACTTACGCTTTTTCTGAAGGCCAGTGGGTAACTGCTGCCTCTCCTCAAAATGGGGCCCTGGCAGCATCTTCAGCACCTCCTCGATGCTCCTCCAGCCCGGGCGGGCCAGGAGCTGTGCCAGGCGCACGCTCAGCGGGGCGTAGCCGCTGTACACGTACGAGATGTCGTTGGGGTTCTGTGGGAGAGAGCACGGGGGGAGCAGCAGGTCAGAGCCCCCTCACGCTGCAAAACAGCACCACAGAAATAAATTACATGAAAAAAAAAAGGGTGTTCCTGCTGCACATAGTTGTGTGGTTGTATGCAGTGCTCGTGGCTGGTTTTACCTGTTCACCAGTTACCAGTGCCTGGTTACCTGTTCATTAACATCATCCATCCACAGGCGCAGGGTTTTCCTGATCGTGGGGTAGTTATTCCTGCCACTTGTCTGAGGTTTCAGCAGTCCAGCTTTTTCCAGGTTGTTTAAAGTCAATATATGTTCATAGCCATAAGTCTGCAATATGAAGAAATCAACTTTAATACCCTGTCAGTAACCCATGACCAGAGTGTTAAAAAAAAAAGGCAAAGATATTAATTTAAAAAAAGTGTTTGTTTAAAAGAGTTTTTTAGTTAAGATCTCTCTAGAGTGTATCCTATTTAGAGTGTTTAAAACATAACAGTACAAAGAGCAGTGATATAAACCACTGTATCTACGTGTTGTAACACACACAAACACCCCCCCAGGCACTGCTGTCAGCCCAGACTGACTCTCTCTGTTCCCTCTGTGCACGCTGGAACTCAACACTACCCTGGTTTAAGATGTGTCTGCCTAGAATGCAAGTGTTGTAGAGCTGAGGATTTGATATGGATTTTCTCAGGACTTTATTGATCCAGAAGTTAGAGCCCAACCTGGAGAATCTCTCTCTTGTAATGGTCCAGAACCTTCTGCTTCAGTCCACTGTTGCACATGGATTGCAAGCAAACAAGACGTAAGATCTTGATTAATGGATGTTTTTGAGCTATGCAGTCTTCAATGTAATTGTTAACCTATTAAATAAAATACATAAACTGTTATTTAAAGAACTGTTAAAGTGCCCAGAAGACCTAGAAAGAAAGATATAGTTTGCTCAGTGTCTCCAAAACAGCAAGAAAGAGGGTCCAACTGCTCTCCAGACAGCTCAGAACCATCTGCAAAACAGTGACCCAGGTTCCACCTGGGCTCTCCCTGAAGGATGGCAGTTCCACAGTCAGCAGCCAGACCTCACCTGATGCACTAAAAAATTCTAATGAACCATCTTCAACGTTCCACCGATCCCTCACAGCACACAGTGGCCCTGCCCAGGTCAGACCCCCCGGGTACAGCTGCATCCTGGCAGGGACAGCTATTTCAGCGAGGCAAATCACCAGACATCATCTACATCAGATATTTCCTCTCTCAAAAAAACCCAAATGGAAAAAAACCATTTTTGAAGACATAAGAGTCACTAATTGTCATTATCTGCTTACCTTGTCTGTGTCTATTCCAGACATGAACTCTTGCTCCACTGTTAAATTATCGAAGAAATCTTCAGATGCTTCGGGAAAAGAATGAAAATCAACACAGCAGCAACAGACAGCTAATTTTCTACTTTTAACCTTTCAGCAGAGATGCACTGGATGGAGCAAAGCCAGTTTTTGCCAGGTTGAGCAATGTCCATCAAGTCATCTGTCCTCTGGCTGTATTTAAAGCAGCCCAAGGGGGTGCTGAGCACATACTCACTGGTGATGTCCTTGATGAGCTCTGCGATGGAGGTGTGGTTGGCCAGCGAGCTCCTGGCCGCCTGCATGTGGGGCAGCTGGGACACAAACTGCTTGATCTCCCCCACCGTCTTCGCGTGGTGCCTCTCCTGGAGAAACCCATTGCTGAGGTTAGGCCTTGTGCACGTCAGGAACACTGATTAGGTCATTTGATCATGGAAAGCTATTTTACTGTACTCACTGCACCTGCACGAGTTAGAGATATGTGACCTTTCAGATAAAAGACTTTAAATGCTTTCACTGAAGTCACAGCACTACCTGCAACAGCATCTGGATCAGTGGAAGAGGCAGGACATAATACAACAGGATCGTCAGATTGCTTGTCTTCCATTACACTTTATCCAACCTTAATCCACCTTTGTCTGACTCCAGCCATCACTACCTGCTCTCCTCCATTTCCCTACCAGGGAAAACTGCCTTTTTCACACAAAGAGGAATTACTTTGCTGGCTGCCAGGAAACCTGGAGCTCTAGGCCAATGCTGTCAGAGCTGGGGGGATATTTCTCCTGGGAGCGGGAGTGAAAGGTGCTGGGAGCTGGGTTGGCAGGCTCTGCCATTCCCTGTACCTGGCTGCAGCAGTGTCCCAGGCTCTGAGCCAGGATGTGCTGAAACCGCTGCAGAGTTCAGTTCTCAGAGCAGTCCAGAGGTCTGCACTGCATTTGGGTCACTTGCCTCTTGCTGCAACTTGGAATAAAAATAATACTAATTTGACTCGGATGTGAAGGATTTAAACGGGCAAGTGCAGGCAGGACAGTGATAATGATGGAGCCTGCAATCTAAGAAGTCCTCTGCTGCCAATATGCTGCTGTTTCATTATCACCTATTACCACTGACAATTTGTTAAAATTCTCTTTTTTTTAACAGCCAGTAGGAATAGTCCAGCTTTAGCTACTCCAGCACTGGTACTGCGGAAGCAACATATACTAGGAGAGGAGGCTGAGCACTCAGTATTTCAGTTAAGGTACAGCTACCTCATCTTTGATGTGGCAGAGGTGAAGGGACTAAAAAAACATAAAGGACATACAATCAAAGAGTATAATGAGTTCTCTTGAGAATCCCCATGAAGTCTGAAAGCCGAGATCTCAGTTTCTTTATGAATCATCAACAGGATGTTTTCAAACAAAACCACAAACATGCCCCCCACAACTTTCCAGCTCTGTCTATGGTGACACATGAGCATGATATTACAGGTTAAAACTTCTGCAAGGCAACTGTCTTTTCCACATTCCTATTGTTTTTCATGCCAGCCATAATAAGCTGTTCTGGAGTTTTATTGCTTAAAGCCTTTTCTCTGCATTCTCAGCAAATACAAAGGGAAAAGGACTTTTCAGTGAACAGGTAACAAGAGCAGCAAAGTGGAACTGAACAGCACAGTAAAACTGAACTTTGGCCTCTTGCAGAGGGAAGCAGCACCTGACTGTCCTGCAGACCAAGGGATGCAATTCCTGTTGTGGAAACTATGGACTCACAAGGCAGAAGCTCTGAGGAAAAGGAAAGCCCCAGAACAGACGTGTGGGGAGAAGAGGAGGATCCACATTACTACAGGATTCTTCAAAGGAGATTCGACCAACATCTCCCAGTCTGAGTGGAGCTGATCTCACCCCAGGGCAGGGGAACAGTCCGGAGTGGCTTCTCAAGACTATCTGTTTTTTCTCTGCCTGGGGCATTACTCTGTGGCAGCAGCTCAAGCTGCCAGTCACTGCCCTGCTGAGGGCAGACTGTGACTTAGCTGATGACAAGTACACCCAAGGGATGCACCGTTGGATCCAGGCCTCACCTCAAAGGCTGCTGAGATGATCTTGGCTTTCTTGCTGAGCACTGACCCCACGGCATTGAAGTTCTTGTCGCGGATCTCGGCGTACAGCTCCTCTGCAGAGTTCAGCTGCAGCTTCTTGGGTTCCGTGGGGAGATCCTTCCCACCCTCACCCTGCTTCTTCGGGGCAAACTTCTCAGGAGGGAGTTTCACATAAGCTACCAAATGCAGAGAAATTACCCTTAAAGGACTGGAACTTCACCACCAGAAGTAATGATTAGCAGGCTGTGGGAACATGCCCCCTGGGCTGGAAACAGCTCTGAGCAGCAGAGCAAATATAAACACCCAGACCCCTCAGTGCTTAGGTGTTAATTAAGGAGTCTCCCTGCACTCACCCAGGGACCTACACAAACACACGTGATCAGAACCCAAGTGCCAGCTGCTTTCAGAGAGGCTTGGATGAGCCCTGCAGCCAGTCCAGTCCAGCAGTAGAAATTAAGAGCCCATAAAGGCCTCTCTGGAGTTTTCTGACTACCTCCTGAAGAGAAGGAGTACCCTCTGAATGGGCCCCAAAACCTGTCCCTGTCCCCTCAGTGTGACACATGATCCAGCCAGGCTGGAGGGTGAAGGCACACACTATTTCTACTTGTACACCATGTGTTCTGTGGCTGCACCCAGCCAGCATCCAAAATATGCCCATTCAATAACCACACACTGTTCAGCTCCCCCTCCCAGGCAAAAAGAGCCAGAGTGGATCTTGATGGGCTCCAGCTTGGGACTGAACCAACCTGCACTCACTTCAGCTGAGCTGCTCCAACCCCACAGCCATTTAGTGAAGCAGAAACCACTGTGACACACTGCAACCGGCTCCAGCACATGGGAAACCTCCCCTAGGACACGGGAAACCCCCCTTCCCCACAAAACTCACTGTTCTGGATGCCATAGATCTCATCTATCAGCCCCTCGTACGTCAGCTGCGTGGCCAGCGGCGTCAGCAGGTCGACGTTGCGGTCCAGCAACAAGAGGGTATCAAAGACGGGAAATATGGAGTTCTGGCTCCCAGGGAACTCACGCTTCATCCTGATCATCATGTTGGCCACGTGCTGAAAGGAAATCACATCAGGCTGGTTACAGTCCAGGCCACGGCAGATGGATTTGAGCTGAGCCCAAGCACACGCTCGTGCAAGCGTGGGCACAGCCCTGGGTTAAAAGGAAGAGAATGGCCAGAGGTACAGACTGGCTGATGGACAGGGCAGGATGACACAAAGAAAACAAAGTCCTTCTCTGCTGCTCTCTGCAACTTAGCAAGATAGCAACTGGCCACAGCACTGCCTTCACCTCAAGCTGTTCTCTCACCACAAAAGGTACCAATTAAACCACAGGTTGATCAGAGAGAAGGAAAAGGACAAGTGAGTGTCGTGGCTGGATTAAAAAACACCCAGAAGTGCATTTAATCAAACAACCCTTAAGGCAGTTCCAAAGAACAAGATGCATTTTTTCATCCTCACCCGAGCACAGTCGCCCTTCCCAAAAATCTGCGGGATGGTTCCGTAGAGAGCCTGCAGTGTCATCAGCCCCTTTGCTGCATGGTACAGACTGGTCTGGTCACTCTCCAGGTAACATTCCTAAAGAACAAGAAGGATTCTGATAAGAGGTGTTGATCCAACACAGCTGCTTCCACAGCAGTGTGAGGTTCATATGAACAGTTCAGACAAGACACAGGCTGGGAAAAAACTGTGGCTGTTGGACCTTATTATTTGTGCCATTGCTATAGCAAATCATTTGACCAGACCAGACACTACAGTATTTCTGAACTCCACACACAAATCCAGTTTGATGGAGCAAGAGAGCCAGAAAGTGACTGCAAGGAGCCTCTCCTGCTAATTAGGCCAATCTGAGCACCCAACACCTCATGGTAGCTGCAAGCCCGGACATGTCCTCTGGGCTACACTTCATATGGCAGAGAGGGCCAAAGAAACTCCCAAACCATCCTGTCCCCAGATGCAGCACTCTGGGAACACAGGACACACAGCTGGGATGTGCCAGCTGTTAGTGCTCAGTGCAGCTCAGTGCAGGATGAATTCCTGACTGCGCAGCGACACAAACCGTGCTGGCTCCTCCTGACAACTGAATGCTCCAAGTCAGGAATGCCCCATCTGTGATAACAACAGCAGCAGGTAAAGCTGGAGGGACTGGGTGCAGCTCCTTGTAGTGACTGTTCCTTCAGCGTTTAGTGTGCAAACACACAGGGAAGTTCAGGCTCAGTTCAGGCCTCAGGAACAAGTCACATTTGCTCTGCAAGGTCTTTCCCTGCTGTGCAGGTCCCCCCACAAACCCTCTGAGAGCTGCTGCACCGACACCAACGGCCAACCCAAAACCACAGAGGGTTTTCCCTCAAAGCACTCACCTTGAAGGCGCTCTCGGACTCCATGGAGAGCAGGTCCCCATCGAAGGGGATGAGGTCCAGGCTGTACTGCTCGCGGTGGATGAAGGAGCCCAGCACACCCTGCTCCTTCAGCCACTGCTCGCACAGGAGACTGCGGCGTGGCACGAACAGGATGTGGAAATCCCTCTGGGGAGAGCGGCCTCTATCCTCCCTGGAAGAGCCACAGCAGGAGCACTGCACTGGGTTATTATTGCCAACTCCCAGCTTCGCATGTTACAGTGCCCAGGATGCACAACCCAGCCGAGTGCAGGCACAGGTCTGGCACCAGGGCAAGGGGACTTGGTTGTCCTGCAGTTCCCAAAAGGAGCATCAATCCAAGCATGACTCATTCCAGCTAATTAAAAGGAACATATATCCTCATAAGGAGGAACAGATCCTCTGCATGGCAGCCAAAGAGAAGCCCCTCTCTCTCCCCACTCAAGCCCCCCGAGTGGCTGTGCTGCAGTTTGGTGTCTGCACGTGGTTCCTCGTTCCCTGCCCAGGTATAACAAGCCAGCCGGTGGTTCAGACCACACCCGTCCCCTGGCCGCCCTCCCCTGCCCGCGGTACCTGAGCACGTTGTCGGTGATGATGTCCATCAGCTCCAGCTTGGGCCTGACGAAGAAGATGATGTTCTTGACGTCGGCCGGGGGCAGCCGGCCCGGCTTGAGCGTGAACATCTTCTCCACCTCATGCTCCTGTGCGGGGGCACAGGCGTCACCCGAGAGCGGCGCGGCCGGGGCAGGGTTGGGAGCCTCCCCTGACCCGCCCGGCGCTTACCTTGAGCAGCGAGTACTGCGCGATCAGCCCGAAGGGCCCGGTCAGGTACTCGTCCCACACGATGGCCTGGAGAGGGGACAGCGAGGTCAGCAGGGGACAGCGGGGTCCGCGACCCATCCCCATCCCGGCCCCGCGCTCCCACCTTGGACCCCGCGCTCCCACCTTGGACCCCGCGCTCCCACCTTGGACCCCGCGCTCCCACCTTGGACCCCGCGCTCCCACCTTCGGTCCCGCTCCCCTCCCGGTCCCCGCGCTCCCACCTTGGAGCCCGCACACTTGTCGAGGAACTCGCGGAGCTCGCGCCGCCCCGCCTCCCTCAGCGCCGTCAGGTTCACCCTGCCCGAGCTCAGGTGCGCCGCCATGGCCGCCCCGCCCGCCCGCCCACGTGACCGCGGGGCGGGGCCGCGCAGGCGCGCCGGGCTCGGCCCCGCCCCGCCCGCCGCTGTGAGGGCCGGGAGCGGGAGCGTTGGGGGGCACAGCCCGGAATGCCGAGAGCGCCCTGTAGGGTTACTTATATCTGGCCAGTGTCAGCAGTAGTGCGACATCAGGACCAGGGAAGGGATTCTCTCTCTGCTCGGCACCGGAGAGGCCACACCTCGAATGCTGTGTCTGGTTCTGGGCCCCTCAATGCAAGACAGACATTGAGGGGCTGGAGCGAGTCCAGAGCAGGGAACGGGGCTGGGGAAGGGTCTGGAGCACCAGGAATGGCTGAGGGAGCTGGGGGGGGACTCAGTCTGGAGAAAAGGAGGCTCAGGGGGGACCTTCTCGCTCTCTCCAACTCCCTGACAGGAGGGGGCAGCCGGGGGGAGGTCGGGCTCTGCTACCAGGGAACAAGGATAAGAGGAAATGGTCTTAAACTGCAGCAGGGCAGGTTTACTTTGGACATCAGGAAGAATTTCTTTACAGAAAGGGTGATCAAGTATTGAAGGGGGCTGCCCAGGGAGGTGGTGGAGTCACCATTCCTGGAGGTGTTTAAGGAAAAGTGGGATGTGGTACTCAGGGCTCTGGCCTGGGTGACAAGGTGGGGATCAGTCACAGGTTGGACTTAATGATCTTGGAGGTCTTTCCCAACCTGTGATGTACAGTGCAGTCCTTGGCTGACCCCACACAGAACCCCTTAACACTCCAAACAGAACAGAAAGGTAGGAAAGAAAACACACTTTTTTTTTTCCAAAATATAACTTTAATATATATATGCATATATACACACACACCACACACTCACTATATAGAAGCTGAAAGAATGCAAAACAGGGATGTCCCACAAACTGTTTCAGGTGTGCACAGCATATGGGTTTCCAAAAACCCCCAGCAGCTCCGTTCCTTCCTTACCTGCGCTGGGTTTCCATGTTTCACACCAAACCACAACCCAGAGCTCACGGCACCGAGCAACATCACAGTCAAAGGAGTAAAGGAAAATAAAGATGAAATATTTCTCAACTCAGTCCAGTGTCAAAAAAAAAAAAGCTTAAAAATCTAAATGTACAAATTCAGCCTTAAAATGGTTTAGTGCAAATATGAAAATTAACAGCATATTTTTAAGGTATTTAAATAAGCTTTAATATAACTCTAGTGCTTCATTCCTATACATGTTTTCCCATCAACAGATGCGACAGCACGGAAGCATTTCCTGTTACGGGCGGGACAAACCCAGAACCTGGGAAAAAACAGCATAAAGTCACTTGTTAAATCTTTTATTTACCTTCGTAAAGTTTGTTAAAAAGGGATAGGGGTTATTTATTAGTGGAGGAGCAAAAATTTATCCATTCACTGCCTGTGAGGCGGACGGGCAGGGGGAGCGGGAGGGGCAGAACCGCTGTCCCTTTCCCTGACATTCAGCACACGCAGCTGCTGGTGGTTCCAAAGGTCCGTGGGGGGGCCCAGGGCCGGTCCCTCCCCTGCCATCAGAAGGTCTCGTCGTCGTTGCACTCGGCCGTCCAGTGCCCGAACACCTCGCAGGTGTCGCAGTAGGGCCGCTCCTCCCGCCGGCTGCCGTGGTGAGCCGAGTGCGGCGGCTCCTCCAGCGCCTGCGCCTGCGTCGGACAGTCCTCGGTGTCGTGCAGGTCGAAGCAGCCGCAGATGTCGCAGAACAGGCGCGGTTTCTTCTTGGACAGGCTCTCCTCCTCACTGCAAGGGCAGCACAGGTCAGGGGGACACGGTTCCTTCACACAGGAGCGAGGCCTGTGGCCCTGCCCTGCACTGTGAGCTCTGTGATTACTGAGGCTGAGGAACTGCCACAGAGCTCAACGAGCAGCAGTTACAAACCCCTCCGGAAGATCTCAGCTCCTCCACCACCCTGCAGTGCCCCCACAATCCCCTACACCGCAATATTTACTACACAACACGCTGTTTGTGCACAAATACAGACATTTAAAAGAAACACACGTAAACTAGTTTCTCTTTTCCCTGGAGGGATCTGAAGTCACAATATATCAAACAGCTTTTAGTTCTGTTTCTCTGGACTATTCTATTTAGTTCTCTTTCTCTCCCCATCCCAACACAGCTACGGCCCCTTGAGAGCAACGACCCTTCTCCTGCACTTGGGAAGGGCAGATCCACCAAGCCTGACAACAAACATGTCACAGTAAGTGAATGTTTGTGATCCATAACCACAGAGAATCATTTGCACCACCAGGAATATCCCAGTGTAAAAAGAAGGCTGGATTCAACCACTGAACTCCAGAGAAATCTCCATCTGTCCCTCCTCACGGCTGAGATCAGGCTGGTGCATCGTGCAGATCCCAACCCGCTGCTACCAACAGTTCCCAAAACATGAGCCCAGGTTTCCCTTGGGATTTATACCTGTCATAGTTATTTATCTCCTCGTCGTTGCCATTGAGGGCGGCTTCACACATTCTTTGTATCTTCAAGTTCAATTCCTCGTTTCGCCTTTGCAGATCCACTATCACTGAATTCAGGAAGTCGATCTGGGAGAGCCAAGGACAAGGACAGTCAGAGGAGCAGGGGGTGGCACCTCCCACAGCCCCAGCCCCGAGCTCAGCACTGCTGAATGCAACCAAGGAACACTTGGCAAATCAACAGTGAATGAAATAAAGGAAGCCAAGAAGTGGAACCAACCTCGCCCTGGTGCAAGGAAGGGTTGCCATCCGCAGGTGAATTCAGGGAGGCAGAAAACCAGAAAAAGATTGGTGGTTAGTGCATGTTCATGACACCTCCTATCACTGCACAGCTAGGAAGGACATTTAATCACTGGGACTGACACTGGTGATCTAATATAACGAGCAGAAGGTGATTCTATTCTAACCATCTTTCCTAGGCATTTGTTGGCACAGGCCCCTGTGATACAGCAGCACTTCACGTGGTCACTCTGACTATCACACTCTGAATCACATTTCTCCTGGTCCCAGCACGTGCCAACTGAGCACCTTCCCTCTCCACTGAGCACCTTCCCTCTCCATTGTGGCCAACCCTCGTTCTGAGTCAAGTTCTGCAGTTGGGAACAAGCCAAGGCCAACATTTTCAACTGCAGCAGCTTAGAAGTAGCTCAGGAAGCCCGTTTCTCCAATTTGGCAAGCACCAGATTCAGGTGGGCCATGCCTTTCGCTCATTCACATCCAAGAAACCCTCGGAAAGAAGGCCAGGGAGCAGTGAGTTTGCTCTGCTGGGCTGTACCTCACTGACAGGTCAACCCTTGCCACCCTTGATTCCCTGCTTCCTCACGTTCCCATAATCTGAACTGTTTCTCCAGTACCACTCATCCCTTCATTCTTAATATTTACTGTCATTTCAGAAGCTGAAGGCTACAAGAAAAATCTGCCCATTAAAATCCCGACTGACAAAACCTGATAGGAACTGTCTTTGGATTTCCCTCCCCTATGGCCCCACTGCTGTTTTAGCATCTCATGTCCACATCCAGTACCTGCTTCTCTCTTGCAATCTCCTCCTGAAGTAGATTCGCAGCGTCCCCTTTAAAGAAAAGAAACCAAAGCCGGTGTAATGTGACACAGGGGGTGGCTCGGGCTGAGACTGAAACAGTGTCACAGTCTCTGGTCTCAACCTTCCAGCTGAAGGCACAGACAGTGGGGCAGGTTTTGCTTTACCTGAGGAGCTTGTTACAGTTAAAGGCTGCTCGTTGTTTTCCTTGAGTTTTTGCTCCAAGTTCTTCACCTTTTCCTCAAGTTTCAGCTTGTCAGACTCCAGGGACTTCACCACTGACTGCAGGGTTTTTGCAGAGGCGTTTTCTCCGCGGAGCACCGTGATCTGCAAGAGTTATGTGAGGGCTTGGGCCTTCCAGCACAAAGGCAAAGCAAAGCACTAAGACCACATCCCTCACAGCCAGGGCTAAAGAGCACCAAAAACATGTGCCAGGAGTCACCTAACTCAGCACAGGTATCCAAAGATTTAATGCTAAGGTTTAACTGTACCACTTTAAAGAACAATCAGGCAGCACACAAAGCCTCTGCCTGTAACTTAATCAAAATTAGGAACCATTCACTATTCCCCATTTACCTCATGTCTGAGTTTTTCCAGTTCCTCATCTTTTTGTGTGATCAAGGCACTAGTAACATTGATGGATTTCTGCAAGGATGCTCTCTCTTCATCAATTTCTTTTTTTAAAGTCGATTCTCTAAAAGAAAACCAAATACAACCAGAAATCATCTAATGAACGGATAACTGCAGTGGCCTAAAGTAGTTTTATTTAATTTCAAGTATTAAACTACTGTAAGAAGTGGTTCTTAAAAAAACAAATTACAATTCTGTACTTGACTAGGTTTTAAATATGTATAAACATTTCAGATGTTACAACTGTGGAAACAAAGCAAAAACTTTACCTAGGTAGTACATGCCAGAATCTGCATAGCACCGTATCCATTTGAATTTAAAGGAGCAAGTTAACAGACTGGGGAGATACAGGATAAACAAACATGTTGCACAGTGTTCCACAAAACCTGACTTGAGAGTTTTGTTACTTCTTGAAAATTATTAACAAGCAACAAAACAGGCATGCAAAGCTCATTGTACAGGTTGTCATGCAAAGCATGGATGAGGCTGGAAATATCAGCTGGTCCTCACTAATTTCAGTGACATCATCATTTCCTGCACACGGACTTGGAGAGTTTCTGGGCCTTTAACAACAACAGTTTCAGCACGAAACCATATGGGACTTGTTTGACTTTGTGGAATAAGGGTTAAAAAGAAATTTTCCAAAGCAGGCACAACCCCCTTCTGTGTACGTATGTCCAGTTTTCCCAACCTTTTCCATGGATCTAATAGAGATACAAGTTCTGCCTAGAATTCCTGCCTCAAGGCACCCAAAAGTTCCTTTAAACACTACGTTTACTTTTCTCCAGGAAAAACTTGCTTTCCAGCACAGCCAGCAGTGCCCCAGCCGGCTGCCAGCTCTCCAAGCTCCTGCAGGTGCAGGGATTCCAAACCACACCGCTGTCTCCAGGACTGCCCCAGGAGTCAGGATCCTGTGTGAGGATGCTCAGGGCACAGCTATCGAGTTCAAATGGCAAAGTTTTCATCTCTACAATATCTACAGTTAGTGAGAGCCACGATACCCAGACATGAAACACAACAAACCTCCCCAATCGAGGGAAAGGGGAACTCAACAATGAGAGCACAATCAACGCAATTCCTTCATTGTTCAGATTGTACTCGGGAATGGAAGCAGCAAGTGGAGAATCTGGGGTTTAGAAAAGCTGAGGCAGCTACCAAACAGGAACCAGAGGGTTGATTTGGTTCTGGTTGTTTCGGTTTTGGTGTATTTTCACAATGAGAGAATCAATAGAAGCAGAAACACAACAACTTGCAGACTGAGCAATCTCGCCTTCAAATCCAAGTTATCATCCCATTAATAAAACCCAACAGGGCACCAGCATGAAACAGATCCCCTTTGTCAACCCTGAGTCAGCAAAGCACTAAAGCACAACAGCCGTGTCCGTGTCCTTCAGCAGAATTCCAAACATGCTCCAGCCTAACCCCTGGTTTTCAGTGCTTTGCTGAGCTGGATCAAAGGCACGTGGTGCTGTGGGAAAGAATGTGCCACCAGTGCAAGGGGTGCTGCTGACAGAGCAGAGCCGCCCTCTCCAAGCCACAGAGCTGCAAATCCAGGATTTATTGGGAAGTAAACAGTGAGTACATCTGGGAAGCACATCTGTGAGTGGCTGCTCACAAGCTCTGCTGTCCCCAAGACTTCTCCCGAGCTCCCCTGTGCTGAACACGCAGCTGTGGGAGGGCAGATGGAAAGCCCAATGACTCAGCTCCTGCTCAGGAGCTTGTGATTTAGCCAATGTTTCCACTTGGTCAGATCTTCATGGAGAGATCAGGACCAAACAGACGCTCTTTGCACAAATACGGATCATTCGCCATTTATCGGGCTTGGCTTCAGCACCACAGCCCTGAGGGGCTGAAAAAGGCAAACAGTTGGGAAGGATAGAAAGAAGAGGTTTACAAACTCAGTACAGGAGTCTCCAATACTAAAACACAAAGGGAGAGAAACGAGAGAAGAAAAGAGGAGAGAAAACAAGAGGGGAAGAAGGTCCCTGTGCGGGAGCTTTGGTTTTAACTTTCCCAGGACACTGCTCCACTGCTCCAGGGGAGACCCAAAAATGCTGGAACTGAAGAACCTACAACCAGAGTAGGTGGCTGGCACTACCCACTGATCCAGAAGTGTGGAGCACAGTCCACTTCCAGAGTCTCAGCTGGAAGTGCACGATGCTGGAAGCACCACGTGCAGTGGGAGTCACAGAGACAGTGAATGTAAGGAGCAGATGCTGATTGTGAAATAACTGAGCTCGCAAAGAAAACCTTGTGGAAACTTTATTTTATTAGAAAAAAAATTGATTTGGGGAACTTAGATTTTTTTCCTGCCAGTTCAAGTCCAAACCATCCTCTTGCCAGCCCGGAGGTAAAGAAAACCAATAAAAATGACTTTTTCATTGCAGATGCCATTTTAAAACTGCACTTTTTTGAGGAGGTTAAACCATGCTCTGAGCAGTGTGTGGAAGTCATGGGGGAGAGGGTTTGGTTTTGTTTAAACATTAAAAAAGTCACCCAGATTCTTCCCTTACTACAAAAATAAGAAATTCTAAGAATGAAGCAAATACCTTAAAGTGCTACTGGGTAAGCTTTAAAAATGCAAGATAACAAGAACCACATGTTAGAAACATGGAGTAGAAATGCAAAATACTGTAAGGAAGAATGAAATTTGCACCAAGGGGCTTTTTTGTTTTGGTAAAAAATATATAGACTTTTTTTTTTCATAATACATATATATATATAGAGAGAGAGAGCTGAGTGTTTTACAAAACAAAAGCAAGACACCAAGGGACAAAGGCAGCCAAAATATGTACAACAACTTTACTTAAAAAAAATTAAAATTATTTATTGTAACGTGGATAGACTTTCTTGAGTCTTACCATTAAAGACACACAGATATAGCAAGGGAAGCAAGGGCAGGAAAGGGAAGAGAGAGGAATGAGATGAGTATCGATAAATAGCGAAGCTCAAAGACAGTCAGACATCAACCCACAGTGAGCCCAACAGCTGAGTAACACAGAACCCCCTCAGAGCCACAAACACCACACTCCTGTCACTCCCAGCTGGGCTATTCCATATAAGGAGATGCCAAAATAGGGGAAGAGAATTCCTGGGGGTGGAAGGAAGGTGAGGAAACCACCACTAGAGATTTGACTTAACTGGAACACAAAGATGGCTCTGGTTCACCTCAAATTCTTCAGACACAAGGAGGAAATTATCACTCCTCTTGCCACCAACTTCAGTGGAATTTGGGAATTTAGAAAGTTTGTTCACTATTTTTATTTAATTAGCTCTTTATTCAGCCTTTTTTTTGTGAGCAACTGGTGCCATGTGCTGGCATGTTCTGACCCCCACTGCCTGCACTTGGAAGCTGTTCCTGTTCCTCATTTTACCCTTTATTGCAGTTTATTCACCACTGCTGAGCAATGTCACAAACTTGGGCATTTCGGTGTAACCCACTGAAGGTAAAATTCACTTCAATTATTTCATAACTGTCTGGATTATTTCAGGCAGCTGAGTAAAAAAAGGAGAAGGAAGATCAGAGACACAGATCTTCCTTTTCAGAACTTACTAAAGAGTTTGTCTTTTAAAATGTCCTCTGTGAAACAGAACTGCTGGAAAGTACTGAAGGATTCTTGGTCCCCCCTCCGTCCTCCCTTTCCTCAAGTAACTTCCAGGAGTTACACTGTTTAGAACACATTTTAAAAGGTGTGGCTGGTGATGCAGCTCAGCAGGTTGGTGAAAGCTGGAGGTTCAGTTGTTCACTGGCCTCTTTGGAGTCCAGCTGATCCAACTCTGACATTCCCTGGGGAAGCATCAGCTTGGGAAACACCCCCTGTGCCTGCTGTCCTTCAGAAGAGGGGGAGATACAACAGAGCACGACCCACCTCCCAAAGAACAATTAGGGAATAAAGAAGGGATGAGTGACACCACTGAGTAGCCAAGGATGTGCATAAATACCCAAGTACCACTCACTGTTCTTTGTTGTGACCACTACAAATCCAGGAAATGTAACAGTTTGTTTTCCCTGGAACACTCGAGGTGTCGTGGGGAGCCCTGTTGTTTTTAAGGACTGATGTAACTACTTCTGAAAAGCCCCCATTTTCCCCAGGACACTGTGGCACTTGGCCACTGCACAGACAGTCAGTTTTGTGACTTGGGACTGTTCCCTGAACAGCAGCTTACAAAGGGATGCCCCAGTCACCCAGGACAAATCTCCTGGGATTTAAAAGCAGTGCTGAATGAACTGCAATAACCTCCTACCACAATGAACTGCACAAAATCACGAGAGCAGCCAGGCAGTGCTGAGTAACTGCTGCTTTTCCTTCTTCTTCCCCTTTTCTTCTAATCAGCACCTTAATAATTTTGCCATTATTCCTTTAGAGCTCGACGTGTCAGAACTGAAAACAAGCTTTTATCAGACTGGGGGACAATCCAACAGTGCAGAGCAGACTGAAACCAAACACTGAACTGGTCACTGCAGGTAAGAACTACCACAGTGGGGAGGTGTGGAACTAAAGGAAACATGGACAATTCCATCTCTAACCCAAAGTATGTGACAACCTCAGCACTCTAACCAGGACACCACAGAACAGAACAGCTCTTGGTTTTGGTGTTTACATTTTCCGTAGGACTGGGTGTTAAACACACACCAGCAGGAACAACTTACCTCTTTTTCATCTCTAATAACTGGTTATTGAGTACTGATCTCTCCTCTTCCAGCTAAAACACAAGTACAAACAGACTCCAGTTAATACACTAAGGATTGTTTCCTTAGTACAATATATCAGAGCAACATTATCATCATAAAACAAACATGGAAGAGGCTACAGAGCCCAAAAATCCTCAAAGTAACAGATTTTCTACAGGCACAGACATGCACCCAAACAGAAATTGTTCAGTGACCAAGAGTATCAGGTAGTGAGGGGCTAAGACTGTTAAATAAAAATAATTAAATAAAGTATTTCCACGTCCTGTGTACAGACCAGTGTGTGAGATCAGTGTTACAGGATATTTCCAGGCCCCCCACACACCAAAGAGAACCCTCTGTGTGCCTGGCCAGTATTGGTGAATTCCTGGATTTGCTGTTGTCCTGACCTGGATAATTGTACCCCTGATCTGTATTTGTTACTGCACTCTTATTTTATTTACAGCTAAACTATTGATCTCCAGAGCTGTTGGTGTTTGTTACCACCCTGTAACTCAACGAGGTCGCCCTTCAGCCCTCACAACCAGCAAGGCCTTCAACTGAAAATATTGTTGCTGCAGGTTCCTGGGGTCCAAACTGCCCAGAAACACTGAGAAAACTGAAAAAATTAAGTACTTTTCAAGCCAAATAACTATTTTTCACCATCTCCTCCTTTCTTCTTACTCAGTGGCCAAAGTCAGCCCTGAGAACTGTCTGTAGCAGACGTCCCCCAGCCTTGTCTTGAGAACAGTCTCTGGTGGGATTTCACAAGCTTTCAGGGTTCATCCACAAGGTCAGCAAGACATACATTTATAATGGAAACCTCAGAGCCCTGACAACAGCTCCTGGTCTCTCCCTGAGTGCCTTCTTTCAGCACTCTGCAGCTATTCAGAGCACAGGCACAGAAGGCGTTAAACCAGTTCCCATGAGCAGGCAGGTTGTCTCCAGCCTCCAGCTCTCAGCTAAATGCAGCTCTCTGAGAGAAACCCTCTCCTCCACATTTTCTGACAACTTACCTTCTCCTCTCCTGTGCTGCAGTGCTCTTAAACCTCCCAGCTTTGAGACTAACTGGGATCATTTTGCTGGGCATAATCACCCAACTTTATTGATACGAAAAAGAAATACTAGAAGGGTGTAGAGAGACTTAATATAAAAAATTCTTAAAGCAGTTAATTTGGGCAGTTGTGCAGTTTCAAACCCCCTGGTTGAGTGGAGGCACAACTCTTGTGGGAGAAGGGGAGAAGGGACCCCCTTCTGTCTCCAGCCTTTCCCAGGATCCTCTCCCTGCCTCGTTCCCTCAGAGCAGATCCCGCACACCGTTCATAAAACATGGATATTCCTACACTTTCTCCAATGAACTTCAAATGCCTGGGCAAGTCTGAGGCTCCCAAAATGCCACAACAAATAATTTGAAGCCAGAAAAGTTCTCTGAGCTCAGTAGCTGCCTGAATGCGAATCTTTAATGAATTACAATCAGCTAATTATTTATGGATCAATACAGAAGAGCTGCTTTGGTGGGAGCCACTTTAACCTTTAGATGTCCAGATAAATCATTCATGCCACAGGATTCATTAATTTTGCACAGTGTGTCACATGCAGCCACACATTCTCTACCCCAGTTGACAACACATTTGCCAGAATTTATGTGGTTTCCATAGAGACAGCTCAAAATTTCCAAACCCATGTTTGCCCCTTTCTGATGCATTTTACAGGCACCTGCACAGACCCTGCACAGCCTGAGCTCTGCTGGGTTCTGCTTTCCTCCTCATTGCCCTCACTTTGACACTGCTGTGTCAAACCCTTCACTGCCACCACAGCCACTCCTCCTCCAAATCCACTGGAGGATTTTTCATGGGAACATTTTTCCTGCTCCCCGCAGCCAGCCTGAACCCAGGGAGCCCAGAGCCTGTGGCCACTGTGCCTGAGCACGGCCTGACAGGAGGTGTTGGGATACCTGGGATACCAAAGGCCTCTCCCAGGCTTTTGGGAGGCCCTGCTGTTCATCAGACCTGAGGACACCACAGCCCAAATAGCACATTCGGGAAATGCAACAGGCAGCATTCCCATGTTCCCAAGATTCAGATTACAGCTTCCTCACAGATGAAGGCAAAGAAACTGTGTCTCCAAGCTCCAGCAGATCTCCCAGATCTCAGAGCCATCAGGCAGATCAGGCTGTGGTGCAACTGGGCCGACACTATTCCAGTTTGCAAGGCGATGGATTCATCCCTGTGCTTCCCAGATTACAGCTGTCTGTCCTGGCAGTGAGAGAAGGGGCCCTGCTGACAGATCCATAGTCAGCAGGATGCACACAGCAGGATGCTGGAGGTCAGGGAAAGCAGGGAGGCCCCAGACTGAGCTGCCAGCCCATGGCTTTGGGGCGGAGGGATCCCTTCCCTCAGGGCCTTCTGTACGTCAAAACGCTCAAAGATTTGACCAGTGCTGCCGAATCCTTTCCAAGTTACAACTCTCCCTGAAAATACCAGGTTGCCTCAGGGATTCTGAAATAATTTAGGAAAGCCTGTGGGAGTGGGGAGCAGCTCCCACGGGCTGTTTAGGACCTTTTCTTACCACCCCACTACTCAGATGCAGAGTGAGTCAGTGCTGAGCCCACACGTCTGGGACTCTGCTCATCATCTCCAAAGGCTCCTGAGGATCAAGGAGCTCCTGTCAGCAGCTCAAAGGATTTAGGAACTGGCCAGAGCTGTAGTCACTGATCCTCAGTACTTCCAACCAGGACTCTTGGGGGAAAAATCAGCCTCTTGGCTTCAAAAAATGAAGACTGTTGCAGGATCCCCCTCCTATGCACAGGTGCTATCTCAGAAAGGCAGTACACAAACCCCTGTCTTCCATGTTCTTCCTTTTGGGTAAGATCTTCCCAAGATTCCTTCAAGGTATGCCTGTCACTGGAACTGCTGCACAAGGATTAAACCCACCACAGTAGTGGCTGTAAATCTGGGGTTTTTTTGGCAAGTACCAGTGATCCAAGTTGGGTAACTAAGCCTGTACTTCAAGATTCCAACAACATGTTCAACATATAATAGCAAAAAATAAAAATATAAATTTAAGAGAGTCTGTTTCTCCCCATAAACTGCCACCAGAAAAGGATTTACATGGATTCCAGTCCCTCAGCACCCCCTGCCCAGCTGCAGCACAGTCTGGGCACGGTGTGAAGTTTGAGCAGACACATGCACAGCACTTCTTAGGGACAGAGTCCAACCAAGCACGTTTACACAGTATTCTGAAATACATCCTAAATACTCCTTGTTTTAGTGGGGAGAGCAGGAATAAGAGAATTAAACAGCTCCATTTCCTTAGTGCTGGTCTGTGGCCATTTCCCCTCCTGACAGAACCAGCAAGTGCCTGTTAATTCCCTTGGCTAGAGCACGTTTAATTTATGCTCATTCCCAAGCCTCCCAAGGATCCCTCCGGGGTTACATAACCTTCTGTCAGCTGCACTTCCAACCTCCCTGTGCAGGTGGCTTCCACATTTATCTGAAACATTCCCAGCACGGCTCATCCTCCAGGCACCGACCCGCGGCACAAGGAGCTCGCGCGGCTCTTCCCACCTGGATCCGGGAAGGCTCCGGCCCCTCTCACCTTCTGGTGGCTCGTGACCTGCTCCCTGCTCCTGCCCAGCTCCTCGGCCAGTCTCACGTTCTCCTCCTGCAGAGCCTCGAGCTGCTGGGACTTGTGAGCTGCTGCCAGTTTGAGCTCCTCGCTGCGAGGACACAGAGAGCATCGTTACCATAGGAACGGGACAGGCAGGGAAAACTGGGGGAGAGAGGCAGCTCCACAGCTTGGAAAAACACATCCAGGTCACGTGTGGAAGGGAGCTGGGGTAGCGGGACAACCCGTGGCTGGGGTTAACCCCGGGTGCAGCAGCACAAAACACCTTTTCCTCTCTGTATCAGGGTCTCAGAAACGGGAGGTAAGTCCAGATTCCAAGTTCTGCGTGTTCCCGTGGCAAGCGAGGCTTGGATTTGGGAGCACAGGGGAGGGACTGACAAGTCTTGGCAAGGTTTGCAGCCTGGGCTTTCACAGAAGGGAATTTTGCAGCCAGAGGTAAAACAGCAGAATTGCTTAAAAAGCAGAAAAAAAAACAAAAACCACAAAGCTAGAAAAAAAGGCAACAGGAAAAACCCTTCCAGTTCCACCTATTTAACCTGATATCCAAACATTCAAGAATGTCGGAACTTGGGATCACAGGAAGCAAACCAGGAAAAGGTTCTCATCTATTCCATTATTTTAACAGATACAAAACTGAAAATGAGACAAAAGCTGAAGGAAAAAAAGGCTTTGCAGCCTGTGCTGCTACTAAATGTGGTTTCCTTAAAAGAAGTTTATTTTCAACAAATTTTTGCAAATATCTTGCATGTTGCCTCCGACACAAGTGATTAACACAAGCTTTTAGATTTGACATCTTTCAAAAAATACAAGAGATCCCCTTCATTTCACTGAACAGTCATTTTTATGACTGTTTAGTTTTCACAAAAAGGAGTCTCAGTACTCCCATGTGCCACTACTACAGAGTTAAATCCCAATTGGAATATTAAAAATACTTTTATAATAGTGGGAGGTAGAAGAGCCCTTAAGTCAGAAACTTAATCAAGCACTTCAAAACACAAGGATCTGTGGTCTGTTACTGGGCACATTTAGACACAATTCTGATTAACTCTGAGTCCAGCATCTCCTGTGACTCAGATTTTTCAGCCATTTTCTTGTACCTGGTCTCACCAGGTGGAAATGCTGTGAAAATCTCCTGTTTTACATATATTTACATACATTTTATATTAATATATATGATATATATATTATGTGCATTTATATATATATATAGTAAAAATACATAAGATGTATTTTTATCTATAATATTTGTTTTGTACTGCTCAGGAAACAAATGCACAGTGGGGCAACAGGAATAAACTACATAAAGCCATCAAAGAAAAATAAAAGTAGATCCAAATATGCTATAAACAAAGCCACTTAAAACAACACTCCAACTGTACTTGTAATGAAATCAAACAATTCTCCCATAATAAAGATTTTAACATCATCTCGTGCCCTCAGGTGGCAGAAGCCTCCAACAAACAAATTAGTTCAAACAGTGCTCCAAGGATTTGCTTCAATTCCCTTCAGCAATTCAGGAGCAGTGTTCTGATGCCAAACTACTATTTAATTTTGACCTAATATCTGTTTTGTAGTGAGGATACCAGAGAGGCAACTCTTAAAACAATCAAAGTTAAATGTAACCCCAAAAATTAACAGATTCAACACTGAAATACTTACAATTCTTTTTTAAGTTCTTCCACTTTCTTGTTCTCCAGATTCAGAAGCTCTTTTGATTTATTAAGTTCCTCTTCATTTTTCAGGTTGTTTTGTTTAAGCATGTCCAACTTCAAGAGAAAAAAAACCCTCGTTACACCAAAGAAACCACACAGTTCTCAGGACATGATGTCCAGCAAAATGGGGCCTGGGCTGGTCTATTTTCCATCTTTAGCCCTTAAATTAATCCAGCCTGTATGTTATGAGACTTTCTGCATCCAAACTGAGCAGCACAGAGAATTCCAAGTCCATTGGGGAGCAGTTTACAGGAATTTGATGTAAAGAGGTAAAGCCCAAAGCCCCTCAGCTCCATCAACTGCTGCACCACTCAAAGCATTATTTGTTTTTAAATGCAAAGCTTGTTGCTAAAATTACCTGTTCCTTGATCTTTATTCCTCTAAGATAACCAGTAAATTCTGCTTTTCCATACCTTAATTTCTGAGATGCAATAGGGTGAGTGTTGTGCCTGCAAGCCCAGGAAATGAATTCCTTTCAGAATGGGACAAACCGTTGTCCATCTATTTCCTGAGCTTGTGTCCACCAGGGAAACACCCCAAGCTTGTGAACCTGATGTGTTCCCATCCAGCCACACATGATATTACGTAAGAGATAATCTCCAGCCATTCTCATGGCATTACAGGGCCCTGGGGATTGTTTTTTAATCCAGAAAGTGAACCCCTCCCCTATAAACGTCACCATTTCTAATTCTCGAGCCCTCAGATCTTGCTGGAAATCGTTCCCGTTTCAGCACATTTAGGGCAGCCCAGCTGTTCCCTACCACAATTATGGAGCTGCAGATGACAGAATCCTCTCCTGCCCCATCTAATTCTCCATAATTCAGAAGCTGTTCTTACAAACCAGGCCAAACTTTTCATAGAAAAGCATTTAAATGTGATTTACTTCATTCTGGAGCTTCTCGTTTGTCTGTCTCGAGTTCTCCAGAGAGGCCAAAGTTTCAATCTTTTCTTTGTGAATGGCATCCTTCTCCTTGGTCACCTGCTCCACAGCCTGGAAAACATCTTCTGCCATTTTGGCAGCCTATAAATAAAGGGGAGTGGGGAAAAAAGCACTTATTACCAAAGGGGCCTTTGATAGCAAAAGATGAACCCCAATACTTCATGCACAGCTCCACGGTTTGCCAGCTGCTTCCCAGTTAAATAAGGACTTCAACTGGGAATTTATTTGCATTTTGAAGCTGCATAAAGTATAAATTTCAGTGGAGAAGATTCAATTCCATGCAGAGACAGATCATAGCCTCATGCTCGTGTCAGCACCGAGGAAATCCGTTCCCTGTTTTCCTTCCTGGATTTCTCATTACCACCACTGTGGCTGCTCTTAGACCTCTGACCTCTTTAGACAGCAGTAGTTGAGTAGATATTCACTCCCAACAGTCTGATGTGTTTTCAGAAAATATGGAATTACAAAACCTCAAAAATTTGGACAGTAATGGACTAGGAGATAAAGCCAATTATGGAGTTATTTTATTGTTCACTGTGGCCTCATGAAAGGAAATACTTCCCAAGGATATTAAAACACTCATGTACCATCCACAGGGTATCTTGATCCCAATTTGTATTTAAAGTGGTTTTCTGGGCTTTAAGGCACACAAACTGACATTCAAAATCCTTTGCACAATTTGTTGGTGGTGAATACAAAACAATTCTGTGAATAAAAGAACACCAGAGTTGTCAATGTCTTTCCCAGTCTCTTACACTGCTTTTATCCAATTACATTTCCAGAAGCACATTATTGCTTTATATTTTTTGGAGTAACTCAAATTTGGAGTTTGTTGTAATTTAACAAAAAGATCTAATCTAAACCTTATCTATCAATACTCTGGACTTGAAGCTGCAGAGTCCTTCACCAGGAGCTGCTCAGTGTCTCCTCCCAGATTCAGGGAACAAAGCTTCCTTTTATTCACAGTTTATATTGTTTTCTTGCACCATTCAGCGCCAACAGAGGCTTTTGTAGTTAAAATATTTAAAAAAAAAAAAAAATAAAGTGTCTTTCAGGCTCACAACTTGTGACAAACCCAAAGTAACATATTGAGAGTGAGCCCAGAATTCCAGCCTGTTCACATGGAAATGAAGTGCTGAGTGTGCAATGAGGTGCAGAGGAAACCAGAGGTTAGTGCTCAGGATTAGTAGAACTTGACTGTTTAACTATATTTCAATACCTCCAGTTTCTGTGCTACTGTTTGGGCCTGGAGAGTCTCAATTTCTTTTATTTTCAAAGCCAGATTGTTCATCTCCTCCTGCAGCATCTCATTTTTGCCCTGAGACTCCAACAATTTGCCTGAGAGGTCACTGTTAGTTTGCTCTAAAAGTGTCACCTCCTCACACAGCTTATAATAATCCTGGGAGAATTTCTCCTTCTCATTTCCTATTTCTTCCTTACTCAGGACCAGACTCTTCTGCTCAGCCCTCAGACTGTCCAGTTCCTCAAGTAACTTTGTTCTCTCCTCCTCCATCAGCTCCAGCCTGGGTTGGAGCTCATCCAGCCTCTGGCAGACACGGCCGTGCAGGTCCTGGAATTCTGCTGCTGATTTGGACACGGAAGCAAAGTCACTTCTCAGCTGCTTCATGCTGGAAACAAGCTGCTCCTTCTCTGCACACAGGGCTTCTTTCTCTTTCATTATTTCCACCAGTTTAATATCAGATTTTTCTTTCTCCTGAACTAGAAGTTCTTTCTCAGCCACAAATCCCTTATTTTTCTCTCTCAGCTCTTCCACCTCCTTCTCTAAGCAGCTGATGGTGCTTTGAAGTTCCACGCGTTCCAACAGGAACGATTCCTTGTCCAGTTTTCTAGCTTCCTTTTCCATGGTTAAGTTTTCTTTCACAGCAACCACCTCTCCATGTAGTTCCTGACACCTCCCCTGCAGTTCATCCCTTTCCCTGGTCAGCTTTTCCCTGTCAGAGGAACAGATCTTCAAGGAAGACGACAGCACCTGCTCAGCCCGTGATGCAGCCGCCAGCTCACCTTCTAACACACCTCTGGCATCCTGGGCCTCCTTCAGAAGTTTGGAAAGGTCACATTTACAGGCTTTTAGCTCTTCATTTTCTACAGTCTTCTCACGTAGCTCTGCCTTGAGGGCTTCGATGGAATCTTGGAGCACGACATTCTCCTGGGCCAGAGCGTTCCTGGACGAGACGCTCAGTTCGTGTTCTGTCCTCAGATCACAAATTGCCTTTGCACAAGACTTGTTTTCCTCAAGAAGCTCTGAGTATTTTTTCTCCAATTCCTCCTTCTCTTGGAGAAGAGCTTCACTGTGCTTTTCCAACAGCAGCGACTTCTGAATGACAGATTCCTTTTCTGAGGCCAGTTCCTTTATTTTCTCAGAGCAGACTCTCTCAGCCAGCTCAGCCTCTGCTGAGGCCTTCACAAGCTTCTCAGCAATTGCCTTATTTTCACTTAGAAGTTCCTCCCTCTCAGCCAAAAGCTTTTGTTCTGATGAAGAAAGAGCCTCTTTCTCTTGAAGTAGCCGAGAACATTCCAAATGGAGTGTCTCTCTTGAGGCTTCCACTTCCTCAAGGAGGCGAGTGAGACTCCCAAGGGAATTCTCCAGCTCCGCATTGTCTTTCCTCACAACTGTGAGTTCCCTGTGCTCAGTCTCTAGTTGTGTTTGCATTTCTTTCTCTCTCACTTTTAACACCTGGTTTTCACTGACCGCGTTGTCCAAACTCACTCTCAGCTCTTCCATGCTTTCCAGGAGCATCTCCCTCTCCACCTGCAGACTCTGATTTGTCTGCAGGACACTGCTCAGCTCCTCCTTCAGGGCTCCAAGGGTATTTTGAAGAGCTGAGTGTTCCCCCAGGACTGAATCTCTCTCTGCAGTCACTGCTGACAGTTGTTGCTGGAGCTCCCTTTGATCCCTGGCCAAGGCCTCACAGGAACTTCCCAGCTTCTGGATAACATCATCTTTGTCCTTTATCACTGCATCTTTCTCTTCCAAAAGTTTCCTCTGGTAATTCCCCAGTTCTTCCCATTCCTTGGTGTGTTTCTGACATTCCACACCCAGGGCATCTTTGCTGGCCTCGAGTTCTCTCAGTTGGAGGAGCAAGGCTGACTCTGAGGACCGGAGAGCATCGTTCTCCTGAGCTGCCTTCAGGAGGTCTCCCTGGGCTGCCTCGAGTTCACACAGTAATTTGTTTTTCTCACAGACCAGTGCTCCCTTCTCTGTGCTCTCCTGCTGCCTTTTGGCCTCAGCTTCTTCCTTCTGCTTCAGGATTCTTTGATTTTCTGACTTCAGCTCTTCTTGGTCTTGTTGCATTAACGAAATCTTTGACTCCAGTTCTTTAAGTTCTGATAACAAGGAACCTCTCTCTAATTTTAAAGCATTCCCCTCCTGTGCCAAGGTCTCTTTTTCTGCCATCAAACCCCTCATCTGGTCTGACATTAGTTCAAGTTCTTTTCTGGCTGATGTTAACACAGAGCTCAGGGACTAAAGAAATAAAGTCAGGGAGAAGGGAAAACAAAAATGAAGTCAAGCAGACAAATGAGAAATGTGCTTTAAGGGCAAATAGAGCAATTTTAATTCAAGTTTTAAAAGTGTATACACTGACACACAGTCCCTGTGTGAACTCAACTGCTGACAGACCCCCCAGTACATCACAGAACACCTCCCATCCACAAGAGAAACTTTCAGTGGTATAATAATAATAATAATAATAATAATAAATATAATGGTTTAAAAGTTCCTCCATACAAGATTTCATCTTCTTTTTCAAAACTACTCTCAACAAATTGTCTGAATGTAAATTACTCAGAAAGAAGAGCCACAGAATTATTTAATGAGACCCTAAGTAAATTAAAATGCAGGGAGTTGTATTGATATCGATATTAGATATTCCAATTCTCAATTTCACCTTCTGTAGATAATTCTCATGATTCTCTCAAAAATATATTGTCATACCCCCTTAATTCAAACCCCTACAGCAGTGGTGTCAATACTGTGTGTCAATTTATACACTAAATACTTTGCTAAAGCATAAACCAAAGATTATAGCAAATAACTGATGAGAGATGAAAGCAAGCAGTAACGTCAAAGAAACAGGAGGAAAAATTAAAATTACTGAAGTCAAGCTACAGACTACATAGATGCAGATCTTACGAGACTGTACTACAGAATGAAATTCCAGGGGTGCAGCACTTAAATGAAATGGCTCACCGTGTATCTTAAAATTCAACATTTAAAAAAACCCAGAGAATGACATTTGGCTCCAAGTGACTGTGCTGAGCCACATTATCTCTGAGCATAAACTGTTAACGTCAAAGAACTGGATTTCATCAATTCTTGTGTAATTTAGAGGAGAATTAACAACCAGTTAGCCCTGTGTGCTTCTCTTCCCCATCCCATATCCACCTACCCTGGAAAAGTTCAAAAAGGAAAACACTGCAAAAATCTTGCTACGAAAGGTCGAAGCAGAAAAAAACCCCAGGGATTCACTGAGACAGAAAGATTTCAACTTTAAATTACTCCCAGAGTAACAAAATACACCTACTTTGGCCTGTTCCACCTCCTTCCTCAGCTCCTCGGTCTGTGTTTCCAGCTCAGTGTTTCTCCTCTGGGCACTTTTCAGAGCCTCCTCTGCACTCAGCAGGTTCTGCCTGAACCCCTGGATTTCTGCATCATGTTTGGCCACCAGCTCAGAATTTTCTTTTTCATACTTTGCCTGAAGATCTTCGTACTGAGTTTGGCTGGTCCGGATTTGCTTTTTCTGGTGGCAGATGAAACAGGTACAGGTCAGGCAGCAGTGGGACGATGTCCCACACCCAGTTTGGTGCTTTTAGAGTCCTTACCATGTCTGTCAATTGATCCTGCAGATTTTTCAGTTCTGCTTGGTGAATCTGGAGAGTTTCCTGCTGACTCTGCTCAGCTTTCTGGGCTGTTTGCTCCACGTTTTTCTCAAGTTGAGCAGCCTTTTCATTTGCTTTTGTGAGCTCAAGCTGTATTTGCTCCAACTGCCTGGAAAGCCCAAATGAAAGGACATCACTTTCTGCTGACAGCACCACAAGCACAGAGATGAAAGAGTCAGAGTTATGCTGAAGTTCTATATCCTGTCCAAGAACTTAGGAAGAGATTTAATTATTTAACATAAAGAAAATATTTTGCTAAATTCAATATACACAGGGGAGACCAAGTACTTGCTCCTTACTCGTGTGCAGAGCAGCTGCCAGAGTAACCCAAAGGTAAAGAACAACAATTTCCATTTGGAAAAAAACACATTTTCTCTTGCTAGAAAAAATGCGACCCAAGTCTTTTATATATCCAAATAAACTGAGCTTATCAGGCAATCAAGTAATCCTGAAGCACAGTGACAAAACAGTCTAGGTTACTAAAAAGGTCATTTACTCTGGGAAATGAGAAGACATTATATAAGAATTTTAGAATTATAAACGTTTGATGCTCTTCAAATCACTCCCAGGAGCCTGTTTTGATTAATTTAGTTTGCTGGAATAAGTTCACTTGTCATATCAATGTGACACTGGGGAGCATCTTGTTCAGATATTTACAGAAAAATCAGATGAGGAGCTGAGGGTGTGGGAGTGAGGAATTAATGTCATAAAGCTCTGGCAGAGAGGAAATACCAGGAAATACCTTTCTTTGGAGCGCAGCTCATCGTTCATCTTGGTGAGCTGGGCAGAGCTGTCCCCTGAGGACTTCATGATCTCTGCAATATCATTTTCAAGTTTGGCTTTAGCTTCCACCAGTTGCTGCTCTCTCTCTTCTCGCTCCTTCAGCTTCCTCTCCATCTCTGGGCAAAACAAAGGTTGTTAGGCTGGGAAATTTAAGAGGAAGGGTAGTTATGGTAAAGAACCATAAACAGCAATTTTGATGTACAGACCTTGCAAATTCCCCCTTAAAATTAAAATTATGACTGTTTGAACTTTGAACTGAAGGTTAAGAACCTTTCAGGAACAGTAAAGAGCAACTAGTCATGAACTCTTTGTCTCAGAAGTGAGTCACATCAGGCCATGAGAGGGGGGTACAGGTTCTGCTGTGCCAGAGGGTAAGGAAGCACTGGAGGAAGATCTGCACACCCTCTAGTGAGAGCATCAGCAGCTGCTCAGCAGAGCAGCACAGGATGAACAGTGAAGGCAACACGAAGCTACAGTCAAAAAAATGATTCAGTGTGGGGCAGGCACTGCCATCAACAGCCCCTGGGATCCCTTCTCCAGCCCCAGCAAGGCCGTGCAAGGTTTGCTTCAGGGCACAGAGCGTGCCTGACTTCTCTCTACGCTGGTTTGACATCGAGAAAAACACAGCAAGGCTTCCTGGGAGAGGGGAAGGAGACACCCAGACTGACACAGGCTGTTTGGTTCCTCAAAAAGAGCACAGTGCTTATGGACAAGGCTGAGAAGGAACTGTTCATGTTTGTAACCCCCCAGGCTGGTCCCTGAGCCTTTTTCCAGGGTCTGACCATCCCCACAGGGGGATTTGTTGCAATGTCAAACAAGAATTATAGTACTGATTTAAACACACCCAGGCAGCAAATCCTGGGCCTTACTGCACCATCTCCTGAGCATTATCATCACTGCTGGGTCACTGCTCACAACCCACAACAGCTGCTTTCTGCCCACAAGAAAGCCCTTCCTTTGAAGGCACAGGCACTGGGGGAAGCATTTTATCGACTACAGGAGGCACAGGAAAGCACAAAGCTGCTGCAATCTTCAAAACAGTCCATTTTATCCTTCCTTACCAGTCAAACCAGACTTGAGCTGTTCCAGTTCTGAAGACATGAGTGCAAACTGCTCTTCTTTTTGGTTCAGTTTTGTCACTGTTTCTAGGCAAGGAAGATTTTGAAAACAAAAGTTAGTAAATAACTACTTAGATGCAGACAATTCCACCTGCTTGCCAGGACTGTTACTCTTCAGAGGCTGCAAGTAACCCTGGCCTTTCCACAGCCACTGACAGTGCTGGGCCACCAGGGGTAAATCTGAAGGCATTTAAAAACCTCTTTATTTTGCATGTAATTCCTGCAGCTTTTCAGCTCTGTTCACTTCAGCAGCACGTACCTTGCATAGCCTGTTGAACATTTTGCGCTTCATCAGCTGCACTAGTAAACTTTTCTTTCTGGAAAATGGATAAAAACCCAATGTGAGGTTTGGTGATGACAGTACAACTCAACCACTGACTTTATTTTAGGTATTTTTCAAGTACAAAATGGAACAGTGTTTGCTCCCATCATATATAGACCTGAGGTTTCTGAATTACAGTTCAGCACAGATTGTTCAGCAACATAAAGCAAGATCTTTATATTGCAAGGAAGCCCCTCAACATTCAAATAACTTCTCTAGAGTAGGAAACCTGATTTTGGGGTCTCTATCCTTGCTGCTCACAGGCTGCACAGTGACATCTGTGATCCATCTCCCACCAGTGTTTTCCAGCAAGCATTGACGACAGACAGTGAAGAAAAAGGGGGATATTGAGGAAGACAAGTGAGGCTCTTCCACCAACTTTGAATATTTGCTATTGGCCATGGAAAGTAAAAACAAAAAGCCCATTTTTTTGTTACTACTTCAGTGTAGTTCTTCAGGAACACCCCCTCCCCAGGTAAAGAATATTTGGAAATTTAGTTAAATTTACAAAATAAGAAATCAGATGAAAAATGTCTGAAAAAAACATTTGTAAGAAGTGTGTAACAATTACTAAAATACTTATAATTAAGGGCCATGTGTTCCTTAATGAGCAGTCCAAAACTCCAGGCTGCTTTTGATTTAGTTTAATTTTACTTTAATTCTGCAATCCATAAACTGGTGAGTTTTATTTACACAAAACACCTGCTAACACAGGACTCAGGTGAAATACTCTTTTCAGCTCCCATTATCCATGAACCACTTCCTTGCCTTCTTTCCCTGAGTAAAACAGCTTGGAAAGACTCTGCTCAGAACTCATCCACAGATTTCAATGACACTCTCACCATGAAAACCCAAAATCCAAAGAGTAAAGTCGAAATTTTGGGGTTTTACTCACCAAAACTTGAAGTTCCTTTTCCAAAGAATCTTTAACTTGATTTACTGCACTCAAGTTTTTCTCAAGGTCAAGAAGCTTTTGCTCTTTGCCCTGCAGTTCTGTGGCCAGATTACTGGCCTAACAAAGGGGATGAAATGGAGTAAAATAAAATGACAAACATGAGTGAAAAATCAGGAAAATTAAGAGGTGAATCTGAAAGAAAAAACTATAATATTAAAATCACTTTAAGATGAAAAATTAAAAAAAGAACTGAAAAAAAATGTGATGTGTTAACTGAGTGGAGCTGATTTCCACTGATGACAGAAACATCACAGCACTAATTGCATCTTGGAAGAGATTTGAAATCATTAAAATGTAGTTTTTTGGAATCAATGGTGAAGAGATTTAATGTCAGATGCTTTTGAGTACATTCAAAGTTTCAAACCAAACTTACAGCATCAATTCAATCAGTAGTTTGGGTTTTTTATTGTTTTAATTTTCTTAAACTGATTAATTTGGGCTTCAGATCAATCCACACAGCAGGATGGAATTTTTCCAAGGGTTCTGACCACCGAGGTGGTGCACAAACCCAGTGTGACCTCAAAAAGAGGTAGAAATTTAGCATCTTGGAACCATCTGGGAAGGGTTTAGGAAAGCTCTTCCCAGTCACTTTCCCACTACTCTCACAATTAGAGCTCCAGCTTGTCTGGTCACGCACAGATTGAGGGGAAACCCCAAAAATTAAATGGTGTCTCAGCACTTTTATCCCTGGCTCCAGTGGTGGGACAACTTCCAGGCACTGAATGCCTCAGCTTCAAAGAGATATTTCATCCAAACCCGAGGAAAACCTTGGTCAGATGTATCCCACTGCAGCCTGGGGCTCAAAAATGCTGTGAACCAGGGCCAACAACATCCCTGCAGACCCTGGGCTTGAGGAAAAGCTCCACCAGGATCTTTTTTGCTTCCTTTTGTTTTTAACAACCTCTTCCACCACCTTGTCAGATGAGGGGCGAGGCAGTGAAGGGAACATTCCCCACTGAGCCCCCAGTCACTTTGTCTGAATGTCACCAAAGTTAAAGCCTCAGGATGTGTGGGATCTCCTCCCAGATAAGCCAACAAAGTAACTTTTCCATAACAGGAAGCTTTCAGCTTTTTAGCCTGCAGCAAGAAAGCGCAGGAGGAATCTTTTCCTGTTGCTTATTGCTGCAGATGGAGCACTAAAAACCTGCTGAGACCCGACCCAGTCAACGCTCCCTCTAAACCTCCTCAGATGGTACCAAGACACACAATCAGTAAAACTCCTTTTTCCTGTGATGTATTTGCAGGTTAAAACAGTACAGATGTCAAATAAAAGCAAAAGCAAAAGAAAAGGATGGATGTTGATACAAACCTGGCTAATTCCATCAACCTTTTCAGTCTCTAAAGTCTGAATTTGTTTCTCAGCTGCCTCAAGCTGCTTGCTAAGTTTCTCGATTTCCAATTTACCTTCAGAATTGGCTTTCTGAAGTGCAGCAAGGTCCAAAAGCTTTTCTTCAGCAGCTTTGATCTGTGGTGTAAGACTATCAATAACTTTGGTTTGTTCATTGTACTTGACTTGCAGTACCTCTAGCTCCTTTACCTTTATCTCAGCTTCCTGTAATTTGTTTAAAGTGTCTTCCATTTCTACAAGATGCTGATCTTCCACACTTTCCAGTTTGGTCTTCAGGCTTTCCAGGCTTTGCTCTTTCTCCTCCGTGACTGCCAAGAGTTTTGCTTTCAGTGACTCGACCTCCTTCAAATGCTGAGATCTTTCATTCTCCTGCTTCACTTTGAAACTGGACATTTCACTCTCATGGTCCAACTTCATCTTCTCAATCTGAGTCTTCAGCTCCGCAAACTCCGCTGTCTGAGCCCCCACCCCTTTGCTGAAGGACACTTTCAGTTCTTCCATGGCTTGCTGATGGGAGGCAATTGCAGATTCCAGCTTGGATTTCCACAGCTCTATCACCTCGGAATTCTCCTTGTTGGCGTGATCCAGCTTGGATTTCAAGGATTCATTTTCTTTTGCCATTCTCTCGTTTGAAGCCGAAAGGGATTTGATCTCTTTCTGTAGGGCTTCCTCACTGATCCCAAACTTCTCCCGCAGGGAGTTCACCTCACTCTGATGTTCTTTGCCAACTGCTGCCATTTTTTCTTGCAAAGAACTGATTTCTTGTAACAAGGACAGAGAAGTGTCCACGTCATCCACGTGTTTACTGGAATCCAACCTCCCTCGGAGCTCAGCCACTTCCTTCACCCTCAGGGCCAGATCCCTCTCCAGCTCCATGATACGAGACTTTTCTGACACTGTGGCCACCTGTGATCAAGAGTGTTTTAAGAAAAGAAGAAAGAATTATCAAAGATACATTTAACACAAAGACACTCAGGCCTCGCTGAAAAGAATCCACTGAGTGTTGCAAATCGCTTTAAAAAAAAGGAAAAATGTCCACAAGTTTGTATTAAATCCATATTATATTCTCTCCAAGGGTGGAATTTAGTTAAATCCATTTTTCTGAAGTCAACTAGAAATAACAACTTGCTGAACAACTTACAAACTGCACTGATGTATATTAGCAATGGTTAACAAAGTGTTTCTCAGAACCATTTTAAGCAGACTGGGAAAGAACAGAGAAGCTCGAGGTCTTTACTTGTTGAAATAAGGCCTCCAAATTAATCTCATCCCAGCTCTGAGATGTCAGAGAAAATTACAAACACATTTCCAGCCCATAAATCCTCTGAAATTCCTTCCACATCCACTTAATTGTCCCTGAAAAAGTGTCCTCACTATCCGAGCTTTCCGCTGGCTGTTGAAGCACTTTGTGCCACAGCAAAGCTCCCACAATTAATTCTAATTAGAAAGTTACTGTTTCAACCTCCTTATTATACCAACATCCTGAAAAAAATATTACTTACCTGCAATTGCTCTTTAAAAGTACTTATTTCAGAGTATGTTCTTGGGTTTCTATTCATCCCGGGGTTTTTATTCATCCTACCTCAACTTCAAGAAAATCCCCATGTGTGAGCACGAATATATGTATGTGTGTGTGTGTGTGTATATATATATCTCCTTTAGAATTGACATCTGCTGAACTTCTGACTTGGGATAAAGTATATCCAGTAATATTTTAGCAGGCAACAGTATTATTAATGCTACTGGGATATCCATTAAAAGATTATGTCATTGGTGGTAAAAAAGAGTTAAAAAGCCCCTGCAAACCATGATTTGGCAAAGCAAGAAGTACAGCAACTACCGAACACCTCAGAAACCAAGCCCCAAATACTAAGTTTGTGTTAAAAGATATTCAATCTTTGGGGGTTTCATGAACTTTGCTACATCTTAAAATGAACCAGTGAATGTTCCTTTATGTCAGTTCATGGTCCCACTTTGCTACTTTTATGTCAATTCATGGTCCCATTGTGCTACATTTGGAACTGAGTATGGATTTTGCAGTTGGAAGGCATCTTACCTGAATTCCTCCAGGAGAGAGGACACGTGTACAGGCACACACATACACACACCACCAAAATAAAGCTAATTTTTGAAGTGTTCCACCTCTATGGCAGGAGCAGGGACCTGTCTGAGCCCGTGTTACACCCAAGACGTGTCACCAGGAATCTCCCCCACACAAAGCAGTGTCGTTATCCAAAGAGTGAAATCCATTACCCTAGTGTCTTCTAACTCCCTCTGGAGTTTGTCAGCTTTGGTCTTTTCAAAGAGCAGGCTCTGTTCAAGCTCCTTAATGCGGGCATGCTCCAGTTTGGTCTGCGTCTGTTAGTGAAAAGGGAGAGGAAGAGACACAACGGTGCCACCATCACATGCCAGCACGAGAGGAGGGAGCCACATGCAGGTCGTGCTGCCAGAGGCCTCTACCAGTGATGAGCAGAGAGGATGCGGTGGAGAAAATGGACAGGGAAATGCTATGGATGAGGAACATGGGCTGAAGGGGTGGATGGACTGACATGGCAAAATAAATAAATGAATAAATGAGTCAAACGGAAATAAACGGCAAACGGAGGAACGGGAACAAAAAGGTTTCATGCAGCTGAGTAGGAGTTATTTATCAGTACATGAGGTTTTTGGCACAAATTAGAGTAGTTATGTAATAAATATATATATATATATATGTGCATATATATCTCTGCCTGTTCTAACAGGATGGTCAGTCCCTTTCCCTGTCATCCCTTTTAATGTGCTGGGTTTATTTTATAAATAATTTATTGATTAACCAGGGGACAAAATTCCACACTGAGGCTCATGTGACAAATCCAAACTTTAACTTTCTGGTTTTTTTATAGTAGCTGTCTCTCAAGTCCCAGCCATAAAACTGCTTTTAGCCAAGACCTTAGAACATGAAGGTTCATTTGCCACTATGGTTTGAATTCTTTGAATAGAAAGAGAGGGGTTATCTACAACTCCAAAACCCTCCTGGTTTTTCCCTCTCCTCTTCCAGGAAGGAAAAGTAACAAGTACTTGTTTAAGTAACAAGATTCCCCAAAAGCAGATAAGGAAGTATCAGCCTGGTTGCCCTGCAGTCACAGAAGTCTAAATATATCGAACAAGATGGGGAAGTAAGGAAAAAGAAAATAAGATCTTTGGAATTCTAAGAGGTTCCTAAAGAGGAGCAGGACACAGATGAAACTAAGTGAGCAAGTACCTCCTGCCTTTTGCTTACAAACAGGTGGAATTGTTAGCAAGAACACAGAATATTGGATATTCTGGTTTGATATCCAGGTACTGCCAGAGGCCTGCGAGGGAGCTTGAAATTTGGGAGGTGCCGGTAAAGTCCAGCAGGGAGTTCAAAGCTGATCTGCAGCTCTGAAGCGGGGAGGAGAAAAAAGGAAAGAGAAATAGAAAGAGGTAAGAAGCTCCCATTTCTGCCTATTTCTGAAGTGCAGAGATTCAAGTACTGTATCAGTCTTGACAGGCCCCTTATTTAAATTTAGTAAAAAATCCAAATGAAAAGGATTGGAAAAACCTATTGATGCTTCATGGGGTCTTTTCCAAAAAAAGAGCAGCTTTCCAGGCTTAGCCACAGTGGGAACAAGGTGGATTTTCAGAAGACTGAGTAAAGCTGAAAAAGTGTTTATTAACCAAAGAAGTTGCATTCACCAGTGCTGACGAAAATTCTCTCTACACAGTTGGACTGCCCAGTTAATTCCCTGCAGAACAAGTAACACAGTTCAAAACTATGAACTAGAATGGACGGAGGAGAGCCCTGGAACCTGAACACTGAGCACTGGATTGGATGAATCCCACCAGAATTCATTCAGGAATCCAAGGGCAGCTGTGTGTGCACAGTGGCAGGACCTGCTGCTTCTCCCACCTTTGCAATGATACCCAAACCCTGCAGAACTGTGGGATTGGAGTGAAAAGCTGAGCAGTGCTGCCTCCAAACCAGGCACAGCAGCCAAGGACCTTCTGTGGTCCCTGCAGAGCAAGTGGAATGGGATGAGCTTCTCATTTTGCTCCAGGCCTGTTCTCCAAACACAGAACTCCTTCTGACAGCAGCAGGTTATCTTCCTTCCCAAAGCATGCAGACACCCGGGGAGTTAATTCTTTAAACCTTTTTTTTCCCAGCTGGAAACAGTTGGCTGTGTTACTGTGGAGTTACTTGGTTACTTGAAGACATAAAATTCACAAACACTAAAAGCTGCTTCTTAGATTTGACTATTTTATGAAAGTCTGTTTCTCTCTCACTGGAAGATCTTCAGTGGATATGGGGGGAAATGCTCCATGAGAACAGAGATTACTCCTTCTGCTGCCCACAGGCTTTGAAAATGGAATTAAGTGTTCTAAGGGAAATAACTGTTTTTTAAGTGGCTACATTCAGTTTTTTTCTGTGACACAGGTGATTAGTTCTGATCCACAGCAAAATTGTAAGTATGAAAAGTAATCTATTTTAAAAATTGGAAATTCATACCTTCCTTGCTCTAACTCAGAGGATCTACTAAAAACCAAGAAATCCCAAACCTGATAGTTGCAGAATTCTCCCCAAATGCCTTTGAAAAATATGTTTTTCTATGCTACATAAAACCCAAACACTTTGATCAGTAATTTTAAAGACAGTGTTTTACTACTGCAAAGATCAGATACACCATTACTGATTACTGGGTTCAAGTCTCGTCTCTTACAAACGGAAACAAGTTAAAATCCTACAAAAATGGAAATGAAAGATTAAAAAAAATAATACTCTGGAGATCTTTGCTAGAAACCTTTTTCCCCATTTAGAGCATGACAGATTATCCTTTAATCAAGTCTGATTTCCAAGAGACAGGTGCCATTTTCTTGAGGTAAAAATCACTACAGAATTTTGAATCACTCAAAATGATCATTATGTAGAGAGAAATTCCCAGTGATAATGGCTCTCCTTGAGGAAACCCAGAGCACAGTGAACTGAGAAGAGCAGAAAGAGAAGAATTTGATTGTAAACCTTAACTTTGATGGCAAAGAAAAACTGGAAACAAAACCCTAGACAATGAAAGTAAAGGAAGCATCTTCCCCTTCTCCAAAGTTTTGCAGCTGAATCAGTGATGTGGGAATGGGACGAGCTTTTCTCTGCCTGGAACCTTAAAGAATTCCACCCAAACTTCAGAGACTGGACATCAGCTCTTTGCAGCACTTGTGGCTGCTCTTTCATTTCAGAATAAACCTCACTGTTATTTCTCCAAAGTGTGAAATTGTGCTGAAGCCATAAATGCTGATGATCAGTTCCAGGATGGGGCAAGACCCCTCCAGTCCCTCTGTGCTGGGATAACAGTCCCAGAACACCACTGAGATCCTGAAGGATCAGCCTAAAAACCAAGTGATCACCCACTTCTCTCCTTTGGAGAGCAAAGATGTCCATTTTTGATGGAAAAATCAGAATAGGGAAATCAGGAGTAAAGAGAGGATTAAACCAGGAGTGCATGAAGAGAAAGGGAGGGCACATGCCGAGTTATTCTAACACATCATCAGCCTGAGTGGAGACTGAGAACACTAAGAATGCACAGGAAACCAGCTTCAGCCTTGAGAACTTCCTATCTTGGCTGGGGATGCAGCAGAGGAGGCAGCCTGGGATAAATTTTCCTTTAAAACTCCTCTCTTCTGAGCTATGGAAGCAAGGGGGCTGCTCAGGGCTTGCAAGGCCATTTCTGCTATCAAGCAACATAATTTTCCCACATAATTCAAGAGAAGCTACAGTAAAATCAGGCAGCTTTGCACACTAATTGTTCAGATGGTTTTTATCATCTCTCCCCTTTGGCATTTCATACCAAAAAGGGAAACAAGTAAGGGGAGGTGGGCACAGAAACATTAATTAGCTACTTGCACTTTACATCTAGTGAACAGCAGCAGGAGCTCAGAGGAAAACAGGCAGGGCTTGTGAAGAAAACAGCTGAAATCCTACAGTTAAATGAAGGCTATTTCAGGATCCTGGTCAGTGATGCCCCTACACTCTCCAGTGGGTTGCAGAGCTTTGGACCCTAAAGAATCCAATGCCACATTCACCCTGTCTCAGTTAATGGGGATTTAGTCACTACACACATTCCTTCCAATAAATGCCAGAATTGCTCTGAAAGCAACATGCACACAAATACCAGAGTCGAGGTTTCAATAACAGATTATGCAGTTAGTGAATCAGTAGAAGCATTTTCTGCACACAATCTGTTAACATGGGATGTCTCTGCACATTGAAGTGCCCTCTTACATTGTCAGGGTCTTCCGAAATCTGCCTCTTTCGCTATCAGTAAAATTAAAAACAAACAAACAGAAATGTTTCACCTGCAGACTCAGCACTACCATTCCAACACAAGCAACAGGACACATTTCATCAGCCTGAATTCAGTTTAAACTCCAAGTTATGCATCTTGACAAACCAGAGGCTTTAAGATGGTTTGTCACAACTATCGATTGATTTAACAGAAAATAAAAAACTCAAATATTTCCACGGACTAAACAATAAAAGGAGCATTCTATGAAGAGTCTAGATAGGTATCTTAAAATGAATGGAAGACTAAAATAAAAGAAATGTTATATGAAATGAATAATTTTCATAAGGTTTCACTTAAATCATAAATGTTTTACAGTAACATAAATTAATTACATTTGTATTTTATGCTGTGCAAGAAGGTCTAGTATTTTTCTAATTAGACAACAACAGAACAACTAAAAAGTATTCTGCTTTTTAATTTGAATTTTAGGATAAAAATTGGCAGTGTTCAAATATCTGATAGCAATCCTTTACTAAATGTTTTCTCTTCTGACTGTGTAATAACACACTGTGTTTAGCCCAACATTATAATTATACAAACAGGAGAAGGATAAAAGCTGCACACATGCATTGCTGTTTACATTTATGGGCAACACTGTCAGGATAAAACACTCCTCATCAATCCCTAAGGGAAGCACAGGGATTACTCAAAAATTTGATCAAACAGGACTAGTCTTCAATATTCATTTTCAAAGGCTTAAATATTAACTTGCAATTTCATAACTTCGAAATGATTTTTTGTTTGTTTTGGTTTAATACCAAAAGGTAGAACTTTCTATGAATTAATTTACTTACTCCGAACAACTACAGCCATTCCACTGCACAGCCATTGCAGAAATGCATGGAATTTGGGGTGCAATCCTGCAGTTTCAGGACAATTAGTTTACTCAGGGACTGCAGAAGTGGGTATTGCATTTTTTAATCATTCCCACCTTTCTCTTCCAGAGAAAAGTGCTCTTAACCCAAATTAAATGCATTTCTGTGCCCTCCTAAATATTCTGTTTACAAAGCTGGAGATGTTTTACCTCGAGGTCTCCTTTGGTAATGGATTCTTCTTCCACACGGAACTGAAGGTCTTCGACTTTCCTGTGGGGACAACTCATTAAAATTCAGGTAACTTTGGAAGAAAAATGCTTTCAAACTCACTTCAGTGGAAATCAGAACTACAGGGACATCACCCCAGCAAAGTGCTCGAAACACGAAGGAGAAATCTCTCCCAGGGAGTATCAGAGGGAAGGAAAAGGGCTCCCTTTAAACAATCACTGACAAAGGGAGGCACAGGCCTTCCTGCAACCCTGTAAAGTGTATTCTGTTGTATTTTCTGATGAATTAAAAAGGAAACCTTTAAGTCATCACTGATTCTCTCATTCTTTCACCCTTTAAGTCATCATTGATTCCCTCATCCTTTGACCCTCCTGCATGTCCTAGAGAGAGTGACCGAAATGAACAGTCTGATCTCACATTTGATATATTCTACCATTCCTCAAAGAAACAGGCAGAAATTTAGGAGACATCCAAAATATCCATAGGCCTGGATGTGTGCTGGGCACATTGAGTCCAGTCTCCAGGACAGAGGAATATGGTGGGGGTCAGGATGAACTGCAAGATGCAGAAGGGGAGCACAAGCCTTGCCTTGCCCACACAGGAGTCTTAGAATGGGATCAGGGAGGAGAGAAGCCAAAATTTGACTTAAAATCAAATTTTTAAGAAGTTATTGCTTCCCTCCCCAACTCTGGTATATCCCAATGAACAAGGGGCCAGATCTCCTCCTTTTCCCCTTGATCTTCCATCACTAAGATGCTGCAAGGGAAGAGACAAGGCTGTCTCCTTTCCTTGGAATTACACACACAGCTTGGCTGACAGATACAGAAATCACTGCTGCAAACAGAGTTACAAGTGATGGGAGTCTAAAATAAAAGAATAAGGATTTAGGACTGGGAGTGGGTCTCACCAGTGCTTTGGGAAACAGGGGATTAAAGACTGACTTTGGGTCACTGCTGAGACTGATCCAAACACATAACACAGAGTGAATAAGCCTGAAGGGGTTGGGAGAATATACAAATAATTCCAGACCAAACTCTACTGCTTGTTTTAAAAATTCTGTTCTATTGGGTTCCAAGAAAAGGCAGCAGGAAAATTGTAAAGGAATTGCCCTTTTTACCACTGCATTTTCCAGCTGTGACCTCTGGTTTTAGGCCCCTCAGAGAGGCCAACACCGACTGGCTCCAGGGAATCACATTCACACTGGGTTTCTACACAGACTTTACTCTTCAAAAGTATTCTAAACCCACTAAATCAATTCATCACAATTTCCTCACCTAACCTTGACCCAACAATTTATCAGACTATTTCCTTTCCCAGCCCCACCTCACCTATTTGGTAATCTCAGTTCTTTCCTCTAATGGTTATGAAAGGGAATTAGAAAAGGCATTAGAATTAATGGCTTTGATGATTTTCCTGCAAGAGACAGACCCTATACAGACATGACTAACAGTAATGAATTATTCACAAGAGATTTAAATGTAAATTCCTAATCCAGAACTGTCAGGGAATGGGATGATCGACATTTTCATTTGGAAGTGGAAGAAAAGTGTTTCAAAAAGATCAGGTACAATCCATCAATTTCATATGAGGAGGAATAAAATATAGTAGAAAACAATAGTGCAAGTATTGAGTTGGATAAAAATCAGTTATAAACAACAGTTTTACAGCCTCTGAGCAAATCCATTCTCTTTGGCTTCCCCTCTCCAAATTGGAGGGTGGTTTTTTTCTTCATTAATTTTAACAAACTGCAATATGATTTTACACATTAATTGCCCATCGTTCAAAATTTGTTTCATATTTGAAAGTCACCAATGCAAAGTCTGATTTAACAGAATTAATTCCTGAAGACATTTTTGGGTACCTTTTCTCTTCCTCGAGCTGATTGAGGAGCTCCACCTTCTCCCTGTCAGCTGCCTCCACCATGGCCCGGAGCTGGTCCATTTTTGCCTCCATCTCCAGAACGTGCTGAGCAACAAGGAGGAACATTATGGATTATATAGATATGGCTGTTATTATTATATGGGTATCACACTGATTTATATGGATATTATTATTATACATATTGATATAATGGATAACTTTACTTTTAGAACCCCACCTCGTACTCCCTGTTTAGGAGCAGCCCTCACCCCCTTACCCGGTCGTGTCCATCCCGAACCAGGGCCAGTTCCTGCTCCATTTCCCCCACATGACTCGTGGCTTTTGCCACCTCTGCCCTCTCCAGGTCCCTCTCTGCCAGGAGCTGCTCAATGTGCTGCTGCTTCTCCTTCAGGGCCTCCTGCAGGGCCGTGGTTCCCGAGATTTTCCGGGCGTACCGGGAAGAGGTTTCTGTCAACTTCACAAAGGAAATCCATTAACAAACCACTCTGCATCCAGGGAAAGGAAACTGGGATATCTCCAGACTCTCCAAACACGGGGTTAGTAAAGCAAATGCTTCCTGTGACCTGCTGTACCTTCTCCTTTTCCATCTAAATGACTTTATTTTCCCCAGTTTAACATTAAATGACCTGACAGTTGCTTGTCTGACACAGGAAAAACAGCAAGAGCCCTGAATAGCTGAGCAGACTCTGTGAGAGTCCAGCAATTTTCAGGGAAGTTTTAGTTTTCCTAAAAACCGATGCACAAGAAGTCTGCTGTGTCAGAACTGATTTCAGGAAATCTTGTTTCCTCAGCAGCTTAACTTTTAAAGAAAAAGTCTCCAAATTATTCAGACAATCCTTTTAACTTGAATGGCCACCAAATGTTCGTGCTGCCTGAGAGAAAGAGCTGGAAGAAAGACGGGATTTTAATTCCAGAAGTAATGGATTACAGCAGCTTTGTGCTTTATGGCCCAAATCATGCAAAATCCCTGGAGCACAACAGAGGCAAAATAAGCAAATATATTTGAGACCTTTACAAGGTTTAACTTAGAGGATCACAGCTTGTGGAATAAAACACTGAAGTCCATATTTATGCTTTTCCTCATGGATTGAGGTAGCTCCATGTGTCAGTGCAGTGATCCCAAACTAGAGGGCACTCTGCAGCTGCAAGTGCAACTTCCACACTGGATTAGGTAATGAAGTCCTGGTGTTTGTGCCAAATAAAAATCCTTTTTGTGGTCAGGTATTAACCCCAGTGCCCTGACCAGCTGCTGACCTCTGTAATCTGCTTCAGTCCTGCAGGACCAGGGTAGGTCACCTCTGCACCTGCCGGTCAGTGGGACACCGTCCCAGAGAACCAGTTCCACACCACTGGGAGTCACCTCCTGCTAATTAGATGCAGTTATGGTCTTTGGCTTAAAAAAAAAGAAGAAAAAATCTAGGGTGACCATGGAAAACCCCAACTATTTCTACGCTTTTCGTTGCCTTAAAAGAGACTTCCCAAAATTCAGCTTTCCCAGATTTCCGTCTTCCTGCTGCAACCCAAGATTAGAACATTTATGTAACAGAACAACTTTAAAAGAATCCATAGTAAGTGTATTAGGTGGAATTAGTACTGTTAGAATTCACCTGAGCCACTGCACTTGGCAACATTTAGTCTTTATGAATTCACAGATTAAAACCAAATCTAAAAAGAAAAGAAAGAGGCTTTTTGTCAGCAAGGACCTGGCAATTGCTACTTCTGGATTTCTCAGCTGACTCATCTCTTTCAACCTCTTTTGCAAAGAAATTTTCTTTCTTTACAAAGAAAATTTGGAGCATTTCAGACAATCTGAAGCTTCCTGCTGAATAAAACAAGTGAGATCCATGGAAGCTTTAGCTCAAACACAAACCTCTTATGAGAGAGGCAGTGAAAATGAACAATTGATGGAGATTCCAGCCAGAGACCGGTTTGGTGGTACCATAAGCCCCTTTCTTATCGCAGTCACTCCGTTAGCCTGAATTAAATATTCAAAATGTTTTATACATGTATTAAACATTCAAATCTCCAGGGCTAGCTAAGATTTCCTTCCCTCGTGCATGCTTTGAGCGGAACCAGCACAATTAACCGGTGCCGTGCTCTGCTCTAGTCTCAACGCCGACCACGGGCACGTGGATTCCTGCGGATTCCTGCGCATTCCTGTGGATTCCTGAGGGAATGGGGAGCATGCAACAGAAAAAGGAGCTTACTAGTCCTGTACGGCTGGGCTTGCTGCTTACGGAAGAGGCCACGGAGCTGAGGGAGCTGAGGGAGGAGGCGCTGGGGCTGCGCTTCAGGGCCGTGGGCGTCGGCAGCACCTTCCGCACGGCGGCCTTGGCCTTGGCCGGGGTGGTCGAGGGGAACCCGATCTTGGTCACCTTGTGCACTGGGGCAAACAATCCATACTTGGGCTGGCACTGGAAGTACCTTCCAAAAAGCAAAGTAAGGAGATGAGAGTATAAATCAACTTCTTTTCACATGCACGGTCTGGCTTCACAAAGAATTCCGCATTAGGAGCCCAAAAGTATTAATGGAACAGCTGGTGTCTCTCATCTACACTATACTGCAATCATATTTTTTTTGGAAAAGGGACTTTGAAAGGCTGAAGCATGATTATATCAGACTTCAGAAATTCCACTTGAGCTGTAGCTCTATTTCCTAAAAAAATTCCATTCAGAGTCAGTTTTACACGCGTTAACTTTCCTCTCCCTCTGAGCTGCCAACAATATGTGACGGCTGAGAGTTAGAAATAAGAAGGAGATTTTAATTAGATCAAGTAGTTTTATATCACATACATACTCTTTATGCATATTTGATTATACAGAATATATATCTTTGATTACATATAAACAAACACCACTTATAATTTTAAGTTGTGATCATCCATGTTAAGGTGGAACAATCCTTGTAAAACCTCTTTTTAAGGAGGTAAAAGACTGTTCCTTATAGCAAATCAGAAAGAAAGTCCCACTGTGGTGTGAATTAATGCTTTCTAAGTGGGACTTATTGGAGGAAGCAGCTCCACTGCTCCCAGCCTCTACAATGGGGCAACTGCTGGTACAGGAGCTTTCACCCCTGGGATTCAGGAAGATTTCCTTTAAGTACAGCTCTTAGATATCCAGAGATTTTCTTCACTGAGCATTCAGAAATCAAGCAGGTGTTCCAAATGCAGGAAATTGTGCTTTCCATTACCAGGCTATGAATAAAAGCCACATGGGAGCAGGAGAGATCAGCTCATCCCATGAATGGGGGGTTGATCTGGATTTTCAGAAAATTCATAAAATTCAAGTCATCGTGTACCACCCATCAGCAGACACTCAGGTTTACAGCCTCTCTGCCTTGATTGAAAAGTTTCATGGAGATATTAAAAACCAAAAGAGACTACAGAGAAAAATCTTAGAAGGCAAATGGATGATGGACCAACCTCGTTCCAGCCACGGCTCCATCGTTCTTTCCCAGGGGTTCATCGAGCTCCACTCCACACCACTCTCCTTTAGCAAAGTCTGTTTCTCCCAAAAAACGCACAACTCCAGCTTTTGTCCCACCAACCTAAAGCAGGAAAACACATCTGCATTTAATGCATTTCCAAATTCAAATACCAAATACAACAAAAAAGCTTAACCACGTGCACAAAGCACGTTAATCATGGGACCAGTTCTGATTTCAAAATGCAGATTTTTTAATTTGTGAGTTTGTTTTGATGTGGAACAAACACAGATCTTCACAACCAAAAAGAAGAAAAAATGAAACAAAAATCACTTTCTTAGCATTTCTGTCCAATTTGGTATTCAAAGTCTGTAATGACTGAAGGCCACAATTCCAGTAGGTGACTTGATATGTCTATAAGACTAAAAATACATTAACAACACCCAGTATAACCTGAATACTGAATATACTGAACAGATATTTGTTTCAAACAAATTTCTATCAGCAGATAAGGATTTCTAAGAACTGCTTATTTCTTACTCAAATTCTCTGAGGAAAAGTAAAAGAAATGAAATGAGAAAAAAATCCTTTCATATTTTCTCTAAGGAATAATTCAGATAAATTACATAGAGCAACCCTCTTGTATTTAAATCTGATATAAAACACAATGTAGAGCACTTGGCAGAACTGGAGACATAACCACATGAATCCTTAAAAAGGGAACAATCATTTCCTTAATCTTTTCTTCACTTTAAAAAAAAGAAACAAAAAACCCCCCTAACACTCCTTAAGGAAAGCCTAGAAATCAGCTGATTTCAAACTTCTAACCCGAAATATTTACAGCAATTCCAATGACTTGCAGTGTCTCTGAGCTACAGCTTTTTATAACACCCAGGGAGGGAAGAATTAAATGAAATGAAGGAGGAAAAGGTGTTGTGGGGCCACCAGTTGCCAGGAAGGGCCAGCAGCCAGAACTGCAGGGCTCTTGCAGGTCACAGGGACCATATGTTGTGCCCTAAATTTGTGGAAATCTGTTCAGCCTGAATCCAGCATTTTGAAAACAAGGAAAAGGTAATGAAAGCTCTTCAAGAGATTCCCAGCATTCCACATGGAAAACACAGCAATGGCACTGAAAACGTCCGTTTCTGTTTTCCAGCACACGTTATCCAACGAGGAATATTTTGAGGCCTCGGCAGAGAACCTGGTGTGACCTGCTACCAAAATATACACTAAAAAGTAAACTAGGATTGCACATCATTTTTCCATAGACATTCTATTGCTGGGGGGAACTTCCCAGGATTAAAGGAGAACAACGAGCTTCTTGTGCTGTAAATTAAGGTGAGTGATCACAGCACAGCAGAGAACTCACACGAATGCATTTGGGAAGTCTGGCAGTTCTTTTTCCACACAAACCTCAGAAAAACAGGGAGAATAATTCCCCTTTTTTGATATTACTCCAGTGTCCCCTGATATTACTCTTGTCCCTGTTTAAGGTGGCAGCTCCTTCTGTCTCATTAGAGACAGTCTGGAAACAACCTTTAGCTCTTGCTTTAAGTGGCTCTGTAGCAAATTATTACTCTCCATGGAATAAAAACACACAAAGTTTACAGTTATCATGACTCAGCCTAATATAGTAACTAGTAGAACGTTTGGTATCTGGTGTTCTTGGCAGAGAACACACAAACTTCCCCTCTTGGAAAACAAGCACCAGAAAAAGAGAATTGTAACCAGCCCAAGAGCTCCACAGAATCCAGATCTCTGTGGCACAGTGGTGAAGAGGGAATATATAATATTGTTAAAGGATTTCCTGGGAAGAACTAGTCCTTAAATTGAGGGATATGTTATTCCCCATCAGACATAATCTACTTTTTCTAGAGGATAAATACCATTATCCTAAGTATAAACATAAAAATAACATTTAACTGAGTAGTGTGAGAGAAAAATATGGGTGTTCTAAGTTTTCCCTGTCCTTATTCCTTTTCTAGTAAGTTTAGGTAGTTTTTTATATTTTTTTTGTCTTGTTTTGTTAGGTGTTTTTTCTCTATAGGTAAATTTGGAAGACATCTTTAGGTGAAAAGACTGGCTAGATGCTGTTTCCCTGCTCGATTTTGTACAGTTTTCTGCCTGAAAAAACAGAAGTTAAATCAAAATAAGCTCTAAAAAGCCATGAAAGAAATCAGACAGGAAAACCAGAACAATAGCCCAGACAAGGAGCATCCCCTTAAAGACAACAGTCAGGTTTGGGGTGGCACAGAGGATTCCTCAGCTCCTTTTCCAGAACCCTTGAGCCAGGCCAAGGAATTTTATCGCTATTTTGTGGAGTGTGTGTTCTGTGGTGATTTTTTTGTAATAAACAACATAAATGAATTATCTAAAGACACCCACTCAGCCCCTTCCCATGGGCAGGGAAGAGGGGCAGGCAAGGTGAGAGCTTAGTGGAATAGGATCACTCCAAGCAAAGACTCCCAGGGACAGGAAAAACTGCTGCAATCTGTTCCCTCCAACCCACACTGTAAATAAACCTCCAGGCCAGGAATGCTGGCTCCAGGATAAGGCAGATTAAACATGGGTGCACAATATTCATCCCTTTTGGTTTCATCCCTTGGCCCTGCTCATCTTCCACATTTAGTAATAAACGTCCAGAGTTAGTTTGAAGATATTCCATTCAAATCCCAAACTGGGAAACAGTCTGGAAGAATTTGGCACTGCCCAGTGCCTTTGGACCTGCTCCAACCATCCCAGGGCCTGGATGCTGGAATTGTGATCCAAGGCCTGGTGGGAGCGAGCAAAAGCAGGAATTCATATCCCAGAACATATGGGGATGCACAAGAGGAGCTCCCCAGGAGGAAGAGCAGAGTGACTCGTCCTGTCACCATGGCGCTGCCTTAATTTAGAACAAGATGCAAGGAAGAGTGCCAAGGAATTTTTGTTTTTTTCCAAACCTAGTCCAGCTTCTTGGAATAACCAGTTCCTCCATTTCTGCTTGCTTTCTGTGTGCCCTCACCAAGAGCATCAGTAAAGGGCTGTAAATGCAGTTTTGCTGAGTTTCAAGCCAAAGCCTTCAAAATTTCAGCTTTAAAACAAGTCAGCACCGCTCTGGAAAGCCTGAGACTACTCAAAGCTTCCAATCACTCCCAGACATCTGCCCCAAACAGTGTATTTATTATTTATCTCCAGCTGCAATTAGTGCTCTGCATGTGACAACACAATAATCATAATTTATTCCCTTGGTAGGACAATGTGAGGTGCTACTGGACAACACAGGAGGGTAAAGGCTTTTCATGATCAAAGTTGCTATAACATTAGTGCCATAAAGGGGAAAAAGATTATGACATGATTACACTGAACTGTTCCTACCAACACGAAAAGAGAACTGTACTTACAGAATTGTAGTGTTTATTACAGAAACATTATTTAAAAATTATATAAGAATTATAGAAAAAAGAAAGGCAAAAAACCCAACCTCGAACCAAAAACTGATCTACTTCCCATGAAGGACTAGAAGTAAAAAGCCCAGTTTCTAAAAGAAAAGGGAAAAAAAGTTTATTAGAAAGTTTCTAAAAGCTATAAAAAAATGGGACATCACTACCATGAAGACAGTTTTCCATGACCTTCATTCCTGATAAGGTAGGTCACTGAATAATAGATAAAGAACTGCCAGAGCTTTTTTTCAGTTGCCACACTCAATACAGACAAGTTTTAAAATACAGATCAATAACACAGCAGAGAATCTGGGTTAGACCACAGGTCACTGTGGGGTGAGGAATCTGCTTGGAATTCATAGTGTTACATCAAACACATTAAAAAAGTGACTAAATTCCATTTATCCAGTTCTAAGTAAACTGACATTAATTTGCTTTAAGGTAAAGTGAAGTAGCAAAGTGGGTTTGTAAACCTGAAGTGGTTAAAAATTGCCTCATGAAAGGACACATCAAAGCTTGTGAAAACCTTTGCAGAGCCACATTTCCAAAGATAAAGAGAAGCAGGAAACAAATAAACCAGTGTAATCCAGGGAAAAAGAGAGGGATGGTCTAAAAAATGAGAGAGGTCATGGAAAAGAGGATTCACTGTCTGAACACTGTCAGTGTAACAGTATCACTTACACCCCGAGACAGGGAAAAGGTGAATAACAATTGTTCTGTCTCCCCTTCTGCCTGAGCAAGTGCTTGAGGTGACTCTTGGATATTTCTGCATTTCCAGGACCATTCAGCACCCACGACATGCTTGGAAAAGCAAAACCCATCCAGATCCATCACATGCTGCCTGGATCCACTAACCGGGTTCTCATCAGAATCATCTCTCTCTTGTTTCTCAAAATTAAGCAGAACCTTTTCCAGTTGGCAAAAGAAATTGCATTTAATTGATTTGTCCACCCATTCAAGGTCAGAGAGAAGCACGGGATCATCTCCTGTGCCTCTCCTGGAACAGGTCCTTCCAATCCACCAGTTCCACCTGTAATTAACCCTGTAACTGTGCTGAGCTCTGTGTGGGACTGTTTCCAGAGCTGATATCCATCAGGAAACACTTCCACTGACAGGATATTTTCATAGTTAATCTCTCCATTGTTGCAAACACATTTAAATTTTAAATAAAACAAATGTGACTGTGGCCTCCAGCCCCTGGTTCTCATTGTGCTTTGAGCTGGGAGATGACAGAGCTCCTCAGCAGGTACTCACATGTTCTAAGCAGGGCACCTCAATTTTTCCCTTTGTAAATTAACAGCTTAAATTCTTCAAATCTTTTATTGCAAGATACTTTCTCTTGCCTGAGTCATTTTGCAGCTCTGTTCTGAATTCTGGCCAGTGTTTCCATGGGGTTTTTTAAATAACTAAGGATGCAACTACACAGAGTTTTAAATATATCAATAAAGGCCAAATTAATTTTGAAGTTACTGTTAGATAGTGTTCAAAATCTAAATAATAATAATAATAATAATTCCACCATAGAGTGGAGTTTTCTCTATTAAATCTACAGTGCCAAAGAAAGAAGCAAATTGTGTTTGAGAAACCTGCCATGTTTTAGTTTGTCAACATCTGGTTCCTCTTTTAGTTTTTAACCTGTCTTTTCTCTTTGAGATTAGACAGATACCAGACAGATATTTGCTTCAGATTATCCTATTTCCTTTAAAAATATCTTCATCTGACTCTGGATCAAGGAATGACTGAGCAGTGCCAGAGCATCTCCTAAACTTCAAACTGGGCTCCGTAATTCAGGTTTTTCGGCCCAGCAGTTCTGTGAACAGCAGGATTAATGGTGTCAGTTCTCCTGTGGTATCAGAGGTTATGTCTGAGTGACTTCACTCCCTAAAAATGCTGCTTCTATTGATGGGAACAGTGTTCAGACAAGCCTCGATCATGTGGATTCTCTGACGTGCAAAATTCTGTGAAGGCAAATTGCAGCTTTTCCAGAATTGGTGGGTTTGAGTCTCCACCTTTTCTTGGACTGTTTCCATGCAACTTGGAAGAACTTCTTAAAACCTCTCTATTTCTACCCAATTTGGTTGCAGTCAACTAAAAAGTTCCAAAGTGAGGCCAAAGTGGGCAAAAATAAGACACTCACACAGACCTTGTGCTACCACACAACCCTTCACTTCCACAAGAAAACAGGGTAGTAACTACAACTGATGTGCAACTGAGATTCAATTCACTCAATCAACTCAAAGAAAGCAAAAAAAAACCTTCACAGGAATTCCATACTACAAAAGCCACAAGTGAATTCAACACCACAAAAAAAAAAAAAAGAAAAAAAAAGCAAAGACTAAAATTAAGTAAATAAAGTGTTCCTTCGCCCATCCTGTGCTGAAGTGACCAAGGACAACATGTTCCTGGATCTCATTCCCCTTGGGAAGGCAGGGAAAAGGGAAGCCAAGGAGTCCACACACAAAAAATGAATTAACTATTACCAAAGCACGTGGAAACATCATGGATTGCTGTCATTACATCCCAGGAACTCACTTGTAATTGGAAGTTAAATAAGGAGTTGCCACAACAGAATGACTCAGTTAAACACAGCTCACACTTTGCTGTAAGATAAATTTAACATCTTATTTATCTGTGAGCAGAGAGGAAACAATATCTCCTGAAAAATGCTTACAAGTAACATTTAAAGAAAGCTGAGGTTTGCACAGAGAAAATTCACCCAATGAATTGCAGACAAAGCCTTTGGATACCCTTCATCCTTCAGATATATTCTCATATTTCATGCTCTGGCAGCCACTCAGCAAACTAATCTACATTGTACTTCACAGCACCCAAATGCTGTGCCTAAGTAGACATACATAAATATAAGAATTACTTTCATCTTGACTTAACATGACAAAGCCACCAAAACACCTCATACAGCCACCTCAGCTCCAGGATAAAGACTGAGCAGTCAAATACTGGCACAAAACAACCACACACTGCCAACTTCCAAATTTTTCTTCCTTTTCCATCTTCATATGCTTTGTGCAGGGTATTTTTGCACTGCTTTAACTGCAACACCATCACTGAATATTTGGGTTTTTAACAGTGATAAGATTTTTAAACAGGCTAAACTCAGAAGTGCATTTTCTATTCAGGATGTTACAAAAGAATAACAGAAAAAGGAGATTTTAAAAGCTCCACGTGGACAATACAGGATTATTGCTACAGGGAGAAACTCCTCTCTCCATGTGAAGTTTGTTTTTCCCTTCCCTGCCTTTAAGAGCCCTGGAATGTAATCAGTTGGCAGCCTTACGTCATGTTTACTCCCAGATAGGTTACATGGGTGGAAACAAATCTGCCAATAATCTGCTGTCAACCCCTGCCTGTGCCATCACCACAGAGCTCAGGAAGGAATAACAGAGGAAGGAATAACACAGAGAAGAAGGAGGAATTCGATGTCACTCGTGCACAGAGAAGAACTTTGCAGAAAGGCCACACAACCAAAGTCTGTAAAGGGAGTTTGCAGTGGTGGGTGACCATATGGAGGGAGGCCGAGGCCCAGCTTTACAGCTCAGCTCCAGGAGCAGCAGATTTGGCAGCCTGGGATGAAGCTGTAACTGGTTAAATGAATGAAAGCACTTTAATCCCTTGAGACGGCTCAGGCCCCTTAGGTTGATAAGATTTTTATTTATTTATTTAAAATGCAGCATCTGGTCCCTTCAGGAAAAAGCTCTCAAAGCTGCTCCAACTTTTGGTACAGGCAGCAGCCTTCACACAAAGTAGGTTTTCCCCTTTTATTAACAAGTTTCGTTGGGGAGTTCTGAGGGGTTGGTTTGTTTGTTTGTTTTTAAAATCAACTTTGCATTGGGCTCTTCAGACATCCCAAGTGTTCCCAACACCAGGGCAAACAGGTTCTCTGGCTGCAGCTCAACCAGGAAACCCAAACTGGCTGAGCCTGAAAGTCATTTGTTTTCCGAATTGCTTTTCTGTTGTTCTTTCCCCAGCTGGTTTAGCACCAGCACGGCACTGCCACCGGCACTTCTTGCCCAGGAATTCTTATTCATACAAGTTCAAATGCTGAAAGTGGAGCCTGAGTTTCAGCAGGAAAATCAACCTGGCACTGTGTCATTGACCCAGGAAAGGCTGGATGAGGGCAAGGAGGGAAGTGCAGGTTGCCACATCAACATTTCCTACGTTACAGAATCCCCAAATACGAGCTCAGGCTGCCCAGAGTTAATGTTCTAACAGCTCAATCACATCCAGATTCCAGAACATACATCATATGTTAGGAATGGAAATTATGCCTAATACAGAGCTGTTGGAATGACTCTTTGCATTAATAACATTTCCCTGGTTTTACCAGATTTTTATCCAGTAAAAGTTATACATCATTGCACCAAATGAAAAGCTGAATAATGAGTTACACAAAACACAGTTCTTTTAAATGTCCACTTGATATACCGACATTTCCACACATTAACATGAAGCATTATTAGTTTGTTGTTGGTGAAAGGGAAATTAGGCACATGTTGCTGAATACGGCTCAGATAAACTGGGATTTGAGGGAGACATTTATCCTCAGAGACTCTCAAGACAGCAGAGGACAATGTGCTGCTTCAACTTAATCATCTTTGAGCAGTAAACTACAGAAATCAAAGGATCTCTCCTTTCCCACTAGAACACCCACTTGGGGCTATAATACTTCAGCTTGTGTATTCCTTTAGTTTGATTTGGTTTTGATTGGCTTTGACTCCTCTGGAATCTCAGGAAAGAGAAATCCTAAGACAATAGGACAAGGTGAAATTCTCCATGATTGTTACATTTCCCTCAGGGGCATTGATGTCTCCCAGGAGTTATTTTTCTGATGTTTACAATTTAATTTAACAGCCAATTTACTGAACATGTCATCTTCAAATTGAGGGGAAAACACAAGGAAAGCTGCAGCTGATCGTTGCAGCAAATCTACAAGTATTTTTCCACAGGCATCCACAGAAAACAGCTCAGCTGACACATCCCATACCTTGGAGCAGCGGCTGTTTTGATGGCAACGAAATTTTTCTGTTTTAATATACAAGGTCTTTTGGGAAAAGAGGTTTTCTGCTCCCTGAAAAAGCAAGGCTGCTTGTTTTCCATCTTTTTATCTCCACATCTATCACACTGCTCAGCACAGCCTCACATGAGGCTCTCTAAGTCTGGTTTTGGGAATATCCAGGTGATCACCTCCAAGCTCTATTTGGTTTTTGCAGTAGAATTTCCTTTCTCTGATATTGCTTCCTTCCCCCCCCCATCTGGAAATTTTATTTCCTTCTCTGGAATTTCTTTCCCTCTGAATGAGTGTCCCAAACAATCTGTATGTAACTACTATTCTTCCTAAGTTGTCTGAATTAAGGTAAGATTGTGTAGGGTACCTGTCTTCATACTCAAATAAATCAGGGATATGTGCATGGGAAGCTTCCTTTAAATAAAGGATTTTATTATTTAAATCTTTGTATTTTTTAAAGACATGAGTTCTAAAGAAATTTGAGGGGACTCTAAGATGGGACCACGTAGCATCAGGTAAATTCTAAGTGCACAAACAGTGGTGAAACAACTAGAGATCAAAGAAATAAGCCCAAGACATCTTTTCTACCCACATAAAACAATAAAGAACGTGCATCAGAGCTTTAACTCTCAAGATTTAATCAAAATACCTCACCCCAACATCACTGAGGCAGCATTTGCTGTGACAACACACAAGTAAATGTGAGGAGCTGACAGATGCTTTTGAGGGGAGGAACAGCACAAACGTCTCAGGAGGAAAAGGAAAATGTTCCAACAAAGCTCAGCTGTTGGGAAACATCAGTTGGCCAAGCCTGAAATGCTTTGAACCCAACATTTCAGGTTCAAACTTGCGCCAGGTTTACATCTGTGGAAAGCAAAAAGGAGGCCAAGTTGAGATGTGAATTAGTAAATGTTGTCAGAATGGCCCCTGGTTTCTCGATACCCCAGACTGGGCACAGAAACCAGCTGTATGGTTTGACTTTTCTCACTGAATGATCACCCAAAACCAGCCAGTTACCGACAACTAAAAGAAACTTAAAATCATTGAACTGATCCCTTCAAGGTGACTCCTACTAATTATATTTTAGAATCCAAGTTAGAGGAAAAAAAATAACAGACTGAAATACTTTGGTGTAACAATCATCACTCCCCACCCTGAGATCACACACTGAGATCAATAAACCTGAGCCACATCTGAAGTGCATTCTGGAACGTAATCCTGGCTTATGAGCTACATCTCCCCATCTACAAATCCGCCCTGAAGGACATAATTTCCCATCTAGCTATTTTAATAAGACTCCCAAGTGAGCTTTTGTCTATCCTGAATCCACTGCTGTGCTGAACTGCAGTGCTGCACAGCTGGAGGTTCACCATTTTCAAGGTGTAATTCCCAGCACTTGCTTTCCCCACGTGCCCATAATCATCATTACTAAGAGCCTTCACGAAATATCCACCAGCAGCTGCTCCAAGCTGCAAGAACTGAGGAATTTTGCAGCATTTAGTCACTGCAGCCCCGCAATGGTACAGTCAGACTGGAACATGTCTTGTGGCTGTGGCACTACATTGTCACTTAGAGGGGAGGACACAACCTCCATCCAGCCTCTCATCCTCCTGGAGAACATATTACTGCAGAGTGACTGCTGTCAGCATAAATAAACCCAAATTACACGGAGCATTCCAGTTGGATTTATACCTCTGCTGGAGCAGGAATGGCCAAGCAAGTTACAGCAAGTGACAGGCAGGGCTTTCCCAACAATCAGTGCTTGAGGACAGTTTCCAGAATTACTCAGTGACACCTCAACTCTCCAGTCCACAGTGCTGGACAGGAGTGCAGTGGCAGGGAATAAAACTATTAACAGATGAATGGATTATTCAGCCAAGTTTAGCATTATTTGCACTAACCTGGTGATTTAATATATTTACATCTGAATTATTGTTAGATGATGAGAGCAGAGTCTGGGATCTACAACAAATAATTAGCACAAGACCCAAAAGTGTTAAAAACCAGCAGACAAGGATCCTGTCCCTTTAACATTCCTATTCCAGAGTGTTTTATACTGGCACAGAAATTACAGATGTGCATCACCAACATGCTGTTGCCTCAAAACCTCAAACTACCATTTGATGACTCAAGAGGAATACTTAAGGCAAACAGAGGTAGCAGAGAGGATGAAATACTAAGTTTAACCTGTCCTACTTAACAAACAGAATTTGGGACCTTATTATTATCAAACTGTGGCACTTAGGATGTACTTTTTCTGTAATTTGCACTAATTAGATACAGGAAAGTTGGAGCGATGCCTTCACAGGCACCAGAAAACTGTCCCACCCAAGGAGGACACCCCAGAGAAGCCAAGGAACAAAGAAACTTGAGAAAGTTTCACAAAGGTCCTTGAGGAAAAGGCCAAGAAGTGGTTAAACCCTGATTCTGTCTGGAGGACACCAGGGCTGGAGTCTCTGCCAGAAATAGCCAGGGATAAAGGGTAAATCTTTGTTTCCATTGGCACTCCAAGAAAACACATCTCAGCCCAAATCCAGCTGTCAGCCAACCTCTGCCCTCACTTCACCTTTGTCTCCTTCTTCAACTTGGCCCTGTGTTTTAAGCTTTCTCTAAATAGAAAGAGGAGTCAAATTCTTCCTTTAAAAATACAAAAAAATTTAAATATCAATCCACCTTTACTGCTGAGTCATTGTCTGGTGGGGCAATGCAGGACAAACAATAAAATCCACGAGAGATTTTTCTACACAATGTCCTCACAATAACCCCAAAATGTTTTCTATGCCAGGACACCTGTACCTGCCCTTGCTTTTACCTAATGGAGATTTTAAAATTATATTGTAAATAACAAGAGATTGTATCAAAATAACAGTGAGACAATTCTTCAGCTTAATATACATGGCAGGAAATCAAACCTCAGATCTGTTACAGTGATCAGAGATCTGCTGAGCACACAAGGGCCATTCCAGTTACATTTGCAGCTACATACATAGTCTTTAAATTAAGAATAAAACACAAAACAACACACCACCAGCTTTCCACTGCCTTTTCAAGCAAAGGCTACTGTTCCAAGGCAGGGTTTCCCACTTTTCTTGGTGTCTATCAAATCAATCATCACAAATGCCCCATGCTCTATTGCATCGATCCAAATTACAGGCTTACACCATCATTCCAGGCTAATTATTTAAATAAAAATGTTTAACAAAGCTTAGCTCCCTTTTAAAAAGGTGAAATGATACATCAGCAGAAGCATTCAGGGTTCTGAATTTGGGAAGGGCAGCCAAGTAACGTGGCACATCACCAGGAGACATGGAATTCCTGGGTGAGCAGTGGCATTATGTGACTGATCAGTGGCATTATGTGACTGCTCCTGTTGCTGCCCATCACCACTGAGGAACAATCAATTATTGACCTGTTTGCTTTCTAAAGACACAACCCTGGACAGGGCAAAAGAGCTGCATGGAAGCCTCACATGCTTGGTTTATTATTTAGCATGCTTTTCTTGAAGATATGGAGAGATAAGCTACAAATATGTTGTTAAATACTCAAAAACACAACAGATTAAAAACTGACGAATTAATCATTTTCTCTTCGTATTGCAAAGACCTTCCTCCAGCAGGCAAAGAGCTTGTTCACAGCAGACACTACAGAAAAGAAAACTCAAGCATAAATTTCCACCACCTTGACCAGGAAACAGCAGGGAAGTTTTGAATATCAGCCAAAATGATAACGAACAATGCAAAGCAGAGCCAGAGGCTGCAGGGGAATCTGCAGGGGAATCTTACCAGAACTCGATCTCCAATTTTGAGCTCCCTTTCTCCTTTCTTGAGCGATCCGGCCTCGGAGAGGTTTGATATGGATTCACTGGCAGTCTTGGAAAGATTGCTCATCTGAGCAGGAGTTGCATGTTCCTTAGCAGCAAGCGGGGAGGTTTTCTGTGGAATTCCTGTCGGGGGAAGCGCAGCAGCAGCCGAAGACACGGCGCTGGCAGCTGATGTGGACGTGGGGGAGGTGGCTCTGGAAGGGTGGGAGGTCTGGGTACCGTTGGCTTCATCTTCTGCCAAAACCTTCCTTGTCAGCTTGGATGGTCTGGTAAATATTCCCCTCAAGGGCTCACACTGGAAATAGCGAACTCCAGCCACGGAGCCGTCGTTCTTCCCGATGGGCTCGTCCAGGACAATCCCTGCCCACTGCCCTGGAGCGAACTGGGTTTCTCCGAGGAACTGGATGAAGCCGGGTTTGTTCCCGTTGACCCAAACACGCTCCCCGACCCTGAAATCGTCCACAAACTCCTCGTGTGCATCTGCAGGGGCTGGGCCTGGGGGCTTCTCACTGGGAACTGCCTTTTCTGCTGCAGCTGGAACCAGGAGAAACAACAGGAATCAAACACCCTGATATTCCAAAGAGCATCGTTACTCAGTGTCAACGCATTTGGAAAAGCAGGAAGAGCACAAATCCAAATTTTCTTATGAAAACTCTGGAATGCAGTAATTCAAAATCTAAGGACAGAGACACTGCATGCATTTAATGAAGGTTTTGGTAAAAATCTTGTGGAAATCACAAGTCTTACCTCAAAAACTATCCAAGTATTTTTAACCATGACAAGGTTTCCTCAGGGACAACTTGATCACAGTCAATTAGTAAATTCAGAGTTTTTTGCAAATTGTACATTTAATTTTTCAGACCATAAATACAAGCAAAAACCCCTTGGTGTAATGAGTAAAAATAGTGTATTCTCACAGCATTCAAGCTAATTTTTGTTAGAAGATAAGGGGAAAATTCAGATAGTTGACTGTTCCTTACCAGCTGCCACAGGTGTAGGTGTTTTCAGCAATGTTCCCCCGTGCTTGATGGTCTTCGAAGGAGCCTTAAGTCCACTTGGTTTTAACATACTCATCTTTTTATCAATCCCAGTGTTTCTCCCCCTTGTCTGTAGCAACTATCTTTTCCCAAACATGGGTAAAATATATTCTTCAAGCTTTTTCAACTCTGGAATAAACCTGTATATAAAAAAGTAGACATGACATAAAAATCAGTATTTGAACTCCTGCAGAAGGAATTTCCATATACACAAAGTCTGAAATGCATTATAAAAGCTGCTTTACAGTAACAACCAAAGCATTTTAAATGTATCTTTTGAAGGCCATTTCCTATTAAAACACACCAAGTCTGAACTGAAAGCATCAAAATAACTCACTTTGCTGAGTGGTGCTGTTTTCATCGCGAGATTCAAACTAAAAGTAGTTTATATTTCATCTTGAGATTTAAAGTAAAACTGCTTTTCCTTTTTAAGAAGGAAAAACAAAGCCCTTAACAGCATAACTAACATTACACATAGATTTAATCACTCCACACACTGACTTTAAAGTCCTATTTTTTCAAGTGTTGCAATATCCCAGCAAAACCAACTTGAGAGTGGAGAACTGCAAGGGAAATCAAAGGAATCAGGAATTGCAGGATAAAAAGAGTAAGGTTTTTATGTGAGATTGGAACTGAAAAGCTAAAATTGATCAAGAGCTGGATGATGACAAGTGGAAAGCAAACAGCAGCTCAGCTGTGTGAGCTCAGATCACAAGATCCTCTGGCTCCCAGTCCCCAGCTCTGAGGAGGAGGGACTCTTCCCAACATTGCTGGGACAGAGCCCTGCTCCAACTTGGAAGCCAGCGAAAAGCTTTTCAGGGAACTATGTGTTGCCACAGAAGCATCTTCCCTCTGATCACAGAAGCTTCAGAAAGCCTTTTTCACCTAAAGCAAAAAATCTGTATTTTTCTCCTCGCTATGAATTCAAAGCCGAACTTCAAGGCGACAGCTCTGCCCCATCTTCAAAAGAATAAATGTTCTGCATGAGCAGCTTGGCTGTTTGCTGAGTTTTCTCTAAGACACTGCCAGAACAGCAGTGCCACTGAAACAGCACCTCAACAAAGACCTGCAGGGGAAAAAGGAACACAGTTTGCTCAACTGTTTGTTCAGAACACGACAAACAAGAACTACAAAGCAGGGCTCGGTCCTGCCCTTTACTCAGCGTTTTGGCACCTGTCAGAGCACAAAGCTGGGCAGCTGCACAATTCCCAAACCATCATTCCCAGTGCCCAGAGGTGCAGGCTGGGAGCACAGAATGGTTAAAGGGAAAATGAACCTGACTGAAGGAGGAGCAGGAAGACTCGGGGGATAAACCAAGCCTGTCTTTACTGCCAGTCTGAGCTGTCCCCTCGTGTATTATTAACAGTGCTTGTAAAAATCAATTCACCGTGGAAAGGAAGTGTCAGGCACACTCTGCTTTGGGAACCTCAGCACCAAAGAGAACATTCCTTATGCTGTTTCAACACCTGACACACCAAATTCAAGGCATTTTTGTAAGGCTGCAATAATATTTTAACTTTGCATGTACTGCCTACAATTCCAGTTCTGCTCCATGAAAATGATGGTCTGAAAGCATCATATTTCCTTACGTTTTGTTTTAGAAATCTTCTAAAATTGTATTCTGTTCTTACATGCCAAGGACTTCTTTTATCTCATACATGTGCTCTCTCTCTACCTGTCCTTCCTCAGGCTGCAGGCCCTATTCCCTCCAAAGCCAGGATTTCCATGCCTCCCTTACATTCCTCAACCCATCCAAATCCATGGAACGGAAAAACCGTACACGATAAAGAAGGATTTGGCACAAATACAGACAAACAAGAAGCATCAAGGTCAGGTCTTTTTAGTTCATGGTCTTTTCTGTCAGTGCCAAACGCTAAATTGATGGAAATTTGGGCTCCCTTAAGGAAGGTTTCTCCTAAAGCCAGGAAGCTGGAACTGTCCTAGAGCATTCTGACATTCTTTTCCACACTCTAACTCTTTTTTTGCCCCAAAAGAGCATTCCAGCATCACACAGGTAATAACCATCTACACTGAGCAAGGACAGGTATATCACAAGAAAGCACACACTGAACTACCACCCAAAATTACATTTTTCCAGTTTCAGGCAATTATTTATTAGTATTTCTTAACAAGCCTCTGCTCAACAGAAAGTTAGAAGGTTCTAACACTGCATTTCTTGGCTCAGGGAACTCATTCATGTTTTAATCTTGCCCTCCCCAGTCATGGGTTATATATTTGCTGTGTCATTTGCTCTTCTCAACACACAGGCCTTCAACTAGGCCAGAAGTAACACAATCCCTGTGCCCTGGTTTCAGAGTTGCTGAAATCGTAGCTTAATTCCAACAAAATAAAAGCTAAAATTATAGGCAACACATTTTGGTAAATGACTCCCTTATTTCCATAGTTAAAAAGCAACTCTGGGTCTCAGGGAAGGACCTTCACAGCAGCATTGCCTCATGGAGCTTATCAAACACTGAAAGCACAGAAATTTGCATCAAGTGATTTTAAGAATTACACACTCCAGCATTTCCTAACAGGCCCCAGATGTCAATGATCTCATTTTAGTTCAAACAGAGCAGCTCCCTACTTGTCCCCATTCCTTTCCTTTCCCTCCTTGAATCTGTCTCAGCTCTCCTGAAAAAGGATCTTTATAACCAACAGGTAAAGTATGAACTGTAAATGGTTCAAAATATCATCTCAGGAACCTAAGGAAAGGTCCAGAAAGACTCTGATAATATATTCCACTAAAGCTCTACCAATTAGTAACTGAGCATAAAAAGATTTTAAACACAGGCTTTACAGTTGTGTCCTTATTGGAAATACAGGATTTCACACAACATGAAAATGTTACATTCTCAAATTAATTGCGATTTTTTTTGTGTGTGTTGACTATTAAAAATTACCCAATGCAGACAAGAATCCTTGCATTGGCCCCTTAGCTGATTAATAATATTCTTTTCTACCTTTTACAGACCTCTAAGTGCACAGATCAAAGCAATCCATAAGCAACAGGTTGAGAACCATTGGTGTAAGTAAATAAATCCTACTAATGTGATAACAGACATGAATTCTGTTGGCAAGTTGATATTAAAAATAAATAAACAAAATGTAACCACACAAGCTTGGGTTATAAAAGCAGAGTATTTCCCAACTGCTACAAAAGGAATTCCTATAATAAAAAGAAAGCAGTTGTCCAACCTTTCTTTCAAGACTATTTTCAACAACTAGCACTCCAAAACCAACTAAAATATAATTAAATAAGAAAATAGGGAGAAAAGTTAAAGTCTAATCTACTTAGCACTACAGTCATGACAAGAAAATAAGAGTAGCAATAGAATCACAATAGTTTAGACTGGAAAAGATGTCTAAAATCATTAAGTCCAGCTGTTCTTTGAGCTTAGTTAAACCTGATGAGCTCGTGGCCACAACTCTCTCCCTCCTCACCACAGGTAGTGCCAGAATTAAAAGTAAAATATTTGAAACAGTGATGACAATTTAAGGAAGGAACATTTTCCAACATCCCTGCTCACAACTCCCAGGGAACAGATGCAGTGTTTCCATGGAGAGAAGCAAGTTGTCCATTCCTTTGGTGCAGAAACAAAGAGGATATTCCAGAACAGAGCAGCACAATGTTTGAATGGAGTCAGGACAGTGTTTAATCCCTGTTTGCTGGGGGCAGACACACCAGCCTGACTCTGGGCAGGGTTCTCTGGGGCTGGAACACCACCCATGGTTTGTTTGGATAATAAACTAAGCCAATTATTTTAACCCATCATCACCCACTACGGGTCATGCACAATTTCTTCAAAACATTTCACATGAAAAGATTAATATTTAACTTTGTTAACACCATTAACAAGCTAAATACTGTTGGAAAATGCCTGGCAATGCCAATGCATTTCTAAGCATCATTTGTTAGTTGTGCTGAGATCAGAGGTGCTTTGCAAAATACATATAAACATTCAGACTAACAGATAAAGAGTAAATATTCTAAAAGGGGTTTGTAGAATAGGTAACTGCTGAAAAATCTCACAGGGATCTAGAACCCATCAGCAATCCCTGTGGCATCAACAGTAGGTATCTAAAAATCAAATTCTGACCATCCCATCAAGACAAGGTGACATGACCAAAATAGAAAATCCCTTCTGTAGAAAAGCTAAATGGAAAATATATTCCAAAGGCCACCACAATACAGTAACTTCACTTTCCTGGGAGAATGACAAGCTCCCCACAAGAAGCACCATGTTTGAAACAGTCTGAGCAGCATTTCTTAAATATCTGTTTCATACTCTTGTTCATGCCACTGGGGCCAAGCTTGCACAGCTCATGAATTATTCCTCAAGTGTTTTGAGTTTAGAGAAAGTAACTTGGAATTTTGAACCTGGAAAGTTTTTTCCTCTGGTCCATGAGTTACTCCAAGAGCTCTGACCCTTCACAAACACAACTCCTAAAATTATTGCAATCTTAAAACTAAGGCACGTAAACATCTTCTGCCTGATTCAGATCTAATTCCTACTACAGCTCCCCCAAGTCATATTTGCAGTCTCCTGGGCTGATATTACACTGCTGTAAAAAGTCAGTATGCATATTTACAAAACCACTTCATGCCTTCAGTTGAATTTATTCATACACAATTTAAAAATACAACCATAATTCTGCTTTGAACAAAATCAATGCCTTCTCATTGCACTGCTGGTTGTTTGCTGCCCCTTTAGGAATATTCCTCTGTGTGCAAGAATGTGTCAGATCACAGAGCCCAGTTTCTGGAAGGTTCAGATGGGAATGAGAAGAATTCAAGCTCAGCAGGTCCCCAAAGTGATCAGACTGGGCCATTCCCACCAGAATCCCTACAGGAACAATTCTGGATGAGGTGGCACAGCAGAGAGATAAACTGCAGAAAGCAAAAGCCTCACACACTCTCCCTAAACAGCATTTCCTATTGCCACCACCTTGTTTTGTTTCCAAGGGGAATACAAGGATAGTCCTTCCCTACTTCATATTCCACAGTCAGATTCCTCATGTTTGGAAAACTGCAATGTCAGCACAGAGTGAGAGAAAAGCTGAATCCTGGAACAAAAATCTTCCTGATCCTGATTCCTCCTTTGCCGCCTCCTGGGTCTGTTGGAGGTTATTTTTTCCTGGGCAACCAAAAAGGCTGAATCACCATTTTGCAAGTGTTGGGTTACATTTACGATGAAATATTGCCCACAATATCCACTGTAAGTGTCTCAGCTGCAGAGTCACTTCTGTACAATTACAAGTTGCTAAACCAGAAGGCTGGATCTGGAAGCCTCCCCTGCCTTAACTTTACAGAGCTCCTCTGGAATGATGAGCACACCTGGTATTCCAGGCCACTCACTACTGAAATACAACTATTTTGGAGCAATGAATTCCCATCGAGGTCCCTTTGCACTGATCCACTGAAATGGTGAGTGAACTTCCCTCTGACCCTCAGCAAATCCCACATGTTTTGTCAGCCCTGTGCATTTATTGAGTGAGCAGCAAGGCCAGACTCCAACACCCCAGAAAGCACCGCAGGCATTTGTTACCAAAGCAAGGCACAAACTGCAAATTATTGTGGTGCTGATGGAACATCTCTGCCCTGGTCACTGCTAAACCAACCCGAATATGGCTCCAGAATTTAACTGCTCTGTTCAGTGATGACACTGTGGCATTGGAGGCATCTTCAGGCACCATTCAAGTTGAAACAAAGAGACTTTGAGAAAGAATCTATATATAAACCAGAAAATAAACTGAATTAAGAATTGAAAGATTTCAATAGAGTAAGGGTTGACATCTGATTACTCATTCAACACAGCAATTAGAGAAAGGGAACATTTAAAAACACAGTTTTATTTTGTTTTCCAGAAACCATTGATTTTTATGTCAATTAATCAAGTAACGTGATGACCTGAATATAGTTTTCAGATACATCATTACTATGAGAAAAGACATTATTTAATTCAATGTTTATTGTGCCAAATGCCATCAAATCATATTTATTTGGGTTAAAAGATGCTCTGCTCACTGCCAGCATCAAAACATGTGGGCTGGTATGTGCCCATCAAACCAGTATTTTGTACTCACTTTTAAAGGTAGAAAAAAAATTTGCATTTAAAACTCAGCTGATCAGGCAGGAAAAAAAAAAAAAGAGTAATCCAAACCTTTCAGACCTGTTGTTTGCAGATACTGCTATAGGAAATAAAAATTTAGTAAGAAAATAAGCAAGAATGTCTCCTAATTTACACAGGATCCTTATCACATTCTGCTTCAGCTCATTCCAGCCCAATCCAATATAACCATCACAGGAACTGCAGAGAGGTAAACCTTCAAAAAGGCACACACTCATCCTACATGAACCTTAAAGCCTCAGGTTTTATACTGTGTTTTTAACATTAATATGAATTTCAGAGGGGACAGATTCTTGAAGAAGTGTTTCTCTGGTTAGTTTATTAAATTAACAAAGTGAAAGCAATTCTTGCTCTCCTGAAGTGCCCTCACAGTTGCTACCAGGATAACTCCAGGAAATTACTGCTGCATGCAAGTTCTGGTAGGTCTTTAACTCAAAGCACAGTTTGCTTTTGCTGCCACAAAAACACAAAGCCAGAGGCTGCAGCCATTTGGGCCCTTTGCCCAGGGCTGTGACACAGCTCTTCTGACAGTGCCACTGAGGTGATGAGCACAACCTGCAACAGAGAGGGGCTGACAAATCTCACCAATTGAAACGTATCTGTAGGATCACAGGTCCTGGAAAACCCTTCACCTCTGGTTTTGAGGGCATTGCTTTAGGTAAACATTCCCTGGTCTGAAGCAGCCAGTGAAACAAAGGCACGCAGGGATGTCCCCGCCGGTCCCAAGGCTGTGACACAAACACTGTTCCTTATCACCAGCCCACCATCAACCAACAGCACGGGCTGAGGACACCCACAAAGAGCTCTGGGGCTTCTGTGCCTTCTGAGAGTGAATCCTGCTCCCTTAAGAACTCCGAGGATGCTCCTCCTGCCTTGTGCACTGAGAGGGACTGGAAGAGCGCTTGGGAATCAATCCAAACACCCCAAACACTGTCCCTCATTAAGGACATGGGAGCCCACAGCTCAACCGGCAACTTTAGATTTGTTTCTTAACTGAGATCAACAGCAGATATTGTATTTATCTACCATGGAGATGGCTTGAACTGTTTTCCATATTAGTTCAAAGATCCATATTATACTCAGGACCAAAGACTTTTAAAGTATCTTTTAAACATCAGACTTAGGGAAGTCAGGCCTGCCCACAAATCTGTATTTCTAATCGATTTTGAAACTGCTGGGATAATTTCAACTAAATAAAATAAAAGGCAGGAGATCTTTAAAAAAATACATAATATTCCTGCAAGTTTTACAGAAGTAAGTGAACTAGGAGGAGAGAGACTTGTGTTCAAATAGTCTTGAGTTTCTCCCAAACTTTAGACCAGACCAACTAATTTCTGAAGCAACTTGGAAAACCAGAGTATTGCCGTTAATACATTTAGCAGTAGCAGGTTTTATCACTTTGTTTGGAGATAATACAAAATTTAAATATAATATAGTCAGGAAGGCAACCATTATTGAGACCCAAATCCACTGAAAATTAGAGGGTTTTAGGGACATTGCTAAGTTGGTAAATAAGACACATGGCTCTTTTTCTACCTTGGGAACTGCAGGATATTTGCTGCAAATTGTATAAACAGGATCCTCCCAGCACATGCCTGGGAAAGGGGGAAGGAGGGGCAAATTCCTATAAGTAAGAAACTGCACTAAGAAGCAGCTGAATCAGATCAAAGATAGTAAGAGGCTTAGGAGCTGAAAGCATCAGTCAGATATTACAGCAATGCTGTGAGGAAGGTAATTCATCAAACCTTCTGCTCTGCCTGTGCATTTTAATTCTGCATCAAGGACATTTTAAGTCACCTCACCTTATCATTCTAGAACCTGCTCTGCTCATTCACATTCCTAAATGCCTCCAGATCCTCAGTAAAAAAATAAACCATTGGAACATGAAGACTGCTGAATACAAAGCAAAAAAAACCCTATTTTGGGCTGGCAATTTGCAGGTAATTTTTTCTCAGTCTATTGCTATTTCAAACACAGCCTGTTCAGTTGCTTTAAAATGATTCCTGCCATCTTTAATTAATCAGGAAGAGCTGATGGCTGTTAATATGATGCAAACTCTAACACTTCAAGTTGCCACTGAACACATGGATTATAAAAACATTGCTGCTATGGTCTATTAAAAGATCAGAAAGCACATGATCCTCCTCAGCACATCATTCCCTACAGAATGAGTCAAGGATTGAGGAGTAGAGAAAGTTTGCAACTGAGAAAGTAAATAATTGCCACCTCTTTTATAAGCCCATTATCATCACTTACTATTTTTCCTTCATTTTTCCAAGGGAATTCTTTCCCAAAACCCCTCCATTTTCATAATAACAAGAGTAATTTGTTTGACTGTTCACACTGACTTCTGATGGTGACAAAACACTTCGACTATCTCAGTAAGTGCATTAATAAAATGATCACTTTACAATCTCAGTCACAATAAAATGATGATTTTGGAATAGTAGAGCATCAAGTTTAAGTTTCTAAAGTTCAAATGAAACTCTGAGAAGGAAAATACCATCTCCTGTCAGCCTCAAACCCCAAAGCATTCAAAGACACAAAGGCTTCTCCTTAATACAATTACAACTGAAGCAGCTGAAACAAAGATGCTGCTTTTTATAGTAAGGATTTCATTTTGATAGACTTGGGTGAAACTGTAACTGTTTCACACTCGGGGAAAACATCAAGTCAGCAGTCCCTTTTTAGCTCCCCATGTTCTGAGCCTTTTAAATTAGCACCATGACTGTTGTGAGGCTGGCACAGAACAAAGTACAAGCCCAAATTCAGAACTTAGATAAATATTGCTGTGATTGCGTGGATGCTGCTGCCAAGGAGAGCAGCAGAATGACAATGTCAAATAAGCTAATTCTATAAAATACTGAGTTCCTCTCTTTGCCTTGCAATTTCCTCTCATAATAAGTTAAAAATATAGACAGTAAGATTTTAAAGATCAGGGGAATTAATAGCTTTCAATGGTGTTTCTTCTGGAATCAGTAGAGTCTTATGAATTAAAAGAATGTATTCTATTCACCCAAGAGTCTTCTGTCTGAGTTTGTACAAACAATTGATGAGACACTCCAGGTGGAAAAACTCTGGTGGGTGTTAAAGTAGAAATTTGTACAGCCTGTTCTGAGATCCATCTTCTGAATCCTTTGCAGCCTTTCGGAGGCCTGGAGCCAGATCCCAGATCTGGGGGTATTTGGAAAGGTCAGGCACACGAGAGCAACATCACTGCAAAAATAAAAGTGTGGAGGACACACACCTGGACAAGCACTGACATGGCAGGAGGTGTTTGAATCATCAGGGAGCTGCTGCCAGAGTTCTGCTGGTCCAGAATGAAATGGTTGCTCCTGCAGAAACTGGAGCTGAGATTACAGCTAATGCAGTATATAATTGCCTTTCATTAAATAACAAAGCACCAGCCAGCTGAGGCATTTCCAAACATGCTGCTCCAATAAGGATTCCGGCGAGTTACTTTTCATACGTGCCAGCAGAGCCAGTAGTCCCCAGGGAATGCCAAAGGATTCAACAAGAGCTGCATTCATTCATGGTCGTCATGTTCAAACATTAGAAAACTTGCATTCAACATACAGAGCTAACATTTGACCCCAGTGTTTTAGAAAAGCAGTTCTGAAAAATCACATTGGCAAGGCAGATCACTCTGCTTCTTTTTAAGGAGGATCTGTTTTGAAATGGTCTCAGTCCCTCCCAAGAAAAATTTTAACAGGGCTAAAAGGATAAAGGGAGGAACACTAAAGGAGTTATACAATCTGTCCAAGCTGAGTAAATAAAGGCAAGTATTTACCCAGGAATATTCACACATTTAGAAGATGGTAAAGAGCTACAACTGTAACTCAGGAAATCTCCAGGAGCTCTAGGAAATCATAGCAATCAGCATAGGGAGCTCTCCTCCTTCCTACAGTAAAATCACATGAGGAAAGAGGCTGTTATTCCCTACAGGATACATCTGGGATGAGGATACAAGACAGCTGCTTTTCTGCCCTCACTAGAAAGCAAAGATCTTCTCTTTAAGAGAAACCATAAAAATTACATAAAACTATTTCTTCCGCCAAATAAAATCTCCCTCTTGATCCCTAAAGATACGGACATTTGAGGTCACATTTCCAAGCTTTTCTGCTCCAGCCAACCCGTCCCTCTCCCTCCAATACACACAAAGCTTTAGTGCACTTCAGCACAGACAGAAAACATTCCAGCACGTTTGGGCTGGAAGAGAACCCTGAAATCTCACCATTTTACACCAAGAACTAACAATCCTCAGCATGTAAATGAAGAGGTTTTGTACCTGAGCAGTTGCACATTCCTCAGACTAGGCTATGCTGCTGTTGGGTGGAGGGGAGGTATTTGCTTTGCTGTCCCTCTACATGTTGCAGCAGGTGCACACAGACACACACGTCACAAAAACCTCTCTCTGTCGTTGCTGGTTTCAGAACTACACCCATATTTCTGCTCTTTCTTTGCAAAGCAGCCACCAGAAAGGCATTTCCTCTTTTGCACCTCTTTCCTTTCTTCTTCCTACTTGTCAACACAGGTATCACATGTTTGAAAATCCTTCTGCTCAAAGATCTCAACGCAACCTGTGAACTTCCATAAAACCCTGCCCATGCAGCACACAGGGTAAGTGAAGGGGTGGGGAGGGGTAAGTCTTCATTTCACAATCATATTTTCAAGGATATACAATCCCAGACTAAATTTTCCTCCCTTTGGAAGGCATTCTTGTGGTGTTGGCTTCTGTTTGTTTATATTTTTTAAAATTATTTAAACCGCAAGATCAGAACAAAGATGTCAGGATGAAAGGGAAAACTCGCTGCTGATTTTCATGCAGCAGGAGCCACATTACCATGTGAGTAACAGCAGCAATTACCTTGTGCCCCATTGCTATGGCACAGAAAAGGGAGCACTGCATGGCCTGAGGAAGCAGCTCGAGTGTTATAGCGGGAAGCAGGAGGGGCCTGGAGCAGCGCCTGTTCCCGGGAATCCCGCAGCTCTAACGCTGGGTAGAACACGGCAGCGAACTCTGCTGAGCCACCTGGGGGGATACAAGGGCAGCTCACCTGGAAATCAGGAGCTCTGGGAACAACACAAGGATGGGGAGCGGGCAGAGAACAAAACCAAAAAAAACCCAACAAGGTAAATTATAAGGCAAATCGTTCATCAGTGAAATATCAGGATATAAGGCAGGATGCTGGGAATTGCAGGTCAGCATTTACCGAGGAACAGAAGGAACATTCACACCTCTCCTCCCCAGAATCACCCGCTCACACCACCAAGAACCAGACACAGCGCCGCAGTTTCCAAGGGCGAGCCCCGAGCAGGGCGCGCAGCCCCTCGTGTCTCACCTGCCCCTCACAGCCCCCCAGGGCCGGCGGGGGGCGAGGCCGGGGAGGCTCCAGCCCCGCCGGGGACGCCGCTCCCGCACCTTGCCGGGGCCCCGTCCCGCCGGGGGCTGATGGGGGTGAGGCGGGCGAGTCCCGGCGCTGGGCTCGGACCCGGCGGGGCGGCCCGGGCAGCACAGCACGTGTGGCGGCCGCTCAACAGCCGTCGGCCCGCCCGGCCCGGCCCCTCAGAGCCCCCCGGGGTCCCTCAGCGCCGAGCCGCGTCCCCTCCGACCCGCCCCGCGCCCGCCCGCCGTGGCGCCCGGACGGGAAGCGCGGAGGCCCCAGGGCGGGAGGCGGCGGCGGCTCCCCCCACCCTCACACCGCCCTCACACCGCCACCGCCGCCCCGCGCGGTCCCACCGGCGGCCTCCCCCGGCCCCGCGCCGCCGCCTCACCCCGCCAGCGCCGGGCACCGCTTCCTCCACCGCCTCCTTCTCCTCCTGCCCCGGCTCCTGCTCCTTCCCCGGCTCCCCCTCTGCAGCGGCGCCGCCCCGGCTCGCAGGAGGCGGAGCGGGGCGGGCACAACGTCTGCGCCCGCCGGGGCGGGGACTGCAGCAGCAGCGGCAGCACCGGCGGCGCGGCCGCGATCCCCCCGCGGCCCCTCCGCTGCCTTTGTCCGCCCCCCGCTTTGTTCGCCCCGGGGGAAGGAGCGGCTCTGCCCGGCCCTGGCTCTGAGCGGGGGAAGGCTCGGCGGTCCCGGACCCCCCGCCCGGGGAGCGCTGCGGCACCGCCGGGCTGGGTGGGAGGGGGAGAGAGGGTGGGCACAGACAGGGAGGTGTGAAGCGCAGAGCTCTGGTGGGTGAATAACTTCGCTGTCTGCTGCTTCTCTCCATTTTCCTTTTGTCCTTTTGACGCCCAGGAATTTCCCATCCAGAGATCTGTCGTCCCTTCTCTTCCTTTCGTGTTTTCATTGTGTTTGTGAAGCAACACATTGGAACCTGGCGTTATCCCGCTGCTGAAGTTTAAACAGCTGGAGCAGCAGCTCCAACGCCATCAGCACCCATTTAATGCCGGTTTTCAAGGCTGAATCAAACAGCTCCGCTCCAAACAGGAGCTGGTTTTCACCTCCTCCAAACAGGAGAGCCCAGCCAGGGCTGGCCCGTCCCTGCCGAATTCACCACAAAGCAAACCCCAGTTTGCAGCCTCAGAGCTCGCTGGGTTTCTGCATGATGCCATTCGAACAAAAGGGTGATGAGAAAGCAGTTCCATTACCGGGGACTGATTGCAATTTGTGTCTCATTTTGGCTTCGCTCTCTGGCACTGACCCAGCATAGTAAAGCACAGAATGGTGTGACACAGTCCTCCAAATAATGGGTTTCAACTACATCAGCATTTAGCAATGTTTGTTAGAATTTCACTTCCTAAATGTTAAATAGAATCTCTTGCCGTGGCCAGTAGATGGTGAAACAGATACTGGAATCCATGTACAGCCACCCCTCTTTCTCCCTGCAAAATTTGATAAAAGTTTTGCTGAATAAGGACTTCAGGATTTAAATATTGGGTTGTCTCTAGAAGTGCAGAGCCAGCAAAGAATTGCATTTTTAAAAATGACCAACCAGCCACTGGCTATGGAAATAACCCCTAACACAAAAACTGCAATTAGAACTGGACAGTCAGACTAACTTTACAGAAAACTTGCCCAAAATATTTGCTGGCTTGAGAGCCACGGGGGTGAACCTTTGCGCTTGCCATAATTTTCCATCATTAATTTGAGTTTTTTTGTCTCTCAGGTAATTTGTCACCATGTAAGTCCATTTCAAGCATTTGTAGTTCAGTGCACAGCATTAAAATTTCGTAAGTGATTTTAGACTGATGTATCCAGAACAGAGCACAGCAACAAGTCAGCTTGTTGTTGAAGATGGAAGCAAAGAGTTGTAACCTTCGTGCTGTTATTTAGAACTTGTAATAAAGTGGAAGCAGTAACTGTGGTGAAATAAAAAAATATGGTTCAAATGTGTAAGTAACTCTCTTTGCTCCCTCGTAAGGCCATGAAAAAGTAGCTTCAGAGCAACTGTAACTTAGTTCATCCCAATTAGGGATGGTTGGTAGCTCCTCTGTACCAGTCTGCACCAGTAGGTCACAGCCAATTTGGAGGAATCATTATAAAATAGATGCTGGTATTATAAACCACACTCCTATAAAGGATTAAATATGATCAAAAGCTGGAGTATCTTTGATTCCAGTCCTAGTGGCTCTTATTTTCTGCTCTGTGTGATCAGATCAGTCAACACATAATATAAAGGCATTTTCCTACCTCTATGGAACAGGAATTGCTGGATGCTCCAGGGAAATTCAGGATGCTGACATAACTGCTGGCATCCTGGCCACAAGTACAAGGCTCACTTTAGAATGAAAATTGTTCTCTTCAATAATGTGGGAACACCAGTTGCAATTGTTTCTGTCCTTTTTCAGATTTCTGAAGGGTCCAAAATTGTTGAAGCTTTCTGAATCACTGAAATGTTGTTCCTTAAGAACTGTATTTAAAGATCTCTTGACTTACGAAATCCATTTTTCTATTCAGTGGGATGTATCCACCCAAGTGGGAAGATTTTGAGTACAGGATTTTTATTTCATCTGGATGAACTCTTCAATACGTACATCTGGCAGCTCCTCTACAGAACTGATGGTCACATCTGCTACAGAAAAAGCAGCTAATTGCTTTTTCCTTTTTTTTTTTTTTAATCGCAGAAGTGCTGCTTCAAAAATCCCAGCACAGGAACTTGCTCTGCTATTTTCTGGAGTTTCTTTTCTGTAAAGGCTGCAAGTGTTCCCATTCCTGATGTGCTGTGTTGGGTTTGTGTGGCCAGGTTTTGGTAGCTGGGGGGGACACAGGGGTGGCTCCTCTGTCCAGGTGCAGAGGACACTGATGGAGTGGCTTTGGTGGGCACCTGGTGTCCAGCCAAGGTCAACCCACCCCAAGAACTTACTGGCTTCCCTCCCTACATCAGCCACACCAACCAGCAGCAGCACAAAAAAGCTCTTCAAACCCACATTCTTTGTTGTTGTTACACAGGACAAGCTTTCATCCAATTTTGCATTGTTTGTTCTACCCAGTGTGGGTAAAACAACAGAAAACAGTATTTAAACTAACGAAAAAAGACTCCTTTCTGCATGGTGGTTTAAACAAGATGCTTAAACTAACAATAACGTTCATCTTGATGTGTTTCATTGCACAGATAACTGAGAACCCAGAGGGACTATGCAAATCATTCTACCACTTATGGAAATACCAACAAAAGCTAATTCTCACCTACAGAGAAGTAAAGCAGAAGGATTTTGCTCCTATCGAGTGATGAATTCTAAAGAAAGGATAAATAAACACTTATTCAGTCATATAAATATACACTGTAAAGAAATCTTATGTAACATCTTTGCTGCCTGTAGTTAACTAAAGTTTAGGAAGTGCCCAGTTGTCACACAGTAATTACCATGTCATTTAACCCATCCTGTTTTTAAGCTTCTCCAGGGATCACGACCAGTTCCTACCTCTGACTCACCCTCTGCCACCCCCAAAATGGGGCTGTGACTGGATTCTTAGGAACAGCATCAACCTCCAGTGGCATTTTTATTTCCCAGAGGCAGCACCACAGCCCTGCTGCAGACTGGAGGTACTACGAGTTCCATGGCAACTACCAAGGCATGTGGAACACTTTAATTATATTGGAGCTTTTTCCTCCTCTTCGTTTTTCCCTTTTTTTTTCTTTCATCCCCAGCTATGCTGCCTTAGAGTTTGCAGGCAAATAGTTATTTTTAGCAGCTAACACATCTTTCAGATCTCTTCTAGAATCTCAGATAGTTCTCTTCTCATGACGTTTTAAGCACTGGGAATTAGGTTGTAAAAATGCAAGTTAAAAATTCGAAGCTTTTTAAGAGACAACTTCCCACCTGATACCCAGAATATTTGGCAGATTTGATTTTTTAGATGTGCATGAGCATTTTTAAACACTTTTGCTGTTCCAAATGCTGTAGATAAACACCAGGACTATGCTAACAGGGATCTGTGGGAAAATTTGAGTGATGCCTCCTCACACTATACCCACCTCATGACAGATTTTATTACTCATTCATTTTAAGCTCTAATCTAGGTTATTATGCCACACCCATCACCATGGGAATGGCACTTAAAAGGACCAGAAATACTTTACTATTCAGCTTTTCCTCAGAACTTCCAGTGTGATCTGATTGCAGTTTCAATATCCAAACCCTCTTTGAGGAGTTCCAGCTGACAGATTAAAACCCTCAGTAATTACCAGTATCTTCAGTGCAACAATATGGAGCCCTTGACAGAACACTGAATTACAGATAAATGGGAAGGGAGCAAGATGAATTCATTCCTAACCATGAGAGAAACAGGAGGGATAACTCCCCATCCCTCATTAGCTGTGTCTTAGAGAAAAGGTAAATAGAGGAGTTTTACTTACTAGTTCTGCACCATTTTCTCTGACTGCCTCCTCCCCAGAAAGGACCATTGAAAAGAGAAGATTTAAAAGAACAAGTTAGAAGACACCTCTGAGTGCCCAGAATGTTGTATCATCACCCTTGCTTCAAGTTAATTCTAAAATTAAACCCAGAAATTACACAGTCCCTGCTGCAGGCTGCCTGTGATCAACACATGCATCACAAAAATCTGATTTTAAGAAAAAATAAGTATTGCAGGAACTTCTATAGAAGTTTTCTTTACAATTTGAAAGGCAAAGGAACAGCAAAGGAAATTATTCTGCTCACAGCTGGTTTGTTTATCTACTCTGATCAATACTTAGGTGATTGAGGATGAATTTGTTGTGAACAAAGAGGGCACATAAAGATGATCTTGTGGTTTCTGGGAGCAAGGCAGAAGCACGTGAGTATTGTCCTGCTACAGCAGCAGCATTTTATAAGAGCCATTAAAAAACCATCTTCTGAGGTGTGGAGAGAGAACTGGATGTTTCAAATATGAGCAGCTCGACACACCCAAAGGTGTGTGCCCTGGGAATTGCTACCTCATGCCCTGCATCCCAGTATCATCCACGTGGGAGTGATGCAGCACATGAGCTCAGGAGGGTTTGTGTAAACTGGCATTACTGGATTTACCTCCAGGGAGGAGGAGAAGGCCTGGAGAGCTTTTAACTCCATGGGAGGAGGAGGCCTGGAGAAAGTGCCAGATCTCCACCTGCTTCCCCAGAGAGGTTCCTTTGTAGGTGTGTAGAAGCTGGAAGCAACATACTGTTGGTCTCTCCTGTTACAGAAATGCTACTTCTCCTCTAAATTAGGAGGAGATAATAAGCCTTTCCTTTCAGCACGTACAATGAACATTTACCTTGACTTGCTTTCCAAATGCAACCCCATAAACTGAACTGGGGGATGCTGCAAAAGGGTTTTTCAGCCTCTCAGAAGACAAGTTGTTCATATATAAAGGCACTTTGGGTTTCCCTTCCTGTAAAGTTTACAGGAAAAAAAAAATAAATTTAAAGGCTTTAACTGCAAAAAGCCTGGGGTTCCCTCAAACACTGAAATGCAGAGTGTATTAATATCATGGATTTTAAGGATCTTTGGCCAAGATGCACTAACTGCAAAGCTGAGAATTGTAAAGAATTAAGTTCAGTCTCTGATGTTATCTTACAAAAAACACCTTTGGACATCCCCCCTTCACAAGTTTTTTCTTAGCTACTTGAAAATGCTTTGGTTTACTTTGGTTTACTTTGGTTTATTATGCATCTCACTTGGCTGAAGTGGCATTTTACTTGGGAAGACTTTTCCTGCATTTATGGAAGGCCAAATGCTTTACCAGCTCCAAGGAATAGTTTCATCGATCCAGTGCTCCCTCTCTTGGCAATGTGAGTAAGGTACAGTCACTTCACCTACAGCTCCCTCTGAAGATAATTGAGAAGGGGAAAAAAAGTGTTAATCAGCACAATTACAACACTTCTAAGATTCAAAAGTGGGCAACTCTTCAGCTTATAAAACCTGAATTTTATGGCAAGGCTCTATTTAATAGCTAAAACAATTTTAGCAGCTCCTTGGTTATAAAAATCTGAACCCAACAGTTGTGGCCCTTCCAAAAATATCTAACTTTATCCATCCTCATTTTGATTGGCTTGTTTTTCTAATTATCTTCAGCAGCTAAATTTCAAAAACTAGCATATTGCTGGTTTAGGACTCCAATTAAAAGCTCTTTAGCTAAAAGCCCATTTATTAAACCTCTGTACACAACCATGAACATGTATGTACAGCAAGTTTACATGAAGGATGATGGTACAAAAAGTACAGTGATAATTAAAACAGACCCACATAAATAATTTATAAAAATACTTGAACCGGTGAAAATAGCAGTGTAATCCCCCATTATCTTCATCCAGTTGCCAGGACTTTGATGTGGGAAATCTTAACATTAGACCTTTTTAAAAACATTCTGAATATATTAAACTTATCTACAGGATAATTAGCAAAATGTATAAAATGTAGATTATTGTACAAAGGACAGATATTAAAAAAATCACCAATCCACCTGAAACTCAAGGACAATATAAATCTTAGCCAAAGTAATGAACACCAAACCACAAACTCCTCTTTTTAGAGTGTTGAGTATTGGCAAGTAAAATGCTCTTAACAAATCAACAGTCCTGTTATTCCTTAGTGGAATTTGGGAAAATCCTACATTTTCTGGCTGCACTGGTGGTCCTGGTCAATGTGGAAGCTCTGCACTGACTTCAATTCCAAGGAAGAACGGGGCAGAAATGTATTTGTCAAGATTTTCTCTTTCCCACCCGAGGATGAGGAAGGTCATCTGAGTTTGTAAAACTGGAGGAGGAAACAGAAGGAAGCTGGGATTTGGACATAAGAAAACAAAGGAAGACCAGTTAAGGTTTAAGTCTTTTTCTTTTGCTGGTTTCTTGGGGAGTTTTTTAGCACGCTCCTTATCCGTAGATAAACCCCTGTGGACTCTGCCATGTTTTCAAACTCAAATGGTGTTATGCCTTCTGCAAACTTGCTCATGTCAGGAACAAGATTATATTTTTTTTCAGGTGATTCAGTGCTTGTGGCCTCTCTATTCCCTCCTGTATTTTCCCCATCATCCACCTCAGGGTTGGGAGCAGGAATGGTGTTATCCAGCACACCTTCAGAAACTGCACTATCGGGATCTTCCTTTAAGTTTAGTAAAGTGTCTCCTGGATTAGGACTAGTTATAGAATGTTCATTTTCTGGTGTCTGGTCACTCATGTCAGAAAACCCAGTTTTTACTCGGATCACCTTCTCAGGTGACTTGCTTTCTGAAAACTTGCTCATGTCAGGAATAAGATTATATTTTTTTGCAGGTGATTCAGTGCTTGTGGCCACTTTATTCCCTCCTGTATTTTCCCCATCATCCACCTTGGGGCTGGGGGCAGGAATGGTGTTATCCAGCACGCCTTCAGAAACAGCATTATTGGGATCTTCCTTGAAGACAAGTAAAGTGTCTCCTGGATTAGGACTAGTTATAGAATGTTCATTTTCTGGTATCTGGTCACTCATGTCAGAAAACCCAGTTTCTGCTGGGATCACCTTCTCAGGTGACCTGCCTTCTGCAACAAGATCCACCTCATTCCTGGATGGTGAGGATGTAACAGAATTCCCAGTTAAAGGTGTGTCCACAGGGATATCAGAGTCACTGTTGGTGCTCTCTGCCTGCTCCAGAGCTGCCCAGATCAACCTCTGCTGTTCCTCTAGCTCCTCCAAGGTCAGGGTGTCCTCATCCATGACAGAGTCCACTATTTTTGGCTGAGGAATATCACTGGAAGGGTTCAGTGGAGCAGTCCTGGGCACAGGGGAGCGGGTGGGTGTTGAGGGCTGAGGGGGGGTGAGGGGGGGTGTTCCTAGGGGTATGGGAGGAGGGGTGGACATGGATGGAGATCCAGGTGGCAGAGGGGGTTGGAACTGAAAACTATTGGGAGTTTGGGATCTTTGTGCCGCTTCCAGATCTAGAAAGAGATTAAATGACACCTGTTAGAACCTGAAATCTGAGACCACGACAAGACTCAAAGTGTCCTTGTTGTGATTAACTACCAGATTTATGTCTTCTCATCCTTGCTTTTTAGCTGAGGCAGAACAAACTTTGTGAAGGTTTTAATATCCACCAAAATCATGGTTTTTGGGATTTTTACTCTGCTACTTATTCAAGGAAAAAAAAACCCTCTTGAATGTATTAAGAACAAACTCATTCCACGCTGAAAGATTCCTCACAGCAGATCCAGAAGGAAAGCCAGAAGTTTCTCCAGCTCTTTGAACATTTAAATAACACTAAGTCCTCCTTTGAGATTGACTCATTTTTAAGAAGCTGAAAGCTTGTAACTTCTATGTTATTTCATCCAAATATTTAAAGATTTAGAGGTCTTCTGTGAAGAAGTTTTTTTGGGATACACCTGAAGTAAGGAGATCAGAGTTTGTGACCTAACACTGCAATTGCTCTGAGCACCCCTGAAACCTCCTGCTTGGGATGGAGGATCTGACAACCCCTGTGACAATCACAGCAACCCAAAATGCTCATTGCAGAGATGCCAAATGCCACTGGGTAGGACACAGCTGGCACATGTCAGCACTGACATTAATTACCACCAGAATGACCACTGACACACTGCCTTCTCCTTTTAACTCTGGCGTTTTAATTCAGAGCAAGTTAGTTTGAAAATAAAAATTGAAATGAGGAAAAATAAAAGTGCAGAGTGACTGTACCAGAGTCCAGGTCCATGTCAGCTGCTGCTACCTCCAAACTGTCTTCTCTTTGTCGTTTTGAATGATGGGACTTTGACTGAGGTGCAGCCCTTTTATTGCTGGATTTTCGACTTAGCTGAAATTATCCAAGAGAACAAAAAGAATTAGTATTAAACTGTACAGGGTAACGTTTCCAGCTATAAGAACCCACTTAAAGGGATTTTGTAACTATATAAAGATTTAGGGACCCAGAGTGTAAACAGACATTGACATTTGAGGGATGTCATGACTGTGGTAACTAAGCTTTTCGTTATTAGGGGAATCTGGAACTAAGATAATTTTTAGGCTGTAAAAGTTTATAGCAATCTTTTTTCACAACTGTTTATAAATCAGTGCGAAGTATTAACTCAATAATGGAATTTATTCTAAGCATGAAGCAATTTGGGTAAAACAGAGAAGCCAGATCAGCATTTCACATCCCTTTGGTGTCAACAAGAAACTCTGTCCCCTTGTGCAAAAAACGAAGATATTAAGCAAGAAATCATTAACTACACTGACTGCATGACAACTCTTTTTGTTTATAATAACAAGGAGATACATTCACCGCCTGCATATTAGAAAGGTACTGAGCAAAAACATCCTTCTGCTGAGAGGGCTGCATGGGGATGGAACCAAAGATCTGCCACTCCTACAGCAAAGAGAAAAAAAAGAGAAATAATGTTGCATGTGGTTGGTTAATAACACAACAGTAAAAATTAAAGGAAACACTGAGAGATTAACAAGACAAGATGAATTTCTGATCAAAAGCCTCATTAATCAGAGTAATAACTAGGTTTGGATATTTGTAACACAACTACAAACTTCCCCTTGAAATAACTGTTCAGACAAAAAAGGCTTATTTTAAAAAACTTAATTTTTAGTGAAAACTTGAAAAAACTTGAGAATAGAACTTTGGTTAAGAATGAAAAAACACTAAATGGGCAAATGTAAAGCTGAAAGCGCTCAAGTGGTTCTTTTTAATGCACAGGCATTACATCAGTGATCAAATTCACCCCCAGCAGGTCAAAAGGCTTTTGAAAATCAAAGTGCAGCACCCACAGATTTTTTTGTGTGCTCTGAGCTTAGGAGAGCACCCACTATGTGGGTCTTTGACTTGTTTTTGTTCTGGTTGTTATACAGCTTTGCAGGGGTTGTGCAGTTACTGGTCTGATGCAGTTTCTGTGGCTGAAATTGTAACACCCACGGTAATTTTCCTATTCCACCTTCAGAAAATTTAGATGTATGGAAGGAACAGCCATTCATGTGTGAAGTTTTGTGTTTAAAAAATACTGAATTATCCTTCTGGGCTCCTGATGGTCTCATAATGGAATTAACCCCCACAGAAGCACTGTCAGACCTACCCCCAGGACTCATGACAGGTATCAGTCAGATCGATGTCACATAAATTACAGTCCCCAGCCCCAAACCAGGGGCTTCAAAATAAGAGACTGTTGAAAGAAAATTGTCAGATGCAAAATATAAAACTAAAAGCATTTACTGTCACTCAGCATGTTATTTAGAAGGCAGAGAACAGGTACTTACATCTGGGATGCCACTGGGAGTGGATATATTAAAGCCTGGATAATTTACCAACTTGGAGACATCGTAAGTGATACCTTTGTGTTGGGGAGACTCTTCATCTTCTTCATCACCATCACCTGTAAGGAAATATAATTGTTAGTGATGTTAATTAAGAACTGAAAGTTACTGGAAAAAATCCACAGGATTTAAGAACAGGGTTTTGGAATGTAAGTACTGATAGAAGGTTTTGTAATCCACAAGGGCAGTAACAGTGACCAAATCCATCAGATACCTGCATGAAGCTTCCCCAGAAACCCAACTGGGGATTCCTAGAACCACTGCTCTTCATGTACCACTAATATCCTCAGAATTTGGCCCCAGGGACAGTTCTGAGATGCAGAATAAACTTTGGTCAGAGCAAAAAGCTGACAAATTACTTTCTAAGTTGGGTTTCAAAAAATGTGTTGTTTGCTTGCTGGTCTTCTTAGTCTTCCCAAATACAAGTGAGTTACTGAACTTCAGAAAGTGTTATGATGCCAACAGAAGAGAAAATGATGCCAATAACACCAAGGCTGTGGGTTTGATCCCAGTATGGGCCATTCACTTAAGAGCTGGACTTGATGATCCGTGTGGCTCCCTGTGATTCTGTGATGTGCAAGTCCTGCAGAGTTTCACAGGAACTCCAGGTTCTAACAGTGAAATCACACTGACAATCTTCATCTGTGCAATCCAATCATACAGAACTTGTCTCACTGCTACATCACAGCTCGATAAAGAAGGAGCATTTTTACAAGACTAGAAAAACTTGATTTGCAACTTTCTCCCTCTTGCATGAGGAAGATGAAGGTTTACAAACCAGTCACTTTACTGTCCCCTGGGTAGGGTGCAGCCAGAGGACAGCAGGCACATTAAAAGTGCATTCCAGCCCCACATTCCTCACCTTTTCCATCATAAAGAGCAAGTCCTGAGTGCTCCATTTCAGCCTCCTTGAGCCAGCCCGGGGGATACCCCAGCTGGCGCATGCGGTAGATGAAGGGAGGGAGGCTCCTGTCTGTGACACCAAGTGCATCCTGGAGGACCACACTGAGCAAGAAAACAAACACAAAACAAAACAGAAAACAAAATTACAGCAAATTCTGGAGTTGTTGACAAAAGGTTGTTATGAACATTTTTTGCATTTTGCACTGTCGAGTTAAGACAGCTGAATTTTAGCTCAAACTGTGTTGCTTTGCAATCCCGGCTGTAACAATTTTAGATCCAACCCAGCTCTGGTATTCAACATAACTTTTTGCATTTCTCACGTGCTTTAACAGAATTAATTCTACACCAAGAATAACTTATTTAACCTGTTACTTCTGATTCATGTCACACTCACAACTGGCAGGGTGGAACTTAATGCTCGATTTACTGGGGGATTTTTTGGAGACTGTCACATAAAACTATGATTCTTTTAAACATTTTGAGCAGAGAGGAAGGGACACTCAAAGCTCCAAATTTTCACAATTTTGCATGCTTTTTTTAGTTTATTAGGATCATCATAAATCTGCAATATGAGAAGTCAAAGTGGAACATCTGTCTCCCTAAATTAGGGAAAGGACCATGGGAAAGGGGAGGACCACCAAGCTGGCGATGAGTTTTCATCTGAAAAATATCTTTGCCATTTATTAAACAAGATTCTATTTAGCAAATTCAATAAACCCATAGTTTGAAAATCTGGCACTCCAGAGGTCAAAAAGGTATTCCAAGGGAAGGGAAAGAGATACCTGATCACTCCTGGCTTAAATTTTCCAAACCTCTCTTCTACTTCTTCCTCGTGGTAACGCTGCTGAAAGTTCTGATTGCTTGTGTCCCCACAGGCTTCCAAAAACTCCTTTCTCTTTTCACTTATCCGAGCTGCATTTCGTGGCTTAAAGACAAGAAAATTGGGAAGTTTAGACTTAAATTCACAATTGATATATATTATTATATATTAATGTAATATTTAACAACATCAACCAGCACTGCCTGCCCTCCTCGTGCTCAGTTGTTGATCACACAGCCCAGAGATACAACCAAGTGTAATGGAAATCACACAGCAAAACTCAGGAGTATCTGCCCTGGATCTGGAGAGCTCTAAAACAGGAGGAGATTGTTCAAAGTTAAAACCTTTTGGGTTTTATTTGTATTTCTTGTCCATCTAGCGAAAGAATCTGACTGAAAACTTGCTGATAACTTCAGATTTCAATAAGAAACTGCTGCTGGATGAAGCAAAGTTTCCCCCACAAATAAAAAGAGGCAAACCATGATGTTACAACAGGAATTTCCCTTCTGATTTAGTATGTTAGAATTTATAATATAATCTAATCAACAGATGAATAAAACCACTTGTCCATTCTGATCCCAGCACCTCTAATGCTTTTTTAAATGAAACATTTCTTGGAGAGCAGCAATCTTTGGAATACTGGTGATGACTTTACCTGTGGACAGTCTTTCATTTGATGGTCTTCAGAACCACAGTTGAAACAATGAGGTTTGGGCCTGCTTAAAAAATGCACAACAAATTAAGCCTGAAAGCAACTTTGCAGTGTTAAATAAAAGCACTTCACAATTTTTGTTCTTGACAGGTTTTTAGGTTTAGACTTCCTGAGAAAGAAACCAATGAAAACCTGGGATGGAACTGCAGCTGCCTTCGACTTTCATTTTCCTTCTAAATCCATGCCATGACAGCAAACATTTGCAATATCACTGCAGGGGAAACCAAGATTTTAGAGAAAGGTTTCTTTTCTCAACATTCATTTTTACCCAATTAGGATGGGAACCAGAAATGGAGATGAAAGGGTGGCACCAGAATAAGTGTCCAGGGTCACCCCCCACACACTCCAACCTCAAATGAGATAAAGTGAAGTGTCTCGTGCTTCATCTTCACTCAAACAGGAACCTTCTGTGGGGATCCAAGTATTGCATCACCATCCCATAGCATGGGCACAACCCTTCCATCTGCTTTCCATTCAGTAATATTTCTAATCAAACCACTTTAGCTCAGCATTCCCCTTTATCTTTGAAATTCCCACTAAAAGCTTTCCTGGTCTTCTCTGCATCTGAAATCAGGGATTTTAGATGCTACAAACACCAAACCAGTTGTCAGCTGGAAACTTTGCTTCTTACCTCCCATAAAAACTACACAATCATCTCTGAGATCAGTTAAAATTCTATTAAATAAGTCAGACAGGAGTTACTCTATAAAACAATAAGAATTATGACAACACACCAGTGTAAGGATGACAAACTAATCACTAAAAAGACAAGGAACAGAAGAACTGAGTATAAAATTCACAAAGTTTTCACACATTGATTTTAGGCCCTTCCTAAAGAAAGTCAGTAAAGACCCACAGACTGCAAAGCTCAGCTCTGGTTTAATTAATTTAAATTCATTAAGTATGTCCAATGGTTCATTAACTGGGGAATAATCACAGAGTACATCTGAACTCTTCAGCTCAAAACTTGATATTTAAGAATAATACAAACCTTTTGGGTTTTACTTGTATTTCTTGTCCATCTAGGGAGAGAATCTGGCTGAAAACTTGCTGATATCTTTAGATTTCAATAAGGAACTGCTACTGGATGAAGCAAAATTTCAATTTTGTTTAAAATATCAGTGAAAACTTCATAATGCTCTGAATACTGACTTTTCTCCATTAAGTTACAGATGGGTCCTTGATACGAAATCCAGAGTATAAACTATAAAATAATATCTACTTTAAACTATCTGCTAAGATGAGCTTATGCTGTTTCCTTGTGCAAAGTTTGTACTCAATATCCAATTTTGCTCTTTATCAGCACTTTATCAGCTAAAACCAAAATTCTCTTGTTCATAGACAAAAATTTCAAGGTAATATTTCTGAAATGCCTTACGGCAATCTTATTAAAAACATAACATTTTGTTTAATCTTAATAAAAAGGTAACATTTTGTCAGAGCTTCCAAACTGCACGTTGAGTGCAGCACTTTGGTCATTTAGAAGCCAGCACCTGATGCACCATTTCACTCAAAAAAGTGCTGGTTTAGGCTTAATATCATCTCTGGGAGCTCTAAAGAAAGATGCAGTAAGTACATTTAAAGAACAATATCAAAGTTAAGCTGGAAGACATGGAAGGCCTCCACACTTAACCTGGCATTTTAGGAGAAATTTCCCTGTTAGGAATCTACTCCCTTCATCCAGAGGTTGGGGGATTGTAAATCCTGTTCAGGTACAAGCAATTTTTTAACACTAGGAAATGACCTTTATTACAAACTTGAGAAGTAGATATTGCAGAAATGAACTGGGAAATTGGTTCTTGTCCTGAATATTTCCAGGGCTGAAGCAATACTGGAAATCTGGGGATGATGTTACGTTTGAAATTTCTTGTCCCATTTCTTTTTGCCACGGGAGACTATGGTATTAAAAAAATATTTCAACACTTCCCAACTTTTGTCAACGTTTTCCTCAACTCCACCTTTCAAACAGTGGCTTCAATAAGCAGTAAAGAACCACATGGATGCATGTTAAGAGCATTCCATAAGTCCATTTTAATAAAAAACCATCTTACAGGATATTTGAGTTAGCCAAACCCTTTTCTTCTCCCTTTTATAGAGGCAGAAAACTTATTCAACCTGCAATGAGTTGTCATTCCAAACCTAATCAGGGACTGGCCCAGGAAATTCCTAAATTCACAAGATGTATTTATAGGCATAAAGCATTCACTCTTCCCAAGGATAAGCCTAAAAATCAACAAGTCAATCATATCAAAATACTTATTGCTTTTGAGTGAAAAAGCCATTAATGACTCATTAAAACCTTCCATCTCTAATGACTGATATGGTTTCAATAGAAATATAAAATCTACTGAAGAGAATTGGAGTTCAATTTACCAACTGGAATTCTTTGGCTTTGACAAACAGAGAGAATAAAGATGTTTTAGCAAACAGGATACTTTGGGATTTCCCATCCTTCTGTCAGCTGTGGATTCTCATTTAATATGGGCTGTCCCAGTTTATCGAGACAAAAATTGGTAAAATACACAACACTTCCTACAACCTGCAGAGAAAAAGTCAGAGAATTGTCAGAAATGTGTCAGTATTTAGGTGAGATCTGTAGCATTTCTATAAATTTACACTGCTTGAAATAATTGCAGGCTTTTTCCCCCATTCTGTAAGAATTTACAAATAACACACACCCACACTAGGACACACAAGATTTTTTTCACTTATGTAGCCAAAACATGCTGAAAACTTAAATTTGATTTATCAGTGTAACAGCAGTGAACAGATCTTATTTTAATGGCAGTAGAATATGTAGAATGAAGAGTCGGACCTACCATGGAAGAGCACAGTCAAAAACTTACACTAAAAGCCTCTTTCATTTTTTTAGCAGAAGATGAGCTGGCTGTTTTATAGTCCTCTTCCAAAACAACACTGGAGGGCTGGCAGGAAAAGCAAAAATCAAAAGAATTGATTGGAAATAACAGTAAATAGAAGAGCTGCTGAGCTAGTGAAGATTGTAAAAGGCACAGAATGTGGAGTTCAGCTGCTGTCCTTTGGAGATGTCCACATTAGTCACGATGCTTTCCAGAGTCCAAAGCATGACACAGCTCATTTCCAATGTTTCCTTTGATGAGAAATATGCTGCACAACAACATCTTCATTCTCATCAGAAAGCTCAGGGAAAGATAGAGGGAAATCTGCCATTCCACCTGTTTATTCAAACTGAATGTTGGGTAAAGCTCAAAAATCTAAACTAGGAGAAGAAAGTGTAATTTTTCAGATTTTGTTTGATATTCTCTTACATATACTCAGAGTTGGGCCAAATACACCAGAAGAGGATGCATTAAGTTTATACTTTGCAGTCTTTTCTTGATTATTTAAGCCAACTTCTTAATTTGCCTTGACTGAAATTTCAAAGAAGCACTTTCACAGGCAGAAAAGATCTTTTCTTTATCCTGGGCTCTATTTTTGGCACAAATGGTTACACAACATTTGTCTGCTACTTGATTTAAGTTTTGTTACTATTTAACAGTGCAGCACTAGAAAGATGTGAGAGAAGGAACATCTCAGAACAACTGGAATTTGGAAGTACCTGGGGTTTAGCGTTCAGGTGTTTTTTTTCTTGCTCACATTTCTTCTGCTCCTCATATCTCTGAACTAAGCTAAAAACAAACTCTTCAATCTCCTGGCGGTACCGCCTGGGACAGAGGGAAGGAAGCAGCACAGAGAGATCAGACATGAGCAAGGCTCAAACAAAGGCCAGATGGCTTTTTTTTAAGCATTTATCACTTCTCCAAGAACTCAGAAAAGAGGCAGTGTAATTCTTTTCTGCCCCATTCCCACCCCCATCCAAGGTGAATACAATCTGTTATTTGAGAGCACTCTGGATGTGGCATAAAATCAACTCGGGCAGGGAAAATTTAATTTCCTGCATTTACCCCCAACATTCCTGAAATTCAAACTGCTCTTCAGACTCACTCTGAGATCACTGAAGTGACTATCATTTCATCATAGTTTCAGATATTCAGATAATTACAGATATTGCTAATGAAAGCAATATTTCTTTCATATTGCCCATTATTCCTTCTCCCATTTAAGTTTAACAAGTTTATGTTATTAAATAAAAAGTACATCCCTCCACTGGGCACAGCACTAATATACCCAAATGAACAAAAAATTCCCATTTCCTGTAAGGATTGTTTTTTATTTGGAAATACTTACTTAGAAATGACATTGTTCATAAATAAAATCTGCAAGAGAGGCCCATCAACTTTGGAGTTTTCCACTGAGATTCCACTAGGACAGAACAGAGACACAGACAATGGTCACAGTGAATATTCCCCATCTGTTTTATTCCACAGGGAGAGGAAGGTTTGGCCAATACAAGTTTTATCCTTTTAAGAAGTTCCTATCCACTTAATCACCCTCCTTTCAAGCAGGTTGGCTGGTGTGAGGTGGAAAGAAAATAAATTAGAACATCACACTACAAAAATACTCATATTCTGGATGAACAGAAATCTATTCATGCTCTTATAACTGCAGCAAACTTATAAATGAGATCAATTATTTATTGAAACATTTGATTGAACTTTACACTAAAACAGTTTCCCTAAAGGCCACATTTCATAAAGAGGCAGATACACACAAATAAATTAAGTTACAGTGACAGCAACTAAGTCCTTGATATTCAACTCCAAAAGGCTTTTCAAGAACTGAAATGGCATTTTAGAAGCCCAATAACTGAGCAGGGACTAGGACATGGAAAGAAGGTTTAAAAAGATGTGGGAGATTGTTATCTTAGACAAATTCTATTTATATATACATACATATATATATATATATATACATACACATATAAATATCAGCATTAACATACCTGGGACAAGTCAGAATATTCAGCTTCCTTTTAAGCTCCCGATGTTAAGTTATGGTTAAGGAATATGATTTTCTTCGGAAGACATCCCCCCACCTTAATTACCAAACCAAACAAGAAAACACTGAAGAAAAATTTTCCAGACTAGCAAATAGGATTTCAGACCCTCCTTTTCACCACACAGATTATTTACAAATCCACTTGTTGCTGAGGAAACACAATAAAACGAAAAAAAAAATATGAAAAAGCAGACCAGCTGGGACAATCCCAACAATGCAATTCATGCACAATGCACTAGGGCTGTTAACAGATTTGCAATACTTTATTTTAAAAAACTCTGTCATCACCACAAAACAAAAGGCAACAGTAAGACACTCGTACTTGTAAATGGGAAATAAACGACAATACCCGTTTCAGATCCCACTCTGCTGCAGTGGCGAACCCAAAACCCCTTTAGGGAACCCGTCACAATTTAACAGTTTAAAATTATTTGTAGCTACGCTAAAAATGGACTGTCAAAGTGAACACACAGATGTTTCTTTTCCCTGGGAAGACAGAAAGCAGGAGTTCAGCGACAGCCGTTTAACAGTCAGCCCAGGACTCAAGAACTGAGCCTCCTCCTGAGGCGGAGGCGCGGGCCTGAGGATTAAAGTTTTGAGGGGAAGCTTCCTCTGAGGAAGCCCGGGAGAACCGGGCACGGCTCCCTCAGGCGGAGCTCAGCCCTCACCGCCCTCCGGGACGCGCCCGGGCCCCGGTGGACACCGAGAGGTCTTTCCCCTCAGAAGAAAAGCCAGATCCCGTGAGGGCCGGGCCCGCTTGGCCCGGAAGGGAACCGGCGGCGGCAGCAGCGCTCCCGCGTCCCCCCGGCCCGGCGCGGGACCTGCCTGCCCCCCAGGATATTCTCCGCCCGCAGCCGATGCACCGTCTCATCACGGTCCCGCAGCCGCTCGTAGAGCTGGAGCAGAGCCACGGGCACGTCCAGGGCGGGCGGCGAGGGCGACTCGTCCTCGCCCTCCAGCTGCCCGAAGAGCTCGCGGTCCCCGAAATCCACCTCAGCCGCCATCTTGGGCCGCCACAGGAAGGGCGGGGCGGGGGCGAAGGGCGGCGGGAAGCGCGGGGCGGGCGGGAGGCGAACGGTGGGGACTACAGCTCCCAGCATGCACCGCGGCTCCGCAAAAACTGCAGGGACTCCCGGGGGGCGCGGTGCGCGCTGGGAGTTGTAGGCGCCGCGGGTCCTGCAGCCCCATTGTCACCAAACGAACGCAGGACTCGCTCCCGCTCCAACCGGCATCGCTCCCGCTTTTGTTACCGGTTTTCCTTCTCTTCTGAAGGGTGGAGACAAAGACGGGGCAGGAGCTGCGTGACTATTTTCAAGCAGATTGTCCTACACTAAAGTCCCACACTGCAAATCTTATTTTACCCACTTCAAAATAACCAAAGCAAAACTGACAATCCTTAGATTTTTCCAGACCTCTCTTGGAGATTGGTCCACAATACGAATTAACATAAAGTAAGACCTTAGAGAAAAAAAATGTCTTTATTATTAACCAGTTTTTCTGCACTGGATTATGTGCCTATTGGCCCAGACTGCTAAATAACATCTACACAATGTTTCTTTTCATGTTTCAAGAATTGAAAATAACTGTACAAGGTTAAAGTACAAAAGTACACAAGACAGTGGACACGAAATATCCATATATGAGTTTATCCCATCTGCTGCTTGTTTGAAAAGTAGAACTTTTAACTAAAAAATACTGTCCTTCTCTAGTTCTGTCAAGTTTAATGGAAGTGGGCATAACCTGATTACAACACTAACACCAGTATCACTAATCTGATATTTACAAAAAAAATCGTATTTTTCAATAAATTAAAGTCAATGCAACACCCATGCTAGCTTTTTGGTGAACAAGGACCCAACATGTGAACAAGAACCTTCCACAGTCCCAAACTTCAAAACTGTTTTATGTTTTGTTATCCTTTTTCAAACTGCATCCATTCCTCTCATGGAAGATGTGAACCCCAATCCCATTCCTCGCTGTGTGTGAGTCTGTGATCTGGCCATTTCATACTGTGCATCCAGATTTCTGAACACCTCCTCCTGCTGCTTCAGTGTTTTGTAACTCTCCTCATCCACGGAGCTGCATCCAGCTTCATCCTCGCTCTGGAAACAGGGAGAACACAGACATCAGCTCTGGGGGTTCAGAGGCTGCGTCCTAAACATGACTGTTCTTAATAATTATTTCAATAGTAAAGAAAAATTAAATTTAAATAAAATCAATTTTTAATAAAAATTAGATTAGTAAGAATTCAAAGCATTCGAGTTGATTTATTCAAGCATATTGAAATTTATTTTAATTTATTGCAGCAACATTCTATTCTCTGTCAAGGAACAGAGGCCTTCACCCAGTTCCTTTCTCTGACTCATTTAAATAAATGCCTCCAATTAACTCATCTGTGCAAAGAAATGTTGCTTATCACATTATGAATACTGGTTACAGCCACAACTGTTGTTCCAGACCACAACAGTTGTTCTGTTAGCCAGAAACATAACGATATATTCTACAATTTTAATTGAATCAGATCTAGATGCTACTTTTGAATTTAATAAATACCTGAAGTTCATAACTACATCATGTAGTATTAGGTACCCTTATCAGTTAAGGTAGAATTTAAAATAAATAGAGAAATCACTATACTACAATTAATACATTTAATTACATTCAGAATTCTTTACCTTTATGCCCATCAGTTTTCTGAACTTGACATTTTGGTCCTTGTTTCCAAAATTTAGTTTTTCCCATATTTCTGCAGATTGTGACTTATCCTGTACAGGGCAAAAAAAAAAAAAGAAAAGATGTATCAACTTTCAGGAAAGTTTCCATTAATATCACAATACAGTAGCAAGCAAAGAAAGTGTTAAAAATGAGCCCATCCTGAAGCACAGCTGGAAGTAAACGGTTTCCAAGTGTGACATTCCTGCAGTATCTTCACAGGAATGCTGAGAGGGAAGTCTCCCTAACCATAGTGCCAAAACCAGAGGTATGTTCCTTCCTTGGGCACACTGTACTTCTTTCCAAAGGTCTGGAAACCTTGTCAGAATTCATGCTTGAAGTGAATCATGGAAAACCAAATTTGCTTATTCCAATTAATTAATATACAGCACAATTCAGGAAGAACTGCCTGGAAGGTATTCAGGGTTGTTCTTCCCTCCCTTCTGTCTCCCATCAATGCCATGGGAACCAGTTTCAGTTTCTCCCATCTTATGGAACAGCCTGTGACAAGCTAAGGGAGCTTGTTACGTAACTGATGCATGGTGGTACCTCACCTAAACAGACACTTCTGTACCAGCACAGTGTCAAAGGGCAAAACCAGAAATATTTTCTCAATTTTTCCCATAGTGTCAGCAGGCAACTGATATCAAGAGTCCAACTCTTGATTTTAAAATTTTACCTCAGGCTGCCGTTAAAACAGGGAAACTTCTTGACAGGTATGAAAGTAATTTTGCTGGAAATAACACTAACAAGAACCTTTAAACTGCACGCAAGATCCTTCCAAACATGTTCATGAAGGCAAAAAAAGCCAACATTACCCCTTCCTTTTTGCCTTGCCAAAGCATCTTCCGCTTTTTCTCTTGCTCAGCAAATTTCATGGGGTTCACTGCTGCTGGGTTGTAATAGCTGGGAACAGCTATTCCAGTCTCTGCCAGGGCCTTGGCCTGGAGTGCTGCCATCTGAGCTGCCATTGCAATCTGAGGAGTCACTTGTGTTCCCGACGCCAGGAGAGCAGCGACGTTAATGACGGAGCCGCCGGTGGCTGCAGCCGCTGGAGAAAAGGAACTTGCTATGAATAAGTTTGGACTTTGAGGGGAAAAAACCCAACCACCCCCCCCAACCAAACAAAAAAAGCCTAACTCCCCAAATGCTTCCCTTCAACAGAAATAAGTTGAAAATACACACATAACAAATGCATGATCAAATAATGTTGTTTGTAAATTAAGAAATACATCTCCAATAGTTTTAGTAAACCAGAAGTGAAACTAATGTACCCCAGGGTTCTAAAAAGCCCTGAGCAGACAACAGCCTTCAAACTCTGATGCACAAAGGGTCCAATGACCATCACAAATCATGTTACAGGCTTAACTACACAACATTCCATTGTACATTCAGGAAGTGATAAGAAAATCCTGATCATTTTTCTTGGGGTTTTATGTTTCTTATTTTTGGTTTGGTTTTGGTTTTTTTCAAACATTTCTTCCTTCTGGTTGTTGCTCTTGTATGTGGATCAAGTTAAGATTATACCAAGACAATCTGCACATTTGTTGGACAGGACTGTAACATTCAGGTCATAATAAGATACTCTCAATAAGCCTACTCTTACTATCTTTGACTCACACTCCTGGTAATGAATAATATAATGCACATGAACTACCTGCAGCCATTTCCTGCTGCTTCTGTTTTTCAACCATTTCCTTCTCTCTCTGTTCTTGCAGTTTCTTTGCTCTTTCCAGTCTAGAAGTACATGAAAATAAAAATATTTAGACATGCAAAAAAATCAACATCAGGAGCTTATTCGTGTCACATATCAATAAAATCCTAACAATTCCTGACCTCCTGGCTAATGCTTCCTGTGCATCCATAGCCGTGTTCCGTCCCCGGAAGGGCGGCGGGCTGGGACTCCGGCTGTGACTCCTGCTGAACCTTCGGGGCTTCTCGATCCTCTTCTTTCTCTCCCTGTAACCAAATTTTACAGTTGCTAAACCCATCAAAGTACATATGGAGCTTAACATTTCATAAAGGATTTGATCACAACACTAAAAGTTTGCTTAGTGATTCATTTGGAGAGCTCTCAAGAGCTTTCAAAGGGATTATGCTAGGACAGTGTAACACAGAGCTAAAACTCAAGATTTCCAACTGTAACAGAATGCCTAATTCTGGACATTCTCATTTCTAATTCTAATTTCTGGTAAAGTCAATTGCAAGAGAACTTAAAAATAATCAAGTTAGAAGAATGCTTTAAAATTGTGAGACATCAAAGCATATTAATAATGAGCATTTTGAAGAGGTCCAGGTTAAGAACTGGAATAGTACTTAGGGAAATTATTATTACTCTCCCTTCTGTAAGCTCTTCCCTAAATGTGCTTTGGACAGCTGTCTGAAGGAGGTTGCCACACTGAATGTGAATATGAGACCTGCTTTAATTGTGTGATTTGCTCCTGAGAAGACCAGATTGTGCAGAAAACTATGAACATGAATTATCTGGAACCTGACCATCAGAAAAGCACCCAGTTAAAATGTATTTTTAAGCAAAATACCAAAAAATTCAGTTCAATTCTCCTTGAATAGCCTTCTCCCCACCTCATCCCAAGCAGGAGTCATTCTCAGGACATATACACTTCATCCCATCTAAACAACAGCCACTCAAAATACACATATGAAGTACTATTAGAGCAGTTCTGTGTGCCAGGATCATCTGACCCATTCTGACCCATGTGAGTTAAGGGCTAACTGGAGGGAACAGAATGACAACAGCAACCTTACATGGCAGTCAGGTACTCTCTTGCTTCTGTTTGCACCTTGGGCAGCATCTACAAACACCATGAAGTTACAAAAAGATCCTTGCTTACATGACAAATCTGGTAGAATACAAAGGAGGCAAGACTTATCTTTTCAGAGAAGATGACAAGATGCAGATTCAGGCACTGGGAAGTGACAGATCTGCATTCCTGAGATAAGATGTAATGCATGTTTCAAAGATACCTTCATTTTCCCGTGCTGACTACTGTAGTTTGGTCTTGTCTTTGGTCTGATGCTTTATTGCACTGGTAAACATCAAGGAAATAAGTATTTGAGCTTTTGTATTTAAGTATTTCCATTTGAAACAAGCAGATGGTGTCATGTTTTCCACCTAGCATTTAGTCAGAGCCACAGCATGAAAGAACTACCACCAGGGTCTACACAAAAAGATTAGTTTAAATGCCAGTGAGGACTCAGATCACCTGAAAACCTGAGCTTGAGATTATGCAAAGAACCATCAAGAGAAGGTCAAGCTCTACTGTTTGCAAATGCTTCTGTCACACAAAACCCACTGCATTTCAGGAGTGAGGGAATTTATGTTGAGGTGCTTTCCACACCATGTTTATCTGGCTCGTGGAGAGTTTTCCTTGAGGTTTGCTCATAATTCTTTTTCCAAAAGCTTCACCCGAGCCCAGAACTTGACAAAGTGTTCCACCTACCGTTAAAAAAACCCCTCTTATGCCTCACTTACTGGAATTCTCTAGGATTTGCAAGACAAAAATAGTACTTCAAAGGATTCTTGCGATTATCCAACAAGGCCTGTTTCCAGCTGAAGAAATTCCTAAGCTGTGACTATCTCTTACTTTCTCTTCCCACATTTGATGTTCTGTTTCAGGTAATTTGAATTCCACTGCAGCAGCAAAAATCTATTCTGGGCTGTGAAGTTTTCATGGAGCCATTAAACACAATGTTCAAAGTGACTTTTTAAAACAGTCAGTGCACATTACCTACAAGAACTGTGAAGAACAGGGAGCTGAAGCCTTGCACAACATGCTGAAGGTGGCTTAAATCTCACTAAATGTAAGTAACATGTACCAACTGCAGACCCAGCTCTACTCACCCCAGCTGGAAGTTTGGTAGAAAGTGAATGTCAAAATAAAATACGACACAAGCCACGTAATTCAACTACTTCTTCAAGAAGATAAGTCTTCTCAACAGTTTCCCAAGTGATGTTGTAGCATCACATGAGTGTGAGAGATTGTTAAGTCTCCAGTGATCCACTGTAATGCTGAGTAGTCACAACCAAGTTCTACACCCTTTAAATATGCAATTTAAAACACTACTACATGAACTGGAACACTGTCAACACTTCCTTGAGAGCTCTGGAGGGTCACTGATTTGCATTCAAACTACTTCCAACGAGTAGGAGGGAAAAACCAGATCTGTAGTAGTCATTCAGTCATATTTCAGCTTAGTCATTCAGAAAATCCTACAGGGCATTATGAATGCAAAGGTACACACAGACAGACTCAGAACTCTACACCACAATACTGATTTATCAGCACTGGAAAACGTTTCCTTCTATTCAGTGCTGAAAACCTCAACTCTAGCATATGCCAGGTGAGGTATGGATGTCAGCTCTGTCAAACAGACCCCCAGTAAGCCAATATGTGGCTAACCGAGTGTTTCAATCCGTGCTTCTACAATTTAAGGAAGAAATGGAAGCACTCAAGATAGGGAGAAAAATTAACATCATAAATATTCTCAAGTTGAACTTGACAAAGAGGAGTTAATCATTAACATGGAAGAGTACATTCAGATAAGAAACAGTCCACCTGATTCAAAATTCACCTTAACTTCACATTCACTGTGCCACTTCACAGAAAAGTCAACTTTGTGGAGCTGATCAGGATTAGCTTCTGATCGTTGTATCTGCTCTGACAGCCTGTGACTCCCGGTTAAACTTTCCTTTTCTGATATATATACCCAAACTAGAGGGATAAATACAGCAGTACACCACACTACTGTTGTAACCAACACATGAAAGGGTCAGCTGTATCTTATCCTTCAGTTTTTACCACTTAACTACTATTTCAAATAGGATATTGAAATGCTAAGTTCAGTTGTGATATAAGAAACCAAGAGCTTGAGCTGTGGCAATTATTACTACTCAAAATACTATTTACTTTCCTTCTTTACTATTTACTTTCCTTACTTTATGAGCCAAAAGTTCTAAAATGATATTTTATAAGGTATCTCCAAAATAACTAGTTAAGCATTTTTAATTGCTGATAAGGAATCATGCTATGAAAAGCTGGAGTCTGAGCTATCCAGGAGAAATGTTTACAGAGAGTATGTGAACACCCAGCCCTTACCCACTGTATCAGCACAGCTGAGAAAAAGCCAAACACATTTGGCTGCACTGAACAGACAGGGACTGGCAAATCCACCACTCTGCAGTACATCAGTCCCCGGAGAATGTCCAACCAAACGCCACCACCGAGCACAGATGGAAAGTAACACTCACCTGCTCCTACTCCTAGTTCTGCTTTTACTTCTGCTCCTATGTCTGTGTCTGGATCTGGATCTAGACCGGGATCTGATCCGCCGTTTCCTCTCTCTGCTGCGGGATCGGGATTTTTTCCTATCACGGCTTCTGCTACGGTGACGTCTGAAACACACGGCCCAAATTCTTACAGATGTTCCCAGCTTTAAATGCAACTTCTACTCAAGGACTGACACACAGGTCTGTCACCACAGGGCAAAATGCATCAGGGCAGGGTGGGGAGACTGCAAACCACACATGCAAGAGTTTGTGCCTAGAGCACATCAAGGGGTGAAATGGGGAAAGAACCAAAGGCTCCCACCGGCCACAACAGGGGAACTACACAGTTTGTGTAAACAGTCATACTCCAATATTGCTATTTGTAACTGTTCACTAAAGTGTACTTCTCAAAACAAATACAAAGCCAAACTAATCTGATGCAGGAGCCTTAAATCTGAGGCAACAAAACTCTGCTCCTCCCCATGGTATTCTAAGACAGGAAGAGATGCCCAAACTTCAGCTTGTGAGTCACATCATCAGCCCATCATTAGCTGAAGCTTGTTCCTTGACATCCTGTTTGCTGCAGATCCCTCAGCTAAAAGCAGAGTCGGCCAAAAGTTCTGCTGGCAGCAACCTGTTTGTCCCAGGGAATTCTCCTGTCCTTGGAGTGTGCTGGGTGGGCTACCAGGCAAGGAGGATTGGCCAGCACTGCCCCTGGAAAGCTCGTGATTTAGAAGGTAAAGAGCCACATCACTGCTCAGGTGCATCTGCTTTCTTGTCACTGACAACAGGGTACGTTTAGGAGGCTTTATTAATAATTTCTACACCAAGTATAAACATGAGACACATCCCCTATATAAAGCCTTGGAGATATTTTGTACTTTTACTCAGAATCAATCTGCAAAAAAACCAGTAGCAAATGCACCCAATGAGAATTGAAACAAGCAGCCCAAACTGACGCTTTAAACCAGGTCAGGGACGGATTTGAGCTGTACTTCACAAGCCCACACTAATTCCAACCACTGCTTGTGCAAAGGCACTTCCAGAATAATCCCATGCACCAACTTACCTTTCCCGAGACCTGGATCTGGAATGACTCCTCCCTCTGGATGACTTTCTCTCCTTGCGTTTATGTCTCTCCTCGCCATTTTCAGATGAATTTAGGCTCTCTCTGCCCTTGTCAGAAGAATGTTCTTTGTCATTGTGGTCTTCAGATTTGTGCTTCTTGGAGGACTTCTCTTTGGATTCATGTCTTCTTGCCTGTTTTAAGAAGAAGTTGGTTCTTTCAGGAAAATAGTGCAACAAAGAGAGTTAGTATGGGTATCAGAAGATAAAAATGATAAGTTGTGATGCAACATTAGTAACCTTAGGAGTGTGACTCAATCATGAGTGATGGCTGCTTTGCCTAATGCCACCAACTACCCAAAGCTGTAAATGCATCCTAGAATTTTTCCCCCTTTTCCCTCCTCCCCACGGTCTATAAAGGATTTCTAGAGCATCCATCAAGGTATCTTTACAGTGTTTCCATATAAGAGTTCACAGCATTGGAACAAAAACAACTATCGTTTTCAGTTACTGTCTCCAATCCAAGCACATAATAAGTTCCTATCTTTAAGAACCTAACAATGTATGAATATGCATACATATAAACACTCACATTTGCAGTGAATATTTAATATTTGCCTAACCCTTCCATACAGAAAGTTCCTTAAATCCATACATAGTTGCAGACATATTTTTTCGTTCTAAAAGCAAAATAGTATTTATCCATCATCAGGTAATTAATTTTTAGATCAAAGCTCTTTTCAGTCAGCAAGTAACTTCCAAGAGTTTTTAAAAAGCAAAATATTAAGTTACATGGTTGACATCCCATTTTTGTATTTAAAGCTAACATGCACCACTCAGACTTCCCCCAGCAGTTTTAAATTACAGCTATGCTGCTCCACTACACCGCAATTTCTTCCTGCAGTGCCTCTTAAAAAAAAAAGATTCCTTTTTATAGCTGCAATGCCAAAAATATTTAGCAAGGTCAGGCCAGATTTTTGCCAGTGTCTTCCTTAGAGACTAAGTCGTGACATCAACACCCTTTCTTAATATATCCAGTTTATTCTGAAATCTCCCTACAAAAAAGCATAGCCCACTTAAGTCTTATGCTTAAATAATGTTCTATTTCAAGTCACAAATTAAGCATGATATATTCATTTTAGATAAACCCCAATTATTCAAAAGTTTGGGGTTTTTTTATAACTCATCTAAACCTATTAACTCCTCATAAAACCTTTCCTATAATCAGAACACTCTCTCAAAAGAAGTAAATCTGAAGAAGATGCTATAATTAGCTTATACCCACTTGTCCAAGTCTTTCTGACTCCTTATTAATATATACCCACTTATAAATATGTTCTTCAAGTAAACAAGAACATTAGGTATTTTTTCCCGCTTTGACAGTGTTTTATTCTTAAATCTTTTAATACTACATAAAACCACATCTTCAGGTTATCTGTATGCTAACTTTAAGTATATATTTACATAAGTAGTTGTTCTGATATACAGATTAAGAATTACTGATATTCAGTATTTAGTCTACAGACAGAGCTTAATCTTGCAAATGAGTGACAACAGCACACCTACTGTGGGACATCATTTCTCATCTGTTCACTGTGAAACTTAGAAGCTGCTCAATAACCTGTGTAAGATCAGATCCAATAACATGGCAAAACACTGCACAGCATTTTTAAGTGCTTTTTAATCATTAAAGAGATGCTTAGAAATTTTTCTTTTAAATCCCATCTTTCAGACACACACTTAGTAATAAACCACCACTATATCCCATAAGGATTTAAGATATTTTTAAGGGAAATATGAGTTTGAATGACTAATAGTTACCTTATCATGAAGTAGGCTTATAATTTTGCTATCTGAGTCTGCAGCGTCTTCAGTTCAGTCTCTTCGCGCATTAGCACGCTGAGTATGATTTATTATAGAAATGTTATCATGTGAGCTGGACAAGAGATTATTCAATTTCACAAAAACTCGCCTAGATTTTGCTTTTCTTTCCTCCTTTATTTTTTTTTTTTTTTTTTAAAACAGAGCTTCCATTGGAATGAGGGAAGGAGAAGTTCCTGACCCGGGTTAGAAGTTAAAGTCCCTCATCTGTCCCCACATGGCTTAAGCTTCTTTGTGACTATTTGGATGCTCCTGGTTTGCTTGTTTAATCTCTTCTCTGGTGTGTGAGCCAGTTATTTTTAAGGTGTTATTGATGCTGTCTCTTCTCACTCCCCTCTATACACACACACTTTAATTTAAGAGACAGCCTTCTGAAATTTTTGCTGCTTCTGCCCCATTTCCAGCTGACTCAGCTTGTCTGTCAAGTTACGACAGTTTTCACAGCTAAAAGATGCAATAATCAGAGCTCAGTCAGGTGGGGATATATTTTTTTATAGCTTTAAGTAGATGGGTATGTTTTATTGAAAGTCCTGAACATTGGCCAGGAACAAAGCCACCCAAGGCTTTTGGATAATGGAAGCTCTGTGAAAGTCATCAAGAACACCATTCTACTTCTCCACATGAACTCTTTCTTTTGGCTGTTTCCACAAAAATAAAAAAAAAAAAAGAAAGAAATTAAGTTACTAGTTTCTGAAAGCATTTTTCTATCAAACTATTACCTTGTCAACATGATGGCTGCAATCATGCTTCACTATGAAAGGCTCTCCATATCCATTTTTAAGCTTTAAGTTCTCAATTTCTTGTACTTACCATAAAGTCATTTCTATAGGTTTACACATATGTGCATTACTACAAGATACTTTTTACGATGTACAATTACCTAAACACTACAAAGTGCTAATTACCTCTTTGCTTCTGCTCCGGCTTCTGTGTTTTCTTCCTTCGGTATCTGGAGAAGAAAACATTTACTGTCATTTACCAGGTTAAAGAGGAGACCACCTGGTTATGATCTTTCTAGTTCCTTTCAGTTATTCCACCCCCCAAAGTCAAGAGTTAGAAAACAAACAGCACTATTTGAGTGCAAACTCTGGTAGCCCCAGTTCTTTGCATTTACTTAAGGTGTGATGGTGACAAACTAACCCATGTGCTACTCCAGTCACATTCGTTTGCCAGGTACCCTTATTTTTGTTCCAACCATGCAAGAGTATCCCAGTCTAAGCATTTATAATTAAAATCAAGACAAAATAGCACTGGTTTCCTCTTTGTGATCTGACCGTGTCCCCCCTCCCCAAACCCCTCAGCACTGACGAGAATTTTTTCCTCAGCAGTTTCAACAGACACAAAACCAAAGTTAGCAGCTCAGTTTTTTCCCCAATTCTAACAGGTTACCAGAGCTAAGTCTGTCTATTTTTTCCAAAATGGCTTCAAAGAGAACTCAGCTCTCCAAGCAATTTATGCCTTAATGAAAACCATACCTGACTTCCGTCTTCTCTCCCTCGACCGTGAGCGGGATCTGGAATAATGATGCTTTGATGTTCTGGGAGAACCAGAAGAGGCATCAGATTGTTCCTTTTTCTTCTCTCTTTCTGGAGAGGATTTTTCTGGGGCTACTCCATCTCGTTCTGTGTCACTACCCTGCACATGAGGACAGAATGTTTAAAAACCAGAAGCTCAGGGCTGAAAAACTGAGAAAAACTACTTACTTTGTACTTCCTCTGAAGATACACCTCATTTTTTTTCCTGCAAAGACAATGCTGTGAGTAGCCATCCCACAGTTAGGCAGTAGCTTGTAGACTTGCACTTTACTGGGTACAGATTGATTTTTTAAGACTTTAATAAAGAGAACTAATAGAGAATAACATTTTACTCTCTCACTACACTAGACTTCACTTTTTCCAAGTGCTTTTGAGAGTATGAGGAAGACTAAACTGTGATGCACAGTTTTCTCTAAATGGTGTTTGCAGGTCAATCACCTTTTAACATTCCCATTACTGAGATAACTCAAGGTCACTGCTGAGCAACAGATCTAACTGACCTCACAAAATCCCCACACTATTTTGAAGCATGGAATGAACTTTGAAGAGAAACAAAATTAGGTGGATCGTGTTAGTGTTAGACAGCTAATTTCTAAATGAGGAAAAACCTCAACAGTATCTCTATGCAAAAATCTATTTGTGTGTGAGCACATACAGGTCACTTACAGCTGTTCCAACAATATCACATTTTTCTTCGCTAACAAAAACAAGATGTTCCCTCCACTGATGTAGGAGGACTAAACCCAGAAACTTATCTTGTGGAGTCAAGACTACTTTGATTCCATCTGAGAGAGGTAAATGAGTTCAACTGGTGTAGAGTGCTCTGAAAGGAATGGAATGGAAAAGGGACACCCTGAAAAGGTGAATGTGCCCCATTAATGCTTTCACAGTTTCACTGCTCTCTCTTGCTCTGATCTCATCAATGCCAGTCATAACCAAACCTGAGCATCCTGTGGCTGCAGGAGATGTCACTAAGGACATTATTTGACCCAGAAATGCTATTCATGAAGATAATTTAATGTAGCAGAAGACCTGAACTTGCAGTTTTCCACCAGCCTCAACAGGTTGTCATAAATATATTGTGTATTAATGGTAGAATTTCTTTATTACATGCAACAGGTTAATATCTGGATTTGTATTTCAGCTGTTCCTGTTTAATCTGGCCAATTCTTTATTAATTTACATCTATAGTAACATTTCTCTTTAAGATATAAAGCAGCTGTTCACTTCTCCATTTGCATGGTACACACAAATCTAGCTGAGCACTGACAGCTTAGGACTGGACCTGTAGCAGAGTTTTAGTCCCAGTGACACTTCTGAATACTATTAATGCCTCACACACCTTCCCAAAAACTTTAGCACATTAGATAGACGGACTCCCCTATTTGTCATCACGATACCTGGCATTCCACACTTACCTATCATCTGTTTATCTACACCTCCTCCCCTCCCCATCTAAGGTTTCAAAAAGTCTCAACCAGAAGAATTTTCAAAGGAATTTTAAGATGTCTACATATTTACATTTTAAAGTTACTTGAGAAGGAAAGAAACAGTTAAGAGTGTAAGTTTGCTGGGATCTTAAACACATTATCCAGCTGAAACTGAGCCCACTGCCACCTTTTCCAAGGCTCCCAGTCTCATTATTTGCACACAGTGCTGCTCTTTAATGCCCTTGTGCTCTGCACCTGAGGGAAATCTCAGCGCAACAAAAAACAAACCAGCAATAAAAAAGCTGCCAGAGTTCAGTGAGATTATTGTCAGTTCTTAGATTGGCCACAGGCTCAGTGTTACTTTGAACAAGCCCTTTGCCTACACTTCAGAGGAACCTCAAAGACAGTGCCTTCAGTCAGTGCAAAACTACTTAATTCTTCAAGTCCTTTTACAGGAAAACATCTTAACAGGTTAAGCTATATAAACAAACAAAAAAAAATCATAAAAAAGAGATTCATTTTCTCCAGAAGTTTAAGTTCTCCTCTTTCTGTTTCACCACAAATTGCAAATTTGTTTCAAATTTTCAAAACAAGAACTTTTAGCTATCAGGTTAGACATCACAAAATGCTCAAAGTCAACTTTAAAAAGTTTTATCACTTTCAAGCCTGCTTTGTTTGTTGGGTTTTTATTTCTTGCACTCAAGGCTACTAAATAACTTTTGAAAAAATTAACCACTTTAAATTTGATTACTCTTTGGTAGCTCTTACTGGTTCTTCACCTCATTAACGGATCAAACACCTTTATACGTTACCAGACAACATCATTTTTTTGAAAGAGAATAAAGCTGCACTCCCAAACCCTTCTTGAACATGAGAGGCAGTGGTAACTACAGCAGAGGCGCTTCTTATCGGTATTAATTACAGAAAGCAGGATGGGTGTGAATATATATAAGACCTGTGACCAAACGCAAATAATAGGGCAAGGAAAAAATAAGCGAAAACCGAGCATGGCACAGACACCAAATCGCTCCCCTCACAGGGAACCTGCGCGCCACAGTCCCCATGAGAAACGCCCGTATCTCCACAACCACTTCTCCCCGCAGCCAGGGAACCACAGCTCCTCGATTTCAGGGACTCTTCTTCTCTTCCCGAGGCCGGAGCAGAAACTTCTGGAGCCCGGGATCGCGGCGGCGGGCGCAGCACGGCTGCCCCTCCCCGAGCCCATCATGGCGCCGCAGCCCAAGGCGCGGCGGGCGCCATTTTGTGCCTCCGCGCACACGGCTCCCGACCCGGCCCTCCCCGGCTTCTCCTCCCCCGCAGCCCCTTCCCCGCTTCCCCCCCTCCCAAACCCCGCCAGCGGCCGCCGCTCACCGCCATGACCGAGCGCCCGGGGACCGCCGCCGGCCCTCAGCACGTCCTCGGAGAGGCTCGACCTCGCTCGGCTGCCGCGGCAACAGCGCTCGAAACAGCCCCGCCCGCCCTCAACGCAGTGCCCGGATGGAGCGAGAGGCGGAGGGGCGGGGGACCGCGGTGCCTTGTGGGCCGGGGAGGAGCGGGCGGGATCGCGGGGACGGCGCGGGCGCGTTCGCGGGAGGTTTGGCCGCCACCGCTTCCCGTAGCACCCGTGCCGGCTCCCGCCAAATTGAAACCTGAGGGAGCGGCCGAGGGGGCGCCGTGAGGGGATCGAAGGGCACCGAGGGCACGGGGGGTCCCTGGTGAGGGAACGGGGTCCCTGAAGGGATGGGGGGTCACCGGTGAGGGCACGGCGGGTCACCGGTGAGGGAACGGGGTCCCTGATGGCGCGGGGTGTCACCGATGAGGGCATGGGGGACCCTGTGGGCACGAGGTCCCTGTAGTCAGAGGATGGGGGATCCCTGAGGGCAGGGGGTCCCTAAGAGCAGGGGATCGGGGGCTCTGAGGATAGGGGGCCCCTGGGAGCAGAGGATGAGGGTCCCTGAGCGCGGAGGTTTTCCACCGATGAGGGGATGGGGGTCCCTGTACGTGGGAGTCTCCACAGCGTGGCGGGGAGGGCTCTGGCCCTGAATTTTGTTCCCGAAACCTGTTCTCACCAAGCTGCCTCCAGCCGGGCTGGGATCCACACTGTTTACTGTCTGTTCTAAACACACGCAGTTCACCGTGATGAGGCTTGTACAGTCCTTCCTCTCGGCACAGTGTCACGATAATGAAATCACTGATTTGTCTGTGGTCGTGTAACTCTCTAAGGCTGTCTGCTCTGCAACACGTTCCCTAAATGTTTATCCCAGGGCGAGATGTGGAATGACATCGAAATCCTGGTCAGCGATGACACGGGGAGTGTGCAGCTCCCTGTGGGTTTGGGACAGGAATGTGGCACTGCATTATACCAGGTGGATACACTGCTGCAAATCACATCTTCAGAAAAGGTACAGTCCACTAGAACTGTGCTTTTATTTTGCTTAAGAATCATCAGAACTTCTTAGTCATATTTTCTAGTGTTACTGTAACAACCTTTCTCTTCCCAGGTCTCTGTTAACCCACAGCTCCAAGGGTGCAGCTCAAGGGATGGCAGCACTGTGGTTGTTGTTGACAGATCAGTGGCACTGCTGGACAGCACCAGGCTGTCTCTTCTGCTCCACGTTCAGTTTGGTAAGTTCATTCCTCTGGAATTCTGCTGGAAATGAAAACTGGCTTTTAAAACACAGATTTGTTTTTATAGGAAAACATAGCAAGGGTCTTACATGTCTAAGCAGCCTGTAAAAGGAACTATTGTAATAAGTACCTAAGCAATAAAAAATTCTGCTTCTCAACACATTGAACTAAGTATTTCTGTACAAGTTAATTAGAATGCTTCCTAACTTTTCATTGAAATGGGAATAATGGATACCAAACCCACTCCCTGTTTCCCTTTTCTGTACTTTCTTTAATCAAAATAATTTGTTTTAAAGGAATCTGGGACACTGTATTGTCCAATTCCTGTGTTTCAAATGTGAATGTCTGTTCATAAAACCCAAATCTTAATATCTGACATTTTGCCATGGAACTTTTCAGATACTAACGTGGATGTAGTTGGTATGTGTCAAGAAAAACAATTTCTTGTGGTTGGTGAGAGAAGTGGCAATTTCCATCTTATTCACATTCCATCCAAACAAACCTTGCTAACTAAGGTACAGTAACTTCTGTCTTTGGTTTTGCTGAAAACCTTTTGTTCTCAGGCTTTCTTGAGTTTTTTTTTCTCTTTCTTCCAAATGTCAAAGTATAAACATTCCTGTGTTTTGAACACACATTCTGATCAAACACTAAAAGGGGCATTTTTATTCCCATGAGTAATGAATAAGGAAAATATATTTAGGAATTGCACGTATAAATAAAAACTAGTGCTTCATGAAAGAAAAAATGTTTAAATTTTGAGCTGATGATCAATACTTTCATTTTTTTAAAATAAAATACAGAGTAATAGTCTTTATACTCTTTCTATTCTAGATTTTGGTTGAAAATTCTTCAAGAGAAAAGGCTTACTTAAACCTCTTTATTGTAAAAGATAATGCAGATGCAGGTAAGAATTGTGTGATTGTTTTTCCCCCTTGTCTGAATTCTTGTGATTTTGTTCTCCTTTATTATCTCTCAGGGAAAGAGACTGCAAAGTAAATAATACAGGAAAGCATGAAGAAAAGTACATTTAATAAGTGCAATGCAAAGCAAAGCTGCATCAGGTTCTTTGTCTCATTAATTATTTTACAAATGTCATAGGAAACAAAGATTCAGAACTCATTATCTCTGTTTTGAGACTGTGCTAAACATGAAAGTGCTCAAAAAGAAAGAATTCCTTCTCTCTCCTTCTGTCAGACTTCAGATTTTACTATTCTCTTCCATAAGCTCCCAGCCTTGTTCTGTCACAATACAATGTATTTAAATGTGGTTTTGCCATGAAAACAGAATTTGCAGTCTGATGGCTGCATACAAAAATCATCATTTCAAACAAAACTTATTCTGTTCTTTGTTGAAGATGACAAAATTTTTGTTTAAAACAATCTGATCTACTGGTAAGATGATTTTTTTTTTTTTGGTCAGTTAGTTCACTGTCCTATTTATAAGCAAGTAGTCTCTTTATTTACTCTTGAATATTTTAAGTATGAAATATTTGTGTTGGATTTTTTTAGGTGTTTATCACATGTTCATTCTCACAAGCAATGGATGTTTCTGCATTATGTGTCTCCCACTTGCTAAAACACAGGAAGGTAGGATGAGCTACAAACCAACTGGGATTTCATTGGGACAGGGAGAGCTGTGTTATAAAAGCTTTTCCACACCATTTCTAATGGGAATAAATTACTGAGTTGGGATTTTCTGTGTAATCTTAGTTTGTTTTTTAAAGGGAAACTGGTACACAACTAAGTCTATAGTAAAATTATTTTAGTATTTTGCCAGTAATTCTTTTATCTCAGTCACTGCTTTAGAGAACAGGATTTTAAGCCATAATCTTAGCTGTACTTAGGAATATTTGGAATCATTTAAACTGTTCATGATATATAAATATAGTTATTAGTTAATTCTCTGTAACTCAATACTGTGATCAATAGAAACAGACACTGCCAAAGATCCCAGGTGAAGTGTTTTTCAGCATAGTCAGGTTAGGACTAAACTGTCCCATATGATGTTTAGTGGCTTTTTTAAATTTTGAAAAAATTTATTTAACATTGATTTTATTTTTTTATTTTCCTATTGTCTAGCAATTGAGAAGATGGACATGACTACAGCAAAGAAAGTAAGACATACCTGCAAACTGGTAACATAAATGCAGAGTTTGTGACAAAACTTGGCACATTTCATTGACTATTTACCAGTTTATTATTCCAACTCACAGTTGTGATTGACACGTGGAGAAATGAGCAGTTCAAGGTTTTATCCACTGATTGTATAAACGACTTCTTTTCTTCCCCATTTGTTTGGGTTCCCTTCGACTCCCACCCCACAAGTTACAAGGACAGATAAAGTCAACTTTCATTTCCACGGAGGAGCATCACAGCCTGGCCTGTCAGGACTTTGTGATCAGCAACACAGTGAACAAGATCCATCTGATCATTGGGGTAAGTGCTCAGGATGTGTTTGCAACACTTGTTATGTGATCAGGGATGGCGTTTTTTGATCTGCCACAAACTTTATCTTTAGCTGGTTAAAAAAAATGATCAGCTTTTTGCACTGACTCTTTTGCCTTTCATTTTCGTCACTGTCAATTTAAAGGTTATCAGTTGTGCAGCCTGTCTGTACTTTTTTTTTTTCTCATAAGAAAATAACTTGTCATTTCAGTAATTGCTTTGTTATGATGGATGAGGGGAAAATATTTTCACTCTGGTTGCATGAGCTCAGTAAATCACTGCTTCCTGGTCTGTACTGGCTGGACCATTTATAGTCTCATCCTTGAGCTCAAAGATAAAGCCAGAGTTGGAAAGGATCTTCCAATCAGCTTCCCATTCAACAAAGGCTTGCTACAATAACAAGGTCCAATTTAGCAAAGCTTTTAAGCATAAATTAAGTAGAGGAATTAATAAAAAAATATATAGACATATTTCAAAATGTTATTTTAGACTAGAAACAAGTTTGTTTTTTGAAGCCTGTTGAATTCAATGTGATTTTTCTCAGTGGGTCCACTTGAATTTCATTCAGCCTTTATGTTCTATAAGAATGGAAAGTGGAGTTTTTGAAATATTTTTTTAAAGAGCCATAAACTGTTGACTGTAACAATCACTGCAGTAAAATCACAGAGTCACAGAATATGCTGAGTTGGGAGGGACCCACAAGGATCACGGAGTCCAACCCTTACCTTGAAAGGAGAAAGATTAAATTAAAAATAAAGAAATAAATGTATTTTTTCTGAACATCAATATAGGAATAAAGTGTAAGTTAGTTTTGCAGCTTTACAAGTTAAAGAGCAATTGTCAGTGGTCAGTTATCTACTGTAGAACCCCATTTTCCTTTGCCTTCACTCACAGGGTAAAGGAGATCACGTGCTCTCCAAATGGGAGGTGGACACTACCAATGCCCTGGTGTCTCTTCAAAGTTTTGCTGATTCAAGTCTGATCAAAGGTAAAAAGGGTTTTTTAGTTTGATAGACAAGTGTAGAATTCGTGTTTAATTGCAGAAAATAGCAATTTTCAGTTATTTCACTGTTTTTAGTAAACACACATTTACCAAAGAGAACACCTCTTGTAAAGGTACAGCCAAAAACGTGCTTCAGAATTGCAGAGTTTAACTTAGACATGGCAATCACAATTCTCTTTAAGCTAAACTTTGCACAGTCCTGGGAGGTTCCATGAGGTTAAACATCCATAGGCTTCCAGTGCTTAGTTTTATGTTTGCCTATGTTTTTGTTTCAAATACGTTTCCCAAGAAAAATAATAAATTTATGTGACTATTGTTACTTTCTAGGTGCTGCAAAACTTCAAGTCCTTGACAATCTGCTGTTTGTTTTAGATGCAGAGGTATGTGCAGTGTTTAGTCTTTGTTTTACAATGTTCTTGAATCAGCTTCTAAACATATTTTTAAAATAATAGTTTTAAAATAGAGCTTCCATAAAATAAAATAAAAATTATTATACTTACAAAATATCTTGATCTTCCTGTTTGTTTGGTTTTCTATTCTACTCCTGTTCGTTCTTTAAGCTATGGAATATGTTAATATTTTGCTCAAAAAGTAAAAAAAAAGTCTTCTACGAAGAAAATCTGAAATAATATCTGATTTTTTTTTAATCTAGAACATCTTAAGCGTGTGGGATGTTTATTCTCTTACTCTAATTTGGGATTGGCCTTCAATACATATTGAAGAATTTCTTCTAACTACAGAATCAGATTCTTCTCAAGTCGTGTGGTAAGTGAAGTGTTACAGCACCAACTCTGAAAAGGGAAAAGTTATCTGGAGTTACAGGAAATGTGCCACAAACACTTGGGTTTCTGTGGCAGTGAATGTTTAGGAACCTCTGTTGAAATTTTTGTAGTCAGCAGTCAAATAATGGGAGTGTAGGTATCTTCAGCTCTGTGTCATAGAAAAGAAAACCTTGGTGCTTTCAAGTTTTTCTTGTCAATTTTCTTGCCAAGTAAGATTAAAAGACAAGACTCTTGGCTCTTTCTATTGCTCTGTGCCAGTTTAAAAAACTAAGAATCAGATCTGTGTGAAAAGCTTAAAATATCAGAAGATAAATATATGACCTGTACACACTAAACCACCTATTTTTGGGTGCATTGCAGCATATTTAAATTTACATATTTCCACAGAACACTCAATTTTCTTAAACTCAGAAGCAAGAATATTTCATTCTTTTAACATGAGATTCATACAGCATATTTTGCTTTCTTTTATCTCTTTCTCCTTCTGTAGGGAAGGGCTTGCCAACCTTAAACTGATTGTCATGACAATACCAGATAACAGACAGGTATGATCTCTTTAGCTCTCTCTTTATAATCTGTGTATCTTTTATTCTGTTCCTCAATTGTTATGCAATTGCTCCCAGGAAACCCAAAAAGGGGGAGGAGGTGAATGGCTAAATATTGGGAGCACAGAGAATTCTCAGGAGCTTAAAGTCCAACCTGAAGTGTGACCATCTATGTTTTAGGATATAGAGTGAGGGCTATTGGGATGTGACCAGGGCAAGCTGTCCTGCTGTTTGGGATTTTTTTTATGGATTATTTGGGGTTTATTTGTTTGGGGTTTTTAATGGTGAGTAGATAAGGGAGAGCACCAAAGTTTGCTGTTGTCTTACACACGGTGAGAATTGATGGAGGCAGGTTAATCAGGGCAGCCACAACTCACAGCTGAGGTGGGAAGAAGAGATTTTTTCCATCCTTGCAGGGACACAAATACTCTGCTAAGTCCAAACTTAACAGGGGCAAAAAGCTCAGCAGCTTGAGCCTTGTCTTACTCACGCACCAAAGCCAGGCTGGGTTTTTACACTTCTCAACTCCCTCTCTTGTCTCCCTTCTCCCCAAGCCTGTGGGAAAGTGCTTTTCAGTCTTTAACAACATTCTGTTATCTTCCTTGAGAGAATTGCATTTCTTTCAACGGACAGAAAACAACCCAAAGGAAACACAGAGTGTGAAAATTCCCCCACTAAAACTATATTCTTAGCATTCCCAGCTGCAAAGTTATCTCAAGGGAAAACAACTAAAGAAAGAAAAACACCTCCTCTTCAGATCTTCCTCTTTCAGCCCCTTCCTTCTCACCTACACTTTCACAGATCTCTTCAGAGCTGCATCTCTGCTGCATTCAGCATCTCCCTCCAGGTGCAGCACTGAAAGAGAATGTCAGGATGAACATTATACATTTTTTTTACATTAAATTAAACCTGTCTAATTATACATAATGGGCCCAGAGAGAGAGAGAGAGAGAGAGAGAGAGGCAACATCTGAAGCTTCATTAAACTTTCTCAAACTGGAGATCTGCCTTCCATAAAAACTTACAAAAATAGTCTTCCCTCTAACTCCAGCAGAATTCAGAAATGATTCTGCAAACCTCCCTCTGTCACCAATGTAAGAAAAAAAAGTAATTCTGACTTCTTTGTTTGTTTTCTCCTTTTTTTTTTTTTAATAGATGAGAAGTCTAAAATTTTTTGCCTTGCCCACTATGCAACTGCTGTATTCTCTGGAAGTATCTGTTGTTTCATCCCTTGTTCAAAGTGGGATTTGCACGGTAGGTTTAGATGATTTTCTTTTTGTTCTTTGGAGAAATATAATTCTCTTAATACATAGAAATATTGAAGAAGGTACCATGTTATTCTTGTTAGATTAGAATCAACTTGTGCTAGAAATTGTGCAAGAACTATACAAAGAAAAATTCAAGTGATATCCCCAAAGGATGGGGAGAAATACAGTATTCTATGGCAAAATGAACAGTTGAAATTTAGGCCCAGGTCTGCTGCAATATTTAACTGTACTGTCACTTGTTCTTGCTGCTTTTACAGCTAAAAACTGTGTGAAATTTTAAGCTCTCTTAGCGTAGAAAAATGCTCTGGATTTATTTGGAATTTATTTCAGTTCAGATGAGAGAATTACTTCTTCTACTGTTTAAACAGCTTCCTTAAAAAGACATTTAAAAAACCCAACAAAAATTTTCTGAGAGAGAAGCAGGAGTTTGTTTCTAGATTAAGACACACTTGATTCATTACAGTTGGGCTTTCTCATGGCTGATTTCCTTTACCACCTAAGGATTTCTGTTTCTGCATGTTCCAGGATACAATTTACTTCTTGGAAGGAATTCACGAGAAGCGTCAGATGTAAGATAATATTTTGTTTCTTACCAGATCATTATTATATAAAAATAGCAATTATTAACTATGAAACAGCCCTATGTGGAAGGAAGCTCACCAAATTCCCTCTCACCCCCAGGCCCTCTGAAGATCCAGTGTCTATAGTTGTGATGAGGAGTTTAACTGAAGCCTTGCCAGAAAATAGGTACTGTTTTCTGTGAAACACTATTTTATGAGCTTTTTTTTTTTTTAAGTCTGTGCTTTGGCACTTCTATGGAGTGGTTTTACTTCACTTTTTCCACCCCCAGACTGAGTCGTTTGTTGCACAAACGAAAATTCACCGAGGCAGAGAACTTTGCTATTCAGTTTGGACTGGATGTTGAGGTAAGTTCCTCAATAAGAAATACATTTAAGATTAATTAGTACCACTGAATTTATGAGTAAGCTTCTTGCCCTATAGCCCAACAGAAAACATTAAAAATATTACAAATACTTGGATTGTTACTTTACAAAACTACTCGAAAACTAATTCAAAATTAGCTGACTATGAGGTGAACTATGTTTGTATTGACAATAACTAACAAACCTTGCGAGGAGAAGTGGTGTAGAAATACATCTTCTGATCAAAATAACTGTTGCTGGATCAGGACAAGGCACATTTCCAGGAAACTGTTAAAAAAAAAAAAACAAAGAAAGGAAAGTGAACAAAAGTGTAGAGTTTGTCATTTGAGGACTGTCTGCTTAAACTTAATTGCATCAAACTGAAACTGTTCATTTTTTCAAACAGCTTGTATACCAGGTGAAAGCAAACACTATTTTAGAAAAAATGGCTTCAGCTTCTGTTGGGAGTTATGGTCAGGAAGTCTGGCTGGATCTTGTGAAAGAAGCCAAAGAAAATTTGCAAAAAATTCAGGTTTGGTTTTATTTCTACCCTCTTTCTCTACAAAGTAATTCAAATTCTGAAGGAACTTGGAATTCATTTCAGTTGTTTCCCTCAGGACAGCCAGTTTGTTGTGAATTACTGCGTAAATGCTCCATGGCCTCTGTATGAAAGCACTCAAGAAATGTTGAACTACGCCAAAGTCAGAGTAAGGGGCTTTATTTCTTTAAATTGCTGATAATCCTTGGTTCCTATTCCATCCTTCTGTACCACTTGAGAGGGGAACAGACCAGCTACAGTCAGTCAAACAGTAAATGCATTATATATTCTATGTTACCAAACATGAAGGAGCAGCAAGTCTTGTTCCAACCTTGTTCTTGCTGTTGCCCAAGGACCAAAAATTGCTTACAGTTTTATTTTTGCACCAGAAAGCAGGTTCTAATTTTGAGTAGCAGTCCCTTTATGTACCTTTAAAATATTAACTTTCAAACTAAAGCTTAAAATAGGCCACCTTTATTGTTTTCATTATTTTAGCCTTTCCTGCCTTATCAAACAGAATCAGAGAGATGCACATTGTCTGTCTAATCATCAATTCATGCAGAAATCCAATCAGATTTGATTGGACCAGGTTAGACCCCAATCTAACTCTGTCAGATAAAGACCTCAGTTTGCAGAAGTACTAAGATTTCCCTCTTGTCTCTCAAATTGGTGGTTTTATCTGGCATGTTCTGAGCTGTCAGCCAAACCATCTCCTGTATTTGTTTCAGATCTTGAAGAAAGATGAAAGAACCACTGCTCCATCATCTGATGGGGCTCCAGTGTCCATAACTGAGGTGAGGACAAACTTCCTGGACCTGCAGTATCATAGAAACCATTACAACATAGAGTTTTAAAAACTGTTCACTGCTGAACTTCTAAAAAGTCTAAACAAGATCATATTTTATAGCGTGAAAGAGAACCACAGTAATGACATATTCAGAAATGAGCCATTCCCTCAGTCATAGAAAGATTCCATTTCAGGTGCTCCATAAATTGAAGGCAGAACCTCCCTTAAACTGCTGTTAGGTATTAAATTTTGTTTCTGGCTTAGTCCTGTTGGAATCTGGACAGGCCTTCTCTGCCTTCAAAGACAATCAGTGTAAAGTGTCACACAACTGAAATATTTGATTAATGCTTTGTTAAGAAACTTACATACAGAATCAACTGAAATTCTTGAAAAGTCTTTCTTTTCCTCCATTCTTCCTCTTTGTGATGGTTGTTCTCACCCTGTAATAGCACTTTTTGGTAAGTCACAAATTGACCTTAAATCTCTTGTCTGCACTCAGGTATTGAGAGCTCAGGCAAGGCTTACAACGTTCTATGGAGCTTTTGGACCAGAGAAATTCAGGTTTGTTTGTTAAGGTTTAAAGCAAATTTCATCCTAATGGTCAAATATGTACCACTGAAATGAAATTCGAGTTCATTCAACTTTAAACCCTTCCTTTTCTCCTTGAAGTTTCCCATCCTGTGCTGTGGGGAAGGGAGAATGAAGAGAGGTTGAGTCATCCTATATGTTGAAAATCTAAATTATCTGTTGCACATGCACTTGAAGAGATTTTTTTCTTCAGTGTGTATAGGGGAGAGTGATGTTGTCTCCTACAGCACATAGTACTGGGGAGAAAAGGTTTGAAGTTCTTCCCCATATTTAATATTGACATATAACCAAGTTTCTCTCCCCCACGCATTTCTAGTGGGATTGCTTGGACAGAGTTCCTGAATAACAAAGACATGTTCAAGAGCATCATTTCTCAGCTGGAAGAAGGACATTTCTCTTGTGCACAGTACCTGTGGCTCAGGCACCAGGTGAGATGGCAGAGACACCTCTGGAATTTATGGAGGGGGTTAAATCTCTTCAGTTCTCCAGCCTTATTTCACAGCCAGACCAACATGGTTACAGAACAGCTTCTCTCATCTATTACCACAACAATTACCTGTTCACCTGCATCCTTGGGAGGCTGAACTTATTGATTTAGGGCTAAAATGATCTTTCTGATGTCAGAATACATATTAGCAGGTCTTAAGGAGGACGATTCTTTGATTTATTCTATGGTGCTTGTAATCGTCCATTTACTGTCTTGCAAGCCCAGCTCTCAGAATTTCTGGTGGACATTTGCTGCCTGCCTTAAAATCCTTCAAAAAAATCACAGTGACTCCTTACTCTGAATGACACATTCAGAGCAGTGGCTGTGGGCTGCTGTTATAATTTGAAATGCAGGACTTTGACGTCCATGTCTGTTGTTTTCTTAATAAGACAACTATAGAACAAGTCCTAAAGTAACAGTAATTTGCAAAGAAATTGCTTCTATTAGGTCTTTTTTTAAGAAGACCAAGCTCTAGTTGTTCTTATCAGGGCTGCTTTTTTTTATTCTTGTCAATGATTATTGAGATTTTCTCTTTATATTTGTGAAATTTACTGTTTCTTCCTATTACTGAAACAATTTATAAAGTATCAGATAAACATCTACTCTGTCTGTAATTGTTCTAACATTTTAGGCAGATTTTGAAAACAGCTTTGATGAGCAAATGCTGAAGGACTTGCTTAGTGCCATCCCTTTCACTGTTCCTTTGCATGAACTGTGCTTGTGGCTTAAAAATATCGTGATCCCCTTCTCAAGAAGAGTTGTGCCAAATGGACAGGTAAGACTCATTGAATTAATGCAAAATGTCGTTTTCTCAGATAATTTTTGAGTCAAACCTACAGATTTATTTTTGAATGTCAGGATCTTGATCATCTGTCATTTAAAGGGATTCTTTTCCTTACTGTTTATATCTTGAATGATTTCTTTTAAAAAAGACATTTCTAATGGCAATTTTTGCTTTGATAAACATCATCACTCTATTTATATCTGTATTTTTTTCAGAAAATATTAGCAAAGTGGCTGGAACAAGGTGCTCGAAACCTTGAGTTAACTGACAAGGTAAGTCACTGCAGAAACTTTGCATGTCTGTATTTCTATATATTTCTATTTGTATTTCTATAGTTTGCTAATATCAATTATTTTGGACAGGCAAATTGGCCAGACAATGGACTCCAAATGGCAGAGATTTTTTTCACAAGTAAAAATCAAAGTGAAGGGGGACTGCCAACTTTTGGCCACTTGACTGCTTTGGTAAGAAATGTAACAAACATAAGAATTAGCTGAGAGACTTCAGAACAGATGCTCTGTGCTAGAGCTGGAATGGATGATACTGAGGTCACTATTGTTTTAGGTAAAGATTGACTTAATTCCATGAAAGGAAGGAACCAATTTCCAATTTTCTTGTATTTAAAGATTAACAAAATGCTTATGACACCTTCTAATTGTCTTCTATCATTTCACTACTTCTAAATGCTGTTTCAGAGATGTGGTGACTGTGAAGAGATCCAGAGGTTAAAGAAACTGGTAAATGATTTACAAGAATTGATCAATCTGTACAGAAAATACAACTGCAGGCTGGCACTCTCTGATTTTGAAAAGGTAATTCTGCAGACACTTCAAAAAGTGCTTTTGAGTAGTGGGTTGTTTTGAGAAGGAGAAAAATCTTGGAGCACGCAATTTAAAATCAGACACAAGAGGAATCCTGATGGACTGGTTGGTTAAACTGGTGTTCATCACCTGCTAAGACTTGATATGTTTGTTACAAATTTTCTTTCAGCTCTGGGCATAAATATAACGTGACAAGATACTCTGAGAAGGTGTGGCTCAAACTCCATGATCTGCAGTTCATTACATTGTGGAGCAAACAGCAACAGGGAAATTAGATACAAGTGAACAAGAAGGGGCTTGGTGAAAGAAAGGTTTTCTTGGAGCTAAAGAGGGTTGTTTGCTCTTGATCTCATTCAGTGGATTTCAGTGGCCTCTGGATGTGGAATTATTTACAAGAGCTGTTCTGTGTGTGATGTTCTAACATTGTGTTTTTCTGTTTGCTGCTCAGGAAAATGCAACTACAATTGTGTTCCGCATGTTTGATAAAATTTTGGCACCAGAGCTTGTCCCATCAATTTTGGAGAAGTTCATCAAACCCTACCTGTGTGAACATAATCTCCAGAAAGATGAACTACTTCTACAGTACATAAAGGTATCCAGATTTTCTTCCTTTTGAAGGAAGTTGTTTCAGCATGAGTAAGCAGAAAACAAATCCCATGACCATTTCTGTTTACACTTGAATTTTTGAAGGACCAGCTTTCAGATCAGCTTAGTCCTGTCAATGACCTTAATGATAGTAACTATTTCAGTATGAGGCAATAAAAGATACAAGGGGAGTTAGCCAAATCTATCCCTCAACGTCCAGGAAACTTTACATTTTTGTTTATAAGATAATCCTGATAATCTTTATCTATAAATCCAGGATTTGCTGGAACCTTGTCGGACACGGTCCATCTCAGTGTTTGAAACTGCATGGGAGGCAAAGGCCATTGCTGTCATTGGCTGCATCTCTGACACAGATGTAAGTATATTTTATGAAAGAGGCATCAAGTGACTCCAAAACATCAGTTCAGACTGAAACATCAATTTTACATGAGCATCTGGGTACATTTTTACATGAGTGCTATGAGGGGAAACTAGGGTGCTGTCTTTTTATTCTATTTTAGTCATCTCCCATGTGATGTTCTTTGAGAATTAAATTATAGTTTTGATGTCAGCACATGGAAAACTCACTGAGCTTAATAGGTATGAAACTCCAGCTCCACAGTGTTGGAAATGACTGAGCATTTTGTAACCTAAGTTGACGCCTCACATTACAATATTGAATGTCCTTTACACGAGTGGAGATGGGGCAAGGAAATAAACCCCTTGCCTAAAGGAATCAGCCACACGTGGACAATCCTTCAGGAGATTTGAAACTGCTTTGATTTGAAAAGGAAGCTGTTTCTGTTCCTTTTCCAGCTGAAATTTGATGCAGTTCTGCAGCTCATGGGCAGTGCTACAGTGCCATGGAGCGCAGCAGTGGAGCAGCTGGTGAAACAGCACCTGGAAATGGATCATGGCAAGTAAGAAACATCCACAGGCTACACTTGGGGGGGAAATACTGTGTCTCTGATGTAGTATGATGGGTAAATCACAGAGTAAAGACAGTAATAAGAGTCTAATTTGTCCACAGGGTGAAGTTACTGCAGGACAGTTACAGACTAATGGAGATGAAGAAGCTGTTGAGAGCCTATGGGATAAGGGATACAAATCTTTTAAGGGACAACGAGATGATCATGGTGAGTAATTGAGACTTCAGGCCTGATTTCTCCCAGTCACAGGGAACATGACTTGGTGGTTTTTTACTTTGTTATTTTCTTAACATCTCCCCTTCATTAGGGGAAAATGTGAGTATTTCTGGAAAAGTTCCTTGGCATCCTGAGGAGCCAGATGAATATTCAGAGTTCCCAGGTTAATTCTCTCCCCAAGCCCAGGTTTGTCCCAGTTACACTTCAGTCAGGTTTTCTCCAGATGAAAGTTTGAAGCTTCCAAGTAACTTGCTTGGTACGAGCTGTACAGTTCCAGTGGTGAAGCAGTGTGGATAAACCAATTCCTTTGTTATCCTATACATCAAGAAACTAAAGTCCAGATCTGTTTTCTTCTTACAGATGCTTGTGAGATACATTCTTAAACAAGATACCACTACTTCTTTGGAGGATGCCTTGAAAATTGTAGAAGCATATGCATTGCCCACTGGGGAAGTCTACTTTCTGAGGATGATAGACCTGATTGACAAAGAAAGGGTAGGGAAATACTTCATGTCAGGTGATTCTGGAATTTGGAGACGGTGACACCTATTTACAAAACAGGGGCGAGTTGTATTGCTTCCTCAGATCTTAAAAGCACTTCACATATATATTTTTAATTAAAATTCTAGTTATTCTACACCTAACTGCCTATACTCAACATTGAAAAGGAGTCCTTTGTCAGAGTTTTATCCTTCATTTGTGGCAGAAAAGGATGAAAGTTATGACCTACAATACACAAGACAAGTTTGGAATTGAAGTCTCTACATATTTTCAGATACTGGTTTTGCTTACAAGGGTTGCAAAATGGCCAACTGGGTATCAGAGCAAGGACATCCACATAACTGAGCTTTTCCAAAAGAAAATGCCCATCTCTTTGGATTATTTCTGGTTTAATGTTGTTTGTTTGTTTTTCGCCCTTCAGGGAGAGGAATCTCTGACTTTGTTAAAGTCTCTGACTCCTGCTGAAGTTGAGGAAGTTGCAGAGAGATTGACTATATGGGGAAAACTGGTGTTAAAGAACAAACCAGATGATTCTGAAGAGGTACTGAATCTTTTATGTAGTGAAGAAGTTATTCTAAGTGCTATGCTTACTCAGATGCTTAAAAAGAGGTAGGGGATGCAAATGGAAAAGCTGTGTCTTCCAGCAAAAAAGGAATGAACTGGTGCTGCTTTGAGCAAGAGGTTGGACTGGGGGACCTCTTGAAGCCTCTTCTAACTTGATCTTTTGCACTATATATAATTTTTTGTTATTTTTAAAGGCATCTCTGAGGAGTAGCATGGCCATCTGAATTCAATCAATAGTTTATAAATCCTGCCTCATTATTATTATTATACCTCTAATCCTACATATTTTCCAGTGCTTTCTTTAGTTCCTTGGAGAACACCTGTTTAAAGACTGTAGGTGTGGCTCTGCCATGCACCAAAGTGTGTTGCAGCTCCCAGCTGACATTACAGATTGTCTCACAACCACAGAAGGGAATTTTTGTGAACAGTTGCTTGGGGGAGTTATTCTGGGCAGGGAAGGAAAAAAAAAAGGGAGAAGGGTGGATATTTCCAAACCCCTGCGAGAGCTAACAGACCTCGTGGAGCAAATACATAATTACACCTAGAAAGTATTTACTGTTTCATAGATAACTTTTTGTTCCCTTGCTTTTCAACTGGTTGTATCTTAGACTTGATAACTGTTGCTGGAGATGTTTGGAGAGCATTACAAAGTGTTTTAACAGAGTTGAAGCCTGAGGGTTACTCTGCTACCAGAAACATTTTGACCAAAAAAAAAAACCCCAAACCCATTAACCTCTTCCTTTCCTGCAGCAAAAAGCACAAATGTTTATGACCAAGACACTCGTGGAAGTCCTAAAATTCCTGCTCAACACTCAAAAAGGTACAACTTTAACACCTCACATGTTGTTTGGAAATGGAATCAGGGAGTAATTGGTTTTCTCCTCCAACAGACAATCCCGTGAAGGAACATGAACATGAAGCAAACCTAAAGATGTTTGAAACACTTGCCACCCTGCAGGTAGGTAATTGATAGCTTCAAACCACTTCTGATTTACTGTGGTTGTTCCAAATCATTCTTACCACATGGGTTGTATTCCAAATTAACTGTATTTACAACATACATGCAAAGGTTGGTTTTAGTATTGACTTCAAAGAGATTCCAAGGCTACTCTACTGGGAAAGTTCCCAATTAGAACTCAGTTGTCTAATTAAACCAAAAATTTAGACACTCTCCCAAAGTCTTAATTGGTAACACTGCAAAGATTTCATGATAGAGTACTGTGAAGATCTTAGTATGGGAGGTACACTTATATTAGTTAATACAGCTTTTGAGCATGGGGTTTCCTTCAGGTTTTTTTATTTTGCTTCTCTATTGCCTGGCAAAATCCTCTAATTTATTACATAAATCAGTAGTTGATAGAAACCAGTAAAGTCAACTTTGTACTAAAATATTCCTCTAATGAAACAGGTAATAAAAACATTTTAATAAAAAAAGAAGATTTCAACATTTTTAAAGGAAGTGATGTGAATACAAATATATAATTGTTGTTGTCGTTGCAGGAATATTTTGATATCTTTCTCTCAGCTGAAGAATTCAGCAACCCTTCCCTGATGTCTGAGCTTCTTGAGCACCACATAAATGCTTATGAAAGCACCAGATCTGCAGCAAAGACTAGAAAAGTGCAGCCAATGAACTGTAACTCAGGAGATGGCAAAGCCAAGAACCCTCCCAGCGAATCCAGGTTGTACAGACTGGCTTTGCTCCTGCAGGTGCCAGAGCACAAACTGGGAGAAAAACTGGCCTTGAGAGCTCTGGATGCTGGAAAAGTTGAAGTTGCTGTAAAAATATGCAGGTAAAACTGCAGAGGTTTTCAAGATCCTCACTTTTAAGGGGCTTTTCTGAACTATTTCTGATACTTTGCAGAATTAAGTACGTGTAGAGCAAAGGAAAGGGTTTTCTGTTTTAGTTCTGTTTTCTAAAAATGAGTGTTTAAGCAACATGCTTATTTTTTGTATGCACTATTGAGTGTGGAATTAAGCCATTGTCTCTGAAAATTGCTACTGTTTTTTGCCATAACATGATTACTCAGTAAAAAGATTCCCTCCCCTTTAATAGAGTAAGGCCAAATATTAAATAACTGTTATGACAATTGTTGGCTTAACAGAAGGAAACTATTACACACTGACTGGTTTTTAGCTGGTCTCTGCCTCATGCTTAGGTTATCACATAATTTAAACTTACTACCTCCTCCCCCCAAAGGAGGTCAGATGAAAGTGTTAAATATATTTTTATTATTAATGTGTTTTAGGTATTTCAGTATCTCAAAGGTAACTCCAGTGTGCTTTTCATTTCTGTCACAGCAGTGAGTGAGCTAAAAGAGAGTTAAAGAATTAGAACAGAATGTGGCCTTAAGTAAAAGCCCTAAGAACTACTGGGTTTTTTTAACATCCTTTTCTTTTTTACTAGGGAGTCCTATGAAAATCACTGTAATGAAGAAACAGGGAAGCTCCTGTTTTCAGTGGGTCAGAGGCTTTGCCATATGTTGGGAGCTGATGTTCCAATGATCCTTCCCACTGACATGAATCTCCCAGCAGTGATCCATGAGCTGGCCTGCCAGGCAGCCACAGTGTGTAGTGCAGGTAATTACTGTTGTCTGTTGTTTGTGTTCACGTTGGGAGTCCCAACTTCCCAAACAGCAACAAATAAACCTGAAACCAGAGTGACTTTCTGTATATGCACCTGTAAAAAGAAGTGCTGCAAAATTGTTTCCTCCTAATAGAACATATGAACCTTCTGTTCATGCTGATGAACTTCATGTTTTTACAGATTTGCTGTTGGATTGTTTGGAACTCTGTCAATACACTTTGATTGCCAAGGACACCTACAGACAGTGCCAAATAGATGAGGGATTTACAGCAAAGGTATTTTCTGTACTGTCCACTCTAGGTGTTATTTTCCCTCTCATTTCTCCAGCAATATTCAATCAGAAAGCAAACAACAACAACAAATCCACACAGAGCTCTACAAAGAAAAATTTCCTCAAATATGAGTGTATTCAGCTTAAAGAATGATTTGAGTCCTAAAAGCAGTGCAGCTGTGGGACAAGCACAAGTAGCATTCTCCACTTTATAAATCCTGCTGAAAATATTAGTGATTTTATTGAAGAACTGCTGCAAGAGAGCTGACTTGGAAGTGTGGCAGGGAGGGCTTGATTTTTAAATACATGCATTATGTGAAGGCATTGCCAAGAGTTTTGTAAAATTGAGATGATCAAGTCCTTGAACAGCATCTTTGTTTTTTGTTTAGGTCAAGCAGTGCTTTAGGCTACTTGAAATGAATGGGCTCTTACAGCTGGAGTGGAGCAGAGCTGGGCAATATTTGTGCACAGAATGTTGCTTTTCTAAAAAAATGATCCATTTGAAAAATGTTTGCTTGTAATATTTGGCCAAGAATGTTTATGAAAGCCTCCATTAAATTAATTAAGAAAGCATTTTGGCTGATCAGCTAAATAACTGCAACATGAAAGAGAAATGGGGCCACTCAAGGGAGGAAATGTGTTTGTTGCTACTGGCCTTTCAACAAAAGTGGGGGAGTAAAATCCATTTTCAAATAGAAGGTTGTGTTCTATTCCTGTATTCCAAAACTGGAATCTCTTACAACACTGAGTTTGTTAGTAGACTTACTAACTCTTCTTTTGTTGAGTGTTACTTTTGACAATGTTCTTATTTAGACAACATCCTTTGGAGGAGATAAAGATCCTTATGAAGAGTGGACCTATGGTGACTTCTTTAATGAAGATGGGATAGTCCTTGATGCACAGACAACGATGCCAGTTACATATGAATTTATTTCTTCTGTTCTGCCTCTTTGTGGTAAACTTGCTTTCCTGAACATTGAGTCTGTATTTCTCACTGATTTTTATCTAGAAATGTAAATAATTCAGGGGGTCTGTGGAAATTATCACCCCAGAAATCTCAATTAGACAAACTCCCAGAAGAAATATCCACTAGGGGGGTGTAGAATGGAAAGGTGACTTTGGGTTTTGTTCTGGCTCAGGAAAAATCTGGGTGACAAATGCCTGAAGTCTTGGAGAATGTTCTGGAAAGTGTCACTATAAACTTGTACTGTTCCTTTGGTCTTCTCTAGATATTCTGACAGCCACTAATGACAACAGGATTTTATCAAGAGGAATTTCAGCTCATTCTAAAATTGTATTTTACACCACTGTATATATAATAACTCTTAAAACTTTCAAGTATTATAAATCGAAATCCACAACCCTGTAGGTGCTGAAAGAGATATTCCCCCTAGAAAATCACTTCTGACCAGGCACAGCCAAAAATAGCAGCAAATGGCTCTGAGAGTTCACGTGTCTTTATTTTCTGCACTGTCCCTGTAGGATTTTTTTAAGTCCTGCCAGACTTCCCAGTGTTGCTGAGATCCTGGCAAAGTGCTGATGTTATTTGTCTGTCTTTCAGAGGACAAGGTGTATCCCTTGGAGTCCACCAGCCTGGCAAACCGTGCCTTTGTTGAAGGTATCACAGAATGCTTTGGGTTGGAAGGGACCTCACAGATCCCTTTGTTCCAGGGACATGATGGCACTGACAGTGTAAACCAGACACTGGAAAACATGAGGTTTAAACTCAACCTCCACAAGCATGATTAGCTCTTAGGGGTTTTTTTAATAGGTGCCTAAATGTTCATTTAAAGCCATATTTTGGTTCAGCACAGGAAACACCAGTTTGGGTGGTAATTCCTACCATTCCACCATGGGATTTTGAGTGTGTCAAAGGCTGTACTTCAGTCCAGAAATACTGTGAGCTGGGATCATCCAAGCCTGCCCAAGAAGATGACTTCTGGTCAAAAACTTCTGGGTTTTGAACTAAAATAAGAGTCTGTATTAAATCAAAAGCCCTGAAAGTTTCAAAGGGAACTAAGGCTGATCCTGTGTCCTAAATTAAACAAGGAAAAAGAAGAACTGCTCTGATAGGAATTCCAAGAACAATGTGGTTAATATAAATAAACTAATTATTTTCTGGCGTTGTTTTTGACAGGCCAGAACCTTTTGCTGGCAGTTGGAGCTCCCCTGAGTGCAGCAGTGCAGACCCTGCTGGAGTGCAGTCAGTGTGAGCTGGCCCTGAGGCTCATGGTCTGTGCCTTGGGGTCCTGCCTCCAGCACGGCATCTCCAACACCATGGACCTGGCCCTGAGTGAAAAGGTAGGGCAAGGACAATGCTGAATTCTGAGAGTCAATCTTAGAAATATCCCAACTATCAACAAGGTTAGAGCAGTTCTAGAAGGATTTGGAAGGTGTGGGAGAGGCCCTCACCACAACCCTTGTGTTACCACCACTTGATCCAATGTTGAGCCAGTTTGGGAAAAGTTATGAGTAGAATATTCAAGAAACATTCCTCAATTCAAAAGCACTTGGAAACAGAAATCCTTCTTCTATCTAGAAGAAATCTTTGCAAGACCTTAAATAAATCAGCAAATACAATTACCAAAGTAGCTATTATTACTGTAGTACCTGTTATGCTGTAAATGACAAGAGAGGTTGAAGACTTAGAATTTATTTTTAATTGTGGGGTATTTTCCTGATAGCTATACAGTGTCAGCACACTTGCTGAAACCAAGACCTTCCTCCTTGCTATGAAAGAGAAATGTTCTTCAGTCATCAGGAGCACTGCCCTGACCTTACTACACAAGGTAAGAGTGCTCTGGAAGGGGTAAGAGGGAACCCCTTTCTCTGCTCTGTCTGGCAGCCACATGGAATCATTTTGGTTGGAAAAGACCCTTAGGATCGGGTCCAGCCATTCACCTAAAACTGCCAAGTCCACACTAAACCCTGAGCACCACATCCCCTAAACACCTCCAGAGATGGTGACTCCACTCCCTGGTTGGGTGGATTTGAGCCTCTTGTGGACTGGGGCTCTTTGACCCTGCACTGGTTGCTCTGCTTCAAAGGTTCTGTACAGTGAGAGCCTCAACTTTGGGGGATCCTGTAGAGTTCTAAACTATAATAATGGCCTTTTTGATCTCTAGGTACACTCTATCTGATTTTAAATCCTGGGTTAATTTGTAGACTTTTTCTAGTTGGGGTCAGTTTTTAAAAAAGCTGTCTGCAAATTCTGCAATCCACCGTGTTCTAAGGCAGTTTAGACTGAGGGAACTTACTTTTAGACTGGCTCCAGGACATTTAGATTTTAAGTTCTAAAACCTGAAATGCATTTTTATTCTTTTTTTCCCCCTCTAATTTATAGTCCCAACACACCTCTGGATTACAGAGTACACTCTGTGTTACACTTTAAAGAAAGAGACCTATTTAAATAAATTCCTGAAGTTTATAAGTTTTTTTTCCTCAACCACAGGTGTTCAACTGCCGTGTCATAGATCAGAACCTGGCACTGGGGTATTGCACAATCCTGCCCAAGGAGGAGACGTTCAAGAAGCTGTGGGATGTCATAAACAATACCTGGCAAAATTACAGAAAAGTTCTGGTAAATTCCCAAATCCTTGTATTCCTTCAGCAAACAGAGAATGTTGAGGAGTTTCTTTTAAAAAGACACCAACACTCTGATGTGGTGGGGCAGGAGTTTGCCATGACTAAAGGTAGAGCTGTTGGAACAAGTTCCTCTGTGTCACAGGTTGTGCACAGGCAGTTGCTGTCAATACTCAACATGATTTTTAAGCCCATGCATTGGGTTTTACTTCATCATGACTCATTCCAAAGCTTGGAAGCATTTATTTCAGGTCCCATCATATGTTATATCTACATCATATTTGGGATAAGTTGTTCTCTGACAGCAGTTGTCAAGAATGGAATTAATAAATAAATATATTAAAATGTAAAGGAAGATGGGAAGTAAAGCATAAAGAAATGGGGAGGGAGAGTGATGTTAATTTTGAAAAAATATATCTAAAAAGTACCTCTTGTATTAGTTTCTACACCACTCAGAAAATATTTTGGAGAAAGTTAATTTTAAAGTAGCTTTGAACTTCCAGCTCAGGAGGTGGAATAGTCCTGTCACCTCCTCTGAGATTTGTTTTCATTTTACACAGTTGTGTGATCATCTATGAATTGTTTTAAATTCCTCTAAGGATTTAGACCTTAGGATTCCCAATTTTCAGATTATTTATTGGACTTGTATTCACTTCCCTTCTCACTCCTTTCAGGCAGTAGCTCTGGTTGGAGCACAACTTGCTGACCAATATGGTGAGGCAGAAGAAAAGAAAAAATTCCAAGAATTGGCTATTGATGCAGAATGGGGTCTCCAGCTCGGCAAATTTGGTGTAAGATTGATTTTATTTATTTATTTTAGGGGCTTATTAACTAATCAGTTAATAATGTCAGTATAGTCTGAGATTTATGGTGGGTTTTAGACAGATTTCATGTTCAAATGTAGGCACAGTTGGGATTGATTTCGTTTTTAATTTTTCAATCTGCTTAAATAAACCTCAGAAACTGAAATGCAATAATTGAGGGGGCTGTAAAAGAGCTTTGGAGATTTTAAGTGTTATTTGGCCCAGGGGATAGTCAGCAAATGCACTGCTTTTTCCTGCTCTAAAAGTGTCTGGATTGAAACTAAAGAAAACAGAAAAGGTCCACTATATAAGGAATTAGTCCCAATATTGTCTAAAAGATTTTTTGAGAAGAGAAATTGTTTCTTTACCTACAGATTTCTTTTGAGACTGTATTTAGACAACCACCACTGAGGAAGAAAGAACTCATAAGAATGCTGGTCCAAAACCCAGAAGTAGACACAGGTCTCATCCTAAACTACTGCAGGTACTGATTCTCTCAAATTAACTGTACTCAGTTATTGCTGTAATAATAACCATGACCACTGACATCTGTTTTAGTTTAAATAAATCCTAATTAATACCATATGCAAACTGTTCTTTTTTAAAAAATATTATTCAGAACACATCCTGGTCTTGCATTACTGTATTCCTAGGGAAAAACCAAAGCTCACAGAGAAAATATTCTGGTTTTTTTCTAGTACTTTCCTGCTGGACAGTGATGCTGCACTGCAGCTTTGCATTGAAACACTCCTGCTCCAGAACACCAACACAAGTCAGGAGGAAGGGGACTCTGCAGAACACAGGGAGAAGCAACCTCATTCCACACTGCTGGCCAGAGCCCTGGAAATAACTCCTCTGCTCAAAAGCACCAAAGTCCTGGTCACAAACCTCACTGGAATATTGTACAAGGTAAAAAAAAACAACCAACCCAACAAACAAAAAAGGCAATCCAAAAATATACCAAAACAATCAAAAAGAGTCCCTGGAATCTGCATTTCAAGTGCCCCGTGTCACCTGAATGACAGATTAATAATTCCTCAAAAATTTGAAAAGGTTATGGTTTTTCCCCAAATTTTCCTAAAGCAGGTAAAGTTGCAGTTTTCTGCTTCTCTATAAAAAAATTACAGCAACATATCTAATTTTCATTAAAGGCAGGTAGAGTCTTTCACCCCCACTTCCCTTAAGAAAACTACCAGAAAACAATCAAACAAAAAAGTAAGATCTAAGTATCACAGTTCCATATTAAAAATAGGTGAGGAGTAAAAAAAAATTATATGTAGGGGTTTGGTTTTGTATTTTTGGGATTTTTTTGTGGCTTTTTTGGATTTTTTTCCCCATCACTCCTTGCTTGGTCTTTCTGCAATATCCTGATAGGTTTTTTAGGATTCAGGACTATGAGGTGGGAGTCTTTTTGTTTCAAAGAATTGGGCCACGATGCTTATATTGACATAACACTGAAGAAACAGTACTGATGTTACAGCAGTTGATATTAAAACTGGGAAAATCTACTCACTTGTATGTTTTTATAAAGACAAATCATGCCAGGCCTTTTCAAACAGACCATTATTTTGAACAGCTGGATCCTTATGACTATGAAACCATTGAAATTGTCCTGAGGGTGATACAAAACGCTGATGAGAAGAACACCAGCATCCAGCTCAGCCAGGTATGGCCACGAGTGTTCCTGTCACCCTGCCAGGGCATCTCTGTTCTGCTTTGTCTATTTCTTAGCTATTTATTTATTCACCACCGTTGAAATTCAGGGAATTATCCTCTGTACACAGCTCTCCCTCAGAAAACAGAATTCAAGGAAGTCATCTCAGCAGTGGCTCATAGCAAGGATTAAAAAAAAATCCCCACATGTTTACCAACTCTGCCCCAGAAAATTGCCTCTGGGACTTAGCAGTTTGTTTATTTTTACTTTCTTATTTCTTTTTTATTCCTAGGCTTTGAGCCTCCTCAAACATCTGGGATCTTATCAAAGAATTTCTCCCCCTGTAGACCTGGAACACCAATATGTTTTAGAGCAGGTGAATCCCTTGTCTCCAGCTGCTCACACCAGGCTGCCCTTCCACCTGATATTCTTCAGAACTGCACACTGTTTCTGGAACATCATATGTAGGTTCAGTGTTTTTTTATGGTTATATATATATATAAAAAATTCCCTTTCTTTGCTATCTGACTACTTTAAATTTCTACAGTATATGTTGAATATTAACTGTAATTGTTAATGCAGTTTTCATCTCAGGTACTTCTGAAAGCATTTGTGCTCCCAAATCGCCACCCAGAGGAGCTAAGGGGATAGAAACAATGCAGAATTTGTCCTCAAATTCTTTCCTGGGACCTCCCAAAGACCAAAGTTATCCATATATCCCACTTCCCAGCCTGGATAATGAAGATCATTTTCCTTCTCTCCCAATGGAGGTCCCCATCTACCAATAAACTAAAAGTTCTTGATTTCACAGAGAAAACTGCAAGTGGACTGGGACACTTTCACAAGCAACTGTCTTTCTCCTTTCAGCTCCAGAGCTCAGTGAGGAATCCTTCCCAACCCTCCTGCTGATTGCCAAACTAATGAAGGTAAAGTAGCATCTGGAAAGAATTTATTTCAAAATTATTGCCCCCCACCCAGAAAAAAAAGGAGCTTTCATCTTTCTTTTGCACGATTTTGGCCTCACTAGAGAAGTTCCGACAACTCTTAATCCCCTTCCGTGTTTTCCCAGGTTTCCCTGGACACCTTTCACATGTCTGCAGCTCGATATGTCTTTGAGAAAAAACTGAAACCAAAAATCCTTGAAATGAGAAGCAGTGGCTGTCCCTCAGTTGTGAACAAGGAAACAATCAAAACTGTGCAGACCATCCAGTCCTACCTGCTGGCCATCGTCAACCCGGAGTGGGCCGTGGCCATCGCTCTCAAGATTGTCCAGGAATTCCCAGCAGGTGAGGCACAAACGGGATGGGGGCAGAAACTGGAGAAGAACAGGCTCGAGACAAGAGCATGTGACTAAACATGTGTCCAGTATCCTCCAGTGAAACCCAAGAAACTTTGAGAGTAAAAATTAATTTGTCTCCTACATCCAGTTTTCTATCACAGTATCACTATTAAATCCTTTTTTCTCTCTTTTTATAGAATCCCAGAATGGTTTGGGTTGGAAGGGACCTTAAAAACCACCTCATTCCACTCCCTGCCGTGGGCAGGGACACTTCCCACTAGACCAGGTTCCTCCAAGCCCTGTCCAGCCTGGCCTTGTTGTCCTGCTTAAAGTTTCTGCACGTTCATAGCATCTCCAGACAAGTTTTCCCCCAAAAGCAAATATTTCAGCCCAGTTTAAGCTGGCTTCTCTATTATCTGAATCCAAACAGATATGATATCTTTTTGCTCTTCAGGCACAAGAGCTTCCCTAATATTTTAAACAGCTTCTAATTTGAATTCTTTGAAATAAAATGGATCTAATGTGTACTGTAGGAAGGATTCATGAAAACTTAATTTATTTACTTCTTTTTTTCTCTTTGAAAAAGGTCCTGACCAGATTCAGGCATTGAAATTCTGTCTCTATTTGGCTGACAAGTGGCTGAAGAACACCACAGCTGAGGTAATGGGAAACAGGACTGCTGTATAGTTCAGCAGTTATGGTAGTATTTTGAATTTTGGTGTTTGGGATAGTGGTGGGTAAATTGTACCATAACCAACCCTGATATGGGAAGTACTTTAGTGGAAGTGACCCCCCAGGAGAACCCTTTCTGTTCTGGAACATTCTCCTCTTCACAACCTTGGAGGTTGGACAAAAAAACAGACAGTCTTAAGGAAGAATAAGTTGTTCTTTCCCCTGTTTCTGTGCATTTTTCTTGCTGCAGGAGAATGAGTTGGAATCTGTTCCAGCTGTTGGATCCATAACATGATTAACTTTTACTTTGAGTTCCAAGATTCTTTAGCTCTCTGTGCTGTTATATATAAAGAAAGGCTGCTTTGACTTGATTCTCAGGCTCATTTTCACATGGTTGGGAGGGAAAGAACCTCAGCCCTGATTACAAATATCCAAATTTCTGTGGAGTTGTTGAGACACAATGAATGCTAAATAGTTCTCTGTACTATGCCACATGTTCAAACAGAATTGTGGCAAAATTCTACTGTAATTCCAGAGGCCAAGATTTCAATATTAATCTTTTTTCTTCTCCATTTTACCTCAAAATATCCTAATTTTACACACTTGGCACTTATTTTAGTTGTTTTTTTTCACAACATACCTTTGCCATTTCTTCCAAGATACCTTTCCTAGCAGAGCAGAAAGCCCAGATGATTTTTCTTGTGCTTTTGAGTAAAAGAGGCTGTTTTCTGTAAAACTGTGGTGTTTTGCTAAAGGATGAGTCCCATGGAAAAGCAAAAGTGCTGCAGAAGAAGTTACATATGCAGTACAAACGAGCAGCAACAGAAAATGTTCTCATAACACACAACCTGAACACGGGGGAGCAGATGAAGTCTGTTGGGAAACCAGCCTATCTGATCATTTCCCTCTATGAACACCACAGCATAGACCAGAGAATCCAAAATCCCACTGGCAGAGATTATCCAGGTGAGGATCCATAATCCAGTTTCAAAGGAGCAAAGAGAAGCTCTTTAAAAAGGGCTTTAAAAATGCATGTTTGGAAATCCATTGTCTCTACCTCCTCCTGTAGATATCCACATGGCAGCTGAGGAGATAGCTGAGATTAATGACCTGGATATGAACAAAATTCGGGACAAACTGCTGGAAAAATGGCTGTGTCCAAGCACACCACCCTCAGAAGTAAGTCACCACAGGAGATTTACAGGCCACTTACACAAAATATGGATTTTTTTTTTTTTTCACTTGACCTAAAAACTAAGGTTATTTGGTGGAATTTGCCTTTAGAAGCCATGAAGCTATTTAAGATTTCAATCCCTTTGTAACATTGCACAGTAACGTCTCTGCTGAGAGAGACTTGAAATGCTTTCCTTTCTCTCTGTACAGAGATTAAAATCTTACTTTGGTGCTACAAAAAGGTTGTGTGTTCAGCCTAAAGGAGTAAAGCAGCTGTAAATGCATCACCCCCATTAAAGAGATTGTAGGGTTTAAGCAGGGATATGGCCAAGCTATTTATCCAAACAACGGAGAAAACTCACAACTTTCACTTCTTTTTACAGAAAACTCAGGAAATCTTTGGAGAAGATGAAGAAATCCGAAGGTGAGCGTGTTGTCTCACATAAAACATGGTGAATTATTTTTAACTTGCAAGCTAAAAATAGCTTTTTCAAGAAACCTTGTTAGGTTGTGCGTGATTCAGAACTCACTGTTCTTATTTTTGCTTTCTGGTGACATCAGTTTTTAATCATCAAATTCCCAATAAGTTACATCTGTGCTTAAGAGTAGCTATTTGGAAGTTTTCCCCTCCTTTTCTATATCCTTGGAATATCATATCCTTTATCTCTTTGTGACAGTGAAATATTTACATTTCAATGACTATTGGTATGTTGTGTTTCAGTAGCTGTGCTGGTACTAAAAGCAAACCTGTTTTTGCAGAGTTATTTACCTGCTTCAGTCTTGCCCAATGGATTACAGTTCAAGATTGCTTTTTGCAATTACAACTTCTACCACATCTGTAAGTTGCTGAATTCTAATTTTAGCTTGATGCTCATGAAATTTTTACCTCTTATTAAAATCAAGTGCCGTCTGCTTAACTGCACAGGCTTCGAACTGAGGCCTTTGTACCTGCAATTTCAATAGTTTATAGATTTGTATGAGCTCTGTGTTTCTCCCTCTCCAACAACCTTTGGGGTAAAACTGTGATTTTCATTGAATTTTGCTATTGACTGTCAAGAGCAGCCCTTGAACTCTGGGTTTTCTAAATTTACAGCTGATATTATTTGAAAACAGCTTCATTAAATATATTCTGGAACGTGCTTTAAGCTGGTGTAAGACATTGGCTCACTTTGGCAATTAAAGCAGAGTGGTAAAATTCTTTTAGCAGAGCCTTAAGCTCCACTTTTTCACTCTTACCAAATGTATTTGTGATACTACATATCACAAATAGTCAAATATTTTCTTTTCACTGTGTTTTTTTCCCCTCCTCAGCCCATTGGTGTCACTCAGCTGACATTTGCTCACAGGAGCAGAGCACTGAAGTGTCTGCTCCACTTGGCAGATGCCAACACTGTGGAATCACTCTTCAAGAAGCCCATTGAGACAGTAAAGTAAGATGAATTTTCCTTAAAACATCCCTTAATAATAACATTTTGTTGAAAAAAAAAAATCTCTGTGCAGGAATGCACTTTGAGTTGTCAGAGTTACAGTAACTGGTTTATCTTTAGAGATGATCCAACTCATCCATCATTCAGGTGAAAGAGCTTTCCCTAAGCAATTACCAGACAGTTTTTTACTTCATTAAGATCATAATTATAAATACAGGCTACATATTTGTTATAAAATCACAGAAGGACACTTTGCAGTGCTATCCCAAGGTTGAGCATATGAATTAAAATATAATACTCACTGTAAATCTCATTAACTCCTGGTTTGGGGGTTACTTTTTTCCAGGTATTTTCTAAGGTGCTGCATTTATCTGGCAGAGTTTGAAATCTTGAATATTCCATATACTTATGAATCATTCCATAAGAGTCCAAAGGAAGGAATGATTAAAGGGCTATGGAAGAATCACAGCCACGAACCCAAGGTAGGATTTTTAAACCCTTTGTGAATTATTGAGTGTTTGTTACACATTGTGTGGATTTACACTTTTGTGCAGAGCTTTGCTAAACAGATGTTGCTTCAATGTACTCTGGAAATGACAGAGAAAAGCTTTATCCTTCCTACAATTAGAAAATAAAGTGATATCACACACAGGTGGGTTTTTTGGTTTTGCTCACATGTGTGAATTCATTTTGAAAGTGGCTTGTTCGTGGCTTTTGAGGAGTTAAAGGTCCTGGTAATGCTGTAAAAATCTCAAATGCCACTGACAAGCAGGAAAGGTTTGAAGACCATGAATGTTTGTTAAAATACAGCCTGTCCCTGCTCTCCCTCAGGCCGTGAGACTGGTGACAGAACTGAGTTTGGACTACAAAGTATATGATCCCCAGCTGTGGAATGGCCTCCTCCAGAAACTCCTGGGCTTCAACATGGTAAGGAATTGTTAAGCAAGGTGAGAAAAAGGCTGGGTTTATCCACTGGTTTCAGAAGAACGGGACAAACACATGAACTGCAAACTTCCAGTGACCAATTATTGATAATTTACACACTTACTTTGGGCTCTGAGATACTGAGCTGGTGAAGATTTGAGGAATTTCTGGTTTAGCATTGACTTTTGCTCTTAAATTGTTCCAGTTTCGTTTTTTTAAAGCCTTTCAGGTGGCAAGAGCAAATCCTATGGTAATAAATTGAAAATTTCCTTCACATTATTACAATTTTATAACATAATGTGCCTATTTTTGTGTGTAAATACATACAAAACTGTGCATATATGTATTTACATGTGTTTGTATATACATATACAAAACCATGACCCCTAAAATGTATTTATAATTATAGCAACCCTGACTGTTGTCATTCAGAATCTTAATTACCTCTGATTGTCAAACTTCATGTAATGTTGCTACAGCCTAAGGAGGTAACAAATGTACCTGGCAATGGGGTTGATGATTTAATTTACTTAAATATAAAGCATATTTCCATATGTATCAAAGCTACCTTGAGGAACTCTAAGTTTGCATCCTACAGACAAAACAAGCATAATGCAGCTCTGTAGATTATTGCTAAATCTTCAAAAACACCCAAGTATTTTAAAATCAATTTTCTTTTCCAGACTCAGTATCTAAGAAGAGTTTTGACAGCAATTACTGGCATTCATTCATTATGGGAGGTAAGTAAATATCCTCTGACTTCTCATCTTTTTCTTACTTACCAGGAATTTAGTATGTGTGTGAGCCATGAAAAGACCCTTTTTGAATTACTATTTTATGTACAATGCAGTATGTCAGTAAACACTGGACAGAAACATTTTGCCAGCAGTCATAATATGGCCAAATCTGAGACCCTGAGATAATGAAAGCAATGTTAGGGAATAATTAATCCAGGATAAAAAGGAAAGAATACTGAGAGGCTTCCCTCCCCTGCAGGGGGTCGGGGGTGTTTACAACACACTTGTAACTAAGTGGATTTGGTTGTTACTTTACAACTTTGTTGCCAACAGATTCCCAACTTTCTCCGGGCCTGGCGCAGTGTGGTCCTGTCCCCCTTCCTCACAGGTAGGGCTGGGATTGTCTCTCCTCCTCCTACAGTAATTTGGTTCTATATTTACTTTATCATGTTCTCTTTATTTCTCAGTTTCGTGTCCCCCCAGTCCCAGCCAGCTGGAGGAATGCTGTGAGTGCTTTGTGATGCTGCTCAAGTAAGTGGACAGTCCATCCCACAGTTCAGTTCTAGTGGGAATGCCCAGTTGTGATTTCTCACCCTGAACATGCAAAGGAGTTCTGGGAACTGGGGAGCCTGAGGCACAAGGAAGAACCTTTTGCCTCTTTTAGGAAGGACAGGACAGAAACACAACCAGAAATTCTGACCATGGACAGCACATGCTGCAACTCTGTAGCTGGGCTGTGGAAACTCAACTGGGAACTGCTCTCTGAGCTGGGACTGAGAATCAGCAGCACAGGCTGCTGAAAACCAATTTATCTGCCCAGTTGCTGCCCCAGGACTGTTCCTGTCCTGATATTTCTAAAGGACTCATGGTCAACCCTGAAAGTCCAGTTAATCTCTCTTACCCAAAATACAGCACATTTCCTAGAACATAAACAAAGAGTATAAAACAGAAAGAATTCATTTCCCTCTAAAGAATAAACCTGACACAACAAAGATCTATAAGCTGCAGATCTGCAAATGTGGTTAACTTATGGGATTATGTTCCTAAACATTCTGTGCATAAACCAGTCCTGCATTGCCTTTACAATGTAAAAAAGCACAAGAAATTGTTATCTTATTCACCACAATCCTCTGATTTGCTCAAAAGAAGAACCAGAGCTCAGAGAGCCTGACTTGAACAAAGAGTTAGTTAGGATTTAGAAATGGTTTGGGTTGGAAGGGGACTTAAAGATCATCTGGAAAGGGATCCTCCACTCCTGTGCACACACATCTGAACCAAAGCTCTGCTCTGGGCAGTTGGCCAACAACTCCCCTCAAAACAGGACCTCGGGTGCTTAGAAAGAGAAACTGGAGTTGGTTTTTTTTTCAAGCTACAAAATCCCCATGGATTTGTGTTCAGTGAAACTTCAACTTGTTTGACCATTTCTAGAATTAGGATGAGGTAAAAATGTATTGCTCTACCTGGCTTAAAATTCCCACAGCACTAACCCACCCAGCCAGAGATACCAGTTGAGAACCTCCCTCCTGATCTCCCTCTGCAGGTGTCCTGTCCTGGCTGACCTGGATGTCATTGGAATTGCCAAACAATACTCTCAGCTGGACCTTCCAGCTTTAGCCTTGGGCTGCCTGTTGCTGATCCCTCAGCCTGAGAAGCGAGAGCAGCAAATTCAGGTAAACAATAAGTTCAGTGACCTGTCTGTGCCAGGGAAATGCCTTTAAGCATGCTCTGTAAAAGACAGCCACTTTTAATTCCAGTTTATTTAAATCCATCCCTGCTGGCAGCTGCTCAGCATTTCCCACCCACAAAGGCTTCTGAAAGGGATCATGTGAATACTTCCTTCTCTTTTTCTGTTCTTGAAGCAAACCCAGCTTCAAGTCACCCTCAGTAGCTTTGTCACATGACTTTGCCTTTTGAGAAGTTGAGGGTGTTTTATGGGATCCCACCCATAAAACACGTGATAAAAACCCAGCAAAACCCAAGCCATAACAAATTGTAAGAGAAGTGCTGAATCCTACTTTGGAAGAGTGTTGAGCTGAAAGCTCCTGACTTCTAAGAAAGATGCTTGATCTGCACAAATTGTGATGTAAAACCTTTGCCTTAAGGCCACATCCTCACCATCCATGGATCTTGACAGTTCCCTTTCTCTTCTCATTTGTTCCCATTAATTTATGCTCCACATTGTTCTCTAGGTGAACCATATTTGCCACGAGCAAACTGGCACCAGGAAAGGCATCTTAAATCCTTAGACTTCCAGTCATTAAAGTTACATTCAGAAAGATTTTCCCAAATCACAGCATTAGTGTAGAACATCCACTCTGCTGCCAATGAGTCCAAAACATCTGTAACAGCTACAGCAAAACACCCTTTGAGAGTTCAAAGCAATTCTTTCAGTCCAACCACACAGCTCCTGGTTTGGTAATTCCACCTTTGCACCTGTAATATCAACATATTCCTTGTTCCTGAATGAATCAAATACTCGCTCTGAAGGGAGAGTTTCTACTTTAATCAGTCACAGAATATTAATGCTTTGTAACTTATTTTCACCAGGGTTTCTTATCAACTTGTAACACAGAAACTGTGCTGCAGCAAATAGATGAACACATGGGCACTGGAGAAGTTGTAGCATTTGCTTCTCAGGTAAATAAATAAATTAATTGATTTGCCATTGACTTGGAGGCTTTTCTGACAGATAAGTGTACACAGAACATTTTCCCTCCTCTGACTTTGTCCAGCCTTACTTGACATAATACTCAAAACATATGAAATACTTGTAAAATGCATTTTTATTTCTGCTGTGCAACTGAAAAACTTCTTGTGTCCATGCCCAGTGCTGAGTTCCAGGCTGCCCCTGTTTGTAGGGCAGCAGGGGTTGCAACAGCACCACCTTATTTTTCTAAATAAATATTTGAAGCTAAAAGGCCAAAGGACTTATGAAAGTGCACTCTTGCCTTGGGCAAGTTTCTTAACTCATCCCCTCTCTGAATCTGAAATTAGTCATAAAACCTGCCATTTCACAGCACTTAAAAAAAAAGTAAAAAACCACAAAACCCTATAATAGAGCCAAATAGGAAAACTCTGAGCTCTTGTCATTCAGAAATACAATTTCTTACATTTAAGATATTAATATTTTTCATTACTAAAACTTAAATCTACAGATCAGGTCTTTGGTTTTGGACAGTATCATAAATAAGAAGCTCTATGAAAAATTCTTGAAAACCAAATATTATCCACTGTTGAAGCAACACCTGACAAACACTCACAGAATGAAGGAGCTGGTGGATTATTTTGCCAAAAAGAACAGGTAAGTTAATAAAAGGTAGAACAGGTGCTGCATTACTGGTAACCACAGAAACTGAATCTCTCCTTTATTTTATTTTCATCTATTTCAAGCCACGGAGGTTTTCTAGTTCTTATTATCTAAGGACTTTAAAATCTTGCTAAGCCCTGTTAATTTAAATAAATACAAATGTCATCTCACTACTTTGCAGATTTAAGATAGAGTTTTACAGTCATTCAAGACCAAGTAACAGATTGTTGAGCCTGGACTGGCAGCAGATCAAATGCAGCTCAAACAGAAGTAAAAAAACAGAGTGAAAAAGCAAACACTGCCCTTACCTTGAGGTGAACCCAGCTCAGCAGCACCACAGACTCACAGCTTCAGCAACAGGAACACTCAGGAAAAATAAATGAGCTGCCCCTACTCAAGACTTGGGAATTAGTGCTTTTGCCACCAGGTTTTCAAGAGTTAAAGCACCTCTTGTGCTCAGTTAAATAACACAAAGGGCCTGGGGTGGGTCTCACTGCCCAGTCAGTGACTCACAGCACCTGGGCTCCTCTGCTCACCTGGGAACACTCATGTCAGAGCCCAAATACTCAGCATTGCAAGTCACTTGGTTACCAGTTATCCCACAGTCACACTGGGACAGGAACCAATAAACACTGAAATTCTAATATATATTGATTTTATTAAAGGACAGGCTTAGCAGGGCTTGTTTTCCTCTACTGGGGAAGGACAGGAGCCATCTGACTTCCAAACCAGGGGACCATGCTTTATTTTTCTACTCCAGTGTGTATTATGTAAATTTAAGTTAAGCTTTTGAGAGAGCTTAACTGGACAAAGTTGAGAACCTCTTGCCCTTTACAGCCTTGATGAAGCAACAGCCCTCATTCAAGAGTATCAAAAGAAATGTGGAAACCCTGCCCTGGCAGACATCCCACCATCTGATCTTCTGAAGGTAAAAGAAACCACTTCTGTACCTCATGCAGTACTTTCTCCCTTTTTTCCTAAAGAATTTCACTCAGCATTTCATAAAAATACTTTTTAGCTGATTAATTCTAGTAAAATGTATTGTATGTAATAAAATCTCCCTTCATCAACTTAAATAATTCATTTTACCTGACCCAAGTCTGTGCCATGCTAAGCATCACACTTCCAGGTACTTCCACAGCTCTTCCTAAGCCCTGTTAATATTGTTCTTTTCCCTTCCAGATGTACCTGAATGGATCAGAGGAGGCCTGGAACAGTCCTTGATAAGGTCTTGATTTATCCTTTTCTTCCCTCCCTCTCCTGGCAAGAGGAGATCTGTGCACTCATGGCACTCAAAAGAACATCAGACTGAAAACTCAAAGGTTTTACCAAAAGCTTCCATGACTTTTCCACGTTTTTTCAGCTGTTCTAGGCTGTTTCTCCTCCATCCTGGTCATATTCAGCACTTTAATTTTAGGAAGGATGAAAGTTTATTTCCTTTACTTCTGTATTTCCCCACGTTCCTGCTGTCAGGATCACTCTGAATTCATTCACCACAACATAACCTTGCACAACTGGGATAAACTCTTTTATAAAACTGTCAGGGGTGTAGTTCATGTAAAATACTTTGTAGATAAACTGTAAGTTTAACTATAATAAGCATAAATAAACTTCTGTATCAATTTTGGCCTTACAGCATTCTATAAACCTTTTTTAATGATGAGTCTGCCAGTAAATTGAGTTCCAGTCACTCACCTCCCTTAAATAATGTGTGCCAAGGTTTTCTTTCCAGGTTTGCTCTGTCTGCAGCAGGATAAAGCAACAGGAATGAGCCTCACTGCATGAAGTGCCTGTTAGAGGCTCCTGAGACACCAGCCTGAAATGCCTGGTCTGTGTCCAGGGAAAAGCAGGTTTATTTTGAATAGAAATAAGTTATTTAGTTAGCTCATGACACAGAAATAAGGGTTCTGTGCAGAATTTCCATTCTTCCTGCTGGAAAAGCCAGAATCCAAAGGCCAACATCTTAATGTTCTGCTGTAGAAAACAGAGATCAAACTGGTTTTGTTGGGAAGTTACAGCAGTTGTGGGAAATGGGAGCTGTTAAATACCTTCAGTTCCCTGCAGTCACTGCAATAGAGGAGCCCAAAGTTCCAGTTGTCTTGAACAACCAACATTTCCCTGCAGCAGCAGCACCTGTGTCACGTGGAATTACATTATTAAAAGCCTCTGGACATGGAGCAAAGTGCACACCCAGGTAGTGTCAGATGTGAGCCACAAATAAAGGAAAGCCTCCTTTCACTGGCTCTAGATTTAATGAGATTATTTATTTAAGACTCAAACTTTCTACAGTGAAATTATGAGGCAATTGTAACACTTTCAGAATCTATCAAGCCACTTTATTCCTTTAACTTAAATTGAGAATGTTAAATTGAGAAAATGAAATGTAAACTGGATTCTGAAGCAAACACAGCCTGGCCCCAGAGCCCTCAATCCCTTTGCTCAAGTATCCCTTGGAAGCTGGACACCAAACCACAGCACCAGGCATTTCCCAGCCAACCACAACTGCTGCATCTTCCCCCAACAACACTGCATAAAGCTCAGTTTTCTATGAAGTGGAGTTTATTACAACATTAAGGAACAGTATTTGGACAGTTATTTTAATGGAATATTTTACAAATCCATTCATACAGAGAAAAGCAAACACAATGTTGGTTAAATTCATTACATTGTTGAGCTGTTAGCAATAGGTGCAGGGCTGTAAACTAGCAATCAAGTATTGGAACTTGCAGTTCAGAATGAGATGGTAAAAATACCAGACAAGCAAAAGCCTTTTTAAGACTTTTTGTACTCAATTCTTTCTACTTTCACATCATCTCCAATTAGTTGATAGACATATGTCACTACTGTAGAAGCCTGGATATCCATCAGCACAAATGAGGGAATGATGTTGCTGGAAAGAGAGGAAAAAATTCATATTAATTGTGTCTATAATCCCCTGAGCAGTGTTTTTACCACTACTCAGCAGAAATCACTTAAAGAAAAATGGATATTAATTCTGAAAGCCCAGAACATCAGATCTGAGGCTGTATTTTGCTCTCATCTGTTCAGTCAAGGAGATTTAGGAAGTACAAGTATCAACCCTTCCTCTCCCTGACATTTAAAACACAAACATTAACCCTCACCATGAGTTTGTAGCTCAGTTTTGTTCCCAAAAAACCCTCCCAGAGTTTTCCCACACTCACTTCTCTAAGGCATGGTAGGCTCCTGTAGCTGATCCAGGGTTGATATAGAACTTGTTTTCATGTTCAAATGCCTCGAATTTGTGTGTGTGCCCTGAAATGAGGATGTCCACATCAAACTGCCTCTGGAGCAGGGCCAAGCTGGCCATGTCACCCCAGGGAATGACCTGGTGGCCGTGGATCAGCCCGATCTTGAACTGTCCCACAGTCACCACCTTCTGCTCGGGGTAATTCAGGTTCTGAAAATAAAAACCAAGCATTAGATGGACTCACTCATATCTAAAAATTTATATCTATATTCAAAGATTTATAATTAAACAACAACAACAAGGAAAGAGAAGGGGAGAGTTTCTGACCTCATTTCATCACCACTTTTAGTTGGATGAACCCAAATGTTGCCTTTAAAAGATACAAAAAACCCGTCATTCCCAAGGGAGATCAAAGTACCTCATCAAAGTCCCCTCGGACCACGTGGACGTCCCCAGCCAGGGTTTTGAGGTAGTCATAGGTGTCCTTGGTGCAGAGGTTCCCTGTGCACAGGATGTGTTGGATCTTCCCAGGAACCAGCAGCTTTTTGAACTTGGCTGGGAGGCTGTTGCATCTGTGGGGAATGTGGAGATCTCCCAACACCAGCACCAACTTCCAAGGATCATCGGGGGGGAGAAAGATCATTACACACACTCATTAAGGCAACAGTCATTAGCAATTTCCCAAATTTGTGTTTTGATGGAAAAGCTACTAAAATAAGAATGAGATGGTGATGGAACATTGCTCTGAGGGAAAACAAGGGCCCTCACTAAACCACTACCTTAAAAACAAGGCTACAGAACCATCTTTATTTTGGGCAAGACACAATAACAGGAATGTGTTAGTACTTCAGGTACTTCACACAAAATTGGGAACTACCACAAACTCTCTCCCTTTTTTTCTCTCTAGTGCAGACCTGGCTAAACTGAGGCCACTTCCCTTAACTCTTCATCCAAGTTTTTTCTACTTTAAAAGATTCCTGTTTACTCTCTTATAAAAAACATTAAAAGTATTAAAAGAATATTAGAAAGCAGCAAATTTTTAATGTGTTAATAGGTGACAGGAAGAGTGTTCAGAGCCCATATTTTAGGAACCACTGAACAGAATAAGGCTGAAAAAAATAACCACAAATTACAACCAGGGCACTGCAGAGGAGCCAAGGCAGGTTATTGCACAGAGGGATTCTGTTACCATTTATATAAAATTCTATATATTCACAGCTTCAGTACAACAGATGCAAGAAAAAAAAATGGGATGGGGGCTTCAAAATTAAGGATTCAGGTGATGCAAAGCCACACAGGCTTTAAATCTGCAAATAAAGAATTAATGCAACACAGCAATAAATTAATTATGCAAAGATCAGCTCTATAAAGCAGGGGATGTTATGGCACTGGGAGAATGGGAATGGTTGTCTCCAGATCCAGTGTTAACTTGATAAATGGCTCTACATTAAAAATGTTTGTTAGAGAGGCAGTTCCTAAAATAACAACCATCAATTTGTAAAGGACACAGCCCAGATATATTTATATATATAAAAACAAATATAGCTAGGCTAAGAAATGGTATTTTTAAATATTTTTAATCTATTTTTAGGCCATGCAGCTACTTTCTTGCTAACAGTCATCACGAAAGGCAGAAGGAACTTGGGTGCCTTTTTTGCTTGGTTTGGGGTTTGTTTTTTTTTTTTCAGATTAGGAACATCTCAGTGCCAGCAAAGCCATTTTGGAGACAGATGGGCTGAAGTATTGATAAAGCAACACCAGAGTTTTTTAGTCAATGAGTGGCCAATTCAAAACTAAACCAGGAGAGGAAAAATTCAAAAAAGAGAAACATTTCTGATGGTCTTTTGAGAATTGCCAGTGAAAAATCCCCCGAGCAGGGTCCTGGGAAGGGTACTGGGATGCAAGTTAAAAGTGGGTAACTGCGATTTTAATATTATTAATCAAAATTATTTGATTAATAAGTGGCAATAGATAAGATTGTTTTACTGATGCCTGAGGGACTTAGTTGTGCAATATCAGTTATTTGGTGATTAATAAAATTATCCTGCCACTTAAAGCACACAACCCCAAACTGTCAGGCCCCATATTCTCCCCCAAAAATCACATTGCAGCTCCCATAATTAAAGAAAAGCTACAGTAACCAACCCAAAATGTTTAATCATCCCAGGGATCTGCAGCATAAAACAGAGGCAGAGGATGTCAAACCCCCTGGGTTTTACCAGGCATTTGGGTGTGGGTTGAGCAGCAGCCCCTAATTCACCTGCCACTGCCACGAAGGAGCCCCTAATACCGGTATTAGCAAAGCCAAGGAGTAACTTACTCTGTGCCCGGCCTGAGTGGGATGGAGGAGTTGATTGCAGACAAGGGGGGTGGAAAATATGATCAATGTTAAACGAGAGGAAGCAACAGAAGAGAAAACACAGCCAAATGAACGCGCAAATAATAATTAATGAATCGTTGATGTTATGAGAGAAGCGTTAAACTAAAATAAAATAAATAAATTAATTAATGCGATTACGGTTAAATTAATACGGATAAAACGGGGCTCCTACAAGGACGGCCCGGGACCTCCCGCCCGCCCGCTCTGCGCCAGCCCCGAGGGAGGAGGTGATCGCGGGGCCCGGGGGGGTGCCGAGGAGGAATTCCCGTGGGGAATGCCGGGGGTTCCCGGGCTTTGGGATCCCGATGTCCCCCCGCTCTCACCATCGCGGCCGCTCCGCTCCGGCCCTCCCGGAACCCGCCCGGCACCGCCCCCGCTACGGCGGCTGCGAGCGGCCAACAGAGCGCCCAACGCGGCCGTGTCGCGTCCCGCACCCACGGAGCTGCTTCACACACGCCGAAAGAGCGTTCTCCGCGAAAATCCCTCTTCATTGGCTACAAATTGCATAGTTCTCTTATTGATTATTATACCTTCTATTGCTTAATGATCCTCTCGCTTCTCATGCTAATTAGTGCCGTGCTCAGTCCTCCTGGGTCTGGGGCTTTCTTGGGTCGGTGGTCACAGATCCCCCTGCCAGAATCACCTTTTACCCAGTTGGACCTGGTTTCAGCCCAGTTGCTGAGTTGGGTTTATTAATTTCTTCCTTATCTAGGGGGTTCTGCCCGAGGTCGTTGTGGTCCATAAATCCTGCATTCCTCGTGCCCTATCTCAAGTGGTACAAAGTGGTTCATCCTTCTCCCCTCGCTTTGTTAACCTTGGACAACGCTCTCAGGGACAGGGTGGGATTGTTGGGGTGTCCTGAGCAGGGCCAGGGGTTGGATCGATGATCCTTGCTGTCTCTCCCCGCTCAGGACACTCCAGAATCCCCTCACTCCCAGCCCCACATCCGGGGCCTTTCCCGCTGGCCCCGCCCCAGCGGCCTCTCCCGCCCCGGGCCGTGAGGGGAGGCGGGGCGGCCATGAAGTGCGTGATTGGGGGGGCGCAGCTCCGAGGTACCGCGGTGCGGGGAGCCCGGGACACGCAAATCCCTCGGGATTTGTGCGGGAAACAGGGAGCCCAGGGCGGGGCCGCGAGCGGGACCGGGCGCTGCCCTCAGGGGCGGCCCCGAGGGCGCCGAGGCGGAGCGGGACACGAGCCCTGGAGCTGACGGGGGATCCACCTCCTCCTCAGCCCGCAGGACGCGGGAGATCGTGGGGAATGTGCGGCCTCTGGGAATTGTTCAGATGAGGGAGCATAGCGCTGGATTTGGGGACTCCCAGGTGGAGAAGCCATGGCTTGGCCGAGTGTCTCCCTCTGCGCTTCCAGAGGCACAATCCACTCCTGGATATCTCCCTGTGCGCTTCCAGAGGCACAATCCACTCCTTGGTGTGTCTCCCTGTGCACTTCCAGAGCCACAACCCGACTCCTTGGTGCAGCGTTCTGTGGAAAAGGCTGCTCTGCCCCTGCCAGAGGCAAATTCCGGGACCCTCTGCTGGGTTCTGCCCTGTTTCTCAGGGTTCCATCTCCGCAGATATCCCACTGCTCACAGCTTCCCAAACTTTCCGTCTACAAAATACAATTTCTAAGTGGTGTTTGGTCTGATTGAATGAGTTTGGGGTGACATCAGGCCCCAGGGGCTGCAAAGGGACATACGACACTGAGGTGCCTCATCAGAGTGAGCTTCCAAAACATCGAGGGTTTTGTGCCAATTAAAAAAGAAAAAAAGTAACATTTTCCACTATCAGTTTTCTTTCAAATGTGTAGGAAATCTGTGATGTTGCCTCATAAATTATTCTGGGGAAAATGCAGTACAACCTTTTTATTTTAATTTAGGATGCCTATTGCACTGTTTTCTTTCCCTGGCAGTGTTTGGAAGAGCAATCCATGCCATAGCACGTATTAGTGACGAATTTTGGTTTGACCCCGTAGAAAAAGGCGTAAGTGAATTTGATTTATTCTAATTTAAAAATCTTCTTTGGAAGCCAAACGTTTATGTTGCTGGACATTATGTTGTTTTCCTAGAGGGGCCCTTCACCCCAAGTTACACTCTCTCCCAACTTCCTCCACTTTCAATATGGCCAAAAGCCATATTTTCTGTGATTGTAATTATGCAGATTCCAGCATGGAATATTCCTTCCTACTCTGCCCTAATAGCCTTTGATTTTTTGTGACCCAAGCTGAGGCTTGTCCAGCACATCCAGATTATTGCCAAGGGGTTCATTTGTGCTGTCACAGGTCAAAAGGTTTGTGTTCTTTACCACACAGAAGCTGCCTCTAAACAACATGTTTTGTACTGTTGTGACTCAACAGGAAGAACACATCCATTAATGCCTTTGATTAACCAAACACAATTTCCAGCAGAATTAGGGTTTTCTCTAGAGGTTTCTTAGTTAAAAGTGACCAAGTCTCCTTTAACTCACTGGAAAATCACAAGTGGAGATAATTCCATTTTATACCTGTGGTATTGAGTGGGTATATCACATTCCATATCATATCAAGAATTCCTGAGGTGTGAGTAGTGTCTTTGCTCATTTGTATGGATCATGCACAGGAAGATTGTTTTAGAATAAACTCAGCTCCTTCAAATGCCTCAAACACAAGCTGAGCTCTGGGTGTTTGGGTAACTCACCCTTCAGGGCCACTTAAACACCCACAGATTGGAATCCCATCCCTGTATTACACCACTGACTTCTGGCTGGTAATAATGAAGGTGGGAAGTTTGAACGTAATTGTGTTCCTAATAAATCTGTATTTATTTTGAGATGTACATCTCAGAGTTTTCTGGTGGTTCTAAAGCCCAGAGGAGGCTTTTTTTAAGGTTCAATATTAAATAGTTTTGAGTTAATACAACCAAAGGTTGGATTTGATGATCTTGGAGGTCTTTTCCAACTTTAATGATTCTGTGATTCCATTTCCAGCTTGCCTTAAGATCAGTGAATTCCTCGAGGTCAGCATATGCCTATGTCTTCTTCTCATCCATGTTTTTCCAACATTACTGCTGGACAGCTGTGTCTGATCCCTGTCACAAGGAGAAGCAGTTATCCCTCCCATGTAAACTGACAGTTAAGGTACATCTCAATGGCTTGTTACACACAGCTTTGGAAGCAGCAAATTAACCCCATTTCCAGGTGGAATTCCGGGGGGAGGAGCAGGAGCTCCAGATAAAACCCTACAAAAATAGGGAAATCATACTGCAAAGTTGCTTGGTGAGTAACCTCTGCACTGATTGATTTTATTTTTATTTTTCCCAGGCAGTTCTGCCTGTATTTAGATGTGCAAACGTGCTGGGAAGGAATGTAGAGAAGTGCAGCATCTCCACCAGCCCCAGTGATCATCACGTCACCTTTCAGCTCCTCTGCAAACACGGTGGGTGACACAGGGAGCAGCTTCACGGGGACAGGAGCAGCTTAAAACCACGGGGCAGCACAGTATTTAATGCAGTTATTAACTGAACGTTTTGGCAAACACTTCCAGCCTCTTCACATCATAATTTATGTTTGTCATGTTAATATTTATCATATATAACTTTTAAAGTGAAGTTATAACAGGCGTTATCAGTTCTTCAGCTGACAACATTTTGAATCAGTCTGCATTAAATTCTGAGGGAAAAAAAGCACATTATGGGAAGGGAGAGAAATCCTGGTCTGGCAGCTGTTTGAACTACAGGACTTACTGGGTCTTTCCACTTCTAATGCACTTCTTCAGCACAGGAATGTTCATCAGCATCAGCCTTTGCAAAACTCAGAAAGAAGCATCATCTACCAACACAGAGCTGTGCTGTGTCACAGGCAGTGCTTTATATTATTAAAAATCTATCTTGTATTACTGATAATGGGGTAATATATTGAATTAGGTCCCCAGACAACTCGGCTCTCTTTAGCCCAGGCTTACCCACAAACACAGAGAGATCTGTAGGGTTTGCCTTTTGTATTTCACTCCCACTTGTATTATTTTACCAGTTAAATTTTGAGGCCTTTTTTCCTCTGCATTTGTTGCCCTTTTTGCTGTTCATTTATTTCTTGTGGAGTTTTAAAAAACTCGGATGCTGGATGGGCACAACTTACAGGATGGAGGAAATCTTGGATGGCAGGTGAATTCCATTTTCTATTTATTTCCACATAGCTGAGTAAGTCCCTTGGTTACTTTCTCCATTGAACAATTAATACTTAAAAAAAAAAATTAAGATTACAGACCAGCATTGATTTGTATTCATTTCCTCTATATTTAGGTGTTGTAAAAACATATAACCTGACATTTCAGGAATGTGATCCTTTGCAGGCTGTTTTTGCAAAGCACATGTGTCCAAACATCCTTAAAGTCCACTCCAGGTAACAAATACAAAACCATTCTCTGAGTTTTACTTTCTGATGGGAGTAACAAATGCCAACCAGTCACTTGTGACAGATTATTTCAATGCTGAGTGACATTTTACAGGCTGCTGGCTGATGTGATGATTCACTTCCCAACCAGCCAAGAAGAAATAACCTTATCAGTTACTCCAGTGAAAGTTTGTTTCAAGAGTTACACTGAGGAAGACACTGGTAAGGAAATTCAGAATATATGAACCAATACTTGGACTTTTAGCACAGGTGAACTCAAGGAATAATAGCTGTCATAAGTGGGGAATGCATTTTATGGCTCAATGACACTTTTAAGAGAGAGAACATATATAGAGAGATTTTAAGTCATGCTACCACCCTCTGGTTTTAATATATTTTAAGAAAGCAAGTTTTTAATAACATTTTCTGGGTGTCAGTGGCAGATATCAGACTGAGCAGCCAATTGAAATAAATTATGCCACTTGCTGTAGGCTTGAAAGAGGTAATTACTGTGCTGCAAGAGCAGGAGCATGGCAACTGCCAGGGAACAGGGGCTGATTTGGGGTTTTAAAAGGAACTGTTTAAATCTGAACACCACAAAGAGAATTGATATCATTAGAGGGTGTATTTTAGGCTGAGGACAGTACAGGGTGTCAGCTGGGCTCACACTGTCACTGCCACGGTCACATCTCCAGGAGGTGGAGAACAAATCTGCAGATTCCTGGAGTGTGACTCAAACTAATTTTAAAGATATAATCATGTTTTTGAAGTAGAGGTTCTTGGATATCATATAATAAAGGGGTGCTTTTCATACTTGTTACGACCAAAGCTGAGGACAATGACCTGGGAATAGTCTGGGAATAGTCTGTAACACTCCCTTAGCAGCCTTGCCTTCCCTGGGGGTGTTTGTGCTGCTCGAGCCCTGCTCTGGAATTTTTCTGAGTGTCTCAGGCTGTTCCACATCAGGAAAGCACCTCTCACGTTCTCTTCACACACCAATTAACAGCCCCGGCCTAATCAGCTGGTAATGAACAACTGAATTCCTGGAACTGAAGAGCCAATTTCCTGTTGCCACTCACGTGCCAGGAAAAGATGGGAGTTTAAAACAAAGAGCCTCAGTCCACCCCTCTGTGCTCTGATGATTGTCAGCGAGTTTGATTAATCAGTTTAAGTCAGGCAGCATTTTGGGCTTCCCATCCCTGCAACAATAGGCAGCTGGGAATATTATTTGTGAGGGATGCCTGTGGATGGAGCAGATAGACAAGAACAGCAGCAGGTACAGGATTAGATCACACATCAGGACGTGGAATGGGGTCTGTTAAAATCCATTTAAATCTACACAAAGTACTGTAAATAAATGGAGGATTTCATTGTACTTAATTATGAAATAAATTTAGATAAGCTAAATGTTTATTACTGCTGATCACTATAAAAACACAATTATTCAAACAATGCTGATGTAAAAACCTTGGGGCCATAAGCATAGTTTTGTTGAGTTCAAACTTCACTCCTGTGAGTCTTTGATTTTGTTTGATATCTCAAACAGACTTTTCCAGGACGATGGTTACTGAGATTCACCTCAGTCCAGAGGAATTTGACTACTTTCAAGTTGGAGTAGATTCTGAAGTGACATTTTGCCTTAAAGAGTTGAGGGTAAAGTAAGAATTTGTCTGGAAAATAAACCATTTCCCATTGCTTTGCCTGACTGGACCAGGACACTGCAGGATGGTCCCATGGAATGTGTGTCCCACCAGCCCTCCTGACAGCAGCAGGATTTCACCAGCTGGTCAAGGATTAGCTTTAAAACCCAGGATCCTCAGGGCTCTGCAGAGCCCCTCAGAGCAGCCTTTGGAAGGCAAACAAAGCATTTCTAAACCCAAACTGTGGTTTCTGTGCTGGGCAGACCCAGCTGCCCTGGAGAGTTCTCCATGCAGAGCCTCCTCTGGCAAAGCTCTGGCAGGGAATGCAAGAAATTATTCTGGAAGCAGCAGAATTTTACCTTCTTTTTTTGCCAGTAACCAAGAACTGGGATAAACTTACATACTAATATTAATCTTGTGGGTTTAAACCAGCACTTAACCCCCCACTCCTTCTTTTCCAGGGCCTGCTGGCGTTTTCCGAAGCCACCGGTGTTCCCGTGTCCATCCACTTTGACAGATGTGGGAAGTAGGTGTGGGGACACACAAGGGTGGGAGCCCTGCAGTTCCAGGAGGGTTGTGTCTGCAGTCCCTCAGGGAATATCGACCTGCAGCAATAGAGCACATTTTCATTCCATTCCAAAAGCCATTTCTGACCTGTGATCCCAGAGTAAGGAGTTTGTAATTCCACAGAGAGCATTTCACCCAGGCACTGCCAAGGCAGCCTTGCTGCTGTGTGTAAGTTCCCTGGACACTGGAGGCCCTCAGCTGAATGCCTGCAATGAGTTATTTAGCAGTTAAACATTTTCTGAATAAGTATAATTTTAACAATTACACATTCAGAACTCTCATCTGGCTATAACACTGTGTAGCATTTGCTCCCTGGGGCATTAAACCTGTAATGGGAGGAACACCTCTCCTTCCTCAGCAGCAAACACAGGAGATTTCCAGCTTTCCAGAGGAGGCACTTTTTAATCCTTATGTAGAATCACAGGAGCTGTGTCTCCTCGCACAGTGTCTGTAATTCCATGTGCTGTGCAGTCTCCATGTTTGTGTTTAGGCCCATTGCTTTCAGCATTGAGGACGTGCTGCTGGAGGGCAGCTTGATCCTGGCCACCCTGTGTGAGGTTCAGAAGGAGGCAGATTCCCAGGAGCGCTGCTGCCCACAGCAGTGGGGCAGGTAAGAGGATGGACCCCTCAAGTTTTCACAGGGAAACTGTGAACCAGGTGGGTTTAGGAACATCTCAGCAGCACACACAGCAATAAAGGGGTGCCAGAGGGAGCATTCCATAGGAACTCTGCTTTCCTCATCTCCACACGGTTTGGGTGCAGCAGGAGGGGTGGGAAGATACTTGCTGAGAATCTACTCTAAAGCCATAATCTTTCCATGAACAGAAAATCACGATATTGTGAGGAAAATGCACAAAGCCAGTTACTAACCCGCCCTACTCTGCCCAATGCAGCTCAGAGACACATCCTGATAAACCCTCTGGGTATGAGCCCAACAGCACAGACATTTCCAAACATCCCCAGCAGGATGGGAATGCTCCCACCAGTCCTGTGGCTAAACGAGAGGTAAAAAGCATTCCCAGAGTCACAGGGAAGGATGTGACAGGAAGAGCAGGAACAGCCATGGCTGAGGCAGCAGGAGAGGCCACGGAGGCTCCTTATCAGAAGGTGAGGGGACTCCCCATGCCGTGAGCAGGGGAAGCACAGCTGGGGTCGAGCTGAGCACCCCGTGCACAGGGTGTGTCACACCACGTTCCATTCTGCATCTGCTTTCCCATGGGAAAGTGCAGACTGAAAGTGGCAAAAGCTTCACAAATAATTAACACCTGAATTCTGTATCACGTGGCTTCTTACCTGTGTAAATACTGCGTTTTCCAGTTCCACTCCTTGTTTTTTGGAGCTGTTTCCTACAAGAAGGATGCTACAGGTCACACCTTCCAGAGCTTGGCGACAGCCAGCGACACCGAGGAGGACCTGGGCCCCTTGCAGAGCTCCCCGGTGCTGTAGGGCACGAGGGCTCCGGGCCCAAGGACAGGCTGGGGCACTGCCTGGGAGGGAAGGGCAGGGCAGGCCCACAGTCGGTGCCTGCTGCTGTGACCCAGCAGCACAGACTGTTCCAGAACTGCTGCTGCTCTTCGACTGGCACAGATTTAGGTCACGACTGACTCAGCTGAGGTTTGTGTGTTACGAGTTCTGCAGGAACAGTCTGGGGGTTCTGCTCTCAGAACACTCTCAGTGGAGACTGAGAGAGTCCCACAGTTTGAATTCAAACCCTGTTACCACTTCAGGCAAATGAAGCTGCTGTTCTAGTTAAGGGTGCTGGAAAAATATCCCATCCATCCCCTCTGGCACAGCCAGACCCAGCCCAGCTCCAGGATAACTCAGGATTTTACAGAAACTCTGTAGAACCAGCGTTTAACTGAACAACCCAAGTTGTCACAGAACCACAGTTTAAGAAATAAAGGTTTGTGTTTCAGACTTGAGTTAATTCTTTTCCCTCCCCGCGTCTCTTCCACAAGTCAGGGGCAGTGCAGTATTTCCAAAGTCACACAACACCAAAATTCCCAGTCCTTGGTCAATTAAAGGATCAGTATCTTCCTGCCAGACTGTTGGGTGTCACTCAGGTGTGGATTTGAGGCACTGCAGGGGGGTGACAGTGACAGCCCCCACCCAGCGCTGGCTGTGCCTCTGCACCACCAACCACATCCCCACGGCAACACACAGAGGGTTTGCAGGCAACTTGACTTTAAAAAAAGCACATTTTAGTATAAATACTATATTTATTAAATATCTTTACAATTCATTTAAATGTATTTACAGAACTATTCCTGCATAAGTTATACCTCAGACATGAAATTCACATAATTGCCTCTTAGGTAAGCATAGATGATAGTCTCATTTTAACAGCAACAGAAAAGCATCCTCAGGTACAGACTCACATTTGCTTCATGGTTTCAGCCACCTTTGTCAGAACTGCATACAGTGGATTCCACACACACCAGCTGATTCCCCCAGGAGAAAGGATGTCCCTTCCCAAGACATGGAGATTCCATCACTAAATCCTCCCACCTTTGCCAGACCTTCTCCTCTCCTTCTCCTCCACTCACTCGTAACTGTCTGGTCCCAAATCTGCTTTTTGGTTTTGTTTTCAGCCTGACCTTCTCGAGAAACACAACAAAGGACATTTGGAGGGAACCTGTGTGTCACAACTCTCCCAGAGACAGCCAGGAAAGCAGCAGGAACCACAGAGCTTTTCAACTCACCACATCCTAGCCCTGCTTCACCCCAACCCCTCCTAATGCTGCTGGAGCAATCCCAGCTTCCTGGGGGACAAACTCCTGCTGACCCACCAGCTCCCCAGAAAGAACAACCCTCTGCAGCAGCTCCAAGCTCCGCTCGCTTCCAAGTCAGGGAACACCTTTCTTGTCCATTCCCCTCGGGAACATTCCCACTAACCTTCCCCTAGCAAGTGTTACTGCTTCATGCATTGCTGGGAATTACTTTGATAGGATGGGCCCTGTCGTTTCCTTCTCCCAAAATCTCTTGTGCGCAGACAGCGATAAGTTCGTAGGAAAAACTCAGGTTTGATATGTTCAGAGTGCACGTCTTAAAAAAAACCCAACACAATCAAGCATGTGATAAAAATATCAATTCTTTATAATACAGTATTGCTTTATAAACAGATGGAAAAGCTAAAAGCTTTACTGGTCTTTGGTGTGCCTGGTGAGGGAAAAACTCATGATTTGTAAATCAAAATCCAAATTTGTTCTTTATGAAAAAAAACAAAACAAAACAAAAAACCCACAACAACTCATGGTGTGATATGAGGCAAAGGGCTCTGTGGGTACAGACAGGGAGCACAGCTTGGCCTCACAGGCAATTCCAGACCCTGGTGCATCCCTCTGACCCGCACACGTCCCCAGGGAAAGTTCTGGAAAGCCGGGGGGAAAAACACCAGGGCTGGGGACTGTGCTGAGAGCAGGTCAGAGCAACAGCCCAGGGCTCCTGAAGGGAAGGTCAGGGGACACAAGAATTGATCAAATCTGCTCTAATCCAGAAGCTGAGGGGAAATACTGGCGGACAAAATGTGAAGACACCCAGATTTGGGAGGGCAAGGCCCCCCCAAGGCGAGGAACAAAGCCCTGTGCTCAGTGAATACATTCCTCGAACAGCCAGCCAGGCACAGCTGGGCCAGTTCAAAACAAGGACTGACAGGTTGTGCAAAGTTCTCCACCACTCACTGCTCATGTGTCACAAAACTAATTAATTTCTCTTCATTAACAGAATCCTCCCCATACCCTCACCAAAATCCCATTTTGGTCAAGTTAGGGTAGTTAAGGCATTTTGACAAGTAATTACAAGGTGATTCAAAGTAGATCCCTAACATTATGCCAATTGAGGAATAGCAGATAAATTACTGAAGAGCTCCCAAATTAATCACTTATTATAAATGAAATGCCTGTTACAAGCATGATGCATTGAAATATAGTAAAATGACATGTACATGGTACATGTTAAATGACCTTAAATAAAAGCTTGACATAGTTACGCAAATATACAGTACAAGTCCACAAAAATTCTTTAAACAAGTTGAGGTAACCTCAAACTTAAACAGTTTTAATACAATAAACCAGGTAGTAAAAATCTCCTCTTGAGAGCAGGAAAGATTCCTTACTGACCAAGTTTAACTGCACTCACCTAAACAGCAACATTACCCGACTTTTTATATATAAAAACATGGCTTTAATTTATTTCTACATACTTTTCTACCGGCAAAAAAGTTAATGAAAAACTGACCAAAAATATATATATCTTTACAGCTCTCAGCTTTTGTATGAGCCTCAGGAAAGGAAAAGGAAAAGCTGGCTGGAAGGGGGGGGGGACAAAGGTGAGCTACTGTCATTGAAAACGAAATGTCGTATTGCAAAGTGGCTGTTAGATAACTGTAAACATCATTAAGGTTCATTGAAACCCCTAAACTTTAGTTACTGAAATGTAAGTTTTGCTGATTATTCATTAAGTTTCATTTTCGTACTCGCTGCCGCAGCAGAAGCAAAGAGGTGCCTGTTGAGTCAGAAAGGATGAGCTGGACTTAAAAGTGGTGCAGCATATTCTGTTCTACAAGCAATGGCGATTATTAACACAAATTAGGCTTCATCAACGACAGGATTATCTACCCAAAGTGAGGACGTTGGGAGTTGAGGACGAGCTGTTCCTTGTGCAACCTCCCACCGGAGCATTTCCCACCAGGAGATGGGTTCAAATGCTCAAAGACCTCAGCTGTGGCCAGCTCGGCTGTTTGAGACTGAGCTAGAAGTCTTGTTTAATAAAAATAATAATTATCCACAGCCAAAACATCCAGAACCAGGCCCATTATGGACGAATGATCTGCAGAACTTTTTTTAAGATCACAGTTAAGCACCTGAAATCACAAAACACATTTGCATCCATATAACTTGAACTAGGTTTGTTTGAAATCTCGTACTAGAAAAGGTTCCTAAGGCTGACACCATGGATGGCAAGAGCAGAATGTTTACAGCAGTTATAAATCTCCTGAAAACTGGAGCTCAGGAACACGAAACCTCGGCTACCACTGGAACAAGACTATGCTTTATGGAACTGGGGCTGTAACACACCCTCAACAACAGCGAACGTTCCTAGGAAAGAGTAAGATGCCCTCGTGCAGAGGGGTTACCTATTGATCTACTCTGAAAGATGATCAACCAATTCTACTCCTTGGAAAGTCCCATCTCCAGTGCGGGAACGCCGTGGGATGGATCCTGCCCCTGGCACGGACAATGACTAAGCTCTGACAGACGCTCCAGGCCTTGAGCTTCTTCATCTCTTGCTGGCAGAGCAAGACCAGTGTTCTACGAGTGGTTCTTAGCAAGGACTCGGCTGTCTCAGGACGGGCGCCGGGCTCAGGGCCAGCTGCCCAGGGCAGGAGGGAGGAGGGATCAATCCTGCCAGCAGGAAACCGTGCGGGGCTCCGGGAGCGGGCCAGCCCCTCAGTCTGTGTACTCGGCCACGATGGACAGAAGGACGGTGATGTCGTCTGGTTTGCCCCCTGCAGTGAAGGAAAACATCACTTATTTCATCAAACTCGTCGTCTTCGCATCATCTGTGTCATTTCCCGTGGAAAATTCTTTTAAAATGAAATATTCAAAGCCTGTTCAGTGTAGACACCAACTCTGCTTCCTCCATCTCCTTTCCAAACCAGGGGAGCAGTGACATCTAACACAGCACAAAAACACTCTCCTGTTCAGCTCCAGTGAGATCAGGCTGAGAAAAGGAGGTCAGAACCTTGAACACTGGCAGCTGGCAGAGCACAGAGCCTGTTTTCTAGCAGACTACTGAATAAATGCACAAAACACCTGACACTGCTCTGTTACAAGGAAACTGCCATGAAGTCAGATCTCCTCAGGAATTTCCACTGTAAATCAAACACCACTTTAGCATCTTCTCCAACACTGTATTACCTCATGTGTTTCTAAAAGCTACTTAGCATTTTTAGTAGCTACTTTTCAGTCCTCAACATCCAGAGCAACACACTCAAATCCTGGAGAAAGGGCTCAGGAGAGGTATTTTGTTATTGGGAAGTCACACTAGAGAATCCAGAGATCTGCAGTTTCACTTCTCAATGACTGAGCCTGGAGCACCAGGGAGCCCAAGCTCTACCTTAGGAAAGGGGCAGGAAATCCTGCCCTCCCGATAGAGAGATAAGAACATCTTTACCAGCAGAATTATATTGAGATATTTAAAAGAAAAAAAAAAAAAAAAGAAAGGTGTTTGCTCAGGCTCTGAGCTCTGCCAGGTGTCAGTATCTTTTAGAGCCCAGAAGCAGAACCAATGGAGAGATCAGGATGGGGATGCCAATGGTAAAAGAGTCACAAAATTTCAACCAAAATAACAAACCCAAAAACTACCAAAGATTGGGCAGAACCTCAGCTGAAATGCAGCTGTAAGAGAAGACTTTAAAAAATAAAAAAATTCAACAAAAGCCATCCTCACACATCACCACCCACACATCCAAATCCAAGAACAAATCAAGCACAGTTTCCCCAGGAGCCTGGGGCAGGAATGTACATACTGGGTTAAAAATAAAACCACCAGTGCACTGCGTTCTCTGGGCTCCAGCTGCTTCCCCACGGGAAGCTCCTACTCCAAATCCCACACGAGCCTGGTGCAATCCTGCCAACCACGCTTCCTAACGTTCTGCTCTCCCACTGCATTTTGAGACACCAGAACTTCCCTGTGCTAAAGGCTCCTCAGGGATGGCAGGGTGGGAGGAGGACACTCTCACCTCTCACGTTCAGTCCGTTGTCGCAGGCGAACTGCGCGAAGGGCGACATGTACGTGGGGTCATAGGCCAGCTCGTGCGCCTGCTCCGCGATGCTCCGGGCAGTCTGCTGGATGCTCTCGTAGTTGGAGTTCTGAATTCAGCAGGAAAAGGGTTTATTTGTTATGAGGAAGTCTCCAGGCATTGTTTTGCTGCTGCCTGTCAGTTTTGGAGGTCGCTCAGTGCCAGGGCACTAATTATCAGCCTCCCTTGCACAAAGAGAGCCCTCCCCACCCTTTCGGCTTTATAAACGGGGTTACAACTGTGCAGCTTCACCAGCCAAGGCCGGGCCTCAACCCCCCACCAGCAGCTACAAGACTTGGGTTTGGAGGGTTTACAGAATTTACAAACTTAGAAAACTAATACTCCAACCAGACTCAGCTGAAGGAAAGGGGACATTTGGAGCTGTCCCTGCACTTCACCTGCAAACTCCCACTCGTGTTTTGGTGAAGTGTTTATGCTTTACCTCAGGTGCAATTCCTGCACCCCTGACCCTCTTACCCCAATCAACAAGAGCACACTTGGGGAGAAGGGGCACTTTAAAAGTCAGATGACAAAAAAACCACAAACTTTCTCCAGGCTGCATTTTAAGGGCCTGTTTTTAATTCAGTTTCAATAACTCTGCTGCTCCACTGCAAGGCTTGTCTCGCTCAGGCCAACATGACAGACAAGCACTGCTCTTTTAGTCTGTAACCGTTCTGAAGTGCCCTGTCATTTCAGGAGCCTTCCCCGCAGGTTTGGGAATTAGCAGGCGTTTATGTGATTAACTTTTGGCTGAACCCCTCGGGGAACTCCGGTGCCTTTCCCAAACACGCCAAAAGGTGGAGCTCAGCCTTCTTCCACAAGGGAATTCCAGCTCCAGGGTCCGCCCAGGACAACCCTTCTCTGCCCACAGACAGGGCTGTGAGGTGGCTGCAGCCACACGGGGTAGTGACTTGTGTAGCTGCAGGATAAGAACAGGCCAAATCCTCTGAAAACCACACTGTAATTCTCTATGTCACTCTTATTTGCATTTCACAGCAAAGTAGTTTCCTGAGGGAGGTTATACATATTGATATCTCCTTAAGTATACTTTCCTTTCTGTAAGTAAATAGCCTTAAGCTAAATGTTCTCACCCAAATTAAAATCTTTTAATGCATTTTTACTATTTAAAAAGAACATTTGTGGTCACTAACCTGGGAAAGTTGCCAGGATTTTTTTTTTTTTAACAGAACATTAAAGATTTTCAAGCACGTGCAACCCACAGTTCAGACAGCACATACTCCATTAGAATTCCTGATTTATAAAACTTCAGAAAAGCTGGAAATCATTTGAAGTGTAAGCTCAGCCCCCAAACAACCCGGGAGAAGATGCTCTATTTTCATGTGTAGCATCTACAAGCTGCAGGTGCCGTGTGTGAGGAGCTGGCCAAGGGCAGAGTCTGGACTGAACATTTCCCCCTTCCCTTCCCAGTTATTGCCATGGAACCAGCTGCCACTTGGGAAATTTATGCCCCAGCTGCTGCCTCTGGATGCAGATCCATGAGACAGAGCTTTGGGGTCAGCATCCCTTCCCACTGCTCACATGGGGGATTATGTGAAAAGCCTTTGAAGGATTCAGGTTTAGCAGCACAAAAGATGTGAGGGATTGAGGAATCACACACCCACCTTCAGCTTCTTTAACTCCTGCAGGATCATGTAGTCGGGCATGTTGTCGAACAGCCCGTCTGTCGCCGTCAGGATGATGTCCCCGAGCTGCACATCGAAGGACGTGCTGTCGGCAGCCTCGGGGCTGGGGGGGGACAGGGAGGGGACAGAGAGGTTAAAAAGGACTCCTCACACCCCCAGGGAACATCCAACAGCACAGCCACAGCTCCTGCACTTCACTACAGTTGGGGGCTTTTTGCAAAATAAAGGAAGAATCACTGACTGTGGAGCCTCTGCACCAGCACAGCCTGGCCAGGGAGCTCCAGCGCAGCACCGGGACTGCAAACAGGTAAAACTCCAGCTACTCCACCAAGGATTTGCAGTTACAGTTCCCAGATGAACAATCCTGCAAATTAATCTGCTTCATGAGTGTGTCTCCATGGAAACCATTAAGCAGAAGGGCAGCTCAGGGCTTCCTCCTGCTCGTCTTAAACATGTAAGAGAGCAATACCTGAAAGGACAATTCATAATGGCCCAAACAATTCAGGATTTTGAATCACTTTCTAATTCAATGGAATAAGAAATACGTCTACCAGGAGACCTCAGCCAGTTGGAATGCTTGTGTCTAAGACATTAGACAACAGCAAGAGGAGAAAACATCCCATTTGGCCATGAATATTGCTGCAAAATCTGATTCTCTGAGGCAACATAAAAACAAAACTTTCATTTTTAAAGACTCTTCAGGGGTCTTTAAAAGGAGAAACTGCTGCCTCTCTGCCAAAACACAGAGGAGCTGCTTTGCTCCACTGATCTGCAGCCTCAGGAAGGTTGATGGAGCTGAGCTTGCCTGCCTGTGCCCATATTTAGCCAAATTCCCCACTGAACTGGGACAACAAATAAAAAAGGGACTGGAGAAGTGTTTCGGTGAGGCCCATGAGTACTAATTAACGTCAGGAACAGCACAGGAACCAGCCAGAAAGCTGTAATCATGATTCACAGCTCAAGTGTGGGAGCACATTTATCTTGTGCTTTTCCTTATTATGGGATGACTCAGATTACTTGGCTTCCCTGACTTCCACTGGACATGATCAATTATCCTTCTGCTTTTTGGGTTTTATGGTCTTCCTACGGATGACAGAGAATCTCAGAAAAATGAAGACTTTTACAGCTCTGGAATTTCAAATTTCATTTAATTTTAGTCAGACAAAGAGGTTGGATTATTGAGGGGTTTAATTTCAGAGTTCTACCCTGGCTTCCTCTCGGCAGCTGTAAGATGAGGAAATAAAGCCACAGGCAGGAACGGTCAGGAGTTTCAACAACTTTAACAACACTTTCAAAAAGAGCTATTTTGGCACTGAAGTTATAACCTTCACTGCCTCAGCCTTGAGACTTCAGAGAATCACTTAGGTTGGAAAAGAGCCTTAGGATCACCGAGTCCAAACCTTGCATCAAAGACTTGAGCTGGATGCCATGGCCACTGTCTGAAGATCCTGTTGCAATCTCCCTATATTCAGATGACAGAGATCACTTCAATGAGTGAATAATCATTTCTGAGAACTGTATATACTTGGACTCAATGATATCAGAGGTCTTTTCCAACCTAATTGATTCTATTTTAACACAGTTTGAAAGCTGATTTTTTAAAAACTTATTTCATATTACCGATGAGGGTTCACAAAGCCAGGGTGGATCAGCCTGACATTCTTAGGGGAAGACATAGGAACAAGCCAGCCTTTGAAAGGACTCATTTCTGTGAACAGATTGTCCTCTCCTCATCCTCTCATTCCCAGCCTGGTGTTCTGCCAAGCAGTTTTTTTGCTCGTTTTGGTCAAATACAATATGCTGAGGGAAACAGCTACTTGGAAACACAACTTACAGTCACATGTCCCTCTGCTCTATTCTTCAAGCACTTGCTACCTCAGTGCCAAAATATCTAAATTAGCTACTCCAAACAGTCTCAAGGGAGCACAGACAGGGATTGGAACTAGTAAGAGCAGCCACTTGTCCAGGATGACCAGCACATACACCAGCTTTAGCCAGCGACATCTCCCCATGGATCAGGACCATGGGAATAGGCCAGCATAAATAACCATTAGCCCAATAAACTCATGCTCTGCAACAGGTGCAAAGTTAAGTACAAGGTGATAAATGTTCACATTATCAGGAGCAGACCTGACTGGACACAAGCTGAAATCCTGCAGGCCAGGAAGAGCCCCCCAGCAAAACTGCAACTTCCTGGGAGCCGCTCACACGCACAGATTAAAAATTTCAGTTCCTTCCCCACCTTACCTGTCACTTAAGACAACTCCTTCTGCTTCTGGAGGAGCTATTGAGAGTTGGAAGGGAGTGTTGAAGTAATGCTGCTGCTCATCAGAGCGATGGACAACTTCTCCTCCTCTGACCACCAAAAACCCGGAGTCCCCCAGGTTGGCTGTGTGTAAACGGTGACTTGTCCTGTCCAGAACCACGATACAAGCTGTGCTGCTCCCTGCAAACACAGGGACTGCAGTCAGCCTCACACAAACTGCTGCTTCTCCCACTGATTTCATCAACAGTTCAATTATTCAAACACTTATCAAAGTTTAATAACCAGGAAAAATGGAAACGCTCAATAATGCCACAATTAATATAAAATAAAGACAGCAAAATGGTAAAAATCTTTGCAATGCCATGTCTGATTTTTGTGTAGGACTCACTTTTCCTGCTCTGATTTTGGTAAACACATTATGCTGACAAATACCTGTTTTGTTTGGCTTATTTACAGTTTTCCAACCCAACATATGTCAGCACATTCTGCTATAGGACTGGATTTACAGAACTCACATAAAATACTGAAATTCCGAAATCATGGACATAATAGAATTCCAGCAGCATCCACGCAATGCCAGGTGCTCTCCACACAGTTTCACTCATCAGCTGTAAATAAACCACGCTAAGTAAAGAATGTTTGCAATTAAGTGTTAGGTCCTATTGCATTTCTCTGCTCAGAACATGAAAATGCTGCTCTTCCCAGCCTGGTTGTGCAGAGCCTGCTTCACATCCTCAGGAGACCAACTTCCAAAGTGCAAAGAAAACATGTTTCAGAGACAAACACTATTCCAGATTAAAGTAACAACAGGAACATGTCAGCCGTGCTCAGAACTATCCCAGTTATGCTTGAGGGCACCGTGGAATTCTTGGTTCATTCACTGGGAAATGGCCACCAACTGTGCTTGGTTGCAAGCCACAAAAATAACTGTGTTGCAAAGAAACACATCCACAGAGTCCTTCAGAGCAACCAGCAACTGCTCCATTCCTGCAGACAGGACAGGACAGCACATCCACAGCAGACATTTCCTTCCTCAGGAGTGAGATACAGCTAAAGCCTTTCTTCTTGACTTCTGTCCCATATCACAAGTCTTCATCTTCTATCCTGTGTTCCTCCAGCAGGATTTTCCAAGCAAGGCTACATGTTGGACAGACCACAGGCTTGCAATGAGCTAAGCTCAGGATGAGCCTTGCTAGTGCACAAGTGCAGCTGGCTCCAGGCATTGCCTGTTCCACACATTTCCCTTTCTAACACAGTTCCCTGCGATGCACTTGCCCTGAATTTGTTCTCTAGTGAACACACAGGACCTTCTCCACTCTTACAAAACATACTACACGAAAAGCTCCGATTTTAGATGTGTCCAAGACTGTTCTGCAACACAACAGTGTTTAAATAATTGGCACAGTTTCCTCCCATTTCAGTTTTATTTTATAATATTTGCTGGATTCAGTTCTGATGAACCAAGTATCCAGGCTCAGAGCACAACAGCAAGGAAAAGTTACTGCCTAATGAATCCTCCTTAACGAAGTCCTCTCCCTTCCCTTTATTTTAAATAAACTCCAAATGCTCACTGCTGTGGTAATTCCAGGGTTTTATTCCTCCTTCTAAAAATACTGTTCTCTGTTAAAGGAGAAACACTAAGGATCATTAGTTTCAAATTCTAACTCTATTAGCAGAGTGTAACCAGGAGGCCATGTGTGGAATGCAGATCTTGTGACTCAGCACACGCTGCTTTTCAGCCCTGCAAAGGTCAAGCCCAGCTGAGCTGCCTCCGTCTCCAAAGCCGTGGGGAAGCTCTCTCCAGTGGCCCACTTTGGAGATCACTTACAGCTACATCTGCTTTGCAGAAATAAGCACCATTAACCACCCCAAATCCTAATGTCATTACTGAGCTCTGCTATTTTGGTGACACTTAAGGTCACTGCTGAGGTTCCAACCTATTCTTTAGGCGTATAATGCGAGAACATCTGCTCCCAGCTCAGCAGACAAGTTAAATATAGCTCACCCTGCACTCCTCTGGCACAGGAGCTTAAGGTCAGGTGAGCCCTGCACATATCACACAGGGCAACACTCTCTTGGTGCACAGGAGGGCTCATGTCCTTTAGAAAGTGTCCCCTTTGCACGGTTGTCAGCTCAGGCCAAATGGCACCTCTCTATCTGCTCCCATTCCCAAGGCAGCTGAATGCCCTGTCTCACATCAAGTCTGACACAGAATATGTGAAGCATCTACTTCAGTTGGCTTTCAGAAAGATCTGTAATGAATCCCCCACAAAGATTTATAAAAATAATACTCCCAGAGATCAGATGATATAAACTACTGAGATCAACCAATTGGGGTTTGAGTTCACTAGACATAAAAGGCAACAGGAGCAGTAAGGCCAGGAATGAGCAGAACTGCATCCAGTTATTCTCAGAAAATATTTTTCCTTGCAGAGCTTAAGCAAAAAGCCACAACCAACCATGAAGAGTTTTCAGCAGAGAACAGTTATTTATACCTCCAAAACACAGGGTGAGCACATGTGCCACAGCGTGTTCTGCTGCAGAACTCGCCCTGCAAACTCTGGTGAATTCACCCTTCACACAGAAAGGCAGCTGGCCTTTCATTTTATATATACACACACACATACACAAATATTCCCTGCATTACTAAATTAATTAAAACAGCTTTTAAACATACAAGAGAAACAAGGAAACATAGAAAGAAATAAGTTGACTGCCTGCAGATTTGTTGCAGAAGCTGCCAACAGATTCAAGCAACTCTCACTAAGTCCGTGTGTAGGTAACACACAACCCAGATTGAACTGACAGATTTCTGGTGTCTTACCAAGCAGAGGTACTTTGTTCTGCAGCAGCTCACAATAGCCTGCAGTGAGAATCCCGACAGGATTGCTGGGAACAAACCGTCCTTCTTTCACTAAACGTTCACACGTTCGCATGAGAGTCCCTGAGAACTGAGAGGGGTCAACCCCGTAGTCTCTCCAGCCACCGACACCATCTGCCACCCCTGGAAGAGAAGAGAAAATGAGTGTTCCGTGAACGGCAATGCTTTCCAAAACAAGGGGTTTACTTATTTACATCACTTCGGATATTTAGTAACTAAAAGGTAGGACTCGGCACCTGCCTGAAAAACAGCTTGGATTAGCAAAGAAATTTCCAAGTATTTGTGAGATAACTGCTGACGTCAGCTCCCAGACAAATCCTAAATATAATCTGAAGTGCTGGAAAAAAGGTAAAAGTCTAATGCTGAGGATGAGGAGGTTGACTCCACTAGAGAAATAGGGAATTTGGGGGGGAAGATGGGAATTCAATCCCATTAACCTTTGATTAGCTCATTAGAAAGGAAAAATTAAATGTGATGGTTGTTAAGATTTTAACTAGTACAGAAATGATAAAGAAACTCTTCCCCACTATCCAGCAGCCCAGTTTTTTCTCAATGTTCATATGAAAAACAATACTTTCTATTTGGTAATCTCAATTCCCATGTATCCCAAAATCCATGTAACCAACACAATGCTGGGACCTAGCCCTTCCAAGGAGAATTTGTTGCTTACAGCTTCAGCCAAGCAAGAGAATGAAAACTAACTACGATCCAGTCAATTTGCATTTAGTTATTCTAAAAAACTTGGATCAGAAAATTTGAGCAATTTTGCCAAAGCTTTGGAAGCTTCTGAGAGGAAAACAGGGAAGGTGCTCATGGAAAGGGGGTGTTCAGAGGGAGGTGAGCAGCAGACATCATATTCTGCTGGTCATTTGGCTAGAACTTTGAATTTCCCCCAAATGATTAAAGTAAAATACTGCTGAAGGCATTATTTGAGATTAAAATGTTACTATGTAGAAATCTTTCCAAAAATCTCTTTGATCCTCAGCACGGGATGAACCCTTTCAAGCCCAGCTTGTAATAAAGCTAAAATGTGTTCATGATAAAAGCACAAAGGGGGAATTTCAGAGCTCAGATTGTGCTGAAGGACAGTCTCCTCAGGAAAAAAAACCACACTGCAAGCAAAGGCATGAAAATGTGAGTGAGAAGCTAAAACTCAGTTTCCTCATCTCCCAACGCCCTTCACATGGGACACGGGCTGAAACTGAGACGGAAGGGTTGGAGCCGACCTTGGTGTGAACTATAATCTGCCAGGATTCTGAACAGCCCATCAACATTAATCAGATTTCTCCCTAAAATAGTGCACAACCTTTTAGACACCTGCTTTGTCCTTTTGCTTTCTCAGAAGAATATTACAGGGATGCAGATCCCTGCATTCATTCAACCCCTTGGGACCAGATCCTGGGAAGAAGCTCTTGTAGGACCCTGGCATTCTCCAAAACACCTTTTCTGGAGTCTTCAAGAACAGATTAATCCCCTCCCTACAGGTTTCACAACCTCAGGTTAATACTGGATTGACCCTTTGCTTCTTGCTGCCACATGGACAGGTCTAGAATAAGAGATCACAAAGGAAAAGTTCTAGACCTAGAACTTGAAACAGAAACTCCAGGTTGGATGATGGTGCTTTACGTGAAGTTACCAGACGAGTCTGGTTTTTTTAACTTCCCTTTAGGATGGACACAACCCAGACTGTGCCTGCTTCACTCTGCACTGCTTCACTGACAGCAGGGGAACGCAAGGAGAAGATGCTGTTTGACAAGTGCTGCCCAAAGCTCTTGGCTCCCAAGGCAGTTACAGAGAAAGCTGGGCAGAAGTTATGGAGTTCTCTCAAGCAATCCATAAACACCTTACATCAGTGTTGGGAAACAGGGGAACAGAAACACTACAGCTCTCTGCGACCAGAGAGCCACCACAGCAACCACCTGAGAAGGGACTTATCAAAACTATTCCATTTTCAGAGGAAAAATAAGAGTGTGCCACCTGATTTTCTTTGCTCACTTCTCACTCCAGGCAGGAAATGCAAATCCATGCTCGTTACAGCATATTTCATCCTCTGTCTTGGGCCATGAACTGGCTTTGTCTTTGCCTTCCTGTCTGCTTTCTGCAAGCCATGAACAGCTTTGAGCACGTTCTGCCAGTGCCTTCCAAAGCAATCACCCTCTAGACATCCATGGGCAGCTCCTCTGCCTTGAGAACAGACTGTCTGCTCCCCAATCCCCAGGACAGCTGGATCCCTGCTCCATCCCAGCACAGGAGTCAACAGGACCATTCACATTCAGGAGCAGCCCCTGGAGGCTGCTTTCACTGGGACAGCACCATCACACCTCATCTGCTCAGCAATTCACATGTCACCAGTTTTGGTCTTTCCCCAAAGGCCTTTTTTTTCCTACCTTTTTTTTTTTTTTAACTGTATCCCTAAAGATAATAGGTCACTACATCTGATGTAAGCTAAATGACCTTGTTGGCTCCCCAAGCATCCAACACCACCAGAGCAGTCAAATGCTTCCTCCTGCTCCAGCCCTGAGCCAGGAATTGCTGATGCCACCAAGCCCAGTGGCAGAACAGAGGCCAAGTCCAGCCAAGAAGCCCCAAACCATCCAGAAAACATCCTCCTTTATTGCTTTTTGCCTTAAAAGAAGGTTTTTTACGTTCCCCAAGATCTCCAGCCATCCTGTCCTGCCAGCCTTCAGCATGTTTTTTAAATAAAAACAGCATCTTTACATTCAATATTCTCTATAAACTGAACAGTTTCATGGGAAAGGAATATATGATTTTGAATCAGACTGAGCAAACTGCTGCTGAAATAGAGGAAATGTAAAGGAGAATAAAGTTTAAGAAAACTTTGTGGTATTTGATTCACAGCAAACAAGGAGCAAAATTACTTGTGAGATATTCCAGACTCCAGAAGTACCAAGAACTGAAAACTCAACTTTTGATGTAATACCATGTTTTCCCTCTGTCACCAAAGGAAAATTCAAAGGTACTGATATTGGCAGGATCATTAGCAAGGAATAATGCCAAGCTTTATTTATCTCTATTATCATTGTTTTCATCCAAGACCAAAAAAAAAGGTAAATATTCAAAATAATTACCTTTTTAACAAGTGAAAAACATTACTCAGATTTTTCTTTTCTTACATTTGAACCATAAACCATTGTCTTCCAGTATTAACCATGTTACAAATTAGGAATTCTCAGGACATTCAAGACAAACTGCATGGCAGGGAGTTGCTACAATTGAGCTGTACACAGTCTTTGGGGTTTTTTCATTCAAGCTATTCAGTAAATGAGAAAATTTTATAGAAGGAACATTCCTGTGGCTATTCCCTGTTCAAGCCCAGGCAGAAGTTACACAAACATCCACGTGACACAGAGCAGTGCCTGCAGCCAGATGAACCATCAGTGTAAATAAAGCAATTGAAAATTTCACAATAAATTACTTCAAAAGAATAAATACTTCTCCAAGATTTAACTATACAGTGGAGACCTTTCAGAATCTCTGAGAGTTAACACCCCACTACCTTGCCTTCTGCTGGAAAACACACATATATTCCTGCCAGATGAAATACTTGCTGCATGTGTCAGTCCAAAACAAAGCTTTTTCCAACTTCTCAAAGATTCCATGTATCAAAATCTCTCCCAGAGAAACACTTGTCACGAAGTTACAAGACAAAGCCCAAGCGTCTGCTGCTGCAGCACTGACTAAGCCAGGGAAGATCTTGGCAGGGAAACTTGGGAAAGCTGATTTCCAAATGCTGAAAGCACCTGGGATAAGATACCAGCTGAAATGCAAATGGGAAGTTGTTTTTCCTGCCAGCACACACGAGCTTCACTGCAGGAGCCCAGGAACACCCAGCCAGTGCTGAAAGCAGCAATATTTGCTTTTCACCACATACTTTTGTGAGATCCAGGTGTTCTGCCTAGTTCAGAAATATAAACTACATATAAATATAAACTAAACAGGCTGAAAGTTCATAACAAACCCACCACACTGATCAAATCCTGTTTAGTATAAATAGTGTTACGAGGGGAAGTTCTGGCTTGCTGGCAAACATGGTCAGAGTCCAAAAGTACCACCCTGTCCCTAAAAATCTCTTGGAAGATGGATACTTTCAGCCATTGCATCAGCCAAGAATAAAACTCACACAGAAGCCCCAGGCAGGCACAAGTGTGTCAGCAGGAACTGCTCGTGCATGCAACCACAATTAACTTGGTAAGACACTCCACACATCCTACTGAACTCTCCATTTCTTGAGATCCTCACCTGAAATAGCAATGAATCACTGACAAAAGAACACCAAAAGGATATATTTATGGCTGAATTAATTTTGCATCAAAAATAGCAGGCTAAAGTGGTAAAAAATGGGCAATCTGCTGCACCACACAAGTTTGAAATACAGCACTTAATATTTGTCAACATATCAGAACTGAGATAAACTGATAAGATTTCCTGTTTTATCAGTGGTGACATAAATCACACACCTAGACAGGTTCTCCATCCAGAGCATGTCCAATGCTCCAAGCCAGCAGTGACCCTCCAGCAGCTCCCCTGGGATCTCTCAGAGCCAAAGGGTGTCTGTCCACAGTCCCCTCAGGTTTTGAGAAAGAAATAACTCAGTTAAATACAAATCCCTAAAGGCAGGTTGTGTGTGACTGCTAATGAGTTACAAAAGGAAAGGTTACTTATTCACACTGTTACAGTAAACCTTAAACTACCCTTGCATGACACAGAAAGGTTTTGAGAGTGTAACCGGGTGAGTGACAACAAGGAACAAAAAGCAAGAGGCAAAGTGAGTGAGGTTGTTGAAAAACAAACTGAAGGAGAAACAGGGAACTGAAATCATTAAACTGTGTATCTACTCCTGGGAAAAAGCAACAGTTCCTTTTATCTGTTTCCACCCTGCTACCATCCACTTGCTCCTGAAACAGGTTTCCACCAGGTAGATCTCCTCCCTATTTTATTTAAGCCTAAGGAATCACTCGGTGGATTTGGGGAGCTCCAGGAGAACACTAAACTATTTTTTGTAAAAAACTCCCTAGTTATAACTATTTAATCTCAAGGCGTTCAGCAAGAATGGAACTGATGAGAAGGGGAGGCAGACACTGAAATCCCTGCCAGGCTGAACAGTCCCAGGCTCACAGCACAGTGAGGATGAACCAGAGCAAACAGCAGGAGATTTCTGCAACGTTTCCTGCGACACAGGTATGACTAATCCTCACCTCCTGCACTGTGCTCAGTTAAATCCCTGATTTCTGACAGAACCTGCTTTTCCTTCAAGCCAAGACCCACATAAGAATGGAAAATTTTCTGCTATCAACAAGCACCAACAGCATTTACAGTTAAAATAAGTGTTCAACTGGAAATTCTGATCAGAAACGTCGTGTGCAACATCCCTGCAGATACTGTGGGGAAAAAGAACAAGCAGACTGAAGTTTCATTCTCAGAGGTTCCACTCAGTGCCACTCAGGAACAGGTCTGCTGACATGTGGATTACATTGACAAGAATGTGGCTGATAATGGGATGTTTCTCAATCTGTAGTTTCCTTACACTTATGCTCTCATGTTACACAGAAAATTCCACGTGGTCTGTTACAAATTAAGACACCACAACTGTTTGCAAGTCACTGATCACTCCCTCTGAGGTGCCCTGAGCTCCCCCACTGCAGTAGGTGAAAGGCTGCTCTGAGGGAGGCAGACAATTTGCCTCCTTTAGTGTGATAAGTTGTGATAAGGCAGCAATGTCTTTAATAGGTATGATACCAAATAAACCACTTAACATAGTCCTCTGTAACCTTCAGGCATCCAAGCAGGAATCCCTTCCTCCTCTACAGCTGCCAGAACAACCTTGACATTTCACCTACAAATCCTTTTATGTGTTGTAGTTTACTTTCCTTGATGACAGTGAGACTAACAATATTCCAGGGGCTTTGCCACTCTGGAGTTTCAGCTCTTACAAAAGGCTGCTGACAAACTGAATTTTCAAATGAAGTGCAGTTCCTTTCAGTTTAGAGTAGCTGCCCTGCAGCACCCACCCACTCCCCCCCCAAAGAATTCAAAATCAAGATTTGCAGCAGATAGAACAGTTGTCCAATTTTAACTCTGCAGTGGACAAACAGTTCTCTGCTGCCAGACAGTTTTTTCCTACTCCTGAGGGACAGAAATAGTTTGGAAGACTAGTGAAGTCTCACTGGCTACACCCAAACTTGTCCCCAGCACAGACATTGTATAAGTGATGCTGTCACGGGATGCAGCATTGGCTGCAGCAATGTTTCAATAATGAGTCACACAACAGCTTGGAAAATCCATAAAAAACTAGCAAAGACATCGGGAGCCTGATAAGGCAGGAATAAGCGAGAGAAGGCAAAGCCCAACAATAAGGAAAAAAAATCAATCACCAGCATGAGACAGCTCAAAATTCCTAAAAAAGCTTTAATGTTTACTCTGGGTAAATAAGTGAAATGGTTATAAAACTGTTCAAGTTCACTTTAAAATTTTGGGTTGTCCCCTATGTACTAAAAATTCTACTCCCATGCCAAAGAGGAAAACCAGAGCTGTCAGCTCCTGAAGAGTTTTGGTTTTCAGCTTGGAAAAACAGTATTTCTGTCCTCAAAAGTTCCAAAGGCTTCAGACATGAACAGCACAGAACAGCTCCCACATCTCCATGAGATATCTGAATATTCTGAGGATCTGAACACCCAAGACACTGATAATGAATGTACAAAAAGGTACAACATGGTACGAGCAGCAGCAGAAAGGAAACACAGGCCTGAATCATAAAGCTCTAGAGATTAACATCAGCAGTAAAGCCATTTCCTTTTCTCAGGGTGATCCCCAAGGAAACACTGGTTCTGAGCTTCTTGTTTCTCCCTGGGCTCAGAATGGGAAGAAAACGTGCAAATTTGACAGGTATGTCCCAGACAAAAATAAAAAGGAGATATAAACCCACCCAAGAATTCAAGTACACCAGTAACAGGCCTTACCAAGCATTTAACAACTACAGAGGGACTGGAAAGCTTTCTGCTGATCTTCCTGTGAAAGAATAAAGCTCAGCCTACAAGACACTGTTAAATGTTCAGCCTTTAGACTCTACAGCACAGCTACAACAAAAGGAGTGTTTAGCATTTTGATTCTGCTATAAACACACTGCCAAGTCAACTTTTGTTTGACCCAAGAAAATGAATCCCCAAGCACTCGTGCCAAAGGACTGGGAGTAGCTCTTTCACTGCTCCACCACACCCAGATCCATCCCACACAGGCCAGCCCTCCACACACTGGTTCTAGAAAACACTGGCACAGAAGAATTTCAAATAAATTATCTGGCATGGCTTTGTCACTGGTGACTACTAATTCCAGGTGATACACTGGAAATTTACTGTCCTCCAAAAGCACTTACTGTGTCAAGTGTTCACTTTGGCTCAAACCATGTGAGTCCCCTCATTAAATGCCAAAAAATTAAGTAGGAAACCCAACAGTTCAGTTCAGCCAGTTTTGTTGAGGTGCAGAGTTAGGCAGGTATTGAGTTAGTACAAAATTTATGAGGGTCTTTAAGAAAATCTTTAAGGAACCTTCGATTTGTGATGAGAGTTAAGAGGAATTGAGGGCAGGAAAACACTTCTGGTGCTGAAACTCTCCCTGCAACAGTGCAAAAGAGCTGGTTGAGAAAGGGAGAGTAAAGAGATGATCACAGCAGCAGAAACGAGGAGAAAACTGCTGCTTGTGAACTCAAGAACTACAGATGAAGAAAAAGCATCAAATTAGAGGCATCAAAGCCCACCTGAGCATTGCTGCTTTTGCAGAACGTACACAGATCTGGTTTTTTTGGTATGTGCATTAAAAAAGTAATAAAGAACTAACATGAAAATAGCCATATGGGGGAAAAAACCAAACCAAACCAAAACCCCAAATCAACAGTTTTGCTATTTAAATTATTTTCTTCTTGGTACTTCAAACATCCTGGTCTGCTGTCCTCTTTGTTGTTTGATCCTTAAGTGGAGCTACAATTCTGTTTGTTTCCAAGTTGCCATGAAAATTAATGCAAAGACCCAACTTAGAACTGCAACTCTCTGTTGATTCCAGCAGGAAGACAAGACAAGCTGTAGGGTTCACATACAGTAATTACCAAATATGGCCAAAAAACCCTAAACATCATCAAATGGGGCTAAATCTATCTTTTCCTGACACCAAGAGCCCACTTCGAAGTAGAAGGATATTCTGCATTGCTCTTAAGGGCAAATACCAATTGCTCAGTTATTTATCAGTGCTGGCCTAACATGAACTTTAAAGGCAGCCAGGGTCGGTCACATGTTAAAGGAAAGGGTGTCCAGCAGCTAATTCTAATTAAAAAAAAAGTTTCTCTGGAACAGGCACAACAGAGAAGATGTAGAGTGTCTAAAATGCACTGCCCAGTTCTGCACATCTCCCTGGAAGCTGTGGCATCACCCTGACAGTAACAGTTCCCTTGGGAATAACCAGCAATACTGTTACCCAGCACCAAGTTACAGCTTCCTGCAGAAAATATCTCGGCTCTATTAAATAGCAACCAAGTTACAACGACAGGAATCACCAAGCACTCCCACATCGTGAGATACCACAGTGCAACCCCGGTTTTAAAGAAATAAATTAAAAACAGGGGTAGGGGGGAGGAAGCTTTTTTTTTAAGTGTCAAAGTTTTGGTGACAATTTGCTTCTGGCAGTTACAGCACAAGTAACTTGTGCAGAAGGTCAGTCAGCCAAATTCAACCTTGAGCACACAGGAGAAAGGTCAAGCACTGTCAAAAGCAATGCTGCCCATGGACTGAAGATTCCATTGGTTATCTATAATTTGAAGCCTTACGATTGATTTCGGCCGTGAATCCAAAGCAGAGAGCGCAATCAGGCCAGAGCAAACACCGAAACTGAAGTTTGACATTTGATTCCAGTCTCAATGTCACTTTGCCTTTCACCTGACAAGGACACAGCACACGCTAAAATCAGGAAGTGTCTGTTCCAGTGATCTTTTCTGCGAAACTGCAGTGAATATCCACAGGGCTCGGTCAGGTTTTAAAGGCTGACAGGAAGTGAAACGCATCAGGAGCTGTTTCTGTGACTTTCGGAGCCGTTGGGCCTCACAGACACCCACAGGTGAAACGTCCAGGCTGGGCCCGCACACCCGGCACACACAGCCCCGCAAGCCAAAGGCAGGTTGAGCTGCAGCAGAGAGCTTCCTCGGGAAGCTAAAAAAGCGAACTCACGCTGACACTGCCTAGCAGAACCAGCTCCTTTGTCTGCGAGCAGAGGCTGAGCCGCTCGCCATGTGCGGGGCAGGGAGGCAGAGGGAGAAAGGGGGAGAGAGAGGGAGGGAGGGAGGCAGGTTAAAGCCACCTGAGCCCCCCGGCGCGGGCACTCACCCAGCACATCGGCGGTGCGGTGCCTGGCCACGAAGCAGGCGTCATCCCCGTAGCACATGCCTTTCTTGAGGATGCCCTTGCGGAAATCTTTGCCGAAGCCGCAGCTGGCCGTGACCAGGCTGTAGTCGCGGGAGTCGGTCTGCGAGAGGCCGCCCAGGACCGCCCGCGCCACCAGCCTGCCGTAGGAGAGCACCGAGAACATGGCGTGGGGCGCCCAGCAGCCGAGCGCCAGGAACGCGGGGAGCCACCGGCGCAGCCGCCTCCTGCCCGCCGAGCGCCCGCCGCAGGGCGCCAGCCTTCCTCCCCCTGCCCGCCGGACCGCGCCGGTGCCGCTCCGAGCCGCGCCCGCCGCGGACCGCGTCCCCCGCGGTGCGGCCCTCGCTGCCCCTCGCGCTGCCCCTCACGCCCCGCGCGCCGGCCCCTCACGGCCGGGCTCGCCGGCAGCGCCCCCGCTCTTCCGCGCCGCCGCCACTTTCCCCCCCCCCGAGGGGGGTCCCGCTCCTCCCCGCTGCCCGCGGAGCTCTGCGGGCTCTCTCCGGGTTCGCCCCTTCCGTCCCTCCCGGTGTGTGCCCGGTCAGAGTCGTCCGCGCCGCCCCCGCGCCCCGCCGGCCGCCGCCGCCGCCATCTTCGCCGCGCGTGCTGAGCTGAGGGCCCGGCACTGGGCGGGGCGCGGGGTCGGCTCCACCCCCCGGCGCGCGTGCGCGGCGGGCCCCGAAGGGCGCCCTCTCATTGGCTGTCCGCGCCGCCTCATTTGCATGTTGCGGGACAATAACAGCGGGCGGCTCCCGGCGGCCCCCGCGACTCCCTCACAGCGACCCCTGATCGCGGCCTCCTCACACGGGTCCCCTCGCATCTACTGCCTCGCAGCGACCCCCGCGGGTCCCAAATAACCCGCAGTTATCCCAATTAACGTTGTCGGCCCCTGCACCTAACCCAGATACTGCCCCTCCACGCCCTCCGCGTGTCTCGCGTGCCCCGAATAACTCGCAGGGACTGCTCCGGCCGCTCGCGCGTTCCGGGTGCCCGGGGACAGCGATGGGAGTCACGCCCCGCAAAAATGTGGGTTTGAAAGGGTGACTCGCCCTGTTGGTTTGGGGACGGAGCCAGCTCGTGAGAGGGCTGGCAGGAGAGGTTTCTGTGGAAGTGCGTGATAGATTTCTGTGGAAATCCGTGATAGATTTCTGTGGAAATCATGGGAGTGCTGGCAGTTAAATCCATTTTGGGTAAGGAACGTGAAATGCCAAATAAAACCCTCACGACGTGGCCATGGCATGCAGTCATCACTCAAAACCCACTAAAACTACGTTAATCGTAGGTGAGTTAACAAAAAAAAAAGTTAATTGTAGGTGAGAGAGACAAAGCTCTCAGCTGTCCCCGTGCACAACTTCAGCTTCAATGCTATAGAGACCCAGTGGGTTCAAAAAGACCCAATTCCTTGTTTCCCACAGCTCAGTTCTCTGTGCTGCTTGTGGGTGTGCAAAAGGGCCTGTTGTCCCTTTGGAGGTTCCCAGCAGGCAGCTCTGCAAATTAATTTAATTCCTCTGTGTACACACACATCAAGAAGCTGCTGCCACTTATATAACTTAGTAACAAACAGGAGTGTAAACACAGCAGAGGCAGGTGTGAAACCTGCACCCCGAGCTGCTGCAGTGAACGGAAGAGCCACACTCCGTGGACTCAGCCCATGGAAAAGCTGCTGAAGCACCCTCATTATCACAGGGGAGGCATTTCACTCCCTCTGTACCTTGACAGAGACAACATCTCTCCCCTTACACTGCTAAAGGCTTAAGCAAAGCATGAAAGTTTTCCAGCTGGAGCTGAAATTGTATCCAAAGTTATTAAAAATTAATGCTCCTGTTAGAACAGGGAGAAGGAGAGTGGAGGGAGCACAAGGAGCAGCCCAGTCCCCGTTTGGTGGATTAGGGAACACAGCCACATGTGCCAACGTGGTGGAGATAAGGGGTGCTGCTGCCCAGGCCTGTCAGGGTGTGAGAGCAGACAAACAAGGTAGCTCTCCTCAGTGCCTCGCCCTCTGTGACTTTATCAGGAAAGGGAAGTACATATTTTCAGAGTTTCCCCCACAGAATCATTCTTTCCCTTCCCTCAGTCTCAATCTTCCTCCTCCTCGTCCAGGTCCTTTCTAGGACAAGTCCAGCCTGGCCTAAGCCCTTGTTCTGCACCTCTGCCCACAGTGCCCTTGAGGCAGCTCGTTGTAGTGCAACGTGATGTGTCCCACAGCAGCTGGGCTGTGCTGCTCAGCCTGGGAGCTCCCCCACACTTCCAGCTAAACCCAAGCTCTCCATGCCTCATCCCAGTTCCCAGAGCTGGATGGGATGCTTTCCATGCCTCTTTGCCCACCAGCCCTGACTCACAGGGCTGAGAAACTTGGTGTGAGCTCAGGGCTGACAAACACACTTGGCAGAGCAGAACTCCATGTTTCGGTGAGGGCTCCAGAGCCAAGGCACACGGTAAGCAGTTCACACTCCTCCATCCTTGGAAATCCTTGGAAAACCTTGAAAATCCTTGGAATGGGCTCTGCAGGGAAGTGGTGGAGTCATCATTCTGTGAAGTGTTCAAAAAACAAGGAGATGTGGCACTTTGTGATATAGTTTAGTGGCTATGGGGGTATTCAGTTGAAGGTTGGACTTGATCTTGGAGGTCTTTTCCAATCTTAATGATTCCATCATTCTATGATTCTATCCCAGGCCAGCCACCCAGGTCTGTCCAGACAGCCAGAAGGCCTCATAATTTACATGATAATTAGTAATCTTTGCTGAACTCTTTCACACTCCTGCACACTGTGTACCCAGATGAGAAACTGCTCCTGGCTTTCATTCAGAGGATCACTGGGCTCCTGTGACACAAAACCCAACTATTTTTAATAAAACAGTTCAGAACTGGTTTTCCCCCCTGCTCAGTGTCAGTGTGGATAGTTCTCCCTGTAAATCCCTCCCAGCCCATGCCCTGCTGCCTCACTCCGGTGTTTTTCTTGTACCCTGAGGGTCCATGTTCTGCCAAGTGATATTTGTTTAAAATTCCCCAGTGCACAAATTTGGCACAAAAACTGGAGCAAAGGGCATCCCCCTGGTTACTGCAGCTGGGTGGAATCTTCCCACCTCAAAGTCCAAGATATATTTACATCAGCCCATTTAAGCTGCAAAAGCAAAATGAACTCTTCCTGCCAGGCTTGCTCAGACCAACAAATGCACAAAGCAGAAGTGCTGCACAATATAATCAACTGTTGGAGGCACAAGCAGGTTTTCAGCTGGTTTTAAAACTGATTCACTTGGAGCTGACGTCAATCCTCCCTCCCAAGTATCTTAGTCCTGAGATTGGAGCATGATAAATATTACCTGTAATGCCATCTGCCCTACAGACAGCCCGGGCTCCTCACTATTTATTTAAGGGCTAATGTTGTGCTAGACCGGAACACAGTTTATTTCAGCCTGGTTTGACTTTGTTTTGACTCTAATTCCAAATGCCTGTCCACTTGAACTCTTAGAGTGATCTGTCATACGGCAAAACCAACATCAGCCTTGGAAAGATGAAGTTCAAGACAGCACAGCTGCATTAAACACAAAACTCATGTGAGAAGGACAATACCAGCCTTCCCACATGGAAAAGTCAAGAGAAGATGCAGAGTCAGAAGATCACCAGCTAGAATTCCAGAATGGTTGGGGTTGGAAGGAACCTTAAAGATCATCTTGTTCCTCCCCCCACCATAGGCAGGGACACCTTCCACTATTCCAAGTTGCTCCAAGCCCCATCCAACCTGGCCTTGGACACTTCCAGGGATGGGGCAGCCACAGCTTCTCTGGGCAGCCTGTGCCAGGGCCTCACCACCCTCACAGCCAAGAATTCCTTCCCAGTATCCCATCTAACCCTGCCCTCTGGCAGTGGGAAGCCATTCCCCCTTATCCTGTCACTCCATGCCACATCCAAAGTCCCTCTCCAGCTCTCCTGGAGCCCCTTTAGCACTGAAAGGGGCTTGAAGGTCTCCCAAATCTCAGCTGTCCAAAATCCTGGAGAGCTGATTTATTTTCTGTACCAGTTTCTCAATTCCTTTAGAACCTCATCCAAGTCACCTATAAAATACAAAATATTGTAGTTTATTGGTGACTCTGACTTTTGGTCAGTGCTAAAATTGTTATGAATGGCATTAAGCTGAGAAGATATATTTAGATCAAGTAATGCACATGCAAAACTGTTTCCTCTTAGGATTTTCTCCTCATTTTAAAAGTCTAAGATAACAGGAATTATACCACTTCCTAGAGAAGCTCTTTTATTATATTAACTCTGCACTTTTTATCACTAAAAACTTCCTAACAAGTCTGAACACCTCATCTATCATAATTTATGAGACTGTGGTTAATAAGCTGATTCTACTCAGAGTTTAAATGTCCAAAAATAAAATTAAAACATTTAATCAAATGATACATGTCCATGGGCAGGACAAGTATTGGTGCACTGTTCTGAAAACTCTAGTGCCCTCTGTTCTGAGGAACAGCAATCATTTTAGCTGTGTAAAAGTAATTAAGTTATTTAAATCTCAAGTAATTTAAAAGGAAAGGGCTGTGGTGAAAGTTCTATGGTTAGAAACCAAAGTTTACTGTGAATTATTACAATAAGCTTGGATGAGAGAAACTGAAATATAAGTAGTGCTTTTTGCTTAATCTTAGCATTTCATCAGACATCTGTGTTAGTTTTATTTGTGTTTATAATCAGTTACTTCCCCTGGATTTACCTGATGGGACTCAATCCTGCCACGTTTGCATTGCAAATGCTACATTGTAATGCTTAAATGCACATCAAAATCTTGCAGCTTAAATTATAATTAAAATAGTAATACAGCAAATCCCTTAAGATGCTTTTTAATAGACAGCACCCTGCTGCATCTTCAACTGCTGCATCTTCATTTTCTAGGACCTCCCACACGAGGATCACAGTGCCCTCTTTAATTATTAATTAACTCATATTGACAGGATAAATTAAAATCTCTGGGATGGAGAACAAGCTTTGTTTATTGATGTCCTGATCTTGTCCTACACACTTGGAGTTGCTCTTTGGAACCTGTTTCAGAAATCCAACATAAAGGTGGGTTTTGTGGGGGAGTGGTGTTCAAAAGGTTTTTCTTAGACATGGGTTTTTATCTTGCCTTTCCTCTCTCCATGACAAAGGTGGGGTGGTTGTATTTTATTTAACTTCCTTTCTGCAGGGACTTTGCATTCTGCTTGTGAGTACATATTTCTGGAGAGGCTTCATGACCCTATTGAACAATCACATCCTACAGCTGAGGAATTCAGAGTCACTCAAACATCAGTAAAGAGGGAGCTGAAGTGACACAGCAGCTTGTTTGACCTATTCTTCTCTTACAGCAAATACTGGAGATTTTTAGGTGAACTGTTGCTCTGAGTGAAGCCCTAACACTTCTGAGAAAAGAAAAAAGGTCATGAGTAAAACAGATTAATTCCATCCTACTTTGCTATTGAACAGTCGCCCAGTTCTATTTCAATGGTAGATGCAGGAAGAATTAATACCTCTTTATTCATCCAGCTCCTGCCCACATTCATCCAGGGTGCAATCTGTGCTTTCACATTCCAGCAAGGCTTGCTTTTCATCTTGGAGTCTGGTCCCTTGTGCACCATCAGCTTTGCCAAGTAATTCTAGATGCAAAAAGTATGTATTAAATTCTGTTTTCCCTGGTGCATTGTCAACAGCCCTTTTTTAACCAATTTTAAATGCATCAGAAATGTGTAAACTAACAAGTTTTAATATTAATTATCTCATGGCACTGCAGGGGAACAAGAAGACAGAATATAACCAATGGTGATAGATAAACCAAGCACCACTCTCCCTCCAAGCCTGTAATCTAAAATCCAAGTTTCCAACTTTGCAGGACTTGTAGGATTGCTTTTCTTTTTGTTTCCCTGCTCTGGGACAGAGGACTAAATTTTTAAAGAGCTCCAGGATTTCCTCAAATACAGGGCTATATTCCCTTGGATGGCTGCAGCCAGTCCTGCCACAGCCTCAGTGAGAAGAAAAAAAAGAGTCCTATGGTGCCATTTTTACAATTTCCTTTCAAAATGGAAGTGTCTTGAAGTCACTGTTGCTCTTTAAGCCTGAAAAAAACAACAAACCCACCACTTGTAACACCCTTTTGACCACCTGGCTGAAAGGAAGCGCATGGATGCTTCCAATGGAATCCAAAAACCCTCAGGAACAGCAAAAAACAAAGAGACTGAACACACCAGTTCTTCATCCCCAAAAGGAAAGGTGAACACAGAAACTTTGGAACAAGGAATGCAGGCTGGAGACCCAGTGAGGTTATTTTGGGATGGAAGGCACACACAGCTCTGAGGTACAGTGGAGCACAGTGGATTCTCACCTTCATGTAACCATGTCCTTGGAGCAATGAGGTGTTTCCAAGGGAAGGAGGACTTCAGGACTTTGCCACGTGACATGGAGCTGTTTCAGATCCAGGTTAGCAGCGCTTGGAGAACATCAGAGCACCCTGGTGGCCTCACACGGAGTGAACAGGCAATGCTCTTGTGGAACTCATCGCACCCCTGGGGTAAGTGGACAGCACAAAGGAGGGACATTATTTCCATTTCCAATGGATGAAACTGGAATATTAGAGCTTTTAGAGCTCAACCATCAACTCAGCACAAAATCATGTCCCCAAGTGCCACAGCCACACATTTTTGAACACCTCCGGGGATGGTGACTCCACCATTTCCCTGGACAGCCTGTTCTGATGCTGGACAACCCTTTCCATGAAGAAATATTCCCTAATATCTAATCTAAACCTCCTGCCAGGGAGTTGTAGAGAGTGACAAACTTTCCCCTCAGGTAATGCAGAACATAAAACTTGATGAAGTTTCATTTTAAAAATTAATTTCCTTGTTGAACTGAAGCCTGGATGTTACATCTGTAAGGTAACCCTGATCACTAGTCACTCTCTAGCCTAGTTTTCCAATTCACTATAAAAATAGAATCATTTAGAATCATTAGAATCATTAACCATTTAGGTTAAAAAAAGACCTCAAAGTTACCTGTGTATATGGCAAAATTTCTAACCAGCTTAATTAATGAATATACACTGAGCATGAAGGACCCAGGGCATTTTCAGAAGGAGAAACTTTAAAACTTCAAAAATTAGTTTAAGGAAAGATTACTAAAAACACAGTTGCAAAAAACCGTGAAATATAGCATTTTTTATCTCACAAGGGACCATTCCGCACATTTTTTTTTTTGCGTGTGGCCTTCCAGCAGCTTTTCTCCCCAGACCTCCTTCGTGGTTCACTACACCAGAAACCTTTTCTGTGGTACTGAGGGGGCAGCACCCGATCAACGCCGGTCTGGACTGTTCCTGAGGGCGCTGGGTGGCACAAGGGGCTGCTTGACACCACCACGGCGGCCATACCCAGCCAAAGTCCAGCGTGCGGCCTCTCCCCGCGCTGAGGGGCGACGGGGGAGCCCGGAGGACCCTGATAAACCCTGAGACTCTCGCCGCCACCACCCTCATCGCCATCTTGGCCGGGGCGCTGCCCTTCCCCTCCGCCCCGCCAAGTCTCGCGAGAGGAGGGGGGGTGTCGCCCTGCCCCTGGCAACCGTTGCTAAGGGCGGCCGCCATGGCGGCGCCCGGGAGCGCGGCTTTCCCCGTCCTCATCCTTCTCTTCATCCTCCTCCTCCTACTCCCGCCGCCGCTCCGGGCAGCGGAGCCGAGCGAGGAGCCCGCAGACACTCGCGGTGCCGCCCAGGCGCGGGCCCACTGCGCGCCGGCCCCGGTCACGGACGGTGGGTGCCCTGCGAGGGCTACGGCTCTTCCCGGGCGAGGGGAACCCCGCGGGCGGCCTCCTGTCGCTACTGAGCCCTTGGTGCCTCTTTCCCTCCCCTTGCAGCCGCCCCGGGACTGGGAAAACTGCCCGGCTTCTCCCTGGGCATCTCTGGGGGTTGCTGCAGCGATATGTGTCCCTCACATATCTGACCATCACCCAGCCCTGTGTGTGCCCGCGGGTGTAGGGCAGGGTCTCCTGCCCCTCCAGCCCCTGCTCTGAGCCCTCCCCCGCTCCCCGCGCAGGGTCTGACCCCGCAGAGGCTCCCCTGGATCTCCTTGGAGAGCTCCACGTGCCCACTCTGCCCCCAGATTCCTCATTCAGCCCCAGTGCTGCGGATACATTGTCATACCAATATGTAAATAAATCGTTGTCACTGTGCTCTCAGAAGGTGTTTCCCACTGTCTTATTGGCTACATTTTAATTTAACTTCTTGTTTCCATCAGTTCAGCTTTCTATGGGTTAGTTGCCAAATGAAACCTGTCCCAGTGCTCCCTCCTTAGGGAAAAGAGACTTAAATCCCTAATCTGGGAGACATAACCTTGAAATCTAATCATTCGTGTTTAAAATTCTCTTGTTTACGGGGTGAACTAAGGATTCCAAGGGTAAACTGAGCCAACAGAACAGGCAGAACTTCAGAGATTCCAGGAAATACCTGGATACTGTTCAGGTGGTCAGAGAACACCCAGGAAGCCGTAGGGGAGCAGGCAACAGTCCAACTGAAATAAAAGAATTAATTATGAAAATACCCTTTGAATGTCTTGCCTATAAAACACTGAGCTTAATTTTCCTCATTCTGTGCTGTTCTTTTGTCAAGATTTGTTATAGAACGGCAACTCTCAAAACAGTTCAGTAGAGTAGTATCTGTTCTTTGCATTTATGAACTTGAAAACCTAAGACTGTTCTAAGTTACCAAACATTTTATGGGGCCAGTTTACTCAATTAACAATTCCTTTCTCTGTGATTACAATATTTTACAGCAGCTAAAGACAGAGAGAAAAAACATTTTCAAAGAAGTAACTCTTGTTATGTTGGCACATCAGGGAAGTGTTTTACTGCTCAATGCTTATAAACATCTCACTCTTTCAAAATGTTTTATTTTTCTTCCCAGTAAATCAAAATTAACACCTTCTTGTTTGTATCTCTTTTTTTTTTGACATCTGCAGGGCTGATGTATATTTTCATACCTTCAAAATTCCTGTTAGGTTGGGTTTTTTATTTCTCAGGGAACACACTCTCAGATTTTAGTGTCTCAGTTTGTCCATGTGTCCCAAATAGATTTTTTTCTAAGGATGGCTTTTAAAAATGACTTCAGAAAAGAGCAGGGGAGTTTGGATTTGCCCACTGTCAGAACCAAGTGGAGGTGAACAGTGAGGGCGTTCGGGAACGGACTGGGAGGTGTGAAATCCCAGCCCCAGTTCTGATTTCATCTCTCTGCAGTTGCCAGGCTGTGTGTGTGTGACCTGCTGGTGGCACAGTGTGATGTCAACTGCTGCTGTGACCCCGACTGCAGCCCGGAGGAGTTCAGCCTCTTCACTGCCTGTTCAGTCCCTGTGGTCATGTGAGTGGATAAATAACACTAAAACACAAAATCAGGGCTCTGCCCTCTCCTCTCACCAATTCCCAGCCCCTCCCTGCTGCCATCCTGACTCCACTTTCTCCAGATCTTCCTGCCCTGGGCCTGGAAACCTTTGGCCCCAATACTTAAACAAGCTCCCTTATATTAAAATCATTACATGAGAAGTCTGTAGACATATTTCTTTCAAATTATTTGAGAGATCTCTTCACTAACTTGCAGCAGTTGCTAAATACATGGTTGCATTTCACAATTTCCCAAGTGCATGCATCCTGAATGCTGCAGGATCTCATTCCCCTCCTAAAAATTTCCAATGACCTTCAACTACAAGGTGCTGCCATAAAATAGCACATAGTTATTGGTACTGGAACCATTCTCTGGATGCAATCAATGCTCTTTGTGTATAAACACCCATTTCTCTTTCCCTTGTTCCTTCTTTCCTCCTGTGCTCCTGTCTGTGGACACTCAGGTGGTGAGGCTTTTTTGGGGGGGAAAATGATGTATCTTTAGACTTCCATTAATATAATGAAGTGCCTGGAAGTTAAGGAAAATGATACCATCTGACCACCTCTGTAGGTCATTAGCAATTAATCAGTAATATCTTTGATTACATTTGTGATATCAGCTAAAAACTTGATCAGTTCAGAGCTTTTTGAAGTAGTGTGAGCATTATTCTGGTCTTAAAGTCACCATCCCAACCTACTGCCTCCCTGCCAGTCTGTCACTTCAACACCACTAAAATTTAACATTATACCAATAAATTGGAGCCAATAGTTGTTTCTTTGCTGTTTAGTTGCTCTAAAAACCCCTTCATCTCATTTCATCCTCTCAAAAAGGAGTTCAGAAAGCTCACTTTAAAATCCTAATGGGGAAAAAAAAGATCTCTTGGTGAACTCTGAGAACAATAAGTGCAGCTTTTCAGCCCACCTTCTGTATAAATTATGCCAATCTGAGCACTGGGGTTTATTCTTGGTGCTTTGAAATTTGAATTAGCAATCATGCCAGACTGTGGTTTCTTATTGTTCTTGCACACAATGACTCCTGCCACCCATTTAGAGGTATTTATATATATCAGAAAGGTCTAATCAACACCTTCCTGAGTGACACTTTAATTGCCTGGGGTGACTGTTCTCTCTTTGTCAACTAGAAATGCCTAAAATGAAGTTGTGTTTCTTTCCCCAAATTATTTTTGTGTAAAATGTTTTTTTTGCCTGAAAATCCAGGGGATTTTTAATGTCTGCAAGTATTGTGCATCTCATTATTTACATCTGGGTTTATATATATTTGTATATTTATTTAGTTTGGCTGATCCCAAGGAAGAGGGATCCGTGTGATCTCTGAAACAGCAAGAAAAGGAGTTGATTTGTGATGAGATCCTACTCACAAGTGATCCACATCATGGAAGAGTTTAACTCCAGGCTTCCAAATTTCTAGAAGCCGTTTCACTTCCCAGTGCCTGTCCTTGATTGCTCCCTATCCCTGCTGAAAACCAGTTTCACAGGCATCCTCAGCTTGGGTTTGCAGCATGTGGGACACTCCAGTGCTCCCAGGGCCTGAACTGGCACATTCCTGCACTTCTGGGCTGGGGATGAACCCCTGGCACAGCCTCAGACACTTCTCCCAGACTCACGGGGCTGTTCCACCTCCTGTTTCTCACTCTGCCCTTCTTTTACATTGACCTCAAGCAGGACTCTTTCCCACTCCCTGCCCAAAGTGGAGATTATTCCCATATCCACAAAACTGACCTTTCCTCCTGCCCTGCCATCACGTTACCCCAAAGCTCAGACTTCCCACTGGGATGTACCTGCATTTTTGGTGCCTCAACCATCTGAATCCCATCCCATTTGTCATTTTTGGCTCCAGTATTATCCCTGGCAGGTTCTTCCCTGTTTCTTACCTTCCTTCATGTTCCTGCTCACAGTTTTCTCTGCTAAACACCACATGTGGAAGAATTCTGTGTTATTTGTTATTAAGCACAGAGTAAAAAACAACAGGAGCCTTCTAAGGCTGCACAATTATACAAATTGTATTAAAACAGTAATCTTATGCCTTTTTTTTTTGTGATGCTGCTTCAGTACGTGGAAAGAACTTTAAAATCTGGTCAACACTAACTTCTAGTGGATCATTCATTTATTATTCTTGCTTGCAGAGGTGACAGCCACCTGTGCAGGCAGAAAGCTGCTGTATATTCTCTTGATGTTGAAGCAAACCCACCAGAAAGGATATTTCAATTAATTGACCAAGTCAACCCCAGTATTTTCTGCATTCATGCTACAAACTGTAAGTAGCAGTATTAAACATTGTGATGTTATTTTTGTAAGCTCTTTAGGAGCCAGAAAGAGACTAAATTTAAAACTATTTCTATTTTATTAAACCTCTCAGAAAACTGGTGATTCTACCTGCTCACAGTCCTTATGTTGTGATCCTTTCACTTGTGAAACCACGGACTTAAAACATCTCATACTTTTAAATCGTCTCTGTTGGAAAAAAAAACATACAGTTTTGGGTGCCTTTTTAAAAAAAAAAATCATTTAGCATCCCCTATAAATCAAATTTAAAGTTGTCTCATGGAAAAGTGACTTCCCAATCTGATCCAAATCTGTGGTACAAATCCTTTATGCCCAAGTTTGAAGTGACTTGCAGGGCAGTTAAAAGTGATCAGCACTGTGTCCTCTTACTTTAATTATGACTGTGCAGTAATCACCTGAATATTTAGCGTGGAAACTGCAGACACTAATTGACATGTGTGGTTTGGAAATTATGCTGTTAGAAACCAGGATTTTGAAAGCAAGGGACTTTCCTTACGATAAAATTTGTGCTTTCATGCATCTGGGTGAGATGAATTAAGATCCTGTTTAGGTTTTCTCTTAAAGATTAAGCTGCATTGGTATTTTTCTATCACAGAGTTTTTAACCACTCCAGAAGGAGAAATGGTTACTAAATACTGTTTCTGTGTCCTTTATATCCTAAAAAGAATCTCATTTTTTAAATGTTTGAGCAGATAAACAAGCACTTTACCTCAGGTCCCCTGAAATGCCAACTCCAGAAAATTTTGATGATTTGCTTAATGAGTTTGGGAGTGCTGCTTTCAGTGCTGAGCCTGAGAGCTGGAATATGGACACAGATGCTCCAGACCCTCCTGATGCAAATGAAACTCAGAGATATGAGGTAAATAATTATCTGATTCAATAAGTATTAGATTGTTCCATAAAAGAACAAGCCAGCATTGTTTGCATCTGCTTTTAAATAATACAGTTCTTCTGGAAGAGACAACATTTATATTGGTCTTTAAATATGGAAATGTAGAAACCAGAAGTGTAGTGTTTTGCATTAACTGAGAAAGTGAACTAGATTTTTAAGGACTTTGAAAAATAAGTAACTTTTTTTTGCTATGTTAGACATAAAGCTAAAAAGGCTTAAAAACTGATGCACAAAGCAGTATAAATTATTGACAGATACAGTGGAAATAAGCACTTCTTCTATTCATATCTATTGTTAATTAAAATGCTGTAAAACTTTGGGCTGAAACACACCTGTGTCCCTGAATCTGTGGTTTTTTTGGCAGTATGGAGTTCCTATACAGACAGAGGATGCATTTCTGAGACTGCCAAGTCCTGTCGTCTCCTCCTGGTGCTCTGATGCCAATCCTGCAGGTTGGAAAACACATTTGAATTCCATTTTATTTGCTTTAGAGGATCCTGCTCTGGCTTGAGATTTGTCAGGCAGAAAGCTGGCACACCCCTCAATGTAAATCCAGATAAAAGGAGCAAATTATTTTCAAATAGCTTCTGTTGCTCTGTGGTTTTTAGACATAGAATGGAAGTTATTTTGCATCTCTGTTGAACATTCAAAGTAAACCCCAGAGCATCTTGTTGATGGGCTGTTTGTCCACCAATAAAACACCCTGTTTGGCCTAATTGGTTTAATCAAACAGCACAAGGGTGACCCCATGAGGGAACAGGGTATTGCAGCCTTTGCCAGCTGTCCCTTTGTACATTGAGGTCCCTTTCTCAAGTCCCACTTGCAGGCTGGAGCTCTACATTTTAACCTTTCACACAGTTTCCTCAAAATCTGCAGAGGCAGGAAAAGAAAACAAAAACCAACAACAAACCCACGAGCAAAGCCACACCTGCATTTCCCAAACCCCACTGTCACCAGGGTCTCACAACAGTCCTGGTGGTGACTGGAGGAGAGCTGAGGTCTCTTGTGAAACAAAAAACCTTATGAGATCTCAAAAATGAAGGAATAAATCTTTTTTTAGCTTTTACGAAGCTTCAACTGCTTGTTAAGAAGAAATATTTTATCTCATACCATTTTGTGAGAATCTAAGAAAGTATCATTCTTTGTATCCTTATCTACAGCAGAGATGATATTTACTTTCACTTTTGCTTGTACTTAAGATTCTTATAATATTTTTTTTTCTGCTTTTCATAATTAATCTTTAATTTCTTCCAATACTTGGACTTTTTTTTTCAGGGTTTTTAGTAAACCAGGCCACAAAATGCATCAGATCAGTAAGTGTGGAGAAATGTGAAAGCATTCAAGCACTTAATATGCTGTTCTACATCAACTCCAGCATTTTGGCAGTAAGTATGATTTGAAACAGTTGTACAGCTGCTTGTTGATATTACAGATCTTTTTGAATCTGCAGAATTAAGTAATGTCTATTTACTAAAGGATATGGTGTTTTATTTGGGTTTTTAAATTGTGGGTTGGGAAAAAACCATCTCCCTATACAACAGACTTTTATACAGAAAGCCTTTGGGAATGTTTTTACTTCAAGCTTTGGTAACAGAATAATTTTCTGTTCTCTGCTTAATCAAATATAAATAATATAGTCAAAGAAGAAATACAAAATAATAGTTTTGAAGAGACAAGCTCCCTGAACCAGTGCTTGCTGCACTTTCATGCTTTTGTGCATGTTCAGGCTTTTCCAAGAAGCCTGTTACCAGAGTGCATCATTCCAAGAAATCTGAGTTTTAAAGAGCTGGTAAAACTAAGGTTTAATCCTCTGCATCTGTCCCTTTCCCCCAAGCCTCAGTTTTTGATGACACACTATACTAAACCTCCCTTATTCTCCTCAAAGAACCTGACTTTTACCCTACTGACAGCAAATTTGTTTGGATCTGCCAACTACCACATCCAGTCTGTGGTTATTTTTCAAAGCTAAGCCTGCTTTTTCCTCCCTTTTTGACCTGGAGGACGATGTCTCATGTATAAATAAATCCCCTTTGAGGATATTCAGGAAGACAAAGAAATCACTCCTGTAAAATTGAACCTGAAACCCATCAGACCTTGACCTGATGGCTCCTTCCAGAAGCCGAAACTCTTCAAGAAACAGCATCCTCTCCACCATTAAGGAGTTTTTAATCTGTGTGATTATTTAAATGGATTTAATTAGCAGTGAGTGACTGCTTAAAGACCCCTTCCAGTCTCCTTACAGATTCCAAAGGTGCCAACAGGAAAGCCACTTTCACAGGTGGGATCATTCTCCTGCTCATTGAGAACCTTGTTGGAATCAGGCAGGGATTGCTCACAGATGTTGGCTTTTGATCAACCTGCTGTGGAAGAAGTGGAAAAAACTGCCTCAGAAGGGCTTTGAGTGTTTCCATGTCCTCCCAAAATTAGAGTTCTCCTTGGCTGCAGGACCAGGAGAGAACAAGGATGGCCAGGCCAGGCTCCAGCAGTGGAGTGGTTTGGAATGTGAATTCCCCTTCCTCAGTGGAACAGTGAGGAATAACAGCCATGTGCTGCTTGCCAAGACAGTGGCCCAGCTCAGGAGAGGTCAGTGGGTGTCAGAAAGGATCAGATGCAGGAACTGGAGAAGGCTGAATAAATGCTGGAGTCGCTCTGTAGGGAGATCCCCTTCCCAAAGGGAGCTGAGGGTGGGATGTGACATCAGAAGATGGTACTGGGGACAGTGTGGCCACAGGGTAGAGCAGGAGCCCTGCCAGTGCCAGCAGGTGGAGCTGCTGGCCAAAGAAACGGCAAACCAGTAAGCCAGGGAGCCTTACTGGGAGCACTGGGACAGCAGGGCCTTCAGAAAGCCCTGTCCTAACTGCTGGGAGGGACAGCTGGAGTGGGAGGAATGTCTTGGTAATTGTTGCAGTTAATCTGTTTAACCAGTTTATCTCTACCCTGGCCTGTCCAGCAGATCCCAGTGGGGGGTGGTTCTTGGAATCCTCTACCAGGATGCTTCCCACCATGGTCAGTGGGTACTTGGAGCTGCCAAAGCAAAGAGCTGCTCCTGCCCTTCCTTTCCTCCCTTGCAGGTGGGAAGCAGAGTCAGTGGGAGGCACAGTGAGGCTGTGCCAGTGACCTACAGAGCCATGATCCATCACCCCCGTCATGGATAAACACAATTCCAGAAATGGTGCTCATTCCCTCTTCCCTAATCAGGAATAGTGACGCCCTGAAGGACAAATCTAATCTTTACAAGCACCTTTATTCACAGAGCTGGTTCTGATGGCTGAGCTGTACCCTGGGATGATAAATATGGGACAGACTCTGCCTGCATCACCTCCAGGGCTCCAGCTCTTAGGAATGTGTTCCTGGATGAGTCACTGCTCTCTGTATCCCATCAGAATTCTGCACAATTGCTTCATGGTCAGAGTCCAGCTCTGGGTCCTGTCCCAAAGATGTGACTCAAACACTCATTGGGAAATCAGAAAAGTGAAATTTGATGAAGTGTTGCTTTATGAGGGTATTTTTCAGGCCTGACTGATGACCTTGGTCCAATACTTCTGCTTTTCCATGAAATATTGGTGGAAATTTTTGTGCTGTATAACAAAAGGGAGACTTGCTTCTCATTTTTTGGTTTAAAGAGCATGCAATTATGGAATTCTTACCATCAGAACAGGACAACAAAAGCTCTTCATTTCTTTGGGAAGCACAGCCTGGCCAACTTCCTAAACTGGAGGTCTGTGAATAGCTCCAGGACTCAGAGGAAGGAGGGGATTGGATTATAAGATTTTTCCCACTGGCCACAGAGAACAACAGTTCTTTTCCTACCTCTGGATACTGTGGAGTGTATCCAATCACTTCTACAGTTTGAAAGTTATTGTAATGAGGGAGTTAAATAGGCAAAGGAGTTAAGCCTCACCTGCTTTGTTTAACTGCTACTGTGATAGGTCTTACCTTTGCTATTGTTTTAATTTGTCCTTTTATTCTTCCCTAGGTGCCCAAATCAAGTCAGATGGTAAGTACCCTTCTAAATTAGCTGAGAGAGCTGGGGGCAAAATTCTTAGTTATAATCACTGGAAGTTTTTCACTGACTTGATCAGAACAGGGACTTAATCCTTAATATTTACAGTAAAAAAATAATATAATTTGCCATCAGTAATGGTACTCAGCAACAGCAAGATAATATCTGCCTGCAAACATTCAAGCCTGATACATTCCCCTCATATAAAACTTTCTCTTTTTAAGTAAATCTCTTTATTTACTTAAAAATAGACCCTTTGGTTGAGCTTCTGCAGTATGTGTAACACAGTAATTGTTCAGAGAATTACTGACTGTGGGACAGAACCAGGAAGGGTCACGAATACAAAAACACAGAAAGAGCCAAAATGAATTATACCCATATTCAGAACTGACCTGAGTTTGTTTTCCAGGTTAATATTTCTGTCCAGTCCATAGTTGTCCAGTCCCTGGATGGAATGAGGACTTTACTGAAGGGTGCTGATGTCCTGAGGCTCCCCATGATCTTGGATGAACTGTGCTTAAATATAGTCCTTGGGGTAGGTCTGACAGCCCTTGTTGGTGTTTGATGGGAGGAATCTCTGCAGCAAATCACTTCTGATGCACAAATTGCAAAGCTGTCAGGAGGGCCTTGAAGTTCCCATGGATTGTGACATCCCCAAAGCAAATGTCACAGGAGAGACACCGAGTTTGGGATAAAAGAGAGTGTTTTGCAACAAAATAATAACTATGTGCAACATAACACAGAGAAATCCTTGAAAGGTTGAAATCCTTGTCTGTCATTACTGTGTGTATATGACAAAACAGACAATAACATGAGTAGAATCTGCTTTATGCTTGGGAGAAGATGATTTCAGGCACACTGATGGCACAGAGAGAGGAATAGATGTTGCACATCATCTCATTTTTTAATCTTAAGTAGATGAACATTGTGTTTATGCTTAAAGAAGTCAGTTTTGAAGAAGCTCTAGAGAATGTAATATATCCCCACTCTGTAGTTCAGAGTTTCTTAAGCAAGGAAGAAATAAAACACTTGAATAATTTTAGCTTCCTTTTCTTTTTCCCCCTGGTTTCTCTTATGCATTTATTCAAATGAACATCTAAAATGTTTAATTTTCAGGTGAGTTATCACATTACCTACACAGACACAGGAGAAATAATAGAAGCAGCTGCTGCTTTTGTCTTGGGGGCAATTACCAAAGAAGCACTTTCAATCCAGCAGAGCTTCCAAATCAGCTTCACTCAGGTAACTGTGGAGATGTCATGGGTGACTTGTTGAGAGACATTTAATTACAAAACTTATTAAACTTGAATCAGAACAATTGTGAGCAGCAAGGTAAAGTATGACTTGCCCTGGATACACAGAGGAGGCAGCATTTCAGAGCTGGGCAATAAAGGCCTCCAAAGTGTCACATTTACAAGCCCCATCTTGTGGCTCTATATCCAGAGAAAGCAAAGTCTTACTTACAGCCTTACTACTCATCATTCCAGGCAATAAATAATCCTAAAATAACTGAAATATTTCACTGTTTTCCAGCCCTTTCAGTGCAGGGTAAGATCTAATCCTGTGTGTTTGCATTGCAGGTAGACACAAAGCCAGTTCCTCTCAGTGGCAACCCTGGTTACGTTGTCGGGCTGCCTGTGAGAGCAGGATTCTGGCCTCAAGGATATCCTTTCCCTGCTGAATTTCTGTTTACAGCACTTGCTCTGGTCCATCTTCACAAACCCTTTCTAGCCTGGACATCTGTAAAATATATCTGTATAAAAGAGTGGTTTTCTGGCTGTGTTTTAGAAGGGAATGACTCAGTCCTGACTGCAATCTCCTGAGACTGTGTAGTGAGTGGATTTAGACCTTCACTGCACACCCCGGTGCTTCACACTGTGAGAGGAGTCTGGAGCTATTACAGCACTTTCAGATGTATTTTAAGGATATGATTAAGGATTCTTTTTTTGTCCTGAAACACATGAAGTGCTGAATTTCCCTTTAACTGTGTGTTACATCTGGCATCACTCAGAGCACCAACAAACACAGCCAGCTCTCCATCCTGCAGAGCACATCCACCCAGGACTGCCTGGCAGCACAGGGAGCCAGAGCCCCCGTGTTATTTGGTTATAACATGATCTCAGGCTGTAAGTTACGGTAAGAACTAATCTTTATTTTTAATTTAGTGCTTTTAACCCTCTGACAACCTTTTCCCTCAGGCTCTGTTCAGGTCCTGGCTGTTCCTACAGCTGGAGGAGTATTGGGAACGGAGTATTTAATTCTAAAAAATAGCATTTAATTAACAATGGTCTTTCTCTTGAAAAGATTGTGGCATTAGCAACTGTAGCCAGAAGGCTTGAACAGAGCATGGGAGCAGGAGAAATGATGCCTGTGCCAAACCAATGGATTTTGCTGTAACTCATCTCTTTTTTGTTTTGTTTTGTTTTCTGGAAGAATTACAGCAGCTATGAAATGCCAGCCTTTGGCTCAGACCCTCCTGGATGTACTGAAGGGCCAAAACTTTCCTGAGTATGTGGCCTCATTTGGGAATTCCCAAGCCCAGGATGTGCTTGACTGGGTGCCAATAACTCACCTCCACATCTCAGAACAGGTGAAAAGTCACACCACCCTCCACCTTCACTCTCACTGTCCTCTCTCCTCTGTACCTGTAATGCAGCACCAGCTCAAACTTCCCAGCCTAAAAATGCAGCAAACAGTTAGAAGAAAAAATGTGGGAGGGAAAAAATGCAGAAACAAACTGGAGGAAATTCCTGGAATATTCACAAATGAGGAGTTTCACTCTCGCTGTAGAAGACAGGGTTTATTTTGAATTAAGCTGCTACCCTCTTATGGCTCAGGACAATATATGGGGTGCAGAATGACTTCTAGCCATAGTTTAGTCCTGCTCTTCAGAGGGGATGAAGCATCAGAGGTGAGGTTGAAAGAGTGAAGTAACAGAATCACTGTTTCTCCTCTTGCACCAGGTCAGGGTAAGAGAACAAGAATCCTTTGAAGCACAATAGGAGATGACACTTTGTGTATAGGTGCCTTGAATGCTTTTGCAACCAAAGAGTGAGTAATTTCTGTCACCAGAAACGTGACAGTTCAAGAACAAATGCCTAAAAATAGTTCAGCCTGTTGGCTTCAAAATTCTGCCCTGGCAGAGTCCAGAGTTTTCTGCTGTCCCACCAATATTCCTACTTTGTCCAGCTGAGCACAATCACCAAGAGCCAAATCCTGCCTGAGGTAGAACAGTCCTGCTGAAATGCAGGTACAGAGTCACTTTTATGGAGAATCTGCAGGGGCAGCAAAGGCTGCAGCACCTCTGCTGCCTCCCCAGAGAGCTTCCTGGGTCACCCTGCCCCTTAATAACAAGAATAATTAATTAATGAAGTGGCTTTTGTGTAAGTCAGACAATGAGAGGATTTCTAACACTTTGCAGAGCTCGTGCCAAATTCCAGTGTCCTTTGGAATAGAAGTGAAGTGGACTAAATATGGATCTCTGGTCAATCCCCAAGCCAGGATAGTGAATGTTACAGCAACACTCACCACCACCACACTGAAGCAGGTATGTAATTAAATTACAGGGTTTAAGATAAAACAAAGGGCTTGTTTTCCTGTGTGCCAGTGACCCAGATAATCTCTTTATCTGAAGGCAGCACTTCACATTTATTCCACCCAACAATTCTCTTCCAGCTCAAACACAGCTGTGGCTGCTTGCCAAAACCTTCAATAAAAATCCATACATCATTAATGAAAAGAAACATGGGACTGTATATGGAAAAAAAAATTTACAACTGACAGGTGAAAACGTAACCCAGACCAAATAAACCAGTCATACAAACAGAAGGCTGAAGCTAATTCCTGTTTGTATTTTCATTGCAGCTTCCCTCAGGAAGGGAAAGGACTATTCCTGTAACAAGTTCTGTTGTTTTCACTGACATTTCCTCACCTGCAGAGCCAGGCTATAAAGCTTGGCCCACCATTAACATCAAGTTACCCTTTGATTTTTTCTATCCATTTGTCTAAGGTAAGCATTCATCAAAAAACCCCCACATTTCTGCTTTTTCTGATTTTCCATCCAAGGTTTATCCAGTCACTGTGATGGGCCATGAGTTTCATCTAAATTGTAGATAAACTGGGCTAAAATCAGCTGAGAGAGAAGGGGTGAACCTTGTGAGGGCTCTCAGAAGGGTTTAAAAAAACCACTTTAAGTGGAAAGTTCCAAATTATAACTCACTGAGAGGAAAAAGGGTCCAGATATGAACTTGCTGGTCAGCACATGTGCAGCCACCAGCCTTCCAGCACATCAGGTCTGTTCCCATTCTGATCTGCCTGTGGGGGCAGGAGGGGAAGGGACCCAGCACAGCTCCAAAGGAAACCAGGCTTCATTATCCCATAACAGCAGAGTTAAATTGCTAATTAAAGCAATCATGTGCTGCTAGATAAGGCCTCTGCTTTATCTACCCCCATACATGAATAAGCCACGTATTTCTGGCTATTTCCCCCACACCACTAATTAATTACCTTTCTTTAAAAACCTGAACAGTTCAGTTATGCTTTGAGCAAAACTCAGGGACCCTTCCAGCTGAGTCTGCCTTAAATCCATTGGAGACACCTTTCAGAATTCCCACTCATCGAATCTGACTCTCCAACTATCAAACAGTCTCTCTGCAGGGACCTTCCAGTACCTGCAAATGCTCATGTTGTGCTCGAACACCAACCTGGTCCTTTAGAATTTGCTTTTTAATGGCTTTTCTGGAGCCTGACTGTTCCCAGCAGTTCCACTCACCTACATCTGTTCTGACATATTCCAGTTCTTTTAACACCTTGATTTATGAGCTGTGGAAACAAAGAACTTTGTAGCCCAGTGAACTGAAAAGGGAAGAAGGGATGAGAAAATGCAGTATCAGACCTGGGACCTGCTGGTGGAACAAGGCTCTGTCTGAGGGGGGGTGGCACATGTTTGTCTCTATTTTGGGGCTGATTTGATTGTCAAGGGAAGGAGCGGCCTGTTGGTGGTTTTGAAACAAATGTTATATAAATAACAAAGTGGCACAAGCAGCAACAGAAATGAGGAAACTACCAACAATATGAGAAGAATGGTTGGCAAAGAGATGTATTGATGATGAACAGTCAGCTGGTGGAGGAGAAATTATCTTTTCAAGCCTGAGTTCTTATAATTTCTACTGCAAGTTCTACAAGATGTTGCAAACAAAGAATGTTATCACAGAAAAAGTGAAATTATTTTAAATAAGCGGTACTTCTCCGGGTGTATAGCTTGTAAAGATGTGTCTTTATTAACTTATTTTGCAATTTTGACTGTACAACTGTACAAGAAAGGGGAAAAAAATTGTTGTTTACAGGGACTGTGTGTGATTAATTTTCCAGCAAAACTCTTTTTGCAATCTCAAGGTCTGATCAAAGTGTGGTCAAATAGAAAATGTTTATAGACAACACAATGCAAGAGGAAGTAAAGAGACAGAAAAAAAAACCTTTCAGGTCAAGCTGGTGGATTCCAACAGTGCACTCTCCAGGCAGAATTCCCACCTTGGAAAACTGGCCTCCTACTTTGGCTGGCTGAGGAGTCCGTGCTGCTTTAAGATGTTGTTCAGCCTCTCGATTTCTTGCTCCTGTATGAGACAAAAAGTCAAATCATTAATATCCTTGAAATAGCTCCCCAGGTTCCCACAGATCTTCCCACTGCTGCAGGAAAGCAGGACAACCTGGCTAAAGGAAGTAGGACAGAGAGAAACATCACTTGTTGGAGGAGGAGCAGCTCAGGGAACTTGGGTAGGGCACCCCACACTTTCCAGTGAGGAAACCATTCCAACAGTGCCAGCCTTGCACAAGGATCCCAGGCAGGTAAACTCAAATTAAAAGTGGCTTTTTACCTTCTCTACACAGCTGTATTCCAGTTGTTCCAGCCTTGTTGCAAGTTTCAGGTTGGCTTGTTTTAACTTGGACACTTGTTGTTCCGAGCGGGTCTTCACTGATAAAATTATTCCTGTGGAACAATTCCCAAGGGATTTGCTTTACATTGTAAAACAGCCATGAGCAGAATTAACAGGACACAGGGTCTGTGCTCAAGGAGTTAAACATGTTCTTCTCCAGTTTAGGTTCTGTCATCTTCCAACCACCCTTCCCAAGTGCTTTTCTTAATGAGGAGGGTTTTAAATCAGCCACCCGAGGGATTTGGATAGGGATACTCTGCTGGGAAGAGGCAGAGCTGAATTAATCACTCAGACTGTCACTCAAATCCTGAATTTGAATGTACTCCCTTGGCAGAGCCTGGGGGGGATGGAGCTCAAAGCTTTGTTGTGTTTTAGTAGGTTTTAGGTGTAGTCAGGACCTGCTCTGACAGCAGGGCACAGCCTGGGGCTCATGCCCTGGAGCTGATTGCTGTGGCCTGGGGGAACAGGACATGGAACATCCCAGTGGATCAGGACATGGCTTAACCCAGTGGAACAGGACATGGCACATCCTCAGATCCACCAGGTTTTGGCTTCACCTTGCCCAGCTGCACTAAGAACATGCCATGTCTCACCACGGCAGAGGTGTCACTTCTCTACAAGCACCATTAGGTGATGACATGCGAACTCAGCCCCCACACTCAAGGCTTTTTCTTGCCATCCTTTTCTGAGGGGGAAAAAAATAAATCAGCCTGGTGGGAGCACGAAGAACATCCTGTTCCTCCTCCCCAACACGGCTCCTCCGGAACAACGCACAGGAGGCACCGGGGGGTGTCTGGTTCTCGTGCTCCAGGCAGCAGGTTTGGGGTTTTGGGGTTCATTGCTCAGGGGACAAAGCATTATTTGCATTGGTAACATCGACCAGTCCCCAGCTGGTGTAACCCAGTCCCTGCCAGGGGCACTGAACCGTGCCAGGGACAGACACGGCGCCCGAGTGTGGGGCATGTTCCCTTTGTTCCCTCTGTTCCTCCAGCAAGTGCAAAAAGCTGGTGAGGAAACCAGGAGCAACCAAGGATAAGGGGATTTTCTTGTAACAGCAACCCTGTTTTCTGCTGTAAGAGCCCGTGGCTCCCAGGGCTGCAGGCAAATCCAGTTTCTCTCTGACTTTCACTCTGAACTGAGAGAAGCCACAAGCTGCTCTCACATCCTCCCTCCCTCTGGCTGCTGCCGACCAGGCACGTTCTCCCCATCCAAAGGGCAGTGAGGACTGAAAACAGACACAGCCCCAGCCATCCCCTCCTCTGATCCCTCTGTGCCAAATACAGAGCACTCACCAAACCTGAGCTGGAGGCACAGGACAGCAGCTGGGCTGAGGTTTCACGCAGGAATTAGAGATAATCTCATTGCTACATTTTTTGGACTCCCAAAATTCCTTCCCCAAGAAGGAAGAAAGTGTTTCCAGCTATACTCTGAATTAACATCTATTTGCAACAATTTACAATTTCCACAGCAAAGTCACTTAAGTCTGATTTCTATTTTTTTTTCTTTTCTATTTCTCTTTTTATGGTAAAACCTTTGAATTCGAGCAAGAAAGATCCAGGGTGAGACAAGGACATTTCCTGCAGCATCCCTGGAGGGGATGGAGGAGTAGCAGCAGAGTATTAAATCCTATTCTGCTGTAGGAGCAGATGCAGGAAGACAGGGGCTCCCCTGTTAAAACATTGCCAGAAGGATCCTACAGTGGAAACTTAGGATGTGAGCCATCCTTCTCCAGGATGGACAGCCGGGGTGTGTGGCAGGCAGTGGTGCTGGGAAACTGGTCCAGGAGGTGTGAAGAGGAATAGGTTATGAAGTTTTTTAGGGGGAATGTCTATCCCTGCTCCAAAGAAATTGCAGCCTGACTCTGGCCACACTCCAGCAAGGAAAACCACAGGGGTGGAACTCCGAGTTCACTGGGAGAGCAGGACCAGGGGTCTCACAGATGGGTGTGAGGAGAGAACAAAGACACGAGCCCAGGTAATTCAGGGGAGGTGACAAATCCAGCCCCTGGCCCAGGACACCCCCTCACCCACCGTTGATGATCCGGGCCACCCTCCAGAGCCGCAGCAGGATCAGGAGCCCCACGGCCTCGAACTCGTGCTCCTGGAAGATGAGGACGACGTCGAGCACGAAGGACACGACCACGACCACCCCGTCCAGCACCTCAAACTTGTGGTGGAAGAACTCGCGGCGATACACGAACACCTTGAACCCCACCTCGACCAGGAAGATGGTTAAAATGGACAGGGAGAGGTAGTGGAAAACCTGGGAAAAGGCAGCACAAGTTGAAGGTAGGAAGCGGGAAACCCCCCTGTGTGCACATGAGCAGGGCAGGATGGAAAACCTCCACTGCTTGAGGGCACATCTGGTTGGGCTCTACAGGGAGAAGGGCTGGGGACTTTTCTTCTGCTCTAAGGGACAAGAGTATGTGGCAGCCTGTGGTGCTGGGGAACTGGTCCAGGAGCTGTGAAGAGGAGCAGGAGGAGGGTGGTGGGAGTGGTCCAGCTCTGCTGCAGCCCAAGGGAACCTGAAGCTGCTGCAGGGACTGGCATGAGCCGAGCCAGGTCAGCCCCACACACCCCTGTGAGCCCCTCCTTTGTGTGCTGGGACCATCAGGACAGCAGGGCTGGAGCTCCAGGTCCTGCCTTGCCCAGCCAGCCTATCCAGGGGAGGCTCTGAGCCACCAAAGGGAGGGAAATCACTGTTCATGGTGACATTTCCCCACACTTTACCTTTGGGGTTATGTTATATTTGTCCGGATGGATGATTTTCAAGTCCATGAGCAATTCCCCAAGAACCAACAAGGCATCCAGGATCACCAGCCAGACAACCCCGATCTGTCAGAGGAGAAGAAGCAACATGAATCCCCTCCCAGCACAGACCACAAGAGGAGCCATTGTGGCCCTTACAGCTGAACACACCCCAACATCCACAGCCCTGATTCAGCTGGTTGTGTTTCATGGAGCTTTCCACTGCTCCCACTCCCCCTGGATGGTGGGTTATTCCTGCAAAGTCCCACCCCCATGAAACCACCTGGCTCCCCATAAACCCAACCACCTCCCAGCCCGTAATGTGGGGAGCTCGAGACAGGGGGAGCACGTGCCAGTGCCGCAGTGACCCAGAGGCACCGGGGCCTGTCCCCGCTCAGGAAACACCTGCACCCACGGGAGCAGCTCAGCTCAGCTCCCACAGCACAGCTCAGCCGGGGGCTCACGAGCTCAGCCCTGAGCTCCATCCCACACCCGCCCTTGGCCTGGGCTTGTTCTGCCTCACCTGAAACCTGTGGGAGCTGAAGAGCTTTTTCATCATGTCCTGGAAGGAGATCTGTCTCCTGGCAGGCTCCACCTTGATCTCCGAGTCCTGCTGCTTGTCCCCATTGTCCTCCTCCTCCTCCCATTTCTGGTAGTCGTTGCTCCACTGCACAGGGTCATCGCCCACAACCGTGAAGTGCTTCAGGTACCTGGACATGGCTCTGGGTCAAGCTGGCATCACCCTGCCAACTGAGGGACAAGAGCAGAGCGTCAACTCCCCACTCAGGGCAGACCAAAGATGCCAAATCTCCCGGTTTCACCCCAGGGAGGGGACAGGACCGTGACCGGCTGACGGGAAGTTGCTAAACGCTGGGACCGCAGGTTTTGCATCACCTCCCCCTCCCCCGGCACCACGAGGAGCCCCCGCCACCCTCCCCAGCCCTGTTTGTGCCCCATCTGCTGCTCCACAACGAGGAACTTCCTCACGAGTTTTTTCCAAACTTCTCCAAACAAAGTATCGATTACAGGAGCAAAAAAGCACCAGCCCTTAGCTGGCACCTTGTGATGCAGGTGGAGGCAGCTGCCCTTGTGTTTCTGTTGGACACTGATCCATGGAGGCTGTTGATCAGAAGCCAAGGGGAAAAACAGCCATGGTTTCCCTTCTTTAACATCAGGGACCCCTGTTATTTCAGCCTTTGCAGGTAAATGAAACAGGTGATCCCCACGTTTCAGCCTGGCCGGTGGGTGACACCGACCTCCCCATCTCCTCTCCCTGCATCCTCCAGAGCCGACCTCACCCTTGGGCATCCCAGTTTCAGCCCATTCCTGTGGACACCCTGTGAGGGGCAAGACCACCAAACCCAACTCCTAATCATTAAGGCCACACTCCAGCAATGAAAACCACACGGATGAAACACCGAGTTCGCTGGGAGTGCAAGACCCGGGGGTCTCACAGATGGGCTGAAGGGCTGCAGGAGAGGCTCCTGTGTTCCCATCGCAGCTCCCCCAGCCCTCCTTCCTCTTTGGGCAACCCGGCGAGACTGTGTGGCCCACAAACCCTCCGAGACGCGCTCCCGCCCCAGCACAACCCTCATCCCCACCCCGCTCCCGTCCTTTCCCGGAGCCTCCTGGGGGGCTCAGCACAACCTCCCCCGGCCCAGCCCGTGCTCCGGGGCTGCTCGCCCTGCCCTCGGCTCCCGCTGGGCTCCGCTCCCAGCGGCGGTGGTGCCGGAGGGCGGGTGGGCTGCGGCCACCCCGTCACCTGCCGTGAGGACGGGAGATGGTCCCTCGGTGCCGCCACAGGGGCAGCACCTTCGTTCTCCGTCCCCGGGCACCGAGCGGAGCCCCGCGGGGAGCGGCCGTGGGCATCGCCCCCCGGCCCCGGCATCGCCCCCCGGCCCCGTGCGGGGCGGCCGCGGGGCCTGGAGCCGCCGCCGGCGGCGGGTGGAGCGTCCCGGAGCTCCTCGACCTCCCCCATCCCCAGCCTGGCGGAGCGGGACGGAGCCCTGGGGCGGGGCGGGACCCCGGGGGAAGGACGTGGCGGCCCCCGCTGCAACCCCCCACCCCCGGCCGACACCCACCGCGCCGAGCCCCAGGGACGCCCCGGCCGCCCCCCGCTACCGCCGGCCCCGTTCCCCTCGGTCCCCGGTACCGTCCGTGCTCGTCCCGGCTGTGCCTGAGCCGCCGCCGCCGCGGGGCCTCCGCGAACCGGCCCCGCCTCCCCCGGACAGGGGCGGCCCCGGCCCGGCCCCGCCGCCTCCTCCCACCGCGCCCGGAGGGGCTCCAGCGAGTCCCCCCATCCATCCCCGGGTCCCCCGTCCATCCTCAGGGGCCCCTCATCCATCCCTAGGGTCCCCCCCATCCATCCCCGGCGGTCCCGTCCGACATTTCCCCTTTCCGCAGCTTTTCTTTTTTCCCCCGCTCGGGAGCTGCCGGAACAGGAGACGCCGCCGGATGGAGTTTAAACTTTTTTTTTTCCACTGTTTTTTAACCTTTTTTTTTTTTTCCTGCCCGACACAGCGAGCAAAGCTCCAGGACGGTGGGAAGTTAAATCCTGAGTCTCTGCCGAGCTCAGAGCGCGGCTGCTGAGCAGGGACACAGATCAGTCCCACGAAGTTTGTGGAGGTCCAGGGATTATATGAATATAAAACCCAAGAATCAGGCCTGGTTTAATCTGCCTCCATTTATAGGCTCCTGTTTGGCCAGAGGCCTCTTCAGTGTTTAGGGTTCCCCTCTGGCTTCCAAAAACAAGCTGTTTTGGAAATGTCCTGAAAAAACCATCAGCTGTGAAAAGCACCAGGAACCCACCTCTGAGGCATCTCTGCTACAACAAATCATGATTATTTCTGATTTTCTCCAAGTAATAAACATCTCTCCAATTTTGCACTTTTAAGAGCCCCAAGACCCTTCTTGGGAAGGGTTTCCTCCCAGAGAACACCTAAAACTTTTCCTGGAACCTAAGTATTTTCTAGCACCTCATCCCCAAGTGCACAGGCCCATCCCCATCCTTCTCCCTGGGGAATGAACACAGGTAACACCCTCCTGGAACTCCAAATGCCCCATCCCTCAACCCTCCCCCCAAAACACCCTCTTACAGAGCTCACCTGAGCAGAGGAGTGGGACAGCAAAGGCACAGCCCTGGAGCCGCAGCAGGGAGGTTTGTCCTGGGGGTTTCCAGCTAATTTGGGCATTTTGGTCTCAGCTGAGTCCAATAAACACCAACACAATCAGCCAATCGTGGAAGATCTGCACCTGAGAGCTCTGCAGATCTGATCCCCTTCTGGGTAAGGACTGTGGATTTTAAGGAGAAAACCCCACCAGCTTCTGCTTCCCTATGAGGGACATGTGCCCAACCTCCCCACCCCGTGTCCCCGGAGACCAGAACAGGTCTGAACACTGCAAGGAAAATGGATGTTTTGTTGTTGAAGTGCTCCAGCCTGACTTGACTCCAAGCTGAAAGCCACAACAGCCCTGACACATCCCAAAGCAAACCAGGAACAGGCAATGGTGACCTGTGTGGAAAAACAGCCTTTCCACAGCTGGATGGCAATGGGGACACTCTTTATTTTGAAGAAATTAGAGGAACACGTCACTGAGTGATACCCAAAGCAAGGGAGTGCCTCAGATCTTACCACTCTTTCCAGAGCACAAGACAGGGACTGAGGAGAACTTGGGTTTGTCACAATCTCCAGCTACCTGTATTGTTATGGAAAAAAAATCAGGAATCAGCATCTACTCCTCCTTCTGTCCCTCCACTGATTAAACAACCCAACCCCAACAAACGGGCATAAAACATGCCCCTGAGCTGTCGATCACAACCTGCAGTGGGATCAGCAGCTCCTTCCCTTCCCAGCCCTGCAGTGGGACAGGACCCATCCACCTCCACCTGCACCCTGGGAAGCTCGAGGTGCATGACCCACCCCCAGGGAATGCAGCTGGGCAGAGAACACAGCCCAGAATTGGCACCTGTGTCACCGAAACTGCCTTTGAGGAGAGAAAACAAGTCACGGAGGACAAAGGTGTGACACAGCCAGTGCAGCAGGGCTGGGCAGTGAGGGGCGACCAGACACAGCCCAACTCACTACAGCAGTAACAGACCACAGGACATTGTACAAGGAGGGAGAAAAATTACAGAGCCCCAATGGAAACCACAAGTGTGATTTAAAAGGTGAAAGTCTGTGAGAAACTCTTAACAAGTGATCTGTGACACGTGATAAAAGGAGCTCATCATGGTTAGCAAGAGGTTTTTGATTAATTAGCTGTAGAGGGAGGGGGAAAAGGTCTTCAGAGCAGGAAAACAGCTCTTTGATTCAGAGAAATACATTAAAAAATAAAATCGTTGGCTGGGCCTGGCCAGAAAACTTATTTGTGTCAAGAAAGTTCCACTCACTCCAAACGTGGAGGGGAACTGGGTGGGACAGCAGGACAGAGCCAGTGGGGGAGGCGAGCTGGGCATTCCACGACAAACTTGTTCCTCAGGGGATGCAGCAGCACTGCAGCTGTTGTGGTGCTGTGAACAAGCCGCCTCCTCTGAGTGCTGAACGTCCCACAGCATTTTCCACAGGGCCACAAGGGACCCAGGCTGTTCTGGGCACACACCTCACCCAGCAACACCAACCCACCCGTGGCAGCCGGCCCACACCAGCACTGATAAAGTTTACCCAAGTTCCCCATTTCACCAAGAACTCAGTTCTCTAATTACGAACCAGAGGAAAATGATCTTGTCCTCAGCTCTACCCCTCCTCTCAGAGCAGCACTTGTGTTCAAGGCCAGCCCCGCTCAGTGCACACAACATTGAACACGAGCCCAGCGTGGCCTCCCACGCCCGTGTGCGGTGCCGCGAGCACGGGCTGTGACAACACCAGCTCTGACACCGCTGCCACCAACACGTGTCACTGGGGGAGCTGCATCCCCTGTGGGGGACCCAGAGCTAAACCCAACACTGCTGTTTAAAATCCCCCCTCTTGCAGCTCGGACAAATCCAAACCGAGAATCTGTGGGTTTCCAGAACAATTTATTTCTCTAAGTCAGGCCCTTGGAGAGCAGGGCCTAGGTTGTGATAAACCAACACGGAGAAGATTTAACAATTTCATCATTTAATAAGTGATTTTCACTACATGGTATTGTACACTGTCATCTGTTCAAAAAAGATCAACAGCTTTTAAAAAACAAGATTCTGTGAGAGATTTATATAAACTGGTGATCAAGAGTAACACCTCTGGTTGGCTTATCGAGTTTCTGGGTTTCTTTGTAGAACAAAGTCTTTAGGCTGAAATGCACAAACCCCTTCCAGCAGATCCTGAGCCATTTCTGTCACTCCCAGAGCCATTTCTGTCCCTGCCCTGGGACTGCTGTCTCAGCACTATGATCTGCTCCATGGAACACAAGGAAACTGTACAAATGTGTTCACTCTGAGCATGGACAAGTGTTTATGTGCTATTTCCAGCCAGGACTTCCTTTTCTCTCCGAGAGGAAGGTGTGGATGGGAAGCCCGGCCAACTCGGCAGGGGGGTCGTGTACAAACGGGTTTCTAAGCAAACTTTGGCTTCAGGAAAGAGACACAAACACTTAAAATAATGGCTTTAATTGTCATTTGAAGTATAAGGAGAGGACCGTGTGTCTGAATTAAATATACATCCTACCAGTGATGCTGGCAAGGTTGAAGGTTATTCCTAATGTCAACAGTAATAAAAACTAGAGACAAGACAGTAAAAGAAAAGCAATCCCTTTAAAACAAAATTTAACGTAAAAAAAAGTTCACAGTGGTTTGTATAAACAGTATGTAATCGCTGACAGGAACAAATCTCTACTCTCACAGCACACGAGTGCCCTCTTTAGATCCTAAAGAACAAGATTTACACTACTCATGGTACAGTCCCAGCAGCCAGTGCCTTACCCGGCTGGCAGGGGATGCTGTGGAGCTGTGCTGCTGTAACACCGACAAAAAGGGGACTTTGAAACTCTTTTCCTGGGAGGGAGAAAAGTCTTTCATTCGCTGTTACAACCAGCAAATGCCATTCATCAAATGGAAAAGGAAAACCACAAACACGTTATCTATTTTGAGCAAGCTGAACAGCACAACATGACAGGTTTAAAAATGGAGGTTATAGACTATGATACAAGTCCCAACAAGGCAGAGCCAAGTGACTATTTCTTGGCTTGTTTTGTGATCATACCCCTGGGAGGTGTTACGGGTCTGCTGGAATTGGGCTTCTTCTTCTCTGCAGGTTTCAAGATCTGAAAAGACAGTGGGGTCATTTAGCAAAAGGCTTTAGCTGTTTTCCAGTCAAATTTCCCAATTCAATAATTCACTCAAAGGTGTTATATGGGTCTTCTGGACAAGTCTAAACGTGTCCAGAATTCCCTCTCTTTTCTGCTCTGAGCTAGGCCAGGGCTTGGAGCAGCTGATCCCAGAGCCCACACTAGTGGGACCAGGCTGACAGCCAACAGCTTTGCCTGGGTGATTTAATTCCAGGGTAAAACAGTTCATCTAATCACACCAGCACAGGCTTATCACAGTTTTGAAGACGTGACTGCAAACACTGCCCTGTCCTACATGTGATAGCTGTAAAGACTTATTTGGAACTATTATTGTTTTTTAACAATAAAGCATTGATGCAAAATTCCACAAATTTAACATGCGACCTCACTAACTAGGAGGTAAAAACGTTTAGCTACTGTACCTGGAAAGAGCACATTAGTGTTTCATCCACACTCATCATGGCACCCGCGTTATCAAATTCTCCACAGTAATTTGGGGCAGAAAAGAGAGTTACCAACTGCCTTTTTGCAAAAAACTCGTATCCATCTTCAACAACCTTTAGAGAGAAAAGCAGAAGTGTTAGTCTGGGCAGATTCTTCCTGCCAAGGTGCAAAGCAGCTTTACCAGAGGATGTGTTTAAGGAGCATAAGTTCCAAACTTTTACATCAGAACAGGAACATCACAAGAACCAGTTCAGCAACAGAGTCCATTAGCATTGAGAAAACCCTTGTTCAAGAGTCACAGTTTTTATGCATTAAGGAAACATGTTCATTACAAGAGCTGTTAAACACTGGGACACATTCAGAAATCCTCACAGATATTTACAATTTGGCTGGACAAGACCCTCAGCACCTCGGGCTGAGCACGTGTGTGCAGGGCTGGACCAGGTCCTCCTGAACCTAAACTATTCTCTGGTTTAAAGTACAAAATGACAGTACCTGATGAGCTCTACATATGAGATCCAAATCATGCTTATGGAGAAACTTAGCAACCACTTCAGCACCAAAAGTGAAGGACACTCCTCTGTCATTTTCACCCCAGCCCAAGACGTCCTTGTCAGGGTCAGACCACAGGAGGTCACACAGGAGACCTTGGTCTGGTACATCAGTGGGCCGCATGATTCGTCTGATCTGCTCCATCGACTGCAGGTCTGGTGACAAACCTGTCAGAGGTAAGACACACACAGTCCACATGTCGGTCCAGCTCTGCTCTGCAGGACTGACGTGTTCCTTCAGGACAAAAATACTCCGTATTCCAAGTGATTCACCGCTGCCATTTTATGCAGTTCAACGGCGACATTAAACTGGCATTTTTTTAATCCAGTGTTTGTTTGAAGGCATTTGTAACAGAAGACAAGTCACTTCCTAGGAGATTTACTGGAAGCAAGATAAGCAAAGCCATTTCCATGTTTTACAGGATTACAATAATCTCAATAATACTGTGCAAGTGTCTGATAAAAGAGCTGTTAAGTAAAAGAGGCATTTACACCAGAAATCACAGGGTATGTTTACTGTGATGATCAGGCCTAGTAAGATGAAACACAGTATCAAGCCAATCTCACATCATTTTTCACTGATGTGTGTCCCTGGGCAACTGTAATGGCTGGCAAGTGATAAAACATTTAAGGTGCAGTACGTATTTTATGCCCTCAAAAAGCTGCATGGAGCAGGTATCACAAGGCACAAGCCCATGTGTACAAATTAAACCTGCCAGGTCGTAGAGGGCTTTGAGCAGCCTGACCTGGGAAAGACATCCCTGCCCGTGGCAGGGGGTTCTACTCAGTGATCCTCAAAGGTGCCTTCCATCCCACACCACTCTGATTCAGAACAAACTCCTAGTCAGAAGTCTACAAACCCCTACAAGGATATTTTACTCTAAAGGAGAGTCTATTAAACACGTGTTTTAGTGGAAAAGGAAAAGCAGATCATTGTGTCCGAGGCTACAAAACTGCCAAGCTCTGTGATTCACAAAACTGACACATCAAGCCCAACCCTTCCTCCTACAGGGGCCAAGGAAGAGAAAAATCCCTGAAGTTTTGAAGCTTCAGCAATGTAAACATGAAAATGCCATGACTGATACTGAGTATCCAGTTCCTCAAGTATCACCTAAGGACATGACTTACCCCCGTGACAGCAGAATATTTTCTCATCCACAATAGCTGCAATTGGTAAACAGTTAAAACAGTCTGTGAAGGTTTTCCACAGCTTAATATTGTATCTTCTCTTACCTAGAAGAGATTTGGGAGAAAAAAGTCAATATGCTTTTCCAACACCACAACCAACCTAACGTGGCTGCCTTAAGTTTATTGAGACTTGCAAAAGGTCAGCACAAAAGCCTATACACAATTTATCTTCTGACACCCACTGACTTATTTAATTGCTTCAAAGACAGTTGCAAAGGTCTCTCATTGTGGCAGAGCTCTGAGAACAGCACAAGTCTGTTCAACTGGATGGCATTCCCCTGTTGGTAGCCAGGCTCTCCAGTCCCAATTTTGCTTTGGAAAGTTATCCCTTGGAGAATTTCAGAAAATCTTGCCGTTTTCTTCAAGGGAAGACAGAAATTCTTGAAAAGCAGATTTTCTTTAAAATTCTGCTTTACCATATAAAGTCACACTCAGCAAAGAAACGGGACTGAAAAACGAAACAGGGACCGAAAAACGAAATTGCTACAGTTTTACGAATTTCAAAAGGACTCTCCCAACAGATACAAACTCTGAACATTTTTCGATCTATGACTAAGCCTGTGATTAATCTCTGAAATACCACACACATCTTTGTTTCCTCACTGGAGGAGAACAAGACACAGAGAGCACATCTTGTAAGCTGCAAGCCAAGTATGTCGCACCACACAAGTTGTGACGTGCTTCAGCGCACAATTAATTTAACAGTATCATCTCCTCTACATCATCTGGATTAAGTCACAGCCTTTGAAACAGGAACATACATTTCTACTTCACAGCAAAACTGCCTGTTCTGCTCTGGTGATGTCTCTGTACAGCCCCCATCACACCCCCCAGCAGAGCCAGGGCTGGTGACGGCTCAGCCACACCGTGTGTGTTCAGAAGGAGCCCAACGGTGCCAAAGAAATACCAGCACCTCCTTCATCACCAGGCTGACACACTGCTCCAAGTAACACCTCCTGCAGCTGAAGGCACCTACTGACACACCAAGGAGCTGGTGCTCAGTCCAAGCACTGTCCCACTGATGGCTGCACAGCTCTGCCTCGTTTAGGAAAGGGGACACTGGTTTTGGCCAAAGCAACAGCACACGGTACAGCAGGGCTGCATCCAGGGAAGGGCCACGGCTGGGGATTCTTTTTTAACACTGCAGAGTTACAGGTCTTAATATGAAATAGGTGTCAAGCACTGTAACATAACCACAGCAAGACCAGCCCTCACAAGAATACAGCACCACCCCTCAGACTGAAAGAAAGAGATGAACTGTTGTGAATAACACATCAAGTTACATTCTCTCATCTCTCATTAGATGACCTCATCTTCTGAATTTTACCACCGAGAACTGTTAGTTAACATGGCAGCCAATAAATAAAATTACCCAGCTGGTTGCTGATTTGTATGTGAGGATCAGACTCCCAACAGGATCAGGGAAAGGACACTTCCCTTCCTAAAATGGGTCAATGGCCCCTCTAAAGAGCACGTGAGAAGGGGCACTGCAAGTTCAGAAAGAACCATCTACCTCTGCAACACCAGCACCTCCTCCCCTGCTGTCTCCAGCCAGAGAGGCTGTTACTGTAACACGTCTGTTACTCACATTCATCATAAAACCCATAAATTCTATTGATGCTGGCACATTCATGGTTCCCTCTGAGGAGGAAAAAATTCTCTGGGTATTTGATTTTGTAGGCCAACAGAAGACAAATTGTTTCTAAAGACTGTTTTCCTCTGTCAACGTAATCTCCGAGGAACAGGTAGTTGCTTTCTGGTGGAAAGCCTCCATATTCAAAGAGTCGGAGCAAATCATAGTATTGTCCATGGATGTCACCTGCAACGAGATTCAGACACAACACAGAAGTGACCCTTCACTACATTCTCTGATTTATTCTAGAGAAAATGATAGACGCTTCAGAAAGAAAAAAGCCTGCAGTTACATACTGCCCATAATGTACTTAAAATTACAGTAAATATGTGTAAGATCATCTCATTTTAAGTTTGACATCTATGCAATGCAATGGTTAACAGCACGAAGAAATAGCACGTAGCTACTTAAAAATGTTCCCTTGTATAAAACAAAATGAAGGTTCCAAGAAACCAACTGTGTTTTCTGGAAACAGTAATTCAAATTCTAGCAGTGAAGCTGCATCAAAAATGAAATTGGTATTTCTGCCTTTAGTTTAAATCATGGGTTTGTTTCTGACAAGCAGAATGCTAAATCATGATTTTAGACTACCCATGTTATAAATATTGAACAAGCTGCTTCAATTTGAAGTAAGTCCTCGGTGTTAGAGTAGGATAAAATACTGTTTGCTGGAAGCTTTCAAAAGTGCATTTACTGAGGCTTTTATGTTGACATTCTTCATTCTTTTAGCATAAGCAGACATGTACGTGTGTGCAAAATGAGCACTGCTGTCTGCAAGTGTGGTGAAACCAAACTAGAAAGTAATTCCAAGAAACAGGATAGAAATTTAAGTTTGCAGCAGGATTTTAAAATATTGTCAAACTACTGTTCAACGCTGTACAGCAGCTACTGCAGTTCCTCACTGTTTCCCCTTGTTCACAATGGGCCAAACGTCATTTAATTGATACAGAAACTCCTTTCCAAAACTTCCTGTGAATCCCTTCCCCAAGACCTGGTGAAACTGGACCACTTACTTTTTGGGTTTGGAATATTCTGGTCCCTGCACCAACTCCCACATGTTACCTCCTCCCCATTCCTCTGCCCTAGGTATCCAGCAGGGTTTTATTTTCCCTTTTGCTACAATTACTTATCAGTTCCACTGTTAGTAAGTGAAAGTAGCATCCAGTATTTGTTCTCTAAGGTCTGCATTGACCTGACACACGCCCGAAGACCAAACTAAAAAAATCACAGTACTCACCACAGATTTTCAGGGGAGCTTCAAGTTCTAGCAGAATAGGCTGACTCAGAAAGATTTCTCTGGATTTCAAGCACAGTCCTCTAATTTCATTCTCTTGGAGTTGCACGTTTTTGCCCGGTTTTGATCCTCGCACTGTCAGAAAGAGTCAGAAATCAGTTATCAAGAGCAGCAACATCCCCAGGGTTATGTTAAGAGCCTGACTAAATGCCAGCGTAGCACTGAAGGAGAAGGTACCAGGGTAGGATGAGGCTGCCGAGGTGAAACACAGGGCCATGCTGCAGGGAAAGGGGAGTGTGTTCTCTTCCAACACAGGGCCATGCTGCAGGGAAAGGGGAGTGTGTTCTCTTCCAACACAGGGCCATGCTGCAGGGAAAGGGGAGCGTGTTCTCTTCCAACACAGGGCCATGCTGCAGGGAAAGGGGAGCGTGTTCTCTTCCAAGCCCGTGTTACTTTCATTTAACAGAATTCATGGCTCAACACTTCCCCTGTTCAATGCCACATTTTAAACAGCAACAGTTTAGTTCTATTTAGCTATAAACCCATCTCAAACAATGTGACTATATATATTTTATTCCTTTAATGAAGCAGTTACACACTTGAAAGCTGTCTGAACCTGAGAAAAGGGCGACTGCCATTCGATCACCACAGCACAGCTCAAATGTGTGAGCTCCCCTAAACCAGCACAGCACCTGGCCCAAGAGAGTGCCCATAAATCCTGTACTGCCCCGTTCTACATTGTAGATGCAAAGGTGGAAGATAAAGGAGCACATGACTGGAAGGCCACGATAATAGTTAAAGAAACAGTTTTGGATCACAAAGACAAAACAGCTCTCCTTATCACTGCCTTTTGAGCACAGTAAGACAAGTGAGCAGATCTATGTCCCAGCCCCAGGCCACTTCAACCTCTCAACTCCCCTCCTTCACACCCCTCTATTACCTCTTCCATCTCCCCCACTGCAACAATTTATAGTAGTTGGTTCCCTTTAATATCCATTAAAGTTTCCTGCTCTGGACAAGGACACCAGACTGGCCTGAACAAGTTTCACACTCCCCTTTGTGTTGCCCAGAAATACAAAGGACATTTCTACAGCAGCAATGCTGTAACTGTGGCTCAGATGGCACACAAGAGCATTTATCAGGGTTAGGATAAGACTAAACAAAAACATTTCTGAGTATGTCATTAGTGGTGAAGATTATTTTTATTTGGCATCAAAACCAGAGACAACACGGAACACTGATAAAGCTGAAGGGGAAAAAAAGCAGTAAGAGCAGTAGTCATTGTCCAGGATGTAACCCACTGGTTTAGCTGTATCAAAGCCAAAGGAGCTGAGAACTTGAGCCTCAGCTGCCTGGAAATGCTCTGCCAACACCTCCAGAAACAAAATCACTACACTGGTAAGGCTGCCCAGTTAAGGTGACTTACTGTGAGCAACTCCTATTGCACTGAGATTGAAGAATCTATGCCCCATCCAAAAAGGTTTGGTCTTTAATCGCAAAAAAAGCAAGCAACAATCCTTCCAAATACCTATGCGGTATTATCTTCCTGAATTCCTAAATAACCTCTTTGCCAGCCACCATTTCAGCCTGTTTTACCCCAGTGAGAGATGTGGAAGGTGCAGATGACTCAGATCCCTGTACTGCCACCGTGGGCCTTGTGCTGTGTGGAGCCAAGTGAGAACTGCAGCAGGAAGGGCGGGGGGTGCTCGGGGCATGTTTTGGGAACAGCACGAACAGACACAGTTGTGTTCCAATTTCTCATCAGCACAGAAGCTTCCGACTTCTACGCAAGCCCCTGATCAAGAGCAGAAATCATTGTTCAGTCAGTGTGCATCTTATCCAGACCATGAATAAAAATGACTGTGCAATATCCATACATAAAATCACGTGCCAGATATAACCCCTACCCACCCTACAGTGTTACTGCTAAAACAGTTCTTCCCCGACTCCCAGAGACCCCAGGCACGGCAGCACCAGCTGCCCTACAGAACCACAACACCCTAAACCACACAACCTGTCCTCAAACAAGCTTCCAAATTAAACCTTAGTTCAAATTACAATGTATACTGACAGTGACATGATTGTAGGTCAAAAGTCAGGGCTTTAACACTGTTATCTCTCAAGCAATACGTGCTCCTTTATTCTTCCCTGCCCACCACTGACATTCCATGCTGGCACTGGAATTACCACTGCACTTCATGTCTTCCATTAAAATATCTGAAGTAATGAAGCATAAAAATGGAAGTTAAATCTTTGTCACAGCAGTTTATCACGCATGAGGCTTTTCATCTACACAGTCATTTTTTCATCCATACAGTAATTTTCCAAAGACTCCTGAGCAACAAGCAAGTCACTCAAAATGCCAAATATCCAGAAGCTATAAAGAACAGAAATTTTTAGAATTAAGGGATAAGCTCGCTGAATTATAAATGTAAAACTGATTTCCCCCTAATCTTAAATTTTACCAGCCACCTTTGTTTTTGAGATAATACAATAATATATTTGTAATTAGTTTATGAGAAGCCAAAAATCTGATTTTCCATGATTTTGGTCATGTTAGAAATGGCTAAAACTGAACCCTGTATTTCACATCCATAAATTAAAAAGTACAAAATATTATACAGACTATGTAATGCACTGAGTCACTAAAGCTCATGAATAAAGCATATGCATTAATTTTTGCTAAAAATTAAATGAGGATCTGGAAACTGTTTCAGACACAGGTTTTCTAAGTTTCTTCAATACATTTTCGTTGAACTGGTATAATCCTCATGCTGTTTTAGTCACCTGCTTCTAGAAAACTGTGACAAGATGCAATGGTGCTCTGCTGCAGTTCCCAAACTCAGCAGCACAGGCAGCAGACGGATGAAAGAACAGGACAGTTTGGTTCAGCTCTGCCTGCCAGTGACATTGTCACCACTGTGTCCAACAAGGAACTGGCACAGAAGAAATGAGTGTGTTCAATTCCTTCTAACATTGACCTGTAATATCCTGAAAAGCTGGGAAATAAAGTGGGTTTGGCTTCAGCAGAATTGAATAAGCAGAAGTGCATGTTGGTTTGAGGAATCTGTATTTTTAGTGCAAAGATTTTCTCGTCCACAATGAAAGAGCTGGCACGGAAATGCAGGATGTTTAGTCTAATGACTCCTTAAAAGGTTTCTCTGAGTCTTCAAGTTACTCAGGCCCTCTAAGAAAGGCAAAAATAATATACTATGAAAAATCTGGTTTTGTTTACAGTTTCTTTTCTCTGCTTTGGATCAAAACAAGGCAGCTTGCAGAGACCAGACAGTACGATACTAATTGACAGCTTGGTCATAAAGTCAAAAGAGCAGCTCAATAGTCCTGTACAGGCACATCTGTTCTTTCAAAGCATAAAAAATAACCTCTCAGAAACAACAGTCTGGAGCTGACAGTGAAACAAGCTAAAGATTAATCAACTGGGGAAAAAAGCCCATTTCAAGTAGTATTTTATTTGTGTCTGAACAACTGCTGCAGTATTTCCAGACAGCAAAATATTCCCACCCTCTTTTAGGCAGAAATGCTCCTGTTCTTAAAAATAATTTCCTGAGAGCCTAAATTTCAGTGTCCAGTCTGGGCAGTTTCCTAACAAGTAAAATCTTTTCTACTGTACAAGTATGAGAAGTTTTGGAAAAATAAAGCTCTCCACTGGATGGAAAAGACTACAGAAGACATCTCTCCCTGGAACCTGGAAGATCTCTGGAGAAGTACTGCCGAGAACACAGGTTCTACTATTAAAATTAATGTTGGCTTCCAAGACAAGGATAAAAACTGCCAGAAAACAGCAACAGATACCAGCTCTAAAATTAGCGTATTATAAACGGTGCAGTACGGCAGGCGCCCAGCAGAGGGGGAAAAGGAAGGAAAAGGAAGAAGAGCGAGAACTTAAGGCACCCCTGTCATTTTGGCGAGAGCAAACAGAGCGAGTACAGAGCAAGTACAAAGTGTAGCTGCAGCTGCCAGGAGTTACAAACCACCTGACATCCAGGAGAACTGTTCTACATTTCCTTGGGAAGGATAAATGGGTCAGGAACTGACTGTTGTACGTTCTAGATCCCACGGAGCACATCCATGCAGAGTACAGACTCCTACCCCACATCCCCTCCCGAGCCTTTTCCAACATTCACTTTGGTGCCACAGTTCTTCAAGGTTATTATGAAAGGGATGATAATTAGGAAAGTATTCCAAAATAGCAGAAAGTTCAAAAATGCCAGAAATTTCAGTGATCCAAACATCTCATTTCCCTTCAGTACTGCATTAAAAGCAGCAGTTGAAAAGCTGCCAATTGAAGTGAGAAAATTAACCTGTCCTACAGAAAATGTTTTAAGGAAAACATTCTATCTGCAGGTCAGTTAATATTTTTGGCTTATTAAACAAGTCTCTCAGTTTTACCATATTTTACATTAAGATGCCTGCAATCCCAGTGACATTTCCAAAAATACTGCAGGTTGGTTTTAATCTCTTTAGCAGCTCCCAATGACAGTTTCACAGTCAGTTTTGCACCACAGGCACAAAGGGAATAAATAACTTGAAAGTGGTTGATGTAAAAAAGGTTTTACTTTACTGCAGGCACTACCAGCTTTGATCAGATCACTTCAAATTCAAAACTGAAACGGAAAAGCAACTCCTCTGTATAAGCCTCTAAAAAGAAAAAGTTCCAGTCTGCTTTCTAGTATGTCAGAAGTTCACAGAGTGTTATCAAATGGAAGATTCTGCGTGACTGCAAATTTTTCATCTTGTAATGTACTTCCCCATGCAGACAGATGGAGAGCAACAGGTCACAAACACTGATCACAAACACTCAGAGATGACAAATTCCTCCACTTCACCGACTGGGCAACAAGCACTGAATTTAACAGACTGAATCCATGGCACTGATAAGAATCTAATCCTCAGTTTTGGAATTGAGAGTTTCTATTTCCCACTCTTAGAAACTGCTGCACCACAGCAGGAAACAATTAACATTAAGCTACACAAACTATGGAAAATTATATGTTTAGAGGTCAAAAAGTGCTGGTTGTCTACAAGAAACCTCATCACAGCATCCCAACTCACCCACAAGTGAAATGTGAGACATTTTAGGTTAACATCTCTGAGAATCAGACTCCTATCTCAGTACACAAAGCTAAAGAACAAGCAACCCTGCAGACCCAGTTAATGCTGTATTTAGCAGAAAGGTGAAAAGAATTCAGAGAGCTGCATTTGTAAGAAATGGTCTTCTCTGTTGTCAGCAAAAGTTTATCCATGCTCTTTAGCTCAACTATTTTTAATAACTCGATGGTAATCTTCCCCTATTTAAAGCAAATTAGAGAGAGTATGTCCTTGACAGCTCTACAACGGGCTTTACTGGGAATAGAAATCTGTGGGTGTATAAACAGAAATGTTTGAGGATTTAAGAGTCTTTTTGCTGATTTTAGTGCACTAACCAGGATTTCAGCTTTCAGAATGGCTGCCACCATTCTATCCTTGCATGGCTTTCTGTAGAGTAGCCTCCATTCATTAGTTAGTTTTCCCTTAGTGCTTGCAGAGGATGCAGCACAGGAAAGATTTTCAGAAACACATTTCAACTTGGGTTCACTTATGTCTGTTGACATTGCTGTTATTTTACCCTGTTATTTATTGTTACCATGGTAGGACTAATGTGCTTCAATCTTGTTTTCTAAATATGTTACTGTGAGCTCCAAACCAGACCCTACTTATCTGGAAAAGCTGCCAACTCACTCAGTGAAGGAAATGGATAAGGGGCTCAGGTCATAGGAACACCACCTGACACGACACGGAAAGGAAGCCACACTCACACTCAGGGAATCAGGATTTGTCACTCATTCTTTACTGGGAGCTGAGCAGGAATTCTGCCATTTCCTGGAACCTTTTCCAAGACCATACAGGTGCCACTGATTTTTCATCTTACAAGGAGCTTGTTTCGGATCTTGTCTCCTGGGAGTTTTGACTCAGCACACGCACAGCTGCAAGCTCAGAAGCACAGTTGCTGCCCACAGCACTCCTGCCAGAAAGGGAGTAATTTGCTCTCGTGTTTGTCCCTTCTTATTCCTCAGGAAAGTGAGTTATGTCCATCAATATTCAAGCCTTTATCCACTATCAAGGACACTTAGGAAACATTTTAATATTCAGTGCAGGATATTATCAGTTACTATATTTTAGAGGCCTTATTCTTGTGATTATTGCAGTTACTAAAAGTGACACCCTGTACTCGTGAGATTGCTCCCAGCAGAACACAACTCTCGTTAGTAAAGAAGGGAACAAATATAAATTCAACTCCAGCAAAAACAGATCAGCATGTTCAATGTTCTAACTGATCATTTTTCCAAGGTTGAGAACAATGTTACTGAAAAATGCTTTTTGTGACATTTCAATGCCAAACAGCTCTGTACTATAAACATGCAGAGCAAGAAAGACTCTTCAAATATTTACCTTAGAATGAGAAGCTGAAGTATATACTTCCAGGCCTTTTAAAGAACAAACTAATCATTTCAGCTAGCCAGCCTAATGTGAGTGGGAGAATATCCACTATGTGGGGGAAAAGTAAGAATAACATCATTTGACCAGAGAAATCAGGACAGAGAGCAACTAAAAATCCCTCACAAATACATTATTAATACCCCATATTAAGGACAAAAGCAAGAGTAATTTATTATTCACCCTTCACTTTGCCTCAACCATTAGAATCACTGCTTCTTCCAACAGTGTAATGCTAAGGCATATGATAAAACAAAAACCTGCCTAACTGTATTTGCTCATTGATTTCCACTGTTTCACCAAGCATCTTCTTAATACTTGGATTTGTTACCTTTAAAAAGGGATAAGCCCCCTGTTCATACCCTTTACATTTCATTAACAAAATCACCTAAAGCTAACCGCTGTAAAAATATGTAAGTATTTAAGGTTTGAAGAGAGCTAAAATGAAATATCAAATTGCTCTAAAATTAAAGCTTGCACAAGGATTTCAGCAACTCAGTTTGTGATCTGATTATTAAATGAGATTTAAAACAGTGGTTTCATGCTTGAGTATGATTTTAATCTGTGTGCAACCCTGTCTGAAGGGGAGATCACTTGAAACAGGGCTCAGGGACGGGCACGTCACACTTTGTAAACTAACATTGATCAGTGGTTCTTCCAGAATTGCACTGAAAAAGTATGATTTGTTTGCTCTAAATTTAAATAGGATGAGAATTCTTACACATGTATCAAATATTGTTCCCCCTTCCATTTAATACCCTGCAGATCACCACCTTGGAAGTTCAGTCCTGTCACCTACCTGGTCAGACCTTAATAATTTCAGGAAAAGGATGAGTCAAGTTAATTTTGAACAACCCAAGAGAATTGCATAGTGATTTGCACAACTTAACACTCTATAAAAAATGCAGTGTTTGCTAAAATGCACCATGATTTTAGAAAAAAAAAAAAAGTATAAAAATGACAGACTGTCACAAAGGTCAATCACTACTCTCTGTCTGGCAAAGATGTTCATAACAGACATTTAATAAAAGCAAAAAAAACCCACTAGCACAGGTCACTAACACTGGTAATTGTTTCAAACATTGAAAGACAATCATTGCCTCAAGGAATCCAAAATCCCAACTGAAATATTAATAAAGGACAAAAATTAATTTCGGTTCTGGCAGCTGATGCAACCTCAGGTAACATCTGTAGTTGAAGGAAGCATCTGTTAAAAGATGTCAGTAAACCTTCTGAAGCCTGATTTATGAATTCTTATCTGCTCCAAACCTCTAATACTGATATAAACTGGGTAAGAACTTAAATTATTGACACCGTATATTTCACTACTTTTTGTAACTTAACAAGAGGAATAATTCAAAATCATTCAGGTCTCTTTCTAGGAGTATTTTATTCCATCCTTTTGATATTAAGAATTTACACTTTGAGAAAATGGCACTAGGGAAAATCAGTAAGAATTGTAACCAATACCTGCAGTGAAACTGGGCATGTATTAATATGTCACCAAACACATGACATACGAGACCTGACATTTACAAGTTGTACTACTGGAGTTTCAGGAAAATCCTGGTCTAACTTTATGAAGGGAAGTCTTTAAATAATTGAAACCAGGGGAGTTTAAATTGGTAACAGGCAAACCCCAAAACGGATCAGAGGAAAAACCTCATTTACTTTTACTTATTCAGTAATCCCATAATTCATCCATAGGATTTTTAACTCCAAATAATTTCTAGAATAGCACTCTTGTTCCTCTGCCTGACCTTTTGCTATCCAAGCATTACACAAGCAAAATCCTGTAAGAAGGAAAGTGTGCAAGAAAGATATTTCTTCACCATTTGTCTCAGCAACATCCCAGATGACTTTCTGCCAAATGTTAAAAAGTTAAATCCCTGACCAAGCTGTTCAAGTGTGAGCCCAGATGAGATGCCCGCCCTGACACACATGAAATGAGGCTGGATCAGCAGAGCTTCCCCCTCTGAATAATTATGATTTTCCTTGATGCCTGGAAGAGAATTTTTCACCGGCGACTTCTCAGCCTTTTGACCTAAAATCAGTCAACCCCAGTCCAGCGCTGACCCCCGCAAGCGAAGGAACGATGCTGCAGACACCCCTGCAACTTCCAGGTTTTCCTTTGATTTAGGAACTCCCAGGCAACTCTTTTCACCCCCATAGCACCAACAATACCAGACAATAAGCCCTTCCACAGACTGTCTGAAAGACCAAAACCCAGCCCTCGATTCACACCTAAAACCCCACCATATGTTACGAGTTAAGAGCCAAAATCCTGTGGCAGCGTTAATGCGAGCAGCTAATCAAAGCTAAACCCAGGGTACACGGCAGATCCCTCCCGACTTGCTGAAAAGCTGCCGAAAAACTCTTTAAACGCGCTGGGTCTTATTTCCAGAGCCCCACGGCTGCCCAGCCAAGCCCTGACCCCATGTGCATGTGTGAAAGGCAAAGAGAACGCCCCCGGCTTTTTAAAACACCTTCCCACGAAAATAATACTGAATTAAGCATCCCCCTCAGAGCCGCAGGGGGACAGCCGGCTGGGCTCAGCATTACACCGGGGGGGGGGATCAGGAGGCAGAAACACGTCGGAAACACGCGGGCTGAGGGGAAAGTTGGGGCTGCGGAGGCAGAGCCGGGCGGGGAGGCGGCGGCGGCGACCCCGGGTAGACAAAGCGCCTCAAGCCCCTCCATTTTGGTGCCCCCTCAGCCCCCGCCGGGCGGACAGGACGCGGCGCACAGGCCCGGCCGCCACCCCCACACACACACACCCCGCCGCCCCCGACCCTCACCCTCCAGCAGCCGTTGGATGATGCTGTCGATGTTGAGCTTGTCTATATCCGCCATCGCCTCTCAGTGGCCGGGCGGAGCCCTCCCCGCCGCTCCGCTCGCGGCTTAGCCGGCCCCACGTCTCTCTCCTCGCTCTGTCTCGTTGTTGCCCTTCCTACTGCGCGTCTTCCCTCGCGCTCTCCCTGTCCCCCCCCCACCCGCCCCCTCAGCGCAGACCCAGCACCGAACAAAATGGCCGCCGTCCCCTCCGCGAGCGAGCCCGGCGCATGGATACTACGCGCGCGAGGCGCCTCCCCGGGAACCGTTTATAGGGCGGGCGGGAAGAAAGGGTGCGATGACGACCATCCGCGGGATCCTTCCGCTGCCGGCAGGGGAAGTAGTGCGGCGGTGCCGCCTCCCGGTGTCGCGGCTGTTGCGACGGTCGCGTTGTGGTGGCGGTCACAGAGTCACACAATCGATTAGGGTGGAAAAGACCTATGAGATCGACCGATGAACCTATGACCGATCACCACCTTGTCAGCTAGACCGTGGCACCAAGTGCAACGTCCAGTCTGGCCCTAAACAGCCCCAGGGATGGTGACTCCACCACCTCCCCGGTTCCAATGTCTAATCGCCCTCTTTGTGAAGAAAGGCTGGTCCCATGTAGGGTCCCTGAGGGCCTGGGGAGTCCAGGGAACTGGAAGGGGCCACCATCACCTTCACCTTCTTTCCCCCAGCCCCACGTGCCCCACACGCCTTGTCCCTGCACACCATGAGGGAGACAGTGGCTGCAGGCAGGGTTTTGGTGCTGTTCACCCCATTTTAGGGCAGGGGGAACACATCCCTCATATCCTTCACCTCACACCCAGCCACCACTGCCTCACAGCTGGAGGCAACGTGGCCTGAGCAGCCCTTTGGCTCCTGAGCACCTTCAGACATGTGGCTCTGCCCCTGCAAATACTTCAGAAACAAGCACACAACACTTTAAAAACCCTTATGGATGAAGAAATCAGCATCCTCGTCCAAAAGCATCCTGCTATTTTATTTTACACATCTACTATTTTGTTCTGTATGTAGCTACAGCTTGGCTACAAACAATTAAGTGAGGTTATGCTCACGACCTGGAGCGCGTTTGCCAGGGAGACGGGCCGTGCGGGCCCTTCCCACTGTTCACTTTGCATCTCTGATTGAATATTGTTTAATTGCTTTATTTACTCCTACTTTAATTTGCAGGGATGGCTGTGTCAAGCCCTTTCCTCCTCCCCTCCCCTCCCTGCATGGATTGCTCCCGCTCTGCCTGGCGGATTCCTCCTGCCGACAGTTATACAATATTCATTACGGCTTATTGCCGTGGTGGGGCTGGAGCAGAGTTCAGATCCGTGAGGGCGATAAAGCAAAGGACTTGCAGTCTCAGCACACCTCAGGTCTGCGGGAGGAAGGAGATAAGAGGATGCAGAGTCTACCTGAAACACAGGCTCTTGCCCCTTGCCATCACAGCCTCAACGCTCGATTTCCCCGAGCGAACCTTATCGTAATGAGCACGCCCAGGCTGATATGCTAATCTTAGTCACGCTGGTGTAAACCCAAAGTAACCCCGTTGAAAACAATAGAGTTACTTCAGATTTACTTCAACGTGACAGCCTTTGCAGATTTACATCTATTTTTGTGCTGCACCTTCCCGGGGAACGGCCCCCTCCGGCTCTTGCACCGAATGCTTTCTTTCTCTTTCAAATCCTTTCTAATTCTGCGGGGCGAGTTGTTCTCTTGGACTTAGCTGAATTATTTAACAAGGAAAATTGGTCGTGTGTTTCCAGAGGAACCTTCCTGGCCTTGTTTTCCTTGCTGAAAATACCTTCTTCTTATGTCATCCTGAGGAGCTGTTACCCCCTCTCCAGGGATAAGTCATTTGGGGATCTGAGCACCTTTAGTGGGGTCCTGAGTTGCTTTCAGTCCTGTCAATGCTCTGGGAAACAGGATGGAGGGGGAGAGCTCAGGAACCCGGGTGCAACCCAGGAGATGTACTTGGGAATTCACTGGAAACTCCAGTATTTCTGGAGGGAAGGATCCAGCCCTTCAAAAGACGCTGGTCAGGGCAAAGAATCCGCCTCACTTGCTGAACCATATCAGGCAAGGTCCAAAGCACTGTCAATTCTTGTTAAAAGAGGCGTAGCCAGAAGGAAAGAAGAGAAATGACACATAAATGCGAATCTGTTGAGGCCTCGTCATCACCTTGATAACCAACGAGCCTTGTTACAGCTCCGAGTCCCAATGGCAGCTGCCAACGCCTGGTGTCCTATTTGGAGGGGCTGGATTTTTGCTCAGGGTTTTTCTCATTATCATAAAAAATAAGGACCCTTCCTTAACAGCCATAAACTCTGTGGAGAGCCAGAGGTATTAAAATGCCACGACAAAATTATCTTTTTAATAAGCCAACTTTTCTCTGCTGGAAAAAACAAGCCTCGCCCCATGCTCTGATTAGAAAAGGGACCCAGCCAAGGTGTTATAAATATCCTGAAAGTATTTTGTTCTCCGGTGTTGCTCACAACAATGATTTATTTCTAGAGGGGGAACAGATTTATTTCCAGAGAGGGAACAGTCAGGGAAATCCCTTTGTCCTTAAATTCTGCACATGGGCTTTAAACATTCCCTGATTTTGAAGCTCACTGTTCATATACCAGCCTCTCCACCCCTTCTTTCTATTTGTCTACAATTTTCATTCTGCTTTGCTAAACACATGGTGATGTATGATTTGCCTCACTCACAGCTCTGAGACTTTGTGTCTTTTCCTCCTTTCCCCCCTTGAAATTCACAAATGACCACTTTGGTAACATTCCTTGGAAACCTCCATGTAAAATATCTTTCCCCAGTGATTTGTCCTCACTCTCTCATGCACATGCTGCTTTGTTATTGCATGGTTGCTAATAATCTGGTTAAGCTTAATATATATCTATATTATATGTATGATACCTACCTATGTGCAGGAGAAAAATGAGGTTTCATTATTGTTCTGTATATAAATATATAAAAATATATACACGCATATATACTGTGTGTATAATACATATTTACACTACATATACACACACATACATGTATATATGTGCAGATAATAATGAAACACTCCCTATTTTGTCCCTGTCCATAGGCGAGTCCTAAGAAATCCACACTTCCCCTCACCTTAAGTTACGTATTTGCTAAGCCTGTGAAATTCAGTGTGTTTGTGTACATTTCAAACAAAGATCTACATGGGCTGTTCAAACACTGCCAAAACAAGACTGGGTGACTTGTGGGTCAGATGTTATTTTTCCTAACCTGATCCACAGCCAGCACTTCAATGTTTTCATAACTCCTACTGTTTGCATCCAGATTACCTGGTGTTACAATCAAGATAAAGCCTTTCTGCACCTGCTTCTTGCTTCTGACACCTGAAACATTTTGCTACCCCCCAAATTGCAGCTGCTGCAGAGTTTTGGGAGTGGAGGGTGCCAATTTGTCAGACAAAAGAGGAGCAGCTGGAAGAGCAGTGAGGATGAGCTGGAGATGGAAGGGTCTGTGTCCTGTTCCAGAGGGAGCTGATGACGCACGGACTGGAGTTTTCTTAGTGTCATGTTTTATTTACAAAACACACAGTGCCACGATCTCCCTCCAGCAACAAACCCCGTGGATCGTGCGGGACCTGGCGAGGAGCTCGGGGCTGGCGGATGCTCCCGAGCCTCCGGCGTTGCCTTGGGGCTCTCCGAGGACTCAAACCACGTGCAGAAGCTCAGTGAAGACTCATTCCCAGACAACCAGCAAGAAGATTCCTGCTGGAGACTCTGTTACACTCTCTCTTCTCGCAGATGTACCCAGCACACCAGAGCCAGGCCTTGATTCCCACTGTTTCCCAGGCTCAACAGCTGGTTTCTCTCTGAAATCTCCCCCCCCCAGTTGTCAACGACAATGACAAGCCTATCTCAAGTTTGTTAAAATTTTTGATAACTGATGTTAGAAGATTCAGCTCGGAAAATTTAGAGACAGGTTATTTGGACATGAGAGAAATATGATTTGCCATTCCTCCCCCTGTACTGTTTTTCTTTAATTTATTAAAAGTTGATGTACTTCATGGGTTTCTGAAGAAAGGTGATTTCAGATGGAAAACCGGTGAGCTTTGGAAGGCTCAAACCAGCAGAAATACTACCAATAAAATCCTTCTCATGTAAAAATGTCATAAGTCACTTTTTTTCTAATATAGCAGTGACCACAATAGGATTTTTCCTGCTACAGCTGTTTGGATTAAGAAAACACAGCACATACCACCCTTCTGACATGAATCTGACTTTTAGGGCTACACCAGGCACAAGAGCCATTTTGATGCGTCCTGTCTGTGGCTGAGCATCCCTGTCAAGGGTGGTGATTGCTCAGAAAAAGAGGAGAAACAGCTCCAAAGGAGGCTTTGTCCTACTTTAAGTGTAGAACAGCCGTAGCGGATCAGTTGACGCCGCTTTGGCACCAAGTGGAGCCCCGTCCTCCCCTCTTTGTCAGGAATCTACGCTCGGCCAAAGCGAGTTTCATAACCAGCTAGAAAGTTCTTGAGGGCTTCCATGGGGCTCGGCTGAGGGGAAAGGGAAAAACATGGGCAGCAACCAGTGTTGTACATCCAGCAAAGGGCCTTCTCAGCCCCCTTTTCCAGCTGGTTTGTGGTGGGGTGAGGACAATCTGCCTTTTCCCTGTGCTGGGGGGGCAAAGGCGGCGTTGGGGAATGGAGCTGCTTTGTACACCTGGATGTGGTGGTACAGAGGGATGGGAGTTGTCCTGTGGTGTGGAGCAGACTTTGCAAAACAAGGAGAGAAAACTGCTTCTCAAAATGGGACATTTTTGTGCAGCTGCAGTGTCATGTGGCTTGAGAAAGCACCTCATGGATGCTCCTCATTGCACAGGCCAGAAATGCCATTAGCAACCTGGACACGGCCTCAGATTTTACCCCAGCACAGCCCTGCTCCCAGGCTGAGCTGCTTCTCTAATTAAACCTGATGGAAAAAGAGGATCAGGAGGGCTGTCACAGGAGTGGGAAAGTGGAAATAGGATGAAAGTCTGATGATTTGCTGTTGGTCAAACAGCTGCTGTGTCTCCGATGCCTCTGCAGACCCCGTCAGGAGACACATCTCTGAACATGAGATGCAGGAGCAAGAAAGAGATTTCCACGTACCTTAGAGATCCCTAATTCCACCAAGGATTTGGAAATGCAGGTGAAATATGTGGGAAACCCTACCTGCATGTGCCTGAAGGAAGATGCACCTGGGACAGGTAACAAATGTTCAGAAGGCAGTGGCTTGCTGATCCAGGTTGTGTTTTCCCTTATGCTCCTGAACATCCAGAACAATGCCACTGATGGCCCTTGGACACCTGGAATTTCTGCTTAGATACAGCATTTGGAAACATTGTCCACTGTGGAGGTAGCTGCCACGTGTGCTTATTTATTTGTTTCTATTCTCACCTCCTCCTTGCCTGGCAGATTTTCAGGAGCTGGGCTGCTCTTACATAACATTGCGCCAAAATTGGATTCAGAGGGATCCGTGGCTGGAATCACCTTTGATCCCTGGATTCCTTTCTGTTTTATCTGCACAGTTTGGGCACACCATTGTGAGCTGCTGGGGTATCCTCTGCCCTGGCATCCCTTGGGACCAGGTGTCCAGGACGTTGCAACAGTCCTGCCTTTGTCACAGCTGCCTTGTGGCAGCAAATGTGGTCCCACACTGGCTCTCCTGGGCACGCAGCCGCTTCCAAGAGCAGGTTCTCCAGGTCTCCAAGAGAGCATGGCCAGAGTTCAAGCCTGTTTAATTAATGGTAATTATCCGATTGAGGGACTGCATATGAAACGGATTAAACCCATCTGGAATCCTCAGCCTGAGTCGTTCTGAGCCCTGCTCTTGGCTCAAAAACCTGCACCCGCATCCAGAGGATGCCTTAAGCAACTTGAGGAATCCCTCCTTCTCCTGGGATGCTCTCTCCTCCACGTCATAGGTGGCTTCATCCAGGCAAACTGCTGGAACCCCTTGGAGAGGATGTGGGCTCAGCCCAGCAGCAGAGAGGGTGGACTTGATGGAAAGGTGGGCAAGGTTCCCCGTGGCACCCACGTGCTTTGGGTGCTGCTGGGAGCTGGTTTAAAGCAAACACAACCCGAGGAGCTGCAATCCCATCTCAGGGTGACGGCAGAGACAGATCCAAGGGGATGGAGCTGGGCTCTCTCCCGCAGCTGTCTCCAGTCGGGTGCCTTCGGTGACAAATCATGAGTGTTTGGGTTTGGATATGGTGACAAATCCAAGTGCTGTGAAAGATAGTGAGCACAGTAGTGGGGTTTAGCCAATATATTGGCCTTTTACATAAATGCTCCATGCACATGTCCACTGCCAGGCAGCAGGTGAGACCAGAGAGTCAGAAACATTAATCTGGGTGAAAAGGGAGCCTTGGAAACTTGCCACTTTTGTTCCAGTCCCTGCTCCCGGGGAGCTCAATTTTCCCCATCTTTCCCTCCGTATTTTATTTCACGTGATTTCTTTGCATTTTAGAAGTAGATTGCCTTGTTTGCAGCAAGAATGCCCTGCATGTTTGTGTAGTGGGTGAGATTCAGGCTGGGACTGGGTGACATTTCAGCATTGCATCAGCTCCGGGTCAGCCAGTCAGACATGGATGGCTGATGTTAAACTTGTGCCTCAGAGTGAAAGGCTGTGGGCACGGACAGTCCGTTCCTTCCATCTGAGAGGTAAAATAAAGACCACAGGATGAGCCCAGAACAGCTTTGATGATTCAAGGATGCATTCAGGGTTCAAATGTATCATTACATCTTGTCACCAGATTCCCGTCCGGGCAGGGAAGAGACACCCCACGTATGAGTCTACATTCCCTATGAGGCCCAAGGCTCCCATTGATACTGCATGTGCAGTGTGGCCAAATCTGATGCAGGGACAGGTCCCTTCCTGTTATGCATGAGGGGGAAAAGTGGATTTTGAGGCCACGAGGCAGAATTTTAGAAGGAAAGTAGTTTGTGGAAGTTTGTGCGTGCCTGAAATTATCTGATGATAACTGGAACCATTGTAACTTCTCTGGCAAACCTCTTCAGAGTGACACTTCCCAGCACAACCACTTCTTCCCAGGTGGTTCAGCCTGAAATACAAGTCTCTGGAGGTGAAGGAGGAACATCTCCAGAGATGGAGAAATCCTGCTGGGGATCAGAGACTCCTCATGCACTGCACACTCTGCTTCTCTGCAGCCCCCACCAAAGGGCAACGCCTTGGTGGCCTCCAGCCCTTGGGCTCCACTCGCACTCCTTTTCCAATACCCTTTGACTTGCCTACAGAGTTCTTGCTGTGAATTTAACTCTTCTAACAGGGGATGAGGAAGGAAACAGTGAAAGCTGGATTCACACAAGCTCCCCAGGAGAGAGGCCTCACTGGGCAGTGCCTGTGTGGGGGATGCCTCACCCCAGCTCCCAACCCAGTGACCCCCCTCTGCCAAGTGCTACCTTTGTCACTTCTCCCAACACAACCTCAAACAAGTGTTGGATGGTTTTTTTCTCAGTAGCATGTAGGTCACTGCAGAGCCGTAGGGACCTGACAGCTGACATTCATCCTTGGGTTTGGATCCGTGCGTCAGGGTTTCTGGAGGCGATAGAAGTGCAGTTGCTGCTGACACCGACTGCCTTTTGTGTGGCTTCAATTAAATGTCTTTCTTGGTGTGGGATAGTTGCCAGAGCTTTTTTTTTTTTTCCTTCTTTTCTTTTTTTTTCTTAAAGAAATGGTTTTATTTAGACGTATATATAGAAAAAGTCCCACCTGGATTGTTGGAAGGGTTTCAACTGGAACGTAACAGATCCCATATTCTTCTATAAAAAGGTGAGCAGTATTTTTCAGCTGAACTTTTCTCTCTTTTATAGATGTGATTTGGCACACACAAGGCAGAAGCAGAGGCAAGGTCACGGCCCCTCCCAGCTGAGTAAGGAAATCCATGGCACGTGCTGGGACCAGTGATATGGGGGAAGAACTTGGGGTGGACACAAGCTGACCCTTGGCTGACCCCCAAGACTTGCTCATCCCTGGGGTCTGTGCAGGAGCCCTGCGGTGACTTGAAGACCCTGGAGACGCCTGTCCTGGATGCTGTGGAGCCTGCCCTGGTGATGAGGTGCCTTCACAGCCTCTGGAAGAGGACCCATGAGCACATGCGGCTTCTCCCAGTCATAAAATCCCAGAACGATTTGAGTTGGGAGGGGCCTTAAAGCTCATCTTGTTCCAGCCCCTGCCATGGGCAGGGACACCTTCCACTAGACCAGGTTGCTCCAAGCCCTGTCCAACCTAGCCTGGAACACTCAGGGGGATGGGGCAGCCACAATTTCTCTGCTTGGTCTTCTCTGCTGTTTCAACCCAGATCAACACCATCTGTCCCTCTTTCCACAGCAGTGTAAGTGTGGGCAATAGGTTGAAACAAGGCAAGCAGCCACCATTGCCTGTGTCTTCCTTCTTCCTGCACCATTTTAAATTTTGGTTGCTCAAATGACCTTTTCCTGACCTGGGTGTCCCCCTCCCATGCTGCCTGATGTCCCTTGTGCCGTGACCAGGTTCTCCCGTCCCTGGCGCCATCTGTGAAGGAGGAGGTGGGACAAGCCAGCAGCTTTCCCCTGTGGTGTTACACTGTTTGACCACAGACACATTCTAATTAATTTAATTTTTTTCCCCAGTTTGCATTTATTTTTATTATGCATTTACTTATTATCAAGTGTGCATATTGCAGTGCCTTTCTAGCCCCAGCTAGTGAATGGACCCACCCCGTCTCATCCAGACTTCCAGCAGCAGCAGGAGATGCCAGAAACGCTCCCGGAGCCGCTGCACTCTGGCAGCTTAACATTTGCATGAGAAAGCAGGGAGCGGGGAGGGAACAAAACCTAAAGGTGAAGAGCCATGAGTCACTTGGTGAAACTGCGGTACCGCTGCTGAATTCCCCGGGGCTTAAAACCAAGCTGCAAGGAGGGATTGGGAATCCCAGGGGTGCAAAGAGCAAGGATAACAACACACTCGATACTGTGGTGGGAGCTTGGCCACGCTGGCGAGCTCGTTTCTGTTTGGTGTTCTTTACTGTGCTCTGATTAATAAGGAAACTATCATAAATGCCCAGGCTGGGTGAACACATCCCTGTGCTACCACTGATCCTGCTCTGGAAGTGGCTTTCGGGCTGCGGGGTGTCCCCGGCTCCCCTCGGGTGCAGTGGGAGCATGAAGTGATGTTTTAAATCCTCTGCTCACTGCTCCGGGTTCTCCCAAGCACAGCCTTTAAATACTGTGCTGTCAACTGCTTGATTAATTAATGCTCTTCTGTTTCACTTGTTTGATGGTGATGTTCAGTGATGTGACTGAAACTCAGCTCCCAGGGCAGGGACAGGCTCATGCGCTCAAACAGCCTGAACGTGTATTTTTAGTACAACAGTGTTTTCAGCTCAGGATTTGAAGTTTCCGGTCATTTCCTCGTCCCCCTCTGAGTTACACACCAAGTCCTTTCTGCTGTTTATTGCAGATGTTGAGGGTTAAAATAACCTGGGAGTTAAATGCTTGGCTTTTGGAGGGAGAAGGAAACGAGCAGCTGGATGAGCTCTCACTGCTCATTGGCACCAGAGCTTATGGCAAAACTTCCAGGGAGCTCCAGCTGATATATATTACTATAGAAATAATGTCTTGGAAGAGGCACACACAGGATTTAAGGCCATTCCACGTTATTGCTCAGCTCAGCTGAAAAAAGTGTGGGGTCACTTTGTTATTCTGGCTTGGAGATGAGCACAGCAGGGCTGTCTGTCCATCCATCAGGGCTGTCTGTCCATCCATCTGCCTGCCCAGGGCTGCTGTTGGCTTGTCCCAGGCCCCAGCAGCAGCAGAGGGGCTGAGGGGTGAGCTGGGGTAAGCCAGGATGTCCCGCTCTATTCCACTTCAGCAAATATTCCTTAATGTGTCTCCTTGCCTCTGCCTGCAGGCAAGGATGGAAGCCAGGAATGCTGTCAGTTGTGTTTGTCCTGCCAGCACCAGCTCACCTTGGAGGTGTCAGCCCTGTAATGGTGCTTTACCTGCAGTGCCTCTCTGCAGCCTCCCGGGCTGGATAATGGCAGGGACCCTGGTGTTTCCCTCCTTACTCCTCAGATTTCCAAACTCTTCATCAATCACTAGACATCCAGAGCGCTGAGAAGCGTCAATACACAGATGGGACAGGAGTCTGTGGGCTGCCAGTGCAGTTGTGGTTTGGTATTTGCCAGCTCTGCTCTGTGCTGGAGTAGACTCCTGTCCCCTGGCGGGACCAGCTGTGTCCAGGGCGGATCTTGCTTCCAGATTAGAGAGGCTGCTGGAAAATCTCTCTGCCAGGCCCAGAGCACCAGTTTGCTGTGGGCAGAGGGAGCAGGCTGAGCTCTCACCATTAGGACACATGCTCCTCCCACTCCGATGGGTCTATGCTTAACTCACCATCAGTCACAGAGCGAGGACACGTGTGGGGACAAGTGTGTGGCCGTGAGGAGCCTTCCCAAGGTGTCAGGCTCCTGCGCCGGACTGGAGTGGCAGAGCTGGATGGGACCAGACAGGTTGTCGGGAGCACTGAGCATCAAAGACACCGTGTGGCCTCTGGACCTTGGGGTTGGGTTTCTCCTCCCTGGGGGTGCATCCCAGGGTGTGAAGCCCCCATTTCTGAGGCACAGGGGTGCACAGCCCTCCTGGTGTGCCTGGCAGTGGGAGCAGCAGGGATACAGGGACTGTGTGGCACCACATGGTGCTGGCTGCCTGCTGCAGCACCTCACTCACTTCCACATTTGGGGATACCTATTTTCCTTGGAGGGATAGATGGATGGGACCAGCTGGGCAGAGGGGCTTGGGTGCTCTCCCACCCTTGCTGGGGATTTCAGAGCCTGTTGAAGCCTTTTGTAACCCAAAAGAGGATTTTCCACCAGCGAGGGCTGTGCCTGCCCTCCGAGAGCAGCACGTCCAGTGACGTCCTCTCCTCCTGCAGGAGCAAAGAGCTCGGCAATAAAAATGGAGCTGGCGACAGCACTAATTGCCTGAGAGCCAGCGTGGCGGGCTGGGATGGCACGCCAAGGGGCTCTAAAACCACAGATGGGTGCCCAGTGGGATGTTCTGCCAGCTCAGAAGGAGATGGGCAAGGGGGAGCCAGGGAATAGAGTGCACAGGCGGGTTTTGAGAAGCAGCACAAGTTGAGCTGGTAAATTATAAAATGCCACACTTGAGGTCTGTTGCATAACGTCCCTTTACAGAACCTGGGAGCTAAATATAAAAAGAGAGTTACATTTTGGGCTGGTGTAAAACGATGCTCCAGAATGGGTTTGTGTGGGAAGGAGCCTCTGCCGCTCGGCGAGGAGCGGAAAGGCTTTTGGGACCCTGGGCTTGCTCCCAGCCTCCATTGCTTGTTTTCTGTGCAACCTTATGAAAAGCTTGTGCTCCCCAGGTCTCAGTTTCCCTCTCTTTAAATCGGGAACAATAAAACCTCCATTTCCTTGCAGCTGCGTTGTCAAGATTAATTCATGTTTGCAAAGTGACCTGAGAATCTATAGAAACCTGAACAGTGTATCATTATCCCGATCTAAACTTGGCGCAGAGGATCAGCGGGCCAAATTCCCCTCCCACACTGGATGAGAAGGGGTTGTGTCAGCAGAGCCGAGAGGAAAATTCCAGCCGCTGTTCCCAACCAAAAAATCCAGGCGAAAAAAGCCTTTTCAGGCTGAGACCATTTTATTTCCCTTGAGGAAATTCCCTCTTCATTAGCTCCGAGCAGAAGGATCAGCTCCCACACAAATGGGCTCATGCTGAAGTGTGGAGCGGGTTAAAGGGAGCTTTGGATGGCTCATCCTTCCTCTCTTGGATGACAACTGGTGATGGTGATGGTGATGCCGGGCTCCTGCAGCTCGAAGGTGACAAAGCCAGGAGCATCTCCCATGGGAAATGCAGGCAGGAGTGGAGTGAAGTAGAGATGAACAGAGATGCTGTATGTGCCAGGATCCAGCCTTTTTGGTAGTGATTTAGGGCTGTTTTGCCACTTTTTTGTTAAGATTCGACTGCCAAACCCAGCATGGTCCCCAGTGTTCTGCTTTGCTTGTTCTCCATCAAATGCTGGGAACAGCCTGGCCCATCTTCTTTGTCCTTCCTCTCTGCACACAAAGTGAAGACCACAGATGCTGGGCAGTCACAGAGGAGCTAGATGGATTTCCAGGTCAGGTTTGACCACTCAGTTTTGGGGCTCAAGGTGTGGACTGAAGGATGGCTGAGGCATGGGATGTCAAAGGAAAGCCTGGCTGGGATCACCAGGGGATGATGCCACCACAGCCTTGCTCTTGCAGTGATGGAGAGATGCAAAGATTGAGCTGGGATCAGCCTGGTCCAGCTTCTCTCTCAGCCTAGAGAGCCAATGGGACCAGGGAGGAGCTCACCTGGGCTCACATCCACCCCTCATTCCCCCCCCAGAGGTGGCTTACATTCCATCCATGGGTTGCCTGTAGATGGGAGAGGGTGAGTGTGCTCCATCCCTTGTTGTTTGCTGGGACACAGATGATGCAGAGCATTGTGGTCCCTGAGCAGAGGCTGAAATGGAGGTGTAGGAGCCCCAGGAAGCCTCGTCACCACATCACAGCCCTCCCTGCTCTGCTCTGCCCTTCAGGAGCTGCTGTGTGGCCAGGACCAGGCCAAAGCAGGTGTGTGGCCTCTCCAGGTACAATGTATGGTTTCTTAAAACCACCTGATCATCCAAGCCTGATCCTATGCCTGTGAAACCCATTCAAATCACTGGAAAAAATGTCTTCTGACAGGATAGAGATTTGCAGGGGAGTTGCCAAGCAACTGGCACAGCTCTGACGCCTCCTGAGCCTCTCCTCCCTCTGAGCAGTGAGCAGGGGATCCTGCATCCCTGCATCCCTCTGCTCCAGCTAGCCCAGCATTCCTGGGCTGTCCCAGCCTACTTCCACCTGTCTGGGAAGGTACCAGTAGGAAGAGCAGGGACCACTGGTTGCTGGTGGGACAGGATGCTCCTGGCCAGTAGGGACAACCTCCCTGCACATCCACCCCACTCCTTCAACAACAGGGTTAGAAATGGACTCCCTTTTCTAACCCATCTCCAAGCTGTGCAGCTCCTTTTTGAACTAGTCCCAGAAATGCGAGAAGACACCCAGGAGGACTCATTATAACCTGACTTTGATTCATGTCACCTCTGCATTTCCTTGGGAGCTGCTTCAGATTTACACTAAGAGAAACATGCAGCCCAAACCCTTGGGATTTTCTTTCCTAAAGCTTTAATTTAAACGAACTCTTGAGTAACAACTATTACAAAAATCAGCTGATGTCCCTCGGAAAGCCTTGGACTGACAGTGAGAGCTGTGGAGCCACAGCAGACGGGAGGGGAGGCACTGATAGCTGTGATCTTGCACAAGATCAGTCACTGAGTGAGTGGCAATAAACAGCAAATCCAGCCAGCTCCCAGGAATGGCAAATGGACCAGCTTGTTCCGAACAATCCGTTCCTGCTCCAGAGCAGGGCTGGTGCAGGTGGTGCTGGTGCACCAGTGGTGCTGGTGGCAGGCTGGGAAAGCGGCTATTCTTGGTGTGAGCTGGTCTGAAACCCAAGCTTCAGAGAAATGGCAGGGCCAAGCCAGGCTAATTACTGGGAGGCACGTCCTAAATCAAACAAAGAGGTTCCAAGTGGCTTTGCTGGGCTGACTCCTCTCCGGGGAGGTCTGTGCTGCTCTGCCTTGTCCCATGGACCTGCTCACTGCTGTGTCCTCTGCTTTCTGCTCCAGCCACTGGGAAAATCTTGGGCAGGGACACTCTGCTGATCCTCCTCGGGTCCTCTGCCTGCACTTGGCTGAGCATTTACTGTCTCACTCTGTCACCTACTTAACATGGCATTAACGTCACTGAGCCAGAGCACTTGGCGCACTCAGTTTCTTCCCAGTGCTGCAGTTGTTGTTGGAAGGGAACAAGAGTGCCCAAACCTCTCCCATAAAGCCAAAACTGGGGAGACAGAAAGCTCTGAACTGTCTTTATCAATATCCCACCAGGCTGGACCTGGGATGCAGTTTCTCCAGGCAGATTTATTTCAGTTGTCCTGCTTTCCTTAGGGCTTGTGAGTTCCCCCCGGATACTTTCCTCCTGTGTCCAACCTAGAGATCAACTGGCTTTTATTTGGTTTGTAAAAGAAAATTAAAAGAAAATAAACTTGATGCAGGTGGTGCAGAAAAGCCATACAGCAGTTTAATTAATTGCCTTTAAATGTTAATTCAGAATAGTTTCCCTGAGTGATCTTATATAGGCAAATCCTGAGTTGCCTTAAGCCACTGGCAGAGCATGTTCAACTAATAAGGTATTCTTAGTGCTGACCAGGAGCCTTGCACAGGACAGTAATCAGGAATGATTAATTGGAAATAGCTCTTCTAAACCAGGCTGTACCTGCTGTGCTCTCCCAGCCTGCCCAGCTCTGCCCAGACCTGACATGGAGCCACCAGGATCAGTGGGGAAGGGACTTCACCTGTGATGTGCCACTTCCTCAGCCACAAACCACAGTCCCATCCCTCCTCCCAGTGCTCTCGAGCTCAATCTAGCATGCAGGGTTTCCAGCACAGCCTCTGGATTTGCCAACAGACTTCCCTCGGGAAGAACGGGATGTGGGAATTTATTAGCTCAGCTCAGCCACAGCCCTGGCAGACTTGGAGAGCTATTGCATCACGTATCCCACCCCTCAGCAAAACAGCAAAACCCTGCCTCCTGCCTGGGTTTCATGCCTCCAAAACCTCTGAGGGATTAGCAGCCCCACTAAGAGAGTTACTTTGTGAAGCTTTGCCTAAATCACAGTGAAATACAATGTCATAAAATCACAGAATGGTTTGGGTTGGAAGATCATCTCGTTCCAACCACTTGCCATGAGCAGGGACGGCTCCCACTAGATCAGGTTGCTCCAATCCCCGTCAAACCTCGTCTTGAACACTTCCAAGGGTAGGAAATCCCAGAGAACCCATTTCTGATCAGGCATGACCTCATGTGACAGTAGCTTCTGTCCTTGAGTCCCCTGTTCTCTTCCTTTAGCTAAAATCATCCCACAGTGTCTGTGTGCCTCCAACATGCCAGGTTTGACCTCAGGCTAGTGAAATTTTCAGGTCTCTTCTTGCTTTCAGCACATCCTCGACTATTTCCCTTCTTCATTCCCCCCCTGCAGCAACAGCCTTTGAGCAGTAATTCAGCAGGGAATACCTGCTGCAGCCAGAGGTGGCTGGGAGGGAGCACAGAGGATGAAATCCATGTTAATAGGCTCTGCTGGAGTGGCTGAGCCTGCTGTGGAAGAGTTTTACTCTCCCAAAGTCAAGGCTAGGGGAACTTGCTCCTCAAATGATGCTTTAAATAATTCCCAGTAATGCCACAGAGGAGACAGTTCCCGGCTGGAAATTGCATTTCACTTGGTGTCAGCAGTTCAGAAGAAACCCATCTGCAGGAAATTAGGATGACAATTTCCTCTGTGAGTGAGGAGGAATTACAGCTGTAATCCAGCAGGCAGACAGCAGCCTCCTCTCCTCTCTCTCATACCAGTTACTCTTGAAACTTGAAGCCATGTATCCATATAGAGATATCTCTACCCCACCCAGGAAGGGCAAGCAGGAAGAAATGATATGGTGCAGGGAGAGAACAGCTCAGCATTTGAGGACCAACAGGTGTGTATTTTGAAAGAAACCTTTTCTGTAAGAAACAGACTGAGAAAACTCAGTTGCAAAAAGCGGCAGGACCACAACTCTCAATGTGTTCACGACAGTTTTTTGGAGCCAAAACTGGTCTTGAAGGCTGGTGTGGTTCATGAACATGTGAAGATAACATTCATCAGAGGAAAGAAATAAAAACCTGGGCAGAAATTGTGCTCATGGGACACCTTGTGCAAGCCAGGTCTTGGTAAGGTCACACCAGGAGGCCAAGGGATCACTCCAGGTCCACAAGATTGACATTAATATGGTCAGATGGCAATAGGACAAAGTGGAATGGTTTTAAACTAAAAGAGGAGAGATTTTGATTAGATGTTAGGAAGAAATTTTTTACTCAGAGGGTGGTGAGGCCCTGGCACAGATTGCCCAGAGGAGCTGTAGCTACCGCATCCCTGGAAGTGTCCAAGGCCAGGTTGGACAGGGCTTGGGATAGTGGAAGTTGTCCCTGCCTATGGCAAGGGGTAGAACAAGATGATCTTTAAGGCCCCTCCCAACCCAAACCATTTTATAATTCTACGATTCTCTGATTCCAGCAGACACGGACCCAGCCTGTGCCTGAATTCACAACCTTTTCCGTGAGGTTTTGTCATCAATCTGCTGGCTGAGAAGACCTTTCCCCATCACCAGCTGCTTTAGCAGTTGTCAGCATCTTCCTGCTTCTCCCAGCGCTGCTGCTGGAGCTGACGGGAGTTTGATTATGATTTAATCCAGGCTTTTAGAGGAGGGAAAAAAGAAAGTTTTGACAGTTCCATATTTAGCCCTCTGACTCACCGATTTCATGTGTCAAACACTAAAGACGGGTTAAGTAGAATTAAGTTCTGGATTTATTATAAATAGGCATTAAGTAACATGAATGTACTACATTTGCATGAAAATATGGGCCTGATTCTCTAACTTACCCCAGAGATTTTGTTTGACGTCGATGGGACGCTCCCAGGTGGGAGCTCAGATCAGAGCTAGCCCAGCTCTGACCATCCCCTGCTGCCACCAGGAACTGGACCCGGTGAAACAGGGAAATCTCTGCTGAAATCGGGAAGGATTTACACTGCTTGCACAGATCAGAATTCAACCCTTAAAATAGTACAAGTAGTTTCAATCAGCCCCCAGATCTGCGGCTGAAAGAATAATTTCTCCATGTCAATCAGTGCTAAATGTACCTGTTAAATCAGGGAAGATGGCTTAAGGTGAAAATTGCACAGAATTTCTTCTGTTTCTCCCAGAAGTTGGAGATTTGTTGGATTCAGATCTTATGGACAATCTCATCCTGCTCCAATTACCTTCTGCTTAAAGGTCCATCCAGACAATGAAGTCACCCTCACTCAGAGCAAGCCTGACAGTCGGGCATTGTTTGGGTAATAACAGTCCCCTTTAGTGAAATCAATGCTTCTGCAATGAGGGTGACAGACACAGACTCTACCAAATCAGAGCCCTCCTGAATAGCTTAATTTACTGACTTGTTCTTGTTAAACAATTGAGAATTGGTCCATGGAGAAGAACACAAAAAAGGACAGACAATGTGGGCTGTATTTTGAGGCTGGACCAGTCCATGCCAAGGAAAAACAGGATTTCAAGCCACCCAGTGGTATTGTTTCTGGAATAATGATGTTCACCCGTGCACCTCTACCTTTATTCAGAACTGGAGGCTTGGCCCTGTTTCTGCTGAGGGTGAGGAAAAGGGATGTGCAGCATAACAAGGGCCACCGGGATTGAGGGACAACCTCAGCCCTGCAGAGCTTGCTCTTATTATCCCATGGAGCTGTTGATCACGCAGGAACATGCAGGAGCTTCTCCTGGCCCCGGCAGGACCCTCAGGCTCCGGTGCCTTCCCAGCATCATTCTGCCCTCATCTGTGATTTTTCTTATCAAACATCACATTCTGCTCCCTGCCATGAAAATAATTTCCAATTAAATGCCTCCTCAGAGCCTATCTGACTGGGAATTAGCCTGGTACTTGGTGACTGGATTGTTAGCTCATCAAAGTCTCTGGGATAAGGGGACATGCTGCCTTGGGAGCGACATGCTGGTTGAGGATTTTGCTTGTGGCTTTGAACTCGCTGCAGCCCTGCAAACTGGGACACGGGTGCCCTTTGCTCACCTTCAGAACTTCTCTGTTCCCCTTCACCCCACAGCTGAGTAAGCAACTCCATGGCTACAAAACACAGATTCCTGTGCTCCAGCCCTCCAGGGATCCCAGTGTTTGAGTTCCTGGGAAGGAGCTGGCCACGTGCTCCAGCTTACAGGGAATGGATTATCACAGCCCTTGTGACTTGGTACATGGATCCCATGTGCTTCCCTGCATGGAAGGGAGAGAAGCAGGCATGAAGCCTCAATCTGGACCCTAATCAGCTGCCTAACTGGTCTCAGTCCCCAGGGACCTTCCCCAGCCGGCAGTGCCAACCACTGCTCTCTCCTGACAGTGGGCACCTTGAGGGGGTCTGGATGCTGAGGGGGACAACAGTGGTGTGGTGATTGTTGCCTCTTCATGAGCAGAACAGATAAAATCCAAGAAGCTCAGAAAGCTGGATGTGGAGCTGGGAAGGATGGGGAGGGAACAGCAGCTGTGACCCCAAAGTGCTGCTGGGGATGGTGAACCCCTGGATGCTCCTGTTGGAGCAAAGGGCGTCAAAGTTCCAGGTTATGGGTCAGTTCGAACACTGGAAAGAGGAGAACTGGTAAAATGACAGTTTCTTCTTGCTGTGGACATGAAGTCAGAGAGATATCAGAGCATGAGGTTCAGGGCTGGTTTTGGGGCATGGAAATTCCTTTGGTCCACGTAGTGTGGGGTCCCAGCACCAACTTGCTTCATCCTTCTTAGTGATCCTTGGAGCACCATCCACACTCCATTGTGATGATGCTGCTATGGCAACCAGGCCAATGATTGTTCCACAGGGCATGGGGCAGTGCAGGACACAGGATGGGGCTGGGACCTGTTCCCTTCTAGGTTCTCACCTCTCCTAAGCTTCCTACTGGAAATAGAAGTTGATCTTTGGGAATACACAGCTCCACCACGGTTCTGTCTTCTGGCTGGAGAGGAGCTGCAGTACCCTGGGGGGGCTGAGCAGTGTTGTGGGGCTCAAGGGGACCCAGGGGGCTGCAGTGTGGCTGCTGGGGACCAGCTTTGGGATAAGGGATGTGGGGTCCACTCTAGAGCCCTCCCTGGCAGCAGCGGGATGGGAGGTGAATCCAGATGCTCTTCAGGAATTCTGCTCGCTGGCACAGGGTGGGGGGGGGACTGACCTCGCTGGAATTTCTATGGAAACCCAGGTACTGAACAGGGTGGAATAGCTCAAACCATCTGTTCCTCCCCTACTTGTAAACTTGATCATTTCACGATGACATCACTAAAAATGCTCTCCTTTTATTCCTCTTGCAGCCATCTGTGATGGTTTCCTCCTGTGCCAAACACGCGAGCGGGTGCTGAGGGATGGGCAGGAGGACACAACCACCCCATTACTCCTGTTTCATTTTTTCCCTTGGAAAGCGATCCTGTCCCTGCGGAGTCTCCCTTGTTCCCTTCCTGAGGCGTCTACAGAGTAACCGGCAGAGTTAGACAGGAAAAATGAAGAGCTCAAAGGTGAAAATGAAGCACAAACTAAAGCTGAACTTTGCAGGGACTACAGAAGATCTGCCACAGAGATCTTACCTGTTGGAATACAGGTCCAGCAGTGGGGACCCAGCCTTGCCTCTGCCAGCAAGGTGCTGGGTTGCAGTGGGGCTGCTTCTGCCTGCCCTCCTGTACCAAGGATGAGGCCACGGCATGAGATTTGGGTGTTGGGAGAGGCAGATTTGGGCAATATGGGTCAGTTGAGGACACAGGTGGTGTTGGATCTAACTGCCACAGCTTCAGTGCTCACTGTTGGGCAGCTTCTCAGTAGAAGTCACCTTCCCCCATCCAGAGATGGGAGCACTCCTGCTCCACTTTTGAGTAAGGTCACCTGGCTTCCCCCATGTCCACAGCACGAGTGGGTTTGGTTCTGACTCACATGGTCCTTGCAGTCTGATAAAACAGGTGACAACCTGCAATCCCCTGCCCTGCTTGATGGTAGAGGTCTGTTCTTTGCCTAGGAACTGAAGTTTCAGGTGGTGATGAGTATCTCAGGTGCCAGGGAAGAGCTGTGGCTTGTGATGCCATTCACCCACTCCCCCGTGTCCGGCTCTGCCGGCTGCCAGTGCTGCTTGTGTTTGCTCAAGTGACCAAACCCTCCCTCTCTGTGACAGCAGAGAAAACCCTCCAAGAGCCAGGACCTTTCGGAACTCTCTGAGCATGAGAAGGAGAGAAAAGCTAAAATGGAGATCAGGCACCTGCAGACACAGTATCATCACGCAGCGTGCAAGAGGAAATTTTATGATGCCGAGATCTGGAGGCAAATCCAGGCTCAGCAGTGAGTACAGATCCATAGGCCACACTGTGCTTGGGAAGAAACTCCATGAGCTGCAGAATCACACAAGGGTTTGGGTTGGAAGGGACCTTAAGGCTCATCCAGTTCCACCCTGTGCCATGGGCAGGGATGTTTTGCACTAGACCAGGTTGCTCCAAACCCCATCCAAGCTGGCCTTGGACACTTCCAGGGATGGGGCAGCCACAGCTTCTCTGGGCAAACTGTGCCATCCTCATTCTTAGAACTTCTTCCTAAATCTAATCTAAATTTCTCCTCTTCCAGTTTAAAACCATTCACTCCTGTCTTATCACTATCTGGCTGTGTAAAAAGTTGTTCTCTCTTTTTTATAAAGAGATGGTGGGGACCAGAGTGGTGAGATGGGGAGGGGTAAGGACCTGCCCTGGCCTTGCAGATGAGATGCACTAAATGTTATTTGTCATTCCATTTTTACAGAAAAGCAATAGATGATCTGAAGCAAGAACACAGACATGTGTCACTAATGCTGAGCCAGATCTATTCACCAAATAATGTGATGATAGAAAACCGAAATCGTGTAAAGGTTGAAACCCTTTTTCAGATCAAAAATCAGAATGATGCCCTGATCAAAGAGAGAAAAGCCCAGATAGTTGACCTGGGCAAGCAGGTAAGGGCATTTGGACCATTCCCTGGCTGAAACTCCTCAATGTAAAACACATTTAATTCAGGCCTTGGAATATTCCTCCTGGCAAATGACACATGACAATGACAAGGGGGTAGAGCCAGGTTCCCATTCAAGTCAGCAGCGCTGACTGGAAAAGTAAGGTCAGACTCTAAAACTGGTTGTCCCACCAGTGCTTGCAGCCCCTCTGGGATGGCAGATCCTTGCCTGGGGTCACACAACATCCCTCTGCTCTCCCTTCACTTTTTTTATTGTCCTGAAAAAGGCAAAAATGGAATGTTTGCGCTGCCTGAGATGTGACAAGTAGAGGAGCAGCAGCACCTAAGGGATGTCCCATTCCTTCTCCTGAGGATATCCTGGTTGGATTTGGGCAGCAGTGGGGTGGGAGGCCAAGGGAAACATGGGGCTATGGAAGTGACAGGTCCCTTCAGCCTTCTGCTTTGAGCCAGCTGCCCATGATGGAAGACAGGGAACATGCTTGGATAGTTTGCAGTTGCTGCAGGTGCTGCAGAGCTTTCCCAACAGGGTCAGCTTTCAGTCAGGGATCTCTTGGCTCAGTCATATCTCCCTGATCTGCCCCCTGCTTTGCTGTTCCCCAACTACTTCATTCTTCCCGTGGATTTATTTGCTCTGACAGCTTTCCACTTCTGGCAAAATTTTCCTCTGCTGATTCCCAGGGAGAACCCCATGGATCTCTGCCTGGCCAGCACAATACCCCAACCAAAACCCATCCTTGTTGCCTCTCCCACCCCACAGAGTGCTGCTGTGCTGTGCTCAACACCTGCTGGAGTTCCCTCCAGAGGCAGCTGTGTTTCCTTCATGACACGAAAATAAACCCATTCCCAGTTACAGTTTTTGTTTCTGCATGTGCAGGATGGGATCCTTTGGGATTAAAGCTACTTCTATAACTATGAGCTCATTATTGACATGATTGCTGCAGTTCAGGTCAACAGAGGGTATTTTCTTTGGCTATGTGTCCTGACAAGAGTCCAGAAGGCAGGGGTGGAGATTATACTGCCTTTCCCCCCCCCCCCCCCCGTGTATTTGCAGGTGCTAGAGCTGGAGAGAGAGATTACAAAGCAAAGAGAGATAACAGCGAAGGCACTGGAAGCAAGGAATCACAAACGGCTGCAGGAGAAGGTCGATGGACTGGAATTCCGCCTAAACCAAGTAAGCAAACATTTTGGAGACCTTTGTGGGGCCACAGAGGGGCCTGGGACCGTCTTGGTCAGGACAAAGCACAACGGTGCAAATTTCTGTGGTTAACACAAGCTGCAGAAAGCACCTGTCTGATTCCCCTGGCCTGACTGCTCCCAGAATATCTCAAAGGCTCCTTCAAGCTTGGTGACCCAAAAGCAGGGCTTGTGCCGTGCCAAGAGGCCTGAAGGTCTGCACCTGTTTAGTGATCAAACCAAGCTGCCTGCAGCCACCTTACCTTGGACAACACCAGCTCCAGGTCTCCGCTGTGATTGTCCTGGTCTTCTGTTGTGTTTCCTCTCTTGGGGAGGAGGACAGTGCAGGGCCAACTTCAAATCTCTTGGGCTGTGTTTGTCCCTGCCCTAGTCAAGGTCTTCCAGAAGAGACCTGAGCCCCTCAATCTCCCACTGGTTCCAAACCTTTTGCTCCGCTCTCCCCAGGCCACTGTGCGTTACAACACCATCCTGACCCGAAATAACGAGCTCCGGGAGGAGACCCGAAGCCTGACAATCCAGAAAGCCGTTTTTGACAACTACTACTGGAAGTATGACAGGCAGCTGACTCAGCAGAATAGACTGTTGAACTCTGCTGTTGAACTCGCCACAGAAGACTATGAGCAGTGGTATGTGACCCTGCCAGCCCTGAGGGGAAAACTTGGTGCTGATGGGCAATGCCAGCGACGAGTATTGATGTTAAGAGACCAACTGCTCTCATCCAGAGCTGGATGAGAGCTGGGTGCCTGGTCAGTGCAGGGAGATTGGTACCTCCAGGGTGTTTTATTCCACCGATCCCAGATGTTTCTCAGGATGAAGTGAATTGCCCCATGGAGGAGTCTCTTCCTTCTGAGTCCCACCTGAGGTGGGCACGATGCCCGAGTGCCAAACCCCACCAAGAGCTGTGTTTGTTTGCTGCTGGCCTTGGACTAACACCACTACATCCAGATGAGAGCCAGGAACAGGCATAGCATCACAGGGCCTTTGCTAGATCAGGCACAGGGATGCATGGGAATGGCCAGGGTTACAAGGCACGGAGTGACTGCTGCTCTCTGTGCGCAGGATGGAGTATCTCTCGAAGATCTCGGACATTAGGGAAGCACGCATCAAAGACACCATCCAGTTCAACATGAAGATGCTGGACCTGAAGTGTGCCCTTAAGCAGGAGACCAGACTGAAAAATTTCTTTGTCACCAAATGTACAGATCTCTCTGAATTGAAGGAAAAGGCCAAACAGAGAGAAGGTATCAGAGGAGGGAGAATGTGTATAACTGGGACCACAAACCCGAAGTCCACAGAATTGGTGGGGGACTGGTTACGGTGGTTTATAGCACCTCTGCCCTGCCTGCAGGCTCCCTAACCCAACTTTCACCCTACAAGGGAAAAGGCTAAACAGTGATAACTGAGTAAGACCACCCAGCACCGAGTGCCTTGGGGTGCCCTTGGGGACCTGCTCCTCTTGCAGCCATGGCTCCCTTTGTCATGTTTTGGGTTAGTTTGGGTTAGAAGGGACCTTAAAGCCCATCTTATTCCACTCCCTGCCATGGTCAGGGACATCTTCCACCAGCCTAGGTTGCTCTAAGCCCCATCCAACCTGGCCTTGAACGCTTCCAGGAAAGAGGCATCCACAGCTTCTCTGGGCAACTTGTACCAGGGCCTCCCCACCCTCACAGGGAAGAATTTCTTCCTAACATCTAATCTAATCTAATCTAATCTAATGTACTTATTTTATCCTCCTAATAAGGCATCCCACTGTGTTTGCTCCATTCCCTTGAGAACATTGAGTTCCCTGCTTAGTTTCCATGTAAAATAAAGGCACTCTCTGCCCCTCTGAGGAGCACCACACCAAACCCCACAGCACTGTAGGGAGGGACAACTGAGGCTCTCTGTCTCTCTCAGCTTTGAAGGCAGCTGAGTGGGCGAAGCAGAGCCAGGCAGAGAGTTATGAGGTGGCTTACAAGCGCCTGCTGGAGCTGTCGGATGGAGAGATCGACCAGCTCTTGGATGAGTTTGTGGAAAAGAACAGGAGATTCTTCATCCTCTTTGCCTACGCCATTAGGCTGAACGTCAGGAACGAGGGCATGAGACAGAGGATCAAGGCCATCCAGGTCTGTTCCAGGCTCTTCATGTCTCCCCTTTCCATGCAGTGCTTTTGGCCTGGGGTGGGTTTGTCCTCTCCCGAGTGTCTGGCATCACTGCCCACACCAGAGCCTGGCTCACAGGCACACGGGTGGGATTTGGGGGATGTGAAGGAGTAGCCAAAAATGCAATTCCCAGCACTGTGTTGTCAGAACTAAACGTGTCTCAATGCTGCCACCGTGTACCCAGGAAAAATACTGCAGTATCCAGGATAGCCAAGAGCTTCCTTGAAGTGTGTGGCACTGGCTGGAATGAAAAGTGGGGTCATCCATCCCTTGCCCTCCTGGCCTGGGGACAGCGGTCCCCAGAGGAGTCCAGAGGGATGTCCCTGATCCCAGGGCAGAGGGGTGTCCCCAGCCTCTGTTTGACATATCTGGTGGGCATTCCATCAGCACCCCTTCCATGTGCTTGTGTTTACACAGGATGATATGACAGCCACCATGATGGAGCGGGAAGAGGAGGAGACAACCCGGTTTCATGTCATGCAGGAGCTGGAGGTATGGCAACCATGAATTCCCTCTGGAAGGGCCGCAGATCCCTGTCTGTCCAACACTTGTCCCAGGGAGTCTGGTCCTGTCAGCACTGCTCTGGCAAGTGGTTGGAGAGGTGTGGGCAGAAAAGGGCCCTGCAAAGGTTTTGGCAGCTCCCAGTGCATGGTGAGAGGGTGACAGTGGGGCTCCTGCCAGCCCTGGTCTGGCATGGGGAGTTTGGAATCCCCTTCACAGACCTTCTTCCCTGCAGGGATGGGAGCATCCCACAGCCTCTCCTGGGATGTCTTCTTTAGTTTGTATTTAAAAAGTACTGTGTGGGTGGCCAAGCACTGGATCAGACTGTCCACAGAGTGTGTGGAGTCTCCCTCGCTGGATATATTCCAGAACTACCTGGATGCAATCCTGTGTGATGTGCTCTAGGATGAGCAGGAAGGTTGGACCAGATGACCCACTGTGGTCCCTTCCAGCCTGACCCATTCTGTGATTCTGTGACTCTGTCTCCAATGTCCAGATTGAAACTGGGCAGCACTGGGGTGGTGGGATCAGCGAGGAGCTGGTGTGACATCTGTCAAAACCTCTGTTGACAGGCAAAATTAACAGAAACCATTGAGGAAGCCAACAAGTATGAAGCCAAATGCAAAGAGAGCAGCAAACTCCTGGGACAGCTTCAATCCCGCATAGAGACCCTCTTGAAAGACATTGACTGTGACACCACAAAGATAGTGAAGCCGCTCGGGAGCAGCTTGCTGCCACTTTTTGGTAGGCCTGCCTTCCCACACCACACGGCCTGAGCTGTGTGTGTCCACCACCCTCTGTGTTTTAATTGAGCTGGTTTTTTCCCTCTGCCCCATCAGGCAGGGTGTCCCCAGGGTGAATTTGCATCACCAAATTCCCAGCGAATTTGGGAGCCAACTCAGCTGTATAAACATCCCAGTGGACCCCCAAAACCCTCATCTTGTCTCTGGGCATTGTAGAGATGTGGGGGTCAGCCTCTTCTCCCAGGCAGTTGGCAACAGGAATTACATGAAGGGAGGTTCAGGCTGGATATTAGGAAAAATTTCTTCACTGACAGAGAGGTCAAGTGTTGAAGCAGACTCCCCAGGGAACCATCCTTGAAGTGTTCCAAAAAGAAGTGAACGTGGCACTTTGTGATATGGTTTAGTAGGCATGGGGGTATTCAGTTGAAGGTCAGACTTGATGATCTTGGAGGTCTTTTCCAACCTTAGTGATTCTGTGATTCTATGATTCCATGACCTAGCCTTGGTCCCTTGCCCCTGGGGAGTCAGGCTGCCCACTGACACTGCCTTGGGGAAGCCAATGGATCCCCTGCTCTGCAAAGGCCAGGGGTGGGTTTGGGCAGGGTCCTGGTGCAGGATCTTGGTGCAGGGACCCTGTGGGGTGCTGCTCCTTCCCACCCAGGTCCTGTGGAGGAGAAGGTCGATGAGTTCCTGGTGCTGGAGTCCCTCCTGCGCTACACGTCAGTCGACCGCGCGCACCGGTCGCAGTCCTTCATCAGCCCCATGAGCGGAAACTCAGGGCTCCTCTGGGTGATGGATCGGAACAAGCTCTGCCCGCCGCCCCCCGACCCGGAGAGCACCGACCCCGGCACTGGTGAGCACTGGAGGAGGGAGGGAAGGGCCGTGGCCGGGCAGCAGCCGTTCCCCAATTCCTCCGTGGCCAAGCCCTGTATCCTCACACACACATCCACACACATCCTTCCCAGTCAATCCAACCAGCCTGTTCTGCCCCACTGGGTATATAAAGCTCGTGATACCATGGGGTGGCCATTCTCTTGGGCAGCGGAAGAGCCGCTGGACAAGGACCAGCTGCGTCAGATGGTTATCAAGAGGCACGAGGAGGAGGCGGCCAAGCCTCCCAGCACGGGCAAGAAGAGGAGGAGATCCCCATCAAAGAGCCCAGCACGGGCGAAGTAAAGAAGTAATTTCATTCTCGAACTTCTGCGTCCTGGACATCATTCCATCTTCCCTCTCTGGAAGGAGCCCAACACCTTCCACAGCCTGCAAAAGCTCACGAGATGGTATTTTGGCCAGGCTTCACCCACAGACCCAGAGCCATGGTCAGGATCAGCTGCTCTATGTCGGGGTGACATCCCTGTCACACAGCCCAGTGTGCTTCCCGCAGCTGGGTTCGGGGAGCATGGTCCTGCTCCTGCACCGTGCCTGCCCGAGGGGCCTGGGATGCAGGGGGGTGACTGTGCTTGCAGGGTGTTCCCTGCCAAGCTGGTAACTCTCTGCTGCCTAAAGTAAATCTGAGCTCAGTGCTGGTCCTGGGCTGATGGGACCAGATGGGATGGCCAGAGCCCAGTGTGGAATGGGCTGTGGGGTGGGAGCAGGGAGACAGCAAGGCAGAGGGATTCGAGGGCACACGAGGGTGACGTGCAGTAGGGCTGGGAGTCTGGGGGCAGTGGGGTCTGGGAGGGGTCCTGTGGGGCACAGACGCACCATGCAGACACACCACACATGCCCAAGCACTGCTCATACCAGCGGGTGCATCCTCTTGCCAAAAGGCAGTTTAATGTGGATGCCATTCCTGTGCCAAATTCCCAGGCACATGCCTCTCCAGGGGAAGAGGAAAGGGAAACCCCGTGTGATCTGAGGAGAGGTGATCTCCCAGTGGCAGCCCCAGCCCTGAGCGTGGTCTAGTCCTTCTCTTCTCCGTGCGTGATGACATGGACCAGGTTCTTGTAATCCAGGTTGCCTGACATGTCTGGAGGGAAGGCTGCAAACATCTGGTCGATCTGCCGGGGAAGAGCCAGGTTGAAAATATGGCACAGAAGGGGTTTGGGACCAGGGCTGGGAGAAGGGATGGGGTGTGTTGGGATGAATGGCATGGGAGGCTGGCAGAGGGTGGGAAGCAGCTCATACCTCTTCCTGGGAAAACCTCTCACCCTGCGTCATCAGCATTTCTTTGATGCTGCAAACAAGAGAGTGTGGTAAGCACTGGGGAGGTCTTGGTGGGGACACCCCCTCCTCACCCCCTGCCCCAGGTACCCCTGCACTCACTAGGCAGATTTCAGGCCTTTCCCCTCTGGATCAAACACCTTGAATGCGTTCAGGATCGTCTCCTCTGGGTCGGCACCTGCGGGTGACACAGTCATGGCCATTGGAGGTGGCAAAGCAGGAATCCTCCTGCTTCCCCCAGCCTTCGTAGGGGGAAGCAGGGTCCCAGCAGGAATGCTGACCCTGCAACTGGACACTTGAGTGCGGGTGGTGGCATGTAAAGGAGCAGACACAGGATGGTGGTGTGAGCACAAAGCAGGCTGTGTCGCCACCGCTCCGGCATCCGGCATTTATCTAATCTTTGGAGTGTATTTATAGAGCTCCAGGCTCAGCCCTTGGGGCCCTGTAGCCTCCTGGAGATCTGCAGCAGGCTGCATTCCTTGGGTAAAGTACATGATACAGGGCGCAGCTGGATGGGATAATGGGTCAGAGTGTGGCTGGTAGCCAGGGTGGCCATTGGTGCCACCGCTGGTGTCAGAATGCTCAGAGGTACTACAAGAACTCCTGTCCCCCCCTTCCTGTGGGGACAGCAGCATCACAGCTGTTTGGGTTTTGTAAATGACTGAGGAAACTGAGGCATGGAGACCATCTCATACTCCCACAACGGGTATGAGATGGAGTGAGATTCGGACCCTTCAAGGAGCCTTTGACAGGTCTCACCTGGAAGGGTTTGGAGTCCCAGGAGCTGGGTGGCTTGCCCAGGTGGGACAGGATGTTGGTGATGGTGTGGGTGCCCACCAACCACCCCCCAGCTCCCTGGGTGCCCACTGACCACCCCTCCAGCTCCCCAAACTCACCCTTGAGTTTCTCCCCAAACATGGTGAGGAACACGGTGAAGTTGATCGGTCCAGGGGCCTCCTTTATCATCTCATCGATCTCCTCATTTTTCACATTCAGGCGCCCTGGGGAGAGCCGTGTTGGAACAATTCCATGTTCATGTTTGGCTGCTCTGCTCTATGTACTGGGGGCTAAAACACACTATGGGATTCTTCCTGTGGGGGTTTTCCCCCCACCCGAGGGAAGCAGCACATCCCTGGGGAGCCAGCTCTGACAAGGAACATCAGTAGCAGGAGCGAGGTGGGGGAACCATCTCCAGCTCTGGTTTCTTGGGCTCCAGGATCACAGAAAAGAGGGATGCTGTGCTGCTTCCTTCCCTCACTGCCCCAAGGATCAGCAGGCTTCAGCCCTCCTCAGGAGGTGTTTTGGGTCAAAACCACCACCACTGGGGTTTCCTCTGGTCTCCAGTGCCAGAGGGTAATGGGACTGAATGCCTCCATCCTTTTTCCTGGGGCTGGGTTGTCCCTGGGACTCCCTGGCCCCATTGCTGATTCATGGTGACCTCCCTGATGGGAGAGCCAAGCTCGCAATGTCACAGTCTGTCCCAGATCCCGTAAATCCCCTTAATGCCTGCACACCCCGGGATGCCGTGGGATGGGCACAGCCAGGTGCTTCTAAGCATGGGAAAAGGCATTTGGCTCAGTGTAATCCAGGAGCTGGCTCTAGTACTGATGGGATAAACCAGCGCTGCTGTGGGAGCTGCTCTGGGTCACCCATGTGGAATCTCACGGGCTAACAGGCCTGGGTTTGGATCAGGAGGGTTTTGGCAAAATGGGAGGTCCAGTTAATGATGGGGGCTTGGTTACATGGGGGGGTCCCCCCTCGTTTATCACCTAATAGGTGTAATGTTGGCAAAGCTGTTGGGGAGGGGAGGGTGCTGAACAGGGGCTCACCGAGGGCAGCAAATGTGTCTCTCAGATCCGCCTTGTCGATGAAGCCATCCCGGTTCTGATCCATGATGGTGAATGCCTGGAAGCACAGGAGGAGGGAGCACAGGGAGAGGGAGAATTGTTGGCCTTTGCAAAGGCTTTAGTACTTTGCTCCTCCTCCCTTCAACTTGGATGGGACAAGGGCCCTTTGAGCCCTCCCAGGGTGGGGCTCTGGGGGTCCTCACCCAGCGAAGAGAGCAACAACCCACCCTAATCCCTAATCCAGCAGCAATCCTGGTCCCTGCAGCCTCAGGCGGTGGCAGACCAATAACAGAAGCCAGCCTGAATCATCAGCTCCCCAGCTGGGTCCGGTTATCCCTGGAACTGGAATCTACACAGGACCAAGTGCCTGCTGTGCAAGGGTAAGAGCTCCTGGCACTGCAGGTGGGAGTTAGCTGGGAGATGTGCTCCGGCTCTCCAGGATGCTGCCTGCTGCTCTGTGGGGTGCAGGTTCCTTGGAAGCTCGGAGGCAATGCCATATTTAACAACGTCACTGAGCTGTTATTCTCACTTTTAAAATAAAGCGACCCAAAAAACCGGGTGTGCTGCCTCTTGCTGAGAACCAGCTGTCCCTGATCCGAGAGCACCAAGGAAAGAGCTGAAGGTCATATCACATCAAGGACCCTCAGTCCTTCCCACCAAACCCACCTACCTCTTTGAATTCCTGGATCTGGGCCTGCTCGAACATGGAGAAGACATTGGAATTAGCACCTTCAATCCTCTTCTTGGCTTTCTTGGGAGCCTGCAGGTGTTCAAGGATGTATCATTAACTCACTGGCTTTTTATGGGGTGGAATAAAAGCATGAAATTGCCTTTAGTCGTGACTTCTTCGTGGTAGCTCTGGGCTGGGACTCTCTTCCCTGGGGGCTTGCTGCTTTCCCCATGCAGCCCTGGGATACTGAGGGGCATTAAGATTCCTGCTTAAATTACAGCTCCTGATGAATTTAGCCAAATATGTTCAAGGAAAGATGAGGTAGGAAATCACTTCTCCCAGTCACAGGTGAAAGGCTTGGCACCAGGGCGAGATATCCCTCTTGGAACCCCGGCTTTGGGAGTGGTGCTGAGGCTGCACAAGGGCTGTAGTCATTAGGTGCTTCCTCACTCTGCTGTGCACTTATTAAAGTATTTGCTTAATAAAAAATTCTGCCTTCTCCTGCACTGAGGCTTGAAACAACCAGAAACAGCTCAATGTCTGTTGTAAAGAAGAGTGAAGGACAGAGCCCCTCACTGTCCCACCCTGCCCATCATCCCTCATTCCAGTGCCTGCTCCAGCAGCCGTTCCCTCTCACTGGGGGGGTCTGCCAGGAGAGGGGAGAGCAGGAGGGCTTTGGGGGACACAACTGCCCTTCCTCTCGCTGCATGGAGGAAGGGAAAGGAGCAAAATGGCATTTGGACCCCCAAAAGGTCTGCCCCAGTTAGAAAGCTCTGCTGTTATATCTCTCTGTTCCCTATGGGGTGCTGCTGATCCAGCCAGATGCTCCTCAGTTTGCTCACCCCCTTTCCAGGGCAGGAGGGACCCTTGACCCTCAGATCCCTGTTGCCTCCATCACTCCCTTCTCATTCAGTCTATCCTGGCGGAAAATCTAGTGGGTTTTCTCTGTCCCCACTGGAGCTTTGGGCTCTCAGTACTCACCATGGCCTTGCAGGGCTGCCAATGTCGCAGTGAGGGGTGTCCTGGAGGCAGTCGCTCACTCCCCCCCGGCTCAAACAATAAATACACCCCCCTCTGGGTTAAAAATAGCCCCATGCCCACTTTTGGCTGTAATAGGTGAGTTGGCCGCCCCCAACCCTGTTGTCTCTGCCTTTCTCTGGCCCTCCCTCTCTCTAATCTGGAATAGCAGCTTGTTGTTGTCAGCGGCTGACGTGACATGTGAGCCCGGGAGGGTTTCAAGGTTAACCAAGTGCCAGGTGGCCCCCGGCTCCCACCCTGGGGATGCTGACCCCGGACTGCACGGGAGCAGCCCCACCTGCCTTTGTCACTCGGGCTGGGGCCGGGCTTGTCCCCTCTGTTGGGACATGCAGGGAGGGCCTGGCCCCAGGGGACTCCCGGCTACAATCCTGCAAGCCTTGTGGAGTTTTCCCTCGGTCCTGCCAGGCATCTTTGGGATGCTTGGTGCCCCATTGCAGCACTGGCACGGCAAAGCTGGGCTCTGCTCAGCTGCTGGAGGTGGAGGAGCCCCCCTGACCTGGAATGCCTTCGCTTGGGATGCTCCAAGAGCAGCAGCAGCTGCCTGGTCTGTGGCCGAACAGGGACCATCCTGCTGCAGCCCTGTCTGGGATGAGGCCAGAGGTGGATGCTTAGCTCTGGGCACCAAGGGCTCCTCTCTCAAGCGTCACCCCCCACTGAGGCACCTGTCACCCAGTTAAGCCAAACACTTGCTCACCCTGGTCCCAGAGACACACACATTTAACTCTCCCCATCCCGGGCTCTGTCCCAGGGACACATCCTGCAGCACCTGGGAGTGATGGCACTCACACTGCCAGGATGCCATGACTGACCAGCTGGACGTGGCACAGCCACCCTGGCTGTGGCACAGCCGCCCTGTCCAGAGGCTGCATTTCTGCAGCAGGAGCCATGGAACTCACAGCAGCCAGGCAGCAATCCCACAAAACCTCTTCCATGTGAGCTGCTCTCACGGAGCAGGATCGATGGCTGCCAGGACTGGGCTATTTGGTGGTTCCCTTTTGTCTTCAGTGTTTTTAGCCTGTTTAATTCATCTCCCCTCTCTCTCGCCTTGCCCGCGATGAGGCTGGAGGTGGATGAGTGGGAATGCTGGGGTGGGAATGGTGCTGGCAGCCCAACGATGCCCATCAGCCCCCCAAGCTCTGTGGTGCCTGGCATGGCCATGACCCAGTGGCTGGCACAGGGGGCTGCCAGCCTCGCTCCTGGCATCGTCCCCTCCGCATGCCGAGGAGGTTGGAGGTCTGGGACAAGGCTGGGAACAAAAGGGACTGTGAAACCAGATCCCCAGAGCTCCAGGCTCTGCCCAGACGCTGCCCTTGTTCTCTCAGAGGACACAAATATCGTGTTTAATCCCTGGCACTCGCTGCTCTGTCTCACCTCACTGCCCGGCTGCCGCAGCCGAGCCAGCAAGGATGGCATTACAGGGAGGATTTCTGTAGGCAGCAGGGAAACATGTTGGGAAAAGTGCCTGGAGAGGAGAAAACTCCTGATCCCGGAATGATTGCCTCATCTGGATGGAGCTGCAACTCACGGAAGGGATTTCAGGGTGTGGTTTGGGGTCTGTGTGAGCAAAAGGGCAGGGAGAGAACCGTGGGGGCAGAGCTGGGGCCAGGACCGGCCCCGGGCACAGCCAGGGATGAGGGGGATCAATCTCAGCACGGCCGCTCCCTCCTCCTGACAAGTTCAGCTGGATTCATCAGCCAGCCGAGCCCAATTACCTTAATTTGTGGCATTAAGGAAAAATCCATAACCATCAGGGAAGTGATGTGTGGTGGTTTAACGGGACTGGTTGGCCATGGAGCCGCCGGCACCGCCTGCGCGCTCCTGTCCCCGGCTCCGTGTCCGTGCTGGGCATGGCTGGAGGCGCAGGAGGCATTCCTGGAGCCTTGGAGATCTCCCAGAATATGAGTTTTTTGGGGAATAAGCATTTCTGCCTGCCCAGTCTGGAAGAGGTCAGACCTGGGTCTCTCCCCAGTGTTGCCCAGGTTGTAATTGGGATGAGATGGTGACTGGGGGCTTTAAGGGGTCGGTGGTGCCGAAGGGGTACAGAAATCTGGGATGGGATGGGGTGCAGGTGGCTGCCTGGATTTCTGTTGAAATTTGTAAGACAGTGCCTCTGCTCCACTGCTCGCTTCTTGCTGTCAGCTGCAATCCTCTGTGCTGCATGGGTCAGATCCTGCTCCCCACGAGGATTCCGGTCCAGCCTATGGACAGAGGCACCTCCAGGAATTGTATGTATCCTTTTCCCACTGTGGATATCAGGGGGCTTATTGGCACCCAGGAAAACCTGAGTGCTTTAAATATGTCTGCATGTCCATATGTGCCTCTGGAGCCCTGTAGTGAACAAAAGAGCTGTGGGAAGTGGCTGCAGCCCGTGAATGGATGTCAGGGAATAACACACGTATCCGTGCCACGGCAGAATCAAGCATCGTCCCTTCTTATCTGCAAAAGAGCCTGTGTTTTACATGAAAAAGCCTTTCTAATTAATAGGCCAGCCCCTCTTGAGCTCGATAAAAAACGGAGTCAAAAGGATTTGATTAACCCCCGCTCTCTGCCAGGCGTGTGCTCAGCCTGAGCCAGACGTGTCCCTGCGCCCCAGCCAAGTCCTGCCCGGGGCCGATAATGGGCTCCCTGTGTCCCGGGAATCCCGGCAGCAACGTGGTGTCCCCGAGTCTGAGCATCCACAGAGCTGGTTTGGGGGTGTCCAGGCCCTGACACAGCCACACCAGTGGGGCAGGATGCTCCAGAGCCAGCCTGTGCTGCCGCTCACTCCACACCATTTCCTTACGAATATCCCTGGCTCCAACCTATATTTTTTTCTGTGATCAGACACATTTGACTAAACTAATACATATGTATACACACCAGGACGTTCCCATCCAAACCAATGTAAATTACCTCTGACCAATACATTTTCCCAGGAAATCAATGCATTTTAACACTGGATAATATTTATGAAATTGAATTTTTTATTGAAGCTAATGCAATTCCCTTCTGTTTTATGCATTTTTATTAAACTAATGCATTTTAAATTAAACTGTTGTATATTAACTACAATGGCTGTTGGTACTTACAGTAAAATAATATATGTTTGCTGAAATCAATACGTATTCCAAACCTAGGAATTTCAGTTAACAAGGCTATATCAAATATAACAAATGCATGTAGCTACTTAATTTGATGCTTATATACACTGGCTGCTATATTTGTTTATTGGTAATGATTATTTTCAAAGGGAGAAAGCTCATTAAAGGTAGAAGGATGGATTTCTGTGCAGCTCAGAGCTGCAGTTTGAAGCTGGCAGTAGTGGTCACCCCATCCTCACTGAGGGGGGCCGTGGGGTGACCTGTGTGTCCCAGTGCTGGCTGGTGGCTGGAATTCATCTCCTCTGCCTCAGTCGGCTTCTGTGCCCTCTGTCACATCCCTGCACCTCAGTTCCCACTGCGTGGAGCATTGGAAACATCCTTCCCTTGCTCATCACACCCCTCCACAGCCCCTTTCTGCTGGCAGCATCCTCAGGAGCTTTCGGAGGATTTTATCCCCATGTTCAGAAGGTTTCCGTGTTTAACAGCTTCTTCCAGACAGATTTAATTCAGCAGTTTTGCCTGATTCAGCTCTGTTTTCCGTCAGAAGGATATATCACCGTGGTTGTGGCCAGGAGGATTTGTCCAGCCCAGGGGTCTGGGGAAGAGCTGCCACCCACCAAACAGAGCCAGGGAGTGGGTGGCCTGAGGATGGGGACAAGGACAGATGATTCCCCACCCCTGAGCTCCTAGCCTGTCCCAGGGCTGTGCCCTGCATTGGCAACAGGATGCAGCCCAGGGGAGAGGTCTCTGTCCTGGCCTCCCGAGCCACAGCACTGACAGGGAAAGCCATAAATAGCAGCGTTATCCACTGAGCGCACGCAAACAGTGCCGGAGTAGAGATAATTTGGGCAAAGCACTAAAAGAGGAAAATTAATTAAAAAGCATGTGCTAACTGTAGGGAGCATGTGCCTGGAAAGAAGTAGCCGTGGTAGAAAGGCAGCCGGTGGCACCCTCCCTGCGCATCCTGGAGGGCAGCAAGGGCTGAGACCAGGCACAGCTCAACACATATCCCGCGGGCACCGAGGGGAGACGGAGGGGTGCTGTGCCCCCGAGGCGCCTCACCCTGCACTCCTGTGCCCCCCATGTCCCTGAGCGTCCCCCTCGGGGTGTCCCCGCCGTGACCAGTCGTGTCCCCTCCGTGTCCCCTCCGTGTGCCCTCAGCCCGGCCCGGCCCGCGGGGACGCGCTGCAGTTACCGCGCTGGCCGCCAGGTGGCGACGTTGTAACGGGCGCGGCGCGGGCGCTGCCCGGGCCCGGGGGAGAGAGGAGAGGGATGGGGGGAAAGGGATGGGGGGAGAGGAAGGATCGGGGCAAAGGGGTGGGGGAGAGGGGCTGCAAGGAGAGGACAGATGGTCATGAAGCTCCATCACCTGTGGTGATGGGCTTCTGTGCTATCACGGAATGGTTTGGGTTGTTAAAGACCCCATCCCGTTCCAACCCCCCTGTCATGGGCAGGGACACCTTCCACTAGCCCAGGTTGCTCCAAGCTCCGTCCAACCTGTCCTTGAACACTTCCAGGCATGAGGCATCCATGACTATCGAACACTCTAAATTATTTGTGAGGATGTGGGAGACACTGGGATGGGTCGTACTTCACTGCTGGAGGGCAAGGCAGTGCCCTGGCACGGCCCCAGCCTTTCCCATTGGAGAAGGCAAAAACCTGACCCTCGAAACAGTGGTGGCATGGGGGAGGCAGCAGGACCCCTGCCAGGGTTTCTGGAACCCCAGGACCAAACCTGCTCAGTGACAGCTGGCAGGGGCTTCACTGCCTTCCCCGGCACGGGATGGGGACAGAGTTCTGGGAGCAGCTGTCTGCATCCCCATGAGGGTCTTTCTTCTCTGTGCCCAGGGCTGAAGCTGGGCCTGAGCTCCTGGGCAGTTCCAGGGCCTGACACATTCCCACTTGCCCTGATGGCACCACTGTCCCACACTGGGGTTCCTGGTGTCCCTCTGCCCGACCTTGGGACAAGGCGACTGAGTGAGCTCACGTCACTGATGGCTCACCATCATTTCTGGCTCACCACCACCACTGGTTCACCACCACGACTGTTTCACCATCACCACTGGCTCCTCACCACCACTGGCTCTCCAGCCCTACTGGCACATGACTCTTGCTCCCAGCATCGCCTCTCGACTGCCTAATGGGGCTGGACCACTGCACAAAGACATGGATCACAAACGCCAGGAAGGCAGGAATAAATTAACGCCTAGAATTGGAATGGGAGTGTGCTGAAATCTCCTTTTTTTTTTTTTTTTTTAAAAGTACACAGAAAAGCCCCTTCCATATTTTAATTAAAAGCCTTTCAGTAGAGGAGGCAAGGGGCTGCCATTTACAACGGTCTATTGTCAGGCGCACAAAGCAAACCGGGCTGGAAACAAACTGATTTATTAACCTGCGCCTCGCAGCGTCCCCTGGGGTGGGTGAGCCCTACATGGGGGGGAGTGTAGGATCGGGGTCCCCCTGCTCTCCCCGGGGTGCTCCAGGGCCCCTGTGCACTGCCTGAGGGGACACAGGGATGGGGATTGTTCGTGCCACCCCACAGCTCTCTGTGTGGCACAGGGCACAGTCCCTCTCCTCTTCCTTATGGCTTCCATTGATTTATTAATGATTCGGCCAAACAGAAACATTCCTCCAAAGCCCACAATTTAATTTGCTCACCAAAGATGCCAAGTTAGTTTTATTCCTGATTTATGAGCAGGCTCCTCTGTTCCCTGGGCAGCAGAGCAGGGAGGTGATTTATGGGTGTGAGATCAGCTTTGTGGGCGTAGGAGAAAGTCTCCCTGCCTGGGACCCGTCCTGATGAGGTCCAACAGCAGATTCCTGGAGCATCTTGGTCATGGACAGACCGGGCAATCCCTGTTGCTGGCACAGAGAGGACACGTTTGCATCAAAGAGCAAAAACCAGCTCACCCCCAGCAAAGACCACCCATCCCACCTGGTATACTCATCCATCTATAAGCAAACCTCCCCCTGGCCCTGAGGGAGGGATGGAAATGAATTCCCACGTGGGATCTCCCCTTGCACAGCCTGTGCTCCCACCCCTGGCTAATTACAGCCTCATTAAGCCAGAGGTGAAGCAGCTGCCTGGTACCACCAGCAGCCCCAATCTCATTACAAACCTCAACGACTCCCAGTGGTTTCTACTCCCTGATTGTGGGGATAAGAAAATCTATTTATAGTGCCTGGGTTTCCTGAGCAAAGACAGGAGGCTTGACTTGGATGCCCCCAAGGAGGGGCAGCACACATGATTGGGGTCTCAGAGCACCGTGAAAATTGTTGTTGATGCCAACAGGGTTGAAATTTCAGCTCAGCATTTTCATCTGGGGGCCCCCAGTTCCAAGGGGATGTTTTTGTTGTGGGACCATGAGAAGGATCTGCCATGGGAATCCCTTCTGCAGCCAGCTCTGGAGGTGAAGAAGAGGCTGACAGGGCTTGCAGGAACATCCAGGCTCTCTCTGACACAAACTGCCTCTGCTCCTGCAAATCCTTTCTTTGAACTCTGTTCTTCTGCCTGAGGCGTTTTGCAATTGTGGGATCGTGAGCGACTCCTGAGTTTCTCTGAGTGGAAGAGATGAGAAGAACAAGATCGTTTCTTGGCTGTTTGTGCTACAGAGTGGGGCCAAGGTCACTTTGGGTGTCTGCCTTACCCTTTTGGACAGTTTTCCTGGCCCAGGAGCAGACCTGTCCCTGTGACAATTGGAAGCACCTGCAGAGCAGGGAGCAGTTTGAAGAGTGTTCCTTTTCTTTGATGTCTTCTGAACTCAAATGGTGCTTTTTAGTGGAATCCCAAGAGTCCTGCAAAATGCAGGGAATAGCAACAGGAATTTATCTGGGCAGTGAGGGACTGTTTCTTCCCCAACTACATGCAGAGAGAGGCTTCAGCACTGCAGGATCTGCTGCACCAAAAGGACCTGAGAGCTTTGGGAACAGTGAAGGACTATGAGTGACCACTGCAGGAGCATGTCTGGATTTGCTGGTGTCCATGCTCCCTCCAGCCCTTTGGAGTACAGGGATCAAAAGGTGACAGGTAAGAGAGGGGGAGCAGGACAGTGGTGAACATGGTGGCTGCTGCTCGCTGCCCTCATCCCCTCTGCAGTTGTGGAGGCAAAGCAGCTTGTGAACCCCTGGGAACACTTCAGGATTGTATCCCCCTCTGTGAGGTGGTGGTGGGGAATGAGCTTGTCTTGGGGAGGGGAGCTGGCATGTGGATTTGTGTCCCAGCCTGGGAGGAGCCCCTGAGCTCCTCCACGAGCAGAGACGCGCACGTGTCTGCACAGCAGCCCGGGGTGTTACCTGCTCCTTGGCAGGAATATTAAACCGCCGCACTTGCTTGTTCTGCAAATACCCGCCTGCAAAAGGGACCCGAGGGGCAGCTCCGTCCTTTTCTGCTCAAAAACGAGTCACAGTCAGCGGGGTTGGGGTCCCTCAAGTGCAAACACGGCTCTGCTGAAGGGTTACCGCTTACCCAGGGGATTGGGAATTGATTGTCCAAGCCCTTTGGGTGTCGGGGTGATCAGTGCAACAGGCTATGGGACAACTTGGGACTGAAACTGTAAAGTTCTTTTCCTGCGGTGGGGAAGCAGAGTGGGAATTCCAGGTACAGGTGCTGCTGGGTGGGCTCTGTTTCTCTGCTGAAGTTGTTTGGATTCCTCAGAGCCCACTGTACTGAAAAATTTAAAAATGCAGCCCTAAACCAGCCTGAACTCGGCGTGTTTCTGAACCCGGGGTGTTTCTGGCCGCGGAGCGCTCAGAGCGTGTTTGCTGTAGCCATTCCCGGCAGGTCAAAGATGCTGGATGGGTCAGGTTAGGGGAAAAAAAAAAAAAAACAAACCAAAAAAACCCTGGAAAAGTTTAACCGGCAGCTTCCGGCTGGCGATTTTCCAGCTAAAAACCTCGATTGGGCTGGGGAAAAAACCCACCATCACCCGGCTGGCTCCGCGACCCTTCCCCGCACGGAGACTCACGGATGTGGGGGGGGTTGGTCCTGGAGTGACGGGGGGCGATGCTCGGGGGTGGTCCCGGTGGGGAGAGGGGTGGATCGGGGGGGAAAGGGGTGGTCCCGAGGGGAAGGGGGGTGGACCGGGGGGGTTCCCCCTCCCTCCCCAGCGCGGGGCCGTCCCCGGTGGGGGCGGGCGGGCAGGCGGGCAGACCCCCCCCGGGTCCGCGCGGCTCCGCGCCCCCTCCGCGCCACCGGGCTCCCCCAAGATGGCCGCCGAGGTGGGATCGATGTGTCGATACCGGACACGGTTTGATGTCCGCCGGCTCCAGGTCGGTGGCGGCGGCGGGCGCGGGGCTGGCGGCGGGCGGGAGGGAGCGAGAGGATGGAGGGGAAGGGGGGGGGTGATCCGGGCGGCCGCCCCCATCCCTCCCTCCCTCCCTCTCTCTCCCCCCCCCCCCGCGCCCGCCCCCCTCCCTCCGCCCGCCCTTCCCCATCGATAGGTATCAGAAATTGATCCCCCGCCGCCGCCGCTCTTTGTTCGGCGCCGCCCGGGAACATGGAGCAGCGCTAGCGGCGATGGAGCCGCGATGGAGCCCCGGCCCCCGCCCCGCCGCCCCCGAGGTGACAGCGGGGCCGGGGGGCGGCCGCCGCTCCGCCCCGGCGGGAGGGAGGGAGGAAGAGGAGGGAGGGAGGGAAGTTGCGCGGGATGAAGTTGCGGGGAGCGCGGTCCCCCGCGCCGCCCCGCCAAGTTTGTGGCGGTCCCCGCCCGCCGAGCGGAGCCGCAGGTGCCCGCGGGCTGCCAAGTGTCCCCGGTGCCCCCCGCAGCCCGGTCCCCGCGTCCCCCGGTGCGCGCGGGGCGGGCAGAGCCTCGCGGGTGCGGTGATGGATGCGGGGATGGCGGAGCGGGGCTGCCCGGAGCCCCGCCGCCCTCCCATTGTTATCCAGGGCCGGTGTGCGGGGCCGGTGCGGCGGCTCGGCCAGCCCTGAGCGCCGGGAAGGCGGTCGGTGCCAGGCGGTGCTGCTCGGGCCGGGGATGGATGCGGCGGGGGGGCGGCAGCTCCTTTGTGGCTCCGGGCAGGTCACGGCCGCCGTATCCCACCGTGGTACCCTCGGTCTGTGAAATTCCCGGTAAGTCCTTTGTTACCGTGTGCGGGGGAAGGTTGGCCGTGGGCTGCTGACAGTTTGTGACCTTAAATGCGCACCTTAAACAGGAGGCGGATAATTAACACAATGGCCCTCGCAACATAATGGGATGAAACCCAACCTGGAGCCGCTACAACAGCCGAAACGCTCATTTCCATGGATATTAAACGGGTTTATCCCTGTAGGATATTCCGGAGTTTAAAATGCAGCATGCTTCGGAGGGGAGTAAACAAATTGCGATGCGATTTATGGGGCTCCGGTACTGGATCAACAGTTCCAGCATTTAATACATTTTGGCTTTTAAGCAGATTATGTGCCGCGTCTGCGCTGCGCGACCCGAAAGTACCGCAGGTACCACGGCCGGTGGTTTTGCCATGCCTGCTCCGCTCTGGCTTTGTGGAAGGGAAGGGATTACGGCTCTAAGCGCTTCGGATACAAAAGCGTTCCCCGCTAAATCGCGCTAATGACTTTTCCTGGGTGCGCCCAGACCTTTATTTAAAGATAAATATTGGCAGCTACTTTGCCGTGGGTCTCTCAGGGGTGAACTTTGCCGGAGGGAGAGGTGGGCTGGGAGGTGGCAGCTCTCTTTTCCCAGCCTGCCGGGGGCTGTGGATGGGTGCGGAGCTGGAGAGGGAGCAGTGAGGGCTGACTCCTGTCCAGGCAGCAGTTCTGCCGCCTCGCCGGGATCACGGTGGGAAAGGTGACCTTGTGGCAGCTTGGCCTAATGCCCTCCATAAAAAAATAAAATTAAAAAAAAATTTGAAAACAAGAATCAAAAAAAAAAAAGGAAGGAAAACAATCCATTTATATTCTTCCAAGAGCTTTTTCCTTTTTTTTTTTTTTTTCCCCCCATTCCTTTTTAATGGATGTGTCTGAGCAGCTCTGGTGGCCTGGGGCTGGCCGGGAATGGCAGAGTTTGAGCCGCCCTGATGAATGGTGGGCATATGGAAAACACAGGGATAATGTGCTACTCGGCAGCGCTCGGATCGAAACGGCGCTGAGCCCTTTTACGGCAGAGAGTCGCGGAAATGAGAAGAGATAAAATTCCATCAAAGATAATGCCAGACGTATTTCACCGGGTTATGAGATTGGTTTATTGTGTACATTACTAATGCAGTATTTTTTTACAGCTTTCTTGTGTGTAATAGTCAGAGTGGGATTCATACCTTCATGGGTTTTTTTGGGTTTTAATTTGCTGGGGGTTTATTGCGTTCCGGGTAGCGCCGTATGGATTCCGTGCTCCGTGTGCTGCTTGAATCCAACCCGTTCCGTGGTAAAACAGCAAAAAAAAAAATGGGAAGAGCTGCGAGCTGCTGGTTTGGGATAATAAATACAACGGCGAGTGAGAGCGATTAGAGCCATCTTTTATAAATGTCTTCACATCTCATTATGCAGATGAGCTCTGGCTACACGGCTCCAGCCTTTGGTTTGTCAAATAAAATGTTCTTAGTTTTATTTCCCGGGAATGCAAATGTTCTCCCTGTGCTGGAGTTGGGCACAAACTTCGGCGGCGGCGGCTCTGCCGGATGGTGGTGAGCCGGGAGCCTGTGGAGCGTGGTCTGGTTGATGAAATGTTTTTGCTGTTTAAAGTTTAGGGGAGGCAAAAAAAAACCCCACACAACTGTGGATGTGATTAAAATATTATAACCTTATGATATTCTGAAGTGCATAAATTTTACATATCAGCTGCAGAGGGAGTTTAGACATCCATTAAATGATATGACAGCTTGACTTATCTAAATGTGCATCATTTAACAATGTGTCAAAATTCTGCTTTATATAGACGACAGCAGTAAATAAGCTATCAGTCCTCTTGGCTGGAGCTTAATTCCTGGAGCTTGGACTAATAAACTTAACTGCATTCTTGTGGAGCAGCAGGATAACCTTGGGGGGAGGCTGAGGTGCTTCTGGGGAGCTTCACCTCTGCAAATTCTCTGGGTGCCGTGTGTTTTTAGGGCTTTTAAAGAGAGACTGGTGGGACCTTCTAGATTCCTCCAGCATCTCCAGCACCCAACACTATCTGTCCTCATCCCTGCTGGAGGGTGGGATGGTACCTGAGGGAAAGAGAGGGGGAGCCCAAGGGAGCTCTGGGTGCCCCCATCTCGGGGGATTTTGTTTTTCCAAACTGAATTCTCAGGGTTTGTGGAAGTGCAGCCTGTGCCTGGGGCTGGCTGAGAAGCCAGGTTGGGAGGTTGAGAATGTGTTTTTGGCTTTCCAGTGGCTCCAGCTGCTCCCGGTGCATCGGGGCGTGGGGAGTGTTGGCTGCAGAATCATCTGGTTTAACCAATTAATAGGAATTTGGGAGCAGTGGCACTAATGAAGCTGTTCTGGCAGATGCCTGTCTCATGGTTGGGTTGTCTGTGGTCTGATAGTTGAGTGCTCCTCTTGAGAGGTTCCCAATGACCAGGACATTCATGATGGTGCTCTTTATGTGGATTCTCTGCTGTCTCCTGCTGTGGTTGGCCTCTGTAGCCTGTCTGTTGATAGGAACACTGGAGATATTTCTTTCCCTCACCCAGGAGCTCTGTTTCCTTAGAGATTGATGGTTCTGGGATGTAGCTGATGCTGCAGCATCAGCAAGTTCAAACCTTGGTGGCTGGAGGACTCGTGTGTCTCTGAACTTCATTGTCGTTGACCACTTCAGTGTCCCCTTCCTCCACCACAGCTCCCTCCTTGGGACAGGCTGAGGTGCAGCATCCATCCCACATCCCCCAAATCCTTCATTAGAAGTGAATGCTTGGTATTTCTACTATTTCCAATTCATATGTGAAGGGAAGAAGGAGAAGGGCCGCGTTTCTGGTCCCACCTGCTGTGGGGTCTGTGTTGAGCGGCGCCAGAAAGTCGGACCGTGAAGTTCCTGAACTGAAATTTGATTTTTTTTTTTCTTGTGGCTGAATAATTGAGACACTGCCAGACAAGAAGAGCTGCAGAAAATTAGAGTTTATCTTTAGCTCCACAGCTCTCACTTTAGAAACTGGTGACCCCAATTCCAGCCCGAAGAGTGACTTCTTCCCTAATTAATAAATCCATTAATTAATTGTGTGCGTGCTGCAGCCCATTAGAGATGTATGCGCTGGCCTCCTGATCCAGTTTAGTGGATTGTCTCTATGGCCTTGGAAGGGGGGGGGGGAAAGGGATTGTGGCCAAGAGGCAAATAGGGGACAGGGATGGAAATATAATTTGATTTTTGTGGGACTGGAGGGAAGAGTCTGAGCTGTGCCATCTCCCGGTGGGTTTTCCAGCTTGGAGATGAGTATGGGACAGTGAGTGGAGCTCTTGGGGTTGCTGTGCTCACTGACATAGGGAAAGTGTGGAGGGAGGCTCATGGGGTGCTTCTTGCATCGATGGTGGTGAGCAGGGAGCCGTTTCCTTGGGCTCCCAGGGCTGCAGCATCACCTCCCGCTGCCTCAAGCCGTGAGTTTGGCAGGGCTCAGCAGGGCCTCTGTGCTGCAGGTGGAGCAGAATGTTAAAGGGTTTGGTGATCTGAATTATTATTTATGACCAGATTAAGCAGGCAGTACACTCCCAGCCTGTGAGTCCTTTAGGAGGCACTTGCTTAACCAGAGAACCTCAGCGGAGCGCACGGAGCTCGTGATTCGTCTCCCTCCATATGTTGGCTCAGGAGCTGCTCCCTTCAGTTAATTTTTCTTTCTGTCTGCAGAGACTTGAAATGAAAATACAGGCAAGTTGTTGTGTGTGCTAGTCCCAGGGCTCCTGTTTTCTCTGCTCAATGGAATTTGACTGTTGGCTAAAGAAGCACCATCTTTAAATGCAGGAGGCTTTGCTTGCCTATAGATTTGGGGGTCAAGGGACCCGTCTGCTCCCCTATTTTCTCTCCCTGGTTTTGCTGGTTGAAGAAAATCAGTGTATTTTGGTTCTCAGAGGAGTCTCTGTGTCCCATGAGATGATGATGTTGCTGCTTCCCTCCTCCCTTGGGTGCTGGCGTAGTCATGGAGCTACATCCCTGGCTGCAGGAAATCCCACATCCCAAATTTCAGGGAATTATCCTGGGACCTGCCAACACAACACGGCAAATTGAAATTACAGGGCCATTGTATGCGGGGAGGGAGGGCAATGGGGAGCTGCAGCATCCTGCTCCTCAGCAGGCCTTGAAATGGAATTAATTTAGGATTGGGAAGCGACGGTTTGTGCTCCCCCCTCACCAGGCCTCGAGACAGAAACCACACCACGGCTCCCCTGCTGTATTGATGGTGTAACACGTTCCCTCTCAGATTGGAAAAGGCACATTAGAGACATCCATTCCCCCCAAAAAGCCTGGCTGAAGTTTCTCAGAACATTTTGTACCATCCTGCTCCTATTACCGAAAGATGTAATTCCCCAACTTGGGAGATAATAAGCAGGTATTGACTTCTGCTGGGGTCATTATCAAGATTTATTCAGTCAATATGGCTCCTTGGGTCAATAAATCTTGAGGTTGATAAAGGAGGAATATATACTTGTAGACTTTATTAAAAAGTTTTCCCCTTCTGTAACACTTTCTCCTGTGTGTTGCCACAGGATCTGTGACTGAGTTTTCTTTGATTACCTTTTTTTTTTTTTTTTTTGGTGGTGCGTATTTTCCTGCAGCTTTCGGTGTATTTTTCCAAGACAGCAAAACCTGGGAGGAAGGATTTGGCCCCCTGCTGTGCTATGATTCCCACTCTCCTTGCTTGGTTTTGGGGGGAGTGGGATCTGTGGGTGCCTCACCCCATCATCTCAGGGCTCAGTGAGTGGGGAGGAAGGAGCTGAGCATGGGGCATTGGGTTTTTCTCTGGGAGGATTAAAACTCAACATTCCTGTCTCCAGCCCCCTGTGAAATAATGGGATTGTGTCCCCTTCCCCATCACAGGTGCCTGGAGAAGACTCCAGGGAGACCTTAGAACACCTTTCAGTGCCTAAAGGGACTCCAAGAGAGCTGGAGAAGGACTTTGGACAAGGACATGGAGTGACAGGACTAGAGGGGATGGCTTTAAACTGAAATAAGGTAGATTTAGATTAAATATTGGGAAGAAATTCCTCCCTGGGAGGGTGGTGAAGCTGTGACTGCCCTGTCCCTGGAAGTGTCCAAGACCAGATTAGACAGGTCTTGGAGCAACCTGGGATAGTGGAAGATGTCCCTGCCCCTGGCAGGGAGTGGGACTAAATGAGTTTTGAGGTCCTTTCCAGCCCAAACCATTCCATGATTCTATGAAATCTCTGGATTGGGTTGAAGTGGGACAGCTGTGACACTCTGCACTGGGCTGGGCTCTGTCCCAGCACCCACTTGCTGCCCTGGGCGATGCCTTTGTGCCTCAGTTTCCCTGTTCCTGGGGCACAAGGGATGGAGTATTTTTGCAAAGCAGCACATGGGGGTGAATCACCCCAAAAAGGGGTCTGGCAGCATTGTGAGGGTTGTGCCCATGCCCTGAGTGTGTGGCTTTGGGCTGGTCCATCATCTCCTGCAGCACAGGCCCCTCAGAAGGGTTGCATATATGGTTTGTGTTCCTATGCAGGGGATCTCAGGGGGCATCTCTACCAGGAGGTCCAGACTCTCAGTGAAGAGCTGGCTCTCAAAATCAGCATGGTGTGGGGGGTCATCAGCAAATCTACCCAAAAAGCTAGGATAGCATGAAGTCTGGAGTGCTCATTATGAGCCAGAGTGCTTTTAATGTGCAGGGGCACAGCAGCAGTCCCTATCCCGGGTTGACCCTGTCTGGTGCTCACAGATCCCAACTCTGGATGGAGAGGGAGCCTCAGATGATGGGGCACAACAACTGCTCACCCCAGGTCTGCAGTCAGGATCCCCGTCAGTGTGTGATGATGGTCTCCTTCAACCTCATCTACATATTTAATATGAATTATTTTGGTCGTGTCTGCCCAAGCCCTGCTTTGCAATATTCAATATTCCCACAGTCAGTGGCTTTTTTTAAGCTGAGCTTCCCTGGACACGCCAACAGCTCCTTCCAAAACGGTTTCAGTACCTTTTACTCTTTACTATGGCCTTGCTGTTTAATTGGTTTTTGGACTAGTTAGTTGTGGCCCTCAGTGGTTTCCCCAAAGCTGCAGCAGCCCCCCCGGGCATTGACTTCGCTGTGGTTTCAGCGACTCGTGGTGATGGCGGGGCCGCTTTAATATTAAACGGCTCGGCGTGTCTGTGCCAGCCAGGTCTCCTGCAACAAGGATTCCTAAAAAAGTAAATAACCAATTTGAACCCCGTGTAAATATTCCTCTGGTGGGAGCTGTGCCGTGCGTCAGCCGCTCTGAGCACGCTGCCGTTGCCTCTGGTAACGCTCCCGTGGTTTTTACACCAAAGTCAGGACCTCGAGCATCCTTTGTTTTCTTCCGTCGGGATAACATAATAAAGTATTACCTGGCGCTGGCAGCGGGGCTTGTAATGTGTGCTGTAAGCACGGAGCCAGAGCCAGGCTGTTATTGCTCAGCCTGGCTGCAGAGGACATTTATTCCTTATTAATCACTCCAACCGGGAGAGCTGCCTCCGTCTGCGGCTCTCGGAGTGGTGCACAAACATTGCTGCATCCCTGGGAGCTGGGTAATTATTATCCTTCTTGTCCTCCCAGTTTCTTGGCTCTGTTTTGGGTGAGTAGTGTTGCTAAAAGCCCCTCGTGATGCCCAGCACAGTGGCTGGGATGGGGTGATGGAGAGGATGGTGTCCTCCAGGAGGAAGGCTGTTGGGACCCCCAGTGCTGTAGCTCTCCCTGTACCCCCCAGGATGGGGGGGGTGAATTCTCTCCAGGGGAGGGTTAGCTTGGGTCTCAGGAAAAGGTTCTTCCCCCAGAGGGTGGTGGGGCACTGAACAGGTTCCCCAGGGAATGGTCACAGCCCTGAGGAGCGTTTGGACAGCGCTCTCAGGGACAGGGTGGGATTGTTGGGGTGTCCTGGGCAGGGCCAGGAGCTGGACTTGATGATCCTTGTGGATCACTTTCAACTCAGGATATTCCATGATTCTGTCAGTTTATGAGGTCTCTCCCCTGAGTGGTTGCTGATGTCACATTTGTTGTGCTGGAGTGGGATGCTCTGGCTGTGCCACTCCAGTTCCCTTTCTCTGGGGCCAGTGATGGGGTGTTCTCTGCTGATCCCAAGCACCTCCAAACTCTTCCCAACCCCATCCCTGGTAGAGCTGAGGGCTGGCTGAGCCAGCGGGTGCCTGAGGCCAACAGGACTCTGCCCTGGGCATGGCTCCAGCACGTGTCCAGACGTCCCAGGCCAGCAGCTTCCCCGCTCCACTCTCCGCTCGGCACATGCCGCAGAGGTACCGTCTCCTGCCACTGCACTTTTCTTTCGAATAAAAGCAGCTAATTAACATTATTCTTTAATTATTGCCTTTATCAACAAGGGGTCTGGTTTATACCAGCAGGGTAGTCGCTTTCCTTTCCACTACCCAAGCGAATGCTTCAATTCCTGTTGCTTTTGAAATGAATTTGATGTCATCTGCCCATTGTCACTTAATGGGGACACTTGGGTAATGATTGCGCGCTCCAGCCCTGTTAGCAGCACTGCGAGCGTGTAATTTAGCCCCTTAGGCAACGGTACTTTTGAAATCTCTGGATAGTTTTGAACTCTCTGTTCTTAATTAAATATGCAATTTTTCACGGTAACCAGGTTAATTCTTTTGTGTTGTGTTGTAATACTGTTAGGAATTTTCATAGTTCTTATTAAACATTATTCAGGCATTGTGAATTCCATAATTAAAAAAAATGAAAAGAACAAAGCTTGATTCACTTCTTTCTTTTCCCTGGTTAATTTATCAAATGAATTTTGCAAATTTTTCTTTTTCTCCCCAGACGGCGTGCCAAGTGTTTTAAAGGGGAAGGATTTAATTGCTCTGTAGGGATTGGTTGGTTATGAAGGATTTGGCTGTTTGATTAGTAAACCCTATTGGGAATGGTTTAATGCTCCATGATCTTAAAAATTGTCTGATTGTGAGGCTCTCCAAGGATGTTTTCTCTCTTCCTTATGTACGGCAACGGCTTCACACAAGTGTGATTATGAGGTAGAGAGGAGGGAGCAGAGGTCGGGGCTGGGTGAGCCTGCCTGCCCTGACCATGAGGAGGAGGATGGTGGTGAGACAATCCTTGCAGATTTTGGGAATGGATCTCTGGCTGTGCCAGGATGGGGCTGCTCTGGGCTGGATCCGACACTCGGTTTCCCTTCCAAGACTCGCTCCCCAATATCTATCTTGTAATATAATGGAATTATACGGAATATCTGTTTTATTAGGAGGCAAAACCCTGCTGTGTTCTCCATGTCTGAATCCCTCTGGCATCCCGCTGGGCAGCATCCCTGGAAGGATGCTGAAGTGCATAGGGAGGTCTGGCTGAGGGATCCACGCAGCCCTGGGCAGGATGATGCACAAGGAGTGATGTGGGAATGCAGCTCCTGGAGATTTAATCCAGGTACCCTATAATAGGGTGGATCCTAGAGCCCCAGTCCAGGAGTTATGTGGGTGACCAGCCTGCTCTGGGTGCAGAGCCTGGGCATGTCCAGCCAGGAGTCTTTATCCAGGGAGGTTTAAAAAAGGAAAAAAACAACACAAAAATGCTCTCTGTCTTTTTTGCTGGTGGGATTGGTACCCACTACCCAGTTTCTGCTGGTTTTTTTTTTTTGTTCTCCCCCTCCTGGTAAAAGGGGGCTGTGCTCTGCCCTCACACCTCCAGCCCCAACTTCTTCACCTGAGGTTTGGATCCAGAATTGATGGAGGTGATGTCTGTGCACTGATGTTGGGGCTGTAGGGATGGGCTGGGATTCCAGCATGCCAGGGAGAGCACAGTGCTCCAAAATCCCTGCTGGGGAACAGCCTGGGCTTCACTTCCAGAGTGTCCAGGAGCATCCCTGTGGGTGCTGGCACTGCCAGCGGTTCTCTGAATTGTTTTTAAAGCCTTTTTGGGCCTAATAGGGGTGGGGGGGAAATCAATAATTGGTGTTTTTAGCCATATGGTGCCAGTTGGGGTCCTCTGGGTGCCCCTGAGGTTGTGGGGTGAAGGATGGTTATGGGCTCAGTATTAAATATCAGAACAACCCCAGTGTGCTGCTGTCACCCAGCGGGTTTTGGGGGGGAACAGGAGGGGTTTCACCTCCCACCTGATGCCTGGAGCATCCCTGGGAGGTGCCGCTGGCTGGGAGACGCAGCCCAGCCGGGATCGATCGCAGTCAGTCTGAGGCGGCTCCCCAGGGGTTACTTGGGCTTTAAGGAGAGGTCACAGAGTCATTAAACTTATAAATATATTACGATTTAAGAGAAGAGCTGTCGTTATCTTTGAACTTGGTTTATGTGGCGCCGATTTCTCCCCGTTCTGGTTGGAGCCAGGTGGATTTGCCAGGCTGAGGCTGCCTGGGCAGCTCCGGGGAGGAAATAAAGAGTTCAGCACTGTTGGGCTGGGGGACTTTGCCCCAAAAAGCATTAAAATCTACACTTAAACCTGCCAGTTTTCCCCAAAAAACTTGCAGAAAGGTTTGGTTTGAGATTGGAATGGGCTGCCCAGAGAAGTGGTGGATTCTCCGTCCCTGGAGGTTTTTAAGATGAGGCTGGACGTGGCACTTAGTGCCATGGTCTAGCAACTGTGGTGGTAGTGGATCAAGGGTTGGACTTGATGATCTCAGAGGTCCTTTCCAACCCATCTGATTCTATGATTCTATGATTTAGGGAACCAAGTGGTGCTGTGGTGGCTCAGCAAGCAGCGATCCTGGGTGCTGGCAACGGTGTGGGGTTGGAATCTGTGGCAAGGCTGGACCTTCTCTGCATCATCTTTTGCACCAATGGGATGTTCTTGGTGAGGGACAAGTCAGCAGCACATGGTGCCCATAGTGTGGGCATGAGCACAGCCCCCTCTTACCAGGGGTGGGAGAACCAAAAAAACCAGTAGAAACTGGGCAGTGGGTACCAACCCCACCAGCAAAAAAGCACAAGCAGATAATTTTTGTGTTGTTTTTATCTTTTTTAAAACCTCCCTGGGTAAGGACTCCTGGCTGGGTATGCCCATGGTGTGGCCACAAAGGAGCATCACCAGCCCATAAAACAAGATCCAAGGGGCCCCCCAGCAGTGGCATCAACCCATCGCGACGTCTCCATCGTTGGGTTGAGCAGCGCGGGCCAGAGTTGCAAGCAGGACTTAAAAATAACGATTGGAATTAAGCAAATCCCAGTTGTTCCCCCATTTTTCCTGTTCCTCGTGGCTGAACCAGCAATGCAGGGATGCAAACCATTTGCTCTGTGAGGTTTTGCTCGGCGGTGGTGACACAGGGTTGGAGCAGAGAGCAGCGGCGCTGCCGGGGCTTTCCACGGCGTCGTGCTGAATCCAGAAAGTCATTTCAAAACAACAAAAAAGAAGGGAAAAAAAAGAAAAAAGGCTAGACATTTGCAAGGCGAAGGCGAGCAGATGCCTGTAATGTATTCCCAGGCATGACACGGAGTGGCAGCGTGTCGTGAACCGTGTCCCCAGGGCCCCCCGGGTCTGTGATATTGGCTTTAACCCCCACCGACTCCGGTCGGGGCGTAAATTCATCAGGCTTACGGGTATTGCTCTTGGACTACTGAATAATTTACAGTTGCAGAGCCCAGCCAGGTTCAGGTCATCGGGGTTCATGGGTTAATAACAGGTTTGGTTTTTGTTGTCAGCAGCTGCCTTGATAACATATGAAAGAATCCTATTCTGTTGATTAGATTTTGAAATGGATCAATTTTTAATCAGCAGAACATCTGACTCACTCAATAAGAGGAGCGTGGTGGAGACAGGACGAGGGGCTCGTTATTTACAGGATTGTTTGTTTTTACTAATACGCAAATCCTCGCCGGGGCCGGAGCCTGGCCCTGCCTTCCCTTTCCCTGGCTCCTCCAAAATAAATCGCTGGGATTATCTGCAGCCTCGTGCCAGGTATTTGATCCATCTGCTGACTGGGTAGGAAATCCATGGTGCTACTCAGGAGATCCGAGGCCACGCTGGAGCTTTGATTTAGTTACCGTGTTATTGATGGAAAACACTTATCAATCACCAAATCTTGTCTATAAAAGCATTTTGGGGGTGTTTGGCTCACAGCTTCCCGAGCATCCTGTGTGGAACTCCCCTCTCTGAGTGCCACCGGCAAACCTTTGTGGGATGTGGAAATATCCTGCCCAAATTCCTGCCTGCGAGCAAAGTTTCACAGGGAGTAGCTTTGATTTCATCATTAAAGAGATGGATCCCCATGAAAAGTTAAATACTGAGTGGAGACCTGGCCAAAAGCTTTGTTTATTTATTTTACAATTATTTTGTTTGATTACCCGGGGCACAAACAAGAATCCAGAGGTGACGTATTTCATTGCATCTTGAAATGTGTTTCTTGTAAAGACGTGTAAAATAAACATGTTTTTTTTAATAATAAATTATTATTATTTTTTAAATGGAATCCGCTGGGTCAAAATTTTGGCTTGAAGCCAACCAAGTGGTTAATAGCCACCAATCACAGAACTGGCTGAAAAGGAAATTCTTATTTTTAATAACAGAAAAGGTAGAAGTCTCATAAATATGAGTGTCACTGGCCGTGTGGTGGCTGGCTGGGGACACTCTGTCACTGGTAGATATTGATATACATAAGAACTCGTAGGGATGATAGTTTGCATGGATTTGCCCTGGGTGCTTTGGGATTTTTACTTTTAAAACTTTTGCCTTCTGGCAGTCTCCTTAACCTAAATAAATATTTTCCCTCGGATCGGTTAAGTGAGGGGTGAGGGGGTGAGGAATTGCTCCTGGCGGATTATTTATTTCTTCCTTGAAAGTGTTGCCTCTTCTTTAAAATCTGGTGTATTTCTGCATTTGTATGTATAGTTTTCCTGTTGATTTGTTGAGGTGATGATTTAAGCACCAGGAAAATGGGGATCCCGGAGATGGGAATGCCAGGGATGGGGATGTGAGCATGGGAATGAGCCTTCTGGTCCAACTGGGTGTTGTAGCTTCTTCCAGCCCCACTCTGGGCACCCACATGCTCTGTGTTTGCTGACATTTGACCACAACCAGCCATGCTCCAAGGTCTTCTCTGGAGCTTTTACAGCCCCATATTCCAAGGGCTCATTCCTATAACCTGGGAATAACGCTATAGGTAATGGGTGTTTGCTCTCACACCCATCAGCAATATATCAACTCCTCCTAAATACATTAGCGACATCAGAAGGTTAAATATGCATATTATATCATCCCTGGCGGGTTTATTTGCAGGAGAGCAATGGGTGTCACAAGTTCACCACTTCAAAATTAAGTTTATTTTAGTGATGGAAAATGCACTTCTTCTATTGAGCATCTGCTGGTTATTTTCTGAGAAGAGTTGGAAGAAAAACAGTTTTGCAAAGAGTAGAGGGGTGGCTGAGCTGGTTTTTATTTGATAGTGGGTGCTTAGAAAGTTCTGATGGAGTTGATGAGGCTTTAGTTGCCGATGTTGGGCAGTGGGGAGCTGCCCTGGGGATTTGCCCAGTTCTTGGCTCCTCTGGTAACTTATTAACTCCCAAAATTGCCCTTGTGTTTAGCAGCTGAGGAAATTAATTGCTGATGGATCCCTGGGTTTTAGTGTCATTGCTCTGGACAGGATTGATCCAAAATGGTGCCAGGGCCAGTTCCACCACCGTGTGGGAGCCAGGTATTGTGTGAGGGGAGCAAATGGGGCTGATGGGGCTGGACGTGGTGCTTTGCCACTTCCTTTGCAGTTTACAGACATGAAAAAGGGTTGTTCCTTTGCAGCTCAGTTTTCTTGCCAGGGTTCTCATCCCTGGAAGTGTTCAAGACCAGGTTGGACTGGGCTTGGAGCAACCTGTTCTAAGTGAAAGGTGTCCCTGCCCGTGGCAGGGGGTTGGAATGAGATGATCTTCAAGGTCCCTTCCATCCCAGATAATTTTGTGATTCTCTGATTCATTTGGGGTCTGTGAATTTGTACCCCAGCCAGTCCCATGTGTTGTTCCAGAGCTGCACTGATTTGATCCAGACTTACCCAGACCAGCACACGCTTTCTTCTCCTTCTTCCTCCTTGATTTTTTAAGCCATTTAGCAATGTATGATGCTCCAGCAATTTTGGGCACCACAGGGAATTTGGGTTCATTAGGACTCACTGTGGGGACCACGCAGATTTTACCTTTTGACAGCAGTGCTCTTCTCCTCACCCATCCCTCCCTCTCTTATTGAAGGACTCCCCTTCCCACCAGGATGCATAAACTGAGCCTGGAAGGGTTTCTGTGCTCTAGTCTTTTTTTAGGCTAATAATTAAACCATAATAACAGAGCCCAGCATCTCTTTATTTAAAGAGCAGATGGAGTGTCCTGGATATTAGCATGGCCCTGGCTCCAACAGTGCCAGCAAGTCCTGGAGCTTGGGGTGTGTGGATGTGCCCCCCCAGGACTGTGTTATTGGGAAGGCAGTGGGCAGCAACGCCATGGGACACCGGAATTACAAGGGCACTGTTAAGTAGAGGTGAGCTGAGGTGCTTTTCCTGCTTGACTTTCCTATCCCACAGCTGAAACCCGTCGAGCTGCTTCAAAAAGCACTTTAGGATCCCGATGGTTCGTAACTCCTTCCCACTGTGTGAGCTGGCAAACCTGGCTCAGCCGTGTGCCGGGCAGCTCTCCCTCCACCCTCCCCTGCGAGCGATCCGAGGAGCTGCGGCTTTTACGGTTACAACTGGAGTGGGGGTTTTTTGGTGACACACTTTATAGTGGATAATCCCAGGCTGCTACTTTACAAAGCTATAAAGGAACCTGGTGCAGGCGGTGGCTGCTGAGCTTGCCCGGAGCTGGTTCTCCCTCCTCGCCTCAGTGATCGTTTCGGGGCTGCAGATGCCATCCTAGAGGGTCCAGATCCATCACCCTTCCTTTCCCCTTTTTGTCTCCACCTGGCATCACCACCTACCCACCGTGTTGTTTACCTCCCACCCCGATTTCTTACTGAAACACCCTCTTTTTTATTTTTTTCTTAAGCAGCTACAATTGATAATTTAGCTCTGGATAAAGCAACCTTCGAGCTTTTTCTTTCTCAGAGGCCAAACATTGATGTTGTGTGAAAGGGGAGCTTTGAGGAGGCTTTGTATGGAACTTAGCTTCCTGAAAAATTTATTTACTGCGACTGTGATCCGCAGGAGTGAATTGATGTTTATCTATAGTAGTTCTTGCCAGAAAAAAAAATGCATAACTGCACTTTCTTGGGAAGCCTTGAAAGGCCTTTTAAATAAGTGTCTAATAGTAGGCTCTCAATAGCAAACAGCCAGCTTGATAGACAGTGTACAGTATATTATTAACTATAAGCAGGCTTAATCTTTTTCTCATGTTTTAGAGAATGCTTTATAACCTTGTGGCCAAAGAATTCATGATCACCAGGTATTTGAAGCTAAGCAAAAATTATACCAGCTGTTACTGCTGGGAGATCGATACTGCTGGGAAGCGCGAGAGGCGGCAGCTCCCGCAGGCAGCTCCTGCTTCAGCCTCCATCCTGGAGCCGCTGCTCCTGGCCTGGCCTGGTTGCCCAGCTCGGATTTAGGTGGCTCTTCTGTCATGTGGGAGATTCCTTAGGGAGGGATGCTCAGGGGAAGGTGTTGTTTATTTATTCTCCTCTGCGGTTGCCGTGTGGGAGATGGAGGTCCTGGCGTTGCACAGGTCCCAGCTCGGTGGAATGGGATTGTGGAATCTTTAAGGCTGGAAAAGACCTCTGAGGTCGCTGAGTCCAGCTGTTAACTCAGCATTGCCAAGGCCACCACTAAACCATGTCCCGAGTGCCACATCCACATGCCTTTTGAACACTTCCAGGGATGGTGATTCCAACTCTGCCCTGATAGCCTGTTCCAATGCCTGACCACACTTTCTATGAACAAATTTTCCCTAATATCCAACCCGAACCTCCTGTGGTGCCGCTTGGGGCTGTTCCCTGTTGTCCTGTCCCTTGTTCCCGGGGAGCAGAGCCCCACTCCCCCTGGCTCCCCCCTCCTGTCAGGGAGTTGGAGAGAGTGAAAAGGTCCCCCCTGAGCCTCCTTTTCTCCAGGCTGAGCCCCCCCCAGGTCCCTCAGCTGCTCCTGCTGCTCCACACCCTTCCCCAGCTCCATTCCCTTCTCTGGACACGCTCTAGCACCTCAATGTCCTTCTTGTAGTGTGGAGCCACATCTGAGGGCAGGATTTGTGCCTGATGGGATGGAGTCCAAGGATCCATCTCAAGGATCACCTGCATCTTTCCTGTGCTGAGTGTGGCAATAAATAGCAGCAGTTTCCTGTGGGCAGTGTTTGCCCCATGGAGAGGCCATTGATGTTCCTGGTGAGCCTCTGACCCCCTTGCCTTGTGTTTGGGGTGATTTTGGCCATGTGCTGTAGTGCCCTCCTTCACAGTCATGTTCCTCTGCTTCTCCTGCCCGTGCTGTTGGATCCTGGGAGCTCTGGCTGGGAGTCAGGGAATCGATAGATGGTTAAGGTGATAAGTGGCTTTGCTAAAAACCAATTTTGCAAGAGGAGTTTGCAAAGAGGTCAGCGGAGAGGATCTGCATGTGTGCCCCAAACAGCTCGCTCTGGCCAGGAGCTCGACCTGAATTAACCTGGGAATCATCCTCAGGGAGAGATGCAGCCACTCTTCTCCTGCTTCTGGAAATCCACATGGGTCCTATGGGAGGGTCAGCCTGAGGAATAAGTCTCCCTCTTCCAGAGAGGAGAGGGGAAAAGAGCATTTGGGGGAAGATCAGCGAGGTGAATGTGCCTGAAGGCAACAGAAAATTAAACAAGCAGAATTTGCTCAGCTGATAACTTCTCGCTGGTCTCGGGGCCGGAGCTGTGCCGGCATTCTGGTGGCAGTATTTACACAGGGATGAAGTGTTCCCATATGGCTCCTCCAGTGCAGCCAGGTCTAAGCAGGCTTTTCTCTAATCTCCACCACGGCTGGATGCTGCTTCCAACTCTGTTTTCCATTGAACAAACATATTCATTGCACCCACTGCCGAGAAGATCCCACAGCCCGCTTGCGGGGTCCTTACTGTTTTTGGCATAGCTTGGTGACACTGGAGGGACCATGTCACCTCCTGGCACTGAGCACGAGCGTCCCCCCATCTTATGTCACCATGTGGACCCCAACTATATGTTGCTCTAAGAGATGGATTAGGGAGGAGTGAGCAGAAATAGGGAGCAACAGATTCTAGAGGTGTTTCCCCACAGTGTTTTCAACCACCAGCAGCCTTTGAGGACTTTTCAGAGGAGATGGAGCTGATGGTACCCAAGATCTTCCTTTCTGATTAAATTTTGCAGCTGTTTTTTGGCTCTTCCATATGAAGGACTCTCTGTGTGTGATGAGTCTCTTAAGACATGATCCCATAGGCTCCTTTGCTATATCCAAGGGGCCCCAGCTCCCTCCTGGGGTTTTGCTGACCTGGTCCTGGTTTCAGAGAGCATTCCTGGACTGTGTGGAAGTCCCCAAGCCCTGCCTGTTCCTTGGTGCTGCCTGGGGGGGTGTTCTTGGTGGTGCCCCATAGAAGAAGTGAGCTTGGGCTGCAGTTCATTGTGCTGGTGATTTATTTGAGGGTGTTGTAACATCCCTTCAGTTCATCCCATCCCTTGTGCATCCTCATCTCCACTGTGCCCCGGGCTGCAGGGTGGAAAAGGTGTGGGCTTTCCTACCTGTGCATTTGATTTTCTGTGGGCAGAGAGATGGGTTGTTTTTAGGCTTTCTGACATTTCTCAGCCTTGACTCACCTTTTCCCACCCACAGGGCCAGGGATATCCCTCAAACTCCATCCTCAAATGTGAAACACTGGGGCTGATGGCGGGATGAGCCAGCACCACCATCCCCTCTCCCTTTGGGCAGCAGTTCCTTATTTTCCCTGGTTTTTGTCCCATGAATTAGGTGGAATTTCCCCAGAAGGAGCATGGTGGGATGTTCATGCCTTGCTGTTGAGCTTTGCTTTGGTGCTATTAAATTTATTACTCCATCCCTTCCCTCCCCAGCCACCGTTTGGATGCTGTGGCTGAAACCACCCTGTTATATTATTTTTTTAATCATCGTGGGGAGGCTGTTTCTGGATGCTGATTGACGGAAACATCTTATCTCCTCTAGTCAAAGTGTCTCTGCTTTGCGTGGTAATGAAATAGTTTGACACTTTGACACGAGTGTCAAACACTTTTCCAAGGATGCAAACAGTGGAGGCTTTGATCTAGGTGCAAACTGGCTTCATTACAACAAACAGACCCCCCTTTCATCCAGGAAAGGAGATAAGGGAATTCAGTTGGTGCTAAGTAGCAGCTGCTCTTACTGGTTTTAAAAATAAACATAAGGAAAAATATCATAATAGGAGAGTGAAGCTGTTTTGTCGTGTTATAAACTAGTCCTGGTACTGTGCAGTGAAGTAAGGTGGGTGTAAAGCCAACAATGGGAATGATAAACGGGAGAGAATCCTCCTAAAATACAACTACAGAAATTTTCTCTTTTGGAAGATGTTTGAATTTGTTTTTCCCAGTCAGAAACACCTTTTCTGGAGAAAGTGCATCCTGTTTTTCATAAAAGTGATGTGTTTTTTGTGGAAAAGAACCACTTCTGCTACTAGTTTGGGGTTTTTTTAAGGAAGAGGGAGGCAGGCAGCCCTTCTGGGGGTCTAGAGTTTGGGGTCTTTGCAGGACTCCAGGTCCTGCCCCATGGCCTCATCCAGGGTGGCTCCAGGAGATGCTGGGGCTGTGGTGGGATCTGCAGGGTTTGCACACTTCCCCATCCCTCCTTTCCCTGGGGAGGAGTTGTGGCTTTACCTTCTCTCTCCCCTGATTTTAACCTGTTATTTATTATAATGTGATATTTATTATAAGGTGGTAAATATAATATTTATCATATTCTCTCCTGGCCAAGCCTGGAGGTATTTTAAGTCCTGGTGGGAGGGCTGGAGGGAGGAATCCCAAACAGACCCCAAGCTGACAAAATTCTCAGTCATGAGCTTTTTTTTTTCCAGTAGACAATTTTGAGTAGAAATGAGTAAAATCATCACTCGGTAAAGTGGGTAAAAGCATCACTGTGTTGGCATTAGGCTGGACTATGCCTGGATTTCGCCCAAGTTTGTCTAATTAAATGCAGCAGCACCTTCCCTCTATTTTGAGCCTTGAGTTTGGGCACAAATTGCCCTGTGAGCAGCTGAAGAGAATTGATGTGATGTATGGAAACTGTTAAGTTACAGCAAATCCCGAGGCTTTGCAGGTTTTCCCTGCCCTCTGTGCCCTGTGGACACAAGCAGTGTCAGCCCAGGCACTGCCTTCTCTCCTCTGCCTTTGGGAGTTTTCCTTTTAACTGTTTGCTTAGAAAAGCTTTTCCCTTTGAACATCTTGGACTAGATGATTGTTGTGGGTCACTTCCAGCCCAACCATCCCTGTCTCCCATCCCCATCTCCCTTTGTCTCCTCCCTCTCAGCACAGCCTGGCACTGGGAGTGGGATGTCCATTATGACACCCTGGGTCCATATCCCCTCTCCTAAAGAATGTACATCCTGGGAAGCTCATCCTGGGGTCATAGTGCTGGGTATGATGCCCTCCCTGTTCATCCCACCCCATCACCAGCTTGGATCCATTCTGTCTCCATTGACTGCACTGCAGGGGTCCCTCCATGGGCCTTATCCCTTTTGGGATGCCTGGCACTGGTGACCCTAGTGCTGGGGTTGTCCCTTGTCGTGCTCTGCCCTTGGGTATTCCCCCTGAGATGTCTCTGCCCAGAGGGTGAGGAAGCACAGGATGGGCAGAAGTGCTTAATTTACTGCCTCCTTAATTTAGAGCAGCAATTGCTGCTCCTTGCCCTCATCCCTGCCTGCTCCATGCCAGGGCACTGGAGCCCAGTGAAATCCTCCCTGGGAGATGCTGGATTCGGAGATGACAGAGGATTTGGGGCTTAATTTTAGCCAGAACATGTGGCTCCTTTTCAGATGCCTCTCAAGTCAAGTCGCGGTGGCTTCATTGCAGTCAAGTAAAGAAAAAAACGCGCCCAAAACTGGAAAGACGACGTGGTTTCGATGGAATCTCTGCACAGACAGAGTCAGGGAATTTAGAGGGAGCAGTTGTGCATTGCCCGGTGTGTGTCGGAGCGCGGCGAGGCTGCGTCGGAGATTAAAACTCACATTTCATTTTTATACACTGTGGTTAATCCAATAATGATTCCGTGTTCCAAACGGCAATAATATCTTTCAGCATAGTTAATCAGAAGAGACTTAATGCTGTCACTATTTATTAACCTTTGTTGAAAAGCAAGAAGTTTTCCTACTAATCTGTGATTGTTGCTCTTGTCAGGCTCTGTCAAGTGCAAACCAGATTTGGCATTCGTTCCAGAGGGGAGGATGCTCCCGCCTTCCTTCCCAGCCGTCTGCTGCATCCGACCCCCGCATAGGAACATGGTCCCATGTGGTAAAGAGGCAGCTTTTCCCCCCCCAAAGTGATTTTTTTGCTGCCTGAGCCATATTCCTGCATCCAGGCTTCCCCACCTAGGGGGTATTTGGGATAATGAGGCAGTTTTACCCCCCCCATCTTCTTTTTTCCCTGCCTGAGCCTTATTCTTACATCCAGGCTTCCCCACCTTGGACGTGTTTGGGGCAAAAAGGCAACTTTACCCCTCTTCAGTGTTATATTTTAGCTGTCTGAACCATGTTCCTAAATCCAGGACCCCCCATTCCAGGGCTGTTGGAGCCAGCAGGCTCCCAGTGTGGGGAGATGCTCTCCTGGCCAGATGGCACCGGGGCATCGACCTTGGTCTCTGATGGTTTGTGGGGCTTTAGGTGACTTCCAGCAGCTTCCCAAACTCAGGGGATTCCCCTCACCCCACTCCTGAATCCATGCTGGAGGGGAGGAAGGTGTTGCTGGGTGGACCAAGGGGGATTTTGTGAGGATGCTGTGGCACGGACTGAACCAAGACATGTGGAGGTGGCTTGTCCCTTTCATCCAAAAAGTCATCCCTGCATCCCAGCATCACCCCAGTCCCTGGCAGAGGCAGGTGGGATGCTGCCCTTGAAAACACAGCCCATTTCCCAGGATGGTAACTCCCGTGGCTCTGCAGCACCGGGAGCTGACGTGGGTTTTGGGTTGCGGGTGTGTGGTGTTTGAAGCTCTGAGCTGATAAAAGGTCAGTGTATGGAGGAATTTCTCCTGCCATATCCTCCTGTTTGGCTCCTGTGGCGGGGAGGCCGGTGCTGGAATTGGCTCGTAGGAGCACCTGGGATTAATGAGCCAGCTTGGTGCCACGCAGAAATCGATGCTTCCTGCATTAATTGCACTGTGTTCGAGCTTCAGCTTTTTATTCTGAGTTATGGAGTTACAGGCAGAGATGTCTCTCTTCGGCACAGCCCTGGATCCCATGGGAAAGGGCCTTCCCGCAGCACCCATCCTGCCTGGGTGGGGTGGCACGTCCTGCCTTGCCATGGGACGGGGATGCCCAGGAGTGGCTGGAGAGGGAAAACCAAAAACCACGGCAAAAATGAACCCCAGGGCTCTGCTTCCTTCCTGTGTTATCAGCCAAATGAGGAGATGGATGGTGATGGTCAGGCTGGAGTGGAAAAACCACTGACATCACCTCTGGGTCCAGCTCTGGTTTGCTGGGAGATGGATGGATGGATGGGCAGGAGGTGACAGGTCTCCACACAACGCTGGTGTTTCCTTGCAAGAGGGTTTGCAGCAGCTTTTGCATTTATTTACAAACTAATTTTCATTTAATGGCAATTAATTTTTATTTATTTGCAATTATTTCTGATTTCTGTAACCAAGCTTCCATGGGGATGGAAAGCAAGGTCCCCTAGCCCCTTGTGTCTTTGGGAGCTATTTTGGAAGAGCAGGAGTTGCTGATTTCCTATTTTTAGGGTGGACTAGCATCGAGCACTGTTCTGATATCTCTTGATAACTCGAACAGGTGCAGTTATTTTACGTACAGCCCCAAAGAATCCCACTTTCCTAACGTTGTTGAAGCCTAAACATAGTATTTATATTTTTAGCAAATTATTCTTTCTGGTATTGATTTACATGTAATGTGGTCCTTGCATGAATAACTACCATAAATCTGGAAGCATTTATTAACCCAAATAGCTCCAAACTCAGTCAAATCCTGTGTGTGTTGGACACAATCATGGAACTTTAGATGCAAAGTAAGAGAGTAAAACATAGACCTTATTTTGTTGTGACCAGCTCAGAGTTTCTTCCAGCTGGTCCATTGATCCTTGGTGAGAGGTAAGGGTTAAGATAATTTGGCAAAATGAAAAGGTAGGGAATAAGTAACAATAAATGGGATTTTTGATGTGGCCTGTCGATATTTAGGCTGGTGCCTGCCTCTACCTTCCCTGCCTAGCCGGAGAAATTAACTTTTGCACTCAATGGCTCCAGTCTTTTTCTCCTGACTCCATCCTTCGTGCTGATGGGCAGCAGGGACAGGCACTTACTTGTTATCCGATTGATACTGAGCCCAGCAAAGCTGGGCTTTGTGGAGCCAGGGCTTACAAAAATAGTGTAAATCTTGTTTGGTATTTGTGAAACAGTGATTGTATTAAAAAAACATCGGAGCCCTCGCCGGTGCCAGACGTGGAGGGCTGGAGTTCGGAGGGCTGGAGGGTTTCTCATTCTAAATTTAGCCATTTAAAAGAAGATTATGGACTATGCACTTGGGACTTTTAAAAAGGCTTTCACAATAACTCTTGAAAGCCTGATGCCTTTAATCCTAAACTTTAATTTAAAATAAAGAAATCTTTTCAACTCGCCTCCCTCCCCTCCTCCATCCCACTCCTGCAGGCTGAGGTTCTTCCCAGCTTGCTTACGGAGCAAAGATGTGCTCAGCTCTTTTAATTTCTTATGAAGATATTTATTTTTTAATAGAAAGAAAATCAAGTCAACACTCGAGAGTATACACAGCAGTTTACCGCGATAGGGGGAATTAATCAGTCTATAAAGTTCAAAATGTACAAAGAGGGAAGAAAAAAAAACACCCCGACTGATCAAACACAAGGCTCTTCTCTGAGATGTGGAGATAAAAGCCTTTTCCTCCGCCGGCTTCTCCACTATTGGCAGCCAGTGGGATCAAGATTTTCTTTTTTTTTTGTTATGGAAAGCTCGAGATAATTAATGTTGTTGAAAGAGGACCGTTGGGTTGGCGTCTCGCAGGCTGGCCCCCGAGTCTGGCATCTTGGGAAGCAGCAGCCAGTCGGGGGGGGGGGAAATGTCCCCCACTGAGGGAACTGCCAATTTAACGGAGCAATAAATAATACGGAGAGATAAAAAAGAGCATTTAAAAAGGGCTGTGGGGCTGCAGTTGCTGTCGAGCCTCTTGCCTTTGCGATCCGGCAGCATCTCGCAGGTGACGCTCCTCGGGATGCTTCTGCAGGGCCAAATACCTGCAAACCCCTGGATACTGGGAATTGCTGGATGAGCTGTGTAGACCTGCCCGCTGTGTGCTTGATATCTCGTCTCCTAAAGCTCGTTTGGCTGTGTCCTATTACGGCGTTGGTGTTAAATGTGCTTGCACTGATAATCGATAGACGTATGGTCACCCAGGCTGTTTGTGCATCTCCTCTATCACAGCCCTGACAGCACGAGATCAAGATGTGAGCGGGCAGGCTCATACATCGAGTGCTGTTTAAAAAGCAGGATGAATTAATTACCGCCATTAACGGCCGGGGAGAGACTTTAGGAAGCTTCAGCCGATGGTTTGGAGCCTTGAGAGTGAGATAAACTGAGTAGGTGGTGTCTTACGGTGCTTTACTGGTGTTTCAGTTCAGTTCTAGGATGGTGTGGTCTGTGTTCCACATGAGACCAACCAAAATTTGCAGGGTTTGATGAGTCCCCTGCGGATCTGGCAGGGGATGGACCTGGGGGAAAGACATATCTAAGTGCCCTCATTCCTAGTGTTCCTAGCCAATGCTGGGAACAAGGGCATCCCCAGTCCTTTGGTCCTGCATCCCCAAACCACCCTTCGACACCCCTGACCCAGGATCCTCATGGGATGATGCGTGACCCGTGGGCTGGGGTGGTCCCCAGACATCCCACCAGCACTGCATCAGCATCTTTACATGAGGCATGAGTAGGTGGTATCTCATGGTGCTTTGTTGCTGATATTTCAGCTCATGGCTGGGATACTCTGATCCTTGAACCCCCATCCTAATGAGACCAACCAGAATTTATAGGATTTGAAGAGCCCCTGCAGATCTGGCAGGAATAGACCTGGGGAGAAGATATATCTGAATGCCCTCATTCCTAGTGACTGAAATCCCTAGATCCTGCATCAGCAAACCTCCCTCTAACACCCCTAGCCAAGCATCCTCACGGAATGCTGCATGATCCATGGGCTGGGATGGTCCCCAGACATCCCACCAGTGCATTGGGGCCACGTCAACATCATTAGAACACAGCGGTCGCAGCTGGATTTGCCCCATCCAGGTGTTTGCTCAAGACTGTGTTAATTATGATTATTTTTTAATTGCTTTGAGGGTCTTTCTGTCCTTTCCCAGCCCCCTTTGAAGGAGCTGAGATGGCACAGCTGATCATCCCATCCTCCTCCACTTTTTCTATCCCAGTTATTTATTATGCAGAATCACCAGGATTGCTCTCAGACAGGACTCATCAGCTGTAAAAGACACTGGCAAATTTTATTAGTTGACAGAAGGGTGGTGGGTTTTTTTTTTTTTTTGTTTCCTCCTGAAAATATTAAAAAGTCATTTTGGTTTAGAAACCTAATTTTAATTTAGTTAGGTTTTAATTTAATTTAGTTTTTAAATTCATTTTCCAGCAGAACTCAATTTTTCAAGCGTAATTTGATGCCGTCAGTGGCCATAATGTTTAATGTCCTCCCTATAAATTGCGAGGATGGCTTTGAGATGATTTACAGGATTCAGGGGGATAAAGCCGTCTCCTGGCCCTGCACGTGGGAGAGGCTGGAGGGAAAATGCTGTTATTGTGGCAGCTGCAGCAGCCAGTGTGTTACCTACAGAAAAAGGGGAAAAAACGGAATTTTCCTCCCGGCTCAGCACTCCTTGAGAGTGGATAGAGGAGAGAGATGGGTCTGTACTGATGGGGATGCTCCAGGGATATTCCTGGATATTTGTATTCTCTGGTGGGATGAGGGGGAGCCCCAAGAGAGGTAAAGAGTTCGGGGTGGCAGCATTACCCCCTCAAATCCATCTGCTTTCCCAAAAGTGAGCTGAGCCATTTCTAGGGGGAAATGGTATTGGGGCAGACCCTTGGAAAATGCAGCATAATGGAGTGAAATACCCTCCCAGTTTCATCCCTCAAAGCGTTGCATCTAATTACTGGATTAGAGAAGTCTTCAGACTGTGCATTGAACATTATAAATGGGGATAAGATGATTCTGGGAATGGCTTAATGGAGCAGGGGAGATGGGTGAGGAATGTCTGTGTGCATCATTGAGTCAGGGCCACACTGATTTGGCAGAGGAGGAGAAACCCTTCGGTGCTTCGGGGAGCGGGGCCATGGGGAGAGCTTGATTTTTCCTCTTGGTTTTGGCTCCTGAGTGGCAGCATTTGGCTCCTGGGAATTCTTTGCCTGTTGGAATTTGTCTTCATTTTTTTGTAAGGAAGCGTCCAAGTTGTGTGTTCATGGGTGGGGAGGGAGCATTGAGGCATCTCCCAGTGTTTGGGGAGCCCGGCAGCGGGATGTGCCTGCCCAGGCATCGCCAAAGAGGCAGGTGCTTTTGGCATCTCCTGCCATCCCTCCTGACCGGTGCTCACATGGAGCAGGATGTGCTGCTGGCTCCCACCTGTCAGAGCACCACTGGCTCGTCACTTGTCCAACCATGGTGGGCTCCACAGTGGTCATCCCCACTGTCCCATGCCAGTCCCATCCCCCTGTGCCTGGCTTCCTGCAGTGCTGAGGGTTGTGCTCCACGTCCATCCCCCTCAGGAACACTGGATTCCTCTGGTTAAATTTAACTCAATTTCTGATTATATGTTTTAAGAGATCCTCCATGAAAACAGGACAGAGGAAACCACCTTAAACTATTGTCCTTGATGGGGAGAGGGCATGGGAGCACAGTGTCATAGTAGACAGTGGAGAATCCACATGGGAGCTGTGTCCTGGAGCCTGGGCTGTGCCAACACCCTCTGATGTCACCACCTTCCCATGCCACCATCCTCTGTGGCCTCTCCCAGTATCCCCCCACTGTCATTGGCCTCCTGCACAGTCCCAATCTGCACGGAGGGGTCTCGCCCTGTGAGTGCCTCCCCCATGTCCAATCCCAGGGGTGCCATGCCGGCTCCAAAGGTGAATTCCCAGCACCCCACCGAGGTGCCCGTCTCTCCCAACAAGGTGCCATCGCCGCCCGGCGTCCCCCAGGTTGTCATGGTTACTGACGCATGGGACCCCAGAGACCCGGCTGGGAATTAATGGCAGCCCGGGATAAAGGATTCCTGTCTGGGCCGAGTTGATGGATTACATTGATGTGCCATTTGTCATAGCGTAATTGTTCTGGCAAATGTAATACCCACTAGTATAAACATTGTGCTGCTTTGCTAATAAAACTGAAAATAGGAAGAGAAAGGATGATGCAGTGTTATGGTCAGTTAAAGAGACACTGACTCCGCTCCGTGCTGGCACCGGGGGCTTCTGCCTGGAAACCCGCCCCGGCTTACCCTCTTCATCCATGGAAAATGGGCAAAGTGACCACTGAGATCCTTCTGGGATGTGTGTGTGGCATCGCTTTGCCCATCATTGCCTTTGGTTGGTGGGGTCAGACACCTTCTTCACCCCCAAATGGGCACCGGGGCCCCCGAGTGTGCCCATGCTTGGGGTTGAGCTCATCCCTCCCCAGCCTTGCACAGGTTTTAATTGCCTGGCAAGAGATAAAGCTGTGGCATGTGTGGCATCTGAGGGGCTGCTCTCACCTTGACAAGGTTTATAAATGGGGGGATTTATGGCACAATGGGTGCCTGCCTCTGAGTACCACTTCCTCCCCTTTTTTCAGGAGCACCAGGGTCTGACGCCGCCGGGAGCAGCCGGTGCCCAAATCCCCAGGTAGTTTTCCTTTCTGACTAATCAGCCCCTGGATTAGGAGCCCAGCAGGGATATCAACCGGGGATGAATTGCTCATCCTCCTGTGAGCAATTCCTGGTGCAGGAGTTGATGGAGAGGGGTTGGAGAGCCCCTCCAGCCACCCCTGCTCCTCAACCATGGGACCCTTTGTCACTGTGGGATTCATCATCCCCATGTTCACAGCTCAGCTGGGCATTGGATCACAACACCACGCCCATGTTTTAGAGTTCAGGACCATGTCATCCCTGTGTTCTCCCATTTTTCTGCCGTGAAAAACTAGGAGGATGAGGAAGAACAAAAACCCCCTTTGGTGCAGCTCCACAACCCCCTCTTAAATCCTGGGGTCGTTCAGAGGCATCGTGGTTTACACAATCATTTCTCCAAATGTTTTGAAAGTTTCTGGTTGACCTGATTCGTAGGAAAAAAAAAAAAAGATAAACACCCTTTCTGTGTTTGCAGTCATATGTAATTTTTATCTCTTGACCTTTAAACGTAAGCAGCAGTAAAATGAAGAACTATGGCAGTCATTTAACACCCTGCCTGTACTAACTGGTTTCTGCCTGTGAGCCGTGGTTTTAAATTGGCTAATGCAGAATACTTGCAGAGCTAATAATAATTCAGATTACTTCTGTCAGCTATTCCGGTTTCATGGGTAATTTAGTAGTTGAATAAATTTTTAAAAAAATTCATTCGTTCCCATGCACTGTTATGAATCAGTAGATGGTTTACCATTGGCAGCAGTAACTGTAAGAAGATTTAAATTGCTACTGAAAAGGATTTGAGTGAAGGTAATGTTTTATAATGTTCTAAGCCATATGCACTACTTTCAGGCCTCATCAGTTTTACATTGATTCCTAGTGAAGTGTTTAATTGCATCATGAATGCAATATAATTCAGTTCTTTTTGCTAATATGGTATATATCTCAAAGTGATATACAGCACTGACAGTGAAGACTCAGGGTTTTCTTAGGATTTTAAAATATGCCTCTGTGTGTGTTTGCACGCGTGTGTGCACATCTGTGCCTGGCTGGGAGCCTTTTTCCTGGGAAACCTCTGGGCTCTGGGTTGGGTGCATGGTGCCGAGAGCTACCGGCTCTCCTGGGATGTCTGCGTGGGCATCTGCAGATAGGGATTCATGTATAGAAATATATATCTGTTATATAAATATATATATAAAATAAATTGTAAAATATAACGTGTATATAAATATATAGTAGAAGTTCTGCTGTTACACTGTGACTGCTCTGATGTTGACTGATGCTCATGGGGCAGCTCAGCTCTGGTTCTGGTGATGTTTTGGTCCTTCCTGCTGACACCCACGGTGGGTGATGGAATCTTGATTGGAGATGCAGGCACGATGCTGTCGGAGCCTTGTGGGCAGTGGATTAAAAGAAACATGATTTCATGTTGACGTGAAGATGATTTGAGTCCGTACAGGAGCCACTCGGGATGTGGCAGGTGGCCATCCCTCACCGCTCACCCTGTGCTGGCTGTGAGGGCTGTGTGCTGGTGATGGAGCTCCAGAGCTGCTCCTCCCGACACAGAGCCCATTCCTGTCCTGCTGCCGAGTGCATGGAGCTGTGTGGGATGAACTCTGGAACCGCCTCTCTGTGCCCACCAGTGGCCCTGTGCTGGCCCTGGTGCCCCTCCCTCCATCCCTGATCCCTCTGTGCCCCATGGCACAGGGACTTTCCTGGTCCCCCCGTCTCCCTCTTGCTGCTTCTGCTCATTACAACTTCATCAGCTAATTAAGGATTGGGCCCTACAGAGCTCGGTGTCATCCTGATGGGAAAACTGAGGCAGGCTCAGTGCCGGCTGGGGTTTTCCCATGGGAGATGCCAGCTCTTGGCTGCAGCGCAGCGAGCATCCCCCATCCCTGCTGTTACTCTGATCTCCCTGCCTGTATCCTGCTGTCTGCTCAGCTTTAATTCCCAAATTTCCATGAATTGCAAGGAGAGGAGCACCCATAGCTGCTGGGTGCTGCTGGCTGATGCTGTGCACCTGCAGCTTTTGGGAATCTTTCATTTTAGATGGAGTTACTTGTTTGGGATGCAGCATCCTTTAGTTTGGTTTGCCATGACAGGCAGGGAAATCCTGGCAGGGACCTCAGCTTGGCACTATGGGTCTGGGAGGGTTTGGTGAGAGCAGAATCCAGCCTCACATTTGGAGCATTCCCACAGAATTCCTCCTTGGCAATGGTGCTCCCAGCAGCGCTGCGGGGGCCAGGATTCGTGCCGGCGGTAGAACCTAATGCGATATCAAAGTCACTAACGTGATTATGCTTATATATCATATTAGGGAAAATGAATACTAATTCAATACAAACTACTAATTCAGTAGAACAGAAAATTGCTGAGAGAATAGAAAAGTGCTGAGCATGCCGGAGCTGGGCATGGCTCGGAGGGGATGCGCTGCCTCGCTCCGTGCGGGAGCGCTTTTCCGCAGCAGTTGTGGCACAGTTGTCCAGGGTGGCACGGAGCATCCATAGATTTGTGCCAGTGCTGGTGCTGAGCCAGAGAGTGGCTCTGGAGATGGCTTTGCCATGGAGCTGGGGTGAGAAACCCCCCTTTGTTTTCAAGCCCGAAGCTCATGGCCAAAATTTGGGAGATGTTTGGTGGGACCTGCAGGAGAACTGAAGCAGGGGAGCAGGAAAATGGCTCCAGGCGCTGGTGGGTAGGGGTGAACTTCTGACCAGGACCAGAGGAGGCTGCCCAATGGAGCTGGTGTTTTAAGGTGTTTGCTTTTCCTAATGCATGGGTTGTATCTCGTTCCTGGCCTAGTGCTCAGCATGAACAGCCCAGGCTCTGGGTGAACATCCGTGTCCCAGGGGCCACTGACTGGGCCTTCCCGTAGTCCAGCTTTACTCCTTGGTGTAAGCTCTGTATTCCTCGTGACATTTCTGCTTGGGAATATTCCTCCTTGGCATTTCAGATGTGCTCCCCACACCAGTTCCTGCTGCAAACTGGCTGTGGAGTCTCCTGCTCCTTGGGACAGTTCCCAGCACCATGGCTGCTCACACCAGCACCGCCATGGGTTTGTGCTGGGAGCTTGGGGAGCTTTGGGGGCTTGAGGAGAGGCAGCTGCTGATGCCAGAACTACTATGAGGCTCTTGGTCTAATTGGATTCTCCTTCAAATTATTATTACTTGTGAGAGTTTTCCATCCACAATGTTTCCCGGAGCTGTGTGGCATTCCCAGGTCGTGGTATCTGGCTTGGATCTCCAACCACCAGCGCACCCAGGACACCCAGTCCCATGGTGTGGGGACCCAAATTTTACTGATTTACTTTTGAATCAGGAATTTCATTGCAATTTAATGCATCTGCTGTGGATCCTCTGCACATGGCATCCCACACGGGCACCTTGGGACACGATGAGCATGGCTGGTTCTGGAAATTCCAGGTATTTACCCAGTTCAGAGAGAGCTGTAAGTGGGACACACAATGTTTCTGTACTAATATGGTAGGGGAGTCTTATTATATTAGCAATTTCCCATCAGATCATGTCATATTAGTATTGTATTGTATTAGTATTTGTTTTCACTAATGTGATGTGAAAGTTGCTAATATGATAAGACTCCTGCATTGTATAGTGAAAACAAATATTAATATGATAGGATGGAAAATAGCTAATAAGAAACTAAGTTGCTAATCTGACGTGATGGATCTCCTAAAGGAATTGGTTGGAGCTTTCCTGTACTTTTCCAGAATCACCTTCAACCCCGCTCAGGGTGGGGGACGGGAAGGCAGCGGCACTGCTGGTGGATTTTAAAAGGATGAATCCACCTGGAAAGCAAGAACATCTCTTTTGGGCTTAAATCCAGACTTTTGTTAGGCAGGGGAAAAAATAATCCTATGTTTATGGGAAAACCCTTGTGTCCTGGGAACCCAAGGGTCCTGGGGCGAGCTGATCCCTGGAAAATGCAGCAAATATGAATTTAGGGGGAATAGAGCCTTTGGAAGCCACCCTGAGCCGCGGTTACGACACAGTCCAACTATGATGAGGCATAACCAACGGTTTCCTAATTTTATTTTATTTTTTTCCCCAGTCACCGGCACAAAAATATCAATTTCTGACACGGAGAGCCAGGGTGTGGTGAACCAGAGCTAAATAAAAATAAACATTAAACAATTATTGGAATTCAGGTTTATTTAAAAAATCAGCAGGGTTGAGGGAACGAGCCACCTATTAGCTGGGAAAAAAAGCTATTGGGCTTTTTAACAACATGCTGTTTCTTGGCGGAGGCCGGGATTTGGGCTGTGCACGCAATCATGTTATTGATTAAAGATGATGTAGCAGCAGCACAATTATATCACAGTTTGTGCTCGCCGCGGTGGTACCGTTGGCCTCTCATTTGTCTGTTGGAGATTGGTTTGTTTGCCTTGCCCTTCCTGGTGTTGCTCCTCACTCCAATGGTCCCCTGGTGCCAGCGGAGTATGCTCGGGGCGGTTGGGGACTTGGCTTGGTGTTGGTAGTGAGAATGGTTTTAATTGCTCCTCATCCCCCGTTAGTTTTGTCTTTAGTGGTGGTTTCAGATTCTTCGCTGTCAGCCACAGTGAGGCAAAAATAGGGGGATATTGTGGGGTTTAGGAGGTGGATCAAGGCCAGGCTGGACGGGACTTGGAGCAACCTGGGCTAGTGGAAGGTGTCCCTGCCCATGGCAGAGGGTTGGAACTCAGTGTTCTTTAAGGGCCCTTCCAACCCAAACCGTTCCATGATTCCATGATCCGTGGTGGTTCTCACTCTGCACTGCAGGTGTTTCCCTGAGGTTGAGGCAGATCCAGCCCTGTGCCGTTGCAGTTGATACTCAGGATGCCAGAGCAGGCAAAACCACAGGGAAGGGTTGTTTTAAAGTATTTCCAGAAAATTCTGTGCTGGAATTAAGGAACCAGCATGAGACGATGGCAAGGGAATGGGAAGGGGCTGCACGGCGCGCGGGAGCGAGCAATGGCTGGCAGGGAATGTGCATCTTGGAATCAGTCTATAATGCAATCAATTCTGTATATCCCTAGTGAAACAGCAACATTTATTTAACGTCTTTTATAGAGCAGCTGAGTTTTATCACAAATCACATTCCATTTCTATTCTTCGGGGACCCCTTGAAGGCTAAAACGCACTTACTTTCCTCCAAGGAAGTTTACCAATTCTTCAATAAAGCCCCATTTGCATCCGTATGTAAAATTGACACATTTATTGAATATTAAACATTTGCTGGTTGCTTGTGCGCCTCTTTCGACTTTATCTGCTGCCCTTAAAAGTCGTTAAGGGAAGGAAATATCCAAGTTGTAATAAAGGCGTGTTTATGGATGGAAAGGGGATGCTCAAATCCTCCAGGGGAGCTGGTGTGTCCCGTTTGGTGGCTCTATCCCTGGAGCAGCCCTTTGCTCTCCTGGTTCTTGGCAATAACCATTTGGCAGCGTGTTTTCTCTGATTCTAAGGAATTTCTATGAATAGAAGCTGTTTGGTGTTAGGTGCCAGTCAGGGTTGTGCCGGGTTGCAGGGATACACTTTTCCAACCCAGAGTCAGTCCAGCTAATTAGTCCAATAAAACAACTTTTTCTTTTATCACTGTTACTAAGTGCTGTTGTAAATCAATTAAAATGTATTCTAGTAATTCTATTTTTCCTTGGTGACTGTGTTTAAAGAAATACTGAGCCATTAACAGTATTTTCTGTATGTTTGTGCATGTGTTTGTGGGAGAATATCGAGCTGTTACTGTTGAGTTTAGTGCTCAGTGATGAGCGTGGGGTCCTGCCCTGCCCTATGTTATTCCCACAAGCCATGCAAGCTTCTGCATCCATTTATTTGGAGAAAGGTGATGTTTTTTTGAAGGTAGCAAGAAGGGAATTCTCTTTTCCTTGAAACATGGATATTCGTACCAATGGTTGTCCTCATTATTAGTTGCTAAAGATGCAGCTGCGTCCTTTGAGTGCGTTCCTGGAGGTGTTTTTGGGGAATGTTAACTCAGGAGGATGTGGGAGCAATGTGTGGTGGTCCTTCCTAAACAGACCTTTAAGTTCATTCCCTAAAGACATCACAGCCTCTGTGCAATGGGAAAAACCTAGGTGGCTGGAGGAGAAAATTCTCCAGGAGCAAAAAATTGGGGATTCACCCCCTTTTTGTGAGTCATTGGTTCTCATTCTCACTGTCTCTCTCTCTCTCATTCTCTCTGTCATCCTCTGCCTCTTTTCTTCTTTAATTCACATTATTTTAAGTAGAATTTAGAAATATGGGCTGGCTTGCCCTGCTTTAGGGATAATTTCTCCCAGGCCAGTGGCTAATTGAGGACACATGGTTAGACCGGGAGGTGGCTCACGGGCAGTTTCGTTGAGCACAAACATCCAGTTGCTGTGGCCACCTTGGCAGCTTGAGGATCCACCTGCTCCATCAACCTGGAGAGGTGAAAGGGCTCCTAAATCCCATCTGGAGGCAAACACCCTCCCTACCATGGGGGATTAACTCTTTAGCTCCATGTGGGATTTGTTTTGGCAGCTTCTGGGAGAGCTGACCCCAACCCATCCCTGATCTACTGGCTGTGCTTATGAAGAATGGGGTGGGACCAAACTATCAGGGTTTTTTGGGTTTTTTTTTGTGCCAATGGTTCCAGCAGGAATAAGGAGCATTAAATTTGAGATTTAGGGGTTGCTTGGTTGTTTTGAAGGATTTCATTTTGTCCCTCCTTTGGAGCAAGGTGACTCCAGCAGCGCTGCAGGGATGCAATTGGCTGCAGGATGGGGTCTGGCTCCCACTTTGCCATGGCTACAATTCCATCTCTGGATGCTGAATTATAACATTGGGTCAGAAAATAAAGCTCTCAGGGCTGTGACACCCTGAATTATCCCAAATGGAAGAGCAAATGGGTGTGCAGAGGAGCCAAGCCATCCTCGCAGGGAAGGTGGATTTTTGGGGCACTTGTCCATATTAATTTATAAAAGAAGGTGGCATGATAAATGTCACCTGAACAGGTCTCCAGTAAACAAGGCTCATTGGGAGTGTATCATAAAAATAATATACTGCTGCCTCTCAGCAGCTCCCGACTCGCTGCCTGCCAGGAGAAGAAGCCCTTTTGCCAGGATCCCACTGCCGGCACGACCCTCATCCCACTAAGAGATACCCTAAAACAGCTCCCGGCACAAATAACCTTCCCAGTGCTCCGAGAGGCTCTTCTTTATGGGTGAGGGAAAGTGCTTAAAATGCTTAGAGGGAATAAACAGCTTTTAATGAAGTTACATTGCCACATAATGGGTATCATAAAATTGCCTTCATAGTACAGGGTCCCAGGATGGCTTTTATTATCGACTGAGCAGGAATCCTGTCTGTAAAGCTCCGGCAGCTGCAGAGAGGAGAATGCAAAGTCTTCTTAAATTACCTGATTGAAATAACCGGCAAATATTCTGCTTTGCTGCTTTGTTGAAGGCAAAAGCTGCCTTTGGGGTGGTCTGTCAGACCTGGTTTGCAGCTTCTGAAGAACACAGGAGTTTCATTGCAGCAAAACAGATGTTCATCTTGTTTCTCTATCGGCTGTTTGATGAGAGATTTATTGCTCTTCTGCTGGGCTGGAGCTCCTCTGCTGCGGAGTCTATTAGGCAGCCCAGGAGCTGGCGGGGAGCCAGGGAAGCCGCGTTTTGATGAAACCCATGAAAAAGCCTCAGCTTGGAAGGCGCCAGTAATAATGCATCGGCTAGACTCGCTGGATCGGGCGATTGATTGCCGTGATTTGATTTATTGATCAATACCCTCAAATTTGGCGTCTGAGAAGCTGAACTAATCTTTAACTGCTGTGAACATCTCTGCCTGGTGGAGAATTAGAGCTGATAAGGAATGTATGAAAGGAATCTGAGCTTATCTTAATCACACAGTGCCCCGGCGCAGGCAGCGCCGGGCGGGAGGGGATGTGTGCAGAACACAATCACCAGGCAGAACAGAGCAGATCTATAAATTGATGGAATTCAAAGCCTCCAGCATCGATTACCATTATAACAAACAGTGGTGCGCTGAATGTCTGATTATTTTTAGACAAAGATTCTGTGCTCTCAGCAGCAATTTTGCTGATGCTGTCACTGTGTCAGATGTCTGTTGTTGATTGCAATTAGATGCGATACAAAAAAAAAGGAAAAATTTAAAACTATCTCTGCCTATAGTTTTATTTCCACTTATTAAATCTCCTCCTTTGTTTGCCTCCTCCTAATGTCTGCAGCTGGATGAAATATTGCATTACCAGAAGAGATCTCGTATATTCAGTTGGGTATAATCACTTTACAGATCATTGGATTATATCTGATATGGTTCAGATAATCCTGGGGAAATGTGGGACATTTACTCTGCCTCGGTTAAATAAATGTGCCCTGGTTTAGGGTTTTCAGTGTGAATCTGCATAACATTTGGGTTTCTGAAACAGGGTCTGCAGCCCTCCCAATGATCCAATTCTATTAAAGCACTAATCAATTCCCCGTGACGTCAGTCTGCTTTCCTGCTGGTCCAACGTGGATTTATTCCGTCCTTTTTAAATGGCTTTTGCAGCTGCCACAGCATGGGCTTTAGTGCTTTAAGGAATGGTCACCACCAGAAGTGGTGGGGTGTGGGCAGTGGGGAGCACGACACACCAGGTGCCACATATTGGTGTTCCAGGATCCATGTGCCAGGATCCCAAGTGCATCCATTGGTTTGATTCTTTGCAGTTTCTCTCCAGTGCCGGCGCGTGGCTGAGTGGCCACTATGGGGCTGATCAGTGTCGTGGGAATGGCTCTGCAGGGAAATGTGGCTGGGAAAGGGCAGTTTCTAAGATGGCTCTTCCAGTGGGGAAGGCTTTGTGGGAACCCTCATGAAACCCAAATGAGCTCTGGGAGCTGTGGGTCCACACAGGGATGCAGAAGACTTAGGGTTCCCTGGGGACCCCTGCTGGACCAGGCTGGGTTTGTCCTGCTGGATCTGGGCTCTCTCCCTGCATCCCATATGGATGCTGGTGCAAGATATTTGGGGAATTTCATGTTTTAATTTCAACCAAGGGAGGGGACTCAGGCTTTGGCATGTGGCAGAGCGGTGGCTGTGGCCCTGACCCTGACCTGGTGGCTGGGGGGAGCAGGAGGTCTCCTCTTGAACGTGACCTCATCTTGGTCAGACATGCTCGGCTCTGGGGCTTGATGGAAAAATGCACTGCGGCGGCGCAGGAGTTCTGTGCTGCTGGCAGCTGGTGTTTTCTTTCTTTGGGAAATCTAATATATTGATTAGCTTTCTTCAGAACAGCATCAATAAAGCGTATAATGGCATGGCTGGTGCCTACGGCGTCTCCTCCCCTGGTCTGAGCCCCCCTGGAGCCGGGAAGGACCTTGGTTGCTCTGTGCCAGGCTCCATGTCCCACCGGCTGCTCCTCCTTTTCCTGGCAGCCATGGGCTCTGCTCTACCCGGAGAACGTGCTTGGCTGGACACCCTGATCCTCTGCAGGGAGGTTATCCTGGCCAACCTTCCTCCACCTCCTCCTCCTCCTTCCATCCCATATCTCCATGTTACCGGCTGCCTCCAGCAGCTTTGACTCAATCAGCTCCAGTAAGGAGGCACTTGGCCAAACCCTGGCAAGTATCTCCAGGGTCTGGCTAACACCCTGGGGCGCGGTGGGGGTGTGCCTGTCCTGGTCTTCCCTGGGCAGCAAATGTCACCAGTGGAGCCACCATCACCAAGGGATGGGTGACTGGTACCATGCCAGGAGTGCTCCTTGCATGCTGGGTCCCTTCCAGGAGCACATGGATGTTCTGCCTGTGCCATTGTGGTCCCCAGTATGCAGCCTGACCCATGGCACATGGATTGCTGCTCCAGCCCTGTGGTCACGGCTGGGAAAGATGGAAGGACCCATTAAAGTGCCTGAGAGAGTTTAGAGGGTTGTTTATTGTTGTTTTTGTGGTTGTTTTTCTTTAAGCTGATTGATTGCAATAATGAATGGGGCCCAGAAATCAGCCAGAGCGGCGACTCGAGGCCGCTGGATTTAAAGTCCTGGTTGGCTTCAGACCCTCTCGACTATTTCAGCTTTCACTGGTGAAATACACACAAAGCCAGCAGGGTCTTATTTAGGGCTCTCCAAACCCAGATCTGCCCTCAGATGCCAGTGTGGGTACGAGCTGGTGCCTCCTGCTTGCCAAGAGCTGTTGGCTTATTTATTTCTTTGTGGTTCTCTGGAGAGTGAATCCATTTGGAGCAATAGCCCATTCCACCATACCTTGGCCTCATGCACTGGGTAAAGGCAACACCGTCCAGAACTGATCCAATTTATGGATGTTTTTATTTTATTTTCAAGTCTGATCCACTTACAGAGGGATGGAGGAGCATCCTGGTCCCCCCCTGCCCCAGTATGGAGGCGTCCGGGCTGCCTCCCACCAGCCAGGAGCCTGGAAGGGTTTTCTCTGCTACCCGAGCATCCTGCAATAAGCTCATTTCAGAGAGAGATTTTCAGGGCAAATTGACAGCTGATGACTATGGGAAGATGTTTTCCAAAGGAGAAACAATTTACAATAATTAGAAATTTATAAAATGTCTTTAAACATGGTGGTAATGGGGATAAGAAAACACTTGCTGCAGTGTAATCAGTTATTAGCAGCTGATCATTTATCTCGATGGATAGTTGCTGCTGGTACAGGAGACACGTGATAAAAGGACTCTTGATTAACTAATTTGAATATCTTTGGCGAACAAATTCCGAGTTCTCTTTTTTCTCCATTGTAACGGCTCCGTACATCTGCGAGATAAACACGGAATGAATATGGAAATGCATATTATTGTGGAAGTGTAGCCCTCGAACGCTGCCGCCGCCGTCCCAGCCCTGGCCTTGGGAAGCTGCTTGGGATGGATCTAGTAGGGAAGGGGCCTCATTGAAGCTGGCTGGGAGAAGCTGAGGCTGTGGGTTGCACGGATGTGGGGTCCAGGAGCACAGGACCGAGATGGCCCCCTCCATCAGCCCCTCTTTGGCCTTCAGGAAGGAGCAGGATGGCAAAACTCCGGAGCACCGGCACATGCAATAACATCCCTGAATAGATGGGTTTTTTAAAAACACGGCCTGTTCCTGGCTCCCTGGGAATGAGAATCTGATGCGTGTCTCAAATCTCTGCCCTCTGTGAGATCCCATTACAGCTCCTCTGATAACACACTGTAAACCCTGATTCCATTTCAGATGCCGAAACCCCGCTCTCGGCATCTGTGCCCTGGACTTTGGTGGCCCTGTGGTGGGCCCGGTGGTGACCAGTAGCAGCAGTGGGGACCTATCCCTGCTCCCTCTGGCTGCTGTGCCACTTGCTGTGTACCCACGGGTGCCAGAGCAGGCAGGAAAGCACAACAAGCTTGTATTCCTCTTTTCTGGCACAGCAGGCAAAGGGAGGAGGTGGCTGCTGGTGGGGGTTAAGTGGGATCTGGTCCCAGCCCTCTTGGTTTCTCCGGCAGCTCCCAGCCCTTCATGCCAGCCATCCGTGACCTCGCCAGCATTCGGGAGCAGTTCCTGCTGCCTGCGAGTTATTCATCGTCCTCAGCCACTAATGGACTCCATTCAACTGCTTCTCCCTCGTCCCCCCCTCCCAAATGTTGTGATTCATGTAGTGGCTGGAAGCAGATTCCTTTTGGCAGCAAGAGCCCCAGATATTTTATATTTACGCATCATTTTCTTCCTAGAATCTCATTTTTTTCCCTTTTCTCATCTCCCTCTTCTCTGTTCGGCTCTATCCATGCCCAGACCAGGTCGTGGCTGCAGCTCCATTACCCACCATCCTCTCCCTGCATGGTGCTGAGGGCTGGAGGATTGGATACCTCCCTTCCTGTGGGGATGGGAAGAGGATTCTCGGAGGTGCTGGCACTGCTCCTTCTCAGCTGTATTTACCACAGTGAGGAGCAAAGTCCACGTAGCTGTGGATGCAGTTTACAGGTAATTAAACTCAGCTTGGTGAGGATTTAAACATTAATATTGATGCTAAAGTTTTTAATAAAATATAGGGAGAGAGAGAAAGAGGTATCGATTCCTAAAGGCTTTTGTTTTTTCTTTTCTCTGGCTTCATTGTCACAGGGAAGGGTTGATGTGTTGGTGAACGTGAAATTTAGGGTGTCCTGTGCTGGCATGGGAGTCTCCAGATGGGGACAGATGTGATTCCAGAAGGACAAATTGGGGGAGACTTAGGAAGATGCATTTGGGATTGATACATATGGTGAGGCTGTTCCTGACCTGATCCCCCTGGGCATCCTCTGGTGGGCACAGGCTTGGGAACAGCATCTGCTTCTTGGGAATGGTGCCGAGCTTCCAAGGTTTCCCTGTCTGCTGCTGCATCCCATGTGTTGCTCTCCATCGTGGCTGGAACATGGCACAAACCCCTTTGACCACGCTGTTGTCCGTGTGTCCAGGCTGTGCCCCTGGCATTGCTCCCATTTCCAGCATAGTCCCAGTGGGTCTGGAATGGGGATCCTTGAGATCCCCGGTCTCACTGTGCCACCGTGGTCATCAAACCCTTCCCATCCCGTGTTCCTGTGCTGCATCAGAGCCGTTAAAAAGATGCTGACGGCCGTTTTTCACTCCCTGTTTCTCTGTATACACACAGGACCCGGCTTTATCTGCTTTCTCGCCAATATTTTTTTATATAACAGTGAAATATTTATATTGTCTAATAAAAGGCAGTAACTTGCAATCTTGCACAAATTCATCAGAGACCAGGAGCTCCGTTGTCTGAATTTTCCACCTGGCAGTGACCCCGGTAGTTGGCTCCATACATCTTTGGCATCACGGATTTACATATGGCAAGGGGCGATTGATGGCTGGGGTCACCCACGGCCTGTCTGGCAGGGGTGGTGGTGAGCATCCTACACTGGTTCTCCTGCCCCACATCCCACCGTGGCACAGCCTGGTAGGTTTTTGGTGATGCCAGGGAGGAAGGAGCCAAATCCCTCATGATCCAGGCAGCCACGGCTTAAATCCCGAAGCACCGGGATGCAGGGCTGGCTCCGCGGGGGTCCCAACCCTGAGGTTTTGGTGGGACATGAGGATGGAGCACACTGCAGGTCCTGCAGCCAGGACCAGCTGCTGATCCTTGTGGAAGAGGCTCCTTCTCTCACAAAGCCAATTTGCCCCAAAAGTGCCCATTTAGGGAGCTGGGTGAGTTGGGGATGGGATTGAATCGCTGGATCTCAGGGCCCAGCTGAGCTCCAGCAGACGCCTCCTGACCTCCAGCACCGGCACCTCAGCCCCCAATTTATCAAAAAGCAATTAATAGCCACCCCCCCGCTCAGGTTTGACGGTGTCAGTGTCTTCCCACCGACTGCAGGGCAGTAATTAGACTCTGTCTAATGAGGTTTCCATAGCGGGAATAGGTCCTTTTGCCGTATCTCCACATCAGGCAAAGCCTTTGCCACAGTTTTTGGTGCCAGCCTAAATTTTTTCCAGCTGTTTTCCCCACTGTACAACCCAGATAAGCACCGGGATATCCCCAGGCTGCAGGATTTACCAGGCAGCACCCCAGAGGTCGCTTCCTGCCACATCAACCCCATCATTTTTACTCTCTTCTCTTTTTCCTACATTCCACCAAAATTAAAAAGCCATCTATATCTTAAAAACCTTATTTATGAACACTTAAGCGTAAGTAAGTCAGCGTTGGACGGCTTCCCTCCCCGCTGATGGATGGAATCTGGCACCGGGGTGGACTGGGAGGGAAATCTGGCAATACAATATGCTGTGCTTGACTATTTTGACACTCGGAGTGCGATGTTTTTTTTACAGTTACTGATGAGCTTATGGCACTGCTCCTTTTGGAGAAGCGAGGAGGAGGCTGGGGCTGAGAATATTGATTAGCGAGCTCCTGATTATCTCAACAACCCTCTCTGCTTGCCTTTTCTTTTGCAGGGAATACAGAATTTCTTCAATTATTTATATAAACCCCCTTGTCGATGCTGCCAACGCAACACAGAGCAAAACCAGTCTGGGGGAATCATATTCCTCCAATTTCAAACCCCAACCTTCCTAAACCACCTTGATTTTATTTTTTCCCCTGTTTTCTTTTTTCTTTTTCCCCTCCACCTTTTGTTTTTGTTTTATTCCAGAAGGAGCTTGATGCTGTTCCTTCAGTGGAAAGGGGGAAAAGGCAGAGTCTCATAAACATTTAATTGAACTCAGTCGGGAATTTAAGAAAAATGCACCTGAGGTTCAGGAGATTTGCTGGTAGGGAATTAACTCGGCAGGATGGTGGATTTCCCTTCCCAGCAACAAGATTTTTGGGGTCTCTAGATGTGACTAGCAGAAGGGAAACTAATTAGCCACAAAGACAAATTTGAGCCCCTAACCTTGGGATTTGGGTGTTTCTGGCTCTCGCTGCCTCCAGGTGGATGGGCAGAGCTGGGGGAAAGGGTCTTCCTGAGGGATGCAGCATCCTCCTGGATGTGATATCCACCTGGATGCATCCTTGGCAGCAAGGGAGGAAACTTTGGGTTGCGAGGCGTTTATAAAAAGCAAACGTTGAGCGCTCGGCGCGGAGCTGCTGGCACCCAACTCACAGCCCAGATGGGGGGAGATGGGTTGTTTGTTAAAAAAAATGGATTAAAAAAAGACGAGAAAGGGGAAAAAAAAAAAGAGCAACTCTAAAATAGCTTTTCTTGGAGGCTGTGTGGGATGGGGTGTTTCTACCAGCCTGGGTGGGTGGGAGGGAAAGCTGGCAGCGGTAGTGGGAATGCTCACAGGAGAGGTGGGCAGGGGAACAGGACCTACTCTCATCCCCCACGGTCTTGGGGGTGATCCCAGACCCTTCCCAACATGCCAGATCTTGAGGGGTTGAAATGGGGAGAGCCCTGGGAGAGACAGACTGGACGTGGCGTGGTGTGGCCAGGGTAGGAGGTCATTGTCCCCAGTCCCTGAAGGGTTTCTGCAGCTGATAAAATCCATCTGCTTTGGCTCCCTGGCTGGTCCTTGTGCCTTGTAGGTGGGGTGGGCAGGGCCCTGCTGCCAGTGAGCTCCCTGATGTCCCCTGCAGGACACTGGGGGTGGTGGTCCTACCTGGAGAGCTTCCAGGCAAGGGAAGGAGCAGGGGAGGTGTGCCATGGAGTGGCCAGGAGATGCCAAGGTGTGACTGGGAGATGCCATGATGTGGCTGGGAGGTGCCATGGTATGACAGGAGGTGCCATAGTGTGACCAGGAGATGCCAAGGTGTGGCTTGGAGATACCATGGTCTGTCCAGGAGGTGCCATGGTGTAGCTGGGAGATACCATGATGTCAGGAGATGCTGTGGCATGACTGGGAGGGACAATGGCGTGACCAGGAGATGCCATGTTGTGACCAGGCAGTAGCACAGCAGATGCCATGACATGTCCAGGGTCTCCCAGATTAGGTTGCAGTGGGGAATCTGAGGAGGAGCTGAGCACCAGGGTGGGACACCATGGTCCCATCCTACCACGCTGCCACAGAAAGCATCCAACTCCTCCATCCTCCATCCTGCCCCAGGTGCTCCACATCCCTGGAGGCTCCACAGATGCCTTGGCTTTGGTCCCTGATGCCCTCAAGAGTCTCATGGCACTTCAGGACACCTCTTTTCTCTCTGGCAATTTAATGCTTTCTTCAGGGGCTGCTTCCTCTGCTCCTCTAATGTGCTTGGATGGAAATCCCGGGAGAGCTGCCGGTATTCCGAGCTCGCCGGCAGCGACACATTAGGATCTGTCATCTGCTGAGCATTACCTGGTTTTAAATCTGTCTCTTTGGAGCTACGGAACTGCATAAGAAAATGTTAAAGTAAACAATACGTGGATTTACACAAATGTGACTGATTTCCATATTTTTCATCACTTCATTTTATTACTGGGTTTACGGATATGCTCATTTATTTATAGGGCAATCCAGTATTGATTCATTCCGATGCTCTGTGCATAAACACATAAAAGAGAGTGATAACAATAGGAATACATTTTCAGTCTTTTAAATACTGCATTTTTTCCAATAGTCTTCATTAGATCCGCTACAGGAATATGAGCAATGTCCTTCGGGAAGCCCAGCCGGCCCCTCCGCCCAAGTGGCTCTGGATTTATGGGGCTGTGAGGGAAAACAGGATGTAATTCCCAGCACTGCAGCAGCTGCTTTCCCAGCTCTGCCACCTTCCTCCCTCCGGGGAATTTTTTACATGAGAGGTTTTGGAGGATTTTGTCCCGAAAGGTGGATTCTGCTCCCCTGGGGTTGGGATTCTGGGAGGGGTGGGATGGACACCAGTGTGCTGCTCCTGGAGCCAGGCTCACTGGGGCTCAGGACTCTCTTCTCCCTCTTTCTCCCTCTTTTCCCCTTTTCCTCTTCTTTTCCCTTACCTTTTTCCCTTTCCTTTTTTCCCTTCTCTTTTTTCCTTCTCTTTTCAAATATTTTTTCCATTTTCTTCCCTTTCATCTTTTTCTTCTCTCTTTTCTCTTTCCACTTTTTCCTCTTTTCCCTCTCTTCTATTTTTCCTCTTCCCCCACTCCAACCTCTTTTCTCCTCTTTTGCCTTCTTTCTCCCTTTTTCCTTCTTTTCCCTTTTCTCCCTCTTTTCTTCTCTTTGTCCTTTGTTCCCCTCTTTTCCCTTTTTTCTTCCCCCCCCTTTTCTTCCTCTTCCCCTTTTCTCTCCTTTTTTCACCTTTCCCCCCTCCTTTCCCCTTTTTTCTTTTTTTCATCCCTTCCCTCCCCTTTTCCCCTCTTTTTCCTCCTTTTCCCCCTTTTTTTTCAAATTTTGAAAATCTGCACCCACTCCTATCATATTTTTCCCCCTCAAATCCCACTTTTCCTCTTTCCCCATGAATATCTACCAGGGAGGGCTAAGTGCTGCATCACCTGCATCACAGAAAGGAGCCCATAAAAGTGGGGTGATGAATGACAAACATTCTCCTTCTAAATGGGGAGGGGAAAAAAGGGGAAAAAATATAATTTTTAAATATTAATCTGGGGGAGGGGTGGATGGGCCATTTCTCTGCTATTCCCAAATACGCTTCCCATATGTTTTGACTCCTATATAATTTTTTTCCTCAAGGAAGGAGTAGCAGGACTAGGAGAATAAATTGTAACCATGGAGGATAAACCCAGCTTTTATTTCCCCCCCTCTATCAACTAAAGGGCAGCTCCTTTCTCTCCCCAAAAGCAGTTTAATGGCAACAGCTTGAGAGGGACAAAGTTTGAATATCCTTGTGCCAGAGAAAAGAGCAGAGCGAAAGCCCTGTTAATTACAAAAGTTGCTTTATGAAAGATAATTCAAAGCAATAATTTAGCAAACATAATCAAGTAGCGCAGATGGGGATTTTGATGAATAGTTTGCAACATGCAATTAGCAGCTCTTGCAGTTACATATCATTAACCCTCAGAGCACAAAAATTATTTTCTCATTATTAGATGAAAAGGTAAAATTAAGCTGACTAGACAGTAAAGGAACAAACTACAATTAATTACCTTCATTTATTACAGTCATTATTTTAAACTTATTTTTTTTTCACTCTGATAGATAGATGAAAACATCTAAATTAAAAGTTTTGTTCTGCTAAATGGGAGGTGAAACTTTGCGATGCTCGGGGTGCGGGGCCATCCCGACTCCATCCCGGCTCTATCCCAAATCCGGGGACCGTTGGGAACCCCCTCATCACCCCACATCATCCATACCAGGGAGGCAGGGCCTGAGCATCCCTGCCTGTATCCTCTGCCCAGGAAATTTTGTGTATTTTTGAAGGAAAATACATTTCCGGGAAACTGTTTTTCCAGGAAAATAATTCTGGGGGCTTGCAAGAAATCTGGCCTTGCTGGGAATTAGGCTGCCCAGGTGGCACCTTCTCCTGGTGATGGTCAGGAGTCAGCCTGGTCCTCGTTGGGTTGGATGCTGAAGACTTTGGTTTTGGGGGGTGTGTTGGTGGCAGATGGTTTGGAGTTGCCAACTGTCAGCAAATGCACTAAAAAAATAAATTCAGGGGAAAAAATAGAAAAAAATTAAGGAAAGAACCAACTAAAGCAGTCAGTGAAAAATGTGGATTAAATTATGGTGCTGAGAGTGGTAAAATAAGCTTGAAATATTTTCCCTGGTGCTGATTTGGGAGATCAGCCCAAGAAATCCTGCAGTGCAGAGCAAGGGAAGAACTTGGGCACCTTCTCCTGGAGCTGACAGTGTCAGGATGCTGTGGAAAACAGGGAGAAAAAATAACCTAATGAGCTGAACATTCTCTACCTCTACTCCCAAGAACTTTGACAAAGCACTGTTGAACTTGTCAGGAATTATTACAACAAAATTAAGAACCAGCAGCAATTTTCTTGCATTTGGGATCCCATGCTTTAAAAAGTAAATTATTAATGCATTTTTTTCTTTTAAGCAGTTGTTTGCAGCAATCTCGGTGTATTTCTCATTAGAAATAACATCATCTGAAGAACTTATATTGATTCTTTTTTTTTCCCTTCTTCTTTTTTTTTTTTTAATCTCCAAATCATGGACGTGAACAACATATTTCTGTGATGTTCCCTTTAACTAGAATTCTCAGGCTTTATTTTTATATTATTGATCTTTCTGGCATGCATTGCTTTTTGGCCTTGTGAAAACACTGGGAGCTGCTCCTGCCTTTGGAGGAGTGGGGAAGGGGCTGTGGAAGCAGGGGGTGCAGTGGGTCTGTGTGGGTGTGTGGTGGCTTTGGCCGTGTGGGATGGGTCTGTGTGGGTGTGGAATGGGTGTGCAGTGGGTCTGTGGTGTGTGGGATGGGTCTGTGTGGGTGTGCAGTGGGTCTGTGCATGTGTGTGATGGGTTTGGCTGTCTGTGAAGGTTCTGTGTGTGTGCAGTGGGTCTGTTTGGGTGTGCAGTGGGTGTGCAATGGGTCCATGGGTGCGTGTGATGGGTTTGGTCATGTGTGAAGGGTCTGTGTGGGTGTGCAATGGGTCTGGGGATGCGTGTGATGGGTTTGGTCATGTGTGAAGGGTCTGTGTGGGTGTGCAATGGATCTGTGTGGGCGTGTGATGCATCTGTGTGGGTGTGCAATAGGTTTGTACAGGTGTGTGATGGATCTGTGTGGGTGCAATGGGTCTGTGTCCATGTGCAGTGGGTCTGTGTGATGGTGCAGTGGGTCTGTGACTGTGTGGGATGGGTTTGGCCATGTGTGATGGGTCTGTGTGGGTGTGCAAGGGGTTTGTGAGTGTCTATGATGAGTGTGCAGTGGGTTTGTGGGTGTGTGGTGGGTCTCTGTGGGTGTTCAGTGGGCTTGTGTGGGTGTGATTGTTCTGTGACCATGTGTGATGGTCAGTGGCTGCGTGTGGTGGATTTGTGTAGGTGTGCAGCGGGTCTGTGCATGTGTGTGGTGGGTTTGTGCACATGTGAGGGGTCTGTGTGGGTGTGCAGTGGATTTGTACGTGTGCAATGAGTGTGTGATGTGTCTGTGGGTGCCTGTGATGGTTTTGTGCATGTGATGGGTTTGTGTGTGCAGTGAGCTTGTGCATGGGGGCACGATGGGTCTGTGGGTGTGCAGTGAGGTCTGTACGTGTGTGCAGTGGGTTTGCACGTGTGTGTTGGGCCTGTGAGTGTGTGTACATTGTGTTTGTGTGGGTGTGCAAGGGGTCTGTATGTGTGTGGTGGGTTTGTGTGGTGGGTTTGTGGGTGTCTGCAATGGGTTTGTGTGTGTGCGTGCTGGATCTGTGGGTGCACGGTGGGTCTGTGGGTGGGTGTGATGGGTCTGTGGGTGCATGATGGTTTTGTGGGTGCACGATGCGTCTGTGGGTGCATAGGGAGTCTGTGGGTGTGTGTGATGGGGCTGTGGGTGCCCAGTGGATCTGTGAATGCACAGTGGGTCTGTGGGTGCACAGTGAGCCTGTGGCTGTGTGTGATGGGTTTGTGGGTGCACAGAGGGTCTGTGGGTGCATGATGGGTTTGTGGGTGCACAATGGGTCTCTGCACACACATGATGGACTTAAGGTGTCAGTTGAACACAAAGCACTTGAGGCACCAAAGGACCCCAACACACGAATTGTCCAACCCAGTCACCCAAACCTCTCCCGGGACAGCAGCTCCTTCCCAGTCCCCCCCCCTTGCCACCCTCCCACTCTCCCCAACTTCTTTACACATCAGCAAAAAAAAAAACAAAAAAAAAAAAACGAGGAAAATAGCGAAGGCTTGAATTAATTTTTTCATCAGTTTTCTTCAACATTTGGGGTCTCTGCTGCCGCTTTCTCCCCCGACAGCTGTTCCTCTATGCTGAAAAAGAGCTCATTTGTGGTTTACTGCCACCAGTATTTAGATGGAAATAACCCACTACTTATCCTGCACTTGATCTCGTGGATATAAGAATAAACTCACCGCCGGTGCGATGCAAATCCCGCGCCTTCGGAGCGGGGACGCTCAGACGGTCGGTCCTCGCCGCCGTGCCGGGAGGAACACCGGCTGCGCCGGGGGAGTTTTACCATTTTGTCACTCAATTGTAATAATATTTCTGCTTCCAAATGTTTAAAAAGTTGGCTTCGGAAGGTATAATCATGGCACAGAGGCCAGCCTGACAATAGTAATTAATTAGGCTATTACGCATTCTGCAGTGATAATTGCTTTGCTGGAAAGTCACCAGCCATGAAAAGGACCCGGCGCGTAAATGTAATTTATCAGGCGGCGGCGATCCCGCGATGCTGCCGGGCCTCACCTTGAGCCTGCGGACGCTGCGGAGGGAGACAGAGGGGGGAAAAACGGGAATTAAGAGTCCATCGATATGTGATGCGGAGGCAGAGCTCGCTGCTGGCGCCTCTGTGGGCAGAGGGAGAATGTGATGCATTTGCATCGTGGGGATTTGGGGAACAGGGATGGTGCCATCCTGACCCCACAGAGCCAGGGCTGCTTCCAGAGATGCTCAGCTCCTCTAATTTTTTTTCCATTTTCTCCTCTATTTAGCAGGGCGCTGGTGGTGTCTCCCTGTTGGATGCGGGCGTGGGGTTTGCTCCCTGCTTCTTGACAAAGCAGGGATTTAGGGTTTTTAATTACAAAACCTTGATTTTAGGACTGATATGGGCTTTTCCCAGGTGTTTAGAAATAACAGCAGTTTCAGAGTTGGGGTGAACTATCCCTGTGTGGGGCTCGGAGCTGCTCTGGCAGGAATCTCCCATGGCATTTGAATAAATTATCCCCATCTGGAAAAGATTGCTGAAAATGTTACATATCTTTTTTACTGACATGTTCTTGAAGTTTAGTGGGACTCTGGAAGAACCACATGGGTGCCTGGCTTGCCATCCTGCTGGTTGCCCACACTGGTGATGCCCTGGCACCAACATGGACTGGAATGTGTCAGCGTGAGCTGGAGCCCAGGGCAGGGGGATGGGGCAGGAGCTGGGCTGGTGAAATGGTCCCCAAATTCCTTGTCTGATGGAACGGCCCCCAAGTGCCTCCTCATCAGAAAGGGTCCTGTGGCTCCAGTTAAGATACGGATGGTAGTTAATGGGTCTGTGGGTGCTCCGTAGGAATTTGGGCTGAATGGTGGGTTGACCCCTCTCGTGAACCAGGAGGAGACTGGATCCATCTCCGCTGAGCCTCTGGGGTGTGGCCATGGGGAGACCAGGTCCAGGGGACCATGGCGTGGGGATGCTGCAGGCTCCTTCCCACTGCAAAACCACAACATTCCTAGTGAGGGATGCTTGGATCTCAGCCAGGATTGCTGAGGAGAGGGAAAAGCTTCAGAGTTTCCCCTTGAAAAGTGCTTTGTCTCTATGATGTGACTTGAGGAATGAAATTCACTGGGAACAGCTTGATTTGGAGTTTGGGCCATCTCCTTACCCCTGGCATGGGTTAGGGATGCACAGGGAGCAGGCACAGGTGATGGAGAGGGAATAGGGAACATTTGGGCTGGATTTTTGCTCTGCATTATTTGGTTGGCACCGTCTCAGGGGAGATGAAGCTCTTCAGAGCAGCTTGGGCAGGTCCAGACATCCCCATCAGCCCACAGCAGAGCTGTGCCCGTGGGCTGTGCCACTCCCTTGTAAAGGCCAAAGGATTTGGGAAGTGTGGGTCGCACAGGACTGATGCCATGAGTACTGTGGTGTCTCCACATCCTTATAGCCCCTGCATCAGGGCTCCCTGTGGGTGGGTGCCACGTGCCACCAGCAAATCCGGTGGCACAAAGCTGTCCTGTTACATCGCACAGGCTGTGCCTCCCGCCGGCTCCTCTCTGCCTTCCTCCTCCCTTCCCCACTTTATTATTATTATTTTAAAGCACCCTGAAGCCAAGCATTTTTGCAGAACACCGGAGAAAAGCTCCCAAATTCCTCCTCTGCTGGATACGCAGCGCTGAGAAAGTAGGTTTGTGTACGAGCCGCTATAAAAAGCCCGGCTTATACAATTTTAACAATAGAAAAATGATCTTTGTGCTCCAGTGCCTGCGAGCTCGGGAGGAGAAAGCGGTTTGCTCAGGTGGCTGCTGGATTACAAATGAGCCGTTTGCTTTGGGTTGGAATGACAAGCAATGGCAGTCCAGGCTGGCGGGGTGAACCGGGAGCTCTGCTGGCATGGAGGAGGGAAAAGATGCTCCGATGTGGGAGCTACCACTGGGCTGAGGCACGAAGTTCAGGCTTTGTTTCATAATTAGCCCATCAGCAGCTTAAGAGTGGTTTAATTGACTATTCCACTGTCATGTCTGCTGGGTGGGCACCTTTTCCTCCACCCAGTTTGGCACCAACTGGACGTTTTCCATCTGGGAATGGGTCACCTCCATCCCCGATGCCTGTGCCCAGGCAGCAGGGACACAGAGGTCTGTACATCCCACCGGTGCCCCATCCTGGATGGGAGGGGTAACAAGGGGACCCAGTGGGCAGCAGCCCCTGCCCCAAGGTGTCATTGTGCCTTGAAAAATTAAAGGGAGTAAATGATTCATGCTCATAAATGTTGGATGGGAACACGCAGCAGATTAATATGTTGTTGGGTTATTAGGGCTGTGCTGTGCCATCCTCCCGCCACCTGGCTGGTGTGAGTGTCACCAGCACCCCAACAGCCGAGAGGGGACAGGGGCAGGAGCAGGAGGAGATATCCCAGTCCCAGTGTGAGCATCACTTGTACCCTCAGCACCATACCGGGAGGGTGGCTGGGGAGGGCCATGTGCTGGATCCAGCCCGGCAAGCACAACAACGGCCAGGCTTCTTTATTTCTTATTTAAGCACCGACATTAAATTATAATTTTCATTTACTCAGAGCACATCAATGATTTAGGGCGACGTGACATGGCAGCAGCATGAGGAGTTTAGCCAAAGGCAGCGAGTGTCTGCACAGGGCACGGAGGGGACACGGAGCTGTGCCGGGTGGGGGGACTCGTGTGCCGGTGCTGGTGGTACCAGTCCCATTAGCTCGGCAGAGTCGGTTCCTTCCTCCAATCCCATCCCTGACCTGTTTATCCGTCTCCTTGCAGGTGATTGCACTTAGTAAGAGAAGCAAGGAGGCTGAGACGGCTTTCCTGAGCGTTTACAAGCAGTTGCTGGAAGCTCCAGGTAAGCAGCGCGGTGGCGACCTGGCTGCCTAACAAGTCGCGCGCCGGTGCCGGTGCCGAGAGGAGCCAGCGAGGACCGCGGCACCCATCCCCGGCGTGGCCGGCGCATGGTGCTCTGGAGATACCAGCCGAAGAGAGGAGAGGAAGCAGCTTTTGCCATCGCTGTGTTTCAGCCCCTGAGCCAAATGCATCTTGACATTAGGAAAGGAATACATTTGCTCAGCCCGTGTAGTAACACTGCGGCTATTCCCAGTTGTCTTTTTGATGGTAAGTTAACCCAAGCACCAGCACGAGCCACGGGGACACCCTCGAAGTCATTGCTTGAAGTCTTGGGAGGGGGAAACTGAGGCACGGGGCAGCCCTGAGGTTTGTGTTGGCAGAGCTGGTGCCAGGGACCAGTGAGGGGCTTGGACCCCCCTCCTGCTGCTCCCCACTTTGTGTGGGTTTGTTTGCGCCAGGCACGGAGCGTTCCCCAGCATAGCGGGGACAGGGAGCTGCAAACGGCTGAAGATGCACGGAAAAGGCTCCTGCAGGGCCACTAATTCATTTTCCAGACATTTAGGAATAACAAAATGTTTTAATGATTTCTTAGGGGAATTAGGGAGACATATTTTTGTCCTCATTAAATTTTCTCCTGTGCTACAAGAACCAAATGTCAGCTCGGTTTCCAGAACCCAGTTATCTTCCCTCCCCACCTCCCTGCACTCTCCCGCTGCGCTCCTCCTGCTCGCACATGCCTGCACACGCATGCACACGCATGCACACCCCAAAACTGCTTCCCTCTGGGCTCTGCACTCCTCCTTCTTCTCTTCTCTTCTCCTCTCTCTGTTCTCCACAGCAGCATCTCTTGCTCCCCTTCTGCTCCCCAAATCCTCCCGCCTGTGGTTCATCCCTGTCTGTTCCGTGTCCGCGTGTCTCTCGACAGGCGAACTCTTTGTGGAACACTTTCCAAGCACCACATAAGTCCTGATTCGACATTTTTTGCTTTGAATGGCTGCTGTCAACACAAATCTCTGGCAGAGACTGTAACAGAGCCTGATTGCTCAGCAAGTATTTTGATAAGTGAGCTGGCTGTGTGTCTGTAATTACGGGAGAAAACCGTAAATCTTTTGGATATTGTTCACACAGATGTGGCGTGAAGGGAAGGGGGGGAAGCAGTAAAATGTGTTAAAAGCATAATTAATGTCATTGTTGTTGGGGATGATTTGATTTAAGGCTGACTTTGACTCGTGGAGGGATTTGCAGGGCACTGCTGGATGTGTTTGAGCAGGTTAGGATGGGGTGGCGGAGGAGATGCTGCCCTGATGGGAGGTACCATGGATGCACCATGGGTGCCCTGTGCTCCTCTTGGAGCCAGGCAGCAGCTTGGAGCAGATGTCACCCTTCAGCCTCCAGCATGGAGACCTCCACCTAAGGCTGGGTCAAGTGGCCGGGGCACAGAGATGAGCTGGTGGTCCCCTGGGATACAGATGCTCCCTGGAGCTGTGCCTGCTCAGAGAAGGTGATGAGAACCCAGAACTCCTCCTGGCTCATCCTGCCATCACACAGGTGCCTCAAGCTGCTCCAGTGCCCACAGAGAGACCCCTTCCAGCTCAGGGAAAGATCCCCAACCCCACTCCCCATGGGGACAGCAGGGGGGACCTCTGTCCAGGCCTGTCGCTGTTAGTGAGCATCCAAAGGAGGGCCATGGAGATGGGGAAGGGTCTGAAGGAGAAGCCACATGAGGAGCAGCTGAGGGCACTTGGTTTGTTCAGCTGGAGAAGAGGAGACTGAGGGGAGACCTCATCCCAAACCACAGCTTCCTCACTAGGGGCAGTGGAGGAGCAGGCACTGATCTCTGCTCTCTGTGAGCAGTCACAGGACCCAGGGAACGTCTGGAGCTGTGTCAGGGGAGGTTTAGGTTGGATCTCAGGAAAAGGTTCTTCCCCCAGAGGGTGGCTGGGCACTGAACAGGCTCCCCAGGGAATGGTCATGGCCCCAAGGCTACCAGCTCCAGGAGCGTTTGGACAACTCTCTCAGGGACAGAGTGGGATTGTTGGGGTGTCCTGAGCAGGGCCAGGAGTTGGACTGGATGATCCTTGTGGTGCATTCCAACTCAGGATATTCTGTGATTCTGTGATCCTGCTGCAGCACTGCCAGTGCCGCTAAAGGATGGCCAATGACGCCAGCTAGTGGCAGCACTTATTTTTATATATATATATTTATTACTTATTTATTTGTTCTATATATATATTTAAAAAGATACATATATATAGTGGGTGAAGGTATGGAGCAATAGATAAGTGTGCTGGGCAGGGCCACACTGCTTCCCACAAAGCTGGCTGTGCCATTGGTGGGTGATGCCACACTGTGGACCTGGAGCGTGTGGTGCTCCAAGGTCCTGTTTTGGCAGAAGTGTCTCCCATGTCACCCATCACCAGTCTGTACCAGCAGTGAGTCACCACTGCAGCAGTGTCAGGTCTAACCTGTCCCAATGGGAGATGTAATCCATGGAGGAAGGAACTGTCCCCTGTGCCGTGGGCAGTGTCCTGAGCTCCTGTGTGGCTCAGAGTGTAATGGAAGCACATGGCACCCATGGCAGATGACGGTACTTGGTTTTCAGTGTGTCCTCTCTCCAGCCCTGCAGCAGGAGGGTTTGTTCACTGGCAGCATGAGCAAGGCATGAGCTTGGCATGAGCATGGCATGAGCTTGGCATGAGCATGGCATGAGCTTGGCATGAGCATGGCATGGTTTTGGTACCCAGTCCCAGCACCCTTGTGGTGCACCCCAGTATCTCACATGGTCTCAGAGCCGACCCCACAGCCGAGGGCAGCGTTTCCCAGTGGATGGGCAGCACGGCATTAGCACAGTGTAATTAATCCAGCCGGGCATTTTGTGCCCACGCTGCCCTGGCTGACGCAGGAAGTGGAGCCAAAGCACCACTTGCTCTTTTCCATTCCCAAAGCTCCGCTCCCCACCATTTCATCCTGGAATGTCGGCTCCAAATGGGGAGCAGCACAGGGGGGGTTACCTTGGCTTGGAGACGAGAGGAGTTGTGGGTGCGGATCCAGCAGGACTGCCCTGGTGTTTATCCCCACGGAGGCAGCTGCAGGCTGGCACTGAGCCTCCTGCCAACACCCCCAGGGCTGGGGAGCGTGGGGGGGACCCCCAGCCCCTGCAACCCCTGGAGCACAGGGTTTAATTACCTGTATCGTTATCTCTGCTTGGGTACTTACGGGTGTTATTAATGGCTCTGGGAGCATCCAGTGCAGTTTGGGCTGCGCCACATCACCACAATCCCCTTTGATGGTGTGATCCTGCATCCTTGGGTGGGAAACCAGCCTGTGGGGTGCTGAACTGAGGAATGCCACGAGCCAAAGGATGCCATGAGCATCCCAGGAGAGTCCCCGCTGGAGCTCAGTCCCTGTTTCAGTGCCAAATTTCAGCATTTGCCTCTGGACCTCATGCCAGAATCTGGGCACAAACCTCTTATTCCATCCATCCATGGGGTCTCTATGATGCCCAGCAGAAAGAAGGGAGAACATCCTCTGTGGAGGAGGATTCTCCAGGGGCTTTTGGCATTAACATGTGGGGTCTGGCAGTCGCTGGTCCTGTGGGGAAGCCACGTGCTGGGTGCTCTGGTGAGGTGCTCTGGGATGAGAGGGCAGCAGTGGGTCAGAGAGACCCCAAACCCCATCTGGGGGGAACTTGTCTCCAAATCACTCATTTCCAAGGAACATCCATCCATGCTGTGTGTCTTTGGGGCAGGGTCACCTCGAAGTCACCTGGTGCAGCAGCTGACACCCTGAATCCCATAGCATGCCCTTGGTAGTGCCAGGCCCTTTATCCCACACCACATCCATCTCAGCCAGGGATTTGCTGAGCAGCAGGGCTGCTCTGTGTCCTGTTTCAAGTGGAGAAAGCCAGGGGTTGGATTTTTTTTCCATCACAGTTATTATCTTTTACCCTTGGATGCCTGCCACGCGTCCGTGCTGTATAGTAGCGCACCCAGCTCCATCCCACTTGCCTGTTTGTCTAACTTTTTGACCCTGGAGAATTCAAATCTATTTTCTTTCCTCTTCTTTTCTTCAAAAAAAAACCCACCCAACAATCCCAAACCCCAAACCTATATTAACCTGGCTCAATAGGAGGCATTTTCTTGAACTTATTAAAAAATCCAGACTTGTAAATTAATTTGTTCATGTTGTACAATGGCAGTGCAGATGGACTCATTAGCATGCACACAACAAATAATTATAGATGAATTTTTAGCTGGCCTGCTTAATGGGCTTGCTGGGTTAATTATGTCAATGTATAATTACATCAGCCCTGGGAGACATAATGGCACACCCCGCTGAGCAGACACCAGCTAATGATGGTGTAATGCTGACAGAGGGAAGACGGACGGCTCCGGATGCACCTGCTTACCTCGGCACAAACCGCCATTGTCTGTGCCCAAACCGGCCGTGCCGGCGGCACCGGGGCACGGGAGATGTCCCCATGGCCCCTGCCTGTCCTTCGGTGCCTCGGGGATGGCAGTGAATGGCAGGAGCCAGGGATGTCCCCATGGCACCTGGAATGGCAGGACCCAGGGGTGTGCCGAGCTGGAAAGGCAGGACCAAGGGGTATCCCGATGGTATGTGGAATGGCAGGACCCAGGGGTATCCCCATGGCACCTGGAATGGCAGGACTGAGTGTATCCCTGTGGCACTCGGAAAGACAGGACGCAGGGATGTCCCCACGGCACCTGGCACACTGTGGGTTGTTTTAAGCAGGGTGTGGAGAGTGGCTGCCCAGGGCTGGGTGATAAGGAGGGTGGGCAGTGGGTACCCGGGCTGGTGGTGGGCATCCCTGCTGCTCACCCGGCATTCCACATCCCGCAGACCCCGCTCCTGTGCTGGAGGCTGCCCGGAGCCTGGAGGACCGGCTGCAGCAGCTCCAGCGCCTCGAGCCCACCCCGCCTCCCCTGAAGGATCTCAGCCGCCCCTGGAAAAAGCACACGGAGCTCGGCAGCACCAAAGGTACCGCTGTGGTCCCCAGCTGGGCTCCCCCACGTGCCTCTGAGCAACCCTGGGATGCAGGGTGGGTCCCAGGGCCAGGATCTGGCCCCCGACCCGTGGTCCCCAGCGGCCACCGCTGCTGTCCCCTCCGCAGCCATGTGACACGTGTCCCCCCGCAGAGCGCAGGGAGGGGACATCGCCGGCAGCCGACGGCCTCGACAGCAGAGCACCGAGCACAGAGACCTCAGTGCAGAGAAATGAGGCAGAGAAGCAAAAGTACGTGAGTACTGGGAATGGGGTCGTTTCAGGGCACGATGGGAACATGGGGATCTGTCCCTGCTCCTGCACAGGGATGTCCATCCATCTGTCTCTCCTTCCCTTTGCTCCTTTCCCTTCAGGTTGGGAGTGGTCACATCCTTCCCAGAAACCTGATACACCACCTTGGACACTCTCAGTGTCTGACCATCCATCCCAGTCCCAGGTGGTTTTGGGGCAGAGCCAGGGCAGGTCCCTCCTGCCATCCTTGTGTGCTATCTCCATGCTATCTCCGTGGCTTTGCTCAGACAAATGGCTTAAACCCAGGTCTCTGGATGAACCTCATTAAATGACCTTTTAATTTGGAGGCTCCCAGCTTTCTCGGTGCCTTCATTGTTATTCCTTAACACGCTGCGTCGGGAAACAAATGAGGAATCTTTAAACCCTAAATTACAGATCTCCGCGAGTAAGTTCCTGGCAAGTGCAGGCTATAAATAATGCAGAATAACTTTCCCTGATTGCTTCCCCCTCCTCCAGTTAATTACAGGTGAGGGGTGGGCTGTCATTCCCCCCTCTGAGGGGTTTCAGCCACAGGGATCAGGGACAATTTTCAGCCCAAACTGAATTTTTTTTAGACCTGGGGCAATAAACTTCTTAACATCAAAGGATAACACGACTTGAATGTGTCTTGGTGTCCAGTGGTGGGTCTTCTCTGGCTTCAGTGAGGGATGGGGTCAGTGAGGAGATGCAGTGAGGGGTCTCTGTGTGATTTTGGGGGGTGTGGGGTTGGCACAGCTGTGGTGCCCCCAGCACATCCCTCATGCCCATCTCTCACAGGGGGCTCCAGGAAGCACAGGTCACTTTGGCCTCTCGGCTGGGGGAGGCAGAGGAGAAGATCAAAGTGCTCCACGCAGGTAGGGGGGCCAGGATTGGGACTAGTGACCACAGGGGGCCAAGCCCCCACCCCACAGCTCACCCTCCTCTTCCTCTTCCCAGCGCTGAAGGCCACGCAGACAGAGCTACTGGAGCTGCGGTGTAAATACGACGAGGAAGCAGCATCCAAGTAAGTTGCCGGCGGTGCCAGGTCATGTCCAAGGCTGATCCAAGATGCCCGTGGCAGCACTGGGACATTCCCGTGGTGCTGCTAAATGGCTTGAGGAGCTGAGATACTTTAAACCACTGCAGGAACATCCACAGTTGTGGCGTTCTTATCCCTAAACTTCTGCCCAGGCCCTGGACTGTGTCTGTGCCTCTGCACCCGCTGACACCTCTTGCTTTCTCCTCACAGAGCAGACGAAGTCGCCATGATCATGACCAACCTTGAAAAAGCCAACCAGGTGAGCCAGGAGCTGACTTTCTGGGAGCTGATGGGGTTCCCCCCGCAGAGCCCAGGGTGCTGCACCCACCACAGCACCCTGAGCATCTGTGTGGGCTGGATGTCTGTCCCCAAATTGACAAAGGATTGCCGGGCACCAGGACTGGGGATCCCTACAAAGGGGAGCTCAGATTTCCTTCCCTTGCTGTGACCCCCTCCCCATGCTGGGGTCACTGGTGTTTTTGAGCTCCTTATAGGCTCTATTTGTCACCTTCAGCCTCTCCCAGGTGTTTTAGGGCACAACACACACGGCTCCGGTGTAATTACTCCTGGTCTTGTTCATTCCTCTTAATTAGTTTTATTTAATTCTGAAAATATAGGTACAAATAAATGCAGGTGGATAATAAAAGAGGCTTAAAGAGCAATTTGCATGTAAAATAAAAACAGCCTTTTGGGTGGAACAAGGTAGTGTCCTGGAGGTGGTCTGCACCCAGTGCCCAGGGATTGGGATTGGGACCAGCATTAGGATGCAGGAAGCTTAAATACGTGGAGGGAGCTTATGGTACTCGTGGTGGGAGCAGAACGCTTGGGATGGGGACTCTTCTATGCCCCGTGTGGGATGGGATGAGCCACAGGTGCCCAGTCTGATGCCCTTTCTGTTCTCCTGCAGCGAGCGGAGGTGGCGCAGAGGGAAGTGGAGAGTTTGCGGGAGCAGCTGGCGGCCGTCAACAGCTCCCTCCGCCTGGCCTGCTGCTCCCCGACGGGCACTGCTGGGGTGAGAGCACCCCTTGGGGCCAGGAGCACCCCTCAGGGCCAGGAGCACCTCTCAGGGCCAGCAGAACCCCCTCAGGGCCAGCAGCACCCCCTCAGGACCAGCAGCACCCCATCACAGCCGGGAGCACCCCTCAGGGCTGGGAGCATCTGTCACAGCCTGGAGCATCCCATTGCTCTTGGGAGCCCCCCATCATAGCTAAGAGCACCATACAGCAGCTGGGCATACCCCACAGCAACCAGGACCACCCCATTGCACTTGGGAGCATCTTTTTGTGTTCAGGAGCACCCAACCATGTTGGGGAGCAAGCCCAAAATACCCAAGGCATGTTTCCACCCTGGGATGGTGACACTGGCCATGCCCTCCAGCCTCCCACGGGGAGGGGGACATGCACTCCCATAGCACTCAAATGCACTTGGGAGACCTTTAAGGGCAGAGGAAAGCTCTGTTCCTCCCCAAGGCTCCATCACCTGGGTCCCCATCCTGTAGGACTGAGCTCTGGAACCGCCTGCCACACATAGGGGTGTGTCTGACAGGGAAGGGTGGCCTTTGTCCTTGTGTTGGGTGTCTGGGAGCTGACAGTGTCCCTTCTCCCAGCAGGACAAAGTGAACTATTCCATGTGCTCAGGGTCAAGGCTGGAGGCAGCTCTGGCTGCCAAGGACCGGGAGATCCTGCGGCTCCTGAAGGACATCCAGCACCTCCAGAGCTCACTGCAGGAGCTGGAGGAGTCCTCTGCCAACCAGATCGCCGAGCTGGAGGGGCAGTTGGCTGCCAAGAATGAAGCTATCGAGGTGCACCCATTGGGGTTTGGGGCTTGCCGGGGATGGGGGACATGGGTCCGGCTGTGCCGGGTGTGCACCGAGAGCCGGCACGGAGAGCTGGTGTGAGGACTCCCCTCCTCTTCTCCTCTGCAGAAGCTGGAGGAGAAGCTGCAGGCACAGGCGGACTACGAGGAGATCAAAACAGAGCTGAGGTATGGCTTAGGTGGCATCCATGGCTGCCTGCCTGTATCCCAGCTGGCGCAGTGCTGCCAGCACCCACGGCAGCGCTCCAGCAGCCGTAACACTCGGCAGCTTGCCGGCAGCAAAGCACCACGGCCACCGAGTCACCCCCTTGTCTCCCTCCCAGCATCCTGAAGGCGATGAAGGTGGCCTCTGCTGGCTGCAGCCTGCCCCAGGCAAGTGCCGTGGCGCGTGCCAACACACTGGCCGGGCTGTGCCAGCCCTGCCGCCGGTGCCTCCACCGCCCGTTCCCATCTCGGCTTGGCTCCTTGCAGAGCATATCGAAGGCAGAGGAGGCCCTGCTGTTGGGGAAGGAGGCTTTCTACCCCTCCCAGAAGTACCTGCTGGAGAAGCCCAGCCTGCTGGCCAACACTGGTAGGGCTCCCAGGTTCCATGGCATCCCCAGTCCCAGTGGGAACATCTCTGGGAATGTGGGCAGTGGGGGCAGATCCTGTGCTGACTGCAGGAAGGAGCCTGGAGCCAGTGGTGGGGTGGGGGGAAAACGGGGTGGGATGTCACCTGGGGAAGCTGAGGGGCTGTGCTGGGGCTGTTGCCAGGGGGACTCTAGCGCGTCTCCCTCTCTCATTCCTCTCTAGAGGAGGATCACTCTGAAGATGAGTCGGGGAAGGATTCGCTGGGCATGGAGCAGCCGTACCCATCCCCCCATCATGCCCCAAGCGATGAACCCGTGTCCCCCACTCCCCTCCCACCACTGCCTGGCCCTGGCGGGGCCCCCGACGGTCCCCGTACTTTTTCTCTGTCCCCCTTCCCAGGGGGTGAGCGGCTTTCGGGGGACCCCAAGGCCCCCCACTGCCCACTGCCCACGTACAAGAGCGAGAGCACTGCCGGGGGACCCTTCCCCTCCTCCTTCTTCGGGGCCAAAAGCAGCACTGTGCACCCTGTGCCTGCCACCAACGCCGCCAGCCCGCCCGGCGAGAACTCCGAGGGCAGCGCCGGCAGCTCTGCCGAGGAGGAGCAGCTGGACACGGCCGAAATCGCCTTCCAGGTGAAGGAGCAGCTGCTGAAGCACAACATTGGGCAGCGGGTCTTCGGGCACTACGTGCTGGGGCTGTCGCAGGGCTCCGTCAGCGAGATCCTGGCGCGGCCCAAGCCCTGGCACAAGCTGACGGTGAAGGGCAAGGAGCCGTTCATCAAGATGAAGCAGTTCCTCTCCGACGAGCAGAATGTGCTGGCCCTGAGGACTATCCAGGTGCGCCAGAGAGGTGAGTGGTTGGGGTGGCCCCGGCCAACAGGTCCTGCCCTGGGATGCTCCAAGCAGTGCCATGGGATCCCCTCCCAGTGCACCCCCCTTCTCCCCAGCAGCACCCTGCTGTGCCCCATGCTGCGGCAGGGGTGCTCACCAGCCCATGATGTGCTGGCAAGATAGGCAGGGACGTTGCTCCCACCAGGGGCACTCTGGGATTGTCCCTGGTGGGATGGAGCCGGCTACCGGCTGGGATGAGCCCTGGCAAACAGCAGCAATTAGCAACAACCCATTGCTGTGGAAGCTGCATCCCTGGACATGCTTTACTCATTTATTCTGACAAGTGCCATTTAATTATTCATTAGGCTGTTCCGTGCTGTATGAATCAATGTGCTTGGGAATATTTTGTTAAAATAATGAAGTTTTGGTGCTGCAGGACCTCAGTGGGTGTTGGCATCGCCACAGAATGGTGGCTCCTGGCTCCAGGGACAGCAACTGCTGGTGCCCTCTCAGAGGTGGCAGCGGGTCACTTAAGTCCCTGTGGTGGAACCAGGACTGGACAGTGCATGTCCATGGTCCATGAATCTGCTGGTTTCATCCTGGAAGGCTCCGATTTATCCCCTGGATCCTATCCACCATTAACCCTTCACCTGCACAGCCAGGAGGGCACAGTGCCAGGGATGGGGACATGGTCCCCGTGCCCATGTCTCTGCTCAGCACCCTAAGTGCCAGTGTGGAGCAGGCGCCCTTGGATGGGATGAGCAAGGTGGTGGGAGGTGCCATGCCAGAGGCAGGAGCTGGCAGCCACAGCTCCCGGGGCTCTGGTAGCGACTAATCGGGAGTGACATTTGTCTTCAAACCAGCATCCCTAAAAATAACTGAACATGAGGAGCAGTAAATACTTCCTGACATACAAGTGGAGCTTGTAAAACCAGCGCCGGTGACAAAGCTGTTATCCTGCCTCTTTGATCAGGTAGCATCACGCCGCGGATCAGGACACCGGAGACCGGCTCCGACGACGCCATCAAAAGCATCCTGGAGCAGGCAAAGAAGGAGATCGAGTCGCAGAAGGGAGGTAGGTGCTGGCATGGGGTGGCCCTGAGGGGGGGCTGAGCCCCTGGGTGCTGTGTGGCTGTGGGTCCCACCCAAAAAATGGCCTTTTCTGGGGGCACTCACGCACTGACATCCACAGAGAATTTTTTGGGCATGGTGGAAAGAATTAAATGCTGTCAAGGATGGAAGAATCACCATGCAACAGTGTTCATATCTGGGCTTTTGGAAACTTTGGATGCACTTTTTCTCCCCCCCACCCCAAAACAGATGATTAAATGAGGATGCACAATCCATCTGGCACAAGGAATCATTAAAGCAGATGTGCTCACAGTAAATTACAAGAAATGAAATACATTAAAACAGGTAGTCTGCTGAGAAAGCAGAATCCTGGAGAATTAAATTAGACGGGAACAGTGGAAAAACAGACAGGGAAAACAAACATGTTTGTCTATCGTGTCATTGGTAATGGGATTTATTTTGCAATCATCAAAAAAGAAGCTGGCTTTGAGTCGGGGTATTGAAGCTTAGTGGGCACTGCTGGTCCTGCTCTGCGCCCACATCCAAACCAGACTGGGATAAATCCCTTTTCCTCCTGCGTTTTGAATTACGGCCACATGGTGAACAGTGTGTCCTCGGGGCTCCCCTCACCCCTTTTCTCTGCAGGGGAACCCAAGGCACCATCAGCATCGCAGGCAGTGGCCAACGGGGCGGGCGGCAGCAGCTCGGAGGACGCCATCAAGAGCATCCTGGAGCAGGCGCGACGGGAGATGCAGGCGCAGCAGCAGGCACTGCTGGACATGGAGTCGGGGGGCAGCGGGCGCCCCGCGGACCCGGCGCCTGCCGAGCGCTCCACGCTGGCCACGGTCAGCCAGAACGTCACCCCCGCCTACGTGAAGCAGGAGGAGGGGAGCGGGGCCAGCCCAGGCCCCCCGCAGACGCCCCTGGCCGTCCTCTCTCCTGCCGCCTTTGTCCAGAGCATCATCCGGAAGGTGAAGTCGGAGATTGGCGACGCCGGCTCCTACTTCGACCAGCACTGGGCGTCGGAGCGGAGCCTGCTCAGCCGGCCCTACACCTCTGTCTCACCTTCGCTCTCCTCCTCCTCCTCGAGCTACTCCAGCATGGCCAATGGCCGGGGCTGGCCGCGGGGTGAGCCCGGCGAGGGCGGCACAAATGAGGATGAGCTGCCGCCGGCGGATGAGGAGCCCCACCGGCTGTCGGAGATGAAGGCAGAGGGAGCCGGTGCGGAGCCAGCGGCTGGTGGGCGTCTCTCCTACTATCCCACGTACGTGCCACGGACCCTGAAGCCCACCGTGCCACCGCTGACACCGGAGCAGTACGAGATGTACATGTACAGGGAGGTGGACACGCTGGAGCTGACCCGGCAGGTCAAGGAGAAATTGGCCAAGAACGGCATCTGCCAGAGGATCTTCGGGGAGAAGGTACCAGCCTGGAGGGGAGGGTCCAGTGTCCCCTCCACAAGCCAGAGCCCAGGGCTCGTTGGTTGCCTTCACCAGCTCCTTCCAGGATCCCCCTTTTCCCCAGTGGCTTTCCCCTGGGAGGATGCTGAGTCCTCAGGATCTGACCCAACCCCAAATTGTCTCCCAGTGGTCACCACTAACTGGTTGGTGGCACTTCCCACCAGGAATGCCCAGTCCCTGTGCAGAGACCTGCTTGGACCACCCTCCCATCCCACTGGGTATCCCATCATCAACATCCGTGGCTGGGGGCAAGGGGTCCAGATGTGCCGTGGGGCATTGGGTGGCAGCAGGTGGCAGAGGGTGACAGCCTAATTCGCCTCCCTTTACATGGGAACGGAGGACAGGCAGCATCCCAGTGCTGGGGGGAGTACACCCCACCTTCGGTGAGTGACATGTGCATGGTGTCCTAGGTGCTGGGACTGTCCCAGGGCAGTGTGAGTGACATGCTGTCACGGCCCAAGCCATGGAGCAAGCTGACACAGAAGGGTCGGGAGCCCTTCATCCGCATGCAGCTCTGGCTGACCGACCAGCTGGGCCAGGGCATCAGCCAGCAGCCCACACCATCCCAGGGTAAGTGACACTGCTGTCCCCCCCTGTCTCAGTGGTTCCCATGTGCCATCAGTGTCCCTAGCCCTTCTGTGTCCATCCTCTGCATCCAGGATGTTTGTCCCACTCCCACCTCAGCTTCTAGAAGAACTGTCCCTGCCACCTCCAGCACCCACACCCTGATCCTGGGAAGCCCCTTTCATTCCCGACCTCCTTCATTTAAAACAAAAAAAAGGAAAGCCACATAAAAAATCTTTGGCTTCATGCCTGGCATAAAACAGTAATGAATTTTTTTATGTTAGTGTCATTTTCTATCTTTAATTAGTCCACTGGCACCCCCTGCTTTCTCATAGCCACTGGAGGGCAGAGCCACAGGCGTCCCTCAAAATAACCTTCATGTGCTGTCCCTCCCGCTGTCCCCCTGACCCCTGTCCCTGGTGTCACACAGCCAGCCCGGCGGAGCCCCAGCCGTCCCCCTCGCCGCCCCCCAGCCCTGCTGAGCACGACAAGGGCTGCCAAGAGCCACTCACCCTGGCCCTGGAGAGCAGCAAGGAAAACCAGCAGCCCGAGAGCCGGTCAACGCCCACGCTGGGTGGGAAGACGTACCCCAACAGCCAGGGACCCGTGGGCATCCAGGAGATCGTCGCCATGTCTCCCGAGCTGGACACCTACTCCATCACCAAGAAGGTCAAGGAGGTCTTGACAGACAACAATTTAGGTGCGGACCCTCTCTCTGCCCGGGTTTTCGGGAGCTGCTGGTGAGGCTGCATGGGTCCAGCACTCCAATTCCCATAGATGCAAGCCCCCATGGTTCGCTCAAGGCGATTCTGGGAGGATGCTGGCTGGGAAATGGGGTGTGCCCGCTCCACAGGGGGACTATAGAGCCCATCTCACTGCTCTACCCCCTCTAACCACCTTTGCTTCTCCTCTGCCAGGCCAGCGGCTGTTTGGGGAGAGCATCCTGGGCCTGACGCAGGGCTCGGTGTCCGATCTCCTCTCCAGGCCCAAGCCGTGGCACAAGCTGAGCCTGAAGGGGAGGGAGCCCTTTGTCCGGATGCAGCTCTGGCTCAATGACCCCCACAACGTGGAGAAGCTGCGTGACATGAAGAAGCTGGAGAAGAAAGGTGAGGGTCGGGGTGACACGGCCTCACCGGGGTCGGGGTGCTGTCCGGGCGGGGGGTCCCGGGCCGGGGGGTGAGCGGCGCGCAGCTGGGTGTCCTCTCCTGCAGCCTACCTGAAGCGCCGGTACGGGCTGATGAGCGCCGGCTCGGACAGCGAGTCCCCCAGCGCCCGCTCCGAGTGCGCCAGCCCCAGCGTGCCGCCACAGGACCTCAGCCTCCTCCAGATCAAGAAGCCACGGGTGGTGCTGGCCCCGGAGGAGAAGGAAGCCCTGAAGAAAGCCTACCAGCTGGAGCCCTACCCCTCCCAGCAGACCATCGAGCTGCTCTCCTTCCAGCTCAACCTCAAGACCAACACTGTCATCAACTGGTTCCACAACTACAGGTATGGGCACTCCCTGAGCTTTGGTCATCTGATGGTGCTGTGCCACCAAGGTGGTGTCACTGCTCTTCTTCCAGCCTTCCCAGCCTCTCTTCCCTAGATGGGAGGTGCAGACCCACACATGGTCACTGGACATCCCCAGGTGTGGGACTGTAGCCAAAATACTACCTGTGCCCTGGCTGGTGGGTGTTCAAGAGTGACCTTGAGTCATGTTGAGCATCTAAAGAGGTTTCCGTGCTCATATCCACCTGCTCACTGGAGCAGGAGCTCCACAATGGGTGGGGGAAAGCCTTCTGAAGGCTCCTGGAGCACAGGATTCATCCCTACATCAGCCCAGCAGCACAGGCTTCATCCTTAGGCAGTGTTTTAGGTGGACATATCCCATTTTTCTGGCTGGAGATGCTCTTTCAAGACATGCAGTGTCTGTAACACGGGGTGAGGGGTGGAGGTCACCAACCCTCTGCTGTTGTGTCCTGGCAGGTCACGGATGCGCCGGGAGATGCTGGTGGAGGGCGCTCAGGACAATGACACGGACCCAGAGCAGAGTGGTGGGACGGCCATCCCCGGGCGCCGGGCCCCCCACAGCCCCGACTCGGACGCCGAGGATCGTAAACCCGTGTTCGCAGGGGGTGAGCACCCCTGTGCTGCTGTGCCCGTGAAGGTGAAGGAGGAGCAGGGGGACACAGGTGGCTGGAGCCGCCGGCGGGACTCACACAGCCCGGCCGGGGCGGACGAGGGGACCGGACCTCCCCAGGAGGAGCGGGGGACAGCCCCCCACGCCGCCGCCCCCAGCGCCAGCAGCCTCTCACGGCAGGGAGGCCGTGCCGGTGCCACCGCCGGGGGACCCCCAGCACCACCACCGCCGCACCCCGACAGCTCCCAGTCCTCCGCAGGGTCATCCCGTTGCAGCTTGGAGGTCTCCCCAACATCACCCTCGGCGGCTTCCTCACCCGGCCTCACCGGCTCAGCCTCACCGGGACCATCCTCAGCCGGGCCGGTCTCACCGGCGCTCCCGCCGGCTCCCGGCCCCCGGCTCAGCACCAGCGTCCAGCGGCGCCACGAGAAGATGGCCAACCTCAACAACATCATCCACCGCCTGGAGCGGGCTGCCAACCGCGAGGAGGCCCTTGAGTGGGAATTCTGAGCCCCCCCTGCCGCCCTAAATATATATATACACAGCCACATATATATATATATTTTGATAAATGCAGTGTGCACCAAGAGGCGATGCCGGCGCCACGGAGGGGAGCGCCCGTGGAGAAAGGGGGTACCCTCCTCCCCCCCACGCTATGAAGCCACCCCCTGGCTTTGTTTTAAATGTGAAAAAACTGGGAACAATTTTAGAAAAGAAAAACAAAACAAAAAAATATTTATAGACCTCTTTTAGATATTTTAATAAAAGGATACTTTGGAATTTATTAACAGCTTAAGCTGCTTTGATATTAAAGATAGCTATAAAATCAAGATGATGTAGCAGTCGTGTCATTAAATGTACACTGAAGTCTTGTAGTTTGCCACTGGATGAGATTAAAAACAAATAAAAAAAACCCCAAACAAAAAACAACCCACAGAAAAGACTTTTTGAGCAAAGCCATCAAGAAGCACTATGAGACTGACCAAATTTAAGAAACTTTTGCAGTTTCCACCCCTGTCTGTAAGACACTGCATCGCTTCTGCCCCAGCCAGAGACTGCGTCCTAGTCCCTGAAGACTCTAAAGCAACCCCCCGACGCCATCGAGTATGTATTTAGTTCTGGTGGTTTATGTTTTTGGAAGCCTTTGTAACACAGAATGTCCCGTGCGGTTGTATATGTTGTAGAGATGTCTGCAATAGCCTCCTGGAACAAGATGTAGCATGGTCCCAACGCCATCCCTCGCGCTTCCTCCAGCCAGCAGCCGGTGGCAGCTCCCCTGGGGTGTGATGCGGCTGACACCAGCTCCCAAGGGAAGAGAGAAAATATGGCAACAGCAAAGAAAGCAAACTGTGCTTGGGATTTTGGGAGCGAGGTGGGAAGAGGTACCTGGGCGTGACGCTCAGGGATGGCACCGGCTTGCAGGGGATGGACATCCATCCCATCCCAGTTCCCTGTGCTCTGCCATAGTCCATTTGGGAAAGGAAAAGAGATGGAGCCTCCCTGGGGCAGCAGCGCTTGGGGTGAGCACCCAAAATTCATGAGCCCTGCTCTGCTCGGGGCTGCTCCAGCATCACAGCCAGTTCTTGTGGCTGAAGCACTTTTTTTAGGGAGAGCACCCGGGTAGAAGGAGCATCCCCTTCCCACAGCCGTGTCCCAGGCAGTGGCTGTTGGTGGTGCCAGGATGAGCCTTGGGATGTCTCACCTGCCTGAATTGGGCAAGCTCAGCCCTGAACTGGGCAAAGCACTATCGAGCTTTGGCTTTCCAGGGTTGATCCTGTGCAGGATCAGCTCAGTGGTGGCACCATCCTGGCATGCTCCCTGTCCCCCACCCCGACCCCACCACCTCCAGCCATCCTGTGCTGACAAAATGCCTTTAAACGATTCAGGGTGGCCTGTGCTGGGCTGCCCTGCCCTGCCCCTGCCATCGCCCCCCAAGCCCCACGCCGCCAGGAGGGCTCCCTGCCAGGCTCCCAGGCTATGCATTGACTGATTTTCCACTGTAAACATTTTTATCAGAATAGAAGGTATTTTTATATTCAGGTGGTGGTGGATGAGCAATGCTGAAGGCGCCTCAGCGAGGGCACGGCTCTCCTTGCCCACCTGCCCTGCCCCAGCGTGCCCACGGCCGCTCTTTTCCCTGCCACCACGCTGAGGAAGGTCGAGGTGCAACCATTGACTGCCTTCTCTGTCGTGTGCTAGCGGGAGCTTTAGTGGAACGGGACTTGAGGAAGCACTTAGGATAGTCCTGAACATGGCAATCCTGTTGTATGAAAGCCAGCGGGACATACCGGTCACGTTTTTGTTAGGCTCATGTTCTGTACTTCAAAAGTTTCTATGAGATCGATGAACTTTGTTTAAACAATTTTGGAAGGAACAAGTTCTGTAAAGAGCCACTAAATACAGAAGTTGGATACGACTCTGGCCTTGGGTTGTGTTTTGTCCGGAGCTGGTGGGATGTGAGCTCCGCTCAGCTTCACCCAGTGCCTGGTGTTGGCACCCTTGGAAGTCACAGCTTTGCTTTGGGGTTGTGGCCATAAACATATCCCAGTGACTGGGGGGTAAAATATAGGGTGACAGATGGGGCTAGTCCAGCTCAGGGTGCAATCCTCCCCCATGAAATTCCTGTGCCCATCCCTGCTGCAGGTTTGTTCCTGCTCCATGGAGTAGCTCAGTATTGTCCAGCATGAGTTTTGGCTTGGTTTATCATAAAATCATATCATGGAATGCTTTGGGTTGGAAGGGACCTTAATGCCCATCTCATTCCAACCCCCTACCAGGGGCAGGGGCACTTTCCACTAGACCAGGCTGCCCAAAGCCCCATCCAACCTGGCATTGCCAGTGGCACCACACCCCAGCACAACTCCCCTTTGGAGCCGACCATCGCCAGGCAAGTTGGCAGCTCCAACACGAGGCAGGGCTGTTTGTCTGATGAATTAAGAAATCCATATGTTGCCTATCTGTTTAAGCTTGTTTGTCAGATAACATGTTGGGAAGGACTTATTTTTAATGAATATCTGAACGTCTGGAGAAGCTGGGCCAGCTGCCATGGAAACTGGAATCTTCCTCTGCCGGGAAGGACGGGGCCACATCAACCATCTGGGGGTTGTGGGTGCAGCTGCACCCCGGCTGCCCTTGGCACTGCTCCAAATGCCAAAACATGTAGCTGGGTGCCATGCCCAGCCAGGAGCAGGGCTCCATGCTCAGCAGGGCTCTTGGCAAGCAGGTGACCCTGGCTGGCTTCGAGCCTCAGTTTCCCCAAGAGGTGATCCCTTGACCTCTGCAAGACCCTGTGTTAGCAAGAAGCTGGAGACATTCACGCAGTGGGGTGTCATGGGCAGGGACATGGGGACGTGTTGGCCCCTTTCATAAGGGCAGAGTCCTCGGTCTCTGTGTAGCACCAACACCAGCCCTCACAAGGGGACAGATATTTTGTCCCTGGTTAAGACCCATCCCTGCCATGGGACCACCCTGGCACTAGGTGTCCTGATGTTCCCAGGGTGGCACCATCCCGTCCCATGTCTTCAGGAAGATGTGGGGCTCTAGGGCACTGCAAGACCCTGGCACTGGCCATCTCCCCCTTGGGTGATCCAGTCCCTGACTAGCCCCACTGACATGGTGGGGACAAGATGGAGACTAAAACAGAGGATTAATTCCCACCTGGACCCTCCTCCCCGGGGTCTTAAAGGCACAAACAAGAACCAGGGCCAGGAGGGAATTTCTGAAACAACTTTTATTGTAGCAAAATCTTGTGTCTGTCCCAAGGGGGCAAAGGGAGCCAGAGCCACTCAGCCCAAAGCTGGGACACCCTGACTGCTCCGCCGTTACCCAGGGTGGGTCACCCTACCTCCAGGCCAGCAGCCTGAGTGTCTCTTGGGGAAATAAGAGAGAAACACTGGCATGAGACACCAGCTTTGGCACATGAATCATCCCTCACGCTCCGCTGCTGACACACACATTCCCATTTGCCACTGTGAGCGATGCTTCCCCTTAGTGAACTGGCATAGGGATGTTGTGCTGTCCCAAAATATCCACAAGCAGGGCAGCACCCGCAGCTGCTGCGTTCCCCTGGGGTCTGACCCCCCCAAATTCAGTGGAGGGGTTGCAAGCAGCAGTAGCTCTGTAATGCCCGGGGCTGGGTGTCATCAGCCCCCCCGGCAGCTGGAGTGTGCAGTGCTGCTGCTGCCACTAAGGAAGGGCTGCACTCACTGATATTTTCATTTCAAACCACATCCTGCTGGAGCAGAGGGATCTGGTGGAGCTCAGCCGACCTCAGCCTTGTGCTGGGCAGGGAGGGGAAGTTGGTAACAGGCTCTCCAGCTGTGAAACACCCACACAGGCGCTCAGGCAGGCGAGATCCCATCAAAATCCTCCTCCCAAAGTATTGTCTATGCATGATCGCACTGCAAGAGCTTTAAGAGGCCCCACCAGATCCAGAGCAGTGGTCGATTCCCAGGAGGCATCAGTGAGCGGTTCATGGCTTGGTTGTGCTGAGTGGGCCACCCCACAACCACATCCGGATGTGACTGGAGAGTTCACCCCTGCCTGGCACGAGATGCCCATTTCACCATCACGGAGCAGCACTTGGCGCTGGGCGCCCACTGGCACCACCAAGGTGTCCAACACCACCACAGACAGGGCTGCACATCCCAGGGTGAGGAGGGGCAGCACCAAGGATGACCACCTCCACCCTGCCACAGGTCCTGGTGTGTTCCCAGGGCTTGGCTGCCACTCAGGGCCGGGGCCCACGCTGCTTCTCCAGCCAGTCCTGCCGCAGCCGGGCCACCTCCCGGCTGTACCGCTCGTGGAGCTGGCAGAAGGTGGACGGGCTCTCCACTGTGGCCTCACCATTCAACACCCGCCTGCGTGGCGGCAGCGGCGGCGGCAGCGAGGTCCCCTCGTCGTCATTCCCACCACAGCCAGAGGTGTCCAGTGGCTGGCCCACTCCCAAGGCATTGTTCCACACCGCACAGCCATTCTCCTTTGGCAGGATGGCAGGCAGAGCTGGCAGCCGCTCCGGGGACTGCTTTGGCTTCCAGGAGCTGGGACACTCCCGGGAACCCCCACATCCACCAGCCAGCCCCCAGCGTATCTCCTCCAGCTGCTTCTCCAGCTCCCGCACCACCAGCCGCATGTAGTCGAAGCTGGCTCGGGACAGCGACTTCACCCACGACTCCATGGCCGCCTGGCTCTCGGCCGCCAGCACATAGGTGCGGGATTTGGTGCCGCTAAAGCGGATGGCGAAGGCGAAATCCTCGGCTGACTCACAGAGCTCCACGTTGCAGCCCTCCAGCACGATGACGCCCACCGGCTCCCGGCTCTCCCGCTCCTCAAAGTAGAAGAGCATGTTGCCCTTGAGCACGAACCAGCGGCGGTGATAAGCCGTGTGCCGCTCGCCGCGCTTGTAGAGGAAGCCGGAGTTGTCGGCCGGGGAGTCGCAGGTGGCATAGAAGGCCAGGCTCCGCTCGTTCAGCTTCATGGCTCCGCGCCCTGCGGGGACAGAGGGGTGGCTGCGCCTTAATTGCATGGGAATAAACCATCGGCTTTTTGTTCCCGGTGGCGCCAGACCCGACGCGCAGGAAATGGAGGTGGTGAATAAACAACCCTGGGATACTTGGGATAACACCGCCCTTAGCCAAGGTGCTCTGTCCAGCGAGTGCTGGGTGGGTTGTGGCTCCTTGGGGCTCGCTGGGGAGGAGGTTTCTCTCCCCAGTAGAGTGTTTTCCCGCGAAGGAGCCCCAGGCAGGGCTTGTCCCGGTGCCCCACGTCACCTGGTACAGGTGACCTTCCCGCCGGCGCCGTGTTTGCCGTGTGGCTCCGCTCCTCCCCACGGCGCGCAGGGAGGGTTTTGGCCGGCGCCGCGGATCCGGCTGCGGCTCCAGAAAGCCGTGACCATGAACCCTGTCACCCGGGCGAGGCCACCGCTCCCCTTGTCCCCTGATCGCCGTGCCAGGCTTTCCACCCACCTGGACTCTGCCTCTACCTCGGCTCTCCGGCGGTCACCAGCATCAGCGACGCGCGGGCGGCCGTGGTGGCCGTGGGAGCGCTGGATCCGGGGTCGGACGGTGTAAAGGGACTTTGGGGGACCCTCTCCCCCTCCCGCCCGGTCACCTTTGTCCTCGGCTCCCGCCGGCTCGGCCCAGCTCGGCCCGGCCCCCGGGCGGAGCGCTGCTCCCGCCCGCCTCCGCCACCGCCCATCACCGCGGCCCCGCGCGGCCCGCGGGCGGGAGGAGGAGCTGGAAAACCGCTTCGGAGCTCACCCTCGGGGCTCAGAGCTCCTCGCTCGACCCAAAGCCCTCGGACGGTAACAGTTCCTCACACCGGGACTTAGCACCGGGGAGAGAGAGAGGAATGCGAGAAGAGGTGGGGGCACGTATCGAGGTGTGCGGGAGAGATGCACATCCAGGGATGTATAGATGGATGTACGTGTGGATGTATGCATGGATATACACATGGACGTACGCAGGATGTACATGTGGGTGTACTCATGGGCGGGAAGCCCAAGTGTTTAGTGCTGAAAGTGACTGCACATTGAATTTTTGATCAGATTTTGGGGGCAAAGAATTGGGATCCTGGGAGTGTCTGGCAGGGAATGGGCAGAGGTCAGTGGATGAGGTGGACAACACAAACCCACAAAGAGGGTTGGAGGTGAAGGCAGCAGGGCAGGGTCCTGTGTGAGTGGGATATGCTGCAGGGGACCAGGCTGCAATTCCCGTCCACTCTCCTGAGCTTCCAGGTGTATCTTTGGGAGAAGCCAAGTGAGGATGCCTTGGTGTAGAGGAACAGAAGGAGCTGAGTGGCCTGGATGGTGTCCGGGGGAAGGTGACAGCTGACACAAAGAGCAGGGAGTGATGAGCCATTAGCTGGGCACTGGAGCTGCCGGGTGTTGTGCCACAGCGTGGGCAGAGCCCACAGCCCCCTCACTCCTTCCTGCCCATGGGCACCACATGGCACTGGAGCCGTGGATGCACCCTCAGACGGGTGGCCAGCGCTTGCCCCATCTGGGCCAAGGGTGAGTGGGTCTGGCTGTGCCGAGCGCTGGGGCCAGGGCTGGATCTCCCATTGCTGGTAACCATGTCCCAGGACAACCATAAACCTTCTGGCTGGGAGAAACCTCCAGTCTGACTTTTGCTCTTGGTTGGCCTTCCAGGCTGAAAGTGTCACCAGTCCAGGAACCACCTTGGCAGTGCTGCTGTCCTCACCATGTCCCAATAAACACCAGAGTCAAGGATTTGCTCTCCTTATCACTGTCCCTTTCCTCCAGTTTCTTCATCCCCCTGCTTTGCTCCATGGCCATGTGTGTATTTTAGCAATCCCGCTGTTGGTGGCCATTTTACAGGTCCCCATCCCAGAAATCCTGCTGTCGGTGACCTCTGCCACAGGTTGTGGTCCTCACCACTCTCCCCTTAGATGCCCCCACCTCCCTGCACTGCTGCTCAAGGCCCTGCAATCTTCTGCTTGTGTCAGAGGTTTTCAGTTCACAGAGGGCTTTCCCTATCACCTGCAGACTTTCACTTTCAGGCTATAAAAAGGGATTTAAACCAGCACTAAACCCATCAGGGCTTTATCTTCCCTCCTGAGCTGAGCAGCTCTGTTCAAGGTCGCTGGTGGGAAGTCTCAGGTCTCTGCACCACTTATCTCCCTGCCTTGCTGAGAGATGCCTTTTCATGTAGCAAGATTAGAAGGGGAAGGACCGTGGGGAGAAGCAATATCTCTATTAGAGCAGCTGGGGTAATTGGAAAAAGGCAACTGTGCTCCCAGCTCTACTTTTCTTTCCTGGGACTCCAAAATCACATTTACTTCTAGCAGCCCCACCAGCCACTTCAGCAGAGGTTGTTCCAATGGTTGTTCCTCCTCCACAGCTGCTTCCCAAGGAGCTCCGTGGAAGCTGCTTTGGACAATTGCCCTAACTCCTCAAAAAGCATCAACAAAATTCCCCTGTGGGTTCTTACTTCCCGTTGAGTCTCCCTTGGGACAATCACATGTTGCTGCACAAGCTCCAGCACTTCCCCTTCTGAGCGGTTCCATATTTTCCCTGTTGTCCCAGGAAGGAGCCCAGAGCCTGCACCTCAGTGTCCCCTTCCAAGGCCTGATGAGAAAGATGGGAAAAAAAAATTCCCATGCAGAGCTTACCTGACAGCAGGGAAAAGGCAGAAGAAAGGGGTCTGAAAGGAGGCCAGGGAGTGCCAAGAGCATTTTTGGCCATGGGGTGCCCTTGGCCTCCGCTTCCTGCTGCTCCCATGACCGGTGACTTGGTGTGGTTACGCAACAGCAGGTGCTGGACGGCTCAGCGAGGTGAGCGGGAGCTCTGAGTCACCCCCAGAGCTGGAATTCTTGGGGTGCCAGGGAGTCACAAGGGGCTGCTGGATGCCCGGTGCTGTGTGTCCCCCCGGCACACGGGGGAGGAGGGGTGCGGGTCTCCATCGTGACCGGCAGCAAATGGTCCCCAGGGACCCCAGATGGACCCCGAGCCGTGCTCTGGGGTTCAAGGCGAACAAGTCGTGACTGTCACAGAAACTGGGTGTGGGGCTGGCGCGACACTCCCCAGCGCGTTTCGGGGTGCGGGCACCCCTGTCCCTCCCCGCTCCCACGCGGGATCCTACGTCCCACGCAGTCTCCGGCCTGGCAGGCCGGGATCGGGGTTCGCTGCCCTCGGGGCAGGAGGAGGCGGGCAGGGAAGGGCCGGAGGCGGCGGCTGCAGCGCGGCGAAGGGCCGGGAGAGGGCGGCGGGAGCCCGGCCACGGCGGCGGGAGCGCTGCGGGGCTCGGCGGGGAGGAGGGGGCAGCCAGCCTCGGGGCATCCCCCATCGCCCCCTCCATCACCCCCCACCACCATCCAGCCCATCACCTCCCCCACTGTGACCCCCATCACTACCCTGATGCTCATCCCCATCATCACCCTGCTCATAATCACGCCATCAACCCACAATCACCCTCTCCATTACCACCTCCAAGCCCACCCGGCCCTCTGAATGGGCACATAAAAGCCAGGCTAAGATTTTGAGGGGCATTGCCAGCTCAGCACGGATACCCATAGCCAAGCATTTCCAGAAATCACCCCAGAGCACTTCTCGGCATGCTGGGGGGAACACTCATCTCGTTGTGGGATGGCAGAGGTTACCTGAAACCCATCACATCCCAGCTGGAGAAACGCAGATGTGCCACTTCCAAACCACCCCACGCATCCTGAAAACGGAATAGGCCAGCGCACAGGAATTAAAGAGGGAAGTGGGAAGGACTGTCGGAAGCCGAATAAGGGTTTTACAGGAGAAGAAAGCAGCAATGGTTAAAAGCTGAGGGCAGTGCAGAGCGGAAGGGAAGCAGCAGTGTGTGTGTGTACAAGGGCATCTGTGCAGCTCCACATATACAAACAGAAAAAGCAGAAGTCGGGGCACTGAATTAGCAGTTGGGGACTGTAGAAAATCCATACAGGAAGCAAAACAACAGAGAAATCTCTGGCCACTGGGGCTGAGGACGCTGAGAGGGCGCTTCTGACATAGATTAAGTTGATAAAGAAAAGTGCGATCACTGGGAGCTGGGACAGCAGCCCGTGGGAAGGAGGGCAGGCATCCGGACCCGCCCGCCGCTCCTCCGTCCTCAGGAAAAGAGCCAGAAGGTGCAATTATGCGTAAAGCAACGGCAGGAGGAATTAAAAAGCAGCTTTTAAGGTAAGATCTTATCATGTCAGCTGCTCCCAGCCACTTCGCTGTGGGGTTTGAGAAGGGCTGGTTGGATGCAGAGTCGCCTGGATCCCTGGAGCAGGCGATGCCCAAGGGTTTTGTGGGGTTATGTCTCAAATCTGATTCGGGGGGGTTAGCGAGGCTGGAGGGGGGCAGCAGGGCTGCATCCATACTGACTGTGGCCCAGGGGTGGCACAACACCAGTAGGGAGTTCCTATTTCAGTCTGTCCTTGGAAGGAGATGGATTGGGAATGTATAGGGTGAATGACTGAGGTGTATTTTAAAGCATCGCTGGGGATGGACCCACTGGGGGTGGCACACGTGCTTATTCACAAGCAGCTCAGTGTGCCTCAACCTGCTCTCCAAGGGCAAATTCCCACAGTTTCCACATTCCCAACACCCACAAATCCATTGTGTGGTGTTTGTAAAATCCCAGCTGCCACATCCCTGGGTTTCCTTGGCTTGGATGGGCACCAGCCCCAGGCAGGGCTGCTCTGCTGTGACTTCTGTCTGCCCTGTGTGGGGGTCTGTGGGGCAAGGAGAGCTCCTCTGTCCCTGGCACTGCTGCCATTCTGCAAGGATGAGGCCTCAGAGGAGTTCTTGAAACAACTGGTGACACGGGTGGGAGCTATCAGTGGGCCAGATGTGATGGTACAGGCCACAATCCAGCCCTTTCCTGGAAAAAGGTGCAGTGGAAGTTTATTTTCCTCCCATTTCCAATGGCAGAGTGGGCGGCTGCAGCTCTGCCCGTGGGGCCTCTGCTCCCCTGGGATGAGATGGCACCAGGATGGCACCAGGATGGCTGAGCCTGACCCGTGTCCACCCACACCACTCCCCAGCCCTTCCTGGGACCAAAGGGACACTGTGACCGCTTGGTCATGGCCGAAGCCCTCGCCCACGGTGTGGGACAACTGTGGGCCCTGTGTCCTGACCCGCTCCAGCTGGGCGTGGGCAGTGCTCCGCGGCGCCTTTCGCCGCAAGATAATTTGGAAGATGATGGGAAATGGGGTTTGAGACGGTGCCTGGCCCACTGCTGCCACCGCAGAGGTCCCTTGGGTCCCAGCCCGCAGAGCCGTGGGAGGACAAAGCCAGTCAGGAACAGTAAGTGGGGTGTTTTCCTGCACACGCCTCTCCCGAGCCCCCAGGAGACCCCAAGCTCGGGCACCCTCCCGACTGCCGGGGGTCTGGGGCCGGGGGTGCCAGGGCTGACACTCCCAAATCCACAGAGAGAAAAAAATTTAAAAGTTATAAAAACTAATATACACACACACACACACATAAATGAAAAATAAATCCACTCCGAGAGCGCGGGCCGAGCTGTTTGTGCCACTGCCTCCGCGGGCGCGGATGCGATAAGATAAAGGCAGCGGCGGGGAGGGGCGGAGTTGAGCGGAGCCGTGCGCTCCCGCGGACGGACAGACGGACGGACACACGGACAGTCACACGGACAGACAGAGAGACACACGGACAGACAGGCAGACGGACGGACGGACGAACGGACGGGGCGGCCCCTCCGCTCCGCCCCCGCGCAGCCTCCGCCCCCGGCCGCGCCGCTCCGCTTTACATAACCCGTCCGGGGCCGGGGTCCGCGCCCCGCGCCTCCGCCCGGCGGAAATGCGGAGCCGCCTGCCCCGGTTTCCTGCCTGAGCAGAGCCGTGCCGAGCCGAGCCGTGCCGAGCCGTGCGCCCCGTCCCGCCCGCCCCGTCCTGGGCGCTCCGCCGCTCCACCATGGGCGAGCGGCAGCCGGACGCCTTCTCGTGCAGGTAACAGCGGGACCGGGACAGGACGGGACGGGCTGGGCTGGACCGGGACGGACTGGGACGGGCTGGGCTGGGCTGGGCTGGACCGGGACGGGCGGCCCCGGGAAGCGGCCGCTGTAAAGCGAAAGTAGCAGCGAGGGGAGGCAGCGCGGCGGCCGCTCCTCCTGCACAGCCTCCGGAGCCACCCCGCAGCCCCGGGCTGGATCCTCTCCTTCCGCGGTGCTCCGGTGCCCCTGTTCCGGGGTCGTGATCCCCCTCCTCTGTCAGCCCCCAGTCCTCTGATACCTTCCCCCCCGTCCCTCTCGCCCGCACCCTGTTTCTGCGGGGGGCACTTTTATCCCTGCCCTTTCCTCGGGCTTCCTCTTTCCAGGGGCTGCGCTCACCCCTGGGGACCCCGGCCTCCCAGCACCCGTTTTCCCCGTGGGCACTCCCTTTTCCGGGGTTCTGTTCCTCAGTGGGTGCCCCAGTCCTGAGGACCTCCATCTTTCTACCACCCCATTACCCCAGAGCACCCTAGCTTCTGAAATCTCTCAAAGTCCCCCATTTCCCAGCATCCCTATCCTGGGGACATCTGATCCAGGGGTGCAGCATGCAGTGAACCAGTCCTACCTCTCTCCTCTGCCTCCCCTGGACCCCCACAGCCCCTGCCATGGGGGTGACCCCTCTTAGAGGGCGCAGGACCCCGTGGGGCAATGCCCACCTGCCCCAGCTGTGATTGTGGGGTGCTACCCTGCCCGAGGGGGCCACGCCTTGCCTGCCCAGCTGCTCCCTTCTCCTCTGCCCCGTGCCCACTGCGAGTGCCAAGCGGAGGTGCCACCCGGAGCCTGCCAAGCGGCTCCTCTGAGTTTCTACTCCCTGCAGACTTTGTTGGCTCGCTGGCTTGGCAGGCGCAGGCACTCAGAGCACGAGGCCAATGCCCCAGGGGTCAGCACCCCTGCAGCCTCTCCGTGCCCTGCTGGCGTGCCCAGCCCTGCCCGTACCAAGCCCCATCAGGGTCACCCGCAGAGAGCCCTGACCCACCGGGTCCAACATGGCAATCACACGGTCATTGCTGCCCGGGCTGGGATTTACTGTCAAGGAAACCGGGATGACTTGTCGAGCTGCAATTTCGATATTGTTGTTGTGAATTGATTCAAGATGTGCTGGAGTTGTGAGCTGGTGGTGACCCAGGGACTTTTTGGGGCTGCAGCCAAAGGAAGAGGTGGCCGGCGCAGGGACCTGGCACTGGCAGCTCCTGCATGTCCCCTCTGCATTTGGATTTGCTGGCAGGATATGGGATTGGAGTTTAAAGGCCCATGGAATTAGTGGCAGGTTTCACTTTGACTTGTTTGGGGCTGGAACAATGTTTTGGATTTCTTTTTAACTTGTTTTTGGGGCAGGAGAGCCTCATCCCTGTGCATTCCCCCCTCCCCAATACTGCTTTTATAGTCTCTGTTGCCTTTATGAATGTGTTGTCTGTGGAAAGATCTGGTTTGGTTTCACCAGAGCCTACGAGGAAGAGGGTCTGCCAGCCCCCTGTATCGCAATGGAAAGATTGGGGTGCAAGTGCCAGTGGCTTTTGAGGGATCTTCCATCCTCCCCCAGAGCAAATCCTCCCCACCCACACACCCATGGGACTGGCGGACACTGAAGGTGTCAGGACAAATCCCAGCGGGTGACACAAAGTGAAAGTGCAAGAGCTCGGCGCTGGCAGGGTTTGTGGTGCTGGCAGCGCTGCCGTGGCTTGGCAAGGAGAGATGGCCCAATCCAGCCCTCGGGCACTGCTGTGCCGAGCCAGGAGAGCCAGGCTGACTGGGAACTGAGCTGCTCCCTGCTGTCCTCAGGGACCCTCAGCCGACCACTCCCCCAGGAGTGCTCCCTGCACCCGGTTTCTCCCACGCCTACACCGCAGCGACTCGTTTCATGCAACAAAACAAGCCCTGTCGAAAGAGGCCACCCCACTGCTGCTGCCGGGCTTTCCCCCGCAGGCGGTGGGTGTAGGAGAGTGTGACGGTGTAAACCAGGCTGCGAGGTGCCAGACGCCACGGGGATGGGGATGGGCGCTCAGCGGAAGCAGGCACAGGGTTTCTGGGGAGCTGGGCTGGCCACAGTGGCTTGTCCTGGTTAGCTCCCATGGGCCAAGACAGTGTGGAGCTTGTATTTGACCTGAGACGGGTTTGGGATGGGCTATCTCCATCCCATCTGTCCTGTTGGAGTGATCAGGGGAAGCCAAAGGGGTGATTTCCCTCCGATTTTAAAGTGCCATAACATCACTCATCCCCAGAGATCTGTAGCGCTGCTCAACCCACGCAGAGCTGTAGATTAAGGCCAGTTTTGGCCTTTAGTGTAGAAAGTTGTGTGGTGCCAGGAGGTCAGATGAGAGGGGTGTGAATGTCCTGTGAGAAAGGGGGAAAAGGAGACCAAAATCCCCAACCTCCCAAACTGTCTTTTAACCTGATTTCCTAAGAAAACAGCCTGTATGGACCTGTGGACTGGGGGACCTCACCAATCTGCTCCTTTGTTGCTTTTTAACTTGCTGGTTTGGTTCAGCCAAAGGAGAGAGAGGGAAGGTCCCAAGACTCCCTGGGATCCTCCAGGGATCCCTGTGTGGAAACAGCCATCAGGTCGCAGGGAGTGATGGTCCTGTGCCATCACCTTCTTTGAGACCCCAGAGAATCCCCACCACCATGGGGGGCTGCCCCAGAGGGAAGAGCAGGACATTGCCAGGCAGTTTCTGCTGTGGATCGTATTGGCCTGAAGCACAAATGGCCTTGGCTATTTTACAGTGGTGCTGTAAATGTGTGGGTGTATCCCATATCTGGAGGCTGCAGCCGAACCCTTTCCCACCTCTCCCCCTGCACCAAGCCCTCCTGCCTTGCTGAGTGGCAGCATCTCCATGCCCACTCCCAAATGGCTGTAGTGCCATTGGTCCCCCTCAACTCAGGGGTGCATCCAGATATTCCTTCAACATCCTCCACTCTGGTCTTGGGGGATCGGGATGCATAGAGGGGCTGCACTGTCCCCATCCCAGGGGAATACTCTGCACCATCCAACCCTTGCAAACCCACCTTTGGCTGCCTGGATCTGCTAGGGACCTGAGCCCCCCCAGGGACCTGCATCCCCCTGAGCCCCCCCCAGGGACCTGCATCCCCCTGAACCCCCCATGCCGGATGCTTTTCCATTGAAAAGCGCCGTTCATTGTGACCCAGCCTTTTATAGCTGCCTCGGAGTGGGCTGCGGGGCCGTGCCAAGAAAGGCTGCAGCCGGCTCAGAATAGCTCTTTTCATGGAGGACATCCTGGGAAGGAACAATGTCCTCGCTCTTGGGATTGTGGGAACTTTGTCTTTCTGCCATTTGGGAAGCGGGGAGCTGCAGGGCTGTCCAGGGCGTCTCCCAGCCCCTCGCTTCACCCTCTCCTCAAAATAGTCCTTGGGGTGAGCTTTGAATAGTCTCGTGCTTATAAAGGGAGCTGAAAATGCTACCGGCTGCTTCTCCTCCGGCTGGGAACAGTTATTTCTGGGAGAACCGGCACATCAATCTGATTTCCTATTCTCATTGCTGATGTGCTTTTTCCTGGTGTGGAGAGTGGCGGTGAGTGGGGCCGGTTTCATTTTCGGATCGCAGTGCCGGCTGCGCTGCACACGCTCTGGGGCCACCCGCGCACACGTGCGGGAGCAGCGCTTGGAGCAGGGCACGGCCACACGGGCCCTACTCCATCACACGTCCCTTCGAGACCAAATCTGCAGCTCTGGGTGCTGGAGGATGCCCTTCCCCCATGGCTGCAGCCCCTGGTGGGAAGGTGTCTGGCCGGATCCGGCAGCCCCTCCGTGGCAAGGCTGGCCAGCTGGCTCCAAATGCTCATCCTCCAGGAGCGGGTGGCAGGATTGCGGCACTGGCTCCCTGCTCTGCCCTGGCACCGCTCGGTGCTGCCGGCTCCTCTGGCTGCAAGTAAACAACAAATGCATTTACTGGGACAAATAACCCATTGCTGGATCCAGCCGTGGATTCCCATCCTTGCCCCGCCGCCGCAGCAACGCTCAGGTTGGGCAAGCGTTTAAGGAAAGCTCCCGGGGGCGGCTGGGCTGGATCCTGCGCAAGCCCCGGCTCGCCGCCCCACCCGCATCAAAACCAACTGCGGCTGGTCTGTCCCATCCCGCTCTTCCTCGAGCTCCTGGCCCAGCACCCTGAAACAACCCCAACACCCAAAACAACCCCAGCACCCACAAACAGCCCCGAAATGGGGCAGGCTGGGTGATGTAAGGCTCTTACAGCATCCGGGGGCGATGGTAGCCCCCCATCCCATCCAGCCCGCTGTGTGTCTGAAGGGATTATATTCTTCCATTCAGAGCAAATTAAAGCAATTAATTGTTGTGACAAGTCCTTCATCTCAGTGCTGATCCACAGGGTGGACAGAAGCCCCTCGTAGCATCATACAGGGAATAAGGGATATGGATGGAAAATATGCTTTCAAGCCACTGGCTGCTGGATTCTGACACTGTGGAGCACGACAGGCTGGAGCAGGGAGAAACCCACCCATCAACGGGCACTCATATCCCTGTGACATGTCCTGCCAAAACCTGGGGCCGAGCGGAGGATCAGGATGCTGCTGTGGTAATTCAAGCATGGATTTATCCGGGATAGCTGTTTCCATGTGGGATGTGCACCGGGCAGGAGCAGTGAGGTCGGCATTGTGCCAGTACTGGGAGGAGGAAGCGCTGGGAAGTATTTCCCGTCGTCGGGTTGGAAAAGCACGTTGCTACCGGAGACGGCCTTCGGCTGCTTCCCGCCGTGTGGCACGGGCGTGTGGCACAGGCGAAGCCCGGCTTTTCCTGCACCGCAGACCTCTCCCGAAGCTGGTGTGAAGCGACCTTGAAAACTTGGAAGGCGAATTCCCTGTCCTGGGAATCTCCCACCTGCCTGAGGAACCATCCGCGTGGGCGCTTCGCTTCCCTCTGCATTTTGTGGGAGCATTCCGCTGAGCGTGCTGGCGGCGTGGGTGGCTGTGGCGGCGATTCCTGGGTGCCGGGAGGAAGCGGGAGCACGGCAGAGGATGCTGAGTCATCGGCTGGCTGGCGGTGCTGATAGACGGGGCCCTGCCGGGGGATTTGGCCGGGCTGTGGTGGGCGCATGCCCGGCACCGCTGGAACGCCGACCGGCCCTGAGCCTTGGGTGGCTCTTCTGAGAAGCCAGGCCCCAGCGAGGCTGGCGGGGGGCTGATAACATCTCCCCTCGCTGAGAACCTTCGTGAGACGTGCTCGGGAGGGCGGCGGGTGGGCAGAGATAGAGCCCCACTTCCCGGCGTTATCACCGCCCCGGCTGCAGACACCATCCCCTGTGCCGGCACATTCCTCAGCACCCGCTCGCTTCCTCCTGGCCCTTCAGGTTTTTTGGTTTTTTTCCATTTTTCCTCCCCCTGACAAATGCAATCACTTTTCCTCTCCTCCCAGCAGCCAGGGTGCTGCTGCTGGAGTTTCGAAGAGGCGGCGGTGCCGGTGCCGGTACGGCAGAATCCGGGTGGGTTGGCCAATGTTTCCTGCCTGAGTGGAGTGCACGGCCCCGATAAGTGCCACGGGCGAGCACGAGGTTGGGTGGTAAGCAGCGGGGCTGGCCGTGGGGAATGCCACTGCCGGGCTCAGTTGGGCACACCAGGGCGGCTGCACGCCAGCCGTGGTGCCGTCAGATTGGCCTTGCAGCGAAATCTGCTGGGGGCAGAGATATGGTGTGGTTTACCAGAGCCTGGCAGCTCCTTGATCCCACAGGCAGCAGAGCATCCCCCTGGGAACGCTCGCTCACCCCGGGCAGTGCCGGCGGTGTGGCCGTGTCTCCCCAGGCCACTGGGGCCCGGAGGATCCGGCAGTGAGGCAGCTCTGTCGCTGGATTTCTGCAGCTTTTCATGTCGTTTCCTCCCCTCCCGCCCCCACTCCAGTTTTATCAGCTCTGTTGAAATAGGTCCCTGGAGGGAAACCCATCGGCGCTGCGGAGCCTTGGCAGGAGCAGAGCGGATGTGGCCGGGCCAGGCGTCCCCGCGGGCGGGCAGCTGCCGGCAGCTGTGCTGGCAGGAAGCCACGCAGACGCCCCGCACCGGGACCTGCCCGCACCCCACCTCGCAGGTGGGGGAAACTGAGGCACGGCCTGGTCACTTGGGGGTGGGGGCTCGGGGTCCTGCATGGCCCTGCTGGTGGCAGGGGCCGAGCCATAGTGGTTGCTCACATGGCCATGCTGCTCGCTGGGGAGCTGGCTGTCTCTGGGCCACTTCCAGTGTGTCCCAGGTGAGTGAAGCAGCTTTGGCTGGACCCACAGCATGTCCCAGGCTACGGACATGCATCCAGAGTGGGGTGTGGCCACACCAGCCAGGGGCTACCGGGACTGGGGGAGACATGGGGGCACTGGGGCTGTCCTGACCACCCCTGTGCTCTGTCTTGCAGCGCAGCCACCTCGCTGGAACCACGGCAATGAATGGGCAGGCGCTGCCGGCCGGCACGCCAGCGCATCCCCGGGGCTGGCATGAGTTCTGCGAGCTGCATGCCATCAGCACCGCCAAGGAGCTGGCACGGCACTACCTGCGCTTCGCCACCGAGCACCCACACCATGACCTCCTGGCTGCCGAGAACTTCTCGGTGCAGTTCACCGACCTCTTCCAGCAGTACTTCTGCCACGAGGTGAAGGAGGGCATCGCCATGAACCAGCTCTGCATCCTGCCCGGCGGCCCGGCGCGGGATTACCGGGACACGCACCGGCGGCACACCGATGCTTCCTTGGGCACCATGGCCACCAAAGCCGAGGTGGAGCCTGGCACCCGCCCCGAGCAGCCCGCTCGAGCCCCCGAGGCTGCCCCGTCCGGACTGCGCAAGTCCTGGAGCTCAGAGGAGCTGGCGGGGCCGGCGCGGAGGCCCTTCTCGCTCAGCCAGCTGCGCAGGAGCTGGCGCAGCCTCTTCCGACGCCGCTCCTCGGATGCCCTCCCTGGGGATGGCGATGGGGAGGCAGTGGAGGCAGCTCTCAAGCCGGGACTGGGCAAGCGCATCCTGCCGTGGGGGCTGTCGCGGGAGCAGCCCCCCGAGGTGCGCAAGGAGGGGCTCCTCAAGTATGGGCTGCTGGATGAGAGCTCCCTGGACAGCGGGACGCGATGGCAGCGCTGCCGCCTGGTGCTGCGGCGAGCGGGGCCGCCCGACGCCGAGGACTTTGTGCTGGAGCTCTATGACCCGCCCAAGGTAAGGACATGCCGGCTCTTGCCTGTGCCAGCTGTGTGATGCTGTGGGTCCCACAATTGGGGACGATGCTAAGGTGCCAGTGTGTCCCACGGGAAGGAGCGAGGCCGTGGTGTGTCCCTCATCATGAGGGTTTCTCACCGTGAGTGGTGGTGGGACCAGGATGGGTTTGCTCTGCCACTGCTCTTGCTCCACTGCAGCCACAAGAGGCTGCACCCTGTCAAATTAATACGTCTGAGGAGAGCAGATCCCTCTGTGGTGGTGTTTTTGGGGGTGACTCAATGCCAAGGGTGATGTGTGCACTAATTAATGCAGTTGGTCAGTATGTCATTGCATTTCTCCCTGCTGGGACCCCAGACCTGGATTTTCCAGCTACAAGCAGAGCGCCTGCCTTCTGAGCTGAGGATAGAGGCTGGTGACCTCTATCCCACTCATGCCCAGCCACATGGACCCGTCCCAGCAAGGTGAGGGGTCACCCAGTTCGGTGAACCCAAGTTCACTGTGTCCCTGCTGTGCTGTGGCTTCAGCAGTCTGAGCATCTGCTTGCCTGGGCAAGCTGGGAAAGGAAAGGGAAAATAGGAATTAGGCTCCGTGCCTTTCTCTGCTCCCACTGGGACTTGTAAGGGAGTTTAATTTTACTTTTTGTAAGTAGTTTTTTGACTGGAAGTTCAGCTCTCGTCTACCCCAGGGAGCTCCCGTGGTGCTTGGACTTGGCTGGAGCGGAGATGATGCAGGATGTGAGGGAGTGGGGAGCGATGTGGGGGGAGCTGGGGTGTTTAATCTTTAAAAAGACGGTTCCTCCACATGGCAGGTCTTACGCAGGCGTGATGGAATGAATTTTCTCTTTTCTCTTTTCTTTTTCCTTTTTTTTTTTTTTTTTTGTGCTCGTTTAACTTTGATGACAAACTTGTGCTTTAGAAGGAGGGTAGAGCCTCTGGTAGAGCTGGAGCCTCATCCCTGCCTTCAAGGCAGAAGGGTCAGAGAGCAACTGGCTGAATTCCTGCTATTTCCGTCAAACGGCTCCAATATTAAATATTTGAAAAAAGAAACAACATCAAAATTGTAACATCTGAAAGTAAAAGCTGGTTTTGCTCTGCCGTGTCAGGGGTTGCAGTTGTTTTCCCTGTGGGAGCGTGTCCCAGTCCTGGGGCACAGGGAGGTCAGCGTTGTTTTGGGGCACTTTGAGGGTACTCCCAGCAGCTGGGCAGCACTTCCTTTTTTCCCTTCCTCCTCCCTTTTTCCCCCTTTTCATCCTCTTTTACTCCCCTTTTTCCTCTTTCTTTCCCTTTTTTCTTTCTTTTCCACCTTTCTATTTTCTCCTCCCCTCTTTTTTGTTTCCCTATTTTTTTTTCTTTTCCCTCTTTCCTCCATTTTCTTTTTTCTTTCATGCACTTCTTTTTAATCCCCCCATTCTTTTTTCCTTTCCCCCTTTTCTTTTTTCTTCCCCCTTTTTCTTTTTTTCTTTCTCCTGTTTTTTTTCCCTTCCCTCTTTTTTCTGTATTTCTTTCCTTCCCCCCCTTGGGAAGCAAGCCAAGCACATTCTTCCTCTCCCCACATCCCCTGACCAACTTTGACCCAGGGATGGGAGACATTTAAAACAAGACATTTACCAAGTTCCCCCAGTGCTCTGCACCATTATTTCTTGCAATCCCCATGGGATGGGGATTTCCTGGTGCTCCCCACCACCGTGAGCCCGGAGCCTCTGCTCTGCCCCGGAGCCCCAAGTGGTGGTTTCTCAGCCAGGGCTGCGGAAGTGGAGGATGTTCCTCGCTGGATTTTGCAAGTCTCTGGATTAAATTGCTTCCTGTGCAAATATTCTCAGGGCGGCTCCTTCCTTTCCAATTCACTGGGCCAGGGCCAGCTCCTGTCTCCTTTACAGCACAATCAATCCAGACCCTTTCCCAGTAACTGCGGTTGGATTCCGGGGGTGGTGGAAAATCACCCACAGTGCTGGTGGCTTTCACTCCCGAAACTCAGCACAGGGGCAAACCACGGAGCAGTGGGAACAGAACAGCTTGTCAGGGGGTTATTTTCCTTAAAAATAACTAAATAACAACCAACAGCCCCCTCCTCTCCATCCTCCTGCCCTGGGATGCTCCCAGGCCTTTTGCCCATCTCATGGATCTGTTCCTGATTTGAGGATGCTGTTGATTATCATGGAAATGGAAACCCTATGAGTTTAAATTAGCAACTATAAAACCAGTTCTTGGGGCATTTTCAGCCCTGACTGATCTCTGGACTGAGAGGTTGGTCACCCTCAGGGTCTCCTTGGAAGCACCCTTCCCCCATCCTCCTCTTTCTTTCCCCAAACCTCCTCTTTATTCCCCCTTCCTCTTCTTTCTTTTCCCTTCCTCCCCTGTAAATAACAGGATGTAGCTGGAAATTCAGCTTGGCCTCAGGGCTTTACAGCATCAAGCCAAGCCCCCAAATATCCAGCCCCTTGAAATGACCTTGGAAAAGGCAGGTGTGTGGGGAAAGGGGGGTTGTGCTGCTTTTGGCAGCTTTTATCTTTTTTTTTTCCCCTTTCTCCCAATGCTCCAATGGGGCCTCTGAGCCTAATCCCGTAACTTGCCCAGCATCAAAGGGAGCGGGGACTTTGAAGAGCCCTGATCCCATTTGCTGCTTGGGTGGCTGTGCTGAGTGAAGGGGTCATTCCCTTCCCCAGGCATGTGCCAGAGGAGATGAGGATTTTGGGAGAAGGAGCAGCTCGCCTTCCCGTGCTCACAGCCATGTCTGGGTTGTTTTGACATTGCTCTTTCCTCCCTGGAGCAGTGGAAAAATGATGTTGTGAAGATGGGGTTTGGAGATGATTGGATCTGGAGCTCTCCTGGGAGTGGCTCTCTTGCAGTGGGCACAGTGTGGGTGGCACCTGGATCCCCACCCTGGGGACATTCCAGAGGGTTCTGGGATGTGAGGAGGCCAGGGTGAGGTGATGATGCTCTGGAAGAGCACCTGGAGCAGAGGGACATCGGAATATCTGTAGTGCTTGTATATATGAGTGTATATATACATGTGCACATGTTTTCCAACAAGGGAACACCTGGGAATGGTCCTGGGTGTGCAGCTCTGGTGGATTCTCTGATGTCTGGTACAAGGGTGATGCTCACCAGTCCTCCCTGCTTTCCTTGGAGGCACTATGGACTTTCTCCTCTCCCATGCCATTTATTCCCACATAACTCGTAGAGCTGGGCATCTCTGAAGTCTCTCCACCTTCATAAATTAAAGCCAAAGCTGGCAAAAGCCAGATTTGTGTGTTTTGGGACTGCCCTATTCCTCAGCTGAGCCCCAGCCCCAAATACCTTGTACATGGCCAAATCCCAAGCTCCATGAAAACCGTGATTCGCAACGGAAATGTCCCAGGCCGTTTCTGTTGACCAGATGTTTTTACAGGAAGGGGAAGGGAAATGGGATTTGCATTTGTGCTGGTTTCTTTATGGTGTTTTAATGAGATCCAGTGCATCCCATAAATTGATGGCACGCTGGGATGAGCTGGGAAGACTCTTTCCGGTGAAAGCCCACAGTGTCTCGGCTCGTCCGTCATTGCCGTGGCTGCGGGAGGAGCAGTATTTTTATCTCTGCTCAGTGTGAGACTGCTCTGACTTCATTTTTATCTCTTTTTTTTTTTCTCTTTTTTTTTTCTCTTTTTTTTTTCTATTTTTTTTTTTCTCTTTTTTTTTTCTTTCTTTTTTTCCCCTTTCACCTGAATCTGGTTTCTCAGAACTGCCACCTCCTGAGCCAGCAGGTCCTGCACCTGATTTTTTGTGCTTGCAGCTCTGGGTGGCAGCTGTTCCAGCACAGCATGGGGAACATCTCAGTGTTGTAGTCTCCATCCCCATCCCAGCTCCTCCTGGAGCTGCTTTGTATCTTCAAGAGTAATTGGAGCTGCTCAGGTGTGGCCTCAAGTGACTCAGATGAGGATTTATGGAGAGGCAGTGGTGAAAGGGGAACTTTCCTCCCTGGAACACCATGAGAAGGGTTTTGTCAGTGATGGGAAGCATCTCATTGTCCCATCATTGCATCTCTGGTCCAGGGAAGAGCATGTTAGTGTCAGTTGGGATCTTCAGGAGCCTCATCCCTCTCCTGGGATCCTTCTCCTGGCATTTGCGGAGACCACATCCCTCTCCTGGAATCCTTCCCCCTGCATCCTCAAGTATTGCATCCCCCTCCTGGCATTCTTTTCCCTGCATCTCCAGGGTTTGCATTCCTCTCCTGGCATCCTTCTTCTGCCATGCTGCATCTCTCTCATGGCATTCATCTCCTGGCATCTCCAGGAGCTGCATCCTGAGCCAGTTGAAGATGTCCCATTAGACCTTTAAAGATCCTTTCCAACCCAAACTGTTCTGTGATTCTATGATCCCTCTCTGAACATCCCTGTCCTGGCATTCCCAGGGACTGCATCCCCCTCCCGGCATCTCCACAAGCTGCATCCTGATCTGGTTGCTGTCCCTGCTCATTGCAGAGAGATTGGACTGGATGACCTTTAAAGGTCCCTTCCAACCCAAGTTCTTCTAGGACTCTGTGATTCTATGATCCCTCTCCCGGCATCCTCAGGGACCACATCACTCTCCCAGCAACCCCAAGGACCACATCCCTCTCATGGCCTCCACCAAGTTCCACATCCCTCTCCCGGCATCCTCAGGGAATTTGCCACGGTGTACGAGCCAGAGGGCTTCGGGTGCCCCGAAATTCCCTTGGGAGAGGCCAGACCTCCCCGGAAGGCGTCCAGAGCTGCACCGAAACCCACGCACAGACTTTCACTGAGAGCAGGGCAGGTGGCGCGTCCCTCATGCTCCGCTTTCCACTCGCTGTTCTTCGAAGGCGCCCAGGGCTGGGGCTTTGTGAGATTTTGGTGGTGACTTTTGCTCTATTTTTTTTCCCCCCTCTCTGTTTTTGGGTATCGCGGGGTGAGGGTGCGCGGGGGTGGGGGGGAGGGAGGGGTGGAGGGCGATGAGACAAAGGTTATTTGTCATTTATTAACCACAACTTTTTCCATCCTTGGTCATGCACGGAAAAAACACTTTTAGCAGCGTAACCACAGCGCCGGCGTTAATTGCTGAAGAGCGGAGTTTCTTATTTTGGAAACTGTGTTGCTGGGATGGAGCTCGACGGGGCCTGACTGGGTGTGAGGGTGCTGGATGGACCCCAACCTGCGCTTCCCTGGGTGCTGGGGTTGTGGGGTTTACAGAGATTTTTACATCCTTGTTAACCCCATCCTTTAAAATCCACCCTTTTGGGGGGGTGGTTGTCCCACAGCTGTGCCCCCCCCAGAGCCTCCATCACAGGGATGCTGCTCAGGGTGGAAGCACCACATGAGAAGTGAGGAAAAAAATGGGAGATATTGAGCAAATTGCAGGAAAAGGGGCTGGAAAAGCACTGAAGGAATGTGTCGCTTCCCCCCGAGCCTCCCACAGGTGGGGTGCAAAGGGCTGTGGGTGCTGCTGGGTACTGGATCCCCGCAGCCCATGTGAGATGCCCGGTGGGGGTTTTTGGGTGGTTGTCTCTTTTCTTCTTTCTTTTTTCTTTTTTTTTTTTTTTTCTCTTTTTCACGGCCCAGGATGTGGTTGTTTCAAGGCTGAGAGCTGCTTCTTTCAAAGGTAAATATTTATGAGAGCCTGTGCAGGCAGCACAGGGTCTGGAAGGATTCAAGGATTCATCCCAGTGGTGGGGGTTTGGCTGGGATGGACCCTGCTCCTTCCCACCAGGCAGCTGGTCCCAGCTCAAAGTGATACCCATGATGAGTGTTGTGATGTTCAATGTTATTTTGGGATTATGTGAAAAACAATCACCAGGCAAGGGGCAGAAACCAAAATACCCATCCAGGGGGAATCGAATGCTCCCATTTGGGCTTTTGAACCTTTTCTATCCTCCTGGGTGATGCAGAACCACTGTGTGATGCAAAACCTCAGGATGATACAAAAATCCCAGGACATTTTTGTGTGGAGCCTGTGGGGTCCATACAGGACCCCCCACATCCCTTTGGGGCTGGGATTTGGGGTGACTCAGTCCTGGCTGCAGCCAGCTCCTGCTTGCACGCAGACACCTTGTTTACTTTCCATGCTCATTATTTATTCCAGGAAATTATTAAAGCAGCCCACGCTGGAACCGAGCTTGGCTTAAAATAAATAAAAAAAAAACAAACACCAAAGGGCTGGCAAACACCACCGCCTGTTTACAGATCCTGTTTATAGCCCCCATCTTCCTCAGCCCTGCTGTGACATGAACTGCCAGGCTCGCTGGTTTGGGGGGGCTTTGCAGGGTTTTGGGGGTCTTTGCAGTGATTTGGAGAGTTTGAGAGTGTTGGCTCGTTGGTGCAGAGCGTGGAGGTTCGTCAGTGCACAAAGAGGAGCAGTCAGCCCTGGGGAAGGGCGGGGGTTCTGCCTGGAACCCCAAATCCATCCCCGCAGGATTCACCTGGCAACTCTTCGGGTGTTGTTTTGCAGCTCCCTGGGGTTAATTTGATAAAAAACAGGGGCTCAGTGTGGTGCTGGGGGTCCGGGCTGTGTTTTCTCCCGTGGCCATTCGCTGGCGCTCGGCAGCCACCCGGGATGGAACAGAAGGAGCTTTGTGTCCCAGCCACCCCTGAGCCAGTGCTGCAGGCGGCACAACGGGGCCCCTTGTCACCAGGAGCACTGTCCCCTCAGGGATGGCTCTGTCCCCTGCCACAGCCTTCGGGGATACTTGGAGGCAGGGTGTCTTGGCAACTCCTTTATGCCTCTGCTGTTCCCTTGAGGATGCTGATGGGGGCTTGGGGTGGGCAGAGAGGGGTTTTCGGGAGGTAGTGGATGGGGCCTGGGGGGCTTGAGCTCATAGAGCAGGATCACCTGACCAACAGGGAACACCTCTTGTGTTCCTGTTTAACAGAGGCAGGAAAACTCCTACCTCCAGTTCCCCAAACCCAGGACAGAGGGCCCATGATGGTGCCACTGCAGGCAGCAGGTTTCAGAGTGAACACCCTCTGCCTGCAGAGACAGGAGAGTCATCCTGAGGTCACGGGGTACTGAGCTGAGGGTCCCTGCAGTAGGTGCTGGAGGCACGTGGGAGGACTGAATCAGTGGGATCCCTGCATTGGCACAGGATCAGTCTCCTTGGGATCTCCCATGGTGCAAATGCCTGATGAGAAGCATTGGGATTATGTTCTATCAACCCCCTGGAGCACTGGGATTATCCACTGGAGGACAGAGGGATTAGTCATGCTGCAGATCCCTGAGGATGGATGCTGAGATTAGCTGTGGTGCAGATTCCTGAGGATGAATAACAGGATTAGTTGTGGTGCAGATCCCTGAGGAGGAGCACCAGGATTAGCCATGGTGCAGATCCCTGAGGATGCACACTGGGATTAGCTGTGGTGCAAACACCCAAGAACATGTGCTGGGATTATCTATGGTGCAAAGTCCTCAAGGATGTGTTGGGTTTAACTGCGGTGAAACTCCCAAGAGCAAACACTGGGATTATCTGCCACACAAAATCCCCAAGGATGAACGCTGGGATTACCTGTGGTGCAAACCCCTGAGGACAATGGCTGCTGCAGCAGACACCTTGCACCCTCCAGCGTGATCCTTGGAGCCCTCACAGCCCCACAGGACCCTGCTGGCACAATGGGATGTTTCCCTTCCTGCTCACCTGGCATTCCCTGGAACAGGGCTGTGTCCCTCTGAGCTCCCGGGAAACTTCACAAAACTCCCCAGGGCTGTAGGCACAGGATGTGGTTTTGTGCCAGCACAACCTGGCTGCTGTGGATCTTGGTGTCTGTCCGTCTGTCTGTCCCCCAGAGCTGGACTGAGCCGGGCCCGGGTGCTGCGGCTCCGGCTGAGGTTTGTCCCTTGCGTTAAGGGGGACATGGTGGGCTCCGAGATTTATGAGAAGTGACAAATTTCACCCGTATCCGTCGGGGACCTTGCACAAGGACTCAGGCACTTCCCACCTCCTGTGCATGACTCAGAGTGGAAGCGAGAGAGCCGGCCTGGGGAAATCCCAGAGCGTGGAGGGGCCGCGGCAGTGGCTGCTGCATTCCAAGGATTTGCTCTGTACAAACGCGGCCTGACGGCCCAGCCACCATCATCATCATCGTGAGACTGCCATCGTCACTGTGCCACTGCTGTCATCACTGTGCCACTGTCATCATCACCATGCCACTGCCATTGTCACCACGCCACTGTCATCAGCACCGTGCCACTGCCATCTTCACTGCGTCACTACCATCATCACCATTCCACTGATATCATCATCGTGACACTGCCATCGTCACCACACCATTGCCATCATGGCTGTGTCGCTGCCATCATCATTGTGCCACCACCCACATCACTGTGCCACTGCTGTTGTCACCAAAGCGCCACTGTCATTGTCATGCCACTGCCATCATCACTGTGCTGCCACCCTCATCACGGTGCCATTGCTGTCATTGCTGCGCCATCACTGTCATCCCTGGGCCACCACTACCTTTGCCAGCAGGGGACTGGGCACAGGCCAAATCCACTGGGAAGGGTGCATGGCTCCAGCTCCCTCCCATGCAAACCAGCACTGTGGGCAGTGGCAGCATTTTGGGGACCTGGCAAGAATCGGCGGAGCCTGAGGGGTGTCTGGGGGGGCAGTGGGTGCAGCACCCTGGTGGTGCCTGGGCCGTGCTGGTGCTGGTCACACAGAGAGGTACCGGTGGGTCTCTGGGTGTGGGTAGCGTGGCAGTGGGATTTTGGTCTCATTCTTGGAAAACTGGCTGCCTCCCTCCTCATCAGAGCAGAAAAAGCTTCCCAGGCACCCACAGTGTCCCCTGAGCATCCAGACAGGTTGTTCTTCTCATGGTGAGATTTTTCCTGGCATGTGTGGGCAAGCTGTGAGGAGCTTTGCTGCCAAAAACCCCCATAAATCCAAATATCCTTGTTGGAGAGGTGTGGAGTGACCCACCACGCCAAACCACCCTCTGGGCACTGGTTCCCCACCAAAGGCATGCAGAAGGCACTGTGGGAGCTGCTGGGGGGACATCACCAGGAAAGGAGCCAGTGGCACAGGCATCTCACTGGCACTGTGGCCACTGGCACCACCTAGACACAGAGAGTGCAGAAAGCTGCCGGTGCCGGTGCTGTGGCAAGGGCTGGGACCGGGGTTTGCCAGGAGGAAACGCAGCAGCTCCACGCTGGCACCGCCCGCGCGCAGCTGTGACCTTGGCCTGACCTCCATCCACGCTCCTGGCACAGCCACAGCACCAGGTTGGCGTCGGGCTCCTTCCTAGCTTTGGCAGGAGCTGGAAAACCCCACTTTCTCCTGGCTGCCCTGCCCTCCCCAGGTGTGTGGTGGCCGTGGGTGCTGTGGTGGCACTGCCTGTGCCGTGTTGGTTATTCCCCTGCTGTGCTGGTGCCACCCATGGCACCCCACGGGGATGGCAGGGATCAGAGATGTTGGGAGATGGAGTGGAGGTGAGGTGTCATCTCTGGGTTTGGCTCCAATGGGATGCTCAGGAGGGAATTCTGTCTTAGGGGCATTTTCCTCCACCTACCAGTCTGTCCCATGTCACCTGGTGCTGGGAACAGCTCTGGCCTGGCTGAAGCTTTGTATTTTTGATCTGTAGAAAAATTCCCTGCAAAGAACAAAAATGCAAATTCTGGTGTATTCCAGTAGGTACTGAGAGCTGGTGTGGTTCCTCTGTCCCTATCCTATGGAACTGTCATGTCCATCGGTGGCCAGATGTCCCCAGCAGTGCTCAGCCACTGTCAGCTGCCACAGGGAGAGGAAATTTGGGAGGTTCAGGCTGGATCCTGTTGCCTTCAGCTCTGTGAGCTGGAGATTACCTGTGACACACCCCAGGGTGTGTCATGCCCAGTTTGCATGCCAGGTGTCAGGACTGGGAATGCCACAGTGATGGCAGGTGGCAGCTCAGCTCTGGGGGCTTTGGGAGTGCAGCTTCATGGGGTGTCATGTCCCCAGGTGATTCTGGGAGCTCTGAACCTGGTGCTGGGCTTTCCCCCGTGTGCACAGGATCCTTTAGGGAACAGTGGGGTGAAGACTCCACGTGGGAGCTGATGCTAGTGGGGTTGGAGGCTGAGCTGGGGTGACATCTTGAGCATCCTGAGCGCCCCAAGCCAGGTGGCATTGGGAGTTCCCCAACCCCACAGTGCTGCTGGGGCACCTCTCCTGCCGAGAAGGAGCTCGTGGGTGCTGGGTGAACACATGGTGTGTTGAGTGTGCAGTTTTGGTTACTGAGAAATCCCTTTCCTGGTACCGGCCCCATCGAACGGGGCATCTTGCGGTGAGTGCGGCGGTTCGGGGAGCGCGGGTACCGTGCCTGTGGTTGGCACTTCTCCGAAGCCAGACTGGCTTTTCGGGCACCGTATCTCTCTGCTGCATCATTTCCTTCTCCCCTCACGCTCCCCGTCTGTGCTCCCCATGCCGAGAGACGCAGGGGGCTTCGCAGAACTCCCTTTTCCTGGAATTTCACACTTTCCTAAGAAGCTGACCCCAACACCGTGGTTGGGATGGCGATAAACCCGCTTGGGGACATGCTGCACGTCACTACCCCTGTGCGGGAAAGCAGCCAGGACTGGTGATCCTTTCACTTTTCTCCGTGCAGGACTTTGCACGGGGCACGGTTGTGTTCCAAGGACGGCAGAAAAATCAAATTCCTTGGGGATAAAGCACCGGCGCCAGCGCGGCGGCTCACGGCACCCCTGGCCCCGCTGGTGACAGTGATTGCAGCACAGCACAGCACAGCACAGCTGCAATCACTGTCACCAGCGGGCCCGGAGGTGCCAGAGCCACCGTGGTGTCACCAACCCCGTTGCAATGACGCCGTACACGGGCGACTTCTAAGAACTTTCTTTTCGGTGCAACTCGGTGCTGATAAGGGCTGATCCCTCTCACGCTGCATTTCCGGCCCCAAAGTACACCAAGTCCTCAGGGGAGAGAAGGAGGGAGGAGGGGGGATGGAAGAAAAAAAAGCACAGCTAGACACGGTTTGGCTGGGTGACCATGGAGAGTGTCCAGTGGGGACATTCTTGGGGTCATACAGGTTGTTTGGGGACATAGTGGGTGTGGGTTTGCCATGAGTATCACAAGATTGGAGCAGAATTTGGGCAGTTTGGTGGCAAATGTTATGGTGGGGTGAAGCATCACAACCTGGCATCTGTGTAGGGACAGTGGCTGTGGATTCGAGAGGACCAGTGGAGCCAGCAGCCCATGGGATGCTAAAGCCACTGCATGAATCACAGCCAGCCAAAATTCTGTCGTGCAGCAAGCCTAGCACAGGAGGACGAGTGTGCCCGGCACATGGTGGCACTGCCTGGGCTTTGCTGGGATGCATGGAGTGGCTCTGGCCACAGGGATGAGCACCACGGGTTGGCTCCATTCCCCAGCACCAGTGCAGGGGTCCCCCAGCAGCTTTCCACCCCCCTGGCACCCCGAGTCAGCCCAGTCCTAGTGGTGGACTGGGTGCCACGTGCTGCAGCCTCCCGGTGGTCAGCAGCTCTCGCTCGCCGGCACACGGGGCGGCAGAGGAACCGAAAGCTGCCAGAGGGGTATTATTAACCTCTCTGGAAGTGTTTGCTCAGCGTTCTGTCACGTGCCTGTGTCAGTGCCAAACCTGCCAGAGCGCTCTTGGCACGCCACTGCTGACCCTTGCACCCGTGAGCGGGGTGTTCCCTGCCTGCACCCCACGTTCCCCATCCTCCCTGGAATGCACTGCCGTGCTGGGAATCCACTTCTCCCTCCTTTCCTCCACCCATTCCTCCACTGCAGGGTCCTTGGGGCTGCCGAGATGGGTCTGGGTGTCACTTGGCCCCGCTGGGGTGCCCTGACAGCAGCTGGGCAGTGCCCTGCAGGGTATTTCCTTGCTCCATGGGGTATTTCCTCGCTCCACAGGGTATTTCCATGCTGATGTGGTATTTCCCTGGAGAGCCGGGTATTTCCTTGCTGGCTGCTGTGCCTCAGGTGGCTCCCGGTCCTGACAGAGCAGTGGAGTGGGGGCAGTGTTTTGAGATGCAGGGGGTGTTGGGGCTCAGCTCAGTCTCCGTGTTCCCTCCACAGGGTTCCAAGCCGAAGCTCCATGTCGCCTGCTCCGCCGTGCAGGAGGTGCGGAGGTGCACCCGCCTTGAGATGCCCGATAACCTCCACACCTTCGTCCTCAAGGTAGGACCTGCTGGAGGGGTCCTACAGCCACCCCCGAGGACTTTCCCACCCTCTGGGGCGCACATGGCTCCCAAAAGCTCCCGTGCCAAATTTCAGTTCCTCTTCCCATCCCGGGAGGGGATGCACAGGGGGATGTGGTGTGCAGGGCGGAGGATGTCTGTCCCTGCCAGGGTCATGAGCGTGGTTGGGTGGGTGGGAGGGGGGATGCACATCTCTCTCTCTCTGAAGCCCCCCTATCCCTCTCCAATGTCCCCCAGGTCACCAATGCCACCGACATCCTGTTTGAGGCCGGGGATGAGCAGCAGCTCAACTCCTGGACGGCCGAGATCCGGGAGTGTGTGCGCAGGGGGTAAGCGCCCGCTGGGTGTCCCTGAGCCTGGGGATGGGGACAGTGGCTCCATGTCCTCCAACACGGGCTGGCTCCTACCACCAGCACTCAGCTTCTCCTGCCTCCTGCAGGTCTGACACGGGTGACCCCGACCTCCTGGTGTGCCGGCACCCCGACCCTGCAGCCACCAGCCCCACCACCAGCACCGACCCCCTCGGCCAAGGTGAGCAGGGGGGACACCCAGAGCACCCTGGGGACAGAATATCCCTTGCCGGGGGTCACCATGTCCAGCCATGGCTGGGCTGATTTAGCTTCCCCTTTGGCATGACAGGGGGGCAGAGCCACAGGGCAGGGGGATGGGGGCTGTGGGCAGGGGTCCCCACTTCCCAGGGACACTCATCCCTGTGCCCCAGCAGTGGCGACGCCAGGGGGCCCGGGGGAGGCGGCAGGGCCGAAGATGGAGCAGTTTCTCTCCTCCTGCCCCTGGTTCCACGGGCCCATCTCCCGCGTGAAGGCGGCTCAGCTGGTGCAGCTGGGGGGGCTGGAGGGCCACGGCGTGTTCCTGGTGCGGCAGAGCGAGACACGCCGCGGCGAGTACGTGCTCACCTTCAACTTCCAGGGCAGAGCCAAGGTACGGGCGGGAGAGGGCTGGGATGGGGAGGGGAGTCTCGCAGGAGCCCCTCGGGCAGCCCCCCTGCTGCAGCACAGTCCTTGTCCCACCACATCCCACCCCAGGGAGGTGCTCTCCTGCTCCCTGTCTTGATGCTTGTAGGGGGTTGGTGGCCCCATCCCTGCTCCTGGGGGGCAAAAATCTCCAGGGAATCGCAGGCTGGGGATGCAGCACATCGTGCTACAGCCATTTGTGTCCTCCCACCCCAAATATCCCTCTGTCCCAGCCGTCTGCTCCAGGAGGGAGCGGGTGGGAGGGTAACAGGTCTGTCTCCCTGCAGCACCTGCGGCTGGCGCTGACGGAGCGGGGCCAGTGCCGGGTCCAGCACCTCCGCTTCTCCTCCATCGTGGAGATGCTGCACCACTTCCACCGCTACCCCATCCCGCTGGAGTGCGGCACGGCCTGCGACGTCCGGCTCTCCAGCTACGTCATGGTCCTGCCCCACTCACAAGGTGTGCAGGGATGGGGAGGTTCCCTGGGGTGCAGGGATGGAGGGTGCCCAGAGCTGGGCTCTGGTGGGCTGCCCAGAGCTGGGCCCTTTGTTTGCACACGGAGGGGGGAAGTGGAAGCATCCGGGCAGTGGCACAAAAGGTGACTCCCGAGCTCCCGGCTTCCTCTTTTGAGAAAGGAGAAGCTGCTCCCCACGTCAGCGGGGGGGTCATGGGATGCACCCTACACCCCCACCCCACAGCACCCTGACCACCCATCTCCTGCCTCCGCCAGCAGCTCCCGGCTCCAGCACCACGGTCCCTCTCCCGCTGCCTGTCCCCGGCTGGAGCCCCGAGTTCAGCCTCGCCCCTCCCGGCTCCTCCTGCCCCCACGGTGCCGACGAGGCCCCCCCAGGCCCCCCTTCAGAGCAGATCTTCCACCTGGTGCCGCCGCCGGCCGAGCTGGCGCAGAGCCTGCGCCCCAGCAGGATCCTCCCGGCCCCCAGGCCCCGGCCCCGCGAGTCGGACTACGAGGTGGAGGCACCGGGCCGGGGCCACGTCCGTGCCATCGACAACCAGTACACACCGCTCTGACTGGCACCACGCCAGCACTGGGATGCACTTTTGGGTGGAGAAATCCTAGAGACCTTCTGGGGATCCATCCAGAGAAAGAATGTACCTGTTTCTTCCTTCTGGTTAGGGATGATTATTTTATTTTCGCAAGGAAGGGGGTAATTTTTCACTCCTGTACGGGTGTGCTCCCTCTCGTTGGCCTGTTAAAGGGCCTTTTATTGTTATTTTTGTTGTTATTCTCAAAGCTTTCTCATTACTGTTTACACACCGCTCGTGCCTGTGCCCCATGTGCCGAGTGCCGCGACGCCGGGCTCGGCCTCCCGCCTGTCCCAGCGAAGGAACCAGGGTCTGTGTTACACCCACAGAATCGGAGAAAGGTAAAAAAAACCCCAGGAAACCAAGAAAAAAAGGATTATAAATTCATTGACAAGTTGCTGCTCCGGGCCCTGTCCTCCTGCCCCAACATGTGCTGCCGCTGCCAAACCCACCAGCAAAGCCCGACCTGAGCTGAGCTCCTGCGACGGGCGCGAGCAGGGTTTGGGCTTTATTTTTAGATAAGGCAAAAACTGGCTTTTCTTGCACTTCTTTTTTAACCCAGCACAGCCAGAATCACTCCCTGCACCAGCCAGGGGAATGCTCACCTTGCTTGCCCAGCTAATTGAGACGTGAACACTAATTGCTCCATCCTTAATCGTGTCACCAGCTGAGAACTAACACAGAGACTGACAGCAAACTATTCCTGCTGGTGATGGAGGGGCTTTATCCCGGTGATGGAGACATTTTATCCCGGTCACTGAGACATTTTATCCCAGTGATGGGCACATTTTATCCCAGTGGTGGAATCGTTTTATCCTGATGTTGGAACTGTTTTATCCTGGTGATGGAACCGTTTTATCCCAGTGATGAAACTGTTCTACCCCGGTGATGGAACCGTTCTATCCCGGTGATTGGAAGCATTTTAGGCACAAATTTGAAGTCAGTTTTTCCCCCAAATGTTTTCTCACCTCACCAGCTCAGCACACCCTGCTGTCACTTGCCTTTTCCCCCCCAAAACACTGTGTCACCAAGAATTTGGTGGTATTTAAAGCTACACAGGCAAGGGGGGGGTTCCTTGGACACCTCCTCACCTGGAGGAAAAACCTGTCCCAGCAAATCCCTGGGTGTCAAGATCCCCTGATCCCCGATCTCTGCTGCTGTTTCCAAGCCCTGGTGCTGCTTCACCTGCCGGGGCCTGGGGCAGCCGTAGGAGAGGAACCACTTCTTAGAAGCTGCCGTTATTTTAAGAATGAGGAAGGGCTGGAGCTGTTGCAACACCCGGGGGGGGGGGATGTTCACAGCATTCAACTTCCAGATTTCCCAGCGTAGCCCCCGGGATTTCGGCTGCAGAACTTGCCTTGAGATTGCCTTCCAGAAAGCTTTTGATTTCCAGAAAGCTTTTTCCTTGAAATTGCAGTACAAGTGGGAGCCCTCAGGAGCATTAACATTTAGGAATTAATTTGAAAACAAGCAAACACAAAGCCTTGTTGGGCTGAGTTAGGGAATTTCACAAAAATCCAGCCTCTAGGCCGGGCTTTGCTGTGAAGCCAGTGCTTGGTGAGCCCGGTTGGTAGCCAAAGCCTGAGGAACCAAGGTCAGGAGCTGAAGGGCAAATCCCAGTGCTGTGGGGCAACGCCAAAATATCCAGGGCCAAAAACAGCTCAGGGAATGGCTGTGAGAGCAAATCTGGGTTTACAAGTCACAGTCAAAGGATGACACCGGGAGAAACAGGAACCATCAGCTTGAGAAACCATTTAGGATTTGTATTTTATGCCTCCCCATCACTTGCTCCAGCTCTCTCCTGGGTTTTGTGCATTTAGAGCAGGCAAAGGCTTTTTTTCCTCCTTTCTCTTGAAAACAGGTGCACAGGGAGGAATCCTACTTTTCCATGGGGATCAGCATTCCCAGCACTCAGCACATGCTGTCACACACTCACTCCTGAAACCAGAGCACTAAGAGTGAATTGCACTGGTCCAGCTCCTCCAGCACTGCCAGAGGCTGATGGGGAAACAAAGGCAGCCCTGTCCTCTTGGAGCTCCTCAGCTGTATCCGCATCCCATTTTCCTGCCTGGAGTAGCACAAAGGCTGCATCCAGTGGCAGGAGCACATCTCTGAGCTGGTTTGTGCCAGGCAAGTCAGCTCCCTCCATCACTAATAAATAAATCCCCGTGGTCTGTGTTTGCAGGGATGGGGAAGGGAAGGGGAGGAATTACACACAAGTTATCTCCTTTCCTTGCTAAGTGCTTGGTTCCCAAAGCCTTGGAAAACACATACACATGCTAAATCTTGCTAAGATTCCTGATTTTAGTCCCACTGAGCACCAGCAATCTGTGTTCAAAGGGGTTTTTCCCCCCAAAAATGTGGTTGTCTCACCTGAATCTCCCTACATCTGCAAAGAAAGGATGGACTGGGAAAAGGGATCACTCTTTACAGCCAGTGCAGCCCTTGCCAGATGAATCCACATAGATCCCTGCCAGATCAATCAGATGCTGCTGGGGTGGGTTGTTTTGGCATTCCAGGGCTTATTGTTCCAGTGCCAGAACCGTAACATGCATGTGCATGTGGTATTTTTAACCTGCAGTTTAATTGCAAGGGGTTTCTCTGCAGCTGAAATGGAAATTGCTGTGCTTGATTACCAAAATATATGTTGGGTTCATTGTCACCCCAGCACCTGCTTCCCCTGTGCAAACAAACTCCTGTTCTTCCCACCCGTGAGCAGTGGGAAAGTCACTCTGATTATTTCATAGTTATATCCATCCCAGAACTCACCAACAAGGGAGCCAAAGGTTTTCCAGCCCTCCCAGCTGCGTCATCTCCCCATCTCAGACTCACTGTGGTCCTGACCCAGCTGCATCAGGACCTCAAGTGATTTTTGGGTTATTTCCCAAGCTCCTGGGGACTGAGTTTGACATCCCATTTCTCCTAGAAAGCATCTGGTTTGTGACACGGGTCAGAGCCTGACACGCAGTCCCACCTCTGCTCCTGCCAGCATGTTCCTCCAGCCCACAAGGCACCCAATCCTTGATTAGAGCAGTGGGCAAAGAGCATTAACCATTCCATCCTATGCAATGTAAACAACTTGCAGGAATCTTTATAATCTTGGGACTTGGGAGAAGATAAGGCTGAGCAGGTTTAGTTCCTCAGCCCATGTGGGCTTTTACTGGCGTTTGTGAAGTCTCAGCGTTGAGTTTTGGGAGGAGGGGAAGCCAAGGGAAGAGCCCCCGGGTGGCTCCACACAGGTACAGGGTACAGCCCCCTCTGAAATAGAAGTCAGGTGTGACCCCAGTTGTGCCTTGGCGCTGGAGATGGAACATGAGTTTGGATCCAACCCAACTAAGCCGTGACCCACTGCAGCGGCTCTGGAGGCCCTTCCTGGTGGCCTCTCCCAGGAGAGGCTGTTTGGGGTGTGAACCCCATTTCATCCAGCTACTCAGGGCAGGTTTTGGCAATAAAGATGCAAACCAGGCAGTGCCTTCTCACTGTGGGACAGCAGACACTTGGCTTAGGGCATAACCCAAGCCTTGGGTCCAACCACAACTCCTCCCCCTCATCTTCATAAACCACTTGCTGTTTGCTGACAGAACCCCCTGCTCTGTGGCTTCTTCATGTCCTTGTGGGTGTCAGGTTCTGCAGAAGTCCATGACCTAAAGCATTATTTGATGTCTCCCTCCCTCCCACATCCCAGCACCAGCAGGTACCAAACACTGACACCTCCACTCCTCACCTCACTGAAACTATTTTGGGGCAAAGTTTATAAGAAGAGATCCGGGGATAAGCCAAAGCTTCTCCTTTCTAATCTGGACCCCCAAACGCTGGTATTACCAGTATTCCAAACTTTAATTTTAGCTTGTTTGATCCAAACAGCCCCAACCTTCACCAGCAACTCCCGGGGAGGCAACTGTGTGTTCCCAAACTCAGCCTTCAGCAGGACGATTAAAGCCAACATTTTGTTGGGACTTTATTAATTTGAAAGTTCTACTTTTCACTGGCACAGAAAAGTTCTTCTTGTAATTTTTTCTACATATTGTTTCTGTATGTACTGTACAAGTAACTTATTCTTGAATAATGCGATTTTACCATAATATAAAAAAAAATCTGCTCTTAATAAACTGTTTTTAGAACTCGTTTCTCACTTTTAGTCTTTAGTCTGATTCTCTCCAGGTGCCTGGATGCTGTTTTAGTAGGTACTGGGTGCTAAAAGGCAGAAATGTTCCCCTAGACATGAAAAAGAAGCCAAGAGCCTGTGCCAACAGACTGATTGAAGGAGTCTCATCCCAAATGATAGTGATGGTCCGTGGTTTTGATTCCCACCTGATCAGGAATTTGGTACATTTTTCTGCTCTGTTGACCTGGAAGGGTTCAGAGAGGAGCTCGTACAGCTGATTTGTTCTGCCATGAAGTGCAGCTGTTCTACAACCCAGTTGAACCAGCACCACTTTGGTTCGTCCCCACAGGACACCACACAGGGGTCAGGAGGACACAGCACTTTGAGTCTGTCACATATTTTTACCAGGCATTTTTCTAGGGAATTCTTACCCTGATTCCTTCCTTTCCTTCTCCAGCAGCACCACCAACTTGTATAATTTTATCACCTTAAACTGTGTAGTTTTTATCACATCAAGGCCCAGCTGGGACATCTCTGGTGACACCACCCAGAGCTGAGGCACCAGGGAATCCACCTGAACACAAAACCTTGTTAAAAAACTCTGCTGAACTTTGTGATTTTCAAACCTTTCACTCGTCTTTGCAATGCCCCACGAGTGGCTCTGGATTCAGAACATGACAGACCCCGGGCAAAGCTCAGCTGGAGACCACAGTACAGCCAGAGACTGGTAAATCAAGACACAAACACCGAGGAGGGTCAGTTTTTAAAACTTTTTTTATTTTTTAATTTTTTTTTAAGTTTTTATTTTATATTATCTACAAAGTAAAAGTTTTCTTAACTTAAAAGTTACATCACTGTCTCACGATAGTGATTCTCTCATCAAACGTGATTTATAAATAATAACTCATCCGTTTGACGATTAGAATTTTTTTTTTCTTTTACTGAACCTGTTTCAAGTTTAGTTAGAAGTAAAAGGGATCTCCAAGTCTTGATTTTTAGTGATAATAGCAGCAAGAATCACTCTTGTTACTTCTTTTGCTAGCTGACGAGTTCATAACTTTGAAGGGTCATTAAAAAATAAATAACTTCCAGTTTTCAGCAAGCAGAGTTGGGGCACTTGCAGGACTCAGATACAGTGCATGGAATTATGGAATAGCCCACAAGTTCCTAAATGCCTCTACTCAGTCCGAATCTCTCCCACTGCAAGATGAACTGTTAGCATTCCTAGTGGATGTTACAAGAAATCAAATTTTTTTTTTTTTTAAACAAAATAAAATGAAATTCTAGTTTTCTGTGCTTCCAGTTGGCAGAAGCAGTAGAAGGAGGGTATTTGGCCTACAAAAGGTATCCAGCCTTTCAGTTATTCCAGATGAGCCTTACAACTGCTGTTGGTGGTGGGCTTGTACTGTAAAAAAAAAGTTCAAATGTAAATAATAAATTGGCAAGCCACACAACAGTTTGCTAGTAAAGTGGTCACAGGACAACTACTGAGCTCAACTTTCTTTTATTTTTATTTTTTTCTCTTTTCTTTTTATTTTTTTTAGAGAACAAACCAAAACCCTGCACATCAAGATGTCCTTTGGATGGTTTTATTTTTCCCCTGCCTAAGCCCTCAGAAAGCATTTTTCTGCTCACACATTCCCCAAGAAACAACATCACTACAGGAATTTCGAGGCTGTTTGAACACGAATAATCAAAGAAACCCAAGTCAGGTTAAATTTTAAGTGGAAAGAAGTCATACAGCACCTACTTTCCCCAAAAATAAAGCTGCAGAATGTTACTCTATATTAAAGTTTAGCTTTCAGCTGTCACTGAAATTAGCAGTCACTTTATTAGCAGTCACTTTCTCAGCAGTCTAACAGCCCTAAACCAAAACCATTTTTACTCCCGTCCTCGACACCGAGCGCTTTAAATTAATAAAACCTCTCATTGTTATAAACACACGGCAACACCACGGCAAACCCTGGCACAACTCAGTCCCACAGCATCTCCCAGCTCCCCATTCCTCCACTCCAGCTGGAGGAAAACTCCCTAAACCAGGTAAACCTATCTAGGCTGGCAACAGGCTGGCAAATACGAACCGCTCTACAAGGACATCTTAAGGTCGGGGTTTTTTTGTTTGGTTTTTTCGTCTTTTTTTTTTTTTTTTTTTTCCTTCCCCCAAATCTGGTCTGTCCCAGTCCTGATCCTCCGCCCTGGCTCAGTTTAGGGTGCAGGTGTCCCGGGCACACACTCCTCACCTGAAGGGTGCGTCATATAGGGGAAATGTGTTGTTGTCGAGACGGGAATGGGCTGTAGTGCACTTTGAGCGAGGGCGGCTTGGGGACCACCGGGAGGCTGTGTCGTCATTAGCATCATTGGAGCATGGGCAGTTGGGTGAGAAGGAACCATTCCTGACTGTACATGAGCCTGAAACAAAGAGCTCTTTAGTATCATGGTCACAAGGAGGCAGCAACTCCTGGCCACATGACTGGTGAAAGTTTTCTCTCCGGCTGAGAAAGTCCAGAGATTTATACTCCGTTAGGGATTAAGGCAGGTTTGAACATAAAAAAAGGAATAACAACAAAAAGGAAAAATAATAATTGAAAAAGGGCTCGAATTCTTAGTGCTGGCTCGGAGTCACAGTCTCAGTTTTAGCCATTTTGCCAGTGTTTAACAGGGGAATATTAAAAAAAAGAAAAATAAAACAATTCAGCAACAAATCTTCCAAACATTTCTGTTAGTCACCTACATCAAAGCACTTCCTAGAGTGTACAGACAGGAACTGCACAGGCACTGGGAGTCTGGTATCCCTTCCCCAGCTCTCCTTACACAACCCCACATTCCCTCCTGGCTCCCTGCCCTGGGCACCTCCCTCTCCTCTCCAGTGACCTGTGCTCACACATTGTTCAGCAAAGTCCTTCTGAGAGGAGTGATTTCATCCCTTTGTTCTGGTTCCAGTTCAGCTCATCACAGTTCTTGTGTGATCTGAGCAACCAGGGCTAAGTCTCAGCAGAAAAAGGAAATTAATTCTTCCAATGGCTGATCACCTCTGGCAAGCAAATTCAGGAACTTGGTGGGTTCTTTAGCTCAGAACAGTTCATGACTCTAAAGGTCATTAATTTTTTAGGTTAAAAACCTAGTAAGCACTAGTTTCTTAAAAGCACAAAATACTATGGAACTCAGAGCTCTCAGTGGAATAAAAAGCCCCAAAAAACACCATTTGTACCTAAGATTTGCTTTGTCCTTCTACCATATCCCAGAACTGCAGCCTCACAAGTCTCCCATGCCAGTAAAGACAGATAGCAGGTAGTGGCCAGAATTTTATTTCTTAAAGACAAAAGGGTTACTTGACTCATCACAGACATTCCCCAAACTCTTTTATCAGATTTGCACGTGTTAGTAGCACTCCAGGAGCCTTTAAAGGCAGGAACTGCAACTCAAATCTCACTCTTGCTCTAAAAAAGGGTTTAGAAGTTCAGGCTGTGGAACAGAAATACCTCCCAGGACTGGTTCCACGTTGACTTTGACAAACATGCTAATGGAAGAGCATCATTATAGAGAAGCTATTCATGGAGCAGCTGGAGTCAAGACACACAGTGGGTAAAATTTTTCTGCTGTGGCTCAAACACTTTGCAAATTGGCAGCTGACAGAACTCTGTAACGAATTTTAAAAGTACTGGCTCTCAAGTGAGATATCTACCAGCTCAAGAGTCATCTGACAACCTACAGGGAAATTGGATTGATCCCCTGTGTTGGTCTGACTGGAATTCTTACCACGTGGTGTTTCAGGATGGTGTTTAGAAGTTGGAAATGAGGCTGATAAGAAACTGTACAATCCAGTGATTGGTTTCCCCACGATGGAATAATTACATGCATTTAAATTTCTGACTGAACTGTAGTTATTCCTTCACTAGAGATCTTCAGAGGGAACTACTTCATTGGGAAAGTCAATTAGTTTGGTGTAAATATCACAGATTATAATTGTATTTTCATTCTTAAAAAAAAATCACAGAAGAGACTGCAGCAGTTAAAATCAAGGGCAAGGCAGGATTTATCTGTGATTGCTAAAAATCCTGCCTGACTCAAAGTTGCATCTGATATGCTTAATGTGGTTTGGGTAAGTGCTTGGCACACAGAAAGGAAGGCAGTGGTCACATCCTGCATCCATGGGCCTGGCCATGGCGTGTACAGCACATTTCAGGTACAGGTTTACCTTGACATGTCCTTGAACCAAACACGTTTCATGTTTCAAAGCAAGACACTGAACGTGCCCCTAAGCCAAGACCCTGCTGAGAAGCTCCACACACAACCCGGGCATTCACAGCAGTGCCATCACACCAGAGCAGAGCAGGAGTCTTGTTTCTGGCAGAAACCAGAGCCTGGGAGGACGTGGCAAGATTACCAAGTTTGGACATCCTCTCCTCATCCTCCCCCAAAAAAGCAGAGAAATTAAAAGCCTAAAAGAATCAAAAAGCTAAACACTCAACATCAGTAAAACAATTCCTAAATAACTATTAATTTATTGGCTTAACTGACTGTCCCAGGGACTAAAGCAAAGGTTTTACCAGAATTCTGCATGGGATTGGACACCCGTTGGACAAATCTCCCTAATCACAGTCAGCCAGCAGATCCCAAACTATTGATAACCTGCATGAGAAGACAGAAGCCAGACACCAAGTTCTTGGTCTGAAGAAGAAATTCTGCAGGCAAATTACTGCTTTAACTGTCCATTCCTTGACAAAGGACACTAGATCCAGGAGACTTAGTGAACATCAGGAAATCTCTGTAGCATTGCTTTACACAGAGCTCTTGATGAATCAACCATGTGCTTCCCCTCCCAAATCTTTTTTTTTCTTAGTAAGCTGGCCACAAAAGAGAGCAGTTAGAGAAGGGGATTTCTGATTCTGAATCAAGGACTGTCATTAAGTTGCTCAGCAATCTCTGGGGATCTTCTGCATAAGCAGTTCATTTAGAACCACACACAGACACACACATGCAGGGTTTTCCTTCTGCAAGGATTGTCCTGCAGTCCCCTGAACTGAACCTCACCTCCCCCCCACCGCAGTGCCTTGCTATTCCCTAATAATCTGTGTAATATCCTTTTCTGAATGTACTTAGATAAATTTGCCCACGATGCAGAGCCTAAAACTGCCACCAGTTTAGCAGCAATTCAGCCTTCCTGCACTCAGCTCTCCAACCTTTCTGTATGCCAGCTCTTCCTGGGATCATGCACCTGAGCAGTGAACTGTTTTTCCAAGAAACAGCCTAAAATGGGGGGTAGGGGAGGCACATTTCATGAATTGTGTCCCCAGTCTGGTTTGCTGCATGGCCAAACAGTCCTGTGAGCAGGATGGTGGGGCAGGGACAAGGATGGGAGCCAGGAACTGGGAATGGAGCTCGATTTATTTCAGTAGCAGTGCCAGCTTAAGATGTCTTCATTAAACTACAGTTGCAGATGCACTAGGTGTTGGAAGCTGAGGTCCAAACATCTTGTCAAACTCTAAATAAAGGCAATGTACAGACAAGAAACCTAAATAACAATAACAGGTAAGTCTGTGCTGAGAGGTGACAGAATGGAAATCACTTCAGCAGGCCCGACTTTTGTCCTAATCTTTGTGGCATTAAGACATTTAAGTCTTGAAGGTTGTTAAACTGTGTTTACCTGGGGGACATGGGCCATGTGTGGCGGATTGGTATATGCAGGTTGAACATGGGAGGGATGAATGGTGAAGACTGTTTGTTGTGCTGTAGGAAAACTATTTTGTGGAGACTGCGTGTTGGAGCCTGGCGTCATGGAAGGAGGGGTTGGAGCTAGACCTGCGTGGTAAATCGCCGACTGCTGCTGGGGGTTGGCCAGGTGGAGTGCCTGGGCAGCCTGGTGCTGGTGGTGCTGCAAAAAAACACAGGAGAGCACTCAGGTTATGCCTCAGAAATCAGACAAATCTATATCCTGTCAACTACCACGAGAAAGGGGTGCAAAACTGCTCTCAGTATCAGGGGCGAATCTAAGGATCACCACGCCTCTGGAAGTGAGGAAACCACACCCATGGTCGTGAGGAAGCTCATTTCAATCCCACCAGGCTCTTTTCAATCCCACCACGTGGCACATCAAACTTGAGTTTGGATGTGCCACGATTGGGCAAGTGCAGAGTTCCCTCCTCCCTCAGCCTGGTGCTCAGAATAGAGCTGGTTCTCTATTCTCCAGTTTGATCACTTGTGTTAGAATTGCTCACATGGAAATGTAAGTGCTGCTTTAGAACAATTAATAATTAATTTAAAAAGCTGTTTCAGGGGAAATTAGACATGACTTTGGTTGATTCAGAAGGTATTCAACTGAGTTAGTCTTGAGAAAAACCAGTGATCTCAGAGTGAATGAGGGTTGTCTTCAAGACTTGCAGTTAACAGTGAGGCTGTCAGAGGACATGGGTCATGCATTACTCTAGAGAACTGCTGAGCACAAAAAACTCTGATTTTTAAGGAGGGTAAGAAAAAATGTGGGCATTGGGTGGACGTGGCACTCAGGGACATGGTTTAGTGGTGGACTTGGCAGTGCTGGGTTAATGGTTAGACTTGATGGTCTCAGAGGTCTTTTCCAACCCAAACAATCCTGGGATTCTGGGATTCTCCTTGCACTAGGAGCAAGAGTCTGGCAAACAGAACCCAGACTGCTGGGTAGAAGCAAGGAGAACCTTCAGCCATGGAACTGGATGTGCCTCACAGCTGCTCAGTTATTCCCAGCAGGAATTAAGGAATGCAGCACTACCACAAGGACCATTTTGTTTTCAGCTGCTTGTCTTTGACAAAATACAACCAAACACTTCTCAGCATTTATCTACTATTTCCACTCCACTCATATCAAAGCACTGACATAATTATGATCATTCCTTAATCCCAACACAGATCAAGCTATACCTCATCCCTCTGAAGAGGGAGGACTCTGAACTGCTCCATCCTATCCTTTTTCCCCTCTCAAAAATATCAACATATTAACATCAAGCTGCAATCCCCTCCAGCAGAGCATTAATTTAAATACAATTAAACACAATTTCAAGCCATTCAGTCCTGTTTGAGCCTGTTACCTGCACGGGGCTGGGAGCAGGGTGGCTTCCAGCATGTTGGCTTTGCTGCTGGCCAGTTGGTGTGGCAGAAGGCTGAGGATGAGGAGGATGCGGATGCAGGGTAGCATTAGGGTGGGCATACTGCTGAGCAAGTGAGCCAGTGGAAACTAGGATGAAAAAGAAGGATATTTAACACCAGATATAGGACAGGCACCTCATCAAGTCACCATCTGCAGTTGAGGATTTCACTACAGCTCAAACAGACTGTAAATATACTCCCCTCCCCCTTCTAAAAAAAATATTTATCTTGCAAATAGCTGAGGATCTTACCTTGCTTTTGTGTAGTTTGGTTTGGCAGGAAAGTCTACAAATAACCATAATTAGACAGTTCATCTTCCCTAGTTTGACAATGTAACAGATACTACATAGAGAAAAGCAGCATTTCATCTTTTGCTTTGTCAAACAGATCAGTTTCAAAGATCAAATTTATAATTTTCATACAATTTAGGATTTCCTGAAACATACTTTTCAAAGGTGTTATGAGCCATTTTTATTTCCACCATCCAAAAAAAGTCTTTGGCCTTATACCTGGCTAACCTCACCATGCTACTCTTCTGGAAATTGCTCATAAAGTACAAACTCTGTGCTTGAGAGCTCCGGGGACACCCAGAAAACACATCACAGCTGAGAAAACTGAGGCTGCTCGAGCATCAAACCTTTGTTGAAGCCAGTTTCTCGTACTAAAATAACACATCTTGCCTCTGCCCTCAAGGCCAATCAGTCTGTTCTGGATCAGCACCATCCTGGGAGCTTCTAACACTGCCATGGAATTCTTCATTCCTTGAAACAGTAGCAAATAAGGTACAAAATTCCCAAAAAGGAAGAAACTGAACGACACGAAACTTTCACCCCAGTGAAGCCACACGTGTTGCCACGGCCGTGCCAGTCTCCAACAACAAACCAGCAGCAACAAGTTCCTCCTTGGATCCTGCTCTGTTCTGCTCCAAAACAGGCCACACTAAATTGTATTTTTTTGAACTTCTGAGGGAATCCAAGGAAGTATGAAAAGCCATGATGACAGCAAGCGTTCCTTTAAACACAAAGGATGCAACAGGAGAGCAAGATCCTAAAAAAAATGAAGATGTTTTCTCTATTTCTTTTAAATCTTGTGCAACAACCAGTCCATGTTTGCAGCTACACTTCAGCGTGTGACAGTGGGCACTGATCCCTCCAATGTCACAGCTTGAAAAGACCAAGGCTAGTTTTGTTGACAGTACTCAGAAAACAGTCAAAGAAAACCATCAACCTGCTCCTGAATTTTCCCTGCAACTGCTTCTTATTTTCCTTTAGTACCTTTTGGTTGTTCTGAAGTTAACTAATGATGACTGTCTATGGGTTACAGCTTTTTTTCATGGGTTTTGTATTCTATGAGAACTTGATGGCCAGTGAAGCACCTTTAAGCAGGGATAGCTTTTCCAGTGGGGTTTTCTTGCCTTAATAAACAAATCTGAAAATCAGGGCACAGGGAGAAACTCCAAGTGCAATCCCCTGTCCCCGGTGGGCGAGATGAGTGACCTCCCTCCTGCAGGGAATTTCTGAAGAGCTTCACTGTACTGGGCTCTAAGTTCATAACAACCAGAACTGTCTGGGTGCAGACAAAGGATGAAAGACAAGATGGATGGAAAAAATGGACTAAAATGTAGCTGCATCTGAAAGCACAACAGTATCCAGCACAAGCAAGCCTCGAACTGCTCTGTCACAGCCCTGACACTCCACCCTGTGCAAATACCTACTTTCCTCCAGTCTGCCTTGCTATAATTCTTACAAATCCTAGTTCTAACAAATTCAAATTCACCAGAATATATACAGACAGTATCTTTTTGCCTAATTGAGATTTTTTCTCCCCGGTATGGTGCATTAGGAAGGCTCCTCCTTCAGAAAATAACTGCCTGCCACATTTAACTTAATCCCTTGAAAGCTCTATTAAATCTTCACTGAGCAAATGGCCCAACAGTGATGTGCAGTTTCAGGCTATTAATGCAGATGAACTCAATTCCTGCAGTCTGGAGCTGATCCTAAAATACTTATCCAAGTGTACAAGCACAGTCATACACTCTGAGCATTTCTGATTGAGAGGGGGCTTCAAAAACACCTCAATATTTTCTAAGCACACTGTCAAAACTGCAGGATCTTCTGCCACAGCACTTTGTTATGCTTTAAATCCAAGTATTTTTAGTTTTTCCTATCACTACTAAAATGTATTTTGCAGCAGCATCCCCACCATGCTCCTACTTGACTTTCAGACATCTCTCCTTACAATAACATGAAAATTATCAATGGCAACACTGATCATTTTTACAATATGAAGTTTATGGCTTCCTGCAGGAGGAAAATATCTCAACCTCGTTATTATACACACTCTGAAGAAGGCCAAAAGTTATTATCTCTGTCAAAGTGATAGAAATAAATGCAAGGAGAGATTACTTGCTTGCCAAAGGGCACGTTACACCAGCAATCCTCCCACTGCCTGAGCCACAGAGCTGACTGCAAATTAACTCCAACTCCATTCAAGAGGCTTTAAAATGTAGATGAAATTTAATTCCAAGTTGTAAGATATTCAAACCTTCCCACATTGCTTGTTAAGAGCCCCTGAAATAACGTGGGGCTCCCTTAAACCATTCGTGCAATTCATCTTTCAGTCCTTTATAGCCAAGAGAATAATAAACCCAGTTATTCTGAACTGGATACATTCTACAATAAAACTGCACAAGGAGGAATTTCTCTCTCAAGAAACCAGTTAAAGCAAGGAACAGCACCCTGAAGAATAGATGTAAAGCAGGAGGAGGATCAAGTTTTTGTCACAGTGGCAGCTCTTCCATAACCACCTAATATTTCATCCCCAGCTTTGCATTTGAAGCACCACATTTCTTATACTGAAGAATATTTATTTCCCTAATTTCTCTTCTACCCCATTTTGTCTTTAACAGATGACTCTAATAACCAAACCTGTCAAGCTTAAAACCACTTCAGATGCTGCTGCAAATTATGTTTTAATAGTGATATTAAAAGTATGTTTCAAAACTGTTATTTGAGCCCTTCTTTAAATCCTGTACAGACACTGCAAACAAACCAAGAACAGGCTGAGTGGCACCAGGTCTGAAATGCATTCACAGATCTTTGGTAGTTCAAAACCAGAGTTCAAACTGCAATTCCAGCAGTGTAAGGGTTACTCCATGTTTAGCAAGTAACAGTTCTTGGCAAGCCCATGAAATCTCTGAGACCAGCAGGGCTGGAGAAGGAGTCCTGTAAAAGTCATGACACATTCACCTGCTCAGCCAGAACTGAACTGTCACTGGGACTTTTAAAAAGAATTTCTGCCTGGTCATCCAAACAGCTCACTGCACATACGAAACAGCAAATAAGACAAGATAGGAGGTGACAAAAAAATTAATAACCAATTATCCAATGTTTTCCCCCAATTGTCAGCATTTTGGAGATTTTTCAAATGGTCATCCAGTATCCAAGAAAGTGCTGAGAAAGCTCTTGGAAGGGTCAAACCAGCTCCTTGCAAGTCACCTCAGCTCATTCCAGCACAAATACACTGTTTTTCTCACCCTTTATGCCTACATGCCTCTCCTTGGGTTGACCTGCTTCGCTTCTGCACCTTTTTAATCAAGTTGGTTTCTAAACTGAAGTATTTCCCTGCACTAACCTTGCAGGGACAGTGAGGGAAAGTGATTCAAGCATGGAATGGGAAATAATACCACATGGATTAATTACTGAATTCAGCTCTAACAAGTGCATCCATTTCTCTGAGAGGCAAACAAGAAGTAGAGTCAGCCACAGAACCCACAGGAGGAGCTGAAATCAAAAGAGGTCAGAGCAGCAGAAATCAGGCAGAACTCCCAGCTACAAGTGTATATGAAAACCACATCATGTAATTTTCTTTTTTCCTGGTAGGAATTTCAGTGGTGCCAATGGTGGTCAGCACTGGTCATGGTCCAAAGATGCACTGAAGAGCCTATTTTCAAGAACTGACCAGTGAAAAAACTTCCAAACTATTGCCAGAGCCAGTAAGATGGTGAGGATAACTACATTTAAAAGACCTGAATGGTAGGAAGCAAAGAAATAGCAAATGTTTCTTTCACAATACAAACAATTCAAGAAGTCATTTTACACAGGTAGAGTGGACTCCACTTCAAAGATTAGCCATGAAAGGAACGAGCTGATTCAAGTGATTTCCGTGCACCAAACCAGGAGCCAAGAACACAGGACAGGTCAGCACCTCCAGCCCCTGCTCAGGCAGAACATTTTGGCACAACAAACACAGGAAGTCTGTTCCAGAAGAGACTTTTGCAGAACAAGGGGATTTTATCACATCCCTCTTGTATGAGCTGCTGCAAAAAACCCAGAAGAGATTCTGCCACGGGCTGATGGACTTGCAGACAGACACAGCAACAAGTCTCACAGCAGGACAGGAGCAGGGACAAAACACCCTGGGACTGCAGGTCCTCCTTTACCATGTGTTTAGTGACAGTTCATCCTGCAAACACTCCCCCCCCCAAATCCAGCCCCCTCAAAGCTGATGATGGACACCAACACACAAGGCAGTGTTTTATAGTTATCAGCCTTTCCCAGGACACACACTGAGTCTGGATTAGCTGGATCAGTCTGGATCAGCCCCTCTCCCATTGCTGACAGTGATTTAGGTCAGCAAAGCCTCACCTGAGCCAGGAAACATCACTGCTCATGTTCATCTGCCCAGGAGGAGGTGCCTCAGCAAGGAGAACTCCTCTTGTCACTGTCACACAGTCATGACAAAGTTGTTCCCAGCACTCCTGCACTGGCAGCTCTACAGAAAATTTTCTTCACCTCAGCTGCAACCACAGTTATTTCCTCCCAGGGGCTCAGGACTTGAGCCACAGCTTTTTAAAGAGATGAGGCACAAGATACTTCTCCTTTTGGGAAGCTGATGTTTAAAAATCAGAAGCTATAGAATCACAGAGTGGTTTGAGTTGGAAGGGACCTTAAAGGCCATCCAGTCTCACCCCCTCCCGCTAGCCCAGGTTGCTCCAAGTCCCATCCAACCTGGCCTTGGACACTGAGAGGAATGGGGCAGCCACAGCTTCTCTGGGCAACCTGTGCCAGGGCCTCACCACCCTCACAGCCAAGAATTCCTTCTGCCTCCACAAACACAGTTCACTTCTGGCTGCAGATGAAAAGACTGGGTAGTGAATTCAGAGATCATTCCATATTCCCAATGAATTTTTAAAAAAATTGACAACTCAGTTCCCCGTGATCAGACAAATCTGTCCATCAGCTTCACCCTCTGTCCACTGAAAGGAACCTTCCTGCGTTTTCCACATCCTGGTTTGGTGCAAGGAAACTTTTTCCCTCAACACGTCCCATTCCTTTAACATCTGGTTCTTTAGAAAGTGCTTTTCTGTACAATTAAAATTAGTACAAAAAACCCAACTCACTGGCAAAGTAGAAAGAAGGGCCTGTCTCCTTGCTGTATGGTATTTTGGGACATGCTGAATTTGGGAAATAGAAAGGTAAATTAGCCTCTTGCCACGTGCATACTTCCCGTCCTCTGGAAAGGTCAGTGTCAGTTTTAGGTATTTTTAAATTTTTTTTTTTAAGACTGTAGAACCATGCAGATAATTTATTTACTTAGGTGCTATTAGAGCTAGATATTTAGTTTTACAAATGAGTGGAGATGAAACACAAGTCTCAAGTAAGCCTTCCTTCTTAACTGTGACACTGAGGTCTGCAGTTCTTAATTAAGACTTAAACTTTATGGCAATTCATGGTCTCTTACAGTCCACTGCAATAAGAAGGTTAAAATGTAATTACACTAAAGCAGAAACTGGCCCCTTGCTTTTTCACCTATAACACTGTCATTCTGAACAGTTCCAAGACACCTTTGGTGACTGGTTCACTCTTAGTCCCTGGAGAATCCTCTGAAGTTTATATTTTATCCACCATTGTACTATCAGGGTAATAGAATTTACTCTACTGCTGAGACAGAAACCAGATAAAGTTAGAGACAACACCAGACCAATAAAACATATGCAGAAGGGGAAAGGGGAAGGGAGAATGGGGACAGGAATGAGAGCACAGAAAACAGGAAATGCATCTGTGTAAAACCAAGGTCTGGTTTTACACAAGTTCTTAAACACAAAAGTTTTTCACAGGACTCCAGCAGTTATCTGGAAACAATTCAGCTACATGGAAAACTAACACAAGTATGGACAGATCTACCCTTTACTTGGATAACCACATTTGCTACCAGTGGCAGAAGACTGGTTTGGTCTTCGTGTGACACACCAAGGAACCAAACTGCAAACCATGGCCAACAACTCCACCAGCCCCACACCAGCGGCACTGGGAGGCCACACAGAGCCAACAGCTGCGAGACAGACACATAGAACGTTCTGGAACCAACAGCTGAGCAGGGTAAGAACAACACCTCCACGTTCAGGGGGGTGAGTGTGGCAGGTAAAGGTGTGTGCACTGCTCTGCTCCAGCACCGCAAACTTCCCCAGACAAGGATGGCTCCGGAGCTGAACTGTGTCACAGACGTGTTATTGCCTGGCTGGGAAGAAGCTGCTTGGACATTGTCCTTCCCCACTGTGTTTTGAGGGGAAAAACCCAATGATTTGAACACTCCTCCATCCTGTGTTTAGCTGGATTTACTGGGACCATGCTCTGCTTCTCTCTTGTCAGCAGTGGGTCGTGACACTGGAATGACTGGCAAGGAAATCCCAGAAGTGCAAGAATATTCCATTAAACAGCATCAGACAAAAATACTTTTCCTTAAAATGGAAGAGTGCTTATCAACAAGTGTAGGTCACTGATGTCGGATTCAGCCATCTCTCCACATGACAGGAAGGAAAACAACCCCTAAATATTTCAAGGTTAAGGCATCAACAGGGATTTTTCTTCACTGGCAGGTTGTTACTATTTGCCACAGACTTTCAACTTGTCCCAAACCATTAGTGAAGGTGGAGTTTCAGATCTTACCACGAAATGTTTCACACCTTAAGAATAGTTGATAAGCAGTGCCCCCCAACCCCCATATCTCAGAGTGGTGGTCCTTGTAAACATCTTCTCTTTACCACATATGTAGGAAAAAAACTGAGTGAATTTTGCAAGAATTAACTCAAACAAGCACCAATACCTTGAAGGCTAAAAGGGCAGCATGGCCCACTGAATCCTGGTATCAATGGGGGGTGTTAAAAATAGGTAGTAATATATTTTTAAAAAAATCAAATAGCGATTTTAAAGAGCCAAAAGGGAAATTGTTTGAGCAAGTGCTCCAGAAATCAAAAGCAGCAGTAGTGGTTGTTTCTCAGGAAGTTGTTATTCTGTATTTTCAAATTATTTTTAAGAGAGGACCAGCATCAAAGTGCATGGGTGCATTTAGTTCAAATGTGGGTAAACTTAAATTTCCCAAAACACAGAACATAAGTTATGGATATGTTCTCATAGTCACTCAGGCAGATGTGAACGATTCCAGCACGTTGTTCTTTAGCAACGGACTCCAGAAGCAGCTCAGATTTATCACCTCAGGCATTCCTGCATTTTCCCAAGTGTTCACAGATCGATAAACGAAGGTGGAGTGAACATGTCACAGCTGGACACACTTTGAGGAAGCACAGTCCATCTGGGCAAGGTCTTCAAGCACTCAGCACACGGAAGACTTGCAAAGATCTGAACTGAAACGGTGCTGCAGAACATCAGGAGTCATCCCATGTGTAACTGTCACCTCGGTGGGTTCAGGGTGCATTTGACTCAACTCATATTCACCAAACACAAAAAAAAGTGTATCCTACAGAGTTCGTGATCCAGCTGGGTTGAATGGTTTCAGTAACAAAAATTTCAAGCACTCCATCATTTACTGGAAGGTGGGAGAACGTTTAGAAGAGTCACCAAGTAGCTACTTGAAAGAGCACAGGAGGACAAGCCACTTCTGTTAAATTACGTGCTCTGGGGAAAGGAATATTTAATTACATGGAAGGAAATACCAAAGAATTCTCAAGTTTGACCCAACTTAGTTGTTTGCACTGGTAGGTAGTCACATACCTACAACAGACAAGCTGCAAAACCAACACAAAATGAGATCTAACAGCTGTAAATTAGAATATCAGTGAAAAAACTATTCAGACATCTGATCAAAGCCAGTCAAGGGAAGGGGTTTATGCTTCAATGTTGTAGAACCCACTGATTACAGAAGATAAGGATGGTGCACAATTGCTAGGGAGTCACATGCAACCATTCTCAATCAAATCTCCGATTATCTCATGTTTGGTTTTATTTTAATTAGAATTTGAGAGGAGAGTTTTCACCAATAAAGGTCTGAAAGCCTTTGATCATTCACTTTATCGGAATTCTATTTAATCTAATGAAAAAGCAAACAGAAGATCTGTTTACATGGACACCTCAAGCACAAGAGTTGAAAAGATCAAAGTAATACAATTAGCAAGGACCTGTGAGAGAAAGATTAATCTCTACAAGTAACTTCCATTTCAGCTTCAGCACAAATGAGTTCAAATTCTTCCTCCAAGCGTCAAAAAAAGGTTTCTCTCTGTTATTTTTATTTCTTAACTCTCATTACCATCCCACTGCAGAGATCTGACAGGATGTTCTCAGCTGGGTAAGACATTTTTTAAAGTTAGAATTCATTTCACACTAAACTCCAGATTCTTACTTTGTAAGTTTTCATGACACATCATGGACTTGTATTAAGGATCAGTGTAAAACTAAGCACCGAAAACATACAGAGATGTCTAAAGGTACAGAAAATCTTTTATTAGAATCTAAGTCAATATATATGTGACCCAATAAAACTTTTCCTCAGATGCTATAACAAGTATTGAAATGCCATGTTTTCAAGAGACCATCTGCTGTTTTGACATTTTATGACAATTCCCAAGCCTTTAGCAACCTTGACTCTACCTCTTTCAATAGCATGTTTTGCAGGGAGGTTTTTTTTTTCCTCCAAATTGGGCCTTGATTTATCATACATTTATAATGCTTTAGAAGTTCTTGCACATTTTACTTTGTCACAAGGTAACCCATATTTTCAGCACTTCACTGTAAGTGAAATATGCCCATCTGATAATGCTGGAGACTAAGTGTCAAAGTCAGAGCAACACACGAGCTGTTCCATAGACTTAGTCTTGACTTACCAAAAAAGAAAGGTAAGTAACACATGGTTTATTTTGCTTAAACAGCAGAGTTCATACTGTTAATAATGCCAGTAGTATCATAAAGACAGCATTTCACTAGTTGCCAGAACTAAAGTCAAGTTTGAAACTGAGGTCGTAGCCTTGCAATAAAACAAGTACTAATTATCATCAAGAAACAAACGAGGGATGATGGATCAAGAGCATCAAGAGAACTTGAACAAACTTCTTTCAGCAGATATTCTTTAGCAGCTCCCAGGTTGAAATCTCATCTTGGTCACTGGCCTCCTACTGAAATCAGCACACTTGAGTTTTCATCTGAACCAGTTTGGCTCAGCTTTCAATGCTTTGCTCATCAGCTTATGAAACATAAACCACATCTACTGAATGATACCCATGTTTGAAGGCTGAGATTAAGTACATCCCTGCACAAGGTAAGGACTTAAAAAGTTACATATAACACAAAACGTTTCCTACCATACATAGCATGTGTCTGTTCATGCGCACCGTACTGTGTTGCAGAGGAAGATACTAAACCCGGCTGTGCGTGTGCTGGTGGGGCCATCATCCTGGCATTGCCCTGTATTACAGGGCTATAAACATGAGGATGCTGCAGGCAAAAGGATAAAAAAAAGCAGACATTAATTGGGGAACCATCACAAAGAAACTCGTGTCATCTAAACAACTGCAATGTTCGAAAGGGCAAAAGCTCGGCCTTACTGGAGTGCAGAGCAGCTGCTGAGATTATCCAAATCTAAGGCCTAGAAACTGATAAAAATTGGCATATTGAATTTTTGCCACTCTAATAATGTAGCAAACTTAGGTATGACACAGTATATTTATCCAGGTACACATGTATATTTAAAAGCTTTTCAAGTAAGGAGTCAACCAACTAGGTTATTTTTAGAGCACTTAACCAGGAGATGTGCTGGCCACGACCTAAAGAAATTCTTCAAAGAGTTAGAAAGTTGCATCAATAATAAATACCAACTTCTAAGTTGCCCTGAGAATTTGTTACGACCTTAGAAGTTGTTCTGACCTTAAAATTTGTTCCAGGCTTTGAAGCACTCTACAAGCCCCCCAAGTGTGCTCTAGAACCCAGAAACTGTTCAGAGTGACTTATGACAGGACATAAAGGGGTATTTAGGTCTGAGCCACTTTATTATTTCTGGTTTTATGGATCAGGTGCATGAAAAGACTCTTACCTGAGATTGGTAGTGTGGCACATGCTGCACAAGAGGCTGATTAGGAAACTGTTGGGGACTATATGCAACATACTGTGTTGAGTAAGCAGGTGGAGTAGCTACAATTGGAGGGCCTGCTGCTGAGGCAGGATGCATCATGGTGCTCTGGTGGTGTTGGTCTTGCCGCTGCTGGGGCATATTTGGTACTAAAAAGCAAAGAGTTCCTCACATTAGAAACAGAGGATGAAGAATGATCATCTTCCTGAAAGGTTTTACACTATAATGTCACTGTGACCACGTGGAATATCCTCACCCCTCATCTTTAACCATCTATTAGGGCTCTAGCAAAAAGGAACAGCATGAAAAAGAGTTTTTTATCACTGCCTTTGGGCCATATATCGGGCCACAAACCCAGCCCTGCTTTTATTGTGAAGGAAGGAGGAAAGAAAGCTGGACGGACAGAAAGACTCACAAGAATCAGCAATGGAAGAGAAAGGTTATTTCAGGATACCTAAATTAATAAATTTGATCCTGTCCCCTTCAAAAGGCTTAATTCACCCTCTATGGGAACTACTCAGCCACTGTTCCATCAACTGGAAATCTGAGTCTGTTAAAGTCACTCATGCTTATGGCTGAGGAGAGCAGAATAAAGGTCTCCATGCAGGCACAATTTGAGGTATTCACATCTTTTGAGCTCTATGCTACCCCTAAGGACAGCAGAAAGCAACTTTTAGGTCACAGACAACACTGAAGGGGACAAGACAACCTATAAGAAGAGGAGCAGGAATAATTAAGAGGGAAGAAAAGACGAAAAAAGCATAGCAGTGTAGTGTGGGACTGCCTGAACCATCCTGGTAAGTGACCACCCAACCCACAGCAGTGAGGAGCTTGGAAAAAACTAATTTAGCCTACAAAGCACTGGGCTTGAGAGCTCCAGGTGAGCTCCAGGAGAGCTCCAGCCTCCTGCAGTCAGGCTGCAACTACTAACTAAACTACCCCAAGCACCTGTAAACTCCACTGCAGTGGGCAATGTAGCCAGACCCCTTAGGGAGAGGAAAGGAGATGTCAGTAAATTCACTCACTGATGGTTGTATTTACTCTGCAAATCAACAATAGAAAGAAGTAAATACAGGAGGCAACTTGAACAGCATAAAGGCACTGAGCTGTAACCCAGGCAGCTCCCTCAGGGCTATGCTGCACACAGATGGATATGCAGAAAATACTGGAGCTTTAAAAAGGAATTCAGAATTGGAGCTGCCTCACACAGCAAATGAGTACTCAGCAATGTACTTCTGATTAAAACAGTGCTACCAATGAAAAGATTTCACAGTGAAGTTACTGTGTTTTAACACAGAAATACATTGCAGGGGTTTGTCTTCCCTACGTTCATAAAGGCCACTTGTTTGCTTCTGAACAGCAGGATTGCTCTTGGAAACAATCTCCCCCTCCAGCGACTGGAGCTGCAGCACTGGATCCCGTGCTCAGGAAGCACTGGCTAACACTGCAAGAAGGAATGAACTGTGCAGAGTTAGAGCCTTCCCTGAAACAGGACTAGAAAAACACTCTTCTGTTCCTTCTCTGCACTGCACAGGGAGCATCTCCCACATGTTCTGTCTCCACAGACATGGGTGTCACTTGTTAAAAACATGGTATTGTTGGTCCAGCTGTTCATTACTGGGGTAGAAGGAACGCAGAGGAAAAAACTGGAACCAGCAGTGAGTTTTTTCCAGAAGAGCAGCAGAGCACACTCTTCCTGAAGAAAGACTGACTTTGCTTGTTGACAAAACCCCTCTATTAAAGCACCATTCAGTGCTGTAAATCAGTACAGAAGTTCCCTTTAAACAAACCTATAATATTTATGAAATATAGGAGATGATCAGCTTACCCTAATGCTCCAAGTAACAGAGACGTTTTCCTGCTTGTCAAATCAGATTCCAAACCAAGCAACTCCCCATAACTCAAACTTAGCCTGTTTTGGCTGAATTAGTTTATCTAAAAATCCATTAGTATTTCCACTTACTTCCCTTCATTAAAAATAGCATTTAAAATATCAATCAAAAACAAATTAACATGGATTAGAAAGCACACAAACAGCTCTAATTTCTCCATGCTGCATGCAGACTGAGAACCAAACAGGCAGTATTATTCTCACCTTTACCTGCTCTATATGTCTTGGCTTGGTTCACTGGCATGGGCGTCATGGGAATAGGATACAAAGGCTGAAACACAAGAAATTGAAATCATGATATTCCTTTAAAAAGCCAGTGTGTGTTGGGGTGGGGGCCCCACTCAGCTTTGATGTGTTTTACTCTGTTTTGTTACATGGTTTAGTGAACTCTGCCTAACCTGTGAGGTTTTCCTGGACCCCTGTCAGTAAGTCTGCATGGACAAACAAAGGAGACCATATGGTTTGCAACAACCAGACAAGGAACACTACTACTGCAAGCAGTGGACTAAATCAAACAGCTCTGCAACAGCTTTTTTTTATAAAACTGTGTCAGGGGAGGTTTAGGTTGGATCTCAGGAAAAGGTTCTTCCCCCAGAGGGTGGTGGGGCACTGAACAGGCTCCCCAGGGAATGGTCACAGCCCCAAGGCTGCCAGAGCTCCAGGAATGTTTGGACAACGCTCTCAGGGACAGGGTGGGATTGTTGGGGCGTCCTGGGCAGGGCAGGAGTTGGACTGGATGATCCCTGTGGGTCCCTTCCAACTCAGGATATTCTATGATAACAGAGCTAGATTTGAAATCCCAGTGATCCCCACAACAACCAGAAACTAGTGGGGACTCAGCTGGAAGCTGAGGACAAAGAAACAGTTGCTTAAAGAGAGTGAGACTGTGCTTAGAGATTAACGTTAAATAGGAGCTGCTGGAACTGAGAAGTGTTTGAGACTATTTGAACATCCTGACTGAGGGAGCACTGGGAAAAGCCAGTATTTACACAGCTAAAACTTAACAACAATCTCATTTATGTTTACAAGCTGTACCACTTCACTGTTTTAACTCAGAGCTCCTCAGTTGGAACTAGATGATATTTCAGGTCCCTCCCAGCCCAAACCATTCTATGATTCCTAAGTCTCCTCAACGTCCTGGCAATCCCTGTGAAGTGTGGAGGAGTTTGCAGCACTTTACCTGCACGCCTGGACTCACTGGAACCGGGTACATCATATTTGGTGCAAAACAAACAGGCTGAGTGTACACAGGGGTTGGCTGCTGATGACCCACCATGGAGGGGCTGGGTTGAGCTTGCGGACGAGGGGAGGTTGGTGTAGTAGAAGGTTTCGGCTACAAACAGAGTTGAGCAAAGCACAGGGCAAGATTAGTCTGAGTATCCTCCAAGGAAAAGCTCTGCTTATCAAGATCTACTCGAAGGCAGCGTTAAACAGCATCAAACAACTTACTTGAGCAAAAGATCGAGGGTTGAACTCTTTAGCATTAGGATTAAGTGTTGATTTTCTAACTTGCCTAAACATAAAAAACAAAACATTAAGTTTGGCATTATTCCCTTATGAGCATATCTGCAATTAATAATGTAAGAAATACCTCATTTCCATCTGTGAGTCAGATTTCTGAGAACTCAAACACCACATGACATGCAAAAAACCACTCTTATTGACAGGGCTGTTACTACATTTATTCATAAATTTTTTCCTGTTGTTGATGCTAAAGCTCATGTGAGCCAGGAAAACATTTAAATAAGCTTTTAGACAACATATTACACATTCACACCAGCTTTTTCTACACAAGGCTAATTGTGCTTATTCTAAAAGGCATAATTACTCACTCAGAAGTATCCTTCTTCTCCTCTTTATCCTCTTTATCTTGTTTACTTCCAGGCCCAGATGTCTGCACACCTTGGGAAGTCACCTCAGGCCCTCGCTTTTGCTCAGAGTTGTTACTTATGGAAGGAGAAATACTGGGACTATTGGGTTTGCTACTGCCACCACTGGAGTTGGTGTTACTGCCAGGTTCTATGATAGATTCTTTAGGGGTGGATTCTGTCTTTTCTTTAACTACATCTCTTGATTTTTCCCCCTCTCGGGTTTTGTTTAGCAGCTGATCCACTGCATCTGAAGAGGAACTTGACTGTAACTGAAAAAAACCCAAGGAATATATTCAGTAAATTGATATACAGAACTATGGAGAGACAATCTAATGCTGTCACATACACAGAGTAAAATACAGTCCCACAGGCCTCAATCATCTGGAAATGACCTTTTAAAACATATATTTCCATTTCTACTAGGAAAGAAATCCATGAACATTGACAATGTTTAAACCTGCACTGAGCAAGAAGCTGTTCAGCAATTCAACTGACCCATATGTTGATTAGGGAGTGACAGGAAAGCTTAGGACAACCCTCTGGACTCATCTGTGCTGTGATTTAACAGTAACACTTGAAAAGTTAACCTGATTTAATAAACCATTATGGCCAGGAAGTAAGTAATATGAATTCATCTTCAATTTTCCTCAGCAAAACTCTTCATTTAATTTTGCAACAGCTCCTCCATATGGAGTGTGTGATAATTATTTGTACCTAATAATCAAACAGGTTTCAAGTCCTATTTTCAGTGTACAGTCAATATTCACATTTATGGGTATTAGGCAATTGTACTAGCAAAAGTCAGCATTGATTTTCCAATATCTGGTATGAATTCTTACAGATATTTTCATAAATTAAGCACAAGTATAGAGACATGTTAACATATGTAGTGTATTCAATTCATTAAAATAATCTGGATGCACATGAGAATTATGACACAATTAACATAGAGAAACTTACCCTAAAGTCATTCTTAAATTTCTTTAAATCATCAATCTGTTTTCTATGCTCTGAAACAATTGGAGAGACACCTGCCAAATATAAGACCAACATTGTCCAGGCATTTCTAATACAAGAAATATAAATATATATATATATATACACACACACATATACATATATATAACACCTACACATTACTAAGTTTGCAGAAAGGTAATGTTTGCATATATAGAGATGAAAAACAGTGATATAAGTGCATTTGTAATTTGGTACAATTCCATGAGCAGACAGAAACACTCTGTGAAACCACAGCATTACATAACTGACTTATCTTTAGTTCTAATGCACCACACCAAGGCAGAAGCCCTGAGGTGCAGGGACTGCAGAACTCACTGAACACAAAGCAAAATGCAACAACCCCCCCCCCCCCAAACACACACTGCCAGTGTTTCAAAACACAGCAAGTAAAGGAGAAACACTGCTCAAGGTGAGCTTTATGGCTGGACTCCATCCTAAAGGTCTTTCCAACCTGAATCAATCCATGATCCCAAGTTCAAGGATGTGAAAAGATTTTTTTGAGAACAGTGAACAAGCAGTGTTGCATTAAAAAACAAATTTAAGGCATAGCAGGAAAATGCAGAGTCAGAAGAACTGTGCTGGCCATGATGCTCACAATTCTTGTGAGCACAGCTCTGAGCAGAAACACATATTCAGTCCAAAGGCAGCTAAAAACCAGCTCTGTGAGCTGGGAAAAGAGAGAAGGAAAAAAAAAAAAAAAAAGAAAAAACCAAGGGAAATCACACTATCCACATGAGCATCTCTACACTTTGTGCTGATGGAATGAGTCACAAACAACATTTAAAACTGCAGTCCTGCCACTTGACAACTGCACGACCAAATTTTTGCTGTAGAACACCAGATTGTTTCCAAGTCTTCCTAAAAATGCCAACTAAAGAAGCCAGTACAGCAGGCTTAGTGTGCAGAATTCCTACAGCACTCAAGTACAACCAAAAGCTTTGGATACAAACCTTTGTTTTCAGGTTTAGGAAAACTAGGAGAAGTCTCACTTGGCTTTATATTCTCCTTGTTTCCAGTTGCAGAATTTTGCCTCTGGTCCTGAAGCCTGGTATCTTTAGCTGGAGAAGAAATGGTCCAAGTTATTCTCTTTTACACAACTCAAAATGACCAAAGAGAGATGGTAAGATAAAAACAGGAGAGAGATTAAGCTTGATTTTAGTTTAAAAACCAAAAATCTCTGAAGTTACACGTTTTCTGCTACCTAGTTGGTGCCTGGAGGATCATCCTTGCCCCTTCCCCACCTTACTGTCTTTAAGCCAGATTATAAAGTCCAGCTGAACTCATCCCTCTCATCATATACCAAACCTTGACTAGGCTGAACAAACTATAAACCAAGAGTACAGTACTTTTAAGTCCAAGCTCTTCAGATAGAATTCGACAACCATTTGAGAGTTCTTAGACATTTGACTGTGTCCTTGAATGTTGGGTTTTTTCCCCTATTTTTGCTATGTTCAAAATTGTCTCTGAAACCAGTGGCCTATGATTCTTTAAATTAGAAAAGAGCCAAGAACTCAGTTTGAAAAAAGAAATTCTCAATTAAGTCAGACACTTGTAAGCCCATCTCCCTTAAAGGGCACAAGAAATCAAGCACAGACTCAACAAAAAGCCTCCCTCCAAGCTTAGTTTCAAGTTGGCACAATGACAAAAGGGGAACTCACAGTAAAATTAAATGCATCCCAAGAATTTCCATTATTTAGAAAGGAGTTTTGCTCTTTCAAGGCAAATTCCTTGTCAGGGATTAGGGAAAGGGAGAATTTGCAACCTACCTTCGTTGGAAGGGGTGACTGCTCTGTTGGATGCAGGGCTGGCAGGTGTAGGAGAGGCAGCTGGAACAGGCATGGCAACAGATTCAGTGGGAATAGTACCAGGCTGAGGAGAAGGCAGAGCTGGTCCCATGGGAGTGCTGCTCTGCCTTGGAGACCTAGGCCTGTGTGTTTTAGGGGATAATCTCGGAACTAGAAACAAACAGGAAAAAACAGTTATAGGATGAGCTTCCTCAGCTGCTCAACAGTTTCTAAAATGGCTAAAAACATGCTTTAAAATACTTTTTAGAGTAACTGAAAACCTGTTTACCTTTCAGGTACATCTCCTAGTTCTTTACAACGCAGCATTTCAGATAAGTGGGGTGATTTCTCTGCAGACTGGCCCCTAATACACATCACTGCCCTCTCAGTCCCACTGTGAAGCTGAAAAATGCTCCCCAGCCCCCCCAGAAGTACAACTACAAGAGCTCACATTAACACAGTTTCAGGCAGAACACAAAAGGTGGGCAGGTCTCCACACAATCAGATGTAAAACATTTTTTTTAAAAGGGCTGAAAAAACCCCTCCATTTTCCGGCGTCCTCTTTTGGAGGTTTGCCAGCTGGAAAAAAAACAACACAGCCTATTGAAAAAAAGGAATAGTTGATGTATATTTTTGCCCCTGTGTTAAAGCAGCAAGGAAAGTTGTGTATTCTTTAAATAAGAAATTTAAACAAGTTGTTTAAACCTCCTGCTTCCTGCTCATCCCACTGTGGCAAGTTAGTGCTTTATGTCACATATTAACCCCCAGTGAGTGAGGAAAAAGAGAGGTAAGTGGTTTAACAGTCCTACTTGCATGTTAATAATATATAAAGTGGGGTGTGGGGAGCAAAGATGAATCAGAAATAATGCCAGAACACAAGAGTTTAAATCTTTTCCACAAGGCAACAGGTCTATGTGGGTCTAATTCATACCTTCCTTCTGAAAAATGCATTCCCACTACACTCCTCTAGAATTCTGCACTGCTAAGAAGTACCCAAAAAGGATCTAAAAAGGACCAAACTGTCTCTCACCTGCCCAAGGAAACACCCAGTTGCTCACAGCCCACTAGAACATGGCCTCAACCTAAAAGCTCTGGACTAGGGCCTGTGTCACAAGACTGAGCTTGAAAAGTCAAATATTCAAAAAAACCCCATTAACTGATTCAAAAAAAGGAGACACTGACTACAGCTGCTCCTACAGTAGACAAGAACAACATCACCACTTAAAATCCATGTAATTTCTAAAGGAAAAATATATCCAACTTAACTTGAGCATCATTTTAACACCAACCTTCCTCTATGCAAACACCTCCTTCAAAAAACCACAGCCCAGCCACACTGCCACTGACCAAACCCAGTGATGCCATGGAATGTATCTAACTTCTCCTGCCTCCTCCAGTAACTCTCCTCAGAATTAATCCTTTCAACAACTAATTCCCACATTTTTCCTCCCTCTCTCTTCACACACCACCTGGCCCTGCAATTAGGACAATCCTGCACTTGAAGGACCAACTCACCAACTCTTTTACTGGGAACATCCTTCTCCCACTAAGCTAAGTCAGCCCAGGATTTGGTTATTCAGAGCCTGAATTGTCTGGAAAGGCAGGATTCTGCTGAGCATTCCCACTCTAAGGTCCCCCTGCAAGCCATCTGCAATAAGCCAAGCTTTACCTACCCCCACTGACAACTGATGACCACGTCCCACCTGAAGGGCTGCCTCGTGCCACTGCAGCAGTAGATGCTTCCCCAGGTGCATTATGAGATACAAATTCTAAGCCACTTGAAATTGTACCCCTACCAGTAGAGACTCTGTGACCTCGAGGGTGCCGTTGAGCCTTAGGAGACATCCGTGGAGGCCCTGGGGAAAGAAAAACAACCCACACAGTTAAGTGAAGCCCGGCACTAGGAGTATCCAAACATACTATCTGCTTTTAAAACTGGATCTCATCTCATAACTCTCAAAAACATACAATGTGGTCTTCAAACTTGGATTGCATCTCATAACTCTCAGTAATTCAGTAATAAAGTCAAGCAATTTACACTGACATTGACTAGAACCAGGGATCCACCAGACTAAAAAGGCCGAGCCACTGGTCCAGCCAGGCTGCCAACACTCATCACCTTGCTAGGCCAGCTCTAAATGGATATTTAGAAGCTTTATCAGCCTCGAAACAGGTGTGCGAGTCCTGCATTTCAAATATTTGAATCCAAGCATCCAGCAGTGCTTAGTGCAAGACAAGCCATAAGGGTTGGTGGCCCAGCTCGCCCTGGACAAGGGCAATTCCAATGAAAAATTTCCAGTGCTTTTGTCAGGTGGGCAGTGATCCCAACCATTCACAGTCCCCACGGGCTGGGCGATGCTCCGGGGGAATTTGAGCAGGGCATTCTGCACCGAGGCTCAGCGGCTGCAGCCGCTGCCACAATTCATTCCCGAGTCAGCAAAACTGCAACTGAACGAGTGATTGTTGTCCCAAGGTTCAAGTCATGCATGTTTAACACCAGGAGCCAAAGCCATAGGAGAGTACAGGAGTTCTGAACAGCTTCTGCAGCTGCCACACAACAGTTAAGCTCAACTCTAAGCAGCAATATGGTTTTTACATCCTAACAAACGTTTTCTTTACCAGATCAGACTCAAATGTTGATACTTGAAAAGGAAAAACTTTGTGAACAAAACATGATCCGGCTGATTTTTTTTGTCATTTTTAATGTAGGTCAATAATAGTGGAAAGTTCAGATAATGGCTTTTTGGTTTCAGATAAGGTTTTACAATATGAAGCATCTCTCTGGTTACATAATCTTTAAACGTCAGCCTCTATTTTACCCATGAATCTCAAGTACACTTCAATCCAAATTATATACAGGTGAGGATTTTAAAGAATACACATTTCCCAGCAATAATCTCCTGGCAGCAGGAATTAAACATTGCAGTAAGCAGCAGTTCAGTGCAGGCCTGACAAATCAATCACAGGGGCTAAGAAAATAATTGAGTTTGCAGGTGGATTCTCAGTATCTGACTATATAAAGAGCCATAACAAATGGACAATAGGAGGCCAGACACGTGACCATCATCCACTTTTTGGTCATGGACCACCCTAGGCATTTATCAGGCTGCAGAACAGTGTTACTGCTTCAGTCAGTGGGATGATTGTTCTCTCACAGAACCAGTTTGCATTTTCCAGGCTTGCTAAACAATGCTGTGCAGGGTCTATTTAACTGCACTTAAATAAAAATTGTAAAACGTGATCATTATTGTACCTTGACAGGACAAATTTAGTTCAGATAATTCTGCACACAGTTACCACAGACTCACAGGTCAGCCCTTCTCTGTGTATTATTGACTGCTAAGGAGCTGATTTATTGTTCTGATCGGTGTAAATAGACCTAAAAATTCCCTACAAATTCACCTTTGAAGCAGCTTATCCTATCCCATTCCACAGTGTACTTCTCTGAATCCAGTATTTTTCTTATCATTATTACTGTTGGCTGTTTTACATGCTTCATTATTATCACATGCTCATTATTATTGTTGGTAAGTCAATGATTTTAGTTAAATTTGAAACTGCTTTCTGTGGAACAGCTGTATTAAAACTGGTATTTTATATAAATTTATAGTCAGAAAATAAGAATAAAAGTAGCCCTAAATTTATTCCTAAATTTTAAATTTCTAAATTTTAAATTTCTAAATGTAAATTCCTACATGAAAATTTCCAAATGGAAATTTCTAAATGTAAATTTCCAAATGGAAACTTCTAAATATAAATTTCTAAATCTATCCTAAAGTTTAGTCCTAGAAATGCTCTCTAAAGTTATCAGGTCCTGCATGTTGCTGTATAGGTTAAGTCAAGACACTGAGCAGCGTTTCCAAAGCTGAGTTTAATTTCATACCAACTTGGGAAATTTCACAGCTTTCTTTTATTTTTTTTTTGTTTTGTTTTTGTAAAGCTCTTCAAATTAACACAAACGAAACGAACAAAAAAAAAAAAACCAAAAAAGGTTAATAGAAACAAGTCTGATCAACTAAAGTTAAAACACAAATTACAGGTTAAGTAATGAAGAGGAAACAAAAAAAATAAAACCAAAATAAAAATAAAAAAATAAAATAAAAATAACCACAAATTTTGTCAATTAAAAACTCACGGAGGAGTTATAAACGAAGACGAACGAGAAAAAAAACGAAAAAAAAAAAAACAAAAACAGAAAAAAAAAAACACCCCATGAACAAATTGTGGTATTGTACCTTCTGAAGACATGCGTTTAGGCATAGTAGAGACAGGAGCTGGAGAACCATGAGCAGAGGGGTGAGACGGGGGCCTGGAGGGCCGCGAGGGGGGCCTGGAGGGCGGCCGTGTAGGGGTGGCTGCCCGAGGTGGAAGAGAGTTGGGACCTGACTGGTAGCGAGAAGGTGGGCGAGAGGAAGGAGATGGGCAAGGCGATGGCCAGGGAACACCTGACAGAACAAATGATATGAAGGAAAGTATAAAAACTAAAGAAAAAAAATTATGGGGGGTTGGGGGTCTTGGGAGGGGTGGGGAGGGGAGTTGGGAAGGGGGGGTTTAGGGGTTTGAGGGAGGGAAGGGGAAGGGGGGGGGGGAAAAGGTCAACAGAAAAAAAAAAAAGTAAAAATATGACAAAATGATTTTGCACGTTTAACCCTTTGGGGACTGAGTTTGGCAAGAGGCTCTGCGGGGTTGTTTCCACCACTTTGGGTTGAATTTGGGGTCGGAACAGCACGAGCTCCCCAAAGGGTTAATTAGGATCTACAAATACTACTAAGGAATAGACAGTAAAGTTTGATCTGTTAGCCTGGCATATCAATGCTCTACAGCACCCAGCACTCACCAAGGCCCTTAACAGCTACCAGAGGGTCTCAAACAGCTGGTCACAAACAGCATAACTACACAAAGTGCTACTTGCAAACCAAATGATGAGCAATATCCAGCTAGGAACTGTATCTTTACAAAAAACAGCGGTGTTCAGTGTCTGAATCCTGACATTTATGCCTTTATCAGTTATCTCAAGTATTAATGGAGGATTTTAATCTAGGGGTTCATGGTTTCATAAACAGGGTTCATGGTTTCCAAAACAGAATTAATTGAATTTACAAGCCATTCTGAATATTTTAGGTATATGATGTTAATTCAGCAGAGTAACAGGATGACAGAAACCACAAATACTACGGAAAAATTTCAAGGTTAGCATTGTTTGGGCAAGGCTCAGTTGTTCATCCCTTATACAGCTGACTCTGTCTTTAAAAAGGAAGTCTCACTTACCTTTAGATGTTTCTCAGACTTCCTCTCCAGACAGATCACTTGAGTATTATACATTTTTCATTTATTCACAGCAATTTCACAGAACAGAATTCTTAACTTTTAAGAATAATGCCTCAAGGACAGGCTACTGCTGAAAGCCACCTCAAAAATGGTGTTTTTGGTTTATGGAACACCGACTCCTGCTACGCAGTGCCCAGTGATGTCTGGTTAGTTACTACCCATGTGTACAGCAGAAAATACTCAAATACCCATTTGGAGGGAAGGTTTTGGATTCCTTTTCCTAACACTTCTCTTGTTTCCCATCCCACACCATCATAAAGTCAGCAAGTTGCTTTATTCTTTTCCATGGGAAACAAAACTGATCCATGCACCAGACAGGAAAGGAAGCTTCCTTCTGCCACCCCCCTTTCACTGGGTGTCAGCACTGCTGCTCTCCACACAGAGCTCTGCAGTGGAACACAGAAAGCAATTTTTAATCTTTAAAACCACACTCTGCACCATCATCTAAGACAGAGGTGTCTGAGAAGGAAAACAAATGACATTTCTGCTCTGCAAAGTACAGTGTAGCTAAATGCAGTTCCACTGTAAGTTAAACCCCAGTCCAACTCACCACCTCTGTGTTAAATGATGGATGCTACCCTAGCTTGTGGAATACACATCCTAAACTCACTCCATGTGCAGCTGCAACATAATTAGGCAATTCTCTGCAATGTTATAATGTACATTCATTTAAACTTCAGATACTTGCCTCCGTTAACTACTCTTTGATCTGCTCCAGAGTTTGGGCTGAATTCTGAAGTGTGGGATCCAGACCTTGAGATTGGTGGGCCTGAGCCAGACTGGCCCATCCTTGGTGAGTTTTGTCTTCCACTTCCCCAGGACAGGACATCTCTGTTCCTCTGTCCAGGCGGAATGTATTTATTTTCTCTGAAACACAGCAAACTTCTATCAGTCTCAAGACAGAACTGAGGCACCAAAAATACCTGATGGAGTGCTCTGCTGGTATTTTTTAATCTTTCTCAGATCAAGCTAAAGGAAAATATTAAATACTATCAGATGTTGACCTAACAGTCACCTCATGAATTGGCTTTTGATAGTGACCACACAGTCCACTTTATGAGCCCCCAGACACTGAAGGATTCAGTTGTAATGCCTGAAATTCTCCATGACATACCCAAACCACTGCTCTTTCCTGTAATCTGGTACAAATTCACCATGGTGACAGATCAGAATGGGGAAGTCTGTTCCCTACAGAGATAAAGCAGGGCCAGGCAGAGGTGTACAAGTCAGCCTGGGTGCCAAAACCAGCACAGGATTGTTTACACAAGGTTCCCAACCTGATCAGCCCTGCTGGAAAAGCTCGGTTTCAATGAGCAAACTGCTACAGTCCCAAAACACCGCCATAATTTAAATAAAAATACTATTCATAGTGTATCAAGTACCTAGTGTTCACACCATGTCCTTCTCTTTCATTAGCATTTCTCTGAACAGCAGTATATTTTTCTTCTTCTGTCCTTTCATCATTTTCCAAGGCAACCCGAGCTTTGTATTGGGCACTTGATTCAATTTCCTCTGCTAATTGAGTTGCTCTGGCTTCCCGTTTTAAAAACTCTTCTGAATTATCTCTTTCTAATGGCACCCTAAAAGACAATGGAAAGGAAAAGAATCTCTGAAATGCATTCAAAAGCACAAAGGAGCTACAAAAATTACACAGTGTTAGTTCTAAACAAGTCAAGAGTGAAAAAAATCTTGCTTTTAAGCCAGCAGACTTGCTGTCTTTTTTAGTGTGACAATATTCCTGGACTGGTTTGATACTATGTGCAAATTCAGTGTCTTTTACCTGCCCAGAGAGCTGAGGTCAGAGAGCAGAACTTTTCCACGTGACTTGCAAAAGTCCCAGTCCCTAAAGCTGTGCAAAGGCTCCAACTTTTAACATGGTTGAGAACATCAGGAATAAAAAGCATCAGTCTGTTGTCTGGATAGGAAGTTACTCCAACAGCCTAAATTTGAATTTTTTTAGCTATTTACGCATTGCCAGCAGACACAATCCTACTGAAATTAGAGAGTTACATCCTTAATCCTTTGGTAATTCCAGCCATAGAATTTTCAGCTCTTCCTGAAAAGATGACTGCAACAGTTCAGAGCACAGGACCAGAAGTCCATGACTTCTCATGTCCCAGGACCTCAAACCCACTCATTCCATGTATCCCTCTATAGCAGGTAATGGTATATTGCAGAAAGCATCCCTTGGGAAAGGCACTGAGTCAAAATTCAATACATGAGCACTGAAAGACATAACTAGAGATGGGATTGTACCTGGCACCTCTTTCTGTCCACCCTTCTTGTTTTTCACCTGTCCTAATTTTTGTTCAAGTGTCAGGTTTTACAAAACCCCTTTTCCCCCTGATTTTGACCTGCAAAAGTTGTTCCATCCAACCTTACTTTAGAATAAACTCCATAAAAACACAGACCACAGCTGAGGCTTGGCCCATGCTCTGCTGGGCATTATATAACCACTACTGCTCATATTTTGAATCATATACAGAAGAAAACCAAAGAAAGTAGGTGGAGATACAAGCCAAGTATGTAATAATATATGCAAAACTACTCAAGTGTTGGTGGCAGAACTAGGAAAACAAGTGGCTTTGCCAAATTCCAAGCCAGCACTCGGCCACTGCATCGCAAGTTTTTTCCCCACACACGTATTTTTGGCCAGTCAAGACATATACTGACCTTATCAATGGGAACTGCAAGAATATTAAATCAAAACCTCGCCCTTCAGCATAAAGCCTTGGCTCAAATAAGGTTTGCAGGAACACAAACCTGGTCATGAGCCTCACTGACCTTGTGTTGGGAACATAAGGAAGGAGAATACCCAATAATCCTCATTTATCTAAAGTGACTGAAGAAAAGGAAGGGATATATTGCAACCTAACAGGCAAAGACTGATTTTGTGTTTTCTAAGAGATGAGAGAAAGGGGATGGATAAGATGACATTGTTCAGAACCCTGGTGATGACAGAAGCAGCTGATTAATACATTTACTGAACCCAAACTTGTACCTTGATGCAGTTTGACAAACTATACCTGCTAGTGCTTAGCTCTAGCAAGAGAAAACAATCAAACCATAAATCCTTTACAATCCTGCAGCTGCACATCTAAGCATTTATCAACACTGCTGCTCATCACAGAGTTGGAAAATCAGGAAAAGAACCTCCCAGTTGCAAGTTGTTTGACTAGGAAAAAAAATGGAATTAATTTAAAGCCACCTTCATGTTTTTAATCTGTTTCCATTAATATCCAGAGAGCAGAAAGATGGAAGACTAAAGTTCAAAAGTACAAAAAGTACTTAGAGCAGTGAAGGGAAGGAAAGAACAGCTTCCCCAGGATTCAAACATAAGCCGATTAGGACACTTTGATTATCACCATGTTACAGGTCTGTTTGAACCAAACAGGAAAATCAAACTGCTGAACCAGAGACCTGTAGACAAAGTACACACCAAAAAATCAAAATATCCACTGCCATTCCTTGATATTCAAAAAGAAGTTTCTGCTCTGGGGGTTAAAAGAGTGGGGAAACACTAAAGACATTTCACAATGGCTGCTGAACATCTGCAGTCCATTTGTGTTGCAGTTGCAGTGAACATTATAGCTGCAGACTATTGGGAATAAATCCACACTGCCAGAGCAGCCAGAGCAGGCTTTACACTACTTCTAGATCACAGTTTTTATATTATTATTTATATATAAATTTTATAATTTATATTATAGATCAGGATTGTCATTTATATTTATATTCCAGTTATTATATTGTAACTAAAACTTTAGTTTAGAGCTGGACAAGTCTGCTAAACAAGTCATCCCCAGCACACAACCCCCCCCTTGGTTATCAGCAACTTTTCCACATTCCAGTATCTTCCAGATCGATTGTCTCAATAAAATTAGGATTTAGTCAAACTGCTCTGCTGGGTTAAACAAAACCTATAGGTACAGCAGCTACATAAAGACAAACTCTCGGTTTTCCACCCTATTCCTGGAATAAATAAGCATTATTACATGCCTAAATTCAGCAAACGTTGCAATGGGAATGAGCTGTGCCCATTTAAGGGAATATATAAAGATTTCTACATCAAACTATTCACAGAACGCTGGCAAGGTTTCTTAAGCACTATTCATTCATTGCTTTTTCAGTTATTTGAGTCCACAGCTTCACAAACTATGCAAAATTAGCTGCAGAATGTAAAGTTTGTCAAACCAGGGAGAACATTAAATACAAATCTAATAACAAAATATTTTGGAACTTACGTATAAGAAGATAAACTGCTGTCATAAGTTGATACTACACCATAATTTTCTTCATTGTAACGAAACATGTCATTGGGATCCCATCCATTAGACTAGAAGAAAATGATGCTTGTTTTTCAAAATGACACTGGAAACACATTCCCTTAAAATTAAGGGCTGATGGCAGAAGTTAAAACCTTCTGCCCTCTCTCCTGGGCCTATGAATTCACTGTCCAGATAACAAAGTTATAAAGCCACAATTTGCTTCGTGGAAATTTGCTCATAAGATGCAGATTTTACCTTCAAAAGCCAGTTTTTGGGTGTATTTGTGTGGGGTTTGAGGGTTTTTTCTAAATACATACCCACTCTATACTAGAGTAATACTGGCTAGCAAGAAATGCACACATTAATGTCTTTTTGTCTTTTCCAAAAGGTGCAAATTGACAGTTCTGACTACTAGAAACATCTCTTATTGTGGCAAGTGCTGCAACTTTTCAAATGCACTAATGTAATTACCTGAGACCCAGCACAGGCTAAAGACTCCTGTTGATCTGCACAACCTCCCCCCTTCAGTAAAATTGCTATTGCAGCACCCAAGCACAGCAAGAAATGTTTTGAATATTTTATAAAAGCACTGACAGTATTGAGTGTTCTAATAAATCCCAATAAACTGACAGGAGAACTGTTCTACCCAAATATGCTCCACAGTAACAGGAGCAGATTCTCCTCTAATCAATAACATTGTTTAACACGCTGCAATCTGAATACCTTGCTAAAATAATGCATTCTTGAGTAAAAGCTGGCTATGATATATACAGAAATGGCACTGGAGACCATAATCCTCATCTAATGGTTCATAATCTACTAAAATTGTATCTGTGCTTGGGTTCAGACTTCCATCCATTTCCCCATGTGAAGCCCAGGGACACTGAGCTGAGCACAATCTCCCCATCCTTTCCAAAAGCAGTGACAGTCAGGCAGGGATGCTCTGATTAAACATAAATCACTTTGCTGTATTGCTGAATTTGGAGGCCTTAACAAAAGCTGCTCTTTCTGCCAGTCCCTGAGCCCAACACTCTCTCACCACAGCAGCTGCCATTTGTCAATATTTGCCACGAGTGGCATTTGAAATCCAGCTTTTCTTATTCAAATTGGTAAAAAGTACTGTGGCAGCTGCTGGCAAAGACTGAACATCCACCATCACAGTGCAGGACAGGGATTTTACTCCAAAGTTCATTACTAGATTAAAATTAAGGAATTCTTTCAAGGCTTCTTTTCAGAGAGCACAAAAAAGCAACACTCACCACATCTGTCTCCAGTGCCTCGAGCTCCTCGGAAGCCGTGTTCTCTCCTCCATCCCATGGTTCAAGATCCTTTTCCTTGTGTTCTCCATTGACTTTAGCACTGATGGCTGAATCAGTAAAAGCATCTGCAACAGAGCAGGGAGGGATGGGGGTGAAATCAGTTGGAAAAGTACGCTGGTTTTTATCTGAGGAACAACCAAAAAACAGCTCAATCACAGGCTCAATAATCATCATTCCCCTTCTCTTGCAGCTGCTGCGTTCAACAGGACATTAGAAAGGTGCCTACTTTAAGTTTATAATAACTATGGAAGTCCAGACTAACTTCTAATATATCAAAGAACAGAATTATTTTCAGTTATTTCAAAATATTTTACACCAACTACATGAATATTTGGGGGAAAAAAGAGAAAAAAAGACTGAGGATCCCTGTTCCTCTAGAAAACCCAAGGCTTGTATAATACAATTTTCCAGCCAGCCCACACAACTGCACACTAAAACATTGTGCAAATATCAAAAAAGCATGAACCCAATCCTATTCCCTGAATGGGTAAACTGCAATTTTCCCTTCAAATATCTGAATTTTTTCTATTTCCACAACTTCTCAACACACCAACATGCACACACACATTCCCTGGGACATGAACAGAAGTGTCTTCCCTCCTGACAAAGCTTTTCCAAGCAGCAACTCACCCAAATCCCACAGAAATATTCAGGAACTCTCTCCCTCTTGCTCCCACCAACATATGAAAATAAATAACCAGAAAGGTTGCACTATTGTTTAAAAAAATTATGAAAACATAAAGAAAAAAAAAAGACCACAAGCTATTTTTTTACTTGTTCATGTTTCATTCAAGCCAGACTTAAGAAGGAATAATACCAGAATATTAAAAGTGCTGTATAAAAATATCTAAAGCCACTCACCAAGGAAGCCAAGCTTTTATATTTGTAAGCAACTATATCTCAGAGCTGCCATCCTTAAGCAGAACTTCAAAAAATCAAATTAGCCTGTTATAAGCTTTCAAATAAATAAATCAGCCTAATATAAGTAAGTCTTCAATCCAGAATTTCCTATTATCCTTTACTGATAAAATAAGGAGCAAACATTTCAGACCCTTAGAAAAGCTGCAATCAAACCACCAGGCAGTGCCAGATACAGAAAAACATGGCCTAAATTAACTTTTGGCAAGATCTAAAAATCTTCTCAAGAAAAATGGACTTTAAAGCTCTTACGAAAAGAATTCACAACATATGAAGTTGGCCACTGATGTAACAGCTTTTACACAATCACTGAAGATGTTCTAGAGAGAGGCTGCTGACACTGCTTATTATTCCTGTTTTACCCAATTTCACAGTGAAGTTCTGCATTTATTGGTATGACCTGGCATGAAAATTAACTGTGCTGAGCCTGTCTAATAACATCCAGCACTATCCCATGAAATGCTCACTCAACCCATACACAAAGAACTGTGGGGAAGCAATTAAACATTGTTAATGAGCTTATATGAAACAAAACGTGCCCCTGCCCTACCTATGTGCTGATCCCAAATTTCAGTCACTTCAACTGTCCAGAAGAGCTAAAAACCCAGGCTGACAACAGAAATTATCAACTAACTGCAAGACCCTCTACATGATCCTGCCAAGTCCCACATGCACAAACAAAGAGATTAACTTTCTGTTATATATTATGGGAACAAAAGCATTATGAAAGGCAAGATGCAGAGACACGGTGACTGCCAAAAATTACCTGTTTCTGAAGGAACTACAACAGATATGGAGAGAGGAGGAGTTGGAAGACACCAGATACAAATTCAGGTGGAGTTTTTTATATTATATGGCTGAATTCAGGCAGAGCTGAACTCTTGAGTTCCTCTCAGAATTAATCAAACATCTCCCACCTTGCAAAGATCATTTTCATAGTAAAAACTCAGTAATGTTCTCATTATTAACAGCCCCATTTTGCTTCACAAAGGAACCCAAACTCCTCCAAATAACCTACAGATTTCTAAGTTATTCCGACTTGAAAACATCTCTTCACACAGAGACAACTTCTAAAATATACTGCATTATAGTATATACTATATATATGTTCAAATGTCTTCTGAAACTACACAGCAACACAGTGCTACAATCCACAGTTAACGAGTAGCTAAAAAGCACATTTTTAAGGCTCTTTTATTTGGAAACTCTACATGTACCTTTTCAATACCCTGTAGTTAATTCTGCCTTAACCCAGACAAACCAGAGCTGCTCCTGTCCCAACCACTGTTAATTCAGTGTTTCATGTCTGATTCACTCAGATTGGACATTTTACAGCAAATGAAAGTTGGAGGCTGCTCATGGCACTTTAAAAACTGTGAACTTTGTTTCTACCTCTCTGGGAGTAGAGGGAACTCTTCTCCACTGAGATAAGATAAATATGAGTTAGGAGGCCTAATGGAGACAATCTGTGTTTCACAGCACTGTTTCCTTCATTTCTATTAAATTCCTTCAGGCAAACTCCACACAACTGTGCCATTTTGGATACAGTGAATAAAATACCAGCTTAACAAGACTCATCTACTCAACCCACTAATTTTCTTATTTAAACAGCCACATAAACATCCAGCAGTGCTGTTATTGTAATGACACAGATGAACTGAGGGAAAAACGAGTCAAAACAAAAACTCCTCTATCTACCAAATGTTACAGGTCTGAATAAGATGTGTACAGTCACTGCTCTGCTTCCTAGTAGAATCCAGTGTATCATGGGGAACCTTCACTACGCTGCATTTCTCATTTTAGAATGACAGTCACAAGCGAGACTGCACCAGTTTAACCTCTACAACTCAAAGAAGTCCAGAGTTAGGAGAAATTCAAGCTACAAAGGCAGACTTCCAGTCAGACAATGTGGTCTCCAGAGCATCCAGGCAAAGTTTAAATGTAGCAGAACGGTACCTCAAGGCACAGATCACTATTTTCCTGGAACAAACAGCCTGGCAGACACACGGGAGACCAAGATTAAAAACCCAGCAAGTCAAACAAGCCTCCACCAAAATTAATGAGCAACAAGATTGAGAACGTATGTAAAAAATTCTAAAAATAAAAGTTTCCAAAACAAAAACACTGTTCTTATGATTATTAGCAAAGTAGGAGCTAAAACATGAGCTGCTGCTCCAAGTGCTGACTGGCAGAGTAATAACAGACAAGACACTGCACAGGCTCAGCCTCCCCTTATCTGGTGCCTCTTATCTCTGAGCTGTTGAAGGAGCAATTCACATGACACCTTGACACGGCCAAATTTTTAATCAATCCCTTTTCTACACCGTAAAACCCAAGTTAAAGATCAAACAAAACCTGGTGAAACAAAGGGCTGGAGCTGTAACACTCAATTAGTCCCCACTGCCTCTGTACCTGCTTAATGTGACATTTCCTAAGCAAAGGAGTTGGGTATCAAGGATCTACTTCTGTTTTAAAGCCTGGTAACTGGAAAAAAATCCCAAGGACAAGAGAAAATCACAGTAACACAAATCAAAAATATACATTCTGCGAAAAACTCAGCTTGGGCAAATTCTTCAAGGATGTGCCATTAAATGAGTTAAAGAAAAAAGTGCCAGAATAGAGCAATTAGGAGTCAGGGTTTAATTAACTTCATTGTCCAATGTGCTCGTTCCCACAAACATATTTTGAGCTACTAATGGAGAAGAGCACAAATATGCAATTAAGTGCAAGTCTGCAGTTCAAATGCCATGAAATCCATCATTGCCAAAGGTGCTGATGCTCACACTGAAGCTTTGATCAAGCCTAAGGAAGGCCCAAAGTAAACTGAGCTTTCACCTTAAAGGTTTCAACAGTAAACTCTCATTTGTTTTGTAACTACTTACTACTGATTTGAAACATTAAAACCAGCTACCACCAGCTCTGCTGAGCCAACATTTCCTTCCTTTGTTCATAAGATGCCTACTGCTATTCCCCTTGCAACACTTTCCCTGGAAGGAGGCCACTTGCAGTGCTAATTCAAGGAAAAGCCTTAACTGCCTTGTTTTTCATTGCATTTGTGATATTTTTCTCAGAGTGCAGCAACAGAGCCAAAACCCAATAAAAACATTGTAGAAATCTTTTACTTTAACAGTAGTTATGATGTTTCAATTGTCTTGTCTTTAAAGAGAAGCCAAGAAGGCAACTCCAAAGCCTTGGTGAAATTTGAATCATATGCAAACCAGCACTATCAGTGTTTAGGGCTCCAGGAAACACTGCTGGAAGCTTCTTCTGTAAAATCAGATCACGCAGCAGCTCTGAGATCTCAGCACTCAAGAGGTGAAGCAGAAAGATGTGACGTGTTAATGCACAGCCCAGGATTTCAACTTGCACCTCAGAGCGGGTCTGGAGCAGCTGATTTCCAGTGCACGTGCAGAACTCGGTGTCAGTCCCAATTTAAAGGCAGACAGAACAGTCTGAAAGGGGGTGATGGGTGTAACACAGCTTCACCTGACTTTTCCAAAGCACGTGTCATTCATCAGCCTGTACTGCGGCAAACCTCAGTTCCACAGAGACCTCAGGTGATCCTTTCCATTCCTTCTGAAGACTAACAAGCAGCTGCACAAGCAGAAAGGTCTGTGCAGACTGACAGAGCTGCAAATACAGGCCTGGGAAATGGGGACAGATTTACTTTTTAAACATTAACTGCTACAACACCCCTGTCCACACAGACCTAAAAGTTTTTCTCCCAATCCTTCCAATTTCTACAATCTGGGCAGACACCATTCTTTCTCCAGTGGTGCATTTGAAGGTGCAGTGTCACGCTTGGCACAAATGTACCTGTGCTGCTCCCAATTTCACCCACCCCAAGCCTGGTGTTCCCTCCCCTGAACTGTGATGCAGCTGCAGGACGAGTTATCAGCTCCTGCCCCAAAGCTGCACCGCTCTGATAGCACTGGGAGCTGTCTGGCAGGCTCTGCTGGATGGTTCTTCACACACGACTGTATTTTCCTCTCTTCTCCATCCCATTCCCTTTCTCCCTGCTGCTTTTTCCCAGTCCTCTTCCAGTCTCTACTGCCCGACTTGTGACTCAATCCAGTGAACATCTTCAGGAGTCTCTTGCCCAAACTCCTCCAGCCCAGCAGAGAACAAAAGCCAGAATAAAAATCCACATTACTCCAGATACTGTACTGGGAAATCAGGATGCACTAAAATTTTCAGAACACAAATTTCTGCAGAAACTTAATTTAGTTCTAGGGCTCCCCAAAAGTCCAGTAGCCTGCTAAGGGGTAAGAAACTACACACAGAGATCCCAACAAACCTTATTCCAGGTGAGACTGACAACAATCCCTACTCTAGGTAAGCCTCTCAACAGAGAGCTTGTGAAGTGCCCCTTTCTTGGACTACATCTTTAAAGCAGAGAAAGCCTTTCCAATCAAATATTTCCAAATTGTCTCCTTACTTGTCTGTGAAAGCCAAAAAACACTGAGGGTTAGAAAATTTAAAGGTATTTGCCCCTGTTCCACTTTGAGCACCAGGCAGTGACGGTTCCCAAGACAAGGAGCACCATCTCCTCACCCAGGAGTTTAGACTCAGTTTTCACTGTGAATCACAGGCTTATCTGACCCACTGCCATGAAGATCTGGGTTTATTTACATGAACAAAAGGCCAGCAGTTCCTGTGTGCACGCTCACACACTTCCATTCTTTTGAATCCTTGTTTATTTAATTATCCAGGAAGCAGAAAGCCCCTCATTGCTCTAATGTGAAGGTGTGATCAGAGTTACACTTTCAAGTGTCATCTCAAGATAACACATTTTTGAGACAAAATGGAAAGCAGATTAATTTACCCACTATGAGTTATCAAGTTTTGCAGCCTTCCAGTTTATCTTGCTCCAAGTCTCTACCACTTTATTTCAACTCTCCAGTACTTAAGAGATTTACACTCCAAAATATTCCACCTAATAAAGTGAACTGAGGGACTGCTCGACCTGAAGCAGTCATTTTCTTCTAGAAAATGTCCATTCCTAGAAGCAGGAGCATATTTTTCCTTCAGTCTGTTCAAAATCTATAAAGACTGGATAAGGCAGAGGCCCATTTGCATTAACATTAAAGTGAAGTTCATAGCAGACCCATTATAAAACAGCTCTTGTGTAATTTAAATTCCAAGTCCCATCCAGAACCTGGAACCTATCTGCATTTCAATGCTACACTTGCTCTGACATTATGCATCATCTTCTGTGAAAAGAAAAATTCCTTGAGAAGAAAAAACCAAAAAAACAAAACAAACTTCTCATTCTTCAGCTTTAAATCAGGAAAGAACATCCACACAAGGTGAAGAGAGAAAGATCTCATTAAATGTCCTCTGTCCCTACACATCTCTAAGTCTCTGATAATGGGAATAAAACATGTTGCAATAACCACTGAGCTCCCAGAGAGAGTTGTTAATCAATCTGTAAATGTACACACATACAATTCCACCCCACACACAAAGCTGTGCATTTGCTTTTATTCTTTATCCCAGCAAATCAGCAACACAGGCACAAACCCCTTCAAATTTGCTGCCCAAAGAGAGAAATTTGCACAGGAATTGAGCTGTCTGACTTATGAGACTCTCAGGTTCCAGAAAAATAATTAGGGGCTTGGAGGTCACACAGTAAAAGTATGAAAACTGCCTGACTGTCTGTAAAATAATTTAATTTTGACAGTTTCAAGCCATGTCTTCAAGATTTTAAGATCTGTCTGCCACCCCACAAGGTTCTTCTGTATTTTGGAAAGCCTACAAGTAGCAAAGCAGAAATGAAAAACACAAGTTGAGGATTTTTAAAGATCTTTGAGCTCTGTTTGCAGTAGTATTTTTAGAATATTTCAGTGAATGCATGTTTAGATACAGAAGTTAACTCAATATAGACTTTGTATCCAAATCAACTCTGAAAAAGAAACTTTTTCTAAAGAATTTGTGTCTTCACGGATTCTTGTATAACATTTAACAGCACAATTTAGAAAAGATATTTTTCTAAAAAAATAATCGACCTCCCATAGAATCTATAAAATGGTTTGTAAAACCACGAAGGCTTTGCTTTCCAGACACCAAAGCCAAGCGGCCTCACAAAGGTTCTGCAACCCATTTAAAACATATTCAATAAATTTGAGATTGCAGGAGTTTTGCACTCGCTAAAAATTAAGAATATGAATGTGAACTTTAATTTTTGGATCCTAAAGCACCTACTTTGAAAAAACCTTGACTAATGATCTCATGACAACGAACAATTTTAAAAACAAATATACCTCTTCTGGCATAATTGGTATCCATATCCTTAAAATGCACCATCACAAAATCTGAAGACTTGAACAGGATACTCTCCAGAATGTCTTCACGTTTTGGCCCCAAACTGGATTCTGCAGTTTTCCGATGAGCAGCATCAACCACCAAATCACACTGTGGGACACACAGAAAGGCTCTCAATTAATGCACCATCAGCTACTCAACAAACTCACCTACTTGCAAAAAAACCCCCAGACATTTACAATCTGCTTGTGCAAGTACTCAAAATAATTCACAGTAAATATTCGAATTAAACAAAATATTCACATTTTAATCAGACACTGATTATCAGGAGCTTTGAAAATAAGAGTCAAAATGTCAAAAAATTACCTTAGGACTGTAGGTTTTAAAAACTCCTTCATATATACCACCATTTTTCACCTGTACTTCACATTTGGATCCCTAGAACGCAAGAAAAATGAAAATATAACTTTCTACGAGACAAATGACATTTCAGTGATTTTCTTAAACACTTATTCCTTACATAAGTGCACTGTGTAAAAAACCAGCTCAATTTTCAGTCAGATCTCCTCGTTCAGCACCTGCCAATTTACAGATCCACTGCTGTGCTCTGCAGCTGCAAACAGCTGGGTGTGTATGTGCTGCTCTGGAGGGATTTAAAGATACTCACAGGAGCATATTTGGTTCTTACAAGACTCTTGACCAGTTAAAGCACAAAGAAGTTCTTGCTGAAAACCGAGATCTGTGCATGTGTGGGTACAAAAAAGGATAAAAGCTTAACCTGGACTCAAGGAGATGTGGGACTTAATTTTGGCATGTCAGGACTTCCTTTGGAATCTGGGAGAAAGGGTTCTAATCCCTGCACACAGACCCATTTTATTTACCCATAACCTCTCTAAAAACAGAAAATTCAAAATATGACCAGTGCACCTAAGAAATCTGCTGTACCTCTACAAGTTAAAATCTTTCCAAATAAAAAATACAGAATTACTGAGATCAGGTTGGCAGAAAGTGCCTAAAATTTAATATTCACTCCATCATATTACAATTACTGGACTAGTTAACAATTCTCTGTCACTATAGGAACTGTTTCCCCTCTTCCAAACATGAAGACTTACAACAACTGATGTGAGTATGTGAACCATTCTCATGTTTGCATAGATGCCATCGAAAGAAATCTGAAAAATAAGAAAGAAATCATGAATACAGGAGAAAAACTTGTAACAATTCTAAAATTCAGAGCACCCAAACCAATGCTGGTCTTCATATGAGTTCCTAGAAACACTGGTTCAAAGCCTTACTCAGGCAATATACACAGAATGTATATTTAAATATTATTATTAATATTGAATATGGCACAGGAGATTTCCAAAGGATCGTTACCCTTTCTCTGACCAATTAAAGATCTAACACCCTTCCAAACAAGATAAAAATCCCACTCAATAAACAAGGAAATATCACTCAATACTGAAATTCTCTGGCTGGTTGGGTGACGCTCATGCACAGACTCGAGGGGCGTCAGCAGGGCTTTGTTTTCTGACTGGAAGAGCCCTGCTGACATTTCTCTCTGCCTTAAGAACCATCAAGAGCAAGGCACTCCAAGTGCTGCAGAAGTAAAAAGGTGCTTTCAGGCTGCTGAACCACATCTTTTCATCTCCCAGCCCTGATTACACCCATTAACAGGAGCCAAAGCCGTCAAATCATCGAGCGCCAAATTGCTACAAACCCTGTTATTAAAACAGTCCAAATTAATTCACTGCAGCACCAGGAACTGAAACCCTGACTGGGAGAGCTCACCAGGTACCACCAGGACACATTCACTGGTGAGGATGTCTGTGCTTTGTTGCAATATCTGGTATCTCTCCCTGTCAACTCTGTGCTTGTGAAACGAGCAGGGACCTCACCATATTCTGAGCTTTTCCACTGACAACACATCTTTTCAACTGTCAGCTCCTTAATCCACTTACTGCTGTGTGCCAGCCACTTCCCTGGGCTGCAAAGACACGTCTGGGGACACTCCTGTGCTCAGCACTCAGCACACAGGACATGAAGACCAACACTTGGATGATGTTTAGTGTTTGCATATGGCCTTTTTCACCAGACTCCCTCAAAGCTTCTTTATTTTTACTCAAGTGCCTTGATATCTTCAATAAACATCAATGTAAGTAAACTGTGGTCCTTTTAAACCTTCCTACTTCTGCTCCATACCCCCAAATCAGCCATCTTTGAAAACCAGGCCAATAACAAATGGGCAAATATTTGATTGGTGCAGTTCAAAGATCCACATCTTTAGCTCTGATAAAATGATGTTCTACAAGTCAAGCCACATCTATACTTCAATCATACATAGCCCTGAGAATAACTAAAGACATTGGGGGTAGGAGAATTCTGAGTTAGTAATTTTATAGTAAAGCTAAACAAAATAGTTATTTTTATTTAATTAAATGCTGTCTTAAATCTCTTTAAGGGAGAAGCTAATGTTAGAATCTCCAGATAGGAACTAGTTCAAAAAGCACTGCCTCAAGCTAAATGTTATTCACATCTACAACTAGAATTGCAGGAAAATGGAGAATATTTATGTAAGTGTAGTCAAAAGTTTAAGAGAACCTTTCCCCCTTCACCCTCCCAGGAGACTTAAATGAATGCAAGATGCTACTCTTTAGAAAACTGTATCTCAGTCTAAAGTATCCAAAGGAAAAAACTGGGAGAACATTCCAGTATTCTGCTATTCTTATGTCTCTAAGTTGTTTCCTCTTACCAGGAGTGGTACAATGAGGAGAACCCCCAAACTTACCGTAGGCTGAGGTGGTCCTTTGCCACTGCTGCGGCCTCTGGAATTAAACACACACAGGGGATGTGATTAAAACAACTGCCCAAACTGCTGCATTTCTTACCATGCAAGAATTCCAAACCCCATCTTAATACAGAGTTGAGAATGGGATCAGGAAAACCAGCATTCCCATAGAGCAGAACATGACAATTACAGGCCCACTGAGTTCATCCTCCAAATTCCTGACCTGCCAGCAAGTGCCTTTAGCAGGCAGGGGGTTACTTACAATAAACTAAAGGAGAAAATGAAGAAAATACCAAGCCTATGCCATTGTTCCAAATTCCAAACCTTACTGGCACACAAAACCAAACCTCAGTTCAGGCTCAACCCCTACTTAGGACAGGGTCCTTCTCTGAGGCTCTGAACTTGTCAGATGAAGGGCCACCCAAATAACTGAGGAGCCCTGGTTGTGAGGCTCTACCTACAGAGCTTGTTTCCAACTGCTCTCACGACCCAGCAAGATAAAGTAATTAAGTCTGTCCATCCCCTCAAAAACAATGACTCCTTTTAATGCAAACCTGCCTATGTGCAGCACTCAGGACACTTCCATAAGCTTTTACATTAACCTGGATGCTTGGGATACCCTGCAAGCTGAGCTGGATCAGTCTGTGCCCTTCACCTCAGCCAGCTGAGTCCCAAAACATCCCTGCAGCTGCTAAGTCTACAACAGCTCCAGTTCTTCAGATACACTGGTGTGTCTTAAGTCTAAGTTCCTTCCTTGTACCAAGAAGTTCCATTTTCAAATACTTCTCATAGTGATTTAGATTTATATTACAACTTCAGGAGTGCCCCAAGCGTAATGTGAGGTAAAATTAAGTCTTCTACTGAAAAAAAAAAATCAGTTTTTAAAATAGAACCACCTTACTGATGCACAACCATTTCATTAAAGAGACACAAAGAATCACATCCATGTTTCAAAATATCCAAACACTGAAATCTAAATCCCATGGAATGTCATGGAATCCCAGAATGGTTTGGGCTGGAAGGGATCTTAAAGATGACCTCAGTCCAAGCCCCTGCCATGGGCAGGGGCACCTTCCACTAGACCAGGTTGCTCAGAGCTCTTGAACACCTTCACTGGATGTCAACTGCATTGAACTGCTTTTGAAAACACCAATCTACCCCTCAAAATAACATGCCCCTAAAAATAAGGCTCATGGGACAGCCAAGAAATCAAAGGAACTTCTCTCCCAATGAACATAAATAACTCTCCAATAAATTCTGTAGAAATAAAGGCCATCAGAGAGCCATGAAAGGATTTAATGAAGAAAAAATGAAAACCCACTAAACTATCACCTGCCTCGTTTAAGAAAACAAGTTTCTGCAACAAAATGTGGTCTCAGAGCATCCCCCACACTGGTGACATTTGCTGATGGCAGGACCTGCAGATTTGGGGGGCCCAGCAGGCATTCTCAGAATATTGCAGAATACTAATCTCACAGAAAAAAACCCAAATTCTAATGCAAATAACCTTTATTTAACTACCATCAGCCTGAACTGTCCATAGAAGCTTCACAACTTCACCTTGCTCTGGAGATAAGAAACTTTCACCATTTCCTAAACCTGCCATTTGTTAAATGGCAACCTGGAACAGCATTTTTGCATAATATTCAGAGGAATGATCCCTCTGTTTCTGAAAGTCATTTCACCAGATGAGAAACCCCCAAACAAGAGGTTCAGTCCAGTTCTGACTTGTCCTTCTATTACAATCAAAAACCGAACCACTACGGTCGCTCGCAGAACTCGGCCAAAGTCAACCAATTTCAGCAGTTCTATCTGTTGGTCTCAAGGATTTTAGATCCTCCTTCTTCATCAGCTACAGAAATGGTCAAAAGGGAAAGAGTTTGGTGCCTTTGCAATAGAAACCACTCCATTTTTAGTGACAAAGTATTCTTAGAACTTAAATAACCGGGTTGCCGGACTGGTCAGAAAGTTTGGAGCGTTCCCTCCAAGCATCAACCCAACTGTTCTGGATTTTCCATCTCTTACCACATCTCCAAAATTACTCTTCCTACCCACATTTCTTTAAGAAATAAACTGCTTGTGCACATCCATGTTGGCAAGAGGTCCCAAATTCTACATTGGCCAAGGGTTAAGGTACCTGCAGAAATTCTTTATGTTACTCTGATCTAACACATCTCTTTAAAGACCTGGCCTCTTGTTTTCCAGCTTGTGTTAATAATAAACCATTCACAAAAAAGGAAAGACATTCACAAAGATGAAAAAAATAAAGATATTCACCAATCCAATTCAACAATACAGCCAAAACTGTGTCTTCTCCTAAAACTGAGGCCATCAACTTGAGTTTCATATTCCAATAGGCAAGGACTCAAGTTCAAACTACCCTTTGACACATCTTTGATGTATCAAATGAAAAAAAAAACCAACACTTAAAACCTCTGCAAAAGCAGAAAGCAAGTGGGTTTTGCCAGAATTTTAACATAATTTAGAACAAGAAAGTAAAACTAAGAACGGGGGAATCCAGAAGGGTCAGTAGTAATTTGGCACTGCTACCTAAAACCCCATTTTCATTACAGCAAGTATGGAAAATTAAAAAAAAAAAACAATGCACTTTGCATTGCAGAAATGTGGTTAAAGGTAAACCTGGGCAGCTTGGCAAACCCAACCTGGAAACCCTTTGCTTTGGGGTAGCAAAGACACAAAATCAGAAACTATGAAGTACCATCAAGCAATTACACTTAGTACCCAACTCCTTCAGTCCAGCACTGACACCTGAAGAGTCAAAGTCTCCAGCAGGGCCCAAATGCTGCACAATAAATATTTTTCCCCAGCAGCAACTTGCACATTTTTTTCTATTTTTATGAGTATTTCCTACCCTATTCCTCATATCCCTCCTCCTCCCTATGTTTACATGCCAAGTAGAGCGTTTGTATAAGCAAAACAAGGTCACACATTTATATTTTCCCAGTTAAGTGAAAACTAAGGCAAGGGAAACAAAGTCCTGGATGTGAAAGAAAGTCTCAACTTTTCTCTCCAGTGGCATCTTCACTTTGAGACTACGAAATAAATGCAATCACCCTGCAATTAATGCCTAGAGCAGAAGTGCAGCTACAAAGAGTACTCAATTTAAGAGTGAATGGATGTTTCTGGAGCACTGATCTTACTGCAGCTTGGAAAGCAAATTTACAGGATATTCTAAAGAATTCTAGTGCAGAGAGCTGGGAAAGCTTTTCTTCTGAGGGAGAAATCGGAAGCCCAAGGTTTGATTTCAGTGTAGTGTTCAGCTGTATAAAGTCAAATGAATCGAAGCTGTCGATGAAGATTATGCAAGTCCTACAGGTTTGTTTTCTGTAGTTTTTTCCCCCACTACTGACATCAATAATGTCAATTCCTGTTTCCACAAGAAATGACAGCTTCTGTAGCATCTGGATATGGAATAACCTGCGTCCAGTCTGACCCAGTGCACACCAGTAACCTGCTGATGGGCTTAGTCACTGTAGAACCTTCTTCATCTACATTGCCACGAATCGGTTGTTAAATTAAAAGTTACTCAAAAATCAGGGATATAATATCATGCTGAAGTGCATTCTCAGTGATAAGGGAAGAGACCTGCAGGTTAACCAGGCATTTTGCTCAGCAGTTTTGCACAGTTGCACTAAAACCCACACAAAGACGTGAGAACAAACTAGAAACCCTCTGAATGGCACGTGTGATCAGCCCTCCAGAACAGTCACTCCCATTATATCCCACTGCCTTGGCACTCAATATTCCCAGTTCCTTCAGTCTGAACAGGATTGACACCTCCCCTGGCCTTTCCTTAAGTTTATAAAAAAGAATGTCAAGGAAAAAGGAAAATAAATGTTGACAAGAAGTGGGTGTAGCTCGTTTTTGAGACTTATCCATGGGATTGTTTTAGTTTTTAATGGGAAAAGCCATTTTTAAAGAGTAGTACTTTAGTGTCTTCTCAAATGACTCCCAAGTCCATCTTGGCAAGAAAGTTACCAAAATGAAAAATCCCTTCTGCCACAATTGTAACCAAAACCTGAGTCTTTGCCCTCAGACAAAATAACAATGGGGGAAACTAATAACAAAAAAGGATGAAGAGCTTGGAGGAAAGCTGGGATGGATACAACTTCCAACCAGAGGGCAGCCAACCCTCCTGTGCTTGCATAAGGACAAAACTCAGACACAAAAAGCAGATGTTAGATAATGTTCTGACCAGCACAGGGAGCAGGTTTGGGAACCAGGTCCACACTTTCCCTAATTACAGTTCATTGTGCTCTTGGCATCTCCCTTTCAGCCCCAGCCCACCTGCCATATCAAACCCAGCATTTCACTTGGGACCTCTTCATAAAAAAGGTATTAATCTTTCTTTTTTTCTTGAACACTTCTAAAGATACCTTCATTTCTGATTTTCCCCCTTATGTAAAGGGAAAATTAATGGTATAATGAAAACCCCTGGAATGCCTTGTTTGTCCACACAAGATTTTACCTTTACCAAAATGAAACAGAGATGTCCATCACTGTGAGCCCATGGAGACCAACACCCTCCACTCATGATCAGAGGTACAAGGACGAAAAGCTCAGCCCAGCAATAAACTCCCAGCAGAAAATTAGGCCCAGGACAGCTAATTATCCACGAGCTTTCTGCCCAAACTAAGCTTTTAAAAGCAACTTAGCCACGAAAAGTAACATTTTCTTGTATTTAAGGTAAGAAAGGGAACGCTAGGGCTGCAGGGAAATGAGCTGCTGGGAGGAAAGCTTGGCAAAAACTGGAGATGTTTTAAGTTTCTATTAAATAATACAATGCATCGAATTGGTATGAAGATGCAGGCCACCTAAATTTTGATTTTTTTAAACAGAAAAGCCACTCAGCTTTTCATTTACATGGACAGATTTGCAGCACGAACCATCCTTGAATTTGTACTCCCAAAAAGACAGGGCTTCTCTTCAGGACAGCAATAGGATAAGTTCTCTGAAGGTGTTCCATGGGGCTGTGATTTTACAGACCCCTCATTCAGAAATAACTTGAAAAATTAACAAAATGAGTGGGAAGACCTCTGTCAGTTGTTCAGCAGCCCCACCAGAACTCCTTAAGGAGTTCTGAGGTGGGATTTCTCCAGGAAAACTAAAAATACAACACTGGTAGGAGAAATCCAGTGGCTTTAAGATTAAACTTGGGAGTGAAATTGAAGTTCAAATGCCCAAATCTATACAGGCAAGTGCTCCTCATCAGACTGAATTCCAAAAAAATCAGCTGTGGGTTTTGTTGCCCTTCACGTTAACCTCTACAGTGCCACTGTGTGCTGGCAGGGACAGAGCACAGCAAACATCACGTCCAGCCCAATGCCACATGTAAAACCCATCAAATGGGTGCCCTGAGCTGCAGAGGTATTGTTGTTGTTATTTATTTTGTCCTTTTCAACCCTTCCAAAGCTCTTCCGCTTCCAGTTCCACGGGCTGGGAACAAAGTAAAGCCCCATTTCCACTGATGTCCAACAATGGGGCCACTGTAAATTCTGTTTTATTGCCAGGGCCCAAAACTGAGTGGGAATAAACGTCCAGCTGAGGAGGAAGACGAATAAAACTCGAAATGAAACTGCTCTGAGCGACTGTGACCTTCAGAACTGTTACCGTCCCACTCTGATCGTTTGTTACGACCCCCACAGCCCCGGAAAAATTCACGGCACTACCAAGTTTATTATTTTGAGGGAAAAGAGGTGTGGGTTTATGTAGGTAATACTACGGGAAGGAGCGGGATGGATCTTCCAGGGGCAGTGAGTGCGGGGCGGGGGGAGCGGGGGGGAGGCGAGGAGAGGGGAGAGCTCATCCTCTGCAGGATCCCTGCCCCAAAAATCCGGGAGAAGGCGAGGCCTCGGAGCCACCATCCAGCGGCGCGGCCTCGCCTGCCTTCCCGCGAGAATCTCACTGCGCTTCCCATTTAAAAAAAAAAAAAAACCACAAACAAATAATATTAAAAATAAGAATTATAAAAATAATAATATCAATAAAAAATAAAAACTAATAAGAAAAAATAATCCCCCCCCCCAGATGTTAAAATAAATAAATACACACACACACACCCCGGGTGAGTCGAGGGCGCCGCGCCGCCATCGCGGGGCCCCGGATCGCCGCCCCCTTTCCCCGCCCGGGCCGCCCCCCGGCCCCGCCGCCATCGCCCGCGGCCCTTCCCGCGCCGGCCCCGGCACGTGCGGGCCCCGCGCCCCCCGCTCCCCCCGCGCCGCCTCGGCAGGCGGGTCACGTCGGCGCCCCCCGCCACGGAGCCTCCCCCGCCGTGCCCTCCCCGCGCCTGAAGGGCAACCCGGCCGCGGCCCGGCCTCGCCCCGCCACTGCGGAACCCCCTCGGCGGGGCCGCGCCCGCCGCCATCGCGGCCCCCGCCCCGGCCCCGCCATGCTGCGGGCCCCGCGCCCCCCCCGCACCGCCGCCGCCGCCGCCCATGGAGAGGCCGGTGCGGGGCGCGGGGGGGTTGGGGGGGGGCGGCGGGGGCGGGCGAGTGGCGCCCGCGCCGGGACCGGAGCGGGAGCCGGGGCCGGTCCCGCGGCACTGCGCACCCACCTGCCCATGTTCTGCCTGCCCGCGGCTGACGGGAGGCCGGGGCCGCCGCCGCCGCCGCCGGGGGGCTTGCGGTTGTTGCCGGCGGGCTGCGCCGCCGCCGCCGCTTGCTTGAGGGACATGGCGAGGAAGGAGGGGAGGGAGAGCGCCGGGGGTCGCGCCGGGCTGTGGGTGCGCTCGGCCGGTCCGCGCTGCGCTGGCGGGGCCGGGGCGCCGCTGGCTCGGCCGGTTGCTCCCAAACAGTGCGAGCGGGGCGGAGGGAGCGGAGCGCGGCGCGGAGGGATCCGCGGGAGGGGGGGGAGGATGGAGGGGGGGCGGGCGGCGGCCGCGCCGCGCCGCGGTCTGAGGGGAGCAGCGGGGCCGGGGGGGCGCGGCGGCCGCACCCGCGGGCTCGGGGCTGCCCCGCGGGGCCGGCGGGGCGGGGGCAGGGGGCGCGGGGCGGGCTTGGGGCGGGCGGGCGGTGCGGACTCTTTACGGGAAGTCGGAGGGCGCGGCGGCGGTGCTGCGGCGGGTGAAGGGGCGGGGAGGGAGGGGGGACACGTGAGGCGGCGGCGCGGGACGGCGGCAGCGCCCGCCCGGCCCGGCCTGCCCGTGAGGCCCCGGCGGTGCCGGAGGGGCCCTCAGCCCGCACACCCCCCCGCGCCCGCCGGTGGCACCGGGAGGGTCCCCCCTGCACCTCCCGGTGTGGCTCCCGCGGGCGCGATCCCCGCGCTGCGGCCCCGCAGGCCGCGGCCTGGTGCGGCCCGGCCGCGCTCGCCCCTCCCCGGGCCCCAGCGAGCGGCGGTGGGAGGGCGGCGGGCTCGGCCCGCAGCGCATCGTTCAAAAGAAACCAGGCGGCGAGAGACAACGAAATGGAGGAAAAATGGCCGAGCCCTCGCGGGCTGTGAAAGGCCGGGGGAGAAGCCAGGCCCTGCAGAGCGGCCCCTGCCCTGAGCCGCAGAGATCCCGAGCCGCCACCACTAAACACATCCCACCGCCGTCAAACACAGCCCTGCTCCGGGAGGACGGCAAGATGGGGCCGAAGGGATGGCTGTTTCCCGTGCAGTGCCCCTCCATCTTACAGGTTCTGGAGCAGAGAGGGCTTCCCCGAATGTTAAAGACATTAAAATTTGCACTGCGCTGACAGATTAAATATTTGAGATGCTCCGTGTTACCTGTCCACCATCACCAGGCTCCCTGCAGGAATCCACAGTGCAGCAGCTGTGTGTGGAACCTGAGAGTGATAATTTCACCAACTCATCCCAATACACAAAAATAAAGCCTGGCCTGTCCTATTAAAAACCAAATTATGCACGTACAGGATTAGTAAGAGCAGATGCAACTTGAAAACCAAGAGCTAAATTGATTTATAGCCATGGTTACTCGAAATGCTCCGAGTTTAATCTATTCATAGAAATGCTCTAGAAATCCCACAGGATTCCAATGGAATAAAAAGGAGCAGTGCTCTTAGGCAGGCATTATTTATACACCTTGCTCCTAAAGCAACAGTTTTGCCGTGCACTTGGAAGAGTTGTGGGTGGCACACAATGGGGAAAAGATAACAAATATTGAACAGCTTTCTTAAATTAGCATTTTCCCTACAATTTTGACTGTTAAACCGATTGTTTTATTTTACCTCACAGGCCCAAGGAACCTTGTGGTTAACACATTATGAGCTGAATGACAGATACTACCCAAAAGGGGCTCAGCATGAAAAAATTTCCCATTGAAAATACTCTTAAACAGAGCCAGTGATTTAAGGAAACTACATTTTTCAGTCATTTTAGTGAACTCACAAGACACTTTGCTACTTCACAGCCACAAGACCAAGAGAGAAGGACACTGAGGATTTCTGCAGCCCAAGAGTTTAGGAGACACCAACACCTGCAGAGCCAAAGGCAGCTCGTGCTACCACTGACTGGCAAAAATTTTGGGACCATTCACTGTAAAAACAGAAGTCTGATTCACTGCATATGATGGGATAAGTAACTTTACCTAAGAGCAGCTAAGAAAAGACCTTCCTATATATATGTGTGTATATATATATATGTAAAATCCACTAGCATAAAAAACACTTAACCAATATAAGACAATACATAACAATATAAGACTAATATATCACCACAATAATATATAACAATATAAGAAAGATATAAAGCTGTTAGAGAGTGCCCAAGGGGGCTACAAAGATGCTGAAGGGTCTGGAGGGGCACTAAACAGGCTCCCCAAGGCTGCCAGAGCTCAGGGAGTGTTTGGACAACACTCAGGGACGGGATGGGATTGTTGGAGTGTCCTGGGCAGGGCCAGGAGTTGGACTGGATGTGTCTTGTGGGTCCCTTCCAACTCAGGATATTCCGTGTTTCTATCAACCAACCTCCTTAGGGTGCTGTTTATAAATTCTTCCACAGCTTTTGTGGACCTCAAGCAAGGAGCACTCCCTAATTCCTGCCACACTGGGAGAAATGAAGCAGGAATGGAACTTGAAGAGCCAAGATTACTTGCACTGAGTGTGTTTCATCAGTTTTCATTTGAAAAGAAAGTTACCAACAGAAAGCAGGAGGAAGTGTGATAAGAGATTGTTTGTAACGCATCCAGGTCACTTCATGTTATTTTTTTTTTTTTTAAAGGACATTACTTCAATGCTTTTTCAGCCAAGAATGTTTACAGCTCCCAGCAATTAGTGACTATTTATGAGGCTAAAGGTTTAAAGGTTAAGAACCATTAAAGCACCTGCAGTGGTTTGAAGAGACAGCCATGCTGTGGGATCCTGCTGGCAAAGAGGGAGCCCTTGATATTCAAAAAACACAGGAATAAGTTCCACAGGCAGGGATGGTTTCTAAGACGTGATACAAACATACTAATGTACATTTTCGGGTGCCATTATGTGCTGGGAAAGCAGGATATGAATAGACTGGTGTTCACTCTGCAGTAATGACTCAAGTGCAGTTGCAGTTTGACTTGTTTTCTCCTTCAATGTCGTCTTTGTTTTGTTAAGCTCTGTTTGGCTTTCATTGTGCCCTCCCTTTGCTGTTTGTTGATCATCTTCATAAAAAAACCCACCTTAAAAGTAAATATAGAAGTGAACATTTAAAATAATAGCTCCAGCAGGAAGGACCACCAGAGAACCTGCAGGTTGGTTTCCAGTGGCAGAGGGATTCTCCAGTGACCACCAGCATGGACAGTGCTCTTCACCTTCCTGTGCTGAGCACATGTACAGGGAATCACCCAAATTTCCCATGTAATGGGATTTTACTGCTGTTGGGGCGCACAATTCCCTTTACTTCTCCCTGCATACCATTCCCAATATTCTGTGTTTATTATTTTATGGCTGGGCTCTATCAATTTCTCACCTTTTTTTGCTCTTCCCTACCATTACAGCTGATATTTTGGTTGTCAGTGATGTAACAAAGAACAGCCAACAGTGGATATGATGGTCTGGCTGTAGAAATATTCAGGATTCAATCACCTGCTCTGCGGTCAAAAAAGAAAAGCAACAATTCTTAATGGAGAATCATGTCCTGTTTTACCTTTCCTGTCCACAGTCCAGGTTTTTCCAAGAATCCAGTTTCCATTCAGATCTGTGACTACGTGTGCAGGCTGAATTTGCATAGGGAGATGAATGAGCCTGATAAAATCATTACTGAGCAGGAAGTGCTACGTGATGTAACATTTCCTTGATCTAACTTGCTCTTGGGTCTTGTGCTCCCTTCCTTGAGCTACCCAGGGTGATCCTCAACAGCATCAGCGAGACAAAACATGCCTGGATACAAAGGGACAGCAGCACAGGGATTTATTTGGGGCGAAATCAGCTGCTGGAGAAGCTCAGAGAACTGAGCGTTTCTACACGCGTGTTTTCCCTTCCCCACACACTCTGTGCTTTAGTCCCATCACCCCGACCCTCCTCTTGGAGAATTAAGCTTTGTGAACAGTGCTGTGAGCACAGGGATCTCCAAACACTTGGAAGGATATTAGGAGAACAAATCAGGTGCTCTGACACATGAAGCACTTCCCAGAGAGATGTGATGTAGCTCGTCAGCAAAGCTGCCCTGAGTTTAACTGATGACACACCAGTGGTCAAACCAGGATTGGTGCAGACAAGACACGAGCAAAACCAAAGCACGAACCCCAAACCAATGAGGTGAGACGACTGCTGCCACCTCTGCCTTTCCTCCCCACTCCAACCTCTGTGTAGGGTCTTCTCATTGCCTGCAGCACCCACCAAATTCACAGCTCAGCTCCAGGCAGAGCCCAGCTCCCATCAGATACAGTTTTGGATCCACAGTTGTGGTTTTACTGCTATTTCCTCCCATTTCTCAGCCCTGCAGTATCCTCCTCCAGGTCAGTGCTGCCAGGGCATGGATGTCCCTGCTGAGCCATGTGTGCCAGCTGCTTCTCCTGCAACCAACAGGAGATGAAGGAAAATGCTTATGTCCATCCCTAATGTCCATCCCTAATGTCCATGGAGCTCAAGAGAGAAGTGCAGAAGTGCCAGAGCTCATTTCAGCTATAACCAACTCTTTAGGGACCCTTGCTCTCAGTTTCCTCAGAACACTGGACAAGGGCAATTCTTTCCTGGGGCAGCAAAGCTCTAGGATCTGTGTGACAAAGCCGTGGGTTCAGAGGGATTGTTTGGTGACAGAGCTGCAAACTGGGAGACACCAACTGTGCCCAGTAAACTGCCAGGAAATCGTCACCCAAGCCCTTTACTCTTTTAGATTTCACATTTTTAGAAAAGGGAGGGGGGAACTCAGCCTGCTAAGCAGCAGCAGCAGCAGCACACAAAGCAATCGTTATGCCAAGATTTAGCTCTCAAATCCCTCAAGATCTGGTGCTCACAGAGCATAAACAACCTTTGCCTCCCAGCCTGGCCGAGCGGTACCTCCACGTTTCTCAGCACAGCTCCACAGCCCCTCCAATACCCATCCTCTCCCAGCCCTGTGCTGAGGCAGGCGTGCCAACAAGAAAGCCAGTTGCCATGGCATTTTTTCCCCCTACAGACAGATGTCCATTAAAAACCAAGTCAGTCTCAGGTTTGCTTCACAGAGCAGCTTTCAGTTATTATTACCAGCCCGCGAGGAATTTCCACTGTGCCCCTTCACCTCAGATGTTTCAATGCACTGCAGTATTAATCCCTGGGGATTAGAAGGGAACTACTTCAGAGCAGACACAGGTACATTCAAAGGACAAATTTAGGATTATGATCTTGGTTTATGTTTTTGGCAGATGACAACCACATGACTGTGTTTGGAAAGGGTTGAATTTGTTACCTCTGGTGCTCTTTCTCCTTTTCACTGAGACTGTGCTCAAATCATCAGGCAAATTGGGAATGAGATGTGAAACTTTTCCCCTCCTCCAACACATCACAGCTGGGGCTCAGATCTGGGATTTTGGCTTTAGGAGGAACCCACCTGTTCCAGGCAGAGCATCATCAGAGGCTCCATCCATGGAGAAAGAGAAGCCCAGGCAGCTTCAGTGAGCAGGGCCAAGCACTTCCATGTGGCTCAAGGAGTGGTGTCTTCTGCCTTGGTCACAAGGCCACATTTTTATTTAGTATTGGAAAAAGGGATTAATGGATTCCATACTCCCCCCCTAGCCCATTCTGGGGGCCCAGGGCTCATGAGAGGTGTCCCTTGGGAAAAGCAGGAGAGATTCCTACTGCAGTGTTGGCAGTGCATCACCAGTGTCTCTGCAGGGCCCATTTGCAGGGGACAGTCAGGTATTTTTATTGGGACTCCAATAACACTAAATATGTGAGAACTGGACACTGAAATGTGACTATGCAGTGAAATGAGTTTTCCTTGCTAAAGCAATCCTGAGTGATGTCCAGGGAGGGATCTCCCTTCTCATATTTGGGTCTGAACCTGGCAGGGCTCCTACAGCATTCCTTGTTCAGGCTGTGGCACTTGGGAAATGTGGACCTTCCACGTGGGAGCTGACATTCTGGAGCCATCACTGCAGCTCAGTCTGCATCCAGGCTGGCTCACAGTGAGTTTTCCACAGGAGCCTGGATCTTCAAAAGATCCAAGTGCCACTGTTCCAGCTGCAGGAATGACAGCTCCTTGTGGCTCTGTAAAACAGCGGGGTCTGAGCACGTCCCCAGCTGTGAGGTCCCAAGGCAACACTCCCTCCCAGCCACACACTCACCTCCCAAGGCACTGGGATTTCTCCTCTTGGTTACAGCGAGTGCAGCTGCAAAAATGATCAAAAACATCTAATCCTCTTATAACTGCTCCTGCAGTTAGACTCCGATGCTGCAGAGGAAAATACCGTGATTGCTGCATTCCCACACGGCTCCACAGAAATCTCGGCTTTGACACCACTGCTCACTCCTCCACGTCGATTTTTTGGAAGGAAGAGAAGATGTTTGGCTCCGTGTGATGAAGCTGAGAGTGTTTTTCAGGAAGGGGTGGAGGCCAGGAGCTCCCAGGGCTGCGCTCTGCTCTCGGTGCTCCTTCACTGAGCAGGCAGGATCCAGCTGGGATTCCTTCCTCACCAGAAGCCAGAGCACATCTGAAATCCGCCAAGGAGAATTGCTTGGAAAAAGTCCTCTTTGCTCCTTGTGCAAGCCCTGCACTTGCAGAGGGAAGCTCTTGGCCCAGCTGTGCTTGGACAGCACTGTCCGGCTTCTCCTCAGTCAGTGTGGGGCCGTTGACTGCAGCAGTGTCCCTGTGTCCATGGATAACTCCAGCTCACCCATCCCACTCGGCTCCTCCAGCCCTCACAGAAGCTTTTCCAAGTGGGACTCCACACAGACCATGGATTCAAGCCAGTGGCACTAGGAGTTTCTCCAGCCTACGTTAATTCTGCTTGCACTGAGATAACCAGTCGTGTAGAGGGATTGTTCTGGGAGATCTGGTCACATTTTAGGTGCTAAACAGATTTATTGTGGGTTTAGTTTAGTTTTACAGAGCTCAGGCATGGAGACTGTGGAGTTGCCTTGGAACCTCACTCATGCCTGTAGGTGGGGGTCTCCCCCCACCCCAAAGAGGAGCCCACCAAGGTGGATTTCCCTCATATGCTTAAACCCCTCTGCTGTACATGGGAGGAGGCTCCTCTTCCCAAAGAGTGTCACACATCCATGGAGATTCATAAACATTAGTCACATATAAAGAGACACGAGGGCAGAGGGACACTGGGAGGCAGAGGCACTTAGATCAGTGTCAAAACCATCATCTTTGCAGCCAGAAACCCAATTATGTCCCACACTGACATTGTCCTCCAAAGCCATTGCCATCACATAGGGACACTGAAAACAGGCAAGAAAACAGCTCATTGCAGCCTCCATCCAGGAAAATTCTCCTGAAAGGCATGGAGACAGCCTGACTGCTGGCTCTGGGGTTTGGGAAGGCTCCTGCACACCCCCAGCATAAACAGGACCTTCACAGCCCAACTCCAGCACCTCTGAGAGCACGATCACCCAAGGAACGTGCCAGACTCTGCACCAGAGACCAGCACAGCCCGGGGATCTCAGTCTGGGAATAAGGCATGTGCTTAATTCAGCTCATCCTCACCCCTGCCCTGGGGCCCATAAACCCAGGGAACCTCTACAACCACAAAATCAGCACATCACCAAACCTGCAAAGACCAAAATTTCAGTTTTCTGGTGAGCTCACACGCCTCTGCTCAGAGCACAGCTCCCACCAGCAAGCAGCAAAGCTTTCCATGGTTTCCCAGCCTCTGCACAGCTCAGGAAAACCTCCCCAAAGAACCCCCACCTGCTCCAGCTCCAGCAAGGCAGCAACCCCCCCAGGTGCAGCAGCTTAATAGGAGCTGTTGGCCCTGAAGGAGGTTCAACAGGGCCCAATTTCCTGGTGGGGAAGTAAACGTTGCTCTCTCTGAGGTGTTTGATGTTTTTAACCAGCTTGGGATGGAAGAAGTTTGACTCTCCAGCTCCCTAGGAGAAGGTGGAAGGAAACCATGTGAGTGTCTTGAGGTTTGTTGTCTAACTCAATTAACCAATTACTTCCAGGTCAAGAAGGGGCAAAGCTATAACTGCTGCTTGCTGCTATAAATAATGTTTGCTCAGGGGTGGTGCAGGAGCAGGAAGCTGGAGGTGTGGGGCTTTGGCTTGGAGTGAAAGCAAATATCACCAATTGCTTCCTGCTCCAGGCAAACCTGTCCCTGTTTTTTTTCTTTTGCCCCTCAAAGGCTGGAGAGAACCAGAGCACAGAGCTGGCTCCTGCCTTGGGAAATATGTGCAGGAATACAGGCTGGGGAATCAATACATAAGCGTCCCTCCTATGCTGCAAAACTCCCCCCAAACACCTCTGGCTGTGCTAGTGTGGGACCTGCTGGGTGAGTCTGCCTTTAAAACACAATTATTAGACCAAAATGCCCCTTTACATAAAAAAAAAAAAAGGGGGAGGAGGCCATGGAGAAATGGCTGTGAATTTCTCAGAGCTCAAACGAGAACAGACAAGTCGGTTGGTGCAGATCAAGGCAGGAATTTTCCAGCGGGCCTTAGGGAATTGGGCTCCGGTGAAAAGGTAAAGGGAGCAGAGAGCAGGTGGTGGGACAGCAGTGTGGCCCCTTGGAGGGGCCTGGGCTGGCCATGGCACAGAGAGTGTGGCTGTGGGTGCTCCAGCTGCTCAGACAGATGGGCACCTGTAGATCTGTGCCTGGAGGTGACTCCATGTCCGATCCACTCGAGGTTTTTCTTGGGCACAAACCAGGGATGTCACCTCACCCAGCACCTTGGCTCCTCAGGGAGCAGAACCAGTGGCATCAAGGGGATTCATTTGCATTAAGAGACAGTTTCTTCCCAAGGGGCAAAAAATGCACGAGTCCCTGGCGCCATGTGAAACAGAGCAGTGTCAGATGTCTCACCCCAAACTGTGGCACCTGCCAATCTGGTGGGAACATCCCTGAGGGAAGAGTGACAGCCGAGCCCCGGCTCACCCCAAGCTGCCCTAAACTTCCCTTCCAGCAGGGGAGCACATCCCTCTGTCCCTGCTGTCCCCTGTCACCCCCTGGAGCCGCCTCTCCCCAGTGCTGGCTTGGGAACAGCTGCCAGAGTGAATCATCTCAGCATCCTCAGGACTCTGCCAGGGCTGTGACCCTGCTGCATCTGTGCTTCTCCCTAGCCCCTTTAAACCCCACAGCCTTTCCTGCAGCCCCTGCCAACCTCCCTCTGGCAGGTGGGTGCTCTCCCCACAGAGGTGGCAGCAGAGGCTTCTGGTCCCTGTCCTGCCCCTGTACACAGTCAGTCACTTTGCTGTCCTGCTCCCTCTGTCCCAGGGAATCAGGGACCTTCTGCAGAGGGAACAGCAGGATCCAGTGAAGTTCACAGCAGCCCTTTGGGGAGACCAAGTCCCTCATTTCTTGCTCCTGCTGGAGCACCCCCTGTCCATTCCTGCCACAGAGCCCACGTGGCACATGCCCAGGCAGGTTGTGTCCTACAGCTCTGTGATCCCACTCCCACCCAAGGCAGCACCAGCACAGACAGCAAAACCCCTCTGCTGCTCCTCGGGGGAAATGTGTTTCTTTCATGATTTAAGAACAAAAGGGTCTATTTTAAGGGTTTTAACCATAGCAGCAGCTTGGCCAGTCTCAGCTGTCCCGTGCTTGGGAGTTTTGTGCTGCTGCAGCCTCTTGCTGTGGTGACACTGAGTCACCAGAGCTGACCTGCTCTTCCAGTTGCGGATGCCAAAACTTGCCCACAGGCTGCAGTCCTGAGTGCCAACACTTTTTCCAGACACTTGGGTGTCCGGATGATGGGTAAGGAAGAGTCATGGAATGGCCTTCACTGGGAGTTTTCCCTTCACCACAAGCCCCATTTCCTTGTGGGCAGTCTCACAGGAGCAGGAGCCTGGGGGAGCCCACTGATCTGCAACAGTGACTAAACACCCAGACAGACACTGCAGGTTGTCCTGTCACCTGGGATGACTGTAGGAGAAGCTGGAGGGGACTCGAGGACTGAGAGTAATTTGGTTTAACACAGAGTATTCAACAATTCTTGCTTTTTCTGCATGAGCTGCCCAGGGATAATTGCCCTGCCTTATCTGCTCAGATCAGCTCAGCTGAGCCCAACTTCCCCAGCCCAAAAATGACACAGGGCTCATTTGGACAGCTTTGCCTTCGAGTTAAAAACCAGAAGACTTCAAAAATAACAAGTTGCATGTTTTGTTGTCCTCCCTGCCTTCTCCTCCCTCCCCTTCCAGTCAAACACACACAAAGAACTGCACACTGGTTTAATTTTCCATCACATTTTTTGAAAAGGAATTCCAAGATACAGTACAGCATCTTAGTGTTCTACACAAAGCAAGCCTTCAGCAAAAGGTCAGAGGATCTTAATGGTGTAAAAATATATCTTAAATAAAATAGTTTCTCTAGGAGAGCAAGCCGTGCTGTACATCTCTCGGTCCTTAGAGTCATTTACAGAAGGCAGAGGCCTGGTTGTACAATCCACACACGGAAAAGTGAGTGTACATTCATGCTACAAAGTTAGAAAAGGTCCAAATTCCAGGTGGTTGGGGCAGATCTCCAGACCCAAGCAGTGGATGCCATGACTGCACTAACACGTGCCCCGAATTTCCAGTGAGGACAGTCCACACTTCCCGTCCATCCAGTCAGGAAGTGGATTGTAATGACCCGCCTTTCCCAAGTCATTCCATTGATTGTAACTCATCCCTTTCAACTGGCCAAAAAAGGAACCACCTCCAGCAATAAAGGACTGGTTGTTTCATGGGTCTGGGCTGGAGCTGGTCAGTCAGCCAGTGTCCCAGACTAAGATCATGATTGTTCCAATGGACAAGGATCATCCTATGGGCTGGAAAGACAACTGTGGGACTCCCCTGCCATCTCTAACAACAGATCAGCCTTTAAACGCTCCCATTCTGAGCACAACAACCACCAGGACAGTCACTCCTCCAGCCAGGGGAAAACTGCCCACCCCAGAGCATCCAATCTGAGAATCTAAGTGAAAACCAATAAAAAACCAAAGCAAAAGAGGTTTGTCCACAAATTCCCCTTACAGGACCTGCCTACCTTTGGGGCAAGTGACATGGGAGTTCTGCCAGCTGAGATTTTGGACAGTGCCACGTTTTGGAGCAGGATCAGAGGAACTGGGAACAGCAGCTGCAGCTCACAGCAAGGGTCCAGTGGTGGGCAGCACATCCAGCTCTCCCACAGACCTGGCCTGGCAGCTACAGGAATGTGGGAAGAGAGTTTGTAAAAGGCTGAGCTCATCCCTCTCCTCACCTGGTTTTGAGGGTAACAGCTCTGGAGCTCGTACCAGCATCCCCAGTGCAGCCCAGTGAGGGGACACACCCCCTGCTCCAGGAGGACTGGAATGCTGGGAGCATGTTCCCATCTTCACAGATGACTCTATTTAATTTGTAGAAATACCTATAAAATAATATTAAACAGCGTCCAGAACACAAAACTTCCACCCTTTCTGCCCCAAAGGCAGCACAGCAAGCACTGGCCTCTCAAAGGCCACCTGTAAAATGAAGAAAGAGATCATAGCAGAGTCCCTTAAAGCATTTAATTTCCCAGATCATGAGCCTTTAGGACTCACCTGGTTTCTTACACCACTAAGATGGTTCATTTTCCACACCTCACTCCTTTTTATTTCCAAACTACAGTTCTACTCCTGCACTAGCAGTTCTGCAGCGCCAGGACTGCACGTACAAAAAGGAGATGTATATAGTCTAATTTACACTGTTTATTAAATAATTTCTTAATTGAGAATACTTTTAATCCAGGAGAAGAACTGGAGAAGCCTTACACACTGGGCTGAGCCTACTCTACAGCATCCCTGCAGGGAATGGGATGTTTGACATGGACACACCTTCCACCCCAAAACCTTCTCCAAGGAAGTCAAATGCATGACAGGAGGGGCTCTGAAAAGGTAGGAAGGCAAAATGGTCATCAAGATCTGCCTAAAAACAGCTAAATAGTGCAGTGAAATGCTTTTAAATACCACAGACACCTCCACTGACTGGCAGCCAGTTTTATGAGCAGCTCTGAAGACAATTTCTAGCTGAGCTTTAGTGGGCTGGGTGTTCCCAGCCGGAGTCCCGAGGTGAGCCAGGCCTGCGCCGGCACGGCCAGTTCCAGGGCGGGAGCAGAGCATTCCCAGGCTCATTTCCCCCTCTTGCCACGGCCTCTCCTGGAGGAAGGTTTGCCTGTGCCTGCCGTGGAGGAGCTGGCAGAAGATGCCACTGCGATGTTGATCTGTCCCTCCTGGATCTCCTGCCGGGTCTCGGCTGGGAGGTGGTTGATCTTCTGTTGTGTCTCCAGGTAGAACATGACATCCCGCAGCTGCTCCTGGATCTCGGAGATCTGCAAGTCCTTCTGCTCACAGGTCTCCTTTAACACTCTCTCCTCCTCCTTCAGTTTGTTCTGCAGCAAGGCCTGGTTTGCTCTCAAGCATTTGTTCAGCTCCTGCTCCTCCTTCAGCTCGTTGGAGAGCTTTGCCACTTTGTTATTCAGCTGGGAACACCTTGCAGGGAGAAGCACAAGTCAGGACAGCAGCACTCCCAGCCCAAACCCCACTGCAGCCTTTATACTGGGCAACTGCCCCCAGCCCCCCTGAGACCACCTGCAATTTGGTTTTCTGGCAAAGATGGGCAAGGGGAGGCAATGCAAGACTCTGACATGCCCCCAGGATTTTCTGTGCAGCACCAGTGTTCCTGTACATGGAACACGATACTGTGAGGCAGAATTCCTTCCTTAACTGCATAACTCAGGAGTTATCCCTTCTCTTGGGAGTCAGGCAATTCCACCTCATGACAAATGCCAACAGTGAGATGTTTGGGAGATGGGACTAACCTTCAGCACACACCTGCAGCTTTTGGAACAGGTCCCAAAAAGGGCACAGAGATTACACAGGACCCTGTGAGAGCTGAGGGCAGTCAGGGACCTCAGACACTGGCTCCTCCACACTCCAAGACCCTGAAGATGCCACTTCACTTGGAAGCGAGATGCTCCCAAAAGGATATCAGTAGCCTCGTGATTCACAGACTTCCTGCTCCCAACAACTCACTGCTTTTACCCTGGAAGTTAGCTGGCATCATACAGCAACCCCTTCCCACCCAGCAAGGTGAGCTGCACTGACCCACCTCCCTGGCCTGGGCTCCCTGCTCCAGCCAGGGCTGCTGGACAGGTTGGGAGGAACAGGGCACACAGTCCCACCCAGTCTGCTGGAGCACATGGATCCCAGTCCCTGTGCTTAACATCTTTCCCCTGGGCAATTCCCAAGATCTCCATTTTCCTCTGTGCTGGGTGGTGCCTCTGCTGAGCTGCCTCTCATCCCTTTGGATGCATCTGCCAATGGCAGGACAGGCTGGCATCTACCTCAGAGCAGGGGGAGGAATGATCCCTGGAGCAGGGAGAGGAAGGATCCCTGAGTGCTAAATATGCAGAGTGTGTAAAAGGAGCTGAGAACCCCAAAGCTGCTCACAAAACAGGCACTTCCCCTTTGGGAACACCTACAGAAATGAGAGCTTTTTTTAAAGCAAGCCATGTTCTCAGTATTCCAGCTTAAACAGCTCAGAATTGCCCAGGAATAGCAGGATTCCTTTTTGGATGTCAGTGTGCAGCACTTTAATGGCTGCATGGAACTGAACCTGGCAGCGGTACCCACTTCCTCTCCACAGACTGCTTTTCTTTGAGCAAGTCATTGAGCCGCTGTTCCAGACTGTCACACTTCTCAATGGTCTCTTTAAATTTGGTCTTCATGTTGTTAATCTGTAAAAACAAACACAGGCATTTCAACCGGCTCAAAGTCTGCTGCACTTTCGTCAGGACACTCAGTTTTCTGGAGTGGTTTCCAGACTCCAGCCCATTCCTCTCCCCAGGTAAGGGAAGCTCTGAGTCCGGGCTTTGTTCTGCTGGAGACCCCCGTGTCACACTCGTAGCCCAGACAAGGAGCCACGTTGCCGTGGAAGCTGCTCACACAGAGCAGCAACTCGGGCTGAGAGCTGTGCCAGGATCACACAAAAGCTGCAGCAGATCCTTAACTTCTCCCTGCCTGCAGCAGTCATTCCTTCAGCCATTCTCTCCTATTTCTGGCTCCATCAGCAAACTTGCATTTCCACCTTAAGGTGTTACAAGGCCGGGTTTTTGCTCATTTTAAACCAAACCTCAAGGAAGTGTGGTCAAAGTGAGAAGATGAAGAGGCTCCCCTGCTCAGCACTGACTCAGCAGTGCTGTCATAAGGCAGTGACCCACTGACACCAATATCTTACTCATGCAAAACACAAACACAAACACTCCTTCCTCAGCTTCCTCCTCCTCTGCTGCCCCACTCCAGGTGCTGCTGTGGGAGAAAGCCAAGCTCTCCTTCTCCAGGTGCAGCACTGAGCGTGTCAAACCCCCAACATGAGACAGGGGATTTACAGTCAGGAATGCTTGATTCCCCCATATCAGTGTCTACAGCACACTCTGCTGTAGTGGAGGCAGGAATTTAAAGGAAAAATGCTTTCCTGAAGGAGCAATGTGGACACATCTCAGTGTCAGCACACATGGTGCTGTCACTGGTGCCACAGTGGATGCAGAGCAGGTTTTAAGCCTTCCAGCCCTAATCAGGGAATGTTTGTGCAGCTGATGGGTAATTTGGGGAAGTAGCCTGAGCACTGATAATGGAATACACTGCATGGTGGCACCAATCCAGACAAGACTTACACGGAGCAAATGCCATGAATAACATTGTTGGGATCTTTAAATGTGAAACCACATTTGGGGAATGGATCACAGCCATTTCACTTTGAATTTCTTTGTGGATCATGTTTCTTGGTCCTGTGCAAGATTATTTTTTATATATATTTTCCTTCTATAAGGTTCTCCTTGAGATTCCTGGGACTGTTCTTTAGGACAAGGTCAGTGACCACTATTTCAATGGTCACAATTTCTATGTTTATTTCCCTGCAGGTACTAAATGGTTAATTAGAAGTCGTGTGGAAAGTTAAGTTAAGGACTCAGTTCTAAATCCTGAATCACTTTAAACCTACTTCAAAGGATCTATGTAGAGTGAAAAAGCAGTAAAATATCCTCCCTGGATTTTTGCCGGTGACATTTTGAAGCAGTCCTGCCTCCAGGATGCTTTATAGGAGGAGACTGAACTTTTCCCAAAGGGTGAGGAGGAGAGAGAGGGGATCAAAAAGAAAGGGCAAATCAATATGCATTTGGAGCAGAGAGACAGCTCCCACCTCCTGCAGCCGAGCAAATTAAAGTCATATTGTCTCTGCTACACCAACCTTCCCCGGAGAGCCGTGTCAGGGAGACGGATGGCACCGGCAGCCCGGGATCCTGCAGCACCACGGGCTGCCCTCCCCTCTGCTGCAGTTTCCCCAGCAGCACATTTAAATCACCCTTCAATCTCGGTGCAATCTACCTGCTTCTGCACCACTGAGCAGCAAATTGCTGGATGTGAGCAGCCAGAGAAGGGACAGACACATCCCGGAGCCAATTTTCCCAGCTGGGAGCGGAACAGGCTGCACGAGGCCACGTCACACACCACGGACCCACCAGCTCCTTCTCTCTCCCATTTCCCAGTGTCCAGGGCCCTGCACACTTGCCCAGGGCAGAGCTCACCTCTTCAGCCGTGTCCTTCTCTATCCGGACAATCTTGTTTTCCCAATAGATCCGCTGGGATTCCAGCTGGCTCGTCAGCAAATAGGAATACTACAAACACAGGAGAGACACAGAGTCGTCAGGGGGGCTGTGCTGATCAGGGAGCCCAGAGGGCTCCAAAATCCAAATCAATTTAATCAGATGAAATTGAGCAGAGAGAAGGTTCTGGACACACATCCCAACTGCACCTCCAGCTGATGTGTTTAACCAGTTTGATTTCACAATCAAATCACTTGGTTTTTGAAATCAAGGAAAGCCTTCAGAGCACGAGGATCAAGTGAAAGTTCTGCTGAGCTGAACCCATTATCAAGGTAAGAACTTTTGAAAGAGGAGACAGCTTGTTTTTGTGGGAGCAGCAATCTCTACAAGAAAATGAAGCTTCACTCATCCCTGTCATGAGAGTCTGAGATCCCAAAGGCTGAGGGGCAGAGTTCCCATTCACAGCCCCAAATCCAAGGCAGAAGGGTCAATGCACATGCCCAGCTTCCCTGTAAGAAGGTCTCTTGGAAAGCACCCTCAGCTCTGTGTACTATTCACAATTCTCTAAATGGATGGCCCATTCCAATGTCATTTGGCATATGAAGGAGGATAGATGCCTTCCATCCCATCTCTTCCCTGCTGGTTCTGCAAATGAGTTATGAGAAGGCTGGAAAACCTGATCATTTCTTATCATCAGGCTAATAAGCACCAAATTAGCCATTCACTGCAGAATTAAACATGCACAAAGCCCTGATCACTCTCAGTAATTTCTGAGTGCCAACATACACTGCCAAATTCATTCTCTCTCAAATATTTAGATCTCATAGGACAGAGAGATCTTACACACTTTAAGCAACAACCTCCCAGAAGAAAGGGTTAAAATTAGCTGGTTTAGCATCTGAGCGTTAGTCAGAAAATTCACGGAAAAGCAACCAAATATTTATCTGAGCAATGAGCTGCTCAAGTCTGGTCCCTGTGGGCTGTTCCTCCTCACATCCCCTCGTGTCTAATGCGGCTGAAATGGTGCTGCAGTGTCTGCTCAGTGAAGCAGAGATTTCTCCTTTAGTTAGGAGAGAAGCTGGGCAACAGGTACTGAAAATAAATAAATCATTATCTGTTCGAGAGGAGGGAACAGAACATGGCTGGTGTCAGACAAGCCTGTCAGCTTTGCTGGCCAAGGATTCCTACAGCCTGGTTCAGTTTAGGAGCTAAGCTGCTCTTACTGACAGTTCCACACAGATCCTGGCTGCGAACCCTGGTCACGGATCCACTGGGAAGGGTCTGGAGGGTGACTCAGACCCATTTCTCCCTCCAGTGACCTGAGTGTTTGCAGCAGCACAACCAGCTCATCTTCAATCCAGTGACCACAGGACAACACTGCAGCTCACACGGCGCTGCATCGGCTCTGCAGAACCAGGGAAGGTTTAAAAAAAAAAAAAAAAAAAAGGAAGAAAAAAAAGCAGTAAAGCCATTCCTGCTCCTGGCTTGAGATGATTCCCTACAGGCAGGGAGCAGGTCTGCTGTGTAAGCTGATGGGATTGAACCGTGGTCATGTCAGGGTTTGAAACACTTCCCCACACAGAGCCCAACACGTCAAAATATTTACCTCTAATTGTAAGGCATCAATTTTCTCCTCCTGGCACATGTCCCCCTCACACTCGTACTGGACGATCTTCCCGTCAGTTTTACTGGCCACCAGCCGATGGACATAGTTGTCTGAGGAGAGAAAATCCAAGCACTTGGAGCTGAGGGGCACCCAGGCTGCCCCCAGCCCTGCAGAACAATTAACCCCCCAGGCTCTGCACCAGCACCGCGGGGAGGCACAGAGCCAACCTCACATGGCAGGTTCTTTAGCAGGCTTCTCCCAGACACCTCACAGGGTATTTATTCCAACAGCCCATTCCCACACCTCAGGGAAAACGGATGGAAAGGGAGTGACAAACACATTCCAGTCATGTTCTCCCTCTTCCATCTGCTCCAGACCCACTAAAGCTGCTATAAGAGCAGAGATGGATGCTTCCAAAAGACAGGGATTAGTGCAGACACAAACTCCTTCATCTCCAGGCAAACTCTGCCTCAACTCCTCTTCCTAAGGGGTTCCAAGAGCTGTTCCCAAGCCAGGTGACCCTGCAGGAGGGACGGGGAGCTCTCACCTCCAGCGTAGTCCCAGACCCTGTGGTTGGTGAGCTGCATGGCGTAGGTGTGCTGGGTCTCCTCGAAGTGCTTGTAGGCGTGTCGGCTCACGTAGCGCCCGCAGCCGATGTGCCCACAGATCAGACAGATCCACAGGTTCTGCCAACACAGGGAAAGCTCTGTGGGTACAGCACTGTCACCTGGGGCACCTTGGGAAAGTGTGATCCCACCCCGCTGCCCTGCTGGTGCTGTGCAGTCCCTTCCTCAGGGAACCAGCAGGGTTTGCTTTCCCTTTCCTGCTCCTCTGGAAGGCCAAAGAGAAGGGGGTCCTTGCTCACCGGAGACAAGACTTTTTTCATGGGAGTAGCAATAAATCTCTACAAGAAAATGAAGCTTCACCCATCCCTGTTGTGAGAGTCTGAAAACATAAAGGCTGAGGGGCAAACTACCCATTCCTAGCCCAAAATCAAAGGCATTCAAATGGGCCATCCTGCAGGTGCTGGGCACGTTGGTAAATCACCACCTGGATGGAAGAGTGGCCTTGACTAAGGACCGAGGCACCTCAGCAGGCTCAGCAAGGCAAGCTCTGAAGGCACAGACCAGAAGGGCTCACCATGCTCAAGGTCACTTTAGCTCCCTGCTGTCACACCCATCACACACACTGATCAGTTGATGTGCTGATCTTTCTAAGAATCAGAATGATTTGTCAAAACAGGAAACCTGAGAGGTAACATCCCTTCCTAGCACCGATTCCAACTCAAAAGGAAAGCTGATACCCCCCTGACTGGTAAAATCAGCCACAGAATTACCCCCCAAAGCAGCCCAAGCAGCTGTGCAGTCAGATCTAGTCTAGATCTCACTCACCATCCACCCACCTACTTACTTCTTGAACTCCACACTCAAAGCACTTGTTCTCTTCCACGGGCTCTGGTGTCTGGCAGTACCTGCAGACAGGGCACCTGGGGGGCAATAAAGCACTGTGATGAGACACAGTTTGCTCTATCCTCGTCTTCCAGTAATTAAACAGAGCCAGAGAGCTCCAGGGAATGCCTGGTGCAGCAGGATGCTCCCTGTATCCTCCATCTCTCAGTTCACATTTACCCACTCAAATTGACCTCCATTCCACACAAGGTCACTGCTATTTGGCTGGTGAGTGACAGAAGCACAAAGAACAGTTCTCCCAAAGCCATTTCACAGGTTCAGCTGGATCTGGCTTAGCTGCAGTCCAGCCATAAAGAACATCTGCAAACACGAGCATGTTGTAGCTACACACTGCTGAGAACAGCCAAGCGACACTCTGCAAACACACCTTTGTGCTTAAACAACCCTGAGGAGATGCCTCAGTTCCATCCCAACCCAAGGGTTTTGGTCTTAGCCTTCCCAGGCAGAACACCCCATAACTGTAGCCTAAAGGTATCAGCAGCAGGCATTCCTTTTGGATCCACCAAAGATTCAAGAGGTCACTCATCCCTTTTGGAAGTACCTCAGTGCTGCCAGAACACCCAAGAGCAGAAGGAGCCTGTCCAGACCCAGAGCACCAGCAGCTCAGCTCAGCTCAGCTCGGGGCAGCTGAGGCTACATCTGCTGCCAGGACTGTTTATGTATTTTTCATTAGCTGCTGGATAAGCCACAGAACTATTCCAGGGAGGAGACAACTGGATTGCAGTCAGCTTTCTGTACAAATTCAGGCATTTACAGCCTCTGTGGCGCCTGAGCAAGGACAGGGATTTTCCTTTATGGTTCTTTGAGATGAGGAGCCTAAGTTGTGCTTAAATTGTATATTACATGTTTAAGTGCTATTTTGGATCTTGCCCCTGCACTGGCTAAGCTCCATTGCTTCAAATTTAAACTGGAGTTGATTTATGAGCAAAGCAGCCCATCAACTTGCACAGCTACACATCTGATCAATGGCACTGGGGTTCTGGTGCTTTGGCTCATGAGTGATGGACAGAGAGCTAAAATCTTCCTCACACTCCATCAGAGAATCCAGCATCAGGGTCCCAGGGACAGAGCAGGTACAGGGAAGATGTGCAGCCTCCTGCTGCAGTAGCTGTGACTGCCTGAGGTGCAGCAAACAGTGTCCAGAGGAATGCACAACATGTCCAACACAGAGCAGCTGACTGGATGCCAGTCAGGGGCTCCAGGAATGCTGAAATCCCCTCCCCAGGGATGGGAGGGCTGGTGGGAGCATGAACAGGGAAGGGTTAAGGCAGCAAGAGGAGCTGCTTTAAGGACAGACTCAGGTCTGACCCCCAGCACTGCCCAGTGCCATGGAGGGTCCCCACATGCAGGGCATGGCCCCCTATCCCTCATCCCATACCCACCCGGAACAACAGCCTGTGTGGAGCCTCCCCTGCCTGATTTACTGAGTGACCTTGTCATCATTCCTTCCTTCTCTGCCTTCCCCTTCCCAGTCCTGTCCCCCTGCACACCTGCTCTTGCCCAGCTCCTCCTCCTCCCCTCCCAGCATCCAGGCAGGAGAGAAGCCTGCAGGGCTGCCCAAAGGGCCCCTCACCTCCAGGCAGGTGGGCAGATCCATCTTTTTTAGGGATAACTGAACTGACAAGGCTGAGTTAAGAGGGCTGTGTGTGCACTCAGTGCTGTTTACCCCAGCACTTTTATCCTGTATTTTGAAATAATCAGCATTACTCTACAACTCCCTCCCTGCCTCAGCAGCGAGGCCCCTGGGAATCATTGTTCAATTACTTTTGGCAAGGAGATTTCTCTCTGGGAGTCTCTTAATGGGTAAACAAGAGCATCAGGCCTTGCAGTAATTCCTGCCCCCACTCTGATGAGCAGTGCCTTATCAGCACAAACCCACCACACTCAGAGCAGGGTTTGGGTGTGGGAATGAAGCAAAGCCCCTTACGTGGTGTCCTCCCAGCGCTGCAGACACTGGCTGTGGAAGCTGTGGTTGCACAGGGTGGTCAGGATCCCGTTCACGGACTCGTCCATCCTCTCCAGGCACACGGTGCACTTGGGCAGCTCTGTGAGGTCCATCACGGGCAGGCTGGCCCCCTGCAAGGCAACAACAGACTGCTCAGCACCTGCCAAGCACCAGCAACTAAGCCCAGCTTCTCTCTTGCTGGCACCAGGGATCAGAAACACGACACACAGTGGGTGAAAATTTATTTGACATAAAGTGATCCCCAACATTCAACAGCCCACAGCCGGGTTCCTCTGCACAGCACAGGCTCAGTGACAGTGCTGCATGTGCCACCAGCCCCACTGTGCTCTGGGGGTTCACTAAATGAAAACACAAGGCAGGTTTAGGTCAGAGACAAGGCATAAAACCCACGGAGTCACCACAGAAACTCTTCCAAGGACACTGGAAGGAAGGACACAGGAAGCAGGGTTTGGGTTGATGCAGTTGAGCTATTCTTGCAGTGTTCTGCCCAGTCCAAATCACCCTCTTAAAATCCTCTGAAGTGCAGATAAAAAACCAGACCAAACTTACATCTTCTGATTTGAAGACTTCAGCCCTTTCCACGTACACCAGCTGGCAAACATCCTCCTCGATGGAGTTGAACTGGCGGCCATTGCAGGCCATGTAGAAGCTGTCGGCGTCAGCCTGGGCACAGAGCAGGGAAACGGGTTAAAAAGGGAAAACTCACAGCTCACACAACCCAGGAAGAGGAGGAGGAACCTCCTGTATCCTCCTTTCTCCCCTCCCCCAGCCCTGTAACACCGGGGAGGGATTTCAGCTCCAGGCACTGCATTTTGGCATCATCACTGGAAGACACAAAGTGAAGTCCAGGGCAGTGACAGCTATGCTGATATTGGATCATTCAGCAGGAATGAGGGATTTCCCTTCAGCATCTGTTTTGCCCCTAGTCAGCAATTTCAGGGCATTTGTAAAGCAGATTTGGTCTCTGCAAAAATTTAAGAGGGACATGGTGCGGGACCGTGATGACAGGGAAAGGAGCAACAGTTTAACTGTGGGAAAGAGTCCATTTCACCACCCACAATCCAGGCAAAAGAGGCAGAACCAAACCAAACCCCGTCAAATCCATCATCCCTTTTCACTCAGTAACTCGCCAAACCCTTTCTCAACACAGGATTGAGGCAATGAGCTGAATGCCACATTCCCAAACTCCTGGTCATTCCAGCCAGCAGCACCAATGCCCCAGAGATTTGTTTTTTCACCTGCAGGCACAGCCATTAGGGGTCAACAGAGCTCCAAGGAATTTCCTCAGAAACAGGAATTTTAGGGTGAATTGAGCACAAGTTTAGGGATTTACAGCATTAGATATTTGCCTGTGTAATTTGGTAGAGCAAGAGACAAAAATAAACTTTGTAACTACTTCAATTAGCACAAAACTCACACAAATATTCCATGTGCACAAGGGGCATGGGAAGCATGTCAGGAAGAACCCACAGCTGGGGGAAACCTCTCCCTGAACCCCAAAATATGGAATTAGCATTTGGGAGAAGAGAATGTACAAGTGGAAGGGTCCACACAGGAACTGGAGGGGGGAATTTAAAGCCAGGATTCAGTTCAGGAGACCTGTAAGCAGCAAACAGCGTTAGCTGGGTATCAAAGCACCCCTGGGGCTCTCAGTTTGGGGGTGACTGTCCTCTCCACACTGGCAGTAGCTGGAAGACCACCCAGCTCCTCAGAAAAGCAGGAAAGGTCTTTTCTAAAATACAGGGAGCCCCAGTGGCTGGGTCCTTTCTGTTCAGCACAGCACAACACACCACTCTGAGTAAGTTGTGAGATAGCAGAGAACTCTGTGTCTGGACTATTTTTTATAAAATATCCTGCCAAGACAAAGCAAGAACGAAACCGAGAAAAATCACAGCTAGAACAGGGTACTCTCCTCCAGGTGTGGGACTGACTTTAGCAGCCCCAGGAATTCTCAGGGAAGGGGGACAGGGCTGTTTCCCCACGGGTGAGTGCAATCTTGGCTGGCATCTGGCCAGTGAAGCCACACAACCCCCCGAACAGCGACTACAGTGACAGCAGAGCCACATCCCCAGGCAAGGGGCTCCCAGCTCTTACCTGTGAGCTGAACTTGATCAGCACCATGTACTGGTTTGGGGTGGAGTCTCTGATGATTTTCATGTGCTCAATCACCTCGTAGAAGGAGGCCACAAACTTCATGAGGTCGTGGCTGGTCATGGTGGCCGGGACGGTGAGGATGCAGAGCATGGCACTGCGCTGCACATCCTCCTTCAGGGAGGTCATCTTGCTGGGGACACAACAGGGACACCTCAGGGGGGGCAGGGCACAGCTGGACACACAGCTGGACACACCATTCCAACTGCTGCAGTCACTACAGGAGCTGTTATCAACCTTAACTCTCTTTTGTAAATGTTGAGAGGGGTTGTGGTGAACACCCAGTGCTCCCACGTGAAACAGGCACAGCCATCCTTCAGCCAAGGGTTAAACTGGGCAGCTCCAACAGCAATGGGATTGCCAGGAATGATTAGACATCTGTTTCTCTATAAAAGCAGCTGAAGTTGTCCAGCCCCAGATGCTCAGCACTGTTCCTAGAACAAGTGAGCAATGTTTGTTACTATTTCCAGTGCCCATTTGGGGGCTTCTGGTGGCTTTCAGGAAGACCTGTAATGGGAGTTCTTACACAATTTCAGGGGAATGGTGTGGAATTGTAACCCCTGAAGTACAGGATGAAACCTCCTGCTCCTCAGGCAGTTCCTGTCACCAAGGCCCCAGAGATCATGATTAAATTGTGGGATCCCTCAGGAAGCTGCTTTCAAATGTCATTTTTTTTGGAATCTGTGCTTGTCTTACGCTCTTACAGTCCCCAGCACAGGCTCCCAACACCTCCAATGTCACCCACAGCTCTGACAGGTCCACCAAGCTTCACCATTAACCCCAGTCACCCTGTGCCCTCCCAGGAGGAGTCACCCTTCCTGTTTATCCCTGTCAGGAGCCACAGCCTCGGGCTGACAGACTCACCCTTCCCAGGAATCCATTCTTACTTTGTTTTGTACAGGTGCATAATTCCATGGACGATTTCCACCGAAGGGTTCCCGCTGAAGAAGGAGATCTGGTCAGGGAGCTGCTTGGAGGGGGAGTCTGGAGCAGCCTCACGCTCCTTGCTCTGATCCTCCTGTTTGGTTTTGTCCTCAGCAGATGCAGCCTCTGAGGATTTCCTTCCTTCCACGGCAGCTTTTGCTTCATCTTTCACAAACCAAGAGTTTCCCGGTTACTGAGGTGCTGCTGTGCCCTGAGCACAGTCTGTGTTCACACAAATCACAGCCCTGGGGAGCAGCAGGATGAGATTCCCCTCATCCCTGCTGCCCCCCAGGACATTGCAGAGCTACAGACACCCCGTGGGAGCCCCAGAACTGAGCTGGAGGAGGTTTGTCCCGTGCCCAGTGACATCCCAACAGACACCAGTATGAGCACAAAGCAACTGGGGCAGGTTTGCTGAGCAGGGGAGGAGTGAGAGCTCCTGCTGTGCACCCTGGATGTGTGTCAGACTTGGTGTTTCCATCCTTAAATCCCTCCCTGACAGGGAAATTAAACATTTACAGAGCAAATGGTCTCATTGCTACGGACCAGTGATGCTGGGGAGTGAAACACAGGCCAGCTGTGGCGCAGCCTGAAAGAAATTAAACCTCTGTGGAGTGAATCAGGGAATATCCAGAGCTGGAAGGGACCCACAAGGACCATCCAGTCCAACTTCTGGTTCTGCCTAGGACACCCCAACAATCCCACCCTGTCCCTCAGAGTGTTGTCCAAACACTCCTGGAGCTCTGGCAGCCTTGGGGCCGTGATCATTCCCTGGGGAGCCTGTTCAGTGCCCGACCACCCTCTGGGGGAAGAACCTTTTCCTGAGATCCAACCTAAACCTCCCCTGACAGAGCTCGAGCCCTTCCCTGGGTCCTGTTCCTGCTCACACCGAGCAGAGATCGGAGCTGCCCCTCCTGAGGAAGTTGTGGATCGGGATGGGCTCAGTGAGAAGTGTTTGCCTGGAACAACCAGCTCTGCCCCCGCACCCAACGCACATTCCTGAACTCCTCTGCTTGTTTTCCAAACTGCCGGGCCGGCTCCAGACCCGCAAACCCCGCAGCCCTCTCAACATCCCCTGGCCGGTGTCAGCGGCGGGGACAGGCCCGGGACAGCACGGGGACAGCCCCAGCCCGCGCCCCTCGGTACCTGCGCGGGGCCGGATGGTCTCGATGATCACGTCGGTCATCTCCCGCCGCCCCAGGTGCTGGTGCAGGATGGCCGCGCGCTCCCCGGGGCCCTTCCCCTGCAGGCAGGCGGGCACGGCGGCGGGGGCCGCGCCGGTGCTCTCCGCTGCCATGTCCGGACCTGCGGGGACAAACCAGGCGTTGGGCCGGGCCGGCGGCGCGAAGCCCGGTAGCGGCGGCGCCCCGGGGGCCGCGGGCACGCACCGGCCGCGCTGTAGGCGAAGGCCCTGGGCAGCGGGGAGGCCCCGGCCAGCTCCAGGCGGATCACCACCAGGGACACGCTCATGGGCCCGGCACCGGCGCCGCCGCTTCCGCCTCCGCCGCGCCGCTCGCCGCGTGACGTCACCGCGCCGTGACGTCACGGCGGCGGGGCCGCGCCGGCACCGGCGGAGCGAGAGCGGGGGCTGAGGGGCCGCGGGGGGTCTCGCGAGAGGCGGGTATGTTCTCGCGAGACGGGGGAGCCCGAGGGGCGGCGGGGCTGGGACTGGGGACAATTCGGGGAATTTGGGGTGGGAAAGAGCTCCGGGAGCATCGAGGCCGACCTGGGACCCAGCACCATCTTGTCACCAGAGCACTGAGTGCCACGTCCAGGCGTTCCTTGGTCACCTCCAGGGATGGGGACTCCACCACCTCCCTGGGCAGCCCCTTCCAATGCCTGACAACCCTTTCCGTGGGGAAATTCTACCTGATGTCCAATCTGAACCTCCCCTGGCGCAGCTTGAGGCCGCTTCCTTTTGTCCTGCCCCCTGTTTCCTGGGAGCCCCACCTGCTCCAATTACTAAGCAATTAGTGTGTGTGATTAATGAATACCTCAGTGGCTGCCCAGGGTGGAGTCCCCAAGTCCCCATCCCTGGGAGTGTCCAAAACACGAGTGGAAGTGGCAATTTGCCATATGGATTAGTGGGGCTGGTGGGGTTTGGTCAGAGGTTGGACTTATTTTGGATGTCTCTTCCAACCCTAATGATTCCATGAATAAACATTCACCCCTCTAATTGTCTATTTGTGCCCTCTTCTCTCTCCTCTGACCAGGCCAGCTCTGAGTTTCCCTGGAGCCCCCTGTGTCTCAGGATGTTCCTGAGGAGCTGTGCCCATGCCCTGCTCCGTGTCAGGATCCAGCAGCTCCCGCGGGGGCTGATCCAGTGCCACGGGTCCGGGTGGAGCCGTTACAGGGCCGTGATCTTTGAGGAGAGTGGGGTCCTGCTCCCAGACCCCCACAGCACAGCCACAGGTGTGTGCTCCCAGTCCTGAGCTCATGGGATGTCCTCAGTTGGGAGGGACCCCCAAGGATCATCCAGTCCACCCCCTGGCCCTGCCCAGGACATCCCAACAATCCCACCCTGTCCCTGAGAGTGTTGTCCAAATGCTCCTGGAGCTCTGGCAGCCTCGGGGCTGTGACCATTCCCTGGGGAGCCTGTTCAGTGCCCAATCTGGGGGAACTGGGGGAAGAACCTCTTCCCCCTCTGGGGGAAGAACCTTTTCCTGAGATCCAACCTGACCCTCCCCTGGTTCTCATGAGACACCCCAGATGATGAGTGCCATCAAAAGTCGTAGAGGTGACAGTACCCACCCTGAACCCACTTGGTAACGAAACTGTCCTGTAGTGCCACCAGCTGATACCACCCAAGGTTGGTGCAGTCCTTGAGCACCTTCAGGAACCCTCCAAAGATACCACACCAAAACCAGGGATGAGGTGCTGCAGTTCTTGGAATGCCAAACCCTTCCCTGTGTGCTGGGTCCATTACCCCAGTTCAGCACATCCATCCTCATGGGCCATGGATCCACCTCAGAGGGTTCCAAGCTGATTTCCCAGTTCTGGAGATGCCATTACATGCTCTTCCCTGGCTTTTTCACTTCTCACCCTGTAGACTGGGAGGCCCAGAATTGTATTCCAGCTGGCACCATCCAGCAAGCCCTGCTGTCCGGAGGGGAGAACAGTCCCTCCCGGAGGTATTCCAGAGGAGAGCTGACAGCTGTGGAGTTCCTGCAGGAATTGGGACAGCAGTGCTTTGAGATTGTAAGCCAATCCCTCTTCCTCCTCTCCTTGTGCTTCCTGGCTGCATGGAAATGGGATGCTGGGGTGGTTCGGTGAGGAAGGAGGAGCTTGGAAGAGAAATCCTGTGCTGGAAAGGTCTGGATTTTCCATCTAGGAAGCCTTGCTGTCTGAGCAGGGCAGATGTTGACTGCCACCATCACCCTGGTACCCGGGCAGGGCAGGCAGATAAATTTCCCTTAATTTCCATCAGCTTCTTTCATAACTTTCTGATTTCAAGACACCTCTTGGATCAGCCCAGGTGAGAAAGCAGCTGGGAGGCTTTGGCTGTCAGTTCATACATGGACAGGAGGGATGGAGACCGTAGTCTCCAGGGAGGATTCTCAGATCAGTAGAAGCTCCTCCACCACAGCCCCAGGGACACAGAGCAAGAATCCTCTTGGAATAATGTCCTTTTGAAACAGCTCAGTGTAAACTGCAGGTTTACTGTCACTGTTTGTCTCTACCCTGCCTTGATCCCATGGCAGGCACAGTCCCAGTGCATTTCTCTTTCCCAAAATCAGCCCTGTATCTCCTCTGCTGCCTCTGTAGAATCAGTAATGTGAGAACACTTGTTTATTTGGGCAAAGCCATGTAGCTGGGATATCCCCTGCCTGCCTCCTGCTGCCAGAGGAAGTAGGACAGCGAGATAAGGTGATCAAGCAACCTACCCACCCAACCACTTTTATTTTCATCCCTGCTTAAAACCCATTTATGGCTAATTATCATTCCTGGGGTTTCTCTGGTTTCTTAGGCAGATGTCCGTGTTCCAGTGGACTCTTTTCTCTGGGACTTAATCCGGGCTGAGATGATAAAACAGCTCCCCACAATGGCAGAAGCAGCTCAGTGTGTCCGGGCAGAAGGGCTTAAGACAGCTCTGCTCAGCAACAGCTCATCCCTGGGGAAGGGAGGGAGGTTCCTGGCCCTGGATCGACGGCACTTTGACGTGGTAAGGCTGGATGGATCCTGAATGTGGCTCTGCTGGATCCTAATGTGGCTCTGCTCCTCAGTCTCAGACTGGAATTCTTTCCATGCAGGTACCAAGTGAACAGCACCAGCAGCAGGTGTAGGCAGACAGAGAGCAGTGTAAGAGCCTGGGAAAACCTTTCCTGGCATCATTCACTGGAGGGACTGGGCCCTGGAGAGGGGCTGAGTGACTCTGAAAAATCAGAGTGCCCACACAACCATACAACCACAGTCTCTGTGTAACAGGCACAGGCAGTGATTTCAATACAGGACTTGGAAGCTGGAACAGCATACAAAAATAAATGTTATTACCCAGTGCCCCTGCCTGCTTTAAACAAAAAAAGCTTTGAAAGAGTAAGGACTCTTCAAAGAATTGCAAAACATCCCCTACATTACAAAAAAACCCAGTACCCCAACGTGCCAATCTGTGTGAGCTGAGGAGCAGGAAGAGACCCCTCTCCCAGCACAGACCCCTCTCCCAGTAGAGCCCTCCTTCCCAACACACCTCACCTTTGCAGAGATGACACAGAAGATTCTCTATGAACCTCAAGGCTGGTTCCAGTGGCACCATTTGCACACGAGGACTTGGCTCAGCATGACAGAAAATTTGCTTTTTTTGTGTGCCCCGCTCAAATCTTTGAATTTCAGGAGTTTAAAGCTTGTTTTATAACCTTGATTGGGACAACAAAATATGCAAGGAAAAGTCATATTAATGCATTTAAAACCTGGGACTGTTTAAAGTCATCTTGTCAACATTATGCTGTTATTGGCTCAGCTTTCTGTGTGTTCCTGGTGACACAGGTGCAGTGGATGATGCTCTGGTGGGATGTCTGTGTGATTGTCACCACAGGGTGTTTCAAAGCACTTCAGTAACCTCTCCATGTCACAGCCCATGTGTGTGTGGTGCTTTGGAACAGCAGGCAACAGCAATTAGTGGGGAAAAAATAATTGAATGTGGATTTCCATTACTGTTGGTTTTATATCCATCCAGTGGATTAATATTTATTCCTGGAGTGTTATCAAAGCAGGGAGGAAACAGTGCTTGGATTGCTCATGGTCGTGGGAGTTCAGAGACTGACTCAACACTTTTTTGATCCGGATTTGGGTGGATGGTTGTGGTCAACACTTCAGCTGCTGTCAGGGTTGGTTTGGGGTGGTTGGTGGGTGCAGTGGTCAGGACACTTTTCCAGAGCTGGAAGGTGCTGCCATCCAAGGCTTCCTTGGACAGCATTTAGCAATTGGCCTGGGATACCCAGTGAGTCTCCCACATGGGGACATCTCGTTGGATATCTTCCATCCAAGGACTGGCTGATCCTGTTCAGCTGATTTGAGCTGAAGAGCCACAGCCAAGGCAGTTGGCACCCACACAGTCACTGGAATCACGTCCCATCCAGCTGCAGGCCCTCGTTCCGTGTCCTTTATCCCTCATGTTAATTAGACTGTCAGTCTCTTTCCCACCCACTCACCTCCATTTCCATTTCCCACCCTCCCATCTCCATTCCCAACACTGCACAGCTGTCTGTGGTCCCAGCAGGCTCATCCATAATCTATTTGGTGTTGCTGTAGGTGGTTGAATCCCATCAGGAAGGAATTCACTGGCCAGATCCCGGGATTTACAGGCTGTGCCTGGAGCGCTTGGGTGTCCAGCCCCAGGAATCCATTGTCCTCGACAGCAGCAGCCACAACCTGGAGGCAGCAGCCCAGCTTGGCATGAAAACAGTGAAGGTACAAAGCAACTCATCCAGGGTGGGATTTGAGGATGGATTTGGAGTCCAGAAGCTGTTTGGCTTGAACGGCTCCATATTTTCAGTGGCAGTGCCTGACTCGTCTTGCCAAGCCTTTTGTTCCATCCTGTCCTTGTTCCTGCAGGATGTGGTGGGGTTAAAGTAGGGATTACTGGCAGAGTCTGCACTGCTCTGTTTCATTCCCAGCTCCAAACCCTACAGCCAACGGAACCTTGGAGAAGTCGCTTCTCCTTTCTGTTCCTCAGTTCCCTATGGGAGAAACAGCCCCAACCTACGGCTGAGCCAACCACATCCACCTGATGGGAGAAAATGAGCCCTATGTAATGAATTCCTGGAAGCTCTGAGGCCTCAGGGATGTGTCAGCTGGGACTAACAGGTTGCCCCCAGGCTTTGGAGACAGTGAGCACAGAGGGGTTTTACTTCGGTGGGGGGACCACCGGGGGAAGGACAAGAGTGGGACTGGTGGGAAGAGTGAACTCTGCTCCCCTGGACTGCACACAGGGAATTCCAGCTCTTATCCCGGGCTCACAGTGCCTATGCCACCATCACAGGTACATGTCCAGGACAGAGACCAAGGTGGGAAGCTTCACGTTGGCAGGGAATGATATGTGAATTCCTGTGTGTCAGTGAATCAGGGAACGACCCATGAATTGCTGTGAGTCAGTGGGTCAGGGAATGACCCATGAATTGCTGTCAGTGGATCAGTGCCATTGGACTCACAGATAAATGCATCATAACTGTGCAGGGCTCTTTCTTTCCCAGGAAATTTTATCCTCCACCAGTGTTTCTCTCTCCCTCCTGCTTTCAGGTCGATGATCCGGAGGCAGCACTCAAAGAGCTGGAAACCCATCTGGGATTTCCTTTGCGAGGGTTTGTCCCCTATACTCGCTCAGTGGGACCAGGCATGGAAATCCCAAAGGATCAACTGCAAAAGTACCTTGAAAATGTTCTGGGTGCCCACCCAACAGGTATCACAGTGGGTATGGCCCTTCAGTTGGAAAGCCTGGATATTCTGGAGCCATTGGCTTTTTCCATCATATGACAGATGGATTGAAAAGTAATAATAATGAAAGGCTCCTAATCTTCAAACAGTACAGGCATACAGCTTTCAGTGATCCATCACTGTTTCCCAGAAATGGGAAACAGGATTTTAGGATGTCCTCATTTGGCGGGCGGGGGGGGGGGGTTGAGCACAAGTTGCCAAAGAGATGCCAGGAATATTCTTGTCCTGTAAGCCATCTGTGAGCTACTCCCAGGGGTTTGGGACACAGAGTGGGATCTCAGACCCAGGTGCAGGAAGGGGCTGTAAAACCTGGAGAAGTGCTGACCCTCTACTCCCAACTCTCAGGCCCTCTGGAGTTACGGCAGTTTGACCACAGAGAGTCCAGCCGGAGCTTTTTGGTCAAGTTTGGGGATCATTTGCTGGTGCTGAAGAAGGAAAAGGAGCCTCCTGACAGCCCCAGTCCCTCAGGCCCTGCTGTCCCAAGGGAATACAGGTGAGAGGCAGCCATGCCTCACATGGGAGGGGTCCTGCTGCAAGGTGTGCTCAGCAACAGAGCTGCAGGACTTTTAGGGGGGATCATTTGTGATCTCCCCTTGTTTTTCAGAGTGTTGGACAGATCCCAGGACTGTGGGCCATATGAAGGCTTGGGTGCTCTTCTTTCACCCACCCCAACTGTGTTATTGTAGTGTATTTAACACTGAGCACAGGACTCTGATGTGTGTGTCTGCCTACAAGGATGTGTTCCAGTATTGATTCCCTCCTGCCTCCCTGTGCTGACCCAGCTCTCTGACTCACCTGGCAGGCTCCTGAAGGCTCTCTCTGAGGCTGGTGTTCCTGTTCCCACTGTACTTGCTCTCTGCGAGGACAGCAGGTAATCCTGGCCCTGGGATCCTGTTCCTGATCCCAGCTTTTGCTCTGTGCTTGACAACTGCACCCAAATTCCCCCAAACACGAGGAGAGAAGAGAAGGAGCCAGAGCTCACAGAGTGCATTGGTGTAGTTAGCATTTGCCATGTCTGGGGCTGGAGGAGCCTCTAGAGGTTCAAAGGACAGAAACACTTTTATTTGGCTTGGTTTAGATGTGTCCTGTTTTAGCAATTAATCAAAATGCTCCCTCTGAAAAGCAGTTATAAAACAATGTTTTAGGGCTTCCTGCTGACTCAGTGTGCTCAGGTTTGCAATGAAGAGGGGTTTTTTCAAAGTGCCAGACCTCAGACAGCCATGACAGCAGCAAATCTGTGACCAGGACACCCCTCATAGCCTGCAGGCAGCTCAGATCTCTGCTGGCTGCAGGAACAGTCTCTGCACTGCAGTTAAATGTGTGTCCAGCATTCCTGGTGTTTGTGCGCAGCCTGACAGCCCAGCTCCACACCCACTGCAGGGAGGCAGGGAAAGGGCTGCTGCTGGAGCCTCCAAGCTCAGCTTCAAGGAGCTGGAGGGACCAGGGCTGATCATGGCACAGCCCTGTGCCACCACACACCAGCCTGGGCAGGGCTCAGGTGAGTGCTCAGGTGCTGCTGAGGCTGCTCTTCTCCTGTCCATGTTCAGGGGGCGGGTGAGCTTTGAGGGGTGGCAGTAGCAGGATGAACTCAGTCCCATCAGTCCCCCCCTTGCTTCCCCAGCACCCTTGGCTCACCTTTCTACGTGATGGAGCTCTGCCCTGGCCGTGTCCACCGCGACGTGTCCCTGCCAGCGCTGCCGCCCCACCAGCGCCAGGCCCGGTACCGCACCATGAGCCACGTCCTCGCCAGGATCCACAGCGTGGACCTCAGGGCAGCCAGGCTGCAGGACTTCGGGGAGCACGGTGAGAGGAGGCCAGAGATCCTCCATCTCCTCCTGTGTGTCAGCATTTCAAGGGATAGGCTGGATGGGCCAAACTGGGGGCAGTGGGGAAAGGGAAAGGGCAGCCCAGTGTCTGCATCCCCAGGTGTGGTGGGAGGGCTTGGAGAGCTGTTTAGATCCTTGAGTCAGTGTTTCCTGTGAGGAGTTCCCAGAACTTCCTGCCATGAACACAAGCTGCACTATGGAGTAACTTATTTGCAGGAGGAACTTGCTTGCTGCCATCTCTGACCAAACCTCCTCAGCTCCTCCAGTGCCTCAACAGAGCCAGCTCAGCTTCCTGGATCTGGTGGAGATCAGATTTGTCCAGGATCAGATTATTTCCACCAGAATATTAAATCCAGTGCCCAATTAACAATGTACAAGACCCCTGGAAATTGCAGTTAACTCAGGGTGCTAGACTGAGTTCTACTTGGCTGTTGGACTTTTTCTGCATCCCTTTTGAAGCCTCTTTGTGCCAGTCCCTTTTCCCTGTTCCAGGTAATTACATTCAGCAGCAAGTTGAGACCTGGACAAAGCAGTACCGAGCTGTGGAAACTCACATTATCCCAGCGATGGAGAGACTCATCCAGTGGCTGCCTCTGCATTTTCCAGAGTCTCAGAAGACAACACTGGTACACGGTGATTTCAGGTACTGCCCTGGAGCACATCCCAGGCAGGAGGGAGGGACAGGGAGTGTAAAGTGACACACAGACAGCTTTAGAGCAGTCCACAAGCTGGGCTTGGGTCAGGTTCAGCATCCCCCAGGGAATAAGATCGAAAGTTTCTTCACCCAACTGCTGAAAACACTGGTGTAACACTGGAGGATCATCAGCTGTTTCTGCAATACCCAAAAATCAGCCCTGGTGCTTCTTGCTGATGGCATTTGGTGCTGAAAGAGTTTGGGTGGCAAATCGTGCCAGTGTTGCAGGTGCAGTCATGGAGTGGGGTGGCTGGGGCAGAGGGGAGGGGTGCTGAGTGATGTCTCTGTGCTGCCAGCCCCTGGCTGGGTCCTGCCAGGGCTATAGGGCTGCAGTGGAGGCGTGTGCCAGATCTGGCCCAAGGCTCCTTCCCTCAAGACTGCAGGAGCTCTCTGCCCCTGGAAGGGTGGCTGCCCACTGTGGCTGCTCCCTAGGGGAGTCCTGCCCTCTCCTGGGGCTCAGACTGGTGAGGGCTGTGCAGAATCTACAGCACATGGCAGAGCAGGGTCTGCAGCGGCTGCATGCCTTTAAAGTGACCAGAGCATCCCCTGGACAGTAACTTGTGTGCTTCAGTTTATGATTAGCCTGTCCTGTAACATCTGTTGATGATCTGAGGCTCTGACTATCCTGGTTTCATTCTCCAAAGCACAGTTCATTTCATCATTAACCAGGGAGTTCACTACTGAGTAACCTCCGTCCTCTGCTTGTAGAAATTTAATGTTCCACTTGTGCAGCCTCCCAAAGGACTTGGCAATTTTTGAAGAGAGTGAAGAGCACTGGAAAGCACCTACTGCTGCTGAGCACTGGGATTTTTTTCCCCCTCTGGAGACTTTTCTGATCTCTTTTTCCCTCTGATACAGGATGGACCACCTGGTCTTTCATCCAGACAGGCCAGAAGTCCTTGCTGTCCTTGGCTGGAAGTTTGCAGCTCTAGGAGATCCCTTCTCTGATTTGGCGAATAGCTGCATGGCCTATTTCCTACCACCTCACTTTAGTGCTCGGAGAGGTACAGAGAGGGGCAAAGCCAGTGTGACATGGAGAGAGGAACAGAGCTCAGAACAGATTAGCTGTGCCCCAGGAGCTCAGCTGGCACCTGGGCTCACTGCAAAGGGCTCGGGGTTTGCATTGCTTGCCCTTTCTCGCTGCAGCTCTGAAGCTGGGCAACTCTTTTGGGTGGGAAAGCTGTGAACCACACCAGGAACAGTTTGTCCACAATTATACACTTGTTAAAAGGAGTGATTTAGGGTTAAACTGGGAGGAAAATTCTTCCATCATTGAGGAGGAATCTCTGTCAGTCACGGCTTTCACAGTCTTACCCTCACCAAGAGAACTGCCCTGTGTGCACTTCAGCTGCACGGGCTGGTGTCCAACCCCAGAGTTCTGTATGGAGCCAGCCCAAGTGCAGGTTCTGGATGGGTACAGGTGCCTCCATGGAATTTGCCTGGCTCTGCCACAGGTCTCATGGCATCCCTAGGGAGCTGTGAGCTCCTCACTGTCAGCTGACTTACTGTCACCCCTTCACTGTCCCCTCACCCAGGCTTGAGGAAGTGTGATTTGAGGCAGCTGGGAGTTCCCACGGCAGAGGAGTATTCCCAGATGTACTGCGGCCACATGGGAGTGGAGCTCCCGGAGAACTGGAATTTCTACATGGCCTTTGCCTTTTTCCGCCTGGCCGTGGCGCTGCAGGGGCGGCACCAGCGCTGTGCGGCAGGTGAGGAGCCCAGCGAGGACAGCTCTGCCCTGCACAGGGCACAGACACAGCACAACTCTGGGGAGGGCTCCCTTTCTGAGCCAGGGAGGTCAGAGCAGCAGGGTTTGGGCACTCCGGGCTGGGAATCCCGAGAACTCTGAAATTCCAAGTGCTGCAGCAAAGTGTGGCATGTCTGGCACTCTTGTGCTTTCAGCACAGAGCTCTTGTGAGAAATGAGGGCTCAGAATGAAAGATCTTGTTTCTCTGATGAGCGGCCGGGAAGCAGCCATCCAGTGATATGTGTTCCAGAGGGATGGGAATAGTGTCCTGCAAAGCACAGGGCTGCCTCTCTGCTCCAGCACAGTCTGCTCCTGTTTGTGTGCATCAGAGGTTGCTGAGAGGTCTCCTCTTTCACAGTTGAGAGCTCAAAGCCGTGTCCTACAGGTGGAGCTCTCAGACCTTCAAACTCAGCACCAGCCTCCTCCAAGGACTCGGGAACAGGGAGGTGCTGGGAACTCTCGTGCTGTTCATCTGCACACATCAATTCTGGCCTTGGAGCCCTTAGCAGAGAAAAATGGGATGTTATTTTCACATCCCTTTGAGAGGGTTTTGTGGTTGGCCCAGACGAGGGCACATGGTGCTGTTTGGGATGTGACTACATAAGAAATGGCTCTTTGAAACAAGTCCTGCTCTCTTGTCCCTAGGCAGCCCAGCCCCAGGTGACAGCAGCCCTCAGGATGCAGAGTTTGTGGCTGAGCTGGCTTGGGAGTTTGCCATAAAGGAAGGATTCCGTGTGTTTGAGAGCCTCCCCCCCACAAAGCTGCTCGCACGACATTCCAGCACCTGGGCCGGGCGAGGGCCATTTCCCAGCAGGAGTTACAGCACCTGGCCACGTCCTGTGCCCAAGGTTCCCCTGGTCATTCCTCCCATCAGCCTGTTGGGGATGGCCCAGGATCTTCATTGCAAGCTGGAAAATACAGTGGGGCTTTCTGAGTTCCCAGCCCAGTTGGACTCCACGTGCTGTGCCAGAACTGCAGGTGAGATCTTCCCCCCTGGAGCTGCTCTGCTGCACCTGCCCCAGGGTGGGGGTCGTGGCCTCTGCCCTTGCTCTCCTGATCACATCAGACATTTGGCACTCACAGAATCCGGTGGCTTGGAGGAAGGAGGCTGGCTTCCCATGGCTGTAACAGAGTTCATATCCTGGGAAACAGTGATTTTAGAAGCTGGAACTCCCTTCTAACAGGAGCAGATTAATGCCAGCCCAGCTGTAATTACTGGTGCTGCTCCACCAAGTCCTGCCATCAGTGCTGATGGTGTGTCCAGAGCTTGGCTGGGCTTGGGCTTTCCAACCTGCCAGTCCAGGGAGGAGATGGCTGCTTGTTCCCTCTCCCTGATCAGGGAGGCCTTGGCTGCTGACTCTCTGTGGGAAAGAGGGAGCTAATTCCCTTCATAGTGTCCCTCTGGTGCTTCCTTGAGAGGTCCCTCAGAAGGTCAGGGAGCCGCTTGTACCTCCACAACTCTCGTTCAACTCTCTGCTCTTTGTGAACCAAAGCAAACATCCCCACCCTTGGGCTGCCGCTGAGATCATACTCTCAACTATTCTAGTGGCTTTATCAAATTCTAGTGGGTTATTTAACTGCCTTTTAGCTGCCAAAAACATATCCCATCTGTTGTTCTGCCCTTCCAAAGCATTTCCTTGTGCTCTGGCAGAAACCAGCAAACCCCAGCGTTTCAGGGTGCTTAGCAGCTGATCTGCTGGGAAGCAGCAGTTCTGGGGAATTTGGGAGTGCTGGGATGAGCAGATCTCCTCACCCTTCTTAGAAACACTCATTTTTACCAAACATCAGAACAGTCACACTCTCTCTACTCCATGCCTGGGGCTTGTGGAGACACTGCTCCCTGTGTGTGGGACCATGGAGCCCCCTCATCCCTGCCATCTCCCCATCCATCCCACTGCTCTTTCCCTTGGCATCGTCCCTGCTCTGCCAACCTTTGCTGTGGAAGTCTGTTGTGAAAGCCAGGGGAGGAGTCTTGCTGCCTGCAGCAGAAAGATAATGCAGAGAAGGGTTAAACAGCCAAATATTCCTGGCCTGGAATTGCCACAGTGCTCCTGGGCTGGGCAAGGGCCAAGGGCACGGACAAGGCTGCTCTGTGCTAGCTGGCACTTCTGGGAGGGGTTTATTCCTGGGAGCTTGGCAGCCCTTGGCTGAGGTACTCCTGGCTGAACAAGGCAGGATCTCAGCTGATCCTGCCCCATCCCACACCAGGAGCCAGCAGACTTTGCCTGCTGGTCCCAAAGGTTGCCTGTCCCCACAGTTGTCCGGGGAGATCCTGTCCAGAGGAGTTCAGTTTCTCCCTCAGACTGGCTATCAGAGGGACATCAGGGTCACCAGACCACCTAATGTGTCTTAATAATAATAATAATAATAATACTCTTCCCCCAGGCAGAGCGTGCCAGGACCAAAGCAGAGGCTCTGGTGGCTGTACAGGCCGTGGATCAGGCAGCCAGGTGAGCAGATACCTAATGCTTGAGCCTTCCCTGACTCAAAAAAAGAACACAGGGACCCCCCCTCCCTACTGCGGCCTCCTCCACCCCACTGCAGCATGGGGCCTGTGAGCATGAGGGGTGATTTGTCCTGTGGGGCTCCCAGGAGGATGTTTCCCCAGCACTGTGTTCCCAGAGTACTCCCTGCCATCCTGCCCTGGTCCTGCAGCCCTTTCTGTGCCCAGCTGGGCTCTGATCTCACTCTCCCACAGGTCTCTGGAGCAGAACATCTCCACAGTGCAGATCCCAGCCTGGTGCTTCCCTTGGACCTGAGCTCCACGTCTGGCTGAGGGTCCCATGAGGGTCACAGTCCTTTGGAGCCTCGGATGGAAAACTAAACCATCCACTCTGGCACGGGAGAGGCCCTTGTGCTAAGGGCAGCCTGTGAGCTTCCCAATTCCAGTGCTGTTTGTTGTTATCTGTGCTCAGTGCCTTTATTGCCCAGCTCAATATGGGGCAAAATCATCCTTGGACCATGAGGCTCCAGAGAGTCAGTCCCGCAGCAGGGAGATTTGGTCAGGAATGACCTCAAGGACTCTGGATTCAGGGGAGACTTTGGAGCTGAGACAGTGCCTGGTCCCTGGAACTGGGAGGACTCTGTTGTCCCGTGACTGCAGTGGGTTTCTCTGGGTCTCTTCAGGGATCATGGAAGATGCAGTCTAGATCAATGGGGGATTTCAGTACTTCAGGGAGGTCAGAGCAAGGGGAGAACTGTGGGAACAATCATGGTAATTCCAGGTTCTCTGTGTGTGGTATTAGTTCAATATTAAAGTGATGGGCACAGTTCTTTGGATTCTCCAGCTCCTCCAGCGTGGGCACAGCATCACAGCCCACTTTCACAAGGCCACATCCACCTGCCATGGGTGGGCACCACATCCCTGCTCTCAGGGACACAAGGGGCACTTCAAGGAGCCCTGGGGTGGCCATGCTGGCTGCCCAACACCAGGATCGTGGAGTTTGGGGAAGCTGGTAACCTGAGCTTTGGAATCTCCCAGGCTCTGGGGTGAAATTCCACCTCAACCTCAGGCACTTGGCTCTGCTGTGGAAGAAGAAGGGAGCCTGTATCTGAGCCTGAATCTGCCCAGCCCAGGTACTTGGGATGGTTTCCGAGCAGGCACTTGGCTTCTGCACCTCCCACCATCTTATCTTTCAGGCTCAGTCGCAGCCCCTGCAGGGCTCAGAGCTGGGTCTGCCATCGAGGTGGGTTAGTGCTGCTGGGTCTGTCTGCCAAGCCCCAGGGAAGGAAAGGGGCTCAAGAGGAGCATTGACACAGGGCTAGCATTCAATGTCATCCATTTTCCACCACGGGATCAGCAGGACACACATGGGGGCTTAGCCCTGAGCTGGAGCTCAGCTCTGTGACATGCCCTGTGGATACACAGCCTGACCTGCTCCCTCTGGGAGACACAGGCACATCTCTGCAGGTAAAACAGGTCTGTCTGGCGTCTCCCACAGTGGTTTAACACGTGCAGGTCTGTAACAGCATAGAGAACGTGTTGCAACAAGTCGTCCTTGCAAGTGCCATCTCCTAAAGGGCTGCCCACAACCTGCTGTCTGGAGCGGTGAAGGGAATCGGTCACCCTTCAGGGGATACAGGGGGACAGGGATGAGAGAGGAGATCCTGCCCAAGAGGATTTCTTTTCAGCTGATCCAGGATACACACAGCCTAATCTGAGTCCTGCTGGATAACCTTGGGCAGGCATTTTGCCTGGGCTCTGTGGTTCCTCCCTGCACGGTAGGGCTGAGATTCCCCTCCCGAGGGAAATGCCTGGAGAATTGCAGACGCAGGAACCTCCAGCAAGACTTTCAGCACCCTGGGTCTTCCAGGACACTGGGGCAAACTATATCTGAACTGACATATCCCGCAATTTTTGTGGCGCCTTTTATAAACCAGAGCCATCCCTGTGACCTTTCAGAGACCCCTCACTGAAGAAGCCAAAAAAGTGCAGTCAGACACAGGGTAATACCACAGGTTTCTTTGGGAGGTTAAAAACTCTTGATGTTTTTGGTCTGTGGCTTCCTTAGTGATGGTGATGATAACGTGAGCACACCCCTGTTCCCTGCACGTGAACCTGCACTTGGGAGCCTGAAGTTGCACAAGGCATCTTAAGCAAACAAGAAAAAAAGGCCTTGAGCCATTGTTGGGAGTGATTTTACAAAGCCTCTCCTTTGTATGCACTGAGTAATGTCCCTGTTGTGAAAGCACTTGAGTGGTTTTGTCCCACTGCCAGACACACAGGAGCTTTTTTGGATTCCCTTCTGCGTGGTAGTGGTGGCACATCCACGGTCCAGGTCTCCAACTTTTCCCTCATCACAGCACTTTCCCACAAAAGTAACCAGCACAAGGGAGATGCTTTTGGGTTTTTTCTCTGCCTTTTTCCTAATTGTTTCCTGCACTAAGTTCCCTGGGCAGGGACAGGGGCAGTGTGGCTGCTGACACTGATGAGGCATCCCCGGTGCACCAAACCAAGCCTCATTTGAACTGAACTGAGCTGGGCCGAACTGACCCGAACGGTGCTGAGCCCAGCTGAGCCCAGCTGAGTCCTGCTGAGCCACGCTAAGCTGATCCAAACGGGACCGTGCTGAGCCGAGCTGAGCCAAACTGCGCTGCCCGCACCGAGCTGGATCGAGACGATTCCATCCGAACCAAGTCACGCCAAGTCAGTTCTAGGCAGCACCGAGCCGAACCGTGCGGGACCCGGCCCCGTGGGCCGAGCCGTGCCGAGGTGGGCGGGACGGGGCGGGGCCGCTCCGAGGAGCGGGGTCCGGCCCGGCCCAGCCCAGCCCAGCTCAGCAAGGCTCAGCTCAGCATGTTGCGGGCGCTGGTGCGCAGCTCCCGGCTCTGCCCGGCCCAGCTCCGGGCGCCCTTCTCGGCCGCCGCCGCCTCCCCCATCCCGGCGCCCAACCCGCGCCCCGACATCGCCTTCAACAAGGTAGGGTCGTGCTGGGGCCGCGCTGGTCCCGGCTCAGCCGGGCTGGGCCGCCGGGTCCGGGGCTGCCCTGTCCGCGTACGGGGCTGGGACATCCCGGTGGAACGCTGGGAGCGCTGGAGCCCCCGGAGATTTGCGCCCGAAACCTTGTGCTGCTGGAAAATCCCACTGGAAAAGCTACCTGGGTGCCCTGTGGGGCTCAGAGTGTGTGTCCCGCCACCATCGGGCCCTGTCCCCATCTCCCGGTGGGCTCAGCATCGGGAAAAGGAGGAAACTCTGGGAATGGGAATGAGGAGGGGAAGGTGCCTGTCTGGGTGTTGGTTATCGGCAGAGATCAGACCCTTGTTCCAGAGTAAACGCTGTGGGATCACCTGTGCGGGGTGCTGGGGAAGGCAGCATTCCTCTCCCAAGGAATTCCACTCCTCCCCGATCGCTGTGGCCAGGCTGGCGGTGGTTGGCCGAATGCTCGGCGAGCTCTGGGCGATCACCGCGATCTTTGCACTCGCGCTCCTGTTTCGGACCTGGAAAAACAAATTCACCCTTTGAAAGAGAGAAAGAAAGAAAGAATTGGTGAAAAGCTGTTGTTGGCACCTGGTTCCATTTCAGAACAGTGCACGGGAGCCTAAAATCAGTTAATCTGGGAAATAATAGAATCATTTAAGTTGGAAAAGATCCTTAAGACTGTAAGAAATGCTGCAAAAACTCTAGTGCTCTGTACAAAATCGCATGACTGTATGTCTGTGCCTAAAGCATTTTCCCACTGCTCAGTCTCCTGAGTTTCCCAGTATCCCTGCACACCTCCAGCCAGGCTTCCAGGCCTTCCAAGTTTTCCCAAGATGAGAACTGCTTCCAATTCTCGTGCTGTTTGCTGAGCTGTGATTTCTTTGATTTACTCGAGGCTGTGTCTTTTGTTGTGTGCTTTTTAGGCTAAAATATCTCCATATTGGTGCAGGTTTGGAGCCCACACAAGTCAAGTTAAGCCCTTTTAATTAAAGCCTCCTCAGCTGCCATCAAACAAAGCTCCCCCAGACTTCACTGGGCTCTGGCTCGAAGCCTCAGCTCTGTTTGGCTTTTCCTTTGCAGATTTTCATAAATAACGAATGGCACGATGCTGTCAGCAAGAAAACCTTCCCCACCATCAACCCAGCCACAGGGGAAGTCATCTGCCAGGTGGCTGAGGGTGATAAGGTGAGTGTGGTTTGGGTGAAATGGGTTTGTTTTCTGTGTGAGCAGGTCCAGGGGGGTTGCAGAGGAAGGCACCACCTCCCCTCTCACCTGGGCAGCTCCACAAGGGCTCTGTATGCAAATACCTCATCAAGTGCTGCTTGTGTTCTTCCTTGACTGCTGCTCTCAACAGAACCTGGATTTGCCCTTCCCAGCACCAAGCTGGGACTGGGAAGGGCAGAGGAACAGATGTGGTGTGCAGGAGAGCCAGAGTTGGGAGGTTTGGGAGCAGTCCTGGGCAGAGGTTGTTGGGACGGGCAGGGATGAAGGCAGACACCTCTGTGGTCCTGTGGGTGCTGTGCTGGCAGTGTGACACAGAGTCACTGTGAGAGAGGACATAGAAGGTCAGGATTCCCCTCACAGCCCCTTTCTGCTGCAGTGGAAGACCAATCCCAGCCCTAGGAAATTAAAAAATTAAAAAAAGAACTGGTGGGGAATAGTCACATAATCATCCCCTGCCTTATGCAAGGCCCTGCTAAGAGTTTGTGGCAGAGCTGAGATGGTGTTTCCTAGCAATTTTGGGTTCTTCCTACAGTCTGGAAACTTGTTTGAGTTCCCCAAGGGAGGGGTGAGTGAGGGAAACCCTTTGTTGTTTGTTCTCCGTGGCAGCCTGGCTTGTCCTGGCGAGACCATTCCAGCAAGCCAGGACAGAGAACCAACCAGAAACAAATTAGTGCCTGACAGGACAAAATGATGGGTCAGAGATCTCTCTGATCAAGGAAAAACTCCTCTAGACTGAATCCTGAAGAGTGTCAAAAGAACACTTCCAGAGCTTTTTCCATGCCTGGTTCTAGGATGCAAATATTAACTCAGCGGGTGACACTGCAGAAATAACTTGATGATGTTTGCACTCCCTGTCGTTGAACTAACAGTCTGAGTGAGGGTGGAGGTGGTGGCTGCACAGCTGTTGCACCCTCTGCTGCACTACCAATCCCGTTCCCTCTTCCCCATGGATACAGACTGGCTGGGAAAGCTGTGTGGGCTCCAGTGCAGTGTTTGTGCTGAGGCTGTGCTGCTGCAGTGCTGCCTGGGCTGGTGGTCACAGGGCAAACCCAGGGGCTGTGGCCCATGTGCTGATGGTGTCTGGCAGTGGGGCAGCTGCCAAAGCTGCAGGTTCTTGTCCCCAAAAAGCCTGGCACAAGCAGCCACTCTGGCTAGGGGTTGTTTTCTCCTGGAGAGTGGATTTTGAGAGAGAGAGAGAGTGTGGGCTGGTTATTCCTTTCTCACCTTCTTCCTGGCCTCCTCCGCAGGCAGATGTGGACAAGGCGGTGAAGGCAGCCAAGGCAGCGTTCCAGCTGGGCTCTCCCTGGAGGAGGATGGATGCTTCCCAGCGGGGGAAGCTGCTGCACCGCCTCGCCGACCTGATCGAGCGGGACCGGGCCTACCTGGCGGTGAGTGTTGTGCTCCGTGGCCCAGCTCTGCCCACGGGAGTTGGTGTCCATCAGGTGTCCCAGGGCTTCACCCACAGCTCAGGCTGGGACAGGGCTGCGAAGGGTGGGGAGGTACTTTTGGGAAGCTGGAAGCAAAAGGCCAACATGCAGGACAGATCCAGACTGCAAATTACAAACAGAGTCAAACTGTACACTTGAGTTTCCCCCCTCACCCGCTGTTGTCTTTCGCAGGCTCTGGAGACTCTGGACAATGGCAAACCCTACGCCATCTCCTACCTGGTGGATCTGGACATGGTGGTCAAGTGTCTCAGGTGGGTGTGAGGTGACAGCCACAGCTGGCCCATGGCAAACAAACCTCTGCAGGGACAGGACAGGTCCCTCCCGTTCAGGGGCTGTGGAGTCTGGAGCTGACTGGTGGTTTCATCTGGCCCATAGCAGAGTGTCACACACCTTGGGTTTACCTTTTGCTGTAATTCATGGGGCTTTCCAAAGGTTTGTTAACTATACATTGTCTCATGTTATACACAGGTCTCACACTAATGGTGGTGATCCATTAACAGCACAAGAATGACAGAAGCTATGCTGTGCAAAGTGCTGGCAAAAGTGGAAGACACAAATATTTGCATTTACTGGCCACCCTTAACATCACCTTTTTGGGAAATATTTGCATTGGGGTGTGTTTTAGGAAGTGACTGAAAATAGGAAGGAAGCAAATACTTGGAGGAAGTTGCTCTTGTTTTCTGTTGACAGGACACTTGTTATTTTGTAATGACTGGTTGTTTTAAATTCAGTGACCAAAACATTATTGTCTCCAGATACTGTGCAGGCTGGTCAGATAAATTCCATGGGAAAACCATCCCGTTAGACGGAGACTTCTTCTGCTACACGAGACACGAGCCAGTGGGAGTTTGTGGACAGATAATCCCAGTAAGTAAAATGTAACAGCAGTTCCTGCAGCATTTGAGAATTCAGTGTTACAAAGAAGTTACTATCTGTTGCTGCACCGATGCTTCCTCCCTGTGGTAAACAAAGTTCTGCTTGCACCAGCTGGGAGGGCTCTTCCTTCACTCTGGGAGTTGATTTCATGGGCTCTGAGTAACATTTACTTTGTATTTGCTGATTAAAAAAATTTTTTAAAAAGGATTTAACCCCCTTTATAGCAGTTACCTAGCTCAGAACCACAATTAAGTTTAAACTACTGCCTAGAATCAAATCCAAAATTCCATGTGATGAGGCAATAGAGCTCGAGGGCAAAAATCAGCTGTTCTGTGTGTGATGTTATTTCAGTAACAGGGTGGTTTGTCAACAACAAGTGGCAAACACATTTGTACAACGAGCCATGGATAGTGTTACCTCTCTGTGGGAACAGCCAGGGTCTGATTTTTATGTGCTGTATTTGCATGTTCTTCATACTTGCATTGAGCAAGAGCTGCACATAAACACCTCCTTGGTCTGCATGGGCTGCCTGGTCATTACAAACAGGCTCTGTTTCAAAATGCCTCAAAAGAACATTTAATGGCTAAGGTAAAAATTATTCCTCAAAAAAGCTGGGGTTTTACAGCTCACACTTTGGAGTACAGTTTTCCTGCAGTGCTTGAAAAGGAGGCAAAAATTGAAGAGCAGCTCTGGGAAGATCCAGGACTGCTTCCACAGGTGCTGATTTGAATGAAGCTCACTGGGTACTTACTGAATAATCAGAAACTTTCCAGTTCAGACCAGCAAATCCCTCCTTGTTTTTCAGTGGAACTTCCCACTGTTGATGCAAGCCTGGAAACTGGGGCCTGCCCTGGCCACTGGGAACGTGGTGGTGATGAAGGTGGCAGAGCAAACCCCCCTGAGTGGCCTCTATGTGGCCAGTCTGATCAAAGAGGTGAGTGCCAAGGCCAGGCTTCCATTCCCTGCTGGAGTGGGGAGAGATTCACTCCCACTGGGATGTGACAGGAACAGGGAGGAGCTGTCTGCTCTGCAGAGTGGCTGGATTGTCTTGCGTCTCTTAGCATTGATTTAACAAAAAAACCCAACCCCTTTTGTCCTTTTAAATGTGTATGCAGAGAATGTAGATGTTGATTAGGGAAGGACTCTTTGAGGTTCACTTAAATAATGAACTCCAGGGTGATTAGGAAGTGAACATGTATATATATATATATGTATGTATATATAGATCCAAACTGTGCTTGGGATGTGGGTGGGGAGAGGAGTTGTCCTGGTCATTGCAAACTGAGCATTAAAACTCCAAACCAATTTTAATTTCCCAAAGTGAAAGTGAAGTGGAAATGCTCTGTTCCTGGTGGGAGGCTGACTGAGGGTCACTAACAGAGGAGTGTAGGTGAAATCCTTGATTTGTAAGAGGAATAATGTTGCTGTCTCCTGGGAATTGTCAGGCTGGATTCCCACCGGGAGTGGTGAACATCATCCCTGGCTATGGGCCCACGGCAGGGGCTGCCATCTCCTCCCACATGGACATTGATAAAGTGGCTTTCACTGGCTCCACAGAGGTAAGGGAGCACCTCAACCTTCCAGCCCTTGGGATGCAGGGAATATCTCACTGCTGGAACACCGTTGCTGTATAAAACACTGGAGGTGTTTGCCTTTTCTGTATAAAATACTGGAGGTGCTTTGCCTTCTACATCTCACTTTAAAAACTACAGCTGATTCCAGGGTGTGACATTTATTTTTGCATGACATAAGACTCTTTTATTCTTATTTTGTTCTTTAGAATATTTCCCATTGTTTCCCTTAAGCTGCTTCTTACTGGAGGTGAAACTGGGCAGCCTTACAGCCCTGACAATGAGGGGATTATTACTGAAGTGCTGACTGAGGTGTAAACCCAGTGCCCTGCCAGGCTTTGCTGATGGAGGAGTTAATTCCAGCCCCTGCTCTGCTCTCCTGCAGGTTGGGCACCTGATCCAGAAAGCTGCAGCAGAGAGTAACCTGAAGAGGGTGACCCTGGAGCTTGGAGGGAAGAGCCCCAATATCATCATGTCTGATGCAGACAGTGAGTCCCTTCTGTGTAAAGTTTGATCTGTGCCTTTTACCTTGACTTTCTGCAGGCAGAGCTGGAGGGGAAAGGAAAGGAAACCTCTGCTGTCCAGCCCTGACTCCGCTGGGCTGGTCTCACCCAGAGTATCAGCACTGCTCCACTCCCACTTTTTTTTCCCAGTGCTGTGAAGTTCAGTTGTCAACAACCTGTTGTTTCAGTATATCTTCCCTCAGTCTTTGCTCCATTTTTGGTTTAATTTCTGTTTCTCTTGGAGCACACCACTCTTCCCTACACTTAAGAAGTCCTGGTTCCCTCCTCCCTTGCATACAGTCTCATTTTTGGTCTTGATGAACCAACAAAAGTGCTTTTATATGGCAGCGAGGGAGGAAATTCTTCTGGATCTAAAAAAATTTGTCCTTAATACCTGACAAATTCAAATTAGGGCTGTAATCTGCCTCAGATTAGGTATTTTTGTCTAGTATGGGGTGCCTTAATAGACCCTCATATGAATGAAATATGTATGTAACTTCTGCCACACCAAAGCATGGAAAATGCTGCCAAGTGACAGGACGTTGTACCCCCATCAGTCTCTGTGATAACTGTTCTAAAGAAGTCATCTTCTGACTCTGGTTGGGTCTATTTGCTGATTTGTTTTCTCTCCTCTCCCCACTCTTAGTGGACTGGGCAGTGGATCAAGCCCACTTCGCCCTGTTCTTCAACCAAGGGCAGTGCTGCTGTGCCGGGTCCCGCACGTACGTCCAGGAGGACATTTACAATGAGTTTGTGGAGAGGAGTGTTGAGAAGGCCAAGGCCAGGGTGGTCGGAAACCCCTTCGACTTTAAAACTGAGCAGGGGCCTCAGGTAAGAGCAGGAAATGCCCTCAGCTGTTACCTCATGGAATAGTCCCAATCCTGAGCCATAGTGTGTCATAGATTAGAATGGAATTATCCTTCAGTCTCTCGATTAACCTCCTTTGAACTGTCCCATGATCTCCTTGCTTGTGCAGGGGGAAAGGTTAATTAACCATTCTGATGATTCCACAACCTCCACTTGACGCTGGCATTTAAAAACGCTCCCTTTGAAGCTGGCTGGGCACTCTGTTGCGATTGGGAACTGCTGGAGCACAGCAGGTGGGAGCAGAATCTACTTTCCCCCCAGTGGAGGTGGAGCTGATGTGTGTCCTCATGGCTCACAGGTGGATGAAGAGCAGTTCAAGAAGATCCTGGGTTACATCAGTTCTGGGAAGCGTGAGGGAGCCAAACTGCTGTGTGGTGGCAACGCCGCTGCCGACAGGGGCTACTTCATCCAGCCCACGGTCTTTGGGAACGTGCAGGACAACATGACCATTGCCAGGGAGGAGGTGAGTCCTGCAGCACCTTCCTGGCCCTCACCTTCTCACTCGTGTCACTTTGCCCCCTCTGATGCAAAAGCCCCACAGGTTTACAGGCACTGGGTGTTCATGAGCTGTGAAACTCTTTCTAGAATTATCTTCCCTCCCGATTACATCCTGGGCCCTGCGGAATAGGGGAAGTGATATTTGAATTTCATGTCTTGTGTGACTTCTTACACCCATACACAGCTCCCACATCACCCACATGACCCCGAGTTTCTAAGTCTTTGATGTTGGTAAAGTATTTTTTCATGTTGGTTTGGTTTGGTTTAAATGTTGAGATCAGGAACACGTGTTTCTAGTCAAATGCAAGTATTGACACAAAGCAAATTGTTAGATTGGTAATGATTCATACTTTGGACTTGTCCAGAGGGAGACTGAATGTACCTGAGGCAACAAACGTGGAAGGAAAATAACCAGTATTTGCTATTTCCCTCCAAAGGTGCCTGATTTTCCTCATTTGCCATATGAAAGGTCTGGACCTGTAGGATAAAAAGCAGAATGTAGGTGCTGTGCACAGACCCAGAAAGATTGAGGCTGCAGTCAGGAGGTTTCTGCTTATCTACCTTCACGGAGATTTCCACCTGCTCTGTTTGGACGTTGCAGATCTTTGGGCCGGTCATGCAGATCCTGAAGTTCAAAACCATCGAGGAGGTCATTGAGAGAGCAAATGATTCCAAGTATGGGCTGGCAGCCGCCGTGTTCACCAGGGACGTGGACAAGGCCAACTATGTGTCCCAGAGCCTGAGGGCTGGCACAGTCTGGTGAGCTCCCTCTGCCTCCTCCCAGAGCTGCCAGGAGCTTCCCTGTGTGCTGCCAGGGCTCACTGGGCTCATTCTTTGATAGCCTGTCCCTCCTTTGGATCCAATTTTACATGTACTTCACTGAATGTCCTGTCAGACTTCAGTTGTGATGGTAACTGTTGGTAAAATTTTTTATATATATAAATAATACATATATATATATTTTTAGGTTGGAAGTATATTTAGGCTGGAGCTCCTCTGCTCTGGAGCCAGGCTGAGAGAGGTGGGATTGTTCAGCCTGGAGAGGAGAAGGCTCCAGGGAGACCTGAGAGCCCCTTCCAGTGCCTAAAGGGGCTCTGAGAGAGCTGGAGAGGGACTTTAGACAAGGGCCTGCAGGGACAGGACAAGGGGGAATGGCTTCCCACTGCCAGAGGGCAGGGTTAGATGGGATATTGGGAAGGAATTCTTCCCTGTGAGGGTGGTGACGGGCTGGGATGGAATTCCCAGAAAAGCTGTGGCTGCCCCATCCCTGGAAGTGTCCAAGACCAGGTTGGACGGGGCTTGGAGCAACCTGGGACAGTGGAAGGTGCCCCTGCCCATGGCAGCAGGCAGATCTGGATGAGCTTTAAGGTCCCTCCCAACTATTCCATGATTCTACGATTTATATTAAGTTTCCATACTCCCACTGTGAATTAAGGAATGGGATGGGGGAGAAGCAATCCAGTGCTGCAGGCTCTGAGCGCCAGCAGTGATGGGATCACTGGGCAGGGACGTGGCTGCTGCAGAGGATGTTCTGCTCTGTCCTGAGCCTGTGCCAAAGGCATCACTACAAGACCAGTTTCCTGCTCTAGCACAAGATTTTGGAGATCTAGGATCCCACTGTCTTTATTTTTTACTTTGTTTTAATTGGTACTGAGGGAACAAGTGGGTGCTTCTGGTACCTGAGCTCTGAGGGGGGTGAGGGCAGCACTGGGACAATGAGAGATGGTAACAGATTCCACGATGTTCTGTGTGATAAGGTTTCAGGATTAATTCTGTTGCCTGAGAGAACTGGTAAATACACAAATCCTGCAGAGAAACTCCTCCCTTCCTCTGTTGCAAACAGATCAGCTGTCCCTGTGCTGCCAGAGGGCTCTTCCATGAAGAATTCCTGAGCTCCAGGTGTTTAACCCTTGATTTCCATTCCAGGATCAACTGCTACAACGTGTTTGGTGCCCAGGCCCCCTTTGGGGGCTACAAGGCCTCTGGGAACGGGCGAGAGCTGGGGGAATATGGGCTGGATGCCTATGTGGAGGTGAAAAATGTGAGTATCCCTGTGCCCAAGGCATCCCCAACCCTCTGCTGGAGCTCCAAGTTGTACCTGTGCCTGTTGGTGTGGGCTGGGCTGAGAGCTGCAATTCTTCCTTCTGGTGCTTGAGAGCAAATTGGAGCAGAACTGTGACCCAGACCTGGAGACTCCCCCTCTCCCTGAGCCTTCCCAGTCTCCAAACCTCTCCCTGTCCTCTGGTTCTCTCCCGCTGCCTCTCCAGTGACCACCCCTGAGCAGTCTCAAGAAAAGAATCACTTGTGACTTTTTCTTCTCTTTTTTCTTCTAGGTGACAATCAAAATTCCACAGAAAAACTCCTAAAGGAAAGGACAGCAGCCTCTCCAAGAATTTGGAAACACTTCTGCAGCTTCATGAGACAAAAAGCAGCAAAACCTCTAAACACACAAAATTTAGGTGCAAAAATAATGTAACTCCGCGTTGAGAGATTTTTTTTTTAGAAGGTGTTTGAAGGAGCTTTTGTTTAAAAAAACCACATTACTTGGCTTTATCTTTTTAAAATACCAAATACAGCGAGTTGAGCACTAACACGAGATGGGTTATTTTGGGTACAATCACCCACATGAGATGGGTGTGATCTTTCCATCTGTATCTGATAGATATGCTTTTTTTCCCCCAGAGAAATCATTGAACTGCTTGTTTAGTCTAGGACGGTTTATATAAAGTAACAATTCTTTGTTGGCTTACAGAGCTGTCTCTATATCCTTGCCCTATAAACTATGTATGTCCCTCTTGTGTGAGCAGACTGAACTCGGTGCGTACCTGGGCAGGGAGTGAAATCTGTGAGGTGAAAGTGTTTTCTTGTTCCTTCCTGCTCTTTGTATCCACTCCCAATAAACATTCCTGTCTAAGTGCAGCCAACCCTACCTTTGTTGGAGGTTTGTGCACACAAATCCCGGCCTCAGCAAGCGGTTTTTGAGGGTTTTCGCTGCCTTTCCTGCTGTCTTTGTGCTGGCTTAAAGGAACTCCTACACCTGCAAGGCGGGCAGAGCTACCTGAGCACCGGGGGATGTGAGGGGGGCCTAAGCCTCACTGAGGGCGCTGGGAGACACCTCCCTGGTGTGGTCACGAGGGGTGTAGGGGGACTGTGAGGGGACACGGAGGGCGCAGGGCAGGTTCGGAGCCTCCTTCTCGCTGTTCCCCCTCAGGGCCGCATGGGCGGCCGTTGCCGCAGATCTCGCGAGACTACGCTGCGCCCGGCTACTCAGACCAGCAGGTGCGCTCAGATGTCGCGAGACTTGGCGCCGCTCGGCCCCTCACGACCCGAGGAACCTCCATTCCCCTCACAGTGGCGGAGCCTAGCGATCTCGCGAGACTTCGCGCTGCCCGGCCCCTCAGACTGGCAGGCGCGCTGAGATCTCGCGATATCTCTCATCTCGGGACGCGACGAGCAGCTTCACCCTCGATCACCGCCTGTCCCACGAGATCTCGCGAGACGTCGCGCCGCGCAGCTCCTCATGACCCGACGCGCCTCCATCCCCCTCAAATCCCGCGGGCGCACAGAGATCCCGCGAGACTTCCTGGGATGCCGCGAGAGGGGCGGGGCGAGGGTATTAACCCATCTCATGACGTCATTAAAAAAGCGCCCCTTCTGTCGAAAGCCTCGCGGGGACCTTGCTGGCGCTGGCGCTCTTTCAGAGCCGCCCCTGCGCCGCCTGCAAACCGCTCCAGCGGCGCGGCGGCGGCGCCGAAAATTGCGGGGTGCGCGCGGGGCGGGCGCAGGGATCCAGCCGTGTCCTTTCGCGGGGGGCGCGGCAGCGGCGTCCACGTCGGCGCGGGGCTTGGCGGCCGGCGGGGCTGACCGCGGCGGTGCCGGCGATGTCCGCGCGCGGGGCCCGGGCGGCTCCTGCCGGGGCCGCGGCCGCTGTCGGGGCCCGCGGGGTCCCGCTGCCCCCGCGCGCCCGGGAATGAGGCACAGCGGCGGCGGCTGCAGCGCACCTGCGGGGCTGCGCCTGCCCTGAGGCGGCCCCGGCCGTTTCGCCCCTCGCGGGACGATGTCGCAGGATCACGACATGGACCGGACGATCAAGGTGAGCAGCGGCCGCCGGGCCGGGCGGAGGCTCCCAGGGACCGTGGGGGTGACGTGCGGAGCTGCCCGGATACACACACGGAGCCTGGTTTGGGACGGGGACTTTGTTTGCTCTGTGGGCGCTCGGGGAGGTTCCCACAAGTCACCCCCCCCCCCCCCCAACCAGCCGTACTTTTCACTGTTATTCCATTTTAGCGAACAAAGGAATTAACGGTCAATTCCTATAAGTTACACGGTTTTCTCATTAACTAGTATTCTGTCTTCTTTTGGTTAATGGTTCATATTTCTCATGTGAATTAGTGCCATGCTTAGTCTTTCTCTTGTTTTGGGTCTGGGGGTTTGTTGGGTCGATCACAATCACCTCTTACCCCGGTGGAGCCGGTTTCAGCCCAGTTGCTGAGTTGGGTTTATTAGTTTCTTCCTTCTCTTGGGTGTTCTGCCCCACGTCCTTGTGATTCGTAAATTCTGCATTCCCTGTGTCCACTATCAGTGGAAATCCTTCTCCTCACACTTTGTTAACCTGCCCCAGGTCTGAGATCACTGAAACATGTCAAGCCCTAAACCTTAACAAGGCAATTCTACCCACAAGTCATTTGTTTCTCTTACACCTGGACACCACTTAGAGCTGCTGTTTCACTGATTAATTCTTCTTGTTTATTAGGCTTGAAAAGGTCAAACGTCAAAGAAAGTCCTTAAGAAAACTTTTACACATTCCCCATTTTGCCACAACGAGCAGGACCCTGTTTCACAACCCCCTCTCATTCCCTGTAATTCTCTCTGGGCAAACTGTTGGCTATTCCCTGAGCTGCCACATCCTTCTGTGTGAAAACAAATCTGGTGTGTGGGATGGTTGTGTTTGGAGCAGCTGAACAGATCCAGGGTTCCAGAATTCTTTGCTGTGGAAACTGGGAAATTCCTTTTGGAATAAAGTGACATAAAACAGTATTTTAAAGCGTCTCTGCAGCCTCTTCACCTTGTGCAAAGCATTTGCTGTCAGAAATTCTGGACTTCTTCATAAAAGCTTATTGTAATAAAGAACAAATTCCTGAAGGATGGAGCAAAACAGACCCTGTGTTTTGGAATTTCCCACCTTTCCTTGTCCCTACCACAGTGGGATTTGTCTTTACAAAGCTCACTGGGTGCAAATTCCAGTGTAAGAGAAGCAGCAACACCTTGTGTTGAAATCTGGGTTGATTAACTAATTAATCCCAAATGGTTTGGGTTGGAAGCACCTTAAAACCATCCAGTTCCACCCCCTCCATGGGCAGGGACACCTTCCAGGGGGCTCCAAGCCCTGTCCAACCTACCCTTGGACACTTCCACACTGAAAATATATGGAATATATTTAAATTATAAGGGTTTTGTACTAAAAAGGGCCCAAAGTAGAAGGAAATCCAACCAGATTGTAATTAAACAAGTGTCACAATTGTTTCCTGTTTTTTTTCCTGGCACAGTGCAGGGGAAGGAAAGTCCTGAAGTGTTTGAAAAAGAAGGGTTTTTTAAGTATTTCTCTGGTATTTCATGTGAAGGAAAAGATCTCCATCAGGGCTTTTGGGGTTTAAAACAAAAATCCGAAGCAGTTGTGGGAGTGTAGGGACAGTTCTGAGCCTCCTGCTCCTCTCAGCTCAACCTGGACCAGGTTCTGGGCAAATCCCTGGAGTTCTGAACCATAATTTAGTATTTTCATATGTTATCCTGATCTTTCTGCTTCCCAGATCCCTGGTTATGGTTCAGGTTTGGTTGTTTCACTGCCTGTGCAGGTTTCACTCTGTGGTTCAGGACAGGGATCAGAGATTAGGGAAGGAGGCTGGAGGAGCAGGAGAGGTGGAATTACACAGGTCCAAGCCTGTGCATCTTGGATTTTTATTGTAAAGATTGTTTTGTTGTCACAATTCCTTATTTCAAACCTTTTTTCCCTAAATATTCAGTGGAAACTGAGAATCGTGGAATTGTTAAGGCTGGAAAAGACCTTTAAATCAGAAGAGCCTGAGCTTTTCCCTGAACAGTCCTGAGGTTTGACCCTCTCAAAGCTCCTTGTTTCAAACCTCTTCCCATCAGTATTCCACGGAAACTGAGAATTATGGAATCATTAAGGTTGGAAAAGACATTTAAGTCAGAAGTGCCTGAGCATCCAGCTGGAAGAACTCTGGGAATGCTGCTTTTCCAGGCCTTTGGCATCCCAGCCTGCTGACTCTGCTGCTCCAAGTGTTGTTTTAGGAGCCCAGAGCTGCTGGGAGGGAACTGTGCTGCTGGAGAGAACTCAGACTTTGTTGTAATTGGATGGATTCCATATTAATTTATTCCCTTTTCCCACTGGAAATTAATTTAAGGAGTGATCAGAAGTTCCAAGTTCCTTTGACAGCAGGATCACAAAGGTTTCCTGTGTCCATTAATCCAAACAGAGCCCAGGCCTTTGGGCTTCCCACTTGAAACACTTGGATATTTCCACAGGGCAGTTTGATATTTTTTGCTTATTAAGCATTTCAGGCTGTTTAGGATCACAGAATCCTGGATTATTAAAGTTGGAAAAGCCCTCCAAGATCATGGGGTTCAAACTCTGACAGAAAAGATTCTGAAGATGATGTTTGGGTGTTATGGGCTCGTGTTGGTTTGTGGCTGGACATGGACTCAGGGCTGGATTTGGAGCTGCTGGTTCTGAATTAGGGATGTAAGTGATTTAAGTTTCCAAGTACTGAATTTTGTGTCATTTGGAAATGGTAAAAAGTGTTTCTTGGTCACTGTGTTATATTCATTTTAACTTCTAAGTTGTAAAGTTGCTTTGGAGTGAAGGTTGGAACCCAAATAAAACTGCAAAAAAACCCACCCCAAAATGTTGCCTTTTTATTTAAAAAAAAAAAAGCAAATACACAATATGAAAGTTAATTTTTTGTTAAAGATGGACTTACAGTTGTTGAACTTGTCCTTTAGTTGTTGAAAATGATCAGATCTTATTTTCCCTTTGTTTCATTCAGAGATCACAGACTTTCCAGTCCTAATCAGCTTCTCTGGCCCATTTATTCAGGAATAAATGGGGATATTTGGCATTTGCTTTTCCATTTCAGCTCCTTCAAAACTTACAGCCCAGGTGTGATATGTAAACCTGAGGGGGAACTCCCCAGTCCAGAGAAACCCTTTCCCTACTCATTAATGCTCTCCTAAAACTAATTTTAATTTATTATATTTAATATATTTAATTAATGCTCTCCTAAAAGCTAGAGTTTCATCCCACCTCTGCTGCCTTCAGTTCTCTGTAGCTGAATATCAGGAACATTGAAGCAGCTTTTCCCGAATATGCTTCTCACAAATAAAATTTATTTGAATTGATAAGAAGTTTCTTTGTGGTTATCCACACAACAGATAGGTGTGATCCATATTTCTTCCTTCATTTATAAAACCTCCAGTGAACTTTTTTTTCCCTTTACACCTTTCACTGGTCATTTATGATTTATGTAACACTCTAGGCTGTGTTAAAAACCAGTTTTTCCTTTCATACCTGCCCCTTGCACTCTTTAATCCCTTCAAATCTTGCCTTAAATATCCACTTTCCTCCCTTGTTTTGTTCTCAATCTGTGTGGTTTGAGGTCTGGCTCCAGCCTAGAGTTAATCCAAGATTATTGTAGCAGAGACCACCAATCCCAGGTGAGGGATTGACCTTTTCCAACAGCTTAAAATCATTATAGAACCAAGATCATCAAGTCCAACCTTTAGCCTTAGTTGAGAGCAGGTGTGTCCTCAGTTTTCTGGGATAAAATGCTCCCTTTGAATTATTAACAGAAAAGTCCGATCAGAATAAAGTTCCTTTACAAGCGGTGGCCTCTTCCCTTAATTTTCAGTGTATTTGGGAATATTTTCCCTGCCTCCTTAAGCTTCCCCAGCACTGATGGTTGTACCAGCCCCTTTCTTGTGATTTGTCTCAAAGCTTGGCTTTGGAAAGATGATCCTGGGGTGTAATAAAAGGAAAAAGGCACAGCACAGGGCAGCAGCTTTAATCCAAATTAATCAAAAAGCCACCCTGTGCTTGATTTCCATCCTGCCCTGGGACATGTTTAAGCCTGAGAGCACCCAAGCTGTGTCCTAACAAAACCAAGCCCTGTTTAGATGGATTGGGACAAAAGGATTATAAACATGGGGCTGGTTCATTATCAGACAGGGTGAAACCAGCCAGACAAGGTTTAATTTGCAATGTAATGACTCCAAAAGTTTGAAAACCTTATTTTTTTAGTGTACTCTGTGACCCACAAATACACATTAATGCTGAGATTGGGCCCTTCAGCTGGGATTGATCATGTACAGATGGATTTAAATCAGGGGGAGATGCCCTTGTTACACTTTGTGTACTAAAGGCTGTTCTCAGTAATCCTGGTTCAGAGTGCCAGGATGAGCATTCCCACTGCACAGAAATACTTGCAAACAAATAAATTATCATATGAGCGTTTGTATTTATGTTGAATTTTCCACAGCAGGTTCTTTCCTGCTCAGGAATTTTGCAAACCAGGTCTGCTGAGCTCTTTATTTTTTTTGGGAGGGGCTGTAGTAATTTTATTTATTTATGTGTTTATTGACTATTTTTTCACTCTTCCTGCTCCTTCTTGAATAGGAAACCTCCATTTTAGAGGAGTACAACATTAACTGGACTCAGAAGTTGGGAGCTGGGATCAGTGGGCCTGTGAGGTAAGAGAGCACCCAAGGTTTGGGGTGAAGTCAGTGAGTATTTTAAATGCTTTTGACAGAGTGTGATCCATGGAAAACTCCTTATAAACAACAAATATCTGCTCCATGTGGGTCCTGCAAGTGGGGTTTTGTCTTTTATGGGATGTATGTGCAGTAAAAACTCTCTTCACCTCCCTGTCCGATCTCATGCCGTGTTCCTGGAATTGGTTGTGGCCACAGAAATTCCTCCTAAAACCCCTCTGTCCTTGAATCCTGGTGTCCCTGCAGTGCAAAGGCTCCTCTGTGCCATCACCACTGTCCCTTTCCTGTTTTTTCCAGTTTTTTCACCCCATCCTGTGAGGCCAAAGCAGACAATTCCATGGGCATCCCAACCGTGTCCCTCATGGATTTCTAACCCCAGCACGAGCTGGATACTTGCTGTGAAGCAAAACATGTATTCCCTTTTCAACAAGGCCTCTGCCTTCAGGGAATGGGAATTTCTGCTGGAAAACAGCTGTTCCTGGGTGCTCCACGGGGTCCTTGTCTTTCACCACCATTTGTCTCCCTGTCCAGCCCACTGGTTTCTCCTCATCCATTTTGTGTTGCCTCTGATCTCCATTAAAACACCCCCTTCGGGCTTTATTCTGTTAAAATGTGGGCCCTTCCCTCAATTGTTCATGTTAAATTGGGGAAAGAGAGAAAAAACAGTTGTTGACCTGGCCAAAAATGAGGATTTCCATTCAGAAACACTTTATTTATTACAAACTCCACCCTCCACTGGGGATGTTCAGGCTGCTACTGCGTGCTTTGGGTTTTTTTCACCCAAAGTATCTCTTGAGGCTGAATTTTGAGGGAGTTTTGCTTGTCTGCAGTTCCCCCTTGCTCTGAAAGGCTTCTTTTTGCCTTGCTGGAAGTCAAATTTGAGGTGTTTCTACAGAACTTACTTGGTTGTTGTGGGAGGCTGAAAACTGAAGTTTTCAAGCTGGGCCATGGGGAGAGGTACCCTTATATCCCATCTTAATTCCTGTTAGTTCTCACATGGAGAACAATCTCAGATCATTTGCTTGAAGTGTCTCTTTATCATTCTTGCTGACTGAATAATTTTATTGCTGTAATACCAGAGTCTGCATGAAAAAATCCTCTCAAGAACGCTTTGCACTGAAAATCCTCCTTGATCGTCCAAAAGCTAGAAATGAGGTATAGTTCCTGTTTCTACTGCCTGCCTTTTGACACACCACAAAATCTAGTGTTTTAAAAGAATGTTTTTTTTTTTTAAAGTGCTTAAAATGCTAAAACAAAATGTAAAAAAAAAAAAAAGTTTAAAAAACCCCCTCACAAAACCCACGTTTGCTGTGCAAGAATTCCTTGGGGTTGATCCTCAAGCTTTGGGGTTGATCCTCAAGCCTTGCTGTGCTCAGTTCCCATGGGATGAGGTAGTGGGGGAAAAGAGGGTCCAACTCTGTAGGAATTGCTGTACAGATATTTATTTAGAATTTGCTGAACTACATTTTAGAGCTGTTCCTCTCCCTGTGTCCTGTGTAACGTAACACGACTGGTTTAGAGGGAATTTTGTTTCCATACATCTCACTCTTGGATGTCACAGCTCTCAGGATTGCCAGGAATGCTTCAAGTTGCACTGGAAGTGGATTTATCTATGTGCCAGGAACTAAAATCAGCTCCTGGTGCTGGTTGTGACTTCCTGAGGCTGCTGAGAATGTGCCAAGGTGCCAAATTGTCAGGCTGTGAAATGCTGGGCACTTCTTCCAGCTGTCAGGAATTTGGAGAAGGATTAATTATCCCTGAGGTTTAGGCAGCTTGTATTGCTTGTTACTTAAATTCACTGTTAAAATTCCCAGGGAAAAAATAGTCTGTGTTCAAAAAGCATCATTGGTTTGATTGAGCAGCCCAGGAAGCTTTAAACTTAAATTCCCTAAGTCCCTGTTTCAGAGTGCTGGGACAGGAGATGGGGTTTCACACATGGATTGCATAAAGGAAGCCAGATTATGGAATTTTTGGTTTCAATCATTAATTTTCACTTTCAGTCCTATCTCTGTTGCTACTTTAAAACAAGCTCTGCCTTTAAATTTATTTTAGAAACCTGAAGAAATTAAAAAAAAAAAAGAGCTTTTTCTGGAACTTTGAGGATGATTCTGTGGCTTGTAACAAATAGATTGACAATATCTGATGTTTTTATCATAGTCTGAGTTAGTGGAATGGCTCCTGGTCACTCATATCAACACTTACTTCTTAATTCTTGGATAATTTGAAGCTGTGAGTGGTGCTGAGCAGAGCTGGGCTGTGGTTTGCAGGGGAAAGGGGGATCAGAAGTACCTGTCCCTGTGTGCAGTAACACCCCTCCCTTCTCTTCAAGGTACGTCTGCACATGATGTGTGCAACACATCCCAATATTGTTCAAATTATTGAAGTTTATGCTAACAGTGTGCAGTTCCCACATGAGTCCAGCCCAAGGTAAGATTACATAGGGGGGTCATTCCCACAGCTTTCCATGTTTAGCCCAAGGTATAGTGCAGTTTGCTTTTTTGTTTGTTTGTTTTTAATCACAAAATTATTATTTATAGGGGGTCCCAGATGTCATATTTAATACCATACTTGTCCTTCAGACCAAGCAACACTTGCTTTTTCCCCTGGCAATGTATATTTAAATTAATTTGCATCCTTTCCTACCTGTTTGAGTACATCTCCATTTCTTAGGTTTTTCATTGATTCAGTCTGTGATATCTGTGCTGTGTGAGAGAAAGAATTGTTTCTAAAAATACTAAATTCAGCCCTGAAAACTCTTAATATGAACCCAGAAAAATAGAAAAACATGAAGCAGACTGATTTTTTTTTTTTCCTGCATTAATCACTTGGGATAAAAATATTGTCTTCTAATTGGATATCAGTTGAGAAAAAGCATCAGAGCTGGGAGAATTAAAGAGCTGAGACCTGTCAGTCTCTGATGTGTCTGATTTTGCTGTATGAGAATAACTAGGAGTTAATTCCTTGAGAATCCACCAGTCCTGGTCTCCATGTTCCCTATATTCCTTCCTAATTATGGCAGTAAAGCTGTAAATTAAAATCTTGGGGTTCAGTAGAGCATCCACACCCAAAAGCATCTGTTCTTTGAGGGCAGAGTTATCCCTGGATGTGTCCACGTGCCTTCCAGGGCCAAACTGGGTGGAGCCACCTGGATCTGGATGCATCCATGTGGACATTGTTTCCTCAGGAGGAGCAAAGTGGAGATTCCTGGCTGAGTCAGGTTGTACTGGGATCCAGAAAATCCTGCAGTTTGTACAGTTAAAGCTGAAAGAACCAAAAGCAAAAGAACCAAAAGTACCAGAAGTAAAAGAACCAAAAGTAAAAGAATCAAAACTAAGGAACCAAAATTAGGGAACCAAAGCAGCTCCAACCACTGTAGGAGAAACAAGTGTCTTGGCCTGTCAGTAAATGTAAAATATGCACTGTTAGTTTAGAAATTCTGTTCTATTTTTTTTTATTTAATGATTTTTAATGTAACAAAATGAAATGCTTTTGAACAGGGCTCGGCTCCTAATTGTAATGGAGATGATGGAAGGGGGAGAGCTCTTTCACAGAATCAGCCAGCACCGGCACTTTACTGAGAAGCAAGCAAGCCAAGTAACAAAGCAGGCAAGTCACCCCCCTGTCTGAGCAAATCCACAAGTGATAATGGCTAAATATTAACAATTCCTTGGGCTGGGAGGGGTGGGAAAAAAGGCCTAAAGAAAATAATCCTCTCTTCTCATCCGATGATCATTTGCCTGCTTTGTTATAACCTGACAATGCTGAAGTTTGGTAGAAAATAATAAAGAGTTTGAAGTTGTGGGCTTGTTCTTTGGGTCTGCTGTCTTTAACAGTGGTTTTCCTCACCTGGTCTACAGAACACTTCAAAGAGAACTTTTTTTTTCTCCTGCTGTGTCCTCTCTGTTGTCCTAAAAGTGTTACCTCCAGCAGCCCCCAGGCTCTCGTGGCTCCAGTTTGATTCCAGCTGGGAATGTGTCCCAGACTTCTCTCCTCTTTTGGACCCACGTGTCCTGGGCCAGTGGATTCCAAGCTGGGCTTTGTGCTTGGTGTTATGGAAGTCCTGCCCTTCATGGAAGATAACAAGGAATGTGCCACTTTAGTGCCTGTTTTCTGTGCTGTTTGTTCTGGTGTCGTTTTCCCTTCACTGTTTCCCTGCACAGCTTACTCTTGAATGCTGTATTTTAAATATATTTGCAGTTTAAATACAGAAAAGCATTTTAAACACTCCATGGTGGTTTCTACAAGAGGTTTTGGTGTCCATCAGGCTCTTTGTTCTTAGCAGCTGGTGTTACTCCATGAAATTCAGGGATCTGCAGGGTCAGTTCCCCTCAAATGGGGAGATAATATTTGGTACTGAGGCAAAAAAGAGGCCCAAATAATTCCATCTTACTTTTCTCTTTTGTGCTTTGACTTGTTTCTAATGAAGTGCTAATTGTTGCTGTTGCCTCTTTGGTTTCATCCAGCAAAAATTAGGTGGAAGCACAGAATTATTCCTGACAGTTTTTCATGTGCTTTGGGCTGTTTGATTCTGACATGTTGGGAAAATCTTGTAATACTTCACCAAAAATCGAAATTTTGAATTAAATTCTTACTCTGTGTGTGCACTTGGGGTATTCATGTCCCAAGTAACTCTTGGCTTTAATGTTTGTAGAAATGAAGTTTGAAATGTTTAAATCACTATATGAAAGAATAAGATTTTTCTTGAACTGTGACTCTTGATTCCTTGTAGCCAGTAATAGCTAGAACTTGTCACAGAGCTGCCTCATTTTCTCTGGGAATGTGTTTCTATTTGTTTCTGAGCTAAATTAACACCAAAGTTCTCATGTGACAGTAATTTACACTTTTTTAAGGCATCAACACTTCCCTCAGGGCGCTGAGTTTGGGTGGGATCCTGCAGAACCCAACAGGAATATTTCCAAATAAGGGCTGTGTGGCTTTGCCTTCCTTCAGCCTCAGTAAAGCTGTTTAAATATTTATGCTTGGGTTTTCTTTGAATGAATTGCACTTGGAAATGTCCATTCCCTGGAGTTTTCCTGGGTTTCCAAACCACAGCAGGGTGAGAAACTGCCTTTGAAAGGATCGTGGAGTGCATTTCTGTGTGATGGCCCATGTAATGAGGGAAGTGCAGGCAGTGCCATCAAAAATTAAAGAATAAAACTGCCTGAATGTTGGATCTCAATCAGTAACAAGTGCAATAAAACATTCACAGAAATACTGAAGCTGTTGGGTGTTAAGCAGGGTGTGGTTGCTGGGCAGGGGCACCTTGGAGGGCTGGCACAGCACAGAAAAGGGCACTGTCAGATCTGTTCCACTTTTGGGGGTCATTAATGCCTTGATTGAGTCAAATGAGGTGGTTGGGCAGCCCAGTCCAGCTTGGCTTTTGTTTTCTGTTTGCTTTGAGTGAAACACAAACTGAATCCTTGGTGGGATGAATGTCCCACCCATCACTGCCCTTATTGCAGGGTCAGGCCTGTCTGAACTCAGCCTTGCAGCCAAGTGCAGTGAGAATGTTTGGAGTCTGACATACATAGGAAATGTCCTTTTCCTAAAGCTAAGATAATGTCCAGGCTGAAGCAGGAGTTCTATAACTGTAGCTCATTTATTGTGCCCTTTTCCAGATAGCTTTGGCTTTGCAGCATTGCCACTCACTAAACATTGCACACAGAGACCTCAAGCCTGAGAATCTCCTCTTCAAGGATAACTCTCTGGTAAGATGAATACTAGAATTCTTTTTTTTTTTACTGCTGAATGGTGATTTTCAGAATAGTTGTAAAATTACATTAATCACCTTTGTTGACTTCGTGCTTGTACATTCTCTGATCTCCTTGGAGCACAGTCTGTTAAATATGAGGCAGGTTCTCCAGCTCTACACAAATCCAGCTTTACTGAGGAGAAGATCATTCTGCCACATAATCAGGATGTTCTGACAAGCATTAGAGGGGCTTTGATAGATCCAAACACTTCCTTGTTTCTTTTTCCTGCTCATAACCACCCTGGACATGCAGTGACCCCCCTACAACGTGTTTATTGCTCTCCCAATCTCAGAGGGGGCTGTTCCTGGCCCAGAGCACTCAGGAAAGCAAAAATGCTTGTTTGAAAGATCAGTTTTTGTCCTTTTAGCTTGGGGGAATGTGAGTGTGTGAGTACAGATGAGGAGTACATGTGGCAAAGGTGAGATGAGAACAAGGCAAGACTTATGTTTTAGAAAAGCTGATATAATGAGATTTATGTAATGAAGTCTATTCTCCTTATTTCAGGATGCTCCTGTTAAACTGTGTGACTTTGGATTTGCCAAAGTAGACCAAGGTGACTTGATGACACCACAGTTCACTCCGTATTACGTAGCACCTCAGGTAACAAAAATCACAATTCTGGGCTAAAAGGGAATAATTTCTTGCCTGTGCCTCCAGAACCACAACATTCTCAAAGCCTTTGCTGTCCTGTTCAGGGCTTCTGGGGGCAGGAATCTTGAATAGTTGGAGATTAGCCACCTTTGGAGCTGGAGTGTCAGTGATGTGTTGATAAGAGCAGGGGATGGTGAGGCAGATTTCCCAGACTGTTCTTAGCACTGATTTTGTCCATTGACCTTTAACTGCACTAAAGCAGGTGTTTTGGAGAAGTTCCTGCTTTCCCATCCTCCTTCCAGCTAAGACTCATTCAGTATTACATTAAAAAGGACTGTGCTGGAACAAAAAGGCTCTGAAAAGGCTCAAAAAGGGCAGTGGTTACCTGAGCACCTCGGCTTGGCCCCTTGTCATTAAGGCACAATCTATAATTACAGACAGGCTGCTCTTTGTAGTGCTGCTTTCCCCACTCTCTTCTGTCCTTTGTGTTGAAATCCTGAAGAAAATGAAAAGAAAACTGCAGATGGATCTTTAATTGCAGTGCTGGGCACGTCAGAGCCTTTAATCACTGGGAAGAGCAACTCAGAGATCAGACCCTGAAAGTGCCTCCTCAGCTGGAGCCTCCCGGGCCTTCTGGAAACCCAAACCCTCAGATTTGGTCAGCAAGGGACAGATTTGGTGTCATTTGTTCCTGGGAGAGGCAAAAAGGGACATCTCTGGAGCTCAGGTTACCCTCCAGACACACTCTGGGTTCTAATTCCAAGCCCGGAGGTGTTGGAATTTGGGAGCAGTTGCTTTAATTCAGGCAAAACTGATAAATTTCATTCAAAGCAGCAAAATATTTTAGCTGAATGTAGAAAGTCCCAGTCTTTTTTAGGAAGAAAATTTTGAGTTTGAAAAAGCCTTCAGTAGCTGGAATAAGCTTACAGAATGGAAAAACATCCAGAATCTTTGTACCTATAGATGAGATGTATTTTGCTTTGTTTTCTTTTTTTTCCCTCTCATGGCAACAGGTATTGGAGGCACAGAGAAGACATCAGAAAGAAAAATCTGGTATTATCCCCACCTCTCCAACACCCTACACTTACAACAAGGTGAGTGGGAAACAGTGCTTTAAACAGTGTTTGTAAAGTGCCTTCCCCACCAACCCTGCTGGAGAAATCTATAGGCACAATTTAACACCCAAGGCAATAAAGTTTATTGCCCTAAAATGACACCCTTACAGCAGCAATAAATTTGCTCTGATCTGTGACAGGAATGCATCTAAAAAGCCAAATATCTCACACTGAGTACAAGCAGGATCTAGAGAAACCAGCAGGGAAATGTCATGTTGCTGGTTATTTTGTGTTCCTTTGGCTTTTCTGAAGGAGTGACCAGGTTTGCAGTGGGATTTCTCCTTGAACAGGAGGTTCAGACCAGGCTTTACTCAGCTGAAGTGGCAAATGAGGAGATAATTATCTCTGCAGGCTCTGTCTGGGTTTGGAAGTGACACACTGAAAGTGCTGCTGCCTCTTGGTTCTTTCTGATGGAGGGAATAATGAAATGCACACTTAGCCCAACCCTAATTAATGATCCTCTAATTAAAGGAGAAACACACAAACACTGTTAAGGAGCACTAAATATGAAAAGATTTTGGAGGAAGCAGAATGATTCTGCTGGAGTGAGACCATGGGGGAGGTTCTTTCATCCCTATTCACAGGGATCCTCTTTCTTGCTGTCACCCAGAGCTTCTGGATGTGCAGATGTTTTGTCCAGGCAGCTGTGGTGGAACCTGGTCTGTATCTGGGAACTTCTAGAAAATGCCCAGTATTTTATGGTGTAGCCCTGGGCAGTACCAGCTGCTGCTGGCAAAGTGTCCTGAAGGGTCATATTCCTTTTTGGGCATTCCAAAACCTTTTCCTTCATATTCTCATCACTGTCTTCTGCTTGCTGAGCAGTATTTGAACCACTGAGTGTTCTTGGAGTGTCAACTCTAATTAAAATTAGCTGGTTTCTGATGCCAGTGCTAAGGATCTACCTGAGTTCCAGCTGTTTAACCCACCGTGTGCTAGAGCAGGTAATTTGATATGTGGTATTAGGGTTTGGTAGCTTCCTATAGAGAGCTAAAGCAAAGATTAACTACTCTACAGGGGTTTCCTGACCACAAATCCACCTTCTCCAGGGTTCTGATTACCCCTTCTCCACCCTGGAGAAGCAGACTGGGGGTTGAAGGCAGACACTTGTTCTGCAGTATCTCCCCCACTACTGCAGAGCTGACCCGGAGTGGTGCTGTCCTTGCTTGCAGAGCTGTGACCTCTGGTCCCTGGGTGTCATCATCTACGTGATGCTGTGTGGGTACCCCCCCTTCTACTCCAAACACCACAGCAGGACCATCCCAAAGGACATGAGGAAGAAGATCATGACAGGAAGCTTTGAATTCCCAGAGGAGGAGTGGAGCCAGATCTCCGAGATGGCCAAGGACATCGTGCGGAAGTGAGTCCGGGGAGGGAAGTGTTTTATTGCTCTTTCTGGTATTAAAAGGTTGGAAAGTCCCTTGGAAGTGTGTTTTCCCAAAGGGATTGTTCTGCCTTGTCTGCAGCTCATACAGCTGACAAATCTTCTGTCATATTCAGCATAGTCTGGTAAAAATTTTTCTTCCCTTCTTTTTTTCACCCCCAACTGTTTAATTTTGATGTTCCTGAGTTTCTTAAGAGTGAATTGTGAGTTTAGTCTTTAAGGGCAGCAGATGCACCAGAGGGTTCAGAACAACACACACAAGTGGCTGCCACATCAGGTGCTCTACAGCCTTGGATCCTGTACAGTAATGTTTAAATTCCTGCTAAAATCAGGTGGTTTAATAAAATCTGGTAGATCTCTCCCTTAAAACCAAGTGCACGTCCTACCCAGTCTGAAAGGAGTCAAGAGAGGCAGGGAAGGGCAGGGTAAAGTCTGTCCTGAAGGTATCAGGCTCTGGGATGAGGGTTTGCATTGAAGTTTTATTCCAAATGCTCATGGAAGCTGCTTTTTGCATGCCCTGCACATCTCTCAGCCGGGAGAGTTTCCCAGACAGGGGCTGTTTGGAAGCCAGAACGTGGCACTGATTGGGGCTTATTTTCTAAAGAGTGAGAGGGACTTACTGCCTTTGTATGACCAGAGGAACTGAAAGAATAAAACCAACATAAATAGGAAAAAAATCAGTTGGGGAAGTAATTTTAAAGTGTCACTGGCTCCTCAAAGATGCTGTAAAATCTCCAAGGACTTCATATTGCTGGGACCTTTGGAGCAGTGCAGGAGAACCCACAACCTTTCACCAAATAAACTGCAGGGAAACTTTGCTTTACACAAAAGGTTTAAAGGTTTTAAAAGCAAAAAGTTTTATTGTCTTTTAAAATTACTATAAACTCAGCTCACAGAACATTGTCAAGTGGATTCAGTTCACTTATTTATCCCACTGATGTTATCAGGACTCCTTTCCCTGCCTGTCTTTTCCAGCCAGGGAGTCTGAAGTTGGGCTTATGGTGCAGGAATACATTTAGAATTAATATAATTCTGGCTTAGTTTACATTTGATGGGTGTAGGCAGCTCTTCCTATGGAGTCTGGCTTTTGGCATTCAGGAAGCTGCTGCCTCTCAAGTGTGTTGAGCTCATTTCTCACCTCAAGCTTTGGGAGCTGGAGGGCTGGATAATAAATAGTTCAGGACTTGGAAAACCCATGGAAAAGGAGTGCCTGGGTCTTGTATCAAAACTGAACTTACAACCTGTTGGCAGCAAGTGAGGTTTCTGAGCTACCCCAGGGTCCTGCTGACATTTAGCACAAGTTATTTCCACTTCCTTGGTACATTAAACAATGTTTGCAGCCAGGAACTGATTTAGGGAATTGTCTAAGGAATGTGACAACCTCCTGGAGTTCTCCTGGTTCTAATTCAGACTCTTGGGAGAACTTGTCAGCACTCTGGGGGGAATTTGGCTTTTTTATGGAGCAGATCATCATGAGAACATGAGCTTAACTGCAAAACCTCTTTCCAGGGTTTCATTCTAGTAGCATTTATTCCATGGATCTTTTAGCAGTAAAGAATAAAGTTCCTTCTTATTTTGAGGAACTGGAGCCTGTCAAAGTGTCCATTCCTTGAGGGTTTTGCAGGGGAAGAAACGCTAAGGAGTTGCAGGTGGAAACAGTTAATTCAGTGAAGTTTCCATGCCCAAAATCCTTGGAATGAGTGTGGCCTGTTAATGGGATGAGCTCTAGAAGGGCATTTCCAGGGAATGATGGTCTGGATCATTTCCAGCTTGTATGGGAGATAATTTCCAATCTGAGAACACACAGATATTCCTGAAATGGCCCCTCAGCACCTTTCCTTTACCCTGAATCCCTGAACGTACCTGGATGAGCTTGTTAAATAAATCCACAGCAAAGCTCAGAGAACCTGGGACAAAGTCAGGCTGCTCTTGGGGCAGTTTGAGCTGTTGTGGGGTTCCTTTTTGACCCCTGTGATGCTCAGAGATTGTTCAGTGCTCTGCAAATCAACAAACCCCACTTTATGGATTATTTTTCCTTTCCCAGGCTGCTGAAGGTCAAACCTGAGGAGAGACTGACCATCGAGGGTGTGTTGGACCATCCCTGGCTCAACTCCACGGAGGCTCTGGACAACATCCTGCCCTCTGCCCAGCTGATGATGGACAAGGTCTGAATTCATAGAAACAATATTTGTTTGGTCAGGAATGTTGCACAGGAGCAGGGCAGCTCTTGGATGCTTGGAGTGTTTTGTTTAGGAGAGCCTGAGATCTCTGTAAGAAAATGGAAAGAGGGAGAAAATAGAAATAAAATGTGAAATTTGGGCTTGGAGGAGGTGCTCCAGGATTGATGTTAAGAGCAGCCATGTGCTGAGGAGCAGAGAGCAGAGCATGGTAGTGGAATCTTTTCTTCTTTTTCCCCCATTTTATACCCCTACTGTGACCTCAGTCCTTGTTTCCTTTGAACTCTGCTCAAAGAGGAGTTCACTCAACTCCAAATGTGGTGAATGTGAGCAGTAGAGATGATCCTTTGTCCTGTTTCCCCCTGTGAGGTTGGGTATATTATCCCACAGTCAGTGACCATAGCTCTCATCATGTCTTGCTTCAGGCAAACCTGATTTTTGTTCCATATCTCCAAAACAAACAGGATTTTGGTGCTTCTTTTTCCCGTGCATGGCTAACATTGTGCACGTGCTGTTCTTTAATTCACAAAAGATCTAAAGTGCAGCTCTTCTCCTTCCAGGCCATGGTTGCAGGGATCCAACAGGCTCATGCAGAACAACTTGCAAACATGAGGATCCAAGACCTCAAAGTGAGCCTGAAACCCCTTCACTCCGTGAACAACCCGATCCTGCGCAAGCGGAAACTGCTGGGGTAAATAAAGCTTCCAGGGACACAGAGGGGCAACTGGGAGGCTGGAACAGGGCTTTGGGAATGTCCCAGGCTCACTTCTGAGGTGGTTGAAATCTTGGAGTCACTGGGACAGTGTGGTTTGACTTCCAAGATGTTCTGGTGAGGGCAGGAGGAGCTGGATCCTGTTACTGTGTTAGAACAGATCCCTTATGAGAAGATGGGTCACGTGCAAGAGAAGGCAAAGTGGGAGAAAGAATTCCAAGATTTTTTTTATGATCCTGACACTTATTTACTGAAAAAGTCAGGTAATTTCTCTTTGTTCAAGTTAATCTGAAAAGTAGGATAATGCATTGTAGGACTTCCTTGAACTAATTTAAAGGAATATTTTTTTTTCAAATGGTCTCATAATAAAGGACAATAATTATAATTAATGCCAAGTCTGTCTCCCAGCTCTCCAGGGATTGAAGGAGGGTGTTTTACTGGTGCAGTTATGCAATGAGTAACGAACTTGAGCTGTGACCAAACTCTTAATTATTTCCTCCTTGTTCTTCCCCAGCACCAAGCCAAAGGATGGGGTTTATATCCATGACCCTGAGAATGGAAGCAACGATTCCAACGTGGCTCTGGAGAAGCTGAGAGATGTGATTGCCCAGTGCATTCTCCCCCAGGCTGGTAAAGGTTGCCACTTTTAAGAAAGTTCCATTTCTAAACGTGCAAGATGCTGACTTTGGGTCAGTCTGTGTCAGTGGGGAGGGAGGAAAAACAAAACTCCTGCTGCCCTGGGCACTCTGTGGGCTGGGATTTGTGTGGTATCAGTGTGAGCAGGGACGTGCAGAGCAGGGAGAAGAACTTTGAGCCAGGAGTGGCTGCTCTGAACCCATTTCCTGGTGTGTGTGGGGAGAGGAGGAACAGCTGCATGTGCTGTTGGCTGGAGCCCTGAGTGAGGCACGAGGCCAAACCTCCTGGTTCTCTTTGTGCTCCCAAACAGGAGAGAATGAGGATGAGAAGCTGAATGAGGTGATGCAGGAGGCCTGGAAGTACAACCGGGAGTGCAAGTTGCTGCGGGACACTCTGCAGAGCTTCAGCTGGAACGGTGAGGAGCTGCTTCCTTCCACAGGGAAGGGGGAAAACTGAGTGGGAATGACCCCAAATCTACTGAATTTGTCTGGTTTAGGTTTCACAGTGATTCAGGCCTCCTGCCAGAATGGGTGTGCTCAAAATGAGGGGCAAAGTTCTGCTTTAAAATCTCTGTTTGAGGTTCAGGGTTGAGTTTTCAGAGGCACCAAGTGCTGTAGGAACAGAACAGCACAAATGGGTTGTGATGGAAAAGGGGGAATGGTTTTAAACTGCCAGAGGGCAGGGTTAGGTGGGAGATTGGGAAAGAATCCTTCCCTGTGAGGGTGGTAAGGCCCTGGCACAGGTTGCCCAGAGAAGCTGTGGCTGCCCCTGGATCCCTGGAAGTGTCCAAGGCCAGGTTGGACAGGGCTTGGAGCAGCTTGGGCTAGTGGAAGGTGTCCCTGCCCATGGCAGGGGTTGAACTGGATGAGCTCTAAGATACCTTCCAACTCAAACCATTCCATGATTCTCTGATCCCTTTAGGAACCTCTTCAGCTGGTTTCCTCCCAGCTGTTCATTCCCTCTTTCTTCTGGAGGCCACTGCCCTCACCCCTGTGAGCACAACATCTCAGCTTGGCTTGGGTGGGAAAACCAGGACAGTCACCTTGGGATGCTCAGATGGCTCCTGGACAAAGCAGGGTGGCACAGGGGTCAGCCCCAGGAGCAGAGGGGACCAGGGCCATCATCCAAGCTCACAGGGCTTGGTTGTGCTTCTTCCCTCATTCTGTTTTGCTTGATTGGGTTTAATTTAGGTCTTTAAGTGCTCAGTTTTCCAACAGAACTAGACATTGTAACTCATTTTGGTTCTCTTGCCCTAAGTTTGTGTGAACCATTGTTTAACTCCAGCCAGGATTTCTTCCCTCCTTTGTTCCCAGCACCTGACTCCCTGTTCTTTCCCTTCCAGGCAGAGGATTCACAGACAAAGTGGATCGACTAAAACTGGCAGAAATAGTCAAACAAGTCATCGAAGAGCAAACAAACTCCCACGACTCTCAATAGCTGGAGCTTCTTAATCTTATTTTTTTTACCATTTAAGATTTATTCTTTAACTGTAAAAAGTATTTTTATGTAAATTAATAAATCATAATTATTTCATTAAATTTCCATACTGCTTGAAAATGCTGTATAGTTGTAGATACAAAAAAAAAAAATCATTGGTACTGTAATATTTTTTTAAAACTCAGTTCCTTGAGGTCTCTATGATCACTTATGTACTGTTAATCATGAGGGCCCCAAAAGGGGTGGATTATATTGCTAAAGACCATTCTTTCTCTTAATAACCAGTTGCAGGAGCTGCTTCCATCTGCCCCATCCAGCACTGCAGTGACTGTGTATGAGAACAAGAGCCACAGTTTAACCCCTTGCTCAGTGAGTACTTAAAGCAAGTGCTGTGAAACACAAATTCATAGCTGCTCTTGGCACCTAAATTCTGATTCTTTAAGTAGAGGCAACTAAATTAAATAACCTTCAGTGTGGCTCAGGGCCCTGAGAGCCCCCTTGGCCTTGCCCAGGGCATCTGAGTCCATGTGCTTGCTGGAATTTTCAGTTCTGAGCAGTAACTCTCCTCTTTTTGTCTCCTTCCCATCTTCCCCAGACCTTCTTCACACCTCACCCTTCTCTTTTTCTCCCTCTTCATCAGACCTTTTTTAAGGCTGAATTCAGCATAAAACTCTTCTTTTTCTCACCTCCTCCAACAGCAGAACAGAAGAATGTTCAAGTTCTTATTACAAGTTGTTTTTATTTTCATGGTGGGATCTTCTATGGACAAAACCCAGCGTTGGGTTTGTTTCCTTCAGCCCCCAGCTGTGTGTGATCCAACCCTGTATTCCCATTCTTTCCTTTCTAGGAGATCCAACTCTTGGTTTTTGACTCTTCCTCTTGTTTGAGGGATTATCCTGGCAGGGGTCTCAGTGCTGCTGTGGGATCCCCCAGAGGTCCATGTCCTGTGTCCCCTCCAGAGCCCAAATTCCCATTTCTCTGATGCCTTTGAGCTCCTTTTTGAGGGAGCCACAACTCCAGGGCTGCTCCTTCCCACAGGTCCCTTTGCTGCCTCCCCAGGGCAGGTTCTTACACCAGTCTGGAACATTGGCTCCAAAAGCTGCTTTTTTTAACCTTAATGAAGCAAACAAATGGACAGAATCTGTACATATTTCTAGTTTTCTACCTTTGGCTGCTTTTCTTTCTTTTGGGACTGGGTGGAGGCTTTTTATAGAGATATTTTGGTACCAAACCTGTGCAGACACTGAGTGAGTTTGGTCTGTACTGAAGTGCCAATTCAGGGCTACAAGTAATGACTTTGAACATTGTATTTCAGAGCTCCTCACTTTTGGGTTTACATTGACAAACCTGAGCCATGAACCCCCCAATTCTCTCTTAGGGCAGTTCTTTGTTGTCTCTTTTCTACATCAAACTCCCTTTAATTGATGGCAAAGCAGTGTCTGACTCTTTCTATACAGTTTTGTAAAGGGTGATTTAGTTTTTCTACATGAAGGAGATGCTTCATTTCCCCTTCTCTGTCAGCACCTTGTCAGCCTTCCTTTAATCCTGATTTCATTTTCCAATGCCTGATTTATTGCAGAGGAAGAACAGTCCCTATTCCACCATCACTTTGATGGGAGCAGGGAGTGTTTGTGTGAACCAGAATTGTACCTCTGACACTACATGGGATATTTGTGCACTGACTTGTCCATGAAAACTGAAGAGAATTAGCAAGAAACAAGAATATTTGTCATTTCTTGGTTGTATCAGCAACTTTGCAGGGCCTGTGATGTGCATTTCTGTCCTTGCTCTCATTCTAGGTCATGTCAGCGTCCACACAAGTCTGGAAATGTAAGATGGTTTCACTTTTAACTTGAAATCCATGTTTTTTGGGGGAAATTGAAAGTTTTAAGTGTGGCAAATAGAGATAGAAACAAGAAATCACCTGTGTTTGAACAGGAGTGCAAAAACTTCCCTCCAAAGGCACTTTGTGATTCTGCCCTCCAAGGAGGAAAATACTCAGGCAGTTTTTTGGGAGACAGAAGTTGTCAGGAAGATGAATCAGATTGGAGCTACTCCCAGGGTGAGCACTGGAATTTGTCACAAAGAACTGCTTTTTATGGATTTACTCTAAATTTTATTGTCTGGTATAAGTAAGAAAGGCCTGATCTGAAGCAGGGGGAGGAGGGACAGATTAAGAAAACACAATTTGAAGCTTCAAGGTCAAATGGTTTTATTTCTATGAGAAAATTGATTTTTTTTGTCTCTGAAAAGTTAAGTTTTACATTTCAAAGTTAAATACACTTTAATGGATTCATTTTCATATTTTAAAGTAGCATTTGACTTTCTCCTTCCTGTGTTTTATTTTATTTTTCAGTTGACACAAATGCAGGACATCTTGTCTTGATTCTGTAAGGTTTTATTTGGTAATAAATCTACTGATCCTTTATGGCAGACTGTGAATATTGTAAATATCTGGAGCTGGAAGGGTTGTATGGGATCAAAAAAGACTTTGTACAAACACTAAAAACATGTGGGAAAGTTTTGTAGGTTGTTTGGTTTTGGGTTTGGGTTTTTTGTTTGGTTTTTTTTTAGAATTTTATTTAAGTGAAGAAAAATCTCTGAAATCATTTGACCTTTTCAAAATTTGATGTATATCTGACTTCTCCTGTGATTGATTATTTTATGCTTTTATATCTGTATTAAAAATTAGAAGAATCTGACTGGGCAAAAGAGATTTTAGTTGGAAATAGCAACATGTCAAAGTTTTGCTGTCATTACTCCTGGTTTTCATTTTGGAAATCCCAGTCTGTCCCCACATGCCACGTTTAACTTCTGTGTGTTGAGATGTTCCCATTTCTCTCCTCAGTGTTCCCTGTTAGTTCCTTTGGGATCAGTATTATATTGTAAATATTCCCCCTCGGTGTATATAAATGATTTTACTAAACTCAACAGTTCCTGGCTGCTTTTGTTTGGTTCCCAAACTGCTGCAGGGCAGGAGGGGAGGAAGGACAGCTCTGGGATTCTTCTGCCACCCTGCTTTTCCCTGGAAGTGTCCAGAAGGTGTGTGACTGTGGCACTTGGGAACATGGGTTAGAGGTGAGCATAGTGGTGGTGGGTTAATGGTTGGACTCAATGGTCCTAGAGGATTTTCCAACTTTTAAAGATTTGATTATTCTCCTGCCACCCCACTTCTCCCTGGAAGTGCCCAGAAGGTGTGTGGATGCAGCACTTGGGGACATGGGTTTGTGTTGAATGTGGCATTGCTGAGGGAATGTTGGGCTCAGCCTTAGAGGGCTTTTCCAACCTTAATGATCCCATTATTCTCCTACCACCCCCAGCCCTCTCCTGCCACGCTCAGCCTCCATCCCACCTCCCTCACCAATGGGAATAAGCACTTGGCTTTACATTTTGTGAGATGAAAGGATGACTGACAGGCTGGGCTGGATGAATCCCTAGGAATTGGTGTGCTCTGCCTGGCAACATAATCCAAAACTGCCTTTTTTAAGCCCAGCTTTCCATTAGCTGGCAGTAGCACCTGCCCAGTGCTCCCAGTTCAGGTTTGTAGGATTGTTGTAGCCACGACTGGGCAGTGAGGGAGGGAGGAATGAGTCCTGTGTTCAGTGACATTGGAACTGGGAAGCACTTCCTGTAGGAGGATGATCTCTGCAGGGGCTGATCTGGAGGTGGGTGAAGTGGGAGCCCTGATGGAACCTGTGGCAGGACTGGGAGACACTGGTCCATGAGAAGTGGACTGGCCTGTCTTCAGGCTGGCCCTGGGCTTTTCCAAGGAGCTTGGAGTGCTCCCCTCACCTTTCTGGACACAGAAGAGTGACCTCAGTGTGGCACTTGCGCCCTTCCTGCCTCTGGAAATAGTTTTGTTATCCTCAAGTATGGTTTGATTTGTTGACAGGAGCCAGAGAGACCCTTGTCCTAGTGTCCCTTGTCCTATCTGCAGAAGTGGCTCTGAGAAGGGATGGTGGGGCAGCTGTGAGAGTCCAGGGCCTCTTCTCAGTGAGAAGTAACATCCATCTGCTTGGTGCCTTTGAGGACTTAATAGTGGGTTGGATGGGTTGGAGCATCCAAACTGGGAAAGGGAGTGAGAGAACAATTTCCTGGGAGCACTTAAGGCAGCCAAACCAGCTGGGAGTGCTCTCCAGAAGTGGCACAAAACTACTCTGCCCTACTTCCAGGAGGATGTGTGGCCCAAGGAATGCCCTTCCCTGTCCAGGAAGAAAACTCCCCTCAAACCGAGTGATGTGTTGAGCTTGTGAGGGTCTGTCAGTACCCCCTGAGGGCTCTCACTGCCACAGCTGAAGCTCCATGAGCAATCCTGGCATTGTTTCCCAGATAATCTTCCATCACTTCCCACTTCTGAAGCCTTAATCCCCTTTTAAACAAATTGCACTGGTTTGTCACGCTGTCCCCAGACGGGGTCATCCCAGGGAGCCTCTCAGGGAGGCGATGGGGGTGTTTAATGGTGTTTAACGCGCTGCTTTCTCGTGCCCCTGTGGGGAGGGGGCTGTGCCAGGGAGTGGGTCCCATCCTCCCCATGGAAATCCTGAGGCTACACAGCCTATGAGACAGGCATTCCAAGGAAACTTGTCCCCCATCCCAGCCCGGATGAAGTGTCCTGTATCATCAGCACTCAAGGGGTAAATTACACAGTTCACCTCAGGCAGAAAGATTTTGGAATTTAAAGCCTCCCTGTATTTACTTGTGACTCTCAAGGGGACATTATGTCTGAACTTTGGGACTAGAGGACGGGCTCCTGAGGAGGATTTTAAGGCCCAGGTGGAAGAAGACACCTCAAAAGCTGCTGAGAGTTAAAACTCTTCTGTGTGGGACTTCCCATGGCAGCAGTGGAAAGCTGGACTCAGGCACTAGACTCAGCCTCCAGCTGCAGAGGACTCATTAAAACTGATCTGGATGCAAACACAGGGTTGGAGCTGGACCTGGTTTTTATCCTGTGGAACAGCAAAATTGAATTGTTTTGCTCAACCTCACTGTGTAAGAGAAAATCAGTCACTGACGAAAACACCAGGGGCGTTGTGTGACTGACACACAGTTTACACAGTTGTGTAAGTTAATTACACAAAACTGGAGTATTTCCTCTTCTTGTATAACCTGCTATGTGAAAAATTTGGGTTAGACCCAAAAAGTGAAGCTGTTAGAAAATAAAGAGTGTAAATTAAGGGAGTTGTTTCAACCCAGCTAAAGATCTTTTTTATTTTCTGTATCATGGATGGACTTCAGTAAATAATTCACTTGAGCATCTGGAAATGTAGAGAGAGATTCAGATTTAATCCTGCTCACCTGGTTCATGATGCTCCACAGGGTTGAAGAAGCTGATTTTTGTGAGTATTATGGCTGAGCAGGGGTTGGCACGAAGAACAGAAGGGAAATGTGCAGAATTCCAGACATGGAAGTGAGCACTGATGTTTTTTATCCTGCTTTGCAATTCTTCATTCCCTGCAGTTGGCTCTTAGTATGGTGCATGTTCTCATGGTTATAGTGAATTCAAAGTCAGAGATATAAAAAAATATTCACTTTTCTTTACTGTTATTTTGCAATGGCAAATACTTCAAGAAATAAAACAAATACTTGGAGAAGTAAAACATCCTCTGCTGGAGCTGGATGAGACCTCTGAGCTGTTACACACCATCTGCTGCATTTCTAGGGATATTTCCAGAAGCAGAAAGTCTGGACTAGAGATTTACCATGCTGAAAGAATCCATTTAGAGTCCACATGACCTGTAAAATAAATAACTATCTCCACTGAGTGTCTCTGACAGACCCGCTCGGGCTCCTCCCTCCCCACGGCTGGGACAGTTCGGAGCCGACAGCCCCATCCCGGATCTGGATGACATTCCTAAAACACGAGGAGGCGTTGGCAGGGCACTTCAGAGCAGCGTGGACGTGGAGCCCTCAGTGTCTGGGGGGCTGGTGGGGGCTGTGCTGGAGTAGAACTTCTTCTGGGAGCGCAGGAGGGGGGTCTGGGTGTCCACGTCCCGGCGGGCGCCGCGTTTGAGGGACAGGAACACGTGCTGGGTCCATCCATACACCAGGCAGTTCAGGAGCCCCTGGGAAGCTGCTGTGAGAGCCTGGGACAGAGCACAGGGGGGATCAGGGCTCCTGGAATCCAGCACTGCACAGTGCTCTGAGCTCCCTGCCAACCTGGAAAACCTCCCACTTCCAGCATGGAATTCTGGATTCAGCATTATTCACCTGCACCCCATGTCTGATAGAGAAATCTCATGATTTTTTAAACAAATAGTTAATAAATATCTAATTATATATAAACCCATGGAAATGTATTTTCTAGAAATATATTTTAATATATTATATATAAGATATTTTAAATAATTATATAATATAACACAATTTCTAAATTCTGTCTCAGCCACAAGAAGCAGCTGGACAAGTGTTATGAAGGAATCACTTTTGGAGACTTAAAAACACAGGGAAACACAGAGGAGAAAAAAACCAAACTGATTTCTGGGGATCCTTTCTAGTCTTATTTGCTACAATTTCCATGATCAAAGAATTGCTGAGGTTGGAAAAGGCCTTTAAGATCACCAAGTCCAAAGATCACCCCAGCACCACCACCATGTTCACCACTAAACCGTGTCCTTATGGTGCTGGATTTTGGTTACTGAGACCTTTTCACATAAATCACTCAACAGAGATCTTTGCCAGCCAAAAGCACAAACCAGACTCAGGCTCACATGGAGTGATCCTTGTCCAGCTGCATCCAGCTGGGACCAGACTCAGGATTAGGAGGCTCAGAGTGAGAAGGCAAAGCCCAGGAGGTGACAGGGGCAGAGATTTACCTGCAGGATCAGCAGGGCCATGTAGATCTTGCTGGTTGTTGAAACAGTCAACTTCAGCATTCCAAGGAGGACAGCTGTGAAAAGGGAAGGACAAGAGGGTGTTGCTTTAACCCCACCTCTCTGGAGTTCCACAGGGGAGCACTGTGGGAGGAACTCAGCTCTCTGCTCACCTGGGGCCCAGCAGCAGAAGAACACGACGGGGTAAAAGACCACTCGTTGTTCCACCATCTTAATCATGGCCCACTGCTGGTCCCCCAGGAACCCTGTGGAGTTCACAAACCTCTTGTACAGACCTCGGGCCTGGCTGAGGATCACCTGAAAGGGAACAGGCAGATGATATTGTTTGGGCTGGGAGCTGCTGGGTTCACCCAGGACAGGTCCCACTTCAGTCCATCCAGTCTTTTCCCACAATAGTGGGGGAAATCCTGGGAGAGATGTTGCTTTGCATGTGACCTTTTCTAAACTGAAGACTCTGAATTGATTTAGACCCTTAGAATCATAAAATCGAAAAGGAAAGACCTTCAAGATCATTGAGTCCAAACATTAATCACCTCCTGCTGACTATGCAGTAGGTGGACTCTGCTGCCAAGCAGAGCCTTCTCTACCTGCTAAATCCTTTTGGGGATGGGCTGACAGAACACAGGACTCTAGATGGATTTATGTGGTGGCACAGTGCTATTTCCCCTCCCCTACTACCCCTTCCAAAAGGGAAGCAGCACCACACAGTTACTCCTCTGCCATATTTACAAGAGCTTGTAGTGGAAGGACAAGGGGAAATGGCTTCAAATTGAAAGAGGGGAGGTTTAGATGGGATCTTGGGGAGAAAGGGTGCTGAGACCCTGGGACAGGTTGCCCAGAGAGGTGGTAGAAGTGATGGAAGTGTCCAAGGCCAGGTTGGACAGGGCTTGGAGCAACCTGGTCTAGTGGAAGGTGTCCCTGCCCATGGCAGGGGGTGGGACTGGATGAGCTTTAAGGTCCCTTCCAACCCAAACCATTCCATATGACAACCTGGCCTCTGGTGCCATCCAAGCAAAGATGCAGAGATGCAAAGGTCCATGTTTCTTACCAGAATGGCCACGAAGCTGATGAGGAAGGAGATGAGGAAGACCCCGATGCCGTAGAAATGCATCGCGCGGCAGACGGAGCCGCTCAGGGTCTGCGGCTCATTGGTGGTCACGGCAATCTCCGTGTGCATCAGGAGACAGCTGTGGGACAAAGGGGACAGCCTGAGCTCCTGCCCTGCCCCAGCAGCCCTGGGGCTGTGTCAGAGGGGCTGAGGCTCACCCGTGCTTCTGGCTGAAGTTCTGGTAGCAATTACTGCTGTTGCCCAGGCAAAACACCGGCACCATGAGGAGGAAAGGGATGAGGCTGAGAGGAGACAGGACAACAGAACAGTCACTGGTTATTGCACTGCTCCATCCCACCCCCAGCAAACTCCACTTGGTTTTTCTCCTGTCACTACAGAGGAATTAAAATTGTTTTTGTTGACATTGCTCTGGAAAAGTATTTTATCAGCTTTACCAATGTCGATGCTTTCATTCGTGAGGGCTAATCATTGGTGAAGGGAGCACCTTCTGGAAAACCACATCTAGTTAATAAAGTTATGATTAACTTGGTTAAATAAACCCTCTTACTCTGTGTTTGTGAGGTCACACTGCTGTTAATGATGAGCTTTACGGGCTTTGAAGTAAATCTTGCTTCAAAACAAGTAGGAAGCAGAGATCAGCACACTGCAGTTTGCCAAACCACATCATCCTGCCAGGGAGAACTAAACCTTACCAAAACCACATCATCCTGCCAGGGAGAACTAAATCTTACCAAAACCACATCATCCTGCCAGGGAGAACTAAATCTTACCAAAACCACATCATCCTGCCAGGGAGAACTAAATCTTACCTCGACGAGATCGTTGCTATTCGGCCGACACAACTTGCATAATCTACAGCCTGCAAAATCCAATGAGTTTAGTTAAATCATCATTCCTGTACAGTCCCCTGGTCCACAGGAACCAGTTCCCAGGGAGCATTTCAGCAGCTGAGGGTCCTTCAAACGCTGATTAATCCCCAGGACAAATGTTTGGTTCTAATTTGCACTGAGTCAACATGGCCAAGTTCAGCCTGTGCTGATTTGGAACGGAATCAACCCTCGCTGACTGTCCTGTTCTGCTTCAGGAGGAGGATCAGAGAAGGGAACTTGGACCTGGACAAGGAGCAGAGACTTGATGAGCTCTCTGGTGGGACTTGCTTATTTTTTGTACTGTTTATTCACTTCACTTGGCCCTGTTCCTCAGAAACTTCATGTTCTGGTGAAGAAATCCAGGCAGTTTGGAGTGTCCTGGTATCTGCTCACCAGGAAATGTGCTTTGGCAGTGGGACCCACCCAGCAGCATCAGTGCACTGTGGGACACTGAAGGGTGGGGAATTATGGCACGTGTGGGAACCCAACAAGAAGGAATCCAGTCCTGTAAGCAGATCCAAACCCTATGGATAAAAACCCTTTAAATTTAGAGCGATCTGCCCAGCCTGCTGCTCCTGAACTGACAGACGGAATATCTGGAATACAAAGCAAATGTTTGGGGAAGAAAAGGTTGTCTGGGGCAGTTTGATGGGATGAGCTGCATTAGGAATATTCCACCTTACAGGGAGCCACACAGCAGTCACGGTGCCTCCCTGTTTAGCCAGAAGTGAGGTGGGAAACAACTGCAGGGAGGATTTTGGTCATGAGGTGTGTGAAGTGTTTGCTCAGCCTGCAGTGCAGGGAGTGTTTTCCTGAGTGCTGTGTCCTTGTTCCTCAGTTCCCAGTGATTACACTGGTGCCCCAAAGGGCTTTTGGAAAGGCCAGGGATGATGAAGTAAGGACTGGCCCCTGCTCCCCGAGCCAGCAGGTCCTGTTAGCACTAGTTCCCTTCACACCTTCTATCTCAAACCCTTACTGAGTGTGACATCTGAGGAGGACAGAAATTGTCAGTTCTCAGTTCCAGGCTGTCCAGGTACCCTCTGCTCTCCTGTCCCTCTGCTGTGCCCTGGCAGAGGGCAGTCACCAGTTTGGTGACAGCACCAAACCAGTCACTCAGCTGCTGCAAACCCCTGGTCTGCCAACTGCTTCCCCAGCCCCCAGTGCTGAGAGGCTCTCACAGACCCAACAGTAACTCTGCTGACCTCATCAATTCATACAGCCACGGGGCAGAAGGGCCTTCAAGGTCCTTTGGGTGAGTAAACTGTTCTGTGTGCAGCCCCCCACACCCCACCATGCCCCACAGACAGACCTGGGCACCCAACTGTTGTTCCACATCCGTCCTACTCACCTGGGGGAGCACCCTGAAGAGGTTCTGGTTGTACTTCACCTTTAGGTCCCTGTACAGGTGCCACGTGTAGTTGACAGTGTAGAGGAAAGAGGCCACGTAGAATATCTGGGAAATACAAACATTTCAGTCCTATAATAACAGTTTCTGTAGCACATTTAGTTCCTCACTGGTGATCCAAAGCCTGTGGAGCAGAGGCAGGAAGAAACATCTGCCAAAGGTGAGGATCCTTCACAACCCCCTGTGCTCCCATCCAGGTGGGAAGAGTCAGGTTGAGGAGAGGCTTCCACTTTAAATCTCACAAAGGCAGCTTCACTTGGGGCTCAGACAGAAGAACTAATGACAGCAGGGCTGTCTTAGAAAATCAAATCTTTGTGATTTGGCTCATTTTTTAGCCCAAATTTTGGCAACAACAGGTCCAAAGGTACTTGGATCCTCTCTGTGCTACACCTATCAGGAAACAACACAGATGTGACATTCAGACTTTTGCATAATGAGCTCCCTACACTGAGAATTCACGGAAACGCAAAACAATGGGATATTTAAAGAGGAAAGTGAGGGCAGAGAATATCTGCCTGAATTAACATCCCCAAAATCCCTTTTCTCTCCCTGGGAAAAAAGAGGAGAGAAAAGACAGAGCACACTGTTTCCCACCGAGTTTCATAGCCTGAGATGAGACCAAATATCTAAAATTTCCTGCAAAACCTTCCAAATCTTTATTCCATTTATTTTCAAATCCATGTTTGCTCCAAGCTGCCTGATCAAACCATGTCCACTCATGTGCTGTTTGTTACAGGAAACACACACTTCAGTGGCAAAGGCAAAGAGGAAGGGCTGGACAAGGGAATTTCTTTTCTTTGCCAAAAAGATAAGGAGCACAGGTTTGCCACCCTGGAATCATCCACGTCTGGGAAAGGAGTCACTGAACAAACTCAGCCTCCTTCACTGAGGTGGCAAATGCTCTTGGTTGGCTCAAGGGGCCGAGTCCAAGGGGCTGTGACATTGCAGCAGGAACATTGCAGTGACTTTCCAGCTCATTAAATGAGCTTTAATGAGTGTTTGCTGCCCTTTTTCAATTACTTCCAGGGAAGGTCATCAAAACAGTCCACAAATATTGCTGTCTTGCACTTCAGGCTCAAGAAATGTCAGCACTGCCTTCTGGTTTGGTGGAGGGAACCAAATGCCCCTTGGGAAGGTGCCAGCAGAAAGTGAAGGGAATTCTGCTTTCCTGAGCCCCAGCTTTGGGGCTGGGGACAGTCCTGCAGCACTTCCCACGAGGAGATAAAGCAGAGACACCAGATGCCCTCATTATCCCTCTTGTGTGGCTCCCATTGTGCTCCCCAGCATGGGCACAGCCTGCCAGGACTTTATTAGGCCACTGGAACTGAACTGGAAGAATGTGGGGGAATTGTGCAATTATAACCACAATCTTTATTCTGCACTTTATTATTGTAACACAGAGGCAAGGCAGGGAGGAGGAGAGAACAACGTCAAGGGACAGCAAAGGGAGCAGTATTTACATTAATGTCAATCAAAGCTCTGGGGCTGAAACAGGGAAAACCCAAGAAACAAAGCAATCTCCTCCTTTAGGGATGTTGGGGAGCTCCATCCACTGCAACACCAGCCCATGGTGATAAACTGAGGGCAAACAGCCTGAATAAGGCAAAAGATTGTCCTGCTCCTGAGGCAATGCCTTGGGACATCCCAGGGACCCTGGTGTGAGTCTCTCCAAGGGCTGCCAGCTGCAAACACCCTGCTGAGCCCCCCCTGCCCATCCTCACCCTCTGACATCTGACTTTTTCTAGGTGCTGGTGTGCAGAGAAGCCACGTATGTTTATGAGACACCCTGTGAGACATTTATTTGCTCATTCCATCGGGTTCTGCTCCACAGAAGTTGCTGGTTGAACCTCTCCCTGGCTCCTTCTTATGCACAAGGTGTTCCCAACACCCCCAAAGGCAGAAGGGGGTGTGGGGTGGGGTGTCCTGCTCAGTCACGTGCCCACTGTGGACAGGTTGCCATGGCAAGTGCTCCATTTGTTTTAATTTCTCCCAGAGCAAACAGCAGTGACAGCTCCTGCCAGGCACAACCTGGCTCTGCCACCGAGGCAGTCCTTGTGCCAGGGGGGACTGGAGTGGCACGTGGAAGAGAGGCCTGGTGACACTGGCTGGGGTCAGGATGTGGCCCTGCACACCCCACCACAGCACCCTGAGTGTCCCCTCTCCTATAAGGACTAACCCAAGGCCAGTTCTGCTCACCCAGCATGAAAACAAAGCTCCCACTTTGCCCCCCTTCTGTGCTGGTGTCCCTGAGAAGCACAGCCACAGGCTGGAAAAGGGAGGGCAGAAACAGCCAGAAGTGCATGGGAGCTGAGAAATGATGCCATATTGTCTATATCCAACCTATTTTTCCTCCAGCAGTGCAACCTGCTGTCTCCAGGCCATAAAAAAATCACACTTCATCAAGGACTGTCCCCAGGCAAGGGAAACAGCTCAGGAACACCTTCAGTTCCACCTGCTCCTTCCACCTTTCAGCTCTGGAAAGCCTTTCCCAAGTTCTCCTCATTTTCCCCTGTACCATCATCTTGAAAACCTTTGATGCTGTTCTGCATTATTCCCAAGAAGCCAAGTTACCCACATCCCACTGTTTCATCTCTCAACAGGAACACATTGCCGAGCCTCCACAGTGGAGCTGGAGAGAGCAGAGATGAGCCTGGAGTGGAACAGCTGCTCTCAACAGCCTCAGGAACACACCTGTACCCACAAAAACAGCTGCTGAAGCACCCCTGGGCTGCAGGAACCCATCCCCAGACACACAACAGCAGGAACAACTCCATTCCACACCTGTAGCTACTTCCCTGCCCTCTCTGAGGCACCCGGAGATCCTCTCTGGCTTCTGATGCTGCTGCTCAGTGACGATATTTAGTTCCCACCACACTCCCAGGGAGATTCCCGAGCCCACACAACACACACCAAGACTCCTCAAAGCCCCTTGCTCTTCCCAGCCACATCCTTTAAAAGGAAACTGTTAATCCCACAGATCACTTGTGAACCACTGTCCTGGCCCAGGCTCGGCAGAGTTCTGATCCTGTACAGTTTTTTTGGAGCAGTGATTTCCAAAGGCTAATTCTGAAAAGGGAACCAGGTGAGACAAAAGCAAACTGTCAGGAAAATGGAGTCCACTGCCTCTGCTCCAATTAGTCTCCAGCACAGGGAATCAGCTGGAAAGCAGCTGAATCAGTGGGGCTGAGCCTGTGCTGACGGAGCAGCCCCTGAGCACCCTTGGGAAGAGCAACCAAGAGCAGGGATGTTTATATGAGTAATGCTGTAAATGTGAGCTCAAGCGAGTCCCAGAATGTGTCTGCTCCTGTCCAGGCTGGAGGAAGCACAAAGAGGAAAAGAAAACCTGCTCTTTGAGAGGCACAGAGATCCTCTGGGCAGGGATCCAACAGGAAAGAGATCAAGCCCCATCCACTCACTTTACACAAGCAACCACAAAATCCCATGATGTCTTTGCCTTCCTCATGGCCTCTCCCACACCAGAGGATCCTATACCCAAATGTCATTATCTCCCTTTTCCACACAAAGGCAAGACATCAATAAGTCAAGTTCACACAGGGAGCCTCTGCCAAAACCTGTCCATAAACAGCCCCCATGGCCACAGTGATCACCAGAAGGGTTAATTGTGGTAAATTACTGTTCCAGCAGGAATGTGACGCCACAGGGTTAGGATTAGGGACACTTACCTGTCCCGTTGCTTGCAGGTTGTAGCAGATGAGGTCCTGCTGGGAGGTGGGTGAGCTGTAGAGCAGAGCCCCAGCCAGCCAGCACATTCCCAAAAACAGGTCAGAGAGGCTCAGGTAGAAAAGTGGACGCACCTGGGGGGAAGGGAAAAGGCTCACCAGGTGTGAGAGGCACCACAACACTCCCACACCCACCCACAGCTGCAGCTTTACCCTGTGTCAGACATGCAGACAGTAAACACAGCCTTCCAAAGCCTTTTCTGCAGGAATGAGTGTCAGTAGAAGGCCAGTGTCCCACTGCAAACTTATTTTAAAAGCCTTAATTAAGGATAAGTGGGGTATGAGTAGCCCTTTGTAGAGGGATGATTTTACCCTCAGGGAAGCACTATGACAAGATTTCTGAGAGTCAATTTAACTGCAGCAAACCTTGAAAGCTTCAAGTAAAAAAGTCTACTTTCACAGTCAAGGAAGTTTAAAGAAAAGTTATCAGATGGAAATAATTCAACTGTTACTCCTAAATATCACCCTTGTTTTCAGTCCTTTAAAATGACTGTACCAAGTCCTAGTAGAAAGACTAATTGTGCTCAGACTAATCAACCAAACATGGACATCAATACATCAGGTTATCAGGTGTTATCTGAACAGTGTTATCCCCCTGCTCTGCTGGTGAACTCTCCTTGCAGACAAAATCCACACAAATTCGTGCTCTCAGGAGCTGTCCCAATGCACATCCCCTGCTCTAATCACCCTTTCTACCACTGGGATCCAAGAGCGGCGTCAAAACTTACAGGAAATAACTCAAATATCCATAATTTCACAATTTTGCAGGACGGGACAGGCTGGCAGGGAGAAGACATATTATGTTTTAAATCAACTCAGAGAGAAATTAAACTTTTGGCAAACACAAACCCTTCTTCAGATACGAAATAACTTTAAACAGGCATTTTTCCCCTGTATTCCATGTCATTTCAGCTGGTGACTAAGGCTGGGTCTATGTCACACGCCAGATTAACTTCCACTGAGAGCCATTAGTCTGCTGGAACAGAGTCACGTCTCCTTTAACAGCAGTTTCCAGCCCATTTCCAGTTTGCAAGCACTGGCCAGGACTGTAAACACTGCAGGAAAACATTTGTGCAAAATTCTGGCCAACATTTTTGTCGTTAGTGGGAGAGCAGATACTCTGGAAAAGCAGCCTGATTATCTACATTTTTAATTGTAGCCTTTGGTACCTCATTTTCAGCATCCTGGAGAGAAAACAATGGTGGTTTTCTTTCCCTACAGAAAATTATAATGTTAAAGACAGCATGGAAACATTTCAAGGGGCTGTGGTTTTGTTTTTTTTTTTTTTTCATGGAATTGAGCTTCTGATGGGATTTGCCTCAATATTGTCCTGGAAGTAAATATTTGCCACCCATCATGCTGGGTTGCACTTGTTCCCATGAGCAATGAGAAGGAGATTAGTAAGACTGATAAGATGTAAGGTAGATCTGATTGAGCCAGATTTACCTTTGAGGCATAATGGCACAAATATCTGGAGTTAGTATTTATATAATTTCATTTATATGCCTTTTTTAACCAAGCTTTTCGTTGCTGGTGCACAACTGAAGCCCTGGCACGACAGGCTGGGGACACCACCCAGTTTGTGAGCAGGGCAGGTTAAACCAAACAGCTCTAAAATAAGCAAAGAAGCAACTTTTGCAATCGAACAGGTGACCCCTTTCCCCAGCAACAAGTGCCCTTGGAGCGAGGAACCACTGGCTGGTCGAGGAGTTTTGGCCCAGACCTGAATAAAGAAGTAGGTGACAGTGATAAGCGAAGCCAGTTTGGTTCTGACTTGCAAAAGGGGAAAGCAAATACCAAATGGTATTTATAAAATAGAGGAAGGGACTGGAAAGACGTAATGATTTCCATCCTGGCAGCTCCAGATGCCAGGCTGAAGCACCCATGGTAATGTGGCTCTGTGGCCATCACCCAGGCACATGGTGAGCTGACATTTCTTCCTTCAACCCGTTGATCTGAGCTTTCTTCTGAATGATTTAGCTCAGGCTGAAGAGTTTTATTGACCTCATAAAGACAGAAAGGCTTCAAGAACGCAATATTTGATTTCTGGGAGCGGGAGGGGAAGTATTTCTAACATCGTTCTCCTCCCAGGCTCAAGAGCTGTTTATTTTTAAACATTTTGCTGTGGGTCCTCATGACTCAGGGAATATGTTTGTGGCAAGCTTTGATATGGATCTCTTCCAGCCCCTTTGTTTACAAACTTCCACTGCAGACCAGAAACATGAGGACAAGGCAATGGGGAAGTTACCGAAGATTGTGTCGCTTTTGAAACCCCAGCAGCAGATCTCCCCTGGCAGCAGCAGAGGAGCCTGGAAGGCTGTGCAGAGCAGTCCCTCCAGCTGGCACTCACCCTCCCACCCGGATTTGAAGCAATAATCTGAGCAGAAACATCTGGACTCCCTCGAGCAGGAAGGGCCCATCTGTGACCTGGAGCCATGTGTGGCTCACGAGCAGCTCCCAAGCCACAGCCACATCATATGATTAAGAGAGAGCAGAAGGGCTCCTGAGTGACCAGGCTTCTGGCCATGGAAGTAACGGGAAGAGGCTGCTGAGTCACACCAGGACACCTGCCAAACCCAGCTCTGCATCATTCCAGAGTGGAGGACCCCAGGAGAGAACCACATGTGGAGCTCTCCTTGGTGCAGATGTGATAGAAGGAGCCTCTGATGTGCACCTTTAGCAGCACAAGGTCAGGCAGGTTTTCCATCCAAGCACTAATGTGAAGTCCCAGCCTCCATTTCTCCCTGCAAATGCATGGACATCTCCAAAGCTCCTTCTGGATGTGCTGGGTAGAGCATTTCCAGGAGGAAAGACTCTTGTGTGTTATAATGGGGGCAGATTTGCCCTACAAACTTGGACTCATGTTCTCCTCCCCACTCCATCCAGCAAGCTGTCAGCTTGCCTGCATCCCTTCTGCAGGGATAACTCCCTGCATTCCCTGGAAATCCTGTTCTCTGGGCTGCAGATCAAACCCACGTTGTACAAAGAACAGTGAAGATGAGGGAAGGACAGATACAGCTGCTGGCAGCTCCAGTGTCCTTCCGCTCTTACAGTAACCTGTTGCCTGCAAATCCAAACCCCAGCTTCACAGGGATTAGCTCTGCTCACTACCTCTGGGAAGTCTGGGACACACAGAGGGACTGTGTGTGGATCCCCAAGCCTGGCAGGATGAGACAGATGTCTGTGGATACTGTGCATGTGCCAGACACCTGCTTGGAATGTCAGATACATCTCAGCCCCAGGGGGTTCCTGCATAACCTGTGCATGGGATGCCCTTAGGATGTGCCAGGCACTGCATTCCTGTCCCACCTGCAGCACAAGTGCAGGCTGTCCCACACCAAGGGATGTGTGCACCTGAGTCCCACAGCTTCAGCATTAGGAATGTTCATGGCAGGGGTGACCCTTCCAAAGCCCCACTGCAGAGTCCAGCACAACAAACTGCTTTTCAGCCCCTTTTTGTCTGAACTTCGAGTTGTATCAGCTGCATCTTTGAGTTGTATCAGTTTTAGCAGTGCACCTGCCTGGAAATCTCCTCAGAGACCTGTAAAAGCATTTCCACAGGCACATCTCCAATTTGCACTTCAGCAGCTTTGTGCACAGCTCTGCAGCACTCCAGGAGTTTTGTCCCACTGAGGAGGGCACATTAACAAATCCCTGCTCCCAGGAACAACTGGAGCAGCAGAAGGCACGGGGCTGAGGAACCTGCTTCTCCCTGCACAGGTACAGTTCAAGGTCAGCCCCTTCAACTCCTATCACAGACAAAGATCCAAAATCTTGTCAAGCCTTTGCCTCCCAGCTGTTAAACAAGGTTTAACCACATAACCCCGAGACCTGCAGCTGCTCCAAGGTGATCCACCTGCACAGGACTGACACCTCGGCTGAGGGAGGGAGAAGGAGGCACAGCTCTTACCTCGGGGGACCTCACTGCGTTTTGGAAGACGGCGTAGGCAATAATCGAGCTGGAACCTACAACGCTGAGAAAACAAAGCACAGGTTGGAACAGGAGCGCGTCTGCCTCGCCGGGGTACGCGAGTTCTTTTTTTTTTTTTCTTTTTTTTTTTCTGGAGAAAATCGCCTTTGCGATAGTAACTCCGTGCAGCCCGTCGTACCTGAGCATGGCCATGGTGAACTGGATCCACTGGAGCGCCGAGTAGACCTGAGGAAAGGACAGGACGGAGCTCAGGTGGCGGCCACGGAGAGGGGACTGGGGACTGGGGGATCCCGAACAGGAGCGGGCACACGGACCGGGACGGAGACCGCGAGGTGCCAGGGAGGAGCAGCACGGCCCGGTGACCCTGACCGGGGGATCCCGGATAGGAGCGGGCAGCACGGACCGGGACCGGGGGGGTCCCGGAGAGGAGGGGCAGCGCTGCCGGTGCCGGTGGGCTGGGGATGGAACAGGAGGGGATGGAGGAGAAGGGACGCGCACGGAAAGGTCCCGGTGCCGGCGGGGCTCGCTCACCTCCTGCCAGCCCCCGTCCAGCCGGGCCGCCTCCGCCGGCAGGGCCATGGGTCCCGCCGCCGCCGCCGCAACGCTCCGGGGCTGCGGGCACCGCCCGCGCTCCGCCCCGGGGCCGCCCCGCGCCCGGCCCCCGCCGCGGGAGCGCCCGGTGGTACAGGGGGGCTGAGGAGCCCCCGGGAACAGCGGGGTTATCGCCCCGGGACCGGCGTCCCGCGCGTCCCACCGGGGGCAGAGCCCACCGAGCCCCGGCGGGCGGGCTCGCCCCCGGCACCGCCCCGGGAGCCGACCCGAGGCGACCCCGCGGAGCTGCCCATGGTGGAGCTCGGCACCGCGCCCCGGCACCGCCTCGCCGTGGCGACACCGCCACGGGGCGGGAAAGAGCTTCGAGGAAGGCTCTGAGAGGCCTGTGGGGGCTGCTCCCCTCAGAGCCGCGGGAGATGGTCCCTTCAGGGGCTGCTCCCCTCAGAGCCTCGGGAGATGGTCCCCTCAGGGGCTGCTCCCCTCAGAGCCTCGGGAGATGGTCCCCTCGGGGGCTGCTCCTCTCAGAGCCTCGGGAGATGGTCCCCTCGGGGGCTGCTCCTCTCAGCACCTGCTCCTTTCAGCGCCCTCAGTGCCTCAGGGGCTCCGGACCTGGAGCCAAGTGGGACACGTCTCCACACATGGCCTGCCAAGGACTCCCTGCCTTGCCGGGATTCTTTCCCCGCCCATTCTGAGGGGCAGAGAGCTCCTGGCCCGAGGGACACCCTCACACCGATTCCCTCATCTCCTGGGCACCCCTCTTGCTTCCAGTTGGTATCATGCGGCTGATCAGTCATGGCCTCCCCTCCAACCATCAGACCGGCAGCAGTTTCTCTAGAAAACGCTTTAAGAGGCAGCTCTGAATTGGAACCTTTTTATTATTGTATTATTAATACATTTTATCTTGCAGTAACATCTGCTCCTTGTACCCAGCCCAGGATTCAAAAGGCAGCAAAGCTCCCACAGCAATCAGTTTTGCTTAAAGCATAGTTTTAAGGTAAAACACACAGGTTGTTTCTCTTTTCAACTCTCTGTAACCCTGACCAGGGGTTCGACATCTTCCAGGGGCACCTGAATCCCACAGTGTGAACAGCACAGTTTTGAGGACTCACCTGATCCCTGGACCAGGCATCTCCATTAAAATAAAACAGATGAGTCTTCTAAGGGCACAAATACTTCTGCTTCTTGTAACAAGAACTCATTTTCAAATATTTAGAACTACCAAACGCTGATGAAGCTTTAGTCTGACGGTGTCAATTGCCTCAGGAGGCTGGAGAAAATGTGTTGTTCATGTAACTACATCTCAGGACTTTCAGATGTCGTTACTAGTCTCACCTTTGTCGTTTTGAACCTGGGAAATGAAGCTTGGAGGCACCCAGGTATTGCATGTGCTCTTCAGCCATAAGAAAACTCACCCTAATTTACCTCTGAAAAAGAAGTTTTGCACCAACCGGTGAGACTGAGTGTAATAGCACCTCAAGGAGACTCTGCCCTTGCTCAGAGCTCACATCACTCACCGTCAGGGTACCATAAAGGATTTCAGAAGAATGTCTGATGAAGTGGCTGCTCTGTCCAGAAGATGAGGCTAAAGTTCTGATATGGGGAGGAACTGTTTTCATTGCCAGCATTTGGCTGAAACCCAAACCAAACAGGGACAGGAGCCACGGAAGGAGAAGGCAGAAAAAGGAAAACTTCAGGTCTCTTAGTTAACAACAGGTAAGAACAAGACTTGGAGCCCAACTGAGGCAACAAAAGGTGTGGGGGGGGTAGATTAACAAGCATAAAACCCAAGGACACTACGGATAGGGAAAGGTGGGGATACAAAGGGCACCCAATCTGTACCTTTTCCAACATGTAAGATGGAATGCAAGACTGAATCTTGTTATTTGTTTGCCAGGGAACAGCTGTAAAAACCACCAAGAATGTGCTTCTGGCCAATCTAATACTTTTTTTGCTGTTGTCTGCTTTAACACTGTTATTGAATAGTATTACACAATACTGTTGTTTTGCTTTTAGGTGATTTTTCCAACGTTTAGAATACTGTGTTTTCAAGGAGTGTCTTCCTCTTGATTTTCCAAAACTGAGAATACCAGAAGGAAATCTGCTGCTCTCTTGAAGTCAGCGGGAAGTTTGCTTGCATAAGGAGAACTGGTTAGGACTCTTGACATTTCACAGCTTGTACAAAGTTCTCCAACACATCAGAGCTCATCTTTTTCACTATTCTTCTTCAGGAAAGAAGCGAGGATATTGAGGCTTTTCTGGAGCTCCTCCTTCTTCCCATCACTCATTTTGTTCTTCTCGATCAGCTTTGTGATTCGGACAACTTCGTTCGCAGCAAACTCCTCTCCCTGCTCCAGGATCTTGCTCATAATTTTCAAGTATTGCTCAGCTGATTTCTTCTCGGTTTCTTTAGCTTTTCCCAAGCTCTGCTGCCCCTTTTTCAGGAGGGCCTGGCGCTCGGATTTCTCCGTGGTGCTCACAAACTTGCTGGCCAGCACGTCGTACTCCTTCAGGCAGCCCGGCATCCCCAGGTAGATGCCACTGCTCTTCAGCCAGCGCTGAATAGCCCCGGCCTTGATCTCACCACCGTAAGGTAAGGGATTGTCAAAGTCACCGTCCTGGAACAGGTAAAAAACAGGGAACTTCTCCTTGTCCAGCTTGTACTTCTCTCCCAGCTCGGTGTTCAGTTTATCGCCGTAGTCTGTCAACAGAGAACAGAACACAGAAAAACACAGTTAATCAAAAATTAATTTAGGATTCCCTCCTACACAAATACTTGTCTCCAGTTTCAACATGTCCTAACAACCAGGAAATCATAGAATCATGGAATATCCTCAATTGGGAGGATCCCCAAGGATCAGTCCAACTGCTGGCCCTGCACAGGCACCCCAATAATCCCACTCTATCCCTGAGAGTGTTGTCCAAACACTCCTTGAGCTCTGGCAGCCTTGGGGCTGCAACCACTGCCCTGGGGAGCCTGTTCCAGGAAAATGCCACACACTGAAACAAAAACACCTTGAAAAATCACTTGGTTTTCCAAAGAAAAACACAAGATTCTAATGCTGCTTTGCTGTGACTGTGAGAGCAGAAGACAGGATCTTTACATACAAACCCCATCCTCCTTATGGGAAACTGTAGGTAGAAAAAGAATTTAAGGTTAATTGTCCAACTGGGAAATTTTACCCACGTTTTCTAAGCAAACGTGGAATCCTCCAAGTAGCATAATCAAAGTGTCTTTGTTTTCTGTCCTCAAGAATAAGGGCTATTTATGTAAGTAATTTATGTAAGATGAGTAAACATCTTGTAGCTTGGCATGCTGTCAGAACTAAATCATTCTTTGCACATGGACAGGAAGAAATCTATTTAACTGTAAACCCAGATAAAGTAAATAGATAGAGGAAAACAAGGGAAAAAAAGGCTATTAAAGCCAGAGCATGTAAGGTGACAGTGATCTATTTATTCTTCGCTGCTTTTCTTCTTAAATCCAGTTACAACCACATCGAGTTACAGCAGCCACAGTGCAACACCCCCTTGCTGTGCTGCCCTGGCCTTTGCTACACAGAATTAATCATGTTAAATATGCTTTGTTTGACCAGGACTGTGGCTAAAGAGTGATTCTTGTAAGGTCTCTTCCCTGCAAATGGGACAAAAAGGTTTCTCTTGGCAAAGAAAGCAAAAAAAAAGGGGGCAGAAGTGCTGAGGAGGGTGGCAGCAGTTCAGCAGTGTGGGCCGACTCCTGCATTACCCAGCTGAGGTGGATAAGCAGCTCTCCCACACACAGTGGGCTCAGCCACCATCCAGGGCAGTCTCACATCCATCCCTCACCCCCAGAATTGCCTCAGAGCCTGTTCTCAGCAGAAATCTCACTGGAATTCATCTCCTCCTCAGCAGCCCACATTGTTCCCATGTGCCCAGGGCTCCTCACCTGATATTCCCACTTCAGCCACCAGAAGGTCCTCGCTGGAGCCTGAGCTCTCAGCCAGCTTTTTAAACTCATCTTGTTTCTCCCCATAGGGATATTGTGTGTCAAATTTCACCAGGACAAACTTATGCTTTGGAATAACCTAAAACAAGAAGAAAAAGGGGAGGGGAAAAAAAGGAGAAAACTTGATTATTTCAGATCTGAGCAATCCACAAGTCACCAAAGGTTGTTTCTGCTTGTTCTTCTTTTCCTGTGCAATGAAGAGATGCAGGGGGAGAATGGAAATTTTATATAATTATGGCCTTTCAAAAATGACTCAGTGCTGTGTGAAGGAAAGACTGAGCTTTGGGTGTCTATTTCTGCACCAGATGATAAAGATGATATGTGGTAGGTTTGGAGGAGCTGATAATGCCTTTAATTATAAGATCTGCTAGTAAATCTGACTGGCATCTTGGAAGGAAATCAGCTAAATGACTTCCAGTGGGACATGAAGAGGAGAGAGACCAAATGTCCCAGCATGATTGCTGCACTCTGAGCTAGGAGAGGAGGCACAGGGAGGCAGAGGAAATGGACTGGTTCAGGAAATGGAGAATTTATGTTTTAATCGATTGCTCTTCACTCCAATCTTGCTCTGCTCGGGTGATGTCTTTTCCAATGAGCTTGGAAATTGAATTTCTCGCCCCGCTGGAGACTGAGGAGGAGACCTTGCAAAATCTTTTTGTTGTAACGAACAGGTTGGGGTTGCAGCACAGCTCCCCACCTACACAGCGCTCTGCTCAGGCACTGACACAACACCTGCGTGCACAGGTGGCTGAAGGCTCCGTCTTGGGCCTGTGGGAAGCGCACATGGCCCTGGGAAAACGCCTTCCTTGCAAAGTGATTTAGTGGAGGAAAAAAAACCCCAAACCCCGGGGAACCCTGTTGCTTTCTGTTCGACGAACAAAAGCGAAGCCACCCAGGCGGGGAGCGTTCACGACCCCGGCTCGCTGCTCACTCGCTCACTGGCACGGGCAGCGCAGCTGGCCCACGGCGGCTCTTTGCTCGCTGCCCGGAGCTCCGGGGCAGGTGGAGGCCGGACCTTCCTTCCCCGTCCGTCGGAGCCGCGGGCCGGGCCGGGCCGGACCCCCGAACCGCGCGGCTCGGCTCCACTTGGACCGCGCCGATTGGCTGCCGGCCTCCACCGCCGCGCTCCCATTGGCTGCCGGTCTCGGCCGCCGCGCTCCCATTGGCTGCGGCGCAGCGCGGCCGCTCCGCGGGCGCCGCGCGCTCCCCGCGCGGTGTTGGCGACCCCGGCCCCGCTCCGCGGCCCCGCCGCGCCCCGAGCCCCCGGCAGTGCCCGCGGGGTGCGGGACACACGGCCCTGCGCGGCCCCCGCCCGCCCCCCCCGAGCGCTTCGCCGGGCGCGGCGGCGCCCGCGGGCCGTAACTTGTAGAAGGTGACGGTGTCGAGCGGCACGGAGCCCTTGGTGTGCAGCGTGCTGCCGCCGGGCAGCGCCAGGCCGAGCAGGCACAGCAGCACCGAGCCCGCGGCCGCCGCCGCAGCCATGGCGGAGCGCAGGGAGCCGAGCTGCCGGGACACGTGACGGCGCGACGGCCGCCGCCGGGGGCTCGCCCCGCCCCGCAGCCCCGCGGGCACCGAGGGAGCGGCGCCGGGCGGGACCGCGGGTACCTCCCACGGGCACCTCCCCCGGGCCGCCCCGCTCCCCCGGGACAGCGCGCGGGGAGGGGGATGCTGCGGCGAAATAAGGCTTCCAGCAGCAATTCCACAGGAGAGGAAGGCAGGGAAAGGCAAGAGGCAGGATCTGGCCACACAGATTAGCAGGGAGGGTGTGTGCATCTCTATCCAGGGTGGGCACTGCCATAGCACTGCCACAGCCCCCTCAGACAGGGCGTTTTTCGTGTTATAACCAGGGGAGATCTCCTGCACCGAAAGATTTGCATGCATTTCAGCCAGCGATGCATAAAACATGAAGAGCAGGCTGACAGATCATCATGTCAAAGCACTGACACATCCCAGCCCCCTCCTCCAGCAGACATCACTGAGGATCCCCCCCCTCTTTCCAACCTCCCTCTTTGCAGGTAATTTGATTTTCTGCTTGTGCTGCACCAGCACAATCTGGCTTCACCCAAGGGCTTACGAACATAGCGTAGATGAGCACTTTGATTGCATCCAGACAGAAAAATGAGAGGCAGCAATACTGATTTGTAACGAAACTGACTTTTATATAAATTATAAACCCATCCAGTTTAAAGCAGTTCAGTTGCAGTTGTGTCACTTAAGTCCGTAGAAGGCTGAGGCGTACACATCTCCTACAGTCATAAATTAACAGGAATCAAGGAAGAGAAAGTTCAGATAAAGGCTGCAAATACAACAACAACAACAAAAAATTCCCTAAGTTTACTAGCGGTTAAAATAAAGTCATGATTATCAAGGATTGCAAAATATAAATGCAATTTTTGAACAGTTAAAAAGTACAAAAATGATGGGCAACACAAACAAGCATCGTACAGTTTGTCCTGTGTGTAGACAGAGCAGGGTAGGAGATTTCCAACCTTTATCTACATCAGACACTGATTTTAAGCCGAGAGGAGTTGAGGAAATCTGTAAAAGGATCGTGGCTCATGATCCCAGTAGTACAAAAGCAGTATTTTTTTCAGTCTGTAAACAGTAGTCTTGGTAGCTTCTTCTAGGTATGTTTTTCAATTCATCACCCAAAAAAAGAAAAATCCAAAACAAACAAAAACAAATCCTAAGGGTGGAAGAAAGGGAACAGCAGCAATGGGTTATAGCTTGAATTTCGTATCAGGTCCCAGTGGGACATATTCTGGAGGGGAAATGCTCTTTCGTAAGAAATATATAATATATTTAACTGTACACAATTTATAAGGGGAGAGAAATTCTCCCTCAACCAAGCCCCCAGTCAGTCAGTACAGAGTCATCTTTGTACACCACTTCCTCCTAAAGAGAAACTACAGCTTGGGAAAGGATGGCATATGGTTTTAAAAAACACTGAGTAATCCAAAAATTCTGTTTGACAAGGTTATCACTCAGCAGTGGCTGGAACTGGAACGAGCAGAGCAGGTAACACTGAAACAGTCACTATTCCCCCTGTGCTGCCAGCACTGGGACGGGGAGTGAGCCATGGTTCCATCTCATCCCAGATGACACACGTCCCCCACAGCAGTTTCAATTCTGCTTTCAAGGGAGCTGATGCAGAAAACCTTTTTTTAACCTAAGTTCTGCTTTCAGCCCACAGGAGGATTTTAAACTTGGTCGTGTTACCTCACACTTCACTTCTGTCATCGTTGCTTATTGACACAACCGGTTGAGTTCAACCTGCTGCAGCAGCAATGGAAGGAAAGCCCAGCATGGATCAGCCCCTGGACTGTCCCCCATCTCCTCTGGCTGAGGGCACCGTGACAACCTTGCATTCAGTGCTGGTGTTTGTGCAAAGCCTCTGGAATTAGCAAAGTCTGGGGAGGGAGGGGACAGGGACAGCAGCAGGGACACTTTACCCCTGTGGCTGAGAAGGGCAGTGCCTGGTTTTGGCTCAGTGCTGCTCCGAACTGGCACCATCTCACCACTGGGGCTGTTTTCACTCACCCTGCACATCTGAAAGCACCAACTTCGGTCACCAGTCTTGCTTTAATTTAAGGAGCACACCCTTCTTTCAAAAAAGATATTTCTATACAACATATAAGAGTTCAGTTTTGTTTTTTTCCTTTTCTTTTTTTTTTTCCCCCGGAGAAGTATTACTATAAAACAGACTTAACACATTTTGGTGTTCCTCCAGCCCAGAGCACTTACCAGACATCATGAGTAAACCATCAGGACATCCATGACAATTTGACAACCTGCAGACATTCCTTTCCCTTTCAGGATGGGGCAAAGCAAAACTAAATCCAGCAAGAGCAGCTATGGGATTTTTTTTTTTTTAATAGAGGGGATTTATTAAAAAAATAGTCTCATCAACATTCTAGCATTGCTAACAAAACAAAAGAGATGACAAAGGCAGCCAGCTCTCTCAAAACTTTAAATCTAGACCTTAGATACCTGCTGCTTTAAATCAGATGAGGAATCTGTGGAGTCTGACCTGTCCCTTATTTTGCAGGTACATGAACTTTTTTTGCCTATCACTTCTAGGCTGCATTGCTCCTTTAAAATGAAAAAACCCATCAGAAATGCAGATTCTGTGGGAGCAGATGATATGATCACACTTTCTAATAGAAAGCTTAATGAGCCAGTACTGGAATAATCAAAGTTCAACTGCAAAAAGCAAGCTACAGGTGCAAAAAGGGTTCTCAGCCTCGTTCCACAGCGGAAGCAAAAGTCACCTCTGCCAACTTAAAACCAAAGCCAATAGGATTTCATTTCTATTAAAATATTGAAGTCTTAAAGTTTCAGTAATCTAAATACACTTTTTAAAAGTCATGACTGTTGCTGTTTTACGTTAAACTGACATGATATCAGCAGTGTCAGACTTCACTGCACGTTATATACAAGGTCTCTGGGTTTGTCCTTTTTTTGCTGAAACACTCGTTCCCATCTCCCTCTGGAGTTTGCTCCTCATCACATTGGCAGTTTCTCTGAGTGTGAAAACACAGCGTGTGCACTGACACCTCCTCCCTCCGTCCTCTCCTCAGAGGAACCAGCTGAGTCCCAGCCGAGGGAGTTCTCCCATGTGGCCTCACCTCTCCCTGCTGGACCAACACATGGAATTCTTTCAGCAGGACCAGGTGCTCTGCAGACAAAACAGGCAGCTCCAAACCAGGCTCATCTCATTAGAGGCGGCTGAACGTGGACATCTACAATTCCTGCATTTCTAAGGCAAGGACCATACAAAAATTATAAACACTGTATGGTGATGAAAATACAACTCCTTGGAGAAAGATGCTTTACACTGGATTTCTATTGCTGCTTCTAAAGACCATCTCCAGTTGTTTCTAGAGATCAGAAGGGAAGAAAGTTAATTTTCTCCTGTTGCAATATGCTTATGAACATGTATAAAAAGTGGTCAAACCCCGGTGAAGGGTCCCTGCTTCTCATTTATGTACAATAATTTAAATCAGCTCAATACATCTGTAATACCTAAAAAAATTGTTTCATGATTTTAAGTCCTTCATGCATTATGAGGAAGTTCTGGATTAAAGTGATGGTATAGTGGATGTTGCTTCTGTCTGGGACTCTGGTGTCACTCCCCTGTGGAGTCTGTCAAGGATGCATTTCTCAAATCTTTAGTTTTTTAATGGTATCGAGTCTCTTTTTCAGCAGCTCCCCAATTTCCTGAACTGAGTGATGGTAACTGCTCTGGACCTTCCCTTGTACAGTCTTTGTAAACTTTTTTTCTTCCTGCAAAATGCAAAAGAGAAATAATTCACTGCACAGCAACTGTTTAAATCCCCCCTTTAAACTTCATCCACCATCTCAAACACTGACAAGAAATTTGTGAGGACCACAGTGTTTACAAAGGGTATCTCTTACCTGTAAAAGCAGAGTGTCCTTGAGGGACAGCTCTTCAAGTTTTAGTGCAGTCAGAATTATTTCAAGCCCTTTGATATGATCTATTACATTGGAAGTTAATGTCTGTAGTTCAGTTACATAATCCAGGAAGTGGGTAAATACAGGTGGCTATAAAAACAAATACATATCTTTAATTTCTAAACACATATTAATGTCCATTCTATCTGACAACTCACATTGTAGCATCATTCTATCCCTTCTCCCCAGTGCTAAGCTATATTTTACCTACCCAGATAAACACTCCCAGCTAACAAGTTTACTGTAGTGCATTCGAGGTCTGTGACACTCTAGACTTTAGTGTTTCCCATTAAAAAGCTGTCACATGATGTCACATGTGCCACATGACCACTGGATTTTAAACAGCACTTTCAAAAATTAGCCCTGAGTCACCTTTACCCACGTCAGCCTCCACAAGGCAGAGGTTACAAAAACCAGTTTATGCTCACGTTATCTATGCTGATTTTTCTTTCAGTATAAATAAGCTGTGATTGGGGGTAGGGGAGGAAAGAAGAATGATTGTCTGTACCATAGCTACACTGCTTTCTTTTTTTTTCTTCTTCTTTTTTTGCAGGTTGGATTTAAAAGGTCGGAGGACACTGTCACAGTAACTTGATACCCACAGGGCAATGGAGATCGTCTGGAAAAAAGGTACAAACGTGTTACAGGTTGCATTTACAGGAGGCTTCTAAACTCATTTTAGTGTTCCTACTGGTAAGACTCACAATAGATGGAATATGCAACAAAATCTCTGCTCTCACGAGTGACTGAGATCAAACTTTCACTGTGTTTCAGTCCCAACATTTCTACCCCCGGTCCTCCCAAATTTCTGGTTTCCAAAACACCCAAAATACCTCAACAAAGAAGACTAAGTTTTCTAACAGGTTTGGATGAGTTTTTAAGGTGCCATCTCTGACTTCGATCAAATCACCTTTACATTTATTGAACAAATCTGAAAAGGAGAAAGAAAAAGGACAAAGTAGAGCACCATAAATGCATATTTTCTGTACATGACATATCTCAGTGCAGCGTTCAGAGCTGGGAGGGGACTGCCCACTAAGCAGTTGATGAGAAGGTCCGGCTCTCACATTTCCTCTGAATTGTGGTTCACTACAAACAGCATCTCCACACCTTTCATCAGCCCCCCTGGCCCAGGGGAGACAGGATTTGCCAGACCAGGCTGCAGGGGAAGTGCAGTGACAGGACAGGGGACATTCTGAGCATGCATCAGCTTCAATCAGACAAGCCAAGGGCCATCTCAGCCTTCTCCAAGCATCTTTCACAGAGTCTGCAGGTGCAATAACACACTCCCAGCCCTGCAGCATCCTCAGAGGAGCAGGAAGCACTGCCTTAGCTACCAGTGTCTATTCTGGAATTACCATTTACCTGTCAGTCGTTCTACTAAAGACTTGAAACTATTCCCTATTCTTTCCTGGATTTCTGCTGAATCTTCTGCAAAGAAATAGAAATACAAAATGATAAGCTACAAATTTCTGTATTTTCTGCTTCCAGAAAACCAAGAGGCATTTAAATGTAATTCAGTGTCAGCAGTCAAAAGCAAATGCAACTGCTTTCAAAGAGGAGCCAGAATTACATCAATATACACTGTACAACAACAAAGACTTGCATAAAACATTAAATGAAGGCACTGGCTCCCAGATAATTCAGTGTCAGACAGAAAATTAACACACAAGTAACAGTTTTGGGTCCACATCATCCAACGCCCAGCAGCTTTCAAACCAAACAGAGACACATCTCACTCCCTCCCACCCACCACGGCAATCTGGTGAAACCCCTGCCCCCAAACACTTACCTAAGCCATTGGTATCTAGTTCATAAATATCACTAACAAGATAAAACAAGCTAGTCTGGCACTGACAGCTGCCATTGCTGAAGAAGCCAGCCATTCGGGTGGGAGGAGGGCCAAGGACAGGATACTAGGCAAGAAGCAAAGAAAAAGATAAAGGTGTTGCAGCTTTTCCTCATCTCAAACCCAGAGTCTGGCACATCTCCCAGTCACATTCACACCCCACAAACCCAGGGGCAGGTAAGTGCACTGTGCAGCCTGCGGGGTGTTACACGATGCAGGTTCTCTGCTCACATTCACAGTTTCACATTCAGGAAGAGCTTTGGCCTCAGTGGTACCTGAATTTTTTGTTCTAGAAACTTCTTCCCTGAATCCACCGCCGCTTCCAGCTGCTGGAGCAGGGATCTGATGGTGTCAATCCTGGAGGAGACGCCGTTCTCTGCAGTCTTTTCCGAGTTCTTTGGTTGGATGGTGTGGCTCAGAGTCGGGAGGCCGCTCACCAGCCTCAAAGTCAAGGACCGGATCCGCAACCACAGGGTTTCTTCCTCCAGTGAGAGCTTCCTATGTTCTTCAGAAATGTCCCTACAGAAAGGCACCAAAGGTTGTCACGGAAATGCTCCAACTTGGCACAGCAGCTAAAGCTTTCCTCAGGCACAAAAGCCTACCCAAAGCTCTCCTAGAATGGACGAAGACGAAGGAGTGGCCAGAAATTAAGAAAAATATAATACATAAAAAGGCAGCACTGCTAGAAGTGATGGATGGTGCTTGTTAAGTCTGCAGTCAGCCAGCCCAGGGAACATTAAATTTTGTTGCCCTGGAAGGAATTTCTTTGCCATGTGTGTTGTAAGGAAATAGTGTGACTCTAGAGTTGAGGGTATTTCTACTCACCTGTCTTTTGGATCCCAGCTAAACAAGACTGTCAGGTCCCTGTTGTCACGCAAATCTTTCCATGGAATGTCATCCTCCTCTGGGCTCAGACTCATGGACTTTATACTTTCTTCTAAACTGGTTGATCTGGACATAAGAACAAGCATTAATCAAACATCTGATCACTGGAAAGAGAAATCACAGCTCACTAACAGACCATGTTCTGTCCACTGTGCAGCTCTGCTGATGGCAGGAGTGTGGCACACACTTGGCACTGACAAGGATGTGAAGGGAAAGCAAATTAAAATCACAGACTGAAATCTTACAGTTAGAAAAGACCTCCAAGATCATCAAGCCCAGCCACCAGCCTCAGCACCACCACCATGTTCACCACCAAAGCATGTCCTCAAAGTGCCACATTTACATGTTTTTTGAACACTTCCAGGGATGGTGACTCCACCACTTCCCCAGGTAGCCTGTTCCAATTCTTGACAACCCCTTCCATGAAGGAATTTTTCCTAGTATCTAATCTCAACCTCCTCAGCACGACCTGAGACCATTAAAGGCACAGAGGAGCATCAGGAGGAGAGAGATGTTTCTGCCAGAGCTGCAGGTGCAGCTCCCCAAGGTCTCACTGGGCCCGTGTTCTGCCCATGCACAAACCCCCCAGTTTCCCCCCCCCAGGTGCTGAACTCACATATTTGCTTCAAGTAAGAGGTCCAACAACATCCGCTCTGTGCGAACTTGGGCGAAGTGAAGGGAAGAGTTCAGCCTGTTCCTGAAGGCAATGAATTCCGGGATCTTCTCAAACGCCCCGTACTTGTAGGCTTGGATGATGTATTCTGAGGTCTGGAAGAGAACACACAGCAGTCCTGTGTTAGTCACTGCCCCAAAATGGGAATAACCACCCATTTAACAAGGTCACTGCCAAGGAATTGCATTTCTGGGGATTTATGCACCCAGAGATCAGAACCTGACAGATCTTCAATCCCCAGGAGAAGTCTGCACTTCTTCAAGTCATCCCCTTTGCTACTTTAATTTGGGAATGCCCAGATACTCCAGAGGCAGTGGGTTTTAACAACCCAACCAACACTAATGAGATTTAACAACCAAACCAACACTAAGCATCATGTTCCTGTCACCACAGACCGAAGAGATGATTTTGGAAGGCTTTTTTCCCCTTCCTTTTTTTTTTTGTTTTCCAAATAATTAAGTCCTTGCTTCGTTATGAGAAATACTTCCAGGCAAAAGAAAGATATCCCAGATTTTCTGGAACTTACTTGGATGTGTGTCACATATTACCACAACATAGATTTAAAAAAAAAATAAAAAATTACTCACACATTTTTTTATTTGTTTCTCTTTTTTATTAGAGTTTTGAATACAGTATCACACAGTGTGTACATGTTACAATACAAACACCAAAGGAAGCTCTCAAGGTCCATGGGATACTTTGCTCTGATGAAATGCAGCAATAAAGGCAGGCAGCCAATATTTCACAGTCCAGGCAATCTCCAAAAAGGAGATTTATGTGATGAAGGAGCCCCAAACAAGCACAATGTTATAATGAAAATGTCTGAAGTGTAGAGACAGAGTGAACTGTTTCTGCTCCCAGCCTTGAGAGGTGGCTGTATTTTTTAGCATCAGAATTACTCCACAATGAGAATTCTGGCAAATCAAGTATTTTCTTTCTGAACAAGATTCTGAACTGCACTGAAGATGAGAAGCACCAAAAAAAGGCCAATTTTATATGGTCCTGACAGACTCGACCTGTCTGGAAGGCTCAGAGAGACCAGAAGGCAGCACTTACAGATCAAAATCACCTTTTCTTTCCCTCCAACACGAAAAACTATTTTTTTTTTTTTTTATTTTCCCCTAAGAAATTTGGTTATTTGCAATGTACGAAAAAAAGATGCCAAATATTCAACAACATACCCTGTGATAACCAGCCTTGCAGAGGTGCTTGTCAGGCTGCAGGACTGGGCTATGGGTGCTAATTCAACTCATCGGCGTGGATTTTAAATCCCCCCAGGCCACGTTGGTGCTGTTTGCCTGCAGTATCTGCACAAATCAGAGACGGACGGACACAAGAGAGTTAGAGATTACTTGGGGTTCTGCACAGCTGAAGGAGGACTTGAGAAGGATTTTAGTTCTGGCCAAATATAGCAATGCTGCCTCCTCTCTCCTCCCTGTCCTTGGCATCCTCTCCCTGAGAGAAATACAGCATTGCACAGCATCCTAAATGGCTGTTCTGTGGGACCCACTCAAACAGGATTCACGTCAGGCTGTGAAGTTCAGCAAGAAGGAAAAATGGATTTATCCAAAGCAATCAGTGTGATTCAGGAGCTCTATTTTTATACCAGACCGCTTGGTTTACATCCCACACTTCCTGCACAGCGCTGCACAGGACGCAGGCTCTGTGCTGGAAGACACTGCATCTCTCTCAACAGTGACCTAGGGAGGAGCAGGCAGCACTAGAAATCCTGGAAAATGGGAATTTTTGAAGGATAGTCCTCCTTTAACACTGCAGTTAGATGTGGTCACAGGGCTTGAAGGGGAAGCTGCTGTCAGGACCCTGAGCATGAAGGGGCAACCCCAGCAGCAAAGAAACTGGTATCAGATCCTGACCTTTTGATACTCAGGACATGTCTTATGGCAAGGAATCCCTTTCTTCACCCCCTCTCTTGCCACAACATCATCCTCAGTGAAAGGGACCCTGAACTGAGCTTTCACCTCCTGCAATTTGCACCTCACGCTCGGTTTAAAGGACACTTCCTATTTGCAAGTAAGCTTTTGAGGCACTACCCAACAAAGGATCTTAAGGATACAACCACTGGAAGTGTCCAGAACACAGGAGAGATTTGGCTACCTGGAAGCAACAACAACTCATGGTCCTTTGGTCCCCCACACTCTGTCTCCAAGACAAGACATGATGTGAGTGGGTTCCAGGTGCATCCTCATCTTGTCACATGAAGAATTCTAACATTCTACTGCACCACTTGTGCCCCTCTGGTAATTCCAATATTTTAAGGTGTAGCAGCATGGTCGAACTGTTCAGGCAACACCTTTTCAGGATTCCTGGAACACGAGTTGAGTAGCATTCTTCCTGCCAACAGCACTTGGAACGTTGCCTTCTTCATCTGCATACAGATGTTGAGCTACTGGAGACAACCAACTCTTCTCTGCCACAAGAACTTTTATCATTGATGCCAAAGAGAATAACCTGCTTCCCAGGGAACCACACCTGAATTACTTGATTGTTTTCCACGGAAAGATGATTTCTTGATGCTTTCCAATGCAGTGTTCCCAAGCAGACGAGTCACATCCCACAGTTTTTCCGATTCGCTTTTTCTCACCTGTACCAGCAGTCACGTGTTTATTCACACAGTTGGTTCTGGGGATGCTTTTCACTAACATCCACCAAACGACTTTTAAACAAGACTGAAAAGTTACACCTCACCAAAAAAAAAGAAGCTGCCACTACCAGCAATAGACACACAGGATAAAATCTGGATCCAGAGCTTCACTCCCAGGAATCCAAAGCCTCTTAGCAAGAGGAATCAGTTAAACAACAAGTAAATGAGGGATGCAAAGCAGAGCGAGCTCCCAGCCCATCCCACAATCCATGTGCTGCTCTGTGCATCCAGCAAATTCCTGTGTCAGACACAGGTCACAGGAACTCAGCATCTCCCTTCCAGGCACAGGGAATGGCAATGTGAATCCTGTGCCTGGGAATCACTTGGGCTGCCAACACAGCAAGTGGAATTCTCAGGGATTCCTGTGTGAGCATCTTTACTGCTCAGTTCAGACAACTCCTGTGTTTTTATCTATTGCTGGGAGAGTGGGAAAGCAAGTTGTGTCACTGCAGAGCCTTTGGAGCCAATTTAGCCATTTTCCACTGAAATGCACCTTTGTTTCTTAGGAATTAAAAACCAGTTTCTTCACCTACCTCTCAGCAGTGACCAAACTGTACAATATAAACACACAGGATATATTCCCACTCCTCAGAATGGGGTGGTCCCTTTATAATGACGTGCACACCCCATGACCCCTGTGTGCCCAGCACAGCCATCACTGAGTCAGTGACTGTAACATAAAGGATTCATAATGTGCCATCCCATCCTGAGCCACCACCCCTGGCTGCTCCATGACTTTCCAAAATGCCGGTTTTATGACACCAGGGGTTTTTTTGCCACACGACATTTCACTTCAATTACTGCATAAAATCACAAACTGTTGATTTAAAAGTAATCATATCTGGGTTTTTTGAAGAGCATTAAAACTGGCTTTAATAAAAAGAAAGCTAAAGCAAAACCTCATGTAACAGTAAGTTGCAAATTCCTGCAATAAGAAACACAGGTTGAGGCAACCTTTACTACAAAGTTGCACGTGCTATTCCTCCTTGTTACCATGTTATTAACCTGCATTTCCATAAGCCCTTACACAGGGCACAGGCTTCTCCAAGTCTCCTTGACATATTGCCCTGTTACAAGGTCACAAAGGTTTCTTTCAACTTACATCTTTCTGGTTGGAGTGGAAAAACCTGAGTGCAAAATTGCAGGATTGGGATGCAGCAGCATAATGGCCAGGGACTCGGCGTAGCGTGTCAGGAGATACCTGCAGCAAACACAGACAGCAGTCAGCTCCAGCCCTGGAACCCCAACCCCAGACAGATGCAGCACAGCCCAGCTTTCAGGGGAAATGTGGAGATTTAACAGCATTCACATTAACACTTTCACATTCAAGTTTAGGTTTGAAAAGTAGAGGAAGGAATTCTTAATTTTTTTAAATAGTATGTGGGGAGTTGGAGTTCCTCCATCCACCTCAAGTGTGGCAAGAGCTTTACTCAGTTAGATGCCCCCAAACATACTCAATTAGATGGCCCCAAAAACACCAACCAAGGCCATTTGGTGTGTTTGCTTTAATTAGTGTTCCCAAGCTTTCCTGAGCAACACCACGAGCTGGAAAACCAAGCTATAACTAGCATCAAGATAGATGTTTCACAAATTTCCTCCAGATTAGTTAATACTCAGTTAATTCTCTGAAAATCCAACACAGGAAAGATACTCCACAAACAGGGAAGTGGATGTGTCTCCAAACCCCAAAACACTTTTACACAGGGTATGAAAGCTGATAATCTGCTCTGTTTTGGGTGGCAGAGCAAAGTGCAGGTCTCAGAAGGGGTTCTGAGGGTCAGCAGCAGCAGGGATTATTCTCAGTATGTACCACCCACCCGATGGTGTCGTGCTGGATGTGCTTGGCATCGAGGCTGGAGTAGAGCTCAGCCACGGGTTCGAACGCCCCGAGCCGGCAGTAGATCCGGATGAGCAGCAACTTAAACTGAGCATTGGAAGGACTGTGAGCCAACCCCTCCTCCAGCAGAGTCAGGCACTGCCACACAGCTGCCTCTTCACCTGCAGACACACAGAACACAGGTGTGAGCGGAGAGAGGCACCCAACAGCCCTCAGCACAGTTCCTCTGGGACTGGAGCTTCCTGCTGTTACACACCTCTCCTGAACGGTGCCAGGGATTTACAAGTGCAGATGGCACAATGTAACACCTGCTCCAGCACTACTGCTGCTCCCTGAGGGAATGGGGGAGGAGTAATTCCTCACAGGGAATACCCAGCTCACATCTGCACAGAGCACAGCCCTCACAGTGAGCCCACTGCAGGCAAAGTGACCCTCCCTGATGGATCCTGCACTGACTGGGAATTCTAGCTTACACATACAGAGCAATCCCAAGCATTATGCAAAAGAGCCAGGAATTCAAGAGTCCATGTGCACCAGTGACCTGCCAGGAGCCTGACTATGGCTTTACTCAGGTTAAAGACTAAATCTTCCTCGGGAAAGACAAAGGCATTGCTGACAACTACACAGAATATAAACAGTGCCCATGGACATCCACCACTGGACACTGTGGGACTAAGAGACACAAGGAAGAGGTGTGGAGTACAGCAATACTCAAGACATGGAGCAGGTCCCAGCAGGTCTAGAAACCAGGGATCCAAAAGACAAAGTATGTCAGGAAGGGGAAGGAATGCTCTCGAAACACTTCTCATATCACAAAGGAGTTGTCAGCAGAGCTCGTGCAAAGGGAGAGAAACAAGGAATTAATCAGAAAAATTAAATCCCTTTAGAGGTCAGTGAGATTCAGGTCAAACACCAGCTGAACAGAGACTCCTCAAATACCCCATATTGCCAAAAAACAACCCCAGGAAGCTACAGGCCATGCCAGGTACTCACTGCCCACAGGGACACAGTTTCCCCACCCAACCATCCAGGGTGGTGAAAAGCAGGGCACAATTTTGGGAACGTACCTTCCAGCCACAGATCAAGCAGCAGGTGAACTGCAAGCAGGCAGTAGTAATCTGAAAACTGCAATTCAGTTTTCAAACAAGATTTCCCTAAAAAGAAAAAAGAAAGTTACTAACAGTGCCGTCAGCGGATCTCACAGGCAGCGTTGTCAAGTGACACATCCATACATGTGGATTATAACCACAGTTTAATTTATAAAATCAGAATCAGAAGTGTCTTAAAAACTCAAGCAACTTCATACACGCTGCATTTGTTTATCACTGAGTGGATTTTGGAGCACTTCATACATTGAATCTGCTGGAAGAAGAAAGGACTCTCCCACAACTGCAAGATTCACAAATTAATACTCCCGGCCCAGGTGTTTGTTCTGTGCACACCAGTGATAAAGCACGGCTTTTACAAAGTAAAAACTACCCTGGAAAGTCTTGTTTATCTTTAAAATACATTAAAATAAAAAAAAAAAACTAAAGGAAATTCAGGTATAGCCGAGGCTATAATGACAAGGAGGAAGCCAAGTGTCCTCAGCACTGAGCTGCAGGATCAGGTTACAGATGTTCCTCACCGAACTCCAACCCATGGCGGTATCTGAACATCAGCTCCCGCACCACCGTCAGCTTCTCCTTCTTGTCCATGGCGTGGTAGATGCCCAGGAGCCTGGAGAGCTGCACCACACACAGGTGCTGCTGCAGGGCCTTGATGTCCCCTGGAAGGGCCACCTCGTTCTCGGCCGCTGCTGACAGGGGGATCACCTCCAGCAGCTGCTGGATGAACTGGGAGAGAAACACTGGGGTTCAATCCTGAGGGCAAAGCATCATTCCCCCCCTCAAACCAAGCCAAAAGAGCAAGGTGGAAGCATTGAATCAGTCACATCAGTGATGCTCTGAACAGTAAACTAATCACAGTCCTCAGCCACAGAAATGGGACCCTGGCCCCCAAGCACTACAAAGGGCAGGCAGAGGGCAAAAGTGCTTAAAAATCCCAAACTAACCTCAAAATGGAGTTAAACAGCAGCATCTGAACTACTCAGGAGAATTTAAGTCTTTCTTAAGAAAGTTCATCTAATTTGGAGCATTACACTGAATGAAGATTTCTACTGCTCCACATGAATGATGTATCAATATCAACCTTGATGTCACATTGAATCAGTGGTTAAAGATACTTAACTTTGCTATTTTTTAATTCTTGAGCACACAGCTCTAGTTGCACTCGATGGCTTTTATTAAGTTTCATCAAACAGATGGAAGAAAAAAAGAAAATCAGGGGCTGGTTTCCAATGCATTGACACACCAGGGAGTTCAAGCACCTGTTAACCTCCCAGTAATAACAGATGCAATTAAAATAATTAGTTGCTGAAAGGCTTCACAGCACACTTCCAGGCAAGTGTGGTTTTGCACGAGCTGTTACATTTTCCCTCAGCTCTGAAGTAATGTGAGGTCATCAGCTTTGATTAATGACTTCTTGCTTGAATTAAGTCATCAGAAAAGCAGCCTGTCATTGTTTGCTGTTTTAATGGGAGACAGAAGAGTACTCCCAACACACAGCCAAGGGCTGGACACCAGTTTCTTATTGTGAACACTGTTGGATTTTAGGGCAATTTAAAACTGAGTTTAAAGCCAAAGAATTCAGCTTTACTGCACTTGGTACTGACACATAGGAACTGCATCAAATGCAAGCCTGAGGCCAAAGCTTCACAGCCAGAGAGGAGCAACACCAGGCACCACACACACCAATTCCCATTTTCCCACAGAACAGGCTGGAGATTGTGACAGATCTTTGCAGTTTGAGGGTTTGCCAAGCTGAGCAAGGTCAACCACATCACTTGGCTCTATACTCCAATTTACACCTCTCGAAGTCAAGACTGATGTCATGACCATTATTTCTGGAATATCTCACATGTCAGTGGCCCAGCAAGATCTCCACCTTCCCAGCTACTGAACTGTAACTGTAATTTCAAAACTCATCAGCACTTCAGCACCACAAAACCTCCTCAACTACTCGTGCCCTTGACCGAGTTAAACTGCTGCAGATGCTGCTTTAGACACAGTCAGAGAACAGCCAAACACTGGCAAAACCTTCCAATCCATCAGTTTGACACAATATACATTCCAGAATTTATTCAGTAAATCAGCAGCAGTTTTAAGGCCAGACAAAGTTTTAGAGAACTTATTCAAAGTCATGGTTTTACAAGCACTGGGACAAAACTGTCACCTAAACTATTACTGAATATCATTCTTTCCACTCCTGGTTTAGAGTTTGTTTCCTGGAAAGTTAGGATTAAGCCTGATCAGTACTTCAGGGTTACCTGACAATAGTATCACTATTTCCAGAACCAGGAGTTAAACATCCTTCTGACCAAATCTCTTGCCAGTGGGGTAAACCCACACCTTTAAACATAAAACATCAGCATCCACCCATGCCAGGGCCACCTTTCATCAGCAGTGTGGCTGTGGGAAGAGCTGTATTAGCCCTCAAAAACATTGTAATAAACTAAAGAACCACGTTATCTACACTTTGTTTACCAACATTTTCTCCCAGCCTGTGGCTGATCCCGGATTCCCTGCCCTCCCCAGCGCTGATCCCTGCACACAATGGCCCAGACAAACACTGGGGTGAGTGACAGGATTCCCAGCTGCTGAAGTCATTCAGGGCTGCTCATGACTCTGCACAAATGGGCTTTTCAGTCCCAGAGAGCTGTTTCAGAGAGAGATTCTGGAAAAAACTGCCGTAGGTCTCTCCATCACCCCTCAAGCAGCATCAATGCGTCCATTCTTTGGCACTGCCAGAGCCAAGCAAAGCATCTCTGGGACACCCTCCCTGCATGGGATGAGGGAGCAGCTTTTTCCCACTAAACAGAGAAGTTTGAGCTCAAAGCCTGACACCTGATACCTTGAAATGGTAATAAAAATGCCAAAGGAATACAAGATCTGAGACTCTGCAGGATCAAACTCAGCTTTAAACCTCCAGTAAAAATCCTCAGAATGAAACTGCTCAGTGTTCAGATGTTCACAGTATTTTCTACAGCACAAAGAGTTCTCTGAATTTCAAACAGAAAGGAAAAATTTGATGTTGCCAGTCTTTCCATATGATCCACAGGTATTTTAAGATAAAAGCACTAGAGTGCAAACATCCACTGCAGTTCCTGCCACACTTTATCACTTTATCTTTCCTTACCTTTGAGTATTGGCTGGGTGAGAGGAGATCCACAAACACTTTGAGATCAGTAAAACAGCAGGGTTTGTCCCCAAATTTTTTGAAGTATTGGAACATTAGCTCTTCTGGATCACCTAGGGAAAAGCCCAGTCCACCTTTTTAACACGCTCCAGTACAAGTTGAATCTGTAAAATCACTCTGAGAAATCTGTTCACGCTTTTTTTCCCCCCTTCAAGATTACAGAGTGATTTAGAAAACAGAGCTGCAGATTTTAACAGAGGCTCAATGTCTCTGGTAACCAAGGACACAAAAAAACCACCCCAAGGGCTTCATTCAATCTCCTCTGGCAGATAAGTGCTCAGCAATACAGGAATGCACACCCAGCCTCTGCTTATCTAACCACGACTTATTTTTGGATGGTAACACAAAAAGAACTAGTAAGGAGCACAGATGTTGCTCTAATCATGTTCTCCTTCACTGATTGCCTAAATGCCACTTTTAAATGCGAGTTTTTAAAAAGCAAACCCAAAAAACTTAAATGAACTCCCCCCACCTCCAAAGACTGCAGCGTTAACAGCTGGACTTTCCAAAGAGCAGAGCAGCAGGAACACAGTGTCAGTGACTGCTCCTAAATCCCAGAGGTCCTGAAAACTTCCCTGCTGGCTTTTCCAAGCCTGGACTAGTCTGAACTACCTGCCTTTCTTCAGGGCTCACCCTTTAATGCTTTCCAAATTCTTTACACAGAGAACAGCAGGTATGTTTTCGTCACAGACATTGTGTTTAACTCAGTGTTCCAAGTTTTTTTCTCTCTCCAAAAGCTGGATTCCTCCCCTAGCCATGGCTCTTACCTAGTTTATATTCATCATTGCAGCCTCTGTGTCTCAGACGCCTGATCAGCTCCAGTTTGGCTAAATATGGTCCCCGGAGCGGCCGAGAGCTCTTGGACTCCTCCGTGATCCTCTCCTCTATAAACTCCACAGCTTGTTCCACAGAACAGTGCACCTCTCCTTCCAGAGAGCTGGGAATTAGAGACAAAAGCTTCTTGGATTTTTCCCAGCGTGAGGGCAGGGATAACACACACTCAGCACTCCCAGGATGCTCTTAAGGAAATCTAAAATCCACTAAATCCATCACCACGGAAAATATTAACTGGAAGAGTTCTACAGTGCACAAACAGCTGTTTCCAATAATTGCCAGACTCCAGATAAAAGCAAGGATAACACATGAAACAAAGCAGGGAAAACACATCATTTGGGGCGTGATGGAGCCACCCAAATATTGAATATATGGACACAAACAATTCCCTGTAGCACAAAGGGCAAAAAAACTCACAGCAAAACTGGCAACTTACTGCTCTTCTTCTGCTGGAGGCGTCCAGGACTCATCAATGAGTTGAAACACTGAATCAAAGTAAGTTATATAAAACTGCCAGTCATCTGAGCTGAAACAAAAATCAGGCACAGGACAAAATTTAGGGAATTGCCAAAACAGTAATTCACAGCTAGTACTGCATTCCTTGCCAAAGATAAACTTAAGGAATGGTGCATCATCATATTAGAGGAAAAACCCAACTGCAATAATAAAATCATTTCCCCTCCAAAAGGTCTCACATCTTAAGAACTCCATCATCCTGAATTTCTTGAAATGTATTAAATGAAACCATTTCAATACAAAATTGAGGCAAGCTATAAACTTTCCTCCTCACATTTACATTCCACAGCTCAGCAACATCCCCACAAAATGCAAAGGCAGAAGTTTCTCTTCTGTATTTAACTTATATCTAAGATGAGGGAAGAGCTAAACTCAAAAAGCAAACAACACATCTCTCCTGACAGTTCTGAGACAGATCTGATCAGACTGGAATGTTCTGTCTCCTGGTGCATCTGTTCCAAGCACCACATGCATTTCCCACTGTGAAGTCTGGCCAAGTGAGGGAAATAAAGTTAGAGAAAATGAAATGCAAATGCAGTTCTCCTCCTCTCTGTCAGAGCTGGACAATCAGCACGGCCTTTAGAAATAAGGAGGTAACAACACTTTACTGCATTAATGTGTTGCTAAATCCTGCTTGAAAAAGCAGCACCTACAACCTTGTGCCCTTCACCACATCCCTTCACCATTCCACCCTGCCACCCTTCTCCTCAGGCTTCGGAGCATAAAGCTTTGAGATCCTCTGATATTCTTCTCTTTTAACCCCAGAAAGCCACTAAACAAGGCAATCCACAACCAAGCAGGGATTTTTCATCCACGTTTTGGCAGGACTGCAGCACCACCCCTCACTTTTTGAGCAGCAGCCGCCTGGACAGCGCGTTGCACTCGGGCCACCGCCGCAGCTTCTTGTACATGGCCATGCACTTGTTCTCCCGGCTCTGGAGCTCACTGGTCAGCTTCTCTGCACCACAAACACAAGGGAACCTCATGTCAGCACTGCTTCCCTTCTCTGCCTGCTGCAGAAAGCTTCTTATTATAGCCCAGCATGCAAAACAGTGTAAGAGAACAGGAGAGAGGACAGAGAGAGATTTCCTATGGAAACTGTCATATTCCAACTCCTTAAAACTCCATGTCAATCCTCAGAAAGGGTATTAGAAAATTCATTTTTTCTTTTAAATGGCAGCTACAACAAACAAGCATAATATCAATTTACTACTGCAAAATCCACCACTGAATAATGTTTAAATTCCATAAACATAAGTGGGTAAAACCAAGCGGCACAAACACATCCAGAGTTTGCACCAAGGTTTGAAATCGGTACTAACTCAGGCTTCCTAAAATATTACTATTTTTTTCTGGAAGCAGTGGGCAAGTCTGAAGCAAAGCAGAACTCTGTGTCCTCCACACAACTCTGATTTATTAACAGAATAAATTACCTCCCAGTTTTCCTCTCACAACGTCTAAGGCTTCCTTGTACTTCTCCAAACGTTCCAGAATCATGTAGTACAGCTCAACCTTAAAAGAAAGATTAGACTGCAGTGAAATTTGCTGGGAAAACCATACACAGGTGTGCCAAAAAATAACTAGGAGACACCAGGCCTGCCACAGTTATCTTTAGCATCCCAAAGGGTGGAGCACTCTGAAATGTAGGTCTTTTTTTCCATTCTTAGTCCTCAGGTTTTTCTTGGGGCCTCCCAGGGAACAAAGCACTTCATCAGTCAAATGAAATGCCAAAAATCTGCCTTGGCCACACAATTCCAAATCCCTCTTAACCCCCTGCTCTTGGTTTTCCTTCTGTTCCACTCCATCCACGTTACTTGCAAAACATTACTGATTATTATCTTGGAAAACTGTTAAAATAATCAACTTCCCAGTGCACTGCTTGTCTCAATAAAGCTCAAATCAAGCCGAAAGTATCCCCAAGCCTTACTTCAGCCTCAGCTTCTATCTTATCTTCCTTCACCATTTTTTCCACCATTCTCTCAGCCAGTGGCAAAAACATGGTCTTGGAGAGGTTTTCATCCTGTGCTGAGATGGACTGAGGGAGAGAAGGATTATTGGAACAGCTCAGTAACTTTTTGTCCTGTCCCACCCACTGCTTTTTTCACTTTGGAAGAAGAAAAGAAACAACCCAGGTGCTTCAAACCCCCCCAGTCACCCATCCAGAGCTGCCTCCTGTGACCTGCAGAGTGCAACTGCTCTGGGAAAAGGAGCAGTAAAATTAGTGACACACAGAAAAGCTCATTTTTGATTATACTGACCAGAGATTTGCACATCTGAGCACACAACATTCATGGTAAAAACCATGGAGCCAGAACATATTTGTGTGTTCCACTGCACAGTATTTTAGAGAATGTGATTAATGCCCCTCATGCATATTTTTTGTTTGATTTTGTGTCTGATTAGTGCCCAAATCTCTGCCTCAACTAAGAGCAGCACAGCTGATCTGTGTCTATTCCTGCAGACTCTGCCAAGTCCAGAGCTCTCATTTTTTCCCTCCAAGAGCCTTTGTAATTTCATTAGAGAGGAACAGTTCTGACTGAGAAACTGCAGATATTTGAGGATTATCATTATCTCTCTACTAAAATGACAGTAAGATATTAGTCCAGCTCAGAGAATAATTCAGTTGTATAAACATGGTAAGGCAACAGTTAAATTGCATCATAAAAACACTTCAGCATTCATTTTGGACCACAACAATAGTGCTACTTAAGGAGGGCTCAGCCCTTCTCCCAGTACCACCCAGGAACAGGTCAAACATCATTTTACTTAATCTCTAATGTTTTCATTCAGAACATTTCTGTATCAGACAAACTCAACCTGTACACACCTGCATGATCAGGCTCATCACAGACCAGAAATAATACGGATTTTTGGGTACAATCTTATAAAGTGCCATTCCAGCCTGAAAAATAGAAGCCAAAAGTTTCATCATTCCTGAAATATATTTCTTTCCAAGCTCTCATGACAGACAGCAATGATGGCAGTGACAACAGAGAATCAGCAATTAGTGCCCTTTAGTTTTTCTTCACTGAATTCCACCAATACAAGCCCAACTGTATGTTGGATGCCACACTAAGAGCATGGGTGAGATTACTCTTCCCAGATAACAGAGAACTAAGGAGGAAATGAAGTGTGAAAAAAGGGATCAGAAGATCTTTCTCTATATTTTCATCTATTCCAGAATTCCTTGTAATACACCGCCAGCACAGACCAGTTGAAGGTACAGCTTTAAGGAAAGAAAGCTTTTCCCTTTAGACAACCCAGCCCCTAAAAAATGGGGTTTTAAGCCTTTCTGTAAAAACCAACACAGAGTTTAACTTCTGCACTAACCAAGCTCAGCTTCTGGAAGATTCCTTGTAACGTGACAAGGCACTGACAGTAAGAAATACAGAAAAATACACCTTAAAATAGCCAAACACCAATTGTTGCTCGTACCTGTTGCATCTTCTTGTACTCCCCAACCCTGGCATAGGCCATGAAGAGGTGAGAGTGATACTCTTCACTGTTGGGAACCTTCTTTACAGCTGCCTCGTACAGTTTAGTCACCAGTTCAGCTAAATCAAAACCAGACGCTTGAGTTAAGACAAATTTGGGAATATTTTAAAGCACAGCTGCCTAAAGAGCACCAGTGATGCTCTGAAATCACCCTAATTACACCCAGCAGCCACAGAAATGGTGCCCTGGCCCCAGGCACTACAAAGAGCAGGCAAAGGAGGAAAAGTGCTTAAAAAACCCCAAACCAACCTCAAAATAGAGTCAAATCAAAAGGGAGTTAAACAGCAACAACTGAACTGTTCAGTTCAGAATTTTAAGTCTTTTTCTTAGGAAAGTTTATCTAATTTGGAGCATAAACTATAATGAAGATTTCTACTGCTCCATGTGAACTATGTATCAAACCCAACATTTTCAGAGCCCGATATTAAACTAATTATTCTTATCACAGTTTGACTTATATAATTATATCCTGTTACTTCCCAATTGCCTATTTCAGTATTCTAAACAATTATTCACTCTATACTTTTTGATAATAGGTCTATCATGACAAAATACTTCTGACATTATAACATGCAAAACTTTCTTACATTTTCATCCTTCCAGATTTTTTCCCTACATATAAAACTGTAGCTGCCTCAGTGTAGTATTAGAAAATTAAAAGTAATTTTTCTTTCATAGTTTCTTTCATAGTTTAGAAATACTGACATACAGATATAAACATCTAATTCCAATTTCCTTGCAGGACCAAAAGTGCCTCACATTCACAAGTTCCTGAGTTATAAACCTAAAGTTATAAAGCTCAACTTAAAACCTTGTGGAAGTTGTTGGTATCACAGAAGGCTCTTGACATTCACAGGGGTTTTCTGCTGAAGTCACAAATACGCACAGAAATTTGGTGTATTTAAGAAATGATGCTTTAACTCCACAAACAAACTGGGACAGCATCAGCAATTGCAGACTGACCACCAAACAGCCATTCTGCAGCAGCTGTTTACCCCATGGTCATTTCTCCAGCAATTCAACAATAAATACTGGTACAACACCACCCCACAAGGAGCTGCCAGGGACGACAAGTGTTCAGAGCTGCACCTAAGAAGGATATAAGGTCTGGCTTCTTTCAGAAAAGCACATGAAGCTTTACTCCATCACTCCAACAGTCATGATTTAGTACTTTTAAAACAGAGAATCACTATGAGGAACCAGACTGAAAAGCAGCTGTGGTCAAACTGGGAGGGCAGGATTTCCCTCCCATTTCTCACCCAGTTTCCTGAGCCTGAGCCCCTCGACTACAACACAGCATCAAACACACTCCAAACCACAACCCACTGATTTGCAATCTCTGCCACATCTACTGACAACAAATTCCAATAGTTTCGTTAACAAAAAGTGAACTCACAGGCTGCTGGATGATTATCAACCTGCTTCATTTAGGAACTGTTACACAATCATGTTAATGAGAAACCTGAACAAGGTTTTTTTTAGCTTTATGGAGATCACTGGAGCCTTACAGGCACCATTTAAATTCTCTGAGTCCTTGCAGCCTCTCACACAGACAAACTCTGGATTTTCCACGTTTCCCACCACAGTGGGTCCCACAAACTTCTGGCAGAATGTAAATAATTGAGATTTTTAAGGCAGGCAAAGGAACAAACTCACGTCGGTGCATTTCCCGGTACAGGATGGTTAATGCCTGCAAGGAATTATCATCTGTGGGTTCAAGTGCTGCTACTTCTTGTGCCAGAGCATAGGCTTCATCCTGCTTGCCAGTCCTCTGCAAGCCATGGCCTTCAGAACCTGTGGACACAACACAGGCAGCTCTCAGGATTTGCAATTACCAGTGGAATCCTCTTGTTCCTCCTCAGGCTTTGCCCAACCACCTGTTTTCTCCTACAAAACTTCAGCTTTATTAAGCTTCTAACCCATATGGCTGTAAAGAAAAACTCCCAAATCCAGGCTGCATCAAAGAGGGGGATTTAATTTCCTACCAAATATCCAGGCTGTTCCAGCATCACCTGCCACTGGGTTTTCTCTCCCTGCAGGCTGAACACTGGCCAGTCCTGCCCATTTTCATTTGTTTCTTTTCAATAACTGGCCAGAGAAGTGACATAAATGAGATTCAGGTCAATGACACTCTCTGCAGCTGGGAAGCTTTCAGAACATAGAAGTGGTGTGACCTGTAGAGGGAAACCCCCAGGGAAATGAGGAAAGTAGGAAAGAGAGTCACATGTTCGGAAAAAGTGAAGGCACAGAACTGCCTTTCCTTCACCAGGGCACTGCAAGGAGGGAGAGGACAAGAAGCAGAAGAGCAAATGCCTCCAAAATTATGGAATCACAAATCCCAGAATGGTTTGGGTTAGAGGGACCTTAAAGCTCATCCAGTCCCACCCCCTGCCATGGGCAGGGACACCTTCCACTATCCCAGGTTGCTCCAAGCCCTGTCCAACCTGGCCTTGGACACTCCCAGGGATGGGGCAGCCACAGTTTCTCTGGACAATCTGTTCAGTTGGTATGTTTTACAAAGACTCCACCCCACAGGAGATGTTTTGGTGGAAGCTCCTACAGGGAAGTGTCCCAACCTGAGGTCTCAAAGAGGCATTTCTGAGGCCCAGCCCATGTGCCAAGGTTGTCTGGGTGGTGCTGACAGCCAGACAATGAGCTCGGGTGTAACCAATGCTCCACTCACTACCACAGGATCTGTACGAGTTCAGGCAAACGAGACACGTGGATCAGGACAGAGATATTCCAGAGGGTTCAGAAGACACTGGTCTCTGGAAGATCACAGTGAAACACCTCAGACAGAACGAGGTGGGTGCCCCCAAGCCACACTTACCTTGGCACAGTGAAGGTCCTTGTGCTTTTTGAGCAGTTTATCCGCTTGCTGGATTGCCATTTTATTATTGCCATTATCCAGATAATCTGCACAGGAACAACACAGCCAGTGTTACACACAGCACAGGCCACTCTGCAAAGCCATCTCCAGTTTTACCCTCTGCTCTTACACCAGGCGCACAAACCACCTTTTCCTTGTACAATTACTCCTAAGCCAAATGTTGAACGTTGTGTCACTTTGTGGGTGAAGGATTCATCTCACTGTGCTGGTTTTAGTCATCCAAACAAACAAGCTTTTGTAATGACTCCACATGGATCATGACAGCAACAAAAGAGACACATAATAGAAGGGATTCTGCAGCAACAGCTCTTTGCTGGCATTGCAGCTCCAGTGCTTCAGCAGGAAAAGGAGAAATTAATTGGGTGTGCCTTGGGAGACTTTCAGTGACTTTTAACAGGCAGGAGGTTACAACTTAACACTCACACTCCATAAAAGTGTTCAGTGAGAACTCCTTGTCCACACCATCCATCCCCCAGGCAGAGCAAACTCGTCCCCTCACAGAGCACCACTGTGCTTCCACCAGACTGCTTTTGCAGACACAAGTGTGAAGCATCAATATTTCCTTGGGGAACATCCCACTATCCAGTGAAACTTCAGCTGCAGAAAACCCACCTCGAGACCATTTTCTGCTTTTTAGCTCGGAATTATAATTTTCAGATTGATCATCATGTTATTAGACAATTACAAGCAAGGAGTTTTAGATCAAGACATGACCCCTGTGTGCTTCCCTTCCCTCAAAAATTCCTATTTCCAATCCAAAACCCAGCTTAGCTGCCCCTTCATGAGCAAGGGAAGGGTCTGCTCACCACTGCTGTGGCCAAACTATCAGCAGAGCTCATTCCAGTTAACTGGAGTACATTACACACCTCTTTCTCCTCAAGACTGTCGTTCCCACTATGAGACAGAACTCTTTTACTGAGTAAAAAGGTGACCTTTGCTGATTTCTGGGCTCATGGTACAAACTGTGCATCTCTACTAATGAGATTTATATTCAGCAGCTCCCACATTATTTCCACGGCCAATGTGTGCTGCAGATTTTAAAGCAGAGTTAATTGGGCTCCTGAGACCATCCAGAGCAACCCTCAAATGAGGCAGTATCTCCACACTCCCAAAACTAACATTGCTGCCACAAAATACAGTCTGAAGCCATGATACTTTGTCTTCACATGGGTGTTTTAACTCAGGAAAACCCGTGTATCACCTTTAACATTAAACTTAAGGAGGGATTTCTCGGTGAAGAGGCTTCAAAAGTGTGCAACAGAACATCAGAAACTCTGATTTAAGGATCTGTGTCACACAGTTTACTGACACACAAATTACCCACCACTGTCTGAGGTTGTTGAACATCTCAGCTTTGGGTCTCTTGAAGTAAACCAAATAACCAACAAACCTCCCTAAACTGCAGCATGAGGAGACTGTGCTTTGCTAATAAGTCAGTTTGTTGGAAGTCAGAGTAGGTGGCACATTCCAAAGGAACTAAAGGAAAATAAACTCCAGCCCACATCAGTCACAGGTCTGTAGGTGGGAGGCTGGAAATGGAACACCTGAACTTTCAGGTGAAGGCAGAATGAGCCCAGATGAAAGATAAGCAGAGCTGTCGAGGAACTCTGGGGAACCACAGCACAAACGTGAAAACACTGGTTTAAATCAAGAGGCAGACCTCGGCCCTGCCGCTGCACACCCCCAGCTGATGATCTGGGAAGTTGTGTATTTACGTCTCTAAGGACACACACCTTTATTCTGGGTTCTGCAGCACCACAGCCTGAATTCAAACCTCACACTGCAGATAATCCTTTCCAGAACGAGCAGAAAAAGATTCTAAAGCTCTCTCCCTAAAAGCTCCACTCTCTGAAAGGACCACAACGAGACATTCAACATCGTCTGCTTCAGCACCGGCTGAATTCACACAGATTTTTTCTAAGACCACTTCTCACCCGGGTCATACCACAGATAACCGCACACCAATAAAACCGGCAATCACAGCACGGACAGCAAACTAAGGGAAACACTTGAAAACGCGACATAAGAGGCAAACCGCAACGAACTTGAACACTTTTAACCGAACAAACCATCTCCCCTCCCTCTCCCGGAGCCCACCGGGGGACGCAGAGCCCGGACCGCACCATCCCAAAGCACACCCCCAAAGCACCGTCCAGCCCCCAGAGCCGACAAAACAGTCGCGGAACATTTCCCAAAACCTCCATCGCTGTTTTTTTTTTTTTTTTTTTTTTTAAGGGAAGAAACGCTACCCTACCCCGCGGAAGCGTTTATCCTCCCCCCCTTCTCCCCTACATCTGCATAGACACAACGCTGCCTCCAAACCTCTTTAAGCAACGCCGACTGCACGAAACACCCGGCGACCAGAAGCCTGACTCCTTCCAACTCATCCCCGCTTGTGAGGGGGGGGACCCGCGGGGAGACACCATCCCCCCCCGAGGGGCCGCAACCCCCGAGGCTCCAGGGCTCCCGCCGCCCCGGTAGGGGCGGCGGGAGCCCTGGAGCCTCGGGGGTTGCGGAGTGAGGGGCGTGAGGGGCGCCGCGGAGGCCGTACCGTAGATGGGCCGCAGGCGGCGGTCGTTGGGGTCCTGCACATGGCCCCGCGCCGCCCATGAGAGAGCGCAGAACGCGGCGCGCAGGCGCGGCGGGGCGGGCACGGCCCCGGAGGTGGCGGGAGCGGTGGAGGGTGGAAGGGGAGGGAGGGGGAGAGGAGAAGGCGGGACAGGGCCCGGGGGTGGGGGGGGATACAGGGAAGCGACCCCGGGATTGGGGATACCGGGATACGGCTCGGGGAGGGGGGGGGGGGGGGGGGGGGTGTATCCGCAGCGCTGGTGGGAAGGGGATTTGGGGATACGCGTGAGCGACGCGAGTCGGGGTTGGGGACGCTGGCGCTGAGCGGAGGCAGCGAGAGCGGCCCGGGCTGGGCTTGGGGAGGAGAAAGAGGAAAGAAGGAGAAAGGGGAAAGAAGGTGGAGACGAGCCACCGGGAGCGGTGACTGACCCGGATCAGGGGCGCCGACACTGAGCCGGGCCGGGCTTGGGGACGCCCGCGATCGACACCCGCCGAGCCCCGGAGTAGCCGCGGCCGCCACCCGGCCACCGACCCCTCGGGGGCACCCGCCGAGCCCTGAGGGACCTGCGAGCGGCACCCGCCGAGCCCGGGGCCGAGGGCCCCCCGCGAGCGCCCGGAGCCCCGGAGCACCGGGACCGACCTCTGCAACCGCCCCGGGCCGGGCTGGGGGCACCCGCCAGAGGCACCCGCCGGGCCGCGCTCCCCCCTCACTCGCTCCCTTCCTCATTCCCTCCTTTTCTCGTTCGCTCCCCGCCGGGGGAAGGGGCAGGAGCAGCAGCAGCAGCGGCCCCTCGGGGCACCGGCCCAGCCATGGCCATCGCCGCCGTGCCCGGGGCCGAGTCCCGGCTCTGCGGGAACTGGTAAGGCCGGGCCGGGGTCGGTGAGGGCTGGGCCGGGCCGGAGCCGCGTTGAACCGGGGTAGAACTCCGTGGAATGCTGGAAACACCGGCGATCCAGGGGAATAACTACTGCCTCTATAGACAAACGCTTGGGCGTCGTTTTTACCTTCTCAGCTATTAACGCCTTGTAATTTTCTCCACTTTTACTCAAGTTTCTTAACAGGCTATTAGAGAGAGACTAAAGCGTTTAGATAGGAATACAGTCTCGGTTTTCAGCGAAATCCACACGATTTCAGGTTTTCCTTCAGTAGCTCTGTGCCTCAAGCTCAGGAGAAATATAAAAATAGAAGCCCTAAGCATATGTTGTTGTGGAAGTTCTCTCTGACAGCAGCTCCCAGTGATGGTAATTCAGTGACTGATAACGACCTCACCTCGCAAGTTGGGTCCTGGCTACAATCAGTTAAAGAAATCAACTTCTTTAGTGTTGTTTTTTTTCAAAAAGACATCAGAACCCAAAGGGCTTCTTGCAACATCATCCGGGTTTGTTTGGTCTGCGCAGCTCAGACGCTGCTGTGGGGCCTTGTTGCTTTGCCAGGGTTTTGGCAAAGAAAAAGAAACATGAACAGCTGGAGTTGGAGCAAGAGGTTATACAGTTAATTTGGGTGTTTTCAAGGCTGATTTCCTGGGGGATGATACATCCATCTAGAAGCGATGCTTCCTGCTTGAGGCAGGAGTGAGGACTGAGCTCCTGGCGCCTCTGTTCTTTTTGGTCCTTTTGTCTTTGGTCCTTTCCTGTCCTCAGGGGAGGAAAATGGGCATCTTAGAAATAAGACCTGGGGAATTTTGGGGTACAGAGTAGTGTTGTTAGTGCTGGGGCTCTGAGCAACCTGGGCTATGGAAGGTGTCCCTGCCCATGCAGGGGTGGAACTGGATGAGCTTGAAGGTCCCTTCCAACCCAGACCGTTCCATGATTTCATCATTCCCTGAACAAATCTGGCCTAATGGCATCTGTCAGTTATTTTTTTCCAAGCAAGGCACTGTTTGACCTCTCATAGCCAAGTTATTTTCAGGCAGAATCTTTTATCTCCTCAGGTTAGTTTATTAACTTGCACCCGGTAATAACTTGTTTGTGCTGCATGATTTGCCTTTCACATAAGGAAATAAATGCACCTGGATTTCATCTTAATGCAATGTGATTTTTGGGTGCTAAATACATTAATATCCACCTGTGCAGGAACCTTGAGGCCTGGCTGGGCCTTTCTCTGGAGTTACTCAATCACTTTAAACCATGAATTCATCAAAATCTTCCTTAGCATTATTTTTTTGTTATGAACAACTATTTGAATTTGTTGTCAGTGTGTTTCTGCCCAGTAACCTCAGTGATTTTCTTCCAGCAAAAAGGACATTCCTGCAGTTAATTTCCTCATCCATGAAATCCACTGTCGCAGGAATATTGAAATATGTCCCTACTGCAGTGACTCCATCCCAAAGTCTGAGATGAAGAACCACATTGAGTCTGAACATGTGCAGGTGAGAAACACATTTCCCCCCTGAAGCTGCTGATTTCTGTGGCAATTAATCCAACCAAGTCTGTTTGCTGCAGGTGACCTGCAAGTGTAGGATGAAGATTGAAAACAGTCTCCTTAAGGATCACGAGGTTGGTGGATTTTCTCTTCTTAAACCCTTGGGAGAGACTCTGTGGTGTTTCCAAGCACTGATTCCAGAGCCTTCCTGTCAGCCAGAATTCCAGCCTGTGGTTTGTGCATCCTTTTATTGAGTGATGCTTCCTAAATTCACACTTTCTGGGAGAAGGGGGTTGGAAACTGCCTTAAAGTGCTGGAGCCACATAGGGTCTTCATGTCAAGCCATCTGTGATAACTGGTAATTTTTTGTCCTTATTAGTGATTAAGGTGAAAAATAAGTATTTCAAAATAGGATTAACCTGGCTTTTTGTCCATTCCTTTACCATTTTATGTTTCTGCCTCTGCTGCAGGGATTGAGTTTTAATAACTCTTTATTATATGTGAGTTGTAATAACTTCTGTCCAAACAGACTTTAAAAATAGCCTGTAAAATAAACTAAAATAGGACACAGTGGGATTTTCTGAGTTCTGAATCCACTTGGCTGCTGTCACAGGCAATCTTGTTATAAATGTCAGTCCCTTCCCTTCCCGTGGGCTCATTTAAAGGCAGCTCTGGAAGTGCCACCTCAGCCTGTTTATTGCTGAGGGGAAAAAGGATTTTCCTTGGAAATCTGTCCAGTTCTAAACCCTGGAAGTGGCTTATCCTGCCCCTTTGTGTGTGACGCTTTTGGCTTTGTTTGCAAAGCAAACAATGCTGTTTTATTATTGCAGCATCTGCAGTTATAACAGGTATTTTATCTATTTTTAACCCCTTTTAAAGGGCAACTTACCTGTTGTCGAGTGTGGGGTAAAGAATATTTACAAGCAGTTTTTGCTGAGTAGTAAATGAGGTGTAAGTCTGTTCCCTACAGAACACACACCAAGGTGGTTTTTAGCTGTACTCAGTGGAATGTCCTTGGATTTCAGGTCTGTATCTAAAAGCCAACTTCAAAAACCTCCACGTGAACCTGCTGTCCAGATCAAAAGTAATTTCAAACGGTGCTCTGAGTATCTGGAGAGCTTCAGTTTGTGGTACACAGGTCGTACAACGTGTTGTTTATACGTTTCTTGGGTCGTATCTTATTCCAGGCTTTTTAGTGAGCTTTGGATGAGGAAACAACAGAGTGCTGAACCCCTGAGCAAACTGAGACCCTCCCTCCTCCTTTGCCTCACGTGGGAAGAGCCATCCCTGTGTGTCTTGCAGGAGTCAGCGTGTCCCCTGCGCCCCGTGCTGTGCCAGTTCTGTGACATCCCGCTGGCCTTCAACAAGCTCCAGGAGCACGAGAGCTACTGCGGGGCCAGGACCGAGCCCTGCGGGGACTGCGGCCGGAATGTCCTGCTGAGGGACCTCAAGGAGCACCCCCGGGTCTGTGGGACAGAGGAGAAACCCCGAGGGAGTGGGACAGCACCAGGATTTGGGAATGAGGAGGGAGGTCTGCGAGGTGCGAGGAACCGACTGAGACCAGGTACCTGTGCTGGGCCGGGGGGGGAGCCCAGGGGGAGGAGCAGATTTAGGGCAGCTGTGAGGGGGAAAACAGGAGCAGGAGAATCAAAGAAATCAGAACTCTGGAAACATGATTTCCTTTCAGTGCAGCCTCTGGAAGCCTGGTTTTCCTTTCAGTGCAGCTTCTCTACCAGAAAACGAAATTAAAACCCATGAAACTTTTGAAACTGTGACATTTCGTGGGTTTCTTCTGTATAATTCCCACTGTTGTCAAATACAGTGTCATTACAAATAATTTGTTTTCTTACCAATATACTGAAAAAACAAAGTTGGAGTGTTTCAGCCTTGTAAAAGGGATAAGGTTACAGGGTATTAATAACTTGCTCAGTGTAGTCACTAAAACTCCCAAGAAGCCTCAGTTCAAGCTTTTGGAGTAAGAAGGAAGTTACAACTTCCTTATTTTTCTCCTTTTTTGCTTGGTACAAACAAACCCAGGATGATTGTCCTTGTTCATCCTCCTGAATTTGGGACAGCTGTCCTTGGCTTTGAAAGGCTGAACTCCAGGAGTGTCCTGGGAGGGAACTGCTGGGGGCAGGTTTAATGTTCTCTCAAATTTACAATTTTTATCTTTTGAAGAGGATGAGCTGGAGCAGCTGGAGAGAAGTGAAATCCCTCATTCCCCACTTCCAGAGGAGTGGAATGCTGAGTTAGACTACGCGTTGGCTCTCAGCCTGCAAAATGAGAATAATCCTCACCCTAACACTGCAGCTGGAATTCCCAGGGACTTCTGGGAATATGACTACACCAAAGAGCCCAGGTCAGCTGCCCACCTCAGTGAGAGACAGCAGTCAAACACCTTCTCCTACGACTCTCCAGGGTCTTTTAGCACCTCAAACCACAGAAAAAGTAAGTGTAAATATGGTGGTGGTGATGGGGGTTCCTTAAATTTGAGGGAAGGGAGAAGGAAAGATTGGACTGGGAATGTTAAAAATTATCTAGGTATTTCAAAATGTCAAAATTATTCTCTTAGACTCCTCCTAAGGCAAAGCAAGGGAAGAAGGAATAAAAGCTGTGGGGGGTCTCTAACCTTGGTTAGTGGTGGGAGCCCCACCACAGCCAGGGAGGGATGTTCTCATGGAAATTAGACACGATGGGAAGGAGGATCTGGGAGAGGCCTGGAGAGCAGCTTACTTTGGAAGGACAAATGGCACTGAAGGGTTTATTGAGGGCAGTAAGAGGTGTTTTTCCCAGACCATTCACTCCATCTTTGACCCCAAAGCACTGCTCTCCTCTGGGTGAGGTGAAGCTCAGTGAGTGGGACGGGAGGAGCTGTTTCCTCAGCGTTTGCTCTGGGTGCTGTCCCAGCACAGACCAGAGCCTGGTGCTCAGGAATTGTGAAGATCAGTCACTCCAGCTGCTCCAGACTCTCCACAACAGAGGATGTTTCCTTCCCTTCCCTTGCAGACACAGAGACCATCATGTTGCCCTGTGAGTTCTGTGAGGAGCTCTGCCCCGCCGAGGAGCTGATCCTTCACCAGGTTTGGGGCTACCTTGTGTCTTGGGGTTTGAAGTAAAGACTTTACTGTGACTGGAAAGGGTGGGGTTGACACAGTGTCAGTGAGAAAACTCTGGCAGGTAGTTGGGTCTTTGCCAAGGAAAGTGGTTTTTAGAGTCCCCTGACTCAGCAGGAAAGGTGATTTTTCTGTGTTTCTTGTGTAACAGACGGGGTGTAACCCAGCAAGTGCCTTTGCCTCGTTCAGTAAGAGAAGCTCTTCTCCAAATCCATGGGACTACGATGGTCTGTGTGCTGTTGGCTCCAACAGCTGGAGGACTCTCCCTTCATCCCAGCCCCAAGCTGTCCAGGCAGATGGAAACATCATGATTCCATGTGAATTTTGTGGCATCCAACTGGAAGAGGAGATTCTCTTCCATCATCAGGTACTGAACAGGACATGATCTGTCGTGTCACATCCAGCTCAAGGACGTGCTGAGTCCTGAGGGCTCTTGGGGGTACATTTTAGGAATTCAGGTAACTGTCCCCAGGTCAGGGCTTCCTAAACAAAGCTCTGGGGTCCAGCTGGAGGGTTGTGCCAGGGTGAGGCTCTGACTGAAAAGTACCAGATTATTTTAAAGCTCTTGTAACAGAAACTAAACAAAAGGGCTGAAATTGCACAATTGAAGTATTTGACTCATACAGAAAATGTTGCGGAAACCTGGATGTGAGTCAGCTGAGGGGGGAGAGGAGCACAAGGGCAAAACTGTGTGGGTGGGAGAGGAAGTAGAGAACAGACCTGGGAGTGGTGTGCCCTCTGGAATCTGCTGCTGTTACAGACAAGATTGGAAAATGCTGAGCTCACTCATTTCTCTGTCATGGCTCTTTCACACTCTTGGTCCCAACAAACCGGTGCAGCTGGAGTTTGGGTGGTTGTTCTGGGCCTTTCCTCTCCAGTCCTGGGGGACAGCAAAATCAGGGTTGTTGGAAAAGAGATCTGATACCATTTCATAGGTTATCCCAGAATAGTTTGGGTTGGAAGGGACCTTAGAGCCCATCCAGTTCCAGCCCCTGCTGGGCAGGACACCTCCCACTAGCTCGGGTTGCTCCAAGCCCTGTCCAACCTGGCAGGGGGTGGAACTGGATCAGCTTTAAGGTCCCTTCTGGGATTCCATGACAACAATTCCCTACTAACCTTCTCCTTTGCGGGGGGTGCTGCTGCTCAGTGTTTCCCAGGAATAGCTGGGTGGGGTGTGATGTGAGCAGTGTCTCTGTGTTCTGCTGCAGCACCAGTGTGACCTGCGCCCGGCCAGCCCTGCGCCCGCTGCTCCAGCCCCGGAGAGACGGGAATCGCCGGAGCCGGCGCGGCGACGGAGCCGGCGCCAAGGTGGGCACAGCACAGGCTCACTCTGCTCGGTGGTTGGGGCACATCAAACGTGCTCTTTGCTGGTGCTTTTACCCTGTTCTGTCTCTAAGTTGAAAAACCTTCAGTCCTCTCCCCCAGTCTGGGAGGATTAAATCACTGAACTCTGGGTCCTCAATGATCTCTGTTACGGAGCCGTGGGTTGCAGGGATGGAAATGGGTCTGGTTCTGTTCTCTCCAGGGGCTGGTGCTGCAGGTGCTGTTCCTGTTAAGCTCCGTGTCCTGTCCTTGCAGGAGATGTTTCTCCTCGCCACACAGAAGGCTTTGGGCAGTCAGGGCTGGGCTTCCCTGCCCGAGGGACCAAGCTGAGGAATGACATGGCCAACACCAGGAACACATCGTTGTCCTGTTCCCCAGGAGCTGCTGATGCTCCCAACGTGCAGGGCAAGCCCAGGAAGGGGAATGGCAGCCAGGGGAGACCAAAGGACAGAGGGACAGGTGAAGCTGCAGGGGGGACAACACCACGAGCCAGACCTGCTCAGCACTTCCATGGAGAAACCTTCACCTCCAGCTTCTCCAGAGCTTCTCCAGCCCAGCCCAGGTACCACCTTTGCCTTCTGTTCTCTTCCCCTTCATTGAGGTGCAGATCTGGATTCCCTTGAATTTGCCCGTAGCTGAAAAGCTTTTCACAGGCTTTCAAATGGACTCAGTTGAACTTGGCTGGTGCTTATCTGAGATTCAAAAAACAAATTTAACTTCTTACCTCAAAATACAATGGGCAAAGTGGCCCCTGGGATAAAATGCAGGATGACACCTGGTTCCCTGTCCATGGCAGTGCTCTGCTCTCCCCAGGCTCTGAACGGGAGCTGGTTCTGCTACAGAAATACCTGGGTCAGAGTTCAGGGGAGACACAAGAGCTTCTCCCTGACCCCTTCCCCATGTCCCTGCTGTGATGCCCACCTGTCCCAGGTGTGTTTGCCTCCTCTGAAGGTGTCCCTGTTGATCCCCCACAGCCCCAGCACTGGAGGAAGGAGCCTCAGGCTGCAGGACGGGCGCATCGGCCTCAGGCGCCGGAGCTCCAAGGTGAGGCTGCAGGGGCAGCTCTGGCAGTGGGATGGGCTGGGATCTGGGCACATGGGTCCCAGCCCTGCAGGGCTCAGGGGGTGGGAGTTCCAGGGGTCCCAGTGCTGCTCCGGGGCTCCCACTGGGCTCCTCCTGCAAGGGAGATGGGCAGGGAGGAGAGGACAGTCCCTGGCTGTTACCCCTTGTAATGGCTTTGCCAGGACAAGGAGTTATTTTACATTTCTCCTGCTTCAGAGAGCTTTTTATCAATTACTTATTATCAAGTAATATTTGAAAAGAGTATTTTTCCTTTCTTTTCCCTTTCCCTTAAGGCCAAAGCCCAGAGCCCAGGGGCCGGATCCCCCGAGGAATGAGCCACCAGTGCTGGAAGACACAGAGCTCTTGGCCCTGTTCCTGTGCTCTGCCCCCCTCTGGTCAGAGCACAAGTAAATTCCCACCTTGGATTTAAATTTTTAGGCAGTGACCATTTTCTAAGTATCTATTTTTAATCTGTGAGAGCAAACTTCAGGTTTTTACGTCTCTGATTGCCCCCAGCACCCCCAAGGCAGCAAAACCTTGGCCCCACCTGGGTTCTGTGTCTGTGTGGGCTCCTTGTGCAATCCCAGGACAGGATTTATGCCAGGCTGAGCTCCCAGGGTGTGTCCTGCCTTGTCCTGCTCAGGCACAGCAGGTGTCACCCAACAGGGAGCAGCTGGATGGACTTGCCCCACAGGGAGCGGGACCGAGGGTCAGAGGTCAAAAGCTTCTCGCATTATCCCTGTTTTGTAAATTCCTTGGAATAAAGTTTATCTGATGCTGTCCCAAAACGTTGTGCAGTAAAAATCTGTTCCGTGAACCTTCTCTGAGGGTGTTCCCCTGGTGCTGGACAGGGGGTCTGGGAATCCCTGTTCCACCCTTACCTGCCCTGGGTCTGTGTTCCTGTGCTCTTGGCAGCCCTGGGGCTTTGGGAGGTGGTACTGGAAGAGCTGCAGCAGGTCTCTGAGAAGCCTAATTAAGGGGGTGCAGCAGATGGCATTAGCAGGGCTAATTAGCCGGTCACCCTTTGGGCAGGACCTCATCTCCATCCCACTGGTGCAGCTGGAGATTTAATGAGGGCTGGAGGGATCTTCCTCCTAAAATAAAGACATTTTACAGATGCTCCCACCAAAGGTGTTTATTTATACAAGAAGAATAAAGGTATTCAAGAACAGGTGGCAACCAAACCTGTGTTCTCCCCATTCCTGGGGAAGATCAGGGAAAGGGAGCTGGTTCCCTGGGGTTTGGGATGGATAATGGGATGCCTGGGGTCAGAAACCATTAGTATGACAAGTAACTAATTACTGAGGTGGCAGAGCCTGTTGTTATTCCTCAGGATGAATATCCTAGAGTCTCCAGGAAGAGAAAGCTCAGCAGTGGCTGTGCTCCCTTTGGTACAAAATATTTACATTTTGTTCCAAGTAAATAAAAATGACCCATAAAAGAGGGATTTAAAGAGAGAACCTGCAGCTTCCTTCCTCACCCTCCTCATCCTGTGCTTCAGGCAGCTCCAGCAGTGGGTTTCATTCCTGGCAGCCCCAAAGAAGGACACGAGAAGTGCAGAGGGATGTTAAGAATCTCCTTTATGCAGGTGTACACTCGATGGCCAAGAGCACTTACAGGTTAATGCCGTGTACGGAACCGAGATGGACACACACCAAGCTAGAACTAATACCCAGCTCCAGAGTTTTTCCATGGTTTAGTATAATTTTACATTCTGAATGAATATATATTAAAAAAAATAATAATAATAATCATCACAAACCAATCTTTGCTTTGACAAACAAGCCTAGTACAGACAATGTCAAGTTCATTTAAAGCACGAGGAATTAAGGATGATTAGAAAAGCTTTAATCAAAAGGCCATTGGAGCTGCAGCCGAGGGGCCGCAGCACTTCCTTCCCAAGGAGCATGAAATTAAAAAAAAAAACAAAAATGCCAAGAAAACCCCCCACAGCTCCTTCTCCTGTGGGGCTGATCCTGTTCTTGAGAACAAACCAAGTCGATGGAGGTTGGTTATTGGTGTGACACTTGTCCTGTAGAAGAAGCTCCATTTACACCCCCAGGTGCAAACGGCATCGACGCAAAGTTCGTTATTTGTAATCATAAATAATTAACTGTAATAAATACGGATCAAGTAACTTTCCAGCACGTCTCGGGGCTGGGGTGCAGATGTGCTCCACTCGGATGTGCTCTCCAAGGAGCACACAGACAGTAGCAGCAGTTTCTTACTCACAGCTGGAACCAGCGCCTTGGGAAACGTTGGAATTCCGAGCTCCAGAGCCTTCCGTGGCTGCTCCTCCCACCCGGGGCCTTTCGGGCTTCACGTGGGGGACTGGAACCCAAAACCACCCAGAAAGTGCCCAACCTGCAGCCACAGCTCTGCCATGAAATTCCACTGGTGTACCCCGCGTTTCCTCACGACACCCTTTGGGAACAAACCGGCTCCAAGCCGCTCCTTCGGCTTCGTTTTCCCTCGGTCTTTGTAAACTCCAGGTGTTGGCGCTTCCTCCGAGTGGTTTCTGAGCTACATAAACGCTTCTACCAGGGAACGGACGAGATTGGAGAGTAAATATTCTTCCTACATGGATCTGTTCCCTGGAAAGGGGGATATGCAATGGGAGGGTAACAGCTTCCTAACCACTGGGTTGGGAGACTCCGGATGCCAACGACTACCTACGACTTGCACACACATTCCCACTCGCTCACGGAACAACAACATCCACACGTGTTCAGGCTCTTCCCTCACTCACAGCATCTCCCACGTCCCACACACTCACCGTTCCCAATATTCACAATAATGTACAATAAATACAGTGGGATTCCCAGGAGCACGGACAGGCCAAACCCTGTTCTGGAGACACGGAACACTGACCTGGAGGTGCCGTCACACCCCACCCACACCTTCCCGAGGCTGAGGGACACACCCCAGTGCAGCCCAGCACTGGCACTTGGCTCAGGGCAGTGCCAAGCCCCCGGCACAGGCGGATTCCAGGGTGGGCTCTTCCTTGGAATTCAGGTTCCAAGTGATCAGTGAAGCAACATGTCCATGAAACCCTGGATGGGGGTGGCCACTGACACCAGTGAGGGACAAGACAACCTTTGAGGGGCTGCTCTGACCACCCAAACCACGTCCCACAACACACCAAGTGAGATGCGGCATCGTTCTCTCTCCGCAGCCGGCTCCTGTCTTTCCATATAAAACAGAAGCTTCATCCTCCTTCCTCGTCCTCCTGCTGGGTGTCACATTTTTAGGATAATTTGCTCTTTAGATCAAAGATTTTTGAGTACAAAAATGAGTTTGATCACACCCTGGTTGTTCTGAAAGCTTGTTGGGAACTGGGATCAAGTCCCAGACTTTGGGGTTGGACTGTGATATCTTACACCCTTCAGAGAAAAGCCAGTTTGTTCTGCTGAGATTTTAATTACAAGACATTATTTTGTTGCTAAGCAAAGCAGACATTCAAGAACATCTAGGGCAGGAACCCAATGGAATTACTGCCCTTTCACTGTTCTGTTATAAATCTTCCCAAAAGTGTTGAGCTGAACCCATATTAAGTGGCAGCCCCCGTGTGCTTGCTCAGAGTTTAAAAAGATTTAAAAGGAAGTGGTGGAAAGGTGGACATGAGGTTTGGCAGTGAAGTTCCTGCTCCAAACCTCAAGTAAGTGCCACGAATCCTGCCCATGGCACAACAGTGCCCGTGCTCTGCCTCTGCCAGTGCAGCGATTCCCTCCCCACACCCAAACTGCGCATTTTTGTACTCAAAAATGTCTCAAGGGAGAGTGATCCATGACCTTCCTGACCTCGGAACGCCCTCCCTGCTGCTGTGTTTGCAGGGGAAGCTCGTTCTGGATTACAAAATTAGAAATGTACATGTTGAAAGGTTTGGTTTTTTCCCAATTAAATTATACACAAACCGGTCTTTACTAAACTATCCTACAAATATTCCACAAACAAGGCAGCAAAAGAACCAGTCCACCACAAAGTCTACAAATACAAAATGGAAGTCTTCTGGGAATTACTGTAACGGGAACGAAGGTTCAGAAAATAAATTAACCTCCAGCTCGTCAGGTGGAGTCACGGGAGGTGCTGGATGGAACTGGAGGGTTTCCACCGTCGGCAGAGTCACGACAGAGTCACCTCTGGGTACCCCCTTCCTCCCCCTCAGCCGCTCAGAGGGTCCTCCCGGTAGTGGATGGCGTATCGGAGCTTCTCCAGCATGATGTCCAGGGAGGAATATTGCGGGAGCTTGATCATGAACATGCACGTCTCCACACGGATGTACCGCGAGTCCGGGGAACCTGCCGGGAGAGGCACCAGGAGGGGGTTGGAGAGGCACCGGGAAGGGTGGTTGAAGACACCCAATGCTTTTCTCCTCATTGTCCTAAAGCTGTTCCTCCCCCACACCCCTTACTGAGGGTATCAAAATCAAATCCCTGCCTCTTGTGGGTCTTTTGAATCTTAAATATCCTGTGCTTCTCCAACAGGTCCTTGGGCTGATATTTTTCCGATAGTCCAATAATTTTAAAAGCAGAAGAGACAAACATACAAAGTCTCTCAGTGTCTCTCTAGAGACAAAATTTTAAGTATCATGGAATCTCAGAATGATTTGAGTTGGAAAGGACCTTAAAGCTCATCCAGTTCCACCTCCCTGCCATGGGCAGGGAACCTTCCACTAGAAGTTCAGGTTTATGTTCCATTTTATTTTTACATGGTTTAAAACCAAATTCTCTTCTTATTTACACTCACAATTACCTGCCTCTCTCATTGTCATTGTTTGTGCACTAAATACAAGTTTAAATTACATTAAGAGGGACTGAAAGCTGGAACTGTGCCATGAGAGGAACCACCTCCCATTGCCTTTGGAGGTGGACACCCCTAGGACACCCCCGTACCTGCAGCACCGTCAGGGGGGGCGATTTTCATGGGATATGGGGGCACATGGGCGGTGTCAGGGCCCCCGTCCTTGCAGGGGCAGGTGAAGGGGATCCTCTCCTGGTTACAGGCAAACTTGATGAACTTGCAGAGCTCCTCCTGCGTGAACATCTCCAGGGCACTCCAGAAGAACTCGATGTGCTGATCGGTCTCCATCAGTCCCACCTGGTACATGGTGTGTGCCTGAGGGAACAGAAAGCACATGTTCACTCCTGACCTCCTCTCTGCCTTCAGGAATCTTCCCCACTACACTTCAGATAAATACAAATCAATAAAATGGAGATGGATTTAAAATTTGATGTTAAAAAGCAAATTCCTTATTCCTCTCTGGAACAAGCCCCACTCCTATTACTTCCTGAAGCCAGTGAAATCTTAAAAAACTTCCTTGGGAGTAAAGAGATGTGTCCAAGTACAGACCAGAGTTCCCCAAGGATGTCCTGGCTGCATCACAAGCAGAAGATTACCCCCAACACCTTCCCACTGGATCCTCCTCTCCGTGTCACAGGGGGAGCTCGGCCAAACCAGCCATTCTTTGTACCTTGAGAAACTCCAGGTTGATGTAGGGTAGGCCACAGGTCCTGAGCTCCATCTCCAGGGGGGTGAGCGTGGTGAGGAGCTGCAGGGGGATGATGGAGCCCAGCCCTGCCCTTACTGCAGTCATGCACTCCGGGGTCTGTAGCTCCCGCATCCGCAGGCTCCGGATCGCGGCCGCGTACACGTCCTTGTTCTCCCACCTGCAGGCGCAGAGCTGGGATGAGGCAGGAACACCCGTAGGAGCCCTTGTGCCCCACCCCAGACCATCATGTACAGAAGCTGTTTATGAGGGATTCCACTTCTGAATAATCCAGAGTGAGCCATAAGCGCTTTGCATTCCGATGCTTCCCAGTTCAATTCCACTCTCTTCAGCTTCCTCCTCTCCTCTCCTCTCCCCCCTGCCTGTTTCTTCTCAAGCCTCACATCTGTGGCTGTTCCCTGAAGGCCACCCATAGCTGACTCCAGCCCTGCTCCTCAGCTCTCTGTTCCTTACAGAACCAAACAGCATCAATGATTCCAAATCCCTCCCAACTTTTCACAGAGTAAAGCTTTCCCAGAGCCCCCAGCTTCTCCCAAAAGCACCTCTGGAGAGCCTGGTGCTTGGAAAGTCACCCCAGAGGTGGTTCTTCCCCACCTAGGAGCCATGTCCTGCCCAGAAGGCTGTTCCTTACCCCACGGGGATGTGCCTCCCCCTGGGACACAGCTCCACCTCTTCCCCTGTCATGGTCAGGTAGGTGAATTTGCAGCAGGGTTTGTTGGGACAGTCGGGACTCTCTGTCGCCAGGTGCTGAGAGGCAATTTCCGCACACAGAGCTTCCAGTTCTGTCTCATCATTGATCTGTTGGGAAACAACCACAAGGGCCTGGTGACCAGCAGGGCAGGGACTCTGTCCAGGTGTCACCACAACGGACAACCCGCTCCAACAGTGGAATCCAGGAATTGTTTTGGGGATTCTGGTCTGGTTTAGCGGGTAAACATGTCAGCAGCCTTAATTCCCCTCTGCCTGGCAGCAGGGGAGGCTGAGAGGCTTCTCCAAGGTAACAGGGTGTAAAATCCTACAACACAACACTTCCTGACCCTGCTCCCATGAAAACCACCTGCCAGGATGGAGCCACTACTGAGGGTAGACAGCAGTTCCCTGCTGAGGGAACTGAGAAAAAGGAGGGAAAGGGAAAAAAACGACTTACATTTTCAAACTTTTTGACGTAGTTGTAGGTGAGGATGTCGGCTTCCTGGAGATCCACATCAGGATCCAGGGGCTCTCCCACCAGGGTCTTCCAGAAGGAGGGCAGGAGGTCCAGGGGCAGAGGAACATCTGCTCTGATGGCAATTCCCAGGAGCTGCCCAAAGAAATGGAACAGCTGCTCCTCGGCGTAGGTGATGGGGCTGGGAGTCAGGATGTACTTCCCCTTTGGAAAAAAACGGGTACACAGAGCAGGATTTAACAACTGACAGCCCTGAGGGGCCATGTGGTAACAGGCTGGTGGAAACCCTGACTGGAACCTCAAGAATAACGTTTATTGGCTACAGAAGGACCTGCAGAGAGCGGCAGGGAGGCTGCGTAATTTATACACTGATACCATGTTATCACTTCATCATCAAATCGACACTCTATTTGTTTTATGCTTGATATTTCAGTCTTTCAGTTGTGAGATGTTTCTGAAATACAGCCTGGATTTGCAGAGTCAGGTTTGATATACAGTTGGTCTTCAGCTGAGGGAAATAGCCTGTTTCCTACCTTGTGAATATTCCCAAGAAGGAAGGATCCCTCAACCACTGCGAATTCTTTGAGCCATAAGCTTTATCTTGTTTCTAAAGAACATCTACTGCACAAAATAAGACACTAAAAATGCATTAAATAGCATGGATGGAGCATCTTATTCTACTGGGAATGTGAATGACCTTCCTGGTGATATTCCTGGAGTAATATCTGGAGTTCACCAGTTTGGGACAGAAAAATCTCTATCCCAGACAACTGACCCCCATTTACTCTGAACTCTGACCAGGAGTCTTAATTCTGCTACATTTTGCATTTTCATGACTTGTCTCCTTCCCCAAGTGCCTGTTGCAGGTGAGGTGCAACAGGGATTCACCAAGAGCCACTCCCAGCTCCCTCAAGATGTGGGACCTGCCTGGTTACATGTGCTGGGAGGGGCTGCTGGTGTGAGGCCTCTCTCCGTCCCTCTAAACAAACGTGTTCCTCTCCCGTTCAAACCCAGCATCCAAAAAGAGAAAAACCACCTCATTTTTGGCACTGAGATCTCACACCTTGTTCTTATTGACAGCAGAGCTGGGGCACAGCAGGAGCAGAGAGAGCGAGGAGCTCTGGAGCTCTTTGCACACTTGCCAAAGGAAGTGACGGAAAGATCCACCTGGGAAAGAGACAGGGAAAACAAGGAAAATATTGATTTGTTTCCTGTTGAATTCCTGAGTGCTGCTTTGTCTTCCAGCACTCTGAGAATAGCAGAACTGTCTGCCAATAACCACCACAGACCTCCAAAAGAGAAGAATTCCCCTGGGAGAAGGCACCAAGGAGCCCCTGGTTCAGCTAATGGGTGCACACTCACAGGAATGTTCCTTTCCACATCAGACAGGAGGTGATGAGATGAGAAGTGTGTTTTGGACTCTTTGGCTCCATATTCCCCCACAAATCTCCAACAAGGACCACAACAATCAGCACAGACCACATGCATTTGGACAGCAGTGATTGATTTGCTGCTTTGACCGTGGCTGACACCTGCCTGGATACCCCAGCAATTATTCAACAGCTCTCCAAAGCTGAATTTCCTCATACTGTGTTTAAACTAGTCTCTTCCTGAAAATACAGCCTATGCCAGCAGAATAACAGTCAGCTTTGTCAGGAATTTGAATTGAATGTTGTCTAGTTTAAATTCGTAGGTGTTGTTTCAGTGCAATTTGGTTTAATAAAAATTGTATCATTAAATTCCATCATGATTCAAGTAGAAAAATAACTAATCATGTCGTGGAGAAGAGGGACAGATTATAGATCCCGTTTCATAAATTCCATCCTCTTGCAACAATTATGTGCAATATAGAGATGGTGCTGGGGAGGGAAAAAGGAGACACTGGACTGATCTGAATTTGGGTAAAATCAACAAGTCTAAACCCCTTAGGAAGAAGCCTGAAATCTGACTTGATTTCAGCTTGGCTGCATCTGTGAGGTGAAGGGATAAGAAGGTAGACAAATACAGAGAGGAAAAAGGAATGACAGGAACTACAGATCTGATCAGTAAGCAAGAAAACATCCTATTGAAAACACCCTAAACATTGCTTAGGGAAAAATATACATGTATGCTCCAAATAAGCAAAGAAATCCCCACGAGAGTATCTGCCATGAAAGGGCTGAAGGGCAAACTGAATCCTTCATTTTCATCCTGAGGTACTCACAATTTCCTGGGATCAGGCATGTCAGATGCCATTTACTATTTCCCTGTGCACACACAGAGCCCACAGAGCACCCAAGAGGCCGCATGCAGAAGGGGATCCCATTCTTTCCACCTGCAGGACTATGAACACTACGAAGGGAACGCTGCTCCCTGGGGTTGACAGGAGCATATGTGGTGAAGCCCTGGGCTCTGCCTGGTCCTGGTGAGCTGTCACCCCCACTTACTGGTGCCATGGACCTCCTCCCCGGTGAAGCGGATGTTGAAGGCGTAGGTGGGGTCCCCCCCACTGGCCAGTTTGACGCAGAGCTGGGAGGAGGGGACGCAGCCCAGCTGCCGCGCGGCCTGGCAGAAGTAGGAGTTCTCCGAGGAACGGATCTCCCCTGGGGAAACACACAGGGAAAAGAAACCCCCACGCTCAGAGCCTTTGCATTCATCAGCATCTGAGCTTGGGGAGAGCAGAGCTGACTTGTAACGGGTTTTGGAAAGGATCAGTGCTTCCCATACCTCCAACGATTTCCAGGGGATCGAGGGTGATTTCTGGGGCCGCGTGGTCGGCGGTTCTTTGGACAGTGGCATTGAGCACCCTGTTCATTACAGTGACTTTCGTGTCATAGAAGATTAAACCTGAAGAAACAAACACAGTACAGTTAATTCACCCTTCTACAATCTTCTTTTCTGAAATTCTCTAGTGGGCCATGGTAGAATAATAATTTCCCCTTCATTAGGTAGGTATCCATGGCTATCCACACTCTTTCAAAAAAGCATTCCATAGAATCCCAAAATGGTTTGGGTTGGAAGGGACCTTAAAGCTCATCCAGTTCCAGCCCCCTCCATGGGCAGGGACAGCTGCCACTAGACCAAGTAGCTCCAAGCCCTGTCCAACTTAGCCTATTTGTTAGTCATGTTTTCTGGAATAAGTGCACTGGGATAGAACACTGATGAACAGAACACAATTCCAATGTTCTATAAATAGATCCCAGCAACTCCACCACAACTTCTGTAAATAGAAACACTTTGCCAAATAGTTGTCAGACATCTGGGATGTTTTGACAGTAAAGCTTCAGGCAAGAAAACATGATAAAAAATAGGGCTGTGACACTGCCCCAAAAATAAATCTAATTTCTCTATAAAGAGAAACCTCTGAACATTCCTCTCTTCCCCATACTGGTTTACAAGGTTTTTTCCAGCTGGGCCAATAAAAAAACCTCCTTAACACACTGACATCTCTGGTGAATTCTGTATCATCTTCTTCAGAAGACAAATTTGGGAAGTGTAATGACCTAAATCTTGGGTTTGCTTGTTGTTGTGAAGGCTGTAAAAACCACTTTAAATGCTGATGCACGGCAAGTATTTTCTTGATCTCCCTAATTCTACAACTTCAATGACAAATTCCTGGAACTTTCACCTGATCTGTTGCTTGTTGACAACAATTTTAATTTATGGATGCTGCCAAGGAGACAAAGGAACATTGAAGACCACCCACAGACAGAACACGGGCCAGCTCCCTCTGTGATCAAGGGGCACAGTGTCTAACGACTTAATTGCAAGAATGATCTCCCTCTCCCTTAAAAATCAAAAGGAGCACTTTCCCTCCACAGTGCCCTGGGTTGATGCCGTGTTTGGTGCCCCCTCCCAGCCCTGCCAGCCACCTTTGGCCTCCTGCAGCAGGGCAGCGATGCTGTTTCCCGTACAGTCCGTCTGGCGCAGCTCCACCAGCGGCAGGAAGACGTTTCCAGCGTCGTGTTGAGGGCCTGGAGCAGAGCAAAGCGCAGGCGCAGGCTCTACACGGGAACATCTGGGGGGAACACCCAGTCAAGGACAGAAAGAGATCCCACACCTACTGCAAAGCCCATCTTCCCAGCAGGTTTGGTCCAGGAGCCAAACACAAGCTGTGTCTAAAGCAGTCCCTCTGATCCCAGCACTCGGGATGCAAAACCATCTGTGATGTTTCCTCCTGGATCCCTCTGGGTGTCTGAGTCCAGGATCTTTCATCATCGCTCAATTTGCATTACGTGGAGACCTTCTTAGAGGAACTTAGTGTTTAAAACAGGATTTAGGTGACTAAAGTCTGCCTAATCCAGAATGGAAATTCAGCCTTCCTTCCCTCTGCAAGCCAAACTCACCAGGTATTTCCTGCTCCAGCTTGATCTAGGAATTCTGTTTGGAGAGCAGGGAGCAGTTGCAGTGCATTCCTAACTCTGCCCAAACACATCCAAGGGAGTAGACCCAGACTCAGTGTTCCCTCATCCCACCAAGGCTCCAAGCTCCAAGGAATGTCCCTACCCCTGGGGACAGCCGGGTGGTTCAGGAGCACTCTCCAGTCTTCCACTGGAAAAGGCCTCTATGCAAACAATCCATACATACTCAACAAGCAGGCAATCCTGGGATCTGCTGCATCAGCTGGATCCAGATACACCTCGTGGGGATGGAGCCGTGCTGGAGTGATGGCCAGGTGACGGCACAGCCTGTTGATGTACTGGACAAGGGCCACATCCATCTCCAGGGTCCACTTACGGGACGCTTTCTGGGCATGTCTGGCATCGATGCAGGCACACCTGGAGGTGAGAGGTGTAAAATCTGGTCAAACCAAGCCCTACACTGCTCACTAAGAGCATCTGGAGAACCACACGTGTTGTAAGAACTACCTGGAGATGAGCTCTTCTGTCTCCTTAAGCAGAGCTGTTTCATTACAAAAATTCCAGTCCGAGGACAAGAACTGATTTATCCCCCATTTTTCCTCACTGTTATTAAATAATTAGGAAAAAAGGAACTGCCTATTAAGCTCACTTAGTGCACTATCTCCTCTGCAGAAGATATGGGGAAAGGAGCTATAACAATTAGCTTGTGGCCTGACACAGGGAGATAAGGAGAATTCATTTAAGGGACTTTATTCTTGTACAAGATTAAGAAATTAACTGTTCCCTCTTCTACATAATTTCTGACCCAGTAAGAACCCTGCCAGTTAAACAATTACCCAGTGCACTGATTGTGGAAGGAAATCAGAGACAGATGGAGCTACAATTCTCATTATGATAATTTATTATCCAGTGTGGAAGCTATAAAGGACACTATGGCATCTGATTTTCTTGACTATGCTACAAATAGTCAGGAAATGCATTTGGACAGCATTTGGACAGCACAGAGACTCCTTCAAAGCATGTTTTGAGAAAATAACCAATTTTATTGACAGGCCTTGCAGCCATGGATGGAAATTGGAGTGTTAAAGCTACTTGGAGCAGGAACCCTTGGGATCAAGATTATTAAAGTGAGCACAATGAATCAGTATCACATTTACAAAAAGATGTGCAAAGTTTACCTTTCAAAGTGCAGGTCATACCCACAGGAGAGGATGCTCTCCACACACTGCGGATGTCCTGCTGGAGCGGTCCACCACAAATCTGTGGAATCCATCCAGGGTCAGATACTTCTCCTCAGGAACTGACAGCAAAGATGAGACCAGCAAACAGTGAATGACTCGCCCTAAAGTTTACACCCCACACAGGACAAGGGGATGGCTGCTTCTTCCAGCTTTGTCCTGGTTCTCCCATCCCATCCCATGGATCGTTCCAACCATCACAATGTCAGGTCCAACCTTGTTCCCTCCTCAAGGACACAAGTCACCCACTACCCTCTGGGACAGCTCCATCTAACCAGGTATCAAGGATCCACATTTGGCTGAATGCTCAGATTCCCAGCTTCTGAGCTAACCTGGCATTTCCTACAGGAAGAGCAGAGTCCAAGCTCATGTCTGTTCACCTCTTCCACCTGACTAGAGAAAAATTCCAAGCATAAACCCCTGTCAGGGCATGGCTGTGCTGTCTCCTCCATGGATACACTTAGGAGGTATCTGAAGCTTCCCTTTCAAACCAGTTTCCCTTTTGTAACTTAGAATTTCCAACATAAATTTAGAAACACGATTAAAACCCACCTAGTTCAAGCCCATGATATCCCAACTCCCCACTACAAAAACCCTTGAGACCACACTCCTGAGGAAGTTCTCTACTCAATGTATCCACACAGTCTACACACTCTTGGATGAATGGCATGAGCACAGTTTGCTCTCACACTCACAAGCCCAGATTTAGAGATAAAAATAAACCCAGCATTTTAAATCACTCTTTCAAAAACATTAAGTTAGCCTCGTTAAAAACAAACCAAATCTATCACGATGTCATATAAATGTCATAATAATTTTTTTTTCTACTATGTAAAACCATAAAAAATTCTCTCCGGCTCCTACCTTCCTGTTTCTTTGTGGGAGACTTTTCGGGGTCCTTCTCTTCAGGTTTACTCTTCTCAGGAGATTTTGGCTTTACAGTAGGTTTCTTCTCACTTAAGGCTGTTCGGCTGAGGGACAAAGGTGAATATTAGGATCACAAATTTCTTTCATTTCTCCACAGAATCCCAGAATGGTTTGTGTTGAGAGGGACCTTAAAGCCCATCTGGTTCCATCCCTTGTCATGGGCAGGGACACCTTCCACTAGACCAGGGTGCTCCAAGCCCTGCCCAACCTGGCCTTGACTCAAGGGTTCAAGAACCCAAAACATTCCTTGAGGGTCTTTTATAATCCCAAAGTTGCCTTTCCCTCTTCCAATCCATAGAAATATGGAGGGAGAGGGAATAAAAAAATCTGGATTCTAATAGAGAAATCAACTGTTTCACAAGTGCCAAAAGGCTGAAGACACCAACCTGACACTGTTGAGCATGGACTTCTCCTTGGTAGGGGGTTTGGTGACCGGGCGCTTGGTGCTCACCACCTTCACCGGGTGCTGCTCCTTGCCCGCCTTGTTGTACTTGCTCTTGTCAAATTTGGGCTTGGGCACCCCATACTTCCTTAAAATCTTCCAACAGAGAAAGGGAACGATTAGCCAGTGCTCTCAAGTGGCACAAAAAGACGCTGCAAACAGTTTTCAAAGTGTTACCTGGGTGAGCTGATCCTCGAGCACCTTCTTGGGAGGGCGGACGTTGGTGAAGAACACGTGTAGGAGGTTCCCAGGAGTCTGGGAGTTGATCTGCTCCTTGCTGAGGTAGATGTCAGACACCTTGATGGGCTTGGCTGGGGTCAGGCTCAGCATTTGCTCAGAATGGACACAGCTTTTAAAGATTTCTGTGAGGACTTCTCGAGCACCTGGGACCAATTTCTCACCTAATAAAAAAAAACAAACAAACAAAAAACCAGCAATATGGTATAAAATACCCTGACAATTCTATAGAATTTGCAATGTGAAAAATATATTTTGCATTCAAATATTCTATCACATGGCACTTGCTTTGACACAGAAAATCACTTTCGTAGGGAAAAAAAAAAAAATCACTTTTGTAAGGTAAAAAGTCACTTTTGTAGGGAAAAAAGTCACTTTCACAGGGAAAAGGCTGACCCTTCTGCACCCATTTATGACAGAGAACAAACTGAATGCTTTCTCCTGTTTTGGCCACATACTGTAATTATTATTTGAGTGGGAATGAAAAAAGTAAGACTATTTATGATGCCAGTATAAAAATTATGTGGTGTAGACAGACAGCAACACTTATCAGCTGAATTAGTAAGTCAACTGAACTTCCTCCAAGTATTATCCTTCCCTGATTCAGGATTCTGGCCCATTCCAGATGTTTTAGGATCTGTACAACTTTCATGCTCTTAAAGAATATAAATTACTCCTTGTTCTACTTGACCAATTTCTACTCTAAAGTTATGCTGTGTCTAACAGTGGTAAATTATCACAGTGGTTATTTTCTCAAAGAAGTCCCTAAACAATTCAATCAGTAGTTTTTTTGGATTGACGAGGAGTTTTTTGGTGGTTCTTTGTTTATTTATTTTTAATTTATTGTTTGATTAGCTGTGAGGACAGCTGAACCGTGTTCAGACTGCAAATGGCTGCTGGAAGGAGGAAACTTGCTGTGAAACTCCTCCCTGTCACCCCTCAATTAGTGAGTCCCACTGAATCAAGGAGAATCTGAGCCCTGTACCCCAAAAACTCCCCCAGTACAAGTGAGGTATTTGCCCATGTGAAACCACATACCTTTTATTGATTTATCATTGAAATAATCTTCTAGTGCTGGGCTCCCTTGGGTGTCAAATAAACTCTGGTTTACAGTAGAAACAGTTAAAATCTCCTCAGTTGACATCTCCATCAGCTCATCTTCACCATCCAGGCTGGACAGGCCAATGAGGTCACTGCTGTTGAACAGGCTGGCTCGGATTTTCTCTATTTTAGCTCTTGACCTTATCTGTAAAATAATGAAATTAGTTAACAGGAACTCTGAGAACACAAATTAACTTCCAGTTACATGGATTTGGGTTTTAAGCTTTCTCCCTCCCCCTTACAGATAAGCACTATGCTGCTCTTCCAACTCTTCTACATCAATAATTTGATATCAAAATTCAAGTTCAGCCCAGAAAACGTCATTTAAAGATCATCAGGCCACTGAAATCCCCAAGATGGGAGTTAATGAGACACAGCTCTGAACCAGCTATTCCATGTCTTAGTTTGGAGACAGCTCTTGGAAACATCAAGAAGCAGAAGGTGTCAGACAGGTAACCTGTCATTATTTATAACTCTACAGTCCCTGCTTCAATTCTCCACTCAGAAAAGTCTTAATTAGCACAGGGCTTGAAGCCTCAGCTGCACAGATTGGGAAGAGAAACAGTAACTTCCTTATATTCCCAAAATAACAGCACTGTCAGAGCAGCTCCAGACTCGGAGTGGTTTCCATGTGAACACTGGCAGCTTTCTGGACACACTTCACGGGTTATTTCAACCCTGGGGGCTTCGTGTAAATTAACAGCTCAAGAATAGCAAGAGTTTCCATCTGAACAGGCTGATTTTCTTCCAAAAGGGAAACTGATACAATCCCAGACTACACAAAAACATCTCTCCCTTCCCAGGCCATCAGGAATGGCTGTGCTTTTGGAAGCTCCTGATAAATCTGCAGTTGCTGGTGTAAGGACAGAGAAGGTTCTCGTGCAGAGTCAAAAACCTGCAGCGATCCAGCATCGATGGCAACCACCCACAATGCTTTTAAAATTCATTTGCAGCCACACATCAACAAAATTTATCATCTCTCCTCAAGCAGCTTTATAGAAGAATCCATAGATGGTTCAAAATCTGTGAAAATGTGCTCATTAAACATTAAATAATTGCCTTGTGGGTCAAACCAAAAGGACATGAATCTCTAAATCCATCTCAGCAGTAGCCAGTAGTAAGTCTTTGACATGAGAGAGGAAATGAATAACACTTCCCCTTTACATATTCTCCCAGCCTCCTGAAACCAGAAGTTTAAAGATTTCCTAAACTGAAAACTGCACTGGCTGCTGAGTTTAAGAGCCACCAATTTGCAATCCTCCAAGAATTTAATCCCTTAGGAATTCATTTATGCTCTTGGCTTCAGCAACACCTTGTGACAATGAGCTCTACAAGAACACACAAGAGTTCTTCCTTCCTTCCTTCTGCTCTAAAATTGCTGCTTGATAACTCCACTACTTGATCCCCTCTGTTCTCTGAGAGACACTGAATGTATCTGACACTGTGAATAGTAGAAAGTCAGTGCAGAAGGAAATTTGGAGTCCCTCAGCCATCCTGTCCAAGCTGAGAACTCCCAGTCTCCCTGGTCTCACGTGCCCTTTGACACACACTTATCCTGCACCCAGAAACCAGCTCCTAGAGTCAGATCCCATTCTCCCAGAACCCCCTTACTCCAGAGGCCCCTCTCCTACCTCCACCACAGCAAAGCCCTTGATGGGCCGTGACAGCAGGGGCTGGTTGTCCAGGGATGTGACCGTGTACATGGACCCCACGTCCGACACCGATGCCGTTTCCACATTGTCGAGGGGTTCCCCAAGGCTGCCAAGGCTGCCCAGGCTCCCAGTGCTGCAGTGGGAGAGATCCAAACTCTCCTGGCTGGAAACAACATGTGGTTGTTCCAGCAATCCAGGTGGGATGGCCAGTTCCAGTCCTGCTTGGAACTGGTCCACGGAGATGTCGCTGACGGTGCGGGATATCCCCTGGGAGCTGCAGAGGGAAGCCTGGCTGGTGGATGCCGAGGCACTGACGCTCATGGCAGGGGTGACACTGCTGGAGCTGCTGATGTCCAGACTGTCTGCGCTGCTGGAAACAGTTGGTTTCTCCAGTTCAGTTCTGCATTCGCCTCCTTCTGCTTTGTCCTTGATTTTTTTTGGATCCTCTTCCTGCAAAGGGATGTAGATCTCATCTTTGAAGACCCCCCCGTGGGCATTGCAGGCCTTTCTGATGGCACTCCTGACCGTGCCCTCCTCCAGGTGGGTGGGGATCCCTGAGATGACGAGCAGGCGGCTGTGGGCCGTGGGACCCACCAGGGCCTGGCAGGCGTCTGCCACCGCATCGTTTGTCACTCCCAGCCCCTGGGGATCCTTTTTGGTCAGGTGCCTGAGGATTATGAGCAGAGTCAGTGCTCTGTGGAACCACAGCATGTCCTCAGGCTTGCTCCCTCCGATGCTGAGGAGCGCGGCGTCCGTCTCGGCTGCTCTGGACGAAGCCCTTTTCCCTGAGGACGACGTCTTTTCCCGCTTCATTTTGACCTTTTTCCGCTTTGACAGCAAGCTTGGACTCTGTGGTGTCTGTCCCGGAGAGGATGAAGATGAGGATGAAGAGTCACTGAGATTTGGGGCACTTGTGGACGATATCACATTGGCTGTGACACTCATGTTGATGGGCAAGGTTACTTCTGCCACAGCGAGGCAAACTTCCATCAGGGCATGGAAGTACGTGGAGAACCTTCCCTGGTCAGCCACTCCAACCCCAGAACCACCACAGGCATTCCCAGACACCCAGTTCTGGGTTTCCTCATCATACAGCTTGTGAAGCTCTGACTGCAGGGCCATGAGCATGGCCAGGCAGGGGTTGAGCTGCAGGGCAATGGAGGACGACAATCCTGCTGGATTCTTCTTCTGCTCCAGGTTGTGGATTTTGCGAAGCAACTCAGCCAGGAGGTGAAATATTAATTCCTTCACACACGCTGCCATATCAGTGGTCCAGAGGAAGTTCCCTGTGTGAGAAAGGCAAGACATGGGGTCAGCAGTGTTTCACTGCTTTATAACGTGAGTTGCAAAAGTAACACTAAAAAAAGCACAACAAAAGCTCGTTTCAATAGCTGCACATCTGCAGCAAGAAAGACAGGAAGGGTATTCCAAGAAGTGCAGTCAACAGAAAACTTCTGGAGTTCGAAGAAAATTTCAATACAGTGGAAGAACTCAGAAAATTACAACTGTCATTTTTGTTTCCTAAACTCTCCACCTGAGCCAGCACATTGTCAGTGCTCATCACTAAGGAAATACTGGATACTCACCTAAGAATTCCACTACTTGCAAGAGAACTGAAGCAGGAATAGTGTCCAGTTCATCTTCTGATTTTCCATCCCCATCTTCTAATTTCCAAGTTAAGAGCTGTTCTGTGAATGCCATTGCCAGGGGGAATTCCAGGGGAAGGGAATGCAAGACCAACACAGCTCCAGGAGGAGGAGACACTCCTACAAGGTCAAAGACAACACTTATCATGAACCTAAGCATCAGTAAAGTGAAAGTATTAACATTTAGGATTTTTTCGAGGCTAAATTTATGTTAAGTGAGAATTTTCCCTATAGTACCTTGTAAGAAACATATAGGAATGTTTCTCCATAATGATAAATTGATAAGATTATAAATGTACAGAGAACATTTTGTTCACATAACAATAGCACAGAACAATTCTAAGCCTGTACATATCTAAGCAGATATAAGATTTCCCCAAACCATTTATTTGTAGTGTGATGTGTCTGATGAGTACTGAGGTGCTGTAAATTCAGCAAAAGAAATTAAGGACCTCCAAGAGAAGAACTTACTGCACCTGGTCACCTTCACAGCTGTAAATCCCACTGTCTTTCTTTGAGGTGAAGAGTAAAAAGAATATTATTGATTTCTCTTGTTTGAGAAGCTGGGGTGACCTATGTATTGCTACACTGCACATTCATTACTCTGTATTAGAGGCCCTCACAATCACTTACAAAAGGAAAAAAAATAATCTCCATCTGAAACAGCATCTCAGGCAGCAACAGCACTAACATGAACACTGCAGAATGAGTATTTTGAATAAAACGTTCTGATTAAAAACACTGCTTGTTGAACTCCTGGAATATAAAAATCAGAGGGAAAAAACCCCAGATCCTAAGGGATTTAACAGGACTAACAAAGATCAGAATCAGGTGGTTTCCAATGTTTATAAAACTCAGGATTTTTGGTTAAGAATGATTGCAAATTTGTGGTAGGAATCCCTTCTCCAAAAATCCTGCCATAACCACTGGCAGGACTGGTGACAAAACAGGAAGGTGCTACAGAAACAATGACGATTCTTCTGAGAACACAGTTAGAGAGGGTTTGAAACTGTGTTTAATGTTGTTGTTATTTTTTACCCAGTTTGATGTGCACCTTGTGTGTGGGGGTGATGACTGAGGGGTACATTCTTACCTAGTTTGATGTGCACCTTGTCTGTGGGGGTGATGACAGCTGGGTACTGGTTGGTGGTGGGGGGTGGTGTGAGGCCGGTGTTGGTCGGGGAGGCATCCCGGGGGTAACACACGGCCTCGATGAGGTTCAGCTGCCCATTCCTCTTCACTTTGTGCCCCAGCCCATACACCAGCACCCGAGCCCAGGGGGCTTTGTACAGGGATGAACTGAGAACAGAGCAGGAACAGTCTGGTCAGGCTCTAACCAGCTTTAAAAATCTAAAAAACTAAGTAACTATGTCCTCAGGGTTACGGGCTCAGTGACATGTCTTTAATCTCTGCCACTCCAGGTCCCTCAGTTACTCACTCTTTGCGGAATCCAGACTGACTTTCCTTACAGGACACAATCACAAATGCAGCCCCAGGGAAGTTAACATCCATGTTGACTTTGGATTCTGAAATTGGGAATTCTTCAGCAGGAAACTGTTCTGGCGCTGCCTGTAACAGAACATTTCATAGTGAAGGATTCCAAACAGCAGCAAACCATCTCCCTCTTCTTTATTTAAATAAAATACAGCATTGCAAATAAAGAGACAGCATGAGATCAATTCATGTGATGCAGAGTATTTGCTACTGCTTGTGTCTTTAGTGTCCACTGTGATCAGAAGAGGAATTTAATCCATTCAGGGAAACAACTCCATGTAAGGGACAGTATTATGGAAATTAGAATCACACTTAAAGCAATGGCTCCTTAGAAAGAAACCCAACACTGCTCATAAAACATGACTAAATATTGCACCTGCAAAAAGGAGCAGATCTGTTTCGTGAGGTCCAACAGACTCTCCTCTCCTTGGTGCAGCGTCCGAGTAATGGCCACGGTGAGCCACTCCCTGATGGCCTGGGAATTGCCCTGGTAGAAGAGGTCTGTGGCAGCACAGGTCTGGGAATGGATGCAGTGTTGCAAGGACTGGGCCAGAAGGATAGAGCTTGAACTGATTGTTCCATCTGTAATAACAAGGGAAAGATCCCAAATTTGGAGATCACTTTAACATGTTAATGCAGCCTGTGACACACTTGGTGGAAAGAAGCTTCAAAACACGTGAAAACAGAGGCTTGTGGAAAACTCCTCCCAAAGGTCAGCAGGAGAAGGGATCCACCTAGGACTAGATTTGCAGCCCTGCCCCAGTTGGTTGTGGATGGGATGGCCCTCTAAATGCCAGCTGTGCTCTTCTCCTGCCTCAGCCCAGCCCCTGGAGGGGTCTGGCAGGGAAACACAGAGCTGTGGAATCACCCTGCCTGTTCTGTCCCCTGGGTGAAGGCAGGCAAACTTCAGTTTATTGTACAAGTACAATGAGGAAGAGTGACCAGAGGTAAAAACAGCTTCATCTGTTCTCAAGCTTTCTCCACACAGGAACCAGATCACTTTTGGGCAGTCCCAAGTGGGTCTCAAGCCTTGACACCTCATGGATGTCATCCTTCAGCTAATGGGAGAAGCCAAGGGAAACTAAAGTGCAGAGCACAAAAGAGTGGGTAATTCACGAAAATGCTGGTTTGGAAACTCTGTGTGTTAGCAGGACTTGAATTAGACAAACTTTAAAGAGGAAAAACTGAATTAAAGCTGGTAAACTGGTTCTCAAAGCCATGTAAAGTAGTGCTGTACTCTGCAAGGGGATCGCTTCCAATGAGGCTCTGTTAGAGGTAGCCAAGTTTCAAAGATATTGGAGGAGGGAACAGGACTCTTTCCAATGGTAAATGATCACTTTCTATTATTAATAGCCTATATTTAGCACTTCCTACTTCCTCCTTATGCTTCAGCCACATTACACACATTTCTCTGCATGCAGAAGAGCTTTGTCACGATAATTGTCTTTGTCAACACTCACTTGAATGAGCCAAAGATTATTTTCCATGATTCAGCACAAACATTCTCTAACCAGATCTGTGATTCCAGCAGGAAAAGGACAAACCACTTTGTGAAATGAAGAACAGTTGAATTTTGAAAAGTGTGAGACCCAACTGGCATTTAGTTTTAGTACCCAGGATTAGAACTTTAATAAAAACAATCTCAATTCCTTACCAGTATCCCACACAGATACTCCCTTCACTCCCCAATAAACAGAAGACCACAAGTGACAAAGGGAAAGGAGCACACTTAGTGGGATCCTAGGAGGGACTCTTACCTCTCTTGAACACTTTTAGTTAGATTATTAGCAAGAATTTCAGTTTAGAACCCTATACTAATGTCAGGAGTCCATTGAGACATTTCTTAAATACCATCATTATTAACCAACTAATAAAGAAGCATCAAACTAACTATATTTTTTTGTCCCTAGAAAACCATTGTACCTCAAAAGAACTGTGATAGAGTGTTTACCAGGAAGAGGTGGTGCAAGAAGCTGGTTGGAGAGCAGCTGCAGGTGCTCCAGGGTGATATCCCGGATGGCAGGAATGTGGAAGAGCCGAGTAAACATGTGGGGAGATTTGGGGGCAAAAATGTTGAGCAGAGCCATCCGACAGTAGAGCTTGGCCAGGGCAGCTTCACTCCTCAACAGTTCTCTAGGGAACACAAACATGAAAACATCCAGTTCTTCTCCACAATAAACCACCTGTCCCTGAATCCAGATACACCTCATTTTTTACAAGGTTCCAGTGGACCCAAAGCTTCCTTATTCACTTAAGACAGCACTCAGTCCATCTAATTCTGGGAACAAATGAGGGCACATGGATTAGAAACCAACTCTTCAAAGTCAGTCAAGACTTCTTAAACTGCTGGGCAGCAACTGGCTGAGGGTACAAAAACTGAAGGAAGGTACTGTTAGATCAGCACATGTAAAACCACTTTCACAGGACTAAGTAAAATCCTGTCAACAAGACAATAAAAATAAATTTTCTTTATTGCCAACCCCCCCCCAAAACCCTCAGGAAAAAAACCCAAACAACCCAAAATCTCACTACCCCCATTAAAACATGAAGATTTAATGAATCTTTGTCAGCTTTATCCAACAACTCCAAAAAGATTCAGAAGTTTATAATGCCTAAAATAATGTTGTAGTAGATAACTGTATTATGGGAAATGCTACAGACCAAGTCAGTTAATACAAATTCAGACAAAACAAATGCCTTGTAACTACATTTCTTTTTCACCTGTGAATTTGTATGTTGGTGTTATCCAGGGTAACCAATCCATTGGTTGCAGTCCTCCTGTATCCTGCAGGTGGCCTTTCCAGCATGTCAATGGGATACCAGTACCTCACCAGAACTCCCTCACTTCGGAGATAGGTCTCTACTTGTACCAGTTCATTCACCTGCAACACCAAACCCAAAACTGTCAACAAACCCAATCATGATAACATTTTTATTCCTTCAAATCAGCATTCCAAGCATTTGCTCACAATGTGTGATGCTGATACATGAAAAGCCCTCCCAATGTACCTTTACTCACCGAATCAACATCCAGAACAACACCGTGAAGACCAAATGTCTTCAGCATCCCCCGAATAGCAAACTTGGGTAAAGCTGTTCCCACAGCACTGCTGGTGACATTGTTGCTGTCAGGAGAGCGAGTCACCACTGTGAGACCTGGCCAGGAAGGGACAACACAGCTTTTAAGGCACAGCATTTTCCTCAGACTGACCGTTTCTGCAGTAGATCCCAAATATCGGAGCCCCCGAGCTTTTCTTTTCCCCCCAGGATCCTTTTTGCTGACCTTACCTTTCCGTACTTTATCAATTGTGAACTTGTTTGCCTCATCTTTGATGTCCTCGATGGTGGGAAGGTACAAGTCTCTTGGGATGCCCCCGTTTTCCTCATAGAGGAATTCCACAGTTTGCCGGGCTATATCAACCATTCCTGGCAGAAAGAAGGGAGTGAAAGTTATTTTCCCCAGACACTTGAAATTTGTTCTTATTCTCATTAAGATCCCAAGCAGGTATCTAATTACCTAAATATTCTTTCAGCCAGGCTGATACATAGAAATTGGAGCTTTCCCAAGGAAGGAGAGCTTTTCCTGAGCTTCTCATCAGGGCTCAGAATTCCTACCTCACTCTTACTGCGACTTTCCCACAAACAGGTTGTCCTGCCAGACCTGCATCCATTTACAAATCTCCCGTTATTATTGTGTTCCTCAAAAGTTTTGCCTTGGTGTCATTACAGACAGAAAATGCATGTGAGTAATTTCTTCCCCAACTATTATTCCAAAGTATTTCTGTACCCACATCACAACAAATCACACCACTATTTCTAAAGTAACTTCCTCTATTTAAATAGTCCAACTTAAGAAAAGTGTTAAAGAGAAATCATGAGCCCCAAACAAATTCTAAGCACTGCAGGGAAACAACAAGTGATTTTTTTTAGATTTAAATTTTCCAGCCCTGAATACAGTAAAACATGAAAGAAACACATGTTTTATCTCACACTTCCTGCACATCATATAAACCAATGTGCATAGAAATAAATACAGCCATACCTAACTGGAGAGCTCCTTTAATCTGATCCAGCCCAGATTTCCTCTCAGCCTCATTACGGAACCTTCTTCGAATTGTAGGGAAAACTTTAGTTTCCCAGGCTTTAACCAAGAGGGCATAGTGGTCCTCCTACAAAGACAGGAAAACCAAGAAGAGAGAAGTTAATAGCAGCTATATTTTTGTTAGAGAAGCAGGAAAAACTCTTGTGTGGCAAAATCTAAAAATCTAAATTACTATCTGTGTTTTCAGTCTATAAATTACAGGAGGCAAGAGTTTGCCACGTTCCTCACCCGGGGAATATCGTCGTCATCATCATCATCGCTTTCATCATCTGCAATTGGAGGGGGGTGAGGATCAGGACCTGAGGTGATAAAGTTCTCATAGCTCAGCTCCATTTTATAGTGGCAAGATGTGTCACTGTCATATTCTGCAAAACACACAGGGAGATAATGAGATCAGAATGCATGCAAAAATATTCCATGAAATTTGAGATATACGGCATTCCACGGCCTCCAATCAGTCAGTGGGAATGTAATGCCTGTTGACACAGCACAACCAATTGGTTGATTCAACCAACTGTAACATCCTATTGTATTCCCAGCCCTAATGAGATCATTTCTCATTGTAGCTCCATTAATTAAGGATAATTTGCGCATCCATACAGAGGAAGACCAAAGAAGGATTTTTTAATTGCCTTGTCTAAAATCAGATAAGCACAGATTCGACAGTGCTTAAGAGGCAGTACCAGGCTGGGCTTAAATCCTACTTAATTGATTGTAATTTCTGCCCAAAGAGATTTAAATATTAATTATCACTTTACGTTGTTGGGCCGTGGCCACGGCTGCGATCCTGCAGGGGGGCCCGTGGGTGCCGGGGTCGGAGGCGATGCTGGTGCCGGCGTCATTGTCACTGTCAGAGGCCATGGCAAAGGGCAGGGCCTCGAAGTTGGCACTGATCTCCTCGGCCAGGTCGATGCACAGGTCGGCAGCGTTCCGGTGGGCCTGGCCCTCGGCAAAGGCAAACTGCCGGGAGCCGAAGTTAGCCCGGACCTTGGTGTTCTGCAAGGAGATGCACATCAAAGCATTGGGGATTGGTTTGCAGCCATAAAACCTGTATTACACAGCTCACTACTATTGCTTGCTAAGTACCTTTGTGCAAGACTCCTAAAAATGTAGTTTATTCGTTCTTTGTTAAGAGCTTCAAGAGAATGAGGTGAAGGGTATTGCTATCAGTGAAAATGTACTGAGAAAGAGGCACAACACCTGACAGCCAGTCACAGCTACTCAGGAGCCTTGAAACCATTCCAGAAGGTTGATACTGTGTCAAAGGAGATGAGGAAGTGGAAGAAAAGATGAAGAAAGGGGCCTTCTGAGACCTCTGAGTCAAATTCAGGAGGGTTGTCAGGGGTGTGGTGAGGGTGGTGCTATGGGAGGGACGGTTTTGGAAGAGGGTGTAAGAGATGAGGTCATGTCCAAATACTGTAATTAGAATCTGAATATTGTACTCAGATGATAGCACAAACTTGTAAAGCCTATGCAACTCAGTGTGCTCACAATCTTCCTGTGCACCTTGGTGCTATAATAAAGGAGTGCTTTTTGCCTTTAATACTCAAAAATAGTCCAGGGAATTATTTCTCTGACTTTAGGCAACAGATTTGGTCCTTCCCTTTGCTCTTTTTTTAAAAATACCTCAGCCAAAGGGATAAGTTGATTCCATCTCCCTGCCACAGGGGTTCCCAGCTATCAGGGAAAGCATTAAGCTGCTCAACACAAACTTTGAACTTGCCTTTTTTTCAGCCTTTGAGCTGGGTGGGAATACTAACAGAGGGGCTACTGGCACAGAATAACAGCATCTCATCAGGCCAGCTGTACATTACTGGGCTAATGGGCAGAAAAAATTCAAAATCATGCCAAATTGCACCTGGAAGGACTTATGAAATACCTCAACCCAACTCCAGGCAGGTAAAAATTATTAGGTTATGGGTTTGATCCCCATATGGGCCATTCACTCAAGAGATGGACTCGATCCTTGTGGCTCCCTTTCAACTCAAAATATTCTGTGATTAATTTACTTCTTATAGATAGGTAAGCAGGCTCAATACTTTATGCTTTTAGTATTTCTGAAAGTATATCAAACAATATATTTCTGTTACAGCTTGCCTTTTTCTGAATGTGGACAACTGGCCACATTCCACCAGAGACATCCTCCAGGTACGGCCCGAGTCGCTGCCCACAGTATGTAAAATAAACTCTGCCCTTTGCTGGCTGCCCTGGAGGAGGGGGAGTTCCTTCTGTCCTTTCCCATCCAATTCCTGCTACGTCACCTGGAGAAAAATATAAAAAGAAGGATTTAATTGGTTTTCTCATCCGCTGTTTCCCTGACATTTAGAGGATTTTCTGATTTAGCAGATAAGTATTTTAGCTAAGCTCTCACATACCAGGAGAGAGAGTCACATCCAGTCTGACACTCTTCCACTGCAGCAGGCTGGAGCCATTGTAATGCACTGCTCGCCCATTGCTGAGGAGCAACAAGGAGAAAAATTAACCAGAGCACTGAAACAAAGCAGGATTCCAACCCACTGCCAGCTGTGAGAACGAAAAGGCAACTCAACTCTCTTTATTTTGCAAGGATACTCTAGTCCATCATTTTAACATTTCAGTTAAAAAGAGCATGTTGCCTACTATGTGTTCACAGTACTCCTCCCTAATCTGCTTCCAAATGTACTGAGCATCACCAGGATTTCTGATGTGCATTTCCAACATACTTGTGGAAGAGACAGGTGCCCACAGGGTTTGTCCAAGCACCATCCCGTTTTTCAGCTTCTGTGGCAAATCCAAATGAAACTATTGGTCCAGTGTCATCATCTGTATCTCCATAGGACACTACTTCAATTTCCCAGTAGAATGATGGTGCCTAGAAATAAAAATAAGAATACTTTTTAAAAAGAATAAGAGTACTTTTTAAAAAAAATATATTTCTGTTACAGCTTGCCTACAAAATGTAGGTAAAAAAGGAAATTTCTTTTTTTTTTTTTCCTTTGTTGAATACTGAATGACACAAACTGCTGGAGAGTTGTGAGTTCTCACCTGCACTGGAACTGGTGAGGTGGCATAGATGAAGGTGCCCCGAGGGAGCCCCCCCCCTGCACTGGGATCAGCCAGGAAGGTCACAGCTGCCAGGTGTGAGGAGAACATACATGCCCTCACTGGGGGAAACACTCTGGAGGGGCTCCACGTGATTTCTTTGGGCTGCAAACACAACAGAGCAGTTTATTCTACCAATTACAGCTAAATTCATCCTCTGAAATCCAACCACACACTCTTTGAGGTGCACATTTAATGCAACAGCCACAACTGCAGCCACGTCCCACCACAGAAATTCACATTCAATGAAATGTTTAAATAAGAATCCAACCAGTTTGGCTCCACCAGCACAGGCAGACCCTCTGCACCCAGTGGGTTCACAGAGGGCAGAGGACTTTGAGCTGTTTCTGTGCTCACCTGCCTTCTGTCTGCCTGGAGGGGAGGAGGGGGAGGTCGAGCACAGTCCCGGTACAACATCCGTAACCTCTCACACTGCATTTCCACCACCAGCAGCCTCTCCCCTGCAACAACAAACCACACTGAGGCATGAGCTTCCAGCAAATTAGTTACTGGAGTCCAACAATGTCATCTTAACACAGGAATAAATATGACATTCACACTTAAGAGATTCGATCAGTCTCACCTAAACAACAAAACCAGGGGCAAAGTCTAATGCAAGTGTTTTCCTCATGATTAATTTATATTTGGTTAGCAAAGACACTTATATTAATTAAGATATAAAGTTCATTTTAGTGAGCAAGTTTAATGCCCAGCAAAGGCAGGAAGTCAAAAGAATCTATGCCTACTATCAAAAAAAAAAAATCAGTGCTCCCCCTTTTACACTGGAGATCATTGGTAATCACTTGGCTCCTGCCCTAAACATCCTTTGCTTTAGCCACTTTTCCTCTGACATGTTCTTAAAACTTGCCCTTGAACAAAGACCTCTGCTGGGCCCACTGCTTATCCTTAAACAAGAGGGAAGGAAACTGAGAGCTCAGTGATAAGAAAGCATTGTAAAAAACAGCAAAAAGATCATAAAAAGAAAACATATGGTGACGTCAAGGAATACAGGGTAGGATACACTGGAAGCAAGAAAAGTGGAGAGAGTTCAGAAAAGACATAGTACCAGGACTGGCATCTTCTGTGATACAAAGATCAGGTCCTGGCCTAAATTTATGCCTAATGTTTAATGATTTAGTGTGATTATTAGCTGCTCTGACATCAGCAGCTCTGCAGCAATGACAAGACACGCTGTACTGTGCCAGTTCCTAAACTCTGAGTAGCTGGAGGACAAAACACTGCAATGACTTTAAAAGCTGTTCTGTTTCTGAGCCCAGTATGACAACGAAGCTGCACAAAGTGTCAGACACATACCAGGGCTGCACTCCTGGGCCACCAAATTCAGCACTTCTACAGCAGCTGGACACTGTTGAATGAATTCTTCACAGAATGAGCTGTCTTCCAACAGCTGAGCCATCACCAGGCATGCTCTTAATGGAAAAAAAATACATTTGAAGCATTACAAAAGTGTATGTTGAAGTCAAAGCTGTCTTTACACGTACTGAATTCAAGACTACTCAAAGCTGTTTTTTCATGTACTGAATTCATGGCTGTTTTAAAAGCCAGCATGTCAACTGATCTATTTGTCTGCTTGCTTAGCTGTCCACTAGAACCTCCCCAATGACAGCTTTGCCCTGCTTCATAAGTGGATTCATATGAAGCACTTGTTCAAGGCAGTGTTACAGGGACACTTTATTTTTGGGACTCACAAACAACCCCCAGACACTAAATTGCACTTAAGGAAGACACAGGAATTTTTGCTGTCCTATGTCAACACCCACAGAGGAAGAAAACAAGAAGTCATGCAATTCCCTTGACTATTTGTGTACAAACAGCCTGGACTGGGCAAACCCCACGGACTCACCTGGTTCTTATTTCAGCAAGAAGCCGGACCACTGCCATTACTGGAGTTGAGCCATCTCCTGTTGCAGGAAGTGAGGTGTGAATAGATAGACTTCCCTCCTGAGGGAGCAACATGGACTGGACTGCCTGTACTACCTTCTCAGTAATGGACAGTTTATGAAGAGGCAATGCCTGATGGTGGGGGGGCACGGTAAAAAGTTAAATTCAAGTAGTTAGTTTCTAGCAAATGAGGGTGTTTTATTACTTGGAGTTAATTCTCATATTGTACTATCACAAAATACCAGTTAAAGAAAGAAAAAACAAAAGTAAAACAAAAAAAACCCCAACACAGTACACAATGGAACATCTTTAAGCACAAAAGGTGAATATTCATGTTACTCGAATGAGAACTTAATTATAGATATTATTAAAATACATTTAAAATCATAAGCAAACTTTCCAAAGAATCTTCAAATCAAAGATGAAACAGACTTTTTTTACGTGCTTTAGATTAATTGTCAGTGTGCTGTGACAGAAATCAATAAATATTTGCTATTAGACTGAATATTGGATTGTGAAAACTCCCGTACCTCAGATCTTGGAACACAGAGCCTAGATAACGGAATAGTTAATGTGTCTGCTGCTTGGGAGGTCTTTCTACTGTCTATACTGGAAGGTGGGAATTTGACCGTAGCTATACCTTCTTGTTCATTAATAGATGCCACAACTCCAATGCTTCCTGCTATTCCTTTACCTAAAACCTACAACCAAAGAAGGGCTGCATAAGATTGAAGGTGTTACAAACAAGGATCAGCGAGTGTTTGACACCACACACCAACCCCACACACAACCACAGGTGGGTGTTTTAAGGAACAGTCTCCACAAGTGTCACTGTAGCTGTTTCACAACCACACGAGTCTCCCAAAGCAGGGAAAACAGCAGGAAAGCACCGATTCTCATTTAAGATAGAAAATAGGAAAAGCACTGAATTACCTGGACTTCAGAACCTATTTTAATTGTCTCCTTAAAGCCCCCCAGAGCACACAGGGCAGCCACTGCCTGCCGAGCAATTCTTTGAAGTTTAGCAAGTTTCCTTCCACTGCTGCTCCCATTCTCCAAAATGCTCTCTGCATATTTCCCAAGTTGTGGAATGTACATCAGAGCCCGAGACAGAACCTGGAGACAGAAGCAAAACCACCAGAGAACAACTTCAAAGCACAACTCAAACAAAAACCCAACGCCCCAAGCCTCCAGCCCACACAGTCTCAGAAGAATTATTTTTGTTCTTGAAGAGAATTATATAACTGAGAATATTCCAAGTTCTGTGAAGTGTGAACACCATCAAAGCCATGTCCATTCCCTGGTAACTTTTAGAATAGAAGATAATCTTAGCAAAAGTCTTTTCTCAAAGAGCAGCAGATTAGGTGCTGCAGGATTCAGAGGAACACAAAAGGAACATGCTGTGCTTCCCAGCCAACATTTTCTACCTTCAGAGGCCACGGAGTGAGAGGAATGAACAGCAAACAGAATAACTACCCAAAGGCAAGAGAACTTCCTAAACTATTATTAATGCCTGGAAAGAACAACAGGTGAATTAGAGCATCACAACATATTACCTAGTGATGGATAATTTCTGCTTATTTGATTATTATTATTTATATATTATTGTGTAAATTATACTGCTTATTAATTTATTATTCATAATCAATAAATTATTCTTTTTATATTATTAAATGATTGTTTAAACCCTAAGACATCAGATAGATTCCTGTGCTTGGTGAGTGATGTGAAAGTTTTTCTGTTCTTTGTAGGCATTAAAAAGTTGTAAGGGTAATCATAATGTAATCATAGTGTAGTTTGTCTGTGGATATATGGAAAATTTCAGCAAGTGTTTTCATCATAAAGTACCAAAGTAATTTAATCTCCTTTCTAGTAGTTTTTTAAAATTCAGTAAATAAAACTTGAATGTCAGATTTGGTTGGGAATCAATTTTATGTTAACTCTTAAAAAAATTTGAGCAGATTCAAAAAAAAAAAAAAAAAAGAGAGAGAGAGAGAGAGAGAGAGAAAATAAGATAATTTTAATTTTCCTTCCACACAGGAGTGAAACAGAATTTCTGCTAGAGAGAGTTGGCTCTGTGCAGTCACACACCCCAGCCTGAAGTGTTCCACGTGGTAAATTGAAACGGAGTAACTTAGAAACTTGCTAATAATTAAGTTCTCTTAACTAATGAACACATGCTTGGGGAGTTTGATACTCAATGCTCAGTTTGCTCACTTTCTCAGCAGTTGTGGTCCAGATCTGGGCTGCATTGGACTCTGGGGCCATGAGCAGGCTGTGCAGCAGTGCGATCACCTCTGCTGCCATGCTGTTGGCAACGTGCCCGCTGATGAACGGCCTCACGGGGTCTGTCCTGTGCACAACACAAAGGCAATTCCACCATCAATTCCAAAGCCACACAAGGAAAAGAAGCCTCAGTTGTCAACAATATACAGCACAAAAAAAAAAAAAGGGAAGTTTATGAACAGCCAGATTGTTTTCTACAAATCCTGGTACACAGACAGGCAGAATGCAGACTCTGAGGGACCCACCTGGCGAGCTCAGAATTCCTCTCTCTGCAAATGGATGTTTGTGCTGTCTTCTTTTTGTCCCCAGTGGACAACCCACTCGTGGTTTCTGGATTCACAGTCTCTATGGGTGGTCCCACACTCACTATCAGCCCAGACTGTGCCCACTTTGTTGCCTTTCGAAGAGCTGCAGCAGCTTCTTCTGTAATAACTTCACAGCAGCCACTCTGCAAATGAAATGGAAGATAAATATCAGTGTTAGATCTGTTTGGCCACTCTCCTCCCTCTGTGTATGTAAAAGTACTGAGAACACAGCAAAACACCCTCCTTTGTGTGGATTAGTCACAGGCATAAGGCAAGTTCTTTCTTTCTCTTGCTTTTTATCATCTACAAACAGATCAGGGATCAATTCATAGACTTTAATATTCCATTTTTAGATGGAACAGTAGAGTTTCTCTGATCAAAAAGCCACAAATGAATATTTCTGGTGCAAATAATCAAGAACATGTCCAAAAATATACGTGAAATTTTAATTTAAACATATGGTTTAAAATTTATACTATCTATGTGCACTAAACACTTCATGAAGGAGGATATTAAGGGGGCTGAAACATGACCTACAATGGTTGGAGGACACATGAGCTGAAACTCTTTTTCACCATTTACCCCTGTAATTACATCAACAACTATACAAGGCAAATATTACATATAAAATTACCTTTCTGAACAGTTCTGTAAGTTAAACAACATTCAACAAAGGGGACTTAACCTCAGTAAAAACTAAGAATTCTGATATTGAATAATTCCTTAGCTATTCCTTTCCTTACTTTTGTCATGTCTCGATCCATCTTCACCACTTTCTCCATGTTGGCTCCAGTTCCCAGTCGGAATGGACGACCTTCTGAGCTACTGTTGGAGTGAAAACAGAACACATGAGCTTTGTTCTCACTGGTGGAAAACACAGTTGAACTACACAATCCAGTTCAATACATTATGGGTGGTTTTAAATTATTTGAAAGCAACTCTAGCAACTAAAAGGGTCAACAATAATAGAAATCCTTGGCAGTTACAGACATTCCCAATAGCACTATTTTACAGAAGAATTTAATGCTATTGAATGTAATTATTTGCAAAGCAATTTATCCCTTCCCCCTTCAAAAAGAAGCATCATGACTTTTATTGATCACAAATGCCCAGGGGTTCTCAGTTAACCTTTCACCTGTACCTTTAAGTATAATTTTTAGAGTATGGGTTCAACATCAACATGGAAGGGGGGAAGATGAAACAAAAAGTACAAAAAGCAAGAGGAGGTAACGTTGGCTGTTTGACATTCAGTGATCCCAACGTCCAGGTGGGCACTGAGAATACTAAAGAAGGTTTAATAGCAAATTACTGTCCAGCTTATGCATTATTAAAAGCAATGCTTTTAAAGCCACTTTGCTTTGACAGTTCTATTTGTTAGTCCTACACAGTCTGCCACACCATAAACAAGACAAATGATACTCCATCAGAAAAACTGACTCTAAGTAGCTAATTTTTTCTGTGACTGTTTTCAGACAGATGATGTTCTTCTGTTCCTTTGCATTATCTTATTGCTTTGCCAGTAAACACAACAAATTGGGAAGACACTTTGCTTTCCCATTTGCTATTACATCTAGGATGGATTTTTCTACACTTGCTGCACTGAAAAAATAAAAAGAAAATAAAGTCAACTGGCAAAACTGGTTGCTAATTCCAATCCAGTGAGCTAAGATTACCTTAGTAATGGCTGAAGGACTTCATGGGATGACTGATCTTCTCGTTTATGAATAAAAATAGAGAGTTTACCATCCACTGCCTCGCTTTCTTCTCCAGGGTCTTTATCACCTTTTATGGAATTTTTAGGGCTGGTTTTTGCCAAGGTAGTATCTGGTTCAGAGGCAGTTGGAGAAAGAACTGTCTGGCATCCTTGAAGTAGAAAGGAAAAAAGAAAACAAAGAAAAACACAACCATGAGCTCATCAACAAATTTTTATACCCTTGACACTAATACTAACACTCCTCAGATAGGTCTAAATCATCCCCGAGACACACCTTGGTCTGAGAACAGGTAAATTAGGAGGCAGATGGAAAGTCACAGGAATATCCTTCTTTCAGCACTGACATATCATATACCTTCCAATACCTGACCTTTCTGTCCATACAAAAGCTCCTTGCAGAAACAAGTTGCCCAGAGAAGCTGTGACTGCCACACCCCTGGAAGTGTCCAAGGCCAGGCTGGACGGGGCTTGGAGCAATCTGGGCTAGTGGAAAGTGTCCCTGCCCATGGTAGCAGGTGGAACAAGATCTTTAAGGTCCCTTCCATTCTCTGATTCCATAAAACATGACTTCTTTGCAATTTCTCACAAAAGCACAACACCAAACAGCTGCTGGTACCTGGTACTACATAATCTGCCAGCTTTGCCAGCAGCAGGGAGGCAATCTTGGAGGCTGGATCACTGGGATCATCCTGCTCGCTGTTCAGAGAGGGCACCGAGTAACTCCAGGGAGGCAGCTCCACATTTCCACAGTCCTCAACACTCATGAGGGGCAGAGCAGCACGACACAGCTGGAGGATTATAAGGACCAACTTCGGAGAAGGACGTTGGTCCAAGAGAAGTGACAGGAGCTTGGACACACAGGCTGGCTGGCTCAGGATGGCTTTACCTATGTGACTCCTGAAAGGGCAAAAACAGGAGTCTGCTGCTGGAAAACAAATAACTGAGTGATGATGCTCTTGAAATTCAAAACAAATTGATTATTTAAAACTGTATTAAAAACAATTTCAGTGTCTGACAAAACACCTGCAACAATGGTTACGTAACTTGACAGCACTGATTGAACACTAAGACTGTCGGTTTACAATCAAGATTTAGAATGGTTTGAAGAAATCTCCAAAAGAATATTCATACATAGAAAAAAAATAGTCTATAAAAAAGGCCTGGTACCGTGACAGGTCATTAAGAAGGCTGAGGACATCCTGAAGGGCATCATTCCCTGCTGCCTGGTTGCCACAACACTCGGTGGCTCGTGCCAGGTGGTTGGTGAGGAGGCTGGAGACCTGACGAGCCAGCCCTGAGTGAACAGCATCTGTGGAACCACCTTCAAGAGGAATGCAAGAATACACAGTTGTCATCAAAAATGAATGTGCACACCTACAAAAAATAAACCCAGATACAGCATCTACATCCCATTAGCCAACAGCCACGTGTCTATAAGTTTATGTATGTTACAGGTGAACCCTATCACAGGAGAAATGCCAAAGTGACAACTCAGGGTCTCTGGTTACATCTAGACAGAACAAAGTAAAGACCTGCAATTATCTGCAAAATTAACACTCTTATATGGAGGGGAAAAAAAAAGCTACAGTTTAAAAAACAACGAGAAGAAAATCAACTTGTGTTTTGTAATCACTTGTGTGTTCTAAAGAACCCCCACAATACTAAGTCATGTGAGTGAGTGCCCTGTTTTAAATCCATTTACAGCACTCCTCAGGCACTCAACAGAAAGATATCTGGAGTGTTCCTACCTTCCTCCTTCTCCCACTCCACACAGCGGTTGGCGAGCACCTGGAAGGCAGCCCAAGCCATGGTGGCCACCTTCTGTTTCTTGGTCTGCTTTTCATTGGAGCTGGATTCTGTCTGGCTGCTCAGACTGCACAGCCTGTCCATGAGCTGGACCAGCCCACTCCGCACCAAACACTTCTCCTCGCTCCTGGAGAAGAGAAATTCAGGTTTTACTTAAGGAACTTTTCAATCACTAACAGATACAATGAGAACCCAGAACTTGCTGTTAACTCTGTAGTTAATCAGTTCATTTTGCAGAAAGATGGTTCTGTCTCCCTTGTCCTTCCCAGATGAAACTCTGTATTCTGAGATAAATTAACAGGATGTTCTCAGATGCCCCTCATGGTGAAGAAATGGAGTATATTTATACTATATAATGCTTCTCCTTGAGGCAAAGGCTAATAAGGACAGGTGTGGATGCCTCCTTCCCTTCCTGAATCCATACCTTGTGTAAGGAATAGTGCACAGGAGGCCGATGCTGTTGGCACAAGCGATGGGGTAACGGGCACACAGGGACACCACGGACGTCATCGTCTCCCCAAAGGCTTCCTGCACTTGCTCCACCATCCCGCCACACGTGAGCTCCTCAATCCTGTTGGGAGCGAGAGATTTGGAATGGAAGGCTTTCTAGGTTAAAGAAGGTGAACAAACTTCCAAATGTAGCTTTAAAAAATAATAATCAGTACATGTTAAGAATTACTCAAGGGAGATTTAGATGGCAAATTGCAAGTCACTTAATGTTTTCATATGAAACATATGTAAATATGAGAGTATGGTAGTTATAGCTCAGACATGATTGAAGTCTGACTACAAACAAAATACTTGAAAACATTTATCAAATTTAGATGACAGTATCAGCTAACTCTACCACTAAGACCTAATTAACATTAATTTAGAATTAAATCAATAGAGTAAAATACCCTATATATATATCTGTGGACGTGTGATCCCAATATAAAAGTTCATCTACAGACAAATAAAAGCATTTCTAAGAAGTTTCTGCCTCTTTAACCCACAAGGTCCAAGGTCTTTGTTCCAACCTCAGCTCTGCCAACTTGTGCCCTCACAGCTACTCACTTCTCATGGTTTTACTTCGTAAGCAATTAATTATCTTCTACAGAGACCAAAACACTCATTTTTGGAGAAATGAACCCACCTTGGTCCTCCCTGAAGCACCATGGTCACGGGGCCTACGAGGTGGGTCACCCCCCCGACCCGAACGGCCGCCGTCAGCAGCTCCCTCATGTGCACCAGCGCCTGTTTCCTGGTGTTCCCGCGGCGCCAGCGGGTCTGGGCAGCCAGCAGGAAACTGCTGCTGGACACCTGCAAGGGTTTGGGGGGGTTATTCTGTGAGTGAGACACAAAATAGACACCTCTTGTTTTGGTGCAAGTTTGACCTTGAGAATGAAATGCTGCCATACCGCTTGGTCAGGGTTGGTTCCAATGAAAGCAAAGAGCTGCCCCAGTAAGACACTGTAGGTGGGTTTGTCCCTGCTGTCCTCGATGGCCAGGGACTGGAGTAGAGTGAAGGAGCTGCTCCTGTGGCTGGTGACGTGCCGGCGCCTGTGGGGATACAGGATCACTGGGATACTGGATCTTTGGGATACAGGATCATTACACCCAATCCAATTAACAGCAAATCTGGTGCACTTGCAGAATTCATGAATTTATCAACACAGGCACTTTACTACAGAGCAGCTGAAAGGAATAAAGCCCTGGGTACCTCTGACTTGCTCGAGCAAACTCGATGTCTTCATTCCCAATCATCTCCAGGTCGGACGGGGCCGACATGCTGCGCAGGAACACGGGCTGGCGCACGGCGTGGGAGATCACTTTGGTCTCAGAGGCTGATTTACAGGCTGCAAATCATCAAACACAAAACAGTGTCACTCCTGGTGTGGGAAATTATTTACAAACTGGTTTTAAAAACACTGTGGACGTTCCAGTGAAAGCAAAAACCCAGACTAAGCAAGAACGCGCAACTAAAATCTGAGGATTTCCAGGTATTGTTTCAAATCAGTTTTCTGTTGATTTGGTTAAGTATTTTTCCCCAATAAATCAGGAGACTAAGGTTTAAATTCTACATATTATTCCTCAGACATTACTTTACTTTCATTATGGCAATCAGAAAACAAAGACTCGCTTCATTTAATGCAAAAGAATGAAATTAATTAAAAAAAAGAAAAAAAAATTTCATTTTAAGTGAAAGAGGGAAAATAAAAAAAAGTTATATTTTAAAAAATGCAGGTAATTAAATATCTACCTGGAGTCTCTGCAGGGGTCCCAGAGATACTCCTTGTGATACCAGACTGTGCTGCAATAGTGACATGCAGTAACAGCTCTGCTCTGTTCATCAAGCTCTTCACCAAGGTTTTTGTTTTTGCAAGGGGATGAGAGGTCTTCTGTATCAGGGAATTCACCTCTTGGAAGAACTTCTCCCTAAGATGATGAAGGAAATATAAAAGAAGCAAACTCAATTGTGTTTTAAAGCTTTCTGAAAGGAAGTGCCACTGTGAGAAAGGTTACTTTACAGAAGACAGACGGTATCAATGTATTTTATGCCAATAAAGTAGAAAGCAGAAAAATTAAAGAAATAAACAAGTGATTTGTTAGGAGGTACAATCAGCTGTAGGTACTAATATTAATATATTTAGCACAAATGTCTTGAACAATTTAACTAGACACAACTTTTGGAACTCACTGAAATTCCACAGCTGATTGCATTTGCCCATTTTTTAAGCACCTTTCTTAAAAACACTTCACAGTCACCTACTGACCTTAATGCCAGCACCACGTTCTCCAGATCACTTCCATCAAAAGAAACTTCCTTCATCGAGCACAGAAGCTCCAGTTCTTTCATCTTGCTCTAAACAAAGTGAAGGGAGAGGATGAACATGTTTTGGGAGGGCAGTGTGAAGCACGAGCACACGCAGCAGCCCCAGTGCTCACCTCGTTGAAGTGATAATCATAAAAGAATGGGACATTGTTCTCCAGCTTCCCATGCATGGCATCATCTACCTCGTTCTGCCACTTCTGCTCCAGCTCAGCCACGCTCTAATCAAGAGACAAAAATAACACTTATTGCACTTGTTCATCTTAAGGAGCAAAAGAGATGTTAAAAGAAGAAATCTGAGTACATTTTGTATTTCTGTGTTTCTAAAATACCCTTTTATTCTCAAAAAAAAGCCTTCTGGTTCTTTCTGATCTTTTATTTTTACCTGCAATTGCCTTTCCATGGCATTTAGTTTCTTAAAGGTCTCTCCCATGATTTTACAAAGTAAATCATATTCTTCAGCGTGTTCTTCCTGATATTGGAAATTTATCAGGGACTGGAGAGCATCCACCAAGTTCAAATGTTTAATCACACATGAAACTACCATCTCCTCCATCACTTCTGGCTGGATCACTTCCCTAGGGATAGAGAGAAAGCCAAACTGACTAATCAGGAGTAACAGACAAACTTTGACAATTCATATTTACAAATCACAAGACGCTGCAATCACAAACAAGGTTAAAAACCAGAGTGAAACAAGGACCACCCACTTTATACTGGGTCTAAATTGAGGCCGAGCACGTCCAGAAATTTCCCTGAGCTTTATCATGATTCCTGGAGGCAGCCTAATCCTTGGCAGGTCAAAGTAGTGTCCAACAGGAGGCACAAGGACATCAGAGGGATATGTGAATTCTCTGTCTTCATCTATAGTAAGAGGCAACGGAGAGGGACTTGGAGTAAGGGCTGGAGATATGACACCATTGGCTTCCACCTGCCACTGGCACCTGGAAAAATAAATACAGGTAGAAAGGATTCTTTTTTCCCCCTAACTCATTCAGAAAGACACATCAGTCAACAACACATTACAAAGACTAAATATTAATATATTTATATATTAACATACAAAGCGTGGCTTGTACCAAGCATAACAACCCTCCTTTTACTCTAAAACCCCCTCTATTCTAGAGAATATTCCCTTAGTTTTAGGCAACTCAGAACTGCTGAACAAACTCTAGAAGAAAAATTATCAAAACATCACCTTAAAGCACAACTACACAAGTCACCTTCCCACAGAAAAAACCCACATGGGAACTCTGATCAAAATGGATTTTTTTTCTTACCTTTGTAACAGTTTAGATCTTAAGAGCTCTTGACAGGTTTCTTCATCTTTGGTAATTTCTGGTCCGTTGTACAAGATCCTCAGCATGGAACAGGCCAGCACAGAAAGGCCCAGGGCCAGATCCACCAGAAAGGGCAAACCCCCTGACACATCCTCTGAGGATTCCTGAAGCAGGAACAGGGATGAGTTTAACTAATCCATCAACCAAGAAGTTCATCCCACCATATTTCAAGATAGGAGATTTGATATATAATCTTATAGATAAGAGATATAGCTCTATGTCAATCACATCTCTTACACAGAGTACACTGAAAAAAGGCTTAACAATTAACAGCAATTTATAAGAACTCAAGAAATAAGGGATGTAAACATTATTTTCCTGAACCAAGAAGGAAAAGGTTATTTTTGGTTCATTTACTGTCATCTCACAGGCCCAGTCCTAACTTTCTGGTAGTGGGATTCACAATTCCTTTTATTTGATCCCAGCATCCCTCCCCTCTCTTCTTTATGGGCTGGAATCATTATTTCCTCATTAAATACTCCGATTTTCAGGTTGTTACAAAGAAATCCTGATCTACAAGCAGCAAGGGATACTCAAGCGACTTCCTCCAGGTCCAGTGCCAATGACAGGAGGCAGATAAGACATTTGATAATAATAAATCCCTAAGCATGAGGTGGCCCATCCACAGGGATCTCCAGCTAAGGAGGCCAGACATCTAAGCCTTGGCTCCTGCCAACAGGTGAACTGTCTCACTGCCAAAATCACTAAGTTAGTTCCGATTTAAATTTCAAACTCCCAGCTTGGAAATGCATTTCTGTGTGACCTGGGACGTGTAAGAGGCAGAAGGTAGTGGAGACTGGACCTCTCCCTGGAATGTTGGAGTACCTGTGCTCGGACCGTGCAGGCAAAGCCCCACATGGCCTTGTCGGGGGTGTTGTGCTCCCGCCCGCTCCGCATCTCGAAGGAGAAGGTCACTGTGTCCCCTTCCACCTTCACACGTTGGTGGGAGGAGGGGAGAAAAAAAAAAAGAAGACACATTTAAGGATTGAGACAAACAAACAGGCTGATTTTATAGATTACTGCTGTAATGACAGCTATCTGAGTATTGTTATCTCCAATTATATATTTGTATTTAAGATTCTCCCCTTTTCTAAGGGTATCTTTCAGTGGGCTATTTAATCTTAATTTTGCTGCTGGCTACCTACAATAAAACAAAAAGAACCACCACAGTTGTAAAATCAAAAGTAGAATTTATCAGTGTGTTACTTAGCCTCGATTTTCATTGTTTGTCTGCAAGAAACCAGGCAATAATTAACAATGCTCTTCCTGAAGGAAGACAGACAAGTTCTTCAATTAGGAGAATGACAACATATTCATCAAAGAGTTTGCTAAAAGAGCAATATCAAAATCTATGTGTGAGAAATAAATGAAATTCCATTAACTGTGAACAATGGAGTGCTTGTCTGAAATTGCTTTCCAGTTTATTACCACTTGATTTTCTTGTTAAAATGATTTTTTGTTAGGTACATAAACCCAGTTTTAATGTGGGACAAGGTAGCAGCACAAGCATGCAAAAGAATAATCATACTGCATAGAGTCTGAGGGAACACACTGTCAAATTACTGAAATGTTGAGGTTTCAAGAAGTTTACAGGATTCTTCTGTCTTAGTTTTACTGTCAAAAGCATCCAATGAAATTTTTAAATGCAACAGAAATGGGTGGAAAGCTGTTATGTTTCCTACTTGTTATATTTGGGGGCTACTGTTAAAAAAATAGACTTATGCCCAGGGACCTTAAGAAAATCTGCACAGGGACTGTGCAGGGACTTCTCCTAGGAGGAGGTATTCATGAGAAGAGCAGTGCCATTAGAGACTCCAGGACTGAAACATTCCACCAGGAATTCCAGTAAAGCATAAAACAAGAGAAGCATCACACATAACATACAGCTGAGTTTAATGCTATTCCCCAAGGAATAACTCACTTAGCAGGGATAAATGTACACTAAAAAGCTTGGACTTCATTGCTATGAGGGTAAAATGGGCTTGACATGGTTTCCAAAGGGGAATTTTTCTATGGGGAATATTGTTGGATGATAATACTGTACCTTTACTAAGTCCTTGGGCCAACCAGTTCCTAAGACACTACGGCTGCCATATCCCAGTGTATTGCCTCCATACTCAGCAACCTTCCTACTGTTTGTGTTAGGACCAGCATAGATCACCAACTTCAAAACATAAAATACACTGTTAGACTGTAAGAGAAAAACAAGAAAATCTAATAATAATAATAATACTTAGCACTTACACCGCGCTTTCCATTCTCAAAGCGCTTCCTCAACATTAACAAACCCTCACAGCTCGGTGAGGGGAGGAGGGTAAGTATTATTATCCCCATTTTACAGATGGGGAAACTGAGGCAGAGAGGAAATCCTGAATTCCAATCCTCATGCTGAGCTGACTAGAACACACTGCTTCTCTACCAATGAGGGACTGATCCTGCTCCCATCAAAGTTCATGTTCTGTCAGTGACTTTAGTGGGAACATGATGAAGCCCAGAGTTTTCTGGGGGAGTTTAACCACTAATGGGTGACATTAATATTAAAGATGCCCATAAATAACTAATGGAGTATCACAGGACTTGCTCTGTGTTAAGGAACAGACAGCAGGAATTAGCAAGCAGCACAAATAGCTCTCTGATAATACAAATTTATGTGCTATTAGTTGTGTTCTTGAAATTGAAAATACTTGTTCATATTAATCCATGTAAACAAGTTATTTGTCATCAAGGAAAAAAGTAACCTCTCCAGTTCTGCCCAGTTTAAATCAACTGTGCTGATCAGAGGAGGCAACTCGATTAGAATTTGAGGAATTAGGAAAACTGAACAACAGCCAAGATGAGAAAGAAGTCAAACTCTGACAGTCCAAGCCACCCTGAAATTATTTTTTAAAAAACCTGAGGAGTTGATGCAAATTTCTGAGGGGAAAAACCAAACCAAAACACACCCTAATCCCCCCACCATATTTATCCCATTTCAGAACTGTTGCTACTTCTTTTGAGGAAACTTCCTCATTCCAGAGGTTCTGAACTGGCCCTTTCTTACCTTATCATAATCATACTGGGAAGAGCATCTGTTGTCAAATCTAAGATACAAACAGCGGGCTCCTGGAATGTGGACAGTTTCCTTAAATTTATAGTTATCCCTGACGGGATGAACTGTCTCTACAGTCTTCCCAGCAGCCCACGGAGCAGGGATCTTCAACCCAGTGAGGAATCCTGGCTCTTCTTTCTCTTCCAGCATTCTGAAATCACAGGGAGAAATTACTCCTAAACTTCAACAGACAGATTTCTGTTATTCATTAAAATATCAAATACTTAAAATCACCTCTCAGCATTGATACACAGGGACACAAGGTATTGACTCCTGGGTTCAGGCATAACTGTATTGAGGGAATTTATACATTATATGTATTAAACATTTTCACAAGTTCTTTAATGCTACAAGTTTTCCAGCACAGCTATTTTTAAGTAAGCAATTTTTATTTAATTTAGCTGTTTGTTTCTGTTTCTAAGCAGGAGCTCAATAACTTTGAGCTGAGACACAGGATTTAAATGCAGGACTTCAAACTTTATATTTCTCTCTGTAAATTAAACAATTTAATATCTTTGCAATGGTTTAAATTCTGTATCTCCTGCTGCCAGAGCAATTTACATTTTCTCTTGATGGTCTTCCTTAGCCTGATTTATTGAAGAGGAACATTTGGAATTAATTCTTAATGCTTGAGGTGAGGGAAAAAACAAAACAAACCATACTCTGTGTAAACAACCTGAAGATATTCATAGCTTAATTATATATGCAAAAAAAAATTGGAACTAATTGCCTTTTGTAAAGGCTTATATAAATCTAAAACAGCCTTGGAAATCACTACAACATGCCTTTAAAAATTAACTAAAATAAAAATTGCTGCTTTAAGATTTATCCCACAACAATGGTCAAATGAACATTACAGCTCGGAGAGTTTGTCCCACCAAAAGACCCAAATGTAAGGAAAATCACCTTTCATCAGGTAAGAGCTTCCCTTTCTGCTCTGAAGCACAACTGGGGGAACTGTTCAGTTCTGAGAAAACTGGAGACTGGGTTTTGAGCAGCAGTGCAGTCTGTGGCCCAAAATACACAGTGTTAGGGACATGCAAACAGCAAAGCACTTTAAAAGCTCACTACTGAAATAATTAACAATCCCACTGTATGTTGTTATTGACAATAAATCATTACTGTTGTAGCAAGTGAAATTTCACATTCAGCTTTATCAGCTTTGGCAGCTGTTGAGAAATTCTTAAACTCTGATCTGTGGATCAGTTACTGCAGAAAGTTGACCAAAATCTGCACCATTTTAGAACATGTTTAGAACCATTTCGAACCATTTTTAGAACAGTTTTTGTCCTTTGCAGCCAAGAGCTGCCACAGAGCCCATACCTGACTGGTATAAAGAACCAGCTGCACCAGCTGAGGCATCAGGGCATCAGCCATGGTGAGGGTCTGCAAATTGGGGTGCATCAGAGATGTCAGCAGGACAGGGAGCAAGTGACCAAGCATTGTAGCCTTTGTAATCTGCTCCAGCCCTTTTAACCTGTAAGGAGAGTCAAGGTTTACATAGGAACAACTATTTTCACAGAGTATCACTTCTCTTTTTAGTCAGCTGTTTAATCTTGTAGCAGGCAATTCAAAATTCAGCTGAGAACATTTGCATTATATTAAAAAAACCATCAAGAAACTTCATCTTGAAAACATTTATTTCTCCAAAGTGTCAGTGCCCTTGTCTTTGCTGACAATTCTCACTAAACAATCAGAGACCAGAAGACAGTAAATCAACAGTTTAATAATTACTTAGGAAATGCTAAGCTCCCCTGGGTATGGGATGAAAGTGCCCATCAAACACAAATGCACTTGTTCAGTTGGATATCAGCTCCCAGCACACACAGCTCAAAGTACATGAAAAGAATGTGGAGCTACCAAAATATATTTGAGCACGAAACCATCTGAAAATATCTCCAAGGAACTGTGTATTGTCAATAAACACAACTAATCTTGTGGGCACAGAAAAGCAGGAACTGAAACCTGAAACACAGCTGGGAGAGGGAAGTGTTTGTTTAAGGAGAGAAAAGTTCACAGCTTCTGTTTATATACCATTCCCAATGTATATTTTTAGGAGGAGGGAAGACAGGGAAGGGCAAGGTGTTGCTATCTGATGAAATGTGGGATATCAACAACATCCAGGCCTTGTCACGGATAAAATATCCAGTCCAGCTACTAGAGATGTAATAACCAGGAATTCCAAAATAAACAGGAATATTCCCAGCTAATTCCATGTTATTTCCAGGTATTCTACTCATAAATATCATTGTAACTGACTAAAACCTTGTCAATTTGAGGTTCCTGTGGATACATCAACCTATAGATTATCAGGACTGACATGGAGAGTCTGATTCTCAATTCTTTATAAGTGCTAAACCAATGCTATAGGAACAAACAGATCCTATACATTCAAAGCTCAAGTTATAAAGAATAATTAATGCTAATTGCGTTTGTACAATAAACCACAAAAAGCAACACTGTTTTCAAATTAGGAAAGTCCTCCTTGTCTTACCTTTGCTCCCTGTCAGAAATGTCACTGTTTATTAGTGCTGTAGTGACTTGTTGCAGCATTTCTAAGACCTCATCACATCCTGTCAGAATTTGTGTAGCCAGAGACAAAATGCTGGTCTTTAGTTCCTGGGGACAAAAAGAGTTACGGGATACTTAAATTCTTGGAGAATCTCCAAGAAAGGACAACAGAACAAAATGATGGGTTTCCAAATGAAAAGAATGATAATGTGACCTGGCAGGCCTGCAGCAGGAGAGCCATCCAACACTTAAATTTGATTAATGTTAAGCCCCAAAGTGCTGGGAGAAACTAGGTGCATGTTTTACAGGATGCACATCCAGTTTCTAGAGGGAAGGAATCCCCAGAGTCCAGCACAGCAGAGAGCTGTTAAGCCAGCCAAGGTACAGCACTGGTGACAATGTCCTAGGAATGAGCAGCACTGCAGAGAGAGAAACTGGACAATGAAAACGGGGGTGAATAGTGACACAAGAAAAATACCACAGTATTTAGCATTTACTCAATGAGCCTGAACAAGTAACTTTCCACTGCAGCAGGTTACAAGCACACACAGTCTGAGAGCAGCAGACAAAACCAGCTCACAAATGATACCAGAAATTCAGAAATCAGTACCACTAGAGGAGAATTATTAGAAGAACTACTGCGACAAGACAACCTGAAGCCAGGACAAACCTGACTTCTGGGAGTTTGTTGAAGGCTTTTCCAGAGATAATATGAAATTACACCATTTTAATAGATATTATCAAACCTTATCCTCTAACAGCTTCCTTCCCACAAACTTCATTGATTTTATTTCAAACAGATGGAGGTGGTTCTACACAGGCTTTGTAAGTTAAAAATGCAAAAAAGCAAAAGCCAGGTGAGGCAAACAAGAAGACCCTTTTCTACTTAAGTCTGAAAAATGATTTTTCAAGTACAGACTGAGTGATTTGGAGAAGAAAAAGTGTGGGGGGTAACGTGACCAGAAAGGATTCCTGGCACATGGATTTTCTTACTAGTACATATTTATTAAAATACATTTTAAACCTCATTATATATATATTTAGGAAGGAAGTGTCTGCTCTCCCTGACAATATAGAACCCAAGCTGGAATATTCAACACAGAACAATGGCAAACTCTAGTAGAGACAAGTTTTTTCCTGTTCTCCAGCTATTTAACTACACCAAGAGGAAAAAAACCAACAAAAACACCAGCAGAAAGCACTGCAGGAACAAGGTGTCACAGGCAGGGTGACTGTAGAGAGCCATACTAGAATAAAACTTGGTGTTTACCTGTACCTTCAATGTCTCTCCCTGCAAGGAGCTGTCACTGTCATCATTTTCATCAGGTTTAATCAAAATAGTGTTACTGAGGAGGTGGTTCTGTACAGCCATCAGGTACCTCAAGCAGGAGGATGCAGCCTTTAAATAAACAACACACTCTGCATTATCTGAACCTTTAATCACCCTGGAGTCAGGCAATCCTTGTACTTGGAAATTGGGAAGGGCAAAAAACGTTGAGGAACAAGACAGGCAAAAGCAAAAAATAATTTCCCTTGAGCAGAATTTTCTTTTTACTGATTTAAAGCTTAATACATATTTTAGAGGAGAAACTGGTTGCAAACCACTGAATTTTTATTGAAATAACTCACAAAAAAGCGAAGAGGTAGCACAATTTCATTCAAGTATGGAACATTACAGTAATACCCAAGTACTCTAAGAATTTTTAATTCTGAAAATAATGCCACCACAGAGCTAAATTTAATTCCTGAAGGTGCTACTTCTTTCCCACCCTCCTGTAGCACAGGCCATGATCTCCTGTCCCCTACCCATGCTTCTATGGAAGCCCATCTCCCTTTGATCAGGGAGCTGATCCTGTTGAAAACACCTCCACACCCTTTTACCATCAAATGTCAGTTTTCACTCATTTTTGTCAGTAAATTATAATTCTTTCTGCTGTATGAATTATTATACACAACTGTATTTTTTGATTTTTAAGCTGCTTTGATGCTTTGAAGATTGAGATACAACAAACTTCCCTTAAACTGAAACAGCTCCCAGAGCAACTGGAAAATATATCCACATATAAACCTGTTTTAGCATTACTGTGTGATTTACTTTGCTGTGAGAAACTGTTCCTTCCTTCCCTGCACAGTATAAACAAGAGACATTCTTTTCCTCGATTTGTTACAACAAACTATAAAAGTTTCATCTCCACATACTCAGTGAAGATGAAGGATTTAAGGAACATAAGAAGCCTAAGGTAAATATGCTTTTATCCAAACACATTTTACTTACAGGCACAGTTGAAAGAAGCCTTTGAAAATCATCTTTAGATACAGTTTGGCACTTGGTGATTAAGACACAAGATTCTCGGACAACAATCTTGAGAATGTAGTGCAACAGCTCATCATTTAGTCTTCAAAAGAAGTAAGAAAGGTGTAAAATGTTAATAATCTAATTATTGTGTATTTTGTACAGCTCAGCTCCAAAGTCTCTGCGAGTTGTACCACAAATTAAGCGAAAACAAAACAAGTATCTGTTCAACTTCAGAATCAGACACTAAGAAAACCAAGCCTGAAATGTGTAACAATAATCAGTGCAACAGATTTCCAGGGATTTCCTATATTGTCACACAAATCTATGACTTATGGCTCCTATAAAAGACTCCTCCCAGCTTGAATAGTACCTGAGACTGGCAGTTTTACTGCTGAACAGTCGCCTAATGTGATATGCAGAGTAATGTCATAAAACTGTATTTATGAACTTATCATCCACGTTTACCATGAACATTGTAAGGAGCTTGGAATCCCAAACCAAGTGTACAGAAGTCTCCAAAGTTTGTCCTAAATCATCTCTCCCTTGTCCTGATGAAATTCAACCCACTACAAAGACAGCATTTCAGGTCCCACTGCAGTGAGACAACAAGCAATTTCAGCAGAAGTTCATGCAAGTTTACCTAAAGCAAACAACAAACACACATTATTATAAAAGGGGAGGCTTTTTACCTATAATGATCATCATCTTCACTCCCAAATCTGTTGTTCTGAAGCTGCTCAGCTAAATTAGTCAGGATAACATCACGCAGCTGAGACAGCCCACTGTTCCTCTCCCCTGAAAAGGAAAAACCTTTACAAAGCAGCCTTTTACAGAATTAATTTATTTTTATTTCCCCTGATATCTTGCTTAACATCCACTGCTGCTCAGGAGTGCCTGTATTTACAGTGTAACCCAATGCCCTGGTGTCACAGGCTGAACACTTTCTCTGCACAAGGCTCTGTTTGAAATTCCAAACGCTCTGACACACGAACAGGTTCCTGTGAGATAACAAATCACTGAGCATCAGCTGCTTCCAGCTCCAAATTCCCATTTCATGGTGAATGCCAGTAGTTTATTTCTCCTTCACTAAGGACTAAAATTACCTTTGGTTACTGTGTACTTGCAAATTTTTCTTTTCTCCACCTAACCTACCCCTGGCCATGCAGCCGCTGAGAAGGCAGCTCCAGAATTTGAAGCATTCCATGATTTCCTAGAAAAGGATGGATTTAAAGCAGAGTAGTGCTCAATATCCTGAACTGTTCTCTCTCCAGAGCTTGAGAAGTATTTCACTTCTGTTTGCAGTTAGAAAAACCAAGCTCTTACACGTCAGACACTCACCTTCAGTTAAGACCAATTTCAATAAATTATTGATTTCTGCTTCACCAGGATACAGGATATTTAAACCAGAGCTGAAGAGAAAAAGAAAACCATGTATTACTTAATGTATTCAGAGTTGAACAAAACAATTTGAGAGTCAGACTCTCAACTTATCATCTGACATAACATTTAGAATGACTGTGTAATGGCTTCTTCCAACTTAGAAAGGCATACTCCATATTTTAACATTGATTTAAGTCATGAAATAAGCAGTTGTTTTCTCCAGAAATCTCTTGTAATCAACTCTATTTATTGTTTAGGTTCCAAAGCTTTTTCAAGAGCTGTTTGCTTCCCTCTGAGCAATTCCCCATTAATCACTTGTATATAAGACAGCACAGTAATGTTGTTTAAAACAGAGAGATGTCAGGAAAAAATGATGATGGCTCAGAGAGTGACTCCAACAACTCTGGTGATGGGGAGAGAGTTGTGGCTTATCTGTGATTAGAACAATGAAAAAACACAAATACAATAATCAAGAAATCACTACTGCTGCAGTTTTATACTTATTGAAGTCTGGGTTTTTATAGAAGTCTTAGTTTAAGCTCCACAGAAGGTTCTAGAATGAGCATTTCAGAAACACTTCTTGTTCAGATATTTTTCCCTTTAACTTGATGAACTTTGTCCTTTCTACCTGAATTGCCACATCAAGATAGAAGATCACAATCACTTCAAAGCAGCACTTCCTGACTATAAGTGCTGCAATGATTATACAACCTTTTCCTTTCCTTCCCCCCCCTCTTCTTTTTCAACAACATTATCACAGAAAAGAAAACTGAGACGTTTTTCAGCCTCACACTGAGAGCAGAGATTATTGCAGCTCCTCTCCCTCTGGCTCATGCTGATCAACTCTGATACAAACCTCAGGAAAAGTTATCACACATTGCAAGGTAAGTTTGAGGTTCCAATGGCAGCAGAATCCCCTCAGGAGAGAACAGGAGGAAGGAAGTATTACCTAATCCCCACCTCTGAATTGTTTAACAAATCACAAGACACAGGGTTAAACAAGGGAAACAAGGTGTCCACACAGGTGACAGGATGCAATTTTCCCTGTCCAAAAGGCCCTGAAAATGCCAGATAATCTTACTAGGACACACTATTCTTCTTCACTCAGAGCTGCATAAAGCCACAGAAGTTTGGAATGCTGTGATTCACACAGAGAAAATGCAGGTTGATCTCGAGAAGACTTTGTTCTCAACCTTTGGAGCACTTCCCACTGGAAAGCAGATGATATTTGTACTTGGGAGGTTGGAGACAGCATTCCTTGGCCTTGAGATTCACATTATCTCGTTTGCATGAGACAGCCACACTTCTTTCCCCTTGGCCTTTAATCTCAGAGCATTCCTCAAGCATTATTAATTCTGCTTCTCCTTACATTCCTTTTGTTCAGGAGAACTTCAGTGTTGCCACTTAAAACACTGGTTTAACAGCTGCCAACATCAGCTTTGCCTTTTCCTGAATGCCAAGAAACTGTATAAGCTAAATTTGGAAGTCATTCAAGCCATCACTGAAATGCAGGGAACTTTGCTTGAATTTAGCAGTTATTTTATAATAAACATTAAAAAAACCCTTAAGAAAGCCAATAAAAAAGCATCAAATCAAAAGTATTAAAAGCAATTACTACCTGTTATTTCATCACGACAACCCCATTGTATTTCTCCCACAGATACAAGTTCTAATAATTCTATCATACTAGGTCTTAAAATTGCTCATACTAAATTTTATCTTATTAAAGTTACAGTGTTCAATAACAATTTGAATGTTGAGAATACAGATATTTACCTAATAGCCAGACAAACCTCCTTCTGAATTTCAGAGCAAATCTGGTCCCTTGGGGCCATCAGTAACTGCCAAAGCAAAAGGCCAGACCTTCTGACAATGTCTCTGTTCCTTTCAGTTTGGGGGCTGAAGAAAAACTTAAAAACCACCTGAGAAAAATCAAACACGACAATATTAATATTAAAACCAAACATTAATCACATTAACTCCTTTTCTGCAGTTTGCCTGGGTCACTAGAAATCTCAGTCAGAATCTGACTTTGAATCAAAAAAAAAGGAAAAAAAAGAAGAAAGAAATCAGGCAATAACCTCTCTGGATTTTATTTTAATCTGTAGGGGTAGTGATTACATTTACATTTTAATTAGGACTCTTTAATGAGTGTATAAGATACTGCAAAACCACTGCTAAATCAACCTCATTACACTGAATACAATGGAGAAAAAAAAACCCTAACAAAACCAGGGGCTGCCTGTACTCTAAAACAACTCTTTTCTTTTTTATTTGTCTATTGTGAAGCACGTTTAAGGTGCCTTTGTACCTGAAAGACCACGAGGATGCAGCGGATGATGCAGGTGTCTCCATTCACCATGGCCTTCTCCATAATGTCACAGATGCTGCTGAGGTGATGGGCTTCAATTGGATGCTGCTTGCCCAAAAAATTGGTGATGGGAAGGTTGTTGCTGGCTGCCAGGAGGTTGAGTTGATGGATACACATGGCACCAACATGGTGCAGTAACTGGTTGATAACCTCGTTTGTGGTTGTTGCATCCCCTAGAAGAGGAAAGGAGTTCAAATGCTGTCTGTAAACACAGATTTTAGCATCAGCCTTTGCTTCTAAAATGCAATGTGTCATTAACAGCATGAACTTCAGGACATAAAAGAACTGCCCACATCACTTTTTTAATGTGCTAAAGGAAGCAAGAACCTGGGAACTTCCACATCTCGCCTTATGCTTTTCCCTTCCTAAAGCAAAGCTAAAGCACCAGGACCAATATTTACAAACACCTTTTCAAGAATGAACTCAGCTTTCAACAGAAAGCTTCAGAAGGCAGTTTCTGTCTATTTATGTTTTGATAATCATCAGTTTCATTTCCACTTCGTATAAAGTGCTGACTTGTGGTTTTAGCTCACCTTTGGGCTCTGTGATGACGTGACTCACTCCCAGCCTCTGGCACACACAGTGGAATGCCTGGTTCCCAGGATTGCACCACTGATCAATGTAATCATTGGAGCACGTCCAGATCATGTTATTCATTGTATCATAACAAGCACCTAAGAAAAGGAAAATATTTCACACATCAAATTGAAGACTCTTTGTTAGAAAACTGGATTAAAGGATTTCTATAGCAGATATAAATCCATATGAAACCCCACCCACTGCAGAGCTGCTTACTGCAAATTAAAATCCAGATGGACGATTTAGAATCTAAGGGTCTGAAATATTCCCAGGAAAGGGATCTACTCCTCACCAAGTCCTGGAACTAGAGCACCACGTCCAAGGGAACTCCCTGCAGCATCGATGAGATCTGCTCTGCTGGTGAACTGCCCGTCCGAGATGTTGAACACCAGGCTGGAGGCAAGAACTGCACGGGAACAAATCTCCAATAAATTTCTGAGAAGTTTATTGTATTTCAGGAAGCCAGGGACTCCAAATGTGCCATAATTGTAACCAACTTACTTTTTAAGGATGACAAAGCACTTGTTCCTCCGAAGAGAGAGCGGGTGGCGGAGCTGCCCGACCCCCCCGGGGGTGGGACCAGCATCACCAGGTACGTCCCACAGGTGTAGATGGGGGTCTTCCTCAGCATCTTCAGGGGCAGCCCACAGCTGGTGTTGGCAGCTGAAATATTGACCAGAAAATGTAACACAAACAGGCAATTCTTCAGAATGAGGCAGACTTCCATTTAGGGCTTCAAAGAAATCAATATGGAAATTCATTTAAGCCCTGCTTTGCAGCATCTAGAAGATGCTGAAGAATTTTGTAAAGAATTAGAGAATGGTTTAGGATGGAAGGGACTTTAAAGGTCATCCAGTTCCAAACCCATGGGCAGGGACACCTTCCACTAGACCAGGCTGCTCAGAGCTCCCTCCAACCTGGCCTTGAACACTTCCAGGGATGAGGCAGCCACAGCTTCCCTATACAGGGGTGGCCTCACAATCCTACACATTCAACATCAATCCCAAACAGTTTCCCACTTTAACCAAAGAAAACAACTTTAAAAAATAAAATAAATAAATAATTAAGCATAGCCAAAACTGGTTTAGTCATTGTATGGTGATACCCATACTGAAAGCACTGTCTTAGAGCCAAATAATCTCCTCACATAAAGGGATCGCTTGAGATTCACTATGCATTTACTATTTTAAGTTCTCCTGTTCCACAGGAAACGTACAGAGCCATAATGATCTCACTCCTGCAACAGCTGACCAACACTTTTCTGAGCACTGACTAAAGAATTAGCCAAGAATAACCACTTACTCCCCTTCTTCTGAAGCATTTGAGTTGTTCAATGGCAAAACACGGCCTTTAAAATAGCTCTCTGAGCTAACTCCGCCAAATTCCCTGGAAACATAGCTATTTCATTTATAATTTATTTTTATGGAAATACCTTTAATTGTTTCAAATTGAAGAATGAAAACTCATGTACTTACGAAGGAAGTAGAGATATAACTCAAGATAAGATTTTAATCAGTTTAAGACAAATCTTACAAAGCTCCAGATCATCCTGCAAGCCACCCATGCTGTTCATTCAAGATTCCCTAATTAACTTGTTTCCACAAAAGAACACCCAAACATTGTGCAAACTACCTCAAAAAAGCACAGAATTACTTCAAATTTATAATTTTCAACTGACTTGTGAAACAATAGTTACATTTTCTAAACTGCAGGCCATTTTTACATCCCAATTAGAAGCCCAGTTGAACTGCCAGCAGAGAAATCTAATTATCGGTTTGCTGAAATATGGTAAAAACTAGTCCAATAATTGAATTGGAAAAGGATGCTACAAGCATTCTTCCCACTCTTCATTCCTAAACTTTGCTCCCAAATCAATTCCTAATTCAGCAAAGGAGCTGGTAACTGAAGCTTTAAGCAATTACTGTATATATCTGATTTTGAGGAAAAACACACTTTTTTATTCTTTAACCTGTCCTAAGAGGTCAGTTATGACTAGAATTGATGCTGCCTGTGAAAATGAAGCTCTTCTGACCTGCTTGGTCCTCCTTGAGTGTGTTGGAGATGGTGGAGCCTGTGAGAGCAGCCAGGGTTGCTGAAGGGGAGGCCCTGTACCGGGACAGGCGGCTCAGCAGCATCTCATTGATGCTCTTGGCAGATTCACCCTCTTTCCTCATCAATATAATTCTTTCCTGCAGAGGATTTGCTATACATAGGCCATTTTCTACCTGTTAAAATAGAGAAAAAAATACTTTAGATATCAAAATCCATCAGTGACTGATCACCTCAACTGAACAGTGACATTAAACACCACAATGCATCAGGTAGGGACAAAAACAATCTCTGCTGACACAAGTTCTTGCAAAAACAAAGTGTTATAAAAGCTGGACAAATAAGTATCTTTTTTTGCTGACTTTGCAGTTCAACAGAATAATTATATTAAAGATATTAGGTATCTTCTATTATCTTATACCTAAGATATTTAACAGAATATCTTCTATTTATTATATTTAGCTGTTTAGTCTTAAAGATGCAACTGTTTGCCATAAACTTGAGTTTCTTTATGGAACTCTACTTAAAAAATACATAATCCTCTTGTATGTTCTTAGTGATGGTTCACTGGCAAGTTTCGTAGAAAGAGGTTTTTAAATCATTTGCCAGCCAAAAAGTGAAAACAGTGATTTCCTTAGACCATAAACTCCAGGGGATGTTTAATTAAAGAATGAGTCTCTTAATGAAGATGTGATTTAAGCATTAGGGTTTTCCAGAAGCTGTACTACTACAGCCTCTCAATTCCAGCTCCATCCTCCCACTCCATCCTCCTCTGCTGAGGAGAAATACAGACATAAAACATACATTTTATATCACAAGAGAATTCATATTGCTAAATATAATGGCTGTATGTCCTGTCTCTGGAGATGGAATTGGACAATTCACCTTCTGTTCAAAGTTATTCCATATATATCTACTCAGATTACACATGTAAATATTCAAATCTAACATGTCAATTTGAGAGTGCTGATATTTAATTTAACACTAGTCATGCTACCAACACTAGAGACATAAAACCCACATAATTTCTTACTATAATTTCAAAAATATCCATGAAGACAGAGTGGCCTTTTGGTGTTTTCTCGTTAAGACTTGCAGGAGACCAAATCCAGTAGAAATATGTGCCATCTGAAGAAAGATGCACCGTGGTCATGGTACTGCCCACTGGGAAGTGATTTACTGGCATTGGGATTATCTGACATACCTACAAGACAGAGAGCAGAAGAGAAATTTGACTTAATAATACTATAACATTTATTTATTACAAAGAGATGATGTTTGCCAAATACATATAAACCTCAAATCTAAAACATAAAAGGATCATCTCCTCTCTAATAATGGAGAGTATGCCCCCAGTATCACAAAGTAAAAATATGCATCCTAAAGATTTATCTACTGTCTGCAACTTCTTTGAAACTTTACTTGAATCTTTGGAAGAAAAGGTGAATCCAAACACACTCAGTTTCAGGAAACACACTGCACATAACTGTGTACATCCATCCTTAAAACCACTCCAGGAAAAACCCTAAAGTAAACAAAAGATCCAGTTTTACAAAGGATGACAGTTGTTTATCTACAAATCAGAATCAGATTTGAAACAACACCTGAATTTTGGAACAATGGAAGAAAAATGAACTGTTCAGGAAGAACATGTTCTTGGTTTAAGTCAAAGTCCATTTTGCTATTGTTTGATTGTTCTATGTGACCATACTGGAATCATGGAATATCTTGACTTGGAATGGACCACAAGGATCATCCAGTTCAACTCCTGGCCCTGCCCAGGACACCCCAACAATCCCACCCTGTCCCTGAGAGCGTTGTCCAAACACTCCTGGAGCTCTGGCAGCCTTGGGGCTGTGACCATTCCCTGGGGAGCCTGTTCAGTGCCCCACCACCCTCTGGGGGAAGAACCTTCTCCTGAGATCCAACCTAAACCTACCCTGACACAGTGCCAGCCCTTCCCTCTGGTCCTGTCACTGCTCACAGAGAGCAGAGAGTGGAGCTGCCCCTCCTGGGGAAGTTGTGGATTGGGATGAGTCTCCCCTGAGCCTCCTCTTCTCCAGGTTGAACAAACCTTTATCCCAGCTCTTACAGAACTCCAGAATATAGGACAGTGTCAGTCTGTATATGCACATACACATGTATATATAAAGAGAACACACTCTGAAACAGAGTAACATCCAAAACAAACTTACACCTTCCACCACACAGTGATTTCAAGGCAGGGTTAGAAACAGGCACTTTCACAAAATAAGAGAAGAAACTTTGAGGATAAAACTAATTAAAGTTAAAAATTTGTGTGATTCATTAAGAATGTTTTCCTCCTGTACTCTAACTCTGCAGTGAACTGTTCCCTTTACCTGAAGGGTATGTTGATCCACCACCTGGAAAAGGTAGTGAGGTTTATTATCAAAAGACACGGGGCGATGGAGAAGTTTCCCATTCCCAAAGGCAACCCAGCCCGTCTCGAGCTCCTCGTTCCTGCAGTACACAAAACCCCTGGCAAGAAAACAAAAGCAGGATATTAAAACTCTTCAAACCCCTGCCCTGTTTTTTGGTTTGTCAAAGAACAACTCACAACCACAGTCTTGAACTTTGACTGAACTTCAATTCAAGTCGGCAATTTTTGTTGTGAAAGGCTTAAACATGAAAAGCCTCATGGCTTCCAAGCAATAAAGCAGCAACAAGGTACAGTGAGTCACAGCTGCAGTAATTATTTAATGAATGACATAATTAGCAAACAAATACTTACAAACACAGCAATTGTACAGCTACAAATAAAAAAGCCACAAAACTAGTCTGTAGTATATCCCTCTCTGCAAAGAAAAAAACAACTTACTATACATAAAAAAAATAAAATTAAATCTGAAATGCTATTCTGCTACTATGGAGGTTGAACTAATGGCCTCCAGAAGTCCCTTTCAAATTCAATTACTCTATAATTCTAGAGAAAACATACTCAAGAAGAATTTCAGATGAAAAACCCAACTCATTAAAACAGCACTTAATGAATATACACAATATCATTGAACGGATTTGGTGGAAGGGACCTTAAAGATCACCCAGTTCCAATCCCCATGTGCTCTAGTCTTGCTACACCCAACATCTGAGAGAGGTTTATCAAAACAGTGACTTCTGTTTTTAAGCAGCAAATATGGAACTGTTACTCACCTCAAAGTACCGTGGAGTCCAGACCCCAACTTGCTTATTCCTCTGCCCACGGAATTAGTTGTGTAAAGATAGAGCCCATCTGCTGCAAGACACCTTCCTAAATCTGCATCTGGAGCAGGAGAGGGAACAGAGCAGAGATCACCCCTGTAACACCTGAACTGGGAACTCTCCACGAGTGTTACACTTGGGTATCATGGTCAAAGCTGCTGTAAAAAACCTGAACTTGCTTTTCCTGCACAGTATTCCAAACTATAAATCCAGTAGGAACTAGACCAGCACACCCAACCATGGGCACACAGGGCTACTCAACCAAACTCATTTCAGGTGCAAAATTCCTTTACTTAAATACAAAACTACTTGAATATTTGCTATTAAATGCTTTCAGAATGATGAAAAGAAGCAGAGGACTGTTCTCTTCTGCTTTTGCAACAGGTAACACTGTTCAGAACTGGCAGTAAGATAAATATAAGAAAAGCTTAGGACTCTGCAAACCTTCCTGCTCAGGGTTGCTGGTCTAACACAGTGTGAGGGAAGAATAATCCAACACTGAGCCTTGATCTAATTTCTGCTACAACTGTGTGCTTCTCTTGGAGCTGGTCAGCAGATCCTTCTACCTCTGAACACTTAAATTAGGACAAAATCTATTTGAAACACAGCACTTTGTCACTCAAAGAGCAGTAATTATTAATAATCAAGATGGGACACTCCTGTCCAGTCAACCTATTTAAGTTCACAGCAGTCAGTTAAGGAAAGGAAAAAAAAATCTATCATTGTCAGAGCAAGAAGACTTGCTCATATATCTGAAAACCAGAGATGCCTTCAGTAAAGCTGCAGACAGCCTCAAATGACAACTCAGATTTTTAAATTCCTATGTCTTGCATTAAATGTCATCAAACTAATATTTCTGAAGCAATGTGAATGGCTTACTTAGTGAAAAAAGAGTAGGCAAACAAAGCAGTAAAAACTGAGAATTAGTTCAGGGAAAGAAAAACAAAAGAAAGCAGTAAAATAAGAATATACAAAACCAACTGGACAGAACCAAAAGCAGAATGGGGATGGTGGTGAGGGGAAAGCAATGAACTTGTATTTCTAAAAATAAACCTGCTGTGCCAATGATAGTTGCTATTGAATACAGGGAACCTGCCCAGGGCAAGGGAATTGTGCTTACTGAGGGACTAATGAGTGGATAATGTCCAAACTCTATTTGACCTCTGCAGAATTCCCCCTGGAGTTAGGGAGGGTCAATGTATCAACTGCTTTTGATTGTTTCCTACAGCCTCGCAATTGAAAACAGCAGCTGCTCCTCAGCAACCAAAAATCAAAGTTTTCTGAATCCCAACTCTAAAGCTTTACATTAATTTTCACACGAGTATCACCACTAAAAGCATCCTGCCCTCCCCTGCTCACACTGACAAGTCATGAAATAATTCACCTTTATTTTCGCTGCTGGAGCCAGTGTTGGCATCAGGGGCAGGTAACATGTCTTCAAAGCCCCAGGACACGATGTGCTTTCCTCCAAGCAAACAGGAGGGTGATCCAGGGCCTCCCTCCAAAAGCAACAACCTTTAAGCAGAAAAATATAATAAGATGCATGAAGAACAGTGACAGCAAAAATTAGCTACGTTAAAAGTTAAGCTGAAGATGTATTTTAAGTAATTATTCTCTGTCAGAGCTCATAAGGCACTTAAAGAAATCATCAATATTTAATTAAAAATTAAAATCTTAACACCCCAAACCCAATCAGTAGATGCTTTTATATTTGATTTTCTAATGTCTCCTGCAAATGACTAAATTTCGATCTTTCCTAGACCTCTGTAACTCTGAAGCAATTTAATCACATTTAAAGACATTCATCCCTAAATGCACTGAACACATTTTCAGAGCTGATGGAAAAGTGCCCCAAGGAGGAAAGTCACTACAAACCTGTAGAGAACATCAGCCACAGGCAGGGACCCCAGCTCAGTCTGTTTCTGTAATAGATGCACTGTATGAACAAAGGTTTTCAGCGACCCTCTAAAAGGACAAGAGAAACATGAATTAAAGATGTCTATTGAAGCCAGGCTGAATCCACACACACAAACAGCACCCACAGAGACTGTAACACCCAGTACCACCAGGGAAGAGCCAAGATATGGCAGCAACTTCTTTGCTATTTGTATTTCTTTTTGTAGAACAATGGAATATCCTGAGCTGGAAGGGATCACAAGGATCATCCAGTTCAACTCCTGGCCCTGCCCAGGACACCCCAACAATCCCACCCTGTCCCTGAGAGCGTTGTTGAAATATTCCTGGAGCTCTGGCAGCCTTGGGGCTGTGACCATTCCCTGGGGAGCCTGTTCAGTGCCCCACCATCCTCCGGGGGAAGAACCTTCTCCTGAGATCCAACCTGATCCTGCCCTGACACAGCTCCAGCCCTTCCCTGGGTCCTGTCCCTGCTCACAGAGCAGAGACTGAAGTTGCCCGTCCGCTGTCCCTCCTGGGGAAGTTGTGAATTAGGATGAGTTTCCCCTCACAAACCCAAATTTGGAAGCTTTTCCCCTCTGAAGTGATGCATTTAAATGTATATAAGGACTAGAACCCTGAAAACAAAATTAAACCAAAGGAGAAGCTGTTTCTAATCTTGCCTAAAAGCGTTGCTTTAAAATGTGATTGTAGCATTTACGAGCATATGGAGTTCGTAACTAATTAAATTCTTGTTCATTTAATGAATACTTTTTTTTGGAGAACTTGTGAAATCTGTATGTTAATATAGTACAAAAGGCCTTTTTATGTAGAAATAAAGAGATTTAGAAATCTTTAAAAATATATCTTTTACAATTTCTGTTTTAAAGGCTACCGGGAAGAAGGCATTTTCTGAATGACTGTTTCCAGGCATAACAGCCCAGCTGAGTAGGAGAATTTTGGCTGTGCCTTAGACATGGTCAGTTATGCAGTGATTTCTTCAGAAACACGAGTGATCAGCTGCAGAGATCCTTTCCCTGCACTCTGCTGAATCCAGCCTTGTGCTTCCAGTCACACGTGGTCAGTCTTAGCTCCTAAACTTTCCTCCTCCCCCGTTTTCCTCAGTGGCAGCTTCAGCTCTTGTGCTTTCACTGATAAACCTCAGCCAGGAGAAAACTGACACCAAACACTTTAAAGCACCTCGATTAATTATTTAAAGCAATATAATTACCCTGTGGGTTTATTCTTAGGAATATGAAGCACCCAAGATTGCAACTAGGAATGTCAATAATAGTCTCATTTTTAAGGTTTTTGGCTTCCTCATGGTACCCGACACATGACTTAGATATTTAAAGGAAAAGCGTGAGGCTTTCAGAGGTGAACAAAGCACACCAGGATATTACAACTCTGCAAGCAAGGCAAGACAGGTTTGCAAAGAAAATATAAGATCAACCCTCATTTCAAAAGCTCCGTTTGAAATTTAGCTCTTCTACAAATTCAGCTGCAACAGAACATCCCATATTTCCCACAAATTGACATCTGGGAAAAAAAATAAATGAGATTGTGTTTATCAAATCCAATTTATCTGAGCTATGTTTGAGTACATTGCCTTTTAGATAAGGCAATTGTCAGCACAGAACAATTTGCCACATACCATAGATTTCTCATTGACTTCATTAGAACAAGTACACTAGAAATTAAGTGGTTTTTACTTGAATAAACCTTTTCCTAAAGCAAATTATGACATCTCTGGAGAACTCCAACATCTTAAATCAGAGCTGAACTTCACAGACAAGGTAGCAACCTGAGAAACATTAAAGCAAATATTTTCAAAAGGCTACTCGTGACTTTAGACCCACATTCATGGGGCTCTGCACAAGTTTTGTGTGTTCCTCCCCCTCTCAATAGTCCCATCCCCTAAAGTAGGTTTTTATTAAAATCAATCATGGACCATTTGTCCTCAATCAGCTGATGTTGTGCCAAACCTACATTGGTTGAACTCTTCAATGGCAACAAATATTTCCCAGACAACACTGAAATCAAATCTGACAGGAATGGTCCCAAAACCTGGCAGCACCACCTTCTCCAGCCAAATGAAGGTGCACAAAAGGGCATGAAAAAAGGGAAAAGGAGACAACTCTCCTCCATGATAAAAACCTCTGGAACCATTCCTAGAACAGCTCACTGCAGCAGAAGCAACAATATCCACAAGAGGCATCTCTAACCCAGATCCTTCTGCCTCTGCATATGCCAAACACACAGAGAAAAGAAGTGCTTGGCAGTTTCACCCTTTCCAAACCAATATTTAAATATTAGAAAGAAAAAGACTGGTGTGACCTGAAAATAAGTATCAATGGTTCAGTCACATCGTTTTTGATTCTTCTTTTTAAATAGAGACACTGAGTACCAACATCAACCACAGCACTGCCCTGGGCAGTGCTGGAATCACCATCCCTGGAAGTGCAGCATAATTTGCCACATACCACAGACTCCTCATTGACTTCATTAGAACAAGTACACTAGAAATTAAGTGGTTTTCATTTGAATAAACCTTTTCCTAAATCAAATCATGGCATATCCCAGGAACTCCAACATCTGAAATCAGAGTTATACTTGACAGATAAGGCAGCAACCTGAGAAACATTAAAGCAAACATTTTCAAAAGGCTACTGGTAACTTTAGACCCACATTCGTGGGACTTTGCACAGGTTTTGTGTGTTCCTCCTCCTCTCCCCAAGTCCCATCCCCTAAAGCAGGTTTTTATTAAAATCAATCGTGGCAAATTTGTCCTCAATCAGCTGATGTTGTGCCAAACCCATGCAGGGCAGGGAATAATTCAACCTACATTGGCTGAACTCTCCACTGGCAACAAAATACCTACAAATATTTCCCAGACAACACCAAAACCAAATCTGAAAGGAACTGCTCCAAAACCTGGCAGTGCCACCTTCTCCAGCCAAACGAAGGAGCAGGACAAAGGGAAAAGGAGACAACTCTCCTCCATGATGAAAACATTCCCTCTCATTGCTCAGGGTAGCGGGGGAGTCACCAACCCTGGAAGTGTTCAGAAACCACACGGATGTGGCACTTTGGGACATGGCAGCGCTGGGTTAATGGTCGGACTCGATGACCTCAAAGACCTTTTCCAGCCTTAAGGATTCCACGATTCTCTGCGTCATTCCTTACCTTGCACAAGCCAAGGCAACTAGGGCAGCAGCAGCATTTTCCTTCTGCTTGTAGGGGATGTGCTGGCCGGAGGGCGACGTGTCCTCCAGCCAGGAGCAGAGCAGGGCCTCGATGCCGTTGAGGCAGTCGGCGGGTTCCTTGGTGAGGCTCAAGGGCTGGCAGTCCCGAAGGCAGTTCAGCAGCACCTCAGCAGTGATGTTACACAGGGAAGGGTCCGTTCTACTCTGGGACTGGATGAGGGGGAACACCAGGAGCAGCCCCATGCGGGAGGTGAACGGCGCCTGCTCCGGCTGCTGTAACAGCCCCTGGCGCTTGAGCAGGGCCAGGGCCTCCTCGTCCCCGGAGCTCTCCCGGTCGTGCTGCTCCTCCAGGGCCAGCTGGCGCTGGGCGTTCCAGAGCCCCCTGAGGGCGTTCAGCCGGTATTCCAGCAGCCGGGCATAGGCGTTGCTCTGGTTCCCACACACGGACCGTAAGCGCTCGGCCAGCTCCGAAGGGTTCTTGGTCTCGAACGACAGGATCTGGAAGGGAAAAGCGGGTATTTATTTTAAAAGGACACATCTGGCTGTGTGTGATTTCCAGATCAGCTGCTCTCTGCACACATTTGGGGGGTATTTTAATTTCTGGGTATAAAGAAAGTTACGCCGGATCCAAAGAACATGCAGTGGAGTTGTGCCCAACAGGACAAGCAGCAATGGCCACAAACTAAAACACAAGTTCCACCTCAACATGAGGAAGAATCTCTTTCCATGGAGGTGACAGAGCACTGGAACTGCCCAGGGAGGATGTGGATTCTCCAAACCTACCTGGATGAGTTCTTATGTCACCTGCTCCAGGTGACCCTGCCTGGGCAGGGCGTTGGACTGGGTGATCTCCAGAGGTACCTTCCCACCCCAACTGTTCTGGGATGCTGAGTCAGCATCCTCATTGAACCTGGGCTTGGACAGGATGATTTCCAGAGGTCCCTTCCTACCTTAACTATTCTGGGATTCTATGACCCTGTTACTGCTGAGTCAGCATCCTCACTGAACCTGAGCCTGGGGGTTGCTGATGGAGATTTTTAAACTTTCAATCGTGACACTAAAACAACAATAATATAATTGTAGAGAAAAACACACACAAAATTGTATCTGGGAAAATAAACACTTGCCTCCTTTGGAGCTTTTTCTTTTGTGATCGAGGCAATTTTGCTAACAACTTCAAAAGTACTGAGGGGTTGGAGTGTCCCAGGGGTTTAGAGCCCTTCTATGAAAACTCATAGGTCAACAGTCTTGTGTAATAAGAACGTGTATGTTCTGGGTTTGGAGCTTTTCAAACAAACAAATGAACAAACAAACCAACAAACCAGTTCTCTCCAATGAACCAGGAGTTCTGTTACACTCTCTCCCCTCCCTGGTTTTTTCCCTCCTCAGTTTTATCATATTGCATTTAGCTACACCTTTCTCAAAATATTCCCAGTTGCTGCTTTAGTTTAAAAACCTAAAAGTCTCCTCATCATCATTTCAGACAGAAGAAAGAGCCCTTTTTGGCACTTCTAAATAAAATTGGAGACAAAGCTGGAACAACAGAAAACAAGTAAACCATGACACAGAAACATATTTATGGGTTAGAACCAGCCTGATACCGGGAAACTCAGAATTTTAAGTAATTTGCAGACAACTTTTCTCCCTCCAGCAAACAACAACAGTAGTGATCAGAAAAGTCACTTGAGCTGTGGCAACCTCAAGGAAAGGCATGAGCCAAGCATTTTGTGATCCTCTGGATCCAGTGTCCAAAGGGATCCAGTGTCCCTGTGCCACAATGACTCATCTCATCCACCCCCAAACACTTTGGCATTTTTATGCTGTAAAATTGTCTTTCTCCCACTTAATTAATAAATAAATAAATATATCTATTTTTCCAGTACATTATATATCTGGGAAGGGGAAAGTGAGAGACAAAGAGCTGCAATGGGTAATGTCACACAAGGTTGTTTGGTTTGTGGTTTTTAATTGCAGGCAGCAGTGACACAGAACATGAAATAAATGTTTATATCTAATTGTAGACTTTTGAACAGCTCATTAAAATGCTCCAGGACAAATCACAGCTGCCATGTCCACACTAAAGGCAATGGAACAGCTTTGCAGGAGGACACTCACCACTAGAGTCATGAAAAGTTCACTTTAAAGGAATTCACATCATAATTACACTTGAATAGATGTTGTATTGAGCTTCTTAAAACTAATGAACCTCTTTTAATTAATTTCTCATAGGGAGTAGGAATATTAATTCCTAACCCACATATTATACATTTAAAATAACCACCTCACGTTCAGTTGTGTGCTCTGCTGTCTCAAAAATAAGCTTAATTGTTTCCTGTTGTAGATGGAATCACCTTCTAGAACAGTTTGCTTTTGATTTTCTTGAACTAAACTGGATGGATTTTCAACTAAGTGACAACAAGCTGCAGAAGTCGGGGGGGAAAGGGGATGAATGCTTTCATTTTGAGAATAAAATGGGCTCTGACCACATCAATAACCACAAAACTTGTGATTTACTTCGTGTTACATGTCTTGCTCCTCAAGTCCCACAGTTTAACAGGAAAGTGGATTTTTTTTGTCTTTCATTTGGTTCTACATCTCTGAGTCTGTCTTGTACCAATCAAGACAAGTCAGTGTCAAATATGTGCAGATATGCTGATGAAAAGCCTTTTCCTGCTGAAGTTTTATTTTCTCACTGATCTCACATTCACAATTTGCTTTATAAGCACAGTATGGTCTGTCTGGAATTGTTAAGAGTGTTTTGCTTTGGTCTTTCATGAAGGAAATAAGCACTAATTTGGGTAAATGATACAGGAAGTCTATCAGCTCCAACACATTTACAAGACCATTCCAAAATGGGACTTACAGACTTCTGATAACACAGTTTACATCATGGTTTTCATACACAGCTTATGGGACCAGTGGAAAAAAGCTTAATTATTCAACATCATCTGAAGGTCTAAGTTGGCATTTGCACTTCCAGAAAATAAGAGAATATTAGAATAATGTTAGAAGAAAGGTGTGAGGTCATCTGCTACACAGGATAATGCAGAAAATTATCTTAAAGTCTGCTTTCCTCAAAAGGAAAACATTTTACTTGAGGTCAGTACTCGGAGTTACCACCTAAAAGGAGCTTCAAGCCCAAATGTTCCCAGGGAGGCTCTGACAAACACCTTGGGAACTTTTAGGGTCTGGACACATTCCCAAGATCCCACTACACACCAGGGATCCACTCTGGCTCTCCCTGGTGAGCCAAACACAGCCCTTCCTACCCCAGCTCTATGACAGAGCTTCCTTTGGGCCATGCCAGGTATTTAACTGCTTCCCTCTGGGTGCACTAAAGACTTCCCAGAGGAATCCCAGCCCTTGCCAAGGTCTCCTCAGCACTCTGACTACAGTTTGCTGTATCTCCAGGCAAAGCTTGTTATCCTGAAACTATTTGAAGTCAAAACAAATTAAAATAAAATGCAAGAAACCCCCCAATTCACAACTCTGAAATGGGCAACAAAACTCCCAACGCTGATAAAAGACACAGGTGAAGGGAGGAAACAGAAAATCCGGGCTAAAACAACTGGTATGAAGATTAAGTGAGAAAGGTCTTCCCCATCCCCACCCAGCTGATCCACCAGGAATGCCCTGAGGTGCAGGGCCTGCACCCTCAGCACCTCCTGCCCCAGGCTGCCCCCCCCCAAAGAGGGTTTCTTCAAGCTGTAAATACTGGACTCAGCCAAATCTCCATTTTTAGATCCCAAATCTAACCTTTCCTCCCCAGATTAGTTTATTCTCCTCCTATCCAGAAGATCTGACTGTTCTCTTTGTTGGAACAAGGGCAGATTCCCTGCCCTGCAGATACAGAGGTCCAGGACTCTCTGATACCTCACTGAACAAACAACTACTCCTCACTCAGCAAGAGGTAAAATCCCCTTTCCTCCTGCCTTCTTGGTGCCTCGGGATTTACACCAGAGCTCTGACTTCCAGCACCCTTTTGTCAGGGCCTCGATATTTCCCTGCCTGGCACTTGGGGAGATCTCAGGGCAGACACAACCCCAGCCCAGCAAAGCACCTGAGCCAGTTACTGACCCATCACTTCACAGCTCCAAACATTTTTAACTCCCAAGGCTTAAACACAGTCCAAGAGGATGAAGAGGATGTAACAAACACACTGCTTTGCCATAAAACGGGTTACTCACGTATCTAATTACATATAACTAAAAACTGTATTAGTAAGAGGTTTAATTTTAATTTTGCAGGATCTTATCCTTACATATTATTTCCTTGTTTACTCTTTTTAACCAATTTGAATAAATATTTTAATTAGAAAATAATGGATCCAAAGTTTCATCACTCCAACTAGTTATTGACATCTTAAACACTGAGAAGCACAAAAGGTATCTGGTTTTAGATCCACCAGGGGAGGATGTCACCATTCCTGTTGTATCCAATATTTGTCCTGTTGCATCCTACTACACAACCTTAACCAGGTACTTCTTCCCAGTAAACAATATTTTTCCCAATTTTGCTCCAGAAAGCAGTGGCTGACTCACCATTATCAGGGTAACATGGTTCTCTATTGATAGTAAAAATTATAATTATCACACAAATCTACACGAAGAGTTTTAGCCTGAGGTTTTATGACCCCATTAAGTAAATTTAAATGTGAGCTGCCACTAAAAAGCAGCTTTTTCCTCTGGCTAAAATTCCTGCCCCTTGTCCTCTCCCTGGTGCCAGCATTAGTGCCTGTGGGGTTTGTTTTAATTCTACAACACAGGGAATTCTGAGCAATGAAGCTGCTCACAAAGGTGTTTTTTTCCCTAAAGTTACATATCAGAAAGAGAAGCCTGTAAATCTCCCAAAAAGCATTTAATTCCTTTTCTACAGAACTCAATTGGCTGACCTTCACATAAAGATGAAGATGGTGGTACATTTACCAGGACCAATTACACCCCTAATACTCTCCTGAGTATTAAACAAGTATTATTCCCATCTCCCAAGAGGAACAAACCAGACAGAAAAGCAGAAACAACCCCAAAATCATGAAGTATCTTTAACAGCAGCATGAAAAAAATTAACTACATTGCTTCTAACACCCCATTACAGGTATAAGGTAATTCCCTTGTACAGATATACAAGCAGCACCACTTGTTTACTTGGTCCTTTTGTCTCTAGAAAATTCAATAAAACAATGTAAAAAAGGCTGAATTACAAAAAGTATGGATTATTCTATAAGGGAAACAGCACAAGTGACAGTTTTAAAGGTACCCTGAAGATTGAGATCCACAGCCAAACTCCAACTGCTCCACGAACACCACTGTGTCCATACTCCTGGTCTCACATTCCACGTCGCTGTGCTTGGGAACAGCAATCCCTGCTCATGGCACTTCCTGGGATACCGAGCCAAACACCACCTTGATCTCTTCTATACCATTTTTCTAAACCCTCTACAAGCTTCTTCCTTGCTACACCACGTGTAAAATGTATAAATACACGGGAACATTTTCGCCCTGATGTTTCAGACACTGAGATTTTATGGGTTCCCAGCAGCTGCTGCGCTTTCCATCCTGCTTTAGTGTTGCAGTCAAAAACTACAAGTTTCAAGGTTGTTCTAATTTTTTCTGCTCCAAGGAATTTTAACCATATCACCTTGTTCAAAGCCTCTGCTGATTCCTGTATGGAGCAGCACAGCTTTTTAACAACTCAGCTAAAAGCAGGAACTATTTTCCCTTGTGAAAGCATTAGAAACCTAATTGCTCAGAAATAAGCATGAAGACACATCTATCTCTTACAATTTTATTCTAAATAATTTTTGCAACTGTATGAATTTCCCAAATAACCTTCATATCTGAGATGAATCACAGAGTACAAGCAAGCTGTAAACACAAAAATGCCATAAAGCAAAGGGTTGTTTCTTTGTTCATTAAAATATTTCTTTGGCTCTTACTCAAGTAGTAAATGAAAATATCTACGAAAGGTAAAGAAAAATCTTTGTAATTTAAACATCTGAGAGTGCAGATCACTGAATTAATCAGCTGCAACTGGTAACAAGATCCATATTTGGGAAACATATTTGCAAAATCATCTTTTAGAAGTTTTCTAATGTTTCTCTGCAAGGAGAACTAAAACATGACCTCAAAAATAAAAAGCCAAGAGGCACAGTGGGGCCATATTATGGAAGCTGAATAAATTCAAAGCCTTGGAAGAGGAATGCTGGAGTATTTGAAGGGGAAGGGGATGCACAAGGCAGGAGGAGGGTGTTCCAAGCCTGACACACGCCTGGATCAGCAGTTCCCAAGGCAGAGGTCACGACCCCAAGAGGGGTCACCCACTTAGGAAAGACTCAATTGTTGGTGGTGCATTAGGGACTTTCAGCTTGACAGAGGTGAAGCTTGTAGATGGAAGTGAGGTCACAACCGGAAAGGTTTGGGAAGCACTGACCTAGATAATTACAGAGACCTGCTCCCTCCTTCAGCAAACAGGGAAAAGTGGCAAAATGTTTTCTCTAGTCTGGGAGGAAAATGGGTGAAAGCTTCGAGTTTAGCAGAAACCTTTGAGTCTAAATCGTTTTATGGAAAACACAAGTCAGTCACAGGACTGGCACTAAAAGAGCTGCCAAAACAGCTCTGGACTTCAGTTCTGCAACTGCTCCATGGAGAGTCTTCCCAGGCTACAACGGGGAGAAGAGGGAAGGCCACAACTTTTTCTTATTTATATTTTAGTTTTTACTATTTTTTTTAAACTTACATTTGATTAAAGATACCCATTTTCAGTGCAGAGCAACACCTGCCAGCTTCACACTGACAGAGAGGAGGTTTAGATGGGATATTGGGAAGAAATTCTTCCCTGTGAGGGTGGTGAGGCCCTGGCTGCCCCATCCCTGGAAGTGTTCAAGGCCAGGATGGACAGGGCTTGGAGCACCCTGGGCTAGTGGAAGGTGTCCCTGCCCATGGCAAGGGGTAGAACTGGATGGGCTTTAAGGTCCCTTCCAACCCAAACCATCCCATGATTCTATACTGACTCTGGTGCACTGGCAGATTAAATCTCCCTGGTTGAAGGGACCTCTCCACCCTCAGACAAACTCTCACCCCACTCCCAGGGTTACTGTATCCATGAAAGATGTTTGGCTGGGAAGATTCTGGAAGTCACAGAATCACAAAATTTGCTGAGATGGAAAGGACCCACAAGGATCATCCAGTCCAACCCCTGGCCCTGCCCAGGACACCCCAACAATCCCACCCTGTCCCTGAGAGCGTTGTCCAAACACTCCTGGAGCTCTGGCAGCCTTGGGGCTGTGACCATTCCCTGGGGAGCCTGTTCAGTGCCCCACCACCCTCCGGGGGAAGAACCTTCTCCTGAGATCCAACCTGACCCTGCCCTGGCACAACTTCAGGCCACTCCTGCAGTTTCCATTGTGCCACATTACAGACCAGCTCTTCCTCCACCAAACTGTCCCTCCTGGGTGGGCACTGATCAGCCAAAATGTCATGGCAACACCTCCAGCTCTGTCACAGGAGGCTGTCTCCAAGAAGCAGAAGACTTTGCACTTTGAAAGTCATTTCTCTGCATGAAAGGCTTTAAAACAAGGGTCCAAAGGCTCAAGTAATCACTGACTAATCCAGGTCTCTCTTGACTAGGGGATTTTGGTGGGAAACCCACACCAGGAGCAGCTGTTACATCCATATCATTACAAAATTCTAGCATATAAAAAGAAGGGCCCCTGTTATTTGTAAATATGCTGAGACAGTCTAAGAAGTTGGCAAATATCATCACATAAAAATAAAAACAAACCAAAAACCTCCACACTCTTTAAAACTAAACATACTCCTAGAATAAGTTACTTTCAGGTGAATGAGAAGGTTAATTCTCTTGTAACTTATCATTTATATATATATATGTATATAAATATATAAAATATAAATAAAAGTTGAATGGGAGTCAAAATAACAAAATAATAAGTTTTTCATAAGCCTTTCTTGGCATAAGTCCAGTACTGTAACATTTTTCCCTCTGCTTTTCTTTTTATAAATAGCCAAAACCTTTGAACAGAAGGACAAAGGAAACACATCCAAATACATTGACATTATTCCCCAATAAGCGTTCAAAGGGATATTTAAGCAAAACAGACCAGAATGACACACATCTCCACCCAAAAAACATCCACTGACGTATTAAAGAGTATACATTTTTAATTAAGCACTTTATGGCAGAAATTCAGGGTTCTGACCACCACTGATGAAGCCCAAGAAGTGAATTAAAGAAGTTTACTAATCAAAGCAGCAGCTGCAGCATCTCCTACCCTTGTCCAAGAGCTCATCCCAAGAGATTTCTACCTGGACCATTTTCAAAGATATTTATTACATTGCAAAGAGGAGTAGAAACAGTGCAAATGAGCTCCTGAGCGGAGCAGTTGAGGGCATGGCCACACTTCAATGAGATGTGTGCACATATTGCCACAAAATGGCTCCTCAAAGCCATTCCAGAGCACCAAAGTAGCCCCTCATTAAAACAGCAACATTAAAAAAGGCAGGAAAAAAATATGAGCTAAAGAATTTATATTTACAACACTTGAAATTTAATTTTTTTTTTTTTAAAAACCCTTCCCCCTCAATTTCAAACACTGTAAACCAGAATACAATATGTGAGAAATAAGTCACTTGTGATCATCAATTCTACCAGTGGAAGGCAATAAGAGGCTTTAATATTCTGTGACTTAAGAACAAAGATGAAAATAAGTCAAAGTCAGTAGTTATCAAAATAAGCAGCACAGCAAAAAGTCTGATTTAATTATTTATTTCAAAGTTTTACACTGTAAACATTCACAACAGGGAAAAAATATCTCTGGAACAGGAAAAAGCATGTGAAATAGTGGCATTGCTGAAACATTGATTATAAAAGAGTCATAAAGAACAAGCCACAGCAACACCAATTCCAGCCCTATCTCCCCCAAACAACTGGAGTTTCTTAACATTCCTACACTAACAAAACAATTCTCCAGGGCTAAAGTGTTTGTCAAGTGAAGCCACGTTTCAAGTTTCAGGCTGGAACAGACTTCTGGCCTAGCTGGAAGATCTTAAAATGAGGTTTGGGTTGGTTTTCAAAGGATATCCTACTTTATGATGATATAACATGAATAACAACAGATTTTAGACTCAGTGCTGCTTCTAGAACTATGTCAGAGAGTCAAAATATTTTCCTGAACACAAACTGCACTAAAAGCCAGAGTGGACTCTGATCACAAGGGAGAATCATTCTGTGCTTATACACACAGAGATAAGTCATCCACCTTAAAAGTACCTCTTTTCCTGTTCATGTGATATTTGCCAACATCCATTTCATGGGAGCAGCTGATTTTCCCATCCCAGCTCCCAGTGTCACCTCACACAGAACCGAACACGCACATTCAGCAAAAAACCTCTTCCCTTGATAAGGCTGTGGGAAGTTTTCCCAAACACCATAAAACTCCACGTCACCCGACGAACAATGATGTTGCCAGGACTGGCTCGTGGGTTCTGCTCAGCAACACTAAAGCCTCGCTAAAAGGGTTTTTCGGCCTAAAATGCCTGTAACCGAGCAGAGCCCGGAGATAAAGCTCCTGAGAACCGGCCCCTCTCGGCTCACCCCGCTCAGCTCCTCTGACAAAGCCCCTGTGTCATTGGGAGCCAGAGCGCCGGCGAGGAGGGCGGGGTGAAAGAGGAGAAGGGAGGCACAGAGGGAGAAAAAAATGCAGCCTACAAAATAGATGCAACCCATAATCCGTGACATTCAGTCCTTCAGCGTCTCCTCGAAGATAAAACAGCTGCACCGCCTGCCTGCAGCCAAAACCACCGGCACTTCGGGCAAGGGAAAAAGCTGGAAGGAAAATCCGGGCTGCCCTCCCGGCTCTCTAATAAATAACATTGGCAACAGCTGAATAAAAACACCCAGGCACCTCAGTACCCTCGGTGCATCTTATTGTAAGACTTATCAATTACAAACCGCCCAAAAGTGATAGCAAAAAGATACAAAGCCTTCAACGAAAATAAATGGGCCAAAGGCCACGTTTAAATACACGAGTGCGGCTCGGAATTCCAAACCTTATGGATCCAAAACAAGGAGGGAGCCCAATACTTCATCCACCATTGACATGAGTGCCTCGCCACCCTCCAGCCCAGCTCCACTTTCGTTATTATTTGAAATAAATTAGATTGCCTTAAAACAAGCAGAACGCCTCGACAGCGGCTGGTTCCGTACCCCAGAAGGCTCGTCCTGCATCCGCATCTCCCATCCTCCATCCCGGCCCCCCATCCTCCATCCCGGCCCCCCATCCTCCATCCCGGCCCCCCATCCTCCCCTAGTCATCCTCCCTGCACCCCCACCCCCATCCTCCTCGCCTCAGGCCTCGCTACCACCGTCCCCTCTCCCGAGGGCATCCCCCTCCTCCTCACCCCTCACCCTGCCCCGTCCCCCCTCGGCTCGGAGGCCGCCTCACCTCCAGCTCGGTGTCTCCGGGCTCGGCCACCCCAATGATCTCGCTGGGCAGCTCGGCCAGGTCGGTGACCCGGATCAGCCCGTCGTGCAGGAAGATGGTCTCCTCCTTCACCGACAGCCACTGCGCCGAGTCGGTGGCCGCGGCCGCCGAGGCTCCCGCCGGGGACCCCATGGCGCGGAGGGCGGGGGGGCTCCGCAGGGCTGAGGCGAGGCGGGTCCCGCTACCCGCCCATGGCGGGGGCAGGGCGGGGGCAGGCGCGTCCCCAGCGGCCTGGGCGCCGGACAGCCGGGGCGCGGCGGGCAGCAGCGAGGAGCGGCGCGTTGCCACCGCGGCGGCGGCGGTGCGGGGGGCCCCGGGAGCCGCCGTGCCCGCCCCGCAGCCCCGCGTCCCGCGCCCGCCTCACACACACCGCTGACAGCGCGACGCCATGTTGGGGGCTGGGGCGGGCCCGGCGTGCACCGCGCGGGGAACAATACAGCCGGCCCCCTCCCTGCCGGGACACGCCCCCACCGGGCACCGCCCCCCGCGCCGGGACACGCCCCCCCGCACCGAGCCCCGCCCACAGGGCGGGGCCCGCCGCACCCCCTGCGCCGCGGGACGGGGCTGACAGCGCCTCACAGGGAGCGGGGGGAGCGGGGGGAGCGGGGGGAGCGGGGGGAGCGGGGGGAGCGGGTCACCCGCGCTGCGGGACGGGGCCGTCAGCGCCTCACAGGGAGCGGGGGGAGCGGGTCACCCGCGCCGCGGGACGGTCCCGGTAGTGCATCACCCGCACCGGGGGGAACGCATCGCCTACACCGCAGGACGGTCCCGTCAGTGCCTCACACGGACCGGGGGGAGCGACCCACCCGCACCGAGTGCGTTCCCCGAAGCGCTTCACCCGCACCGGGTGCGGTCCCCTCATCGCCTCGCCTCAGCCCGCTGGAATCGTTCCCCTCAGCGCCTCACCCGCACCGAGGGGCGCTCCCCTCAGCGCCTCACCTCACATCCCCCGGAGTTGCCCCCTCAGCGCCTTGTCCCGCTCCCCCAGGGTCGCCCCCCCGGGGATCTCGCCCCCTCACGCAATGGCCGCTCCCCTCAGCTCCCCATCTCCCGCCACCGCTTCCTCAGCCCCAGAGCTGCTCCCTCAGCCCCTCACCCCGAGGGAGGGTGAGGCCACCATTCCCCTAAGGGTTTCACCCTTCAGCTTCACCCACTTGGCCGATAAGGCCCTTCTGAATAGACCCTTTTCCCTCTTGGTCCCTCACGTTCCCCACAGGGTTGTTTCTCCCCTCCTGCACCTCTGCTCACCTGTATTTTGTCTGCTCCCCCATAGAATAATCTCCCTTTCTCCATGCCTTGTCCCTCTCTGTCACCTCCTCACGGGAATCCTGTCACCTCTCAAGCAGCTTTTTCCCAAAGGACTTGTGAGCAAACAGGTATGTCCCTTAAAATCCATACCTCCAGATTTATCCATGCAATGAGGATGCCAGAGGGTGTGAAGCAAAAGGGTTGCAACAGCACAGTATGCATGGAAAAAATGGGATGCAAAGGAAAATTGATCTTTCTGTCTTTTAGCCTCTCATTTTGACAGCATCACATAACCTTCCTCATTTTCATCAGCCTAATTTCACCCTCAGCTGCCTCAGACCTCGACCTGAGCCTGTTCAGAGACACAAAGTGTCACAGGCAGCTGTGCCTGGATGTTCAGCAAAGTACTGGTGAGACAGATCATGCTAATGAGAGAGATGTGATGGTAGATGTTAAATATTCTTAGTGTATAATTGCTGTGGGGATTCCCATTACAAGTTCCTGCTTTTCATGGAACAGTGACTCTGCACAACCAGAGACGGAACACCACGCATTTATTTACCTGTTTGATCAGATTAAATTATTTAATATATTAGTGCATTATAACAAATGTGCTGTGGTATTGGAGGAAAAGCCTATTCAGAGCTGGAGTAAGATGAGATCTACCTCCAATGTTTTATGTCCTATTAAATCTGGTTGGGAAGAAGCATTATTTCCATGTAATGGATGACTACTCAACACGGGACCCACGCAAAGCCTCTTTGTATCCCTGATTCAGCAATGTGAGCACTCACACAACTGTGCAGCTTGTTTTTGAGGCCAGTTCATTTGAAACAGGGTTCAGGTAAGTTCGTACAACCAGTTATTTAGAGATCTGTGTGATAGCTCAGTACACTGTATTTGGTATCCCTGCCATTCATGTGTCGGAGTGTAGAAGAGTCTCCAGGCCTGGTTTTATTACAGAAATAGATATTATTTGCCTCTGTGCTGGAGTAATTTTTGAACAGGGAGGGTATGGAGAGCTGCCATCAAAGGTTTTTGTGAGGCAGAAACTTCATGGGCATCTGTTATTTTTGGTCCAGACACAACACAGAGAACAGGGGCTGCAGATGGACCCTGATCCTCCCGTGGGAGCCCTGCGAGGACTCAGAGGAGAGGGAATGCTGAGATTTGAAGATTTTATGGCAGGTGGGACGTGGCAGCTGAGTTCTGGCAGGTGAGATAACCTGAAGGCTCCTTGGAAGAAGGGAAAAGATGCCAAGGTTAGATTAGTCACAATATTTTGTTGCGAGACAGCGATGGGTGTTATTGTTATTGTTTTGTTACCAGAGTAGGAGTTTTACATTGTTTTCATTCACTCACATGCGACAGGAACAGAGGAAGAGAAACACAAAGTGTTTGTACATGTTAGTGGGAGTAACGCCAAAAAACATTCCATATTTAGATTTTGTGATACTATCATGGCACTAGTTGAGTATCTTCCACAAAATCAATACAAATAGAGCTGAGTAAAGTGGAATGTTCCCTTCACAAGCTCACATCAGGAAGGACATCAACAGAAGGGATTTGTAGTATTTTACACAGTTTGGGATGTGTCTGTTCTCCAAAGGACTTTTCCACAGGCTCAAAATTCTCTGTCTCCAGCTCTCCCATGCTCCTTCCAAGGCCTTCTGGACTGCTTTATCCCAGAGGAATATGGTTGCCACAGTAGCTCCCAGATGGAGGATCCAGGTTTGATATAGCTGTGGATTCAACCCACTGCCTTGAAATACAAACCAAGGCCTTGTATGGGAATGAGGAGCTGACTCAGAGCCAGGAAGAGTGAGTGTAGCTCTGGATGCTTCCACAGCAGGAGAGGCACAGAACGAGGTGCACAGCCACATTATTATCCCACGCTGAACAGAGGGAATATTTACCATTTTATAGTTATTGATTTGCTTATGTGGAGTTCCTTCTGAATTCAATTAAGTTTGAATTGAAGATTCAGACTTAAAAATCAGTTATTGAATTCACGTAATGTCATAAAACTGAGAAATGTGTCCTGTCCTGCCTCAGTGCAGGCAAATAAAATAATTACTAGTAAGTGTAATTTCCTAAATTATTTTAAGTGCCTGCCATTCAGGAATTAACAGTACAATCCATAAACTTACATAGCATGGAACGCTGATATAGGTTTTCACATGAAATTTTCAATATTAGGGCTGTAATGGATACAAATAAACATCATGCAGCTTGCCTGGCATCTGCTGCAGGAGATGTTGTGTAATATAATGAAAAATATATAATATTTTTGTTCTGCCTGTCACCAGCAGACGTCAGCCACTGTAACTTCAATGTGCAGTCAGAGGGGTACAGCAGGAACTACAAAGAAACCTTGTACTACTTTATGGGAGACTAAAAAGCCAGACTGGAATAACTTTGTGACACAAATCAAGCGGAGGGAATAAAATCCTTAAGTTGTAAACAGGCTTGTACAGAAAAACAGTCTCTTGCTTTCATTGTTTTTAGTTATTTTCATTATTTTTGAGCAGATACTGAGCATTTCTCGAGCTGCTGTCATCACCTCTGCCTCTGGTGGCAGGATCCTGGGATAAGCTCCTTCCTGTGCTGGTCTCCTGTGTCCTTGTGCTTCTTTGTGCTCACAGTTACTGAGATTTACCAGAACATGCTCATGGTCTGTGGGGAAAAATTCAGTCCTGAGAGCTGCCCATGGAAATTCCTGCTTGGAATTTGCCTATTATATAATGGGATTTAAGGCAACATCGCCTCACCCTCCAGTTTAATTTTATATTAGCAGCTCTGTATGGTGAACATCCTTTTCATCTTAAGGCTTTGCTGTGCATCTTTCTGTTCGTTTAGAAATGACACTTTCAGTATTAATGACCATTGTGACACTAAGAAATGTGTGAAACAGAAGAAATAGTTGCTATTTTCATGTGGGCTGCAATAACCAGATTTCCATCCCCTGAATCCTGGTACATGTTATTTAGGGAGCCTGAATGCCATTATTAATAAGGCCACTATGCACAGAATGGTGGCATTTCTTGGCACACTAACTGGGATTAAAAAATACAGTTCCTTCATTTTTTTTCTCCAAGTAAAATTTAGAAAGGACTGAAGGGGAAAAAAACAGTGTTTGACAGAGGAGAGGAACAAACTAGACAGTGAAATAAAATAATTTTGAACCTCAGAAATGTATTTTAATTGCAAAAGAAAAATATTCCCATTTTTCTCGTTTAGAAGGGCAATAATTGCTGAAAGATGAGTGATTTCAAGGTGGGATTGAGGGAGGAAGAACAAGTAAAAAGATATTTTTATTAAAATGAATACAGATCATTTGTTATAGAAAACATGAGTATGAATCACTACCTTGCAAACACAGCCTTACTGAAATTGGGCAGGAAACAAATGTAAACCACAGCATTCTAATAAAAATGCTGGAATGTTTTCTTAGAGACAACCTCATGTAGTGCTGTTACCCAGCTGTAACTGCACTACCTGTGACACACCTGGCCCATCTAGATAGAGATTCTGCCTGTATCCATGAGATCATGAAATCCCACAATGGTTTGGGTTGGAAGGACCTTAAAGCTCATCCAGTGCCACCCCCTGCCATGGGCAGGGACACCTTCCACTAGCCCAGGTTGCTCCAAGCCCCGTCCAACCTGGCCTTGGACACTTCCAGGGATGGGGCAGCCACAACTCACTGTTCCATCCCTTCCACTGTTGAATTGTCCTCACAGTCAGGGAGTTTCCTAATCCACAACTGAACTTGTGTTACTGCAATTTAAGCCTTTTCATTCATTTTTCCAGTTTTTTTCAGGCCCAGAGAACAGTTTATTTCCTTCCTCTCATGTGCAGTTTTCTTCACCCATGAGAGCTGTGACCACAGTTCCTGTCCATCATCTCTGCACTAAATAATCCCTGCCTTTCAAACTTTCTCTGTAGGCCACGTATTCTGGAAGTCTCATCATTCCTCTGGGATTTCCTCCAACTCGTCCACACCTCCCTTGAGCTGCTGCTATTTAGATGAACCCTCACCAATGTGAAATGTTCTGGACAGATTCCTGTCTTCCATGTAATTCTGCTGCTCGGTGTCTCCGTGTCCTCTCTGCTCTCCCTGCAGCTGGGTGATATTGTTGCCTCATTCTGGGCTTGTAAATGAAATAACAACTTCCACTTCAATTCTGTTTGTGGTGTTTCATGTGCACAAGCAAAGCAAGCTGGCATTTAACACTGCTCTCCCTAATCTCATGTCTCATTTTCTTACTCAAGTAGCCTTTCATGGAGGGAAGGATCTAAATGCTGCCCATCAGTGAGGAAGAGTGTTTGGGAGCTGAACAGATCCCTGAGTGGTTGTCCTGAATTTCTGAATCTCAAATGTCTCAGAAGGCTCATTATTAATATCCAAAAATAGGTAGGTTTAAATACAGCTATTCGGTGCTGTTTTAAAATTCAACCTCCCTGAAAACTGGTGCAGTAACACGAGGGAAAAATAAATGAAAAAAAAAAAAATCCTGCTACAGTATTCTGCTCCAGATTGTGAAGATATAAATGTAACAAGGTGGGTTTATATAATTCATACAAATTATTACAAGGTCCACTTGTGTTTCTCAGGGTTTGCAATGTTAAATTCACAAGGTCTGTGACAGCCTGGCTGAGATCTGAGGGGTTTAAAATTAGTTCTTGAAAATGAATTCCAAAAATGGCAAGTTTTTGGATCAATGGTTGCTGCAAGAACAGCAGTGATTTTGAGTAGCACCAAGGTGGGGCTGATGCTCAGACACAAATACAACACATACCTTTGTCAGAACATCTCTGGCTTCATATTTACCCTTTAATTTACCTAAAATTTTATTTAAAACTCTTGGAAAGAAAAAGTGCCATAAACTGATTTTCTCCTTGACTATGAGGAAATAATTTGAGTTTCTACATTTCAATAATTTTCTGTCATTTCCCAAGTAAATTGGTTGAAATACTAATCCTGCAAATCCACTTGTTTGAGAGCTATTTATTGACACCAAGAAAGAATTCCAGTTGCTGACACAGAACACACAGACTTTTGATTTCTCTTTTAGGAGCATTGCCTTGTTATTCAAATATGTCTTCTGTTCCAGGGCAGACAGCTAAATTGTCTATTTTTTTTTTCTATTTTGTGTTAGAAAGCAAAATTTTAAAAGCTTTCGTTTTAGTGAAGTCAGTGTAAGTGCCACACGGAGTCACAGCCCCGTGACACAATTTTAAATCTCCTGGGTATGAGGAGGCAAAGAGGATGTGAATCCCTTCCCAGCTCTAGGGGAGGTGGGAACAGTGAATCCCAGGCTGTGCCTGATTCACTCTCCTGCCTGGAAGGTTCATTCAACTCTGACTGAAGCGTTTGTCAAACCTGCCTCAGACTTCCCGAGGGAGGATGTGGATGTTCCCACCACCCAAACCTGATGGGAAAGGGAAGCACGGGGAGAGCAGCTGTAGCTGCATCTCAGAAGTGATGCTGAATGAAATTAATACTGAAATGAAAACTCCAAATTCCTGTTTTGACATTTTTCTCCGTTCTTTTTCCAACTGAAGTTTGGTTAAATGTGACTTATTCACAGGATGAGTTGATTTCAAATTCTGGAAAGTTTTCTACCAGCTGTACATTTTCTTAAAATCTCCCTTAGCATCGAAACTCACTTGGGGATGGTCCCTATAGAGTTGCAGAAAAATATTGTTATGACACCTACAGGAGCTTATATTTTATTTATAATTATTTATCCATATTTATATCATTACTGTCAACAGAGGAGATTTTTTAAATTATAATACATGTATCCTAATACCATTTTACGTCCTTTTTACACCCAATCATCCCATCAGAACCACAAATATATAAATATTTATGTCAAGCTTCAGCATTTTCCTGCTACAGTGATACCCAATATACCCTAAGCAGGTTTCAAATTATTCCATTTCAGTTCCAAGTAAGGATGTTTTTCCTCTGTGACAAAGCAGAACTAATCAAAAAATTGAAGCAAGTGCATCTTGGCTTTTTCATTTTTTGTTGGTAAAAGTCTTGGTTTGTTACAAAAAAAATGCTTTAGGAGTAAGATAAATTATAAGTTTTCATAGCTTTTTTTGAGTACTAGAAATTTAAGCTATCTAGGAAAGGTTATAAATATTAGGCTAATTTAATTTCATTCATATAACTCAGTCTAACTCCATCATACAGTAAGGTTAGTAATATTTTGACACTGAGAGTTTAAAATACATGTAATAAATATAGTAAAATGAAATGTATGAAGAGGTAAGTGGGTGGAAAGCTGGAATTACTATGACTGGCAAGAATTTGTCTCTACTACTGATTTTTCCTCATTCCCTAGGATTCTGTAGCAGCTGTAAGAGCCATTGAAAAATAAAATCTTCCTGTGATGTTTTACAGACCCAAAATGGAACTGCTTGAAAGCAAAACAGAAAGTATTTGGATTTGGAACCCATCACTGTGTTTCAAGAAGCCCATGGATGGGAAAAAGCAGAGGGACCTGTAGGAGATGTCAAAAATCAGAATTTTTCCAGCTTGAGTCCACCAGCCCTGTTTTGTAGGTGTTACCCAGAAGGAGAGGCCTGAGGCAGCTGGTTATGGCAAAAGGCTGGAGGTGGTTTTTTACATTTTAGACCGAGTTGTGCCAACCCTGACAAAAAATCTATTCAGTCACCCGTGCTGAGGTAGAAATCTTGGGAATAAACCCCCCAACTCACTGCTTGTTGTTCACCCAACACTGACTCACCTTTCACAAGCACATCTCCAAGTAAGGAGACTGTTAAAAGGACTGGGGAGTCTGAAACAACAGGACACCAAAGAAAAGAGCCAAAGTCAGATTTCAAATGAGAATTTTAAATGAGGTGGCTTTTGAACTTTTGTCATCTTTGTCTTTTACTCGAAATTCATCAATCAGTTCCAAGGCTGTGAAGTCTTAATTAGCAGGTTTGCACAGGCACTGCAGCACTAACAACCCTTTTTGCTGAGGAAAGGGAGGCAGGGCAGTGAATCCCTGGCCTGAGCAACTGTTAGTCTGTGCTGATTTTCTCTTTAGTGGTGACAGGCATTCAAAACAAACTTAAGACTGAAAGGCACTAATTGAGAGCTGAAGCCATGCTGTGCAAACTGGAGTGGCTTTTCCTTTGGGGAGAACAATTTTGCTCCCTGTGTGGTGCTGTCTTGCAGCTCTAAGTGCCCACATCTCCCAAGGTGCTCTTCCCATAGTGCCTTCCTCCCCTTCCTTTCTTTCTTGCAGCATTTCTCCTGTTCTTTCCAGTATTTCTTACTTGTTATTTCCAGCATTTTTTACTTGTTATTTCCAGCCAAGAATCTGCTTTTAAAGGAAGAGCAAGAACTATTATACAATAAAGTCACCGCGAGTGAACAATTTGATGGGATATAAATACGAGGGAGACAAACAAAAAGGGCTTTAGAAGTCTGCTGTGGTTTTGTCAGTGAAGGGATGCTGCTGATTTCTGTGAGAGTTCAGCCTTCTTATGCTCACTATGACTCACCTGTTTTTCCCTCTGTTTCTTACAGACAGATGGCACAAACCAGTAAAGGCCAAATAATTCATCATTCCACAGATTTGGGCTGGACTGGCCTGCAGGTGAAGCCAGGATGGATGAAAATCATTTCATGCTGTTACAGGTAGGAGAGTTTCTTCGTTTGGAATGTTGTAGAGTTGAGTTTATGATGCTGCAGTGGAGTGGCATGTGCTTATAAAATCCTGGCCCTGGCAGGTAAAAGTCAGTCTTTTCTGGAATGGTTTTATGTACCTTGATTTTGTGCTTAACAATATCACAGTGTTTCTTCAAAAAGAACATCGCTACAGATAAACCATGAAGAACACTGAATTGCCCTTCAACTCAAATTACTTTACAATCAATCAACAGAAGACCCAAAAGCAGTGCTGTCAGTCAGCCAAAGCCACCACTGCTTGGAGGACTCCACCAGCATCACCCCCTTCTTCAGATCATTAGTTCACAGACAAATAACATCAGCCCAGCCCTGCACATGCAACACAGGGACCACACTCTATGTATTGTGCTCCAATCTACCAGAATGTTCTCATGTGGCTCTTCATTGGGCAGGGCAAACACATTAAAAAGCCATTTTTTAGGCTTGATTGCCCAGTCTGCCCAGGCTTGGTGTGGTGGCAACTGAATGACATGAAAAGTTGAAGCTCAGGGTGACAGAGTGGGAAGAATGATAGAAATTCTCTATTATAAATCCTCAGGAGCAGCTGCACTGACTGGATCATGCTGGGAAACCCTTTCAGGTGAAATCAGCACTTATTGCAGATAAACCCAAGCCACAGAATGTTATTTATATTATTTTAATTTATATTTTTTATTCAAGCTGTTGGGCAGTTTGGGGATTAATGGGTCACTTGTGTTAGAAGACAGTTACAGGAGGATGTGACATACTGCCTTGATGAAGTCCTGTTTAATTACAAAGCATGAAAGCCTTTTTTCCTAGAGCACTGGATTAAATAAACCACAGGGTTTTGTGCACATTGCTTTGACCAAAGCCAGGATTTGGACAAAAAAAAAAAAAAAAGCCCTCTCGAAGTTTTCTCTCGCATCAGCAGCCTTAAAAATGCAGTTTCCCCCTTTCTCCCTCTGTGTCCCTGCTCTGTGCATGTGTTGGGCTTTTTTTCTCTCATACAAACACAAAGCTCCAGGTTTCAAATGCCCTTTTTGCACTGTGGGTCAGGCTCAGGGAAGCCATGTGGATAATGTGCAACGTACAGAAGCTTTGCCATGTGCCTCTCATTTGAACAAGAGTTGCTGTGGTTTCAGTTCCCTGATTCTAGAGGGGCATTTGTTCCTTTTTTTTTTTTGTGCTTATTTGAAGGGACAGTTATGGTTACCCACCAATTTCTATGAAATTCCCCAAAACAGATCTTCCCTTCAGCTTAGCAGGACATTCACACCAGGAACTGGAATACTCATGATACCTGAACATCTCCAGTGGAACATTTTGAGGGTGCATCATTCTTTTAGGGTCTTCATATCTCCTTGCTGTGAAAATTAACCTTCCTCCCTTTGGAATCAAGGACATAATTTGCACTACTTCTGTATGTTTTAGCTTGTATTTTACTTCCTCATGTGAAAATGGGCATTTTGAACAATAAGATACCATGTACTGCACATGGGGATACCTGAAAGCCTTAATTTTAAAAACAATTACATCCTAAGTGCATCTGTCAATAGAAAGGAAACCCTCTGCATTAGGTAGGACTGACAAAAGAGATGAAGATGAAATTGCTTCTGGTTTAGTCTCTATTTTTTCCATGAGATTTAGAGCCTTGGTGTGGCTCTCTGCACTCACTGACTTGCTTCAATGGATAAATAGATGATTTTACCTTTGTGTAATTTCTTGGTGTTCTAATGGCAGTTTTTTGCCTCTGCTGGGTGTCACAAGGCCAGTGTGCTCAGTGGATGTAAAGTATGAAAAGCTGGTTATTATCATCATTAAAAATAATCTGCAGGCAAAGCACTGGGAACTGCTAATTGGGCAAAGTGCAGGAGCACAGAATGGCACCAGACATTCTGAATATTGTACAAATAAAATGGACTAAATTCTGCAAAAAAACCAGCATTAAAACTGATAAACAGGACTGTGAAAACATTGATTTCTCCTGTCACCTGTGCCAGTCTTCAACACAACACAATGTTTGTATTTTTTAGTATTAAATGTTGATATGATCTCACTAGAACAAGATTACAATAATGGATCAGCTCCCTCCTCAGTGTCATCCAAGCAAAGACCTTTCATTCTTTTATGTACTTTAAAGCATAGACATAATTTTTTTCCCTGCAGAAGTTTAAAACACTTCTTGAGACTTGATATGAGAAAGTATCTCTGCTTTCTGCAGTGTGTGAGCACTGACTTCACTGAAATTAAGTTACTTGCTCAGGATCACAAAGAAAAATCCATAGAGCTGAGAAAAAGATTGAATTTCTTGAATCTCAAGTACTATTTTGACTACCATGCTCCCTCTCTCCTCATCATTATTACAACTAATAAGTATTTATGTCTGGTACAGTGTGAACCATGGTTAGGTCATAGAAGCTGCTGGCTCTGTGTGCAATATATCATGTGAAGTCATTTCCCAGATAAATACTGAAATAATGGTGGAAAAAAGGAAAAAAAATTAGCCAAAAAAGGCAGTCAGCTGACAAACATGATTTTTTTGACTCTTCATAGGTCAGAGGGTCAAAACTGCCCCCCTAAAAAATCCCAAACAACAAACAATGGAAAAGCAACTGAACAAGGAAAAATGTTCGTGGTTGTTTGTTGGCACATGTGTCAAATTCCACATGTAACCATTCCAGACCCACCCTCAGGTGTGACTCAGGGACAGTGGCTGACTTTGCTCAATCAGTGGCTTCCTGAACAACACAGGAATAAGATACTTATAAAAATAAGGCTTTAATTGTTCTAATTGCTTAAACAATGAGTTATCAAGTGCTTAGTGCAGACTGTAATGCAGGAGAACTGGAGAAATCAAATTAGTAGGTGCTGGGAACTTCAGATGCTGTTCCCAAAACACAACAGGAGCAGGAGCTCTTAATTCTGTACCCACAGGATTGGTACTTATGTGACATGTTGCTTCAGAACAATAAGGATGGAAGAAAGTGTAGTGGAGTTTAGATGACTGTCCCGTGAAGTTCTAGATCTCAGACTAAGCTGTCCATGTGTCTGTCTTGTAACAGAGTAAGAGCTGATAAAATTGTAGGAGCTGCTGATTTTAAACCCAGTTGATTTTAATAAGGAGAGACCAGGAAGCCCCTGTACTGAAGGACAAGAAACAAAATGTGCTGAAAGAAGAATATACAGAGAATCTGAAACAAATTCTGCTAGTAAAGTCTATTTGGATGGGGTTTCCAATGCTGGAATCATTTAAAGTGGGATAGGAATCAGCACCTGGAGACGGGCAAAAGGAATCATCTTGATTTTGCTAGAGGGACACTGCCTAGGCCAGCTCTTCTCAGCTGCTCTTGCCTCCATTTTCTGATGCTAAAGCACATCTTCTTCCAGGTGAAGACAAAAAACCTGTCCCCAAACTCTATTTATTCTTTGTTGAGCTTGTGGGGGGATCCAGAGCAACTTTTTTTTGCACCAGTGGCAACAGTTCTGCGAACTATGAGAAGAAGGGCAGGGATCAGGTGGCAATATATGGGGGGAAAAGGTTCAGCCTCTCCATGACAAGGCACTTCCTATAGCACAGGTGAACTGAGCAGTCCCTGGACATCTGGGAATTTGGCATATTTTCCTCACCACCAGTCCCAAAAGGTGGGGCAGCCCTGTAAAAGCTCCTTCACACTCCAGCCACAGCCATCTTCTCTTAATTAAAGTTAAGCCCATGTGTGCCAAAGGTAACCTTCTCTACAAAGCTGGCACCGCAAAATACTTTGTCTTGCAGATCAGCCTGTTTCTCCTAAGGATCCTGGTCCCAAAGGATCCTCATTCCAGGAGCAAAGCCAGTGGCTGCCTCCTTGAGACTGTTCCTGACACAGCAGCTGGACAGAGCCAGGCTGGAACTGCACCCATGGGGTCACTGCACATCTCACAGGTAAGAACAGGTGCCTGGAGATAACAAGGCATCACATCTTATTACCAATTCCCTGGGAAAGCCAACATCCCTCTCTCTTTCCTCTCCAAAGGATGCTTTATTATAATTACATATCACTTTATTAGGCAGCTGAAGCAAAGAGCACATTTGATGCTAATGAAGTGCTGCTGTGGTTGAGTCTGTCACTATTTTTGGCCCTGCACATCTCCAGCACTTCTGATTGGGTGAGGGAGGCTTTGGATGGCTCTGGCTTCTTCTGTGGGGGCTGCACAGGGAAAAGCAGTGACTCAGCGAGCCAGGACTGCAGAACTGTTTGCATGCTCGGAATGAGAATGGCTGTGGGACGGGCAGAGCACACACAAAGGCTCTTTGTGTGGGGCAAGGATTTGCCAGGTAGTGGACAGTGAAAAATCCTTTGGAATGTTCACTTTGTTTCTGTGCCAGTCACCTGTACAGTCCTTGTTTTTATTGTTTTCCATCCGTCATCCTGAAGCAGCTCAGGAAGAAGGCAGATTCCACAGCACTCAAGGAAAATATTTTAGAGAGAGACACATCACAGCTGTCCAGTGGCTGCCTTTCCTTATGGAAGATGAAGGTAGTGCTGTCTCCAAGCTCAAGGAGCTGCTCAGCCCCGGAAAGGCAGGATTTGGTGTTCCAGTTTTCCATCAGGCCTGCTCCCACATCCCTGTGTGACACCAGCATCCAGCTGGGCCCAGTGACTCAGTTCAGGGATTGACAGCAGCACAGACATATCCCTCCCTCCCTGCCCACCTTGCAGGGTGTGTTCCTGGTCACCACAGAGGTGACAGGACCAGGGTGAGGGCAGCACGTGAGGCCATTGCTCCATACCAGGATCTGTGACTCCTATCTCCAAACCTCTTCCTGACAGCACATTGGGAGACAAAGCCTCCCCTGCCAGTAAACAAGGGTAATGGGTCCAGGTATCACTTCATGTCTTCTGATACACAGCTGAGGAATGTGTCAGGTAACCAGTAATTAATTACTGAGAACACTGTTGTGTTTTTAGGCAAACCCACAGGGCTATTTTGTTATTGCAACTTCCCCATTCCCAGAGGGGAAGGGAATGACTGGAGCAGTAGTACCTCCTTCAGTTTGCTCTCAGGCCACAACTTGTGTGACTGAATCTGGGTTTGCAGACCTTGCAATACCACATGCTGATACAAACTATTCTGATTCCAGTTGCTCGATGGGGCTTTTCCCATATAAGTGTTCCCACATACAATTTTTATTTTAACCAAGCTTTCTAAGCATACTGGGTTAAAATTTTTCCTTGGCAGTATCAGTGGACTTAACCCGAGCAGCAGCAGGGAGATGTGTTCAAACCTTTTGTATCCTTTTAGAGTTGTTTATGTGAACAAGCCAGTCCCACCACTGCAAGAAAATCTCCCATCAACTTAAAAACCTCTGACTATACCCATGATCCAGCAAACCAAGTACAACAGAAAATTTAACTCATCATAGACAAAATGACAGGGAAAAATAAAGAACACAGGGCAGAACACAGCACAGAGCAACAGAAACACGAACTCAGCCAGGGCAGGAATTCTGCACCGAGACACAGCCGGCTCACTGCCTCCCTCTGCTGAACCTCCTGGTACTTACAGAGAGTCCCAGAGTGGTTTGGGTTGGAAAGAACTATAAGCTCATCCAGTCCCACCTCCTGCCATGGGCAGGGACTCCTTCCACTAGCCGAGGTTGCTCCAAGCCCTGTCCAGCCTGGCCTTGAACCCTTCCAGGGATGAGGCATCCACAGGTTCTCTGGGCAACCTGTGCCAGGGCTCACCACAGTAACAGGGAAGAACTTCTTCCCAACATCCCATCTAACCCAGCCCTCTGGCAGTGGGAAGCCATTCCCCCTTGTCCTGTCACTCAAGGCCCTTGTCCAAAGTCCCTCTCCATCTCCCTTGGAGCCCCTTTAGGCACTGGAAGGGGGTCTAAGTTCTCCCTGGAGCCTTCTCCTCTCCAGGTGAACACCCCCAGCTCTCCCAGCCTGTTAATTATCCAGAGGGAGATGGTCTAAGTAACGAGTGCTGTTACTTCCACACAAATTTTAACACCCCCAGCACCAGCTGTACCAATACCTGTAGCCCCTGGGTGCCAGACAGGTGTTCTGCAGGTGTCTGAGTTATTCCACTGCCTCTGGGCCACTCAAATCCCAATTCCTCTTTCCCAACGAGCAGCGTGGCCAGTATGTGCCATGTAAGCTCCCACCTCAGACAGGGTTGTGTTGCTTCCTTTCCCATACCCTTCTCATAAATCTTGCATGAATTTGATGAAATCTCTTATTTATTCCTCATCAAGTTTGACCCCGTTGGCTACTCTGAGCTCAGAATTAATGGGCAGCCAGATGGTGCAGTTACATAATCCTCCATTCCTGCAGAAGTCTGGCTAAGAAAGAGCTCCAGCCTGCCAGGTTTGTTAATATGTACATCCCTGGTTTTTGTAAGAGCAGAGCTGCTGCTACCCAGGCATCCTCTTCCAGATTTCTGCTGACTGTGACAGATCAAGAAAACACACAGGACTAACTTTTTCAACTCACTTTCAAAAAGTTTTAGAGATAGGAAAAATTACTGAGACTCCAGAAGTCTCCCAGGATAGAAGAATACTTCCCTTTCACAGAAACAGCTTTTCAACCAATTTCCAAGCCTACAGAATTAAGGATTTGCCTTCTGATCTAAGCAGGTGGTATTCCTGCCAACTAACAGCACTCCGTCCCACAAAGATAAACAAAGAATAGGAAAGGGACATACTCCAAATTTTGTTATGGTTCCAGGGATAAGTTACTGTGCAAAATTCAAGTATTCCCAGTGCTTCCACTTTAAAATCCAAGGCATAGCTCCTGAAATGCCTCTAAAAAGTTCTATATTTGCTGAGGTTCATGTGGTGAGTGAGGAATCAAAAGCTGTTTGTCAAACACCGTCTCAAGAGCTGCACATAAGGTTTAAAATGCTGAGTTACCTGCAAAGTTTTATTGACAGAGCTGGTTCTCCACAAAAAAAACCAAACCCAAAGCCCTGGTTTCAGCACAGCAAGTGTGGAGAGAAGTATGTCAGCAGAAATTAGGTTGGGTTTTATTGTGCACTGTGTCAACCCAGCATTGTCTGCTATGCCCAAAAGAAAATCTCTTCAGGATCCCTCCCCAGCTCATTCAAAGTTAAGAAAGCTGAATTTCTGTTTATATCAAATAGTTAAAAAAAAATGCCAAACCCAACCCAACCAACAAAAATTACTACACCCCAAACCTCACACTCAAAATTCTGGTCATTACATGTAGTCCCTCAGAATTTCATGCCACAGGCACTTTTCTACCTGTTAAATCATGTACAGCAAGCCTTGTGCAGCATGTGCCGTCACAGATTGCAATGAACACACCAGAAATCCTTGCTTTTTTTTTTTTCCCTTGGAATTTAATGTGGTGCTTTCAGAAGGCCTAGAACACCAATTTGTGAGGATAGACTCCATTTGAGAGGCAGAAGGTGGAGCGCAGGTACCCACGGAGCTGAGGCACCTTCTTGATCCGGGCCAGGATCTGGGAATCCACAGCCTTCTGGTCTGCCTTGCGCTGCTCCGTCAGCTCGTATTTCTACAAAGCACAGAGAAGAACATGAAAATCCTGCACAATGACCTCAGAATCTTCTGCAGAAAGGAGAAAATTCAGGGAAAACCCAAGTTTTGACATTCTCATGAAATCTTCATTTGCTCTAAATAAGGGGAATGAGGTGGGAGACCTGAAGTAGCTCAGCACTGAAGCCACTGTTTGGCTTATGCTGCTGGCAGGATCCAACCAGGAAAGGTGTTTCTCACTCAAAAAAGAGATTTATATTTATTTATTCAACTGGAATAATCCCTGCTGCTGGTCTGCCGAGGTACAAGCAGAGAAGAATCCCCAAATTTAGCAGGGTTTTATCTCAATGCCGTATTAATCTATTTTAATGGCATCCCCTCATTTGATTAAGGGCCACGTAAAATCCAGCTGTTTGTTCCCTGCTATTCCCCCCTTGGAGCCTGGCCTGGGGTCACATGGGAATTCAGGACCAATGAACCACCACATCTCTTACTTCTTTTTCAGTGTCAAAGATCTCGCCCTCCTGGTGCTTGGGCTTCCGCAGCCTCTTCTTCTTGAAGTAGGAGTCAGTGAGATGTTTGGGAATTTTCACTCCAGTGAGATCAACCTTTGTAGATGTGGCAATAACAAACTTCTGGTGGGCCCTACGCAGGGGGACACGGTTGACAACCAGGGGGCCTGAAGGCAGAGGGAAGAGAACAAAATCAGCTTTTTTGGTGAAAATGGTTGCTTTGAAGTTGAATTTTTGTAGTGTATGTGATGACTAGTTCCTTCAGACATGCCTACAGCTAAAATCTGAACATTTAAAGCCCTTCCCCTCTAGAAATACCAAAAAATGCTTCCTGGTCTCTTCCACATAGTCAGATGCTGAAGCTTAATTATCTCCCCTCCACCTTCCTGCAAAGTCACAAATCCCAGAATCATTCAGGCTGGAAAAGACCTCCCAGACCATGGAGTCCAATCTGTGACTCATCCCCACCTCATCACTCAGTTCAGAGCCCCGAGTGCCACGTCCAGTCATTCCTTGAACACCTCCAGGGATGGGGACTCCACCACAAAATGTGATTCCATGTTGTCCCATGAACACACGATGTGCCAAACCACCCACATGCAGACTGGTTGTGCCACTGACCCCAGAGACAAACCTGAACTTGGTAAACCCACCCCAAACCCACTGAACCCCCAAACCAAACAAAAATATCGCAAGGATGTAAAAGTTTTTACCTGTAACCAGCAGAAGGCCAGTGTCCAGCTGCTTCAAGAAGACAACACGCTGTAAAGGAATGAGATGTGCCATCAGCTCTCAGGTGCCAGCACTCCAGTACCACAGCCAAACTGGGATTGTGCCCACACCAGGCCTGGTACTGGTACAGGCACTGACAGTGCTGCAGGTGTGGGTGCAGCTGTGCAACCTGAGGAATTGCCACCCTGGGATCCAAACTACAGCACTTCCATGAGCATGGCTCTGCCAGGGACCTCCTCTGGGACTCTCCATGTGCCTCATTACTCAAGGCAGAGCAAATCCAATTACTACAGTTTTACTCTTTGCCCATCCTACAGGATGGCAACAGCCATCCCATCCCCAAAATTCTTTATATGAATTAAAGGCAGGAACTGGATAAAACCCAGAAAGGCATCACAACATCACACGGTCAGAGCCATCTCCCAGCTATGTCTTACTACTTCTGGTCAAGTTTGCCTTCTCTGAACAACAGCCTTTATGTAATGTGACATAAAGTAAGAATGTCCAAGAAAATAAAGGATGTAAAGGATGTTAGTTAAGCATCAATAAGATGAAGTATACAACATAACAATCAACTGTTACCTTAATAATTAGATTAAGAATGAAAATGTTATTCTTTCTTTGCAATAGCTACTAAAAGACTAAGTTTTGCCTTTGCTGCAGCAGCAATAGAAATATGACCTGGGTCTGCTGCTCTGCACTGCACCAAGACTCCTTTAATTTTGCCTAAGCAACTGGATTAGCCTGTTCTACTCCCAGCTCTGTGCAGAAAAACACTAATTTAAAAAACATTTAAAGTCTGCATCCCTTAACGGCCGGGCAAGGGAAGCATCCAGACACAAGCCACGGATTTGCACCCAGCGGCTGACCAGTGACATCAGCTGGTAGATCTGGGGTATCTCAGCTCCCCGTGGGGGCACCAGGGGGACTCACCTTGCCGCGGTGCCGCCCGGTGAGCAGGATGAGCACCGTGCCCGGGGTGATGGAGGCGCGGAGCCGCCGCTTGTGCTCACAGAACGGCTTCTTGCCGTGGCTCAGCAGCTTGCGGGGCACGTCCTCCGTGGGGTAGTACCTGGGCTGAGGGGAGAGCAGCAACGTGGTTTAATGGCTGCATTCCACACAGCAGAAACCCCTCACCAAGATTCTCCCTGTTTCCCAAAGTTCAGCTTTCTGAAGGATTTGTTTCTGCTGCAGCCAGTGATGGGAACACACGGAGTGTTTCCTGGGCAACGGTGCACAGTGAAAGCTGCAGCCAGCTCAGTACTTCTGTGTGTGCTTCCACCTCAGCACAGCAACACAAACAGCACAGAAGCTACTCGTGCCTACAACCATTCCCTAAATTCCACCATCTCCCAAGAACCCGAGATCTGTATCTCAAGGTGAGCATTGCCAACAGTTCACTGAAGCACAGCTGAGCCTGAGGTCCCTAAGCCGCCTCAGGCAAGAGGCTCATCACCCAGCCCAAGGTTACCCAAAACAGCCCCAAACCATGAGCATCCCACTGCTTTTCCATACCATTTTCCGGATTTTAACCACCCGGCTGCCTCCGTTCTTGTCTCCACCCACTGGCTTGGTGATGGTGGCACGGGGCCTCTCCTTCTTCTTCTTTTCTATCTGTAGGCAAAGAACAGGGAGAACTCCTGACATTTCAAACCAAAGGCACCCCGGTGGCTCACACAGTGTTTCCTATCCCACCTTTGTCTCTGGAGCCGTGTACTTGCGCTTGTACAGGGCTTTCCTGGCATACATGGCAGAGCGGGAATACCTCCCGATGCCGCGGGCCAGGACGGGGTTCCTGCTGGCATGGTACTTCTTCACCCTCTTCTTCTTGTCCCCGGCTGCCTTTTGGATCGGCTTCTGCTCCGGCTTCTTCTCTCCTGCCTTCTTCTTGGCCGGCTTCTTCTCCGCGGGCGCCTTCTCACCCGCCATCTGAGGATCACACAAACTAGGGCTCAGTACAAGGTGCGCACACTTCGAGGGACAAAAACAAAATAAAAGAATCGAAGGGATCCCTTACACCTTTCTGACAGTTGTCAGCCGCCTTTACAGCCGCGGCTGAGTAACCACTGCTTCCTGCAAAATGCTCCTCCGCGCTAGTTACAACAGCGACGAGTTCACCGATCGCACCCAGCGCTGCTCCGTGGGGAGCCCGTGGACACACAAACACTCGCCTCTGTCCCAGGTGGCCACAGGCGGGACAGTCACGGGCCAGCCCCGCTCAGCCCCAGTCCCGGCCCAGCCCAGCCCGTTCCCGCTTCTCCGGCGCGGCCTCCACATCCCGCCGCGGGCCCGGCCCCGCCCAGAGCCGCGACACTCCCGCTCCTCTCCCCCCGCCGCGCCCGTCCCGACCCCCCGCCGTCCCCCGAGGGCTGCGGGCCGCGCCGGTACCCGCGGGGTGCGCGGATGGCGGCGGATGGAGCGCGGGGCCCCTGCCGAGCCCTCGGAGCTCCGCCATCCTCACCTTCCGGGAGGGAAAGGGACCTACATCCGGGGCCGCGCGGGGTAACCCCAGCGCCGTGCGTGACGTCACCGCGCCGCGCGGGGCACCACGGGACTTGTAGTCCTGGAGCGCCCGCGCTGCCCGGGGCGGCCCCGCGGCAGCGGGGAGGGGGCACCGCGCCCGCGCCCCCCCCGAGCGCTGCGGGACCGCCGGCACGGGCGGGGGCTTCGCCGCGCCTCCGCCGCTTAACCCGCTCAGTTCGGGGCGCGGCCCCCTCTGCGCCCTGCCCCGCGCGCAGGCGATGCTGCGGTGGCTCCGTGCGGCGATGCCGGGGGTCCCGCAGCCCCCCGTGCGGGGCGGCCCCGCGGGGCGGGGCGGGCGCGGCGCGGGGCGATGACGGCGCGGGCGGTGACGCGGGGCGGGCCGCGCCGCGCTCGCCGCGCTCCGGGGCCCGAGGCCGCCGCTGTTCGCGCTCCCCGCAGGCCCCACCGGGACCCCGATGTGAGCGGCGGGCGGGCACGGGCGGCCCGGGCACCGCCACCCGCCGGGGCTCCGCGGGAAGATGACATCGCGGAGGTGAGGGGGGCAGGGGGAGCGCAGGGGCCGCTGAGCCCCGGGGAGCCTCCACCACCGCGCCCGGGGGGCTGCGAGCACGGGGGGGCTCCCCACGAACGGGCGGGACCCTCGAGACACGCTCCGGCGGCGCCCATCCCGCTCGCTCCTGGGGGGATGTCCCTGCTCCCGCACTCCGCACCTCCCACCCCGCACATTCTCGGAGGGATCCCCCCGCTCCTGCACCCCCCACCCCGCCCGTTCCCGAGGGAATCACCCTGCTCCTGCACCCCCCAACTCCCACCCCTCCCTTTCCCGTGGGAATGTCCCCGCTCCCGGCTCGTTCGCGGGGAGATCCCCCTTCTCCTGCACCTCCCACCTCTCCCGTTCCCGGGGGGTTCCCCCGCTCCTGCACTCTCACCCCCGCCCGTTGACGGGGGGATGTCTCGGGGGAAGGCTCGGGGTCCATGTGGCTTCGGTAGCCGGAGCTGCCCCGGTCCCATCGATTTCGGGGGCTCAGGGGGGTCTCCCCACGTTCCCGTGAGTTGAGAGAGAAATTCATTGTGTGTGGCACCCACCCAGTACCAGGGCCGGGGGGACTCGTGTTACCATCACGGGACCGGCACTGGGGACTTCCCGACCCTCAGAGGTGACCCAGCTGTACAATGAGTGTTCCTGAGCCCCCTCCCTGGGCTCCTCATTTATCATCAGCACTCACGTTAATTTCAAAACCCTGAGGAGTTGAAAACCACGATGATAAACAGCTTTTTTTGTTGTAGCTTCTCAGTGTCCATAAGGTAGTTTGGTGTTTGTCTGGCAGTAAGTGTCCTTTGGGGCTGAGAGGTTTAGGTGAATGCTAGACTTGAGAGGAATTACTGTCATGGAAAAGAATATAAATATCTTTGTCCTTTTTAATACCTATTCTGAGATTCACAGGACCACTGAATTATTTGGGTTGGAAGGGACCTTAAAGCTCATCCCATTCCAACCCTGGCCCTGCTGACAACTTGTATCCTTCCTGGCAGAATAAGGATACAAGTTACCTTTTGGAAACACTGTTGGAAACACTGCTTCTGCTCAGAGCTTGAAATTGTAACTTGTGAGGGAGACTGAAAAAAAGCTGAGAAATATCAACTGATGAACCTAAAAATAGGAGTAATTAACCCACCCATCAGCGCCTCCCGAGTGCTGGGGCTGTGACAGCTGAGACAGGACTGATTTCATCTCTCCTGCTCTTGGAAAGGTGATTAGAAAAACCCAGTGCCAGCATGGAAAATTGTATTGATTTCTCTCTTTTTCTCTCCATTTGGTAAGAGGGAATGTGCTGGCAGTGTGGGACTTGGGGAGCGCAGATCCTGCTGGTCTTCTCTGGACCACAATAACAAAAAAAGGGATAACTGTGGAAAGGCTGGATTTCCTACCATGAATTATTTTTCATCAAAAGGTTCCTTGCTTAGCTGGTGCCCCTGAGTTTTGTAAATGAGACCCTGCTCTTTTACCAACTTTGTAAATTAATAAGGGACTGGGAATGGTGTGTTCTGACCCCTGACTTGGAATTGCCACTGGGAATGATGGTGAGGAGCCAATTTAATCAGAGTGTGGGTTTGTGTGTGTTGTGTTATTCCTGTGATTGTATTTACTGCCCTTGGCTGGGAGAGCTCTGCACCTGCTGCTGGGAGAGACTGGAGAGGGAAAGCAGGATAAAAAGCCCAAAATACATTCCATCCCTATAAAAGGAAGTGCGGGAGAAGGTCCTGGCTGGGGGTTGTGTTACTGGGAGGTGTGTGCTCTCTCCTCCAGTTTTTTTTTTTTTTTTTGGAAGGGATGCAGCCCAAGGTTCAAAGGACACATGTGGTGGCAGCACTTGAAATGCAGATCCTGGTCCCGGGGCCGGAACCGCCGAGCAGGGATCACTGACACCCCCATTTTTCTATTTGGGGTGCCTGACAAATGCACCTTCCTACTCAAAGCCAAAAATACAGAGATGAGGGAGCAGGAGGACAAGTTGCCATCAGAACCAAAGTTATATAAAGTGCAATAAAACCTATCACCCTCCCAGGTGGAGCTTGGCTTTGCTACTTGGCTTTGGCTTCTTCAGCAGGAATTGCTTTGTGGTTGGGGGTGAGATTTGGGGTTTTACACAGTGTATCATCTTTTTAACCTCTCCTTTAAATACTTGTTAAATAACAAGTTATTTGTAGTCCCCTCTGTGCATTAAAGTATTATTTTTCTGGTTTTTCACATCTTTTTAACAGCCCGTGTACACTTACTTCCAGATGCATTAGAATTTATAAGATACAGGAGATACTCTATTAATTAAAGTTTATGAAATGTCACCATATAATAAACCTGGAAAACTAATTCCAATAATTCCTCCTTTGCATGTTTATATATTTTTTGATATGAACTCAAAAACTTGCAAAGGTTTCTCTTGAATCCTGTGCATATTTAGAAAGCTTGTGAACTGTTCAAAATGTTGCTGCACTTTTTTTGTGTAGATTTTTTTTTTTTTGTTTTCTCCTAATGAAAGTAAAATTTTGGGACTGGAAGTTGTTGTAAATATATCATCAGCTATTACCTGTCATGCTGAAATATATTATTTAATGTTCATTTCACCCCAGGTACTGATGCTTGTGTGGTTTGGTTTTCGACACTGCATCAAACCAGACCTTTTCTTGACCTTTGAATAGTCATTACGTAAATGTAGCATTATTAATTAATTCATCCCCACCTGCTGTGATAACTTGGAAGTATTTTAATATTTTCTCCTGTCCCATGCTGCATAGTTTTGATTTTTCTGTTGTTTTTCAGTGAAAAATAGGGAGTTTTCACTAGATTTTCTCAGTGTAAGCAGAATATTATTAACTAGGCAAAAAAGCAAGGTGAACAAGAAGAATCATTTACTTAATAAATATAATTAATTAATAATATTCTAGAATCTCTAAAACTCTTCAGAATGTTTCCATGAGAATCCATTTCCGAAGAGAACAGGCTGGATGAAGCCTTGGTGGAAATATTGTCAGCTTTTCAGTAGAGAAGGAATTGCTGAAGCAATTGAATTAATAGTCCTAAATTTAGATTTGCACTCTCATATTTTGCTGATTTAGCAATTTAGCATGAAATGCTGACTGGATCAGGAAGGCTCAGGAATGCTATGGAATTTTTTGTAGCTATAACACTCCTATATCTGTAAAGAGACTGGTTATGGAGTCTTCTGGGTTACTTTGGAGAAGCCAAAACTTTCTGTACCAAGAGCAGCAACCTCAGTTCTTCCCACTCAGTAGAAGGAGATAAAGGAAAAGGGATGAGGATTTTCCTGATTTAATTCTGAAAATTAAAGGTGGTCTCGTAATTGCCAAATGCAGTTGTGACAAAGCCTTTCATCCAGAGCACAGGGATGTTGTTTAGTGCTCCAAGAGCGTAATAAAACTTGGGAATTCCAGCTAAGAGCAAAGGCAGGTGTGTTATGGAACGGCTCCGGATGAGTCTGTCTGAAGTTAATGCCAGAGGTGGGACATGGATCCTCTTGGCCACAGCCCAGATCCAGCCTTGGCTCTGTGATAGTCATTCAGGGCCCTTTGTGGGTGGTGAAGATCAATCTGAGATTCCTCTGGGGTTGTATTTAAGTGGGATTTATCCGACCCCAGCACCGCATTCTTTGGCGAAGGTGGAAGAGGAGTAGGTTGTTCTCAAGTGGAGTTGCTTCCTGACCCTTTTCAGCCTGTGCCCTAAAACATGAGGTTTTGTTGCATTTTTAACCTTTAAAATGTTGTCAAGTGGCACTTGGGATGTTTTGTTTTATTTTTAGGTATTTTTCCTGTTTGTCTCTGACTTTCTTTGTGTGTCATGTCTTCCTGGAGTAAGGAAATAGGACTTCTGGTCTGTGTTTATGTTGTGTGTCTTTGATACCATTTTAACCCAGTATGTATGAATGGAGTTCTTTCCCTTTCAGAGCTTCTCTTGCCAATACATAAAATTGCAACGCAATATGAAACAAATAATGGATGGAGATTTTTATTAATTTAGCACCAAAATTCAGCCCTTCCTCGTTTTGAAGCCGTTGGATTGCTCTGTTTAATCCTGTGGAAGTTAACTCTGAAAACCAGAAGATCTTCTGTTTATTTATTAAGAGTCTTTATTTTTAATCTCTTTTAGATGGTTTCATCCAAATATTACTGGGGTGGAGGCAGAAAACCTGCTGTTAACAAGAGGGGTGGATGGCAGCTTCCTGGCACGGCCCAGCAAAAGTAACCCAGGAGACTTTACCCTCTCTGTCAGGTGAGTTAAATATTTTCACTCCTTCTCCCCAGACTGTTAAAGGTCTTCATTTAATCCTGTTCTGCAGGGAAAAAGTTGTGGATGAACTACTTGTAAGAGGTGAAATAATGCACAAATCACTTTTTAGTGCTCACTTTCCTCTCTTCTTTTCCTCTCATTTTCCCTGCTGAGGTTCTCAAATTTTACCCAACTTGGGGAAACTATATATTGGAGGGGAGTGAATTCTGGTTTTAGAGGGACAAAAAGGTTCAGGAGAAGCAGAAATAGGCTGATAACAGCATTACTTTTAGCCCTTTAAAAATCTGTTTGATAACCATCTGGAAGCAGCAGAGATTATGGGAATTAGGGATCAAGCACGTGCAGGAAATGCTCTGCAGCCTCTCCTCGTACAGGAAAAGTCAGCAAGTTTTTGAGGGCAACTGTGATGCTTTTTCAGCTTCCAAAATAGGCCTTTTGTGCCAGTTGTCCCCTGTGTGTCCAGTGGTGGAGATGGGGAAAGGACAGCAAGAGGAAGCAGATAAAGGAAAAGGGAAAAGTGGGATTGGTGATAAGAATTCTGGTGTTTGGATGCTTCTGAGATAACAGGCCTTGAGGCAAAGGAGGGGAATCCTGCAGGGAGCTGTTCTTCCTTAATATTGGAGACTGTGGGAGCAAAACTGTTTACTGAGGAGGGACCTCAGGAGCCACTGGGAAGTTCTGAGGAAGGAGAAAACCAGCTCTGATGGGTCTCTTTGAATGCTGAATTCTGCCCCCTCCACCCTTGTGCTTGTATGAGCAATTCTGGGGCTCTGAGGGGTTCCTAATGGAGATTGTGAGGCTGCAGAGCTTACACTGGCTTCAAGGATCCCTTCAGTATGATGTTTTTTCCTATTTTTCCTGGCTGCTGGACAGACAAGCCACTGCAATGTGTCTGAAGTGACTTCAGAGGGGCACTAACTCTGCTCCTCTGCAATATTCAGTTGCAAAGTGCTGCAAATGTGAGTATGGATTTCTCCAGCTCAGGCAGCAGAACACTAAATATAAAAGGGATTGATTGGCCATCAGCTGATTTGTGGGTTTTTTTTTTTCCCTGTGTTTCCAATACCAGACGAACTGGAGCCGTGACCCACATCAAGATCCAGAACACAGGGGACTACTATGACCTGTACGGGGGAGAGAAGTTTGCCACCCTGGCTGAGCTGGTCCAGTACTACATGGAACACCATGGGCAGCTCAAGGAGAAGAATGGAGATGTCATAGAGTTGAAATATCCACTGAATTGTGCTGATCCTACATCAGAAAGGTCAGAGAAGTGGTGGTGGAACCTCAGGGCCCACCTGCTTCTTCATAAATGCCCTTTGTCCCTCCTAACACTGCAGCCAGTTTTCATTTGAGGAAAGAGTGGCCCCTTTCTTGGAGTAATTTCTGGGAGATTCCTTGCAAAGCAGGTTAATAAACATGGCTAAAGGTGAAGCAATTTAAGGCTCAGAACCTGTTTCCTTCAACATTCTTCCTTGTGTGATACAGGACCTAAAAGGAGGGAATAATTTCCTTTATTTTAACTGGGAGAATGTTTTATTGTAGAAGTTCTTCTGAAGCTGCAAGGAATTCCCAGGTCAATTTCTGGACATAACTTTATAGTTCTAGTTATAACTATATAATTCTAGCAGTGTGAGAATGTGAATGACATACAAATCCTCAAATTCCTCAAATCCTGGTTTGAGGAACATGGTTAATAAGGAGAATCTGAGATGTTAAACCTGAGGAATTATGGAGGTGTCAGAAATAAACCTCTGTGGCCAGCAGGTATCTGTTTATCCCTGGAAGTGAAGGAACAAGGGAAAATATCCACACAAGTTCTCTCACTACTCAGAGTGTCTTGTATTTAACAGGGGTGGGGAGGATTGCTGTTTTTTTGGCCTTATTTCCTGAAGAAATGAGATTGCTGGGATTATCCTGTCCACTTCCTAATGAGATGGAAGGGTAAGGTCTCAAAGATGTGAAGTTCCCACAGGTTTATCAGGAAGATGTGACTTCATGAAGGAAATAAAAGCAGAATGAACACCTTGGCTGAGGAGGAGGTTGCAGTGTGAGCTGGTGTTTGTTGGACACCAGGGAATCCATTGGGACTGTTGTGAAGGATCCAAATCAAAGAGTGTGAAATTCAAATGTCAGCACCTGTGGAAGTGCTTTGAAGTGTTTCTGTCTTCACTCCTGTGTGTGCATGTACTTCCAAGGCTGATTTTATATATTATTTTTATAAACTGAGGCTTCCTGTAGAGCTGGACAATGTTCGGTGAACACAAGGATTTTATTTTATAATAAATAATTGAAACGAGTGGATTCAGTCAGGGCTGGAATGATAAGCGGGGTCTCTCTCTGTGTGTTTATTTAAAGGTGGTTTCATGGACATCTCTCTGGAAGAGAAGCTGAAAAGCTCTTAACAGAGAAAGGAAAACATGGAAGTTTCCTTGTGCGGGAGAGCCAGAGCCACCCTGGGGACTTTGTCCTCTCTGTGAGGACAGGAGATGATAAAGGAGAGAGCAATGATGGCAAATCCAAGGTGACACATGTCATGATCCACTGCCAGGTATGGAAACCACGGGCTCCTTTTAGCAGAGAATTCCATGGGCTGTGGGATTTGAACAGGAGGTTCACCTTCCACCTCCCCACGGATTGCTGGATCCATCCCTCTTTCCCTGTGGGTGACACTGATCAGGTGTTTGATCCAATGAACTCATTTGACAGCACCAAAATTCCATCAGGAGTTGTTTTATGTCATTTTCTTTTACTTCTGTTATGCCAGAAGGCAGTGCAACAATTTAATTGTATTAAAACAACTAAACTGCAGTAACTGAAATAGTTTGGAGGCAGAAATGGCCTACAAGGACCATGTAAAAACTGCCAGAATATTTTTATTTTTTAAGATTTGATTTGATTTGATTTGCAGTTGACTAGTAGTAGCATTTATGACATTGAGGAAAATAACTTGGCGTTGCTTCCTTAAAATGGGCAGGTGCCAGGCAGTACCAGACTTTCAGGGCACATTTAGCTTTGGAAATCAATTCAAATTCCTAATTCCTGGTTTCTCATCCTGTAGCTCCAGTATCTTGAGCTGACTGAACCCCAGATAAACTGATTTTCAATGAGATGACCGAAAGGTTCATGCCCTCCATAGTGTGTGTGTGGGTTTCTGTTACTGAGGTTCTGCCATCCCTTGGAAGGATTTTATGAGTCTTCCACATCTGGTTGAAAGATAATTTCTGCTATGATGCACAGCCCAAAGGTGCTGTCAGTGCAGGTGTCACAGTGGGAAGTGCATTTGTTTTGATGAGCATCTGTCTTTGAAGGAGCTGAAATATGACGTTGGTGGAGGGGAGAAGTTCGACTCTCTGACAGACCTGGTGGAACATTACAAGAAGAACCCCATGGTGGAGACTTTGGGCACAGTGTTGCAGCTCAAACAGGTGAATGAATGGAGAAGACACCCCAGAGCTCTGCTACCTTCAAAATGTATTGTGGAAGTGCAGCTTTTCCATATGCAAGGTCCATATGCAAGACCTTTTCTTTCCTGTTGCAAAAATGCAGAACTAAACTTCATGAAACAAAGTCATTTAAATGGGAAGCAATTTCCTTTACACCTGTAAAGGGATAAACTTGTCTCTGAGTGTCAGAACTTCCCAGTGTCATTGTGGTCCACAGGGACTGCAGGGAGAGTCCAGAAATGAGGGACTTAATGTATTGAGTAAAAACTATGATTCTAAAAGCACTTGCTCACTGTCCCTTCCTCGCTGCCCCTCATTGTGTGAACTCTGAAGTTTTGAAGTCAAAGAGGTGCTTGGATCCAAGAATTCCTGTATAAAACATCCTTAGCTTAGAGGGTTGTGTTTTAGTTGTCTTTTCACAGTGGTTGTTTGTTCAGCCTCTGCTGTCTGTGTCTCTCAGCCCCTGAACACGACCCGAATTAACGCCGCCGAGATCGAGAGCCGCGTGCGGGAGCTCAGCAAACTGGCCGAGACCACGGACAAAGTCAAGCAGGGCTTCTGGGAGGAGTTTGAGGTACTTCAGTGCATTCCAAGGGTTATGGGATTAAATCTACCCTACTAAAAGCTAAGATTTTCTAGGGTTTTTTAGGTTTGTTACTGCCTTCCTGGCAGTAACAAACTTCCCTCTCCCCCTCTGTCAGCTCACATCCTTGTTTTTCTCCCATATCCATGTGTTTAAATTTTACCAGCTCTACTCCTGGGGAGAGAAATATTTGCCTTTTTCCCTCAGTCTGAGAGTTAATGATGTTCTTCAGTGCTATTCATCCAGTACCTGGCACAATCCCTCCTGGGTATCCTCCCAACTGCACCAGGAGGGAGCCTCCTGTGCCACTGGCCCACCAGGACAATCCATTGGGTTCCTTCCTCCCTTGGCAAGTTGGGGACCATGGCTTTAAGGAAACTCCCATGGGATTTTTCAGTCAGTAAATGCCCTTTCCTTGTGGCTTTTTGATGGCCATTCTGGCCTTTTGACAGTCATTTTTGGGGATCTTAAAGCTGTTGTGTAGTGGTGACAAGCTCTGAGAGGAAGCAGCATTGATTAAATTTATTTCTTGGACTTCTAGAGATCTATTTTTGGTTTGTTTTGGTGTTTTATTTCTGCCCTGCAGCCAAAATTCCAATTTCCAGTTCCAGATTCCAATTTCCTCCCAGAAAGAGTGTAAATGGAGGGGGGGAATGGCTTCAAATTGAAAGAGAGTAGGTTTAGATGGGATATTGGGAAGAAATTCCTCCCTGTGAGGGTGGTGAGGCCCTGGCACAGGTTGCCCAGAGAAACTGTAGCTGCCCCATCCCTGGAAGTGTCCAAGGCCAGGTTGGACAGGGCTTGGAGCAACCTGGTCTAGTGGAAGGTGTCCCTGCCCATGGGAGGGGTGGAATGAGATGAGCTTTAAGTTCCCTTCCAACGAGTTCATCTCATCCCTGCCATGGGCAGGGACACCTTCCACTAGCCCAGGTTGCTCCAAGCCCTGTCCAACTCATCCTGGAACACTCCAGGGTCTGTATCATGGGCTGGTTTATACCACACACACACATAAGGAAACCACCGGTGGAGTCTGGAATTCCACCAGCAGATGGCAACAGGAAACTGGGAAGTGCTGGGCTGTGCCAGAGGCTGGTTTGGTCTGTGATGCTGTTTGGAGAAACTTCTTGAATAGTGGTGGGTTTGCAAAGCAACTGTTCTTGGAGAAACTCCTTTTGGATGAGAGATATCCATCAGCTGAATGTGCTGACCAGTGTGCTCTGAGATTATTGTCAGGAAGGGGGAAACAAATCCATGAAAAGTGAAAAGTTACCAAAGGGGTAACACATTTCACTACGAGTGTGGATGGAATATCAGAAGGTGAACTTGTGGCACTGGGAAATGATAAAATGAGGATTAAGCTTTCTCCTCTCCCCATGTGCCCAGTGTGGAGGGACAGTCCTTGAGCCAGGGCTGCTGAATGGTCAGAATGGTCACAATCCCTGCTCTGGCCATTGCTGGGCCTTGAGCCTCTGCTTTCCCCTGACAGTGGGATGGGGGATCCCATGGGAGCAGTTCTCATCCACTGCTTGTGAGCTTTGCCTGGAGGTAAATTGGCCTCAACCTCTGAGTTGCTTTCTTTGCAGAATTCAACACATGAACTTGGACCTGGGGCCTGGAAGGTTGGGAAGATTGAATGGACTTCCATATGGGAATTACCTGCTTTGGCCAAGTGATTAGTGTGTGTTCTGTCGTATCATGACACAGGCACAGACGTTGTGCCTGTGGTTGCTGTGGGATTTAGCCCAGCATTTCCAAATTAGCCAAGCAAAGGGTGTCTGTTGGCTTTCCTGAAGTCATAAGCATGTCTTGCTCTTATTCAGAGGGCATAAAAAAGGAAAAAATGTGCCCAGTTGTCTTGTCCTTGTAGTTGGTGCTGGGAGCTCTGAATTAATGAGAGGGGTTCTCTTGTGTGATGAGTTCAGGAAGGGATTGTTGCTCTATTAAATATAACTGAGCTATTAATTCACAGTTAGGAGTTTCCTGACCTCTGGTGTTGAATAACTTTGTCTTGTAATGGATTTATCAGTGGGTCCTTAAAAGCCAGGAAAAGTCTTACAGGAAAAGTAAATGGAAGAAATTAAAGCTTTTACCTGTGAGACTTTGCTCTCCCCTTTCCCCTTCCAACTAACTAACTGCTGTTAGTGAGGTCAGCACTAAACCTTGGGGTTTTCTGGAAATGAAACAATCTCCTGGCAGTTTTAGTGCCATCCTTTTCCACTCACCTCAGGGAAGCTCCAGCTGTCCACCTTGGTGGCTGGAGGCAGGGAGCAAACTCCAGGTTGCCCATGGATCTCTGTCTGTGCTGTTTATGAGCTGCCAGCCCAGATGGTGGTTATAAATTACTTGTCTTCAGGCAAGAATGTACCTCTCGTCCCGTGAACCAGCAGACAGAAATGTTGACAGTCCTTGTAATGTTTTTCCTTCTGAAAAATGGTTATTTGGGGAGCTTTGTGCTTGGGTGTTGCAGTGGAATCGAGGAGGATGTTGCAGATTGATGGTTGCATTGTGTACATCCCTTAATGGGCTTGTTAGGAGTCGCTGCTGCTCATGGATCTCTCCTCAGGGAGGCTCCAAGCAATAATAATTAACTCTGTGAAGGAAGATGGGTTTGAAACTGTGGTTTCCACACACTTAATTGCTTCAATTTTTTAACCTGCTGAAAAGTTTAGCTTTTGCTTGGATTCCACAACAAATGCTTTAGAGGGACGTGCTTTCAGTCTTTTGCTTCACAAGCATAAAAGTTTGCATCTCTGATATTCCTTTGCCTTTAGGATGAGCCTAATTGTCCAAGGTCATTAAGTGAGGCAGCAACAATAACAGGGACTAAAACAGGAGTGAGCAAATGTGCCTGACATGGCCAAGCTTTAAGTAAAAGAAATGCCTGGGAGAGTCTAATCAGGGGGAGCAGCTTCTAGAGCCTGAATGTTCCTTTAAGTCAGGCCAGTGCTGCTTTGGGATTAAAACTTGGAGCAAAGCTTCATGGAAATAGGGAGAAATGCCACTAAGGAGCATGGCTGGAAAAGTATGGAATTGCTGTTGTCCCTGTCACATTAATTGTGCACCAGGAACTGAGAAACGAGCTCCTTCCCTGTGGGAGAAATCCTCACTCAGGTGTGTTTCTGGACTAGAAGGATTTATGGATAACACTGTACTTACCTAATTCCCCCTTTCTCTGGGAGAAGGGATTGCTGGGATGGTGGTGAACAGTCCATCCTGCTTTTATTGAGCCAGGTCTCTGTGCTGTTTCCCTTCAGACTCTGCAGCAGCAGGAATGCAAACTCCTCTACAGCCGTAAGGAAGGGCAGCGCCAGGAGAACAAGAACAAAAATAGATACAAAAACATCCTACCCTGTAAGTATTGATTTGTCTTTGTCACCTCAGCCTGCTGCCCTTCTAGGCTTTATTTTCTTAACTCCCAAACACAGGGTTAATTAAGCACCACTGGGCTTTTGCTTCTCTTTAATGATAATTTCCCCCTTTATGTTGTCAGAAGGAGCCCGTGTGATTTCCAGTTTGTGTTCCAACACTTGCACTTTGTAGATACCCGTATTTCCATCCCCAGTTGTTGTTTTTTTTTTATCTTCAGCTTTCATTTCAAAGCCTCCCATCCCCTAAACTGTTATTCAACAAACTGAAATACTTAAATTTAAGAGGATTAATTTGTTGGGCAAAACTGCAATGTGCAAATCCAGAGGCTGTTTGTTTGACTGTCCACGTGCTCCTGAGTTACCAGGGGATGTGGAGCCTTGTTTTGGTTGAGTTTGTCATGGCAAGAAATGGCAAAAGGGGGGAAGTCTGGAGTATTCTAATCACTAATTTACCGAGTTTGACAACTTAAAGGCTTCTGTGTGTTCACAAGTGTAGGGTGCAAGTGCTTAACATCCATATATATTCTTCCAGTTGATCACACCAGAGTTGTTCTCCACGATGGGGATCCCAATGAACCTGTTTCAGACTATATCAATGCTAATATTATTATGGTGAGTATATTCCCACCTCCAGGAGCCTTCTTGGCACATTCCATGTCTCCTCTTTATCATATTCACCTAAATCCAGGTGAGTCTTGTCACCACTTGCTGAATTGTTTTTTGGTTTTTTTTTTTTCCTCTCTAGCCTGAGTTTGAAACCAAGTGCAACAACTCAAAGCCAAAAAAAAGCTACATTGCTACTCAAGGTTGCCTACAGAACACAGTGAATGATTTCTGGAGGATGGTGTTCCAGGAGAATTCCAGAGTTATTGTTATGACCACAAAAGAAGTGGAAAGAGGAAAGGTAAAATCAGGCTTGAACTGGCCTTGGGAAAGGTCATGGCATTTGAGGGCAAGTAAGGACTAAAGTGACTGGGATAAACTGATTTATATCTGGAATCTGGTGTGCCACCAGATTCATTGGAGCTCTGGAAGGTGCTGAGTGTCCTTTTTCTATTGGTGTCTGTGGGAATAGAGGCTATCCTCCTGTCATACCATCAGGCCTCCCTTTTCTAAGAGTTGACTGATTTAATTTTATCTACTGAATGTGAATCTGCGTATTTTAAACTTGTTCAGGGAATGAGGCACTGGAATGTGCTTGGAGGGGTAAACTCCCTCTTCCTGTGACAAAGGTCTTGCCATTTATTTCAGCTGATCAAGCCTGGATAGACTTCACTGGAAAAACAGAATTATGGGGCTTTTTTATTACAAGATGAACAGAGATGATGTTTCTTACCTAAAAACCACATTAGCATGTGAGAGTTGGTGCCCCACATTCATCTTCTTCAGGTCATGTTACTCCAGTGCTGTTCCCTCTTCTGACTCAACTTTCTAGGCTGGAAAACTTTATTACTCTGTGCTGAGCTGATGATTCCAGCTGGAAATGCCTGGTTGGAATCCCCAGCCAGGTGGGATTTAGCACTTTTATTCCTGAGTCAGGTGCTTTGCCTGCCCTGTTCTGCATGGACACAGCTTCCTGTCCACCCCCTGGGAGCTGCTCTGCCAGGATTTAATGCTCTCAAAACCGAAACTTTCCTGAGGTGGTTTATCCCAAGAACCTCCCTTTACCTTTGATCTCCTCTTGCTCCCTGTCCTCTGCCAAACCTGAGGTTTTTACTTTGTTTCTGGCTCCTAAAGACATGTGGCAGGAAAGAATAGGAAATAGTTGAACACTGATATCCTGGCAGCACTCACACACAGCTTCCTGTGTATTGTATGGATTTATCTTTGGAATTTGGTGCTTCTGATCCTTTTTCTGTTTGCTAAACACTTTCTGCTCTCTCTTTTTTTTTTTTTTTTAATCTTCTATGCTTCTGCCATCACCATTGTCCAGCTTTTTACCTTTTTCACTATTTCCTGATTTGATTCTGAATGGAAAGCTGGTACCTTGTTAGGGGAGCATCACTTGGGGAAAAAAAGCCAAATTAAGAGTGCAGAGAAGTTTTTCTAGGGGTGAGTGATAATTGCAGGGGTTCCTCACCCCTGTTACAAGAACAAGCTTTGTGTGTATGGACTGCAGACAAATAGTGGATTTTATGGGCTTCTCCCCCCAATTGAGGTGTCAAAGCTGCCTTTATTTGGTTTAGACTTTGCCTTGTGGATCCTTTTTTTAGCCTTTTAAAGTTCTGCCCATTCATTCCCCTTATAAAGGAGCAGGATTTGTGTTTCCTTCCTGAGAATGCCCTGAAGGAGGGAGAAGCTCCCCCTCTCCAGTGACATCCCTCTTAGTTCTTTGTTTGGGAAGAAAAGAAATAAATTATGGGGTTGTTTTGGAAGAGTTACCTTCAGTACACCTCTCTTCAAGTCATTTATTATTTTTTCAATAACCTCCTGAATGGCCTTTTCTCCTCTGCAGTTTCTCCATTATTCTTCCCAAAGTTTGCTGGAGAAAACACTTCAATGCCTGATCACTCCATCAGTGCTGCATTGATGATTTTTTCTCTACCCTTTATTGTTTTTTGCTGCATATTTCACTTCTTAAAGAATTGCAAATAACAGTCCTGATAGAAAAGCAAAGCTTTTTTATCTCAGGCCAAGATTTCAGACCTGCAGGAAGGAGAACTCTCTGCACCAGAGCTGAATTTCAGGAGCACACTGCCCAAGGAAAGGAGGAACTGGGAGACATCTCAGCTCTGCAGCGAGTTCTGCAGAAACAGCAAATACTTAGAAATTAAAATAGTGGGGTTTTGGAGCAAATCCATAGAGCCAGTAATAAATGCAACCCCTCTGGCAGAATAAAGCTAATTTTAACATCATGTCACTGTTCAGACTTGCTCTACCAACTGCTCTCGTGTTCAGAGCTCTGTGTTGAAACTGCAAGTTATTTATGTTGGAACCCACCAAAAGCAACATCTTTTCTTTAGTTTCTACCCTTACGACAGGGAAAGAAGGGCAAAAATAACACGAAAGCTGCTTGTTGCCTAAATAGGCTGCAAATTGTGTTTTCAACCATCTTCCTCTATCTTGGGTTGGCAGAAGAAACTTCCTTGTGCCGTGTTTTCTCATAAATATGCAGGAGGAGCTGCAAATAGACAATATTTCTCTGTAGGACTTGGTGTTTGGGCTGTTGCTGGAAGCTGCACCTGCTGTAATTTCTCATTTCATGCTGCACTCCCTGGAGTTGCTCTTTCCTGACCTGTCACAGGAACCAAATCCAAGTGGCCGTAGGTGAATCCATCCCTCAGTGGATGGAATATATCCCTGGCCACAGATAATCTGGATGGAGAAGCAGAACACCAAAAGCTTTACATTCCAGAAGCCACAGACACACGAGGCTTCAGCGCCCTGCACAGGGAGCAGTTCCCTGGGGATTGAATTAGAGCTGTGTTAGTCCTTCCTGCTCCAAGGCATGGAAAAGCAGGCATGGAAAAGCAAGCATCCAAGTTGAATTTCTGCTAAAAATGGTTTACTTGTATTTATTTTTCAGCCTGGTGGGTTTTGGTTGTAGGATAACCTGTAAGGCTGCAGCTTTCTGCTGGGAATTCAGTGTTTTGAAACCTGTAGCTGGGTGGAGATAGAATATTTTAATCTTCAGGTTTTGAAAATATCCAGGCAAAGCAGGTTCTAATATGATCATGAAAGCTGATAAGAGGAGAAATTGCCTGTACCTGTTTGAAATCATCCAGTGGTTGTTATGGAGAAGAGAAACTTAAATGCACTTTACCTTGTCAGCAGTTGGTGGGAGGAATTGTCCTCTGTGTGTTCTGAAATTAAAGCTCCAGAAATATGTTAAGCAGTTTGCAAAACAGCCGGGTTTTTTTCTGGCTGATTATTCCTTTTGTGCTGTTTTTTGGTTTTAAATCTTGCAGAGTAAATGTGTCAAGTACTGGCCTGATGAATATTCCCTGAAGGAATACGGGGTGATGCGTGTCCGGAATGTTAAGGAGAGCGCAGCACACGATTACACACTAAGAGAACTTAAACTTTCTAAAGTTGGGCAGGTAAGTGTGAGAGTAACTCTGTCCTTTCAGTTTAGGTTGCAGATCCCCCCAAAAATTGGCACAAATCGACCCTTTCTTTGGAATCAATAAAAGCACCAAGCGATTAATAAATTGAGCCCTGTCTTTCTTTGAAGCTCCACGTTTAGTTCCATCCACCTTTCTCTTTGTCCTTGGGATAATTGAGGATTCTTCTACCTAAGCAGTTTTTGGCAGGAGTTGCTCTGCTGCAGAGCTTGGAGGGAATGTGTAAAGAGGGACGATGCTTTTAACTGATCACACTTCAATCCAGCCAGGAATTTGTTCCCTCTCATGGAGGTGGTTGCACCAGAAGAAAAGGTTGTGTGTGGGTCCAGTGTATAGGAAGTTCACTTAAAGGAAGGGTAAAAAGGTGAGGAAGGAAACAGTTAGTGTGGAATTAGAGTTGTTAAGGAACAATTTGGATCAGGGAGCAGAACAAACCATGTGAGAAGCAAATAATCAGGATTTAGTGACTGACTTGTCAGGCCAGGAGGGCTGTGGCTTATTCCCTCCTTTAGGAGTTGTGGATACTGAACAGCAGGTTGGATTTGGAAATGACACCTTCCCATCTGACTCAGCTTTGCCCCATGAATGCTCCTTTAGCTGGATTTGTTCTGAAGGGTTTTTTTTTCATGCCTTGTCCCTCCCAGGGGAACACGGAGAGAACAGTCTGGCAGTACCACTTCAGGACCTGGCCCGACCACGGCGTTCCCAGCGATCCTGGTGGTGTCCTGGACTTCCTGGAGGAGGTGCACCACAAGCAGGAGAGCATTCCTGATGCCGGACCAGTCGTGGTCCACTGCAGGTGAGGTGATGGGCTGAGCTTCTGCTGCTGCTCCTCTCTTTGGCCTGGGGAGCTGAAACCTCTAAGAAAAGGACAACTTTCCCTCAGAACTGCTTGGAATTCCATCTATCCGGGTGTTTTTGCTTTCTGTTTTGCACAATGTCATGTTCTGGATGGGTGTCACATGAAGCAGTTGACTTTCAGAGTGAGCTTGTTTGTATAAATAAGGATTTCTGCTGTTGAATGAGAAGGTGGAACCTTGGCTGGCACATTTCAGGTGTGGGATCAGGGGAATTCTAGTATCCCATCCCATCTGGGAGGGCTCTCCTCAGTCTGGGCTTATAAATGAGAGACTTTTTATAAGGCAAGGAAATCTTAGATCTGACCTTATGTTGTTGGTTTTTTTTTTCTGATTCAGAGATGTTTAAAAGTGCTGAGGTGCTAATGAATTCTGTCTCTCTCAGATGATGAGGTCTCTGGTCACTTTTGGCTGTGTGGTTTAACTCTGGCTATAATTTGGAAGCCTAATATGAGATTCTTCCTTGGGCTGGTGTTTGGGGGTCTATTCAGAAAGAGCAGAACAAATAACCTTTTTTTCTCTTTTTCCAGTGCTGGGATCGGACGAACAGGAACGTTCATTGTGATTGATATTCTTATTGACATCATCAGAGAAAAAGGTGGGTCACCCCTTTTATTTTCCTGTGGGACTTTGACAGAAACATCAGATAAAACCACAGGAGTGTTGACAGAGGATTCCAGTGATTTACAACCTTGGTGTGTTTATTTTCCTGTTTTAATGTTGTGATGATTCTCCCCAGGTGTGGACTGTGATATTGATGTTCCAAAGACCATCCAGATGGTGAGATCCCAGAGGTCAGGAATGGTGCAGACAGAGGCCCAGTACAGGTTTATTTACATGGCAGTGCAGCACTACATCGAAACCCTCCAGCGCAGGATCGAGGAGGAGCAGGTCTGTTTGTCCTGAATGTCAAATTGTTTACTATAATAAATATAAAATTGCATTTCAACAGGGAGCAGAGTTGCTTGTTTGCTGCCTGTGATTTTTGGAGGCTTGGCTGCTGACTTTATAACCAATGTGTGGTGGAAAGGCTGAACCTGGGAACCCTCTTCTATATTTCAATTCATTGTGCTTAAGAATGACTTAAGTTATAAGGTGGAATCCTCTCCTTAAATTACTAAATGGAATCCTCTCTTATCCTCCCTGTCCCCAGCCCCTGCACCCAGATCTCTGATTTCCTTAATGTTATCTAATTTCTTGTGCAAGAAGAATAAAAGATAAAGGTCTGTTAATTAATACAGAACCTTGTGATCTGTTGTGTTTTAAACAGATTTCAAATCTGTTAACTGTGTTTCTAAGACAAGATAATTAAATGCTTGTCACTCTAATTCCAGTTTTGGAGTTTATTAGTAAGAAACCAGTACATTGGACTGAAAGGTTAAGGGATGAGTGGTGATTTTGCAGTGCAGTGTCCAATAAAAAGCAGTTACAGGAGTGATTTGGTGTGATAAGATGGGAAAGGCTTTGGAATAAGTGGTGACAACCACAAGACCTTCACCTCACCCTTCCTGTTAAAGTAATTTCTTCACTCAAATTACACAGTGTTTTACAGGAGTTACCTGGTTTGGAATAAAGAACTGACATTATTCTGTCTCTGTTCTGTGCCCTGACCTCTGGTCATCTGGGATTTTTACCTTTTTGTTTCAGAATTTCAATATCTTTGTCTCTGCTGCTGCTGTGCTGCTCAGGAGATAAACCCCCAGCCCAGCTTAGTGCCAGTGTGAGGTGTTAATCCCAGCTCAGGGCTGGAGTGTCCCAGCCCAGCCTTGGCTCTCTGGAGTGTGGCAGAGCTGAGGTTGTGTTTCCCTACATGATTATTTGCCCTGTTCACTGAGAGGATGGAGCCTTGATTGCTCTCCCCAGGACACTCTTGTGTGCTCTGGTGGTGATTAGACACAAAGTGAAGAACAAGAAATCCCTCAGGTGGATTTTTTTCCGTGGCTTTGTTGTCTCCCCTCTCCTTGGAGCTGCCTGGTGTCTGTGTGTGTGTGCAGTTCCAAAAGCTCTGCATCCTCAGCTTTTGAGCCCCTTTCTGCTGTAGCAGTTACAAAGCAGAGCTTTAACTCTGCCTTTTTTGCTGTGATGAGGTTTGAGTGGTGTTTGGGTATCAAGTGGAGCAGTGATGAGGCTCTGTTGTGGTTCATCCATTACCAACTCAGAAAGCTCAGGTATTGAAGGAACTGGAAATAAAACATTGCTTTACTTCAGGAGGTCTTGACCTATGACTGGTGGCAGGAACAAAACAATGTAAAACTTGTCAGCCCAAAGCAAAGCCTGTGGTGTGTGCAGGAATGTGGTGAACTGGGAATGCTCCAGAGCACGTTTTGAGAGAGCACAGAAGAAATGTCTCATTGATAGAATGCTGCAATTTCACCCCATTTGGGAGTGAAACACTGTGTTTTGAGAAACTCGAATTTCTGGAACCTTCTTCTCTACACTTGCTTTAATTGCAAAGAGTGAAAATTGGGGAAAACCGAACAATTAGAGCCTCTTTGCAGGGACCAGTGTGGGGTCCTGTTCCCCCTCTGCTTCCCATCTGGATGAGTTCAGGCAGCTCTGAAAAGGAATTGGGAAGTCACATTACCTGTCATGTCCTGGAGGATTTACAGCCAGCTGGATCTGTGAGGAGCTGCATTCCTCCCCAGAGATATTCCTGCTTTTCCTTAGTGTTCAGGACAGACTTTCCCTGCTCTGCCAACGTTGCAATGCTGAGAGCCTTCAGTTTTCCTGGATTTAAGTGCTGTGTTAAATATTGCCTGTCTTCCCACAGGCATAGTAGAAAAACAAAGGGAATTTGGTTTAGGTTGGGGGGTTTTCCCTGTGAAAATGTGTATATTCTCTTGCATCCAGGAAACAAGTTCTCACCACGTTTCTGTTATTCTGAATTAGGAAAGATGATTACAGTGAATTAAGTGGAAGGAAGAGAAGCCAGATATCTACTTTTTCTTGGCTTTTTTTATCTGTTTCAGTCAGTTTAAGGAATAGAAGATCTGACAGGTTCTTTTTAAATTGCTTTTACTGCCCAGCACACCTGTAGTTGAACTGCCCTTCATTGTGCAGTTTGGGTAGAAATCCAGCCCTACTTTGGGGCTCCAGAGTATTTTTGGCATTATTTATGGTTTGTAGCCATAACACTGTAAAATATAGAGAGTTTGAACCTTTGCTGTTTCTTTAAATGTTATTTTTTAGCAGGCAGTCAATCAGGAGTTGGGGGTCTGTTTGAAAGAGAGAAAAAGCAGAGAGGGGAGAAGTTCAGTGAAACACTAGAACAAATTGAGTGAGTTCTGAGCATGTTTCAGAAGAGCATCTTGGAAAAGCTTCAACCTGCATTGCCATAGGAATGTTCTTAATGGGAATTCAGGAGCCAGAACTCCCGGGAGGCTCCAACAGCCTCTGCTGTCGTGAGATTGGGCCAGACCAGTTACTCAGGAGCAGTAAAGGAACTCAAATCCACACAAAAAATCAAACCCAGTACCCTGTAAAGCTTTAATTCCTATGCTGTAGTATATTCATCTTGTGACTATTTGTGTGGAAAAGGAAAGCTCCACATCCCCTCCCTTTCCCAGCGTAGTTCCCGTGTGGAGCGTCGGGATCTGGAGCTCAGTGCCAGCGCAATTGGCTGCAGCCTGGAGCATATGCTGCACCATCCAAATAACAGCTTGGCTGCTTTTTATATCAAACCTAATGGGCTCAGGTATTATTTTATTAGAGATCCTGCAAACAGCGTTGTTACTCTGTTGGCCACATCTCCAAGCTGGAAATGAGGTCAGTGGGGAGCCCACTGGCTGCTAAAGAATGAAAGTGGGGTTTCTTCTGCCAAGGAAGATGAAGGTTGAGTACAAGTGCTGGTTCATAGGATTGGGATGTTGTGGTGGAAAGGGGAATGTGGAAAAATGAGGATTTTCAGGTTTTGTAATCCATAGCTCAAGCCAGCCTTTAGGTCTTCTCCATGTTTGTGTATCTGCAAACCGAGCTGTCTCCTCACAAACCTTCCCTCTAAAACCATCCTTGCTTAGTTACTCATGTAATTGCTTCACTGCTTCAATGAATGTTTTCCATTATTAATTCCAAACCTGGCTTTTTGGTGTGTTTTGCTTCACAGAAGAGCAAGAGGAAAGGTCATGAGTACACAAACATTAAATATTCTTTATCGGACCAGACGAGTGGGGATCAGAGCCCTCTCCCACCCTGCACCCCGACCCCAACCTGTCCAGAGTAAGTTCATTTCTGCTCTCATGTGGAAGTTTTGAGCTCTACTGACTCATCAGGGACTTCAAATGAGGCTGAACTCTCCCAGAACCTGCCCTGGGCTGTTGCCTTGGGCTTTGCTCTGAAAACAAATTGAGCAAAATAATTGTCACTGAATTTCATTGTGTGGGCAATACATTTATTTCCTCAAACTGGATTCTTGGGACTCTAAATCTTTGTTTCATTTCAGAATGAGAGAAGATAGTGCTAGAGTATATGAAAATGTGGGGCTGATGCAACAGCAGAAGAGTTTCAGATGAGAAGATGTTCAGAGCCTCCCATGCCAAGGCAGGTGTGTATGGTCAGGGTGTGGGGGTGTCCAGCCTGGACTTTGGGGAAAATACACACAATAATGCCCAAAATGCTTCTAATTTATCCCTGCCTAAATTCCAGAAGCTAATTTCAATTTAATTTTAATAATCTCACCTTCTACTGCCAAGGCCTCACACAGTTTTTAAGCCAGGTTTGAGACTTTGGGTTTAGTTTAAGCCTTTTTCAAGTCAAAATTGAGCACTTCTGTATAATGTCAGAGTAAGAAATAACTGCTGGGTTTTTCCTAAATAATTCTTTTTTTTTTCTTTCCCAGAAATTAATCTGGTTTTTAAAAAGGTCAAGAAAGAGATGGAAGAAGCTTCACATGAACAGTGAACTCTGAGGGCTTGGTACCTTTTTATTTACGGTTTTAATCCTTCAATAGTAGGCAAAACTTCAGACCATCTAAAGATTGGTTTTTATCTCTTCTCTCCAATACCTGATTTGCTCGTTTTCCAAATAAAAGGAAATCCCTTCTACAATGTAGACAACTACTTTGTAGAGTCAGTTTTGAATCCTGCAAACTGTTGGACTGTCATCCATGTGTTTTTTAAATAGTATTTTTGTTTCACAGTATGGTTATTAGTGGGGGTTTTTTTCCTTATTTGAGCAGTTGTGGGGGTTTTGGGGGGGGGGAGGGGCTGGGGGGGTGGGTGAGGGGAGAGCAATGACGTGGATAAATCCGTTACACTAATGTAAAATACTGATGGGAACAATACTTGATTGTTGGGAAACAGTGGATCACCAGCGGGAATGAATCAACTGCATGATCAAATTAGTCCTGATACATTTCAAACTCAGACTGAGCTTCCTGGGGTGAGCAGTTATTGATATGAAGGTGCTTTTTGTGATAACTGGTGGCTTGATTCTGACTTAGCTGAGTGGCTGGATGGGCTGGTTTTGAGTAATTCTTGCTTTTACATCAAAGTTTCTTTTCCATGATCTCTCCACCCAGAATAGAAAGTTGCTGTTTCTCTCAGGAGACCTGAGTGGTTTGTGAGGACACTGTCTGTGTTAATTAGTCTGTGCTCATCTATTAAACAAGAGACTGAACTTGTAGAGTTAAGATAGTTTAAGAAGTTGCATGATGATACCTTGGCAGCACATTAAACCAGTGAAACCAGTAACCCAGTGTTCCCTTGGGGTCAGTACCCCCTTCCCTTCTGCGGGGGAGCTGGGAGCTGGGCAGCCTTCTGGATTTTTAGGAAGGCTTTGTGCTGGTCTAAAAGGCTAAACTGCAGTTGTGTGGGGAAGGCAGTGCATGGAAGAATCCTCTGGAATTGCCTTAGTGGGACAGGGCAGCAGGAGCAGCAGCGAGGCCACGCCGGGTGTCACCAGGCAGGACTTTGTCACCCTCCCACCCCAAGTGCCTTTTGGAGCTGCCTGGAACTTGCTGTCCCTATTAAAAATCACATTAATCTGAAACCACTTCTGATTGTCAATGAGCCAAAAGCCTCTTTAGAGACTCCAGAAGGAAGGTCTGCTGAGCTGCCACTTGTTTGGGTTCCTTCACTTCGCCCTGTCCAGTTCCCTGGACCAGCAGTCCCCGTGGAACCCAAGGAGTGGGGACTGGTGTGTCACCAGCACCTTTTCCCATGGTTTTGGGGGAGTTCTGTGACTTTAGGGGTGTTCAGGAATGATTTCCATTTCCGTGCACAGGGTGACACTGCACAAACTGCTGTGTGCAGGGAAACGGGGCCGATGGAATTGTGTTATTGGCCTTCCTGGCGGAATTCTGCTGAAGCCTGGAATGTAATTAATACAGCTTTGTGAAAGGTTAAGTGTGAGATTACATTACCTTTTCCTGAGAGTGCTTTGCAAATTCAAATATTTGAACACTTTGTTTGAACTGAATGAAGGTGCTTCGTTAATGTTAAGCAGAATTTTGTTACTTTGCCTCTTGTCCTTTTTGTCTTTTGGGGCTTTGGGATTTATTTTTGGAACTCCTGTCACCAGCATACCATAAGATGTGTTTTACTGGCATAGCCTTATACTCTAGTCATAAATACTTGTGCCCTTTCTAGGTCTGAATAGATGATGATGAGAGAGGAATCTGTTAATTTTGGTGGGAGACACCTGTTCTCCATCACCTCCTTCCTCTGTGTCCCTATTTCCAGCTGCCTCCTGCTGAACAGGGATCAGACAGAAGTGCTGGTATTTGTAGAGAGCAATTAAATATTTGCCTCAAACTTGGTGTAGAGTTAGACAAATCCTGCACTTCATAGGTTAGAGCTAGGTGGGACCCAGGCTTGGGTTTGGAGCTGCTCTGCTCCAAACTGGGAAGTCAGGGGGGAAGTCAGGAGAAGGGAGAGAAGGATCCTGAGGCAATGTCCACTGGCTGAACTCAGTTCACGTGTTGTGTCTTAAAAGATTGACCTGTGTAAGCAGCAATCAGTTCATGGCCAACATGAAGTTGCCTCATGACCTCATTTGAGCTGTTTAGGGGTTTATTTTGAATTTTTGTCTTTAGAAGCAGGGAATTCTTGCTGCAGAATGTGTATTAATCCTGGGGAGCATATGGTGGGAGAATGTCAGCGAGGGGGGAGCAGAATCTGAAAGGTTGGGAATAAATAAATTCTCTTCTCTGCCCTGGAGTGTTGGGCCCTGGTGACACCAGAGGGGAGACCATAAAATGCACCAGAAAAATCTGTCCCCTTCCCCACACCAGTGAGAGATGGAGGGTTCTTAAAGGAAAATAATTAAGAAATTAAGCATAATTAAGAGAAATAATTTAAATTATTTTAAGCAAATAAATTTCAAGCTGGGCTTTCTGGCAGATGAAGCAACAAAGAGCAATGTCCTTTGGTTCAGGGGGGATCAGTGAATGTGGGTTTTGTGTATTTCTAGTGAGGTTTTTAGAGAATTCCATTTTAAGCATTGATTTCCAAGCCTGTTCTGTATCAATGAATGGAAAAGGGATGCAGGGCTGAAGTGTTCTCTTGGAGAAGACTTTATTCCACAAGGGAAATTTACCCCAACTCCTAAGGCACAATAATTTATGCCAGCATGAATTTGCTGCAAACTTCATTTACTGAATGTTTTAGAGCATAAACTTTAATTTCAGCTAACTGTTGTTAGGCCTGATTGGTTCTCCTATTAATCCTGACCAAACTTTTCCCTCTTAAAATATGTGTTGGAAACACAATTAACTAGGACACAGCTAACAAAGATACAAAACCTGTTTCCTTTTTTTGTTGTAGGGATGAGAGAATTCACAGCTGGTACTAGAATGTGTTGTCAGGTTTTGATTTTTCTACCCATAACTTCATTATTGCAAATTAATTTGTAATTTCTCCCTTTTAAATAGTGAAACATAATTAATAATTTCAAGCCTGTTTATTTATGACATTATTGTGATTTTTTTTTTTATTACAGTACTAAAGACTAATGAAAAAGGATCCTCTTATTAGGTGGAGTAGACCTTGCATTTATTTTTTTTTCCTGCAATGTATGAAGTATTGTACCAGAGTATTAAATGAAATGTAATATTTTATTGAAAAATTTCTATCCTTTAAAAGGAATACATTTAGGATGTCATCAATTTGATGTGAATCATGTAAATGTTGATAATGAGCTGTTTATTCTCCATCTGGTGTTTCAAAAGACTCACTTCTTGCCTTTTGCCCACGTACAGTCTGTAGATCATTTACCATTGTCAAAATGTGACATTAAAATAATAGTTCCTGTATAGAAATATTGGTGGTTGTCCATTGTTTTCTGGGCTGGTATTTATGGGGTTTAGTTCAGCTGCAGTGGGATTTTTTTTTTTATTGCTGCCAAGCTGTATTATGAGAAATAAAACATATCTGTAAACAGCAGAAATTAAAAAAAAAAGGAGAAAAAAGAAATAATTAAAAAAAAAAGAAATAAAAATCATTTTCTTAAGCTGGTTTGTCAGTTCCTGTGTTCTCCAGCTGCAGGCACAAAGGATGTGGTGTTTGGGCCTGGATTTTCCAGCCTGGATCAGTGTTGGGAGCGGAGCCCCCGCGGGAGGAGAAGCTGCAGGAGAGCAGCTGGGCTTCCTGAGAGCCACTGGAGCAAAAGTCCTGTGAAATAGGATGTGTTTGAGCTTTTCTCTCCGTGTTCCTCCATCTGCTGCCAGCCCTGGGAGGTTCTCCAGGTACAGCCCTCCCTGTCCTGGGAGCCCTGGGGATGTCCAGCCCTGTCGGGGGTGTCCCTGCTCCCTCCTGCTCCTGCTCCACCTTCACATCTGTCACCTTCCTCCCTTTCCTTGCTTTGGAGCTGGATGTGGAACATGATGTGGAACATGAGGGCCACGGAGATGCTCTGAGAGCTGGAGCCCCTCAGCTCTCGAGACAGGCTGGGAGAGGCTCCAGGGAGACCTTAGAGCCCCTTCAAGTGCCTAAAGGGGTTCCAGGAGTGCTGGAGAGGAACTTTGGACAAGGGCCTGGAGGGACAGGACAAGGGGGAATGGCTTCCCACCAGAAAAGTGGAGATTTAGAGGAGGTACTGGGAAGAAATTCTTCCCTGTGAGGGTGGTGAGGCCCAGAGAAGCTGTGGCTGCCCCATCCCTGGAAGTGTCCAAGGCCAGGTTGGATGGGGCTTGGAGCAACTTGGGCTAGTGGAAGGTGTCTCTGCCTATGGCAGGTGGTGGAACTGGATGAGCTTTATGATCCCTCCAACCCAAACCATCCTGTGATTCCATACTCAAAGCTGGATGTGGAAGGATTGGCCTCTCTTTTTGCTGTTGGCATATAATCAATCAGTTTTAATTGGAAAGAAAGGACAATCCTGTTCTTTCTTGATCCCCATCCCACTGAACTACAACCAGTCCTTCTGGGGTGAGAGAGAGAAGCTTTGCTCTCACTCCTGCTGCTCCTTCCTTCAGTCTTTCATGTCTTGCACTGTTTGTCTTTGGGGCTCTGCTGTTTCCTGAGATCCTTTTATTCTGGCCACGTGCAGCGACTTGGAGGAGGGATTGGTGCTTTGAACTGGAGCTGGATTCACCCCAGGCTCCTCTCTGCCAGCTGCTTCTGCCATACTTCAAAAGCTCTCAGCATTCCTGACTCTCCAGCACTTGGAGCAAGACACTTCCCAAAATGGGAAATGCTACCTGTTCTCTGGGCTGGAGCAGAGGAGTGAACACCTGACCCCAGGATTTGCATATCAGTCTCATTTTAGGTCTGCTAATTCTGGTTCGTCCTTCTTAAAGCCATTGGGAATGTTCCCACTGGGGAATTGATCCCAGAAATCAGCCTGTGTGGCTTCAACATGAAGGTTTTTATTCAAGGAATGTTCCACAAAGCGTTGTCTCCACTCGATCCCACTTTGGGGGCCGAGCATTGCAAATGGAACTGAGCCCTCCTGCCACTTTTCAGGGAATAATGACAACATGAGCAGTGCTGGTCAAACACCGAGCAAAGAGCAGCTGAATTTGGAGTAAAACAAGCTTAATCTCAAGGCAATGGCACAGCACAGAGATAATCCAGGGAAATGCCAGGAAGGAGGCAGAGCCCTGTGGTCGGGAGCCACGTCCGAGCGGAATCCAAACGAGGCCGGGAGCTATGTGGAGCAGCTTGGGTTTAAGGCGATTATCCCGTGGAGTAAGACTTATTTATTTTTTTTTTATGAATGCATCTAACAGTTTGCATCCATCTCTGGGTGGTTTATAATCCCTTCCAGGCCTGGGGAGGGAGGGAGGAAGGGGGACTGCTCCAATCTGAGAACTTTGACAAAGATTGAAAGTGATAGTGCTGGGGTGATACTTAATGTCTCCTGTCTTTGACTCCTGCTCTGTGGTGACACTTCCAACCCCTCCTGCTCTCTGGTGACACTTCCAGCCCCTCCTGCCTCCTCCCAGCCTGCCGTGCTGTTTTTGTGTGCCCACAGAGGTGAGTATAAATACATTTATTCTCTCTGCGCTCTCGGTGTTTATACAAACGTAGATGTTCGGATATTGCTCAAGGACAAGTTTGTTATCTCCATAAAACCTTGAAACTCTGGCTGACTCTTCTTCAGGGTGAATTCCTACGCAGTTTGTGTTTGGGTTGGGTGAGTTCTGAATCATGAGGTGTGTCGCTCTTCCCATCCTGTGACAGGTCGGGGAAAGGGAAGGTGTCCTTCACTCAACCTATTTGCTCTGTCCAAAGGAATTGTTTTTCCAGCCCCTCTCTTGGCAGAGCTGGTGCAAACCAGGTTCTGTTTCCAGGGTGGCAATCCCAGTTCCATGTCTCTGTGTATTGCATCTGGTTGTGCCTTTTCAGTCTTCACGTGCCCATCCCTTTTCTTGGGATCATCCTTGAGCTCAGCACGTGGGATTTGTGCCTCAACTCTCTGAAATCTTCCTTTGCCTTTAACCAGCGCCTGAGGCTCAAGTGTGTATCTATTTTTTCCCTTTGTCTTTTGGAATGCTTGGGAAGGATACCTTCAAAGGATTCTTAACATGCTGCTCGATTCCCATTTTCCCCACAGAGCCAGAGAGCAGAACAATTCTGAGATCAAAACCTTGGATGTGAAAAAACGCAGCTCTCCCAAGGAATGCCTCAAGTGTTGGAGGGGCTGCGATGTTTTCAGTGCCTCTCATTTTGACAACTCATTTTTCAGGGCTATGTGCAGGTCTGCTCCTGACAGAGGGAAGATTTTTGGATTCTACTCTGGCGCTTTTCTCCGTCTCCTTATCTGTGTCATTGGAAATGGGAGGGGGGGAGGAACTCCCTCATCTCTCTTGTGCTGGAAATCAGGCTGGAAAGTGCTGTGATTCCTTCTGGTCTTTTTATTTAACAGTGTTATGTCTGAGCTATAGTTTATCTCTCATTTTCTTGTCCCCATCTTTAATTTTACAGCCCTGTGGAAGCCTCGTGTTTATTTACAGCTGGGCTTGGCTGAGGGGATAGAAAGTGCTGCATAAAAAACAGGAGAGAGAAATATGTACAAGTGGTGGCTTTTTCAAACTGCTTGATCTCACTTCTCGTTGTGCATTTAAGGGTCTGTATTTGTGGAGTGGCTGAGTGTCCCTTGGAAGGGAGGGAATGGCTCTGTCCTTCCTATGGCTGTAGTTTTGTGGAGCAGGTCCAAGCCTGGCTGGTCCAGATTGATTGTGTCGCTGTTTCAAATAAGCCTGACCTCAGCTCCTGCCTGACTGCAGCAATCCCAGCTTGGTTTATACCTGTTTGGCCTCCCTGTGAGAATCAGTGTCCCCGGGGAGCCTCTAAACCTGCACAGGGACGTGTCCTGCTGCCTTCCCAGTGCTGCTGGCAGCTTTGGCAGCTCATGGGACCTGTAGCACTGTCCTAATTGAGCAGAGCAGGAAGCTGCTCTAATTGGGGTGGGTTTGGGGTTGGCTTTTGTGCAAACAGTGAACTTTCCTGGGATTCTGTGCAAGTCTGTCCCCCAGCAGTGCCAAGCCCTTACTTTGGGTGTTCACCCTTATTGTGGTGGTCGGTGGGTGTGGGATGTGCTCCATGTGCTCCCCATCCTTCAGGCTTCTGGCCTCCTCCTGTTCATCACAGGTGTTTGCAGTGAGCTGGGATGTTGTAATTAAGGACCTTTCTGCACGTTTCAGTCCATTCCCCTTCCTCGTGGCTCACGAGCTCAGGGAAAGGCAGCACTTGGAGCCTCCCTGCTGGACCTCTGGTGCCCTGCACCCACCTCAGCAGAGCCCCCACCCTTCCCAGCTTGTGCTTTGGAGGCTGCTCTTGTCCCTAATGAAAAGCTTTGACTAAATCCTGCCTGAGATCAGCCCCTAAGGGTTCTCCCACGAGGATCTCCCTGCAAGTTAAACCTTATTGATTCACAGCTGCTCATAATTGCCCAAATCATCAGCAGCTGCCCTGAATTCCTTTGGTCCATTTCCCAGGCCAAGATCCACATGGTAATGTTGGTGTCTGGGAAACTGCTCCTGAAATTCAGCTGAGTCAATCAAAGGGCCTTGAGTGGTGACTTCCATCACAAGGATGGGTTTCTGCAAAGCATGGAAAAGCTTCTGTTACTCAAATTGCCCTTCCCAGACACAGCTCATGGATGGACTCAGTCTGGATCGTAGTGCTTTTATCAGAGGCACGAGAAAAATATGGAGCTGCTCTCCCAAATAATTGATGCCTGATGTTCGAAGGATGGAGCCAGTGTGGTGCTGTCACCCTGCAGGACAAGTAAGTGTGTCTTCAGGGGGGTGAGCTGGGGCATCTGTGCCTCCAGCTTCCCAAAGGAGTGTTTGGAATCCCACTCCCCATAGTTATGTCTTACCCTTCGAACCTGAACTCTTTAGGATGAATTGGGAAATGGAACTGGGGATGGACTCTGGACTCACCTCATGTTTGCTGTCTTTCCTCCCAGTCAGCATTGCTGTGCCCTTGGGCTGTGGGACAGGAGGCCACAGCAGGACTGATGTTGGGAGGTACCTCCCTCCCAGGGGCTTGGAGCATTTTCCCCCCTATTTTGTGAAAGCTGAAGGAAGAAGGGCTGTGGTGGTGGTGGGTTTTTCCTGCCAGGCTTGATTCCCTTTTCTCAGCTGGTTACTGAGTGTTTCTGACACGTGGCACACTCGGGATCAGAGACACTGGGAGAGGGTTTGTTCCAGTCTGTGCTGCAAACTGGGCTGGTGTGGGAGAGCCCAGGGGCTCTTGCCTGTAAGTGTTTGTAGCCACAGCAGAACTCACTTTGTGCTGAGCACATTCCATTCCTCTGGGCTTTGGGGCAGAGGGAGAGGGAAACAATTCCCCGGCAGCTCCAGCTCTGCTGAGCTGGACCCTTGGAGACATGAGGAATAATGGACTGTGCTGACTGAGCAGGTGTGTCCTGAGAGAGAACACTGAGGGGACTTCAGGCCTCTTGAATCATGGAATCACAGAGTGGTTTGGGTTGGAAGGGACCTTACAGCTCATCCAGTCCCACCCCTTGCCATGAGCAGGGACAACTTCCACTAGACCAGGTTGCTTCAAGCCCCATCCAACCCAGCCTTGAACACTTCCAGGGTTGGGGAATCTCTGGGCAATTGTGCCAGGGCCTCATTACCCTCACAGGGAAGAATTCCTTCCCAATGTCCCATCTAAACCTTCTCTCTTTATCCTGGTGGTAAATATATTTGACCCCAGTAGAGTGAATTACCCTGGTGGGCACCTTGTGTGACATCCAGGTGTAGTTCACTGGGCTGGATTGCCAAATCCACTCCCCTTGTAAGCCCCTTTGCTAGAAAAAGGAGGTAATTTTAGGCTCTGGTGCCACCAGCCCTGGGGAGGTCTCAGTGAGAGCCCCAGTCATCCCCCACAGGCTCTGAGGGTGCTGCCAGCAGCATTTCCCAAACCATCCCTGTGCCACCACAGCAGCACCAGTATCCCTTTGCCCCACAGCCCTGCTCTTACAGCTCTGCCGTTAAATATTTGTGCTTTAAACACACAAAAATCAGAGGGAGTTTGTGCTCTGAGCCTTTGTGCCCCGACTGCCTTCCCTGTGGCTGAGGGTTGTGTTCTCCTGGTGGTTTCCTGGGGGTTTTGGAGCTCAGCACAGGCACAGAGCCCATGTTCCATCAGGCCGGGGCTGAGCCGCGCTGGAGCTCTTTTATCTCTATTAATAGTTATTTCCTCACTGAGGATTTTTCTGCTTCCGTGCACTTAGGGAAGGTTGCTTTCAAATTCTCTCCCTATCACTCCCGATAAACGGCGTGTCAGTTCCAGGAGAAACAGGCAGGATGGGGAACGTGTTGCCATGGTAACAGAGGGATTTCAGTCATTGGTATCCATGGAGATTGTTGCTAAATTCCGAGAGATTTTAAAAATGCTTTTTTTTTTTTTTTTTAAGACCTAACAAGGGTTCTGCTGCCCGTGGTGGGAGCACACGTGTGAGCGTGTGCACACACGTGCAGGCTCAGGCACAGGAGCTTTCCAGTGGGAGTTAATCATGCATGAGGAAGGAGGGGAAGTTTATTTTAAGGCTGTTTGGATGCTGTGTCATGTGGCATCATGTCCTGTCCCGACCTGCCTGTGCAGGGTCCATGGAGGCTCCTCTGCTGCAGCCAGAGAATGCTGAGACTCCCTTGGGAGCGGGAGCACTTGGAAGGGGATGCATGCATGTTTGGGAGAGTGGGAAGGACAGCTAGGTCCATCTCTGGGGGGTTGTGATGATTGGAGCACCTCTGGAGGTGTATGGATGGCCAAAAGGTTGGGAATGGTGGTAAAACCTGCTGAGAAACTGGTTTATGCCGTGGGGTGCCTGTCCTGGTGTGGAACAGGGCTCTGTGAGCACAGCACTTGGCCCTGTGCTCTCCATGTCTTTGGCTTCTCCTGGAGGAATGGCCCAGGTGGAAGTGGCCCTGTGAGGCAGGAGGGATGTTCCTGGCCCTGTTGGATGGAGCAGAGGTGAGAATGGCAGCCTGTCACCATCTGGGCTCTGCTTCTGCTCCAGCAGCTTTGCCATCCTCCACAGGCTCAGCAAGGGAAGCGCTGCAGTGTTTTGGCACAGGCTGGGAACAAACAGGGTAAAAATCCCTTTGCCATAAGACCTGTGGCTGTGGGGGAGCTGGTGGGTGTCTGAGAGGAGCCCGTGGCTTAGTGCTGCCTCCCACCACCCTGTTGTTATTGGAAGTAGAGCAGGAGCAGCTGCTTCCTGCTCCATTAACCATCCCATCTTGGCAGGGGGCTGGAAAACTACCACAGTGAGTGCCAATGAAACGCCTCTCCAAAATGATCCTGGACCAGCCAGGTATTATATTTTATGAGCAGGGATGGAACGAATCAGAAAGCTCTCCCTTGGGGACCCAGCTGGTGGTGGCTTGGTTTGTCTTTTGGATCTCCAGGATGCAAATATTTAAGCTGCTCACTTGGAAAAGGTCCACGTAGTGGGAACAAAGGCCAGGTGAGGGAAAGTCCACGAGGCTCTTTGTGTCCCCCAACCAGGCAGACCCCAAACCCCTGGAGGGTCACTGGCTCCCTGTCCCAGTGCAGAGCATTGTCCTGAGCACACCTTGGAAAAAATCCCACTGTATTTTGGGAAGAGCAGCTGCTGAGAGTGTCCATGAGTCTGGCTTAATAAGTGGAAGAGATTTTAAGGCTCATCCAGTCCCACCCCCTGCCATGGGCAGGGACACCTTCTACTATCCCGGATTGCTCCAAGCCTTGTCCAACCTGACCTTGGACACTTCCAGGGATGGGGCAGCCACAGCTTCTCTGGGCAACCTGTGCCAGGGCCTCACCACCCTCACAGGGAGGAATTTCTTCCCAATTTCTAATCTAAACCCACTCTCATTGTGAACCCATTCCCCTTGCCCTGTCACTCCAGTGCCTGATGAACTGTCCCTTTCTGGCTTCCCTGTATCCCCTTCAGATCCTGGAAGGTGCTGTGAGGTCTCCACACAACCTTCTCTTCTCCAGCAGCTTTTTTACCTCCTGAGCTTTCCCTTTGCTTTTCTGCGTGGTTGTGCCGGGGATTAAAAATACCACTGACGTTGGGCTTTGATGCCCCGACTCCCCACACGCTCCTTTGCACCGAGAGCTGCATTTTCCCCCTCAGCTCTCCGTGCCTGGGGGTGTTCTGAGGGCGTTGAGCCTGACCCGGAGGCTGCGTGGGCTTCCCGAGCTGCTCTCGGAGCCGTGGCTTCCCATCAAACTGACGGCTGCTGCCACCTCCCTCCGCTCCAGCGGCTGCTGAGGCACCAGGGATAAGTATTGTGGATAAGCAAAATCCATTCGGCCTTGACAGACTCTGTTAGTGCCGCTCCGGTGCCGCCCGGTGTCACTTGGGGGGCAGCCACCCCCCAGGGCCATATTTCCTACCTGGTGGGGATATTGAGTTACTCCGTGTTTCTGATGGAAACACGACCTTGGCTTTCCGTCTCAGTGCCCAGAGCACGTCAGCTGTTCAAAAGGAAGAGATCCAGAGTGTTTTCAGGCTGGATGGAGCTGTTCAAAGGGAAAAGATCCGCAGTGTTTTCAGGCTGGATGGCTGAGCCCTGCTCGTGCTGGTGGGAGAGATCTCAAGCCTGGAGCGTTTCCCTGGCAGAGCTGCTTTTTCTTGGGAATCCATCAGCTCTGGCACACGCCGAGTGTCATCTGGGGCTGGAAGATGTAGTGTGTGCTGGTGATCATCTCAGAGTCCTCTGGCTTTGGGGAAGGAGCTTTAGATGAGCTGATTTGCACAATTCCCTTCCCGAGCTGCGAGCCATGAGGAAACGCCACCGTCCGGCCTGTCACCGGATAATTGGTTGGCAATATGAATCATAAAAGTAGCTTCCCCCCTGGAATTTTATCCTGACACTTGATTTAATTTTTCTTGACATCCCATCCGTTATGTTCCATCGCCTTGCCCTCGACAGCCCACTTTGTATGCCGGGAGTACGGCCCAACAGGTTACTCAAGGAGCAAAGTGGCTGTCAGAGGGAGCCTTTGATCTCAGCAAAGGGAGAAATTCCTTTTTAAAGGAGATAAAAGTTGTAAAAGTGCTGGTGAGGAAGCAGGATTCCCCCTCCTGCTCAAACCTGCCGGCACGAGGAGAGGAGGCTTTGCTATCCCATGGGGATGGAAGGGATGGGATGGAATGGATGGGGCTGAGCTCACAGGGCATGAAGGAAAAGGTGTTGTGTGGTTGTTTTATCCAGCTGTGCTCAGTGTCTCTGTGCTTTTGACATTCCCAAAACAAGGAGATGGTGCAATTTTTCCTCTGGCCACCAGAGATGTGGAGCAGACACAGTGTCCTCTGCACATCTGGGGCCCTCCTGGCACACAGTGACACCCTGGGTGTGGTCCCCAAACCAGGGAGGGTGAGGCTGATGCTGGGATCAGCTCCTCTCCCAGAAAATCCTGTGTGCTGGCTGTGCTGCCAACCAGCATATCCACGTGGAACTGGGGACATGCCACGGTGCCACCACAAGTTTGTTTTTTTTGCTGGAGGTTTAATGAGATTTGTTGAAGGCCCTGAATACCTGGTGGAGCCTGGAAGGCAGGAGACCCCCTCGAGCCCTCCAGTCACCCTGACAATTCCATTTTGGCATGGTGGGGTCCCCGGTAACATCCCTAGCTGGAGTCTGGATCTGCTGCTTCGGCAGGTCCACAGGCTCCCACCTGCCTCCTGCACATCCTCCTCCCACAGACTGGTAATTAGTGCAAGTGTAGGATCCTGTTAATTGTCATGTTTAGATTTATGGGTTAATTGGTAATATCTGGTGTAGCCATTTCCCCCCTGGCTATTTTTGATACCAGTAATTATCCTCCCCTGTTGGGGGGAGCAGATAATTGTCCCTGCCCTCTCCAGCAGAGATCCTGGTGGGATCCCTCTCCACGAGTGCCATGGTGGGCTCTGTGCTGCCAGGTGGAACCTCCCTGTGACCCCTCCATACATTCATCTGGCATGTCCTCGGGAAGCTCAGGGAAGCAGAGACTGTCCTGGCTTGCCTTTGAACCAGCAGCAATAAAACTGCTGCCAGTGATCCGTGTTTTCAGGGAGAGGCTGGATCGTTACGGGTGGCTTCGCTTTCTTATTATTTCTGCCATGACAAAGGGAAGCGGAGATGGGACTGGGAATGCCAAGCGTGGCTGTCTCATCCCAGCTCCCTTCCGCTTCCTCTCCTCAGTCCTGGTGGTAAATGATGATGAATGTCCCACTCCAGCTGCAGCAGGGACTCGAGAGCAGGAGATGGGGGAAAAATCAGGTTTGTAAAGGTCAGCAGGGTGTTCCAGAACAATGTTCCAGCATGTCTCACTGTCTGCTCCATGATGGGATCTGCAAAGGCAGGTTTGCTCTTCCCACTGTGCTGCCTGAGCCTTCCTGGGTGGGTGATGGATCTCCGGTGATGCTGACTGGACTCCCGTGGGGCTGGGGATGGGTTTGGGGTTTCCCTCTGTTGGTCGTGGAGCTCTGGATGAGTGGAGACGTGTTGAGTCACATCTCACCTGGCTGCTCTCCAGTTCACAGTGTGGAGACACTGTTGAGAGCAGCCTTGGGCTTTACCCATCATCCTTACAGCGAAACACTTGGCTCTTCTGAAATCCATCCCAGGCAGGAGCTTGTGGGCAGGAAGACCCCAAGTCAGGACCAGCTGAGAGCATATCTGAAGGGCTTTCATGGAGAACCATCTCTGGCAGAAGGCCTTGGCAGCAAAACATCCAAAGTGTTTGTGTAATGAATCAATAACACCCCTTCCTGGAAGTGTCCAAGGCCAGGTTGGACAGGGCTTGGAGCAACCTGGTCTAGTGGAAGGTGTTCCTGCCCATAGCAGGGGGTGGGAATGGATGAGCTTTAAGGTCCTTCCAACTCAAACCACTCTAGGATTCTGTGATGGTTCTGTTATCAGTGGATGGAAATGTGGCTCATCTGGTCTCTGCTTTGGGTCCCACCAAGTCCAAATCCAGAGGAATTAGAGCTAATGGAAAGGATGCTCCTACTTTTAGGAATTGAGACCCTCCACTTTGTGGGGTGGCACTGGGTGTGTCATCCATCCCTCCCCAGTTCCTGGCCAGTCTCACCTGGCTTTCTGCTCCAGTGCCACATCCTCTGCTGGGACTTGCTGTATTGCAGCTGTCAGGTCACCTTCTCCTGGGGAACATCCCTCTGGGAAAGCAGGGCACAGACATGCAGCAGTGCCAGAGCAAATGGCACATCCACAGGTCACTGCAGCCGGAGCGCTCGGATGGACACCCACAATGTGCATCTCTCAGTGTCCTCCCTGGGCCTGAGTCACCTCCAGAGGCTTCATCCAACCAGGTCCTTCTCACACCCTCACTCTGGAGCCTCCGTGTCTCTGAGCATGACACAGTGCTTGATGTGATGTGTCCTTCGTGCTCCTCTCTCCTGCTTTTGCCTGGAGGAGGAGGGAGCAGGGGAGGACACCGATGGCCACGGCCTGGAGGTGAACCAGAACATCACGTCTGAGTGTCAGACTCTCTGGGGAGGTGTGATGAGAGCGTTTGAGCTTTGTGAGAGGCTGGTTGTGGTTTGGAGAAGTGCTCCTGAGCTGGAAGTTAACAGCCTTGAGTTGTCACCGACAGGCTTGTTGATGAGCAGAAATCAATCCCAGTTTGGGAGAGATCTCTGGGACGGGAATCAGTGTCTGGGCAGACCCGAGGGAGGATGACAGGATGGGGATGCTGGTGTGTCCCTGCTGCTCCCAGACCTTGCACAGTGTGTGTGTGTGTGTGTGTGTGTGGATGCTCCAGGGCCCCAAAATCCAAGGTACAGCTGAGCCTTCAGGATTAATTCTCCTCCTGTCACAGCTCTGTCGAGACAGGAGCCCTGAGGAGCCAACCCCGCCCTCCTCTGCACAGAGGTGACATTGCAGCAGCCGCCTGGCTCGGGGTGTCCTGTGATCCCTCCCAAAGGTACTGGAGCAGGGGCTGGGGACAGAAGGGCTCGGAGACATTGGGAGGAGGGTTTGGTGTTCGCCTGAGCGGAGACGTGAAGGTTTTGCAGAGGAGGAAGGTGCCTCTGCACATCCAGAACCACAGACCTGCTTGTTTTTGCTCCCTGTGATGCTGTTTCAGGGACACCTTCTACTACCCCAAGCTGATCCAAGCCCCATCCAACCAGGCCTGGAACACTTCCAGAAATGGGGCAGCCACAGCTTCTCTGGACAACCTGTGCCAGGGCCTCCCCAGCCTCACAAGGAAGAATTTCCTCCTAATATTCTATCTAAATCTCCCTTTTTTTAGTTTAAAACCTTTCCCCTTGTTCTTATTATTATCTGCTGGTGTAAAAAGTCCCTCTTCCTGGTTTTTATAAGCCCCCTTTAAAAAATCCTGGCTCTGGGATCCTCCTGCGTTGCTACCCTTGATCCCTGTTTCCCACATGGGTGGCACCAGCAGCATCTCTGCCCCTGTGCTGCCCTCGCTTCCAGCCTGGATCCATCCCAATTCCCAGCTCTTCCCTTTTTGGATTGTCCTAGTAAGTGATTTTTTTTTTCCCCGTTTCTCTTTTTTGGCTGCCTGTTGCAGAGCTTGCTCCTGATTTCCCAGGAGAGGAATAAAAGCCAGAGCACAGATCCAGCCTGGAAAATCACCGCCAGCAGGCAGATCCATCACACTGGGATGGAGCTCTGACTGAAGCTGCAGTGCTCATGGAATATCCCAAATGGGATGTGTGTGTCCATCCAGATGGGATGGGAGGAGAGAGAGCCTCCAGCTCTGTTCTCCCCAGATGTTTCCCCATTTCCCAGCCCGTCATTTAATGGCTTCTAAGGAATACTTTTGCCTGAGCTTTGCTCTTACTCCTTCTGTAAACCTGCTTTCCCTCTGCTTGTTAACAGGAATAACCCTTAGAATAACCCTCGTTATTCCAGGAGCTGTCAGCGGGCAAAGCATTCCCATCAACATCCATCAGAGCATTCCCTTCACCATCCATCGCTCCCTTCCCTGACATTCCCGGGTGGAACAAGCTGTTTAGAGCTTTAGCAGGTTCTGCTGTTGATTTTTCTATTGTTCCAGCTCCTTCATCAAAACACCCCCCGCAGTCAAATCCAAGGACCAGGCACGTTGGGAAACTCATTTTGGAATCTCAGGGAAAGCTGGGCTTGGGTTAATGAAATCTGCTTTTCCAAAATGTGTGCTGATTGGCACTAATTAAATCTCACTTCTCCATTAAGCGAGTCCCGTTTCAGATATTCCCTTGTTTTCAATGTCAGCCCAACAATCTGGAAGGTGACGTGGATTGTTTTAATGCACAAGGAAATAAATAACACCACTGGAATTCAAAGTAGCCTTTTAAAAAGGCCTTATAAAGCAAAAAAAAAAAAATTAAAATAATACCTAGAATTAACTCCTTGGCCAGCACATTTAAACCTCTTTGCTTCACTTGCTCCAGATCTTGCTGATTTTTGAAAAACTTGGTGTTAATAATCTGAATTTATTGGTTTATTTTAGTTTGTGTTGCGACACAAAATATCCCACCGTACCATGGCACAAATGCATCATCTCATTCTTTATCCTCTGTATTAAATAAGCCCAATTCCTCTGTGTCATCAGCAGCATTTCCACCCACCTGTTGGTTCCAGGCTGACCCCTCTGCTCAGGTGGACCTGGACCTGACCTGGTGGGGCTGGACAGGGACCAGGATTTCTTCCAAGCTCTTCTTGCTCTCATTCATTTTGCTCCTTTTATAATTTACCTGGTAGAAACAATCTAGTCCTATATATTGTATTTTTTAGAATAAATCTTGTTAAGCCTGATTACGTCTCCCGAGTGAGGCTTTTATGAATCTTTTTCTGAAGCTTTTAAAATAATTAATTGTCCCTAAGCAGCATCCAATTCTCTCTGTTCTTCATTAAATTCTTTCCCCAAGCTGACTGGCCTTACCTGCACCTCCAGTTTTTGTGTTCTCAGCCCTTTCAAAGCAGAGAGAGGATGTGAGTGTCTGAGACTTTGCCAATCCAGCCTCTATTGTGCCCAAGTGCAACTCAAAAAAGTGATTCCCAAGGCAGAATCCTTTGGGATCTTTGTGGAGAGGCTTTGAGTAGCTGTTTGCTGCTTTATTTGCCTTGAGAGAGGTGAGAGAGCCAAGTGATCCTGAGCTCATCTTGGTCTTAAAAAAATTCTTGGGGCTCGGAACAACCTGGTCCAGTGGAAGGTTCCGTGGCCATGGCAGAGGTGGAACAAAATGGGTTTGAAGGTCCCTTCCAACTCAAACAGTTCTTGGGTTCTAATATGTAAACGGTGTCTCTTTGCTGCTCCTTGATTCCCTCTTTGGTTCCTTGGTTTAATTCTGCCTTTTGGATCTGTTTTTACTTCCAGTGGCTGCGTTTTTGGGGAGCAGACCCAGGAGAGGCATGAGGGGATGGAGCAAGGGCTGGACCTCATCATCCCTTTGGACTCTCTGGAAAGCTGATGGTTGTGCAGATTTTAGGATGAGGAACAGTACAACAATCTGACCTTGTGTCCAGAGGTTTTGAGGGGCAGCTGCTCTGCCTTGACCCCCCTGTGCTTCCCCATTCTAGGGGGATGGGGGCACAGCAGGGGAGCTGCTGACAAACACATCCCACAGAATCTGCCTCTGGCAAGAGTTTTTATGCCTTTAGATTATCCTCCTGCCTTGCATTTGGAAAGCCATTAGCGGATCTTTTTATGGGGGGGAAAAAACCCATCTCCTTTGAGAGGACGTGTTATATTCCTTAAACTGCGCCGGGAGAGCTCCGAGTGGGCTCTGAAAAGGGATTTGCTCGGAAATGTGCACTCGGTTTGTTCCCTGCTTATTTTTCTTTCCTTTTGGGGTGGAAGAAGCAAGAAGAGGAGGAAGAAACGTTTCAGCCTCGCGGGGCGGCTTAGGGAAGGAGATGCACAATTCGTGACTGTCCTTGAGGGTTTTAATATCCTTTAAATTTCTCTTTCCATCCTCTCTCCCACCACGTTTAACCCCCAGTTCGTGGCTGTGCGGGGTGAGAGGGGCCCAGGATGGTTGGGAGGTGCGACTTCTGCTCCCCATGCGCTGGGAACGGGCTGTGAAGTGCCAGTGCCTGATACTTGTCCCCAAAATAACCCCAGTGACAAAGGAGAAATGTCCCCTGTAATGCCCCATTTGAAGGGACCCGACTCTATCCAGCATTGATAGATGAGGAATATTTTTTCCTTGTCCTCAGGTTGATGAGGCAACAAATAACCATGTGAGCTGTGTTAACCTTCTTTGTGGGAGCTGCTCGTCGCTGGGTGCTGGGAGGCAACTGGAGTAAAGAAAGGGAAAAAGAGAAAGGGAAGGAAAAAGAAGAGAAAAAAAAGAAGAAAGGGAATTTGGACCTTATGATCGTATAGAGGTCTTTTCCAACCCCAATAATTCTATGAAAAAAGAAGAAAGGAAAGAGGAAGGACGGGGGGGGGGGGGGAGGAGGAAAAAAGAAGAGAAAATAGAAGAAGAAACGGAAGAAAAAAAGTAAAAAGGAAAAAAAGAAAAATCAAACAGCTGAAGAACTCAGTTTGCTTTCCCCTCTTGCCTCTTGTCTCATCTTTCTTGATTCCAGAACATTTCGCAGCTTCTCCTGGAACGTGGTTTTGGACTCAATGGGAATTAGGGAAAAAGTGTGGAAAATCCCCAGGATCTCTCATTCCCTCACGTGTTTTAACTGGATGGCTCACAGCTCTGGTGGTGCTCACTCTCCATTGATCAAGGATGGACTTGATGATCCTTCTGGGTTCCTTCCAACTCAGCACATTCTGGGATTCTGTGATTCCAAACTCAGCCCTGCCCGAGGAATGCTCTGACAAGTGGCCACTTGTCCCCTCCATCTCCCTGCCTTTAACCAGGACAGTGCCCACCTCACCATCCTGAGGCTGCCCTGCCCCTTTTTCGGGGAAGTGGTGCAGGGAGTGTCTGCCACCTCAAAACTGGGGGATTTTGACTCTTCCAGCACCTGGAGGGGGTTTCTCCACGTGCTTGGCAGGAGAGGAGCACCAGTGGCTGCCCAAGGGATCACTGTGTCACCCCCTCCTGATTTCCTACAGCCCTGCTCCCGCTGCACTGCGGAGCAGATGGATCTGCTCCCATCCCTCTGCCTCTGGGGCTTTGCAGAATTCCACCAACACCCTTTTTTTTTTTTTTTCCCGGGCCTTAAATCCTTTTGAGCGCGGAAGCTTCGGTGAATTTTAAATAAGTTCTCGAAGCTGTGCATTAAAACCTAACGAGCCAGAATATCAATTATGTTGATGTAAATGAGGAGTAGCTCCAGGGAAGTAAATGGTGGCTTTGGGTTGATGTTGGTGGTGAAAGATCAGGACCTGCTGCGTGACGGGGGCAGAATTAAACTCATTTTCCTCTTCTTCCAGCCCTCAGAATCATGGCTGTGCAGAGGGAGCCAGAACAATTAAACCCTGGAGGGGGAGAGAGGGAGCTGGAAGCTCAGGGAGGAGTTAAAAACTAGATTAGCTGGAGATGCAGGAGGTCTCTGGTCCCCTGGGCTGGGGAAGTTGAGGATCAGATCCTGCTTGGACCATCGTGTTCTGGCTGTGCTGGCATCTCATTGTTCCCTAAATTGTCTCACTGCTTCATCCTGCTGTGCCAGTCTCTCTGGCTCAGAGTGGACCTGGCTGGGTCTGCATCCTGCAGGTTAATGCACCAAAATCCTGATCTTTCCTGCAAAGTCCCCATCAACTGATTAGAAAAAAAGAGGTGCCAATTTTCCTTGTGAGAATCCTGCCTCGTGCCAGCTCCATTGGGGTTATTGATGGCACATTTGTCCTGGTTGTTCAGGAGCTGAGGGGCATTTCACCTGCCTAAATTTCAGCTTCACTCTTTGCATTTGATCTTGATTTTTGTCTTTATGAAGTTTAATAGTGCTGCTCTTTTCTCTTGTGCAGCAAGTAAACCCCTAAATGTCAATGCAGGGGCAGGTTGGACACAAGATCCTCATGGCACCGTTGGCTCTGCCCCAAGCACTGGAGAATCCTCTAGCTTGGCAGTAACCAGTCACTGCTTTAGTGAATTTTTATAGTTCTGGAAAAGAAGCCTCTTTATCAGCCAGCTTTGATAGCACAGGACTAAGTCAGTGGAAGAGGTTGAGTGTGGGTGGTTGAGGAGTTGGTGTTTAACCCACAGGCTCAGCACAGCTGGTGGCAGGGAGAGCCATGCTCCAGGATCTGGAGACAGCCCTGATGGTGCCAAGATCACCTCTGCTCCAGCTGTGCTTCTTGGTCCTTTGGTGCTGGATCCCTCTGGGATCTGTTCCCTAGGTGCAGGGCCTGGAGCACATCCAAACTGGGATGTCTGGGAAGGTGTGATGTCTCCAAAGCCATCTTTGCTTTCTGCTGTTTTGAGAAGCAGAGCAGAGTGTCTCTGTCATGGGAAAAGCCCTTGGGAAGAGCTTTAGCACCTCACAGCAGCACCTGCCTTGGGTGTCATCACACTTTTGCTTTTCCACTTGCTAAGTGGACCGGGTGAGCATCCCTCAGTGCTGTCCTCCAGGGACATGGCACAGTGGGGCCTTCCACCCTCTCCAGGGGAATTCCAGGGATGGGGACTGCCAGGAGTGGGGACCATGCACCCCAGCACGTTAATGCTTTTCCCAAGAGGGTGTTGGTGCATCCAGAGGCTGCTGTGACACCAGAGGATCTATTCAGTACCCCACAGAAATGGCCCTTGCGGGGGAAAGTCTGTGGCACCACATGTTTCTCCCAGAGGAACCCCAAAATTAGGAGGGAGGGGGAACCCTGACCTATGGGGAAGCACTCCTGGAGATGTCACATGGGGCAAACTCAGCTGGGAGGGTGGGAAGAAAAGCAAAGTGTGTGTTTAATTCATTTTGGGGGAAACCAAAGAGGATTGATGCTGTGAGGAGGAATGAACTGAGACAGGAGAAGGGGGGAGGGTGGGGGTGGGAAAAGGCTGGAGGTGCATTTTGAGTGTCAGAAGTTGCCATTTCCAAAACATCCCCAACTTTTGTGTTTGTTAACGTAGCGCCCGACGCTGCAGCGGATAAATCCAGGGCAGGTTTGTAAATGCTGCATTGCTGGCAGCCAAAACACAAATACAACCTGAACGGCTGCCAAATGGTAAAAAGCAGGAAAAAAAAGCTCTGTGTCAGGATTTACAGCCCTGGAAAAGAACAGGCTCAGCTTGGGCAAGCGGGAAGGGTCTGGCACAGTCCCCGGCTGCCCTCCTGGGGCAGAGATTTGGGAAAAGGAGAAAGAGAAGCTGCTTTCAGGCTGCCTGCAGCTCCAGGGAGGGTCCTGGAAAGGGATTTCTCTGTCTGCTCCACGAGGAAAGCTCTCCATGCACATTCTACATGGTGTCCAGGAGTCAGAGAAAGCAAAGGAGATGAAGAAATCCAGAAAGGAAAGCACAGAACTGTGCAGGACCGGGGTTGATTTCCAGTTCTTGGTGTGCATTCTCATGGATTCAGCTTGGATTTGAGCCTTGATATGTTGGGATGGATCAGGAGGTGTTTTGTCCCATAGCTCTGGCTGCTCAGTGTCCTACACATCTGATTTATTTCCCTGCAAAGGCACATAATGATGCAGATAAAAGTTATTGATCCGTCGGTGCCGGCAGCGGCTTCGTGCTCTGTCCCGCTGTCCCCAGTGCCACCCTGGGGTGCCAGGACACGGGGACAGGGAGCCACCTGGAGGGTGTGGACTGTGGGAGAGGATGAGGAAAAGCAATGCTGCCAAAGAAAGGGTTGAATTCACCAAAAACCTGGATCTGATCCTCTGAACTCCAAACCACGGTCAAGTTTTTGATGGAAATTCAGACTTGGGTTGTGGCAGGAGGTGTCCAGGGGGATAAGCTCATCCTGGGGTTTGGTCTTTTTTTCCTGCTGTTTTAAGAGGAGGAGCTCTGGGACAGGCTGGTTCTGTTGGTGGATGGTCTCTTCCCAAGGGATGCTGGCTGGACACAGCCTCGTGCTGTGCTGGAGCTGTGATGTGGTTCCTGCCCTTCCCACCTGGACAGGGCCACAGACAGGCACAGATGCAGGAATGGGCACTGGGCTCTGGGGAATGTGGTGTCCCCAATTGGGTCACCTCCCAGCCATGGCCAGGGGTGTGTTGGCACTGGAGGGGGACGTGGAGAGAGATTTAGGCCATCCACAGGATGCACCAGTTGTGCCAGAGCTGTGCCTGAGGTGTCCCTGGGATGTCACTGGGACACCAGGGCTGCAGCATGGCCAGGGATTTGCAGCCACTGCTTTGGGCTGAAGGCAGATGAGGAGGATGTGGAACTTCCTTTGCTTCCCAAGCAGGGATGAGGCCGCTCAGCTCTTGCTCCAGTGATCACTGGCAAGAGGTGACCACATCCAGCCATAACTAGGAATCCCACTCTTCTTTCTGTGAGTGCTGTCAGACCATCCACGAGGACAAGCAGAGGAGAGGAGGGGCTGCAGGTCAGTGGGATGTGGGAGCAGTGGCTGTGCAGATCCCAGCGAGGGGAGAGGCAGTTTAGGAAATAAGAGCCGAGTCTGCTCAATGGATGCAGGTGCATATGAGCAGTCCTGGAAATCGGGTCACTTCAATCTGTTCCTGGAAGAAAAAGGAGCTTTAACAGATGTTTCTGAGATCAGCAGCTGGGAGGGCGACTGGAGCAGCCAGAGGCAGCAGGAGCTGTGACGGGGCGTGTTCCGGGTGGGCTGTGCAGGATGGGACAGAGGATGGAGCACCTTGCAATGGAGACATTTGCTCTGCTAATTGAGAGGCCAGTCCTGACTGTCACTTCTCCAGGTGGGGAGGCACCCTAGAAATCCCTCCTGGCCACGGTGATGCTGCTGGGGGTGGTCCAGGCACAAGGGGCTGCATCCCACTCCCTGTGCCAGTTCCTACACTCTTGGCAGTGCCAACATTCCTTACCAGTGGAGATGCCTTCTCCATCCTGCCCCATGCACACCTGGATGGTGTCTTGCTGTGCTGGCTTTCTGTAAGGAGAAAATAATCAGGATGGAGGTAGTTTTCCTTGCAACAAGACCAATCCTTGCCGTTCCTTTATCAGTGCCAACCCCTGGGGTTGTTGGGGTCTTGCTGGAAGCACTTCATGTTAAACTTCATGTATCTCACTTCCTGAGCAGGAATGCAGGAATGCAGGAATGCAGGGATGCAGGGATACAGGGATGGGTCAGTTTCTTACCAGGAAGCTCTGGCTCGTGGGTCTCTGCTCGCTTCTGTGGTTGTGCAGAGAGTCACAGCCACAGGGCTCTGGGCTGTCGCTCCCAATCCATCAGCCAGAGTGGTGCTGGCGCTGACCAGGTGCCTTCTCCTGGCTCTGCCTCCAGCCAAATCTCTGTGGCTGGATGAGGGCTCAGCTCTTGCCAAGTCATTTCCTCTTCCTTAGTTATCTCTAGGTCCAAATAGAATGTCTCCATTATATCCTATAATATCCCAGTGCAGTAGTTGGAGCGGAGCATCCGTCTGTGCAGCATCCTGGCTGTGCCTGCTGGAGCAAAGATCGAATTCACCAGCCCCCCAGATCTGATCCTCTGGGGAAGAACTGCCAATTGTGGTCAGGTTTTGCATGGAAATTCAGGTCAGGGTTTGTAGATGCATTTCTTGGAGTGCAGGGTGGGAAGGCGCTGCCCATGATCCTGCAGCCTCAGCCCAGCTCCAGTGTAATCACACTGGATCATCCTTTGTGGAGTGGGATCGATTGAGTCTGTCAATCACTGTCTGTCTGTCACTGAACTGTCTCCATCCTGCCTTAACCCTCTCCCTACAATCCTCCCTGCTGCCAGGGAGCTGGGAAAACCTACATTTGCAGCAGGAGATTCTGCCCAGAGCCAGGGCAAAGCCTGGAAATCCCCCCGCGGGAGATGGTTTCTGGGCAGCAACACAAAAATCAATCACTGGCTGTTGTGTCCAGAAGGGATCTTGGCCCAGCATGTCCATCTGTCCATCCAGTGAATGCCCAGCAATACATTTCAGTGTGTGGTTTCCATGCTGTGCCGCTTTCCTGGGTCACAGGTCCAGGAACAGCACTTCATCTTCAGTGGGAACCCTCGGAGCCATAAATCTGCACTAAGCGGCCGCAGCTGCCCAGCGATGGGTGACTTGTATTTATTGGGCTGATCTGGGTGACTTTCTCTGACCTTCTGCACATTTCTCCTGGAATAAGGATCTGTACAAACACCCTCCTGGGAGGATGCTCAGGAGGCTGTTCCCTAAGACCTTCCTTATCCAGGTTAACAGAATCCAGCATGAATACACATTAACTACTCCAGAGCATTTCTGTTTTCTCCTATTGTTTGTGTATTAAGGAATATTTTCTCCCAGTGTTTGTGTATTCAGGAATATCAAAGCCCTCTGAGGTTGTTTTTCCTTTAAACAGCAGTAAGAAGCCTCCACTGAAGATCAAAGCAACGGTTCTGGCATATCTCAAAACCTCTCCTCTCTCTCCCTGCGGAGGAGATGCAGGTGTTGGAGAGAATATTCATGCTGTGATACTCCATGTTTAACCCTTCCCAAGGGATTGCAGAGGCTCCAGGGCTGGCTGTGAGGAGCTGCTTGTCCTCCCTGGGCTAGTGGATTATTGTGCTGCCCAGGATGAGGGATATCTGCTGAGTTTCTTCCCAAAACAAGGCACGCTGGCAGCTGGAAATACACCATCCCAGATCCTGGGGGCTCCAACCAGACAGTTTCCAACTCCCAAATTGTGCCTTGTGCTACCAGCCCAGCAACCTTTCCACTCTCATGTGAGAAACTCAGCTGCTGCTGCTGCTTTAATTTCCACAAGAAAATCATTCCTCTCAAGGCAGCAGCCTGGGCAGAGATCAATAGATATCCTGCAGGATTGGCTGGGAAATAAAACCAGGTGGAAAACAGCCCTTTGTATGAGATGGTTGCTGGTGGCTCTGAGGGTGTCCCATGGGTACGAGGGGTGCTGAGCTGGGGACCCAAATCACAGCACCTGGACCCTCTGCCTCCTCCAAGGCTCCCTGTCCAGGCTGGGCTTTGCCCCTGGGATCAACATCCAGCAAATCACTCCATGCTGGGAAGACTTGGCAGCCAAATCCCTTTGCAGCCAAATCCCTTTGCAGCTGAGCGTCGCTCGTGCTGTCACTTGGACAGGACTTGATGACAGTATTGATCCCTGAGCTTGTTAAACAAGCGCCGTGGCTGGAAAAGGTGTCTCTGCTCCCTCCCATGGGAGCACAACGTGTGCTGCTGCAACATCCTGATCCCAACGGAGATTTTGGGAAGTTCAGACTTGCCAAGGCTTTTGCTGTGGATTCGTATGGAAAAGGGAGCACGTACAGCAGGGAGACAGGTCCCCATGAACCTGCACAGTCCTGTCCCTGGTGCCAGCACTGGGAAGTGACCTCAGGCCCTGACCATGGCAGGTCTGGTGGGGCAGAGGATGATCAATATTATTGATCTCCTTTCTTGTGAGAGGAACCTTTGGCCTGGGATGACATCTGGAAAGAATAACAGATTCCCAGAATGGTTTGGGTTGGAAGGGATCTTAAAGCTCATCCAGTTCCACCTCCTTGGGCAGGGACACCTTCCACTATCCCACTATGTTCCAAGCCCCATCCTGCCTGGCCTTGGACACTTCCAGGGATGGGGCAGCCACAGCTTTTCCAGGCAAAGCAGGGGCAGAGCATCATTCCCAGGGCGTGGGAAAGGAGCACTCTAAAAATCAGAGAGAAGAGAAATAATAACAAATGGACCCCAAAGACCCACCGTGTGCTGCCAGGGAGTCCCTGGGTGGGGTAATGACCTGTGGCTGGTCACCACTACTTGGAAAGACCAGGAGGTTATTAATTCCATTGACCCAGCTCCAGGCCAGCCCTGGCATCCCTGGTGAGCAGTGTCACGGTGAGCTGGTGCTCCTGTCCCCACCCAAGCAGCCTTTCTGTGGATCCGCGTGCGATGCTCTGGCTGGGGAGGGACAGGGGAGCCGCCAGCTGAAATCTGCCTCCGTGTGTTGGCAGAACAGGGAGATATTCTTGGAGTCAGGCTGGGGAGCCAGCAGACACCTGCCGGGCTGGGCTTTTCTTTCCCAGTGTAAAATTTCCATTTGGAAGCTGCTGCGGAGTGAGATAAGAGCGGGATGATGCTTCTCTGCTTCAGAGTGGAGCCGCCCACCTCTCCACGGGAGAAATGCTTCCAGGGTTCTCTGCCGGCTGGGAATGCGGTCGCCTGCCTGGACATCGCCGTTGGCTGGGAGTTAATTACTGCAGATCGACCAAAAACCGCTGCTGGAGGCGGCACCTCCTGGGCTGAGCTGAGGGCTGGGAGCTGGGATTTCTTTATATAAAGTCTGGCACGGGGTGGTTGTCCCTGGTCACCGGCTAGAGCTCGGAGGTGACACCCAGTGACATGGGGTGCCGAGTTTGCAGTCAGCAGCACCTCCAGGTATCAATATCCTGCAGGACTTGCTGGGAAATAAGCTGGAAAACAGCCCTTTGTATGAGGTGGTTGCTGGTGGCTTTGAGTGTGTCCGACGGGTGCGAGGGGTGCTGGGCTGGGGACCCAAATCACAGCGCCTGGACCCTCTGCCCCCTCCAGGACTCCCTGTCCGGGCTGGGATTTGCCTGGACGGGAAGCCAGGAGTGGGGCTGCCGGATCCATATGTCCCCAAGCATGGGGTCATTTTGCCGTGCCCACCCCAAATGCCCTCGGAGCTGGTTGTTCTGGGGGTGCAGAGTTGCCCCCCCCGCAGTGTTCCCGTGGAGGGGCAGGGATCGCAGCCGCCCTGTCACACCCCTTCCCCTCCGGCTGGCGGCTGGCACAGCCCGGGCACCGCAGCAGCCTACGGCCGTGGGGATGGGGAGGGGAGAGGCTCTATTTTAATACACCGCTGTGGGTTGGTGACCTAGAAAAGCAGCTCCGAGAGCAAGAGTGTGAAGTCCAACCTCCCCCGCTGCGAGCGGGGCTGCCGAGCACAGGGTGACCTAAATAAAGCCATGCAAGAGGTGTCGGGGGGTGCTGCTCCCCCAGTCCTGGGGTGACAGCTCAGGACCCTCCCATGTGCACCCCAGTGCCATCACCCTGGGCTTCCGAGGGATGAGAGATGGATAAATGAATAAATCCCTGTGTTTGTGAGGAGGCAGCGGGTGGGATGAAGGAGGTCCCTCCAACCATCTCTGCGGGTCCCTCATGGTGCTGGAGGGCGTCACCAGTGACAACTGGTATTGAATATATATCAGCAACGGTGTAGCACAGATGATTCTCTACATTCACAGGTAGGAGAGAAGATAAAGCTCCTTCCTCCCCTCTTTTTAATGTGCTGTCGGAAATCATTTCAATTATTTAAGGCTCACAGGTACGTGCTCTCCGCAGCCTCCAAAATGAAACGACACCCAGTTCTCCTCAGCTGGAACCCGTAAGTTTGTGAAATGCCGTGTTCAGCTGAGTGGAAGGCATGCCAATTAATTAAATCAGTAAATAAGTTATACTAATCCCATTAACAAAAGAGGAGCTGCAGATTAAATCTTTTATGGCACTTACTGCAAAATTAATGCAGGTAGTCTTTTAGGAAATATATTCTTCCCCTCACCTCGCCAAGGATAATAGTGCAGTTATATAGGACAGAACGTTATCAGGAATGAGAAATGAATGTAAAACTAGCACATATCTTATTAAAAGAGTGTAATGAGCTGCCGACATGAGTGTGCTGAGCTCGGGGCTCTGCGGCGCTGCTGGGACCCTGCTGGGCCAGATCCTGCCTGTGCCACCACAGGAATGGGACATGGGGGATCTCCCGAGGGATTTGGGATCCCTGTGGGATTTTCTGTCTCCGGAGTGAGGAGGGAAGTGGGCTGAGGAGGGGGGTTTTCACCTGGGATGGGTGAGAGTGGGTTGGGACCCTAAAGCCCCCTTGCTGCGGATGCTTTTTGGTATCTCTGGCAGGGATGGGACCAGAGGGCTGACACACTGTGGGTGGTTAAAAATGTCCTGGCATCCTCACAAGGTGCTGTTCCTCCTCCACCCCTTCACCAGCCCTTGGAGCAGCTGTTTTCCCTGTGACATCCCAGCACCTGAATCAAGTGACAAGGGGGAAAATTTCCTTTTCTTTCCTTTTCTCTTCCATGTCTTTTTTTTAAATCCAGCACTTCAACGGGAGGGATTAATCAAGGCTGTCTCCTCTGGTTTGTGCCTTGTTTGTTATTTTCAGAGCTGGCAGGAGGGTGAGCTGGAGGGGCTCAAGGTGTTAATGAAATGATGTGGATCCGGCTGCATCCCGGCAGGTGCTGAGGGAGAGTCTGAGGGATGGTTTTCTGCTGCTCCAGCCAAAATATTGGCTTGGGGTTTTCTCTCCTTGAAAAAGTAGGTCCCCAACCTCCCTGGATTCAGCTGCCAGGCTCTGTCCTGCTGCTCGGAAAGCTCAGGCTGGTGCCCATCATCCCTTCTCCATCCTCCTCTCCTTCTTTTCTCCTCCACCTCTTTTCCAAAGCATAATCCCCAGCAAGGAGCTGCCCTGGGCAGCGGTTTATGGATTTTGGGTGGTGGGTGGTGAGTCCTTTCCCATCTCTTTCACATGTCAAATAACTAAGTCACCCTAAATCCCTTGGGTGGGGTGTGATGAGCCGCACGTGCTGAGTTACGGTGCAGCCACACGATTCCTGCTGTCTCATCCCAGGATGCTCCTGGGGGCATCCATTGGGATCTGTGGCCAGGCCAGCTTGGGGTGGAGCAGCTCAGCTTTAAGTGATTTACAGGAGTGGAAAAATGCTCCCCTGGGCATTCAAGCTGCCATAAATCCTTTTAATTTAACTCCATGCACCCGTGCTTGGAGCTGTGTGGGGAGGGCCTGACGTGCTCCTGATTTATTTTCCCCTGTATCAGAGTCAGCTGTTATTCAGAGTTTTTGTGTGCTTGAGCTCTGAGAGTTTATAGATTTCCACTGGACCACTTTTAATCTTAATTAAAAACGTAGAGGAAGAATTGTTTTATAAAGCTCATATTCCTTTTTCCATTGGACTGCCCGACTCTGCAGGTATCAGAGGGATAATCCGGGCCTGGCACTGGCTCATTGCTCCCTGTCTCCTGTCCTGTGCTCCAATTAGATGTGACTAATTGTGCTGTAAATGAGGGGAGAGGTTTCCTCCCAGAGCATCTGATCAGAGGTGCAGGGTTGGCAATGCTGAGTCAGCAGTACTTGTGTTTCATTGCCAGTGCCGCCCTGGGGGGATTGCTCCCTTCCCAGCCTTGTCCCTGGCTCCATCCTTGGCTCCATCTCAGCTCCATCCCCCGCCTCATCTGTGATGCCATCCCCAGCTCCATCCTTGGCTCAATCCTTGGCTCCATCCCTGAATTCATTCCCAGCCTCATCCACATCTCTGTCTCCAGATCCATCCTTGGCTCCATCCCCAGCCTCGTCCATGTCTCCATCCCCGGCTCCATCCTTGGCTCAACCCTTGGCTCCCTCCCCAGCTCCATCATCTACTCCATCCCCAGCACTGGCTGAATCCAAGCACAGGAGTCAGCTGGAGGTGAGGCAGAGCCTCCAGGTCTGCAGCGGGTGCTGATTTGACCCCCAGGGCTGTCTGTAGCCATGAACTTGGTTTTATTCCTCAGTTATTCCTGCTGAAATCAGCTGCCAATGGGGATAAACCCAAGACTGTTGGTACCATGGCATGGAGCTGCATCCGGTCTGAGCTCCAACCTGGACAGGGAAATGCTGCACTGCCCAGATAACTTCCAGGATTTTTGCCTCTGCACTTAACTTGAGCATGCAGGTAGGATCTGCTGGTCCATGTGCTCCATCCAAGTCCAGTCAGGATGGCTCTGGGGTCAAACAGAGAGGGTAACCCCATGCTCAGTCAGATCCCAAGGGAAACACAGCAATTCCTGGAGAACCAGAGGGCTGGTGAGCATAAAAATAAACCAGGGAGGAAATAAATAAATAACCCCTCCTGCTTTGATCTGCTGCAGGATCTGCCAGACTGCCAAAATGGATTTCTAATTCCACAAAAAAATCAAACTGGTTCTTTTATTTTAGAAGAGGGGCTATAAAAAGGAGTGTGGAAGTGCCAGGTATTCAGAACAGAGAATGGCAGGTGTTGCTTTTTTCCTTTCTGGAAAGCCAGTTTTAGATCTGATTTTCAAATTTCTGCTGCTTTTTATGAATCTCTGAGGAAGGTGTCAAGACAGATCAGCTTGAAAGTCCTGTGCTTCTCTCTCCAGCTATTTTGCATAAGCGAGGAATTCTTTTGCTAAATAAAAACACAGAGTTGGGCCTGGAAGGGAAGGAGGTGTCCATCAAGCATTTACATGATGCCAATCAACACTCAGCCTTGAGTGGTGGAATACTTTCCTTGCTGAAGGCAAGAACATGCTCCATCCTTCAAGGATTTCTGTCTCTTTAGGGATTTCTTTTTAAATCCCCCAAAAAGTAGGGTTTTCATGAGAGGCTTACGTGCAGCTGGGTAAAAATCATTTATATAAAAGCGGGGAAATCCAGCTGGAGGAATGAGGAATTTTCCTTCCTCTGAAGTCTGGACTGGAGGTAGTGTGGGCCCCTCTTGTGCCTGAGGCTCAGAGTGGTCTTTAGGATGATCTTTAGGGCTGCCAGGATTGTGGGATCCCCAGTAACTGGGAACTGCGAGCAACAGGAAGCTCCCACAGCTTTTGGGGAATGCTGCAGCTGTGTGGGATCTTAAAGTTCATCCCATTCCACCCCCTGCCATAGGCAGGGACACATTTCACTATCCCATGTTGCTCCAAGCCCTGTCCAACCTGGCCTTGGACACTTGCAGGGATAGGACAGCCACAGGTGCTCTGGGCAATCTGTGCCAGGGCCTCACCACCCTCACAGGGGAGAATTTCTTCCCAATATCCCATCTAATCTTGCCCCCTGGCAGTGGGAAGCCATTCCCCCTTATCCTATCACTCCATCCCTTGTCCAAAGTCCCTCTCCAGCTCTCCTGGAGCCTCTTTAAGCACTGGAGGGGCTCTCAGGTCTCCCTGGAGCCTTCTCTTCTCCAGATGAACACCCCTAGCTCTCCCAGCCTAGCCCCAAAGCAGAGGGGATCCAGCCCTTGGAGCACCCTTGTGTCTCTCTGGACTTACTCCAGGAGCTCCATGTCCTTCCTGTGCTGAGGTTTCCAGAGCTGGATGCAGCACTGCAGGTTGGGATCTCACCAGAGCAGAGAAGAGGGGGAGAATCCTCTCCCTCGCCCTGCAGTGGTCAAGGCTGGGGAAGGATGGGATGGGATGGGATTTGAGAGGGTATGGAAGAAAAGGGCGAGACAGAGTTGAGGAGCAGGAGGAAGAATGAGAGCGGGATGGAGGAGAGGATGAGCAGAGGGGTCCCACCGCCGCCCCCCTCTCCAGCCGACTGCGGGAGGGGATACCGGGGGGGGCTGGGGGAGGGCGGGGGCGGCTCCCCGGGGCGGGCACGGAGCGGGGCGGCCCCGGCCGTGTCCCCTCCCGTGTCCCCTCCTCGCACCGCCCCGCGCTGCTCCGCAGTGCTGCCGCCGGAGCCGCGCAGCGCCAGCCCGGCCGTGCGCGGGGAGCGGCCCCGGCACCCCGGGACCCTGGCCCAGGTAAGGGGGGGTCGGGGGTTCCCCGCGCTGCAGCCAAGCGTGGGAGCGGGAGAGCGGCAGCGGAGGGGGGTCTCACCGCATCTCCCCCGGGGCGGGCAGGAGGTGCCGGGGGTGCCCCAAGGCTCCGCAGGGACAGGGATCGGGATGCAGATCCAGGGATGCTCGTTCCCCCCAGCCCCGCTCCCGGCCCGCGGAAAGTTGCAGCATCTCGGAGCGGTGCGGTCTGTGGGTGACACCTCCCACCCCGTGGGTGGCCGGTGGCAGAGGCTGGAGCAGGTCCCTCGGTGTGCGTGGGGCTGCATCACCCGTGAGTGCGGGTGGGGGCTCCCTGGGGGTGCGAGTGGTGGCATTGCCCGTGGGTGCGGGTGCAGGGGGGCTCTGGGTGCTGCTGCTGGTTTTCCCGGTGTGTGGACAACTTTGAAGTGTGTTGAGCATTTGGGGGGGTTCAAGCCCTCAGAATTGGCTCTTGTCCCTGTCCCCGGAGTGTGCCCAGTAGGAGCTGCGGTGGCACCAAGGGCTGAGCCCCTTCCGAGGCACCTGAGAGCTGCGGGATGCAGAGAACGACCTGTCCCTGCTGTGGGGCACTTGGGGTACTCTGCTCCCTGCTGGGGCTCTGGAAGAGCATCACTGCCCAGCTCAGGGCTGGTCCAAGGGCTTTGGCAGGTGCCTTCGCTGCTCCTTTCCCACGATGGACAAAAGTGGTGCAAAAGGCATTAAAAACCTTTCTGGAGTAGCCTGGAACCTCCGGGAGGCAAAACCAGCCACCTCGGAAATTAGGCTGAGGCTGCTGGATGCTGCCGCTCCCAGGGACGGGCTCCTTCAGGAAAGGGACCTGATTATTTCTCTTGCTGCTGTCCTTCTAATAATTCTGGTTTCAGGTATAAGCTGGAGCAGCAATTTTTCTTTGTGCGATTAACACTCCTTCATTTCACTACTAAAAAAGCTTTGAGCTAGGTGGCTGCCCCGGCCATGGCTCTGCTTTGGGCTCGGGCCATGCCACATTCCTCCCGGCATCCTGGAAGTGTGTGTGAATCAGTCTTATCCCCCCCTTCCCATAAGGCTGCAAGAAAAAAAGATAATACAGGGCTTCAAAACATGGACAGTTGGCTCCAGGGATGCAGAGCTGATAACAGATGAACCATTTGCTTTAATTACTGGTATCAAAAGCCCAGGCTGCAGCTTAGCCTGAAAATAAATATTGTTAATGTTGTGACACTGGGCTTTATTTGATGATGCATCATTCATCCGGCAGGGACTGAACGAGCTGCTCGCTGCTGCTGGAGGGCTGACTCAGGAGATCTGCTTCAGGGGTTCCGTGGGCATCAGCCTGGGGATGTAGAGCCTTGGGGCTGGGAATTGCTGTAGCCTCCCGTGGGCACTTTGCTGGGATCCCCCGGGAGGGCAGCGCTGGGTGGGCGCTGCTCGCCCGCAGCAGCCCCGCAGGCTCCGGCGGCGCTGAGCCATCGCCAGGCGATGCGGTGGGAGCCGTTCGCCACCTGCAGGGTGGGCTTCCCGGGACACCCCACGCCCACCAACCCTGCTCAGAGCACCCCACCTGGGTGCAAACCCCGTGCCCAGCTCGCCGCTGCCTCCAGCCCACCCCTCTGCTTCCTCCTCCTTCGCAGACTTGCCTTGGCGCTGCCCTGGCTCCGCAGGAGAGCCAAAAAACGTGCCGAATGGGGGAAAAGCCCGTTTGTCGTGTGGAGCACCCTTTGCAGCGAGGGTGAAACCCAGGAGCCCATTGCAGGACTCTGCTGCGCCTCCGTGGCCGCGTGGTACGTGTGTGCTGCTGTTAAACATTCCCTGGCTGGGGAAAGGCGAGGGGAGGAAAACTGCTGAGGGAGGGTGAGGGGGCTCACAGCTCCCGAGCCCCTTTTTGTGCTTAAGTTTTTAGGGGCTTTCTCTGGGAGATGAAAACGAGATGGCCCCCCCTGTGCCCCGCGCGTCCCGGGGGCTGTGCTGGCAGCGGTGACCCTTTGCCAGCTCGCTGGTGGCCCTGGCTCAGTGCCCTCCTCCTGCCCACAGCCCGGTGACGATGTCACTGCAGTCGCTGCCAATTAGTGATAACGGTAATGAATCGCTCCAGGTGGTCCCAGCAGAGCACTCAAGGTCTAGGAAGGGAGGAGGGCTCTGCTCCCCAAGGCCGGGCTGATTAATTCCCACGTCCTCGTTAAGCTGGGGAGTGGCCGGGGGTGAGGATGGGATGGTTTATAAGGTTCACGTGTTAGAAGCAGCATTTCCTTTCTCCGGCCCCGGGAGGTGAGGATGGACTCTCTGCTTTGGACCTGGTGTGCTGGTGATGGGGAGCAGGTCTGGCTACATGAGACCAGATATTGAGGGTGTGTGGGGAGGGAGAGGGGTTGTGCTTGGTAACTGGGCAAACTGGGAGCCCAGGGTGGTGCAAAGGTTGAGCTGGGTGGCCCCGTGCTCCTCTCTGCTGGTGGCTGGGCTGCCCATGGCCCTTGGGGAGGGGCTGTGGTGCTGGGGGATCCCCTCCACACCACTGGGACCCCTCTACACAGGTCTGGTGTGGGAGGCCTGGCTCTGGGTGGCTCCTCTGCCCCAGCCTGGCATCCCATGAGGAGGGTGGGGCTACACCCCTGAGCATCCCCCAGCCAGGGTCATGCTCTGGGGGTGCCACCACTGCTACTGTCCTGTGGTGTGACACTGTGGCCCTCAAGCACCCCTGGGGCATCTCGTGGGGACTGTCATCACCTTTGGGAAACCTTCCCTGGCAGCGAACAGGACCTGCCACTTCCAAGCACACCTGGTTGGTACTTCCCAGCCTTCTCCCCATTGTTAAACTTCTTGCAGCTGCTCTTGGTGCATGGGGGTCCCTGCACCAACATCCCTGGTGAGGCTGGTCCATCCTGGTGGCTCTGGCCATGCTCCCTGTCCCAGGCATCGAGGGTGTGATCCGTGTGCTGGAGCCATGCAGGGATTTATCTGTTGCTAAGCAGCTTTGGAGCAGCTCTGTGTGGCACAAGGAGCGATGGCAGCACCAGGTGGGCTCAGGCATCTCTGGGACCCCCAGCTCCGACAGCCATGGGGAAGTCAGATAAACCCAGGAATGATGTATTTTTTTTTTTACTATTGTCTTTCCTATAATTAATCAAGAGGAGTAAATCCCTCTGACAGTATCATAACAGTGTTTGGTTTGTGAAGGAGCTGCTGGAGGAAATGTCAATGTGCTGCTTAAATAAAATTGACTGTGTGATGCTGCTTGGCTGCCTTGGGATGGAGCTTTGTCTGGAGGATGACGGGGAGCTGGGAATTAAGGGGGAGGGGAAAGAAGGCATTTCTCAGCACCTTGTGGGAATTTAAAGGCAGCACAGACATTGCCTTAAGGAGGGCTCCCAGGTGCTGTGGTGTGGATTTAGCTGGAGGGCAGGGGAGGCAGGAGCAGCCCCGGGGGCTCCTGTGTGTTCAATGGGGCAATGCAGTGTGCCAGGTTGTGGTGGTGCCATCCTGGCGTGCCACGGGGCTGGGGGTGGGTGGGTGCTGCTGGGTAGGCTTGCAGGAGTGGTTGTGGTATTGGGGTGCTGTGGAATGGCCAAGATTTCCATTGCTTTGTGTTTCCTGTCTGTGGGTCACTCACCTGGGAAAGTGGTCATCACATTTAGCTTTAATTATTCAGTTAAAGCTGGCTCAGGAATTGCAGGGCTGTTGTTCCCTGCAAGGGTTTGGTGTGATGACCCCAGGTCTACAATCTGCTGGTTCTGGGTCTTTCCCAAAGCTGGATTCCCAGGACTCCTTGCCCTCGCTTTGCCATGGGGTGGTTGAGGGGGTTCAGTGTCCAGGGTCTGATCCCACCTCGTGGCATTACTGGGCTATTGGAGGATGCAGGTCCTTGTGGGAGCACTGGCAGTGTGTGCTGCCATGCCAGTGTGTCACCTCATGCTTCATGTGGGACTGTCCTGCTGTCCCATGCCCCAGTCCTGGTCTAGATGTCCAGGGGAGCTCCAGGCCAAGCAGCTTCTGTGCCGGTGAGCTCTGCCTCCCTCCATTCTGTTTTGAAAGAAAAGCCTCCAAAGTGGGCTGTTCCATAGTGCAGATGCCCAATTTTGCCTGAACTTCCTAAACCAATTTGCATGTGAGATGAGCCAAATGATGGAATGTCAGGATTTGAAGGAGTTTCGGTGTGTGGAACCCTATGGGGCTGGGCTGCCCTCCTGGCCCCCCATGTGATCTGCTGATTCTCTTGCAGTGTTACACAGCAGTTCCAGCAGATATTTTGGGGCTATTTCCACCTTTTTTCTTGCCCTCCTGCAGGTAAATCCAGCAGTACCAAATCCCACCCGACACTGGAGGACAGTGAGCACCCGCTGCCTGTTTGGGCAGCTCTGTGGCCCCTATAGCCATGGGAATGCCATGCCATGGGTCCCCTGTGCTGTAGAGAATGGTGTGGGGTGTGCGTGGCACCTGCACTGGGCAACCCCCTTTTCTTGGGAAAGGAAAAGCCTGGATGTTGAGAGATGCTCAGGGCAGAGCTGGACATGGGGTGCAGCATCTGTGCCCAGTGTCTGGTGAGGACTTAGGGGTCCCCTGTGGTTTGCAGACCTTTCTGAGTGCCAGGTGTGGGCTCTGGAGCTGGACAAGGCAGGAACTGGCCCTGATGGAGTTGTGAGATGGCAGTGAACATCCTCCTGAGCTGGGAGAGATTTCCTGCCAAACACAGTATGTGGGGACGCTGAGTGATGAGGAGACGGTTCCGTCCTGGCGCATCCCGGCTCCTGCATTTGCTCCTCCCCTGCTCATCTGGGGGGTCCCAGTGGGTACTTGTCACCCCAAAATAGTTCCTCTTCTCCCTGGGAAAGAGACTGGGGAGCCCCATCAGGTGAACCCATCCTCATATCCTATTATTCCGTCCCCATCCGCGGAGCGTAAATCCACTCCCATGCCAGTGTGCAAACCCCACCAGCCCTCCAGAGGATCACGTTGGGATCCATTCAAGTTCAAAGCCTCCTGTTCGGTGATGACACACAGGAATAATCTCCCACTTGGCAGCGGAGCAGCAGTTTGGGTTGGTTGGTTGGGGTCTGGCTGCTGCCGACGCTCCGTCTGCGAGTGTGTTCCGAGTGAATGGACGAGCCCTAAAACCTGCTCCTTTCAGACCAGATTAATCACATTAGGCTTTGTCAATGCAAAAATTACCTCATCATTGGCACTGGCAGGTGGTGGAGAGCAGCAGACTTATTCAATATTTAAGAAAGCTGCATTGCAGAGCTGAGAAGGCTGGAGAAATAGGTTGCCTGTGTCAGTGTCTTTGCTGGTGGAGACAATCTCTGCAGGCATCGAGTGTGGACTGTTGAGCTCATCGTAAAAACCTGATCGTTGCACTGGGAGCCTGTGAAATACTGAATTGTCTGTTTTCTACCCTGGGTTGTTATTTCCAGGTGGCTGAAGGGGTGAGTTCGGGCAGCTGTGGGAAGGTCTCTCTTTTCAGGTGCCCAGTTTGTGGGTGGCTTTGGGTCCTGCCCGGGGAAGCAGCAGCTCCGTGTCCTTCCTGGTACCATGGGGTGGGATGGGCTCATGCCATGGGGCTCCTGCTGCCTTTCCCTGCCTGCCCAGGAATGCTGGTCACTGATGCTGCGTCTGCCAGGTTTTGGGTGCTGGAGAAGCGCCCACGAGTTGGCACCTCCTGGCTCGGAGCGAGTGGCGATGACGGGAGAGGCCGAGGGATCCACGGAAGGCGTTCAATCCCATTTTATCAGGGCATGATCACATTCATGGGCTCCGTCACACAGAAGTAATGGAGCGGTGTGATTGGAGTCATGTGGCCCTTCCTTAAGGCCAGAAATTAAGACCTCACTGCTATTCCTGGCTCTGCCCTGGACACGTTGGCACTGGCGGGAGCTGCCGCCTCCTTCCAGCATCCACTGGAGAACCTCGAGCAGCTGGAGACCTGCTCACATCCCTGCTCATCTCAGACCAGGGGGAGCAAGCCTGGGACCCTCTGGGGTCAGCCAAACCCTGGAAGGTCTTGGCCACCTCTTAGGTTGGGATGTTTCCATTTCATTAACTAAATGCTGCTGTGTCCCATCGATCACCACTTGGATAGGCCACGTCCTTTGGCTTGGGAGCAAGGATTTGGTGTGGGGGGGGAAAAGCCACTGTAAGCTGTTATTTTGTTCTCTACCATGTGCTAAAAATGCAGAACCAAGCATTAGGGCAAGTGAGGGTAGTTGCTGGAAGTAATGCAAAGTAGATTTTCCAAATCTATTATTTATAGGCGAAGGAACGGATTGTGAATTCCTTCAGGAACTGTCCCTGAGCTCCACTCCATCCGCAACAAAGCGAAACACTCGTGGCCTCTCTATTATTAGCAGAAAGTTCTAGTTGGGGGAAGAAGTTTTCCTCCCCAGTGCTGAGTGCTGGTGGTCACTTTATCCTCTTTGCTAGGAAAAAACCAGGGATTTTCTGCTTATTTTCCCCTGTTGCAGGGCTGGGCTGGACACTCCTGCTCCATGTGACCTTAGGCAGGTCCCTTATCCACTCACATCTCCACAAAAATGGGTGGTGCCCTTCCTCCCAGAGCACCCTATTAAATGTGTGCCCACCCCACAAAACCCCCAGGCTGTGCTGGAACCCTTCATTCCCAGTGGGAATTTGCTGCTGCACTGCGGATTGTGGAGGTGGCAATGGGGACTTAAATGAACAATTTGCTTATTTAACTGACCTTGTTAATCAGAGCCTTCTGGTTTGGCACAGGAATAGGCACTGTGTGAAACCAGCGGAGCACTAATTACCCACGTGCTTCACTTCTCCTTTTTTTCCAAAAATATTTTCATGTATATGTAAGTTTTCAGTGAAGCCAAGGTGAGCCTCAAATCTCTGACTCCTCAGAGATAACTGCAGTGCAAGAAGAGGATGACGGAAATTATGTTTTTTCCTCCTTTTGGGGAAAGTTTTATGGTTTTCGTGGCTTGGAGTTTGTGATTTCAGCAGGGCAAGTTTATAACCTCTTGTTTTCCCTCTTCTCCTTGGGAAAACCTCCCCAGTGCCTCTGCTGGAGTTTTTCTGGAGTTGCTTCATGCCCTGCAAAGGTGCATTTACCCATTTGGGCTGAATTCTGGTGCTGCTGGGCTGCACCGGCACCTCTGGGATGCTGGGGTTGGTGCTGGGGGTCCCTCCCAGGCAGGGAGGAATCCACAGCAACATCATCCCAGGGCAGCAGGGTGGGGAGATGAGGTTCTCCCAGCCTCTGGGCCATTCATCATCCACAACCAGGCTCTGCAGAGGGTTTTAGGGGTTATTTTGTGTGTATTTTTAGTTCTTCTGCAGGCAGAGGAAGCAATTCGAATGCAGGTGCTGTGAGTGGTGCAGGTGGGAGGCTGTTGCTGGGGTGTCTCTGCAGGTCCCCCATCCATGGAGGAGATGGGTGGGGGGAAACCTGGGGGTGGGAAGCAGCTGAGCTAAAAAAATTGCCTCAATCAGCAGGAAGCCCTAAGGAAGGAGAGGTTTTATCCAGAGCCTTGTGCTTCGGTCAGTGCTGCAGCAAAGCCCTTCCTGGAGGGATTGTTTGTGCTTTCATTCCCACCTTAAGGGCTGTAAAGGGAGGCTCAGCCTGAGCTTCTCCCTTTGCAAGTGGTGTCTTTTGGGTGATGCCACCCCTGGACACACCAGCTGCCCTTGGGGACCATCCTGGGAGTCGTCCAGGTGGAACAGTGACTGGCAGTGTCATCATCCCTGGCACCGTGCAGGGGTGAGGGGCTGTGCAGGGGGATGGATCCTGCCCTGGGCTGGGTTTGGGGGACATTGCTCTGCCCAAGGTGATCACCTTCCGTAAAATCACTGGTTTTCACTCAGAAGAGATGATGGGATGGATGGATCCATCCCCGCTCTGTGAGTGATGCTGGTCACTATCAGTTTGGGCTTTGCTATCCCCATGCAGGGATTAGGGGTGGTGGGTGAAGGGGTAAAACACCTCCAAAATATGGGAATATAAAACACTCAGGCTGTGGATTTGACATCAATTTGTATTTTAATAATAGTATCAGTTCTGCTGAAAGGAGGAGGGTTTGAAGAACCCTTTCTTGACGAACCTCTTGGAGATGAGTGAACAGACCATTGTGTTTGGGTCCTGTTCCCATGTCCTCCCTCAGTGCCTCACATGGATCCATTTAGCAAAACCTTTAGTAAACAAAAATAAAAAAGGAGTTTTGTTCAAGAGGGAAGGTGGTTTGGGGAAGGACAGCAAGACGTGCTGGGTTTTGGGGAGAAAGTTCTGTGGTTTGTAGATGTTTCTCTGAAATGGAACACCCTCTTCCCTCCCAGCTCTGAAGCCTCATAATTAATGCGAGGTCGGGTATCTCATTAATTACAACTGTGCCGAGCGCGGCTGCGCTGCCTCCTGGGAGGGGGGTGGTGGTAGGATCCTGTGTCTCATGCACAATATCAAGACAGTCACCAAAGTAACGTTCCTGCTCCAAATCCTCTTAATGCCAAACGTAAAGCCTTTCCCGGTATGATTTTGGGGATTTTTCTTGTTTGGTTTTTTTTTTTTCCCCTCCAGCCTGGCTGAAAGCTCTGGGTTACCGTCATTGGCATCGCTGCTGTCTGCAAGTGAGGTGATTGACTTGCCCAGTGTGCCACGTTGGTGCTTTTCATCAGGGCGCTGGTGTCCCTGAAGTCAGTCCCCGAGTGCCCCGGGAGCGGGCGATGACCGACGCCGTGGTGGGCGGCAGCTCCGACCGGTGGATGTGCCCCAGCGACAGGACCATGTCTGTCCGAGCCAGGTGAGAGGAGGGGACTGGGGCTGTGGGAAGGAGGAGAGTCCCCAGGGTGGGAGGTGACACAGGGTCTTCCTCTGGGAATGTCAGGAACTGAGTTTGTGCCAGTTGGATGAGGATGTTTTGCGGTGTTACCCCCCAGACCCCCTGAGCGGGTGATGGGGACAGACCCGTGGGTGGGCATGAACGTGGTGCTGATGAGGAGCCCCATCTGTCTGTCCTGATGTTCTCCAGTGTGGTCACCATGCAGGGAGGTGCTCCATCCATCTCTGTCCTGGCTGGGTGGGTGGTGGCAGCAGCCATGGTTGGGTACAGGTTTTGGGAGCCTGGAGGATGCAGGGGCTGGGCAAAGCTTATGTTTGGAACTGCTCTGGGGAGAGCACCGGCTGTGCCAGGCTGAGCTGCCCTTGTCCCTGCTCTCACCTAATCCTTATTCTCTCTCTTTCTTGTGCCTCCCAGCAGCGAGAAGGAGCAGTAAGTATCTCCCTTACTTTTTTTGTTTTTGTTTTTAACTTATTCCTCTGATGGTTTTGAGAAAATATGAGAAGCCTTGGCTTAGATGCCAAAAAAAAAAAAAAATAAAAATTGAGTTTGGGAAGTGTTGCATGCGGTTTTGATGCATTTAAGGTTCAAGACCATGCAGTTGCATTCAGTCCAGGAAGAAAAATACACAGGAAAGGTCTTTAGATGAGCAGAAAGATGAAGGTGAGGGACATTTGTCTTTTGCATCCTTTGTTGTTCCAGTCTGAGTGGCAGACGTTACCCTGTCACCAGGTTATTGCTGCCTGACACCCAGGCTGGGCAAAAGGATCCTTGGAAATGATGTTAGAAGAGGAAACACTCCCATGTTTGCTGAAATGTTCCCAAAAACCCCACCCACTCCTGCTCCATCACCCCGGTGCTGTGGCTCACTGGCAAACCTGGTGTTCCACAGTGGAGAGGAGGCTGCAAAGTGAACTGTGTTGGCTGAAACGTGGAAATAATGAGAATATTTTTATAAAGGAATTTTTTAATCCATATAAAACAAGCGTTTCCATATGAAACCCTCAAAAAATGGAGATAAGAGCTTCCAACCGGGGTGGGGGGCCATTTGCAGCTAGAAGGGATTTGAGGGGTGGGGTGATATCATAGCCCTGCTTTTGGGTTTGGGGATTGGTGCCTGGCTGTTCCCGCACACATGCATGATCCATGGTATGAATCACACGTGTGGTCCATGGATGAATCCCTGTTCCCACAGGCTCCCCTCCAGCTGGGGTGGCCAAGCCGACCGGCAGCGCAAGGGCGAGGAGCTGACGGATGAGGAGAAGGAGATCATCAACAGGGTCATCGCCCGCGCCGAGAAGATGGAGGAGATGGAGCAGGAGCGCATCGGGTAAGGCAGTGCTGGGGGCACTGGTGGCATTGGAGGTCCAGAGGGACATGGGAGGAAGCTCCTGCTTGGCTGCTTTCCTGAGAAGCAGCTACTGCACTGCAGTGTTTCTCCTGAAAGGAGCCTGCGGGGGATCTTTGGTTCTCAGCCAGGAGGAACCTGTGCGCAGGGGAGGGATCTGCTCCGTGTGCTGCTCCTGGTCTGTGTGCCACGGAGTTTGGGCCAAGGATTTATGGTGTCAGCCGGTTTTTTCAGTCTAAAAGGGATCATTAATAACATGTCATTTCATGAAGCTGCTTGTCCAGGAGCCTGAGCCCCCGTGAGTGTGGGCAAAGTCACGGCTCACCGAGAGGGGCTTTGTCTTGTTTTGGGAAAACAGATGTGGGGCTGGAGTGGTGATGGATCCGTCCCTGTGGTTAGTCTCTTCTGCCACCCTGAAATGAGCTGTCTCTGAGGCCCAGTAGGTCTGAGTGATGCTCAGGGCTGGTACGTGCTGGGACCAGCTCCTGGGGATTCTGGGGTACCCATGACCACTGAAGGGTACTGGGGTCATCCCTGGCACCCATTTAGAGGGTGAGAAGAGCCTGTGTTTCCTTTCCTGCCCCTCTGCCCTTCCTGGGCGAAGGTGTCAGGTGAAATAATGGTAATGAGGTATCAACTTGCTCTGCTGGGGCTGGTTTTCCGGTGGGATCTCCATAATCCCATTTGTCAGGCATCACACCTGTTTTCCTTACAGAGGAACAGTTTCTTCTTGCTGAGCTTAAGCATTTAGCTTTTTTTTTTTTTTCCTTGGAGGGAACATACTCAGGTCCAGGCAGGAATTGTGCCCTCCACTGCTCTGGGAATGCCAAAGCCCATCTTGTAGCTTGGGGAAGCTTTGCTGTCCCTTAATAACACTTAAATATTGAGTGTTTGTGGTACAGCTGTGGTGTGCTCTGGCTGCACCCTGTGGCCTCCGAACTGGTGGATTTATTTACTCACTTGCAGAAATCCTTTGTTAGGAGTGGTCTGTTAACAGCCTGGACAGGTTTTGCCTTGACAGAGGTTGTTCTCACTGCCAGGGCTTGGCATATGCCCCTTGGATGTGCTGGTCCCCCAGGCTCAAGATGCCTCCCCAGCTTGGCATCACCTCACTTTACAACAGGTAGCACTTTCCTCTCCCGGCTTTTTGGCAGAAACCAGGTGAAAGAGGCTGTGAATGGTGGTGATTCATTCCCCAAAAGTGCTTACAAGCAGCGTTTCCCCGGCTTTGCCCATTTGCAGCCCTGTAAGAACTACTCTCAAACGTGATGCTCTTTGGATCAGGCATAAATCATCTTCAGCAGAGAGGGGGGAGAGATTTATTTTGCATCATGCAGCTGTTTGCCAGCCTGCAGAAAGCCTCCCTTTCGCCTTCGTGAGCCGAGGAGGAGGAGGTTTGCTCATTCTCATTCATGAAAAGCCGGGCGGAGGACTGGGAGCCGGGAATGCTGGCGGATGTGCTGCCGCAGCTGATCCCCCCCTGCGTGGAGGCGCAGCGGGAGCCGTGCCAGCCCCTTTGTGTTTGTTGGCTTGCACAACAAGAGCTGTGGGATGTTCAGCTCCAGAAATATGGGACAGCGCCTGGATCAGTCTCGTACGGAATCATCCGTTCAGGAGCTGCTCGGACCTTATCCAGGAGAGCTCCTTATATTACAAAATAATCCGGGTTTGCCAGGCTGGCCTCTGGCAGGGAGGCAGCGGATATGGATGTACCTTGGTCCGACAGGCTGCTCCAGGATGCTGCTCCTGGAAAGCCTGAGTTTCTGGGATTTACTGGTATTTTCTCTTCCTGTAAGGGAGGAAAAAAAAAAAAGACCCATTAAAACTTGTCCAGAGAAGCTGTGGCTGCTCCATCCCTGGAAGTGTTCAAGGCCAGGTTGGAGCAACCTGGTCTAGAGGAAGGTGTCCCTGCCCAAGGCAGGGGGTGGAACTGGATGGGCTCTAAGGTCCCTTCCAACCCAACCATTCTATTGTTCCATGAAAACTCTGGTTAATATAAGGAACAGCTCACGTGGAATGAGCATGCCTTCCAAAGAGGGAATATGTGGTAAATATTTGGAGTTAAGTGGATGTTTTTGAGGGGTTCATTTGAGCTTTACATCTGATACTTGAGCAATCATGAATCCCACAGCTGGTGCTGGCTGCAGATGAACCTCCTTGTGCCTGATGTCTCTCCCAATTTAGTTCCCTCCCTCTCCTTTACCCTCTGTCCCACCAGCCCCTTACCTCAGCCAGGTTGGGAACGAATCGATGCTGCTTGTTGAGATGTTGTTTGTGGAATTGGACTTTGTGTCAAACCCAGCTCAAATTAATCCAGTGAAAGAGTATTTTTAGCTGCAAGGGTGGATAGAGCCCGTGGGATGCATGAGCTGGATGCTGATGAGGATTGTAGGACAGGGACACTTTGTGTGGGGCTTTTTTTGGCTGGATCCTTGTCTCATGGCACAGAGAAGGATAAATAGGAGCTGAAATCATCTTAAACATGACACAGCAAGAGCACGTCCGGCTGGAGTTGATGAAGGACTTTACAACTGCTGGGTGAGGAGGATAATCCTGTGGGCTGGTTGAGGGACACAGGGGCTGAAAGCTGTTGGGCAGAGGGATCAGAGGTCCACAATGGCAGGGATGAATCTGCTGCTGTCCCCTTTCACTCCCTGCTTGACCTGGCTCATGCTCAGGAGGTCCCTGTGCCGGCTCTGGTGATACTCCAGTGATGGTGGTGGTGGTGATGATGCTCCAGCTGCACTCCAGGAGGAGCCTGTTCTTCCCAGCTGGCACAGGAGCACCTGCAGGCACTAATTGACTCCATTATGCATCTATAATTGGGTGCCATCAATAACACACCGAGTCTGCTCTGCTGCCTAATGAGTTCCAGCCTGCTCTTGGCATTGAAGGAAAGATCTCAAACCATCCAAAGTCAGAAATTGATATTTCTGGAGAGTGCCTTGCATGGAGCTGGTTCTCCCAGGGGTGAGGTGACATATGGCTCCTGGATCCCCTCCAAAAGTGCTGTGGCTTAACTGTCTCCCCATGGGTCACAGCCTCTCACCTTTCCTCTGAGAGGACCAGCTCTGGAGCAGGATTGCATTTTAATTTGGCTGCTTATTGCTGGGATGACACATAGATAATGCTGGAGCAGATGGCTGAAATCACAGGGGATTAAGTCATTAACCTTGGTGACCACTCTCTGGGGACCACAGCCTCAGCTCTTCTTCTTTGTGTGCAGACAACATAAAAATAAAATTAGGGGTCAAGGAAGGGCAGGGAGGTTGCTGGAAACAGGCAGGAATGTCTCCCGAGATGCCAACTTCTAAAGGAGATGAGGTTGATTCATGGCTGGGAGACAACTCATGCTGCTTGAGTTTTTGTGGGATTTTGGTTGGATTTTTTCCCTAAAAAAATCCTCCTTTCTTATTTCCAAGGCTGGGATGTCCCTGTAAAGTAACAGCCCTCCTGTAACACATCCTGGGAGGCAGCAAGCACATGAGCATGGAATGGGATATCTGGAAAAACACAGGTCCCTATGGCCTCTGTGGGCATCTCCTCTCCATGGTGAGGGCTCAGCCTGGAAAAGCTCAAATGGTGCTTTACCTTTAGTTACCTGCAAACTTGTAGGGGAGGAAAATTGCTTCTCATTTCCCATCCCAATTTTAATTATGTTTTCTTTAATCTGTAGCTTGGCTGCTTTTCTTGTCTCTTTTATGCCATTAAAATTAGCCTTAATTTAATATTCAGCCCTTTAAGGCACATGATTTCCCCATGGAGGCAAAGCAGTGCTTAATTCTGGAGGCACTTTGTGACCTCCTTTGTGTTCTACTGGAGTTTCTTTTCGCCATGGATTTGGTTTTTTGGTGACTGAGTCTGTCCCTGCTGGTTCCCATGTGGTGCTGGGGAGCACCTGGCTCATCATGCCCTGGATCAGGTCATTCCTCATGGATCAGGTCCTTCTCCTACCCCCTTTACAGCATTAAATGTCCTCCCTGACACAAAAGCCATTAAGCACATCTTTACCATTAACTTCTGAGTGGCAATGAATATTTAAACACAACAAACTCTTGTGTGCCTGCCCCTCTGTTAAGTCTTGTTTTCCAGGATCATCAGCACTTAATTCCAGTGTCTCTCTGTCCTTCTCTGCATCCCTCTGGTCCTGGTGCAAGAGAAGACGCTGATGCTGCAGCACTGAGAGTTCCATCAGATCATTTAGGTTGGAAAAGACCTCCAAGATCATCAAATCCAAGCGTTAACCCAACACTGCCAAACCCATCACCAGTTCCATCCTGTCTAGGATTGAGCCCAGCCTAAGGTGGTCCCTCATCCCTGTGGGGATGCCACAGACCATGGGAGATGTTTGCAGGTCTCCTGTGACCATGAGCCCTTCCCTGCCCACTCCAGGGCTCTGGAGTGTGGGCAGGAATGCCCGGGGAGGGCTCACCGCCTTGGGGCTGCTCACCTTCCTCTTCCAAACCATATTTATGGGGCTGGGTCGTTAATATGTTATCATTAATATGTTTTATTGCTGTTATCTCAGGTGCACGTGGAGCATTTCAGATGCAGCTGCTCCTATCTCACTCCCATCAGTGACTAATCCGTATTTCTTTGGCGGGTGATGGATGTTCTCCCGCTCCACAGGGCTGGCTCCGGGTGCTGGGCTGAGCCAGCTCCCTGCCACCAGCTTCAATTACTCTTCTCTTGGCTTTTTCCCCCCCTATTTTAACAATTTGAAGGATATTTCCTGCTCTTTAAGGGCAGTCCTACAGAGGCCAAAGGGATGGGCATTTGGAAGGGCAGATAATGGTGAGGAAGGTGTGTAGCCCTGGAGATGTGTGAGGGAGAGGGATGAACTGGAGGACAATAAAAATTATAAAGAAATCATATCTAGGGGAGAGAAAAGCTTTGGGAAAGGCAGAAAGCTTGGCAAGAGCGGGGCTTCCCTTAGTTATTGGTGGGAGACTGTGTGGAAATGGGGCTCTGGAGGTGCTGGATGGAGCTGGAAAGAAACCTGGACTATTTGCTCCCAGTTATTACTTAATCAGGAGCTTCCCAGCCCAGGGGTCTCAACATGACACCCCCTTTCCCAGGGCTCTTTCTGCCAAGCTCACCCCAGGACTTTAACTTTTTATCCACTTCTCTCCCAGCAGCATTTGAATCGTGGAGAAAAAAAAAAAGAAAGCCCAATTTTTCCTTCTTGAAGGGATGTTTTAATTAAGGAAATGTGCTTGGCTTGCAGCGGGTGCCACAGGTGTGTGTTCTGGCTGCTGAGCTCTTCCACTGGTTAAAAAACCACTTAAGGAGCCGCTTGTGCTAAATGAGAGACTGGGAGAGATTTTGCAGCTAAATAATGAATCTCTTGAAATGCAAAGGCTTTTTCCTTTTTTTTTTTATCCCTTTGATTGTGCCATTTGTTCTAGTTTCTATAATAAGTTTGTTTGGGCTTGCAGATTTCCAACGGGAAGCTGCTTTGCTTGGAGCTCTTGCAGCACAGCTTGGGGGGGGGATTGCAGGAGGTACTTGTGCTTTGCTGCTTGGAAAAGAAAGGTTTTTTCCCCCAGAATATTCCCCCTGGTGAGGTGGGAATGATGTGCTGCCACAAAAGCTGGAGGTTGTTGGTTGGTTGCTGTTGGGGGCTCTTGGTGGGGACCCTGCATTGCATGGGCTGAGATTCATTTCATTTAAATAAGAAACGTTTGGGGAACAGCCAGTTTCCAGGTTTTTGTTGGAATAGTGCTGGCTGGGGCTATGGGATGAGGCAGCTCTGCTGAAGTCGCTGGGAGCTCCGTGTTTGCAGCAAAATGTGCTGGCCATGGAACTCGGGAAAGGCACCAAAGGTGGGTGCTGATGGGTAGGGATGGACAGTCACATCTCTTGAGTAAATCCCAGAATGGTTTGGGCTAGAAGGGGCCTTAAAACTCATCTCATTCCACCCCCTGCCAAGGGCAGAGGCACCTTCCGCTAGACCAGGTTGCTCCAAGGTCCATCCAGCGCTGGAGCACCTTCCCCATGAAGTGGAAAAGCACAAAATCCCCTCACCATGGTCCAAGGATGTTATTTTTTAGCAAAAGGCTGCAAACCAGAATTGCTGTTTTTAGAGCCCCCGTGGTCCTGTTGCTGCCAGAGCTGCGGGCGATGGAGACTGAAGGAACTTGTGAACTCCTCCATCTGCTGTCTGGTGACACTGCAACTGTGAAAACAGCGATTTCTCCCCGCTGCTGGCTCCGTCTGGCTCTGCTGCTGCCCACCCAGCCCAGCAGTCCCATCTCCCTGCTGGGAACGGGCTGTGCAGGTTCATTAAGAACTGTCAGGAGGCACCTCCACACTGGCAGCCTGGAGCCCATGGGGAGGAGTGGGAGATTCCCCAGTGGGTTTTAGCAGAGCTGTTGTCTCCCACCTGACTGAGATGATGTGATAAGATGGCTTTGGTTGGATAATGTCTGCAGAGTCACAGAGCTGCATCCCCACATTGGACTTGATGTGGTGGCTGGTGAAGTGCTTTGAGATGCTCCTGTTGACTGCAGTGAGGAATTTCTGAGCTGTGCTAGGCTGCACGTCCCACAGTGCTTTATTTTAGGAAGAAATCCTTCCCTGTGAGGGTGGTGAGGCCCTGGCACAGGTTGCCCAGAGAAGCTGTGGCTGCCTCATCCCTGCAAGTGTCCAAGGGCAGGTTGGACAGGGCTTGGAGCAACCTGGGCTAGTGGAAGGTATCCCTGCCCGTGGCAGGGGGTGGACTAAATAATCTTTAAGGTCTCTTCCAACCCAACTCATTCTATGATTGCGTGATTTTTCTCCCTCTTGCTGCTGTTCCTTCATCAAGCTTTTCCCCATGGAGCCCATGGAATACCAGCCACCCTGCAAGTGGCTGGACACCAAACCAGAGGCACCTTGTGTGGACGGAAGCTTTATGAGCCTTTCAGAGGTGTTGGCAGCCGAGTCACCATAAATCCAAAGGTGTCATCAGACATGTGGCAAAATGTCTTTGCAATGCTGGCTGTTTTTCCTGCCGCGCCGTGTTCGCAACTCTGTCGGATTTGGGTCAGGCTGCCGGGGGGGATGGCGGCCTCGGGGGCTGCTCTCTCCGGTGGGCTTGGATCTCCTCCTCCCTTCCTTCATTCCTGCTCCTTCCTCACTGAATGGCATAAATAATGCATCCTTTTTCCCTTCTCATGCTATTTTTAGGGCCAGGATTCTGGGTTAACTGAGCGTACGATGCTGGCAGCTCCCTCCTGCTTCCCAAACTCCTTTTGCCAATGCTGGTTTTCCAGAACTTCCCTAACTGTTCATTTTTTTTTTTCTACCTTTGCAGGAACCAAAGGTGTGTTTTTATAACCTCTTCTCTAGTGGGCTTTTAGCATTTCATTTAAAGAATTTCCATAATTTCCACTATAGGCAACATTTTTCCTTAATTAATAAGAAAACTAATTAATTCAGTCAGTCCTTACTAGAGCCCCCTTCCAAGATTTCTTGGAGCTCTTCGTGAGCAGTCACTGGGTGGAAAAGTTTCCATTTGGGGACAAAGCTGCTTCACTGATGCCAAACTGCTCTCTGTGGAGATGCTGCCTTGGATGGATTTCCACATGTGTGTACGTGGAGCTGGGGCTGGTGTCAGCTCTCTGGCTGCATCAGTGGAAGTTAATATTGTGCAATATGAAGTATAAAGGACATGCTGGAGTATTATATCCCACTGGGACGTCTTTTCCCCTGGTTGCACTCCCACAGTTGGAAGGGGAGATTCTCTACTGGGAGCTGCCCAAGGAAAAGGAGCGGCTGGACCAAAGGCAGTGGCTGCCCTGCAGGAGCAGGACCCTGACCCCAATATCCTGAGCCTTTCCTGACATTCCCTGTCCCCTCTTTGCCAGGAGGCTGATGACCAGGCTGGAGGACATGCGCCGGAGCGTGCTGGGGGACGGGGTGAACCGCTGCATCCTGTGTGGGGAGCAGCTGGGGCCGCGTGGGTCTGCCTGTGTCGTGTGTGAGGACTGCAAGAAGGTGAGGCCCTTCCCTGTGCCCTGCACCTCCCCGGAGTCCCACAGCACCCTCCAGACCCTCAGAGCTCATCCCTGATCCTCACAGCCTGTGGCCCCCAAGGAATCCCCCAGCAATCATTCCTGACTGCAGGAACCTGCTGCAGGGATGCCAGGCTGGCTCAGGGATTTTTAATTCAATTTATTTTGTAATTTCAGGCTTTTAGCAGTTGGAAATTATAATTTCGAATGAGGTTGGTGCTTGTGAGCGAGGAGGTCCAGCAGAGTGGAGCTCCTGTAGCTCTGAGCAGGGAGAAAGGAGGAGTTTGCTTTGCCACACATGGCTCACACAGAGCATCAGGGCGATCCTTGGGGAGGGTTTTATTGACAAATCTGGGAGAGCATCTCAGCCCAGGGGGAACCTCAGTCTTTGGGGGCATGTTTCTGTAGCCCCACATCCCTCCACACGTGGCATGAGAGGACATCTCCGAGGGTTTCTGTGCTCATTGGTGCTTGTGCTGGGAGAGCTCTCGTTAACCAGCCCTCATTAACCTCCCACTGGTGGTGCTGGTGTGGTGGGACCTTGCGGTGGCCAGAACTTTGTTTTCCCTGCAGAACGTCTGCACCAAGTGTGGGGTGCAGACCACCAACAACCGGCCCCACGCCATCTGGCTCTGCAAGATCTGCAGTGAGCAGCGGGAGGTGAGTGTGGCCCCCCCGGGGTTCCCCCTGCCCCATGGATATTGTCCCTGCCCTTGGTGTCACCCTGTGCACTGTCCCCACCCCAGACCTCCCAGATGGGACCAACTCAAGCTCCCAGGGATTTTCAGCACCACTAAGCCTTGCCCAGCTGCTCGAGTCTGGTTCTTACAACATGGTCTTGTTTTCTACATAAAATGACGTTTATTAGTCCAAAACAAAGTCTTGGTGTCGCAGGGGCTGTTGTGGGCAGAGATTGCCTGTCTGCTGCCTGCAGCATGAGCCAAAGAGTTAATTAATTAACAGCATGGGCTGCAGGGTAGGGATATGGAGTTGCGTGTCCTCCACCTGCTGGTGCAGGGGGATGAAGTCCCCAGGACCCCTCCCAAGACATGGATGCCAGCCTTATCCCTGCTCCCCCAGGTGTGGAAGCGCTCTGGTGCCTGGTTCTTCAAGGGTTTGCCCAAGCAGATGTTGCCCCAGCCGATGCCCGTCAGCAAGAACAAGGGACCCCAAGCCCCGAGCGAGCCCAGCCCGGCAGAACCGCCCACCCCGGACCCCAAACTGTCCTCCCGGGCACCCACTCGAGGTAGGTGACAGCGGGTGCTGACCCCCCCAACATTGGGGGGGTACTGCCAGCGTGGTATTGGGTCTCTCCACATTGTTGGCATGGGAAAACTCTGGGAAAAAGCACCAGAGCAGTCCTGTGGCTGCTGCCTGTGTCCTAAAGAGCATAGAAATGGTCCTGCTGCCCTCCCTGCCTGCGGAGGCTTTATCCAGGCTGTCCAAGTCGGGGGTGGATGGGATTGCAGGAGCGTCCTTCAGCAAAGCAGCCCCGGGTGGGGATCAGGGGTTTGGGCAGTGCCTGGGTATGAACACGGTGATGGAGAAGCCTGGGAAAAATAAGAATAAAAAGGGAAGTAAGGGTTGGTGTTGGGGGGAGTGTGGGCTGCAGCTTCACCCCTTCTCGCTCTGTTTGTGCCTCCAAGGCCAGGCGGAGGCCGGGCCCCCCCCAGCCGAACCGGACGCCGAGGGTAAGCACCGGCCTTCACCCTCTCCCCGTGCCACTGCCCTGGTGCCGCCTGTGCTGAGTCCCCTCTCTCCCTCCCTCCATTCCCATGACGTTTTCCTGCAGAGTTTCCCATGGGAGGCTGCAGCAGGACCTCTCCTTGCTGCTGCCGCCCACCACGCGGGGATTGAGTTATTCCTGGGCTTCCCCACCCCCTGCACACGCCGGGGCTGAGCGGCTGCGATTCCAGCGCTGAGCGGAGCTGCCTCTGTGGGTGGTGGGTCCTGCTGTGAGGGGCAGGAGATTTTCTGCTTATTTAATGGCAGTCCTTGGAAAACCTCCCGGAGAAACTCCTGGAGGTTTGTGGGGGCTTGTGCATGTCTGCAAGGGATGGAGCAGCTGAGCTGCTCTGCTCTGGTTTCCCCCACCGAAGGGCACCAGCACAGAGCTGTGCCCAGGCTTGTGCCGTGCACGGGAGGCAGAGCAGGGGGAGGATGCACTGGGGTTTTTTTGTGGTAATACCTTGCCCCCTCCACCACTTAGAATCACGGAATAATTTAGTTTGGAAAAACCCTCTAACACCGTTGAGTCCAACCGTTCCCCCAGCAATGCCAAGGCCACCATTAACCCATGTCCCCAGGTGTCACATTTACATGGCTTTTAAATCCCTTCAGGGATTGTGGCTCCTGCCCTGGGCACCTGTGCCAGGGCTAGACAACCCTTTCAGTGAAGCAATGTTCCCTAATATCCGACCTAAACCTCCCCTGGCACAACCTGAGGCTGTTTCCTCTTGTCCTGTCCCTTGTTCTCCAGGAGCAGAGTCTGACCCCCACCTGACTCCACCCTCCTGTAAGGGAGTTGGAGAGACTGAGAAGGTCTCACTGGAATTTAATTTTGAGTAATATCCCCCATTTTCACAGTTCCACATCAGAATGCTGAGGTGCTAAGGATTACAGACCCCCCTCAACACCACCTGCCCCTGGCTGGACAGTCATTAAGACGAGAGCAGCACAGTGGCTGCAAACCCTCCTCTTCCTCTCCTTCCTTACAAAGAAGGCAGTAGGGGTTTGAGAGGACATTTCCCCTGGTGTGGTCCCCTCCATCCCACCCATCCTTTAGCTCAGGGTCTGTTGTGACAGTGGCCGTGCTCGAGTTCCCAGTTGTGGCTCCACGTTGGTGGCACAGCCTTTTTCTGAGCTGTGCTCCCTCCAGCCCACACGATGGAGACACATCCTGTGTGTCTGGGTGGTGTTTTGGGGTGAGCCCCATGGGGGGGCACCCACTGTGGGTACCTGGGATTAGTCACAGCCCTGTGGGGAGCTCCAGATGAGCCTGTGCCCAGCCTGGTGCTCCCAGCTGATGATCTTCCCCTTCCCATGTAGCAGCACTTGGGGAAACCACTGAATTAAGGTGATTTAATTGCAACAGTAGCTGGTGCTGTTGAACTTCCCAGCCCCACAACAGGCAGCTTTTATTGAGCTCTGGCTCCTGCAAGTCCGGGAGGCTTTGCCAACTCTGCAGGTCCCTCCCGGTGCTCAGCATGCTCACGTCGTGCCCATGATTTTCCTAAAGCTCCCTTGGAAAATTATTTATTGTACTGCTATTTCTGCACCATGGGGCTCCTGGGCCTGGATGCTCGTTTCCATTCCTCTCTGCTCTTCAGCATCCCGGTGTTTTTCCCTCCCTCCTCTCCCCCACCTACAATCGGTTGCGTTTCGCTTTCTCCGGTGACCCTGAGAGCCCAACCAAGGAGAAACATCCCATTTATGTCACAGCCAAGATTTATACCTGGCATCTCCAGTGCCAGCCAGGTGAGCGCCGGGACCTTTTCCATCACATCTGTGGGTTGCAATTTGTCACCACGGAGCGCTCTGGGCACCCTGGAGCGTGTGGCTGGGATTTATCTGCTGGGTGATGGAAGCGAGAGGCAGAGGCAGCTGCCACCCTTGTCTTGTTAATAAACGGAAGATGATCAACAAAAGGAAAATATGATCCCCCTGTCCTGGGGACTGTGGAGCTGTGATGCCTTAGGGGTTTGATGGGTGCTGAGGACTGGGTGATGGATGCCTCTGGCCTTGTTTTCCCATGGGATTCCTGCATCTCTTGGTGTTCCCATGGTTTGGTGTGTCCTTTGGGCTTTCCTGACCGCTGTGTGAAGGTTTGGTGTTGCAGAGCCCTCCTGTTGCAGTCCCCAAAACTCTGGGGGTGATGCTGTAGTGGCTGTGCCTATCCTCTTTCTCCTCCTCCTGCTGACACCCAGACTGGGCTTCACCCAGGGGTGGGAGGTTGGTTTTCCAGCCTCACAGCTGCCTTTATCCCTCTCCCGCAGGCAGCGACACGACGGCATCCCCCAGGGGGAGCCGCAGGCCGGCCGAGGGCCGGGCGGGTCCATGTGGCAGTGAGGACACCGGTGGGGACACCGAGAGCCGGGACTACGGTGCCGAGAGCGGGGTCAGCAGGAGCCCTGGTGAGAACTGTGCTCCTGCATCCCTGTGCCTGCTTCTGCACCCTTGGGAGGAGAGGGCTGGGGGGCACAAGGCTGACAGCTGTCTAAGGGTTGTCTGTGCTGATTCTGCCCCCTCCTTACAGGTGTGAAGAGAACCAACTCCGTTCAAGCCTCACGGCCGCCCCCAGCAGCCACTGCCGGACCCGCTGCGGGTCCCGCTCCGGCAGCAGCACCCGCAGGTAGGATGTGACAGGGATGCAGCCAGGAACAGTGCCTGGGGACCCCCAATGCCTTGTTTGTGGAATTGCGGTGCTGGGGTCGGGGAGAGGGCTGGAAGCACCTCTCAGTGAACTCCCTGGTGATGCTGCGTTTGTCCCCAGCGCCACCAGCAGCAGCGAGGCCGGGCCCCGGGGCGGGCGGGAGGTTCCCGGAGAGACAAGGTGAGATCGAGCTGTCTGTGAGGGGCTGGGGGGCAGAGCCCACGGGGGGCTAACGGGGTCCCTCCCGCAGCGAGCCCACCGCTGGGACCCTCAGAGCCGGCCCGCGCTGCCGCCAGGGAGGAACGAGGAGGGGGCTACGCTGCGCCCCCCGCCAGGGAGGAGAGGCCGGCCTGGCAGCCCCCCGCCTTCCAGCAACCCCCCGCCGCCACACCCGCATCCGCAGCCCCGCAGCGGCAGCCGCAGCAGCAGCAGCCCCAGGAGGAGGAGGAGGATGCCAACAGCTATGACTCTGATGAAGGCAGTACGTACCCAGGGTGCACGGAAGGGAGGGAGCTGTTCTTTGGGATACATGAGAGTTTGAGGAGATGATCGCTGGGGGAGCCTGACGCGTATGGTAAGGTGGTGGGTCTCTGACTGGGAGAATCCTTGGGGAACTCTGCTTCCCTGTGATTGGGGCAGGGTCTTGCAGGCTGTCCCTGCTCAGTGCAGTTCGTGCAGCCCACAGGATCTTCAGTTGGTTTTGCACCAAACGCTGAGCTCTGATGTGATGATTCAGGCTCTGAGCCTACATTACCTTCCTGTTTCCGTACTGGAGTCCCTAAGGCATCTGCCTCTTTCCATCTGAGCATCCTTTGCTCTGAGAAACACCACTGGCCTGTCTAGGAAGGGCTTGGTGGCTGCAATCCCTTTGCACCCTGAGATCTTGGTGTTCAGCCATTTGCTCCCCTAAAAGAAAGGGAATTTGCTGCAGGAGGCTGAGCATCTGTGGGAGAACCTCCTGGGTGGGAAGAGCTGCTCGGGGCCAGGAGCAGGTGCTCAGGTAGGAGCAGCTGGACCCAGCTGAGGTTCTGTGCCTTCTCTTCATCCCTGTTGTGTTTTCCTGATGATCACATGAAGACAAGCCTGAGTTGGTTTCTCCCATTTTTGGGGCCAAGCACTGACTCTCAACCTTGGGAGAAGATGCTGTCCCTGAGCTGGTTTGTAGGGTTACTCCTGCTCTGCCTGGTGAATATTGAATCCAGCTCCAAAGTCCCAGGCTGCCCTCCCTGGGCAGTCCCTCCTCTGTAAGGCTTTGACCAGAGCTCCTGAGTCCAGCTGGATCTGTGGCAGTTTGGCCGGTGCCAGCACAGTCTCGTGTGCGTTAAACAGCTTCTACATTTGAGCCACAAATCTTTCTAATTATTACTAATCGGGGCTGACTAAATGCAGTTATTGGCTGAGGTTTTAACAAGATTCTGTTTCCAACTCCTCCTCCCTCTCCATCAGCCACGCTGGGAGCTCTGGAGTTCAACCTGCTCTACGACCAGGAGAACAGCTCCCTGCACTGCACCCTCATCAAGGCCAAGGTAAGTGCTCCTCTTTTTTCCCATTTTGTCTCCAATTTAAGTCCATCTGGCTTCCAGTTTCTTCGGTGTGATGAGATGGAAGCCATGTGGCTGCTGACAGAGGCTGCTCCCTTGGGAGACTCGACCTGACCCTGTTGGCACAACTGCTTCTAGCTGTGGAAAGCTGGGGGGCTTTTCCTTGAGTAGATCCAAGAGATCTGTGAGGACGGTGAGGCACTGGGATGGCTTCCCAGAGAAGCTATGGCTGCTGCATACCTGGAACTGTTCAAGGCCAGGTCAGACAAGTCTGGTGAAAGGTGTCCCTGCCCATGGCAGGGAGTTGGAACTTGGTGATATTTGGGGTGTCTTTTACCTCAAACCATCCTGTGGTTCTATAATTCTATGATTTTTCCTCGAGTTAAGTCTGATGTTTCAGCACATCGTGGCACCCACGACTGCTCGGGGCGGAGAACGAGGCTCTTGGTTCACTGAACACGTTTTCTCTTTGCTGAGTTGCTTCATGGGCAGCTTTTTCTCTTCCCGGGCTCAGCTGAAGGAGGATTCACGTGCCATGTTCTCTTAATCATCTTTTAGGGCTTAAAACCGATGGACTCCAATGGCCTGGCTGATCCCTACGTGAAGCTGCACCTCCTGCCTGGAGCCAGCAAGGTGAGGCTTTGCCTGGTTTGGTGCATTTTGGGCTGGGATGGAGCAGAGGTTTCTCAGAACCCCTTCAGGCCCCTTCCTTGTATCAGACTTCCCCCTTTGATTTCTTGCTCACTGCTGCTGTTTTACCCTGGGGGTGTCTCTGAACAGTGATGATGTTCACAGATGCTCTCCCAGACCCAAGGAACAGCTCATCCTGCAGGCAGGAATCTGCTCAGGGATGAAGGGATGCTCCAGAGGAGGCAACACTGTTAATGCATCACAAAACATCTGACCAAGAATCTATTTATTGCCAAAATTTGAATTACCCATTTGCTTTGAAGCTGCAACATGTTCTTGTTAGAGCTGTGAGGAGAGAACTGTTGAGGAAACTCGCTCCATCATGGAAATCCCTGGAAATCTCTCTCCCCAGCCCAGCTAAGCTGATCTTAGTGGGGCAGCCTTGGAGGAAGGGATGACCAGAACTGGCCCAGCAGTGCTGACTCTTTGCTCAGGGGGTGCAGAGTTTTTTCCCTGCTGCAGATTTTTGCTCAGAGTAACTAAGTATAAAACAAGGGGGAAACAGAAAATAAAGCCTTTGGATTGATATTTACAGGTTTGCTTTTATGTATATGGGGTTTCTGATCTTGTGCAGAGTAAATCAAGGTGTTGTGATCTTGGGAATTACTTTGATTTCTGTTGCTCTCCTTTGCTGATTTTTTTTTTTTAATTTTTTTAATGTTTAACATGTGTTTGTGAAAGACACACGATCAAGTAGCAGAGCTCCTCGATTTCCCAGCTGCCACCTCCTTTAGACCATGAGGGCTGTGACTTGAACCCCCAAAACCTGTCTGGTGCACCTTCTTCCTTTTACAAGTGTCCTTGAGGGAATAGATCCCAGGGAGTGACAAAAACCAGGCAGTGAAGGCTGCCCTGGACACCACGTGTCACCGAGTCCCCGGTGCTCCTGTAAAGGTCCACCTTGTTGGGTTGGGGATGCTCAGCTGGAGTTGATGCCTCACCAGCACAACCCAGTCAAAACACCTCTCATGAACCAGATGGGATAGAGCATCTCTGCCAGGAGGTGGGATTTCAGTGGGGGGGAGTTCAGGGGTGTAGTTATGCCGTGGTTTGTTTGTTTGCCATTGCAGTCGAACAAGCTGAGGACGAAGACGCTGCGCAACACCCGCAACCCCGTGTGGAACGAGACCCTGGTGTACCACGGCATCACAGATGAGGACATGCAGAGGAAAACCCTCAGGCAAGCAGAGGAGCCTGGGATCCCGTGGAGGGGTGGGATGGGGACTGTGGGGCTCCTCACGTGGAGGAGAGCACTGGCAGCAAAGTACAGGGGGTGACGGGGCACCTGGAAACGCAGAGGTTTTGGTTAAAAATCACCATGAACTTTCTGATTTGGATGGTCCTTTTAAGCGGAGAAAAAGCATTTTGGCCCTGTAATTTAATATTAAATTATTGGCATCACTTTAATTCTTATCAGTGTGGAGATGTGCATATTGTGTATCTGTGCTGATCAAACAATATCCCAGCAAAATATTAAGATGTCTATTTAAATAATCTCTAAAAATTTTTGATGTTTTCCTTCCTGCAGAAAATTCCCACCTTTCCACTGTTGATTTCTTGCCCTATCACAGAGCAGATATTAAAAATGTTGATTTTTTTTTTTTTTTTGGCCAACCAGAAGATTGATTTTCTTCCTCCTCTTATCAGAGGAGAGATAGATGGAGGGTGGTTTTAGGGGGGCTTTGCTCAGTCCACCCCTCCAGCAGTGCCCCTGCAGAGGTGGGTTTAGCTCTAGAGTGAGGTGCTGCTCCAGCCTGGCTGACGTTCCACCTTTTCCTCTTCCCTTCAGGATCTCAGTGTGTGATGAAGACAAATTTGGCCACAACGAGTTTATTGGAGAAACTCGAGTTTCCTTGAAAAAACTCAAAGCGAATCAGAAAAAGAACTTCAACATCTGCCTGGAGAGAGTAATACCAGTGAGTGTCTGAGAGATTTCCTTCTGCTGCCCTTCGTGTTTGGGCTGCAAACAAGTGGCATGTGAGGGAGGTTGGGGTGGGTTTGGGGTTGGAGCTGGAAGTGCCCAACTTCACTGGCGCCTTCAGGAGCTGGATTCCCACCTGTGTCTGGGCTGATATGACACATCCAGGCCAGGAGATAAGAGTGTGGTGGGAATCCAAGGGAAGTGACTCTGGAGACCATTCCTGGTGGCGCTGTCACTGCAGAGGAGAGGGCAGATTGCTCCATCCCTGAGCTCTGCTCCCTGGTGTTGGATCTGCTGAGGTGTGAAGGTTGATGGAGCAGATGGACGTTCCTCAGCCCAGCAAAGGAGCTGGGCTGAGCCCCCAGAGCTCTATCCCAGCTGTGGTCACTCATGGCAGTCTCTTTTTCCCTTTCCCATCCAAGACAAAACGTGCTGGAACAACCGGTGCATCCCGTGGGATGGCTCTGTATGAAGAGGAGGTAAGTCCTTGGAGGACAACACGCTCCCTGCATGTTTCACCCACCGTCTCTTGTGTGTGAGCCTGTTTTCCCACCCCTCATGGAGAATGAGGTTCCCTTCTGACCACCCTGTCTCATCTGCTCTGCCGCTGACGTTTTCCTGGCTCAACCCCCTTGTCCCCATCTCTGGTCCGTTCCTCCTGCAGGTAGATCGTGGTGGGGACGTGGAGGAGCGTGGGAAGATCCTGGTGTCCCTCATGTACAGCACCCAGCAGGGCGGGCTCATCGTGGGCATCGTGCGCTGCGTGCACTTGGCAGCCATGGACGCCAACGGGTACTCGGACCCCTTCGTGAAGCTGTGAGTGAGCCCTGGGGATGGCTCGGGGTTGTAACCCATGGGCATGGAGCCACCTGCTGTCCTCGGGCAGCAGCTGGGGGGCTGGGAATTCCTTTCAAAGCCCCTGCAGACCTCGTGCAGGAGGAGGTGTCCAGCAGCAGTGACTGTGCACGGTGGAAGTGCCCCCAGTGTGGCTGAAGCTCTATGAGACTGACTCAGCGCTTGGCTCCATCGCTCCCTGTAGGTCCCCAAATGCCCAGATCCAATGGTCACCTCATGTAGAATCAGTGAATCACTGGAAAAGACCTCCAAGACCATTGAGTCCAACCTTTGACCTCATGTCAAGGAGAACAAGGAGTCCTTCTTCTCTCCATCTCTGACCCACTGTGGCTGCAGGGCAGGGGTGGCTTGATGTCCCTCCATGCCCCACTTCCTACCTCATAATCCCATGTGCTAGGTGAAGCTGGGAGCCCAGGGATCACCTTGTCTATCTCTGTCTCCAATGGTTGGGTGGCTCCTGGGAACGTGGGAGAATAAAGTTGTTTTAACTCCAACCTCATAAACTGTGACACAGTGAGGACCCTGCAGTCATTGCTGGTGAGGTTATCATTGCTGTTTTCTCTTTGCCTTCAGAAAAAACCTCTGTTCTCCCTAAAACTCCTTCAATAACTCTCGTGTTGAACACTTTGCACATCTCTTTATAGCTGAGGTGGAACTGAGCAGTTTTCCTTCTCAGTCTCTATTTTTTTTGTATTTTCAATATCCACAAACATAAGATGGTGAACTTGCATTTTAAAATCAACTTTGAACATAGATTTAAATTATTTCAACTCTACAACTGAGTTCTGGATCTCCATCCAGGCTGCACAGCCCCAGCCCCGCATTTTTCCCACATCCTCTAGAAGATGAGGAGACTGGCCTTAAATAAATATAGTCAGTGCCTTTTTTTTCTAGCACAGAAACTCACTTTTTAAGCTTATAAGCTCCCACTGTTCTTGCACTTGAGTTTTGAACTGTTTTCTCTTACCCCCAGTTGGCTGAAACCTGATATGGGAAAAAAGGCCAAGCACAAGACACAGATTAAGAAGAAAACGTTGAATCCTGAGTTTAACGAGGTAGGGATGGATCTGGTTTTTTATATTAATAAATCAATTTAGCTAATTACTGTGTTGTGTGGAGGAGGTGGAAGACAAACTCTCTGAGGATTGATTCCTTGCTCAGTCTCCTTTCCCACTTCTGTTTCCAGCAGTATTTTGGGAATGACTTTGCCACGGGGCCAGGCAGCACATACACCCTGAAACCTCCCTGCTGCTGGTGCTGCTGACTCTGTGTCTCCCTGGCTGGGGGGTGTGGGTGGGATGGATGCCCCTGGGGTCCCACCACTGGTTCTGCTTTGATGGGACACCTGGAAAGAGCTCACGTAGGTACAGGGAGTGAGCTCAGCTCCTGTCATCCTGAGAGAAGAGGTGCTACAGGGAAGGACCATTTTCTCTTAATTAATTTTAACTCTTCTCTCACTGGATTTTGAATCCAGGCTGTACAGAGAACATGTGCAATCCCTTAGCTGCAGGGTTTTGGGGGGTGTTTTCCTGGAGTGTTTTACGTGTTTTTCTCCTTCTGCAGGAGTTCTTCTATGACATAAAACACAGTGATCTGGCCAAGAAGTCACTGGACATTTCAGTCTGGGATTACGACATCGGAAAATCCAATGACTACATTGGTGAGCTGAAAGTCTTTGCACTCTGGGGTGTGTTTTTTGGTGCCCAAGACAGTGTTTGCTGTATGGGAGGGGTGTACTGGTCACCTGCCCTGTGAGGAACCACAGGTGGGACCATGGAAGCTGGTGGGGTGCTGGTATCAGACACCACATACACTGCACCCACTGTGCTGCCCCAGCTCCTGCGTCCCAGGGGGCCCTTCTGGGCAAGCAAAGCATCTCAGGGTGTTTCCATGAGATTTTTGATCCAAGAGGTGAAAAAGGTGTTGCAAATGCGAGTTCTGTCCCTATGGAGGGATTTACTGTAACATCAGCATCCCCTCTGAATGCCATGTCTCCTCTCTCCCTGTCTCCCAGGCGGTTGCCAGCTCGGCATTACGGCCAAGGGTGAGCGCTTGAAACACTGGTATGAATGTTTGAAGAACAAGGACAAGAAGATTGAGCGCTGGCACACCCTCCAAAACGAGAACCACGTTGCCAGTGATTAAAGGGAGCTGCTGCCTCACGCTCCCCAACAGCCCATCTTCTGCCAAGCCCTTGTAGATCTCTGATGTCTGTCTTCCAGCGCAGTCATGCCTTGCTACAGCCTCTGGTCCCAGGGCAGTGATGCTCTTCTGCCTCCTCTGAGCATCCTCTGTCCTCACCTCCACCTGAAAACCAACCCAGATCCTTCATATTCTCTTCCTCTGTTTATTTTTTGTTTTGGGAGGGAGGTTATTGAGTTCCCCTGGTGTGTAATTTTGTCAAGCAATAGTTCCCTTCTGACTGTTCCTCTCTCTCACTGGTCTCACACACCCCGTGGTAGCGTTCCCGTTGTGTGTCCGATGCTCTGTGTTCCTCCAGCCTCTGCTCCTCTGGCTCATCCCATTGCCACTGGCTTGTGGCTCTGGTATCTCCCAGTGGGATGTGCAGCCACCAGTCTGGCCGTGCTCCTGTCAGGCACTGGGGGTGTGGAGTGCTGGTGTTGGAGCATCGGCCTGTTCTGCTTGTGTGATATCGATACCTCAGTTGCAATAATGAAAAAGCTCTTTGGCTTTGGTGTGGGTCGTCACCGTCTCCTGGTGTCTGTGTTGTCATGATTAGGCCAAAGCCTGTGTCACTGATGTAATCTTGCGAGTCCTGCTTGAGCTTTACTTCTGGTTTGGTCCACCTGAGCAATATTGTGGTACATCCTTTGCTGAGAAGATCCACCAATAACACAATAACAGTTATGAGGAATAGGGAACTCTGTGCTCGCAGGGAAGCAGGTTTGGGTTGGTTCATGTGGTTCCTTTTGCCTGAGGAACTCACACGCTGTTGCTGTAGGAGCCCACCCGTGTTTCAAGGTTGTGACTACCTCCTCTTCACCTCTGAGCTGTGTAGTAGTGACTGAGCCCTGAGGGCAGTCCCTGGGCCCCCTCAGACCACCCCTCCTGCTGCCGAGCGTTTGCCGTGCCACGCTCAGGAGGGAAGCCGAGGGAGATGACACTTCCCACCAAGTAGCTGTGTGCAAGGATTATTGCTTTGAATTGCTTCAAAACACCATAACTACTGAAATTAGCTGGGACAGTTAGAGGTCTTCCAAACTCTGGTTGTTTTGGTTTTGGTTTTTTTTTTTCCTATTCTGCACAAGAACCACTGTCTTCAACCTGCGCTTTAGTTATCTCCTGGAGCTGTTCAATCTGTCCTCAATAGCAGGAGAGCAAAGACATTCTCAGACTGATACTGGTCAGGTTTGGTACCATTTGCTGGCTCTGGACAACCTCAAGCATAGTTGATAGTAGCACAATAAGCACTATGGAATATATTGTCAGTGGGCTACACACTGAGCATGTTGTATGAAACCTCAACCCTTTCAGTCCATGACTCCCCGTGCACCCGCTGCTGCAGTCGGGTGGGGAACTGTCCTGTGGCCTGGGCAGCTCTTTCAGTTGGATGAGTTGTTTTCTTGATATTTTCTTTAAATTGTCTTTTTCCCCCAGCAGAACTTCCTCTGAATGCTGACACTCTGTGACCGTCCCCCTAGCTCTGTGCCAAGTAATGTCACCGGCTCTGGGTGACAAAAACCCCCGTGTGTGGAGCGATGCTGCTGCAGAGCAGCCCTGCCCCAGCCCAGCCCAGGGTTCTACACATCCAAGGAGGTCTGTGTTGCCTCCCACAGCCCCCATGCTCCCCATCCTTGGACCACCAGGTGGGGAAAACCAACCTAAACCACCCTGTGCATCCTCTGCTTTGTCTGGCCTGAGCTGGGAGACCTCTTCCATCATCCCAGACTCATCCTATGGCACAGAGAGTTTAATGGAAGAGGATACTTGAAAATTTTGCCCTTCTTTCATGGAGTTCTTGACTCTGCACCAGTAGAGTGAGATCTCTGAACCAGACTGTCCACAACCCAGACTGAAATGAATCTATTCTTTGGAGTGGTTTCCCTCTGTGTCCTGTGCTGAAATCTCACTGCTCTGCCCAGCTGGTTCAGCTGTGGGATGGTTGGACTCCAGGATCAATGGTTGGACTTGATCTTAGAGGTCTTTTCCAACCTTAATTATTCTATACTGCCCTGTCCCTTCCAGAGTGATCAAATCTGGCCAAAACCTCCCTGCTCATCTCAGAGCCGTTGGGCCCAGAGCTATGCTGGGGAAGTGGGTAACTGGGGTAAAATTACCTTTGAAAAACAGTATTTAAGGAATTCCTCAATGTCCCCCAGCCCTGCAGCAGCCCAGCCTCCTTTGTATGTGCAGAACAACTCAATTAAGGTTGCCATTACCCTGTCCTGTATTGCCATTCTCTGTCCAGCCTGCTTTCCCTTCGAACAAAGGATACTCAAATCATCTTTTTACACTCACAAAAATCAAGTGCAACTTGCCAATCTCCCCAGTATTGTGCAAACCACGGTCCTGGTGTCTTGCCACCTTCTCAGTTTTTCTGATAGTAATTTCTGCCCTGAATGACTTCTTTTCTTTGTAAATAAAGCATGCACATCTGGATTGGGAATGGTGAAAAACAACAACAAAATAAAAATAAAAGCCTCTTCTACTGCTGTTTGCATTCAAAGTCGCATGCAGTGATTTTACAGCAAAATATCAGTTTACAACTATTAAGAGAAAAAGAAAATGTTACACAGGAACTAGAAATACTCCAGTCTTCCGCTGCATGCAGCACAACATCCTCTCTTGATGTGGTATCTAATAAAGTGAGACTATTGGAAAAGAAAAAAATAAATGTGGGTTTTGGCTTCTTTCATTCCCTGTGGGAATATGAACCCCATGGGTTCATATGTGGGCATTTGTGGTGGGCTTGGAGGTGCTGGGACATTGGATTGGGTTTAGGATATTGAGTTTGGGATGGTGGGTGCAGGTTTTTCTATGAGGGAAGAGATCATAATTCTGCAGAGCTTGGTTTGGCTCCTCTGCTCCTGGGGGATAGCAGGGATGGTGTTGGGAATATCTGGGTTAAATCTTGGGGATGTTGTGGGGGTCGATCCTTTGTGCACATCCAAGGCATCCACGGGCTCCCACTCACTTCGTTCCTGGGGGTGAATGCCATGGGAAAGACCATGGCTTCCTTCAGAAGGTGGCTTCCTTCTGATGCTCCCTCTGAGAGCAAACCCATCCCATGAGAAACCAACCTCCCCAGTTTGGAGAGCATGAGCCTTTCCGTCCTCTGGCTGCAGCTCCTGTTGCTCCACTGCAAAAGAACATCCCACCAGGACCTGCACAACCCAAACAATGATTTCCTCCATTTTCGGTTTTCATTTGGGCATTTTTAAGCTCAGTTTCCAGGGATGGGCACGCTGGGCCGGGGGAAGCCCCTTAGGATGCAGCTCCACAGGGTGATGCCCCAGCCCTGGGTTGGTGACATCGTACCCTCCGTGTGCCCGGAAGGGGAGCGTGAGGCCGAGCCGGGGAGGTGGCGGGTGGCCGGGCTGGTGGCGATGCCCAGAGACAGCAGCAGATGTCACTGGAGCTCCAAAGATGAAGCGGGAAGGAAATGTCAGAAGGATATCCCGCTATTTCCAGGCATGTCGAGAACTTCGGGGCCAACCTCACCCCTCCCCTCCCTTGCACTGCTGCTAAAGCTTGTTCTCTTCCGGAGCTCTGGTGGCAGGGAAGACTTGGGCCTTTGTCCGCTGGAAGGGGTGTTCCCAGGGAAGTCTATCAGCCTTAAAATTGAACTTCAAATTCCTTTCATTAGCTTTTTTTCAGCCTTCTTCCCACTGATTTTTCCTCTCTGCTGCTGCCCAGAAAGTAGCCAGAGGAGAGGTCCCAGTGGAGAGGTCCCATCCAAGAGGTTCCAGCTGAGAGGTTTCATTCAAGAACTCCCAGCAAGGAGGTCCCATCCAAGAGGTCTCAGGCGAGAGATCCTATCCAAAAGCTCCCAGCAGATAGGTCTCATCCAAGAGCTCCCAGCCAAGAAATCCCACCCTAGAGGTCCCAGCAGAGAGGTCACCCAACTCCAGCTGAAGACTGGGATGATCATCCCCCCTATTCCCTGTGCTGTGTTCCACTGCAGGTGACAGAGCACCAGCTGTGATTGGTTGTGAAGTCCTGAATGGAAAAGGCTTCCAAATAGAGAAATAGAGATTCCTCTATTGTCCCCCCTGATTTTTATTTGTCCTTCCTCATTTTCCCGTCAGCTGCTCTGAAAAAGAAACCCTTGGATTGCAATTTGCACTTGAACAGGACCATTCTTTACCTCTCTTGCTTTTGTAGGTGGGTTTCCAGTTTTAATTACACCTGAGAACATATGAATTGTTCTGCTGTTCCCACCAGTTTCCTTGTGTGCTAATTAGATTTAGACCTTTGGTACAATCAATAGATTCTCGTCTTGGTCCGGGCCAGGCCAGTCCTGGCCAGTAATTTACAGCTCCGGTAGTTCTGAAATCAATATAGATTTGCTCTTCATTGAGAGGGATGTAAAATATGGGTGACAGCAGCACTAAGCAACTGACGTGGAAGCAGGTCCCTTGCTGATCTTGGAGAGGGGCCAGGAAAATCAGAGAGGAAAAGCTACAGGAATGTTGAGCAAGCACTGGGCTGAAGACACTGACAAAGTGTTGCTTTGCCCCTGGAGCCCTGGAGCAGGAGATGCAGAGCACAACGTGGCCAAATGGCTCCTCTCCAAGGTGCATGTTGCTGCATGAGGTCATGGCAGCACCCAATGACCCAGCTCATGCCAGAATCCCCTAGTGCTGTTTTTTGTCTACGTCCTTGGGGTATCCTTCATTAAAAGAATGTGTTAGGAAGCTCTCAGTGTCTTACATGATTCTGGGGCATCATTGAGGTTCTCCTGCTTCACTGAGCAGGACAGAAACCTTCCATGGCTTTTCATCTTCTGGGGGAAAAAATAAAATTAAAAAAAGCAAGCTTTTACTATTTAACATTTCACTTAAAAAATAGAGGAGCTCAACTAAATAAATCCCTTTTCTATCCGCTTTCAAGGCCGGCTTTTCAAAAAGCCAGCAGCTCAAAATCTCTTTATCTCACAGGGCACAGATAACAATGTAATTATGAGCTCAGATCAATGGCTTTCATCTCGTCGGGTCCTCAGCCTAAAATAAACTGTTGTTCTTTCACTCAGGTGCAGAGTTGGGGCTACAAACTCCTCTGGGCTCCTGCAGAACCAGTTAGGAGAGGTGAAGGTCTGTGGTGGGGTCTGGAGAGGCCACAAAGACCTGCCTGGGGGAAACTGAGGTTTGGATTGTCTCGTTTCTGCACGGGGAGGCACCTCTTGGGGACATTTTGGGGGTGCTGGGCGATGAATCAATGCCCCTCAATGAGGGTCATGGGCAGGGAGCAGGTGAACTGGGAAGATCAGGCAGCGGGAGGTTGGCTCCTGCCTCCAAACCTGAATTAAGCAGCTGGAGTCGAGATGGAAACTGCAGTTTTCTGCTTTTAGAGATCTGAGAGCTCTCTGAATCCATTAGAGATAACTGATTTCTCAGGTTTTCTGGCAGCACTATAAAAAAAATCCCACAAACTGTCTCCTTTCAAAAACTGTCCAAGCAAAAGGACTCGCCTTGATCTGGTCAAACTGGAAAATAAAAGCAGTGGCAGATAAAAAGGAACAAAAGAAATAAATTTACAGTTGTGTGAAAGGGAATTGCTACTGAGAAGCCTTCAGGTTGTTTGTAGCCAGGATGGGCTGAATTTGAGAGGGAAGGAGCCTGAGAAATTTGTAGGTGTCTCTATCACTCCTCTTTGTTGCCTGATGAAGGTCAGCATTATTAATTAAGGGCCAGCCAGGCAGAGCTGCAGAGCTGATGGGTATCTACCTGATAAGAACCTTGTCATGGAAACCCTGAGTGTTACAGCCAAGATCTCAAGAGCCTCAGCAAATCAGGGCTTTATTCAGCCTGAAGACAAAGAGCGTTTTCCTTTTAAAATTTGAATTATTCAGCTCCCTGTGACTCCTACTCCGTTGTGGGAGGCAGGTGGGATCTCCAGGGGCTGAATTCAGTCTGTGCCTTATCTCCAAAGCTCTCCCCAAGGACAAGGGTTCTTAAGCTCTCCCCTCGCTGAAGCTCACACAGCTTTCAACCCCAGCCACTGCTCTCAGGGTGTATTTAATAGCCCAGACTTGCAAACTGGCTGTGATCAAGTGGTTGGAAAGTTTTCAGAGAAAAAAAGCCTTTGGAGACAGCCAGGCAGGAAAACTGGGCATGAAAACCTGCCTAAGGGAAAAGGTATCCTGCCAGGCCAGAGGACTATAGGTCAAGGTGGGTTATATCACTGGAGAATAGACTCCTTCCAGCCCTGGAAGTGTCCAAGGCCAGGTTGGACAGGGCTTGGAGCAACCTGGTCTAGTGGAATATGTCCCTGCCCATGGCAGGGAGTGGAATGGGATGAGTTTTAAGGTCCCTTCCAACTAAATTGTCCTGGGATTCCATGAGGAAACAGAAGCACGAAGCAAAGCGTTGTTGAACTAAAAACCCAGTAAAAGGGAAAATAAACCCTAGAAGGTCCCTGGGAGGGGTGCCCAGGGATGTTCTGGTGCACAGGGAGTGTGTCTGATGCACGAGGATCATGCTGAGCTGGAGCTGCTCTCCTGGAGACGGAACCTCATCGATCGCTTTTGTTTTACAAGCGGCGCTGCCGTGATAATATTTGGCAGCAACATTAACCCTGAAATATGAGCTGCACTTGGGCCGCTTTATATTTAATTGTGTGAAAAATGACACGGCCACGGTGTTGGTGCCCTGGAAATCTCCATCCCTCTCTGCCAGTGCTGTGGGGAAGGTGCTGATCCACAGGCTGGGGACCAGCACGGTGCCAGCACCGCAGAGGGGACAGTGTTGGTCACCCCGTGCCTTCCCAGTTCCTGGCATCTCTCTGTCCTGCAGCAGTGACCAAAGGTGCTGGAAAATCTCCTGTGCTCATGCAAGTGGCCAGTGGCAGATGGAGCTTTGGCTGCTGTCCCTGGGGCAGAGTGTGATGGGATCAGCGTGGGGAGGTGGGGGCAGCAGGGCCACCCATCCACAGAACAGCTGCTGGTGGTGACAGCACAGCATTTATTCATCCCAGTTTAGTTTCCATGTCTTCTTCTCCTAATCAACTTGAAACACTTAACAGCATCCTACACAGGAGCTGGGGAGAAAGGCAGCATGAAGAGGGAGGTGGAGCTGGGTGGTGCTGACATTTAATTCAGACAAGGATTTATGCTAAAATAGAGTTAAAAATTACTGTCCTGGTGCAAAACAGCTGCAGCCAAGAGCATAGGAGAGCTGTGGGCACAGGGATCTGCTTTGTCCCTGGGATGGGGGAGGATGTGCACCCGGGGGGGGGGGTATTCCCAGCCAGGACCTGCTTTAGTAAAGCCACAGGGGCACAGGGGGAGAAAAGGTGACATAGGTGTCAGTGGTCAAGCCTAAAGCTTGATAAAAAGCCTCGTGAGTGTTTCCAGCCCGGGGTTGCACTGTGCCAAGTGTGGGACTGGCCCCTGGCACCCAGCAGGATGAGGCTTTGAAGCCTTGGCAGCAGGTTGGTTTAATCATCAAATTGCAGGGCAAGGAGACGTGACAGGTCACCTTGGTCACTCAGCCGTCTGTCACACGTCCTTCCCTGACCCAACCAGCACATTCCATCCTGCACCATCCCTGCTTCCCCCCCATCATTAAGGATCCCACATCACCCCACAGACACCTCCTGAACTGACACCTCCCTTTATCCTCAGTTACCACTGGTACTTAACAAGCAGCTCCCTCCAGTTCATCTTATTTTTTGCCCTGGCAGGGGGACGATGGGGTGGAAACTCATCGCTCTCTTCAGCTCATGGAAAGGTCTGTCCCTGCCTGATCGGAATTGTGATGACCCAAAACTGCACCTCCTGAAATCCTTAAATACCAATGAATTTGTGCAAGGGGCACATCTGCACTGGGGGGAATTCTTAAGCACTAGTGTGGAAAGGAGCATTTTAAACATATCAAGAGATGACTTTTTGCCTCAGCGAGGAAAGGGACATTTTGAAACACAGCGATTAATTGATGTGAGGTCTTTTTCCCCCAGCTTTTTATTCATAGTTTTTAGACAAATGCTCCTCAGGTCAGGTCTGACCAGTGCTGTGGATCTATTGCTGCTGAGCACATGACAACAGCATCCAGGCAGCAGGTCCATGGGAGAAATCCCACGTTTTAGAGCAGCTCGGGATGTGTTCCAGCCCCGAGGCAGGGCAGTGCCGCAGGAGCTGCTTTGAGGAGTAGCCTCCCGAGTCCTGCTCACGAGTCCTCCCTTGCTCCATCAGCAAATGGTCCTTCCTTGAGCTGAATAATTCAGGCTCTGCAGCGCTGCTGGTCCCGCCGGGTGAGCGGGGAATGCCAATGAGGCGGGCGCTGCGGAGCCGCACGGCAGCGGCCGTCTGGGCTCAGAAAGCTGGAAATGAATCCTTTGCCCCCCTCTAAGAGGTGCCACCCCGGCCCCCAGGGCAAGCCCCCTTCCCGGGAGGACCCACCTGCACTTTGAAGCCCTGGAGCCGAGTTGGATGGTTCAGGATGCAGCGCTGGTGCAGCAAATCTGCTTCTGGCTCCACTTCGAGATGCAGGTGATGTCGTGGCCTCGGGGACACAAGTGAGGACACGAGGTGGCTTCAGGACAAGGAGAACCCGGGGGCTGGTGGGAAAATAAACCTTGTTCCCAGGTCCTGGTCACTGCACTCCAGGAGGTGGTCCTGAGGCTGGAGCAGAGCTGAGACACCCTGGGCTGTCCTCGCAGCATCCCTGTCCTTCATCCCTCCTGTCCCTGCCCTTTGCCTCCTCCTGCTCTCTGGGGGTTGCTCCTGGGCTGGGGCTTTGCTGGGGGGATGTTCCTGGCATCACATGATGCAGAAATAGGTGGAGAGCAGGTGAGCTGATCCCCAAACTGGGAAGCAGGAGCATGGAGGCCGCAGCTTCGTGCCCCCCATTTCACGGTGTCCCACTGATGGGATGGATGGATGAATGGATGCCAGTTGGGATGGAGAGAGATAGAAACCACCCCTACTCCTCTCTGGGTCTGTTTTTGTGCTGATGGAGCTGGGACTGGGGTCCTGAGCAGCACCTGGCATGTTGCACATTGTAGGATATCAAAGGGGGGATAACAGTGCTGAGCACCCTGTGGTTCTGGTGTCCATCCCTCCCACAGCTGGTGGAGCTGTCAACATTCCTGCTCCATTTTCTGGATGAACCAGGCTGTGGGTGAAATAATTTGCTGAGAATCGTTAACCTAATGATGGAGGTTTTTGATAAACAGCTTAGCCTGGCTGTGGGAAAATGGGCTTAGTGATGGATCTGGAGAGAAAGAGGGGAAAAGGAATCGGAATGAGTGGTGGGAGGCTCAGAGAGCACCAAGACTGGGGTCCCCTCCCAGCCCCCTAAGCCCAGTGATTCTGTGTCCCATCCCACCTCTCTCCATCCTGGAGATGGAAAGGAGCAGGAATAGAGTGTGAGCACCAGAATCCTGCCAAGCCATGGGATTTATGGATAAAGCCTCAGGACCACATCACGGTGCTGCTCTGGAGTAAAAAAGAAAAAAAAAAGCAGCTTTGTGGCCACAAATATTGGAGATAGTGGGAAGTGGCACCAGTCAGAAGGGAGTTAGGAGTGAATATTCCCATTTATGTACAGAATTGTGCCAGACAAGCAGGTTTTGCCAAGAAGCTCTGAACAGGCAGAGGGAAAGGAAAGGCCACCAGTTTAATCTTTAAGTCTCTGTGCAATTTTTCTGCCTGAATCAGAATTAACTTTGGAGCTGGGCAAGCTCTAACCGCCGATAATTAAGCCCAAAACACATCAGCCTCAACATCAGGTGCCCCCCCTCCCTCCCCATTTGGTCCCTGGCCCTATTATTTTAAATTGATGCAATTATTCATCTTGCAGAGTAATATATTTTAGTTCTCTGGTGCCCAGCGGACCTTAAAGCAGAAAAATGCTTTAATAAACCCAAGATGGGGCTTCCTGGAAGCCAGAGCAGTGGATTATTAAGAAGAGGAGCAGGTTTGGGAATCTTTAATAAATTTTTGCCTAAGATTTCTTTCTTGCAATGAATTTCTATGATTAGTAAGTGTTTTCTGTTCGCTGATTAACTTTGTTTATTCCTTAATTAGATTTAGCTCCGTCTGTCTCGTGGTTCCGAAATAATTGTTTGATTAATGGGCCTGAATTTACATTTTCATTAAGCCCCCAAAATCAACTCTGCACCAATTAGCCACCCAGAACATGCAGATCTGGGACATTAGAATGACAATTTTAGCCCATTAAGTGATAACTGTTCTATTGATTGGTGATAATGGAGAAGAGGCAGTAAATCCAGAGGCAGGTATTCCAGGGGGAATGCTGGGAATGCACCCCAGCAGCACCATTCCCCATCCCATCAAATCCCATCCCCATTCCTCATCCCATCTCATTCCTCTTTCACCATTCCCCATGCCCATCCCATTCCAACCCATCCCATCCCCATCCTCATCCCCATCCCATTAAGTCATTGATTAAGTGGCTTTAATTGGTTCTTTCAATTTGGGCATCCACTGGAAAGGGAGGGCTCCCAGTTAGGGATCAGTGATGAAGGTGGAATCATTTCCCTGGATGGGATGGGATGGAAATGGGATGGGGATGGGAGAGTATGGGGATGAAATGGAGATGGGATGGAAACGGGAATTGGAACGGGGATGAGGATGGAAATGGAGTGGGTTGGGATGGGATGGGCATGGGGAATGGTGAAAGGAGAATGAGATGGGATGGGATAGGATGGGATAGGGATAAGGAATGGGGATGGGATTTGATGGGATGGGATGGAGTGGGGATGGGGAATGGTGAAAGGAAAATGGGATGCAATGGGAATGAGAATGGAGATGGGATGTGATTGAATGGGAAATGGGGAATGAGGGATGGGAACAGGGTGGGAATAGGGACTGGGACAAGGACAGGAGAACAAATGGGGATGGAGATGGGGACAAGAGCAGAAATAGGAATAGGAATAGGAATAGGAATAGGAATAGGAATAGGAATAGGAATAGGAATAGGAATAGGAATAGGAACAGGGATGGGGACAGGAAGGGCACAGGGACAGAGACAAGGCCACTGCCAAGAAGCCACTTGGCTGCTGACTCCGCGGGGAGGGAGATGAGTATCTGGTTGTGTCAGACACAGCCTAAAACGTGCCTGGAGGTGCTTTTCCAGTGGGGAGGAGGAGAAAGTGGGGGACAAACAAGCACTTTTTCCCATTCCCAGGGGGCACTCCAGGCTGTGGGATGTCACCCTGGCCTGGCTCTGCAGCTCTTAACACTCCAGCAGAGCTAGGGTGGGAGCCAGTTACTATATTTGCTCTCACCACAACTGTGGCTTTTTTTTTTTTTTTTCTGCTCGATTCTGCTCTCAAAAAGTAGGACACAGCCATTCCACGTGTCTGCTCCAAAGCTACATAATCTCCTGCCATGGGCTGGGCTGGGGCTGGCAGCACTCTGGCCAGGAGCAGGGTTTGCTGGATGCCTGAGGGATCCACGGGCACTGGATCCGGCACTGCCACGGCTCAGCTGCAGCAAGGGGGGGGCTGGAGGGGATGGACACCCCTGGGGAGCCCCTTGGATCCCGTCCTGCTTGTGGAGGCTGGGGTTTTGTGGGACCTTGTGTCACCTGTGCCTGGGGACCACCAGGCAGTGCTGGCCATGTGGCCCTTCCTCTCTCCCACCGTGATGCTCTGGCCAGCCATCCCACTGCCCTCATCCCAGCCCTTGGATGCTCCTCATCCTCAGAGAAGCTCAGAGCAAATCCCTCTGCCAGCAGCACTGACCAGGCAGGAGGATGAGAAAACTAGGGGAAATGGGCATTTTTTAAGGTTTTCATGAGTTTCCCCATTTCAAGCAGGAATAAGGCTGGACCTGCCTCACTGTGCCCCATCTTTTCCCCACCCTGAGCACAAACCAGACTCCGGGAGGGTGAGGAAGGAGCATCTCCAGCTGCAGCAGCAGTGCTCGGCAGTGCCCAGCACAGCAGGGGGAGCAGCTCATTTATCAGCCAGCGCTAAGGGATGATGCCAAAATCCCACAGCAAAGCCACGGGAAGCAGTTTTGCCTCTGAATTTGCTCCTCCACTGAAGCATTGGGACGAACCCGTGCACACAGATGGTTTGTCTGTTCCTCCCCCAGCCAAACACCTGCGCTGCCTCCCAGAGCAGCTGCTGCTGGGAGGATTTGGGGACCTGCTCTACTTGGGGATGTCCTGGTCCACCTGGACCAAAATCACTCCCAGGGCCATGGCCAGGAGCAGCCACAGCCTCAGGCTGAGCCCCAGAGGCACTGGAGGGGGGACAAATGGTCCCAAGGAAATGTACAGCCTTTCCATCTTCTCCATCCGTGGCTGAAGGTCTGTGGAGCTGCCTCTGCCTGGGTCGGAGGGCAGAGCATCACCCCGACTCCAGCCACAGCATTTCCCTACATCCATCACCATTATCCCTGGCATTTAATCATGCATGACCCATGGATTTGCTGCAGGTATCAAGGATTTATTTCCCTGAATCCCAGATGCTCCAGTCCTGGGCATGCTGCCCTCCCAGAGTGGGTCCTGGTGGATCCCAGCTAGATCTGGGCAAATCCTCCATCAGGCACGAAAATTCCCTCCTTCAGACACTTTTTCTCCAAAAGCCTGAAGTTTTCAGGGCAGGAGGAAATTCTGGGGGCTGTGGGGAAGGGTTTGGTGATGGTTTGGTGATACCATTCATGGCAACAGGGCACAGTCACATCCTGGTGCCCGCTGTGCTCCAACAGGCAGCTTGCAAACTACAAAAACACATGAAAGACAAACCCAGATCCATCAATTAGTGGAAATAAATGGAAATTAAATCTCCTTTTGAAGTTTAAGGGAAGGTGCTGAGCTGGCTGTGTGTGACAGAGGCTGTGGGAGTGGAGGCTGCAGCTCAGGACGTGCTTCTGACACTCATGGAGCACCAGGAGATACTCAGGACACCCCTGGGAGGAATCTTCATCACATTTTAGACCTCAGCAGCCCTGAAAAGTTAAGCACTGAGCCCAAGGTCACCCTATAGTAGCCCCATGGATTGCAAAATGCCCATTCCTGGTGAATTCCTGCATGGCTCAATGCTTTGTATTCAAAGGGCAAATAGCTCTCACGGAGAACAAGGAGCTTTAAACTAAAAGAGAGGAGATTTAAATTGTTTTTTAGGAAGCAATTCTTTCCTGTAAGGATGGTGAGGTCCTGGTACATATTGCCCAGAGAAGCTGTGGCTGCCCCATCCCTGGGAGTGTTCCAGGCCAGGTTGGATGCAGCATTCCCTCCTTCCCTGAGCCATCTCCTCCTGCCCCAAACCATCCCCTCCTGCCCCAAAATGCCCCCCCCCCATTCCAGCACAGCAACACAGTCCCAGAGTGTTGGGTTTTAGAATTTATTAGTACGACAATCTGATTTATGCCCTGCTGACAAATGGGATGTTGTATTTCAGGAGTTTATCCCAGGAGAACAAATAAATAAACAGAGTGATGGAAACCTCATGAATTTTTTAAAGAGCTTATCAAAATCTGTTTTTTCCCCCCTTTTTCCACTGGCAGAGTGGCTGAAAGGGGAAAGATCCCCTCCATCTGCATTCTCTGCACTTCTTTTCCCTTCAATCTCTTAATCCTCTTCTTTCCAGCTTTAATCCACACAGTTGCCTCTTTCTTGTTTGGGTGGGTTTTTTATCAATTCCTCCAACTCCAAATAATCACAAAACCAACAGCAAGGCACTGTGTCCATCCTCTCAGCCCTGCTGCTCCAGGGAGCATCCACAAAAGCCTGGGTCAGCGTTACATCATCCCAGTTCCTATTTTTTCCCTTTTCTCACCCTAAAATGACCCTCGATTTGCAGCCGTGGGGCGTTTCTTGAGCTTGGCCATCCATCACCTCCAGGTCCCTCCCCAGGGACTCACGCCCCTGTCCTGACATCCTAATGAGTTAATTAAGGAAAACCAGGGCAGGAGAGGTGTGAGCCCTCTGGGGGATGCTTTCTGGGAGATGAATCTCCAGGAGAGGCTCGTGTTATTCCCAGAGGACCATGGCCACCACCTGCTTCCCAGGGAAATACCAGAATTGAGGAGAACTCTTGAGCACCTCACGGCGGTTGGAGCAGGGTCATGGGTGGATTCCCATTCCAAAGAGCCACTTCCCAACATTCCCCGGCAGCTGCCAAGGGCTGGTCAATCCTTTTCAGCACTGGGGATGGTGCCAGGGATGCCAGTGATACTCAGGGCTCTGAGACTCACACACACCCCCTGCCTCCAACCTCTCCAGAGTCCAAAATTCACCCCTACAAGCAATTAAACCCCATCAGAACAACCCTGCTTGCCCTCATTTCAGTGATTTCAGCTCATTCCCAGCAAAGTCGTAACAATGGGAAATGTGTATGAAAAAGAAGAGTGGGAAAGGCACCAGCATGGCCAGCAGGAGCTGATTATTCCACAGCATTCCTCATTTCTGGGCATTATCCCCTTTTCCTGCCCCACACAGCTGAGGTGGAGCAGAGACAGGCACCAAGAGCATGGGATTTGCTAATTATTGACTTTTAATCAGCTGCTCCACGATAACCTGGCCCAGCTCCCCAGTCCAGGAGAGCCAGGATTGCAGGGACATTTTCCACTCCCTGGGAGGTGGAAAAACACAGAGAAACACACCAGGGGGTCAGAGAGGATGGGAATAAGTAAATTACTCAAATGAGGCTTCTTGTCCTGCCTTTCCCTGGATGTCACTCCTTAGGGATCCAGTCTGCAGGCACCAGCCTCACCCTGGAAGGAAGGCAAAGCCTCCAGGAGACTCCCAGCTGGAACACTGCTGGTTCCTGGGGGCCAGTGGGAGAAAACCCTCTTTCAGCTTCACCTGCACCCCCCCACCAGGAAGAAGTTAGCTATTAAAAAATTGACATTTCAAGTCACAAAAGGCCCAAACTGGGACTTCAAACCCAAACTTGTTTTTCCACATCCCCACTCATTAGTGGAGCAGAGCAAGAAAGCACCGAGCGACCCATTTAAATTTTAGATTCTGACCTTTCTGCTTAAGATCTTTTCAGACATTCTGTTTACAGCTTTTTTTTTTTTTTATGCTGGCACTTCATAATCCTCAAAATGAGATTTGATGCAGCTTTTTTAATATTATAATGCACCTCATCCTCTTTTTTCCAGCCCTCCCGAGCCAGCTTTGTAATTAGGAGTTTCTAAAAAGACCATAAATGAGGGCTGCAGCCTCCTGCTGTGGTGGGGAGGAGGGGACGGTGACTCCAGTGTCCCCATTGGAATGGGGACCCAGAATTTGCCCTTATCCAAGGAAAGCCACTCCAGTGCCAGGGCACTGGGAGCCACCAGCTCCACTCCCCTGGATAAGGCTGTCGCCAGGAACCTCCACAATCACTTTTGGCTCAAGATCCAACACCCCTGACGTAGGGATTTATCTGGGAACACTTAAGGCTGATGTCAAAAGCCCCTTATCAACAACCAAAAGGATTTTAGGGTCAAAACCACCCTGGAAGCCCTGCAGAACTGTGTCTTTCTGGTGCGGCATCGCTGGGAGAAGTGATTTGGAGTCACTTCCTTTGCACCACAGTCAATAAGGAAAATAGATTTGATGTCTCAGGAGGATCCTGAGAAGCCAAACTGTTTTCCAGTGGATGTTGGTCTCAGGGGGAACTGTGCATCCCATTAGGAGACCTGGAATTGCAAGCACCCCTTTGGGGAGCTGCAGAGGGAGAAGACACCCCTGTTTTTATAACATACAGGACAGAATTGCTGGTTTGGGGGGGAATGTGGGACTGTTCGGAAGCAGGGAAGGCCCCTGGGTGTGGGACCCACTGATCCAGCTGATGGCAGGTCTCATCTCCCCTCATTCCCAGCAGTCTCCCGCAGCCTTGTCCGGAGGGAGGGAATGCTGCTGGGGCTCTGTATGGCCAACCCAAGGAAACAAGTGCCAGGAGGATTAAAATAGTACAAAGAGCTCCTCAGCCCCCAGCCTGGAGCTGAGGCAGCACTCCCAGCCTGGTTTCCTATGGAAACGAGCCGTGGTCCATCCGCCTGCGCCTGCCTGGAGGGGTTTGGGATCCTCCTTGCACATGGATGCTCCTGCATCCAGCATGGATAGAGCTGAGGATGCAGGGTCCCTCAGCAGGGACAGCAGCAGGATCCAGCCTCTCCTCAGCTGCTGCTTTCCCAAAACTCCCGCCTTGGGCTCCAGGGCTGGGGGCTCCCAGTGGGATTCGTGAACCACCGTGGGCACGTTCCTCAGGGTCCTCCCGCTCCACTGGCACCTGGAAAATGCCCCCTCCAAACCCATATCCCTGTTTGCAGCAAAGCTGAATGTGGGAGAAGAGTCCATGGCCATGGAAGGTGCTGCCTTAATCATGTTCAGCACAAGGTTTTCCTCTGGATCCTTTTTTAATTATCTCCTGACTTGGAGGGACTCGGTGTGTGCCACAGCCCTGGAATACTGAGGGAGAGGAATCCCCAGCACTGAGCAGGAGATGGGGCTCCCAGCTCCCCCAGCACCCCTAAAAATCCTCCCCAGTGCTTAAAGCAGCCAATAAAAGGGATGAGGAAAAAATCCCCTCTCACCTTAATCTCTTTAGAGTTGTAATTTTTCTTATTCCCAGATCTTAACCGTTTACAAATTAATTTTTCATTGATCTGACACACAAAAAACCTCCCCAAACCCAACATATATGCATACTTACGCATATATATCCCGTTATATATTAATTTTATTTAGCTCTAATACGTTTATTTATAGTGCTTATTAATATTATTTATACACATTTCATCCAGACATCTCTACATTTCTATATCTCTATATATTTCTATATGTCTATCTATATATTTCCATATCTCTATATTTTTGTATTTATATATATATAGTTATATTAATATTTACATTAATATTTATTTATTTATTTATTCATTTATTTGTTGAATGTCTTTTTTCTCCTTGTTGGCCCCGCTCAATAACTCTCCCACCGATCCCGAGTGCCAAGACTGGGACGACGCTGGGGATGGAGCCGGGTCCTCGTGGGGGGTCCAGCGTCACCCACCGCCCGCATCCTCAGCGTCCCTGCCCGGGAGCCGCTTCCTGGCACATCTCGCCTCCCTAAAAAAAGAGGAAAAAATATAAATAAATTTAAAAAAAATTCCAAACGAGGTGGTGCGGGGGCGGGAGGGACGGGGTTAAAAGGCAGGCGGGCGGCGGAGGGAGCGGAGCCGCTGGATGGAGACGTTAAGTACCGGCGCCCGGCAGCGGCTGCGGGCAGAGCCGAGCGGCAGCCGCCGGGCCGGGCCCCCCCCGGCCGGCACCGGCACCCCCGGAGCCCCCCCGAGAGGCACCGCAGCCCCCCCGACCGCGGGGCCGGCCCGCAGTGCGCGCCCGGAGCCCCCCCGGCCCCGCCGCTCCCGGGGGCGGCCGCGGATGGAGGGACGGAGGGATGGATGGAGGGACGGACGGATGGAGGGACGGATGGAGCGGCGGCGGCCGGGCCGGGCTGGGCCCGCGGAGGGTAAGGAGGAGGTGTGGAGGGGGGGCGGATAAAGGGGGCTCTGCGCTCGGGGCTGGGGTGCGGGGAAGGGACACCGCGGTAAAACCGCGGGAATTGCGGAAAAAAACCCCCAACAAAATAACAACCAGAAAAAGAGAGGACGAACCAAAAAACACCCCCACCCCGGGAAATAAAAAAAAGATTAAAAAAAAAAAAGAAGGGAGAAAAGCGCAACACGAAGCGGCGGGACTGGGGGGAAGGGACGGGGGGGGGGGGTCAGGGGGAGCCCCTAGCCCGGGGCGGTGGGACCCCGGCCCGGCGGGAATGTGCGTGGGAAAGGGAAATCGCGGCTGCGTGTGTGGGAAGTTGAGGTGGAGAGGGAGGACCGAGACCCCCGCTGATGTGCGGGAGCTGATGATTCCTGCCTCATTCCGGCAGGGATTTTTCACTGTTTTCTGCTGGTTTCGGGAGGGTTTTGCTTTGGAGAGGGAGAGAGGCGGGAGAGAGCTCCCCTCTTCCTCCTCCTCCTCCTCCCGAGACTTTGTGCGGGAATATCTCTGCAAGGGAAATGGAGAGCAAATATAATCTGTTCAAAAACCTCTCCTCTGTTCATTTTCTTCTTTCCGTATCCAAGCTGGCAACTTAAGGGAATATTTTAATATAAAGTTAAGCAAACCATATGTGCAGGGAGAGCAGAGGCTGTTGCAGAGTGGCGTGAAGGTAACCTTGAGCTGAGCCTTATAAACCCTTTCCTCCGTGAAGGCAGGATTAAATAAACTTTCCTGGCAATCCAGAGCTGGGAATCACAGCCTGGCGGGGGGGAGCCCCCAGCCCCAGGGTGTCCCCACCCAGCTTGGCCCTGACCCACCTTGCACCTTCTCATCCTGTGAGTGTTGCAACCTTCTCCTCTGGGGGGATTTGTGTCCAGTTATCCTTTATAAGGAGCTGTCCCTTCCCTGGGCTTGGGAAAGCTCTCTCCTGACTGAGTTGGCCCTTGGAATGTCCAACACTGTTGAGCACGAGGGGCTCCTCTGAGATGGGGTTCGTTAGTAGTTATTAGATTTTTTTATATATGTTATATTTTATATATTATTAGCAGGTTTTGTAGTTTTTATATACATTATATTATAATATTCTATATATTATTAGCAAGTATTATGTTTGTTATATATTGTTCTATTTAATATATTTTGTTAGCAGTTATTGTGGGGTTTATATACATTATATTATATTCTCTATATTATTAGCAGGTATTATGGCTTTATATATAGTATTGTATTCTATATATTAGTCACTGTAAGTGTTATATACATTATATTACAATATTCTAGATACTATTAGTTATGCTGCTCATGCATGGGCCTGGGGTGCCCAGGTAGAATTTTTTGATGCCTTTCCCAGATTCTGGAGCCCAAGGAGTCGAGTCCAGCTGCAGCATCAGGGCTGCAGGTGCCTGTGTCCAACACAGCAGTTCCCAGGTCTCCCTGTGCTTTAGGCTTCCTGATGCTCAGGGGACAGGAAAGTCCCCTTGGAGCCCTTGTCCCCTCACAGTCCAGCTGGGGCACGTTGGTGGTTTTCCTCTCCCAGAAATAAGAGGTTTGTCCTTCCTGGAAGATCTCTTCTCCAACCCTGGCAGCAGACTGGGGGCCACCAGCCCTCGCTCTCACCGTGGCCTCCAGTCAGCCTGGAATGCTCCCTCCCCATCACTGTCCTCTGAGGTTTCCTTCTCCATGATTTCCTTTCCCTGTTCACTCCAACTTCACTGGAGCCAAATCTCTGTTGCCACTGAGGGGGGCCACCCCTCAGCACCTCCAGGCTCCCATCCAGAGTCACACTTCCCATGGCTGAGGCAGGATCCCCTTCTGCAAGGTACAGCCTCCATGGGCATCTCTCCCAGCTCGGTCCAGATCCCAGGAAAATCTCTGCTTCTCCTAACCTCCATCTCTCTTGGGACTGCCAAATCCTCAGTCTCTCTGAGCTGTTCAGGGAGCTGGTTCTGCTCTGGGATAGGAATCTCTGTGCTTTGGTACCTCTGTCACAGTGTGTTGGCCCCCTCTGGAGCCAGGGGCTCAGCCTGGGAGCAGGGAAGGAGTGTGGGGCAGGAGAACCTGCTCTGTGCTGCTCAGCCAGGGGTGAGCCTGCAGCACTCATGGGAATGGCAGATCTCTCCCCAAACTGGGCCTTCCATCTCTTCCATGCAGCAGGATGCAGGAAAAGAAAGGAATCAGCCCTCCTGGGAAAGGAGGTTTTAAAGCAAGGGCTGTAAGAAATCATCCTTCTTACTCTATTAATGGGCTGCGAAGGCATTGTCTGCTGCCTGAAAAGCTCGTTTGTTAATTGCCCCAGAGCTACCTCTAATCCTGGATTAATGAGGGCTGAGGGAAATCTCCATGGAGGAGACCTGAGTGTGGGCTTAGCAGGCAGATTTGGTTTGGTTCTGCCCCACCCGGGGGGTCCTTGGGGGGTTCATCATGGACTGAATGTGGTGGGTGCTCCCTCAGTGCCCGTGGAAGATGTTTCGGTGGAACTGAGCCCCATGGGGGGGGTCACACTTCCCAGCTCCCCAGTGATGTCCCCACGGATCCCATCATGGTCTCTGTGGGATTTGTGCTGCTATAAGTACCACAAGAGGTGGTCTTGTAGGTGCTGCTGGTGGGGTGCACCTGGATTTCCCTTTGGGAAGTATCCTTTTGATGCATCTCATCACCTTTCTGAATCCCAGAGCCAGGAGTGGCTCCGGTGCTCAAAACCTTGGGATAAAACCACTCGGCTGCTCTGGTTTGGCTACGGGGTTTGTTCCTCATCATTAAGCACAAGGAGAAAAACAGCAGCATCGTGGCTTTCCCTGGAATAAAGAGCTGTCAGGCTCTGGATGTGCCGGTGGCTGCAGCTCAGGGCTGCTCTGCCACTGTCACAGGGATGGTGCAGGTGTCCATGAGTGCCAATGATGGAGTGACCAGAGAATTTGGGAATGATGAGCATCCTCCAGGGATGGCTGCCAGTCCTGGCACCACCTCTGGAAGAGGCCAGCCCTTAGATCCTAAACCTCCTCCCGCGGGATTGAGGCTGCACTTAGTCTGGGGGGAGTTTTGCTGAGCCAGCAGCTGGCTGGGATCCAGCTGTGTCTCCCTGAGGGACAGCCCTGGCCTTCCTCCCATCCTCCTCCTCCTCTCCCCATGTGAGCACACCCCCTCCCATGCAGGGCTCGGCTCACTAAGTCTGACTGAAAACCGTAACTGGATTTTGTAGCCTGGGCATAAAATACCCAGAACATAAGACACATTAAAACTCATTAGGTTAAGCCCTTTCACAGACACTCAGAATCGTCTGAGTGAATTAAATCACCTTTTTCACAGGGTTTAAATGTCCAAAGGGACATGCAAGGGTGGGAAAAAGGGGGAGAGGGAGACTAGGGAGTCAGGATTTATGTCCCTGAGACCCCCAGCTCTGGGGTGACCTCTCCCAAATACCACTGTATGTCACCCCCATCCAAGCAGATTTCCTGTTCTGGCCTTGAAAGGAAAAACAGGGAAATCATAGGGAAATGGAGGTTTCTCAGCCTTGCACGTGGGGATGGAGTTGATGCCGGCAGCAGGGATGCTCAGGGAGGGATGCTGGGGGTGAAGGTTGGGCTGATTATTCATTCTTATTGCTGACAGCAGTGTGGAATTCTGCTCCCAGCACCCAAATTCAATCAGCCCTGGTACTAAACAAAGGAGCTCCCTGCTCCTTCCACAAACATTCTTCCAAAAGAAACCCAGCAGATGGGATAATGCTGATGGAGAGAATCAGATAACGGACACAATTGGAGTTGTTGCAGATGAATTAATTAAAGCGAAAATGATGTTGTGAATTTGGGTGCATTTCAGCAGCTGGGATGGGGATCCTGGGTACCAGGGCTGTGGACCTCTGCTGTGCTGGCTAATTTACACCATTCCATGACTCCCTATATCCTCCCCCTGCCCAAATATGTGCAATACTTGGCTATTTCCTTCCCTACCTTTGGCTTTTTAAATGATTCATGGCTTAAACCAGTTTTCTTTATGAGCTGCTTTCACACGTGTGAGGGAATTCAGCCTCCAAGAGGCTGGAACGTGTTTGGATGGAATTGCAGGTGGAGGAACAGAGTGTGAAGCAAAAAACACTCTTTTTGGCTCTGCTTGGACCATTTTGGAGCAAAATACACAGAGAAAGCAGCAGAGTCAGGGAGGTGGGATTACCTGGGAATCAGTGGCCTGAAGGTGACAGCATTTCTGTGCTTCCAGGGGCTGGAAACACCCTGGATTTGATTTGTTTTGGGAGGCATTCACCTGCCCCTGAGTAAATCCCCTACCCCATGTCATCTAATGGCTGTGGGGTCTGGGATGAGCATCCCTTGGGCAGGAATCAGCATCCTTTCTGTAGGGCTCAGCATCCCTTGGGCTGGGGTCTGGGATACCTGTGGGAATTTACAATGCCAGCTCAATGCCGTGTTTAAAAATGGAGTTGAAGTTGCTTAAATCAGCTTGATTAAACAAAATTGCCCCTCTGGGATGTGCTGCAGGCCCTGGGCTTGTGCAGCACTGTCCAGTCACCTTGGTGCGTTGGAATAACCCAGGGCAGGATCCAGCCCCGTGTTCCTGGATTTATTTATAACTCAGCCCTTGCAGAAACGGGGCTGGTGCCCTGTGGGTTCCATCCCCTGGAGAGCGGAGGCAACACGAATAGAAGGCTGTGCAATCAGCACGACCTCATTTCTGAGGAGCTCCAGGCCTTTTGCAGCCATTAATCAATTAGTCTGGGGCAGCCCTGTCCCTCTGGATGAATGATCTGTGATCTCTCCGGAGCTGGGGCCTCATTCCCATCTGGACTTGTGACCATGGCTTCCCCTGGCCCTGGGCAAGTGCTGAGACCTTCAATAAATCTTCTGCAGAATATTTAAAATTCAGGTTTTGCCTATAAATGAAAATCAGCCGCCTAATTCCAGACCAAACCCTTCCATGGATTCCCAGCAAGGAGGAAGATTTACAAACCCCTCCAACATGCTTGGAAATCCTGCACAAAAATCCATTGGCAGATAGGCAAGTCCTGCCCTGGATTTACAAATCAGGCCAATAAGTCCCAAATAAGAGGGTTTTCCTTGGCGGTTTGGCCTATGGAAGGGATTTAGAAGCTCCACAGGGAAGCACATGCCTGGGGATGTCTGACTGCTGAGGAACAGGATCTGATCCCGGCACAGCTCCTTGGGATGAGCCGTGACACCCGAAAGCTGCTGAGTCAACTGTTCTTAAGCCTTCCCCCGGCAGAGGGGATGCACAAACCAATTTCTCAGCAAAATTAAGGCAGAGAGGAGCTGAGTAAATAAACTTTGCTTTGATTGGAAGGCTCAGTGTGCTCTGCTGGCCCTGGGAGAGGCATCGGAGAGTACTGGAGGCTCCAAGGGAGATACCTCAGATGGTCCAGGTGTTCCCTGCTGCAGTGGAAACCTCCACATCCAATGGTTTCATTCCCAGCCATAACATATTTAAATGTAAAGAGTACTTAAATTCTGCCTGATGCATCTCATTTGCTGCTTCTGCTTTAGAGAGTGAGAAAGGGTGAAAATCCATTTCCATGGGGTTGGAGTAGACGGTGGCAGCTTTGTCTGGGAGCTCGGGCTGCCCAGTTTCTGCCCAGCAGCAATTCCAAGCTCTCACTGCAGGACAGTCCTAGGGAGGGAGGCTGAAAGGCTTCAGGGATGCCAGCACAAGGTGCCCAGTGTCCCTGGGGTTTCATACTGGTGTTACTGGTTGGTGCCATCACACCAGGGAGGCACGAGGGTGTGAGGCCACGGGAACTGCTCTGTGTTGTGGAACTGAGGGTGGGGATGGAGGGACGTGGGGCTTTCTGGTGGTCCCTGCACCAAACTGGGTGGCTGTTGGGTGACAGCAGGTCAAGGCAAGCCCTGTGGACAAGGTCCTATATCCCATGGACTGGGTCCTGTATCCCATGAATTGGTCCTTGCATCCCATGCTCTGGGTCTTCACATCATCCCATTTCCAGGTCTCAGCAGAAGAATTTTGGGGGGATACTGTGCTGTGCACCCAAAGATGCTCAGCTGAGTGCAGGACCCTTCTCCCTCCACTCCCTGAGGTGTAGGACTGAGGCTGGTACCTGCGTCACAACCTTCCCGTGGGACAGGGGCCCCCATTGTTGTCATCAGACTCCATCCCATCCCCCTGTGTTTTAAAGCCCTATTCTTTACTTGTCTCTCTGATAAGAAATGCTAATGATGTGATGAAATTGGATAGTTCCATCGCCTTCTCCTTCTAATGGAATTCTTGTGTTGGTTAATTTGCTGTTTTTAATGGGCTGATTGTTCTCCTGCCCTGGGGGAACCACGTGAGCCGGTGGCGAGTTTGGCTGTGGTCAGATGTGAGGTGGTGCTTGAAGACAACTGAACCTTGGTGCCCAATAATTGCAGAGCAATTTGAAGACAAGACCTAAATGTATAATTTATTGGTGCCTTGCTCATCCCAGTCACTCGCAGTGGCAGAGACTCTCCCTCACTCATCACAGCCTCCCTGGACCTGTACCCACCTCCCTGTGCATGGGAGGGAGGGATAAACCTGGAAAATTCAGGAGGATTTCCTTGCCTCCTTGGCCTCAGGACTGCTGACACCGCAGAGGGAGGTGGGTTGGGTGTGGAGCGATGCATAGTCTGGTATCTCACTGCTGGGATGAGGATTTGGGTGTGGAGTGACGCTGAACTGGGCATCCCATTGCTGGGATGAGGATTTGGGTGTGGAGTGACGCTGAACCGGGCATCCCACTGCTGGCATGAGGATTTGGGTGTGGAGCGATGCTGAACTGGGCATCCCATTGCTGGGATGAGGATATGAGTGTGCAGCGATGCCAAACTAGGCATCCCACTGCTGGGATGAGGATTTGGGTGTGGAGCAATGCTCAGCTATTTATGCCACTGCTGGGATGAGGATTTGGGTGTGGAGCAATGCTCAGCTGTTTAATGCCACTGCTGGGATGAGGATTCTGGCTCTTGGTAGGAGTGTGGTGATGGGGGTCAGTGAGGAAGCAGCCCCTCATCCCGGCTGGACCCACTGCCCGAGAAATGTTCGCCCTCAGCTCTGCTGTGCTTTGGTTCTGGGTGCCAAGGGGGTCTGGGGCAGCTGGGAGGGACACCCCAATCCTGGCACTGCCAGCTGGGAGAGTTTTCCAGCCACACAGCTCCCCAGGGCTGGATCCATCCCGCGGGATCCAACCAGAGCCCCATGACAGGGACAGAGGGTCACAACCAAGCGAGGACTTGGGAATAAATCCCTCCCTGGCCTGGCTGTCCCAGCAGTTTTCCAGACAACCTTTGCAGCAGCCGACGGAAGGCCATGCTGAGGACATCATGCCACGCTGGCTCAGGAATGTCCCCGTTTACTTCATTAGTTTGGATGCCAAAGTGTGTCACCACTGTCCCCTGGCCATGCCACGGGCTGGGCTGGCACCAGCGCTGCTCCCGAACACAACCCGAGTGGGATGCAGGCAGTGGGGGACAGGATGGAACCCCTGGGGACACTCCCTGCGACAGGTGACAGTGGTGATGGGGACCCAGAGTGGCTGATCCTTCACCCCAAAGCTGCTGCACTCAGGGATGGATCCATCCCTACAACACAGGGAGCGCAGGTGGGAGGCAGGGAGTGGTGTTGTGCGGAGCTTCCAGCATCCACATCCATCAACTCCCAATATGCCCAGCCCCTCCTGGGATTGGTGCCAGTACTGGGGGTGTTGGTGCTATTAGGAGCATTGGTGCTGATACTGGGAACATTGATGATGATCCTGGGAGCATTAACACTGATATTGGGAGCGCTGGTGCCCATACTGGGAGCACTGTTGCTGACACTGGGAGTGTTAGTGCCAATATTGGGAGCATTGATGATGATACTGGTACTGCTGGTGCCGATACTGGGAGCACTGTTGTTGATACTGGGAGCATCAGTGCTGATACTGGGAGCACTGGTGCCAATCTGGGGAGTGCTGATGCTGATGCTGGGAGTGTTGATGGTGATACTGGGAGCACTAGTGCCAGCTGTATTTGCCACCCTCACTGCCTGTGAGGCAGCCTCGGAGCCAAGCCCATTATCTCCCACAGACAATTAGCAGGAGCATTAATGGAATATATGCAAATGTGCAGTAATTGACCTGTGACTCCACGGTTCATGATGGAGAAGGATGAGCTCCAGATGCTTAAGGAGAGTCATTTAAGCTCCTTTTTTATATGCTGCTCTTCCTTGCCGAGCCTGGCAGGCTCCAGCCTGGGAGGGGAGGAGGTTAGGTGGCAGTGGAAACACTGGGGAGTGGGGACAACCCCCCAGACATGCTGTTTGCACCCCAAACCACCCCATGTTCAGCTCCAGCAGGCGGGTTTGTTCTGTCATGGAAGGGGAAGCTGTAAGATTCCTGTCCAGGGCCAAGTACCCTCAGGTCCACTGGACCACGGGGCTGGGGATGTTTGCCCTCCATGATGGGGCTGGACCACCCTCTCTGCCCATGTCAAGGTGCCATCTGCTCCTGTGTCCTGCACAGAGGTGCCTACACATGGAAAAGCCCAAATGCCAATCTCCTTGCTGGGCTGCTACTCTGAGTTTCCTCAGCCTTTACTCAGGCTGTGTTGGCTCCAAGGGAGCGGGTGGTGTGGGTTTGTGCCCACCACTGCTCAGACCCTGCCTGACCCTGAGCTCCACTGAGTTCACCAGGCAGAACCAGAGGTATTTGAATAACCACTGTGGGAACCCAGATTAAAATATTGATGTATAATTCATGCCATATGTTCCACCAATATTTTTCATTTAATCAACTGAAGACAGATGGCAGGAATACGGAGGCCATTAAACTAATGGTACTTTGTCTTTCCATTTATTTCTGTCTCCTTTCCTAAAATAAGATGAGACCGTGACAGGCAGCACACCCTGGGCATGAGACCATCCCTGGCACACTGATGTGTCAGCAGGATGTGATGGCACTGCCATTTCCCATGTGGTGTTATCGCAGGAAGGGCTGGAGCAAATTTTCCATAGCTGGGGGAAAAATATGGAGGAATCCCATAGCTGGAGAAATCCCATGAGGATTCCCATGAGAGAAGTCCAGCCTGGCTGAGCTGGAGGAGATTGTCCCTTCCCTGTCCTTCCTGTGCCAAGAGCCACCAGAGATGGCCCTGGATAGCCCTGGTGTTCCCAGGGCAGCAGGGAGTCCACCCCAGCTAGCAGGGTGGGAATGGGGATGGTCCTGGCTGGAGGATAGAGGATGGCATGACAAAAGCCTCCCTGGGGCCATGAGGGGCTGAAACACAGCCACAGGGAGAGTCACACATGAATGTCATGCTCCCATGGGATCTCCCAGCCCCGGGATGCCAGGTGCTGGAGAATCCACTGGCAGCATCCTCCTACCCTGTTGTCCATCCATGGATTTCACTTGGGGTGCTGGTGAAGAGATGTTTGGATCTAGGGGTGAAATGTGCATGTGCATGAGTGTGGGTGCAGAGCTCATCCTCCTGTGGGTGAAACTGGGAATTCTGCACATGTCCCAGAGCTGCCCTGTAGCTCCTCTCCTGCACAACAAGGGAGAGACCTGTGGGCTTTGTGGTTTGAGTTCAACCCCACACCCCTGTACCCACCAACATCGCTCCCACTGCACCCAGTTACCTGTCTGGGGGAAGTGGAAATGCCCCTTTCCAGGGCTGGAAGGCAATGGAGAGCCTGGGTGTCCTTCCTCACCCCACAGAGGGACAGGGACCACCATCCTCCCCGTGTCCTGGGACACTTTCCTGAGTGTGCCTCTCTCTGTTGGACTTGCAGGTGGAGATTTCTTGCCCTGGGAGTGAGCTGAATGGGGCTCCCTTAGACAAAGGGTCCCAGTCAGCATTCCATGCTCCAGACGCGTCCAGGGACTTTTCATTCTTTGTCTGAAAGGGCAGCGGTGCCGTTCCCATTAGAGCGATGCCTGACGGAGCCGGTGCCGCCGGCGAGCGAGGAGCTGCGGCAGCCGATCGGCTTTCAAATCACCTTCAAACCTCGATTTCCTCAACATGATCCCTCCATCGGCCCAGTCTCCGGGGCACAGCCGGGGGGCTTTGCCGGGAGGAGAATAACCCGGTGACAGCCAGCGCTGGAAAAGCCCCGGACACGACGAGGGGGCTCAAAATCCACCTTTCCCAGCGCTCCAGGACTTTTTAGACTCGGGCAGTAGCTTTGCACGGCCTCACCCTGCAGCCCCCACTGTGATTTCGGGGCACCCATCTGCTCTCTAGGATCCAGCACCAATCTAGAGGGGGTGAAGCCCTCCTTGGAGAATCCCCGGGGCCGAAGAGCAGCTTCCCCGCGGCGCCGGCTGCCGGGGGAGGGATGAAGACGCTATGGCCAAGCTATTAGTAAAACTCCAGCGGTACTTTCGGCGGAAACCCGTGCGGTTCTTCACGCTGCTGGCTCTGTACCTGGCGGCCGGCAGCTTGGTTTTCCTGCACTCCGGCTTTTCCGGGGAGCCCACGGTCCCGGGGAGCCCCCGCAGCCCCGCGGGGGGCGAGGGGCCGGGGCTGCCCTACCTGGGGGTGATGCAGCTGAGCCGCGGCTTCAAGGCAGCGGCCACGATCCCGGGGAGGGTCCGGCGACACGGCCCCTGGTTCAAAAGCACCTCCAAGGAACCGGCGGAGAGGGGAAAAGCCAGGGACAACGGCGGCACCCGGAGCCGGGCACTCAGGGGCAGGAGCGGCCGCGAGAAGGAGGAGGACAGAGGTAAGGGCTGGGGACACACGTGTGTGGGGGGTGGTCCCTTCTTTTTGCCTTTCCTAAGGGAACATCATGAGCCGGGGCAGTGGTCACTGAGCTGGTTTGGCTGTGTATGCCTGCCAGGAACACGTTCCCGAGGACGCACCACCAGGAATTGTGTATTTATTTATAAACCATGTGCATGTGCTACTCGAGCGCTGAGGTTTTCCCCCCACATCCCAAGGGACTCCCTGGGGTGCAGCACCTCCCTTTGGAGGCCACCAGTTCAGAGGATGTTTCCAGAAGGATCTTCTCCCTCCTTCCCTCTCTTCCCAAGTGCCAATAATCCACTTTTATTTTTCCGTCTTCACTCTTTCCCCCTTGTACATTACCAAGCTCCAAGTCATCCCTTGCTTTTTGGGAGTTGCAGCTGACGGGGTGCTGCACCCCACCTTCCTCCCATCTTTGGCTGTGCCAGAGGCCAAATTTGATTTTCATTGTGTTGGCTCTAATGAACACAAACCCCAGATTTATGGGCTGTTTGCACTGTTGGGGTGTTAAGGCAGAGGTTGGCTGTGATTCCCATGCAGGCATGGAAGTGCAAACAGGGCTGGGATTTGGACTGTGGAGTCAGGAGATCCCTGCCTGGCTGCTGCCTGTGGTGTCTGAGGTGTTGTCAAGTGGGTCCATTATTAATGACCAAGGATAAGCGAATGTAGTCGTTCCCATCGATTTTTAAAATGCCATCTATTTATCCTGCAGGCAGCCATACACAGCTGGAGCTGCACACTCCCACGGAATTCGGGTGGCTGGGAGCTGCCATCCTGTCAGGTTTGGCATCCCTGAGGTTATCCAGTCCTCTGGCACCCATGAGCACCCGGTGCCAGTCACCCAAACACCCCCTGTGTCCCCTCTCTGCTCTGCAGCCGCACTGGGGAAGGACCATCTCTGCCTGTGGCTGCTCATTCTCCTCTCCCAAGGTCCAGGATGTGGAAATGCATATCCATGGGGACCCCTAATTCCTGTTATGGTTGCACCAGTCCACACCCCAAATCCAGGCTTGCTCCAGAGTTGCCTCGTGGGCTGGGCACTTACAATTCTCTGAGCATCCCAGGCTGGGAGATTCAGCTTTCTGGACTCTTGATGGAGCAGGAGGTGTGGATGGAGAGAAGCAGGAACCCCCAACCCTGTGGTTTCACAAGGGTCCAGGCTTGGTCCCCCCCAACCTGGGCTGATCCCAGGGCATGAGGTGCTCCTCCTCAGCCACCAGCCCCACAGCAGGTAAAGTCCTCCATGCATGATCCAGGCTTGGAAACCAAAGGAAAAATATCTTGAGGTGCTTACAGGACTTTCTCCTGCTAAAATGAGCTGAAGATGGTTCCCCTCTTGTATCCCTGTGTCGAGGGGTCTCTGAGGACATTTCAGTGGTCACGTTGCTCTTAATGCAAATTGACATTTAGTGAATCCCAAGCAGATGGTCCCTGAGCTGTCAGACACCATAAGGACCCCGAGCAGGCTCCAGTCCAGGCCATATGCACCGTGTCCTCCACAATTAACCCCGTCTGGCACCGCCACCTCCTGTGCCCGACCACAGGGGACAGTGACGGGATGCAGGGCTGGGCTTCAATGGATTTAGCTGCTCCCATGTGGTCTGATCATTTCCCCCTTTTTAATCACTCCATGAGCATCTCGTCAGCTCCCGAGCAGGATGGTGTGGAGAAATTCTCCAACTCGAGAAATCCCACGTGCCCGCTGTGCCTGGTGTGCCAGCAGGGCTGGGGGAGCCTCAGGGGATGGGCTGAGCACCCCCTCGTTCCCCTGCTCTTCTCCAAAGCACCGGGATATCTGGCAGGAGCAGGCGGATTTAATGGTGCTGGTAATTAGGCAGGGGACAGCTTAACAAGGCGGCTGTGGAGGCTCTGCCACGTGAGATTGTTCCAGAGGGAATACGGCTCCGAAAGTCAGCTCTGCTTTCCTGAGTGTGATGTGCGGCTCCCTTCTCCCTCCTCCTCCTCCTCTTCCTCCTCCTCCCTCTGCCGGCAGCGTCAGGCCTGCCAGGGAATGGCTTCAGCTCATCTGCTTCCCCATGGGAAGGAGCATCCCCGTGGGAATGTGCATCTCCTGCCTCAAACCCGGGACAATTTTGAGGTAGTGAGGCAGGGGAAGCAGGCACTGTCCCCAGCCCTCAGCCACATCCATCCCTGCCTTTTACTGGACATTTCCAGCCATTCCCAGCTATGACACGCAACCAAGCAATGCCATGAGGAAAGGGGGAGCAGCCACTCCAGGCACGCAGCCAGAGCCATCCCTATATCCCTGGCTCCTGGAAGAGTGGGATGTTTGGAGAATTTAATGACAATTGCTGCGTTGATCTGTCTGTTCACATCCTTGTTTCCAATGTGCTCCAAAATTCTTCCTGATGCCATGTGAGCCGTGTGCTGGGGCAGCCCCCCCTCTCCTTGCAAGCTGTGCTGAACCCACCGCCCGCCTCTCAGCATCAACCCCTTCACTTCTGCCCTCTTATGTCCCTAATTATTCCAGTTGGCTTCCCAATAAGTAACAGCACACATATGTCAAGAGCAATGGATTGAAGGTAATGCACATCAGTCACCAGCTCGGTGCAAGTGACTGGAGAAATCCTGCCCCCGCTGGATCCGTCAGGGCTGGAATGTGCTGACCAGCCACAACCTGCCCAGCCCTGAGGAAATGCCACGTTCTGCTGGGAGTAATTGGGAGCAATGAGTTGTGGCCTTGGTGGTTAAAGTTATCAGGCACATTTTTCTCTGTCTTCCTCCTCCACCTTCCCCCAGGCTGGCTTGGGAAGGTGGTTGCAGCACTGGTAGTCAATGTGGGGGCCTGTATGGGGCACGCCATGGATGGGGTGTGCTTGGTGAGCTGGGTCAGATGTGGAATGCAGGGAGGAGGTGAAAAGTATTATCCCATAGTGTGGTTTTGAATTGGAGTGGCACAGATTAGATACATGGAACAAATAATTCCCTGTGAGGGTGCTGAGGCCCTGGCACAGGTTGTCCAGAGAAGCTGTAGCTGCCCCATCCCTGGAAGTGTCCAAGGCCAGGTTGGACGGGGCTTGGAGCAACCTGGGATAGTGGAATAAAAAGTGAATTATTGTTGTTATATTCACTGAGGTTGCACACCTGGAACAGGGAGTGAGGTGAACCGGACTGGCCTGGGCTTCCACACCAGTTCTACCATCACTGCTGGGCCAGTAAGACCCAGCCACTGGTCCCAAGTGCCATCCTCCCCTCTCCCTGGAGCACCCACTGGGTGTCTGGCTGAACATCCTCTGCCAGAACATGTTAATAGACACCTCATTAGCTGATTACTGATGGCTCGTCCCACAGCTCCCATACCCTGTTCTCCCGGAGCAGCAGTGGCAGTGAGGACGCTGAACATCCCTGGTCCAGCTCCACATCCCTGCATTGATCTAAGGCATCTCCCCGCAGCAAACACTCGGGTGGGAGCAGGAGCAGGGCACTAACAACGGTGCTAATGAGGGCACCTAACGAGGAGGCTGAGCAGGGACAGCTCATGGACCATCTCACTCCTAACAAGAGCCTACAGCCGCCGTGGAATGTCGCCGCAGGCACGCAGGAGATGGCTCTTTGTGCTCAGGTTATTGGGAAAGGATACATTTGTCAAATAAATGATTTTAGTGTGACTTCATTCAGCTCTGTTCCCTCTCTCCTGGCATCTTCATTTACTCTCAGCACAGGCATCAGCCTTTACTTTGCCAAGTGTCAGTGCTGGACAAACATCCTCCGCTCCCAGGCTGGGGCTGGGGAAAATGAGCCGCTGGCTGAGGAAAATGTGTGTTAAATGATATTTCTCCAGTCTGCCCAGCCCTGTGCTCCCAGCAGGGCAGGGTGAAGGGGATGGGTTATTTTCCTATGTAGCTCATCTTTTGGAGCAGCTTTGCTCAGCTTGGAGGCTAATGTGGAGGAAAAGGAGGAAGAGGAGAACCCTCAGCGCAGAGCCACAGGATTCCTTCTATCCATGAGGGTGCTCCTGGGCTTTAGCCACCTTTCCCTGTTTGTCGTACCCAGAGCACGTGTTTCCAAAGCAAACAAACAGGGAACATTGCGGCACATCCCTATTTAGGGAATAATCAAGAGGAGGTGGGAATGGGTGGGCTCAGCCACAGTGGGTTCTTACCCCCCTCTCCGCTCTCCACCCCCAGCACGATACATCGGCTGCTACGTGGACAACACTCGCCGGCGGACCCTGCGTGGGATGTCCTTCTTCGACTACAAGAAGATGACAGTCTTCCGTTGCCAGGACAACTGTGCCGAGCGGTAGGGCAGGGCACTGTGTCTCCAGGAATCCCTGCACACCTTCTCCACGAATCCCTACACAACATGTCCATCAATCCCTGCACAACATCTCTGTCAATCCCTACACACTGTCTCCATGAATCCTTGTACACCACCTCTGTCATTCCCGGCACACAGAATGCAATGCAATAATAGGATAGGATAGGATGGATTGGAATAAGATATGATAGGATTGAATAACAGGATAGGATAGGATAGGATATTTTCAGTTGGAAGGGCCCTACAATAATCACTAGCCCAAAAATTAACCCTTGGGATGCAGTGCTGCTTCCAGCACTGGCCATGAGCAGGCTGTGGCACGGATGCTCCTTCAAAATCCCCAGGGAGTCCCCTGTCCCCCTCTCCACAGGGGGTATCCCAGGAATGTCTGAGCCCCCCATCTCCCTCTCCACAGGGGGTACCTCTATGCAGGACTGGAATTTGGCGCCGAGTGCTACTGTGGGCACAAGATCCAGGCGTCGAACGCCAGCGAGTCCGAGTGTAACATGGAGTGCAAGGGGGAGCGGAGCAACACCTGTGGTGGGATCAACCGCCTCTCCATCTACCGCCTGGAGCTGGCCCAGGAATCCGCCAGGAGATGTAAGTCGGTGGCATCCACACAGCTCCTGGCTCAGCCCTGGAATGGGGGAACCCCTCGTGGTGCTGGAGGGGTGATCCCAACATCCCTGTGCCATGTAAGCTGGGTCGTGGCTCAGTAGGAGTGGTTTGAGAGAGGTTTGGGTCTGTGTGGGGGGGGGGTAGTTTTGCTCCTGCAAACCAAAGGAATCCCCCTGTGAGGAATGCTGCTGGATGGGGCAGGTTGGAACAGGGATCCTCAAGGACCCCAGTGGAAATTCAGGGCATTTTGGGGGACTTCAGGACACGATCTCTTTCCTGACCATCAGTGCATTCAGTGTGTGCTGCGGGATGAAGGATGTGCGGGAGCTTCAGACAGAGCCGAGGGTGCTCCCTGTCAGAGTAGCTCGTTTAGCTCCCAATTAGGCAGCTCTATAATTACCCACATTTTCTACTTGTCTTTCCTCATTCCCAAACAGTGGGAAAGAGGGTGGAGCAATCAGAGCTCCCATCACCAAGAATCCTCAGTGGGGCTGAGGTTGCCCAGGTACCGGGAGTGGTGGGATGGGACCCCTCAGGGCACAGATCCCGGGGCGACCAGCCCAGCCCCAGTCCTGCAGTCCTCTGTTTCCACCCCTCCTGCAGCTCGGGATCACAGAGTTGATAAAAATAGCGAGGCAAAAATAAACCCGACTTTGCTGCCGGGGTTTTGCTCTGATTTTGCACCGTAAGCAGCCGGGCGAGCGCGTCAGCCAACGCGGCTGCACCGCCGGAGGGGGCCGGGAGCCGGGGAAAAGCCGATGGAGCGGCGGGAGACGGGAATGCTGCGTCACGCAGAGGCTCCTGCTCCCGAGCCTGGGGCACACAGGGTGGCAGCGGTGCCATTTTGGAGTGCAGTGATGTCATTTTTGGGGTGTGGTGGTGTCATTTTTGGGGGGCAGTGGTGCCAGGATCACTGTGGCCTCTTTCCCTGGTAGATGGCAGTGCCATATTCCGGGGGTGCTTCCGCCGGCCGGACAACGTGTCCATCGCCCTGCCCGCCAGCCAGCTCATGCTCAACATGTCTGTGGACAAGTGTGTGGACTTCTGCACTGAGAAGGTACTGGGGCAAAGATGCTGGAAGGATGTTGAAAGGATGTTGAAAGCGTGCTGGAAAGGGCTGGAGTGAGCTAGAAGGATGCTGAAATGATGCTTGAAGGGTGCTGGAATGATGCTTGAAGGACAGTGGAATGGGCTGTAAGGGTGCTGGAATGATGCTGGAAGGGTGCTGGAATGATGCTGGAAGGGTGCTGGAATGATGCTGGAAGGGTGCTGGAATGATGCTGGAAGGGTGCTGGAAGGATGCTGGAATGGGCTGGAAGGATGCTGGAATGGGCTGGAAGGATGCTGGAATGGGCTGGAAGGATGCTGGAATGGGCTGGAAGGATGCTGGAATGGGCTGGAAAGATGCTGGAATGGGCTGGAAGGATGCTGGAATGGGCTGGAAGGATGCTGGAATGGGCTGGAAGGATGCTGGAATGGCCTGGAAAGATGCTGGAATGGCTTGGAAGGATGCTGGAAGGATGCTGGAATGGGCTGGAAGGATGCTGGAATGGGCTGGAAGGATGCTGCAAACCAGCCCACACCGCACAGCGGGACCAGGTCAGCGAGGACAGGCATGAGGGGCAGAGGAAGGATCTGCCACAGGGAACAGGGGCAGTGCCACTGGCTGCCCTCCACGTGCTCATCCCTGCAGGAATACCCGCTGTCGGCCCTGGCAGGGACCTCCTGCCACTGCGGATTCCCCACGACGCTGTTCCCGCTGCACGAGCGCGAGGACGAGCAGCTCTGTGCCCAGAAATGCCCCGGGGAGGAGTTCGAGAGCTGCGGCACCGCCGACTTCCTCCTGGTGTACCAGACCCAGGTGCAAGGTGAGCTGGGACAGGCAGGGACCACTCCAGCACCCTTTTCCCACTCCCTTCCTAGGAATGCCAGCGGAAAGGGAGTGTGAGCTCACAGCATCTTCCATTAAAAATTAGCATTTCTTTGAATTTCCTGGGAAATCGGTCCTCCCCTGAACAAACAGCTGTAGTTACTGCCTGACTCAGCTGCAGGGAAGAGCAGTTTTCCATCTGCCTCTGGCAGGATCCCTCCTTGCCAGGGCTTTTCCCATCTCCTTGGCACTGGCTGGTGAACCCACAGAGGGTTCACCATCCAGAGGGGATGAGCTCCAGGGAATAATATGGGGGGGGGGGAAAAACTGTGACGGGGCAGAAATTCCCCAGGATGCTGCACAGAGAGGGCTCCTGTCCTCTGGCACTGGGACCATGGAGACAGGGAAGCACAGGGAAAGGGGAAAACTTTTACTGGGAGAGGAAAGGGCTGAAGGGAGCAAGTGAGGACCCAAATTCAGGTAGTTTTGGTTCAGAGCAGGTCAGTCTTGTCACGATCCCGCCTTCAGTGTTTGAGGCCATGCTGGAAATGTTTGTTCATTCATCCCTATAAAAAGCAGGAACGTTGCTAGGCACACGCATCCCTGTTACTCACTCTTCCCTAAGGATGCAGGCAGCAAGGAGCTGGTAATGGCAGAGAACTATCTTCTCCTTGGGATTTTTTGGGGTGTTTAGGACTCCTTGAGGTGTTCAAGACCTTTTGGGATGTCCCTCTGTGCTTTGGGCAGGGCACCTTTCCTTGTAGCATCCGCCTCCTCACTGCTGCCCCTCCATCCTCGCGGGAGGCAGAGGGACATCCCTATAGGAAAACCATGTTTCCATGACACATTCCTGATGTGCCATGGCTGGTTCTCACTGCAGACAACCGTTGTATGGACAGGAGGTTTCTCCCCACCCGAGCCAAACAGCTGGTGGCCCTGGCCAGCTTCCCTGGAGCTGGCAACACCTGGGCACGGCACCTGATCGAGTTGGCCACCGGCTTCTACACCGGCAGCTACTACTTTGATGGGTCTCTCTACAACAAAGGTGAGAGGGGGGGTCATTGCTGGGAGTGCACCAGTCCCACCTGAGCTGGGAAAGGTCCTGGTGACACCCTGTGGGTCTGCAGGAAGGGGAAAGCAGGACTGGGTGTGAGCGATGCTGCTCCATGGGGTGGTTGGACTGAGGGTGTCCTGGTCAGATATTAGGAGGAAATTGTGAGGGTGGTGAGGCTCTGGCAAGGGTTGCCCAGAAAAACTGTGGCTGCCCCATCCCTGGAAGTGTTCCAGGCTAGGTTGGACAGGGCTTGGAGCAACCTGGTCTAGTGGAAGGTGTTACTTTCCAAGGGGGTTGGAATGAAAGCTGTAAGGTCCCTTCCCAAACCATTTTGGGATTCTGGGATTCTGATAACCCACTTCATTGCAAGGGGAAGGAAAAACACCAGTTCCCCTGTTTTATAACCTTTTACAACAGTTTTATTTGTGGACCTTGAAGATTTCTCCTGTTCCTCCTCCCCCTCCCCCACCTTTTAGAGGAAATCCTCTGCTCCTCCTTGGCTGTGGTGAAGCTGGGATTTGTGCCTGGGGTACTCACAGAGCTGGTGGGGTACTCCCTAAACCCCTGTTTGCCCAACACCACAGGAATTCCTTTGAATTTGCCAAACCCAGACTTCCAGAGATAGAAATACTCAGCCCTGATTGAGGGAGCGTAGACTGTTCCAGCCCCTGGCACCCGGTCCAGGGTGCAGCCACATTTCAGGGAGTGGAGCAACCCTGGGAAAAAGCCTTGTCTGGGTTTTGCTCACCCACCCAAGCGTAGGTTATGTGTTAATTCCATGTCAGAGGGGCCAGGAGGTATCCAGGCAACTGGCAGGTCAACCAGCACAGCCCCACGTCGCCCGGCACAGCCCAGAGCAAATTACACTTCTATAATTGATGTCATACAGCTCCTTCCAGCTCATCTCCCCCTTGGCTCTGCTCCAGGTCGTTGTGCTTTGCAAGGATTGAGAGGGATGCTGGACTCAGCCCTGATGCTCCATGCAGGGCACAGGGGGTGGTGGTCCCCTCTGTGAACCCCTCATGGCATCATCACAGCCCTGGGCTCCTCCACAGCCCCACAAAAAGGGGGGTTTCCCCCTTCTTAGTTTAATGGGAGAGTTTAAATGCTGTGGTCAGGGAGATTATAGCTATAAAATATGTTCTTGACCCCCCCAAAACAAGCAAGAGAGCTGAGCATGGCCAGGGAGATGCAGCTCTGAGCAGCCCCTGTGCTGGTACCCACCCTCTCACGAATTTTATATGACTCATAACTTGGGCAAATAAATGATTTCCATCTGGGAGAGGGATGTAAATCCTCCTTCACGGCCCAGCTGCTTTTATCCAACTGCAATCTGATATCTCTGAGTCGTTCCCTTTCACAGAATCCTGGGATCATTTGGGTTGGAGAGGACTTGAGATCATTGAGATCTATTCTCCCAGCACTGCCAAGGCCACCACTAACCCATGTCCCCAAGTGCCACAGCCACATGGCTTTTAAATCCCTCCAGGGATGGTGACACCACCACTGCCTTGGGCAGCCTGTGAAGGGCTGGACAACCCTTTCCATGAAGGAATTTTCCCTAATATCCAACCTGAACCTCCCCTGGCACAACTTGGGGCTGTTTCCTCTTGTCCTATCGCTTGTTACCTGGGAGAAGAGATCGAGTCCCACCTGGCTCCACCCTCCTCCCAGGGAGCTGTGGAGAGCAATAAGGTCCCCTCTGAGCCTCCTTTTGTCCAGGCTGAGCCCTCCCAGCTCCCTTTTATTATTCCCACTGGGCTCTGTCCCGGCAGGATTCAAGGGTGAGCGGGACCACTGGCGCAGCGGGAGGACGATTTGCATCAAGACCCACGAGAGTGGCCAGAAGGAGATCGAGTCCTTCGACTCTGCCATCCTGCTCATCAGGAACCCCTACAAGGCCCTGATGGCCGAGTTCAACCGCAAGTACGGGGGACACATCGGCTTCGCCGCTCACGCCCACTGGAAGGGCAAAGGTAGGCCAGGGGTTGGGATCTGATGGGAGAGCTCCAGCCTGGCCACCAGAGCTGGGAAGTTGGTGGTAAAGCCCAGCAGAGCCTGAATTGGGTCTCCATTGGGGAATCCTGGGCTGTGCCATCACTTTGGGGTCACCATGTCCATCTCCTTGCGTGACCCACAGCATTGTCTTGCATGGCCGAGGGCTCCCGCACTGGGTGGGATGGGGTGGGATGGGATGGATTTGAATGGGGTGGGATGGGTTCAGTGGGATGGAACAGATTAGAATGGGGTGGGATGGGATGGGACGCAATGGGATGGAACAGCAGGACCACGCTGCCCTGGGTGGGGCCAGAGCAGGGGTGGGCATCTCCTCTCCCCAGTGTCATCAGAGGGAGTGGTGGCTGTCACAAGCCCATCCCTATGGACAAGGTGGTATCCGGGTGGGATTTCCGTGTGCCCGGCTGCTCCAGAGCCACCACCTTTCCCATGCACAGGCATGTTGTGCAGGCTGGTTAATTACAGCAATTTACAAATTGCTGTTGTGGGATTGACTTCATTGGAAAGAGTTAAAATATTTAGCTTGATTGAACATCTGCTACCCTTAATTCTGAGTTTATTTAAGGGGAGCTTTTGCTGCTGTGACTGTTTTGTGTCTGGATTTTGTTATCTCCATGTGCTCACAGAGCCAGAGACAGCCCAGCCCTGCTCTCCCCATCCCATAAAACCAGGAGGGAGTGATATCCCCCAATCCTTGTCTCCCTGCGAAAGTCCCTGGGCTGCCATTGCCCCACCATGGTGGGCCAGGAGCCTCTTGGTAGATTTTATCCCTATCCAACTGCACATAGAGCTGGAGAGGGGATGTGAGACCATCACTCCAGCACCACAGGGACCATCCTGACTCATCCCAATCCCAGCTCCCTCCCCAGCCTGTCCCATGCCTCATGCCTCCAAGGGGAGGGGCAGGCCAGGCAGAGGGGACCATTCCCTCTGCCCAGCACCTTCCCATTTGGATGTGCAACAAAATACATCACCAAATTCTTTCTGGAGGATGTACAGCATAACTAGGTTAATTGTCAGAACTTGCTGGGAAAGATGGAGATTTTCCATTGTTTGGTTGGTGAGGCCCATTTTGCTGATCTCATCTGGGCTCAGCCTGGGTAGATTCTTGGCCATGGAGGAGGAGGGTCCCATCCGCAGTCTTCCCTGCAGCCCAGCTGTCCAAATAATTTCCTTCTCTCAAGAACTAATTTGGGGGCAAATTTGGGAAAAAAAGCACCATGACCTCTCTCCAGCCTCACCCTCAGGTGCTGGTGCAGGGAGGTGGGATTTCCTTCCCCCCCATTCCCAGCCCTGCAGAGACCAAACTCCTGTTTGGTTCCATGACGTTAATTTTACGATATCCCTGGAGCGGTTCCAAAGCAAAGTTTTATGTGATATGATTACACAAGGTGAATTGTCCTGGATCTGCTTAATGAAACAGATCCTGTGTTTAATGATTCCTCAGGGAATTAAACCTAGCTCAGCAATTAATCAGGCATTGGTTTTGTGGGAAGGACATGAGGAAGAGGCCGATGTCCAGAGCTTTTATGTGTCGTGAATGGGTCTGTGTGGCACCATCGGGAGAGTTGTGGCTCATTATTGATGTTTCATTACCCCTTTTACCACCTGGTTTCTATGGGAGGATCAGTTAGCCAGCAGGATAACTGAGAGATCTCAGCAGGGGTGTGGGAGGGCACAGGGCACACCCACCCACCCACTGTGTCCTCTGCTCCTTCTTTCCAGAGTGGCCGGAGTTCGTGGCCAACTATGCGCCGTGGTGGGCGACCCACACCCTCGACTGGCTGCGCTACGGCAAGAAGGTGCTGGTGGTGCACTTTGAGGACCTGAAACGGGACCTCTTCGTGCAGCTGCAGCGGATGGTGGGGCTGCTGGGCATCACTGCCTGCGAGGACAGGCTGCTCTGCGTCGAGGGCCAGAAGGACGGCAACTTCAAGCGATCCGGCTTGAGGAAGCTGGAGTACGACCCCTACACCCCCGAGATGAGGAAGATGATCAGTGGCTACATCAAAACAGTGGACACGGCTCTGAAGCTCCGGAACCTGTCGGGGGTCCCGGACGATTATTACCCGAGATGATGGTGATGACGGCGGGGGGACCTGACCCTGCTCCCGGCCTCTGCCTAATTCCACCCAGTGGGTGGCTCTGCTTTTAATTCTCCATCTGCTGCTATAGCTGTTGATCAACTCCCTGCATGAGCGACGAGTGGTCCCCAGCCAGCGCTGAGCTTGTTTGGCCATCACAGACCCCGGCAAGGCAGCAGCGCCGAGGGGACACGGGTGCCTTCACCACCACAGGGTTCCTGCTCCATCCCACTCCTGTTCCGGCTGCCACAGCCCTCCTTGGAAGTGCAATGGGTTTTATCCGTGGTCCTTGGAAGTGCCCTGGGTTGTTTGTGGTCTCCTTGGGCTGGCTCAGGGACACAGGCCATGCCTGATGGACCCGGTGCCACTGGAGCTGAGCTCCCAGGGGTGGGTATCCCCAAACTCCTCTCACTCCATGGCCAGCCCTGGGAGGCATCTGCTTGTCCCTGCATGGAATCCATCAGCCTTAGGCCAAGGGGTGGTATTGCGTGGGTGTTGCTCCCACGGATCCCATCATTCCGGATGGGAATCAGGAAGGCTGTGTTGGGGAGAGTAATGTCCCCAAACAAGGTGGCTGTGCCCCCATGAGCCAGCCCTTGGCTCCCTTGGCTCCCTGGAGCAAGGCTGCATTCCCCGGTGCTGCCCTAGCACCAGGCGACATCACTGCTCCAGCCCTGGAGGAGTCCATGACCCCCACCTGGGTGGCTAAAGGTGGGATCTCCCCCTTCCACGGGGATGATGCTCAAGAGCAGGACGTTGGCCCTGGACAGAAGAGCTTTTGCAACCCAGGAGCTCATCTGTGCCTCATTTCAGGAGCTCACGAGCCAGAACAGCCCCCCAGCAGCAGTTTTGGGGGCCAGGAGCTGCAGTGGGGAGCAAACCCTGGGGCTGAGCCCCCCCTGAGCCCCAACCCAAACCAAAGGATCCCGTGGGCACAGGAAGGTGCCGTTTCCAGGCTGGCTTTGTGCAGAGCTGCATGTGATCCCCAGCCATCCCCTCATCCCACGCTGCCCTCCCAGCCTCTCCCTGTCCTGGCTTTGCCCCAAACAAGCTCCCCCAATATTCCCAACCTGTGAGTTCCTTTTGGGTGTAGGTGCAAAAGCCATATATTGTACGCAGCCTTTTCTAGATTAGATGTTGAACAATTGGCTTTTAACTCTTGATCTTGATAGAAACACAGGCACACGTCAAATCGAGACACACCACTCGATCTATATTTAAAGAGAGAAGAAAATTCCATGGAGAAAAAGGAGAATTTAAATAAAAATATATTTTTCTAATGTGCTTGAGGAGCAAACACGGGCTGGGGGGCTCCTACTCCCTGTTTCTTTTGCACGGAGGTGGGTGAATGTGTTCAGAGGGAGCAACCGCCCTGATTTTAACTCTTCCCTTATCAAATGGCTGGAGGTTTTTTGGGAATGGAGCTGAGCCCACGCTCCTTCACTCACCGCAGCCCTGGGGCTGTTTACCTCGGTCAGAACAAATCCTCAGGTCAATCCAGCTATTAAAGGAGAGATTTTGTTGCTATTCTGCCTCCCCGTGTGTTTGTGGGGCCACCTGAGCACCCCCTACCCATCCCAGACCAGAGTGTCCCACAGGATACGGCTCCTCTCCCCCACCTTTAATCCCAACAATGTGATTTCTGTATTTAAACCACTGACAACAGAACCAAAAGGGCTCCTTCTTGGGAGCTTTAGTACCTTTAGAGTGTCCTTCAGTACCTTGTTGGGGTCCATGGGGAGATTCACTGCAGGCTTTATTCCTGGTGCCTCCCAACCTTCCTCAGCGTTGGAGCAAGAGCAGGTTCGGTGCAATTTATTCCTTATTTCTGATCAGGAGTTGGTGAAATCTCTTTTTTTATAGCAGCACTGGGTGTGCAGTGATGAAGACACACGTCAGGCGTGATTTGTTCTGACAGGCCGTGGCTGCCAAAGGGGCAGCATTCCCTTCCGCCCCTCGGAAATAATTAAACCCCAAAAGCCAATTAATCTCGGAGATAAAACAATTAAGAGCTGGCATTGCGTGCAGCCAATGTGCTCAGAGCCTGGGCTACAGCTTGTCAGGAGGAAGGGGGGGCGTGGGGAGGGGGACCCCACATCTGCCCCACCGCCCCCACAAACCCCTTCCCAACCCACGGCAAAAGGATTGATGGAGCTCCCTGAGCACCAGCAGATTCAACTCCCCTCTTTTATTTTTTTCCTCCTGCCTTTATTGTACCGCAATTGCTTTTTTTTAGATTTAATTTGCACTGAAATGGAGCACTTGGAAGTCATTAGGTCCCTGTCAGCGTGTGCTGCACATCTGGCTGCACCTCTGGATTAGGGGGGGTGTCCCTCCTTCCCTTCCATTCCACTGACGCAGGAGCAGCTTCTCCCTCCTGCCAGGAGCTGCTGTCCCTGCACGCACGGAGCCGAAGCTTCATGCTCTCATTTATTTTTATTTATTTATTAAATGCCGGGTTATATTTTTACCACGTGGGACTGGCACGCACTAATAAAATCTCCATTCCCCCTGGAAAGAGGAGCCAACCATCCTTCCTGCATCATTTTCCTGTGCAAAGCTCTTGACATTTAATAGCCTCCCTGCTCGGCTGCCTCTGTAATGCCATTAGCCCGGGGTAGGCAACACTTAGCCTTTCCATGAGGACTGGAAAAGCAAGGAATCTTTCTGCTTGACTCAGCCCCAGCGAGCCCTGAGCAATCCCTGGGTGGGCACAAACATCTCGCCCGGCCCCATGTGGGGTTGGGGGGATCCTGACCCCCCTCCCTGGATTCCTGCACTGAAAATCATCTATTTCCATCAATCTCTCATCCCTGGGAGTGTTTCCCTCCCTCCCGGTCCTGCGCTGGCGGAGGCTGCAGCGTCCTCCCTCCTGGGCTGGATGGGTTTCTCAGCGGTTGCTGTGGCAACGGCGGCTGCACCAAAACCGCCTGCATTTCCCCCAGTTCTGTGTGGGTTTTGTGCTCAGCGGTCCCTGCAACAGCGGCTGCAGCAGAATCACCTGCAATGCCCCCAATTCCGGGGGAGTGGGTTTTGTACTCAGTGGTCCTTGTGGTGCAGGAGATGATTCTGGAGATGATGACCAGAGCAGCTCAGGTTGGGGTTCCCTCCCTCATCAAAGGCAGTGGAAGCCCCTCTGGGGTGAATTCAGGGGGTTCTGGGCAATGACCCCAGCGATGCTGGGGGGCTCAGAGCAGCTCGGAAGGAAGGGGCTCCCCTTCCTCCCAAATTAAATCCCATGAAGTTACTGCTGCATTTAAATGAGAGGGAAATCACCCACCTCAGCAGCACCACCCAGCAGCACTGTCACAAAAGCCCCTTAATGGGGAGATGTGTCATAAATCCAAGAGCAGCAACATCCATCACTGATAAACCCAACATGCTTATTTATCAGCTTTGCTATTTTCCCCCAAATTTACAGCTGACAATCTGCCTAAATACAGCAGAGATTATTTAAACATGGCTCCAACCTGCCTGGCTCTGAGGAAAGGGAGAGGGTAACGTGTTTATTCCTTTTTTTTTTTTTTTTTTTAATTCCAACTCCAAATAAAGGAGTGATTTATGGGTGAGGTAAAGCATGGCTTTATTTCAGGGCCATGACAGCCAAGTGAAAAAGAGCCGTCATTAAGGCCGGTAATGTGCTCCACAGAAATGGGATTGGAGTATTCCCAAGTCATTTCTCACATGGAATGAGACCCAGCCCCAGGTTTGGAGGGGTGGGAAGAGGACATGGAAAGGTATGAAGTAGGTTTGGGATGTGCTCGGTGAGGACTGGTCCTGCCCAGGCTCCTGGTGGGCTGCAAAAGCATCTGGGTCTGGGGGTGCTGAGCTCCTCAGCACCATGGGATCATGGGGTAGGGAGGGGTGGGATGGTTGGGGAACAGGATCTGGGGTTGGGGATGGGGGGGTCACAGGGTTGTGAATGGGGGTTCTGGGCTGAGGGTCAGGGTGTTCCTGGGATGTCCCAGGGCTGGGGATGGGGGGTCCTGGAGATTGGGGTCCTGGGATGAGGATGAGGGTCCTGGGCTGAAGGTTTGAGTCCCAGGGCTTGGGATGAGGGTCCTGGGATGGGGGTTGGTGTCCCAGCTCCAAAACCTGCTGCTCTTCCCCCACAAGCCCTGACCTACCCTAAGCTCATGATCCCCACAGCTGCCTTAATTGCAGGTTTAACGGGGTCAGTGGCGGCTCTGCATCCCACTCACCCCTAAACTCTGAGATGCTAAACCCTCTGCACCCCTAATTACCAATTTCACCAATTTCTGCCCCAAAAGGGGCTGGGTGGTCACGCTCAGGCCAGCACAGAGCTGGGACACCAGCCCTGGAGCTGCAGCTCCCACTGAGCCCCTTCCCTGGATGCTAATTCCAGTTTGTGCACGTCCCCCTGGAGCTGGTCATTAACCTCCTGCTGTCACTAATCAAGAGCACTTCGTTAATTCATAGAGGACTTCATTAATTCATAGCTAAGGACATCTCCATCTGAGCGGCCCAGGGGGATCAGGATCACTGGGATGCATCCAAGGATCCTCAATTTAATATATTGGACCTTCCCCTCACCAACACGGCAACCTGAGCCCCCTCCCCTCCATGAACAAAATAACCAGCACTGCAAAAAAAAAAATGGAAAGCTGACAGGATACACCTCCAGTACCCTGTGAGATTCCTGCTCCTGCAGGATTTAGGCAATATCAGAGGAATGGGGATAATATTGAGCTGCTTTTGTTTGCCACTGCAAAAAAGGGAAGAAAAAAACTGGCTGAAGGGGCTTGAGCTGCTGGAGAAATATTTTTGTCCTGTTCATATATATATATATATATATAAATTTTTAATGTTCCCTTTGTGATCTGTTTGCTGTGATCAGTGGGTGACACAGGAACAGGAATCACTTATATTCCCTGGGGATTTATCGCTATTTCCTGGCTTCTTCAAAATCTGGGAGGTTACAGGGCCCAGCTGCAAAAATTCAGTGGATTTTTGCCTTTTTTCTCCCCATTCTCACCCCAAACCCTGCCAGCATGAGGAGAACCAGAAGCAGGAGGGGATGGAGCAGCAATACTGGTGTCTGGTGGATGCTGGGATGGAGAACTGGGAGCCCACTGGGAAGCAGGAACCAACCCCTTCCCTGCTTCCCTGTCCCCCCAAAACAGCCTCAAGGACCAGGGGGAGTGGGCATTGAGGGGTCGTGGGGTACAGGAGGTGATGGGGAAGAAGCCCCTGCTGGGGGAATGGAGGGAGATCCCACAGACAGATCTCACACAGGGACCAACTGAGCACTGGCATTAATAATTCCTTGTTCAATTTGGAATAACAGAGCATTTTCTGGATGTGATCCAACAGGGATCCACATGTGGACACGGGGAAATTATGCTCTTCCAGCTGCTTTTTACACACAGACACGTGTTTTTTTTTTTTTTCCCTAAAGAGCCATTTGGTCTTTTCAGGGACAAATTAAAGTGGGAATCCCCCGGAGAACATCTTTGGGACATTTCCCATCCAAGAGGCTCAGAGCACCACACTCCCATCTCAGTCACTCAACCCCCAGCCCTTCAACCAACCAACCCTGCTCCTGGCCACTTTGAGAATTCCAAAATCAATGGCAGGGATCAGGAATCCACACTGGGAAGTGACTGCTCAGTGGAAAACCCTGGGACCCTTCCCACTCCATGTAATGATCTCCAGCACATACCGGGGTATTTTTATGGAAAACAGGTTCTTTTATTAAATAAGTAAACAACTACAAGGATGAACTCAAACATTTGGGACACTTGGGATTCCCAAGCTGTCATTATAGTGATGATTTAACCCCAGGTTAAGTACCAAGTCACTGCTTTTTTTGGAAAGCTGTTTGCAGGAATAATAGATGAGCTTGCAAAATCTAGCCACCAAAATTAGTGAGGAGCATCCCTGCTCCAGCATCTGCCATGGTTATGGATTGTGCACTGGTTTTAGGGGAAAAAAACATGTGGATTTGGGCTGGGAGTAGCCCTGGGCTTGGCCACAGGACACGGTGCAGCCTAAGAATGTGGCATTGCTCCCTGGGGAAGCAGCTACTTCCCAGCTCCCAGGAGATATGGAAACACCTGGAGCCAGGTGCTGCATGTCCTACAGCCCCCTGTGTAGTGAGAGCAGCATCCAACAGGTGAAGTCACTAATTTTACATTAATGTCCCATTAATTTCCTTTATAAACCTCATCCCGTGCTGCATTTACCTTCGAGGCTCAGGCAGGATATTCTTAATTTTCAGGATAAATCTCCCACTTTTAGCAGACTGGATCCACAGTGGTGGGAAGGAGGTCACCCCTCTACCCTGGCTTTGGGAACAAACTTGCCCCAGCACAACTCACACCATCAGCAGCACCAAAACTGCATCCAAACACACCAGATCCATCAGGATCCCTGTCCCAAGGCACGGATGCTGCAGGCAGCCTCATCCCAGGGAAGGATAGATCCAGCTCCCGTGGTGTGGCTGTTCCCCTCTCCCCATCACACTAACGAGGTTATGCAGATCAAGGCAGAGCAGGGAGGCAGTGCCAGGGTGGAGGGGATGCCTGATAATCCCTCTGAAATCCAGCTCCCGCTGCAGCATCTGCTCTGATCCGCAGCGTTCCCGCAGCTCAGGGCAGCAGCTCAATTACGGGGGCTTTGTGGTTCAGTTTGTACCTGTCTGGCACGATCTGCAGCCACCAGGAGCCCGTAAATATCTCTCTGCCTCTGCCTGGGAGCTGCCTCTTCATGTTTTTTTCCGTTTTCTGATTTTCTAGAAATGCTATAAATAAATATTTCAGCCTTTGTGGGCACCTGTGAGCAGACTTTCAATTGCCAGCGTGTCAATCCCTGCACAAAGCTCCTGTGGGGACCTCCTGAAGTGTCCCTGGTGCCACTGGGGCTGCCCAAACCCAGCTCCAGGGCTCCTCACTTACCTGGGAGAGAGAGGCTGTGGGTGACATGGAGAAACCAGCACGTAAATAAGCCTGACACCAGTGTCATAGTCAAGAAGCCCTAATGGAGAAGGAGCTCCCAGATTAACTGTGTGTGAAATTGGATGGAGGCAGTGGCTTAGCCCACCCTTCAGCTCAGAGATTGCTGTGTGGCGGCAGAGTCTCCCACGAGACTCCCAGAGTCTCCCAAGATGGGTTTGCTGCCTGGTTGGAAGAGAGAAAATCATCCCATAGGACCAATCAGTCCCACCAGGGAGCTGCTGTCAATGGAGCCAGTTCCCAAGGACATCTGGATGCAGGAGAGGAGAGCAGGTCCTTTGCAGGAGCTCATTCCCAGCCCCTGGACCCATTCCCTGGTGCCAGTCAGGCCCTTTGCAAGGAATCACAGGGACTCCTGGTCCCAAACATCAAATCACTCTGCAAAATGTACCGTGTGGAACGCGCCCATCAAAGGGAGAGTTGTTCAAAATACACTTCAAATTGATCCTTCCCTCTTTTTTCTCTCAGTTTTCCTCATCAGTGACCCTGTGCACGAGCCCAGTCCCCACCCCCTGGGTCTGGATCACTTAGAAGACATTTGAGACTTCCCAGTTCATTGAGGTGGGATATTCAAAGCTAGTATGAGGACACTTCCCAGGGCCTCTCAGGGTGCAAAGTGCTCCCAACAGCTACAAACACGTTGCACTTGTACCAAAATACCTCAGGATTTAACACAAGTAGCCAAACAGAGGAGTGTCCCCAGTCTGGCCATAGCAGGTATTACCTGTGGTGGTGCCCACCCAGCACACATCTCGGGAGGTGCCTTCCCACACGTGTCCCCCACTCCATCACAATGTCTCTGGAAACACCAGGAATGTCCTTCCCAGGTCAGAGAGTGCAAAGGTTAGACAGGAACACCCTGAAGTGTTTCCTTAAATAGTTTGGTGCAACAATCTTTGCAATGACAAAGATTAAGGGTGGTTGTGTCTTCTCCACGTGCACATAGTGGTGGTCTCCAATCTCTTCCAGCCCCCAGGCAGCAACACCAGTCAAGGAATAGACTATAGGACAGCGTTGGACCATGCTTGTCCCACATCACGGACCACCACAGTGGTGGCCAGCATCCCAGTGGAGGGCATGGCCAACATCAGAGGACTTTGTCCCCCCTGAAGGTACCAGGTTGAATTTAGAGCACTGTCGTCTCTTTCTCAGTCATGGAAGAGATCTTGGAGAAGCTCCTGTGAACGATGCTGGAGTGGCCTGTCTCCTCACTGAGGGCATTCACCAGCCTGGAAAGGATAGTGACCTTGAACTTCTTGAAGTCCTGGCCCATGAAGACGTAGAGCACGGGGTTCATACAGCTGTTGGAGGCAGCGAGGGCCGTGGTGATGGGGATGCCGACCTCAAACACGGAGGGCGGGACCATGCCCGGCTCTGTCTCCAGCAGGTTCAGCAGGTGGTAGGGACTCCAGCAGAGGAAGAAGGTGACTATAATGGTGACGATGATCTTGAAGGGCTTTTTGGACTTGGCCAGGCGGTTCCGACGCAGGTTGAAGACGATGGCAATGTAGCAGAAAGTGATGATGGTTATGGGGAGGATGTACCCGCCGAGGAACCTGGTGATGTTCACCGTGCGGTGCCTCATCAGTGCCAGGGCTTGGTAAGACTTGTTCCTGGAGAGGGAGAAGTTGCTGAAACAAATCACGGAATTTCGGGTTTGTGCCGTGTCTCGGAAGACAAGGGAGGGGCAGCTCATGATGGTGCCGATGGTCCAGATGATCAAACACACTAAATACGCCAGGTTGGTCGAGCGGTGGTTTTGGGACCACACGGGGAAAACCACCGAGATGTAGCGGTCGAAGCTGATGGTGGTGAGCAGCAGGACGCTCGTGTACATGTTGAGGATGAGGAGGAAGGAGTTGAGCTTGCACATGACCGTGCCGAAGATCCAGTTGTAGCGCATGGCCGTGTACGCGATGTTTATGGGCAGGAAGATGTTGAAGAGGAAGTCGGCCACGGCCAAGTTGAGGAACCAGACAGCATTGACTGACTTCTTCATCTTCAGGGTGATGATGGCGATGACGAGGCCGTTGCCCAGGATGCCCAGTACGCAGGACACGGTGTAGATGATGACGGAGAGGATCCTCGCAATGTCCTTCGGGTCGTGGGACGGGTCTACCCACACACTGGTCACGTCCTCGTAGATGTAATCCTGGTAGTCACTGTAGTTGTCGACATCATCCAAGAAATTGGACAAATTGGAAAGGGCCATTATCTGGATAAATCACAGACTGGGCAGCCCCAGGATCTCCAGCCGGTGATGTTTCTCTGCTGGGCAAACACATGGTGTCAGTCACAGCGGGAGGGTCACAGCCCCCGACACATGTGGGCAAGAGGGGACAGGGAGCACACAGGTGTGGGGGATCCCATGGGAAACCCACAACTGGCCCCAGAGAAAGATGTTCCTGCAGCTCCTCACCAAGTTCCCACCCCCTGACCCTGAGACATCAGGACATGATTCAGCCCCTCATCTCCACCAGGATGTGGCTGCAGCCTCATCCTGTAGAAAATGTCTATTACCCGCCTACTTCCAGCGGAAAATCCAGGATAACGCTTATTAACAGCTCATTATGAGCTTTGAGATCTTCCAATCTGCAACACGTTATGGCTCTTCTATATTTTTTTCTCCTGAGTGCGCAGTAAATTAGACTGAAAATCCAGCAGGCAGCTCCCCATTTGCCCCATTGATGCCTCCCCATTTGCCCCATTGATGCCAAGCACTGTCTCACCTCTCACCTCCCCTCTCCTCTCCTCTCCGGTGTGGTGGTCGTGCTCCAGCAGGACGGGGAAGAGGCAGTGGTTCAGTGTCCCACAGCACAAAGGCAGCTCCCTCCACACAGGCCTAGGGACGGAGCTGTAACATTAAAGCCAAGATCAAACAAAGGCCATTAACCTTCCAATGTGGAATTAAGGGAGGAAACAGACTCAGTCGCTGCAACTTAACCCTGTGCAGCCTCCTCTGGGAGGGCTGTGCTGGCCTGGGGACTCTCCTCGCCACCAGTCTGGCAAAGCTGGGGTCCTGTCCTCCTCTCACCAGCTTTTGGAGTAACCCAGGACAGAAATCCTGTACTGTACACTCAGTACAAGCACCAAACAGGAGCAGCATCATTAGGTGCTCACAAAGAACCGACAATCAACCCCACAGCCACGTTACTATAAATAAAGACATAAATGTGCATGAGGTGCATTACCTGCATTATCTATTTTGCACCCTGGACTCTCATATGGTTATCTTTCCAATTAAACTGGTGTCCTGTGTGTATCCAAATGTTAATTGTGATACCCAACAGTGTCGTTTGCCATCATCAGACTCCAGTCTCCAGCAGGTACTTGGAGCCCTTGTTCAACAGGTTCAACCACCCCCTGTGAACCATCACAATGAACTAAAGCCAAAAGCCACCAGTCTGAGCAAGCCCTGGCACAAGGAGCAGGATCTGTGTGAGCCCCAGCACAGAGCATTGCACCCGGATGTGTCCTGGAGGAGGGATGTGGCTCTGCCCGCCCAGGGACACTCCCTGTTCCCAAGGCATTTCACCTCGAACGTCCCCTCAGCGTCACCCTCCCGCCAGCCCTGCTTTGAAATTCCCATAGTGTTTGTGTTGGAACTTATTGTTTTCTCCCTGGGCTTTTCCTTCTGTTCCTTCCTGCCATTGCTGCTGCAAAGTTCCTGGCCAAGGGGTTAAATCCCACCCCACCACCCCCCCGCTTGCTGAACTACAGGGGGTGATAAGAGGCCAGAATAAATGAAGTATTAGTGCAAAGTTTGGGAATTAGCTGGAGCTGGAAGGAGGTCTTGTCCTGGCAAAACCTTGATGGTCAAGAGATGAATTAAAGTTGATGATCCGGTAGAAGGAACAGAATCAGCAGAACTGACTCCTAATGTTAATGTTCCTGGGTAATGAGTCGCTACTTTATGGAACAGCAGCTTTCAGGTCATCACCTTCCCAAAGAAAGGTGGGAGAACCCAGAACCACACATCCATCCCACCCCACCCCATTGCCTCATATCCCGTCCCACTTCATTGCATCCCATCCCACCACACCCCATTGCATCACATCCCATCCCACCCCACTTCACTGCATCGCATCCCATCCTGTCCTGTCCCATCCCACCACCCATCACCCAGAGAGCCTCAAAGTTCCCAGAACTTGCTCTACCACCGTGGAGAAACCTCCAAAAATGCCACCCACCCCCAGTTCCACCACGGTGTCACCTGTGGGGTGGGAGATGACCAGGGCTGGACCACCACCCCTCACCACCACAGGGTCACCCAGACCCCACGTTCAGCCCCTGCTCCAGGTGGGCAGGAACAATTTCTCAGCTTCACAGGCTCCTCTTCCCAATGTGACCACTTATATAGTTTTAACACAAAATCTCCTTTTCATTATTATTTTTAACTGCTGAGCCTGAAGACTTTCAGACATTCCAAAGCTCTGTTTAATAGATTATTTATTTTGTCTATTTATTTTGCTCCGCCATGTTGGGCATCAGGTTGGTCTCAGTCCCCAGCTGGGATGAGGATGACAGAGATCAACATCAGGATTCTATTTCCCCATGGGATTTGGCATGGGATGGGTTTGTCTCCAGGGCTCGCAAGCAGCAATCCCAAACCCCACAGCAGCAGGCAGGCAGCTGCCAACCCCACCATGAACGTTCCAGATGGCTCTGGAGAGCTCAGGGGCAGGATGGGCACCAGGAGTCCAAGCCCCCTGGAAAATCATCCAGCAAATTCCCACCTGCCTCCCTGAAATCCTCCCCAAAATGGAAAGGGTAGCTGCATGAAACCTCCTCATTTCTCACTGCAAAAAAACCCAAAGTCTGGGAAAAAAAAAACCAAACCATATAATACTACAAGTGTTTCATCGCTGCTCTGCGGGATGAAAATTCCCAGCTCGAGCCAAAACCACTGTTCTCCCTTCAGTCTATTCATCTGTGTCCTCCTACCTCAACAAAAATGAGCACAGGATTTACCCAAAATAGCCTCTTGGTCCGACATTCCCACAGCTGTATTTGTCTTGGTACCCAGGGAAGGCCGAGCCCAAGCCGGGGCGCCGGCTGGGATTCCCGACGGGCGGCACATGGGCAGCATCCCGCGGATGAGGTCAGGGATGTTGTTCTTGGGAAGGCAACAGGAAGCGGAGAGCACAGCAGAAAATGTTCAAATCCAGCTTTTCTGGGCGAAAACTCTTCCGTGGCCAGCCCAGACGGGCGGGGGACAGATGTGAGTGGGGAAACAGGGAGAGCTCGGCTGGATCCGCCTGCCAGGGACACAGGGAGGGCAGGGGATGCTCGGCACCCTGGCGGGAAGGACCACCGGGCACGGGCGGTGCCAGAGCCCTGCACCGGGATTTACAGGGATGGGCAGGCTGCCAGCACCGCCTCCTGCCCTCTCAGTGCCCGCGGGCCAGACTTTTTACTGGAGGAACCGGTACAGGTTGCGGGAATAAAAGTAGAAGCAAATCAAATCAAACAGCAGCGCAGCTTTTGAGCACATCAAGTCCTTCCTGAGCTGTCAAAGTGCATCACACTTTTATCCACATCATGCAATGAAATCGGGCTGGGACCTGCCTGTGCTGAGTCTGCAGCCCTGGGGAAACTGGGGGTGCCCCTGGGTTGGTGCTTGTCCCCCCACAGCACCCGCGGGGTGCAAGGGACACCCGGGGACAGGACGAACAATCCCCTGGGAAGCAGGTGGGTGTCAGGGTGGGCTCTGCTCGCCCCTCCCGCGCAGCTGCTCCGCCTGTTTCTCCTTCGAGCACTTCCCTCCCTCCTTCCAGCAGCGGCTTCCGAGCTCCCAGCACACCCCAAAACCCCAAGCCACTTCCTCCGGCGGGTGAGAGGCACAGGAGCTGCCCACGCAGCCCCGGCACAGCCCCACTCCCCGGGAGAGGGGAATTGCCAGCAGATGTTTGGGAGAACAAGCGGTCTCTCAGCTGAGGAGTTTTGGGAAGGGCACGGGGCAAAAAAGGATCTCTATGTCCCCCTGAACCTGCTGGTACCGGCCCCCACTGAGCCCTGGTGCAGTCCTGGATGTGCCTGGAGGGCAGGGATGTCCCTGGGGACATGTGGATGCCGGTCTCAGTCTCATGGGGGCTGATTGCTCTGGTTGAGTTTGAGTCCCACCCTGCAGACTGGTTCCCAAGCATCCCTAGGGATTCAATGGGCCAGATCTCATGCTCCAGGGAAGATGGATGCAGGCCCCATCCCAGGCTGGCACCTGGAGCCACCCCTGTCCATCCCCACACTTTTCCAGCCCAGGGTTACATGGGAGGGACTTCCCTGCCGGGATCCAGCTCCTACTCCCACACGGGAATTGCCAGGGCTCAATGGAGCAAGACACCAAAAAGAATGGGAAAGCAACTCTGGGGACCCAGCTCCAACTCCCCCTAATTTTGGCCAGAAATTGCCATGGCAACAGCTGCTGCAGGGATGATGCTGTGCAGCATCCCACTCCCCACCGGGATGCCCGGGATGGAGCCCCAACTGGGATTTGCTCCCGGGTGTAAATCCACCACCAGCCCATCAAAAGGGAGCTTAGACTTCACCAGTGCAAAACCCTGAGCCCTGGCCTGCCCAAAGCTGCTCCTGGCCATGGTCCCAGCCCTGCCACCATCCCTGATCCCTCAGTCCTGCTCCAACAGGCTGAAAGGGATGCAGGATGCCATGGGAGAAGCAGCAGCAGGTTGAGCACAGGCTTCTGCCAGTGAGAATCCAGGCTGGAAGCTCTCCCGATGAGCTGGGGGTCTCCAGTGCAAAGGGAGGGGCACAGCCAGTCCCCACAGGGGAAACTGAGGCACAGGGCTCTTCCCCAAGGCTGAGAGGGGTGGGAAGCCTGATCCCTACCTGCATCCACGGCACTCAGACACATCCCACTTCACCAACACAGAGCCAGGACTCGCAGCCTTCAGCATTCCCGGCTGCTCCAGACTTCTCAGCTAAGGCTTCATCCCCCGCCCCGTGTGAACAGCACAGGAAAAAAAGGAATAGCTGGAAAAGGCAGCCTTAAAAAAGTTGCTGTGCCCAGGGTGGGACAGAATAACATGAGTCAGTGTTTATCTGGGCAGCGCCGGCCGGGCTGCGCAGGATGGGATGGCTTGGGATGGGATGGATCCCATGGATACCCTCCAGCCATGGTATGGGGTCACCTCGGTAGGGAACACACCCCAGTCCAGGCAGAAACTGGTGTTTAACCTCAAAAATCGGGTCATGAAAGGCTCTTGCCAGGGTGAAACTCCAGCAGGATCCAGGCAAAGGAATCCTTCCCTGGCACAAAGTGTTGTTAATAGCCGCCCTGTTACTAAAATCCCAGCCTTTTGCTCCATCCATTCTGTTCTTAGGGAGGTTTGAGGATTAAAGGGGAAAGTCTTGGGCGTTTGTACCTACACAGGCAAAGATTTTCTTTGAAAAGGGCAGTTTGTGGTTCTGAGCTGCTTAAGATGACTTGACTTCCAAGATAATAAAAGTTCTTTCATCTCCTCTCTTTTTTTTCCTAATAATCCGAGGCTCTCCTGGCACTTTTCAGGCAATAAAAAGAGCAATAAAACTCCCTTTTTTGCAGCATCCTCCCTGCTACATCCCACCAGCCCAGGGAGGGATGTCCCTGATCGTGGCTTGGGCATCATCATGGCTGCATGGGGACAAAGCCTTGGGGACATCACTCCGGATTTGGAGGGTACAAAGAACAAGGAAAGCAAGAAAAAGGAAATAAGTCTGCTGGGGGACGGACGTGACTGTGAGAGGGACGGATGGGGCAGCACAATCAGCCCCCTCGAGTGAGAAAGTCCCCCCGGATCTGCAGGAGCATCCTTGCAGCTGTGTTTGGCATTCCCAGCTGAATGCTGATCAGCACGGGAAAGAAAAGCCCCCCTGTTCTCCCTGTCCCCACTGAGGTGACACTGCTACACTGTAAGGACACCACCCCCCCAAATTCACATCCAGCTCCTCTCCCTTCCATGCAGTTTTCCCACCATTAAGGGTTTCTATCACCACAGGCTGCAAAGCCCAGCTCCAAAAGAGGTGGGGATTTTATGGAAAATTAGGGAAAATATGGGGTTTGGGGTGGAGGACAGCAGGGATCCCAGAGGTCCTTACCACCCACTGTCCTGTGCCATCTCAAATCCACTTTATAACAACAGGGGAGCAAAAAACCTCAATTGGTTGCAAATCTGCAGCAAAAACCTCCTCCCAAATCCCTATAAAAATAAAGAAATTAATACATATATAAATCCAGAGGTGTTTACCTGAGATGGATAAATCCCCAAGGATTTTTCAGCATCTGGAGACTGGATTAGACATCCCTGCTTCTTCTATACCCACATTAGGACTGGCATGGAAATGACCCCAGGGTTGGGTCAGTTGCTGTCCAAGCCGGAGCTGACAGGGATATTGTGGAAGCTTCTCATTCCGGGGACATGCACAGGGAATGGGAGGATGAGGAAAATACATGCAGCTGGTGGGATAAACGAGCTCAGCACAGAGAGCCTGGGAAGGGGGAAGCAAAGCTCTGTGGGAGGATGTGGGATTCGGACCGTGGGTTCAGCCGGACATGAGAGGGGATGTGGCAGTGGCTGCCCTCAGTGACGTGTCCCATCCACCACCCTGTGCTGCCCACAGTGGCTTGGGAGCCCCATAGGATCCCTCAGGAAAGGTTTGACCATCCCTCACTGTGGTTTTGTTGCTCCTGCTGAGCACAGCCAGAAGGTCCCCTCGGGCTTCTCCATCCCTGGATGCCCCTCATCCCTGTTCCCCAGGACCCCCATCTCCCTTCCCCACTCCTGGGATGCTCCTGGCCTCACACATGCAGGAGTGGAGTAACCCAAAACCATCCCCGGGATGCATGGAAAACAGGGACTGTGTCCCTGCCTCACCAGGTCCTGCCTGTTCCCAGCTGTTCATCCAGCTGGGTTGAGGTGGGATCCAGCAGCGTGTTCCCAGTGATGAATCAGCCTGTCCTGGTTTGCACTGGGACCCCAAGCAGAGGGTCACCAGCCAAGGGCCATCCTGACCTGGACCCTGTGAGAAGGTGGGAATTGCTGGTGGCGCTCACGGTGCATCTGGTGACCCGGATCAGGCTGAGCCTGAAGGGACACAAACCCCTGCCCTGAGCCAGGAGAGCCCATCCAGAGGGAGATACCAATGCCTGGACCAAAAGCCGGCACTGTGCACCTGCACCGGAGCATCACTTCAACCACAGCAAGCCCCTGCTCCCAACACAAATATCCATGAGATTTCTGATTTCAGACACGCACAAGGGAGATATCCCAGTTTCCTCAGAGCCGCCGGCACAACTGGAAAACTGCCGCCCAACGTGACCTGGAATCAGCAGGTGATGCCAGTGGAGAGCGATTCCCTGTGGGAGCTCACAGCCATCATGTCCCGTGCAGGTGGGGACAACGACCCCCGTGCACATGTCTGAACTCCCACAGGAGCTGAAAAAGAGGAATTGGGGCCGGGGCCCACTTTGCACAACGGGGCTGTGTCGCAACATCCCCGAGGCTGAATCAGGAGGAAAAGCGCTGAAAAGTGCTGATGTGCCAGATCAGTGGGGCCAGCGCAGGGAAAGGAGAAGAGACCCAAAACTCCAGACGTCTGCACCAGGGGGGATGTGCCAACTGGGCAGCTCGTGACTGGCACGCTGAGGTCCCTCTCTCCCAGGACCCCTGGGATGGGACAGCAGCTCCGTAGGGTGCCGGTGCCAGGGGTGCTGCAGGATGTGCCACACTTGTGGCATCTGTGGCAGGTCCCCAGTGGGGTGCAGCTCCTCTGCCCGGGGGGAGCAGTGCCCCCATGACAGTGGAAAATGCCACTCACTTCCCAAAGTAATAAAAACCAGGAGAAGTGTGGTCCTGGGCTGGGGAGGGGTCACAAGGGCTGGGTCTTCCCCATCGCTCTGCTGCAGGTCCTGTCCCATCCACTCTGCAGTAACACACCCAGTCCCCCCAGTAACACACCCCAGTGCTCCCAGTATTCCCGCAACAAGCCTTCCAGTCACCTTTCCAAATACCTCGTGTGGTGCCAGGCTCTCCCACTGTTCCCTGTTGGGTAGGACGAGGTCAGGGTGCCCAAGGTGTCCAGGGTGGCAGCGGGATCCCATTCCCAGGCGGATCCCGGTGCGGCAGGATCAGGCGCAGGCACGGGGCCGCTCCCCGCCGGTTTTAAGTGCGAGGGGAGTGGGAAGGAGTCCTGGTTGCATCCATCACCAGGGTTTTCTTGGCAGCAGGATGCTCCGCGAGCAACAGCTGGGAGAGGGTGTGACGCCGGGAGCTGGGAACGCTGGCCCGGATCCTGCCACGGCCCAGCGTGAGGAAGCAACAACTGCTTCCCAAGGGGCCTCCTTTCCTGTCCCGTCCCCCAAGCCGGGATCACACCGCCCTAAGGAGGGATAACAGGGCACAGAGCTCTCCACAGGGATGCTGCTCCTCCAGCGGGAGGCAGGTGGCTGCCAGCCCCCCCCCGTGCTGTCCCCACCCTGGTTCAACCGCTGTCCTCTGCCCCCCCCAACGCCCCCAACTCCTTCCAAGACGTTGAGTCACTTCCCCTCGGCAAATCTGGCTCCCAAACACCGCTGCTGCTGCTCAGAGGCTGCTTTCCCGATGGATTTCATTAGCACCAGGATGCTGTAGCTGCTTCCAGGCAGCACCCCCAGCCCGCAGGGGCTCTGTGGTGGCAGCTCTGTCCCCCACAGCCCCAATAACACCTGCAAGGAAAGTCCTTTGGGGGCACAGGGCGGGCTGAGAGGGGCACTGGGTTGCCCCGGGCAGGAGGGATGGGCAAGGCTGAATGCAGGAATGGGGTTCAGGGGGAGCCTGGCCCCAAACAGGAGGTTTTCTGGGGCAGGCCCCAGTTTGGGAGCACTGAGCAGCACAGCCCCCACCCACACGGAGCAGGAGGTTTGGATAACTCCACACTTGATGTGGCACTGGGAAAATTCCTTCCCTCCCCACGCAGTCCCTGCACTCTCCAGCTGCAGCCATCCCAGTCCCAGGCTCAGCCCAGTGAGATAAGAGCCAGTGCAGGGTTTGGGTGCAAAGGCATCACCTTGGAAAGACAAGGAAGCTTGGGGGTGACACCCCCATCTTATCCCCTCCCAACTTGCAGAAGGGGCAGGATTTGCTCCAGCACAGGCCCAAGCAACACTGGCCCTGGGCTTGCCCCAACCAGTTCAACCCTCTCCCCAGCAGAAAGGAAGTTCATATATTACAGGTGATTAATTAAGGTTAATTAAGGCCACAAACCATCCTGTATCCAGCCAGCAAGGGAGAGAATTAACCACCAATTGATGTTATCACCTTTGGTGTGTCCTGAGTCAAACAATGCCACAAAGGGATGCTCATCCCAGGCAGCTTCGAGTGGCACCATCCCCATGTGTGGGGTGAGAAACGTGGTGGGACCTGGGGGCTCCTCAAAACCGCTGCAGGGTGTGGTGGGGCTGGGAATGACTGAGCACAGATGCTCCTGCATGTGGCCTTGCCAAGGGCTGGTCTTGGGGCATGTTAACACCCAGGGGTCCTGAGCCAAGGGCCAGCACAGTCCCAGTGTTCCCAGCAAGGCTGAGCTCTGCACACCCACAGCACTGGGGCAGGACCCATCCTCTTGGCACTACTCCTTTCCCGGGCACCTGCCCCTTCCCCTGGTCCAGGCAGGATGCAGGATCCTTCCCCCAGGCCCTTATCTCTGTGCTTAGCAAGATGGTGAAACAAAAACACGCTGACTGGGGACTCAATGTCGCCTCCCGAGCATTTGCCCTGGGCTGTGGTTTGGGGTTTCCCTCCGGCATCGCCTGCTCAGCAAAACACTGCCGACAGCAGCGCCTGCACCAGGACAAACGCCCCATTCCCAGGGATGGTGTTGGAGCAGAACCATCCCGGCACTGCAGGAGCGGCCGTGGGGAGCAGCAGTTCCAGGCACCGGAGCCAGCGGAGCCTTTGGCAGCCGCCCCGTCCTTGGCGAACACCGAGTGCCACCCACACCGAGCAAAGCAATTAGAGCTCTAAATTGATTTAGGCTCATTAAAACCCCCGGAGCTCCTCCCTGCCGAGCCGGGATGCACAGACGGAGCCCGGCAGACCCGACCCCGCCGGCACAGGCGCTCGCCCTCCTCTGCCTCCCCCGTGGGCGCTGGGAACCCGCCTGACTCAGCCCAAAACAGATGTCACACTTAATGGGGAAGAAACTGCATGAAGCTTTTCCCTCTGCAGGGGAGCTTTGTCCGTCATCCAGCAGAACTTTCCCTCGCCCCAGGCAGAGCCGTGGGGATAAATGGGAATGGCTGGAAAAGGAGGTGAGTTGAGCTGAGAGGACATAACACAGGGCTCCTACCACATATCCCAGTGTTTCAGGGCTCGGTTTATCCCCTTCCTTTCCCACAGGGAGCTCATCCCTCTGGCTCCCAGCTTCACACCCACTGTGGTCCCGAGCTCCGAATCTCGTCACTGCCTCCCGATCCAAGTGGAAATGAAAAGTCACTGCAAAAATAAAGAGCCCACGTACAGGATGTCAAAGAGACATTTCATGTTCCCTATTTCGCTGATTTGATACAATAATGGAAAAAAACAGTCCCAACCTTGTGCAACTCGGGGCTTATAAACAGCTCCGTGTCCCCGGGACACAGCATGGCTGGGATGGGGCTGCCAGATCCCACTGTGATCCCGAGGCTGCTGGCACCATGTCCCACTGCATCCCACCGCTGGCAGGGGCAGGTTAGGACACCTCTGCCTGGTTTGCACACAGAGCTGCTGGTTCAGCCCCAAACCACCCTCCCAGCACCTTCCCCACCTGAGCGTTTTCCTATAAATATCCAGACTCTGAGCGTTTGGCTGAATCCTTTGGGATTCCTTCCCAAATTTCCCCGGTGCCCTTTGGTTGTCTGTACAGTGCTGCAAACTCCTTCATTCTCTTCCTCTCATGGAGTGTGGTTTGGAAACACGAGGGCCTGAAAGCTGGATTTCTGAGTGTGGTGCTGCACCTTCATTTCATGGCTTGATCTAATTTTAAGGAATTTTATCCCCCAGCTGCTCGGTGGAGGCGGGAGCCAATGTTCCAAAGGGCAGAGGAAGCAGCACATGGGGGATGCTCTGTGTGTTCTTGTGCTTTATTATCCTTAAAAGAGGTTCCTGATCAGGTGGATTCCAACATCAGCACAGGTATTCCTTGCTCTGCATCCCAGTTCCCCCCCCCCCCAGATTGTTAGTTTTGCCAGAAATGAGTGTTTTCTCATCACCCTGAGCCCTTTCCTGCAGCAAATGTGTCATCCATCTCTTTTTCTCCCACTCATTGTGGGTTTTTTTAGCGTTACAGCTTGTGTGGGAACCATGGAGGCCAGGACTGCTGGTGTCTGCAGCTCCAAGGAAAAAAAAAACAAGCTCTGGGTTTGGAGAATGGGAGCAGGAATGTGGGGGGGCAGAATCCCTGAGCTCCCCACTCTGCACTCAGTGGCACAGTGAGCACCAACCCCTGGGCCTGGGGAGATTTCAGATGGAGAGGGGATAATTTAGGATGGAAGAGGGTTAAACAGCCTGGCAGGGCTCCAGGTTTGGATGCTGAGCATCCCACTGGGAGTCAGGTGATACTGAGAGGTCTCCAAGGCCTTGTGCTGGCTACAAAACTGCTGGAGCTTAATTCAGGCTCATCCTTCACCCTAAAACCCTTCAGCATCACCCTAAAATCCCTCTGGATATGTTTTTCCACAGCTGGTGTCCCATGTGCCAGGATCACAGTGAGCAGACACTAAACATAGGCAGAGATGAGTATTCCTGAAATCTCCTGGAAGCAATAAACCCATCGATGGGTCCTGGCTGATAAAGCCCTCAGGAAACACCCAATATTCTTTAAGACACCAGCTGGATTTGTCTCAATAACAAAAACTTAAAACCAAAAGGCTTCAACTTCCCAAACATCCATAAGAAAACCTGCTTTATTTATGATTTTTATAACAAATAAACCCACCTTCTTTGCAATGAACATCCAGGCAAATCACTGCTCCACTGCAAGGCTTTGCAGAGACAACTGTTTTGGAGGTGACTGTGCCCTCCAGCTTTGCCAATCCTGCTTCCCATCACTGGGATGGGCTTGGGAGCTGCCCGGCTCCAGACCGGGAAGTGGCTGGTTCCTTGCGGGAATCCTCAGCATTCCTGCCAGCTCTGAGAATGCAATGCCATTTTCAGGCCTTTTTTGGCCAGGGGTGGCCTTGGTGCAGGTCCCCTGAGCTCCAATTCCTCTGGAATTTTTAAAAATAACAGCAAAATATTCCTGAGCTCATGCCAGTGTGGGGCTATTTCTGGAAGGAGAGAGTTGCTGGGCAGTGCCAGGGAGATGTGGGGGCACCTGTGCCCTCATCAGGGTCCCCCCACAGCATCTTCCTCTGGGCAGAGGCATCTTGAGCATCCCAGTGCCTAAAGCTCATCCCGTGCTGGATCCAACCCTCTCCCAGGACTGCCACGAGAATCCCATTCCCGAAATAGCCCCCTTATCTGAGAATTACTGAAATAAATATATAAATTTTGGGATCTGTCGAAAGAGTGCTGTTGATGGGAGCCAGATCCAGAGTTTGCCTTGGGAAACAAACAAATCCAGACTCAAAGGGAGCATGAGGAGGGAAAGCTGTGCCAAGGAGCCGCGGAAATGTTCCATGTCACATTATCCAGGATTAACGTTCCGGATCGTCTGTGAGGATGGAAAGGTTTTATCCTAAAGATTCAATTAAGGTTCCTCAGAGTCTGATCCATCCTGGGTGGGACTGGGGGGATGCATAAAACTGCACAGCAGTAAGAGGCAAGAGGATCCCCAGAGATGAGGGATTTAGGATCATAATTCCTGAGGGAGAGGTAAAGCATTTCCATGGATATCCCATCTTGAGTGTATCACCCCCAGCCTGGCATCAGCTCAGCTGTTGAGGAGCTTCTGCTCATGGAAAACAATGAATTAATGGGATTTAGGGGGAAGAGGAAAGAGGTTGGATGTAATCAGACCCAATTAGTGGATGGGTCAATAAGAGGAGAGGTGGTGGGATCATTGGTGGTCCCCATGTCCCGTTGGTGGATCAGATCCCAGGTGCTCCTTGTTTGGAGGATCCCACTTGCTCATATCCCATTACTGCTCCTGGAAACTTCCACCAAGAAGGGTTTAAATTAGTCATTTATCAATTACATGTAAGGTTTGGCAAATTAAAATCGGTCCTCTTGTTTAATTAATAGGGCAGCTTTATATTTGGCAAATTAGGGAGACTCTTGATGAGCTAATTTGTTAATTAAGGGAAGCCTGGAGGCTCTTTCTTCATTAGACTTTGGCAAATCCTTTAATCCAAACTGCAGCTCCTCCTTTAGGACCCCCAGGCTTAGACTGGGGAATGGCCCTGGCAGCGACACTTGCCATGGGAGAGCTCCTGGAATGGCCCTGGTTTCCTGGGATTTATGGCAGCAGCTTATTTCCCTTCCCCTTCCTCTTCCTTTGGGAGGATTTCTGTTGAGGAAGAGCGTGAGATCCCACAGCCACGGCTGCTGCTGCCAAACAAAGCCCAAAGCTGCCTCCAGGAAGGAAAGAGGGAAATACATTTATAAAAAAAGAAGGGAAGAAAATCTTCTGGCCCAGTTCAGAGGGAAATTTCACTTCATTATTTAGGACAGAGCTCCCTGTGAGTGGAGTTAATGAGATAATTAGCGTTAATTGGGGGTGATGGTCAGGGTGTCTGTGCTGTGGAGAATGGGGGGTAAATCAGCGGCGCTGCTGCTGGAGGGTGGAGGATCCAGAGTTCATCCCAACAGATCCAAGTATCTCATGTGTCCCCTCGTACCAGGTAGTGCCCACCCTGCCCATGGCCAAAGCCACTGACTCCCAGGGCAAATAATCCTCCAGGTATATCCAGGCTCAGCGGATCAGCCCTTTCCCCCATCCCAGGTTGTAACAGGCACAGCCACTCCCAGCAGCCCCCTCCCACTGCTTCCAGTACAAACCAGTAGGTGCCAAGGCTGGGTGGGTTCCACTGACCTGCTCCAAGCGATGCCACCAAGAAGGATCCCAAAAAAAGCATTAGAACCAACCCCAGGGAGAGCAGGACCAGTAACACCAGTAAGAGCAGTACTGACCCGTGTGGGCAATCACACCATGTGCCTTGGGATAAATACCCAGTTATGGATGCAGTGCTGCAAATCCTGCTCCACGTTAAAAAACCAGGATAGTGATTTCCCAGGGTTGCATGATGGACCATATCCCTCCAAACCAGATTATCCCAGACCCGATGGAGCAGCTCACTCCCTATTTTTAGCCGTCGGTGCCTCTGCACTGGCCAGCAGGTTATCACATAAACATGGGAAAGCAGCCTGCCAGGAGAGGACCCAGAGACTCCCTTATCCTTGGTTTTAATGTATTTATTTTCAGCCTCTAAAAAGAAACACCAGGTTTGCTTTATACTGCACAAGTTTGCCAAGTTTCCAGCTTTCACTGGAACTTTTCCACTGTGACAGGTCTGGGACACATAGGGAGCGAGCAAAGAGGGCAGAGATGGCTGAAAACAGCAATAAAAATATCACATTGAATGGCAAATGCCTGATTTATTTTCCACATATTTGGCCAAAAAAATAAGGTTGCTGTTGAAGCTGCCTGGATTTGGGTGCCTTTTGCAAGAGGACATGGATGGTTTGTGCTCCAGTGCTCCAGCACTGGCTTTGGAGTGTTGGCCACAAGCTGGAGCTCAGGCTGAGTAAAAGCACACTTGTATTTGGAGCTATTTGGATTAATCATGGATTAATTGAGGTTGGAAGGGGCCTTGGAGATCCTTGGGTCCGAGCAGACAGCTCAGGACCTTCTCCAAATGAATCTGAGCATCCCAAGGATGGAGATCCCACCACCGCTCTCACCCCTGACCTGGGGTGACTCCTCCACTGCAAAGGGGTTTTTCCTTATTCCCAGTGGAACATTTCCTCCTGCCATCTTCCTTTCGCCTGTCACTGCTCCCAGGCCATCACAGGCTGCCAAAGCCAGGGAATTCTCTTCATCCCAAAGGATCCATGGGAGCTCCAAACTCATCACCTCTGTCCCTCCATGAGCTCCTCAAACCCAAGAAGTCACGAAAAAACTGCTCCCTGATCTCCTTTGGTGACAGAATCTCGTGTGTTTTGGGATAAAGTGCACTCAGCTGTTTTCCCATCTCTATTTCCTCCCACTCCAGCCTCAGATCAATAAATTAATTCCAAACCATCTAACGAGCCCTCAGCCTGTAATTTGTTTTTCATAAGTGTAAATCCAATTCCTTCCCAAGGCTGTGCCTTTGGGACCCTCACAAATTAGGGAGCTGCTTGAGACACTTCGCTGGTATTACTTAGGCAGAGAACATTGGTCTGAAAATAATAATAATCACACCAAGCTCTTTCTAAAAATGGTTTTCAGGGCCCCAAAACATGTTTCATTTTCTTTGTTCCTCCACTTTCCCTATTTCCAGCGGTGCCTGGGGAATCATCCCGAGCAATTCACTCCAGTCTTTAATAGCCACTATAAAATGAGGCTTGGAGAAGCCTTAAGCTGGTGTGGCTTTTATTGTGATCCAGAATAATTCTTATCAGGGGAACAGCTCCTGCTTGAGCTGTCCTGGGCCTGTAAAACACACACGGACTTCAAGCCAGGGCCTTTAATTCCCGCTCGAGTCATGGTGGCTTCGCTTTGGTTTGGAGAGCAAAGCAGACTCTGGGAAACATAAAGAGCCAATTCCAGGCTATTTTAAGCTTCAAAACAAGAAATACCACAACTTCTCCAATGTCTCCACAAGCCAAGGGTTGCTCAAACTCAGGGCTTTGTCAGGAAAATCAGAACGGGAGAGAGAAAGGGGCAGGAAGGTGGCGCAGTTGGAGGCCACAGTTAGATGGGATATTGGGAAGGAATTCTTCCCTGTGAGGGTGGTGAGGCCCTGGCACAGGGTGCCCAGAGAAGCTGTAGCTGCCCCATCCCTGGAAGTGTTCAAGGCCAGGTTGGGGTTTGGAGCAACTTGGGATAGTGGAGGGTGTCCCTGCCCGTGGCAGGGAGTGGAATGGGGTGATCTTTAAGGTCCCTTCCAACCCAAACCATTCGATGATTCTGAGATTCAGGGAGGGCTGGGGGAGCTCCCTAACAGCCTGGCACTCTGAGCTCTGGTGTTAAAGCATTTACAAAAGATCACAAAGATCTGCTCATCCCAGTGAAATAGAGGGAAAACAGACTTTCAGGAATCAAAGGCCAATGCACGCAGCAGGTGTGTCAGCACTATAAGGCAAAGCAAGGCTTTCAGAACCCTGATTTCAGCTTTGCACAAATTAGACAATAAAATTAACTCAGTTTCATGCCATCCTTACCAGCTGTCAGCTCGGTAGTCACCAGAGACTAAATACAACAACAAGAAAATGAACACAGGGAAGTTTGGGCTCTGCAGAAGCTGGTTGGGAGCAGGCTCATCCTCTGGGAAGTCAAGCTGCCCAAGGCTGATGGAACACCAAACTCTGGTGGCAGAGGAGTCTCAGGGAAACACCTGCACATAAAATAACCCTGAAAGATGAGGCTCTGACAGTCCCAACATTCAAAAGTTCCCATGGGAGCTGCTGTTTGCTGTCACTCATTTGATAGCTGGACTAATGAGTGAGGTGATCAGCAGGCACCTCCCCACCACCTCCATCCTCAGGTTTTCCCTTCCTTGGTAGCCCCTGGACATATCAGCTGGAAGTCCAGGAATGCAGAACCAAGAAGCAGGGCCTGATCTCACCCGGGTTCCACCGTGCTGGGCTGGGCTTTGGGCTCACCTGGCAAGAGTTGATCTTACCCACAAACAGCTGGAATTGCAGCCCCTGGAGATGAGCACCAGGCACAGAAGGAAGTCCAAGGAGGGAGGGAAGACCTGGAACTTGGCCTGGGAGGCTGCAGGGGTGTGATCCGAGAGCCAGAAAACAGGGCATGAGTTGGCTACAAGGGAAGAAGCAACAGTGAAAGGTTTCCTCACTGCAGGTTTGGATGGATAACCTGAGCTGAGAGAGGAGGAACCAGCCCGTGCATGTGTGTTACAGCTGGGCTGGATTGATTTCCACAGCTCTGTGTTGCATTCCTGGGAAAAGGCTGCACCCACATCCCACAGGATTCCCACGAGGCCTGGACAGACTTGGCACAGGAGCATCAACACATAGCACTTGGCTTCTCCCATCCCTTCACCTAGCCCAAACAGGAACCTGCTGCAGCCCATTCCAGCATCATTCCTTGTGGGAAGAGGCAGCCAGAGGCTCAGGGAGGGACAAGGAGCCCAGCACCTGCACAGGGAGAGCACACGGAGCTCCCTCACAGTGCTCACCTCAGCAGCACAGAGGGATCCACACACAGCTCCTGCTCCAGCTCAGCCTCTGCCTGGTGAAGCCACAAAGCCCAGCTGAGAGATTTAACATTCCATCTCCAAAGTAATGAAATCCAGGGAGATGTTTCACAGCTCCTGGTTTTGAGGAATGCTGGAAGTACCTGATAAAGGTGGAGCTACGCTGCTGGTGACAAAGAGGGGCTGTTCCCTGCTGGCAGGGGGAGAGGGAGCCTGGGTTTAATTTGGAGGAATTCCAGAGGATCCATTTTATCTCTCAGCATGCAGGAAAATTAGCAGAGCACCACAGAAAGCTGGGAACGACACATGCTCTATCTTTGTAATTCCAAGGCAGTGCCTGAGCTCTGCTAGAACAGCAGAGGTTTGCAAATCCTTTTCTTCCACTTGCTTTACAAATCTCTGTTTTCCAACTTTCCAAGTGCAGGTGCTGAAGGAAGAGTTGTGCAGAGCCTCTGAGATCAGATCTCCTCACTGTTACCAACCACAGAGGTGCTTTATGACTGCTAAAGGATCATCCCCCTGCTTTGGTTTGGATTCTTAACAATCAGTACATAGAAAGAGCCATTTGAATATCCAAGGCTCTGGGAACCTCTGGAAAATTAGATCCATAGAAAAGCAAAACTAAAGTGGCAGGTGGTTCCCAAGGTCTCTGTTCCAAAGTTCCTGTTTCTCTTCCTGGGATTTAGGAGCTTAATTGAAGGCCGCATTCAGGAGTATTCCCTTTACCAAATCCTGGCGGAGCAGAGCCCCTCACAGGCAGCCCACACTGACTGAAATGTTGGGAATTAGCCCGGGATCAGGACATCCTGGCCTCCAGCAGCATCCCCAGCACCTCTGCCAGGGCACTGGTGTGTACCCAGCATCCCTGAGCTGCAGTTGCCATGGTGACCGAGCATTGTCCCCTCTCCTGGCAGGAAAAATATCCCTTTCCTTTAAGGAAGAATTTCCTTCCATATCTCTCCACAGCACAAGGCTGACCCAGACCACTCTCAGGTGGCTCTCTCCTGGCCTCATCCTACACCCAGGATATCCTAGTCTCCCAGGCCAAGCCAGGCAGGACAGGGACTGCTGCCCATGAGGAATTTGCTCCAGCTGGACACCGCTGGATCCATTCCCAGCAGCCAAAAACCTCCTGCAGCTGAACATCACCAAGGAAAAAAAAAAACACAGGCAAGAGTAACAAGGATCCAGTCATTCCCAGATCTAAACAGGGCGGGGTTTAAAGTAAAATCCAAGGAGGGAAGAGCTTGAGGTTGTCCAAGACCATCAGGTGGCCTTGGAGCCACCACTGTCTCCACTCCAGGATGGTCAGTGGCATCGGTGCCACCCTGGGATCAGCAAGAAGTGCCACCTCTGAGTGTGCTTCCCTGCCCTCCTGAATCTCCACGGGACCCCCGCTGAGCTCTGACAGCTGCCAGGACCTAAGCAGGGGGCGAGCTGAGAAGCTTACAAGGGAAAATAGCTCCTTTTGTAATCTGCTCCCACAGCACACCCACCCTCAGCCTGTTTTAGCCTCCTCGTCCTACATTCCAGCCCTGGAGATGGGAAGTGTGAGGAGTTGTGACCGTTAAATGATGTCTCACATGAAGGGGTCTCCCAAAAGGGTGGCTGCTGCAAGAGAGGTCTCCACCCTTCTCTGCCAGGCTGCCTTGATCCCACTGCTCCTCTGGCACCTGGAAAAGATCATAGAATAATGGAATCACAGGATGGTTTGGATTGAAAGGGACCTTAAAGATCACCTCATTCCATGGGCTGGGACACCTTCCACTATCCCAGGTTGCTCCAAGCCCCATCCAGCCTGGCCTTGGACAGTTCCAGGGATGGAGCAGCCACAGCTTCTCTGGACAACCTGTGCCAGAGCCTCACCACCCTCACAGGGAGGAATTTCTTCCCAATATCCCATCTAAACCTCCTCTTTTTCAGTTTGAATCCATTCCCCTTGCCCTTTCCCTCTGGGTGGCCATTAGAAACCCAGATGGCTCATCCTTGTGTGGGATCCTAAGCAGGTTTCCCTGCTCTCCAATGTGTCAGAGATCAAGGAATCTCAGTGCAGGGGGGTGGACACTGGGAGCCTACATGGCCACTAAATCCCTCTTAACAAGCATCACTTTTCATTTCAATTTTAGCAAACAAACATCACATTTCATTTTTAGCTGATTTTCCCCCTCTTCACTCAGCCAAAGGAGCAGGGAGGTAAAAGCAGGAGATAACTGAGCATCTTCCCCTCGGGAGCCCTCATTATCCCAGGAGGCCTCCACTGCCTCGGGGAATCAATTAAACGGACTGGAGCTGGGATACCCAGCACTTCACAGGATCAAAACCCAGAGAGACACAATGAGGCAATTTCCCTCCTGTCACTGACATGCAAATCATTCCTGCAGCAGCTCCTGGGTTTAATATATCTCCAGATTGCCTGGCGTGGAGTCCCATTAGCCGGGTCTACGTGGCACTTAGTCCAAAATGACTCTGGGAGAGTCAGCATTTCCACCTCAGCCTCAAGGACAGGCAGGAGATGAGTGTGCAGCCACTTGGCTCATCCCTCTCTCAGGTTCCCTTTGACGGCAGGACTCCCACAGAGTTTGGGATTCTGAGTAAAACAGCTGAGAAACCCATAGTGAGGGACTGAGATCCCTGAGAAACGTCCTCATCAACCCTGGGAACATCCACGACTGTGCCTTTCTCCAGCCCTCAACTTCCACATGGATGAGGAAGGACAGCCAGCAAGGGCAGGATGTACCACGAGAAACCGTGCTCTCTCCCACAGAATATGCTGGGTTTTTTCCAAGATCTTCTAGGTTTGCTCCCCATTCTCTGTGACTGAAAACTCATCACTAACTTAGATATTACAAATAAATTCTCCCCTGTGAGGGGAGTGAGGCCCTGGCACAGGTTGTCCAGAGAAGCTGTAGCTGCCCCATCCCTGGAAGTGTCCAAGGCCAGGCCAGATGGGGCTTGGAGCAACCTGGGATAGTGGAAGATATCCTTGCCCATGGCAGGGGTGAGATGAGATGAGCTTTAAGGTCCCCTCCAACCCAAACCATTCTGTAATTCTATGAAATATGAGAAGAGGGAGGAATTCCAAGCACTGCCAGTTCCACCTCTGTCCCTGCCTGGGGACTCTCTGCTCCCTTTAGAGTGTCCCACCGCCTTCCAGACCCTCACACCAGCAGCCACACATGGCTGACTGGAAAACCACTCTGACCGCAAATGCAATAATGAAAGAGCTTTTCTCCCACACAGATGGGACTCCTTGTTCCCTTTTTCCCACTAAATCGCTTTCCTCATTATACCCAGACCCTGCAGAGTGGCTTTGCTGGGGCCCTGCTGGTGCGATGTGAGAGCAGCTCTGTCCCAGCCCAGCACTGCTCTGAACGTCTTCCTTTTGTCTGTTTATTCCCAGTGCCACAAACCAATCTGTCTGAGAAGCTGGTTCCTCATCATTCCTGAGGATATCCAACAAAGCCCTGCGTTCCTCACCCTCCAGGGGCTTTGTTTGGAGCTCTCTGTTCCCTCTCTTTGTGTTTGCAGATGAGCTGTAAGTGGCTCCCATAGCCTTGAAGCCCCTCGTTTGCAGTCAGGAGCAACAACCATTACAGCTCAATCCAGCTCCTGATTTTGGCTTATCCTTCCCTTTTCTCTTTAATTAAAAATCCCTCTGGCCTTGCACTTGGATTTTGGGATGTGGTTTCCCGTTGCCTCACCAACGTCACAGCCAGGAATGTCAAATCTGTTTTTCACAACCTTGCTGTGACCTGGCTGAGCTTTTCCCAGGCAGTTCATCCCTTCCTTGTCCATCTGTTCATCCACTAAAATCCCACATTTAAATCCAGTTGCTTCTCCTGATGACAAGACCCTCCTACAGGCCAGGAGCCTTTCCCAAGGGATATTCCATGGTCTCGGTTTAACCCAGCAGCTCAAGGGCAAGATACTTCCCAAATGCAGGAAATAAAAGGAATGAAATCCAAGCAAGGGGAGACAAAAAAGACCCCCAGCATGGAAAAATTCCCAGGGATGCTGGGCCTGCAGCTCTCCACCTTCAGAGCCTCAGCTAAACCGGAGGCTGGAAAGGGGGAAATATCCTCCCTTTTGCAAAAAATTAATTATTTTTTTCCCCTTTAAGCCAGAAAGAAACAACATTGATGTATCTGCCTTATCACATCTTCCAAATTTATGCCAGGGAAGATTATCCCGAGGATCAGCCCAACAGCCACGGCACAGGACAAGCTTTGGGAAGCACGAGCTCCGTGTCCGCTGTTCCATCTCATCAGCACCAGATCCCAGGAACCTCCTGAGCACAGAAAGGCGATTTTTATCCCAGTACAAACAGTTCCAGGAGGCAGCCAGAGCCTTACTCAACCTTCAAATATGTTTTCCGTGATCGGTGCCTCTAAAGGCAGAAGGTGGAAAGGTCCTGGAGAGGCTGCATCCCGCTGGGATGTTTCCATGGAGCAGGAGATGAGTCAGTGCCATCTGCCGGCTGCTCCAAAATCCACCGGATTCGGCATCAGATATTGGGGATAAAACTCAGGCTCTTACACACTTTCTCCCATGGTAACACTTCCAGCATCCCTCTGGAATGCTGCTTCCAATGCAAATTCCCCTTGGAGGTTCAGGCTCCAGATGGAATCCCTTTGGTGCATCCATGTGACCCAGTGGGACAATCCAGGCTGCAGATTCAGCGTTTCACAGCCCTTCTCCTTCCTGCCGTTGGGATCTCCCTTCCCTGTCCCTGATAAAATCAAAAATAACTCTGGTGTAGGATGTGCTGGCTATGGAATCCCTTGAGCTGGCCTGGATCCATGCTAAGAAAAGCTGTGGAAATGCCAAGGATTCACAGTGCCATCGGCATTCCCAAGGGATTGGCTTCTACCTCAGCCTGGACCATTCCAAGGGTACCAAAGAGGCATCAAAGCCAGGATGAGACACCAGGCACTCCTGGCTATCCCTGTTGTTCCATTCTGTTGGATCAGATTTAATTGGGGAACAGGTTCTAAATGTGTTTCTCCCCCTTTTTGACAGGAAAACACATCAACAGCTCCATAATTATTCCCTAATTGTGTTTAGGTGCCTGAGGAAAACACACGACGCTTCCTCTGGGAGCAAAGAGAGATTTGCTCATCCTTGAAATGCTGATTATCCCCAAAGTTCCCTCCCAGCACTTCCAGGCTCTGGCAGGCTCAGAATGGTTGGAATTGGCAGGAATTCAGTGCTGCAGGGATGGCCCTGGGCTCCATTTGCTGTGGAGATCTCAGAGCTGAGGTGCTGTCAGGCTGTGTTTGGGATGTTGGTTGAGCCGAGTCCATCCAGCTGCTTTTGTCAGTCCCGGTAAAATCAGTGAACATCTGAGAGAGCCCCAGCTCCCAGAGAGGGATCCTGCCTTTCCCACTGAAATTGAGCATGGAAAGGAAGATTTCTCTGGAAGACTCCATGTGCAGAGGAAGCAGAATGGAGTAAGAGAAGCACATGGATCAGGAGGCTGTGCATGGGCAGCAGCCATGCTTTGGGACAGCATTCCCACCTCTGGGCTCTTACCTGAGCACGGGCAGAGTGTTCCTTGATTATTTGGACTCAAAGGTAGCTTGTCCTCATCGTTGGAAGTGCACCAGGCAAAGAGACCATGGAAACAACATCCTCTGAAAGGTTTAGCTTCATGGAATATCCTGAGTTGGAAGGGACCCACAGGGATCATCCAGTCCAACTCCTGGCCCCGCCCAGGACACCACAACAGTCCCACCCTGTCCCTGAGAAGCTGCAGACCCTGATGAGTCTCCCCTCAGCCTCCTCTGAAATACAGTTCAAATTGCCCCAATTTATTTCTGACAAACCAGGTTATTTTTCCCTATTGGTGATGATGTGCTGTGTGAGCATCTGGTAGAAAACTGCCTTATGACTTTGCTAGATGCCGAAATCTGGGGGAGTTACCTGCAATTCCTTAAAATATTCTGTTTTCCTTCAGTTTTTGTCCAATCTCTCCCCATTCCTGGTCTCCAGTCTCTCCCTATTCATGGTCTCCCGTGGGTGCGGAGCACCAAGTTACGGTGCTACTGACACTCTTAAGGCCAGAATTAAGAATTATTTTACCAGAAAGGCCTGGAATGGGTGACAACAACTCTGTATCCAGCAGAAAAAAAGGCGTTTTTCCATGGAAACAAACATGGGAATAATCAGCTCTCCCCACGCACTCGTCGCGTAGCAACGGGGACGCCTTGCCCTTATATGGCGTAAGTGTCCGCCCTCTCCCCAGCCTTCTTTGTTATTGGCTGCTCTGCATATGATTGACGTGCACTCTCACCAGTCACCGCCCTCCACGAACCTCTCCCGCGCCCGGGGTGCGGCGCCACCCGGAAGACGCTACAGGAAGGGGAGGGGAGGAGCGTCCGCTGCGAGAGCCAATGGAAACGGAGCGAGGGGGCGGCTCAGCCAATGGGAGAGCGCGGGGGCGGTGCTTGTGTGGGCGGGGCCGCTGTAGCCGGGACCGGGCGCGGCGGGGGCGGCGGAGGTGACGGGGGGACAAGGGGGGATATGGGGGGACCCTGGGTAGGGGAGGGACGGGGCAGGACTAGGGTCCCAGGCAGGGAGGACCCGCGGGGAATCTGAAGGGACCCGGCCGGGGCAGCAGCGGGTGTCCCGGGCAGGGAGGACCCGGGGGATCCCGGACAGGAGAGGGCTGAAGTGCCGGGTGGGACTGGGGGTCCCGGGCTTAGGGAAACCGGGGATGAGGGGGTTTAGGAGGGGGAGGGAGCCCCGGGGGTGGGAGCGGTGCTGGAGGGGAACTGGAGGATGGGGGGACCTGGGGGTCGGCGGAGGGAGAGCCGTGGAGCCTCTGGCCTGAGGCGCCGGGGGACATGGGGGAAGCTCCTTGATCCCTGCAGAGCCCCGAGCCCACCCTGCTCCCGGGCATCCCTGTCTCCTCCTGCTGCTGCTGTCACAGTAACGCACAGAGGATTCCACATGGATTCGTGCTCTGCTGGGAACTGCCCTGATGTGCCGTGGGGTGGCAGGGAAAGGGATGGAGATTCCTGGGACAACCAACCCCCCCATAGCTGTCACAAGCCCCGAGCACGTGTGCTCACATCAACCCTTCCCAGTGACACGGAGCGCTGGCTGAAGCTGTGTGTGTTCCCAGGTGGGAGCGGTGGGAAGGGAGATGCTCCCGGTGGCCGTGCTGGAGGCAGGATGAACCTCGTGGCGATGGCGACGGACCCGGAGCTGCAGTGGGTGACCCTGTGGGTGCGGGTGCGCTGGGCGGCCGTGCTGGTGCTGCTCCTCAGCTCCCTGGTGATGCTGCTGCTCCCCCTCGCTGCCGTGGAGAACCAGTGCCACGCCCTGCTCAGGGGGATCTCCTTCCTGAGGAGCAAACTGGGCCCCTCAGGAATGCCCAGGATCACGGGACAGAGCACGGAGCTGAGTGTCACCTCCCGGGGGCTGGAGCTGCTGGTGCTCAAGGGAAAAGCCTCCCCAGGTAAGGGGGTCCTGGGGGGTGCAGGGGGACAGAGGAGCTTCTCAGTACAAGGGAGACAAGGAGCTGCTAGAGTGTCCAGGGGAGGCCATAGTGATGAGGGGTTTGGAGCATCTCTGTAGTGAAGAGAGACTGGGGAGCTGGGCCTGGTTAGTCTGGAGAAGAGAGGACTGAGAGAGGATCCCATCAATCCATACAAATATCTCAGAGGATGGTGCCCAACTCTGTTCAGTGCTGCCAGTGACAGGATGAGGAGCAATGGCCATAAACTAAAACACAAGTTCTACCTCAACATGAGGAAGAACTCCTTGCCATGGAGGGTGGCAGAGCCCTAGAACAGCTGTCCAGGGAGGGTGAGAAGTCTCCCTCTCTGGAAACATTCCAAATCCACCTGGACACGTCCCTGTGTCACCTGCTCCAGGTGACCCTGCCTGGGCTGGGGGTTGGACTGGATGATCTCCAGAGGTCCCTTCCCACCCCAGCTATTCTGTGAGTTGTTGTATAAAACAATCCCAACCTGGAGGTCTCATCACCTACCTGGCCTTCTCCTGGAGCACATGATGGTAAGGAGCTCTCACTGCCACCTGCAGTGAACACCAGCTGGAAATGCCCCCGAGGTGGAGCAGGCCCTCAGCAGCTCCATGACTGCATTCCAGGGCCCTGTGCCAGCGTTCCCTCCTTGCCACTCTGTCTCTCTGAGGTTTTTCCTCATGTTTTCAGTACTAGTAAGTCCTGTGGAGGTAACCAGAACACAGAGAGGTGTTTTAATACACAGGAATCTGGGATATCCAGCGTTAATCCTGAAATCCTGGCTGGCATGAAACTGCCTTTCAGGCAACAACAGGCTGCGGTCATGGCCTTTATCAGCCAGGATGTTAATTTGGAAAACACGCAAAGGAATTACGATTCCAGCACTTTATCTTTGTTTATAGTAAAGCTCTTACTGCTGGGAAAATGTTAGATAGCTCAGTGAACAAACAGAAGTGCTGGTAGCAGCCAACACAACAATGTGTTAGAATTTCACCTAAAATAATGCCAAGAGGAATGTATTTGACACATTGTGTCCTCCCACATGAAGCAGTTTGGTGGCCACAGTGAGTTTGGCTGGCATGGCTACACACCTTTGGCCACCTTGAGCCAGCTGCTCACAGGTCCTGCCTCACCACACGTCCTGCCAGGAATGGCTCTGCTGCCTCGTGCTCGGCCTGGAAACGTGGCATAAACCTCTGTGATTGTAGCCTAGCAAAGACTGGAACACAAGTTCTGTTCCAGTTCTTAGAGGCTGGTTTTGTTTAACTTTTATATCAGTGAAGAGTGATAATCATAGAATCACGGAATATCCTGAGTTGGAAGGGACTCACAAGGATCATGGAGTCCAGATCTCTAGAAGTTTTCAGTCCAGATCAGTTTTCAGTCAAACCCGCACCCTGTTCTCTAACCATTTTTGTTGTGTTCCAGAAGTGAAGTTGGAAGCCAGGGCAGCTCTGAACCAAGCCCTGGAAATGAAGCGCCAGGGGAAGCGGGAGAAGGCCCACAAGCTCTTCCTGTATGCCCTCAAAATGGACCCGGATTACGTGGACGCCCTGAACGAGTTTGGGATCTTTTCCGAAGAGGAGAAAGACATCCTCCAGGCCGACTACCTGTACTCCAAGGCACTGACCATCTCCCCCCACAACGAGAAGGCCCTGAGCAACCGGGGCCGGACGCTGCCGCTGGTGGAGGAGATCGACCAGAGGTACTTCAGCATCATCGACAGCAAGGTGAAGAAGGTGATGGCCATCCCCAAGGGCAACTCCGCCCTGCGCCGTGTCATGGAGGAGTCCTACTACCACCACATCTACCACACGGTGGCCATCGAGGGGAACACGCTGACACTCTCCGAGATCCGGCACATCATCGAGACCAGGTACGCAGTGCCGGGGAAGAGCCTGGTGGAGCAGAACGAGGTGATCGGGATGCACGCGGCCCTCAAGTACGTCAACACCACGCTGGTGTCGCGGATCGGCTCCGTCACCATCGCCGACATCCTGGAGATCCACCGGCGCGTGCTGGGCTACGCCGACCCCGTGGAGGCCGGGCGGTTCCGCACCACACAGGTCTTCGTGGGGCACCACATCCCGCCCCACCCGCGCGACGTGGAGAAGCAGATGCGGGAGCTGGTGCAGTGGATGAACTCGGAGGACGCCATGGGGCTGCACCCCGTGGAGTTCGCTGCCCTGGCCCACTACAAGCTGGTTTACATCCACCCCTTCGTGGATGGCAATGGCCGGACCTCGCGGCTGCTGATGAACCTGATCCTGATGCAGGCGGGGTACCCGCCCATCACCATCCGCAAGGAGCAGCGCGCGGAGTACTACCACGTCCTGGAGGTGGCCAACGAGGGCGACGTGAGGCCCTTCATCCGCTTCATTGCCAAGTGCACCGAGACCACCCTGGACATGCTGCTCATCGCTACCACTGAGTACTCCGTGGGCCTGCCTGAGGCGGGGGGAACCACTGCCGGGTGCGAACAGACCATCCCCGTCAAGACTTGACACTCAGGAGCCGGTGAACCCATGGGAGAGCAGAACTCCAAGCCACTCAGTGTTCCTGCTGGGAATAACTGGACAGGAGGTGTCACTCTTTAGCATTTCCTTTATTTAAAGTGTCTTACATCGGATTAAATTAATATAATTTATTTATATACGTTATGCTGAGATGGAACGTGACCTGTTGATGATGGCTGTGCACTAGAAGTTGCTTGTGCTACTGGAAGGAGATGGGGAGAGGTGGCAGAGAGGCTCAAAAAGATGAACTAGGATTTAATTTCTCCTTAAAGTTAAGCTTTGAGGAGCTGCTTCAATCACAACCCTTCACCCAGGCAGTTACTGCAATGTCTGACCTTGGCAAGAAGCTGCTTGGCAAAGTCTAAACTGAGTTATTTTTGTGTTACCTCATCCCTGTTCAAAACCACCCCAAAACACATCCCTGGAGGAACACCACTCTCCCAGCTGTGTCCATCAGACACTTTCCTGTCAGTCACACAGGTATTGAGCAGGAAGGAGGCTGAACTCTACTTCAAAGCCACCTCTCCCCTCCCATTTCTGTAGCACTTTGCATGTTTACTTTCAGCTGCCTTTCCTGGGGCCAGTTTTGTACAAGTGGGAAGTATTCGGTGTAGGATTACAGGTGGTGGGAGTGGAACAGGAGGAGAAATGCTCTGACTTACTCACTGCAGGGGGAAGGACTCCCTGGTGCTCCCAGGCCTCACCTCAGCAAGCAGGAGCCCTGGGAAAGCACAACTGTCCTCAGACATTTCAGTTCAGGGTCTAAAGGAGCTTGTGTCTGCAAAGCTGTGGGCAGAAAAGGTTGTTAGACAGGAGCTGTGCCAGTTTGGTGAGAACGTGTGTAGAAAGTTTGCCAAAGCCTTCAGTTTCTTTAGTCTACATAAGGGAACTTTCACAATTAATCATTAGGTCACATTATTACTGCAATAAATGGGGCAAGAATCACTCGAGGCCTCTCTCTGCTGCAGTGGCAGTTGGTGCAGTACCTCGAAACTGCTGAGCAGTTCAAAGAATCACTTTTATCTTTGTTTTTTTTAAGATAAAAGCACCCCCAGAATAGCTCCTTCCCCCCAACTGCCAGGTGTGTAACAGCAGCATTGATCCCACCACCTCCAAGTTCAGAGAAATTCCATTTAAAATCCCCTTTTAGGGTGCTGTTAAGCTTAACTCCTTTACAAAAGCTGTTAGACCGTCCCAGGCCAGGGTTAATTTTCTTCCCTTTTAACTCTCTCTTACCTGCCAGGGACTTAGGACATGTTTTATACAAGCAAAAAGCAGGATGAGACCGGGAGAGTTCTCTGGTCACTGCTGTCCAGGAAAAGCAAACAATACCTGAGGAAGGGTGTTCTGTCCTTACAAAATGTGCTTATTTTTGTAATGCAACCCGAGTATGAATAAAATCTGCACTTTAGAGCTCTGGGGGGGTGAAAAATGTTATTTTAGTAACAGATTAATAAACTATTTTAATATTAAAGTCTTTGTTTGGAATAGGTTGTTCTCAGAACACTTTGCTGCAGTGAATGAAGTGGCTGTGGAGGAGGAAGGCCCATGGTGCAGATCTTGGCTCCCTCAGCCCTGTGACATCATGACCAGACTCATCATTTCAAAGTAAAGCCAAGTGAAATCAGCACAGAAAATAGTGTTTATTTGCAGCAGTGTTTGTGTGGTACAAGTGAACTTGGTACTGGGGTCCCCCCCTCACATCCACCCCTGCATGTGGTGACTTCCAGAATAGGAGTTGACAAGCAGGAATATTTCTACCCAAGATCATCCCACATTCTTGGAAAGTCTGAGGTGATTATTGATTTCAGGATATTCAGAGCAGATGGAATGAGCTGCTTAAAGGTAGGAGTGACACTATCTGAGCACACCTGAGGTGAGGTACATCACCACTACCCAGCTGCCAGAGGATAAGTGCAGTTCCAACACCCACATTTAAACAAAAGCAACAGTATGTATAGAAAACCTTTGAGAACTTGAGTTTAATAAACCAAGAAACGTCAGCTTGCACTTCACATTTGTACAAAACCATACAGAAACCACCTGCAAAAGACACATGAGCTAGCTAACAAAACCAACCAAAAAATATGGTCCTCAGCAACAGCACAAACAACTTTATGGGAAACAAAAACTACCAGATCTAAAGATTAGTTCATGACACTTAAAAATAATCATCTGAATGTCTTTTACAAATACACCATATAAAAAAACAGGTCAACTGGAACAGAACGTGAACTGAATACATATATATGTATATCTGGGTATCTACATATACACACATATGTATAGAAACTCTCCCAATACTAAAATAGGCCATTGTGGTGAAGTTGGAGCATCTGCCATTGGACTCTGCATGGAAGGAGATGACTGTCCCTGCGTGCGTGGGGTTGGGTGGAAAATGGGCTTGTTGCCAGAGAGAATGTCTGCAGTCACAATCTGAGCTGACCAGTGGGGCTTGCCAAGGGTCTCACATTGCATCTCATTCGTTAATGAAAGAGAAATAGTTGGAAAGTACTCAAAAAAACTCCACATGGCATCCAAGCTGGACAGGAAATATTGCCCCCCTCGTTACCCTCAATATGAGGAATCATAGAACACCATTTTACCAGAACAAAAGTATAACTCTTTGCTCTTTAGAGGAAAACTACCTGGATTTGTGCCATCCTACACTGATCCCATGAATGCAGCAGTCCAGAACAGCATTTCCATGATTGTGACAGGCTTTCTCTCCTTGCCAGCATAAGGACACAACATGGCTTCCATAAAGGCATTTCACATTGTACCAGACCTGCTGATTGCAGACTTTTTGCTCACTTTTTCAGTAGCATCTTGGCAAAATCAGCATTGGACATCTTTTTAGGCTCTGCAGGGGGCTCAGATGAAGTTGCTGGTGAGTTCTGGACCATCCCATTCTCAGCCTTGGCCATGGGGTTGCTCTGACGCTGTAACGCTCGGGGCATCATGGACAGCTGTGTCCTTCCCTTGCCTCGCCTAGAGGGCAAAAAAATCCCATTTAAACACACTCTTTTAACTTGGAGAAACAACAAAGATTTTGTTCATTATGAGGAGCTCTCATTTAAATGTTATTCCTGTCATTTGTTTCAGGAATAAGCAGTGCAAAGGTTTCAATGGGTGGCTTTGAAACACAGACCCGAGTTCTGGCGAACAACTGCCTGACAGCCCCCAGAAGTTGAAGCTCTGTTTATCCACAGGGCACCTACAACGCAGGAACACTCCAAAAAATGAAAGAGCAGCCTGAATGCTCACTCTGAGCAATGGCTGGTTCTCCAGAACGAGAGGATGTGGAGGTTATGAGGGATCAGGTGCCAATGCCTGATACTCTGATCACTACAGACCTGTTTCTGTTGATAAAGAGGAAAAATCTTTTCCTCATCGATCCAACAACCCATTTTTTTTACGGTTCAGCACCTTTTAAACATTCTCTCATATTCATAAAACCCAATTACGGTTTGGGTTGGAAGGGGCCTTGAAGATCACCCAGTTCCAAACCCTGCCATGGGCAGGGACGCCTTCCACTATCCCAGGTTGCTCCAAGTCCCGTCCTTGAACACTTTCAGGGATGAGGCAGCCACAGCTTCCCTGGGCAACCTGTGCCAGGGCCTTACCACCCTCACAGAGAAGAATTCTTTCTTAATACCCCATCTAAACCTGCCCTCTGGCAGTGTGAAAACATTTCCCCCCTTGTCCTGTTAGTAGCTGCCTATATAAAAAGTCCCTCTTCCTCCTTCTTCTAAGCCCCCTTAAGGTACACATTCCAGATGAGATTCCTAAATTTTAGTGTACAAGAAACCCAGCATTTCCTTTCCCAGCAGTGCCAGCAGCCCCCTCCTCCCTCACACTTACGCTCCATAAACCTGTCGAGGAGCTGGGAATGTGGAGGCCCTTCCAGCCTCGGGCAGCTTCCGCAGGGGGGGGTTGCTGATCATCACCTTGATCACGTGGTCCTTCACTGTCAGACCATCCATCTTCAGCACAGCCTGGGAGGCCTGGGCTTCATTTTCATATTCCACATAGGCCAGGCCCTAAATGAGGAAAAGAAATTAGTTTTAGTGCTTCTGTATCTCCAGTATTTCACAAGTCATTTGGCCAACTGGAAGGAAATCATACAGAAAGCAAAGCTAAACGTGGCTCAGAGTACCAGTAGTCTTCTAAAAAGAATTCTTTTTACAACCTGAATTTCTTCACTCTCATTCATGATGCCCTAATTTGTGGAAGGAAAAAAAAAAAAAAAAGAAATCCTATTAAAATAAATATAATGAAATATAATGAGGGATACTGGCTGGGAGGCATCACCTCTCACTGCTGTTATGTTTTCAAATGACATTCAAGCCCTTAAGCTGCATTTTCAGATTATCCAGTTTCACAGGAAATACATCAGGCTTTACATAACATTCCCTAAGTACATTTATGTGTGGTTTAGCCCCAATCCCAGCTCAAACTAAGCTCAGAACACGGATGGCAAGACTTGGGGTACATGAGAGCACTCGTTACAAGGTGTGAATGAAACAGGAACCGCCCCTGAGATGGTGCCAAGGGTCAGAAAATCCAATTTAATACATGCACAGCACCCCCAGGATGGCACCTGTGAGCAGGGCCCACCACAGACACGGCCCAGGTGTCAGGTAGAATTTTGGCAGAGCAGCAGCTGGTTTAGAATCCCTTATTTAACAAGGAGTCATTTATTCCAGGATGGAAATAATGAGCCCTGTGAGAGAGAGGTGGCTCATTTCTCACTGGCAAATCTCTTACTGCAGCAGATGTTGGGAACAAAAGCCTCCAGGAACAGAGGAAAGGGAGGATGGGAATTGGTTGCAGCAGGTGAACCCCATCTACTCAGTTACTCTAAAAACAAATCCTTTGCAGACTTGCAAATACCTGTCTGTACTGTACTGAAAGTGCTGCAAACGTCTTCCCCTCCATCCCATTTTTCTTGTGCCATTTAAGTATTTTGAAAAAATTCCACTTTCCCTCTTTAGTTAGTTATCAGCACAGACACCCTGGGCTGTATAAATCCAAGCATTTCCCCAAGTTTTAATGCAAAGCCACACTGGCAACTTAATAAAACCAACTTTTGGTATCCAAACTTCACAACGAGCTTCTTTTTGAAGGATTTCTTGAAAATAAGAGTGTATTAAGGATGCCTACCTTGGGTTTTCCAGCTCTGTTGGTGACCAGCCGAATGTCTTTCACATTCCCATGCGCTTTACACACCTCTTCCAGCTCTTCCTTAGTGCAGGAAAATGGCAAACCAGATATAAACAGCTTGTGTTTCTCCAGGGTAGTGCTATACCTGAAAACCTGGAGAAACAAAAAGGATGTTAGTTATAAACCAGTCAAGACTCCACAGATTTCAATCTTACATCCCCTAAAAGTTATCAGAGTACTTGATATCTGTGTGATCCAAAACCACCTTAAAGTCACAAGTGGCATCTTGGAAGATATTTCCATATAAACATAGGGATACTCCAAGGACTTGCAAGTAAATGCTTCTAAACATCCCTGTCTCCTTCACAATGAGGATGGTCACAGATAATCCTAGAATATCCTCAGTGGGAAGGGATCCACAACTATCCAAATTAGCAGATTTCTACCAGTCTTGAATAAATTGATGCCAGTCCTTGTTTATGGCAAAGTAAGGGAAGATGCAAGAAATCCCCAAAAAATCAGTTTGACCATTCCAAAGTAGCATAACACGAGCTCATGGGACGTGAGTACTCTGGACACAACACGCTCCAGCAGCTCCTCTCTGCAGACCCACCGTGCAACCTGAGCCAGTAAAACTTTACCTTAAAGTCTGGATTCTTGTTCTTGTCCACACACGGGGACACGAACATGGGCCTTCCCTCCACAGCCGTGCGATCCAGGCCCAGGGCCTGCAGAGCAGATTCCTCCTCCTTGAACTGCACGTAGCAGTAGCCCCGGAAGGTGCCCTTGTTGCTGAACACTGGTCTGATCTCTGCCACCTCCCCACAGCTCCCAAAGAGCTCCCTCAGCTTTGCCTCAGGCTCAGCCATGGTGTAGGCAAGGTTGCTGACAAACACAGTGACTTTATCCTTGCTGCTGTCATGGAACACTTTGGGGATGTCCTTCCGACTGGTCGATGCCCTTTCCTTGGGGTTTGCTGGCCCATCTGGCTTTGCAGGGGCACTTCTCCCAAACAGCCCAGTCTCCACTTCCATGTCTTCCTCAGGAAGCACACCATCACCCTCTCCCCTGTGCCTCTTGCTGGGTAGCTCTAAATAATGAAATTAAAAACCTTATTAGAAAAAATTACCTCATTTCATTCACTGTTGAAACTAATACGTCCTCCATTCCCACTGTGCAGCTTGGAAATGTAATTGTATTTGTGGTTTCACAAAAAACACAAAATAAAAAGGTTTTAAATAACAACGACAGATTATTCAACCAAGACAGCTTTAGATGAAAGCAACAGGAATATTTGTTCCTTTTGTCAGTCAGTTACAACTGACAGTTGCTGATTCATGTTCTTTTGTTTTGTCTAATGGGTTTTTTTTTTTAAAAAAGAAAATCTAAAAGCTCCCAAAACTCCCAAGGGCTGCAACCTATTAAAGTCTTCTGTTATCAACTTCCTAGAGCCTGCTGCAATAGTGAATAACCCAATTTACACACATGGCTTGGCGTCATATGATGAGTCAGAAAAATGACTTTAAAAAAAAAGAAAAAAAAAGAAAAAAATATTTCTTCAAAATAAGAAAAGCCTAGAAAACTCTAGAATTCTTAAAAACATGTATTTCTGTTGGTTAAAAACCATTTAGCTTTGCTTTCATTTCATTACCACAACAAAGACCTGCCAGGAGAGAGAAGCCCTGAAAGCACAGCAGCTCTGAAGACTCGAGCAATGGCAATTCCTCATCTGCCTCTAATACAAAATAACCCTGTTGCCAGAGGTCTGAGATTTTAATTTTATTTTATTTTTACCTTCTTCCTGCCCCCATTCCCCCTCATCCTCATCGTCTGCCTTGCGCTTGTCTCCAATCCTGGCTTTTTTAGCCTTTTTGGAAGCTTTCTTTTCTGCCCGAGCCTGTTTTCGTTGCTCAGCTTTCTCCTCCTCCTGCTTTGCCAGAGCAGCTTCTTTCTCAGCAGCCTAAAAAGAGGTAAGGTTTATTTATTAATTTTTTTCCAGTGACTGCAGATGGCAGAGCATTTTCTGGAGCACTGGGCCCAGAGGGTTTTCTCCTGAGCTACATTAACCACAGCACTAATGGGAACATCATTTAAAGCACATCTCAGTTATTTGCTCTCCCAGCTTTCCTGGAGTGCACAGCACTCTTGTATCCACCCAAGGGTCAAAAGGGGAAAGATGAAAAGCATCAAGAGAGGTTGTTAACCATAGTTTTAAACAAAAAATCAATAGTTCTGAGGCTTTAAGACAAGTCAGGCTGGGAAGTAACAAGAGAAATCTGACATTCAGACGAGCATGATCTTAATTAGGGTGTATAAACTGTTTTGGTAGCTCACAAAGTTCTGACCTTTGCTCTTTGTTCATTAACTCGAGCTAATCTGTTCTCTGTTTTTTGAACAGCTGCATCCCAGTCTTCCAGTGTTCCTGATGAATAAAGTGAAAATAATTTTAGAAGTCTCATATTTAGCTCTCTCATAATTAAAAAATACAATTCTGGAAAAATAGGAGTGATTGACTTCATGGAACTTGCTCTTAATATTAACCTTTACACGTGAAAATTTTAACTAGAACGAGTAGCTTCAAAGAAAATAAAAACAGGAGCCAAGCAGAGCAGAAACCCCTCATTTAGACTATGATACTCCAAAAGGGTATGGAAAAATCCAGTAATTTTAGTAGTCTCCAAATCAGGCCAGAAGAGAAGGAAAGAAGACAGAGCTGTGAGTGTACAGGACAGCAGTGAAAGGAAAGTGAACACAAAACCACCGGATCAAAATTCACTCTGTGTCATCACACATTAACCAGGCTGGGTAAGATGAGGTGAGGAGCAGGCAATTAATTACCCTTCTCTGAGCCAATTAATTACCTTCAATCCTCTCCAGGGTGAGCAGCACCTCGCAGACGTGCTCGGGGTAGTCGCTGGTGCACTGCACGGCGCGGTGCAGGGCCTTCCTGCAGTGCTGGGTGTCCCCGTGGGCTCTGCAGGAGGGGAGGGCACTGAGGGGCCAAACCTCACAGCAGGGCCACAACACAGCTACTACACCCATGAAAACCTTCCCCCTCCTTCCCCAGCAGCTCCCATTTCACACTGGTGCTGTAGCACTCCTGGAATACACAGCAGAGCTGCTCCAAGAACCTCCAAACCCAAAAGAAGCAAACCTGTGCTAAGCTAAGCTTTGTCTCACACAGATGAGGAAATTAAAAGGGAATTAACTCTCCCCCCAGCCAAGCTCTTACCTTTCCAGGTTATAGTACTCCAGCCACATGTTTGCATATTTGGCATTTCCTTTAGTCATAATGTTGTCCCAGAGCTCTCTGGCTTTCTGCATGTTGTTACACAGGCGGGCCTGGAACAGAGCACCCAAAATACCCAACATCATTTAGGATCATTTGTTCAACACCATTAAATCCCAGCACCCAAACCAAGGGAAGACCACAGGTGATGCAGACAGACCCAGGAAGATATACCCTTAGATCAATTCTACTCCTTAATAATACTTCCCTGCCCACCTCAAACATCTGCCTTGGTTCTGGCTGCCACATATATTTCTTTTTTGTCATTATAAAAAAATATTTGATAGTTGCTTCTGAATTTTTCCTTTTGTTATTGATGAATGTACCTAATAGAGCACTTCAGCTTTTCTCCCAGACTGAGAGCTTGCTTTGTGTTTAGGAAGAGGGTAAATGGCTTAGGAAACCCAAGCTGGATTCACCTGATCTGACTGTGGAGGTCTATCAATACACCAGACAGGTGACTTAGAACTGCTTTAGTATAACCTGAACCACACCTGGATGTACTTATTTTCTCTCTCCCTAACTGGGCATGAAATAATTAATTCAGCTTCAGGCCCACATCGTTCAGAGGATTCCAATGGTCAACACTTTGGCAACCCATCCCATGCCCTGTGCCCAGAGAAATTACAGCACACAGGTAACACGACTGATCCCAAATCCTAAGAGCCCACGGCGAAGGAAGGAAAATAAAACATCCACTTGTAGTGACTGCACCAGCACATTTACTCATTGAAGCAACCCAGACAAAATTCCAAAGTAGAAAAGGAATTTTCTACTTGGCTGGAATGTTAAAACAATCAATTTTATCGAGTTCAGTAATTTAAATACAGCAGAGAGAAGCTTCACCTCAACTCTTGCCCAGTTCTGCATGATGGTGCAGGATGGATCTCCACTTTCACTGAATCCTAGGAATAAAAACAAAGACTGTTTGTTGTACTTGGCTCTTGAAAATAAAGTGTTTATTAAACAAGTTCTCCATGGATTTGAAATGCTTATCTGGAGCTTTCTTAAGATGCTCAAGACCCTTGAAGACAAGTTAAACATTGTGTGGAGAACTGGCCTTACAAAAATTATTCTGAACAAGAGAAAACAACATATTGGATGATTTAACTCACTCTCTTCTACTTCTTGTTTCAAGTACTCCACAGCACGTGCAAAGGCAGAGCGCAGCTCCTCCAGCTCTTTACTTGAGTCTTTAGGGAAAAAAAAGAAAAAATTACCTTAAAATAATAATTAATTTCAATTTCTCATCCACTAAAACATTTTCCTTAACACCCACAATGATTTCATGAGTTAGTGGTGGAGATTAAATTTATTACTTCTTCTTCTTACAGCTATTATTACTTAAATTTATTACTCACTAACAAAAACTCACTACATGCATAATAAAAAACCATTAGGTATCAAAAATACAAGGCAGGGCAGATTTGCAACAGCATAATCTACTCTGCCAGCAAGGAGCTGCTTTAAACCAATTAAATTCATATGTTTTATAGATACTAACTGGCCAGAAAGTAAATTCTGTGAAAGATGAAAATACTGTTATTTTAAAAAAAAAACAAACAAACAGTAATACCACTGTTTCAGAGAAGTACATAGAAAACAGTTTAAATACTTATTCCCACATTTATCGTACAGACCTTGTGTAAAATCCACTCTTCTTCTCAGGTAATCCAGATATGCCTGCCAGATCTCTACATAGTCTGTTGCCTGGATAAAACCTGCATTCAGAGCTTTTTCAAACATTTCTGAAAGAAAGCAGGGGAGAAAACCCAAACCCAATTACTTTTCATTGTCAAAATTAGCAAACTGCAGTCATAGTACAATAAATATATACACATATACCACTGGTTTCTGGGAAAACCAGAGAAGACAAGAAATTCTACAAGGTAAATTGGTTTAAGAAGTGGATTTAAAGCCAGTTTAATTCAGGAATGTTCATTCCAAGTTGTTCATTGCTTGCTCAGAGCTGCAGCTGCTCACCAAAAGCAGCCCTAGAAGCACCTCTGTACGTGGCAGCGGCTCTGAGACTGCAGCAGGTGGAAACAAATCCTGCAAGTCCCACTTGCCACAGGTTATTCAGAGGGCAGAACTGTAAAGAATTTTTGCTGAGATGGCCTTTCTTTACCAGAAATGATGCTGTGATCCACCCTGTGCCTCTCCATGGCCAGGAGGTACCTAATCCACAGCCCAACTGTCCAGGGGCAGTTCCTGACGGCGCGGTCGTGGGCGGATAAAACCAACTCCTTCACTTTGAGCTGCCGGTCCTGGAAGAATCACACAACAAAGTTCAAGTTCCTGTCAGCCAGAGAGACCATCTGAGCCAAATCCCAGCTTATAAAGAGCCAGCACTTGGAAAAAAAAAAAAAGGCACTTTCATTTTGTATTTAAAAAGCTGAGCTGGGTGTTTCAAATTCTATATTCCCAAAAAGCCAGGGAACACCTTCAAATGAGCAACACAAATTGGAACTACCAAACCAGTGAGGTGTTTTCTGCCAGTGAGATAATGCTTATTTTAAATTCCCAACTGGAATGTAAGAGGAGAAGAAAGGATCACATGCAGCCTACTGATGCAGGTGCTGTTCCACCTGCAACCTGCTGTCTCCAACTGGGAAGATAAGGAGATGACGGAGCAACTGGGCCTGGATGAGCCTCCTGCAGGGAGTCACCCTGATCCCTTAATCCAGCCACCTTCTGTCCTGCCTCTGGAGCTCAGGATTGGTTTCAGACTGCACTAACCAACCCCATGGAAACACGGGCTGAACAGCTGGGTTTACTTCAGTGCAGCTGGAGCTCAATGGCCAAAACATTTAATTCTGCAGAGAAAATACACAGCTCAAGGAAAGAAGTGTTCAAATGCTCACCTGATCAATAAAAACACGTCTAAAAACAGGAGGAAAGCAAAGGTGAGGGGGAAAATCAATTTCTGGAGGATTTAAAGACTAAAGGGCAGGACTGAAGTAGAACTTACTGGCTGTTTGTCCGTCACTGAGATTAAAAAACAACAAACCATGGAAATAAAACTGCACACATTTTCCTTATTTTTAGGTTTATTTCCTTACCAAATACTGGTTGTAACGTGCCCAGAGATCTGGGACAAGGCAGTTCTCAGCCAAGGCTCTCTCGTAGATTAACTGAATGCGAGCTGGATCACCTGCTTTCATTTCAAAATCAATGTAAGCCTGGTATTCTGCCAGCTTTGGTGTTTCAGCACCCAGCTGGGAAACAAACAAGGAGACAAAACATTAAACTCTTAAATAAAACACAATTCAAACAGTTCAGCTGTTCCCCAGAGCAGGTCTCATGCAAAATTTCACATAAGAAACTTGCCTCTAAACATCAGCAGCTTTTGATTTTCACACACCTCTGAACACCACCCTGCTCTGAAACCACTCAGATCCCTACTTGTTATTCCTCAATGCTGGAAAAAACAGCTGGAACACTCATGTGCACCTTAGGGTGGCCTGACACACTCAATAGATTCAATAATTTCCAGTATCCCAGTTGTGAGGCTTCTTCTGCTCCCCATTGCTCACAGTTCAACAAGTCCCCCAGCAACACTCAGCTGCTTTATCTCTGGGATTAGAAACTAATAAATTTGGGAAAAAATAAGTCACCCCAAAGCAATTCACTCTTAGTTTTAAAGCAAGATACAAGTGACAGCATTACCAGTGCCTCTTCATAGGGTTTGCACTTCTCCAGTTGCTGTAGAGCTTTTTTGTAATTTTTGATTGTTGTTTCTGGAATTGGCTCTTCGGACCACTCCTCATATTCAGCATATGAAGCCTCCATGTCTATGAGAACAGACATGAAACTTCATTAATAATGCACTTATAGGACTAAAAAAATCAGATTTCAACCTATCTTTGGCTCTAGCACATATTCCTATTGTTATTTATATAATATTTATAATAAATATTTACTTATCCCCTTTTGGGATCTATCACACTACTGCACACTTCAAGGGTTCAGGCACCTCACCTTAAACAGTATCCTACAGCAAACTCAGGGCAAGTTATATCAAACCTGCTCATTTGGAATTAGAAAACCAAAGGGGCAAAATTTTCCCCACAGCTTTAAAGAAAATTTAAGAAAACAAAGTCTCTCTATATGGAAATGAAGTCAAAGAACTACGTTTGACTTTCTCTTGTGAGCAAAGCAGCACGAAAAGGGACTCAGGAGTTTAAAATAGGAACTAGACAAGGGAGAATTCCAACAATCCAGCTGTCAGAGATACTCCCTACCAAGGTTTTTATGCAGCAATCACAGCTGAATTCCTCATTTCTAATGGTCCCGTTTCGTGCTCATCCCTTGCACTTTAAATAGCCTCAAATTATGCTCTGAGCAACCAGATACACTAGGTTTAAATAAATACAAATATTTCTGGTCCAAAGGGATTTGTGCCTCATTCATGAGGCAAATTCCTTGTTTCTAGTGGTCACATTTTGTGCTCATCACCTGCACTTTAAAAAGCTCTGAGCAATCACATAACCCAAGTGTCAATAAATGAGAATATTCCTGATCCAAAAGGATCTGTGCCTCACTCACAAGGCAAATGGCATTGATTAAAGGGAACACAAGAGTTCCAGCTGCAGCTTGTGTGGCTCTACCAAAAGAACCCAATGGCTGGGTCAGTGTATCCCAGCTCTTCCCTCCCTCCCTCCGGCTCTTACCCAGCAGTGGGATCCCCAGCTGGCGCCGGAACAGCGTGTGGATCTTCTCGAGCTGGCTGCACAGCACCTGCTGCTGCTCCGGGGATGGAACACTGCCAGGGGCTGGCTACCAACAAAAGGAGGGAATTCAATCAGCTCCAAGCTGAAGGACACGATGGGGGGTTGTTTATGAGCTGGGGGAGCCGAGATCCAAGTGGACACACACGGCCAACTCGCATTTCACTGCTGGGAAAGCTAAAACTTGGAGATCGCTCCACTGGGTCAATGGGAAAAGCATTCCTGACTGAAAGCTGACACAGGCACAGGGAAATGATCAAGGAGAACAAGTGACTGTGCTGCTTCACAAACCACCAAAGAGGTTTCAGTAAATCCCTGGGGTGTGGAGAGATGATTTGGAACTTCCAGCTTTGATTGTGTTTGGGAATGAAAGGGCATTCTCCTGTTACTCCTTTGTTAGGGCATTTCGGAGAATGGGGTAGGAAAGGACCTTTAAAATGAAATAGTTCCCACCCCACCATGAGCAGGGACATCTTTAACTTCCATCTCCTATGTAGCTAACTATAAAAATAAAAAGAAATATTCACATTCTGGCCACCTCGTAAAAGTATATTTTGCAGATGTCAAACTGTACTTTCCAGGGATAAAATACCCTCATCCACAAGGCACAAACAGTGTGGAATAATGGATGAGTTAAAAGGTGAAGTAGAGAACAGTCTAGAAACTTAAACAAGATTGACTCCGTGCAGAAACAGTCACTGGCAAGAATATTGTTTGATAATGGAGTTCCTCAATTTAAAGCTTTTCTTGGCAATTCAATCAGCAGTGGGAAACTTTGCTCGTGGATTTGAGATTTTATGATTTTATTTAAGCACAAATCCACTAATTTATCAACCAAATACACAGAATGGCTTTCTCAGAGCAAAGGGCCAGTTTTTAGAGCTGAAAAGGCCCTTTTCTCAGAGGAGACAGCCCGAGGTGACTCCAGGAGCTGCTCCACAGCTTGTCTGGGATGAGAGCCCTGGGGAATGGCCTCACCTGTGCTGTTTCCAGGATGGCATTCTCGAATTCCCTGTATGCTTCCCACAGAGCTGTGCCCTTGGTCACGTGCAGCCCCACTGCAGTCAGCGCCCTCTCAAAGATCGACCGCACCTTCTCGATCCCTCCTTCCTGACCGATGCCTCCAATGGAATATTGGGCATATTCCAACCAGATTTCAGGACCTGAACAAAGGACAAATACATGCCTGGGTTTCGTTATTTTTGAGGAGATCAAGTCAACTCTGCTTCCCTTACACCTTATTTGCTGCAAATATATAGATCAACATATGACAGTTCTCTTTATTTTCTTTTTTTTGTTTATCCAGTAAAGTTAAAATATTGAATTTATGCTGCATCGCTTCACACGAATGTTTCAGAAATTAACTTGAAATGTCAATCCAATTTCTGCATTATAACAGAAGGAAAAGACTTCTCTATAAAAAAAAGCCAAATCTGGATGTAACACAAGACATTTTACAGCATTTATTAAGGACTTACAGATGTAATCCTTGACAGCTCGTTCAAACAGCTCATAGACCTTCTCTCGCTCGTGGCTCTCCGAAGCCATTTTTATCTCATCCTTCAGCCAGTCCAGCCAGATTTCTAAAAGGAAAAGATTTGGAACACATCACCACTGTTCAGAAATAACAAGTTACATCCACTTGGTGTTTATTAGAGTTTTTAGGAATAGAGTTAAAATCGGGCAGAGGGCCAAGGCAAAGAGAGGAATTTTAACTTCCATGACTATTCATAATTAATTTAAAATTAAAGTTGGATGGAGATTTTTTAAACTAAACAAGCACCTTTCTACTAAGGGAGAAGTTGCAATTTATCAGCACCTTGGGCAGAGGATCAGGATGTACCTGGAACCAACCTGTCCTCACACTTGTGACAGTAAATGGCTTTGGAGGCTGCAAGATTCCACAGACACAGAAGGAAACATGGAATCATGGAATGGCTTGGATGTAAAGGGACCTTAGAGATCATCCAGTTGCACCCCCTGTCATGGGCAGGGACACCTTCCACTATCCCAGGTTGCTCCAAGCCCTGTCCAACCTGGTCTTGGGCACTTCCAGGGATAGGGCAGCCACAGCTTCTCTGGACAACTTGTGCCAGGGCTTCCCTTTCCAAGACCAAAATCCCACTGGCAGAGCAGCCTCTGCAGTACTTACACTGTCTGTGTGTTATGAATAAAAAGGAGATACCCATTTCCAGGGCTGCCCACAGCTTCCACCAACAAGGAATATTTTTGCTGCCCATCTGTGAAATGTCACTTTCAGCAGGAGTTTGCTGGGATCTGGGTCACACTCCCTGCCTGAGGGTGCTTAAACCTGGCACGAACATGCTGTTTCACCACTGAACCAGCAATTTTTCCACAGGTGAAGCTTCCCTTGTGGGGGCTGTAACAGGAGCAGAGGATGCTCAGTACCTTCAGTGAGGGGGAAGAGTTCGCTCATCTTCTGCCGAGCTCTGCGGAGCTTCACCAGCTCTCCCTCCTGACGGAGCAGCTTGATCAGATCCAAGTGACAGTTGTAGTCAAAGGCATTGATGGACAGCTTAAAAAACGATAAAAATCAATTCTAAAACCACTGCTGAGCGACGGACACGAAGAAAGCAGAAAATAAATCATAATCTCCTCATGTGTTCACGGAGCCAAGGCAACGGAGTTGCAACAAACTTCACCCTTGTTCGTAAGGTGTTTCCAGGTCACGCAGAGACATTTTTAAAAAACACTTTCAGGTTTAAAAGAGCTTTAAGTTAAGCTTAGTGCTCAGCTCATGGCTCTAAGCTCCCAGGGTTACTGCTCATAAATCCCAATGCAGCAGGAGCACGACAGATTCCAGCTGCACAACGCACCTGAATGAAGAGTCTTTTTTTAAGAGTCAACTCATAGAATATCCTGAGCTGGAAGGGACCACGAGGATCATCCCAGGCCGATTCCTGGCCCTGCCCAGGACACCCCAACAATCCCACCCTGTCTCTGAGAGCGTTGTCCAAAAGCTCCTTGAGCTCAGGCAGCCTTGGGGCCGTGACCAGTGCCCTGGGGCGCCTGTTCAGTGCCCAACCACCCTCTGGGGAAGAACCTTCTCCTGAGATCCAACCTAACCCTCCCCTGACACAGCTCCAGAGGTTTTCTCGGGTCCTGTCGCTGCTCACAGAGAAAAACGTGCTTTAATTTCTTCAAAGGCAATGAAGCCCCCCCACAGGCGGCTGAGCTATCTCAATGAGTACAAGCGGCGCACTTGGGGCTCCACTCGCTGATTTCCCTCGCAAAAAACCACCCCAAACACTCAGTTTTCACTTCAGACTCCAAACACTCGCGTCTTAAAACTACGGAATATCCCGAGTTGGACGAGACACGCAAGGACCACGGAAATCCACATCTTGACACTTCCCAGCATCAAAGTACAGGCACAGTCGTGGCTTATCCTCCGTTCCCGCCACACCCGCTGCCCGCCGGGCCCACCTGCTCCTCCAGCCGCTGAATCTCAGCCTCGTTCTCCTTCTCCTCATCCTCGCCGTCGCCGGAGGAGTCGGAGTCCCCCTCGTCATCCGAGTCTCCGCCCGACTCGGGGTCTCCCTCCGGCAGCCGCTTCTCCTCCTCGGCCGCCGCCTCAGCTCCCGCCGCCGCCATCTTATGCAGCTCCGCTCGCCGGCCGCCGCGCTCCGCCGGCCGCCGCGGCTGCCCCAGCGCTGCCCGTCCCGCCGTGCCGCGCAGCCGCCACCCGAACAGGACGGGGAGAGCGGTGATGCTCCACTCGCACCGTCCCGCGCTCGGCCAGGCAGCGAGACCGAGCTGTGCTGAGCGGAGCGGCGGCGCGACCCCTTGTATTCCGGAGTGTGGCTCAGGCAATGCTGCGGGCACCCCGCTGCGCGGCCCTCATGGGGCCTCTGGGAGGGTCCGCGGCGTGCGCGGTGCGGCTCGGCCGCCATATTGAGTGTGGCCGGCGCGTCTAGCATACGCGCCGGGTATCGCGACAAAACGCCTGTCGCGACAGAAACAGCGCTTCCATCGTTTATTTACTTATTGATCGTTTAAGAAGCAGCGTGAGGCCCTTCCCGCGAGCGGCCTCCAACGCTCGCTCGGTCTGCGCAGCGAACCCGGGGTCGCGGTGAGAGCCAGGCGGCCGGCGGCCGGGGGCGCGGTTGTGGGAGTGGCCGGGGGCGTGGCTTCCCCGCCCGAGGTTATAAAAAGTGCCGTGCTCCGCCCGCCCCTCAGTCAAGATGGCGGCGCTGAGGGCGGCGGGGGCGGTGCTGCTGCGGCCCCGGGCCGGGTCCGCCCCGGCCGCGCTGGGCTATCACAAGAAGGTGAGGGGCGAGCGGGGCACGGGGAGGGAGAGGGGGGAATCTGGATGGCTCTCGGTGACACTGTGCCTTCGTAGGTGGTGGATCACTACGAGAACCCGCGCAACGTCGGCTCCCTCGACCGCAACGCCAAGAACGTGGGCACCGGCCTGGTGGGCGCCCCGGCCTGCGGCGACGTCATGAAGCTACAGGTGACCTTGAGGACCCGCTGGCACCTGGCGGAGGGGTCAGATGGGGCTGCTGGGAGGCACACACCTGCCCGTGTCCCCTCAGGGCACAGCGTGGCCTTCCCGCACAGCCGCCCTGCCCGTGCCCTGTGCCCGGGGCAGGGCCCGCCCTGCTCCCCCCGGGCGGGCACTGAAGTGTTCCCAAAATGTTCTCACAGGTGGAGGTGGACGAGAACGGTAAGATCGTGGACGCCCGGTTCAAAACGTTCGGGTGCGGCTCGGCCATCGCCTCCAGCTCGCTGGCCACCGAGTGGGTCAAAGGGAAAACGGTGAGGGGGCCTGGAAAAGCTTCCCAGCTTCACACCAGCCTGTGCTCTTTGTCGGGATCACCCTGGCCAGGGAATCCCAGCACTGATTTGTGCCGTAGCTTAAAAGGCAGTGACTGCCAGCCCTGACTTAGAACAAGAGTTGCCTTTTCCAAGAATCGTCAGAGAATCATTAACACTAGAAAAAGCCCTAAGAGCATTGAGTCCAACCATTCCCCCAGCACTGCCAGGTCCACCACTGACCCATGTCCCCAGGTGCCACATTTTTTGAGCACTCCCAGGGGTGATGATTCCACCAGGGAAGTACTTTGTGTCTTATGCAATGAGCAAAACCAGGCTGATGGCAAGTTCTGGAAGAAAGTTTAATTACAGAGAGGTTTGAGATCATTTAAACCTGTTCTACCAGCAACAAATGCACTTCAGTGTTGTGGTAGAGGATCAGCAGCTCAAGTAGTGGCAGTCTGTGACACTAGTGTGTGTTGGTTCATTCCTGCTCTGTCAGATTCCTTAATTCCAACATCCTCACTGCCCTGGGCAGCTGAAATGTTCTGCCCTTGGGATTCTGATGGCTCTGGATCATTAAACCCTCTTAGCAAACCCCTTTCCAGCCTGTGTTGTACGTACCAGGACCCCTGACCACCCTCCCTGTGTTCCAGGTTGATGAAGCGCTGAAAATCAAGAACACGGATATTGCCAAGGAACTCTGCCTTCCCCCTGTCAAACTGCACTGCTCCAGTAAGTAAACACCTGGGATTTCAGGAGGATACTCTGGGAATAGCCAGATGCTCTGAGATGTTGTTTTCCAAATAGTTTCTGCACAAGGTTGGCCTCGATGTTCAGATTTCAGGGTTAATTTAAGCGTTTTCAGATCTCTTTAATATTCTGGAGCTGTAACTTAGCAGAGTGATAATGAATGTTCAGATTCTGAATTCTATTATCTGAAATTATATTACATAAATTTACATTATATGGCTTCAGTATTCTGTGGATTCAATATTATGTGGGTTCTGTTCAGATTCTGCCCCTCAAATCTGACACGTGTTGCCTGTAGCAATGGTCACTGCTGCCTGCTCTTGTTTTTCCTTCGTCTCTTGTCCTAAAAGCCTTCTAATGATCCTTAAAATCCCATGTTTTTGGTTTGCAGTGCTGGCTGAAGACGCCATCAAGGCCGCCCTGGCTGATTACAAACTGAAGCAGGATCCCAACAAAGAACCCGAGAAAAAAGCCAACAATGCCTGAACTGACTGCGGAGCTTTTCCTCCTTCCTCCTCACTTTACAGTGCAATTCCTGAGCTGTAGTAGGACCCAGTGCACTACTCAAGCTGTAAGATACGCACAAGTTACGCACAACGTGTCCCTGGTGGTGTCCAGCCACTCTGTAGTGCTCACACGGCCGGGATGGGGGGGGCCCTGTCCCCACTGGAATGCCGCGGGAAGACTCTGCTCCAGAGAGAAAACCCCGCTGGCCGGTACTGGAAGGGCTGCACTTTTTCTTTTTTTTTTTTCTTTTGGGGGGGGAAGATGTCTAGTTTTGCCTAATATTTTATGGAATTTAGTGGGAAGCATTGCCTTGGTGTTGTATGTGTGTGTGAGCTGCGCTCAGTCCGTGTCCCACTGAGCTGGGGTTGGTTTTTCAATCTGGGTGCAAATTCCTGCTCTTGGAGTTCTGGGAGCCTTCAGCAGGTGCCAAAGGGCAAGTGGTGGCCAGGGAGCACAGACCTGCTGGCTTCTGCTCCCATCCTGTCACCACTTAAATTTTTTGAAGTTCCTGTTAAAAGAACAGCTGGAATTTTGGGGTGTTTTCTCTAAGAATTCTACCCCTGCCCTGGCCAAGTGCTCTGTTACAGCTGTAAATCCTGGGCTAAGGGAAGGTGTCCCTGACGAAGGCAGGGAGTTGTAACTGGATGAGCTTTAAGATCCCTCCCAGCCCAAAGCATTTCAGGATTCTATGAAATACCCCCTTAGACTGGAACCCAGTGGGGAATATTGGAGCTGGGACATGGAGCTGAGGGGGAGCTCCCAGGATTCCTCTTTTCCAGGAGAGTATCTCCAAAACAGGCAGAAAACACACTGGAAAACTTCACATCTTTAGCTTCTCACTCCCTCAAAACACTTCACTTCCCTTTCTTCTTACTGAGGGTGTTGTTAAACATTTAAAACCACATTTAAAAAACAATCGGTTCATTCTGGTACATCTGGGCACAATATTTGTCATTTTTAACACAAAAAACACCTGTTGCTGCTGTGGTTTGTCCCTCACAAGGTCCCTCTTGTACCTCAGCTCCTGCCAGAGAGTGCCTCACTCCCAGGGAACATTCCTGCTGTTTCCCAGTTAAAAAAAAAAAAAAAATGAGGAGGGAAACTTCAAACACCCACATCTACTTTGGGGCAGAGTCAGCTCTTTGTGCTGACAGGCTCTTCCAAAGGGCAGGTTGTCCTGAGGCAGGGACATGTGGACACATACTGACCTCTCCTGTGGCTGGGACAAGACACAGGGATCGGGGTTGTAAGGACAGGGGGATATAGGGAAGCAGGGAGTGGGGATGTGTTGCATTCCGGGCAGAAACAGCCTCTCGCCTTCCAGATTTACCTGCCATCCCTGTCGGAGCAGCTGCATCCCAGTGCTGTGGGACAAGGTCCCCCACAGTGCCCCTTTGGTCCCCACAGCCCCACTTTACCCCCCCCGCCCTGGGCTGTGGGTACAAGATAAGGGTTTCCTGGAACCAGTGCGTGACGTGCAGATTTGGGGGGTGATACGCAGCCTCCCCAGGGTCCTGCTGCCGGGCTCCAGAGAGGCCAGAGCCCAATCCAGCCCAGGGAGGGTCCTGTAGGAGCAAAGGGACACTGGGAATGTCCCCTGGTCCCCCACAGCTGCAGAGAAACATGGAAAAGGTCTGCAGAAGAAATATTTATTTCTAGCCAGAGGGGTTAAGGAAATGAGGCAAAAGTCCAGCTGGGCTCTGGGACATGCTTTGGGGTGAAAAAATGAAAGGATGGGCCCTTGTCCCTAAATCCTCATCCCTCCTCCCCTCAGGTGGCCAAGGGCAGCCTGTCCGTGTGGCCTCAGTGCCACAGCCATGGGCAAAGCCACCCATGATGCCCATGGTCACGTGGAGCCCCTGCCCCACTGCCCAGGGAGGGGACAGCTACAGATCTTGGCCCTGGTCCTGTCCCTCTTCCTGAAGGGACACAGCTCCCAACCAGGTGTCCAGCCCAGGAGACTGATCAGTAAAATAATGTTTGGGAGGAAGCTGTTGGCACAGGAAGGGCAGAGCCAGAGCTGGGGTGGGAAAAGCCCTTTGGGCAGCAGGAGCAGGGGCTGCTGGCATTCCAGCCCTGGGGGAAACCAGCAGCTACCAAAAAACCCCATGGATTTACCACAGTGTCCCATTGGCACAAGGGGGGGGGGGCTCAAGGGGGCTGGGGAGGGTGAGGGAGCAGGGTCTTCATCGGGGCTTCCTTGAGCCACCACGTACGTACGGAGCGTTGATCCATGTCCATCACGTGTCCCAATCTGGCGGCTCCTCAGGCTCACCCGGGACCGTGTCCCTGCCTCAGACTCCAGAGGGGGCTGAGGAGCCATCCTGGGGCACGTCAGGGGTCTCCTTGCCCCCTGCTCCCGTCGCTCCTGCCACTTCCTCCACGCCTGGATTTTGGGGAGAGGGCTTAGCAGGTTGGTCATCCGCCAACTTCTTGCTTCCTTCCTCTTCTTCCTTCTCTTCTTCCCCGGTGGGATTCTGCTCAGCCTGGGCCCCGTTGGCCAGCGGTGCCCTGGGGGGGGATTTGAGGCTCTGGGCCGCTGCCAGGATGTCCGCCTGGAGCTGCCGGCTGCCGTCCAGCGGCTCCTCCGCGCCCGGCTCGGGGGCCTTGTCGGGCACCTCGCTGAAGGCCCGGGGCCCCCCCACCTTGTCCCGCTCATCCACGTACTTCTGCTTGGGGAAGGACGAGGGGTAGTAGGCGGAGGCCTTGTGCTTCTGGCGCACGATGACGGCGGCGCAGATGATGAAGAGGAGCACGAAGGACAGCGAGCCCACCACCACCACCAGCAGCAGGTACTCCTTGAAGAAGTCCACCAGCCCGTCCAGCACTCCCGGGGCAGAGCTGTTGGTCACGGTGGTCCCCCCTGCGTCCCCCACCGTGGGGCTGATCCGGGGGGTCGCCGGGGGGGCGGGTGGTGTGGCCGACGCCTCATCCCCGTCCCCACTGCCCCCCGTGTCCGGCAGCACCGGGGGGTGCCGGGGGGCTGCCGTGTGTGCTGGGGCCACCAGCAGCGCCAGCAGCAGCAGCCACATCGCCGACCCCATTCCCGGGATCGTGCACAGGGACCTGTGGGATGCAGAGGGGAGAGTGGAACATTAACACCCCACAGAGCAAGCCCCCCAAACCCTGCCTCAGGCCAACCCCCACCCCAAACCCCCCAGCACAGGGGACTCCGACACTCGCTATTCCACATGCCTGAACTTCCTCGTGGAAATCAAAAGGCAGCTCCGGTTCTCTTGCTCTGCCAGAGTGAGGGGCTCCGTTTGTCTTCCGAGGATGCGGAGCAAACCCAGATGGAAGGAGCTGAGTGGGATTGTTCAAGGCTGGGGAGCTGGGGCTGCTGCCAGCGACCAGCTCCAGACAACAGTCATTGGGCTGATTAGAAAATTCCTGAAAAATGGAGGTTTGCAGTGGAAACTTTGACACGAGCGACGCTGCAACGGGGCCGGGCGGCATTTCCCAACTGCCCGTCCTGGACCGTTACACACCATTCCCAGCTAAAAATAGGCTGGGGCAGGATTTCACCCTGGAGCCGCCACGGCAGCCGAGTGGAGCCGGGATGGGACCCTCTGGAGCCTGTACCAAGGGGCAGCCCCGGAGCTGGGACACAGTAAAGGGGGGTCTTGGGGGTCCCAGCTGCCTGAATGTCCCCAGGGAAGAGGGAAGACCAGCTACATCTGCGTGCTGTGCTCCACTCCCTAATGGGGTTGGATCTGCCCAGTGATGTGCTGTAGGACACGGGATACACGTTTCCCATCCCAAAGGAATGGCCCCTCGGGGGTTTGGGAGAGAGATGTGACCATCCCCACCACGTCGCGACACATTCTCGAGGGACATCAGCGCGTGCCACGCCACGTAACACCATGGAGCCATTCCCAGGGCTCTTCCCCTCCACACAGCTCCATGGGAAGGTCTCGGGAACCAGCCCCCCCCCCCCACCCCGGCTCCATCAGCAGGGACTGCCCCCCCAGTAATTCCCCCCAACCTCAGGCCCCCCAAACCTCAACCCGCCTCCCAGTTCTCCCCAAACAAATCCAGCCCAGCAGTGCTGCGGGCCGGGAGGGATCGAGCAGCAGGACTTGGCTTCCAGGCCCCTTCCTGGCTGTACAATCTGGTTTCCATTAAACCAGAGCAAACAAACGGCAGCAGAGGCAGGAGGTGCTCCTGGACCCCCGACCCTCCCGGCTCACACAGGCATCAGTGCTAGGCTCAGAGCAGTAACCAGCTCCTTGAGCATGAGGGTTTTTGGGGAGCTGGAATGAGCCCCTTCATCCTCCCCCTTCACTGCAGAGAGGGGCCCCTCAGCAGGGAGAGGGGTCCCGGGATGGCATCAATTCCCCGTCAGCAAATGGAGCTGAGGAGCAGCCTCGGGCATGGAGGGGCTCAGTGGAGCCCAAAGCTGTGCCAAGAGCAGGGCCTGGCACCACGGCCACTGCCAGTCCTCCATCCCCATCCCAACCCCAGCCCAGCCCACCCTCACCCACCCAGACCGACAGAATGTTCCTGGCTCCAGTTCTGCTTCTCTCTGCTCCCAAAACACTCCAGAAATTCAGGATTTCGGTGTTGTCTGGGCACAGCACCCTCTGACTCCCGCCTGGGAACACAGCCATGTGGCCAACACCAATGGTCCCGCCGTGGGGACCATTCCCAGCCCTCACCGCAGCACCCCCGGCCATAGGGCTACCTGTGCCCCCCTGGGAGCCCCCCAAAATTGGGGACAGCCTGGCACAGCCGTGGGATCCTCACCTTGCCTGTAGCTGCTGCGTCGGCAGAAGGGAGAGGGGAACGCAGGGTCTGTCCCACACACCTCGAGCCCCTTTCTGCTGCTGCTGGGTTGGAGCCTCCTCCTTCTCCCTCTTCTCCTCCTCCTTCTCCTCCTCCTCCTCCTGCGTCGCAGCCCAGGACCAGCTTGTTCTCATTAGGGCCGGGATGGGGAGGGGGTGTGGGAGGCCGGGGAAGGGCAGGCAGCCCCCAGCCCCCTCCCAGACGAAATCCAGCTGGGGCTGGGGGTGTTTCCTGCTTTCTTTCTCTGTCAGCAAAAGGCAGGAGCCCTGGTGCTCACCATCACCACTGTAAGGGGCCACTTTTTGGGGTGCAAGTGGGGAAGGAGATCACACAAGGGGTGTGTTGCAAAGGTGTTTTTATCCACAAGGGGGTGGGTAAAGCCCCATATGAGGGTCTGAGGAGGGCAGAGAAGGATGTGGGCTCAGTGCTCTGGCATTACTGGTGGCTGGCAGCAGGGCAAACAGGGCTTGGGACCCCCTATGTTATTTCATGAGACCATTTCCTAAACAACCCAGCCTGGAAATGCTCTGGCACGGGCACCTCTGCCTTGGGGTTCAGGCAGGAACACAAGCTGGGGGTCCCCGCGGTTCCCCAGACCAACGTGGCAGTTCCCCAGGATGTGGTCTCCAGTCTGGGGGTCCGGGGGTGTCGCCTGGGCCCCCCCACCCGCCGGGGCTCTGCCTCCCCCCACCCTGGTCCCTCGGGCCGGGCTGAGGTTGCTCAAGAGGCTGCAGCCGCTGCGTGACCTCATCCTGTTGCTATTTTCCTCCGCTCCTCCCTGGGGACCCGCCAGACCCCCCAAAAAGCCCCCGCCAGCGTCTGGGGACAGCGGAGCCGAGGGAGTCTGTCCCCGTGTCCCGCGGGAAGTGGCGCCGTTTGGGGTCCTGCCGCCGGCGCGGCTCCCGAAATAACGGGTCGGTCCGTCCGTCCGTCTGGCTGCAGCCGCGGCTCCGAGCAGCTGCTGGGGCGGCTGTTCCCGGCCTTAAGTGCTCAGTGATGAAATCTTAGAGGGGAAGGGGAAAAGCGAGGGGAGGCCGTGGCGGGGGTGAGCGGCCGCGGCCGAGTGGAGTTCCAGAGGCGTCCGGGCTCGCTCCTGCAGCCCAGATGGGGATGGGGCTGAAATTCCCCATCCCATGCACCCAGCGATACCGGCGTTGGGCTGAGTCTCCTTACCCAGTATCCCCATCCCAGTCTGCCCTGGGTCCACATCACTCCTCATCCAGAGTCCCCATCCTTCCTAGCTCAGGGTTCCCATCCCTCCTTGTCCCAGGTTTGCATCCCACGTCACCCAGGGTCCCCATCCCACCCTGCTCAGGGTCTCATCCCTCCTTGTCCAGGGCCTCTATCCCTTCTTGCCAGGGTTCCCGTTCCTCCTCGCCCAGGATCCCCCCCGCTCAGTGTTCCCCCCTCCCCGCCGGGATCCCTCCCGAGCCGGGCAGTCTCGGTGCCAGCGCCCACGGGCCATTACGATGCCGTTTTTGATTGCGGCGGGCGCGGGCTCTGCCCCTCGGAGCTGGGCAGGGCCGGGACCGCCCGACCCGCCGTGTAATTTGGGGCCGCTGGAACGCGGGGCCGCGCAGGGCTCGGCACGAAGGCACCGCCCGCCCGGGGAACCTGCAATTTGAGGGATTTCGGCCCCGCTCTGCTTCTAATTTACCTCCCGGGGCTGCGCTTTGCTGTGCCAGCAAAATACCCTGAGGGGACCCATCCTGCGGAGCTGCACGTGGTGCGTGGAGCCCTGTCCCACCCTCCACCCCGTGTCACCCACAGCCTGGTGCCACCCACGGCCCTGTGCCACCCACCACACGCTGCCCTCCCGCTGCCTGAGGATCCTGCTGTGACACCGCCCCGGCTTCCCGCAGATTCCTGTGCCGTGAGCTGGGCGGTGGCAGCCCCACAGGACCTGCTGACGATTCCAAATAGGGTGATTCCCAGCTCCTGGCAGCTCCAGCGGTGGAGGAAAGTTTATCCTCGCTGGGCTCCTGCTCCAGAGCAGTCGGTGCAGGGCTGGGAGAGCAGGAACAACCTCTCCAACCTACATCCCCCCACCTCCTCGGGACACACCGGCCTCATCCTCACCTGGAGTGGGAGCAGGGGCTGGATGAGCCACTGCGGGGTGGAGATGGATAATGGGAGCATCCCTTTGTCTCCTGTGGATGTTCTGCCTGGCAAGGGCCTGGTACCCACCTGCGTGGGGACACAGTGGGACAGAGCAGGGTGGCATCACCACGGACAGCGTGTCCCACCTGGGAACCAGCCCTGGCCAGCGGATGCGGGTCAGTCACCCAGCTGACTCACCCGTAAACATTTACATTCCCGGCGGGATCAGGGCTGTGCAGCTGCCAGGAGCCAGATGGAAAATATCCCAAGCACAGTATGAATGTAAACAGGCAGTGGGGCTGGGGTGCAGGTGGGACACTGTGCTGGGAGACCCCCACATGGACGCCCCAGAGGGGCCTTCGAGGAGGCCGCAAACTTGGGGACATGGGGATGGGGATATGGGGATGGGGATATAGCAATGGGATGTGGGGATGGGGATGCTGAATCTGTCAGGGCAGGGGTGGGGATGGAGAGATAGGAACATTGAGGCTGGCCATGGCAGGAATGGGGAGGTGGGGATGGGGATACTGAGCCCAGGTGGAACAGGGATGGGAAGATGGGGACACTGAGACTGGCAGGGCAGGGACAGTCTTTGGCCACTTCTGCTCCCTTGAGTGGCTCCCTCACCACTGAGCACAGGAAGGAGGCCAGTTGGTGACCCGAGGGGTGACTGACACCTGCACACGGGGGGAGGTGGGACCTGGGAGCAAACCTGAGCCCCCTCCAACCCCAGTGGGACTCTTGTTGGCTGCTCATGGCTTTGCTCTCCCCATCCCTTCCATTCCCAGTCCCGGGCAGGCAGGGACAGCCAGGGCCAGCACCACTGGATGAGGCCGAGACCCTGCGGTGCTCCAGCAGCAGCAGCAGCACCTGATCGGCAGCCACAGCCCCGAGCCGTCGCTGCAGCGACCGCAGGCAGGAACACGTTGAGCCACGAGCGGTCCCGTCCCGTCCCTTCCCCCCCGGCATTTCCGCCCCGGCCCCGCCGCCCCTGCAGCGCCCACGAGGCCGAGACCACCGGGGAGGGGTACCGGGAGTTGCGGTCCCCAAGCCCCCGGTTTGGCCCCTGCCCGGCGAGGGGCGGCCGCGGGTTTCGTTTCTGCTCCCCCGGGGGGCCGTGGGAGGAGGATGGAGAAGCGAAATTTCGGCAGCGGGATGTGGGCAGGCGACGGGGCGGGGAGGGGGCTGGGGCTGGCGGGCGCTGTCCCTGCCAGGAAGAGACCACCGCGTCCGCTAACACTTTAATGGGATCAGCCTCGAGGGCTGAGCTCGCCGCGGGGGAAGCGGCTCCATCACGCCGGTCCAAGCGAAAACATGAACCCAAGGGGAAGGGAGTCCCCTGCCTGTGGCTCGCCTGGGGATCAGGCACATGCCCCTGGCACTGCCGCCGGTCCCCCAGCACTGTGGGATGCAGGACCCATCCCGGGGCTCAGGACTGCTCCGGCAGGAAGCTGCTGAGAGTCAGGTTGTCCCCGTCGGGCTCGGCGCTGCCGTCGTGCAGCCGCTTGTGCCGTCGGGCGGGGACAGGCCGGGGCCCCGCGGCCGCCTCGGCGTCGGCCAAGAGGGACGAGATACAAACCATCTCGGTGCGGCTGAGCCGGCGGTGCCCCGTCCGCGCCCGTCGCCACAGCAGCGCCCCCAGCACCCCCGTGCTCACCAGGAAGGTGGCGGCCACGAGCCCCAGCAGCAGGATGGCCAGCAGGCACTTGCCCATCACCCCGCTGGGGTCCCAGGGCACCGCGGTGCCCGTCGGTGTCATGTCCCCAGGGGCCGAACGGGTCGGTGCAGGGGGAGCTCCGGCTTTCTTGACTTTCCTGTACCCCGTGGTGGTGGAGCCGAGGGCTGGGGGGGCTGTTGAGGGTGGCCCTGTGGAGGAGGCGCTGTCCGTGCCACCAGCCACTGTCCCCTCCTTGCCCGGTGGTGTGAGCCAGCTGGGGGTGGTGCTGATGCTCCTTTGGGGGGCAGCCGATGTGCCGGGCCCCAGCAGCTGGTCGGGATCAGGAGAATCAGTCTCATCCATGGGAGCGGCTGTGGCTGGCACTGTGAGTGCCTGGTTCAGGCTGGCGTTGGTGCTGGGGGACGGTGGTGCAGAGCTCAGCAGCTGGTCGGGATTGGGGGAGTCGGTCTCATCCACGGGATCAGCTGTGGTTGACACTGTGAGTGCCCAGAGCGGGCTGACGCTGCTGCCAGGCGCTGCTGCTGGTGGTGCAGAGCTCAGGAGCGGTTCGGGATCAGGGGAATCAGTCTCATCCACGGGATCGGCTGTGGTTGGCACCCAGAGCAGGCTGGCGTTGGTGCCGGGTGCTGGTGGTGGCACAGAGCCGCCCTCGGGCTGGTCACTGCTGATCAGCGCGGTGGCAGCGTGACTGTGCCCTGGTGTGGCTGCGGTGGCACCGAGGTCCTGCCCACCATCGTCCCTCTTCCCGCGGGAGAGGGGCAGCGCCCGCCCGGCCGCCCCCCAGAGCCACTGCCCGCTCCGGGGCTGCCCCGGCCCCGGCTCCAGCGCAGCCCCGCACACCCGCGGGGGGCTCAGCACCAGCACCACCAGCAGCACCAGCACCACCAGAAGCACCAGCACAGCCCTGCCCGGCGCCATCGGGACCTGCAGGAGACAGAGCGGGCAGGTGACATCGGGGTCCTGCTCCCGCGGGAGGATGCTGAGCCCTGAACTGCCCCAAGGTGGGATCGCACTCCAGCCAAGGATCCTCCTCCCCTCCTGGAGAAGGGCCCTTGGGTTTGGGAGCTGGAGGATGCGCCCACCAAGCTCCTCCTGCCGCTGCCCCGCCGCAGGAGCTCAGCCCCGGCGGCTCCGCTCCAGGGGAAGGTTTTGATAAGGAAGTTGAGTGTCTGGAAATGGGAAATCAGCCGTGATGGAGGAGGGCAGTTGCGGGATGAGTCTCCGTGTGGAAATGAAACCACAGGGATCTCGCCCACATTTCGACAGCCCCCCCACCCCAGTGTGCCCGTCCTGCCCCTCTGCCCGCCAGGCTGGCACAGGGCTCCAGGGCTGAGGCCACCTTGTGCCTGTGCCTCCGTGCTGGAGCGGGACAGTCAAACCTGCCCCAAACCCACCCCAAAGCCCCCCAGAATCCCCCCCTTCCATATCCATCACCAATATCCCCCCGGTAGCCCCAATGGGCGGAGGGCACCGCGGTTCCTGTGGCTCTACATCCAACAGCATCCAGACATCCTCACATGGACCAACGCTCCGAGCATTCCTGGGAGGCTCCCACATCCCCAAAGCGCTCACCTGCCTCCCAAAAGACCCAGGGACCAGCCCTGAGCGTGGCACCCTCAGGGACCCCGAGCACTCCCTTTGCACCCACAGCATCCCCAGGACCGAGCCCAGTCCAGCATCTCCCCAGCGGGGCTCACCTGTGCCGGGGACATCGCGGGATCCGAAGCTGCAGCAGTGACGGGATCCACCGGTGAGGGCCCCGCACGGGGGGCGAGGGCAGCCCTGGCACCGGCACCCGTAGGGTGTCGTGGGCCACCCTCCCCTGCACCTCCCGGGCGGGGAAGGGAAGGAGCGCAGAAGGGCGGCTGCGGTTTCGGAGAGCGGCGGGGGAAGGACGTCACTGAGAGTGGGGCTGCGGGCACCCACCGGGGAGGGTGGCAGGGGGTGGGGTGCGCCCCAAAGAGGGGCCTCTCGCCCTCGCCGTGTCCCTGGTGCCCGGTGGGAGCCCCCGGCCCGACCCCACCGGCGGCCCCGAGGAGCTGCTGCGTCGGGGCTGGTGTCACCCTGAAAGCAGAAGTGACACAAACCTGGTGCCAGGGCTGCCACCCCTCGGGCATCGTGTGGGCACGGCCGGGGAGGGGGTCATGGTACCCTGAGAGAGAACGTGAGGGTAGCCCAATGAGGGAAATGCCTTTACATATGAGGAGGAGGAGAGTGAGGGCCTGACGATGCTTAGCAGAGCTCTTGTACCAGGGTCCTTCTCTCAGCACCGTGCCCAGGATGTCCTGAGGGGCTCTCAGGGGGCTGCGGGGGCTGTTGGGTGTTGTCCCGGCCTCGTGGCGTCGGCACGACAGGAAACCCCCGCCCCGAGCGTGGGCACCGGGCGGGAGGCGCAGCCGCAGCCGCAGGAAGGTGCTGCAAGAGAACATCCGCAGGAACGGGCTCGGGGCGTCAACAACCCTCCCCCCGAAACCCGAGGCCGCGGTCACCCCGGCCCTTCTCGGAATAGTCTGCCCATGGGGCTGGGGGAGGGAAGAAAAGGGGTTCAGGTCTGAGGGATGAGCATCCCCGGGGATGGATCCACGGTGCCTCTCCTGGAGCATCCCTGCCCTGCTCAGGGTGGAGGGGTTGGGGTGTTCCGGAGGCAGCTGGAGGTGGTTGTGCAACACCAGCGAAATGCTGCAGGTCCGGGAAGGCTCAAACCTGGGCGGGATGAGTGATGCTCTTTCCAGCCCAGGCCCTCCGCCATTCCAGGCCTCTGGCCCTATGGAAGCAGGTTTCAGCTCAGGAAGAGCAGGGCATTCCCAACCAGGGCTGTTCCTTCCACACATCAGCCTGGTCTCAGCCACCCTGAGACCCCCCCAGGCCGTCTGTGCCATCACATCCCACATCCAGCCAAGCTCTTGGGACCACTCACTGGCAATCACCGTGTGTGACGTCAGGGATGGGCCCTGGGACAAGAGCGGGGGGTCCCAAAGGACCCCTCAGCCCCAACCCCCCGCTCAGCTGTCCAACATTTAATATCCAGGTTACCGATCAAACCTGGAATGCCAAGGGCAGGCACAGGATGCCGAGAGCCAAAGAAAAAGCAAAGCAGAGGCAGTTTATAATCAATGACTTTTATCTTTTGAAAATGGAAGCAATATTTGGACAGATACTCCGGCGCTCTATAAGAGCGCGTCTCTCCGGACTGGGCTGGTTCTCTCCCGGGATATCACGGCTACAAAAAGCTTCAGGCACTGACTCCGGTTGAGCCTGGCGAGGCATCAGTTCATTTAAATAAAATACAGACTAAGAACTAAAATCCAGGGCGGCCTCTGGGACCGTCTCCCACACCCCCACCTCTGGGCATCTCAATCCAGCGGCTCCCAAAACTGATTTCCTTCCGACTTTAGGAACAAACCCGAGGTCCCCAAGCACACAACCCCGAAGTCACACGTACAAATCAACACAGAAATCACCACTTTGGGGGTAATGACCTTCGGGTTTGGTTTCCAAAAGAAAAATTCATAAAAATACACATCTCAGGCATTTACTGCAATACAGAAACGTCACCAAACAGCCAAAGAACCCGGAGCGGCCGGATTGTGGATCCACGGGCACAGGGCAGGGGATGCCACTTGTCCCTAAAACACAGAAATCCCACATTTCTGAAGCTTTCATGCTCTGCCATCCTCCCACATCCTCCATCTCCTCCGTCCCATCCTTGTGCCTCTCCAGCTACGTGACCCGGCCGTTCCCACGGCGCGGTCCCACCTCCACACACACACATCCCTCCACAATAGGGAATCCTTAACTTGGAAGTTCTGGACATGCAAACACTGGGAAAAATGGAAAAATCGGAGAATTCCTAGCTAAACTAATGGAAAAAAAAAAAATCACTTCAGCCTGGCCGAAGGGACACGTGTCCCGCCGGGATGCTCCGGGCAGGGGATGCGGGGCAGAGGCTCCCACGCACACGTCACACACACACGGAGCTGCCACAGGCACAGAGTCCAGCTGGGAGAGGGATCCAGAGCTCCTGGACACCTGGTGGTCTTTGCCCACCTTTAGATTTCAGATGGGCTGTCACCACTCCCTGGCTGCGCCGGGATGGGCGACACCAATCCAGCCTGGCACAGCTTGCTGGGGGGTCCTGGATCCCATTCCCAGCACAAGGACACGGCCTGGGAGCAGGGAGCCAGCCTGCCCCATCCCTGACAGCCCCCTCGCAGGGGAGACCCCACCTGAGCAGAGCTTTGCTGAGTCGAGGCATCCCTGGGATTCCAGGAGGAGCTTGCCAGCCTGGAGCACTCACAGGGCCTATCCCCAAAGGAACGTGTGAGAAACCAGTTCTCCAAACTGGGATAAAACCACCCTCCCCAGTCCCTTCCACTCAGAAGGGGTGCAGGGAGGCTAGGGTTGGAAGTCACTCATCTGGTTCGGGAACAAATCCTTTCCTGCAAAGCTTTCCAGCAATGTAGGGTGGGAGGCAGGAATGATGGAGAGGAGAAAGCAAATTATAAAAAAATAACAACAGCGGCATTTTGTCTGGGGAGAATCATCACGGAAAAGTCACCTTCCTGCTGCTAACACTGCCTTGGAAGCAGAGAAAATTCCAAACATCAGCACCGGTGTGAGAGGCTGACTGGGATTCCAAAAGCTCCTTAAAATCCATGAGCTGAGGAGTGTGGGGGGCAGGAACAAGGATTTACAGCAACCACAGAACCGAGATGGGCACCACAGAATTCCACCACCTGCTGGAATCCCACAGCTCACCTGAAACTCCTTCCTCAAAAAAAAACATTCCTGCACGGAAGTAACTTCTGCCTCCAAATTGAAATAAATCAGCAAGTAAAACACATGAATTTAGTGATCCCAATCAAACCTTGGGATTATTTTAAAATGGGAATATGGTGCTGGTTTAGAAGTTCTGTAGGACAAAAAGAAAAAGGAATTTGTGGGATGAATCCCTTCTTTCAGAACTATATATTTATATTTTTCTGTCAGACAACAGGGCTGGGAGTAGGAAAGGCAGCTCATCCCATCTCCAAGGGGTCTCAGCACGGAAGGGAACCCACCTGATTGTTCCAAATTGAGGATTCATATAAAATAGCTTCAGCTTTGTTCTCTGCACAGTGTAAACACCCACCACACACCCCCTGTCCCTTGGAATGGAAACACAAATACTGCAAAGTGGCAAATAAGAAAAATAAAAAGCGATTTTTTTCTATTTTTTGGCAACTTTAAAAAAAAAATGGTTAAGAACAATGTGGCATTGGTCCCTAAATCTAGAAAAAGGTATTTGGGCACGACATCGAAAGTCAGAATGGATTTGTTTTTCAAGGATTCATCATAACATCTGGGAAAAAAAAAAAAAACCTGTAAAAGTAGCACTTGTTGTTTTTGACTTGGTTTGACACAGTCACAGAAATTCATCAGAACATCAGGAAATGAAAAAATCTTTCACTAAAAAGCTTGGCTTGGAATCATCGGCTCTCGTTGACGTGGGTTTAGGAGAACAGGAAAGCTCGGGCTGGAATGCTGCAGGCTGCTGCTGGCTGCACTGGGAGCTGGGATGTGCCTGGGCCGGGGCCCCTCAGTCCCCGATCTTTGCCATCTGCTGCTCCAGCTTGGAGATGCGCTCGTCCTGGGAGGAGATCATGTCCTTGATGGATTTCAGCTCTTTCAAAATCTCCTCCAATTTGGCTTCGTTTTGCTGCAAGGCAAGACAGGACATGTGTGAGGAGAGCTCTGCAGTTTTCCAAGGAAAGGGCTCCTCCCAGTGGGATTCTCTGAAGCATGAGGGTGTGATGCCTGCTCTGGAGCAGCTGGGATGCTCAAGGCAGGGACTGGCACTTCCACCAGCACCAGTGAACACATCAAGGACATACTGGACCAGTACCTTCCCTTTAACAAGAAGTCTGAGGAATGGCTGGACTTGATGGTCTCAGAGGGCTTTTCCAGCCTCAATGATTCCATGATTCTGTGATTTAAGAACCTATGGACTGACAGCTGTCACTCCCACACCTCTGTGTGCTACTACGCCTCATCGCTGGAAGTGTCCAAGGCCACGCTGGATGGGGCTTGGAGCAACCTGGTCTATTGGAAGGTGTCCCTGTCTGTGGCAGGGGGTGGAACTGGATGAACTTTAAGGTCCCTTCCAACCCAAATCTGTCTGGAATTCCATGTGTTAGCTACAGCCCCCAGTTCCAGACCTGTACAACCTTCTCTGGACCTGAAGAGCCAGAGGTTCACTGTCCATGTTTTACACAAAAAGAGGAGCACAGGAGCTCTCCCAGGCAGGGGCTGGAACAACAAGCCAAGTTTTCCCTTGTGTCCCAAAGGACATGGTTTGAGGACATGGCTTAGTGGGGAACATGGTGGTGGTACTGGGTCATGGTTGGAATTGATGATCTTAAAGGTCTTTTCCAACCCTGACTATTCTATGGTTTAGAAACCTTAGAATCATAGAATCATGGAATATCCTGAATTAGAAGTGATACACAGGGACCATCCAGTCCAACTCCTGGCCCTGCCCAGGACACCCCAACAATCCCACCCTGTCCCTGAGAGCATTGTCCAAACATTCCTGGAGCTCTGGCAGCCTTGGGGCTGTGACCATTCCCTGGGGAGCCTGTTCAGTGCCCCACCACCCTCTGGGGGAAGAACCTTTTCCTGAGATCCAACCTAAACCTCCCCTGACACAGCTCCAGCCATTCCACTGGGTCCTGTCCCTGCTCATAGAGAGCAGACACTGGTGCTGCTCCTTGGAAGGAAGCTTTGGACACATTGCCTGGAACACCATAACCAAGCACCACCTCAACTCCAGGTCACCCAAATCCTTGATTCACACATTCTTGAGCTTTGTTAACCTATTCCCGAAGAAGCAGCACCCCGATATTCCCACCCCAGGCCACCACCTCCAAAGCTCGTGGAGTTCACTCACGGGGTTTGAGGCATCCGCTGCTTTCTTTGGAGCGTTGATGAGATCACTCTTCTTGTTGGCCGCAGGTTTGTTGTCCAGTATGTTCTTCTTGACCACCTTGAGGTCCCTGTTCTTGCCTGGAATGTACCCGTGCTTCAAAGAGATGAGCAGGGGGTCGGCGTTCTTCCCCTCAAACCACTCCTCTGCCTCCAGAGCTGCTTCTGGGCCGGCCGTGTCCGGGTACAGGTCGTCCTGGAAGAGGTCCGACTGCAAGCCAGAAGAGATGGATTGGTCAGGGGCTCTGGGAGGCACGAGCTGGCTCCAAGCCTCGTGCCCAGGGCAGTGCTCACCTTGCGGGGAACCGTCATGATGATGGGCTCACACTTCCTCTCGTGGAGCTTGAAGAACCTGCCAGGGGAAGGGAAAGGTGGGACTCAGAGTGAGGACTAAGGAGAAGGTCCACACACACAGAGCAGTGGACCAGGGGACAGAGGAGATGGGAAAGGAGCAACCCCACGGAATCACGGAATTACTGAGGTTGGAAATGCCCTCAAAGATCATCAAGTCCAACCATTCCCCCAACACTGCCAAGGCCCCACTAACCCATGTCTCCAAGTGCCACATCTAAACGGTTTTTAAATCCCTCCAGGGATGGGGACTCCAACACTGCCCTGGGCAGCCTGTTACAATGTCTTGACCACCCTTTCCACAAGGGAATTTTCCCTAAAACCTCCCCTGGCACAACTTGAGGCCGTTTCCTCTCATCCCACCACTTGTTGCCTGGGAGAAGAGCCTGAGCATGTTCCCTCCCAGCAGAGACACATTCCCTCCCAGCAAAGACATGTTTCCTACCAGAGCCACTGCAGTGACAGACCTGCTCTCCTGAGATGTTTCCTGCCTTTCCCATGTTTTCTGAGCCACAGTTGCCCTCTGCTCACTGCTCTGCTGCTTCCACCACTCCCGACATTCCCAATCCCAGCTTCCAGCCCGCTCGCTGTGCAGGGGCTGATCCCAGCTCTGGGGTCCCTCTCCTTACCTGGCAATCTCACACTTGTTGACGTCGAGGCCCCTCTTTGGCATGAACCCCATCCCCCTCTGCGGCTCTTTGCTGCTGAAGGTGTTGAGGTAGTGAACGTACGGGGACTCATCCGTGATCTCGAAGTAGCGGATGCTGCTGTCGCCCTGCAGGGACGAGAGGAGACCCTGCAGAGCCTGGGGCAACCACCAGCCTCATCCACAGCCTTTCCTCCCAGGAATGCTGCCACACACAGCTTAAAGCTGGGTTTTTTTAAGATAAAACTTTAAAGCAGCTCCCTGCTGTAACAGTTCCTCAAAGTCCTGCTCAAAACACTCTGGTAAAGAGACCTGAGCTGGTGCCTCCAGGCTGGGAGTGTCCCCTTCCACATCATCTCTTGTGGAAAAGCTGAACTTCCTGCCGCAGTCAGGCAGAAAGGCTATAAACCAGTTTATCCTTAATTCCAGACACTAGGAACTCTGAAACAGCAGGAGAAATAGCAGATGTAAACCAAATATTCCCCATTAGCTGTTAGAGAGATGGGATTCCTGAACGTACTTTCTTTTGTTCATTGTGTCTTTGGCTCCTGTTTGTAGGAAGTCCATCACAAGTGGGAAGTTTAGAGCATAAATTGCTTTCAGAAAGGAGCACCTGATTCCAGTTTTCTATTATTTAACCCCAAAAAATTACAAGGAGTATTGCCATATGCTCCATCATCCTCAGGCACAAGGAGCGGAACATCTAAAATGTAACTTCCTCCCACACCAACGTAAAATCATCTGGGTCAACACTAACAAGAGAAGTTTTGGGAACAGTGTGGGACTTGTATTAAAGGCAGCTTCACCTAAGTCAATCCATGTCAAAGAAACATCCAGTACACTCCAGACCTTCCCAGGCCCTGCACAGTGAGGGTCAAACCCATTCCAGAGCAGCCTGGTCCCTCTGCAAGCTGATTTTTTGGTTTTACCTCCCCCAGCTGAGACACTTGGGGAACATTCAGAGACAACATTCCCTTCACAGAGATTCCCAAGCCTCTCCTTACCTTCCCACACAGGTAAATGATGTTGGTGTCCGGGTCATAGAATGGCAGCAGGACCCCATTACTGGTGTCCATCTCGTGAAGGGCAATTGGCTCCTCCATGTTTTTCTGGAAATAAAGAATGCCAGGGATGTTAATGAAGGCTGGAAAAGCACCTGTTACCACAGGATCTAAATTATTAACAGCCCTGTAGCCAGTGAGCTCCCAGTGGTGTCTGCACCACCTGGAAGGATCCCTGTGTTACAACAAGTGCTGGGAATGTTCCCAAGCTGATTCATTCCCCCAGGGGCATTTCAATCACAAAATTCAATAAAAACAAAACCCAAGAAAATCCACCAAGTCAAGGGAAATATGTGACATAGCCATGATGTCTTGTGTCAGCGTGATGGGATGGGTGATGGATGAGGGGACAGAGGCTCCTTCCCTGGAGATATTCAAAAGCCACCTGGACACAATCCAGGTGGTCCCTTCCAACCTGAGCCCCTCTGGGATTGTTGTTGTCCTGCTCTGCACATACAACATATAGAGTGAAGTGACCTTCCCACAGCTCCTCTGCTCCCTGTGCACCTTCCCAGGCTCTTCCAACCTGCAGCTCCCTGATCATCGCTGCTCTTGGAGAGACCCAAGAAAACTCAGTTCCTTCACTGAGTGACCTTCCAGCCCAAATCATGGAATACTTTCTGGCATGGGAGCAGGCAGTATATGGAAGAGTCTATATACTAGGAATTTCAGAAGATGCACTGGCACAGGTTGCCCAGAGAAGCTGTGGCCGCCCCATCCCTGGAAGTGTCCAAGGCCAGAATGGACGGGGCTTGGGGCAGCCTGGGATAGTGGAAGGTGTCCCTGCCCAGGGGTTTGCAACAGGATGAGCTTTAAGGTCCCTTCCAACCCAAACCATTCCATGACTTCATGACTGCAGGGCTGGGTTAGTAACTCAACAGAGGTGACCAGGGCAGGAAGGGGACAGGGACATACCGGGTTCCACAGGGCCAGCTGCCGCTCGCTCATGCGGCTGAAGCCGGTGGTGAAGATGTTTCCATCAGCCAGGAAAATGGCTCTCATGGGCCGGGCTCCCTCGTGGGTTTTCTCTTTCTCCTGGAAGAGAGGAGCAGGTCAGTCTCCAGCAATGGACAGGAAAACCCATGGTGTGGTGGATCCTCTCCCAGCTTCATGGAATTGCTGCAGGACACACGGCTGCTCCTTGCAGGATGCGATCCAAGGAGCAACATCCAACTATTTTTCCCTGATGCTTGAGGGAAGAAACCAATTGCTAAGCCACAGAAGAAGTGGACATTCCTGGCTCTTCCCAGCTTTGCCCATCAGCCTCTTGCAAAGAGGTTTTCCTTCAATCTTGCAAGCTACAATACACACAGGCTGCTAAACCTCTGCTTCCCAGGCACAACTCTGGAACTGTAATTATACAAAAGGATTAGATGTGGAATTACACTCCTTCAGGTTTTAAAACTGAGCCCTAAAATCCTAGTTCAAACACTAATCCCAATAAACCCAGACAAATCCTTCAACTCCTGCTATTTCTTCTGTAATTTTTGCCTCACTTTGAAAAACACAACTGAACATGGTGTGAAAATACTGAGTGAAAGGTTATTTCTCCCAGTTTTCTTGCTAATTCACTGCTGGAGTGAAATCCAACTGTTTCTTTAATTATTACATGAACTTACAGCAACAATTTCTTGTTTCCTGGGGTCAATAACTCGGACTTTCTTGTCTTTGGAAGCTGTACAGATGAGGCTGCCATTGCGGTTCCAGCTCACATTGTAAATCATATCCACGTGCATGTCATCCAAGTTGATGAGGGCTTCTCCTGTCCCCACATTCCAGATGATGATGGCATTGTCACAGCCTAAAATGGAAAATAACAGCTGCAGTCAGAGCACTGGTGAAAAAAGTCACACCAGGAAACAAGCCAGACGTGGGGAACAAGGGATAAATCCGCTGCAGCTCCAAAGGTTTTTGGGGAAACCAAACACCAAACTGGGAGCTGAGAAGGGATTTTTATCAACAGGAAAGACTCAGCTTATCCAGCAGTCCAGCTGAAAGGACTGGCTGCTTTCCTTGGGATCCAACCTACAGGTCAGGCTATGGAAGCCTCAGACTACACTGATGGATAATTAATTATCCAATTTATTTCCATAATGATGTGACAGACTTTCAGTGGTGAAAAGAATCTCATTCCATGGACTGTACCAGCCAAGGAGACAATTTGGAAAATGCTGACAATGAAAGCTTGTGGGAGGAACGGCAAGACTCTGGGATACCTTGCAGGGATCAAGGGAAAGAGAAACACTCAGCCCATTTACAAGAGTGTATGAAAACAGGGATATGAGAAATGCAGAGGTAAATAGTTGCAAATAGTTGCAAATAGCTGCAAATCAAATAAAGTCTGGAACAGCTTTAATACTCTATTTCATTCTTCCAGACAATTCCCTGGTGCTTGTCCCTGTAAAGTGAAGATAAAACAGGCTGAGATAAGGAGGGGGCTGCCAGCCACTTGTTCCAGTGTTCCCAGGCACTGCTGGGAGTCTTGTGATTCACAGGGATCTAAGCAGCTGGGAGAAGAAAAATGGGAAAGGAGTCAACACCTCTGCTCCAAAATTCCTGGAGGGAGATGCCTGTGGCCCCTCCCAAGGCCGTACCTGCGCTGAGCAGCACATTCCGGGCCGTCGGATGCCAGGCCACAATTCCGACTCTCTTGGAATGGCCTTCCAACACCACCACTGGCTCTGTCAGGGACAGGGTGAGCCCGTTCTCAGGAATCTGCCACACCTGGGAAGGGAAAGGAAAGCTGGTTAACCCAGGCCATCCCCTCTGAAGAGCGTGTGGCTCGTCTGCTTCCTGCATCCCACAGCCGGCGGCCAAGCTGTCACTTCTCCGTATAAACAGGAAGAGGGAATCGTTCCCAATAAACCCTTGGCTGATCCATGTGTAACATCCTTCCTCACTCATGTGCCAGCACCAAACCACCAGCTCCTGATGCTGCAACTCCCTGTTATCACCATGTCCAGAGACTTGTTCAGCTCCAATCCTGCTGAGGAGGAGTCGGAAAAACCTGCCTTGGAGCTCCAATTCCATGTGAACGAGCTGCTGTTTTTCCAAACTGTGCTTGTCCCTTGGAGGGATGATACTGCAGCTCTACCAGTGCCTACTTTTTAATCCTCTAGAAATACCAGCAATTAGTTTTCCTGTTAAATCCAGGCTCCTTCCAGATCCCATTCAATCAGGGAAGCATGGCCTGGTCCTGGCAGAGGTTGGAGCAGCCCAAACCAGAATTGCAGTGGCTGCCTGTTCACTTCTGCCCTGGTTACACAACCCTTCTGCTGCAAACATCCTCAGGGAAGGGCCACTGGAAGGAGGAACAGCCACCCAAGGATGCCAGAGCACTGGAATTCCAGCTGTGGAGCCCAAAGGAGGCGGCACCAAAGGTTTATTCATGGAGGGAGGCGGGTTCTGTATCTGGCAGGGATGGGACAACAAACCCATCACCCCAGGCGGGATCAGCCCGACCAAAACTATTCCTGCAATTCAGCCCTGGACAATCATCTTGGAATTGAAGCTGACCTCTATGTGATGCATTAACAAATGCAATGGAATCAGATGCCCCTCAGCGAGCAGTTGGAGCTGCTGGAGGCAGGTGGCAGCATTGGAGCGTGTTTGCTCTGCTTCCCATTGTTTCCTTTTCCTGGAGTTGGAGAACAGGGCTCACCAGACGCTGCCCAAGGTGCCCAACAAGCTGTGGGAGCCGGGAGATGCGAGGGAGTGGATTCAGGAAGCGAGGCAGACACACATGCATGAGGGTGACATGGATTTTTGTGCTAATCCCAGTTTTTCCCCTTCTCCCAGGGATGGCTGTGCTGCAATAAAACCTAGCGAGATGCAGATCCTCAGTGGGTCCCAGCTCACCTCTCAATAACCCAAAAATGATTTAGCTTTTCATGGACACAGCACTTGGCGCTGTCCCTCCCCACCAGTCCAAGGAGGAATGACCATGATGGGAACACCACCTCAGGAGAGGATTCCAATAGGAACACCACCTCAGGAGAGGATTCCTCTGCAAGGGGGAAAATGGTCACGGCCCCAAGGCTGCCAGAGCTCAAGGAGCGTTTGGATAACGCTCCCAGGCACATGGTGGGATCGTTGGGGTGTCCTGTGCAGGGCCAGGAGTTGGACTCGATCCCTGTGGGTCCACTCCAGCTCAGGATATTCCACGATTTTATGGAAATCCCCCTCTCCCTTCCTGCCTGATGGAAGAGGGCTGGTGACACAATGACAGAACTGAGGCTTTTCCAAATGTGATTTTAAACTGGGGATACAAACAGGAGCTGCTCAGCCTGAAGAAGCAGGATGTCATCCTGCTCCTTTCCCATTCCCTCCAGCTCTGTCACTGTGATCCAACCCCTCTGAAGTTCTCCTGAAACGTGGCACGCCTGCGAAGCACAACAAATTCCTGCACCTGCCCCGACACCTAAAACTGGGTTACAAATGTGTCAGGATAATGGAAACAGCTTTTTTCCTGCCAGTCAGGGAGTAACAATGTGACAGCAGCAACAGTTGGGAACATGTTTGTGCTGGGAATTCAATGTCAGTCTGAGGCATTTAACTCTGTAACCGTGTGAGGTCTCTGATGAGCCCTCGGGGTTTGGTGGGTTTTCTGTTTCTCATCATCTGTCCTCCTGCATCTGTAGGGTTAGTTTGGATACTGGGAAGAAATTCCTCTCTGTGAGGGTGGTGAGGCCCTGGCATGGGCTGCCCAGAGAAGCTGTGGCTGCCCCATACCTGCAAGTGTCCAAGGTCAGGTTGGATGAGGCTTGGAGCAACCTGGGATAGTAGAAGGTGTCCCTGCCCATGGCAGAGGGTGGCACTGGATGATCTTTAAGGTCCCTTCCAACCCAACCCATTCCATGACTGTGAACAGTCACTTCTTCCCATGAGAGAAAAAGTAGGATAAAGGGACCTGCCCCACTCCCTCAGCCTCCCTCTCTTTGCGGACAAAGTCTTGAAAAGGGAATTTATTCACCAAAAAGACCCAGGAACAGCAGAAGCTTATAGGCCAAGTGTGACCTGCAGACCCGCTGGGCAGGGGCAGAGCACCTCCAGCCAACATTCCTCCCTGTGAGGGGCAGCAGCAGGAAAGGGACAAGATTCCCAGCATCTCTGATTCTATTCTGCACCATCCCAGCCAGGAAGGGTCCAGGGATCCCTCTGAGCAAGTGCATCTTAACAGCAAAGGAATAAAAAAAAACCAGAACCAAGTTTAAACATCAGCCAGGGAGTGCAGGGGGTGGGAGAGGGAAGGGAGACAAAATACCCATGAAAAGGGGTTTTTTAAAAGCCTCTGGGGAAGATTTTTTTTCCATCAGGGAAAGCCCCAATAGTTTGGAGCAGCTGCAGAGCAGTGTAATCCTGGGCAGATTACAGAATATTGACCCAATAATCCTGCCTAGTATTCCAAGAAATAATAAAGAAATGAGTGTGAAAGGTCAGGGCATGGTCCCAAGTGACCTGGCCCCACGTTCCACGGTGGAATTCCAGCCTCAGTATGGGATCAAATTCAATTCACAGGGAAACTAAGGAAATTTGGATACAGGACCCAGCCTGGTGAGGGTGAGGACTCAGGATAAATCCCAGGAAAATGCTGCAGGATTAACTGGGCATCAGTAAGTGTTTGTCAACTCTCCGGTCTGGGAGTTTTGGGTGTTTTTTGGGTTTTTGGGGTTTTTTGAAGTCAGCAGGGCCGGTTTGTTTGTGCTGGAGGAAGTGAAGCCGTGGCATGGCAGAGGTTTGGGTTTGGGTCTCACAGGAAGGGCAGGAGGGGAAGGTTTTGCACAAACAGCACGTGAGCAAGAAAACAAAGCAAACTTTTTTCACCCCCTTTAAAGAGAAGCAAAAACTGTCTCTTCTGGCTCTGCACAACCTGCAGAGAACGTTCAGCCCATGTCTAGAAAGAACACCAATTCAAAGAACATCAATTCCTATATCATAAATATTAATTCCTATCACCTTAAGTGAGGAAACAAATGAGTCTGAGCCCTGGGTTTATCCCTGCCCTTGCAGGAAGAGGCACTTTGAGCATCATTTCTGCAGCTCTCAGACCTTCTCCTGGTTGACCCTGTCCTGGTCCCAGAGGTGCCCACAGGTTGGTGCCCACTGCAAGGGCTCTGCTTCGATTCTTAAAGCAATTTGCTCAATCTCATGAGCTCTGCTCTGCCCATTACACCCAAACTCATTAGTATCCACCCTCTGATGAAGCAGATTTCCCATATCTGAGGAAGGGCCTCGACACCATCTACAAGCCTTTCTCCAATAAAACATTTTCCAGCTGAATTCAAAGCCTGCAGTACATTCCAGCCATTCAGCACCACACCAAGCAGGAATACTGAAGTAATTCCTTATTTGCTGGCACAAGGAAACAACTCTTCCAAGGGATGTTCTTTACACACCAATGCAGTTCCCAAATGCCCCAAACAATCTGGGATCCATCATTTCTCATTTTAAACCTCCTTAAAACACACACATCTTCCTGCATATCCCTGATCCTGTGAGCACAGCAAGGACTCACCTATTTCACCTTCCACTCCAGACAGGTCACACCAAGAGGTACCAAACACCACCATGAGTGGGCAAATCCACAGTCAGCTCCATCCTGGTGCCTTTCCACATATGTGCTGCCTCCAGGGATGCAGGGAAAGCTCATCCCCACTTTGGGACGTGCAGAGAACCCCCCATGAACCCACACAGCTCGTTCAGTTGGAGGCACAGATTCCCACATGGTTTGTGGCCACATTAGGAGCACTTAGACAAGCACTTGGACAACTTGTAACTGAACACTGTTGATTTTTCTCCATAATTCAGTCCCCCTGGAGCCTTCCAACATAGTTCTCATTGCATTTGGATTAGAGGCTTATTTTGCCTCCAAAAAGGCAGCTCTGGACCTGCTGATGCTCATGTTTCAGAGATCCTTCCAATGCAGCCCTTCTGCACCCTGGTTCCTAGAGGAACATTCCTGCATCCTTCAAAAGTTAGTTCCAGCCCAGTAGTGAATGTTACAAACACAGAAGCTTGTTGTTTTGTGTAATATTTAATATAGCCCATTTTGTTAACATGCTTCAGCTTCCAAGACTGAGAGATCATAGGCAAGAGCTGTCCCAGGAAAAGCCTCTTGGGATGAATCCCCTCCCAAACATTTTAACGATGAACAGAAGCAAAGGAATTTATCTGACATGATCTATAATAAGATTTCAATATAACATTCAGCCTACAGCATTTCTAAATATGGCCAAAGATCCCTGGAGTTATTTGGCATTATTTCATCTTCCAAGGATTTTCTTTCACTGGTTCTGCTGTGTTTGCATACACGGGATTCCACATCCGTCACGGAGCGAGCCCGGCTCCTGGGCACTGGGCTCTGCCCGAGGTGAAACAGGTCTCAGGACCAAGCCTGGCAGATGCAGAACTTGGATTATTTTTATTTGTTCATTAAAAAAAGCCCTTCTGACACCTGCTCACAGCCTGCAGATAAAGGAAGAACTTCAGGCGTCCCCCTTAAATCAAGGGTTGAAGCAACTCTAAAAACTGGTGGGCTCGTTCCCTTCCAATCCCTCCCTCTTCCCAACACACACCGCTGCATCCATGGGGATATGTGAGGTAAGGAACCACCTGTCTTCTGCAAAGCTCTACAAATCAGAACACCTCACCACAGACCAGCACTCTTCTCATTCCTCTTTTCAAACATCAGACAAATCCTCAGGGGAAGGAAAAATGGGAGAAATTCTTCCCTGTGAGGGTGGGCAGGCCCTGGCATAAGTAGCCCATAGAGGTAGTGGAAGTGATGGAAGTGTCCAAGGCCAGGTTGGATGGGGCTTGGAGCAACCTGGTCTAGTGGAAAGTGTCCCTGCCCATGGCAGGGGAAGGAACTGGACGATCTTTAAGTTCCTTTCCAACCCAACCCATTCCACAACGACTCTGCCCTGCCCTGACTCTGGAACAGGAGGTGTTTTCAGGAACACAAGTGTCCTTTGGAGCAGGATTTTTAGCAAGGAGCAAAGCCCACCCCACAATGCCCAGGGCACACTCACCATGACAGTACAATCCTCGGAGCCGCTGGCGATCACCTGGTCGTTGTGGGGACACCAGTCGATGTCCAGCACTGGTCCCGTGTGGCCACACACTGTGGGGTAGGACTTGTCAATCCTGCCTGTCTGAAGGGAGAAAACAAGAGAGAGAGAGCTGTGATATTGAAACAGAGCAAGGAAGTGGCTTCCCAATGCTACATTTGCTCCTCCAGTATCCAAAATTTCATGACATTCGAATCAACTCATGGATCAGCAGAGGAAACACACTGGTAACTCTGGGAACTCCCCAAGGTGCAAGAAAAGGGTTCAGAGGTTTGGCACAGCAGCTGTGCTCCCATGGCATGCAGGGATGCTTTCCCACCCAAATCTCAGCACTTGCTGTGATGCCATGCCATCCCTTTGTCCATTCCCAAATTTTGGGGAAGAACAAAGCTCTGTTTTCATCTGTGTTTCCCAACAGTGGCCAGTGGTGGCTGAAGATAAACAAGCTCAAATTTGAATTGAAGGTGTTGCTGCTCATCGAATTACCAAGTCTCCCTTCTTTTTTCATTATAGAAGGATTTTGCTCATATGGGAAGTTTTTAGTTGTGCAGAGTAAAATACTGTTTTCAGGAATAAATATTGCTGACATGGACTGGAACAGCCACAGCCACACCTGATCCATCCATGGTCAGAGGACCAAGGCTGCCAGCTGCCAAGCTCATCCCAAGGACAAACCTCCCAAGAAAATGAGCTAATGAGACATTTAAACCTGAACTGAGACAAATCAGTGATGCCAAGACAGATGATGCAGAGACACCAACTTTGCCACCAGGTCTATGTTTTGCTGAGGAGCCCCTGAAGCACCTGATCCCCCTCAGCTGCTGATGCCACCAACAGGGAAGCAAGGGAAGGACAATCCCTCTAATCATGGTTCTCTCTCTTGGTCAAGCCTTGCACAGATGGAAAGCAATATATAAAATACTGCAGACACACAGCAGTAGCAGCAGGGTGAGCAGGACACTCCTCCACCTCCAGGGCCAGACCCCTGGTCCTGCTCCAAGGGGTTTTGTTTCCAGGGAATGGCCCTGTCATGATGAGTGATAGGAGAAGAGAGACAGGAGGGAGAGGTCTGGGATGGGGTCATCTTCTTTTGTGTTTAAACATGCAGAAGAAATGGTTGGAATTTCATTTTTGCCATTGGATGATAACATTCCCCAACCCTGGAGATGACATTCCTTAATATGTGCCTCCTACCAAGCTCCATGTGGGAGGCTGGGCCTATTCAAGCCTGTTTTAAAGCAGAATAATGCTGGATACTGGTTTTTGAGGACAACTGACCTGAAGGCTCCACTACCAGCAAAACAAGACCTTGATCCAAAAAATCCCACTATTTTCTAAGTGGCCAAATTTAGGTTTCAAAAAAAAAAAAGAAAAAGTCTCAGTGATTCAACTGCATTTGAAATTCTTAAAAGGCAGAAAGAGTTGTAGATGAAAAGCCATAAAGCTGCCATTCAAGAATTAAAGCCTGTGTAATCCCTCTTGGATGCCATAATGTGAAATAGGATTTAAAAAATTAATACACCCAACTGCCACGTTCAGTTCATCCATTTTAATGGACCTAATTAAAAAGAGAACCATGCAGAGCACATGGACATGGATGTATCACAGGAGGCACAGGACAGGCCACAAAACATAGGCCTAACCCAAAAGGGGCCCACAAATAATCCCAGAATCACTTATGCTGGAAAAGACTAGGAAAAGACTAAAAAAACCAGGATTATTAATGCAAAATGTCAGTGACTGCCTGTCCTGGCTCCTGGTAGGAAGCAGTGGAATCCTCCAAGAGGAGCCCCTGGTAATTATTTCCAGGTTGCATGAGCCCTTGTTGTTTTAGTTTTGAGTTTTTACAGTCATTTATTACTCTGGAGAGGGGGAAAAAAATCAATTTGAACAAATTAAAGCACAGACTTCACCTTTCTGTTTGATCAGAATGAACCTGCACAGCCTGAGCAGGAGCAGCCAAGAGCCTGTGACAGCCAGTGGAGAGCAGGGACCAGGCACTGTCCCTGTGCCACCACCTGTGCTGGAGCTCGGACCTTAAACCAAGGATCTGGTACTTCCATAAAGAGCAGTGCTTGTGGAATCATGGAATGGGTTGGCTTGGAAGGGACCTTAAAGATCATCCAGTTCCACCCCCTGCCATGGGCAGGGACACCTTCCACTAGACCAGGTTGCTCCAAGCCCTATCCAACCTGGCCTTGGACACTTCCAGGGATGGGGCAGCCACAGCTTCCCTGGGTAGCCTGTGCCAGGGCCTCACCACCCTCACAGCCAAGAATTCCTTCCCAGTATCCAACCTAAATCTACCCTCTTCCAGCTTAAAGCCATTCCCCCTTGTCTTGTCCCTCCTGGCCCTTGTCCAAAGTCCCTCTCCAGCTCTCTTGGAGCCCCTTTAGGCCCTGGAATGGGCTCTCAGGTCTCCCTGGAGCCTTCTCTTCTCCAGGTGAACACCCCCAGCTCTCCCAGCCTGGCTCCAGAGCAGAGGAGCTCCAGCCCTTGGAATATCTCCATGGCCTCCTCTGGACTCACTCCAGCAGCTCCACATCCTTCCTGTGCTGGGAACCCCAGAGTTGGAGCAGCACTGCAGAGGGGTCTCACCTGAGTGGGCCAGAGGCACAATCCCCCCTGCATCACCTGCCAACACCCCCCCACCCCTGCCTGCACGAACACCCAAATCCCATTTCCAACAGGGAAGGGACAGTCAGGATGGGGAAAGGAGATGTTATTTAGCAGCAGCGTGGGAGAGACAAGAACTTCCAGAAATCTCAAGTGTATTTATTCACCAAAAATTACCAAACCAAAACTACCAAACTAGAGGACAAACAAAAGAAGGAGATGTCCCACAGCTCCCTGGAGTCTGGCAGAGGAAAACAATACTGGGGAGATGAATAGCCCAGGGGCATCTACACTTGGGCACGAGAGGAGCAACTCTGCTGCTCATCAGGGTCCATAAATAATCCCAGAATCAGCTAAGTTGGAAAAGACCTCCAACATTATCAAGACCCATCACCACCTTGTCACCCAGACCAGAGCTCTGAGTGCCACATCCTTGAACACCTCCAAGGATGTACAAAAATCAGCATAAAATGAGACTAAATAAGGATGTAAACGGGCTGTTCAAAGCCCCAGCTGGGTGAACACTTGCAGAGAAGCTCCTGCCTTGTGGTCAGAGGCACAAACTCGTCTCTGCAGAGCAGAGGAAACCGCAGGACCTTCCAGAGCGCGGAGCAGAGCGAGGGCTCCGCTCAGCAGCGCTTCCGAATCCGCCTCAACTGCTCTTCTCCTCAAAAAAACACACTTATTGCAGAGCCTCACCTCCCAGAACTGACTGGGGAGCCATCACAGGACAGTAACCCATGTCACCACCCCAGGGCCTGACCCAGCAGGGTGAGAAATGAGCAATTTTTAACTCAGAGGTGTTATTTTATCACCTCTCTACATCCGTTTGTCAAACACCACCCATGCAGGACACACCACAGATTCTGCTCTCTGGAGCAGGGAAACCTTACTCCTGGAATTGCACAGGACTAGTTGTGCACAGAAGAGCTCGAAAAACAATATTGGGGGGGGGGGTGCCAAAAAGGAAAGACCAGGAAACCTCCAGTAGGGAATTAAAAACCAACGAGGTTATAAAACGCCCAAATTCCACGTTTCTAAACACAATTCCTTTCCAAAGAGATGCCTCTGCCAATGGAACACCACAAGGTTGGCAACTTGGCTGCCAGCTGGGGGAGTTTCCATGCTCCTGTAATGCTCCCAGGTTTGGGGATTTATTTATTTATTTGTAAAATGTAATCTTTTAATTAGGGCAGGATTTAAAATACAGCTCAAGTGCTGCTACACAGCTTAAAATTAACTCAGTGCGACTTCCAGAAATTAAACCCTTCTCATAATCCACTATGACTGTGGTTGGGCAACACATCACAGTAATAACTTTTGAAATTTGGAGCTGTGTGTGATAAAAAGTTGGCCAAAAAGGTGAATTCGAGGATTATTAATAAGTTGGATGGTGTTGACTAGAAGCACACTCAATATTCAGGTCCTTCAGCAGGGGGTGAACTGACCTTACTAAATGATTTTTTTAGTGCTTTCATGTATCCCAGATCAGAAAAAAAAAGTTAAATAATCAGAATTATTAAAGCCAGATCAGAAGAAAGTCACAGATGAGAAGAAAAAAAATTGTTATTGATTCCAAAAGGGACAGAGAAGCAACATGAGAAAACTGTTCCTAAAAGTGGGAGTTCTATGAATTAATTGGACTGTCTTGTGATCCTTTCTCTGCCAGAAAAGGGCAATTGGTTGCAGGAAACAGCTCATGGATTATGGTAAAAATATCAGGGAGAGCAGCTGCTTCCCCAGCCCGTGGCTGCTCATGGAAATCTCCATTTAAATTGGGGAAGTGGCATCGAGTTGCACAAGGCAAAGCAACCCCCCCCCACTCTGCACAAGTTTGAGGAAGGAAACCAGGTCACAACTGCAAAGTTTGAAATACCAACCCACTGCACCTTTTCTCTGCTAGAAAAAATACTCCTTTTTTCTTTAAATTGTGTCTTTGCCTTCCAAAAGCCTCAAGTTTCACCCAGTGCAGGGAGGGAAGTTGAGCTCTGGGCATTGACCCTTCAGCACCAGCTGGTCATGGAGGAGGCACTTGGGACAAAACACTGGGATGAAATGGAAGTGGCTGGATCTCTCCTGACCGTGACCAAGAGCCATTAGTCACCCACAGACCAGTCAAGGCATCCAGAACTAATCTGGAAGATTTAGGAAGAGTTATTCCCAAAAGGTCCACTGGAGAGTCATGCAATAGGAGACTCCTGTAACTGTGTTCTCCAAGAATCCCTCAGCATTGCTCCTTGCTCTCTTTACCACCTTGACAGCTGCAGGGCTGGGACACTGGATATTGGGAAAAATTCCTTCACTGGAAGGGTGGTCAAGCATGGAAAAGGCTCCACAGGGAAGTGGTGGAGTCACCATCCCTGGAAGTGTTAAAACACAGGCAGACGTGGCACTTCATGACATGGTTTAATGGGATGGGGGTGATCAAAAGATTGGGCTTGATGATCCTGGATGTCTTTTCTAGCTTTAATGAGTCCATGATTCCATCACAGGCTGCCACAGAATGCAAACAGCTCCTTGTTCTGGAGCTCCCAGACCAGAATGGATGTAGAAAAAGGAGGGAAAAAACCCATGGTGACCAAGTACACCTGAACCTGGTGATCCACTGGAATTGAGCTGACAGGGCTAAATATAAACTTCTTTTTATAGAGAAACATCTAAGGTGAAATAAAAGGACAAAATCCATCACATTCTTCTTAAAATGGCTGTAGGGGCTCAATGAACTTATCACACGAAAACCTCCTGATTTTATTTTACACACAGTTTAGAAAAGGAGGAGTTTCATTTTTCCCAATGCTTCCTGGAGGAATGAGAATCGGGAAGAGCTGCTTAACATGTCACATATGCCAGGGTTGAACACCAAGGCACATCACTTGCAGAACAACATATTCCTTGGAGAAGATCATTCCCGAGGTGTGCACACCCCCACCCACATGCCAGTTGCCTCCCAGGGCACCAGCTGATCCCCCATCCTGCAGGAATGCTGCCAGTGTGGGGAGAGTGCAGGAAGGAGTCAGGAAAACGGAAAATCTAATATAAGGTATATCCAAAGGGAACTGACTAAACCTCTGCTAATGGCCTTATGTAACACAACTCGTGGCTGAAGGAATCTTTCTACGCGATCTGAAAGAAAAAGGGAACATTTGCAGCAGGTTTTCCTGTGCAGACACAAACTGCAAAGGTTTTTGGAGGAGGGGAAAAGAACTTTGTATCCTCTGAATGCACGTGGTTTGCATGTCACTGTCCCCAGCACATCAGGAAACCCAGAGAATTTTCAGCTGGGCTGAAAAACGGGGATCACCCATGGAGTTGGGGGACTTTGTCCCCCACACCCCCCTGCTCTGACAGGGAGGGCTCTGCTGCTGTTTCCATCAGTTTTGGAGGGGAAATGAGCCATCAATCCACCTGCACCAGGGATCTCTGGAGGACAGGGCAGGAGAATCACTCCTTCCCTTAACTCCCTGACTCTTCAATTTCTGAGCAGTAGGGATTACCTCCCATGGAATGGTCTGGGTTGGAAAGGACCCTACCGACCATCTAGTCCCATTCCCTGCCACGGGCAGGGACACCTTCCACTAACACAGGTTGCTCCAAGCCCCGTCCAACCTGGCCTTGGACACTTGCAGGGATGGGGCAGCCACAGCTTCTCTGGGCAGCCTGTGCCAGGGCCTCCCCACCCTCACAGGGAAGAATTCCTTCCCAGTATTCAATCTAGCCCTGCCCTCTGGCAGTGGGAAGCCATTGCCCCTTGTCCTGTCCAAAGTCCCTCTCCAGCTCTCTTGGAGCCCCTGGAATGGGCTCTCAGGTCTCCCTGGAGCCTTCTCCTCTCTGGGTGAACACCCCCAGCTCTCCCAGCCTGGCTCCAGCCACTGGAGTATCTCCATGGGCTCCTCTGGACTCTGCTGGAGGTGATCTCCACTTGACCCACCGGTACAAGGCCACCACAGCTGAGACACTGCCTGATTGAAGAGTTTTATATTTTGACTCCTTCCCTGTGTACCTACAGTTTTCCCTGGGATCAAGCTCAAAGAAAACCAGCTCTCCAACCCAGTCTCTCACTGTCCAGAACAGGCAGGGAAGTTTCCTGTCCTTCCCTGGTGTGTCCAGTTAATGCTGATCATCCTGACTCTTATCACCTACACAGCACTTAAAAACTTACAGCTTTTATAAACTATGTGGCTCATTCCAGCAGAGGCCAATGCTCCAGACCAACCAACCTGTGGGAATAAGATTTTCTGGTGCCGGAGCATGGGAATGGCGAGTTCCTGGCACGGCCCCTGCACATGTGCGTGCAAGAAAACAGGAAGTTCAGACAAAGCGTTTCCACAGCCAGCAAAGCCGGCTGGGCTGCACCAGCCCGGCCCCGGCTCCATGGGAGCCACGGGGATGGAGGGGGGATGCAGACCCCTGGATCTCCTGTCTCTGCATCCAGGGGGTGCTGGAAGGACCCTCAGGGCCGGGGGCCCGGGGCTCAGGACACGCCGAGGCTGTGGGTGTGCACGGGTTAACCCCTGCGCAGAGGTTGATTCCCGCGCAAACGGGTTAATTCCCGTGTGTGTGGGAATTGTGCACGGGAATTAACCCGTGCACAACTTCTGCACACACGGGTTAGTTCCCGCGCAAACGGGTTAATTTCCACGCACGGGTTAATTCCGGCGCTGACGGGTTAATTCCCGCGCGCAATTCCTGCGCGCGATTCCTGCGCTGACGGGTTAATTCCTGCCCGCCCGCACGGGGGTTAATTTCCACGCACAATTCCCACGCACGCGGGTTAATTCCCGCGCTCAGCGTACGCGGGTGTTAACTTCCACGCACGGGCTAACACCCCCCCATCCCCCCCCACCCCGCGCTCGCGGGTGCACTCCCGCACCCGGGGGTTAACCGACCCCCGCGCCGCCGGGTTAATGAATTCCCGCGCTCGGGGTTAATTCCCGCGCACTTGCCGCGGCCGCGCCCCCGCCCCCGCCAATCAGCGCGGCGGCCGCGAGCGCAGCCATGGCCATATACGGTAAAAAGCCGCGGCCGCCGCAGTGCCGCTGCGGAGGCTGCGCGCGCGCGAGGGGGCGGGGCCTGCGCCGAGAGGGGGCGGGGCTTCCCCCTCAGTGTCCGCTTCCCCCCCAACCACCTCAATGGCCGGCACGTGGTGCGCGGGCCCGGGGACTCAACCCGCCCCAAAAACACCCCCAAATCCCTACCCAGGGCAGGGAGCCGCCCTCCGGCAGCAAGAAACCTCTGGCGTGTAACAAACCCCTGCGATAGCGCCGGAAACGGCGCCAAGGAAAAACACGTTAAAATGAGTAAAATTCCCCGCTTTTCTGCGCTCCCAAGTAATTCCCAGTGGTCTGCACAGCCCTGGCTTTGAGTGGACACGATGCTGTTGCGGGCTGTTTTCCCCTGCAGAAATGCAGCAAGTGTATTTTTTATGGCTCAATTTTAAAATCAACTCAAAGCCATGATTTAAAATTGCTTTCCCCCCCAGCTTTTTTTTTTTTGGTTCCCCTGAAAATAACAAGGGTTTTGCTGCGGGGGACTTAATAAATATCCCTGCTAAACGGGCTCAAAGAGAAACCCAAATGTTATTTAGGGTGTTGAAGGAACTGAAGGAACAATTTCATCAGCCCAGGCTGTAAAAATAAACGTGGAACACAGGAACTGGTTCGAGCTGAATTGCAAAAGAACGTGTCAGGCTGGGGGTGAGGGACACAGCCCCTCCAGCTTTGCAGGAACCTCCTCAGAGTTGGATATTAAAGGGCTGTGCAAGGCAGGAATGGAGCTGAGGGCACCAAGGAAATGACAAGTACAGGGGAGGGTGGAGGAATAACTGAATAAGCGTAAAAATAACCCCAAACATAAGATAGTGCTTCAAAATGCAGAAGCACAGGTCACTCAGAATTAGCAGGGATTTCTGCCAGGGACTGAGAAAACACAGAACCATGGAATCATTAAGGCTGGAGAAGCTCTCTGAGACCATCAAGTCCAACTGTTCCCCCAGCACTGCCAAGGCCACCATGTCCCCAAGTGACACATCCACACGTTTTTTGAACACTTCCAGGGATGATGATTTCACCACTGCCCTGAGCAGCCCTGTGCCAGTGCTTCACAACCCTTTCCATGAAGAAATTTTCCATGATCTCCAATCTAAGCGTCCCCTGGCACCGCTTGAAGCCGTTTCCTCTCATCCCGTCCCTTGTTCCCTGGGAGCAGAGCCCAATCCCTCCGGCTCCCAGCTCCTGTCAGGGAGTTGCAGAGAGCAAGAAGGTCCCCCCTGAGCCTCCTTTTCTCCAGGCTGAGCCCCCCCAGCTCCCTGGTGCTCCAAACATTGGGATACAGGAGAAGAAAAGAGGGATGCACATCCCCTGCTGATGGTGTCTGTGCCATGATGCAACACGGGTGCAGCTGGTGCTGTGCTGAGCAAGGAATTCCTGCTCCAGGTCTGCTCACCACCCATGGTCTGGGCAGGAGGAGGACTTGTGGCCCCAGGATGAGCCCAAAGGGCTGTTCAAGAGCAGCAAATGGAGCTATTTTGGGAAGTTGGGGTTTGGCTTTGTTTTGCAGGACTGAGAAGCCGCTGCCTCCGCTCTGCCCTCGCCATGTGGGAGCTTGTGTTCAATCCTGGTCACTATTTCTATATTTAACAGGGCAGAGCTGGAAGTGGAGCTGGGAAACAAGCACAGGGTTGATGACAGACCGAAGACAACTTAACTATACCCTTAAGAGAGGAGTTTGAGGGTCACAAAGAAATTAATGTTGCAGAAAAAGACTTTGATCACGAGAATTTGCTGGTTAAGCATCAGAAAGGGATGAGAAGAATCTCCAGCAAGGGTGGAAGATGGATGTGATTTTTCCATGGAGTATCAGGGTCAACAGGGATTAATTTCAGTCAGACCCAGCTCCTGCCCATTTACTCCTAACAGAGTACTGGAAGGGGCTCCAGGAAGGTCTCTCTTCCCGGTTTTTCAGTCTCAGAACCTTTGATCCAGCCCATCTCATGGCTGATGGACAGGAACCCACCTTCTCTTGGTGTCTGGCAAAGCACAGCCCTGGGGCTCTACAAAGAAATCCAAAGGAGAAGGGAAAGAGCAGAGTGTATGTGGGTTCACTGGAAGATTATTTATTGGAGACTTGGCAACATCTTGGCAAGAGAGAACATTAAGGAGAGGGTCTACCTGCCCAAGAGGAGATGAAGCCCCTCCCTTCATTTTTCCAGGTATTAGGGATAACAGAATCTGGCCGAAGTATAATAAAGCCCAGACACAGCCTGGAGATCTGGGAGAGCTCCAGGACAGCTGTGATGGTACCTGGAGGAACTGTTTTCTTACCAAAATTATTCTTGTCTTATACCATATAAAGAGCATCTGAAGGGGCTGGCAGCAGCCTGGACCAGCTCAGATGCCAGGGCCACCAGCCTGTGGAATTTGCATCCTTCCAATGAGAGGCTGCAAGGAGCAGTTGGGCTCAGGTGGTTCCTGAATTAATTCTGCAAGGAGCAGTTGGATTCAGGTGCATTCCTGAGTTAATTCCAGAAGGAGCTGTTGGGCTCAGGTGGTTCCTGAACAAAGTGACACTTGCAGAGCTCAAAAAGCTGAATCCCTGGCAGTGGAAAAACTTGACGTGATCACAAAGAGGCTTCTAAAATATGATTCTATGTAGAAGCTTCTGCCAGAATTGGCTCAGATTAGTCAAGCAAACAGCTTGTTTACTGTGTTTAATGTACAGGAAGCATCAGCCTGATTACAAACATTAAACATATTCCTACATGGCAGCGTTTGTCACCACAGCAGACACTTCCCAGCCTTAATGTTACTCCCAAACAGGCACCGAAGCGACAGCAGAGCTGAGCAGGTAATCCCAGAGGCTCCAAAAGCACTTACCTTGTGCAGAGGCAGCACCAGGAAGGCTCCCCCGCCGCTGGCATCGACGATGATGGCCACGAAGCGGGGGTTGACTGCACAGAAGGAGCTGTCCCAGGTGACCCGGGACACGCGGATGTCGTCGTAGCACTGGTCGTTCTTCACGGCCTGGCCGAACACGTGCCGGAATTTGCTCTGTCGTACCACTCGCCTCATGGTGTCTGCGGGGCATGGAAAAGGGACATCAGTCACAGGGGCAGGACCTCTTGCTTGCCCAGGAGATGCCTGGCCAAGGGCCACCACGGGATGCTGTCACCAGGTCCATTGCTGCGCTTCCAGCAGCGCGGAAACGCGGCTTCACTCACCGTTCGGAGAATTATGGAATGGTTTGGGTTGGAAGGGGCAGAACCACAGAATTGTTAAGGTTGGAAGGAGATCATCCAGTCCAACCCCCCTGTCCAGGCAGGGTGACTCAGAGCAGGTGACACGGGAACATGTCCAGATGGGTTTGGAATGTCTCCAGAGAGGGAGACTCCATGCCCTCCCCAGGCAGCTGTTCCAGGGCTCTGCCACCTCCATGGAAAAAAGTTCTCCCTCGTATTGAGGTGGAATTCCTTGTGGTTTAGTTTATGGCCTTTGCTCCTTGTCCTGTCATTGAATACCACTGGAAAGAGTCTGGAACCATCCTGATACCAAAGACCTTAAAGCTCATCCAGTCCCACTCCTGCCATGGGCAGGGACACCTTCCACTAGCCCAGGTTGCTCCAAGTCCCATCTAACCTGGCCTTGGACACTTGCAGGGATCCTCTACCTTGCTTTAGACCTGCCAAATCCTCAGCCAGTTTTGCCTTTTCCTTTTTTTAACTGAAAGTTCAGGTTATTTTGTACCAAACCCAACCAAACTGCATTTCCAAGGGGGTTTTGCCAGTTAAGCATCAATTTTCCCCTTGTAAATGTACTCTCTGACTGCAGGAAAGGAAGTTCCTAATCCTAAAAGCAGTTTTTAGACAAGTCTCCACATATTTTCAGGGATAAATCTAGTCTTGGATTGAACTTGTTTACTTTCAAGTCAGACAGGGGCCAGAAGATGTAAATAAAAATGCAAGCTCCCAAAATCCAGTGTTCCTGTGAAGTGGTTCCACATGTTCCCCAGCTCCCAGTTCTTTCTTCTAACTCCAAAATCTCCCTAAAAAACCATAAAATGCATTTCCTAGGCAGAAAGGAGTAATGGAAACAAGTTAATGACTCCAATTAACTTGGTGTGTCTGCAGCATTTCTTGAGAAAAATTATTTTCAAGAATGCTGAAGTTAAAATAGAGGGAGAGGGATTGGTGTGGAAAATTCCAGCACCTGAGACCTGGAAGAAGACTCGGGCACAACACCATCCTTGGATCACACTGCAACCTATGGAGCCCTCACATCTGGGAAGGGCTTTTCCCAGCTTTCCAAGATTTTCCCCTTCAATCCGTGCTGGCAGAGGAGGAGCCTCCATACAGCATCTTGCTTTTACATATGGGAAAAATATTTCTGTCCCAGTCTCCAGGGAAAGCAAAAAAAAAAAAAGGGGGGGTGGGGAATAAAAATAAGTAGAGTCCACCTCCTATCTTGCCTCCCAGAAGGTCCCCAAGCACATGGAGAGGATGGGAAAAACTGCTCTGCTCATGGAGCTCCTTGCTCCAGCAGTGATGCTCCAGAGTGAGAGACTGGGAATGTGGCTCCATCCTGACTCGCTGTGCACAGCCTGTCTCCTGCAAACGTGATTAAAGCTTGTAGGGCTGTCTGTGACTGCAAAGCTTTGCAGGAACGTTGATGGCTGTTTTGTAGTCTGGGAGGTTAAATAAAAAATTAACAGCGACAAAAAGCAGAATAACTGGAGGGAAATGCTCATCAGAGCCGGGAAATGCACAGCCCATAATGTGTCTGAAGAGGAGAAGAATGTTCCAATTAAGGGAACAGACAGCTCGGGAGAGACACTCCAGCTCCACAGAGATAAGGGAAAATAAGCAGAGGATTTGTTCTCCACCAGATCACATTTGGGATCTGGCACTGGCCACCTCCACAGAGACTCCATCTCCGGGTGGGGCAGCTGCTGGGATATGGATCCAGTGCCACTGGAGCCAGCAGTGTGCCCAGCTCACACCACGGGTCACAGCAGGAACCAGCTCAGGGAAAAACAGCTCTCACAGAATGTTCTGAGTTGGAAGGGACCCCCAAGGACCACTGAGTCCAACCCTTAAATGAATGGTCCATCTGGGGATGGAGCAGGGATTGACCCCATGGCCGTGGCATTACGGGCACCGTGCTCCAAACAACTGAGCTTCTCTGCACACAGGTAATAAACGCACTGATTTGGGGGTCATTTTTGCAATGGAGACACCTGTCCCCAGGTGTGTGGGGTGGAGGCCACATGGCTGGTGATGGCTTTGAGCCACCAATGACCTGAGTCCCATGAGCTGGTGAGACAGAGCCACGGGCTCCAGGGTCATTCCCAGTGGTGGGTACTCCCCACTGCCTTTCTCATGGTACCTCTTCTATACTTATCTACTGATATTTTAAGGGCAATTAAAAATGTCTAAGAAAAAACAGGTGTTGTTTTAAAAGCAAAATTCTGTAAATAACCGGGGTGTTTAAGATGTCTATGTAAAAAAGCTATATGGAAATTATTAGGGATTTCTATCATATTATAGATAAACTTGGGCTTCCTCTGTGCTTCTCATCAGTTAATGGAATTGCATAACACACCTTCTGCCAAGTGTTTCCCTTACAGCACAAGGCCTGTTCCGTGCTGGACACACCCTGGAACACCGGAGTGCAATGGGAAGTCACAAACCAGGAGCTGCTCTCCAGCTCCAGCCAGAAGGTAAGAGCACAAAATAAAATCATGGAATGGGTTGGGTTGGAGGGACCTTAAAGCCCATCCTGCTCCACCCCCTGCCAGGGGTGGAACAGGATGTCCACTCTGCAGGACACCTTCCACTAGACCAGGCTGCTCCAAGCCCTGCCCAACCTGGCCTTGGATACTTCCAGCACAGTCCCAGCCTCACAGAATCATGCCCAAAGAAAAGGTGAATTTCAACTCAAAGATGCCCAAAAGACACGAAACACGCTGAACTTCCGAAGTTCAATAAGATATATCATAAAAAAATGCAGTTCCACACCCAATTACTAATTTGTGTCGACTCATCCCAGACCTGTCAGACACTTCCACCCCAAGGGCTCCTCCCAGAGCTGGGAGGGCTCAGCACTCATGGCTTTGACCCTGCCAGGTCCTGCAGGGTACACCACGCAAGAGCAGCATCACCCTCATCACCCCCTTCCTCCCTCCCTTCCACCACTCCAGGTGACACTAGGCCACCCTGAAGACATTGGGATGTTCTCCAAAGCCCAACATGCCACAACAGCACCCAGCTCAGCCCTGTCCCACCTTGCAGCAAATCCTACCCAGCATCCGCCGGCACGACTCATCCAGGAGCAGGGAAAAGTCCCCTGGCTTGGTGCACATGGATTTTCATGGCAGGGAAAAGTCCCCTGCCTGGTGCACAGTGGATTTTCATGGCAACGTTCCCACCCTGCTGTGCAACAAGATTAAAATCAGCTTGTTGAGAAGAAGGTAAAGTGATGGTTTGAACTCGCCGTGCTGAGCCAACAGGCAGCAAATTGCCCAGTGCCACCATCCCACAGAGCATGGGGTTTGGGAACTTCTCTGCTCTGATGCTGGGAATTCAGATAGGATAGTTATGATTATACTTTTTCTTCTCTTGATCAATACCAGAACACCACTAAAAAAATGGTTATTTCAAATATCAGGTACTGGGGGATCTGCCACCCCTTCCACCTTCATGGAAGAGAAACTTCCTTTGTCCTGTGGTGAAATCCTACTACTTTATTTCCCTCATTTTTGCCGTGTGATGAGAAGGGTAATCATTTGGTTTTCTATAAATGACTTTCAAAAAATGCAAAGAGTTCAGATGCATCCAAAAATACCCTGATTTGTTCCAAAGGGATCTGTTGGAACACACCTTCGCTGCCCTCTTCCCCACCTACAGCTCGTCATCCTTAGCAGGAACTCTGCTGAACACATGGTGAGCAGCCTCCAAGTCCTCATTTCCATAGCAAAGGGAGTGATTCTTGGCGTTGGATCACAGCCATTTTGATCTGGCTGCTCTCCAAGGAGAAGGAGGGGGGGAATGTGCAGGCTGTGGTTATAAAGAGCAGCGACTGCAGATCCTTGAGAGCACCAGAGAGAGCAGGTGAAAAACAAAACAGGGGGAGCTTGAGCTGAGCACCCAAAAAGAGTCGTCTCCCCACCGCAGACTCTCCTTAAACATGAAGAGCATTCAGTCTCCTTAGTTGTTTTTCAGTACCACAGTGCAAAGGATCCCCCCTCCTCCTTCTCCATCTGTAAGCAAATCCACAGCTCAGTTTGGTTGCCACAGGTTCTCTCAGCAGAGCCACGTGCAGTGTCCAGACAGGAAGGAGCTCCAACCTGGCCAATTCATGGAATGGTTTGGCTTGGAAGGGACCTTAGAGCTCATCTCATCTCCTGCCATGGGCAGGGACACCTTCCACTAGACCAGGTTGCTCCAAGCCCTGTCCAACCCGGCCTTGGACACTTGCAGGGGTGGGGCAGCCACAGCTTCTCTGGGCAGCCTGTGCCAGGGCCTCACCACCCTCACAGCCAAGAATTCCTTCCCAGTATCCAATCTAAACCTACCCTCTTCCAGCTTAAAGCCATTCCCCCCTTGTACTGTCACTCCATCCCTTGTCCAAAGTCCTTCTCCAGCTCTCTTGGAGCCCCTTTAGGCCCTGGAACGAGCTCTAAGGTCTTCCTGGAGCCTTCTCTTCTCCAGGTGAACACCCCCAGCTCTCCCAGCCTGGCTCCACGGCAGAGGGGCTCCAGCCCTTGGAGAATCTCCATGGTCTCCTCTGGACCTGCTCTAAGAGGTCCATGTCTTTTTTTGGTGCCACTTTTAGGATTATCAGGAGACATACCAACACCTGAGATGATTCACCACAAGGAAAGACTGATTCAGGCTCTACCAGCCATGTGACAGGATGACCTGGGCAGTTCAGGGAGCCTTGGGAAGTGATTTTGTAAATACCAGAGCTGGCAAGAAAACACATCCATGGCTAACAGGGCTATGCTGGGGTTTTACCACTAGGAAGTGGACTTGGAGCAAGACTTAAAAAAGGAAGTTAATTAGATCATTGTGCTGTTAGACCTTGGCCGAAGAGCTGGAACGATCTGCACACACTTGCTGGACAGAAAATATTTAGGGGGGAGGTGGTAAAGCACAACTTCGGAGGATTTAAAACCTCCCAACTGGGAGCTGAAAGGCGTTTAAATTTTGCCAGAGTTACAACCCTCAGCAAAATTAAAACAGAAGCGTTGGACACCCTGCAAAGACCACGACAATAGAAGTGCTGACAGATCTACGGCGGCTGATCTCCTGGATCCCGCTCAGCCACACACGGAATCTTGGTGGGGACAGAGGAGCGAGCCCTCAAAACTCTTCTTTCCCTAAAATGTCAAGTGACTTCTAGCTGAATTTTGCCACACACTGGAGTTCATCTCCCAGTCTGTGCCTGCTGTCCAGCCCAGCCCTTGTGTCAGCATTTCAAAGGCCCTCAGAAAGGCAGGATTCCGGCGGCCGCGCTCGCACAGGGAGACTTTTCATTCCACTACTTTCTGATCTCCCATCATGATGTGTCACAAGAGTTACCATGAGTTTGCCCATTTTCCTGTTTATAAAGGATTTATCTGTCTCAAGAATCCAACAGATGGATTTCTGTGGCTTCGGAGGGTTTTCAGGCTGCTTATGCAAGAGGAAATGCATCCTGCTAGGGAACACTGACAGGAAAACCCCCCACTAATGGCAAAATCCTGCTCAGCCCGTGTGACTGGGATCCCTTCTGGAAAGGGAGACATTGGAAATAAAAGGCCAGTTGAAGTCACAGGCAGCCTGAGGCTACAGTTAAGGGGGGGGTGAGAACACAAATCCAGTGGATAGGGAGGACAGCATTTATAAAAGGCTGGTACTATGGACTGGAAAGGCTCTTCCTTAAGTGGAAAATGTCAAGTTGCAGCTCTTGGTGAATCCCCAAATTCACAGTCAGAGCCTTGCTGAAGAGCTTGGGAATAAAGGTACAGTCTCAACTATTAACAAACAAGAAGCAGATTAAAAAAAAATTAAAATCAAGAGGTTAATGGTTGGACTTGATGATCTTAAAAGTGTTTTCCAACCTAAATAATTCAATGGATCTATAGACAATGCACCAGCACCAGGTTTGAATGGTGCTATGGGATGGATGGGGTCAGCAGGGACAGGGGCTGGTCCCACTGGTGGAACTATAACATGGGACTGCCCAGGCCATGGGTTCCTGATGGGGAAGCCCAGAGGATTCTCAAATCCCATCCATGCAACCCAAGCCCAGGTGTTCAGGAAGACCTGAGACACTTGGGTCTCATCTGCGAAAGCAATGAGTGCTCAGAGCTGGTTTTATAAAAAAAAAAAAAAAAAAAAAAGGAAGTATGTTCCAATCCTAAGCCAATAACCAGCCCATGGGTGTTCCAGCCTGCCCCCAGCATGGAGAGAACACCCTCCCTCCCAGCAGGGCTGCGCCACCTCTGTGGAGCAGTTGGACATCAGGAGATAAGCACTGGAGAAAAGCCCACAAGGAATGTGGCAATTCACCCTTCAGAGCACTCTGAACATCACATGGAAGATAAGGTACAGAGCCACATATGGCAGAGGGGACAGAGGCACTCAGAGGTTTTTAAGTCTGAGAGAGACCACAATCCCACTGTGCTTCCTGCTCCTCACAGTGAGGACAATTCCACCTCACCACGGCTATGTGGCCAAGGGAGCAGGGGCTGAGCCAACAGCTGCACCCCACTGCCTGGGAAAAGGGGAACAAACACCATCAGGTTATTTCCTAATCCCTCACTTCTGGCATTTCTCAACTCCAGGTTGTGCAAGCTCCCTGGTTCCTGGTGACTCAGGCGCGTGCACGGCACGCTGGGCACCGGGACATGGATGTGGGCATGGATGTGGGCATGTGCCAGGGCCTCACCACCCTCACAGGGAAGAATTCCTTCCTGATATCCAATCTAAACCTACTATCTCACTTTGAACCCATTCCCCCTTGTCCTGTCACTCTATGTTCTTGTACAACTTCATCTCCCTCTCCAAGTATCCAAGCAATCAAAGGATTCAGTCTTGTGAGATGAAGTCCTGCAAGACTTGGGCAAGGGAGGAAGTGGGAGAAAAAAATGTATCACAGGACCACCAAAACTTCACCTCACCTCACCCCAGGACTTCACAGGAAACCTCCAGCAGAAAAAGGGAACAGCCACAAATACCTTGATACAGTCCCTCTCCTTTTAAACACAATGATGTTCCCTCCATGCATCCCTTTTCCAGTCACTCCATTTTCAGTCCAGTTCTGACAGAACTGTTGTTTTCAGAGTTGTCCAAACCAAAGGTGAACACTATTACAGATGGTCCAAATTTCAAAACACATCATATTTGTGCACAGATTATTCCCAGTCTTTGGTTACTTGAATCCAGGTTGAGCAAGACACTGCCATCTGATTTCACTTCATTTTAAAGACAAAAAGCTGGAATATGAACTTAATACTGAAATTTCCAGCTGTTCCACCACTGGCAAGATTCTATTTTGGGATGGGAACCTAAACCACAAACTACCAGGGAATTTGATTATATCTCAACTGGGGAGCCCAGCACATTCAAAAATGTAACACAACCCAAACTTTAAATAAGCTGAAATTTCTGTTCTGGAAGAAGCACAAGGTGTTGGCTGTAACCTGTGAAACACTTGATATGATTCTGGTTTTAGCTGGAACCTCAAATGATTGTATGAAAACCTTTAGAATATGAAGAACTCTGAGTCAGAAGCCACCTGTAAAGCTCAGATCTCCCAGGGATCACCCAGAGGGATGTGTTATTTCCTGAGGGTTCACCTGTGTGCTCATCTCACTCCTTCCACACTGTGGCTATTTTCCCTTCAAGATTTCCAGGTGTACAATTCATTTTCTTGAGGAATCACCTGCTCTAGTGGAAGGTGTCCCTGCCCATGGCAGGGGGTGGAACAAGATGAGCTTTAAGGTCCCTTCCAAGCCAAACCAATTTGTGCTGATCTCTCCACTCCCACCACTTTGGAGCTGTATCTCTCCATCCACCATTACATCATTTATCATAATTTCCAGTGACAAAAGGACGCCGCAGTGGAAAGTCATTACCCCGAACTGAGAGAGTTGTCTGGCTTCATTTAATCTGTGTCATCTACCATAAAGCCAGAGCAATGAATGCACACAAAAATCATTACACAAAATAACTTATCAGGAGCCACAGTGGGATGGGCAACCAGCAAAGGGAAACACTGCAGCAGTTACCCAAATCCTGGACCTGAGGCAGCTGAGAAGCAGGAATGGGAATTCTCCCAGCAGCCTCCAAACAACCCCCCTCTTTTGAGTTTATTTCTTTCATAGCATCTTCTGTCAGCTGGCACTAAAGTTGCCCCAACCTCAGAGATGATGGGGAATGTTGGGATGATGGTAATTTAGCACAGGCTGGGTAAAAAAAGGTTAGTAAAATGAGAAGAGAAGGAAGGAGAGCAAAGTGGAGATAAAAAAAAAAAAAGGATTGAAACTCAGGACAAAATCTCATAAAGGCAAGTAATGTACAGAATACAGGGATTAAACAGGTGCTTCAGTGCATTTAGGGCCAGATTGGACAGGGCTTGAAGTGTGGAAGGTGTCCCTGCCCATGGCAGGGGGTGGAACGAGATGAGCTTTAAGGTCCCTTCCCACCCAAACCATTCTGGGATTCTGGAATCTCTGCATTTCAGCTCCACTTTTGCTGCCAGCAGAGACAGTTGTTGGACACCACACAAGCTTTACTGGATAAGGAAAGGGAAGCCTCCTCCACACTCCCACCTCAGGCACCGCTGTTCCAGGAGCTGACCACAGAAGGCCGTGGCCTTTCACATGCTCCCCTCCAAAAAAACCTTCCTTCTCCTCTGCTTTCTCCACTGGCATAAACACCAGAGAAGCTTCTCTGCACACTGTATCCTCATCCACTGCCAAGAGACAGAGTGAATCCTCCCAGGGCTGAACAGAGCCCTGTGAACTGCAGCCACAGACATCACACCAACCCCGTGGGTGCTGCTGACACCCCGGGACCAGCTGATCACCCCCAGTGTGAGCAGCACCTGCCATGGGGAGGGAAAAACAGGGCTCAGCCCACCCCAGGGCCCGAGGGAAACACGAGGGAGAGAGCAGGGCCTTGCTGTGCAGAGCTGGGAGCCAGCAGGGCCCTCCCAGCGCCAGGATTCCAGCTGAGGGAAGGAGGTGATAAAATGCTTCTCCCCAGCACTGACCTAGTTCTCTTATCAGGGCTACCAGGGAAGTATCAATGTGCTCAGAGCTGCCACCCTGATCCACTGAATTCTCCTCTCTTGAAGGTTATGTGCAAGTTTCTTCCAGATCCTGAGATACATCACAAGCTTCTCTTTTTCTTAAAATCTGGTTTGGGGCAAAGGATGGTGGTTATGAACGGAGAAAGAGCTTTTCCCCACCATAGTTTCATTAATTTCTCACCAATCACCAGCAGATCCTACCCTTCCCAGCTAACGAAGCACTTTTTTCTAACAGAGTGCTCATGGCAGAAAACAAGTGTATTTTCAACTTGATTATCTGAAATAATTGGCAAACATAAATCTTTATGTGTGTGACAGAGGAGCTCAGCAGTGGCCACTAGACCTGGAACTCAGCCCCTGATACAAGATGTGTCTGTCCTCTCTGATGCTGAATTTAAGCAGAATTTAAGCAGACAGGTGCTGGGACCTAAGGATGGAAAGAATAAGACCTGCAGGATTCCCCATTCTGCTGAAGTCAAGAAGAGGTGCAGACATGAGGGGATTTGATTAACATGATATTTTCTAAGGTAAGAACATGTCCTGTTAAATCCAGTGGTTTTAAGACATTGCTGGAAACATGACACTCTAAGTGAGGAGAGGCAGTGAATTGGATCATTCCTTAAAAAATGACAAAAAGACTTGTTAAAATTAGAAATCCCAGAATGGTTTGGGTTAGAAGGAACACTAAAGCTCAGCTCATTCCACCCCCTGCCATGGGCAGGGACACCTTCCACAAGCCCAAGTTGCTCCAAGCCCCGTCCAGCCTGGCCTTGGACACCTCCAGGGATGGGGCAGCCACAGCTTCTCTGGGCACCCTGTGCCAGGGCCTCACCACCCTCACAGGGAAGAATTCCTCCTCAGTATCCCATCCAACCCTGCCCTCTGGCAATGGGAAGCCATTCCATTTTGTCCTGTCACTCCATCCCTTGTCCAAAGTCCCTCTCCAGCTCTCCTGGAGCCCCTTTAGGCACTGGAAGGGGCTCTAAGGTCTCCCTGGAGCCTTCTCTTCTCCAGGTGAACACTCCCAGCTCTCTCAGCCTGGCTCCAGAGAAGAGGGGCTCCAGCCTCATCTCCAGAGGAGTTAACAAGCTGGTTTCTATTCCTCGATTACAACATGCCATGATATCCACAGGAAGAAACTATAAAGTTTTTTTAAGGAGATAAATAAGGAGATAGACAGTTGCAGGTCTCAGTTCCTGCAGAGCTGCAGCCCAGGAGCCACCACAACCTGCAGAGCCCTCAGCTCTGAACACTAAGTTGGTTGGGACACGAATTCCTCCCAACTCCAAAATAAAGCAGAAACAACAGATCAGCACAACCAAGGCTCCCAACCAGCCCAGCCAAGAGTGAGTCAGACTGACCAGGCGAGGAGGCACATTCTCCACATGGCCCAGCCTGACCACAGCGGCTCCACTGGGCTGCTGGACCCAGCACAGCCCCAGGCCTGCCCGGAGCCTGCGGAGAAGCCGATGCTGCCTTGGGAATGTGACCTGGGAGGAGCAGGATGGCCAAGTGCAGCCACACATCAGTGTGGTGCTGTCTGGAGTGTGCTCCCAGTCCTGTAACGGCAAATGGGATGGGCTGGAGACCCGGAGAACATCCCAGGTAGGCTGGAGGTACAGCACAGACCAGCACTGTCCAGCACACACCAGCGTGGTCCATCACACTGGAACTTTAAATGGAGACACTCAACTCCAAAAAGCAACAATGAGCTTGGTTATCACCTCCTAAAAAAAAAACACACTTGATCCAGTCAGAGTGACCTCCACTTCTCACCACCCACCCAACAGGTGAGGCACCCACTGAACTGCTTTTGGTGTTCTCCAAATGCACCCAACAACGGTTAATTGTCAAAGACAGGACAATATCCTCCCACGGAACGTGGGAGTTCGGGCAGGACAACGCAAACATCTCGGGTTTTAATGCAGTACAAACAAGCTGCAAAATGAATCTCAGTTCTCCCAGTTGGAGCTGGCATGTGTTCCTCCACATTTCCATTTGCTGTCCTGCCAGCTCTTCTGGCCAAGCAGCCTATAATTCCAAGAGCACCATTGTCATTCTGTCCCGTTTCCGTAACGTGCAATTTGAAATCAGGGCTGGGGGAGGGAGGAAGGGACCGGAGGAGGCTGAAACTCAAATCCAGATAGTTCAATCTGCTCACTTGATTTTAAATCCCTATCTCGTGGTACCAATTACAGCCCCTCAAACATCTGTTTCAGCAAAGGCTTCCAAGTTCAAACACATTTCCTCTGTCCTACAGATGTTCCTTGTCGCTGATCTGTCGTGGGCCGAGGCTGCTGTCCCTGGCACCCACCTGCTGTCAAACCATGAATGCAACACAAAGCTCCTTTCTCACCAATCTGGACAGGCAAGGAAACAAAAATTATCTCAGGAAAGTGTATTTAGTCTGTTGACGAGCTTTAATAAACATTTCTGCTGTGCTATGAAGAAAGATTTCAGATCCAAAAAGGAAAAACATCTTCCTACCCCCTCTGCCAGGGATGAGGGCCACCACTGTCCCTGACACCTCTTCCTACCCCCTCTGCCAGGGATGAGGGTATTACTGTCCCTGACACCTCCATGGCACAGTTCCATGTCCCTGCCTCCCTGACAGGGAGAATCACACCCATCCCAACACACTCTGGGCAAAGGCAGATTCCTTGGGGAATTCTTGGACCTGCAGCTGCTCTCAGCTGGAGAACCGGTTCCCAGCAAGGGGTGTGAAGAATTCCAGCCTGTGCCTGATGACCTTTAAGCTTTACTTACCTGTTGGCTTGGCAGTCACGCTGCTGCACGTGCAACCCACACCTCCAGCCCCTTGGGAATCCCTGTGGCATTTACAGCAGCTCTGGAGGAGCCCGGCCAAATCAACAGGCACAATTCCACCCAGATAAGCCCCAGCTGGTTTTTCTGTGAGCTTTCCAAGCCCTTCAGAATTCCTCCAGCAGAGCAGAAGATCGATGTGGCAAAGCACAAAATATAAAGAATAAAAAGATAACCTTTACCCCCCAAAAGAAACATCAGGGAGCAAAGTAGAGTAGAGAGATAACCTGACCCTTCCCAGGGGTTCCCACCCTTAAAACAGCAGCACCTTAAAGCACCACACTGAAAAAACTGCTCCAGAGAGGAGCAATTTTCCTGGCAGCAGCCAGGAAAGAGCTGCTGGAGGCACAGCAACACTCAGCTAGAAGAGTTTTGTGCCTACACTTCAGGCTGTGCTAAAGCAGAATATATTGCAGAGGAATGTCTGGCAACTCTTGGTTGCCTGAGCTGGCTCAGGATTTTTTTTCTTGCCTTGCAAATTGATCTCAGCAGATTCAAAAATTAAAATCAACCTTAAAAAGTATCACTGAAAACTCAGAAAGAATTTAATCCACCTCCCGTTCTGAACAAGGCAGTTTTGTCCCCATTTACTCCAACCTGCAAGATATGGTATAATTAATGTAAGTACTGCAGAAGGGAATTAAGTGAGAAATTAAGAGCTGAAAAGGTGTAAGAATGGCCATTTACACACACACACATCCCACCATGTGTGCTGGGGCAAATATCTGAAGCATGTGTAAAACAACAACTACCCTTAGTAGTACATGCTACAAGTATTCCCCAGACCCTGAGTAAAACATGAAACCTCACATTCCCAACGTGGAAAAGAAGGATCCCAATTTGTTTGACACAGGTGTGGTGAAAAATGCCAAGTAAATGAGTCAGCTGGGGGTTCAAGATTCCAGCAGGAACCAACAAACCACCATGAGGGTTTTTAAGTATTTTAAGTAAAAATGAAAAAAAAAATAAGGCAACTTCAGGGACAATCCCAGCCCTGAGTGGTGCTCAGCATGGAGCCTTTGCTGATGACAATCCTCCCTATCCTACCATCATCTACCCAGCATGGCCAGTTTGCCCAGCTCCCAAGAGACACAGTGCTTCCTATGGACTGGATTTGTTATTGCTGCTAATTACACCCATTAGCAGTTTGTCCAGGATCCAGATCTGCAGCACTGTAGGATGGCAAGTCCCCATCAGATTGTTGGAAGGGACCTTAAAGATCACCTAATTCCACCCTCTGCCATGGGCTGGGACACCTTCCGCTATCCCAGATTGCTCCAAGCCTCATCCAACCCGGCCTGGAACACTTCCAGGGATGAGGCAGCCACAGCTTCTCTGGGCAACCTGTGCCAGGGCCTCACCACCCTCACAGGGAAGAATTACTTCCTAAAATGTGACCTAAATTTCCCCTCTTTCAGTTTGAACCCATTTCCCCTTGTCCTGTCACAACGGTTCCTGATAGAATTGAAGACTTCAACGGAACAGGGCACTGCAAAATGTGATGTTTCAATAGAGCAGGTTTATATAATTATTTAAGATAAACAATGGATTTTCAATGGCTCCAGAACACTGTCTCTATGGCAACTATATGCAGAACTGGGGGGGAGGGAGGGGAAGTTCCCATATTTCTAAATACTCAAACCAGAGTGATTTGAAATCCATTTTCCAGGGATTACTTATCCCAGGAACTGCAGGTGCAATGCACTGCCCAGGTTCATACAGGGATGCAAACAAGCAGTAGTTTCAGGCACATCATTCCCGTGGAGTTTTAGGGAATCCTGCTGAGACATATTTTATAAAGCTGTGGAAATGGCTGCTGTCATATTCAGCTAAGAATTATTATCTATATGCTTGTTCCTACATAGGAACTCTCATTCAGAGATGTTATGGGCAGCCAAAATCTGGAAAACCACAGGGAAACCCTGGTCCTTCCTACAGGGAACACTTGGCCTCAAGCACAGTTCAGCAACACTCCAAAGCAGAGCTGGGAGCTCAGCTCAGCACACCCAGGCTGAGCCTTAATCACTTTAAGTCAGATCCCACCACTGGTTTATTTCCATTGCTCCTTCAAATTCAATTATTAAAAAGGAAAACAAGACAAACCTAATTATGCTGGACCGAGAGGCCCAGCTCAGTGTCACTCACTGGAACTTCCCTCCCAAGAGCCAGACCTCAGACATCATTACCCACCCAGAGCAAAAAGCACATTATACATCATTTATTGTTATCACCAACAAAACGTGGACTGAGACAAAGCCAAGGACGTCAAAGGAGCAAAATGATAATGCTGAAGAAATTCTCCTTTCTCCAATGCAGGTGATTCTACCCCAAATTCATCAGCAAAGAAAGGCACAGAGGAGAAACGGTACAACAGCCCACATTGTACTTTATCACCTCCAAATCAAGGAGGTGATATCCTTGATTCACCTTCTATCCACCAAGAGCACATCAGAAGGTTGGCAGCTTTCAAAAACCATGGGTTTGCCTCTTTGGAGGCAGTAGCAGATACAATTTTCACTATTTCTCAGTCAAGTTCCTGAACCACAGAGCAGGATTTTAAAGCTTTTAGGATGTCCCATCACAAAATCTTCTTCCATTTCAGGAGCACTTTGTGACTTGTTAGGTTTGTTTGCTCCAAGGGATCACCCCTGTTTTACTGACATAAGAAATTACACAGGGGAGGGGTAAAATTATCCACTTGCCCAACAGTCACCTTCTGCTTCATAGGTACTTCATCACTCCATCCACATCCAGTCATTAATTCTGACTGGATTTATAGTCCCTACACAAACCCAGGCAGGCACATACACAACTAGGGGCTGGTGATACAACTAATGGTTGGTATATTCCATTTTAGAATCCTCTCCAGCTTGCTCCTCCAAGGACCAGCTCTGAAAAGCAGTTCAGTGTCACACTGGCATTTTACAGGTCTATATGTGGCTTTAGATGATAAAACCCCCACAAAAAGTCACGTGCTGAACAATTATAACCTCAAAAAGAAACAAATAATCCATTTTTTGTAGAGTTACTCACAGGAGGAAAATCAGAACAAAGCAATCCTATTAGCAGATAAAAAGAAAGGGGCCAGTGAACAATTCCCAACCATACTGGTGTATCCAACACATTCAGAAAAACGGACTTTCACTGCTGCTTTCCTGAGTCACTCAGCTAAGCTAAGCCAAGCCTTTTTCTGCTCAGTTTTGACTTGGCTTTCACCCCACCAGCACCTGCAACTGTGCATAACGTGACAAAACCCCAGCAGTTCACATCCTGTCAGCCTAAAGCCACCAACAATCTGACTTTTCACACACGGCTCCCGGACCAGGGTGACTAAACTGAAGCTCTAAGCAGTTTCTAATCAGACTAATTTCAGAGTTCACCACCAGAATACACCAGCCCAAAAATATTAAGCAGGGGAGACCACAGGGAAAGAGCTAGAAGAGAACAGAGCCATTTAATTCTTGTTCATATGCCCTGTAAAGGCTTAAACTGGGGCACTTCAAATCCTCAGTGAGTTTCTGTTCCAACACATCCTCAGAGAAGGGCTGAGATTATCACAAAAGCCTCAGTAAAGCAAAATCAAAACAAACAAAGCAAGACTTTAAAAGTCAAGTGAAAATGTGCCTGTGAGCTTGCCCGAGAGGACATTCCTGGCCCTGGGAGTGGTGCTCTGATGACCTCACCGAGCTGCAAACCCAGGCCAGGAAGTGTTTTGCTCATGTCTTCAAAATAGGAAGCTGGCACTCGAGTGATATTCCTCAGAATTGATCACCAAATTAAACCCAACATCATAAATCCTCTTCCCATCATAGCACAACGCTGTGCTTTAATGAGCCATGTGACGAAGCCGCCGGTAAAGTCCAATATTGGCCATGGATGTGATGGATGGAGCAGCCACCGAGGGCAGAGCCCAGTGCCCTGTGCTGCATCACCCATGGAAAAGCTGATATTTCCCCCTTCTGCGCATTCCTCCTCACTGCCATTAAACTGAATCCCTGCCTTTCGCTTGGAGTGAGTCCCAGAAGTGACAGATGCAATAAGCATGAAGATTTCACTTGAAAAAATCCGATGGTGTTTGAAAAGACAGCTCGGGAGAAGACACAGCAATGCCAACAGAGAACACAAATGCTGATTAAAGCAATCTGGATAAAAGGCTACAAGTGACCACTGAAAAATTACTATTATGAAGTGCTGGATTAAAGCAAACACCAAGCGAATGCTCCCTGAGTGGGTCAGGTCTTAGTGGGGCTACTGAAAATACAAAAAACCCTATCTAGCCAAAATAAACACACAGTGCCACAACAATATTTGATCTACCTTTGTGTACACAGTCTTTAGCAAACATCACTATTAGCTGCAATGAAATGTCTCGGGGAGTGCAGAGCCATCTGTTTTCTCCCCCCTGAGCAGAAAAGATGATTCAAGGCTTGTTATTCAAATGAAAATGGAATATCCCCTGTCCTGCCTCCCGCACAAAACACCCGCTGCTTTCTCCACATCCCCACACGCTTCTCCCAGGACACACTGTGCCATTCACACCATTTTCCCACACTCCAGAGCTTCCCTCACGCAACTGCTCGTGGAGGAACACGGAGGGAGAGGGTGGTGCTGGGTAATTTGGGTACAGCCTGGCCTAAAATTAAACCAGAATGGGGAAATTCAGCAGAAAAATGACAAATCAGCCCCAGCCTGGTGCGTTCAGAGTGCCCCTCTCCTATTTTTCCACCATCCTTGGTCTTGCTCCCACACACATCTCCATGAACAGGCTGAACAGATGTGCTCAGACCAACTCCAGCTATAAAAAGCCCCCCAACCCTAATGTGTATCACTTATCCTCAACCATAAAACTGCATCAATCTGTTTTGTTTCCAGGCAGCTTTCACTGCCTTTTTTTTTTTTAAATACATATATTTTTTTAGACCTATCTCCTGTGCAGTCAGTCAGTCGCAGCATCACATTGTCTGTCCTACAGCTGCACCTCTGCGTGGTGGTGTTGGGACACCTTCCCGTGTATCCAGCACCTTCCCGGGTACCTTGAGTGGAGGGACTGGGAATTTCACAAAGCACAGGTGAGGACTAACCTTTAAATCCCATCTTTGGCATATCACTGTTAAACAGTGTGGCTTCCTGCACAGGAAAACAAAGCCCCCCACGGCGGGGGGTGGGATGAGATGCTCGTTAAGGTCCTTTCCAACCCAAACCATTCCGGGATTCTCTGACGATCCCATGACATGTCACACATCCCAGGGACTCCGCGCATCTCCTGAACAGCCTCGAAAGAACCACTAATAACGGCGTGACCAGGACCTGCTCCACGAGAGCCTACGGAAAACACCCCCAAACTAACCCCGCATCGGGGCGCTCATCTTTTGTCCTCCGCCTCGGTGCTCGGCGGGCACGGGCGCTCCGGGGGCGGCACACGCCGCTGGCACCGAGCGGCTGCTGCATCGCCGGGAGGAAGAAAGGGAAGGGGGGGGAAAAACAAACAAACAAACAAACAAGGGCAAATGCGCGGAACAAAAGCCCCCCAGCGCCGTCCCCGCCGCGGCATCAGGTGCGCGGCGGGAGCGCCCGGCGCCGCCGCCCCGCCCAGGGCTTGCCCTGCCCGGTGGCCCCGGCCGGATGCGGATGCGGCGGCGACCCCGCGCCGCTGCCTAATAAGGAGGGAGCGGGGAGCGGCCGGGGCAGGGGCGGTGCGGGGAGGGCGCTCCCGCCGCGGGCCCCGAGCTGACAGCGGCCGCCGCCTCACGGAGCGCCCGCCGGCCCCGCGCGGGAAGGGCCCGCCCGGCCGGACCCCCGCCCTGCCCGCCGCCCTCCCGCGGGCACCGCGCCGCCCTCCCTCCCCCTCCGAGCCGCAGCGCCGCTCCTCCCCGGAGCCGCCCGCCCGCTCGCCCTGACCGCCCCCGAGCCGCACCGCGATGCCGAGCCGCCTCCCGCGTCCGCTCCTCAGCCCGGCGGAGCCGCCGCCTCCGCCTCCTCCTCCGCCCGCCGCCGCCGCCCGACTGAGAGCCGCGGGGCGGGGCGGGGCAGCGCGGCCGCGGGGACACGCCCCCGTCGAGGCCACGCCCCCTGCGGGACACGGCCCCTCCGCGCAGGCACCGCCCGCTCCCGCCTCTCGGGGGGGCGGGGCAGCAGGATGAGTGGCGGCCCGCCCGGCCAATGGCGACACGGCGATCGCCGCCACGCGCGGTCGCGCGCTCTCAGGCTCCGCCCCGCCGCCCCTCGGCGGGGAGGGAGGGTAAGGGAGGTCCTGGGGGACCTCCGTGAGGGGCAGGTCACGTCCTTCCTGAGGGGCCGGCGTGTCCCCCCTGAGGGACCAGGCATGTCCCACCCTCAGGGACCGGTCGTGTCATCCTTGAGGGACCAGCCGTGTTATCCCTGAGGGACCAGGCATGTCCCCCTCTCAGGGACCGGCCGTGTCCCCCCTGAGGTATCGATCATGTCCTCCCTTAGGAACCGGTCATGTCTGCCCTGAGGGATCGGCCGTATGATCCCTGAGGGTCCGGTCATGCCTCCCTGAGGGACCGGCCGTGTGTCCCCTGAGCGATCAGAGCCTGGTGTCCTCAGAGGCAACGCTGAGGAGAACCAGCAGACCCACAGGAAAACAAACACCTCCCCTCATTTTGTCACTGTGAGAAAAGGACGGTGACAAAAGCCCCTGGCTAAAGACCGCGAAGCAAAACCCTCGCTAAAAAATCACACTACAACAAGACACCCAGAGCAGCCGCTTGAAATCAAAGGTTCTCCCCGTTGCACTCAAAGTAAAGACCATTTGGGGTTGCTGCACTGTGTGGTGTAAGGTTTGTACCTCGGCTGTTCTAACAGGTCACAACAAGGTGAGCACTTTTCAGCACGCACCTGGATGCTCACAGGTAACACCACATTGGGAATCATTCGGTGCCTCAGGGAGCCTGAAGAGCGAATGAACAACCAAGAGCAGAGCCCATATCCCTCAGTGTTACCATACATGGCCAAAACCAAAACTCGTTGAGCTTCCTCATACGTTTTGGCCAATGTTTGCGCATTCATTTGCATGCGGTTTGGTACTTAAGGGGGGGGGGTGATGGTTCAGGGCAGTGACACCCCGCTAATTCCCCTTCTAATCCTTCAGAATTTGGAGGAATAGATGTCATGAGGAGATGAGATGAGCTGAGAACCCTCCTCTTCCCCCATGAAGCTGTGCCAGGACCATGAACTACCTCCAGTAAAATCTGGGTGTTAAAACACTTCAAAAACCTCAGGGAGATACATTTGTCGCGGTCTTGCTGGTGACTGTCACAGCTGATGGAAACATCAGTAGCTACAGATTAAACAAATGTTATCCAACATATGTTAAACTTTGACACTAGTTAAACCACTGATTCAATAAGCAGGAAAGCCTCTCTTACCTACTGAGCAATACCTTGATAATAGAATGATACACCCAGAGATTAGAGTGGCAACGCTGCATCCCTGCCCACGGCACTGTAAAATTAATTAATAGCTTCCTTCTGAACTCCAGCCCAGCACACTGACACCACCCTCCTTCCTCAAACAATCGTGTTCAAGCTAAAAAAGAAGAAAACAAAAGCAGTTTGGCAGCCTGGGAGCAGAGCTGCAGGTAACCCCGAGTCAGTGGGTTTGGGGTGTGATTCACATTTTCCACGTAAGTACGTGACGCGCTGAGTCAGTGATTGAGCTGAGAGCCCTGGCTGCCCATCCCTCATTTATTAAGAGCCTCAAACCTGTGTGTGTGGCTTGAAATTTTTTAAAAGTTATATTTTAATCATGTACCAGGCAATGCTTTACCCTGGACTGGAAAACAAGAGCCAGGGCAGCAGCACTCAGCACCACCCAGCAGCTCAAAAGAGGAACTGAAGAAAGACTTTTGGCCTCCAGCTAAAAAGAAAGTGGCACAAAGTGAAATTTGCTCTGAGAAATCTGATTGAAGCCTAATCCTCTCAACAACTGCCACTGGCATGGTGGATCCTGCAGGGATGGACAATCCTTGCTCAACACGGTGCTGGAAGAGTCGCTAAAGATGGACTCAGGTGGAAATGACCCCTGTGGAATTTTTGCTACAGCTTCCTAAAACACCTGGATGGAACTGCTGCAAAGATCACCCAGATCCTCACCTGGATTAATGAGCTATTTAGACCACAACTGTACCAGGTACATGAATTTTGAGCTGGTCTCCAGCAAACAGAAGCAACAGCTCAGGTTTTACACAAACTCTTTGATTCCACTGTAACCACTAATCTTCTTCACTTCAGCTGAATAAAACCATCCTAACAAACAGTTTAAATGATGTCTAGAGTGCTGCAAGCCCAACAACTTGTCAAAATATGCCACAAATCCTAATTTTTCTGAAGGAAAATACCCTATTACCAAATTTTGCAGCTCCAAGGAGCCACACAGCAAGGTTTATCCCATTTTATCTGTACCAACACGCCTGGTTATTACATTTTAAAGACTCCATTTCCCCAGTTTTAGCCATCCCACATATTTTCCCCTCGGCTCCAGCACTGCAGGATTGCTGCAAAGTATCTCACAGCCTTTATACGGAAACAGCACCGTGGCTACAGACTCCACCTCTGAAACTTATGTCAGCGGCTAAATTTAGCTTCCTGCAAATATGCATCAATTCCATCTCTGCAAGAAATCACCCTGGTTTGCTCCTGATGTGTTTTATAAGTACCACATTTGGTGTGTCCCACAGCCCCCCTTGCCAGGGTGCTGTTTGGAGTCAGAAAAGGTAAAGAAACACCTGAAGCATCTCTTCTTAGGAGAAATTTTGATGCCTTCAGCTGATACCCTGCAATTTGGAATCTCTGAATTCCCCATCAGTGGAAGCAGTAAAGTCATTTGAGGGATGAATTTATCCTGCACGTCTCAGTTTGCTGAAATCCTCATCGCTAAATATATTCTGAATGGAGGGAAATGGCTTAGGGAGGGTTTAGGGAGATCAGCACTTTAAAGTCCTGTTATTTTGCAGCTTAACTTGTAAGTCACGCAAAATATGCCAGACAGGACAGTTTGGACCTGGTTTCCAATTTATACAGCTTTTCAAGGAGTTTTATGTCCCTATTTATCTATTTCCTGAAGTCTTTTGAATTTATTATTATATTTACTTCATTGTAATATTTGTTTAACAGGAAGCACTAGGTTCTCCCACCTGAAATTTGAATATTTCTTTTATATTTCTCTTTCACACCTCCTATCATTTAGGGATCTCATCCCATCATTTGATACTCAAGGCCAGACTCAGCAGCATTAGGAAGAGCTGCTCCCACTGAAATCAGTAACGTGATCTTACCTTTCATTTAATATTACTGGAATTTAGTGCTTTTTAATGCAGGGAAATGTTCCCTACCCATGGCAGGGGGTTGGAATGAGATGATCTTTAAGGTCCCTTCCAACCCAACCCATTCTGGGATTCTATGAAGTCTGAACTGATTGCAATGGCAAACCCACCCCAAGCCATTCTCCCTGTGTGGAATTAGATTTACTTTTAGCATTAATTTGCTTTTTCTGTCTCTTTTCCTCAGTGCCCATGGGCACGGAGGGAGTTCCAGGGGCAGCTTTATGAAACCAGTCCCAATCCTGGTTTTTAAAAGACATTTCAAAGATCATCAACTGTTGAGCGGCTGCCAAGATGAATTTGTCCTAAGAGCCACCACAGAACAGCTCCTGATAATGGCAAATCGATTCCGTCTCAACAACGGGATCTGCCCAGGGAAGTGCCTCCCAGCTCCTGCAAAGTGTTTGTCTGGAGAGAGAGAGAGAGCAAGAGAGAGAGCAAAATCCCTTTGGATTGGCCTTATTCAGTCCTTGGCCAGAAAGGGGAGCTGTAGAATTAGGGAATGAAGATAAGGAGAACAAAATGTTCCAGCAGATATTTTAAAACAACAGGCAGGGAGGGAGAAGTGAAGGAGAGTGAATCTGAGCTCGAGGGCAAGGAGAGAGGAAAACCTGGATTAAAGAAGAGGGTCAGGAGCCAGCACCCCCAAGCTTTATGCCCAGCTCTGTGTGACATGGAACCACCACTGAGCTACTTCCACATCCCAAAGTTGGGGTCATATCCCAAATCCCCTCCCCAAAGGGTAATAAAATTTGCTATGGTGAGTGAGGGCCTGTGCTGACATCATGTCTGTGCTGCTTGGAATGGCTGGGAGATGCTGGAGATGGATAAGGAATGAGTGAACATTAGGCCAGGATGGGCATTAATAATTTATGCCATTGTTATTAATGATTTACAATAGATTTCATCAAGCACATCTATTACTGCATCTACCCACTCTCACACATTTTGTGCAGTAATATCGATGTCAAACACATCCCTCCCAACTCAGCTGTAGGAAAGGCACCCAAAAGAGTGCTTTTGCAGCAGAAAGAAACCTCTAATTTCAGTTTCTATTTCCTCATGTATTTTTCTCCATCATTAGACAGGATTGTAAAATATATTTTCATTTCTTTCCTATTTTTGCAGTGAAGGGGAGGTAAGTCCCAATACCTAATTAAAATGTTGGGCCACCAAATAAAACCAAAGCAATTACTTGCAACAGATGGGATTTCCTTTGTTGCTGTCTCTGGATGATTAACGAGGAGGAGAGAGACAAGAAAGCAGAACACAAAAAGCGGAAAAAAAAAGAGAAAGGGAAAAAAAAAAGCAAACTGTATTTTATTTACAACATGAAAATCCTGGGATTGACACTTCCTAGCATCCTGAAATCCTGAATAGCAGCAAAAAATCAGGCAGGCAGGGAAGGAGCCGGGGCTGGGTGCTGATTTTCCTGGACACTGAGCACAGACCTCATTATTTAACCACTTTGGAATCCTTTTGCCATCTCCTTCTGTTTCTCTCCCTGCTGTCTAGGATCAAGTTGGACCAAAGGTGCTGGAAAAATCAGAGATATAAGAAAGGAATCATGTAAGGGTAAATACAGGCGAGGTGTTTGTGTTTGAGATTTGGGAAGACAAATGTTTTAAACAGCTTTTCAAAACCCCAGCAGGCTGTCATGGACAGAGCAAAATGAGAAGCCGTTCCCACTCTTCTTCCTGCTCCAGTGGAAGGTGTCCCTGCCCATGTCAGGGGGTGGAACAAGATGAGCCTTTAGGTCCCTCCCAACCTGAAACATTCTGTGATTCCGTGATTTTTTATTGCAATATTTTCACAGTTCAGCACTGAAATATTGTCTCAGCCCTCCATCCTTATTTCTTCTGGAGAACAAGGAGGTGCCAGGAGGGATTTACTACAGCCAGTATTGCCCTGGGGACAGAGCTGATTCCTTATATCCCTTCTCATCCCTTTCTTCTGCCAAACCACCCATTACAACCATTGCATCCACCTGCTCCTTCCATTCCTGAGAAGGACGGGCTGATCAAACATCCCTGTGTGGCTGATGGGAACACTCCAGATCAGCTGTGCCACTGGTATTGGACAATTCCCACCCAGTAGCAGCAGAGATCCAGACACTGGGATAACCCCAACCCCATCCCTGCTCTGTTCTCAGAGCCTGGCACAGGCAGTTTGTAGTGACAAACAGCTCTCAACCCTATTTCTTTACATTGGGAGAATGATAACGTGTCCTCAGCTGCCTCCTGAGGGGACAGGACCTGTTTGTCATCCCTGCAGGGATTCTGTTATCCCTGACACACAAACTGTGGCACGTCCCTGCTCTGCCTCAGTGTCGCGACAGCAACCGACAGCACAACGTGCCTGGTGCTGTGGGATAATCACACCTATTTTTTTAAGCAAACACACGACTCAGTTCAAAGCCACCATAGATTTCCTGTGCCTTAAAACACTTATTTTCCCTTATAAGGAAATGCACAATTGCAGATTGTCACTGAACAGAAGATGTGAGTTAAGCAGCGTGGGTCGGGTGGCTCCTTGCAGGATCCACTCTCTCACACAAACACTCATTTCTGTCCTTCTCTATTTCTGCAGAACTGCTGTTTTACCAGGAAAATTTCAACAAAGTTCACTTATCTGTATTTTTTCAGTGAAAGGCTTTCCAAGTTGATGTCATTCTCCTGAAAGGCTTATTCAGTGAAGTCACAGTGCAGGAGAAAAAGAACTTAAGGAAAATAATACTTCTTTTTAATGCCACAGCTAAAATAAAATTATACTGGCTCATCCAGTGCCTGGAGAGACAGAGGCACATAATCCCACATGGCAGTGGGAGGGAGCATCCTATGGGCACTGCTGCACTGTGGCTGTTGAAAAAGCAGTGTATTGTATTTATTCCTATACAGGAGAGTCTGACAAAGCAAATCCTTCTCCAAAACAATTTCACTGCACAAAGTGCTTTGAACCAACACCTGAATTCCATCCTGTCTCGTTACAAGATTCCATGTGCCCTGAGCACATCCCATCTGTCACCCGGCCATTCCAGGCAGGTATTTTCCAATCGCCTCCGTGCTCCCACCTCCCCTCCCCTCCATCCCTGGCGCAGCACCCTCCAGGACCCCCAGGGTAGAGCCCTCCAGGACCCCCAGGGCAGAGCCCTCCAGGACCCCCAGGGCAGAGCCCTCCAGGACCCCCAGGGCAGAGCCAGGAGCCCTCACTCCTCACCTTTCTTGGGTGCTGGTGGTGCCGCTGCCCCCTCTGTCACCTTGGGCTTTTCGAAGGTTTTCTTGGCATCGGCGACTGTCAGCACGTTCTCATCCTCCTGACTCTTCCTCCCCTTCCGCTCCGGCTCCTCCGAGCCCCCTCCTCCCGCAGTCCTGCCCCCAGGGAGCTGCTCTGTGCCTGCTGCCCGCTGCTCCTTGCCAGGCTTGGCCTCATCTCCGCAGGGCTCCAGCAGCGCCTCTGTCAGCGCCACAGCCTTGCTCATACTCAGAGCCAGGCTCTCCTTGCTGTGGGTCCTGACCGGAGGGGCCGGGGGGATTCTTTTCTGGATGTAGGAATCGAGCATCCCTGTGTCAGCTTCCCCTCCAAGCTGCTCCCAGCTCTCCGGGAGCTGGCTGCTGCTCTGTCTCGAAAGCCTCCCAGTGTCCCTGGCCACTGAGGGATAATTTGTGACCGCAGAGACCATTCTCTCCGGGCTCTTTGCTACCTGCTTGTCTGGCTCATGCTTCCTGGTTGGATCCTCCTCGCTGGCCTGGCCATTCTGGCACAGGTCTGGCATTCCCTCAGGCTGGGGGGAGAAGCTCCGTGCTGGCCTGAAGCTCTCGGCTGCCCTGCTGTCCCTGGGGATGTAGGAGAGAGATGTTGCTGCCTCATGTTTGCTTTGCAGGATGTAGTCCATGAGCTCAATGCTGTCGGACCTGATGGGGACCGTGGGCTTGTTCCTCTCCGAGGGGCAGTTCAGGCTCAGTTTGTTCACCTGCCTGCTCTCCACGCTGCTCTCTGAGTCCGAACAGCTCATCTGCCTCCCCAGGACCCCTGGGAAAGAGTTGAGCCTGTTCAGGCTTGGACTCGCCACCTTCCCGTCCCCTGCATAGTCCTCCTGAATCTCAAGCACCGTGTCCTCTGTCTCTTCCCATTCCTCCTCAGGTTCTTCTTCTGCCTCCTGGATGAGGCGCCGGTACTCGCTCTCCTCCAGCCTGTAAACCACCGGCCTCACCGTCCTGCCCGTGCGCCTGGGCCCCACCTCCATCTCGTACACCTTCGGAGGGGCTTCTCCGTCCTCCCCTCTCCTGCACCCTTTGGACACGGGATGCTCTTCCAGGCACAGGTCCCCTGCCAACCCCCGCTGCCCTCTCTGCCCGTTGCTGCTCATCTCCGACCTCCTGGCAGGGGCCCTGGTGTCACTCCCGAGGTGGGGGAGGTCCCCCCTCTCCAGCCTGTTCCCCAGGCCCTCCTGGCCGAGCTGCCGCCGTGTACAGTCCTCACGTGTTCCCGCGGAGTCTTCCTGGGAAGCAGCGCAGTCTCTCCCCCTCTTCTTACTTGTGTCATCCCGTAAATATCCACAGTACTGCCAGGTGGAGGCTTCCATGGCCGGCAGCTCCGTCACTGTGATTCCTGGTTCCAAATGCTTTGAGAGTGGCCAGCCAAGATTTCTCCCCACCTTGGGTCTGGGCAGGCTGTCAGCACCGCCTTCTCCTTGCTCCGCTAAGGGAGAGAGACGGGGGCAGTTGGAAGCATCGGAGCCTGGGTCATGTGAACCGGCGTTCCTTGGCCTCATGGCCAGGAGAGGAACATCCCGCTGGCACGACGGAGCGCGACAGCGCCCAGCACAGCTGATTCTACCTTGGTCCCTACCCACATATATCCCACCTGGATAACTGGAAAAGCACCCCCAGCTGCTAATTTATTGGTCCATGGCACTTCACAGCCAGGACTTGCCTCCCATCTGCATCCTTCTCCAGGAATTCTCCTCTTTCCCCAACCTGCTGAAGCAACAGCTCCCCACAGTCCCGTGCAGCAATCCTGGCTTCCCTCCGATCCTGCTGCTTCCACAGGGATTTACAGCCAGGTTGTCTGCTGCGGCTCGTCTGGCCAGGATCCCCTCCGGAAGCTCCCCTGTGGGTCTCAGGGAGAGCTTGAAAAGCCGCATCCGTGCCCCTGGCTCTCCTCCCTGCCTCCCTGCCCTGCGCCCAGGGACGCGGAGAGGCTCCCCCAGCGCTCCTTCCTTGGAAGCGGCGCTGCCTTGGGCTGCGTCCCAGTGCCTGGGGGAGAGATGCCGCCTGCACAGAGCACGCGGGGCAGTGACGGGTCGGCTGGAATGATCCTGGGAATACGTTACTGCGAAGGGAATTGCTGTGACAGAAGAAGGCTGCCCGAGATAAACAGGAGCCCGACAGCAGCCCCAGATACAACTTTCCCTGCGGAGACTCCCAAACACAACTTATCAAAAATCCCTATTAACGCCTGGGCATTTGTCTAAGTAACCCTCCGAGCAGAACGTTCCTCCCTTTGGATAACGCTCCGGAAGGCGCTGGAGCCGGGGAGCTGGAGGGCTCTAATCCATTTGTACACAGCCGGGATGCCTGGCATTGCAACGAGCCGCGGCTCCCGGCCCGGCTCCCAGCCCAGCTCCCAGCTCAGCCACTGCCCCAGAGCTTTGCCTTTTATGGTTCCCCGAGCTGGGAAGCATCCCGAGGCAGGATGCAGGAAAACACCTGATGGTCCCAAAGAGGCCCCTGCAGAGGCACCTCTATAGTGCTGGGGCTGAGTTACCCCAGTGCCACCCCAAGAGCTGGCAAACAGCCCCCAGGACCTGCCCACTGGCCCCAGGCCAAAGGCATCCCCTGATATTCTATGGGGCTGGAAAATCCTACCAGCACCTCCATCCAGACCCCCAGGGACCCTGGCAGCCCTCTGAGCACTCCCACAGGCTGTGTGAGTGACATGTGGGCCCACGGTCACGATGCCACCACCTTGTCCCTGTCCCATGATCCATTTCAGGAGCCAGTCCTGGCTGCTGCTGAGGGGAAGGAGTGAGGGATAACGGTTATCCCAGCCCTTATCGGCCTGGAGCCAGACAGGCCCCTCGTGGGGACAGTTCTTTATCAATGCACGTTGCAGAGCTGCTCTGCAGCGAGACAAAACCCCATTTGTTACCACTGGAAGTCTCAGATCCCTGCCTAGGCTGCCAAGAGCAAACACAACTGATTCCCAGCAGGATTGGGACCAGCAGCTGGGCTCCCAATGCTCTGGCATGAGGGGGACCTGGCAGCACCAGTTCTGGCAGGTAGAGGAATGCTGAGCAAGATGTGCTGACAGGTGTGTGAGTGAGGAATTTCAGAGCCAATCTGTCACCTGAGTGAGATGAACTCACTCAGTGTTGGCACCACAACCTGATCAATAATTCAGGTGTTTCCCCTTGAGCCCTCGCTTCCCCATGGCAAAGCCAAATTCATTCCAGGCTTCTCACAACCCCTCATGATTTGGGGGTATCTTGGTGGGTTTGGCTTGTCCTATGTGGAGGTCACAGAGCCCAGGGTTGGTGTGGAACAGGCACGTCCGGGTCCTTGGGTGTGCCCTGGGTGTTCCAGTGAACTCCGGAGCTGTGACACGGCTCTGATGGTTCTGCTCCTGAACCCTCTGCATAAAAGGCAATGGCAGCTGCTGCAACGTTGCCACTGCCCCATCCTTCAAACTGAGAGAGGAAGAGACTTTTAGGGAATGTGCAACAAGGCTGGAGCAAACCCGGCCGGCAGCGCAGCCCAGGCCGTGCCCGCTGCAGGAACCGGCTCCTCTGGCCTCGGCAGCACCGACCTGCTGCTTCTGCTGAGGAAAATATTTACATTTCCACCTCTCCAGAGGCCAGTGCGGCTGTTCCGCCATGGCCCAGAGGGAAGGGACATGGAGGCATCACCCTGGGGCTGCAGGAGAACTTCTGCTGCAGGAGCTTCTCTGCTGCAGTCACTGCTGCTGGGGACGTGTAGCAGCAACCCTGGGAGTCCTTCCTGTGCCTTCTGTGTGTGCTACAACCTGTGCCGCTCACCGGCCAAACCTCATCTTTTTGCCAAAAAACATCATTAAAGTATCTGCTCACCACCAAACCCTACGTGGAGCTGGGAAACGCTGCCAGCAAACCAACTTCTTCCCATCAGAGGGTCCTTGAGGAGAGACCACTCAGCTCCTTTCCGATAGCACTCAGTACCACCTGCAGCTCCTTCAGGCAGGAGGAACTCGCACCTTCCCACCACCCCAGTTCCCAACCAGGAGGGCACCCAGTGCCAGGCTGCCCCCCTCTGCCATGGCCTGCCCAGGGTAGCTCCACACTCAGCATCTCCTCTCGCCAGCAGGGCTATAAATAAACCCTCCACAGTCACCGGAGAGAAGTTGTGTTGCTCCAGATGTTGCCTGGTTTTGCCATAGCAACATCACAACAGGATGGAACAAACTGCTTCAAAAAGAACCAACTTTCAATCAAGACAAGACTAAGAAAAGTCCCAGGGACTCACCGGCAGCCCAGGCACCCTCCGGCCATCCCGTGCTCCTGGCCTGTGGTGTCCCTCACATGACCTCCCACACCCACCTCGGGAGCTGGGAACAGCTCCGTGGGGAGGCTCTGCCTTCGGGAAACCAAGCTGAGCAGGGAGGGGTGTCTTGTGACCCAGCCAAGGGATATGTGAGTTAAATGGGCCAACAGCAAACTGACCCCAAAATGGCGTTGGCTGAGGGACAGGCTCTGCCCCAGGACTTCAGACACACCAGTGGGAAGCTGTTGTCTCCCCATCCAGAGCTCCAGGGCTCCCAGCTCAGCAGGAGCTTCCCAGCATTGCTGTGGCTCAGCACTGGAGAGAGTTAACCCCGGGGTGTACAAGCTGCACACACACACACACAGGCACACGGTCCCACTGTCTTCCTTCCCCTGCCATCATGTCAGCACGTCTGTGCAAATCTGGGAAGGCCTTGACCCCCAGCCAAGTGCTCCACGCCAGGGTCCCTGTCCTCCACCAGGGCAGGACAGAGCCAGTTCCCTGGTGCTTCCCCTCACCATGGCAGAGCTGCTCCCACACCTGAGATCCACCTCTCCACCAGGGACACCCTCAGGTGGAGGAGACCCAAACCCTCTCAAGCCCACCCCAGGGAGCCCAGGGCTGTGTTACCTCAGTCACTGAACTCATCCCATGACTCCATGTCCTGAGCTCTAGGCACGGGAGGAGTTGGAAAACTGGCATCGGGAAGTGCCCACCTCCAAAAAAAGCTGCAAAACTCATTGCATAAGGAAACAAAAAAACCTTTATTTTATTCCTCACAAGAAGCACATAAAATATTCAGGACATTCTTACAAACAAAAGTAAAAAAAAAAGTGCATGATGCATCATTCCCTCCCACGGACGTACAGTACAAAAATCCCGCCGATTCCAATACAAAACCGGGATTCGAAATACCATGGAATTAAAGGAACCTTGTTATCATGAGGACAGCAATGCACAGGAACAGCTACACGTTACTCACCCCCCCTCCTCACAGGCTGACTAGGACAGGTCCTGCTGGGACACGGCCGAGCCAAACCCCACCTGCACGGGAAGGACCCCCAGGAGGTTGGGCACTGCCACCACACGGACCAACAGCACCTGGACTGGGAATAAGGTGCCAGTTTGTGCATTTCAGGATTCCTGGTAGGACAGGATTGGGTTTGGATCTGCCGAGCAAAGCACGGCCAGTGACGGGAAGTGTCCCCGCACACCCCACTCCTGTTTCGGCAGCAATGCATAGATAAACGGGATAAACAGGATAAATGGGGATAAACAGGGACACCAGGAGCAGCCCCCAGCTGTCCTTTGGTTCTGCCATACCCAGAGGGAAGCGGTAGCAGCTGAGCAGTGCTGAGCTCAGCAAGGATGGGAGGGTGGGATGCAGGGGGGGGAACGGTCTCATTGCCACCAGAAACACCAAAAGCACCAAAAACTCCCCAAAGAACAGCAAACAGCAGAGTTGAACAGCTCAGCAGATACACAGTGTTTGTAAACTATGAGTAAGGCACTCTGTTGTAAGGACACGTGGGGAGGACGAGCACATCGACCTTCTCATGCAACAAACCCAGTGGGACCACACATGGTGCAGGTTTGGCTACAAACCCCTGGGAATGGCACAGCTGCTTCCAGGCCAGCTCCCACTGAATCCTGCCTCTATCCCATGACACAGCAAGGGAGCCCAGGGTCCAATGAGGGAAGCGTGGGGTTGATCCAGCAAGAGCTGAGTGGGAGCAGCAGCAGGGGAAGGTGGAGGGAGCCGAGCTGTGCCCTGCAATGAGGGGGTTGGGTCGGACACGGTGGGTTGGAGGTGGCAGAACTCAGCAGGCACTCGAGAAACAGGAAGGAAATCACATGTTCACCTGCAGCAGTTCATGGAACCTTCCGAAATTATTCAAATCCGACCCTGTGCCTCCTCCCTCAGCCGGGCAGGGATGGGAAGGGTTGGCAGCACAGAGAAAGGTGACCCTGCTGTGGTCACACCCAGGGGTTCACTGGGCAGGAGCCCCTGAGGCTCCCCCAGATGCCACTCTGAGCCCCATGGCACCCAACAGCTCCGGGACCTCTCGTCTGCCCTCCCCAAATCCCAATCTGGGTGTAAAGAAGGATGAAGATGACACAAGCCTAGGAGATGGCTTGCAGTGATCCGGCTGTGCCGCATTCCCGGCTCACTGACGGGCTTTCATCCTGCCCTGTACTCGACCTCAGCCCGACCAGAGGCTCCTGCACAACTTCCCTCCTGGAGCAGCTCGTGCTCCTCACCAGCTCTCCGGGGTGAAACAAGTGCAAATCCAATTCAGGCTCCCTCAGCAGGGATGTTTATTTACTGATTGCCCGTCCCTACAAGTCCTCACACAATAGAAACGGGATCTTACGCTTAAGGGACAAAAGGGAACTCTGGGCATTCGGGACAGGCAAACCCACAGCTCCCTTCCTAGAGACACTGGATTTTGGATTAATTAGTTCAGACTGGCTGCTGCAGCCCTGTTCTGCCCCAGCTCAGAGGGGAGTTTTAAAAAAGCCTTTCCATGGGGATTTTAAAATGTGGGAGTGCTCACACTCACAGCCTGGTAGAGCAAATCCACCACTGAGCTCCCAGATCTGTTCTGACCCCCAAATCTGCTTCAAAATATCACCTGAAGGCACGAGCAGCCAATGTGGCTTCAGATGGGATTCAGGGAGCACTGAGACTTGGGGAGTGTTCCCTGCACACTTCCCAAGCTCTTCCCCACACATTCGGCCAGGACTTGCACAGAGCAGCTCTTGACCAGGCTGGCTGTCCAAAATATTCCAAGAAAATGTGCATTCCATATGGAATGGGGGCACCGCTGCAATCCAAGCACCAGCCCTGGCACAAGGGGGAGCACATGGTAACACCAGACCCAGGGGGGGCACGGGCAGCCCCCAGCTGTCCCCTTTCCTCCAGGGGGAGATCTCACCCTCATCTCCAACATCCCTCTCCTTGGAGCACACACATATTTCTGTCCGACTGCTCCCCCTGAGCAGGATTTATGGGGCTTTCACAGCCCTGGAAGGGTTGGGACATGTCCAGCTGGGCTCCTCACTCCAGGGCCACCCAGCTTCCCACTCTGGGGCCACCCAGGCTCCTGACACACGGCATAAATAACACCCTGGACTCCACCAGCAAGCTCCCCAGGCTGCTGGGAAACCCAGGATACAGGGACTGTTCTACCAAAGCAACAGTAACAACCAGAAAAGACACGGTCACCTCCCGGGATTTCAGCAGAGCTGACCCTCCTTAGTCACCTCGTGTCACCCACAGCCAACAGAGGGTCCCAACACAGGATCCACGACACCAACACAGCATCACATCACGGGGTCCACGGGCACTCACGGGCTCTGTCAGCACTGGGACATCACAGACCACAAGGACAGCAAAAACACCCCAAAAACACAACACCTGGGATGGCCACACAGTCGGGGTCACATCAGTTCCACTGTCTTCACGGACACAGCTCCTTCATCTCCCAGGCACAGTCCCAGGGGAGCCTCCATGTCCACACTCCTCCAGGCCTTTACAGCCAACACCAAGGGAATTCCTTCAAACAACAGCAAGAACTCTGGGAAAAGCCTTTTGGATAAAAAACTCAACCAACAAAGCAGGACAAAAAGCCAGCGGGAACAGAGGTAGTGTGCGTGTCACCATCTTAAGGATTTCCCACAAGTGCCCTGTTCAGAGCCTTGTGTTTGCTCTGTAAAAAAAAGTCATGAATAATTTTTTTGAGTCTTTGAAACAGAACATTTCAGCATTTTAGATAGAGATACAAATACCTATCCATAACTGCACACAAATCCACGTTATTACACTTGGCAAACAGTACTAGGAAGAGCATCCTGCAGGACAACAGGCAAGTCACACACCAAGGCCTCCTCTAAGCCATGCAACACATTTGATTTCCCTTGTGCCCTTCATGTGACCCATCGTGGTTCTTTTGCCCCCTCTCAGAGCACAGGGAGGGGACGAAGAGGTGGCATTGGATGAACTGCTGCAAGTCAGATGATAAAACTGCACCGGTGCAATGAATAAATGCTGTAACCCCCCCAAAATCCAGCCCCCTCCTCCTCTCCACAGAAAGCATCAACTTTTGCCTATCCAAAGCACGTTCTTCAAGTTCCCTCCCGCCGCCTTCACCCCCGGTTTGGAGGAGCCATCCGCACTCCTCAGGGAGGGTTGTGGCTCACAGAACATGGAGCAGTCGCTGGAAACGGCCTCTTTGGAGTCTGTTACAGTGGACACGTCCACGTCACTCGACAAGTCCTCGGAGGACAGGTTAAGACAGCCCAGTTTGGCGAGGGAGTTGGACCTTTTGAGGGGCGAGGACACGGTGAGGCCGGCCAGGCGCAGCCGCGTCTCGATCTCCTGCGTGCGCTGCTTCACCAGCCCGGGCTTGCCCCGCACGCTGTGGATGCTGTCGCTGCTGGAGCTGCGCGTCAGGTTGGAGCTGCGGGACGAGGACGGGGTGTAGCAGATGGTCTTCAGGAAGTCCTTGGTGAAGCTGCTCGTGTGCTCCAGGCGGCACACGGTCGGCGTGGAGGTTTTCTGGGAGACCCCCTCCAGGACGCGTTTCACCTCCATCCTCTCCATGTTGTTCTCCGCGTCTCCGAGGACCATCGGGGCCGGTGTCAGGAGAGGCACGGGGCCGGGGTGGGACATCATGTCCTCGCTTTCCTCCATGATGCTGGAGTCCACCCTGTCCCGGAGCAGCGCTGAGGCGTCCGAGGGCAGGCTCTTGAGCCGCTCCAGCTCCTTGGTGTGCTTCCTGACCAAGCCCGCCTTCTGCAGCTGGATCAGCGACTCCTGGTGCTGCATCAAGTAGCTGTTGGCGCTTGGCTTTTCCAAGTCTTTGCTGAACAACAGGTACTTCAGGTCCTTGGTAGGTCTAGTGTCCTTCCTGGCCAGAGACTCCTCTCTCACCACCTCTGCATGAAGGAGGCTCCTGTCACAGTGGGAGTTTCTCCTGGGCAGCAGAGTTTTTTCCGGGGTTTTTGGCGCATCTTTTCCTCTCTCCAGAACGCTGCAGTGCTGATCCAGTGACCTGCACGTGCCAACCTCTAAAGTCCCGACTCCTGGCACCATAGGAAGCGGAGCCTCGTTATGTTTAGTTCTGATTGCCTCCTCTGGATGTGCCCTGGTGGGCAGGTGGTCCAGCAGGTTGGAGTGGAGGTGGGACAGGAGGGCTGGCTGTGTGCAGATGGTGGTGCTGCGCCGTGCAGGGTTCAGCTTCTCACACTGCTCCCCGAAGGGGTCGGAGGACAGCCCAGCTGAGGAGTACATGCAGTCAGTGCAGGACTGGTAGGGAGGCTTCACCTTGCTGAGGATCCCAAACACGGCGTCGCGCTGCAGGAGAGAAAACAGGGGCAGATCAATGGGCACAGAACACACACCAGCAACCACCAGCACAGGGTGTATTTACAGCCAAGCAGCTCTGAAACAACAAACATTTCCACTTCAGGCCCTGCAGCAGGAGCTAAAGCCACGTGCTTTCCCAGCAGACAGTGTCTCCAAGGAATACCTACCGTGCCAAGCGAGGGTCATGCAAGCGAGCTGCCCAAAGCACTTTACAGGGCACTCACGTGTGCACTTCTGGCATCTAAATCCACAGCTCGGGCAAGCAAAGCCCTGGTCAGAAGCACTTCGAAAGGGAAGAAGCTCGTCATGGAATGAAAGGCTTTATCCAAGTCAAATGAAACTGGGCTATGAGGATGAGAAGAGCAGTTTCACTTGCAGCGGAGTCAGCCATGCCAATCACCTCCATCTCACCTCCATACGCACCTCAAAATCCTCTGGGCAACTCCTTTTGCTGTTGTTGTTATTCAAGTTCTCCCTATTGAGCCTGCTCTCCTCCTTGTGCATGGACAAACGCCGCTTCCACTTCTCCATGGGATTCTCCTCCCTGACACCGTCCTCCCCTGGCTCCCCGAGGCCCATCCTTCCCTTCCTGGGGCTGAAGTCCATTTTTCTCTTCGCCTCCCTCTCGAAGCAGCTGCCCAGCTCTGCCGGCAGCTCCGCTCTCTCCGGGGCCTTTCCCATCTCCGGCAGCCTCCCCTGTGGCAGTGCAGATGGGGGCTGTCCCACCAACGCATCCCGCTCCAGCTGCTCCACGTGGAAAAAGCCCTCCCTGTCCCCAGGAACCTTGTTCTCCAGCAGCGTGTCCGAGAGGCGCCGGAAGCAGTAGTCAAAGCCCCCGGGCCCCTCGCTGCTGGCACGGTTGTCCAGGTATCCTGACTGGGAAGGCATGTCCAGGTCAGCCAGGCGGTTTTCCAGGTCGATGTCCAGCAGGAAGTCTCCCGAGCCCGTGGTGCCGTCGGTGTGCTGGGGCAGGTTGCTCTCTGCCTGCTGCTTCCACAGCTTGTTGTGGCGCTGCTTGCTGGGGAGAGGACAAGGACACGAGTGACCGTCCTGGAACTGCAGAAGTGCCAGGAGCTCCCCTCCCTCTCCACAGCCCAGAACTGAAGGGCTGGGTCCAGACCTAAGGTCCCTTTTGGAAAAACAACCTTCAGCATCAGAATCTGTCCCCCCAGCTGCCCACTCCACAGCAGGCTCAGAGCAGTGCCCCATGTGCAGCTCTGATGGGATCAGCCCTTGGGAGACCTCTCAGGGCACAGAACCCCCACTAGGGCAAAACACCCCAACCTGACCCCTCTGCACATGCCATGGCACAGCTCCTGTCGATCCAGAGGGACAGATATCCCTCCTCTTCCCTTATTAAATAAATACTACAGCCCTTCAATGACAGAGCCCTGGGATTGGCACAGAACCTCTGACACGGCTGAGCTCAGTTCTGCCTCATAAAGCAGGAACAATGTGCTGAGCAGCACTGGCTGCTGAGAAATCCAAACGAGCTTCTCGAGCGCAGAGAAACCCTCCCTGAATTACACCAGAGCAGCTCTCCCAGCTAATTTCCATCTAGGGAGCCTGACACAGGAAAGGTTTAGGAATAGCATGATTATCCCAGGATTCTGCCTCTGCCCTTCCAAAGGGACCCTTCAGGCTGCAGCCCCTGCACGCTCTGCCCGTGTCTGTGGGCATGACACTGACAGAACCGCAGGGAGATTGATCAGTACTTTGTGGTGTTACCCACAATTAGCTCCTTTACTTTCCACAAGCTGCCTTCCCACCCATCCCCAGCCTTACCTGGCATCCAGAATTCCCTCATACTCCAGCAGCTGCCGCATGAAGCCGGCGTTGGGCCGGGCGATGCTGCGCTTCTGCTTCACGTAGTTGTAGGCCTTCTCCAGGGACCAGCCGAACTCCTTCATGGCGTAGGCAATGACCGTGGATGCCGAGCGGCTCACCCCCATCTTGCAGTGCACCAGGCACTTGGAGTGGTTCTTCCTGCACAAGGACAGACAGGAGAATCAATCCCATGTCCCTGGTTATGGGTCTGTTACCACTTCACACGGAGGAGGGACAGCACTTTCTGCTCCTGCCCACCCCAATATGCTGGATTACATGGGCCATGAGAAGAGTCCCTCTCTGGAAAAGCTGGAAGGTAGAGGAGGGCAGTCTCATTCATTTCAGAGACCACCAGGAAGCCTCCTGCTCACCCAAGTCTTTGGATACAGGGATCAGCGAGAAAAGGTGGAGTGTACTGGCCCAGCAGTGTTTGATGGGCTCTGTCACCATCTGTCTGCAGGGACAGCTGGGGCAGGTCACACACAGAGACATGCTGGAGCAGCTCCAGAACTTCTCCAGAAGAGGAAACGTCCTCATTTCCTTTTGGAAGCAAAATGAAGTAGCAATAAAAATGACAGGCAAGGAACAGGTTAACGCCAGCACAGGAAGAGACAAGGCACAGGGGAGTTCCAGGAACATGGAACTCCTGGCACGAAGCGGCAATGCCAAGGCCCTGACGTGTGGCTTTGGGAGGGTCCAGCTCCACATGGGATGAGATATAGAGGGTGGCTCAGATATGTCCCCACACAAAGCCAGGGGTCCCAGGCACTCACTTGGCCTTGTTGATGAAGTGATAAGCCTCGTTCCAGTGGGCCAGCAGGTCCGTGGTCTCCTCGTCGTACACGCGGATGTTGTGGTACGCGAACAACCCGGGGAAGAAGTTGTCGATCTCGCGGGTGACGTTCAGGATGTAGTCAATGCTGGGGGAAACAGGAGACACAGGATCAACTGCCATGGCCACGAAGAGCAACCGAGGGACATTGTGAATGCAGGGAAGCTGACCCAACATGCACCATAAGGTTTTTTATCTACAGCCCTAAACCCAAAGCCCTGGGACACCCGGTGTGACACAGGCGGCCATTCACCCACTTCTCACCACCAGCACCACACAAAGCACCCAAACACCCCAGGCACAGGAGGGAGAAGGTTATTTTTTCCCCACTTATTTTATCTCAGTCTGTGTAAGCCAAACAGAAAGTCCTGGCTGTGCCACACAGCTTTGGAGATCCTGAAGGAAGAGAAGGGCATCAGCTGCAAGTGAATCATCTGGGAATAGAACCCAGGAATCACCACTTCCAACTGCAGGTTTTAGCTGCAAACCCACCCCTTTCTCTTCTTCCTGACCAAAATCATGAGAGTCACATGTTATCTCTTGATTCCTGCCCAATATCACAGAAGGGATGACAATGTACCTGAGGAGAACCAACGTGCACATTAATTTATCAGCTCCTATCACTCAGACAAAGCAAGGACACAGGATATTTGTCTCAGAACTTGCCCAGGTTTGACTTCAGATACTGCATGTCCCCATGCAGAACAAAATTATTAACGCCCTGCTTGATTTACTTGTCCCAAGATGTCCAGACATCTGTTCCCAAGGACTCCAAATAGTTTTCAGCTCCTCACACAAGGTTGGTGCAGGCCTTGGGTGAGCTGCAAATATTTATATGCAAAACTCTCCTTTGTCCAAAAAGCGTTGCAGTAAATGGGGTGAAGCAGCCCTGTTGTGATGAATGTCGTGAGACACCCTGAGCTGCCTGTCTGGGCAGGAGAGGAGGAATTGGCTCATCCACAAGCAGCTCTGTTCCTTTACATGGAGTTTATTCCTCAGTGCTGTAATCTTTGCTCCTCTGCAGCCTGCAGGAATTCTCACCTGGCACAACACTAGGGACAGCACACACCGGGGGGATGGAGATCCTGATGGACCTCACAAAGGACAAGTTTTGCAATTTTCACTCTGTGTGTTAAGTGAGGTTGGAGAGTGTTGGCACTAAGTTACCACATGGCTGAGAATGGGCCCAAATCATCACTAAAGCTACAAACATCCTCTCCAGAGTGCTGGGAGTTATAAACAGACAGCTGAAGGATTTAAGGGCTGGTGCCTGGGAGGAGCTGTACTCACCCTGAGCCCTGCAGCTCCTCGAGGTTGGAGGCGTTCCACTCGGAGCCCTGCAACAGCCACAAACACACATTTCCAAGGAGCCCCAAAGCAGCCCTTTTCCCTCAGGTTCTGCAATCCCCCAGCCCCAGCCATCCTCCTGAACTGCCAACTGAAATGTTGGAAAAGGCCTCTGAGACAGGAACGTGGTATCAGCAGATGTCCTGTTCTGGGCAGGGACCTGCTGGAGGAGGGGACAAGGAGACAACTCACTTATAGAGTTAGTTCTAGGCTAGTGTGTGACTGAGCTCATCCCAAATCACTGTCTCTGGCCACTCTGGATTTTTAAACACATGGATAAACAGTGCAGGGAAAGAAAGTGATTATACCTGTGATCCCCATCATGCCACACATGAGAAGTGAGGCAAATCCCAAAAGCTCTGGAGGTGGTTACTCCTTGGATTGCCCCCAAACCTTCACAACAGAAAGCTTAAAACTGCTTAAAAAGCAGGTTTTGCCCTCAAACATGGGCACTTCCTCTGATTCTCTCCAGAACAACAACAAAAATACCCAGTGGGCAAAACTGAGTTCATGTCCAGGAAGCCTTTGTTCCAGAGGCAGTGCCTGGTTTTGCCTGGAGTACCATCTAGTGGCAAAGGATTGGATGCAGCACAGCCCAGCTCTGCTGGAACTCAACACTTACCAGGTATAAATGATCAAAAATCAGAGATGGTTTGTCCATCTGACCCAGGATTAGCAGCATTTCATTGTCTATAAATTCCTTGAATTCCTTCAAGTTGCAGTTCATGTGTTTCTCCAGCTCGTTTCGGATCTGCAGAGCACAAAACAAAGGATGGCACTGGGACCATGGTGTTCAATAGAAACATCGTTGGCACTTCCCTGCAAAACATTTTTCTGTCCTTCAATAAAAACAGCAACAGGGATTCGACCCTTTGGAGACAAGGGATCTCCCTATGTGGCATCTCTCCAAGGATCCCAGAAAGATTTGGGTTGGAAGGGACCTTAAAAATCATCTCATTCCTACCCCCTGCCATGGGCAGGGACACCTTCCACTATCCCAGGTTGCTCCAAGCCCTATCCAACCTGGCCTTGGACACTTCCAGGGATGGGGCAGCCACAGCTTCTCTGGGCACCCTGTGCCAGGGCCTCACCACCCTCACAGGGAAGAATTTCTTCCCAATATCCCATCCAACCCTGCCCTCTGGCAGTTTAAAACCACTGCCCCTTGTCCTGGCACCCTGACATTCTAAGCCCCCAAGCTGGAGAGTTGTAAAATAAAGTTTCAGATAATATCAGCAAACAAAAAAAAAATTTACTTTGTAGTACCTGATTCTTAAAAATAATAAACTGAGAGAAGAAAAACAAGAGCTTGGAGAGCAGTGCACAAAAAAAGTGAGACCCATTAGAAGCAAGGAGTGCAAATGGCAGCAGAGAGAGATTTTCTGTACTCTCCCATTTTAAAATGGGACATAATATCCTCTCCCTGCCCTCAGGTTCTGGCTGGGGCAATGCAAACCCACACAACTTTATTTTAACCCACTGTGGAAAATGGCTGCAGCAGAACCAAAGCATCTTGTGTGCACCAGGAGCAAGGAACATGTGCACAGACAGACGAGTTCTCAGCTTCCTCCTACCACTTGCATGTTAATAACCTCCCTTAAAAAACAAAAACTCAACCCAAAGAGATCTATTTCCACTCTGAATGTCTGCACTGCGGGTGGATGTATTTCACCAGCCTGGGGGATGGATCCAAACTAACTTTAGCTTTGACTTGTGATTTTCCGATCTATAAACTCACCAGCAAAATGCTGTCTGCAAGGTCCTCTGACAGGAAAAAAAACCAAAATAAAACCTTAAAACTCGACTTGAAAGTCACATATTTGTTACTAAAGTCCTGAAAAACATGTTCTGATGCTGATATTATCCTGATTTTTTAGGAGAGAGGTGAAGCAAAGCCAGAGCAGAGCCTTTACGGAACAGTTGGAATGCACATTCCAAAGCCAATGACACCCAGGGATACAGTGCCTCCTCAGCACTCTCTTCAAAGGGAGTCTGGCAGGAAGAATAAGAGCAAACATTTTTCTATTTACCTCCTTAGAAGTCACATTTTCCAGGTCTTTGCTTGTCATGATGCTCCGGAGCTTGGCTTTAATGAGCCGTTCTGTCCGTTCCCTTTCCGTGGGCCTGGAAGGGAACAGGAACATGAGAGGAAGCTCCAGGCTGGCAGCAAACACACAGGGGGGGTGGAAAGGCTTGTGGTCATGGCAATTTTGGGGAGAATAATGGAAAAAAACCCCCATTTGAAGCCTTTTATGAAAAGGAAATGAACCAGGTGAGGAAGAAGAGGGAGAAGGGGTTTTGTGTGAGCCAAGACTTTTCCTAATCCAATGCAGCACTGACTTGTCAACAAAGAGGGCGGGAGAGTCGGGGCGGGTGGACTCCAGGTCCTGCATGGCGTTCCACTCGTTGATGCAGCTCTGGTCAGAGCTGATGCAGCTCTCGTAGTAGGTGGCCCAGACCAAGGCCACCCCTCCTGGGAAGTAGTTGTACCTCCTGGCAACCTCACAGGCTTTGTGGAGGATCTGTAAAGCAGACCTGCAGGTTGGGAGAAGAGATTTGTGCAGCTGTGAGCAGCAGGAACAGACAGAGCAGGACCTGAGAGATTTTCACAGACAAACCCTGATTTTTAGCATTATTTGTTGCAGTTTGCTCTTTGAGAGCAGTGGATTTACGGAGCTCAAAGAGGGCATAAACTGCACCTTGGAGGCTCCTCACAGCAGGGCCAAGGCAGAGGCTGAAATCTTCTCCTGATTAATAGGGAATCAGGAGGCACAAGTCCCTCTGGGATCTAATCATCATCCAACTTGTACAGCCAAAGGAAAATAAAGAACAGGGACAATTTTCAAACCACCTTCAGCAAGGAGCCTGATGCATATTTACCAGCATTCCTGGCCCCTGACAGGCTCCAGGGACCAGGCTCAGATTGGGTCATTTGTTTTTGCAAACTCTAGCATTACTTTTCCCTTCCTTCCCTCAATTTTTTCTTTCCTTAAGGCTCCAAACTTGTTGTACTGAACATATCAACCACCTCCAAGGCTGCCAAGTGCAAAAAAACGACAACAGAAGTTTCATTTGTTTCTGTACCAAATCATCCCCAGCACAACATCCTTCTGCACATCTTTTCCCTGTCAAATGCTGCTGAGACAGGGATCTCTCCAGGCTCCAAGGGGAGCCAGCACACTGCCCAGGCCCAGGGAGATGCAGTTCCATGCAGGGCTGGGCAGCAGCCTCTCCAGGGAGGAATTTGTTGGCACAGCCACTGCTGACTCAGCCACCTCTGCCTCAGGGGTTTGGAATCCCTGCACAGGGGAGGGGTGACAGGAGCTGAAAGGTGAACAGGCCCCTGGGGAGGCAGGAACCCCAGGAATGAGGCAGGACACAGGGAATGCCACAGTTTGGCAGTGGGTCCTGAGCCTCCTCTGTCAGCCTGGGAGAGAAAAATGCAGAGGGAGGAAATTCTGGGTTTGCAGCTCGGTGAATTCAAGTTAATCTCTCCTATTTATTCATCTCCCTGGTGCCATCTTCCCTCTCACTGAAGGGCACAGAGCTGCTCTGAACTGAAGCAGCAGATCCTGGTTTCAGATCAGGATTCCCACAGTCCCTTAATAGCCCTGCTGACACAGGGGAAGCAGATCTCTGCTGTACTCACTAAATACCAGTTTATGGAGAGTTCTAACATGCAGTTGGTTGTTTGTCTTTAACTGACTGACAGAGGACACTCTCTGTGGCCCCAGCCCCTCAGCACACCTACCACATGGCCTGCACCGACACGGGCTTGAAGATGTGCATCCTCCCTGCTGTGCTCACACTGAAGCCACTGCAGAGAGAGGGGAAAACAGGTCACAAACTGCTCCTCTCTGCATCACAAACTGCTACTGCCAAGCAGCTACTGGAACACTCACAGTCCAAAAGAACCAGGGAGGAGAATTTCTATCTCTGATTTTCCAACACCCTCCTAAATAAGAATGTCAAGAGGACACCCCTCCCAGCGTAGGCTGCCAGGAATGGGAGCTGCACCCCTGGAGGGGGATTGCAGAGCATTCCCAGGGTACCACAGGTCCCACTGAGCAGTGTGAGGGCAGCAAGACCAAACTCACTGTGTGAATAATGGACTGCAGCCACGAATCCAAAATGGGAAATTTCTGTGCAAGGTGATAGGGAATCTCTCCCAGAGCAGCCCCCAAGTAGGGAAGGACATTCACATTTATCCTGTTAATGTGGTTTCTTACCCATCCCCATCAAGATGGATTTTGGTGTCACTCCACAGGCGAAGAACCATTCCTATAGTGCAGCTTTTACTGGAAGAGAGGTGGTTACACAGGATGTTAGATATAGGCCATGATGTGGTCACACCAATAGTCTAAATTATTAATACTCTTTAATTTTTAAAATCCTCAAGCCTTGTTCTATGTAATGCCTAGTAATATTTTAGGCTATCAAAAGAGGCAGCTGCCCACCCTCTGCAAAGGGCACCCCAGGGGCCTGTCAAGTTGCAGTTGTGCTCCCTCCCTCTGGCTGATACAACAGACAAAAAGGGACTTTAGTGGTTTATCTGACCCAAAAGGACACCTTCAGTTCAGAGATGAAATCTGGCAACAAAGCCCTACTATAACGGGGGCCAGCAATTTCCAACTACTAAATAATTAAGCTACTGAGATATTCAGGTTTTAAAGGAAATTTGGATGCACACAACAGAACTCAGGTTTGGTTTGCTCTTTCCCTTTCTTTTTTAAGCCTTCAGCCACTTTCTGTGATGGACTTGACAGGCCAGTCTAAGCACACATGTGGGCAATGTGCACTAAATTGCTTTGCAAGTTAGAAAGGATTTTATTAAACACATGTAAAAGGAATAAACCTCACAAAAGCACGTGACTAGTGAAGTTCTCAGCAGGGAGAACATTTACAGCTCAGCAGTGACATCTCAGCCCCAACACAGAGCCATGGAGTCACTCAATGAAGTCACTACTGCCAAATGACCTCTTTATGCACGAAACTTCCCTTAATCAACAAAAACTCTGGGTGTTGGGGAGCCACTCACTGAAATGGCAGCTGTCCCTACAGTTGGGATGGATTTGTCACAACTTCTCCATCTATCTTCTTGTCTCACATCAATAATCACCAGGAGCAAATTACTGCAAGGTTGTTTCAGGTTGGAGGTGACAATGCAAACCTGCACTGCTGTGGCACATCAAGGGAATGCCACATGGGAATTTCCTCCATAACACTAACAACAGGAATTTCAGAGCAGAACAGGAGGCAGCATTAAAGCAATGACAATAAATTTATGAGGAAGGCATGGCCAGGAGCTTCCCCACAGATCTCTCTGCTGTGCAAAGCTTCCCCTTTCCACTGGAAACCACCAGTAAGGTTTTCCAAAATTAAAGAAAACTCACACTGGCTGCACCAGCACGACAGGGCAGCCTGTTAAATCATGGGAGAACAGACACAACAGCCTGGCAGCTCTGACTTCTGACTCCAGAAACCAGCCCCATCTCCCCCAGCCAAGAGCTTTTCTGCCTTGGTTTACTCACCCAGGACTGGGATAATCTGAGAGGGGCTGCGATAACAAAATATTTCCCTTGCTTTGCCAAATTCTGTGTGCTCTTATCAGTCAGACAAAAGGAACAGCTCGTTACTGACACAGTCGTTTGTTGGTTTTGGAGCTACTTCTGCAGTATTGTTTTTTGACAATATTTGGCAACTAAGCTCCCCCAAACCGGCTCCATTGCATCATCCCATCAACAGACTTGAGTCTGGTGGAGAGAGCAAGTTCCAGCTTTGCAAATGTGTCTGCAAGAGCATTTGCAGGGATGAGGTGGATGTCACATCCCTACAGCTGGATTCTACATGTGTGCTTTGATTCCAAGGGGACTGCAAGCTTTCTGGAATAAAAATGTCAGGAAACTCAACGCGTGTCCTTCCTCTTGCTCGGATTTGCAGATACACATAAACCAACTGTTCAGGGGCAGGTTGGCGTGGACAGGCTCTCCAGAGAGCCCAGGCTGCCTGACTCCCAAGGCTGCCATACCTCTCCTTGCTGGAGAAATCCACCCCCAGCAGGATGTTCTCCTCAGTGTCCTGGCGCCCGCTGCTGTACACGACCACCATGTACCGCACCCGGTCCGTCCACACGCTCTCCAGACGTACAGCCTGCAAACAGGGAACCAGGCCTGCTAATTACCTTCTGGTTAATTAATATCCCATTGCTGCCTCATGGTTTTTAAGGTATGATTGTGCCCCAAAGCTTTATTTAGCTGCAGTATGACACACAGCAAGGCTTGCTGCCAGTTTGACTTGGCATCGAAGGGGGAAAAAGATCAGCTGAGACCACCTGCTTCAGCTTGGGGGAATGTTACAAAATGTAACCCAAAGGTTTGTTCCAAAGAGTTTCAACCAGGAAGTATAAAAACACTGGTCATGCACTGAACTGAGAATATGCAGGATCAGAGGGCTGTCCCACTCACAAGCCTTCACTGAAATATGCCCGTGCGGGAGGGAGAACAGACATCGACTTCTCTGCAGTGACTTTTGCAGCAGATTTTTATCTGTAGATTTCTTTAAAAGAAAGCCCAGCCCCATGTGATGCAACTTCAAGGCTGACTCAAAAGTGTCCATAAGCATTAGCAAGCTCCTGTCTCTCCTCCTGTATTCATGTTTTGAAAATTAAATCTAACAGAACAACACATTTCAGACAGAGCAGTTCCCTGACCCAACTCAGTACCTGGATGTAAAGACCAGGGCAAAAGGAGCGGACAGGAGAACAGGGTAGGGCTTGGAAACAGCACAAAGTTAAGGCAACTCTGAAATCTAGGATTTGCCAATGCTTTTCCTGATCCTCTACAGGTGTGTTTCAAACACTTCCAACACTTTTTCGAACAGAAGCAGGAAAATGCACCTGTCCTTACCAGTTTGATCCTGTCCTCACAGCGAAGGAGGTTGATCATCACCTGGAGGTGCTGGGGCAAGTCACCTGCAGAGGAAGGAGAGAAATCATGAGAAAGGGGCTCTTGCTGCACTAAGAATCAGCAGAGTCTTGACCTTCAAAGAAATTGGATGTTTCTCAATCACAAAATACCAGTTAAGGGAGGGCAATTAACTTTGCTGTCCCAGAGAACACCAACAGCAGGGAGATTCCTGGAGGAGCATTCTCTGGCTGTGTGAGAACCCAACCAGTGGCCTGGGTTGGGTGATGGAGCTCTTTCTTCTCAAAGTTCTGCTCATGCAACAAGTCCCTTCAGCTCTAGAGTGGTGGGTACATTTGACTGGGGAAAGCAAACCAAAGGAAGAAGGAATCTACAGGAAAACAAACCAAGTTCCCATCTAATAACTCAGTCATGCACTCATAACTTTCCATGAGAGATAAAATTCCTTCCGTAGGATGTTTGCTGGGCATATGGAATTGCTGACAATTAAAGAAACCCAAAGCCAAGCCTGGCATTCAAACACCCCCTTTGTGCTTGGAGTGTTTACTAAGCAGCAGCCACACAGTACCACACTGTGCCTTTCCCACATGCTCCTGCTCTCCAAGTGCCCCCAAGATCCTATTTCTTCTCGCCCAGCAACCACCTATTCCAAAACTGCCAAAGACAGAAGGTATAAAACCGCTGGAGAAGCAGAATCCAATTCTCTGAACCCCCTTATCTGCTTATCAATCCTGGTGTACACTCACCTTCCCTACCATTTCTTCCCACCAGCTTGGCACACTGGAGGGGACTGGGGGAAGGACAACCTGTTCTCAAACCATGATAAACTCTCACAGGCCAGACTGTGGGGAGTTAACAGGAAAGGGGGTTTTCCTGAAACCAGGAAAGGGGATATGAGCAGCTATCCAGATGCCCAAATCCTGCTGAAACATCCCTTACCTTGACCAGCAACATCAAACAAAACCAGCAACAGGCAGTTTCAAAAGAAAGTCCCAACCTTTAGACTACTGGAGGCTGGGACAGCACTTGAAGAAATGTCCCTGCTGTGCTGAACCAGGATATCCATAAGCACCCAGAGGTGCTGAGCCCTGTGGCTCAGTACATCCACTTTTCCTCCCCCCAGGCCATGGGGAAAGCAAAGATCAAATCACTGAAGCTCCAGCAACATTTCTTTATCTGTGGCTGGGGAAAACGGGGATAGATATTCCACACAGCCCTTCCCTGCCCAAAGGGAGCCATGCAAAATGCCATGATTTCCATAGAGAATAACTTTCTACTTCAGTCACAGTTCCAATACGACGATAAAAGTTTAAACCAAGACTCAGTAATCCCACGTTCCCATCTGAAACCCTGGGTTTGCTCACCAGGTTGTACAAAGCCCAGCAGGACAATCTGGGGAGTCACCCACCCACCCACGTGTGTCAGCAGCCCGTCCATGGGGATGGGATGGAAAAAGACACTCCAGAGGAGATTTAATCCACTACCTGCATGCTTGTGAGGGTGCTGGAGGCTTCGCTGGCCCTGGGAGCTGTTTCCTTGCTGTAGGAAAAGGGCTGCTCCTTTCACCATGAAAAAGCTCTCGCTGAGGCTGGAAAACAAATGACACAGGAGTGAACTGAAAGGAAACAGCAGCAGAATGTGCACAGCTGGGGAAGGAAGGGCTTCCCCCACTACAATATTGTAGGATTTTGCCGTGAGAAGCTGTTCCCAGAGGTTGATCCTGCCACTTGCACCGCATGGCTCCAGGATTATTCATGGATTATTCATGTGTCATTTTCCACCACCGTGTTATTACTTGGCCACTGCCAGAGATCCTTTCCCTGAGCTGTCATGGGCTGGAAATGACTTTATCACTCGACTATTGAATTCTGCAACTTAAAAGCAGCAGAGGGTAGGACTTGGTACAGGCTCAGACCTGCAACAGGACTGAAGAGTGGATTCGGAGTCCACCAGTTCCTGCTCATTTCAGTTCTTGGGACTTCTTCGGAATGCAAAAACAAGAACACAGAAGTGTGTAAAGAGGGAGGGCAGATGGAACCTGCACATCACAAGGGAAAGGAAAGGGCTCTGAACCCTCTGGGGAAAACAATCAGCACAACTGCAGAAGTTTTGCTTTCCCTGGAGCGTCCAGGGAGGAGGCAGGACACGGGCTGGGCAAACACCACGGCATTCCCAGAGGCAAACGACACACAGGGCCTGGAACATACCGGAGGAGAAGGTGGAACAGCACTGGTGGGGAGAGCAGGCACCAGCACAGCCCAATTCCACAGTACCCTGACCCACACGAACACTTGGGGAACGGTTCAGAAACAGATCTGGCCATGAGTAGGGAAGCTGCAATTCCCACATGGCTGAAAATCTCATCTCCTGAGGAACCTTTGAGCTGCCACGGGAACTGCTTACACTGCGTTTCCTCCGCTCCCAAACAGCACAAGAGCCATTTCTTCTTACAAAGCCCCATTTTCTGCCACCCCACGCTCCCAACCACAGCTTGTCATTAATTACTGCAGCTACTAAACAGAAATGCTCCATTATGAGGTTGTGCTGCACAGGAGTTACTTCTGCTGGAGTTACTACTCCCAGCAGTCGTCTATTCCATACTTTATCCAAGGTCTTTGCCTTGGGCAGGAGTGAGCCCTAGTGCTCCCAATGCTCCGTTCTCCCTCAGTGTTTCTGAGAGGACAGACACGAATTTCACGTCTTTTCAGATTTCCCCACCCCTAGGAACACACAGCCAAGGTTCCCAGGCTTTCTCCTTTTCCAACTGAATTTCAAGGTGCATAATCCCTGGAGAAAATCTGGATAGTGTTTAAATTTGAACTTTGAAAAAGTGAATTAAAATTTCCACCTAAATTCCAGGCTTCACAAGATCAGTAAAATGCAGCAGGAGAACCGCACTGTAATTCCAACAGGCTTTTCTCCATTCCCATTCCTGCAGCATCCCAGCACTCACCCCTGACTTCCCCAGCTGTGTCTGGACAGGAGCCCTCGGGGTTTGCTGCTCTGCTCGGCCTGGCTCCTGCTCCCAGCAGGAATGTGGCTCATTCCAGGAGCCAGCCAGGAAGAGCCTTGTTTCCTTCGTACCCCAGAGCTCACAGGAAAGCGTTAAAAAAGGCCAGAAGTGACACAAAAGCAGCGACCCCAACACAATGTATGGAATATTCAGCTTCACACACAGTCCAGCAAGAGGAAAGGAAAGGTGAGATAATGCACAAGGAGGTAATTCACAGCATTCCCATCATGACAATTTGGGAAAATGAAAAAGGATATTTTTTTATCCCTAATAAAGTGCCTAGGATTTTTCCAGCAGGAAAAACCTTGGAAAAGGCAGAGCTCCTTCCCAAAGATCTCAGGAACTCCTGCTCTGATGGTTCATCTTGCCTGACATTCTCCTCTCCTGCATCAGGAAATCTGTTACAATAAAGCAGAGTATTCCCAATAGCAGGAAAAGGGAAAGCTGTGCTACTGGAGCAGAAAGCGGTTGCAGGAAAAGGACAACCCAAATTGCAAAGGTTTAAAGGTTTTCTCCCTGTGGATTCCTCTGCCTGGAAGTGATCCGGGAAGCAAAGCCCAGAACCTGCTGAGAGCAGGATTTCTCTTTCAGTTTGAATCCTTGTTCCCCACCCAGATCTCCCAGTAGCCCAGTAGCCCCAGCATTCCCAGTCTCCACACAAGCTCCCGTTTCCACACTGCGGGACACAGGACACACCCAAACACCTCTGAGCACAAACTCATAGTTTGCACCACATTGTAACAACAACATTACCCACACGTCCCTTATCTCCACGCTGGGAACACTCTCTGCTCTCAGTCCCTTCACACAACTGCTCCAAACACAGCCGAGTGAGAAAGGCAAGGCACAATATTCCAACCCCCTTTTAAATCCTGCAGATCCAGTAAACAACTAAAACTCTGGCCTTTTGTAAAAAAAACCTCCTAGAGAACAGCCAAATCCTGCCATTAAAGAACAGCCCCAGCTCTGCCCCTCGGCAGCGGTGCCAGATGCCCCAAAGCAGCACAAACCAGTGGCTCATACATACAAATTTGGGCTGGTTTTCTTTGCACAGCAGCAGCATCGTGCTGGCCCCAGAGTCAGGCAGAAGCCAGGAAACTCGAAAAGATTCATAACTAGCAGTAAAACTCACATCCTTCTGCTTCTAAACCCATAAAAGAAAAGAAGGCAAAGAAAAGGTCGACCGTATATTGTGCGTGGAGCAGAGAGATCGCGGCTGGTGATGCTCCCCGGGAACTGGATGGCTTTTAGAGAACACTGTGTCTTCCACTGATATCCTGCCTTGAAAAAGCACTTGTCCCAACACATCCTGATGAAAGAGGGCCATTCAAGAGGGGAAACAGCCAGCTGAGGCTCGTCTAATCATTTCCCTCCTCCAGACTTGTTTGTTTGTTTGCTTCCCCCCTCGTGCTCCGGAGGCAACTCGGCTCCTTCCAGCACCCACACAGCCCCTTGCTGTGGGAAGTCCATATTCCCTGGGACAGGCCTGGAGAAAAAGCCTCGTATCAACTGGTGCCTGTTCATTCCTTTATGATTAAAGCACTGCAAGCCACCGCTGTAATACAGATACAGCAAATTAAAATGGTCCTTTCCTCACTGTACAGCTCCCACGTTGGACTTTCAGAGTGACTCCCGAGTTCCTGAGCTCCTGCTGAACAAGGAATTCTCTCAGGTGCCTGGTGTTTGTGTGTTGGGGGCTGGCTGGCACTGAATTCCCTGAAGATTTTTCCTTACAGACCCTAATTCTCCAGGCACAGACCGGAATGCCACGCTGGTCCTGCCAGCCTGACCAGGGGGAGAACCAGCTCTCTGTTCAGTTTTCACCCGGTTCTCACCCAGTTTGACTGGCACACACCACAGAAACCACCCATTCCCTGGATGCCCTTCCAGGAATCCTGACCAGCACAGCTACTCTACAAGGAGTCACTTCAGGTTCTCAAATAAATGCAGAGTCCACAAGTTTTGTGCACCCCCGGGACCTTGGAGCTCCAGTACAGCTGCAGATCAGTCCTCCTTCCACTCCCTAGCTCCGCTCACCGAACATATGGAATTATTTCCCCAAGGGAGGTAAAACTCTACACATTCAGCAGCTGGGAAATGCTAGGAGGAGGGTACAGACAGCTACAGCCCCTTCTGCACCCAGGCACTGGCAAGGAGAGGGTGCTCATGGCCACAGCTCCACGGAGAGCCGGCTCCAGCGGCTCTTGCTCCATCCGGCGGCTCCGTGCTGCTCAACTTGAAAAGGAAATATTTCTTTCCCTTTGGGAAAGCTCCAGAGGAGTGTGGCTGCAACACACATCAATCACATCTCGAGTTGCTGAAGAACACAATAGGCAGCGCCTTCTCGGCGGTACAAACCACCCCCCGGCTTCAGGAGTAAGAAATCTGTTAAAAATACTGGATGATTTTGGGAAAGGACAGCTTGCTTTGCTATCGTGGCTCCAGCATGTCCCAGGAAGAATCCTGGCATGCCTCAGCTGTTGGAGTTCCATGTTTTAATGGGGAATCTCACATAAGCCATGATGAGCAGGACAGAAGAAAACACCCTTATTGCTACAGAACATCTCAAAATAAATATCCACACTCAGAAGTCAGGAGAGAGAGAGAACCACTTTTCCAGGGAAGCCCTAGCCAAGCCTGAGGTGAGTCAGCAGCCTCCTGTTGCCTTTCTGCAACCAGGTCTATGTTTAAGGAAAAAAAAACCAAACCCCAGCAAAAAAAGGAATGTTCACTTCTCCCAGAATTTGTCGGATTTTACAAAGGCAAACACAGTAATGCCACCTGGTTTCTTGGGTTTTATGGCATCTTCTACTCAAAACACTTCCAAACTGATAAGGTGAGGGAAAAACAGGCCTTCTGAGCACCACAGAATGAAACACATTTCCCTTTTCCACAGCCCTGTTGATAAAGAGGAAAATAACTGATTTTTTTCCCCTTTTCTTCTCCCATTTGCTGCTCAGTCTGGAACAAGCCTGGCCACCTCAAGGAAACCAAGCAAGGACACAAAACACAGCCCTGGTGAGGGGCCAAGCCCCCTCGGATGCTCCCAACCTGGCCAGACCTCTCAGTGTTCCAGAGGTGGATTTTAGGCAGGGCACTGCTGCAGGGAGCAGAGGGAACTGGGATCATCCCATAGCCACACCGAAAGTCACACAAACCAAGCTGGAAGCACATCAAACAGAAAGGAAGATATAGGGAGAGGAATAGCAGGAAGAGTTGGGAGCAGCTGCACAGCTCCCGCTTCCCAAGGCAAGCCCACGGTGGAAGCAGCCAGGCTGCTGCCTTTGGCTGGAGAGAGGCACATCAGATAACACTTCCTGACCAGGAGAGGGGCCTTTGGAAGGGGCCTGAGCAACACAAACAGCGCCAGGGAAAAGGCACTTCAAAGCTACTCAGTCCTGCACGCCCCAGAACAGCCCTGGGGGCTACGGCGGCACCAGTGATTCCCTTCTCCGGCTGCTAATGAAGGACTTTGTGTGTCCAAGTGGCCTTTGCTCCCTGTCACACCAGACATACAGAGCCCAGAGCCACAGAAAGGTTAAATGACACACAGAGGAATCACCTTGACAAACACAGCTGGAGTATCTCCATAACCATCCCTGCTCAACCTGACACGGAGCTGGCTGCCAGCAGGGATGAGCAGCACCTGGAAAGCTCAGTTCCAACACGTGCAATGATGTTCTACAACAGTCTTATTGCACATGTGTAGAATTTATGATATGCTGACAAACTCACCTAGGATCAGGACTGTGGGTGCCCAACATACCTTGGAAGGTTGCTGAGAGCTGCTGGGATCACTTGGATCAAGGTGCTTTACCTCTGCTGAAATCTCTGCAGCATCACTTGGATTGAGATGCAGCTTTAGGAAATGTTTGTCTTCTGAAAGCTCCTTTCATCCCCAAAGTCATCATTCCCAGTTTTCCTGAGCTGAAGACAAGTCATCTCCAGAAACCCAAAATGTGAGCTGCAGGTCTGATGTTCACAAGGAGAACATCTCCCCTTCCTTGGACATCATGCCAGGGCAATGAGTTGCCTGCAAGGGGGCCAGGCAGCAGCCCCGGCTGATGGGGGGTTTGTAACAGCTCCCTACAGGGACAAACATCTTTCCGTTGATTTTCAAGGAAGGAGATGGTTGGGCAGGCAGGAAAACCCATCAGGTTTTACTGCTCTCAGCAGTGCAGTGACCAAAGGGGGGTCTGAGCACACATTGTTGGCTCAGAGGCATGGGCCACATCCCGGCACAGGAATGCGAGAGGGGCTGGAGACACTGCAGGCCATTCACACACAAACACTCCTCTGGCACAAAGGGGAGAAAGGGAAAAATGAAATCAATCATGAAGCCCACAGAAGCCAATTTCCCAACACAAACTGACTGCTGCTGATGTGCCTCCAGCCGCTCCTGGGATGCATCAGGATGGAGCAGTCACTGGCACGGCTCCGTACGGAGCCAAACTGGCTCAGCCGTGTGTGCCCCACGCTGAGGGTACCCCACGACCCAGGCTGGGCCTGCAGGCAACGCTGCAACAGCTGGGATAAACCTCCAAGAGACAGGGCAGGAAGAGGGAAGCAAACAAATCAGCAGGATCATCCCCCATTCCAGCAGACTTGCGCAGAGTAAGTTATCAGAACCGCTCCCAAAAGGCCAGGAATGAGAAAATTCTAGGAATCCCTAGTACTTGGATGGGGAAAAGCCAAATAAAATAAGAGATTGTTTCACAAGGAAAAAGAAATCCTTTCTGCTCATCCCATTAATCGCAGGGTTCAAAAAGGCACGAGGCTGATCCCAGCATCAACTCAGTGACATGATGGGCTTGGAACTCCGAGGAGCATTTCTGACATTCCCACTGAAACACAATGGCAGTTTTCTGACAGCCACTGGCTGGGCCAGATCCTTTCCCTGCATGAGCTGTTGGGAAGAAACCCTCCTCTCCCTCTTTAGGAGTATTAACCCTATGGAGCTGCCCAGCCCCTGTGTGCCTGGAGTTCACCCAGGACTGTCCCCATCCTGCTGTGCCAGCCCAGGGCCACCTACCCCACAGTGGGGGCTGAGCAGTGCTGCTCCACACAGCTCCATGGAACAGCTCCCACTTGCCTGGACATGTGGATTCATAGGATAAGGCTATGGAAGGTGGCAGCTGGCACAGGGAAAGAGCAAGAGGCACATACAGACATTCCAGCATCGGCAACAACATGGATTTCCCCATGCACCCTCAGCTGTGCAGCATCCTGGTGGTCTGAGGGAAGCCAGCTATTCCCAAAACACTGCCTCCCTTCTGCCCTCACACCAAAGGACACCTTGTGTTTTCCTACAGGTCACTTTTTTGGATGTTGCTGCCAAGTCAATGCCATAGCTGTTCCATGACTGCAGACAGAGAGGAGAGAGCCCACAAGCCCTGGAGTTGTCCCAGAGCCATGTCCAAGCTGGAGGAGAGGTGGGATGATGCCCCATAGAGACAGAGCTCTCAGGCAGGAGCCAATCCTGCCCCCACCCTCCTCCCCAGGAGCCATTGGCACACCCCCCATCCTCCTGCATTCCTCCTGTCAGCTCATTGTTTTAATCCTTCCAACTATTTCCTTAAGTCACCCCACTGCACCCACTCAACAGTGTCTCTCAGAGACAACATAGGGAAACAAGTGGAAACTCTCCAGCGGTGCCACTGGGAAAGAAAAGGAAGGTGAATAACAGTTTGAAGGATTAAGAAAGCAGCTTCCAGGCGATGTGAGCGAAGGGCAGCCAGGACACAGACAATGGCATCGGAAGCACGGCTGAGAGCCCTGGTGGCACAGCAACCCAAAAAACAGCTCAGCTGCCGGGCTTCAGGAGGACTCCAAAAAAGGCAGCCCAGAGCAGGGAGTATTTGACACACTGGTAACATGGAAAAATAAAATAAACTAAATCCAGAGGGATCACACGGGGTAAAAGCAGAGCGAGAAAAGTTCTGACTCAACTCTGACACCTCCCCGAGGGCTTAACTAGACCACAGCCTGGGGGAACGCAGCCAGCACCTCAAAAATCAGGAGACTGCCACGCAGGGGCAAAACTCCTGGGAAAAATGTGTTGGTAAAGACCTCAGGATCACTCTTCCATCCACTCCAAACCCATCTTTTACAAGGAGAATGCAGAGGGAAGCAGACAGCTGGAATCCAAACGGTTTTGCAGGGCTGGGAGGGAGATGCCCAGTCATGGGCAGTGCTCTCCACTGGGATACGAGTGTTGGATGTGACCATTTGGATGGCAGTCAGGGCAAACAAGGAACCTGGCAGCTTCCTGGGAAATCTGAAAGGCACATTTTGTCCCGTTCCCTGCATTTCTGGCTGACTTGGTCTGTGATGTGAAGCCCCAGAGGTTTCCTGCCCAGCTGCCTTCACCAGCGGTTCTTGCAGCAGGATTCCTTCAGGAAGCTAAAATTTTCAAAGAGGGAAGTTCTGCAGAGGAGAGTCCTGATCCCAAATAAACCTGAACAACTAATGGATGCAGTGTGCACTCTAATCCATTTGAATCTGGGCTTATTTTTGGCTTATTTTGCTTCTTGATTTGTGCAGTGGCAAAGCAATTCTGCATCAGGGATTTAAATGCTGCAAAGCGATGTGTAAATGTTTGGGAATTAAACTCATCACTCTTGGGAAATAAACTCAACACTTTTCATTAGAAGTAGAGCCAGGCCTAGGAAGGTGTTCTATCCATTGCACATTGTCCAAAAACATCTTAGCACCACTTGCCAGGCAGACCACAGCTCTGATTTGTATGAGAAATCCCTGACTCACAGATCTTGGCAGACGATTATCAAAGATTAAGATATTTAAAATCAAGAGGCATTTGGAACCAAAATATTGTTCTGACCCAGCTCTAACACCTAAATAAACAGTGACCACACTGGCCTTTTACAGAAACAAATGTTCAGTGCACAGCCAGCACCTCTGATAACAGGGCCAGTTGGTCTGGATTCTGCCAAACTGCTAAGGTTTCACGGAATAAAAAAAGGAAAAAAAAAAAAAGTAAATACAATTCCAAAAGGGTCTGATCATCACATCTTTAAACTGGCAGCTCTCCTGCTGTTCCTCTACCTACATCCAAGTAAACTCCTTGTGTTGCTCAACTGCAAGTCAGCAACAGTTTCCTGGAAAGGCCTGATCTTAACTAAGTGCCAAGTAAGCGCAGTTTCCTCTGCTCCACAGTGTTTGACCCTCCCCACACCCTCCAACACAAAATGGCAAGGCCTAATTACACCTCAGTCGTCTCCCAGGCCACACTCCCGGGCCAGAGAGCTCCCGAGGGTCGGGAGCCTGTGGATTTGCTCCCATTGTAGGGAGCACGCTAAGGCAGGATGCGGCCGCCGGGCCAGGATGTGATTCAGCGTCCTGTTTTGAAGAGTTCATGAAGTCAGCAACTTCTGCCCCGAGATCTCCACCAGCTCGCTGGGACACAACCAGTCTGTGACAAGACTTGTCAAGGGTGTCACGAGCCCCTGTCCCCACAAATAAACCCTCACACAGCTGTCCCAGTGCTCCCCCAGCCCCGAGCGCCTGCCTGACACATGGCCACGGCCACCCCATGCTGTGGGGACAAGCCCTTCCCTCAGCGCTGCCTCCAGCAAAACGTGCTCCTAAATCCATAAAAAGATTAAGGATCAAGGTGTTAATAAATAATTTTTTGTGCGTTAAAATATCATGTATGTAAAATAGAACTAAACATATATATGTAATATACATAATTATATAATGGCATCCTCTGGTGTGTGCCAGAGGGATGATCACGGAATCATTTAGGTTGGAAAAGACCTCTAAGATCGAGTCCTACTCTTCCCCCAGCACTACCAAGGCTACCACCAACCCATGTCCCCAAGTGCCGTATTCACGCAATTTTTAAATCCCTGCAGGGGTGGTGACTCCACCACTGCCCAGGGCAGCCTGTGCCAAGGCTGGACAACCCTTTCCATGAAGGAGTTTTCCCTAATATCCAATCTAAACTTGATGATGCTCTGCAAAGACTTTGTCTGCAGCAACGACTCCTCCTGCTAATCACTGATCTGCAAATGTACATGAGCCCAACCCTGAAAACCTCTACCTCCCACAGCTGCTCTTGCCAACTCCTAAAATTTGGTTTGGTGGTGCCAAACGAGCAGTTCTTTCCATAACCATCTTCAGGCTTGATCAGAGGCTGGAGATAACCAACTTCCAGGCCCTTCTGCAGCAGTTCAACCTCTATCTCCCTGTGGAAGGTGCCCGAAAACACTCACCAGGCCCCACATTCAGGCTGTGATTGTAAAGCCAACAATGGCAAAGATTACGGAACGACTGGCTAAAGAAACTTATTTATGTTTGTAATTAAAACCAGTGATTATCTTGCTGTGTTTGCCAACCACATCTGAGAACCAGCCAACACTCACAACTAACTGGGTTTGTGCAACGTCTCCTTTGAGTTGGTGCGACAGAGCCAACCCCTGCCCAAGGGTGAGAATCCGCTGGGCTGCACCAAAAAGCAGTGTAGGAAAAACTGCACATCCCCCCCTGCCAGCAAAGAGCTCAGCTCAGCTCTGCTCTGCCTCCCCTGTGCTCCACACCATCCTCTGGGGTTGCTCAGAGCCAGAGGAGCAGGATGTGGTGCTGCCACAAGGCCGCAGGCACCGCACGCACGAGGCTCACGTGGAGCTCGGCCGACCCTCATCTTGGAGAACTTGAGGTTAGGCTTAACTCTAGGTTAACATATCCTCCCATGGGCTTGGCCTAACCCTGCCTGCAGTTGTATTATGATCCAGGTGAGCTGTGGGTGCACTGCATCTTTAGGGGAAAAAAGGGATCCCACTGATGGGCATCCCGGAAGGGAGGTTTGAGCAGACACAGATCTGCACCGAGCCCAATGGGGCTTTTAGATCTCACTCGGGGCTCTTACGTTTTCTTCTGCTGTGAATCTTTACCTGTGGGGAGCAACACAGACTCCTGGCTGCCTGCTGAGAATAGTGTGGATGGTACCTGGTAGGTGCTTCCATAATTTTTGGAAAGGAAGAAAAAGAAGACTTAAAAGTAACTTAATTCTAAGAAAACGCAGACAGCAACAATATGTTTGAAAGCAAAGCTGAACCTGGAATGTGTCCCCTTGGTCTGTGTTAGGGTAGAAGCTGTTCCAGGGAGAAAACAGGAAGAAAAGCATTTTGGAATGACAGAAACAATAAGGAAGGATGGTCACAGAGCAGCAAGAGGTGGCTGGGTACAAACCCATGGTACAGCCCTGTTCCACCAAGAGAACAATCAGCTTGCTCATGGAACCAGATCCAACCATGCAATCTTGAATAAAAATCCTGGAATTTTTTGGAATGCATGAAAATAACCTTGTTCAACAGGCAGATGAGCAAATTATGTCATAACTGTGTAACAGCACTGCCACCCTGCACCAGTGAAACTCAGCTTGAGCAGGCAGCATGATGGGGACATGTTTCCAACAATCCTTCCTTTTCCTAACCCTAAGGATCTCCGAGGTCTGCAGAGCCAGGAGCTGCCAACCCCTGTGCTCAGAGCACGTGTGACAAAGCCCAGCTGTCACCTCTGTCTGCACCAAGGCTAGAGCAGGATTTAAAGATTCACAAACACCATCACAGCCTGTTCCTGCAGGGTTTTTTTTTTCAGAGCAGCAGCACAATGAAGTTGAACAATTCTGCCACCCCATGGGCACGGGCAGAGTCTCCGCAGATTGATCCGGAGCAGCTGCTGGTGGGAAGGGGACAGGATCGACCCACCAAACTGTGAGGAGCTTAATTTATCATCTACAGTGTGTCCATACATTTTCTGCAGCCCCTGGTAGTGTTTCCCTCTGAGGACAGCAAAGGCTCTGCACCAGAGCCATGTGATTCCCGAGGTCTGTCTGGCTATTTAATTACCAGATTCTTATCCTGACAATTGTATACGGAAGAGCAGCCCCAGGAGACTGAAGGACAGAGGAAGCTCGTGGGATCTCGGTGTCCAACGTCAGTGCTGCAGCATTTTTCAGCAGCCAGTAGAAAACCATCAGCCTTTAAGCCTGGTCTAAGTACATCTACACTCCCCATGACTCTGGTTGGTGGTGGGTACATGTACTCGACTTGCAAAGAAGCCAGACAGGCCAAAAGTGGCCACAAATCCAAGGATTTATCTGGACATTGAAAACATTTGTAATGAAGAGGATGAAGCTGCATTTCCTCTTTCAGCCCAGAACTGGATATCCCAAAAAAGAGGCTGTCATCCTGCTTGGTTACATGTTACTGTTTAATGCAACACGGGAAAAAGCAAAAGAATTAAAAGAATTACAGCTGTATGGCTGTTTGTGCCTTCAGCAGATTCCTGCTGGAGCCCTGCATTGCGCAAGGAGAACAACCAGGAATCTTGAATTTTGCTTTAACCGATACAAAATCCATTCCCCACAAAATCAGCTCTCAAATGGCATTACAGCCAGCCATGAAATACCTGGAATGCACAGGAGAGCACACAGAGCCAGACACACAGCACTTCTGCCTGCAGCCCATGTGTGTGCAGACAGGACAGCCATGGAATTCCAGGCTTCCCAGGTGGGCTGCAGCCATGAGAAACCACCCCGGAACACAGAAGCAAAGAAGTCTGACTTTCCTGCTCTGTCAGGGAGCAACTCTGCTTTTCTGCCCTCTGACTTCACTTGCAGGGCAAAGACAGTCTAAGCAGCAGCACGAGTGGCTTTGCTTTTTTCTGAAACCAGGATAACTAAAGCAGGAAGGAGTGGCAAGGAGGAGAGAACTGAACTGTTGCCTATCTTTACACTTCTCTCCCAGGCTGCGGTTTACAGGTTAGAGGGTAAGAGCTGCCTGCAAGAGCTGGGCTTAGAGTGGAAGCCCCACAGAATTACTCAGAGCCCCATTAGCCAGGGCTCCTCCACAAGACCTTTGTGTCACCACTTCAGATCTGCACAATATCGGTGAGGAGCCTTTCTCTTCTGCAGGATCTCTCAGCCCTTTTCTCCCCACACATGAAGAAAGTGGCTCTACACAACCCCAAGGAGTCCAATTCCCAATGGTTAATGCCCAGGAATGAGCAGAGCTCTCCCCTCCCCAGCCTGGAGCCTCAGGGAGCAGCAGCGGAGCCAGAGATGCTACGATAACAGTTAAGTGCTGTGGCCAGAGCTGACGAGCAATTTTCCAGTGTCCTCCCACCAGGAAAAAAGGATCACAAACCCTCTTTTATGCTTTCAGCTCGTTAAATGCTCATCTCAAAGCTGATAAGGGAGAGAGCGTGCCCACTGCTCTGCTCTCTGCAGACCATGCCATTCCCTGCAGGCAAGGTACAGGCTCGAGGTCGGGGATCTCTGCAGGATCAGGACTTGGATACATGGCAGACAATTAACAGCACTGGAAACAATGTTTAGAGCCCAAAAGCTCCGCTTACCTCACATTTAATTTACGCTCTTCATCGCTGCCAACCTCCAGCTGAGGGAAGAAAAGAAGGACACAGAGAAAGTTACACGTTGCTTGTTTCCACATTACAACTACACAAATAACCCCCCCACACTTTTTAAACCCATCGCTGCAACAACAGGGTGCGGGTGGCTGGGGGGGTTTTTCTTCCCGGTGCTAGGGATAAATGACACTCCCTACTCATGCCATCAGCACCGGCGCCGGGTGACAAAGGGGCTCACGGGGATTTTAAAGCTATTAGGTCCTAATCCTGCAAGCTGGGCCTGGAGCACAGATCGGTTTGAGGATCGTCACGGAGCGCACACACATCGCGGCCACCGCGCACACACGTGAGGGCAGCGCTGGGCACCGCGGGCTGGGCACGGGGAGCGCCGGGGTTCGGGGGGACAGCACAAGGACACAGCCCAAAGTGTCCCGCGGGGGCTGTCCCAGCTCCAGCACCTGAACCCCAACCTGGCACCACCAAGCCCAACCACTGCTCACACCGGCAGCACAACAAGGCCACCTCCACCTGGACACCGGCCAGGACGATGCCCACCTTGTTGCCCAGGCATCGGCAGGTCCTACGTCTGCTGCCTTCCTGAGGGACACGCTGCTCTGGTGGCAGGTACGGATTAAAACAGGCGCTTTTTCACCAGGCACTGGTGGGAAGTCCCCCTGGAGGCAAATTTGGCTGCTCCAGTGATATTAGTGGCCCTCACACTTTATTTACTCTCCCCAAAGCAGAAGTGTGGCTCCAGCCTGCTTCCAGAAACCAAGCATTTTCACAGAGCCCTGCTTTCCAGCCAGCCCTGCAACTTCTGGACAAAATTCCTTATTAAAGGAAAACAGAATTGGGGCTAATTGCATCCAGAGCTGACAAAAAAAAAAAAAAACCAAAACACCAAAATAGGCTCAAAGACAATTCTCCTCTTTTGGTCCTGGGTGAGTAGACAGAGGAGAAAAGGGCAGGGGCAATCCCTTGGAGGGCAGGGCTATGCTGAGGACGTGGTCTGGGCCCAAAAAGCAAAGCAGGGATTTTACAGATGGTCCTGCAACAGGAAAACTTTCACACTCACAACACACCAGACCCTGACAAAGCTGGAAGGACACAAGCCTTGAAGGAATCAGTGCTGACACTCAGGGAACATCCTGGTATTTACTAAAACACTGCTCAGAACCCACATCAAATAAAGGTCACCATAAGGGTTATTTGTTTCCAGGTGCTTTTGTACAAGTTAAAAATAAGCAAACAGTTCCATTTAAAATGTTCAGGCTTGGGTTTTCGTGTGTGTGGAGGACCTGGATTGCTCCCCACTCCTCAAGTTAGCACTGGGGAGGCCGGAGTGCACAGGAGCTGCTCTGCTGAGAATCTGTGAGAACCAAGTAGAGCCAGAGGAAAAAAACCCTCCAAATGCAACAGCAGAGGCCGGATATTGGAAATATGGCCATTTGGAGGAAGGGAGATGCACAAGGCCCATCCCAACTGACCCAGCAGAGGGTGAGGAGCATACCAGGGTTATTTTTAGTCTGTTTACAGTGAGCAGCGGCAGCACAGAGCCGGGCTCTGAAGGCAGAGCCCCAGAGAACCCTGAGTCCCAGTGCTCCCACCGGCAGATCCCCCAGCCCTGGGAAGGTCTGGCAGGTTTGTGGCCTTTGAAGGGCCACCCTCCTGTTTGTTTGGGTCTGTCACGTAGCAACAAGGGGGAGAAAAACTCTTTTTCCCTTTTTAAACAAACGTGATTGAACTCTTGGATGTTGTCAGCTGGGGCTCTGCAGCAGGGCTGGGCCTGGAGCTGCTGTGGGCTCCTCTCCTGCAGGAGCTGAGCTGCTCTCAAAGTCAAATTTCCCTGTATCTTCTATTAAAAAGCTGCAGTAAAACCAAACCAAAGCAGCAGCAAGGCTGCCACGCCAAGCCCTCCTGCCTTATCCTGCTCAGAGCATCCCTCTGAGCAGGCAGGTTTTGGGGTGCACCACCTACCACGGTGATGCTGTGGACCCACAGCTGATCCCACCATGGCACAGACAGCAGGAGCAGACCCCCACCAGACACATCCACATCCTCCCTGGGGACTGGGCCAGGCTGAAGGACGTGGCAGGGAATGTGCGGAGGGGAGATGCACCAGCATGTGCAAGTTCCCAAGTGTGTATGAACCCCCCTCTCCTAAGAATTTACGGCTCACTATGTTAACACAGCAGCAAACCTTGTGCAGGCAGCAGCATCCATTTTATATAAATTCCTTGGGGCTCATGAGTTAGAAGAGACCCAGCAGCAGAGTCACAATTAGCAAAGATGTATGGTCATCATTTTCCATTAAAAATACCTTCTAGTAATTACTGAGTAGGCTAAAAGTCCCAAGGAGACCTGGTTTCCCATGCAAGAAAGATCCTTGCATGGGATCACGCTGGCACTTTTGGATGGGATTTTTCTTTGAAATTAACTTTGTAAAAGCAACATGCTGAATCTGGAAAAAGCGCATTTCTGGTTTTATGGTATTTCAAGCCAGAAGGAGCCATTCCAACAGGAGTGGATGTTTTCCTCTGGGAGCCATCACAGCACACCTGAGCTGTGGGTGCTGTGGGCAGAAAAGCCCTGCCATGGACAACACATGGAGGCAAGTTTGGGGCAGCATTTTTGGGAGGAAAAGGGAGAATCGTATGGAAAAAAGAGTCACCACCAGCAGCTCCCACACCAAGCAATGCCCAACAGAGATGTACATGGCAAGGTCTACTTCGACTCCTCTCCCACCTGCTCCAGTTAAATCCAGACATTCCACTGCCTGCAACAGGGTTATGGCTCATTTTCCTCTCCATAGACTCGGTGGTCAGTAGGCCTTGTTTAAGGCTCTATCTAAACCAGAAGCCAACAAAATTCCTTCTGAGAACTCCTTGGGAAAGCACGTGTCCTGTCTCCAAGTTTCTCAATGAACACGGTGTGGCCCAAACCGGGTTCCTGCAGCCAGGGACCCCCCGCAGCCTCCGGGGTGAGGGAGAACCTGGGAGCCTTGTGGCACTGCCCCCCTCCCGCTCCCCCCTCGGACCAGCTAATCGGGGGAGTCACAGGGACCTGACAGGTGACAAATAGGATTGTTTACCTGGCAGGAGTGGGGACAGAGCGGAGCCAAGGGCAGCGAGCACCAAAGGAAAGAGGTGTGGGGGAGAGGGATGCACGGGAAGGGTGTGCAGAGAAACACCAGGCCTATCTTTGAGGGTCACAAAAGAGATGCATTAGGAGGAAAAATGCAAGAAAGAAAGATAAACTGGAGGTGCAGCTGTGCTTGGATGGCATGTGGGAGCTAGAGGGAAGGAAGCAGAAGCCCAAGGCCAGGCAGAGGCAGGAGAGGGCATTTCTGGGATACAGGAGTGGAGGGGGTGTGAAGCAGAGGTGGGACATGCAGGGTGCCAGGCAGGCAGGAGAGGGATGCACAGGACATGGCACCACAGGGCACCAGGGTAAGTGTCAGGTACAGGCCTTGGAGCAGCAGAGCTGGGGCAAGGACAGGGCAGCAGCACAGTGCAGGCCATGCCACAGTGAGGAGTGGCAGCAATCAGCGATGTCACACAGGTATGGGGTGCAGCACGACAGGAGCTACTCCCAGGGTGGAGCAGGATGGAAGCTGCTCCCAGGGAACAGATCACAGCCACCTCAGGGAAGGGCTAAGCTCTCTGGGGGGCAGGAGCTGCAGCAGGAGGGGGGAAAGGCAGTGCCAAGGGAGCACAGGGACAGAGGGGGAAAGCAGAGCACGCCTGGGTAGGAGTTGGTGGCAGCTCTGGGATGTCAAGGAGGGAGAAGGTCTGGGGTCAGCAAGCACAGCTGCTCCATGGAGACAGGCCCAGCACACTACCCAGGGATTTACCTGGCAAGAGAAGGGTCAAACAGGCTGCCCAAGGGGTTAGGGAGCGCAAGCAAATGCTGGGTGAGGGCTGGAGTAGGAGACACAGGGACCAGGGGCTGTGTGCAGTGAGGGGAACCGTGGGACAGACCTAGGCCTGGCTCAGCCTGGCAGCATCACAGGGCTGGGGATGGGCAGCACTGGGGGCTGTGAGGGGAAGGGGCTGGGATGGCTGGGGGGCTGTGAGGGGCTGAGCTGGGGCCAGGAGGGTCAGGGAGCTGTAGGGGGTCAGAAGGCTGCAAGGTCAGGGCTGGGAGGGGATGAAGACAAGGAGTAAGTGGCTATGGGGGGCCAGGGGCCATAGGGCTGGAAGCCATGAGGGGGACGGAATGAGGGACTGGGGAGGGCTGTGAGGGCTGAGCTGGGGTCAGGGGGCTCTAGGAAGTCAGGCCATGGGGACTGCAAGGGGTGAAGACGGGGCAAGTGGCCGTGAAGGGCCAGGAGGCTGCAGGACTGGGGGCCATGAGGGACCAGGGCCTCCCTGTGAAGGGAATGGGGGATATGGGAGGGTTGGGGGGACTGTGGAGGGCAAGCAGGGGCCAGGGGACTATGGGGACTGCGAGGGGATGAAGGCAGGGGGTGAGTGGCTATGGGGGCCAGGGGGGATGAAACCAGGGACTGGAGAGGTGTGAGGGGCCAGGGTGGTGGGGCTAGGCCATGAGGGACTTGGGAACTGGGCCTCTGAGGATGGAGCCAGGGCCTGGAGAACATGGGGTGCCTCTAAGGGGCCTGAGCCTGTGAGGGGGACGGAACCAGGAGCTGTGAAGGGCCAGAGCCGCGAGGCCGGGACCAGGAGGGACCTGAGTCTGCGAGGGGGCCGAAGCCAGGGCCTGGGGGAGGCCATGAGGGACCCGGGTCTGTGAGGGGACGGAACCAGGAGCTTCGGGCCATGAGGTGCCGGGGGGAGCCGTGAGTGAGGGGCCTGTCCCTGCGCGGGGCCTCACCCCGCCCCTCCCCGCTCCCCATCCCCCGCCGCCGCCGGCAGGGCCCACTGCCCCCTTCCCTGCCCGCCCCGTCCCGTCCCCTCGCAGCTCACCTCGCTGGTGCTGGCGGAGGAGGCAGCGCTGGGGGTCGGCGAGCGCTGCAGGGTGACCAGCGCCATGGCTGCGGCACCGGCCCCGGCCCGGCTCGGCTGAGCCTCCCCTCGCGCGGGAAGGGGCGGGGCCTCGGGGCGGGGCTTGCTGCGGGGGGCGGGGCCTCCCGAGTGGGCGGGGCTTGATCCTGCCCCATCCCACCCCAAATCCCGCCCCATCCCACCCCACCGTCCCGTTCCATCCCCTGCACGGGCAGGGACACCTTCCGCTAGCTCAGGTTGCTCCAAGCCCCGTCCAACCTGGCCTTGGACACTTCCAGGGATGGGGCAGCCACAGCTTCTCTGGGCAACCTGTGCCAGGGCCTCACCACCCTCATAGTGGAGAATTTATTCCCCATATCCCACCTAACCCTGCCCTCTGGCAGTAGGAAGCCATTCCCCCTTGTCCTGGCACTCCAGGCCCTTGTAAATAGTCTCTCTCCACATTTCTTTTTGACCCCCATCACGTACTGAAAAGCTGCAACTAGGTCACTCCAGCGCCTTCTCTTTTCCAGGCTGAATAATCTCAATTCCCTCTGTCTACCCAAAAATTGAGCCTGAAGCACCCAATTTTCCCAGACCCTGCAGGACTCTTGTGTTCAAGGAACAACTGGACTTAGCACTTTGGTTGACAACATGGTGATCGGTCGAAGGTTCGACTTGACAATCTCGGAGGTTTTTCCCAGCCTCAGTGATTCTGTGATTCTGTGAATGCAGAGGCTGGGAAGTCATTGAATCACTGCGGTTGGAAAAGACCTCCAGGATCATGCCCACTAAGGCAATGCCGGTGTCCCGATCCAGCGGTCACCATGGTGACCAGTGTCAGGGATGTTGTTCTGCCACCCGTGGTGGTGACCCCGTTCCCCATTGCTCTGGGGCCGGCTGCCAGCAGCACGTGGGAAGTCCACCTCCCCCAGGCTGGAGCAGACTTTGGTCTGCTGCCCTGGGCACTTAGACTTTGCCTTGCTGGACTGTAAACGAGCCACTCTGAACCCCGTGGAAGCCTCTGAAACTTGCAGTGACTCCTCTGAGGACCCCCCACTCCACAGGTAAACTGGTGCAAAACCTGTATTCCTGTTGTTTTTTGGCCAGTGAGGCGGATCCTCCTCAGCTGGAGCTGTGGGGGCAGTGGGGGAGAGTCCCCATGGCTGCAGGTGGGGGAGGTGACCCCGGTTCTGTGGGTTTTGGTTCCCGGGGTTTGTAACACCACGGCAGATGGGAAGCAGCTCCCGCGGTGCAGCCGTTCCGGTGACTCATCCCTCCATCCCAGCAAATGTCAGTCCTGCTGTGGGCAGCCTTTCCAGCAGAGATGCTGCGCTTCACCTTGTCCAAATAAAATTGTGGGCTGGAGTTTATTCCTGCTCCCAGAACCAGGCCTGGGGTGCAGCCAGCACATCCTCCCCTGCCCATGCCATGGGATCTGACCCAGCCCTTCCCCAAATTGGTCCCTGTCCACTCCCGGCCCAGGGAGCGACCACAGGGCTTTTCCAAGGCAGAAAAGCTCTGCTGAGAGGGAATCAGGGGACTGAGGAGACTGCAGATCCTCTTTGCAGCTGCAATTTCCCAACAGCTCTTTCAGCCATGCCAGGAAGGGTTTGGGGTGGTGGCACAGCCACCCTCGTGCAGCCCCAGGGGTGACAGTGGTGTGAGGATCCAACCTTGAACTTATCACACCTGGCATTACTCCCTGGAAAACATCCAGTGCTTCCTATGTCTTTTATCCATGCCCACCTCTTGCCTCTAGCCTGTGCCCAGGGCTGGGAAGGATTGGGAGCTGCCCAGAGCAGGACTGGGTCGATGGGAATGGAGGGCTCACACCATCCCATGGCAGACAGTGTGAGTGGTGGGTGCTCCCACCTCTCCCTGGCTGGTGGGAGGAAGAGGAGGATGCTGAGGGCTGTGCTGCTCTATCCCGAGGTGCCACAGGGCAGGAAGCACCTGAAGCTCTTTCTGCCAGGTGAGGAATGTGTCCATGGGCAGCTGAGCCACTGGTAGAGCCAGGGATGGAGAGACATTCCCCAGTCCCCATGGGGACCTACACCCCCTCATCCATGATTGATTCCTGTGCCTGGTCAGCACAGGCAGGGGTGGAGGAGGACCTGGAAGCCTTTACAAGGAACGCACAGAGATGCACCATGAGGACCATGGTGTGACTCTTGAGGATGGTCCTGTGTAGGGCTTAGGGTTGGACTGGTTGATTCTCGTGGGTCCCTTCCAACTCAGCACATTCTGTGAGTCTGTGAGTCTGTGACCTCAGCCCTTCCCTGCTGCTCAGGCGGCGGAGCCGAGGCCGGGTGGGGTCCTGGGGAGCTGCTTCTCTCCCTCCTGGGCAGCCCCAGCTGGTCCAGCAGCCTCTGTCCCCGCAGGGAGCCGGAGCCATGCGCGTGGCCGTCATCGGGGCCGGGGTCATCGGGCTCTCCAGCGCCCTGTGCATCCACGAGCAGTTCCACGGGCTGGTGCCCTCCCTGGAGCTGGAGCTCTACGCCGACTGCTTCACTCCTCACACCACCAGCGACGGCGCGGCCGGGCTCTGGCAGCCCTACCTGAGCGACCTCGGCAACCTGCAGGAGACGTGAGGGACAGGAGGAGGAGGAGGCTGGAGTTGTGTCCTCCCAGGTGTGCCCGGGCACAGCTCCGTGGGGCTGGCAGAGCCATCACTCCCCTGTTCTCATCGCAGGCTCTGGAATAAAGAGACGTTCGATTACCTCCTCGGGCACCTGCACTCCCCAGCAGCCCAGGAAATGGGACTTTTCCTGCTTTCTGGCTACAACCTGTTCACTGAGCCGGTGCCGGTAAGGAGCAAGTTCCGACAGGGCTGGGAAAGGCTCCAGCTCCTCCCCGAGGGCGGGCAGGGCTGTGCCTCTTCCCAGCCAATGCTCCCGAATCCTTCCAAGTTTGCTTTGTGTCAGTGCCTGGGACACTGTGTTTTCTGTGCCATCCCGGTGTGAGGAAGGGCCGAGGGAGCAGCAGAGCCTCTCCAGCCCTGGTTGGCATCTGCCCCCCATCCGTGTCCCTCTGGGATAGGCTATGTCCCTTTTCCCCCCTTCTGTCCCATGCTGACATGGTGATCCAGGTTCACTAATGATATCAGAGCTTTTCCCTACTGTAGGACCCATCTTGGAAGAACATTGTCCTGGGATTCAGGAACTTGACACCAAAAGAACTCGAACTCTTCCCTGGTTACAGGTATTTTTCAGTCTGTTTTCTGGGGACTCAGGCAGGGCAGGTGTGGCTGGACACCTCCCTGGCATGGGGCAGTGGGGACAAGAAACTGCCAGTGCAGAAGTGTCCTCGCTTTCCTACAGCTGCTTCCCTTCAAATAAGTAGGAAACACCTCAAATGGCCAAAAAAGCAGCAGCCCAGTGTGGAAACCGTTCCAGCTCCTTTCTTACCTCATTAGATAGTGTCAAAATAAAAATCAGTATAAGGTGTTTTATGCTGCAAATGGGGGGGAGGAGTGGGGGAAATTCATGCACTTGTTGTGCAAGGGGAAATTGGAGTCTCAGGGGGAATTGGGGCCCCAGATCCAAGTGGCTGTTGGGAGCACTGGGGCAGGAGGCTCCTGTGAAGGTGCTGAAGGTCCTCACACCTCCTCTCTTCTGATTTCAGCTATGGCTGGTTCAACACGGCGCTGATGCTGGAGGGCAGGAGTTACCTGCCCTGGCTCACCAACAGGTGAGTGGATTCCTGCGCGTTGCCCCAGTGGGGTAACACCTTCCTCACTTTAATAATGAGCTCAGGCGTGTATTTTTGCATGAGAAAAATGAAATTAATGGGATGCTTGGAGCTACATCCAAGAGCTTTTGGCTGTGGGAATATTTGGGCTTGATTTCATTCCTGTAATTCTAACGCTGAGTGGGTGCCCTGGCACTGAATGATACATTTGCTTTTAATTTGCCAGTAACAAATGAATTTGTTCTTCCCAGGCTGACACAGAGAGGAGTGAAGTTTTTCCATAAGAAGGTTGAGTCTTTCCAGGAGGTGGGTGGGGATGTGGAGGCAGGGCAGGGGGCACAGCCCTGTCTCAGTGTGGGGAAGCATCATCCAGCAGGCATGTCCTGCTCTGGGATGTCCTTGGCATCAGTGATGGGCCAGGGGACAGGGGCAAGGCTGTGCCAAGACGTTCTACCAGGAAGGATAAAGGGGCTTGGGCATCAAGAGGTGGCTGAGAGGGTATGGGTAAAGCATTAGTCCAGCATGGATTGGCAGCTTTCCCTGGAATGGCTTCCCAGCACACATGGGGTCTCAGCAGGAGCCATGGTGGGGAAGCTGTGCCCTGGATCCAGCCCTTATGGTTTATCCATTACCAGATGCTGGACTGAGCACTCAGCTCCTTTTGGAGCAGGAATGTTGTGCCCTGAGGGCAGCACCCTGTGTGCTGCTCCCAGTTGTGTCCATGTGCTTCTCCCCACCCATGTCCATCTCTCCCCAGCTGTTCTCCCAGGGTGTGGATGTGGTGATAAACTGCACTGGGATGCGCTCGGGGGAGCTGCAGCCGGACCCGGAGCTCCAGCCTGGCCGGGGCCAGATCATAAAGGTGAGGTGGGTGTAGGGCTTGGGGCTTCCCAAAATCCCACTTCTTACCGTGAGGAAAACCCGTGTCCTCTGGGGCAAACCACGGGCTTGTGGGCTGGATCTGCACTGGGATCAGGTCCTGATTCCCAGTAAACACTGGTCATGTGAAACCCACCTGGATCCCACTCCTGGTTCAGTTGTGGGAAAGCCCTCAATCTCCAGCCTGTTTCTCTGTTGGGTGAGCGTGGGAGGAGGTCAAAAGCATAGGGCTATTAATAATAAAACTACATAAAATCCTTGGGAGTAGAGGATGATTATTTGGGCAAACAGGCTCATGCCAGTAGGAAGCTCCTCCTCTTCCCTACCTGCATTCCCATCCACCTGTCTTCTCAGGGAACATAGAGCTTGAGCAGAGGGTCCCACATCTGGCCCCTAGTGTCCCTCCCACTGCCCCCCAAGCCTGGCACCCCACTCTCCATCTCCCCCTGACCTTCTCCCTTGGTCTGCCAGGTCCTGGCCTCCTGGGTGAAGCATTTCATCATCACTCACGACATGAAGTCTGGGATCTACAAGTCTCCCTACGTCATCCCAGGGTAGGTGACAGCAGCCCAGGAGGGCCTGGCTGGTGCTGGTGACATTCCACTGTCAGTGTCCCCAGAGTCCTGGCTCGGACACGGCTCCTGCTGGCACCTGCCAAGGCCTGGGGTCACCCCTGGCCTGCTGGTGCTTTTCCTGGCTGTGTGGGAGAGGAGCAGAAGGATGTGGGCAGCAAAGTGAGGGAGCTCCCAGAGCCTCAGGACTTCAATGTGCCATCCTTTTCCAAGGAGCAAGTCCCACCAAAGCAAAAAGTCAGTCCTGGCCAGGTCCTCAATAGGGCCAGACACTCATAATGTAGTGGATATTTTGGGGGAGGCCTTTTTTTTTTGCATTTGTACCCATCTGTTTTATCAATGATGTTGGAAGGCACTGCTGATCCCTGCCTCCATAAAACCAGGGCAGGAGTCCTTTTACTTTAATAAAACCTCCCCTGGAAATCTCAGCCTTCCCCTCACTGGCCTCTGAGCTGTGCCTGAGCTCTTGGTGAGCCTGGGGGCATCCCACTGGATCATGGAATGTCCTGAGTGGGAAGGGACCACAAGGATCACCCAGTCCAATTCCTGGCCCTGCCCAGGACACCCCAACAATCCCACCCTGTCCCTGAGAGCATTGTCCAAATGCTCCTTGAGCTCTGGCAGCCTTGGGGCCATGACCACTGCCCTGGGGAGCCTGTTCAGTGCCCAACCACCCTCTGGGGGAAGAACCTTTTCCTGAGATCCAACCTAAACCTCCCCTGACACAGCTCCAGCCCTTCCCTCTGGTCCTGTCACTGGTCACAGAGAGCAGAGATTGGAGCTACCCCTCTTAGGGAAGTTATGGATTGGGATAAATCTCCCCTTAGTCTCCAGGGCTCCCTGCCACCTCCCTGCCAGACTGTGGAGGAATTCCAGGGGAAAATCTTATGTCCATGTCCCCCTAGGGCTGAAATGAGATCCTGGCCCCGAAAGCACCATGTCCAGAGCTCAGAGAGTGGCTGTGGCCAGGCAGAGCCCAGCTTCCAGCACTTTTCCTGCACTTCCCACCTGCTTCCCACCAGCAGCTTGCTCAGAGAAGTTGGGATCTATTTGAGGCAGCAGCATTTGCTGTGCCCAGGGAGCTGCACTGCAGGATAAATAAACACATCTGCTGTTCATCCCAGCTTTGCTTCCTCCTGAGGGCAGGCGAAGACCCCACTCTGGCAATGGAGAAGGGTTTTTTAAGCTGGAACTCCAATGCTGCATCTCTGGCACTTCCTATTGTCCCAGTATTCCAGGATTAGGCAATAAGCCAGGTTGTAAATGGAGCTTTGCTTGCTCACAGCCCCCAAGCATCGTATTCTGAGTGATTTCTGATTACAGTCCCAGACAAATTCCTCTCCCTGTGTTTGTTTTAGCTCAAGCTCTCAGAGCAGCACCAGGCTGATCCCTAAAGAAGACAGATCCTCTTCCCTGCTGGAGAGCTTGGCCCTGAGAGGATTCCTTCCACGTGCCCCAGCCCTTTTTTTTGTGTGTTTCCCAGGGATCATACAAGGTTTTGGAAGGGTCCAGCCCATCATAGAACACCCCACCTCCCCCTAGCCTTAATCTGCCTCTTTTCCTCTGCTAATCCAGGGGAGTTTTGGGCAGCAGCAGCACCAGTCTGCTTCTCTGTGCTTCCCTCCATAGGCATCCCGTTCTTTCCAGCTCTTCCCCAGGCAGGCAGGAGCAGACCTGTTTGATAAGGATGGAATTATCTGTCTGGTTTGCCCAGACAAGGAAGGGCCTTTTGGGTGCTGATAGGATTTAATGAGTGACTTGCTCCTGAGCTGAGCAGGCACTGCTCTCCACCTGCTCCATGTGGGAGTTTCTCCAGCAGGAATATGTTGCAGGCTCAGAATGTATCAGGATCCAACACCACACACACACAGAGTCCCTCCATGAGGTGACCCCACAAGGGACAGCTGGAGACACTCACCCTGTGTGTCCTTTGGGTGTAGGAGCGAGTTCACGGTCCTGGGAGGGATTTACCAGCATGGAAACTGGAGCGAGGAGAACAGTGCCCAGGACCACAAAACCATCTGGGAGAGCTGCTGCCGCCTGCTCCCAGCTCTCCAGGTGGGTGACCTGACCCAACACCCACTGGAATGGGGCACAGGGAGCTGGGGAGCTCAGAGATGTGGGAATGGGCACTGGGACAAACCACAGAACCTCAGTGTTTCCATGAGTCTGTGATACCCAGGGCTCTTCCACCCGGCTGATGGACAGGCAGGGACAAGGTTTGTAGGAAAAATAATTCTTCCTAGAGCTGGTAAAAAAGTAGAAGTAAAGCTCTGGGAGGTCTCAGGTTGTAGTGTCTCCACAGCTTTAGAGCAGGGGTAGTGTGAGGTGAGGCTGGTGTGTGTCCACCCCCAGTGCTGCTGTTGTGCCCTGGATCAGCAGGAAAGGCAGCACAGGGGTTTGCCTCACCTGCTCCACACAGGCTGCTGATGAGCAGCTGTAATCCCAAATTGTTCTGCCTGGTCACCCCTTGCAGCACCCCAGGAGCTGCTGCAGGACTGGGGTCCACCTGTCCCTGCTCTTCCCACAGATCACCTGAAGCCGTGGGGTTTGGCTGCTGTAATTCCAGGGGTGCTGTAATTCCAAGGAATGCTGTGCAAATGCTGATGTACTTTTGCTTCCAGAAAGCAAAGATCATCAGTGACTGGAGTGGCCTGAGACCGTCACGGCCCCAGGTTCGCCTGGAGCGGGAGAGCATCCGGCACGGGAATGTCCAGGGAGAGGTACGTGCACAGCCCCGGGGGCTGAGTGCAATTAGTGACCATGTTAATTGTGCCCCAGTCCCCATGACCTTGGCAATGAAACAGCAACCCCCTGCTGTGCCCCCAGCCTGCCCCACCATCCTTGGGCTTTGCTGTGGCCCCACCAACAGCCAAGGAATCTTTGATTCCATTCCAGCCCAGTGTCAGAGAGAAATGTCAGAGACACAGAAACACCATACTGATGTGGCTGCCCCGCCCATGGAAGTGTTCAGGGCCAGGTTGGACAGGGCTTGGAGCAACCTGGGCTAGTGGAAGGTGTCCCAGCCCATGGCAGGGGATGGAACTGGCTGGGCTTTAAGGTCCCTTCCAACCCAAACCATTTCATAACTGTGATTCTCCCCCAGGTGATCCACAACTACGGCCACGGCGGGTTTGGGATCACCATCCACTGGGGCTGTGCCATGGCAGCAGCCCGGCTCTTCGGGAGCATCCTCCAGGAGAGGAAGAAGGTGGCCAGTTCACCACAGCCCCGCTTGTGAGTGCCTGCTCACCCCTTTGGGAGTGCCTGCTCACCTGGATCATCCCAACAGCAGTAGCTTAGAAATCACACAGAACGATGGGAATAGCACAGGGATACATGTGGGTGCTTGACCCTCCACAGCTCCAGCTCTGGGCCACAGTGCCTCACTGCCCTTATCCAGACAACTCAGCTCCCTGCACAACCTGCCCAAGGAAGGGCTTTAAAATCTGGACTAATTACCCATGGCAAAGCGCAGTCCTGTCTGGGATCAGCCTGCAAAGGGCAGGCAGGGTTCAGCTGAAACCCTGACAGCCCTGCAGTTCATCTGCACATGGGACAGGATCTGAAACCAAGCTGGTGCCACCTGAGGTCTCCCCTGGTGCTCCAACACCCAGCATGTAATTAGATTTCCAGGCTCCCACCAGGAGGCAAAAGCTCCTTAGTAGGAAGAAGCTCTGAGGCTCCCAGGGAAGTAACAACAGCTCTGGGAGCACGTGCCTGGGTTCCACCAGCTTTCCTCCCATTCCTGCCAGGACAAAGCCCGGGGCTGCAGCACCTGGTTAGTGTAGCTGGGAACAGACAGCAGCACTTGCCTAAAATGGGCTTTCCAAAGGATGTTTTAGCAACAAAAGCAACTTGTTCCAGCCCTGGACTTGCCAGGCTCTATATATAGCAGAGAGCAAAATAGCTCTTCTTGTCCCTAAAACTCCCATGGGCCCCTCAGTTTCCCATTTCTCCCAGCTGTGGGACATGGCTGGGACACAGCTCGGAGAACAGGGCTAGCTCGGGGCAGGTTGTGCTTCCCAGAGGAGCTGGGGCAGCTCCCAGGAGGGCAGGATTGTTTGGGGTGGTCAGGGATGCTCCTGGGGACCCAACACACTGTTCTGAAGGTACAGCCTGGCTGATTTTTCAGTGCCATGTGTCTTTCCTGCTCTGCAAGCCATCCCAGGCAGGGCACTGGCTGGTCAGGAAGCATTAGCCTCAAATCCGAAGGCTGTCCTGAGCCCAGCACAGTGCCTGACTCACTCTCCTCCAGGATAAGCCAACTGTTCCTTACTCAACCGTGATGCAGCTCCTCTCTCCCTGTGACTCCATGTGCCAGGAATAGCTCCTCAGCCTGGGCTGTGCTGCACCTCGGGAACGGGAGATGCTGCAAATCAGCAGCATTACACTGGAGTTCTCATGCCTGTGGAACTCCAGCCCAAGGAAAAGACTCACTGTTGAAGGCACAGTGAGAGCAGAATTGAAGTTCCTCTGGCTGTGATTTTGGCCCAGTGCTGGTGCTCCTCACATCCCTGAGAAATATAAAACTTCCAATAGTATCTGGGGTTTGGGCTTCCTGGTTGCAGGACATCATCCCTTCGGCTGTGCTGACAGCTGCAAGGGAGGTGAGACAGTGTCCAGAGAAGGGAAGGGTCCAGAAATTGGGAGCCACTGTCAGTGGCAGTCTGTCCAAAGGGTTTTCCACCCTCTGGCAGCTCACCTGACATGCTGCAGCTTCAGGGTAAAATCGGGAGTAGGGCAGGAAAATGAAAACCAGAGCTGGAGAAAATTCACCACCAATTAATGCTGAACCCAGTGGCCTGTGACCCCACCTCAGGAGAAGCCACTCAGAGGAACTGAATCCCTTTGATTTCACTTATTCCAAATATGAGACAGTCAGGACCACGTTCTCATCTGCTGTAAATCCAAACTGTGTGATCTGAGAAAAGCTACACTGGAAGAGCAGGGGAGCAGGAAATCACTGTATACCTTCAATGAGCAGCTGATCCTTCTGGTCTCAGAGCTTACAGGAGTCAGTGTCCTGTGATCTCTCATGGCCTCTCAGGAAGCAGGAATGATTTGATCTGTAATTTTATTTACAGGCTAATTTTGTTTGCTCTCTAAAGGCACAATTTCATATTTGTGAACAATAAAGGAAATATTCAAACATCTCGCACGTGATGCTTTTTCTTCCTAATGATGGCACAGGCAGGGCCTCCAGTGCTAATTCCATAGAAACATCCCAATAGGTCATCACTCCACGTCTTGACACACATTTTTCCTGAACATTTCATGCTGCAGGAGGAATAGTCATTATTCCACATTCTGAGCAGACAGTGAACCTGAAACATCACTGTGGGAAGGTCTGTGGTGGCTGTCAGTCCTCAGGGCATCAAGAACTCACAGAAATCATGGAATGGTTTGGATTAGAAGAGACCTTGAAGATCACCCAGTGCCACCCCTGCCATGGGCAGGGACATTTTCCACTGTCCCAGGTTGCTCCAAGCCCCGTCCAGCCCGGCCTTGGACACTTCCAGGGATGGGGCAGCCACAGCTTCTCTGGGCAACCTGTGCCAGGGCCTCACCAACATGTGATTGAAGTTCACTCTTGAGGTCAAGGTTGGTGAGGGAGTCAGGGAATGATGTCTGGAGAATTCCTGCATGTCCTTTCCTGACACACACAAAAACACCAAACAACATCCCGTCTCTGGCATCAGAACATTTCAGGAACTCCCAGTTCTCCACAAGGATCTCCTGTGACCCAGAACAAAGCTGGAAACACATCAAGTATCAGGAAAGTTTCCCTCTGTGAGCCAACAGCAGCTCTGGCATTTGGGATAACTCCTGCCAGAGCTCAAGAAGCATTTGGGCAACACTCTCAGGGACATGGTGGGATCCTTGGAGTGTCCTGTGCAAGGCCAGGGGTTGGACTGGATGATCCTTGTGGGTCCTTCTGAACTCAGAATGTTCTGTGATTCTGAGAATGAACTTTAGAAATGCCTCAGGATGCCAAAAAGTAGCCACAGGAGAGCAAACATTCTCCCCAGCATTGCTTCAGGCACACCAACCATTCCATAGCTCCCAACTATTTCCATTCCTGGAAATAAGACTGCCCATCCCAGCGGCTGCACAAGCTGGGAGAGGGAAGATTGATGCATCTGGGATGAGAGCACCCTGATTAGCACATGAAGGATTTGCAGCTCATTAGTCATTTTGACTCACACTTGAACAACCTCATGTTTGTAAAATTCTTAGACATCAAAATAAGAGTATCAGTTACAGAGGAATAGTCAGGGCTGGGCACTTCATTAGGTTTTAGAAAAAAACAGAGCTAAATGAAAGGTTTCTATTAAAAAGTAAATAGAAGAAAATCTGCCTGCCCTGAAGCCCAGATATATGTGGAGCTACCTGCTCCCAGCACACCCAGGCAAGAGGCCAAACTGCTGGGGTTTAGCATCCAAACTGAATTAAAATATGAAAATCAACTAAAGATTTAAGATAATCTAAAAAGTCATAGAATCTTGGAATGGTTTGGGTTGGAAAGGGCATTGAAGATCATCCAGTTCCAACCCCCTGCCATGGGCAGGGACACCAGTTTGCTTCAAACCCCATCTAACCCGGCCTTGGACACTTCCAGGGATGGAATATCCACAATATTTAGCTGTGGTGAGGTTACTTACAATGAGAACAGGAATCCTGGACTTTTCTTTATGACCAAATACAAAAACACACACAGAAAACGAGTCAGATCTGCAAAGTGCTGAGCCCACGCTGTGTCTCAAACCTCTGAACACCAAGACAAAAACACAAGGGAAAGTTATGACCCCTCCTAAACATCCCCCAGAACAGCCAAAACGTCTTTACTGAAAAAACTATTTATTTGTTTAACATAAAATATCTAATGTGGACTTCAACCATCCAGGACCAGGAACCAAAGAAGTATTTTACAACAAGCTTGATATACACCAAGTTTTTCAACATTAAAATGTAAATCCAGCTTAGAAACTGTACATTCAGACACAGGAAACATTCAATGCTCTTTCGGCAAGAAGTTTGGAATAACAAATCATTCCATCAAAGCTCACTTGGAGAATTCTCTTCCCACGCCAGCTTGGCACGTTCATGACTTGGACAGTTGGCAAATCTGAATCCCAAAATTCTGTCTGAATTCCAAGTGATCTCACTGAACAGTTTGAAACGAAGCAGTTACAGGAATTCCTTCATCAGTGAAAAATACTCAGTGTGGAAAACAATCTTTGGAAGCTGATTTTCTACATAAATGGTGCTGCCTTATTGACAAAATTGATTTGTGGTTATTTAGAGGTGTTGTGTGTCCACCCAAACGGTCTCAGTTTTACAGTGAACAAGCTCAAATGTCCTTCTGTTCTTAATTATATGCAAATACCTCCAAATCCTGAATTTCAGCTCTGTTTCTCTGGCTGAATTCAGAGGATCAGCTGTAGTGGGCTCCTGTTTCCTTCTACTCAGCTCATTCAAAGGCTACAGATATGCACAGGAGTTCTCCCAGACTTCAGTGAGCTTTGGATCAAGCTTTAGGCATCACTTAAATCAAGACCCAGCAGGACCAACCGTGGTATTTATATCATTAAACACATTTTTAGTGCAGAATTCGTAAAAGGTGAAAAGCAAAAATACCTTTAACTGTTGTTTTTTCACACCGTAAATGTCACAGGCTAAAAGTGACCTATTCAACAGCATCAAAAGTTTGCATTCCCTATAAATCTTTAATGAGAAATAGTTTATCTGTAGGATCCAGGTGTGCATGAACAGATAAATTTTCCCTAAAACTCTCTGAAGGCCATTGTAATTCTTCAAAACTGTTGAATAGTGGCCTAAGAACTGAAGTGAAACGTGACAATCAACATGGAAAAGCAGCGTTTTAACTAAAGGTAATGAATAACTCCTGGGCTGGAAGGTGGGTTCCTGCAGCCAGGGCTGTCCTGGACTTGGATTCTGTCACCTCTAACCAGGCTCAGCTCCAGAGGCCCCCCCCCATTCTGGGGTTCACACCCACTGGGAATAGCTCAGGACAATCCCACAAGGAGAGGGGCACAGGAGCACCTGGAAGAGTGACCCAACCCCAGCCTGGCAGAAGGGGGTGAACACAAAGGAGTTGTGGGTGTCGCCAGTGCCATGAGAGCCCTTCTGTTTACTGGGATCAACTGGAGCCTGAGCTCACAGGACACAGGGACAGTGGGGACAGAGAGAACCAACCCCACTGGAACAGACAGCAGGATCTGTGCCATCACCCACACCTGATCCAGGGATCCCAGGGATCCCCTGGGAGATGAATTCATTTCTGTGTAGCTGGGAAAAGCCAACTTTGCCTGTTTACACCAACCACTCCTGGAATCTTCCACTGAGCCACCAGTGGGGACTGGATGGACACTCTGGTGCCTTGGCAAACTGTGCCTGTTCCCAGAGAACACACACCCCCCAACAACCTCTTTGGCCTTCTTCCTTAGCCTGAGTTTCCTCAGGTTTTTTAAGGAATTATCCACTTCTGTTTTCCCTCCAGTCTCTGAACAATGAGCCTGACACGTGGTGGAGCATCACACAGTGCTGGGAGACCCCCAGTGACAGCTGAGCCCAACAGTGTTCACTTGTACTGCCCCCAAACATGGGCTCAGTGACCTATTCCTGCCCCCAGGAACAGGACCTGCTTCCCAGGATACCTAAAATATTCAACTGTGCAAAAATGTGCTGCACACTTACCTGTGTTTATGTGAGACACCTGATCAGACAGACTATGAAAACACATCCCAGGATGAGCACAGACTCCATCTCCCTCACATTTGGTTGTGTTCCACAATCTGGAATCCTGAAAATACACTGGGAACTGGAGGAGGCACGTCTCAGTTCCTCACACATTCCCATAGGCTCTGCAATGGGATTTCCTGCCCAGTGACAGATTTCTGAGCTTGTCTTCACCTGAACTCCATGACATTCCCTGACAAGAGTAGCACCATCACCTCGAGGAGCCGCACCTGAGGGAGGGATGTTCCTCATCCAGGGGTCATTGCAGTTTGGCTCTTCCTGTGACTTTTGCTCCTTTTATTCACAATTCCAGCTACATTCCTTTGTCACCAGTCAATGTACAATCAGCAGCTCTGGAGAAGTCCTGCCCAGCTGTAAGGAGGCCAGCATTTTTTGGGAGACACTTGGAAGCAGCTCCATCCCAACAGCAGCTCTTCCAACTCAGATACTGGCTACACTGTGGGAAGGTGCTCAGGTAAATGGAGCAGGGACACACCTGGATCCATGCACAGAACCACAGCAGTGAGCACCTCCCCACACCAAGCAAGACAGAGAGCTCAAGGTTTCTAGCAACGTCAGAGAACTCAAATTCTCCTACAAACCATGAGGATTTAAAAGCTGGACTTGATGATCTCGGAGGTCTTTTCCAACCTTAATGATTCTATGATTTATATTTGTGATATAAGTTTTTAGCTCTGCAGCAAATACCACCCTCAGGGCTCCAACTACCTGCTGGGATGGGAGAAACATTCAGGAATTCATTTCCAAGCAATCCTTCCCAGTTAAATCTCCAGGAACAGAACCCACAACCAGGGGAACTGCAAAGGTTGGTTTGCCACAACCACATTTTGTTGTGTTTTTGATGGCTAAAAGTGCAAGGCAGGCATGTAATTTCTAGTGTAGTGTGTGGAACCCACCCTGTGCAGGGCCAGGGACACAATAAATATCAACCTCTTGTTTTTAGGCTCAAGAGTTCAGTATTTAGTTACAGCTGATGCTGGGCTGCAGTCATTTGGTGATTTGCTTAGCACGGGACGTTTGAAGCTGAAGAGCTGACCATGCAAGCACAACAGAGAAACACCCTTCCTGCTCAACTCCAGAGGATGTCTGGATTAAATCCCTCTCCATACAGATGGAAAGTTTCTATGAGTGTGAGCAAAGAGCAGCAGAGACACAATTTGCTGAGGTTCACCCCCAGATTCCTGCAGTTTGACACGTGACGTTGGCAGTGACGAGGCTCAGCTTTCGATGCTTCAGGCTCGGAGGTTTTGTGAGAAATCTTGCTCCAGTCATTCATTCTTTCCATGTGCCATCACTCCTGTGATTCCCCTGGGGAGTGAGATCCTCTCCCCACCATCTCCTGGCCCCATTCCTTGTGGCTGGACTCTTGGAGGCCACGGCCCTTCGTCTCGATGGGCAGGAAGCAGGAGGCCAGGGCGGCCAGGAGGCAGCAGCCGCTGTAAACCACCAGGGTCAGGTACACTGAGGATTCCAACATCACCTGCAGGAAACAGGCAGGAAAGGAACACAGGACCTCAGCAGGGAAAGAAATATGGATACCGATGTAGTAGTAGAAATTTTAATTACAGCACTGGAAAAAAGATTAACAGCTTATAAAAGGGAAGGGGGGGGCATTTTGTATGGGCAGATAGCAGTAGGACAAGGGATAATGATTTAAACTCTCAGAGGGTGGGGTGAGATGGGATATTGGGAAGAAATTCTTCCCTGTGAGGGTGGTGAGGCCCTGGCACAGGTTGCCCAGAGCAGCTGTGGCTGCCCCATCCCAGGGAGTGTTCAAGGCCAGGTTGGATGGGGCTTGGATCAGTCTGGTCTGGTGGAAAGAAAAGCAGGTTCTCCGTGACCTTCACAGAATTATGGAATTGTTAAAGTTGGAAGAGACTTCCCAGATCATTGAGTCCAACCTTCCTCCAGCCTCAGAGTAAAAGGGATTTTACCTGTGCAATGAAGGGGGTTATGAGGGCTCCCACTCTTGCCATTCCACTGCATGTTCCCAGGCCCAAAGCACGTGTGGCTGTGGGATAAACCTGGGGAGAAAACATCAGCCCATTAACGCCAGTAGGAAGTTCTCTTCCTTTCACTCCTAAATCAATGGAAATGAATAAGTGCTGCCACAGCAGGTTCTGTTAGACAATGACAATGAGATCTACAACTCAAATCTTGGTTGGAGTCCATTGTGAACAGGTCATCAAAATTACTTTCCCCCCTATGTTCTCACTCCTCTTAAATATTCTCATCACAAAAACAACCCCCTTACCTCAGGAGTGTAAACATAAGCAGCCTGAAATCCTCCTGAAATAAAGGCTCTTGCAATGAAGAGCAGCACAGTCAGAACATTCCTGGGAGAAGAAAGAGGAGAGCAGAGTTTGGTAAAATCTGCTGGGGGTTCACTTGCAGACAAGTGCAATAAAGATGCTAAATTTATTAGAACCATTTCTTTTGGCTTTTTTGATGAACCCTTTCCATTTTTTCTGGACCTTTTAATACAACAATGATGGCAAAGAATCTGCATTCCCACAATCCCACGAATTTTCTAAATTTCTAACTGAGAGCTGGGGCCTACTGAAATAAAAATGACGCCCATGAGAAGGAAATGAGAGTCCACCTTTCCTGTTTAAAAGACATGAACCCAATTACCACCTGGATATGTGCAATTTTATAAGGTTTCTTATTACAAGGTTTCTGTGAGGTTTTGGAAAGTGCCTGGAAGGGTTTAAATTTAAAAGTGCCCAATGGTTACATCCTACCCAGACTTAAACTCTTATTTTTCCCTTTGGATTGCTCTGTCCACAAGATTATAGTAAAAGATTTCTTCTCTCCTGCTTCTTCTAGTTTCCTTACAAACTCTGGTGACAAAACCCAAACCCAGCCTTAATCCTTTCTCCAGCTGAGCACAACCATCCCATGGCTTTTCAAACCACCAATTCCAGTTCTCCTGCTTCAATCAAGAGAGAACATGGATCAAATTGATATTCCAGTTGTTCCCTGTGTTGTACCCACCTTCCAACACAGAGAAACAGCAGGAGGCTGCAAAATGAGAAGACAAGGAAGGACAGGGCCATGGTTTTCTTGCGGCCGATCCGGTCGATGATCCAGAGTGTCACCAACACTCCTGTGGAAGAGACCAGGGGAGTGTTGGGAACTGAGCAAAGGGGGAGGATGGAGCAGTTTTTAACAGTCAGGGTTGTTCAGATTTGAGATTTTGGTCTCTCTTTCAAATACTTTGCTGCTGTAGGAGTGAAAAATCCACTCTGCCATCCCTTAACCACTGATTAATCCAGTGGTTCCTCAGGTGAAAGGCAGAAATGCCTCACTATGGCTCACTGCAGTAACTTCTGACCATTATTCCCTGCTCATCTTCCCATTGCTGCATCTAAGGGCTCTTTAGAAGTTGGTATTTTCTTTCCATTCTGTTATTTAGATGGCATTAGGACAGTCAGACCAGTTCCATTTCTGGTCCCAAAGCCCCCTCCCATCACCCTGAGCAGGGAAGAACTGGTGCTTCCTATTGCTGCTTACCAGGGAATTCTGACAGGGTTGTCCAGAGCAGGTCTGTGTAATCCTCCTCTGTCAGATACTCACAGGTCAGGCTGCACTTTGCTTTAACTTCCTGCCTTCTGCTGGATACTGGGGGAGGAAAAAGGGAAAAAAAAGTCATATATTTTATGTATTATAAGTAATCTCTTCTCTGTTTACACTCCTGGTGTGTGTTTATCATTCTGACTGCTGAAGTTTAGGAAGGCCTGCACTGAAAGGACTGGCACTGATTCACTGTACCCACCACCCTTTAAAAATACTTCTGGAAATTCATCTATGGATAGAAGTGAAAGTGATTCTGCCTCTTGGATTTAATTGTTTTTGCTCCTCTGAATGCCTAATGTGTTGCTTGGATGGAATCCACAGTCAGAGGGGCCATTCCAGAGCAATTACAGGTGATTTTACCTGGAAGGCAGAGCTGACACTGAGCAGTTTATAATGTTTTCTGTGGCAGGTTTCACACCACTCTCACAATGAAAACTTCCACCTTCTTATCACCTGCACAGCCTTAGTTATTTTTCACTCCAGGGCTCAGGACAGAATTAACTTCAGAAATTCAGTTTCTCCCCACATAAACTGGGATACCAACACTTCCTATGCTCTGAGAACACTGAATAATCCTATGTCCTTGTAAAGCCCAGTGTTTTCAAGGGCTGCATCCTCCTCTGGGGAGGAAACCAGATTTAGACCCCTCAAATCCCTGATTACTGCTGTGCAACTCTGGGATCTGGGTCTGCTCCCAACACTCCCCCTCCTCTTTCTGTGATTTTCCAACTTCCAGGCAGTTTTCCCTAATTACAAGTGTTCTGAACACAATCATCCCTCCCCTGGGGAGTCAGACTTTTCAAACCTCTTCTTAACGCTGTCAAAGCACCTTTTTTTTCCTCCCTCCAAAAATCTGCAACAAAAAGGACGATGATTTCCTCCCATTATCTTTTTTTCTCAGCAGGTTTTCCCATCTGGAGAACCCCGGAGCTCCAGAGCAGCAGTTTCTCTCTCTCAGAACTAATTAGCTCTGTCAAATCTGCAAACTTATATTTATTCAACCACTTTTTTTCCTCAAGAAGAACAGATAACAGGTCTCTCTTGAAGGTTGTCTTGCTGTTTTACACTTTGAGTTCAAAACCACTGCAGGATCTCTCTACCCTGTGCAGGAGACGAGGAACAGTCTATAAAAATGTTTAAAATAAACTTAAAACTCAGCCACATTCCTTCCCAAACCAACAGCAGAAGATGATCTAGGTGATCTAATAAAAGATATTCCACCAATTTTAACAGGGTATATTTAAGAAGAAAATATGGATTAGTACTCACTGCTGCAAACATCTCCTGCTTGGAAGAACTCCGTAGTTAATAAAACTAACCCATAATATGAAAAGGCATTGGAAAACCTGCAAGGAAGCAAATGAGAGAGGAATTCTCAGCTGGTCAAACTGAGATTAAACAACATGAATCAAAACTGAACCCGCTGTGGGAGGAGATGCACTAAGTGCTACCTCAAAGCTATTTCCTACCAGCATTTAGCAATTAAAGAGCAATTTAATTGGGAATGAGGGTGATTGGGTGGTTTAATGAATTACAAATCAATACATGTTGGGGTTTTGGGTTTTGCTGGGGTTTTTTTGAGGAGGAAGTTGCTGTATTTGAGTAACACTGTAAAATACCTTCAATAAAAAGCACTTAGAGTTGTGCTGGCACTGAAGCTTTGTGTTCCCTCTTACCATATAAACCAGAGCAACAACGTGGTCCATCTGAAATGGGGGGTGAAAAGGTCCTTCATTTTTCCTCGGTCTTCCTGTTGAAAACAAGCAGAAATCAGATGATCAGGGAACTCAGGGGTCCTGGGCTGGAGGATGCAGAGTGGCAAGAATCCCAAACTCCCAGAATGGGTTGGAAGGGACCTTGAAGATCACCCAGTCCAACCCCTGCCAAAGACAGTTAAAGTGTCAAAGTCCATCTTGTCTCATGAATTCAGATCTGGGAATTCCCATCTGAGCTCTTCAGCCTTAGGGCTCAATTTTCTTTAATAACAAGGCCTTGGAGTGAGGTAAATAACACTAATGCCCACTTTAAAGGTGCTTTTCACTTTCAAACTGAGAAATTAACTCTTCCTCACTGTGAAAGAGGAAGCATACGATCATCCCGTATTTTTTATTACTAGTTGAGGCATTAAAATCAAACAGAACATTGATTATTTGCTAATAAACCACACATCACCTTGGCACAGTTCCACTGTATCCCACATTATTGAGGTGCCTGGACTTACCTGTCTGGAAATGACCAGTTTTCCCAGAGGCATTGGAGCTCCATTTTCTGTTGCTATCCTCTTCAAAGTGGCAAGTGCTTTCTCCTGGTTCCCAGACAACACATCATACCTGGCACTCTCTGGCAGCCACTAAGGGAGCAAAGCAGGTCACACACACAGGGATGTCACAAACAGCAAGAAACATGCTGGGATTTTCCTTGGGGGAAATCCCAGTGACTCCAACACAAGGAAGGATTACAGAACTAATCTTTAAGAATTCAGAGAATCATCTCATCAGGCTTTAAAAATGACAACCCTCCGTTTTTCCCATAAACTCAGAACTCCGGAAGTCTTTTCCTTCAGTTCCCTTGGGTTTATCCTTGAGAAATGTTGGACATTTGTGCCAGTTCTTTCCATTACCCCTTCCCTGTAGATATGGCAAAGCATCCACAGCAAAAAACATTCCAAAATTCATATTTTTAAGCTCCTTTTAATTTCAAACAAGGTTGGGAACACCTGTATAACTGGAGGGATTCCTGAAAAACTAAGGAATAATAAAAGCTGCTAAGCCACCTGACAAGGACATTTATCTATGAGGAGATTGAGTGATTGGCAAATATATCACCCAATAAATAATAAAATATATCACTGAAGCTCAGGGTTAAATCATATACATCTTATTTTGGAATCTGATCTGGACTCTGCAGATTTTAACCCTGATTTGGATGAATTTTTAAGTGGAAAGTGATTCTAAAATCTAAAGAGCATCTGGGAAGTATCAACCACTTTTGATAAAGTGTTCATTCCCCTGAGCTGGGTTGAAACAAAGTCATTAAATTGGAGAGGGTTCCAGGCCTGATTTCCCAAAATTCCAGCCCACTATTGTCCTCCAGCAATTAGAGACACACAAACACAGCTCTCCCTGGAATGGTTTTAGCAGCCCCGTGTGGAAACAGTATTTTTGCATTACTGCAGATATTTCACAGAGGACACCAAGAGAGAGCTCAAAGCTGCCATGATTTCCTTCAGCTGGGTCACAGAATGGGGAGGAGAAGTGGGAATGGAGGGAACACATATTAATCCTTGGAGGAAACACCTACAAAGCACAGGCCAGCGAAGAGCAGGAGCGGGAGGGCAGAGAGGATGAGGAGCCAGCGCCAGCCCAGCGTGGGCATCACCAGCACTGCCAGGAGCACCTCAAACACAGTCCCAAGGGCCCAGAACACCTGGGGAAGGGAAAAGAAACAGTCACAGGTGAGGATATGAGTGTTCCTAAGGTCTCCTTCTTTGTAGCATTCCAGGATGTGCTCTCCAGGGATGGCTGGAGGGAGAAACGCCAGAGACATTTCAGGTCTGTGCCTGTGTGGAAATAGAGCCCAGACACTTTTGGGGGATTAGTTTAAAGGTTGTAGGGGTGGAAATGCTTATTTCCCAGCCTTCCAGTGCCTAGGGGGGGCTTACAGGAAGGCAGGGGATGGACTTTTCACAAGAGCCTGGAATGAGAGGAGAAGGGGGATGACCTTAGGCTGAAGGAAGGGATATTTAGATGGGATATTGGGAAGAAATTCCTCCTGTGAGAGTGGTGAGGCCCTGGCACAGGTTGCCCAGAGAATCTGTGGCTGCCCCATTCCTGGAAGAAGTGATGCAGCCAAGTAACAGTTCTGGCCCTGACCTTCCAACCATCCATCAAAGGGCTGTGAATTTTGCCTTAAAATATTCATAGGATGAAATTCTGCTGTGACTTTGACACATTTGGATGAAGACGTGGAGCTGAATTTAGCCCTGGATTTATGGACCAGTCACTCCTCCAAATCCATTACTGAGCTGTAGATGAATTTCACCATGAAATTACAGACACCCAGTGTCCCACCCTGTGCTCAGAGCAGTCAGTCTGCATCCCTGGATGGAAGTTAATTTGCAAAAAGGCAAATTCAACACAAAGAGTGGAGTGTGATGTGGAAACTTTCTGTCTTTTGGATATGAGCTGGTACCGGATAACTCAGCTTCACACTGACATGGACAGGCAAGGCCTGACTGCAGCTCTGGGGGGGATTTCCAGGCAGGAGGTTGGAAGGGATGTAACAAACAGTAGGATTTGTCCCTCCAAGGATCAGCACACACTGCTCACCTCTATTAATAAAATGCACTTTGCTCTGGCTTTCATTGGAAGGAACTCAGCATATAAAGTTACCCTGCAAAGAGAGAACAGAGAGAAAATGTCATGTTAGCACAGTGAGAAAAATGCCACATCAGCACAAAGACAGAAGTTCAAACATTCCCTTTGGCTTTTAATTAAATTGCCAAACCCAGAGGAGTAACTCAAACCCCTTCCTGTCCCCCAGAGCCAGCCAGGCTGACACTGGGGCAGACTCCCCTTTCTACACCAAAACCAACCCTTCACCATTGCAACAGAGGACACAATTTGCTCTTCTCATGTGATTTTGTGACCCCATAGTTGTTGTCTAAATGATGTTTTCACAGCCCTGCTCTGGGCCAGGCCTTGTATCTATTATTTCCAGTGTGGTCCATCAGAATCCAACACAAACTCTTGCTGGGGAAAGTTTTTCTTCAGGGCTTTACAACTGGCTCAGAGAATTTCACATCAGTCTCCTCTGCCAGGGTTCAATTCTACAGGAGGGGAAGACTTTCAAGGTCTGATCATGTTACTGGTATAAAATAATTTGCATTCTTTTATTGTGGGATTCCAAAAGAAATCACTGAGCTCTGCAGAGGCTTTGTTCCATGACTGTGCCAAAGGGAGATGGCACAGCTTCTCTGGGAGTGTTTCCTGGGGATGAAGGCAGGGCCAGCAGCCAGTCAAGGCTCCCTCATCTTCTTCAAACTGTCTGCTCAGGCTTGTCTTTGCTGCTTTGCTCCTGCTCTGTTTGCATTCCATTGACTCAGCCTGTTTCTGCCTCTAAACTCCTCAGGCTTCCTTTGAGGTTTGTATCAAAATTCCTACTAACTTAAGGAACAGTGGATTGATTTATGAGGAGCTGCCCAGGAAGCAAAGTACAAAGTCATTGAAGTACAAAGTTACACAACATTATATCAAAGCAGGGATTTAGAGGAGAAGGAAAATCACATCTTGAAATGTAGGAGCTGATAAGTGACCCCAACGTAAGGACATGGAATTGTTGGAGCAAGTCCAGGGGAGGCCACGAGGCTGATAAGAGGACTGGAGCACCTTCCCTATGGAGACAGGCTGGGAGAGCTGGGGCTGTTCAACCTGGAGAAGAGAGGGTTGTGTGGAGACCTCAGAGCACCTTCCAGTGTCTGAAGGAGCTCCAGGAGAGCTGTAGAGGGACTGTTCATCAGGAACTGTAGTGACAGGACAAGGGGAAATGGGTTCAGACTTTTTAGGTGAGATATAGGGAAGAAATTCCTCCCTGTGAGGGTGGTGAGTCCCTGGCACAGGTTGCCCAGAGAAGTTGTGGCTGCCCCATCCCTGCAAGTGTCCAAGGCCAGGTTGGATGGGGCTTGGAGCAACCTGGGCTAGTGGAAGGTGTCCCTGCCCATGGCAGGGGGTGGGACTGGATGAGCTTTAAGATCCCTTCTATTCTATAATGCTGTATAGAAGTGTTTTCCTAAGAGAATACTCCACATCCCTGAACACTCCACACCCTTGCAGCTCTGCATGCTGGCTCTGTGAATGAACTTTCATATTCAGCATTAGACAGCATCTCGCAGACAATTCCCAGAGGAGGCCAGAGCTTCAGGTGCAGCTCTGTGTCTACACGTGGACAGAGGGATATGTGCCACGGTCAGTTAATGGATTAGTGCTGGAGGTTTTTGTTTTAAAGGCACCTTTCAGAACAATCTCTCTCTCATAGCCATTAGAGAAGATGCAATTACAAAGATATTCCATTCAGCCACTCACCTGTGGAGTTACATAGCCTGCTTAAGGATATTAGAAAGGAGCTACTCTTCCTACTTTGTGAAGAAGTCAATGAGCCATCAATCAAAGATAGATTCTGACTAGTCCCAAATAGCACCTCCACAAGGCAAAATATCAATTATTGATAAGGACAAAAGGCAGAGAGAGAATGGCTGAACTCTTCTCTTCACATTCATAATTAAAAGCCTAGAGCAGAGTTAGTTGTTCCAGGTGGGAGATTTATGGATCCCTCTCTTCTGTGGGTGGAACGACACAGCAACAGAGAAATATCCTGGTGCTGCCTTTTTCCTCTGAGCCATCACAGCACCTTCAGTGCTCCACGTTGGGGCTGAGTGGGTTTGGAATTCCAGCTCAGGTTGAGATACAGAAGTTTAGGCTCTGGCTGAACAATAATCTGTAGTTTTAGACTCAGCAGTCAGGGCTCAGCTCTGCCTCTGAATGCTGGTGTTTAGGTCATGACCCATCTTGCAACAAGACCAAGGTTGGGGTCAGCTGAACAGAAACAACACTTCAATTAGACATAAACATTTTATAAAAAACGAATAGAAAAAAGGAATTTGGACTTGTGAATATTTACTTACGACTGAGGAACTCCTCCAATCCCAAATCCCACCAGGCCCCTCAGCACCAGGATCCAGCTGTACACGGGAGCAAACCCACTGAGGATCCCATAGTAGAGTGTCCACAACACGCTGATCTTCAGGCCCTGCATTGAACAGGAGTTAAAAAAGAGTTTCTGCTGTAACACAAATTAACTAAGTACAAAACAGAGCTAAAAATTCCCTTTATTTCATGGGAGGTCAGTTCTGGATGTGCTTAGTTCTGCTTTGTGCCTGTGGACTCTGACATTTGTGACCATGGAATCCCAGAATGGGTTGGGTTGGAAAGGACCTTAAAGATCATCTCATTCCACCCCCTGCCATGGGAAGAGACACCTTTCACTAGCCCAGATTGCTCCAAGCCCTGTCCAACCTGGCCTTTGACACTTGCAGGGATGGGGCAGCCACAGCTGCTCTGGGCAACCTGTGCCAGGGCCATCATGCACTGAAACATCCCCACTGCAGAAATATTGGGATAAATTCCAGCAGGAGCTGCAGACTTACCGTTTTTCTCCCGTACTGGTCTGAAATGTTTCCCCAGAGGGTGGAGCTGGACATCATTCCCACAAACACCACCTGTGAAACACCAAGAAAAAATTTTCCCCTTAAACACAAGAAAAGTGAAAATCTCTGTGTGACAGCAAAGAGAACAAAACTTCCAGGAAACCAGAAAATTTCAGCTCTAACAACAGAGTGACAAGTCCAGGGGGTCATGGAATGGTTTGAGTTGGAAGGAACCTTAGAGATCATCCAGTTCTCTCTGACTTGGAGAGAGGAAGCAACACAGCACCTCTCCAGTCAGCTTTGCCATTAAAATTCCATCCAGTGACAAACCAGTCTGGCACTGGACTGGGCACTCTGGTACACTTGTTTGCTCTCTCATGGTTCCCACTGTGTCTGTGTCCAAGGGAGCTTAAATGTGAGGAGAGAGAAAGATTTTCAAGCAAGATAATCAAAAGTTACCAATCTTTATTTTCAATTAATCTAACAGTTTGAATTTTAGGATGGGTCTGAGTCAACTCATATATTTTCCTGGAAATTACATGCAACTTTGAGCCTGAAACTTCCTCGGTTCTCACTGAGTTTTATTGATTTTAAAAAAACCTCTCTCATCTTCCAAGCCAAAGGCAATCTGCAAAGGCCATGCTGAGATTTAACTTGGGGATACAAAGCATAATGTCAGGATAACACTGAGAGGAAAAGCCTCAGGGAACACAGGAGCTGTGAGTTGTTTTCCTACCGAGGTGAGCAGAGCCACCTGCCAGCTGGGCAATCGCCACTCACAGTGGAGCTGGGGAGCCAGGATGCTTAAAATCATCATTTCCATGGCATCTGCCATCTGCAGGGGGAAGAGAGAGCAAAATAAACCATTGCCTGACAGTTAGAAGGACATAGGAGTCAATAAATACACCTTGTTGGAATTTCTGTGCCATTCCCACTCCGTGGTGGAGCAAACACAGCAACAGGTTCCCTTTTAAACTCATTCCTGGTTGTTGTGTTGAGTAACTAATTTCTGATTGTTGTGATCAGTAACTCTGGCACAGGGGATTCAAAGAGCCATCCAAAGTTATTGGGGGGTGATTCCAAGGAGTCACCCAGGCTCAGTCACTTCCCCAGTGCAGATTCCAGGGACGAGCTTTCAGCTCCTTCACACATGGATTCAGTCAGAACTGTTTATTACCTTATAACTTATTCCCTCTCTCCCTTATACCTGGATTTGTATCAAACATGTTGGTAGATCATCTGTAGGCCAAATTCCACAGCTGATTTAGGATCTAAACTGTGGCACATTCCAACCTTTTACATGGATCTGAAACAGCATTTGAAATGGGGAATCAAACTGATTTTTCAAACCCTGATTTACAAGAATTTCAGAGACAAAGAAATCCACCGGTTGTTCATTACCCCCAAATAACAAGTTTGACTCCTTAGAATTCCTTATTTTAGAATTTCAAGTAAAATTCCTTCTTTGCTGTACATTTATCTGTTTGGAAACTCTCTGTCTCCATGATTTGAAATCCCTGAGGTTCTCTGGTGACCGTGCAATTGGTGCTGATCCCAAGTACTTGCCCAGGCTAATCCGGTGATGACAGAGAGCTTCCACTGGAACTTCCCAAATCCAATGGCTTCCACCGCATCTTCCACCATGAAAGTATCTGGAAAGAAAACAATTCCAGTGCAGGAGTGAATTCCTCCCCTAGTCAGAGCCATCCTTTGAGAGAGCCTTTGCTGTGAGTACAGCTCCTAATTAACCAGGTAACCTGTTGAGATCTCAAATATATAATTCAGCTGCTTAGTTTTAATACAGTTCCTACTCAGGAAAATCCCTGTGTTCTTCAGGAACAGTGCTAAAATCAAAATAATTCGAATTATTCCTAGAATATTTCAATCCCATAGAGGTAAATCAATGTGGCACCAGCAAATCCAGCACATGTTCAGCCTCTCACTCCTGGGAGTGATTGCTCCAGCCACTGAACTGCAGCTTCTTCTGGGGAGAAATAAGAGCTGTGCAACAGCCCCCACCCAGCAATGCTGGGAGCTGCAGGGAATGTTTTATTGCAGGGAAGGTCAACCTGGAATTATTTAAATCAAGAATTTGTCCAAGACACACATATCTTAAAGCCTATTTCTATTCAGAATGCTGAGGGTTGTTTCCCATACAGTGCCATGACCTCATTACTTTGTTTCAGCTGAAGATGCTTAGATATCTCAAATTCCTTTGCTCAAGTGCAAAAAAATGAACTGAACAAGAAAAGCACATTTTGATATTTGAGCTGTTCAAGTCTCACAGTTGTAACACTTCCAGCAGTTTAAAAAGGATATTCCCCGCAGAAAAGCTTTGTCTGGCTCAGAGCTGCCCATCCTCACTCAGCAGAGCCCAAACCCACAAACCAAGAGGAAATCAAACAAAATCCAGTGGATAAAACAGAGCAGAGATGTTCATAAATAAGATTAATAACATCCTACCAAATCATCACCTGCCTTGTGTAAGACAAAGTCAATACTTCTCATCTCTCCCAAACCAGCGCTGCCTCCAGGCAGGGAACAGAGGCTGGGATGCCCATTCCTCCTGTCCCTCTTGTCCTCTAGGAAAGGAGAAGATGGGAACACTGCAGATTCATCTCAGCCTTGAAGGAGAGCCAGGTGTACCTGCTCCAGCAAACCTGGCAATGTTTTGGGGGCAGGATCAGTTCTAAAGCAACTAAGAAATAGTGGTGACTGGATCTACAACTCCTAAAAGGGTCTGGTACTGGGGATACAAAGCCAAACACATGGAGCATCCACAGAGAATGGGGTGATTAAACCAAGATTTCCAGGTGTAACATATTTTGCCTATATCATTATTTCCTGCTTTTCTCTGGGGGTCTATCACTTCTCCAAAAACCAGTGTATCCACCTCGGTTAGATAAAGGGGCCACACCTTTCCCCTGGCAGGAAAACCAGGGACCTACTCACCATCCGTGGGGTTGGCAAATTCCTTTGGCACTGCAGCTCCATCCTCCAGCTCCACAGGTTCTAACTCTGTCCTGACCCCCTCAATCTGCACCTCGTGCTCTCCTGAAATTCCATCCTCATCCGACCTGGAGCTCTCCCCGGTGCGGCGAAACTTCACCACCCTGAAACCAGGAACAAGGATTAACACTTCCATGGGCTATTCCAGGAGCTGGGCTTGGTTAGTCTGGGGCCTTAAAGATCATTTGGTCATCCCTCTGCCATGGGCAGGGACAGCTTCCACTAGACCAGAGCTCCATCCAACCTGGCCTCGAACATTCCAGGGATGGAGCAGCCACAGCCTGTGCAGGTCTCTCTGGATCCGTCCCTTCCCTCCAGGATGTGACCCCATCCCAGAGCTCAGTGTCACCTTGCTGAGGGTGTCCCTGATCCAGTTGGAGTTTCTGCATCTTCCCAACTGTAATTTTGGAGGTGATGGATCCCCACAAAGGCAGAGACTGCTCTGAGAATCACAAATCTGAGCAGAAAACAACCTGCCCCATTCCTCAGTGCAGCAAATCAAAATATACATTTATCACTCAGGAATATATGAAACAAATGGACACAGATGAAGGAAAAAAACCCCCAGGGATATTTTCTGTTCCAGACTTGCAAAATCCTCCACTGCTGGGACATCTCAGGGAGCTGCTGCATTTATTGGCAAGATCTCCCAGCACAAAACACCTGATTACACCTGCACTGGGAGGCACTTTGGAGCATATTCCTGGGTTCTATTTTAAAAAATGGGAAAAGCAGTCCAATAAAATAATGTGTGATTCCTTTTCCTGACAAGCTCAAGGCATCCTAACTAAGGATCTGGAAATAACTGGAGTTAGTGGCCATCTCCCAACTTATCAGGAGTGTTATGGGACAGTTTGCTCTGTCATTGACACGAGCTCATGAATATTTAACACAAACTTTAAACATTCATTCCCTGCCTTGCAGAGCCAAGGGTTTATAAATAGGAATATGTTGCAAAAGCACCTGAGAACGGAGCACTGGGAGAAATGGGGTTGGTTTTAAAGGAAACACTTGGCATTGAGTGAAAGGGAAGGAAACCCCGGGGTTAAAGGCACAACGGTTTTATTACTTTTTTTTTTTTTTGTGCCCAGATCCAGCGACCACATCCCAAAGGCAAAGAGTTCCTGGCAAATATCAGCCTTTTCCTTGTGCAGCAGCGTTTGCCTCTCCAGAACCCCTGGGAATGTCGCTGGTCCTCCCCAAAAGCCCCTTTGCAGGGCAGGTTCTGCTCCGCAGTCGCTCCCGGCAGGAGGAGGAGGATGGGGAGGAAGAGTCTCCACAGCGTTATTTACAGATAAACCCCCTGCAAAGGCGATTCCTACCTTCCCTCTCCCAAAAGCCCTTGGCACTCGCACGGTTTTATCCCACCTCTCCTGATTTTTACCCCCATGCAAAGGAGAAACCCCCCCAAATCGAGGGAATTTATGTAATGAACGGTTCCTGCATCCCTGGGGATGCTGAGCCCGGGCAGCACAGCGGGAAAATGGCCTGTTTCCCGCGGCCTAAGCCCCTTCCCGGCAGAATTCCCGTAAACCCGGCGGGATTCCCGCTGTCCCCGCGGGCGGAGGGACAGGACCCCCCCGGCTACTCACGGGAGCTGCCGGAGCTGGAACAAATCCTCCTCCATGGCCGGGCGGGGCGGCTGCGCTCATCGCTCCCGCATGGCGGGGTCGGGATCGGGATGAGCGGGATCGGGATGAGCGGGATCGGGATGAGCAGCGGGAGCGGGATGCGGGAACGGCAGGAGCGCCGGGAGAGGCGGGATGGGGCTGGACAGCTCCGGCGGGAACGGCCGGGCCGCGCAGCCGCTCGCTCGCTCGCTGGACTCGGCTCAGCCGAGCACAGCTGGGCTCAGTTTGGCTCGGCTCGGCTCGGCTCAGCCGGACTCGGCTGGGCTCATTTCGGTTAGGCTCGGCTCAGCCAGGCACAGCTGGGCTCGGCTTGGCTCGCCTGCGTTGGGCTCAGCTCGGCACAGCACGGCTCGGCTCGGTTTAGGTGGGCAGGGCTTGGCTCAGCTCGGCTCAGCGTGGCCCGGCTCGGTGTGGCACGGCTAAGCTCAGTTCGGCATGGTTTGGCTCGGGCAGGTTCGGCTTGGCTGAGCTCAGCATGGCTCTGCTCCGTTTGGATGGCTCAGCTCAGCTCAGCTTGGTTTGGCTCAGCTGGGCTGGACTGTGCTGGGCTCAGGTCAGCACGGCTGGGCTGGGCTGGGCTGGCCTCAGCACGGCTCGGCTGGGCTGGGCTGGCCTCAGCTTGGCTCGGTTGGGCTCAGCTGGGATCAGTTTGGCTTGGCTGGGCTGGGCTGACCTGGATTTACCATGGCTGAGCTGGGCTGGGCTGGGCTGAGCTTAGCACGGCCCGACTCGGTTTGGCTCAGCTGGGCCCGGCCCAGCCGCGGTTCCGTGTTCCTGAACAGCCCCAAAGGCTCCTTTTAAAGGTGGTCTCGGGGTCCCGCAGCACTGTTTGGGATGTTGGCTCGGGCCATGGAACTCCTGCGGGTCGAAACCCCTGTGGGGTCCAACCCCCTCCCCCAGCCCGGCCCAGGGTCCCCGCGCCCGTGTCCCCAAGTGCCACCTCCGGGGCTGTCACACCCCCCGGGCTGGGGTGTCCCCGGACGGCCCTTTCCAGGACGTTTTTCCCGATATCCAACTGAACCTCCCCCGGCGCCACCGGAGCTTTGGCACAGGGCGGTCCCGCCACTGCCCCGGGGCTCTGAGCCCCCTGCTCGGGGGCTGCGGGGCCTGGCGGGGCGGGGCCGTGGCCCGGGACATCGGTACCGGCCCGGGACACCGGAATGGGGCTGTTACACCGATACGGGGCTGCCGCACCAGTACAGACCCGGGACAGCGGTACGGGCCTGTCACTGCCGGTACCGGCCCGTCATCCCCGGTGCGGACCCGTCACACCGGTACAGGCCCGCCAGGCCCTGTGTGGGCCCGTCACGCCTGGTACCGGCCCGTCGGCCCCGGTCCGGGCCCCTCTCCCCGCTGTCCCCTCATCCCGTCCCGGGGTTCCCCCCGATGCCGCCCGCGGCCCTCCCGCCCCCATGGCCGGTCCCCCGCAATAACCGCTCCCCCCCGCGCCGCTTCCGGTGCCGTCGCACTCGCCCGGTCCGCCCCGCCCGCCGGTCCCCCCCGGTCCGCCCGCCCGCGCGTCTGCGTTCCGGCGCGGCCATGCTGGGGCTCGGCGCGGACGGGCCGGTGCGGCGGCTGCTGCGGGCGGGGGAGGGGGCCAGGTGTGAGGGGAGGGGACAGGAGGGACGGGAGAGGGGGCCAGGGGTGACAGGAGGGGGTCGGAACACCGATGAGGGGGCCGGGGAGGCTTGGGGTGGTCGAGGCGAGCTCTCGGCCGAGCCGTTCCCTTTTTCCCTTCGCTTCTCCCTTTCCCTTTTCTCTTCCATTTCCCCTATTCCCTTCTCCCCTTCCCTTCTGCCCTTCCTCTCCCCTTTCCTTCTCCCCCTCCCTTTCTCCCTTCCCTTTCTCTCCTTCTTTTCCCCAGCTTCCCTTTCTCCCCTTTCCTTTCCCCTTACCTTCTTCCCTTCTCCCTTTCCCCCTTCCCTTTTCTCCCTTGTCGCTTTCTCCCTCTGCCCTTCCCCTGTTCCCCTCCCCGGCCGGCCCGTGGCCGTGCCCGTTCCCATGTCCGCGTTCCCGTTTCCAGGCACAGGGTGATGCGGCACTGGGGTGTCGTGGGGGGCGCGGCGGCGGCGCTGGCGGCGGGGCTGTACGTGCTGTGGGGGCCCATGGGCGGCAGGAGACGGCGCCGGAGAGGTACCGGGAATGGGAATGGGGGGACAGGGAATGGGGGGGGGGGTGGGAATGGGGCTGCTGAGTCGCTCAGCCCATGTGCTTCTGTCTTCTACACCTCGGCACGGCACCTGTTTCTGTTTTGCACTGCCAGAGGGCAGGGTTATAGAATCGTAGAATCAGCTGGGTTGGAAGGGACCTTCGAGATCATCGAGTCCAACCCTTGATCCACTACCACTGCGGTTACTAGACCATGGCACTAAGTGCCACATCCAGTCTCTTTTTAAAAATCTCCAGATGGGATACTGGGAAGACATCCTTCCCTGTGAGGGTGGTGGGGCCCTGGCACAGGTTGCCCAGAGAAGCTGTGGCTGCTCCATCCCTGCAAGTGTCCCAGGCCAGGTTGGAGCAACCTGGTCTCGTGGAAGGTGTCCCTGCCTGTGGCAGGGGGTGGGACAGGGTTATCTTTAAGTCCCTTCCAACCCAAACCAGTCTGGGATTCTATGAGATAACAAATAAGACTGAAATAATGTAATTTTCACGCAATTATAGCACCTAACACAACATTCCTACTGACAGATGGTATGTTTTTCCCAGACTTCACGTTGTAACCGCTTACACTTCTCTATGCAGGGCTTGTCCCAGGCCTCCTGAACCTGGGAAACACGTGTTTCATGAACTCCCTGCTCCAGGGCTTGTCCTCCTGCCCCTCCTTCATCAGGTGGCTGGAGGAGTTCACAGCCCAGTATAGGACAGAGCAGAGCAAGTCCCAGGAGCACCAACACCTTTCAGTCACTTTACTGCAGCTCCTCAGAGGTATTGGAATGTTTTCCTCTTGTGGTAAACTAAGAATAAAATATTTACCATAAACATTATAATTTTTAGCCTTTTCTCCCAAAGAAAGAAGTTCCTGTGGTTTTATTCCCTGTTTAATTTCCCTCTGTAATTTTGAACCCCTTGGCCAAGCTCAACCACCTTTCACAGAGGGGGAGAATTCTATAAAAAAAGGAATCCTTAGCAAAGAATTTAAGCATTTTTTTCCAAGATTTAAATTTTCCAAAAAATCTGGACTATTAAATGAGATACTTTGGATGATTTTGGATAAGAATATTAAAGCCTCTGAGCTCTAGGTGACTCGTTTCAGACTTGTCCCTGTGCTATATTCATCTTCAAAATGACCCATTGGCTCTCCCTGGCTTCTCTCACAGGGGTTTGGTTTAAAGGAAATCCCTTGGAAGTTCTGTCTTGGGATGTTCCTATTAAAATGGTGCCAGTTAAGATGTGCATTGAGCTGCTGTGGGGATGAGGGGGCTTTAACTTGGGGTTTGTGAGCTGTGAAATAGCAATTTCCCCCTGTTTCTGGCTCCCCTGACATCTGTCCGTGCCCTGTCCCCAGCTCTGTCCTGCCAGGAGGTGACAGAGGATGATGTCCTGGATGCCAGCTGCCTGCTGGAAGTGCTCAGGATGAACAGGTGGCAGATCTCCTCCTTTGAAGAGCAGGTGAGTCAGGGAACATTCCTGGTCTTACCCCTGACCAGGGATAATGGACCTGGAGCTCTGGGACCAGCTGCCCTCGGTGTCAGAGCTGAGTCCTGCTTTAAAAAGGGATAGGAAACAACCACGGGATTGAGGGATGGGATTGCTGGAATATTCCTCATGGAAAGCCTGCCTGCTTCCAGACCTCAGGATTACCTTCAGACTTGTGACAGCAGAGACAGGAATATTAAACCAGATTAAACCAGCAGAGATCCAGCCCTACCTTCCCTATGGCTGATGGATCTGTGCTTTGCTTCCAGGGATGGACTCCACTCACATTTCCCAATTTTCTTACTTGTACCATCCAAGATTTCTAACCTTTCCAGGATTTCTATTCCTTGTCAGCCTTTCCAGCCTTGGGTGCAGTTGGTCAATGAACTCCATCAATATCTCACTCATAAAATACATTCTGTATTTCCAAGGATAGATTCCAATTAAGCTTTTATTGAATTCAAGGAAAACAAGAATTTGAGCTTAAATTCTTTTTTATTTTTTCCTCCAAGTGTTTTAGTTTCTTGCGAGTTTATATGGCCCAGAATATCTTTAATACTCTGTGCTGTTACAGAGGTTTTTGGCACAACAGGTGCACAGTGGTTGTAATTAATATATTTTATATATTTATGTATTTATTTATATACTATTATTATTTATTTATATACTATTATTTATTTATATACTATTATTAAGTGGTATTATATATATTTATATCATACAGCATTATTTAGTAATATTTATTATATATTTATATATTTATATTACATTAATAAATACATAAGGTGGGCTCTGAGCTGTGATTTTTCCCTGATTTCCCGGGGTATTTCAGCCCTCCTGGGGTGTGTTCTGAAGTGTTTTGGTTCTCACTGTGTTCCCAGGATGCCCATGAGCTGTTCCATGTCCTCACCTCTTCCCTGGAGGATGAACGGGACCGGCAGCCCCGGGTGACCCACCTGTTTGATGTGCACGCCCTGGAGGTGACTCCTTTCATTCCATCAGCAGGAGCAGTTCCTGGAATCTGCCTGGATTCCCAACTGTGCCAAGTGTCTGCTTAGAAGCTCAGGATATTTTTATTATGTTCACAGAGCTGCTCTTTGATAGAAATTAATGCATATGTCAGGCAATTTAAAGAAAATGTCTTTGAATTTACACTGATCCCACTTTCCTGAGGGTTTTGCATCCCTAAATCCACTAAATGTAGGGATTTAAATACTAGCACAGAGCAGGAGTCCATCTCAGCAGTTACTCTTATAATGAAAAACGCTTGAAAACTGCAAAATGGACATTTATGGAGGTAAAATTTATCTTATCCTCCAGTTCAGCGATAAACTTGATGGAAACTTTCTATCTCTTTTTGCCTAAAATATATACAAAGATATATAAAATCTCATATTTTAGTGCTCTGAGGCATAGAATTCTGTAGATTAATTATTCATTTTATTAACAGTGTAAATTATAAATTTGTTTTGTGCCAGGTTTTTTTGTTCTTCAAATAAAAAGAGCCACTAAAACTCCCACAGTTGTTCTAATGCCAGAAAAGCCAATTAGGGATGAAATAGAAACACATTTAATTGTTTTTAAAGTTAATGAAATCTTTTTATCTTCCTCTGTAGCAACCAGAAACAACCCCAAAGCAAATAAGCTGCAGAACAAGAGGTAGGATTTTATCTATTCTGGAATATGAATATTCATAGGGGAGTTGCTGAGTTTATTAAGGGAATAATATTCATTGTTCTTTGTCTTTATGGGGCTGAAATACACCTCAGAAATATAAATAAACCCCCATTAATTATTAGCAGTGGGCCAGAACATGCTTTGGAGCAGTTAATTTTGTTACTGTGGGGCAAAAATGTGGAATTAGACTGATGAACATGGATGTATGGAAAATAAAAGGGTAATTGCAACTTTGTGTTGCAGGATCTCTTCCCCCTGTGTCAAACCACTGGAAATCTCAGCATCCTTTCCATGGGAGGCTGACCAGCAACATGGTTTGCAAACACTGTGAGCACCAGGTACAAAACCAGCTGGTTTTATATATATATATTTATTTATTTATTCATTCAGTTGTCTATCTATCTGTCTAAAATAATTGAAGAAATAAATATATATAAATATATATATATATACACATGCACATGTATAAAATGTGTGCATGTGAAAATATCTAATATTTTATATATATGTTTTTATAATATATATTTTTATATATGTATGAAAAGGGACTTAAGTTTTCAGCTGTTTATTGTGGTGTTGGTGAGGAATGAGAATTTATCACTATTTGTCACTAAATATACTGAAGGAAATTAAGTGTGATCCACTTTGTGGGGATAAAAACTATCTCATCAAACAGAATAATAGCTGTTATCTTATATAATTTAATTAATGATTCATAATTAATAATATTACCTGACAATCCACTCCCATTGGTAGTGGTTTAGGACTCACTGTTCATTCAACAACTATTAAGATTGCAAAGGGGAATTAATTTTCAGTCCAGTTATCTGGAATGAGGAGATGGAGAAAACCTGGATAAAGAAAAGAAATACAGAAAACAAATCTCATTTATAGTTCAAACTGTAGGAGTTCATTTGTCCTTTTCCTTCTCTAAACCTTGCAAACAAATTTAAAGGAGCGGGAAGAGGCCCAGTAGTGCCTTAGGCCTGGTGTTCCTGGTGCTGTGCTTGGGAACTGGGGGGTTTGGATCCCATTCCGCCAGGGAATTGTGGACAGCACAGGGCAAATGTTCACCTGTGAGAGATTGGTTGGGTGTTTTTTCTGGCCTGACCTGAGTTCTGGCTCCCTGGATATGTGGAATGTTCTCTTGCAGAGCCCTGTGAGGTTCGACACCTTCGACAGCCTGTCCCTGAGCATTCCAGCAGCTGTGTGGGTACGTATCCCCCTGCTCCAGGATCCAGCCTGTCCCCTTGGAATTGTGGCTTTCCCTTCTCTAGTGCCTTTCTCAGGTGCTGCAGCCTCAGAGTAAATTTAGAGCTACTTTCAGGAGTTTCTTTTCCTGCCCTTTTATAATCCTGTGGTGCTACTGCAGGACCTTCTCACTGATGTGTTGGTGTAAATCACCAATGAGTACAACAAACAGAGGGACACCAGGAGGGTTTTCTATTTCTCCTGGTGACGGATTTGTCCTTCCTTGGATTTGATCACATCCCAAGGTATGTGGGAAGGTGCCCTGCAGCTGCTCTCCCAGTTCACACCTTACCCCACACGGGCTTTTCCATCCGGTGATTTCAACTGGGAATTGTTTCCATTTCTTTTTGGCTCTGATAAACTTCGAGTGCCAAAACACTGCAGATTTTGGGGGGCAAAGTGTGCAGGATATTTTCAGATTTTAACACTTTATTATTTCATTTCTGGTAGTGGTTTGTCTTCCCTGACAAGGAGACTTGCAGTTGTGGAAGTTCTGATTCCTGCCTGCAGAGTGCACTCCTGGACAGCCAGGATTGGGATTTGGACACATCTTGTGCTATTTGGATTTTGGTTTATACCATCATTGAAGATGATGTCCTTCACCCCTGGCAGTGGGGTGGGACAGGAAGGAAGCCTAAATGCAATTAAAAGCTGTATTTCTCCTGTGTAGAGGCTCAGAGAGCACAAAGTGACCCCTGAAATGCTGGAACTAGAGAAAAATAGGAGAGGAATCTGTGATTTAAAACCCCAGTGAAGGAGTCACACAGGGAGTCACAGCTGTTCTTACAGGCTTCCATGGAAGCCAGGAAAACAGGCTTCCATGTTTTCCATGTTTAATCCAGGCTGATGAAGGATCCCCACAATTACATTATCCATCTGCTACACCCAGAGCCATTTAGGCATTTTTTTCAAGAAATAACTGTGCAATTCTGTAGTTTCTCTGGAAAAAATTATTAAAAATCCTTTCCCAAAATTCAGTGTCTGAAATTCCTGCAAGTAACTTTGGGTTTTCTTGGCACTCAGGGCCGTCCCATGACACTGGATCACTGCCTCCATCACTTCATCTCCTCCGAGTCTGTGAAGGATGTTGTGTGTGACAACTGCACTAAAGTAGGTCGTTGGAATTTCTACAGCCTTTGAGCTCAGTTTTAACCCTGCTGACACAATTCTGCCTTCAGTTTTCAGCTCCTTTTCCTTCATGACTCAAGGAAAGACTCTGACCTGCCTGGGATTTCAAATAGTTAACATGGAGTTCTTATCTCAGGGAATATTTTGAGGCTTTATTTATTACTACTATTACAAAACTTAAAAATATTTTATTCTGTAGTTGCCAGGTATTATTTAGATAGTATTTGGGATATTTATTTGTTCTGGTATTGTTTGAACACAAACAGAAACATCAGCTGGAGGTGGGGTTTGTTCTGGAAATGTTTCTGCTTGATTTTGGTTTGGAATTCTGATCCTTTAGGATAGGCCAGGAATTCTGAAGAAATTCCTAGTTGTAGTTAATGCCCTGAGCCCAGTTCTAGACAGACAATTTGCAGACCTGCACTATGATGTAGAATTGGACACAGCAGTAACCAAATGGCCTTATTTTATTTCCCTTCTGATTTCAGATCCAGGCAGAAGGAATTCTGAATGGACAGAGCATAGAAAACCAGAGAACAACATTTGTAAAGCAATTAAAGCTAGGAAAGGTAAGGCAAACTAACCCTCCAAACTTTTCTAAATCCTGTTATATAGTAACTTATTTCTTTCATGTGTTGCTTCATGTCCATTTCTTGCTATTAGACCATTGTAATGTTTCACTTCTAATAGTAAACTTGTTTGGCAAATATTTGTGGGCATTGAGGCCTCAGTTCAGCCAAACATCAAACTCTAAAGAATCTGAATATTCTACTGTTATTCAGCAAAACACTTAAATGTGAGTTTGGCTGGGTCATGCCTTGCATCAGTTCTTGATTTCATCTATTCATAACTACTTGACCTTTTTCCCCTGTGCAATCCATTAGTTATTGAGGATTAGCCCATCCCAGGAATCTCTCAAGGGTCTGAGCTATTGCCATGTCTTGGGGACGCCGTTGCCAGTGAACCCACACAGAGACAAGGGAACAGCTCAGGGATGCATTTCCTTGTCCCCTGGACTTCCCACCTGTTTGTTTGCATTTAAAATGTGTTCTGATCATCCTTTCCTGTGGGATGTTCCTGAAGCTGCCCCAGTGTTTGTGTATCCACCTGCAAAGGCTGAGCTGGTCCAACCAAGGCACTCCCCTGAAGCGACACGAACACGTCCAGTTCAACGAGTTCCTGGTCATGGACATCTACAAATACCGAGTTCCTGTGCAAAAATCCAGCCACAAAAACCCAGAGGAGACCCCTGGAACAAAGGATGGGACAGCAGTGAAACCTCCAGGTGCTCTGCCAGTAAAATATATCAAGTATTTCTACATTTCACTGAGAAAACATTCTGATGTGCAGAATGAACACAAGAGCAGCGTCTTATTGTGGATCTGTGCAGAGAGGGCAAGGAGAAATCCCTTTCCCACCCACTGTTCCAAATCTACAGTTCAGTTTTGATAATTAAATTTTATCCTACTAAATATTTAAAAAATCAGAAAACATTATAAAAGATAGCAGAGAACTCACATGTTTTATGTTCAGAGGATGAAGGAATGTTGAATTTGGAATGTACCTGGATTTTTCTTGTTAGTGGTCTGTTATAAGGCCCCAGGACAAGCAGAGAAGGAATGCTGGGAATGGTGAATTCTGGAAAAACAGTTGTAAAATCCAGCTGCAGTGAGGCTGTCCTTTAGGCAGCTCAATAATCCGTTCAGTTGGGATTTTTTAAACGTGGTAATTTTTATATTTGTCATGTAAAAACAGTCACTGCTATGCTTGGATATTGGAGTCCTCTGGATCTGGAAGGGAGTGTGATGTGTAAAGAATTAGAATAAGTAAAATACATTATCATAAGTGCTGTTATTAGCAATATAACAGTAGCATTTAAGTTAAATCACTGACTTTCTCCTTCCTCTGGCAGAAGCAGAACAAACCCCTGGTACCAAACCACTCTTCATGAATGGTGCCTCCTCCTCCTCCTCGTTTTTAATGCCCCCAGGAACTTTTCCACTTGCTGCATTCCCTGAGTGCAGGTAAGTTAGAGATTTGTACCCTGTCTGTCCTTCAAATTGTCTTCCTTTAGTCTGTCTTTGTCATGAGGCTGCAAAGGCACAGAATTTAACATCAGTCCTAGCTCCTGCCCTTGTCTCTTGGCTGATTTTTAGTAGTTCTTTTCTCTCCTATAGATCTCTTAGACATTTCTTTCAGACATTTAACAAGCTGGAGATCTTTTCTAGATTTCTTTCAAACATTCAACAAGCTTGGGATTCCTTATAGATTTCCTTCAAACGTTAACAAGCTTGAGATCCCTTATAGATTTCCTTCAAACATTAACAAGCTTGAGATCCCTTATAGATTTCCTTCAAACATTTAACAAGCTTGAGATCTCTCATACATTTCTTTCAAACACTGTATTTAACGAGCTTGATTTCAGCTGCACCTGCCATGGGTCTGCTTGGTCAATCACCCTCGAGGCTCCTCCTGATAATCCTTTTTTACAGAATCCCAGAATCGTTTGGGTGGGAAGGGACCTTAAAGCTCATTTAGTCCCCACCCCCTTGCCTTGCGCAGGGATACCTCCCACTAGCCCAGGTTTCTCCAAGCCCTGTCCTTGAACATTTCCACGGGTGGGGCAGCCACAACTTGTGCTGGAATTCCACCTGGGGAGCCACATCTTTGTTCCAGAAGCAGTCAGGGGGTGCCGCGGTGTGTTTTCCCCGTGCTGACGCTGTTTTCCCGCAGCGCCCCGCTGTACCTGTACCGGCTGATGGCGGTGGTGGTGCACCACGGGGACATGCACTCGGGGCACTTCGTGACCTACCGGCGCTCGCCGAGCCCGCGGGGGGCCCTGGCGGTGCCCGGGCAGTGGCTCTGGGTGTCGGATGACTCCGTGCGCAGGGCCAGCCTGCAGGAGGTGCTGGCGGCCAGCGCGTACCTGCTGTTCTACGAGCGCGTCCACGGCCGTGCCCCGCAGCGCGGCCCCGAGGAGTGACCGCGGGATAGCGGCTGCCCAAAGGCGGGACTACAACTCGCTCAAACTCCTCCCAGCTCCACGTGGCACCTGCTCTGCAACCCCCCCCCCCCCCCCCCATCCGAGGTTCCCCTTCCCCGGGAGTTGTGTTTTGTACCAAAAGTCGCCGCCCGAATCCGTGCGGCCCCAAAGTGTGTGTGTTAGAGAAGCATTTGTTGTGTCGGTGATTCTTGTCATCTCAGGCTTCCCAAGGCTGTGTCCCATGTCCTGACATGGCAGTTTTCCAAGGGAGATGCTCAGTCCTCCACATTTCACTGCAGGTGTTCCGGAAGGGGGAGCCCTGGGAGGGGTTGGTGGGAAGCTGCTGTTGGCAAAGGCAATGATCTAAGAAACCAAGTGCCTTGAGCTTCCTTGAACAGCTGCATTGCCACTGTCTGAGCCCACTGCATGTCCAGTGTGTCCCGGGAATGCCCCACCACCATGGGATGAACTAGTGGAATCAGATTTCCCTTGATATCCCAGCTAATCAATCTGTCAAGTCAAGCATCTCCACAAACAGCCACAATCCAAAAATTTCCCCGTTCACATAATTTTCCTCACTAGTTTAGTTATTTATACATCATAGAATCTGCTGATTCAAAGGGCAGTTTCCTTTTCCCAGGAGGTAATTTTTTTTCTCTATTAAGAGCCGAAAACTTAATTTATTGCTCCCTCCCTTTGGAATACAGCTGGAATCAGCACACAGACGTGGTTGCTAGTGATCAGTATTGTCATTTCCTTCAGCACTGTTGAATACCATTGCTTGTAGCATCGACTGCAATTTTAATGCTGTGATTTCCAAGCTGCTGGAAGTGTTCTAGACTTGCCCTTCCCATTTTAGTGCTGGAAACTGCCATTTCCCACCACTGGACTGGGCTTGGACTGGCTGGGAGTGGGAGCTGAGCTGAGCCCTTGTCTTTGTTAAGTGGAATATCAACAATAGGATCAGCACTGGTAGGCACTTACTGGTCTTGTGAAGCCAGTCTGGGAACACTGGTGTCACTGCACCAGCTCCAGGCTGGCCTGTAAATAGAAGTAAGGTGAATTCTGCTGCTCTAGACTGATGTGCAAAAAAAATAAAATCCCAAACAAAGCAAGGAAGGAGAAGCAGCAAAAATTCTCCTTTAAAATTCTCCTGCTTGTCAATCACCAGGAATAAAGTTTGTAGGTTATTTTTAGCTCTTTTCTATCCTTGTAAGCTTGGAGGAGAAAACCACTCATCAAAGCTTTTTCAGTGTGAAACAGCAGCTTAAGTTTTCAAATAACAACTGTCTTAATAGCTTTTTAGGGCAACTTTGTACCTCATGTGTTCATATTGCTGCCCAAAGCTCGGAGGTGTTTGGAGTTCCTCATAGGAGGCTCCAAACCAGCCAAAGCAGGAGTGGTAATGGATGGATATGCAAAACTATTTACACAACTCATCATTCCAGAGTATGGAGCACAATTCCTGTTCCAGGTAATGCTCATAGTACATAAATAGTGATAAATCCACTGCTGTACTAGTTCCTGGGAAGTCTCCCTGGTTGTGCTAGGCTAAAGTAGCTTGGTTTTAACCTGTTTTAAGTTATAGAAAAACAACAAGAAAGCAAACAAAAATAATCTTGAAGGATGCAAAATGCCAAAAAAATGCCCTGGCCACTGAAGTGAGAGCTGAGAGAGCTGGAGAAGGAGCCAGCCCTCCATACTGGAAGCACTGGGGTGCAGCAGGAGCTCTGTGAAGCAGTGCAGGGGATCATCTAAAACCATCACACAAAACCTCTCCCTCCAGCAGATCAACCATTGTACCTCAGAACTCCAACCATTTCCACTGCCAGCAGCGTGTACCCTGCAATATCCATTCTCAACACTCTGTTTAGAGGTTTTATCTGCATTTTGGAGTCCAGCTGAGCAGACATTTGGTTTAAAACACAGTCAAGCTGGAGGTGGGGCAGAGGATACGCACAGTGTGGGCTCTGTCTTGAATTCGTCAGGACAGGGACATAAAGTCACTTCTTACTGCACAGTCCCACGTATTTTTTCTTGCAAAGAGCTGCATTTGCCTTTGCTGTGAGTTGACTCTGGAAGCTCCCTCAAGGGCTATCAAGGGGAGGGATGAGTAGTCAGCATTTGATCCAGCTTTCTCTGTTAGGAAGGAGGGGATGGAGCAAATATCAGCACCTCAGTCCTAGTCCTGAGCTGTGCAAGATCCTCCCACAGCCCACTGTGAGCATCAGACCCGGGCAGGGGTTTGTGAGCCAACCCTCCCCTTGGAGGTCACTGGGATCTGTGTTTTCCAGCCAGCCCTCACCTTTGGAGCTCACAGGACTCTGTGAAGGTGTTTGTGAGCCAACCTTCCCCTTTGAGGTCACAGGGCTCTGTGGAGGCACGAGGCTCAAATGCTGTTGTCACAAGCTGCCATGGTGGAGAAGTTGTTAATAAAATGTAAAAAAAAAAATTAAGACCTCCAAGATGCCATCTGTGTGTTTGGGTTATCCTTGTCTCATTTTGCGTGTTATTTAAAAATGTATATTCTGGTCAAACCACTGCACTGCTGTTTGAAGTTGCGTTTTCACTTCAGGGTATTTTTGTAACTGTACAGTAGCAATAAAAAACCAAACTTATTACAAAAATCACCTGTGTGGGAATTGAAATTAAAATTATGTGTGGGAATGTCTTGAAACATAATGGAGCCACCACTGAAGGCCAGAGCCTACCCCTAATTCCAGAGTTAACACAGGGTTTGGTTTCCATTCTCACTTAGAACTTACCATTACTTGATTCCTCAAGACCTGTTGCTGCCTGGACAGACTTCCCTCATTCCAGCAGCTTCCCTATGAGCATAGTAGGGGATGGTTTTCAGAGAGTCAGGATGGGCTCCCTAGGGATAATTATTTAGGTCCATGGACATGGTCCAGCCCAGTTCTTCCCCAAAAGGTCATTTTTTTGCTGCCTGGTTTTGGTACAAAGGACCTGAGGAAGGAGAGACCCTTGTGCTTCCTTGAGCACAAGGAAGACCCTCCAGCAGCAGAGGAATTCAAGCAGACAAGAGTCACAGTGACTGAAACACTCAGCCAGCCACACTGCACTCACTGTGCTCACACCTCAGCACTCCTCCATGTCAGTCTTATTTGTACTTTATTTAAATAAAAAACCAAACAATCTAAAGCTCATTGAGAGAGAATACAGAAAGTGTCACCCGCTAAAGAGTATCAGCTTTAAATGATTACAGCTTGTGCTTTATAGTGTTTGTAAACTGTAACTCGAGGCTATGGAGTATTTTGATTTTTTAGGAGCACTAATTAGATTAAGATCAGCTGAGAACAAACTTCCTCCTGAGCAAAACAAAGGTATTATTTACCAAAAATATTTATCAGCAGCATTTCACAGAGGGAAAGCTATCTTGGCATCGAGATCAGTGGTCACAGGCTTCATTAGCAATTACCAAGTCCACTGTCTCTCTCAGTTCAGTTTGCTCATCCAGTCCCTTGGATCACCACAGCCAGTGTTTGAATGAGGAACCAACAGGTCCACCAGGAACTAAAGCTCCTGTTTTCAGTCAGAAGTCCCTGATGGGTGGATATTTCTCCTTCTGTCCCCAGCCATGACTTTCCTGAAGGTGAGGTTGACCCTGGGGGTGATGACCCTCCTCCTGGGGGGCAGGCTGTGGTACCAGTACACGTTGGTGGGGTGGTTCATCATGAGGAGGCTGCCGTGGGCCAGCTCCAGCTTGATCCGCTCCAGGCCCCGTTTCACCCCCTTCCTCCTGCAATCCCTGTGCCGGAAGATGAAATCCCTGCACGCTCCAAAGGACACAGATGCAATGGGACTGTGGGGAACCAGCTCACTCTCATCATCTCGGTGCTCCCCGATGTGGTCCAGGCCGTCTTTGTACCTGTGCACAGAGCACATTCATTAGTTCCACCAACCCCTCAACAAGTGAATGTCAACCCCTCAGCCGTTTGCCAAGTGCTGCACAAGCTTTTTTCATTTCATTTGAACCACAAGCTGCTTGATGCAAGTGGGAACCAGCTGTACCTGTTGATGAGGACAAAGTTAAAGGTGTGTCCTGTGGCCAGAGTGATTCGCTCCCGGATGCGGTTCAGGACTGGGATCCATGGCTTGGGATGGAAGGTCACACCTGAGTAAGTGTAGGACAACTCAGGGTCTCCGTAGGTCACCAGCTTCCTTGGGATGTTGTGCCACGTGCCAAATATGTGCAATTTTGTCAGGTCATCTGTTCAAACAAGAAACGAGGAGGATCAAAACCAATCCCAAGTCTGTGTTACCTCTGCACAGTCCTACATTCTCCTGGATCTGCAGCTTCTGGGAATCTCCAGACAATGAGGATGCTTATGATAACCCACAAGCTGTCATCCCTGTTCCCTGTGTTTCTGTCCCGACAAAGGTGGACACTGCCTTTTTATCCCCCTTAAATGGGATAAACAGAACCAACATCCCCATCGCATTCTGCCATTGAATTAATGTAACAGGACATATTTCATAAATTGCCTCTTCCAACAAACTCCAGCCACTACAGCAGGCCGGTGGTGGCCTCTGCCTGCCACCACCCAGTTCTCTTAAAACATCACTGAAACCACTGGACAAACACTTCCAGCGGAGCAAATCCAACCCTGCAGGGTCACACCTGCGTTCTCGGGTTCTCAGGGCCAGACTGTGCCAACACCAGGTGCCTGCAGAACCCTCCCCAGCTGTGCCCACGCCCTGGGATCGCTCTGGGACTCACCTTGGCTGGGCTGGGCAGGGAAATGCTTCCCTGGGCAGGGTGGGGGGACGTGTGGGGGCCCAAGCTGGACACAGAAGGGCTCAGGTTGGAAAGGAGCACTGGAGCTCATTCAAGCCACTCTCAGGTCTCCCAGAACACTGTCCAGGCTCCCTGGGAACATTCCCAGGGATGGAGCCTCCGGAACCTCCCTGGGCAGCTCAGGCTCCCCCACAGGGCAGGAGGTTACCTTCGAAATACTGCACCTCCTCCTCCAGCTGCTGGAAGATCTCGTCGGCCTCGGCCTTGGGGAAGAGGATGCGATAGTCACAGCGCAGCCCCTCGGCGCGGATCTGCCGCAGGGGAGGCCGGCCCGGCCTGGCCTCCTCGGGCCGCCGCCCCTGCCCGCCACCGCCCCCCGCCTGCCCGCGGGGCACCTTAACCACGAACCCATCCATGGGCGGAACCGGGAACGACGTCCCGAGGGAGGGACGGGGGCAGCAGAACCCGCGGGCCGCGAATGGCCCCGCCCCCTGTCCCGGCCGGCCCCGCCCCCTGTCCCGGCCGGCCCCGCCTCCCAGCGCACGCGCGCTGTTTTGGCGCCAAACCGCCGTCCCGCCCCCCCCCGCTGGAGCCGCCGCTGCCGCCCCTCACTCAGTCATTCATTCGCTGCCTCCCTCCCTGTCTCGCTCCGCCGCTGCCATGATCGGCCAGAGGACGCTGCACTGTTTTTTCAGCCCCGCGCCGCCCAAGAAGCGCAGTCGCTCCCCGGAGCCAGAAGGAGATGCTGAGGTAGCGAGCGGGGGGCTGAGGGAACCGGGGGGTCTGGAGAGGGGGGAGAAGGGAAAGGGGTCTGGCAGCGGCGTATGTGTGTCTGGCAGTATATGTGTGTGTGTGTGTGCGCGTGTTTATATCTGTGGGGGTTCTGGCGGCCTTTTGTGAGGGGGATATGGGGAGTAAACACCACTTCCAAATTCCCGCGCGGCTGCACGCGCGACTGAGCTGCCAGTCAAGCGGCCACGCTCCGCCGCCGCCCAATGGGCGATGAGAGACGCGCTGTCGTCACGATTGCTGGGTAGAAAACCTCTCTGCCCGCCGAGGCGAGCCAATGGAAAGGAGAGGGCGCTTTTCCGCTGGCCAATAGCGAGCGGGAGTTTTTGTCTCGCGCCTGTGGGCGGGGCGCGCGCGGCTCGGCGGCCAATGGGGGCGCGCTCGGTGTTTTGCCGCGAACGCTCCGCGTGCGGAGGGGCCGCCCCGGGGCGGGGCTTGTCCAGCCATGGCCGCGCTGATTTCGCGGCTCCGGCCGCGCCCGCTGCTCTCCCGCATCTTCCCCCTCCTCCCTGCCCGCTGCTTCCAGGCGAGCGCCGCCAAGAAGGCGAAGGCGTCGGGAGACGAGGCGGGCGCGGCGTCGTCGCTGAGCGAGGAGCAGCGGGAGCGCATCCGCAGGAACAAGGAGGCGGCGCGGCAGCTGCTGGCGCAGCGGAACGTGCCGCCGGGCTTCGCCGACAGCTGGCGGCGGCAGCTGGCCGGGGAGTTCTCCAAGCCATACTTCGTGGACGTGAGTGAGCGGCCCCCGTGCCCCTCCCCGAGCGGGCGCTGCGCCCCCCTCGGCCCCCGCTGAGCCGTCCTTTGCCCCCGCAGCTCATGGCGTTCGTGGCCGAGGAGAGGAAGCGCTACACGGTGTATCCGCCCCCCGAGCAGGTCTTCACCTGGACGCAGATGTGCGACATCTGGGATGTGAGTGGAGCTGCAGGGGCTGGGGAGGGGGATTCGGGGTCTCTCACCGTGAAAATGCAGGTTGGGTGCCCAAGCACGTTAGTTCAGTGTTTTATCCCTTAAACTTCAGTCCCACGGGATGTGGATGTTATTGTTTGTCTCACCTAACTCACAAATTCTGCCTTCCCTTTCATCTCTGATACCATAACAGGGTTTTATTGTTTTATTACCCACACAGGCAACAGAATTTCCTTTAAAAGCATAGTTGCACTTTTGATCTTTTTTCTAGTCTTACCAGCTTTATCTACTTCATAGTTTTTGGATCTTGTACATCCTTTTTTCTTTTAATTGATCTGTAATGAACTATAATTAAAAGAAGACACCGTAAGGTAATGTAATTTCCAATAAACTGTGTCAAAAATATCACAGTAAATGTGGCATAAAGCTAAAATAGGGTGAAACCTATTTGGAAAATATCTCAACAAGGTGTTTTATTGTGGCTCTGAAAATGTTGGTCTTCTACACTCAAATCATATTAATTGTATTCATAATTTTAGCAGTAAAGCTGTCTGATGTTAATCCTTCACATTAGGTGGGGTCTGTGCTCTTTAACTTGTTAATAATGAGATGTCTGGGATTAACTTCAGTTCCTGGATTTGGTTTGGGCCTTTTTTGTCTCTCTTTTAGGTTAAAGCTTATTTATAAGCCTTTTTTTTCCTACTCTTTTGGGAATAAAACTGATTTCAATTCAGTGCTAACCAAGGTCTGCTTTCAGGTGAAGGTTGTAATTTTGGGACAAGATCCATACCATGGCCCTAACCAAGCTCATGGGCTCTGTTTCAGTGTCCAGAAGCCTGTTCCACCTCCCCCCAGGTAGGACAATTAGCAAAATCCCTTTTGGTCACAAATTATTTGCAGTTCTGTGTTGCTCAGAGCTGGGAGCCAGAAAATTGATGTGAAGAGTTGTGCAACTACTTAAATTTGAATTGTGCATTGACTGGAAAAAAAACATCACTGCAAAATATGGGTAATTCTGTATAATTTGGTGATATTCTGGATGTAAGTTTGCATTTCCACTTGTGCTGAGACCTCATTAAGATTCCAGCCAGACACACAAAGGGAGTCCTCACTGCCCTGCCTCTACAAATGGCTTTATTATCTTAAATAATAAGATTAAAATCAATACCTTCTTGCCTGGTGTAAGAGCAGTAAGTGGTGCTGCTTGGTCTTGTCTTTAAATATGAATGTAAAAAAAAAATTATGGTGTTTTTTGTTTGCAGTTTAGAAAATATTTACAGGGAGCTCTCTACAGACATCGAGGGCTTCACTCATCCTGGCCATGGGGATCTGACAGGCTGGGCCAAGCAAGGTGAGCTCAGAGACACTCAATGATCTGGTCACTGTGGAGCAGAAAAAAAGCCAGTCTAGAAAACAGACCTGTGGCTGGAAATGATCCATTTGTAGGATAGAAAATCAGTTCTGAGTAACTGTTGTTTGGCAGGTCCCTTAGAATGAAAATTGAATTTGTTTCTGAAGGGAAACTGGAAAAAGCAGTTAGAATTCTAAAATCCTAGAATGGTTTGGGTTGGAAGGGATTTAAAGCTCATCTTGTTCCACCCCCTATCATGGGCAGGGACACCTTCCCCTAGCCCAGGTTGCTCCAAGCCCCGTATAACCTGACCTTGGACACTTCCATGGGTGGGGCAGTCATAGCTTTTCTGGGAACCCTGTGCCAGCCCCATCTTCTCAGCTCTCCAGTCTTCCAGGTCCCTATGGATCCATCCCTTTCCTGCAGGATGTGACCCCACAACACAGCTCAGTGTCATCAGCACCTTGCTGAGGGTGCCCTCCATCCAACCTGGCCTTGGACAATTCCAGGGCTGGATTAACACTTGATTTCTTGTTTCCCCCCCCTGTCCATGTGGTGTATTTCCCAGGAGTGCTGCTGCTCAACGCTGTGCTCACTGTGAGGGCTCACCAGGCCACATCCCACAGGGAGCGGGGCTGGGAGCAGTTCACGGACGTCGTGGTGTCCTGGCTCAACAAGAACCTGAACGGGCTCGTGTTCATGCTGTGGGGAGCCTATGCCCAGAGGAAAGGCAGCTCCATCGACAGGGTACAGCCTTTCCCTGATTTTCCCTCAGTTTGGTGGACACTAGAGGGCACTTTCCTTACAGGACTGGGAATTTTGCCTGCCTGAATTCTGTGAATTGAGTGACCCTTCTGCTCCAGCTTAGCCTTTTCCAGAATTGAGCAAGCGAACTGGAGCAAGTGTAACCTCCTGTTGTCAGCAAAGTGTCCCACTGGGGACAGAGCTGTTTTTCCTAGGAAAAGGCTCATGAATCAGCGTGAAATTTGCTATTGGGAAATGACTGGGGCATTGCTGCTTTACACAGTCCATCTCTGCTCAGTGGGACAGAAGTCTCAGCCTTCATGGCTGGTTCTCTGGTGTCAGGCTGGTATTGGAGGAGGTGTAGAGGGGAAGTCACATTTGGGTGGTGCAGGAGGAGGAGTGGAGGGGAAATCACATCTGCCCGGGGCAGGAGCAGCCAAAAACATGCAAATCTAACGGGCGGTTTCCTCCAACGTTCACAGAAGCGCCACCACGTCCTGCAGACGGTTCATCCCTCGCCCCTCTCGGTCAACAGAGGGTTTTTTGGCTGCCGGCACTTCTCCAAGACAAATGAATTCCTCAAGAAATATGGGAAGAAGCCCATCGACTGGAAAGCACTCTGAGCACCTCCTGGGCGTCAGGATTGAGAGCAGCCCCTGTGTCAGGGGTTGGCTCATTTCTCAAAAACTTCTGCTGACCTGAGAATTGTTCTTTGGATGTTGATCAATGAACAAATGCCTAAACTTTCATTTTATATATATTCTAAAATGTTTATTTTTTCAAGAGCACGTTGGAGTCCTTGATAGGCAAGTATGCTCTTGGAGTAGGTCTCAGCTTCATTTGGAGCAAAAAAAATGCCCAAACACCAGAGTTCTGAATCAATTTGTGGTTGTTGTAATGGGAATATTTTTTCAGGCTCTGGTGAAGGGATGTCACTTCTTACGGGTGAAGCTGCTCAACTTTTGTACATGCCCTGCTGCCTCCTGCCTCTTTGCCTCCCAGGCAGATCCAGGTTTCCTCTTTGGGGGTTTGGAGCTGACTCCCTGTGAGGAAAAGAAAGATGCTTTTGGTTTTAGCTTTTTTCTACAGATTTGTTACAAAAATGGCCTCTTGGGGCTGTAAAGACAATACACTGTCAGGAGTGTTACTTGGTGTATCCATACTCTAAAGATTTTGGGATAAATCCTCCCAGTAGCCAAGGGAAGGCTGTGACCAAGGCTCTGGTCATGCTCTTGAGTTTTTTGTTGCCATTTAGAGAGGAAAATCAGTTTTTAGGTTCTTCGTTGGTGTGTAGATCACCTGGATGATGGTGAGCTGTGCTGACCATGAACCTGGGGGTACCTGCTGATGGCAGCAGCAAAGATTTGTTCATCAACATCTCCCAATTGATGGGCTGATCGTTTCAAATTATTTCAGATATTTTAAAGTCTTAGAGGGAACTTTGTGTTTTGCCACCTTAGGAGCAAATTAAAGTTTCCAGCTACTGTTAGCAATAACTCTTGGGACTTCCAGGATGAAGTGATGGACTTCACAGTCCTGGGTTTCCAGCTCATCTTTGACTTTGTAGTTCCTTTTAAAGGAAGTGAAGTGCCCTTTTTGTTTGGATATTACATCAGTTTTTATAGAGTATCCCTGTAAACCTTCCTTTGGTATTTGCTCTGAGGTAACACTATCAACAGTGAAGTTTACACTGTCTGTGGCCTTGCTGTATATTTTGTTTGCTTGGTTTTTTTCCCCAGTTTGTTTTTTTTTAAATAAAACTGACATTGTTTATGTGGTGTTAGATTGGGAGGAACAACAACACAGGGAGGGAGGGAGGCTCTGGTTCTTCAGCGGGTGGAAGGGGAGTCCCTGCTCCTCTCAGGGAGATAAACACAGGAGCTTGTCCTTTTCCCTGTCCCCATGACCAGGCACAGGGCCAGGGCACCTTTGTCCCCCAAGGATCGGGTGTCCTGGGCCCTCCCTCCCTCTTTCCACCCTCAGCTCCAGCAGAAGTTTTCCAGACACGTTAGCGGGGAAATATTTGTGCTTGACGTGACTGTCACGTGTGAGACGCCACTGGAACACCCCGGGGGGGCCTGGGCCGTGCTTCCCCCGCGGAGTGGCCCTGGCAGCGGGTGGGATTCGGCCTGGGCGGGACAGATGGACACAGGGAGTGATCACTGAGAGCAGCGTGACCGGGAGAGCAGCTGGAATTGTCTGTGTTGGTGTGAGGGGACACGCAGGTCGGCACCGATGGTGAGTGACCTTTCCCGGGGCTGAGGGGGCTGTGGTGGTTTTCACTCCCTGCCATCCCCAGTTTGATGGGGATGATCGACCCCACTTGTAGAGATTTGTGGGTTCCATTAAGGCCCCCCCATCTCTGAGGGGCCAGGCTGGGGGTGGTGGGTGGCCGTGCTGCCCTCCTGAGGGTGCTGCCAGTGGCTGGGGGGTGGGAGGCCATGTCAGCCCCTCAGAGTGGGGCTGCGCCCCCATTGCCCCCTCACAGCTCCTCCTGCTCCAGTGGGTGCCCCCTTTATCCCTCACAGCTCCCCCTGCTCCTGTGCCCCTGTAGTCCACTCACAGTTCCCCCTGCTCTGGTGCCCCCGTCACCCCTCACAGCTCATGTACCCCCATTATCCCCTTACAGCTTCTACTGCTCTGGTGCCCTCATCATCCCTTCACAGAGCTGCTCCTGTGCCCCCATTGCCCCCTCACAGCTTCCCCTGCTCTGAGCAGGAAAAACAGCTCTGGCTGAGCCTGTGGTCAGCCTGGTAATGCCTGGCTTGGCACTGTGGGGGCTGTGGGGTGGGGAGGAATGGGGAAGGGGCCGTTGCGTTTGGGGGCTTACTGCCGTGACTCCAGCTGATGAGGGGCTTGGGTTCTCCATGACTGAGGTTCTCCCCCTCTCCCAGGGCTGGTGAATGCTACTGGTTGCCCTTCTCCTGCTGCTGTTGGTGCTGCTCATTTGGGCCAAAATGTCCAACCTTCCGTGCAAGGTGGAGGAGAAGCTGGAGCAGACCCCAGAGCAGTCTTCCGCAGCTAAGCCCCCATCCCAAGTGAGCCCGCCGGACACCCACCCACCACCAAGGGCCACCAAAGCCGTGGCCAGGGAGCAGGAGCAGCTGGCCGTGTACAACCCTGCTGCCCTGCGCCGCCCATCCCTTGCCAAGTTTGTGCTGGGCTCCTTTGATGACAACTCCGATGATGAGGTGATGACCACGGCCTTCAGGGTGGGCCGGCGGCGCAGCAGCCTGGCTGGGGTGGGGGCCACCATCCCCGAGTCCCCCGCTGTGAACACCTCTCTGGAGCCTCCCAGGGGCATCAGGTACGGTGCTGGGGCTGAGAATGCGGCGGGATGGCCAGGCTGGAGATGGTGGATATATTTCTCAGGGAACCTGGTACTAAAATTGGGGTACACATGCTTCTTGAGTCCCCCAAGTCGATGTCCCACTCCAACTCCCTTTGGGGCAGAACCCCAGGGAGAGCTGGCGTCCCCAAGCGCTCTGTGACAGCAGCACCATGTGCATGAGCATGGCAACGACCAGGGCAGGAGGTGCTTCCCCAAAATCGCTGTTTTGGATGTTAAACAGGATGGAAGGGCCCCAGTCCTGCTGCCAGGGTCACTTTGCTTCTGCTATGGGGCGATGCTAAGACACTCTTGGTATTGTATGTGGGGAAACACATCCCCGCAGGACTGGAGTATGTGGGATGCTCCTGTGCTGTTCCTGCAAGTCTATGAAAGTAGCTCTTTGGTGTTTTGTGATGAATTAATGAGAACTAGATGAGCTTTGGGCAAATTCACAGTGACTTTTCCCAGTACTGTCAGGGCTGTGGGGCAGCTCTCTGCTGGTCTGCACCAGTCAGCTCCCATGGGAGCGCAGCTGAGGGCCAGAAGGAACAACTGGAAACCAAGTTCTGCTGCCCAGCTCCTCTGGCTTCTCTGCTTGGGTTAAAAATAACACCTCTTTGGCTGTGGGGACATGTTATGACACTCGACAGCCTGGGAGTGGCTCTTGCTGTGCTGGGTTTGGGGTGGGCTCACAGAGCTGCCAGCGCTATCCCTGCTGCTTCTCTGTGCTTCCACATACAAGGAATGTCCTTATGTCCTGCCTGAGTCATGTTATAGACAGGGTTGTTGTGGTTTTCAGGAGGGGATGGGCTTTGGTGGGTTTGGGGCTGAGGGAGGGCAGATAAACCTGTCACTGTCCGATGGGGTGCTCCAGCTACTCAGAAAATACCCTGAGTGCAGGCAGAGACTGGGACATTTGCCAACATCCCAGAGGGGTTTGCATGTATCCTCTTAAAATAAATGTGCCAAGTGCTACTTGTACAAAATCTGCTTGTCTGAGGGGGTTCCAGGGGTGGTCCTCCCTCCTTTGTTTATTTATAGCTCACTTATGGAATAACAGCGAAATATCTGGTTGAGCTATGAGGGAGGATGTGAACCTGCTTTAGAACTAGAAGTTGCTTAAAACTCTGGGCAGAGCCATGGGAAGGCCCAAGCCTGGCTGCACCTCTCAGAGGCTGGGTGCTTGTGCCATGGGGTTTGGAACATGCCCTGTTCAGCCTAGAGGCGTGGCTGTGGGTTCACTGGGGTGGCTGTGGGCTCATTAGAGTGGCTGTGGGCACACTGGGGTGGCTATGGGGTCAGTAACAGCCATCACATCCCACTGCAGGCCCAGCATGTCTGGGACACACCTGCCGAAGCCGGGCCATGAGCACAGGAAGATGGATCTGCAGCGAGACTTCTCTGTTGCCTCCCCGGCAGAGTTCGTCACCCGCTTTGGGGGCAACCGTGTCATCGAGAAGGTCTGTCCCCACACGCCCCTGCCTGGAACTGGGGGGGGGTGTCACTGCTTTTCACAGGGACACCCTTGAGCACTGCCCAAGTGTCCCATGTCCATTGGGCTCAGACCGATGGCAGCCCAGGGCAGCCCAAAGCTGTTCATCGCCCAGCTTCTCATGGGCTGGGAGAGGGAACACCACACAGAGGCTTTGGCTGGTGGGCACAAACAGTGGCTGAAGTCCCATCCTTGGTTATCCCCCAGACATAGGGATGCTGCTGAGGAGCCTCCTGCTCTGCCAGGATGTACTGTCAGGAAGTGCCCGGTTAACACATCCACCCTACTTTGCCCCACACCCGTCGCTTGTCCCCTTGCTGCCATCCCTGGGGGCCATACTCCCAGTCCTGCACCCCAGCAGCAAGGAGAAGGTCCACCCTGCCACCCCCTGTCCCATCCCCAGGTCCTCATTGCCAACAACGGCATTGCTGCCGTGAAGTGCATGCGCTCCATCCGCCGCTGGGCATACGAGATGTTCCGGAACGAGCGCACCATCCGCTTCGTGGTCATGGTCACCCCTGAGGACCTCAAGGCTAACGCAGGTAATTCCTGGAAGCATCCCAGGAGGGAAGTTCCCTGCCTGGGGCTGAGTGGGGGCAGCTCTTTCCTGCCTGGGATGTGAGGGATCTGCATGGCCCAGGGTCACAGACTTTCCTCCTGTGCAGTCACATTTGGGAGGAAGTAATTTTCCTCCCCTCCAGCCTTGCCAGGGTGGAGGATTTGAGGGGGAGGTGCAGCTCATGGGACTGGCTCCCAGCACCCCCACGTGCTGTCTTGCAGAGTACATCAAGATGGCAGATCACTATGTGCCTGTCCCTGGTGGGACCAACAACAACAACTACGCCAACGTGGAGCTGATTGTGGACATTTCCAAACGGATCCCAGTCCAGGTAGTGGGCCACTCCTGTGTCTCCCGCTTCTTTACCAAGGGAAGCTGCTGGGCAGAGGGGACACCCCAAAATGGGTGGTGTCCCTGTGTGCCGAGGAGCTGGGCACAGCGTGTGGCCAATGGGAGATCCAGCACAGGGGTAACATTCCCAATGCTCCTTCTCCATGTGCCAGGCGGTGTGGGCTGGCTGGGGACATGCCTCGGAAAACCACAAGCTGCCAGAACTCCTGCAGAAAAACGGGATAGCTTTCCTAGGTAAGGTCTCACTGCTTCCCTGTCCTGGAGGGAGCAGCAGGTGTTGGGTTGGTGTGGGCACACATTCTCGCTCCCAGGGACACTGCACTGGGAATGCCCCTTTGGTGCCTCTGGCATGCCCACCCTGCAGAGTGGCAGACCCCAGGCTGGTTTCCTGCAACGTTCCCAGGAATCCCACTGTTTTCTGAGTTTTCCCTGTAATTCTCGAGCTGATGCAGTGTTCATGGAGGAATGTTAGGTGGGAGTAAACCTTATGGAATTCCCAGCCAGGGTCAGCCTGGGCTCCCCTTGGAGAAGGGTTGAGCTCCATCCTGAACTGGGAAGTGGGTTTGGGGGTGTTTCCCATGCCTCCACTCCTTGCGGGAGGGCTGGTTGTGCTGACTCAGTGGGGAGCAGCTCCCTGCAGCCTCCATATGATGGGAATGGACCTATAGGGTTGGGCTGACCGCCTCACCCCTTCCCTCCTCTCTGAAGGTCCCCCCAGTGATGCCATGTGGGCGTTGGGGGACAAAGTTGCCTCCACCATCGTGGCTCAGACGCTGGAGATCCCCACACTGCCATGGAGTGGGAGCGGTAAGAGCCCCTCACAGCCCTCACATCCTCCCTGCTCCCCCACTCCCTCTCCCTGCCTTTCTTTGCCCCCCAAACAAACACCAGGTTGGGGTCCCTGGCCTGGCTGGCTGCAGGTATTGGGGACCCCACTGCAGCTGTTGGTTTGGGCAGAGGGGTTTCTGGAGATGGGATGCATGGAAATGGGAAATGGTGTGTGCCAATGCAGAATCTCCAGCATTCTGGGCACAGCCAGGATGCCCCACCAGCTGTGCCACCCTGTGGGTGACCATAGCTCTGGTCATGCCTACAGGTCTGATGGCCCAGTGGTCTGAGGAGGATGAGAAGCATCAGCAGATGATCAGCATCCCCCTGGAGACGTACGCACAGGGCTGTGTGAAGGACCTGCAGGAAGGCCTGGAGGTAACACTGAGCCCATGGGCAGCTGGTTGTCTCTTGCTCACCATGATTTCTCCTCAGAGCCTGCCTGCCCTGGCCCTTGTGGCCTCCAGCACATGTGACAGTGACACAAGGCTGTGGCAGCAGCAGTTTGTCACTCTGCATGGCAGTGGCTTGGTGCAATCCTGCTCAGGGATGTATGGAGCTGTGTGGGCTGTTGGGGTGGTGGTTTGGGGTCCAAAGCACTGTGGTCACTCCAGCCCTTGTCCCTCCTCAGGTGGCCATGAGGATTGGCTACCCACTGATGATCAAGGCAGCAGAAGGCGGTGGGGGCAAAGGCATCCGAAAAGTGGAGGCAGCAGAGGAATTTGGTGCCTGTTTCCGTCAGGTAAGAGGTGCCCAGAACCCTCATCCCTGTCCCCATCCACCCTGGGGCACACAGCAGGTTCTGCTCCCACCCTGGGCATCTCCCACTTTCTGCCTGAACTCTGCCTCCCTCCTGGGGTGAATTTTGGGGGGTGATGGCAGAGCACAACCCTCTCCCTGCTGCAGGTGCAGGCGGAGGCGCCCGGCTCGCCCATTTTCCTGATGCAGCTGGCGCAGCACGCGCGGCACCTGGAGGTGCAGGTGTTGGCTGACGAGTACGGCAATGCCATCTCCCTCTTCGGCCGCGACTGCTCCATCCAGCGCCGGCACCAGAAGATCATCGAGGAGGCGCCGGCCACCATCGCGGCCCCCGCCGTCACCAAGGTCATGGAGAAGGTGGGCAGCCTGGTCTTGGGGCAGCATGAGGTTTTAGTGGGAAACTGAGTGGTCTGGTTCTTGCTGGGTTTATTGGGGTTTTAAGAAAGGGAAGGACTCCCGAGCCCAGCAGGGACTCCCTGTCCAGGGTGGTCAGGCACTGTAACAGGCTTCCCAGGGCAATGGTCACAGCCCTAAGCCTGACATAGTTCAGGGAGCATTTGGACTCTCAAGCACAGGATGGGATTTTTGGGGTGTCCTGTGCATGGCCAGTTGTTGGGTCAATGATCCCTGTGGGTCCCTTCCAAGCCAGTCTCTCTCTCCCCTGATTCCCTGATCCCTACGGGGTCTCCCCTGTCCCGCAGTGTGCCGTCCGCCTGGCCCAGATGGTGGGGTACGTGAGCGCAGGCACCGTGGAGTACCTGTACAGCGAGGACGGGAGCTTCCACTTCCTGGAGCTGAACCCGCGCCTGCAGGTGGAGCACCCGTGCACGGAGATGGTGGCGGATGTGAACCTCCCAGCGGCCCAGCTGCAGGTATCTGTACACACGGGAGATTCCAAGGTGTGTTAGAGGATTTAGTGATTTAGAGAGGAGTGCTGGGCTGGAGCCTGGCTCAGGGAATCTGTCCCATATATCAGGACGGAAGGCACAAGTGGAAGTGATGTAGCATCCCTCTTTCTCCTTTGGCATTCTCTGGGAGCTTTGCATTCAAATCACCTATTGATGTCTCCCAGTGTTAATTTTGATGCTGAAGTCTTGCTCTGGCAGCTCAAGCCCTTATTTCTCACACAGATCGCAATGGGCGTTCCCTTGCACAGGATAAAAGACATTCGGGTGCTGTACGGGGAGAGCCCCTGGGGGGACACCCCCATCAGCTTCCACAGCCCCACCAACCCCCCCGTGCCCAGAGGCCACGTCATTGCTGCCCGGATCACCAGCGAGAACCCCGAGGAGGTGAGCTGGGATCGGGGCCTCGTGCACCAGCCCCACACATGGGGACAAGGTGCACGAGGGACAACCCCACAACCCTGCCATTTGTGGGGTTGATCTGGGCATGGTCCTCTCCAGCCAGACAATGTTCACATGAGTTCCCCATATGGGTTCCCCTTCCCTGTCTCACTGCATGAGTCTCAGTCCTGGTTCCTCCATCCCTGCTCTGTCTTGGCTCAGGGTTTCAAGCCCAGCTCAGGGACGGTGCAGGAGCTGAACTTCCGCAGCAGCAAGAACGTCTGGGGGTATTTCAGCGTGGCAGCGGCCGGGGGGCTGCACGAGTTCACTGATTCCCAGTTCGGGCACTGCTTCTCCTGGGGAGAGAACCGGGAGGAGGCCATCTCGTGAGTGTGGCAGGATGGGTTGGAGGGGGTGGGTGTCCTCAGCAAGAGTCATAATCAGTGCATGAGCTGGAAAAAGTGGCTTTTATCCAAGAGGCCCAGAACAGTGCCACTGTGCTGAGCAGCTGGCTTGTGCTGCCAGGGCTGTCCAGCCAAAGCCAGAGTTTTTAGGACTGTGGTGGTGCTATGGCCCCAGTTTATCAATCTGATCCTCAAGGATGCATGGTAGTGATGTCCTGAGCATTGCCGAGTGCCTGGGAATGGCAGTGTCCATTCAGGAATTGAACAACATGTAGCGAGGCTGTCTTGGGTGTTTAAGTGTTTTATTAAGAGAATTCTGACTGTGGGCCTGTTTCATCCAAGACTGTTTCATGACCAGGTTGGACAGGGCATTGAGCAACCTGGTCTAGTGGAAGATGTCGCTTCCCATGGCGGGGGGTGGAATGGGATGATCTTTAAGGTTCCTTCCAACCCAAACCATCCTGTGATTCTATTCTGTGAAGGTGCCCAGGGCTCAGAGCTCATCACCTCAGAAGCTCATCGTCCCAGTCCCCGTGGCTCCCCCGTTTCCTCTGCTGAAAGCCAAACACTGTATTCTTGGTCATTAATGGAGGGTTTTGCTCCCCAAAGGAACATGGTGGTTGCCCTGAAGGAGCTGTCTATCCGTGGGGATTTCCGGACCACAGTGGAGTATCTGATTAAGCTGCTGGAGACAGAGAGCTTCCAGAACAACAAGATACACACGGGCTGGCTGGACCATCTGATCGCTGAGAAAGTGCAGGTGGGGCACACCGGGGTCTCTGGGGTCACCACTCCCCTCCTGGTCTAGGACCCAAACCCTGTTATTTTTGCCCCCCTCAGGCAGAGAAGCCGGACACGATGCTGGGGCTTGTCTGTGGTGCCCTGAATGTGGCAGATGCTGCCTTCAGGACGTGCATGACCGACTTCCTGCACACGCTGGAGAGGTGTGGGGTGGGGACTGCCCGGAGGGGGGCACAGGGAGTGAATGTCATGGAATGGTTTGGGTTGGAAGTGGCCTTAAAGACCATCTAGTTCCCATCTCCCTGCCATGGGCAGGGACACCATCCACTAGACCAGGTTGCTCCAAGCCCTGCCCAACCTGGTCTGGAACACTTCCAGGGATGGGGCAGCCACAGTGGAAACCTGAGTGTTGCTCTCCTGGGCCATCTTCCTTCCATTTTTGCTGCAGAAGCTTTGCACGTCTAGTGGCAGTCGCCCTGTGAGAGCCGGGGATGGGGATCTGCTGTGACTCACAGCTCTGGCTCCTTTGCTATCACTCTGTTTGGAGAGTGGAAAAGATTTCCCAAGGCTGGGAAAACAGCTTTCAAGGGAAAGTGGCTTGGCTCATGCAGCTTGCTTTTGTTTTTGAATATCAAGGTTATTCCTCTGGCCTTGGAGGGTGCCCAGGGCTCTCCCACATACCTTATCTGAGTGTTTTCCTAGTGCTTGGCCTCCCTCCAGATCCGTTTGTACATAGTGCTCATGTGGGTCATTTAAAGCTGACACTTGTCCCCTCCAGTCACTGTTGTTCCCTCCCACAGCCAGCTGGGAGCTTACATGCCCCAACAGCACCACTGCATCCCAATGCTTGGAGAGGCAAGGAATGCCGTGGTGCCTGACCCCTCCGCTGTGTTCCAGGGGGCAGGTGCTGCCAGCAGCCTCCCTGCTGAACATCGTCGACGTGGAGCTCATCTACGAGGGTGTGAAGTACATCCTGCAGGTGAGGGCAGTGCTGTGCTCCCCCTGAACCGGCCACAGCACTTGCACAGGGACAGGGACCTGTTTCTGCCCTCAGGGACAAAGGTCCTTTAAAACAGTGCAGCGTAAAAACTGAGGTTAATAACCTCATAACCTTAATAACCTCATTTTAACTAGACGGTTTCATACACCCTGTTGCCCTAAGTTTATTAAAAGACTTCCTTTTCTTGCTTTTAAACCCAATTAGTTGAACTTCATGCAAAACTCCCTACTCACAATGAAAGCAGCAGGTGAGCCATGAGTTACACCAGCTCTGGGCTGTGAGCTAGACTAATTCCAGGCTGTGAATTGTACCAGCTCTGGTCTGTGAGTTAACCCAGCTCTGGGCTGTGAGTTAAACCAGCTCCTTGGTGCAGCCTGAGGAGGTTGCTGCCTCCTTCCCTCCTGGCACAGCCCCATCCCGTGGCACTGGCCCTTGCACGGAGTGCAGAGAGATGCTCCTCACTCTCTGCCACCCCCAGCAACCCCCAGCCTGATCCTTGTGGTGTTTTGGGGTTGCACTGAGGGGTCTCCCTGCCCGCAGGTCGCCCGCCAGTCGCTGACAACGTACGTGGTCATCATGAACCACACACACATCGAGATAGACGTGCACCGGCTCAACGACGGCGGGCTCCTGCTGTCCTATGACGGCTGCAGCTACACCACCTACATGAAGGAGGAGATCGACAGGTACCTCCCTCCTCACAGGGCCCCATCAACCATCCCCGCTGACCCACAGCTGGCTGGTGACACCTTTCCCTCTCCTTAAGGTACCGGATCACTATCGGCAACAAAACATGCACCTTCGAGAAGGAGAAGGACCCGACGGTGCTGCGCTCGCCCTCTGCGGGGAAGCTGCTGCAGTACGTGGTGGAAGACGGTGGCCACGTGGACAAGGGGAAGGTTTTTGCAGAAATTGAGGTGAGTTTTGCAGAAAAGCTGGAGGAGCAGCGTTCCTGCAGCGCTGGGGGATGGCAAAGGTGGAACCCACCCGCGCTGCCGCGATGCTCGTGGGATCTGCAGCCCAGGGGTGCTGCTGTCACGCTGACGGTCTCACCCCTCCCCGTCCAGGTGATGAAGATCATCATGACGCTGACGGTAGAGGAGGCCGGGCGGGTGCACTACATCAAGCGGCCGGGGGCGCTGCTGGAGGCCGGCTGTGTCATCGCTCGCCTCCAGCTCGATGATCCCACCAAAGTGAAGCCCGTGAGTCTGCGGGGGCCCTGCCACGCTGCTGTCCCCTCCTGCCTGCTCCCAGCTGGCATCCCGGGAATGCTCCCTGCGGGACAAAGTGGAGGAGCTGCCCTGACTGGGGCGGCACAGGGACGTGTCCCCGTGCCTCGGGGGGTCATGCCGTGTCCCTTAGCCGGTTGTGCTGGGGCTTAAGCACTGCTGCACGTGGATTGCTCTGTTTCAGTGTCCCACACGTGCTTACTGGGTGTGCAGAGGCTCACACGCACTAAAAATGTGCATCTAAAGCACTAAAATCTCCAGGTTTTCTGCACTTTTAGCTCGATGAGGCACTGGCACAGCCATGAACCTGAATGTCAAGTGCTTCCTCTGAATCTAACGCAAAGCAGACTGGAGAGGTCGTGCTGCTTCCTCTGGGGCAGCTGCAGCTCTTGGGGAGGGTCTGTCCCAGGTCAGCAAGGACAGGTCAGGCCACCTCCCTGTGCCCTCTCCAGGCGCAGCCGTTCACAGGGGATCTCCCAGCCCAGCAGACCCTCCCCATCACCGGCGAGAAGCAGCACCAAGTTCTCCGCAATGTGCTGGACAACCTCACCAACATCATGAACGGGTACTGCCTGCCCGAGCCCTATTTCAAGGCCAAGGTGGGTGCCATGTGCCAGGTGTCCTGCCCTGCTGCCACGTGTTTGCCACGACGGCGAGCCCAGCAGTGCTGGTGGGAGCAGGCAGCACCAGCTTCTGCTCCCACAGGTGAAGGAATGGGTGGCACAGCTGATGACCACCCTGCGGGACCCTGCCCTGCCCCTCCTGGAGCTGCAGGAGATCATGACGAGCATTTCGGGAAGAATCCCACTGTCTGTGGAGAAGTCCATCCGGAAGGTGATGGCACAGTATGCCAGCAATATCACCTCGGTGCTCTGCCGCTTCCCCAGCCAGCAGGTGAGCGCCACAGGGGCTGCACCCAGCTCTGCCCCACTCCTTTTAACTGGAGCTTCTGCCTGAATTTGTGCTACCAAGATCTTAGGGGTGAGGAAAATATGTGTGTTTCTATGTGTATTTGTTTCTATCTGTGTATTTGTTTCTATCTGTGTAGTTGTTTCTATCTGTGTAGTTGTTTCTATCTGTGTATTTGTTTCTATCTCTGTATTTGTTGCTATCTCTGTATTTGTTTCTATCTCTGTATTTGTTTCTATCTCTGTATTTGTTTCTATCTCTGTATTTGTTTTGTATTTATTTGCCACTTAGCATTTATCACTTTCGGAGAAAAAAACCAAGGGAAAGGCTCCAGGTGCAGCAGCCCCATCCCCAGGGAAGGGGTGAGCTGGTGGCCTTGTGCCCCTGAGCCACCCCAGAGCCTGTCCCCTCTCCCCACAGATCGCCAACGTGCTGGACACCCACGCAGCCACGCTGCAGAGGAAAGCTGAGCGGGAGGTCTTCTTCATGAACACACAGAGCTTGGTGCAGCTGGTGCAGAGGTGAGCCCTGTGCTGTCTGTGACCCCCTGGTCCCTCCACCATGGCCACTTCCTTGTATCACAGTGGGGTTTTTGGTCCCCAGGTACCGCAGTGGCATCCGGGGCTACATGAAGACAGTGGTGCTGGACCTGCTCAGGCGTTACCTGCAAGTAGAGACACAGTTCCAGCATGGTGAGGGCTCAGAGCTCTCTGGGGAAAGGTCTATGGGGCTCTGGGGGGTGCAGGGCTCTCTGGGGGGCTGCAGGGCTCACCATGCCCTGCCCCACAGCTCACTATGACAAGTGTGTCATCAGCCTGCGGGAGAAGTGTAAACCCGACATGAACCCCGTGCTGGAGAGCATCTTCTCCCACGCCCAGGTGGCCAAGAAGAACCTGCTGGTGATCATGTTAATTGTGAGTACAGCCCATGCCTGAGATTCCAGGAGCAAAGGCTGGTGGCAGGGAAGAGCCTGTGTGCCGAGGCAGCTCTGCATCGCTGCAGGATGGCCGCAGTTGTCACAGCCCTGTGCTTTCTCCTTGAAATACAGACACATGGGAAGCAGCTTTTCTGCTCCTGTTTAATGCATCCCAAGGTTTGAGGTTTGCATTCAAGTGTCCATTCCTACCTCATTATCCCTTTATTTTGTGCCTTTATTTTAATTATCTCCCCTCTGTTGTGTGGGTCACTTGGGTCAAAGAGCATCTTGCACCATTTTAGTACCTTGGGTTTTATCCCCATTGCCTGTGTGGGGTTGGGTTTTGGGATGAAGCCATCCTGTGCAGGAGGAAGGCATCCCATGAGAGTGTGGGGTGCAGGATAAAGCCATCCCATGTGATACTGGGGTTTGGGATGAATCCAGCCCAGATGCCTGAGCCAAGCTGTGCTGGTGTGGCCTTGCAGGACCAGCTGTGTGGCCGTGACCCCACGCTGACAGACGAGCTGACGGCCATCCTGCATGAGCTGACACAGCTCAGCAAGACTGAGCACTCCAAAGTGGCACTGAGGGCCCGGCAGGTCAGTGAGCACCACGTGGTGCCATCCCAGCCCTGTCCCCAGCCTTGTGCCCTTCACTCCAGCTCCACCTCTCCCCTCACAGGTGCTCATTGCCTCTCACATGCCCTCCTACGAGCTGCGGCACAACCAGGTGGAGTCCATCTTCATCTCTGCCATCGACATGTATGGACACGAGTACTGCCCTGAGAACCTCAAGGTTGGGAATTGTGCATTTTTCCAGAGGGAATTCAGGTGGCTTTGGGGAGGGGGTCTGGCTGCAAGTGGTTTAATCTTAAAAATAGCCAAAAAAGCACTGAGAGTGCTACAGCTGCAGTGGCTGTGTGTAGCAGAGGAGAGGGTGCACTCCCGTGCTGCCAGTCTCCATCCCTTGTTCTGCACTGCGTTTGGCAGGGAACTGACATGTGGATCTATGTCTGGCTCTGTCTGTGACCCCATGGTGGGTTGGCTGTTCCAGGGCACCCCAGTGGCCAGTCCTGCTCACCCCTCATTGAGGGACCCATCTGGAACGTGCCTCCCCCATCCTGTGATGGAGCAAGCTGGTCCCGCTTCATCCTTGCCCTAAATTCTGCTTTCTTCCCCCAGAAACTGATCCTGTCAGAAACCTCCATCTTTGATGTGCTTCCCGTCTTCTTCTACCACACCAACAGGGTGGTGCGCATGGCAGCGCTGGAGGTGAGGGCTGAGGGGCTGCAGGGGGCACGGGGGGGCCTGGGGATGGCACAGGGGGGTGTGGAGGGAGCAAGGGCATGGTGGTACCCCCTGCATCCCCCTCAGGTGTATGTGCGGCGGGGCTACATCGCCTATGAGCTGAACAGCCTCCAGCACCGGCAGCTCTCGGATGGCACCTGCCTGGTGGAGTTCCAGTTCATGCTGCCCTCCTCCCACCCCAACAGGTACAGGGGGTCCCACTCCCCTGGGCATGGTTCTTTTTGCAAAGCTGTCAGGTTTGTACCATTCCCTCCATGTGAAGCACAGGGACCCTCAGCAGGAGCTGCTCACTGTGCTGTCCCACTGCTGGTGGAGCAGAATGAGCTCTCTCCAGGCCAGGGTCCCATGTGGGACCTCCATGGTCCTGGTTGGACCCTGGAGAGGTGCCTCTCCCCATGGCTGATGGTTGCCTTGCTCCCCTGGCAGGATGGCTGTCCCCATCAGCATCTCCAACCCTGACCTGGCCCGGCACAGCACTGAGCTCTTCATGGACAGCGGCTTTTCCCCCCCAAGCCAGCGGATGGGAGTCATGGTGGCCTTCAGCAGATTTGAGGACTTCACAAGGTGGGGATGCAGGGACATACCTGGCTGGTTTTGTGCATTTTGGGTGCCACTGTTGTTGTTAGAGAGCAAAACAGGGTGGAAGAGCTGCAGCTGGGCAGTGCCTGAGGCAGCTCCAGTTCCCATCACAGCTGGAGGCTGGGTCTTCTCAGTAGGACAGTTACCTGGTGGGGACATGATGTGGCTTTTGGGGACATGTGGGACCTGGATAAAGCTTACATGGCCCAGGTTAAACATCTCTGCTTGTAACACAGCAGCGCTCCGAGCTGTGTTTCATGAGCTGTGGGTTTACCATGGGCTGGCGGAGCCGGCACACACCTTGGGCTGTTGTGCTGGTACCTGTGTCCCTGCCACAGTGGGCACCTGGTGCTGTCCTCTCAGGCAGGGGTGCACAATGTGCTGTGTGGTCACCCCATCCCTGCTGTTTGGGCAGGAACTTCGATGAAGTGATCTCCTGCTTTGCCAACTCTCCGTCGGAGAGCGGGCTCATCAGCGAGGCACAAGCCACCATCTATGAAGAGGATGATGCCAAGGTGGGCACAGTGCTGCTGCTGACCCCCCAGGTGGTGCTGGTCTGGCAGTGGTGCTGCTGGTTGGGGTTGACTGGTGGATTTTGTTGCCAGAACATCCGAGAGGAGCCAATCCACATCCTCAACATCGCGCTTTGCTCAGCTGACCATGTGGAAGATGAGAAGCTGGTGCCCATCTTCAGGGCCTTTGCCCAGTCCAAGGTCTGTCACTGGGGCTGGACCCCCTTTCTGCAGAGCCTTCAAGCTGGGGCACTGTACCCCATGGCACTGCCTCATCTCCACGGAGGGGGTCACCAAAATGCTATAGCTTGGGTTTTGTTTGCTCCCTTGTTGGAGATGCTTATGCTCCCATGACTGCTGGAATCTTCTGTTTCTTTGTAGAAAAATATCCTTGTGGACTATGGTCTCCGGAGAATCACATTCCTCATTGCCCAGCAGGTGAGTGCAACTGAGCCTCCAACATCTCTAAATATCTTATACAGCACTGAGGGACGGATGAACCCATTGTGCATCAGGAGCTGGAAATTTATTAATGAGTGATTCAGTAAGTGATTTATCTCCTGTGTCAGCCTTTATGTAGCTCATATCTCCAGTAATGTGGTTCCTGCAGGGCCACTACATAGCTTTAAGCTGCCTTTAAAAGGCATCATAGAATCATTATAAAGTCAGAGTGGTTTGTGTTGGAAAGGACCTTAATGCACATCCCATTCCACCCTGATGCTATGGGCAGGGATACCTTCCACTATCCCAGGTTGCTCCAAGCCCCATCCAGCCTGGCCTTGAACACATCTAGGGATGGGGCAGCCACAGCTTCTCGTCAGGGCAACCTGTGCCAGGGTCTCCCCACCCTCACAGGGAAGAATTTCTTTCTAAAGTCTAACCCAATTAATTCGTCCTAGCCCTTTTCCCTTTGGGGAGTGAAGCTTGCAAGGTTTTTGACTTTTAATGAATCCACTGAAAATCAGAACAATCCTCTGCATGCCAGGACTATTCACGTTGTCCTCTCTCTCCCTTTTTTTCTAGAGAGAATTCCCAAAGTTTTTCACGTTCAGAGCCAGGGACGAGGTAGGAGCGGGTGGGAGTGGAGCCCCCGTGGTGCTGGCTTACCACTGGCTCAGTGCTGGCTCACCGCGGGCTCACGGCTGTGCCGGGGCAGTTTGCAGAGGATCGGATCTACCGGCACCTGGAGCCGGCACTCGCCTTCCAGCTGGAGCTGAGCCGCATGCGCAACTTCGACCTGACGGCCATTCCCTGCGCCAACCACAAGATGCACCTGTACCTGGGGGCTGCCAAGGTGCGGGCGGGCGCCGAGACCACCGACTACCGCTTCTTCATCCGCGCCATTGTGCGCCACTCCGACCTCATCACCAAGGCAAGGCGGTGCCGGGTGTCCCTGGTGGGCACGTTTTGGGTGCAGGGGTGGTCTGGGCACCACTGAGCTGCCTGGGCCACCACAGGAGGCCTCCTTCGAGTACCTGCAGAACGAGGGCGAGCGGCTGCTCCTGGAGGCCATGGATGAGCTGGAGGTGGCCTTCAACAACACCATCGTCCGCACCGACTGCAACCACATCTTCCTCAACTTCGTCCCGAACGTCATCATGGATCCCTCCAAGGTGTGTTTCTCAGGATTCTGCTTCCTGCTATTTGTGCGTTGCTGATCTGCAGACGGAGGTTCTGTCACCCCCTGAGCTTGATACCACTGCAGGGATGAGCAACCAACCCACAGCTGTTTTCCTCCCCCCAGTGGATGGGGGGCCGTGGGGATGGGGAAGAGAGAAGGGGCTTTCCAAAGCTAATCCAAAATGGCTGTTTGGGGTTGAGATGCAGTAGGGCTGTTCCAGCCCTGGCATTGTGCACTTGCGGGCAGTGCTGTCCTTGGAGCCACCAACCCATCCGTGTGCCATCCCATGCCCAGATCGAGGAGTCGGTGCGCTCCATGGTGATGCGCTACGGCAGCCGCCTCTGGAAGCTGCGGGTCCTGCAGGCCGAGGTGAAGATCAACATCCGCCTGACACCCACTGCCACCGCCATCCCCATCCGCCTCTTCCTGACCAATGAGTCCGGGTACTACCTGGACATCAGCCTCTACAAGGAAGTGAGGGACCCCAGCACTGGCAATGTGAGTAACCACAGCTCCAGCTGCAAGAACCCAGCCATGACTGCCTGAGCACTGCTGGCTGTGGCAGAGCTCTGGGGGGGCTTCTGCAAAACTCCTTGTGCATCTGCAGTGCTGGTCTGTCCAGAGCCCCCAGACTTCCAACAGCATTCCCAGGGCTGGTCTGGTTTCACTCCCCTCTGTCTGCATCCATTTGAACTCCCCATGGTCATACTTTGCTCCAAAATGTTCTGAGCTCCATCCAGTTGGACTCCTTGGGGTGATGCTGGTGCATGGTCAGACAGTTTTGGGTCTGGGAGGTGAAGGTTATGGTGTCACTGGTACTTGCAGCACAGCAATGTGACACTGACCCGTCAATAGCAAAAACTGGGGTGGAAAATCGTGCTTGAGACACAGGCACAAGCACTTTGGCCAGGCAGAGCTCAGGAGTGCTCCAGCAGAAGACTCATCATGACACTGGGAGAAGGCAGCCAACGCTCTGCCCTTCTCCTCAGATCATGTTCCAGTCATATGGAGACAAGCAGGGGCCACAGCATGGAATGCTCATCAACACCCCCTATGTCACCAAGGACCTGCTCCAGGCCAAGCGGTTCCAGGCACAGTCCTTGGGCACCACCTACGTGTATGACTTTCCAGAGATGATCAGGCAGGTGAGTCTGGCTGAGCAGAAAGAGCTCTGAATTACTGCATTTGTTCTTCAACCTCACTCTTCCTAAATATTCCCATCTGGGTAAAAGGCCCCTCTCCCCTGAGCTAGACAATGAGAAAAGGAAAAGAGCCCAAACTGCAGCATTTTTGGTTATATGAAATATTTCTAAACCAATTCCAAGTTCTTGGAATTCCTGGCTCTCCCTGCCTGTGGCAAGGGTTGGAACTAGATGGTCTTCAAGGTCTCTTCCAAACCCAAGCGATTCAAGGATTTGATGATTCTTGCAACTTGCTGTGGTTGCACTCATGCAGGATGTGAACCAGGAGGCCCCATGCAAGGAGGGCTGCAGCACTGGGGGCCTCTGACACAGAGTTTTGCTCCTCCCAGTCCCAGACACCCCAGTCCCAGGCTGCTGCAGTAGTGTGCTTGTGCTGGGCAATATCCCAGGAGCTGCCTGGCCCCTGCACCAGCTCATCCCAAGCACTGTGTCTCTGCAGGCTCTCTTCAAATTGTGGGGCTCCTCAGACCGGTACCCCAAGGACATCCTGACTTACACTGAACTGGTGCTGGACTCACAGGGGCACCTCGTGCAGATGAACAGGGTCCCTGGAGGGAATGAGGTAGTGGGAGATGATTTGGGAATGGGGTGGGGGAAGCAGGTGGGAATGGCTGGTGGCTCAATTCATGTGTGTTTAAAGCTCGGGAGATGCCCCTCAAGCATCTCATCTGTTGGTTAATGCCACCTGCAGCTCAGCCCCATGTCTCTTGGACGTGGCACTCAGTGCTGTTGACAAGGTCTAGTTGACAAGGTAGTGATCGGTCCAAGGTTGGACTCCATGATCTTGGAGGTCTTTTCCACCTCAATGATTCTGTGATTCTCTGGAGAATTCTGTACCTTGTGCTGTTTCGGGGCAGGTGGGAATGGTTGCTTTCAAAATGAAGCTGAAGACCCCTGAGTATCCCAAAGGCCGGGACATCGTGCTCATCTGCAACGACATCACACACAAGATTGGCTCCTTTGGGCCTGAGGAGGACCTGGTGTTCCTGAGGGCCTCGGAGCTGGCGCGGGCTGAGGGAATCCCCCGCGTCTACATCGCCGCCAACAGCGGCGCCCGCATCGGCTTTGCCGAGGAGATCAAGCAAATGTTCCAGGTGGCCTGGGTGGACCCTGCCGAGCCCCACAAGGTGTGTGGGCACCTCTGCCCCTGCAGCACAGAAAACAATGGAGGGCTTAGCTGGGGAAGGAAGGACCAGGGCTAAATTGGGACATCAAGCTGTGGGATCAGAACAGGGAGTGAGCCCACACCTGCACCCAGCACCACAGGGACGGTTCCTTCAACTCTCCCCAGATAAAGCTCTGTCCAGCCCTGGTCCCTCAGCCACTGGTGATGCTCAGTGGGGGCTCGGGGTGGTTTTGGAGAGGGGCCATGTCCCTCATGAGTGTGTGCATTGGGTGTTCTGCAACTCATCCTCCTGCTCTTCATTTTCAGGGGTTCAGGTATCTGTACCTGACTCCCCAGGACTACACAAGGATCAGCACCATGAACTCGGTGCGCTGTGAACACGTGGAGGAAGGTGGTGAGTCCAGGTGAGCCCTGGTATCCCCTGGGTTGCACAGAGACACCCCAAGCCTTGCCCTATATCCTGCCATGATGCATCTCCCAGCTCCTGGCTCAGCATCCTGACAGACACATTACACAGGTGAGTTCTTCCCTTGCTTCCACCCACACCATGGCTCTGCTTTCCCTGCAGGTATGTCCTCCTGGACATAATTGGGAAGGAAAATGGATTTGGGGTGGAAAACCTGAGAGCTGCAGGCACCATTGCTGGGGAGTCCTCCCGTGCCTACGACGAGATAGTGACCATCAGCATGGTACTGCTGGGGCCCCTCCCCTGCTCCTCCCCTCTCTCCTGCTCACTTTTAAGGTGCCTCTGGAGGGGGTAACAGGATGCAACAAGGATCAGATCCCTTCAGAGCATCCTTCTCCAGGTGTTTGTGATCCGTCCTGCACCCTCTGCCCCCAGTGACCCCACATGTCCTTGTGTGTGTGCCCAGGTGACCTGTCGTGCCATCGGGATCGGTGCCTACCTGGTGAGGCTGGGCCAGCGTGTCATCCAGGTGGAGAACTCTCACATCATCCTCACGGGTGTCACGGCTCTCAATAAGGTACTGAGTCCAGCTGTGTGTCCTCCATGGCACTGTCCCTCACACCACTCCCTGTGTGGGCTCCTTCCCTGTCCCATGGGAAAAGGTGGCATCTCCCTGCTCATCACCTCATGGGACCTTGTCTGGAGGAGCTGCAGCTGTGCTGGTCTCACTGAGCAGGGAGACCATGTCACCCCACAGCTTTGCAATGTTGTTTTAGGGGCCAGGGCATCATTCCTGCGGCAGGGTGGGATGGATGAGTTGCCTCAAGGACTATTGGGTTCCAGCCCCAGGGGCAGGACCCATCTCTGGGCAAAACACTGGTTTGAGCTGATTTCAAACCTGCTGCACTAAACCTGTGCACTGAAGCAGGATCCCTTCGCTTTAGCATCAGCCTGTACAGAGGGGGAAATTCAGCCTCAGACCAGAGGCAACATGTCTGTGCAGAGATGTGGATTAACAAACAGAGCAAGGGAGTGCCTTCTGTGGTGGCAGAGCCCCATCTGTTTCTGTTGGTAACTCTGTGCAGGTGTTGGGCCGGGAGGTTTACACCTCCAACAACCAGCTGGGAGGAGTGCAGATCATGCACAACAACGGCGTTTCCCATGTCACCGTCCCAGATGACTTTGAGGGGGTCTACACTATCCTGCAGTGGCTCTCGTACATACCCAAGGTAGGAAGGTGCTGCAGGGTGGTGATGTGGGGAGTGTTACCCCATACCCAGCTGGTGACCTGCCCTTTGGGGTCTCCCTTGCAGGATAACCAGAGCCCTGTGCCTGTCACTGCCGTAAGTGACCCCGTTGAAAGAGAAATTGATTTTATCCCTTCCAAAGTCCCCTACGACCCCAGGTGGATGCTGGCAGGGAGACCCCATCCAAGTAAGTGAGGGCAGCCCAAGACCTTTACAGTACTGCTCCCAAAAATAGCTTGCAGGTGCACCCCCTCTGTCCTGGTGCAGAAGGTGTTCTTTGCCATGGGTTGGTGCACAGGGAGCCCTTCAGTGCTCACCCTTGCACCATTCCATGTTTTCCTGTGCTCCACAGGTCTCAAGGGGATCTGGCAGAGCGGCTTCTTCGACCAGGGCAGTTTCATGGAGATCATGAAGCCGTGGGCTCAGACAGTTGTGGTTGGCAGAGCGAGGTACTGCCGGGAGCAGGGGATGGAGCCTGGGGCAGGGAACCTGAACGTGTAGCCAGGCACACTAGAGCCCTGGCACTGCTCTTGGGATGGTGGAGAGGGAGCAGCTCTGTGGTGGGCCTGGGGTGCAGCATGGAGGGGAATTGGCCTCTGCTGAGACCACCCTGCCTTGCTGCAGGCTGGGGGGTCTCCCTGTGGGTGTCATCGCTGTTGAGACCCGCACTGTGGAGGTGACGATCCCTGCGGACCCTGCCAACCTGGACTCAGAGGCAAAGGTGTGTGGGGAGACCTTAGTGAGGCCAAGCAGCACCTGAGGGGAGGCTGGAGGGGAGAGCAGGGAAAAAGCTTAGTGGAATTCTTTGGCATGTCTGGATTTTTCTTAATTCTGGTGAAATCAAGAGTGCTCAGTCAGTTTGTATCCTTTCAGCTATTTCACACCATGTGCTGCTGACCTACGGGGTGGTGTGCTGGGAAGAACTGGCACATTTTCAGAGCTGCTGCTCACTGTCTTTTCCAGATAATCCAGCAGGCTGGGCAGGTCTGGTTCCCAGACTCTGCCTTTAAAACAGCCCAGGCCATTCGGGACTTCAACCGGGAGCACCTCCCGCTGATGATCTTTGCCAACTGGAGAGGCTTCTCCAGCGGCATGAAAGGTATCCATGCTTGGTATGCCCAAATTCCCATGCTGTGACATACTGCCAGCACCCCTGCCACCCCACGGGGTCCTGGGCTGTCCCAGCCTACCAGGGTTCTGCCTACACCACTCTGGGATATGGGGTTGGGCTGGGGCATTGCAGGATCCAAGTCCCAGGGGTTGGCAGCTCCCTGCTGGGCTGGTTTTGGGGAGCTTGTTTGTATCTTCAATAGAGAAGGTGGCTTTGGGCAGCTGGAGGAGGCTGAGGCAGTGGCCTGGCCATGGCAGTGGTTTCACCCAGCCACTGACTCCCTTTGGCTCTCAGACATGTACGACCAAATGCTGAAGTTCGGCGCCCTGATCGTGGACAGCCTGCGGGATTTCAGGCAGCCTGTGCTGGTCTACATCCCCCCTCATGCAGAGCTGAGAGGGGGCTCCTGGGTGGTCATCGACTCCACCATCAACCCCCTGCACGTGGAGCTCTACGCCGACAAGGAGAGCAGGTCAGCACCCCAAACACGTGGGTGTCCCCCACAGCCCCTGTGCGGGAAAGGGAGAGCCGGGGAACGGGGGCTGCAGAGCCACAGTCCCCTGGTAGGGACCTTCTGCCACTTGAGGTGTCTGGTTTTAACCCTTTCAAAGCCATCAGTGACAAGTTCCAAGGTTCTTGCAGAGCAGCGTGGCAGGTGTCATAGAATAATGGAAAGGTTTAGGATATCCCCAAGGTGTCTCCTTGGAATATCCTCCTGCCTCCAGCAAAGGCTGTGGGAGACTAAAACACAGTTCTGCAGTCAGGAGGCCTTTTCTCTAACCTGTGAGTGGCAGGGTAGACAAGAATCCCACACTGGAAGCAAAATCCTTTTAGGTTTTCTCTCCCTAATCCTCAGAAAAGAGAGCTGCCTCTCTTCTCCCAGGATTTATTCTCCACGAAGAGCAGTCCCTGCTTTACCAAACTTTCCTTCCAGGGGAGGCATTTTGGAGCCTGGAGGAACAGTGGAGATTAAGTTCAGGAAGAAGGATTTGGTGAAGACCATGAGAAGGATTGATCCAGTCTATGCCAAGTTTGTTGAGCAGCTGGGTAAGGGGAGGGGATTTCAGGGCATTGGTGGTGGTAAATTAAAATATGAGGCTTAAGCACTATGATGGCAATCACCAGGAAATCCTTTAGTGTTCCTCTGGGAAAATTCTTCATGGCTTTTCTGATACCATACCTGCCAAGAGGCTATGGTGGTACTTTAGAACACCTGTATCTCCTAGGGCTGGGGCTGGGGTCTTCCATGCTTTGAGATGAAGAATGGCAATGGCTATGCTGAATTGTACCCAATGCATTGGGTGGTCCTTGCCCCCATGTCCCTCCATCCTGCCACAACACAGTCCCACAGAGTCCTGTAAATGCCACCCCCCTTCTCTTGTGGCAGACAGCAAACATGGTGTGACCCCTTTGTGGCCACAGCCTCTGTGGCTGGGCTCTGGTGTAACTATGCCAAAGCAAAGGGACGTGGCACCCCGTTTCCCAGTGGGAGTGGCTGATGTGGCAGCACAGAGGGACCACAGATCCCGCGGTGCCTGTGGATCCCACCGCTGGGACTGCTCAGCACAGTGTGTCCCCCAGGCAACCCCGAGTTGTCGGAGGCGCAGCGCAGGGAGCTGGAGAAGCAGCTGAAGGCGCGGGAGGAGCTGCTCCTGCCCGTGTACCACCAGGTGGCCGTGCGCTTCGCCGACCTGCACGACACCCCGGGCCGCATGCAGGAGAAAGGAGTCATCACGGTGAGCTGGGAGGGCACCAGGCCAGGGGAAGGGCTCGGGGCAGGGATTTCTGCGGTAGCGGCACAAAGGCAGGAGGCAAATCCCCTCCCGAGGGGCTGCAGCTCCCAGACTGTTCCTGCCCCTGCACTGCCCTCTGCCCTCGATCCGGAGCTATGGGCGAGCACATCGGCTCCTCCTCCTCCTGCAAAGGCAAACCCGGCTGTGCCTGTTCCTGTAGGACATCCTGGAGTGGAGGAATGCCCGCTCCTTCCTCTACTGGCGGCTGCGGCGGCTGCTGCTGGAGCAGGGGGTGAAGGCGGAGGTGCTGAAGGCCAACAGTGAGCTCAGCCACATCCACATCCAGTCCATGCTGCGGCGCTGGTTCATGGAGACGGAGGGAGCTGAAAAGGTACCTCCCACCCCAAACTCCTGAGACACCCCCTGGGCATCCCAAGGGCTCTCACCTTGCTCTCCCATCACTCAGATGTTTTGGTGGTGCCTCCCTGAAGGTTTAAATGTATGAAGGGAATGTGTCCGGGTGAACCTTTTACCCCATGACTGGAACATGGGAGTGGGGGATTGTGCCATGCCATATGTGCAGCACTGGGAAGGAAATTCCTATTGCCTGGTTTTGAGGCCACAGGAGGAAGGGGGGGCTCAGGCTGTGCAGGCAGCAGGACCCCCTGCCCACTGTGCTGCTCTCCACAGGGCTACCTCTGGGACAACAACCAGGTGGTGGTGGAGTGGCTGGAGAAGCACATGCAGGAGGATGACAGCAGCCAGTCAGTCATCAGGGAGAACATCAAGCACCTGAGGAGGGATTACATCCTCAAACACATCCGCAGGTGAGGGGCCACGGGAGCCGGGATGAGGAGGCTGATGCTGATTCCCGGGGTGGGAACAGCAGGGGGTGCAGAGGAGGCGGTTCTTCCTTCAGCCTCCCAGCCAGCTGCCCTCTCCCATCTGCCTTGCAGCTTGCTCCAGGCCAACCCCGAGGTGACCATGGACTGCATGGTGCAGATGGCTCAGCACATCACCGGTGCCCAGAAGGCCCAGGTGGCCCATCTCCTGTCCACGGTGGACACGGATGACCCCTCCTGAGCCAGGGCTGGTGCTGCCCAGGGCAATCCCCACGGGGCAGGAGGGGCACTGGGACACGGCCTCACCTCCCCTCATGGCTCCTCAACCCTGGAACTGAAGCCTTGGACTCTTCCTCACGTGCCTAAATAAAGGACGCCAGTGTTTGTATTTTAAGCCATGGAGATGGTCTTGCCATCCATGCAGAGGCCCCTCTGGCATGGGGGTGTTCACCAGAGGGGCAGCTTGGCAGAAGATAAACTTGTCCCAAGCCAAGCCTGGAGTCTGGACCTGGTGCAGAAGTTGGTTTTAATAAGAATCTAAAATCCTTTACTGTGTTTTAGTTGCAAAGCCTGGCCCTGCTCTTTAAAACAAACACCAGGTCAGACACATGTTATGAGACTGGACAGAGCTGGAGGTTCAAACCTGCTGGCCCAGAGGCCACAGGGAGCAGGACAAAGGAGCTACCCAGGCACCAACACAAGGAAATGAACATCCTGTGAGCAGCAGCCTCAACTGATGGTTTAGAAACTGGGAGGAGCAATTTGTCTTGTCCTTCCCCTTGTTGGAGGGTGAAGAGTAGATGAGACTGCGAGTAGCTGATGGCCAAAAAAGTCCTAAGTGAGCTCATCTGGGAGCTGTTGCAGTGGGAATGTGAAAGGATCCACCACTGACTGACCCAACTGTTCCTCTCACTCGTTTCATGTCCTTTCTAGCTCCTGTGGAGGATGGAGAAGAGGGAGGACACAGCTCCAGGTGCTCCTGGCCCAATGACCTGGTTCCTCCTCTGAAGCACAGGAGGGTAGAAGAGCTCACAGGGTGACTTGTCACCTGCCTGGACCTGTACCTTGCTTCTCAGGTGGCCTTTAATTGTCTTGGTCATGGAGAGGACATTTGAACACGTGCTTTCCAGTGCCTCTGGCTGTGTCATTTCACCAGCACAGGGTTATCTTTGGCTCACAAAGGAGGAGCAGGATGGTGGTGGAAGGTGGGACACATTGTTAAGAGCAGTGCTGGTATTGTGGAGTGAAGGTGGACAGCTCCCTGGTCATGCCTGGGCTGAGGGTCCCCTGGGATCTATGGGAGGTCTCCCTGCCCTGGGGCAGGAGTAGGAAGGACCTTGTGAAACACTTCCTGGTTTGAAAGGTGTCACTGCTGATCCTCATGTGCAGGAGCCAAACCAAGGGCAATAAAATGGGCTCAGCTCCAGGGAAGGATTCCTGACCTCTGTGTCTTCTGTCCTTGTACAAACATGGTGAATCTGAGCAGGGCCTGGTGCCTCTGGCCCCTTCCTGTGGCACAGGACCTGTTTGGGTGTGGAGCAGCTCTGAGCATCCCTCCTGCCAGCCCCTGCCCCCATACCAGAGCTTGTTCAGGGATTTGGCTACAGAGGGTGTGAGGAACAGGGTGCACCAAATACCTGTAAACTCCTACTCTCCTGGAGGATTTGAGCCAAGGATACACCTATAGAACTGTGTCTGTAAAGGGAATGAATGCTGGGAAAGCCCAGCATGGTAAGGGCTCCCTGCCACCAGAGCAGTTATCACCCAGCACATCCAGAGTGACCCAGGCTTAGTGCTAAGAAATATTTATTTAAAAAACACAGACATCATAGATGACGCCAGTCACAGCAAATGATCATCAATCACATTGTCCTTGAGCAATAAATTATGATGTGGAGCATCCTGCCCTTGGGAAGAGGTTTCCACGGATGGATGTGCTGGGAGGATACAGGCACAGTTGTTTTCTATCCTCTGATCTTCACAGAAGGGACTTTCAAGAAAAAAGATGCCCACTGGGTCACTCCAGCATCCTGCACCCTCCAGGTTTAATCCATGGGTGGGGGTGGGAGAGAGGAGCCTGTGAGCACCTGGATATGACACTGGAAAATTCTATTAATGCACAGGAACAGACAAAACCCGACATATAAATATCACTGTGGTCACAGAGGTATAAGTGGACTAAATGCTAAATCCCAACTTACTTTCAGATGTTTCATCACATTTTTGCAGTATATGTTACCAAGAACAAAGCAGGGTTTGAAAGTTTTTAAAAAAGCTACATTAGAATTAGTTTTTCTTTGTTAATTAGGAAAGACAGACTATTACAAATGGTACAGTGACAATATTTGGTCTCTGAATTTTTTTAAAAAAGGAGTTTCACAGTATCAAAAGTGCTTATTAAAGTAATGTAGTGTAAAGACTGCGATGAGCTGGTTGTATTTTTGATGCTGAATAATTTAGTGGCTATAAACCAGGGTACTGCAGCATTATAAAACTTGAACAGTGCTCAATAATTTCTTTTCTCTTCATGACAATAAATATAAATAAATTTACAAATAGTAATACTGCCTAGCACAAGAATAGACAGAAGCACAATACACAAGACTATAAACAAATCTATTTCTTTTAAAAATCCTAAAAATAGGCATAATTCCTAAAATCTTCTAGCCAGTTTAATAGTTCAGTAGTACCACTTCCCTCAGGGGTGAGGACTTTGTTTTTAAATCTAGATACAGCAGTTGTCTGCTATGGGGTTGAGTTTTCCTCTTTAGTATTTTTGCTTGTTTTTTCCTACCTCAGAACAATAAATTAACAACAGTTAAGTCAGAAAAGTGTTGGTGGTGCAAACGTCTCCAGGGACTGGGTGAGGTCTTTGTTCAACAGCAACAGGGATTTGGCAAATTAAGAGAAAATGATTCACCAGGTGCATGATGAACCATTCTGGGCTCCAACTCGGTGCTGACCAGCCTGTTGACTCTGTTGGCTTTTGTGAAGGTGGTGACCAGCCAGCTCCAGCAGATCACGGCAGAGATTAAATATTTCTCTTAACTGGGTTACTTTTAGCTCAGTTCCATTCCAGTGAAAGTTCCTGCTGCCTGATGCCTTCCAGGTCCTTCTGGAGAACTGACCAGCCCCACAACACAAGTATCTGCACCCCTTCCTCAGGGTTGCCACAGGTGAAAGTGGTTCTACCAGTCACAGTCTGATTTATTTTGGCCTCTCACGCTGTAAGTAGCCGACACATCCCAAGTGTCTGCAGGAGGAGCTCTCATTGCTTCCAGGTGTTGGGATCTGTGGAAGGGTGCAAAGCTCAGAGCAGAGGGATGGGTTTGTTGCCTTGGGGGGTCATGTACTGAGCAGCTGCCACGTTGTCCAGGGTGGTGTAGGTGGTGTAGAGGCCGGTGACCTGCAGGTCTGGGAAGGAGCGGTCGCTGCTGCTGGACACGGGCGTGAGGCCGGGGGTGCCCAGGTCACAGTCAGAGAGGTGCAGAGGGGACGTGCTGAAGGCACCCAGGGTGTCCAGGCTGAAGCTCTCGTCCTTCATCTCCTCCCAGATGTTACCTGGAAAGGATTAAATCCTGATCACAGCAGCACATCCCACACCCCTGGGAGCTGTGTGTAGGTCACCCTCTTCGAGGGTAACTAAAGGGCTTCACCCATTGCTCGAGGGTGGTACCACTATGGGCCAAAGGCAGCAAGTGTGTCTGTTCCCCATAAATCCTCTGGTTCCAGACCTTTCCAAGCAGCACCTATTTACCTGAGCTAACCACAGGCCCAGGGACCACACCAGGCATTGCCATAAGCCAGGGAAGTTCTCCTTGCACACAAGGGGAACACCAAGGCACAAGCACAGCCCTGGTTTCCCATGGGCAGTGAGATGTGGTGTCCCACATCCCTGCTTACATCTGCTGCAGTGCCTGCTCTGGAGCCAGGAAGGGGGTTTGCTGTCCTACCTGGCACAGGGACAAAATTCATCCTGGAAAGCCAAGGAAGTCACATGGCAGGGACCAACACCCAGCACCAGTTATCAGCTCAGTCCCACTCCACTCCAGAGGACCCTGGCTGGATGTTCAGTGACTACTCAGCCACAGAACCCCCTCCCTGCCCTCCCCTGGGCCCTGTCCCTTACCTTGCAGTGCAAAGTCCATGATGCTGGGATCCAGAGCATCCACCTCCGTGCTCATGTCCGCCGGCACGTTGGGGAATTCTGGAGGGGCCCGTCCCAGGGGGTGGTGGGGCAGGGGGCTGTGGCTCATGTCGGGCAGGGTGTGCAGGGGAGGTGTTTGCGCAGGGGCAGGAGAGTTTGGGGCGATGCGAGCCTGGGTCTGGAGCTGGTGGTGCAGGGGCAGGGACTGCAGGGACAGTGTCATGATGGGCTGAGGCTGGAGCTGGGACACGGGGATCCGGCCCTGGGCCGTGGCCATGTGGCTCAGGGGGGGCACCTCGGGCTCTGCCTGCTTGCTGGGCCGCCTGCAGCTCTCGGGTCTGTCGGTGATCAGCTTGTCCAGCTCCTCTGCACAGGCAATGCCCATTCCAAAGGAGGAAAAAAGACAGTTTAATCCATTTGTTGAAGCAGGAATGGGCCAAAGTGTTTCACAGGTTCCACACATTTCTGCCATAAAACTGACCTGGCAGTGTCTGTCACCAGATGAGACACAGCACAGGCTGAGACTGTGCAAGGACCAAAGAAGGGCCATCTACTTCCTCACCCTCAGCCCTTATCCAAGTTCACTTCCATGGTTACCCCTGACTGAGCTAAAGGAATGATCACGAGACTTACACAGAGCAACCAAACCGCCCCTGATGGCAGCTCACCCTCAGGTGCAGAACTAGATGCCCTCAGTAGGTCCCCTGCTCACAGGGACACTCTGAATTCTGCTTGTCTCTTAAATAACACTCATAAAAGTGATTCTTGACAGTTTCAGTGGCCCTTTAGCTTGTAAACAAATAAAACTAATTTATCACTGATTGTATGCTACTGATTTTGCAGCAAAAAACTCCATCTGATTTTGTCAACACTGAGCTCCTGAAAGCTTAAAAAACATGTTTCTTTATAAATAAGAATGACAAAGGCTTAATAAAGGGAGGGTTTTGCAGAAGACCAGACAGGAAAATGTGACTCTATAATCAGTAACACTGGAGGCAGTGGGACTCTCAGGGAAGGCCGTGGACGTTTGGGATGGGAGATAAAAGCCCTACCTGGGTTGGCCATGCTCCTGTGAATGGCAGCCAAGTCCTTCCTCTTCCACTTCTGCATCTCCTCCTCCATCTTGTCGATCTTGGCAGGGTTGAGGGCCCACAGACACCCTTTGCGGGAGGTGCCGCTCAGCTTGTTCTCCACCTTCTCAAAGCACTTGTTCAGGGACAGGTTGTGGCGCACGGAGTTCTTCCAGCCATCCGGGGCTGTCTGAAAGTGCAGGGCGTGTTAGACTAACCAGCCATGGATTTGGGATGCTGCACTTCCCCCCTGGGGCTGCACAGGTACCTTGAAGTAGGGGAAGTGCTCCTTCATGAAGCTGTAGATCTCGCTCACGGGGAGGCTCCCGGTCTTGCTGTTCTTCAGAGCCATCGCGATCAAACAGCTGGGACAGGGAAAGACAGGGAAGAACTGAGCCATCATGGAATGGGTTGGGTTGGAAGGACCTTAAAGCTCATCTCATTCCACTCACCTGCCACGGGCAGGGACACCTTTCACTAGCCCAGGTTGTTCCAATCTCTGTCCAACCTGGACATTTCCAGGGATGGGGCAGCCACAGCTTCTCTGGGCAACCTGTGCCAGGGCCTCACCACCCTCACAGGGAACAATTTCTTCCTAACATCTCATCTAAATCTCCTCTCTTTCAGTTTAAAGCCATTGTCCCTTGTCCTGCCACTCCAGGCTTTCTCCTGGCCTAACAACCTTGGACCCACCTCTCCAATCACAAACAGCTGGCTGATCCTGGGATTTCTGTTCTCAAGGGCTCAGAAGTCACCTTGTGATCCTCAGATTTTACTCCTCTTGCTACTACTCCACCCTTATGCTGATATCCAGAACTAGTTTACTTGTTCACTCCTGGAGGGGCAGCTCTCACAGAACTCCTGGGTGGATGTTGGGATTTTGTTCCCTCAAAAGGAATCAAACGCTCCCGTGGCACCACCCCTGCAGTGTTACAGCCATCCCTGCTCTCCACTCACCTGTATGAATAGATGGGCTTGGGATAATGCTTTGGATGCAGTTCCTGGGCAGAGTGAGGAGCCAGGCGTGGCTGGGAATAGTGTGGCTGTGTCCCATAGGATGTGTTGTAGATTCCTGCTGGGTTACACTGTGTGCAGGAGGAAAAGAAGGGAAATGTTGGATGCAAAGTGACTGTATGTACGTTCAAGGATATTTTACTGTGGTTTTTTTTAAAGAGTTCTAGAAATGATCTTGGCAGGTACTTCAGGACAGACAAGACACACATGGCAGTACCTGTTGGGTGTTCTGGGCCAGGGCAAACACCTGCTGGGAATGAGAAGGAGGAGGAGGAGGAGGAGGAGGAGGAAAGAGTTGTTGCTGCGTTTGTAAACCAGGAGACAGTTGCCCACCCACGGCGTAGGGGCTCATCTGCTGAGAGAGACACACCAGTCGTGGCACTCCTAGATTCCCAGCACCTTTTCCTAAGAGGTGGGGCAATAATGGGCCATCAAGGCCTGCTCTTACATTTGGTCCATGTGTTGAAATAGAATTGAGGCCCAGGATTCCCTGGGGAAGGCTGGCCTGGACATGGATCATTGCTCCAGGAGCTCCTGTCGAGTGCAGGGTGTTTGTCACAGGACCTGGGTGGAGAGAGCGAAGGTAGGAATGTTCACATGGAAGTACTTCAGGAGGGAGAGCTGACACTGATGTTTAATGGATGCAGTCAAATACAGCCAGGCTCTGGGGTGGATAATCACACCTCTCTGCCTTTCCCTCCCCACAGAACCCAGAGCATTTAACAGCTTGCAAAGGTCACATCAGCTGCTTCTAAAACTCGTTACACAGGGAGTGAAAGGTGTCAGCTGTGTAACAGTCCATGGAGAGGTTACAGACACTGTGTCTTACAAAAGAAAAACAATATATTCAGCACTGTCTTTACTCCAGGAGGATTTGTGCTCCAAGGCAGGTGGGATGATGCTGCAGGGAACAAGGGTGTTTACCTAAAGGATAAAAAATCACAAAGGAAAGAAAGGAGTTCAGTGAATTCAGGCTGTAAATCTGCATGAAGGAAAGAGGGGTGAGGTAAATCAGGTGCTCTTGGTTTTATCTGTGTTGAAACAAAGCAGAAGCACTAAATACCTAATTCCAAAGCTGTTGAAAACCTCTAAACCCCAAGTCTGAAATACCTTGGCTCGAGTTCACCCAACAAGGCACCAGCAACTGCACTGAGCAGAAATTCCCATGGGATCCAGGGATCTGCTGTCAGTGCTGGGGCTCTGCCTCTGGGAATGAAGGAAGGGGATCAGCAGTGTCCTTATGAGAAGCCAACAGACTTCAGGTCCTTGGGCAGGAGGCAAAATGTAAAGCACTTAAAAGGAATCAACTAGGGAGTCTGTGAGAAAGAGGTGGGGGCAGGTTGTGGTGTTAAAGAGCAATTATTCCCAATCCCAACATTACCTGGCTGCTGGAGCATGGCATTCTGGGCCCCAAGGCTGAAATCCATCCTCCCACTGGCCATCTGCTGTAACCTGGGCACATCCACAGACGTCAGCCAGGACAGGGACTGCAGGTCCCCAGGGAGCTCATCCTCACTCAGCTGGGATGGGTCGGAAGCCAAGAGCCTGCAGAGCAGCAGGGAAGGTTATTGGGAGCAGGGATGGTGCTGCATTGCCCCTGGAAAGGGGGGAGATGGCTGAGGTGCCACAGCTCATGTGGGTCAGTGGGAAAATGCATCAGGTTGGTTTCCCAGCTGGTTACTGATGCCCTTCACCTGATCCCATGCTCCTTTGTACAGCTGGAAACATTTTGGTGAAGAAAACTTCCCGTGGGGTATTTATAGGGGAAGGTGGTCCAGGAACCCAGAGAGAAACTGGTTGGAAGCAAGCCTAAAGCTGATTTGTTATTGTCACATTTGTCAGAAATTTGCATTTGTTTGGCTTTGACATAGCTGAAATCTGTCAGGAATTTTAACTTGATAATTTCGTGTTATCCCTAAAATCCAGTGACCAACCAGCCTTGGAAGGATTTCTGTGCCCAGGTCCTGGGATTTACTCAGCTGCTGCATCCCATCAGTAGGGATGGATGAGCAGAGCTGCTGCATTGCACAACTTTGCAGAATGAACTGGTGACCTCTTCCATTCAGATATATGAAGTTATTGACACTCAACAAAAAATTTTGAGGCAGTTTGACATCCTAAAGGCCCAGAATGAAGGGGGTGTGACTGAACACCCCATAACTGCCAGAATGCCTTTGGCAGCAAACCCAAGGCACAGCAATGACAGGCTGCTTTTGGTTTAAAGCTCTGGTTTTGACACATTTTGCACCCTCCACCTCACCTGTTCTGCTGTGCTTCTGGTAGAGCCCGTGGTACAAAAGGGGTATATTGGAACATATTTACAGTACTCAAAAATTCCTGTGTGGTCCAAACTCCCGACAAAGTCACTAAAAGAACTATTGCAAGTGAAAGACTAAATTAATTTATTTATGTGGAACAGTATTATGGGAGTCATTGGTACCTCGAGGAGTAAAGCAGTAATTAGGACATGTCAGGAAGTTGTCATTAGACACCCAGAGTAAATACAAAGGGATTCACATTCAGGGAAACATCTTTATCTCTCAGAATAACATAATTTAGTTGGCTGTAGTTGATTTTGCTTTCAAAACCGAGGCTTTAAAGAGCTTTCAGAGCGTATTAAAGCAGCTGCGTGGTGCTGATCTGTGTTTGTTGCCAAACGATGCTGCAGAAGCCTTAAATAAATCTGGTCTCTTGCTGAAGCATCTTTTATGTTTTACACGACTCTAAATCAGCTTAAAAGAACAAGGCAGAAATCCAGTGCCTGGCTGCCCTGGAGCTTTCAGCTCCTCCAGTCAGGAATTCCAGAAATACCTATCAAAGCTCCCTAAACTGTTATCTGGGAGATCTTTAGAGCAGAATACGATTTGTTTGTAAAAGCAGAATGTGATTTGTTTGTAAAAAGATTTTGAAAAGAGGGGAAAAAATCAACACAGGACCAGGAGCCAAAACCTCAAACCCCAGCCAAAAACCTCATCTTCCAACCTCTCTGCCAGCCTGCCCCATGTTCTTTCTCCTACTGTAGTTATCGGGCAATAATTAGCATTGCCATGGTTACCCTGTTCAGTTATTTTGTGAGGCCTGGGACTTAAATGCAGAAAAAGACCATCAGGTGACGGCTGTGCCGGCGGAGATTGGCTGGATTGGAAGAAAACAAGAGCATTAAATGATTTGAAAACTGGGCAGGCTCATGTCGTTTGCAACAGTTGGGCGCATTCAAGGGGAGCCGATAACCCATTGTGCGCCCAACGACCGCTGCCCGCGGCACGTGGCCCCCATTGTTTTGGGGATTCCTGCTTAATTGTTTCCCCCCACCCCCCCCCCCCTCCCTCCCCCTTTTTCCAAACTTCCCATTAATCTGCCCGAGCGACGGCGGACACACAACTCCCCCCCGCTGCCATCTGGCACCCGGGCCCTGCCGGGGCTCCCGGGCACGGCAGAGCCGCAGCAGGTCTGGGGTCAGCGCCCACCGCACACTCCTCCTGTCCCGGGGGGCTCAGCCCCGGCTGGAGGCTGGAAAACAAAGGCCTCTCCTCGCCCTCACCCTGGATGCACCAGCGCGGGGCTCTTCCGAGCAGGAGAAATACCCCTGGATCGGCTGGATGTCATGGGAAAGCTGGAATTACCACTGTCCCACCTGCCCATGAGCACCAGCATCCTCACTGTCCTCTCACACAAACCCTGTGGATCCAAACGGGGGCAAAGGAAGGTGTTGGATATCAATAAGAGTTGGTATCACAGTCACTAGGTTCTATTTTATGCAGATACAAAAATGCAGAAATACATAATACCTAGACATGTGTGTCTTTTTCCAAGTCAAGGATCTTTTCCTTCTCTCATTCTCTTCCCTTCCCTTTCCCCTCTGAACACATCACAGTTGTTTGTATTTGAGTTTACAGGTTTTTTAAAAACACATCTGGCTGTTCACTTACACTTTTTTTTTTAATGGATTTGCTAGTTATCAGAATAACTTTCAATTAATAATGGGTAAAAGTATATGTAATCAGAATATAAAATATTGCATGGCATCCCTGGAGGGTCCCCTGGCAGGGGGTTGGAACTGGATGGTCTTTAAAGTCCCTTTGAACCCAAATCATTCTGTGACTCTGTGATTCCATGATTTGATGGTTCTGTGATTTGATGATTCTATGATTTCACATTTAAGGATTATTCTTCAGGCTGTCTTGAACACCAATACTGAATTTTCATGTATCTTAAATAAGGTGAAGCTTTTAAAATATTCCCTTATGAGGTGTTTTAAAAGCCCAGATATTCGGCAGCATAAACCAGCTTATCTCCCAGGACACAGACTCAATGTGTGTCGTGCTTTTGGTGAAAAATGCTAATTAACTGCAAAAAAAGAGAGCAGAGCACTGGAATACCCAACAGGAATACTGTAGGGTTCAATCTTTCCAGCCTGGAAAATTCCCTGCGCCAAGACACCTACAGATCGATGGGTACATACTGGAATACTGTGTGTGCTTTGCTTCTGTTTGCCTCCACCACCCTTTTAACCTCAGGTTGGAGGGTAAACTCCGGGAGAATAAACTCCAGGAGTCAGAGCTCCTGCCTCTGGCCGGGTGCTCAGACCCCCTGGCACAATGGGGCACTGTGGTAAAGCAGCCACGGCCTTTCAGGGCATGTAAATGAGATAAATAGCGATGGGCTGTAATTAATTCACGATTCTGAGCCTCCCCGATGCATTCTCGGGGAATGGGGCTCCTGGAACAGCCACGGACCTACCAAACTCCTCTGGAGGGGAGGTTACAGTCCCACAAACGTGTTGCAAACACGATGTTGTCTTTAAGGGTGTGGTGAAATTCTGCAACTCCACTTTTCCCCCTCAGCTTTCAGCTCCCTGCAGAAAACCCCCTCCTGCTTCTGTGCTTCTGTCCTAGAAAGGCACCTGCACTGAGAAGAATCCACAGGGTGCTGAGGATTTAATTTCCAGTTCTCTGTGAATCCAAGGATGCTGATCCAGGGATATTCCTGTGAAAAGGGCCTGGAGATTGGAGGATGTGATACAGAAATGCTCTGTGGTAGTCATAGCTTTTGCTGTCTGCTCTAGGCTTATCTGCCCAAAATATTTATCTCATATGGGTAATGTTGGATGAGGAATAATATCCTTTGCAATGAAACCCCTTTCCAGATGTGACCCTTCCTGCCTCCTGTCACAGAGAGACTGGGCTCCTGCACTGGTTGCACACCTGGCAAAGTTCCCCAGAGCCTTCAGCAGCACAAAATCCTCAGTTACAGGCACCTAAAGGTATCTTTACCTTTTTTTCTCCCCCATCAAGTACATCCTGCTGGCACAACAGCTGGATAAATGGAATTAAATTCATTCCTGGCCTGACCTTGCAGGAATCTGAACCAACATCAGAGCTGATTGTGAGTCTGTTCTCATGGATCTGACTTCCCCACCTTTCCTCAGACTGAGCCAGGGAGCTGGATCTGAGTTGGTTCATCACCACAGAAACCCCTGTCAGGTGAACTATCCACTTCCACATTGCAAATTCCATGGGAGAGTGAACTGATTACTGGAGACTTAAAGGACCATCCCCTCAACAACCAAGAGTGTGGTGGCAACTCATCATCACCTCCATTCTAAACAAAGTCAGCCCAAAATATTGAGGCTGCATTTGGCATATTCAACTTCAACCACAGTTTTAAGTTGTCTGTCTCTCACTCAACAGCCAATTTTTATTCCTATTTCCAGCACTGAGCTCTTTGCCTGTGCTTGGGCAATACAACAGTTCAACAATCAGGAGCAACTGGGGCAATAGATTCTTAATTACTGTTTGCTGTGGTTTATCCAGTGAGTGACAACTGGGCAGGAAGAGTCCTTAGAAAACCTCTTCTGAAAGTGGTGATGACAAGCTGTTTTCCTTTGTCTGGGATCATACAAGGCCCTCAGAACAAGCACAGAGATTTCTCATATGTAAGATAAGGAAAATATTTGGGTTTTGACTCTTGAGTTGTGTCCAGGTGAGAAATGTTCTCTGTTTTATTTAAGGAGTCAACTTTGCCATATCCTTTTACTTCTCACTCTACTCTGCTCCGTTTACTTTCCTCCCTTCCAGCTGATTTCCTCACCCCAGCTTCTGTTTTCCACTCTCAAACCCACCTGCCCTCTCCCTGTTTCTGCACCAGCTCCTCTCCTGCTTCAGCAGCAGGTCCCACGTCTGCCTTTGGCCTGCCATTCCTCTCTGAAGGCACAACACACAGCCAGTCCCAAACTACCAGCCCATCCTTCTTCAAGATCCTTATTTCTGGCCTTGCTGGAAGTAAAAACAGAAATTAAACAGCTTTCCAGAGACAACCAGGAAGTCCCTCCTCACCTACAGCTCAAGAGACTTTGGATTATCAGAATCAAAACTAGTGAGGAAAAAGCAAGTAATGTGATTAACCTGTCAGGTGTTGCTGTTCTTCTCTTGCACCATGGTTCGGAAGAGAATTCTCCAAAACCCTCCTGCAAAGGTACTGAGCAGCAACAGAGCAGGTACAGCTGTGTCCCTGGAGCCTTTTATGCATCTCAGCTCCGTGTTTCACAACCCTCATTACACCCTTTGCTCTGGGATGAAGGGAAAGTGAATTACAAGAGACCTCTGTGATTTCCTTAAGCCCAAGAGGAAGTCTGGAGAAATGGCACTGCTAAACTCCCAGCTACTCACTCCCTGTTGTGCTTTAACCACCCCCAGGTTGGGATTTGCCAAAGTAGGATCTGCCTCTGAAATCTGTTTGTTTAAAAAAACCCAAACCAAACAAACCAAAACCCAAACCTGTGACTAATGTCAAAACAAGCTTCTCTTTGGTGTAAAAATGTGCTGAAGTACCAGGTACTACAGGAATGTTTTACATTCATTCCAGGAGAGTTGTCTACCTAGGAAGATACCTTTTCCTTGAACTTTGCTGTCTATTAGCACTGGAACCTTGTTGTTTACTCCAGTGTAAAGGGAATATAAACTACACTACCTGTTGCTGTGCAGTGTGGTAAGAACCATCTCAATTACTCACTGCCCTGGTGCCTCAGCAGCTCTGCTGAGTCACATAGGAGATTTTGAAATGCATACAATGAGAAATGCTGGAAAAGTCCAAATTCCCTTTCTCTTCCCCTGTTTTGAACATGAGGACAAGCTCCATTTCAGAGGTATGAGATGAAACCATTCTGCCCTCACTGGGGGCAAAGGAACCCGAGCTGTGCTGGGTCCCACCAGCCCTTCCCACCTCTGCCTCCCCACAGGACAGTTTGAGAAGCAAAGCCCCAATTTTTATTCCTCCAGATTAGCACATTTCAGAGCTGCAGAGGAAACTTGCACTAATCCACTTAAATCAATCCACGTGGACTGATTCCTTGGAGGTTTCTTACATTTTTCTGAAAAAATGAAGCCACAACTGGGATGAAATTCCTGCAACACATCGAGCCATTATCTCGCTCCCTGCCAGACACACGGGGTGTCACAGCAATGGACAGTGATGTTTTCTTCAGGAACAATTATGGAGGGGTTAGTTATACATTTGTAACCTTTAGTGTGCAGCTGTGTCCTCTGTGCACACTCCCAGATACCATCCACCTATCCATCCATCCATCCATCCATCCATCCATCCATCCATCCATCCATCCATCTGTCCATCCATCCATCCGTCCATCCATCCACATCCCTCCCACCATCCCTCCATAGCCTGAAGGTAAAACTTGTTCCCCAGAAGCCAAAGTGCAAAAGCAGCTGTGAGAGAACCCCTTAGCAGAGCTCAAATGTGCTCTGTGTGCCATAAAGATAAAATTTGCCACCTTTTTCATCACTGGAATATGGCACTTCCGGAACTTTTAGAATATAGCAGCCCTGTGTTCATACATCTATGCCTCTTAATCTGATTTTACACTAAACTATGCAAGAATAAAGTAATTACAAAAAAATTTATCAGACTGTCTAATGAGCTAATGAATAGAGACCAATTATTTAAGAACCAAAGAGACAATTAAAATGAAGGACAATATAGTCTGCTAATATGTCATATTATTAATGATTGATTAACACCTTTTGATCAAAAATATATCTATTTAAAACTTAATTCCTGTTTAATGTGTAAAAAGTGCATTGTAAGGCTTTCAAAATGCTACATAAGGCGTCTGTCAACTGGAAATATATAATAACATAAAAAATAGAAACGTGGTCCTTCCACAAAATATTGAGCCACAAAATATGAAATTAGTTTATCTGGTTGGTCTAGGGCTGGCTTCACATCCTAAGTAATGTTATTTCTTCAAATAGTAGTAAACATTTTGGGTATTTCTTTCAAAATATAGACACTACATTTTTATAGATTGATGATTTCATTCCTTAAATTTGGGTTTCCACATATGCCAAATAATCCAAGGCAAAATACTCCTTGTCTCCCTTCTAATGGCCTGGGTTTCATGTCATGAATTCAGTATGTGATAAACCACACACAACTGTACCTCGCTGGGAATGGGATGGGCCCAGAGAAATATTTGCTGCATTTGAAAATGTTGATTTAGGATGACACTGAGCCTTTCTGTGGGGGAGAACTTTGGTCTGTGAGTGTTTTTCAGTCTTAGTCCAGGCCCGCCTGGGGCTTCTGTTGCTCAAGCTCTGCATATTAAACCTCACCCTGCACTTGCACCCCCACAGCACATCTTTTACTTCTCTCATTCTGGTCATTTATATTAAATCACATTTTAAAATCAGAATGATAGATTCCAGATTTCAGTTAAAAATGTTGCCCAAATACCACAGTGTTCAGGAGCTGGAGAACCTGGATTCCCAGAGAGCAGCCCATGGAAGACCCCGGGAACAGCCTTGACTTGGCTCCTATAATTTACACATCTCTGTGCAAAAACAACCACGAGCCACCACTGCACAGTAAACTTGGAGTAAAACTTTTGATTTAAAATTGAAATATTGACACTAAAATGTGTTAAATTATTAATTATTATTAACAAGGATAAAGCGTTAAGGGTTAAAAAATCCCAGTGTGCTACTTTTACTCCCTGAATGGGAATAAAGTGGAATCATTAGAAGTATTTGTCACTACTGTGATGATGGAAATACTGAACATAGGGATATTTTCTGCAGGAAAGTAAGAGAGGCATTTGCTAGTATAAAGAATTACTTTGCACTGGCAGCCAGGCAGTGACAGTGCTATAAAATCAGGCAGCAGAGAAGATACAGTGGCCCTGGAAAAATCATCCCTGTGCTGTTTTATATCCCACAGCTGCACTAGCGGAGGAGATATTTGCCTAAAATCATTTCACTGTGGTGCAAACACTCCCAGGACTCTGCTCAGCAGCCAAAAGCAGCTTAAGTCTCATCACTACTCTGAGCTACGTCAAATTTGCTACAGACGCTTCGGATGCACAGAATCCAAAGATCTGCTAAAATCACAGACTTTTTAATCTCATTTATCCTAAAAAAAAATTTTAAAATCCCACAGTTTCCAACTGGAAGCAGAAGCTGCTGCAGACTGGGGGTGTTTAGGGTTTGGTCCCCTCCGTCTCCCGCGTTTCCTCCGGCACTCGCAGGAAAAGCCGGGGCTCCCCCGAGTCCAACTGTCCCATTGAAAGATTCCAAGTGAGACAGAAGAGTATTCTCAGCACAGCCCCAGCCTCCCACTCGCTAATTGGAGGCCAGTCCCCATTTTGTGGAGCCTTGATGCTCCCCCATGGAGAACTCGGGACTGTGGGTTCCAGCCCCGGACTGTGGTGACAGCAGGAGAGTAAACAGAGCTGATAGAATTTGACAGGTCTATTCTTTGCTTAAAATCATTCAGTCTAAAAGATTTGCTTTTACATAATCCAAAGTGTTTTCTCATGAAGTAGGACAAATACTGCTCTGCATTTATGGTGCAGTGCAGATTTTATGCATTTTTATCAGAATTGGCCACTATTAAACGAGGTCAAATAATTTATTTTAAAGCCGTGTTAAAGAAACCACAAGTGGGTTAAAAACTTTAGGCAGCTGGGATCTGTGAGTTCCAAATGTTTCACAGAGAATCCAAAGCAGTTTTTAAAAGCAGCTGATTTGTGAGTAAAAGAAAATTGCAATTCCTTTACTGTAGTAAGAAAAATTCTATCTTTCTCCCCCAAAAAGACAGATTTTTCTGTGGCTATGACTGAAATAGTTCTCCCCATAAAAAGGGTCTTTGTTAAGGTGGTGAGTTCTGCAGGGCACTGAAGATGCAGACTTAAATCCAAGTCCCCAGCAGCCCCTCTCATCCACACCCTTCATTAAATCCTGAGTAATTTCTTTACAAATATTTACGTAGCCAAGAAAAATGCCCAGAGCAAACAGTGCCTCCGTAAACAGCAAAACAGCTCCACAAACCTTTTTCCACAGAGGCTCCAGGGACTAGAACAAATCACTTGTTGAGCTGCAAGAGGCTGTGCTGCAGCGTTTGCATTTTGAATGGAGGGAGGCTGAGAGAAAAATACCTGCACCCGAGAAATGGGTACAAACCCCCAAGGCTGGGAGGAGGGAGTCTCTCACTCCTTATTTTAAAGCAAGAAATTAATTTCTTTTTATTTTTTTTTTCCCCTAGATCCTGTATTTCTGTATTTCTTGGAGCTTTGAATCATGTGACAAGACGTAACCTAACATAACCCAGGGCTCTGTAACTCATGCAGAACTCTCCTGTGACTCCTAACAATACTTTTTAAATGATAAATGGAAGCCTAGTGGCAAAGGTAAATTAAATTATCAAAGGCTCTTGGCAAATCCAGGTTTGTTCCCACCACTATTAAAAGACCTTTGACATATCAGTGCTTTGGAGGGCTACACAAGTACTTGTTTTAATTAAAATCTCTTCTAGTGCCTATTGCACTTATTGAGGCTCTCCACGGCTGCTCCATAACAATGCAAAAAGTGATCTGAAAGGGAACTTTTCAATAATTATTTAACAAGAATATCCTTCTCTGACAACGCTTGTGCAGGAGAAAGAGTTTAAAAGGGAGGTCAGCCCTCCTTTTAGGGCAGCCCTCCTTCAGCACCTCCTTTGGAGGTGTGTTTATCAAATATAGGTTAGTATCAAAATCAGAGGATCATAGAATTACAGAAGATTGGAAAAGACCTCCAAGATTGTCAAGTCCAACCTCCATCCGAATCCCACCCTGCCCACTGTACCACGTTGTGAATCTTTCAAACAGGAATGCTTTTACATAAGGAATGCATTGTAACCAGTCATCAGCTTAGAAATCTTATTTTGAGTGGAGAAATAATGCAGATAATTTTTTAAAAGAAGAAGAAAAGTGGATTTCTACATGCTAAAGGGATTTTTGGGGGGAAATAAGGAGGAAACAACACGGGTTAGCAGGATGTGACAGTGCAGGGGTCGCTTTGGAAACGGAGAAGTGCCTCACCTGTACTCCTGGGAAGGGTGGTGGTTTTGCCCTGAGTTCCTAATGATTCCTGACATTATGGCCGGGATATCACTCTCTATCATCTCCTTGGGCAGCAGCAGGCAGGGTCAGCAGCAGTAGCTATCCAGCACTTCAGCAGCGGCGGGAGGCACCGGGGCACGGCCCGGCCGGGGACCAGCACCGCCACGTGCACTGGTGGTACTGGGAAAGGCAGGAGAACATCTCACGGGGGATAATCCCGGCTCAGAGCGGGACCGCCGAGGGAGGGACAGTCACGGGCAGGGGCTGTGGGTCCCGGGAGCACCGGGAGCAGGGAGCGCTCCCGCCTCGGGACCGCTCTTATCCCCCAGGCAGCAGCCGCCGCCGCCGCGTTTTGGAAGCCCGAGCTGCGGGAGCTGCAGCGGTTCCGGCCCGCCCCGGCGATGGGGCGAACCGGGGAACCCCGGCCCCGCTGCCCGGGCGATGGAGCGATCCCGGGAGAATCCCAGCCCCACTGCCCGGGGATGGAGAGAGCCCGGTGTTCTCTAGTCCCGCTCCCCCAGGGATGGGGTGAGCCAGGGTTTCCCAACCCCTCTGCTCCGGGAATGAGGCGGGAGCCCGGGTGAACCTCAGCCCTGTTGCCCCAGGAACGAGGGAAACAGCGGGACCCCAGCCCCGCTGCTCCAGGAATGGAGGGGGATCCCAGGGGATCTCCAACCCCGCTGTCCCAGGGATGGAGTGAGCCGGGGGTCCCCATCACCCCAGCCCCGGACATGGAGGGGGAACCCGGGTTTTCCCAGCCTCACTGACCCGAGGGTGGAGCGATCCCGGAGAACCCCATCCCGCTGCCCGGGGATGGAAAGAGCCCGTGTGATCCCAGCCCTGCTGCCCTGAGGGTGGAGGGGGAGCCCAGGGGACTCAGCCCCGCTGCCCCAGGGATGGAGGGGGATCCCGTGGCTCTTCAACCCCGCTGCCCGCGGGATGGAGCGATCCCGGGAGAACCCCATTCCGCTGCCCGGGGATGGAAAGAGCCCGGGTGATCCCAGCCCCGCTGCCCGGAGATGGAGAGAGCCCGAGGTTCCCCCTCCCCGCCGCGCCGACCCCCCGCGCCCCGGGCCGGGCGCTGCCGCTGCTGCACGAACCTGCGGGCGGGGGGCCCGGCGGGGTCTGATCTGGGGCCCGGCGGGGTCTGATCTCGGGCCCGGCGGGGCCGCGCTCCGGCCCCGGTTTAAATTTCCCTCTCCGGAGCTGTCCAGCCCGAGCATGCGCGGCCCGGCCCGGGGTCAGCGCCGGGGCAGCGCGGGCAGGGCCGGCCCCGCGCCCGCCGCTCCCGCACCGCCCCCGCACGGCCCGGGAGGGGCCGGGATGGGGTGGGATGGGGTGGGCGGGCGTGTCGAGGGGGAGCAGGGCAAATAAACGGGAAAAACCCAACTAACCCAACTCCGGGCAACTTTGCGGAGGGACGAGGGGGAGGGACCCACCGGCTCAAACGGGCACCGGGCGGGAGGGGAGGGGGGGCGGCTCGGGGGAGCCGGTGCGCGGTGGGGCCGGTGCGCGGTGGGCGCTGCCCGATGGCCGAACTCGGTGGCCGTTGCCCGGTGCCCGTTTCGCGGTGCCCGGTGCTCTGTGCCCGATGTGCGGAGCCCAGTGTCCGCTACCCTGTGTCCGGTTCCCGGAGGCCGGTGCTCGGTGCCCGGTGCCTGGAGCCTGCTGCCCGGTACCCTGGGCCCTTTTCCCGGTGCCCGGTGGCCGCAGCCCCGCTCGGCGCCGCGGGGAGCGGAGCGGAGGCAGCGCCCGGACGCGCCTCTCCCTTCCCGCCGCCGGTCCCGCTCCGGGATGGCCGCGGGAAGAGCCCGGGAGCCGCCGCAGCGGGAAGGGAGCCGGGACAGCCCCGGAGGCTGCACCGCCCGTTCTGCTGCCGCAGCGCTGACACTGTGAGGGTGGTGAGGCACCAGCACAGGTTGTCCAGAGAAGCTGTAGCTGCCCCATCCCTGGAAATGTCCAAGGCTGGTTGGACGGAGCTTGGAGAAACCTGGGATAGTGGAAGGTGTCTCTGCCCGTGGCAGGGGGGTGGAACTGGAGGTTCCACTTTAAGTCCCTTCCAACCCAAAGCACTCTGTGATTCCATGATTCTATGAAGGTGGCTCCCCATGGACCTGCAGCCATGGGGCGAGGGGCAGTTGCCCCACCAAGGGTGGGCAGAGGTGGAGGGGACACGGTCCTGCCCCTGGAAGGCACCCACAGAGCCCAGCGAGCCCAGGGGATGCGAGTGGGAGGGAGGGACCCAGGTTGGAGACTCAGGGGTCTGATAAATGTGGGCACCTTTATTTAACTACATTTATACATAAAATAAACAAATAGTCCCCCTGTATTCAGCATTGGTGAAGCACCTCAAATCCTGGGGGCAGTTCTGGACCCCTCATGACAGGACAGACACTGGGGATGTCTGTCAGAGTGTCCAGGGAAGGGAACAGAGCTGGGGAAGGGTCTGGTGCCCCAGGAGCAGCTGAGGGAGCTGGGGGGGCTCAGCCTGTAGAAAAGGAGGCTCAGGGGGTACCTTCTGGCTCTCTACAACTCCCTGACCAGGAGAGGTTTGGGTTGGACATGAGGAGGAATTTCTTCATAGAAAGGGTCGTTGGGCATCAAAACAGGGACCAGCCTCCCCTGTTATGAAAATGGCTTTTATGTAGAAGCAGTTTGAGGTCAGCGATGACACCAGGTCATTTGGGCTCTGCATAGCAAAGCTTAAATGTGGAAATACTTCCAATATCCTTGGACGATGAAACCCCAGAAGATTCATGATAAATGTATTTCCTTGTGTTTCACAGTTTACCACAGAGTATGGAGGGGAGGAAACGTGAAGACAGAGATCTTTCTTCTGCTGCTCTTAATGAGAATCTGTTCACTTTGATGAGCATCAAATCTCTCTGTGTTAATTGCTGTTGATAGAAGTGCAGATTAATCAATATTTCTATACATCAAGGCCTATACCAGGCACATCTGGAGAACTAAAACAAGAGGAAAAGTCTCAGTACTGCCAGAGCCTAAGGCACAGAGTTTGCACAGTTGCAAGTGTTCCCTTAATTACAGAGTTATTAAAATGTCATCTTACAGTCGTTATATCCTTACCTTATATCTTAAAGACCATTTTAAAAAATGCATTCCTGGAGCTGGATATTTGCAGGAAGGGTGAGGACAAAGCACACCATTTCTTTCAGCCCTCCTTGGAGCCTGTTCAGGCCATTGTGTGGAGCTTTTCGCCTGACTGGTTTCCTGTAGCAGAACATTCCATACAGGATTCATTTCTCCAGGTGATTTGCATACCTCCTGCTTGGAAGGGCCACATCGGACCAGGTGAGGAGAAAGGGTGGCTCCTGCCTCGTTTGCTCACTGAGGGAGCTTAAACTGGAATGGGGAGGGATTAAGGGCTTAGTTCTCCAAACACTTGGAAGAGCACATGGCAAGTTGCAACAAGGAAAATTCCAGTTAATTGTTACAAAGAACGTTTTCACAATGAGGTCCAACGCTGCAATGGGGCACAGGGGGGTGGTGAGTCCCTGCCCTTGGAGGCACTCGGAACGGGACAGGACATTGCTCTGAGAAATTCGTAGAATGGTTTGGGTGGGGAGGACCTTAAAGCTCCTTTCATCCCACCTGCCATGGGCAGGGACACCTTCCACCAGCCCAGGGTGCTCAGAGCCAAGTGCTCTGTGTCACATCAGCTCAGAGTTTGAATTCAGGTAAACTGCAGACTGATGACTGCATTTCCAGAGGTTGGCTGTAGCCGATTTTTCCTTGTTTTAGGTGTTTTCTCAGCAGTTACTGTTACTATGGAGACATTATGCTGTGCAGGAAAGTAATATCAGTGTGTTTTATCTTCTGATATACAGTAACCAGGTTCCTTTATGTGAATTTTAAAATGACAGAACCCAAGATATGGACAATTGCTGGTTTTATTTATAGTCTTATTTAAGCTAAGGAATAGGGCAAGTTCACCTGCCACAACTGAAGTAATTTTTACAGTGAATATTAGCAGAGAAATGTGTTTTAGGTACTTCTATTCATCCAATTTCTGTCAAATTTATTTGGTGACGTGCAAAATCACATGTAGCCTTTAAAATAACATAATAATGTTCAGCAATTAGTTTCTTCCTTTCTTTGGAGTAACTGCTTTGTAGCAAATAAATAACACAATAAAACCACACAGGTAAAATAGGGATTTGCTTTGTAAAGACAATAATTTTCTTGTGTGTGAATTTCTACAAAAATATTGTGAATTTCTATAGATTTTCATTTAAACTGGAGCAATTGAATTCATTTTGCTGCCAGCTGAGGTCATCATAAAACAAGTTTGGTTTATTTTCCAAGCTCTCCAGTTTGCTTTAGGAGACAAGTGGAAAAAAAAAAAAACAAGCAAGGGAGAGTTGAGGAACCCTCAAAAGCAGAGATGTATGAGAACTCTGTGAAGACTTTGGTAACCTCTATGTAGCCAGGCTGAAAAATCAAAATATTTCCCCCACCTCTGACCAGTTTGGACTGGGACTGGTGTCTGTGGTGAACCCAGAATGGCTGAAAAGCAGCTTCATGTTTACTCATCATCTTTTTCTGTGAAGGTACATTGGTGTGTCCTCACTTCGATCTTCCTGCTCCTCACTTGGCTTTTTATCTGATTATACTTTTCATCCTTCTTTGCCCGAGGACCTAAAATATGTGGAGAAAACAATGATGTGAACTCAGATCACTACACTCTGTTTGGTGAAATGTGGTGATTTTAAAGCATTTAGTGCTCTGTAAAAAGGAAGAATTTCCTTGCACATTTCAAGCCAGCTTTGTTTGATGTGAAAGAGAGGATTCTTTAGCTCCTCCTTTATTTACCCAGTGCCTTTACAATTCAGCCCTTCAGTCCCCTCCTTACAAAATATTCTATTTACACTTTAAACTGCAACTTCATCCTGCAGATTCTCAGTCCCTGATGAAGATGGGAATCATGTTGTACTTCAACCCCCTCCCAGTGCCCAAATCTGGGGTTGTTTTCTCTCCCTCAGAAATAAAAAGCAGCTATTTCAGTTCCCCACGGGCTCTTTTCCCAGGGCATTCATATCGGAATGAAACCAATGTGCAAGTGGATTCTGGCCAAGCCATTTGGAACCCGGGAAACTTTACAAGCTTCCCCCTTTTATCCCCTTGGAAAAGCCCCGACCGTTTGTTTTATTCCAGGATACTGTATCGTAACAAATTATACTTAAAAATCATTTGGTGTGAAATTGCAGATTAATCCCACCGGGCCGGGGGCTCAGCCCTGTCTGGCCACTCGGGAGCACACAGATGGTGGCTCTGAGAGGGACAAAAGGCACAGGCACTGATTACATGCATGGATGTAACGGACAAAAAGCCCTTCCCCACGGAGAAGGTGAGGAAAACACACCGGAGGTCCCAGTGCCTGCTTTGGGCAGGGAAACTGCATTTTAAACTGTTGAAAATGTGGCACAAACAAAGAGGAAACCTGTTTTTACTCCCTTTAAAATCCCTTTTTTACTTCCTAAGGCAGTTACGACTTTTCTTCTTTTTTTCTTGTTGTTGTTTTGTTTTATTGTTTCTTTAGGCAGCAAACACCAACAAATGGTGATTCCTTTTGCAGTCTGGCAGCTTCCCTCACTGCCCTGTTCCTAAAACAGTGCCTGCTGTTCTGTATTCCACAGGGACACAGTTGTCCTGCTTGCTGGGAACTGCTCAAAGTCTGGCCTGGAAGAAATGAATCTTCATCCTCATGAAGATGATGTTGTTGGAGTTAAAACTGCCATCTGACCCCCTCACTGATTTCAAGGTGAAATTGTTCACACTTAGGAACAAAATCCATTGTGCTGCGTGTTCCTTGTGGGAATTCAGGTGTGTGAGTGCAGTGCCCAGTCTCTGGAATGTCCAAAGCCAGATTGGAATGGGCTTGGAGCAACCTGGGATAGTGGAAGGTGTCCCTGCCCATGGCAGGGGCTGGCACTGGATGAGCTTTAGGTCCCTTCCAACCCAAACCCTTCTGTGATTTGCCAAATGCCTGGAAAACTTGACCTGTGGCTCCTAATTGCCCCTGTAACAGAAATCTTGCAGAGCCAGAACTGTGTGTGCTTTAAGAGCTGGCAGAGCCCCCAGACCAACCCACCAAGGCAGAACCTGACAATACCTACAGAACCTGACAATATATTTATAATTTAGCCACTTAAACCTAAGCATAGCACAGTTTTATCTTTGTGAGTGAACTACGAGAATATTTTGCCTTGATATTTGTCTATTTTGGGGCAAAACAGAGTTTATGGATGATATAATTGTGCACTGCAGTTATTATATGCAGTAATATGAAGGAAGTGTTGTGACAGGAGAATTCTGGTTGGCTGGTGTGTTTTCCACCACTTCAAATGTCCAACAGAATTGTTTTTGTCACAGGCTGTCAGGAGATTTCAACCCTCAAAATGTCATTAATGAGAAAGTGATCTCTGAGAAATGTAGTTTTAGTGTATTTTTACATAGCCTCCAGCAAAATAGTCACTTTTAGAAATACAGGGCTTAGTACAAGATTGTAGAAATCAGAAAAAATTCCTTCCTTGAACCATCCTGTTGTCTGTAGATATTGTGCTGTGTGTGACAATTAGGAGCAGCACGTGCAGGAGACAATATTCCTTTAAGACAGGAAGGGGTAAAAGGTTGTAATAAAAACTTATTGTCCCCCTGAAATTTTAATGGCCTAATTATTAATTTCATTATTAATTTCAATGTCCTAAATTTTGACAATGAAATGAGAACAAATCCTTGTACTATATCAGCACAGTATTAAGGCTTTTATTTTGCATTTTGGGGGTGAAATAAATAAATTCTTTGGAAATGATAATTTTTTTTCAAATATGGAGGGAAATCAATATGCTATTGGCTGATGGATATATTTTATAATCTAGCTTGTCATTGAAAGAGGCAACTTGAGCCACAGAGCACAGAAAATTGTCACTTTTGATCTCTTTATTGCTCTTTTGTAGTCCATGGTTTATTTACAGCTGAAGAACTGTACAGAGAATCCTGTGTAGGTCTCATCTATTTCTTCACCATAGTAATGAGTTTTTCCTCAATTAATATTCCTCATTTTGTCAGTGGATTCCCATGGACTGCATCATGCAGATAATGGCAGTGAATGCTTTTATCAACATGTGTGCTCACATAAAAATTCTCCTGTTAGCAAATGAAAAGTGAGGAAAGAAAAAAAAAAAGGAGATTTTAGAGCTAATTGTTTTCAGCTTTGGGTGAATATAGAACTTTTTTGTTGCAGAAGCAATGAATGTTGACTAATTACAGAAGTATTTTGGGAAATTCTTATTCTTAGTATTCTAATTATTATTTGCAGAACTTGAATCTCCTTGATCACATCAGGCTTGTTAACCAGGACTAGAGATACTAAAATAAAACATTCCTCAAGGTTGCTGAAGAAAAGCCTTAAAAAAACCACACAATTTTTTCTTTGCTTCTATTTCTGCCATTTTTTCAGTGTATACACAGACATTTTATCTCAAATAAACAATAACACTCATAGGGTGTCAGGGTAATATTTGAAAGTGTAAAGTCCAAATTCAGTGTGATAAAGACCTTTCAGAATCCATGACAATAGGATTGATTTCCGTTTTCTTCCTGGCTTCTGTGAATCTTGGTTGAATATATAACAAGTTATACACATATATCATCCCTCATAAAGCAAATTCACTTTCCTGCCAGTCATTCACGTGTTAGGTGATTCCTGGTTCTAAGGACTTGCATAACTACAACTTCCCAGGTGGAAGGATCCTGCAGGAGCCAGCACTGCTCATTCCTTTGGAGTCAGTGGGACCGACCACATGAGCAAAGAGAAGAATGTGCATATTTTTCTAAGGCTCTAAGATCCTTCTCTTAATAAGGCCATCATCAAATTAACATAATCAAGAAGTCGTCAGTTCTTTTATGAACAGCTTCTCTGGCAGGTTCCTGCTCCCTCAGCATCTCTGCTCTGAACAATATCACAATGTGGTGAATATTGTTTCATGCTTCCACAACACACAAGTCTAATTAAACCATTTCTGCACCTCCCCTGCCCATAACTCTTCATTTCAGTAATTAGAAGACACCCCAGTACGGACACGCTGTTTCATCAGCTTTTAGGCTCCGAGACTTAAAACTAACATTTTCAAAAGCATTTCATGGTTTGAAAGAATGGTCAATTAACCTTGGGTTTCCTGTGGGGAACCCTGCAAAGAACTGTCAACAGTTCAGTTTAGAGAGATTTGTCCAGTGACCTACAAGGCCACGAAGTTCACGAATGCATGTACCAGTGTCATCATAGATTTGTTCCCTGGGTTACTGTCACAAGGGAAGGAACTGATTGTTTGGGGGTTCCTTCTACAGTAAAAAGTGACCGACGGGTGACGGGACCCCGGAGCTGCTCCCGGGCAAAACCGGAGCCACTCAACAGGAAAAACCTCTGGTATCTCCCAGATGAATTATGTGTCTCTTTCTCTTCCTCCCATAAGGTTCTTTCTTTTTTTTCAGGAAGGGGCCGGGGCGAGTCCATGGGCTGCCTGCTGAGTTTCTTTGTATTTGGAATTCCCTCCAAACGGCAGCGTAAGATAAACGTCTGATTATTGCAGTGCTGACAGTCTTCAGATTTAAGTGATAGCAACATCTCACTCTTTATACCAAATTAAGGGCATTCTGTGGAGCAGTAGGAGTTGATTCAGGGATGCACCTGCTGAAGGAAGTCAACAAACCCATTCTGAGCCCTTCTGGAGAGATGACACCGTCGAGCTGCACGGAGCTGATTCTATTGTGACATCTAAAAGAAACCAGAAATCTCCTACTGGCCACTGAGGGCCAAAAAAATCTCTGGTTTCATGAGGGAGGCAGAACTAGCCACAAATAACATTATCTTCCATGTGGGATCTGATAAACAGAAATTAAAATCTAGCAGGTGGCACTTGGCTTTGCTTTTCCTTCAGCACTCTATAAATACAGGATTATACAGCCATTTCACAAGCTGCATGGAGAAGTGATTTTATTTTCTTCTATTAAGCATCAGAATGTTCTCCCTGGCCAATGTGGCAGATCAAATTTTGAGGTATTTGTTCTTATCTTTACTGGTGACCAGTTGTTTTTTCAGCACTTCTCTATGCTTGACTCTGAATGCCCTTCTGTGTGCTCAGCCTTTAATTTAAAGTATCAGAAAAATCTGGATTATGGCACTGTGCCCTCAGATGAAACAGGAATAATTCAGTGTCATATGAACATGGAGCTTCTACATTAAATCTGGTTTTCCTGGCTTTTGTCACACCCATAACACTTTCACAAATGTCAGGTTTGTTGCTTCACAATTGTAACTGTCTCTAGTGAAGTTTAAACCCCTCAGGTGATCCTATGTAACGCTCCAAACTTAAAATTTTAAGATGTGAAATCATCAGGAGGGTTTTCTTAAACACACTTGTACTTGTAGAATCATGGAATGGTTTGGGTTGGGAGGGATCTTACAGCTCATCCAGTCCTGCTCCCTGCCATGGGCAGGGACACCTTCCACTAGACCAGGTTGCTCCAAGCCCTGTCCGACCTGGCCTTGGGCACTTCCAGGAATGGGACATTGTACTTTACACCTAATTTCCCACCAGGGACACTCAGCTGTGCATCCCAAGAGCAGTTTTTGTACTGGGTGCAGGTAACGCCTGCTGCAAATAAAGAATTCTCCAAAATCTCAGTGCTTCTGTTTTCCCAAGTGCTGCATGAGCTGAGCTGGATATCCTTCAGATTGGAGGAAATAGAGACATCTTTATATGAATTTCTTAAAACTGGACCATATCTAAGGATTTTAATTGAAATCTGTACCCTGTTGTGAGTTTTACACCAATGCAGAGAGTTGTGGCTCAGGCCCCAAAGATCTTCCTCCCTACGGTGATTCCCACCTGAGCACATCCATTGGACCAAGTCAAGAAGGTTTTCACCCAGACCTGAGGTGAGGTGAGTCTTTCAGAGCTTTCAACCATGAGAAGACACTGGGGGAAGGGAATAACATTGATCCTTTGTATTGCCAGCAACCCTAGGTTGTATTTTAGCAATAACGTGTTTTATGGGCCATTCATTAAGAGTTGGACTCCATGACACATGTGGGTCCCTTCCAGCTGAGAATATTCTGTGATTCTGTGATTCTGTTTGTTGTTCTAATGTGGCCACAGAGTCCCCTCATGAGGTTCTTGGTGTGCAGGAAAGGAAGGATGAACAAAAATAACGTGTCTCGTTTATAAATTTACCCATTATTTCCTAACAAAACTTGCTGGGGAGAGGCTGAACTGCTCTTTCTGCGCTCAGAAGTCGCAGAGCACAGATTTAAAATGCAAAGCCTGGCTTTGCAGGCCGGGATGTGCCGGGGGGGAGGGGAGCAGGGGATGAGGAGCCGAGGGCGGCGCGTTGCACGAGCAGCGTTAGACATTGAGAAAGATATCATTAGATTAAAAAGGTGTCTCCAGAGAGAGACAAAGGGCCAGCCAGGGCCTGGCGTGTCAGCATTGCCCAACACGAGCCTCAGAGTCATTGCTGGTGACAACAGCTGCTCAGGGAAAGGCTTTCCTGGGAGACATCCCCATCCCACCAGGGCCCAGTGTGCGAACACACACGGGCTGTCATTCCAGCAGAGTAAACAGGCAACAGGCTCCACACCTCCCTCTCCTCAGGATTAATTACTCATGGGAAGTGACAGCTACTGTCTAGTGCCTCCAAGTTGTCGCCCATTCATGTTTCCTCAAGGACAAATGGCTTCATTTCTGAATTTGTCTGACTGTCCCACCACAGTTTTGAAAGGAAGAGATGATCAATTTTTCCTGGTTTTATTGCTGAGGCTGAACTGGAAGAGATCAATTCATCATTCATAATGTCTCTCATGACAGCTTGGTTTCTTGCTACATTCAAATTATCTTTCCTGGGTTTATTTTTCATATGGAAAATAAAAGTTCAGCCTCTTTGCTACAATTTTTGGAGCATTTCCAGAGGAAAATATTGGTCCTGCTAAACTCCTGAAAACTGGTACTGGAATATGAAGTTGGGCGCTTCTTTTTCTGGTTTTTCTGTGGCCTTGTCAAATAGGTTTAACCTTTATGGATTATATATTTTGTTTATAATGGGCAGTTTAATGGATGGATTAAAATATAGAGGTATGTACCAGGAAAAAAAAAAAAAGAATCTGTTGGGGTTATTCATGTGCTTTTGGATTTGATTTCCTTCCTACTTCCTTATTTAATAACTAGGTTCCTTAAGACTCCTTAAGCTTGAATGACCCATGTTTTGTTGCCGGGTCTATTCCACTGACCCCTGGCAAGACCCCTGCCCCAGTTCGTCCATCAGACAAAAATGAATCTATTCCAGGAGCTCTCAGTTCCCATTAGCTCTAATTGAGCCTGACAGTTGGAGACAGGCCTCATTATTTTTAATTGGGCCCTATAGTTCTAGAGTGAAATTAAACACAATTTAATGCAGATAGCTCATCTCCCTCACTATGACACAGTCAAATTGTATTTTAAGTTTAATGAAACAACAGGGTTTGTTTCCAGGCTTTGCTTTTGCAGAGTGTTACTGCTTTGAGCTCTGTGTTATTTCCAACTTGCCTGGTGTAAGGACATGGATGTTAATTAGGATCTGACCTGGGTGTGCACCTGGAGGACCCTTTCACTCCACTTTTATACCAAAAGTGCTGTGCAGGCACAGGGTGGTGGTGAACAACTCTGGAAGAAGCTCAGACTGTCTGTGAGAGGTTCATATGCCGTGGACATCACAGATTTGCAGCGATGTCATACAAATATAAGAAACTCCTGAAAGTTTTCCCAAATCTCTGTGGGAAGTTTTATTCAAAAATTAAAAATGAAGACACCTCTACACTTCAACAGGGGCCTTTTTAATGCTTCATTCAGAGCTTCTGGGCTTTTTCCTGTCATGAAGAAACATTTTTGTCACTATTGGGTGGTGCTTTTCTGTGAAGACACCCATGAATAGAGAAGGACTTGAACCATCCTGTTGTTCTAAGTATTATAAATGATCCTTGTACTGGATTTTCATTGGGAAGGAACATCCCAGTCCCTGTTGACGAAGGGACAGGTCTCACCATCCTCACTGTGGTGATTTTTCAGCCACACAGGAGTTTGTAAAATCATTTCCTGAGCTCTTCCTTCGCAGCATTTAGTGAGTCAGCCATGGGTTATGAGACCAAGTCACTTTTTACTGAATCTTGAACTTTACCAGAGTTATCAGAGTTAATCCATCACAATACTTCTCTTTGGAATAAAGATTGTGGAACCAAGTCTAATTACAGAAGACTTTGATTAAATATTGAATTTTCCAATGTAAGTTTTCCTTTACACAGATAAAGTTACAGACACACATTTCAGAGGATATTTCCTTTAATATATTTGCATTTTCTGTAGCTTCCTCTTCAGCTTTGCTTGAAGGTCAAATAAAGAAACTACAGCACTTCTCTCATGAGATTTAACACATCAGATTGGACATTTTTTCACAAATGTGTCTTTAAGAATCCAAGACAAGAATCCTTCAGTTTGGAACAGCAGGATCTCTCCCTTTCAGAAGAGTTTAGGCAGCTTTCTTTAATAATTATATACTTTGTGTTTAATTAGCAGATACTTAATCATGGGAATTCTATGACATCAAGCCTGGAGGCTGGGATTGTCCTGGAGAAAACCAGCAAGGATTACCCAATGTTTGTACAGGCACTGCACCTTTCCAGCTGCTCCCCTTGGCCTCCTTCCCAGAGCAAGAGTCAGTTATTCCTCAGCTCTCCTGGATGCCTCTGAAGGCTCTTCTGAAGCAAATCACACCTGGAGAACAACACCTGGAAGAGCTGGCTGTTATACTGTGCTGGAACTCCAGCTTTCCTCTCAGCATTGCTTTTTCTGGACACAAGTACCATCACCTCCTACTGGAAGGTGGCCCTGCCCATGGCAGAGGGTGGAATGAAATGACCTTTATGGTCCCCTCCAACCCAAACCATCCTGACATTCCATGATCACAGATGAAAGGTCTGCTCTACCTTCATTCTTCCTGCGGGGTGTGGCCACCCTTTTCACCTGATAGGTTCCATCTGGCCTTTTTTTCCCCCCCAGTTAATTAATTTGCAGGGATGCCCTTTATATTTTAGAGCAGCCAAATGGATTCAGTGATGGGAAGCTGGAGAGGGAGCAGCTCAAATAGGTAGGAAACTGTGGAATGGGTGAGAGAGGTGGAAGTTAGCAGGGAGAGAAAGCAGGAAGGGAAGAGCCAGAGCAGCAGCTTGCAGGACACAGCTCAGTGCCAGAGTTTGGGCTCTAGAGCAGAATTTCCTGTGTTCCAGGGAGAAAATGAGGGTAAGGGGGAATGATATAATTTCTCCTCCAAATACTTTAAATGGAAGTAAAAATAGTGACTTAAATAGTAAATTTTTTAGCCCAACCGGTCATCTGAAGTTTTATATGGTGGCACTTCTGGAATGAATTTTCCATGCCCACAACCACATGCTCTTCCAGACAGAACCAACTTCCCCGCTCTTCACTCATTAGGTATTTTTGTTGGCTTTAGCTTGGCTGGCAGAGCCCCCTCTGTCCCTGGCCCTGCAGGAGGTCCCTGCTGTGACAGCCTAAAATACCACAGGATCCAAGGGGTCTGTCATCTGCTGTTGTCCTTTTGATTGAACTTGGAGAGAAAAGGCTTTTGTACAGCTTGTGGCCTGTTCCCCACACCCTCCTCATGTTATAGACACAGATTTAGTGACCTGTGGGAGAAGGGAGACTGAAAGAGATTCATTGCAGCTTTCCATGGCTTTATATATTTGGGGTTTATTACAGCTTTTCCATGCCCCTCTGTGTCTATATTTGGGATTTTTAGCGGTTCTTGGCCATTAGCATTTGGGCACTGCAGAATAATCCATGTTGGAATGTTCACCACAGACACAAAAGGGAGAGGAAGGGTTGTCAGTCACATTGTTCAGATGTGGAGCTGAAGCTGAGTTTAGCCAGACAAAAATTACTTTTTTCAAATGTTAAAACGGGCTGAAGGAGAAGCCTGAGCTGGTGGGTTGGAAGGAGAGGACTTTGTTCCCAGTGCTCTTTCCAGCAGTGATGGGAGAGGCTTGGGTCCTGAGCTTATGGGTCTGCCCTGTGCTACCTTCTGACACATCTGGCCTGCTTTACTCTTTAATTAATATTTTCAGGAAAGCCCCTACAATCCACTGGCCATCTTGCATTTACCTGGAGAACAGCTGGAAAAGGAAAACAAAAGTATTTTGGAATTTTTAACAGCACAGAGCAGTGCTATTTGTTACTTGGGATGTTTGGAATTACTGAGTCCGGGGGTGAATAATTGATCACCATTTTAACACAAGCAAGAATTCCATTAAATATGAACAAGGGGGGGCTGGGCACGAGGTAAAGGATTTCTCTTTCCCCTTTGACTGCAAACAATCCTTGCAGATCTGGTCACTGCAACGAAATGGGTGTGTGACAGAGGAGGAAACCAGATATTATGTTACTTAAAAGTCATTCATCATGTCACAGGAAGGCAGGAATCTGAACTCCTGAAATCAGTAATGGCTAAAGGTGATCTCCCTACACAAAGGAGCTGTGCCATGGATCCTGTGCCAGCTGCTGAAAGGTCCCTGCTGGAGCCAGGCCAGGCTGGGGGCTGTGCTGGGGATGGGAGAACAGGACACGCAAAATGATTTCCTGTGACATCCCCAGGAGCTGCCTGTGGAAAGGAGCTCCCTGCTCCCTGTGCAGCTGGGACTCAGTGCAGCATTCCCAGCTCTGGGGTTACCAGTGTGGGGGCTGGAGTGAAGCAGGATTTGGGATTAAAGTCTCAAGCCTGAGTTGCAGAGAATGTTTGAACAGCCCCATCCCTGCACCCAGAGTCCAGCCACAGAATTAATTCCCAGTTTCATTTAATTCCATACTTGTTTTTTCCATGCTTTCTTCACGGAAAGGGTGGTCAGGCATTGGAAGGGGCTGCCCAGGGAGGTGGTGGAGTCCCCAACCCTGGAAGTGTCCAAGGAATGACTGGATGTGGCACTCAGTGCTCTGGGCTGGGTGACAAGGTGGGGATCAGTCACTGGTTGGACTCAATGGTCTGGGAGGTCTTTTCCAACCTGAATGATTCTGGGATTCCTACTCTGTGCAAAACAATTCCTCAGTATTGCCCGAGGAATCCTCTTTCCATTGATAGTGTGGAAAGATCTGTTTGGTATTTTATTTTATTTTATTTATTTCATTTTATTTTATTACCATGGCATATCCAACAGCCCAGGTAGACAAGGTAACACCACCATGGCACATCCAACAGCCCAGGCCAGCTTGCTGAAAATATACTGCTTGTCTGTGCCAAAATACAGCGACTTTGGGATTTTCTGTCAGCAAAATAAAGGGTTGGGACGACGTGTAACAGGGAATGGATGGGATCAATCCTGAATGACTTCAATAATAACAGAAATAATAATAAAAAGAAATATTTTCTCTGTCTTTCTCTTCGTTTAAGCTGCTGCAGAAATCACCTGAAGCTCGAGGTCTAGTTTTCCATCAGCTAATACTGAGTGTGAGGCTGGTGCTGAGCAGATGCCAGAGGAGGTAGGATGGACTCTCCCAGATCTGGTTACAGCACGTCAGGACCCTGGAGAAGAAAGAGGCAGAATTCAATATGTGCATGTGAGAGTGGAATCCTCCTCCACCACAACACTGTTTTATTCTGATCCCTTCAGGGTAAGTCTGTCCCCACCCTGTGCCCTGTCCCAGTGGACAGGGAGGAGGAGAGACCAGTGAGGCTGCAGCAGTGCAGGGAACTTGGTAAAATTTCCTGTGTGAGTTGGAATCACATGAAAGATTCATGTGTAGTCTTAGCACCTGCTCCTCCTTTGTGGGATATCTGCACCGTTAATTTTTAAGCATGGCTTAGCCTCAGCCTGGGAAGGGGGATCCTATAACCAGGGGAATATACATTATTAACCTTCCAGCTCCCAGCTCCAGTGGGCTCCTGCAGCCTCTGACACTGGCTCGTGGAGGAGCAGGTGAGCACCCAGCCCTGGGCTGTGCTGACACGGGGCTGGGCTCACTCCAGGGCAGGTTTAATGCAGCACATGGGTGCACTCACTTCTTTGGGTGGTTTGTAATTAACATGGAACACTTACACTGCCTCAGCAAAGATCCCAGTGCAACATAATCTCAAGGAAGATCTAGTTTCTAGTCCTTATCTTGGAAAAGTGGCCCCTAAGTGTATGCAAGTGCCACAGGACAAAGTGCCTGGCTCCCAGTGAATTATTCAAGGTGCTCAATTCAGGTGAGGACGTCGTCTCCTGCCCAGTGCACAGTGTGACGAGGGACCTTAACCAAGTTCAAAGCACCTTTTGAATGGTTTACCTGGAATAATTGGTAACAGGCCTCAGGATGGACACTCAGGTAACTCTAATTCTAGTGGCTGTAGTGGTGGATGCATTAACAGCTTGAGATTTATTCCTTGGGACATTTCCTGCCCATGGCAGGGGGTTGGAACTAGATCGTCTCTGAGGACCTTTCCAACCTAAAACATCCTACAATTCTATGATTTCTGTTAACTGTGTTAGTAAATATTGGATTAGTGCATTTCCACAGGCTAAATGATGGGATAATGATTTGGAAATAATATTTTTATTAAGCACACAACTGATGTAATCCAGGCACAGATATCAAGACTCAATTCCAAAACTTCATGGTGCAGAATTGTGTGTTGAGTTTATTTTGGACAATGTGCCTTCAGAGGTAAGAGTGACTTTCCTCCTCGATACCTGTGTGCTCCTAACGTTCCCTTTCCTTCTCTGCTGGCTGATTTCATTTTTGGACTTCAACACAGAAATTTCTCGGAAGCTGGGACTGGGGTGACATCTCACTTGCATGCAAATGGAGCCTTGAGAGAGGAGATGAAACTCCAGGATCAAACCAGCTACTTTTTTTCCCCAACAAGATACTAAAATTCAAAGGTTTATAACGAATGATAATGAAGGTGCAGGTTTCTCAGTGTCTGCTGATGACTTTCTCCTGCCATAGACCGTAGGAAAACTTCCAGGGAAAACTCTGCAAGAGCTCCATGGAAGTAGTGCGTCACTAACACAGGCTGGTTTCTTAAGCAGTCTGGTTTAGTCTTCCTAAATGCTCCGGAGGTTCTGGAGCTGCCCTGCCTGGACAGTGGTCACAGTCTTGGCGTGGGGCTCTGCCTCCAGCCATCTCCCTCAAATCCCCTCCCAAAACCTGCTGAAGGGTTTTGGAGGACAGACATCCAGGTAAGCTTGACCTTCTGAGTCCAGAGCTGACTCAGGAGGAACTGAGTGACACGGTGAGATTCCTGTGCTCTACTCGGCAAACATTCCACCTGCTGCAAAATAACTTGGTTAATCCCTTTATTTATTGAGCATTGGCGTGTTCAGACCTGCTCAAAGGCAAAAAGCCCCCTCTGCACCTCCTGTTCTCCTCTTCCCATGCAAAATTGTTGTCTGTGTTGTTGACCTTCACTTCATGAAGGTCAGCTGTGTCCTCGGAGGAGCTGTGGTGGGAAAGCTTCTCAGAGAGCTGCTCCCTGGAGTGAATGGGCTGGAGAGGGGCAGGAGGGAGGAAGGAGTGACACTGAGTCACTGGAGAGGAGCTGGAGTAAAGGTAGGGAGCTGGGAGCAGAGGTGGGAGCCAGGCTGGAGAGATGCCAGAGCTTGATGCCGAGGCCAAAGAGAAGCGAGGAAATGATTCCGTGACTGAAAGAGGCAGAGATGACAGGGACTGAGGCAGAGAGAGAAACACAGTGACCAAAGGCAAGGGAGGATTTAATTTTTAATCAGCCATAATTAATTCCTTCCACGTCTTCTGTCTGGTGATAACACGGAGTGAAAGGAGGTGGGAGTGGGTTTGCCTGGCTGTGTCCCAGCAGCAGAGAGGGGGGTGAAGGGTCTGTGAGGGGGCTGGAGCCCTCACTGTTGCACTTGGAGCTGCTGGGGGTGTCTGGGCAATGATCCTGGTAAATCCTTGGAGTTCTGCTTATTGCAACACCAAAGGGATTTTTACTCTGGAGTGTTGCTGCTCTGGGCATGGTCTGGCTGAGTCAGAGACAGCAGATCCCCCCTGTAATGATCCAAAATTCAGCACGAGAACAGTCCGTCCATTGTGATAAGGACCTTGCCATGGAGGCTTTAAACTGGTACAGGAATGAGGGAATTTCTTTTTAGTAACAGTTGAAGAAGGCTCAAAAGTTATTCCTCTTCAGGAAAACTATTTTATTCAATTTTAAAAAAATTCTTAGATTTCCTTTTCAATGTACGTTTTTGTGACAGATCCAGATTTATTAACAGCTTCTAGTAACTTGGGGCTTTTGATATTTTGCTGTAAAAACTTTCCTTCCTGTTATTCTACATGACAAATATTTGACATAAATTAGAGTTAATGCTCAAAGTAAAACTCATTTGCTCTTGTCAGACAACATCACGCAGCTTCTTTGGCCCTACTGATGTTAAACCTGCTCCTTCTTTATTCATCCTCCTAGGAAAAACCAGCCAGGGCCTGCATTTCTCAAGCCTTACCCTACTCCTTCTTTTCAATTTATCCTTTTCAAGGTCAGCTTTAAACACCACAAAATCAGCACAGTGATTCCAATAGGATCCATAATTCTTCAGGCTTTGTGTATCCTCACCTCAGCTCTGGAGCCCTTGAGTTGTGACAGTGCTCGGGTATCCCAAGCTCCTCATTCCAAGAGTCCAAATCCACCAGGGACAGGAACAACATCCTCCTGTTTGCTGAGCATCCAACCCTGCAAGGCCTGGAGGAAAATTCAATGGAATTTTCTTCCCTCCCTGCGTGGGGAGCGCTGGGCTCATTGCTCTGGCACCACTGGGCTCTTTGGGAAGAGGGAGGGATGGGAGGGATGTGGCACCTGCCATGGAAATGGAGATCTGACAAACAGTGAAAGGCAAAACAAAGCCAACGTTATCCCAACATGAGCTGTCGAGGAGCAAACAGCAACTCACACACTGCTCAGGGTTGGGGGAGTTTATTTCCCCCTCAGACAGGATCCCTGACTGGTTATTTACTGGATTAATGACACGAGGGAGAATTCCAGCAAATGGGATGAGCACATTCATTACTGGGATAATTGCTGGGATAATTGTTCCCTCTGAGCCGGGACAGGGACAGAGCTCTGGCTGCAGGATCTGCCTTCTCCTCCCTCCTCTGCTTTTCCCCCACATCCTCCCTTTGCTCCTCACCCAGCACAAAGGAAATTCTCAGTTTGACTGCCAGGATCATTTTCATTCCCTGTAAACAGTCCTGGGTGAGGAATTCTGACAGGGAAGTCTCATAAAGGTGACACATTCCCTTCCTCCAATCCCTCTCTGGGTTATTTTTTATATGGAAAGCATTTACATCTAAATCACTGCAGTTATTTCTATTTCCTCAAATAACATTCAGCTCTAAGTATAAAAAACAAGATAAATAATTCATAAAGCTACTTATGACCTTGTATGAAACTCTCTAAAAGAAACTTGTTCATTTGAGGTAGATTTCAGTTTCAAGATGAGGAATAGTAACACTTTTTGATTCAAACATGCACCTAAATCCAAGGATTTGCTATCACCTCCTGGTATATAACACAGTAAAATACAAAAGCATCTGCTGATATATTGGTGTTACATTTGTTAGCCTGTAATTCTGTTGCCATCTAACTTTTGACAGCAGTTCCTATTTGAGGGTTTAGTTTTGAAAAATTCAAGCATTAGGAACTAAAATTTGTAGCAGAACACACATTTCTGTCTAATCTCTTTTTATCCGGTTTAAGCATAAATAATTTCATATGGAAAAATCATGCTTTATTCTGAAATACTGATAGTACAATAACTCTAAACTCCCTTTCTTCTTTCCTGTGAGAGGAAAACCAAAGAGGTTTTACAGCAGTTTCACCACAGTGGTTGTTTTGTAAAGGGTTAAGCCTAAGAAGTGATTATTGCTTTGTTGCCCCTATAAAACGTGGCTCTTCACTTACCTTTTTTACCTGTGTTACCAGGTTTTCCCTGTTCCAGAGGATTATCTTTCCCTCTCTCAGCCATCCAGCAGCCTTTTATGGAGCAGCTGAGTCCCCTGTGCCTCCACCTGCTCTGCCCTGCCACAGATCCCACATGGAGTGGGTAGTTTTGTGTTTCAGAAGGTGGGAGGGATTAATTTTTTCCTCTTTCCTGCTTGGCTTGCCTTGGGCTGCCTTTATGTAGCAATGTGGAAGAAGTGGGGGTAAGTGCAGAGTTCTTCCTAAGGTTTTATGCTCATGTGTGCTTTAAAATGGGAATTTCTGGCTCATGGCAAGCTGGGACCTGCCTGGCATCATGCAGGGAGTGTTGGTTGTCTACCTCCTCAGAGGAAGAGAGGCAGAACAGGTCCTGGGGGGTTTTGGGGAGAATGGTGTGAGAGAGGAGGAGAGAAGGAGTTGACTTTCCTTTGCATGGAGAAGAGAGGGAATCTTTTCTGATCAATGGAGAAGGGGATTTGCAGGCACACCAGTGTGTGACTGCCTGAGGAACTTTGATCCTTACTTAAAACCAAAACCAGAATAACAGCCCTTTGGTGACCCTCATGGATGGGTCCTGCTGCACTTGGGAGATCCCCCCCCCTTTCTGCACTTGTTATGGAGTAAAAGCAATGTGGATGCTCTAAGAGGGATCACTGCTCTGCTTCCTTTCCTTCTTATCTGTCCCTGTTGCTGTAACAAGCCAAGAACAGAGCTCCCCTTTCCTCTCACTTGCTTTCAGAGCTGCAGCAAGTGAGGGATGTTCCTCACAGGTACCATGACCAGATCCTTCCCACCCTCCAAAATGGTTTTGTTGCACTGTGAGGGGCAATAAAGGGATGTCTTCTGAAGGGAAGATGATTTATTTCCTTTATAGACACTCCTGCTGTGTTAAGTCTCACCAGATTCTTTGCTGGTCAATGCTGCAGGTGGGGGAAGGCAGGTCTGGTTCATTCCCCCTCTCTCAGGTGGTGAGTGATGGGGAACAAGGGCTCTCCTGTGCCTTCAGATGGCAGTTCCCAGAATGAAGCAATTATGTGGCCTCTTGATAACACGTCTTCGTGCTTGACTTCTGAATTTCAATGCTTGTTAGTGAAGTGCTTTGTGTGCCAGCAGGTCCAGGAAAACTGAACCAAGGAAGGGTTGATAAAGATGTTTTCTGGCTCAGTAGGAAGGAGGTTTTGCTATTTATTCCCATTGTGGGTATCTCTCCAGGACCTGCTGAAATACTGCCCTGCAAGGGAATCTGCAGCCAGGCAATGAGTCCTTGCAGCTTGTTCCTCTTGCACCTCCCAGTTCACCCCACTGCCTCCAAAACTGCAGCCCTGGCACCTGCTGTTCCCTCAGCCTTGACAGAGCAGCCCTGGAGCAAGAGCCTGTTCTAAATTACTGGGAGCACTTGGGTGACCTTTGCTGTCCTCTGTGTGAATCAGACCTTGTGTTGCAGCCTCTGCAAGTCACTGCTTTGTAGCTGTTACCAAAGCAGCCCCTGGTTTTTTTGGGGGGGCCTCTTGTGCAGAGATAAAAATTGGTTTTGCAATGGGAATTTGAGTTGTGATCCTGTTTTGGAGAGTAATTTGTTGTCCCAGTTCTGACATGAACTCACACAGGCAGCTCCTCTTTGCTTCCTGGTGCCCAAAGGGGTTAGGGTTTCTGTTGGAACACTTCTAGGGGAGATGTGATCCCAATCCTTATTTTATCAGTGGTCTTCTTGCTGTATTCAGAAGTGTGGTTTTGGGTACCATTTTCCTCTAGTTCTCTCTTCTTACTGTCTTGAAATACCATGAAGGTGTGTTCACTTTTGAATACCTGAATTTACTGGTTTTTAATGCTACTCTCCCTGTAACTTCTGGGCTGTCAGATACTCAAAGAATGTTCTTCTCTTTCCTAGGAGTTGAATAAATCTGCCCTGTATTTCCAGCTAACTCTGAATGTTATCTTTCCAGCTGGAAATCCTGTGCTCTGTTAAACAGGGACTGCTATGGAGCATATGGAGGTTGGCTATGGAGCTCATCAGTAATTGATGCTTTCTAGTAAAACATCCTGTTCTGCAATTAATAAAGATCCAGGATTCATTAAGGAGCTGCCTCTGGTTCAGCAGTGGCAATAAATCTAAGCATGAAGAAAAGTCTGGCATTTATATCAAAAGCCAATGACTGAGAGAGCAGTTCAGTGTCTGTGTTCTGACCTGACAGAGTTTGAGCTGGATTTTATTTGGTCCTAAACTGGGAGGTTCAATTGCTGCTGCTTTTCTTGCTCATCACACGGGAGTGTCTGGGATACAGGGATGAACACGGAATTTTGGGTATCTCTGCTGCTTGTGAAACAAGCTGATACAGCAAAAGGGGCTTTAATTCTGGATGTCTCTGCTGCGTGTGAAACAAGCTGATACAGCAAAAGGGGCTTTAATTCTGGATGTCTCTGCTGCGTGTGAAACAAGCTGATACAGCAAAAGGGGCTTTCCTAGCAGTTGGCGGGGTTTTCTCAATTAAAAAGTTATAAATAAGTGGTTTATGCTCTAAGTCAGGTGTCTGAGGGCACTGGTGCTGCTGACAGCGCTGTAACGTGGGAGCACTGGGAACTGAAGGGTGAGAAGGGCTGGTCTGACCAACCTGGCCCAGTGGCTTCCTGGCACCGACCCAAAACCGAGCTGCTCATGTGGACCCGAGGGGGGATGTTTTATTAGAGCTGACGGGCTCTTTTTAACGCTGCCCTTTACCTGCCCCACGGCGTTAACGGGGGGGGCGAGTGGGGCAGGTGGGACCCGGCACCGGTTCCGTGCCTGGATCCGCCCGGCGCGGCCGGCGGAGCCCCCGTGCAACAAGAAAGAGTTGCTAAGAACAAATCTCTATTGTTCCCCGTCATCTTTAAATGAGTGTCAAAGTAGGCAGGGGGGCTTTGACCGTTAACCGCACAATTTCGCCTGCCCGTTGTGTCCGGCAGCCCCCACCGCCTTGGAGCTCCTCGGATGAGAAAAGGCGGCCTCAGCCCCTTATAAATGGGCCAACTCTTCTCCTTTGTGTGCAGACTGCCCAGTGTGAAATCTGCAGTGACGTTAAATGTTTTCTAATGAATAATTACTGAAAGGAAATGGAGGAATATATGTGTAATGGATTGTAGCGCATTAAAATGTTTTATTTTGGGCACAAAAATGTTGTCCTTCACCAGCGCCGCGATTGTTTCAGGAAGCCTTTTGTGGGGGTTTGATTCTCAATGGATTATCTGTGAGCGCTCGCATTTCAAATAGAAATCAAAAGGGTCCTTTGGCAAACTAATGTTTTTCAAAATGGCAGCCATGAAGCCCATTTAGTATTTAAAGTTTGGGTTTTAAAGGAATGTTTGAACTCGGGAGATTTTCTCACTTTTTTTCTTTCTTTTGATTTATGAAAGTGAAGTGGTTCACCTCGACCTCTCCTCTATTGAGAAAGACAGACAGTCACCCTTTAACAAGTCTATAGCAGACTATGCCCTGGAGACAGACAAGAGGCCTTAAGAACTCTTGGCGTTTCCCTGGGCTGTTGATTAACCTTAAAACCCTCTTATTCTGTATTCTTTTGAAAAGAAATTAGGTTACAATGTGTAAATTTTTCCGCAGTATAATTGTATTTATGAATTCTCTTGCCTCAAGGAGAGTGTACAGTAATTCCAGATGGCCCAAGTTCCTCCTTGCAGACCCAAACTGTCCCTGTTCCACAGTGCTGCTGCAGCATTCCCAAGCACAGTCAATGTACATCATTCCGGTTTCATTATAAATCTGAAAAGAGGTTTGCAGAGATCTCTGGGCCAATCTCAGTGAAATATCTAAAAATCATCTCGTCTCTCTGTTGGCTTTGCTGTGATGGGACAACCGTAACCTGGTCCCTTGGTGGAATCTGCTCTGGTTTAATCTCTTTTATGTGTGGTTCCCGTTTATCTGAAAACGGCCCTCAACAGATTAGTCCTCACGAGCCACACCAAGGTTTCCACAGGGCAGGGAATGTGTTTCTCAGTCACCCTGGGCTGGCTGTTATTCCTGGGTGGGGACATGTTGCCCCAAGTCCTACCCGTGCTCTGACAGTCTGAATTCTCTTTGGGGATGTCGGGATGGTGTCCTGGCTCCTCCTGGAGCAGAAACAGAGCCAGCAGCTGCCTGCAGCCCCTTCCTGCTGAAACCTTGACATTGAAGTTGTTGCTGGAGTCAAGGGAAGTTCCAGGACTGCTGGGACATGTCCTGCTCCCCTGCTGACCCTGCCAAGACCTCTCTCAGAACATCTTTCTTTACCATCTTTCATGTCACTGCCCTTTTGGCCAGCTCCTCCTGAGAGCCAAGGGTGGGGCAGGGCCCAGGGGTTTCCTCGTTGTGATCCCTGCAGCCCAACTTCCAGGACTCTTAATGAGTGAATTCCTGGTGCACCCGAAGGGAGCAGGGCTGGGTCAGGGAGCTGCTGCTCCCACGTAAATGAGTATTTCCAAAACAGAACTCTGATGTTCCTGAGGGAATCTCTGTTAGCAGAGCTGCTCCATGCTCACTTGCCCTGAGCAAGCCTGAGGCTCTCTGTCCATTTGAAATCTGGTGTCTGTTTTATATCTCATGTCTGTTTTAAAGATGACCCCAGAAATGTCCTCGTACTGTACCACATTCCTGTGGCACCAGTTTGATTTGCTTTTCTCTCAGTGCTGTAACTACAGAGAACACACACAGATAAAAAAGGTCGTAAATGTTTGGTGTCACAGAAATTTCCTGGACTTGAGGGAATGGCTGGAGCTCTGTCAGGGGAGGTTTAGGTTGGATCTTAGGAAAAGGTTCTTCCCCCAGAGGATGGTCGGGCACTGAACACGCTCCCTAGGGAATGGTCATGGCCCCAAGGCTGCCAGAGCTCAAGGAGTGTGTGGACAACACCCTCAGGCACAGGGTGAGATTGTTGGAGTGTCCTGGGAAGGGCCAGGGGTTGGACTCAATGGTCCTTGTGGTCCCTTCCCAGTCAGGATATTCCATGATTCTATGATGGCAGATGGAGACAGAGCTGAACAAACAGTTTGAACTGGGCTTTAGGGTCATCATGTCCAGCCTTAGATAAGGCTTGGAGTTTTGGAGGGGGTGGGAAGGGGATGTTTTTTGCAGAGATCATAACACAGATGTGCTCTTGGGGGGAAGAATTGTATTTCTGACACCAGAAATTGATTCTGTCGGGAAAGAGGTGGGTCTAAACAAACTGTAAAACAGGTGGTTTTCCCATTTCTCTATGGAAATATGCATTATTGAGGGGGTTTTTCTTTGAAGTTTTGAATGTTCACAATCAGTATTTATTAGCTAAGGATAAAGCAGCAATGCCTTTGCCTCTCTCGGCTCCCCGGGCTGTGTTCTGTGCTTGTTTTCCTCAGTGGTTCTGAGCCATGAGGTGAGAGCTCTAATTCCCAAGTGTTGCTGTAAAACCAAGATAATCTTGTAGGTTTATCCACCTCTGGAGACCCTGATCTTGATAATATGAGTCCCTTCATGAGATCTCCTTCATCATTCAGTGAGGTGGGACCTGGCTGTGAAGCTCCTTAAATACAGAGCTCTTAATTCCTGGAAGCATCATCTGGAGAGCGGTGAATAGAATGGAGAGGGTGTTTAAGGTTGCTCAAGGATCACTGGGAGTTGGTGGTGGTCCAACCCGAGAAGTTATTTTTGGGGGGAGAAACTGTTGCATAAGGGAAAAAAAAAAAAAAGAAAAAAAAGGCATAATCTGCAGAAACTGCAAATTAAACCGGGTTTTGCAGTGACCTCTAGTGGGAACCGAGGCGGGAGCTGCGGGAAGGGGCTGAGGAGCCTGGTCGGGCTGGTGGGATGTGTTTTGCGCCTGGGTTTGCTCCAGTTGCCCATCAGAAAGGTCGTAGTCCATCGGTCCACCTTCAGCCTCAGATGAGATGTAAGATCTCCCCGAGCCTGCTGTCGGCACTCCCCGGGCTCGGGCGCTGACAGGACGTTGGATAATTCATGACAGAAGGAGGATGTGCAGCCCTGCCCAAGGAGGGGCAGCGAACACGACACACGATCCTGGGTGTCAACGGGCCTCAACTCCAGCCCCGTTAACTCTTTGTGGAAGGAGCCGGGCTGGACAAGGAGGTGACAGGAGGGTGCAGGTAAAGCAGGAGGCAGATGTGAAGTAAAACCACTTCTGCATCTGTAGTGTGCTGGTGGCAGGGAAAGAGGGAAATCCAGCAGCTCCAGCAGGTTGGGATGGTTGGGGGTGTGGAGGATCCTTGAGGAGATTTTCTGCTGTTGTGGTGGGAACTGGTGGCCTTGTGGGTGGCCCCAATAACCTGGGTCTGGGTTGTTGAATGGCATTTTGGTGCAGGTGGGGCCTGGCTGGGTGGGTGGGGGGTAAGAGGCTGCTCCAAAGGTACAGGGCGTGAGGTTGTTCCTGCTCTCACCTCATCGTACCTGCAGGGTTTGGGATTTTCTAGTGCTTCCAAAATAGCAGTGGCCTCATAGCTGCTCCTCCTCTCCCCCTCTACATTAATCTCTTCTGTTCTATGACATTAAACCAAAGAAGCATCAACAATTCCCTTTAGAGCCTGTTGAAAAATGAAGTTTTGATCCTCTGGTGAAGATAAGTGATAATTTTGCGAAGTTTCTTTCTTTCTGGTTCTTTTTTGTCTTCTACCCGTTCCTTGCCAGATCTTGCTTCAAACTGGTACAAACTTTGTCAAAGAAACTGGCCTGTTCTGTCTGACCTCATTTTAGACCTTTCCCAAGAGCTGCACAGAATTTGTGTTGGGATCTGACGTAGTTCCCTGTAGTTTCTGTGTTGATGAACAAATCCCTGTGGGAAAAGCAAAACCCTTCATTGTAGCAAGGGAGAGTTTTTTTGATAGAGGTCTTATCTCAGGAGGCAAGAAAGAAATCTCCTGACTCCCGAGTGATGAGGAAAGGAAAATAACCCTTAAAAGAGAGCAGAGTCTTGCTGGGGTTCTGTGACCTGTTGAGTCCTGGGGTATCTTACTCATGGTGATACCAGGCAAGCAGAAAATTGTGGTAAACTTCCAGAAATGGGTGTAAATGGCAGTAAATGGTGCTGTGATAATAAAAATATCAGCAACAACAAAATACCGAGAAAATCTGAGCACAAAAAGTCCAGAAAAGAGTTCAGGAATTTTGATGGGCACCATTGTCACTTACCAATTAACATACACGTGAGAGAACTGGGTTAGGGAAACCTGAGCAGGGAGATGGTCACTGTGGTTTCAGGCTTATCCTTTCCTAATTCCCAACTGGGAAAGAATGGAAGTCTCCTGTGTAGCTTGTCCCAAGAGCTTTCTAAGAAGGATGCATCCTATTATTTTTGTTGTTGTTGTTATTATTAATATTACTATACTTTTTCCTCCCCCCCCTCCACGTTCCTCCCTACACAGGTAGTGGGATCTGTCCAGGTACTGATTTGAGAAGTGAAATCATCCTCTATTTTTAATTCCAAACTGATGGAGCCTGAGATAAGGACAAGCTCAACAAATTGTTAAGACAGGTCCTGTGCAGAGGAGGGAAAAAAAGGGATATTAATATTAAAAGGAAAAACTAGGAGTATCTTTCTGGCAGAAGAAAGAAGTGATCACAGTCACATTGTGGCCTGGCTTAGGAAAAATGGGGAATGCTGTGTCCTGCCAGCCTGGGGCTGGGGACAGGCAGCTGGAGGCAGAGGATGTGAAAGGCAAAGATGTAATTCCTTGTGTGTGAAGTTAGTGCAGGTCTGATTTATTTATTTTTAAACTGTGATAAGGTTTAAATAACAGGCTTTCAGGGGATCTCTCTCTGGAGTATGTGGTAGTGTTACTGCTGAATATACATCTCAAAGCTCAGATCACTCTCAGTGAGATAAACAGATAAATGTAAAGAACAGGCTGTAAAATGAGAATAACATTAAAATAGCTGTTTAAGGACTGATTCTTCTGAGCTTGCCTGAGTTATAAAGAATATTGTGTGGATGGGTCCTTTGCTCTTCAATTATTCAACCTTGCTCCTAAATCCCCCAAGACTTGGTGTCCTTAGTGTCCACCAGTGCAGTCCAGGCTCATCCCAAAAGCCTCCTTCCGGAGCCAGAGTTTGCCAAAGCTTTGCAGAAACATTTTAGTCTGTGTCTATTTACAAATTGAAAGCTTCTGCCTTAGAAAAATAAAAGTTGAACAAAAAAAGGGGAGGGGGAACATGAGGTGGCACTGCACAAACAGGCCATCACAGCCCTTTTAGTTCTCACTGGAAACCTCACACACAATCACAGCATCTCCTGGAGCAGTGGAGCAGCAAAATGTGCAAAGCCAATGTCCCCAAGGGCAGGAGCAGAACAGCAAAGGTGCTGGGCTGGTGATCACAGCCCTGAGCCTCCAGAGCTGCTCTGGCTGCTCGGCCACATCCTCTCCCCTAATTCCCAAAGCCTGGAACCCTGCAAGGTAAGCTGCTCCAACTCTTTGACTTCATTTCTGTCCTAAGGGAAGCATTTAATGCATTAGTTAGTTAGTTCTCTCTGAACTGTCTAATTCTGGTGTCTTTAAAATACAAAAAACCCAGAAACCCAGAAAACACCACTTTAGCACAATATTATTGTAGAATATGTGTACTGTAGGCAAATACATGGAGAATATGTAGCCAAAACTTTTTTTTCTGTTTGCCAGCATGAAATTAGCAGCTTGATTTAATTAAATAAAAAGCACAGTTTATTCTTACAGCCTGGGAATCGAGCTTGATCCTCAGCAGGGAGAATTTCCAGTGTGAACTCAACTTCCACGATGAATTATCAGAGGTGGAGGGTGCAAAAGAATTAGGTTTGATCAGTGACACCCTTTTTGGCATCTGTCAGTCTTTTGAGAAGGTCGGGGGTGTGCTGGAAAGGGTCTAACTGTGCCCGAGTCGCTGTTTGACTGGTTTTATCACCACGGTGGCTCCCGCTGGTGTGTGGGGACCTCTGCTGCCAGCACCAGAACTCGACCTGGAGACACTGGGAATAACGGAGTCTTGTGCTAAGTAGTATCTTTTTTCCCTAAAAGTCAGGTCCCATTAGGCTTTTCCCGGAGTTTCTCTACTTGTGCACTTCTGTCTGTGTAAAGGAGTTGCAGATGGTGTAGAACTATTGGTTTGACTGGCGTCTTCCACCGTTTATTCAGGCTTTGTGCTTGCAAGGGCTCTGTCCAGACTGAGTCATTGCAGTGTCCAGATCCCAACTGCATCTCTGGGGCTGGGTTTGTCTCACCTTGCTGTTGTGTTCAGTGAGGGTGCCTGGAAACCCTGGTCTTCCTCCCTGATCCCAGCAGTGAGTCTCAGACGTCTTGACTTCGAAGATGTCAAAATGCAAACTCTCATGGTGTGGAATTGCCATCTCTGGACGAGCTGGAATAAGGATCTCTTGGCGTTACCTGTGCAAGGATGATTTGGCCCTGGGGAGGGACTCACCTGGCCCTTCAGGTCTCTCCTAACTCTGCTCCCTCCTAATCCTGTGTCCCCCCACCTTTGTGTTGCAGAAGGAAGAAGTGGACGACAACACCGACGAGAACATGGAGGGGGCTCTGATAGCCCGGGACAGGGTCGGGGTGCAGGACTTTGTGCTCCTGGACTCCCACACCAGCGAGGCTGCTTTCCTCAACAACCTGCGGAAGCGCTACCAGGAGAACCTCATCTATGTGAGTGCTGGTTGCGTGGATTTGTGTGAGATGTCTCCAAAGGGCCTTGCTGGTCGGATCCAGGAGGAAGAGCTGTGTACAGTCCGTGAATCTAGCAACAAACCTTGCTGGATGTTTGTAGCACCCAGCAGGGTGATCATCCAGGAGTGGTTTGTCTATTTTAGCTGATGAAAATTACAGTCACAGCTTGCTCTGAGTTGCCTTGCAAAGTCTTAAAGCATGTGCAGCAAATAGTAAGGGAACGGGAAAGGAAACACGATGCTTGAAGGTAAGGCAGAACATTGTACCTGATTCATCTGGGAAGTGACGAGGATTTTGTTGTATGTTATGTTAACTTTAGTAGGAGAAGGATCCCATAAGTAGGAGAAAGATCCCATAAGGATCCCATGCTTATGGGACCTTGCATCTAAAATGTCAGGCCCTGAGCTTGCTGTCATGGTTCAGCTCTACTCATAACAAGAGATTTGGAAGAAGTTTGGTGTTGACTTTGTAATAATGAAGGCTGTGGAGGGGTTTTTTTGGTTGGTTTGTTTGGTTATCTCTTAACAAGCTCCGTGCTATCTTCTTTAGTTCTTGCTTCTTTAGTACTTGACTCTTGCTTTGGGAGCCATGAGTCTGGTGCTGGAGCAGGTTTCCCACCCGAGTGCTCTCTCTCCTGCAGACATACATTGGTACCCTCCTCGTGTCTGTGAACCCTTACAAGGAGCTGGACATCTACACCGTGACTCAGATGCAGCTCTACCGAGGGGTGAACTTCTTTGAACTGCCACCACATCTGTAAGTAATCCCTTGGGATGTCAGCTTGGATCACTGATTTGGGATTTCTCTGTAATGCTGGGGCACCACGGGGGTGTGTCCACAGGCACTAGGTTTGGTTTTTACTATGAAACTTTGAGTCAGACTCATTTTGAGCTCAGCTTTTCCAGTGGAAGGTGTCCCTGCCCACTACAGAGGGTTGGAACGAGATCACAGAATCACAGAGTATTCTGAGTTGGGAATGACCCACAAGGATAATTAAGTCCAACTCTTCACTGAAGGGATGATGTCTAAGATCCCTTCCAACCCAAACCATCTGGGATTCTGTGGTCCTGTCCAACACTTGTAAAGTTAGAGCAGGAGTGAATACCCTAGAAAGCCTTTGATATTCTGTCTCCTGTGCCATTCCTGATGGATGTTTCCCTCCAAATGCCTCCTGTGCCATGTCCAGATATGCCATAGCTGACAATGCCTACCGGGTGATGTGCAGTGAGTACAACAACCACTTCATCCTCATCTCTGGGGAGAGTGGGGCTGGGAAGACAGAGGCATCCAAGAAGATCCTGCAGTACTACGCAGTGACTTGTCCCACCACGGAGCAGCTGCAGATCGTCCGGGACCGGCTGCTCCTTTCCAACCCTGTTCTTGAGGTAAGAAACTAAATCAGGGGAAAAATGCACAAAGGTTGGTGTTGGTGGCCTCACTGCTCAAAGCCTCCTCCAAGTCTACACCCTGGGTCCAGGAATGGCCAACACTGGCCTCTTGGTGGCACAACCTCTGAAAGAATCCTTGGGATTTAATACAGTTTAATGTTTGGAAACTTAAACTTGGGGTTTCTAGTGGAGGCTGGATGAAACTTGGGAGTACAAGGAAACTGTGCAACAGCTCCTTGGTGTTTCAGTTACAGGTTCTGTAAAGCAATAACTGGTTTAGCTGAATTTCACTTGAAGCTACAAAAATACATGAGTTTGTATTTCTTTAATCCTGCTGAATTCAGTGGGAACTCAGTTTTGTTACTAGAACTTGGTCCTGTGTCAGGTTCTCAGTGAGGTGAGAAGTGACTTTACCTGTCTGTGTATCCACAGGCTTTTGGGAATGCAAAAACTCTGCGCAATGACAACTCGAGTAGGTTTGGGAAATACATGGACATCCAGTTTGATTTTAAGGTGAGAACAAACCCAGTGGAGCACTGTGGGGAAAAAAGCTGGATCAGAGAACCTCTTGGGCACTGACCAGGCAGCCCAGGATTTATTAATCCTTACACTGCACATTTGTGATCCTGTTTTTACAGGCCTTGCATTTTGCAGGTAAGGTCACAAGTTATCCATCCTGAAAGCTTCCTACATCACTGGCAATCCAGCCAGTGCTCCCTGGAAAGCTGACAGAGAGTTGTAAAGCACAATTAGCAGGACAGCAAACCCTTGTAATGTTGCTGGATACTCACTCTCAAATAAAAGGTGGCAGATAAGTGACAGCAGAATCGGGTTTTTCCTGATCCTGCTCCTCATTCCCGGGTGTAAAAAACCAGCCATCATAGGGATGTTATTGGTATTTTTGGTGTTGATCTGACTGCTCTGTCCTGCCAGGGAGCGCCAGTGGGAGGGCACATCCTCAGCTACCTAATTGAGAAATCCAGAGTTGTCCACCAAAACCACGGGGAAAGGAATTTCCATATTTTCTACCAGTTGTTGGAGGGTGGAGAGAAGGATCTTCTGTCCTGGCTCGGGCTGGAGCGCAACCCCCAGAAGTACACGTATCTCATCCAGGTCAGTGGGAGCTGCTCCCTCTGTGGCACACCAGGAATCACAGGGGTTGCAAAGGCAGCTTGGGCAGGAGATATTCTTACCCTGAAAAACAGAGGATGGCTGCAAGCTCAGGCTCTGCACAAGCCTTAACCAATTTATGGTAACACTCAGTGCTTTGTATCAGGTTTTCAGTACAAACTGAAAAAATCTCATCAAAAGAGCCACTTTTAGGATTAATAGCACTGATATAACTTGCTGAGGAAACTGGAAATGAAAGCAGTCTGCCCAGAAGTATCTGTTTGCTGATTAACAAATTTACTTTGCCAATGAATTGTGCTAATCCATCTTTCTTTTACTGTAGGGTCGATGTGCCAAAGTGTTTTCTATTAATGACAAGAATGACTGGAAAATAGTCCGCAAAGCCTTTTCTATCATTGACTTCACTGAGAAAGATATCGAGGTGTGTGTGTTAGAAGGGAATTTAAGGAGGGAACTGCTGTTTTCCTGAACTGATGGAAGCAGCCTTTCTTGGGAGAGGTGTTAAGGGTGGAATAAGGCATTATTTTGGTGTTTAGTACCTGGAGGGAGCGGACAACAAAGATGGAGAGGGACTTTTTACAAAAGCATGGGTGACAGGACAAGGAGAATGGCTTCCCACTGACAGAGGGCAGGGTTGGATGGGAGATTGGGAAGGAATCCTTTCCTGTGAGAGTGGTAAACCCTGGCACAGGTTGCCCAGAGAAGCTGTGGCTGCCCCATCCCTGGAAGTGTCCAAGGCCAGGTTGGATGGGGCTTGGAGCAACCTTGGGATAGTGGAAGGTGTCCCTGCCCATGGCAGGGGTGGGCCTGGAAAATCCTCAAGATCCTTTCTGCGATTCCATGGGACTGAGGGAGTGGATGGGTGAGGAGTATGATTCCTGTGGGGACATCACACCCCTGGAGCAGGTTCTCTGACTCACCTCCCTCAGCCTGGCAATATTCTGGTTACCAGCAGGTGTAGGAAAGAGTTGCACCATTCCCAAGCTGTGGAAACCTGTGTTCTAATGGTTTACCTCCTGTTCTTAGCACCTCTTTGGAATTGTTGCCAGTGTCCTGCACCTCGGGAACATTCAGTTTGAAGAGGACAGCAATGGCCATGCCATCATCCGGGATGGCACCCAGATCAAGTGGATTTCAAAGGTACCTTTGCTGAGACAGTGACAGTATTGCCAGTGCTACAAAGACGACCTTAACCCTGCTGTATTTTTTTCTTAAGGACAAAACATTTGTTCCCCAAAATAGGAGGATAACTATATAAATACCTAGCTGTAGAAATACCCAGCTCTTGCTGTGAACTGTCTGCAATTTTCTCTGTAGCTCATCTCCCTGGAACTTCCTTAATTGCTGTTGCTTAAAGAAGAGGGTGACTGGGAAGGCACTGGGGGTTGTGCCCCACTGGTCACACTGTGCTGCCTGTTTAAAGTGTCCTGCTGGCTGGGCCCTGGGTGCAAATATTCCCTTTCCTGCAGCTCCTGGGTGCTCACCTGTCCATCCTGCAGGAAGCTCTCACCCACCGCAAGATCGAGGCCAGATCCGAAGAGGTACCAAGTGATTCTGTGCAACCCCAGACATTGGGAGACCCCCAGCTCTGAGGGGGAAGGGGGGACAAGGAGCTCTGTTCTCCATGTTACAGCACAAACAGGTCACGCTGGCTGTCCCACTGCTCCTCCACATCCCTGTCTTCTAGCTGAGACATTAAATTAAATATATCCCCAATATTAGGGTTTCTTGCTGAACAAGAAACTGTTAAAAACCTGGGAGCAGGGACTTGCAGGCAGCCCTGTGTTAGAGCCAAACAATTTCCCTTCATCCAGTCCTTAATGCTTCCTGGGAAACTGGAAGAAAACACTGGTAGAAAGTGCTCTTCGAGCATTTTGTATCTTTATTTTAATAAAATAAAAGTAAGAGGAAGTCAGAATAGCTCCCCCACTTGTCTAAGTTAGTATTCTTCAAAATGTAGTGTCCTAACCCTGCTGGCATGCAGTGGTTGAAGGAACACTGATGGGAAATAAGGCCGTAGGTGGAATCATGGAAGCCCAGAATGGTTTGGGTTGGAAGGGACCTTAAAGATCATCCAGTCCACCCCCTGCCATGGGTATGTACAGGAGCAGCTGCAGCCCAGCTGTGCTGTGGTGCACAACAGTGGGGATGCACACCAAGCCACAAGTGTGAACTGGCTTGGCAGAAGTTTGCTGTGATTATCTGTGGTGTTTGGCAGCTCTGGCATATCTTTATTTCCAGGTCCTGAGCCCCCTGAACGTGGATCTGGCATTCTATGCTCGGGACGCCGTAGCCAAGGCGATTTACGGACGGACTTTCACTTGGCTTGTCAACAAAATCAACAGCTCTCTGGCCAACAAGGTTGGTTTCTTGCCTGGGGTCCTGCTTTAAAGTGGCTTCTCCATCGGGATGTGACATGAAAGTCTCAAAGAGAAAGTTTAAAATTCAGGTGGAAGAAAGAACATGCAGGGAAGGAGCAGTTGCAGAGCTGTGGTGTCTTTAACAGGATTCAACTCAGAAAACAGTTATTGGCCTGCTGGATATCTATGGCTTTGAAGTGCTGGACACAAACAGGTAAGGGCTGTTCCTGAGGCTTGGGGTGACCTGGGGCATGCGCTGAAGTCCTGCCTGACTTCTGGAGTGTGCTCTTCCCCCTGCAAGGCAAGACATGGGGGACTGTAAAATCTGGGTGCAGGGGGTTTGCTGAACCCCACTGAAAACTTTAGCTTGGGCTGCAGGCCTGGGTTTGGGCTGTTGGTACCACTGTGTGGGAGGGATGTGTGGATTTGATCTGTGTGGAAGTGGGTGGTTTGGCTTGAGAACAGCAGGTGCTGGTGGGAGAAGCTGAACTGCCCATGAAATACCTGATGCTCATTTAAACCTCCTGAAGCTTTGAGCAGTTCTGCATTAATTACTGCAATGAGAAGCTCCAGCAGCTGCTGATTGAGATGACCCTGAAAGCAGAGCAGGAGGAATATGAACTGGAAGGGATAGAGGTACATTTTATTTTCCCCTCCTTTTCTCTTTGAACTGCCATTACACTGAATGCTTTTGATCAGCAATGTGAAAGGCATCCTGCTTTTTTCAGTTTGTTATTGTTCCCATGGGAAGTGTGAGATTGTCACGGGTCTCATTCTGAATCCCCTTTTGAAGTGTAATTTAGCCAAGACTTAATTTACATCATTTAACAAAGAAGCAAGACCTTCCCCAAAACTCAGATGTTAAGCAGTGACAATGTCCCTGGAGAATGAGGAACTCCAGCAGTGCAAGACATGGGAAGGTGGAAAACATTCATGTAGAGGACAAGGAGCTGGTCTGGGCTGCTGAAAGCAGGAGAACTCTGGAGTGGGGTCATGGATCACTGTGCTGCCACCTTTTCCCTTCAGCTGGTCCTAATTCACCACACTGATCTTTACTGGGATCTAAGTTCCAAAGAACTTTAAAATTGCAAAGAAAAGGTCTTCATCTAAAGCTGTTCTTCCTGTTTCCATCTTCCAGTGGGAGCCAATCCCATATTTTAACAACAAAATCATCTGTGACTTGGTTGAGCAGAAGCACAAAGGAATAATCTCCATTCTGGTAAGAACAGAGTTTGCGCTAAATTAAAATTTTGACCTGTGCCCTGCTCTAACGACCCATAATCACATTTTTCCCCCTCTGATTATGGGATGGATCTGCATTATCCAGAGTGTAAACACACTGACTTTGGTAAACAAATGCCCAGAAGTTGAAGGTGGAGGATCTGAGGGCTGGAGAGCTGTGGGGGTTGAAGGGGGTGGGTGCTTTGCTTCTCCACCCACCGGTCTCAGGCTCTGTGTAACACAGTTATATTTTGTGGAGGAGGGAGCAGGTGCTCAGGGCAGCCCTGATCCAGTGTCTGCTCTTCCAGGATGAGGAATGTTTACGGCCTGGGGAAGCGACTGACCTGAGCTTCTTGGAAAAGCTGGAAGAGAAAGTAGGAGATCATGCCCACTTCGTGACGTATGCATTTACCTCTGTATCCTATCCCAGCCTCTCCCCATCTCAAATCCGTGACAGTGTTGGGGAGGGAACGATGTTTGCTTTGTACCAGAGCAAATCAAGCAGCCCGTCCAGTGTCTGACACTGAAATGTGCTGCACTGGCAGAGTCTGACCTGAGGCACTGGGAGGTGGAGGGAGGTCCTGTCTCTTTGCTGGTGTGATGCTGATCTGTGAACTGGTTTCATTCCACACTAAAATTAGGGACTCATGGGCTCAGCCCATGATTTTAGACCATGAAGGTGAGATGACTCTGGCCACAGGTGGCTTTGGCCCCACTGACTCCATGGAAAGCCGAGGATGTTGTGACAAGAAGCCCAATGCCTGACGGGTGTATAAATATTGACATTCATCTTGCCACTTGTGAGATTTGAGTACGAAAAGGAAAGAAAATGCTCCTGCTCCTGTCCCTGAGCTGAGTGACATTTTGGTTGATACTCTGTTTGCAGTGGGTTTGGAGCCCGTTTTGGTGGCAGATGAGTGCGTTGGCGCTGGGCTGGTTCCCAGCAGGAGCTGCTGAAGGCTCTGACAAGGCATCAATTCCGAGCCCCGCTGCTGAGCTGTCACTGTTCCTACAGCTCTGAACTTCGCCACAGCCAAGTGGAAAATTTGGAGCCAACTTCCTTGTCACCACAATGTGCCTTAATGCTGTTCTGCCTGATTAAAGCTTTAAATAGCAGTGCTGGAGCTACTTAAACAGGATCTGTACTTGGCGATGCTCTTGGAAGGAGCTTTGATAGACTAATGTGCTGTTGTGACACCCAGCTCTGCAGTTACTGACTGCTTACAAAGCTGAAACTTCAACTGTGAAGTTGCTCTTTTTTTCTTGGTATTTTTTTTTCTCCAGGGAATCCTTGCTTTCTAAAATTTTCCTGCTATTCTTGAACATTTGGATTCCTCCTTTGTATTTGGGTTCTTGCCCCAGGGCAAAATATCTTGAGCAATCCTTTGCCCCGGGTTTGCTTTGAAGTTGAGGGAGTTGCTAATCTTTTCCCCCCATTTAAGCAAACAAGAATGTATTTAAATGAATGTTATGGGAAGAAATCTTAATATTTCTGGAAAGGGTGGTCCTTGTCAAAAGGCAATAGGAAGGTCCCATTCTCTGCTGCCACCAGAGATAAATGATGGTTTCACTCTGGCCCGTAGCTCTACAGTCAGAGCCCCATCAAGAGGCACAAACCCTACGTTTCCAGCTGTCCTACAGCTGTGACTCTCTCCAGCCTGAGCAAAGCTGTTTGTTGCCCTTTCTCTTGGTGTTTTGCTGTTTTTCCCCTGCAGTCGCAAACTCGCCGACCAGAAAACGCGGAAATCCATCGACTGGGTGGATTTCCGGCTCCTCCACTACGCAGGAGAGGTCACTTACTGTGCTGTTGGTGAGTGAGCAGGCCCAGTCTGGGAGTTACCTGAGCTCTTCAGGTGATGTGGGAGCTGAGGACTTGATGGGAAGAGGAATTCCCAAATACCTGCCCTCTGGAGGCACTGTTACTTGAATGTCTCACACGTGACTGCAGCGAGAATTTCGAGGACGGAAATGTCCTGATTTTGTGCTGAAGTTTGTGGCCTCCAAAAGAATTAAACTTTTTTTAAAATATTTTTTTCAGGATTTCTGGAGAAGAATAATGATCTGCTGTACAGAAACCTGAAGGAGGTAAGGACAAAAAAGGGATGCTATTCTCTCATTACCTTCTTGGAGCAGAAATGCTTTGTAGAAGATGTATTTAATCACTGCAGCAAGAAAGAACATACTTTTCTCTTTAGCAGTGACCTTTAGGCACCTGTGTGTCCCCTCAGGGCTGTGCTGCTCGCAGGAGCAATAGAAGTGCTGCTCAATAAGGCAACTTCTAGTTCTTCCTGTTTCAGGTTCTGTGCAACTCCAAGAATGCCATCATTAGAGATTGTTTCCTCTTGTCAGAGCTGGACAACAGGAGGAGACCAGAGACTGTGAGTTTTGTCTTTAGTCTTAACTTTGAATGTAAACTCAACTCCCCAAGCCTTCGTTTAACCACTGATCCTGCCCTTAGTCCTCATGGCCATAAACTAAAACACAAGAAGTTCCACCTCAACATGAGGGAAAAATTTCTCTCCATAGAGATGGCAGAGCACTGGAACAGCTGCCCAGGGAGGGTGGTGGAATCTCCTCTCTGGAGACATTCCAAACCCATGTGGGCAAGTTCCTGTGTCACCTGCTCCAGGTAACCCTGCCTGGACAGGACGGGTTGATCTCCAGGAGTCCCTTCCAACCCTAGTGATTCTGGGATTCCCTAGTGATTCTGGGATGTTTTTGCTGTTGTTCCACCCCTGCAAACTTCCTGGCAGCTGAGCAGTGATACTGCTAAGACAGCAGCCAGTATTTATATATATATATATGTATGCATATAAAACACGACAGCTTTCAATTCCAGCTTTAAGCTGGATGCAGGGAGTGAGTTATCTCAATTCCTGCAGTCATGAGTTCCAAGGCTAAGACAGTTCTTTCAATGCTGTCTTAGGTTGCAACCCAGTTCAAAAACAGCCTGACAAGTCTGATAGAAATCCTGATGTCCAAGGAGCCTTCTTACATCCGCTGCATTAAACCCAATGACAACAAGGAGCCTGGTAAGGCTGGAGACACTGAGGAGGTCAAGGAATGAACTGAGAGAATTGTTTGTAGCAAGGTGCAGCCTGTGTATGTGTGTGTGGGGTTTTTTATATATGTATATACATAAATAGCTTAGTTAAGCTGCAGCAAAGTCATCACCTTGGATAGTTGGGGATTTGATTCCTCCCTGGTTTCTTCCAACACATGGACCAGTGGGGGAGCTTCCGCAGGCAGAACCTGCCAGTGAGTGTGTGTCCTTGCTGCAGGGAAGTTTGATGATTTCCTGATCCGACACCAGGTGAAGTACCTGGGCCTGATGGAGCATCTGCGGGTGCGACGAGCCGGCTTCGCGTACCGGCGCAAGTACGAGCTCTTCCTGCAAAGGTGAGCTTTCCCAGGGAATCCTGCCCTCCCATGGGGGCTTCTGAGCAAGCTGTGCTTAAATGTCCAGTCCCAGTGATGGGAGGTGTCAGCAGACACTCCTCTTCACCAAAAATAACCTTTGCACGTGTCTTGTCTGGATCTGTTTTGACCTGTTTTGGCATCATCTGTCTCGAATAAAGCAGTGGGAATTTGAGGGGGAGAGTTTTCAGGAAGGGGTTTCTCAAATTTCATGCCATTTGTGTTGATGTCTTGCTGACCTTTCAGGTATAAATGCCTCTGTCCAGCTACCTGGCCCAACTGGCACGGGACAGCAGCTGAGGGTGTGGAGAGGCTCATCAAGCACATAGGTTACAAGCCTGAGGAGTACAAATTAGGAAGGTAAATGTCCTCACTCTGGCTGTGATCTCTGCTCTCAGTGTTTGCTGTTGGATCTTCTGTCCCGTCTGTGACACAAGCAAGGAGACAGATAAAGCCCCCAGATGCAGACATTTCTTGTTTATTTTTACCTGTTTCCATGGGAGCTTCAATCCAGCCTCCTTTCTTCCATCTCTGGGTTAGGGCAGATGAGCTGCTTTGCCTCAGCTCCAGATTTCCTGCTTGCTTGGGCAGCCCAGGGCAACTTTAGGCTTGGGTGGCATCACAGCTGATTGGAGAACCCTGAACCTGGTTGGGGCAGCTGAAACAAGGGCCCACCATGAATGATAACCTGTTCCTGGTCTCTTTTTCAGAACCAAAATATTCATTCGTTTCCCAAAGACTCTGTTTGCTACAGAAGATGCCTTTGAGTACAGGAAACAACTGCTGAGTAAGGTTCTAGTTCCCTTCCTCTGACACAGACTAAGCAGCAGGGCCTGGTAAACCGTGTTCTGGGCTCCAGGGTGATGTAGGAGATGCCAGGTTGGACTGGGCTTGGAGCAACCTGGGCTGGTGGAAGGTGTACCTGCCCATGGCAGGGGGTGGAACAAGATGGGCTTTAAGGTCCCTTCCAACCCAAACCACTCTGGGATTCTGTGCACCGTGGTGGGAGCTGAGCCCCCTGGTCTGCATAGCTCTGCAGAACCCATGGAAAACTCAGTAATCTTTCTCCAGGGTGGGGAGAAATCACTGGCTCTATTGCTTGAGTCCTGGATCTGTGGCTCCTTCAGAGCTCCTCAGTCCTATGAGTCCATGCCTAGATGTACTGAGTACTTTTCCCTTGGAATTGGGATCTCACCTGTCTCATTCTGGTGGCACCTGCCTGCACCTGCCTAAGGTGCAGCATAAAGGAAGGGCACAGTACCTACACAGGCCACTCCTGGGCCTGTTGCTGTTGTGGCTCCTCTGTTCCCTGGTGGTTGTGCAGCCCCTCCTGTGCTGGTGGAGTGTGGGATCTCGGCTCCTCAGTCTCTGGTCCTGGAGGTACAAGTGATGTCCCTGCCTCTTTTTCCAGTTTCAAGACTACAGGCCAAATACAAAGGATTCCTTGGGAAAAGAGCATACCAGAAGAAGAGGAAAGCAGGTATGCTCTGGAGTGGAGGATTCTCTCAGGGCTGGGCTTTCCATGGGAGCTGTAGCTTTGGGAGGTCACAAATCCATGGTGCTGTGGGTAACACTCATGGCTTCCCTGCAGGGCTGTGGGTGTCAGGTGAGATGCAGGTGTCAGCTGCACAAAAAGCATTCACAGAGCAGTTACAGAGACCCTTTTAGTTGTGTTTGGCTCCTCACACCACAAGCTGCTCTTGGCCCCAGCCAGGCACCAGCTGTGGGAGCAGCTCTGAGCAGCAGCAGCACTTTCTGCCATGCACATGGGAATGTTCTGGAGTACCCAAGAGTTGATTACCAGCTGCTGGGGGGAAAAAAAACCTTTTACCACATCAGGCAGGCTGATCTAAAATCTGCAGGCTCAAAGGGCAGCTTTCTGAGATGAGCTGTGTGCAGGGACAACGGGAGGCTGAGCAGTGACAAGGTCTGGCCCTGCCTTGGGGTTGAGCTCCCCAGTGCAGCTGAAACTGGATCAACCACTTATGATGGAGAAGAAAACATCCTAAACTTCTTGCTGTTCCCATCAGTTGATCTTTAGAGCTGCAAGAGAACCAGTTCTATCTTCTGCTGTGTGGATTAAAGGACAACTTGGCACAGGCCCTCTGATACCTGATTGTTCTTGCAGCCATCAAGCTGGAGGCGTGTTGGCGAGGAGCGCTGGCACGGAAGGAGGCCAAGAAGAGGACGTGGGCAGTTCAGACAATCAGGAAGTAACTATCACTGGGGGGGGGTCCTGGGAAGGGCTGTGGGAGGAGGGTCCCAGCGTGGAGATGGTCTCTGGACAACGAGCCCAGAGTACTGACAGTGCAAGGAGTCAAAACCAGCTCCTTCCCAGCCATTTGCAAGCTGTGGTTGTAGGTAGGAGGACAAGTGCCAGGGATTGGTCTGAAATGCCTGGCACCTCCTCAGGAATTCTCTGACTGGCACAAATTTCTGTGGCTCTAATTTGTATTTCCAAACCGTAGAATCCCAGGATGGTTTGGATTGGAAGGACCTTAAAGCTCATCCAGTCCCACCCCTGCTGTGGGCAGGGACACCTTCCACTATCCCAGGTTGCTCCAAGCCCCATCCAACCTGGCCTTGGACACTCCCAGGGATGGGGCAGCCACAGCTTCTCTGGGCAACCTGTGCCAGGGCCTCACCACCCTCACAGGGAACAGTTGGTTCCTAATACTTTGCACACCCCTCCATCCCCTTATGTCCTCCCTCTCCACTCCCTTAAACCCAGCTCCCAGAGATGATCTTCCTTTCAGACTCCAAAGCACCGTGTTCTGGCCAACAGAACTTGGGAAAAAAAAGTTAATATTTAAGACATTATAAAGCTTAAGATTGCCACTGCTGTACCTCTGTTAACATCAGTGATCTGTTAACCTGTTGTGTGTCCCCTGTACCTCACCTCACTCCATGGATTTCTCGAGGTCACATGTCAGCTCTGGTTTGGTGTTTTCTGTAGGTTCATAACTGGCTTCATCAATCGGAAGAAGCCCCTTTGCCCGGAGAACAGGGAGTTTGTGAGGCTTGCCCAGTACAACTACCTGGTGAAGCTCCGAGACCACCTTCCAAAAAATGTCTTGGACAAGAGCTGGCTCCAACCTCCCTCCATCCTGGAAGAGGTGGGTGCTGCTGGAGGCTTTGGGAGAGGTGAAGGTGCTTCTGTTCCGTGGTCATGTGTGTGCATTCCTCGTGTGGGAGAAGAGCAGGGATCTGCTGGCTTGTCCCCTTTGGAAGAGCCTGAGATCTGCTGTGTCTGGATGGGAGTGGGAGGAATGGCCCCAGGTTTGTGTTTCCAAGGGGAAGGAGGGAGCTCTGTGTTGTTTTAAACAAGAGAAAGGAAAAATGCACAGACAGAAAAGTGAACTCACAAGCCTTATAAAGACAAAATTAATCCCACGAGCTTTTAGGCTCATGGCACAGATAGACCTGTTTGCACAACTTCCCTACTGTTTTATTTTAACTTTTTTTGTTGTAGACATCCGAGTTGCTCCAGAAGATCTGCATGAGGAACCTGGTGAGGAAATACTGCCGGGGGGTCACTGCCGAGAGGAAAGCCCAGGTAACCAACACCTGAGTGCCAGTGTGTGAGTTCAAACACGCTGTGCCTGAGTGACCTCTGTTCCCTGTGGAGCATCTGGAACACAGGCTGCACCTCCTCCTGCTGCTGCTCTCACCCACTCAGGGATAAGAGCAATCACATGGGAGCCTGGAGTCAGGGATTCCTTCCAGTGTCTCTTGCAATGTATGGAGCAGTTCTCCTCCAGACATGTGGGGCTTTATCTTATGGCATTAAAACTGCACTCCATGTAATTAGAAAAGACCCATAAATCAGAAAAATCTGTAGGATTGTCCCTGCTGCCCCTTTATTTGGTATAATACAGGAATAGCCTAAAGCTGTTGGAAGAAATGCAGCACAACTCCATGATTCCATAGTCAGGTGGGCAGTGCATGAGTGGAAGGATGTTGGGCAGTACCAGTGTTCACATCAGACCTGCTGATGTTCCTGATGGAGGATCTCTGAGGATAAAGGCTGTTCCTCCCCACCTCAGTTGCAGCAGAAGGTGGTGACCAGTGCTGTTTTCCGAGGGAAGAAGGAGGGATATGTCCAGAGCATCAACCAGCCCTTCCTGGACACCCGGCTGAGTGAGTGCACAGCAACCCCCAGGGCCTTGGCTACGGACTCCTAGTCAGGGAAGGTCTGTTGGACCAAAAAGACTCATTTCCAAGAGAAATTCCCACCTGACAGAGGCAGCATCACCTCCTGCATTTGGGCCCTGCTGTTGGAGTTCCTTCCTCTGTCATGTTTAGTGACACCTACTCAGAGATCAATCTGTCACATTGATTCTCACACTGGAGGTACTGGGATCCCTTTGGGACACAGAGCCAGGAACCCGAGCAGAATTCCCTATGGGCTGGGGTGGATCAGGGTCTGAACCAAGAGCAGACTCAAGAATGGGCAGGAACTCCCAGTGTGAATTAATTGTCAGGCAGGAGAGTCACCAAAATGGGTTTGGGGGTGGCTGGAAGTGACCACCCTCAGTTTGGAAGGGATTGTGCCAGAGGGACGAGGACAACTGGGATGAAGACAATGCAGCTCTCTGGTGTTGGCTGGGGCAGTGGTAACTGTCTGTGGCTATAGGTCTGTCACCTACACTCAGTTTGTCTTTCTGGTTTGCTCCTCAGAAGTGAATGATATAAACCCCAAAGTGCTGCAGCTCATCCAAGGGGAAAACATCAAGGTAAGGGAAGGACAGAACCCTTGGAATAGGCTTCACCGGAGTCCTGGAGCTGGTTGGTCACATAGGGCCTGATGAATAGCAGTGGAGCCACTATTTCCTTGCTTTTAAACTGGAGACAGGCCTCAAAATGTACCTAAATAAGTTATTTAAGATTCTATTCCTCGCCCTGTTTGGGCTGTACAGGGCAGGAGCAGAGCCAGGGTGTCCATGCACTTCCCATGGTTCTGGCACAGAGGGCACAGGGGACCCATCTTGCTCAGAGCAGGGTTCTGCTCTCTGGATTTCCCAGTACAAAGAATCCAGATCCCTGTGAGCACAGCTCGGCAGGAGCTGCTGAGAGCTGGGCCTGCAGCTCCACAGGCAGAGCTGCTCCTCACTGAGCTGCTTCCAGTCAGGAAAACTCAACTGCCTGGCCCAGGCCCCGCAGCAGTGAAAGTGCTGATTCCAACTCGTTGTTTTCAGTATGTGACCCCCGTGATAAAATATGACAGGAACGGGTTCAAGGCGCGGGAGCGGCTCCTGGTGCTGACCCAGAGCTCGGCCTACGTGGTGGAGGTGGCCAAGGTCAAGCAGAAGGTCGACTACTCCACACTGAAAGGTAACTCTGGGAGTCCTTTGTCCAAGGCCAGGTTGGATGGGGCTTGGAGCACCCTGGGCTAGTGGAAGGTGTCCCTGCCTGTGGCAGGGGGTGGAACGGGATGGGCTTTAAAGTCCCTTCCAACCCAAAGCATTCCATGACTCTGTGATGAGTCCATGAGTCATGGTGGGGCTTCATGTCCTGTCAGAGACCCTGGGGGAAGGATGAACTTCTGAAACTTAAGTCTTACAAAGATATTTGGAGCAATTACCTACCAGGAACAGCTTTTCCTGGGGGATGGACAAAGGATTTGGGTGTCAGCCTTGAGGTAGAATTTTGTAACTAAGAGAACACAGTTCTTTGCCCTCTGGAGCTGGGTTTGGTGGGTTTTCCTCTAATTTTGGATTTCTTTTGAAGGGATCTCCACCAGTAACCTGAGTGATGGGATCGTGGTCATTCATGTTCCAGAGGACAACAAACAGAAGGTAGAAAATTGTGATGTAGCTCCTGTGAGCTGGTGGTTAGAAATAAGGTCTTGTGGCTGATGCTTCCAATATCATCCTATAAAATACTGGGATTACATAATTACTGATGCTTATTAATTCCTCCTCATCAGACTTGTGCTCCAGACCATTCCCCAGCTACATTCCTGTATCTGGACATGCTCTTGCCTTTTTTTAGAGCCAGAGTTGCTCTAAATCCTAAATAATCCCTGGAAAGGATGTTTAATTCGGTCACTTCTGCCAGGCAGTCACTGCTCTGGCATTCCAAAGGAGTCTCCCTGAGTGCACCATTGCTCTGTGGTCACATTCTGGGGTGGTGCCAGGTGACTTTATCCCTCTTTTCTCCTCTCCAGGGTGATGTGATCCTGCAGTGCGAGCACGTCTTCGAGACGGTGACGAAGCTCTGCATGTTGGCCAACAAGCAAAGCCTCGTTAAGGTTGTGCAGGGAAGGTGAGGAAGGAAGGTGGATGGGCACCACTTGGCAGGCTGTATTCTATGGAAAAACCTGCTTCAAAACCTTTTAGGTCTGGACTACTCAGGTCAAGACTATTGCCCTCACCCAGCAGACAGTGCCCGAAGCTGGTCAGGTCTAATGCAGCAGCATTCCATGGGCACAGGAGAGACAGGATAGGATGCACTGAGAGAAAATATATTAAAAATCATCCCAACCTTTTTCCCAGGCTAATGAGGCTTATTTCCATGGTGGGTGCACCTTGCTGGGTGTGCTGCTCTGCTCTGAGGGCTGCCCATGCCCCAGCTGCCTAAACCCCAAACTTACTTACAGGTGATTGCACTTTAAAACCACCTTTTTCAGGTTCCTGCTGCTGTGTCCTGCACGTGAGGTTGTGAGTTTAGTGATTTCCCAGTGGATCCCATTAGCCCCAGGTCTGAGGAAAGCCAGCTGGAAAGCTGGGGGTCACCTGAGGATAAATGCTCCTCTCCCAAAGGGATTGAGGAGGCCCAAACTGTGACTGCAGAGCTCAGGATCCTTCAGCCACGGCCCCAAGCTGAGGGCAGGTGGATGGTCTGTGTCTCTGATCTCCCTGTGAATTGGAGCTGGCAGGTGAAACCTGCACTTCTGCTCCAGCTTTTCTCCCTGGCTTTTGCCTTTCAGCTGTAATTAGATTTGGTGTGTTCAGTGGTTTTCTCCAGGTCAGATCTGCTTAACTTCTAGTGCTTAATTGCACCAGGAACATTCAAAGCCTGGGCCAGGCAGAGACATTCCATTCATCAAACCCATCAGCCTGGGGGGATAATGCAATTGTTTAGGAAATTCACCTAAGCTGGGGCTCTGATCTCTCATCTAAGGAGATTTGCCAAGCAACAGAAATAAAGGGGGCTTAGAGTAAAGCCTATTGTGGGGAGAGCACTCCTGGGGGTTCTGTCCTTGCAGCCTCCGGTTCCGCATCGGCTCTGGGAAGGAGGGGACGATGGTGTTCACTGTGGGGAAGGAGCCTCAGGTCTTCAAGGACAAGACTGGACAACTAACAGTGGTAAGGCCTCATCTGAGCACGGGAATACACCTTGTGCTTCCTCCTGTGACACCCTACACCTGCAGAGAGCACAGCCAAGTGCCCTTCGCGGGAGTTCAGGAGGAACTGAGTCCTCTCGCAGAGCAGAGGTACAGGAGTCACTACTCACCAGTGTTTACCTGCATGAGGTGATGCACAACAGCTGGTTCTGGCTCTGCTGGGAGCTGCAGCTCCATGAATTGTGTGGGAATTGCCGCTGCTGCTTGCCCTCGAGCTGGCCCAGGGATGGAGGAGCAAGGCTCACCCCTGGCTTGGTCAGTTAGAGAATTTAACCTAACCAAAATTCAACGAGCACCTGCAAAATGAGGTCTCAGGTGACATTTTCCACCTCTTATTGCTTCCCTCAACCAAGTTATGCCTGGAATCGGTTGGGGGATGGAGGGGAGGCACTTCCTGTCACCCAAGCAGGTCATGTGAGGAGCTGAGAGCTCCAAGGAAGAATTCCATGAAGGTGTAATACCCTCAGGGCACTGGTCAGCTGTCCCTAATTTAATGACTCCTTTTTCTTGTCCCAGGTGTCAACCCAGGTAAAGTCTTGATGAGAACCAGTTCCTGTTCCCGGGCCCTGCTGGGAGCAGAAAGGAGCCTGCAGGATGAGACCAGCCCTCACATCTCCCCTGGAATCTCTGATGCTACAGGGCTGCTGTGATTTGAGAGTTTGCTTGCATCTTTTAGGCTCTTTTTTTATAGCTTAAAACTACTCAGCTATAGCTAAATAAAACCCACGATGTTGCTGTAACATTCCAGTGAGCAGAGATGCTCTTTGCACGGTCACAGGGACGTGTTTAAACCAAAAGCTGCAATTCCACAGCTAAAATGTCTGTCTCTGAGAGCTCCAACTGGTCAGGAAGGATTAAGACAGAAGCCAAAAGGCTTCTTTAGCTGTACTTTGAGTCACAACTCAGGAGAACTGCAAAAAGTGCAGATCAGTGATGTTAACTCTGGTCTGAAAACACCTTTTCTGTGGGCGGACTGGCAAAGCCTTTAGCTCAGAATGATGAGAGGAGGGTCAGGGCAACAGCAGGGCTGGTGCAGATGGTTTTGGTGCTTTGGTTGAGCTGAAACTGCAGTTAAACTGAAAAATCCACGTTCACCACACAACCTTCATTTATCTAAAAAAACCCAACCAAACAAAAGCTCCCCCCTCCCCCAGTCAAAATAGCATCATCACAACACCAAGTGAAAAGGGACAACTTACACCAAATCCACCCCTTGTCCCTTCACCACAATTACAACTAAAATGCCCCATGCTCAGGTCCTTGACTTGCTGCCTTTACCCCCTGGGGCCTCTGCCCTGAGCAGTGGCAGGGGGTCAAATTAACTCCACAAGGAGGTGGTATTTCTCCCCCAAAGCTCCTCCCACCTCCATGGCCCACGAGGCCATCGTGCTTCCGACAAGTAATAAAGTGACTCACGTGTAAATATGAAATGTCTTCTAATTTATTGTGTTATATTAAAAAAACAAAAGTACATGTTGCAAACGTCAACCATACAATGAAGTCCAGCGGAAGCTTGTTTTGTGCCTAAGTCTGAACAGGAGAGAATGATTGTACAGAACAGGAATCTGCTGTTGTCCATAAAACAATTCCATTAAGACTGAAAGGTTCTACCTACACTTTGCTCTAAGGTGAGATGGGAGCTCAGAGCCTTCCACAGGTCATGGGGCTCAGGGGGATCCAAACCTGCTTCTGGGAGTGCAGGAGCAGCTGCTTTGGTGCTCCAGGTACACGGACACAGGTGGGGAGGTGTCAGCCTGGGGTGGTCACTGCCACCTCTCCTGCAGCCCCACCTGTGTTATGAGCTGCAGGTCCACAAAATCTCTCCCCAGGGAAGACTTTGCTGAGCTCTCCTGGGCTATGCTGTCACTGCTGGTGGCTGGAGAAGGAAAGCAGACATGTCTGCTGTCCCTGGGATAATCTGAAGAGCTGCTTGTGCCCAGGACACCTGCCCTGAGCCCCACCTGCACCTGAGAGCTGAGGCAAAACCACTTAGAGTAACAAGGCTCAGGAGCTGAGAGCATTTGTGCAATGGCATTACCAGAGTGTGCACTCAAGGACAGGGGCAGGAGGTAAAGGACACCCCACCACCACAGCACAGCTTTGTGCACCACTCCAGCACAAAGGGTAAACTCAGGAGTGTGTTAAGGCAGAGTCTGCCCACAAACACAGGAACAAAACTGAAATTGGAACTTAAACTCTCCTGGAGTGACTTTACTAAACCAACAGCTCTACAAACCGCTGTACAAAGACTAAAAACAACCATTCCCTGTTTTTTAAAGAACTTAGTTTGCAAAACCCGAACGAGAAAAGCCTGAAGCCAGTTAAGACTCTATTTACAGAGAAGTTAATCACATAGATGTGACCTGTCAGGTGCTTAGCACTGGTGTCACCTCCTGGAGCTGAACCTGCTCTGCCCCAGGGGAAGTAGCTGGAGTTTGTCTGGGGTCTCCCAGGTAGGTCAGACCCAGCTCAGCTGAAGGGAGCAGGGATTGCTGCAGGACTGTTGGTGTTCTGGAGTCCTGGGCTGGTGGTCCTTGTTCACCCACTGCTGAGACAAGAGTCTCAACCCCTCAGAGGCAGTAGGTCTGTTCAGAAGCTCAGAAACCCAAAACAGCCCAGTGACACACCAGTAAGTGTCAAAGTACACAGTGCTAGAGAACCAGCAACCCAGGACTTCCCTTCCTCGCTCCCCAGCTTATCTCAGCCAGGAGGGGAGAGGCTCTGGCTCCTTCAGCCCCTGCACTCTGGACTGCTACAAACCCAAACAGGTGTAAGTACAACTCAAACTAGAAGCCCTGAACTGTCAGGACAGAACTGAAGCTGCTGAACCTCAGGGTAACTGTTAAGCTCTTATAAACCAGTAGCTGAAGAAGAGGAGAAAGGTACAACAACCCCACCTGCCACAGACACCAGCTGCCCATAACTTAGAGAAGTCTTTGGTTACTAGAAAGATGTCCTCAGCTTAACTTTGAAATTTTTTAGCTTTACTTGATGATGTAAAATTCTACAAACACTTCATACTGAATTTCAGCCCCTCCAGACAAGCTCTGAATAACTGGGGTGTAACTGCTGTGGAACAGAAGCCTTGGGGTAATAGGGCTGGTGGTGCTGCAACACCTTTGGTTTATAACTGTTCACATGCCCTCAACAGCCCTGAGCCAGGAGCAGGGATCCTTGGAGCAGAACACAGAGCTGCTGTTCCAGAGGACTCTGGCTGTTAAGGGCAGTGCTAAATATTCCAGAGAAAGGGTCAAAAGAAACTCTAGCCCAGGCCAGAGTGCTCCAGTGTCGGCCACAGTGCTGCTGAATTGGGAGTTTAACACTTCCTACCTCGGGTTTCTCTCCCTCCCAGGATTTGTTACCTGAACTATCACAGCTGTGGCTCTGCTTCCAGCCCTATGGAATGATACCCCTTCTCCCACCATCACTGTCACTTGACTCCACAACAGGCAACGGGAGCTGAGGAGGTAGATGAAATATTCATTTACAACAGAAAAGCACTCTCAGAAAACCAGACTGCCTTCTCCACACTCTGCCCTTCCACACACAGCTGCCTCTGCTAAGAAGACTTGGAATATGTTCAGGATAAAGTCAAACAAGGAGTATCTGCCTCTGGGCCACTGTCTGCTGCTCTTCCCTGTGGTGCTGCCCTCATTCAGAGCAGGGCAATGCTCCTGGATCAGTTCCAGAAGGTAATTTCTGCCCCCCCCCCCCCAATGCTCCCCTGCCACGGAGGCACTGAACCTGCTGTGACTCCTGAGTTATTCCTGTGACTCCTACACAGCACAGAACACACCTTGCTGACCTGGGAGCTGCTGGAAACCAACTCCCCAGCTCCAGGCTCAGGCAGAAGCTCTAAGCAATAACCAGTACCAACATCACCCTAAGGGAAAGCAATCACAGACAATTTGCTCCTGATCCTCCTCTTTTTGGAGGAATTTTAACCTTGAACTGTAGGGATAAAGCAGGGAGGGGTCTCCCCTCAGTGCTGCAGAAGCTCCACTGAACCCTTGGAGGAGCAGGACCTGGGAGCTGTGGGGAGCCAGAGCCAGGCCCAAGGGTGCAGCCCCCCTGCTCTGAGGGGTCCCTCTGCCCCCAGCACTCCAGGAACATCACCAGCCAGTGCCATTTGTCCTTCAGGGAGTCACCCCAAGGCACTCCCGAGCTCCTAGCCCTGCAGACCTGGAAGACAGGGAGCTGTGCAGAAGTTCTGTGTCCAGATCCCAGCCTTTCCTGAGTGCCAGGAGAGTGGGTCAGGGAGTGCCTGGAGGGAAGGAGGATGGCTGGGCTGGCTGAGCTTTTGTTTGTTTGTTGGTTTGTGTTTAAAGTGCAGGATAATTACCAAAGCCAAAGGCAGCCAGCCCTCCTCCTCTCTATCACAAAACAGCAACAACAAGAGTGCTAAAAATTCAGGGCATTTCTCCAGCTGCTCAACAGGCCCTTACAGAACCCACCGTACGCCCAGTAACCTCATTTATTCTTGTCCTACAACTACAGCATTTAAATACCCCAAATAACCTAGAGTTTGTTACAAAACATAATTTACAGACTGTGCTGGGTAGAAGTTGAACCTCCTGGTCCTCTGTTGCTTGCCCAGAGCTGGGGCCTGGTGCTCACCTGGCTCACTGGTGCAGGTGGGCCCTGTCGTCGGGGCGCTTGATGTGGATCCTCCTCACGCGCTCGATGCGCTCCCGCTCCTCGTCCTCCTCCAGGTGGTGGGACCGACCTGCTGCCCCCCCTGTGGCCTCCAGGAGTGCATTGTCAGGTCCCCTCCCGTCCTGGGACTCATAGAGCAGAATGTTCAGTGTCTCCTCATAAATTCGGGCTTCTGGGAACTCCACCTGCACACCCAGAGAAGAGAAGGTCACTCTTACCTGTTGCCTGTCACTGCAGGCACCAGATTACCTCAGTCTTAACTCCTGATACCTGCTTTTACAATTTCTTAATTGCACTCCAGCCACAGAAATGATTTCTGGCACAACCCTTTCCATTGCATTATTGGCTTCCAGCCTTTGAGACCCTGCAACTAGTTGGACTGTAGAGTGGCAGGGCAGGCTCAGTCAGATCTTTCCCGGGAAAGGTAAGAAGCACAGGGAACGTGTGCCATCGCTTGCCTGGATCCCTCTTTACACAGGGATGTAGAACCATTGAATGATTTGGGCTGGCAGGGACTCTAAATATCATCTACTTCCAACCCTCAAACCTGGTTAAATGCACAGGTTTAGCCTAAAGATGAAGAGCTGGACTGAAGGTGCCTTATGGAATATCACAACTGCCCAGTGTTACGTGCCATGGCCAGGCGGTCCCTGCTCTGAGCCCCAGGAGGAGCTCCATGTGCCGCCCCACTGAGAAGCTGAACAGTGCCAGCTGTCAGGGTACCAGGCAGCAGCAGCAGGGCCCAAGGCAGGCACATCCCAGGTTTCCCCGTACCTTGGTCTGCTTCTTCTCGGTGGCGTAGACGATGGAGGTGCAGCAAACCTCGGCGATCTTGCGGCCCTGCCCGTAGAAGGACCAGCAGCAGATCTCATCCCCGATGACGTCCTTGATGAACAGCACCCGCCCGTTGAACCGCAGCGACAGCTTGTCAAACAGCTCGATGTTCTTCAGCATGTTGTCGTCGGAGTTGCTGGGGGATGGAGGCAGCAGAGATTTACAGAGCACATGGAACAGAGCAGGGGGCATTTAAAGCCCCAAACAACCAGCTTCCTTTCACTTACAGTGTCATAGGATCACAGGATGGTCTGAGTTGGAAGGGGTCTTAAAAGATCCAGTTCCACCCCCTTACCATGGGCGGGGACACCTTCCACTAGGACCCGTCCAACCTGGCCTCGAACACTTCCAGGGATGGGGCAAACCCAAGACATTAATTCTTACTATTTCACTACTACAAGCAGGAAAACCTGCTGCTGAAGCAGCAGCAACTCAACAGCAACAGCCCTGTGAACAACTGCCCAAGGCCATTTCACCTGTGTGCAAAATCCTATGGCTCAAATAAAGCCATTCCTGAGCCATTCCACCAGCTGGATGGACACAGTGTTATGCCATGAAACTTAAAAGGGCAATGATGACAATTTCACCACCCCCTGAGAACACTGCACCATGGAAGGCTTCCTGTACTCAACTATCACACTGCAATCCATGGGAAAGCAGACAGCACTTGGCCAGGAGCCTCTGCCAGCTGCACCTAAGGATAAGAGGAACTGCTCTGGCACAGGAATAGCACAGGCTGAGCCTTCCACTGATGGCAGCAGACTCCCTTCTGACTCAAGTTTGAAATTAATTGGGAAAAAATGGAGTGCATGCCAACACCAATCTGTTATTGGGTCTGGGGGAAGAAAAAGGAAACGCTTCTCGTGGATTTCAGTCTATGAAAAACTTCCAACAAGTCAAACTGAAGTCACTTACCTTGTGTAGGAATATTTGTTGTTGCTTCTGTTGTACAACAACTTCACTGCTGGCTGTAAGAAACAAAGCCCAGATCAGTCACAGAAAGCACAGTGAGAGGTGGAACCTCAGCCCAGGCCCAGGTCCCACAGAGACTCTAGAGTTCCCAGTTGGATTTTGGTGGTGGTGTTACTGCTGCTGCTGCAAACCTGTAATGCACAGGTTGGCAGTGGGGCTGCAGTCCCTCCTGACCCCTTCTGGGACTGGATCCTCAGCTACTCTTATAGATGATATATCCTCTGCCTTTGGATCCTCAGCTATTCTCACCTGCCCTGTGCCTTATCACCACCCCCTGCCATGGCCAGGCACACCTCCCACTATCCCAGGTTGCTCCAAGCCCCAACCTGGTTTTGGATACTTCCAGGGATGGGGCAGCCACAGCCTCTCTGGGCAACCTGTGCCAGGGCCTCACCACCTCAGAGCCAATTCCTTCCCAATATCCTATATAATCCTGCCCTATGGCAGTGGGAAGCCATTCCCCCTTGTCCTGTCCCTCCATCCCTTGTCCAAAGCCTCTCTCCAGCTCTCTTGGAGCCCCTTTAGGCACTGGAAGGGGCTCTAAAGTGTCCTCACAGCCTTCTCACCTAAACACCCCAGTTCTCCCCAGGGCACAGCCCCTCTCACCTTGTTGGAGGTGGCAATGAGTTTCTGCTCCTCCTTGGAGGAGGTGATCACCGGGACTTTGCAGAACGGCTCGTACGCGTCCTTGTTCTGTGGGAGCAAGGACCACACAGCAGCTCAGTGACACGAACTGTTCCAGTTTCATCCCAGCCTCCAAACCCACCAGTGAGACCAGGAGAAATTCTTGCTGCCAGCCTCCCAGCAGCCTCCCCCGGCCCCTCCCCAGCCCTGGGCCCCACCTGCAGAGCTGCCTGGCACTCGTCCACCAGCCCCTGCACCAGGTAGTACTTGGCCTCAGCCAGCAGCTCCTCGATCTCCCGGCGGCTCTCCGGGAGCGGCACGGCCCCGTCCCGCAGGTAGTTCAGGATGGTCCCAAAATGCTTCCCACAGCGGTCGATCAGGATCCAGCCTGGGGACAGGGAAGAGCACAGTGAGGACAAGCAGAGGCAAATGTGGCAAAAGGCCCTGACAGTGTCAAAGTGCTGACAGACAGACAGAGGGACAGTCCCTGCTCTGGAGCTCAACAGCACTGCCATGTACGGACCCCGGTGGGAAGAAAATCATGGAATGGTTTGGGTAGGAAGAGACCTTAGAGATTATTTAGTCTACTCCTCTGTCACTGGCAGGGACACCTTCCACTAGACCAGGTTGCTCCAAGCCCCATCCAACCTGGCCTTGAACACTTCCAGGGATGAGGCAGCCACAGCTTCTCTGGGCAACCTGTGCCAGGGCCTTACCACTCCCATGGGGAAGGTTTCTTCCCAATATCTCATCTAAATTTCCCTCCTTCAGCTTAAAGCCATTCCCCCTTGTCCTGTCACTCCAGGCCCTTGTCCAAAGTCCCTCTCCAGCTCTGGAAACCCCCACCCAAAGGGGTTCTAAGGTCTCCCCAGAGCCTTCTCTTCTCCAGGTGAGCAAAAAGAGCTACAACCAGAGCTCTCCCCAGAGAGCTGCAATTGCAGGATCCACATGTCACCTCTGGGTGCTGGAATCAGGACCCTGAGGAACACAAGGCAGTGGAGGCTGGAGTCTCCCTGCCTGAACAGATGGCCACTCTCAGGCTGAGGCTCAGGAATGCAGCGAGGAAACGCTTGTGGGGAAGGAGTCATATTTTGGACAAATAAGGAAAGTAGGTTAAGGCAGACCCTGGGTGTTCTGCATGAATGGAATTATGAGTGAAGTCTGAACATTTGGTTCAATTTGGAAAGGGAACACAGCCCTTTCGTGCTGTTCTGAGGGAAACTGAGACACTCTGCAGCAGTTTTACTCCAGGCTTCCCATCTCCCTCATTCCTGCTGTCTGCAGAACACACAGTGTGTGCTCAAAGTGTGATTTCACAGACTAGAAACAAACTGGAAAGCAGGAGGCAGAACTAGAGACAGAGAAATCACGGAACAAAGGACTCATCCAGGCTAATGAACACATTACACTTATCCAAGTGGAGAAGAAAAAAGCCCATTTGGTAATGCAGAAGTATGGAAAGGAAGAAATCCCATTTTAGTGGGAGATCTGGTGGAAGGTGTCCCTGCCCATGGCAGCGGGGCTGGAACTGGATGATCTTTAAGGTCCTTTCCACTCAAACTATTGTGGGATTCTGTGACAAAGAGGAAGCACAAGCCATGGCAATGAACAAGGACATCCATATTCCACAAGTGCAGATGCTGCCCAAGTTCACCAGAGCACATCAACACCCAGGGAGGTAAAGGGCAAGCTGAGGGCAGAATTACCATCCCCAAACTTCTGCTATCCTCTCTGATTCCTCTGTAGGCTGGAAAAATCTGCTGCAACTTCATGTTTACAGAAGGTGAAACCAAAGCAGAATTGCTCATTTCCATGTGGAGGGACAGGAAATGAGAAAACATTTGGAGCAGTGTTGCAAAACATGAGTGACCACTAAAACAGCTTTAAAAACCTTCTTTTCACCCAAACAGCCCAAACGAGATGACTCACAGGGAGGTGACCCCAGCGCCCCTCAGCCACGGCAGAGCCAACAAGTGGGTTGAGCTGAAGTCTGTTAGAGCTGGTTTTTAGTTGCAGTGTTACAAAACCCTCCTGTATCCATTTAGGCAGAGATACAGAATCCACAGGCTGGATGTATCAGAGACCATGGGATGGTTTGGGTGAGAAGGGACCCTAAAGCTCATCCAGTCTCACCTCCCTGCCAAGGGCAGGGGCACCTTCCACTATCCCAGGTTGCTTCAAGCCCCCTCCAACCTGGCCTTGGATACTTCCAGGGATGGGGCAGCCACAGCTTCTCTGGGCAACCTGTACCAGGGCCTTACCACCACAAGGGAAGAATCTCTTCCCAATATCCCATCTAACCCTGCCCTCTGTCAGTTTGAAGACATTTCCCTTGTGCTGTCCCTCCAGACCCTTGTAACCAGTCTCTCTCCATGTTTCTTGTACCCCCTTCAGGTCATGGAAAAACACAATTAGGTCACCCCAAAGCTTCTCTTCTCCAGGCTGCACAATCCCAGTTCCCTCAGCCTTTCCTCACAGCAGAGCTCCATCCCCCTGATAATCTTTGTGCCTCCTCTGGACTTGCTCCAACAGCTCCATGTCCTTCCTGTGCTGGGACCCCAGAGCTGGAGCAGCACTGCAGGGGGGGTCTCACGTGGGCAGAGGGGCAGAATTCCCCTCTCCCCTCACTCCTTGGTACATGCACACATCAGACCTTCAGGGAATTAACCTTCTGTCTTACAAGAAGTGTCCACAACAGGATCCAAACACTCCTGCCAAACCAGACAACATTTTCCAGCCAAGCTCTGACAGGTGAAACAGGAGCCTGACACTGGACACTATCTGATGCTCCAGTCTCTTATCAGCAGCTGGACAAAGAACAGCATCTCCATCAGCTGGCTACAGCAGCAGGGAGTGAGGGAAAAGTCCCACTGGGAGTGAGGGGAAAAATCCCATTGGGAGTGAGGGGAAAAATCCCACAGCAGCAAAAGAGAATTGAAAACAGATGGATGCACCTGGAAAACTGAAATCCTTCTCTCTGCTCATTACCATGCAAATAAAATGTTCCAAATATGCTGATTTGCTACAGTTCATCAGCAATTTCTAAGCTGTAAATAATCATCTGCCACCCACAGCCAGAGAACTCCAGACTTTTCTCCTACAGCCTGAGGAGCAGCAGGTTTGAATTGTTCAGCTGGAAGAAGGGGCTGGGAGCTGGGTCTGAGGTCACAAGGATCCAGACACAGAGCAGGACCCCGTGTGCTACATTCCAGACTGGGTAAACTCCACTCCCTCCAGTTTCTCCCCAAGTCTGGCTTCTCTTCCTAAGAAACATTCTGGCTTCTTTTCCTAGGAAACATTTTGCTTGGTGCCAGGTTTTGGGTGTGACCAATTAGCAGGATTTTGAAGAATTCCAGATAAAAAGTGTTTCCTTTGACAGCTCCAATGCTATTGTCCCAGTTTCCAGGCAAGGGGAGATAAAGCAAGAACTGCTGCCATGGGAGTGTCGGGGTTACAACATACAGGAAGTATCAAATTCCTATTAAAACACAAACTGGCTTCATGGAACAGTCCCACACAGACACTGTGGGAGTCACAGCAAAATAAACTTGGGATTTTAAGTCTCAAACATGACATTTTAGCAGAAGAAACTACAGTTACTCTCAGATTTGGGGTGCAAACAGTACCTGCACTTCCAGGGCCTCTGAGCCCTGGGAATGGGATGTACCAGCCCTCGTGTACCTGCCCAGAATGCCTGGAGGAAGCTCTGGGATCATGCCAGGGTGGGCTTCAAAAAATTTGGAATTTCCAATCCATTTCTAACCTTGGGAACTCTGGAATTATCAAATTTAGTGATGCACAGAGCAGCTTTAGGGAGGGACAGGAGGATCCTGCTGGAGTCGCCTGAAGTTTAGCAGAGAAGGGAGGGGGCTCACAACATTTCCACGCCTCCAGTGCTCCCAGTCAGGGCACTGATTCCCCTTTAACAGGTTTTTTCCCCAATCTGGCCCACAGACTGGCATTTTTATGCAACCTCCATAGTCTGTATCCACGAGAAGTATCCCAGAGACCCCCCCTCTGATCTGGAGCCCCAAACCGCAGGACCCACATTACTGCTTTATCCTGGGATAACACCTGGAACAACACAGCTTTGTTTTCCTCAGCTTAAATACAAAGATTTCTGGCTAAAACAGGAATATTCAGCTAATTAGACTGTATTTTTTACATTTTTTCTCCTCCAAATCCACTTCCTCCTATCACAAGAGCCCCATAAGCCTCTAAATACAGACTATTCCAAAGCACTCAAAAGTCAGTCCAACCCCCCTCACCATGTGCCAAATTTTCTATACCTTCAGCAAATCCAAACAAAATTTTCAAATAATAATTAACTAGTCCCAAGAAAGGTGTTTTGAACCTCCAGGCTCAGCTTTGCAGTAGCTGTTGTTAATGCAAAGGTATCCCAGTCCATAAACATTGTTATGGGCAAAACATCAGCATAGAAATAAAGCTGAGCTTCCACTTAAACTCCGTGACACGCCCCAAACATGGGAATGCTGACATAAAACTACAAATTCTCACAAAATTTTGCAACTGGTTCAGTTTTAGTGAAGAAAACAAACAAGAGTCTCACAAGAAAATAATTTCATTTTAAAAAAACCAGGCTTTAGCTCATAAACCCCCCACCACCTTCAGAGCAAGTTTTATATTTAAAGAGACAAGAAGGAACAGCCTCGTGGGCTTCAAAGTGAACAGGCAAGTCCTGACTCCTGGATTCCTAAGCACAATCCCCCCCCATCTTCCATGGACTTCTGAGCTTTAGTGTCAGCATTTCAAAAGGAAAAGATGTTCCAGGTGCTACCTGGGCCTGCCAGGAGCACTGGCCCTTCTTAGTGTCCTACTGGTGTCCAGACACCTACTCAAGTCACCCATGTCTTTTGTTCCACATCTTTTCCTAGCTGCATGGAATCACAGAATGGTTTGGGTTGGAAAAAGCCTTAAAGATTATTTAGTCCACTCCCCTGCCCTAGGCAGGGACATCTTCCACTATCCCAGGTTGCTCCAAGTCTCATCCAACCTGGCCTGGAACACTTCCAGGGATGGGGCAGCCACAGCTTCTCTGGGCAACCTGTGCCAGGGCCTCACCACCCTCACAGGGAAGAATTCTTTCCCAATATCCCATCTAACCCTGCCCTCTGTCAGTGGGAAGTCATTCCCCTTGTCCTGTCCCTCCAGACCCTTGTAACCAGTCTCTGTCCATGTTTCTTTTTGCTCCTTCAGGTCCTGAAAGGCCACAATTAGGTCACCCCTGAGCTCCTTCTCTCCAAGCTGCACAACCCCAACTCTCCAGCCTGTCTTCATAGGAGAGCTGCTCCATCCCTCTGACCATCCACCCAGCCCTACCACTGGGAATTGCTCTCTGTTCTCTGATGTTTCTCCAGCTCCTCTGGCTCTGCCTGCAGCAGGAGGATGCGGTGGGGGGGGGGGTGGGAGCAGCCCATTCCTTACCTTCGCTGTCCGTGAGCACTTCCATGCGGCCGCTGAACATGGCCTTGAGCATGGTGTCCTGCTTGGTGAGGGTCTGCATGGTGGTGTAGTACAGGGCCCCCCCCACGTTCAGCTTCACGTACTTGGAGCTGGGGCTCGTGCCCTTGAAGGACGTCGTGCGCGTCGCAGCCGCCGGCACCGCTGAGCTCACCACGCTCTCTCCCGACATCTCTTCCTGCAAGGAAGGAGTCCCCAGGTCAAGGAAGGAGTCCCCAGGTCAAGGAAGGAGTCCCCAGGTCAAGGAAGAAGCCCCCCACACTGGCAGTCCCACTGTGTGACCCCCAACCCTGTGTTCCCAGCGGGTGTTTCACACCCCGGCTCCCCTCGGCCCCTTTGTGAAGTTCTCAAATGTTTTAGACCTTTGGTTTTGTTTTGTTTTCTTTCTGACTGTCAGAAACTGAAGGACAGAAATCAACTCGGCCTGATTTTTTTCTCAGGGTTTTTCCTGGGAATGCTAAGCTGGGTCTTGCATTGCAAAGCCAACACTTTCCCACAACAACTGCTTTCACTTCTTATGCAACTCCTACGGCTCAAGCTCTTACTCCATCAATAATCTGGAACATAATTGGGCAATTCCCAACACACACAACTGGAGCAGATGTGTCAAAATGCATTTTCAAGGCTTTTTTCCCCTGGAGCACAAATGGCTCTTCAGAGAGCACACGTGGCTCTGGGGAGAGCACACATGAGCTTCCCACTCTGTTCCCTGCCCTCCCACATTTCTCCACACACCAAATCCCACCATCCAGCACTCCCCACTCCCTGTGCCTGCAGTCTGCACACAGAGTGGCCCCCAGCCACATTCCCTGTTCCTGAGCTAAGGAGGTCACACTGGAACAGGCACAGGTTGGCTCAGCTCCACAAATGCCCCAGAGCCGCTAACGACAAATCCTTAATCACCCTGAGTCTCCTTGGACTTCTGCCTCACAGGGACAGGGTGGGATGATTAACACCCCCCATCCCTGCACACCCAGCTCCCACCCCTTCCACAGCACCTGGATAACACTTCCTGCAATGAGTTTTGCTGCACTGCCACTAAACACGACACTGTCCTGCGGCAAATCCCCATGGAGCTGGAGCTGTGTGTCCATGTTGTGTGTCCAGGGTGAGGAGCAGGATGGGCAGGGCTGGCCCACGGCACAGAGCTGGGGAAATGCACTCCAAGCCCCTGCCCTGCCCTCCCCAAACAATCGGCCCAGGTCAAGGGGCGCCCGGGGGGTTTGGACACGTGCAAATCGAGCACCCCAACTGCGGGGATCGGCCTGGGGGCCCTGGACCTGCTCTCCTCTCTGAGCGCCCCAACCCCGGGATTGAACCTCCCCCGACCCGTGGGGACTGACACCCCCCCCCCCCATATATCCCATCGTGAGGGCCGGACTCCCAAATCCTGCCTCATCCCAATCCTCACAGGACAGTGCCCCCCGCACACACTCCCTGGACAGGACGCCCCCGATCCCCCTCAAACGCCCGCCCTGGCTGAAGCCCCTCAGCCCCCCTGGACCGCCTCAGTTCTATCCCCCAAGATCTCCCCGTCTCTCCCTCAGTCCCCTCGCCCCCTCCCACCCCACCGCTCCCCTTGCCCCCGTCCCCCCCTCACCATGAACGGGCCGCAGCCCCTCGGACCGAACGAGCGCGAGGCGGGCGGGGGAACTTCCGCCCCTCGCGTCCTTCCGGCCCCGCCCGGGTGCGCCCCCCAAACCCGCCCGATGTTCCGCCGGGCCCCTCTGGGCGGTGCCGCGCTATGCTCCCGCTTCACCGGCTTGGACTGGACCGGCCCAGCACGACCCGGTTTGTCCCGGCCCAGCCCGACCTTTCCGGTGCCAGTGGGGCCCAGTGCCGGCTGCTCTCCCCGCGCGGAGCCGGTGAGGAACGGGCGGAACGGCAGCGGTGGAGCGAGTTGGCGGCCGGACCCGGGGTGCGGACCCGGGGTGAGAGGAGGGGGCTCCGGCCGCGGCCCGAGGGGACCGGGGGGTCCCGGAGGGTCCCGGGGCCGCTCGGCCCGGCCCGACCGGCCCGGTGTCCGCCGGGGGCGACGGTGAGGGCCCGGGGGCTGCGGGGTCCGCGGGGCGAGCGGCGGGGAGGGAGCCTGGGCCCGGAGTGGGGGGGCTATGAGCGGGGTTGGGGGGCTGGGAAGGGACTGTAGGGGCTGAGGGAGGTCTGAGGGGACTCTGAGAGCGGCCGGGGGCTGCGAGAGGGTCTCGGGCGAGCTGCGAGGAGGTCCTGAGGAGGCTGTGAGAGGGGCCCGGGGAGACTGTAAGAGGAGTCCGGGAGGATTATGAGAGGGGCCCTGAGGGGGCTGTGAGAGGGGTCTGGGGCGCTCTCTGGCTGCTTTGCTCGCGGCATGGCCCAGTCTCGAGGTGCGGAGCCTCCTTCGGGGGCTGTGTGGCTCCCAGTCCTGCCCCCACAGCTCGGGGGTGGCACCTGCTCGGATCCCACCAGTCCCCGTGTGCCGAGAGGGAAATCTGGCCAAAGAACTTACAACTGCCCAGGGAAGATCTAAACCTCCAAACCACCCACAGGGAATGTGCTGATCTGTGCGGGAGCTGCCCCAAGGCCCTGGGTGGGATCATGTGTGTGTGTAAATGAGCATTGCACACTTCTCCTGACGAAGGGACCCCTCAGGTGAGTTCCTTGTCACTGGCTCTGGGTGTTTTTTGTCTGGTGAGTGGCAATAAATCAGTGTCCCTTGTGCCCTTTGCCCCCTGTCCCTGCCTGTAGAGGTGTTCTTATCTGTGAACATAATAGAGGCTGGAAGGGGAGGTGGAGTTCAGGAGTCAAAAACAGTGTCAGAACACCAGTTTATTTTTTTTTTCCTCTCAAAATCTCCCTGCCTGCAGCAGCTGTGGACTGTGCTGGAAGGTCCTGTGTCAGTGTGTGTGTCCTGGGGCAGCCCCGTGACAGGGCCCTGCCTGTGTGTGCTCACATTTATTCCTCTGCTGTTGGGTTCTCCCCTCCCTGGACGTTGCTGCAGTCAGTGCAGAGGCAGAGAATTGCTCTACCCTGTGTGTTTTCCCCCCTCTGCTCCCAGCTTTCCAGGTGTCTGCTCCGCAGAGCCCCAGCCATGTTCAGTGCCAGCCAGAGCTCCCGGGCGCAGTTCCTGGACAAAGCGCGGCAGGCGCGGGAGGAGCGGCGGGAGCTGAAGGAGAGGGAGCGAGCGGCTGTGCAGCTCCAGGCCCTGGTCAGGAGGTTCCTGTGTCGCTGCCGCCTCCAGAGGGACATCAGGTGTGTGGGATTCATGGAATCATGGGGTGGGTTGGGTTGGAAGGGAGTTAAAGGTCATCTCATTCCAACACCCTGCTGTGCCAGGGACACCTTCCACTCGTCCGGGTTGCTCCAAGCCCTGTCCAACCTGGCCTGGAACACTTCCAGGGATGGGGCAGCCACAGTTTCTCTGGGCAACCTGTGCCAGGGCCTCACCACCCTCACAGGGAGCCATTCCTTACCAATCTCCTATCTAACCTTGCCCTCTGGCAGGTCCTGTCACTCCAGGCCCTTCTAAAATGTCCCTCTCCTTTCTATCCCTTTCCATTTCCCTTCGCCTTCCCTTTTCCCTTTTCCTCCCCTTTTCCTCCTGGAATTCTACCTTTGTTCTTACCTGGAGAGGTTTTCTTGGCTTTTAACAACTCATTTTTCTCACTTTGATAGGAAGGAGGTGGATGATTTCTTTGGTACAAATGAATCTGGCTCAAGTAAAAGAAGTGCTCTGTCTGTGTTCAGAATTGCCAGGAAGCTGCTGTTTGTGTTTAATCCCAAAGAGGACAAGGAGGTGAGGACACTGCCCTGACCTGCTGCTTTTCTTTTGACAATATGTTTTAGCATGTTAAATATGTTTAATTCATTATCCAGTGATCCTGTAGGTTCCTGCAATGTATTTTGGCCTCAGCAATGTGATCTCTGTCTCCTGGTCCTTCCTGGAGGGATCTGCCTGTAGGAATGAAACAGGAGATGCCTTGAATTTTTCAGTAGTGGTTCTATATTCAGGGCATGGTTTGGTGGATGTTTTTCCTGGTGACTGTGCCAGCTGCAGGAACTGAGCAGTGCTGAGGGTTTTGGCACAGCATTTCCCCAGGCAGGGACCTTGTGGCAGCTCCCAATGAGCTATGCTGGCTCTTCGTGTCTGATCTATGTCTGTTGATATCTGATATATCTGGCTTGTCTTTCTGACCATGCCCTGAATTTGTGGGTTCAGAGTGAAGCCCTGAGATAATGAATTTTGCTCCAGGAAGCTCTGAGGGCTGATTGTAAGGAAACAACTGGGAAATGAAAGGCTGTGTTTAAACTGCAGCAGTGGGTGATTTTTTTCAATCTCTGTTCCATTGAAGCCTGTGCTGCAAATGCAGTTTTCTGTAGATACAGCATCAGAAAAAGCCCTATGCATGTTACATACACATTTTTAAGTGCCTGGCATCCCTCTGAAGCTCTGCACTGCAGCAATTGGGTACAATGGTGAAATAATCCCTTCTAGTTCCTCTTCTCCCTCCCCTTCCAGCAGCGAGTCCATCCTGTGCTGAGCCAAGGAGTGGACTCTACTCCTTCCCACTCCATTTTCAGATACTACTCTCAGCTGGGATAACCCCAGCAGCCAGTTCCTTAGCTCAGAGTGGCTTTATACCTTGCAAACATGTGGGAAATACATGGCCTGAACATGTAAAACTGGACTGAAATCCACAACAGGTGTTGTGGATGTGATGGCTGTGTTCTGCTGGGATGTCCAGGAGTCTGGGACACTGCTGCACTCCTTGGCACCAAGCTTGCTGAACCCCAGCTTTTCCTGGTGCTGGTGAGGGAGGCAGTTTAGCAGGGAGGCTGCAGGAATTCCTCCTGTGGATGAGCACTGTGCTCAAGGAGGGAATTCTGCCCAGCAGCAGCGTGCATGTGCTTCCAGGGAAGGAGCCGTCGGCACTGGCTGGAGTGTGTGTGTGTGTGTGTGTAGAACATTTGCTGTTTGATCCAGGGAGATCTTGCTCCCTCTGCTGAGCTGTTCCTTGTGCTTTTCCAGAACAGCTCTTCCTGTAGTTAGAACTAATCCCACCTTATTATTTCCCTAGAGATTTGAAAAGCTGTGCCGCTGTATCCTTAACAGCATGGATGTGGAGAACGAGCCCAAGGTCAGTAGGAGGGGTTTGATTTGGAGTGGGGGGGGTTGTTTGTTATTTTTAATTCTATGTGTGGGGATTTACATGGGTGATATTTGAATTTTTAGCTTTCAGAAGCTTCTGGACTCTGCAGAGATTCCATGGTGAAAGTTTGGACAAGCCCTTTAGTATTGCTCTGATATTTTTATTGTGTACAGTCATGGGAGTTAAAGAGCAGTTGATTCTGGGGTGGGTGGTGTCCTTTGACCAGGGAATTTGGGGAGAGAAATATCTTGGTCCCACGTCTGGGGTGAGTTACAAAACTTCTGGCAGTGTGCTCTGCCAAGCACAAACACTGATCACTGAGTGTATCCCCCTTCCTCAGGTGTGGTACGTGTCCCTGGCTCTCTCCAAGGATCTCACACTCCTATGGATAAAGCAGATCAAAGATATTTTGTGGTTTTGCTGTGAATTTCTCAAGCAGCTCAAGGTAAGGACTGTTTCGTTGTGTTTTCTCTCCCTGCATTTAACAGTTGGCACGAAGGTAATTAGGTTTATTAACCCTGATGTTTGTTATCACAGCCTGACATCCTGCAGGACTCCAGATTGGTCAATCTGCACCTCACAATGCTCGTCACCTTCACAGACACTTCGACCTGGAAAATCCTCCGGGGAAAAGGTTTGTGCATTAATTCTTTAAGATTTGGGACTCGCTATTAAAAGCCTCCGAAGGCCCTGGCACAGGTTGCCCAGAGAAGCTGTGGCTGCCCCATCCCTGGAAGTGTTCCAGGCCAGGTTGGACAGGGCTTGGAGCAACCTGGCCTAGTGGAAGTTGTCCTGCTCATGGCAGGATGTGCAAGTGAATGATCTTTAAGGTCCCAAACCATTTTGGGATTGTGGTTTTGCACCTTGTCCCTTCCCCATGGTTACCACAAAGTTTCATTTTGCTCCTGTGCTTGCACAAAACAAGGATTCCCTTGGGATTAGGCTGTTCCCCTTGAGATTAGGATGTTTCCCTTAGGACACCAACAGTTGTTACAATGTTTTTGTAATATTCCAATTCCCCACCCCAAGTGTTCCGGGGATAAGGGGATATGCTTTTAGTTCTCAGTTTTTGTAGGAAATACACATAGACAAATATTGTGAGGAAATGAGACTTCCATCTCAAGCAAGACCATGTGAAATGCTGCCCAAATGATGGCGTTGTGGATAAGGACAAGGACTTTGTGCAAGGAGGGCTTGAGCAGTTCCAAAGTGCTGTATTGTGTGTGGGGAAATGCAGAGTGGGGCTGTGATGCTGTTTTGGTGACACCAGTGCTTTAACCCAAAGGTGAAACCCTGAGGCCTGCAATGAACCACATCTGTGCAAACATCATGGGACACCTGAACCAGAAGGGGTTTTATTCTGTGCTGCAGGTCAGTCTCAGCTGGTACACTCCTATCTCCTCTTTATCCAGACAACCCCAGTCCTGCCTGTGCTCCTTCTCCTAAGAGAGCTATTTGGATCTGTGGTGGAGTGTCAGGAAGAAGCTGCTGGGGATTTGTCTGTGATCATATTTTTCTCAAAACAGTAAAACAGAATCTCCCTGCTCTCTCCTTTCTGTCTGTACTGCTGAATCAAAATCCTCTTAATCATCTCATGATGAGATGGACGAGGAGGAATCTTAAATATTTTTCCTGAAATTTGCTGCTGCCACATTGTATGGGTTGGGTTTGTTTACTGCTCTGTTGGAACTTATGTAACTAACCTTTTAAATGAGAATTAGATTACCAAACTATTGCCTGTTAATTAGGAAAGCCTGAGCACCCTGTGAGTCCAGGTCCTCAAGAAATAAGTGCTGTAGCGCGTCTGATTTGAGTGCAGCTTCTCTGTTCTGCCATTATTAACCTGGAGCCCTTCTAGTGCTGCCAAATAACTTGTAGGAACTGGATTTTTGGTTCCTTTGGTGTCCTTTTTCTCTGCATTAAATAAACTTGATGTCTTTCAGGAGTAATCATAATTTTTTTTTTCTGAGTACTACAAGGTTTTTACTTTATTTATTTGGTTTTTATTCCAGATTTTGCTAACTAATGGCTTGGCAAGATCCAGACCTTCCTTGTCCAAGGGCTCTTTAACTGCCATCTTCTCCCTGGCACTGCGGTAAGGGAGCTGGAGCTGCTCCCGGGGATTTATAGCCAAACTTGTCTTAACTGTGCTTTTTAAAGACTTCTCCTTCTGCCAGTGTTTTCATGCCTTTGAGAGCATCACCCTGATGAAAGAAGCTGCTTTAGGCAAATGGCTTGCTTTGCTGTCATCCTTTTTCAGCTCGGAATGCCTTTGAGTCAGTAATTAGTGTGAGCTTTCTCTTGAGGGTGCAGCTCAGCTCAGACTGCAGGGTCTGTTTGTTGAACCTCAGAAGGGTAGGAGCTCTCCAGGTGAGCTGGTTGTGCCTCTCCACGATGAACTGCTGCTGCAGGTGTACCTGTTACTCCATCTGCAGGGGAGAGGTTTGTCCCTGAAGCAACACTTTGGAAACCTGCAGCCACTAATGAGCATTAAAACCTCAGTGGTTAATTGGGTGTCACTTCCTTTCTGCGCTGTCACTGCTGGGATGGTGAGGGTGTGATGGTCAGGAGAGGAGCAATGGGTGTCTATGTCACCCAACTTCTTCCTAAGGAAAGCAATTAGTTACTGATTTTCTGGCACTGGGGAGAAGGGGAATTAGGAGGTGAACCATCTAACCCTGAGAGTGTTGTGGGTGTGCTGTGTAAAAATGCTTTATTCTCTGAGCTGTCTTATATTCCTTTGAGCCAGAGCAGTTCTGTGAACTTGCTCTGAGAAGAAAGGTGTAAGTGAATATTGTTTTTCTTGTGATGCTTCAAGGCCAAGTTGGGCAGGGCTTGGAACACCCTGGTCTGGTGGAAGGTATCCCTGCCCATGGCAGGAGGTGGAACCAAGTGGTCTTTAAGGTCTCTTGCAACCCAAACCATGATTTTCTGATTCCTGCTGAGGGAAGAATCAGTAACCAGTTCTGAACAGCTCAGTTGAAGGCTGTCTTGCTTTTCTGGGTCAGATTGTGCTCTGAAGTGTTCCTCTCTCTCTGTAGCCCTGTGGTTGCTGCACAGTTCTCAGACAATCTGTTGAGGTCCTTCCTGATCCATATCATGTCTGTGCCTGCTATAATGACTCACCTTGCTACTCTCACACCTGAGGTAAGTGGGTGATCTCACAGGACCAAAAATTTGCTGATTATCACATCAGGCCACTTGTTATTCCATTTTATCAGCTCTTGGAACAGAGCTTTTGCATTTCTCTCTTTGCCATTTTCAACTCTGTTGCGAAAGTGCTTGATCCTTACAAATACTCTGGCTTTATAATACAGACATCATTAACACCAGTGGGATGATGGGCTGAACTGCCCTAAATTAAATAGATAAGTAATGAAGGCATATATGACCAACAGTTTGAATTTTTCATGGCCCTACTCTTCCATTTCTGTAACTATAGACAGAGCTGAAGCAAAAATCATTCCGTTGCACGGCAGAGGATCTGAGGAGGTAACTAGTGGACTGTCCATTAATCCAATTTAATCTGCTTGGTGCAGACAGGCAGGTTTTGTGCCAAATGGGCATCCTGTGTCCTTGTAGACAGATGATTGCAAAGCTCTGTCTACAACTACTACATGACCTGTTCACCTGCAAGGGGTTTTATTTCCCAGGCCAGCTCCATGTCAAACTCTCTGTAGGGCAACAGTCTCAACTTGCTGCTTTCTTTGGAAAGAAAGGCCAGTCCCAGGTGCTGTGGCAGATCAGGTGTGGGGCTTTGTGTGGTGCCTCATGGGCAGGTCAATTGTGTCTTTCAGCGTCTGGCAGTGATAGAATCTCACGATCTGTTCCGCAAGTTCATCCTGTTCTTGAGCCGCGAGGCTCAATGCCGAGATGTTTGTGTGTGCCTGGAGGGGAGCCACACTCTCTGTTTGCTGGGTAAGCACCTGCAACACTTCTTAGTATGTTTGGAAGAGAGTCTTGAGTCAGATCTTCTTTCTCCGTGGGTCAGAGCTGCCTCCAACTCATCATTTTTTAATCATTATTTAGATAATGATTTATTTATATTTTCCAAATAATAACTGAGACGTATTTTGGGACATTACAAACATGGTTTAAGACCTCTGCAGATGGAGGAAGGGTCAGAGACTTGCTTGTGTCTCCATGTCATCATGCTGAGCTGGGAAGCATCATCTCTGCCAGCTTTTGACTTGGACTCCGAGAAAGGAGAAAGTATTGAAATGTGGCAGACTTGGATCCAGTTCCCTAAATGGACATGCTGCTGAAATACTTAAATTCACATTTCGGTAAAAGTAGCAAGATTAACAGTTGGAGCTCTGGAATAAGCATGGATTGTAGCTTGTAGTCCTTTGTAGAAGGTGTTGGTGGCACTCAGATGAGAAGGTGGCCAAAGGGACATGTCACTGGAAATGGCTTGCTGCAGGGTGACCTCTAAGAATCACTATTGGCAGAAATCCTCTCCTGGGCTTGAGGAAGGATTGGTTTTACCTGTAACTACTGTCCCACAGCATCTGTTCCTGTTAAGTCATGCTTTTCTGGTCATTCCTCCAGGTAACCTGGTGTTCCTGGGCTCCCTGAATGACCAGGTCCTGGAGGAGGAGACAGCCCACTTTGTGGGGGTGCTCATCCACATGCTCTCCTACTGCCAGAAGTACGTGTCACAGAAGAAATCCAACCTCACCCACTGGCACCCTGTTCTGGGCTGGTTTTCACAGACTGTGGATTATGGGTGAGTGGGAAGGACCTTATGGGGAGAGATGATTAAGCCTCTCCTTTTATTTCTTTTCCTTTTTTTTATATGTTGCAATGTGTTTTATGTCTTGAGATGAACAGTGAGAACCTGTTCAGAATAATTTCTCAGATTATTTCAGGTTCTATCTGCACAATGTAAATTGTTGCTTTCATACACAGACTACTCCATGAGTAAATTCATGGTGTGTAGTTAAACTGGTGACCAGTGGCCATACTGGTACACTGATACAGCACCTGTGTATCAGCCCTTCCTATGAGGACCATCTGTAGGGTGGGAGCATATTCCAATTTGGATTATGAGCAAATGTATCAGTGTCACTGCCTGGTGTTCTATTCCAACCTGCCTCCCTGCCTTTCCTTCCAGACTGAATGAGTCCATGCCTCTGCTGACAAAGCAACTGCAGCACCTCTGGGGAGTCCATATGATCCGCATCCTCTTCAGTGATGTGCTCAGCAAGAAACTGCTGGAAAATCAGGAAATAGCTCAGCTGCCAGCACAGCCAGTTTCCCCTCAGAACAGCCTTCCTATGAAAAGTCAGTTCTGGAGGGTTGTAATGGGGGCTTTGTGTGTGTATTTGTACATGTGTCTCTCTCCCAGGCTTGCAGGGCTTTGGCTTTTCCACTTATGCTGAAAGCTTTGAGTAATTACTTGCAGCAGCTGCTGCTGCTGAGGTGGGGATATGATCTCTCCTATTTGTAATTCCTGCTCAGAGTGGCTCTGTGACCTGGGGCAAAATCTCTTATTTGGTGCTGGGAAAATATTTGCTTATTTTAGCAGTTTCCTTTCATCCTTTCTGGAGCTGAAGTGTTTACTGCATAACTTAGTATTTCCCAAGGTAAGGTGAGGGGCAGCTTCCTCTGTGACAAGCAAGGTGAAGCTGGTTCATGCACCTGTGACAGGTGATGGTTTTGCAGAAGAGGATTTGCAGTAACTGTAAATCAGATATTTTCTAGATGCTGCCCATAGCACCAGATCCTGTGGTTACTGCAGTTGGAATCATGGAATCACAGAGCTGTTTGGGTTGAAAGGGACCTTAAAGATCATTTAGGCCACTCCCCTGCCATGGACAGGGACACCTTCCACTAGACCACGTTGCTCCAATCTGGCCTTGGACACTTCCAGGGATGGGGCAGCCACAGCTTCTCTGGGCAGCCTGTGCCAGGGCCTCACCCCCCTCACAGGGAAGAATTCCTTCCCAATCTCCCATCTAACCCTGCCCTCTGGCAGTGGGAATGGTTTTGAACATCACTTCTGTGCTTCTCTGTCCCCAGACCTGTTCAAGAGAGCGTTCCAGAAATCCGCCTCTGTCCGGAACATCCTCAAGCCGGTGGGGGGGAAGCGCGTGGACTCCGCGGAGGTGCAGAAGGTTTGCAGCATCTGTGTCCTGTACCAGACCACCCTGACCACGCTCACCCAGATCCGCCTGCAGATCCTCACAGGTCAGGGCCCCTCTGTGCTCTTCAAATCTCTTCCAATGTGCAGAAAAAAGAGATTTCCCTTATTAAATTCTGTTGACTTGTTGGTAGTTTTATTACTGACAAGAGTTTATTGACTGGCTGGGGTGGAAGGCTTGTTCCATCCTGAATCATCCAGCTGGTCAATAACATTCAGCACTACTTGATCAAGCATTAACTCTCCAGAATACAAATTGAAGCAAGTTTTCCTCTTGTGAAACCTTGCTTACACCATGTCAAACTTCAGCCTGAGTCAGTGTTTTTGGGAAGGCTGGCAATATTAATCTTTCTGTGGTGGGAACACTGGATGCTTTCATACATCTTGGAAACAAATTACCTGTCTTGGAAATGGATGGAGGAGGAGATCAGCACTGCTTTGGTCTGGTGGGTAGAGAGAGTGCAAAGCTGTGGGTGCTTTGTGGCTGTAGTGGTGACCAGGGGTAGAGCCTTGTTGTATTCCCACCTCCAAGATGCTGGAATGGTGATGGGATCACACGAATTTATTATTTTCTGAAGTTGCAAAAGAATTAGGGGGAAAAGGCTTAAGATGTGCAAACAATGCCTCATTAAAAGCTTTTTTTTTTTCTGCTTTCCTGGTGATTGTACATGTCCTGTTAATGCAGACAGCCTTGGGAGCCAAATGGGATGTTCATGTTCCTCTTCTGCTTTGCAAGAGGGTCTTTGAGCTCCAAGTCACAGTCGTGACTTCACAGGCAGCAGAACGAGCTTTACTGGGTGTGCTTTATATTTTCATAGGTCTCACCTACCTGGATGATCTGTTGCCCAAATTGTGGGCTTTTATCTGTGAGCTGGGACCACAGGGTGGGTTAAAACTCTTCTTGGAGTGTTTGAACAATGACACAGAGGAATCCAAGAGGCTGCTGGCCATGCTGATGCTCTTCTGTGACTGCTCCCGCCACCTCATCACGTAGGTAGCATGTGGGGGCTGTTCCCTGCATTTGTAATATGAAGCTGTTGTGTTCCTGAAGTTTTAGGAGAAGTAGTTAAGGTTTTATGCCTTTTCATGAAGATAATTGGGCAGGGTAAAGCAGCAAGATTTTGGGATGAAGTCCTGAGAAATAAAGGGCTTCAAAAGGACTTTCCCCATAGCCATGTGCTGCTTCAGGAATATCCAGCTGACTGGACTGGTAATAAAACTGGGAGGAGAAAGAAACAGCCCAAAGGATGGGAAAGGGGGTGAAAAATTGCCCTTACTGGTCAGGAGAGGCAGTTCTCTTAGCTTGAATGGTGCAAAAGTTTTTTTGGGAGTGATAGTGCAGGTCCTTCTAAGCCTGAAACTCTGGCTTTGCTTGTATCTCAGACTTTCATACCATCTTCTCTTAGGATCTGCTATCAATCAAAATCCATAAATAAGGTTTAGTTGTTTATGACTTTAGATCCTCATGGGTGTCAGTTGTCATAGAAATAAGAGCTGCTGCTAAAGGATAATGTGCCTTTATGAAAATTTCAAAAGGGAATTAAATTTACACTTGTGCATTTGCATTTGTTTGCTCTGACAGGATTCTTGATGACATAGAGGTCTATGAAGAGCAGATTTCATTCAAGCTGGAGGAGCTCGTTACCATCTCCTCTTTCCTGAATTCCTTCGTGTTTAAGATGATCTGGGATGGAATTGTAGGTAAGTGCTTTTAGTAGCTTGAGTTGATACTACTGTTAAAACAACAAATGGCATTAATTTTGGAATTTGAAGCTTCTGCTAATTATTACTTGGCACAAAATCCACTACTATATGGGAATATGTCCCAGTCTCTTGATGTCCAGATGCCACTGTCGTGCTTGGCACCAAATACTGAGCACTTTCCTATTTCCAGTAAGAATTTGTGTAACAAACAGGCATGATAGGCATGTTGGTTTTTGGCAGGGATAAAGTTTAGTGTGGCTGGGCCGTGTGTTGGACAGTAATGCAGTGCTGGGACCAGGCCTGCTCAGGTCTCTGCAGATATCTGGTGTTGATCTGTCTGCTGGTTAATTTGGGTACAGCTCAGCTCTGGTAATTAGATGAGATAGTCCAGTTCTGTTGTGAAATGAGATGGCTTTGATGTAGCTCTGATCAAAGAAGACACTGTGTCTCCTGCGAGGCACAAAATCCGTCCCTTCGAGGGCAGTGGAGGTCAGGAGGAACACGCCTGTCCTGTTACGGTGGCTGGTGATCAGTGGGTTGCTCCTGGCCACTCCTGTTTTCTGGGGTGCCTGGACATGGCTGCTTTGTCCCTTCTGTGCAGAGAATGCCCGAGGGGAGACCCTGGAGCTGTTCCACTCTGTGCACGGCTGGCTCATGGTGCTGTACGAGCGGGACTGTCGCCGGCGCTTCGCTCCCGACGAGCACTGGCTGCGCAAGTGAGTGTCCAGGGCAGGGGTCATGTGCAGTTCTGTGCCTGTCCCAGTGCCCCAGGTCCTCTGTGTAGCCTGGTTTGGGATCCCTTCTTTAAATTCTGCCTGTGAAATCGAGGTGAGAACTGCTCCCTGTGTTTGCAGTTAAGGACACCTCTCATGTGGTGCTGCTTTTCCGTAGCGTGAGGTTTAGGTGGTGCTTTGAAACCTGACTCAGCACCCAAGAGCTTGAGTGCCTCCAGCCTTCTCACCTTCTTACAAGGGTGCACCTGAGCACTTAAGTCATCTTTGAATCACTGCAGGTTTCCTGTCTCCTGCCCCCAGCTATTCCCCACACCTGGGCATTTCTCAGGGATCTCTGAAACTCTGCCTTTCTTTGTAAAGGGACCTCAAACCCAGTGTGCTCTTCCAGGAGCTGGACAAGGACAAGAAACGAGCCCAGCTGCTCCTGCAGTACATCCCACACGTCATTCCCCACAAGAACGTGAGTGGTACGGGGGGCAGAGGATGGAGACTGAGAAAACACTGAGCTGGGTGGGCTGGGGTGGAAGGGACACGTGTCTGGAGCATTTTGTGATTGAAATGCCAGTTGAATAGAAGTCTTCTTCTTCCTTCCCACCTCTCCCCAGTATATTTCCTCTAACTGTCTTGATTTCTGTTGTTGAGACAGAACTCATTTGTGTGGGTAGCTGCATGGAGTGAGTGGGTGCCAGTGGCATTTCTGGGCCCAGCTGGGATCGGGACAACCAGAAGTAGTTCTGGGTGTGTGTTCCAAAGCCCTGCTACACTGCAGGATAAGGATCCTTGTGGATGAAGACTGACATTTGTTTTCTTTTTGAAGAGGGTGCTGCTTTTCCGAAACATGGTGACAAAGGAGAAGGAGAAGCTGGGGCTGGTTGAAACCAGCTCGGCGTCCCCTCACGTCACACACATCACCATCCGCCGCTCACGGATGCTGGAGGTGAGGCACCTGTCCTGCAGGAGCCAACCAACAGGGCAGCACCTTGGCCTGACAAAAACATGGGCCCAGAGTGTGTTTTTACCTTCTCTGTGGGTGTTGAGGGACCCATCAGTCTCAGAATTGATGATACAGGAAAAATGCTGGACCTTTGTTCAGTTCAGCTGCTCTAAACCTGGAGTTTTGACTCAGAAAATGCTGCTCTTTTTGAACACAAGGTTCAATAGCAATGCAGGTTTCTATGGTATATCTTTCTCCTCTCTCTGCTGCATGTCTGTGTGGGTGTTTTACGTGTCTCCCTCCGTGACTGTGCTCTGGATCTCCTGGTCTGTGTAGGATGGATACGAACAGCTCCGGCAGCTTTCCCAGAACGCCATGAAGGGAGTGATCAGAGTGAAGTTTGTGAATGATCTGGGAGTCGATGAGGCTGGTATTGATCAGGATGGGGTCTTCAAAGAGTTTCTGGAAGAGATAATTAAAAAAGTGTTTGACCCTGCACTCAACCTGTTCAAGGTATGACCCAGGTGCTGACTGTGGTGACCCCCTGCAGACAGGAACAGCCTGGCTCACTGTGCTCTTACCTCTCTGCGCAGACCACCAGTGGTGATGAGAGGTTGTATCCATCCCCAACATCCTACATCCATGAGAACTACCTCCAGCTCTTCGAGTTTGTGGGGAAGATGCTTGGGAAGGCTGTATATGAGGTGAGCCAGAAGCACCATAGCAGAATATTGTCACTGTTGGTACAGTTCTGTGGGGGTACCTTTGAGAGCTTCTCTTGTGCTTGGGGAGGTGCTACTGAAGAGGTGAGTTTGGAAAAAGGACTTGCACAAAGATACTCATCATGGAACAGCCTGGAATTTCTTCAGGCATGTGTTAAGAATAATCTTGGACATAAAACCTGGGACACACTTTGATTATTCCTCATGATGCTGGGGGCACCAGCTGGAATAGTCTGTTATTTTGGTGTTACACCTTCCAAGGATCCATTTGTTGGTGCCTTAAAGGGACATGTCAAAAAGGAGGATGGAGTGACAGAATGACCCACTCCATGTAAGTTCTTTTAAAGGAAACATCGAGTTCCCCTGTTGCCTTTTTGCACTTGCTGCACTAATTAATGGATTTTAAGAGGATGTGGGTTTTGTAGCTGATTTCAATGCCTTGCAAAGATGCTCTTTGCACTTTTTCCACATCACAAGCTGTACCTGCAGGCCTTGCAGGTAACCAAAGTTATCACACATAATATGTGTGGGGCAGGACCTTACCTGTGCATTTTTCTTGACCACAGGGAATAGTTGTGGATGTACCATTTGCTTCCTTCTTTTTGAGTCAGCTCCTTGGGCACCACCACAGCGTCTTCTACAGTTCCGTGGATGAACTTCCCTCCTTGGACTCTGAGTTCTATAAAAATCTCACTTCAATTAAGGTTTGAGCATCAACTTTCCTGTTGTTCTCCTCCCTGATCATTGCTGTTAGAAATAGTCCATTACAAGTGCCTTTGGGGTACTGAACTTTTTTAAAACCACCCTGGATGTAACTGGTGGTTCTGCTGCTGAACACTGACCTTCTTTCCCTTTCCCTGTTTTCTCCAGCGTTATGATGGTGATATCAGTGACCTGGGCTTAACACTGTCCTATGACGAAGATGTGATGGGTCAGGTAGGTTTTTATTCAGTGAGATGTTGGACCTTATCCTTACTTTGTCCCAGACACCCTCTTTGTGCTGTCATGGAGTAGAATCATAGAATATCCTCAGTTGGAAGGGACCCACAAGGATCATCAGGGTCCAGCTCCTGGTAGATGATGATGAGCAGAATTCTGGGCACTGATAGAATCCACAGCCCTGGCTGTTCCTCCTGGTTAGATCCCAGCTGTTCCTCCTGGTTAGATCCCAGCTGTTCCTCCTGGTTAGATCCCAGCTGATCCACGTGGGAGTGTCTCCTCGTTTGTCTGGCTGGTGCTACCAAAAGAGCCTTTGAAGCACTGAGGGGTCCTGAGGGTTGTTGCCCACTGCTGTGGTAAAGCCTGGGGTGCCAGAAGTGGCAGATTTAGTGTCCTTAGAGCAGAGAAATACACCTGCAGTCAAATTTGTCAGCAGAAAACAAATATTATTCTCTGCTGAGCTCTCTGAGAGCTGGTGTTGAGCATCTAAAAGCCAGGAGTGTGTCCCAGTTCGCGCTTTTTACTCTGGAACTGTGTTTCTGAGTGTAGTCAGGTGGATGCTCTGTGTGGCCCATCTGAGCAGGAATCCCCATGGGACTGACTGGGAAATGAACTTGTGTTTGATTGTGGTGAGGGCTGAGCTCTGCTCTTCCTTACAGAAGAAATAAATGCCTGTGCTGCAAGGCTGGCTCAGCTTCAGGGCTTCTCTGAGCTCAGCTCAGAGATTCAGTATTTAGCTGTGAGCAGAGAACAGCTTTTTCCACAAAAAGGTTGCCCTCTGACCCTTAATTTTTCTGCTGCCAGGGTTTTTTCCTTTCTAGTTGAAAAAGGGTTTAATGCTTTCCCTGCATAACTGGTTTTCCTTTCTTTTAAAGAAGAATCTCTGTGTGGGGAGAAATTCCTTTTCTTGCGGCATAGCTATTTCTGTCAGAGAGACTTGAAGTGTGTGAGGAGGTCTCTTGACCTAGAGAAGAAAAAGCTGTTTGTCAGTCCCCTAGGAAGGCTTGAAGGTACTTGGTTGCACTTGAGCCCTGGGCTCTGTGATGTTGTGTGAGCGTAGCTGGAAAATCTGGGGAGATAAGATAAAAATGCCTTTGCTGTCAGTGTGTTGTGGCTGCAAATTCCATGGGGAGCTCCCAGCCTATGCTGATCCCGGGCACTGAGAGTAGGATAGATCCAGTGGCACAGAGACCTCTGAGTCAGGGAGTGTCTGTCTGGGGCAGCTTGTCCTTGAGAGCTTTGCATGCTACGTTTTTATTCCTCAGCTGACAAATTTGTCCAGGAGCAGCACTAGCCATGAAAATGCACCTGCACAGTGAGTGGGAAGAGCTGAGTGTGGACACAGCCCTGCTCTGCACCACTAGAGCTGTGCCCACTGCAGGACACCTTCCTGCTGCCTCAGGATTGCTGAGGGTTCAGCTTTGAGGGCTCTTTTGAAAAATAAAAGTTGGAAACAGGGTATAGAGCCCAGCAATGAGATACGGAAGGCTGTGGAACGCTAAGGTTAAAAATAAACCAGGCTCTCCTGTTTTCCCTGTGCTTTGGCCGTGCTGAAGGAGCCAGGTGGGATGAACTGTGTCCCTGCTGGGGTAGGGGTGTTGGGCACAGGTGAGCTGAGCTCATTCCTTGAGCTGTGCTCTCTCCTGACCTTGGAATTCCCCTGGAGCTGAGGCACGTAGGCCGCTCTGATGTGTGAATAAAGACTTTCTGCCTCAGTTTGTGCAAAGATGAGTCATGTGTAGCCAGCACCTGGAGGGCCCTGCACTGTCCCTGAGCTGGAGGGGAGCACCAGGCTGGGAGATCCTTCCCAGCTCTCTCCCTTCCTACCTGGAGTGCCCAGCTGGAGGGACAGGAGCTCCTGGACGAGACTTGTGGATCAGCCAGCTTTAGGTTGTGCTGTTAGACTGAGTTATCTGAGGCTCTGAGCATGTTCAGCCCCTGGATTCTGGGATTGTGACAGTCCCCCAGGGCTCGTGGAATTGATTTGTGTGTGGTTCAGCAGTGATGGATCAGGCTGCAGAGGAGGCTTCCTGGGAGAAGGGCTGGCTCTGCTGGTGGGAGAGCTGGAGTTCCTGCTGTTCCATTGCTCTGTTAATAGTTAAGCGAAACTGGTTCAAGGCAGAAGCAGGATTATTACTTAAATTTTAAATCCTACTGTTTTATTGTAAAAATAAATGTTTTATGGGGAGGTAACAGCTTGGTATGGTATTTCCTTCCATTGTGGTTCCAGGCAGTAATTAGCAATCCAATCATTTCTTCCTTCAGCTTGTTTGCCATGAACTTGTTCCTGGAGGGAAGACTATTCCCGTTACCAATGAAAATAAGTAAGTACAGCAATTACATTTTTAAGGTCACTACTGCAAAATACTTTATTCTAGTTCCTTGGGCTTGCATCTGGAATGAATTGAGATAGATTGGAGTAGAAGGAGCACATAAATATCTTAATGGAATTTGCTGGTTACAGTTCATCGGCAGAAATTGTATTAAATTTGATTTGCAAAATAAAAATTGACAATTTACTTCTTGAAACAGCACTTCTGAGGTCAAAGGCACACAGTCAGGGAGATTCTGCAGGATTTAGTGATGGTGATGGATACAGACAGATGGATTCAAAGCAATTCAGGCACACGGTGGTGAACACAGAGGGCACAGATGCTCAAAGACACCTTGGAGCAGACAGATCTCCTCAGAATGATAACATGTGGCAGTTGTATAAAGCACCGTGGTCGGAGCAGACAGTGGTGAATTCAAATGCAGTCGACAGTTGTTCTTTAGACACAGGAAATGAGAGGAGACACTGAGCCCTGGGGCTATTTTCACAGATAACCGGCTTTTAGATAGTTATCTCAAATGTCAACTCGGGAGCCTGAAAGCCAACCCCACCTTTTTGTTCCCTTCATTTTTTTTTTTTTTCCTCTTCCCTATCCCCTTCAGTGATCATAAAAGCAGGATGAAATATCTATTAAGCAGATGTGTGTTTGAACTGGTAATCTGGGGGTTGTTCTCTTTAATGGCAAATGAAAGCTGCGTCCTACCTGAGGATTTGGCTGTGCTAGTCGTGCTCTGCAGTCTGATGTTCCCAGTCTTTTCCCTTCTCCAGCTCTGACCAGGGAGTTTGCATTTGAAAGAATCTTCCTCTGCCTTGTCAGAAGTCAGCTCAGGGAGGAAGTTGAAAATCCTGGATGTTGCTCTAATCATTTACAGTGGAAGCTTTTGAAGCTTTTGCACACAAACCGGGAGCTGGGAAGGAGCAGAAGTGTTGGGAGATGAAGCAATCTGGGAACAGCTGTCTGGGAATTATGGAGTGAGGTGACCTGGCCAAAAACCCAGTCAGTGGGATCATGGTGGGGTCTGCCAGGGAGCTGAGGAAGAAGAATCAGCAAATTCAGGTGTTTTGCCTGTGGGTGAGAAGAGAAAGCCTGATGGTGCCTCCCTGTAACAAACAGGGCTCTTCTTCCACACTCCTGGAGGGAGATGGGAATGTGCTGTGTGGGTTTTGGTGTGCTCATTCTCCAGCCATGGGGGCAGGAGCACTAGAAGAGTGTCTGCCTGAGGATCTGATCCTTTAAAGAGGGTGTGTGCTCCCCTCTGTGAGCTGTGTCTGCCCAAGGCTGATCAAGGGATTATTGGAACCAATTAGCCCTAGGTTGTGCAGGAGCTCCAAGAAATGAGCAGAATCACAGGGGTGGGGAAGGGAGCAAAGTCTGGGCAGAACAACATCTTTATGTGCTTAAATAAAGTTCAGAGCCCAGGATAGGAAAGTATAATCCATTTCCAGGCAGTGACAGTCCCTTTGGGGCTGGAGAGACAGGTCAGGACTGGCATGGGGGTACCCCTGGCTGCTCCATCCCTCCCTGCCACCTGCCCTGCCCTGTCCCACCCAGGATCAGCTACATCCACCTCATGGCTCACTTCCGGATGCACACCCAGATCAAGAACCAGACAGCTGCTCTCATCAGCGGCTTCAGGTCCATCATCAAGCCCGAGTGGATCCGGATGTTTTCCGCGCCGGAGCTGCAGCGCCTGATCTCCGGGGACAACGCTGAGATTGACCTCGAGGACCTGAAGTAAGTGAGCAGCTCATTCTGCTGGGCCTCCCCTCAGCAAGCCAGTAAACTGAGCCCCTTCATCACAGACTGGCTTGTCCACAACTTTGTGCTCCTCCTCATTGGAATTTGAGGAGCAAGCAGAGATAGAGCTGAGGAACATGTTCCTTAAAGCTAATTTAGATAATTAATGAATGGGAAGGGTCCTTTCTTCCACTGTTTCCTGGGAACAGAATTTCTCCCTGCCCTTCCCTTTCTTCTGACCAAGTGCCCAGTAAGTGCTGGTGGGGACTCAGCGTTGTCAGTGTCAGCTGGAGCAGTGAACTGACTCATGGCAGAGGGTTTGGAACAGGATGAGCTTTAAGGTCCCTTCTAACCCAAACCATCCTACATGACCGATCCTTGCAGCACTTGTCAGCTGTGCCCCTCCTGCTGCCATGACACAGGCCTGGCAAAACCTTTGTCTCCCCAGAAAACACACCGTGTACTACGGGGGCTTCCATGGGAGTCACCGGGTCATCATCTGGCTGTGGGACATCCTGGCCAATGACTTCAGCCCCGAGGAGAGAGCCATGTTCCTCAAGGTGAGTGGGAAATCATGGCAGCCCAGCCTGGGCTTTGGGTGGGTGGGCCAGTGCTGTTCTCCAGTTCCCTGTGTGCTTTCTGCCACTAATAAAAGGAGTATCAGAATCCTGGACACCTGAACATGCCCAGCAGGCAGAGTTCCTGTAAATGCTCTGGTGTCACCACAAATGCTCTCCACAGCTGTCACTCCTCAGGCAGGGCTGTGCACCAGAGCTCAGTGCTATTGGGGTGCACAGTGCCAGTCTCAGCAGTGCTGTGTTATTTCTGTGTGGCTATTCCTGCCCTCTCTGCTCCCATCTTCACTCTCCATCCCTTTTTCAGTTTGTGACCAGCTGCTCCAGGCCTCCACTTCTGGGCTTTGCCTACCTCAAGCCTCCTTTTTCCATCCGCTGTGTGGAAGTCTCTGATGATCAGGTGGGCACCCTGCTTACTCCTGGCTTAGGCATTCTGTCCCCAGCTTCCCCAGCTCTGTCTGACCAGGAAACTCTTAAAGTGGGAAGATTAGATGTTAGCATTAGGAAGGAATTCTTTCCTGTGAGGGTTCTGAGGCCCTGAGGTTGCCCAGAGAATTTGGCAACCAGAGAAGCTTCGGAAGTGTTCAAGGCCAGGTTGGACAGGGCTTGGAGCAACCTAGTCTAGTGCAAGGTGTCCCTGCCCATGTCAGGGGGTGGCACTGGATGAGCTTTATGGTCCCTCCAACCTAAACCATTTCATGATTCTATTTGTGCTCTATAGGATACAGTGAAAACCACCCCACCCCAATAGAATGCTCATGGCTGCACCTGCCTCTCCCCACACACAGCCACTCTGGGCTCTCTCTGCCTGTGTTTTTCCCCTCAGGATCTCCCTGTGTTCCCCTGTTCCCCCCCTCCCTTGTCTCCCTGCGCACTCTGCCCGTGTCACAGCACTGCAGTTACAAGCAGAACTCCCTGTGGGCAGACAGAGCCTTGGGGTTTGGCTCTCCCTGTTGCCACTGGCAGGTTTTGTACTGGCAGCCCTGCCCATGTGCAGGCCCCGTGGCACAGGAGGAGGTGACAGCTGTGTGCCTGTTGCAGGACACGGGGGACACTCTGGGCAGTGTCTTGCGCGGCTTTTTCACCATCCGCAAGAAGGAGCCGGGCGGGCGGCTCCCGACCTCCTCCACCTGCTTCAACCTCCTCAAGCTGCCCAACTACAGCAAGAAAAGCATCCTGAGGGAGAAGCTGCGCTATGCCATCAGCATGAACACTGGCTTTGAGCTGTCCTAGGCGGCCTGCACTCGGTATGGGGCTCGGAGCTGCTGCCGGAGGAGAGGCTTCATGCACGGAGCCTGGATCAGCTCCCGGGAGCCACGGCTCACTTGAGGGCTGGAGACATGCAGCTGGGAGTGGAGGTTTACAGGGATCCCGGGAAGAGCTGCTGGGCTCAGGGCTGGCTCTTCTTGGGCACGGCTCCAGACTGGAGGAGGTGATGGGCCTGACCCAAAACACTTCACTTGACACCCACATAAATCGTCTTTCAAAGCAAAACCCCGGGGGAGCACAAAAGGAACATTCCAAGTGCCAGTCAGATTAGTGACCGTGAGACCCCCAGCAGGCTGGGCAGGCCGGGCAGCTGCTGCTGTGGGAGTGCTGCTTTTCCCTTTCCCAGGAGCTGCTCTGGGTGGAAGTGAGTCTGTGGGAAAGGCAGAGAGATGACAGAGCCCACAGGGAGACGAGTGGGAGGCAGCAGCATTGGATGTGCCCCAGATGGGCACTGCTCACTCAGGTACTGCAGGGGGGTTCCAGGTGCCCTCCAAGGCCCTTGGTGTGTCTCAGAGAAGGAACCACGTGTCAGACCTGGGAAGCAGCAGGTTAAACACGAGCAGATGGACCCTGTGGCTCTCGGGAAGGTCTGGGAGTGCTGGAGGTTAAGAGCTGGAGCAGCAGGCGTGGGGTCAGTATGCTGAGCCAGCTGTGCCTCTGCCAAGTTCTTGCCAGAGCTGGGGCTTTGGATGGGAAGGGAATGTGTCTCAATTTCTCAGGAGCAGAAAAGGTTTAATTTCATGTAGTTTCCAGAAGGTGAGAGCTCCAGAGGACACGGCTCAGGCAGTCCTCGCTCCCCAGCACAGTGCTCAGGTGGGACAGGTTCCTCTCTGGAAACCTCCACTGGCAAAATTCCTCTCGGATGGAAGTTTCACTTTGTTTGCAGGCCCTTTTTCTTAGGGAGATGTGCTGTTTCCACCCAGGACTGGGTCTCTGTGTAACAGCCACATTTGCTTTGTTGCCAAACTATTTATTTTGGTCGTTTTGTCTCTTTCTGGCCTTATGACGTTTGCCTGTAGCAGGTGACTTTGCAGGGTGTGACAGGGGTGTTGGGAAGGTGGGGACCCTTCCTGCCATTTCTGATGAAGTCCAGAGGCACCTGCAGGTGTCTCTGCAGTTTCCCACCTTGGTCCCTTGTGCTGTTGCAAGTCCTGCCCCAGCCTGGGACAGGGAGAGGAGAGACTGGGCTGTTCTTGGGCTGTCCTATCTGTGCTGAGATTCTGGCACAGAGGAAAACCATGGCATTGCCCTGTTTGGGACAGGATTGAAAACAGTCACCTCTCCTTCACCCCACTAATAAAACAAGCTCCTGTACAGGTTGGTAGTGTCTGCCCTGGGTTTCCTTTCCCCTCCTGGCACTGGCAAACCTTACCCTGCTCTGGCTGTGCCCTGCCTCATCTGCTGCCCTGCTGGTCCATCCCACGGGATTCCTGTCCCCAGGTGTGCTCAGCATGGAGAAGGCTCCTGGACTCTGAGAGACCCCCTTTCCCACAATGTTCCACATTTCAAATGGATCAGAAACACTCGGCACCGACCAACCACGAGCAGAGAGGTGGCCTTTACCTCATCCTCCTGTCCTGCTGCAGATGCTTTTCAGAGAAATAACCCTTTTTTTAGAACTGATGCCTGGAAATGCATCTGGAAAGCAATGTCAGGATCTTTTTTCTCTGTCAAATCCGTGATATTAAACAGGAGTGATGGGAAGTGTTGGTGCGGACAGGAATGTCTGCATCCACAGGGTTCAGGGCACTGGGCTGTGAGTCAGAAATTAGAGAAATTAAAGATGATAGGAAATTTCTCTCTTATGTTTTTTTTTTTTACATAGAGCATTTTGGCATTAACCAGTTGGTGACTGTGTAGTTGGGAGGTCTAGGCAGTAGCCTGGACCACTCATAGTTTAAATGTCACCCAAAATCTCCTTTTTTTCTTCTAGGAAACACAGTGTGTTGAACTAGAGCACAATGAGTTGTTGAACACTGAAATAAAATCCTTGCTCCCCTTTTCCCTTTGTTCCTCAGGAGTACAATTCCTAGGAAAGATCTTCCTACAGACTTAGCTTGGTCCCTCCAAACCTGGAAATGTTGCACTGCGAGACGCTGCTCCCCATTGTAGCTGGTGTATAAAATGTGATTGTGTGGTGACTCCCCGGTAGCTGGGGACTAGAATTTCTGTGGAGGGGCTGATTTCTGTGTCCTGGGGAGGCTGGAACGCATGTTTACCTGAGCAGAAGGTGTGGAAGGTGTGTCAGTCCTGCCTGCTCTGTGTCCTGCAGGTGTTGTGCAGGACAGGGATGGTTGTGCCACGGGAGATTAATGAGGAGCTTTTCTATCCAAGCCTCGCTGCCGTGGAGACCTTGGTTACATCCCTGTGTGTCAGAACTGCAGAGAAAATAAAGGTGGTTTGAGCTCAGGTGGTTGGATGTCTCCTTGTCCTTTCCTAGGGCAGGGAATGCCTGGGTGGGCTGCTCCTGGCAGAAGGGAGAGCAGAGTGTGGGGGGCTGGTACCTCTCAGAGAGCACCTGCCTTTAGTGGGAATCTGCCTTTACTCTGAGGTGGGGAGACCCTGGCACGAGTTACCCAGAGAAGCTGTGACTGCCCCATCCCTGGAAGTGTCCAAGGCCAGGTTGGATGGGGCTTGGAGCAACCTGGGATAGTGGAAGGTGTCCCTGCTTATGGCAGGGGGTGGAACTGGATGAGCTTTAAGGTCTCTTTCAACCCAAACCTGCCTGGAATTCTGGGATTCTCTTCCAGGCAGAGAACAGGGCTAGGTGCTTCCTTGGGAATCCCTTTTGCCAGGCTGGTTCCTGGTGCCTGTGCTCAGGTGCCCCTGAGAGATGGGATCTGTGGGATGATGCTGATAGGGTGATCCGAGGACTGCTGACCCCGAAGAGACCTGGCAGTGTAGTTTGAAGCAGGATTTGCTCTTGTGTCTTGGAGAAGCTTTACCTGGTCCTGCAGGGTGCTGTGACTTTGGTCCTTGGTACCTCCCTGAGGATATTGGTGCTCCTTGGATGCAGGCAGAGGAGAGCCCGGCCCAGGGCAAGTGCTGGGATGAGCAGTGCTTGGTGCATGTCTGAGAATGGTGACTGAGACCACTGGCGGAGAAGGAAACAGGCTGGAAACCCAGGCAGGATCCCCCAGCACAGGAGAGGGGGACAGCCCTGAGGCTCAGCCACTGGAGCCAATGTGGGGTTTGATGTTGATAACAATATTCCATATTTCTCCCCTGGCCTGGCTCTGGCAGGAGTGAGGAGCTGTGCCTGCTGCTGCTCCAGCTTCCCCCCACGGCATGCGTGACCTTGTGGCCCTTTGCTGCCCATCTGTCCCTGCTCTGGAGCCCTCCTGCCCCACTCCCTGTGCCCGTGGTGCCCCGGGCCGGCCCCGTGGGCGTTGGGGCTCCGCAAGGAGCGGGAGCAGGGATGGAGCGAGAGAGAGGCTCCCAGTCAGTGTGCAAGTGCCATTGTTTTGACACAGAGGCATCTGGCACTGTCAGAAAGAGCAAAAAGAGCCCCCACAGCAGATGCTGCCAAGGCAGAAAGCTGGCAGCAGCCAGGCAGGCCTGCACAGCGCCTGCTCTCATGGCATCCCAGCCTGGGGCTGAGCATCCAAGCCTGGATTGGGGCATCCCAAGGGTGAGGTGGGACCATGGCCATCCAGGGCACTAGGACTGTGCAAACACTGGGCACTGCCCGGGGTGGAGCTGGGAGTGGTCACTGGAGGCTGGTGCTCCCTCAGCAGTGCTGGCACAGAGCAGAGCTGGGTGTCCCAGCCACGGCGGCTGCTGTGTGGGCACAGGGGGTCTGGGAGCACACAGCTGCTCTGCTGCTCCTCTCCTGCTCCTACAGGCTCTCCCAAGCCCCACACTCCACAGACTGCTATTCCCTGTTTGATACCCCTATTCTGCACAACCTCTTGGCCTGCACCCTTTTCCAGGGCTGTTTACAGGCTGAGATGGAGAGGGAGGAGTGTGTGCCTTGTTCTGGTCTCCACATCCCTGAGCAGAACGAGATCTGATGTTCCTGCAACTTGTTTTTGTTTGCTCACCTTTCCCAAGATGTGCAGCAGTTCCTGCAACAGGTCAGTGCCCTGGTGGTGGAGGGGGCACACCCGTGTGGCACTGCCACACCTGGGTAAATGGCACTGAAATGGTGCTCACAAAAGTGCTTTTGTGGCTGTTTCTAAGGTCGAGTTGTTCAATACAGACCCTCTGCAGGTTCCCCTGGGGGTGGTTTGAGCCCTCCCTCTGTCACTGCCTCTCTGTGCCTGCCCTGTGGAGCAGCAGAGGCAGGGATGGGGCACTGGGATGAGCACTGAGGTGGGCACTTGGGGCCAGGGTGCAGCACAGGTGGAGCTGAGGGGCCCAGACAGCCCCTTCCTGCACACAAACAGGCCAAACCTGCTCCTGTCCAGGGCAGGGATGGTGGTTCTTCCCCTGGGGTGCCATAACTGTACCTGCCCTTCCCAGCCAGGGCTTCTCTTATTTGCAGCACGACCTGTTTGAGTGGGGAGGGTTTTACTTGGACCATTTTCAGGCTAAATGGGGATTTCAGGGGCCCGTGAGTGCCGAGGACTTGACCTGGTGGAGCTGTGGTCTATTCAGCTCCCCCAGCTCTAGAGGAGAAGCACAGAACTGCTGCTGGCTCCCACTGCTGGGGCTGTGCACCCCAAAACTCACCGAGCTGAGGAGTCCAGCACATCCTATCGAGGTGGGGACACACATCCTCCTCCTCCCTTCTGTGCACTGGCCGAGGAAACGCTGCCTTGTGTAAATTTACATCTGACTGGCCAAATGAATGTTGTGTCGTTGCTGGCGGAGCAGCAGCGGCTCCGCTGCTCCCGCGTCGCGGCAGCAATCGAGGGGCTTGAGTTATAGCACAACTTATTCCGTTTTACAGCTCCTACAGCGTTAACAGATGTACAGGCGTCTGATCCAATCATGCAGCAAGAGATTTTGGGGCCAGTTCTTCCAGTTTTGACAGTGTGGAAGCCGGGAGCAGCCATACATTTTACAAACAAGAATAAACGACCCTTAGCAACATATGTCTGTGCTGGCAGCTCCGGCACAGCCCGGGAGCAGGCGCCCTGCGAGGCAGGAATGTGGCTGGGCACTGCACGGACAAAGCATCTGCCTCCCCCGTTATATTAATGAGGTGCAGGCACTAGAATCCCTGTGTTGTAGGGCTGGATTTGCTGGGTAGGGACAAAGAGCTTGGAAAAACAAATGCCAGCCCAGAGCTGAGGAGCTTTATTTGTTTTAGAGCCCGTGTTTCATTGTAGTGGCTCTGCTCCTGCTGCCTCACTGGCCTCCAGTGCCGTGGGATCGTTGGCAGGGGCAGCTTGGCCACGCTGGGACTTGGTGCACGAGGTCCCTGCTCCAACCCTGTGTCCCCACCACTGGTCTCTGCTCCCAGCACAGGGAGGAGGGTACACCAGGGTCTGAGCAGTCACAGAATCCCAGAATTGAGGCTGGAAAAGCTCTCCAAGACCATCAAGTCCAACCTGTGCCTAATCCCTGCCTTGTCCCCCAGCCCAGAGCACTGAGTGACACGTCCAGTCATTCCTTGGAGACCTTCAGGGATGGGGAATCCACTGCCTGCCTGGGCAGCCCCTTCCAATGCCTGACCACCTTTTCCATGAGGAAATTCCTCCTGATGCCCAACCTGAATGTCCCCTTGAGGGGAGCTTGAGGCCATTTCCTCTCATCCCGTCCCTTGTTCCCTGGGAGCAGAGCCCGACCTGCCCCCCCCCAGGCTCCCTCCTCCTGTCAGGGATTTGCAGAGAGCAAGAAGGTCCCCCCTGAGCCTCCTTTTCTCCGGGCTGAGCCCCCCCAGCTCCCTCAGCCTGAGGCCCCTCAGTGTAACAGCCAGAGGCTCCCTGGTGACCTCAGAGACACTCTCAGGACAGAAAGTCTGCTCCTGGCCCAGTTCTGGGCCACACTCAGCCTTGTCTCTGCTCCCTCCTAAATTCAAACTCTGCACCAGTCTCCCTCTGCCTCAGCCCCCCAGAAACAACTGCTGTGGATAGAGAGGGAGAGGGGGGCTGCTGGGGGCACCTCAATAAATTTAATCTCTCCATCATATTAAAGCGTAGTAGCTAAATTTATTTCTCCTTGCAATCCAAACAATGCCAGCTTTGGTCCCAAACCAGTACTGAGATTTCTTCTCCCAGCTGGAAAAAAAAAAGGAACTACTATAAATCCCTCCCAGAGCTGATTTATGGAGCATTCATGAAGAATTTATATTGCAAAGGATTTTATTCAATTAGACTTGAAAAGCCTCTCGATTCCTGAGGTTCAGTAACGCTCCTGGAGCCAGAGCTCCCATAAACCTGGATGGCCTGTCTGGAGCAGGCACTGGGGGAATGGCTGAGGTGACACTGAAGCTGACAGGACCATCCAAATCTAGAGCATTTGTCACTGGGATGTGTTCCAGGCTGAGGCTCAGAAAATTACTCCATGAAAAATGTGCATTAACAATAGCCATGAAATATCTGCTTAAAAGCCAGGTGAGTGATGAGACAGGGGATCTGTTAGTGCTGGGTGTTCCTCGCTGCCAAAAAGGGACACAGAGCCGGGGGCTCTTTTGGGAACAAGTTTAAAGTTGTTTCTGCTCAAATAATTGAACAGGGGAAGGTGCAGGATGGGTTTAAAAGCTGCCTCCACTTTAGTGGAGAAGCCCTTGATGAGCATGACCTCCTTGCAGCCCACAGCGTTCCCTGGGGGAAGACTGAGACCACCAGGTCCTACATAGATTCTTCCCAATTATATTTCCAAGCTGGAAGGGGCTTGGACTTGGCTGCAAAGCTGGAATTGTGTGTGTTTTGTGCAGGACATGGGGGTGGGTGTGAGCTCACACTGCTGCTAGAATGTCAGTGTTTACACGTGCAATAGGAGTGTTCAGTCTCTTGGGAAGCTGGAACAGAGGATGTCTTCTCTGCTGAGCAGTGTTCTGCTCTCATGATGTTTGCAGCCAGGTTCTCCAAGCTCTAGAATGTTCTCCAGCCCATGCTCCAGCCTGTTCTGCTGGGGGCTCTGTGGGGAAACACTCCTGAAGTCGGCGTGGACACTGCGGGGTGTGAGACCAACCCTCGGGGTGTCAGCCCCTCTCACCCAGACCCCCAGCTGAGGCACTGCCAGGGCCCTGCTCCTCATCCCAACCCCTTTTCCTGCAACCTCAGTGCCCTGGGGGTGCCAACCCAAGGGCTCTGCTCCCCCAGCCAGTCCCTGTTCTGAGGGGCAGCTCCACCCAGAGTCAACCCCAGCATGACCCTGGGATTTGGCCTTTCCTCCTCGAACCCCTCCATCCTGTGAGCCCCATTGCTGGCAGAGGATGCACTGGATTGTCAGCACAAGAGACATTCCTCACATGCACAACAAGAGGCAGCCAGAGCCAAGGAATTCCTGGTGCATTCCTGTAAATCTGCACAGCTCAGCTCCAGCCGAGGCTGATGGATCGGAAGGGACTTGGAAGAGAAAAGCACATAGGGCTCAGTGTTGAGTGTGACAATTTAGGGCCCTTTGGTAAAAGGAAGTTCACATTTATTATTTCAAAGCTGTGGACACAATTCCCAAATCCCTCCAGCTGCTCCTCCACACCAGCACTGTGACTGACACAGAGGACCTGATTGTTTTCTTCACTCCTCAGAGTCCTGTCTAGGCCTTCCCACAGCACCTGTCGCTGCCCAGGGAAACAAAGGCATCTCCAAAGTGTTCTTGGAATTTTCCTGCCTCAACTCCAGCCTGGGAGCAGCCGTGACTCTGGTACCATTGCCACACAGGATGTGTGGACCAGGCCCAGTGAACAGAACAGCTGGTTTTGGGTCCCTTCCAACTCAGAATATTCTGTGATTCTGTTCCTCTTAGGATTTATCAACAAGGTCGTGGTTATTTCACCTGGAAGTTCTTGGCAGATCCCACTTCCAGTCCAGGATTGTTCTCTTTCCCATCCTTGATGGGCAAAATCAGTCTGCTGGATTCATCTTCCCATGATAAAGGAAATAAACATTCCAGCTCCCTGCTATGGCTCAGGTTTTATATATATTTTCTCTTCCTTCCCTTCCTTCATTGCAGCATAACGTGCCAGGACAAAGAGATAGTCACTGAGCCTGGAAACCAAAGGAAAAGCAGGAAAACCACTTCAAAGATCTTATACCAGAAGCTTCTCAGGAGGCAAAACCCCGCAGTTATTTCCCAAAACTGTGGGAACATCATCAGGAATGCTTCAGTAGGACAGAATAAGGGTTTGGGATTATATTTTTTTTTTACCTGTTTAAATATTTGGCCACATTTGGATCTGCTTCCCCTGCTTGGACTAAAGGAACCACGCTGGAAAAAGCAAAGGAAAACATTAGTGTTTAGCTTTCCAGCTCTGAGTGCACAAAGGGCTGTAATTTGCTGGAGCCCCTTCACTCCCCAACCTCCTCCAGGGTCCCCACTCTATCTGTGAAGGTTGTTGGCTTCCCCAGAAGCATCTGGGGGACATAAATGGTGCCAATAATGCTTGTGAGTGTCCCGGAGGCTCCCAGCTCTGCTCTTTCAAGGATACTCATCCATGGCTATAACTGGACAGAGAGAGACTATTTACAAGGGCTACAGTGCCAGGACCAGGGGAAATGGCTTTCCACTGCCAGAGGTCAGGGTTAGATGGGATATTGGGAAGGAATTCTTCCCTGTGAGGGTGGTGAGGCCCTGGCACAGGTTGCCCAGAGAAGCTGTGGCTGCCCCATCCCTGGAAGTGTCCAAGGCCAGGTTGGATGGGGGTGCAGAATCCCAGAATGGTTTGGGTTGGAAGGGACTTTAAAGCCCATCCAGTTCCACCCCCTGCCATGGGCAAGGACATCCCCCACTAGACCAGGCTGTTCCAAACCCTGCCCAACCTGGCCTTGAAAACTTCCAGGGACACCTTAAGCCACTGAGAGCTTCCCTGAATCTTTCACCTGCCAGTGCCCCACCTTCCCACATTTATCAGACCAGACAGGAGCTGAGCACGGAACTGCAGCTCAACACAACCCTGTCTGTGCTGTCTCAGCTCAGATGACCCAGCTGAGGGGAGGGAAGACACAGTCTGGCTCTGTGCCGCCTGCACCCCTGGAACTGGATTAAACAAATAAAAGCTTGGCTCAAGCCCTGAGTGCAGCCCAGCCCTGGTTGGTGGCTCCCACTGCACTGGTTTGCTGCTGTTGTAGTGTCCCCATCCCTTTTTCCCAGTGTTGCCCCAGCACAGCACTCACCACCTCTCAGCCCGGCGGCACACGGCTCGGGAGAAATGGAGAGCAGCACTGCTCCTGCCTCCGGACTGGAACAGCAAGGAAACACCCCCTCAGTGTCTGCACCAACAGCACAGCCCCCCCCTCTGCTCCCTGGAAAAGCTGAGCACCTCTCACGCACGTGGGACTGATCCCTGTGCCATGGCCAGGCAAGGGGAGGGACATCTGAGTGCAGCAGGATGGGGAAATTTAACTCCCAAATCCTCTCTGCTTTTATTTGGCATTTGTCAGTGGAAATAGTGGCCTCCCAACCTGTTTTCCTGTGGTAAGTGGTGGAGCAGGGCTCCACTAAGGAAGTGAGTGAGCCTCCTGCAGTGGGTGAGAGGCACAGGCAGTACCTACGGGCAGGATGAAGGCTCTGAGGGGAGGGAGCTGCTCCGAGTAACTGTCAATCCACTGCTCCAGCTCCAGCACCGGCTTCTCGCTGAAAGATGTACGTTCTGCAGAGGGGAAAAGGAGAATCAGCTGAAAAAAAGTGATTCAGAAACGATTCAGTCGACACACAGAGATCTATTTTTGCTTTCCTTGGATCAGCAAGTCCTAAGAAAGCATCCCAAAAAATTCCTCCTGCTTCAGCAGGGCCGGGTGGGTGCTGGGCCAGTGCCTCAGGCCACCTGACATCACTTGAGTGCCACAAGCACAGCAGCTGCTGGGACTGTGTGTGATTTACTCAGCACTCAGGAACGTGTGTGATTGACAGAATCCCAGAATCATTTGGGTTGGAAAAGCCCTCCAAGATCATCGAGTCCAACCTGTGACCGATCCCCACCTTGTCCCCCAGCCCAGAGCACTGAGTGCCACGTCCAGTCATTCCTTGGATACCTCCAGGGATGGGGACTCCACCACCTTCCTGGGCAGCCCCTTCCAATGCCTGACCACCCCTTCCATGAGGAAATTCCTCCTGATGTCCAGTCTGAACATCCCCTAGCACAGCTCAAGGCCGCTTCCTCTAGTCCTGTCCCTTGTTCCCTGGGAGCAGAGCCCGACCCGCCCTGGCTCCACCCTCCTATCAGGGATTTGTAAAGAGTGATAAGGACCCCCTTGAGCCTCCTCTTCTCCAGGATGAGCCCCCCCAGCTGCTTCTCCCTGTGCCTCACCCAACACCCTGACACTGCACAGCATCTAACCACCCACACAAACCCTTCCAGGCTGTGCCCAACTTTTGCCATCCCAGGAAAAGGCAGGACTTACTCCGGTGAGCCTCCCTGGCCGAGGAGAGCGGGGTGGCGAGGTTGGAGCCCACATCCTGCAGCATGCACTGGACCTGCACGCGGCACCAGGACAGAAACCACAAGTGCTGTCACTCCCCACCTTTGACATACCAGGGGAGGAAGATCAAAGATCCCACCCTTGCTGTGCCTCATCCCCAGCCTGCTGCAGAGGGAGCAGGGAAGTGCTCCCCAAATGCTGCTTGAGAAGCCAGATTAGCACATGCACTTGTTTTCACTGGCACATCAAACCAGCCTGGCTGAGTGCAGGACACTGGGAGCGCCCACAGAACTCCTTGGCTGGCAGGACCCCAAACCTCTGGGAAAGCAGGGACAAGCTGCAGACAGCACTGCCGTGTCCCCCTCCACAGAGGGCATCTTCACAACTTGGGATATGGGAGAGGCAGCCTGGAAAATCTTCCTAAAATCTCTGATTAGCTCCTTCTGCATTCCTGTGCTCAGCAAAGTTAATTAGCCAAACTCACAGGCTGCCACCTATGTCACTGCTGTGCCCATGTGAGTCTGTGACCCCATTTCAAACCCGAGGCTCTGTGACAACAAAACCTGTGTCCATAATGTGTATCTGACTTAACTCTGAATGAACCTAGAGATGAGTCTGCTGCCCATAACTGATCACCTGATCTACCACTTTCCTTCTTGGTTAAAGAAATTACCTCTTAAGAGAGTAATCTAGGGAGTCTTAAGTATTTATTTATTTATTTAAAGACTAAATGCATTGGATTCCTGTGAGTTTATGTTTCAGTAGCACAGATGCAGTGACTGCACTGGGTGAGGATTACCATTAATACTCACTTTGTGAAGCTGTCCAACAAAGGTGTGGCCCTTTTCACTGCTAAACTCACCAGCCAGCCTTGGTTAGAGCAAAAAAAAGGAGAGTCAGCTGGGAATGGAGAAATCAGCAAAAACACGATTTTCCACATGAAACCCCCCCGAGTTCGGCCCCTCCCGGCCGGAGTTACCCGATGGCCGAGCTCAGCTCGTCCGTGGCTCCCAAGGCCTCGAAGATCCTGTCGCCCTTCGGCCGCCGCTCCCCGGTGAAGGTGCTGGAGAATCCTTTGGGAAAGGCGGGGGGGGATGGGGGGGCTCAGGGGTCTGGGGTGGCCCTGCCCCGGTGCCCCCTCGGTGCCCCCCGGGCTCTACCTGAGTCCCCCGTCCTGGTGTAGATCCGCGGGGACCGGGCCGGGGGGTCACGACCGGGGGCATCGCGGTCGGAGCTGCGGGGGCACAAACCGTGAGGGGGGGACACACCGTGGGGTGGGGGGACACAGAGAGGAGCGGGAGGACATTGGGGGGGGGACACTGGGGGTGGACGGGGACACACACCATGGGGAGCGGCACCGGGGGGACACACGGTGAGGGGAGGACACACACTGTGGGGGAGCCACGCCGTGAGAGGGGAACGACACCGTGACGGGGTTCCGGCCTTCCCTCTCACCTGCCCTCCCCGCTCCGCCCCCGCCGCCCCGCCGCCCCCAGCGGCTCCCGCAGCCCCCGGCCCGCTATCGCCAGGGCCGCCCGCCGCCACATCCCTCCCGGCCGCCGTCCCCGCCGCCCCGTGACCCTGCGCGGCCGCCGTCCCGCCCCCCGGCCGCGCCCTCACCCCAGCGCCGCGCCACCGCGCGCCGCCGCCTCCCCATTGGCCAGCGCCGAGTCCCGCCCCCGCAGAGCTCGCGGCTATTGGCTGGGCCGTGGGGGGCGGGGCTGTCACGGGTGGGCGGGGCTGTCATTGGTGGGCGGGGCTGTCAGTCGGCGTGGGCCGTAAGGTGGCGGCGATGTGGGAACGGAGTCTGGTGGTGTCGGCGCCGGGCAAGGTGATTGTGCACGGGGAGCACGCGGTGGTGCACGGCAAGGTGAGGGGGACGGGCAGGGTGAGGGGGCTGGGGGAGCTGAGGGGGCACGGCAGGGCGGGGGTGGGAGTAGGACCGGGGGCTGGGGCTGGGGGAGGTGAAGGGAACCCGGACAAGAGGAGGGGAACCGGGCAGGGTGAGGGGTACTGAGTTCTAGGCTGTGGTGCCGGGCAGGGTCAGGGGTGCCCGTCTCAGTGAGCGCTGCCCGACACCCCATGACCTCCGCTCTCCCCCCGCAGGTGGCCCTGGCCGTGGCGCTGGACCTGCGGACGTTCCTCCGGCTGCGGCCCGGGGCCGAGGGCCGGCTTCGGGTCTGTCTGCCCGGGGTCGGCGTTCAGAGGAGCTGGGACACCCCCGTGCTGCGGGCCCTGCGGGGCCGGATCGCAGGCAAGGCTGGGGAGGAAGCGCTGCCCGGGCGGGGTGAGACGCCCTCGGTGCTGCTCAGTGGGACCCTCTGTGAGGTGACCCTGCTGGGACCCCCTGTGGGATGATCGTGCAGGAACGCCCGTGGGGTGACTGTGGTGGGACCCCCGTGAGGCAACAATGCAGGGACCCCCCCATGAGGTAGCCATGCAGACCCCCCATGGGATGACAGTGCTGGGACTCCCATAGGTTGACTGTGCTGAGACCCCTCCACGTGTTTATTTGCAGTGTCTCCCTCACTGTCTCTGACCCTGCTCAGCGTGTGTGCTTTGCTGACCTGTCCCCGCACTCTTCCTCCATGTGACCCCCCCCAGTGCTCAGGTGTCTGTGTGTGCCCCCTTCAGTGTCTGTACCCTCCTGTTTCAGGCTCCCAGGGACCTGTTCCTGTGCTGTTGTAGCTCAGGCAGTGTTGGAACACAGGCAGGAGCCAGGCGGGGACTATATCCAGGGGTGTGGCAGATGGGGGCCCAAAAAGGAGTCTCTCTGGAGCTGGTCAGAGCTGGGGTCCTGAGGAAGGCAGGGATAAGGGGGCCCATTTCCTGCCTTTCTGCCCCACACCAGCCCTGACTGGAATTTCTACAACATCTTGTACTGGATAGAGCCCCAGAATATCCCAGTTCCAGAATCCATGTTCTTTAATGAAGAGTTTGTGACTTCCCTAGTTCTCCATAGTGATCACTGGGAAGTGTAGCCAAGGAAACATTTGCAGGTGGAAACACTTGGATTTCGGAGTGGCTGGTGGAGAATTTGCTTTGATTTTTATCATGAACCCTGAGGTAGAACCTAAAATCGGCTCCACCTGTTTCTGCCTACTGTAACAGGAGGTGGTGTAAATAACGCTTTCAGTTGAACAATTCCCTGGTTTCTAAGTGTTTAAATTCTCCCCTGCTTGCTTCCATAGCTGACTTTGAGGAGTCTAAGTCACCCAGCCTAGAGCAGCTGGATGCACTGAGGGAGTTTGCTGGAATTGCTGCTGAAGCCTCAGATCCTGATAGCCTTGCTACCCTTGCCTTCCTGTACATGTGCCTGGCTATTTCAGCTAAGTATGGGTAAGGCTCTTCTCCTGCCCCAAAATAAACCTGTTGGGTGTTGTTCACCATTAGTTGCTGCTACGAAGTCATGGGGAGAAAACAAATCCTTGGGGCAAAATAAGGAATTACAAGGAGTCTCACTTCATTTGGGTTCTGGGTGGGTGAGTGCCCTGGGCAGGCGGGTTGGAAATTGCCTGTTTTCATTTAGGCATCAAGGGGCTTAAATCAGAGCAGTTCATCCCACAGTCACAACACAGACATCCCTCCCTCCAGATGGCAGCTCCTCCCAACTCAGGGCTGTTCCAGTTTCCGAATTTGCCCAGCACCATTGATGCTCTTGGTGTGACTGGGCAGGTGGTCAGTCTGATACAGCCCTGTTGGCTTTTAGAAACCAAGTCAGAGCCCAACTTCAGTATTCACATCAAAGAAACCAAGGGTTAAAGAACTGGGAAGTGCAGCTGCATCGTGGCTGGCCCTGCAGTCTGGGAGTTGCTCACTGGTGGCACTGGGGCTGTCACAGCTCTGAGACCAGCAGTACAGAGTTCTGACACTCACCCACAGGGAAAAGCTCCAGGGTTTCAGTCTGGGGTCTGTAGCACAACCCAGGTGTGCTCAGTGGAGCAGAGGGACAGAGATGTGTTCATATTCCGTCTTCCCATCAGTCCATTGCTCCAGTGGGATGTAACTACAATTACAGATTTGGGATATTTATGCTTTATTTAGAAATATGTTTAAAATCACGTTCACAGCAATCTTTGAAGGGGTTCTTTTTGATGCTGCTCAAGTATTTAGTTACCAAGTGTCCCTGCTGTCAGCCTGACAAGCTGTGCCAGTCATGGGTCCAGCTCAGCAAGGCTTTGTCTCAGGCTTAGCTAGGCCACTCCACTGGGGAATGAGCCCTCCTGAAGCCCCTGTGTGTCAGATATGTGTGCTGATGTTGCCAGTTTTCAACCAGCTTTCCCTCCAATCAGTCCCAGTTGGCCTCTTTCGCCTCTGTAGTGTTGTCTCAGGGTGGAATTCGGGGTGGTTGTGTCATTCCTGTGTGTCTGTGTTCCAGGGACGTTCCGAGTGTGGACATCCTGGTGTGTTCGGAGCTGCCCACGGGAGCAGGGCTGGGCTCCAGTGCTGCCTATGCCGTGTGCTTGGCTGCTGCCCTGCTCATGGTGTGTGGGGCCATCTCCTGCCCACTGCAGGAGGGAGACTCCACAGCCAGGTAAGGAACTGGGGAAGGTTCCCTGCCTGGGATCCACAGCTCTGCTCCTTCTGCCCCATCTTTCCTTTTACCTCCAGGAATTCTGGCACTGCCACCTCTCCTGCTCTCTCTTGGCTGTGACCACAGCAGTGGCACCCTGAGCCCATTTCCTGTCTCTGCCTAGTGTTCCCAACCCTGTCCCAGAGCCCTGACCTGAAATCACATTTATCATTCGCTTCTCCTGATAAGAGCAGCTGGATGCAGAGATGTCATAAAACTCACCCCATTTCCCTTGTCTGGTGTCACATACACGTAGTTAAACAGAGAAAAAAAAACTTGATTTTTTTTCCAAGCAAATAAAACCCACATTTTAATGTGCTGAATTTTTTTAACCTCGATTTCCTCTGTTGTCTCTGAGCATCTTCCAGGTTTTGCTTTGAGTCCTCCAGGATCCTTTCTGGGTTTTCTGTATTTCCCATGGATTTTTTTTTTTTTCTGTGTGTGCTACTTTTCCTCCTGATCTCCTGCCTGTCTTTCCCCTTTATCAGTGGCTGGTGAAAGAGAGTTTCTTTCCTTCTGCCCTTGGAGCTCAGCCCTGGAGGCCTGGTGTGCTGTGCCCTGTGTGAGAGGAGGCTCTGTTTGAAGCTGTGTGCCACAGCTGGGGGGGGGCAGAACTTCCTTGTGCTCCCTGTGCCAGGTGCAGCCTTTTCTGGCTGTATTTGGTGTGGGATGAGAATGAGATGGCAATGGGGGGTTGTGACTGTGTTCTGCTTCTAAACCGGAATTTGCAGCTTGACCCAGAAACAGGTTCTTGGAGGGAGCAGTTTGTCCCCCCTCCTTGGGCAAATCTCCCACACTGAGAACTGAAAGGGCAGCTCCACTTGGAGCAGCCAGGATGTCTTCATTCATTCCCTTGGCTGCAGCGTGGATCCAGCATAATTCCTTCCTTGCAGCTGGCACGCAGAGGGGAGAGTGAGAGATGGGGGTGTCAGACTTCAGAGGGTTTTTGCTTAACGTGGCAAGAAAAGAACAGCGTGATATAATGGCTCCTGTGTCGGGAGGAATCGCAGCCTCTCAAAGAGGATTAAAAACAAGTGGTTTACAGCAAACCTCGCTCCTGTCTGGGAGTTGTGGAGTTGGGAGCTGTTCTCTGAGTGCTCCACAGATTAAGTACTGGCAAGTGGGATGCAAGGTGTGTGGAGATGGATAAAGACGTTCAGCTGAAGCCCGGGGAAGTGGGAGTGAAGGGAAACAGCTTCCACACAGCAGGTGGCTCTTGGAACTTCTGCCTTGCAAGACTCTGTGAGGCTTTTCCAAAAATCTGTATTTGTGCCTGTGCTCCAGCATGGAATACCTGTTTTATTCTAAAGACCTGTTGAATGGACTGTAGAGCAGGCTTGTGTGCAAGGAGCGTCAGAGGTGTGTCTCTGTGCTCAAACTGAGAGTAGGCTTAGGTAGCATATGGGGAAGAAATTCCTTCCTGTGAGGGTGGTGAGGCCCTGGCACGGGTTGCCCAGAGAAGCTGTGGCTGCCCCATCCCTGCAAGTGTCTAAGGCCACGTTGGACAGGGCTTGGAGCAACCTGGGATAGTGGAAGGTGTCCCTGCCCATGGCAGGGGGTGGGATGAGATGAGCTTTAAGGTCCCTCCCAACCCAAACCATTCCATGATTTGGGGCCCTGTGTGAGGTAAATGTGTCCCTGCAGGGTGCAGGAGGCTCAGCTGGCTCCCTGTGGGTGTTGAGCTTCCCTTGAGGTGCCAGAATCCTTCAGTGTGGAGGGAGCAAGTGGGTTTGAGAGACTGGTGAGTTCTGAAGGGGATGTGTGGGAAGCTGTAGGGTTTTGGGAGGCAGTGGGGGAGAAATCTCTGAAGTCACAGCCAGCAATTGCTCTGTAAGTGGCAGCTCTGCCGTTGCTTTTTTCTGCTTCTGCAGCCCATTAATTAGTGTGTTCAGTCAGGGGCCTTGATCCTTGTGAGTCTGACCCAGCACCAAAGTCTGTGCCAGCATTTAAACTCCCAAAGCATTCACCAGTTTGTGTGACTGCTTTTTCAGACGACAGAAAACCTGCTTTTGTGATTTTTAGGATAACACCTTCTGGATGTGTGTCTGCTTCCCTTCTGTGCTCCCTGGGCCAGCACTTGGCGCAGCTTCAAGTGTTTGGAGTTAATCCCTAAAAATCAAAGTATTTGCTGGAGATGGTGGAGTTAGAACCGATACACTTTTTGACTAATTTTGGGAGGCTCTGCAGCTGAGCAGCTGGTGAGCAGGGGCTGAAGTTGCACATCTGAAATGCAGCTTTTACCATTCTGTTCTCACCCTCTGCTCCTGTAGGTGCACTGTCCTTCCTGTTGATGAGCAGGATCTCACACCAAGATCAGAGAATCGTGGGATGGTTTGGGTGGGAAGAGACCTCAAAGATCATCTCATCCCACTCCCCTACCATGGGCAGGGACACCTTCCACTGTCCCAGGTTGCTCCAAGCCCTGTCCATCCTGGCCTTGGACACTCCCAGGGATGGGGTGGCCACAGCTGCTCTGGGCAACCTGTGCCAGGGCCTCACCACCCTCACAGGGAAGGATTCCTTTGCAGTATCCCATCTAACCCTGCCCTCTGGCAGTGGGAAGCCATTCTCCTTGTCCTGTCACTCCTGAACCTTGTATATGGTCTCTCTACATGTTTCTTCTAGCCACTTCAGGTCCTGGAAGGCCACAATTATTAGCTTCTCTTTTCCAGGCTGAACAATCCCAACTCCTTCAGCCTTTCCAATGTGTTTGGTGAGGTGGGGATGGGTTTGGACTTGCATCCTGTTAAATTTGATCTCCCTGAATCTGCTCCCTCCCTCACACTGGCCTGGGGTAATTGTGTGTTGGGGTCATCTTCTTGCCTTCCAGGTGGACAGAAGAAGAGCTGACGTTGATTAACAGCTGGGCCTTCCAAGGGGAGCGGGTGATCCATGGCAATCCATCGGGTGTGGATAATGCTGTTGGTACCTGGGGTAGGTGTGTTTGCTGCTCCCCACAGAAACTCCCAAATCCAGAGCCCTGTTTCATTCAGAGCAGAGGGAATCCTTCAGTTTGCCCCATCTGTGAGCTGGGACTGGAGCCAGCTGGGATGTTGGGGACTGGCTGCAGGAACACCAGGGCTCTGTGTCCCCCGGGCAGGTGCCATGGGGCAGAGACCTCACCACAAATAACTGATATTTTAAACATTCTGGCAGGAACAAAGAAGCCTAATCCCGTCCCAGGGATAATGCTGGAGAAAATGCAGTTGGACAGCTGTCATTTAGTTTCAATTAGCAGAGACTTCCCAGTGTTTTGAAAGTGTCCTTGGAGACTGTTAATAATCTTTCTAATGAGACCTAATCGCAGTGCCTCTGTGAGGGTAGGAGCCAAGTGAGACATTCCTTCTGGACAATGAAATTCCATGCTGAAGGATGGCTGCTCACCCATTCAGTCCATGGAAGTCCTTGTGCTTGGCTCTGCCCCAGGGAAGCGCTGCTGGATTCTGGTTTTTTTCAGGGAAGATTTACTGCTGGCCAAACTCTTTGCCTTTTAAAAAATTATTTGATGTGATCCCAGAGTAGAGGAGAGCAAAGGGAAGGGCCCTGGGTTAACTACGTCCAGCCAGACCCTCTCATTAAGGCAGCAGGGTGAGGCACATTCGTGCTGCTGGAGAACATGGTTCATTTAGCTGGTGTTTCTTGCAATTACTGTCACAGGCTCTGGGTGAGGTTCTGAGGATGAAAGAGCTCCTGTGTTATCTCTGTGCTCGCCCTGTGCCGAGACAATACATGTATTTTACTTTAGGTGGAGCCCTGAGATACCAAGCAGGAAAAATCACACCATTAAAGAGGTAATATTGGAGTTTAAAAATAACCCTCACACACGGTGGGTGGAACATGTCAGGGAGGCTCTGGGTGGATGATGGGAGGTGGCTGGAGCGTGGGAAGGGCTTTGAAGCCACATTTGGGGGTGGGCAGCCTGAGTGTTGCCTTGGTTTGGGGTGGATGGGGGGGACAATGAAACGTTTGGTCATTATCTGACATTAGATGAACACAGCACAGAGGATCAATATTAATTTCATGGCATTATGGGCAGCAGGAATGGATCTGCTCCTGGCAGCAAATGACATTGTGGGGAGGGGGAACTTTGTGCTTACCTGGTGGGGGGAAAACCCACTGGCAGAGAGAAATCTGGGTCCTGCGTGTTCCCTCTGCCTCCTGCCAGCCAAGGATAATCTGACTCCATTAAAATCTTTCACAGTGCATGAAATTGCTCTATTAGCAGTTAATGGCCACTGCTGGCTACCCTCATGGAGAGGATTTCAAAGGAAAAATTTTGCTTGAAAACCATGGATTTCAGTAAATACATTACAGTCCTATTTATAGTACTAGTACAGTTGTTCCTTGTATCCAAGAGGAAAAAGCCTGAACCCAGCACTGAAGCACCTGCTTAAGTTTTGTAAAACTAATGGGTCTCCTTATCTTGGGTGTCTGAAAGAGGCCTTTTGAGGCAGAATGAGCCTTGGGAACTGTGAAGGAAAGAGGCCAGGAGATATTCTCTGCCCATGGCAGGGGCTTGGAATGAGATGGGCTTTAAGGTCCCTTCCAACCCAGACCACTCTGGGATTCTCTGTCTCCTGTTGCTTTCAGGGTGCCCATGCTGAGGATCTTGCTGACCAACACAAAAGTCCCTCGAAGCACCAAGGTCCTGGTGGCTGGGGTCAAGGAGAAGATCCTGAAGGTGCAGCACCTGCATGGTTGTGGGCATGGAGATAACCCTCATGTGGGACTGTAGCTCCCACAGTGATCTTTTGGGAGATTCCTCCTGTGGTCGCTGCATTCCTGTCTACTGCCTAAAACCCAGCTGCCTGGGAATGGGGGTTCAGCTCATCTCCTCCTTTTCTCCAGCATTAACAGGGCTTGCCACAAAAATCACCAGTTTGCAAAAGAACAGTTCATTCCTCTGGCCTTCCCCTCTCTTCCTCCATTTTCTGCAGGCAGGAGCAGCACTGCCTTGCAGTGGGGTGCTCTGTGAATGAGTAGCCCCAAATGGGGTGAGGAATTGCCCAGCTCAGAGAGACTGGGACTGGTTTTTATCCCAGTGCTTTGGAAGGCCAGTGTCTCACCTCTTCCTTCCCCCCCTCCTCAGTTCCCTGCAATAATGAACCCGGTGCTGGACTCCATCGATGCCATTTCTCAGGAGTGCCAAAGTGTTCTGGAAGAGATGCCTGCAAATCCATCACCAGAGTATTACCCTGTGCTGGAGGTAAGGGGCTTGTTCGCCAGTATTTTTAGACACTGCTGCTGTTGAACATCAAAATGTCATTTAAAGAACATTAGGTCTGAGAAAAAAAAAAATGTGATGGCAGGAAATGTTCAGTTCCGAGCGAAGCCGTGGTCTGTGTGTGCTGCTTTTAATGCCCTTCCTGGAGCCAGGAGACACAATATGCTGCTGCTGCTGCCTCTCCACAGCTATGGGTGGGAACGGGGGTAGTGAGCCTGGGGCTCTGTGGACCTGTGGCTCTGGAGGGTTGGTTTCCCTTCCCTAAGAATTGTGATGTCTGTGCCATGGGCCAGCCGTGCTCGTTCTGGCAGTCACTGTGAAACAACTGCTCTGTCACTGCCAGGGCTGGAGTGAGGAGTGGGAGCCCAGAGCCACTGGTTTGTGATGGGCTGGTTCTGAGCCAGCTCCCAGTGCCCTGTGCTCGTCCTGGCTCCGGAGAACGACAGACAGAGCTGTGCCCAGAGCTGACCTGACAGTGATGCATGAGGTGCACGCAAAGATCTGTTTGTCTTGGCTTTGCTCACAGAGAAGTGGCTGCTGGGGGGGAGGAACACGCTTCCGAGTGGAAGAAGTGCTGAGAGTGCTGTAATGCTGATCCCCAGTGCCTGGGGGAGCGATGTGTGTCCCAGCTGAGCCAAACCTGGCCTGGCCCTGGGAGCCAACCTGGACAGTCAGGAGCCACTTGGTACCAGCAAGGCAGATCTTTGTTGGCATCTGGATCTCTTCTGTGAGGACTCTGCTCGTCCTTGCTCTTGCTGGTGGGTTGTTCCCTCCGCAGCTGTGAGAGGTCTCCTGTGGGATTCGTGGCAAAGTCCTGCTCCCTTTGCAAGAGGGTGGTGGGATCCTGTACCCATCAGGGTGGACTGAGCTGGCATCAGCTGGGGGAGGTCTGGAGTCTGTTCACAGCACAGCTTCACACCGCTCTTCCCCTTAATTCCATGTCCTCAGGCTGTTGCAAGTATTGGGGCACAGGGAAGAGGGGGGATAATTTGAGTTGTGCTCTGAGATCCTCACATGGAAGATGCCAAAGCATCCTTGTGTTCCACACCCAGGAAGCAGCTCTGCAGTGAGCAGATTCCTGTCTTGAATCTGTTGTTTTGTCTTGTGCTTGAAGAGCCCTCAGAGGCCCTGCTGATTATATGCAGCATATATATAAAAATATATATTTTTGGCTGTTTCTGAAATGTGCTGTTCTGGCCAGTGCTGTATTAGACCCATCGAACTAGTCTAGTGTGTCATAAGCTGTCATCTGATTCCTGGCAGATTTTGGATCAGGAGATGACAGGTGTCTTGGATCATCACAGACAGTGCTGTGCCCTCACTCAGGCATGTAAAGAGGCCTCTGGATGGACGTGTGTCCAGCCCAGCCGAGAAGGGTGATGGTTGTGCTCTGTGTGCTGCTGGCTCCTTCCTCTCCCTGCTGTTCTTTAAACAGGACAGAAATGCTCTGGAAGGGGGAGAGGGATTATTCCTGCACTGTCCCCTCCTTGTAGTGTTGGCAGGAGACCTGTGTGGAGCTGAGAGAGGGTGATGTGCCCCTGTGCATCCCTCCTGGCTCACTGTGAGCTGCAGACAGGTAAGAGCTTTGGCCACTGGCTGGAGGAGGGGACACAGGGCTGCTGTTAGGGAGCCTTTCTGGGACTGGTCCTGTGTCCCCTGTCTTGTGACAGCCTCTGGGAGCAGCCACCACATGCTTTGGAGGTGGTGGAGTTGGGGTGTCAGAGTGGTGTTGCTGAGAACAACCTTCCTCTGCTGCTGGTGCTGATGAGCTATGATGGCCCTGTGGTACCTGGGGTCCAGTGTCAGCTCCTGGCCCTGCTCCAGACTTACTCTGAGCACAGGCCAAGCCCTTCCCTCTGTTTCTGAATCCATCACCTGTTGTACTGGGAGGAAAGAAGCTGTAACTCCCAGCTCTGTGGTGTTGCCCATCCCTTGGGGTTGCTGGGGCAGCTCTCTCTGGAGCAGCAGGTCTGTGCCTGGCTGGGGCAGAGGGCAGGGCTGCACTCACAGTGCTGCCAGGAGCGTGGGGGTGCATTCACAGGGTGACCTGTGCTGCTCCTGAGGGAAGGACTCTGTCGACCCCACTCGAGCTGGGTGCCAGATTCCCAGTGTGGAGCTGCCAAGAGGCCCCTTGGCTCCTGGCCCAGGCCCTGCCCATGAGGAGGAGAAGTGCTGCCCAAAGCAAACAAGGGGAGGTACCTCTGTGTGGCCTCTGCAGTGGTGCCTCAGTCATGTCAAAAGTCCCTGGATTTAGCTCTGCTGGGTGGATGGCAGGGCAGGGCAGGGGGACAGCCAGGAATGAGAGATGCTGGCTCAGTGCCCTTCCCGCGGCCTTGCACAGCCTCCTGCTCAACACTCGTGTGACAGGGAGAGGAAAGGAGTCAGGAAGCATCACAGAGCTCTGCAATAAATGTCTGCTGGCAGCTTGCAGTGATCAGGGTTTTCTCAGGAGGTCCAGGAGCTGTTGTACCCTTGTCACTCTACAATGTGTGAGGGGGACAGGGACAGATGAGCAGCCCAAGGCTCAGACTCTGTCCTAACCTTGTTGTCTGGTGCTGGTGGGTAAGTTTCTGGCAGAAACGGGATGGTTGGAAGGTAGGGCAGCTCCCCTGCGCCTCTCTACCACTTCTGTAAAGACCCTCTGTCTCCACATGTGCTCACCTCATCTCTGTGTGGTTGCTTTTAGGAATTCTTTGACATAAACCAACACCACTTGAACGTGCTGGGGGTTGGCCACCCGTCCCTGGACAGACTGTGCCAGGTGACTGCGTCCCACGGACTGCACAGCAAGCTGACTGGGGCTGGTGGGGGCGGCTGTGCCATCACCCTGCTGCCACCAGGTCAGTGACTGCCACCCCGGGCATCCTCCCACATTCCCCATGGCCCTGGGGGGCTCAGCTTTGGGGGCAGAGGGATCACTGCCAGCCCTGGTGTGGCTGTGGAGGGATGGAGTGGGATGTCTTGGTACAGGGTGGGTTGCAGTGTGTCATCCAGGGGTGGTTCAGGGCATTCATTTATGTGTGTCAGGCCCTGAGGGCGCTGGCCCCGTACCAGGGGCCATGTGTTTGAAGGTGCCATGGCCTGTTTTGCTCTCCCTGCGGTGACCCAGCTGACTCACTGGCTGCTCTTGCCTTCCTCTTGGCAGACACCTCCCCACTGGCCGTGGAAGCAGCCAAACAAGACTTGTGTGCCTGTGGATTTGAATGCTGGGAGACCAAGATCGGGGCCCTTGGGGTGACCCTGCACTCCCTCTCCTCTCTGAACACCCAAGTGCTGCACATGCTCTCCCAGAGTTAAGCTGCTGCCTCTGGCAAGAAGAACCCTTGGCACCAAAGCTCGGAGTTTTGTGTGCCTGGATGCCTGGAAACTTCTTCCCCACTCTCCTGTGTCACTGAGGGCCTCTACCCATGGATGTGGAGCCGGTTTTCAGCCTGCTGTCACTGGGACTGGGGCTGCCATGGGGACCCGGGAGCACCTGCCTGCTCTTGGGTGAGGTGTGGGTTTGACCCAGGCTCTCAAAATCCTGGTTTGAATTTACTTTCTCAACTGCTCTGCTAATCCCAAGGAGCAGGAGAAGAGGGGCTTGGCTGGATTCCAGCAGGATAATGACACTTTGCTGCTTCAGATGCATGTGGTGTCTCCTTCCTCCCTGGTGTCCCGTGGAGGGGGCTGGCAAGGTGGATGTGCTTTGACATTTTTGGGTGATGAGCATCTCGGCAGCTGAGGGTTGACTCTCAGATCTCTGTTTCTTCTGGACTCCAATTCACAGTAGAGAGGAAACCTTTAATACGGCTCTTACTGCTACTAATTAAGAGTTGGGTAATTAAAATGCAAGATAAAGCACAATTCCAGTGAAATTATCAGTTTTCACTCTTTTCCATAATCTCTGCCTGGGCTGATAAGCAGAGTGCTGTTGTCGGGCTCTGTTTTTATTCACAGACTCAAGGTCTGGCTCAAACAGCACCTGTCACCTGCAAAGAGGGCAACTCCAGGCAAGGGCAGGCTTAAAATTTCTGCTTTTAATAACTGTTCTCTCACGCTTCAGTCTTAAACCAGCACGTCCCTGACCCTGCCTGGTGTTGGGTTTACTTTGATGTAATTAAGTAGGGGAAAGAAACCCAAACCACGTCCTCAAAAGCTCACCATAAGTTGCAGTTGGCAAACTCTAAAACCTAAATGCATTTAGACTTATTACACAAATGTAAATGGATTTTTTACTCCTGAAATTTTAATGAATCGTGCCACAGAACAGAAGGGAATTGGCAGGGAAGTGGCTGAAGCCGGAGTCTCTGGGAGCCATGAGCTGACTCTGAGTGACTGTGGTCTCTGCTCTACCTGCCAGAGGGGTTTTATCATTGTTCTCTTTGTCTGGGGTGGGTTTTTTAAGTGGGTTTTTAAGTGTATCTCTGCTCAAGAACCGCTTCATTTAAAACTGACTAATGAATTGACAGAGGTGTGGAACTTGCCTTGCCCTTCCAGCCCAGGAGTAACAAAAGCAACTGTGAGAACCTGAGATGTTCTGGCTCTAAACTCCCAGCATCGTGGTGACCAGCTTTAGTTCCCTGATCACATGGAAAACTGTCTCTGGTTTTAATAAATTGATGGGGTTTTTTATGTGCAAAGTGTTCTTTGATAATTATTCTGGGTACAAAAGGAAAACAGTACCTTACACTGCTTCAGGAGAGCAGGTCTCAGATGCTGGCTTTCTACATGTCTAATTACAATTCCAATTTGCATCCAAGAACGGCTTTACACTAATCACAAGTCAGAAAGGCTGATAAATAATTTACTATTTTCTAATACAGTGTAATCAATGTGAGTATCTGGGAGCGTGTTGACTTTAACCACTTACATGTGTCTGTACTTTGTGAGGGTTGGTACAAAGAAATGCCAAATCCAGCACGGGGAAAACTCGCTTCTAAACGGCACGTCAGGGGCTGAGCCTCATTAACTGCCTTCCCTGGAGCGAGGGCTGGGGGAGAGAAGGGAGAGGGAACTCACAGAATCCTGGGATCACTGAGCTTGGAAAAGACCTCCAAGATCATCAAGTCCAGCCCTTGACTGACCCCCTCTTTGTTACCAGACCAGAGCACTGAGTGCCATGTTCTGTCGTTCCTTGCACACCTCCAGGGGTGGGGACTCCACTGCCTCCCTGGGCACAGCCCCTTCCAAAGCCTGACCACCCTTTCCATGAGGGAATTCTTCCTGATGTCCAGCCTGAACCAGACACCTCTGCAGGTTTCCTCCAGGTTTGCTCGTCTCGCTGTGCTCCCTGCTGCAGTGGAAGTGGGGGATGTTCCCAGGCCAAGGAGGGGTGTGGCACTGTGGGGGGCAGGAGGGTGCCCTGGGCTGGGGTCTGTGGGACTCTGCTGTGGGAAGGGCCCCGAGCCAGGGTGGCACTGCCAGCAGGACCCTGCCCACGCCAACGCTGGGGCTCTGCCTTCCCTGTGCCACAGGGACCAGAACTGCTGAAATCAGCACCTGGAGCCAGTCCCAGTCTGTTGGAAGTAAGCACAGATTTCACATCCATCTGTGAGCACGGGAGTGCCCGTTCCCTCCTTTCCAAATTCCTCCTTTGCCAGCTCCATCAGAGGCTTCGCAGGGGCCTCATACACCCACTGGGATAATCCAGGGATGTCTGGAATGTATCCCACCTTCTGGGGGGAATCACCCCTTCATTTGCAACAACTTGCAATCACCTCTTGTGATTCCTTGAGGTTTGGGGTACAGGGACCCAATTCCTGCCCCTCATCAGCCATGGGCAACAGGAGCAGCTGCTCCCATGGGAATGATGCCCCACAGGGACACGGGGGATGCAGCAGGAGGCACAGCCACCTCTCTCCTGCACTTTGCTGCCTTGGGAGCAGAACTGGAGCCCAGCCCAAGCCCCGTGGAGTGTGTTCTCCCCACGGATCATCCCTCCTCTCCCAGCCACCCCACAGCCATGCGCTCCAGCCGCTCCCACGTTACGGATGTGCAGCGGAGCAGCGATTGCTGCTGAAGGATTAGCCTGGTAATTTGGCTAATTTTTCTCAAGCTTCATTTTTCACATTATGAGCTTTGCAGAAAGACTAACGAGCCTGGGTTTGCCTCTAATAGCCAGCAGAGGAGCGGGGAGGGGAAGATGTGCTCCATCCTAAAGGATGGATTGAGGAACTAGGAGCACACTGGCCAACCTGGACAGGCTGCTGAGGGCAAGTGTGGGGGCCCCTCGAGAGCTGGGGGGTCACTGGTGTTTCTTGGCACCAAAAGGAAAACACTTTGTGTAAAAATACCTTCCTTTTCCTTTGCAGCCAGTGCACAGGGCAGCCTCGCCCCTGGAGTGTCTCCCACCACCCCACAGGGCTCTTGTGCCCCCCAGCACATGTCCCCCTGACCCAGGACCCCACTGCTCCCTGCCTGGCCCCTGCCAGGCACAGATGGTATTATTATTGTTTGTTTTCACTCCATGTCAGCAGTGGCTTCTTTCTGCTCTGGTGAATAGATGCTGAGGAGGCAGTGACATTATTGGAGAGCACGGAGAGAGCAGAAACAGGGTCAGGGAGAGAGAGTAAATGTCAGCGTGCAGCCACGGAGGGGTGGGGGGCTGCTGGGCTCCCTGACACTCCCGGGGTCCCTGCTGGGGTTGGGGTGGGGAAGTGGGACCAGGGGACCCCCAGAAGGCTGGAAGGGCTCAGTGCTGTGTCCTGGGCTCTGCACAGGGAACCTGGAGGGCTTGGGGTGTCTGGGGGGTTCCCCTTGGGGCTGGGGGTGCCCCCAGGACAAGTCAAGACTCCCATCAGAGTCATTTCAAGGGCAATTTGTAGATCTTCATCTCCCGCTGCAGACGGGCTCCCTGTCCCCTCTGCCACCTGTCCCTGGGGATTTCGGGGCTCGCCCATTCCCGGGGCTCAGCACCAACACACAAGGGCCTGGGGGAGCCCGTCCCCCCCTGTCTCCCCCACCCTCTCCCCTCCCTGCACGCTGAAGGTTTTGAAAGTTAAGTATTACCGTCTGCTTTGTTGTTGCCTAACTACGACAGACAAATTGAGAACTAGTTGTCAAAATGTCAGTGCACAACAAATCAACATTCAAAATGAGTCTCAGCGCTATGTGGTGTATAATTAAAAAAAAATCCTTTTTAGAAATTTCAGCAAGCGTTGGCTCTGCTTTATATTTGTCTGTGTGATTAATAAAGGCAGCTAATTTTCAGACTTTAAAAACAGCTAGAAAATAGCTCCTAATTACATATTAGGTTCCAAGCGGCCCCCGCTGAGCGAGCCTGGTATTGGTGGGCCAGAGAATTTGGCAGGGGCTTAATTACATTCTGAGCATCATCTAATTTTAGTTAAATGTAATGTAATCAGCAGCAGATGTCTGAAATAAAATATGAATTATGAATATGATGAAATTTCATTCTTGAATAAAAAAGTAATTTGCTATTTAGTTCATTAAAGTCGCAGAGGTTTATTAGGGAGCAGGTACATGGTGCGGCTGGTTCTATTAAAATGATATTTCAGAGGGAGCAGGAAATTGCATTAAAGGTGCTAAAATATTCCACCAGGACGATGCACCGTATGGGAATTAATGTTTACAAAAATAATGGAGCCCCTGTGCTGGCACCAGCTCCGGGGTTCCCATTAATGCAAGTGATGTTCCCACATCCCTGGGGGACCCTGGACGGTCCCTGGACCTGCTCCATGTGTCCTGGGACACAACTGGGCTCTTGACGCTGTTGGGCTCCAGAGTTTCCCCCATTATTTCACAGAATTCCAGGATCATTTAGGTTGGAAAAGACCTCCAAGACCATCAAGTCCAACTTGTATCTCATCCCCACCTTGTCAACCAGACCAGAGCACTGAGTGCCATGTCCAGTCGTTCCTTGGACACCTCCAGGGGTGGAGATTCTACCACCTTCCTGGGCAGCCCCTTCCAATGTTTAACAACCTTTTCCATGAAGAAAGTCCTCCTGATGTCCAACCTGAACCTCCCATGGCACAGCTTGAGGCCATGGGGACAAGAGGCTCCAGCATGAGGGCATGGGCCATCGTTCTGGGCTCCATGTGCCTTATTCCAGCTTGGCCAGGACAACAAAGCACCAATTCTCCCATCGGCTCTGGCACCATGGCGGATCCTCACGGGGACACCATCGCCTGGACATCTCTCCCCGCAGCATCCTCTGCAGCTTCATCTCTGAAGTTTAAATTGCTTTTCTGTATCCCTCAGTGGCCCACGCTGACAGATAAGCATCTCCTGGAGAGGGAGAAGGATGGCGTGTTCATTATTTCCTTGTATTACAGATGCTGTCATTTTAATCCCTCCTGGATGCCGGGAGAAAGGCTGCGCCTGGGCTCCGGCTCAGAGCCCTGCCCGCCTCCAATGTGCTCTCCAAGAAAACCCCATGGCTGGTTCGTCCTGCATGGCAGGAAATCCCAGGGCACATTCCAGCTGCCTGGTCCTGGTGGCTCTGATGTGCCCAGCACGGGTGAAGCTCGTGGTGAGCGTCGGTGCCGGCGTTGTGGCACAGCCGGGCTGCCACGCTTGCCGGCGTGGGCTCGCCGTCCTCCCTCTTCTATTCATCAAGGGCATGACAGCTAAAATTCATTTGAAGATGAAGAAAGTGCCGGCTAATCCTTTCTGGGAGACAGTGATAGACTGGCGGCTCGGGAAGAATTGCACAGCAGTAATGAAATTAGGCTAAAACTGCTGGCGGATAGCAGATAATTGCCCTTGTCTGTCACGAGGAATAACATCTCCCAAATCCAACACAATGATTGTTAAAGTTGCAGAAATTTATTTTATTTATTTTACAGGCTCGGGGTTGGCTTTCCAAAGGTCTTTCCCAGGAAAATAAAGGAGTGGGAGTTGTGTGGTTGCCTCCCACCTTCTGCGGGTGCTTCCGCCGACTCAACTGCGGCAGCTCGTCCGCCCTGCTGGAGCAGCACACACACGGTGACAAGGACACCCCAATGTGGGACTCCACTGGGGCTGTTCCCAGGAGCAGGAGAGGAACCAGCCGGCACCATGTGCTGCTTGGAGGACCCGGTGGCGGTGCCGCTGCTGGTCCGTCCCCAGCTCCCACTGACCTTCTGGTGCTTGCCAGGGGAAATCCATCCCCCAACATCAAGTCCTGCCTGCGTGGTGCTGGGGTGGGAGCTGGTGCTGGAGTGGCCACACAAGCCCCAGCACCTGGTCCATGCTGACCATCAGCCGTTTGTTCCGTAATGGATGGGGGCGGTGGAGGCCCCACGCGGGTGAGTGACTGCGCTGGCCGGCGCCGGCGATGTTTTATACGGCAGGGCTGGCACGGGTAATTTACTGCGCCCGGCAATAACATATTTCACTTCCCGTCTCCCAGATGAAGATTACTTGTGTTTGAAAGTGCCTGAACACACACTCAATTCTGCTTAAACGCTCGCAGGCAGCCGAGCGCGGATCGTCCCGACGGCTCGGCCGGCTCAGCCCTGCGCCAGGGTGGCACGGGAATGAGGGTGGGAATGGGGACAGGGATGGGGACAGGCTGGATCACAGCCCCTGCTCCCTCTGGAGCTGCTCACAGTGCTGGAAAACCCACCCGCAGCACCCGACGCAGCGGCTGGAAATATTCAATCCACCTTCCCTGACATTTAATCCATCCGGGCGAGGAGCTCTGTGGCATTTCCAAGAGGAGCTGGGGAAAGGTCGGGGGTGGAAAAGGTTGGCAGGGTCAGTGCTCCAGCCTCACCCCACGGCTCTTCCTGACCACCCCTCAGACAACTGTGGCACAGACACCACATCAGCTGGATATTGCTTCCGATGGCTGGGACTGCACTCCTGGAAGTGCCACGTGCTGTCCCGGGATGCCTGAGCCACATGCGAGATGGGTCAGCACATACAAAGGGAGGTGATGTCTGCACCTCCAAACAATCCCTGTGAGAGGCCGAGGCAGAGGGCAGGAGCTGGGACTGCGGAGGGTGAGGGGCTCGGAGCAATGGGGGACCTGTGGCAGGGCCATGCTGCCAGTGCTGGACCCCATCCAGCTCCTTCCCTCGCCAACAGCCTGGGACAGTCTCTGGCTCTGAGCAGAGCCGAGGTGGGAATGTGAGAGCCCCAGGGCTGTGCTGACCCCGCTGAGCCCCCTGTCACCCCTGGCCCCCCCGGGATGGGGTGCTGGACCCAGGGCTGCCACTGCTCCTGCCAGCGCCGGCGCGTCTCCAGCGCTCCCAGCGCGGCGCTGCCATTAATGGATGTGAATGTGTCACCAGCCCATTTGTCTTCATTTGGTGCCAGCTGGCACACGCAGGGCCGTGCCAGGGCCGGGCACTCAGCCCTGGATCCACATCACTCCCAGCACAGCTCAGCCTGTCCCAGCATCAGGATGTGGTGCTGGCATGGCCAGTGCAACAAAAAACAGCCAATGATGCCCATTCCTCCTCCCAGGGAGAATTCCCAGTCACTTTGCAGGCATGGGACTGCCAGCCTGAGACCCCGGCAGGGCTGGGAAGGCCCCCAGTGAACCCCTTGTCTGTGGCACAACCTCTGTGTGCCCATGGTGCTGCTGAGCTGGTGTCCTGGAGGAGGTGGGCATGGATTTTGGGGCATGGCAAGGCTGGGATCAAGCAGGCTGGCTCAGAGCTCCAATCAGCTCCCCGTGGTCACTCATGGTCACCGTCATCCTGCCATGGTGACTGTGCCAGAGGGGGACTGCGATGCCACCACCATGTCCCGACAGATTCCGGGATGGAGCCTCTCTGCTGTATCTGGGTAATTTCTGATTAAGGATTGCCGTACCATCGGCTTTGGTTTGATTGCAGATGTTTTTAATTATATCGTATAAGATCGTATTATGTAATTGCATTTATCTGATTGAAGCCTTAATTGTAGGATTTCATAATGGTTTGACTGGGTAAATACACCGTCGTGTCTGTTGTCCCCCACCGAAAATTAGGTGCTTCATGTCTTTATTGCATTATCCTGGAGAGGAGCTTAAATTGGGAAAGAAAGAATTAGGAGGGAGAGAAGAAAGGAAAGGCAACTTTGTCATAGAATTGTGGAATCCTGGAATGGTTTGGGTTGGAAGGGACCTTAAGGATCACCTTATTCCAGCTCCTACCAGGGACAGGGACACCTTCCACTAGTCCAGGTTGCTCTCCCATGGATAGGAACACCTTTCTTCTCCTCCCAGTCCCAGAGATTGTGGCCTCCTTCCCACAACCACCTCCTTCCAGCACAGCCACCAGAGCTCATCCCGAGCATCCCCTCCAGCCGGACATCCCTCCCCAGGAATCTTCCATTAGCAGGTGAGGGAAGGCAAAAATTCAAATTTCCATTAATAACAGTACACAGCAAAATAATTGGAAAGCTCTCCACCTTAATTCCCTGAAAAAAGCACTAATGAGCTGCTGTCGAGGGGGGCTCTGAGGGCTCTGAGCCCCAACACACTCACTGCACCTCCCGCCCTCGGGGGGTCCTGCGTCTCTGGGCCTCCCCACAGCAATTAAAGGGAGGTTTGGGGGGTTGTCGGAGCCTTTTTTCCGTCTGTAATCTGCAACATGTGGTTCGCACGGAGCCTCCTGGCTAATGGGTTTAGGATTACGGGAATATGCACAAATCCAGCGGCTCGCTGTCACTCCGCCCGGCGCAGTAAGGTGATTTCATTAGGATTTAGGTTTAGAGAAAAGTCTCTCTCTCTCTCTCTCCCCTCCTTCTCTCTCCCCTTAATATTATTTTTATTCAATTACATCAGCAATTCATGAAACTTCAAAGACGTTTCATCAGCGCAACCCGAATGCTGCCGGATCGTGTGCTTGAAAGGGGGGAAGAGAAGGAAAACATAAGCTGCTGCTTTAATGGAATTACTGAAAGGGGCTTTTTAATTAAAAACAAAGGTTGGGCTGAGGTCTATCCATAATTCAGTGCCGCTGGATGTCATATCTGCCGGTGGTTTAATTTTAATAAATGTATGTATTATTAACGGTGTGATCTATATTTTCCAAGCCCAAGGAAGGCCCAGCTGTTCTCTCAGGTCCAGCTGTCGGTGCTGTGGGGGGTATGAGGGGAGACTTGGTGGCCACAGGGCAGGAGATGGGGGCAGGGCTGTCCCGGTGACCCCCTGGTGCCACACTGGCCACAGGAGCTGTCACAGCCCCAAGTTAATTACCAGCAGCACTTGCGTGGGTTATATAGACAACTCCAGCCCCTCTTTTTGATGATTTCCTCTTAATTAGCCTTTATTAATGAGACATGACCTTGTCCAGTGTGCGGTTCCTCGCCACCATCTGCCCGTCCCACCCCAGCGTGGGGCAGGGATGTCCCCAAGGCCAAGGGCAGCTGGGTGGTGGCCAAGGGGACAATGACACACAGTGATCCAGCCCACGGACCTGCTCCCATGGGAGGGTTCCCATCCCTGCGCCACTCCAGTGGGGTGACACCCACCCCCCATCCCCTCTGCCAGCGCCGCGCTAATAAAAACAAATTAACTTGTATCGGCGCTAATTTTCCCGCATCCATCCATCCCGGCCTCATTACGAGGGCGATCCCAGGAGCCGGGGGTTTGGGCATATTGTAATGAGGAGCATGCGGTAGTAAAAGTCCTTCTAATAGGATTTATTTACTGTAATTGTGATTCGAGGCACAGTGCCATCGCCCGGAGAGCCGGCGGGGCCGGGAGGAGGGGGCATCACCACGGCTCCACATGGAGGCTGCAGAACGGATGCAACCCAGGAGAGGGAGTTCCCAGCGGGATCCAGGGAGTTCCACCTGACCCAGGGCATAAGCAGGGTCTCTCCCAGTGGAGCCACCCCTGCCTCTTGCTCCAGCAGATGTTTCCCAGAGGATGGACACCATCCGAGCGATGCTAAATGGAGCAAGAGCCCAACTGGGTTTGTTTTGCCCCCCAAAGTGGGGCTGTGTAAGGAGGGGAGGGAGCAGGGCACTAATGATGTACTGATTGACTTCCCTGCAACACTAAATATTGGGATGTGGCAGCCACTGGCTGAGCCCCATTAAACCTGCCAGCTCCATGGGGGGATTTGCAGGAAGCCCCGGCCTCTCCAGGCCTTCCCATCCTGCCAGCATGTACTTCACCTGCACTTCCATTCAGGAAGGGGTGAAAGGGGAACACTCCAATGCAAACAAAATAATTAAAAACTTGGACTGGCAATTAGAGGTGGCACTGGGCACTGCCAGGTTGTGGAGGGGAGCATCCAGTCCACCACTATTCCCACTGGGAACAACCACCTTGGCACCTGCCATTGCAGCCACGTGTCCGACACGTGCGGCTGGGACTGCTCCAAGCCCCTGAAACCAGAGGGATGCTCCACATGTCACTTCCCAAGCATCCCACCAGGAGCTGCTGGACAGGTTGTGCCACCTGGCATTGCCAGGGATGGGGCTGCCTGTCACATTTCGGAGTTTCCCTCCTGAGCTGGTCTGTGGGAGCTGCTTCCATGGTACATTTCCATCCTCCTGAGCAGAGGTGGTTTGGAGATCTGGAGCTGAGCCCGCTCCGTGGCCACAGGGATGCTCGGACAGTGCTGTGGTCGTTGTCTGTATGTGGTTTGGCTTCCCGGCACCTGCAGCACTGGCATCCAGATCCCCCTCTCCCAGCTAATCTTGATGCCAGGATGCAGAGCAGCTCCACTCCCGCTCCAGCGCTCATCCCGGACACTTGGAATGTGCTTCTCCCCCTGGTGTACCCAAACCTGCCGGGAGTCCCCGGAGGAGGGAGCAGAGCCAGGAGAGCTTTTCTCTGGCTCACACTTCATTATTGTTGCTAAGGAAACCTCTTCCCAGGATCTCGCCTGGAACACGTCTGCCTCGGCGGGCTGCACATCCATCTCTCCCAAAGTGCCCTGAGAGTGGAGCCGGCACAGACAAAGGCCGGGATGGAGGCGGGAGGCTGTGCCGGGACCACGCTGCGGCTTTGAACCGCCCGGCCGGGAGCAGGGATGCACCGCATGGAAAAGTTGACGGAGATCTTTATACAAGAAAAATAAATCCCAACAGCAATTCCCTACCCACCCCCAGCTCCTGCTGGCAGCAGGACCAGGAGTTTGCAGCCGTGGCCTCTGGCACACGGCTCTGAGGGCTGGCACAGCAGCAGGGTGAACACGGACAGCTGGGCGGATCATCCCACTCCTGTTTCACCCCATCACTAATTTTGGTCCCCGGTTTATGGAGGGGACTGATGATCCCAGACTCAGCTCAGTGTCCCCCCCGTTCCCAGCTAATGCTTCCCACTGTAGCGAGACGAGTTCCCAGCGTTCGGAATGAGCGATTCCCGCATTGATTTGTAGCTTCCTTTTGATGCAGCAAGAATTTATTCCTCGGGAAAATGCTTTCTGTAGCCATCAGGGATTATTGATGGTGTTGAACTCGCTGGCTGCCCTCTGGATCACAGCTGGCCCCTGGTGTGCTGCAGTGCCCACGGGATGGTGTCAGGGAATGGGGACACCCTGCTTTCGGGGTGATACAGATGGGGTCTCCCAATGTAGTGACTGCTGGGAACTGGGAAAAATATTAGCGAGGCTGGAACGGCTGTTTGGCAAACCAACAGCACCATGGTGGACCCAGCACTGATCAAACCTGGTGCTGCTCTGGCACCAGGGTGAGCTCATGGTACATGTGACTCTGTCCCTTGTCACACAGTTTATGCCATGAGCTTGTTGTATGTCCCACACGGCTCTGCAAGACTCCCATGGGGTGGGAGCTGCATTCGAGCACAACTTCCAAGTGGGAACCACCTGGAATGCCCTGTATGGCACTGCCAGTCCCTTTTTCTGGATGCTGGTGGCTCCTGCAGTCCCCTCAGGGACGCTCCCAGAGCCTTGGGAGTGCCTGGCCCCAGCAGGGTCCCCTCTCCCTCTGTGGCCCCAGTGGAGTACAGGTATCCATGGCCATGTGTCAGCCCAGTGCCCTGTGTGTGCTCCAAAGCCCCACACCACTGAGGTGTCTTTTGTCCCACCCTCGCCAAGCCACTACCTCCGCTTCTCCTATTTTCCCCCTGCATTCCTCATTAAAGAAGACTACAGATTTCCCAGCCTGTCTCCTGGTTTTATATTGAAAAGGCTAAATGATATGCTGACACCTTAATTACACCCCATTGTCACAATGCAGCGTGGAAGTGGTGTGAGTGATATGAGAAGAAAGGGCTGTGGCGTGCGTGGCAGATCCTTTGATTCGCGGTGGCAGGTTGGGAACGACACAAATGGGGGCTCTCGCCGGCGTCACCCCTGCGCGGCACCCGCGGCCCTGCCGGCCCCGCTGGCTCCTCAGTGTCACCGTGCCAGAGCATGGCTGGTCTGGGGGACAGGGCGGTGGCACCGGTGTGGGACACGTCCAAGGCCAAGTGATGCGGTCAAGGCCAGACGTGTGGGTGGCCCCAGAGCCCTCAGCCACCCTGTCCCCGCGCTGTCACCGTCCCGGTTGAGGGCACAGGAGGCCGCGGCTGCCGGGAGCGCCGAGGCTCCCTCCTTGGCAGAGACCCCAGCCAGGCAGAAATGTGCCAATTAAGCACTGGCTGCTGATTAGCGGGGACTGGGGAATTCGTTGTGCCGGGGGAGCGTCTCCCTCCCCTACACGCTGTGTTTGGAAAATCAGCGTCACCCGAGCAGTGCTGGCGCTGGCACACGGCCACCCATCCCCGGCACCGGGCCCGGCTCCCTCCTTCGCCAAGGGGATGGCAGGCACTGACGGTGACGGCAGTGGCGGTGGCACACTGTGCCCAGCTAAAAATACCCCTCCTTCTCGTGTGAGTTTGGGGCTGTTTAACCGTCTCCAGTACCTGCTGTCACCGCTGTCACAGGGTTGGTGACTCCCAGCCCCTCTCAGACTTGGCTTTGCCTTTTTGGCAGCTGAACGTGTTGCCCAGGGGGATACTGGGGACCCCAAGGCTGGCTCAGGGCGCAGATGGAGTCTAGCTGTGCCCTGGCAGGGAACAACCGGTGTGGGACCCCCACAGCTCTGTGGGACCCTGGAGGAGCAGCCCCCTGCCGTGGGTGCTGTGGGACGGTGCAGGTGACACCCCTGTCCCCCAGGAGCCCCCACTGTCCCCTTCCCTGCCATGGCTGGGGGGGCTGGGCTTAGCTCCCTGTGTGACTCAAAGTCAGGGTTGTGCTTCCTCCTTCTCCTCCTCCTCACACTTGTCAGAAAATGGCAGCAGTGGTGGCATGTGGACAGCACTGGTGGTACATGGCCTGTCCTCTGTCCTGTCCTGCATCGGACAAGGCTGTGAGAGAGGAGAGGGAAGAGCCAGGCAACGTTTTCCATTAACAGAATGTTACCTTTTAAAGTGACACGATGTGGGAACAGACATCAAACAGGCAGACAGATCGCCCAACGAGAGGCACTTCTGCATATGCATTCAGCAAATGCATTTGTTTTGGAAAATGCTGTCCCAGGGGAGCGCCAGCGGGAGGGGGAGCGTGTTCAAACAACTGGAAAAGCCTTTGTACGATCCACAGCAGAGCCGAGGCACGGAGCTGCTCATGGGCAGCAGCACGAGGGAGCCCGGGCACCGCCGGGCTAGCGGTTTCCCCAGGGGGCCCTGTGTCCCACCTCCCTGTCCCTGCTCCCTGTCCCGTGTCCCTCCTCCATGTCCTTGTCCTGTCTCCCAGCCCTGCAGATATTGGTGACTCAAGCCAGTTACTACAGAGCAAAGGAGAGAGTTGTGTCCCAGATCCATGTGACATCCGGGACAATGCCATGCCGTGCTGCAGGCACCCAGACCTCCCAGGGCACTGGGTGCAGACTGGGAGAGCTTCAGGTGGGGACAGACCCGAGCCGGCACCGCTGGGAAGGATCCAGGAGCCAATTTACATGCAAATGTCCTTATTAATCAAGGACAAGAGGAGGAATGAGCAGAAAACCCCCAACACAAGGGCAGAGGCTTTTTCACCGGATGCTTTTCAAAGTTGCTAATGAGGCATCAGCAGCTCTTTTCAGAGCCAGATTATTTGCTGTCTGGATTCTCCAGCGATCCGTCTCCTCCACTCTTAGCAAGGCCCAGCCTGTCCCCAGCCTGTGCCCAGCCCAGCCCGGCTGGAATGCCTCGGGCCGGAGGAAAATCGGAGCAGAAATAAAACGACACCGGTTGCAGTGAGAAGGATAAAGTCCCCGGTCGTCAGCGGCCGGGCCGAGCCGTGAGGACGTGATCCTGCTCACTGCCCCAGGCAGTGTCCCCAGCTGCCCTCAAGTGTCCCCATCTCCATCACTCTTGCGACATCCCTTCATCTTCTCCCGTTGGCAGGAGGGCCTGGAAACCCTTCTGGAATGGCTTATCCACTCAGGAAGGTGCTGTCTCCATCTGTGCTGTGTCCTTGTGTCCCTATCCCTCCCAGTGTGCGATGGGGACAAACCTGTGGGGGACACGGGGCTGAGCCGCCCCCACTCCCACTGTGGCCACCTCATTCCTGGGGTTCTTCCCGCTTCCCAGCAGCCCCGACCCTCTCCCGCCGTGTTTATTCCTGCACGGGGCTTTGTCTGCTGCCCTTAATCTGATTTCGTTTGGTTCAGGCGTAGGAGCCTTGGGAGAGGAGGGGGAGAACGAGCCGGGGGGGCTCGAGGGGGGTCTCAGAGGCCCCGCTGCAGTGCCCACAGGGGGAAATGTCAGTGGGTGCTTTGGGAGGACCCCCAGGGCTGTTTTCCCAATCTGGTTGAGTTTCCTGGTTTCCATACTGAGGTGGAGGGGCTGCAGAGAGACTGGGAAACTGGGACATGAATGGGGGTTACATGGCACTCACACCCCCCTCCAGCCATCCCTGTGATCCCACAGCCCATCCATGTCCCACTGAGAGACCCCAACCAGCACATTCCCAGGGGTGACCTCTGTGCCTGACCCTGCTCCCAGCCCTGGAGTGGCATCTGCCAGCTGTGAGGGCGAGAGGGATGTTGGCACCTGGTACAGGGGCTGAAATGAGTCCCTTGATCTCCCTGGACCTAAGGGATCTGCAACACTCAGGGGGGTGCTCAGGGATACCCACAGCAGTGGGATCCTCAGGAATGCCCAGAGCACTGGGATGCTCAGGACACTGAAGGCACCTAACTCTGGAGCACTCACCTGGCACTTGCAGCACAGGAGGGATGGCTCTGCCTGCCCCGGGGGTCCCATACCTGATCTGTGTGCCAGCCTCAGTGCCTGAGCAAACCCGTGAGCCAGGATTTCATAGCTAAAACACTGGGATTGCCTCATGTGTATCCTGCTTTCCCTGCCCATTCCTGCTGAGAGACAGAGCCAGCATTAAAAACCACTAATAGGACACAAGAGTCATCAAAATAAAATAGACATGTTGGGGTGACCCCCCTGCACAAACAAACGCTGCCGTGATTCAATTAACAGAGCAGTTAAGCAGATAATATTGTTAAGCAAAGCAAAACAGCCTTTTGATGTGTTAATCATACTCGAGCCTCGAAAAAGTCACCAAAAGCAAAGAAATCCGGGCCCCTCTTTGAGGGGAGGTGGTGACTCAGGGATGGCAGGAGTGGGGTCAGGATCTCCAGAATCTTGAGTGGAGGGATGGGGATGAAGAAGGGTGGGAGGGAGCTGATGAAGACTCATGTGCCATCACCCACCTTTGCATGTCAGCCACATCCCTGAGTTTATTTCAATTTCATTTAACTGAGGCAATTTCTGAGCAGTTCTGGGTCTGTGGCTGCCAGCGCCGGCTGCGTCGCTTCTCTGGAATTTTATACAATTTCCCAGTGGGAAAGAACCAATATTGCAGATCTCGGGCAAAATCTGTCCCTGGTTTCCTCTAGGAGAATAAAATAAACTGGGAAGTGTGTGGAACAGCAGCAGGTGAATGGCTCAGGCTGGAGCATCAAGGGGACATTTCAGCCTCAGTGGGTGAGCACCAGAGCTGGCAGCTACTGGGGTATTCCCACCTATTCCTTCTCAATCCCATCAGGAATCTCAGCCCTGAGAATGGAGGAGGAGGGGAGGCAGAGAGGCTGCAGGGAGAACTGGGACTGTTCCTCTCCCCAGGGAAGGCTGCTGTGGGTTCAGCCCCATTCCAGTCCCCAGAGAAACCACTGCTGGGACTCTGTGGGCACGACAGCAAGGAGGGCTGGGTCCCCTTGTTTAGCCCCCCAGAAATGGGATTTGTCTCCCCGCCACATTGGGATCTCATCCACCAGCACCCATCACCCATTGTGAAGAGCTGGCAGTGCCCACACCCCCTGTAGGGACATTCCCGGTGTCCTCAGACCTGACCCCGGGTCAGGTGGTGCCAAATCGCTGCATAAATGGCCATCAAAGTCAATAGAAAGTTTATTCAAATTCCTGCCACAAATTGCCTCTGGAAACAAACTTGTAAGAGATTCTGGAGCAATTTGCTGGTTCCACAGGAGCCAAAGGCACAGGTTAACAGGATCAAATGGATTCCCCGGGGATGAGAAATACCTCCAAAGGGGCCATATGGGTGCTGGGATAAGCAATCTCTCCAAGGAGGCCGGGTGGGTGCTGCTCACTGACATGCTGCCTTCCCATCACCCTCCCAGCAGCAGGAATTGAATAATTGATGCAATTTGAATAACATTGGGATTTGTAACGATGCCGAAACGTGGAGATAAGAAGGTTGCAATCAAAAGCTGATGGCAAACAGTTGTTAGTTACAGTGCAGGTGGGGCCGGCTCTGCAGGGAGGGGGCTGGCACCCATCACTCCACCGCGGCTCCCAGGATGGATGTTGGGAAGCAAACTGCTTCTCTCGCCACAGCATTGTGGCTCCAGCACCAAGATGAATTTGCTGAATGATTTCTCCTACGAATAAGGTCGAGTTCAACAATAATTTCTTCCCTGGGTGTCCAGCCTTCATTCCTGTCACATTCGCAGGGCCCCCTAAAGATGCGCGGGTGGTGGAGGAGCAGCATCCCTTTGGAAAAATCCAAGGGAGGAGTTTTTCCTGGGGGTATGTATTTGCCCTTGCACCTCTCCATGCCCTCTTGTCTCTGGGGCTTCATTCCCGCGGTGTGGGGCTGGAGCACTCCTGGCTCCATGCAGGGGATGGTGGAGTTGCTCCCGCTCCGTTTAATCCCCGCAATAAATAACAGCACAAAAGACTTTGTGAAGTTCTCGGAGCCGCGTGTGCCGAGCAGCCTCCAGGCACTGTTTGTGAAGAGAGGTTATTAAATTGATTTTTTTTTTTCCCTTTACATGCTCAATGAACATTAAAATTAAAGTTCTGCTCAGGCTCCCCCCAGGGCGAGGAGGGGCCCTGGTGCAGCAGAGGTGTGCCCACGTGCCAGCACCGTGCGTGGCAGCTGGAGCAGCTCCTCCACACTGGAAGGATGATTCTGGTGTCACTGAGATGTGTGGGATGGGGATCGGTGGGGATAGAGAGGTCCCAGGACCAGCAAACATCCAAGGAAATTCTGAGAGCCAGGAGCCAGTCCTGGCTCAAGAAGCAGCTGTGCAGCCCAAGGGTCATTGCATGGGGGTGGCAGTGTCAGCTTGTGTGGGTCTCTGGTGCCTGGAGTCTGCTGGCACGGTGGGGAGGGGGTTACAGGTGCCAGGGTGGGTGGTTGGACCATGGCTCTGCTGCAGGTCCTGCCACTGGGGCACAGCTGGCACTGGAGCACATCTGGGCACTGCTCAGGGTACATCTGGTGCTGGGGCACATCTGGGCACTGCTCGGGGCACATCTGGTGCTGGCGCACATCTGGGAACAGCTCAGGGTAGATTTTGCAGCATCAGGAGGGAGGCAAGGAGTGTCTGTGGGATGCAACAGCCCTCTTGTCCCACCAGTAATGGGGTCTTGGGATTTGGGCTTGGGGGGGGGGGTCAGGAGGAGGCTCCCCACAGCCACCCCTTCCTCCTCCTCAGCCCCATCACTCCTCCCTCCCCAGCCCCAAGGACTCGAATCATTGCCTAATTTAGAAAAATGACAGGGAGACGGTTTTCCACTGACACAGTCACTACTGAAAATTTACTTCAAGGTTCATTGTTGGCAATGTCAAAAGTGATGAAAACCAATAAAAAGAACCAGCACAGCATGAATGTCTGGGTGACAGCACGCGGGGGGGGGCCGCCCCAACCCCCTCGCCGCAGCCTGAGCCTGTACAGATAAAAGGTAATTGAAATGTTAGTTCCATTAATATTTCAGCGTGCCCCACATCTGACAGCCGCGCTCCTCACGCGCTCCCAGCCCTGTCTCTTTAGCTGCTGGGGGTGGAGGTTTCCCACAGCCCCAGCCTAGCATTGGGCAGGGATGGGTGGCACTGAGGGTATCCCTGAAAGGCACTGGAGTGGTGTCCCAGCACCGACACGTGGTGCTCATAGTGCAGCCCTAGTCCTGGAAGTGCTTGGGGTCACTGCGGCTTCAGCCTCGGTGTGGAAGTTTCCCCCAGCCCCCAGCCCAGTGTGGGCATCAGGCAGGGCTGAGTGACACCAAGAGTGTCCCCAAGTGGTACCAGAGAGGGGTCCTGGCACCAGCACTTGACGCTTATGGTGCAGCCCTGGTCCTACAAGAGCTTGGAATCACCCCGGCATCAGCACAGGCGTCACATGGGGGATGGAGGTTTCCCACAAACCCAGCCCAGAGTGGGTGTTGAGCAGGGCTGGGTGGCACTGAGGGTGTCCCTGAGAGGCACCAGAGAGAGGTCCCCAGCATGTGGTGCTCACAGTGCAGCCTCGGTCCTGCAAGAGCTTGGGGCCCCCCCGGCATTGGCTCCAAGGGTCAGGTCAGAGATGGGCAGAGTCACCTTGTGCCATCACCAGCACATCTCACACCGGGCACCAACATATCACACACCAGCACCTCTCACACCGGCACAGCTCTCACCGTGCTCTGGCACATCTCACGCCGTGCTCTGGCACATCTCACACCGCGCAGCCCCCCCCGCATCCGACAGCGCGTTTCATCTCCGCGCGCGCCCGCCTCGCCGCATCCTCATCTATATCAAAGCATCAGGCAAATTAAATTGTTTGCAAAGTACCGTCTGCGCGTCTGTTTTATTCCTGCTTTGGGAGAACACGACGCTGCCGCGGCTGTGCCATTTTGTTGAGTTTTCCCTGTAATTCCTGTTCAAAGCGCCGCCGCGGCCCCGCGCTCCCCGCCCGCCTCCCGCCACCGGCGACGCGCTGCCGCCGTCGGCATCAAACCCCCACGGGGGGGGGACACGGGGGGGCTTGGCTCTGGGGGCCCATGGGGAGTGTGTGTGGGGGTGTTTATGTGATTCTCCTTGGATTTGAAGGCCGGTGATGGGGAGGATGGGGAGAGCGTGCGAGCGAGGCGTCTGCTCCGGGAGACAGCACGGAGTGTCCCTTGTGGGTCTCGGGGGAGAGGGAGGAGGATGCTCTTTGGGGATTTAAATGTGTCAACCAGCCCTGCTTTGGGCATCCATAGGTGACACTGGCCTATGTCCCCCTGAAGCCAGGGTGATTTGGATCTCCCAACAGGGACCCTCGGGATGTTGCTCTTTCTCCCAGCCCAGACCCAGCTCTGTCACAGCCCAGGGTCCCACACCGTCCTGGCTGCCAAAGCAAACAAACAAAACCAACTCTCACCACGAAAGTGCTTCCCATAAATCCTCTGCTTCCCACTGCAATCCTGAAAAAGCCCTTTTTCATCTCCATTGACAGGTGGTGGCTGGAAACCACCATGTCCCAGCGCCCAGGCACAGAGCAGGGATGTTTGTCACCATCCCATGGAGCCAGGAAGTGGAGGGAGAGGGAGGACATTAAGTCACCTGTTATTGAAGGTGAGCTCTTCCATGCTGTTCCCTGCTGGTTTTTCACCTTTTCTCACTTTTACAGCAAAGAATCAAATTTAACTTGTTTTTTTTTTTTTTTTTTTAATTATGTGGCAAAGTCTGTCTGCACCCGGGGTGCCCCTGGGGTGATGGGCAATGCCCAGATCCAGCCCTCACCCCAGCTCTCGCCAGGGGTACCTCCCTGCTGGGGGCTGGGGGATTATTTGTGTTACAAAAAAGCAGATTAAAAGCCGAGAGAGCAATTCGTTGCCGCTGAATTGCTCACGCGCTGTGTGCAGCAGGAGCTGCTGCAGTTGTCTTGGTCCTGAGCCACAGTAATTGTATTCTATGAAATATTTATTCATTTTCATTTCAATTTCATTTCCAACACGTATTTCCTATAAAATGATGTGGGGGGAAAGGAAAAAAAAAAAATCACCCTGCCTGCATTTATCATCATCACAGATTCCTTCCCAGAGCTCCCCGAAGGGGCACCGCCGGGCAGGACCACACAGGCTGCCAGGGCTGGCTTTTCTAAAAACTTTAAATGCCATTTTTCATTCTGCTGAGAGTCCACGGGGACTCTGGAGGTGCTGGACATACCAGAGCCCAGCTCCTTGCCTTCCCCCCTGGCTCCTGGGAATCCCATGGCATCAATTGAAGTACAGCTGTGTAAGGTGCACCTGTGGGTGATGAAATGCCCCTCTGCAGAGAAGAATACCCCTGTGCACTCTAAGATTAAGCTATAACACACTAACATACCCCTGTGCGCTCTAAAATATCTCTATGCACAGTAAAATATCTCTGTAAGGGTTAAAATACCCCTATACAGAATTAAATACCCCTATCCAGAGAAAAATCTACCTGTACAGACTAAAATGGCCCTATACACACTAAAAGACCCCTCTGCACTCTAAAATAACCCTTTGTAACCCAAAATACACTTATACACACCAAAATACACCTGTCACACCAAAATACCCCTACACAGAGTAAAATATCCCTGTGCGCTCTAAAATACACCCATACACCCTAAAATACCCTATGCACCTCAAAATATCCCTGTTCACCCTAAAATACACCCAGAGACACTAAAATACTCCTAAACACAGTAAAATACATCTATGAACACCAAAACATTCCTACACACCCTAAAATACCCCCGTGCAACCCAAAATATCCCCCCACACACCGAAATAGCCCTATTTGTACTGAAATACACCAATACACCTCAAAATACCCCTATACACATTTAAAATAGCCCCATGCAGAATAAAATACCCCCATACATCTTAAAATATCTGTATACACCCTAAAATACTTTTACAGACACCAAAATACCCTTGTGTACCCTAGAACACCGCTGTAGATACTAAAATACCCCTGTGCACCCTAAAATACCCTTATAGACACTAAAATACCCCTGTGCACCCTAAGATACCCTTATAGATACTAAAATACCCCTGTGCACCCTAAAATACCCTTATAGATACTAAAATACCCCTGTGCACCTTAAAATACCCCTAAAGCCCCTGCAGACCCTGAGCATGGTGCCCACAGGCATTTTGGACCCTGTGCCCGCCCCGGGAGCCGTAACGGGAGGTGGTGCCCGTCCAACCTCCATCCACGGGCAGCTCTTCCCGGGTGATTATTCCCAGGCTGATGGCAAACTCCGCCTGATAAACAGCTGATTCCTTCTCCTCCCAGCCCCGTGGCCGATTTGCATACAATAAATATCGCCCTCGGAGCGCGGGGGCCCGGCTCATCCCTTATTTATGAGGAGTAAACACGGGATCGAGTTCGCATAATCAACACATATTTAATTTGCGAGCTCTTCCACGCGGGTTCGGGCTCTAATCAGGCTCCGCTGACAATCAAGGTGGAAATATCTTCATTAAGTGCTGGCAGGTTCCAGAGCCGCCGGGAAGGTGCGGTGCCCGCCCGGGATGCCAGACCTGGAATGTCACAGCCACGGACCGTGACTCCCCTTCTGTCCCACTCTCAAGAATTTCCCTTCGCTGCCTGCCAGCCAGATTTTTACTCTAATTTGGTGATCCTCGTTTCCTCCTGCATGCTAATATATGCAAAGAAACACCAGGGCCCCTATTAAAATGCCATGAAAATCTAATGAAATTAATGTTGGCAACAAATATTACCTAATGGAAGAGCCTCCGGGAAAAAAACCCGAGTGCAAATATATATTTGCACATATTTAAAGGCCTCTGTCAAGTAGTTTAGCTCCACAGTTTGGATATTATTAAAAAGGAGGGGGAGGGAGCCCAATGTTTTCCAAGCCCAACGTGAGCAGAAGGGCTTCCATGAATTATATTTTTAATTTCAGTGGGAACTGGAGCTGATATAACTGGGATCCTCCAGCCATGCTGGATGCTCAGGCAGAGCAGCCCAGGGCAGAGGTGGGAGCTGAGCCAGGGAGGGGAGCCAGGCACACTCCGTCCCACCATCAGATCCAGGGAACAGCCCATCCAGGGATCATCGTATCCATTGGGTGTCCTGTCTGGAGAGCATCCCATCTGCCATGTGTTACACTCAGGAAATGCCATATCCAGTGACTGTCCTGTCTAGAGAGCAGCCCATCCAGTGTGCATCCCATCCAATGAGCATCCCAAGTGGTGAGTATCCCATCCAGTGAGTATTACATCCAATGAGCATCACATCCAGTGAGCACAAGAATCACCACAGGGACTGGTGGCACCAAGGCTTCCCAAGGGAGGGGACACCCAATTATCCGTGTTTATTAACTTATGTGTTCATACTCCAAAGCCACCCGGCAGTGACAGCTCATTATAAGCTTATCTCTCACAGAGGCTACTCCTCGTCAGCAATTACAACAGCTCCTATTAATTCCTCTTTAAAGGAGCCCTGGCAGGTAATATCTGCCCCTAAATTTAAGATTTGTAAAAAAAACCGACCTGAGTGCCAATATTACCATTAATTATGTTATGCTTAGGTTTTTTCCAATTTACAGTAGAAACTGTGTGTTTTCCCTTCAGACCCACCAGCAGCTTTCAAACGGCTTTGAAAGCCTCCATAAAGATGTGTCCTTGCCCAAATTTCAGGGGCAAGCCCCACCCTGCCCCAGGGGGGCACAGCCACCCAAGGGCTCATGGCAACATGGGCATCAGGTGTTCAAGGGGCAGGGTGCCCCTACCCAGAATTGTGCCCTGGGGGGGTCAGATAAACCCAGGGCTGGGAAGGAAATGGCTTGGAATACTGGGAAATTGAAAACTGGGCAGATGTACTTGGGCCCCCCTGTCCCTGGGAAAGGAAACAACAGTTCAGTGCCCAAAGGCAAACGGTGTGGGAGGGGGTTGATTTGACACCAGGAGCACGTGAGTTTTGTATTGGAAAATAAACCAGAGAAAAATTGTTCGAGGTCAGAGCAACTCAGAATGTTTGCTCAGAAATGGGAATATTTGGGGTTTCCTTTTTTAATTTCAAATTAAGCCTTTGCAAAAGCCTTCCTATAGTTTTATATATATATATATATATATACACACAAAGCTCTATTTTTATATTCATATCAAAATGAAGTTCATTCTCAACCATCACCACATCTAGAAAAAAAACAGTGGCAGAATTCCACCTGGGAAGCACCTGGATGAAAAGCTTTGAGCCCCAGGAGCCGTCTACCCCCAGAGCTCCTTTGCCCCCCTAGACCTCCCCAGGGCAAGGGCTTTACTCTTCATTTAATAAACCAATACCTGCTGCTTTGCCCATCTCTCTTCTCAAGTCCAAAATAACTCCAGTGGTATCTGCTCAGCTCTTCCAGAAAGGATTGTTCAATATTTCTCCACGAGCTGTGGGATGTCTGCTGTTAGTGAGCACATTAAACAGGGGTATAAATTCGTAATGAGAGCCCTGAAATGAATGGCTCTTATCATTTATGGATGGAATAATTAAAGATACTGTACTTGGAGGTTTTACATGGGCCTCTAAATTGTCATCCATGAAAGCAGGGGATCAGGAGAGTTGGAAAAGCCTCAATCTGGGCAGTTCAGGTGGCAGCTTGATGTGTCCAGGACTGTGGGACCCTGGAGGATGCCAGTGCCAACAGTGCTGTGGGTATGTCTCTGCCCCTGCTCGGGGTCCCCATTCCCAGCTCCCAGAGAGAGACAGCCCTGGCTGTCAGCATTTAGAGAATTAAGCTTTCTTGATGACTTTGCTGCTCTTGGAAATCCCCTGCTGGCAGAGCCATCCCTGAGGCTCCCACCTGCTGCTGGGTTCCCGGGAGTGTCATGGCACGGGTGATGCTCTGCTCTGGGCATCCCAGGGCTTTGGGATGGGGTTCCCTTGCAGTTCCATGCCCAGCCCAACCCAAAGGATCTGTGCCATGGGGTGGTGGGTGCAGCGGACACCTAGCCCACCCAAACCCCCTCAGGGGACAGAACGACCCCTCCTGGCACCACGTCCTACTTTAACTCCTATCATCTAAAATACTGTAACTATGGCAACGGCTGCAGGTGAGACTCATTACAGTTAATCCTCTAATTACTAACTACCTCTTCAATCAGTTGTAATTACTTTGGGGACACAGTTAACCTCTCATTAGAAACGCATGGCCACGTTTTACCAAAAGCACAAACAGTGACATGCCTGGTAATTTAGCACCGTCGCACTCAAGGCCACTCTCCGGCTTTTATGCCGGCACAATCTCATCCCTGTCATTAACCAGGAATGGTTGTCATGACAATTAATCATTCAATCCCTCATCAGCAACTTTTGCCAAATGTCACCCTGCTCTTGATCAAATGAGAAGGGAAAATTAAATGAATCAATTCAGCACCTTGGCATTTGTGACTATTTTTTCGAGGGGGGGGAAAGTTGGCGGTGGCCCAGGAGTCGGGGTGCCACACTCTGCCCACGTGTGAGGGGCCTGGGGAACCTGTTCTGGGGCTTGGGGGCTCCCCAGGGACCACCCCTAGAGCTGGGGGTCACCCTGTGCCCCTCAGGGCTCACTGACCTGATAGTCCAACCTCTGTGGCCATTGCGCCATCGCCAGCTCCTGCCATGGTCACCCAGATGTGCTGTCCCCAGATGTGCTGTCCCAGATGTGCTGTCCTCAGATGTGCTGTCCCCAGATGTGCTGTCCCCAGATGTGCAGGGTGTTGTCTTGGCCAGCCTGGTGACCTCCAGAGCAGAGCAGAGCAAAGCGCTCGCTTCTCTGCCTGCCCCAATTTTGCAAACAATCATCTCTCTGATCATTTTCCTTTTAAACCTGTAATTAGCTGGAGTCATTTGCTGAATGCAAATCCCAGCCCTTAATTACCAGCACTAACCTTGAGCTGCACTGGGGCTCCTGGTGGCTGTGGGTTTGGTGGGGCTGTGCATCGGCATGGCCAGGTTTTGGGCAAAATGTGCATCATTCCAGGGGGCTGTGTTTGGGCAGAGGGGGGCTGATGGTACCACCCTGAGGCCACGGCTCCTCCCGGAGGGGTTTTGCCCAACATGGAGAGCACGTCTCTGGGGGGATGCACCCATGATCCACACACCCTGCGACAGGAGGGGAGGCTGGGAAAGGGAAGTTTCTCTGCGACTCAATTATAGGAGATTGTAAAATTGCATTAGGGAAGTTGGCATTTAAAGCCTGATGCGTTTGGACAGTGTGTCTCTCCCCGGCTTGGAGGGATCGATTATCTGTCAGAGGGATGGCGGGATGGGGCGCTGCTGGCACTGCACACACACATCCCACCTCCTACTACCCACCTCAGACCAGCATCCACGGCCAGGCAGCCCAGGGACCCCCAGATGGGGCCAGAGTTGGGGCAAGGGCCGGGGGTCTCCTGGGACACTTGGCTCCAGCCCCCCTGAGCAGGGCAGGTGCAGGGTGCCTGTCCCACCGGAGATGGGGTCCCTGTGCTGCAGAGGGGGGCCCCGAGGGTCTCACAGGGCTGCTCCCGTCCCCACGTCAGTGAGCAGCACAGAGCAGGGCTGTTTTATTTAATAGCCTTGGTTGGGAATTCCTGTCCTGTTTGTTCACACGTGTGTCACTCAGTTCATGCTCACACTCCCACCCAAGTGAGCACATCTGATGCTGAAGGCCCCCGGCACTGGCATCTGCTTCCCTCGGTGCTTCCAGGGCTACACCAGGGCCAGGGTCACTCTCGCTCCCCAAACGAGGTGTGTGTGTGGGTCACCATTCAGTGTCACCTCCCTGGGACGACATGGCAAGTGTCACTTTGCCTTGGGCTCACTTCCTTGTGCTCCGTGTCCTACTGCTCTCCTGGCATCTTGAGGCAGCAGGATCTGGCACCGCTGGGGTATGGATGGGGATGTGGGGTTCCAAGTGACACAATGGGTGTTATATTGGGGTACCCTCCAAGGGCAAAATTCCCCATGGGTCCAGGGAGAACACCAGATGCCTCCAACACAGCTCCAGATGCCGTTGGCAGTGCCGGGTGCCGGCATCACCCTTCCTGCCCTGGCTGTCCCGACTCCCTGTGATTCCCTGATTAATTCCCTGAAACCTGCAGTGCGCAAATGAGTAATAATCCCAGTGAGTGCTAATTGGTGAGCTGTGTCCTGACAAATTGATTTGTGCTGTGTTAACATTGCACACCCGCCCGGCCCTGCACCCACTGCGCAAGGGTCACGCCGACCTGCCGAGCGCAGATCCCGGAGCCACGGGGATGGATGGCTCCTTCCTCGCCAGCTCCTGCCTGTGTGGGTGGGTAGAGACTGTGGGCAAAGCCAGAACAGCATCCAAAGTCCCCCAGCTTCACCCCACTTGGACTCAGGGTGTCTGTCCTCTGGAAAGCGTGAGTTTCCAACTCTGGGAGCACCAGGAAAGGTGTGAAGGAACCTGGCTCCAGGGATGTTTCAGGGATGCTCCAGGGATGCTCCAAGGGCTCCTGGGAGCCAGGACCATCATAATGTTCCGGTGCTGCTGGTTCATACTGGGAGAGTGACTTGTTGCTGCTGAGATGGGCAGGAATTGGGCAGGAGCTGGGCAAGGGATGGGCAGGAGCTGGGCAGGAGCCCGGGGCTGGAGCTGGGCAGGAGCTCGGGGCTGGAGCTGGGCAGGAGCTCGGGGCAGGAGCTGGCAGGAGCCCGGGGCAGGAGCTGGGTAGGAGCCTGGGGCAGGAGCTGGGTAGGAGCCTGGGGCAGGAGCTGGCAGGAGCCCGGGGCTGTGCCGCTGCCGCTCGCTCTCGTCAATTCTTTATGGCGCTGCATCTTTAATAGCTTTACAGAGCCCATTTAATGTGCTCCCAGACATGAAGTGCTGTCTAATCAGCACATTTAGGAGAATTGCCCACATCCTGGTCTCGCTGCCATAAAACAGTGCCCACAGAAGCATCTGTAATTAATGTTTTTTTTCACTCGCTCCCTCTCTCTCCCACTGAATCAATTTATAAAGCACGGACTTCCTCTGCGCTGGAGCTTTTAGGCTGTTTTACTCCGGCATCCGAGGTGACTCGGCAGCGCTCGTCAATTAAGCAGCTGTGTATAATGGATGCTTCAGAGTAAAAAACACAGCCTGATTCCCAGAAATGATCAATGCGCATTTTTCTGACAAAAAACACAGGCTCACACGTACCCACCGGGCTTCACTCACCCTCCCGGGGCTGAGTGGAGCCCCCGAAAAGGAAAGGGGGGGTTGGAAAAGAGCCTCTCTTTGCTCCTGCTTTTGAAAGGGAAAATTAAAAACGGGATGAGAATTAAGGACAGAGATAATTAGTGTCACCCCCTGGGCAGGACCTGCCTGCTGCCACACGAGGTGGGAGCAATGTTCCTGGGGAAGGCACCGACCACAAATTGGGCATCCTATCCTGAAGGGAGCATGTCAGTGTGGCCATAGAGGGTGGAGGGAGCATGTCGGGACCCCTGGAGGGTCCTGTGTGGTGTGACCCCCCGCACAGCCCCCAGCTCCGGCTGGGGAAAGTTTGCAGGTTTTATTGCCGGAGATGAAGGAAATAAAAAGGGAGTGAAAGTGGGACGGGGGTGGTGCGGGGGCTGTGGATGCTGGGCCGGCAGGGAAGGAGCAGACACCCCCTGTGCCCTGTTTTGGGAGACTTCAAAGCCTCCCGGCGCACAAAGGCGCTGCCTTTGCTCTTTGGATCAAAGCCCCGCGGCGGGAGGGCACCGGCAGCGCACGGAAAGCTCAGCCATGCGAGAGCCCACGCGGCCCCCCGGCCCCCCAGATCCCAGCGATGGCCAGCACCGTCCGGCACTGCCACCTTCTCCCTTCTTCACGTGGGATCCAACACAGGCACGGGATGCAAGGGAGCCGAGCCCTCCAGTACCCTTTCCTGGCCATCAGCCCACTGTGGGTGCTCCCGTGTGTCCCCAGCACCCTCCCTGCACCCAGTGTCCCCAGGGATGGGACAGAAACAGCCCAAAACAGGGACCACCCCGGTGATCAGCACCATCCGCAGAGGCTCAGGGCCGGGAAGCCACCCTGGGATGATGAGTTGGAGTCAGAAGTGTTTCCCCCAGGCCAGGGCAGCCATGGACTCTGGCACCCAGCTTTGAGCTGCCCGGTGGGAAGGCAACTGTCCTGTGGAAACCTGCTCCAAAATGGAAAATTTATAATGGTGTTTAATTGGTTTTAAGCAAAGCTTAATTGGGATCATACACCTGGGCACCGTGCTAATTTCCGAGCCATAATTGGCCTTGAAAAGTGGGAGAGGGGGCGGCATGGCTGGGCTGTGACGAGCAGGATGCTGAGAGTGGGGTGCTGGGAACAGGGTGCTGGGAGCAGGACGCCAGAAGTGGGATGCTGGGGGTGAGAGGCTGGGAGCAGCATCCGGGGAGCAGGATTCCTGGAGTGGGATGCTGGGAGCAGGATACCACTGGAGATGGGGTGGTCCTGCCAATCCGACAGGCTGGGAGCCCTGCCAGGCTCTCAGCTCTGACAAGCTCGCATCAAGTTATCCTGGAAGATCAAGGCTCTTGCCCATGAGTGCTGTACTCCAGGAGGGATTTCAGGGCTGGCTCCATGCAGAGCCTGGCTCGGGGGCACACAGAGCCTGATTTGCACGGTCCTGGTGTCACACAAAGGCGGAGCAGCGCTGGTGGTGACGGATGTGCTGGCTGGGTCACTGAGCCTCAGCTTCCTCTCCCCAGCCCTGGAGTGAGGATGGTCCCATGGAGCAACCACAGACTGAGAGGGGCTGGGGATGCCCAATGCTGTTGTTGGGGCTGCCAGGGAAAACCAGGGTGCTGCAGAGAAAAAGGCTTTTGAAATAAAACAGGAGCAAATCGTGTTTGAAATCAATTATCTGCCACGGAGGCAACTGGCTTGGGCACACCCTGCTGAGGACACGGGAGGCTCTGGTGCCAGGTAACAGGGACAGGGATGGCATGGATGCATGGCAGAGCCACAGCACTGCTGGCCAGGAGGTCCCATTTCTCTTTCCCCCTCCATGTTCTGGCCGATGGCCGTGATGAGGCTTTTTATTTCTCTCCTGCAAAAATATTGATTTTGGTCATTATCATTCTGCCCCCTGGGGCTCTCACAGCCTCATGCCTGTGTCATCCTGCTGAGATCCTGAGCAGGGCCAGATAGTGTCCCAACAGGGTGTGACAAGTGTTTTGGTGCCATAGTATCTCCAGCATCTCTGTCACATTGTCCCTGGCACCCAGAGAGCCAGAGCCAAAGGGGAGATAAAACTCTGATGGCCCAAAGTGGAGTATCTTTGGGCAAGCAGATCCCTGTGGGCAGGGACCAGGGGGCTGGGGAGGAGGATGTGGGGCTGGGGACACCCCCAGAATGGCCACAGCTCCCCATCCCTCCCCTAAGGGCTCCCAGTTATCAGAGGTGGTTTCCTACTCCTTTCATTTTGGATCCAACTTCGCCCTAATAAATCCTCTATTACTGGGAAAATCCAGGGAGATGGTGGAACCACATATCAGTCCCAGCCCCACACCTGCCCTGCTGACCTCTGCCACTCCAGGGCACCCGGTGTCTCTGCCTCCCTCTGTCCTCAGCTCTGGATCAGAACCTCTGTAACCAGATTTACAGAGGCTGGAATACGTCACGTGGGAACAGAGCCACTCGTACTTCCTATGTCTCCATTAATCTTCTGTGAGTGCTGCGGGAAGGGAATCTCAGCTCCTGGGGGCCAAGGGGAGCAGATGGGGCAGGAAGAGCTGAGCCTGGTGCCACCCTGGTGCCATAGCCAGGCTGGACTGGGACAGGTAGAGGTGTAGGTAGAGGGCTCCTGCCCTGTTCTTTGCCAGCACGACACTGCCCTCCCAGAGGTCACAGCTGAACTGTAATGCCTTATGGAACCTGGATGTGTTTGCCTGCAGCAATCTGCCAAAATTTAATATGCAGAGTGGAGGGATCCTTCCCCCTGGGGCAGCGGGAGCCATTTAGAGAGGGGAACACAACCGTGAGCAGAGTGTGGCTGTCGCAGGAGCAGCGCAGGAGAGATGCTCTTATCAGAGCAGCGACACCGACAACCCGGCCTTATACATTTTTAATAAATCATTTCAAATTCTTGACTGTCAGGAGGACTGAATCAGGTGGTTCCCTGGCAGAAAGGCTGAGGGGTTGTGCCGGCTCTCCTGGCAGCCCTGATGGGGGGCATAGGAGTGGCATCACTTGGGGCCACTGGGCATTGCTTGGTGCCATGGGCACTGGTCTGTCCCGTTGTGTGGGAACCAGTTAAGCCAGCAGCACCTGCATTCAGTTAATTAGGATCAAAAAGGAGTGTTTTGGCCTTGACTAGTTTTTTTGATAAAGGGAGTGCTGTGTTCTCAAAGCGAAAACCTCTTTGAACGGTCTGCACGATAGCATGTTTTTCTCTCGTGGCTGAACGCAGCCACCACATGATGTGAGGTGAAAATGTGTGGAATCAAGGCACTGGTTTAGGACAATCCTGGGAATTCTGGTTAACTAAAAGCCAAACACCAGGTGCAGTTTACAAAGGAACCCTAATAAAAGTGGAATGCCGGAAAGATCGGTGGACAAATGCTGAAATTGAACTCTGTGTGGTGTGCAGCCTCATTTCTTTCAGTGCCCCTAATTGCCATACATTGTGGCAGGTTCAGGGATCATTCACCTTCCTCGTCTCCCCAGTTGGTGCCCTCCACCACACTAGGGCCACTGACAGCCTGGCAGAGCTGGGAGCAGCACAGGGGAGAGAGGGGGAACCTGCTGAAACAAGCACATAGCAATGATTCTCCTTTTCCAAATGTCAGCAGATTTGGAGGGGAAAGAAGTAAAGAAGTTAAAGGTGAAGATCTCCTGGGAATCTCTGATTTTGTTCCTGGAGCTCAGCTTTCGGCCCACAGCTGCGCTCCCAGGGCTGCTCTCCTCGGCAGGGACCACCCTGTAATTCACGCCGGCGGCATGTGCCAGCACTGCTTCATAAATGCAATTAAGCACCTTAATCGAGTCATTTGGGGGAGAAGAAAACTGGATAGAAAGCAACAGAAAGGAAATAAAACATTGGTGTGGAAGGGACGTACATAATACCACACACAGGATGGGGCAGGAACAAGACCAGCAGCACTGTTACTCCTGGCCCTTATCATCTCCTCTTCCAGGAACTGGTCACTCACAAAGCCAAAGGCTTTGGCCAAGAAGCCAGCGAATCCCTGCAATGGGCTCTGATGCCAAAGGAGAAGGTACCCCAGGCTCCACAGTGCCCTGGGGACCACCAGGGAGGAGGTGATGCCCACAGGAGAGGGGACAGTACCCACTCGGAGGTGGTTGTGATTGCCAACCCCTCCCTGGGAATGATGCCTTTGCTCTGTGATGGCCAGGGTGCTGCCCACTGAGGGTCCTCTCACAGTTGGAGCCTTGAGACCCCCCCAGAAGCCCCTCAGCTTTGCCTCTGCCCAGTGATGCTGCTGAGCACTCATACACAAAAAGGCTGTGGAATGGCCCTGTGCTGGATATGAAACATCCCCAGGTGAGATAAAACCTGTCAGTCAGTGCCATATCTCGGGTGGCATCGGAGCCTCGTGACTAATAGGGCTTGAAAATGCTCCGCAGGCTGGAATCCTCCTCATGCTCCCACCCCTGTTGACAAGGACTTTTCACCCAAGCTTTTGAGCAAGGTTGAATTTTTCACAAAATACGAATAGGAGCGAAAGACAAAAGTACTGGGTCTGCTCTGCCACTGGCAGGGGACCGAGTAGGGTGACAGCAGAGAGCGAGGACACGGTGACCCCAGGATGTTCCCAACCGCTGCTGGGATGCAGAGCTGGCACAGGGCCATGCCGGGGCCCAGCTCGGGGTTGGGGCTGATGCTCTGTCATTCCTTGGCCTCAGGAGCATGTGGATATTTCTGCACCCCCACAGCAGGGGGGCTGTGATGTCCCCTCAGTGCTTTTGCAGGGTGAGAAGTGTGTGAGGGGCTCTCGCAGGGAGCCAGACTCTGCTCCTCGTCTCAGAGCTGGGAAGACCCTGAGGGAAGTCGCAGGAGCGATGATCCATCATGTGCCAGTGACCCGGACGGGGATATTTTTAAGCAGGGAATAAAAATAGACTCAGGCTGACGGCGAGTACTCGCTCCCGGTGTAGCTGTCAAGGGGTCTGGGGGCTGGAGGTGGGGGGCAGGATGTACCCCAGCCCCTCACCCCCAGCCAGCCCACCCCTCACACTGCACAGTGATCACCCTGCCAGGGATGGTTTCATGGCTTGCTCTCAAGGTGGCTTTTGTGTCACTGCCTGTGCCCCAGGGACTGTCACCCTGCCCAGGCCACCCCCTTCCCCTGCAGCTGGCAGACACCAGGGTGGTGGTGTGGGGCTGCCAGTGCCCCCAGAAAATGCTGCCTGATGCACTGGGAGAGAACGCAGGCGCCGCTGGCCCCAGGACCTGGCTGGAATCAGGATTTGTTTCAGCTGAATAACTTGCTGAATCTATAAATAAACTGGGGGAAAGCAAGCGCAGAGCATGGGAGCTTCTGCCTTGCTGACCCTGCAGCACCCGAGGCAGCTGCCCCTGAATGCCACCCAGCTCCACCTCCACCACCCCCCACAACAGTGGCACCCAGGGCAACAGTGGGGACAGCAGGGACAGTGGGAAGGATGCTGCTGGGACACAGCTCCTTGCCTGAACCGGAGCTTTCTGAGCCTGGATCAGCTGCCTGCCCTCTGAGCCTTCCATGCCCTCTGTGCCCTCCTGCTCTGGCTCTCCCAGTCTGGCCCAGCATCAGGGCTCTTCTGGCTCCGGGGACCCCAACAAGGACCAATTTTTCCCTATGGGCAAACTTGGCTCTCACTCCAGTGAGATCTGGGATCCAGGAACAATCCCATGTGCTGACACCGGGTGAGGAGCAGCAGATCCTCTGTGATACAGCAGCAGCTTGGAGACATCCCCACTCCTGCCTGCCTTCCTTCTCCTCCCTCTCCTCCTCTTCACGCCTGGCTGCCCCGGCCGTCTCACTCCGCTCTCCATTTGCTTTCCCAACAGATGTTGGTGTCTCTCCTCTAACGAGCATTTTAGCGCCAGAATCTCTCTCTCCCCTTTGACTGGGGAGCAAAAAGCTTGACATCTCTCATCAGCATCCAAGTCACTCGCCCCAACACCCCGCACCCCACCACGGCTGCCAGCGCCTCCCTGCCCCTGGTGCTGCCAGAGCCACCACGGCACAGTGCCGGCACCACCATTAATGTGCTCCACGTGTTCGTGCCCCCCATGTGGCCTGTCCTTGCCTGCAGTGCCTTAGGGAGCTGCCTTTGGAAATGGTTGGGAGCTGGGGAAAAACCTCCCAGGATTTGATGGGAAATGGGGAGTAGGGTCGTTACTGAAAAAGCAGCCATGGGAAGCACCCACTTGAGCGATGACACCTCCGTTAGCACCAGTAAACCCTCAGCTGGGTGCATGGACATCCCTGTGTGCCTTGCTGGGCCCTGGTGATATTAATTATGGGCAGGAGCTGGCAGGGTGGTGAAGGTGCCATTTCCCCTGCCGTGTCCTTCACCATCCCTTTGTGTCCCCAGCACAGGAGGGCTGTGAGTGGGGCAGGAGCCAGCGATCCCAAATATCGATGGCGGCCCCGATCAATGCTATCTCCTCTTTCCATGCCTATGAGCTCATTGATTTTTTTTTTGTTGTTACCTCTGTGTTTATGTAATGTCTGAACTTTGCACAACTGAACCGTTTAATGTGCAGAAAAGAGCCCTGTTGCCATGAAAACGGACCTGCAAATGACAGCACGGATGCGGAGATATCCCTGTTTTATTGGGCCATACGGAATGGATTTTAACCTTGATAAGTCAATAACTTTTCGTACAAAAGGAACGAAAGCAGATACAGCTTTCAGAGCCTTGGATGCATTTAAAGCAGAGAGTAATGGCCCGGTTTTAATCCCTGGGAAATCTTTCTCATTCTGAGGGCCAGGCACTGCCAGGGCAGAGTGACATTTTGGGCAAAGAATTACTGTGTGCATTTGTCAGGATGAGAGATGGAGACACTCCGCGCTCCAGATTGCCAGCGCCAGTCAAAAATAATGATATTAAATTAAAGGGATATTGTCATCTGGAAGACCAGAGAATCATAGGATAGAATCATTGAATGGCCTGGGTTGAAAAGAACATACAGATCATCCAGTTCCACTCCCTGCCACGGGCAGGGACACCTCCCACTGGAACAGGTTGCTCCAAGCCCCTTCCAACCTGGCCTTGGACCCTTCCAGGGATAGAGCAGCCACAGCTTCTCTGGGCAACCTGTGCCAGGGCCTCACCACTCTCACAGGGAAGAATTTATTCTTAATACCCAGTTTAAACCTACTCTTTGTCAGTTTGAAGCCATTCCCCTTGTTCTGTCACTACGATCACGTGTTATCCCTGTTTTAGGAGCATGGCAAACTTTATGTGGGCTCCCCAGTGCCATAGGGGAAGGACTCACCCGCTGCCACCCCGGACACACTGATGCATTATTTATTTGTGCTAAAGCAGAAGGACTTTTAAAAATCTCTCTCCTCCAGCTTCCTCCCTGCAATTCAATCCCTCTGGAAGTGGCAGCGGAGCTGGTTTCACTTTGCAGAGCTCATTCATTAGCAGATTAAGGCTCTCCTTGTGTTCCCGACATCGCTGGGGGAAATTTATGTTCCGGCGAAGTATTCACGGGTTCCCTGAATCACCAAAGTGTTTCTCCTCTGTAAAGTCTTAAAAAAAAAAAAAGAAGAAAAAAGGGGTGGAAATCAGGAGGTCAGAACTGCTTAATAGTATCTCCTTAAAGGCAGTGCCAAAACACCCACCTTTTGAAGTTCGCTATTCCGGGACGGATCTCTTCCCCGGCAAAGACGCTGTCACCCTTTCAAGTCCTTGTGAGCGACTTCAGGTGGTTAAAACATTTGCTGAGAAGAATGAAAGCTCCTTTTTATATTTTTTTCCCCCCTGAATAAAAAGCAATCTTTCTTCCTGCCTTACTAATAGCTTTGATTAAATTATCTCTGAAAAAAATCTAAGTGCTGTTCACAAATCCGTAATGGTTTTATTCTTATCGCCGGCCTCTACTGCAACATGGGAAGCAGATAAATAAGCTGCAGAGAAGGTATAAAACTGCACCAGAACCTGCCAGAGAGATGAGCTGAAAATGTTTGAACTGAAACAAATGAGCAGTATGAATAGCCCTGCTCTGAGAGGGAATTTATTCAATATAATGTATTTTCACAGGGAGGATGATACGTGTTATAATTGCACAGAGGAGTCGCTCTCCTGAAAGCAGATCTAGCTATTATTTTAATTTCCCAACCTTCAGCATTTGCTGGATGGGGAGTGGTGACTGGAGCAGCTTCATGTATTCAGAGACACTGAGTCTCCCAAAATTGGTCCTGGATGGCAACTCTCCTGCCCCCTGGGGTCACAGATGCCTCGGGAGCTGCTGATGCTTCCCCGGGCAGAGGAGCTGGAAAGGCCCCATGAAGAAACCAGATCACCCCAAAAACTCCTCTAAACGCATTAAGAAGTCAGATCACCCCCAAACAGGTCAAAGATCTGTGCCAGAGGGCAGGAACCGGGGAGGAGGGAGGCAGAGAGAGGATGAGCCCTGGAGGTACACACTGGGCTGCTTTGGGGTGCTCAGTGGAGGAGAGCTGCACGTGCACATGTGGAATCATTGTGGACAGGAGTGAACAGGCTGCTGCTCTTCCCACAGACTCCTGCACTCTTGCAGCGGCAAAAGAAACCCAAACACCTGTGGCACAGGTTTTGGGGGGAAAGGAATAGTGGATTCCAGGATTTCTGTCACCAAGGGCAGCCTCAGGTGAGGCAGCATTGCTCGGACTATACATCCCACAGTATCAGGGGTGTGTATGGCCATCGCCACGGAGGTCACCAGCTGTCGGGAGTGTGAGCTCCAGCCTGGCTTTCACCCCCCGCTCGGTGCTGCTTTGGCACTTCGAGGTGCCCCCCGATGCCCCTCTGGGCCGCAGGACTACAACTCCCACATTGCTCCGCGGCTGCCCCGCGGCCCCAGACGCGCGGCGGCCCCGCGCGGTGCACGCCGGGAAGCGGAGTCCCGCCGTTCGGATTTTCCCGCGGACCCGGGGAGGAGGGAGGAGGCTCCGCCCCCCCGCAGGACGCGGCGCGGTCGCCATGGCAACGCGCCGGGGGCGGGGCCGAGCCGCGTGCGGCCGGCGGGCCCCGCGCGGGGCGCTCAGAGCCCTCAGAGCCGCCGCAGCCGCGCGCCGGGCGGGAGCCGCCACCGGGGCCGCCCCCGCCGCGCCCCGCGACCCCCGCCCCGACCGCGACCCGCGCCCGCCACCCCCGCCGACATGGAGCGCTGAGCCGCGGCCGCCTCTGCCCCCCCCCAACCCCGCGCACCCCCTCCCCACCACCACCCCCCGCCCCGCCCCGCCGGGCACCGACCGCCGCCGCACAAAGGAAGCGGGGCAGCCGCGGTGTGATGCCCCCGGGGGTCCCCGCGCCGCCCCAGCCCAGCCGCGCCGGTTGGATTTAATTTTTTTTTTTTTTTAATTTTTTTCCCCACCCCGCTTCCCCCGGGATATTTTTGTCGCTTCCCCCGCCGCCCCTCCCGCGTCGCCCCCCGCCGTGCCCGCGGGGCCGAGCGGCGGGTCCCCACGCTGGCCGCGCTCGGGGCGGGGCGGGCCGCCGGCGGGGCGCGGGGCCGGGCGGGCGCCGCCGCTGCTGCTGCGCGGCCCGGGGGGGGCGGCCCGGCGCGCCCCGCACCGCAGCGCCCGCAGCCGGCCCGGATCCAGCTCTGACGGTAACGGGGGTCCGGGCACCGGGGAGGTTTGCGGGGGAGGGGGTTACCGCAGGGGGGTCGCGGGGACCGGGGAGCTCCGCCGGCTCTCCCGGGGCGCAGCGGAGGCGGCGCCGCCGCAGCGCCGGTGCCCGGAGGTGCCTGGAGGTGTCCGCGGAGCCGCCGCCGCTGCCGGGGCCCGGCTCGCCCTTCGCTACCGGAGAGGAACGGGAACAACTTTTGGGGTCTTTTTTTGTGGTTTTGTTTTTTTTTTTTTCCCATCCAATTTTTGATTTTTTTTTATGGCTTTTTGAGTCGCCTGACTCGTAAGTGGAAATAAAATATCCACGGGTGCCTCCAGGAGGAAAGCTGAGACACTTCCAGCGGGAGCCGACCGGGAGCTGCCGCCTTTGCTGCGACCCTTTTCTGCCCCTTTTCGCCTGGAAAAAAAAGGGGTTTTCTCCTCCTTCCCGGGCAGGGAAGCGTCCGCTCCCACCGGGACACCAGAGCGGGTGGTGGCAGAGCAGGACCCCGCCATGGACCCCGCGCTGGTGTGGATCCCGCCGGTCACAAAGGAGAGGGAAGAAGGACCCACCCAGCGATGGTTTATTTAACACCCGTCTCCCGGCTGCCTCCGCCGGGTCAGGAGGCTCTGCTGGGGAAAATACTCTCTGGAAAAAGCTCAGCTGCGGAGGGAGCATCCCTGAGCATCCCTGTGGCATCTTCTGGACCATCGGCACTGGGAATAGGATTCGCCGGGGATGAGGCGTCGTGGTCCCCGAGAGCTCCTGGGCAGCACGGCTGGGCATCCACCGGGGCGGCCACTGGCTCCAGCCGGGGACAAGCGGGCTGTCCCCAGGAGAAATGAGCTGTTCCCGGTGCCAGCAGCTCAGCCCCAGCATCCCAATCCAGCTCTGGGAAAGCCATCGCATCGTGGGAATTTAATGGCTGGAAAGGCAGGGCCTGGACGCAGTGAGCCAGCGGCACGGCACAGCTCCCTGCAGGGCACGGCTGCAGCCGGGCTCGGCTCCGGCCCTGCCGGGTATTTCCGAGGAGAGGCAGCGGCAAAGTTTTCCAACCGTGCACGGTGTTTTCCAAGGGATAAATTCATTGGCATAGGGCAGTGGTTTGCCTGGCTCTGGTTGTCGGGATCTCTCTAGGGAGATTTTTGATATATATTTATGTGTGTGTGTGTGTATACATATATATATATATATATATATTTATTTCTATGTGCATCCTCCTGCTTGGGATGCTCTTGACCTGCTGGCAGCTTGGCTGGGTGGATGACAGGCTCTCATGGAGGGCAGAGTGGCTGTGGGGCACTGCGGGCATGAGGACGGAGCCACGTGGCTCCTCTCTCACTAAGGAGCGTCCCATATCTTGCTCGGGATGATTTTGTGGGATTTGGCAGTTTTACACCTTCCTGTGCTCCTGCAGAGGGTTTGACCCTCTGGTGTGCCGGGCACATGCCTCTGGTCACTGGCCAAACAAGTGGAATTGCTCTGGCGGGACCCTGGCTGGCAAAGCCCTCGCACCTGGGCTCTGGCACTGGGGGGTGAGGTGGGAGATATCCCTGGTAGAGGGCACCTGGCATGCTGGGAGGGATTCTTCTTGTTAAGGATCCATAAAACTTTGAGGAGCAGGTTCGAGGTGCCGGGAGCCGCGGTGTGAGCCGGGTGCGGTCGGGCCAGGGCTGCCGTGGTGGAAGGAGAGGGGAGCTCTCACCGCGGTGCCTTCTGCTAACCTTGTGTGTAGAGCAGGGGAAAGAAAAGCCGTTCCCTGGCTGCTGGAGCACAGCTCGTTTTCCCAGCTTCAGGAACAGTTTTCCTGCTGGGTGGTGAGTCGGTACCGGTGGGGCACGTTCTCTGTGCCGGAGCAGCGCTGGCTGCGAGCTGGGCCCCGTTTCAGCCGACTGTAGCATTAAAAATTGAAATATCTTGGTGTGAATATTTATCCCCAGGCTGGAGCAAGGAATTCCATGGAGGGAGGAGGTGGGCGGCTGCTGCCAGGCTGTACCCTGGGGACAGAGCCCTCGGGGAGGCCACATCACCTCAGTTTTTAAGCCCCTCTGGTTATCTCTTCTTTGAGCCTGAAATTCGTCCATCCCCAGCAGGCTGCAGGGGAGCCGCTTTCCTCCTGGGGCTGGTCTTCAACTGCAGGCTGCTGCCCTGCCCAGGGAAGGGCTCTGGCTCCAGGGCCGAGGGTGTCCTGGGTCCCACGACCCCGCGGTATCTGTGCCGAGCCGGGCACTCCGACCCCGCGCTGCCCCCGCGCTCCCGCCGTGTGTGCGGCATCAGTGCCGGGCGTTTGCGTCCTTGCCAGGCGGCGGAGTTAATTTTTGCCTGGAGCGGGTTTCCTGCGTGTCCTCAACTTGTGCGGGAAAATGTGCGGTGGAGCCGAGCAGCCCCGCTCCCTCTCCGGCGTGATCCTGCGGCACAGGGAGCCGTGGCCACGGGAATGTACGGTGGGAACCGGCTCGCCCCGCCACCCTCCTGCTGTCGCGGTACCACGGGCAGGGTCCTGAGCAGGGGGGATGTCGGGGTGATGGCGTTGGTGACCTTGTGGCCTCACGGCTAATTTTGGGGACAGGGCAGGCTATCCGTCCCTGTGTAAGGTCCTTTGCTGGTGGTGTCTCGTCCTGGGGTGGAGGGGCTCTGTGTGTGACCCCCCCCAAGGCTGGGGATGCTGCAGCTGGCAGGGTGGGCCGGGGGCTGCACCTGCCGGGACCCCTCTCCCGGCCCCACCGGCATCTGTGCCGCCGCATGTCCGTCTGCAGCGGGCGCATGCATGCAAAAAATAAGACATTTCTTCTTTCTCTTCTGCCTGCGCATTCCTCAAAAAGCTAATATTCATGAAAGGTAATTCAATCAAACCACGATGCCTATCAGCTAATGCAGCAAAGCTGGCGCAGGGGTGAGAATGGGAGCCAGGAACACAAAAGCCCTGTTTTATTACCTCCTGCTTGCCTGAGAATTGCTTTTCTCCCTCGAGTGAGCCGGCTAAAGCTGGCTTTATTATGTTAACCTATTTGCGTGTCAAGAGCTATTGTGCCTCTCTTTATCTGTGTTTGTATTTGCTCGATGCAGGGAATAAAAGGACGAGGCGAAAATGGATGGCTGGTCAGTGCTCCGCACTCTGGGGGCACTGATTGGTTGCTAAGTGATTTGCATCCCCGGTAATCGCTTTTATCTCGGAAGGATGTCGTGTATAATTATAAGCCTACTGACATCTTTTGAAATCTGCCTAATGGGTGTTTTTAATTTACATGGGAAGCAGGGGCTATTTGTGTTGCTCTGATTACAGGTTGGGTGAGTATATGGGCTAAAATAGAGATATTTCCATAGATGTGGGGCACCGGGAGGGATGAGGCTGGGATTTTTGGCGAGTCCCAGCTCGCCCAGGGATGGATGGAAGAGCAGAAGTCACCGTGTGTGAGTTTGGGGTTTAATCCCTCAGCCCAGTACACAGACTGGGGTGCTGCTGGTCTGTGTGCTCAGCCCCTGTGTGGGCTGGTCCTGTAGCCATCCTGTGAAATACAACAGGAGATGGGCTCCTGGCTGCAGCCAGACGTGGCTGGCTGCGGCTGTGGATTTCCAGGACCCCCCTCTGCAGCCTGGGATGAGGCACAGGGGGGCTGTCGTTGAATCCCTTGGCCTGGCCATCTGTGCCAGCACGGGGCCGATGGTGCTGACCTGGGTGGCACACAGAGCTGTGCTGATGAGGGAACAGACTGAGGTTCTGGCTCAACCCCCGGTGCAGGGAGTGCCGAGGGCTTTGCTGGACCAGGAGGTACCTATGGAACCTGTGTCTGTGGGCCTCAGAAACTGGTGGATCCTGTGGCTCCATCAGAGCCGTGGCTGGTGGGTTCACACGGCCGTGGTGGAGCCGCTGTGTTCACTCTCAGAAATAAAGCTCCTGAGCACCTGCAGTCCCGCTGCCAGCCCTGGGCACCTGCATCCAGGGGGATCCCAACTGGCTGCCCACTGGAGCCTGCTGAGGTGTTAACAGGGTTTGGGGTGTGCTCCTGGTGTTGGAGGCTTTGGAAGAGCTGTGGTGCAACTCTTGGGTGGGCAGCGGGACGTGGGTGCAGAGGAGCCGTGATGTTGGAAGCATCCTGGCAGGAGTGCCGTGCTGGCCATGCCAGCGGCATGCTCGGCTTTCCTGCTTTCTGCCTCCTTGCTGGTAAATTGTCAGAAAGGGGGAGATTTGAGATGCAGGCAGTGGGGAGACGAGAGGCCTTGGGTTCCCCCCCAGGAGACACCTCAAACACACAGAGGTCCTGACACGAGGTCGGTGCTTGTGACAGGCGCCGGGGCTGGGCAGGATAAGAGTGCGGGGCAGGTCCCAGGGGTAGGTCACCCACAGGGGCAGCTCCAGCCAGCTGCTTCCTTCCTCCTCCTCCTCCTCCTCCTCCTGCTTCCTCAGGAAAGGTCATAACTGAGCCACAAGCACGTGCCCAGCTCCCTCAGGCCGTGTGCAAGGTGACCCCATCAATTTGCAGGGCTGAGGTGGTTCTGTGGCACCGTGGGCAGTGCTGTGCTGAGCAGGGTGGGGTGCCAGGCTGGTGGGAAGCACAGGGCATGGGAAAAGTTGATATGGGGGGCGAGTGCTGGACCCCATGCCTTGGACCCTGGGGTGCTGTGCCCCCCTGCACAGGCAGCCCCATCCCATCCCACCCCGTCCTGCTGGCGAGCACCGCTATTTATGGCTGGCTGTAAACAAACTCCCAATGAAAGAAAGTTAATGACCTGAGACTGACAGGAGCCTGCTGGGAGTTTTTATAGCCCCTGGGACTCCTTTTGCTAAAGAGAGAATACATCAGCGTTTTAACCCAAAACAACGAGAGAGCCGGGTGGTGCAGGGACTGGGGGATGGCCTCAGCGTGGGGAAGTGGAGGGGCTGGTGCTGGGAGAGGAGGGGGTTTTGGTGGGGGGAACTCACTCTTAGCTCCTTGGGACTGGGATGCGCAGCCCCCTCCTCAGTAGGCGCGTCCCGGTCCCGGCATCGGGGGGCTCTCCAAGGCTTTGCCATCTGCCTCTTGTAGGTCATCTCTGCCACGCTCCAGGCAAGAGTGGGGGCTGGTTTAGCGTGGCTGGTAACCACACACTAATAAAGCCTTAATACCCTGCAGCGGGGAGATTTCGCTGTCAGAGATAAATATTCATATTGCTTTCCAATTCAGCCTTGGCTGCACGACAAGGGCGCTGTGGGGGGAGACGGGAAGGCTGCAGTGTGGGGTGCTCCCAGCACCACTGGCTGCCCTGCCTGCTCCTGCCTGCCTGCCTGTTGGGTTTGATATCGTGTCCTGGCTAATTGTGGGGTGTGAATATCATCCCTGGTGCTCTGGGATGGCAAGTGTGGCACAGGGTGCCCCTCTCACCCCACTCCCCGCCTGCTCCTTCGCCGCCGCCTCGCACGCGCAGCCTCCATCTGCACGCGACGCTTGATTTACCGAGAAGAGCTGGCAGTTAAACCTGACAAATTGAAGGCGGTTTTAAGTGGTTCAGGTTAATTAATAGTCAGGGAAGTATCAATTTTTTAAGGGATGCTCTGGGCTCGCAGGGAGAATTGGAGCTTGACTTTGCCTTTGGAAATAACACCCATCTGTGCGGGTGCCCATGAGCAGGGGGATGGAGCCTTGGGAGGGGGATGGAGCTGGGTAGGGGGTTGAGCTCAGTGCCATCACTCTGGTTCCTGTCCCAGCCTTACATTGCTGCTGATGTTTTGGACCTCGTGTGGCTGGTGCTGAGGCATTTGCCAGGATGAGGAGGGCTGGGGCCATCCTGCATGGCCCAAGCCCTGCTGCTCATCTCGGTGCCCTGTGGGGCTCTGGTTGTCCTCTCTCCTTTCACGATGACCCGCTTTGGTCTGTGCCATGGCAGCAGTGCTGGTGTGTAAACTGTGCCAGTAACCAGAGAGCTTCAGCCATAGCTACCTGTAATGGCACAGCTGGGTGGCCATGGAGGTCTGTGCTCCCATGGCAGACCTGGGGATGAGCAGCAGCATTAGTGGGACCATGGGGGTCCATCCTGGGCTGGGACTGGAAGGTGATGTGGATGAACTGGAGCAGCACCCCCTCCCCTGGGCTCCTGCGCACGTGGCCCATGTGCTCACGTGAGCTTGGGCCATGGGAATGCCAAGGGGGGCAGATTTTAAAAAGCGTCCTAATGAAAGAAGTTTAATCTCACCTACATAGAGGAGAGGTGGCTGGTCTGTGGGTCTGTGCAGCACAGGAAGCCTCTGAGCTGTGTATGATAAAGACTCCATGGCACAGGGACCTGAGAAGTGGCTGTGATGGTCTCGGCACTCCAGTGCCATGAGGTGCTCCAGGGAAGGGCACCTCCAGGCTCTCACTCAGGACCGTGTCCTGAAGTAGCTGTGAGCCTTCACTGGACCATGTGCTCTGTCTTTCCCAGCACAGACCAGGATGCAGGTGGAAGTGTGGGTTTCCAGCAGCCCTAATGCTTGGGAATATGAGAGATTAAGGTTAGTGACCATTTTTTAACTCAGTAAAGGGGAAGACAAGCTGGAGTCTGCAGTCCAGAGATATAATTAGTTCGCAGCAGTGGTGCTTTCTTGATTTAGCTTCAGAGAGCAGAACAAGACAAGGATGTTATACCCAATTAGCAATAACATACAGCCAGAGCCTCACTAGGTGAGATAACAAGCCATTTTTATAGCTCTTCTTTACAGACTTTTTTTTTTTGAAGGGGGGGGGAAGAAAGAAAGGGACCAAGTCTTTATTTCTTTTCGTCAGGGAACAATTATTAGTGAGCTCAGAAAACCCAAAGCTGAGTGATCTGTTGGCCAGCGCAGATGATAAAACAAATCAAACAGCTTGGAGCTGGGCTGAGGCCGTCTGTCCATCCATCCGGGGGAGGCAGAGCCGTGTCCCGGCAAGGACACGGACAAGGGCCCCCCACACACCGTGGATGTGTCCTGTCTGCTGCTGTGAGGGTTTATGGCACGTGGCCTGGCAGTGCTGCTTGCTGCCCTGGAGGGACCTGGTGCAGGCAGGGTGGCCATCGGTGCTGCTGGCTGTGTCCTGAGCTGTGTCCCCTGGTGGGCACATCGGTCCCCAGCTATGTGACCCTGAGCCGTGTCCCGCCTTGGGCGTGATGGGCCCCCAGCAATGCGATCCCGAGCCCCAGCAGCACTCCCGTCCCCAGAGAGGTGACCCAGCCATGTCCTCTGCTGAGCCCCGGTCAGATGGCAGCCGCCTGCCGTCTGCCAGCGCTGCTCTCCCTTTGTATTGCAGATCGATGGCCATTGATTTTTCCTCCCGTGTAAACCTGGACGGGCCGGGGCCGCGCAGGGTTTTCGTGCTCGTCTGGCTCCGTCTCTCCCGCGGCCGCGCTCGGAGCAGCCCATGCTGGGCTCCACAGCCCACCCACCTCCCTCTTGCCTCTGCAGCGACAAAACTCAAGGACATCTGAAAAAAACAGCCTTGTAAAGAGTCAAGGAAACTCGGGTTTCATTAATCAGGTTTTAATGACGGGCTCTGCTGTTTGCAGTCGCTTCCCGGGGCAGCACCCCCAGCTGGACTGGGCTGTGGCAGCTGTTTGGGGCACCCATGGGAGCAGGGTGGCCCAGTGATTCCCTCAGTGTGGGGCATCCCTGGGGATAGTCCTTAGAGGGGGCTCAGTGTAGGGACATTTTCCCTCCTGGTGGTGCCCCTTTGCAGCCACTCCTCTCCCATGGGGCAGAGGCAGAGTAGGGGACAAGGGGTTGCTGTACCCTCCCTGTCCTTTCTATCCCCTTGCCAGAGTTTTACAGCCTGACAGGAGTGTTCCCTCCCGCGGGGGAGCTCTGGCTTCATGGGACCCCTCGGATCCATCCCACCGCACCCTCAGCCCACCATGGGGAAGCATCTCCCCCATGTGACGGGGACAGGGCGGGGGACATCCCCGCTTGTCCCCAGCAGCTGCAGAGCTGCTCTCCGGACTATTAACACCCTGCAATGATCATCAGCTCTCGTCGTAATCATTAAGACTATTAGAAAGAAATGTTGGCTCGCAGCTCGTGTCAGACTTTCCGTTCTGCTTTGCAAACGTGCACAATTAATGCCAATCAGGCGGGGGAGGCAGCCAGCTCGGATCCCGGCTGCTCCCAATCCCGGCTGTCAGCTCTCCCCATCCCGCCTGGTACATTTTCATACAATTGCTACAAACATCTGAGGGAAACTCCGCGTTCTTCGGCAGCGCTGAGTATTGTTCTCTGTTCCTTTTAATTACTCGGCATTCAGCAGCTCATCCGGCCCCGGATCGGTGGGGAAAGCAGGGATTTGTAAAACAAATATAGAAATTTGGAGACATGCCTTATTTTCCCATTTGGTGGCTACATGAGGTTGTCTATGGCTAAATAAGAAAAACCTGTTTAATTTTTCTTTGTCTTTTCCTTCCCCCTCCCCTCCAATGTTGCTTTTTCCCTTTAAGGCACAGTCTGGTCCCTGTCCCTCAGGGAACCCCAAAAGCAGGGTGAGCTTGGGACAAGGGGGGAAAAGAGCCGGAATTACTTGGCCGGATGGTGGTATAATCCTCGTTACAAAAGTACACATCAATTATAAGAATTCCTACAGTAATCTTGGAAATCTATCTTTTCTGCTGAACCAGCTCATTAAAGAGCACCATTCATTTCCATCTCTCCGGGTGAGAAGGGTTTAAATCTCCAGAGCTTTGTATTACCAAATAGACTGAGGGTGATGGACTCGTGTTAAATATTAAAAGGAAGGAGTTGATTTTTATTTTTTTTTCCCCTTTTTTCCCCTCCTTCCCCCAGACTGGCAGCCAGATGAAGTGTACTGTAAGGAGAGGAGGGTGGGGGGTCCCTGCCACGAGTACTTTCCCCAGCTGTCGGTAGGTGACACGGGGCTGTGCTCAATGAGTGCATCTGAGGACCCCCCTCACTTCCCCTCGCCCAGGGACCCCCACCAGCGCCAAGGGAGAAGGGAGGGAGGTTTCCCCAGGCCACCCTGGCAAGCCCCTGAGCCTGCGCCTGACCCGGCCGTGGCACAGGCAGGGCTTTTGTGTGCGGGCAGGGCAGCGGCGGCCGTGGGGCGAGGGACGGGCACAGAGCCCCTTTGTGTGCAGCTGCGAGCAGGGCAGCAGTGACAGAGCAGGATATGGAGATACCAACCTGCCATGGGGATGGGGAGTTGGTACCCAGGCATGAGGGGAGGGTAGCCAGGGATGGGGGAGCTGGACCCGGGGATGGGGAGCAGCGCCCGGCCGGAGTCGAGGGCGGCGCAGGGCGATGTGTGCACTGCGCCGAGGCTCTGTGCAAACATGCTAATTTGTTTTCTTTCTTGCCTCGCCTTTCAGGGTAATTGGTTGCATTTGAAGCCTTTGTGAAAGCCTTTGATTATAGTAATTTCAGCAGCACGATCTACCCTGGATTCCTTCGTCAGATTCTTTCACAGCTCAGGCACTCGGGGCTGTAATTATGGAGCGGCGCACGCCCGACTGCCACAGCCGGGGCACCACGGTGCTGCCACCGTGGCTGTGGGGGCACAGGGACCTGTCACTGCGGGGGGCAATTGAGCGCCCAGGATGGGGCAGGAGGGAGCCAGGATGGGGCAGGAGCTATGATGGGGAGCTTTGGTCTCTGCCGTGTTGAGTTTGTTTTGTCTCAGCTGGAGATGTGGGTGCTGCAGGTGTCCAAGGTGTGGATGCCCATGCTGAGGTGGGGTCCAGGGTGCTTTTAATTGCTACCCAGGAGGTCTTCCTGGAGCAACTTGGCTTTTCTCATGGTTTGATCCCATGTCCCTGCTGTGGCTGGGACCAAAAGTCCCTGACCATCTGTGATGTGATGGTGGGCAACTCAGTGGGCTCATCTCTCCAGCCCCTCTTCCCCATCCACGTGCAGGATGAAGGCATGGCACGATTGTGTCGGAGGAGTGAGGTTTTATTTGAGGAACTGGTACCACACCAGAGGGGGCACGTCCGTACCGGCGGGTCCTGCTCCCGCGCTGCACGCTGGCCCTGCCAGGACCCCGGTGCACACAGCCAGGGCTGAGCTCTGCCAAAAACACCGCTGGCGCCAAGTGGGGCCCTGACCTTTGCTAACGGGGCCACTCCCCCCCTCGCTGCTGGCATTTCATTCCCAGTCCCACATAATGACCTTCTCGGCAGTGCCGTGCCAGCGTCTGCCACTTCCAATTACCCACGGCTGCTCAGCGCCCGGCGCAGCACGCGGGGCTCCTTCCTCCCCGCCAGGATGGCAGCAGTTACGGGGCATGTTGCACTGTGATCCTCCACCCTTGTGGCTCGGGCACCCTCAGGGACCCCCCGGCACTGCCCAGGGTTCCAAGTCCCTGGCCCAGGGCGCTGGAGTTGCGTGGCTTTCCAGAATCATTATTAACCTGTTCGAGAGCTGTTCCTGCTCACAGCGAAAATAGATCTTTAATCTCTGCCCAAAATAGCTCATTTGATGAGAGGCCTCCTTAAAGCTGACACATAAATTTAACCAGGCCGCCCGAGCCCTGTGCGGGGACGTCTGCAAATGCTCAACAGCACTTGAATTGTTGGGGTTTTTTTTAATTCCATCATTACGGACACATCTGATACCATATTTCTTCCATCCAGCAGGGTCATTTGCACTGCTCAGGAGGTGATTTGCTGTGCCCTGTCCCAGTCCCCCTGGCCCTGCTCATAAGCCAAAGGTTATTTTGGGGTATTTTTTGATGTTGATTTTATTGAACAGTCTAAGGGGTTTCTTCTTGGAGCAGCCACAGGAGTAGAAACCTCAGTTCTGAGTGGGATGGGAGAGACTTAGATGCTGCCCTAAGATGCCAGCAGCGAGGGGATGCTCTGTCCAACTCTGGTGCCACTCTGTCCCTGGCTGTGTGCCTTGGCTGGTGGGCTCCGTGCCATCCTGGTGTCACAGCAGCCCAAAAAAAGCATCATTCCCCTGGCAGCAAAATGTTAGCTCTGTAAGTAAAGGCGGGCTCTGGGGAAGTGGGAAATGGGGATGCTCAGTGTGTCACAGCTCTGCTTAGTGCCGGGTCCCAGGCTCACCCGGCATCTTCCCAGCATCTCCACAGGGTACGGGCTGGGAGAAGCCACTTGGCTGGTCTGGGTCACTCCCCCAGCCCCCCACTTCCCCACCACCCCAGTGAGATCCTGAGCAGCAAAATAATCACTTCCAGCATCATTATCCGTTGCAAACCCCAGCTTCCAATTTTAATCAGAGGAGCTGGTGTTGCTTTAAGATCTGCGGGTTTTAAAGATCACAAGAGGGGTTAGAGAAAATTACCCTTGACTCTTACATGCTAATGTAATCTCTAACCAGATCTGCAGCACTGCAGCTAAAATTGCTTTTTAGATTAACATTTAATTATTAACAGGGCCCCCTGAAAGGCCTGGGGCTGGAGCACGCGGAGGGGAGCGGATTATCCGGGTGGGATGGAGCGGCGGGCGGGCGAGGGAAGGTCATGGGGCGGCCGGCAGCACTGCCTGTGCCTCGTGGCACCCTCAGTGGCAAACTTTGGGCTTAATTTTATCTGGTGCTCGCCATGGTTTATGGTGGAGTGACCTTTCTGTGCTCACCCACTGTAGGGCTGAGCTTTGGCATCACTCGCCGAGCGCTGCATCCCCTCCACCCTAAATCTGGATGGGATATTGGCATGAGCTGGCACGGCAGCTGCTGGTACCACCATGGTGCCAGTAGGCAGCACCAGCCAGAATCCTGCTCACCCTGCAATGCGATGGGATGGGCACCCACTGCGTGCAGAGGGGAAGCCTTCCTCCTCTGGCACCTCCTCACCCTTGCAGGGTGCCATTGGCTGGGAAACCAGTGTCTGTGGGGACCAGGGATGGTGGCAGTGGCTGTGCCAGGGCTGCTGTGGGGGTAACACCAATGTCCCAGTGCTGCTGCAGAGGTGGCACCAATGTCCCTAGGGTTGCAGGGAAGGGGAGCACCCTGGAGGGGCAGTGGGATTCTCCTCCGTCCGTGGAGGGACAAGGGGCAGGGGTGTCCCTGGTCATGGTGAGTAGCCCTGGCACTGCAGTGGGTGTGTCTGTTTTACTTGGCACACCAGGGACCAGTGAGGGCTTTTCTTCATTTCCCTGGTTGCTACCAGCCTTGGCCTGGCTCCCATGCTGTCCGTCTGTCTGTTGGGTGCTGTCAGGAGCCTCCTGTGCCTCTCCCAGCCAGGGTGACCCCATCACCTCCTTTTCTTGTGCCCAACCCAGCACTGACTTTTAATAGCCAGGGGGGACATGGCAGTGGCATGACTCAAAACAGCTTTGCAGCAGCCCTGTTCATCCCCTCCTTCCTCTCCTAACCCCAAAAACTCCCTTTTAATGGGATTACACTTCAGTGGTGCCCAGGGAAGGATGCGGACATGTTGCAGCAGAGCCTGGATGGTGACCAAGACCTTGTCCCTCACCATCCCTGCCCTGTCTGCTGCCCTCCATTGCCCAGCAACTGCACAGGCCCACTTCAGGCTGAGACTTCAAAAGTTCCTTTTTCTTTTCTCCCCCTCCCGTCACATTTTCTTTTATCTAAATCCTCGCCTGCGAAAGCCTCTATCGACAGCTGCGCTGGCCTTATCTCGCCGGAGGGACCTTCGCAGGGCTCTCGGAGGAGATAAGCCCGACTTATCAGCCACTGATGTCAGAGGAGGTGCCAAACCCTCCCGTCACTGGGGCTTTAGACATAGAGGGTGGTGTTTTTTATTAAAGTCACGAAGACCTTGGGCTTATAAATAGTGTGATGTCGAGATGGATTAGCCGGGTGTGGGGTGGGAAGGAGTGGTGGGAGAGGGGAAGGATGGACTTGTGGCTGCCCCATCCCTGGAATTGTTCAAGGCCAGGTTGGACAGGGCTTGGAGCAACCTGGTCGAGTGGAAGGTGTCCCTGCCCATGGTGGAATGGGATGAACTTTAAGGTCCCTCCCAACACAAGCCATTCTGAGATTCTAGATGGTGACGGGGTTGTGGGATGTGGGGTTAGGGCTCCTGGGGGACCCTGCTCCAGGTGTCCACAAGAGACTTTGCTTCTGGTGGGAGTGTCTTGCCATGTACAGTGGTGCTGGCTGGATGATGGTGGATCCACAGCCTGGGCAGAGGCCATGGGGATTCGGGGCGTTCCGGCAAAACTGCTGAGTGTTGCCTTTCCTGCCACGAAAAAGCCAGAGCAGCTTGAACTAAATCGGATCCTGCTGATTGGAATTAGTTCAAATGCAGATGGAGCTAACTAAGCCGGCGCTAAGCGTTGGACAGCCCAGCGCCCAATTCCCATCAGCTGATTCAGGGGCTTTTCTGAGCGGCATTAACGAAATGCCACCATGGCACAGATGCCCATTGTGCCGGGCACCCACCCTCCCGCCCACGGGCGCTCTGGGAGCTTGGGGCACCCAGCAGGGTGCCAGGGTGGACAGATGGATGGTGTTGTGGCACCGGAGCCCTCGTGGTTCTGAGCGTGCCCGTGAAGTGCAACATAGCTGTCGGAAAAATCACCTCCCCTGCGAGACACCGGGAGACGGGGGCAGAGGCGGGGTCTGAATTAATCGGTGGCTTTATTCAGTTTGGCAGGTGGCTCCTGCATCTCAGCAATGCTCCATGGGCAGGGCTGGGATGGCTCCAGGAGGGTGCTGGACTGTGTATGGCAGTGGTGGTGACAACTTGTGCCAGCATGGGAGTGTCCCCAGGGACCTGCATTGCTGGGCCCCAGAGTCAAGGGTGCCTTCAGCTACTGTGACAGGTCACCAGCATCTCCCCGGACCGGGGCTGCATCCGTGCCCTCCCTGTGCCAGCACATGGTTTTGGTGACCCCCTGGGTGCTTTCCCCTTGCCTTCCCTGTGCTGGCACATGGATTCAGTGATCCCCTGAGTGCGTTCTCCTTCCTCTCAGCTGTTTGCCCCAGGGACCATCAGGGACCTGATCCTCATCCAGCAATGGCACAAGCCGCCCACGACGCCTGTGTCTGCCAGGGACACGGGTCAATGTCCCCGTGAGGAGCTGCCTCTCCGCAGGGAGGAGGTGACGTCCATTGCTAATCGGCCAGATGGTGACACCCGGCGGGACGCCAGCCCTGAGGTCACCGCAGAGCTGGGGCTCAGGTACGGCAGGAGCCGGTGCCATCATCCATCCCCCGCATGGCCCTGAGTGCCCTGACCTGGGTCCACCCCGCAGGGACAGGGATGGGGACAGGACAGGGTCAGGCAGCTCCCAGCAAGGAAAATCCAGGCGGTGGGCGCGTGCTGGGGGAGCTGAGGCACCAGGAGCGGGGCTGCGTAATGAACCCCGAGTCCCGGTGGGGAGAGGCGAGCTCCTGGCAGTCAAGTGTGCTCAGGCTCTGAATAAGAAGCACTTCATTCTCTTTTCAAACTGTATAATTTCTGCCTGATTGTAATGGCATATTTTAAAATTACCAGAAATCGAAGCCAGAAAATGGATACGGCTGCTTTTACTGCGAGCTGCGTTAACAAAGGATATGTAATGCATGAAATAAAAACACCTCCCTGCCCCCCTCCTTTTTTTTTTTAAGACAGTAATAGGAGAAAATTGGTTTTGAAACTGAATAAAAGTCCCTTTCAGAGGAAATCATTTCTTTCAGGGTACCTTTGCTGAAAGTAAAATAGTGAATAATGAAAGGTGGTTACATGATTGTCTTTCATTTAGAGAGCACGAGGACAGATGGAATCTGGGAGAAATGCACGATTGGAATAATTGCATGGTAACAAGGCGCTTGTTGTGAAATTAGTATCTTAAGAAAGTAGTGAAAAAGGCTTTTACTCATGAATACTTCATTATTAGAAGAAAACAGCACAATTTGGGTTCTCCAGACACCTGCTCGGTATTAGATTACTTCCTCCTCCCCTCCTCCTCCTCACACCTTTTGCCGATGAGTCTCCATGCCACCAGTTTGCTGGGGGGGATGGGGTGAGACCGCAGCCCCATGAGCAGAGCCCAGCCAAGGGACAGATGCCCTGCGTGGATCCTGTTCCAAGGACAATCCCAGAGCCTGGGAGCCCCTGCCTGTGGGAGCAAGGGCAGGTACCGTCTGCGCCCGTTATGGCTGTGAAGGGCTTCCAAAGGGTGACATTTAAACCAGTGGAGCACAGAGAGCCCCGGGCATGGCTCTGGGATTATCCTTTCCTGCTTTGCTTCTTGGTGGTGATGGTCATGGGCTCTGCCAGCACCTGCCCGAGGCCACCACATGCCTGAGGCCACCACATTGCTCCCCTGCACGGCAGTGCCAGCACCTCTCGCCAACACTGGGACATGTGGGAAACATCCTGGGTGGCTGCAGGAGGTCACAATTCCCCCACAACAGAGAAGATGAAGTGATGTACTCAGCAGCGACACCCATCCGTGACATCCAGTTGTGACCCCCGGCCATCCATAAGCGTTCAGCTGGAGAACGATGGCTCAAGAGCTGTGACACCGTGGATGGGCACCACTGCCTGTTTTCCTGCTGCTCCCACCCACATCTCCCTGCCCTGTCCAAGTGGGAATATCTCTCCCCGCGCCAGCCGGAGTAGTGGGAGGGTGTCAGCAGCAACTGGTTATAACTCACAGCCTCGCGGCGGCTGGTGAAGGACGTACAGTGAGCAGCGCGGTGGCGGCGGTGACTTTGGCCTGACCCCTCCAGCTTTTGTCGAGCAGATTTTGATGCCAGCTGGGAGCTGGCGACAGATCCCAGGACCCCGAGTGGGATGTTAACACTGTCTTTCCCCAGCCTTGGCCGGGGTCGCTCTGTGCCGGGAGGTGCTGGCTGGCACGCTGACAGAGCAGTCTGGCGCTGCTGGAGCACGGTGCTGTGGGGATGCCCCAGCTCTGCCCCCTTCCCAGTGGGAAGAGCGGAAAGCTCTGCAGGCAGCACAGATCACCCACTGAGACCTTCATATTTCTTTTATATACATTCCTATTTCTTTCAGGCTCTCTGAGTTAGTTATTGATCTCCAGAGGAGCAAAGGGCACTTGAGTGCTGTGGAGATCCTGCCGCTGGCTCTGCTGGGTGGGCACAGAGTGGTGGCAGCGAGGTGAGCAGGTCCCCTCCCTCACCCATGTCTCTCCTCTCTCACAGGGTGCGGGGCGGCAGCGCCCGCCAGGAAACCCAGACCATGCTGGCCTGCCTGCAGAGGACCCAGAACCCCCCAGCCCAACACCTCCCCTGCCCCAACAAGGCGCTGGAGCCGCGCAAGTGTAAGTGCCTGGGGGGGTGGGCGCCCGCTTTGATGCTGTTTCCCTTATTGAAAAAGACATTTATTTAACCGATAATTAAAAAGAGCAGGAGAAGCGGGAAGGAGGGGGGGAGGAAGGAGCCAAGATAAGCAAATTAAATTGGGTTGCTGTGGTTGATAAGTCCAACTTCAGCAAATGTTGCAGAGCTGCCTGGGAAGCGTGGCAGCGGCGGCAGCAGTGGATGGTGCCATCGCCAGCCCACAGCCCCCTAAACCTCCCCAGCCCTTCCCCCCCTAATTACTTTCCCCATTTTGCTGCAGCTCGCCTTCCCCAGGAGCTGGCCTTTCAGATAAGCTGTAAACTAGTTACATTAAAATGGGATCCAAAAGGTCACTCCAGCAAAGCACCTGTCTCTCCCAGCCTTTGTCTCTCAATCCAAACCGTGATTAAATGTATATTTAATGAGCCTGCTTTAGGCAGGCGTGTTTGACCTCCCCGGCTGGGAAAGACGCATTAAGATTCTCAAGTGATGAATGTGTGTTTTAAAGAGGGGAGTGGATATTTTTCTGCTGGTCTCAGTTGGATTTTTAAACATTGCCGGCTGAAGACAAATCAGCTGCTAAAGCTCTGCTTGTTAGGCTGTGACAGCCCCCGGGCGTTTGTTTAATGAGCTGGATTTTCCTGGAGACTTTTTTTTCCCTCTACCTGGGCACCCCGACGCAGCTGAGCGAGCCTGGCACGGGGTTTGGGTGATGCTTTGCCACTGTGGGGACCCCTGGCATCACTCTGATGGGGCATGGATCACACTGCCAACCAGGAGGGTTATTTATTCCTGGAAGTTATTTTGTCCCTGGAAGTTATTTTATCCCTGAAAGTTACCCCTGGAAGTGTTCAAGGCTAGGTTGGATAGGGCTGGAAGCAACCTGGTCTAGTGAAAGGTGTCCCTGCCCATGGCAGGGAAGTGGAACTGGGTGGTCTTTAAGGTCCCTTCCAACCCAAACTGTTCTGGATTCCATGATTTTTTGTGTAAAGCTCCCCAATATCCAGCACAGGGAACAGGACACCCAGTCCAGAGGTGGGGTGATGGGCACCCACATGTCACAGGCGAGGAAGCAGCTTTCACTGCATCAGAGCACTTGGTGCTTCCCAGGTCTCCTCCTTTTTAGTGTCTGGAAGGAAAATGTGTGTTGCTCTTGTAAAATTATTCCCAGTCCATCATACCTGAGCATCATGAGATGTCCAGCTCCTGGAGCACCTCATTGCGAAGGGATAATTAGCTCAGCCACACCCACACAGTCCAAGACCTGTGGGCAGGATGAGCCTGGCAGGATTTGCTGGAGACTGGAGGTGTTCAGCACTGAATATATTGGTGTTGAGCTGGTGTGATGCTGAGGTCAGGATACACCTGCTGGTCCCTGCAGCATTCCCTGGATACAGCTCAGCGCTGGGGACCATCTCGACTCATGGAGTGAGGCCCAGGGGCACTCTCTTACCATGGAGTTGGTGCTTTCCAGCGTTTCCCACTCTGCCATGATGCTGAAGTAAGGAGGTTTAGGAAGTAGGAGCCCAGAGGTGCTGTCACCACATGGCAAGACACTGTGGGGAGAGCTGCTCTTGGATGCAGCTGCGTGTGTCCTGGGAGACTCCCAGCCCCAGAGTTCTGGAGGTCCTGGAGCTGCGCCGGTGGGATGAGGGCAGATAGCAGCGGTCTGGCCCCACGCTGGACCCTGGCAGGCTCAGGGTACCAAGGACACAGAGTTTTTGACTGGTCTCACCCATCCCTCGGGCTGGACTGTGCTCACCCTGTGTCCCCTGGGGTGGGCAGCAGGGCTGAGCTCCCCTCCAGACCTCCACGCCGCACTCGCCGCCGGCCTCCACCAGCCAGGTCACCTTAATCAAAGTTTAGCTGCCCGTATGTTTCCGCTCATTATGGGCCAATCCGGCCCGTCTCGCTGCTCCCTGCCTCCCACCAGCACAAATTAAATTGCAGGTGACATCCAGGGCCACGCATCTGGCTTGGAATACAATTTTCCCTTCTTTATTTATGGCACCTGCGGTGAGCGCGGTGCGGAGGGGCCGGAGAGCAGGCACGGGGCCGAGCCTCCGGGACGCCCGTGTAGGTAATCGACACAGAGAGCGTTCTCTTAAAACCAGGCGCAATTTAGAAGTGCCTCTGATTACTTAATTTGCTCCTGAGTATCTCAGTAATTATCTTTATGGGTCTTATTTCTGTCCTCTGGCATTGTTTCTGTCGATATTAAATGAGTCTGGCTCTCGGCACATTGGCTGTCTGGCCCGGCACCACTGTGAAATCCTATTATCCTGCCCGTGCTGCTGATTAATTTTGATATTAATTTCACGTAAAAGGTGAGCTGACTAATTTTCCTGCCCGTGCAGGGAGCTCCCAGCCCAATGCCTTTGCCCCCCAGTTCTACCCCTTGCCTCTCCTGCTAATTGTCATCCCCCTGTCTCCGTGCCCCCCGCACCGATGCGGCCGCATTCCAGTGGGCTTGGAGCATCCCACGAAATCCATCCTGGTAAAGCTGGAGGTGACTTTGCTGCTGTGCTCACCGTTGCCAGCCAGTATTCCCAGGGCTGTTCCACAGGCCCTAGCCCAGCATGCTGGCATTACATCCTCAAGGAGGAGGATGCAGGAGGGTGCCAGAGCCCTCACAGCCCTGCCTGTGCCTCCCGCCTCCAGCCGAGGAGCAGGAGCCTGTGGAGAAGCATCATCCTCAGGAAAATATCACGTCCAATTAACTGCAGCAGCCTGGTCCTTTTTGATTTTATTCTGGGTGCATTACAGGAATCCTGAGCTTTATTTAAATTATAAATCAAATAATACCCCTCTCAGCTTGGCCAAACTCTTTGCTGCTCCTGTTCTCGGCAGTAACGGAGCGGTGACTGGTATTTAATTAAATGTTACAGCCCCAGGCTGGCTGGAGGAGGGGGGCAGGATGTGTATCCCCCTAAGGGGCTGGGATCCATAGGGAGCTGGGAGCCAGGGCAAGCTCATAGAGCTCCCTCCATGCTAACCTCAGGAGCATCCTCTATGGCCTACAAGAAAGATGGAGAGAGACTTTTTACAAGAGCATGGAGGGACAGGAGAAGGGGGAATGGCTTCAAACTGACAGAGGGTAGCGTTAGATGGAATACTAGGAGGAAATTCTTCCCTGTGAGGGTGGTTAGGCCCTGGCACAGGTTGCCCAGACAAGCTGTGGCTGCCCCATCCCTGGAAATGTCCAAGGCCAGGTTGGACAGAGCTTGGAGCAATCTGGTCTAGTGGAAGATGTCTCTGCCCATGGCAGGGGGTTGAATGGGATGATCTTTAAGGTCCCTTCCAACCCATGCCACTCCATGATTCTTTCACTGTGCACATCCTCCTGTGGGACCTGTCACCTCAGCCCTGTTGGGACAGTGTCATAAATGGCTCTCTGGGGATGGCATGAGCCCTCTCGAGGTCTGTCTTGGTATTAAAACACTAATGAGAAGGGATGGTCCTTATGAGAGGTGATGGCCAGGTCTCAGCAAGTGGAGACCCAGCTCTGGGATCACCTACACCTCTCCCTGCTCACCCATAGGGACTCTCATCAGTGATAAACTTGTTTAATTACACATGGGATGAAGGCCTGTTTAATGGCTCCTCGTTACCCAATTCTGCTCATTCCAAGGGCATTTTCATTAGAGTGGCTGCAGCGAGGCTCTGCTCATGTACACACCCATAAAATATCATTTTAATTTCATGAGGGGTTACACATGAGTGAAGTAAGATTAATTCTTTCATTTTCACTTTCTGGAAGGGATCGGTTAATGATGGTTCTGTGTATTTATGTACGTGCCATAAAAAGGAGTTCAATTAACTGCTGGGCCCAAAATGTGCTGTTGACTTGCACTTTCCCTGCCAGGAATCGCTGCAAAAACACTTTTCCATTGGTCACGTGCATGGTGGGGATGGAGGGTGAGGGGGGGCTGCTCAGTGCCCATCTCTCACCAGATCAGAGCCCTGGATTTTGGGTGGGCTTGGCTAGTAACACCCTGGCACACGAGGGGGTTTTGCTTTTTGTCCAAACTTCCCAGGATCACACCGGTCCATCAGCCACAGAGCAGGTTGCTGGGCACTGGCAGACCCCAGAATGGGGCACTCTGCGTTGGGGGCACCCACCCTGCTCCCCTCAGCAGGTGCAAAGCCTGTGTCTTAAATTAATTCCAACACTAATTGGCTGTGGCTGAGTGGGCAGAGGGGCCGGGGGGCAGCTGGGAGGAGCTGCAGGACTGCTGGGGGTGGTGGGATCCCCTCCTGGTCGCAGGGTCCCCTCAGTGACTGTGTGGTGAGATGTCATTGGATTGGCATCAGGGCTGTGTTGGGTGTCAAAGGGTGGCACTGGGGCAGCATTGGGATGGCATTGGCATGGCGTTGTGTTGGACTGGCCTCGGGATGGCATTGGGGTGGACTCAGGGCTCTGTTGGCTTCAGATGAGTGGCACTGGAATGGCTCTGGCATGGCAGTTGTGTTGGGGTGGCCTCAGGGTGTCTTTGGAGTGGCATCAGGGCTGTGCTGGGGCAGTGTCAGGTGACATATAGGTGGCATTGGGGCAGTATTGTGGCAGCATTATGGTGGTGTTGGGGTGGCATCTGGGTGTCATGAGGGTGGCATTGGGGTGGCACTGGGGCATCCTCATGGCCATGACGGCCCCCTTCCTGCACCACTGGCCTTTGCTGTGCCGACGTGGTGGCTGCAGTGGCCAATGGTGGCCATGATGGCACGGTGGCTGCGGTGGCACGGTGGCTGTGGTGGCTGCGGTGGCACAGTGGCTGCGGTGGCCGGTGCACTGTGCACGGCACCGCGCTAATACCTCGTGGAGGAGACAAATGGGAAGTGACACGTGTGTGTGTAGACGGGTATTTGTGGTGACGCTTTGACTGCAGATAATAAAGTGCTCGCCCTGAGGTGATCCAATTCAGCAGCCGCCTCGGCAGAGCCGCGCGCCGACGAGGGGGAGAAGAAAGGGGAGGAAGAAAGGCCCGTCTGAAATGACATGTCAGCCTAAAAAGGGAACGTGTTAACGGATGAATATCTGGGGACGGCGAAGCCCGGCGCTTCCCTTTGTGCTTTGTCATGAATTTTGTTGTCTTTGCAGATTCCGGCGCTGCCGCGCGGGGTTTGCCACCTACGGTTATTCGGATGGATTTCTTCCACTATTATTTCTGTAGTTGGTTTAATTTGAGCCCCCGGAGCCAGGGTGTGTTTGTCTCAGCTCCTGGCACCGGGGATGCTCTGTGCTGGGATTTGGGGGGTCCCACAGTGGGGACTCTGCAGTGATTTTGGGGACAGTGCAGTGGTGCTGAGGGTGCTGGTCATGGTGCCTGCGGTCCCTGCACTTGGGGGGGGCTCTGGGGACCCCCCACTGCGTCCGCCGTGGCCTCTGTGCCACCCATCCTGGGGTCACTGTCACCATAGAAACCATGGCACAGCACAGGGTGGGAGAGCCACGGCGATGTGACAGCAGCCCAACCTGCCCAGTGTGGCATGGGGGGCACAGTACCGGTGGTCCCTGCACCGAATAGCATTCCAAAAACAGCATGGGGGACTCAGAGGACCTGTGATTGCTCTGCCCCATGCTGCACCCCCATGCCCAGGTCACCCTGGGTCTGGGCAGGGTAGCACCGCCAGCCACCTGTCAGCTCCACTTGGACCCCCCTGGGATTTGCCCTCCCCTTGACCAGGGGTCACTGGCCCCAACACCCAACTCCTGGCCCTGGCTGTGCCAGGCTCTGCCCTCCAGACCCGCAGTGCAGCCAGTTCCTGCCCAAGCAGCTTTGCCACCTGGGGCTCAGACCCAAACTTGAAGGACTGTGCTGATTTGTTAAATGTAGCAGCTTTTGTTTGTTTTCTTCCAAGTGTTTTCTGAATATTGAGGTTTCTTCCAAGTGTTTTGCAAATATTTAGGGTTTAGCTCTTACAAAATCTGTTCCCAGTGTGGCAGGCAGAGAAAAAGGGGATTTTTGATGCTTTTTGAAGCTTTGAAAGCGTTGGGATCTCCTTGCTGCAAGAGGAAGAGGGATCCTGGTCCCAAAGCTGGGGATGAACTCTCGCCTCTCGCAGAATTTAATTCATTTGGAGGCTGCAGCACTATTATTTTTTAATAAGAGCCATTGGCACGTCTGCTCAGGTCCCCAGCATAATCCTGCCTCCCCCGGCATCGCTCCCCTTCCCACCCCCTCCTGCCCCTGTGCAAATTAAAAATCCTGCCTAATTGCTGCCCTTCTGCCCTGCTGGCTCTGGGAGGCCAGGCAGGAGCAAACCACAGGCTCAGGACTGGTAATGTCAGCACTTTCCTGGAAGAGGGGCAGGGCAGGATGGGGAGGGAGGGCAAGGGTGGGAAGAGGGAGGGCGAGAATGGGAAGAGTGAGGGCGAGGATGGGAAGAGGGAGGGCGAGGAAGAGAAGGGATGGTGAGGGTGAGGAGGGAGGGCAAGGTTTGGCAGGATTCTCAGGGCTCCCACGAAATGCCCCTTCACAGGGTGAATGTGTCGATGGGACCACATGAAGGCAGAGCAGGGGCAGATGCTTTTCTTCGGCTGCTGTCACATTTCACCCACTTTTCGGAGCTGAGCCCTCCATTGATGATTTTTTCCCATCTGTAAAAGGGTGGAAAACATTTTCCTTTGGGACCAGAGGAAGGCAAGGCCCGTGTGCAGCTCCAGGGAGCTTCCAGCCACACGTCGCCGTCGGCAGCTTTATAAAGATTTCCTGCTGAGATTAGTTCTTTCATTTATTGCAAAATATTGTAGTGCTTTCGATGTGTAAAAATAAGGATTGTCCCATCTTATCTCAAAAGGAATGGAGGGGAGGGAGGGAGCAGTGAGTGTCTGTGCTGCTGTTAACCAGTGAGGTGCCATGTGCTGCCGCCACATTCCCACTTGGCTTCTCCTCATGAAATCCGTGCTGGTGGTGATCCCTGGGATGTTCCCCCTGTGCACCCCATGTCCTGCTCCCTGTCCTCTTCCAGAGGCAGGCGACTGCCTGACAGTGCAGTGCCTCCTGCAGCATCATGGCCTGGAAATTAAAGGCACAAATTGCCAGTGCCTGCACTTGCCCTCCTCCAGGGAAGAGAGAGCCCAGCCAGGAATGCTGTCCCCCACCAGGCTGGGGAACACAAACAGGTTGTGGGAACAGCATGGAGCATCCTTTCTGGTGCTGGGTGTCCATCGTGTCCTTCCTGGTCCTGAGCATCCTTCCCAGTGTCAAGTGTCCTTCCTGGTGCTGAGCATTGGTCCTGTCCTTCCTGGTCCTAAACATCCTTCCTGGTTGTGAGCATCCTTCCCATTACCAAGTGTCCTTCACTGTACTGAGGATCCTTCCTGTTGCTAAGCATCCTTCCTTGTGTTGAGCATCCATCCTATCCTTCTTGATACTGAGCATCCTTCCTGGTCCTGAGCATCCTTCCTGGTGCCATTTTGATCCCACAACTGCTTTAACCGTGATTACCAGAGCTGGAGCCAGATGCTGCTGCTCCGTGAGCTCTCTGGTGCCGGATTGCTTCCTGACTGACAGCTGAGCAGCCCCGTCAGGTCTGTCACTGCTGTGGAGCCCGGCCCCAAGGGCCAAAATTTAGGGCTGTGCTTTTAACCCAGCCTCGCTCCCCACTTTGTACTGCTTTAGGGCCTTTAAAGAGTATGGTTAAAAGCAGAATAAATTAGGGGGGCCTGGCAGGGTTAATTAGGGGAGCCTGACAGGGCAATTAGGGGGGCCAAGCAGCTGGGTCTCACTGAGCCCCTTGTGTCCCAGTGGCGCCGAGGCTGGGGGTAACTGGGAGTGAGTTTGTGCTGCACGAGCCTTGGATCATTGGTCTCCCATTAGCTATGGTCTCTCCTGCTGTAAGGGCGGCTTTGGTTATCTTCCCTCCCCTCCTTTCTTCCCATCTTTCCTTTTTTCCCAGCCCTTGAGGTCTGTGGCTGCAGCCAGGCATGGTGTAGGGGTCCCATGGACACCAGGGATGCAAGAGATGCAGGGGATGAGGGCGATGTGGGAGATGCAGGGGATGAGGGGGATGAAGGGGATGGGGATGATGGGGTGGAAGCCAGGGATAAGGGGATGCAAGGGAATAAGGGGATGTTGGGGATACGAGGGACACCTGCAGCATGTGTGCATGTCAGGAGAGGTTTTTGGGGAGTTTCTCCCATCCCCTCCCACCCCTCCTGCAACTGCCCTCCATCTCTGTCAGACATTTTGCACTGACCTGCTGTTCCAGGCACAGCAGGGCCGGAGCTCCCCGATCCATAAACCGAGATTTATTCCAGATCGCGGCACCGGCGGGGTCTGGGATTTACATCTGTGGCTCGGGCTGGGTTTGGTGGCCAATTTGCTAAAGTAAAAAGTTGTTTAGCTGGAGGCATAATCTCATAAGCCCGTGCTGCCATTAGCCGGGGTCTCCTCTCTGCCTGGCTTTCCAATAATGCTCCGAGCAGAAGCTCGGAGTAATATAAAAAGCCATTGGATTATTACTGCGGGCGATGCATTTTCCATTTACAGTAATAAAATACTGAAGAAACAAAACAATTTAAAATTCCAATAAAATTCAAACCAAATCTTTGGCTGCTGAGCAGATTCAATTATTTAGCTGTTATTGAGTGCAGGCTGGAAAAATAGAGCAGGTCAGGGAGGGAGGGGGAGCTGGGAGCCTGGGGAGTGCCGGACTCATCCCGTGGGAATGCCAGTGAGGGAGAGAGCTGGGAGGGAGCAGAACATCTGGGAGAAGCTGTTGGTGGATGCTTGTTGCTGCCAGTGGCTGGGTTTGGTTTAGGGATGGCAAGAACCACGGGGGTGGCGTGTTGGCCCCTGGCAGTCTGTGGCACATCCCACTCAGCCTCGGCACGTCGGCTCCGATGGTCCGAGTTCAAGAGGAGGTGGGCAAGGGGGACAAACGCAGCGGTGAGTGGCTGTGTCAGGGCTGGCTGTGCCTGACGGGTGACACGGTGGCTCGGGCGAGTTTGCATCTCGCAGTAATTACAGCCCGTTGGAAAGCAGTAATTACTGCGGAGAGCGGGAGTGCCGCCGCCGCGACCGTGCCGGCAGCCGCCGGGGAATCGGCCTCTCTGTAATTTTCCCGGCGGGGGTTCGGTGCGTCACCCTGATATGTGACAACACACCGAATTGGTGGCTTGTCACATCCAACCCAGCTGGTGCAAAGAGGCGACAACGGCGGCTGAGGGCTCCCTCCAGCCGGGCACACACCGGCACCAGGGCTGGCGGGTGGGATGCCCTTGGCCAAGCTTGGCTCACCAGGACTACAGCAGTGGGCAGTGCCAGGGGGCTGCACAGGGCCATCCCAAAAGTGTCACCTGCAACCCCAGTGCTTGGGGACGGGGCTTTGGTGACATGTGCCAGGGAACCGCAGTGGCACCAGCGCCTCACTCCCTTCAGCAACAGCCCCTTGTTTTTTAATATTTTTCCTTGGGAAGGAGCATTTCCCTGGAATGTACTCATTAGGGATTCTGCAAGTGTCACCAGCTAATTAGTGTCGTGTTAATTGAGTATTCACGATGCTGCCACCTCCAAGGACAGCGGTGCCGGCATGAAGGGGAATGCAGATGTGCGTGGCTCACCATGCCGCGCTGTGCTCTGCCGGTGCCGTGCCATGCCATGCCATTCTATGCCATGCCATGCCATTCCATGCCATACCATGCCGTGCCACTGGGCAGGGTAGTCCTGCTCACAGCCCCCTGCACTCGCTGGCTTGGGGGGTGCCCGTGCCCAGCAGAACCCACCATGCACACTCACATGTGCCCACACGCCTCACCAGCTGCTCTGCAGGTGTGCCAGAGTTTTCCAGAGGCTGCCCAGTTGGTGCCCGGGATGTCCCTGGCAGGGCCAATGCCACACACCCGCACGTGTCCTGCCGGAGGGAGCTGCTGTTGCTGTGCCCTCCTGTCTCCTGGCAGCTCCATTAAATCCTACTCAAAGGCACTGGTTTTAATTGGCTTAATACACTCGTTAATAACAGTGTCTATTTAAGACACCTGTAAAAAGCCCATAACATCAGCTTAATGGGGGGAATGGCTGGCGCAGGCACTGCGTCCTGCCTGTTCAATTACTGCACTGATGGAGAGCTTAGAGAGAATAGAGAGCATGGAGAGCTTGGAGAGAATAAAGAGCATGGAGAGCTTGGAGAGAATAGAGAGCATGGAGAGCTTGGAGAGAGGCCATGGTATTGCTGCTGCCTCCCCCACAAACACCTCTCTGATGCTGGGGGGTGACATGGAGCCCTACGGCTGCAAATACCCCCCTTCCCTGAATCCTGGTTTTAACACAGTGCCTGTTTCATCCGAGCATGCCACAGCCATGGAAACATCACCTGGAGCAGGATTGGGACAGGAAATGCCTTTGTTGGAGTGCGAAATGCACCCAGTGGTGCAGCTCTTCTGTGGTGACTTTGCCACCCAGCACGTGGTGGCAGCAGGAATCGCTGGTCCTGGTGGATTGGGAACACAGTGCTCCCCAGCGTGGAGGCTGCAGTCCCCTGCCTCGAGATACGGGGGGGCTGCACACCCTGGGATCCTCAAAAAGGATTCCTGGGAGGGCTGGGTCTCCTTGGTGGGGGCTGCCAGCCCCAACCCCTCCAATCTGACCATCTCCACCTTGCAAAACCTTCCTCTGAGCAGGCACCAGGTCTGGCATTCCTGATGTGCCACAGACATCCCTTGGCAGAGCTGGGAGTTTGGGGGACCAGCTGGGAACCATCATTCCCATGTGCCGACGTATACGTGCATGTGCTTCTGTGTGTGTGTGTGTGTAGATTTTAAACACCTAATTTATTCCATCTATTAGATAGATTTTGTAGATTTAATCATTTTCACAGTTGGTGGCTCATTGGATACTCAAGATAAACTCCAAATGAAAGTATAATGGGAACGACAAATGAGTTTTCACACCAGAATGGCAGAAACTTGCTCAGGAAAGAGTTTGAAAGGAACAAAACTATATACATATATAATTTTTTTTTCTGCAGTGGCTTTTGCTGACTCCAGTAGGTTACCACAGTTAATTTCACCAGTTTTGTTCATCTGTAAAATTGCATAAAAGTGACATTTTTGTGCTCATTATAGGAACTGCTGATTTATGGCTGGTAAATGCAATGCTTTTCCATTTTTGGTGAGGTTCTCGTAGCAGCGCAAAGCACCCATGAAATTGCTTGTATAATGTAGTTTAAATCCAATCTCGGAGAAAGATTCCCCCGTTGGGTAAAGTGACATTTCCATTCTCCACACCGAGTTTATTTTAGGCCACTTACAAGTGACTCCGTCAGCAGGAGGGGGCAGGTTGGTGCCGTGACCTGGTTTCTGCCGGGAGCGAGTGGGATCCGGTGGGGGGGTGGTGGGTGCTGGGGTGCCAGGTCCCTTCATCCCAGCAACACCAGATTCACCCTACACTTTGCCCCCGCAGGTGAGACGGTGGCACCGATGCATTCCCCGCGCTACCCCAGCCCCGCCGAGCTGGACGCCTACGCACAGAAGGTGGCCAACAGCCCACTGACCATCAAGATCTTCCCCACCAACATCAGGGTCCCCCAGCACAAGCACCTTAACCGGACGGTCAATGGCTACGACACCACAGGGCAGCGGTACAGCCCCTACCCCCTGCACGCCGGCGGCTACCAGGGCCTGCTGGCCATCGTCAAAGCCTCCAGCAAAAGCGTGGTGAAGAACTCGGAGGGGAAGCGGACTAAGCTCTCGCCCGCCCAGGTGGGCGTCGCTCCCTACCCCGCCTCAAGCACTTTAGCTCCAGGTCCCTCCTGCGCCGGGCAGCTGAGCTACCACGGCGGCCAGAAGCAGCTGGAGGGTCCTGTGCCCAACGTGACGGTGGCGGCCTCAGTGCTGCCGCTGGCGGGCAGGAGCCTGGCCCTGCCACCCTCCAACCTGCCCTCCATCCAGAGCATCATCTACCAGATCAATCAGCAGTGCCAGGCGCAGGGTGCCCAGCCGGGCTGCCCGGCCGTCGTGGCCGCCCACCCCAGCCCAGCCAAGCACGGCGCCTTCGGCACCGCCTACGCCGGCACCGTCCTGCCCGAGTGCCGCAAGGGCGCCGACCTGGCACTGGGCTCCAACCCGGCCGCTGCCCTGGGACCCAAGGCAGGCGTCTACCCCGAGGGCATGGACTACCTGGTCTGGCAGCAGAAGCAGCAGCAGCAGCACCTGCGAATGTACAGCGGGGGCAGCGGCGGTGGGGGGGCCCTCAGCAAGTCCCCCGAGATGTGCGCGGGCGCCTCGCGCCCCTACGGCCTGGGCGGTGCGGCCGAGAAGGTGAGCTCGTCCCCCTTGAACTGCATGCACGGCAACTTCTCAGTGGGGCAGTACTTCGCTCCCCCTTGGAACAGCATCCTGGTGACCCCCAACAGCGACTGTTACAACCCGCCGGAGTTGGGGGCCGGGCCCCGCGAGCTGGGGGTGCCCCCGGCCGAGGGGCTGCCCAGCAAGACGCTCTGCAATACCTCCATCCTCAGCAGCAGCCTCCAGTCCCTGGAGTATCTCATCAACGACATCCACCCGCCCTGCATCAAGGAACAGATGCTGGGCAAGGGCTACGAGACCGTGTCTGTGCCAAGGCTCTTGGACCACCAGCACGCCCACATCCGCCTGCCCGTCTACAGATAAGGGACCGATGCTGCTCTTCCCAAACCCAGGGCGAGGACTTTGGCACGAGCCGCGCTCCCCTCCGGCACTGTGCCGGTACTGGACCGCGGAAGCGAGGGCGGGGGGACAGGGAGGGGGACACGAGGTCGGCTGCCGAAAGGGCTCCTGGGACACTGGCATTTCACCGGGGTCCCCAAACTGGATACACCCGCGACCTGCTGGAAGCCGAGGCCGAAGGACTGCTTGTCTATATAGCTCAGAAATCATTTTATCTCCACGAATGTGAACAGGGAATTGCTACGAGTTGCTGCTATCCAGGGAGGGGAGGCTCTGCCACGCACTGGCAGCACCGGGTCCGTGCGGGACAGAGCCCTGTGCCGTGGCCAGCCAGGAGGCTCCATGGTGGGTCCCGGCCCAGCTGTGGCCAGGAGGCTCCATGGTAGCCAGTCCTAGCCCAGTGGTGGCCAGGAGGCTCTGTGGTAGCCAATCCTAGCCCAGTGGTGGCCAGGAGGCTCCATGGTGGCTGGTCCCAGCCCAGCTATGGCCAGGAAGCTCCACAGTGGCCGGTGCCAGCCCAGTGGTGGCCAGGAGGCTCCATGGTGGCCAGTCCCAGCCCGGTGGTGGCCGGTTCCAGCCCAGTGGTGGCCAGGAGGCTCCATGGTGAGCAGTCCCAGCCCAGTGGTGGCCGGTCCCAGCCCGGTGCGTGGCCAGCGTGTGGCCGCAGGGAGCTGCCACCTGACCTGTAGCTGAAGTCCGTAACTTGCACTGCTTTGATTAAAGCTAATAACTGGGGACAGTCTGGAGGCTATTTAAGAAAAACACTTGAAAACTTGAACAGATTTTTTTGTTTGTTTTTTTTTTTTTTTTTAATTTTTTTTTTTTTAGTTGACTAGGCTGTACATCTATGTGTTGGCTGCTACAGAGTCTCCTCCCACCCCTCCTCCTCCTCATCCTCCTCCTCTCACCCGGCCCGGCAGTGGCCACTGGCTCCTATTCCCACTCAACCAGGAGGTTCAGGACCCCCTCTCCCCCGTGGGACCCCCTCAGCTCTCACACTTCCAGGCTGTTTTATTTCTCCCCCTTACTGTCAGTTCTACCTTGGTTCTGGGTTAGAGGTGACCGTGGTACCAGGGCACTCACATACCTCCTTTTTTTCTCTTTTTTTTTTTTTAAAAAAAAAACCCAAACAATTCCAAAATGCTCATTATGGTCCGTTACTCACTCTGTGTAATTCCGTGTTTAATAGATTTGTTCATTTAAAAAAGGCTCCTCACCACTAAATACAAAGTGTTTTGATGTTTAAAGGTAAAAGAAGAATAATATCCCGATGAAACCCAAGGTGATTGTGCTCGGAAAAGAGGTACTGTATCCCTGAAAGCCTGTTCAAGCACTAAGTGCATTTACAAATCTCTGAGAATGTTTTTTTTTTATACTAAAATTGACCATTATATTCTACTGTGAGAAGTGCTGGCTGCACTATATTGTTTTAAAAATGAGAAAACAAATGGAAAAAAAAAAAGGTAAAAAAGAAAAAAAAAAAAACCAACACAAAACCCGCAAGCCGTGTGTCCGGATGGTGTTTTTCCCAAAGTAAAACCAGGATCTCGCTGGATGTGTGCTCTGGAGTCTCTTTGCTTTGCTGTGGCCTCCCCGGGGCCCCCCCAGAGCCGGGACCCCTCCCTGCTCCCTGCAGATTTTTAGGGCGTGGAGGAGCACCTATAAATAACCTGTTAACAATGCTGAGCCATTAATCAGTCCTGGGCACCAGCCTCCGCCTCGCACCCACGTGCCCAGATCCCTGGGGATTAGGGCTGTGTCCTCACGTGCACGTGTGGGATGCTCTGGGATGTTCGGCCCTCGCCACCCCGAGGCCCCAGTGGTGGGCACTGGGATCAGGTGCCGTGTCCCCCTCCCGCCACCATCACTGGTGCTGTGGTGGCACCTCCGCTGCCTTCTGTCATCCCTGGCGAGTTTCCCACTGAGTTTCCCCCCTGGCAGGAGCGTTCCTGGTGCCCAGGTGGGATGGGGGCTCTCCAAGAGCCCTGGTCTGGCTGGGGGGCTGCTCTCCTCTAAATCAGACCCCCCCTGCTCTGCCTGTCAGCAGCTTTCCAGCCCCAGCAGTGAGCCAGTTGCATTAGGATAACAGTATGGAGTCCCCAATAGCTCTGGGCTGTGGATGTGTCTCCCTGGCCCTGTGATGTGTGGCAGTGACATGCGGCGTGTCCTTATCCCAGCCAGAGAGGGGACTGAGGGTGGGAAGGGCTCAGTTGTCTTCCTTGAATGGTTGGGAGGGCACAGGGACGGGATGGGATGGGATGGGAGGGGAGGGGAGGGGAGGGGATGGGGGTGAGAGTGGGTACAGATATGGGGATGGAGATTAGAATGGAGATGGGATGGGGACAGGGATGGGAATGGAACGTGGACAGGGATGGGGATGGGGTGGGATGAGTATGGGAAAGCGATAGGGATGGGGATGGGACAGGGATGCGGATGGGGTTGGGATGGAGACAGGGACAGGGATAGGATGGGATGGGATGGGAATGGGGAAGGGGATGAGGATGGGGACAGGGATGAGGACAGGGTGGGGATGGGGATGAGAGAGGAATAGGGATGGGATGGGGACAAGGACAGGGATGGGCACATAGCCATGCACTTGGAGCTACCCCGTGGCTGTGGCTGCAGCCGGGGACGGCGGCTCCATTTGTCTTGTTTGCTCACCCGCCGTAACGGCGGCGCCGATATTTATGGCGTGGCGGGAGGGGACCGCTCCGTCACCGGCTGCGAGCGGCTGACAGCCGATCCAGGGAACAAAGAGAAATTGGGACAAAAGGAAATTTTCACAGAGGTTAATGTTACTGATGGGGGGTGCCGCTGCCTGCCTGCGTGTTAAAATTAGTCCGTCTGGAGGAAGATCTTCACTCAGATCTTTGTCATTAAAAAGATGCCACATCAAAGGAATGTGAGGCTGGAGCGCGGCGGGGCTGGCGGGTCCCTCTGTGCTGGGTAGCCCCTCCCTGGGGGTCCCCCAGCGCCGAAGGGGGGGCCCTCCTGAGGCCGGGGTACACGGAGCTTCACTGGGGGCTCCGGGAGAAACTTTGCTCCACCAGCGGTGCCTGTGGGAGGGGGATTCATTAGCGCTGCCTCCATCAGATTTCCCAGCTCACCATAAATCAGGGCGAGCGGCTGCGAGCGACGGCGCGATCCATCTTGCAGGTCTCCAAGTCATTACATTTCATTAGGAGGTGCGCGGGGTTTGTATTATTTAGCAGGTTAATTCTCCCCTCAGATCACTCCTTTGGAGGAGGATTTCAGTGTGTACCGGGAGATTTCAGCTGTGGAATACAGAATAAATGGGTCCCTCCTTGGTGGTTCCTGCCTCCAGCCAGGACTGCTGCAGTGCCGGCCCTGGCGGGCACAGGTGAGCACGTGGGGACTTAAAATGTGACAGACGCTCCTGGGAGATGGGGCAGGGACCACCGAGGTGCACCCCAGCACCCAAGGCAAAGCCACCACAACCCATCACCCTCCCATTCCTGTGGGGCGCAGCTCCCCCGTGAGCACTGTGGGAACGTGCCGAGGGAAACGATGCTCTTTCTGGTCTGCAAACATCTTCCTATTCAAATAATAACAATAATTGCAATAATAATAAAAATTTCTAAGGCAGGTGTGCATGAGGCTGATATTAAACTTAGTGGCTGCCTTTGCTATTTGGGAGCGAGGAGGAGAGACAAGCAGTATAAATTGCACGGCTGCAAAAGGACTTAAAAACCCCCATCTCTCATTTTGATTGATATTAGCTTCACAAATTAAGCTTTAGATTTATCTAAAAATAAATTTGCTTCCGCGCTCCGCATTCTGGATGACAAGTGCTTTTCTCTTCCCTTTGTTGGGTTTGTCATCCCTGGCAGGGCGGGGAGGGGAGGGGTGGGAGGGGGCCAGGACAGAGCACCCCCAGTTCGCCAGCCCCCGGGGTGCCCCCACCCACCCCAGCTGAGGGTGCAACAGCTCAGGGCTTGGTGTGGCAGGGGGTAAAAGGGCCAAACTCCAGCCCTGCAGCCCTGAAGGTGGAAGAGGTGTCCTGTGCTGGGATGTCACTGTGGTGGCCGCAGTGTCCCCATCCCCACCGAGCCACTGCAGGATGATGGTTCAGGGTGCTGGGGCACAGTGACAGCCACCCTTCCCACATCCCAAATCCTTTTAAAGCACACTCACATGTGACCCCTCAGCTTTGTGACATCGGGATTTGCACAGGAGGGGAAAAAATTGGTTTATATCTAATTTTACCGGAAAATCCCGTGTCTGGTGCTGCAGCCCGGGGCAGCTGCTGTGGTGAGCCCATCTCCAGCACGCCAGATGGCTGAGTCCTCTTCTAGGGCTCCTTCAGCCACACCACATGGCCCAGCCGGGACTGGCCACCAGACCTGTGGCCACCCAAATGGGTGAAAGCCAAGTTTATAATTTTTACCCTGGCCTGGAAGGGGAGCAGCTCAGCTCCCCATTCAATTATGCAGCGGGAGCTGCCACCTCCGCCTCTCCCAAGGAGTGATAATAAAACATATTCATCCCTCACCCTGGGGAAATACTTAAACCACAATATGAGAGATGTATGTAAATCACATTTAAACGGAGACGGTGCCGTTAACGCTGACAGCAACTCATCACATTTGAAGATGAAGTGTCCCCATTGCTGCTAAAGCATTCGTTGATGGAGCCGGGCTGCCCTCAAGGCCCTGGCCATGGTCTCTGCCACCGTGTTACTGTTTCCCACTTAAATCGCTCCTTCACAGCTGCACAACGTCCAGCTGTTAAAGGAAAGCGCACCCCCCGCTGCACACGGGTGGAAGATGAGAAGGAAAGGAGTTACAGAGGGGTGATGGATGGGATGGGGATTCACGGGGATGGGATACGGTAGGGATGGGATGGGGAGGGGATGGGGAGCGCTGGTTTGTCCCGGTTCCACTCCCCCACCCCGGATACCCAGTCCCCCCGCCTGCCCGCCGGGTGCGGGTCGGGACCAGCCCGGGCTCCCCGCGCTGCCGCCACGGCCGGTCCCGCATCGCGCGGTGTGTGGTGCCCTCCAGTGGAGCGGCGGCCGCGGAACCCTGGCCCCGCACCGCAACCGTGAGCTGCATCTGCACATCCCATCCGTGCACTCCACCTGCACATCCCATCAATGCTCTGCATCTGCACATCCCATCCGTGCGCTCTACCTGCACATCCCATCCGTGCACAGCACCTGCACACCAAGGCCCTACAAATCCATGTACAGCACCGGAGCTCAGTGTGATGAGTGGCCATTCACTGCCCATGGCTCGGCACAGCACAGGCTGCAGCCGGACCCTCCATCCCTCTCCAGGACGTGCCGGCAGCACGGCTGTCCCAGCTGGAATCAGTCAATGCCAGGAGGAGGCAGCGCTGGCAGGTCAGTCTTTATTACTAAATAAATAGTCATATAAATCCTGTGCAAAAAACTGTGGCAAAACCATTGGCCTTGGTGGGCGGTGGGGGCCGTGCTTCCCACACCCAGCCCGCGTCCGAGGCTCCCGGCATGGCACAGCCAATGGCGCCAGCATGGTGAAGGGAAGCGGTGGCACTGGAGCTCATCGGTGAGAGCCGAGACCTCCAGCATGGCCAGGGAAGGGCCAGGACCCCCCATCCAAGCTGGACACCCACCGGGACAGCAGCTGCTTGAGGGACGGAGGCTGCACGAATCCCTGAGGAGCAGACAAGCACCATCCAGCCCAGTCGCAGTTCTGGAACTGCTCCGGGGGCCCGGGCAGAGTCCATGAGCTCCCAGCACCACTGTGCTAGAGCAGGGAGCTCGGGGCCTGGCCGTGCCGCCGCTCCCGTGGCTCTGCCGTGCCCATGGTCCCCAGCGGCACCACCACCTCCTCCGGCTGGCAGCTCTTGTTGAGCTCCACCACGCGCGGCACCACGGTCGACCAGCGATCTGTGGGGAGGGTGGGAATTGGCAGAGCCAGGAGTCCGTGGCTGCTCCCTGGTCAGCCCCACATTACCCAGCCCCCAAATCTGCTCTCAGGGCTCATCAGAGGCTGCAAGCAGCATCCCAAGGGATGCTCCCAGCCTGCGGTACCACGTTCACCTCCCCATAGATCCTGAGGGATGTTCCCAGCCCATGACATGGCACTCACCTCTCCGCAGCCGGCCCATGGTGTGGGAGAAGCCATAGTACTGGTATGTGTCATTCTTGCCCGGATCCTCGCTGATGATGCCCAGATTCTGGTTCCAGTGGGACCAGTTCACCTCGTCCACCCTGAGGGGAAGGTCAGATCCAGAGGGGCTGCAGAGAGCGCCTGGGAGCCAGGGCAGCAGCTCTGGCATCCACCAGCAATTCCACCTGCCTCCAGATGAGAACAAAGGACCCTACAAAGGAGTGCATTGTGCTGGCTCCCCAAAACACCACTGGCCATGGTGGGGGAGGCTTGGCTGCTCCCCAGCCCCCGAGGGCACCTGCCTTTACCTGAAGCACCAGCGGCGGTCTGGTGTCCCGTCCGTGCCCTTCCCCACGGTGACCATCTCCCCTGAGCGGAAGGCTTTCCTCAGGAACACTGGGAAGGAGCGCTCAATGTCCAGGATGGTGGTGGCCCACTGCCAGGGACACCAGGGACTGCTTGAGGATGGAGGCATGGAGGTTCCTTGCCCATGGAGCTTGGGGTACTGCAGTGTTGCAGCCCCCTGGGCACAAGCAGCCCCTGGACCCCCTGCCCAGCAGCCCCTGGGGTGGTACCTGCAGCTTCCAGATGTGCTTGCTCTCCTTGGAGACTTGGCCCACGGTCTCGCCCATGAGGGCGATGAGCATGTTGAGGAGGAGCACGAAGGTGAGGATGATGTAGGTGACGAGAAGGATGATGAAGACGCCGGGGTACTTGGCACTCTCAAGCATCTCCAGGTCACCCATGCCGATGGTGAGCTTGAAGAGGTCCAGCAGGAAGGTGCTGAAGGTCTGGCTGTCCCGGCAGGATGGGTAGGTGGGCACCGTGCAGTTGGACTTCTCACTGCAGGACTCGCTGCTGGGACACGGATTCAGGAGGGACACCAGGGCTGGGGGGGAGAAGGGACAGAGAAGGTGAGTCCACGGGAGCAGCAGCAAGGATGGGGTCCACAATGGGCCCCAACATGGCTCTGTGCCTGCTGAGACCGTCTCCACCATGGGAGGAGGCAAAGGCTGGGTCTGCAGGTGGGTGGGATGAAGCAGGGGGTCTGCAGCCCCCTGCCCAGCTGTGCTATAGGGCTTGTTCTTCCCCCGGGTCCCTGCTCCCAGTCAGGCCCTACCTGATGCGTAGCCGATCATGAAGAGTAAGTAGACCAGAAGGAAGCGGAACAGGTCCTTGAAGAGGATCTGCAAGTGATGGAGAGCAGGGTGAGGTGTGCTGGACTGTGGCACCATCATTGAACTGTTGCCAGGAAGGCCAGGCTGGGAGCAGGGCAGTGCTGAGCCACAGGAACCCTACAGAAAGCCTGGAGGATCCTCTTTGGGCAGCACATCTATGGGAGGAGCAGCCCTGCTGAGGAAGGAGAAGACCCCTGACCCCACCAGACCTTCTGGATCATGATGCTGTAGGTCCCTGTCAGCTTGAGCCCACGGGTGAAGTACAGGGCGTTCATCCAGCCCAGGACCAGTGCGAAGACCATAACAGCCAGGTACGCCTCGATGCCACCCAGGTACAGCCCCGCCGTGACAATCACCAGCACCGAGTAGATGAAGCTGGAGGAGAGTCAGGGTCAGACCCTGCACCCAGAAGCTCTGGGGTGTGGCAGCTCATGGTGGTCCCAGGGGTTCCCTACATACTAGAGCAGCTGGAAGGAGCCATCTATGAAGAAGGAGTTCACACCTGGGCACTTCTTCATGAACAGGTCTTTGATCTGCAGGAGAGAGGGGCAGGTTGGGGGAACGAGTCCTGTGTGGTAGGGTCCCTGTGTCCAGGGCCACCACAGCAGGGAGAGATGCCTCAGGACACAGGCCTGTCAGCCTTGGAGACTCCGAGGGCTCAGTGGCCTCACAGGAGGACCCCCTGCCTCACCACACTGACGTTTGTGCAGAAGAAGAGGATTCCAGTGAGGAGGGTGATGATCTCCCCGGCCAGGCGCAGGTAGTCGGCAGTGGTGGTGTATGGGTAGGGGGGCTATGGGGAGAGGGCAGAGCTGAGCTGCTGCCCCATCCCCCGCAGACCCCCCTGCCAGGCAGTGCTGGCCCGTGGGGCTGTACCACGGCACCCTGGGACTCACAGGGCCTTCCATGGGGCGGTAGTAGGCGATGAGGGTGAAGATGATCATGGCACTGAGGTAGGAGACCACGCTGATGTAGAAGGAGACAGCCCCAAACTTGCGCCACTTGTCACGCAGCAGCTCATTGATGGGCTCCACAGCCAGCATCTCATGGCGGTTCTGGTGGGAAGTGGGTGCTGTCAGAGGGTATCTGCTCCTCCAGTGTCCTCCAGACCCCTCTCAGTCCCCCCAGCCCCTGCACACCTCAATCTTGCTGTTGTAGACAAGGATCTCCAGCACAGACACCTCTTCTCCACAGGTGTCCAGCGAGGAGAGGTCGTAGAGGGAGGAGTAGACAGGGCCATACGCCCAGTCCTTGAACTTTCGTGAGAGGTGCCGGGCGTCCTCATCCGTGATCTCCCGCCGGATGATGTGCTGGAAGATCTGCCAGAGGGAGAGGACTGCTTGCCCATAGACCTGGCCCTGACCTGCTTGGGGTACCCTGCTTTACTCCCACCCCATCTCAGGCACATCACTCAATCCACCCCTTGTACTGTGGTGGGCCCAGGGTGCTCCTGAGGGGCTCCCAAGGGGTGCAGGGACACTGCCACAGTGGGAAGTTCCCCAGGTTGCTGCAGCTTTTGTATTTTTAATGACCCCCCCTGCCCACCCCATCAGAGGCTGAGGGCAGGTCAGGGGAGAGGATGGACTGTGCCGAGGGCCTGGGGTTAATTAAGGAAGGGCTGGAATGCAGTGGGGCATTAATTAGCTGTGTTAACAGGCTGCACGTCCAGGTTTCCACCAGCATCTGCAAAGAAGCTGTGCTGCCAGCAGGGACGTGTCCCAAGTGCAACAGGGCTCAGTCCGTGCCTCAGGGATGGCAAGAGATGTCTCCCCACGTTGGGGGTCACCGTACCCCGATCTTGCCGGTCTTGGCTGCCATCATGAGCGGGGACAGGCCGTCGTTATTGAGCAGCGCCTCCAGATTGGTGTCGGGGAAGAGCTTGGCGCACTTGACGAGGAGCAGGTCGTACATCTTGGTGACGAACTTGGTGTTCTCGCGGGTGTTGTCGGCGATGGCCACCAGGGCGTGCAGCACCGTGTTGCCGCGGGAGTCCTGGCGCCGCAGGTCCGCCTGCTTGTGTCCGTTCTCCGTCAGGTAGTGCACGATGTGGGGCTGGTTGGTGCAGGCGGCCAGAGAGAGGGGCAGCTCACCTGCAGAGATATCGGGGCTCCTGTCAGCCCTGCCTCGCTGCGGGGGCATCCTGAGGCACAGCAGTGACCCCTGGGCTCCCTCCCTGCTCACCGAAATAGAAGTATCCACCCTCATCCTTGGGCTGAAAGAAGCGGCCGCGGGCCTGGGCGTGGACATCCGCTCCCTTCTCCACCAGCAGCTCCACGTAGTGCTTGCAGCGGCGCTCGATGGCGATGTGAAGGGCTGTCTGACCTGTGACACCAGTGACTCTCAGCTGCCACCTTGCCCCATGAGTTTCCCCGGGTCCCCAGCCTTCCCAGGGTATCTGCCGCTCCAGTCCCAAATCCCCCCTGGAGCCCCCCAGTCTCCCCAAGGTCCCCACTGCCCCAGTCCCCAACCTCCCCAGTATCCTCCATCCTCCCCAGGGTCCCTGCTGTGCTGCTCCCCGAATCACCGCAGTGTCCCCCATGCCCAGGCAGGGCCAGCAGTGGCCCCACGTTCCCCCACCTCGGTAATAGACGTCCCTGAAGGGCGAGTTGATGAACTCCCTCATGTTGCCCGTCTTCTCGGCGATGTCGAGGAGGAGGGGGATGGTGTCGTTCTTGCCCCCGCTCAGGTTGAGCAGCGCCTTGGGCAGGCAGGTCTTCCCCGTGGAGGGCTCTGCAATGGGAGAGTGCTGGGGAGGATTCGGGATCAGCCCCCCTTGGCCATGGGGGTGCCCAGTCCCACACCCCTGCACTCCCTGGCCAAATCCCTGGCTTCTTCCAGGAGCTGCACGTCACAGCTTCCCGTGTCCGGGTTGTGTATCACCATCCCCACAGGAATACAGGGATCACCACTGGCATGGCACAGCCCGGACACCACGCCCTGTCCCAGGGCAGGGAACCCCCAGTCCTCACCTCGGAACTCCTCATCTGTGAGGCGTTTCTTGTGGGTGAGGAGGAAGGAGAGGAGCCCGTCCAGGCCTGCCGGGGACCCCCGGGAAACGATGTCGAAGAGAATGGGTCTGTTGAAGACTTTAAGGACGGGGGGCGGGTTGGGAGCCGGTCCCTTTGCCGGCGCCTGCTTCCTGCGGGAGAAACCCCAGCGCTGGGAACCGGAACCGCTGCCTCAGCTTCCCACCAGTGCAATGAGCTTGAGGGTGCTCAGCCGCTGGGCACCGGAGACACGCCGGGGACACCCCCTGGCTGGGGTCACCCACGGGGCCGGGACAGCCGAGATAGCAGTCCAGTGCTCCCAGCATCGTCCACGGAGGTGGTGGACTCCCACTGGTGCTGCAGCGCTTTGGGCCCCCAGCTGCACCCCCAGCAGGAACGGGCCACGGGTTTGGTCACACTCCAGCACCACGGGCGAAGCTAAACCGGTCGGAGCAGTTGGCAGCAGCGGGATGGACTGGGGACAACCGGTCAGCTCCGGGCACCGGGAATGGGGGCAGGACGGATGGCGGCTGCCCCAGAGAGGGATCCCCAGGCTGAGGGCTCACGGGGCATCGCGGCCACCTCCACCCACCTCCACGGGAGGACACCCTGTTGTCCCTGCTGGCTGCATCCCTGGGTGGGGACGCTGGCGGGTGGCCACGGTGGCCGCCCCAGGTGCCCGGCACAGAGGGGCATTGTGCGTCCGGCTGCGGGCTGCCCCCCCCCCCGCTCCGGTTTCCTGGCGCGGGCAGGGTGGAGGCCCTCCTGAAAAGCCCTTTCATGCCGGAGCCAGACGGCCGCACCGGCCAGGGGAGCGGCCGGGCGCACAGAGCCTCTTTCATGGCACCGGTAAGGGGGAAGAGGGGCGCGCTCCCGCACTCCCGCGCTCCCGGCCCCGGTGGTGAGGCTGCAGACCCTCACCACGACATGGCACGGCATGGCACAGCCCAGCGCTGCCACTGGGACTCACTGGGAGCTGCTCCCTGTTCGTGGTATCCCTGCCCAAAGCACCCCGAAGTGCCACTTGAAGGGCTGTCCTCGTCCCCAGCTGCTGAGCATCCCCATACCCACCTGGGTGCCCCGACCCCAGCACCCCCCGCCGCACCGGGGGTCCCGTACTCACTCCGCGACCCTCCTGCGCCAGCGCTTGTTCTCGCTGGGGTGGTGGCGGTAGGTACCGTAGTCGAAGAGGGAGTCCATGGGGGCTTTCTTGGGCGCGGGGACCACGGGGGACTCGTAGATGGTGGCCTCCAGCAGCTCCATGGGCTTCGGGGCGCCTTTCCGAAAGGCCCCGTGGAATTTCATGCGGAGGTTTTGCTTTCCATCCCCGGCGCCGGGGGGTCCCCGCGCTGCCTCGGCGGGAGTCGGGGTGTCCTCGCTCTCGAACAAGTTGGCCAGCGAGGAGAGCGGGAAGGAGTCGTTCTGGAGGGAGCCGTCCTCCCCCGCGCCCTCCCCGCCATCGCCCACAACAACGCGCGGGGGGTCCTCGGGGTCTGCCATGGTCCCCGAACCGCGGGACGGGCACGAGTGACCTGCCTGGGTGGCTGTGACCCCCGGCTCCTTCAAGAGAGTAGGAGACCTGGCAACGGAAACCCCAGTGTCAGCCCCAAAAGACTGTCCCCATCCTCTCCCCGGGGCACGGAGCCCCGCGGCGGGACAGGTCCCACACCCACCCTGGCAGCCGCTGGGGCCGGCGGGACTCCCTGTAACTCAGTGTCCCGGCTGGTCCTCTCTGTCCCTGCTCTACTCGGCACCCACCTACCCGGTTGCGGGGACCCCTCGCGTCTGTAGGGGCCCCTTCGGTTGCGGCGCTGCCGCGCTGGGCGAGGGCGAGCCCGGCCCCGCTGCGGTCAGCCGGGGTGCAGCCCAGGACAGGGCACAGAGCAGACCCTGTGCACTCCGATCTGCCGCCCAAGGAAAGAAAACATTCCTTGGGATACTCCCCACGTCAAGGGAAGTATCCAGGGAAGCGCCCAGACGCAGTGGGAGTTGCCACCGCAGCAGGGCTGGGAACGGGGCCAGGGCTGCTCGCGATGCTCCACAGCTCCCGCAGCCCTGGGGGGCTCGGTGGGACCCGGCTCTGGGCACTGGGAGGGGACAGGCGCGGCACGGGGGGGCTGCAGCCCGCGGGAGGGCCGGGACAGCGGTTGGGAGAAGAAATTACGGGTTTAGTTTGTCCAGAGGGACGTGGGGCTGAAGGAGAGTTGCACTACCAGCGCGGCCAGCAAAGTTCTGCGCTGTGCCACCGGCACGGCCGTGTCCTGCCCGCACATCCCTGCCCGCACGGACAGGTGACCGACCCCAGCGCTCCCCCAGCCCCGCTTTTCACCAAAACCCACTGGCAAACCCCGGCAGCGTTAGGGCTCCGCATAGTTCCTGCCTCCGGCGAGCTCAGCTCTCCCCGCGGGTCCCGGGACAGAAAAAGTAGAGAGAAACGTGTCATTTAGTGCTGGGCTGCAGCTCTGTGCAACAAGCCACTGGGATAGGCTGGGCCCTGCTAGGAGGGCAGCGCAGGCGGGGACGGGCTCGAATTCGGCAGCGAGTCCCACAGCCGCCCTGGCAGCCCCGCGGTGCTCCCGTGGGCACGGGGGATGAGGGTGGCAAACGGCCCCAAAACCCCGCAGCAACGAAGAGGGAGCTCAGACAGCGGCCCCTTCTTCCCACCGCCCTGGGGGACACTCAGCAGGGACAGTGCAGCCCTGGGGGACACCAAGCTGAGACGATACAGCCCTAGGGGGGGCACGGGGTAAGCCACAGTCACACGGTTTCTCCTCTTTGCTGGCTTTCCTGCCATCCCCAACTCTGCGAGAAATTCCACAAGCACCTGCCAAAGTCCGCAGGTCTCACATTCCGACCCCACGCAAGCGGGGAGCCCTCGCATGGCCGGTTTGACCTTGGACAACGGAGAAGAGGGAATTGCCAAGCAACTGATCCTACGGTCTGGGAATGGGGACGGAGCACCCGAGCCCTCCGAGCTGCGCTGCGACCCGGGAAAGCACAGCTTTAGGGAAAACCCACACACGGCCGGAATGTCACACCTGCTGTCACCGGCCGGGGCTGGAAGGTTGTGTGGGAAAAGAACGGATCGGTGCCGGCACTGCCAGCCCAGGCACTGCCCTGGGCACGGCCGCTGCCAGGAAAGGTGCTGTCAGAGGGGTTTGACTTGGCCCGTTAGTTATTTGGGCTTGGAGTTTTCAGACTTCCTCACCTCATGGAATAACTGAGTCAATGTGCAGCTCTTGTATCCAACACAAACCCCACCTGTGCTCCCACCTCTCCCCAGCTCCCCATCAAGGTACCTCCCAGCCGGACCAGTATCCCCAGTGAATCCCCACTCCAGCCCACCACGGAGGCACGGACACTGTCGCCGACACTGGGATGTGAACGGAGTGCCCTGGGCGGGCGGCAGGGATGGTGTCCCATGACACTAAAGTGCCTCACAAACTGAAACCGGAAGGTCTCTGGTGGGAGTGAATCACTGAAACCACAGGGGGGTCATGCTAGAAAGGCTTATCCGGAGTGATCCAGACACTTCCTAAAGTCATCCACACCACTGGGGCCGTGCTCACCTGGGTGAGAGCCGGGAGCTCGGCGCGGGCGGCACGGGGGGTTTGGAGCCAGTGGGAACCCCCTCTTCAAAGCTTCCCCTGGGAACGCACCCGGCACCCCACCCTCAGAGCGTGAGTCCCCAAATTGTCTGGACACATCAGGACTCCGCGGGGCCAGGGGGCCCTGTCCAGCTCAGTCCACGACCCCCGCCTCACCTGGCGGCTCCATCCTGCCCTGGTCTCCGTGACTGCCCCAGGGGCTGCATCCTGCCCTGTGTTCCTCCCCGGGAGGCTTCATCCTGCCCTGGTCCCCGTGTCCCGGCCCGTCCCACCCCCGGCCGTGCCCCCCCTCTGCCCGCTCCCCCCGGTCCGTACCGCGAAGGGTCCCGCGGAGGGTCCCGTCCGCTCCGGCGCCGCCGAGTCTCCGCGGGGCCGGTCCCGGCGAGCGGCCCCTCCCCGGCCCGGCCCCGGCTCCAGCGGCGGGGGCGGCACCGGGACCCGCCTGCGGGATCGGCCCCTGCCCGCCCCCCCCGCCCCTGCGGCACCGGGCACTGGCTCGGCCCGGAACGGTCCCCTGGGAACACCCGCTACAAAACAGACTCCGGGAACAACCCCCCAGAACACTTTCCCTTAAATAAACTCCCCTGGAACAAACTCCCTGAAACAAGGAACAGCTCCAAAACATCCTGCCCAAAAACAGCTCCCTCAAGAACAGCCCCAAGTCACCCTCCCCAAAACAGCCTCGCTGACACAGTCTGCCCAGAACAGCCCCTAAACACCCTTCCAAAGCAGTCCCCCCAGGAACAGCTACCACAAACACCCTCCTCAAACACCTTTTCCTAAAACAGCCCCTCCAGGAACAATCCCCTGAAACAGCCCCCAAACACCCTCCCCAGAACAGCTTCCCAAAATACCCTCCCTGAAACAGCCCCCAAACTCTCCCACAAACAGCCCTTGCGAGGCACAGTCCCCCAAAAAACCCTTGAACCAAAACAGCTCCCTCCAGAACAGCCCCCCCCCAAGAACAGCCCCAAAGTACTCTCCCAAAACGAACTCCCCGGGGACAGCCCCAAATGAGCCTCCCAAGCCGTGGTACTGTCAGTTTTTATTAAGTGCTGCTCCCGCCCCGTGCGGGGGATCAGCAGCACAGAAGGTGAGGGGGCTCGTAAGGCACCGCGAACACCACCGGCACAGACCCGGCTGCCGCATCCCGGCGGAAGGACTCGGTCCCACGCCGGCGCCAGAGAAATCAGGGTCACCCAGGAAGTCATTGGCTCCTCCGCTCTGGGCATCGTTCCGGATGATCCGGTGCCAATCGGCACAAGGTGCTGTCGGTGTGTGGCGGGATCCGGGCGCAGTCCCAGTGCCAGACAGGTCCGAGGTCTCATCAGCAGGACGCTGCCATCGCCACACTTCATTCCCTGCCCCACCGGAGACAGGAATCCGGGAGCTGGGACTAGAAACACTTGGTTTTCCTCTTGGGAAAATCCTACAGTGACACCCACAATTGTTTTATTGCCATGTTCTTAATAGAAAATTAATGATTATTATTTTTTGGTTAGAAAACAGGTTATCCACTGCAGATCCAGACAGGAATTGAAGTCACAGGAGAGCCGGGAGCCGCCCCGGCTGCCTCAGTGATGAAGACACAGGTAACACCCATCACACCTTATTTAATCCATGCCAGTCCCGGGCCAGCTTTAGGCTTTGTAGCTCAGCTCAGCGTTCATCTTCGTGTACATCTCATAAATTGCATCCAGGATTGGGGTGACCCTCGTGAGAAATTGATGGATTTTTTCTATGCTTTCCTCCTCCTTTACTTCTCTACCCTTCTCCAAGGCCTTCAGCAGATCGGATTTGTAGGGAAGAGCGTAGACTGAGCCCTATAAAACAGGGAGAAGGCGTTAGACTCCCACACACCCAACGGAGACCATGGGTTGGGTTGTGCTGCGGGTACTCTGGACGCTCATCAGCACATGGGAACAACCTCAGGGATGGTATTTGGATGACTGGAGAGGGGGGAGCGCTCACCGTGAAGAGCTTCTGCAGCATCCAGCCATGGTATTTCTTCAGTGCGATCTCATAAGCCTTCATGGCGTTCACTCGGATGAGGTTGGGATGCTCCTCATCCCGTTCGCCATCGGAGATGCTCTGCAGCAACACCAGCATGAATTTCAGGCCCCTGGGGGAAGAGCAGAGATGTTGGGGTGAGGAAAGGGGGTGCTGCTTCCCAGCTTCCAGCCCTGCATGTCCAAGCATCCCAAAAGTCCCACAGTCTCAGCAGTGCATCCCCCTTGTAGGGCTGGTGCCCGTCCCTGTGGGTGCCTCCAGGGAAGAGAGAGAGAAGGGCAGGACTGAGCCCCCCAGGAAGGACAGGGACAGGATGGCCCCTGGTGAAGCACATGGGGACCTGTGTAGGATGGAACCCTGTGGGGTAGCACATGGGTACTGGAGGAGGATGGAGCCCCTGGGGGAGACATGGGGAGCAGGGCAGGATGGAGCCCCAGGTGAGGCTGGGCCCAAGGGCTGAGCTGGGCAGGGCCAAGTGCAGCCCCATGGGGTCCCCTGGCACCACAGGGTCCTGGCAAGTCCAGACAATCTGAGGGCTCATACTCTGAGGTTGAGTTTCCACGTGCATTCCCAGGGGAGCTTTGAGGAGGCAGTTCCCATCAGCTGTGTTCCCCAAAATGGCCAGACCCAGCCCAAGGGAGCAGCCCAGCCTACACAGCCTCCAGCCAGTGTTCACCAGCTCCCCACGTGCTGGGACAGCTCCAGATGCCGTGAGTCACCTTTTCAACCACATCAGCGCCAGTGTCGCGCCCGTCTTGGGCCAGGCTGAGCCGTGCAGCTCCTTCTCCACCTCCAGGATGTTCTGTAGCGTTTTGAACTTGGCAGGGTTGGAGTCATAAACGGCCCGGATTTTCTGAGGGCAGAGAAGGGAGTTGGCTCCCGGGAGCTGCCGGGCAGGGCAGCACCGGAGCGGGGAAACACGACGGCTGCTCATGGGGCTCTGGGCAGGAGCCCCAGGAATAAACACGACACCGAATGAGCCACTGCTGAGCCCAGAAGTCTCCGTGGGAAGAAGAGCCCTTTGAAACACCTCTAGGTCCTGTCTCTCCAATCCCACAGCATCCCCACCCAGGGGTTCTCCCTAAGCCTCCTGAGCCCCTTCCTACCTTGATATTTCCAGTCAGGTCTGCTTTGACCGGCGAGTAGACGATGGGAGTCCCCAGGCAATCTGTAAAAATGTGGAAGGAGGACGCTTACACACTGACGACACAGGAGACACACCAAGTCCCCTTAACCAACAGGTTTTACCTTAAGAACAGCCTGGGTGCTGAGACACGAGCCAGCGGGACTGGGACAGGATATTTGGGTTGCTGGCCCTTTGGACAGCCCTGCCACCCACTGCGGCCAAAGCAGCGACCTCCAACCCCCCCCCGGCTCCGGGACAGAGCCCTGGCAGAACGTCCTGGAACAGCCTGACAGGCTCCGGACACTGCCCGTCCCCAGCCCGGCAGCCCCATGTCCTGCCCTTCCGGGGCTGCCACGGAGCCGCCACACAATAGCCGACATTGTGGAGGGCAGCGGACACGCCGGGACACGAGGGTGGCCGCGCCGACACCCACTCAGGTCCGGATACGGGTGGGATCCATGGCTGGCATGGGAGAGCCCCTGCCCCGGGCGGTGCCTCTGGATGGGGTGTTCCAGGACGCTCCTCAACGGTGCTGCTCGGCGGGTTTGACGGGACTGTGATGTAACCTCGGCCCAGGCACAGCAGCCAAGTCCGGGATGAGCCCCTCGAAGGGACTGTGAACCAGGTAGGGGGGTCACGACCCAGGATTGTGGAGGGGGCACCGCGGAGCAGCTGAGCTCGCAGCAGGCCTATCCCAGCCCGTACCTCCCACCCCCGGCCAGCCCGGTCTCACCGAAGAACGGCGGCAGGTGCGCCACGGCCTCCAGGAAGGGCAAGGTCTCGATCTGCTTGTCAGCCGGCAGCGGCTTGAACTCGTGTTCCAGCAGAAGCGCCATGATCCACCCTCTCAGCTTCCCCCTCACCGCTCCCCGGCTGAGGGGGGTCTGAAGCTAACGGGGGCCGACCCGGCAGCGCGCCCACACCACGCTCCGCCCCCCTCCGCTGCGGCCAATGGCCGTGCACCGCCCATACGAGCGGTGCTCGGCCATTGGCCGCAGCGGAGGGGGGCGGGACCTGTGGCGCGACGAGGAGGCCACGCCCCTGGAGCCCACTCAGAGTCCCTTCAGCCGCGGGGAGAGGGGGAACACTCGACCCCGCTCTGCCCTGCCTGCGCTCCGTGTGCCAGGCGGGCCGCCCTGAATTATTTACGGGAGATGAATATTTCATAGGGAGCAGATGGAAAACAAACCTCGACGCGCGGGGGTGGTTAAACACCTCAGTGGAGGGGGTTGGGTGGGAAACTGACACCGAGCGGGGGACACGGAGAGGTGAAGGAGGGAGGCGTGGGAGCGCAGGGAGGCGCAGCCCGTCCGCAGCGCCGGGAGGCGATTTGCTGGCGAAAGAGCCCCAAACGCGGTGTTTTTACCGGTTATTCTGGAAAAACAGGTCGTGGGACGATAGCGATCGGCAGTTCGAAGGGAGGGTGCGGATACAAGGCGGGTGCGGGGAGCTGCGGGTCACCGGTGGTGGCACCTGCGGGGGCTGCCGGCTGCTACCACCGCTGTCCCCGATGCCATACAACCCCCGTGGTGCCTGGAACCCACCCCGGGATGCCCGGAGCTCATCCCGTGGTGCACTGACCCCCTCTCGGGATGCCGGAGTCCACCCCACGGTGCCCAGCCTGTCCCAGGGTACCCAGAGCTCGACCCGGGGTGCCCGGAGCCCCTCCCGCGGTGCCCATCCTGTCCCGGGTCACCCAGCCCGGTTGGGCGACGCGCTGGTGCCAAGGCGGGCAGAGACAGAAACCTTTAACCCCTGGAATATTTACAGCGCCATAAACCCCGCGGGTCCAGGCGCTCCGACCCGGCGCAGTGGCACTTCCCCGGGCTCGGCTCAGGGGCCGCTTCTGCGCGTCCTGCGAGCGCTCGGTGCGCGGCGGCACCGCCGGGTCGGGTCACCGGGAGCACCCCCTCATGTCCCCGTCCTTCCACACTCCCCTCCCTCCGTCCCCGCCTCTCTCCATCCCGAGTCCCTCCCTCCGTCCCCGCCTCCCTCCCGTTCCGCGGAGCCCGTCTCGCTGAGTCCCTCGGCGCTGCCCGTAGCGCCAGGCGCGTTGCCGAGGCAGTGGCGGCGATGTGGCTGCTGAGGGGTCGCAGCCCGGAGCGCCGGGCGGAGCGGCGGGAGCTGGAGGAGCGGAACCGGCAGCAGTGGGAGCGCACCAGCCGCTCCTTCGCCCGCGCCGCCGTGTGCTGCTCTCGGCAGGCGCGCTGGAGCGAGCCCCGCGTTCCCCCGCGCAGGTACGGCCGGGGGGCCGGGCAGGGTCCCGGGGGGACCCCGGCGTCCCCCTGACACCCCGGTGTCCGGCAGCGCGGTGGCGGAGCGGCGGGAGCGGCTGGAGGAGCGGCGGGAGCGGCTGCGGCGGCTGCTGCGCGAGGAGCGGGAGGCGCTGTCGGCGGAGCTGCGGGAGCGGCGGCGGGGCGGGATGCGGAGCGAGGAGCCGCGGGGCGGCCGCGAGGAGCGCGGGACGAAGGTGAGGGCGCGGCCCGACCGGGCTCGTCCCGCATCCCGGGGCTTGTCCCGCATCCCTCCCCGTGAAGGGCCGCTCCCGTGTTTTAGCTGTGCTAGCGGGACCTGCTGGGGGTCCCCAGGAGTTCCTCGCTGTTCAGCACTTGGTGCTCTGAATCCTGGGGGGGTTTGGGACGCCGAGCTCTCCCCTATCCTGACCTGACCTAGCTCTCTGTTCCCAGGTTGCTGAGAGGCTGCTGCAAGAGCACTGGAAGGAAAACAACACAGAGCTCCAGGAGGTGATGTTACTTTCTATTTAGTCCGTGCTGCCTTGTACTTATTAAACCAGTTTTTAACTTGAAAGTCACTCACATGTTGTTGTCACTCATATCACAGCAACTGCCCCAAGTTCTGATCAGTAAAAGGCAAAGTGAAATGGTTTAACTGTGTAAGAAGCCCTTTCAAAGCCAGTATTTTTAAAAAAGTCTGTTCACTCAGAGCAGATTTTCAGCCTCCACAATGTAAGTGTCTCGGGTGCTTTTTACAGCAGTCCCTGCCATGCTGTGGTACTTCCTTATTCTTTATTCCACCCACCTGCTGCTCCAGCCCTGCTGTCAGTGTCACACTGGCGTTTCCCATGTGAGACTGACCCTCAGCTTGGGACCTGGTGGGCACTGTGGACACCCAGACGAGCCCACCTCTGCAGAGGCACATCCTGCTGGGACTTAAGGGCTGTGGCTGGGCCAGATGGTGCTCCAGAGAGTCTGGAAGATCCCAGGGGACAGGAGAACCTCTGGCACTGATGGCCTTGCTGTGTCTGTTGTGTCTCCAGGCGGAGTCGCAGCTGCACAAGAAGCACGTGATAGAGGCCTGGGGTGACCAGCTAACAAATAAAAACAAGGTATGGAGGGGCAGCCCTGGTGTTTCTGTCACTGAGAGGACTCTGGTGGAGTGTGACACTTGTGCCTTTTGCCCTGGCTGGCAGACATCTTGTCTTCCCATATGGACTTGGCTCAGAGGTGGGAGGAACAGGAGCTGCTGTTTGTTTGTTTTCTTTCGGTCTTGAATCAAATAACAACCAAGGGCATGGAGCTCATTCCCACAGCAATAAGGAGTTCTACAGGAAGGGCACTATTACCAAACCATCCAGCTTGCAGGAGGCTGATTTGTGGATCTGAACCAGAGGCTGTTTGTTTGCATTAGCCTAACCTGAAATGCTGTGTTTTCTTTTGGCTGGGAAAGGAAGAGGTGACTGAACTCGAAGAGAAGAAATGTTATGAAAACAAGTACGAAATGGCACGAAGGGAAGAGCTGGAAAGGGTGAGACAAGAGGAGGAGAAGCATCAGCTGGAGAAGAAGAATCAAGCAGAGATGTTGCTGCAGCAGATAGAAGAACTGAAATTGCAGGAGGCAGAGGTAATCTTAAATTTCTCCTCATTTGAGGAGAAACTTCACTTGGAAATACTGCTTCACTTGGAAATACAGCAAGCTGACCTCTTCCCTCTGGGTTTGCACTGGATGAAATCTGGGATGAAGATAGCTGTGACAGTTTCTGTTGGTAATGCAGACCTCTGCCTTGAATGCTGCCATATGGCTGAACCCTTGTAGCTTGTTTGCCCCTCTTGAAGGGTTCAAGGAAGTCCCTGGAAGCGTTCAAGGCCAGGTTGCACAGGGCTTGGAGCAACCTGGCATAGTGGAAGGTGTCCCTGCCCATGGCAGCAGGTTGGAAGTGGATGATATTTAAGGTCCCTTCCAACCCAAACCAGTCTGGGATTCTGTGAAGTGCAAGTGCTGTTTTGTGCTGCATCAGATGAGAAAAGGATTTGTAGAAGCTTCTAAGTGTGGCAGGTCCAAGTCAAAGGCATTGCCAGCAGGAGCTCCTCAGTGTCTCTGTGCTCTGAGCCATGAATTAAGTGAATGTGGAATATGACTGCAGGGAGGATTTTCAGTGCCTGCAGAGGAGCAGCATGGGGTACAAACTCTGGTCAAACAGGCCTTCTGGGATGTTGCAGCTCTCTGATGTACTCTGTCTTGGTGGTTGTTTTTTTCCTTTTTAGACAAAAAAGCTGAAAAAAGAAAGAGAGAATTTATTAAAGCAGCAGTGGGAGCTGGAGAACTTAGAAGAAGAGAGGAAACAAATGGAAGAGCACCGAAGGCAGAAAGAGTTTGGGTATGACACCAAGTGGAGCTTGTTTTGGATAGAATCTGTTCCTGAGTCCACAGCACTACTTGAGGCATGAGGAGATATTCCAGCTAGCAGTGGTAGGATGTACATATTTGGATTTTGATGGACTCACCCACAACAGCCAAGGAGCAGATGCACTGGTGCCCTTTCTTCTTTTTGTTTGTTGCAGCAGGTTCCTCTGCTGCCTCTAAGTCATGTTGTCACAGATGTACCTCCTTGAGTGTTGGTGTACAGTAACAAGGGGCTTATAGAGTCAGTTTGAATGTTTGATTTTTTTTTTTTTTTTTAATTTTGCCATTTTTTTTCCTCCTTCAGTCGCTTTTTGAGGCATCAGTGTGGTGCCCAGTTAAAGAGACGGGCGCAGCAGATACAGGAGGAGCTGGTAAGAGATTGATTCATACTTTACTGTGTGGTGAAAAACATTGCTCTGTGTGTTTTGTTTGTGTCTGCCTCTGATGCCTCCAGCTAATTAGTCAGGAGGCCCCTTCCAGCTTGTGCACAGGGCTGGGGCACAAAGCTCAGGGGGAAGCAGCAGACGGAGCACCTTGCTGAGCACACCCTCACCACTGTCACCAGTTACACCTGGAGAGGAGCCCTGCACACAGACTGGAAGCCTGTTGGACAGTTGTTAATCTTGTGGTTTATCTCCAGGAGACAGACAGGCAAATCTTATCAGCCCTCCTTGAGAGAGAAAATGAGAATCATCTGCGGCAGTTGGGGTGTCGGGAACAGGCGGTGGCAGACGTGGCCTGGATGAAGCGTGTCATCGAGGAACAGCTCCAGTTGGAAAAGGAGAGGGAGGCAGAGCTAGAGACTCTTTTTACGTGAGTCTGCCCACCTCTGAACATCCTCTGAACACTGTGTGTGCTGAATGTTCCTGGTCAGAGGGTCTCAGAGGCACAGGCTGGTGGACACGCCACTTGCCTGGGAACGAACATGAAGAGAAACCCAATTGCTCCTCTAAAGCATGAGGTAGCTCCTCTATGCCTGTGGAGTATACAGGGTTTTTTTAACCTTGGAGATAAATCCTCCTCTCTCCTTTAGGGAAGAAGCTAAAAAAGTGTGGGAGATGATGAAAGGAGAATGGGAAAGGGAGAAGGTGGCCAGAGATCGCCTGATGAATGAGGTGATGACCCTTCTTGATGAGGTTTCTCCCTTGTCACGAAGAAACTGTTGTTCCAGTTCTAACCCTGTATCCAGAGGGTCACAGCCTTCTGTACCCAGGGCAGAATTTTTCTCCTTGTCTGATGTGTTTTCTGGGAACTGCTTAACCACCTTCTCCCTCCATCCTCTGCCTTCACACAGGTCTTTGCAGGCAGACAGCGCCAGATCCAAGAGAAAATCAAGTTAAACAGACGTGCGCAGGAAGAGACCCTGAAGTATCGAGAGCAGCTGATCAGAGAACTTGAAGAGGCAAAGGAACTCAGTCGGAGGGAGAAGGAGCAGGAGGAGGAACTGAAGACAGCCCACAGGCAGGAGCTGGAGGCACAGGTAGGCCGAGGTTCCCACAGACACACAGGAATGGTGAAGGTGCCAAATCTCAGCCCCAATTTCTCCGTGCCCAGGGGACAGAGCGCCGCTGGCAAGAGGAGGAAGAGCAGTGGAGGGAGGAGGAAAAAGAGGAGAGATGGGCCCGGCAGCGCCACAAGGAGCTCGTGCAGCGGGAGGGCGAGCGCAGGGTACGGTCACCCAGGGGTCACCCTGACAACACAGGGGTCCCTCTGGCACAGGGGTCACCCCAACACACAGGTCACCCTGACACACGAGCCCATCACAGACGGTGATGGCATTGGGCAACACAATTCTCATTGTGTCTGATCCCCACCTTAGTTGTCACACGGTGCTAGAGCAGAACACTGGGCTGTCCTGTCCTCTAACAGAGCTCTGTAGTTCTCTCTTAAAAATTGCTTTTCTTTTTTGCTGATATTGATACTTTAGTCCCTAATTTTTAAAGAATGTTTGAGGCAGAGGCACTGCTAGTGCCTCAGATGTTATTCAGTGCCAACAATAATTTATGGGCTGCATTAAGGCAGCTGAGACAGCGCATCTCCACTGCTCGATGTCTTTGGTGTCTGTCCTGCTTTGCCTGGCTCTAAAAACAAAGCTGAATTTGAGTAACCCCACCTAACCCCCCCTACCCAGCAGATTACCTCCTTTGCATGTTGAATAGTGTGTGTGTGGATTAATTCTAAAGCCCATAAACCAGTTCTGGTCTTTGTTCTGACCCTGGTAGGTCTACAGTTACCCAAAGGCACCATGGACCTGAGGAACGAGCACTAAATGCAGCTCCAGACTACAGAAAGAGAACTTTGAAGACTCAAGGAACTCCTGAAATAATGGTGGCTCTGGGACAGGCTACAGTAGATTTGTGAAAATATTTATCTGTGGCCCAGCTGAACAAGAGCAAATTTCTACTGCCTTCAAGAATGTGGGGATGTGAGCACCCTCAGAGAACTGGAGTTGTGCTGGTATGTTTTAGTAAGAGCTGGGCTGTGGCAACACAGCAAATAATGGGGCCCTGTGGATCTCAGCCATGAAAGAATACAAGGAATGGGAGCTGCAAACCAGGATGTGCTCTGTCAGGCTCCCACCTCTGAGAATCAGGATGTGCCTGAGTGCCCAGCTGGCTTTTGGGAGATAATTCATGATGCACTTTGCACATCAGTCAGATAATGTGTGCTGTGGCACCAGTTCTTAATTTGTCCAATTCCTCTCCAGAAGGTGCTGAAGACTTCATTAAATGTTGTTTTTCACTACAGTAATAAAGAATGAATGAAACCTGAACAAGGATTTGTTTCTTTTCATGAGCAAACTACTGAAACAATAGGAGGGGAGACTGAGTTGATTATTGCACTTGATTTCTTGCTGTTATCATTGGCAACTGCACCTTGAAATCAGTCCTGTCACAGCACAAGGAGCTGATACAGGGCTGTGACAAAGATGGGAGTCACCCCAGCACTTTACTCAACTAGAGAAACCTTTTCCAAGATCTTTCCAGAAGCAGCAGTCAAATAAGCCCAAATTATTTCACACACCGAAAGGGTTTTAGCATTTTATAGTAATACTGTAAACAAAAGATTAGGTCAAAATATTGTACAGACAGAATGACACTGATAAATACAAGGATTTAAAAAAGGCAAAAAAGCTTTTCCTTTCCTCTGCAGCATTTTGTAAAGGAAGAGCAAGTTTGTTTACAGGGGAACAAGAGGAGATCTAGTAATAAAAGAAAAAAAACCACCTTTGTTGTTTCAGGTGCTATAAACTTTGTGACTGCAGTGCTGTGTGATGGGAGGGTTAATGAACTTGCTGCTCGTGGGTTCCCCTGCTGGGTTTGAACCCCTCTGATTTCAGCATAGCTGGAGCAAGGGCTGGCAGTTACCAAAGTGTCCCTTGGGTTTGGATCAAAGGCAGGTTTAAATAAGAGATAAATAACACCATAACTCAGTGCCACCCTGCTTTGGAAAGCAGGTAAGATATGTTAAAGAACAGCACACAGAAGTGTCCTGAGACACTGAAAAAGACCAGCTGCTGCCTTTCAGTGATTCCAATTTAAGTTCCTAGAAGATTCTCACTATTTAATTGCCAGGAGCATGATTTTGAAGGAGGTTTCAAAAAGGTCTTTTGCAGTTCTAATCTCAGCCTGCCTGTGTTCCCATCAGGCTACAGATGCTTCTGGGAGTCAGAAGGGCAGAAAGGAAATAAAACCCCGCAGTGAAGAACATTAATTTACTGAGTTGTCATCTCCTCTCTCCGTTCCTTCCTCCCTCAGACTCTGGAAGCCAGTTACAGCATCAGGAATCCAGCAGTGTTATGGCACTTGTGTTTGGATATCCATGCAAACACACCATAATTTAAAAAGGAACCAACCCCTGCTGCAGCTCCTGGGCAGTAACAACACACTTCCAAATGGGACACAGGCAGAGCAAAAATCAATGATTTCCTCTCCCACCTGAAATTCAGATTCCCAAAATGTCTCATTTTTGAAATTATGGACTGACACACTTTTGTGAACTGTTAGGAATGAAGAAACCTGGAGCACATGTGGCCACTGGGGACCCACCCACCCTTGGGCCAGGCAGCCTGGCAGGGGTTACTCAGTAAGTTGTCAAATTTTGAAGGAATTGCATAAAAAACTTCGGAGATATAAGAAATGTTTTCACATTTGGATATGTTGAGGTACAGAGGTTATATACCATGGCAGACACAGCTGCTTTTGCACTGGCACTCTTCTAACTTCCTTTTTTTGTTAATTAGCACAGAAACCTTTAGTGAAATTGGATGTGGAGTTACTGAGCAAGGCTGCTGCAAACAAGACGGTGCCTTGAAGATGACAGGAAAATTCTGTAGGAAACTTAAGAATGAATTACTAACTCAGAAACAAAGGATAATATTTTAACCACTAATGCCCTAAAAGTAACATCAAACATATATATTAATGGCATAGTGACAACTAAAAGAAATAACTATTAAGTTTCAAATTCCTTCCAAAACAGATAAAGTGACAAAGACCTTGTAGAGTTACACGTAACAAGCTTGGATGCCCACAACTACTATTGGTTTAGCAGACTAAAAACATATTGCACAACAGTTGATATGGGAAGAGAGAATATTCGGCTTGTACCCCGTTACCAGGATGACAAACCTCCTTCCTGCTGGTTGGCAGTGAGGGTCCCGGAGCCTTCGGAGCCTCATCCAGAGGGATCCTGGCAGGTGAGGCTCCAGGATGGACGGAGCGAGGCAGACACTGCCCTCCCATCCGTGCAGGTGGTTCCAGAGGAGTCCCACAAGCAGGATCTGAAAGCAGAACGTGGCCCCAAGGAAACATCTACAAGAGCTCGAGACAGCACTGGGACGTGGTATTGGCTCGACAGCTATTTGCAACATGCTATTATCCATAACTACACTGGCAACACAGGCACAAAATAAGGCAGTGGGTTAAATTAATCATAAGATTGTTAGAAAACATGCAAAAATAATACTGAGTTTAAAAAAAAAAAAAAAAAGTTTCTTGCCCCTTTAAGTTTTTCCTCGTAAAAATTCGAATAGTCCCACACCTTGGTGTCGAAATCCAACCTTCTTTAAAAAACAAGCCCAAAAAGCCCCGAGTGACTCAGTTGTTGTTCTCTTTGGTTGTGATGGTGACGAGCTGCTTGGCAGCCTTGGCGATGTCGTAGGCGCACTGGATGACCTGCTGTGTGACCAGCTGGATGTCCGTGCTGGGGCTGCTCTCCACGGGAAGGGCCTTCCTGCACTCCGACTGCAGCCGGTAGGCACTGGAGGTCAGCAGGCGCAAGGACGTCCTCACCAGCTCCGACTTGGGCTTCTGGGGAGGGAAAGCAGAAGCTGAACTAGGCAGAACAACAAACCCTTTTCAGCAGCTGGGAGTGCTCACAAGGGCTCTCTGATGGGGGACATCTGCTGCCAGGCCCTGTCCTTCTGCACAGGCCTCTCCGCGCGGCGGGAGACGCAATTTCTCCTCTCTCATCTCAGGGAGATGTCAAGCCCCTGCCAGGCAGCGCACAGGGAATGCTGCTTCACCCTCCCGTAGGAAGTTACTCATACACATTTTCTGGTGCCTGTTTCCTGCTCCCAGCCCATGTCCTGGCTGGCAGGAGGGGACAGTGTGTCCAGGATGATCAGTGTAGACGGGTACAACAGCCTTAGATCTTTGCTGGCAGTTTTAGAAAGGTGGGTAAGTTTAGGTAGTAAGGTAAGTTTAGAAAGGTAGGTAAGTTCACAAGAACTCAGTCATGGAGATGTCTCTCCCTAAATTTGCTGTGAACAAACAGATCACTTTGGTGGATGGGTAACAGATCTAAACATGCCTGCAAGTAAGAAATCCAGGCACCAGCACTCAGATGGAAAAGGGGGTGATGAGTTTAGTGAAATTCCCATATAACCACACAACTCCTCAAGCTAGATCCAAGTAGCCTCCAGTTTTGGAGGAACTACGTGCAATTCTTAAGAATTTTAAGTTCAAGAGTACAATTAGAGGCCTGGATTCACACTTTAGCCCTTCCCAGCTGCCATGTTAATAAATGCAGAGGTGCAACGTGTAAAACACCTCATAATTTCTCCCTTCCTCTGGCTTTTGGTTTTTATTATGAAGGGAAATCTACACATGGGGAATGAGGCCAAAGCCATTTTGATGCTGGCAGGTACTTACTTTTGGGAACAGAGCTGCCATTTCTGTTACTGCCACATGTATTCTCTCGGAGCACGGTATATAGCTGCAAAAAGATGCACTGGGTTACTCATTATGGAGAGACTCTCCTTCCTCTTCCAGTTCACTACTCAGTGGCTATTACTCTAAAAACAACTATGTAACTTCAGAAAAAGCAAGAACTTAACCAACAGTGCAAAATAATTCCTTAAGTTTTCATTGTTCTTCAGAGTGGGTTTGAGGCAATAACTGTTCACACCTGTTACACCAACTGCTGTCAGGAACATCTCCATTTGTATGCAATTATGGAAATATGTCTGAATATTACAGAATCACAGACTGGTTTGGGTTGGAAAGGATCTGAAAGCCCATCTAGTCCCACCCCCTGCCATGGGCAGGGACACCTTCCACTTAACCAGATTGCTCCAAGCCCCCTCCAACCTGACCTTGGACACTTCCAGGGATGGGGCAGCCACAGCTTCTCTGGGCAACCTGTGCCAGGGCCTCAACTACCCTCACTGGGAAGAATTTCCTCTGTATATCTCACGTAAATTTCCCCTCTGTCAGTCTGAACCCGTTCCCCCTTGTCCTGTCACTGCAGTTCCTGATGAACAGTCCCTCTCCAGCTCTCCTGGAGCCCCTTCAGACACTGGAAGGTGCTCTGAGGTCTCCACACAACCCTCCCTTCTCCAGGTTGAACAGCCCCAACTCTCCCAGCCTGTCTCCATAGGGAAGGTGCTCCAGTCCTCTTACCCACCTCATGGCCTCCTCTGGACTTGCTGCAACAGTTCATTAACTGCACATTAATTCATACTCACATTTCTTAAACCCACCCCCCTGCCCAACAGCTTAGATACTGGAATTCATCTCCAAAGTGTACAGAGAGTGGCTCAGCTCACTGTTTGGTGGATTACTGTTGTGTGCAGGACATCATGCCCAACCAAACTGGTTCATGTCAGTCAGGCACAAAGTAAAGTGAGATTCTGCAGCTTGCAAATATTTAAACAAAATCTGGTGATACAGAGGTGCTTTAGGGGAAGAAAAGGCAAATTTTTTTGCAGTCTTGACAACTAAAAGCAGATAGAAAAAATAAAAATCACTTTGTATGTGGGACCTGAGTAAGTTTAAGACCTGAGTAAGTTTATTTCCACCCCGGTGTCAGTTCATGACCAGGTGAAGCCAGGAATGCAGCACCATGCAGGTATTTTCCCTTTCTCGTTTTCCAAATGGAAAGGCCAGACCTCTGCTGTGATGGGCTGTGCCCAACTTCCCATATGGAATTCCAACCTGACTTTTTGGGTGAAGTTTAACTAAAGGTAAAACATCACATTAAGGCAATTTCAGAACGCAAAAATGCCTTCTTAGATTAATTAATACACAGTAAACAAACAAGACACAATTCTCACACAGCAGTCTGCACACACATGCATCCCCAAACTACCAACTGCTTTCACCACGTGCGAGTTTAAGGCTAAATATTCTGTAATTCTGGTGACTTAGCTCATAAAGCAAAGACAGGTTCCATTGGTCCTCACAGATTTTCCATCTAATTTATACACCAAATGAAATTTGGTCTGTTCAAAATAGATCTTAAAACTATTTACCATAAACTGCTGTGAAACTTACGGTAAACAGTGAAGTGTTAGTGTGCTCTGTCACAAGTCTAATTTCAAAAGACTCGTTTTTATGTTTCAAAGACTCAGTTTTAGCATAAGATAGTTCACATGATTCAATCTTAAACATGAGAATCTCAAAAATCACTACATAAGAGCATTCAAGAAAACTATTCAGCATTTGTAGGTTATGGTAGGTCAGTGCCCTTTCAAGCAAAAAGAGTCCCAAAACCCACTCCCCAGTTGTTATTTATTCAGTCATCTTGCAACACCAAAGGTGCAAAAGCAGTCACTTGCAAATGCACTGAGAGAGAAGCAACACACTGGGGTCATTTTGGCAATGCAGGAAAATTGCTGTAAAAGGAGTATTTCCATGTGTCTCAAATCACATGAATTCTTCCAAACTAAAAGTGGAGAGAGGTCTTTCAAGTTCACCAACATTCCCATTCTGCTGTTGAGTTAATGATTAATCTGCTCCCTGACTAGCCACACTGACCAGCACCCCACCTCATAAAAGGGAAATTTGCTGATTAAACCTTTTGCTAACAAGGCAGAGAAAGCCCTCAGAGTAACCTGAATGAAAGACCCAGGTTAATGATGTGTTTTATTGTACTTTCTCTAGGTCAGCTGCAGTGTCCTGGAGAAATGGCTTTAGTTTATCATCTAAACACTCACTGTGAGCTCGTGAAATACTCTGACATGTGTGTTGGGTTTACACACATTGCAGTGAGACATCAGGAAGATATTCAAGTAGTGACAGCTTGGAAAAAGAATCCATCATTACCAGTAACTTGTGTTCATCTCCTCTAATCCTGACATTTGTCAGCTGGGGTTTGAACCTGAGAAGTTCTTCTGAAGAGCGTCTCACTTAAACTTCACTTTTATTTGAGGTACTTATAAACAGTATTTTGGTTGGGTTGGAAGATCCCATACAAACACATTTTTTCACTGATTTGAGACACAAATGATCTCATCTGACCCCCAGCTGCACAAACACTCAGCTGTCAGGTGTGAATGTTCTGCACTGGGGATGTGAAACTCCTGCTTCTTTTGCAATGGTGCACAGAAGCAGCAACCACATGTTGTGCTGTTAGTTCATAAAATCACAGAATCGTTTGGGTTGGAAGGGAACATAAAACCTCAAAGATTTATTCCTAAAGGAAGAAATTGTTCCCTGTGACGGTGGTGAGGGGCTGGCACAGGCTGCCCAGAGAAGCTGTGGCTGCCCCATCCCTGGAAGTGTCCAAGGCCAGGTTGGAGGGGGCTTGGAGCAACCTGGGATAGTGGAAGGTGTCCCTGCTCATGGCAGGGGCTGGAATGTGATGGTCTCTAGGTCCCTCCCAACCCCAAGCATTCTGTGATTCTATAGTTCTATGATCATCCAGTTCCAGCCAAGTTGTTGTAATTTAATTTACCTCAAAGGACAATAAACAGAACAGAGACAGGAGAATCCTTTACACCAGAGCCAGCTCCAGTTCAGGCTGTGATGCTGTTCCCCACCAAATCAACACTGGGAGCTGCCACTGCAGGTGCTGTCCCAGGTCTGCAGGTCCCTGATCACCCAGAGCATTTCATGCATCGCTCTCCATGACCCCCGTGCAGATGGAGCGGGAGGGAAAGAGGCAGCAGAGAGAAAGAGAAAGGACACTGTGCCTGGGAGGCAGGGACAGAGGCCAGAGTACCAAGAGGCAGGGCTGGGCTGCTGCATGGTCAGAGGCTGCAGGGGAGCTCTCTCAGCCCAGGGGAGCCGTGTGCTGAAGCAGCTGAGGCTGTGTCTGAGCTGGAGTGTGCCCACACGCTCCAAGGGTCTGCTCAGAGCATGGGAAAAGGGGGGGGAGAGAGTGAGGAAAGAAAGGAAGAATGTGTTTCATTAATAGATGATATTCTTGCATCATTTTTTTACTCTCCAATTATCTACACAGCACATGATTTTTCCCTACAACGTTCCCACCACCAGCTTGGAGGATGTATTATTACATCCCCAGTAACTCATTTTGGTAAGGAAGCATTCCCCTGTGTTAAGGACGCCAGGGAATAGTAAAATAAAGAGCAGCAGCTTCATAGTTCAGTGTTTTGCAAGATGACACTCATCTAAGTACAGGCAAACACCCCACCCCACACATGGTACAAGAAAACAAAAATGAACATAACAGGTTGTTTAAACATCTGATCAGTTTAACAGTGAAAGCCAGGTGTGTTCTCTTCTTTCTTTCAATGATTTTTTAAAAATTCAAATACTGTAAACTGTGATATACACATAAACTAAACTCATTTAAAGCTTCTCTTACTGTTCCTTCTCTGTGAGAAACAAGTAATAAGGGATTGCAGTGGAAAAGGTTCTGGCCAAGGGCACTGAGCTCAGCACAAGCACGTTAGAACTCACCATTCAGCGTCAGGGGGAGAGGCCGCCCTGGCCCTTCTAAAAATAGAAAAGTACAAGGAGGAAAAAACACAGAACCAAAGTGCAATTGTTGTGCACTTCTCTGAGCGAGGCAGGAAGTGAGGGCTCAACCCAAACCACTGCTGCTCCTCACAGAGGGCACAGGGGCTGGAGCAGAGCGAGGACCCGCCTGCCTGCAGGATCTGACTTCCTGGAGACCAAAGTGTTCCAGCCCTAAAATGCATTAACACCTGGGAATATGTAATTCTTATTTACAGCCTTCTGGAAGAGCTATGTGGGAGCACCACCTGATGATCAGCAAGAGCAGTATCACTTTTACTCCTCACAGCTATGCTGGATATTAATTGTTCAGGTGGATCAGAAGTTCCCTGAGGGAGCCAAAGCTGCTGCAGGCTGATGTGCTGAGTCAGTGCCCTGCTTACTCAGCTGTGTCTAAACCCAAGAGTTCAAAATACTTTTTGTTGGTACATCATCTGTACTAACACCTCAGAAGAAAGGCAATTTCTCCCTCCTTTGTAATTTTCTCCTAAAACAAGCCCTGGTGTAACTATCAAATTTGTGTGGGGTGTCCTTACCTACGGACACGGAGGTGTGAAAATCCAAGAGAAACTTGCAGCAAGTTCTTTGTAACACATTTGATTTTTATCTAAACCAACACTTATTTTGCAGCAGAACTGCACAAGTTAAGGGCAGCGGCCAGGGCAGGGCAGGACAGGCAGAACTGCAGCCAGAACCCACTCACAAGGGGGCTGGTCACTGGTTCCCACTCACCCTGTGGTGCAGGGACTAGGACACCAGGAAACACCAGACCCACACATTTTATAGGTGTGAAATGGAAGGGCTGTACTTTTCATCTTCATGTGTACTACAGGTGAAAACACCAGAAGAATTTTCCTTGTTTCTCACCAACTGCAGAGCTCTTCCAGCACTCACCCCTTACCTGTCGTGCTTGTTCTCCTGCGCCGCTCGCAGCAGCTCCTGAATGTTCTTGGTGATCTGCTCAGTCTTCCGAATCACATCTTCTGTACTGGGCAAACTGGAGCTGGGGGCTGGGTCTGTGTCCTCAGGGATGGATCCCTCCCCCTGCCAGACAATGCTCCGCTGCCGGCCCTTCCTGCCCGACCTGCAGGGGAACAAGGCAGGGGTCAGCCTGGGGACACGCCTGGCTGGGGGCACATGTGGAGCCAGGTGTCAGCCCAGTGTCACAGCACCTACCCCGGCTCCTCCAGCTCCACAGGGGTGGTGGGGTTGTCATAGTCACTCTCAGACACGCTGCTCTGCTTCTCCAGCTTTGAGGCCTGCAAGGAACACAGACTGATTTCAGCCTGTGCAGGGAAGAGCAGCCCTGGGCTGTGCCAGTGCTGTTCCCATGTACGTGGGCTTGCTCTCAGCACAACAGCTCCTGCACCAGCTGCTGTCCCCAGAGCCTGCTGTGCCCCCTCACCCCATGCCAGGCTTCTGCTGCAGCTTGTACCTGAGGCCCTGGGCACTGCCAGCACAGCACAGCCCCACCAGCCTGAGCGCCAGGCACCCAGCGGGGCAGGACAGACAGACAGACACAGCTCCTTCCCCTGCCACTGAAACTGCTCTGAAGGCACACAGGGAGAAAATCCCATCAGGAGGAGAGGTTAAATGGAGAGGGCAGGATCATGAAACAGGATCCTGAACAGTGAGCATGAGCCCACTGGAGAGGGGCAGAACCCCAGGGAGAAAGAGGCCAGACCAAGAGCAGGAGGCCCATGGCAGAGCAGAGGCCAGAGCCCACGTGGGAGGCTGAACACAGAGTGGAAATCAAACCCAGCATGGGAGGGTGAAACAAGAACTGAAGCCCCACACAGGGCATGAGGCTGAACCAAGTGAAGGAGGCCATGACAGAAGAGAGGCCAAATCAAGCACCAGGGTCTGACACCAGAGCAGAGGCTGTCCCTGGGAAGCCCACTGCAAAATGGAAGACCAAAATGAGGGTTAAGATGTGGCAATGGGAAAGTCAAAATAAAGACAGGAGACAGATGATGGCTGGAGGACAAACTGTGGGTGGAAAATCAAAGGGCACAGAATGGAGGAGACTTGGAGCCCATCACAGTTCGGAGGCTGACACAAGAACAGATAAGGCCCATTGCAGACTAAAGCCCAAAACGGTGTGGGGAGCCAAAATGTGAGGAGTTGAGGCCACTGAAGGCTTGATACTGATACAAGGCTGGGAGGCCAAATAAGTGAGAGATGTGGCCCAGAGCAGAGCACAGGATGCAACAAGGGAGGCCCAACCATCAGGAACAGATGGCCATGGAAGAACGGTGTCAAAAGGGGAGCAGGGCAAATTCCAAAGTAGAAGCTGAAACGAGGGAAGGAGGGATTCAGGGAAGCAGAGACTGGACACTGGACAGAGCACTGTAGGCCCATTGCAAAGTGGGAGGCTGATCCCAGAGAGAAGGTGGAATGAAGAATGGAATACCAAAATGAGCTTGGAGGCCAAATCCGCAGCCAGGCCCCAGGATCACCACACATCCACCTACTGTAGTCTTTTAAGAACTGCACAGCCCATCAGAAGTGCCCACTACAGCTTGTCCATTTGCAACCATGTCACACCAGTGTCACTCTGCACAGAGATCAGCAGCTCAGGGTCCTCCACAGATCCTTGCTGAACAACCAGCCTTGGGGCTCTCCAGAAACCCTGAAGTCATGAGGAGGGAATCTCAAGTGTTAGACTGCAAGGGACACCTCCAACCTGCATCCCTGATCCATACACTTAGGAATCTGCTTACAAAATAATACTTCTACCTGAAGAACAGAGAAAAAATGTGACCAGGAACTGGTTTTCATTGGCTGAGATCCAGTAGGTTTGTTAAACACTCATCCAATGTTAAACCCAGCAATTCTCACTGAAGTACCTGGAGTTTAAAGTTACTCTGCACAGAAGGAACAAAACCAGCATTTTTTGAACATTCCTTAGAACAGCTGGTAAAGATCAACTGTAAAAGTGACACGTTTTGAAGATAAGAAACTATCATGTGTAGGGTCTAACCTTTCCCCTCTCCCAGATGTAGAGACATCAATACAAATAGTGCAAAGCTCTATTATATGGTCAGAAAAATAAACCACAACAATGAATCACAAAGAATAGGATACTATGGAATCACTAATAGAGAATCAGCATAGAATAAAACCAAAACAAACCTTCTGTAAGCTTCTAGTACCACACAGCACTGCTATCAGCTGGAGCCAAATCTAGACTTCCTTTTGACCAAGCAGGATATTTGATTGAAATTTTTATCATCCATCCCTACTTGCAAATCTAATATTTTCTGCACTGATACGTTCAAACACTGTACAGTCAAAATAAAATGGGGAGAAGAAGAAATTAAAAAGAAGGTTCTGTGTCCTGGCAGGGAGAGGTCAGAGTATGGCCATTCGACATCTAAACCCCCAAACTTGCTATCCATAAGACAAACAGTCAGTCAGGCCCATCTGGATTGGTGCAAAGTGCAGCCCCCAAGAAAAGCAGCTTTGAAGCCAGGCCTCATGCAGTGCTTTTAGTCAGCAGGGAGAGTTGTACATCGGCTTAGAAATATCAGCGAGCGCCTGGAAAATCACTGTCCAAGCAGCAACCAACTTGTCTTCTGGTGTTGTGCAGCTGAACAAGTGATCTGAGAACTGTGTGTGGTGTTAAACGCCAGAGATTGTGAAGTTAGAGAGAGGCAAGTGCCCACAGCGTGTGGCAGAAGGAATGAAGGGATGAGTTCTGCTCCATGCAGAAGGCCAGGCAGCAGGAGAGGGGGAAGAGAGAGGCATCTGGCTCTGGGGAGATGTCACCTCCTCCAGGGAAAAGGTGGGAAGGTACTTAACCCTTCGTGTGCTCTCATCCCTTGACCAGGAAAGCGTGGAGGGGAAGGAAGGTAGAGATGAAGAGGAGGTCACAAACGCACTCCTCCCGATCTAAAAATGGGAAAGAGAAAAACACTCGGGAAAAACCACAACAAAACACAAATAAACTCTTAACTTAAATAAAGGAACATTTTAAAACCATGGAGATGACAAAGCAAGAATGATTTTGAGAGTTCAGCTTAGCCTGAGTGGATTTAATTCTTTCAAAATACAATTCATGTCACCCTAATATTGACACTCCAGAGGTGCCAAATTCCACAGAGAACAAAATATATTCACCACAATGCCAAATTAACTAACTCCACATAACAAATCAGTGTTCAAACCAAGTGACCAAAGGACCTATACGGGGCACTGTCATGTTTTGCAAACACTATCACACACAAATGAATTTTGACATTTCTTGCTGCCAGAACTGCCTTTGTATCAACATGCCAATATAATTCAAAATGATCCAGATGTCATAGTTTAAATTAATTAATTGGAGGCGGGGAAAAACCCAGCAGACAAATTTCTGCACTGATTCCCTGGTGCATTCGATTGTCTTTTTGGAATGTGCATGGAACGTTTGCCCTCTCTCATGCCATAGCTTTAAAATATATTTTAAAGGTCTTAATCATTCAACTGGAAGGAAATACAAGACAGTGCTAACAACAGGGAAAGATGCTGTAACAAATCCACAAATTTTAAATATGTGTCTAAAAAATACTGTCCTGTGTTTCTGCCCATGAGGAAACCTAAAAAGATAATAACAAAAAATTAACTGTACTAGTTAATTCAATGCACTCATTAAGTAAATGCACTGGTGTGTGCTGGGTCACTTATGCAAAGTGTGAACACCTCAGTACAAAATTTCTTTAGTAATAGGGAACTCCCTCTCCACTATTTGCACATCACACAGGAAAATACTAAACCAGAAGAATCTGACTGACAGATCTAAACCATCTCCAGCCTCCAGCTGCAAACTCAGAGAAAAAAACTGGTGTGTGGAAAACTCAGCTTAAATTTTACTTTTTCAAGGTGGTTCTGAAGTTCCACAAATTGGCATCTGTCTGTATATCTGAACAAATCCATGAATATTACCTGCCTTCTTTGAATACTACTTTCCTTCCTTCCTCATTTTCAAACAGTCACATTTTGATATTTGGCATATATACTGTGGTTAAAAAAAACAGCTGAGCAGAAGCCAAAAGCTCCAGTTTACATGTTCCAGGACTGCTATAGCTTCTACTTTTCAAACCATCAGGCTCCTGCAGACATGTTAATACAGCAAACATGAACAATTCTCACAGTTCTTATTCCTTCTGGTTTTTTTCCTCTCTGAGGCAGAGCTGAGCAGCGTCGGTGAACGAGCAGAGCTGGAAGAGCCAGGAAAGCTGAACATGAGAAGAAATGCAGAAGCAGCAGCAGTTTTACTCACGTGTGGAGGGAAGGGCTGCAGCCTTGGGCTGTTTTCCTCTGGGTAGGTGACCTCCCCCATGGGCAGGTAGGGCTTCTGCCCCGAGCCAGTCTCGTACATGGACATGGGCCTGCTGCCCCGGGCCGACGGGCGCCGCTTTAAGGAGGAATTGGTGGTGGGGTCTGGGTACTCAGAACCACTTTGGACCTGATAGATATTGGTTGTGGCCTGTCTTCTGAGGTTGGTATTTTCACTCTGTAGCGTTTGAAGCTGAAAGAAATGTTTAGCAGTGTTTGTTTCCTAACAGCAAGTGCCAAGAGCAAACTGCCCATGCAATACACGCTTGTCAGCTTTAATAACAAATCCAGTTACTGGTAGCTGGGGGTTCATTTCTTTTTCAAAATCTACTTGACTTGCTTGGTATAAGCACAGAAACATCTGTGTTCCAGATGTGGAAATATTTAGGTGCTGATTTCCAGCACTGCAAGCTAATTTAGATCTTAACACTGGGTGCTGTAGTTCAAAACACACGATCCATTCTTTCCCGGCTGCTGTACTGGCACAGGAATTGTGGGATATAATGAAGTTGTGAGGGAAAGGATCGACAACACAACAGTTTTCCAAGCAAAGTGATCCATTTCAGCAGCCAATACAAGAATTTAGCAGACTTTAACATAAGGCCCATGAAATGTGACAATGCCAGAACTGCAGCACAGACACCAGAGGCAGCACAAAGGAACTTGAGCTTGCTCTGCAAAGCAAGGAGAAAATTTAGCTTATGAAAATTAAGCATCAGCTACTGCTTTCTAAGAAGCCAAGAAGAAAGCATTTTAAAGCTTTTGATTATTACTTGACTGATAGTAAAAATGCACCAATTCTGTTTTATTTGGTGGAGTTACTCGGAGTAAGTTTGCTATATTAACACATCAGAAAGAAAAGATTCAGTAAAGAACACTGCAGCACAGCAATGATTTCCCTCCTTCTACACCACATGAATATACTAAAGCCTCATTAATGTATAGGCTCTGAAGACTTTTTTTTTACCCTAAATACACTATATCTGTTTAAAGAAACTCAGTATAAGTGGAAAGTTAATTCAGTTGATGCAAGAGAAATGCTCAACCAGTACAAGCCGTTAAAAGACCAAGGAAACACCGTGAGATCCCCCAGTATTCACCATCTCAGCAGATCTGAACACAACAGAAGAGAATGTTGGCCCTTCACAAACAAGGATACTCCAACCTGCTGAATTAGCTTGGCCTCAGGTACAAAGAGCTGAACAGTCTCACCACCCTCCAAAGCATCAACCTCTGCCCAGAACAGCAGGTTCACCTGCACAAGCACAGCCTGAAAAACTTTCTCTATATGTCACTCTTGCAGGATTTTAATTATTTGGAAAATAGGATTTTAAACACTAATTAAAGGGATTAATCTGAGGAAGCAGCCAGTCCTTTCTAGCTACCATGTCAGGCAGCAGACTGAACTCAGTACAGATATAAATTCTCCTTAACCCCACAAAAGCCTCTATTTGCAAAGCACACAACAAATTCTTGATTTGTTTATATAAGGAATTAGAGGTCTGGCTTCCAAACTCAGATTTTTGAGCTTTTAATTCAGGGTTTTAGCACAAATGTTCAGTTTTCTCTTTGTATCAGACCATCTACTCATAGTAACTCGTGCTGTAAATGAGACATCTCTACTTTACCTTTGTCCAGACAAACCCACAGTGCAGGTTTAAGGCAGGAATTGAATTTATCACTATGTCCTATAGGTGCTATTTCCCATGGATTCAAACACAGGCAAACAAATAAATCTTGGCCTCCTGGTATACAAGAACTTTATACTGTATTGTCACATTGCAGACCATTCTGTACAGCCAAACTAGGTTGGATTTTAATTTCTCTTCATTCCAGCTAGGCTTAATAACAGGAAAAACCCACCAACATATTTACTGGAAAAGTTGGAAGTACATTATATAGATGGCACTTACTTCCTCATTGTTTGAAGACAATAAAAGCACACAAGACTTGCAAAAACTGTCTTGTTACTTGGAAAACTTATGTCAAAGCTTTGACATAAGTCAAATCATCATCATGATTTGTTGGGTCAGATCAGCATCAGCTCCAGAAAAAACAACATTCAAAGCATGTGTTGCACATAAATATTTATAGTGTCATATCTGACCCCAGAGCAGCTCTTTAAAATTAGAGTTTTCTCACTATCCCAATATTGGGTTATTGCATCCTCAGCTCCAGCAGTTTTATTCTAATAACTTCAGACACCCCAAGAGCTGAGGGGTTACAGAGTTGTGCCTGTTACCTTTTTCTGCATGATCCTCAGCTCATCACTCAGGTTGATGTTCACTTTCATTAACTGCTGAATCTTCACCTCAGAAGCCACCAAAGCATTTTTAACTTGCATATATTCCTGGGCTGTCACTGGTCCATCTGACAAGTCTGAATCCAGGCTCTAGGAACAGGAACAGAAAAATACTTAAACCATTGAGAAAGAAGGAAACAAAACAATGACATTTCTACAGCTTTTCATGTATTTACTTCAAAAGAATCACAGTTCAATCTAAGTTAAATTAATAAGATCCATTAATTAGCATCATTTTAGTCCACTATAAAAGATATCCGCTGTCAATCAACTCTTAGCTTCTCTAAAAACATTTGTCTCAGCATTTCAGTGACAAAATACTGTTTTCATAAGGATTTTTAAAAATATGCAATGAAGAACTGGAAAGTCATAAAAGATAGATTGCTAAACATCCAGTGTGCAAATCATCAGGGGAAAATTAAAGTAGAATTAATAGACCTACTGCCCCTTTTTCAACCATTCTGCATTATTTTCAGGAATGGTTTAAACCACTTGTTCACATTGGTCTGCTGTAAATATTTCTTCAGTAGGAAGCAGTACCTTCATGAAATATCATGGAATCACTGATTGAGGATGTTTTGGTACATGCAATTATTTCATGTATGCAATTAGGTCTCTATCTTATCTCCAGATACACACATTACTTTTCTAGAGAAGTATTTTTTTTTACAATAAAAATTCCTCAAGTCACAACACTTAATCTTATTAGAAAACTCATAGAGTGAGGCATGATTACAAAATTAATTTGAAAATTAATCTGAAAATCCATTTTCTGATCATTTATGCAAGTTAAATCCCCCTTCACAAGGGGAAGGATTGACTGCAGATTCCCTTTATGAGTAACATTCAGGGTGTGTATCACTATTTCAAGCCTACCTTCTGTCTGTTTGATTTAGCTGCATTTGTTTCCAGATCTGTGTCCTCATCTGAAGCAACACTGTCATAGTCAGGCTGGTCATTATCCTGACTCTCACTGCTGTGCTGATTGCTGATTGATTTGAGTATCAGTTCCACATTTTCTGCAGATCGACACATTAAAAAACATACAAGGGAGTTTGGAGAAGAAATGGAAGTGCACACTTTTAAAACATTAATTCAGATCCACCTAACAGGTGTGAATTACCACTGTCCAAAACTAGTTTGATGGTTTTGCCTTTTCATTTCTTCTAAGTGTTTAGGCAAGTTAAAATAAGTGATGAGAATCACGCTTTAACAGCTCAGTGAAATTCACACATTCTAAAAAAACCCAACAGACTACCCTGGACAAATGGATGCCAGCATTCAAATGAAAAATACAGGGAAAAATTAAAAGTTAGAAAAGATTTTTTTGTGTTTTCTCTCCAGAGGGAGAACCAGTGCTCCAATGTTATTTCATACCATCATGGCTAGAAGTGTGGCTCTGCCTTGTTGTTAACACAAGTATTTGTGATCTTTGCTATCTGTCATGCTCAAGAAATACAGAATATAAACATTTTTGTTAGGTGAATTAGCAATAAGATCTAAATTACAGCCATGTCCTGCATGTAGGGAGCAGCCAGAAATTCCAACATCTAAACCCCTGCCATTATCCCAGATGCCAGGGGAGACAAGTGTCACTCTTGCACTGTTCAGGAGTATTCCAGAAAATATTATCAAATTATTATAAAAATCACAACCATCACAAAAGAACGTTCCTAAATTGCACATATCCCCCTTGATTCTTGTTACAAATACCAAGTTAAACAGACTAATCTTCCATATTTGGGCATTATTTTGGTGGCCTACTGCCTGTTGTCAGTAGCCTGATATCCACGAGTTAGTTTCTATTTATAAAAACAATCTCTCTCTCTCTCTCCATTGACACAGCACTGCTGAAAGGGTTCTGGAAATGACTGAACTACTGAGGAACTGCCTTCAGAGGAGCTGACAACAGAAGCTCACTCACCTTTGGAACCAGTGAGAGGATTCCCCTGTTGTCTTCGTTTGGCATCACTTAAAATATCTATGACCAGTGTAGCAAACTCATGGGCATTAAATCGAGCCAGTTTCTGTCTTCCCTAAATTACAGAATAATACAAGGAAAATAAAAGTATATCCTGTGTTAGATGAACAGCAGAGTTCCCAGAAAAACTAAGACTATACACTCAGAGTGAGTTGACTATTCAATTACATTTATTGCAAAAAGTGTGACTTAAAAGGGAAATGTAAATTATTTTAACCTCTTTCCAAGTAGATGTAACTCTTCTACAGTAATGAAATATAGTAAAGCAATATTCCTTAGGCCTATTAAATTACCTGGTCTATTAGACTATTTTTCAGCATTAAGAAGATTTCATACCTGATTCCTGGTTGAGGAATATTCAGGATTTACGGGAAGAAAAGGGACCACTGTGGTCTCTGTCACAAGTGTGCTGTGATTCTGAGTTGCAAGCCAAACTGCTCCAGAGGGAAAAAACAAAAACAGGGAATAACCTTCCTGTACTATTCGACAGTGTTTCTTGTCAAAGAATAAAAGACAATTTCAAACACAAACACAATCAATTCAAAGGAAGGCTTTTTCCCCAGAGGGTTCCCTACTCTGTGAAAAACACAGCATTTTTTGAATTAACATCCCCTTCATACAATGCAAGACAAAGAAACTCCCATCAGCAGTAATTACTGAATACAGAAGCATTTCAACAGAACATGTGGCTGGATTAGCATCTTTTTTGTAACGTAACAATTCAGATTTATCTTATTTCATTCCAGAAAGCCTCACTCACCTGCATCTGTTTCCCTCCTGTCAACTTCATCATACACATCCATGGCAAGTTCTTCAAATAAGTGGTTGCTTAGCTAAGGGTGGAAGAGAATAATTACAGCTTGAAAATAAATTAAACCCAATAAGATCTCCGTAACAGAGAAAATGTAAGAGCACAACTCTGCTCTATTTTCTTCAGTCTATATAATTTATAGAAATGCTCCTTTCTCAGCCTGCCCAGTGAGGTAAATCCATGGAGCAGACTTGGATGATCACCCAATTTCTGGGTACAGGGACAACAATTCTGTTCTACACTTCTTTACTGGTTAATGGATTTTTCTCTCCTATCTGACCACAAAAAGACCTCGTGTGTTTGGGTGAAGCAGAGCCACTGTGGGAATGAGGTACCAAACACCACCATAGATTTGGGATTAACTGAACAGCGAAGGCCCACAAAATATTTGTGTTTCCAACTGTTCCTGCAGTGGGTGATTCAAGAGATCCTTGTGTTAGGAAGCCTGAAAGATGAAGTGAGGAGTTTGCCATGTCTAGAAAAGGAGTTTTACTTACAGACTGAAGCTTCTTCTTGGCTGCTTTTGCCAGTTCTGATACATCCAGACTGCTATGAAAACAAGATGTGATCATTACATCTACAGCATGTCATGGCTTAAACACAAATTCTACATTCCAATAACTCAGTGATTAAAATGTCACTTCTATTTGAAACCCCTTAATATTTTAGTATTTTTAGTATCACTTTTAACACACTGATGTTACTAATACAATATCACAATTAGCATATTCAAAAGCTTTCAAACACAACAATCTTAAATTTAAAAAAAAATAATCCCAAAAATCCTTTGGAATATGGATACCCACAATTTTTTACCCATATAATTTTAATTTTATTAAAGCTTTTCATAGAAATTTTGCAAGCAGTAGGTTGGACAGTAGTTTACTTACAGCCGTCTTATTTCCAATTGCACAGCAAGAAAAGAGAAACAGGGACTTGTAATTAATACTTGATATGTTTGGTACAAATATTATTTCATTGATTCACAACCAAAACTTAAAAACACTCAGATGATCAAAAGTATAAATATTTTCAGAGGAAAACACAGCTTTCTTGTAAGTATTACTTTAAAAAATCAGGAAATCACCTCAATTGTTCCTTAAATTATTACACAATCTGTTACTTAGGAATTCCCAGGTGTGTTCCCTTAATAGAATTGTCTCACCTTCCCCCTGCATTTTAACAAACACAGTAAACTTCTATAATTTTCTGATTTTGTTTATATGAAAATATCCTTTCTAGGAAAAAAAGCTTCCAAGATTAATAAAGGCACACATAAAAAGTTGGAATGGCAACGGGCTTAAAAGGTGTTTCAGAAAGAAAATTAAATGTAATCATTAGGGGGTATTTTATTTTGATGTTTTCAAACATTCCATGGAATCAGCAACTTACCTGTCTGCCATCTGAGGTATAACAAAGTGCTGCCCGTTTTTGTGCTCTAGAGTTGAAAACAAATTGCATTTTAATAGGTTGGTACTGGTCTATGATTTTCAAGAATATAAGGAAAAGGCAAACACAGAATAATTTATTTTGCATGCAATTACTCAATTTCCAATTACACAGAGTTAGCAAGTCTTAAAAGAAGACTCCTACCACAATTTCCTGCTATTATCAAAGATTCCATTTAAAGCTTATTAACTGTATTAAAATCATATTAAAAAAGAATATTAAGTTCTAAAATAGGTGACTTTATGGCAGCTAATGGCTAAAAACTTGCAGGTGTGCTCATGTTCAAAAGGAACCTACTTAATTAACACTCTCCTGCTTTTGCATTTCAATTGCAAGAAACGATTTGGAAGAATTTCTACAGTTTATATATAGAACATGCATTTGTGGCAAAAGAGAAAGGAGCTTAATTTTTAATCTAGGTATATTTAAAACCCTACAGTTTTATCTGAATTTTAAATGCATCATCACTAATCTTGCATCTTATACTTTCTTTGGTTCTTCCTGTATAATTTATACAGAATATAAACACTAGAATATCTGAAATGGAAATAAAAAGTGCATTAACACTGACACAAACATCATATGCCACAGTCTGAACTGTCCTATAACTAAACAGACAGACCTCAGAGTGCAGTTTCTTGTGCTTACCTGGTTTCCTGCCACAGAGATAAAAAGCCAACCTGTCTGTGAGCTCGTACTGGATCTCCACCAGCCGCTCTGCCAGCTCGTGGTGCCCCCCTTGTCTGGCTCACACACAGAGGGGACATCAGTCAGTCATTGAGACACACAGAATTAAAAATGGTCATAGAAATTGATGTAGAACAACCCAGCACAGACCCACAACCTGGTTCCACCCTGTGCATCCCAACCCATCTGTGCAGTTCAGCCCTTTCCCACAGCAATTCCCGAGTTATTTCACACCCCTGGAGCCTACTCAGCTGGCTGAGCTTGCAGACACTCTTCTCCCCAGATCCCTTTCCTGAGAGCTGCTAGCCTGGCACAGCACAGCCTGTGTCATTGGGATCACAACTGTCTCAAGCACCCAGAACACGAGCTATGAAATGACAAAAATGCCTATTTATACTCTTTATGCATCCACTCCTTCTAGAAAAAGTATAATCAGCATTTAACATCCAGATTATTTTCAGGACAGAAACGTATCTAAGCAGGTTCCTCACGTGATTTATGAACATCAGGTAATATATGTCAGAGCTTCTACCTTGCATAGTCAACTGGAGTTTTCCCACTGGAATCTTGTGTGCCAGGATCAGCACCATAAACCGTTAACAGTTCCGCCTGTAAAGTCTGTCCTGCCTTAGCAGCAACATGGAGAGGGGTGTTTCCTTTCTCCTACAAGGGATGAAGGAAAATATCTACTTAATCAACAGGCCTGAGCAGAAGATTGAGCTATAATTGATGGTTTATCAAAACAATGAAAAGAGTGTTCCTACAGGATGAAAGAAGTTGGCTTGAGCTCCTAAGGAAAGCAGCCGCAAACAGGTCTCCAGGTTCCCTGTCCTCACACTGGAATGGAGTTGCTGGAAAAGAAGCAGGATTATATTTAATACAACAGCAACAACAGTGAATCACCATTTCCTTTTCATCAATCCTTTCAGAAAGTGGTGTGCAAGAGTTCTTCCCCAATTAACTTAAATCAATGCCTCTCAACCATCGCTTCCAGTATCCATACATATTACCAAAAAAAAGCGGCTTCAGGGTGAAGCTAAGCTCTATTTATTTATGTAACAGTGCAGAAAAACTGCAGTGGTTGAATCAAAAGCAGCTAACTGAAGTGAGTCAGGTTTGCTGTGCTGTCCCTGCAGGTGCCCCCTCACCTTGCTGAGGTCTTTGGCAGTGACACTGTCGTCCTCCCGGCACGGCAGGCGATGCACAAACGCTAACATCTGATACTTAGCTCTAATGAACTCGGCTTTGTTGGGACTGCAAACAGAAATCCAGGCAACAGAAGGGAAAGGAAAGAAATATCAGTGCCTTCATAGTAATACAGATGCTCTAGAAAAAAAGGAAAATTCACAAGTGAAGATGGAATCAGATCTTTGCCAGTGGCAAAGTCAGAAGTGGAAAAATATTTTCATTAAAAAACAACCCAGCGCTGATTGTCTGACTATGCAGAGCAAACTTCTGTTACTAATATCAAAGTATCTGCAGACCACGGCATGTGGTGTGTGTTTCTGAAAAGAAATGATGCCAACTACAGATCTATACTTACTATATGCAGTTATTTACATTTTAAAATGAAGCACCATAATCAGTGACAGAAATCTCCCAATTTTTGCTTAATTCATCAGCCAAACTCGGTTTTTTTAGCAGCATTCACATAACTGAAGCACGTGGCATGAGAATTAAAAGTCTTTTGATTCAAAGACTATTCACTATTTAAAGTGAGAGGTCAGGAGACAACAGTTCGGGGAATTCAAGCAATGAATTTTTGCAATAAATATTTAAAAACTAACCCTTGGAAAGTAAAGAAAAAATAATAATGGGTGCACAAATAACTAGTTTAGTCTTGTTCTCCTCCAGTAACAAAACACACACAGGTTCCCATGGATTCCTTGCTGCTCTGTCACCGCTGAATAAAATAATTACAGTTCTATAAAATAATAATTCTGCCATTTCCCACTTACTGCACTTTGTCCTGCGGGCTGGCCTTGCGCCGTCCACTCATGACAGAGGCAGGGTCCAGCAGAGAGTGTTCCCAGATGGAATTAGCACCATTGTTGTACAGCGTTTCAACCATCTGAAACCCAGGATACACACACAGGCATTGACATTGTGCTGCTGGCTGCACTAATCAAATATCTGTAATTATTTCCAAGCAGATATCAAGCCAACAGATTCCCATTCTGTGTGCCAGCACCCAGAACCTACTGGGATATCAGAACTGGACACGTGCTGAGGAGGTTATGATGTGGAATGTAGTAAGAAGCTCTTTGAAATTCCCTTCTCTTCCCAACAGCAGCTCTACTGAAAAGAAAACCTTGCTATACATTGAAAATTTAGGCTGATGCAGATCTGTTGAAGAAGTGTGAAAGAAAATTGAGGTGACCATCCAAAGCAAAGGTATCAAATTAAAAAGGCAGAGACAATTCTGATTTCAGTGGTCTAGTATTAGTGGTCCATCACAGAAAACAAGAGAAACAAGGGGAGACTAACTTAGAAAATGAAAGATTAAGAGGACCAGCCCCTCTCAAACAACAGTTTAATGATATTAAAAAATTAATATATCCAGTTTTAACCAAAGAGGACAGTTTTCTTTCCTACCTGCAGCAGTGTTGGAGGCCACGGCGTGTGTTTGAGGTGCCTCACTTGGGAGATGTGGCGGCCCAGGCTCCGGTGGACACTGCAGCACTCGTCACAGATCAGAATCCCCCTGTTTATGGATGCCCAGCAAGGATCTGGAAAAGAACCCATTAATTACAACACAGGAGGCAACATGACCTTATATTTCAAACACAGACTCCAAAACAAGGAGCTCTGCCTTCTTCCCTGCTTAGCCACTCTGTGAGTATGTAAATGCTACAGCCAGGGGCTCTGGGTGCTGGGAAAATGGGAAACACCAGCCCTTGCCCTCCTGGGGGATGAGGGATTCCCAGGACAGCAAGGAGATCCGCTGTGGAAACTTGGGAAAAACCCCACTGCTTGCAGTTCTTCCTGTGAAAATAGTTTCCTTTCCAAGCACAACAGGACACTGAATTTATCACCGCCTTGAAGTGCTTTACTTGGTATTTCATGGAGTCCCACATTCCTAACAACAGCACCTACCTATTCTTTGGAAAAACTCCAGTTGGTTTATTTTTGGGAAAAAACCCAAACCTGCCACAAAAATCTTTATTGTTTTTTTTTTAAAAACACCCAGTCCATACACACAAAGTGGGAACAGCAGTCAGGTTTTTTCCCTGACTACTCAGTCTTCACTTCTATACTATTACAATATTCTTTCAACTTCCACTTTAAATAATAAAAACACTCAAGAGTGTCATAATTAAAAAAAAAAAAAAGTACATACATGTCAAGTCAAAGGCTCAGTAATATCCAAAACTGTCAAGCAAAATAACTTTATCTCTCGTTAGATCCAAACTGAATCATCTTACAAGCAACGCAGAAAGACAACTGACGGGAGGTGAAGTAGTAAATAATATATATGAGCAATTACGGAGCTTCAAACATCAGAAAGCATAAAACCGAGTAGGAATGGTACATCAGGTTGAAACAATAAATGCCCAACAGGACACCAAACAGGTCCCTTGGCTGTTTGGAGCTCAGTCTCCAGAAGAAACTCCAATTTCTGTCAGTGACACGTGAAACTCAACGTGCCAGAACCCTGCAGGAACAGGCGACCGAGCAGCCAGACAGAGCTCCTGACCCAGCACATCGCAGGAGAACAAAAAAGGAAATCAAGGAATTCTCTTTTATTTTGGAAAGACCTTAATTTCAAATGCAGAGATGAGTCTCAGGCCGAGTACAACGTGAGCCTGGTATCTGATGAGAGGCCTTCTGAGCGCTGTCAGAACACATCTGAGCAATGGTGCATCAGGGAAAAGGCTTCTCTGACCCATGCAACAAACTGGCTGAATCCTTGAACATGAGATCTGATCACAGCTGTGGTTTCTGAGCAGAGCTGATGTTGTCTGTGCTGAAGGCAATGCAGGCAAACCTGTTTGGACCCTGGGCCACGAGGGATGGGAGTCTATTCATCCACGATAACCATCACAGCCCAGAGTCCAATTAAAGCAGATGTTTTAAGGAAAACCCTAACTTAATTTAAAAAACAAATCAATAACATGCATACAACCTCCTTGTTAAATCATTCCATTACTTTAACAGCTTTCACTTCCAAGAAGGAAAAAAAATGGCAATGAAGTGAGAGGTATCTGTTGTAACCCAAGGACACAAACTGAGGCAGCCTTCCAGATTAATGAGCCTGATCCCTTCTCGTTAGAGCCCAGCTCATCACACACAGATCACATCCTTCGGGATCCTTCCCTTTCCTGTTCCTGTCACTGCTCCCAGGCTGCTCCTGAGCATCACTCAGTGCACAACCAACAGCCAGCGTTGGGGGTTTTCTTTACATCCACCCCAATACCCAACTCAACTGGCTCCAAACAACAGCAACTCACCCCGATGAAATCAGCCACTGTTTATTTGGTCATTTCATAGCAGAAAAAGGGGTTTAAAAACCCTGCTGAAGAATAAAAGCCAAGGCTTTGCTTGTAATTTCAGCTTGTACATTGTACCTAAGAGAAATCACATTGCTGAAAGGGTTTGTGTTTAGGTAGAGTCCCTCAAAAAAGGGCGCTGCTGGAAATGCGGACGGTGGGATGCAAATAAATGCAGTAAAAGGAAAACAAAAGGAAAGACAACAGATGGATTCAGCAGGGAAACTGAGCAGCTGAGCACACTGGGCCAAGAGAAGGCTCTTTGCTCCTGCAAAGGTTCCAGGAGCCCAAAGGACACAGAGCAGGATGGATTTGATGCCGTGCACAGGGGAGAGCACTGATCAAAAAGCAGGGGGAAGTGAAGCACTGCAACCTGTTTTCTGCATCTGTGGCCCCTCACTTCAATCCACACCTGGCTTAGCACCATTTACTTGTTCCAAAGAACAGATGGGGATGGGAAAGGGAGAAGGGATGTGGTATTAGGCAGGCTGAAGAAGCAGAAAGTGCTCTCAGTTTATGGGAAAATGGATATTTTGGGTTTAAATTTAATGGAATGAAGCATCTGTGCTGGAAATTATTTGAGTCATTTTTAAGAGAGATCCAGTTATGGACTTGATCAGAATATGCTTAAGCCAGTACCAAAATATACAGAATCCTAGAATCATTTAGGTTGGAAAAGACCTCCCAGACCATCGAGTCTGTGACTGATCCTCACCTTGTCATCTAGCCCAGAGCAGAGTGCCATGTCCAGTCATTCCTTGGACACCTCCAGGGAAGAGGACTCCACCACTTCCCTGGGCAGCCCCTTCCAAAGCCCGACAACCCTTTCCATGAGGAAATTCCTCCTAATCTCCAACCTGAACCTCTGCTAGCACAGCTTGAGGCTGTTTCCTCTCCTTCTGTCCCTTGTTCCCTGGGAGCAGAGCCTGACCCCCCCTGGCTCCACCCTCCTGTCAGGGAGATGCAGAGAGCCAGAAGGTCCCCCTTGAGCCTCCTTTTCTCCAGGATGAGCCCCCCCAGCTCCCTTAGCCACTCCTGGTGTTCCAGACCGTTTCCCAGCTCTGTTCCCTTCCAGCCCCTCAGTGCCTCTCCTGCCGTGAGGGGCCAGAACCAGACACAGCGCTCGCGGTGCCTCAGCAGTGCCCAGCACAGAGACAATCCCTGCCCTGGTCCTGCTGCCCACACTGGTCTTGATACAGAAGACAAGAGGGGAGAGGCTGCAGAGCCGGGGCCAAGCACTTTCAGGAACCTGCAGGGTGATTCAAAACAGGAAGTGTGAGATGAAGACAAGCCCAGCCGTGGGTCTGAGAGTGAACTCCTGCCTGGGATAGGAAGTGCACCAGAAGGGCTCCGGTAAGATCAGCTCGTGTAACAGAAGCCTCTCCACATTCTGCCACAGAAACAAAGGGAGTATTGAGGAAGTCCCAGGGGAAGCACTAATTAATGCAGGTGTCAGGCTCACCCGACCTGGTGCAGCCCCCAGGGCTCCTGACACAGCCGACCCCCCCCCCAAACCCCTCTGCTTTAGGGAAAGGAAGAGTTTGACTTATTTTATTTAAGAAAGGATTAAATGAAGGTTTCTTTACATCTATGGATCAGACAGCAGATTTGTAGTAAATAAATAAATACCAGACAATGCTGTAATGTCACGACACGACACAATAAAGGGATGGGTTACAGGATTATCCCAACAGTGATTCTGATACCCTGACCACCTTAAGGAAGACAAACAATCCCAGAGCTTTATCTGAGTCAAAACACCCTGATGTTTAAAAGCACAGATAGGCTCCCTTGCGTGATAGGGACAAGTGCCTGCATGAGAGATGTCAGATCTGTTTACTGCAAAAACAGAATTCTGTGAAGATACAAGTAGAGTCACAGAATCCCAGACAACTTTGGGCTGGAAGGGACCTGAAAGCTCATCCAGTCCCTGCCATGGGCAGGGACACCTTCCACTAGAACAGGTTGCTCCAGGCCTCCTCCAACCTGGCCTTGGACACTTCCAGGGATGGGGCAGCCACAGCTTCTCTGGGCAACCTGTGCCACAGCCTCACCCCTCTCACAAGGGAGAATTTCTTCTGTAAGAAGACTGGGATTTTTACTATTCTTTTTTTTTTTTAAAACGTAAGTCACATTTAATACAAGTTGTTCTTCCCTCTCCCACATCTTTTCTTCTGGCCATTCAAATGTTACCTACATTATAGTGTTTTAATTAATTTCAGTACATACATAATTAATTAATTATATTGGAAGAACCAGCACAGAACACAAACAGCAAAAACCTCAGAGAAGGAAAGACAACCTGATTAAAAAAAAAAAAAAATTAACCAGGACAGTTAATGTAAGAGCAGCAGAACTACAGATGGTCAGGAGACGGAACTGCCTTTCTAAAGACAAGATCTGTCTCCATAAGCTCCAAACCAATCTGCAGTGAGAGACGTGTCAACACACAGCAGACGCTGCTCTGAGCCTGTCCGCCCCGCGTCTGTCAGAGCCCTCAGCACCACTTTCCTTGGCAGTCTGGGACACCAACACTCAGCCCCGGCCGTGGGACAAGGCTCAGCTTAACCCCCCTGACCCTGGAACACGGGAAGGGCGGAATGGCCCCAAACCCTGCCCGGCTCCCACCTCCCCAACTCCCCAGGACAGCCCCGTCCCTCCCAGCGACACACTCCCCACCTGTCAGCCGTGTCTGCGAGGGGTACTTCTGTCAGCCCTCATCCCTGCCGAGCTGGGGAGCCCCAGATCTCCCTCTGCCCAGCCGGATACCCACAGGACGTTCCCGGGGCTCTGCCGCCTCAGCCCCCCGGGCGCTCCAACACGGAATTTATCCCACCCCTGGAGCGCCCAGGGCCAGGCAGGACGCGGCTGGGAACGACCTGCACTGAGGAAAGTGTCCCAGCCCGTGGCAGGGAGTGGGACGGAATTAGCTCGGAGGTCCCTTCCCAGCCATCCCACCGCGGCCCCTCACGGGGGCGGTGACACCCCCGGCGCTCGGAGGGGCGGTGCCGCCGGGCCCGGCGCGGTGCTCACCCTGCGCGCTGCAGTCGGCGCACACCTCGCTGCTCCTCAGGCGCTTCGCCATCGCGGCCCCGCCGGGAGCGGGAGCGGGGCCGGTAACGGGCCCCGCCAGCCCCGCGCCGGCACCGCGCATGCGCACCACCTCACCCGGCGCCGCGCCGCAGGCGCACGGCGCCCCGCGCCGCCATCTTTACTCCTGGCAGCCCGCAGTGTCAGCTCCTGGTAGGGACCTGCCTCAGATCGAGCGCTGTTTCAGCGCGGCAGCGCCGAGCGTTCCCGCTACGTCCTCCCGGCGGGAGGATGGGAGAGACGGTGCTCCGGGAGCCTGGCGGGAGAGGCCGCTCTCCGGCAAGCCCTGCCCTCACCCGCCATGGCGGGCGGGCGAAACTAACGCCGGCGAGAGGTGGGGGGAGGGCATCTAGCGCGGAGCGCCGCGTCCGCCCCAACGCCGCGCTGCCCGTCCACCCCCCCCCCCCCCCCCCGCGCGGGGAGCGGTGGGACAGCTGCGGGCGGGACGTTCCATCCACCCGCCCGCGAAGGGGGGGGAGCAGCAGCTTCCGCTTTCTGTGCGTTCGCCGGTAGCGACGGAGTGAGGGGGACTGCGGGGACACCCCCCCCCCGCGCCGGCCGCGCTGTGGTTCGTCCCGGCCTCCGTGGAGGGACGGGGGGGCGGCTGAGGGGGGAGAGCGGGGGGATCCCGGGAGTGAGGGGTGCGGGGCAACGGGGCAGGGGAGAGCCCGGGAGCGGGGGTGTGAGGGTGTTCAGGGGGAGGAGAGACCCCCCCCAAGAGTTCGGGCTGGGGCGGTGTCTCCCCAGGGAAGACCCTCAGGCTGCAGGGGGGTGCTCAAGAGCAGGGGACTCCCGAGTTTGTAGAGCAGCGGGGACCCCAGGAGCGGGGGAGACCCTGGGGAGTGGGGGGCTGTGAGGGGGCGCTCAGGGGCAGGAGAGATCTTCAGGAATTCGGATCCGGGGGTTGCCCAGGAGCAGGGGACCCCTAAGAGTGTGGGGATCAGCAGCATCAACAGGAGCAGGGGAGCCCCCCAGGCGTGCCGAGAGTGGGATCTGGGGGGGGTTCCCAGGAGCAGGGGGTCCCCAGGGGTGGGGTTTTGCATGGGGTGAAGGGTTCACAGGGGCCAGGAGAGAGGAGGAGCTGCAGGGGGTCAGGGCTTGAGTAACTCGGGGTCTCCCGAATCCAGTGAGGGCCCCCGGCTCCCTCTGCCCACGTGTGAGCCGGGATGAGCTCCCCTGGCAGGGCCGACAGCGCCTTCCCCCTACACGTCCTGGTCTGGAATAACGACTACAGGCGGCTGGAGCAGGAGCTGCAGGACAAGGTAAGGGCGGCCCGGGCACGAGGGGGGGCCGAGGAGGGGCCAGTGGTCCCAAAGAGCTCCTGCACAGTGCAGGGCTCGGTGCTCCCCACCCACTGCTGTGCCAGGGAGAAGCACCTTGGTGGTGCTGCCGGGTGTGTTGAGGGATCCCTGCACTCCTCTGCCTGTTTATTTGTGGTGTGGAAGCAATGTAAGAAGGCTCAGGAATATACTTGACTTCAGATAGTAAACATTGGCTTTGCATCTGTAAAACTCTGCTTGGAGCATTCCAGTGCAGCTGCAGAGAAGCTCTTTAGAAGGAATTAGGAGTCTCTGAGACAGCTCAAGAAGAGCAGCTGTGATGGACATTAGTTTATTTATTAAAATAATAAATGCTGCTTATCCCAATGGGAAGTCAACCTTCAGCAAAGGTGCCGCTGCCAAAGATCAAACCAGCCCCTGGCTTGCTGAGCACCAGCAGTTCTCGTAGATTTGTTGCTGTCCAAGACTGGTGGCAGAGTTTTTATACTGGCTGGAATGTTTTCAGCATCTCTGGTAAAAAAAAAAAAAAAAAAAAAAAAGTGGATCATTGTTCCATGCTGGAGAGTAGAAAACACAAAGCTGTCCCCTCTCTGGGACATAATGACGTAAGGAAATGGCCTGAAAAGCTGCAGCAGAGCTGGAGCAGCAAAAACCCTCCTGCTGTGGGAAAGCTCTGACAGGGACTAGCGTGGGGTACAGTTAATGAGCAGAGCTTGTTAATTAATTCTACCTGACACCACAAGTACATGAGCCCCAGACCAGCTGTGCCACCTCCTGGCTGTCACCTGCAGCACTAACGTCCACCTGAGTTACTAATGCCTGCTTGGAGCATGTTCCTGCCCTGCACTGGGAGGATCTTTGGAATGCAGTCACTTTTTATCTAATCTTATGCCTTAACAAACTCTTTAACCTCACTTGAACGTTGCTCCTGTGGAGTTATTTCTGTTCACCAGCGTTCTCACCTGGGAGGGTTTGCCATTAAACACAGCAGCTCCCAGCTGGGGAGTGCTGCTCCTCCCTTCGTTCCCTGAGGAAGCCAGCAGCGTGTGGAGATGGGACGTGTCTGTCTCTTGCTTCCTTTATCTGCTTTTAAACACCTTCTTTTTTTTTTTAAAGTGTTCCAAAGATATGTTTCCTCTCGTTTCCTTGGGATAAACTTCCTGCTGCCGGAGGGGCGTGTGAGGGGATTGGAGCCACTCACCAGCTGCAAACGGGGGTCGGGCCTGTGGGGACCAGGAACAGCAGCAAAGACAGTGGGGTGGGCACCCTTAGGGCCCTTTCCCTGTTGGTGCTGCAGGTGTTGGAGCTGTAAGAGGTGGGAAAACAAATTAGTTAACGTTCCACCACAGAAGTGAAGATGCTTTAAACTGAAGCTTTCCCCACTCAGTGTGTGATATTCTGACTTAACTGCTGTCAGATAACCCTGTTAACGTGCATAATAACCTTCTTTTCTCATTCTGCTATTGACTTTCCCCTTTTCCTTTAGTTATAGATGCTCTTCTGTTTCAAATCTCTAAGCTAATAGTGAAAAATGTGTAAGGTATGAGTATGTTGTGCTTGCACGTTTTGGATGTTTGTGCCTATGTAGTTAATTTTTTGTTCTAGTGACTTGTAGAGAATGCCCTCACTCCTCATTGTGCTGTGTGTGCTTTGTGAAACACCATCTGCTTCTGTCCTCTCCTAGAGTGCTGTCCAAACTCCGTGTTGTATGCCCTATTGCTTTTTTTTTCCCCTCCCTTTTCCCCCATTTTGTTGTACAGTTTAAGCCCTCAGTGGGGTCTCAGGCTGTTGGCTGTCTGTGGGGTGATGAACACGGACTAGAACTCCCGTCTCCTCCTGAAAACAACCCTTCTGGAGGGAGACAGGGGGGAAATAATGACAGAAAAAGAAATGAGAAGCGTCAACGAGAACTCACGTCCCACAGTGATGTTTTTGTGCCTTTTATAGGCCCCGCTCTGCTTCTTGTCTTATTTCCGTGGGGAAGCGAGATGGCCCTGCAGAAGGGCAGTGCAGGAGTGTTTGGGAACGGGTGCGTGGGAATGCCAGGGAATATTGACTCCTGGATTAGCACTGTGTTTGTGTAAGCCCTGATGAGCTGCATTATTCCTCTCTGGGACACCCAACAGGATGTTGACCAGCGGGATCCGCGGGGCCGGACCTTGTTGCACTTGGCTGTTTCCCTGGGTTACTTAGAGTCTGCCCGAGTCCTCCTGCAGCACAAGGCAGATGTGACCAAGGAGAATGCACAGGGATGGACAGGTGAGGCCAGCCTGGGCAGCAGGAGCCCGGGGTGATACTTCTCAGCAGCACATGCTGTATTTTTTGCTGTTATGTGGATCTTGGTTGGAAAGCGAAGTGAAATGAGGCAGTGTCTGTGTTTCTTTCAGTTTTGCACGAGGCTGTCAGCACAGGGGATCCAGAGATGGTCCAGATGATCCTGCAGCATCGAGACTACCACCAGGCCTTCATGACCCTTGGAGGAGTTCCTGAGTTACTGCAGAAAATTAATGAGGTAATTATTTCGTGTAAACCTCTCACTCCAGACTGAATTCACTGCTATTCTCGTTCAAGTAGTTCACTGAACTCCAGTCAGCTGGGTAACTGTGTTTTGTTCCAACCTGTGTATTCCATAGTGCTGAGGGAGATGGAGGCTTTTTCTTGACTTTACTTTGAAATCCTTAGTTATGAGGATTAAGGATTGCAACACTGGAGGCTGAATCTGGAAGGTGTTGCTGCCTCTCTAGTATAATAAGGAAGAACAGCCCCCCAGAAAGCAGCAGGGGCAGCCAGTGGCTTTTGTGTTTGCCAGTTTCAATTTCAGTTTTAGCATTCACTTAGCATTTCTCCAGTTCTGCTCTTTTTTTGTTTTCCTTTATCTAAAATGCTTATGAGAAACTACACCGAATGTCAAACTATTTCATGAAGTATTCATCAAGTGTTTTCCTTCTCCAGACTCCTGACTTTTATGTGGAAATGAAATGGGAGTTCACTAGCTGGGGTAAGAATAATCCTGCTCCTCATTACCTCTTACAGGCTGCAGAAATGAGCTACAAATGTCCCACAAAATACACAGGGAAATATCTGGTCCTCAGAATCCTCTTCTTTTCTCTCTCAAAGTAACTTCTTGTATTTTTGTTGCACAATTATTCTTTGTTTCCTGTTTATTGGGTTGGTTGTTTTTTAGTTGAGAGTTTAACTGTTGCAGTTACTGAAGACTTTCCTTGGGGTTTGTTTACCTGTCCCTGGCCATCCGTGTCTAAGTGATAACATCTCATCTATGGATGCACAGGGTACTTGGGAGGTACCTGCTTTTCTCTTCAAGGAATGAACACTGAGCCTCACAGCTGATTAGATATCCCAAATATCAAACTATTAGGCTGCTAGAGATGGGGTTTATGTCACTTCACATCTTCTAGTCTCAACAACTGTTTGCTTGAGCTGGGTGGGTTTTGTCCCTGAGCTGGTTGTTCCTGATCTCACCCCCTCTGGAATAATGATCCCAGGGCTGAGCAATCCTGTGTCAGGGATGTGGCTGCTGCTGGAGTCCTCTGTGCTGCACCTCTTGACTGTCTCCTGATTCCCTGCAGTGCCCCTGCTCTCCAGGGTGTGCCCCAGCGACGTGTGCCGGATCTGGAAGAGCGGGGCCAAGCTGCGCGTGGACATGACCTTGCTGGGCTTCGAGAACATGACCTGGGAGAGGGGCAGGAGGAGTGTCATCTTCAAGGGAGGGGGTAAATACTTCAGCCTCTCCAATCCCCAGGAGAGGGAGCACAGTGAGGAATCTGATTTTGCACAAAAAGACCTCTTGAAGCTGAGTTTTGTAAGATTTATACGTATATTCACGAGAGTCTCACAGAGATACTGGTTTGTCATGGCTTGATTTCTTTCAGTAAATACAAGGTAAAAATTTGGGGATAGGGCTAAAATTTGACTTCAGTATTTTACTCAGTTTCCCCTCCAAATAAAAAATAATTTTAGCTCCAGCTCCAGTTTGATCCCAGCTGAGTGCAAATACAGTGAGGTGGCACCCACCCGGGTTTGATGCACAGCATATCCCCAGCTTTTCGTTCTGGAACACTCGTGATGAGGTTTTTAACTTGAAGCATGGTGTTTCCAACAGACACAGGGGGCTGGGCAGAGGTCATCGTGATCAACCATGACGAGAAGTATGTTATGACAGAGAAGTTTGAGATTTCCCAGCACATGAAGCGTTTGATTTTGGGATCGATGACACCAAACAGAAAAGGTGTGGAAAGACGCCTCACATCTCCAATTATTAGCACGTGCCTTGATACCAAAAACATTGCTTTTGAGAGGTAAGGTATAAAGTTCCTCTTAACAAGTTAAAATTTTGAGATTATGGATGGTCATAATTGAAATAAAGCTTTAAAAACAAACTCAAAAGCCTTTGGAATTAATTTTTTTAGGGCTAGATTTGAAATAACTTTAAACTTCACATACTGTTACATAAGGAAATTTGATTTGGTGAACTTGCCACTGTTGCTTGGCAGAAAGTTCCCAGTAATCATTTGCAGAAAGCTTCCAGTTTATCACAGTAACAAGATAAAATCATTAAGGTTGGAAAATACCTCTAAGATCATTAACTCAATGGCTCATTACAAATTTGCATTTCACCCAAATCCATGTGCTGAAACCAATGGACAAGAACTTGCATTTTGTGGCTAATAAGTCCAACCTCTCATGAGTGCTTTAAATGTGTATAGTGTGTCTTCCTTGATTACTGCACGTGTTTATCCAGTTGTCTGGGGTTAATAATCTGTCAAATGTTGTTTAAAATCAATTTTAGAAGAACAGGCTGGGGATTGTATAGAAATGCAGCTGTTTAGACACTTATGGTGTTGTTCACTTCTTGTCAGAACCACATCTGGATTCTGGGTCTGGAAGACAGAAAAAGCAGAAGGTGTCAGTGGTTATGAAGCCAAGGTAAAGCCTGTTCTGTTCTTCCAAGAGGTCTTACAGCAATCTGAAGTGGGGTTGTGTTTTGCCTGTATTTCCTGAATATGTCAGGTCTAAAAATTCCCACTGAGAGATTTATTGTGTTGTCAGCAGAACTGGGCAGGGGTGAGGAACTTGCAGGCTGCCAGGCTTGTGGGAGGGGTTGGAGCCTGTGTACAGGAATGTCAGCAGGTATAGAGGAGAGGGGGGATTGAAGAGGGGAGAATAGGGACAGAAGATCCAGCAGAGCTGCCAGCACTCCTTCCTTCCAAAAACTGACACTTAACTCATTCTTGAACACTGTCTTTGTTTTACTGTGTAAAACATGAGGAACCTCTTGAAGTGCCCTGAGCACTCTCTAATAACAGCACTGCAAGGCACCAGCAGCCTCCTGATGCCATGAGTTGCATCATGACTTCATGAATTAGCCCCTGCCCCTGAGTCACAGCTGCTTAAAATGGTTCCATCTGACACTGGTTTTGTCCTTGATTTCACCTCAGTGAAGTATTTCTGAAGATGGCTTTAGCAGCCTTACTGTGGTAGGAATCTGAGTTCAGAATCACAAAATTTAATTTTCCTGATTCATGAGTCTGTGTTCACTCCAGGTTTGGGAATTTGTGCAATGAATTACATTTTGTAATTTCACTTAGCAGAAGAATAAATCCTGAGTAGCTTTTACATTTATGTGAAGGCTTTTCCTGCTAAGAGTGTGAGACTGTTCAGTTGGACTGGGGGTTCATTAGTGTTCCTGCAGAACTAAACTGTCACTAAATATCATTTGGGAGGCCTTATAAGTGATCTAAGTGATCTCTGTTTAGAAGCATCATCTGATTTTCTTTCTCCATTCCCTCTTAAAATCTCTTCTTTCCAATAAGCTTGGAAATGCCTAGTTTTGAGGTTTGTTTAGTCAGTTTTGTGCACAGGGTGTTTTACTGGAGAAAACTCACTTGTTTAGCCTGTGGTACTCCTTGGTTTTTGTCCCTGTGTTTTTTCAAGGTCTACATGGCAAACAATGTGAACGTGGTCACACGAATCCGCACGGAACATTTAACAGAGGAGGAGAAGAGGAGATACAAAGGTATTTTTCCCATAGGTCAATTGGAAACAAGTAGAACCTTTTGGCTCTCTGATACCTTCTCTGTGTGACTGCAGAAGAACTGAGCAGACAGACAAGGGAAATTCTTTTCTTGATGACTTTGCTTTACTTTCCCCTGTTGTGTGTCTGAGGGAGCTCAATACTCAACCCCTAACCTACAAATGAACCTGTATTTATCCCAGCTCTATTTAGCAAAGCCCTTCAAACCTGCTGAAAGTTTATTGGCAATTTTAAAAGGCTGCACTTTTCTGCTCTGGAATGTATTCCTGCCTTTACTTGGCATTGGCAGCAGTTACAAAATTCACAGAGGCCTTGTTTGCTTGGAATTTTTGTTTCGTTTTGGTCCACTAATTTCTTCTGGTATTTAAATTAGAGTACAGGGTAACCAACCAGTAACTTTGTGTGGAAGTTCTCCTACCCTGGGGCCACTGTGAGACATTGGGAATCATACAGGTGTCTGCTAATCATAGAAACCACTAAAAAAATCTTTGCCTCTATTTTGTGTATTGTACCTATTTCATGCTGACAGCTGTAGGTCCTGGGCTTGCCTGGCAAAGCTCACAGGAAATAGGAACAACTTATTTCACTTTAGGTTGGAGGCCTGGCTGTTAGCCTGGCCTGTACGCACATTTTGCTGCTAATTAATAGTAATAAGTGTTTTTGTTTTCCCTCCTGTTAGCTGAAGCTGACAGGAACCTCCTGGACTCATTCCTGGGGACAGTGGAGCATGAATATGGTGCTCAGGTGAGTGTCTGATATCAGCACAGGTCACTGCAGCACAGAGATCTGTCCCAGTAGGAACTCCAGATGTGTGGAATCACCTCTTGTTTCCTTAGTTTGGCAGCAATTTTGATTATGAGGTTTAAATTTCCCCTACGGATGTTTTTGTTTGGTTTAAGTGCTCAAATGTTCTGGATGAATAGCAGGTACCTCCTTCTTGGAGGAAAACCACCTGTGGCTCTGAAATGTGTGGATAATGATTCCAAACTGAAAGGGGAAATTTAGGGGAGATATATTGAAAAAAATATTCCCTGTGAGGGTGGTGAGGCCCTGGCACAGCTTACCCGGAGAAGCTGTGGCTGCCCCATGCCTGGAATTTTCCAAGGCCAGATTGGACAGGGCTTGGAGCAACCTGGTCTAGTGGAAGGTGTCCCTGCCCATGGCAGGGGATGGAATGGGTTGAGCTTTAAGGTCCCTTCCAAACCAAACCATCCCATGATTCTCTGTGGCTTTAGAAACTCCCCTGCATCTGTACATACTAAAGAACAGCAGATAATGGATTTGCTGTCTCTGTGTCAGGATTGCACACTTACATGGATCTAGAGACTTTAGTTTCAAACACCCCATCAGAGTTTTGCCTTTATTACAGGATTTGGGGTCTGGAAATGCTGTGGCTCCTGTGCGTGTTTCTGGTTGGTTTCCAGCTTCAAAGTATTTAAGTAGATTCTTCCTGTCTCTAAAATACTTGGAGATTTTTACCCTCAGTAGAAACTAGTCTAATAACAGCTTGTATTTATGGCTGGTGTCACTGGTGTAGAATATATAAATGTATAAAACAGAATATATAAAATAGAGAAGGAGAGTTACTTCACAAGAGGTAACTTGGAAGTTTCCTGTAGTAGCCACTGTCTGTTTCTTTTATACTTTTTGGGTTGGTTTTTTTCCACTCTTTCCTTCCAGAGTACAACCAAGACAACAGAGTGTGCTGCAACTAACAATCCCACTGCTATTACTCTGGAGGAATACTTTGACCCAGAATTTGATTTGAAAGGCAGAGACATAGGAAGACCAAAGGAAGTCACCATTCGAACACAGAAGTGAGAAATACCATTTTAAGTGTTTCTGGTTTGTCTTTTCCCAGTTATCTAGTCTCTGGAAACCACGTTTACAAATATCCGGTGTGGTTTTTCCCAGCTTTCACAATTAATCATAAGATCTTTAAGTATTCAGCTGTAATCTATTTTTAGTTCCACTGAGTCAAAGAAAACATTTGGACTAGTGCTGTAACTTGTTAGTAATCCACTGTTACTGCCCAACTGCCTGTTTTGCTTTGCATATGTTCCTAAACTGTGAATTTAGGATGTTTTTATGCTACTTTCTCTCTCAGATTTAAAGCAACCTTGTGGATGAGTGAGAAGTTCCCCTTGTCTCTTACGGAACAAGTCACCCCAATCATCGACCTGATGGCCAGAACTAGTGCTCATTTTGCCAGACTTAGGGATTTCATCACTCTGGACTTTCCACCTGGATTTCCTGTCAAAATTGGTAATATTTAGCAATTTTTGTTGTAGCATCTTCGTAAATTCTGAATGACCAGTACAGAAGTATAATTTCAAAGACAGTGTCATTTCAGTGACAGTGAGCTGTTGCCAGCCCTTTCCTCTTAACTTTGATGCCTTAAATTTGCCAATCTTATTATTAAATATGAGATTTAGAGAGAGACTGATAATAACTAAGGGCAGCTTCTTGGTGAAGTGAGTTACTATGTGCTTTGTCATTACAAGAATATATCCCATGAACATGTAAGGGTCTGATGTAGTTGTGGAAGTGAGTGAGAGTTCTCTTTTTGACAGAAATCTTGTTCTCTTACAGAAATTCCCCTGTTTCACGTGCTGAATGCCCGAATTACATTTGCAAATGTCAACAGCTGCAGGACAGCTGAGAAAAGCTCCTCACAGATGGCTGGAGGTGCACAGTGTGAAGCAGGTAAGGAGTGGAAAGAGGCAGTGATCTCACCTTTTACATCTCTGTCAGTGGAAGGTACTGAGGGGAGAGATGAGGAACGGCAGGGAATGAAACATTGACGGGTGAAGGGGAGCTGCACTGTGTTAGAGTGTGTGACACTGATCCTGCTGACCCATCCTGCCCCTTCCATGCCTGCCAGACTGGCTAAACCCTGCTCCAGAAAGCTCTCCTGAGTATTTCGAGCTGTAAATTCTGGTGCAGGTTATTGCCATGGGAAGTGGAACTCAAAATTGCTGTAAATTACTTCAGAAAGAAGTGGATTACATTTGAGTGAGATGTTCATAGCTGTGTATATCCAGTGATCCTCTGTCCTGTGAGCTGCTGCAGATCCATTCATGAGGAATAACTTCAGAAGAACCACTGCAGAATTTGTCTTTTGCAGCTCCTCCCCACCCCCATCTGGTTTTGTCAGAGTTCAGGCACCTCAGTGCTCTGCTGCACCCTGGGTTTATTATGTGTATCACTTCACATCATCCGAAAAAAGGACTCTGCACTCTGTTTTGGTTTGCCACAGGCTTTCAAAGCCTCTTGGTGTATTTAGACAGGTGGTTTATCTGTATTTTTGCACTTAATTATGCATAAACATCAGAATTCTTTATGTCACAACTTGTAGAAATAGTACTTCTACCATGTTTGCAACTGTGTTTGGCTTCTGTAGGTGCTGGTTTTGAGGTGGACCAGTCGGTGTTTGAGATCCCAGAGTCCTACCACGTCCAGGACGATGGCAGGAACATACACGTGCCGGATGAAGAGTATGAGATCATGCAGTTTGCCATCCAGCAGAGTTTGTTGGAATCTGGAGGAAGTAAAGTAAGTGTGCTGGAATCTGGGCAGTGACAGGTTTGGCGAGGACGGTGCAGACAGAGCTGAAGGAAACCAGTGTGGGACTTGTTTTTCTAAGACCTCAGAAGGTGAAAATCATGTATTTCAAAGAAGAAATGAGAGTGATTTAAGGGTGGCTTTCAGTGAGTTGCTCTGCAGATCTGGTAACTGCTGTGGAATTGTGTCTTTCCCCATCTGTAGGAATTGGGGGCAGATTCCAATGGAGCAGTTGCATATTCCCAGGACTTCGATATACAGTATCAGAGGTAACTAACTTTTTTCACATCAAGCCAAGCAGTGACAGAGCGAAAAAACCCACCTCAGTAGCATGAAGCAGTATGGCAGGTTTTTTTGTTTATGTGGGTAGCAGATGCACAGAACCTGAGGTCTCTTATTGTGCTTCCTCCAGCTTTTACTTTTTCAGGAAGCAAGGGCTCCAAACTGGGCCTCCCTGGTTTCTGTAGTGTAGCTCTTCCCAGCTGTGGGGCTGGTGTGGGCACACAACAGGTTCTTTACCCAACAAACAAACACAGTCCTTCTGTTCTGCTCTGAATTTGATCCCTCTGGGTTGAATGTTTGACTGTTAGATGCTGCAACCCTCAGGGCAGCTCTTCTTTCTTTTCAAAATCTTTATGTAATCCTTAAAAACTTAACATATGTTTCATGGACACATGAGAATGTGCTCTAGTGTCTGTCAGGTTTTCCTGCAGATTTTGTGCACACCAGGAACTGAATCTTCTGGGTTCTTTTGTACATGGGAAGTCATGTTGCCTTTAAACCAGGTGAGGATGCTTTTAGAGGCCCATTGAAAATACAAATGTTTGTATCTATGAAAGGTTTGACACTGGGAATTTGACAGATGTGAGAACAGCTGCTCTCTTATCCTCAAGCTGCTTTCTGTCTTCTGGGAGAGATTTTCAGCTTTGTGGGTCTAAAACAGTTGCCGGGAAGGATCAGTGCAGGAAATGTCACATAGGCTCTGTCTCTTTTACTTATCAGAGTTGTTTTTCTCCATCAGGGCACTGCAGGAGAGCCTTATGACAAGCTCGGGGAGCTCCCACTGCAGCAGCCCCAGTGAACCTTCCAGCTTTGAGAAAGACTTGCAGCTTGCCATGGAATTGTCTGTCCGGGAGCAGGAGGAGCAGGAGAAGCAGCGTCAGGAAAAGGAAGATGCAGAGCTTCAGCAAGTGCTGCAGCTTTCTCTTGTGGAAAAATAAGTCCTCAGTGACCTCCTGAAGTAAGGATGACCAAATCTGTGTAAAACTGAAGGTTTTTGGGGCTGTCAGTCTAAAGACCACTCCTGGATTGCTTAAGGAAACATTTCACCTGCCTTTTAAGTTGGCATCAGCAGCTACAGAAAGCTGACTTATTTTCGTTTGAGGGAGTTTCAGATCACAGGACTCTGCATTTGGCTCCTCAACCGTGCAGTCTTAGCTTTGAAGGAAATGCTTTTATCTAAACTTATTTATTGAAGAGCAGATGGAAGTTTTGCTTTAGCATCAGGATATAGGATTGCAGTAAAGCTTGAAAACCTGAGTTTTGGGGAGTTCAGGAGGGAAACTTCATTACTTACCAAAGAAATACTCATCTGCTTCATTATTTCTCAGTAATTCAAAGCCATTGCCTGTTTCTTCCAGCTATTACAGAGAGCATCTCCCTGCCTGCACACACACGGTAGTTCTTCATGCTGACAGATGTTTTCTGTTAGTTTGGTTTATATATGTGGTTCTCTCTCCTCTAGTTACTGGGATTTGGGCACATGCTCCTGCTTAAGAGGGATAATTTTATACTTGAACAGCTCCAGATTAAAACTATTGCTTTCTGAAGAAGGACAAAACAAGTAGCCAGTAAAATTTTAGATCCTCAGATGGGACCATCTGCCCAGTAAAGCAGCAGTTCCTGCAGTGATTCCAAACCAGCTCGTTCCCGTGGTCAGAGGGCAACAAGAAAATATGGGATAGATACAGGTGCTTCTTTGGGATCACTTGGTGTGTGCCTGAGTGTGGGTGCTAAATGCAACCAGGAAAAGAATCCAGGTGAGATTTTATTGTATCCTTATGGGAAGAGAAGTTTTAATTCTATCATCTGGAAGGGAAACGTGTGTTGCTTTTTAAAACCCCAGCGCTCATCCTTCATGTGAATACATCTATTTTTTTATCTGAATATTTTTATTGATTTTAAACCAAGCCACTAGGCCTACACTCCTAAAACTGGTCTCGTAACGATTCCCAGGTCAGTTTTAACCAGCTTTCCTCAGGTTTTTGGCCATACAGGATGTTTGTAGCTCTTTTATCTGCACTTCTGTCAGTGTTTACAGTACTCACACTGTGACTCTCAAGTGCACTCCACAAGTACACGATGAACAGCCACAGGAAAGCCTTACAGTTGTTAAATGTGAGCAATATTCCTCTGCTCTGGCTGGCAGGAGTGGAGGAGCCTATGGTACCCCTGCTCTGAGCTTGCTCCTAACCCTGCTCCTGTTCCTCAGGCTAAACAGGGCAGTTCTGGGTGACCAGCTATTAATTAACCAGTATAAAATCACTATAAAATGGACTTGATCATAACCAGTGGGATAGTTGGTAACTTGGAACCCTATTTTAAACCAATAATCCATTGTTTTACATAGGAAATTATTAAAATTCCTTCAGTGTGCACTAGGACTGGCCTCTCCACACTGGTGGTGTCCTCTGGTACAGCTTCATTCCCTAAAAACAGCTTCCTGGGTGCTGCAGGAGCGGGGACTGGCCTGCACAGGAGCAGTGGGCTGGGTTGGAATTGCACCTTTCTTTGCAAAGGGGATTACTGTGACTCTGACAGTTGGGGAAAAAGGGAATAATCCTTGTGTTGAGCTCCTGACAAGGTTGGAGGTAGGAAATGAAACCCTGGGTGTTTCCTCCAGTGGGAATAAAGAGTGCTGTTGCCTTTACACACCCAGCTGTCGGGCAGTGCCTGTCTTCTGTCAAGCATTTCACAGGTTACAGGAGGGGTAAAAATAATCATTTTTCAAGCTGACTTGTCCTGGGTTTGTATTTAAACTAAAGAACATTGAGCACTTTCAGTTGAAGTTTTGTTATGCTACTGCTTCTTAGTCCGGGACTGTAAAATAAATGGGATTTGCTTTTGGGTTTTTTGCTTTCTATCACATTTGTATCATTCCAGCTAAACTAGAATGCCCTGCTTCCCTCACCCAGGTGCTGCTTTTCTTAAAGCTTGACTTTCAACCCATACAGTGTAAGATGGATCCTCTGGGTGTGTTGGAAATAAAACCAAAAGTACAGCACGTTACACCACACACAAGGATTTTTTCAAATGTGGTATCTGGAGTCTGTTTTAATAAGTATTTTGTGGCATTTTTTGTACATTAAAGTGACATTATCATCTATGAAATTCTCAAAGGTAGTTCTGGTTTAGTCTGAATCAGGCACACAATCCCCGGAATCACTCTTGAGACATTTTCAGCCAAATTTTGAGTCTTCCTGTCTTGAAAAAGGGGATCAGGTCAATACAGATCTAAGGCAGTGAAAGGCAGGGGGTTAAACTTATTAATTTTTGTTTGCATCTTCTTGTGAGTAACAGAGATGAGGAGAGGGTTCAGATATGTTTAATATTGATGCCACTATTGCTGTGTAACAGCTGATCACAACTTCTCTTTCTGAGGAAGCTGGAGGCTGACGTAGCAAAGAGAAGCTCAGTGCTACAAACACTTAGAGCTTGTTCTAAAACTATAACCAGCTTTAAAAGTTCTTTAATCTCATGCTGTTTGTTTTTGAAAGCAGGACTGAGAATGTGCTTTTTTTGTACTTCTGACTTCTTGTTTCAAGGCTCTTTACAACAGTAATTCCTGATTTTCTTTATTTGGAAACCCTTCTTACACTGCTTTGGCTGAGCTTTGGTTCGTGACTGAAGTGCTGGTAACTGCACGAGGCTTGCAGGATGAGCTTTCACTGCACTGTTAACAGCTCCTTCCTAACAAACATCCATGGAAACCTTCCTCCAGCACTGCCCTCCCATTCCCTCACTGCTGAAAGCAGGGTAGGAACTGTGAGGTGACCAGAGGTGGGAATAAGGGCAGCCTCCTCCCTCTGTGCAGTACAGCCCAGTTAATAACGAACAGCACATCCATGAATAAATAAGAGTCTAGATTGTTTACTGAGCTCTTTATTTGTACAAAGAGGCAGGGCAGGGAGTGAAGAATGAAAGCAAACAGGAATGCTGCTCCAGGGAACACGGAGTGTGGCTGGGAGCTTCACCATCCACCCCCGTGAGCAGCACAGACTGCAGGCCAGGCTTTACAGCAGATGAAGGACTGAGAAAAATCAAGGATACAGGAATCAGTAAGCAAAAAAAGGAGCAGAAAGCAATAGAACAGTGCTGCCTTGCTTCCCCACTCTCGTTTCATTTGGATTAAGAACTCATTCTGTTCTAGGGGAGCTTCCTACTGTCATTTCACCAACTGAGCAGCAGCAAAGAAATTCCCCCCGTTCAATGCCAGTAGTTGGTGTCCTTGAAATGGAAGGGAAAACACCTCAGATGCAGCACAATGGGTTAGAGAAAAGCTCAACACAAATGTTCTGGAAGTTACGTTTTAAGACACTAAATAAATTACTAACAAAATGTTAAATACCAAAGTAATAATTAGTAAAATCCAGTTACTACTCGTAGCAGTGCAAAACAAAATAGCAGCATTCGTGTGAGTGGGATTCAGTGTAAACACTTGGATTTGTTACTGAAAATGCATAAATGGGTCTGGCTGGAGCTCAAACACTTCCAGAGAGCCTGAGCCTGGCAGGTCCCAGCATCTGCCTGGCTTGCAGACCTTTGAAGGCTCCTGTTTCCAGGAGGACAGTGACCAGCACATGCTGGAAACCCTCACCTGCACCCCAGTTCCAAACAGGTTCAGCAGGGCTGGTTTGGTATGAGGCTGTTTGGGGCTATTTAGCCAAGAGTTAAAGCAAATAACGTTGGGAATGACAAGCCTGGCCCTGAACAGCTACACCAGGATCGGGTGTTTCTGCTCAGAGGCAAGAATGTGCCAGACCCCCTCCACCCCCCCACCGCTGTGGTGGGTCACTGAGCCTTTGCCTTTGGACCATTTTTGGTCGGTTTGGGTTGGAAGGGACCAGAAAGATCATTCTGTTCCAACCCCCTGCTACGGACAGGGACACCTCCCACTCAACCAAGTTGCTCCAAGCCCTGTCCAACCCCCGAGACTCAGCGTTCAAACAAGGAACTGAAATAATGGGAAAACAAACGTGGCTGTGGTGTGACCGAGCATGTGGACCTGCTCCTCGGATGATGTTCTTGTGCTGATCCAGGCCGCGGGCGCCCACATGCACCGGGGATGCTCCCGAGCACATCCTGTAGGATCATCCTCGCCGGAACGCTGTAATTTGGGAGTATGGGGCCTTGCTCCAGACCCTCCTCAAAGCCAGCCGGGTTTGCTGCGAACACGCTGCCGGGAGCTCCAGGAGTCCGTTCGCTGAGGGCTGGGGTGTGATTTCCAGCCCCTGGACAGGCCCTCGCTGAAAGCAACGTCACGATGGAGCCACAAGATGCAGCGCGGGACAAGACGGGCGAAAAGCCACCCCCGCATGGTCAGGGCATCGCCGGCGGCGGCGGGACAGCGGGTACCACATGGGAGAACCGGAGTGGACCAGAGCAGGGGTGGGACGGTGGGTACCAGACGGGAGAACAGGTGGGATGCAGCATTCCCTCGATGCCCCGGCAGGTCCCGCTCCGCTACCGCCGCCGCACGGGCCGGTACACGCAGATGGCCATGAGGATGATGGTGAGCAGGAGGGCGCTGAGGATGCTGCCCAGCAGCACTGCGGCGGGAAAAGAAACAGCGTTAATTAAACACCGGCAACTCACTCCTGAGCCCCCGACGGGCTGTGCCCGGTGCCCCCCGCTCCTCACCCAGGTTCTGGTGCTGCAGCACCGCGTAGGGCCGGCTGCGCTCCGCCGGGCCCGGGGACAGCGCCCAGCCCCGCGCCGCCGACAGCCCCATCGCGACAGCCGCGACACAGCACGGCCCGAGCGGCCCCAGCCCCGCCGCCCCCCGGGCTTTGTGCGCCAGGCCCGGCCCTGCCCCTTCCTGCCGCCCGCCCCGCCCCGGCTCCGGCCTTCCGGGGACCGGCCGAGGGATCGGGAGCGGGGCCGGGATCGGGAATGCGCGTCCCTGAACCCCCGAGCGCATCTCCCCCAACCCCGTATGTCCCCCCAGCTCCGTGTCCCTCCAAGCCCCGTGTGCCTCCCTCCCCCCCCCCCCCCCAGCCTCCGCCGCGGTGAAAGTGAGTTTTGGAAGTGTTTAACTGGCCCCAAGGCGCTGAGGAACGTCGAGGCTGCACTGGGAGCGATAGGACGCGACTGGGAAGCCGCGGCAGGTGGCTGGTTCACGCCAGCCCAGGGCTGCTTTGTCCCGACCTAGAATTTGGGTTTAAAACGAGATATGTAAAGGTCTTTCCCTTTTTCAAATGCCAGAGGCTGCCAATTCTCCGGATGCCCCCGGCTCAGCCGGGATGGGATGTCAGGAGGCACCGACCTGCCCGGCTGAGGCAGCACCTGCCGAGACCCACCCCAGGAACCCATCCCGGGGCCAGGCAGTTCCTCCGCTGGGCCTTGGACCATTGTAGCAGAACGAGGTGTTGGTGTGTCAGGACAGCGGCAGCCCCCGTGTCCCCCAGCCCAGCCCTGAGCTCAGCCATGCACGGCGCTCCGTGAACGCAGAAAGGTGGGCTCCGGCTCCTCTCCCTCCGAGCATCGAGATCAGCTTTATTTTCCGTGTCACAGGACAGCTACAGACATGCACTGCTCCCACCCGCGGGTCTGCACAGCCAGGCCGTGGACATCTCCAGTGAGGAAATTCCTCCTCTGTCTGTGCTGGAAATCAGGGTTCTCCTCCAACCCGGGGAGTTTGGCCCCTTGGCCTCCAGCCCACAGGACACAGTGGTGGGTTCCATTCTCCCTGCAGTGAATCAGAGGATTCCCTGTGGTGGGTCCTGTCCTCCCTGCTGTGGATCACAGGTTTCCCTGACAGAAGGGAGAACAGGCTCCAGTCTGCCAGGACGTGCCAGCAGTGTCACTTCCACTGGGATGCTCAGGCACACCATGGAGCTGCTGCCGCTGGCACCGGGGCAGACAAAGAGGGGCAGTTTGTGGTGAGGAAGGCGGTGGCAGCTGCTCTCCTGCTGCCCCAGCAGTCCCTGTGTCCCCCGGCCATGCTGGTGCTCTACAGGATGGGTGCCAAGCCCACCACCTCTGCCCGGGGGGCTCGTGCGGTCTTCTCCGGCCGGATGCAGACAGCGAGGCGCTGAGGGAGAGAGCAGGAGAGGGAAAACACAGTGGGTTTCTGTGGGGGGAAGCAGCAGGCCCGTTGAGCCCCTAGAAGTTGAACCCCTAGAAGAGTACAGTATACTGGGTGGCATAAGACCATTCCCGTGAGAAGCAGAGAAGCTAATTAACCATTCCCATGAGCAGTACGGCCTTGAGAAGCAGGGAGTTAATTGGCAAGTTGATAAGTAGGTTTAGGGAGGATAGAGATGTGCAAGGACAAAAATGTTGGCTATGTTCATGGTGCAGGTGCATGATAATAGTATTTTGTAGAAATTACATTATTTACAAAAAAGTGTGTGAAAAAATGTGGGCTAGCTTTCCTAATAAAGGATGCTGCTGCGCTGAGGCTGCAGACAGCACTTGTCTCAACTTCTTGTGCAGTGTGTGTATGTGTATGTGTGTGCTTTTCTACATTGACCAAACCTAACAACTACGACAACTACACCGTGACAGGTTCCCTTTCTGCCACGAAGCCACACTCCTCTGAGCACTTCCCAGGCAGCTCTCCCAGTGGGATTTAATTGCCATATGAACAAAGAGGCTGAGGACACAACCACCTGCCCAGCTCCCTGACCCTGGTCTCAGGCTGACCCGAGCAGGGGTCTCTGCCCACCCCAGCCCACCCAGGAGCCATGGGATTGCCCATCCTGCTCCTGACCTGCTTGAGAGACCCCGGTGTCCAGACGAGCTTGTACACCATGTAGAAGGGGATGCAGATGAAGGACGATGCTCCGATGAGGTGTCCCACCGAGGTGCTCCACTCGGGGTACTGGTAGTCAAAGAGGGTCAGGGGTGGCTGGTCCAGGAGGGAGCTGATGACTATGAACTGTAACGAGCGGAGCAGAGCCGTCAGGGACCTCAAATCCTGTGAGCAGGTTGGGCCCCTCACCCCAAGACAGATATTGAGGGGCTGGAGCATATCAAGAGAAGGGAATGGAGCTGCGGAGGGGGCTGGAGCACAAGTCTGATGAGGAGCAGCTGAGGGAGCTGGGGGGGCTCAGCCTGGAGAAAAGGAGGCTCAGGGGGGATCTTTTACCTCTCTACAACACTGTGGAGGATTGGCTGGCAGGACGGGGACATATGGATGTAGCTGGAGCTATGGATGAACTGTTAGAGTATAGAACACGGCCTGACTAGGCCGTGAGAAAATCTGAGATAGCAAAGCTACAGTGTCTTTGTGCCTGCTACTTGGCTGGTAAACAGGAACAAAACAAAAGCAACTGAGAGCCACCTGTGTCAACATGGGAAGGGAGTGAGAGGTGGAATCAACATTTGAGCCAGAGCCAATGGTGAGCTCGGCTTTTGCAATATGCATGAGCTAATTATGGGGCATATATTAAGCTGTTAGCACTTATCAATAAACGAAGTTTGCTGATTCTCATATTGAGCGTCCCTCACTTCCCACGTCGCGACACAACACCCTGACAGGAGGGTGGAGCCAGGTGGGGGTCGTGCTCTTCTCCAAGGTAAAGAGTGACAGGACAACAGGAAATGACCTCAAGTTGTGCCAGGGGAGGTTTAGGACATTAGGAAAAATTTCCTCACTGAAAGGGTTGTCCAGCCCTGGCATAGGCTGCCCAGGGCAGTGGTGGAGTCCCCATCCCTGGAGGGATTTAGAAGCCATGTGGATGTGGCACTTGGGGACATGGGTTAGTGGTGGCCTTGGCAGTGCTGGGGAATGGTTGAACTTGATGATCTTAGATAGCTTTCCCAACCCAATTGATTCCATGATCTCCCCAGCCTCAGCACTGATGGCAGCTCATCCCACGTGTTATCAGGTTAAGGGGGTGGAACGAGATGATCTTTAAGGTCCCTTCCAACCCAAACCAGCCTGTGATTCCATGATTCTATTAACACCATCTGTATCCCACTGCTCCCCCTGCTCTCCCAACCACGACAGGCCAGTGTGGACGTGTCAGTGCCATCTCCCAGGCTCCCCCCCTTGCTGGGTGAGGGCTGGGGGTCTTTGTCTAACGACCCCCCGTGAGACAGTGGCCTGTGAAGGCTCCGTGTCCCCGTGCTGAAACAAGACCGTTTGCTGTCTGCTTTGATGATAATACTCCTCTCTTAATAACCAGGGCAGAGCGCTTAGAGTCATAATTAATCCTCACAAGGCCTCTTCTCCTGCAGATCCAGTGAGATTAGACCCCTCTGCCTCTTGCCAACAGCAGCCTTTGAAGTGCCGGGGGAGCTGGCATTTCAAAGGGGATGGATCCAGCCTTGTGCATGGAGATGGACCTGTGGCTGGCCCTGCCAGGGATGCCGTGGATCAGGAGGATGAAACGAGACTGCACTTGACCTGTCTGTAGTTCTGGCCATGGATACTCACTGCGAGCAAGGCAGGGCTGACAGCGACCCAGCACAGCTTCCAGAATAGCCCTGGGGTGAAGCCCAGCATGGCTTTGACATCGTGAGAGAACCTCTGTATCCCTGCCAGAGGAGAGAGCTGTCACAGCCCCACAGGGACACTGACAGCCACACAGACACCCCACCCATCCCCTTTCCAGGAGTCACACACAAGCTTCTGCCCCTCAGTCCCTGGATTTACTCACCTGTGTAGGGTTACACACCTGTGTAGGTGCCCACGGGATGTTTTCCGTGACAGAGGCAGTTTCTTACCGTAAAACCAGGACACAGCTACGGTTTCCAGGAGCACCACTGCCAGGATGGAGCAGCCAGCACCGAACTCCTCCAGCAGCTTCACCACGTAGGCTCCCCCCTGGAGCAGCACGAGGAGGGAGGGCGGCTGCAGACCCCATGGGGGTGAAGGAGTGGGAGTGTGGGGGTCAGGGATGGGGCTGTTTCAGTGGTACTCACATAGGTGAGGGTGCTCAGGGAGCCCAGGAAAGAGACTGTGATGAGGCCGAGGACAAAGAGCTCCCGTCGCCCGGCCAGGAGCTGGGGGTACTCATCCATCACGGCCGTGATCACGGCCTCCAGGCCCCCAAACTGCAAAGGAAATGCTGGCATGGGGTGGGCAAATGGGATGTGGGGACAGTCCTGCTCTTCCAAGAAAATCCACTCCCTCCATGGCAGAGTGGGGATGTCCCATCCCATCCCATCCCTCATCACCCTGCTGGGGACATGGCTGGGCTGTCCCTTTCTGCAGAGGCACCTACTGTGCTGTCCAGCCCCAGCGTGATCACCATCAGGAAGAAGATGATGGCGAAGAAGGTGGATCCCACCATGTTGGCAATTGCTTCAGGGTAGGTGATGAAAAGGAGGCTCGGCCCTAGGAGGGGACATTGTTTTGGTTGGCTGTCCCCTGGCACAGCCTGGGGTGTGGGCGGGAACGTGCTTGGGGAAGGTGCTGCTGGAAGGATGAGAACCTTTATCTCTGGCTACATCCTCCACCTCCACGTCCCTCATCTCAGCCATGTAGCCCAGCACGGTGAAGATGACAAAGCCTGAGAGGAAGCTGGTGAGGCAGTTCACTGCACTGGCGAAGAGAGCATCCCTGGAAGGCAGAAAGGAGGGAGATCCCCCTCTCCAGATCAACCCTCACCCCGACTGAGCTGCTCTGGCCACCTTCCCCCCCTCCCGTTCCCTTTTCTGGCCCCTCACACCAAAATCATCAGTGAAATGGGGAAAGATACTCAGCCTGCAGCCATGGGGACCAGGAGCTGTTGGGATGTGACCAGGGGACCAGGAGCTGTCAGGATGTGCCCCTGCTGCAGCTATGCCTGTGCAGCCCCCGTGCCCACCAGGGCCCGTGGCTGCAGAACTCACCGGTAGCAGTTGTTGTGGAAATGGTTGTAACTGGCCAGGGCAAGGAGTACCCCAAATCCAGGACCCAAGGAGAAGAAAATCTGTGCAGCAGCATCAACCCAAACCTGGTGGGAGAAGCAACAGGAGAATGGGCAGGGCAGGGGGTCCTTGGGGCTGGGATGGGGCTGGGAGGTGCCCCCCAGTATCCACAGCATGGACACCCCATGGCACAGGGATGGGGCCTGTGTTGGCACATGTGTCCAAACCTCATCTCCTGCCTGCCCCATCCCCCCAGGGAATGTCACTAGGTGGAGGGAGCTGGTATCCACCCTGGGGTCCTGCAGCAGCAGAATTAAGCAGTGTCACCTGTACTTGCCCATGTCTGGAGGGAGATGGAGTTGAGGGGAGCCCCAAACCCCCATACCCACTCCTGCCGGCAGGTTCGGTGCTGGCAGCACGACCCTCATTACCTTTAATGAGAATTCTCAAGTGCTGCCTGGTAATTACCCACAGGAAGCCCATTGTCAGGCTGGGGCGAGAGCACAAACAAAACCCGGTGAAAATGAAATGGGTGATTCAATTACGGATTTACATTTCCAAGAACCTGTCCGGGGCACCTGGTTTCTGTGGGAACAAGGCCCCCATCCCCTGTGGCGGGGCCAGACCCGTGGGCAGGGGTGGGTGGGTGTCCCAGGGAGGGTGCCTGTGTCCTGCCATCCCTGGGGCAGTGCATCCCCCCCCCCCCCGCCGGGCACTCACCGCAGTGCTCAGGAGTTTGCCCCAGTCTGGGCGCAGGTAGAAGACGACCCCCCTCCAGGCGCCGGGCAAGGTGGCCCCCCGGATCAGTAGAATGAGGAGAACGACGTAGGGCAGGGTGGCTGTCACCCACACCACCTGGGGGGACACAGCTGTCAGCCCACGGCACCACCGAGCACCCAACACCCCTGTGTCAGGCACAGCTCACTCAGGGTGCCCTGAGGGGCAGGGGCTGGGGGGGAGGGAGGTGATATTTTCTCTTCCTGCAGTCAGGTGAGTTGCAAAACCCCCACCTGGTGATGGGTCCCTCTTGCCCAGGGCTCTGGCATGTCCGTGTCAGGGCAGGGCTGCTGCTGGAGCCCTCCTTACCTTCCCAGAGGTTTTCACCCCTTTCCACAGGCTGAAGTAGACGATGGCGAAGATGAGGAAGAGGCAGAGGAGCAGCTGCCAGTGGATCTCCCCTATGTCGTACAGACCCCTGGATTTATGGATCTCCAGGACCTTCCTCCTGCAGGCAGGGATCCCCACGGCCGGGGAGCACGATCAACCCTGGGCAGGCAGTTGTGAGCTCCCCAAGAGCATTCCCACCTGACAGCCTGCTCCCAGGCACCTGCTTCCAAGCAGCAGACCCAAGTGCCTCCACAGGGACATGCCCAGCTTTAACACACCATCCACCTCTGTGGACTTACGTGTAAAACTCCTCGGCAGGGGACCTGGAGAAGTTGGTCCAGGTGACGTTGCTCCTGCCGAAGTAGTTGGTGCAGTCAGGGGTGTTCCAGGGGTTGTCGCAGCTCGCCCAGGGCAGGGTGCCCGAGAAGGACGAGTAGAAGTAGTAGAGAGCCCAGGCAATGATGGTGTTGTAGTAGAAGGAGACGTAGAGGCCGATGATGCAGATGGCAAATCCGATGCCTGGGAAAAGCCAAGAGCAGGCTCAGCCCCTGGGACACGGCTGTGGGGACCGTCCCTGCTGGCACGGCCCTGCACCCCAACACGTGGGGCCTGGGCTGGGGGGCTCTCACCTTTAAAGATGGGGCAGATGCGCTTCCAGATGGGGATGGCTCCTGTCCTGTGGAACTGCCCCAGGGCCAGCTCCATGTAGAAGAGGGGCACCCCTCCAAAAACAGCCATCAGCGTGTAGGGGATGAGGAAGGCTCCTGTGGGGAGGGAGCAGAGCAGGGTCACCACCAGGCTGCGAGGGGAGGACCATGGTGTTGTCACCTTCCTCCCTCACGGTGCTGCCCCAGTGCAGCACGTCGGGTTTGGATGTGTTTGTGAGATGCTTTGGAAATGATCTGGGGCTCAGAGATGAGAGACTCTGCTTGGAGTCCCAGCTTCTTGGGCTTCCCAGGACTCCCCCGCTGTACCAGGATGGTACAAAGAGCCACACAAACCATTGGGGTGCAGGGGAAGGGACTCTAAGCACCCCTCAGGTCTAGAAGTATTTTGGAGAAAATTCCACTGAATATGCACAGCCACCCCAAGACACATAATTAAGCTGTAATCTGCATTATTCATAACAGTCTCATTTTTACCAGGGCTACACTCATACCCCATGGAGGTTTTGGAAGTGGAGCTGCTCTCCGAGTTCTGCTGGGACTAGTTAATTTAACCCCCACGGCTCCTCTCTCTGAGAGCCCTCTGTGTGTGTGTGATGTGGCATCCCCAGCACCCCCAACATTCCCAGTATCCCCAGCACCCTCAGCATCCTCAGTATCCCCAGCATCTCCAGCATCATCTCCAGTATCCCGAATACCCCCAGCATGCCCAGTATCCCCACCACTCTCAGCATCATCCTGAGTATCCCCAGCACCCTCCTGTATTCCCCCATTTGCCAGACTGGACTGGCCCAGTGGGACAATGTTTTCTCCATTGTTTCCCTTCCAGGCACATCCTGGGCTGTGGGTGAGCCCAGCACTGGCCATCCTGGTGCTCCTGTTCTGTGGGACTGTGGCTGTACTCCCCCAGAGCTGCTGCCTGAACTCCTCACCCTCCTGTGTGTGTGGGGTGGGTGGAAATCCCCCACCCGATCCACAGCCACACAGAGGGGCTCAGCTTTGGTCCCAATCCCACAGGAGCGACTCACAAATAACTGCTTCAGTGTGGGCACCTGGGATCCACAGTTTTGCCTTGAGTATGGAACTAATTATCTCTTTCTAATTTTCCCAAGCAGTAGAGGATGTTCCCTGAAAGCTGACTTTGGCAATTAAATCCTCTGTGCTTTCCCAAACAGCACAAAATTCTCGTCCCTCCTTTTTGATTTCCACGTGAGAGAGGTTTCTACCCTGCTCCATTTAAAGCAATTTATTTAGTTGTCATTTACTGAAAGATTTTTTCTGCACAGAGCTTTTGTGTCTTCACTTTCCATTGATCCTTCACAGGCTGAACCCCCCGGAGCCAGGGCCGCCCATGGGGTCCAGCATTGCTGGCCAAGATCCACGGCAGGAGGGTGGGATCCTCATGAGGATGATTTTAAACCAAGCCACCCCAAAGGGCAGCTTCCAAGAGTCCCATTATCATAAAGTGTATGAACCTCCCACCCCAAATTTAGAGATCTTAATCCTTTATCGTGGTTTGGATCGCGCTAGTTTTCCCTTTGTGATCCTAGAGCTGCTAACACACCTCTAGCCCCATGGGGAAAGGAGAGAAAGACACCAGGGAAGGACCCCAGGGAAGGAGGATGGAGGGAATGGAGGAGGATTTTGAATGAAGAAAGATGCAAACAGAACAGAGAGAGATGTCAGGAGAAGTTGGGTCGGTCTCTAAACCGCCCTGTCCAGAGCAGAGCAGCTGGAGACAAAGAAAGAAAAGAAACAGGGAGTTTTTCAGGGTGGGAAAGATGGAAAAATGAGGAAAAAGATGTCTTTTCTTCAAAAGAAGACTTAAATAACCCCAGTGGTGTCCTTACCCCCTCCGTTCTGGTAGCAGATGTAAGGGAACCGCCAGACGTTTCCCAGATCGACGGCAAATCCGATGACCGAGAGGAGGAAATCCATCTTTTTGCTCCACTTGTCCCTAGGGTGGGTTTGAAGGTTCAAGGGTGCAAGGCTGGCAAGGGGATCCGGGAAGGGCTGCTCTGCCATCCTGCTGCCCTGGCAAATCCTGCAGGATTCAGACTGAGCAACTTGGGGCCGGGGAGGATTTTTCTGTTGCTGATGACAGATCCGAGGAGGGGAGGGTCAGGCTGACTGCGCTTCCCCACCTCCCGCTGGAAACCCACAGCACGGAGAGCAGCCGGCAGGGAAGGCAGAGCTCTGATCAAAGGCAGGAGGGGAGAGCAGCCCCCGAGCAGGGACCAGCCTGACCCCGCAGGGACCACCAGCTTCACCCTGTGGGGACCCACCTCACCCCGTGGGGACAAGCCTGACCCCACAGGACCGGCCACCCCACAGGGACCAGCCTCGCCCTGCGGGTCCCATCCCTTCAGTACCTGCTGGGTGTATTTGGGGGCTGGGTTGGTGAAACAGGACCATGTTTCCTCCTTCCTCCTGAAAAACCCTTATTTCTCTGTCCCTGGTGTTTTGCTGTTACCACTCTGCAAATGATGACACCAGACCCACCGGAGGAGGTGACCACTCATTTTTGCAGGGAAAGATCAGGAATCATGGAATGGTTTGGGTTGGAAGGGACATTTAAAGGTCACCTTATCCATCTGGGCTCACTGGGTCTCTCTAGGGTGTGAATTGTTGAGAATAAGCCACATGAAATTGAAATAACTTTCACTGCTGAGCTGTGACCAGGAGGGAATGGCAGTGTCCCCAGAGCCACCGCTCTGCCCTGTGTCAGTTTAACAGCAGATTTTATTGCAGTGATACATGCTTGAGCATGGGGTCACCGGGTGCTCCAGGGCTCTGGGGGGCTCCAGCCCTGACTGTCCCAGCCTTTCTCATCTGTAATTAAAAGAAACCCCAGGAAAGACCATGAGAACCGGAGCTGGAGCTGCGGCTTCAGGGCCAGGGTGAGCGGGTTGCTGTGACGACGTGACGCAGCTGCCTGGTGTCTGCCCGGTGTCTGCCCAGCACGGGAAGCCTCTGGACACTGTTAATCCCTCAGGCACACACATGGAGACCTGTTAGAAACCTCCAGTTAAAAACACATTTATTTTTTTGGTGTGTCTGGCCCCGGCTGTTTGGGGTGTCATAGAATGGAATCACAGAATCATGAAGTCACTGAGGTTTGGAAAAGCCCTCTAAGACCATCAAGTCCAACTGTTCCCCCAGCACTGCCAAGGCTACAACTCACCCATGTCCCTAAGTGCCACATCTGTACACCCCTGGTTGTGGAAGAGGAGCAGGGGACATGGCTCTGCCAGGGGACATCATCCACCAGCTCCTTGCCTGCACATAACCCTGAGAGCCCTGGGAAGGGGATTTTTAATCCTAATGAGCCACCCCACCTCACTGCGTGCCCCTGGGTGTCCCCTGACCCCGTGTGGGGAGCACGAACTGGGGTGCCCAGCCCAGGGCTGCCCCCTCCCAGTGGGCAGGGATGGGTGTAGGTTCTGGTCCCATCAATCCCTGCACCGGGTGGGCTTCACTCTACAGGCTTCTCCCTCTGTGCTGGGGAGCCCAAAACTATTGTTCCTTTAACATGAAATTATTGTTCCTTGAACACCTCTCCTTTCAAATACAAGTTTTCTGCTTGTGGGTTTATGAGGAGCAATGAGACTTTACCCCAAGTGAAGGGGTTGGGTGGGAGGGTGCCAGGGCGGTCTCTGCTCTGAGTGGAGAGTGAGTGGAGGTTGGGGGAGTCCCACCACAGCCAGACAGAGCCCTTCCACCATCAGCCCCCCTCCATGAGCCCCAGTGCAGCTCTCCCTGAGCCAAGCCCCAGCACACAGGTGAGGGACAGTTAATCTCCTGCGGTTTATACAGGATTTGTGTCACTCCTGGGACTTTGCAGAGCTGTGGATTCCAGTCCCAGTCCTTCAGCACGGGTGTGGAGATGAAAGCCAAGGCTGTGCTCAGCAGTGGGGGCTGCGGGGGCTGCCAGAGGGGCTGCCCTTGTCCCAGGCTTTGGGATGAAGGTGAGAAATCCCTGCTGCTGGTGTGATCTGCCAGTGGAGTGTGCCAGGGGAGCAGGGTTTAACACCCTGACCAAAGACCAGCTCAAGCATAAATGACAGAACAGAGGCAGCTGCAAAAAACAATTGATAATAGATAATAGCATTTTCTCTGTTGCTGACCCTTCTTTTCTCTGGGTGGTTTACATGGAATGGCTCTGTGTAACGAAGGGGGAGACCCTCCTGTGCCCTGGTCCTGCCTCTGCTCAGAAAGGCTCAGCAGATGGACTCAGTCACTGCCAGGTCTGATTGAAGGAGCTGGCTGAGGGGTCTGAGGGGACCTGTGGGTGTCTGTGGGGGTCTGCAGGGGTCTGTGTGGAGCAAGGACACCCTCAGCACAGAGTGCTGGGCTGAGACCGCTTTCCTGGTGTGAATCTGGCATCGTTTAAAGCTGAGCTACTTTGTCTCCTGAAGAGCCCCTTGTTTTCCCCACATTAATCTGTTAAATCACATGGGATGCACTTTGTTCTCCCACCTTGGGCAGAGCTGGGAGTGCAGGAACAGTGTGAGCCTGGCACAGCTGGAGCTGCTCCCACAGCAGCTCCAAGCTGGAGCTGTGCAGTGCTTTGCCAGCACAGGGATGTGCCCGTTGCTGTCTGAAAGCTCCCTGTGCTGAGGCACTGCCCGGTATCTGTTTCCCAGGCACCACTGCAGCTCCACTCCAGCCCCGGGATGTGCTGCACCGTCAGTTCAATACCTCCATCCCTGACAGATCCCCCAGGTCCTTGCTGGTGAATGAGCCATGAATGCTCCCAGTGCTCCCATCCTGCTCCCCCAGCTCCCACCCTCTCCTGGGGCGCCCGACCCCCCACCCATGCCCCCGTCCCTCCGCAGCGGGTCAGGGCCACGCTGTCAAAGCAATGAGGGCAGAGCTTTGAAATCTCCGTTTGTTTTAGAAGCTGCAAGGTGGAAAGAGCAGTGCAGGTTCTCAGGTTCTCGGGGCTGCTGCAGGCGGGAGGAGGGCGGGGGAGAGGTGTCTTGGGGAGATCATGGAATGGTTTGGTTTGGAAGGGACCTTAAAGCTCATCCCGTTCCACCCCCTGCCATGGGCAGAGACACCTTCCACTTAACCAGGTTGCTCCAAGTCCCGTCCAACCTGATCTTGGACACTTCCAGGGATGGGGCAGCCACAGCTTCTCTGGGCAACCTGTGCCAGGGCCTCACCCCCCTCACAGGGAAGAATTTCTTCCAATAGCTTGCTGTCTCAACACAGACACACTCCATTTATTTCTGCTTTTTCCTGTTATTTTCCTTACTCAAAGCGCAAGTGACCTTAGATTGAAAACAGTTTAAATCCAGCTCAAATCAGATTTAAATTTGAATATCCACTGCAGTAGAAGTTGTTTCAAAACACCATAATGACTTGATTAGCAGGTTGCTTTTATCCCACCTGCTCATCTGTGCAGGGAAACGCAGAGGAGCGAATTGTGGTCTTAAAACAACTATCCTGTTTAAGCTGCAGAGGCAGTAGTGGGAAGTTTAATTTAATTAGCATGATAATCAGAGATGTAACTTAATCACATTAAGTATAGATCAACGTGCTCTCATTTAAGCTCTCCAGGCTCCAGAAAATAGGGGCCAATCATCTCCCACCTGTCTTTAATCCAGGGAGAAGAAGAATGTTCCAAGGGAAAGGAATCAGCAGGGCTTGGGGAGAGCTTATCCTTGTGCATCTTTCAGCTGATTTTTCCCCAAAGTAAGGTAATAAATTAGCAATTTATTACCCCTGTGTACCAGGGCTGTTCCTGGATGGCTGGTTTAGGTCAGGCGGTCTCATCCTTGGCTGGAGAAGCTTCATAGAGACTGGAGCTGTGCCAGGCTGTACCTGACATGGTGCTGTGCCCACTTTCTCAGGAACCTGGCACCTTCTCTGGGCCAGCATCCGCAGGTACACAGAGCCACAGCTCTGCTCTGCCCCAGGGAAAATTTGGGGCCAGGGGAGCAAGTGAGCTGCCTCTGCCCTGGTAATTGCACTCACTGCTATCTCATGGTGCTCCCACACGGTGTTTGATGAGGCCAGGACACATCATCATGGGTATTTATTAGTGTGTATTAATTACCTGTCCAGGCTGTAGGGCCTGTGGTCACCAGTAAATGACAGGCAGGGTGGCAGAGCTACAAGCACGGTTGGAGGGTCTGGTCAGGGCCAGCTCCTGACTGGGCTGTGGGTCTCAGGTCAGACCAGGAAAGCCTTGGGCTCCTGTATCTTTGGTCCTTCTCCTCCCACACCCATTTTTGGGGGAAGGGGACCCCATCCACAGGGTTCTCCATGGACAGACCCCTGGCAAAGGCTGCTGGGTAGAGGGGATGTGCTGGTGCAGCTCGTGAGAGCGGCATTGGACTTGCTGCTCTGGGGGTCCACAGCCAGTGTCCATAAGGAGCAGAGCTGCAGCCATAGGGACAAACCAGGCACACAGTCCCCAGCATGGCACAGCAAGTCCTGTGTCACTTGCAGGGAGCCCAGCCTTAGGCCAGGGTGAATCCCTGGGCTGGGATCAGAATCCTGAGGGTCAAGTCAACACTCAGTGACTGCAGAGGGGAGCTGTGACCCCACCAGCAGCACCCAGAGCTGTCCAGGCCAGATTCCCATGGATCCTAGAATCTTTCTGGGATCTGTCTGGATCAGGGATCACGTACTCCCAATCAAGCTGTGCCTGTTGCTGCAACTTTGTAACATTTGTGCTGCCACCACCTTTGTTAACAGGAAATAAACAGCAAAAAGCAAACAGAGGACGGAATAGGTTTTCCGCTACAAGGGATATGGCCCAGGTCTCCTCCTGGCCCCTGTAAGGCACAGAAGGGAGTGAATTCAGATTAAGCCTGAGCCTAGAGCTCCCTCCTGTTCTCCTGCCAGTCCAGGTACTGGAGGGGAACCATTGGGAGCATCATTCCTGCTGTCTCCAGAGCCACCAAGCACCAGCATGGAGCGAAAGGCTCCGAGGCAGAGGGTGCAGTTCAGCTCTGGGAGCAGTGGAGGAGATCACGGGGGGCTGGCAGAGGTGGGAGCACGTCCCTGCTGTCCATACCAGGATTAGTCCCAATGGCAGGGACGGCCAGTGGGGCTGTGCCAGTGGCCCTGTGCCCACATGCAGCACGGCCGGGCACTGCTGCCCTTGCAATAATGTGTTTTGTAGTTATTGGAAACTGGACTGCGGAGGAGCCGGGATGCTGTTTCTATGGAAATGTCCTGGAACACCAAATGAGGAAAGAGAAAAACAGAAGATGCGTTAATGGAGCTGCAGGAGGGCCACTTTCCGAGGGGCTGTGATTTTGAGAGGAGGAAAAGGGGGTCTCTTATGACTTGGTCTCCTCTGGTCCCTGGAGTGTGCCCGGGTGGTGTGGGGCTGTGAGCACGTGCGTGCTTCCCCCTTCATGGGACCTGAACCCCTATCCAAGGATGGACACTGCCCCAGCAACCTCGTGTGCAGGGACACCCCGAGGGCTCTCCCTGTCCCGTGTCACCCGGCTGCCGTCCCCGGGCACCTCGGGGCACCTCGGCCTCGGGTCACCTGGGTCCTGGCTGGGGGGAAAAGGGTCCAAGCTGGGGGGTGCCTGGTGGCGGTGGTGTCCCCCGGGAGCTGGAGGATGGCTGGGACTCCAGTGAGGGGCCGGTCCCGGCTGAGCCGGTGCCGGGCGTGCCGGGGGTGCTGGTGCCGGCCGGCGATGCCGGTGTCAGTGTCTGGTGTCGGGGGTGATGCGGGTGCTCGGGGATCGGTGCTGGGGCTGCCGGGGGTACTAGGGGTGCGGGGAGTGCCGCTGCCGGGAGTCCCAGGGATGACGGGGGTCCCGGTGCCGGGGGTGCCCGGGGGTGCCGGGGCTCGGTGCTCGGTGTCTGCTGTGCCAGGGGTGCCGGTGCCGGTGCTCGGTGCTCGGTGCTCGGTTCCCGGTGCCGGGCGCGGATTGGCGGCTGCGGCGGCCCCTCCCCGGCGGGGCGGGCGGTCGGGCGGCCCGTCCCGGTGTGCCCGGCAGTCTGCGGGCGCTGCGGAGCCGAGCAGGGCCATGGCGGCGGCCCCGGCGGGTGAGGATGGGAACGGGGGGACCGGGGATGGGGCCGGCGGGGCCGGGCCGCACTAACGGGCCTCTCTCTCCTCTTCTCCCCGCAGAGGCGGAGACCCGGCAGCGGCTGCTGCGCACCGTCAAGAAGGAGGTGGGTGCGGGACCCCCGGGAGCAGCCCCCGACCCCCGACCCGGTGCCCTGCGGGGACCTTCCCGGCGGGAGCCCCGGGCCCGCCCGCCCGCGGCATCCCGGGCTCCCGCTGCTGCTGCCGCGGGTTAAACAGCTCCCCCCCCCAAAAAAAAAAACAAACAGCCCCGACCGGGGCCGAGAGCCCACCCCGGGGCCATCAGCCCACCCGGGCGCGGCTGCGGGTCTCGGCGGGCGGAGGAGCATCCCCGCAGCGCCAGTGCCCGGCATCCCAGCGCCCCGCATCCTGGGAAAATCGCCTCTGCCTGGGCGCAGAGCACATCACAACTTGAGATTTTCCGCAGGGAAAAAGGGGCGAGTCCCGGTGCTGCATCCTTCCCTTGGGAGCGGGGATGGGACGAGCCCTCCCGGCAGCGCGGTGCTCCTTGGCAGGGCGGGGGGCGGCGGGTGCTGGGCACCCTGGCCGGGAAAAAGGGGGGTGGACACAAGTGTGCCCAGTGCAGCGTGATGGCATTTCGCATCTCGCTCTGCTCCCTCTTCTCAGGCATCTTTAACTCTATTAGTTTAGACCGTGTTTTATGCTGGGCTGCCTCGAGCTCCTCCGCCAGCGCAGAGCTCCGTGTTTATCGCCTGTGGTGTTACACCGAGAGCCCACAGTACATCGAGGAGCCGAGTCCTGCCCTGTGCTGGAGCGTTGGGTCACCGGGAGCGGTTGTCACCTCCTGCCCGTGGTCTGTCCCTGCAGGTCATCCCCCCGGGATATTGGAGAGGGGATGAGTGATGTTTTGTTTCTGGTCTTATGAGCATCTCGATACCCACCTTAGGGGCTCCGGGAAGTGGAAGACACTGCTTGGGGTCATGTGAACCAGATCTGTGGGTGGTGGGTCTGGGGACAGTGACAGTGCTGTTCATCCAGACCACTTCGCACCTTTAATCCTCTGCCGGGTGTGGTGCTAAGGAATACTACCGGTTGCCTGGGCAACTGCTATTAAACCAGGAAAAGGGTATGACATTTATTTAGCGTCGTGGATGGAGCTGCCATCTCATTATTACTGTCTGTGGCTGCTCCTGAGCGCAGAGACACGACGGCCTGAGCGTCGGCTGCCTCTGGGGGTGGGAGGTGAGGGCTGTGCTCCCAGCTGGGAGCTTCTTCCAGAGCCCACTGTGCCTCTGTGGGCTCTCACTGCCCGTGAGCATCTCCCGTGCTGGCCTTCAACGCCTGGCTTCACTCCCTCCCAGGGCTGTGTGCTGGGAGAAGGTGCAGCTCGTGCCTCAGGGAGCAGAGCTGGGCTTGTGACATATCCTTCCCACTGGCATTTGGGGAGGTAAACGTGGATTTGGTGAATGTTAGTAAAGCCTGAAGAAGGGAGGGGTGCATGGGGAAAGCCTTTCTGCCCTGGTGCTGTGGTGGGGGTGTTTGACACGCTCTGGGATCTCTCCAGCAGCCCGTTAGTGCTGATGCAGAGCACAGACTTTTTCCTTGTGGTCCCATCACTCTGGACTCCACCTTGGGATGTTGGTGGGGATGTGGGTTCTTTGCCTACACAGGTTGCCTCCATGGTTGCCCTTTCTTTGTGGTTTTTCCCTGCCTGGTGCCCACAGCCACACAGGTGGGGGAATTCCACAGGGGACCCACACTCTGTGCTCTCCACCTGGGCTTTGTTCTGGTAGGAATTAAAAAACCTGGGGAAACATGATCCTGTAGATTATGTAATTAATTATTTAGCAGCATTCCTGAAACTGGGAGCAGGTGGGACATTCTTGTATCTGTTGCTCCCTGCTCATTAGGCCTATTTTGCTCATGCTTTTGGTTTTTCTTCCTCTCCTAAACTGACCCCATGTTAAGTCAGGAGCTTGTGCAGACTCCAGGGAGCAGTAGAAAGGGCCAACTGCAGAAACCTCCTGGGGTTTTTTTTTTTTCCCCACTCCCAGAATTTTTACCTTCCACAAACCTGTGTATTGTCATGTCACTAGACCATGTCTGGTTTTGCTTCAGCCATGGCTCTGTGTGAGCTGCTGGGGCCCTCAGTGCAGGTGAGCTCTGCTGAGACAGGGGACAGCCAGGGATCATCCCTGGGGAGCTGTGCCACATCTGTCATCCCAGTGCCATAACTGAGTGAGTAAAACACTGGGAAGGCAAGGTCTGATCCGAGCAGGGAGATCAACAGTAAACTGACGTTACCCAGAGCACTGTGTGAGCCAGCAGCCCTCGGTATTGGGCTGTTGCCATGGTTAATGCATTTTATTTTGAAGCAGTCCTGCGCTGCAGTGGTTGTACATGTTGAGATGAGTTGTGTTATCTGTCACCGTCTCCTTCCTCTCCCCCTCCCCATATGGTCACAATAAATGAAACTAAGCCCGGAAGCTGCAGAATTGACTATTTGTCAGCAGGCTGCAAGGGAGGGAGAGAAGTCTGACTTGGTAAGGAATCCTGTTTCCTGTTATGCAGGATAAGAAGCACAACCAATATTCTCTGGTTTTTGTTTTTGTTTTTGTTTTTTTTTTAGAGCTTTAATCAGGTGGAATGAGGCTTCTTTACAAACCCAGAGCCTGAAATACCCAGGCTTGAAGGAGTGTGGGTTTTTGACTACAAATATTCTCCTTGAGCCTGTGCTCCTCCCCTTCTTTTACAAGTTTCGTTTTTAATAGAGGAGGTCTATTTTTAATCACCTCCAGGTAATTGCATTGCACAGAGGAGTGGGTGGGGAAGCAGGTGTTACCAGCGCAATACACCTGTACTGTGTGTGCCTGGAAAATGAGTTGAGTGAAAAGCTGAATGGAATATGAAAGTAAACAGTCGTCTTGGTTATTCTTCTGCAAAAACTTAGTTTATATTTAACTTGCTGCTCAGCAAGCAGCTTTAGTTCTTTACTCGTCAGTAACTGCTGAGCTTGGATTGAACATTTTGCTGCCTGTTCTTAGAATTCTTTTAAAAATTTGGTTTGACCACAGCCTGCTTGTCTTCTATCAGATATATTGTTTGTTTTTAATAGCTTGAATGCTTGTCACTGTGTAGCTGTTGACTAATTCCTTCATCATGTGTCATGGGGACAACAGTGAGTCTCTTCCTCCCACCCTTTAAATGAAGCCCCCACTTTGCAGCCACGTTGTCTGGTTTGTGGCTAAATAACACAAATCACTGGTAAGAGCAATATTTTTGCATCATGGGTTTGTTTTTCTATGTGCCCGTGGTTCCAAAATATCAGATTGCGGGCGTCAGTGCCAGCTATTTCCTTCTGGATTGGTAGAAAATTGTAAATTAATTTAATGTTACTAGGATTTGAAAAATTAATGTTGAGAGCTTTAAATGCTCTTAAAGCCAGTTCATAAAAAAAAAAAAAAAAGAAAAAGGCTTTTGTGTGGCTGTCAAAAGTGCTCAGGCAAGATGAAGATGAGGATGAAATGAGGATGATGAGCTGCAGGTTGGTAATGAAAGCTGCTGTTTGCAGAAGGACCTTCTGATGTCTCTTAAGCACCCAGGGCAGCCCTTTTCAGCTGTTCCTGTACCAGGAGTAAACAGATATCCTTTATGCAGCATTTCTGGATTGCCTGCATCGGTCTGCTCTGAAGAGCATCACTGATCACTGGGGACCATTTCCTCTCTTTTTAAAGATAAAAGCAAAGGGGTGCACAAGTGCTCTCATGCTCCAGAAACCCATGGCTGGATCCTTCATCCCCAGAGCAGGTTTTGTGCTGCTTTTCCCCTTTCTCACATCTCCCTTCAGTCCATGTGCCTCAGTCCTCCTTCCTCCCCACCCAACCTCCCCTCTCTGCTGCCAAAATATCATCCCCTTCCCTCCTGATGTCCTGCCCGTTGCCATGGAAATACCTGGGTTTGCACAGATTCAGGACTTCAGAGCAATTTGGAGCTGAAAGTTGCACTTGATTTTGGTGCAAATAGTGTCAGTCTTTGCCATGTTTAATTGAATCCAAAAAGCTTGTCAGCGTGACATCATCTGGGAAAACAGGAGCCTTGGGATGAGAGCAGAACAGGGCAAAGCTTCGAGGCCAAGTGCTGGAAACAGAAATTACTAAAGTTTTCCTTAAATGTTTCCTTAAATGTCTGTATTGAGCATTTACAGCAACCAGTGCCAGCAGTGCCAACAGATGGCTTGGAAATGTGTGTTTGACAAGCACAACAGGAATAGAACCAGCTATAACGTGATCTTAGTGAGCTTAAATTAGTGTTGTAAGCACAGATTTTTGGCCAAAAGTTGATGCCCTATGAAGAAAGTCTGGTGCAAAGCACTATCAGGAAATACACATCTCTGGGATCATTCCTGTGTCCCCCAGGGTGCATTGTTATCTTATGGATCCTTCCATTAATATTTTTAAAATTTACTTTCCAGCCAACTGCCCAAATATTCAGGGTTCTTCTCCCCCTTCCCCTCCAAGGAGCCTCATCCCGGTCCCCAACTGTGAGCACATGTTGTGCCTGGGGAAGGTCTGGCCTGGAAATCCCACGTGTGTCACGTGGAGGATCCCTCAGCTGCAGAAAGTGCCATGTTTTATTCAGCAAGCAGTGATAAATAATTAAATAAGACTTTTAGAAAAGCCAAAGGTCTCTGTGGGTAGGACTGTGATCGATGTTTCTGCGGCAGCAAGAACAGGGAGCTGCCAAATGGCTTTAAAGGCAAGTGCCTGGTGCCCTCAGAGCTGTCCCCAAGCTGTCCCCCCGTGCTGGGGGGACATCAAAATGTCTGGTGAGAGCCCTTAGATCTCTAGGTATAAATAGTGAATGTGCTCTGCAGCTGGGGGTGTTTTAACTGATCAGAGCCCAGTTAATTTGGTTTATTTAGTGGTCAGCCAGTAAAGTCTTGGAGAAGTGGCAGAGTGTGGCCGCAACTCGTGATGGTGCTGAGCAGTGTGTCTGGCACCTGCCTTTGGATAATCAGGGTGTTTGTTGCTGGATAGATAAGAAACATCAGAAACATGGAATCTTTCAACACTGTTTGGTAATGTGAATTTTATAAACAAGTCTGCTAAAAAAAGATACTGTAGCAACAAGACAGGCAACAGGCAGAAGTTTCATTTTCAAATGAGAGGATAAATCTGACTGATGACAGGTTTTGGTCCGAGAAGTTCTGCTTTAGCTGAAAAGGTGGCTTTTAGCTCCAGCATGGGTGGTGAGATCCAGTGTCTTGGGATTTCCATCCACCATTCCCAGCACACAGAGACTTCTGTGGGCACTGGGGTGGGCAGTCCAGAAGGACTGGGGGTCTGGGGTAATGTCTTTGTGTCCTGGAGCTGAGCAGAGATTCTGCACTTGCTGTGCCTTGGACACTGAACCACCTTTGGCACATCCAACCAAACCAGGCTCGTGCTCCTGCTGGGAGGTGTTCACCTGTGCTGCAGGGGAATTGTGTTTGTCATGTACAGCCATGCCTGGGGTTGTCTTAATATGGCATCTAAGTGATCCTTCAGCATTTTAAAACACCTGAGAAGTGGCAATGCTGCAGTGCTACAGGGTCACATCTTGTGCAGAGTAGGGAGCTGCTTCCTGTGGAGCTTAACCAGAGCCTGTTCCTGGAAAGGGACCTTGGTTCAGAGAAGCAATTACAGAAATGCTCAGATTACAGCAAGGGCTGCCCACGTGGACTTGTTGCACCAAAACTGACGTGGAAAATGGGATTTTAAGTGTGAGAATTAACTTCCAAACACATAATTAAAGCAGCACTTACACTGCGATGAGAACGAGAAAACTCCAGCTCAGAAAAGAATTTGAAAAGCAAATGTATGAAAGCAAACCAAGTTTAAAGCCTGAATCATCAATGGGTTGGGATTTTTTTGTTGTTGTGGGGTTTTTTTATTTGCTTGGGGTTTTTTTTTGTCTGTTTGATGGCTTTTGTTTGAGGGCCTGTTGGTTGAATCTGAGGTGGATTGAAGAGGAATATTGAGCCTGGCAGTGCTGGCTTAATGGGCTTGATGATATTGGAGGTCTTTTCCAACCTAAACAATCCCATGATTCTATGATTCTGAGGGGATACAGCCAGTGCAGCTTCCTGGCTCTGGTCTTGCATCCTCTCATTCCACCCAAGTCCTTGACACCCCATGCAGAGGTGGCTGTTCAGAGGGAGCAGAAAACATCTTCATCTCTACTCTGTTTTCAGAAAACATCTTCATCTCCACTCTGTTTTTTACTGTAAATCCTTTGTTTTCAGGATGTGGGTTACGTGGACATTCAGCAGAAGGTCTTACCATGTTTGCCCAAAGCAGATTGACAGCAGTTCCTAAAAACACACTTCTCTGAAGATGAACTCAGTCACTGGAACATTTATTTTACTGTAGCTTTTACTTACCTGGATCTGCTCTCCTATTGCTTTTGCTGCAGTGTCTGGATGCTTTGCCACGTTTTTTGCTCTTCCAGACATTTTTTGGTGCTGGATCTGGTGACCAGGCCTGTGCCTGGGAGTGTCACCCTGGCTGTACCTTAGAGCTTACTGTTCTCAGCCTTTGGCAACGTGACTGAGCTTCACCTTGGAGCAGGACTGGGAAGAGGATCACACTGGGATCTCTGTTTGCATCTGACTTGCTGTAAACAATTTCACAGAGTTATGAGCATGGCCAAATATAGGGGAGGTGCTGTGCTCCCATAGAAATGACTTGATAACCAGCAAAAGGCTTTGCAAGAGGCATGGCAGGAAAACAGTGACTGCAAACATCCCTGAATAAAAGGATGGCAGGAAAACAGTGACTGCAAACTTCCCTGAATAATCTATAGAGTACAGGTTGTATGGGGGAAAATCCAGCCAGGTAAAACAGTTGTGAGTCAATATTGCCTTAGACTAATTAAACCTGGAGTTCTTGGCTTGCTCCTGGTCCCTGCATCTCAGTGGTGGTTGTAGCTATGGTAATATTTGCCTTGTTCCAGCAGTATAAATGACAGTGGGGCTGGGTGACAGGAAAACTGGACTTGGATGGAGTGTATCCCTGGGAATTTCATAGCAGAGAGGTCTAAACCTTCATCCCTCACTGTGGTCTGGGGTTGTTGGATAGGTGAGGGTTTGGTTTCCTTTTTAAGGGTGAAAAAAGCAGTTAGTGAAATTAAATTCTAATAGCAGAGTTTGGGCTGGGATGGAGCTGCCCAGGGTGAGGGGAACCACAGGAGGGGCTGAGGGATCAGAAGCCTCCCTGGAGGAATGGGGTGCAAGCTCAAATCCCTGGTCCAAAGGAGGTGCACCAGGATTTCTGATTCCCCTAAGGAATGTCATAACCTGGGCTCCACTCAGTGCCTGTGGTTCTTGGATCTGGCTTTGGAAATGGGACACAGAGGAGAAAAAGTGTTTTTCCTTGTAGTTCAAACATTCATGTAAAGCACAGCAGGATCAGCTCTCCTGTTCAGGAGTCAGTGATTCAGACTGTAGTGGTTCAGGTAGCGTTGAGACTGGCCTGTCTTTGGTTGTGGCTTTGGATTATAAATTATTAATAAATACTGTTGAGATTGTGTGGACACCCTGTTGTGGGGTGGCCCTGTCACCCTGCTCTGGTGTCTTGTCCTGTGCTCACAGCTGGAGCCAGGAGGATTGTTTGTACTGTTGTCGAATACTTGATGAGATTCCTCTCGAGTTTACCTACAGCTAAATTATTAGTTGCTGTTTTAATTTCCTTTCTCATAAAAGAAGAGCAAACATCTCATTTCCCTAGGCTGGCATGAGATCCAGAGTGGGCAGCTTCATCTGTTGGGATTGTTCTGGCTACAATCGGAGAATTAGCATTAAAATGCTGGAATGCAGCACATTTAGAGGCTGTTCAAGTCTTCTCTGTGGAGGGAGCCAAGTGCGGCTGAGCTGTTCCCCATCCCCTCAGTGTCACAAACTCCTGGTGGATCTGGGAGCACATGGCAGATGGGATCCATGGTGTTTGTGATCCCAGCTGGCTGTGGAGGGGTCGAGGTCCAGGTGGGAGAGTCCTTTGGGACCTGCAGACAACAGCATAGGAGGAGATCTGTCAATGGTTTTTTGGTTCTCTGGCTTAGAGCTGTCCTACAGACATGTCAGACATATCTGTTTATGGGCAAATGTAAGATTTCTTTCTTAGTATGTAGAGACAGTTAGAATCTCTTGATTCTACGCCCTGGAAGTGTTGATTCTGTTCCCTGGAAGTGTTCAAGACCAAGTTGGATGGGGTTTGGAGCAACCTGGTGTAGTGGAAGGTGTCCCTGTCCATGGCAGGGGGTGGGAATGGATGAACTTTAAGGTCCCTTCCAACTCAAACCATTCCATGATTCCATAATATCCCTTGTTTTCTGTTGCAAGGCCCTGTCTGTCTGTCTGGCCTCTACCTGCTGGGACTGGTATTTGTATTTGTCACATGCCAGGTGAGTGCCCTTGTTGCAGTGCCCTTTCCACTTCTAGTCCTGCAGATTTATTTTTAGTGCAATAACCTCAGTCAACACAGTGCATTTTTTTACTTTTAATGAGTAATTTTCCACTAAACTGTGTCTCTTGGAAGGTTTTTTGTTTGTGCCTCAAGCGTGCAGGTGGTTGGAGCTGGAGTCCTGCTGTCCTGGATGCTCCACAGGCCCTGGACAGGCAGATGGTCACTGCCCTGGGGAAGGCCCTGGGCCGGTGTCACTGCGGGTGTTGTGTCAATATATTCAAATTTTTAACAAATATTTGAATATACTGCTTATTGGAATATTTCCTAATTTAATCTGAAGCTGGTAAAGATATAACTCCGTGCATTGGTCTCAAGTGTATTTTGGGGGGGTTTAAAATGCTGATATTACCAGTGTCGCCGTGAGGGTACATTTACTATCTGTGCACTGTTATTTTCTGGTGGATCAGTTGGATGTGTGAGAGGGAAGTGCCGTGTCCTGCTGACAGAGGAGGCTCAGCCTGGCTGGGTGAGGTCTGTGAGCCATCTGGACAAGGAGAGCTCAGCCAGCTGGGAGAGCCAAATTTTGGGGAATCCCTGAGGGCCTCAAGACGTGCCTTGTCAGACCTCCCTTCCAGGGCTGCCCCGAGGGGTGGTTGGTGATGGGTCCTGAGTTGGTTGAGGTTTCAGAAGGGGGGACTGGCATGTCTTTGAGGGACATGTCTTTGTAATGTCAGGTGGGGGAAAAGGAGCAACTCTGGTGTTCACCTGGGCACTGGGGCTGGTGTTTCCCATCCCTAATCCACCACTGCTGCCAAGGTCGAGGGATATGTGGGAGAGAGGGATCCTTTCCTCTTGCTGGGACTTTGCTCTGTCTCTGTTTCTCTTTTGCAGTGTTCCTTCTGTTGAAGTTTAGAACTAAATGCTGGAGCTGGGAAGCTGAGTGAGGAATGCAGCTGCCCCTTCCCTGGTGCTCAGCGTGGGGCACTGGGATGAGGGGAAAACTGTATGTGGGGTGTGAGGAAGGAGCACCAGGAGGTGCCCTGACCAGGGACAGCTGCAGTTTTGAGACACAATAAAGCTTTTCTGAGTCCTTGGAAGCAGAGTTTGCTGCCCTGGGATGTTCCTGCAGCTGGAGTCACTGCTCCGAGCGCAGTCGGGATGTGGGAGCTGCAGGAGCTGGATCATACTGTGCCAAGGGAGATTTCCCAGTGCTCTGAGCCATCTCCAGTCCTGAGGTCCACATCCCAGTGACATTCCTTGCTGTGACTTCCTGACTCACTGTCAGCTCATCTGAGCTGCTGGGATCCATGGAAGTCTCAGTGCTCATGATCAGGTTCCATTAGTCACCCGGTAGGGAGCAGGGTTGGGAGCTCACCCGATGGCTCTGACACACAGAGGAGCTTTGGCTTCAGAGAGGACTCTTTAATCCATACCTCTAAAGGATTTCCTTTACTGAGCTGTTAGCTGTGCATAATTGACCTTGATTATATCTTGCAAAGGAGTTTAATTCCCCAAATGATGCTATTAAAGGTCTCTCATACATCCAAGCTTTGCTTGGCCAAGTCCTGACCTGCTGTTTTTCCCTCCTCCGTGTGCCTTCAGAGGGAACACCTTGCTAAGCAGAGCTTCCCCTGTGCCTACAGCACTGGGAACCCTCTCCCCTGTGGTTTCTGAAACCAGGGAGTGAAAAGCAAGATGTTTTAGAGGCACTGGAAGAGGAGATCTGGGCATGCTGGCATCTCTATGTTAAACAGGAAAAATGGTCGGGAACTGAACATTTAAGGAGCAAAGATTCAGCTGGACTTTTGCTGATTTCAGCTGGATTAGGGAGGGTAGGGCTGGGGATGGAAGTCACCACCTCTGCACTCTGCTTACCTGGCAGGTCTGACCTCCTGTCTTCTCTGCAAAAATTACCCTCCTAATTTGTGTGGGTTCCTATTTATTTTCATCCCCTAATCGTGCCCCTGATGTGCACTAGTGCCAGCTTCCTTTTGATCAGCTGCTCTGCAGCGAGAGTCAGTGAGGGCAGAGCTGCTGGCACTGCCCTGCAAATGGCATTCCTGGGCACAGCTGGTGCCAGGTGACCCCTGAATTAGGCATTGATGGATAGTTACAGTCATTTGGGACAGCTGTGTCACATGAAATTTGTCACATAAAAGGAAGGAACGAAACAATACTGTAAGAGCATTAAATATGAGATCTGCTTACCCTTTATTAGAAGACTTTTATCTAAACAATGCTCAATTCCTCCAGTTAATTCTCTGCTCATCATTTTCCTATTTGAAGTTTCTCAGAAATGAAACAACCCTTTTTTTAAGGGTTTGAAATGGCTGGTGATGCTCAGCAGGCAAAGCTGCACTGATCCTCCATGAGACCCCCTGTACCATTGGAAAAATCAGGGAGCAGGGGAGGTTTCTGAGTGCCCACCCCACCACAGATGTCCTTGTGCTGGTCCATGGCTGAAATTCCATGTTTTCTCCATCTGCCTCTGTGCCACAGGTGAAGCAGATCATGGAGGAGGCAGTGACGAGGAAGTTTGTGCACGAGGACAGCAGCCACATCATCTCCTTCTGCGGTGAGTCCCCGACAGCAGGATGCTGACCTGGGCTGGGGCTGGAGCACCCTCTTGGTGCTGGGCTTTCCCTGCTGTGCCATGTGCCATTCCTGGGAACACACTCCAGCTCTGGGGTGCTGGGCTGTGGAGGGGATTGGTGCCAGTGGGTGAGTTGTTCTGGCAGCAGTCAGAGTCCCTGAGGCCTTTGCCCTGTGCCTAAAATATATTGAGATGTGTCAAGAAGGATGGATGCTGGCAGTGTGTGCAGCCACTTAGGAAGTACTAGAAATAATATTTTATTTTTAAATTTCCTTGAGAATTGCTTCAACTGAAAGTCTGTCAAGTCCAAATATTTCTTTGCTGTGATGGAATAGGAATTTATGGAAAGGAATCTGCAGTCTGCCAGAGTGGGGGAGCAGAGAGGCTGGAGGCTGATAGAGAATTTTACATGGAATCTGTGGAAGATCTGCTCTGATACTGGGCTGGTTTGGGGCTTGTTTTCTGGCAGCTGTGCTTTTTACTAACCTGCTTTCTTACCTATTTTTTGCCTAATGGTATAAAAATTTTGTAAATGTGGAAGTGTTTCAGAATGGATCCATCAAAACCTTGGCAAAGAGGTTTCTAAAAGTCTCCCTGAAGAGCTGTTGGGTTTGGGCTGTAAGATGTGCTGGAGGCCTGTGAGCAAGGACTGGGGAGCTGGAGAGGAGGAGTATTTGTACCTCAAAGGTAGTGGGGAGCAGGACAGAGCAACCTTGTTCCAGGTGGAATGTGTCACAGGTTTGGTCATTGGAGAGACTTTACAATCAGGATGGCAAAATGAAATTGTTTCTCTTCTTTTTTGGCCCTCCTGTGCCACTCTGTCAACCACTCAAAGTGGAGAATGTGTGACTGGGACAGTCAGTGCCCAGGAAAAGCAGCTTCAGGTGTCCAGTCTGCCACATGCCAGCATTTGTAGAAGTGGGGTGGACCTGGCTGGTTAGACTGGGGGTGTCTGATGAATTTCAAACTAATTTGAAACTAATTAGCATTCTGTGAGCACAGCAAGTACTTCAGACTGTTGGGTGAGTGAGGCTGCAACATGGAACAGGAGCTCTACTCTGACACCATGAGCCCTGGATTTCTGGGAAGTGGGAGAGGCTGTGCCTGTTTGGAGCCTGTCTGGTGGCTGTGCCCGTCTCCCAGCAGGGCTGTTGGCTGAGGTACAGCCACTGTGCCCACGTGCTGGGGCTGAGGGGCTGCTGCTGAGCAGGGGCTGCAGGCAGCGAGTGCAGGGAGCCTCACTCCTCCCTGTGCAAAGAGCTGAAGGGCAGCTTGTTAATTTGGAGGCTGGGAAGAAAATGCCAGATGTGACGAGAAGCAGCTTTTGAAGAGGTTGCTCCAAGAAGGCTTGTGCAGCACTGTCACCATTGAACAGGACTGGAGCACCCACAGACTAAAAAGAATGAGAAGGGGGTGCTGAGGTCTCCTTTTTTGCCTTGGAGAGCAGAGGGGCTTCTGCCTTTTCCTAGAATCAATGAATGGTTTGGGTTGGAAGGGACCTTAAAGCTCATCCCATTCCACCCCCTGCCATGGGCAGGGACACCTTCCACTAGACCAGGTTGCTCCAAGCCCTGTCCAACCTGGCCTTGAACACTTCCAGGGATGGGGCAGCCACAGCCTCTCTGGGCACCCTGTGCCAGGGCCTCACCCCCCTCACAGGGAAGAATTTCTTCCCAATATCTAACTTAAATTTGCCCTTTCAGTTTGAACATATTCCTCCTTGTCCTATCACTCCAGTTCCTGATGCACAGTCCCTCTCCATCTCCCTTGTACCCCCTTCAGATCCTGGAAGGTGCTGTGAGGTCTCCACACAATCTTTTCTTCTTCAGACTGAACAGCCCCAGCTCTCCCAGCCTGTCTCCACAGGGGAGGTGCTCCAGTCCCCTTCTCAACTTTGTGTCCCTCCTCTGGATTTGCTCCGACAGCCTTTCTCCTTTCCTGCTGGGCCCCCACATCAAAGACAGGAGCTGGTTCCCGGCCCTTTGTGCGGCATCGAAAGAGCAGAGCAGACTCCCAGGTGTGACTCATTCCCTGCTGTTCTGTGCAGCACGAGGGGATTATTTATAGGCTCCTGCAACATGGAGCTGAGGCATCCAGGCACGAAGGGCTCGTTGGTCCCTTCTGGCTCCTTAATGCTGCCCTTTCCTGGCTGCTGGTGTCTCCTCTCCTGCTCTGGCTGCAGTTCCTCTCGCATTTGAATGGTACGTGCACCTTCCTCGGTGTTGTGGCTCTCCAGGAGCCTGGTGAGCTTATAAATAACCTCTTTCCCTGCCAAGCAGAGTGTGCTGCAAGCCTGGCTCTGGCTGCCAGAGCTGCCCTTTTCCCTGGAGAGGGCTGCCTTCCTCACAGAGCCCTCCCCACCCTCTGCGTGGCCAGTGTACTGCAAATCCCTTCGGGTGGAACCAGTGGTGTGGCAGGAAAGGGCAGCAGCCCCCGGCCACCCCATTCTCCTGCGAGGGGGGGTTTGGAGCAGACAAACACGAGTTGGCACCTGTCAGTCCAGGCTGCCCTGGGAGGCTGATGGAGAACTGGGAGCAGGGCTGGGGGCTGGTGTGAGCCGAGGGTTTGGTGTCCACATCAATGCTGAGTCTGCTCAACCAGAGGGGTTTGAATCACACCAGTGCTCTGGGGAACTCAGAAATACCTTTAGATGTCTTTTGCCAGGAATCAAAGCTCCCACTTTACCTGGGCGTAGCTGCACAAAGCTTCTGCATCACACGGCTCTGCTGCAGGTTTTATCCTGAGGGATGGGGAGAATCTCTTTGCAGTGTGTTTGGTGGTGACAGAAGTTATGGACTGAGCTCAAAAACTCGTGTTTTCAGGTTTAAAAACCTTACCATTATCTCTGGATTTAGCCTGGACAAAGGTGCTCTTAGGGTGTGTGCTCCAGCCTCGGAGCCCCTGGGAGAGCACAGGGAGAGTTGTGGGTCTGTGTGATTTTCCAGTGCTTTGATCAGCCTGTTTAATCAGTCTGTGTTTGGCACTAGACATCCATCCAGAGCCCTCCCAAGGGGTTTGGGAAGCAGGTTGCCAGTGGAGCCTGTGTGTGTGCATGTATTTCTGTGGAGTCATTGCAACCTGCTGGTGCTGCCTGGAGTTTATCCCCAGGTTCTCTATTCCTTTCGGTTTTTCAGGAAAAATGTTTATGTGAACACTGAGATTTTTGGGGAAAAAATTGCCCCATTTCCTGTGCTGCTTTAGAAACTCTCAGTGTGCCTGTACTTTCTCCTTGCTTGGACCATCCGAGCACAGGGAATGAAATAGTCTGGTTCCAGCCATGCCCTCAGACTGGACTGAAGAGAAAACTTCAGGGAGTTGTTTGGTTTCTCCACAATCCACAAGAAACCTGAGAGGAAAGTGTCAGTCTGTGTGTGCACAGCATAGCAATTACCTGATGAGGTGTGTTTTCCTGAAGGCCAGGAGGGAATGTCTCTGCTTTCAAATATATTGTCGGAGAAGCTTTAGGAGGTTGTGGCTGTCCCATCCCTGGAAGTGTTCAAGTCCAGGTTGGATGGGGCTTGGTGCAGCCTGGACTAGTGGGAGGTGTCCTGATGCAAAGTCCCTCTCTGGCTTTCTTGAAGCCTCTTCAGATCCTGGAAGGTGCTGTGAGGTCTCCACACAATTTTCTCTTCTCTGGACTGAACAGCCCCAGCTCTCCCAGCCTGTGTCCATGGGGGAGGTGCTCTAGTGAGGTCTGTGCTCTGTTGCAGCTGCTGTGGAATCCTGTGTCCTGCACGGCCTGAAGCGGAGGGCAGCCGGATTCCTGCGCAGCAACAAGATCGCAGCGCTGTTCATGAAGGTGGGGAAGAGCTTCCCCCTGGCAGAGGAGCTCTGCAAGAAGGTGCAAGACCTGGAGCAGCTCATTGAGAATGCGTAAGGCACTGGCATTGCTGTCAGTCCTCTGGTCACTTGTGTTTTGGGATGAGGGTGTAGTTTGGGTATCATTGGGGATTGCAAGTCCAACTTGAGCCTCAGCAAGAGTGTTGCTCCTTCAGTGGAGCAGTGTCTTGCCCTGGGATTTTTCTGTCTTGAACAAAGGGGTTGCTTTCCTAGGAGACCGAGTTGTGCCTGTGGTTTAAGCAGGGGTGGGCAAGTCCTTATCCCTCTGCCCCTTCTCTTGTGCCTCGGGGACAGCTGAGTGTGTTGCTCCTGAGCTGTCATGGTTTATGGGCCAGTTCACTAAGTCAACTGGAACCACATTTGCTCTGCCTCAGTGTGCAGGGCTTGAACCTCCAGTAACTCAACTGCTGTTTGAGAGCGGCTCACTCATCCTTGGACAGGAACCAGGGAGATGGATGGAGCAGCTACCTGGGGCAGGAATTTTATGCTGTCCTAAGATAAGCTGCTCTGCCTGTGAACTGCTGTCCTCAGACACATGTGGAAAAGTGTGTGGGCTGGAGGCCTCTGCTGAGGGAGAGGCTCATTTTGGGGTGTCTTTACAGTGGGAAACTGATTTAGTAAGTCTGGTTCCAAATGCAAGTGTGGCCTTCTGGAGCAGGGTGTGGGATAGATGCAGGGAGCATCTCCAGAGCCCTGTCCCAGGCAGTTCCCTGGGCATCCCCCAGCATCACCAAAGCCCTGACCTTGTGCCCCATGAGGTGTGGGAGTGCCTTGGGCTCCTGCAGAGCTCGAGGACGAGCCAGTGATGATGTTGTCTCTTGTCTTGCACCTCTAAAGGCGAAACCAAGTCCAGGGCATCCCGGAGAACGTGCGCAAGGTGCCGAAGCTGCCCAACCTGTCTCCTCAGGCCATCAAGCACCTCTGGATCCGCACAGCCCTCTTCGAAAAGGTCTTGGATAAAATTGTGCACTACTTGGTAGAGAACAGCAGGTGAGTGCAGGCACAGACCACCCGTTCACCTGTCCCAGATCACTGCCAGCATCTGTCCCTTTGATGGCACTGGGGGTGTTGCTGTCTGAGCTGTGTCCAAGTGGGTCAGAAAAGTCCCTGGATGGGACAGGCCACTTGTGTCACTCAGTGCCCATCATGGGGACTCTGATGGACACCCTGCTGCTGGTGGCCACTGTGCACTCCCTAAAATAAAGATAGGCCACACTTGCCCTGCTGGTGCTTGGGTTGTCAGAGACTGTGCTGTCCTTATCCTCTGGGATCTCTATGCTGAGGTGACCTGTCCTGGGGAAGATCTCCAATCTTGGGCAGGTTTTGTCAGAAGATGGTGATGTTTGCAATGTGCTGCAGGAGGTGTCTGTTCCACAGGGGTTTTCACAGCTAGAGAAACAGCCTGTTAAGGGCTCTTTGCCCTTTTCCCACCAAGGGATGATACAGAAAGAGAAAGGCATACCAATGATTTAAAACCACTGTCTATAACTTTACAGTCCCATTTTGCAGCACTCCACCTTTCCGATGTCTTTTATTTCTTCTAGTAAGTACTATGAGAAGGAGGCTCTCCTGATGGATCCTGTGGATGGGCCAATTCTTGCATCTTTACTGGGTAACGCTTTCCTCTTACCCTGCTTGCTTTCCAACCCTGTCTGTGATCTGGGTGTGAAATGCAGTTGTTTTCTCTGTGGATCCGGGGGGTGACCGCAGCCATCGGAACACCGATGGCTCCCTTTATGTTTGGGCTGTTCCTCTCTGCAGTGGGGCCCTGTGCACTGGAGTACACGAAGATGAAAACCGCTGACCACTTCTGGACAGACCCCTCGGCGGACGAGCTGGTCCAGCGGCACCGGATCCACAGCTCCCACTGCCGGCAGGACTCGCCCACCAAGCGCCCGGCGCTCTGCGTGAGTGGGGGGGGACAGCCCCTCGCTGGGCTCTTCCCAGAGCCACAGCCACGGCTCTGCACTCCCTGTGTTTGAAAAGGGCTTTGGGGCCCTCTGACGAGGGAAGTCTTTGAGCCAGAAGTGCTGGGAGCACGGTCCATGGAGACTGCCAGGGCATGGGGGCATGGTGGGGTCTGTGCCCCTTGGGAACATCGTGCATGAACGTAAGCAAGGGCAGCTGGAGTCTGCAATGTTTATTGCAAATAAAGCACACTCCTGGGGCTTTTCTAAGTACAGAAATTATCTTGGCCAGAGCCAGGAATCTTCTTAGAGGACTCTGAGGGAAACAGTTCTGGTAGTGACTTAAGTGTGTAAGTGAGGAGGAAATGAGCTTCAAGAGGGCTTTTGGAAAGCCAGAGGTGTGTGTGCTCACCTCACGTTTGTGGATGGCTCTCTTCCAGATTCAGAAAAGACATTCCAGTGGCAGCATGGATGACCGGCCCTCGCTGTCTGCCAGGGACTATGTGGAGTCACTGCACCAGAATTCCCGTGCCACGCTCCTCTACGGCAAGAACAATGTCCTGGTGCAGCCGGTGAGTTCCTGCTGGGGCATCTGGGCTTGAAAATGCTGGGCTTTCGATGGAGGAAAGCACAAGTTCATTTTTGATCTGGGAAGGCAGGGAATGGACTGTGTTTGTGGAGGTCCTGGTGATACGGATCCTCCCAGTGGAATGGGAGAGCTCTGCTCTGAGTAGAAGCAGGCTCCTCTCCCTGCCCACTCTTTACCATAAAACTCCTCCTCCTATCCTGTCCTACTTCTTGTAGTCAAATAAATGAAGTGCAAACTGCTTTTAGGTGGAGCTGTTAAGTTTTCCTTGCTGGGCAGCTGCTCTCAGCCCTATCCCAAGCCGGGGAGGTGTCCTGGCATTTTGCCAGGAGGGTTTTCAGGGCCACAGTGGGTTTCTCACTGTGGGTGAGTGAGTGGGCTCAGGGCAGCAGGCAGGGCTATGTGAGGGGCCAGAACTGGTTCCAAGGCTCAACCTCGGGCAACCTGGGGTGGTGCTTCATGTGCCTGGCATTTTCCAGCTCACTCTGTCCCTGTGTTTCTCCCCTCAAGCGAGATGACATGGAGGCAATCCCGGGATATCTGTCCCTTCACCAGACTGCTGACATCATGGCACTAAAGTGGACCCCGAACCAGCTGATGAACGGCTCTGTGGGGGACCTGGACTATGAGAAGAGGTGACTGGAGCAGAGGGGGTGCAAATATTCCCCAGGGTCAGAGTTTGGATCTGGTGTCCAAACCAGCAGTGTTTTCCTGGTGACTGCAAAGCAAAACCATCCTCCTCAAGTCTGTAATGGGAAGGGATGGGGAAGGAGGCCTGGGGAGGGTGAAGGGAGATGGAGTGAGATGCTGAGCTACTGCCCATCTCTGCTGGGAAGTGCTCAGTGAGAGAGCTGGGGCTTGTTCCAACACACACAAAGTGGTTTTCCTTTATTGCCCTCGGGGATTTTTCAGGGGAATGCCCTCAGTGGTCTCAGGTTTATCCTGGTTATTGTAATCTGGGAAGATCAGGAGCTCATAAACAGGGAAGAGAATCTGTAGAGAGGGAATGTGAGCAGTTCCCAGAGGATCAGACCTTGGTGACAGTGTGTGCCATTTTCTGGTGATCCTACGTGCAGGTATTCAGAGTCCCTTGGATTTATTGGAGTCCCTGGAGCTTGTTCCTCCAGAGGCCCTGAGGTCTGCTTAGTTTGCTTGGCAGGCTGTGTGGCCAGGCCCTTTTCCCTGGCATTGCCTGATGGACTGCTGGTGTTTCCCCAACAGCTGCAATCCTTTCACAGGCTGGATCATGCCAGGTCCCAATTTGCCTTAGAAACAAAATCCCTTCCCAGCAGCTCCAGTAAAGTGGGAGTGTTTAGAACACTGATGCTTTGACCTAGAGATCTTCTTCAGCAGAACTTGGTCTCAGCTTTGTTCATTCTCAATTGTAGTTTTTTTGGGTTTTGTTTACCTCTGTTCTTTTCATCTTCCCTTTCCTACTGGCCCCTGGGCCATTCAGTTGTGCCTGGTACCCTCCCCCTAAAATGCTATTTTCATCTCTACACTCCTTTTCTGAGTTCTTGACTTGGGCATCAGCCTAAGTTCTAAAACTTCCCAGTGTCAAGACGTGACCAAGGAAGAGAGGAGGCAGATGGCACAGTAAGTATGACTGTACAGGGAGTGACTCTTGCACCCCTTCTGTCCTTCACTGCATTCACAAGCCATTTTTAATGTTACTTAAGTGCTATTTTTGTGAAGTGGCAGATGACGCTGCTCCGGATCTGGAAGTTTGCTTTGTTGCACAGAAGTAGGATGTGATGGAGTGCTGACACTCTCAGAGAGCAGTGCTGGGCTCTCCACAGGAATGAAACCCTGGAGACATCCCCTTCCCTGGCTTCCTCCTGGCCCTCCCTGCCCCTCTGCCCTGTCTGGTGGCCACCAGCAATCCAGCATGTTCTAGATTTTCTCAGAGCCCTCGGGGTGCCTTTGCTGAGGCAGTTCTTGAACAGAAGCAGCTGAGACCAAATCTATCGTCAGCTCTGAAAGAAACCCCACCAGTTGTGAGGGTTTATTTCCCTTCCCTAGGGGCAGGAGCTCTGCAGAGCAGCAGCCCAGGCTTGGACAGCACTGCATGTTCCCTTGTGGTTCCAGGGCCGCTCCTGATGGATTCTTGGGGTTCTCCCAGCATTGCAGCAGGGTGGGGAGTCCTTGGGGTGCCCAGAGGGAGTGCTCAGCTCTGCAGGGCTCCACATCACTCCCTGCAATTGCAAGGATTCATGGGCACGTTGTCTGTGTTTGGGAATGGTGTGAGGGTACAGAAACCACCTGAGGCAGGTGGGACTGGACTTGCCCTGGCTGAGCTGAGCTGGCAGGGACAGCTACTGGTTCTGGAGGGATGTTGTCACTCTCCAGGCTGGTGTCACTGCTCTGGGACCTCATCCTTTCCGTGACTTCCCCTGTCACCAGGGTATCTGGAGGCAGGATCTGGAGATGATGTGGGCAGAAGCAGAGCCTCTCACATCCCTAAGGCTCATGGCTTCCCTGTCTCTGTTCCAGTGTGTACTGGGACTATGCCATGACCATTCGCCTGGAGGAGATCGTTTATCTGCACTGTCACCAGCAAGGTAAGGCCAGAGCAGGGGCTGCTGGAGGCTGTGGCACCCTGACACCCTGATTCCTTACCTCTGGGGAGTGCCCACAGCTTGGATTTGGCTCCAGGGCAGATGTCCAGAGCTCTGGGTGGTCACTATGATGTAAATGCTTCCAGGAAAACCTTTCCACCACCTCCTGGCTGTAGTGCTTGGCTGGGAGTACTCCTTGCAGAGCAGGGCGCTCTGGTTTCCAAGGGTGTGATCCCAGCAAACCTTCTCCAGGGCCCCAGACTTGTTTGGATTCTTCTCCAAGTCCATTACAAGGAAGAAAGTCCTTTTTTTTTCCATGAGCTTTCCTGCCCTCTGCCTTTTGGACTGGTGCTGTTTCCCTCACTGATGTCTCTTCTCCTCCCTGCTGTCACTGTTGCCAATAGTAGACAGTGGTGGGACGGTGGTCCTGGTGAGCCAGGACGGGATCCAGAGGCCGCCTCTGCGGTTCCCCCGAGGAGGGCACTTGCTGCAGTTCCTGTCCTGCCTGGAGAACGGCCTCCTGCCCCATGGGCAGCTGGACCCACCCCTCTGGTCACAGCGGGGAAAGGTGGGTGCTCTGAAACTGTTTCCTGGGGTTCCTGCTGGTGTTCCCATATGGAGTGTCCGAAGTGGAGCTGCTGGGGAGAACCCTCTGCCTGGCATTAGTGGCTTCTGTGTTTTAAGTAATCCCCTTCCCAAAATTAATAAGGAAGGTGGGCTTAAAAATATGGTGGTTTGTTTTAGCTCAAGGCCTTGACCAGCTAAACAAACCCATTGGAAAAACTCAGGGGGCTGGTGTGGGAGGGCTGCCCATGGGGCAGAGAGGGTTTGGTTCTCATGAGTTGTACATACCCTGTGCTCAACAGGGTTATAGATCCACCCTGTAATGGGAGGCTTAATCCAAAGGCTGCTCCAGCCCAGGGAACGTGCAAAGTCATCCAAGCTGGCAGGGCATGTGCTGTGGTGGGGCAGGAGCTCAGGAAGTGAGTGGTTGAGTGTGGGGCAGCTCGTGAAAGGCTGGTTTTGTTCCCCCAGGGCAAAGTGTTTCCCAAGCTGAGGAAGCGAAGCCCCCAGGGCTCCTCCGAGTCCGCATCCGACAAGGAGGATGACGAAGCCACAGATTATGTGTTCAGGATAATCTACCCCGGGACACAGGCTGAGTTTGGTGAGTGCAGGGCAGAGTTTTGGGGGGTTCTCATGGGGTGTATGAGCTGCTGGGACACGGCACTGATGGGCGCATGGCAAACCAGGAGGTGGTTCCAGAGGAAGAGCTTTGGTTGTGTCAGTGCTGCCTGTTCAATGTCATCATTCTTTCCTGGGAGGATGGAGAGGCCCTGACACAGGTTGCCCAGAGAAGCTGTGGCTGCCCCATTCCTGGAGGTGTTCAAGGCCGGGTTGGATGAGGCTTAGAGCAACCTGGGATAGTAAAAGGTGTCCCTGCCCATGGTAGGGGTTGGAATGAGATGAGCTTTAAGGTCCCTCCCAACCCAAACCATTCCAGGATTCTATCTATGGATTTTTGTTTCAACCTTCTGCTTGCTGTTGAGTCCTTTGTTTCTGCAGCTGCACAACAGCCACAACAGCTTTAATGGGCAGGAAAAAAACCTCTTACACATAACATGAGTAGGAATATTCACTTTGGTCACTCGGGGGTCACTTTCCACCATCACAAGCCCCCAGGGCTGATTCTTCTCTTGCTGTCCCAGGCCAGCTCAGCCAGTGCTGCATTAAATCCAGTGATGTTCCTTCAGTGTGGCTTCTGCAGCACAAAGGGGAGGTCACAGCACCCTTTTCCCATGTGTCTTCAGTCCCTGACTCATGGGGCAAGGGAGGGGATGCTGCTGGATGCACCAAACCAGAAATGTCTCTTAATGTCTGGTGGTGAGTGATTTGAACTTGACTGAGATATCTTTACATTCATCCTCACTCTTCTGTGAGATACCAAGAACCTTTTTCTGACCTCTGGGGACATCATAGGTGACTTTCTAAGGGGGGAAACCCACCAGTTTTAGATAGAAGACTTGTGGAGAGTTTTTTAAAAAGCTGTGAAATGTGATCAAAACCTTGTTCCTGTATTCTTGAGGCTGTAAGGGGGAAATCACATCCCCTGTGACTCCTCCATAACATCAGTTAAGGTTATACTTGGTTCTCCCTGCCTTTAGCTGACTAACACAATTCAGTGAGTCAGATAAAAATCTGATTGAAGCTAAAACAACAGATAGAGATGCTCCTTTCTGTGACTGTCTTTTGATCTACCCCTTAAAATTCCATGCTGGGGGCCACATTTGCTGTGAAATGAATTGCTGCCATCTCCTCAGCTGGCGTCATCGCAGCCTGTGCCGTTCCTGTGGACCTTCCCAGAGGGGGGTGGAACTGCATCATTCTCTCTTGTCTGCAGATTCTTCCTTTCTGCCCTTTCATTTGTGCCCTTGTCCTCTCTCTGTGTCTTTAGTTGCCATTAATGGTACTTTTCACCCATTCCGTGCACCTGTGATCTCTGTGAGTGCTGGGAGAGGGAAGATGACGAGGACTCCAACTGCAAGCAGTATGGTGGTGATCCCTAAACGGTGTCTGAGTCTCCTCATCACGTCCCGACCTCCCTGTGCTGCTCTGGGGACCTGCCAGCACCAGTGTAATGGGACTGTTGTGGTTGGTTGTGTCTGGCATTCAGCTCACCTGTGTTGTCACTTGACAGGTCCTGCAGAGGTGTCCCTGTCCCTACTGACCATCACTGACCCATCAGCTCAGTGGGAGGGGAAAGGAAGGGGCTTTTATAGAAATATTTCAACATTTTTTCTTGCCGGTACCAGCTGTTCAGTACCACAAGCAGGGAGAGTCAGTGAGACCAAGGGTGCGAGGAAACCCTCTCACGGCCAGAAGATGGAATTTCTACCATGATTTAATTTCCAGGGAGGAGTAAATAGGGTTATTCTCCATCTCCCGGCCAGTGGGTGGACAGTACCTGAGCAGGACACAAGGCTGTTGCAGTAGCACTTCAAGTTTAAGCAGGATTTAGCAAGTGACAATACGCAGAGCTCCTGCTGTCTCTCTCAACCTCTTCATCCATGTCTTCATCTCCTGTCTTGTGATTTTGGTGCTCTCTTCTTTCCCTGAATCTTGGATGGGATCCTAGTGTTTGAGAGGTGGGGGCTTTTCCCTGCCAGTGATCGGCTCTTCCTGGGACAGCAGTTGACTTCAATCCTGTTTTTTCTCATCTGTTTCAGTCTGTTGCAGCCCCTTCTCTGGAGTCTCTGCGTTGGGTGTTGGGTTTCTGCCTTGGTCAGCACAAAGCAGTTTAAGACCAGCTTTCTGAATGAGCTTGTTAATTAGCAGATGGTTCTCTCATCAATGCTCTTTGTTCCCTTTCCTTTCTCCTGAGCTCACCAGTGCCGGTGCTGTGATTCCCTGCAGTGGGTTCTGCCTGGTCGCTGGAGCCTCCTTGGGAAGAGTGGGATGCTGCCTTTGCTAATCAAAGCTCTTTGTTGACCCCCTGTGTGTCCCAGGCTCCAGGGGCAGTGCCAGGCGGTCCCTGATGCTCCTCTCCACTCCCACAGTGCCCCAGGACCTGATGGATGGGCCAGGGGCTGTCCTGCCCCCCATGTGGCAGCCCAGCACCCGCAAGTCCTCCTGCTCCTCCTGCTCCCAGAGCGGCTCCTCGGACGGGGGCCCGGCCAACGGCTGCAGCCACGAGAGGTACGAGGAGCTGCTGCTCCCGTGGGACATGTGAGCACGGCAAAGCCAGGGCATCTGGGACACCTCAGCTGCTCTGTGGCCGTATCCTGGCAGCAGGAATTGCTGCTCTGAGGCTGAGCAGGGTCCCGTGCTGCATCTCTGCAGGCACAGCTGGATCAGTCAGATCAAAGCCAGGCTGAGGGGATGCACAGGAGCATTTCCTCTCCTCACATCCCCTGTGTTTTTGTTGGCAGAGCTCCACTGAAGCTCCTGTGTGACAACATGAAGTACCAAATCCTCTCCCGGGCCTTCTATGGCTGTGAGTACCTGTCACATTCCTACTGCCATGAGATGTGTGATGGGTGAGGGATGAGGCTCTGGGCCCCAGGCTGGGAGTGCCGCTGAGCCAGCTGCCAGTGGCCAGGGGTGTTGGGACCAGTCTATGCACGTGCTCAGGATGGGGAGCAAACACATGGACTCTGATCCTTGGACTTGAACCCAGCGAGCAGCAGCACTGGTGGTCCTGTCCCGGTAGATTCCCTGCTTTGGGATGTGGTTTCAGAGGATCTCCCTCAAAGAACAGACTCATTAGAACTTTCTCCTGCTCTTCACCCTCATGGCTCCCCGAGGTCCAAGGATGAATGTTTGGTTTTCTCTGCTGCAGGGCTGGCTTATTGCAGACACCTGTCCACGGTGAGGACCCACCTGTCTGCACTGGTGAACCACAATATCGTGTCCTCTGATGTCCCCTGCAGTGCCAGCTCGGGGCTGACTGTGGACATCTGGCAGAGATACCTGCAGGACAGCACGGTAGAGCCAGGGCTCTGGGGACACACCAGCTCTGGTGCACTCGGGGTGTCCTGGGTGGTTGTAGCATGATGAGGTCAAACACACTGAGAAGTTCCTCTAGGAGGGAAGTCAGCCAACCTGTCCCAGGCTGCACAGAGCCAGGGTTCCTAATCCTTGGCACATGGGAGCTGGGGAATGAATGCTGCTCTCCTAGACTTGCTTCTGTTCAGAGCCCGCCTGGGCAGTGTCTGTCACCTGATTACTGTGGCCTTGAGAGGGGGTCTGCTGTGCTGCCAGGTTCAGAGGCACAGCAGTGACCCTCGGTGACCTTGATGGGGCAGTTTCTGGTGTGATGAGCCAAAATGTTCACCCACAGCAACCTCTGGCTCTACCTGAGCCCAGGCAGGGATCTGAGGGATCATCTGCAGTGGATGGGCAGTGGGTTTGGGGGTAGTCGGGGTCTGGGCAGTGTTCCAGGTACTGAAAGGTGGCATGGCTGGGCCTTACACCCAATGGGCCATGTCCTGGCTGTGTCTGTGCTCTGACTGAGCTCTTCCCACAGAGTTACGAGGACCAGGAGTTGCTGCGGCTGATCTACTATGGCGGGATCCAGCACGAGATCAGGAAGGCCGTCTGGCCCTTCCTGCTGGGCCATTACCAATTTGGGATGACGGAGGCAGAGAGAAAGGAGGTTGGTGTGGGTGTGCTGCCAGCTCAGCAGTGTGGCATTGATGTGCCCTGAGTACTGCACAGCTTGAAGTGTCTGTTTGCAGAGCCCACTGGGCATCATGTCCACTCTGGACTGGGCTGTAGGTAGGAGCGGGAGAAAGACTCGGATCAGCAGGAATTGACAGGACCAAGCTTGACGCTACCCTGTGCAGCTGCTGATTCCTCGTGTTCAGTGCCCTGCACACCTCTGGAAGGCAGGGAGGAGATGGATGGGCATTTCCCATCCTAATTTTGGCCAGGTTTTGTGGGTCAGGCACTGTGCAGCTAATGGGTGATTATGTCCCATCTATATCCAGCCATAGTTAACATGATTGTTCACTCCTCTGTGCAAGGCTTGGGGGTTCAGAAGGGACTGGGTTTGGGCTCTCCAGGGACAGCCATTCCAAGCCCCTGTGTCCCCCCACACTGCAGGCTGACGAGCAGACCCGTGCCTGCTACGAGCACACGATGGCAGAGTGGCTGGGCTGCGAGGCCATCGTCCGGCAGCGCGAGAAGGAGTCACACGCGGCCGCGCTGGCCAAGTGCTCCTCGGGGGCCAGCCTGGACTCCCACATCCAGAGGATGATGCACAGGGACTCGACCATCAGCAATGAGGTGAGGCTCTGGGGGCTCAGGGGGGGCTGTGTCCACCCAGCCTCCCTGCTGGAGAGGGCAGGGACTCCTGGCAGAGGGCAATGGGGCAGCAGGACCCTGTAACTCATTTGTGGGGCCACGTGGCCAAATCCAGACACTCTCACCAGTCCTGTGAGATATTCCTTGTGGGTATTCTGGAGAATGAGGTACTCATTACCTGATGCATTCCTGGTGCACATCAGGTTTAGCTCCATGGAAGACTGTTGAAGTAGGGGCAGGGAAGACCATGCTGCTGGCACTGAGGGGCTGTGAAACAGGGCAGTGGGCTTACTGGCTCCCTTTTCCATCAACTGCTCAGCACAGAGGAACCTCAGTATACCCTTGGTACACAGTGCCATCGTGGGACAGAGCTGGGAACACCCAGCTCTGTGGGACTGGCTTTTAGGAGTTAGATCCACAGCCCAAACCAAAGGGTGTGGAGGGAAAAGCCTGTTAAAGGAAAGGCAGTCCTGGGAATAGTGGCCAGGGAATGTTTCTGTGAGAGTTTTGTCCTTGGAGGAGCAGAGCCCAGCACGGCAGAGCACGTGGTGCTGGGTTGCATGACCTCAGGCTGCCACACTGGGGGCGAGGGGAGGCCCAAATGAACAGGACCTGGGAGCTGAGCACTGGAGACTTGATCTGGTTCCTGCTGGAAAGTTTCTGTGGGTGCTTTGGGAAAGAGATGAGCTCAGCTCTAGTCCTGCAGGCTACATGTATGTACAGAGAGGGAGAGAGGCAGGGAAGGCGGGTCTGAACCAGGAGCTGTTTGGAACTGAATGATGCAGCTCTTAGGGGGGCTGAGGAGAGCTGGGCTACACTGTTGGCATGGCTGTAACTCCAGGAATCATCCCCCTCCCCTCAGCATCTCCGCCGTGGTTCTTCTGGGAACAGGCACGGGGAGGGGAGCTGGCACAGTTAACACAGGCAAATGTTCACCCTTTTTCCATCTGAACCTGAAATTTCCTGTTTTAAGTGCTCCCATGGTAATGGAGGAAAGCTGTCGCCCTTCCTCTCTCCATCAGAGCCCTGCCCAGCAGACACCCACAATACAAGGGTGGAGACAACTCCTGCTGGTCTGAATGTGCTGTATTTTCTTAAAATCCTTTTGTTTGTGTGTGATGTCATTCCATGCTCTGCACATCTGCTCAGATAACGGGGAGGACTCACACTGATCGAGCGCTGGCAGCTCAGAGGGAATCCACAAGGCTGAGCATGGAGCTGGTGCTTGCAAAGCCCAGCCCTTCCCTCTGTGCTTGAGCTGGAAGCCAGAACAGGGTACTCGTGACTTTGAGAGGAGCTGCCTCCACTAAGTCTGGCTTAAAACATCAATATTTGTCCTTTAAGAAAAGGAAAAGAGCATGAATATGCTTGGAGGGGCTGTTTTATAGCCTGTGACTTCATCGTTTATGTAAACTGAGCTGGGCTGAGCCGCATTGCTGCCAAATTAGGACAGAGATTTGTAGAAATTTGCGCTCCAGGGAGGCAGCGTGACCTCTCTGCAGGCCAGAGGAAAGTGGCTCCTTCCAGACCCAACACGCAGCTCTTGACAACTGCACTGGCCTGGGACTTTGGCTTTTGTCACCTTCCCCAGCAGTCGGTGCCGGTGGCTGAGGCAGAGCACTGCTCTGGGTGACACACAGGGCAGAGTCAATGTCATGGGAACGTCCTTCATGGGTCAAATAGGAGAATTTACTGGATGCATTTTCTGCTTGTTCTTCACCTGCAGAAATGCCACCTCTGCTTGAGCTCCCCCACCCAGACCCTGTGCTCACTGCCTTCTCACTGCCCTTTTCCCTCTCCCTTGCAGTCCTCCCAGAGCTGCAGCTCTGGCCGACAGAACCACGCCCGGCTGCAGAGTGACTCCAGCTCCAGCACCCAGGTGAGCTGCAGCACCTTTCCCCTCCTTTTCTTGTCCTCACAATTCTGCCCTGGCTTGGTCTGACTCCTCAGCCATAACCATGGGGATCTCTGGCAAACAGAACTAGTGTTGGTGGAGGTAAATGAGTCCCCAGCCTACTTTGGAGCCACTAAGGTCAGAACTGTGCTCCGCTTGTGGTGTTGAATATTCACCTGCCTGCTCTGCCCCATGGCTGTCACGCTTGAGGGCCTGTGGCTGCTCCCTCTGTTACTGCCCAGGTGTTTAACACCTGTTTAAATCACCTTCTGCCCAGTGTATAATGCCAAGCAAAGCATAGCCCTTCAGAGCAGGGATTTGTGGGTTTGGAGTTGTGCAAATGACCAAATGCTGGCTCAAATCCAAGGAGAGGAAGCTAAAGGGTAATTTTCCTCTCCCTCCACTGTTGGGAACGTGGGCTCTATGAGTACACAGCTCTTGGGAATATGGGCACTATGTCCCCAGCAGTTTGCTGAATTCCCATGATGCTCCCCTGCGTGTCTCTGCTCACACTTTGCAGGTGTTTGAATCTGTGGATGAAGTGGAACAGACTGAAGTAGATGCTCAGCTGGAAGATGGCAAACAAAGCAAGGTCCCCAATGGGACAGTTCCCAATGGCACTTGTTCCCCTGATTCTGGCCACCCCTCTTCCCAAAACTTCTCCATCACATCAGGGTTCTCAGAGCGCAGCTTCAGCAACGAGGACAGTGCCCTGGAAACCAATAAATCCTCGTCCAGCTCCCAGGGAAAGGCTGGTGGGTCCGATGTGCCAGCCTCAGTGGACACGGATGGTGTCCAGCAGGAGAAGCTGCAGGGCCAAGACAGCCTGGAAGGTGAATTTCCCAGCGTTGGAAGTGTGGACTTTGTTCCCGTGGGTGAGGGCCCGGCGGGGGCCCTGTGTGACACCGTGGCCCTGACTGTGGTGGAGAGCTGGGCAGACAGTGAGGCTGAGAAGCAGAGCTTGGTGGAGAGTGAGGACAACCTCTCTGAGGAGCCAGAAATGGAGAGTCTGTACCCACAGCTGGATTCCCTGGCTGTGGCTGTGACCGATCTGACCAACAGTGAAACATCTGCTCTCTCCTCCACAGGTGTCACCTACTCTGTAAGTATGGACCTGTTCAGAGTGAGTTTCTTCCTGGCTGCCTCACTATTTCACAGAACCACAGAATCCCAGAATAGTTGGGGTGGGAAGGGACCTCTGGAGATTCTCCAGTCCAACCTCCCTGCCAAGGCAGGGTCACCTGGAGCAGGTGACAGGAATGTGTCTGGGGGGTTAGGAATGTCTCCAGAGAGGGAGATTCCATGCCCTTCCTGGACAGCTGTTCCAGGGTTCTGCCACCCTCCATGGAAAGAAGTTCTTCCTCATGTTGAGGTAGAACTTTTTCTGTTTAGTTTATGGCCATTGCTCCTTGTCCTGTTACTGGACACCACTGAACAGAGTCTGGCACCATCCTCTGACACCCCTTGGAGATATTTGTATGGATTGATGGGATCCCCTCTCAGTCTTCTCTTCTCCAGACTAACCAGGTCCAGGTCCCCAGTCTCTCCTCATCAGAGAGATGCACCAGACCCCTATGGTCTCCACTGGACCCTCTCCAGTAGTTCCTTGTCCTTCCTCAGCTGTGAAGATCAGAATTGAACACAACACTCCAGATGTGGCCTCACCAGGGCCAAGTAGAGGGGCAGGACTGACCTGCATTTGCCCCGTGCTGATCCCATAGCTGGGTGTAGAGGGGCTCCCACTTCCCACCCTAACTCTGCCCTGTCACTCCATTGCCCTTGCAATCCTTTTTTTATTTGAGAGCAAATCAACTTTGCTCTTGTTTTGGGCAGCCAGAGCTGCTGGACATGTACACAGTGAACCTGCACCGCATCGAGAAGGACGTGCAGCGCTGTGACCGCAACTACTGGTACTTCACCCCGGCCAACCTGGAGAAGCTCCGCAATGTCATGTGCAGGTGGGAGCTTGGGGGGGGTCAAGGGGCTTCCCGGAATTCACCTTGACGCTGGAGCCCTGAACTTTGCTCTGGGTACTGAGTTTTACCTCCTTGACTTCTGCTCCCAAATCCCCTCATCATCCCAGCACCGGGGCCGCTGCTACAAGAACACAGAGGTTCCCAGACCAAGGTGTCCCATGCTTAGAGGTGTCCAGCTGTCCCTTGACTGGCGTGTGCTGGGTTTTTGGCCAAGGTAGAGGCTGCCTGAGCTGCCTGCACCCACTGCACTGGATTTAGCCTACCTGCTCTCTGGAATATGCCTGGAAAAGGCTTTAACAAGGATCAGCTCACAGAGCCATAGTGCTAATGAGGAAGTACCTGAAGTGCTGGAATGGTTATTGCCTACCCAAAACCCCAGGAGAGAGCCAGACATGGGTCCTTTTTTGAGTGTCTTTGCTGAGTCCCTGTGACTCAGAGCTGGCTGAGTGACACTCACCAACTCAGACCTGCTCCAGCTCAGCCTCTGCCTCACGGGCAGCAAAGGATAAAATATTATTACTCATCCTGCAAACATGAGGAGAAGCTGCTGTTCCATCAGTGCTGTCACTTCATCTGACAGCCAAAGCTGGAGATCTCTGCTGAGATTAGAACTTCAGTACAGCAGATTTTGGAAAACCAGTGGGCAGGCTGGAAAAGATCGTTCCCTTGTGCCAGCAGCAGATCCGAGCCCTTTCTGAACACATTTTGACTTGCTACCAAATAAGGGAAGATATCCCTGCAGGGCTGGCTGCTTCCTGGGACACTGGGAATGGGAAGGCAAGGCAGGCAGTATTATGCACAGAGAATCAAGAAATAAATTAACAAATTCCATCAGTCTCTGTCCTTTAACCAATGACCCTACTGTGCTGCGCTTTCCAATTTTGCTTTTCCCTGCACTGATTTTTCCATGCAATGGCCATGGCACAGCCCTGAATAGACAGTCTAGGACATAGCCATGGCAGGGTGTCAATCCAGGACTGTGCCATGCGTGCCTGATTTGGAATCTAATAATTTACAGCACAAGGATAACAGAATAAACAGGTGGGATTTCCCCCCTCATCCCAGGAAGGGAGGCAGGGCACAGGCAAAGGAGGTACCAGGCAGTGGCACTTGGTCACCTCTCCTGCTTTCTCACACAGCTACATCTGGCAGCACATTGAGATTGGCTACGTGCAGGGGATGTGTGACCTGCTGGCCCCTCTCCTGGTCATCCTGGATGATGGTGAGTGAGTGGCTCTGCTTTCCCTGTCCCTTTGTGGGATCATGTGGGGGAATCTGCCATGCTTGTGGTGGCTCTTTGCATAGAGGGTCCCATGCTTAGAGGTGGGGAGCAGAATCCCCTTTGTCCTTGGTGCTGTCTGGCTCCCAGGAGCCCAACTTGGGGACAGGGTGGACTTTTTGGAGGGATGCTCCTGCTGCAGGTGGCTGTGGGAGCAGGTGCAGCAGAGCCTGTGCAGCCCAGCAGTGGTGTCTCTCCTCCCTGCACAGAGGCTCTGGCTTTCAGCTGTTTCACTGAGCTGATGAAGAGGATGAATCAGAATTTCCCCCATGGAGGAGCCATGGACACCCACTTTGCCAACATGAGGTCGCTGATCCAGGTAAGGGGTCCTGGCATGTGGACAGTGGCTTCTCACACCCGAGGGGGAAAGCTGGTGGTGGGATGGGGCTCTTGGAAGGGCTGAGAGGGGTTTCAGTGGTGGGAAGCAAGAGGGGAGAGCAGGGGCTCTAAAGACAGCCTGGAGTAATGTGTGCCAGGAAAGGATGAGCTGGTGGAGCTGGAGCGGTAGGAAAGCAGTGGGAGCGGAGGGAAGCAGGCAGAAGGATGGCTCTGGCCTCCTGTGTGCACTGCTGAGTTTCCTTTTGCTTTTCTTGACAGATTCTGGACTCTGAGCTCTTTGAGTTGATGCACCAGAATGGGGATTACACTCATTTCTACTTCTGCTACCGATGGTTTCTCCTGGACTTCAAGAGAGGTATGTGCTGAGACCACCCAGACTGGGGGTGGGCAGGGTCTGCCAGGCTTCCAGGCTTCTCAGCACACTCTGCAACTTAGTAGTTTAAACTTAACTCTAAATTCCTTTTCACTTTTCCCTGGCTTGTGTGGGGCTGAGTGTTCCATCTAGATGCAGAACCTGTTTTTCCAGAGCTGCTGCTGAGCCTCACCAGGAGTGTGTCCTGAGGCCTGTGCCACCTGCTGCAGGCCAGAATGTGTCTCCCTACAGGTGACTGACTTATTGCTTCCAGCTGGAACAGGCTCTTGTGGGAAGAAGCCTCCCAGTGTGTCTCCCCAGCGCTGCTGTGAGCTCTGTGAGTCAGGATGGTGTGAAGCCATGGCTGGTGTGGTAAGTGCTGGGCTGTTCTGTTCTCAGAGCTGGTGTACGACGACGTGTTCGCCGTCTGGGAGACCATCTGGGCCGCCGCGCACGTCTCCTCTGCTCACTACGTGCTCTTCATAGCCCTGGCCCTGGTGGAAATGTACCGGGACATCATCCTGGAGAACAACATGGATTTCACAGACATCATCAAGTTTTTCAACGGTACAGCTTGTGTTCTGTCAGGCTGAATCTGTGGCAGCTGCTCAGATGTGTGCAGCACGTGGCTGGGTGTAGGCAGTCATGTCTGGGCTCTGCTGTAAATGTTTAACACACACAGAGCAGTGCGTGGTTGTGGAACGCGGTGGTAGAGCCCTCGTGCCCCTAAACAGTTGGGCTCTGAGGGGTCTGGTGGTGCTGGGGGAATCCCCATGCCATCCTCAGCCCTGGCCCACCTGGACATGTTGAAGGGAGCTGAGAATGTAGGTTATGCTTCCTGCTGGCTATCACCATCCTGAGGAGCTCTCCAGAGCCAAGTGTCTCTGTGATGGATGGTGTTGGGAATGTGGGCAGGAGGTCACAGCTTCAGCTCTCACCTGGGGCTCAGATGAGGAGCTGTGGGGCTGGGCCTGCTCAACTCTGACCTCTCTGGGTTCCTCTGTCTGTGTTCCAGAAATGGCCGAGCGACACAACACCAAGCAGATCCTGAAGCTGGCTCGGGACCTTGTCTATAAAGTGCAGACTCTGATTGAGAACAAATGAAGGACACAGGACAGACGAGGGATCCAAAGAGCCGGGACTGCCCTCCGATGCTTCCTCCTTTTTCCTCTTTCTCCAAGTGCCACACCTGTGGAACTCAGGCAGTGGGACACGTGCCACTGGCTGAGCTGGGAGTACCCTCGGCTCCCCAAGTGCTGTGCCAGGGGCCCCAGCTCAGACCTTCTGCAGTGACTCAACCAAAGATCCATCTAGGTGTGTGTTACCCGTCGGGAGCAGGACCAGGTGGTCACTTCCTGGCCTTGCTGCAGCAGAAGGGCAGCAGGTGTGTGCCCACCACAACTGCCCAGGCATTGCCAGCATCCCAGGGCAGAGCTTGGGGGTGGGGAGAGCAGAACTCCACATCCTTTGTGGCACAGACATAAAGCTGCTTCCTTGGGGCCGTTCCTGGCAGTGGGAAGGCAGCCAGCCTGTGAGCCCAGACAGCACAGGGATGCTGCCATTCCTCAGCTGCTTACCAACATGATGAGGTTCTGCCAGTAACAGGGGGGACTTTGATCACAGAAATTCCTCTTTTGATCTTGTCCCTTGATGCATTGCATCCCCTTCAGTATTTTATTTTCCAAGGCTCTGTTTTCTCCCTGGGATTTTACATTGTTCCTACAATATCTGAGCACACAACAGTTTCATCTCTGGATGGATTTTCAGAACAGCTCCAAACTCAGTACTGGGTTTGTTGTTTTTTCTGTAACCCTCTCTGAACACTGGGAAATCTGGTCCTGACCTCCTCTGGGAACTCCAGGCTGGAGGTTTTCTTACCTGCCTTACTTTAGCTGCTTGTGGTAGGAGTCTGGTCTCCCTGTCATTCCTTTGCAGCCCCTATGAGGAGAGGGCTCCTCAGAAGGCAAGTCAGAGCTCCTGATTATCTTGGCTTTCCCTCTGATGGTGCCTGTCTTCTCCTCTGGCCATTAAGACCGGCTGCTCAAAGCTCGACAGGGCAAACAATCCCCTTGGTGCCTGTGGGTTTTCCATGTGCTGCCAAGCCCCCTAAGCCCACCAGAAGTCTCCAGTTAGGTCTTGGTGGGCTTCCCCCACATGTCTGTGAAGAGAAGAATAGCCCAAGGTCTCTGAGTGGTCTTTGCTTTGGGAAGATGCACTTGTGTGGCCACTTTTCCTGCAGTGGCTCCAGTGTTGGGGCTGGAGCCTGCTGCATGAAGTGCCTCTCAGCTGCTGTGTCCTCAGCCCTGCAGAGGGGTCGGAGTCATTTTTCAACTCAGGTAAAAACAATACAGGCAAAGGAGAGGTGTGGGTGGCTGGAGGGTCGCTGGGGTGGGGGGGGGCTGTGCCGTGGCCATGGGGCAGGCACTGGGTTGGAGCCCTCTCTCTCTAAGGGTACTTTCTCTCAAGTTTTGCTGCAAAAATTTGTGTTCCCCTTCTGTGCAATGTGTGATGTGTGTGTGCTCTCTTCCACTCCTCTGCAAGGGAAGGCCCTGCTCCTGCCTTGCTGCTGGAGTGCTACCCACGGAAGGGAAAGGGCCCTTCCCTTCTCCCGTGGAACATCTGTCTGTGCTGTTTTGTGTTGGCTTGTGGCACGTGTCAGATGTTGCTTGCAGAAAACAGATGTCAATCTGCACAAGAGAAAACTGCTGCTTCAGGGAGGTTCTGTGGAGCGTGGTGAAGTGGTTTGCTGCTTGAGCAAATCGGGTGGAAAAATGAGCACTTTCTGTATGCTGGGACATGGAGGTCACAGCTGGAAAAGGCAGGGAGAGTGGCACATCCTGAACCTTTGGGGGAAGAGGCTGTGGTAAGGGGGGAGAGAAATGGGCAGCCCTTTGCTCCTCATAATCCCAACAGATATGTACAATGATCTAGGAAATTCCTTGCAGGAGTTTCCTGCAGTAAATCCCCAAAGGGTGCTGGTCTGTAGTAGCTCAGGAAACAAAGAGCTTCAGATCTGCCAGTTCCTGTGTGAATCTTCCATCTTTCCACCAAGCAGAGCAAAAAGCTCCTGCCCTCTCTCCATCCCAGGCTATTCCTGTTCCCTCGAGGTTCTAGGACAGAATTGTCCTGTGTAACCTGTCCAGAGGGGAAGGGAAGTGCTCTACCCTCCTCTTCCTGAGGGACAGGAACTGACAGGTCTCCTAAAACACAGCCTGACCAAGCAACATCTCTGACATCTTTGAAGTTTCTTTCCTTGGTTTTTAAACAAAAACAGCCAAGAAATTCTGCACAATATTTGCTGTCTGTATTAACTGAGAGTGTCTTTGGGCCGCTCAATAGCAGTGTTTTTTGAATAATTTCTGAGGGGAAAAAAGTATTTATTTATTGATTGTACCTGACTGTGTGTCCTTGTGTGCTGGCGTGTGAATGTGTGCTGTTGTGCAAATGGAGATAGACATTTTCAATGTTCTTTACAATATCTTGTACATGTTTACCAGAGAATCGTGTCTATATATAATATATATACAGTATAGAGAGAAAAATATGTGAATTAAGTGGGTTATTTTTTGAGGGGGGGGGGTGTGAGAAATCTTTTGCTTCTAAGAACTGTGTGGTTTCTATAGCACCTATTTCATGATGTGCCAGTCTGTTGCTGGGAGAGTTGTTGTGGTGGGGCAACAGGAAGCTCAGAGCAGAACCACCATCATGATCTCAGCTTGGCTTCATCTTAGTTCTGACTTTAAAACTGGAAAGGAAGAAAAAAAGGAGGAAAGAAGCTCTGGTGCTGAGTGTGCAGGAGCTACTCTGCTTGAGCTGTGTGGGGTCTTGTGCCTTGCTTGGGGATTTGCTGGGTGAGAACAGTTGCAGAGTTAGGGTTTGGTGTTGTAGGTAAATTGGATTGTCCAAGGAGGAGTCTGTCACTTAATTTAGGACTAAAAGTGTCTGGCCACCCTGTCTGGGTAGGGAGGGAGTGTCCCTGGCCCATGTAGAGCATTGGAACAGCATGTAGAGCAGCCCCTGCTGCAGGCAGAGCCCCATGTGCTGCCCCACCCCAATCCCTACAAACATCAGGAAAACCATTTGCTCACTAAATTCCTGTGAGCACTTGAGTCTGAACATGTAGGTCCAGCTTTGTGTTCCCAAGAGGTCAGAATCAGTCTGTGACAAACCCTGTGCTCTGGCCCTGTCCATGCCTGGTCCCAGCTCTGGTTTGGACATCTTTCCCAAGTCTCAGTGGGGGCAGCTGTGCTGGGCCCTCCAGGGCAGGTTCTTGTGCTTGTGGAGACCCACAGCGAGACACCCCCAGGTTTGGGGCTCTGATGGCTATAAACTCCTAAAATGGAAGCAAAAGGTTTGTTGTGCAGCTGTTTGTGGGCATTCTCTGGCCCAGCCTTTCCTGCATGGCTCTGCCCCCAAGCTAGACCACCCTGAGATAAAGCCTTGTGCTGGGGTTCCGACAGTGGGAATTGTGGCCTTGGAATCCAGCATGGATCTCTCCCAGCTGTGCAGCCATGGAGGAGAAGCCTGTCACCAGGGAGTGCTTGTCCATATACAGCAATCTTGTCTGGCTCCTTGGGGGAGAGGAATGTCTCACCCCAGCAGCTCCATGCAGCTGAGCCCCCCCCGCAATGGCACTGTGAGCTGGGGACTATCTTTAGCCTGTTGTTGGTTCTGTGGGACCAGGGACTGGAGCTGCTGTGCCTTAAACTGACAGAGGGCAGGATTAAATTGGATTTTAGGAAGAAATTCTTCCTGGTAAGGGTGATGAGGCCCTGGCACAGGTTATCCAGAGAAGCTGTGGCTGCTCCATCCTTGGAAATGTTCAGGGCCAGGTTAGATGGGGCTTGGAGCAACCTGGTCTAGTGGAAGGGGGTTGGAGTGAGATGAGCTGTAAGATCCTTTCCAACTCAAACCATTCCATGCTTTCTGATGAGACTGCTGCATTCTTCCCTGGGGTGCAGCAAGGTTTGCATCCCACTTCCTGCCAGCCCTGTTCTCAGCTCTGGGTCGCTCCAGAGCTGAGCCTGAGGAAGCATGTGCTCCACAGGCTGAGCCGTTCAGCTCCCATCACACCTCACTGAGCATCCGCAGAGCTCTGGGATTTGGGGTTTATCTCATGCTCGAGCTGCTCTGCTCAGATAATCTTGGTGTGTTTAAATCCAGTGAATGTTTGTGTCCTGGCCCCACGTCCCCCTGAGGGAGTGACTAATGGATTCTCTGCCTGCGTTTGAGCTTTCTGCTGATGCAACCTTCCAACGAGCTCCCGGTACCCATCTCATGCAGTCTCTTTAGAAATTGTCTTTGTTCCTAAAATGTGTGATTTTTCTAGGAGTTTTTTTCTTGCTGTGTTGAGTCTGCTTTGCTGTGAACATTTTTCATGAGGACTGAGAGGGTTTTTTACATGGCAAATTCTTGCTGCCTCCCTGTCCTGCTCTCATCCAGTCCCTGACATGGTGAACATCCCTTAGCTTATCCAAATGCACCTTGTAGTGCAACTGGAGCCAGCAGTGGAACTCATCAGCATTGTCACTGATGAGTGAAAAACAGGCCAAGGGAAGGGATGTTCTTGATGTGGCAGGTTGGGATCACAGATCTGCTGGGAACCCATCCATGGGTAAGCTGAGCCCATCCCCAAATCCCACCCTGGAGACATAAGCCTTGTGGCCAAGAACAATTTATGGAATGAGATTCTTCCTATTCTTTGTTCTTTATTTATTTGTTACATATTTTACTCTGCTTGCCTACTTTCCCTCTCTTTACCAGTTTATCCTGAGTAGCTGCCTGGTCCCCTGGGAGCCACTGTGGCCAACAGGTTTCAGAACAGGGATGGGACTAGTTTTGGGATTCTCATCACCTAAGTTTGCTATTGAAAATATCTTATAGTATCTTAAATCACTGCTTTCTATGGGCACTGATCTTCAGCCAATGGGAGCCTCTGAGCCTTTGATCAGCAGGACCAAAATACTTTTCATGTCATCAAAACCTCTGTCTTATTTTTCACTCCATTTGGGATTTTCCCCGAGTACCCAGCACTTCTGGGCACGTCTTCAGCATTTTACTATTGTATGAGCACAAACTGATAGAGAAAGAGCACAATGTAGAGATGGAGTGACAACTTTCTAGCACTGTGGAAGGGTTGGAACTCTGCAGAAGCTGTGTCAGAAATTCCTGTAAAAGTTTTTTCAGATACCCTGAAGTAGATCAAATGTTCCTCCGATCGCGCTCACGGTCAGTACCCTCGTTGCCTGCCCCAAATAATCCCGTTTCACTGATTAAGGCACCTGAATTGTCGTGGTCCCCAGTGACACCATGTTTCTGTTCTCTGGTGGCTGTGTGGGCCACAATTGAGGCTGTTCTGGTGCTGTTCACATAGCTCAGTGTGTGACTTCCTTCTGAACTTTGCCCGAATTCTGAACTTCCCAGGGAATGTTCACTGTTGGAATAGCCATGGAAGTCTTCTAACGTGTCTAATTTTAGATTAGTGATACCTTAAATTCCCGTTCAGTAGTTGAATAACTTCCTTTTATAAATGGATTTTGCACATGGAGGCTGAGCAGAGCCCAGACAGAGCTGCAAGTGATGGTCCCTTCTCCATGGTGGCTCCTGAGCCATCAGTAGTAGGACATGGCTAGGACCAAGGGCACTTTGCATCAACTCTTTGATAAGGGGGGAAAAGCACCACTTATCCTTTTATTTTAATCAATTTATTTTTTTAATCAATGCTAAAATTTAAACTATGCACAAGATCTTAAGTACATGGAAGTTTTAGGAATGGGTGTGGCTTTGCTGCCAAGGACGATAAAGAATTGAAAATCCTGATCCTGGATACTGAGAGAATAAAGATTTTATTGTCATGGCTATGTAAGATTGACTGAAATTCTCAGAAATTCAGTTTCTCCTTGGAGAGTAATTCCCAGGAGCCAGGGAAGGAGAATCTATTTTCCCAAACAGAATTAATGAAAACTCTTGTTGAAAATCCAACAACCTCAGACCCATGATTGTCACTTCCCTTGTGCATGGAGTGTTCTGGAGAGCTGGGCAGGGTGAGTGGGTGCCACAGCCATCACAGGGGGTCACACACCATCCCAGGCTCTTTGGGACAGGGAATTGCCCCTCAGCGCAGGGATTTGAATGTATCTGATGTCCTGGCATTAGACTTTTCTGTTGCCCTACACTGAATTGCTGCTTTTCTCTGTTTTGATGCCATTTTGGTCTCTGGGAGTTGCTCTATCTGAGCTTAACGAGCACTTACAGCTTTTAATCTCTTTGTAGAAGTGCTGCTAATGTTCTTAGATTATCTGAATTCCACACTGTAGTATAATATCTGTTTTATATTATTTTATTCATGCTTTTGGTTTTTTATGTAAACTGTTCCTTATTGTTGTTCAGAAAGAAAAATTAAAGCTCTATTCTCTATGGTTAATGTATTTTCCAATCAATAAGACCCTGGTTGTTCTTTCTGGCTGCGTGGTCCCTGGGAAGGGAGCGAAGAGGGATATCCCGAAAAGGGAGCACCCAAAATGCTGCTTCTGCCAGCACTGGGGGTTGTCTGTGCTGCACCCAGAGGTGCTTGTTTTGGGGGAACAGTGGGATGCTGAGTGCTGTTATCCTTGTTCTGAGATCCAGGTCTCTGTCTGGGGGGGTGATGCCGGATTCCACAGGGCACAGGGTGTCCTTGAGTGTTGTGCCCAAGCATCTCTGTCATGGGCAGGGGGAAGGTGAGGGTTTGCAGAGGCATGACCAGTGCTGGAAAACCAGCCCTCCACATCCCTTCATATCCCAGCATATCCCCCACTGCCCTGATCTCACTGGGAGTGGCCCTTTCCTGTGACTGCCCTTTCTCAAGTTCAGAGCTTGAAGCAGCTCTACACACCCTGAGCCCATTCCAGAGCCAGCCCTCTGCTCTACAGAAGGTGAAGAACAGCTCCACTGTGTCCCAGAATCCCAGAGGGCCCTGGCACAAGGACAGCCTGGAGCTGGGACACAGTGGTGATGGTTTACAGCTGTGTGTGATCCTCCACTGCCAGTGGAGGATGTGGAAGGCAAGGAAGTGCTCTCTGAACAGGACCTAAAAATGACCTTGGACTTGATCTCATTCACTTGCCTTGGTATTTCCTGGACTGATCTCCAGACCTTTAAACTGGCACTGATAGGACTGTCTTTGGAGCCTGTGGAGCAGACAACAGGAGGGATAAGCTTTTCATTAAAAAACATGACAATGAGAGGAGAGAGGGAGGACGAGCCACCCCTGGGTCCCTGCCACTGCTCAGGGCTGGCACTTGTCACCCCTGTGGACTCCAGAAAGTCTTTGGGTGCTTGCAGGGCTTCCAGCTCTCCCCAGGGTGGGTGTCGTATGTGGGAACAGGGAACATTCTTAACCACCTTTCATCAGCGCTGTGCTGTCTGTTCCTGCACTGGGGAGTCAGGAGGGATGTACAGCACCCCAATGTCAGGTTTAAACAGCACCAAGTTTAACTGCATTTCTAAAAATGGGAGTACAAGGAAGAATGGATGCTCATTCCAGATTCCTGCCTCTACATACTTATGAGAAGAGGCTTAATTAAATAAAGCCTGGTATTTAATTAATCCTTAATATGTTTGCTTCTTGGGGCATGTTTGCTCTAATGGCCCAGCCCCAGTTTCCAGTGCAGGCTGAGGGTTTGCAGGGAGCTCACAGCTCAGAACTTCAAAAGCTGATGAAGACACTCCCCAAACATGCAGCATTTGCAAAATGTCAGAGTGGGATTCAGCCAGCCATTGTGAATGTGTTAATCACTGATATTAATTGGCAATCTAATCACCAGAGGCCAGGTCCCCAAGGTCCCAAAGCAGGAATGCTCTGCATTCCCTGTGGGGAGAGGCTGGCAAAAATCCTGCTGTTCAGATGGAGGAAAGTAAATGATCCTAAAAGTGAATTTCATTAATTTTTAACTGGGGATACTTTCTCACAAAAGCAGATATCCTGAGGTAGTGCTTTGAAGTGCACGGAAATTTCCATTGGAGTTGCCACCTCCATGCAGCAGAGGAGACAGCAGCCGGAGCAGCTCTGGAGAGGCTGCAGCTCTGTGTGCGGTGCAGGAAGGAAAACAACTCCAATCCCTTGCAAACAAGGGCTCTTCAGGAGATGTCCACCATCAGCAGAGTCAGAAGATGGGATCTCCTCCAAGGGGTGGTGTCAGCCCCAATACTTTCCATAGACAATTTTGATCCTCTCCATCGTGAGCCAGAGCCTTCGGCTGCCCATGCGACCATAGTGGATGAACCAGTTCACTGTGACATGTGCCAGGGCAGCCCAGCGGTGGCTGGGTGGGATGGGGGGCACTGGGAGCTGTGCTGGTGACCCCAGCTGTGAGTGCTCGTCCTCACACACCCTCCTGCCAGGCTCAGGCGCCGGCAGCTGGGGAGGACCCGGAGTATTTATAGCCTGTTGTTAACATGCATGAATGGACATGCTGAATCCTGGCACACACCGAGGACTTGGAGGCTGAACATCTGCTCAGGTGTCCTGGCAACACCCCTCGTACCTCTGCTTTCTTAAGGTGTTCCAGTATTTCAGAGAGGCTTTTTCCAAAGGAAAATAAAGCCAAAAATACAAAGGTCAACCCATAGCTGGGGGTAGCAATACCTGGGTTGATCCTGAAGAGAGTCCCAGTTTGCACAGACACCACTACCTGACCCTGCCATAGCCTTGGGTCCCTACCCAGCCCAGCAGCATTGGGAGCTGGAGGACTGTACAACTGGAATGGACTTTGCCAGCCTGGGCTTGGGAGTCTCATGGTATCAGAGTGGTTTGGGCTTTGAGGAAGGGACCGTAAAGTTCATCTCTATGCCCTGCCATGGGCAGGGACACCTTCCACCAACCTGGCCTTGGACACTTCCAGGGATGGGGCAGCCACAGCTTCTCTGGACAACCTATGCCAGGGCCTCACCTCACAGGGAAGAATTTCTTCCTGAAATCAAATCTAAACCTCCTCTTTATCAGCTTAAGTTCTCCTTTTGCTCAATTAAGTGCTCTGCCTGAGGTGGAGCATTCTGTGCTCTGGCATTTTCAGTGAGCTTTCGGTGTACCTCACAGCCATGAAAAACAAGTTCAGATCCAAGAGACAACAGAGCTGGGATGTGTTAAGCCAGTCCTTAAGCACAAGGAAGTAGCGTGCTTTTTCCTGGAACGTTTCTCAGGAAGAGAAAGCATTTCTGCAAGGCCTTTAGCAGCCGTGCTGGAATGACATGTGAGCACTCAGAAGTTATCAGAGAGCTCTTAGATGTGATAGTGCATGCAGCGAGATCATCCGTGCTGGTTCCGTGGATTTGCCGAGCAGATTCCAGAAGTTCAGCAAGGCTGTTCCTCGGAAGATGCTGCTGTCACTGCGTGGGGCTCAGGGTTCGGGGCACGGTCTCTGCTTTAGTGACTGACCTGGCCCTTGGGTGGATGAGTTTGAGCTTTTTTTAGTTCAGCAAATGGAACACGGATCCTCGGCTTTATCACTGTGACTAAGGACGTGTTGTTGTTGGCGGAGTTACAGGAGTGCACTGAAATCTGAGTCACTCTTCTGCTTGGGAAAACAAAAGCAGACTCCCAGGGAATCTGCATCCCTTTGTTCTCCCCACAGGCCCCCACGCCTGACTGTGTCCCTGATAGTGCTGGGACCGGGATGGGGCCATGTCCTCACCCAAACCAGCACAGGTAAAACCACCAGAGACTGTATAATTGGCCAAAATCCCACACCCACTGGTTTTTATCTCTGATGCAATAAAACCTCTGCGACAGTGCAATCTAACAACCCCTTCCTACTGGAGAGCATTATACATACAAATTTGATGCTCAATTATCCTTGTTTTTTTGTCAAAGATTTCTTGGCTCTGGCTGCTTTCAGCAGCTGATGTTTGACAGGCTCTGCCTTCCCAAATTTCTCCTCTCTGGAGGAAGAAGTATTTTGTGGACACTGTGGAATAATCCTAGAGGTCCTGTTGGAGCGATGATGCTCCTTCTATGGCCTGGCAGAGCTCAGCCTTCACAAGGGCACAATGGATGCTCCAAGACATCGGAATGTGTGTTTTACAGACTCTTCCCCTTAAATCAGGATACTCTCTCCTGTGTTCCTTCCCTCAGTCCTGCTCCTGAGTCTAACTTAGGGGTGGGAGAGGCAGCAATGGGAGCCCTATGGCCAGTGGGGTTTTATTGGGAAGGCAGTGCCAGGGCTGTGCCCTCCCTGTGCTCTGAGCCAGGATGCTCTCTAGCTCTGCACTGATTTCCATGGTGGATGAAGAGGAAGAGGTGGGAAAGAAGCTTTTAAGGTCTGCTGCTGTGGTGGTGATGGGGAATGGGAGGATTTCCTGCTTTCCTTTTTGTGGATTATCTACAGTGGGCATGAAGCACCTTCCTACAGTGCTCAGTGCCTGAAGAGTGTGGAGAGCTCCTGGCTGGTTCCTCCTGCGGCTTATCCTGAGCCGTCATGGATAGTTTTGGCTCTGGTGGGAGCAGTTCTCTGGTGGAGCATTGCAAGGCAGGACACTGAGGTGCTTCCTACTGAGAGCCAGAGCACTTCAACTCCACGTAGGCCTGGGAACAGCAGTTCCCCTGATCCAAACAGAGTGTTTTTGAATACACCTCCACCTCTTCAATAACAGGAGCAACTGGCTCAGCAGGAAGAGATGGAGACTGTTTGTGGCTGGAGCAAAGGAGGGGATCCTGCCATTGCAGCCACTGTGGTCAGGCAGAGGTGGGACAGGAACAGCTGTTCACCCCCATGGCAGCAGAGCAGGGGTTGTGGGGTTTGCCTGTGACCTCCCCACCCACGTTTGCACCTGCCCTCAGGTTTGCAGGTGTGTGACACGGATGTTTGGCAGTGGCTCCATGTGCCATATGCAATTAACCCATTTCTCCACTGCAGGGCACTGACAGACTGTGCAAGAGGAACCAGATCATGGAGCAGCCCTGCTGGTGCACAGAACGTTCACTGTTATTCACTGGTTTATGTTTTATGCTTGGTTCTGAAGACATCCCAGCCTGAGAGTTAATTGTATGGTGGAGAGGAGAAACAGGGGCATTAGTCATCTGAGAAGCGGAGCCTTTTGTTTGAAAACTTCTCATAGATAAGGGGCCTGTCATTTTTTCCAAGTGTATATTGCTGCATATCATCACACCAGCAGCTCTGGTGGAGTCATAAATCAAAGGGTCAAAGCTCAAATGTCTGTGAGGTGGGTCTGGCAGCGTCAGTTCACTATTGCCCTCCACACTGCAGAGTGCAATTACAGCCCTAATTTGCATACGTAGGGTAGGGTCTGGAGCACCAGGAGCAGCTGAGGGAGCTGTGGGGGCTCAGCCTGGAGAAAAGGAGGCTCAGGGGGGACCTTCTCACTCTCTTCAATTTGCTGACAGGAGGGTGGAGCCAGGTGGGGGTCAGACTCTGCTCCCAGGGACAAGGGACAGGATAAGAGGGAATAGTCTCAAGCTGTGCCAGGGGAGGTTTAGATTGGATATTAGGGAAAATTGCTTCCCCCAGATGGTTGTCCAGCCATGGAATAATGGGCTGCCCAGGGCAGTGATGGAGTCACCATCCCTGGAGGGATTTAACAGACATGTTGATGTGGCGCTTGGGGACATGGGTTAGTGGTGGCCTTGGCAGTGCCGGGGGAACGTTGGATTTGATGGTCTTAGAGGGCTTTTCCAAACCATAATTCTATGATTCTAAAAGAGCCAAAGTGGTGGATGGCAGTGGGGTGGCAGTTCTACCCTGTTCTGGAGCTTGGGTACAAGGGATGATTGTGACAGCCAGGGGGGTTCCTGTCATTGCAGCACTGCAGGTCCCATGGTTCCCGTCCTGTGCTGGCCCCGCACTACAGCCGTTCCCTTTCCCACATGTTTGGGATGTCCCCAGGTCAATAAGAGCTGGGTGAGGGTGAGGATACAGCCCCTCTGGCTCTGCACTGGAGGCTGGTGGAGCCCAGGCCTGTTTGGAGCTGCTGCCTCTGCCCCTGAGCGCTGCAATCCCGCCGGAGCAGCTCCTGCCCCAGGCCTGCCAGGGCTTGAAGCATCCACAGTTTCTGTGGCCACTTGGAAGTTCCCAGGTCTCATCTCCCCAGGCATTTGCAAAGGCACAGCAGAGGCTCCTCCTCAGACAGTGGGAAATGAGGCAGCAGCTTCTTGGGAACACGACTGCTCTTCTTGAAGTCTCCATTTGAATGGAGCTTCCTAGGGGCTGTGGAGCCTCTGGAGCCTGGCTTGGCCAGTTCTCTGCCTCTGTTGCTGCGTGTAGGTGTTTTTGTTTGCCATTAAGCGGCTCCTGAATAACTGATCAGATGGTTTCATTGCTCTCCAATACTTGCTGAAAGCCCTGTTTGCTGGAGCAGGGATTCCCAGCCATGGGTGGAACAAGAACCACTTCAAAGAGGTGTAAGAGGCAGTAACACCCTCTTTGCAGAAGCACTGATCCGAGCCACGGATCACTCTCATCCGTAAAGGAGGTGCCAACTGCCAGCCACAGCCTGAGCTGCAGGGAGGGTGCTGGGGGGAAAGGTGCATGGTGGGTTGGGTTATGGCTTGGCTTCTGGAAAAGAGAAAGGCAAATGAGTCATGGAATTGGGATCCCTTTGTGTGGTGAAGATAAAAGGGTTGTTAAGGTGGGGAAAACACCTATATTATCCTGATTTGGGAGCGAGGGGGATCTGTGGGAAAGGGATCTTAATTTAAATGGGATGTGGGTGTATACAACAAGGGAGGGGATAGAGGAGATGAGGCGAGCTCTGTACTTCTGAAGCTGTTGCAGGGCTGGGTGCTTTTGCTGCTGAAACCTTTCCGCTGGCTCCCATCCATGCACCTGCTCAGAGGCAGGTCCCATGCACCCGTACGGCTCTCTTGGAATGGGGCATGGAGAGATCCATCAGCTCCATCGGCTCAGGACCCCAGTGCCCACAACTGACGGGAGATTTGGGCTGGTTAACAGCAGATGGGGGAGTTCCCCATGGAGGGCAGGGATGCAGAACCTGCTGCCTGATCTTTCCAGGTCCTGCCAAGAGCTGGGACGAGGACATGGAGCTGCTTCTCCCTGTGCCATGGCATGATCCCAACCTGCCACTGCCATGCTCACTGTCAGCCGGGCTCTCCTGCCTCCTGACATGAGTCACGGCCTCGCTGCCCTCGGAGCTGACCTTGGACTCCTCTGTCAGGGAACCACACCTTTGGTAACGACAAAAAGCAGCATTTGGAGCATTTGAATTGCCACAGCCATGGCACAGAGGAGGTGCCTGCGGGCAGATCCAGTGGCTTGGGTGCCGTTTTCAGGGGGGGACTGGCTGAGGAGAAACGTTCCCTGTTCTGAGAAGAAACATTCCCTGGTCTGAGTCGCAACTGTTCACTGGTCTGAGTAGCAAATGTTCCCTGTCTGAGGAGGTTCTCTGTGGTCTGAGGAGTTATGCTTTCTGAACTGAGCTCCTGCAGCTCCCAGCCTACAATGGCTGTGCTGCCCTGAGGGGTGACAGAAGAACAGTGGTGGGCTGAGGGGATTATTGTCCACAAAAACAGATTTGTTACCCTGTGTGCAACAAGCCAGTAATGACACACTTGAGAGAGACACTGATTATTTATTTCAGAGTTGTGCAGCCTGTATGCTCGATGGTATTTCACAAATCCAGCACACCCCACCGGACTCTCCCTGCTGTTATTTATACACAGAAATTCAGTAACTTTCCAAGTACAGGCCCTCTATTAGGATTGGTCAGTAATTTCCATACAAGTTATGTAACCCCAGTTAAATTCTATGTATGATCAGGGAAAGGGTCTTCATTTGGGCAAGGTCTTTTTGACCTGGAGGTGTGAATTTAGTATTTTAACGAACATAATCCAACTATAGGATATATGGACCTTGAGTATTTTGCCAAAGTAGCAATGTATGCACAGACATAGATCCACATCTTGATTTACATACATAAAGCTTGTTAGTTCCAGGATGCCTTTGACTAAGAGATGCAGCTGCTGCCTATTCCACTGATTAGAATCACAGAATTGTTAGGGCTGGAAACAGATGGGTATCTGGAGATTATCCAACCCACCCTCTGCTAAGGCAGAGTCACCTGGAGCAGGTGACACAGGAACTTGTCCAGGTGGTTTTGGAATATCTCCAGAGAGGGAGGCTCCACATCGTCCTTGGGCAGCTGTTCCAGGGCTCTGCCACCCTCCACGGAAAGAAGTTCTTCCTCATGTTGCATTTTAGTTTGTGGTCATTGCTTCTTGTTCTGTTGCTGGCACCACTGAACAGGGTCTGGCACCATTCTCTGACAGCCCTTGGAGATGTTTGTATAGATTGATGGGATCCCCTCTCAGTCTCCCCCAGATTAATCAAGCCCAGCTCCCCCAGCCTCCCCTCGTAAGGGAGATGCTCTAGACCCTTCATCATTTTTGTGGCCTCTGCTGGACCCTCTCCAGTAGCTCCTTGTCTTTCTTGTAGTGAGAAGCCCAGAACCGGGCACAGTAAAATAATCTTGTCGCATCCCATTTTACACCACCTCCCCTCTCCAGGACGCGGGACCGGGACTCGAACCCGCGTCCCCCGCGCGGAGCAGGTGGAGCGGGGCGGGGCCAATCGGACCGCGCTGTGCGGGGGGAGCCCCGCCCCGCGCCCGGACCGCGCGGTCGCCATGGCAACAGCGGCGCTTCCCGCGGGGCCCCGCGGCCGCCGGGGCGAAGGGGCCGGACCGGCACCGGGGCGGGACATTCCCGCCTCCCTCCACCGCCTCCCGCCGCCTCGCAGCCCCTCACCCGGGGGAACGCGGAGGGCCGGACCCCGCCCCGCCCCGCCCCCGGCCGTGCCCGGCCGCCGCTCGCCGCCGCCGCCGCCGCGGGGGAAAGGCCGCTGCGCTCCCAACTTCACGCAACTTCCCCGGTGCGGCGGAGCCGGCGCAGCCCCGCGCCCGGTTCTTCCTGCGGGAGCTGTCGGTGGCTTAGCTGGGTAAGTGGCGGTGGGGAGCCCACGGTGAGAGGGGTAGGACAAAGGCGGCCGGTGCTCGCTCGCCCTTGGGGCCGACACGGGACCACCCCCCGTGTGCCCGGGGCTGGCGGGCAGCGCGGGGCGGGCCCCCGGGGCGCTCCCGTGCCGGCGGGTGCCCGCGCTGCTCCCGCATGGCCCCGCGCCCAGGTGTCGGACCCCTCGCTGCTGCTTTCTCACTGCGTCAGAGCCGGGGCTCGTGTCCCCGCGTGCTAAAAAGAGGTAAAAAGCCTTCCCCCTTCTGTGCTTTTAATTCGGTGGCTGGAGGTGAGGATGGGGTTGTAGGTGGTTTTGGTGGCTGGTGGGGATGATGCGCTGGCGGTTCTGGGGATTTAGAGCGTTATTTTGTAATCCAGGAGGGCTGCAATTATCTGTTCCTCGCTGGATTAGGGATGATAATGTGCTTGGAGGTCTTAAATGGACAAATAAAGATGTTATCCCCCCTTCTCCCTCCCCGGTTTACAGCCGTGTGGCTGCTCCTTGGGCAGAGCAGGAGGGATTCAGGCATTCCCGAGAATGGTATGTGACTCGTTTATGCCTTGGATTTCAGGAAATATGTTACCTGCTCTTTAAAACTACTTTTAAGTGCCAGTTTGAGGTCATCACGCTGGTTCTTTTTAACTGGGGATGCGCATATCGTATAATCCTAGCATGGTTTGGGCTGGAAAGGATCCTAAATCTCATCTCATCTCATTCCACACCCCCTGCCATGGGCATGTATTTTTATTTTGAAGGCACTAGGGTGGACAGATTTGTGTTGTTCTCATGTTACTCAGCTCATTTGTCCGTTTTCCCTCCTAACACCAAATCCAAGTGATTTACATGTGCACAGAGGGACGTGGAGTTCTGCTTCTGGGTGGAATTACTGATCCAAAAGATCACGTGGAGGTCAGTTCCCAATTCCCTGAATTTACACGGAGTTCTGCGCTCGGATTTGGGAGGGAACAGCGCCGGGATTCTGAATGGGAGAAGCTAATCTGTGAAATCCCAGAATTTCCTGTGTGGTGCTGCGTGGAGTCGGGTGGAAAGCTTTGCCTTCCTGAGCCTGTCTGCAGCATTGTTGCTGTTCTTGCCTTTCTCCCGTCTTGAGGTGGGAGATTAATCCCGTGGATTCAGGTATTGACTTGACTTCTATTTCTGTGGCGTAATCCGTGTGATTCTGATTTGTGTGGGGGGAATGGGATTAAGGGAAATCACAGTTGGCAGATGGCGGAGCTCCTCTGTGCCATTAGGAGAAATCGTAACCTTTGATTATACCTACAGATCTGATTCTCTGGAGTTTGGCAGTAGAATTGCATTCCAGATCAAATATTGCTCGTGATAAAATACCGGGATCGCGTTAAAGGAGCTGCAGCAATTGGTGTTTTGTCCAAACTGGTGCTTTACTCCGGGGTGGTAATTGCAGGCAATTTTCCCGGTCGGCTGAGAGGTAAACTCTGTTTCCAGGGTAACTGGGAAGTTGTTCAGCTGCTTCTGAGGTACTTTTAGCCAGAACTGAAGGTTGTTGGTATTTTCTTTTCCTTGTCTCTCCTCCGCAAACCAGAAGGATTTGCATCTTTCTAACAACCAAATGAAAATGGGAGTTTTCTTTGTTTCCCTGTGACGTTGGCAGGGTGTGGTAGGGAAGCAGACAGTGTGTGGCAGAAATGCTAATAAAGTTGCCTGGCAGCTTAATCCAGGTAAAGATTTTCTCAAAAAAAAAAAAAATCTTTCAAGAATTTATAAACTTTTTTCCCCTTCTTTTGGATTTTTTGTTAGGCTTTTCTTCACTGCATGCTATGCCTTTTCTGTACAAAATGTCAAGGATTTTTATTAGCAAGTAAAGCTATAAAGCCTTTATACTTCAGAATAGTTAAAGAGGTAGTAATCCTATTTAGCTAGAAGTTGTAGCGTGTAATTTCGTTTTGATAGGTGTTTAGTTTATTGAAAATAGATATGTAAACTTTAGTCTGTTTCAGACAATGCCCTGAGCTAATTCCAAGCTAAATGTTTCCTTTCCAATATATAGAAGACTTAGAGTGGCTCTGGAGTGTCACAGTATGAAAAGTCCCTAAAAAAAGGCAAATTCTAGGACTGTGTCCAACTCAAAGACTCTCGTTTGTCATTTTTTGCTGTCTCATTTTATATGTGGCAGTAAAGGACATGCACAGCCCCAGCCCCAGGGTTGTGCTCACGCTGCAGTTCTGGAGCTACTGGTCTTATGGCAGGAGAAAGGGCAGAGTACCCGTCAGTGCTCCTCCTCACCTGGATCTGGACTGATGAGATACCCATGGATTCGGAAAATTTCCATGTCTGATGATGAAGCAGTTTTTCCCTCTGCCATACTGGGGCTTTGTGTAGCTGCAGTTTGTTTTTTGGGCTTTTTAAATTCTGTTTTCAGCCACGTGCAGCTCTGTCACCTTGGAGGCTGATTGAGCCCTTGTGTGTGCAGACTCCCCCAACAGTGGCAATATGCTTCCTGAATGCCTCATTTCTCCCGAAAGGAAAAAAAAAACCAGTTATGACTTGGAAATAGGTTTTATTGAAAGAATGAATTTCTGACTTTATGTTTGAGGAGTTTACCGGTCCTTCCTGCCCAGTGGGCTCAAGGTGACGTTCAGACCACATGTAAAAGAAGCAAGTCCTGACCAGCAGGTCCCAGGTGGAAGGTGGATGGAGAGCTCTGGTATTCCTGCTCCTGGGATTCTTTGCACAGCTCTGTGATTTTGCTTGGGTGTTGTCCTGGACTCTGCTCCATTCAGCAGTTCTGTTTCTCTGGCTACTAGATAATTTTGAAACCAGTCCTGTCACCTCCCTCCTCTTTCACACGTGCTTGGTTACTGCAGAGTGCAAAAGGAGCTCTCTCTCCTTGGTGAGGAATGTGTTGCTGTTCGTTGCCTGGTCCCTTCTTGGGATTAGTCTGTGTTTGATTGTTGGTCATGGAGCTTCCTCCTTTCTGGTAGGTTTTCCAAGTATCATCAGAATGAAACTGATAAAGCTCCTAGTGATTTTTCTGTCGCTGAGTTTGTAAACAGAGGTCAGAAAACTTCCCATAGTCTTGAAAATTCAGTGTAGTGGTCCTCGTGGGATGTGCTGTGCTGATCAGGGGCACAGGGCTGGGGATCACGTTGTAGAAGATTACTCCGAGTGTGTCAGCTGGGGACATGGTACTGTTTTGACTCCCCCTCCCATACCTTTGCCTGCTCATGTGTTCAAAACCTACACTGGTTTCTTATCGAGGTGTCTCATGGATCAAGGTATTTCTCTAAGACTTGGCATGTTTTCTCAAATTGATATTCCACAGATACTGATAACTCGGCATTGCTCACTATCCAGGGGAATTTTACTTTGGCAAAAGAGTTGGTCATGCTGAGTTGTGTGCTGGGTAGTCAGTGAAAAATTTGACTAGTAAAAGGATGTGTCTAAATGCAGATTTGGAATGTCTGCATCAAGTTATGTATATGTTCTTTTCTTATTTTCAAGCTGTTTCTTATATTTTCCTGCATGAGGTTGGAAGTAATTCCCTTTCCTAGCTGGGTAAATGTACACGATGCTGTTGGTTGTAGGGAGGTGTGCAGTGCCTTAGGAAAGAAATTATTAACATAAATGAGCAGAAAGACCAAGGTGGGTGCAGCTTTTGGGGCTCCTTGTTCAATTCTCAAGTGGCAGCATTTGGGAGGAAAGGACCATTTCAGTGAATCCTTTCCAGAGCCATTCACGGAGCAGGAGATCCTGCTGTGAGCCGTGGGCTGCTTGGAAAAGCGAGACTGAAATGCTTAATCCTGCAAGCCCAGGCATGAGGCTTGTGGTGATGCTGTGAGCCCAGTCTGTATCACTGGTTTGTGTCTGATGCACAGGGGTGACTGGAACCTGGGAATGTTGCAATATTTTAGGTGTGTTTTTGGTTTGTATGTAGGGATCGCCCGAAGACATCATAAGGCAAAAGCCACAGACTTTTTGCTTTTGCTTCAGAAATCTATTTAAATGAAGAGTCCCTGGTTGTGACAGTAGCCTTTGCAGTGTAAAACCACTGCGTGTTTGCCTTGAGCTTGCAGCCAAAGGGACTGGAATAATAGTGTTAGGAGAGCTGTGGAATTCCCTGTGCAGCAAAGTAGTCTTGAATCCTAATCATGGCCCTCTGAGTGACCACAGGCCTGGTAGTTTTAACAGCTTAACTGGAAGACATCATGCTTGACATGCTCTAGATGCACCTGCCCCACACAGCTGAATATACAGACTTTTCCTAGCCATGTCCAGGAATTGGCTGTGTGTGTGCTGCCAGTGAGATGGGACTGTTAGGCTCTGATTCCGAGGAGATGCTCCACTTGCTTAGATTGGAAGAGGTGGAGGACCTGACTGCTCTTGTCCTTCATTGCCTCTCAGTGGCCTGGAAGGACATACATGAACTTCTTTCTGAACTCTCAGGCCTTTCTTTTTCAAGCTGTCTTCTAGGAATAATTAAAAAAATAACGAGCAACAAATGAAAACCAGAGCAAGTCAATTACTGTTTGCCTCAAGTGGGTTTCTGTGGGTGAAGAGGACTTTCCATGTCTTTGGTTCTGTTGACTGGCAGGAAAACGAAAACCTAGATATTAAATGTTATCAAAACACATTAAATTTAGTGTTGTGACTGTTCTGTCTTTTTGCAACTATTGGTTAAAAAGTATTACTGATGTTTCCCTTGTTTTTCTCCTGACTGGTATGACCTGAATGTTTGATCACAAAGGGATATTTAGGTCTATGGGGTGATAATTTTCCTTAGGCCTAGGCTTAAATAATCCAGTCTCTTAAAATTAAGCTGTTGATGGAATCATACTTAATCTTTAGATTCTTTTCTCAAATCAAGAAGGTTTATTTTCTTGCTTCCCACTGTCTTTGGTTTGTTCTGGGAATATGTAATGCTGGAACTTCTGCAGACAAGAAAGCTTTCAGGTAGTTTGGGGATATTTTTCAGTGCATCTATATAAATAGGAGATCATTAATACATATTTTCACAGTTCCTGAATGCCTTACAATTACGTTGAAACAATGAGAGTTGAATTTTCTGTTTATGTTCTTCGTCTCTGCAAAACACACTTGAGGAGAGGAAATGAATTTTTTCTGAGGGTTGTGTGATCGCAGTGATGCAATTTGAGCAGTCCAGGACACAGAGGGTTATTATCCCAAACATTGCTTGTTTGTGGTTGAGTCACGTCCTATGAGCACACACTTAAATGCTGGGGGTTGGGGGGATCTGGACTCCTCTAAAGCCACTTACAGAGCCGTTCATTACAAGTTCTTATCAGAATTAAGTGCCAAAACTTCCAGTTTTGGGCTGGAGTAAAGCTGCTGCTTGCCTGAAAGGAGATAGTGTTGGTCTTGCAGCAGTGTGAGAACTGAAAGCTTCTTACTATTGTAGTAATTACGAGTCAGGATGGTCATTAGCCTGCTGTAATGAGCAGGGAAAGATAACAATCCAACTGCTGGAGGTTTGGTACCTCCACAGCATTCACTTGGAGGGAAGAAGTGTGTGTGCTCCAGCAGTTCCTCCAAAGGGCGATGCGGCAGTGTGGGCATGGCTCGGGCTTCGTAAGTCTTGTCTTATTGCACAGAATTAGTGTGATCTTTAGTGTGGGGGGTGGGAGGAGGCCTGAGCCTTGTTTCCAGGTCAGAACAGCCCTTTCATTTGGCTGGGGGCTGGGAATCTCCATGAGCCGAGTGGGCTGTTAACTCCAACTCCGGGCTTGACCCAGTTACAGCGTGGCCGGCAGAGCTCCGGCCAGCCCAGGCACGGGCACTCCAGCTTTGCTGCAGGAGCAGCACTTGGATGCAGAGAAGATGGATGGCAAAAAGAGAAGAAAAAGGAGTTAACTGCGTGGTGGTGTTCAAATCTAAACTAGAGGGGTTTGGTGCACTGGGAAGAGGTGAAGAAGTGAACATGTGAATGCTTTTTGTTTCATTAGTTTTTCTTTAATTCTGGTAGCTACAAACAGTTTTACCCTTTGTAGTTTCTAAGGGTAAAAAGCTGCCAGTGTTCTAGTGAAGTGCGTGAAAATAGGAGGCTTTGTGTGTGCTTTTACTGATGCAAACAACATTGTTGCCATACAAATCAGCCTCTTCTGTTTATATTTTCATAGTAACTGTTTTTGTAGCCTCAGTATTGGTTAAATATGAGGTTTCTGTGCCTTTCAACAAGTGATGTTAATAAGCGTTAAGTTCTAAAACTGGTTATTCCTGCTGTCCTAAAACGAGGCTGATCTTTATTTTACAGAATTGATGAGACTTTGAAAGACACAAACAGGAATAGAATTTTTGTCTTTATTCTGCTCTTTTAATGAGCTCAGCCTTCAGCCTGTGTTAGGCCTGGCTACTGTCTCAGTGAAGCCGTAGTACCGACGACTCCTCCAGGGAGGGAGTTGTGCCAACATTTAAGAGGGATGTTTATCTGCTGCGAGGATGTTCAACCATACAAGGCTTTCAATGGACAAAACTGCCTCATCCGTAACGAAAGCGCTCAGCCCGGCAAAGTTGGGATGTGTTTGAAACAGAGTTGGAATTTCTGGCCACTGTTGTTGTTTGATATTTCATGAGAACAGTGGGAATTCTTCACTGACCCAAACGAGCACAGATGCCTTTTACAACGGGCCTTTCTGCTTGAGCTGAGCAGCTCGTCTGGCTCATTCCTTTACTGAGGGACCTTGCAGAAATGTCCCTTTTATTATTGTTGTCAAACAGTGTCTTACTGTATTGGCACTATTAAATGTCAAATATTAGCGTAGTCTGCCCTTAGAATGTTTTTAGCTACATGATGGTTGCAGAGTTGTCTAAATATCACCTATTTTTGTTGTACACTTGTACAAATGATGCAGGCTGGGTGTTTTGCATGTTTGAGCCTGCAATAACAGTTATGTCCAAGAGAAGCTGTGGCTACCTCATCTCTGGAAGTGTCCAGGGCCAGGTTGGACTGGGCTTGGAGCAACCTGGTCTAGTGGAAGGTGTCCCTGCCCATGGCTGGGGAGTTGAACTGGAAGTCCCTTCCATCCCAAACCATTCTGTGATTCCATAATAAATGTATCGATTTATCCAAGTAATATTAAGCATTTCTAAAACATGTTTGAATTTATGTATCATAATTCTTACAATTCTTACATTATAATGTTCAGTTTACATTCTTCACAAAATGAATATTTAAAAAAATAATGAAATCACTGCAGCTCTGTGATTGCTGCCTGCAAAGGAGAGATTAAATGAATTGATCTGATTACAGCAATTTCCAGTAGGACTTCAGGTCTTTGTTACTCTCCTGAGTACATTTTAACTCGTAGGAAAGAGATGCTCGCTGTTGCTGCACCGTTGTGTGGCTGCCAGAGAGGTTTCCATGTGTGTGACCTGCTCTCCTGAAACTTGACAGGGCAGGGGATGTTTCCTTGACTTCTTCCTCTGTAGGGTTGAGTCTCAGAGCACATCGGAAACACTTGTCAATAGTTAGAGGTCAGCATTTCAAGAAGGTCAGGGAGGCTGTTTCTGCCTGGTGAGCATTATGCTAATTCAGTTGTTAAACATATTGGAATTGCGCTTCCTTTTGCTTCTGCAGTGCTTGCAGATTCCATCGGAGCCTTTGCTCTGCGCTCAGAGTACAGAGGGTTAGTTTGGGATGGGGAGAGGCTTTTCTTGTGTGCTGTTGTTACTCACATGCAAGAAACTGGTGTGCAGATCTCAGTGTGAATCAAGTTCTTTACATGAAATATTTGCTCAAATGGTGTCACTGTCATGTTGGTGCATATGCACAAGGAGCAAATTTAAGGAGATGATACCACGATGGAGAGGCTGAAGCCTCGTTTAAGCCTTGTTTAAGATGAAATATACATTTTCCTCTTCCAAAGACACTTTATTGAAGCACATGTGTAACTCAGGCCCCGGTACTGACACCTCTTACAAATAATATTGAGCGTTTTCTCTTGTACCTGGTCTTGAATACTGGGAATGTCTGTTAGTATTGTTTCCTAAACAGTATGTGTAGTATCTTCAGAGATTATTTGTGATGTGTAAAGTAACGATCACACAGAGTGTTGTTTTTGTTGATATGGACTGTTGCATGCAACATAGAAAGTAGTTAATTTGGAATCCAGTTTTTTTGCACTGTAGATTTATGGCTGGCTAAGGTGGTGTTTGTACAAGCTTGGCTCTGTAAGGAGCTGCTTAGTATATTTTTTAGATTGTCTCCAAAATTCTTGTTTCAGTTCCAATGGGTTATTTTATTTTTATTTTTTTTTAAATATAACAGCTTTAATTCCAGATTTGTACCCTTTGAAAATGCAGAAAATGGTTACTTAGAAGCTCTTGCCGTCTTCTCTGTTCAGCTTGGCTCCAGGAATGGTTGTGCTCTCGTGTCTGTCACATCCTGTCTAATAACCCTGGGAAGCTGGACTGGAACTGGGAGCATCATTACACCTCGGGACAGGTGGAGCTTTCCCACGAGTTCTTGGGGCAGGATGACTCCTGCTTCCCTGCCCACCTCCTGCCCAGGGCTAGTCTGGGTTTTTCTTAATGCTTTAAAACCCTTATAAACCGTGGCCTGCTCTGTGCCCTGCTTGTGTCGGCTCAGTCGGACACTGCGAGGCAGCTCTGCCCTGGAGATCTTGTGTCCCATTAGTGACACTGCTTCCACCAGCACTCAGTTGCTGATGGGAGCCCGGAAAAAGCCTGTGAATATGGGAGAGGCCCCCAAACCCAGCGTTTTGAGAACGTCTTGAGGAGCGTGGAGAAGGAGGTAATGAGGCAGGTGAGCATCTGGGAGCTTCAGAACTCCTCAGAGCACGTGGAAGGTGAGGGATGCCATTGGGAGACTGGGCTTTCTGGGGGTTTTCTGCTCTGCTGCTCCTGCCAAGGGGCTGTTCCGAGTCCCTGGCATTGCTTTGAGTGCAGGTGCCGTGGCCAGCATGGGATGGGCTCTGGTGTGGGGTTGTCTGAGCTCCTGAAGGCTGGGTTGTAGCTGCTAATGCTTCAGAGAGAGTGTCAGCACCAGAACTTGTCTGCAAACAGTGACCAGAGTGTGCTGTTGGCTGATCCAGCGGCCCTGCTCCCGCTTACATCTGGAGAGGAGGCTGGAGTGGAAAACTTGTTAAGGCATGAGTGTATATCTTAAACTATATAATTAACAGGAGGTTGTTTGTAACTGTTTAACCAATATTGGCTTTAAACCAACGTGCAGGACAGTATTTGGAATAGGTTGGTCTGGCTTTTATTAGGCATCGAAGTCTGTGGATTTATCATTTTGCTGCAGAGCAAACAGGCCACACTCTGCCTGAGCACTGGGCAGGTTTGGTCAGGCAGAGCTCTCCCATCCTGTCTGTCTGCTTTTGGTTCACTCTGATTTTTGAGCACTTTGGCTCTTGAACCTGATGACTCCAGGAAGGGGAACTCAGGCTGATTGGGGCGATTCCTGGGGAGAGTTTGTGCCCGGTGGTTCACATGGACGTTTGTCTGTAGTTTGCTGGTTGGCTCATACGTGATGAAACAAAATGAAGAAAATGACCCAATTTTCTTCACTAAACAGGTATCTCCTGTTGGCTTATCAAGTCTCAAAGCTGCACATTACTGGAAAATCAAAAGAAATTATATTTTGTGCCTAAATCCCTTCTGAAGTGTTCTCCACTGGCTACTGTCTCATGAAAGGTGTTGGGATGTGTGGATCTTTGATTTCCTTTGCCACCTTTGCAACACTTTCCCAGCACACTTCATATTCGGCTCCTTGGATTGGATTGGCTCTTGTTCTGTAAATGATTTGACTCAGGTGGGATTCCTCCTGCAGAAATTTTGGATGCAGTGCCAGTTGTTTTCATGACCGCTTTGTGCCACTGTTTGAATTTGCAGATTTGTAACAAAAAGGCCAGCAAGGAGTTGGCTCAGCAGATTTCTCAGTAGCTGCCAGACTTACTGTGCCTCTTGAGGTCAGTGGACATGTTTTGTGCCTTCCAGAGGTATCCAACAGTGTTACTGGTGAAGCTAAACCCGGGATCAGTTGGTTGTGCTTTGCTGAGTGGCTTTGTGGGGGTAACGCAGACAGAGGTGGGGAGCTGGGAGAAGTCAGTGTATCCTGGTTTTGTTTAAGGTCAGATTTCAGTCAAAGGAACCTTCTTTGTAGTAACTTCAGAAAGGTGTTTCTAAATTCGCTATGAGTTCATTCTCAGGTTACTAAATCCTTTCCTTGGATATGCCATGAGAAATTTGGATAAGGTGCCAAGGCAGCTGTAATTGTGGTGTGTGTGGCTGGGTGGGGGTGATTTGAGGGAAGCTTCTTGGTCTGGGTGCTCATGGACAAGTGAGTACTTTTGCCAAGGTGTTCAGGTCTGGATGAATTGGTGAGAACGTTCCTGTGATCTTTCATTCCTCCTAATTTTTGTTGAGCTCCAAAATATGCCTGTGTCACCTATTCATTATTATCCTGCCTTAAAACATAGGTGGTCTCTACATTTTACCATGCATTTGAAGCACATTTTTGCATATTATCTTCTATCTTCATTTTGATGTGTTAGAGTGCTTCTGTGGCCTCTGTGCTTAAGAAAGTTAAAAAATCCCTACTGTTCACTTGTGGTTAAAAATGCCCTTCTGTGCCAAAGCTGTGATTGTGGTTTGAGCAGCCCTTGGGGTTCCTTGGGCCTCCCTGTCCATGTGCTGGATGGGGGGATGTTCCACACGAGTTCTTGTGCACATCCAGGCACTCCCAGGTTCCCAGTGCCACTGTTTGGATTTCAGAGCTGTTTTTTTATACTTCAGCTATTATTTTTTTTCTTTCACCCCCCTCAATAAATATGTTAATGTTTTTAGTGCCTGAACTGTTGTCTTCCAATTAATAGGCAATTTTTCCCTTTCTGTGCTTTCTCAAGCATGTAGGGAGATGGAGGGGGTTGTTTAGTAGTCATAAAGCTTCTAGATAATGTGTTATCAATAATTCATTACAGGCCTTGATTTTGCTGAGTAATGTTGTGTTTCTTAAGAACAAAGTAGTGTATGATGCATGTGCAGGCTTGTTGCTGTCAGAGTTCTTGGCTTAAACATCCTTTTGTTCAGAAAGGGGAGAAATGCAGTGTCACTGCTCTGATTCCTCATAGTCACACACAACCCTCTGAGCTCTGTTCCATTCATGTCACTTTGGGGGGAGGGGAAGCTCCTTTGTGGATTGCTGATAACGAGAACCGGCTCCCAGGTAACAAAAGGAACACATTTACAAGTTGGCAAGACCAGCCAGTGGTTCTGAGGTGGGTATTTGCATTAATGGGGGAAACAACTATTTCCTGCATATGTGAAAAGCCAGATGTGCCCACCGAAGGAAAAAGAGCCTTATCGTCAAGGTAGCAGCAGCAGCTCCTCTGGCACATTGTTGACAGAGCAGGTTTTTTATGGTGTGCAGCTCAGGACCGTTTATTGATGCCTGACAGGAGTTAGCACCCTGCTGCAGCACCGGATCCTCCCCGTGCTGAGTACACACAGAAGAGATTAAAGAGCTGTCGGAACATTGGCAACAACCTGAGAGGCAAAAAAATTCATGTCTCAGTATGTCATTTGTTGTAGAGCAGAGGATGACATCAGGGATTTTGTCCCAGGAGCGATAAATGCCACGAAGTATTTGGCTTTTATACCAACATTTTATTTGGCTCAGAATAGATCCACCCACCTTGCTAGTCCAATGGTTTTTCAATATTTATGGGACGTGAGTGGAAATTGTAAATCTGAGGGTCATGTGCATTTGAATCCGAATAAGTTTTAATGGCCCCATCTGTATCCTGAAAGGCATGACTGGAGTAAAATGATTCCAGTTTAAGATTGTTAATAATGGGCTTGTTCAAAGTTGGGTCATCTTTTATGTAAAGCTTTTGAATTGCTGCTGTATGAGCAGGAGCTGGGGCAGAGGAAGGTTTTTATCAGATAACTCACCTGCATTGTGCCTGGTGCTGGGTAAACCAGCGTTGTCCGTGCTGTGAGGTGTTGACCAACTGGACCTGGGACTGAGGTTGGATTTTCAGTGTGGTCCGGCTGTTGATGAGGGCACTGGGAAGTTTCCCCCAGAGCAGACGCCAGTGACATGTAAGCCCTAGTCCAATTTCAGTTCTACTATTCCTCTCATTTTGCCTCAAATATTTTTGGATTATGGGGACGACATGTTAAAAATAGTCCATCGTAAAATCTCATCTGTGTTCGCACATCCGAGAGAGCGATGTTGGGATCCACTTCTGCTGGCACACAGAGGAAGCTTGTGGGGAGCTGGGTTTGCCTTGACAGTGCCCATCAGCCCTGTGCCTGCAGACCCGGGCTCGGGATGAAGGTCCTGCCTGGGAGATGCAGTTGTGTTGTTTACTAATACCAGGTCTGCCAGTGTGTTGTCATAGTGCTTCTCTTCTCCACCAGTAGCAGTTTGATATCATTATCTCCCAGGTCGGTACTGCTGGGGTGCAGCTTCAAGCAGGCTTGATCTTTAACGCAGAGTTTGCTATGACTTAGAGGAATAGGCTTTGAAGTTGTTGATTTGTTCATGGAACAGAATAATCTGTTCCTGGGAATCACCTCATCCAACCCTCTGTTTATCAGTGTCTTTCTCCCATGATGCTGCAGTTCATTTCTAGAGTAGTGCCTGGTACAAGTATTTTGGGCTCGAGTGTAGTTGCTTGTTGACCGAGCTTGTCTACATGTTTCTGCTATGACTAATCAAATATCTGAAAGGTAGACGAGTGGACTGAATGGAGAAAATGCTGTGAGACAATATTGTCTGTATTGACAGAAAACGTGTCATTAGCAGCCAAATCCAAAGCTGTTGAACACAGAGCTCTTTGCATATGATTTTTTAAAATAGCAAGTGGAAAATCAGCCATCAGAGAAGACATATGATGGTAGGTCTGTGAGAGCTGATGCAGAACATAAATGTTCATATTGAGAATATGCAACAACAGTTTTCCCAGAGAGGTTGTGGAGTCTCCCTCACTGGAGCTATTCCAAAACCATGCCACGTGCTGTGGGATGACCCTGCTGGAGCAGGGAGGTGGGACCAGATGACCCACTGTGGAGGTGGGACCAGATGACCGACCCACTGTGGTCCCTTCCAACCTGAGCCAGTCAGAGATCTGTGATTTCTTTCTATCCAGGTGAAAGCCCAGGAGCAGTGTAATCTATGGCAGCATCTCTGCTCGGAGTGTTTTATCTGTAGGTGGCACGTGCTCTTTGTGAATGAGTCTTTCACTGGCAACTGTGCAGCTTCCAAATCTGTCTGTCAAGACAAGTACAGGTATAAAACTAATGCATTGTAAATCTGCTTTCTTTTTTGCAGAAGCAAATGAATCTTGAAGGTTAGACCTCACATACAGATGTCAGTTGCTAGTTATATATACACATATCATTTTTAATCTGTCACGATTCTGGTCTTCTGTCCTGTCATTGTTTCCTTTGTCCTCCACTTTTATGAGTTTGGTTTTTCTCTAGATGGTTAAACTGTTGAAGTGATCTCTCACTGTGTTCAGGGTAATGCTGCAAGGCCAGTAGCCTCAGGTTTTCTTAAAGTCTGGATGAAACTGCTTTGTTTTTCTCTCTCTATGGCAATACCTTAATTCCTTTTTTATCATTCAGATGAATGTATAAAGGCTCAGCATTTATAAATTAGTCTTGGCAACTCCACGTCAATCACAGACCAGCTTGAGCTCATACTTTCTGAAGCTGGTTTACTGTACCAGGCCACAAATGTGTTTTCCAGTGCTGGAAATCCTGTTAGAATTTGAGGAGGCAGATCAGAGGATTACAGGCTTTGTCCTTCTGACACAAAAGCACCTGCTGGGCATGAAGGCAAGCAGGAAATGTCATCTCACCTCATGCTATTTCTGTGGTACAGTGACCTTCAGAGGCTCGGTTTATATGAAGCGATTCCTTCCCCCAATTCCTGCCCAGGGGCAGAGGACCATGGCTAAGGTTTATTTCTGAAGCTTCACAGTGCTGTGAAGGCACTTGCCTATTTTTGTAATGAGTAGGTGGATTTTTTTTTTTTTTTTAATAAACCAAAGCCCACGGATCTGCTTCACTCGATCCTTTGACTTGCATTCCTTGTCGGGTCAGCCAAGCCCCATCTCCCGTGGGAGTGCTGCACCTCCTCCTGTTCTCATGGGCTTTGCCTGGTTCTGCACTGGCTGCCAGGCTCAGCAAGGGCTTTCACTGCAGGGTGTTCTGATGGGCATTTTAACTTCACCTTTGCTCCATGAAGTAGTTCTGATGTCAGTGTCCATGTAGTTTTCACCAGTGTTTGAGGAGGAAACTGTCCCAGTCGTATCATTGCTGCTTTTAAAGCATTTGCAGCATCTGGTAGCTCTGAAGGCAGCGAGTACAGTGGGTGAAACAGAAAATCCAGTGGTGATATCCATGTCCTGTCAGCCCCAAGACTGGAGACAGTTCTCCTTAGTCTTCCCTTGCTGCCAAGAGGACGGGAAATATGTACAGTTACAGTCAATATTTCCAGGTGTGGGTGGTCTCTAAGCTCCCATTACTGCTGAAACATGGTACCAAGCATGGTATTGTGTAGGGGAGTATCAAAGAGAAGAATACCAGAGTTATTTTTCAATCCCATATTTCTGTCTGTGCTGCAGCTGGCTCATCTATCTCCTTGCTCTCCTTCAGCTGTGTCCATGGTGTCCTGCCAAATGAGAGTATTCCCACCCAAAGGTGGAGCCTCTGGAGAAACACAGCCCTGCCTCAACTCTGGGGGCTTTGGGAAAGCACCATCTGCCCGAGGTCAGAGGGATCAGTAGCTCCTGATGTATTTCTCAAACAATAATGAGCCAAACTTCACCTTTCTAAAGCAAGGTCATGGAGACCGTACACTCAAAGGAGATATAAATAAAATAGTGTGTGATTAATGCCATTGTATTCGGGATATGCAGCGTAAGAATATGAAAAAGACACAGCCAGGGATTTAACCCAGTTCCTTCAGAATCTGTGCAGAAAAACTTACTGTAATCAAAATTTATTTTAAGTACAGTTAAAAGTGAAGTTCAGCTTCCTGCAACAAGAAGACCACGTTAAAGTTAACCAGGAGAAAGTTTTATGATGATTCTGAAAAGGTTTTAGGAGAAATTTGTCAGGTTGCAAATTGAAGTCTCCACCCTGTGATGTGTCCAGGACGTGACCCTGTTGACTTTTGGGAGCTGCAGACAGAATAAAGTTCTCCTTGAAATGACCAAACATCTTCCTGGAAGAGCCTTAATTTGACTTCTTTGTCTTTTTTCAGTTTTTCTTGCTTGTAGCCAAACCTGGTCATTAATATTTCATCTGGCACGCAATGCAGTTGTTTCTGGAACGTCTTTTTCTCCTCTTGAACTGAGTGGGGAGCTTATTTGCAGGTCTTGTTTGTGGGTGAAATGCATTTACAAGGATAAAATGTAAAAGAACATTAGCAGGACTTGCAGCTGACCACAAAAGCAAAGGTTTGATGACTGGAGCAAACAAACAGCACTCAGAGGCCTGCTGGGAATACCGACTTTCCGCACAAACATGCTTTTAGCCTCGCTTCAGCCTTATCCCATAATTCATGTTGTCCTGCAGAATGTCATCCTCTGCTGGCAGAAATCAAGATTTTGCTTTTATTCCCTATTTCAACTGCCAGAAGAATTCGACTTTCTGAAAATACCCACCCACTAATGAGCCGGGTGGAATCCCTCGTGGAATGCTGGCTGGAAGTAAGAGATGATTCACATGGGAGGGTGAGGATATGCAGCTTCTGGTACCAAAAAAATGGTGATTCACCAACATTTCAAAGCATTTTTCCTTTGGTTGGGGTTTGTTCTAGCTCGAACTCAGGAGACTTTCAAACAAATTAAACCCTCTGTAAAACTGGGAAGGCAAAAGAGTTTCCTGTGAAACTGTCAATGAGAGGGTTGTAGAGAAGGAAATTATGGAGGAATGGGATGTAATGAGGCAGTTGTGCAGGTTGAAGGAAATGCCAAGTGTGCTGTTATTCCCTGTGCTCTTGAGGGAATCTCTGTTGAGGTGTACATGGTGTACAAAGAGGAAATCTTCAGCCAAGAGTCAGGCTTGGGTGAAGTGGATCTTGGCAGAGAATTAGTTGCCCTGAATTTTCTATGGAATGGTGGTCATTGCCCCCAAAACTTAGAGTGCAGAAATTTTTGGATCTTAAACCCCAAAAAATGGGTAATCAATAATAAATCTATGGTCGCAAAGCGGACCTTTTTAAAGGCTGGCATTCTGAAACTGTTTTCCAGACATAACTGGAGCGATTGGCCCCTTTTGTTGCATTGATCCTGTGTGGTTACATTTCATAAGTGACACAGACATTGTTATGAAAATAGCAGTGGCTGACACTGTGGAAGGAGACTATTACATATAATTTTTTTCCCAAGTCATTCCTTCCAGACTCATCTCTGCCTCACAAATTCAAGGAAATATGGAGGATGACTCCCTGTGCCCTGCAGCTGTCATGGTGTGTTTTGTCTCGATTACACACAGTTGAATTTTGCTGTTGAATTGTGTTTTATCTTAAATTAATCATAGAATCCCAGACAGGTTTGGGTTGGGAGGGACCTTAAAGGCTATCCCATTCCACCCCCTACCATGGGCAGGGACACCTTCCACTATCCCATGTTGCTCCAAGCCCTGTCAACCTGGCCTTGGACACTTCCAGGGATGGGGGGCAGCCACAGCTTTTCTGGGCAACCTGTGGTGGTGCCTCATCACCCTCACGGTGTTTTTCTGTCTCAGCTCATTGTCCTCCTGCATCAGGAATGTGCTTAGATTCATGTTGACCATTACATGGTCAAGCCAGTGTTTTTAATACTGAATTTTTGCTTTAATAAGCAAATGTTGTGGCCTCTCTGGGGCCAGTTTGAATTACTGAAGCTGCAGCTCTATAATTTGTTACCCTTTTTAACTGCCTGACCTTTGCAGCGTGCAGATTAAAATACAAGGTGTAACGTTCTCACCCTGGTACTGAGATGGCAGCACTTAATGGAAAAGGTTGTTGAAAATATTTTGGTTCTTCAGGGCGGCTGGATCTGGGTGAAGCTCTGGCAGGTGATGATTGTTATGCAATTGTACTGGCAGGAGCAATTAGAGGTTTACAAGTGCTTGTAAATGCTGCTATTTATAGGATGGACACTTCATTTAACCAAACTAATCTTTTCTCAGTGGGAGGAAGTGTCAGAGTGGAGAATTTCATCCCTGGGCTGGGATTGGACTGTAGTGTCCAAAAGAACAGTGTCCTTTTTTTAAAAGAAAAGCACTAGAGGCTTCCAAGAGACCTGCACATGGGGAATGGAGAAAGGAGGTTTTAAATTTTGCAGTGCTTTGGAATTTTAATATTAATGATCTGTGAGGCTTTGCAGGTCATATCTGGCTTGTGAGATTTGGAATATGTACTTTTAGTTCTCAACCTCCAGGTTTCGATCATTAAGAAGCGGAACTGAGTTTCTGACTGTAAATCTGGGAAAAGATAACTTGAATGCATTTTGTTTTTACTTTGTGAATGAATTTTTCTGGGGATGTTGTTAAGAATTAGAGCCGGTATGATGGTATTCTTGTTAATCTTTCTCTTTGAGAGACCTCAAATGTCCTCTTAAATACAACTGATGGATCCCATTGCAGTGAATAATAATGTGAATTAGGCTTAAGCCCAAGAATAGAAAAGGCCTGTTTTTTACTGAATTACTTACATGATCTACTTGGTTATAAAAGTTTCAAAAAAGGCTTTTTCCCCTCTCTTTGTATTATTTTGATTGTGCTGTAGTAAGTCATGCTCTTGTCAGTGCTCACACTCGTGGTCAAGTTATTCTGTTCTTCGTACGTGCCCAGTAAGTGATTGGATTAAATAAGAATTAGCAGAGCAGATCCCATCAGCATCTCTCCAAGGGTAGGAACCAGCAGCAGGAGGATTGCTTTGGAGAACTGACAGGGACTGCTGTGGACTGATCCGAGGGTATGGGCAGTGAGGGCAGGAAGGAGAAAAGAGAGAAGAAAACAGTTTTTAAAGACTGAATCATTTACAACAGCGGGGCATCCCTTTTGTAGGAGGGATGAAATAAACCTTGGTTTATGGTCATCTGTTCCCAGTAGCTCCTGTGGCTCATGCCAGGGAAAACCTGTAGGGCAGGGGAATATGGAAGAATCCTGGAATTGCAGAATAGTTTGAGTTGGAAGGAACATGACAGACCACCCTGTTTCAACCTCCCAACCATAGTCATGGGCAAAACTCTTTTTGCAGGAGCTGTTAATAGCTGTAGTTATACAAATCTCTTCCTGTATTTACACAATAAGGGAGCAAGTTTTGTACAGTGGAAGCAGATTTGCTGATAAAGTTGTGTCTAAAGAAGAAGAACTTTGTGTTTGGTAATTTTCTATGGAATATTCTTAGTGCAAACAGCCATGGATATTCACTGCTGGAGCCAGGCTTTCTGCATTGTTTCCATGTAATAAAATGGATCTTTGATTTTTTTTTTTTTTGGTTTTGTGTGTTTGGGTTTTTTTAATTGCAGAGAGATTTTCTTTGTGCAATTTTTATGCTTTCCATCCTTAGAGAAGACAGATGGACTTGTTTATCTGCTGAGAGGTTCAGGGACAGATTATAGATGATTTTGTTTTGTGTCATTTAAAACGTTCTTATTTATGAGCAAGGAAGTAGGCAATAATCACGTGATTCATGGTGGAAAAATTATCTGCAGGCTGCTGCTGTTGTCTTAATAGGCTTAAAGGAATTAGAAGTGATGTAAATAATAGTTGTGTGTGGAGGGTGGGCAAGTGCCAGCGACAAGGGTGTGTTTTGAGTAAAGCCTTTCCCGTGTGATTTTTTACAAAAATAACCCTGTGAAGTGAATAATCCATTTTGATTTCTAATTAAGAATGTTAATATCCTTTGTAATGATAGATCTTTTAATTAAAAATACAAACAACACCTCGGGGCATTAAGATTTAAAGGCTTGGAGGAGCCTGGAGCAGTATTTGCCTGTGCATCTCTATAAAACCCTGTGGTGGCTCAGCTTGGCCCAGGAAAAATCCCAGTTGCAGGTGTTTGGAAGCTGAGGAAGAGGAGCAGCAGAGAAGAGCCATGCCTTGATGTGCCAGGGTTTCTTTTAAAACAGGAAGTATTTCAGAAAGAATTTCGGTGCCATTTATAATTGGATTTGTGTACACAGAACATGCCCCAGCACAGCTGAGGGGAGCGAGGGCACAGCTTGGGCAGCACAGAGAGAAACAGTGCCCAGAACCGGGGACAAGGGGGTTTGGGGGCTCTGGCACACGGGATGGGGACAAGCAGGGGACAGAGGGGCAGCAGGACATGGCAGCAGGGGCAGCTTGGCCCACTGTCCCTGGGCTGAGGAGGTCAGGGAAGGGAACAACAGGTTGTAGCTGACGATGAGGGATTTACAACTGTAGTAGTACGATTACAGTAGTATTACTAAATATTAATAGCATCTGAAATCCTCCTGCAATTACGTTTATGGTTGATCTTTTTAAATTGCCCAAAATTTTGTACATTGCCAGCTTAACTAGAGATATCTTATTAGAGAGAAGTAGGTTTCTCGAAACTGAGATGCTTCGAAAGCAAGACACGATGTCCAGTGTATAGTATATGTGGCATTGATAATATGATTCCTCTTTATCAAATGTACTTTTTGAATCACAGGGACCTTTTAGTTTTCAAAGTTGGGTGATTATTTTTTCCCCCAAATATTTTGTTCTTTTTGGAATACTTGTCTGCTTTGGGCCCTGTATCTGTTACAGGGTGTCTGAATTTAAAACCTGGCAACTGACTTCGGTAGATTATGTAGGGAAAAATGGGGTCCTGTGAAGTTGGAGTGTGATGAAACTTAGGAAGGGGTAAATTGTGGGTTAGGAATGTTGGCTGGAGAAGTGTTGCACACTGTTAGCCAGGATTAGTTCTCTCATTGTATATTCACTGCCCCGCGTTCCGTTGAGGATCAAGTTTTAGTCCATTTAAGAAGCTCTGTGCTCCCTTCTTCTATTCCAAAGAAAAGGAACTACAGAATGATAGGAGGGAACTTATTCTCAGGTACTGCAAGGCAGATGCTGTTTCTACAGCTGGATTTTTCCCTTTGCAGTATTGCCTGTGAGCATTGCCCTCTTCCCAGCAACGATTCTGTTCCCTTCAGGGCACCTCCCAAACCTTTGCATCCTTGGAATGTGAGAGCATTTTAATCGGATTTTGGTGGCATTTCTTAGAATAAGGAATGGGAGAGCGAGGAAGATTCCATGAAGGTCTGTGAGATTGTGGAAGGGACAGATTGATGTGGATAAGCTGCTTGGGTTAGTGGCTATTTCAGAATGGCGAGGTCAGGGATGGCATCGGGGATAAGTGGTTGAGACAGAACTCCAAGTGGATTGGAAGATGAAAGGGAACGGGCAAGGTGAGCGGAGTTCATTTGCCTGCCTGAGAGAGGGAGCACAAACAGGGACAAAAATAAATCCCTGCATTTCAGTGCCAGTGTGGGCTAAGTCTGGTCAAGGGAAGCTGAAGGTGAAATGACCATTTCTGCAAACTGCAGACCCAGGAGGGCAAGATCCTGGTTGGGGTCTTTAATAATCACATGCAGGGAGCTCCATACAGAATCTACAAATAAGTATATTTATATGGTAAATTCACACCAAAATAGGGCTGGTGAGAAGTGTCCAAAAGTGCCCTTGAGACAAAAGGGTAGCAACCTAAAATTGAGCCCCTGCCTACAAAATACTGCATAAATTTCCTAAAAATGAAGAGTATGACATCTTTTAAAGGAAAAAAATCATGTAACCTTACCTAGCCACTTGCATCTACTACAAATTTAAATATATTTTTTATTAGGAAAATTCAGGTTACTTCTTGTAGCTGGAATTCTAATTACTTCAGGTTTTCCCTCAACTCTGCAGTAAGAATTTAATTAGAGCCAAAGCTCTTCTCCTGTGTTTGCTGGCAAAATACTGGAGAAAATTGCTTTGTCATGGTAAAAGTCCCATTTTGATGGAAAATCAGCCGTTTGCAGGTCAGCTGCTCAGGTAGCACCTCACAGACTGCTGTCCCAGAAAGGAGCTTTGCAATAGAAAGTAAATTACAGTAATTGAGATTATAGTAATGCAGAGCTCTGTGTTTAACCAGTGATTGACAGCACTTGGATTTGCAAGCAGTCTCTCTGAAATGTGGTTTTAACTGTGTTCAGATTTAGCATGTCTGCTGTGCAGCCTGAGTTATTCTCCCTTCACCTTTCTGTTACACATTTTAGTGGTATTTTCTTGTTGGTTCTTTAATAACTGTTTGAAAAATAAACATTTTTCTGCTTTATACAGTTCCATCAGGTGACTTTATACTTGGGAACCAGCTTTTTTTTCTTTAAAATGCTCTGGATTTTTGTCTCCATGGCATTACCTGTGTAGGTCTGGGTATGTGCCACACCCGACTCTGAACTCTGTTTATTTGCAGGTGAGGTCTGGGCAGTGTCTCTGCAGTGATTGCCTTTCCTGTCCTTAATGTGACAGAGCTCTTGTCACTATGAGAAGGGATTCGGACCCCATGGGTTGGTTGCAGCAGCAAATGCAAATTATGGTAAGTGGGAGAGTGGGGATTTGTAGGATTATGTTTATTTGCATTGTTTAGTTCTGGGCCTTGGCTATTAGATAACAAATAACACCTTCAGTCACACTAATCCTGATATTTTTGGCAGTTTGAAAGTATACACTCAATGCACCTGGCCAGCTGCTTATGTTGTAAAGAAGAGTTGACATTTCTACATCAATGTGGAATCTTGGAGTGATTTGGGTTGGAAGGAACCTTAAAGCTCATATTGTTCAAATCCTGCCATGAGCAGGGACACCTTCCACCTTCCAGGTTGCTCAAAGCTCCATCCAACATGTCCTTACACACTTTCAGGGATGGGGAGTCCACAAGTTCTCTTGAGACCTCTGCTTCAAAAAAATAAATTAATTCATTTCTTTCTAAGTGTCTCGGCCTTTAAAATGTACTCCACCAATGGGACCTCAGTGCTGTGCAGAGGCTCTTGCAGGATTTGTGATATATTTGGTTGTTGGGCCAAATCAGTGAATAATGGTGTTTCTTGCTGTTTTTTAAAGGAAAAGGAACACTGTGTCTTTCAGCGTGATACACTCTGGAAACAGCATCTCTGAAAGGCACCTTGATATGAGTTTGCTTCCTCTTGAATTTAAATGAGAATGATGATATTTGATCTTCATGCTGACTCTGCATCAATAACTTGCATTTTTCTTTCTTTTTTTTTTTTTTTGCAGACTCTTTTTCCTTGTTGGAGTTTTTCAGTTCTGTTGGATGTGTAATTCCAGCTATGGCAACAAGAGTAGAAATAAACTCTCCTTTGGCGTCTTTGACGGCAGTCCCTGACCTGACTGAGCTCCGGAGCGAGGACAAGGCGCAGCGTGTGTACGTCAGCGTGCTTTCGGATGCGAGCAACAAGGCCAAGGAGGCTCCAGCATCCCTGACTCTCGAAGAGAACAAGAAGTTTGGGAGTTCCTTGAGATCCGCAACGATGCCGTCGCTGGGATCGAGGCCAAGGCTTTTCCCAAAGCCCTTTTCTAAAGAGAAGCCTCCAGAGGCTTTTGCGAATGTTAAGCCCCCTGTCCCAGCTTTCAGATCCAGCGGTCGGATCAGAACGGCCACTGAGGAAACGTCATCTGTGAAGGTGTTCAGTGGAAATGTTCCTCCGTTAGTAGATCAGAAGGTGATCGAAACTGAAAATCAGGCTGACAGTGACGTGGTCACAAACATGACTTTCTACACTGGGCCCAGTGCCAACACGGTCATTCTGTTTGAGCCAGCGGGGCCAGAGCAGGCCAAGGTCAGCCTGGCCCAGGAGAAGAGGGCTCAGGACCGCAGAGGATTTGCTGCTCTGCAGACAAAGGACCTTCAGTGCAGTGTGAAGCTGGAGAAACCATCTGAGACATCCAGGAACCCTGAAGGATCTATCCATAGGCAGATGTCGTTTTCCTCCAGTCTCAGACCTGTCTCTTGGAACTCCCTCAAAACTGGGGAAAAAAAAGATGCCCGTGAAGTTCACCCAGGGGAGAAAAACAGTGATGATGCAAATAATCTCAACAATAAAGTTGATTTCTCTATTGATGTCCAGCAAAGGGCAAAACATAGACCAGTGTCTGCTATTTTTCTGGAATCCTTACGAGATCAAAAGCATCATGCTGCGGAAGCTTCTGAGGAAAAATCTCCCCCGGAGAAATCTGGGGTTAGAAAACCAAGGCCTTTGTCCATGGACCTGACGGCCAAGTTTGAACATAAAGATCTTTCTTCTTGCAAGAAGACTTGTTCATCCCATGAAAGCAAGGAAAACGTATCCATAATTACTTTTACTGATGTGGGTTGTCATGATCAGTCTGAAATGGGGCCAAAATCTGAAGAAACTGAATTTAATAAAAGCAGTTCTTCTAAGACAAATTTGAAATGCAGTAGTCAGGACATTGGCATTCTAAGTAATGGGAAATACACGTGGGAAACGAAACTTAAATCTAAAAGTGAACAAATTGAGACAAACCCAGAAATAACTACTAACTTGCACAGTTCTGAAAGGAGCCCTGAAACAACCAGTGAAAGCAGAACTAATAAGGGGGGGAAAAGAGCAGATCAGAAGGAAACGTACACGTTTCTAGACTGTGAAAGCCCTGCACCTTCCTCAGAAAAAGAGAGTAATATCTTAAGAGGAAGTGTCAAAAAACACATTAGTTTGTTTACTTCAGAAAATCCCGGTCCCGCAGTGGATACGGAGCCTCTCCCAGCAAGTGCCGAGAAGGAGAACAGGTGTGTGACCATCCAGCAGAGAATCAAGGAGCTGACAGCAGAAAACGCCGACGTTAAGGGGGGGAACCTGCGCAGGTCACCGCAGTCACGGCCGCTCTCCGCCGACCTCACAAAGCTGTAAGTTGCAGAGAAGTTCTGTTTAATCCTCTTAACTTCGTGTCGTTCAGTAAAACTTGCTCTCTCAGTCCAGTAAAATAGCTGATCATTTGGCTTCCACTGAATGTAGTTCTTCATGCTGTTATTCTTGAGCCCCTTTCCTGCCTTTTCGTACCCGAAAAGAGAGAAAAATTAATGAAGTATGCTCTGATAACTAAAAGAAATAAATAAATCTGCCAATACTGTGGCCTTTGCATGCAGCTGTAACTGTAGATCCATGATTAACATTTCCTGCATTTTACAATCTTGAGGTGAGCCTGTGGATTGCCAGCTCATGGACTGGGAAGAAGGCAAAAGAATGGTCCTCCTGGCAGCGGTATGGGGAGTCAGGATTTCAGGCAGGCAGGAGTCTGATTTCACTGTTGGCATCAAAATAGACAAATTTAACTGAGGCATGAGATTAACATCTCTTTTCACAGAATCACTGAGGTTGGAAAAGACCTCCAAGATCATCAAGTCCAACCGTTCACTGATCACCACCTTGTCAACAAGAGGTGCTATAGTTCATTATGTATCTCTGAATCTTCTACTATAAAATAGGCTGCATAACTAACAGCTTTTTGGGAAACAACAATCCTTCGGTCTAGATACAATTAAACCAGCAAATACAGTAACTTTCTATGAAACAATGATGTTTCTCCATTAAGAAATGAAATTTGTTGGAGAGTTTCTACCAGTCTGCTTTGGTGAGCAGTGAACCTGCTTACTGACTAACTGGACTAAAGAAGTAATAAGTTTTTTGCTTTAGGTTTTCAAGTCCAACATCAAGCAGTGAAGCAAAGCCTGAGAAACCTGCTGAAGCCAGAACTGACCCTACCCATGAAACGCGGGAAAATCCAAAAGTAAGGAAGTGGCACAGCGAGTGGGCTCCAGCTGGGATTGCACTGGGAGGGCAGTGAGTGCTGTCCTGTTCTGTGTGACTTTTAAATGGGTATTGAGAGTTTTATTGCTGACACAATCCCAGTGGGTTTACTGGTGTGAGTCTGTCTTTAGGACGCACCAATAAAGTAGAGGAGTATCATGTTTGCTGAGCTGGTAAAGTTCATTGTGCACACTGCTAAATGTATGATTGGTATGGAGGGAGAAGGATTTTATGTGCTATTCTTAAAGAATTCTAACACGTGAAACCACGCAGTGAATCACCTGTGGCTGTGGTGGGTTTGTGCTGTGATTATTCTTTATTTTCTCCAAGCAGAGCATTAGGATTGTGCATTCCTACATCCTAGTCACAGCTCCTGATTAATCACAGCCTGGACCTTGCGTGTCAGTCTCCTCAACAACAATAACTTGAGCAGTTTAGACAATAGAGTGTTCCAGGGAAAGTGATGATTTGCTGTGGAAGCTTTAGGCTCTCTTTGTTTCTAAGCAACACCTCGGTGTTTCAAAACAGAACTTCTCTGCTGACACTTTTTAGCAGAGGAGATTTAAAGTAGTTTAAGGTTGTTTTGTTGTGAGTTCTCGTGACTGTGCTTTTTTCCTGTCTAAGATAGGAATATATGGTAAGGAAACTAGGAGCTACAGGTGCAAAGTTTCTGTAGCTTAGTGTTATTTTCAAGAAGAGCAATTTTTTTTTTAAAAGGAAATCTTTCATTAATGAAAGACAAGAAAGTAGGATTAAAAAAATTCCCCTGAATTCCTAGAATAATATAGGTCAGACTTAGAAATCTTTATAAATGTCTTCAGTGTTAATTTTCTGACATTCTTCAGCTTTTTTAAGAGAATCTGGAGTCAACTCCAAGTTTTAAATTTTAAACTTGAAAAGAACATTGAACTCTTGTAAGACCTCCAGTGTTCTTTGATTCCCTGTGTTGCACAGAGTAGTTGCAAGTAAGTTTTACCATAAACTTTATTGCACATCTTTGAATAAACTCTCTTAACTGTTGGATTTTCTCATTCCAGAGTAAGGAGCTGAAGGTTGCACAAGGCACAGATTTCACAGAAGCACATGTTCCTGGGAAGCCTTGGAAATCCCGGCACATTTCAAAGATAACCAATACACCTGATCAGCTAGAGAGGAAAGGAAGCTTCCTTGGGGATGCTCAGCATTTCTCTCAGCAAAGTGAAAGTTCTGTCTTGTTCACAAGCAGTTTGGAAAAAAAATTAAACCCAGCACTTCTGGAAAAGCCCTTCATTAAAACTGTCCGAGCCACCATGTTTGAGCACAATGTGCAGAGACACAGCGTTGCTGTTGAGCACTCTGGGGCTGATGCTGCACTGAAAAGGAACCAGGAGCCTGAGGCAAAGCAAGACGTGGTGGTTTTGGGGCCCAGCAGACGATCGTGGATGGGAGAAGGGGAGGAAACTACCACTGCAAAGAAGGAGCATTACAAGCCATCTGATTCATCCAAACACGCAGCAGATGCAGAGAAAAGTGGCAAACCAGCTTGTTCAAGTGAAGACAAGAAAATGATTCTCTTAGAAAAATCGTCGGTTGAGAAAAGTGAAAAACCCACTGCTAAAAATGCAGAAGAGTCTCTAATTTACCAACGAATAGAGCCCAGGTATGAAGTCTTTCAGACGTGTGGGGAAAGGGCTCTTAGTGAAGCCATCACAATGGCTCCTGAGAAAAAGGCCATGACACTCAGAGCTAGAAAATCATCTGTGAAAGAGAATAAAACTGATGAGGATGTTGGACACACGGGGCAGTCAGTGAGGGCAAGTAGTCACAGTCTCTGCTTGAAAGAAGATACTGTTATTTCAGAAGCTAGAGAGGTAAAAGTTCTTACAAGCAAGGCTGTGTTGAGAGAACCTAATGATTTTCTCTCCAGTGAATGCACTTTACCTGAACAGAAAAAGGACTCTGATAAAACAGAACCTGATTCGCTGTTAATAGTAACTGAGAAAATACCTTATTCCACAAACAAAAGTAAAGTTTTAGGAATTAATGAGAAAATAAACAAGCTACATTCTGAAATTAGAAGTGATAAGAGTGAAGTCTCTTCCATAGATAAAGCAGAGAAGTCTAATGTGGTGAAATGCTCTTCTGAGAAAAGGAGTTTTCGGGCAGGTGGGACAGGCATTTATGAATTCAGAACCAACCTGGATCGTGAAGTTGTTTCAACAAGTGCGAGTAAACATGGGGCCCATTCTTCCTCAGGGCTTTCAGCTGGACAATTTTTTAAACCTTCCACTAGCCACCATTCTAATGCACAAGTACAAACCATAAATAAAGAGGAATCTGGGTCCTTTGGGTTAAGGAAAAGTCTGGACTTTAATTTCAAAGAGCGAGACTTTAGCTTGGCCAGTGCAGCTCCTGAAAACAGTGAAAAACTCAGAGTAACAGATCCAGAAGAGAAAGTCAGGAGAAGCAGAAGTAGTGTTTCTGACTTGAAGATTTCTGAAAGGTGGAGGAGGAGGACCTTGCCTCAGGAGTCAGCCAAGGCAGAAGAAGTTGTGTGGCTCACTCCTGAAAATATCAAGAGGCTGAGTCGGACAGATTTATTGCAGTTGGATGAGGATTCACTTAAAAAGAGAAACAAAAATATCAAAGAAGGGCTGGAAGGGAGTGAGGCAAACCAGGCTGTTCTTGGCAGTTCTGATGATTACTTGAAACATCAGAGTTCTGTCTTCGAGCCAAAGGCAACTTTTTTTGCAGTGACTTATCAGATTCCTGGTATCAAAAAAGAGAAAAGCTTTGTTGGTGCTCCTAGTGCAAGTGAAATTAATACAGTTTCCAGTCCAAGTGGGGGAGCAGCAATTAATCTGGACCCTGTTTTTCCAGGAAGGTCCAAACCGGTATTGCAGCAACCAAATAAAAATGTGATGAGTACAACTTGTAGAGAGGACTCCCGGGAAGTGCATATTAGCAAGGATTGGGTCAAGGAAGACAACAAAGATGCTGTTTTATCCAAAAATGTTGCATTTGGTAATTTTCATATGTCTCGGAAGGATAACCAACAGCATCCTGAAAAAGGTCCGGATCATTCTAAAGAGAAAATTATAGATGTTGATGCTTTCCTGTTAAAACAGAACCTGGAAAACACAGTTCAAATTGATCTCAAAAGCAGCAGAAGGAAAGTCTCCTCTTCCTATGAACCCCGGTCCCCCCCATGTTCAGCACAGCTATGTAAAGACACTGAACCAGGCCCCCAGAAAAGGAGTGAAAATAATCCTGATTTACCTGTCAGGAGGGCTGAGGATAGTTACAGATCCCAAATTCTCGATATTGATGCACTTATGGCAGAATATAAAGAAGAGTCAGCCAAGGCCAGTAAAGTTCAAGATAAGCTCTCTGAAGATCTCAGCTCATTGAGTAGGGAGAAATCAAAGAACAAAAGAAATGTGTCTGATAGGACGAGTCTTTCCTACAGCTGGAACGAGTGGAAGAGTAGATCAGATCACTCTTCTGTTAATAACAAAGCAGGTGAGTGTGTAGAAGAGCAGCACAGGCCAGAGAAACTAATTCTAAATGAAAAGAGCAAAGAGAAACTGGAATTACGTAGCCCTGACTTTGATAAACTGAAGTCCAAAGACAGAAAGTTCAGCCCTCCTTACTGGGGAAACCCCAGCATCTTCTTCTCAGAAAAGTTTGTAAATTCATCTGTGGAATTCAGTAGGAAGAAAACTTTCATCGTTGATGAGGACGAGGAAGTGAATTTAACCTCCAGGAATCAGAGTCCAAAATTCGTAATTGAGAAGGTGCAGCCTGTAAACGTAGTGGGGACAGACCAGAGGCTGGAAGCCAATTTTGCTTCCAAGTTGTCCATAAAGGCAGATGATGGGCTTTTACAGAAGAGGTTGGTGACAAAAGAACAGTTCTTGGAGGTGTCTCCAGAGGGTGACTGGAGCAAAAACGTAGTGAGGAGCTCCACAGTGAGGAGCAAAGACAACGCAAATAAGGCGACATGTGAGAGCGACTCTTCCAGTGTGAAGATTAAAACTGATTGGAGGAGCTACACGTCTGGTTTTGGGACGGCACCCCCGGATTTGAGACGATCCTACTCGGAAAAATGCCGCCAAGGAAGAGACAGTCTGCCACTGATGCAGGAGGTGAGGGGAAGGAAGGATCTACATCAGTCCAGGCAGAGCTTCCCCCTGGAAAGTGTGGATCATGGGTGGAAACACAAGGTGTCAACTCCGTCAGAACTGTTCTTCCATGAAGATAAAAAGGTATTTCCAAATGGTGTCAAAGTGTTTCCTGTAACTGAAACTGAACTTTATTTATTAAAGCCTTTCTTGTGTCTCATACCACTTTTCAGCACCAGCTGTGACTCTGCAGCAAGGGAGCAGGTTCATACTTTTCACTAGAGTTCATTTCCTTTTGGGTTCTGTTTTCTTGAGGAATGTGTGTTGTATTAAATGGCCAGATTTTTGGTGTAAGTCTATAAATATTTATTGATGTTTCCATGGAAAGCTTGAAAAAGCTTTAAAACGTGTGTTTATTATATTATTAATGCTATGAACCTGGGATGTTAAATTGTTAACTCTCCAATTTTATATTTACTTGAAAAGAAGTTATTTCATTTATTTTATAAGTTGTCAGCAGTGATCTTTTTGGACCTCCCTTTGTTTTTGTTTTTTTTGTCTTTTTCTGAATGAAGCAAATATTATTTTGTCTGTGGAACTCCACTGCTGATAGTGACTTTGGTGAGAGGCAAGAGATTCCCTTATCACAGTGACAATGTGAATGCAATCCAAAGGTTGGACGTGATGAACTTTTCCAACCTTAATAATTCTGTGATTAAAGCATAGGATGTTCATGGCTATATATCTGACAGCATTCACAACTGCATTTTACAGGCTTCTAGGAAAGAGTGGACCAAGCAGAGTTCAGACAAAACAGAGGGAACAGACTTTTCCTCAGTGTCTGCCCAGAGGAGCCGCCACAGTTTCTATAAGGAGAGAAGAGTGGATTTCGGGACGGTAGGTGATCTTGGAGGAGGTTTTTGGGAGGGATGAGGGAGGTGCAGCTGTTTCCCTTCTTGCAAAGGCCTGTGACAGAAAGTGTGTGTGCCTGGCAGAGATGCACTTGCTGGGGAGTTGAAGTAGCAAGAGGGTGCTCCTCCTTGGGATCCCACTGCTCCCTGCCAACCCTTCACACGCAAAACATCAGCCATGTAGCTTGTTCATTTTGCTTCCTAAGTGAGGAATTTTCACCCTGAACTCTTAAGAACTCTCTAGAGCATTGTGCTTTTTTGTTGGTTTCTCAGATATTGAAAATGACTTGATTTCAGATTTTTATTTCTGGAAAATTGTGCAGACAAACAGAACCGTGTCAGTGCCTGAGAAATGGAGGGGTTTAATTTTCTTTCTGTAGGCAACACACAGAGAAGTGTTTCTGTGAAGGATCACAGCTGACATTTTGGGTAGTCTGATGTGTCTCTAATACACATAATTTTGGGGTGAATTCCCACTTACCGTTGTTGGGTGATACTCTCAGAAGGATGTCCTGACTTTAGCCCACAGATAAATCTATGTTGGGAGATAGCACCCTCCATCCAGCTGTTGTCCTGAAATAACAAAACAAAGGTCTGGATGTTCCAAAAAATACATGATAAATGAAATACCAACATTTTATGAGGGAAATAAAGGACCTGAAAAGGGGAGACTGAAGGGTGTTGCCACTCTGACTGTACCAAGGTCAACCCTCCCCTGTCCTCTCTCTCTGGCAGCATATTGTGTGGTGAGGAGCTGCACTGCCCTCTGCAGAGGCCCTGTTCTGTCATTACTCACTCTGTTTGCAGCCCTTTACCAGAGAGCACACAAAAAGATAAAAAAAGAGAGGGACTGAGTTCTCTTTTCTAGTAGAGAAAAAGCAAGGACCCAAACCTATGAGGATTTTATAAAAAAGTCTCCTAATAGGGGTTTTGGAAACAGGCTCATTTTGTTCTTCAGTTCTAGTCTTAAAACTTCATGGAAGGTATGCAAAGGCTGATGACCCCTTCTCTTTTCCATTCCTAGCGTGGGCTTCATCTAAGGAGGAGTTTGGGTTATTTACAGAATTGGCAGTTATCATTTAATTCCTAGAAGTTGTTACATGCCATCAGCTTATGGTGCAAATGTGTAAAGGTGTCATTGGCAAGGTAGGATATGTGGGAGAGAAGTGCTGTCAGAAGGAGTGCTGGGATAACTGAACTGTTCAGGTGCTGTACTGGAATAAATATGACTGTTATTCTCCAACTTGGTGGTTAACTGGGAGGTTACTCAGAATAATCCTTTAACTTCACCAAATGTAGCCTGAGACAGGAAAGGAAGGTGGGAAAGGAAGGCTCAGCCCCAGGAAAATAGAAAATTCTTCCGTGTGTGGCACCCCCTGGAATTCAGTAGGCTCTGAATGCTTTACTCCTCTGTGTTGCTTTATAAAGCCTCACAGGGTGTGTTTGGTGTGCAGTGCCCTGGCAGCCAAAGGGGAGCTTGGTCCTCCTGTGTGTGAAGTGTGAGCGAGAAGGTGCGTGGAAGGGGCTTTTACCTGCGTTTGGGAGGTGGAAAACTCACCACACTCGTGTCTTCCTAAGCCCCACACAGATACCACAGCAGATTATGTAAAACCAAACCATTTCTTGTGCACAAAGGTTATGCCTTCGTTACATTTGGAGAAAATACGGACTTTGGGCGTGGAGTCGCTGTTTCAGCAGCACGTTCCAACACTCCCCTCTGGTGGAGAGACACATCGCAGTGCATGTGAGGTGGAAGAACACGAGGGGTCAGGAATGAGCCACGGCAGAGTCACAGTTAAATCACGTATTTCCTCGGAATTTGCACACGATCTCTGTTTCCTCTGGTGCCCTTGTAAAGGAGGATTAGATGGAAACGTGACATAGTGCTGCCGTTTGGTTTGAGTGGTTTCTGGTCTGTGCAGCTGGGAAGTTATTTTTCTTGTGACATAGTAACAAAAAGTATTCTGCAGTACATACTCTTGGTTGCTCAGGATATTGATATTTGTTCGAGTGGGACTGAGAGCTCAAAGCGACAAGTGTTATTGTAGAATGAATGATTCACTTTGATTCACATTCACCACTGAAGCAGTGTGATAATGATATTCTTTGGTATTTGACAAACCAGCTTACGTGAATATCCATTTGTTGCATTATTCCCCATTATGCCCCATAATTGCTGTATTTATGATAACAAACAACTGCTTGAATGACATTTGCCAGGACAGCTAATGAACGAGGTTCTTATGGTTTTATATGGAAGCAAGGAGCAGTAGTATCATTTTACCTCTGGAGAAGTAATTTCTTTATGATGATATTCCAGGGATTCTACTGTAATTAGGTTGTTTTTCAAAACATTACAAAGGACAGCTTTGAAATCAAACCATTACAGTATATTTGACAATATGGGATTAGTGTTTCAAATTGCAAAGGATGATACTCTTGAGATTTAACACTCATCTAAATTGCATTTTTTAGCTGCTTTGAGTTAAAAAACAGAGTAATGCTTTTATAAAAATTCCTGTATCACTGCTAGGCTTACATCATGTCATCATCTGTGGTTTTACTATGGGTGGTACTTGTCTCTCTGTGTTTTAGCCCTTCTGCAGCACAGTGTAGATGTAAAAATGAAGTTGTTTTCATGTTTGCTCTGAACAGAGTGGGAGTTTTATCTCACTGAATCAACTCCACATCTCAGACCCTGTAGCAGGCAGAGCTCACCTGCACAGGTCGGGGCCTCGGACTGTTGTGGGGGTCTTTTCTTTTAGAGCTGGAATGCAGGTGGAGAGATAGATGTAACCACCTGCAGCATCCAAACCCTCTCTGGTTTGTAGCTGTGGTTGGACACTTGGAGCTGCCCAGGAAGGCTCTGTCCCTGCAGCGTGTCAGGGACAAGCCCTGGGAGTTCAGGAGGTGTTAACAAGTATTGAATGTCCTGAACTGCAGTGATCCCATCACAGCTGACACAGGGCTTTAACCTTCTGACGTTCAGTCACAAACCTCAATTCCTGATTGAGTCATCAAGGCTGATAGAAGTCTTGGGAACTAAAACCTGAGGAATGTGTGCTGGGACTCATCCTCCAAATACAGTAGCTGTGGTTGTGCTGGGAGGACACCTTCAGCTGGAAACGGAGCAGCTTTAGAGCAGCTGTGGGTTATAACCAACATTGCTGCTTTGGGGAGTTAGAAAAGAGCACTCTGCTACTAAAACTGATGTGGACATGAATTATTTGGAAGTCTCTCCTCATATTATTTATTTATTTTACATTAAACTTTGAGGGGGTTTGTCCTTTGGGGAGGAAAATCTCTCTACTGGTCTCCACAGAAAGAGGCATTTATTTAAGACTGTGATGTGTGGGTGGAGGAGGGTTTGTTGAAGAAAGTCATGAGCTGACTCTTAAAATATTTTGGAAATTAACTGCAAGCGAGAGAAGATAAATATTTTATAAACATATGCAGATGAATTTATAGTTTGGCTGTCGCAGTTCACCAGTTGTTTCCAGTTCTGCCCGTGACAAGTCTTTCTCCTGCCCACTGAAAACCAAACCTTCTCTTTTTTGCATTCTGTATAGCCTCTAATATTGCAGCTTTGCTCCTTCCCAGGTGGAAATGGGATGTACTGAAACCCATCATGTATGAGTTGCTACCCAAAAACTGACTGAGCCTGGAAGAAAATCAACATAATTTGTCAGCACTGCAGGATCTTATGGGCGGTGATTAGAAAATGAGGAGTATTTTTCTCAAAGTACCAAAATTTCAAGGAAAGCAGGCTGCAGCATCCTGGAAGCTGTTTTGTGTCACCTCTATCTTGTCCCTCCCAGGGAAAGTTGAGAGCTGGAGGAGTGCTATGAGGGGACAGGCAGTTGGGACGTGAGTGCTGGGAGGGGACAGGCAGTGGGGCCCTCTGTGATGGGCTCCTGGCACTTACCTTTCTTTTTCCCATCAAAAAAAGGACATAGGTAAAAAAAGCAGTGTTACAGTTCCCATTTCTGCTCTTCACAAACCACCCACAGCTGATGTCCATCAACTCCACCATTTCCTATTTGTAAACCCAGCCCGAGGAGGTGGTTAAAACTCGTCTGCCTGGGTTTTCTTCCTTTTTTGGCAGTTTTCATTTGCTGGGAACATTCCAGGGGTGTATAAAAAGCCACTTTGTTGTGTCTGTTTCTTCTCGTTCACAAAAGACATTTTTATGTTAAAAGAGCATAAAAGCAGGAGCTTTTCTTGCACGTGTGGGTTTTTCTTGTACATCACCGAAAAACAAGGTCAGCGAGCGGCCCCGATGGCGTTAAGAGTGTTTCATAACCAACCCTGCAAACCAAGGGGGTTTAGAGCTTCTCTTTCCTTCTGAAGGGCTTTTTACTGCAAAACCCAAAGTCCTGTCACTAATTCTAGCCTTACCCATTCCGGATTATGGGGATGGGAGCACTGGGAGCACTCAGATGCTCGATAATAAGTGGGTGAGTCACGTGCTGCCGGTGGCTCAGCGACTGCTTCTGAGTAGCCCCAGAATGTGTTAAAGGCGCCGAGCCCGCGGTGACGTGGGGCCCACAGACACACACGGTACATTATTCATGTTGCTTTTAATTGCTCCAGTCTGCTTTTAAGTTGTGCTGGAGGCGGGGAGAGCAGGGAGGCTGCCTGGAGCGGGGATGGCTTTGCGTTAACTCGGCGCTCTGAAAATGGAGTATTATTACTGTCCCCGGCTGCTGAAGTTCCTGCAGTACCTGTGGGTAAGTGTGCTCTTAATGGCACTCTGCTTCCTGAGCTGGGTGTTCCCAGAAATCCTGGGAATGTTCATATGTAGGGAAGGCTTTACTTGGCAGTTCTTTTCTGAGTAGTAACATGAAACTTGGTATTTATTTAAGAAGGGCTATTTTATCTTTAATACTCATTTCAAACTTCAGACTACTCGAATGTGCCTCAGATAACCCTCTTGGGAGTAAAAATCTTCCTTGTTAATCCCTATCCATGGGAATTGTAGTTCAGCTTGCTGTATATTAGGAATATTCTTCCCTCATTGTGTCAAAGGTCTCTCTGGCCTCCAGGGCTGCTACCCTAGGACTGTCCTGCCCTGCTGCTGCCTCCAGCCACCGCCTGCTATTCCAGTAAAAGGACCTGTGCTCTTGGCTTTGGGAGGGTGTAATTGTACAATTCCTTCCTCCTTTTTAATTTGACTGTTCATAGGTTTTGATGTCTCGGTGATCACTTCCTCTTCAAACACTCTTCAGAGCTCTCTGTCATGAAAAGCTCTTTTTAACAGGCTGCTCTGACAGTGCTGCCCTGCCAGCTCTGCACAGTGACTGCTGTGTGTCTGAAATTTTCACATTTATAAAACATAAATTGGATTTGTAAAGCCTTTATGAATAGGTACTATATTGCTTTGAACTAATTACTTAATATTTTAATTTCTCCTGTACTAATCAAAGATCAGTTTTCATTTGTTTGTTGTAGCTTGCGATTAATCTCAACTTTTTCAGCTGTAAATTCAGTGTGTAATCAGGACTGACACCGAACCTTTTCCTGTCAGCTGTTTGCTGTTGCATTTTGAAAATCTAGTAAGAGATTCCTTCCCTCACATTGAGTTTTATACCTTGTGCTTTGATCAGGTGTGAGGTGAGATTGCCTACTGCAAATTTCTGGCTGCTGGGAGAGGATAGTGAAGAACCTCCTGTTGGAGACTGTAGTAGTGTAAAGCATAGAAGTGTTTGGACATTGTTTTTTTTTTTGAGCAGCTAGATTTTAGGAGATGAGCTTTCTTTAAATTGCATACTAAACAATTAGTCATTAGTGTGATGAGGGGGTGGATGTTCATCGTGCTTTGCCAGTGTGAGAAGTCTGAAAGGGCTCTCTCCCTGCTCTTGCTTTTACATGTGATTTTCCATAAGGCCAGGGAAAAACCCCAAATCAGCCCAAACTTTGGATCAGTCCAGAAGGTCCCTGGGATGGTGGGATCTAATATTGTGCATTTCTAGTCTGTAACAGAACAGGTATGTTGTATTTTCTGGGTGTATATTCCATTTTAGAGGCCTTGAAGTATTCCTTAGGTGCTGTCATTCGTGCACACTCTCTTGATACGTTGCAAGGAAATACTGGAAAGGAAGTTGTGATATTCATGTTATTAAAAAAGAAATTTAAGGGACAAGCACAGTTGTGCCTTCTGTCACTTTCTGTGCTGCTGTTGCAGCTGAAGGAGATATTTATCAGTTCTCTCTACTTACAACCAAGGGTAACCAGAGATGTTGGGGTTGGTTGTCAAGTGTTATTTAATCTGTCTTGGGGAGCTAAGATGCTTTATTCATTAGGCAAACGTACCTGGAGAAGCTGTAACTCTTAATTAAAAAATATTTTAATGATAATCTATTTTTAAAGCTACTTGAGTTACTGGTAGGTTGCATCCTCTCTGCTGTATTTGTTTTACTTCTGCAGTGGTGGGGTTGTTGGCCATCACTGGACCCACTCAGTGCCAGCTCTCTCCTCATTCTTTGCTGATTCCTCTTCTAATCTTGAAACAGGATGTGTCTTATTGTGACAAATAGTATTTCCTGAGCACAGCAGAGTTTGTGGTCTGCCCAAGTCCATGTGAAATGGTGACTGACGACCAAGAAGTCTGGGCCCTGTGTCCTCTGGGTGAGTGACAGCTCTTGAGTTTCTGAGAAGTGTCTTTGTGTGCAGCAAAATGTTTTGTTCCACGGGTTGTATTAGATGTCCAGTAACTGAACCTTGAGCTCCCTTTTCAGTTTGAGTGTAATAATGAGAAGAGGAGCAAGTTTATCAAACCTGGATCATTTACACTCCTAACAAGGTGTCCTGCAAGGCTTGGAAATAAGGTTCCTTCTTGGCTGGTGTTTTGTGTAGCCCAGTGCATCACACTAACACAGGAATTACTGAGGGTCAGGTTCCTTGGGAAGTCTGAAGAGTGGACTTCTGATGGCAGAAGATGGACTAAGGAGAGCTAGTGTTGCTGCAGCTGTGCCAAGTAGCAGAAAGCCAGAACAGTGAGAGACGAAAGCCAAGAGTGCAGGTGGACCTTGGGGATTGCAGCATAAGCTTTTAGGAGCTTCTAGGAGGGCTCTTTGAGAATCATAGAATCATAATCATAGAATGATTTGGGTTAGAAGGGACCTTAAAGCCCATCTCATTCCACCCCTGGCCTTGGCCAGGGACACCTTCCACTATCCCAGGTTGCTCCAAGCCCCATCCCACCTGGCCTTGAACACTTCCAGGGATGGGGCAGCCACAGCTTCTCTGGGCAACCTGTGCCAGGGCCTCACCACCCTCACAGGGAAGAATTTCTTCTTAGTATTCCATCTAACCCTGCCCTCTGTCAGTTTGAAGCCATTCCCCCTTGTCCTGGCACTCCAGGCCTTTGTCTCTCTCCATCTTCCTTGCAGGCTCCCTTCAGGTACTGAAAGCTCTGTGTTCCACGTCATTGCTTCCTTCTTTGCTCTGCCATGTCCTTCCTGCTGCTATCTTTTCATCATCTCTAATTGATTAATTATTGTAATTATGTATTTCAGCAGCAGTCTTGCAGTGACCATGTGTTGTTGTTTATTATGTTCGAGTATTTTCCAGGGAGCATGGGGTATCCATCATCTCTTTTTCAGCTGGTGAGGAGCTTTGCTGCAGCTGATATAAGACATCTTTAGGTCTGACTTGCACAGTAAGTCCTTTTAAGTGCAGTTCAATGGTCTTGTCCAGCTGCTTGCATCAGTCACACTGTCAGACTGGTTGTGCCAGGTGTGCAGCCACAGCACTGGGGTTTCCTGTTCCAGCACCCTTTGACCAATAACCAACTCTTTTGGCTTCCTTGTGGACACAGCCACTAGTGGAGTGCTCTTGGTTGGTTCTGCTCCTGCCCTTGGCCATTTCAGTTGCCACCAGTTCTTACTCTGCCCCAGGGCATTTTGTGGGATGGGGACTCCACCCCCTCCCTGGGCAGCCCTTTCTAATGCCTGACAAACAGACAGTTTCATTAATTCAGCTGAGTGCGACAGGAAAAGCACTTAGGACGGCTAAGTGGCTGAAGATGCCTTGAGAACATGAAACCATTATGGTCCAAGAGTGACCTTGGCTCCATTTTAACAAAGTGAAGGTGTGAAAAGCCTGTGGGAGACCAGTTAGGAGCAGAAAAACTGTCCTCAGTTCTGTAAGTCTGTGTTACATGTACATGATCTGTGACACACAGTTGATGTGACAGTGGGCTCTGGATTCATTGCTCAGTCTTGGTCTTCTGGTGTGGACGTGGTGCTGGGTCTCCTCACCATGCTGGTACCATTCTTGACGAGTTATTTTTTCTCAGTCTGACACTTGTCTTTGTTCAAACAGAAAGAAATGCTGCATCCTGAAAGCACTGAAAGAAAATGGCATGTTTTAAATAAAATGTTACCCTGCAGCGCTGCGAGGGTTTAAAAAGACCTTATTCTTTATTGGCAGTCATTAAAGAAAAATTACAAAATCAAAAGAAAATGGTAGTATTTAAGAAAGAGGCAAGATTTAAAATTTGTTTTGACAGGATATTAGTTGCTACCTTTAAAGAGTGGTTTTGATACCTTTCATCAGGTGACTGTGAAGGAAGTGGCAGCTGGTTAATAAACCACTGCTGTGACATGTCACTGTGACAGAGTTTGGGCGAGTGATGGAAGGAAACCGTAACCATCAGCCTGCAGCCACGGGGGGGGGTCATCCCTGCTCTGGGGGGGTCATCCCTGCTCTGGGGGGGTCATCCCCGCTCTGGGAGGGGAACATCCTGCTCTGAGGGGCGTTATCCTGCTCTGCAGAAGGGTTATCCCACTCTAAGGGGTGGAAGGTGCTCTGTGCAGGTGTAGTGTGTCTTCCCTCTGTGTGCACTGCCAGGGATTCCTGTGGGCAATGCTGCTATTCCCTTGTCGGATTTGCTTTTGCTGGAGGGGCAGTAGTGTTTCAGGGATATGTTTCTTCCAAAGAGTTAAAAATCCCTCACACCCAGGTAGAGTCTGGATGTATCTGCTGTGCTGGTGTCAGCAGCCAAATCTCCCTTTCAGATAACCAGAGTACAATGTGCCCTGGAAGGGTATTTCGCCAGTTCCTGGGTGCAGCTGTGGAAGAGAAATTCTGACTCCTGTGTCGTTGCTAAGAGCAAGCAGAGGGCCAACCCTGTCTGAGGAGGCCGGTTCCATGCAGGAACACAAGGGAGTGCTGCTGTTCTGCCGTGCAGCGCTGCTGGCCTGCGGCCCCGAGCCTGCCCGGGGACACGTGCTCAGTCCAAGGCAGTTTGTTATAATTACGGGTGGTATTAAGTTTAATTTAGCATAAAATGCTTTCGTGAAATAGCACATTCCAGGTTAACTTGTCGCATTAAGGTTTCTATTGAATCAAATGTAACTGTTCGTAGACCTGGTAATTTTTTTGTAATGACTGTGTCGTTCCGGGCTCAGAGCAGCTGGAAGTGGGGCTGTCTGCCCCTGCCCCTCTGCCCTTATTTTAACTATGGAGTAGTGAATATGCTTCTGGAAACACCCTTCCCTGTGAGGGTGGGGAAGCCCTGGCACAGGGTGCCCAGAGCAGCTGTGGCTACCCCATCCCTGGAAGTGTCCAAGGCCAGGTTGGACAGGGCTTGGAGCAACCTGAGATAGTGGAAGGTGTCCCTGCCCATGGCAGGGCTGGAACTAGATGATCTTTAGGGTCCCTTCCAACCCAAATCATTCTGGGATTCTATGACACGAGGCTAAAGTGGATTGTTAAACCTCATTTATACACACAAAGCAGAGGTAACTTCACTGCCTCCCTGCTAATATTTTGACATAAAGTTGTTTTGACTCAGTTCCTGCCCTTCCCAAGCTGTTGTCCGTGTCGCTGATGCTGGGAGACAGCCAGGTTCCCACTATTGTTCCTGTCCTTTCAGCAGTTGTGAGTTGTTCATGCAACCAGTGCGTGTTTACTGTACTGAAAGGAAACAGCGTTTTAGGGAGCAACTTGAGCATGGGGAAAGTAACTCTGTGTGGAGAACTTTGCTCGGGATACAACAGAACTTTGTACTGCAGGGCAAAGCTGCTCTTAAAATGTAACTTCAGGTAAATCTGGAGTCTGAGTGAAGCTTGGAAAAAATGTATTATTTGGTTTAGTGGTTCATGGTGGAGGCTGATAAACCCCTGGCACCTGAGGGGAGCTGGCATTGTGTGTTTACCGTAGGGTGTGTTTGGGAAGGTCTGATTACTGGGATTGGGGATTGCAGATGTTGGATGAGGCTGGATTTACTTTTGGCTTCATCTCGTAGTTCAGCAGCATGGCACAGTTCAGGGCAGGAAACACATCAAATCTGGTTGAGAGCACAGAAGGAATTTCAGCAAATCAACCCTTTAGCTCCACAAAGCTCCGGATGGAGCAGGAAATAATGCACTTAATCTGAAAAATGTGGATAAGGCCACACCTGTGACCATGGCCCTGAGGAGCAGGTTCAGATGTGACCTCGTGCTGAGCACTGTCTGGGCACAGAAGAGTGAAGTGGGTGGGCACAGCTTGGGGCAAAGGGGGATGCCCCATCTTGGGGTCCCCTCCAGTGCACTAACTACGTCCTGGAGGATGTGGGAGCATGGGGCTGTTGTGGGGCTGTTGTGCTGTGCCTGGGAGGAAGAAGAGGAGGAGAAGGAGGAGGCAGTAAGAGCAGAGAGATGTGGAAGTAAAGGAACCATGTGTGCACTCAGTGTTACACAGCAATGGCAAATAAATATACTGCTCTTGTCGTCAAAATGGCACATGGCAAGTTAAAATGGACAAAGGAATTATTGTGTTAACTTACACCTGCTATTTATTCTGCCTCCTGCCGTCAAGAAGTGATGATATAAATGAAAGATTCAGGGAATAGTGTTTTGTAGGGAGAAGATGGAAGAGTAGTGTTTTGGACAGGCATTAGGCAGCATGTGATTGTGCTGAGAGCATCTCAAATGGGTTAAGATGAAGTTTTACCCTCCAGTTCCTTGTTGCTGCTCTTTGAGGAAGGAAATCCCTTGCACAAAGGGAAAAAAAAGAAGCTCTTCCTTCAGAGTGTTCTGTGAATTTTGTAAGTCAGATCTGAGCCTTCAGTAGTTGGAGTTTCCCTGAGCACCCTCTGTGAGGAGGAGAAATGCTATGGGATCGCTCCAGGCAGGTGGTGTGGAACGGGAGCCGCGCATTCTCCTGCTTGTTTTCTTGCACTCCGCTCACCCTCTTTGCCCTGTGAGAACAGCGTGGATTTTTATTTGTATCAATTAATAACAGCCTGCGACTGTTCATCTTTTCCTTGGCTTGATCCTTTAGACATAAACAAATGTAAAGAAAATGGGTTTAGTCCTTTCCAGCCTATTTGTGCTGTAGGAATTTCCTGTTTCTGTTTTTTCAGTTTTTCCTCCTCCGTTGAGCTGGAAGGGAAGTGCTGCAGGTTTATGGACGTGGGCTTGCAAACGACATTGTATATTTTTAGCTGGTTTCCTCAGCTTTAAGGTTGATAGCTTTGTTTTACACTGAAACAATTCAAGGTACAAAAACTGTGCATGTTCAGGATGTTTAACTGGACCTGGCTAAGGTTCAGGAGAAACATACTCTGGGGGACACAAGAATTAACATTTTCTGAAATATTGTCAGGCTTTAGTTGTTCCAGTTATTACTGGTAATTGTATTTGAATTGTTTTAAAACCTGAAAGGAATATAATTACATGTAATATATAAATATATGTAATATATATTTTTAATATGTAATGTATAAAATATATAACATTATATTTCACAGTTGCCTTTATTTGGAGATTTTTATTAATTTTGGAATAGTTACATGCTACTGCAAAAGTGCACAGAATCCTGTGCAGAGAAAGGGTGGCTGATTTTTTTTTTTATTACAAATAAAATGGGAAAGTACAGTTTTTCACTGATCCCCTCAAGGATCACCATGGTAGTAGAATGGCAAAATTATTTTGGCAGGTATAAACAAGTATGTGGAGCATTCAGTCATGAGAACTATTCTTTTGCACTAGGGTAGTTGTGTAAGGCAAACAAGGAATTCAGATTTAATTTTTTTCCTTCATCTTGTCTGGTTTCTCTAATACTGGTTAATTTGGAGGAAAGTGCAGCTTTCAAGTGCATTTGGAACTTAAGACGACTCACTCTGTGCCTCTGCTTTCTCCTGTTCTTGCCCCTTCTGTTATAATTTTTTGCTTTAAATCCTTAAGAAGTGTAAGTATTGTATTTAAATGTGACTTGTCTTAAAGGAGGACGCAAGGTACAGAATTTTTTCTTCCTGAGTGCTGGTGCTGTGGTTTATTTTTGTTTTGTTGTTACAGTGTGCAGGAGTGTTACATGTCTGTGACACAAACAGTGAGACAGTCTACCCCCACAGAGTGATTAGCTAAAGCACAAATCCCAGAATCCCAGAATAGCTGGGGCTGGAAGGACCTCTGGAGATCACCCAGTCCAACCTCTGGCCAAAGGGAAGAGGAAAACGTGTAGAAGTGGCTCTTTGTGTTTAGAAGTGCCTTGGGACCGTGCAGAGGGAAGTTAAATCAACTGTACACACAACCCTGCAACATCTTTGCTTTTTTCCCGCTGTTCTGTTGGACCATTCCCATTCTATGCCACAGGGAATGTTTTATCCACTGGAAGGAGACAGGAATCCATGTGCAGGTTGAAGCTTCAGCTTAATAACTACCCACAGGTGGGTATGAGGTGTTCCTGCCACCTCATTCCTGGAGTTATGGAATGCCAAGGCCCTCTCCCAGCCCCTCTAGTTCCCCCCAGAGCAGGTGATGGAGCCGTTACTTCCTGAGCACCACCAGGGCTTTGCTGCTTGTTTTCATGCTCCAAACTCCAAGTCATTGTCACTGCAGCTGGATATGTGGAGGAGAGGGTTGGAATGCCCACAGTCAGGAAAAGTGGAACAAAATAAGATGAAAAAAACATTGCAAATTGCAGCCACAGTTTTATTCCGTGGGCCTTTTTCAAGTTACGGTGTGTAAGCGCCAGGAAATTTCATTTTGCTCTTCAATCTGCAGGAAGAAATGAAAAGTATTGGTCTGTAAAGCACTGGCACTGAATTCCAAATTGTTTCCCACCTTAGAAAATATATAATTTCAAATTTTATATATAAATAAAATTTTAAAATACGTAAAATAGATATAAAAATCCATATAATACATACATAAATAAAAATTAAAAATATAGATATGTAATGATAAAATATAAATTATAATAGAGTTTATAATACATTAACATAGAAAATATATAATTTATAGATGATTAAATACATATGAAAAACTGTAAGAAATCAGTGTTGCTCTGAGGTTATTATCACCTAGGTTTAAAGTAAAGATTTTTAAAACAGCCATGGGCTACATTGATATTTTATGAAGTGCTTTAGCACCTTTCTTTAAAAGCCTCTCATATCAATGTGTGCTTGTGTAAACTTCACCAGTATTGATCCAGAGTCTGTTGCCTGATTTATGAGGCCCCCTGGGGCTTTTAAAATAATCTAATGTAAGCGAAAAGTCTAGAAATGGAATTTCAGCCTCTTGTAGTTGGCTGTGTGTGGGGGGAGCACCTTTCATGTCAAGTTATCTATGCAAGTTGTCTAAGATTTTGAACAAGCATAAATTAGAGCTATGAATGTGAGCTTAACTTGCTTATTTTCAGTAGGAAATGAAAGTAGGACTCAAAACCAAACATTTAGTGTAAATATTGAGATACCCCCAGGGTTTCAGGTTACAGAAGATATTTTGCTGTATGGACACTGTACAAAGTCCCTGTGTTAAAACACTCCATCCATTCCACTCTTTTTTTTTTCTCTCTTTTGGGTTTTTTTCCCTTTTTCATTTGACCATAGACTGCCTGTGGCTATTGGGGAAGGTGAAAACATCTGGGCATCTGAATGAATTATATGACCATCTCACCATGAAAAATTAAACCCAAACCAAAACAGATAAAACCACCAAGGCATTTTATCTTTGCCTGTATTAAGTTTCATGGGAATTCTTGGATTGGAGGGGTGGGCAATCTAGGGATCTGCCATAGAATGATGGAATCATGGGGTGGTTTGGGTTGAGAGGGACCTTAAAGCTCATCTTGTTCCACCCCTTGCCACAGGCAGGGACACCTTCCACTAGACCAGAAAATTTGAAGGTGACGTGGCAAAAACCTTCATGATGGGATGTTGCATGTAAGAAATTCAGCCTGTGGTTAGGAATGCTTGTAATCTCTCTTCGACTGTGACAATTGAGTTGGCAAAATAGAGAATACAGAAGCAAAAATAAGGAGCCTGTAAAACCCTGAGTTGTTTGTAGTGTCTGAGGAACCCAAGAGTAATTGAGTCTGGAGCCATGCAACTAAGCCCAGCCCAGTGCTGGGTCTTTAAATAGTCCATAATGTCAAACACAGAGGTTAAATTAAGTTCTCTTACTAATGAAACGAAAAGAGAGTTGGTGTGGAATGCAGGGCCAGGACAGCCTTACAAGGGCAGGCTCTGCTCCTGGAGGGGCTGAGCACTGGGTGTCACGAGAGGGACAAACTCAGAGCCCCGAGGGGGGACTGGAGCTGCCGTGGTCCTCACAAGGACTCAGTCATGCTGTTTGCACGTGGGGTGATGCCTCCCAGAAAACCATTTGGAAATGCATGAGTTATTGCTAATTGCCAGCTGAAGCGGGATGAGATGGAAGAAACTCATCATGAGAGCGAATTTCTGACTGAGGGTCCCACAAGGGAAGAGCAGAGATGTTGTTTTCACTGTTAGTCCAAATTAAGATTGCTCATCCTTCTATTCCAGCTCCTGTGCTGACAAAGCGTCATTTAGGGACCCAGCTGAGGTGAAAATTAATCCCAGGTGTTCTCTTGGTGGGTCTTCAGCTGGATTTCCTTCCCTATTCATACTAGTTGGTGCTGCTGGAAGGGAGGTGGTGATGGGGGGCCTGGTGGGCTGGAAGGACTCGCCCCTGTGGTGAGGCTGCGAGTCCCACCTGCCCCTCCTGGGGTGTGCGTTCCATGTGTGCTACGTGCAGGCCTGCCTTAAAATGACCTTCCAATCCTATCTAGTCATTAACATAATTATACCTATTTGAGAGCAGGTACAACTCAAAAGGAGCTGAAAGAAGCTTTTGGAAAATATTATGTAACCATGGAATTTTGTTTTCTACTGAATGAGGGGGGGGAAATAAGGATTGTTACTTCTTTGTGCAGGGTTGTGGTTTTGAGCTGTAGGTGGAATGGCTGTTCATAATGGAAGCACCCAGCGATGTTTGAATAACGAGGTCCCATTTGTACCGAGGTAATTAGTCATGCAGTTTGGGTAGCAGTGTGTGCGCTCTGTTTTCTGGAGCTGCAGATCCCTGACAGACCCAGGGTGGCTGCAGGGTGAGATAATCACTAGGATTTGTCAAGGGCAGAAGATTGTTTTGTGCTGTTCTTGTTCGGGAACAAACCCTCACTCAGCCAGGACTGCTGAGCTGAAGGGCTGGGGGACAGTCAGAGAACATCTGTGTGGGGTGAGCGATGTTCCGTAGGCTGATGGGTATGAAAAGATGTGGAATCACCAGAGAAGAACTAAATAGAAACCGTGTGTAACTCACATGCTGTTGTTGAATTAAAATACAGTTTTGAGCTTTTGCCAGCTGGGAAGTTTGCATGGAGCGTTATAGAGTAACAGGACAAGGGAGAATGGTTTTAAACTGAAAGAGAGCAGGTTTAGATGAGATGTTGGGAAGAAATTCCTCCCTGTGAGGGTGGTGAGGCCCTGGCACAGGTTGTCCAGAGAAGCTGTGGCTGCCCCATCCCTGGAAGTGTCCGAGGTCAGGTTGGATGGGGCTTGGAGCAACCTGGGATAGTGGAAGGTGGCCCTGCCCATGGCCCCCACAAGGAAAGGGATCATAAAGCTCATCTTGTTCCACTTCCCTGACATTTCAGCTGAAGTGATGGAAAAATCTCCAACCATTTGAATTTGATTGTGAAGGCGCATCTGATATTTTTGCCATGATGTTAATTGAGGTGTAAATCTAAGCAGTAATTTAAGTGCTGAGGATACTTCAATACCCAGCAGTGTGTTCACGTGGTGCCAGAAGATCCTAAATTTAGTATTGCAGATAGATTCAAATCAGCAGTTTTACAATCTTCTAAGGACAAAAATGGTAAATTTGGTATAACTTCTCTTTTCAGGGGAGATGTAATAAAAAAGTGGAATATATTCTGTAGTGGCTTTTCAGATCCTTCAAGTCACGTGCCGTGTGAGAAGTTCTTGCAGTGAGCTATAGGAACACTGTGTTGTGTGCATCCTGGGTGGAATCTGACTGTGCCTCTCCCTCTGTTTGCCCCAGGCAATATTCCAGAAGGGGCTTAAATTTCGGTTCTGCTCTGCCCATCCCGGTGAGCTGAAGGAGCTGTTGACTAACTCACATGGCAGCTACAGTCAGAGCCCTCTGGCTGCTGTTTCAGGGGGCTCCCAGATCAGACAGAGCCTGAAATCCTCTGGAATGGCAAAGCCCCCTTCCCTGCACTGCAGCAGGCATGGAGCTGCACCTGCAAAACAAAGATGTTTGAAATATCAAGCTTAGGTTAAACAGCATAAAAATGTGCACTAAGTCCTAAATTTCAGCCTTGGCTGCAGGATCTCCATCGTTCACGAAGCTTTATCTGTAACACTGGGAGATAAATTTAATTTTTTTTCTATTTCTTTACAAATCTAAGAATCACCCAGCTCTTGGGGCATCCGATCAAAAGGCTCTCTTTTCATTTCCTTACAAAAATAACCCTGCAGCTCTTTAAGGGAAGAGCTGTGTGTGAGGGGACGAAGGTTTTCTCTGTTGGTTGGATTCTCTTTTATCATTAATGAGTTTTATTAGGCTGCAAATTTGAGAATGCTCAAAACAGTTATATTCAGAAATGAGAGGTTAGAAAATGCTACATTTTGTCACTGAAGTTTTTCTTGGAGGCAAGTTACAGGTTGGTGAAGTTGAGCTCTTAAAACCAGGGCTCAAAAGGCAAGGCACCCCATTTCCTCAGAGCATCTCGGGCTTGTTCGTGTCTGCAGGGCACATTTCTGATATAACAAAACATTGTGAAAGAACCATTTCATCAAATAATCTCTAGAAATTATCTGTTCCATTAAATCTACCCCTGGACAGTTCAGAGAAGCAGAGGATGATGTAAGACCATCGTACTTTGTATGGCAAATGAAGCAAGAGCCACAAAACCCCCTTGAATAAACAAGAGAGGAGCAGCTTCCAACATGCCTGTCTTGCCTCTCTCCTCTCGGCCCTGAACTAGTCACAGCTTGACTTTGGACTTTTAAATCTAAACATATGTCATTGACTGGAATCCATAGCTTTTATTTCTCCAGTCCTCTCAAGTGGGCTGTTCCCAGGAATTCCAGGGCTGGTGACACCTGACTGCTTGCTGTTACCTGCTTTTATCCATGGGGTACTCTTATTACCCCCAATCATTTTGGGCTCTGTGGCACTGACCCCGTGGTCTCCCAGACGCTGAGAAGGGAGCAGAGTTGGGGGATGACATGGAGCCCTTCTTCACAACAGGGAACAGTGTAGGAAAGTGGAAAAAACCTGCTTCCAATGGTCAGACCTGTTCAGCTTTGGTTTGAACCTCTGGCTTAATCATTATCCTGTGCTGATCCTGTGCTGTGTCCTGTTTGAGCCCATGAATGGCACAATAAGCCAGGTACAGGTGCTGGCACAGCCCAGGTGCCCATCGAGCAGCAGGAGTGGGGTGTAGGTTTGACCACGTCCCAGTGGGAACCTGCTGGTGTTGGTGTGAGACATTCCCTGGCAAAGCTGTGCTCCCCGGGAAGGGTTAAAATCAGGGAGTACACGTGACATATGCAAACTATGAATCATTCCAATAGATCTGTGCAACTCCTGCCTGCTCCGGAGCCAGCAGATGCTGTTCCCTGCGTTGCCATGGTAACCCTGCCTGTACTATAATAAAGCCCAGCCCAGATCCTTTCCTTGGGCAGACCTCTGCGGCTGGTCACCTCCTCATTGTTTCCTCTCCGGAGCGGAGGCGAGGCAGGGACGGAGAGGAGGGGTCGGGCTACCAGAGGCAGCGTCTCCTGCTTGTAACCTCATGTGCCTTAGTCGGGAGCGCTCGGAGCATGGCAAAACCCTGGGAGGGAGGCAGGCTCCAAACAGCTGTGCATCCAGCAGCTCCTTCCCAGAGCCTCTCCAGGGTGTGTAAGGAGAGGAGCCGGCTCTGAGGCGTGGGGACAGTTTGTGCCGGCTGCTGGTCCATCGCTGGCCCTCGGCTGGGATCCCCTGGGAGCAGAGGAGCTGATGTCATCCAGAAGCTCTTTTGGCAGGCTCTGAGCGCCAGTGAGTCCCGAGTCCCGTCAGGAAGGCACCAGGCTGGACCCGGCTCCCCTTCAGCCTCCTGGGCTTTGCTCCGCATTTCTGGGAGGGAACATCTTGAGAATGGTTCCCGAGACAGGAAGGCTGGTGAAGAGGGGATTCTGCTGCTGCTGACACCTTCCCGCAGAGTTTTTTTGGGAGAAAAGGATTTGAATTTACTGTTCAGAGGATCTAATCGTTTTGCTGCTAAATGGATTGTATAGGAGCACCAGAACTTTGGTCAATGTACTGTCACCTGCCGAGCTGCCGAGCCGGGAGAATCAGATTCTTTTTATCCTTCTGATATTTACAGCAAAACAAAAACTTGGCTTAAAAAGGGAGTTGCTTTTCCTGCTCTGAAATGAGACATTAGGAGCCTAATTCTGTGCTTGCAGATGGACTCATTTCAAGTGACTGTGTCAGGATTTAAACCTTGATTTCACTCTTTAACACGGCTGAATTAAACATATTTTGATGGAACTCTGGAAATCTGATTGTAAGTAGGAAAAGTCTTTTTATTTTTTCCTACTTGACAAATACCAATCTCCAACCTCACGTATTTAGTTATTTAATTTCAGGAACATGCTGAGGGTGATAGTGCAGTGCTGTTTACCTTAGCCGAAAATATTTTATACGTGGAATCACTCTTTTGCAAAATAAATCAGGGTTGTTAAGGAGAATATATTTTAATTGCTACTGAATATTGATTTCTCATCTCTGCTGGAGAAAAAATGGATTACCTTGGAGACAAACTGACAGTGGCACAAACTCACATGACCCAGTGGATGGGTACAGTGCGGAGATCCTTGCAGGAAGCACTAAATTTAGTCACTACTGCGGTGGCTCATGAGCGGAGTAGCGGGGAAGGTGGCAGCAGGACTCCCTTCAAGAGAACCTCTTCCTTCAGGCACTTTGCATCCCGGAGCAGAGAGTCCTTCCGAAGGTTTTCAGTGCGGAGTCAGCAGAGGTTTTCCTCTTTGAGGAAGAGGCAGCCCAGTTCAGAGCCACCCGAGCTTGTAAGCGATGCACCTTTTTGAGACCCTCAAGGGAGAGAATACAATGCAAAACCTTGGGTTTGTTGCAGCATTTTATCTCATAACAAAACCTACCTCTTGTCTGCTTTTCCATCTAAAAATAACCCCCAAAACACTTCCAGGTAGTGCTGGCTGTCTGTCTGTTCCCAGCTGATTTCTTCCTGCAGCGCAGGTAGATATTTTCATTTGCCAGGGAATCAAGGTTTGGGGAATGGGGAAAATGTGGTTGATCTTTGAAGCAACACAATAAGGTAGGACAAGTACTAGTGTAAAACTGGGAAGTTAGACTGGTGTCTGGCAGTTCCCCAGCACAGGCCAGCGTGGCTTTGGGTGTGCTTTAGTATTTGTGATTTTCTAGTAAAAACGCCTGAAGCTAAATCAGTTAAAGAATTAAGTGCTGCCACTCTGCTGTCAAGGTAAATGATCATTTTTCTCTTCTTTTATTGAAAAAGAGGTGTTTTTCTCAGTGCACTTGCTACTTTGCCATGAAATTGAAGTGATACAGTCAGTGTGACTTGTGAAGGCTGTAGTGGGGCAGAGACAGGGCGTAATTCCTGGGAGCAAAGCAAGGATGAAGAGCTCTTGGTTCCCTATGGCCATGTGCCACACTGAGCCCTCTTTAAATTCCTTTCCTAGTCTCCAGGTTCTTTTCAGGAAGGACAGTCTATATTACATAGCATGGCAAGGTGGTGGAGGAGAGGCCACTTAGGAGAGGGAAACCCTTTCCTGGGGCCTGGGCTGGGGACTGCCATTATTGACACCCCCAGTTGTAATTCAGGCACATTCTGCAAAGCTGCAGTGGTTTGGGGGTTTAGTGGGTAAAAGGGAAATAAATCTGGTTTATTCTGTTTTATTTCATGGAGAGGAGCTGAAACTGGTGATTTCAATTGTACCTGAAACTGGTGATTTAAGCTCAACTCTCGAACTATGGAAACTGGGCAACTATAGCTGAGTTGTGTGGAATGGGGCCCCAAGCCTTGGTGCCAGGGTGTGGTAAATCCTGAACTCTCTGAAGTGGCTAAAATGTTTTTGTTTCCTTTTTTTATTATTAAATAAAACAGTTACTCATTGTAAAGTGTAAATATACTGAGTTATACTGTGGCCTCCCAGGGTTTGCTCACGGACCGAGTGCAGGTGATGCCGCATTCCTGGGGCAGGTGTGGTGTTTGCATATGGGCTGTTTCCAGTCCTTGTATCAGCTCTGGTTAGAGCATTTCTGTCCCAGCTTGCTATCCATGTCCTGTCTGGCTGGACTGGGTAAGAAAATACTGTCAAGTAAGCACAAAAGAATGAAGAGGAAAATATTTGGTAACCAGTGTTACAGTGTTAGCATGGTGTAGTTCTCCGGACTTCTTTTTTTTAAGCTTTTTTTTTTATTTATTTATTGGATTCATCAGAATGAAAAACTCATTTAAAAGAAGGCTGAAAAATGGGAATGTGAAACCTGCAGAGGACAAACGTCCTGCTGTCTTACACAGGACTGCTTACGGAGCAGAAATCAGGAGACACGGCGTGACCTTTTCTCTTAAGTCACTGGTGACAGTGCTGGAGCTGCTGTTCCTCTGTTTCAGCAGGAATTTTGCTTGTGCTTGGCTTTATGTGTGAATTTGGTTTCACTTGGGCTCAAACTTGAGGTCTCAGATCTCATGAATTTGTCTTTGGTGCCGTTGCGTCTGTGGCAAAGGACTGTTGAATACGGACCTTGAGCTCTTTTATCTGATTGGAACGGGGTCCTGGTCGTAGTCCTTGGAACTGCTGGCATTTTACTACAGAACAACTATGGAGTTAGTATGAAGTGTGTAATTCATCATAACCTGACTTATTTACTGCCCTAGGGTGCACTGTAGAGTAGTTACTCGGTGCTGGTACTTCAGCGATGGAGTTTTGAAACAAGGAGCTTGTGAGGGCCGGTGGCCTCCAGCTCCTGTCTCTGCTGGCACTGCTGGCTGCTGGTGGAGAACTTGGCATCGTACAAGGCCAAGAAACCTGTCCAAACTCAAGTCAGGGTTTAGATAATGTGAGTAAACTTCTTCAACTTCAGATCTGGGAACCTGTAGCTGAACTTGCAGAATTTTTTACTTTTCAGTAAGACCTTTCAAATGGAAGTTGATTTTTCTCTCAGACATCTTTATTGAGGCTGTCTTCCACTTTTCATCTCATGTCGTCAGCTCAGTGTCTTCGTTGTAAGAGGAGCAGAGGTACAGCCATTAAACATGATCTCTGATTTAATCAGGGTGGCATCAGTCTCGGTTCTATTATAGGTGTGAGATCTGGTTTCACAGCCAGAACTGTTTTAGATCTCAGGGTTTGTTGCCATACAATTAGACCAGGGCAGTTCTTTGATGCCCTTGGTTCCCCTTACACTGCCAAAAATGTCATGGAAAACCTTAGAGGGGTTTCACATTCCTTGGGAGAAGATTTGGAATTAGAGCAGGAAAGATGAATTCTGAGGCTGCTCAGACTGGAAGTGGTTGATATGTTTTACCTGAGTTGCTCCGATTTGTGCTAAAAATAACATCAAAATGCATTACATAGTGGTTCCTCTTGGTGTACTGGGTGATTGATGAAAATGGTGTTTTCATTCAAACTTGATCTGGCAGAATCAGAGTTATTTGGTTTGGACTCACTTTTTAATATAATTCCAAAATAAAGATGGAAGTGGAGTGGTTTGTTCACTACATGTGTTCCAGATGTGCTGGGAGGGCACTTCCCAGGGTTTTTCTTGCATCTTACAGCCCTTTCCCTGTCACCCTCTCTGCTAGAGGCTGAAATTCCCATCCTATTTTTTGTTAATCTTCCCAGGTGTTCCTTTCTAAACCAGCATAAGCTTGTGAAGGCAGCTTGTTCCTTGGAAAAGCTGGTGAACTATGACTTTTCCCACAGAGTAGGATCCCTCTCTAGTGTGTAGGAGCAGGTGAGTGCCCTGGTTTGAGTTACACGCCTACACAGCACCTCTCTTGCTTTTCAGAGAGCTTTGATCTGCAGTGCCTGCTCTGATTCTACCCAAGGTCTGTCTGTCCTTTGTGGTGAACATCCTTGAACAAACAATGTGTAAAAACAAATTACTACAGGTTGGCACTTTGAATCTGAACTTGGAATAGGTACAGACCCTACAACAAGTAGTTGCTGAATTGTTTTGCCCTAATATTCAACAAAGGCACAATGAATTGTTCTCCAAAATGTTTTTTGGTACTATCAGTGAATGCAATTTTATCTTTAAACTTTATCTTTAAACTCCCAGGGAGCTTTTGGGGTAGGGGGGAAGCAAGTTTGCAGCCAGCGGGCTTTAAAAATGAGTCGTTTGTCTTGTTTGGGGGTGGGGGGAGGAGTGAAGCTGTTTGGTTTAATTAATGAAGATACAAGAGCCAGTGCTGAAACAGTTCCTGCTTTTTCATTCTTAATAACTTCTCTTTGGTTTAACAGGCCATGAACGTAGCTGGCAGATAAATCTGGGCCAGAAACCCATAGTGATGGGCATTTAGTGGCTGCCTTTGTTGCTCTCTCGTTATTTTGACAGGAATAATCACTTAAATGACGTTACTCTGTGATTTCACTTAGACTGGCTGCAAGGAGTTGATTTTTACCATGTTCTTAAAGCATAAGAAAATAACATGAATAGATTTACAGCTGGTATTTTGTGCTCATCCATCTTGCTGCTTTGTTTCTTTTAAAGCTCTGATAACTTTAAGGGGAAAATAAATTGTGTTACAGAAAAACTTCACTGAACACAAGTCTTAGAATCCCAGAATCCCAGGATGGTTTGAATTGGAAGGGACCTTAAAAATTATCCAGTCCCACCCCCTTCCATGGGAAGGGACACGTTCCACTAGACTAGGTTGCTCCAAACCCTATCCAACCTGGCCCTGGACACTTCCAGGGATGGGGCAGCCACAGCTTCTCTGGGCAGCCTGTGCCAGGGCCTCACCACCCTCACAGTCTCCTTGTCCTGGCGGTCCATTTATATTGAAATTCAGTAATATTGTGGTAGTTTCAGGAAACACTCCTGGTGTTTCACAGGAGGGGGGTGACTGTGTGTATTTTGACTGCTGTCTTCTAAAACATCCTCTAAGCTGTGAGAGATGTGTGTTGGAACGAGCAGTGCAGCCTCTAAAGGCTGCATGTTTGTTATTCCCTTGTTGTCAGGAAATCCTATCACTTTCTGTACATCTTTAATTCCAGGCTTTAAGCTAAAGAACAGTTTTTCCCAGGAATGTTTGTTTGAAGTTTAACTCGTATCTTATGTGGAGAGATGTTAACTGTGCAGAAGAGCTGTGAGATGCAGCATTTCTAGTGGGAGGTGTTGATTTCAAGTGTGCAGCTTTTCAAAAAAAAGCAAATATATTCCCTCCTTGGCATCCCAGTATGAAACCGCCTTGTTCTGTTTTGTGTATCCTGCAGTATTGAAGTCGAGGGATCCTGTTCAGTGCTCAGTGCCAGCTTTTATTAGCACTGATGGGAGTTGATATGACCTGGGGAGAGTGTGGATTCCAGTGTCTCAGAGGTGGGACAGCACTGTGCTGCTCAGGCTCTTCCTGACAGAGCCTCCAGCTCCATCCTGCTGCCTTGGGTGTCTTGGGGGTTCATTTCTTATCAGCTTCACTGCCTGAGGCTGAAAAGGAAATTTAATCTGTTGATCTAGGAGGGATTTTAAAGATATTCCCAGCTATTTCTTCTGCTCTGCTCTGGTGTTCTGCGTTCCCACCTCTCAGAGGAAGTGCTGTCATGGCTCACTCAGCCCCAGCAAGGTTTATATTTAGAATTTAGGTCTCGTCTGCTTTTTGCACATCGAGTCAACCTCTGCTCTATCTTCAGCCTTGCACTGAACCACATGACGTGAGCATGGTGAGTGTTCTCAGCGAGGCAGAGCAGCTCTATTTTCAGGGTATAAAAAATTACTAACTCTCAAATGTCTTTGAAATTCTCAATGGAGCGAGGAGGTAACTGCATCACGAGTCACCCCAGGAGCAGGGAGCTGATTCCATTCCATGATGGTAACCAGATCCCTGGCAAAACCAACTTCATTTGCACTAATTCGATGACATTCTTCATTTCAGCTAGAGTCAGTGCCAGGTAGACTTTGAATCTCCCTTTTGTGCTGCGGCCTGTGCCAGGGCCTCACCACCTTCACAGGGAAGAATTTAATCCCAATATCTAATCTAAACCTGCCCTCTGCCAGTTTAAAGCCGTTCCCCTCCATGCCCTTGTCCAAAGTCCCTCTCCAGCTCTCTTCGATTCCCTTTAGGCACTGGAAGCGGCTCTAAGGTCTCCCTGGAGTCTTCTCTTCTCCCAGCTGAACAACCCCAGCTCTCCCAGCCTGTCTCCAGAGCAGAGTGACTCCAGCCCTTGGAGCACCTCTGTGGCCTCCTCTGGACTTGCTCCAGTAGCTCCATGTCCTTGCACTTCCTGGCAGTGATTTCCTGTGACTCCTTTGTCACTGGATGTGCATTGAGTGCTGGTGTGGGGAGGAGTGTCCCCATCAGCTCTGCTCTAACCCATGTGTCATATCGTTTGTGACACAGTTTGGGTGTTTTGATCAAGATGAAGATACTTTTGCTGTAGCATAAGACATGTGCACATTTCCAAGGGATATATGTGAAACACGTGGATTTTGTTTTGTTTCGATTCAGTGCTGAAGCAAAGGGGTTTGGTTCTCAGATCAAGGCTGGCTCCATGTTAGCAAGGCCATGGCCCTGGAGATAATAAGGCTGCTGTGGGAGCAGCTTGGGGCTTTCCAAAGGAGACAGCTGAGCTAACGGTGTCATGGGATAGAGGAACCTCGGGCCTCTTCCCTCCAGGACGCCGGGGTCCCAGCTGGTCACTCTCACTCCTGGCATTTGCTCCCCAGGTTAGGGCTGAAGGAACGTCGGCATGTTCCTGATTTCTGCTGGCATACATCTGCTTTTCTGGGATTTTTGCCGTGCCTTTCCAGGGAGAAGGGGTTGGGATTCAGGCCTGCGCCTCAAACTGGGAAGCAATGAAAAGGTGGAGAATTAAACCAGTCACCCTCTAAAAACAACCCATGTTTCATAAGGGAAACGCTGTCAGCTTTTAGCATCAGGGATGTAATTGGTGGCTGAGTATCATATCCCTGTGGAAGAGGCAGGGAAAACACATATGGAGAGGCAGCCCTGGGTTGCATAGCAACAGGGAGGATGTCGGGGCTGATGGCATTTCTGAGTTGTTTGGCACTGTGGGACTGGTACTACTCCACTGCCCATGGGAGAGGAGAACATCCATTATTTAAAGGATTTTTGAGCAGAGCAGCGTAGCTCCTTAGGATCTAAGAGTGCTAAATATGTCGTGTGAGTGCTTCCAGACACAGGGAGCATGCCTGTGTTTCCCCAGGCATCTGCTTATGCATCCGGCAGTGGCACCAGCTCCAGTTCTCCACAATAAACTGGCTTGTCATCCCCAGCCCAGGAGGCACCAGGACAGTGGGATCATAGAATGGTTTGGGTGGGGAGGGACCTGAAAGCTCATCTCGTTCCACCCCCTGCCATGAGAAGGGACACGTTCCACTAGCCCAGGTTGCTCCAGGCCTCCTCCAACCTGGCCTTGGACACTTCCTGGGATGGGGCAGCCACAGCTTCTCTGGGCACCCTGTGCCAGGGCCTCACCACCCTCACAGGGAAGAATTTCTTCCCAATATCCCATCTAACCCTGCCTTCTGGCAGTGGGAAGCCATTACCCTTTGTCCTGTCACTCCAGGCCCTTGTCCAAAGTCCCTCTCCAGTCTCTTGGAGCCCATTCAGGTACTGAAAGGCTGCACTAAGGTCACCCCAGAGCCTTCTCTTCCCCAGGCTTAACAACCCCACCTTTCCTCACAGCAGAGGTGTTCCCTCCCTCTAATCATCTTCATGGCCTCTGCTGGACTCACTCCAACAGGTTGATGTCCTCCCTTTGCTGGTGACCCCAGAGCTGGACACAGTACAGAGGGATGTTCCTCCTGAGCAGACACCAGGGTTGCTCACTGCTGTCTCCTTACCTGGCCACAGTGTATTGTAATGGAAAGACCTGGAGGTTCTGAGATTGATTAATTCAGTTAATTTTGTCCCTGCTCTTGGACCTGGGACATCATCTCCGATGATGGTGGAGTCCCTTGGTGTGAGGACACTGTGCTGGATGGGGTGTTGGGGCGGGCTGAGGAGTTGTCCCACGTGGCTCTGCCCACTGTGGAGCCGGCACTGGAGGTCTTTAACTTTCCTCATCCGTGAGGTCAGAGAGAAGCTGTTCAATTCCTGGAACTGTTTATCTGTGGCTTCAGCATTGGAGGGTGGGGGCAGAAGGTGCTGCCCCAGCCTGGGACATTCCCTGAGGCATTTACTCCTTTCAGCAACTCATTTAAACCTGGAGTTGGTCCATCTCCTCACCTGATTGCCAGGAACTAACGGGAACGTTGGGAGGGAGCCATGACTTACTCCTTGTGGGCAGCGCTCGTTCGCCGGATAGTGAGTATGGATGGAAATTGTGGGGTGTTGATTCCATGGAGTCAGACTTTCCCCTTACTGTTTTGGCATTTGGGTGCTTCCAAAGAAAAATCTATGGGCTGTGACCCGTAGACCCTCTTGGTGTGGTGGGTTTTTGGTGTTGTTTGGTGTCAGTATGATGTTATGTCCTGATAATTCTGTTAGTAGTCCAAAATGTATGGTTTACCTTCTATTAGTAGTTCTTGGAATAGTTGTAGAATAATTTGGATTATAAAGGGTTATGAAGGTCATGGAGCCCAGCATCCTGGTCAAAGCAGAGACAATTGTGAAATAATAAAATACAATATTAATAGAATACAAAATTAGTAGAATAGATAATATTTTGCCATCCTCCTGGCAGTCTGCAGGGGAACAGTTGTGATGGTTTTCTGGATTTGTAAGGGCTTGTAAGCTGTGCTTAAATGCAGTGTCACTTAAGGGGCAATTTGACCAAATTTGACCAAATCTCTGACTTCTCTGATTAAAAAAAGGAGAGAGAAAAATGAAAAAAAAAAGAAAAAAAGGCACTTTTCAAGAAATAAGCACAGTTTTTTCTCTGAGTTCTGTATTAACAAGGCAGATGGTCAAAACTTCCTTCCATTGTGCAGTTCCTCCTCATATCCAGTCTATGCCAGTGGATTTTAGCTTTGAACATTCGCACTCAAGCTGTGGGCTGTCACTTCCCCTGGCTGATGTCTCGGGCTCCTTTGCAAACAAAGATATTTTTGAAACTGTCTGTGCAGCTTCTGACTCATGAGATCTCTCCAAGCTGGTGTTCCTCCTATGCCAGGTCTTTATTTCACATTAGTGCGGGAGGACTTTTCACAAAAACGTCTCCGCTCACTCAGAGTTACGGGTAATTTTTGGGCCGGTAGAACCAATATTGTGTGTGCATCATTTTCAGGAACTGGAAATTGCAGGAGTAATCAGCCCTGGACTATAGCCAAGCCCAGTTTAATTCCAAGGGAGGACTGAAAAAGGCATAATCATAATGTCTCATTTTAGAAGAAGAACCAGAGGCAAAGCAGGACACAGCTCAGCTGCTTTGTTTTATATGAAAATTAAGTCAATTTTTTCCTGCTCCTAGCATAAGAATTGGGAAGTTAAAAAAAAGATCAAAGCTCAAGGAATTACAGCATTTGAAACTTGGATTGAGCGTGGTATTTATTTGGGGAGATTTTTCTGTCATTATGAATAAGAAAATTCCTAATTTGGGTTTATCTTCTGGCTCTAAAAAGACACTAGACCCCTCTTTTTACTGCCCTTTCCTTTGAAATGTCTGGCTTTACTGTATCCTGAATATTTTGTTTATGGAGGAAATGGCTGTACCTGGCCTGGCTTCATGTGTTGATCGCCTTGAGTTGTTTTGGAGCGTGGTGAAAATGATATAAAAGAGATCTTTGAAAAAAACTCATCATTCTTTACTTGTTAATAATCACCTTCTGGAGAGGATAATTTTTAGGGTTTGTTGTTGCTCAGCACACCCCTCTCCTCCAAACTTCACAGGCTATAAATTGCTTTCCTGCACCGCCCTCCGTGCCCCCGGCCAACACCTCCTCCACAAGCTGGGGAGATCAGCTCCTCTTCCCGCTCCTTATTTCTGTGCTTGGTACCTAAAGGATGGTTATGTTTTCCAGTTAATCATGTAAAGTATGTGTTGAAAGGGACTGTCAGGGAAAGACACTGTCGTCTTGAAATAAGTAGCTTCCTCCGGAAGCAAAACGCAATAGCAATACTGAATATAACAAGGTCTCTGGAATCTAGAGAATTCCAGATCTCTTGGAATTTGGAGGGTTTAATTCCTTATGCTTAGACTTTCTGTTTGTTTCATTGAATTTAATCTCACAGTGTCTTCAGAAGTGGTAATGTTCTTTTTCAGGCTTGTTTTGGGTTTAGCATAGAGAATAACGCTGTCAATTGTGTCGTGTTGGCTGCAAAACGGCATCTCAAAGTTCAAGTATCTATTAACATCAAGTCAAGCGTTGCCTGAAACTGAGGAATATGTGCAGATCAGTTTGTCTGCAGCGTAAGATGTTATTAAGAATTATTGAGCCCTCACACGAGCCACGTATTTGCATCTGCACTTCTTCCCCGTGGCTGCCGAGCCGGCGTTATCAGGGCTGGCCACGCGTCTCCTTCCAGCCACCACTGCCAGATAACACAGCGCTGCGTAAACAAGGCCTCCCCAGCGCAACGGGACAGAAGTTGCTTTTCTGCTGCTCCCATTCTTGTTTCTAAGCTTTTTAGGCTGTTTTCTGGCTAGAAACAACGTGATTGCAGTAAAAGAGTCTATGCCATGCGTGGAGTAACGGGCCTTAGTCATAGCTGGCGGAAAATACCCTGTACAAATTGATTACAAGAACGGGGTAACTTGTAATGTGAGATTGAGATTGGAAAAAAAAAAATTCCTAATGAGTTTCAGGTTGGAAAAAAAAACCCTGAACAAGCGTGGACAGTGGGGGAGAGGAGTGAGAAGAACGACTGGCATTTGTTAGTGCCTTTCCTAGAAGTGCATCCACCTGCCAAGGGTGCTGTGGTGGCTACCAGGTGAGAGCAGAAGGCTGAGCCCAGGGGTGTTAGTGGAGTCCCTGGAGCAAATCACAGGATCGGGAAGTTACAGAGGGAATTTGTGGAAGCGAAAACCCTAGCCAAGCAGGAAGAAATGCCGTGTGGTTTCTAGGGAGTACCAGACTATTTCTCTTGTTGGAAGCAGCATGTGCCTGGCTTGTGGTTGGAATCTTGTACCTGGCATGGACTGGGAAATGTGAGAACTCAATTTGTCTCTGGGTGTACATGTATTTATTTATCTGTCTATCTATCTATATATATATATATGATGATCTATATATATATATATATATATATTGGACTCGATGATCTTAGAAGTCTTTTCCAACCTTAACAACCTTATGATTCTGTAAACTGTTAGAATCATTGCCAGTGAATCCTGGGGCTGCAGGAACATCTGGAATGAAAAGCAGGAAACATCTGTTCTGTGTAACTCCCAAACTGAGCCCCAGTTTTGCTTGAGTATCACAAACTGGGAATTTAACTTTGTCCGGTCATGGTGTATGGTGGTAGTTGGAGTAAATGGTGGAACCTTTTGTGGTTTGTTTCTCTCTGCATTGGCAGCAGCAGAGAGTATGATGGGGCTGCAGAGTTGCTGCGACCCCTGGGAAATAAGAACTGGTTATGAGAGGTGGAGGTGTTGAGGGACTTCTTCAGCAGCCAAGTATCAGCATTGGTGAATTATCCTTAATGTTTTTGTAGTCTTAAGGCAGCGTTCTTTAGGTGTATAAAGTGAAGAAAACATGCATCTCTTTTTTTCTCAAAAATATGAATGAATTCTCTATATTAAATATGGGATTTCTTAATATTATTGCTACTTTGTGTGTGCTGCCTGAACATAACTAGATGTGTTGGTAGTTTCCACAAATATGTTCTGCTAGGTGGGTCTGAGGTAGAGGGGTTTACAAAGAGAGAAAAATCCTTGGATTTTCCCAAGGGCAGGTGGAAAAACCATGTAATCTGCTGTCAGATAAAATCTTGATAAGCGAAACTGATTTGGAGCTGAAAGCCATGTTTGTATTTGTTCAGGGTAATGAAGGTGAAAGGGACCAACAGTTAATTATGTGTTCACATAGTGTAGGATTTCAGGACTCAAACCTCAGTGTGTAACTCAGCACAACTGCAAAGCAAAGGTGCAGCAGGGCTTTATTGACATTGCTCTGCTGCAAATTTGGGGTGCCAGCACTGACCCACTTCTCTCCCCAGAAAGGGAAGGGCCTGGGATCCACTCTTTCCTGCCTATGAAAGCAGAAGATCCATGAAATAAAAACACTCAGGAAGTGAGAGGTCAGAGTAGAACAGAGCAAATCCAGCATGGTCTGTCCTTTGCTGGGTTTGAATGTTGCCTCAGCACACATCAGTTTGTCAAGGGCTTTCTGTGTTATTTATTTATAGGGGCCCTGTGCTTATTTATTTATTTATTCATTTTATTTTGAATGTCTTCCAAAGAAAGCTGGGAAAAAAATTGATCCTTTTATTAAACCCGGGAAAAGAGCAGTAGAGTTGATGTTTGCCTTGTGTGCTTGCGAGATGAAATGCCATTCCCAGCAGAATTCCTTGTGCTTGCCTAGGTGCTTTGAGAAATTCTGTGCAATGAGATAAGAGCAATATTAAAGCAGCTTGGAGTTACAGAAACCAGGGAGTCACTTCCAGCCTCTAGAATCCATTATTTGCCCAGGAAAACAATGCTTATTGTATAGAGAATGTCATTCTGAGTTCACAGCTGTCTTCCAAGTGTGTTTATTCCCGGTTTTACGTTAACCAAGTCTAACTAGCAGATTCAAACCCACTGTTGCCAATAAAACCTGTTAATCTCTCAGCCAACTGACGAAACGTTTCGTTGCAGGACCAGCTGAGGCAGTGCTTCTCCAGGCAGGCGCCAGGAGCGAAGGACACGGACACGTTGGTGCAGGAGCCCGACAGCCAGTACGGCACCTGGAACGAGCAGCGGCACAGCGGGGACAGGTGAGGGGGACATGGCCCTCTGCAGGCCTGAGGCTTCTCTTAGCTCAGGAGTGAGAGGAAGTCATAGAATCCCAGAATGGCCTGGGTTGAAAGGACCTTAAAGCTCATCTCATTCCAATTCTCTGCTATGAGACACCTTCCACTAGATCACGTTGGTCCAAGCCCTGTCCAGCCTGGCCTTGGACACTTTTATGTGTTTTATTTGTTTATAAATCTGTTTCTCTCCCACTGGCATTGCCTTAACAGCCATGCTACCAGGTAGGCTGAATGGCAAAATCCCTCTGGAGCAGGGCTCTGGGTGCTGGGTGTGGTGACATGGGATGCACCTCTCCATGTGCTCTGATACACCTTGAGGGACTGTGGCCACTTCCAGACTCTGAAGTGTTTCATTGTGGTGAAGTGGAGGATGAAATGGAATATCAGTCGAGTGAAAGATTGTATTGCTGATGCTTTTCTCGTCTTAAAATGATGTAATGAAATAAACCTAGAGCAGCAGAGTGTGAGGTTTTTTTTATAGTTTACACCATTTGTGTAAATTATGGCTTGATCTACCCTGAGCCTGTGTCCTGTCTGCTCAGTGGAGTATGAAAATAGCATTTTACATGGTTTTTAATGCTATACTTGTTGAGATCTTATAGCTGACAATAATGTCAGTTGTTTGGTGTGTTCTGCAGTTGAGAACTGTGTGTTATAAATATTTTATTGCTTATGAAATCAGGGTAGTTTTCAGCTTGAGGTTCAATGAGCTGAGTGACGTGCCAACAGTGACAGCCAGGCTGCTGTAAAATTAACTCTGATTTCAGGATGGTACAGACATTTTCTGAGATCAGTTTCCTAACAAAGGTAATTATCTCAGCTCCGAAGCAGACAGCATTGGAGAGTGATTTCAATCCATCCATCCTGGTATGAACAGCTCCACCTAAACATTCCAGTGCACTGAAGGGTTGAATTCAATCCCCATGTGCGGCAATTTTGCTTCCACTTTAAGGAATGTTTGGGTTTTGCTTTTTTTTCAGTGTAATGATGACAGTGTAGAGACTTCTCAGCATTTTGCCACCCCATTGCTCTGCTTTGGCTTGACTTATGGCTCATTGTGGGGGAATTACTCATGTATTAATCAGGCACTCGGAGAGGAATGAGATTAATGTACTTTTAAATAATGGAAATCTTCCTGGAATGTATTGCAAGTGCATTTTGTCTGCAGTGTATTTTTTATGAAGCAGGCAGCCCCTGCCAGGACCGGTGAGATGTTCTCCCCATCCCACCACGGGTGCTCTGAGCAGGGCTCTGCCTTTGTTGCCTCCTCCTGGCCTCAGCTCGGGGGCAGGAACTTGCAGGAGACGTTGATAATTCAGCTTTCCTGTTTGGCCTGGCTCACTTCCCTCAGAGTTTATCCCTTCCCAGCTGCGCACCCGTAGTATTGTGTCTCGCACGCACCCGCCCTGACAGCGGGGACCCAACGGTGTCACCACCCTGCTGTGCCTGTGCTGTGCTGGGGGAACCTCTAGGTTTGGGCATTTCCCGGTGTTTGAGCCACGGAGTGATCATTTTAGGAGTGTTTCATTAATGCACCTGTGAATGAACTCATCTTCATGGAGTCACAGAGTCATTAAGGTTGGAAAAGACCTCCAAGGTCATTGAGTCCAACCTTTGCCCAAATCCCACTGTGCCCACATAACCATATGGCCAAGTGCCACTCTGCTTGGTTCTTGAACACTTCCAGAGACAGTGTATAGACACCTGTATTAGATGGGAACCTGCAGCTACAGAATACAAAAGGGCATATAAAGGGAGGAATTTCTTCCTGGAAAGGGTGGTCTCAGGCATTGGAAGGGGCTGCCCAGGGAGGTGGTGGAGTCCCCATCCCTGAAGGTGTTCAAGAAACAACTGGATGTGGCACTCAGTGCTCTGGGCTGGGTGACAAGGTGGGGATCAGTCACAGGTTGGACTCAATGGTTTTGGAGGTCTTTTCCAACCTAAATGATTCTGGGATTTTTGAATGGACATTGTTTCCTGTGTGACACACCAGGCAAACAGTGAGAGCTGCCTTTGGATTCTCACTCTTCAGCAGTGTAAAAGCAGAATTCCTTTCCTTTCTGACTCCTAATTTCACATGCTGAAGAAACACATTCTTTATGGCCTCTTAACACTGTCTTGCTAAAACTAATTAAATTTAATTGCAAGTGAAAGTGAGGATTGATCTCAGTTTATTGCCCATTGTGATAACCATCCTGCTGGTTTTGTGTGCTCCACATGAAGGATGATTTTTCAGAGAAGTAAATGCACCTGTGAAACACTGGGGGCAGCTTATGGATATGCTTATAAACCCTGCAATCTTAATGAAGCAGTAGGAAAAGGTGCATTATACATCTCAGTAATGAGAACTGAAAATATGTTTTCAATTTCATTTTTTTGAAGGGAATTTCCCCCCTAATTTGCTGTTCAGCTGGAAAGAATCCACTGTGCACGACAGGGTTTCGACTCCAGGCATCCTTCCTACTTTTGGGGATGGGCTATGCCACAGGAATCGGTGTGTAACAGGGATGTAATTGTGCAGGAACTCCAAAGGAGAATCCATTGGGAAGATTGGTGAATGAGGAACCACCAACCAGTGTAAATTCAGCTGGATTTCTGTCACATCTTCCTCTTGGATATTTCGGTTTGAAAAACCTTAGGGAGTTGTATCAGCTGCAGCCCTGGGATGTAGCAGGGAAGAGGCTTTTTGGAGATGTGCACATCAGACAGGATCCTTTCAACACACACTTTAATTTCCATGAAACGTCCTAACCCTGCAGATTGTCTCTCCTCTCCCCGTTTGTGCAGTGGGTCTAAAGCCTGACGCTGTGGATACCAAATATCATTCGAAGCAAAAATCCTAGACAAAAACTTGTCCTGGAGCTCATTAGTGCCATTCTTAATTATCCTGGGGCCCACTGGGTGAAGAAGGGAAGCAGCATTCCCTGTGCTCGTGTGCTGGAAACCCTCTGTGCAGTGTCTGCTCTACCAGGCTGGACATTGTACCATGTACTGGTGCTGATGGGTGTTGTTATCCAGCAGTAAACTCCTGAGTGTTTTCTTCCCAGGATTGCTGTCACTGTGGGCTGTACCAAATACTAAGGTTTATTGTTTAAAAAACGGGCATATATTGATATGTACATGTATTTTTGGGTTTAGAACAGTTTTCCTAGATATGTGCTCAAGAAATGGTGCTTAGTAAGAAAAGACTTCCTCCAAGAGGAGGAGAAAAATCAGAATTCCATAAATACTTCTGGTTCTGGTTTTTTTTTAACTGGGAATTAGAAGCAAGACAGCCCGATTTTTAACTGACAGTAGAACATTCCTGCTTTATCCTGTTGTTTAAAGGAATACTCCAACCTGTGTGACAAAGGGAGACACCACTGTAACAGCTTTCAGCCCTGACACTGTAGCTCATTCCTGTTAGTCTAGGCAAAGGGAGGATTTCTGGGAATACCCTGGGAGCATCTCAGCACTGGAATGCGGGTCCTGGACACTATTGCTCGTTCCTGTCAGTCTAGGCAAAGGAGGGAATCCTAGGAATACACTGGGAGCATCCCAACACTGGTGTGCAGTTCCTGCCACCCTGTGCGCTCTTCCTGAGACACCCCTAAAGCTCTGCCTGCAGAGCCCAGCCTTAGGGTGCCACCTGGTGCCCACCTCTCCTTCAGCTCCAGCATTCCTGAAGGGAAAAGCCTCTGGCTGGATGGAATACACACCAATCCCCAGTATACTGTAAATCCAAGGAGTGAAAGCTGATGGAAGGGATCCACACCCAAGTGCTGCTGGTACTTGCTGCCTCCAAAGGTGCCTTGGCTCCTCATAGCTGTAGTTTCAGTTCCACCTTTATTTAAGTTCTCCTGACCACGTGTGATCCAGACTGTCCTTGCAGTTGTTTGTTTACCCTGCAGTTCTCACAGATGCCATTTGCTCCATTTTCAGCTTTGTGCCCGAATCCCCTTCCCTGGAAAATGACGTCGTCTCGACGCGGAAGCAGCCCCCGAACAGCCGCCCGTCCTCGCTGTCCTCGCAGACAGAACAGCCCTCCCTGGCTGAGCACCATGACTTCAGCAAAGACCAAAGGAGCACCAGCCTGGACCGTTCCAGCACTGACATGGACTCCACTGATGGGACTGATTTACCTCCTGTGGGAGACACATTCCCTGATGACAAGACCACTGATTTCTCTTTCATTGATGTAAGTTGCCATCATGGGAAACAGAAATTCTCCTTCTGTGTCACCTGTATTGTTCTCTGTGTTAATCACTGCAAAGCAGTTTCTTCTGGAAAATTTGCACCCAGTTTTCCTCTGCCTTTCCTTTCCCACACTGAATTTTCTCAGCTGCCTTCCTGCCTGAAAAGCTTGGGATCAAAGTTCTTCTGGTCTCTGCAATGTTTAGGTTCCGAGAGATTCCATAAAGCTGCTGGCTTCAGATAATTAAACATGGAATCCCAGGCTGATTTGGGTTAGAAGGGACCTTAAAGCTCATCCACTCCCACCCCCTGCCATAGGCAGGGACACCTTCCACTAGACCAGGTTGCTGTTAGCCCTGTCCAACCTGGTCTTGAACACTTCCAGCTGCTCGGGGCACTGCCAGTGTCTTACTGGAGTTGCTGTTTCTCTTTGAGCTGTAACAGAAGAATTAAATGGCTTTATGAACACCGGAAACTTAAATAACACATGTGCTGTGAGCCATGCAGATTTAAGGCTATAAAGGCATTCACTAATATTTTTCTTATTTACAATTAGGCTCTTTCTGTAATAGCTCATAGCTGCATTTTAAAGGATTTTTTCATACTGAAAAATCTTGCACTGGTATAAGACCAGGAATTTCTGGCCATACACAGTTAATGAGGTTAGAGTTCTTTGCAAGAGCTTTGATTAAGTTGGAGAAGTCCTCCAAGACCACTGAATCCAACCATTGCCCCAGCACTGCCAAGGCCACCACTAACCCATGTCCCCAAGTGCCACATCCACACGGTGTTTGAGCACTTCCAGAAGGTCTTGTATTGTGTTGTCCCTAGGCCACTAAAGGTGTCTCAGTAAAACATGAGTAGCTCCAAGTACAGCTGGAAAATGCTGTTTATTGAGTAGTTTATTCCTGACCTGAAATCTCTGGAAAAGAAACAAACCCACATCTTCTGGAGAAGAGGAGGCTCAGGGATATTTCTTGGTTGCAGGGAAGTCTCTAACAGCAAATTGCTTTAAGCAGGTAAATAAATTACAGCTCCTAGTTTTGCTTTGTAAATGTTATTGCCTATAGGATGTGTTGGAAGTGACTGATCACAGAAGTTTTCTGAATGCTGTGACACTAAATTTGGAGTGTCCTTGTTGCTGGTGAGTGGCTTCGAATGTCTGTGGCTGGCAGGGAAGCTGCAGCACTGCACTGGGAGAGAATTTTGTGTACTCGCTCTTTTTAGATCCCAGTCTTCAGATTGGCCTTCAGCTGCTATTAGCTAGGAAGACCTGTATTGATAAAGCACTCTAGGAACCAAACTCCTATTTATTGCAGTTATTTTTTGTATTAATTTAGTGCAAATAATTAATGCAGATCAGACATCCACAGCCCAGAGCCACGATGCACCACCCCCTCACCATAAATTCTCTTTAAGAATAATAAGCAGGCGAATAGTTTAATAAACTGAATAGGTTAATGCAGTGAAGGGGGTTGGGAAGTCATTGTGTAGGAGTTGGGGTTTATTTCCAGGCTGGTTGAAGGGTGTGGGGTTTTTTTCCAGCACACGGCTGTCCTGGACTCCAGTGCCCTCAAAACTCGGGTGCAGCTCAGCAAGAAGCGGCGCCGCCGGAACCCCACGTCCCACTCGCTGAGGAGGAGCAGAGGACTGGAGTTTGAGAACAGATTTTCCTTGGTGGAAGAACCAGATAATGCCTGGATGTTCAAGGATTCCACAGGTATCCCTCAGCCACCTGAAATAATCAGCTGTGATCAGCTTGGGTGTAAGGCGGGAGTTTCTAAATGATATTTCTAAATCCTGCTCTTCATTTGCTCTTGAATGGAAGGAGAGATCTAGAACAAGGGATAGATGAAAAGCTGACTAATGGTTCCCCCTCTGCTTTTTTGTAAACAATTAATTAGAGGAGAAGAAAACTATGCAACAGGAAGATTCTGAGGAGGAAGAGAAGATCCAGCATACTCCGAGGTCGTCTGCGGTACAAGCCCAGAGACTCCCCGTGTTCCCAGGAATGGATCACTCTGTTCTCAAGGTGAGCGCAGGCAGAGCACATCAGGTGAGAGATAAAACAGTTCAGGAGCTGCTGATGCTTTTATAAGGAATCCCTGCCCTGATTTTAGGCATGAATTTTTTTTTGGTTTTATAAATGAGTGATCTGGTTTGCATTAAATAAAGCCTGAATGCTTGCTTAAAGGGATCCCTTTCTTTGTTTTTGTATTTAGGCCCAGCTGCGGAAAAGACAAGAGTCTGAGAGCGCTGGGGACACTGGTTCTGCTCAGCTCTTCAAATCCCCCAAAGCCCAGCTAGGGACTCCCGGGAGCAGAGTGCTGCCCTCCAGTGTGGAGAAGGAGGACAGGTGAGAGAATTCCAGCCCCAACGATGCTGATACTGGTTTTGATGGAAGAAAAAAAAAAATAATGCAAGAAATTGGATATTTCTTTTTTTGTTTCTATAATGAGTTTTCATAATGAAGGAATAAAGATTATTTTTTTATATCTTAGGTCAGAAGAAAAGTCTCCTCAGTGGTTGAAGGAGCTGAAATCAAAGAAGAGACAGAGCCATTACGAGAATCAGGTTTGAAAAGGTACCTGGGGCAGGAAGGGGGGCTTTGCTAAGTGTGGGTGTGCAGAGACAAAACCACATTTTCTTTAAGCAGTGTTAGACCTAACTCTGAGACCTTTACCCTACCACATCCACCAGGACTGTCAGTAGTTGTGTGTTAGGGCAGAGCAGGTGTTTCACTCCCAGGTAAAAGTGTCACTGGTTCTCTGCAGATAATTTAATTGTCACAACCCTTGCTCTGTTGGGGCTGTGATTTCCTGGCGCTTCCAGCAGGCAAGAACAAGTCTGGTGCTGGATAACTGAGGCTTGCACACAGTTTGAACACCTTGTGTTGTTCCAACAGAATTTCTGGCAGCTTTTGAGCTTTTAATACATTAAATAGGACAATACCAAGGGGACACTACAACAGAAATACACATTTTGAGGGGCTTCCTATCGCGGTCCCTGGGAAGGGCTGACTGTCTGACCGTGTCACACCATTACTTCAATTCCTTCTGTTTTTTCCTTCCAGACAGTGATTCTAACTAGAAGAAGATAAAGAAGTTTAACAGAAGCCTTAACTCATCTGAACCTAAACCCCCATGTCATGTTGCTGCTGTTTGCTTCCTGCCTCAACTGCTCTGTGCATGGTGCCTTCCTGTTTTGTGGAGAAAGCTGCTTCAATTCATAGTCAAATACAAAGCTGTGTCTGTCAGGTCAGGGGGATGGTGTCACTTCAGACCTGCCTACCAGGAGGACCCATGGTTCCTGGTTAGCACTTCAGAAAGTCTTGGAAAATGAAGATATTTGGGAGTGCTGTGATGCAGGGAACTCCCCTCGCTGTCGAACTGTGTAGGTGTTCAGCACTCAGAGCTGTAACCTCTGGTAGATGTGTCTGGCTGGGCTTTGTGTTTGTTTATGAAAATAACAATTTTAATCAAATTTATCTTTTTTTTTTTGTGAACAAATAGTAAGCTCCTATTTAGAATGAAGTTTGTGGAAGGTGAGAGTGGAAGAACAAATCATGTTTACTGCCATATTGAAAAAGGAAACTTGATTATTTTTTGTAAAATGTATTTTTGATTGGCTTATATTTACATGTGATCTGCTGACCTGGCAGATGGAGATAATTTTTAGATGAACAAAATGTTAACTTTTGTCACTCTTGAAGTGGTATATTCTGTGTTTTGTCAGCATGTGGAATAATTGCTTCATTGGAATGTCTTTCCTAAAAAGGATCAAGCAATAATGTCAACCAGTTCTCTTTAAAAAACAAAGTAAAAATATGTAAATACTGTTTTTATAACAAAAAAGGAAGGGAAGAGGGAGGATGTTACACTCATATCAGGGTTCCAGTTAATTGTTGAATGTCACTTTAATAGCAGTTTGGATAGTCCCACTTCTTATTTTTATTTGTTAATCTGTAAATACCAGGTTTAAGTTTTTATTTTTATGCTGATTTTGTGAGATAACCTAAACGTGATCTTCAGTTTCTCAGATGATTTCCTGTCCTTCCTTTGGCAAGACCAATGTGCTGATAGCGGAGTAGGGCTCTCATGGCCCACGCGGGTGTTTGGGAATCACTAATCCCCAGACATGTCTATGTCTTTGATTCTGAAATACCAACACCATGGCCATGTAAGACATAACTGATTCTTGTCCCAGATAAGTGCTCTTTCAGTAAACCTTTAAAAATGAAGCCCAAGGAGGGAGGTGATTTGTCCTGTCGGATTCCTCAGGCTCGACCAGGAAAGCATGAAGAGGGAACGGAGAGTGGAGTGTTCTCCTTGCCTGCCAGAGCTGGGGCTGCTCCTTGGGTTGCACTTCCTATGTCCTGCTGAGGGGCTCCTCTAGATTCAAACCATAAAGCACCAGCACTTCCCCTCATTTTCCTTTCTATTTTTTCTGATCAGTGTTTCAGGAGCTCGATTCCCATGGGGTTACCACAGTGGTGGCCTGCCTGCTCTGCTGTCTGTCAGGCTTGTAGCTGCCAAAACCATGTGCCAATTCTTCTCATGAAGGAGTCACAGAGGAGGTGATTTGCAGTCCCAGTCTGCTCTAGGAAATAGCAGCAGGATGTCAGGAGACAAGTCCCATATGCCCATTTCTCGCTCCCAGATTTAGCTCTGATGGCAGCTCCTGGTGTGGAGATGAGACGAAGACATTTATCTTATGTAAAAGTCTTTCCTTGCTGCTCTGCCCTATTTGTCATGGGAGCTGTTGCCACTGTTAGTTTTGCAGCCCCTCTTGTCCCCATGGAGCAGGGATCCCCCAGGATCTTTGGCAGTGGGAGATGGGCCCTGTTGAGCACAGCCACCACCATCAACCAGCTCCTCTCAGCTCATTTTAAAACGTTGCACAGATTTTCTTCTCTCTCCTTTCGATGATGGTGGAAAAGGCAACTCTTTTTCTTTCGGGATACATTTTTTTATGGCAGCACCCAAGGGTTCCATCGCTGTGTCCCACGTGTGACACACATCTGGGCCAGCCTGAGCAGCCTGTGCAGGTGTGAGGAGGGTGGCGATGGCTCTGCTCACTCAGATGACGTGGGGCCCGTTTTAACCCCACTAATCAGGTAATTCCCTGCTTACAGGAACATTTACACAGGCTGGATTTTCCACTTGAGCAGGTGACAGTGTTGTGTTCCCAACAGTTGGAGGATTTACTGGCTCTTGGTCTCATAACTGAAGGCCAGAAATTCTGTAACTGCTGTGTGTTGAGGAAACTGAGGGGATTAACACGAGGTTTCCACAAAGCCCTTGAATGTGTTTGCATTTCCACGTCTGCTTGGACAATGCACTGAAACTTACTGTATTGAGTAGTTTAACCTACTACTGAGAAATGTTTAATGCTTAAATGTCTAATTAAAAAGCATCTTTAGAATGTTGTTGAATGGGACAGTGTTTTTTCTGCTCTATTATTTCTTTATATTGTACATGGATTAAATATCTACTTCCTTCTCTCCGGGCTATCACTCTGTAATAAAAGATATATAAATATGTTATTACTTCTTAAATGATAGAACAGACTGTAATACAGTTTATATAATTCTATTTTAATTCCAGATAATGTTTGTTGGAATTTTTTACGCTTTAACTTCTGTTGCCACGTGCTTTTTTCTGCTGTTTGGTGGAGATAGAAGACATCCAAGACTTTCTCTGAAGTGGCCTGACAGGAATTACACCCCCCACACCACCCCCTTTTCTCTCGCACAAAAGTTTGTTTCACCCTGGAATTTGTTTATTGGTAAACTGAAATGCACCATGGCACAGATTTGGGAATTCAAAGCGGTGCCTGTAAAAGGTTTGTTACCTCAGCCCTTGTGCAAACACTGGAATGTGCCGCCTGTCTCAGGTGTTACACCCGGGATATGGTTGGATGTGCAGGTGGCCCAGGGAGAGCTGGAGCACAGAATGACTTAGAGGGAATCAGGGCACTTCCGAGGCAAATATCAGGTAAATAGTTCATATCCTTTGATTTAACCGTCCTTGCCCCAGTAACAGGCACTTCAGTCTCAGCTCCTTTTCCTCTTGTGATGGAAAAAGCTGGGGCTGGTGCTGCAGAGTTGGTGCCCTTTAACTGACCCTGTGGAGCTGGAGGAGCTGCCTGCCCATAACTCCATGGTCCAGCCCCGATACACCCCAGGAGTGGTCAGTGCATCCTGGAAGGAGCAGGATTGCCAGCACAGGCTGGGCTGGGGCTGCTCTGTGGAAAATGAAGTCAGTGGGATGTGGTGGTGTGGGAGGTGTTGGTGTGTCCCACACGGGCTGTGGTGCAGGGCGTTCATTTTCACAGCAGATACCTGACTTGGAACAGTAAATGGCTAATTTCTGCAGGGATGGAATGTTTTGTGGGGAAATGGGAAGTTCCAGGATGCTGCTGAAGGACGGGATGGGGATGAAGGGCCTCGCCATGAGCAGCTCTAATGCTCAGCATGACGGGACAGGTTTCCATTCTGGTTCAAATGCCTGGCCCAGGGCATTTGCTTTTCTGACAATTTCAGTAAAGGTTTCTCGTGTAGTTCTGGGTTTCAGGATGAGCCGTGATCGGAGCAGGTAGGAAACCCTGCAAGAGCTGTAAATGGTGCTGTGTGCAGCTGAACTCAGCATTCCTTGGGGAGTCACAGGATGGTTTGGATTGGAAAGGACTTTTAAAGTTGAAGAGGAAATCAGCAGAGTGAAACACTCCCAGCTTGGTGCCTGGTGTGGAAGGGCTGTGTTCCCCCCAGTTACATTGTCCTGTGCCTGTAGAGGTGGATGAACCCCTGTACAAGGCAGTTGGCTCCCAAAACCACCCGTTACACACCCCAGGATGTGCCTTAAACCCTGCTGTGTGCCAACATGCTCCTGGGAAATGGGCCGGGGAGGGAGCGGGACTGGGAGCCAAAGAACGAACGGGCTCAATGGAGAGAACCATCCTGGTAAGGGCCAAAGCTGAAGCAAGAACCCCGCCCTGGAGATCCTGAGGTCTTTTCCTGCCCTGGAACCACCTACCCCAGCTTCCCTCCAAGCTCCCAGAGACGACCCCGACCCCACTCCATCTTGTGTTGGAGCCCAAACAAACGGTCAATATTTTGCCCGGTTTTTGCTTTGCGCTGCGCTCGGTTTCCAGGCTAAACCCTCCCGTGAAATGCTGATGGGAGAGTTTTCCAGAGAACCTGGCAAGAAGCAGCGTGAACGTGCTGATGTGAATTTCGACGTTAATCTTCTGTAAATCGAGTGGCCCATTTCCGAGGGACAGCCGGGAGAAATCTGAATGACGTTTCCATAGCCCGCGCTATTGAGATGAAATCTCATGGATGGAATTCCGTGGACGCAGCTGCTGTATCAGCGCTCGGATAATGTGCTGTTCTGTTCAGAAGCAACCCATAAATAGCGGGGCCGGCCGTGCCGCCGGCAGAGCGGAACCACACCGGAGAGGTACCAGCAGCACTGCTTGGACTGGAAGGGGCTTTAAAACAGAACTAGAGTGTCTGAGTCGAGGTGTCACCGAGTGAAGGGTTGGCTCGTGTGTGGCGAGAAGTGATGCTGCAGGGTTTGATTAAGGACGTTGATTGAACTTTTTTATTCATCTTTTAACCCCTCGCCAACCCTCGCGTAGCAAGGCCGGGGAGGCGCTTTCCAACGAGTTTCCTATTTGAGCAGGAGCTTTGTGGATGTTCCTGGAGAGCGAGGAGGGGGCTCTCGCCACCATCCCCCCAGCCAAGGCAGCAGCAGCAGCTCCAGCTGCCGCGTCTGGTGCCCCCTGGGATACTGGAGCAAGGGAGAGGTGTCAGGTTTATGTTAGTGGGAAAAGATGTCAGCAGCTGGAAGCTGAAATCTGGCAAATTCCTGCTGGAAACAAAGGCCAAGCTGTGAGACAGGAGTTTAGTGACAACTGGGTGAGCTGCCCAGGGCAGAGGGGATCCGTGTCCCTTGGGAGATGGCTGAGGTCGGTCCTGCAGGTGAACTGGGTGAGGATGTGGGGCCCATGTGCAGGAGGGGGAGGAGAATGGATCACTGAGCTTCCTCCTAGCCCGGACATCCGTGGGGATTTACAGCTGCTGCACTCGGGATCTGTGTTAGCTGTTCTGCCTGTTCCTAGGCCAGCTTCATCCTTTGTGTTTTATGAAGGACTTCAGAGCTCGTTAACCTCCTGCAATTTGGGTTTTCCAGGCATAATGACTGAGCAGCAAAGTCCCCCCGAGCAGATGGCGACTGGGGAGGGAGCTGGCGAGCGAGGTGGCATCTACAAGGTATACTGGGGGCAACTGGTTCCAGACGGACGTTGGGGGATGCTGTGGGTCCCCGTGGGATGCATGTGTGTGAGCCAGGCTGGAACCAGTACCAGCACTGCAGGCTGTACTGGGGATGTGAGCAGCCTCCAGCTCTCCTGCAGCAGCGCGTGGGTGTCACCGCTCGGGTGCTGAGTGGAGCCGCAGGCTGGGGAGGGAGACTGGGGCCGAGGATTTGCTGCTGCCTGGCAGGAGGGATGCTGTCCCTGCCTGTGTGGCTGCCAAGGACGTTCTCCCGCCAGTCTGGTGTGCAGCTGCCCAGTGATTTAATCCAGGAGACAAAGCATCCCGTCACAGTGGGACCGGCTGTGGGTCTGGGCAGTGAAGCTCTCTGGCTGTGTGTTTAGGTTTGAATTAAGCTCAGAGGTTGGTTGGAGGTAAATCAACTGTGGGAGTGCGGTGGCTGCAGCCCTTCCCACAGCTCAGGACACCAGGCAAAGCTGTTCCTGGCTGGGAAGGCTGGAGGTGGGAGCAGATCCTGCAAGTGGGATAAAGAAGTGCTGGGATCTTGGGCTGTTTATTGCTTTGGAGTGTACAGAAGTTCCTGAGGAACACGGGTGTCACCTCTGTCCCTTGAACCCCCCCTACGTGGTGTCTGCAGGAGGCTCTGCCCTTGTCCTGGGCTCAGGGGTTGCAGCTGGGACCCCTTTGGGGCAGGGCCCAGAGGGTGTGCCCCTGGACCTTCCTGGTCCCCAGACTGTGCTGGGCACCCTGGACCCTGCTCCCTGCTGTGCTCCTGCTGCTGGCACTGCCTCCAACCCATCCTGCAGCTCAGCCTCGAGGCTCTGCCAGGAAGAGGAGGACCCAGGGAGATGTTGGGGTCTCTGTACCTGACAGGTCTAGAAGGAAACACTAAATAATGACCTTGGTCCAGGCCAGGCCAGAGGAATGGTTGGTTTTGGAGGAGCAGAGATAAGAAAAGGATGGGCCATGAGCAGGCTGGGGGCAGGAGACACCATCCCACAGCTCTGGGGGTCTCAGCCCAAACCCTCTGTGTTTCCAGTGCTGTGTTCGAGCTGGTCACTTGTTTTCAGCTTGTCATGGAGGACATTCAAACAAACACCCTTGGCCAGAGTATGGCCTCAGAGTGAGGCCCAGAGCCATGTCAGGGCAGAGGCACATGACAGGACCTGTCTCTGCTGTGGGCGAGGAGTGACATTGGCATAGGGCGGCCGGGACAGAGGGACATGGCCACTTTGCTCCCCTGCTGCTCCCATTTCCAGGGGATCCCTGCAGTGGGGTAGGGTGTTCCCTCCACAGCATGGCTGTGGCAGTGACTGACAGTGTCTCTCCCCACCTTAGATCACGATCTACGAGCTGGAGAATTTCCAGGGGAAGAAGTGTGAGCTGACAGAGGAGCTCCCCAACATCACCGAGAAAGAGATGGAGAAGGTGGGCTCCATCCAGGTGGAGTCTGGCCCGTAAGTCCAGGGTGGGGAGGATGGATCAGCTCCAGGGGAGGTGGGGCAGGGAGAGCATCCCCCCCTCACGCTGGGGTCCCGCAGGTGGCTGGGCTTCGAGCGACAAGGCTACGCCGGGGAGCAGTTTGTGCTGGAGAAGGGCGACTACCCACGCTGGGACTCCTGGTCCAACAGCCACCTCAGCGACAGCCTGATGTCCCTCCGCCCCATCCAGATCGTGAGTGGGGCTGTCTTGGGGTGGCTGTGCCCCCCAGGATGGCCACAGCACTGGGGACCAGCAGGCTGGGAGGGTCCTGAGGGCCTGGGGGCAGCCCCTGACTGCTGTTTTCCCCCAGGACAGCGCCGACCACAAGATCCACCTCTTTGAGAATGCAGGCTACACCGGGAGGAAGATGGAGATCGTGGATGATGACGTTCCCAGCCTTTGGGCCCACGGCTTCCAAGACCGCGTGGCCAGTGTCAAGGCCCTGAATGGAACGTAAGGACGGGGGGCACTGGGTGCACATGGGGACACCCCAACAGGGTCCTGTCCAGTGGCGCCATGGTTGGTCCTCCCATGGTGGCAGGGATGTCTGGCACTGCCACTGCGCTTCCCATGGTGCTGCTTGTGTCCATCATGTCCCTTGTTCCCTCCCCCCCTCACCTTTTCCCTGGCCCACAGGAAGTAATGGGGGCCGGGGTGGTGTCCGTGGGGCTGTGTGATGGCTCCTTGCCCTAACCCCCTGCCAGAACAATGGAGCTATGGCTCCTTCTCCGCCCTGGGCTCTCCATCCACTCCCAGCACATGGCATTTCCCACCCGGGCTCTGTGGCTGCAGCCTGTGCGGTGACATTTGGTGACAGGGCAGTGGCCCTGGGCAGCATCACCTGGCTGCGGCAGGCAGAGGCACCAGCAGTGCCTCGGCCTCTGGAGTGGGATGGGGACAGGGACACTGCCCCCTGTTCCGAGGGGATGTACCTGCTGGGCAGGGGGTGCAGCAGGGCGGGGGGCCCAACTGAGCACTGCCTGCATCCCTGCAGGTGGGTGGGCTACGAGTACCCCGGGTACCGGGGCCGCCAGCACGTCTTCGAGAAGGGCGAGTACCGGCACTGGAACGAGTGGGACGCCAACCAGCCCCTCATCCAGTCCGTGCGGCGCGTGCGGGACCAGCAGTGGCACCAGCGGGGCTCCTTCGAGAACAGCTGAGGGACCCTGTGCCCCCGCCGGGGCCGGCTCACGGGGTGCCCCGGCTGATGCCGTGACCGTGGTGTTTTTTGTGCAAAAACCTCAATAAAACTCTGAGCTGGAGGCTGCCGGGGCCTGCCTGGTCCTGGGTGGGGCGGGGGGGGAATGAAGCGGGATGACAGGGCGGGGGGGTGGGATGGGGAGGGGGCCATGGCTGTGCCCCAACACCCCCCGGGCAGAGCAGAGGGGGGGAGTGTGTTTGCAGTGTTACATAAAGGCTGCAGCTTTCCAAAAATAACCCCCGGTGGTGCCGCGTCAGGGTTTTTCCAGTGCCTCTGTCCCTTTCCACAGCATCTCCTGCCTGCTCCCAGGGCAGGCAGCCAGTCCCCGTGGCAGGGAGGGGCAGGGGGGGTGTAGGGAGCAGGGGGATGTGCAGAACAGCCACCCCCTGGCAGAGCCAGGCCTGTGCACCCCAAAGGGGACTCACCCTAAGTGGGGGGGGCTGTGCCCAGCCCTAGAGTCCTGCAGGGTCCCCAGCCTGTCCCCAAGGAAGGTACTCACAGCACCAGGGGTTGTTTCTCCGGGGGGATGAACTCTGACGTGGGGGCTCAGCTGTTCTGGTGGTGAAGGTGGGGGGCTGGGGGGTGCCCCAAGGTGTTGGTGAGGTGCTGGGCAGCCCAGCCCTGAGCTGCCTTGGTCACCCAGGCAGAGCCCTTCCGTGGGGACAATGCAGCCACGCTCAGGAGTCCCAGGGCTGGGGGCAGAGAGGGGAGATGGGCTTGAGGCCACCTGAGCTCTTCGTGCTGGTCCCCGAGCAGCTGCTCCAGAGCCTTTCTCTTTAGTTTCGGGTTGGCAGCTGTGGAAGGCGAGTGTGTGGCCCTGAGAGGCAAAAGCTGCTTCCAGAACAGTCTGTGGGGCTGCTGGGCCCAGGGGGCTGCGGCATCACCACTGCCCGGGGCTGGGATGAGCTAAACTGTCCCGGCAGAGCCAAGGGAGGGAATTGCTGCCTGGAGTCACAGGAGCCGTGCTGAGCACTGTGTCAGCCCCTGCTGGGGTGGTGAGGGGCCAGGATGTGCCGATGGTGACTGGGGGGCAAACATGCCGTGCGCTGGGACCTGGGGCAGGCTCATGGGGATCCTGGCTGGGGACCCCAATGGATTAGCCCAGAAGAGGAGGAGGGTAGTGCTGGGTGCCTCTGTGGTGCCACAGCGGGAGGCACAGGAAAGGGAGAAGGACTTGGCAGGGCTGGAACTGCTGGAGGCTCTTGCTCAGCCCCCCAGCCTGCCCAGACCTCTCCATGGTGTGGTGGGTTTCTTGCAGAGCCACACGGTCACCTGTGACCCCATATCCCACTGAGACCCCATTGCCCACAGCTGGGACTGACCCTCCCACATGTCATTGCAGGCTCTGGTGACAATACCCTGCAGGGTGACCCTGTGTGCAGCCATCCTGGGGGCAGGAGAGGGGGCAGGGATGATCCCGAAGGGATCCTGCAGGGACGAAGTGTGGAGGAGGGAATGGATCCGGAATCTGTTAACGCTGTGTGACACTTGCTGGGTTGACACGGGGGGATCTAACTCTTCTGGGGGATGAGAGGGGGCTGTGGGTGCTGCACAGCACCCAGGGAGTCTGACAGCTGGGGTACCCCCCATACAGTGAAACCCCTTTGCTGCAGCCACCGTCAGCCCCCAGCCCCGAGGGGCCTCCCGGGTCGGCCGGTGTCGAGACGCCAGAGGAGGGGCTTCACTGCTGTCCTCGACCCCTCAGCTCAGCCTCGGCTCTGCCGCCCACCCTGGGCACAGCCTGGGCATGGGGATGTGTCCCAGGCTGAGCCCCTCGCTGACCTTGGCTTTGCTCTGATGTGAGAGAGGGGCCCCCGTGCTGCTGCTCCCACTGCCCCGTGGGGCTGGGGTGTTTCCCAGGGACCCCAAGAGGGTGGGAGATAAGAGAGGAGGAGTCCCCACACTCGGGCTGAGGGTGCTGTCTGGGCATCGTGCCACCAGGGCCAGCTCCTGCCCCTGCCCACCCCCGAAGGGTCGGTGTCGGGAAGGGGCTCCCGCGGTGCCCCCAGCCCCACCGGCTCCCTCTGCGCTGGCACGGGCGCTGGCACGGCCGCTCCCCTCCCGGGGCCGGAGACGGGCAAAGCCAGACGTTCACCAGGGCTTTGAGGCGCGTTTTATCGCGCATGGAAAGAGCCGAGCTCAGCAGGTTGAGCGGCCCCGGCGGCGGGGCGGCTGTCGGGGGATCAAGTCTCTGGCCCCGGAGCGCCTGGAGCGGGGCTGGCGGGCGCTTTGTTGGCCAGGGCCGCCCCGGCTCTTGGCACGCGTTCGGCTGATGCATGCAAACTCCAAATCTCCTCGCCACCAACCCGACAAAGCGGGTGACTCGAATGTGACAGGTAATGAAATAACTCGGGCTTGGTGCTCGGGCAGACAAAGGCTGCGGCGGATCAGCTGACCCTGGTTTTCATTGGGGTTTAATCCAGCATTCTCGCTTTGAATCAGGCTTTAACTATTTTGTAAATAGTTTTGGCACCACTCTGCTGCAGCTCGGTATAAATTCCACCTCCCGGCCCCAGCCCGTCACTGGCTCAAGCGGGTACTGGTATAACTGGTAAGACTTTGCTATTTATTGTCCTCTCTTTTGCCGTGGCCTCCTCCCGACTCCCAGGGCCGGGGTCCCTTCCCGGAGCCCGCGGGGTGCAGGCACGCAGGGGCTGAGCCGGGGGACAGTCCCGTCCCTGCAGCCCAAAGCAGGATATCAGGATGTCACCACCCAGCCGCGGCTCCGTTTCTTTTTGTCGGGAGTGAGCCGTTTTCACCAGTTCTGGAGCTGCTCAGATCCTGAGTGTCCCATTGGGCTTGAGGACAAGGGTCCTTCTAAGGAATGACAGTGCCAAGCAGAGCCAGGAGGGCTCAGCAAAGGGTCCTGCAGACCTGGGCCAGGTTTGGTGTAGGGAGCCCCAGTGCTTGTCCCTGTCACCCCTTCAGGCACCCGTGTGGGACAGGGGCTCTCAGCTGGTCACTGGGCAGGGACAGCGGGAAAAGCCTCGACTGCAGGAGCTGGGCTCTTCTGGGAATGACTTGGGAATGCCGTGGGCTCACAGTTCCCTGCACTCCTCTGGGCTGGAGACCTTGGGCAACTCCCAAGGACTATTGCCTGGGCTCTGCCACGAGCCTGGGGAGGTTTGGGGTGCTGAGCATCCCTAAGCAGGGACTGTCCCTGGCAACCCCAGCCTGAGCCCATCCTGCCATGAGCCCTGGCCCCAACACCCCTCCTCCCTGGGCGAACTGCAGGGCACGGACATGGGGCTCTGAGCACAGTTCCTGGTGCCTCCCCAGTGACAGATTTTAACCTGCAGAGTTTCCCTCCCAAGGCAGCAGACAACCCAGCTGATGATGGCTTCCGAGCACCAAATGCCAGCCTCCAAGCAGCAGCAAGCCAGCTCCAAGGTCAGTGTGAGACTTCCCAGCCCCCTCACTGGGGGCCCAAACCATCCCCTGGAACACCCCTGGAAGCAGCTGAGCAGCCACGAATATGCCCCTCGCCAGCACCCCCAGCACTCCTGGCTGGTGCCAAGTGTGTCTGGCTGAGGTGCTGAGCTGTTTGCTGTGGGACTAGGGGATGGGGAATGGGATTTTTCTGTCATCTCACAGCCCCAGTGCAGGTGGAGTGAGTGGGAATGGATCAACTGTTGATCCCCCCCCGCAGATGCAGCAGATCTGCCCCCCTGCCCGCTGACCCCTGAGATCTGTGCTGAGCTGGCGGCGCTGGGGCTGCCCTTGAGCCATCCCAGTGTGTTCCGGGTGTCTGGCTCACTCTGTCCCACCAGTAGCCGTGGTTCTCCAGCCACAGCCTGGATCCCTCAGTGTGACCACGGGCATCCCTCTGCCACAGGCACCGGGGCACTGGGATGGTGCCAGCAGGGACTCGTGGACATTCAGGAGTGCAAGCTGCATCCTCAGAAGGATGGGAGCATGTGCTTGTGCTTGCAGGCTCCTTAAAAGCCTCTGGAATGCAGTTTGGGGGGGCAGTGCGATGTCTGGGCTGCAGCAGACGTGCTGACCTGGTGGCCTGAGAAAGTGTGTGCCCCCTGCAGCGGTGGCAAGGGTGGGGGTGACCCCTTCTCTGAGGTGCTGCTTTCTTCCAGATTGCCATCTTCGAGCAGGAGAACTTCCAGGGCCGCTGCCATGAGCTCAGCGGGGCCTGCCCCAACCTGAAGGAAGCCGGCGTGGACAAAGTGGGCTCCATCCTGGTGCACTCCGGACCGTACGTGTGGGGGGCTGGGGACCACGGGGGGATGTGGGAGGGAGGCAGGGGCTGGGGGAGGAGGGGTCTCCCTGCTGCTGGCACCTGCGTCGTACCCAGGGTTTCATGTGGCAAACATCACTGAGCTGCTCACCCCAGTGTGTACCCAGTGCCAGTAGGTGAGCAGAGGGTGACAGTGGGTGACAGAGTCCCCTGGACAGGCTGGTATCCCCCAGCCCTGCTCAGTGGCAGGGGGATCAGATAAGTGTGGGCACAGGCAGAGATCGTGATGTTACCCCCAGCTTGGTTTCCTTTCCTTCGGGTACAGGGACAGGCGAGACTGGCACACCCTCGGTGCCCTCTCCCCACCTGCTAAACCTGCATGTGCTCCCCAGACCATGGGCTTTGGGCAAGGGGGAACCCCTGGAAAGCACCTGGGGGGTTCCCTGCCTGTGCCCTGCAGCCGGCAGCACTGCTCCCAGGTACAACAGGGCAGCTGCAGAGCACCCTGGTAGGAGCCCAGCCCCATCTGGAACACGTGGGTGATCCCGTTCTTCTGTGGGTCCCCAGAGACCATGGATGGGTGGCCACCACATCGGAACATCCACTCCGGAAAGTCCTGTAGTTCCGCTGCCAGCAGAGACATGCGGGATGGCTGGAGACATCACAGCCCTGCCTGCTCCCCCCTGGCACCTCCCGGGCACCGCGGTGCTCCTTTCCGTTTCCAACAGGGATCAGGGGACGTGGCTGGGGGCTCAGCCCCGGGGCGCTCGCCGGGGTCGGTGCCAGGTGCCGATCCCCGCCCCGCTGCCCCATCTGAAGCGCGTCCCCTGATCTCTTCCAGCTGGGTGGGCTACGAGCAGGCAAGCTGCAAAGGGGAGCAGTTTGTGTTTGAGAAGGGGGAGTACCCCCGCTGGGACTCCTGGACCAACAGCCGGAGAAGCGACAGCATCACTTCCCTGAGACCCATCAAAGTGGTGAGAGCACCCAGACAGCCACTACCCACCCGCCAGACCAAGGTCTGCAGCCAGAAGTCTTCCCCAGCCTTCTCCCGCCCTCCCCAGCCCCGCGGGCGGAGGGGCACCCCCTCCTGCGCACCCTCGCCCCAGCCCTCGGGGCCCGGGGAGCCGTGGGGGGGTCGGAGGGGGCGCGGGGACGGGGGCACTGGCAGGTGACCCCAGAGCGGAGGACGTCTGCTGGTAAGTCTGGCAGTGCCCGCGCAGGCGCCGGCTCTCTGAGCTGGATGGAGGGATGCGGAGCACCCCCGGCATCGGTGGGAGCGGCGGCACATGGTGCCGGCCCTGGCCTCGGTTTCCCCATAGCCCTGGGCTCTGCCCCCCCTGCCCAGTCCCGGGGGCCGGCAGCCGCTGACCCCCGTCTCTGCTCTCCCGGCTGCAGGACAGCCAGGAGCACAAGATCGTGCTGTACGAAAACCCCAGCTTCACGGGCAAGAAGATCGAAATCATAGACGACGATGTGCCCAGCTTCCACGCACACGGCTACCAGGAGAAGGTCTCATCCGTGCGGGTGCAGAGCGGCACGTGAGTACCGGGCCCGGGGGGGACGGGGGTCCCGGGCGATGCCAGGGCTGGACAGCCCCGGCCGTGCCGTGCCGGGCAATGTTCAGTGTGTGTGTGACCCCCCTGCTTGCCTTGGCAGGTGGGTGGGATACCAGTACCCTGGCTACCGGGGCTACCAGTACCTGTTTGAAAAGGGGGACTACAAGGACAGCTCAGATTTCGGCGCTCAGCACCCCCAGATCCAGTCGGTCAGGCGCATCCGGGACATGCAGTGGCACCAGCGTGGCGCTTACCACCCCACCAACTAGAGCCCCCGGCCCGTGCCGGGGCGCGGGGAGCGGACCAAGCGTTCCCCCGGCCGCCGCTGTGCCCCCGCGGCCTCGCCTCCCGCCTCCCCCCGTGTGATGCACGCGCTGCCGAAGCAACTCAATAAAGCTTGGAATTTCAAAGTCCCAGCTCTGCCCCTTCATTCCCGGGGCTGCAGAGGGACCCCCGGTGTTGCGGTGCCTTTCCTGACCCCGTGCTCCTGGGTGGGGAGGGGGACCCGTCGCCGCACCCTCGATGCTCTCAGTGCCACCGGCGCTGCCGGCCCACCAAAGCGCCCGGGGAGAGGGAGGTGACCTGGGGCTCAGCGGGAGGGACGGGAGCTGCTCGCCCCCTGCAGACCTGGGGGTCTGGCCCCCGCGCGGTGGCTCCGGGACTCAGCCCTGTCCCGGGGTGCACAGCCAGGGGTGGGGGTCGCATCCTGCTGCGGCCGGCAAAGGTGTCCAAGGAGCACCGCGGTGACTGGGAGGATGCCACGACGGCTGCGAGGGGGAGCGTTTGCCCTCTCGGTCAGAGCACCTCCGAGCCAAATAATTGCTTTAGTTATTAGGCACTGGAAGCTTTAATTAGGAATAATGCTTTAATTTAGCAGTCACGGAGCTAAAGGATGATTTAATTATCGTGTCTTAAGTCGAGCAAAGGAAGTGGAGGAAGGCAGCCGCACTTGCTTGGCCGGGGGCTCCGTGAGGTGGCAGGGGCAGGTGCCGGAGGTGGTGGCGGAGGTGGCCGGGCTCGGTCCCCTCCGGCAGCAGGATGTGGCCGTGGCAGCCGCTGTGTGTCACTGCAGCTGTGTGTGGGCAAGAGGGGGCCGGGGCTGCACAGGTGATGGAAACCTGACCGGGGCACCCCGGGCATTCCGTGCCTCCTGCCGCTCTCCTCTCTCGTGCACCGCAGCGCCTCGTTCCGCTGCTTTGGTGTGAAAACCAGCAAAACTGGGAACCCGAGGGAGTCACAGATGCACATCATCACCCTCAACAGCTCCCACGCCCAGCCGCCCCGGCGGAGGGGGGGTTTGCTCCCTTAAACCTCCGCATTCCAGCGTCCCCGTGCTCCGGATGAGCGAGCCCGCGGGCGACCAGCCCAGTTCACCACTCGCCAAACGCTGCTGTGAAATGTCAGCTCCTCGGCGAGGCGGGCTTTGGCAGCCGCCGCGCCGCTTCCCTGCCGAAAGCTGTGCCTTTCCTTCCACAGGGGGAATTCAGGATCATCGCAGACGTGAACATTTATGCTGAAAAACGGGGTTTTCGCGGCAGCAGCGACAGACTCCCCGCGGTGCTGCTGAGGGGAGAGCTCTGCCTGAGGCTGCGTGTTGGTGGGAAACGGCGGCTTCTGGGGAAGCAAACTGCGGAAACCAGCAGCGAGGTGGGGAGCAGGGACCCCCCCAGGAATCACAGATTCCCAGCCATGGAATTCCAGATGGGTTTGGATTGGAGGGGACTTTAAAGCTCGTCTCGTTCCACCGCCTGCCATGGGCAGGGCCATCTTCCACTAGTCCAGGTTGCCCCAAGCCCCGTCCAACCTGGCAGCCGGGGACCAGGGCAGTCTCTGCGGGAAAACGGAGCCCGGCTGTGAGCAGAGTGGGGGGTCCTGGGGGAAAAGTACTGAAAGCAGAAGTGGAAAATGTGAATAAGCCCAGAGCAGCTCATATGGGACCTGTCGGGGGGAGGGGGGGGGAGAAATTCCTCATCTGGTGGCTGGGTGCACCCAGGTGGGTGCCCTCGGGTCACCTCGAGGCAGCTTTAGCTCTGCAGAGGAGGGTTTTTCCGTCCCTGGCTCTGGGGAAAATATACTGGAAGATTTTTTTTATTTTTTTTTTTTAATTTTATTCAAAAGCAGAAGATCGCCTCCATCCCACGCACGCTGCAGAGCTGCCATCTGGTTCGCTGCTACCCCGCCTCAGCAGCTCGGAGCCCCCGGCCCCCCCAGCCGGTGTCCCTGTCCCCTCCCTCCCCCTGCCCATCGCCCCTCGCTGCCGGCGCCGGGGCTGTGATATTTCGGCGGTCCCATGGCGCTGTGGCGGGTGGGTGGTTTTGCCGCCGTGCCAGTAGTCGGCAGAGCTAAAGCTGTTCTCCAGGCTAGTGAAAGGATTTTTTCACCCAGCAAATAGGATGGGGAGGCTCAGACCTCATCGCCACTGGCCGTGCTGGTTCCAGCCTCCCGGATGGCCTGTTCCTCCCCTACCCACGGTGGCTGGGTCGGGCAGTGGGACCCCCGGGACCCACGGCAGGTGAATCCCCAGCAGAGCGAGGGCCTGCCTGCAGGGGAAGAGCAGCGATTTGCCATGGAGTAATTAATGTGAGGGTAAAAATAATGCCAACCCTGGCTAAATCACATCCGAGATTGAGGTGCCTTTTCCTTCCTGTTTTCTTATCCAACTTCAGCATCACCCGTTGTCTGTCCTTGGAAGGTGCCTCGGTGGGGACCGTGGCTCACGCAGGGTGGGCTGGCTGGCAAGGAGGAGGCAAAGGCAATGAAGAGATGAAGATGTGGATTTCCACTGGCTTTGCTTTGCTTTTGCCGGCAGCAGCCCGGGAAATCCCACCTAGAGACACCCCAGGTTGGGGAATCGTGGGCTAAAAATCAACAGTTGTAAAAAATATGAAATGCTTATTCTTAGGCACAGTGGGAGCAGCTCGATCTCACCTGCAGCCTGGTTACTTTGTGTACTGAATGTGCCCTGCCAGCTGTGAGGGCTTTACTGCGGGTTTCATGGATTTTTTAATGTGGAAATTATTGTTATGTTTAATCCTCCAGCTTCTGGAGCCACGTGATTACATGAGATTCTGAGCTTCAATTTTTTTCTTCTTTACATTAAATTGAGCCTCCAGCCTCCTGTTTGTGCCTTCACACACAGACACAGACACAAACACTAAAGGCTTAAGGAAGGAAGGAAAACCAAGCAGGAACCCAGCATGTATTATTAAAGCCTTGTGGTTTTCAGGGCAGAATTGTGATTTATCGATGCTCAGCTTTGGCATGTTGAAAACTAATCTCTGCTCTGATTAATGCAAGAGCTGAGGCAGGAGTGAAATATCCGGGGAGAGAGGAGCTTCAGCGGGGGACACCAAGCTTCGGCTGTCCCCGGGAACAGGCAGGAGCAGGGCCGAGCAGGATGCTGAGCTCCCCATTGCTGCTGCACCTCGTTTCCCTCTTTTCTGATTAGAGAAAACATCTGGGGAGAAAAAGCAGGTGCTGCAAGTGAGCGGCTCTGCTGGGCGGGGAGGACCTGCTGGGCGGTGGGTCTCTGCTGGTGGCTGAGGGAGGATGGAGGGGCTGGGGGGGAGCACCAGGAACTGGCACCGTGCCACGAGCAGAACCTCTGCTTATAGCCACCAGTTTTAATATTCAGATGTGAATGGGGAGTGGGGAGGGTCAAGAAAATTTTCCATTTTGGGCTGTGAATGCTGCAGCCAAACCCCAGGATTAGCAGTGGAAAGGGAATCAGCCGGGACTGGTGGCTGCTGGGCGCTGGCTCAGGACCCTCTGGCATCGCTGGGCCAGTGCCAGCCCAGAGTGTGGGTTCGTCCACCTCACAGGGGCCGTGCAGGGCAGCGGGGGAGAGCTCTGGGTTATGGGCAGAGGCAGCACCAGCCCTGTCCAGCAACTGGTAAAACAAATGATCCCCTCGTGGTCCCTGGGCTCTGCGGCCGGGGCTGATGGATGCTCTCTTCCGGAATGCCAGGCTCCCATTTGCTTTCTGCTCTTTGTTTTTGTTCCTAACATCAGTGCAACGAGGGAGAAAAAGGAAGGAATGAAAGCTCTACAGCTCCTTTCAGACAGTAAAAGAAATCCCGTCCAGTTGAAAGCTAATTAAGAAACATCACTTCTTCAAAGGCCAGAATTGGAAACAGCCGCGTGGAGACATAATGGGATTAACGTGGATCAGGGGATTACAGGCGGCCAGGACAGCGACGCTGCGGCCCCACACATCACCACTGGCCCTCGATGGTGGAACAGGCCAAAACCAAAACACTTCAATAAGATGAAAAGCCAAAGGGATGCGCTGGAAATAACGAGTCAGCCGCGGTGAGGGTGAGGAGCTGGGCAGCCCCCGGCACAGCGGCCGCAGCCGCCCTGGTGCTTGGGACGGGGCTTCGAATCCGATGCCTTTCCCCAAATACACGGAAAAAAGCAAATGTTGCCTTTCCCTCCGGGCGAGAGGCCAGGGCAGCCCTGATTGCTTCCTTGTCCCGCCACAGCCGGCAATTAACCCTCAGCAATGGTCACCGGTGACGGCGTGACCCCTCCACCGAGCTCACGCACCCGGCCGGGGTCACTGCCGGTGCCACGGGATGGAGAACAGCAGCTCGAGGTGGGGCAGTGGAACAGGAGCAGCCGTGAAATCCTTTGAGGCTGTAAAGCCAGCAGCAGGGACTCGCTGTCAGTGTCAAAGGAATATTGTCCCTGCTGGAAACCCCTGGGCAGCACAAGTGCCAATTAGGAAACATCTGTTCCTCCTGGTCCAGGCGGGCTGTGAGCGAGAGCATGGCAACGTAATGGGATTAAAATATATCACCGGATTAGGGCAGTGCTGCGCAGATCAGCGGCCATGGATGTTCTTAGGAAATCAGGGAAAAAAGGAAAAGCAAATTTGTCTCTTCAACATGGACATGTTTCTTTTTTACTTGTACCTTATGTACTGGTGCCAGACCTCCTCTCTGCGCTGTTCAGTTCAACTAAAAAGACAGCCTGAGCTGAGTTTAAGCAATTTTAGATGAAATGGCTACGTGAGCAGCTGGTCCCTCTGGTCCTCACTGCTGCCACTGTGGCTGTGGCTGCAGGACAGGAAAAGTGGCCTTACCCAGGTTCCTGGGGTATGATACGGTGCCTGTCACCTCTGTACGGGTTGGAAGGTGTGTAATGAGCTGGATTTGGTCCCTTTGGCAGAGCTTTGGGGTCCAGTGGTGGTGGGAGGCTGCAGGAGCGGGGCTGTGTCTGGAGCATCCCTTCGAGCAGCAGCACAAGGTTCTTCCCCTCAGGCTGTGTCCTCTGCTCATAACACGAGGCCTGCAGAAAAACCCTGAGCAAAGCATCAGGAAAGATGCTCAAGGTAGGGAGAGAAAAATGATCAGAGCAAGAGAGAGACCTGCATCATACCCCACGGCCCCTGCTCGCAGTGTGCAGCCCACCCGTCCCTTCCTGCGCATGGGGCCACCCTGGGATCCCCCATCGCTCGCACCCCGGGCACAGTTTGGCTGGTTTGGGGGTTCCCATCCCTCCTGCCACCCCACCCAAGAGTTCTACCAGCCATGGGGCACCACAGCCCCGCAGACAATAGGGACATTCTTCAGGAAACCAAACCAATAATGCGGAGAGCCGCCCGCTATTTTGGGACTTCATATGCTCTAAGGCAAATGTCATTGGTGTGTAACATCCATTTAGGGAGCCGCGTAATGAAGTCGTGCATCATGAGGAGGGACCAGCTCGCTTAGCAACCTTCTCCGCGTGTGACGTCTTCCCCTGCAGGACGGGATTGCTCCTTCGCCAGCACGAGCACAAAATGCCGCTCACAGCTGCCGTAAGAGGCGCTTTGAACTCAAAGACTCTGCAGCCCCCACCAACACCGAATTCCTGAGGTGGGCTTGTGCCCCGGGTCAGAGCCCAGGCAGCCTCTGTGCTGTGAGGGGTTTGGGTGCTGCGAGCCCCTGACCTACACCCTGACCTGCGTGAGCTGCCTTCCCAACAGAGCCCTCGGCTCTCTCAGGGGTGGAAGAAGCTGGGGTACTGTGATGGGGACAGAGCCCTTTCATTTTGGGGGCTGAACGGGACAGCTGCCACCTCAGTTCCCATCGAGAGCTTCCTCACTGCCGTTCATGCCGCTGCAGATTTTGGATGTGTCTCACGGGGAGGCGAGTGGGTGCAGGGGTTCACTGGGTGTACTGGGCATACTGGGTGCTCCGATGCTCCGTGTGCATTGGGTGTTCTGGTGTGCTGGATGTACTGGGTGCTCTGGGGAGTCTGGGTTTGCTGGACACTCTAGGTTTTCTGAGGGCTCTGGGCACAGGCTGGCAGCAGGATGAGGACAGGGAGAGAGAGGACGGCTGTATCGCACAGGGGGAATGTCTGTCCTGGCTGTCTCCAGGTTTCCGGATGATAAGCAATTACGGGAGAGATTTACAGCAGATTAAGTCAGAAAGCAAAGTCCATTATCTGCCCAGATGAGCTCCAAAGGTAGAGGCCGTGTGGAATGAGAAATGGGGCACTTTAACCGTTATCATCCCTCGGGGCACCGACCTGGGCTCCGAAGGACAATGGCTCTGCTCCTGCAGGGAGGGTGGCTGCTGCAGATCCACACGCTGCCATTCCCTTCCCACAGTAACGGCATTTTGGTGCCTGAATTTGCTCTGATTCCCTTATGGAATGCATGTTGCTTCTAGGGGATCTGCTACTCCCTTCCATTGGAGGTGCCTCTTCCAAGCCCCCAGGGTCAAGTTGAGCTGCAGATGCTAAATCCATGGGAATGCATTTTAGCAGAAAGATGCTTTTGAGGTCACTGAGGGTTTATTCACTGTGCTTTTTGATGTGTAAATCTCTCTGTGCATTGTCCCTGTTCCCCCGGGCAGGCTGCCCTGGGGGACCTGCAACCACCTGGGTGGATGTGCCCACTGACCCACTCATGGACAGCCCCGTGGCCACTCCCACGCGCCTCGGGCAGTGGCCTCACTGGAACCAAGTTCCCTCAGCTGTGAAATGAAGGTAATTTACTGGTGTGCTTTACAAGGGCACTGAGAGAGGAGATTAATTGTTTGGCATATGGGACTGCAGATAGGATGGGTTATGATCCTGCAGATCCTTCTGTTTTGCTGTTTGCATGTGCAGCGGGAACACGGCTCTGCTCCACAGTGACCAGGGGCTCCTTTCCCCCACGACCTTTCCCACAGCCTCACTCCAGACCAGACAGCCATGGATTTGTGTGCTGGCACAAGGGCAGATCCAGAACCTTAGGGATGGTACAACTGGTGGCCCTGGTGACCTCAAGCCCGACATGCAAAGGGCAGCTCAGTCCCAGCATCTGCGTGTGGGGTGATGACGCAGCCAGAGGCACCGGCTGCCACACGACCCTTTGGTGTTGGGATTAAACTTGACACTTAGAGCCTGAAAATCTGCTTAAGGGAAAGCTGGCATAAATCTGAGTGTCGCCAGGACGTGCGTTGCGGACTGGGGTCAGACCCCTCCCTGCACCCTGGATAATCCCAGGCTGGTGCCTGTGGCCAGTGTCCCCATGGGCTCTACCCACAGTTGGCACAGTGGGACCCCCCTCTGCACACCCCACAGTCCCCAGGAGAAAAATTCTGGTGTGGGATGATGCCAGGGGCCTGCAGATGGGCAGCAGCTATTCCTGCCATGGCCAGGCCCTGGCCCTTCCCTATGGGAGGGGGGTCCCTGGTGGCTTTGCCCCCTCAGTCCCCGAGGATGCAGGACCAGAGCCCCACCACACTCCTGCTCCCTGCTGGCTCCTTCCTGATGCAGATGCTTTCCTGAGAATCGCCTTGCCCTGTCACCAGCTCCCGTCCCTTGGCATTCCTGCAGGAGCTGTGTCCCAGCTTTGCTGGCCCATCACCTTGCTGGGGTGCTCCTTCCACTCCCTCTGTGACAGTCCTGGGGGTGTTAGCTGCAGCATCAGGAATTCTGGGGGGGAGGCAGTACCCTTGCCTGTGCTGGTGGCTCTCGGGTGCAGCACAGCTCCTCTGGGACCTTGGGACAGCAAAATGAGTTGTCACTGTCATCTCCCACCGAACTCGAGCAGGCAGTAATGAAGGCTGCTGAGCACACACTTCTTCCTAAATTACCTTATTTATTCAGGGAATCAGATGCCGCAGTCTTTCATGGCTTCTTGTGAGGCTCGGATCTTGTGGGATGCGAGGCTATTAATAGGAGCCAATCTTTCCCCTTCTTCTTCTCCAGGCTAAAGGCAGAAGAATTCAAACAAGGGCCCTTTTGATGTGACAGAAGTCCAAATAAACTCCACGCCATTTTCATCTCAAGCTGGCAGCACATTCCCATGTTTCTGGTGGGGTTTCCCTGCATGAGGGCTGGACCCACAGCACCTGGGTGCCCTGGAACCGGGCGCCTGAGGTGGAGGAGCAGTCTGTGGTGCCCCTTCCAGTGACACTGCCCTCGTCTGTGGTGACATCAGGTGGCCAGAGCCAGCACAGAGACCAGACGGGTGAGATTGGATCCGGGTGAATGATCAGCCAGGGCAGCAAATGCCAATTTGCGTGTAAACAGACTGAGCACAAAAAGCCAGGGAAGAGAAATAACTAGAAAGCATTTACCACATAACAGACTTGTTTCCAAGGAGCAGATTTTGAAGGTTTCCCGCAGGCAGCCTCGCTGGCGCTCCAGGGGAATTTCAGTCCCACACCCTCCAGCTTCTGACCCGCTCTCACCACGGTGGGTTTGGCACCTCCCCTGCCAGAATGAGCCCTGCACTGTCCCAGAGCTGACCATGTCCTGATCCACTTCTGTGATGGGCAGTGAAAATCCTGGGAGAGCAGGGCTCTCGTTTTCAGCACTGCACCATTTACCTTCCATGGACGCTGTGACAGAATCTGAATTACCTTCTGCCATTTCAATATCTGCACAGTTGTTGGTTTTTCTGCTTCTGTCCATCAAAATTTATAGCTAAATTAGGCAATTATTGATTTTTTCCCCCTTAATCGAGTTACATTCAAGCCAGTCTGTGGAACAGCAAATGCTCAGTGGGTCCCTCTTGACATCTGTTTGTCTGATCAATCTGTGCAGGGAAAATGCTCCTTCAGTGCCCACTGACATCCCACAGTGATGAACAGGAACACTTTGATTTTTTTTTTAGGGCTTTGAGACATTTGCTGTTCCTGTTCTCTTTGAGTTTATTTGTTCTAATTTGTAACAACACACTTTGTTGTTTTTGTTTGTGGAGTTCTTGAAGATGTGTCAGTCCTGAGCTGGGGGATGCAAGGAAGGGGCCCTGTGACCCAGGAGGGTGGTCTGTGAAGGGTCACTGCCCACTGTACCTGGCTCTCATCAGGCACCTCTAACTCTGTGGACAGGGCTGTAACAAGCCCCTCCACCAAGGACTGAGCAAGATGCCATGTCCATATCATGACAGAGCTCTGAGGACAACCACGAGTGGAGATTTAGGCGTGATATGGCCCAAACTTCTCCTTGGTCCCTCCTGCCCCATGACAATTCCTGCAGAGCAGCCCAGGTGGGTTCAGTGGGGATGCACCAGGTGATGCTGCTTAAGGAGCAGAACCAGGGCTGGGTATTAATGCAGGTCCCTGGCTCTGCCCTCCTTCTGGAGGGTGTTTCATACCTCCAGTGTTGTCCCTGTGCCTCCATGGGTCACCCTGGCTGAGATGGTTTTGGCATCGCTGGCTTTGTGACCCTGCTCATCCACATGCCGCTCCTGTGCTTTTGAAGCTTGCACTAGCCAGGTGAGAGGGTGATGCTTCTTTATTTAGCTGTGTGCGTGGTGGGAGGGGAAAGTGTTTCATCACCACACTCAGTTTTAGTAACATCCCTGTGTGTGCTTTGAAGGGGTCACAGCCGAGACTTCCAGGCTGCAGCTGGCAAGGCACGGACTGAGGAGAGAGGCAGCACCAGGACATGGCTATGTGGCATGTCAGGGTAAGAAAATGTGCAGAGGAAAATGTCAGAAAGATATTTTTATTACAATAGTGTGATGCAATTGCAAGTGGGGGCCCGAGACCTCTCGTGCCTGTGTTTTCTCATGCAAGACTTTATAGACGTTGCACGACTTTCAACTCTGCTCTTATCTCTGCCCCCAGAGGACATTATTACTGCTAGTCTGACTATGCCAGTATGAATGTTTGATGGTGAATAATATTTTTGAGAATTGAATTACCACTTGTTTCCTAATTAAAACCCAGCCTCCCCATCATGTCAGCTATTTGCAAAAAGGAACGTGATGACGATAAGCTACACCGAGGCTTTACCTTTCTGAGGTGGCTGAAGTACCTTTGTTAAGAGTATTCAGGAGAAAGCTGGAGGAATCTATGCAGATGCAGAGGAGCCCCCATGTTTCTCCAGGAGGCTAAAGCTGTGGAACTCCCCTCCTCTGGAGAGTTAGGGTGCCTAATGCGAGGGCACTGCGAGGGCAGGGGCTTCTTCTGTAAAACTGCTCCTTCTGGAATAGACAGTGACTAAAAGCAGCAGCAGAAATGGCCATTAATTACTCTATTTGTTTTCCACATTGCCTCTCACTGCTTATTAGCGCAGCATTAAGGAGATGGGATGCAACCCTAGCCTGGGTGCGGATGCTGCAGAGGAATGCCTGTGGGATTGGCATGGACTGTGGGAGGAGAGGGGCCAAAGCCCCCCCGGGGCATGGCAAAGCAGAGAATTTGACAGGCAAAGGGGACAGTGAGGCTGTTTCCTTGGGATGTGGGGCTAACACCGTCCCTCTCCGCCGTGTCCACTCGGCTGAGCGCAGTGGGGGTGAGGCTGACTTTGCTGCAGGGAGGGATGGGGGGGACGTGGGGGCCTGAGGAGGGATGGCATTGCCCCACTTTTTCCAGGAATAGTTTGTATTTACTCCTCTCCTACTGAGAAGTGCCTCTGGGCACTTCACCGCTGCTGCCTAATGAATCCTCACACAACCTCGTCAAGCAGGAGCTGCTTCCCCTCCAGGTAACCCTGCACTCAGGAGCTGATTTGGAACACTGGGGAGTGTGGTGAAAGCGGTTCTGCCCTCTTCCCTTCATTCAGGCACCCCAGACAATACTGCCAGAAGTGGAGGAAACATCAAAACATAACCTTTCTGCTTGGCTATAAACAACCCACAGTCTGGTCCAATTGGGATCCATCACTGATAAACTATCTTCCCCTGGTGCTGCCAGGGAAGAGCAAGGAACTTGCTCTCTCTGTAGACAGCAGTATCCCATGGAGGGAACTGAGATAAAGACTCCTTAATGCTCTTAATCCCAACCTATGAGCATTTTGGGAAATACATTATAAATATTAGTAAAAATAGTATTAAAAAGTAGCATTTCATAATCTTCTATGTGAACATTCCCCTCGAGGTATGTTATTGGCATTAGCCATGCATAGAGCAGGGATCTTATTTGATCTAGGATTGGTCACAAGGAGGGCAGCAGGATGGATGTGCCTCTGTCCTGGTGTAACATGTTGCACCATTATCTGGATGGGATGGTGTTAATGTAGGATGCACTAATAAGTGTATGATAACCTCATTACTCTCTGTAACATCATCTGTCATCCTGTGAAGCAGAGCAGGGCATAATTAAACATTTAAATCTTATACAGATGATAGGAGGAACTCGCTCCTTGGAAGGAAGGAGCAGCAAGGGGAGGTTGGTTTCTTGGCTCTGAAGTGGTTGCACGTGAACCCCGGCACTCCAGCCCAGCCAGGCCTCAAGACAGGCTTAAACTGATTGAGCAGTATCAATCACCATCCACAGAAATGTCAGGAGATACTTAAATGCATTCAGAGTGTATCGTATTCTGACCTCTGCTAACCCTGGCATCGATTAACTCTGGGTTTCCTTTACCTGGGGGAATCCCAAGGCAGGCATAAAGCACTGTTTGTAAACAAATGCAAACACCAAAGCCAACACACATGGCATAAAACAACACAAAAGAACAGCACAAACACGGCCTGGGATACAACACAGGCTAAAGAAAACTGCAGTCTTGCACTTGGGGAGTTGAACTTCCCTGCAAAGGAGGAGGCTGGCACTGCCTGTTCTACTTGTTTTGGCTTCCACTTGATTCCACTCTGTAATTAAAAAATGCTCATCTCAGTGACCTTGAAAATACTGGAATATATCACTAAAAAAATATGTATTTTACACACTAGAGGTGTTTACACATTAGAGGTGTTTACATGCTAGAGGTGAGCATGAATAGCCAGAGCTGTGCTGCCTCCCCAGCCAGTGCCCAGGGTGGCTGCGGGGATATTCCACTACTTCCAACTGCACTGCAATCACACTTGGGAAATAAATGGTGCAGAGAACACCTTTTCTTATAACCCACCTCCACTCTGGTGCCAGCTGCTGCTGCCACATCAGCACTGATGGAAATCCAAAAGCAGAAAGAAGAAAACAAGTTCCTTAACTTGGTTGGCTGTCTTCCTGACTTCCTAGAAACTGTCAGCAGGAATGTCTTTGATGTGTACACAACAATAATATCCAGACAAAAACGTGAAAATGTGGCACAGGAATAAATAGGAGAGCATTGGGAATCCTAAGTGGCATTTTGGTGACTTCTATTGCTGTCACCAGCACAGTAAAGCCATTTAAATATCTCAGCAAACCTGGGCCCTCCTCCTCTGGGCAGAGACGGTTTGTTTGCCTGTGCTTGGGGTGTTTGGCAACACCATCAGGTGAGCACTGAGATCCTCCTTGTGGAGCTGTTGCTTCTGCAGGGTCACGTTTCAGGAAATGAAACCCAGCTCTTTCCGTGGAAATATCAGTGAGTGATGGGCAGAGAGGCTGCAGGAGCCAAAACCTGGGAGTCCCCTCAGAAGAGCTGGCAAAAGGCACGTGTCTGCTCACGTAATCAGGCTAAGGATGTGGTGAGGGTGGCAAAAAGTTACTCGTGGTTAAACAGAATATTCCTTAGAACAGTGGAGCCAAACACTTTTGGACCTGTCACTAGACAATGCCAGCTTTTCTCATCAACACAAACATTTTAAAGCTCTAAAATGATCCCAATGATGAGGCACAGACTGCGGGTTTTGCCTTGGTGGATTACGCCAGAGCAGAGGCCATCATGTATACTGATGTATTTACATGTATTCTGATGTACTTATTTAATTAGACAGTAATTCTGCAGGTGTTAATGAGGGTGTGCAGCTGTAGGAGCCTGGATGGCGTCACAGACACCGTGGGACCTCTCAGGAGTGGAGGGTTGAGCAGGACTGCTCTGCCAGGCTCAGGGAGAGGCACCATGGAAAGGACTTGGAAAGGACCTGAAATCATGTCTGGGGGCAATATCTCTCCCACCACATGCCTGCAAGTGAAGAGCCCGTGCAGAGGCACTGGAATAAACTTTGCAGTGGGAGCTCTGAGTCTGAGCTGAGCCTGAGGAGTCACAGGAACCATGTCAGGGCCCACAGCCAGCCCCAGCGTTCACTGCCAGCCCAGAGGATTTCAAGAGATAAAAATACCCCTTTCCATCTCAGCTCAGCTCAGTGAAACCTTTAAACAGGGCTGGTGGGAGACTTCACCCCGAGCAACCAGAAGGGACACGCCCCAGGTCCTTCTTCGTTTCCTTCCACTCATCTGGACATCCTGAGCCTCAGCTCTGCTCTGTGGCCGCTGGAGGAGAAGAAACCTTCCCCAATAGATCTGTTCAGGTGAAAAATGTTGGCCTAAATTAACATTTTTAACAAAAAGCAGGTTCTCAGACGGTTCATAATGAGCCACATGGTGAAATCCTCCCAGCTGTATACTCTACCTTGCTTTAATCAGATCATTAACTTTCATAAAGATGTAGGCAGGAGGAGTGGCGGCACTTGAAAAGAGCTCAAAACATGCTGAGTTTCAAACTTCAGACTTGTCATTGACTTAGCCTTTCATTGAGCCAATTATTTATGACATATTTGACGAAATTCAGAAAAGAAGGCAGTTGAAATCTGCATATCTGCTTGGCTGCAGTGGAGCTACTACTACATTAAGGAGGAATACGAGCGGGGAGCTCTGCTGGAGCAGAGGACACCTGGGTGCCTTGCTTTGCATGATTATTTGCCTGCAAGTGGTTCAGTGAGCAACAATGGGGTGTCACACAGATGAATTTGTTTGTATCCTGTTTTTCTTATGAATACGTTTTAATAAACTATGAGGAAATTAATTCTAAAGATACGCGTTTGACTGGGTGCTGATGTTTGCAGGCAGCCATCGCACTCCTCGCCCCATGTGCCCGGTGTTGGCTCTGGTGTTCCCCTTCTGCAGAACCAAAGAATCACAGAGTGCTTTGGGTTGGAAGGGGGCCTTCAAGGTCATTTAGTCAACACCCCCTGCCATATGCAGAGACACCTTCCACTAGACCAGGTTGCCCCAAGCCCCGTCCAACCTGGCCTTGGACACTTTCTGGGATGGGGCAGCCACAGCTGCTCCGGGCAACCCGTGCCAGGGCCTTCCCACCCTCACAGGGAATCCCCCACCGTGTCCGAGATCCCGAACCCCGGCACCCTCACGCTGCCCTCGGGGGCCGGGACCGTCTCCTCTCGGTGCGGGGTCACCCCGGGCCGCGGCCGCTGCCCCGCTCCGGCCCCCCCCCGCCCGCTCCATGGCCGGATTTCCCCGGTAGCGCCGGGCAGCCCCGGCCCGCCCATGGCCGCCGAGCGCGCCCCGAGCCGCCCGCGCGGGGCCACGCCGGCTGCGAGCGGCGGGGGCGGACCGGCCGCCGCCATGGGCCCGGCGGGGGCGGGCGGGCGCTGAGGGGGCGCGGCGGGGGTTCCCTCCTTCCCTCCCTCTCTCCCTCCCTCCCTCCGTCCGTCCGTCCCTCCTGCCGCCCGCCCGGGGCGCAGGGCGGGAGGCGGGAGCGGCCCCCGCGCTCCGCACACGCGCACCGGGAGCCGCTCGGCCGCACCGGCGGAGCCGCCGCCGCCGCCGCCCGCCGCCAACCCCCGCCCCGGGGGCGGCTGCCCCGGCGGAGCCTCCATCTGCAGCCCGGCGGCGGAGCGGGAACATGGCGGACCTGGAGGCGGTGCTGGCCGATGTCAGCTACCTGATGGCGATGGAGAAGAGCAAGAGCACCCCGGCGGCCAGGGCCAGCAAGAAGATCACCCTGCCCGAGCCCAGGTACCGCCCGCCCCGCCGCGGCCCCGGCTGCGCGGCCGCCCCGGCCCGGCCCCCCGGCCCCCTCCCCGGGGCCGCACATAACGGTCCGGCCGTGCCCGGGCACCGCGGCCTCCGAGGCACGGGGTCCGGCCGGGGCGGGCGCGGGGCCGGGCTGGATGTGCTCCGTGTGTGTGCTGGGTGTTTTGGGTGTGCTGCATGTTTGTGTTTATTTGGCACAACTTCTGCGGGCGTCCCTCGGGCGGCTTAGCGGGGGATACCCCGCTCTCCGGGGGTGAATCCCCCGAGCTCGGGGCTTTGTGGATCCCGAACCCGGTGCTCCGTCCAGCGGGTGAGGAATTTTGTCTAAATCAACCGGTAGCACCAAACCGAGCCGCTCTGGCCGTGTTGCTCTGCAGAGCGATTTTTTTTGGTGATGCTTCCTGAGGTTTGACAGGGGCTGCGGGAGGAGGACGGAGCCGAGGTCTCCCTTAGCAGGCAGCTCACGGAGCAGAGGTGCTGGGGCAGGTCTGGGCTCCCTCGCCCCGACCTTCCCCGATCTCACCGCGGGAGCAGACGGGTGCTTTGGCACAGCTGAGGTTGTTTGCTTAGCGCCTGGTGCTAAAAGCAGCTTTTCGTCTGAAAAACCAGCTTTTTTCCCCGGTTATGCTTGTGTTATAAAATCACCTGAGCATCGCTTATTTATTGTTGAAATTAAAACTGAGCTTTCCCTCTCTTTCATGGCTCTGGATGTGTATATATATATTAAAAATGAAGATTTAGCCGGCAAACGAAATACTGCAACAGGAAGAATCTAAACCGAATTTTGCTGCAGAATGTGTAGGCAGTTTGGAAGCCTGCTGGTGGCCTAGCCGAGCTGTCTGCCGTGAGCCAGGCATCGCTGAAGCCCTCTTCCCACTTCTACACTCATTTTCCTGCCTTTCTGCTGGAATGCTGGGTAGGACAGGGAGGCTGTGGATCAGGGGAAGGCGAAGGGTGCCTAGCCCACATTTATCCCCCTTGCAGGGGCACTGAGACGTCAGGTAAAGAAGTTTTGCTGTTGAGTTCAAGGTCTGGTTGAGGATGGTGTTACTGGACAGACGAAGGTGCCCATTTTTCTTCCTGGTATGTGTTTACACTTTCAGAAATAATACAGAATCCATAAATGTTTGCCTACCCTGTTAGCCTGAGGTACAGCTTTGCTGGGGGTGCTGGTGGCTTCACATTTGTCAGTGCTTTGGTGATGTCAGTTCTGCCGTCAGTGATGTGCAGCAGTGCTGTTCCCTGTTCCCAGCAGGGACATGACCCCTCTGGGCAGGTGAAGGGTGGGATGTGGAGGGTGTGCAGGGGAGGAATAGTCCTTCCAGTGCCATGAGAAATAAGGACACCATTGGCGCTTGTGGGGTGGCTGGAAAGCTGTTGCCTGGACTGACATCCATCGTGCCCAGCGCGGGGAAGCCTTGTAGCACAGCACGAGGCCTGAGGAACCTGCTGTGCTCTACTCTCCTGCTCCAGTTTTTGCCTTGTCTCAGTGGTTGTTTTCCTGAGCTTGGAGAGATGGTTCACCTGCATTTGGCTCCACAGGGTAGGAAATGCAGCCACGTGCCAGAGGAAATTTTGTGGAGCAGGAGGAAAGGTGAAGGTGAAATGCCTCGCTCCTAGAGCTGCCTGTGGAAGAACCTGTTTGCATGAGACAGTAAAGGAAAAGGATGGTTTGCCATCCCCCTGGGCTGTGGTGCTCTGCAGAAGGTTAGAAGCCATCTGTGAGTCCATGGTGCTGTGGGATGGGGACATTTCAGACACTCAGCACCGGAGTGGGAGGAGACATAACCGAGAACAGAGACTTACCTCAGCCCGGGACCACAAACGGCTGTAGGATGCTCAAAATGACTGAACTTCTGAGCTACTAACTGAAACCAGGGATTTCCTCATACAGTAGGAAATTGTGACCGTTATTCTGGTGTCAGATACCTTCGTGCTGCTTTCTGGCTGGTTTTTTTGATCCCTCTCATTAGAGCAGACATGGTGTGTTGGGTTTACTGAAATATTCTGTGTTGCTGGTGAAGTGATTCATTTAAAATGACATAAATCGGCTGGTTAAAGGCAGGTTGATATAGTAACAGTAAAAAAAATACAACACACAAGAGTCCTCTCTTACATGAGTTTGAAATCAAGCAGTTTTTCCAGATACTCATTATTTCTGTGTGTGCGAGCAGCTCCTTGGAGGAGCATGAGCTCGTCTCTGTCACGTCTGGCTGCGCAGCCATCCTCGCCTTGGTCCTGGCTGTCACTGGGACAGACAGCAGGAAGGTCACTGGAATATCACATCCACGCTTGAAAATAAATGTCCCTGCCTTATTGCAGCTCTCTGCTTGCAGGAATGTGTTGGTTTATCTCCTGCAGGCAACCACAGCCCGGGGACGGGTCCTGTGCCGCTGACGTTGTCGCCTCAGAAAATATTAAAGGTTTCACCCCTGTTTTCAGTCTTGGCTCCTTGCTGGAGCCCATACACCTGTCGGCACCCTTTTATCTTTCCCAGATAAGGCTGAGGCTAAATGAAGCAAATGAGTTTACTGTAATGCAAATTTGAGGGGGCTTCCTGTTTACAAGGAAATAGCTATAGTGCCGGCAGAATAAATTCCAAGGCTGCAGGCCAAGACTTAGCAGCAAATAAACTACGAGGGTGAAGAGTTTATTGGCCGTGGGGCTGATTATTGCTGAGTTTACGTGAATTATCCTCAGACTGGTTTTGTCCCGAAATCGTTAAATATCAGTTTGGGAAAGAAGGACAGAAAACACTAATGGGTCCTGAGTGCTTAAGGAAGAGGCTTAGTGTGTTTTTGTTTTTTTTAAGCACCAAAACAAAACAACCCTTTTTCCATCCTCTGTCATCTGCTTTTCCTTCCCTTCTGCGTTTCCTCCTTTCGTTCCTAAGAGCCTTGCCAAGAGCTGGGAGAGCTGTGGTATCTTTTCGTTGTACATTGTTTCCTAAAAGCCTGTTTTGGGGAGATTTGCATTGGTGGGCAGAAGGGATGTCAGGGGCAGAATATCCTGCAGAAATCAGGCCTGGAATGGAAGGAAGACGTCCATGTGGAAATACGAGCAAATATGAAACCTTAAATTTTTTCTGCTGAATTGCTGTCAAAAATTGTAAGTGTTGGATGGAAAGGAGTAAATTAACTGCACTCTGAATTTTTTAGGCTATTTATCAGACTGCTGAGGTTTTTCACTTTTCCATGTAAATGTTACATTTCCCTTATTTTGGTCAAAGGGAGCAGAAGAGCACTGTAGAACAGCTCTTTTTATTTACCAGCAGCTTGTTCTGATTTGAGTAAAGGATTTACATAATGTGAAGCTGAGCAAAATGGTCCAAGAAATCAGGTAACAAATGAGAGAGGGTTCAGGGCTTGCAGAAGCCTCAAGTACACGCTGCTGTCCTCGCCAGGAAAGTTGACATTAAAGCTTTCTTACTATAAACATCACGTAAGCTTTGGGTGCTTTCGGTGTACAAATACCACGGGCATGGTAACAAAACACAGCATCCATCTGTCCAGGCTTCTCTCCCCGCGGCTGTAGATGTTTCTCCTCTCATGTCTCTTTTTCTAACCTGCTTCCAGTAATTACCTCTGTTTGAAGTTAATTTTGATTTTGATTTTTCTCTCAACCTTTTTTCCTTGGTCTCCTGTGTTCCTCTGAATCCTGCCCTTCTAGGGGAAAAAAGGAGCTTGTTACAGTTACTTCCTTCTTGAGAATTATGCTTATAATATGACATTTTTTTCAGGTATCATCCCATCCTCACTTCACCTGCAGAGGTGAAGACTGACCCCTGGTACCCATCTGCTTCTTGCTGGGGCAGTTGATGTGCCCTTTGCTTTCTTACCCAGTATTCAGACTTGTTTAAAACTCTGATTGAGGTTTGTTGAACACACAGAGGTTGATTTTCCTTTCCAGTTTTATTCTGAGCTGTTTGTGATTTCTTTTCTTCCTCTTATGGTGCTGAATGTTGTTGAAACGCAAGTGACGTTTCCCGCTCGGGGTTAAGCATCATTGCTCTGTCCTCTTTTGCTTCTGGTTTTACAGTTCTGATCTCTTGGCCTTCCTCTGCTCTTTCTCTGAATTTCGGTTCTTTCTTTGAAGTGTCCTTCAGTGAATTCTTGTACCTCTTGAAACTTCTGTAAATCTCTGAGTTCCAGGCTTACACTCCCCTGTCTCTGCTGTCAGTCTGGGTGACTTTGGTGTTGTTTTCTCTGGCGTTGTTTAACGCCTCTGTTGTGTTTATTCATTTACAGCGCTGTCTCTGGGAAAATTTTCCTGACAATTGCTTGTGTAATTTTCATCTTTGTTGCTATTACGCCCATGTCAGCCCTCTCAATCTTTCTAGGTGCTTCTTTGTGTCGCTGCAAGAAAACCGTTCAGTTTTGGGCTTCTGCAGGTGGCGTTTAACTCCCTGAATGGCTCTAGCTCAGTGTCAGGGCATTAAAAAGTCCCGTGTCTGCCTGATGCTGCGGCTGTCTGTCCTTCCCGCCTGCTTTGGTCCGTGCTGGTCGTGTCCATCAGGTCTGCAAAACTCCTCCCCCGAGGCCCTCATTAAAACACTCTTTTGTCATGAAGCTGATGAAGTTTGGCTGTGATTAATCTGCCGTGCTGTGTGTGCTGGTGCAGTGTTTGTGTGTTTACAGACGGTGTTTCCTGCCTGTCTCCCTCTGTCCCTCTGTGTTCCCTTGTCTCTACCCGGAGTGCCCGTCTGTGCCATCAGTCCGTGGGCAGCACAGTGGGGTCCAACAGGGTCTCATCGGTGACGTTTGTACCAAACCCTTCTCTTTATATGCAGGTTGTTTAGGGAATGGAATGGCTTCAGGAAGCCTTGTAAGATCCCATCTGGAGTACTGCCTCCAGCTCTGGGATCCCAGCACAGGAAGGATATGGACCTGTTGGAGTGGGTCCAGAGCAGGCCGCCAAGATGATCAGGGGAATGGGGCAGTTCTGCTGTGAGAAAAGGCTGAGGGAATTGGGATTATTCAACCTGGAGAAGAGAAGCTTTGGGGTGACCTAACTGTGGCCTTGCAGTACCTGAAGGGCTGCAAGAAACCTGGAGAGAGACTATTTCCAAGGACCTGGAGTGCCAGGACAAGGGGGAATGGCCTCACACTGCCAGAGGGCAGGGTTAGATGGGAGATAGGGAATACATTCTTTCCTGTGAGGGTGGTGAGGCCCTGGCACAGGCTGCCCAGAGAAGCCGTGGCCGCTCAGTCCCTGAAAGTGTCCAACGCCAGGTTGGAGGGGGCTTGGAGCAACCTGGTCTAGTGGAAGGTGTCCCTGCCCATGGCAGGGAGTGGAATAAGATGAGCTTTAAGGCCCCTTCCAACCCAAACCATTCTGTGATTCCATGATTCTGTGATGTTATGCTCCTTCCTCCCTATCTGGTTGCAAATGGTAGAAATCATCAAGAGAACTGTTTTTCTGTTTTCAGGAAAAGATAAGTAGGCCCAGATTCTGCAGAGGCTTCCACATTTGCTGGGCTTTGCACAGAAATGGTGCCAATGAAGGCAGAATTAAACCGGAGATGATACGGAAGATTAAGGATCTGCTGGTTAATTCAGCCCAATTTTATGTCATGGTGCCATTAGCTCAGTGAGGTGTTGGTATCTCATTGAACCTCATTCCATCTGCTTGTAGCAATCAAGACTGCAAATTATTTTAGTAGAACTTAGAGCTTGGCTGCCCAAAATTGCAAAACAGTTTAGGTTTTTGTTTGACATTTACAATGTTGAGGTTTTTTTGGTGTCAAGCACGATTGTTTCTTGATATTTTTACACCACTTCCAGGACTTACTAAAAATGGAATTGAAAAATTTGCAGTAAGACATTGAAACCAGCATTGCAGGACACTCAGACTGTTCCAAATGGTTCCATTGATGTGTAACTTGTGAAAAATACAGAAGGAAAAAGGATTCTAAATGCAATGGGTTTATAAATTAATCTGTTATTTTGCAGCTTTACTGCATCTCACTGAGTTGAGCATTTAAGCAAAGAATAAAGGAAGTAAAGTGGGGTGAGAGTGAAAGATGGGTGGTTATGTGTTGTAGACCAGACAAGTATTAAGAGAAGAAGGGTAAGTACTGCAGGTGAACCTAGAGTAGGTGTGTAGGGAGACCAGCAGTGTGGCTTTGTGCTTCTCAAGGTCAGAGTACCCTGTTGAATGAAGCTCTGGTGTTTTACCAGGAGTATCCACTCAAACGGGTGCCCTCAGTGTCACTGCACTTCCTACAGCATTGTTGTCCGGAGATGCAAGTGCTGTTTGAGATGGTGAATGTCTTCTCATTGCAGTGAGGCTCCAGGGCATCTGCCTCTTTTCCAGGTGCTGGAAATACCTACAAGAGTGCTTTTGAGGCACTTAAGTGTGCCTTTTGTCCCCTTGCCGTGGATGATTGTGCTGTTCAGAGGGATATCAGAGAGCTGGTGTGAGTGCACTCACTTGCTCATCATTCTTGTCTCCTGTCCTGGACTATCCCTCTCTTTTTTTTTTTTATTTCCTCAAGGTATTATTATTGACGACTATGGTCAAAAAAATCCATTGTTCATTTAGTTTAGTACAATTTATAGTAATGTATCTGTTTCAAAGGGTAGTTCACATGTTCAGGAATGAAGAAGTGTGTAGAATCACAGAACCACTAAGGTTGGAAAAGACCTCCAGGATCATCGAGTCTAATCTGTGACCGATCCCCAGCTTGTCAACCAGCCCAGAGCACTCAGTGCCACCTCCAGTCATTCCTTGAACACCTCTAGGGATGGAGACTCCACCACCTGCCTGGGCAGCCCCTTCCAATACCTGACCAGCCCTTCTGTGAAGAAATTCTTCCTCATGTCCAAAATCTGAAGCTTAAATCAGTAGGCTGAAGCTTATCTTACTATTTAGCATTGCTTGGGTGACAAGGCACATGTGGGGGTTCATGTGGGAGCTGCTTGAGGAGGGGGAAAGACTTGTTTTTTTCTGAACTACCATTATAATAAAAGCTGAACATTTGTGGGTTTATGGTGGACTAGTTCAGGGTAAGCATACATGACAGAGTAGTGGAATTTTTGCTGGAAATCCAGCCTCCCAGCTTTACTGTCAGCAGGATTTGTGGTTGTGAAGGTAGTAAGAAACAGCATTCCCAAAATAATTAATTTGGTGTGCATATAGGATGCTGGGGCTGCTGACAACATGTACTTGCTTTTTATCTCAAGTTAGCTTTGTACTACAGCACTTTCTCTTGAGAAGAATGCGTGCTTAGGGATGGATATGGACTGCCAGTGTAGGAGGCTGTATGGGAGGGCTCCTGCTTGCTGTGGATGCTGCTTTCAGCTCCAGTTGGGTGTTCTCTGTCGTGGGAGTTCAGTTGTTTTTTGTTGTACCTGCAGTGTCCCAAACGTTAATAACAGACAGGAGAGCATGGGAAGGTGAAGATCCTGTTGCAAAGCTTTAATAGACAAGGAATGAGAGTCTGGAGGAAGGGCACTGATTGTTGTCACCTGTATTTTACAGATCAGGAGCCAGTTAGAAAATACCTGATGTACCTTTGTTCACATGTAGGACGTTTGGCAGGTGCAGGAGTTGAAGTTGGATTTTTCTGAGCTTCAGTGGAGGCCCTTGACTGTCTGAGCTCCTGAGCATCCTGTGCTTGGAGCACCTCTGGGCACAGGAAGGAGAGATCCGGCCCTCAGAAGGATGCTCCAATTACTTCTCCTGTGGGAATGCTGTGATATTGGAGCTTATATTTTGAAACACAGCCCTTCCCTCGGGCGTCATTACCTTAATTAAGGAAAAAAGTAAATGAGAGTGATCTGTGAGGAGATCAGTGTGCTCTGTTCTGTGCTAAAAACAGAGGGATGTTTCTAGGTGTGTTTTCAGGGAAAGCTTCCAAAATGTAATGTTCCTTTACAGGTGTGATACACCTGCGTGATCCAGTGCAGGTGCTGCTGGGACCTGCCAGATGTGGCTTTTCCATAAAATTAATATAGCTCTTACTCCTTTTATAGCTATGATGGCTTTTCAGTGCCCGGACCTTCCTGTGTGAAATGGTTTCAGCCAACACTGGAACTATAACATCAGGACACGAGTGTATGCAGCTCTTGGTTTCTGTTCTGGTGAAATCATGTGGAATGGCCTGGTTTAATCTTCTTATCAATAATAGCTTTATTTTTTTTTTTGGTAATTAATAAAATTACTAAAAAGCCTATCAGGAGCCGTCAGGTCCAGGTGCATAAACCAAATAACATAATTTAATTGAACTAAATTGATGTAAAACCAGCAGTTTCTAGCTTAGAAAATACAGCTGTTTTCCACAGAAGGAGCTTCACCCCATGCTTATCTAAAAAAAAAAAAAAATCATTCCAGTACTGAGTAAACACCTATATAAATATGCCTTTCATAAATAAATAACAATTTTTGAGAGTTTTTTAAGGAACTGCTTCCACACAGAACCTCCCCAGTCCCCTTGCAGTGTGCCAGGAATTTGTCCTGTCAGCATGTGTCATGTCCTATTGAGAAAGGAACCGGGGAAAGGGCGGATTTCTCGGGATCTGGTGGAGCTGCTCAGATCAAAGCCATCATTAAACGCCGCAGAGATTCAGTCCAGCATGTGCAGCAGACGGGCACCAGCTGCACAACGACCTCCTGCAGCCCTGGGGCCTCCGGGGAATGGAGCTGGGAATGGGATTGGAGCAGGAGCTGGGAACGGATGGGTGCGTGTCACCCGCGGGGAGCCGCTACCTCTGCTCAAGGTGCACAGGAGAAAAGAGCTCCCACAGCTTCTGCATCCTCCTGGAAAATTAAAAAGCTCTGGGGATTCCAGTAAAATCCTCAGTGCTTCAGACCTTGGGGGAAAGACACCCCTGTCCCAAGGGGCTGAGTGCAGAACGAGCCTCCGCGTGACGGCTCCGTGGATGTGACTTGGCTGCTGTTGTTTGTTGTGTTTCTGCCTCAGTTTCAGCAGGAAAAATGAGCTCTGGGAAACAGGAGTCTGGGTTAAACTGAGCTTTAAATGGAAAAGAGTGATGGTGGGTCCAGCGAGCGGTGGTGAATGGAGTTAGATCCAGTTGGTGCCCAGAGGAAATGGCTTCAAGTTGTGTCAGGGGGTGTTTAAATTGGATATTGGGAAAATTCCTTCCCTTAAAGGGTTGTCCAGCCCTGGTGCAGGCTGCCCAGGGCAGTGGTGGAGTCTCCATTCCTTGGAGGGATTTAAAAGCTGTACAGATGTGGCACCTGGGGACATGGGTTAGTGGTGGCCCTTGCAGTGCTGGGGAATGGTTGGACTTGATGGTCTTAGAGGGCTTTTTCAACCTGAACAATCCCATAATTCAATTAAAAGAAGATAAAACGTGGGTGGATGTTTTACTCTTGAGATTTCAAGTGTCTGGTGAAAGAAGCCTGGCTGTGTCATGGGCAAGGGCATGGTTGTGTTTTGGGAGGATCACTGCCATGGAGTTGGGACGTGGGGCTCTGGAGGGACGTGTGGCCTTTCAGAGGGGCTGGTTTTCTCTGGGGGAGAAAAAATACAGGAGCATTCCTGTAGTTTTAACTTGTTGTTTAAAAGAGCTTTGAAAGATCTGATTCTTGGGCCAAATATTTCATCCCAGTTTTCCCTTTTGATCAATCTTGCATTGCTAAGCCTTTTAAATGCACTTGTACAAAGAGAAAAAAACAACCTACTTTTGGCTGTAGTGGCTGTGGGCCATTCTGCCAGTGCTTGTTGACCCTGTCATGCTTTCGGTTCAAAGGCCTTTGGGGCAGGATCTTTGGTCCAATTTTAGCAACTTTACGATGGATTTGGATAGTGCAAATAAACTTTTAAAGTCTCTGTAAAATTTCATCCTGAGCCTATAAATGAATAAATAAATCAGAGGTGATTGTCAGCGTTGGCCGTAGTTCTTGGTCTCTCAGTCAACGTTTATACTTGCACGCTACTTTTAAAGAAAGTTCCAAACATTTGAGATCGGAAGAGATTAAAAAAATTGGCACGTCTTCAGTAATTTTGTATTTGTTTAAAAAAAAAAAAGTAATTTATGATTGGTGAATGACTTAATTGCAGTCGGAGCGAGGAGATGTGATTTTGCTCTGATTTCTCTTTCTTGTAATTTCTCAGCAGCAGCAATCTGGTGGAAGGGCAAGTCCTTGACACTGCAATTTGGTGTAATTACTCCTGGAAAATTCATGTACTTAGAAGCTTTTATATTAGTTTCAGATTTCAGCACTGATAATGCCAGTGATCCTCAAGGAACATGAGGCTGGTGAGTGTTGTGGAGTTGTAGCTACACAGCTACTGCTTTTGGCTCCCTCCTTGTAAACTTCTCCATTAATATAATTTGCATAAGTGAAGCTGCTTTGTGTCCTGACGAAGGGACCAGAGGGGGGTGTGGGCAGGTGTTGCTGAGCTTTAATCCCTTCCATCACACAGGGCTCTGGGGTGAAATTTGTTGTTAATCATCCACGTCAGTTCTAAGAGCATTAGTTCATTGCAATGAAATGAGTTGGCAGGGGGCTTGGTGTGAACTTCAGGGGGTGTGAGGGCAGAAAATGGGGCAGAAATGGGTGAACTTGGGACAGAAAATGGCAGAGCCCTGTTCTGTCCCGTGGAAGGGGTGGTATGCACATGGTGTGCCATGTTTATGGAGAGAAATCAGAATTTGGGTTCACTCATTGCTGCTTTGTCAGCTGGTGAGAATGAGAGTGGAATGAGCATTTGAACTAATTAATCAAGAAACACAGAAAGGTTTAGGTTGGAAAAGACCTCCAAGACTGAGTGTGATTCTGTGATTTTACAAGTAATAGATAAATATATCAGGTTAAATGGTCTGATGGTCCTTTCTGCTTTTCTGTGCTGGGAATTTGCCTGATGAACTGCTGGAACCAAAGTGACAGCATGTAAAATAGCTTTTACAGCATGTGAGAACCAAGTCGTTTTGCAGAAGTATTGACTTCTGCTGAACTTTGAGCTGGGTGCAATCTGAGAGGAAGCAGAATGAAATGGGTTCAATGTTTTGTGAGTGCTCACTGTTTATTACCTCTGACACAGGAATAAGTGAAGGTGACTCTGTGATGTGGAGAAGGAATGCTGGGAGTGCAGAGGGCAGGCACTGGGAAAGCTTGGCAGACACAGCAGTGGCCGTGGAATTGCTGAATATCTGGCATTTTCTTGAAATAATTATTAGTGTTTGAGTAGTTTTTGGACATGCCAGGGGCCATCAGGAGCTTAGTGTGCTGTTGGATACAGGAGCCACATGTGGCAGAGGGATGGTACCTGCTCTGACGACAAAGGAGGGAGAAAATAAATCCAGCTTTATTTTACAGACTGGGGATCTGAGCAGATAAAGTTTATGACCTGCCCGCAATGATACAGGAAATGTTGATAGAGTTAATTTCTGAACTCTGCTCCCCCCAGTCTCTGTAAAGCTGCTGTTTCATTCTTGTTTTGTACTTCCGTTCTCTTGTTTCTGTTTCAGCCTATACGTGAATGTATTAGTGGCTGTAACTGCTCATTCTTAATGCAGCTCTGGTTCTTTAATGCTGGCAACAAGACCAGGCATTCCTTTCTCAAGCTGTGGTGTGTATATGTGCACCTGTACAACAGATAACATCCCACAAATCTGAACTCTTATTGATTTGTAAGAAAAAATCATGTGCTTTGATGATAAATAATTAAAAACTCCTTTAAGATCCAATAGTAAGTAGCTTCTTGACTTAGTTCCAATAGTAGGAGTATGTGTATGGATACATCCTGTCACTTCATTCTTTGCCCTTTCCCCTTCTAAGGTGTGAGGTACTTTCAGAAGAACTCCTGTAACAAACCTTCAGGGACAGGATCCATGTAAAATGAATAGGAGAACTTTTATAGAGTTGTAGACTGGTTTGGGTTGAAAGGGACCTCATTCCAAATCCCTGCTGTGGGTCATCTCATTCCAAATCCCTGCTGTGGGCAGGGGCATCTTCCACTAGATCAGGTTGCTCCAAGCCCTGTCCAACCTGGCCTTGAACACTTCCAGGGATGGGGCAGCCACATCTTCTCTGGACAGCCTGTGCCAGGGCTCAGGCTTCCCCCTCACAGGGAAGAATTTTTTTCTGATATATAATTTAAATGTAATCTCAGTTTGAAACCATTCCCCTTGTCCTGTCACTCTGTGGAAAAAGCCCCTCCCTATCTGTCTTGGAAATACCAAAACAAGTGCTGTTTGTTTTCTTCTCCTCTGTAACTCCTATTTTCTCCATATTCCCACATCCATTGTGGTCATGCTCCTGCTGCCCGTGTGAACTGGGGCTGCCCGATGGGCCATTCCTCGGGCTCCAGTGGCCATCCTGTGGGCTCTGCTGTGGCAGACACACTTGTACTCCCAGCAGAAGTTTAATTTCTCTTGAGTGCCGTGCTTATCCTTGGAGCCACAGGCTATTCCTGATCTGTTACAGGGCAACAGCAAGAGTGATTGTTGTTGGCACTGGCTCTGGTTGCAGCCAAGGACAAGTCCTGGCTCTGGGTGAGCTCCTTTCCAAGGGACCTCCTGGTTTGCTGCTGCTGCTGTTGCTCATCTGAGAGGGAGGATTGCGGATGCTCTTGCTGTGCACGTGTCCTTTTCTGTGTTGGAAAGAACATAATGTGTTTTCTTCTTAGTTTTTCAGACATGTCTTGGAGTAGACATTTTCCGCCTGTACCGACCTTGGCACTGCGGCTGCTGCCTGTGCCCTGCCAGGCTGTCACAGGCAGCAAGAGCTGTTTAATTACAGGATAGATTTTAACCTTGAAGGTTGCTTTTCAGCGGCGTTCTTTGATCAAGTCTGAAAGACCAGGATGCTGGCTGGAGTATCTAGAGCTTCAAGATGGAGCCTGAAGCTTCTTTTAACAGACTTTTCAGCTCGTGCTTGACATAAATCCCTTTTCTGGGGAGGCGGAGGAGCTGACCAGGTTGGAGTGACCTGTGCTGCTTGCAGAGTTCATGGTTTGATGGTGATGCAGATAGTCATCCTCCTGCCTGCTCTGGGCAGGCAGCGTGCTCTGACCTGCTCCGCAAGCCCTGGGGCGTTTGTTCAGCTCAGTCTCTGAGGGCAGCTTCACCCAGGGGCTGTAAGAGATACAGGAGCACTCAGCTGCCCACACTCCTGGCACCAGTGCCATGTGGGGACTGTTGGCATTGCTAAGGGTCAAGATACTTGTCTCATTTACAAAAAAACCCGTCTCCCAAAACCTCTTTTCTGTGTCACTGCTACGTGAGTTATCTCTGACCAGCTGTGGGGTGGGCACTGCTGGGCGTCTGGCCCTGGGGCTTTGCTATGCTCCTGCTTAATGTGGGCACAGTTAAATCAGCAAGTCATGGAATGACAGAATCATTGAGGTTGGAAAAGACCTCCAAGATCATCGAGTCCAGCCTGTGCTGATCCCCACCTTGTCACCCAGCCCAGAGCACTGAGTGCCACATCCAGCCGTCCTTGAACACCTCCAGGGATGGGGACTCCACCACCTCCCTGGGCAGCCCCTTCCAATGCCTGACCACCCTTTCCATGAAAGAAAAGGTACCCAGGAAGAGGTACCCAGAGTCCAAGTTGCATTTCTAACAACATTTTAAGCCTGATTTTTGATTTTCCCTAAATATGCTTTTCCTCGTATTTCAGTTGTCTCGGGGCCTGTGGACCGCAAACGGAGCGTGTCTGAATTTTTTGCCGCTTCGTATTTTTTCAAGAGGTTTTGCTGCCGTCCAGTCAGATATACTTTTGTTTCTGAAGTCTCCCTGGATTTCATTTTTAGCCAACTTTTGTTTCTGCCCATTTTGAGTGCTGCTATTAAGGTAGATCATGCTGTGAACCGAGATGAACTCGTGCAAAAGCGGCCACTTCTCGCATTAGTGCATGGTTTGCGCTGACGGCATCTCTGGCTGGGGAAGGCTTTTCAGAAATGGCTGCGTTTCTGTGAAATGCAGCTTTTATCCCAGATTGTTTATGTGTAGGGCAACTAATGAGTCAATAGACAAAAGCAGAGAGGGAACCTTCCTGTTTGTGGAATGTGCTAAGGTCCATTTTAAAATATTCCATCCTCGTGAAGGATACACGGACTCTGCTTCGTTTCTTTGAACTCAATGGGATTTCTACCTTTTAACTTCCGTGTGAGAATTAGGAGGTGATTATTCTCGGTAGTAGTAATCCATGTAATTTATTCCTATTTATTCATATGGATAAGGAGAAATGATTTTAAAGGGGTGAGAGTGTTGTTGAGGAGCTGGAATGCAGTGTGGACTCCTGTAGCCTGTGATCATTTTACAGATTTGTTCAGATTCTGTAGCTGCAAAAAACGTTTTGTTCCTTTGACACGTTATCCATCAGAGCAGAAGTGTGAGATGTCGGGAGAGGAGGAGAGGCGCTGGAGAGATTTGCTCGTTGCACAATCAGTGTTTTCCTGGACACTTCAGTCACACGTTAAATTTTCATTATCTTCTCCCATTGTCTAGACTAAGATCTGTTGATGTAATTTCTTGCAGTGCACTTGTTGGAGCAGAGGAAAGCTTTCTTGATGTCATTATTATGAAAAAGGCTTATTCTGTTACTAATGGTCTGGTGATCAGTGGGAACAGGACAGTGCTGGTTGTGATGGCAGCGCTGATGGCTCGGGGCAGCCAGGAGGCCAAGGAGGGGGAACTTGGGGGGCTTTGGTGACTCAGACCAAGCTTGTTTATCTACAAGAGGGTCCTTCTGTAAGCAGGACAAGGGGAAAGTTTGGTTGGCAAAAGACTTAGATTACATATTAGGAAAAAATTCCTGCCTTTGGGGGTGGAGAGGCCCTGGCACAATTGCCCAGAGAAGCTGCGACTGCCCCATCCCTGGAAGTGTTCAAGGCCAGGTTGGATGGGGCTTGGAGCAACCTGTTCTAGTGGAAGGTGTCCTTGCCCCAGCAGCGGGTGGAATGAGATGAGCTTTAAGGTCCCTTCCAACCCGAATCAGCCTGGGATTCTGTGATCTCTGTTTACTGCTCCCTCTTCGTTTGAAATCAGTATTTTGTTTAGGTTGTTAAAATACACAGAGAGCAGACCCAGTTCTTAAAGAACAAATAAACAGCAAGTTCGTCACTGAATAATTTATCATCTCAAACCTGATTAACAGTGTTTAGCCCTCCCAGTTCTTGTCTAACTTGATGTGGTGGTTGGCCTCCAGAGTTCTCGCTTTGGATCACAGTGTTCATAGATCTGTGTTCCATGTGGGCCTTGGAGATATACAGTAAAACTATTAATAGGATAGTTTCCCGGATGGGGGCTTAGGGCCTTCCAGCAAAGTTCTTGGCTTTTATTATAGAATTTTTTCTGTTCAAGTAATTCCTTGTGCCTCAGGCCCTCATTTGAGAAGGAGTGTGGATACTTTCCTCCCTCAATGGATGAGATATTTGTTAATAATTGTGAGGTTTCTCAGAGGCTCAGGTGATGGTGTCTGTGTGAGCACAAGAGAAGGGATGGTCTCTGAGGTCAGCAGGGCTCTGCTGCTCACCATGACTGCACAATAATTTGTTAATGGAGAGGCCTTAGAGAAAAAACGGATGAGAAATAACCACAGAAATTCAGTTGTTGTTCTGAAAATGTTAAAATTTGTCTGCAAGAACCAACCTGTTCATTTTTATCCCACATGAAATAGTTTGGAGTCCTCGTTTTACAAGGATTAGGTGCTCAGTCTTGCTACTACAGAAATAGGAGTGATATTTAATGGTTTAGAACATCAGTATTTTGTACAAGGTTATTTTTATAATAATACATCGTATCTATGAAAATATCAGTTTTAAAATTGGAAACAGAGAAAGTCCAGTGGAATTTTGACTTGATACTGTGACAATAGAGTTGTTTTATCAAGGCCCAGCATGGCTGGCCTGCATTGATTTTAAAATTTATGTACTTGTATTGTTGCCCATATGAAATTTTTATAGGCATTATATTACAATGAATATTGAGGTTACTTGACAAATAAAGGAAATCTTTGTTAATGTGGTTTAAATGAGAGACTGTGACATTATAAATTAGGCAAAGTAGATGTTAAGTGCACTGCAGCCAAGTGAGGTGCCTAATGGAGCTACTGTTGGCTCATTTTCTGCTGATCCCTGGCAGCTCCAGTGTTAAAGCCTGAGGCAGCTCGGAATGACTTGTACGTTTGTTTTACGGGAGCTAAAACCTGATGCAGGAATAAAGAATCAAAGTGGTGACCAGGATGCCCCCTGGGAAGTGCTGTGACCCCAGAGATCATCCCGAGGCCCAGACCTGACATGGTCCCCGCCCTGGGCAGCCTGTACCAAGGCTGGAGAGCCCTTCAGAGGAAGGAATTTTCCCTGATATCCAACTGAACCTCCTCTGGCACAGCTTGAGGCTGTTTTATCTCATCCTGTCCCTTGTTCCCTGGGAGCAGAGCCTGACCCCCACCTGGCTCCACCCTCCTGTCAGGGAGTTGGAGAGAGCCAGAAGGTCCACCCTGAGCCTTCTTTTTTCCAGGCTGAGCCCCCCCAGCTCCCTCAGCCTCTCCTGGTGCTCCAGACCCTTCCCCAGCTCTGTTCCCTTCCCTGGACATCCTCCAGCCCCTCAATGTGTTTCTTGTCCTGGGGGCCCGGAACTGTCCCCAGCGCTGGAGGTGCCTCAGCAGTGCCAGCACAGGGACGGGCACTTCCCTGGTCCTGCTGCCACACCATGGATGGTACAGGCCAGGTGCCACTGGCCTTTTGCCCACCTGGGCACATCCTCGGGTCCAGAGCAGCTCTCCAGGCTCTCTGTCCCCAGCCTGGAGTGTTGTGTGGGGTTGTTGTGACCCAAGGGCAGGACCCAGCACTTCACCTTGTTGAACCTCATTGCCCTCAGCTCATACATCCAGCTTGTCCAGTCTTTTACGTGGATATTTCATTTCATTGATCCTTTTCTTTAAAGTATGGTAAAGGTCTGGTTTAAAAAAAGCAATTTCAAGTAACTCTTCTTTTTTTTCCTTTTCTTCTTTTTTTTCCTTCAGTATCCGCAGTGTTATGCAGAAATACCTCGAGGAGAGGGGTGAATTAACCTTTGACAAGATCTTTCATCAGAGAATTGGTAAGTGCTATTGCAATCAAATGTTACTCATGTAAATATTTTAAAGATTGGTTTGGTTTTTACATTTCTCTGTGATGACTGCTGAGAAATCAGTGCTGTAGATGGTCTGAAGAACCATGGAACAGGACTTAGTAAAACAAAGGTCTTCAATAAAACACAGTGTTGTGAAAGGGAAGAAGACAAAGCAAGGCAATCTGTCAACTTCAGGTTCTGGAAAACTACAGGGAAAATAATTAAATTATTTGGAAACATCAAAGAGAAAATTATATTACTTGGTATGGGCTTGTCAACAATATAATGTGTCACATCAGTTAAGCTTTTTTCCCTTCACAGAGGTAATGAGTCTGTTCATAAGGGGGCAGGAGTAGGAAAGATCCCATAGGTATTGTCTTGACCCTCTGACGTCATGTTCTTGCTCACAACAAGGGGAGATGTGGCCTGGGTGAAACCACTTTGTGCTGGGGGTGAAACTTTGAGAAAGTGGACTTGTGGAGCAATTAATCAGTATTCCATGGAAGGCTGGATCCAGGGAGTTTGCACAGGAACGTCAGAGATCAGTGTTTTAGTTAACTGTGAGTGCAGGGCTCAAGAACCTCTGTGTCCTGCTGACGTGCTGTGACCACACCAAAAACAAGGGCAGAGTTGCAAACACTCCGTAAACCACAGAAGGGGAAAATTGCAGTGCTCCACAGTCAGATCCAGCAGTGCCCTCCCCAGCTGTGCTGGAGCAATCACACAAACACAGGGTGCAGAACCTCGGGGTGGGTGGACGTGTTTCAGTGACTTGGCTGTGACACGAGCCCTGGGTTGTGTTGGCTCAGCTGGATCACACAACTAAATATAAAATCAGGGTTGTAGCCAGTGAGGCATGTGAAATAATCCTCTTCTGGCAGAATGTTCTGTCCATTCTGGCACTGGATTACAAAATATACATGGACCTGCTGGGGAGAATCCAGGAAAGAGCAGTGGGAATGAGCAGACTTTGCTGAGCAGTCTGTTAAATGTGACCTACAGGGAAGTATTGAAATAGGGTGTGATGTGGGTGGCAAAAGGGAGAAGTGAGGTTGAACATTATTCAAACCCAGAGAAGCTGTTGCAGAAATGATGAGGTTAGTCCATTTTCCAGAGGCTTAATGTCTCAAGTAAAAAAAATCTGGATACAAAGAAACCTGTTTTAGTAGCAGGGTGGGTAGTAAAGCAGGGAATGGATCTCTTGAGGGGCTTGTGAAATCTTTGTCCAGCAGATCTGCGGAGTGGGTTGGCTGGGACAGCACAGCTGCTCCTGTCTTGCAAAATGAGGATTAGGCTGGGAAGACTCAAGGAGGTCAATGGTTTTATTCCTGTCTGAAATGCACTGAGACTGCAGTGAACACAGTGCTGCTGTACCTGGTTTCCTGGGAAAGGTGGTGACACGGGGGCATCTTTGGGCTGATGTGTGGTCTGTTATGTGTGCATGAAACTATGACTTTGTATTGTGGCCAAAAATTTTACCACATAAATGCACAGATACCTCATTTGCTTGCACTGACACCTCAGTGTGTGCTTCAGCTCAGATGCCTGTGCTGAATCATTAATATTTTGCTGTAGCATGGCAGTTGCAAAATAAGCGGAATTTTAAGCAACCAAACACAGCCTGGCTTCAACTGAGTATGTTTGGGGACAGTGAAATGAAGAAGTCCTTTTTTTTTTTTCTCTCTAAAAAAAAAAAAAAAGAAGTCCAACAGGCCAACTTCTATGTAATAGGTATTTATATTTATGTAATTGAATGCTTTTCATTACCAGTTGGTTCTGAAAAACAGGACCGTTGCAGTTATTTTGATAAGTTACAGCAATTACAATTAGGTAAGTGGAAGTTTGGGAGGACTAGATCTTTCCTTCCTCAGTGTTTGTAGTAGCCATTGAACCTGGAATTTTAGAGCCTGGAGTTTCATTAACGTATTAGTTTCTTGCCCAGATGTTGAGCTGCAGAGCTAGAGCTGTGCAGAGAGGAGAGGTTTTCTCCTCCTCTGCCCTGGTACTGTCAGAGCAGGACTTGTCCTGGATAACCTGGAAAGAGGGAGCAGTTCTGTTACCGCTTTGCTGGAGTTTCAGTTATTTCTGAAACTGAAGTAGGATTTAGAATGGAATTAAAAAAAAGATTAAAGCTAAACACGACTGTTTTTAACAGCAGACTTGGCATTGCACTGAAAAATATTCTATTTCCTTACTGTGGTTGTTCATTTAAGTTTTATTGCATTTTCTAGCGTGTTCTTTGCCATTCAATTAGCTCTGTTTCCAGACATTAGCATAATTGCTTGTGGTAAAGTACCTGCAGTTTTAGGCAAGCATTATGCAAAAGGCTGGTGAAAAGAAATATGGGGAGGTAATTAAAAGTCTAATCACTTTTTTGTTCTGCCTGTTGTCTGTTTGTATGGCGGGGATGTGGCCAGACCACAGGTAGGGCAGGTCCTGGGCGTGCAGGTGTGGGGTGGAGTCTAAATGAACCCGAGTGCAGTGAGTCTCTGAGCTGTGATTCTGCTGGTTCATCTGTTCCTGCCAGCTCCTCGGGGCCGTTATTTCCTCAGCTGAGGAGCCATCCAGTATGCACTGCTGTATCCTCTTATACTGACTATAAAACTGCGTCATGCTACTTGGTTTTAGCTTGGCAAATGCTGTAGATGAGGACTGTTAAGCTTTTTTTCCCCCCAGACCTAAATTCTTCCTCACAGCTCCAGGTCACTGTTTTTTCTGTAGTTTTCAGTATCCTTTCAAATGTAAACCCAGGCTTTGATCAGCTGTCTGAAGCAAGGGCTCTGATGTCATGCAGAGTCGTTCCTGTGGATGTTTCCCTATGGATGTGTCTAATTATGGTGCTGGTCTTATCATCTGCAAGTGTTTATCTTTAATGAGCCCTAAAATCCTTTTAGGGTCAATGCTTTCCAGGTCCCACTGTCAAAGCTTGGCCTAAATTTCCTCCCTGCCACTTCTTTCAGGTGTGCAACTACACAGGCAGCTTGGGCTTGGAAACCAAAACCTTTAGGATCAGATTAAGAGCAGGAAACTCATCAGGGGGGACAATGGCCTGAAGGCTTAATCATATTTGCATAAACAAACATCTGTTCTCTGTTTACATCTTTTCCCTCATGAAGGCAAATAAGCTGCCCTCATCTCTTGATGCTGGCACTGCTGTTTGCTGGAGCGATGCTCCAGAATGATCTTGAACTCTCTAAGAACGGCCCGATGAGTCAGAGGACGTGAAGCTCGTTGGAGCACCCAGACGAGAGCTCTGGCAGTGCTGCCAGCCCAGCACAGCCGGCTGTTCCTGCAGAAGCTGCTTCCTCCACCAGCAGAAGCCTCTTGGGGAAGTACAGCATGTCTCGAAGCCGAGTGCGTAACCACCTTAGCTGGTTTTCTTCTTACCACATCCTGTTTGCTACAACACCAGATTATCAGTTTCTTTAGAAAAAGAGACGTTTTGAGATGGTTTTGGAAGTGTCCAAGGCCAGGTTGGACAGGGCTTGGAGAGAGCTGGTCTAGTGGACAGTGTCCCTGCCCATGGCAGGGGGGTGGAATGAGATGAGCTCTAAAGTTCCTTCCAACCCAAACCATTCCAAGATTCTGGTATCCCAATATCCATAATTTATGTGTGGAATCTACTCCATAACTGCATTAAGATTGCATGTGGAGTCCTTCTCGTGCTCCCTTGTCCTGCAGGGTGGGCACCCTTGGAGAGCCCCTGCTCTCAGAGGGCAGGTGGGAAATGAGCTGTCAGGAGTGTGGCTGCAGGGCAGATCAGGGTCTGCTGCAGCCAAGGTGACTGGGGGCATTAAAGGGAGTCAGGTCACAATGTTGCTTCAGAATAGGATTGTTGGTTCTTAAATGCTTTGGAGCAAACTTGCTGCCACTTATAGTTCAGTGACTTTTGTGTCTGACACTGGGCTTTCAGGCAAACTGCATCTACCTGTGAGGGAATTCCTGAGGGAATAAAGCTGAATTAGAAATCCTGGGATGTGATGCTAAAGCATCCTACAGCTTCATGTCCTGCTTCGGTTCAGCCTTGGCTTCTCTGATGACTGTTTGGTTCCCTCCTGAAGGCAAAGAGGCTGCTCTCATCTCTTGAAGCTGGTGAGATGTGGTGGTTTGTCTACACCCCTCTCAGTTTCTCATCTCTTTGCAGAACCGTTGGGTTTGGGTCTTGGGAAGGAGGAGAACAGGACGTACTTTAGCTGTTTCAGCAGCTGGTCTTGCTGAAGTGTGAGTTTTTCACCTTGCCTAGGAAGTAACTTGCATTTTTTTTCCTTCATGAAGCTGGATCTTTATTTTCATCACTTGTAGAAGAACTAATTAAACCAACTTGTAGGTGTCGTGTAACAAGTTGCAAACATTTTTTTCCCCCTATTTACCATCCACTTTTGCATAGTGAGGGAATGATCTTTCTTGGGTGATTCATTTCACTGTCTTTCATATCCTCCTCAACCAGCAGGCTCCAAGCTGGAGGCCTTCCCAGCTGGGGTGAGCATTTTACCATCTGCACCAGTGCTGCCTCCTACCCACATGTAGCTGGTGAGGGGCTTGGAGGCTCCTGCTCTGCTCCCGTCATCCTGCTCCCCTCAGCACACATCCTATGGGTCCTGAGCTCTTCAGCTGAGCTTCCAGAGCATTTGCTCTATTTTGTAGATCCTTCTGCACAGGGACTTTTCTGCCTCAGCTTGAGGGAAACGTGCTCCTGACCCTTCTGGCTGCTGTTTCCTCTAGCTTGGTCAGGGACAACTTTCTGTTTAAAAAAAAAAAAACCAACCCAAAACTAGGGTGTGAACAGCAACAGAGGTGTTTTTTGGGGCAATGAATCATGCTTTCTGTTGCTTGTTTCTCTAGTTATGGACTCATTTCATTATTTCAGAGCTTTGGTGCTAATCATTAGAAAGGAGTTAAAATCTGTGGAGAAAAACATTCTTGCTCTTCCTCTTTGTGCTGGCAGTGTGGCAGTGCACTGCCCTCCCTGAGCTGCCTAAAAATAACAAGCTGGGAAAAGTGCCTCCCTAGAGCATTATTTAAGCTATTGTTTAATTTAAGCAGAAGATCTATGTGCTGTTGGCATTCTGGACTAATTAAATAGTCCTCTGAGGAAATAACAATGAAGGCAATAAAACTTGGTTGGGAGTAAAGAAAAGCACCTGAGTTTTTGGCTGTGAAGAGAGCAGGGATGACTTTTCTTAGCTGTGTCATGAGACTTGTAGCACTGCTATAATTTTGCTTTATTCTGGTACTTTGATGTTAAATAATGTGCAGCCATATAGCAGGGAAAATCGTTACTTGGTGGGTTTTCTGTAAAATCAAGGAGCCAGGTTGTTTGTTCAAGTGGTTTTTCTCTGGGGTTCCGGTTCTGACTTGGCAGCCACCACACAGAAGTAGACACCACCAAAATTAGGAAGTTGCTTTATGAACAAAAAATGACATTTAAAATGCTGTTTAAAGACCGATCTTCTTCTTTCTTGTGTTATTTCTTATTTTCAACACAAGTTGAGACTGGAGCTTGGGTTGTGAACAGTCTGCAGGAGGCTCTCAGGGATCTGTTGAAGCCGTGCTGTCCTTGCACAGTTCTGTGATCAGTGAAAAACAACACAGAACCCAAACCACAAGTAGATGTCGGAAACTGTGTGACTGTAAACCGAAACAGAAACCGTTAATGTGAGACATCTCACAGAGGAGCTGCTCCTTACACCATTCTCTCTGCTTGTATCAAACAGGAGGGAACAGTGAAAGAGAGAAAATCCACCCTCAGAGCCTTCTAAGACTCTGCCTTTTCTGCTGTTTGCAATGTTTTTCACCAAATTAGTGTTAGATTTATGATCTATTTTTTATGTCATAATGTCAGTGTTACTGGAAGCTACATTTCTTTCAAAACCCTCTTATTTTGTGGTAAAATAAAGTGGTGCTTGGCATGAATTACATCGGAGATTGTTTAGAGGGATGTTGATGGAACTCCCACTGTAGATTTTATGTGCATTGGAGTTGTCTGTCTTGATGTCAGGGACAAAGAGTATCCAAAGACACTATCAAAATGCATATATTCATCTGGGTTTTTCTTCTGATGATAAATAATTGAGCATTTCTTTGTTGGACTGCAGCCTGATCCCCTGCCTGCCTTTGTGGGGGGTTGAAGATGCTCAGTTGTGTGATTTCCCAGGGGAGTTGCAGATTAAATCTAAGCTTTAAAATAGGAAAAATATATATCCTATCATCTGGAACGTCACATAATGGATAATTTACATATGCTGGTATATTTGCATTTATATGTAGTGTAGTTCTTGGAAGATTTAAGGCACGGAGAAGAAGTCTTTATCTCAGCAGAGCAGCACAGTTACACAGTTTTGGGGTTAAATTGTCAAGAATTCCAGGCAGACTGGAAATTTTTAATTAAATCAGTATCATAGGAGAGAAGAAGAGAATATTAAGAAATATCACTATATATAGAGAGAACAAGTTATAAATTATTTGAATGACATTTCTCTTGGGTGTTTCCAGTGAAGCTTCCAGCAAACACACACACACACCAGGCAGCCCTGCACCACCTGCAGCGGCCCCACTGTGCACCTCTCATAGGTGTGTTTGGTTTGCCCCAGGAAGCTCGTAGGTAAACTCATTCCTTTAGGATCAGATGGGCCCTGGGTGGTTGGTTCAGTCCTCCCACAGCTGCAGAGCCAAGCCCTCTGTCTCTTGCAGCAGTGGCTCTCCAACCTCTTCTCCCAGCTCCGTTTGCTGCGGTTTTAAGCTGTGTCAGGGGAGGGTCAGGTTGGATCTCAGGGAAAGGTTCTTCACCCAGAGGGTGGTCGGACACTGAACAGGCTCCCCAGGGCAGTGGGCACGGCCCCAAGGCTGACAGAGCTCAAGGAGCATTTGGACAACACTCTCAGGGGCAGGGTGGGATTGTTGGGATGTCTGTGGAGGACCAGGAGCTGGACTCAATGATCCTTGTGGGTCCTTTCTAGTTCAGGAGATTCTTTGATTAATTAAACACTGCCAAAGGTAGTGTTTTCTGTCTGCTTGTACTCACTTAAGCCTTCTTAGTCCCTTTCTGGTGGAATATTCTCCTTGTACACCATCACTGTTCGTCCACAATCCTTATTTCCACCTCTTCCCACCCAGCAATTCCTCAGTCAATCTGAAACGGTTGCACTCCCATGGAGATTTTATCAGTGTGTCTTGAAACAGTTCACAGGCTAATTAAGCATCTGAACACCACTGTGAAATAGGGAAATATTAGTTTTCCATGTCTGTATCATGGCATAATAACAACTTTAATGAGATTTACCTGCATAGCTCTGTATTACTAATAGAGCAGATTCTCTGGGCCTGCCAGTGCTGCTTATTCCTCTCAGTGGGATAACTCATCAGTAACAGGAGAACAGCTCAGGAACCAGCAGCAGAGTCAGTAGAATCTAAATTACTGGAGCTATTAAGTGTTCTCACTTTCAGCAGTGCTTTTAAGGGATGGAGCGGTCAGGCAGGCACAGGGCAGAGGAGCTGGAGAGCTCTGGCTATCAGTTATCCCATGCATTCATTTTCAAATGCTGCTATTGTTCCATACCAATATCTGTCCTATAAAAGAGCATGCATAATACACATGGCAGCTCCCCGGGGAATTGGTCTGGGTTTGCAAGGTCTGGCTGGAGAACGTCACTTGGTGCACTGTCAGGAGGTGAGGGATGGACACTGTCAGGCCTCTGAATCCCCAGGCTCCAGAGGGGAGCAGAGCAGGACCCTTGGAGGGCAGCTGGCTCCCTCTGTCCTGGCCCCTTTCCCCGACACCACTGTGTCCGTAATAACCTGCTCTTACACGTGTATGTGTGTCTGTGGAGATTAGATAGGTGGGGTCAGAAGTCAGCACACCGGTTTCTGAATGTTTCTCGATACTTCTGCCTATAATTTCTGTGATTAAAAGGGGAAGGAGTGTGAAGAGCAGCAGAACCATCTGTTTCTGAGCCTCCAGCTCACAGCAGCTTTCTCAGAGTGCCAAAATGAACTAGAGGAAGGCTCAGAAATTCCTGCAGGAAAATCAGCTGGGCTCTGTCACTGTTGTTTTAGTGGTTTTGCTCCTCTTTACCTAAGTGCTGTGTGTATTTACTAACTGAATACTACTGGCTTTGTGTTTTGATTTTGACCACAGTACAACAGTTCCTTGATGCTCTGGCAGAACACTTTGGCTCTTTACATGGTTCAGATACTGAGCAGAACTTCCTAAGGCAAATACTGACATCAGGGGTTTGAGAACACCTTTCTGCTGTGGAATTACTCCATGTCTTCATCAAATGATCCCATTGCCTTGCTCCCCACCAAAAGCCACTCATGGATCTGGGCCCTTTCAGAAGAGCAGAACTGCAGCTCCCACTGTAGTTTGTGTGTGCAGTAATTGGCAACAGTGAAGTTCATAGCTTGGAGCATGTCAGAAGGAAAAGTGTGATTTTTTTCAACAATAAAGGGATATTGGCTTGTGTTATATAAGTAATTTTAAAATGGTGTGTAATGGAAAAATACTGATCAAGAAAATAACAACTGTCACGTCCTTTGTAGGGTCTGAATATCCTTGTGACGTGGGGAAAGAACAGAGACAACAAATAACAGTCCACCACCGTGACGTTTTTAAGCTGCTCCCGCTTGTTAGCTTGCTAATAGCTTGCTGGAGCTGCTAATACTAGTTGCAAAGGGGTGGGAGTTTCTTCTATTTACAAGTGAAGAAAGAAGGAGAGCTCAACTGCTGTGTATTCCTTAATTAGCTTTACTGAAGGAATTTATTCATGTGCTTTGAAATAACTGATTGATTGAAATGAAATGCTTCAGTTCTGTCTTTTCTTTCTTAAAAGTTAAAATGTTTTTATATACCTTTGTTTAGTGCTATTAGACCATCTTTTTCTTATATATAACCCTAATTTTCCTTTCACCTTTGATATGTTGAATGCCTTTGATGCTCGACTTTGGTTGACTGGAATCTGCATGTTCAATCAGGCCTTTGAGGTTTGACACAGAATTTGTGGATACTTCTCCACTGTGTCCCAAACATCCGTGCTGGAGAAGTGGTTCAGCTCTCCTGCTCCTCTCCCTGCAGGACTCTAGGGCATTCACAGGTCTGGCAATATGGGAAGAGGGCTGCCCGAGCTTGAACAAGTGTTAATGATTTCCTTGGGTGAAAAGCTATTGGAAAGTATGACTGAAAATAAGGGTTTTCTTTGACAACACTTAAAACCTTTTAGCCAAAGCTTATTTTCATATAATGATTTCAAGACGTCATTAAACAAGCTACCTGGCAACTTGCAGACTAATTTTGAGCTCAATTTGATTCTGTTCTGGGGAAATTGTTCTGTGCTTCTCACCATTGGATGCATATCCTCTCATGAAATACAGTTTGTTCTATCCTGCTTTGTATGCACAGGAATATGTTTCAGTCTGTTATGATGTATTATTTTTAATGTAAAGTGAATGAACATTAGGCTCTATTAGCAAAGAATAGATTAGGGAAAGAAAAGTAGTGGAATCTGTGGTGCCTTCTGGGCTGTGAGGATTTTTGTGGCTTTGGTCCTTGCCAAAGCACGATTCCTATGCAGTTTGCCCTGGTAATAGCAAGTCTCTTTGTTCCTGAAGAAGGAAATTGATGGTTCTCTCTGTTCTGGAGCACTTAGGTGGTGTTAATAACCCTGTGCTGTGGTAGCTGAGTATGTGTTCGGTATGGGGCAGGATCTGAACTTGATGGGGTGTTCTGTGACAGCTGCAGCCTGGCTGAAATTGCAGTTTTCACATGATTTAATAGTAGACCTCTACCCCTAATGTTTGTATCTATGACCCAGACCTGTTACTGGTACTGACGGGTCTGTTACTTCAGCCCTGTAAGATCAGGAGAGGTCTTTGAGGGACTTGGGTCAGAGACCTTTAAGCGCCCGGAGCAGGGACAAGCCCTGTGTTGCACACTTTGCAGAGCACCAGCCACATTCCTGATTGGCTTGTGCTGAAACTTTTCCTGCCTGGAGCCGGAGCCTTTGGCTGCAGTGCCGGGAAACGAGCCCGTCTCTGGTGCAGATGTCACTACTTCTTTGTTTGTCATGATTCCGTATTTATACACAGCACGTTTCGTTAGGATTTGGAAACAGCTTGGTATTTTTGTTCTCTAATTTGCTATTTTGCCTACTAGAAAGAGTCTACATCAGCATTTTGGACCACGTTCAGGCCTGCTGTAAATAGATGCAGCTTCCTTTCAATCAGTGACATTGTGAACACTTGTATTGGGGCTAAATGTGGCTATTTTTAGCTCTGCTCTCTCACCTAGTCACTCCTGTTTGCTTTAATAAGATTTTTATTTACTCCTGTTAACAGGTTATTTGAATCAGATACTCATAAAATTCCAGCTCGAACTAGATAAGTCATTTTCTCCAAGTGTTTTATGATGGAGTTCCTCATTATTATTTTATTTTATTTATTATTCCATGCTCTCAGCTAATTGGCATTCTGGCGGAGATGGAGAGGTGGTGTTGTGGATGCAGGCGACCTTTAGACTGCTGGAGGAGGCAGAGGCAGCGCTGGCCCTCCTGGCTGCTGTCCTGGGGGATGTTGGCAGAGCCATTCCCAGCTGACAGGGGCTCCATGCCTGCCCATCCTGCTGATCAGGCAATCCTGCTGCCATGGCACTGGGAGCAGGGCAGGAAAATGCCAAGGAACTGTGAATTGAGAAGGTAGCTTTAATCCCAGCCGGTGACCCTGGTAAGGCCACATCTGCAGTGTTGGATTCAGTTCTGGTCTACAGAGTTTAAGAAAGACAAGGAGCTGCTAGAGTGTGTCCAGTGGAGACCACAAAAATGATTTGGGGTCTGGAGCATCTCCCTTATGAGGAGAGACTGTGGGAGCTGGGATTGGTTAGTCTGGAGGAGACTGAGAGGGGATCTCATCAATCCATAGAAATATCTCCAAGGGGTGTGAGGATGGTGCCAGACTCTGTATAGTGGTGCCAGTGACAGGACAAGGAGCAATGGCCATAAACTAAAACAAGAAGTTCCACCTCAGCCTGAGGAAGAACTACTGTCCATGGAGGGTGGCAGAGCTCTGGAACAGCTGCCCAGGGAGGCTATGGAGTCTCCTCTCTGGAGACATTCCAAACCCACCTGGACACATTCCTGTGTTGCCTGCTCCAGGTGTCCCTGCCTTGGCAGGAGGGTTGGACTGAATGATCTCCAGAGGTCCCTTCCAACTCCAACAATTCTGGGATTCTCTGAAAGGGCAGTGTTTCTTTGTTAAAACTGTAAGAATAGGGCTCTGCATTGGGGATTTTATTTATTTTTTTAAAAGGCTCTGCTAGCAAACAGGTGGCTTTAAATAAGCTTGTGAAAAGGACCTCATCTAGTTGGAGATGAGCTCTGGGAATACCTGGTTACAGGTGAGGTGTCTCACCTGGATCTGCTCTCCTCACCCCCCCTCCCTACCTGCTTGTGAACATCTGCTGAAGACTGAGCTGCAAACCTCAAGAGTGGCCTTTACCCCTCCTTGAAAGACATTTTACCTGGTAATTAGTCTCAGTGCAATTCGTGGCATTTGGCAAATTTAACCTAAGATTGTCCATACAAAGATAATGGGAAAAATAGTTGTCCAGAGGCTGGGAAGGAGGAGGCTGGGAGCTGGGTGCTACCTTGCACTGTGTATGTATTATCGATATCATCCATCACTTTGTTACCAGAGAAAGCTTTGAAAAAATATTTTTTTTTTCCCTTAACAACCAGTGATCTGGTTGTTGCAGAAATTATATAGTTATAGCAGAAGGAATCTTTAAAGCCAAAGCTGTCAGCATCTTTATTTCATAAATAATTGCTGGTTCTTTTTAGCTGTTACTTAACGCTATCATTTTATTAATTCCTGCTTTCTGTTCCTGGGCTTATTTTTCTGTGTGTCGTTAACTGTGCTTATTGTGCTCTTCGTCAGTTCTCCCTGAACTTCTTAAAACTCCTGTCACTTACTCAATGCTGCATCTGTCACTTCGTTTTGCCATTATCCGAGAGCTGCAGTTTCTGGCTGATCATTTTTCACTCAATCCAAGAGCAGCAGTAAAGGAGATTTCCTTTGTGCTGCAAGGGAAGTGCAGGATCTGTTGACAGAATGGGACATCGAAACAGAAACAATTCCAGTCTGGAGAACATTAAGCTCTAATTGGATTTGTTTGAATCATAGAATGGTTTGGGTGGGAAGGGACCTGAAAGCTCATTTAGCTCAACCCCCTGCCATGGGCAGGGACACCTTCCACTAGCCCAGGTAGCTCCAAGCCTCGTCCAACCTGGCCTTGGACACTTCCAGGGATGGGGCAGCCACAGTTTCTCTGGGCAACCTATGCCAGGGCCTCACCACCCTCACAGGGAAGAATTTCTTCCCTATATCTCACCTAAATTTCCCCCCTTTCAGTCTAAAACCTTGTCCTGTCAGTCCAGTTCCTGATGCAGAGTCCCTCTCCGACTTCCTCGTAGGCCCTGTCTGATACTGAAAGGTGCTGTGACATCTCCACACATCCTTCTGTTCTCCAGGTTGAACATTCCCAGTTCTCTCAGCCTGTAAATTTTGGGAATATCTGCTTTTTTACATGGCACTGCAGTGCCAAAGGGCCCCGGGGAGGAGCAGAGTGTATCCCACGGCAGCATAAGCCTCCGATTGTTCCCCGTGCCCTGGGCTTGGGAACCTTTTCTTTCTCTGCCATAATTAAATTAAAAAAGTTTGGAAAATACTAAGCAGGGCTGGAATGTTTGGCGTGGCATTGTTGGAAATGTGTGTTGGTATATTTTCACACTCCTCCCACAGTTGTCTTTGTGGTTTGTTGTTGTGTTTTTTTGTTGTTTGTGGGTTTTTTTGGTCCCCAGCCAGGAGCTGGGACCACGCCAGGGATTTTTCTTTCAGTGCATTCAGCGCTGTCTGTGCCACTCTTCAGTCTCTTAATTACCCGGCTGCAATCTTCTTTGGTTCATTGTCCAAGGAAAGTTCAGTCCATTCAGCAGGATTCTGCTCCGTGCCGCCGCTGGTTCCATCATGTGTGAAATAAGGAATTTGTTTCAGGTCCCTAAGTGGCATGTTTTGTCCTCAAAACCAGGTCCATGCCACGCAGGCTGGCAAGGAGGGGTGTGCTCGGTGGAGGGGCACGGTCTGGATGGGGAGATTGGCGACTTTGGGTGGGTTTGGTGGGTTTTGACAGTGATGGGGACATTTGTGACTTCGCCCAGTTCTCAGCCCACCCCTGTGACACAGATCCCTGTGTGAAGTACCAGGGTAGCAGGTGCCAGCTCAGGGACATGGAAAGATGGTGCTTCCATGGGATGAAGGTTGTGACTGCATTAAAATGCTCATAATGGAAGATCCTCATCATCTGGCTGCTGGGGTCAGGCTCTAAATTACTTGCAAAGGAATTGTAAAAACCTTGGTGTAATTTATTGTGCAATAAAACCCCATTAGAGGTAACATGAACCGGTAATTCTGAAATGGGAATGCAAAAGAGGCTGTGTTTTATCAATAAAATTTAGGTAAATCTATTGCAGAAAACCCCAAACATGAATAATGTCTTGTTTTCAGTGGGGAAAAAAAGGAAGAAAATGTGGTCTGTGAAGAGGAATGGGATATTTTGGTGCATTATGGAAGTGCCTCATAAAATCCTCAGCACGTAGGAGTGGGAATGGGCTTAATACACCTGTGGGAGGTGAGGGAGGCTTGGGATCCCTTTGTGATGGGAATGAAGAGCTGCCTGGTAATCAGCATCCTAAACCTTGGCAAGTGGGGATGCTCACACAGGTATTTACAGCCCATGATGGTACCTGGGTGGTTTTGTGTGCGTTTTTACAAGTCATCATCGTAATGAGACAGTTTTTCTGATTTTTCTGTTTTTCTTTCCAGGATTTTTGCTCTTTAAAGACTATTGCATGAATGAGATTGATGAAGCTGTCCCCCAGCTGAAGTTTTACGAAGAGGTGAGTGGCCAGTGAGGGAGGTTTGGGGCTCTGCAGGGAGCAAGGCTGAGGAAGGCTGTCCTGCTCCTCCTAGGGCAGGGAGTGCTGAGAGGCAAGGACGGGGTCCATTTGTAGCAGTGTGAATATTTAATCAACTTGCTGATTTGGTATAGGGCTCTTAAAAAGTATTTCAAGTAGCATAGATGGAGTTTGCCCATTTTTTTTAAGCAGCTGCATGGACTGGTAGGAAAGGAGCTGGGAGAGTTGTCGGAGTTGGAATGACACTCTCAAACCCTTCAGGACTTTCCCTAACATCCTTTTACCTGTAGAAAAGCCAACAGAGTGCAGCTGGGGTGTCATGGCATGGTGGGAGGGAGATAGGAAGAAAGCTGCTGCTGGAACAGGCTCCTCAGGGAAGTGGTCACAGCACCAAGCCTGACAGAGTTCCAGAAGCGTTTGGATGATACTCTTGGGGATGGTCCTGTGCAGGGCCAGGAGTTGGACTCGATGATTCTTGTGGGTCCTTTCCAACTCAGCATATCCTGTGATTCTGTGAGATGTTTTGGGAGTTGCTGTGGCAGAGCTGCACAGGGGTAAGAGGATCCTCCAACAGGGGACACAAAAGGTGGCTTTAGATCCATGAGTTGTACTCCCTTGTCATGAGATACTCAGTGAAGGAGCTGACAGGCACCATGCCCAGGGCACATCCCAAAGGACCAATAATTCCAAGGAACATGCCGTGTCCTTCCCCAGCCACCTCTGCTGCACAGCCTGAGCCCCATCCCTCCATTCGTTCACTCCCTGTTCCATTTGTGACACTATAAACCCACAGTTAATCCCCTCCCAGGTGCTGGTTTCAGTGCAGACATGCACATGCCTGATTGCTCAGGGTTAATTAGAGCTGCTCCCTGGGATAACTCTGTCTGCCTTACTCTGAGCTGATCATTTAAATGTTTTTGTGCCAGTGGGCTCCGAGCACAAATGGCTGGGATCAGTTTGGAGATCAGTCCTCAGTGATACACTGTCCCCCACTCAGATCAGGTACCTGCTGTCAATAATGGATCTTTTCCTATCATTTCCATCTTTTTATACACTGACGATGTCACTGTCATAAGTAATCCTGAAAGGCCTGTTGTACCAGATTGTTTAGCAAGATATTTTTAGCTCCCTCTTTATCTCTGAAACAATTCAAAATTATATTTTTAGGTTATTAGCAAAGTGTTGCCTCAAAAGAATTTCAGTGCTTTGTCATGTACTTCTGGAAAAATCCCATTAAGGATATTTAAAGAGAGGCTGCTCATTGTGTTTTCCTCTGTGACATACCGGATCCAGGAGCTTTTCCTTTTTTTATATATTTGATTTACTTGCTGCATTTATTACACATAGAATAATTTGAGTGCATTGCTACATTAAAAACTGCTGGATGTAGAAGAGCTCCATACTCCAGGGATTTCATATCACTGCAGCTGGAGTCACGATCAGGCATTTAACGGGATGAGTGATTCATCCCGATCGGTTTCAAAAGGAAAAGAAAAGGAATTTAAAAAAAAAGGGGGAAAGGAAATGGGGAAAAAAAAGGAGAAAAAAAAAAGTGTTTCTAGGTGCTTGAAAACAAATGAATTCTGATTCCAGTTTTTGAGGAGATCCTTTGTCAGCTCCTTTTCCAGAGGAGAGCTGCAGGTTGCCAGGGTACCTGATGACATTCCCTTCTCTGTGGATTAGGAATGGAAGCTGTGCTGGCAGGGACAGGGTGTGTTAGAAATGGGACACTCTCAGCTCTTCCTGCTGTGTGTTTTTTGTAACATTGTCTTTACTAAACATGTAAAATTCACTCCTGACGATGTCAGGGGTGTGTTGGGTGTGATCACAGAGAGGTGTCTGATCTCATCACCTGTGTGATGAGCTATGTCAGGCAGCCTCTGGGGGGATGTTCTCCCAGCCAGGATGGGAGATCACCAGTGAGGATGTTTGTTACCTGCTGTCCCACTCTCCAAACCTTTACAAAACAAAGAGTTTCTTCATTAAGAATCGCACTGTAAGGGGAGGTGGGAAATGCTGACTGGGTCCGGCATGGCTTGGGGACTAGCTTGTGTTCAAGGAAGACAATCAGATATGGATCAGGCTTCCTCCTATACTTCTAATTATTTTGTGTCATTGCATTAATTAAAAATGTTTCTTGAGCAAAGACATTTTGAATCACTTTAATTATAAGTTGGTATCAAGGGGGAAGAAGCACAGATGGCAAATTGGGGTGGAACTGGGACCTTATCATATCAGCAAACAAGAGGAGTACGGTCAGGAAGATACTGAGTTTAATTAATGTTCCACCTCCAAAGATAGGTTGGTCCCAGTTTGTCTCTCAGTAACTCTACTCAATGATCTTGGATGTCTTTTCCAACCTAAATGTTTCTGGGATTCTGTGAAGTGGAGCAAATCTGCACAAGGACGTTTGTTTGAATCCCAGAACCTCAGAGGCCGATGCTGGGAAGATCCAGCAAGTCAGAGCTGGGTCCTGTCCCTAAAGATCTTGCATGGTTCTTATGTTCTGTCAGTCCTGGAAGAACTCTTTCCCTAAATACGCTCCAAAGGGCTCTTGGACTTGGTGAACTTTTTGTTCTGGAACTGGTTGTTAGGTTTTGCAAATGAACCATGAGGGATTTCTGTTGTTTCACCTGGAACACACTGATCTCCTACAGCACACCTGAGGAAACCCGATATATTTTGTGAAACTGTGTTTTAGCCACCTTTAGGGTTCAAATTCACCGTGTAGCTGAACTATGTGAACATTTTGAAATGTGCCTTATATATTCGTTCTTGGACATTGTACCCACTGTGCTGTCATCATAGAATCAGGGAATTTTTTGGGTTGGAAAAGCCCTCTCAAGACCATTGAGTCCAGCTGTTCCCTCAGCACTACCAAGACCACCACTGACCATGTCTCCCAAGTGCCACATCCCCATATCTGTTAAATCCCTCCGGGGATGGTGACTCCACCATTCCCTGGCCAGCTGTGCCAGGGCTGGAAAATTCCAAGCTAGAAGGGAAGTCTCAGATCAGCTGTAACCGTGGTGTTGCAGGTGGTTTTCCTTTAAGTGTTAATTAAGAAAATAATAAAGCAAAATAAAGCTCTTTTTTTTTTTTTTTTGCCAAATGACTGAAAAATTATTAGAAGTTGTCTGATGCTCCCTGTCCCCTTTCTGCAGATCAAGGAGTACGAGAAGCTGGACTCAGAGGAGGAGCGGCTGTCCCGCAGCCGGCAGATCTACGACACCTACATCATGAAGGAGCTGCTGTCCTGTTCCCACGTGTGTATCCTCCCAGTTCCCCCTGCCCAGGGTATCCTGGCAGCAGGGATCATGCAACAGATCTACTGTTTCACTCACAGTATTGCTGAAGGAATCGTTACAAATACTTGCAGAGCTCTGGATTTCTGTTTGAAATCCCGGCTCTGGCTTTGGCTGAGTTCAGCTTGTTGCTTTTATTTTTTTAATTGCAGCACTGAGGTGTAAAGATTGGCAGGATGGGCCCGTTTTTATTGAACTGTTTATTAGTGGTACACAAAGGAAGTATCAGGAGATTTATCTGATTTATATTTCTTCAAAGGAAATCTCTATTTTAAAACAAGATTAGATGAGTGCCAGGTGTGTGTAGAGATGTGCCACGTTGTGGCAGATGCAGCTTGGTTAAAGTCACTGAAAATACACATTTCCTCCAGCTGAAGTTTTGGCCCATTGATGTGTCTTTAACAGTTTCATTTACTCTTATTTGAAAGAAATATTTACAAGGTGTTGTGCCCTGGTGGATTGGTTCCTTGGGTGAAGGGTTTAAGCATTTTTTTCATCAAAACCACATTATTTTATTAGTAAAAAATCCATGTCTGCTTCTGGCTCTGGAACTGTCCCTGTAAATGGGATTTTTTATGGCTTTCTAAAAGGAGCATTATCTCGCCCTCCTCCTCATCTTCCCTTCTCCTGCCTTCCTGCTTTAGAATAATTACATTACTGGATCATTCTGCATGTTTCACACCAATATTCACTGTAATATACCTGGGGGAGGCCGTATTGTTTCATTCTGGGGTCGGTGGTTTTCCATGAGGAAAAGAACAACAGTGCTGTGACCTGAAATGAAACTCCTGACATCTCCAACTGTTTGAAATCTTTCTTTTTCTCTTCCAAAAGCCTTTCTCAAAACAAGCTGTAGATCATGTGCAAACACATTTAGCCAAGAAACAAGTGCCAGCCAGCCTTTTTCAGGTGAGCTTTCACAGTGTGAATGTTCAACTTCAGTTCTCTGACAGTAAGTGACTTTGTACATATTATTTTAGGAGACAGAATAAATGGGATTGGTATGTATTCTGAGCTGTACTACTGGGATTGAAATGCTTTTCTAAGTCAAAATTACAAATTACTCTTCTTATCTATAATATTTTTAAACACATTTATGAAAGCAAGCTATACCTTGGTATAGGAACAGAGGAGTTTTTATAGTTCTGTAATTTTAAGCCATTAAATGATTTAGAGTAAATCACTTTACATCTGGAAGATGCTCATCCTGTCAGGATAGACTAAACTGGAGAAATTGTCTTATCAGTCATGGGGGTGTTTGTAAGCTTAAATGTCTTTTCTCTAAATCTGATGTATTTTCATGTGTTGCAAAAGTGTGGAGGTTGCCCCCTGATCTCTCTTGCTGCTCGTGAGCTGCTCTGGCTGTTGCAATGAGGAGAAATGACAAACTGGTACCTGCAGAGCTGGGTGTGTCTCAGCACTAGCTGGGGGAAAGTAGAGGTCGCTGGGGGCTATTTCACATCCAGGGAAGGGATTTCCCTCAGAAAAGTCACTTGTGAATTGAAGGTACCGGTCTCTTAGCAAGGACAGAGAGGAGAGAAGCACCACAAAGATGAGAGAGCAGCTCTGCAAAGTTTGGTTTCCACAGGGGTGACAGTTTATTGTTTAAATACATTTGAGATGAGAACTTTTACCCCCCTGCCCCCTCCCAAGGTAAACCTTGAAGGTTTTCCAGCTCATGAAGATATTTTATTTTTGACTTCAGGGCACCTGCTCAGATTCTGGAAGCCAAATAAAGCTTAAATGTTTCATTGAGGCTTCTTAAGGAAAACACAGAATGGGTTGGAGCTGTGTGGGCCTGTCGAGAGTTCTGTGTAATGGATGGGATTGCAAAAGCCATTTATTGTCTGCTTAAATACTGATTGTGTTTCTTCACCCTTTTTAGCCATATATAGAAGAAATTTGTGATAGTCTCCGAGGAAAAATATTTCAAAAATTTATGGAAAGGTATGAACATGACTTATTACCTGAACTGTCATTGTATTACGTGATGTAGTGGGAAGCCAAATCCCTTCAGTACTGCTGTGAAATCAGGCCAGAGATGTCTAATAATGCCCTGTTAATTAAATGGAGTTTATCAGCAAACTTTGCAAGTAACCAGCTTGGTGGGATATCCTGATTAATGTCAGGATGTATGAGTGGAACAGTTGTAAAGATAATGGATTTCTCAATAACAGCAATAACGTGCTGGAGTTGGGGCTCAAAGGTTTAAAAAGGCAGAACTGGGTTCTTGGGGGACATTCTATGAGTGACCATTTCTGGTGTGGGATTGGAGGCCCAGTTGTTGTAGTTCGTGACTGGAAACCCGAAATTAAGCAGGAAAGGTGTAATAAAGAATTCCAGGCACAGACCTGGCTCAGCAGAGCAGCCCTTCTAACCTGAACAGAGCTGCTCCTGTGGACAGGGTCTGGAAAGCTCAGCTCTCACCCAGCAACACCCAAATCCACTCTGTAAACTGGTTTGATGCTATTCTGTGATAATTGTAAAAATGCCTCCATAAAACTGTTATTTCTTACTCTGAAAATAAATACTTAATTATTCATGTAGAAATAAGCAGCTTTTTTTTTTCCAAAAGCCTGTGGTGTTACTGATGTTTTTCCTATTTTAAGATAAGATGAGTTTAAAATGTTCCTTGGAGTATATGGAGGTTCATTAACATAAATCGAGCTGCTTCTGTTTTCTTATAATTATCTTTCTCTTGATGTAATTTAAATGTTTGTTAGTTCCAAACGTAGTTGTTTAAAAATTAAAAACCATCTGCAAGAGAGATGTGGGGACACACTGAGCACTTACAGGGATAAGGTTATCTGCTCTCTTTCTCTTACAAGGATGTAAAATACAAAATGTGCTCTGCCTAGGAATTGTTTTTCTTGGTGGGGGTAAGATTACAGTTGGTGAAAGGAAGGCTGTCATTTATTAAATACCACCCCACGCCCTAGCTCAGACTAGATTTTAAATATCAGAGTCTTGACATTTCCTGTAGTACTTTACACAATAGTCTCAGACAACTTCTAAACTTTTTTTTTTTTTTTACAGTGACAAGTTTACTAGATTTTGTCAATGGAAAAACGTAGAGCTAAATATTCATGTAAGTACTTACAAGTATATTTATCTTGTCAAAGGCTGGTACAGGAAAGAGAATGTTCAGTTTTGAATCCTGCTCTGCAAAGGCCTCATTAAGGAGGGTGGTGGATGTCACTGCTCTGCTATTCTTAGACACAGCCTTGAATATTCCTGTCTGGACATCCCTTCTGCCTGTCCCCACTTAACAGAATTTGGATTTCTCTGATGGCTGAAGGAGCTGAACTGCCAGAATTGCTGCTCTTTAGCAGCTCCAGTCACTCTCCAACTCCCTCTCCCACTGCAGTCCTGCCATGGCCCCAGCACCCTTTGGAGCCCTTCCCTTGGCCTCTGCCTTTGTCCTTCTGCACTGCTCCATGACAGCTTGGGCTGTGAAAATAGCCCTGAATGAGACTGGCAGTTTTTTGGGAACAACAGCCTCATTCCCCTTGTTCCTACTTCACGCTGTAATGCTTACAAATACACTGAAATATAAACAAAAAGAGGCTCCTTTTCCAACACAATAAATGCTGATGAATTACAGTAGTTGAGTGTCTCAACACATTTAGATGTTTTTACAGTAATGTTTTTAATGCTGAAAAATGAAGGTTTTGTTCTGTTTTGTTTGTTGGTTTTTTTTCCCCACTTGCAGCTGACCATGAATGATTTTAGTGTACATAGAATAATAGGAAGAGGGGGGTTTGGTGAAGTGTACGGCTGCAGAAAAGCAGACACTGGAAAAATGTGAGTACCACACACTGTATTGCAGAGGTAACTCTGAACTATTAAGGAAATCCTTCCAGTCATTTCTTAGGAAATCACTGGAAAGCAGTGTCATGTTACTGTAAAGGTCTTTGTAGTTAAGTTTTATCCCAAGAGGTTCTGATTTCTGGCTCATCTTTAGGTTCATTTTGCTCTTTGGTCCCGTTCTGTGCCATGCAGTGGGTCAGTCTCCCAGAGCTCTTGGGCACATCCTGCACTGAAATGTCCTGTCAAAATCAGTGGATACTGCACGTTACAATTAAGTGTGTGCTTAAAGAATTCCCTGGATCAGAGGCTGGCAGTGCAGAGGGATGTTCCCAGGAATCTCTAGTGGTGGGTCAGGTGTTATCTGCAGAAGGTTCAGCTTGTCACATCCCTGGTGCTGACGTGGGGCTGGAGGGGCTGCAGGGACCCACTATCAGTGCTGGGAAACCTGGGCTGTACCAGGGCAGATTCCAAGTGTGCTATTCCAGATTTGGGGAATTGCATCAGTGTCTGCCCTGATCTGTGGTGAAAGCAGTGATCCTTGCTGACATGTGGAAGCATATAGTTCCAGTGTTGAATCTGTGTTTCACAGAGCTCTCTGTGGGAACTCCAGGATCAACCCTGGATGGTTTTTCTATTCTTTTTGTGGTCTTACCATTCCCACGCTTCTCCTGATCATCAGATTTCAATTTCTAGGCATCCTTGTCCCATTATGTTCTGATTTGAACATCTAGGCATGGATTTAACAAATTGTTCTCAGTATCTATCTATCCATTTATTTATTTACACCCCATCCTGCCCCTTTCATGTTGCTTTTCTCCTAACACTTTTAGTTCAGGGACCATCCTTAAACATTTCTCTTCCAAGAGAGCATGGCATGTTTGAGGTGCCATGTCTCTGGTTCCAACTGGCTTCTCTGGCATTTGTGTGTGCTTGGCACTCCTGATAATAATAAACCTCTGAGATGTAGCAAGTGGGAGACATCTTAATGTTGCTGTCATACTCAGTGTTTTTGCAGTGACTTCAAGTTTTATATTTATACTCTTACTAACAACACTGGCTTTATTCTTGCCTTGGTGCTTTTTTGTCCGTGTACAATTAGTTAATTTGTCCATGTACAAAAATAAACATTTTATTTAGCTTGAGGCACACTAAGCAGGCATCCCCAAAGAGGCAGTTTTCAGAGTCCCAGCTGTCTTCATGCCTGAGTTTGGCTCTGACAGGAGGTTGATAAACCTTGGGAAGTGAAAAGAGCAGGAAGAGTGAAGCAAAGGACAGATTTTATCAGGTATAAATAGAGGGAAATGTGGAAAAACTTTAGATTAGGTTCAGCCTCTGGGTAGAGGTTTGGTTTAGTTCTTTCTTAATCCAAACCTGTTTACCCATCCCTAATCCAGATCCCGTCCAGTGTAGATGCTGCCTCTGCTGCACTTACTGCCTGAAAGGAGCGTGGGAGCCACCCCTCCCTCCCAGGTAACACCAGCGGTGTTCCACTAACCACAGACACACCTGAGGCTCCTGTCATGTCACCATCACCCCTGCAAGGATGTCCAAAGAGGCACCAGAAGTAGAATGCAGCCAGCATTCCAGGGGGAGGGACAGCAGGACCAGTGAGAGACTTGATTTGGAATAGGTTGCCCAAAGAAGCTGCGGCTGCCCCATCCCTGGAAGTGTCCAAGGCCGGGTTGGATGGGACTTGGAGCAACCTGGTCTAGTGGAAGGTGTCCCTGCCCATGGCAAAGAGTGGCACTAGATGGGCTTTAAGGTCCCTCCCAACCCAAACCATTCTGGGGTTCCATGATTTCTGTCAGCCTTGAGTCACTCTCTGATCAGGGACACCAGAGCAGGGCAGGGCAGCGTGTCAGGGGTTATTTATAGTCACCCTTCACAGCCTCCACAGCAAGAGCACGTGCCATGAATATATTCCCAGGTTGGAAACTCACAGTTCCAATGTGTTCACTATCACTCCCCTCACTCCCAACATGTGCATGGCAGGAATGATGTGGCTGGTTTAGGGAGCTGGGCCCACGGTGAGGCCCTGGGTCTGGATGGGGCAGGCACAGTGAGGCAGGGGCTGAGTGCTGGTGCAATGCTGTAACATGGTGTTTTCCTAAAAATCCGTGGGTACCCACGTCTAGGAATCTTCTGTGCAGGAACACGTGTCCTTCTCACTGTTATCTGTTAGTGGACTCACCCAACGTCTTGGAAAAATCTCCAGCCTACATCATATCCTCCTGTGGTTGATGGTTGTTAGGGTAACATTCTTTTTGAGCACAATTTTATTAATTTGTGTAGCACAGATGGTAGAAGATTAAAAAAGCTTTCTTGTGTGTATCTGACCTTTTTCTGAGTAGAAAGAAAACTTAAAAAAAAAAATATATAAAACTCAGCGTGTGTTCAAGATATTGCTTTCCTGGTAGAGCTGAAACTGTTGGAATGAAATGGAACCGTAACAGAGTCTGTTATTTAATTCCTATGGCAGATCCTTGTTTGTAGGTATTAAAAAATAAATGCACGATATGTAATTCCTATCCCACTGTGGTGGTTTGGACACAGAATTACTTGTTGAAGCACATTTCTCTCTTAGGAGGCTTCTGCTGGAAATGTGTTAATTCTGGGAGAGTTTGAAGATTTTGTGTTTAGCCTGAAATTATTTTTTAGTCTTAGGTTTTAAGTCTTTCATAGAGCTTACTTACAGGATCCTGTAGATGTGCATGGCCTCACTGCTGGTGAATAATACTGATAGAGGAGTTTTGTGGTGCTTTTTCTGAATGGTTGTTATTTTCAGGTATGCAATGAAATGTTTAGATAAGAAGAGAATCAAGATGAAGCAAGGAGAAACATTAGCCTTAAATGAAAGAATTATGCTGTCTCTTGTCAGTACAGGAGTAAGTATCACTGACTTGTTATTCTTTCTTCCATATAATATAAAAGCTGTTACATATAATGCATATTCCATCAATTCAGTTGTGTGACATGCAAAGATTAACCCCCACCTGAGCCTCCCCCTGATTTTAACAGTGTGTCTGAAATGAGAAGGAAAAACCAAACTTGCTTGTCAGTTTGGGTGCTGCAGAATGAGCCTCTCGGCTACAGAGGCTTGAGGGGGTGCCCATTTCTTAGGTAATTCATTCTCCCCTCCTCCTGATTTTTTAAATATTCCTTTTTCAAGTATTTCTATTTGAAACTTTTCCAAAACAAGATTCTGTCTTGTAAAAAAATGCCTTTTTTTCCTATAGTTTTGTAGTAGTGATGCAGAATCTAAGGTGCTATTGCAGAGACAACTCCAGTTACCTGTTCATCCTCCCTTTCCTGTGACTCTGATATTATCCAAGTTTTCCTTCTGGTTTTTTATGTACTTTAGCTGAGTACCTCTCAAGGTGTACCAAGCCAGGCTGCCCATCTAATCTGTTTAAAAATTGAATTAATTAAAATTAAAGTCTGTTTAAAATTGAACCCATCGCTAGTGTGTGTAAAAAGCCACCTGCCCCCTGGCATTGGCTCCCCCAGCCCTGGGACCTGCAGATGCTCCATGGTGGCTATAGTGTGTTGGGCTCAAAGGAATTCTAGGCAGGATTGGAGGTCTTGGAGCCCTGGGAGTGCTCTGCCCTCATTGCACAAACCTGGCAGCTGGCTCATGTCACCATGGCTACGGGTGATGCTGCTGGAAAGGTTCCTTTTCCTCACGTCGTGGTGTATGAACTAAACACTCAGTGTGCAGCTCTGTGGAAACACATCCCCATTCCCTGTGGACACAGAATTGTGTGTTGGTTTGTTCTGGGCTTGTACAACAGGTGTGTAAAGAGCATAAGTACCTGGAATGTGAGGATTCCTGCTTTGGATTCCAAAATGGCAAATCCTGGGCTTTATTCTCAGGTCTGTATCTTTCAGAGATAAGAGAATCATAAAAGCTGGGAAAGACCTTTAGGATCATTGAGTCCAGCCATTATCCCAGCACTGCCAAGGTCACTGCTAACCCAAGGCCCCTTCCAATGCCTAAAGGCGCTTCAGGAGAGCTGAGAGGGACTTTGGACAAGGACCTGGAGTGACAGGACAAGGGGGGATGGCTTCCCAGTGACAGAGAGCAGGATTAGATGGAATATTAGGAAGGAATTCTCCCCTGTGAGGGTGGTGAGGCCCTGACACAGGTTGCCCAGAGAAGCTGTGGCTACCCCAGGCCTGGAAGTGTTCAAGGCCGGGTTGGATGGGCCTTGGAGCATCCTGGGATAGTGGAAGGTGTCGCTGCCCATGGTAGGGGGTGGAACGAGATGATCTTTAAGGTCCCTTCCCACCCAAACCCTTCTGGGATCTATGATTTATCAGTTAGACTTTTAATCAAGTTACCTGTTTTCACCAGAGATAAATTGTGGATTGTCCAGGAGTGTCAGGAGTCCTGAGAGATGGGGGAGAAGGTCTGTAGTAGAGACTGGACAAGAAATTGAGGCAAATGAGTAATAATTGTTCCATTAACTTTAATTTGTGATTTGGTGGCTCCAAATCACACTCCATGTGAATTTTCATGTCTAATGATGGGAAGAGAATTGTTCACAAGCTGCTGCAGGTGAAGGCAGTTTTCTTACAGGCCAGCACACAGGAGGCATTGAGCAGTGGAGCAGCAAGAGGAGCCATTGGTTTCTTTCTTTAAGGATTATCAGGTCATTAGAGTGTAGTTTCTTTTAGATTCTCAGAAATTTGGAAGAGTTAGAAGAGAAATTCTGTACGAAGTGCTACCCATTCAGGTCGGGTACACCTGGGCAGGAGAGGCTGGAGCACTTGGAATATGCAGGATGAAATAGGTCTGAAAGTGATGGAATAAGAGAATTCCTTTAGTTCCTGAATAGGAGCTGTGAGGTTGGAGTGGCGCGTGCCGTGCCCAGGGACAGGAGTTATGTGCTGCCCGGAACAACGTGGAACTGGAAACTTCATCACAGTACAGTTAGTCATTTAACTGGGAACCCAGATGTCTCTGCAAAAGGCACAATAACAGCTGTGCCGATTACACATCTGGTTGTGTAATCAGTGCTGTTAATCCACCTAAAATTTTGGCATACACAACCAGTCCTGAAGTCGGGAGCTCCCATGTTCGAGTCTGTTGTGGCTGTGTGATGAGAACAGCTTTTCATGGCCAGTGAACTCAGAAGTGCAACAGGCACCTCTGCAGAGCCCCTGAAGCTGCCTGGATGGGCCTGATAACCCCAAACTGGGCTCTGTGGAACTCAGGTCTCCATTGTGTCTGTGCTTTGTCACTGTGGGTGTAACGTGGACAAACTGTCGCTGAGGTTTGCGTTTCCTCTTCTGCAAGACACAGGCCCCATCTTCCCCTCCCACAGAGATGTTCAGGCTGGAAGTGCATTGTGAAATCCTTGCTTGGTGGCAGAGTAAGGAAAAGATACTATTTTCTGTTAAAAAACCCCCAAACACTTATTTTCTGTAATAACCAATATTTGCCTAATTTCTCTTCAAAAAATGGAACACGGAAATCACCAAGACCGTTGCTGCTGATGGACCATATGAAACCAGCCAGCCCCAAGGTGCTCTTTGGGGAAGGAAGTGGTTATTCCATAAATCCTTTCCTGGAGGTAGGAGGGGATCATTCCAACTGTTTGTTGCAAGACCAGGGGCTATGCAGGGCTGTGACTCCTCTCTGCTGTGGCTCCCAGTTCTTTCCTTCTAAAAAAATGCGGCAGTTCAGCTGCCTCATCCAGCTCTTGAGATGGCTGGATTCAGGATTTCTCCAAGGGATGATAAATATCATTCTAGAATGTCCTCAGTTGGAAGGGACCCATGAGGATCATCCAAGTCCAGCTCCTGTCTCTGCACAGGACACCCCAGGAATCCCACCATGGGCAGGGGCAGGCTGAGCAGTAACCATCTGAGATCAATAATGTGGTTTTTCTGAGCAGAAGAGGTACTTTGTTTTCACAACTTTCAAGCAGTGACTGGCACATCTTTCTGAGCAATGAGATGTGTCAGGACAGAGCTGCCCTCCAGTTAAGTGGGACACAGCTCTCTGTGCACTGAGCACCTTCGTCCCCCGTTTGCTGTCATTTTGTGCTCCAGAGTCGGATGCTTGTCTTTCAGGGAAGGGTCAGAACCAAAGGTTTCCTTCTAGAGCACTTGTTAATGTGCTAATGTCTTTAAAATATCACATTTCTACAGGTTTTTTATAGTTATTGTAATTTTTTTTTCCTTCCACGTGATTTATTATCAGAAATTTGACTTAAGCAGTTTTCTGGGCTCAATCCAGGATTGTTTGGATTTAAGGAACTCTTTCCAAACTGATCTTAATTCACACATTAATGTCATACTGTCACTTATTTTTATCAGAGCAGAAACTTGACTGTAGCAAAGTATTGCTCTCCTGGGAAATTGGATTTATTGCTTTATGTGTCATTTAAAAATATAACTATAGGGGTTTTTTAATTTTTATACTGGAAAATACTCTTTTGCAGTGGTTTTTATATCAGAAAAATACTGCAGTACAGTTTTTACTCTCTGTTACAGGGAGAAGGTAGTGATTAAATTAGGAATGCTTGCATAAAAATGAGTTATGCATCACATTTACACTTCCAGATAACTTTTATTTTTAAAATCCATAAAAACAGAAGCATGTTATGTTCTAGTGTAGTAAAACCCTTTTATTTGTCTATGTATGGTGGTTAAATTCTAGCACTAAATTCTTCTGGGTAATTAGGTTGCTCTGAGATTTTAGGAATCGTGCTTGGGGACACTTCTGAATTACTAAGTTGATACAGAAAATTAAGTTAATAACTCTACTAAAGCTGTTGTTGTGAAGTTTAGTGATACCTACAATATCCCCAGTACAGAGTTCATAACCAGATGTGGTATCTCGTGTTAGATGCTACTGCCTTGCCTACAGGCTCCTTATTTTGTGAATCTGGAGTTTTTCATGGATGTTCTGCAGGTGTTTCACACACATCCCTGCCTTCTGCAGGCGTTAGTTCTGCAGAGGGGTGTTAGGGGTTAGTGTCTGAAGAATTAAAATTAACATACAGTTGGGTTTGAGTGTGAGGGCAGGATGTGTCCAGGCACTGTGGGGATCTCTGGGGTTGCAGTCGAGCATATAGAGCTCTGTATTTCAACCTCATGGAAGGATGAACCAGCTGAACTGTCTGGCTGGTGGGACAGTGCTGCTGTCCCTCCCTTTCCTGCTCCCCGGGGCGGCCCCGAGCCAGGCCCGCGGCCCCCGCGCTGCCCAAGGCCACCGTGTTTTGCTGTTTCTAAATTGGGAAGGAAACCAGTTCCTGTTAGAGATTCCCAGAGCTTTCACTATCAATACTACAGCGCTTAACACATTGTTTAAGTCACGTTAGGTCATGCTCGTGCTTCCTGCAGGGTGTCCTGGCTCCTCAGCAGTTCAGCTCATCTTGGCTCGTCTTCCTGTTGGCCTCCGTGCCTTGGGGTTGGACACGGGATGGTGCAGCCCAGCCTGGTCAGGCAGCCTGGCCATTCCTGAAGGATTCATTGCAGACTCACCAAACAGCCCTTCATACCATGTCCTTCTAGTGGAAGGTGTCCCTGCCCGTTACAGGGGGTTGGAAAGAGATGAGCTTTAAGGTCCCTTTCAACCCAAACAATTCTGGGATTCTGTGATTCTGTTTTTTATGGCTTTGAAGAGGTTGATGAGGTAATAGCCACTCCCTGTTAATTAACCAAGAACATCCTGGCTTGCACCAGCAGTAGTGTGGTCAGCAGGACCAGGGCAGTGACCATTCTTCATGGAAAGGGTTGTCCAGTCTTGAATGGGCTTCCCAGGGCAGTGGTGGGGTCACCATCCCTGGGTGTATTAACAGACATATGGATGTGGCACTTGGGGACATAGTTTAGTGTTGGCCTTGCAGTACTGGGGGAATGGTTGGACTCAATGATCTTAGAGGCTTCTCCAACCAAGACAATTCCATATTTCTATGAATTAGCCACTTGCATCCAGCACAGGCACAATGAAGAGGAAATTCTGCCAGCCTACTGCCATGGTGGCTTTGAATAGTTGTGCATTATGGAGGTACCAACATGCTGAGTAGACCTTTGGAATAAATAGGTGATTTTTCAGTTGTATTTCTATGGCTGCTTGTCTTGAACATCAGGTGAATTGAGGTTAAGGTGCATCAGGAGGTGGGGGTGTCATCCATCCCTGTCCCTGACTATGACCTCCCTCTTCAGTGACCTCCCAAATCTGCCCTGACCAACCTTGTGACCTCCCAAATCTGCACCCACTGACCTTGTGCTGTGGGCTTTGCACAATCTGAATGTTGTGGTTGCTGCTTCCTGAGCATTGCACGTGCTCCAGAGTCCCAACTTCCTACCTGGTGTGTTCATGTCCCTTCATCCTCTGCTGGAAATGCTGCCGGGGAGCCGAGGGCAGCGGCGGTGGCAGATCGCCTCCACTGTCACCTGGGCAGGGGACCTCAGCCAGGGACAGGGGTTACCATTGGAGCTGCATTTCCTGTCTGGATGAGGATAGAACCTCTGAATGTTGGCAAATATCACAGGAAAAATATCACGTGTATTTTTAGCTTCTCTAAGTCACAGTTTGCTCATTATCCGTGGTGACCTCTTTGCTCTTCCCTTCCAGGACTGTCCTTTTATAGTCTGTATGACCTATGCCTTCCACACCCCTGACAAACTCTGCTTCATTCTGGACCTCATGAATGGTAAGCAAGACTTAAACAGATGGTGATGATGTTACAGAAATTTTGGCAGGAGGTTTGCTGAGGTTCTTGCTCCCTCAAGCCTGGGCTGCTCTATGTGCTGATCTGTTCAGTTCTCCACAAACCAATGTGTGTTAGTGCCTTTTACTTGCTGTGGAAATCCTTTGCAAAAAGACTTAAGTTGCTGGATTAGTCACTGAGTGCAAATGTATATGAAGTAAGTGTATTTTTAAAATGCAGTTTCAGATAGGTCAGATTTATTTATTAACTTTCTCAGCTATTCTGTCACTATAGGACTTGCAGAGGGCAGGGCTGGGTCTATCTGCTCCACAGGTGATAAGAACCTATAAATGCTATGCTGTTCCCCTCCCAACATCACCCTGTCTGCCTGTGGGGCAAGATTTTACTGTTTATTTAATTGCATCTCCATTCTTCTCCTTATAGGAGGAGATTTGCACTACCACCTCTCCCAGCATGGAGTGTTTTCTGAAAAAGAAATGAGGTTTTATGCTACTGAAATCATCCTGGGCTTAGAACACATGCACAATCGCTTCGTGGTGTACAGAGACCTGAAGGTAATGGTTAGTGACTGCATCACACAGGCAGCAAATAGTCCAGTCACACTGACAACAATGGATTATCTCACCTGAAACCTTTTCTGGGGAGGATTATTTCTTTTATCTGCCTGATTTTTGTAATAACTTTTCAAAATCTTTCTAATCTGTACCATTATCCAGTTTAACCAGCCTGGGAGAGGCTTCCTTGGGATCACAGTAAATCCTGTGCAGTGTTACTTATCTCACCTGCTCAGTTACAGGAATAATTTAGAGAATACACTGTATTTCTGGGAGCCCTGAAAGAGGCCTCTGTGTGTGTAATGGGGGACTAACAGGAGGACAGTTGCTGGGGGTGTTTCACTGACAGTTGGGAAGTTGAGGACAGCTCCCAGAGAGGTGTCCTTTTGGCAACAAAAGGGGAAAAAAGTCTGCACAGAGATTGCAAATAAAAGGTGTAAGAGCCACACACAGACCCAGCTGTGAAAGAACCAAAACCAACTAGGACTTGAAGCCCAAAATAGATTTATTCATTTATTATGTACTTTGTGTTTCAAACCGCGCCTGGTTTTTCTCTTCTGATATTCAGTATTTCACAACCTGTGGAGTTGGTGGTAGTGCTCTGTGAGAATGTAGATTTTATCTAGAAAGTGTCTGGTATATTGATGTTAAATAAAAAAAGGTAATTACCAGTTACCAGAGAGTATTGATGTTTGAGTTACTGTGTTCTGAGAATTTGCAGTTCTGTCAGATGGAGGATTCCAAGCAATCACCTTCCTGTGTCTGATTTCCAGCCTGCAAATATCTTGTTGGACGAACACGGGCACGTGAGGATATCAGACCTTGGGCTGGCTTGTGATTTCTCCAAAAAGAAGCCACATGCCAGTGTGTAAGTACTGTGTCTGGGAGCTCTGCTGCATGTACAGGTAGTGCTAAATACGTCTTGAATTTGTCTTTATAATTTAACTTTGCCTGAAGGAATAAAATGACACATGTGTGGCCCAGACTTGCTAAGCTGGAGGCTCTAATGGGGTTTTTTAGTCTCCTCTCCCTGTTTTCCTGCACAGTTGTAGCAGCTGATGTGTAGGCATGGCTGGGAGATGACACATTATTTTGGAATGATTCACTGCTCAGAGAAGAACCTGACTGAGTTAAAGTACCAGATTGTTTTAATTGTCCTAAATGGATAATTAAATATTCCAAAACTGACTAAAAAACAGGACTTATTGTGTCTTTCTGGATCTTTGTAGAACTGGAGGTAGATTTGGTTCCATTCTGCCTCTTGGCATTGGGTCTTAACTGGGATCTGACTTTCTGGGGTTGTGTATAGATTCACATCTTACCTGACATGTTTTATTCTTAGGTCCTCATTTGCCCTGATTTAGTCTCATAATTTATGCAAAAAGGAAAGCTCCAGCCTGTCACACCTCAAAAGATTTGCAATTCAGTAGCTTCTTGAAAAAAGTTCTTATGTTTTGATTGTGTCGAGGGTAAAAGCAATACCTGGTGGCTTCTTCTAGTGGTGCCCAGCAGTGAGTTTGGGAGGAGGGGTCCTGTGGTCACCCAAGCGCAGGTGAAAGGAAACATAGGAAACCCACTGAAAGCAAAATAAAATCATGGTTAAAATGAATTCTTTTAAAATTAGACTGTCTTATTGAGAAAACACTGATTTTTTTTTTTTTTTTTAATGATAGTGTTGGTTGTAATGAAGCTTTTTTCCCCTTCTGCCCTGCAGAGGTACCCACGGATACATGGCCCCCGAGGTGCTCCAGAAGGGCACAGCCTACGACAGCAGTGCCGACTGGTTCTCCCTGGGCTGCATGTTGTTCAAACTGCTGAGGGGGTGAGTGAAGGCTCTTCTTCTTTCCCTTTTGAGCCTGGGCCTGCTCATCATCTGTCCCTTCAAATGCTAATACATGAAGTGTTACAGATTACCTGAAATGATACCTGACTTCCCACTCTGCAGCTTAGAGCACATCTGCACGTGAGACTAAGCCAGGCTTTTCTCTTGCAAATCAAACCAAACCCAACCCTGTGTCCTGTAGCAGGTGCAGGTGTGGGACATGAGGAAGGCAGATGCTCTATCTGCTCTTTGACTGCTACTGACAGCAGTTTACTCATCTTTTGGCAGCTGATAGTATTTTAAATGCTGTGATGTTACTCACTGCTCAAGTGCTCTGAGCAGCCCTATTAAATTATGGGCTTCATTTTATGCCTAAGAACTGCTGTTGTGGTGAAACTCTTGGCTGTACTGGTCCCTTTTTATGGGATACTCAGCCTTCCCTCCTTCAGAGTTTGGGTCAGGTACAAAGTTTGAATTCTTCCATGTACTGAATCTGTCCTGTTACCCTATCAGTGTCCAAAGGTACATGGTAATTACAGCTTTACCAGCAATTACCTTCTTATTAAACTTATGTGTGTAGAACTGATTAATACCACAGGATTTATCTGAGCAGTCAACAAGCACTGATGGGCAAGTGCTTGTTGGAAATGACAACTTCAGTGTTAATGGCAAACCAGAAGAAATCTTGTAAGCTTTTTGCAGTACTTCTGTGTAAAGATTGGTCATTAGATCATCCTGTGTCCTCACACATAATTAACTATAATTAATTATAAGCTCTTATCTCTGTGCATACACTGTACAAAGGAAGGTCAGTGTGAAACTTGTGAATTGAACTCTCGAGCTGTATCAATTTAACATTAAATAGTGCACAAAATAGACTAGATAAGTGTGCAAATAAATAAATGGTGTTTAAATTGCCAAAAACATCTATTTCAAAGTACAGACAGTGTAGCTGGGAGCAGTGCTCTGTTGAATATTAATTGAAGAATTCTGTAGGAAGCAGGACACGGTGGGTTGGGTTTGCTGGGAGGAGGGAGGAGACCATCTGTCACACACAGAATTCCAGAACGGGGTTGGAAAAGTCCTCCAAGATTATCAAGTCTGTGACCTATCCCCACCTTGTCCCCCAGCCCAGAGCACTGAGTGCCACGTCCAGTTGTTTCTTGGACACTTCCAAGGGTGGGGAGTCCACCACCTCCCTGGCAACCTCTTCCAAAGCCTGCCCACCTTTCCATGAGAAAATTCCTCCTGGTGTCCAGCCTGAACCTCCCATGGCACAGCTTGAGATCTTGTCTCTCATCCTGTCTCTTGTTCCCTGGGAGCAGAGCCCGACCTCCCCCTGGCTCCACCCTCCTGTCAGGGAGTTGGAGAGAATCACTGTGGACTCCTCATCCTGTCTTGGAGACCTTTTCTTCTGAGTCAGTTGGGCACAGGATTAGGGCATCCAGCTGACTGTGACATGGCCCTTCCCTCTCAGGATCGAAGCTGTGTGACAAACACACTGCACAGGGATAAATGATCCCATTTCCCACAGACACTCGGGCTGGCTCAGGGAGATCTCAGTCTTTTGGGCTGTGGTTCTCCCTGACAGAGATGTGTGGGGTGGTATCGGTGGTCGGCCAGAAGCCAGAGCATTATTCACTGTGAACTATCCTTCCTCATCTGTTCTGAAGCCAATTAAAACACATCCCAAAACAAGGGTTGGGCACATGGTGCCATTTCTTGGTGTTTAGTAAATTTAGTCTGGCACAAAATCTACCCATAAGTCCCTAGTGAGTCATTTGCTTCCCTGATCTACTCAGAGCCTCACTGTCAGAGTACAGGAGGCTGTGTGGGAGCCATTTATTCTTACCTGTCATGCCTGAAAACAGACAAATGGAAGTCCTGGTTTGTCCATCAGATCCATTCATCAGAACATTTTTGAGGATAAAAGGAAAATAACTCTGGAGTAGCAGGTCTCCAGTTGAAACATGCTGGTACACACTGCCATGTGGCAAGACAAAAGGCATTAGAATAGCTAATTAATGTAATTGATAAGTTTTGATTTTGAAAAATATCATCCCCTCATAAATCTAATTAAAAAATCTCATACTACAATGCTGCTTCTTTCTTTCATGCTGTTGATGAAGGACTGTGTGAAAAATCTCTAATGTTTCATGGTCTTCTATAGTTTAAAGGAAAAGTCAAACTCAAACCAGAATTTTAAAGCAGGAAAGGGAAAAAGCTGATAATGTACCAGATAGCATCAAATATCTTCCCAGTGGCTGATGCTGTGGGATCTGTGATTACCCTCTCCTTCATCTGCTTACTTGGAGGTTTTACTTCATTCTCCCTTGTAGAGGGGCGATGAGTTCAGTTTCCATATATAAATCCGTGTTTTTAAACCCCTTTGTGTGATGGCTGCTCGGAGTTTCCTTGTTAGGTGAAACTGTTCAAGTATTTGGAAGACAGATTTACTTGGTGAGGCATTTGAAACACATCTTTAAGGACTGTGTCTGAGAATCACTCAACCTTCTTCCCACCTTCCTGTGGAGTAACCAGACAGATTGTCCTACAGGACAGGATTTATGAGGGGGAAGGATGGGGCTAACAGGATGCTGCATGCTTTCCTGGGTTTGCCACAGCTAAAATACTCTGATACATTGTGGCTTGTCATTTATTAGTGTGGTTTGTTTTTTTTTGTTTCCACAGGCACAGTCCTTTCAGGCAGCACAAAACCAAAGATAAGCATGAGATCGACCGGATGACGCTCACCGTGGTAAGGCCTGGGCACAGTTACACTCCCCATGTTATTAAACTCTTATTTCCCCTAAAAACTGGAACTACACACCTGTACACAGCTGTATTTGCACATGGGAGAGTTGTTTACAAACACTCTCCAAGAAAAGAAATCAGATCACACGACTTCCATCATGAAATATCTCTTTGTACTTCCTTTCCTCATAGAATGTGGAGCTCCCAGACTCATTTTCTCCTGAACTGAAGTCCCTTCTGGAAGGGCTCCTGCAGCGGGATGTGAGCAAGAGGCTTGGATGCCAAGGAAGAAGGTAGGTGTTGTCTTCTCCTTGGACCACTGCCTTGAAAAATTTCCACTTCTCTGTCAATGAGTGAATTCATTTCAAATAAAAATCTGCTTCCTGTTGTGAGGATTTTAATTTTGGAAAGAGAACATTAAAAAGTACTGCTGCATGGAATTACATTTCAGCTTCCTTTGGTTTGGACACGTTTTTTGGACAATTTCTGTCCTTAAAGCCTTCCCCTGAGTTCCCTGCAGTCATACTTACATTGGGTGGTGTTCCTACTTCTCATCCCTGGGTTGTTTTTCTGGTTTTGCCTGATCTGTTTTGGCATGAAATCATATGACTTGACTCAGACAAACTGATAGGAAAATTTATTGCTTATATTTTATCTGTAATGATAGGAACATGTTACACAGAAAAAAAAATCCCAATCCCAAAGGAAAGAAGCTGTGAATATTGCTGGTGCTACCTGTGTCATTTCATGGTTCTAAGGAAAAGGCTTTTTTTTTTTTTGGTTTCTTGACTACAAATACTCCTTGCTCCTGCCAAGCTCACCTTGTTGTAGGTGTTCATGAGATTGTTGTTATCAACTGTTTAAGAAACCAATGTGAGACTGGGAAAGTAAACAAGGAGAGAAGTAAACAACTGTTGAGAAACCTTTGGGGATGTGTGATGACAGGTAACTGATGGCCCTGAGCCTGAGGCTGGCTCCAGTTCCAGTGGGAGATTCAGAGGGTTTTTGTCTTGGAGTCTTCTTTGATAATGACCTGAGATTGCTTTTCCTTGGGGTCTATCAAGAGTAGTGGCTCATTTTCCCATAAAATTTGTGTAATGTGAAATGGTGTGAAGTAATCTGGTTACATACAAGTAGTGTTTGGGATGTGACACAGCTCAATGTTTGGGATGTGACACAGGTCAGCGTTTGGGATGTGACAGCAGAGGAATATCCTTTGCTGTTTGAAATGATAGGCTGCCCTCAGGAGTGCTTCCCTGCCAGCCCTGCAGCACTATTCTGAGTGTTTCCATATGAAAATCTTTTCTCCTGTTGTTTACTTTGGAATTTTTATTTTTTTCCTTGCAAAAAAGAGCATTTCCCTGATGTTTTCAAGTGATAGAAATGTGACCTTTGAAGGCTTTGTATTTCTTGAATGCATTTGAAAAGCCCTTTCGTTTGTTGACTTCATTTTTATTTTGCAGCGCACAAGAAGTAAAAGAACATCCTTTCTTCAAAGGCATTGATTGGCAGCAAGTCTATTTACAGAAGGTAAAGGATGAAGACAGTAATTTTAGCTTACTTGATTAACAGTAGCAGGAAAATAAGCCAAACAGGTAATGGACAGAAAACTTCAGGATCCCAATCCCTAGCACATGTGCTCACTGGCACAAATGTGTGGAGGGTTGTTGATGAAAGCTGCTGAATATTCATCACTACAGATCTCAGTAGTGAATTATGATTTTTTCAGTGTCAAATGGCTGCATGGTTTCTTCAGCTTAACCATCTCTAAACTGGAGAGTTTTTTCCCCAGATTTTTGAAGGAGCTTTTATTAAAGAGTGGCAGCAACTTTGGACAGAAGTTTAATTTCAAGGGACACGCTCTTGTATAGCCATGTATCATTTGTGCAAAAAAATAAAAAGTCTGTGTACAACTTACAGAATGGAGTTAAATAATGTCCATTATGTTGTCTTTAATTATGCTGCTTTAATTTCTAGTACCCTCCTCCACTGATTCCTCCCCGGGGAGAAGTGAATGCAGCAGATGCTTTCGATATCGGGTCGTTTGATGAAGAGGACACTAAAGGCATTAAGGTACTCAGCTTCCAGTGAGAGGTGAAGGGTGGCACTGGGACTGCTGTGCTTGACTTTCCATGTGTGCATGGCATTCCTTTGCTTCAGGGCTGCTGGATGTGCCAGGAATTCCTTCAGGTTGGGAAACTTGATCCGTGCTGGTACCAAAGAGATACCTTGGGATGATCCCCTGGGTTGTTGTTTGCCAAGTCCTTAGGGTTTTAAATTGACTGAAATCTGCCTTCCTGTCAGAAGTGTCATAGGGTCATGGATACCCTTGTGGCAAGGGACCCACATCAAAGTCCAACTCCTGGCCCTGCACAGGACACCCAACAATCCCATGTCCCTGAGAGCGTTGTCCAAATGCTCCTCCTTGAGCTCTGGCAGGTTTTTTATGACAAACCAAATATTTCAAATGGTCAGAAGACAATTGGGAAAGCCTCATGTTTTCAAGAACACTTGATGGTTTATAGGTTTAAAAATTGTGATTAGTTTCTGATAGCTTGGATAAATTGAACTAAACGTTATTTTAATAGTTTAGTGGTCAGAGAGTGCAGTGGAAAACTCTCAAAAATGACAAACTGTGTATTGATGTTAGCAATGTTTTAAGTTAGAAAAGTGCTAAAAGAAACTTTCAGGTTCTGGTATTATCAAAAATCTAATGAAAAAATATAAATGAAAAAAAAAAGAAGTTGAAACTGCTGGCCCCTTTAGGACTCACATGAAGGTGGTGTGACCCCCCTGTGAATATCTTCCCTCTCTGGAGCTTCTCTGGGACTTTGGGACAGCAAGTGAGTCAGTGCTTTTCTTGGTTCTGTCCTCTTCATTCTTTTCATCAGACATTTCTGCAGTAGATCAGACCTTATCCTTGTTATTACAGAAGTGAGTCAGGGGAGAAACTAATTACTCTAAACTTTGTAAGCAAAAAGCCACACTGAGTACTCACAGAGCCTGAAAAGGAGCTTGTCTGTCAGTGTCACCTGCTGTGGTGACAGAAGTTGGCTCTGAAAAGATTTTATGTGTTTAAAGAGAAATGCAGAGAGCCCAGGAGGTTCTTTATCCCAGAAAACTCCATGTCTTCAGTGTTAGTCTAGCAGGATTCCAGTCTTCTGCAATTCTGGAATGCCAGAATCCAGAGGAACTTTTTGCAAGGAGAAAGCGGTTGGTCTTTCTGGTTATTGGATGGATCAGATATGCTCAATAATATGTATTATTGAGGATTCATGTTACTGGATGTGAATCATATACCCAGGTCACTGCCATAGCACCTCCAGTTTAATCTTAGGATTTAATAGTTCAGTCAACCTATAGCATAAATTTACTTTTAGGGATGAGTCAGTGAGAGATGTCAGGTCCAGCCTCCCTGGGGTGTCACAGGCCTTTTTAGGGGACTGGGTAATTCCTGCCTCTGAGTCAGTGGAGCCAGAGCTGCCAGTGAGGTGTCAGGAGCCCTCTCTGCCCGAGGACACCAGTTTGAACACCTTGCTGTGCTCCGTGGCCCTTGGGGATTATATTTATCCTGCAGAGTGTCCTGTGACCCCAGGAAGAACACGTGAGCTTTGGGATTACCAGCTGGAGAGCCAGCAGTGGATGCCTGTGGCTTTTCCTCCTTACTTGGGTGCTGTAGGAAGTCCCTGGAACTGCAGAGAAGTCTTCTCTATGTGTTTTTTCCTGCTGTGATACAACTGTGGATCTCTGAAAGGAGGAACATAATGTACTCCAGGAGTGCCTGACCTGGCTGTAGAAGGAGAATTGAGCCAGGTTTTCCTATCGTGCTCCTGCAACTGCTGCAGCATCACTGCATCCACATGGCTTTAAGCCCTTCCAGGGTTGGGGACTCCACCACTGCCCTGTTTCAGTGCTGGACAACCCTTTTGGTGAAGAATTTTTCGTAATTTCCTTCGGTGCAATTCAATTTAAGGACTCAAAGGTAGAGGAGTAAAGAATCCTTATAACAAGAAAAATTGAGGTCTGTAGCACACGCTGCTGAATTTTGTAGAATAATTATTAAGAATGTAAAACCCAGCTGTGGAAGCATGGAAAGCATTGCTGTGGAAAAGGTATCTTTTCATTTATTCATGGAATTTTTGTGCTGAGGAAATTGTTATGCAACAAAGTTAAGAATACTGCTGCTTATATTTGAGTAATTATTTAAATGTGAAGTCTAGAGAACATTATGGGGCAATGTTGAGTGAGGAGCTAGCTAGAGCTATCAAACCAAACAAGTTTTGAGCAGGTGGCCTGTTATCTGCACATAAATTAATATCTTTGCCTAGATTAGTGTCTGTGCTTCTCTTGCTTGCATCTGTTTGTTTTGTGAAGGTTTGAGCTCAATACAGCTTTTTAAATAATTTTATTGTATGGATAATTATTAACTGTTGGGGGTAAGAATAGTGAAAGTTACTAAAATGTTGGGTTTTTATGTTGTTTTTCTCTTGCAAGTTGCTTGATAGTGACCAGGAGTTATATAAGAACTTCCCTCTGGTAATATCGGAGCGTTGGCAGCAAGAAGTAGCAGAAACTGTTTATGATGCAGTAAATGCAGACACAGATAAAATTGAGGCCAGAAAAAGGGCTAAAAATAAGCAGCTTGGCCACGAGGAAGGTAATCTGTCCTTACACTTCTCTCATCTTTTGCTCCTAGATAGTAATTCCTGTGCTTGGAGTTCCACACCACACACTCCCGTGACTGTCATTCACCGGGAATCGTTAGAATTTGTTTAGTCACTGTCGTGTTGCTTAAGATGTTTGTTAATGTTTTGAAATGCTGACTGATGACATCACACTTTGGAAAGAGTATCATAGAATCACAGATCATGGAATGGTCTGGGTTGGAAGGGACCTTAAAGATCATCTCGTTCCACCCCCTGCCATGGGCAGGGACACCTTCCACTAGAACAGGTTGTTTCCAAGCCCCGTCCAACCTGGGCTTGAACAATTCCAGGGATGGGGCAGCCACGGCTTCTCTGGGCAACCTGTGCCAGGGCCTCCCCACCCTCACAGTGTGTGGGGTTTGATTTCGTGATCAGGAGCTGAGAAGGGCCCCTGGAGGTCCTGTACAGCAAAACTGCAGCCTGTGATTTGCATCAACCCCCCCAGGCTTTGGAGAGCAATATCCAGTTCTTTTAGCATTCTTTGTTGAGATACTTTTTTAAGAACCAAATGTGTTCTTGGTTACTCCACTGCAGGTGCATCAGCCCATATAATTAAGGCAGAACTGGTGCTGTGTGTGTACACACAGGCAGCATTTCAACCTGCTGAGTGCATACTGAGTGCCCCGTGCCCAGGACTCCGTCCCTTCTCCACGAAGCTCCCTGCAGGATGCTTTTAGGTTGCACCTTGATTTGCTTTGCTGATATTCCCTCTTGTTTTAGATTATGCCCTGGGGAAGGACTGTATAATGCATGGATACATGCTGAAATTGGGGAACCCCTTCCTGACTCAGTGGCAGCGTCGTTACTTTTACCTCTTCCCAAACCGGCTTGAGTGGCGAGGAGAAGGAGAGTCCCGGGTAAGTGAGGCTACACTGGGAGCAGCACTGGAATGCAGGTGGAGGTGCAGGAACATCTAAGGACTCATGCCCAGGTGTTCCTCCTGTGGAAATGGTTTATCCCAGTAAATGCCCTGTGGATTTGAGTAACTTATCTCCAGCATCGCTGTAGTTAATCAGTAGCTACACTGCACGGAGGAGACATAAAGTTGACTTGAGAAACCTGTTTACTCTGTTTTGTTATGTTTTTAAAGGAATTTGGTAGTTGATGGTGTTGTTTTTCATTTAGGACCTCTGGACTGTTTATACAAAAAAACACAAACTGGTAAGGTGTCAATGCTATAGCATTTTGTTTCCAAGAAAATGCTATAGTGACTGTAGTGTAGCCCAGCTGTGCTCATGTGCAGGGCAGATATTTTGTATATGTAGTTAAAGAAGGGTTTGGAATTTTAAGGCATTGTGTCCTCTGCAGTCTGTAGGGAAAGCTTTCCTGCACACTGCTGTGTATGTTCACTTTGGAAGTATTTAGTGCTGAAATATTCCCTTTTAGCTCTTAGAAATAGTAAGATTGGCTTTTATTTTTAGCAGCAGTAATACTTGGAAAATGTATCAAATTATATGCAACTCTGGAGGGAAAATAGTGAATATTCTGTTTGCAGACACACCTATTTGTAGATTCTTATTTCATGCTGTCATTACTGGCTTTCAGAGCTGATATTCCGTTGTCTCTGTTGAAGCAACCAAGCCCCTTGTTAAATGTCTCTTACCTTATAATCTATCTTTAGTTTGTGACCCAGCCTTCAGAAATAAATGTTTGTGTAATGAATCTTAATGTTCATAACTTAATTCATGTGGGGAGTCTAGAAAAATGAGATAGTGACTTTTATTTGATGGGCAGTGGGGTTTTTTTTCAATTAATTCTCTGCTCTTTTGCAAATGCTGCAGCAAAACCTGCTGACAATGGAACAGATAGTATCTGTTGAAGAAACGCAAATTAAAGATAAGAAATGCATCTTACTGAGAATTAAAGGAGGAAAACAGTTTGTCCTACAGTGTGAGGTAAGACACTTGTTTTTTGATAACTTAATCAGAGTGTTTTGCATATGATAAACAGCTGACAAGTTTTCAGGTCTTCCTGTTACATGTTAACTAAGGCCCTTTGTGAAGCAGAGCTGAAGTGTTTATCACACTAGGGTTTTGGAAGCAGGAAACCTGCAACTGTGCCAGTTCCTGTCATGGATTTCAATGGTATTTGGGCCAAAACGAGTTCAGTTTATTAAATAGCTAAAAACTTCAAAACCACTCAACCTCCGTGGGCTCCGAGGGCCTTGTTGTCTCATGTGTCGCTGCAGGGAGTTGCTGTAGCTCATGTGTTTGCCAGGGGGAAGTGCAGCAGTCCTCAAAACGTTGTGTCCAGCCTCCGGTGGGGTGATGGAGAAGCCGAGGGCTGCACATGGGCAATACCCAAAGCTGCTTGTTCCTTCGGAAAATTAAAATAACCTCCTTAAGGTGCTGTGTAAGACAGAAGATGCTGTTGGCCGGTTACGATGAAGTGCCAAACTGCTTCTGTGTCTCTTTCAGAGTGACCCCGAATTTGTTCAGTGGAAAAAAGAGCTGACAGAAGCTTTCACTGAGGCCCAGAGGTTGCTGCGCCGGGCTCCGAAGTTTCTCAATAAATCTCGCTCCACAGTTGTAGAGCTCTCGAAGCCACCGCTCAGCCACAGGAACAGCAATGGGCTGTAGGAGACACGAACCACGTTCACGCAGGGAGAGCTACTTGGTGAACATGCAGAGTGTCCCAGAATCCTTACGAATGACTTTGTGCAATCCTGGACGCGGGATGTGCTTAGAAGAGGAGGAATTAGATGTTTACAGCGTGGGATCATGTCAGAACTCTGTCTGTGGAGGCTGTGAAGACTGGAAGGGTGGCGGGTGGATTCCTGCTCCTGCAGCGGTGGAAGTCACCAAGCGTAGAGGCTGCTCCTTGCTCCCACGTGTCCCCACTCCCGGGGGGGACCTGGATGTGCTCCGTTACTCTGGAACTACTGATGGAAGGAAGAGGCTGTTTTCCCTGCGATCCCCTCGTTTGGTGGCACCAGGCCTGGGGCTGGCGCAGGTGCTGCTGGCTGGGGTGACACTCCATGGTGACACCGACAGACCCGGAGCTGCCGCCCTGTTGGATGACCCTCACTCTGTCGTGTTGCCATGTCCTTTCCAACCATTACTGCTGACTCTATAATAACCTTTCTCCATACTGCTGATGATCAACAGTGTGACTCTTATGCACTTCAAAGTACTGAATTCTAACTGTCCTGTGGTTTAAATGTTATTGCTACTTCATGGGAGCGTTGAACTCGAATTATTCCCTTGGTTTGTTGTACTCACTAATAGTAGCTACCACCGTTTTGCTTCTTCTACGTATATGCAGTACTATAACTGACACAATAGAGTAATAATTGGTGAAGAGGAATTTATGGTAGCTTCATCTAGTGCTCTGTTGTATAAATTGACTATTTTAGCACAGTTTTTAAAGAGCAGATTCCTTTTGACAAGTTTACAGTGAACATAAAGACAGTTCTTTTCCATTTCAGGTCAACTGCACTTTTTAAAAATTAAAAAGAAACTATTCAAATCCAATGCATTCTAGTGCATGTGCTGGGTTCAAATGTCTGGGTACCTCGGTACGTATTCCGGATCACTCCAGTTCTGGGACTCGTGGATCCTTCTCTGTTGTACACAGGTGTGTTCTCATAGCATAGATATCCCAGTTTTCTCTGTAGCTTGGCCTAGGAGGTTCGTGCACATATCACACAGCTCAGCTTGTGAAAGGATGTTTGATTTTTCTCTGCTAAAGAGTTCAAACTGTCCACATTGTAAACAGTCTGAGAAGGTACTGACAGAAGGAGCTGATCAAATGCCCGGTTTATATTAATTCTACTTGAGGCATCAGTTGTGTCATGCTGAACTCTTGCTGAAGTCAAGATCTAATCCTGAACTGTCTGACAGCTTCAAGCTCATCAAGTCAGCCTTGCCCTGGGTGTTGTGATTGTTTGTAAGAGAGAGGTCAGGGGTGAATTTAAGCTTTTTTTCTGATTCAGTGAACACCTTTGAGAAGATTTGCTTCCCAGCTATGTAGGTACAACTCTCATAGTCCCTAAAGACAATGGGAATTGTGTCTGGTAAATGAGAGCAGAAATTGCCCTGACAGCTTCCCCCATCTGCCAAGTGTGCAAGTGTGTGTTGCTGTCAGACAACCACAGAGTTCCAGACCTCTTTCCTTGTAGAAAAGTAATAAAGTTGGCTGTATTTGCTTCTAGAAGTAGGGCTGGGTTGTCTGCAGAGCCCATGCAAACTCTCTCTGACCATCAGGGGCTTCATCAAAGGAAAAACGTTCTGGAAAATACCTTCTATGAGTCAGTGATTACTTTCAATGATTTTTTTTTCCCATTTATTTTCCAAATTATTTTGTGTGAAGGGTACCAGCCTCTCTGTCATTCCTGCTGATAAGTGTCACTGAGCATCTCAGCTCCTCTGTAAGGAGCAGCGTCAAAGGTTGGACTCAAAGATCTTGGAGGTCTTTTCCAACCTAAATGATTCTATGACTCTTATGTGTGGTATTTAACAATGTTTGGAATAGGAAATGTCTCATGCCACTGGGTGTTGTTCAGCTCTCCCTACAATATCATGTGATGCTCTTATTTTTCTTCTTGATTTAGAAAAACCCCTCAGATTGTGTTAAACGCTGCTCACGGTTCTTGTGTAACTTGTTTGTACTTTCTTAGTCCACTTTCAGTTCTATTCTTCTCCTTCAGTTATTTTCCATGGCTGGTTTTTACTCTCACTCCTTGCTGGCAGTCTCTGCTCAGCAGATTCCGGGCGCTGGTGTCGGTGAGGAGGGGAGGGACAGGGCAGCAATTGGGAAATCGTGCCTCAAAACCAGAGATTGTGTATGAAACGAAGGCTGTGTATTGACTTAGGAAATTACTTGTATTTTGGAGTTGGGATGGCCCCAGACTATCCTTATCACAGTCCTTACTGCCTCATCCCAGTCCACCCTCAGTCAGCTCTCCATCTCCGGTGAGAGTGGGGCAGTAACAGATTTGGTTTTCTTTAGTCAACTGATTTATTGACAATTTATAGGAGCTTTATTTGACTTATATGTAACTGCTCTTAGGAGAGAAGGAGAGATTATTGTAGTGACAAACTACGTAGTGACTCCCGTTGGGACCCCTGTAAGAACTGGGGTTCTGGTGAAAGGGACTGGATCTGCTGGTGCAGAGGGAGAGCTGGAAGTCCTGGATACTGCCCCAAACTGCTCCTTCCTGGTGTAGGTACCAGAGTCCCTGAAGTTTTTATCTTGGACAAAGGTTCCTGATGGTGTCATTTTACATGAGAGTCTTCATCTGTGTGTGTAAAACCCTCATTGAACATGGAGAGCGTCAGGCACGACCTTGTCTTTTGACCATATTTGTAGGAGTTGTATTTTTGTTAATGTTCAGGGAAGTAAAGAAATTAGAGCTTCAGGCATCCACAGCATTCACTCATCTGAGTGAATGATTAAACAGACTTTTAAACAAATTATCTGAAAGTTCTTTAAAAAAGCATCAGCTGGACTGAAGATTTAAGTGTGCGCAGGAATCGTTTCTGATATTCCAAAATGGAGAATTACACCTGGATAGGGCCATATTAAACACCCCCTGACACATCCATGTGTCTCCAGGGCTGCAGGGATCATATCCTGATTATTCCTTGTAGCTGGCAAATGCAGTAGGGCCAGATCCTGGAAAGCCAGCAGGAGTGATGGGATGGGAGAGAGCTGGGCTGGGGGTACTGGGGCATTTTGAGGAGTTGCACCCCTGCTCCCTGTGCTTTTTTGATATGTGGGAGTTGCTGTACATAATGTCTCACTTGAGTAATAGGGATACAGTGAATTCTGGCCAAAATCAGGTTTCTATGAGTAGAAATTTAAGTGCAGGAGAAGCAAAGCCACAGTTATTCCTGCTGCAGGCAGAGTGAGGAACCACTTGGAGCAGGGATGAGCTTGGCTGGTGCCTCCTGACTGAGTCAGGTGCTCCCTTGGACACCGGGTCAGATCAGGTGTCTCGTCATTGCAGGTATAAATTTTTATTACTCAGCTTTATTTGGTAACTGTTTTGCAAATTCATTTACCTGTTAAAGGAACATTTATGATTTTTTTTCAATCCTTCACCCAAGTGTTGGCTGTCCACTTCTCCAAGTGTAAAAGCTTCTTCCTGTTAGTTGTGTTGAGCTTTATGTCTTGTTCTTGTCCCTGGTCCAGCACAGCCTGTAGCCACAGGCTCACAGGTTCTTCCCAAACTGTTACTGTGAGATAAGCTGGAGTAATGCTGGAGTGTAGCCAGCTTGGATTGACATTCCTGGTATGTTCTCCCACCCCCCATTAGGCTTCAAAAAAACTTGGAGCAGGCTAAAAATAGCTGAAAGTGTAGCTGGGAAGCCTGGCAGGTAGGGAGAGCAGCTCCAGGGATAGACCTCGGCTTAGTCACATTCAGATTTTCCTCATATTCTTGGGGTTATCCTGAGCAGGACCAGGAGTTGGACTTCAATGATCCTTGTGAGTCCCCTCCAACTCAGGATATTCCATGATTCAGCACCTCCCCTTTAGAAACCCAGTGGAAGTTTTTCTTTTCCCACTTCTGTCAAGGGGGAAAAAATGGAAATTGGATTATGAGGTTGGGTTTGGTTTTGATATAAATCAGGTGCGTGCAGCGCAGTGTGTAGGTGATGGAAACACTGGTTTTTTGTGCTAAAACAGACCTGTTTTGGTGGTGATCCTGTCCAAGTGGACACTGTTGTGCCCAGGAGAGCTGCTCAGGGCTTGATGTTGCCTCCTGAGCAGGACCGAGCCCCGGCACTGTGGTGGCTCGGCACTGACATTCCTTGGGTTTACAGTAAATCAGCTCATGAAGAGTGAAATCCCTGGAGCTCTGAGTTGCTCTTTCCCTGGCAGCTGATCAGCTTTAGGACCAGGTTCCTTATTTCCACGTCCCACAGCCATTGGCACACGGGTGTCTCCGTGCCCCTCTCAGCACGTGGCAGTGACACGGCTCCTTCAGCTCTGAGGTGTTCACACCCAGAATATCCCTGGAGGAAGGACTATTTGAAGTGTACAGTAGACAGTAAATAATTCTAGTTGTGTTGATTAATATAAGGAATGAGTCAGTTCTACAAATTAAAGAAAAAAAACCTGAAAAGCGTATTTTGACAAAGCATAGTATTAATTTTAATATTGTAAAAAAAAAAGGAAAATATCTAAAATATACAGAGAAAAGATGTATATCCAAATGTCTGAGGAGTTTCAAGATAATCTACTTTTGTTTCCTGTTGATTTCTATTCCATGGTGTACATATTGTGTGGATGGAACATTGGCTGTTTTAATACTATTGTTAAATTGTATTTTTATTTTGTGTTAAACTAATCACCACAGACTCAGCTTTATTTTGTTTATGTAAAGGTTGCTATGCTCTGTAGGTATAAACCCGAGAATTCTATTTTAACAGAAAAAGCATTTTATATTATTTATTAAATACATGTTTCTCCAACTTCTGACATTCCACAGAATTTCTGCTCCGTATGCGTATGGAAGTGGCAATTCCTTTCAAGCAGGATCAGCCAGCTTTATTCTGTTTTTCATGATAAAGTGGGAATAGTCTCCCTGAGGATGTGCAGCTCACCCTTGTCTCCCGGCACAGGGACTCTGGGCTCTGTCAGGACTATCTTGAGGTGGCTCATGAATGCAGAAGCACCTGCAAAGCTCCTGCAGATCGACCCCTTGATGTGATATTTCTAAATTTCCCCCTTATCTTTCAGCCTTCCAAGAGCAAGTGTTTATTCATATGAGTCTGTGCTGGGTTAATGAGAATCAGTGACCTAAATTGGGGCAAGGAGTCAGCTTGATGTTTGATACAGCTCAGCCATCAGCTCAGGGAAGTGCACAGCTCTAATTCCAAGGGTAAGGAGTGAGCAGAGGGAGAGCCCAGAGCAGTGCTGGAGCTGGAGAACTTGGCGTGGGGGCCATTTGAGGTGTAGGGCAGAGATGGGCTGCAGGCAGCCACAGTCACCAAAATTGACGTACTGGAGATGGATTTGGTGTTTGAGGGTGATCAGTCGATCCTTAAAAACAGGCCAGAGCCTGCTGAGGCAGCAGTGGTGTCTGTCAGGGGGTCGGGGCCAGGGCGGGACCCTGCTCTGTGTCACATCCCAGGAAGGGAGCAGGCACTCTGAGACCCTGCAGGGACCATCCCTTAGGTGACCCCCATGCTGGACCCCCTCGCTGTGGGTACCACTCCTGGTGTCACTGTGAGAGTTGCTGCCACTGGGCACATCTGTAGAGAGCCAACCCTGGTACCTCCTTCCCAGGTGAGGTACAGAAATAGCCCCAAATTCAGGAGATCACCCATTTCCTAAAAATGATTCCAGTTGTGAGCATGGCCTCTGTGGTTTGAGGAATACTCAAGGTATTACAGCGCATGCTCTTAATTGCCAGTGTAGTGGAGCTGAAGGTCTGTGGTGGTCAGGGCTGATCCCCATGACATCTCTGGGGTGAAATCTGGCATTTTTCTGCTGCTGAAGCCCTCTCCTTGCTGAGGGGCTGCCTGGAGCCAAGGAGAGATCCCTGCTGTGCTTCTGCCATGGGGAGGGATCCCTGCCTCACCCTGGAGCAGTCCCTGCCTTCTTTCCCATTTCACCCTCTCATGCCTGTCTGATCCCACTGGATTTTGGGGTGAGCTGGAGCTGCTCCTGGAGGGAGGTAGAGCCCCATGACAGGTAAGACTGTGCTGGTGCTGGTGGCATTCTGGCTCCTTAGTGTCACCCCCCGAAAGGGGACACAGTGGGGACAGCACTGAGCCTGGTGTTGCTGGCCTGAGGTGTGTCCAGGCAGGGCTTTGATAGAAAACCTGGGGACAGGTGCAGGAAGGTGGTTGTTCAGAGTCAAGGTTTGTCCAGATTTGTTTGACACAATGTGTTCCAAGACTGGAAAAGGAGATGGACTGGGGTGAGGTATGGGCTGGGAAGAGACTTTCCTGGCTGTAGCAGGGATTTTCTCCTCGGAGAAAGGGAGGGAGCGGAGAGTAGGTGAGATGGCACATAAAAACGAGTCTGAAAAACAGAATAAAGCAGGAGCATCCTTGGAGAGGGGATTTGTGAGCACTTGCAGTGCCTCATTCGGTCCTTCAAAACAAAAAGGAGCAGATTCACACGAACAGCTACTCGTGATGAGGGAAATGATCGAAAGAGAACCTGTCCAAAATGTGTAATTAATGGTAAGCAAAGCCAGGATCTGTAAATAACTTTAGATATTGTATCGATGAGATCATTCCTTGTTTTATGTACTTGGCTCTTTCCATATTTATTGTGGGGAGGAGGGTCCCTGTGCCGGGTGAGCTGTGGCACGTCCCTCGGGCTCCTCACGGACTGTCCTCGGAGTTTACAGCCCTCGCCCGTCGTGGCGGATGTGCCACACTCGGTTCTTTCCACCAGTATTTTTTTAACTGATTATTTTGGCACAGCTAAGCTGCTTCTGTGTGTTGGTCAGTACAACTGCTCTCCTACGACCAGACCCCAATAAAAACCGTCCTTTGCGTGTGTGCTGGTGCCTGGTTCTTTCAGTGTCACCTGCCCCTTCCCACTGGACTGGGATGGGCTGTGCCAGACTGGGCAGCTGCTCACAGGGCACTGCTGGACTGACCCCTGTGCCCCATCACCTCGGCTGCCCCGCACACAGGTAAGTCCCTTTCCTCACCCCCATTCCTGCACGCGGTGTTTATCCTCATTTTTCCCCTGCCTAGGGCCATGCTGGTTGTGTCCTGATGGTTGGACGGTGCTCGCTGTGCCAGGAGGACCCTGGGGTGATCCTCAGCCCTGTGTCAGGGATCCCTGGCAGAGACTGAGAGGTGGGTGATGGGTGACCAATGGTGGCTTTCCACCAGTGCTGGAGGGACCCCCAGGAGTGGACAGGCTGCCCCGTGGCTGCACTGCCATCCGGGACCATGTGACAGAGCATTCAAAACTGTGTGTCCTCGTGGTGTTCCTGGGTGTAATTGGGGCTGGTGAGATGCTTGGAGCAACCCTTGGTTTCCTTCTAGATGACTCCAGACTGACAATCCCATTTCCTTTCTCATTAATAGAGCTTTTCCAGATGATGCCCTGGGCATGTCTGTGGACCTTTTCAGGTCAGAGTGACTGAGGGGGAGTTACACTTCTGCAGCTGGACTTGGCCTGAGCCAGGGCTCTGCACCCTGACCGGGGGTCACACTCTGTCCTGTGTGGTCACCACATGTCCATTCTGCTGACCCCTTCCCACCTGCCTTGTTTGGGTGCTGACCATGCTGGTGTTACTGCCAGGGGCTATTTTGAGCTCTGCTCTCAGGTCCCTCTCCAGCTTAGCCCCATCTCAGGGCAGGGGCTGGTGGGGAGAACTGAGTGCTCTGGGGAGCCCTGTGCTAGAGCTCTGAGCCATGATCTTGGGGATCACCCTGGGGTCCACTCCTGCAGCAGAAGAACACCCCGGGTGGGCTCATGCCAAGCCACAGAGGTTCTCCCACTTCTGTGGGTTGCAAAAGTGTGCACCAAGGAAGGCACAAACAGCGTGTCAGGGAGGACACGGGTGACACGTGTGCCAGGGAAGGCACGGGTGGCACACGTGTGTCCCAGCCGGTGTAGAGGCCAAGGAACGGGGGAGCCCCGCTGTGCCACTGCCTCTCCCCAGTCGCGGCCCCGGTGCCACCGCCGCGGGTATTTTTAGCAGTGACATGTGTCACCTCAGCTGCCACCGCGGCGGGGGCGGGGGAGGCGTGCGCTGACCCTCCGCCGCTCCCCGCACGCCGCTGTCGCTCTCTCGCGGAGCCCGGTGCCGGCGAGGGCCGACAGCCCCCCGCGCCCGCAGCCCCCGCCAGGTACGGGGGCTCTGGGGGGACCTGGGGGTGGGAGTCGGGGTCCGGACGGGCTCTCTGGGTGCGCGGGGCCGTGGGCCCCTCGGCCGGGAGGGTTATTTTTAGTTGGGAATGGATGGCGATAGCGGCAGCCCCGGCTTCGGGGGCGGCTTCCAGGCACGAGGCTGTGCTGGGGAGAGGCTGCGATGGGAGAGGGGTTGGGGACGCGGACGGTGCTCCCTGCCCTGTGCAGGAGGTGGCCAGGGATCCCTCAGTGGCCTCGGCTCTTGGCACCTACCGGGATGGCAGTGGGAGCGAGTCCCAAACGGGGACCAGACCCCAATGGCCGCGGCCCAACTGGGGCCACATCCTGCACCTGGGTGGGGACAGCAGGGTGGTGGTGATGGTGGTCCCGGCCTTTGTTGGTGCCATGCTCTGTGCTTGGTCCTCTCCGTGCTCGGTTTCCCCACGTACAGGGCAGGACGGAGGGTCCGCTCGGGGAGGTGACGGTGCCCGGCCACAGACACCTTCCGGGCTCTGCCGGCGCCGCTCGGGGCCGGTTCTCCCCGGGGCCAAAGAGCCCCGGGTGAGTGGGACAGGGTGGGGGGCAGCGCCGGTGGCGGAGGGCACGTGGCCCTGGGGGCTGCCGCCCGGGAACGCAAGCGACATTCCTGAGCCGGCTCCTGGCCGCTCCGGAGCTCCTGCTCTTTTTACTGTACAAGGAGATGCGGCCGCCGGCAGGGCCGGGCGAGCCCCGGCGCTCTCGGGGCGTGAATGATCCCGACAGGTGAAGCCGGGGTCAGCCCGCGGTGGGGCACGGTCGGGCTCCCGCGGCCGCCCAGCCTGAGCCGGGGGGTCCCACCACCGACCCTCTGTGCTGCCACCTCCCCACGCTGCCTGGCCCTCGCCGGGGCTGGAGGTGGCTGCTGGTGGCAGCGCACCCTCCAGCACTGCCGCACCACCCATCCCCTTGTGCCCGAGCTGCCACGCTCCAGTCGGTGCTGTGAGCTCTGGTTGGACAACCCCCAGCAAGGTCACTGTGCTGCCGGTCCGGCATAGCTTGTGGCACAGCAGCAGCCCCTGGCTAACTCTCTCCTCTCTCTCTGCCTGGTGTCATCACATCTCTCCCCACAGCACGGTCCAGCCTCGCTGCCACCATGGCCATCTCCTCGCGCCTCGCGCTCTGGGAGCAGAAGGAAAGTCTCGGTCCGGGGTGGCACTGGTGGTGTTTTGGGTCTGGGTGCTCGTGCCTTCTCGGGGGCTCAGTCATGGAGGGGGTTGCACTGCAGCAGCCTCTGGGGTTGCATCCCCACAGCTCCCTGCACACTTTGCTCCTGCTGTGTCCAACTCTGCTGGCTCCAGGCTCCTTCACAGCCTAATTGTTTTGGTTTGAGTGATTTTGCTGCTGTTGGATGCACAAGGGTCCCTACCTGTCTGAGCCTGGCTGAGGCTGCAGGGTTTGGTGCTGGTGCTGCTGAGCGGGGCTGTGGCTGGGAAAGCTGTGGGAAGTGGGGCTGGTTTTGGCCTGGGGCCTGGCACATAGGGATGAACCTGCAGGGCTGCATGTGGTCATGGTGACGCTGGAGCTGCTTCTTGACTCACTGCAGCCAGGACAGATCCTCCTGTGGCCGTGCTGGGGCAGAGATGGCAGTGCACGTGGGCTCCTGCTGCACCAGCCCTCGGTGGCTGTGGAAATCGAGGTGCTTCTCTGTGGGCTTTTCTACTCAGTGCTTCTGCTCACCACGGCATACCCGAACCAGCCTGGTGCCCACAGGTGGCCTGTGGCCTCGCTGGGAGCCTGGGCAATGCCTGCAGCCGCTGGCAGAGCAGAGCAGGGTGCTGTTCCCAGCTCCACTGCCACTAACGCGCCCACGGGGCTGTGCCGTGCCCTGTCCCCGTGCCCACCCCGTAACCCACCTCTGCTCCTGTGAACAGATACGGGACGAGGACCGGGGGCCACCCCCGTCCGCACCCCCCCTGCTCCTGTCGGTCATCCCCGGGGGGTTCATCAAACAGCTCGTGCGGGAGACTGAGAAGGAGGCCAAGGCAGCAAGACAGAGGAAGGAGAGCAAGGCAAGCGGGAAGGAGGAGGTGAGTGGTGGTGAACCCCGCACTGCACCGGGGTGTCCTGCTGGGCCACTGTCCCTGTGTCCCTGGGTGTCCCCAGCTGTCCCCAGCTCAGGGAAGTTCCTTGGGGGCTGAGGGGCTGTGTGGCCCCACAACACTGGCCAGAGTAAGGAATCTGAGGGTGTTTTGCATGAGCTGGGCTGGACATCGAGGCCCAGGCTTGCAGCATGGTGGCTGCAGCAAGCTGCAAACCCGCCCAGCTCCCAGTCTAGGGCAATTAATGCTGGAGAGTTCCTTAATGCAACTTGCCATTCTTGACTTGCTTTATTGGAAGGTGAGTAATTAAGCAGAGTGTGAGGCTCTCTGATTCAGTGAAGACTGCAGGAAGGGGAGCACGTGGGGTGTCTCCAGGAAGAGCACCAAGCGATGACCCAGAACGTGGCAGGTGGAGGGTTGGGATGTGGCCGAGGGGGAGGAGGAGGCCACCACTGATTGCCACCCTGCAGCCAGGTCCAAGAAGCCACCCACAGCCATTGACTGTGCCCGGAGAGAGCGGGTGGGGGCTAGAGCTCCATACAGCGCTAGGGCTGTATGTGGCATGGTCAAACCACGTGGGGTTGCAGCTCCCAGGGCTGGGCTGAGGTTGGGTTCTTTGCCCTGTCCCTGTCAGATTCAGCTCCTCTCCTTTGCTTGGCAGCCCGTGGGGAAGGACGGCGAGGCCCGAACCAGGGACGCCCCAGCTGCCAGAGGAGGGGGGGCCAGTGAGGAGCCACTGCGGAACGGGCTGAAGATAGAGGGGCAGGGGGGCAAGGGGGTCACAGCCCCCCCATGCAAGGAGCTGCCCCCTGAAAAAGCTGCACTGGGGACCATCCTCAGAAAAACTCCATCCCCTGCACCCAACCTGGCAGTGGCTGCCCTCAAACCAGCAGAGACACCCCCAAAACCAGCAGAGATCCCCCGCAAATCAGTGGTGGCATCCTCAAAACCAGCAGAAACATCCCCAAAACCAGCAGAAACGTCCCCAAAACCAGCAGGAACACCCCCAAAACCAGCAGAGACCCCTCGCAAACCAGAGACAGCATCCCCAAAACCAGCAGAGGCTTCCTCCAAACCAACAAAGATCCCTCCCAAACCAGCAGAGACCCCTCGTCTGGAGGTTCCCAAGGTGGCAAAGCTGTTGTGCCCCGAGAAGAGCCCCAAGGACACCCAGCAAGGGGGCAGCCCCCCAGCTCCAGCCCCTGCTCCCAGCCAGGGCCCCCAGCGTGGCAGCAAAGTCCCACCAAAGGAGGGGGACTCATCCAAGGGGACAGACCCCAAGAGCACCAAGAAGGAGAAGGGGACACCCCCAAGGCACGAGGAGCCCCCAGCCAAGGGGAGAGCCCAGAGGGAGCCGTTTCCGGCCAAGAAAGAGCTGGAGAAGATGAAGAAAGATGTTGGAGGTAGCAAGAAGGAGCCAAGGGAATTCAAAAAGCCTGAAAAAAACAAAAACAAGTCAGAGGAGCTCAAGGGGGAGCCGGGAGGAATCCAAGAGAAGTCCAAAGACGTGGGAAAGGAGGTGGGGAAGGTGAAGGAAGAGCTCAGAAAGGGTGAAGAGATGCTGAGAGAGAGCAAAGGGATGGACAAGAGCACAGACAAGGATGAGGCTAAAGAAACACTGGGAAAGAGCAAAGAGATGATCAAGAGCAAGACTGAGGACCAGGGCAAAGAGGCATCCGGCGAGAGCACAGACAAGGACCAGGTAACGTGGATGTTACTCAGGGTTTTGGGGCACTGATGTAATTTTCTGGTTTCATGCAGCTCTTCCCATTCCCATGGGCTCAGCTGGGGGCTAGAGGGAAGGCAGACCTGGGGCTGGATAGGCAGGAAGCAGAGGGCCGGGGGGTCTGGCTGGAAGTATTGCTGTCCAGGGGGCAAAGGCAGTTTGTTCACCTCAGTTTTCCTCCCACTCTTGTCCAATTCCCCTCTATCCTCTCTGCAGGCTCCAAGGGACGTTTGGTATGAAGCGGAGAAGGTCTGGCTCATCCAGCAGGACGGGTTCACACTCGGTAACTCGCCTTGCTCTACCCTTGCTCTCCAGCACCAGAGATGAGATGTGTTGGGAGCAGGGTGGGCACTGGGTGCTGTGCTGGTACAGTGCCCATCTGTGCCCCAGTGGAGCCATGGCTGGATTTGATCGCTTGGCATCTCCCCATGCCACAGCGGGCTCTGCCCCGGGCTGTCTCAGCTGAGCCAGGCTGGAGAGACTCATTAGCCTCTCATTGCAGCCACGCAGCTGAAGCCAGATGTGGGGACACCTGAGCTGCCGGCGGGGAGGGTGAGGGTACGCCAGGACGAGGACGGCACCGTCACCGAGGTGGACGAGGACAGCGTGCAGAGGGTGAGCCCCCTCCCCATTTTGGGCTGGCGCAGGGACAGGAGCCCTGGTGCAGGGCAGTGCCAGGGGATGATGATGCTTCTCAGGCCATCACCCCAGGCTGGCTGGGTCCCAGGTGTCAGGGTGCCAGCGTGGTCCAGCACAGGCACAGCCTGTGCCATGAGAGCAGAGCTCGAGGTGTCTCTGGCTCTCCTTCCACAGACCAACCCGCCCAGCCTGGATCAGGCCGAGGATCTGGCTGCGCTGATCAGCCTCAACGAGTGCAGCGTCCTGAACACGCTGCGGCAGCGGTTCCGTGCCCGCCAGCCCTGCACCTACGCGGGGCCCAGCCTGGTGGCCATCGCGCCCGGCCCCGCGCCCGCCGGCGGCGCGGGGAAGGTGAGCGGGGGGAACCGTGCGACAGCGGGATCTGCCGTGGGAAGCGTCACCGACCCCCGTGGGGACAGTGGCGGAGGGCGCCGGTGTGGCGGTTGCCGGCAGGTGGCACCGTGGGACCGTCACAGTGCGGGGAGACTCTGGGGACACTTGGGACCGGGGGTGCTCTGGGGACATTCGGAACCAGGAATGCTCGGAGCGGGGATGCTTTGAGGATGCTCAGGGCTGGGGATGCCCTGAGATCACTCAGGACCAGGAATGCTCGGGGCAGGGATGCTCTGGAGACACTCAAGACCAGGGGTGCTCTGAGGGATGCACCGAGGACACTCAGGACCAGGGATGCCCGGGGAGGGGGGATGCTCTGAAGATACTGAGGGCCAGGGATGCTCGGGTCTGGAGGGGCTCTGAGAACACTCACGACCAGAGATGCTTGGGGAAGGGAGTGATCTGAGGACACAGTTTTAGGGGGTTATTCACCGTGGGGAGAAACCCATCGCCCTGAGTGTGAATGTCTTCAGGTTTTTGTCTACAAGAAACCTGTTTTGGGCTGTGCTTTACCACTCTCTCCCTGCCCGCAGGCTCCCAGGGGGAAGCGGGACAACCTGCCCCCACACATCTCCTCGCTGGCACACAGAGCCTACAGGAACCTGCTGATGCAGCGGCAGGACCAGGCCATCGTCCCCCTGGGGCGCAGCGGGGCCGGGAGGACCAAGTGCTGCCAGAGTGCCCTGGAGTACCTGGTGGGCACGGCGGGCAGCGTGGACGGCAGGGTCTCAGGTACAGGGCAGGGGGCTGCTGGCAGCCCCCACAGAGACAGTGCTGGGTGCTGGGCAGGGGCAACACATGGAGACTATGCAGGCTGGGGGCACACAAACACAAAGGTGATGCTGTTTCCACCTAATGGCCTTGGTTTGCCCCATTCCTGGCCTGATTCATGCTCCTCGGGGTGCCTCCTGAGCGGCCGGTGTGGCTGCCAAGTGCCACTGTCACCAGTGTACCTGTGAGCACCACTGTCCCCATCGCAGACCTAATGGATTTGCTGTTTTGACAAACACCAGCATAAGCACCAGGAGGGAATTACTCGAATTATTCCCGTGCTTGGGGCAGCACCTTCCCACCTGATCAGGTTACTGGTGACGCAAGAGGAAGCGCTGCTCAGCACTCAGTGGCTTTAGAGGGCAGGGTTGGATTTCGGAGCTCTCTGGGTACACGGTGCTCCTGCAAAGGGCTGATGAATGGCCCGGACCAGGGTGGAGGTGTGCTCAGGACAGCACATCCCCTTCCTATCAGCAAGCACCTACTCCCCTGGTGTGGGATGCTGACCCCATGCCCAGCCAGCTCCCCGAGTGCTGGGACAGACCCCTGGGAGGAGCAGGCAGAGGTGAGCCAGGAGGAGATTCCTCCTCCAGGAATGCAGCAGGACTCAGCGGCTCTGGTGCTGGTTTTGCAGTGGAGAAGATCCAGGCAATGTTCACAGTCCTGGCAGCCTTTGGGTCAGTGACCACTGGCCACAACAGCAGCTCCACGCGCTTCTCCATGGTCCTGTCGCTGGATTTCAGTGCCACTGGCCAGATCACCGCTGCTCATCTCCAGGTACCTGTCACCTGGTGAGATGGGAGGGCTGTGGGTGAAACTGAGGGTCCTCGGGGTGGGGATGAACCACTCCTGTGCTGAGCTTCCCGGCCAGGCTGGGTGCAAGGAGTGATGCTCTGCCCCCTGTTCCACTCCCTGCTCCTCCTGGACCACAGGTGCCTAAATGGCACCTGAGCAGAAGCCCTGTCAGCCCGTCCCCCTCCCTGGCAGGGAGCTCGGAGCAGTGCTGGGATGAAATGTTTATGAGGAAATGTATAATTCAGCATTTCATTAGCAGCACCTCACACGGCCGCCTGGAGCTGACACCTCTGAGGGCTTTTATCACCATCAGGGCTCTTATCAAAGGCTCTTTAATCAGAGCTGCCTATGCCCCCAGGCCTCCTCTGAGGGAGAACAGGCCTGGAGCACCAGGGCTTCCCATTGCTGCCACTGCTCTGCCCTGGGCACCGGCAGGGAGCCAGTGGCCTGGCAGGGCTGTCCTTGTGCAGGAGTGGCAACGTGCCCACTATGACCATCCTGGGATGTTCATGGGAGAATGGGACAGTTGGGGTGGGGGGACACACACCCAGCTCTGGGGTCAGCGCTGGCACTGAACACTTTTGGCAAGGTTGAACTTATCACTGCCTGGGCAAGCCCAGGCAGTGACTTATCCAGATCCTGCAGTATCTTTTCCAGGGCCATCACACTGCTCAGACCTCTGGAGGTGTGGTGGGACTTTGAGTGCTGCACTCATGGACTGAAATGTTGCCCCTTTATGCCTGGGGCCCAATTTGCTTGCACAGCCCTGGGCGGAAAGAACAGCCTCCATATCCAGCCTTGGCCCTGCAAGGAGAAATCCAGCCCCTCCTTACAGCTCCCAGTAGCACCTTACCATCTCCAGTGCCCTCTGTTCCCTCCCCAGACCTTGCTGCTGGAGAGAGCCCGCGTTGCCCAGCAGCCTGATGGAGAGAGCAGCTTCAACGTGTTCCCCCTGATGCTGGCGGGGCTGGATGTGGCAGAGAGGTGGGTGTGAGGCTCCCACGGCACCGGGCGGCTCTGCTCCCCCCCGGCTGCCCAGCTGGTGGGTACCCTCTGCCCAGAGGCTCCCCACTGTATATATGTAAATTCTCCCCATCCAGTGGGATTTTTGAGACCCCTCTGATAAGAGATTGTGAAAGCCACTGTGTTAGTGACACTGCAGGGGTCTGTATACACTTATATTAGAGATTTTTGATGAAACGGGGGCATTTTCTGATGCTTTTTTGCCTCTTCACTAAAGCTGAAATTGGGGTGATAAGTGAGACATGGATCCCTTTCCCTCTTGCTCTGGTTCCCCCCAGGCTGTGTGTCCCTGGGTGAAGGCTCCCGGTGTGTCAGGTGCCAGCTCGTCCCCCTGCATGGAGCAGTTCTGTGGTGACCTGTCCCACCCAGGTCCCTCAGATGGTGCTGTAAAGGGGCTCTGTGGGTGCCAGAGCTGCTCCCAGGGGGAGGGCAGGGGATTGGTGGTACTGGGGCAGGTGAAGAGGGAGCTTGACTCGTTTTCTGTAACTACTCCCAGGACGATGCTGCACCTGCACCAGTTGGCTGAGAGCAATTCCTTTGGGATCAAGCCATTCACGAAGGTAGGGAGAGAGAAATGCTGGAGCCCTGTGTCCACCTGCAGTGGGATGCTGCAGTGTACTCCCTTTGTCACCCTCAGTAAGAGGATATCTTGGGGTCCTTGGGTGCTGAGTGACTCGTGATGATGCCCCTGTACTGGAAGCATGGAGGGAGGGAGTGAATGTTGGGATGTGAGGAAGGGTCTGCCCAAACAGCCCTCAGCACTCCTCCAACAGTCCCAGGAAAGCTGTCGGGACTGGGGCTGCCCTACCTGGGATCTGTGCTTGGGTTTTGGAAATGCCCCAGCCAGGTTGGGAAGAGATTCTGCTGCTCTGGGGTCCACTGCCCTGATGTTCCCCTGCAGCAGCAGCTCTCGGGAGCAAGTGTATCCTTTGGGGAGCCCAGAATGTGATTTTTAGGGGCTAAAAGCTCCTCAACTGATTCCCAGCTCCAAGCCCTCATTAGCCTGAGCCTTTTGCAGAACCCTGGCAGATTGTCCACAAGCCAAAGCGCTGGGATGAATCGCAGCAATTTGCAGTTACATCATCTGTCAATGAATCCAATATCCCATCTTCATTAGGGAGCTCCTGTGCCGGTCCAGCAGCCAAGGGAATCAGTTGCTGGAGCAGCAGCTCCAAGGAGGGGACAGTGAGGTCCTCACACTGCTGATGTAGCACATTTGGGTTCAGAGATGGGGTTTTACTCTCCTTTCATAGCCCCCCATTCCTGTGGGTTCCCCATCCCAGCATGGAGGGTTTTCCCACTGGTCCTGGCCTGGAACCTGCAGCGCCGGGGCTGCACAGAGCAGCCTCAGCTCAGGGAGCACAGGAGTGCTGGGGGGGAGTATCTGTGGTGGGAGGTGGCAGGCCCTGCTGGTGGCTGGGACCTGCACAGCTGTGGGCAGATGTGTTCGGTGAGAAGTGAGGGGATGTGGTTGGATGGAACCCTGGGTGACCTGGTCTAGTGGAAGATGTCCCTGCCCATGGCAGGGTGTTGGGATGAGTTGAGCTTTAAGGTCCCTTCCAACCCAAACCACTCTGGGATTCTGTGATATAAAACATCTCCAGCTGCTGCTCTGCAGACACTCTTGGAGTGGGAATTATGTATCCTTGTATGACAGGACAATGTACACCAGGTTCTTGAGGAACATGCCGGAGACTTCTCCATCTGCCCAAACGGTTACAAGGGTCCCTTATTGCTTTTTCCTTGCTGGCCTGATGGTTTCCATGCTCCCTTTTGTCGTGTACCACCTGTGCCATGATGCTCTGGCAGAGGTGGTGATGTTCCCCCCATCTCTTCCCTCCTGCAGCCTGAGGAGAAGCAGAGAGCCTCGAAAGCCTTTGCCCAGCTCCGGGCTGCCATGGGCACATTGGGCATCACCACGGAGGAGCAGGCGGCCGTCTGGCGCATCCTGGCCGGCATCTACCACCTGGGAGCTGCCGGCGCCTGCAAAGGTGAGGGAGCTCCTGCAAAGGCGAGGGGCCTCCTGCAAAGGTGAGGAGGCTCCTGCCTCTCCATTCCTTACACCTCATCTCGGAGCTGGGGGTTGGAGCCGGGGAGGAGACGTGTCCTGGTGGTGTTTGGTGCTGGGGTGTGTGGGACGTGAGGAGGTGTGAGGGGGTGATGCTCATCCCGAGGCTGTTCCATTTCTGGTTGCTCCAAGCTCCTTGTCACTCATGGAGCAGCTGGGTGATGTGGGGTGCTGGTCTCCTGTCCCGCTGGGGCTTCTGGAGGGGATCCCCAGCTGCATGTGGACAGGACAGGGCTGCAGGACATCACCTTGTGCCAGCTCCTTGGGAAGGACTAGTGTGGGTGACTTGTTCTTTTGCACGTTGTCCCCAATGACACTGCAAAGGGACAGCTTCAGGTAGCACTGATTTTATGATCTCTTGAGTGCCTGCCACAGTAACTGAATTATAATAGGCTGAGTCTGGATGAAGATTGTATTTATAAAGGCTTTGTTAATACAGGCGAATAGAAATTGCCTTATCCCTTATAAATTATTTTAGGACGTGCTCTAACCCGTTTTAGATGCAGCCACATTGATTTACACACTTCAGTTTATGAGGGCTGCATAAAAGCTGCCATAAACTAAGCCACAGACATTTATAGATGTCTCTGCAACATGTCATAACACATCTTATGGTAATTTATACCATTAATCATTTATTAATTGTTTTAAAAGGATGGATGCTGGCGTCACTTAGAGTGAGTTCTCTTTCTCTTCTCTGGTGTTCTCTTTCCCCATCTCCATCTCCTAATGCCCTTCCAACTTCTAAAGATGACCCTGTGGCCTCAGGCTGATGTGTATGAGAAGGCTTTTGCCAAAAAAAAAATTGAAGGCCCTTCTGGCCTGTGAGTTTTCAGGAGAACAAATTTTGGAGACGCGTCTCGTTTTGGGAGTGCTCAGCTCAAGGGCAGGTGGAAGGACAGTCACGGTGGTGGGGAAGCTGAGCTGCTTTGCTCAGACTTCCTGCACATTCTGTCCTGAGCCCCCTGTAAATCTGGGAGAGAATTGAACGCTGTATCCAACAAATACTGTGCAATTCTTTCAGCGTGAACAGGAATGGGAACAACGGGTCCAGACAGGGCTGCGGCTCCCAAGCACACTCAGGTGTGGGATTAACAACCAGAGCATGTCTCAGTGTCGCTCGCTCTGGTATTGATTCCCCCATCGTGTGTCAACAAAAGGGGAGAAATGAAAGGAAATATGGATAAAAAATGGATCAAAGCCAGATGGAACGAAAGTCTCAGTGGGGGCGACGAGGCTTTTAATGTGGTTAAACCTGTCTCAGGATAGCCATCTCTTCCCTTCCCCTTTCACGCCCTTTGATGTTGTGTATTCAAAATCCTCTCCTTGAAATCTCACCAAAGGGAACCTCAGTGCTGGTTTTTCACGGTATTCAAGAGCCATCCTCATCCCTCACGGCGGCCCCAGCACGTGTTAAATGGGCCCCAGGGTGGGTTAAAGGCACCTTTTTCCCTTCTCTCCTCACACGTTCAGTTTGTTCAGGAATAAATCAGGAGGGAACAGCACCACCTCTTCCTGGATGAGAGTGGAAAATGCATTTGCAGCTACAAAAACACCGAGAAGAAAAGGTTGAATTTCAAAAGCCTGCTTTGCTCCATCCTGGTGTCAGCCCTTCCCGCTGCCTTTGAAATGTGTTAGAGCAGGTCTTTTAGTGGGAAAGCAGCCTGGAAGCCGGAGGCCAGCGGGGCATCCTGGGTACCATTCACCTGAGTGCTTCAGTCCCTTTGTGGGCTGCAGGATATCCCGTTTTCCTTTATTCGCTGCCTCTTTAAGCGGGAGGGAGGTTTGGGGCGCAGCAGGGGTCGACATTCAGCTCGCTCTCAAGCTGTCCCTTTTGCTGGCTGATATAAAAATAAAGCCCTGTGCTCCCTGAGGGCTCCCAGCCCTCACCTGTAACGGAGGTGATGTGATTCCAGCAGCTGCAGGTCACCAAATCCTCCTGGTGCTACCGCAGGTCTTTGTCGTGGTCAGAACAACCCCTCCCAGTCACTGCAGTGAGGCTGCTGCAAACCCAGGCTCCTGAACCCCTGAGAGGGAGGAAACCACCCAGGAGGTGGGGTCTGGAACCTGCTGGTCAGGTGGGGAAGGCTCTGAGCTCCCCCAGACCCTGCAGAGGGTGGTGGTACCAGAGGAGCATCATGCCCTGGGAGGCAGGAGAAGGAACATCCCTGTTTCAGACCAAGGAAACCAAGACGTGGAGCAATGCAGAGATGGGCTGGGCATGTGTCAGGGCTGTAGCAGGACAGGCTGAGCTGGGGTCCCTGTGACCGAGGCAAGGCTGGTGCTGACCCTGTGTTTTCCTCTTGCTCCTCTTAAATATTAAATGGGCCAAAGGTATTCCCTTTATGTGTTAAAGCTGGTGAGTTTTCCATCGTCACATTACACCCAAGAGGGTCGTGTGATGCTGCTGCTGGTTATAGTCTGTGAAGTGTGAAATGGTGCCTGGGCTCCTCTGGGGCTGAGTGGAGCCTCTCATTTTTCTCGGGGTGCTGGAGTGGCCAGTGTGGAATGCCAGCTCTGAGAGCCCGGCTGGCACAGCCCCGGCTCCTCAGCCTCTCCGCTCACTGGCAGGCAGGAATCTTGTGTCTGTCAGGAATCAGCCTCTGTCCAGCCAGCTCAGATTAGAACAAGTGAAAACAGAATAAATCAAAGCCAAGAGTGTTGAGGCAATTCCTCTGCCTGCTCCAGCACAGCCCTTGATGTTGGAGTCCTTCAGTCAGCATAGAAAATACTGAGAAAGGATCAAAGGGGAAGGGAAAGGGGGGTTGACTCTCATGGGTGTGTTGTGAAGCAGCACCCAGCCCTCAAGCCCTGCTTTGTGCATCCCCTTGGCTGGGAGTGGATCCCCCATGGGCTTCCCAGGATGTGTCACCTCTCGTTCTCCATCCCAAAGCCTCTCCCCTGCTACCAGCCACCAGCTGTGTTTTAAGGGTCCGTCTTAGCTATGACCCCTGGGCTTCTCATCCACCACCCGAAAGTGCTACCCTGAGGTCTCTGAGTGACTTTGTTTGCCTGCTCCTGCTTCTGCTCATTCCCTGTGTTCCTGAGCACGTGCCGGTCAGGTGCCTCCACAGCACCTGGATTTGTAAAAGGATTAATCCTGCAGATTACTTCCCTATTGATTTTAATCATTAAGCTGGAGTCCTTATCATTGGATATAAGTACCAAGTGGAGCTCTGCTGCTGCTGTGGGGAGGAATGCTGCTCCTGGGCTGCTGGGACAGCAAGTACTGCTGGGGCCAAGAAAGGTGATCCAGGATTTCGAGGGATTGCTTTGTAATCCCATCAGTTCCCATCAGCACATCTGCTGGTTTGCTCCACCAAAACTCTTGAAATACACAGCATTACTGATGCCTGGCTGGTGGCAGCCTGGGTGGGTCACAGGGTTCATCTGGTCCCTGGACTTGCCCTTAATAACTTTGATTTTGGAGATGCACGTGGGAACGGGCGGGATGTTTGCTGGAGACACTGAGCCTGCACCCAGCTCTGCTGGTGCTGGCCCTGCCTGACTCCCTCGTGCCCCTGTCCCCCTCCCCAGTTGGCAGGAAGCAGTTCATGAAGTTTGAGAGCGCGAGCCGCGCCGCCGAGGTGCTGGGCTGTGACCCGGAGGAGCTCAGCACCGCTGTCTTCAAACACCACCTGAAGCAGATCCTGGCACAGGTGACGGCACGGGGCCGGCAGCCACCTCTGGCTGAGGAGAGCCCAGCAGGTACTGGGATGCTGCATCCCTGTTCCCTTTATTTTGGGGGATAGGGAATTGCGGGGTGCTGCACCGGGAGCAGGTGGAGGGACTGCGTGGAGAGGCAATGCACCCCGTTCTTCTCAGGCAGTGAGGCCCATTTAGGCATGTTAATATTAATTAAATCATTCACTGTGCTGCCCTCAGCTTTCCAGCTGCCCCTGCCTGTCTTTCCTTAGGGACACACAAAGATCAGGTGAATTCAGATAAGTGATTTGGCTTAAACACTGTGAGAGCCCTGAGTATAAAAAGGGGAAAACCCCCAAACTGAGAGGGCAGCAGAGTGGGCTGCAATCCTGAGTACCGTCTCAGCTCTGTGCTGGCTGAACTTGGCTGGAAAGAAATGATGTGTCTGTGCCTGGTCTCCCCTCCACCTGTGCCAGGGCCGAAGATGACGGGTGTGGAGTGTGTGGAGGGAATGGCCTCGGGGCTCTACGAGGAGCTCTTTGCTGCTGTCGTCTCGCTGATCAACAGGTACAGAACTGCCGGGCACTGGGGGGCTGGGGGATGGTAGCCCCTTCTCCAGGGGCTGCTGAGGAGGAATCTTTGTTGGGGCTCTCTGGAGAGAGGAATGGAGCAAGTGACTGCTGCCTGCTGGAAAAATAGGAAGTTGTGTGAAAATCTTTGTCTGAGAGAGCACACTGGCACTTGGGACCTCCCGCGTCCTGCCCTCCTGCGGCACAGGCAGCCTGGCACAGAGACCTGGCACCGTGAGTGCCTGGTTGGGATCACTTCTGCTGTCTGTGGGTAAATCCCAGTGGTGCGTGTGGCTCTTTTCTCAGGTCATTCTCCTCCCAGCACCTCTCCATGGCTTCCATCGCCGTGGTGGACACCCCTGGTTTCCAGAACCCGCGGCACCAGCGGGCCGAGCGGGCGGCCACCTTCGAAGAGCTGTGCCACAACTACGTGCAGGAGCGGCTGCAGGGGCTCTTCTATGAGAAAACCTTCCTTCTGGAGATGGAGAGGTACAGAGAGGTGAGGAGCAAGGGCTGGAAGCAGCATCCTGGGGAGCAACTTCCCAGTGCCTGGGGACGGGGCTGCCTTTGGCCCAGTGGATCCCTGTGCCCTGCCATGGTGTGAGTGAATAACTCAGTAGCTTTAACGGGGGGGGGTGTCACAGAAATGAGGAGTCTGTACAGAATAGTAGGCTTGAACTGTGTCTCTCTTTCCCTCCCGCCCCAGTCCTGGATCCTCTTGGCTGTTTCTGACATGCCAGAGATGCCAGGCTCTCCTGGTGTCTTTGTGGAACCCCCCATGGCAGGGGCGTTGGAACTAGGTGATTTTTAAGGTCTCTTCCAACCCAAACCATTCTGGGATTCTATGATATACTTGCTCCAGCTCAGGAGGCTTTGTGCCCTTCTGTTGGCACAGCTGACTTTTTCCTCAGATGATGAATAATAGAGAATAGAAAAGAAAATGATAAATTATTGCAGAAATAAGCTGCTGAGAAACCTACAAGCAGAGATGAACTTATTATTAGGCTTGCAGGAGTTACTTTAATGCCTCTAGCCCTGGGAAAATGGTTGAATTCCCATGGTTTAATACTCACACATCACTTGGCGCCGAGTAAGGATGGATGTGCCCTTCACTAGTGATGAATACGTAATTGCCTGAGCTTGGAATGCTGGAAGGCTCCGCAGGCTCCTCTTGCCTGGGCTTTCCTGCTGGCTAAGGATAGTGCAGGACACATCCCTGTGAGCCCCAGGACTGCTCTGTGAGCCCTGGGATCGCTCACTCCCAGCGCTGGGTCACACATGGGATGACAATGGCACGTGCCTTTGGCAGAGAGAAACTGGGTCTCCACTGCTGCTTTCTGCTCTGCCTGCAGACCCATATTCCTTGGCAGATCCTCTCCATGTTGCCATGGAGAAACACTGAAGCCATGGCTTTTGCTGAGCATCCCCAGTTCAGGCCGTGCTCCCCCTGCTCCTCTGGGGGCCTCCCAGATATTGTGCAGGGGGTGTTGGGAAGGGGGATGAGCCCTGCAGCCCTGGGCTGAGGAAGGAAAACAACACCTGCAAGCTGCAAATTAAATAATTGCTTTCTTGCTGCTTTCTTGTTAAGAAATAATTATCAGTTGTAATACATCAATTATTATCACCTCCATGATTTATCCAGCTTGTCTGACACACCCAAAGCACCATTCCATGGAGCAAGGAGGTCCCGATAGCCCTGCCCACAGGGACAGGCACGGCCATTCCTCCGTGTCACGGCAGAGGCAGCTCCAATGGCAGCTCTGCTCCCCTGGATCCCTGTCTTCCTTCACATCCCTGGCAATGGATCTCCTCTTGGCTTCCAGATGCCAGACCATGACTGAAGCAAGCTTTTAAATAATGTTTTCCAGGAAAATGTTGAGGTGTCTTTTGATCTTCCAGAGCACTCTCCACTGGCCACTCTGTCCATCATCGACCTGAGCTGCTCCCAGGTACCCTGTCCCCGTGGGCACCATGGGAGCTCTGCATCCTCCTTCTCAGGGCAATGTGGGTTCAAAGGGCATAGAGGGACCCTATAGAGTGTCCCAGAGCAGCCTGGACTATTGCAGGGAAGGGCACAGCATCCGCCAGGAGGTTTTTTGGCTTTTTAAAATACAAGCACCCTCCCTGGCCAAGCCCTGCTCCCTGTCACCCCTCCCAGCCTGGCTGCAGAGCCAGGATGATGGCCTCCTCTGGAGCACTGTCACTGGGTAGGGCTCAGGGTGATGAACAGAGATAGATCAGGCTAGGAGGGTCTCATGGCCACAGCTGGACAGTGGGAGCAGGTTGGAGGGAATGGGCTGGCGTGGCTGTGGCTGGAACCCACAGCCCTCCTGCCCCTTCCCAGCACCAAGGGCTGTCTCCCTCAGCAGCCACAGGTGCTGCCAGGCAGCCCCGGGGCTGATCGCCGGGGGCTGCTGTGGATCCTGGATGAGGAGGTGCTGATCCCAGGCTCTGGGGACAGCACTGCCTTCAGCCGCCTCTGCTCCTACTTCGCCACGAAGGGACCCGACCAGGAGGGTAAGTTGGGCTCAGCTCGGCTGCCCAGCCTCTGGCATTGCCATTTGGCTTTGGAAATTTGAGAAATACAGCCAATTAAACATCTGACTTTTCTCTGGGCTGCTGTCGCTGTTGCAGGGGACGGGCACATGCGCCGGTGTGAGCAGGCGCTGCACTTCGAGATCTCCCACCAGCTGGGCACCAACCCCGTGCGCTACGACCTCACGGGCTGGGTCAGCAAAGCCAAGTTCAACCTCTCAGCCCAGAATGCCATCCAGGTGCTGCAGCATTCCACAGTGTAAGTACCAGGGAGGTTTCGCGGTGCCAGTGGTGAGCCCTGTGCCTGCAGGAGTGGGATGGGGATAACCCTGACATGAAGCTGGGGCAGGACATTGCAAACCTGCCCTGGCTTTGGTCATGGAGGGGGAGACACAGAATTGTGTCTGTGTCACAGGACAAGGGGGGAAATGGCTTTCCACTGACAGAGGGCAGGGTTAGATGGGAAGAAATTCTTCCCTGTGAGGGTGGGGAGGCTCTGACACAGGTTGCCTAAAGAAGCTATGGCTGCCCTATCCCTGGAAGTATTCAAGGCCAGGTTGGACAGGGTTTGGAGCAATCTGGTCTAGTGAAAGGTGTCCCTGTCCCAGCCCATGGTCTGGTGGGGGTCCAGCACATGTCAGAGCCATGAGACATCATCAGCTCCCTGTGCAGCAACTACCCAGATTTTCCCACTGCTTTTAGGAACTTGTAAACTAAATTGGAATTGAAAAGGAACTGAGATGCTGCAGGTGTCTGCACACACAGGGGATTTTTACCTTCTGCTTGCGCTCTCCTGGCTTGTTTCGTTTTGTGCTTCAAATCAGGGAAGGTTTTAAAGCAGTGAACAGCTCAGTGCCTGGACCAGAGAGGAGCAAAGTGGGTGAGGGGCGTCTCAGCACCCTTCTCCACTCCACCGAGCAGCACAAATCTGAGTTTGGGGCCCTGGCTGTTGCATCCCTGTAGAAGGGGTTGGGAAGCCAAGGTCTCCCACCCCCACTGCAGCCCCAGTGCCCCATCCCATGTCTCATCCCCACAGCCCCTCGGTGAGGGAGCTGGTGGAGCCGCGCGCGCGGGCGCCGCTGTCCTGCCGCGCCGTGGCCGGGCTGGAGGGACGATCCCAGGCCGCCCTGCACCGCAACACCTGCCTGAGGAAGACCTTCGCCAGCAGCTTCGCAGCTGTGAGGAAGAGGTCGGTGTGTGCTCAGATCAAGCTGCAGGCGGTGAGTGCTGCTGTCGGGACCCTCGTGGCTGTGGGTTGGGGGTTTTATGGCATGAAGTATCGTGGCCCTGCAGTGAGACCCTGCCTTGGACACACTCTTTCTTACTGGAGGAGCCCTGCACCCCCCATCAGTCACCTGCTGCCCCAGGAGCTCGGTGACCATTGTGGCTGTGTCTCACCTGGGATACTGCTCTGGCCACGGGTGACCACGAGCTTCCTCAGTGCTGCTGTCACTCAGGAAGAGCATCGCCGGCAAACAGATCATGAGCAGATTACACAGAACCTTGCTGTGCAGCAGTTTAATCCTCTTAAGCACTCAGACAGTAAACTACCCCTTAGTGCTGGGCACATGCCAAGTTCCTGCTGCTCTCAGCTGTAATTAGCTGCCCAAACTCTCTCTTGGAGATGAGGCTCAGGCTCTGCTGACTCCCCAGCCAGCCAATTTTGGGGTCCCTGTCCCTGGCAAGCCCTAGACCCAGTGTCCCTCAACCATGATTATCTTTGAGGTCCCTTCCAACCCAAAGCATTCTATGATTCTAGGAACCCTGGTAAGTTTTTGCGTCTCATCAACTGAAAACATGAGACATTAGGAGGAAGGGTCCTGACCAGCATCTGTGACTTGCACCCCTGTGTTCATCTCTCTTACCAGAGCTGTTCCTAATATGCTTCCTAAGGGCTTGGAGGTGATTCCTTCACCTACCCAGACCCACTGCAGCAGGGAGCACAGGGAGCATTTCCCACTGCCAGCGTGTGCTGCCCCTTTGTCCCCCTCCATCCCCACTGACCTCTGCTTGCCCTACAGGACGCCCTCACCAACCTTCTCCGACGGTCTCAGCTGCACTTTGTCCACTGCCTCCTCCCGGGAATGGGGTCGGAAGGGCCGGTCCCTCGTCCCCCTGCACCACCCGACGCAGCCCCACAGCTGGACGTGGTGACCCTGAGGACCCAGCTGGAGGGGACCCAGCTCCTGGACGCCCTGCGCCTGCACCGCGTCGGTACGTCCAGCCCCACCGCTGCCACATGGGCTGTGCCCGTCCCACCCACCACTGCCACCCTGCCCCTGCCTCAGCCCTTCCAGGCTCTGCCCATCGCCCGCTTCTCACCAGCCCCATTTCAGAAACACCCCAAATTTTTATTGCTGCTTTTTGCAGGGGTTCCCAACCCCTCTTCTACCCGGGCGGCTGCGGCTCCAGTGGGGTTCTCCCATGCTCCGCTTGGTCCATGCATCGGGCTGGACCTGCATCAACCACAGTCACAGTTAGTGTCATGGGGAAAGGGACTTGCACAGGAGGACATGCCACACTTCACAGCCCTCTCCGACCAGGTCCCTCCCCAGTGTCCCAGTGGCAGTGCCCCAGGAGTGGTGCAGCCCCCAGCATGTCTGTCTGCCTCCAGGGTACACGGATCGCCTGCTCCTCACACAGTTCCGAAGGCGCTTCCAAGTCCTGGCTCCGGAGGTGATGAAGAAACACACCTCTGCCTACGAGGTGCCAGATGAGAGCAAGGTGTGTGCTGGGCTGGCTGGGGGACACAGGCTGAGACCCCCACATGGGGCTGTGCTGATGCCAGAGCTATTTCAACCCTGCCCAATGCCATCAGGGCTGTCTTTGACATGAGGAGCAATTCCTGGAGTTCTTAGATTGGACATTAGGAAAAATTCTGTCACTGGAAGAGCTGTCAAGACCTGTAATAAGCTGCCCATGAAAGTGATAGAGTCATCATCCTTGGAGGGGTTTAACAGATGTGTGGATGTGGCACTTGGGGACATGGGTTAGTGATGGCCTTGGCAGTGCTGTGGGAATAGTTGGACTTGATGATCTTATAGAGCTTTTCCAACCAAAATGATTCCATGATTCTAAACACGAGGCTGCCCTCAGGAACTAGGAGAAGGAGAAAACCCCATTCAGCACAGCTCTGGGCAGCACACCAGCATTGGTGATCGGGTCTGGGAGTCTCTGGGCTAGCCCACAGATTGGGCTCTGGGCTCTCAGAGCTCCTTAGCAAGGATCAGGAGTGATCTGTCCATGGGGCTGCGTCCTGTGTGGGTACAACCTCCTGCAGCACTGGATTTGGGGATGGCTTTGCTTCCTGCTCCTCTTCACCCTCCCCATGGTGCCCAAGCACAGAGGGACATGGATCCTCCAGCAGCTTGGCAGGGCAGCTGAGCTCAGCTCTGCATCCCAGAGTCTCTCCCCTGAGGACTGTTTTTGCCAAGGCACTAAATTCCTGGAGTGGGCTGTGCTCATGAGCATTATTGCACCATGGAGAGGACTTGGAGAACTCAGTCTGTTATTGTGTCTTACTTAAGGGGAAATGGCTTTGACAATCCTGTGTGCTGAGGATTCCTGCTTGTCCTGGTTTTCAGGACAGGGCACAAACTGAGGGCAGGATCTCTGCATTGCTGTGGCCCAGCATGACAGCACTCCATCCCTCTTCCTGGATCCCTTAAAGCCGGCTGGCTGAGGACAAGCCAGGCAGCATTCCCAGGGACCCAAGGGAGCAGGGACCATGGGGTCTCCTGGGGTATTTGGCATCACCTGCAGCCCAGGGTGGCTCCTCACCTTGTCCCATAATGCCTGAAAGTCAAAGGAGCTCAGGAAGGAAGGTGGGGATGTACCAGTTTTATTTATTTCCTAATAAATTTGTAGCAAAACTATGGAAGAACCATCCCAGCCCCTGGAATAAGGCTATGGGCGAGCTGGGAAGAGCTAAGAGGAGAAGAATTAAAGCTGGGCACGTGCTGTGTTGTGCAAACTGCCCGCCAGCATTTGCAAAGGCAGTTAAGACCTCGGGATTTAATAAGACAAGTTTGACAGTCAGAAAAGGTCAATATTGCTCTGAAATGCTGTTGAAGGCAGAGGGTGCCTTGTCAGCAGGGTGTAAGCAGGGGATTTGGAAAATCCCATCCTCCCTGGAGCTTGCTGCCGCAAGGTTTTGTTGGCTGGGGACTGTTTCCTGGGAAGAGGCGTTAACCTGATCGCTGGAGCAGGGGAGATGCTCATCAGCAGTGCGGTGACAGTGCAGCAACAACTGGCCCTGTGCTTGTGCTGGGATGGGGATGAGATGGAGAGGGGGATGGAGAGGGAATGGGGATGGAAGTGGGGATGGGGTGGTATCGTGCTGCACAGCCCTACACCAGTCCCAGCAGTGCCTCTGGAGCAGGGCACAGCCACAGTGCTGGCGCTTCTTTGCCTCCAGCACGGGATTTCATGCCCTGTGGTGGTTCATATTCCCTGGTGTACTCCATCCCACCCCTGCATGGCTGCTGGTGAGACCAGGAGTGAAGTTCTGCTGCACAAGGTATTCCTGGGTCCATGGTGAAATATTCATTCCATGGGTTTGTCCTTTGGGAAGGAGATGTGTGAGGCTGCCAGAGGATGTTGTCTGGAGTGAAGTATCAGCAGAGGATTTCTGTTACCACCCATCCATCCAGACAGCATTTGCTGCCCCAGGGGAATGTCTGGCGTTGCTGCCTGTTATGTTCCTGTGTCGGTCCAAAGCTCAGAGTAATTGAGTTCAGGTTTCTCCCCCTGACTAATCTCCTGCTTGAATCCCTGTGAGGGTGCTTTGCTGTGCTGGTGGGCTCGGAGGGAATTCTGTACTTTTCCACCTGCTTTGGCTTCATGGGACAAGCTGTTGGTGAGGTGAGCAGAAGGATAGCACTGAGTGCAGTTGGTTATAACTGGGACAGGCTCTCACTGTCCCCTGTGTCACCTCCTCCCAGGGCTGTCCAGGCATTGGAGTCCTTCCAGACCAGGCATGGCAGCAAAAGGGGGAATAACTTTCATGCAGCTGCAGATCTCTGCCCCTCATCCCACCAAAAACCTCCAGAACAGAAAGTCCTTACACCAGGACTTATGTCTGGGAAGGTGGGCTTTGGCATGGGGAAGAGGAAAGGAGAGCAGAGCTGGATGTACCTTTACGGGTTGCCCATAAGCTGGATGCACCTTACCGGGCACCCATGAGGACCAGGGATTCCTGCACCCCATTGCAGCAGGCTCATAGCAGGGTATAAATGTTTCCTGAGCAATTCCACGATGTACTCCTTCTCCACAGGCTATAGAGGAGCTGTTCCAGGCTCTGGATCTGGAGAAGAAGAGCATTGCCATAGGACGCAGCCAGGTACGGTGGCTCCAGTCCCTGCTTCCCCATTGCTCTCGGTGTGTGGGGGCACAGCCTGCCCCGTGCCAGCTGCCCAAAGCTTCCCAAATTGGGAAGAAAGCTTCACCTTCGCTGCTTGACATGGCACCAGGTGGGCTGGGAAACTGAGCCTCACCAACAATCAGCACAGAAGGCTCCTAATTCATATCTGAAAGCAGTACCCTGGATAAAATCTGTACCTGATTAACAAAATCCAGCCCCTCGTGGCATTGATGTCTCTTAGGAGGGAATGGGGCTTGAACAGTTCATGAGTTTAGTGGACTGGGGTTCACATTGCAAAGCCAGGCAGCTGTCACAGCAACAGTGTTTGAACTCAAATGTAATGGTCTCAAAGAAAAATTAATTTCCTGTGTGTGCTTGCCTTCAGCTCTGCAGTCTGTAAAGAAAAAATTCATGAAACGGCTCTGTGGAGCAAAATAACTTTCTTTTATTCTGCACAGCACAGTTTGCAATTATCTCTTCTCTGGAACCCTTGTTATTAATCAATAGCACGATGGCAGCCCCGGTCACATCTCGTTGTGGAGGAGTTCTCTTTGCCATTGCTTTGAGCATTGATTTTGTACTGGCTTCGAAGCTTGCTGGGTTGGGGAGTTAATACAGACATTAATGAGGCAATTGAATAGGTGGTGGAGCAATCATGGCATTAGCTCGAGAGAGCGAGTTTCCTTGGGATTGTTCTTTGATTCAATTTGGCATCTTTAAAATGCAGCTCTTTGAGCACCCGCTGACCTCACACGTGTTCTTCAGGGGTTATTAAAGCTGTGTTATGCAAATGGGCTGCGATAGTTGTGAGCACCTGTGTCCCAAGTCCTGGTCCTGTATCCCGAGAGCTTTGCCAGGCAGTGACCCAGAGATACCTTAAACACTCAGAGGTTGATACAGGGCTGAATTCAATGGCATCAGCAGATCTCTACCATTTACACGGTGTTTGTGACCAGTTCAGTGAACGAAAACAACGTGGCTCGCTATCCTAATGCACTGTTGCTGTTACCTGTTTGTAGCTGGTTTTACTTGTGCATAGCTATGTGTTACTGTGCGTGTCTGTGTGCTACCTGTGCTTATCTCTGTTGTCTGTGTGTATCTGTGCACTGCCTGTGCATGTCTGTGTGTTATCCATGCATAGCTGTGTCTGACCTGTCAGAAGGCACTGAGATATCCATCCACCCCTGCACTGGGGGGAACAGGCAGCATCCCAAGGGAAGAGTTTTGAGGAATTGCACGTTGTGATAGTCAATGCTTTTGTTAAACAGGAGGAGGGAGAGGTTTCAGTCCCTGTCCTGGGGGTGTGTAACCTCTGTACTTGCTCTCAGGTGTTCCTGAAGCCGGGGGTCATCTCCAGACTGGAGAAGCAGCGTGACAAGCTGATAGCCCAGAAGATGACCCTGCTCCAGGCTGCTTGCAAGGGCTTCCTCAGCCGCCAGAAGTTCAAGAGGTTGAAGGTACCCGTCCCATTGGTTAGGGATACCTGCACCCACTCGGATCAGCGCTGCTGGGATGTGGCCCAGAGCATCCAAATTACAGTTCTTTTGAGCTCCTTTGAAGGGTACCCACTTTGTCCTGCCCTGTGGGCAGCCGTGAGATGCCACACTGCCATCCCCTGACCTCCTCTGCCACCTCATCCCCCTCCAACCTGGTGCCCCAGCCTGGTCCTTCCTGGCTGGATGAGGGTCACTGCTGCTGCGTCTCCCCGCAGATCCAGCGCCTCGCCATCCGCTGCATCCAGAAGAACCTGGTGGTCTTCCAGGCAGTCAGGCACTGGCCCTGGTGGCAGCTGCTGAGCCACGTGCGGCCCTTGCTCAGTGTTAACCTGTCGGAGGAGCAGCTCCGTGCAAAAGAGGTGTGTACTGAGGGATGGGATGGGTGGGATGGGACAGATCAGTGCTAAATTCCTAGTCAATCTTCCCTGGCATCATGTTCTCCCTGTTGCCTGAGTGAGGTTTTAACAACATATTTTCAGGCTGGTTCAGCTGAAATAAAAGCTGCCTAAACCCACTTGGGATCCATCAGGCCCCATCACCCGTTAACCCCTGTTTTTATCACAACTCTGCACGTTCTGCTTCTGCTCAGTGTTGGACATCAAAGCAGGACAAGGCTGCACGGAGCAGCTCCTGCTGCCTGGAAAGGAATCACAGTCAACCCTGTGCCTTTGCACTGTGCTGTGATACCTGCCAGGGCCCTGGGACGCTCTCTGGGCGTGATACAGGCCTCTGGCTGTTCAACCCAGGCTTTTGAGGTTTGCTGCTTTCTCATAAAATGTGCTCTACGCACACCCAAGCTGACATTGCCTCCGATGGAATTCATGTCAAGAGCTGTAGTCCCAACAATTTGCAGTGAGCAGCCTTCAAAATTGCCTGGTAAATTTTACTAATAAGGCAGCTATGTCTCTTCCACTTATTTTGAACAGAAAACAAGGTTTTCATAAATAAACCAAGGATGCTGGAACTCTCCGTGTGTGTTTTTTTCCCAATCTTCCCTAGGAGGAGCTGGCGGCGCTGAGAAGGAAGCTGGAAAAATCCGAGCAGGCATGCAGTGAACTCAGGCAGACTGCAGAGAGGCTGGAGAGCAAGGTACAGCCCCAAAAACCTCTGATGCAGCCCCCAAACCCTCTGATACAGCTCCAAACACCTCTGGTACAGTCCCCAGTGCCTCTGCCACAGCTTGGCCAGGTTGGGAATGAAGCTGTATCAGGATGAATAGGAGCACCAGTTCCACCACAGCTGGAGGAGCCATGGGCAGCAGTGAGGTGGGCAGTGGTGGCTGCCAGCAATGACCTTATTTGGGAGTGGTTCTCTGATCAGAACCATGATGGGCTGTGGTGCCCAGCTGCAACATTCCAGACCGGCATCCCTGCAGGTTGCCCAGAGAAGCTGTGGCTGCCCCATCCCTGGAAGTGTTCAAGGCCGTGTCAGACAGGGCTTGGAGCAACCTGGTCTAGTGGAAAGTGTCCCTGCCCATGGCAGGGGCTGGCACTGGATATATTTAGGGTCCTTTCCAATTCAAACCATTCCGGGATTCCATAATCCCCAGATAGCTGCTGGTCCTTTGTGGGTTCTGCTCTCTGATGCAAGGGCTCTTGTGTGATTGCACCTGGGATCTTGCCAAGTATCGTGGAGAGAAGGAGCTCCCAAGGTTTCTATAAATACCCTGGGCTTGCCCAGATCACTGGACTGCAGCATGGCTGAGCTGGGATCTAGGCTGCAGCTCTGGTTAGGGGTGCCAACAGCCCCGAGGGCCTGGAATCTCCTTCTCAATGGGAAGGGAGTAAAGATGGTTTAGTTTAAGCTCTCTGTTAAAGGGCTGGGAATGCTGATCAAGTTGAACGCCTCAGGGCAGACCCAGAATAACATCGACTCCCCAGGGACAGGAAACCTGTGGGGTTTGCTTACTGAGTTAAACTTGTGAGACCCTCTAAGGAGCTGCTGCCTGCAAAATGTGAAGAGCCTTAGAATGCTGTCAGATGCAGAAAAAGGAGCATTGGAATCTTGTGTTTTCCTGTGGCCCTGCTGCCTCTGCAGCCCCTCGTTCGGCCAGCTGAGCAGGACAGACCGTGTGCCCCTCTGCTCTGTGAAAAATGAAATTGATTCTCTGAATTAATAATTCTCTCCTTCATTCATCTGCTTCTGGTTTCAAAGGAAATTTAATGTAATCAAACAGAACAATGGAGAAATCTGATGAGCCCTGGCTGCAGCGCAGTGCAGGCAGTGTGGCACAGGCAGCCTGGCAGAGGCAGCTGGACGCTGCCAAATGGGATCCTGGGCTCCCACTGGTGGCACTGGTCAGTGCTGGTGTGCACTGACCACCTCCCCAGAGGGCAGGCAGAGAGCACTCAGGACTGTGGGGTTGATGTGGGATGGCTGACCCCCGATCTGGCGTGCACAGCCATGCCCAGACTGACCCCCATCCCCCCAGATCATCGACTTGACAACAGAGCTGTCGGACGAGCGGTACAAGGGCGATGTCACCTGCCAGGCCCTGGATGGGGAGCGGGCAGAGCGGCTCCGGGGTGCCCGTGAGCTGCAGGAGCTGCAGGTACGAGAGCCCTGAGCCCCTGGAACATGCCAGTGACAATGCCTTCCTCCTGGCACAGCCTTGCTGGATCCCAGACCCAGGTAGACCTGCTCCCTTCCTCCTTTGGTTTCCCCAGAGCAAACATGACCAAGTGCAGAAGAAACTGGAGTCAGTGGAAAAGCAGCTGGAAGAGGCCCAACAGCTGGTCCACCTGCGGGAAATGAAGATAAGTGGCTCTGGAGGAGGTAGGAATGTCCCTCTGCAGGTGATGCATGCTCCAGACATCCAGCCTGATCCATGGGGTCAGCAGAGCCACAAAGCAAAGGGCAGAGGTTTGGTCGCTCCAGTCAGTGCCACTCCCCCTGCCTCTGGCACTCCAGTGTATTTTGGCAGCCCATCATCCCACATTGCTCATCTGGTGGGATCTGGCAGTGACAGCTTGGTCATGCAGTGCTGTCTCTGGCATGGGGCTGGGGGTGACAGCAGGGATTCTGCCCCAGGGTGCTCCTGGCACTGCCTGGCAGTGCTCAGCACTCCCAGCACCTCAGAGTGTGTCTGAAGTATGTATGGTGGGATGAGGAGGCTGCTAAGGCACAAGTGGGATGGCATGGAATAGGATGGGGCAGGATGGGGTGGGATGTGACAGGATGAGCACACATGCTCTGCCTAAGGTAGGGCACATGTCCCATGTGGCTTGAGGCAGCCCTGGGCACACAAAGCAGCTCTGTGCCCTATGAGCTCGGTGCTGGTGTTGGTGCTACCCAGGAGCTGTGATGTCCTTGTGCATCCACCCATCCACCCCTGGCATAGCCACTGGGGCTGGTCAGGGCCAAGCACCCACCCAGCACCCTGGGGTCTCTCTCTGTGGCAGAGGACGAGTGGCAGGTGCGGTTCGACTGCGCACAGACAGAGATCGTGTTCCTGCGGAAGCGGCTGGTGCAGCTGGAGGAGCGGCTGGAGTCCGAGCTGGGCACCAGGATGGGGCTCGAGCAAAAGGCAAGTGCTGCCAGCCCAGGAGGGGACAGGGACCCCCAAGTCACGCCAGGGAGCGGGGCTGCTGCTGGAGCCAGTTGTTCTCTCCCTACTCCTGGGGCAGGCAAAGCTTTGCAGGGCTGAGGCTCAGCTTCACATCCGCTTGTTGCTGCTGCTCCCACTGACCAGGGAACACCACTAGTTTTCTGCTGGCTTTGAGAATAAATGCCCCAAAACTTCCTTCAACCTTCAAAAATCACTTTTGCACCAGAACATGGCAAAATTCCACCTTGGTGAAGTGTGAGCGTGGGAGTAGAGGGTGGGAGCTACGGGGTGGGGAGGCTTGGTGGTGAGTCTGGGTTAGGTGGTGCTGTTCTGGGTTAGGGAGCTGGACTGGACTGTGCTCACACCATCTGTCACACAAAGAGATGCTGATGTAAAGAGCTGGCAGTTCTTGAGCTTTGTCCTGAAAAGCCAGTGTGCTTCCTGAGCAGTGCCTGGGAGTCAGGTCACTTCCTGTAAGGATGAAACAAAGAAATGAAGATTGCTCATGGTACATTAAATAGTAATAAGCAAAGCAGCTGAGTCTTAGGAGCTCGAGTAAAGCAAAGCAGCCCATTTGCTTTTAGTTAGTTTGGAATTACAAGCTTCATTAATGCAAGATTTTGCTTATTTAAAGTCATTCCTTAATGACTCCATTCCCTGACGTGTAATAGCTCTGTGTGTGTGTCCCAAACACGATGTGAATCCTTGTGGGATTCTTCTCCCTCCATCCAGACACTGCTTTTTGTAGAGAAACGAGATCAGGCATTGCCCCGGGGCAGCTTCGCTGACTCAGCAGGAGGGCTGGGATGCTGCGGGCACTTGGGGGGGGGGGCTACCTGATCCTGAGGGTTCAGAGCACCTCGGTTTGTCCTTATTTAGTGAAAAATCTCAGGGTGAACCATCCCCTGGGACCTAAATGGGGCTGAGCCCCGGGTGGGGATCTTACCCGGGGTTTATGTGCAGTGGGGTCCCTGGGGGTCTCTCCTCTACGGGGCGTGTGTGTGCCGCGGGGTCCATGGGGTGCCTCCCCTGCGGGGTGTGTGTCCCGCGGGGTCTCAGGGCTGTCCCTCCCCGCAGCTCGGCGAGGCGCGGGCGGCGTGCGAGGCGGCCAAGCGGGTGTCCCAGCAGCTGCGGCGGCGGTGCCGGCGCCTGTCCTGCGAGCTGGAGGACGCGCGGGTGCTGGCCGAGAGCCAGCAGAGCCGCAGCCACGAGCTGGAGAAGAGGCAGAAGAAGTAAGGCTGCTGGGAGTGCGGGGGGGCTGGGGAGTGCTGGAGCAGGAGGGACGGGGAATGGGAATGATTAGGGTGGGTAAGAGGCTCCTGGAAGGGCTGATGTTTTCGTCTGTTTTGACTGCTGGAGGTTGCACCACGCCTGGGGGTTAGTTTTACATCCTGTTGCTGTGTGAGTTTATGATGGAATCACAGACTGTTTTGGGTTGGAAGGGACCTGAAAGCTCATCTCGTGCCACTCCCTTGCCGTGGGAAGGGACACCTTCAACTAGCCCATGTTGCTCCAAGCCCTTTCCAGCCTGACCTAGGGAGAGGTAACTGGTGTTCCCCCTCCAGGTTTGACCTGCAGTTAGCCCAGGCCCTGGGACAGTCTGCCTTTGAGAAGAGCCTCCGTGAAAAGTTGTCCCAGGAGAACACCAGCATCCGCTGGGAGATGGGTAAACTTCAGCACAGCTTAGAGGTAAGAAGAGTCATCCCACTTTGCTGTTATGCCCTGTTTTGGGAACAGCTTTGGAAGGAAAGCCATTACCTTTGCAATTAGAGCAGAGGCAATCAGGAAACTTGATTCCAATTTCTTTTAACGTGGTTCTGGGAGGCACCTGATGTGTTTAAATAACTTTCTCCTCTGCTAGAAGAAGGGTTGTTGCTGTGTATAAGTGATCCCCATGCCGTGATTTAGCTAACCAGGCCCACCCCCATTGTCACTGAAGTCACTTGTGCTCTTCCTCACACCCCTACCCCCAATCCCACATGTGTCCCATGGGACAGTGCTGCACCAGGTGCCACTGAGACCTTCAGATCATTGACCTGACGGTGGCAGGGGCATGGCTGTGGGGTTGGGTGGAGCCTGCAGGGCTGCTGACAGCACCCCAGGTAGCAGGGGCTGTGGGGAACCCACAGTGGGGACACCCACAGGAGTGGGAAGGTGAGCTCAGGATCAAGAAGGAAAGGTGTGCTCGGGGCTCATGGTGGGGATAGGGTTCTCAGTGCGGGGAAGGGGCTGCCCACTACTTGCTGCTGCTCCGGGGGTTTTGGATGATGCTGTTGGGAGTGCTGTGGGTTCTAAGAGCAGGGTGTGAGTGCCAGGGCCCCCTACTATGTCTGGGCTCTGACCCCCTACTCTGTCTGGCCGAGCAGCAGAAGGAGGCGGAGGTGGCCAGCCTGGCACAGCGAGTGGCCGTGCTGTCCAGCCGGGTGCAGGAGCTCAGCACTGCTGGTGCCACGGACACCAGTGCTGTGCCTGCACTCAAGAAGCAGCTCTGGGACCTGGAGGGCAGCGCTGCTGAACAGAGAAAGGAGCTGGAGCGACAAACAGCCGCTGTCGATCACCTGGAGCAGGTAATGTGGGGCTGGGTGTGCTGAGGGTGTCCATCCCCACCGGGCACATCGAGCCCAGACCAACACCATCCCCGTCCCTTTGGGGCTGAGTGTTACCACTGTGCTTCATCTCTGGGTCTTTCAGCTTCATGAGAGGCTGGAGCTGGAGATCGAGCGGATGAAGCAGATCCACCAGAAGGAGCTGGAGGACAAGGACGAGGAGCTGGAAGACGTGCGGCAGTCCTGCCAGAAGAGGGTAAGTCCTCACTGGCTGTGGGGACAATGTTGGGCGCTCCTCGGAGCTCCCCATGTACTCAGTGCAGAGGAGGAGCTATTCCAGGGGTCTGTCCTCCTCAGGAAGTGTCGAGGTACTGACTTCCCACCACCAACCCAACATGAGCCTTGGTCACATCCCAGGTGTGCAGGTCAGGGTTTGGGTCAGGCATGAGTCCCTGCCACACTGGAGGGGCTGCAGGGGACAGTGTGCAAGAGCCATGTCTGATGCAGAACATGGACACACTGCTCCTAGTAACTCCAGTGTCATGCCAATGGCACCAACTCCAGTGTTTCATGTTTGGGGATAATTTACAGAAAATACCATTTCCACAAGGCCATGAGGTCAGTGGGTGCAAACACAAATTCCAGAACTGCAGTGACAGCCCTTGGCCATGTCTGAGTGTGGCTCACAGGCAGCATGGCTCAAATAGCCTGCAGGATCCTGGACTAATTCCCCTCTTCTGCACTTCCACTGCCAGGGGGCAGGTGCTCCAGGGGACACAACCCATTCCTGGTTCCCAGTGCTGGCTGGAGTGGGAGACCTCGATGTACCCCCTCTCCTGGGGGGTGCCAGGTCCCCACTGTGGTGGTGGCTGTGCCCTGCTGGGACATGGGGCTTCTGGGGGCTGACTGGGATCTGAGCATGGCTGGGATTTCTCACACACACAGCTCCGGCAGCTGGAGATGCAGCTGGAACAGGAGTATGAGGAGAAGCAGATGGTGCTACACGAGAAGCAGGACCTGGAAGGGCTCATTGGCACCTTGTGTGAGCAGGTAAGAGGACGGTGCCTGTCCCAGGGGCTGCTTCATGGGCCGTGTCCTGGCTAAAAACACTGCCCATAAAAATGGGAGTGGGAATGCACAAGTGTAGATGGAGCAATATCCTGGTTGTTGATGCACGTCCAGTTGTCCGGGATGCTCCTGTCCACCACCTCTCCCAAATGCCATCCAACAGAGCAGCAGTGTGTGCTGCAGCAGCACTGGGATCTGGGGGCTTTGGAACTGCAAGGATCACACAGGAGCCATGTGGTCCCACTAAGGACCTGCAGAGGGGAACTGTTCCCTTTTGTAGGAGAGAATTCTAAGCAGAGGGAGGCATCTGCTTTTTACTGCTGTTTTCATGAGAGTCAGACTAGCCACATCTAAGATTGGAGTGCATCTAACTGCCTAGAAAAGCAGTTTATCCAATCCTGCTCTTTGCAGAGGAATTCTATCCCAGCCACATTTTTTAAACAAATCCTTTCTCCCTCTCTGTGGCAGCGATTGAGGTGCAGGTGATGGGAAAGCGCACCCAGCTGCTCTGCGTTCAACCAGCAAGTGAGGGGCTGAATGAAGCCTCCTTGAGCAGATTTATTGGCTTGGGCACCCCTTGGCATGGCCCAGAGGCCATCACGGTGCTCTGGTGACTGAGTGAGGTCCCAGCTGGCCCTTTCCTGGGACCCAGTGCTGCCAGGGCTGAGGATGGCACCAGCCCAGTGTGTTCAGAGTCACCATCTCAGCAGTGCTGCACCCCAGGGCTCTCCAGAGCTCAGCCTGGAGGGTCTATCCGAAGCTTCCTGTCCACCCTCACACAGCCTTGTCCCAGTGCCACTCACCCTGGCACGGTAATCAAGCACTGTGTCCTCTGGCCATTGGCACAAGCTGGATTTCACCATTTCACTAGCCCTGGCCGTCACATGTGTTCATTAAACGGGATGAATCTGGGAGATTTGCAGCACTGGAATGGTGGGTATATTTCAAGTGGACACAAAGTGGTCTGATGAGGCTTATCCATAGCATCCCCCTGGCTCCTGGCTTAGAAGATGTTTTGGGAACTGTCACAATAAATTGTGCTGCATCAAAGCAGGGTATTATTATAACAGCCCAACATGTCTTGCTTATTTGGTGGAGAACTGAGATGGATGAGGAAGCAGCAGGAGCTCACAAGGAAAGGCACCTTCTCCCCCCAGGACTGTCCCCAGGTGCTGCCCCGGCATCCCCGAGTCCCCCAAGGGCAGTCATGGTGTGAGGGGAAGGGGAGATGGAACTGTGCAGCTGGGAATTGCTGTAGTATGTGTGAGATACAACTGCAGCCTTGGCAGAGGTATTAAGTGAAATCCTGCCTTTGTCACTTAAAAACCCTGGGCTGCAACGGTGGGAGGGGGCAGCTGCTTCCAGCCACAGCACCAAACACCCTCTGGTTTGCAGAGGACAGTTCATTAAAAAGAGAAAAAAACAGCCAACCCAGAGAACTAATTAAGAAAATGGAGATGCCAATGATTTCTGGTTCCAGCAAATTCCAGCCAGCTCTAAACTGGGCTACAAGGTCAAATCTATGCAGTTCATTTTAGCTAGTGAATAGAAAATAGGAGAAGGGGTTTGAAGCGAGAGCCGTGGAAAACAGCCTAAATGGAAAATGCTCTTATACTTCAATTAGGCTGAAATCAAGTGCTGAAACCATGTCCCTGTTTGTTTGGTGTTTTTCTAATTCCTTTATCCCTGTAACCATGGTTGCTCTCAGCTCGAGGGGGGAGCATAGAGGGTGGGGGTTTTTATGGTGCTTCCTGCAGCCATGTGGCCAGGCTGCCCCTCTGGCCACAGGAATGGTCACTGTGTAGGGATGTGGCTGATGGAAACCAGGGCTGGGCAAATGTTTTCAGAGAACATCTTTTTGGAGGAGAAAAATGTGGTATTTTGGTGGAATCTGCTAGTTCTAATGTTCACAAAATTTATTTGCTCCCTTTCGTTTAACTATTAAATTATTTTTATTTGAAAGAGGTGGTGGAGTCACCATCTCTGGAGGTGTTCAAGAAGTGACTGGATGTGGCAGTCAGCGCTCTGGTCTAGTTGATGAGGTGGTGATGGGTCAAAGGTTGGACTCGATGATCTTGGAGGTCTTTTCCAATCTAAATTATTCCATGATTCTATGAAAATGGTAATATTAATACATAGATATTTAATATGTCCTTGCATCATGACCTCAGCATTACCAAAATGTTCTTACGTTGTGTGGGGAATGCCTTGGGGTGAGACGAGAGGTTCCTCTGTCCCCTCCCCAGATTGGCCACCGTGACTTCGACGTGGAGAAGCGGCTGCGGCGGGACCTGCGCCGGACACGCGCCCTCCTCGCCGACGTGCAGCTGCTGGTGACGGCCCCCATGGAGCCTGGAGCCAGCTCCCAGGAGCTGGAGCTCCTGCGCAAGCAGGTGGGGACCTTTGAGTGAGCAGGGAAGCCACAGGGAATATTTCCAGCTCTCCTGCTTTGAGTCACACGCAGAGCGAGCGGTGACCCCGCGAGCGTCGCCCACGCAGGCAGGGTGCAGTGCCTCACGCACTTCAAGGGCTCCTTGGAAGGAGTACTTCCCCATAATTAAGTCAACAGTGTTTAAGTGTTTTTCCCTTTTTTCCTGTTAATTACCTTCTGTTTGGAGTTTCTCTCTGTCTCTTACGCTCTGGGTTGGGGCGGTGTTGCCATAGGGATGCTGTGAGCAGGAGCAGGGATCGCGCTGGGTTTGCTGTAGTTTGAGCAGAGATATCCCGTGTTCAGCGGTGCTGAGTGAGCACCTGCTGAGCAGCTACAGGTGTGTGCCAGCTTGTCCCCACCAGAGCAGGGATAACCACAGGGTGAGCTCAGGGTGCTGCAGAGTGCCCTGCTATGGACAGGGGTCCCTCGGGGCTGTCCACCCCAGGCTGACCATGGACATGCATCCCACAGTGCTGAGCAGGGGCTGAGCTAATGATGCCGGTCCTCTGAAACCACTCAGTAATTAATCTGTACTGTACATTTCCCCTGGAAACAAACTAATCGGGAGGCATGAGTGATTCCAGCAACATCCAAATATAATTGGGATGGTAGTTCTGCATAAATAACAGCTGTGAGGAGCAGCTGTTCCCACCTGTGCCGAGGGAGAAGGGGAAGGTGAGCTCAGCCTGATGGAGCCAGCAGTGTATCCGTGCCCATGGCCATGCCCATATCTATGCCCATGTTCATGTCCATGCTTGTGTCCATTATCTGAATATCCAGGGCAGGGGATGGCCATGGCCGGGGCAGGCAGTGGGAATAGTAATTTTTGACAGTCACGTGTGCTCTCTCTTATTGACCCAATGCTGTCATGCTGCACTTCATAAATCCTTCAATGCTTCCCAAATCCCACTTTGGGGCTGGAGAGGTTGCACCACCCCTGTTTTTTCCCAGCCCCTGGTGCTCTTAATGGGGGAGGGCCCTGTGCTCAGCTCCCTTCCATATGCTGATCCAAGGGAGCAGCAGTGATGCTGGGATGCTCGCTCTGCCCAGGGACTGTGGCCATTCCCATGGTGTCCAGCCCCATCTTACTGGGGGAACAATGCATTTGGGCAAAGGAGCTGGTGAAGGGTCTAGAGAATAAAGTCCTATGAGGAGCAGCTGACAGAGGTGGGGAGGCTCAACCTGGAGAAAAAGAGACTCAGGGGGGACCTTCTTGCTCTCTCCAACTCCCTGACAGGAGGATGTAGCCGAGGTGGGTAGGGCTCTGCTCCCAAGGAACAAGGGACAAGATGAGAGGAACTGGCTTCAAGCTGTTCCAGGGGAGGTTCAGATTGGATGTCAGGAGGAATTTCTTCATGGAAAGGGTGGTCAGGCATTGGAAGGGGCTGCCCAGGGAGGTGGTGGAGTCTCCATCCCCAGAGGGGTTTGAGGAATGACTGAACTGGGCTGGGTGACAAGGTGGGGATTGGGCACAGGTTGGACTTATGGTTGCCTTGTGTTCAGAGTGAGTGAACAGCCTTAATTTTGGGGATATTGAGTTTTTGCTGTGCCACCAACACCGAGACTCTGCATGTGTTAAAAATGCACGTGATTATTCTGTCCTTTAAATTTAAACAATTTCTAATGGCATTCATGACGACATTCTCAAAAGCCAGTGCATCCTACCACCAGCCCACGGACCTCCACAAGCAGAAAAGCTTTGCTAAAATGCTGCACTTCCGTTAATCAAAATCCATATGGCTGGAAGTATAGCATTGTTTCTTAATAAGGCTGAGGCATCCATTTTACGCAGGTATTTAACAGATGGTGTTCACAGCAAACTAACGTTGTTCTGAAGTTCATACATTATGCATTTTTGGGGGGAATTTCAATTTATTCTTCCCAAGTGGGAAAATTCCATTACGCAAAGTGAATTGGAAGCTGGTATTTAATGAGAGGTCTTGGAGATGTGTTTCTCGCTGGTTAAAATATGAGGAGTTTTGGTGAGGTCATGACAGTCCCAGGGCTGGTCATGGATGCAGCTGCTTCTAGAGGAGCCCCAAGCTGGGTGGGAAGGCCCTTGGCCGTAAAACCAGGGATCAATCCAACTGGTGTCTTCAACTCATCCCAGCAAAACACAGAGGGTATTTTTCTGCTGGTGGAAGAAAGTTCTTCCCTTTCTAGTGGGAGGTCTCAATGACCTCCCACAGTGGAGGGAAATGAGCCAAGGATTGCTCCAGTTATAATCATTTCATGATTTCCCTCTTTTTGAGGGGGAGAGTTTAAAAAAGATAAGTAAACCTTGAAAAAACAGCCTAAAATGCTCAAGCTCTCACCGTGGTGTGCAGTGGCTACTGTTGCTTTCGGGAGCTCCACAGGGAAACTAGGACCAGGCACAGGAAATGAGCAGTGAGCAGAGGGGTTCGGTTTTCTTTTTTGTAAAGGAAAGAAAGAAACCCCAGGGAGCAGGGAAAGGAACTGGATGTTCAGGTACAACCTACGTAAACTCCTCCGTCCTGGCAGGGGAGAGTTTTCGGGATGACGCTGCAGCTTCCAGGTGTTTGCAGCCCATTGAAGATCATTGTGATCTTAATGGCTGAGCTGTAAAACCCGAGAGCAAATTAGCATTTATAAATGTGATCTTCCATGTGTATTTGCAAATGCAATTTACACCACATGAAAAGCCCATTTGCAAACCCCGAATCATGAATTGCTCTAATCAGGAATTACATGTAATTCACATAATTTTGCAAATTAATGATCCCAGCTCTACATCCCGGAGGCAGAGGGTGGATGTGCTATGGAGGCCTGTCTGCCATGCTCAGCAGGACGGACAGAAGTGTTGGAATCTGTGGTGAGATGTGCTGGGACCTGTCAAGGAAGCCTTGTTTTCCCTGTCAGCCAGGAGCAGACAGGCTGAAGAGCAGCACAGGTTTAGAAGGTCAAGATTCCCTGTGTTTTATCAGGGAAAAATGCTCCAGAGAAGTGGGAATAGACATGGCTGTATGCTGTGGGGTAGCATCATCAGTGATGATTCCCCAACCCTAATTTTTCCCAGCTGGAAGAGAGTGAAGCAAAGTGTGCAGAGGCCCAGAGGAACCAGCAGACAGCGGCCCTGGAGCTGGAGAACTTGCACGTGGAGATGGAGACCCTCAGCAGAAGCAAGACTCTGGTGGGTTCCTGGAGATGTGGCCAGGGCAGGGGAGGTAGGAGGGCACAGTCCCCTTTCCTTGGGTTTGGCAGCAATCAGCAGCTGGTTTGCTAAATCAGCAACTACCAGCATGTTTAGTAAATCTCTTCAGCATATTTACTACCTCACCAAGTATATTTACTGAATGTCCCAGCATATTTACTAAATCTCTGAGGATATCCATTACATCACCCAGACTGTTTGGAAACAACAGCCCCCAGGGGGTTTAATGGGTGGATAAAATTACTACAAGGGCCCAGCATCCCCCAGTTCTGCTCTGTGGATACCAGGAGCTCCCATTGCCTTTCTGGTGGGTTGGAGGCTGTTGGCAGCATGTCCCAGAGGACACTGCAGCCTGGGTGATGTGGTGGGTTCCCTGTGGGATGTGTGAGCCAGTGGTCTGGTGGATCCTCCTGCAGGTGGATGAGCAGCTGTTCCAGCTGCAGCACGAGAGAGTTGATCTCCTGAAACGTATTGATGAGGACCAGGAAGACCTGAATGAGCTCATGGAAAAGCACAAAGCTCTGATTGCCCAGGTAGGAGCTGGCACAGCATATCCCTTCCAGAGAAGGCTTTTGGAAAACCCTGAGCCTGGCACAGGGCAGACTGTGATCCCTGTGGGTGCACAGCAGGGTGGGAACCTCAGGACACAGATGTTGTGATGAGGAAGGGACAGCTCATGGGTCTGGCTCCACTCAACAGTAGTTTTGAGTCTTTTTTCAAGTCTTGGCTTTAGTTCCAATATTTGTGGAATCCTACAGCTGCCCCTCTGGATCCTTTTTTTATTCTTTCTTTCACTGCTTTCTCATGCTGGGACTTCCTGTGCTCTATCCAGACCATGTCAGGCTCTCCCAAAGGATTGTACTGGGACCTGAGGGACACCAAGGCTCCCATAGGCACAGGAGCAGGCCAGCCAGACTGACAATTCACAGTCTGGTGCCCATGGCAGTGGTGTTATGGATCCAGGAGTCTGTATTTGAAAGGGCCCTGTGGGCAGAGATGACCTTGACAACACAGTTTTTGTCCTAATCCGCAAATATTTGTTTCAAAAATTAGGAAAGCTGCACTGGGTTGGGAGACTGAAGCTCTTGCAGTGCAGCCCAGGTGTAGCTCACTGTGTTGGTGGTAGGAGGTGGCACGAGCCAGGCCCCTGCTCCGAGCCAGGTTCTGCTCCCACTGCTCCCACTGCTCCCACTGCTCCCACTGCTCCCACTGCTCCCACTGCCAACTTTCTCTTTCCGCAGTCGGCAACAGACATCGCTCAGATCCGGGAGCTGCAGACACAGGTGGAGGATGTGAAGAAAGAAAAGCAGAGCCTGCAGGAGAAGGTAATTCCTGCCCAGCCTGTGGCACCCAGAGCTGAGGAGTGGGAGCATCCAGGTATCTGATGATGTCTGGGTCCAGCACATCATCTGTGCCAGCTGTGGATGCCATGCTCTGGTCTGAAATGAGATCAAGTGTCTGTCAGTGTGGCACAAAGCCATTTCTCCTCTGTGGTGTGGTCAGGAGCCTCTCCTCCTCCTGAGGGGCTGTGAGTGCCCTCGAGAGCAGCGTGGGTGCTGCTGGGTGCCCACAGCCCTCGGGATGGGATGGGGCCAGGGCAGGCTGTGGGGTTCTGCCAGCAATGGCCTTGAGCTGCAGAAACCTTTCCATGCCAGGGCTCTTGGGATTCAGAACCCTACTTGTCCCTCCTGATCTGCTGGTGCTGTGGCTGGAATGGGGCTGACCCTAGTGCAGGGCTGGCCCTGGGTGGACACCAGTGGGTGCTGCACTCCCTTGCCTCTGCAGCTGTGCCAACCCTCCTGGAGTGATGGATTTAATTTTAAACACATGAGTAATCCCATTAAGTTAAGTGCTTTATTGGAGCGTAGCTAAGCTGCCCAGGAATCAGAAGCAGGACTCGCTCCCTCCGAGGCGGAGCGGGTGGTGCTTTAGAGATAGGCCGGATAAAAGAAGACAAATTCCTGTAGTTCTAGGTCAAATTCAAAATCTGAACCCGAGCTGTAGCGGGATCACTAAAAGGGCAGTTTCATTTGGAGATCTCAGCGTAACAGTTGAGGATACAGCTCGGCCCAGGCAGCTTTCCACACAGATTGTGAATTTTTACGCCTGCTGTCCTCAAAGAGTGTGTGAGATGAGAAAAGCAAAGGAGACCCAGACACGTGTCACTTGCCAGCAGGTTTTTCATTCAAAAATACATGTTGGTGTCAGGCCTGTGCTGTGTGGCTTTAACAGCAGGGAATCCTTTGGGAAGTGAAGGCAACACTTTGCTGTGGTGCTGTTACCTCAGGCTTACAAGAAGCCCCCAGTGCATGTGGGGGGCTGGTGAGGGATCCAGGAGAGGTCTGGGGAGGCGTTTGCATGGCCAGGGGCCGGGAGGTGCTAACACAGCCCATCCTCACCCAGCTGCAGGCAGTGCAGGCGAGAGCAGTGCAGCTGGAGCAGTGCCCGGCCGAGCGCTCCATCGTCAGCCGGCAGGAAGCCCGGATCCGCGACCTGGAGAGCCAGCTGGACTTCCAGGCTGTGCAGATGAAGCGCTTTGAGGTACCCCCTCCTCACCTTTGCTTGTAAATGGCAGGCACAGCGATGCTGCCACCACCTCGGTCAGCTTTGGGGAAGGAAGCACCTGGGAAGGGGTGGGAAGGGCCAGGCGGGAGCTGCAGACAGTCCATATGGTTCGTGGCACTGCTGTTATCTCTGTGTGCTTTGCTGTGGGGTTTATTGACAGTCAACACTGGCTTGATGCTTGTGGAGAGCTTTCTAACACCTCATCTCCACCCCCCTTGCTTCACCTGGCACCCCAGGTGCTGGTGCTGCGCTTGCGAGACAGCATCATCAAGATGGGAGAGGAGCTGGAGAACGCGGCCGAGTCGGAGGCGCGGGAGAAGGAGAACACCAGGTACTACCAGAGGAGGATGGAGGAGATGAAAGCTGACATGGATGAGCTGGTGCAGAGGGAGCTGGAGTCCAGCCGCCGGCGTGTGGAGCTGGTAAGGGGGTGCTGCTCCTGGGGGCTTGGGCAGTCCCATGGCCATGGGGGGGAAATTGTTGCTGCTGGAGGGTACCCCCTTTGTGACCCCAGATTGGTCTGAGAGCCCCAGAAATGTATTTTCTGTGTGATGCTATGTGTGCTCTAAGTTTGGGAATGGAGCTGACCCCTCTGAAGGTCTGTGGGTCCTGGGCTACTCCAGAGCTTGGAGGAACAGGGAATCACTTTATATCCCTTCACAGCCCCAAACTGTTGAACCAAAGCTGTCCTTGAGGCCCCTTGTGTTCCCTTTCTCCATGGCTAGGTTGGCAGCCTGGACAGTCCCTTTTCTCCACGTTTTTTTTTTTTCTGGGAGGGAGTTGGCTTTGGCTGTTCCGCTTGAAGAAATGCAGTTCACGTGTAGATGTGGCATTTGGGGACGTGGTTTAATGGTGACCTTGGCAGTGCTGGGGGAATGGTTGAATTTGATGATAATAGAGGTATTTCTAACCTGAATGAATCTGTGATTCTAAGTTGCTCAGGTCATTCCTGCACCTCCTCATGCTGGTTTCCCTCATGTCAGGCAGAACCACAGTGGATGGGAAGTCCTCTGTCCTCCTGCCAGTCCCCCACATGCCACGTGCTGATCATGGGGCTCGGTGTGCTGGCGCTCAGGGCTCAGTGCCAGCTCCTCACAGTGCTCCTGGCTTTGCCAAACCCACCCCCCTGCACCATGGTGCTGGCTCAGATGGTGCCAACCAGCAGCTAAACCCACTCTGGGAGAGCAGAGCCTCAGCTGGGTTTGGAGAGCAGCAAAAATAGATTCACCTTCACTTTACAGCCCTTTACCAGCGTCTCTTTTCATGTTGTTTCTTCCACTAATCCAAGGGAAAGCCTTGCTCCCAAGTAGTAATTGAAAGATATTGCAGTGCTGCTGCCAGCAGGGCCAAATCAGGAGCAGTTATCTTATCAATGATCTTTTATTTAACAATCAAGGAGATTTCAGCATTTATTCCATCCCGAGGCTGCCAGCCTTCCTGAGGGGAATGATGTGAATCATTCCCAATCCCTTGCCTGTGCCAGGGACAGGCTTTGTCCTTGCTCTGCCAGGCTGAGCCCTGTGTTCTGGCACGCTGAGCCCTGTGTGCTGGCACACCACTCCAGCTGCTGGGACACCCTTTCCTGGGCATGGATTGAGGTCAGAGTTGTACAGCCACCGATGCTCTGCAGAGCCAGGAGGTGTTGGAGTGAGAGGCTCTGGGTGCCCCTGGGGTGCTGCAGGCATGCTGGGCTCCTTGGGCAGCCGGGCTCCTTGATCCTGCTGCTTTCCCTGCGGGATTGAGGCAGCCACAGCTATGTTTGCTGTGTTGACTGGGTGTTTCTTGCAGCTTTGTTGGAAGCACAGTGTTTGGAACACAGATGTGCTGGCTGTTAGGTGAGTTCTTCTCACTGTGTTTTTGGGTTTGTGCCGATATTTTGAGAAGCTTTTTTGATGTTTCATATGGGGATGTGAATGATGGGTGAAGCAACGTACTTGGACTTCTTAGCACTCTCCTGTTCTCCCAAATGAAGTGTGCAAAGAGGTCTGAAAGGGATTTTAGAGGCACCTCTCTCAAATAAGACACAAAACTCCATAAACAGCTGAACTTGTATCTGCAGGAGGAAGGAGCCAGCAAGCCCTGCAGTGGGTGGGCTCCCCCAGGCACATCACACCATCCCAGTTTTTCCGTGCTGGCTGATCAGAGTGACTGTTCCATGAGAACAGACTCCATGTGCACGGCCACACCAGAGCCAAGGGCTGCTGCGACTTTCCCGGGAGCAGAGGCATCCCCCAGATTGTGTGTCCTCTTAACAGCACTTAAATAAAACATGGGGCAGAGCTGTGATCTCAGAGCCCGGCCATGCTTGTTGGGAGCCTGGCAGGGGGAGCATCAATAGTTAATAGAAAGCCACTTATGGCTCTGCTCCTGCTAAATCCCCCATCAATTATAAATCCGGCATGAATTATTCACTTGACATTACTTAAGTCATGGTCTGCACCTAACAATTTTTTTTTAAAATTTATTTAAATACCCAGTGGCGAGGTTGTGGACTTACCATGCACTGTTGATGTTCAAGGGGTGCTTTGAAGGGACAAGTCCATTGCACAGACTGGGTTATAAATCCTGTCTTGTTTCCTGGGGTCCTAAGAGCTGCTGCCTGGATAGGTATATATATGGTATCTATATACCATATATAAAATATAAGGTATTTTGTTCTCACAGCTCCTATTTATTAATGGTCGAGGACTGGAAAATCCCGTGCCACCATCCCCACACCCCCAGCCAGGATCAGGGAGGCTATTTCCATCTCTCCCTTGTTTTCTACCCAGCTTTGTGCAGTTGGAAGGCAGATTTGTGCCATTCAGCAGGGAATATCCAGGGAGGAGCAGGGAAGGGAGCTGCAGAGCTGTCTGCCAGGCAGAAGGCTTTGCCTTATAAATTTTGTAAGAAGGATGGATTCTGAACACTTTCCAAGTCCGGTGCCATCACAGCGAGGGAGGCTTGGTTTGTAACAAATGGCACTTGGCCCTGCTTGTCTCTGTCTTTGCTCTGGTTGCATGTACTGGGTTTCCTCCCTGGAGCTGTAGTTCCTATTCCCAATAAAATCTGGATCCCAGCCTGCAACAGCTCCTTGTTTCTCAGCTGCTGTGCTGACACCCAGAGCTTGACAGGCCACCTGCTCTCCTTGGGCTGCAGCAGACACTAAGCCATGGTGAGGAGTGAGAGATTTCCAACTTGGAGTTAATCCTGGGGAGCTTAAAACAAGCCCTGGTCTCTGGGCTTGTCATGTGTGCAGATACGCTCGTGCTTGTCCCCGTACAAGCGTCCCCTGGTGAAGCTGCAGTGCATGGAAGGATGGAGCAGGGGCTGGGAAGGATGGAGAAGGGTTAGGACCAGGCATGGGGGTGGGGTGTGGGCGATGAGCTGCTGTCACAGCTGCTGGGGCCAGCCACCATCTGGGGTTTCCCTCCTGAGGCTGCTCATAGGATGAGATGGTGCTGGCTGTGCTGCTGCTGACTGAACTGCCTGTTCAGCCTGGATTTCATGGGAGAAACCAGTCATCTGGGCTGGGGGTTCTGGGATGGGACTGGGATGAAAACTCTGGAATGTGGTCCAGCCACGAGCAGGCACCCCTGGAGTCCCTCCTGCCTGGAGAGCCAGGTGCTGCCTTGATGGGATGCCCAGGGAAAAGCAGGGGCTGATCCTGCTGGGATGAAGCCCTGGCTGGCTGAGGCACAATCCAGGGAGACTTACTATGTCTCCTCCTGGCCCTCAGTACCCACATACATCTCCACTAACTCTGGAGCCCCTGGCCCTGGCACACCACGGTGAGGGAGGGGGTTGCCGGCGCTATCCTAAAATCGGGTTTCTTTAATGAAGCTGTGAAGTTCATCAGCATAATAATTACCTAATTTTACAGAAAACTGAAGTACAGGTGTGAAGATATTCTTCACAGGTTTGGGTTTTCCGTAAAAAAAAGGTGAGACCTCATTGTAAATAACCTTTTTTTCTGGTTCTTTTGCTGGCAGATCTGTGTGCTGCAGCCCCACTATGACCACACTGTGTAACACAACACAGCCTGAGCTTTAGGATTCTTTTTTTGTTCCTTTGCAAACTTTAAAGCGTTCTTTTTGGTGCTTTCAGTGAACTCTAGAAGCAAAGCAAAAGCTGATTGTGCCTCCAGCTGGGAATGCCACAGTCCCACCCAGGCAAACCCTCAGCTCCCAGCAGGGTCCCAGCAAACCCTCTGATGTCTCTTCAGCCCTCAGCCCCCTCCCTGCCTTCTCCTGGGTCTTTCCAGCTGCTCTTTCCTTGAACAGTTAATGACTTTGACGAAGTGTAACGACAATTATCATCAAAGGCAGCCGGTCCTTAGAGGTGAGGTTGGGTGATGGAGGAGCCAGGAGTGAAAACTCGGCTGTGTATGTGCTAATTAGAGCTGTTGTGATTCTGCTTTGCCTTTAAAGGAGTAAATTCCTTAGGAATCCATCAGCACTGGTGGCTGCTCACACACCAATTACGGTGTTGTTCGCCCCTCACCCCCCCCTCCGCCCCCCCATCCCTCACTCTTCAACCGCGCAAATTTTGTCACTTCAAAATCTCTGAAAACCTGCGAGTTAATGACTTAATTAAAAATAATAATGATGGATGAATACTGCAGGTGTACACTAAATTATTTAAAGAAAAGTGATCCAAATTGGACTAATTAGATTACACTTCACTTGAGGTGGATGGGAGCATGCAAGGGTTGTGTTGTCACAGCAGAACCACAAACAGAAATACAAGGTGGTGACAAGGACACGGCCCTGGATGCTCTGTGGTGCCGGCCTGGGCGTCTCTTAGAATCCCACAAACCATTTCCCTGCTGATTTTGTTTATTTCCTTTTAACTTCTCTTCAAATGCTTCTGCGACAAAATTAGTTGGAAAAAAAACCTCTTAAGAAAAACAGGGTGTAGAAATCCTTTTCCAGAGAAGCAATGAAAGCAAAGCCGGGGTGAGGAGAGGTGGGGGAAGGGGAGGAAGCTGCTGACTGAGGTGTCCCCCCTCTCCCTGTTGAGCTGCCAGCCAGTGCCCCTTGTGCTGCCCTGGCTGCAGAGGGCTTGAGCATCTCCTCCTGGCTGTTGGAAAAGTTGGATTGCAAATGGCAGGAGGAAGCTGCAATGATGTTCAGGGAGGTGATGGAAAGAGGGGTGTCACCTGCCAGCTGTGCAGGGGCAGGGCGGGGTCGTAGCCCACCCACATCTCCTCCTATCCTTGCTGACTGTCCTTGCTGGTGCAGAGCCTGCTCTTGCCTTGACCTCTCCTGCTGTGGCTCTGGGTTCGGTGACAGCCCTGCTGCTGAGCCGTGCCAGTGGCAGGGGTGTCACGGTGTCAGGGTGGCAGGGGTGTCACGGTGTCAGGGTGGCAGGGGTGTCACGGTGTCAGGGTGCCAGGGGCTGTGTTCCTTGGCTTTCTCCTGTCTGGATTTGTGCAAAGTGTCAGTGATATTTCCCCTTCACAGCAAATCTCTTCCTTTCCCACTGTCCCTGCAGTGAGAGCAGGTGGTGCCGGGAGGGGTCAGGGGGCTGCAGGGCCTTTGAGCAGGGGGGGTGCAGGGGGTCCATAGGAACCACAGGGAAAGGCATCCAGCAGGCCAGACCTGCTGCTGAGCACTTGACTGTGTCACTCACAGTAGGAGTTAATGATTTTTGCAGTTTAGCTCATGTTGTCATGGTCCTTCCATCAGGGATGTGAGGCAGCCTCCTCCTGTGAGCCCGCGGGCGGGGTCACGAGTCTGGCTGTGAGCAGCAGCTCTGTGTGGATTTGCTGTGTGCTGGCCATGGCCAAGCAAGCTTCTGTGTTCCTTGTCTTGGGAGAGCCTTTAATCCAGGCCCCCTGTCAGTAGGAATCAACCTCAGCCTTCTAAAATCACGGCTTCTGACGTGCCAGTGGGACAGTGCCGCTGGGGTTCGGCTGTCCCTGTGCTCTGGGGCAACCTGTCCACCAATCGTGAATGGGAGGATCTGGTTTGGAAATGTATTCGGAACCAGGCAGAACATATATTTTATTTATTGGCTATAAAATATGCATCAGCTGGGGGTTCTGAGCCGGTCAGGCCAGTCCTGCTGTGCACGACTGACTGGTTTGGTGGAAGGAGCCAGAGTTCTGTTGCCAACAGGGATTTGACAGCAGAGGATGGTCCTTGCAGCCCCCCGGTCAAGCTGCAGCTCTGTTTGCTCAATATTATGAGTTTTCTCAATGAACGTATTTCCTCCTTTATTTGCCCCCATTTCCTGCTCAGGGGAAACAAACAGCCAGCACTGCCCTGCAACTCATCCTGCATGAAGAAGTCAGTGCTCAGCCCAGGAACTGTAGGAAGAGGGAAATGCTTCTTGGATTTACATTTAGATTGAAACAGCGTGTGTCAAAGGTGTCTAACAGCTCCCTGAGTGCCAGGGGCCTGATGTTGGGACCAGCTTTGTCAGTTTGTGTTATGAAGATGGTATTTTGCATTTGAAATAGAATTATATTGACATAATTATTCCTTTCCTTGACACATTTTAGGGTACAGAGGATACCATAAAGTGCCTCTGTGGATGAGATTTGGGCCAAGTGGGATGTTGCGTTGAGCAGTGTGCGATCTTATGGATAAACAAGTATTTTATTTTCAGGCTCACATTAAAATTGCCACTCATGTGGCCTGTGGTCAGGGCACCCCAGGGTTACCCACAGTCCCCAGTATCACCCCACATCCCCCTCCCAAGGCCACCAGTGTGGGTGCCACAGACTGTGGATGCCCAAGGACATCCCTGGGGGGAGCCAGGCTGGAGCCTCAGCTCAGCAGCATCAGCCCTGTGGAGGTCCCTTTTCTCCTATGGCTGTCATGCAGAAGGTAGTGAGGTCGGGGGGGACCCCACCAGCCACCAGGACACACTATTTGCTGCTCCCACAACCATCCCTGGGGGATTTTGTTTGTCAGTGGCTGGGGAAAGCAGGGTTAGGGTGCTGGGAGAGGTGTGCTGCTGTGTGTCTGGCTGCCTCCCTGCCCATCTCTGTCAGGTTAATAAGAGAAGAACGGAAGAGAGGAATTAAATGCAGCCACTGAACTATATTTAATTTGCACCGTATCCTGGAGCCAAAGAGCAGGTTTAACAGAGGCTCTTATCAGCCTGTGGAAGGGCTGAGCTCTTTATCTGGTGGTTATTTCGCTGCCTTATCCTGCAGTCCCAAATAGCTGAGCACAGGCACATAGGCACCTGGAGCCTGAGGCTCTGTCCCCTTGGGCTTTTCTCCTCTTGGGGGTCGGTGTTTCACTGCATGCCCCATCCTGAGCCCCTGAGGTCAGCCGTGGTGTGGGAGCATCTCCACTACCTGGGTCATCCTATGCCGCTTGGAGCAGTTCCCTTGATGAAACGAGTCCTTTCCACTTTCTGCCTGAGCCGGGAGGGAAGCAGAGGGCTCAGAAGCATGCAGTTTCAGAAAGCATTTCTCAGAAACATTCGGGTTTTCACCAATACTGGTGCATCTCCAGAAGCCACTGTGATGCTGTGAGACCCAAACTGGGCTATTTCTTTGCATGTTTTGATGAACTGAGATGCTCTTCCCCTCGGGCCCGGGTGTCCAGTGATTCCAGGACTTCCATTATTTGGTGTGACAGTGTGCCGGCTCCTGCGCCGGGGCCTGTCGCAGCCTTGCTGCAAATCATCCCTCACCTTGTCACCGCCGCGATGGCGATTTCACAGCTGGCAGCTTCAATCACCGCGGATTTGCGGCTCGCACTCCCTCGCCCCCTCCCTCTGCCCTGTGATGGCTTAGAAACAGTAGGAAGAGTCCCTTCCTGGCTGGAAGAAGTTGGAATGTGATGAACACAGGGGTGCAGTGCCAAGTTGGCATCCTTGATGTGCTGCGAGGCCTCCCAGCTGTGGGTGATGCTGGGACCAGGAAGCCACGTGGGTTGTGTAAGATTGTAGAATTCTGGAATGGTTTGGTTTGGAACGGACCTTAAAGATCGTCTTGTTCCACCCCCTGACATGGGTTGGGACACCTTCCACTAGATAGGTTGCTCCAAGCCCTGTCCAACCTGGCCTTGAACACTTCCAGGCCTGGGGCAGCCACAGCTTCTCTGGGCAACTTGTGCCAGGGCCTCACCACCCTCACAGGGAAGAATTTCTTCCCAATATCCCATCTAACACTGCCTTCTGTCAGTGTGAAGCCATTCCCCCTTGTCTTGTCACTCTAGACCCCTGTCCAAAACCCCTTTCCAGCTCTCTTGGAACCCGTTTAGGCGCTGGAAGGAGATGAAACTTATGTTCCACGAGCTATTGCAGGTGCCGCGAGGGGCAGTGTGGGTGACAAGCCCTGGCAGGCACAGGGAGCACTGGGTGGGGGCAGCTTTAGCAGACACCCTGCTCGTGGTTTTGGGTGCCGTGTCGGGGTGCAGGCACTAACCCACTGCCACCCGTGCAGGAGCAGCAGCTGGCAGAGCTGGCAGAGGTGCGGCAGGTGCTGCAGGCTGATCTGGGCACCTCCATCCGACGCATCGCAGACCTGCAGGTGGCCCTGGAGGAGCTGCGGTCCAGCGACGAGAGTGATGCTGAGAGGTGAGGAATGGGGGCCTGTGGGAGGCTGTGGGGGCTGTGGGAGGGCTGTGGGGGCTGCAGAGGAGCAGGCTCAGCTCCTGTGTGGTGAGGAAGGATGCTGTGCTGGCCAATGCCAGGGCAGCTGTAACTGCATATTGTTGTCCTCATGTGTTTTTGCTGCAGCAGCACACATGTATGAACAAAGGACTTGGTGTTAATGGAAGGTTTAATGAAAAGGTTTCACCGTTGAAATCATCCTGTGTGGCCCAGCTTAAACTGAGCAGAAAGGGTGGGAAAAGCCCCATTTGCAGTGTGTGTCCCATTCCTGGAAGTAATGGGTGCAGTAATGGGTGCCCCAGTGCTGGGTTCATCGAGTGAAAATCCTACTTTTATGAGCCACAAGAGCTGGAGGAGCCAATGGAACTGGGTGATTGGGTAGAGGATTTCACTAGCAAAAAAATGAGGAAAAAATTCCAGTGCATTTTTCAGGTGTTATTTCTACAGCCCTCCAATTTTCCCCTCTGCTACATGTCTAAAGAAGCATTGTGACAAATGGAGACAAAACAGATAAATGAGTTAAAAAAAATTAAGAGCAGAGGTGTGCTTGTCAGCACACCGTGAAAGGAGATTTGCTCTGTGTAGTGATTAAACCAGGGAAGGGTGAGATAGAAACCGTGAGCTCAGACACTCTCTCCTTCTCAAAAGAAAAGTGATTTCCAATGCAGCCGATGCACCAGCCAGAGGTGAGAAGTGCTTCCCAGCGGGAATGGCAGCGGCTGCAGGAGGAGCTGTGTGTTATGTGTTGGAGTGTTCTGCTCTCTGCCCTTTGCCCTGGGGTCCTGGCTCAGCCAGGGCTGACCCGTGCAGGGAGCAGCGAGGGCTCTCCAGCCGTTCTGCCCATGCCCTGGTCTCTGTGGCACCGCTGCTCTGGCTGTTTTGGGGGTGTTTGCTGGCTCATGCAAACCCCTGCTCTGGTCATACCAACTGCCAGAGCAGCAAGTTCTGATAGAGTCAGTTTTTTCCCCTCCTCAGCCTTGTATGGTGGCTTTGGGGAGGCCCCCTGAGCCATTGTTCTCCTGTTGTCCCTTGCAGTGTTCAGACGGCACGGGAGTCGCTGTGCTCCAGGAGAGAGACGTGAGTGAGCCCGGGGAGCTGCTGCTGACAGGCAGGAGCCTGTGCCAGCTTCTGCCATGGGTTATGGATTACTGACTGCTGCAGGGATGGGTTACAGACCACTGGCTGTTGCAGCCTGCGTGGACAGGGGTCACAGTGACATCCAGATATCTGATGTGTGCCCCATGCCCATTGACCCGCTCCCTTTCCCTTTGAGCTCTGTCTCTTATCCCAGTGGGATGCTCTCACTCCTCTAAGCTGGTGCCTTCCCACCTGTGCCTGCAGATCTAATGGGGTCTCTCCTCTCTCCACAGGGATGCCTGCTCTAGTGTTGGCTCCACACTCAGTCTGGAACCTGCAGAGAGCGTCAGGTCCTGGCCAAGTTCATCCACGGGCTGGACATCCCTGGCAGGTACCAGCGTGGCCGGGAGCATTTCGGCACAGTCCATTGGCAGCCGCAGCACCCAGAGCCTGAGGTAAGGGACCCGTGTGCATGGGGGATGTTGCAGATGCACTTTCACTGGGCTCCTTCAGGATGTGCAGAACCAGAGCTTGGGGTTGTGGCGGGACCTGTGGAGTTTGAGGTCAAAACATCAAATCAAGGAAGGCAGTCACTGCCACACCAGGATCAGTGAAACACCAGATGAAAGTCACTACATCAAAAACATGCTCCAAGCGGTATAACATCCCTTGATGTATTCTCTGGAGATAATTTAAAGAGGCGATGCAGCCTATTTGAGGATTTGTATGCCATATGCTCGCCGTTCCTGGCTGAGGAAGTGGGATGCGTTTCTACAGTTCTAATATCAGATATGTTAATTTTTGATGGTGATGCTCATAGGCTGTGAGGGAACTGGAGAGGGGCCCAAGCACTCACACAGCCCAGCTGCCCCCACTTGGCTCCAGGGGAGATACCTCAGGGTGCCTGGGCTCAGTAGGTGCTCACCTGTCCAGCCCAAATTGGTGCCCATCAGAGGAACACCCCTACCCACACACAAACCCCATTTTACAGCCATCCCCAGCACCACCGAGTCACAGAGAAACTGGTTCTTTTTGGTTCATGTGTGAAGCAATTGCACAAGTTGAGTTTTGAAAGGCCACGTGAATCAGGGTCTGGGGGTTGTGTCATGGAGGGAGATGGAGGGGATGGAAGAGGGTGTCATCCCCTTGGAGGCTTGGGAGGGCAGAGGTGGAGCAGGGATGGAGCTTTGAACCCTGGGGCAGGGAGCAGAGCAGGGCTTGTATGGATCCAGAAAGCATTATCCCTGAGAGTATCACCTCCCTGTAGGGAAGGTGGGGAAGGTGCCGACCATCTGAATTTGGGGTGGGCAGGGCTGGCAGTGCCCCCCTTTGCAGCCCCTGTAGTGCCCTGCCTGCAGGCTGGAACTACTCCTGCCTGCAGCCCGTGGTTCGGGGTCTCTCTGATTCACTGCTTTCCCAGGGGTGGTGTACTGGGACATACATCACTGTTTTCCCAGCTTTTGCCCCCATAACCAGGGCAGGTGCCAGGCTGAGACTGGGCACAGCTCACTGCAGCTCCCACCTGCTCCCTGCTCATGTTCAGGTCCGTAGGTAGATTCTCCAAGCTGACACAGTTTGGTCAGGATTGCAGAGTGCAATTTTGTTAGTATTAATCTCCCTGCTCTGATTCTGGTGAGATCTGTCCCTGTGGCACCCACAGGCCTTGTACAGGGGAATCACTATTGTCAGAATTAACATTCTGAAGAGCAAGTCCCCCTGCAGGAAACACCTTGGGTGAGTTGGAGCAGTTTGGAGCGGTACAAAGGCAGAGTTTAAGAGCATTTGGGTAGGGCAAGGACCTGCAGGGAGATCACAGAATGATGATCTTGGAGGTCTTTTCCAACCTGAATGATTCTGAGATTCTGGGACTCTGTGAGAGACTGGGCTGCTTATGGCCATTGTGAAAGACAAATTGTCCTCAGCCCTGGTCACAGTGTGACCGTCGTCCTCGGTGCTGGGGGTCGTGAAGGGGCACATTGCAAATCCTGGTGTGGGGGCTGTGTTTGTCTTCAGCTAATCTAAGATGGAAATAGGAGCGAGGGTGTATGAAGTGCAAACAAACAGAGGACGAGACTGGTAAGGTAATAAAAATGAGATCAGGGAAATGAGCTCTTCTTATTAAGATTCCTTTGTCTTACACAAGCACCCAGTAATGAAAAATGAGTCTTGCTCTCGTTGGCTGCTCAGCACTACATCTGGGGTGTTTGCTGAACAAACAGCTGCCAAGAGCCAGAGGAGAGCGTGGAGGCTGCTACCGCCCATGTGGTTGCAGGAAGGAGAACTTTGATTAACAGAACCTTTAATTCTCTGCTTTTTAAATGCTTGTACAGAACGCTGTCCAGCAGACCTAAGCCTCCATAAATATGACACGGTGCAGGGTTGGAATAAATATAATTTTTTTTTATTAAAAAGCCAGTTTAAATCTTTATGTATTTATTCTGCCCCTTTCCAGGCAAGTCAGGGTTGTGCTGCGATAGTGGGGTTATCCAGAGATGCAGGGAGGGAGTGAATCCACAGCCCAGGGCTCTGCTTCTCCACCCATGGCACTGTGGCATCCACAGCCCTGGCATCACCCCAGCATCACCCTGACATAACCCTGGCATCTCTTCCCGTCCCGCCTTAGTTCACAGAACCAGGAATCCTTGTCCCAAGGCTGCTGGGGATCCGACACATTTATTTTTAAGCACGATTGTGTCAAAAGCAAATCATTACATGGGAAAGTGGGAGCTCTTCTGTAGATGATGGTGTGACAAGAAAATCCTTTTCTGACAGAAATTAGGCCAGTGAATCTTCCCTCTTGAAATGGGGTTGTCTTGGCTTTATTTATGAGCTCCTAGGAAAAGCAGCTGAGCCACACTTTCAGCCCTGGTCATGTGTTGCAAAGCATGCGTGGATTTTATTGTATAAATTATTTCAACTAACGTAATTGTAATCATGTTAATTGCTCTGTAATCGTCGCTAATTATTGTTGTATGTCATTTGCTGTGGTGTGAATGGTGTATTGCAGAGCTTGGTTGGCTTACAGACGCCTTCTGAGTTCGGCGTCCGGCCCTGATTTTACCTTTGCCTGGGAAAATCATCTTCCCTGAGGATGATGGAGGAGCAGGGCTCTGCTCAGGGCTGGAGCAGTCTCATGGTCCTGCAGCATCACCCTCCTCCAGGACTTCCCAGGTCATTCCGAGCCCTGGGAATTATTGCTGGCACATCTGCCATTCACCAGGGATTTTATGGATGAGCAGAGGATGCCACAAAATGGGATAGGATTGTTTCGCTCTTGTGCCCTGCCTTGTGAGGAGGATGAGGATGATGAAGACTAGGCATGATTCTGGCATGATGTTTTTTGGTAACCATCAGGGCTAAAGAAATGAATCACAGAATGATTTGGGTTCAAAGGGACCTTGAACACCATCCCATTCCACCCCTCCTTGGACCCCGGGGCTGTGGGGCCTTGGCAACCAGGCTCATGCCAGATGTGGAAGCTGAAACTGTCCCACCTCTGCAGCTTTCACTCCATTTCAGGCCCTAAAGATTTTCATAAAAATAGTAACTGTCCATCATGCTGAACAGGACAATAGATAGTGATGTGTAACTGTCCATGTTCACAGCTCATTAGCACTTCTCTCTTTTATCTCAGCCTTAAAACCCAAATAAAAACACTTATACTGGTGTTTAAATTACGAAAGCTGCTCATGCAGCACCCAGGTTACAATATTATTTGGAAACATGCAGAGTGACTGGAGCAATTTTTGTACAATTTCTCATGGAAGGATTATACCAGCTATTTAACTGCAATGCAATTTAGGATCCTAAATACCCGCATTTTCGAAATGTCTCAAACTATTCATCGGCAGTGCGGGGTGGCCCTGGAAGGTGCAGGGATTCAGGGGGATTAAATCCCTGGTTAATCCATTTTGTGTTGAATAATCAAATGGTTTGGACTGGTTTAATGAGCAGGGAATGGTGGTGGGTGCCAGGGCAGGTGGGCACCTCTGTGCCCCAGGCTGTACTGGTGGGTGCAGGGAACCTGGAGCTGCTCCATTCCCCCTTCCCTTCTGCCATCACGTTTCCCAGCCGTGGAGTTTGTCTTCAGCCCATGTCAGAATGTAAATTATTTCACGGGTCAGCAGAGCCTAGTCCGAGTGCATCCCACGCACTGCCTGGATTATCCGCTCTCCCCCCATTCCCATGGCAACACCAACATTCCCGGGGCAGGATGCTTCATTACCAGCGATGTACAGCTTGACCGCTGCTCCCGCACCTCGGAGGCTGCTGATCTCCCAGAGCTGGGTTTGTTATTTGGGTTCTACTACTTTACTTTGCCTTTTCTCTCTTTTTCCCTCCTCCTTTTTTTTCCTCAAATTCACATCCCAGCAGACTTCCCACTCAGGCCAGTCCTGGGTTCCCCTTGACTGAGCAATGCTGGGGTACCTGAGAGTGGGGATACGGCACTGAGGTGCTGGCAGTTGCCAGCAAACAAATGTAGGTTCTTGGAGAGTGTCATAAAGTGTCCCATCAGGGGCTTAGTGTCACCAGTGACCCCCAGCCCATGGGTGACTGCAGAACCTCCCCATCTCTGTGCATCAGCTGCATGAGGACAGGGACAGGCTACAGAGAAACTCAAGTGGGGTGACCAGTGTGGCTCCTCAGGGGTGAATGGAGGTGGATCTCATGTGGTTCCTTTATCAGCCCTTGTCTTGGGGTGAGGTCCCAGCCCCACACATCATGTTTGGCCATCACCCCTCGCTTGATGTGCAGCCCCTGCCCGGGTGTTACTGGGCTCTTGCAGTTCAGAACTCCTTGAGCAGCAGCCTGGGTGAAACATGTCCCGCAATAACATTAAGATGCGTATGGGGTGCACCACAAGCTGGTTTCATAAAATTTTAGTGAATAATCTTTGGCTTTGACAGAAATAAAATAAATCCTACATATTGCTATAATCTGTCAAGGAAAAGGATATTTGGAGGTAAGTGTTGGCTTGGCAGAGCTGAAGCCAGGCACTCCACACACTCTACGCTGGGGATTATCTGGGCTGGCTGACCTGGAGTTATTTAAGATAAAATCCTTGACTGCTGCCCAATGCTGGACTCCCATGCCAATACTGGCTTTTTGCTGCTCGGCCTTGTCCTTGCTGAATGACATTCCGGTCACTGGTAATTCCACAGACTAAACTAACACCAATTTTTGTTGTTTAGGGTGAGCAGAGATGCCAAGGACCCAGCGCTGAGCCTTCCTGTGTCTTCCCGGAGCACTGCCAGGCCCAGCGATGCTGCGGATCCGGGGAGGGTGGCAAGTCCCCTGCTCGGGGCTAGAAGACGGGAATATGGAAAACCTGCAGCAGATGATGAGGAGCAGGAAAGCCCGAAAAAGTCAGTGGATAGGATAGGAGAGACGTCCCCGTCGGTGCTGCAACGGGGGAGCTCCCCTGCCCCGGACGGAAGGTTCCCCAGCGCGCTCTCTCCTACGGCACCCAGGAGGAGGAAGCTCTCCGTGGCATCGGGGCCGCTGCCCAGCTCGTCGGCAGCTCTCTCCGAGTATGTGGAGGAGCTGCGGCGGCAGCGGGGAGCGGAGCGGGAGCCGGGGCACCCGGCCCTGGGGGAAACCTCTCCCCTGCCCATTTACCGCACCACTGGCGCCGCGGCCCTGCGGCGCTGCAGGGCTGTCCCAGCGGCGGAGGATGCCCTGGGCAAGCTAGACGGGAATCAGGTAGGGGAAGGTGAAGGAGCAAGCGCCAGCCTCCCGCGCTCCTCCAGCCTGCGGAGCATGGCCTCGGAGCCGGCCGAGCCCTCACGCTCCCCAGCTCTGAAAAGGGCATTCAAGTTCGGCTCCTACGACTCCCTCCTGCAATCCCTGGACAGCTCCGGCCGCCGGCCGAGCTCTCCAGCTGCCGGGATGGAGGGGCCGGGCACGCTGCGGACGAGCTCCTGGAGGAGCTGCCTGGAGCCGTCGCTGGAGGATGTGGAGTTGGAAAGGGGCTCCGGGGGAGTTCTGAGCTCCCTGTCGAGTGACGGGCTGGGAGAGGGGAAGGGGAGCGACCCCTTCAGCTGGCGAATACCCACCCTCAACTACGAGAGGAGAACCAAGGTCGACTTTGACGACTTCCTCCCGGCCATTCGCAAATCCCGTTCCACGAGCAGCCTGGCCAAGTCCAAGAGGGACAGAAGGGACGGCCACCGGCCCCTCACCGTCCGCTTCGAGGATGAGGCCATAGCGGGCAGTTTGGAGTCCTCTGAGACCAAGGGCACAGCCAAACGCAGCCCGGCCCCTCGGGAAGACCCTGGAGATCCCTCTGACTCCTCCTCATCCTCTGGTTCCCTCCTCTCCTCCCGGAGTGCCGACAGCATCAAGCGTCGGCCGCAGCCCCAGAGAGGGGATGGGGAGGGGTCCAGTGGCAAAGACATCACCCAGGGCAGCGGGACAAGCCACCGCGCCGAGGCTGAAGGAAAGGAAGACGATGTCAGCAGCATCATGAAGAAGTACCTGGGTAAAGACTAAGGTAACTGTGCTGAGCCACTGCCTGGCACTAGCTCAGGGCAGTGGGGACAGGTTTGGGCTGTTGGCCCCGAGCTGCTGCCCCTCCTCAGTGTCTGCACTGATGTGGGGGAGTGCGTGGAGACAGGGTCCCAATGCTCCTCCCAGCATATCAGAGCATCTCAGGCCATGGGAGGCTTCAGCCTCGCTGCCAGGATGTCCCATGGGGTGTGTGGCACTGGGACTGGCCACCCCTTGCCCACTCTTTGGCACCTTCAGAGCTGCAAGGGGGAGGACAATGGGGATACTGCCAGAGCCAGAGCCAACCCCAAGAGCTGGTCACAGCACCATCCCTGAATCCACAGGGGTTTTCCAAAATTAGCATCCCTCAGCTCCCACACCACCACCCAGCAGACACATCCCCCAAGCCCCCCAAGCCCTCACTTCTCTGGGACCCAACCTTGTTTGGATAATTAGAAATCAGGTTGGGCTGGATGCTGGAGGTTCCCTCTCCAGAGGACTGGGCTCATGCCTGGTGCAGACATACTTTCCCCCAGTTATCAACAGCCTCTGACACCTACTTGGATGCCATTTCTGTATTGCAGCTGACACTTGGAGAATTAGGATTTATTGCTGCAATCCAGGTTTGAAAGTGAAGTCCCTAATGAATGCGCCACAACTGTAATTAAGTGTTTAAAATAGATTAGAAAAACATTTTGTAAAACCATTGCCTTTAGACTAACTTATTGGATGTCAAGCTGTGACCAAATTGACTAAGCCAACACACGAAGAGAGCGTGTGTTAATAAAACATTTCTTTCCAGGAAGCTCATTTGCATAATGCAACGTCCCACTTTCTCCAGAATTTGTTTTGATAAAGCGCAGCAGCCGAACCCCAAAGCCGCAGCGACGAGGAGCCACGTCAGGCAGATGGCTTCCCTGCTCCTGGTAGGACACACCTCATGTGAGCAGCGACTGCAAAGGGCTCCCTGAAAGTCATGGGATGGTTTTACGAACTTTTTTGGTTTTGGACATACTGTGGTTTCCTTATGCTCCTGCCCCATTTCCCAGTGCCTCAGCTTTGCTCAGGGCCAGCCATGGGGACAAGAGACTTTCCTGTTCTCCTGCAGTTGTTTGACTCAGGAGTTGGTGCTTTAATTAAAACCCAGTGGCTGCCACAGATGCTGAGGATGTGCCATGGCCAGGGAAAGGCCACGCTGACAAGAGCTGGAGGAACACCAAACCCCGTCTTTTTAACCCAGAGATGCAGCTCAGGTGTCTCATTCCACAGCACTACTCAAAAATCATCCCAATGGCCAAAGGTCATACTGTTCAGTCTTGGTGTGACACCAGTAAAAGGGGAGCTCTGAAGCTTTTATAATTCCTTTGGTATTTGAAGATGGATCCATATAAGCTTCCATGGCTCCTGCCCGTTTGTGACATCCAGGCACATCCCAGTGACACATGAGGCAGCACTGCAGCGGGTGGGGCAGTGGGCGGCTCTATTTGATGTCTGCTTAGTTTTTACACAATAAAATATTTGCTTCTTTGACACACAGGTCACTTCTTGTCATTCCTTTCCCTGCAGTGGGAGCGGGTCTGTGGAGGTGGTGCAGAGCCAAGCCTGTCTCTCTGCATATGTGAAAAGCTCATATCTCAGCCTCAGCCTAGAAGAGATCCAAATTTACTCACTGGTCACAGGTTTGGGGCAAAATGGTACAGGTCCACGTGCAAACTTCTCCTTTCCATCAGGGATTTCTAAGTCATCTGCTAGACTGTGAAATTTGCACCAGTTTGCACAACCTCGCTGGCCCCTCCGAGGTGGCCACGGGCAGCGGGGGCTTGAAAGGCCAATTGGTCACTATTCAGCATTTTGTTTTTCCTCTCGGGTTCTTCACATTCGTGTCTAATTTAAAGCGAAGCCTTGCAGCAAGCAGCATTTCCCTTGTCAGCGATGGATGCGGAGCCTGGGGCTGAGGGCTCACATCAGCACTTTGCTCGGCCGCCCGTCAGCAATTCCCGGCAATCCCTCGGTCCCAGCGGCTCCGCAGGGCCGGCAGCCTGGCAGGAGGCAGCTCCGCTCAGAGTGACATTCCCTGTGCTTCCAGGTGTCCCTCTTGCAATGCGTGACTCATGCAAGAAGGCAGCAAATGAAGAAATTACCTCTAACTAGTTTAAAATCGGTCTTTCTAATGATTCTGCTATTTCTGAAACCAAAAGGTAAGTGCTTTTCTCTTTGCAGTGAATCTTGCTCTCCAGAGGGATTTCGTAGAACCATAGATTCTTGGAATGGTTTGGGTTGGAAAGAAAGCTTAAAGATCATCTTGTTCCACCCCCTGCTATGGGCTGGGAAACCTTCCTGTAGCCCAGGTTACTCCAAGCCCCATCCAACCTGGCCTGGAACACTTCCAGGGATGAGGCAGCCACGGCTTCTCTGGACAACCCCTGTCAGGGCCTCATCACCCTCACAGGGAAGAATTTCTTCCCAATATTTCATCTAACCCTGTCCTTTATCAGTGGGAAGCCATTGTCCCTTGTTCTGTCACCCAGACCCTTGTATGAAGTCCCTCTCCAGCTTTCTTGGAGCACTTTTAGCCACTGGAAGGGGCTCTAAGGTCTCCCTGGAGCCTTCTCTTCTCCAGGTGAATATCTCCAGCTTTCCCAGCCTGTTTTCAGACCAGAGGGGTTCCAGCCTTTGGAGCATCTCTGTGACCTACTCTGGACTCACTCCAGCACCTCCATATCCTTCCTGTGCTGGGGACCACAGAGCTGGAAGCAGCACTGCAGGAGGGTCTCACCTGAGCAGAACAGAGGGGCAGAATCAGACCTGCTGCCCACATGGATGGGGGTGCAGCCTGATGGAGAAAAAATTTCAGTGAGGTGGAATGTCAGGATGCTGTGGCCTGGATAAGCTGCTCCTTTGGCATGGGGGGACAGGGAGGCAGAGAGTCTCTGTCCCATGGGATAGACGTAAAATATGGGATATGGGGCAGTACGATGCCAAGCAGGACATGGATCAGGAGTGAAGACAGATGGGCTATCAGGAAGAGTATTGGAACACAGCTTCCTCCTACAGCAAAACAACTCTACAATACAAGGTAATGGGATCCCCAGCTCACCCAGAGCCAGCTGGTGGCACCTGAGGGGAGGGACACCAGTGGCACCTGGAGGAGGGACACCCTGAAGGACACCCAGTACCAGGAGCATCATACCCACCTTTGGCCTCTCAAGTCCAGCCTACAACTCCTTCTGGATGAGGAGTCAGTTTGCAGCTCATTTTTAATCTAATCTCAAAACACAACATAAATTGCTCGTTGTTTGTGGCTGTAGCAAAATGATTCCTTTGACACCAAGCCTTTGATTTGGAATTAATATGGCAGTGGGTTTGCTGGAAATTAAGCTGTTCCTACTTCAACTTGCAGAAGAAAAGCAGATTTGTGTGTAATACGCTGACTTTTTTCTTTTTATTTTGCTTTGCAGGACACAAAGGAAATTGCTCTGTCACTTGGAATGGCTGTGCACATCCTTTAATGACAAACCCGGACAAAAGGATGCTTGGCCTGGAGTGTTTCAGGCTGAGTCCAGAGAATTGTTTGCCCTTGGAGCAGCCAGAGAGCAAAGCTCACGGATGGCAAGACCAAGCCATCCATCAGCGCTGGCCGATGGTAAATACGGAGCGTGCATGGCATGGGGGTCAGAGATCCTGTTCCCTGCTCCCCCCCCGACTGTTCAGGAGACACAAAACTGATGGCTGAGTCAGCTGAGTGCAGCACCACGGTGGTTTATAACCTGGAGTGGGAGGACAGGAGTCATTCCCTTTGTCCCTGTGTTTTAGCCACATTCGCTGCCTTTCAGCACAAGAGCTTTACCCTTTGCTCCTGTGAGGGATGGAGCCCACAGGGAGGGAAGTGTGGAGACTGCATGTGACCCTTGGAGAAGGGCTGGCCCAGAGCCTGCCAGCCAGAATCCTTCATGTGAGTGCACCTCAGAGCTGGGATTAGCCAGGAATGTGAGGATAAACCCCCTGCACCCCTGTGCCCACAGCAACCGGCAGCGCCGTCCCTCCCTGAGGAAGGCAGACCCTGGCAAAGGGAAATGTCTCCACGTCAGATGGAAAAGCCCTGAGCAACAAGACTGCCAAGTTTCTAATTAGCTTAATTGAAGTGTGCTCTTTTCTTCCAATGGATGTGCCTGCGGAAAGCCTTCCTCAGAGGAGCAATCTCTGTAAGAGCTCCTTCTCTGCACGATGCTCATCACTCAGGATTGAAAGTGTCTGTCCAGAGCTGTCCTGCAGCGCTTATGAAGCCAGGGTCAGCTGCTTTCCTGCTGGCAGAGCTTCCTTTGGTGCGTCACATCCGTCACTGATAGAGCATTCAGCGGCAGCGCAGGCGAGCTGGGCAGGCTCAGGTGCAATGCCTGGTCCCTGCTGTGGGGAGTACCAGTGCTGGACACCCCCCAGGCTCCCCATCCCTGAACACAACACCTTTGCAGGAGCTGCATGCCGGGGAGTCATAGAATATCCTGAGTTAGAAAGACCCACAAGGATCATCAATCTCACCCCCGTCCCTGCACAGGACACACCAAGAATTCCACTGTGTGCCTGAAATGCTCTGTGATCCCCTCCAGTGCTCTCAGGGCAGTCAGGGAGCTCCATTCATTACAATTCCAAGGTTATTAGATGGATCTGTAAGCCTCTTTTCTAACAAATAAGCTGTTTTTCCCAGTGCCTGTATCTGTGAATGCTCAGCTTTGACTCCTAACTCTGCTCAGTGGGATGGGAAACACTGTTGCCCATCCTCACCTGGCAGAGCAGCTGGGGCTCTCCTGCAGGCTGGTGGCTCCAGCAGCAGGATTGGGGCGAGGGACCCCCCCCAGGCTGCACAGGGTTCAGCTCCTGCCTGCACTGACAGGATTCAATTTCATGGCAGTTGGATGCAGGGAGTTAATTCCCAGTTGCTGCTATGCACGGAGCCTCTCTGCCACTTAAATGTGTCCCTTCCAAAAGGGGGTTATAATTGAAATTAGTCTTCCTGCAGGCAGTTCAGCAGCCATGGAAGCCTCCTCCTTCTCTCTTCACTGTTTGCTGTTGTGGGTGGGCTCGTGCTCCGGCAGCTCCAACAGGGCCAAGCCCATACCCAGCACAGTGACCTTCAAATGGGTTGGAATGGAGAATTTGGTCTGTGAAGAGATGAGCCAAGTCTTTGGCATGGCATGGTGTGGCATGGCAGAGATGTGTAGAAAGTGAAAATTACCTGGATTTGCCAAAGTGGTACAGCCTTGGTCATCCTCCACCTCCCTGTGTGGATGGAGAGCAGGGATGGTGCCCCATGCTGTGCCAGACCAGTAAGGATGACCCCAAACCCCACGTCCCCACCAGGATCTGGACCCTACCCCTGCCCAGGTGTCCTCCCGCTGCCCAGAGCCGTGTCCATCCTGGTGTGGGACTGTCAAGAGGAAGGCAGGATGTGCTCCCTACCCAGCTCCCGCCTTTCTCCCCAGCTCAGGGCTGAGTGACTGTGGATTCAGGGCCATCTGTCAAACTGGGGCTTGGTTTTATCAGGCTGAGCTTTATCCTTACTGAAGTCACACCGGGATTCCTGTCTCAGTGCCAGCCAGCCCTCACTCTCCTGCCGTGCCGGTGACAGGCGCGTGCTGTGCTCCAGCGAGGCTCCTGGCAATCCCAGAGGAGCCCAGAATGCCCTGGATAATCTGCTGAATATTAACTACACCACACGCACACGTGCCATCACCTCACGCTCACTGAGGGGAAAAGTTCCTTGAAGTCAGGACGAGGAGTCAGAGGAAGAGCTGGTGTCTCTGGGCTGAGGCTCTGCTGGGCTCAGCTTAGGCTGGCACTGACCCCACAGCTCCTGGGTCCTGGAAAAGCGGGAATCCAAGCAGCAAATGAGCAGAGGATGTGGCGGGGCTGCAGAGCACAAATGAGGAGCCAAAGGTGGGGTTCAGTGACCCCCGCCCTTGTTGGGACCTGCCCAGAAGACTCTGCAGCAGCAGGGACAGGGCTGGCTCCACTCCTGACGCTTTTGGTGTCTCTCTCAACTCAAAACTATATGTATTTTATGCATTATATTTTATATATATCAACTATATTAAATTTATATGTGTGTAATATTATATATTTTGTATATCTCATAAATAAACTATTAGATACAAATATAATATGTTAGATACATATTATATATTTGAGCATTTAGATATTATATTGTATATTACAATATATTACCTTATGCATTATATGTTATGTGTTCTGTATTATATGTGTTATGTATTCTGTATTATATATGTTATGTATTCAGTATTATATTTATCTGATCTATGTTTATAGAGGAGTTTGCTATGTCATCGAATGACATTGTGCATTAGGGAAAAAACACTATAATTATCATCATTCCATTTTCTCCTTAGACTAAATGTACTTTTGCTTGAACTGTTATAATGGTTAATTTTTGGTTGTTATTTTTGAGTGCAGGCCCACACAGGCCTTTCCCACCTGTATCCAAGAGATCACTTTTACCACACACCCACTCATGGCCACCCTTGTCATTAAGCGAAATTGCTGCAAAATGAACCCAACGCAGCTGGATTTTGCTGGACAGCTAGTGATCCATCCTAGTAATTTGTATTGTGCTAAATAATTTATATAACATGAGAACTGAGAGCAGGAGACGGGCCCTCCTCCGCTCACTCGGGTGATGGAGAGGGAGCAGAGACACTGCTGGGGCATTAACCTCACACACTGACCATGGCTCTGGGTGAAAAGTGTTGTTTCTCCTCAATTCCAAGTCAAGCTGCTCATCTGAGTGATGAATTTCTCTGAACCAAAGTCCTGAAAGAACAGCAAGGGCTTAATTACAGTGAAAGGTCTTTGTACTCATGCAGCACATTGCAAACCAGCTGGGGAGAGGAGCTCCTACAATAGGAACCTTTTCAGAGCACTGTGCTGGCTCTGGGGCACCTGGGGCAGAGGGAGGGTTTTAAAGGGAAAAAAATACACCCAACAGAAGTCTGAGGCTCATTTGCATTCCCACTGCAGACTCCAGGCTGGCACTGCAACTCCAATCCACCCAGGCATCACTTCTAGCAAAAACCCCAAAGTGGGGCAAACTGGTGCTGCTGAAAATGCTCTTCCTAAGGAATATTAATATTTTCATCTTCTGGCCTGAGGGGCCAGGGCACAACGGTCGTGCCTTGGGAAAGGGGTCCCTTGGAGATGGCTCTGACCCTGTGCCTGCCACTCTGCTGCCACTTTTTGCTGATGTCTTAAAAATAGTTCAAGGCCTTGTGGTTTTTAAGGCAAAGGTTTGGTACCTGTCTATTTTAATTACTTTCCAACAGCACAGCCTTTGTCAGCTGCCATCCTACAGGATGCTTTGCCAGAGTTTCCCCGGAATAGTGGGATTCCACTGGGAGCTTGCATGCCCAGTGCTGTACAAACACACAGGATGCAGGACAGATGAATAGCCCTGGTGATCCAGGACTCCTTCACCAAGGAGAGGTGCAGTGAGGGGCAGAGGGGTTTGCTTTTGGGGTGCCCTGGACAGGTCACAGCCACCCACCTGCACCAGGACATGGTGGCTCAGCTGAGCACGGGGAGCGTGGGCAGGGATCCAGGGAAACAACTCCATGCTGGAAACGTGAACATGTGCTTTCTGGAAAGTGCCAAGAAAGCAACATTTGGAGGTTAAGAAATGGCAGAAAACAGACAGATTTTTTTCGTGTGAAATTCGGTGAAATGATGACTGTGAAGTTTCGTGGAGCACAAGCTGTGCAGCTGGGAAAATTAATTAATATTTGCTAAGGGCTTTGGGCTCCTCAGTGGAAGGTGTCAGTGGCACCACCGAGATGGGTGACCGATGACAACGCAGCAGTGAAGGGGACTGTGGGCTCTGCCATGAGCCCCCTCACCCCCGTGGGCAGTTTGGAGGGTGGTGGGCAGGGCTGGTGGTGCAGCCCAGGTTTGTGAGGAGGCACATCCAGTACAGACCTGCAGGGCTCTGTGTTCAGGTCCCTGATCCCTGATGAACCACAGTGAGATGGTAGTAACCCCCTCCCCTGCCCCAGAGCAGGCCCAGGGGGCCCAGCTTTGTACCCTTCCAACATCTTTGCATTGGTTTTGAGCCAGAAACACCCCGCAAATTAAATTATTTATTCCTATGAAATGTGCTTACAACTGCAGAAGGAATTCACTTAATTGAGAGTGCAGCCAGCATTTTAATAAAACTATAGAAGGGTGAAACATGAATAAACAGAAAAAGTGTTTAATCTTGGCGCAATCACTTGATGTTAGTGAGAGCATTTAGCTTCCAATATAGCAAAGCAAATAATACCAAGATCCCACGAGCAAAGAGATATTTTTATCCTTTTGCACAAGCCCTGGGTTTAAATTTGACATTCTAATTGTGAATTATGGTAGTCCATTACCATAGCTACAGGAGGCTCTGACCAGCCAGTGGATCGCATTACTAATTGTGTCACAGGTTGGATGTGGTGGCAGCAATCCCTTGGGACTGCTGTGCCCTGGGTGACACCACCGAGCTGGCATCACAGCACGTGGCACTGTGGGCACAGCGTGGGTGTAAGGTCAACATGGAAAACAGCCTGTGCTTGTGTTTAAGACACTCAGAGCACAGGAGACGTGACAAACACGGCTAAAAAAGGGGGGGCTCATGGCCAAAATCCCCAGGGATTTTGGGCACGTTATGAGCATTAACAGCAGCTGAACAGGGGTAACCACTTTGGCTTTGCAGGTCCGGGTCCTCCCACTGCTCTGGAGGGCTCAGAAAAGTGTTACAGGACAATTTTGGGCTCCTGTTGCTGGGCTTAGCTTAAATTCCTGTCTGGGATAAAGCTGTGGGAAAGGAGCTGCTTTGGCCTTGGGGCTTGCACAGAGTCCATGGGATCTGCTCTGGTGGCAGCGCTCAGCACCTCTGCAAAACCAGCATGATCCCCTGTCCCACATCCTCCTCTGCTGAACATCCTTCCAATACCATCACCAGCACCCAGGCTCCCTGTGTGATGGAACGAGGCAGCAAGAGTTTGGGAACCTCTCAAGCCTGGGATTCAAACTCTCTGCTTAACAGCCTGGTCTCCAAAAAAAGCATTTGTATGGTGTACTGTAACCAAGGAGACTGGAAACTCAGGGAAAGGCCAGTCCCGCTTATCAGGGGCTTCTCTTCATCTCTGCTGGTGCACAGGATTGTGCTCGGTTTAATAAAGAGGTTGAAAACGTGTCTCCCTTTGCAGGGAGAGACAATTCTTCCCAAGGCACAGACATCTCAGCTGGCATCTACCGACAGGAAAAATGGGCAGCTTAGAAATCCATGCAGCCAGAAGCTGGAATTCTCTGCGTTTCTCCAGGCATCAAACTTACATCTGAATTGCAGAAATTACCGGGCAGTTTCCAAGCCATCACGAGCTGGAATCGTACCCAGGAAGACTCCTTTTGCCAGCTGGGGGGGGGTGGTTTGGGGGGCTGCACCCACATGCTCTGTCTGAGAGACCTTTCAGCTGCATCCAGAAGACATGGAGACAGAGATCACTGGGAAAACCCCAGAGGATGCTGCACTTGTAGTTCCCAGGGTCCCACGGCAAGGTGCTGCTCCTTCCATCCACAGAACAGAGCATTAATACATTCCTGACTATTTCAGAGCCTGTTCTGGGGAGGAAAGCCATTATTTAAACATTAATTCCTTGTGTGGGCTCTCCTGCAATAAAGCAGAAGTGCGGAGGTGTTGAAGGAATTACGTTTTTATTTAATCACAGAATAATTACAGGACCAGAGCTCTACGGAGTGGCTGTGATTGAGTTCCCAGCTCAGCCCCAGCTCATGGGAAGGGCCAAACCATCTGACACCAAACATACAATAACAACCTCACGTCAGGCATGGCCACTGCAATGGTGCAACTGCTGGAGGACTGTTGGTGTGCCATAGAAATGTAAATAAATAAATAAATAAATAAATATATATATATATATATATATATACACACGCACATATATGTATAGTGTCCTGCAAGGAGAGTCCCAGCTCAGGCAGGCCTCTGTTTCCAGGGTGGTTTTGTACAGAGAGCTGCAGCCCTATCACCCAAAGCAGGGACACATCCAGACCACTCTCCAACTCCAAATTTTATACAGGCACCATTTACCAAAAGCAAATTAATTGCCCTGAGGATGGCAAGTGCAAAAGCAGGGACAATGGCAGGACAAGTGGTCCTGGCTTCACTGGGAATAAGGATATGCAGGGAAATGCCTCTTCTCCCTGTTCCACAGCCATGAGTTGAACCTGGTTTTTGCTTTGAAATTTCCACCAGTTTCATCAAAACACTGATTTTAAGGCAGAACTGCAGGGTCTGGGCTGACCTTCGAGCATGGGCAGTAAATTCCTCCAGTCATCTGTGTTCAAGTAAAGCTTCTTCTCGGAAAAAACATCCTCAGTCTGAAAACTTCAAGAGACTGAGAAAGCATCACTTCCCCTTGATAATTCGTTCCAGTGGTTAATTACCTCACTATTAGAAATGTGTCTTTTGTTCTAATTTAAATGTGTCTGGCTCCAGCTTCCAGTCATCAGCTCTGGAGTGCTTTCCTTGTTGGATTAAAGGGCCCTTTCAGTGCCTGTTGTATCTCAGGATGGATTTTGCGCAGTGGATTCAAGGCACCTCTGGATCCTCCTTTTGCTAAACTCCAGGGACTGCTGTCCCCCCTCACCTCTCAGAGGTGTTTTTCCAGTCCTCAAAGAATTTTCTTACCTCTTTTATTTGCCGCCTCTTGTTTGCCAAACCCCTCTTTAATTAACCACAGATCCCTGACCTGGAGTATTTCACTTGGTCACACAGGTATGTCAGGACCATGTCAGGACCATGACAACTCCCCTAACCCCCCACCTGACCTACAGCTGTGCTGGGACTGTTCCCTCCAGCCTTGGAAGGTCCCCCACTGCACAGCCCTAAGATTACCCATTGAGCTGCTTTTTTTCCTACAGACTCCAAATTATTTTCACATTTGATGTTTTCTGGGACACAGCCTCCCATTTTGTGAGCATGACCTATATTTCCTGTCTCTAGATCGCGACATCGCCTTGGATTTGATCAAAATCTATTTTTTCTTGGATGGCACTTGATTTACCAAGGAATCCAGATCCCACTGCTCCCGTGGGACACCAGCAGTCCCAGCAAACGGGGCTCTTCACCCAAACCTTGCAGGAAGGGAACCGTGTCTGAGAGCTTGAGGTGTTTCTTAATCCCAGAGAAGTGCCCTCGGCACTGGCACCAGCATCGAGCCTTCAGCTCCTGGGCACCACTGTCAGTACTAATAGGTTTAACATCGGGCCCTGTGGCTTAAGCTCCTTAGTAGGAGTAATGCTAGGTTTGTGGGGAGATTAGGGCAATGCTCCTGCTTGGGGATCCCCATTCCCATCCCTGGCAGCCCAGGAAGCACCGGGGGAACTCCCTGCTCTGCTCGGTCCTTGCAACTCTCCCGTCACTGCTGGCACGGCCATCCCACCAGCACAAACCAGCAGCGTGTGAGGGGTGGCCAAGGAAAGTGGGGGATGACAGTGCACACCCAGAGCTCTGGCTTGGCAACCAGACCCCAGGCAATCTCCCAGCCCCCCGGTGCTCCTTCTGGATTATCGGGCAGAAAAGGGTCAAGGGAGTGCTGGTGGGAGAGCAGCTGGCTCCTGGGAAACACAGAGGTGATAGTTGGGAAAGCCGAGGGTGGCACAGCACGGGCACCCAGCACGGTGGTGAGGAGCATCCCATCCTGGGCTGGGCATGCGCTGGCGGCGGCTGCGGCGCGCGGAGCTGGCACTCGCCCAGCCATGCTTGCAATCACAGGGCTGCGAGCCTGAGGTGTTCTCAGCAATTAGATGTCACCTCTAACAATGTCTCCAGTCAGCAGCAGCATCATTGCAGCTCAGCTCAGTGTGGGAGCAGGACAGCTCTGTCCCAGACCACTGACTCCAGCAGTGTCCGGGGACCACCAGGTGACCTGGGAACAGCGTTGGCACAAGCACTGCAGTCAGTACTGCACAGGCATCACCCACCCAGTGCTGGCCTTAAGGACCATCCCAGGGCCATCCCTCCCTCCCACCACAGCCCTGGGGTCACAACCTTCATTCCCACATCTTTGTGTCACAGCCTGGTGAGCAGTACAGAACCAGAGTCCCTGTTTGGTGGGTGGCTTTGACATCTGTGGGTGTCCATCTCCCATGGGGACAGTTTCCAGGTCAGTTGACACCACTGAGAGCTCGCTGGGATTACTCATGGCTTGCTCCTTGCATTGTGCAAGCAATTGTGTGCAGACACGGCATCGCTCCTGCTTCCTGGCTGGGTGACAAACAAACAGGATGAGACCACGCAACACCCACCACCACACAGGAGGACGTGTGGGGGCGTTTCTTCAGCAGTAGGGAAATCTCTGGCAGCTTCTTTGAGTGAGGCAGTGGCCAGTCTCCTCCTTTGACAAAACCAGTGCCTCTGTATGAGGTAGAATGGGGCCCTCTGTTTTGCATGGGAGAGTCCATAAATCATTATTGACTTGCTCAGCCCTCCTCTCACCACAGCCAGCCTGGAAGTGTTCCAGGAGGGTCCTTGCGGAACTGCTCCTCCTCCTCCTCAGTGTTCCACAGCAGCACCACAAAACCATCAAGTAAATAAAGATAAGACTCTTACTCACCGCTGCCCACGTGAATCATCGCTGGGTCTCACAAGGGCAGCAAAAGAAAACGCTCCATTTTCCCAGACCTCTGCAAATCCACTAAAAAAAGCAATCCTGGCTGTCCCCTCGCCCTTGCTCTGGGCTGTGCCGGCAGCGCTGAGCTGCCAGAGCCCAGTACAGGAACCCTTTGCCAAGCAGCTGCAGCCGGCACAGAACAGAGCACGAACTGTGCTCTCGGCAGCCTTTGCTGCTTTTCTGCATCTCTTTTGCTCTGCCAAGGCATTTGCACACAGGGAAAGAGCACCAGTGGGAAAGCACCAGAGGCAAGGCTGGCAGAGGGGGGAAAACAGTGTGTGCAGCAGGGACATGACCTGAACATCGTCAGCCTGGGGATCTGCCCCCCTCCTGCACTGCCCACGCAGCTGAACTGGGCACTGGGGGCTCAGGTGGTTTCAAACCCCAGCCAAAGCCCTGCTCAGTGACGTGAGGCAGCAGCCACATCCAGCACACTGCAAGGAGCACGGAGGTGCAGGGCTGGAATGCTGCTCCAGGACCAGCAGCTTATTATAGGGGGGATTAAGGGAACTGCTCTGGGAGTGAAGCACCCCACACCAGAACCACACCTTGCTGGGGGAACAGGCCACTGTGTTCATCTGGGCTCCTCTTTGAAACCTGGGCAGGTTTTATGGCTCAACAAATGGATAATGCCCCATCCCTGGAAGTGTTCAAGGCCAGGTTGGATGGGGTTTGGAGCAACCTGTTCTAGTGGAAGGTGTCCCTGCACAAGGCAGGGGGTGGAACGAGATGAGGTTTAAGGTCCCTTCCAACCCAAACCCTTTTGTGATTCTGTGACAACAAGAGATCTTGCCACCAGTGCATCCCCAGGGTCCCTCTGCCTCCCAGCCTCCACAAACATCTCTGTCCCAGCTTCCAAGCGATGGCTTTAAGAGCAGCCCTGTTGCAGAGCCCATCTGCTGTCAGCACGTTCCGGGCAGTGGCAGCAGCCAGCACAGAGCTCCTGCTGGGAGCAGGAGCAGGAGGAGAGGCAGAACACCAGCCAGCACAGCCTGCATCCCCCACCACCTCCGAGACCAGCCAACATCCACCGCTCGCTCCCGTCGCAGGGCACCCGTGTTTCAGCATGACGGATGTTTGCTCTGTGCCGACCCAGGAGCCGAAATAAATTGCAGCCATACAATGAAGAGGCACTTTATTGCTAAGGCATTAGGCAAAGCTAATGTAATCCGAACTGATATTGAATACAAATCCTTGGCTGTGACTCACCCTGCTATTACATTGTGTTCTGCAGAGCAGCCGCGTGCCATCAGAAAGTCAGGCTTTAGGAAAAAATAAGAAAGGAACATGCTTTTCTTTCTGCCTGTGAAAGACAGCTGCAATGACGGCCAAATCACCCAATCACTGCCTTAATTAATAATTATTTGGAGCCTCCTGGGATTGATTGGATCATTATGACACCAAGTGAAGCCTGAAGAGGAACTCCTGGGGGAAGACAGTGCAGATTCCATGTTCCCTTTAGCTCTGCTCACTTGCAGGAGGAGCATATCAAAGCTGAAGCAGTTCAGGAGCCCACAGAGAGGGAGAACCTGCATTTTTCCTGGGATAACTCATTCTTGCAAGTAACATGAGCCTCTACAACCATCACCTGCTCTTTCTACCTGAAGCCCAACACAGGGCCAAATCTTGTGCTGGGGCAGAGCTGCAGCAGAAGGGCAAGGGGATGGGGGAGCTTTTTTCCTCCCAGCCTCCCTCCCCAAGACTGGAGCTGGGATCCTGCTCAGTACAACATTTGTTCTGCACAGGATGGTTTCAGATGCCACATTGGTGCCTGATGCACAATTCACAGTCAGAACAGCATGTCACACAGCCAGAGCACCCTTCATCTCAGGGTAGGGGTGGGTTTCAGCAGACACGGCAGAATCAAAGACCCCAAATACTCCTACCATGCAGGTGGTATCACAGCATAGCGTTAGGTGAGATTTAGATTTGAGCACAGCCTCGTGCTGAGTTAGGAAATCTCTGCTGCTAACCACACCTGAGGTCAATACTAATGCAGTCCTTGATCCCACAGCCAGCCTGAGACTGCAAATCTTCCCTCTAATACAGCCAAGAACCTCTCCCTGCTCAAACTCCCACTTTCCCTTTAACTATACATTTCAAGACCAAAAAACTTGGGTAGATCAAATTGTGTCCCTGGTCCCCCAAGGCCATGAGCCCCAGAGCATTCCACACAAAAGCCCAGCAGTGCTGAAGGGCAGAGTCCATCCTTACCCAGTCCCTGTATTCCTGATCCCCTGCCAAAACCTGCATCCAGGCATCCCTGGGGACAGCCTGCTTATTCTCTACACCCCTGCACAGAACTTCTTGAAGTGTGCCAAGAAAATAAACATGATCCCAGAAAGAGAAATCAAAGTTCCTCCCACTCCTGTGTTGGATCATCACCCTCTTGGATATCCATGCTGTGAGCACATGGGGATGAACTAACCATGAGTGCTGAGGGTGGAGATGGATCTCCAGCACAACGAGGTGTCATTCCTGGTTACAGGCACACTTCCAGCCCCATGATATCCAGCCCAGTGACAGCCCCTGTGCAGCCCAGACCCCAGCAGCAGGGGGCTGCAGCAGGCATTGCATGGCCAGTTGGTGAGGGAATACATGGCCACCAAGCCAGTGCTGATGTCACTTGCATGGACTGAAGCTGTTTTCTATCATGGGAGGCTACATGAGCAGCACTATTTGGTGTATCCAACTTGCCGCTGCCCTAGTCATAGAATCACAAAATTGTTTGGGGTAGAAGGAACCTTTGGTCTCCTAGTCTGAACCCCCTGCAATAAGCAGGGACATTTTCAACTTGATCGGGATGCTCAGACCCTCCCCCAAGCTCTGTCACTTTTCTTGTGAGCAAAGTCATGGATAAGCTGGAGCTGTCCTGTTTTGGATCATCTCACCAGCTCCTGCTGGGCATCTGCTCTGGGCTGCAGCGAGACAGTGACCTTCAGAGGCACCCCTGAGCCCTGCACTGCACCCTAGTCCCCGCCCCAGAGACATCACATGTGCCGAGGCTGTTTCAGGTGATGAACACGCCTGCTGCTTCCCTGGCTTTGGGGAAGAAGGAATGAGTTGTGCCTCACACTGCCAGCAAAGCCCACAGTGAAGGCAGTAAGTCATCTGCTCCTCTCCCTCGCAGTGCACCCCTGTTTAATGAGAACATCCATCACCGGGGTTTTTGGAAGCTATCAGCACGTTCAGGGTGAAAGACTTGGCCATTGGTCACAGGGATCTGTCAGGGGCTGAAGGCAAAGGCAGAGGCACCGACTGCTTCCCAGAGCAGCATTGCCCTGACCCCATGGAGCCCCTCACCTCTGGGAATTGGGATGCAATTGGAATGTGCCCTGTCCCACCACCAACATGTCCAGTCCCACAAAGGCAATGTCATGATGGTCAAGGCTTTCTGAGCATAGACCACTGACCCAGACCCTGGGATGGGCCCCACCTTCCTGGCAGTGCCACTGTAGTGCCTCAGAGAAAGCCACACACAGCAAAGATCAACCCTGCCTGGGTGCTGAGGCTGTTCCCTGGAAAGGTCAGGCTGGCAGAGCGCAGTCTCTGGGCAAATGCTCCCCAGTCCCCAGCTGTGCCATCCCTCAGCTGGCTTGTTTTCTCTCTGAAAAGCACGGGAAGCAGAGCAGAACTGGGAAGGCAGCAGGATGAAAGGGGATGCAAACAGATGGCAAGACCAGTGGAGATCAGAAATACCTGGAAGGCTTGAACTTCAGAGAATTAGTCTAATATGCGAGTAAGTGCATTTTCCACAGTGCTGTGCATGGCAAGAGGACAGGCAGGGGCTGCCTGATGAGTGGCTTCTGCACCATGAAATCAATCCCATCCAGCACACACAGGCTCTTTCCAGCAGGAATCCTTCCTGGGTCTCACTGACCCACCTCAGGTCAACACCCATGGATGGCAAATGGAATTAGAGCAGGGACGAGTAGATGGAGACCTTTTTTTTCCGGAGTGGGAAAAAAGCTTATGAAAGTGAGGAAAATGCTTTTTAAGGAGGTGTGGGGCAGAGGAAGCTAGCACAGAGCAGTGTTGGTAGCAGCTCAGTCCTGGGGTGTGGAGCCTGGCACTGCTTCCCAAATTCCACATCCACCAAGACCACACACTGCAGCAAGTTCATGTGTCAATAGCAATTTGTGACAGCAACAAGCATTGCTCCACAACACCCCAAACACAGGCTCAGCAATCCTGACGTGTTATCAGTGTTACGTGCTCAAGCCCTTGGCTCCTGATGTAAAGGCTTGTACAGCTCATACTCTCATCATCCTCAGACCCAGGGAGCCACACAGGCAGCTGGGGAAGGTCGCTGTGACTCAGATCTGTGTGTCACCATGATCTTCGCATCACCCCCTCACATGCAATGTGACCTGCCAGAGCTGGGCCCCGTGAGCAGTCACAGGGTCACAGAGTCATTTAGGTTGGAAAAGACCTCCAAGATCATTGAGTCCAGTCTTGGATCCATTGCTACCATTTGCCCAGTGGATGCCAGTGGAAGCCAGGTCTAATTGTGACCATCCCTGGCTACAGGCCACAGCTGGTGTCAGGGGGGCAGGTCCCAACATCACAAGGTTGGAAAGAGCTGCTCCAACTGTCCCCACCATGCAAAGCCCCCACCAGCTGATGGCTCACCTGAGGTCCTGAGTGATCATTCATTACCTGTTCCACATAAGAGTTTGAGTCCTCAGGAGGTTGTGAGCACCTTTCATCCTGGGGCAAGGCACATCCTGATGAGGGGACAAGGCTAATTAACACAAAGTCATTACAACCAGAGCTGGAGTCCCCAGATGAGAGACTGAGTATACCCTGGACAGGGCAGCCACGTGTTTATTCCCAGTCTGAGCCCCTTGACTAATCCTCTCTGCCCACCCACCTCCATCACTGCCAGGTTTAACCCTGCAGCATTCCCTCTAGGATCCCCACCAGGATAGCCCAGAGATATGGCTCATACAGGGGCTGCCAAGCTCCTTCCACCCCCCCTGTATACTAACACTGCCATACTCGACAGCTCCCCTTATCTGCTGCCAGGCAGATCAGGTCTGGCTGTAATTTCATGCTGTTATAAGCAATCACACTTGTAAAGCAAAAATCACGGTTGTGTTTCATGGCAGAGAATGTGAAGGAGGCTTTTAAGTGCTGGAGAAATCCCAGCTGATGGCTCATCCTTCCATCCCTCCATTGGCACCCTTCACTCATCCCAATGCTTGGACATCCCCACAGCCACCCCCTCATCCACAAATTCTCTGGGCAGCCAGTGCCTCACAGTAAAGAATTCCTTCCTTATATTTAATCTAAACCCACCCTCCTCCAGCTTGAAGCCATTCTTACTTATCACTGCCTGCCCTTGTAAAAAGTCTTCCTCAGCCTCCCACCATCCTCAGTCTCTTCCACACGAGCCCCTGCCCTTTTTAATGGTTCTCAATAACAAGCCCCAGGTGGGAGGGAGGGTTTCCAACCTGGCTGTGTCCCACACCTGCCTCAGCTCCAAAACCCCTCCGTGCTGTGCCGGTGCCAAGGAATGGGTGATCTGGTGGTGGCCACACTCTGGGGACCTCCGGCAGTCACAGCCTGGCCTCACTGACACTCACCCACAGCCCTTCTGCGCCAGCCCCACGACTAACACCGTTGTAGCTGCACCATCCCTCATGTGCCCTGGCAGAGCAGCACCACATCTACTGTGGGGCAGCAGCACGGTGCCCTCTGGGCACAGCACCCACCCACAGAGTGTCCCTGAACATGAGATGTGGCTCTGCTTCATGGGGACATGGGGCGTGGGAGGATAGAGCTCCCCTCACTCCCCCTCACTCCTCTCGCTCCCCCTCTCTGCTGCAGGGACTGAGGGCAGGAGTGTGGATGGCTCCTGCAGAGCCGGCTGTGCCTCGCACCACGTCACACAGCACAGCTCAGACACCTTGTTAGACAGGCAGGGAATGTGTTGTGTGTTTTGGGAAGGAAACAAAACTCCTTATGGTGCTCTCCATCTGGGCTGAAAGGTTGCCTGGAAGGAAGGAAGGACAGCCAAGAGTGCAGGGCACAGTCCCAGAGCGAGAAAACCTGTCCTGCTTCCAGTGCAGCCCCCCTTTGTGGCTGTGCTGCCCTTCCCATGTGCCACTGTCCCCACCAGTATCGGGAAGGGGCCTGGGAGCCATGGTTCTACCAGGCAGGTATTGCAGGAAGAGAACACGTCGCTGAGGGCAGCCAGGAAAAGGACGGAAAGGATGTTAGGCTGCAGAGTGATGCAGCTTTTTGGCCAAGCAGGAGGGGAATGAGATCAGCTCGGCTGAGCTGTGGGGGCTCCTGGGAAGGGGGAAATGTGTTTCTCTGCCTGCAACTGGCAATTTTCAGCAATGAGCTGCGACAGGGACAGTGCAGCCTGCAGCTCTCCTGGCAGGGATAGGCTGCAAATGCTGCAATTTAGCTCCAAGCTATGAGATAGCTGTGACACCCCACCCAGGGATGGCCCCCGCACCTTGATTTCCACTCTTGCATCTCTGAAGAGTCGATGCTGTGGAAATGAGAAGGAAGAGTAGAGAAGAACTGGCAACTGCTCAGGACCCTCCTGAGCTGGGTTAAGGCTTGGACTTGATGATCTTAGAAGTTTTATCCAAGCTAAATTTTATAACTCTCACCCATCAGCTTTCCATGACCTCATCCTCCACCTTCCCTAGGGAGCCTGGGCACCTCAGACCCCCGGACTCCATCCCTGTGGGTCGAGCCCTGTGCTGGCGGGGCTGTGCCATTCAGTGCCAGCCACGTCTCAGTAGAGGGATTATTGATCCATCAGCATCCGGCACTGGGGCGAAAGCCTGCTGCAAAGTGTAATTAATTGATCAGTAAGCGCTCAGAGATCCCAGATGAAAGAACCACGTAATTACTGAGTATCATCCGGTGGCACTCAGGGTAATTGCGATAACGGCTCAGGGTCAGCTCTCAGAGGCAGAATTACCTCAGTGTTTAATGTCACCCTCTGGGGACAGACCATGTCCTCCCTGTGCCATATGGAAGGGACTGGAGAGCTTGGGCCTGGGAAACAAAATCCCTCTCTGCTTTCCCTGGGATTCTGGTGCCTCTGGAGAGGCTGGGAACAGTGGGAGAGCTGTCAGGAGAGTGCAAAGTGAGGAGCTGCTCTCCAGAGTCAGGGCAGGGGGAGGGGACCTTTTGGCTCCTAGAGTCCCTCAGGTTGGACAAGACCACTGGAGATCTCCATCAGTGACCCTGTCCATCACCTACTCGTCACCAGGACTGAGGGAGCCTGTTGAACAACTCAGAGTTTCCAGAGGAAGGCATTGGAGCCTAAAAACTGTGATTATGCAGAAATTCAGCTCCGTGTGGGATTCTCTGACAATTCCCAGCCTTATTTTAGATTTTTTACGGTCTGCCATAAAAGCAGTTATAGTAAATTATTAGACCCACATGTGAGCTGTCAGGAGGCTTCTTCCATTTGAAATCCCCCAAGATGTTGTTAATTCACTGCACTCAGAAAGGCTGTGTGTCCCACGCCCCTCCAGCCTTAGGACATTCTGGGCTTAGGGCCACTGAGTGTGCAGGGACCTGGGGCTGGTGCAGCACCTATTCCCATGGAGCTTTTCCCAGGTGTATAAAACCCTTTTGGAAATCAAAACCAGTCCTCACTAAGTCATCCTAATGGCCAGGTCAGGGAGAGTAGAGCAGTATTTGCTTCTATTGCCAAACACAAAACAAAAACTGATCTCCTGGATGCTCAGGAAAGATTTACAAATTTCTGTGGTTCATTCCATTAACCCCGTGTCTGCTCAGGGAGCTCAGCAGTCCTGTCTGCAACAACATGACCTCCTTTAACCCACAGCCAACGTTCCTTCCTGCTGTCCCAGCTCCCAGCCCTGCCTGAGCCACAGCCTGAGTGGCTCCGAGCTCTGGTGCCGTCTCCGGGTGACAGGACAGGCCAGGGGCACCTCCCCGGGGCCACAGGGAGCTGAGCTGCCATGGAACACACTCGTGTCATGCAGCCAACACGCAGCAGCTCAGTTTCCTTGCACAGTGATTAGCTACAACTGGAAACGGCTTCTGCAGGGCCAGCACCTGGGCAGGGCCAGGGCTGCCATCTCTGACCCTGTGCCACGGAGAGTCAGGTCCTTTCGGAGAGGCACAAGTGCTGCTTGAGACCTGCTGGAGCTGCCGGGAACAATGCCGGGTGCTCCCAGCCAGCGACATCCCTGCACAAACACTCACCAAAAGCCCCTGCCTGCCTGCAGGCGAGACACGGGGAACGGGCAGCACTGCCCACCAAAGCAGGCATGGAGGGCCATGTTGGTTGGAGAGCGATTCCCTCTCGGATGGCTCGTGTTTGCAGTACATTTGCTAATCTCATGGCAGCTTGCGCTACATCTCCCACCGTGCGAACGCACACGCACACGCTGTGATGCTGAAGCCCTGCCAGGGCCCCACACAAGTGGCTTCCAGCCTGGCTCCTCCTCCTCCTCCCCCCCCAGTTTCCCTCCCGTGGCTCCAAGTCGTGCCCGGATCCCTGTGGAGTCCCCCAGGTGTTGCTCCTCCGCAGACAGGGAGGTCGGTGGGGCCTGGGGCCAGGAAGAGCCACTGGATCCTGTAACCAGCTGTATGAAGCACCAGGACCCAACACCAGACCTTCCATCTCCACAAATCCCTGTCTGCAGGATGTGAGCAGGTGCTGGGAGCCAAAGCGCTGTTATTCCAGAGGAGGTATTTATATGGCAGCACTTAGTGAGTGCCGGGAGCTTTATTACCAGCCCCTCATCACACTGACACACGCAGCAGCAGGATCTTTGAGCAAGCCTCCATAATTGCTCTGCACAAGTGAAATGCTGTTATTTTGCTAAAATGTCTGGGAATAAATATTCCTGTATCCATGTGAGCTCACAGTGCTGCAGGTTGGGCAGTGGCTCTGCCCCAGTGGTGACTCTGTGCCTGGGACACCCCCAGCCCCCAGGCCAAGGCAGAGTGTGAGCGCCCCAGCCTCAGGTGGCGACTGTGTTTTAGGGGCTTTTCTCTTAAAACAACTACAAAGCATCCACCCAAAGGCACTTGAGAGGTGGAGGGACGAGGCTGGAGGTGGGGAGAAGAGGCTGAAGGCGGTTAATGGCTTTCCACCTGCGGGAGCTGCGGAAATGCTCCCAGCAAAGCACGGGCTCTGCTCCAAGCTCTTACAAGCTAATCAATGAAACATCACAGCTTGGGAGCCGGGGCAGAGCAAAGCAGCACAGTATGGATTTTATTTTTTCATGCAAAGAGCTTTAGTACAAATCCCTTTTCCCCCCACAAAGAGATCAACCATCCTCTGCAGAGAAAACCAGCCCTAGGGCACTGGGGAGGACCCACAGGTGGACTGGGAGGGGGCTACCACCTCCCCAGAAAGGCACAGACAGAGTTAGTGCCACTGTCCTGCTCCCTGTGTCACCCAGTTCATGAGTGTTGGTCTCTGGATGATGTCCAAAGCAACAGAGGAGCAGGTATGATGCTGCTGGCCCATGGCTTTGCTGGCCAAGCCACAGACCCCATCAAGAGTGTGCTCTGTGGGGCTGCCACTGCTTCTGCAGTGCCATGGGGAAGCAAAGCATCACTCCCTGCTCCAGCTGCAGGAGGTTTCTCTGACCTGAGTGATGCCTCCTGCTTTAGCTGCTGCTGAGGGATACTCCAGTCTCTAGGACCCCCAAGTCCCTCTGTTTCTTGGCACAGAAATGAGTTAATCTGAGTGGCTAGACTGCATCTGGTTTAATAATTCACTTGCGCTGTGATCTGGGTTGTGCCATGTGGCTGCACGTCCCCGCTCCCGTTAACCAGCCCTGATCTCCTGCTTGTACAGCAATCACCAGGGATTTGGTATTTACCTGCAGACCATGACAACGTGAAGCTGTCACAGTGCTGAGTGCCAGAGCTGAACAGACTCATTAATAATTCTTCCTTGTGAAGATGATTCCTCCTCATCTGTCTGTTCTCCAAGATCTGTCAATGAGCCAGTTCACAGCCCACTTAAGATGTGCTGCACTGATACAGCATCACGCTGATTCTGTGAGAATGGTGCCTGATGCCACATCAAATACATCACAACAACCTACGACAGTGATCAGATACCTCCCTCCATCAAATGCATCATCTCCTCAGAGATCACAGTCAGCTGTTGGACAAAATCTGGATTTCACAATGCCATGGTTACTGGTGCCAGTTGTAATCTGTGCTTTCCTTCTTTTCCCTTATTTCCCTGTTCCTTCCCCTTCCCACCCATCATTGGTGCTCCAGTCTCACCAGCATCTCAGGGATTATTCCCAATCAGCATCACCGAGGGATGCTGATTGCATCAGCTCCTTCGAGACTGCTTTTATGATTCCCATGGGGAAATTATTGGGGCCAGATGGATGAAAAATATTTACCTATGGTTGGTGCTGAGGGCCAAGGTCTACAGGCTGCACTCAGGTCATCCTATCCTGTCCCAGTCTTCCCCCAAGGTGTTCCTGCTCAGCTTGGGATGCTGAGCACTGGTGCTGTGCCCTCTTACCTGGGTCAGGGGACCCTAAAACACGTGAGGAGACATTGGTGTGAGTGAGAAAGTCAGGACATCATTCTGGAGACAATTAGTAGGTTACAGTAAGTGTAGATTAATGTAAAGAAATCCCTTTTTCCAGAGGCATTGGGATAGCACTATAGTCATGCTGCACTCTACCTCACTTCATAAAAACTCCCTGTTATTCCTCAAGGAAAACTGCCAAAGAGGACAACAGATCTGTGCACTCTTGGATTTACAAATGCCATTTTTTGTATCAGTGTTGGGTGCAGAGTAACTTCTCCTGCAATTTGTATTTGAGATGCAATGAGTAAATGCCAGCAGAGTCCTGCAAAGGATGCAGAGAATGGAGGACAAGGTAGGAAAATCTCCCCAGAGCAGGTATTTTCCAGCAACCAGCACTGTGTGGAAGGCAGATTTCTCCAGGTGTTGTGGGGATGGTCAGTCTAGGGGGGCCGTGGAGCTCGACCGTGAAGCTCAGCCTTTGGCTGCTCCCACCGGCTCAGCCTGATGCAAATCCTGCCTGAGCGAAAAACTGAAAATCACAATTAAAAAGTCTTTAAAAGATGTTGGACAGCACAGCACAGCACAACAGTGAGATATGGATATGGCAACCAGAGCAGTACTATTGCCTTGGGAAAGAGCCCAGTAGCCACAGATAGGAGCAGGTGGAAGACCTGCAGTGCCTGGAGCTGGTGGGAGCCTCTCCGGGCACTGCCACGAGGAGCTTTAGTTAATTAAGCTCTGAATTATGAATTATGCATAGAGGATAAAACAATGTCCTGATTTATGGCTGGGGAATTAAGGTGTCACGGGCTCAGGTAGGTGCTTGCAGGCTTCATCCCTGCTGGAGGGTGAAAGCCTTTGTTCCATGATGGCATGGCTCCCTGGGATGTGACACAGGGACTCTGCAAAGCTTTGCTGTGGCCAATGGGCCATGCAGGGACGTTGCATCACTGAGGGACACTGATGGAGTGCAGAGGTGATGCTGGGAGTCACAGCCCCCAGCCCTGCCCAGGTGTTTGGTCAAGGGCAGCGCAGGGGCCAGGCCACCCAGCACCCCAGGCAGGCTGCCCATGGGTCCCTTCCCTCCTGCTCCACAGGGATGCCACTGCCTGCCATCCCTTCAGTAGGTTTGTTTCCCTCAGTCCCCTCCAAACCCCAGTGGGCAATAGGGAGCCTATTTCTGAGCCATGCAAAGTCTTCTTCTGTTGACAAGGAACAAGGACTTCCCTCCTGAGCGGGCCCCCAGCTGTGCCTGCCGGCACTTGCTCAAAGGGGCTGGATCCCAGCCTGTCCTCTGGCTCAAACCCCCCATTCAGCACCGTGTTTGGAAGGCAGAGCAGGGAGGCAGCCAGCTCCCAAAGCCAAAGGCTGGAGTGGCTCTGCCATCTCAGAGGAACAAAGGCCTTTTCTGCCCTGGGACAATATTGCCACTCACCAGTGATGCCCTAAGCCAGTGGAGCCTGGGGATGGCTCCTTTCAGCTGCGCTATGGGAGACCTCAGCTTCCAAGTCTAAAGCTGAGGTTATTTTTCCACTTCCTTCTGCCATTGAAGCCCCCCCGGGCACTGTGGAGGAGGGCTGAAAGCTTCCCAAGAAAGCTGCAGGGAGGAGGTTGGTCCCCTATGTGCACAGAGGGCTTTTGGGGTCAGAAGCCTGGCACCCCGTATCTGCCCTGTGTGCCCTCACAGGACCCCCACAGAACAGCTGTACCATCCTGTGATCCTCAACAGGATCCCCAGCATGTTTTGGGTCTGGAACCACGAGTCATGGATGTACTCTGGTGGGGTCTGTCCTTCCAACACCTCTGTCCCCATCTCCCCCTGGGACTGTCCTGCTCTGCTGCAGGGGGCAGCAGCTGTGGGGATGCAGGGTCAGGATGTGGGATGCAGGATGTGGGATGCTTCCCACAAGTCAGATGTGTCCAAGGGCTCCAGAGGTGATGCCCAGGTTGGACAGAGCCCCTGGCAGTGCTGATTCTGCCCCACGAGTGCAGGGAGCTGAGAGTGGGCGGCGATCAATAGGCACAACTGCAGAGCAAACGCAGCAGCACAGGGCTGCTGCATCACCGTCACGAAAATAAATGAGAGATTGATTTTCCGGGCAGTTTGGATCTCATGGATCTCAGCAGCCATGACAAGTGGAGCGCAGACAGGGCCAGCTCAGTGGGGCTGTCACCTCCCTGCACTCCTGAGTGCTGAGGAGCAGCGGTGTGAGGTGGCTGAAGGCTCAGACACTTGGAACAGGGGCAAAGCAGAAATGAGAGGCTTCAGGGTCGCACTGGCAGAGCAGGGGGCAGACCCCAGGCACAGAATGAGGCAAGACTGGGGACACTAAGAGGGATAGGGAAGCAGGTGCTTTGTGCTCCCTGAGGGATCTCCTGGCTCACAGGCACCAGCCACAACCCAAACCATGGTGAGGAGCACTCGCCTGCTCACCAGAAAGGCACTGTCTGCCTTTAATGTCTTATCTTCAAGCTGCTCTTGCTAAGTCACATCTGACTTAATTATGGTAATTAAGATTGACATTAATACAAGATTAAAATGTGAAATTAAAATTAGCTGCAAAACTTATCTGAAATTTTAGAGCAGTTATTGATTTTCTTCACTGTTAATCAAAGGTCTGAGGTAACGGCCAATGAACACGGCACTAATTAGAGTAATGCCCATAAAGTGGCCTCAGGAGATGTTTCTCTTATTTCCTTGGAATACCTCAGGTCTCTGACCTTGCAAACATGTCCAGCCCAGAGTGCTGCTGAAGGAGTTTGAGAGGCCAAGTCTCACCCGCTCTTGTCAGCACCACTCCCAGTATGGAGCCGGGCTGCGCACTCACCGATGGGTTGTGGTGCTTGGTACTTCATGGTGCTGCACAGCCAGACACAATGCTGGAAGGGCTGGTCCAGCTGGAGGGGGTTCAGGATGACAGGTCCCACCTGCAGGCAGGAGGGCCCTGGTATTTCCAGGAGCAGCAGGAGCACAGTGACCTCGGGAGCACTGAGGCTGCTGGCTCTCCCTCTGCAATCATCACCGCTGTTTCTCAGGTTGAAATTTCACAGGCCATTAGGCCTCAGTGGTGGCTGTGAGAGGGAAATTATTCCAACCACATCAGCTCAGGGGAATGCATCCCATGGTGTATCCTGCAGTTCTTCTCAGCCCATCTCCCCACACGCACTCCTGCCTTTCAGCTCACTCAAGTCTGCAGCAAAGGATTAGAGGGACAAGGGGACCCCAGTACTGCTGTGAGACCCCCCGGGCTCACTAAGCAGCACCACTCCCAGCAAAGGGTTCCTTTCCCCAAGTGTGATGCCTTGGAGTCACAAAGTGCTGTGTTGTGGGAGCTGGGCCTCCCTGCACTCCCTAAACCTGGCTGAGGAACTGAGGCTCAAGCCTCACCATTCCTTCTCCAACCTTAACAACTTTTGCCACTTCGTGGGCATTTCTGCATCACAAATACAGCGTTTGGTCTCTTTTCCTGCCTGTTTCCATGGCACTGCTGTTGTTATCTGGCTATCTTAGGAGTTTACTACAATGCAGATGAGCACAATAAAAATCACTCAAGGAGAACTGCTAAATGATAGGCAACTTTTATCTTTAATAATGTCAGGTTGGGAGAGAAGCGGGGCTGGAGTGGAGGGGGAGCAGAGCAGGCTGCTCTCACTCCGCCACAGATAGCTTTGTTCAACCAAATTAAACCTCTGAGCAGGCGAGTCCCACTTGGATATGAAAATGACAGTGTTAAATAACACACTGCACCTCTCAGTGATTTCTCTCTCTTCCTCATTTTGTCCTTCTCGCGCCTGCTGCCCAACTGCTCCCAGCTGGCTGTGGCTCGGAGTGACACGGGGAATGCAAATGACCCTCTGCCCGCTCCCCAGCATCCCCAGGCTGCTGCCTCCACTCCCAGCGGCGTCGGTGGAGGAAGGAGCTCAGCAAAGCCCAGAAGGGAAAACGGCAGCAGGATCAGTCTCCGTGTTTGGACAGTTCCTTGACTTGATGTGTTCTGCGTGGTGGCATTGGTAGTGACACCAGTGTGTGATGGTTGTTGCTGAGGTAACGGGATCAGTGTAATTGCTCTCCCAAAGGTAGCGGGGACTTCTCAGATGGCAGCATCAACAAAGTGGCTCTTTGGGGGAGAGACTGCGCTCTGTCTCGTGCTGTTTGACACTCGTGTCGTGCTTTGTGACATTGTCCTGGCTATCTGACTTGACAGGCGTAGAGGCCGGGAGGACCAGGCAGCTCTCACTGGGAGGTGGTTTACAGTAAACATTTCAGGGCAGGATTTGGGATTTCAAGAGAACAAAGCCTCCGTTCCTGTTCTTATCAAAGTCAGTGTAATTACACCGTGTCCCCTGATGGGCTCAGGAGGGGCCTGCTGGGAGCCCTGGGCTCACAGTGGCTGCTGGTAGCCTGGGTAGGAGGACATGCAGGACCAGACTGGGCAGAGGGCCCCATGGTCAAGCCCACGGTTCCCTCGTAGGCAAGGAGGTTGTGGAGCTCCAGGGCCAGGTGTTGAGCAGGGGCTGTCTGTGTGCTGTTTCTTTTGCCACAGGACTGAGGATATTCCAGTGCTCACCCGTAGCCACAGTGCCAATTCCACAGGGGACCCCGAGCAACACCCACAAACTGTGATCTCTTCTATACCTAGAGCCCCTGCCCCACTGAGGCCAGGCAGGTGCAACTCTCTCCAAGTCAGCCTTAGCTGGCACTAGCAGCAGGACCAGACTTCAGTGTGTGTCCCCAAGGGGGCCATGGGGCCTGTATCAGCCTTCCCCATAGCACCACTGCCCTACTCACAGTCTGCTTTTTGGAAGCCAGAGGGCAGGGAATAGGGGTAGGTCTTGCCTTGAAGAGGGAGGTGAGAGGAGCTCTGGGTGCTGAGGGGGGTTTTGGGTGCTGAGCAGAGTTGGGATGCTGAGAGAGGCTTGAGATGCTATGGGGGGCTTGGGGACAAGGGGCAGTGAGACCATACAAGAGACTGGGCACAGGCTGAGCAGGGGCCTGCAGTAGGGAGCACTGCCCAGGTTAGGGGAGTACTGGGGCTCTTGGAACCAGGGGGGAGCCGGGGGGGCATGTAGGAAACCACGGGGGAACCGTGTGGCCGAGGATGCTGTGGGGAACTGTCCCCGGGAAGCAGAGCGGCTCGGTGGGGCTGGGGCGAGCGGCGGGGGGGCCGCGGGCGGGGCCGGAGCTCTCGGCGCTGCGCGGGGGCCGGGGCGGCCGCCGGCGCCCTCCCCCGCCGCTCGCTCCGCTCCGCTCCGCTCCTCTCCGCGCCGCTCGGCTCCGGTCCGCCCTCCGCCGCGCCCGCGCCCCCGCGCCGGCTCCGCTTCGGCGGCAGCGCCCGCCCCCGCCCCGGCCCGGCCCCGCTCGGCGCGGCGCGGCTCCGCTCGGCTCGGCTCGACGCGGCCCCGCTCCGTTCAGCTCGGCTCGGCTCGGCTCGGCTCGGCTCGGCTCGGCTCGCCCAGCTCGCCCCGGCGCGGAGGCTCCGCCGCGTCCGCCGCAGGATGCCGGGGCCCCGCGGGCTCTGCCTGCTCGCCCTGCTGCTGCTCGGCGCCCCCGCGGCCCCGCGCCCAGGTAAGTGGGGCGGAGCGGGGCGGAGCGGGCCGGGGCTGCGGGGCTCCCCGGGGCCCAGCGCCTCCCGGCTCCGGGCAGTGGGCACCGCCCGGGGCGGGGGGATGCAGCCGGGACGGGGAGCGGGGAGTCGGACCGGGAGGGTCTGCTGGAACTGGCCGTGGCATCCTCGGCCGGGAACCCCTAGCTTCTGCTGCTCCTGGGGCCGGGGTGAAACTTCTGGCATTGCGGGGGAGCGCAGCGGCAGCGGCAGCGGGCGCGGGGCCCGGCGGGACGCGGAGGCTCAGCACCGCGGGGCGGACAGCTCCCGCCGCTCCGGGAACCGCGCTCTAACGGGGAACCGAGGGCTGAAGGGGCCGCGGCCTCCCGGGAGCCGTGCCGGACCCTCCGCCTACCTCCCGCAGGCAGGCAAGCCCTATGTGTCCCCAGTCCTCTGTGTGTCCCCAGCCCCCGGGGTCCCTCCAGTCCTCACTGCCAAGTCCCCACCGGTGTTCCCGTCCCACCGTCTCGGGCTTGCAGAGGGTGGCCGTGAGGGGGTGTGTTTATCCAGGGGCTGCATGTTCATTCCGAGTGTGTCACGTTTCCACGCAGACCCGCTCCCGCTCCCACCGCCGCGATGACAGACCTAAGAATAGGCTCTGGGACGTGCTCGCGGGTGACTTGGCAAAGTCATCACAAACTCGCGTGGGGCTTAAACATGACAAAAGTGGCGCCTGTATCCGGTCCCTCGGCACTGGTGGGGTGCTGGGATGAGGCAGTTGGGCTTGAGTCTGTGTCCGGATGGGGTTACCGGGGTGGATTGTTCAGTGGGAGAACGGGAGAGGCCGGTGTCTGCCAGTGCTGCAGTGTGTGTGGGGCCCGAGGCTGCCCTCCAGGGCTGATGGGGGGTTTATAGCAAGGACGACGAGCTCCTGGTGTCAGGAGTGTTGTGCAATGCTGCCTGCCCTCTTTGGTCCCTCATGTTCAGATTGCATTGAATGACTGACTTTTTGGCCTTAAACCTAGCTCTCTAGACAGGGATTGTATTACAGAATCCATCCTTTCTGGGCAGCAAGACAGAAATGAGCATAGAGGATGGTATTTCTCTCTCACCTGCATGGATTTGTGTTCTGCATATGGACACGCATGTACGTGTGGAGGAATCAGATTCAAAATCCCTGCCAGTCCTGGCATCCTGTTCCAGCATGCAGGCACAGAGAGGCATGCTCCTCTGGTTACACAGACACTCTGGTCCAAGCTGCTGGTAGGTTGTGAGTGCAGTGATGGTCCCTGAGCCCCCCGGGGGGGGGGGTCTGGAGGAGCTGGGAAGCAAATCCAGCAAGCACAGGCCCAGTGTGGGGCTCACAGCTCTCACACTGCCTCGTGTGCTGGAGGCAGGAGAATTGCCCCAGTCCCATTGGGAGCATCAGCAGGCAGCCCAGCTCCCTGGGAACAGGATTTGGCATGATCTGCTGTAAATCTAAGGATAGGAGAACACAGCGTGCTGAACTCCTCTTTCCTTGGCAGAGAGGGAGCTGATAAATTGTTGACCCTTTACAAGGTTTGGTGAATTATTGCTGTAAAAGCTCAACTCCTGCCTACACAGCCTGGAGCCAGCGGTGGTGTGGCAGCTCTGCCCATGCCCGGGAGGGTTGTTGATCTGTGTGGAGGGGGACACAGTTAGGGCCCAGACCAGCAAACCATGCTGTTCTCCAGCTTGGGGGGAGGGAACAGGATCAGACCTTGCAGAGTCAGATTGCTGTGCTCCATCTGCTGCTCTTTCAGTTCACGCTTTCAAGAAACAACCAATTTCACATGACTTGCACCCATCGGGTGCTCGACTGGTGGCTTTTGGTGCTCTGCACTGCTGAAGCCATTTAGATCACCAGAGAGGAGGTGTGAAAGCCTCTCTTCTCCTCTCGGCATCCGCTCGCACCCACCCACCAGCACAGAGCGGAACAGGCAAGACAGGCACGTCTCTCCGCAGGGACTTGTGCCAGGAGGCTCCGGGCAGCGGCGTGCAGGGAGCACGGTCACCAGCGGGGGTATTTGTTTAGCACCGTGAAATGATGCAGAGGGCAAACATGGGGCGTGTGGGCAGCTGTGGGCAAAGAGGGCAATGCTGCCTGTGCTGCCCATGCAGTCTCGGGCTGGGACCGACCCCTGGCAAAGTCTGGTCACTGGGGATGGCAGGGGCACAGTCAGACCCCTGGGAGATCTAGGATTTCTAAATATACCCCGTTTAGGGTGTCCACTGGAGGCTGTGACGAGACCAGCAAACCCTCCCCGAGGCTGCGGTACCCGGAGCAGAAATGCAGCCGGGGTGCTGAGCTTTGGGCTCCTCTGTAGCCTCGTGATCTGTGCCCTCCCTTCTCCGAGGGGTTCGGGCACCCCCAGGCTGGCTGTCACAGTGCAGCAGCAAGGCACAGAGATTCCTTTGGCCGCGTGGTGAGCGCAGCACCACGGGAGGCTGTTTCCAGAGAATCAGGTGTGTCCAGCAGGAAGAAAAACTGAGCGTGAACTCGGCAAGGGCTGCAACAAGTGCACAGTGAGCTCTCGCGGCAGCGCCCCGAGCAACGAGATAACGGCACAGAGCCAGGCTGCCCGCGGGCTCTGGCCAGAGATATCGGGAATGGGGATTGTCTGGTGGAGAGCTATCAGAGGCCATGGCAAATGGCTCCTCTTCCTTCTCTCCTCCTTGGCAGAAAGGACAGGGAGAGCCTGGACTAGGAGCAAATGAAATTAGTGTCTCTTAGCCGTCTGCTTCTCCCGTATTTCTTGCCATTATGAATATACAAAGATGCCATTTTAAGTGTAGTTTTCTGGATGTCACAGTGTCACAGACGTTTCCTTCTGTACATTTTAAACTTTGTCCTTGAGGGATCTGTACCAGGATTTGGGGCTGAGGAGGCAGGCTGCACCGATTCAGCTGAGTGTGCTCCCTTGGCATCCAGGATGCCAGGCAGAGGTCTTGGAAACGCAAACCATGTGAAAAGGGAAGTGTGGAACAAATCAGTGTGTGATCCAGCCCTTGGAAGTCAGATTGTGCTGTGTTTGGATGCTAATGGATAGTACGTCACAGATGAGGCAGAGGGGTGTCAGGGCATTGCTGGGCAGGTAACGTGGGCATCAAAGTCAGCAGGTGTGAGTGTGGCCCATCCTGCCAGCAGGCAGGGATGTTCCATGCTCAGTGCCAAGCACTGGGGTGCTTTGTTATCCCATTCTGTACAAACAGTTGTTTTTTTAATGAAATGAGCTTTGTGTGATTAAATAAGACGCAGCTTTTGATTTTGACTACAAGCAGCCTCAGAAATCCGTGTATTTTCCATCCTCTGTCACTGCGATGAGTGCAGCTGCTTCCAGCGGGCTTTGGGCACAAAAAACCTCAAACCAGACTAACCTTCTGTGACAATCCAAAAGTTATTTACTTGATGCGATTTTATTTTTCAAATATTTGAAAGCAGTTACTGATCAGTAAAATACACTCCAAGGAAATCCTGTTACAAAACACAGGCTCTATTTTAATTAGCATGACGAGGGCGACACGGCTGGAACTGGGGCCTGCCACCGAGTACATCTTTCAGGAGCTCAGAGATGTCTATAGGAAACACTGCGTGAGCACTGGCTTTCCAATTTTCCAGTCCATCAGGATGGATTTACACTCTTGTCAGGGGTATGAAATTACTGAATTCAGTGCTGAGAGTTTTGTAGCTTTAACCACTTGGTTTGCCAGGCACAGGGTGCTCTGTAAGATGGGGATGTGTCTGTCCCTGCTCTGGCCCCAGGGACCCACAGCTCTGTGGGGGGTCACCCACTGGATGTGTAGGGGGACACTGGCACCTCGACAGCACCCAGCCTCCTGACCCCACCAGGACTTGAGTGGGGTGAGCACCAGGATGAACACACCAGTGTGGAGTGTGGGGGCCATGGGCAGTACCCGGCCATGCCCCTTCGTTCATGGGGCAGCACAGGGGCTCAAAGCAAGGAGAAACCTTGGGGTGCAGCTGGTGCCAGCCCTGGCAGAGGGGATGGGGACACACCACCCCCCAGCTGGTGCCCCCCAAAACAGGGGGCAAAGAACAGAGTGAGAGAAGGCTTGGGGGGGCTGTCCAAGGGGAGGGAGGGTTTGGCATCTCTGACTCAGGTTGCTGCCCTTCAGCTGCTGCTCGTAGCTCTATTCTGCACTTTCCAGAGCCCTTCCCAAAAGGACCTGCTTCACAGGATCACTTTTTCTGCTGATGCACACGTGAGCAGTGCTGGATTGATGGGATGCAGGGAGCAGATCCTCATGGTGCAGGTGCCTCAGCAGCTCTCACTGCAGCACCCAGTCCAATGCAGTGTCAGGTAACTCAGCCTGCACGAGCCGGGAGAAGGGAGAGAGAAAGACTTTGCAGCTGGAGTCATTCCCGCTGAGGTGCTCAGGGAAGGAAGGTGTCCTTCATTCCAGGGACAGGCCGCCAGCTCCTGCCTGTCTGTCTCCTTTCACAGCTTGTTAACAGACAAGTTGTTAAGGATGTTCTCGCTCTGTCCCATGGGGCTGGTCCCGTTCTATCCGCATCCTGCTCTATCCACATCCTACTCTATCCATGGATAAAAATACCTGCAAAATGGAAACAGCAGCCACAGAGAGGAGTGAGAATATGTGACAGAAAGAGCCCTGCGGATACCAAGGTCAGTGAAGGAGGAGGACGAGGAGGTGCTGCAGGTGCCCGTGGTGCAGCCCAAGGTGAGGCAGCTCTGTCCCTGCAGCCAGTGGGGGTCCAGAGGGCAGGAGAGATCCACCTGCAGCCCATGGAGGACCCTATACCGGAGCAGGGACCCTGTGGGAAGCCCATGCTGGAGCAGGTTTGCTGGTAGGACTTGTGACACCCTGGGAGACCCATGCTGGAGCAGCCTATTCCTGAAGGAGTGACCCTGTGGCAGGGATCCACAGTGGAGCAGTTCCTGGAGGACTGCAGCCTGTGGGAAGGACCCACACTGGGAAGTTCATGAAGAACTGTCTCCCATGGAAGGAACCCCAGGACTGTCTCCTGTGTGAGGGTGGAGCAGCTTTGGTGGGCACCCAGCATCCCTCCAGTGCCAATCCAGAACATCTGCAGGGTCACCTGCACCACTGGGAAGGTGAAGAAGGGAAATAAATGAACTTCCAGTGCTTGCAGAGACCCCCTTTTCACTCAGCTCTGTTGTGTTTCAGACTTCATCCATAAGGATTTCCAAAATCAGAGGTGATCCATGGAGCTGGGCAGCTGGAAGAGCTAACTGGAGCCTGGGATTGAAGGGGAAAAGCTGGGAGCAAGGGAGACTCATTTTCCATACTGGAGAGTTACATGTTGTGGATTTCCATTAGAGCCCATGGCATTGGCTCATACCCAAATGCAAGCCTTGGTTATCTCTGGCTTGGATCCCTATGCCCGGGGGATGCTTGAGCAACCATGGCCAGTGCCTGGCTCCTGGCACAGTTCAGGGCCCCCTGGCAGCCCCTGGACCCCCAAAAAACAGGTGATGTCAGGAAGGAACTTCCAGGAGCTGCAAAAGTGGGGCTCAGCTCGCAGGGAGCTCCACCACCGCCTTTGAGAAGATATTATTCCTGTCCCCGTGTCCTCCTTAGATGACATGGATGTAGGATAACAAGCCCTTTGAAGCGTGCTGCTGGGATTTAGTGTCACGCTGTCACAGCTGTGGGAGCTGCACTGAGCTGGAACTCAGGGATCCAGATGAGTGTCCTGGTCCTGGCTGCAGCCAGGGCCCATGGGGAGTGAACAGGAGTGAACAGGGGCACGCAAATCCAGCCACAGGGGTGGAGAGGGGAGTGACAGCCCCCTGGAATGGGGATCCTCTGCCGCACTGCTCTGTCCCATGGTGCCAGGGGGCTCAGGGCTGTGGGTACATGGACACAGTGCTGTTCCCAACCTTTGCTCGGGAGGGATGGTGTTCCTGAGGTGCTGAGGAGCTGCTTTCCCTTCTGTTCCCTCTTTTTGCTTGCTGGAGCTCCTGCTGGTGGTGCAGCTGCGGCTGGCATGCTCCCAGAGCATAGCCCCGACTCAGCCATCTCTTTTTTTATTCCTTTTCCTCCTTTTCCTTTCCCTGGGAAGAGGCCAGGAGAGCAGCTGACCAACCCTGAGCGCTGGCTGAGCCTGGAGCTTTCCTGACACAAAGTGAGGAGGCTCTGCCTGGATTCCCAGGCCTGCAAGGTTAAGCGCAGAGTTATCCAGACCTTTCTCCCTTTTTCCAACCCCAGGATCCCATTCCTGCAGTAGGTGTTCAACCCCCAGAGAGCCTGGCAGACTGCCCCCAGGGGTTTGGCTCTTTGTTCCTTTCTAGGGGTGAGGGCAAAGCACCCCAGGGCAGATGGCTGCAGCAGGAAGGTGTGAGGAGACTTCATGGAAGCGAAATCCAAGCTTCTGGCAGAGAGGAGGGATCGTATGAGCAGCCTGGCCACTCAGCCTGGCTCCGAAGGCACGATTCCAAGTGCAAAGCTTTAGTCTGGGAAGGAAATTTGGTGCCAAATGCAAAGGCATCCAAAAACTGAAGCACGACAGAAGGGATAACTGTGGGGTGGATCCCGGAGCAGCGTCATCTGCTCGGCAAGAAGGATTCTCACGTCTCGGTCCGTCTCGCTGTCTTGCACAGCGGTGTGTGATGTGCCAAAACCAGGAGCCGAGGGGCCAGGAGTGTCCTTGGGAGGGCAGCTCTGCAGAGTGACCCCAGGGAAGGGACAGCAAACCTGGTCCCCGGGGCTGCCAGGGGGGCATTTGGTGACGTGCTCCAGCCCATGGTCAAGGGCACCACTGCGGGGACCTGGCACAGCGGGCAGGAGTGGGCAGGCAGGCACAGGAATAACAGGGGGAGTGAGGGAATGTTCTGGAAACCGGTCAATTCAGGGCAATTTCGGAGCTAGTCAGAATGGCTGAAAATATTTAAAATTCAAGAGAGAATCTCCATCTGACTTTTTAGGGTGGATTAATGGAGCATGGCAACATTTTGTGGATGAGATGCTTCATCTCGGGTAGAGTGGTGGCTGGGGGACAATACTGAGGACATCACTTCTGATGTCCCCTCTGCCACCCTGCATCTCTTCCATTATGATGGGGCTGCACAGTGATCTGCAGAAACAGGCACTGCATCTCCTGATGCTGATTTGAGTGCAATTTCAGCAAAAAAACAGGCTACTCCTGACAGTCCTGAACTTCCATTTGCAAAGATACGAAGTCCCTAAATTGACAGACCACTCTGGCATGAGCCCTAAGAGCTCCCAGTGCACCCAGTACACCAGCACATCCCCTCCCACCGCAGGAGCTCTGCAGACACAGCTTAGCAATGTCCTCGTGGACATGTCCGATGTCCTGAGAACATCCTTAGAGACTTCAGACCATTCCCAACACTGTTGGGGTTAATCCGCTCTGGGACAAAGGGGAAAGATCCTGGGGCAACACTTTCCAAAGCAGCCACCCACTGCAAAGCCACCCCAAAATTTGGGGCCCCAAGACAAGGAAAAGCTCCTTTCCAGGGTACACAGCCCCCACCAGACAACATGTCTCCCTCCACTCCTTATCATGCATCCATATTATCCTCGCAGCAGTTTTTAAACTGCTGCTGGACACTACATTTACATAAATATGTGAGCCAATGAGGTCTAAAACCCTGGTGAGCTCTAAATGGTGAATTAGGTTTTTGGAAAGAGGATTTTATCAATTTACTGCGAGTGCAAATCAACAGCAGAATTTACAAACCCATCAAAAAGCGAGGTGACAGTTTGGAATTAATCCTCTGCCCCAGGCACACGATGTACCTCCACAAACATCTCCCAGCATAAATATATTTGAGAAATAGTGAAGGAAAACGTAACTCCTAATGCCTGCGCACGCTGGCGGCAGCGGGAGATGAATGGAAGCGAATGTCATCGGGAAGGTGCTGCCGCCTCCTGCTTTATTTTTATCCAAGACTCAGTCCCCAGCCTGCGCTGAGGTATTGCAGTTTGTGCCAGAATTTTCCCCCAAGAAAATTTCCCCAATAATCTCTCTTCCTCATGCATTCTTTAAAAAAAAAAATAAAAAAAAATTAAATATAGTTCCTCCACACACCCACCCCCCCAACACAGCCCCCTCTCCGCCTCCATTCCACCCCCCCACCCCACCCCCCTGCTTGGAGCAGCCCTGGAGGCAGCGTGGCCTGGGGGGACGAGTTTCTGCTTCCTCCCCAGATCGGAGGGGGTGGGGGGTGGCTGTGGCTTTGGGACAATAACTGGCACCGTTGGGGTCACTTGCGTGCTGATGGTTTCAGCGGTCAGGGATTTCCTTGGATCGTGGGGATGCTCCGGGTGCCCGCGGTCCTCTCCTGTGGGGAGCCGAACTCTCTGGCGTCTGCTGGGCAATGGTGCTGCTCCTTCCATAAGGACGGAAACCAGCTTTCAGCGTTCAAACCCAGTACAGCATCCTAACATGCACAGACATTCCCATTCCTGCTCCTTCTGGGCCCTTGGAGCTGCATCTCACACAGCAGAATCCGCGCTCGTCGTCTGGAGAGGGGCTTGGGCTGCTCTCCTCTCCCCTAGAGGTTCAGAGCTGCCACGGAGATGAAATCAGTGAGGCAATATCAAGTAAAAGCCAAACTTTTCAAGCTTTCTAATCACAACTAGAAAGGCTCCTTTTCAGCTTTTGTTTCCAGCTCACAGAGGAGCCCGTGGCTGCCAGCGGCGAGATCGCTGGCTTTGTTGTGGAGATGACTGTGAAGGACACAGGCTGTGTTCCCATTTAGGAATGCATTGAGGCTTTCTTGGAATTCATTAGGAAAGGTAGGGAGGGAAGGGTGCAGCAAAACCAGAGTCCTTGCAGCTGCAGCCTGTTCCCCAGGGGCAGGGCTTTTCAGTTTTTCCACTGCAAAATGTCTTTTACAACATATAAATTCGAAAAGGGTTCCCTTCCTCCGGTTGGGGTTTATCTGTAGCCTTCAAGGAAAGGGAAGCTGCACCTCCAGCAGCCCAGTTGGTTACCCAGCACCGCTGAGCTGTGGTTCCAGGCAGGACCCCAAGTCTGCTTCCTTGGAGCTGCCTGATGAGGCTGAATGGCTCTGCTAGAGCTAAGCATGGAATCCTGAAATGGTTTGGGTTGGAAGAGACCTTAAAAATCATCTCATTCCACGCTCTGCCATGGGCACAGACACCTTCCACTAGACCAGGTTGCTCCAAGCCCTGTCCAACCTGGCCTGGGACACTGGGGCAGCCACAGTTTCTCTGGGTAACCTGTGCCAGGGCCTCACCACCCTCACTGCCAGGAATTTCTCAATATCCCATCTAACCCTGTCCTCTGGCAATGGGAAGCCATTCCCTCTTCTCCTGTCACTCCAGACTCTTGTCCAAAGTCCCTCTCCAGCTCTCTTGGAGCCCCTTTAGGCACTGGAAGAGGCTCTAAGGTCTCCCTGGAGTCTTCTCTTCTCCAGGCTGACCACCCTCAGCTCTCCCAGCCTGGCTCAGTAGCAGAGGGGCTCCAGCCCATCCACTGGCAGAATGAGGCACAGGGTGACTGTGACTCGCTTTCCTGGTGGGCACATTGTAACCCAAAGGCACAAACTGAATTGAGTCATAGCAAACAACATCTCTTGGAGTGGCTCAGGTATCCGATCAAACTTCCGTGGGGGAGGGCTGTATTTTTCCACATTTCCACTCCACATGCATCAAACTGGCCTCAGGAGCAAAGTCTTTCTTAAATTATGCAGCATTGCATCCTTGATCAAAACAAGAAGCCTGAGCAAATGGCAGAGGCAGGAACCTGCCTAAAGTCAGGGCTACGATCCCGGAGTCAGAGTCACCTCTGAAACAGGGCTTAGCTCCAAGTTCCTTCCTCAGCCCCCCAGCACCATCCCCAGCTACAGGCCAGAGCCTCCTCTCATGGAAAATACATGTTGCAAGCCCAGGACCCTTTCAGCCTGATCCCTGAGTGTTCAATACCGCATGTCAAAATGGCAATGCTTAAAACCAGATTTATGTCTCAGATATGCCTCTTTTAATCATACTGCACTGCTATCAAAAGGACATTAAAAATTACGGTTACCCTGTAGGAACATAAACAATAGCAGCAGTGAAAAAACCCTTATCCAAGGCGAGTGACAAGCAGGGTTTTATAATTAGCTGATTCTTTACCTGCTGGGAAGAATAGTTGGGTGTTTTCTCACCACCTTTCCCCTTCACCAGGGTGTGCCAAAGATAATATGAGCAGAAAACGTGCCCAGACACCAATGATACCACACGTGTTTTACAGGAATACAAAAGGAACATTTGACACAGCCCCTCTCCACATGCTGATTTCAACATCAAAGCTCTCTGGAGAGGCTTGTGTAGCGATGCAGCTCCCTGAGCCAGAGTGGTACTTCCCAGCATGGTACTGCTGGTGTCACACGGTGCCAAAGCTGCTTTGATGGGAGTAGAAAAGCTGGAAAACCAAAGAGCTGCCCACTAGGAAGTGTGATGGTCTCCAGCAGGTCCAGGTCCTCCCCAGCACACCCATTCTGAGGCAGAGATGGGGGTAGAAATGAGCCTCCAGAGCTGGCATTTTAGGGCTTTCTTGGTTAAGTCAATCCATCTGTGATTAATGAACAACGAGGATGTAACCTGAGTTCGGGGTTTCCGATTTTTCTATTTGAGGATTTTTTTGGGGCGGAGCAGAGGAAAGTAACATTGCCCAGCCCCTTACAAGGGAATTGTGTTTCCATGCCCCTTGTCAGCAACCTTGTGCTTTTTCCCAAGGTGGAACACAGTGGAGGGGCAACAAATCTCCGTGGGCACAGGAGAAGGTGACACATCCCCACGCTGGGCAGGTGCCCTGGTGCAGGTGGGGAGTTCCCTACAGCGAGTGGGAGAGGCAGAGACACAGTTTCTGCTGCTGGCCACAGTCCAGCTGGAGGACCAAATCCTCTTTGCTTGTTTATGACACACTTTTAGCCTTCCTTTTCTCTGTTTTGGGGAATCCAGGGATGTCCTGGGTGTTGGTGCTGCCCTGGCAGCCACACTGGGTGCAGAGGATGGGGTGTCCCACACCTCATTAGCTGGGCACAGCTGGCACCACCCCAGCAGTCCTGGGCAAAGAGCCCAACTTCTTTGTTCCCAATGTACTTGCACCTCCCAAAAGCTTATCATTATCTTTTCTGATCTAATCAAGATCAATCAAACAGAATAATAGAGCAGAGGTCAAGGAAGGCTGTTACTTCCTCGGGGAACAAGGGGGTGCTTTCGTCAGAAATACCAGGGAGCCAGCTTAATTGTTCTAAATTTGAGAAATTTTGAATGTGCTCTGTAATTGCATGTTCTCCTGCACTGGAGAGGGAGGAGAGACCTGGGAGAGGCTTTGGATAGGAGCTCCCATTGCAGACACTGCACCTCCAGCCTTGGGGACTGCTGCCGCAGAGTAGGGTTTTAGGATTTAATGTGTCATGCCACCAATACTGGGCTGAAAGGAAACTCTCTGCCCTGTGCCTGCCCAGCTATTGCTATGTGGGTGCACACCGATGAGGAGGAATGCAGAGGGATGCAGAGGTTGCTGGAGCCAGGCAGGGGACTCAGCAGGGCTGCACCCAACCCCAAGAGTGAAGCTGCTGCTTGCCATGCAGGAGGACTGTGCTCCTTTCCTGACGTCCTGATGGCTAATGAAAATATATTTGCTATCTGTATTAATTAAAATAAAGTGTAGCAGCTCATCATGAGGCTCCGTGGGAGAAGCTGTACATGGGTTATCATCATCCAGCACAGCGTCGTGCAGCAGTGGAATTAGTTCTGCCAGGCCATCTTTAAAACACAAATCACTGATGGCTGATACAGCTGACAATTAATTATATAGAAACCTGTGTCACTGGAAACGAGGTGAGGGCTGAGGAGCAGCAGCAGCAGCCCAGGACCCTGCAGGGATGGACCTGGGGTGGGCTGTGTGGTCCCGGAGTCTGGGGCAGGGCAAGGGGGTAAAGCTTGTGCCAACCCCAAACTGCTGCTCTGCACCCCCAGAAAAACTCCATTTTTAGTGAGAAAACTTTTTTTAAAAGTTAAAAACTGAATTTCAGGCAAGTCTTGTCTGCAAAGGGGTTAGTTTCTGAAGGAATGAGCCAGTGCAGAGGCACATCCCTGGCAAGGAGACTCTGGGCACTAGGGGCATGGTGGAAGCTGTTGTTCCCATACAGATCTGTGCAGCAGGATGTGCCCATGGGCACAGGGAGCTGCTCTGCTGCCAAACCCCAAATTGTCCTGACACAGTGAGGATCTGGCAATGAAGTGCAGGTTATTGCTTTTTTAGGAGGAAAACACTAAGTAATGTAGGGGGTGACTGGCTGACAACCTGCATCAAGGCCAGGCTGCACGGGCAACTTGGGGCAACTTGGTCTAGTGAAAAGCATCCCTGCTCACAGCAGGGGGTGGAACTGGATGAGCTTTAAGGTCCCTCCCAACCCAAACCATTCTGTGATTCTATGGTTCTGTGATCACATCTGCTGGCACTGCTCCAAGCTGTGAAACATCATTTGGGAGCCCAGCACATCCCATCCCTCAGCAGTTCCAAGCTCTACCCTCTCTGCTGGGGCACAGGAGGCTGGCAGTGGTGCAGGAATGGGAACAGAGAGCGCCGGCTGTGCCCTAGTTCCTGCCAGCCTCAGCAGCACAGACCGTCCCCATAATCGATGGAGCCCAATAGCTGTAATAACCACAACCATCAGTAACCCTCCGCTTTCCCTGCCTTCCTGATTGCCGGCAGCGGGGCCGTTCACAAGCTGTCAGGAGTCATTAGGCACTGGAGCTGCATCATTTCAGAGCAGTGCAACAGGGTCTTTTCAAGGGCACCAGCATGCACCGGGCAGCACCAGGCAGCACTGGTTCTTGTATGGTTCCTGCACGGTTCCTGCATGGCCTCAACGAGGAGAAAGTTCAAAGACAAGCATTGCCTGGAAAAATTTCCCTTCCAGAGCAGATCTTTGGGATGATGCAAACTGTGACCATCATCAGGACACACTGACCTCGATGCCTGGCCCAACACAGTGTCCCAGCAGGCAGAGCTGAGACCCCACTCTGTCCCTCAGGAGGGAGAAATGGGCTGTGCACGGACTGGATGTTGCAGGGGACTGAGGCACAGCCTGGGGTACCAAGAATCCCCAGCCCTCTCCCCAGTCCCTCACCCTGAGCAGCTCCAGCTCAGCCACCTCTCCCCCATGCATGGTGTGATCTCGGGTGCTGCATCCCTGTGTTAGGAACAGCCTGTCTGGGTCCATGGGGAGAGCAGAAAACACCTGTGTGCCCTGTGCCAGATGTCACCCATGCCATCCTCATTGCTCTGAGATGCCTCTGCAACCCAGAAAGAAGGGTAGGACCTGGGGGGCTTCAAATCCTGCCCTGAGATGCCCCAGGGCAACTTTTGGGGTACTAAAAAAACAATCTTTTGGAGTACCCCTGGAAAAACCCACGGAGGAGAGCAGGCAAGGGCAGCAGCGGTGCCAGGCGTGTCCTGCCCTGCTGCTACAGGAGAGGCAGTGATGCACCTTGAGGTGCTGCCAGTGTCTGCTGCTCTCTCAGGAGCCTGGACTGGAGCCACACTGTGATTCCTGTTACATCCTGTGAAAGAAATATAAAGAGCTGCCAAACAGATTGAGCAGAGGCAGCTCAGCTCTCCCCCGTCACTGTAGTCGCTCAGGAGATGTGCTGTGAGCTCCGACAGGAGCCAAACTCTCCAGCTGCCCCAGCCTGGGGAGCACCGGTGCTCTGGTCACCTGCATCTCTAACATCACATTGTCACCTCATATCTCCACTTCTGGAGTGGAAATCAAAACTAACCAAACTGTGAACACACTGCAGACAGGTAGAACAACAGGGGAGGTTTTGAATAGTCAGATATTGCATGGATGTGACTGCCTGGAAGCGAGTCCATGAATGATTTATAGCCAGGCAGAGAAACAGTCAGCGATTATAATCAGACTAAACTTTTTCTCTCCAGATGTTTTAGGGTTGTGTATCCAGTAATTGCTTTCCAGTGTCCCCAGGGGTAGGGAGTTCGACTGAACCCGCTGGATGAGAGCTTATGCAGTTCCGGGGTGTCCAGCGGGTTGCCCGGGCTGTTCGCCCTCACCTGGCATGTGCTTGGCCAAGGCAGGGTAGGAAGAGACACGAGTGTGGTGCCCACACTCCCACAGAACCTCCGGCTGGCACAGCAAGGGATGCTCTTTGGAGCTTGAGGACATCAGTGTGTCAGGGAGAGGAGCCCTCAGAGGTAAAGCCCTTCTGGTCATGGCATTCCAACCTCCCCAGCCTGCCCAGGTGGGTCCCAGGTGGCAGGAACTGCCATGGCTCTGTGGTTGGGGCTGAAAGCACAGAGGGTCCTGGCTCACTCCCTGTGAGCAATGTCCTGCCCACAGCAGAGCTGCTGAAACCTGGGCTGCATCTCTGCCGGGGTTCCTGCATCCCTGCCAGTGCTCTTGCATCCCTGTCGGGGCTCCTGTGTCGCTTCTGGGTCCCCTCCACCACCCCAGAGGCAGTGCCAGGGCAGACCACCCCTGCCAACACCTTGGCTTGTGCAGCATTGGCACCGAGAGGCACTGGCATGGCAGGGACAGCTGAGCAGAGCCCAGCCAGGCAGGAGCCCTCAGGAACCCCTGTGGTGTCACAGCACGAGCAGAGCATGAGCTGCTCCCCAAGAGTTAATCCTAGCACTCGCTTCTTCAGATCTGCTCCGCTACGTCTTAACAGTGATGGGAGATTAATTATTTTAGCTGCAGAGAGCTGACTAGAACGGGGTTTTGTAGCTAAATATACTCTCTCTTTAGGAACCCATTTAATTTTATGTCCTGATGTAGACGGCTGGGCTGGATGATTGGTGCAGAAAGAAGGAGCTTCTCTTCCCCCACTTCAATTTGTACTCTGAAAAACTGCCAAAATACCCAATTTCCTCTCCCTGGGAGGGCCCTGAGGAGCAAACATCCCGCTTGGGGAGCCCGGGAGAGTCACAGGATGGATCTGCTTCTTCTCTTTCATCCCTGTGGATTCCTCATCCCTGGAATTGCTCAAGTCAGGAGTGAAACTGGATGATCTTTAAGGTCCCTTCAAACCCAAACGACTCTGGGATTTTATGATCCCTGTGACAAACCTCTCTAGAGTGAGGACACCCATGGGGACATGGCAGCAGAGGACAGAGAGAGCAGGTCCCCCTGCCCTCGGATGTCTGTGTCTGGTGCTGGCTGTGGTAATCCTGGGAGTACATCTGGCCAAGGTGGAGTTCTGGCACTGGGGATTTACCAGGAAGACTAGGAAGCTCAATGGGAAACTTCCTATTTGCAACTAGTGAGAGGTTCAGCTTCCACAAAAATTAATGCCTCCTTGAACCCACTGGGTTAATTCCTTTTAGCCAGGTCTGTCTGCCTGTGACAAGGCACAGATGTGCCTTTCTCATACTTGACATCATAAAAATCTGTGATAAACTCAAACCAATCCCTGCATCAAAGTTCCACTCTCTGTAATGGCTTTGCCCCCCTGGCCCCTGGTCCCTATGGGTCCGTGTATTGCTCTGGGAGTATCAGGATAATTCCTCTCACATTGGCTGGGGAAGCAGTGGGATCCATTTAGGAACAGTCAGCATGTGATGAGTTGTATCGCTTCCACACTGCAAATCTCTTGATTCCTCCATAATTGGATGAGCCTCTTTAATTCCTCTTCCTCATTAGCTGCTGGTGCTGCTCCTCCCGCGTCCTTTTGGGAAGGAGCTAGGCAATTCCCAGTATGATTTCATCCCTGGGTATTTGGGGCTGTGCCAGGGCTGCTCTGTGCTAGGTGGGATACAGGAGTGAGGAGTGCCAGGGTGCCAGGGCTGGGGCATCGCTGGGACACACAGGCTCCAGAGTGAGGGGACCCGCCCAAAGCCACAGGTGCCTGCACGGAGCTGGCGTGGCCAAAACAAATACCCGAGAGTCAAAGTCTCATTGATTCCAGCTCCATGAAGCAGCACCAGGGAGGAAAATCTATTTTCCTCATAGCTCAGAGAAGTGTGTAATTTCCCAGCATCTGTCAGGCTGCTGCGGATCGTTAGAGCAGTTACGAGCTTCTCGGGAACACGTGGAGGGGAGAGGTTTGCAAGTTTAATTCCCGTATTCCTGGTAGTGTCCTTGCTCCTGAGCAGAGTCAGCCAGGCACAAGCAGCATGAATTCACCAGTCAGGCACAAGTAGGATCGATTTGCCACTGAAACAGGTTTTTAGGAGTGTTTTGCTGTCGGAATGTTGCCCACCACCTGCAGCAGTCCCTGACAAACTCTCTGCTCCCACCTGGGACCAAGAACCCACTCACCTATGGCCAGTCCAGGGGGTTTTTCCATCTGATTCAGCCCGGTGATGGGATCAAGTGTGACAATGGGTATGTGCTGTCTCCCAGGACCATGTCCCAGCCCCACATCCTCTGTCAATGCAGCAGGTCCCTGAGTCTCTTGCTATGAGCAGCAGACACTGGTGAAATGCCTCTCTTCCATCCCTGGAAGTGCTCAAGGCCAGGTTGGACGGGGCTTGGAGCAACCTGGTCTACTGGAAGGTGTCCCTGCCCATGGCAGGGGAGTGGATGAGATGGTGCTTAAGGTCCCTTCCAACTCAAACCATTCCAGGATTCAATGATTCCATGATTCTCTCTTCTCCTCTCTTCTTTCCCGACAGAGGCAGATTTGCCACTGGATGCAGGAGCTGCAGCCAAGTGGGCAGTGGGGAGGAGAACCTGGTCCTTCCTGGTCATGGCTTCTTGGGCTGGGCACCACTGCCAGCATCCTCACCCAGTAATGAGGGGTTTCCATGGCAACCTTATTTGAGCATCGCAAGTGACACAGATGTAAATTTTAAAATGAAATATTCAGACCACAGTCCTATGAGCATAAATAAACCCCTGCACATGGGCAATTTAACAGCATTTTAAAGCAGATTGGAAACTCCCCAGGGCCACCGGAGTCTCTGTGGCATTGGGAAATTCATGGAAATGGAAAGAAATGCATCCTGACCCCATCCTGCCCCAGGAATCCCAGTGTTCAGCCCCATCCCAGCCTGAGCCCAGAGCAGGATCAAATCAGCAGGGAAAGGTGCTGGTTCACCTGCACTGCAGAGGATATGGCACATGGGGATAGCATGAGAATGACATCCAGGTGCCCCCTGGAATGGGAGACAAATCATTCCCGGAGTTTCTTGATCTCTGCTGCAGTCTCCTCCTGAGCAAAGGCTGGGCATCTTTTTCTTCTGAATTATCTTACATCAATTGCTCCGTGGGACAGTCCATGTTTTCACGGTGTGCAGGACCGAGCACTGGAGTCTTGGGGCTCCCAGCACCCCTGTGCTGCCATCCCTGCCGGGCAGGACCTGGGGACAGGCAACGCTGCTGTGTCCTTGTGCCACATCGGAGAATCACTTTCTATTTTCTCTGACTGCAATGGAAATGTTTGTCTGAAACTCATCCACAGCCCTCCCGCTTCTGCCTCGCCGGGGGCACAGAGTCTCCTTTAAGAGGAGAGCGGCTCCGAAACTCAGGGTGCCGCGGGCAGACCCTGCTCTGGCTGCGCTTCCCGGCGCTCCCACGGGGATGACTCACCCGGATCGGATTGCTACGGCTTTATTTGCTTACAGGGTGAACCGGCAGGATGCTCTTGAGGAAAAGTGGAGGTTTTTTGCCATTGGAAAAACTTAATTTGTCGCAACTGTAACTGCAGGAAAACGTGGGATTCACATCTCCTGCCTGGAGGCAGGCGGCCAGCGAGGCTGCTTCCGGCTGTGGGGACATTTGGAAAATGAAAGACTGTTTTGATTAAGGTTTTTCTGCTCTTCAAGATTCAAGGCAAAAGTCTAAAATCTGAAACGTAACCAAAAAATTTCCAATCCACCACAGCTGAGTGTTTTCACGGGCACAACATACTTCTTCTCAGATCCTCACTTCCCACCCAAACCCTCTGTTTTCCTCCCTGAGGGTGAAACCTGTGTGGCAGGTGCTGGAGGTCGATGTGGGAAGAGGCAGAAAAGCAGGAGGTGCCCAGGGTGCTGCTGCCCCTTCCCACCCACCAGACCCCACTGACACTGTGTTGCATCAGGGACTGGCCTCAACAGCCCTCTTTTGTCCAAGATCTGGATAAGCCCTGTATGAACTCATCCTCCTGACGATCCAGTGCACGGTAGCACCTGCCAACCCTCCTTCATCACCTGTGTGGGAATTGGGAATTCTGGGGGTTCAGCCTGCACACAGAGGCTTGGTTGCTTGGGGGTTTGGGATCAGTCCTGGATGGGGTGCTGGGGGGTGCAGGATCAATCCCAGCTCTCCATGAGGGCTCACAAGAGACACTAGCAGCAGCTCCAGGACGGATTAGCCCAGCCCTGTCAATCTGCCTAGCCCGTCACACAGGCAGAGCACAGGGCTGAACACCACCATTAATAGCATCTGGATAAGCTTTATCCATTTCTGCTATAATCAGATCCTAAACTGTCCTGGACAGCGACTCCTGAGCTCGAGCAATCCCACTGCCATTCCCAGCAGCCGAGGAGTGTGTGCTCATTGTGCGGCAGCGATACCATCGGCATTAGTAATGGGAGCCCACGATACAGCTACTCGTGGTTTAGCCCTTTCAGGAGCACAGCGGCAAAATGAGGCCTTTGTGATTATTCCAGCATCCTTTTATCAGGCATTTGCAGCTCTGTAATTCCTCTAAGCCCCTCTGGCTGAGGTATCTCAGCAATCAGGTTTGCCTGCAGCTCTCCAGCCACGGCGCCTCTGGAGAAGCAGATGCTTCTCTGCCACCACTGCCCACAGGACAGAGTCCCATCTCCCTGGCTGGGGCTGCAGGGATCCTGGGGACCCTCTCACACGTGGATGAAACTTTGGGGCTCCCACGGGTGGTTGATGCACTGCAAGCACCTGTGTCAATGCTGGGTCTGGGTGAGAGGAGACGCTCTGGGAGCCCTTGCCCTGCAACCCCTCCTATCCTGCTGCCTTTCCAGACCCCTGTGGCATCACCTGAGCCCCGAGAATGGGCTGTGTCCCACTGGCAGCTCCCACAGTGCTCAGCACCCTCATCCCACCAAGGAGCCAGAGCTTCCGACACAGCTAAGTATAAACCGCGGGGGAGTGCGGCTGGTTGGAGACATCCTCCCTGGAGCTGAGCTTCCTTCCACGGTGTTTACACGCTGGTATCCAGGCAGATCCCAGAATAGACCTGAAGAAGAGCTGTCGCTTTGCGTTAAGGTCACCTGTGCTCCAAACTGTCCCGGACGTGTCTATCCCATCCCTCAGGAGCAGCCACCCCTGCCCACAACGCTGTGCAGAGCACAGAGCCACGGGTGCCACGTCTGAGGGAGCAGAGGCTGCAAGGCCACAACAGAGGCTTCCATGGATTTGAAGAAGCCTCTCCAGTCCTGAAAGAGAGCCTGCAGAGAGCTCCTGATCAAGATACAAGATAAACCCCTTGTTCATCTCAATAGCATTTATTTCCTCCAGAGCCGATTTAGCAGATTAGATCAAGGTCAAACGTGACCATTTCTCTTCCACCAGCTCGGTGTCTCCAGATTGATAATTTGTGAGAACAGGATGGATTTCGGCAGCCAATGAGAGTCCTGCTCAGCCTGCCCCAACCCCAGCCCCAGCCCCAGCCCCAGCCCAGCCTCCTGTGGAGCCAGGTCATCTCTTACCCTGTGGGCCTTGGAGGCGAGAGAATGGCTGTGTGCATTCGGATCGGCATGAAAAGGCTTTCCAAACCCCACCCTGATCAATACAAAATATGGAAACCTATTGCAATCCTTCCTTAAGGATGTGGATACTTGATTCTGGAGATGATACTGAGATGGGGTCCAGGCAGGACTGAGTGAGCAGGGGGCTGTGCTGGGGCTGTGGGGCAGCTCTGAGGTAGGTGGGGAGGGAGCAGAGTCTGGCAGCCTGGGGATGTGCTGGAGCACAGCTCGGGTTTGGGGGTGGTGATGCAATCTGGAGCTGAGATCATTAATCACTTCTCTTTCTTGTAATGTGGAATAAGCCTATATTAATCCTTGATGCCAAAGCTCCTGCACGTCCCCCTCCCCGCCACAGCCTGGCTTCATTCCACCTTCTCCACTTCTCTGGAATGCACATTTGCCCTTTACAGACTGAAGCATGTTCAGTGTCTCATTAAAGAGTCACTTTACAGGGTGTTTTATTTCATGCTTTGTTAAGGACAGAATCGGGTAAATGCATCCTGGCAAAGGATCTAATAAGGAATTAGTCAACTTTCCAAAAGCATAAAACACGGTTTAATGGCAAAATCCATTAAGAATTAGGGTTCATGTGACAAATAACCCAGGGATGCTGGTTTGATCTTTCTGGGACTACGCTGGCTTTAAGGACTTGGGATCCTGCAGGAACACTCTGACTGTCCCACTGTCACCCAGTGTCTCACCATGTCCCACCACGTCCCACCACATCCCACCAGCCAGCAAGCCCCCATCCCCTCACCTCCAGGACTGTGCTGCCTCCTCCTTGTCTGAAACCCCCATCTTTTCCCATCATGGAGAAAGCCTTTTGCTGCAGAGCACTAAAACCAGTGAGCTGACCTGTGGGACAGCAACCACCATAATGGACTCCAGCTGCGAGAGGAAGGCAAAAGCCCAAGAGAGCTCTGCAAAACTCCTCATGACAGGAGAGTTGACACTGGCAATGCCTTGGGGACCAATTCCCCTCCATCAGCCCATGGCAGGATGTGCATCAGCCCATGGCAGGATGCCCATGGGGGCCAGGACCAGTCCAGGGTGGGATGGAGAGGGAGGCAGAGACCACCAGAACAAAGTGGAGGTTGCAGGGTCTCCCAGGTCCTACTCCCAGCAGTGTGTGGGGTCACCAAGGCACCCAGGGGGAGCCACAGGAGATTATTCAGAGCTGACACCAGTTGGTGGTTGCAGATGATGTGTGTGAAATGTCTCCTAATGTGCTAAGGGAATCAGCTAATTGATTTGCTGAACCACTTGCTAATTAAAGTATTAATGTTTTAACTTGTGGGAAGCATAGTAGGAGAGGCCACAAAATCTTCTGGGGCCAGAACACATTTGCTGGTGGCTGGATCCATGACTTGACTGGCTGGCAGCAGGACACAGTGGCTTGGGGTGGGTACAGCTCCATCCCTGGCTGTCCCAGGGATGAAGGACCAGCCCAGGTACTGACAGTGTGTCCAAAGACTCTCTAGGACCAAGGACTGGAAGCAGCACAAGGGCTGTCAGTGAATTTTGGTGACTCCATCCTTCAGGATAACTCACCAGCCTTTGTCTTTCCCTCTTATTCCTTATCTTCAACTCTTGCCAGAAACTGCTCTGATTTTCCAGAAGATGGAGCAAAGTCAGTTTTCATCAGTTGCTCAGTCCCTCTACACAGGCTCTTGTGTCATTCCTCTATCCCCGTGGGCAGGATCACTCAGCAGTGTCCCTGTGTTTCAGATTTCACATCCAAGATGTGAAATCTTTTTTTTTCCTTTTCATTCTGGTCCTACCTAAATTGGTAGAATTGAAACACAAAAAACCCAAGTTAATTCTAGCCCAAGCATTGTGCTTTTGTTTAAAGCACCTGTAATACTGACAGCAATGATGTGCCCAGGGTGATCCCAGTCTGCTTGGGAAAGAAACCCTGGCTGCTGCTCCAACCCCCCATCCCCGGGAGAACTGGCACTGTGGTGGGCACATGTGCTGGCTGCCCCCATGGGCACATCACAGCAGCTCAAACTGCTTTTGGGAGCAGGTCTGTGCCTTCGTGTGCAGCTGTGAAAGGGAGCACGTGCCTGGGCAGCCAGCAGTGGGGCTGGGGGCTTGCAGACCCCCCCACGCCCACACAAGGGCAGGGATCCTGTATTTTAGGGTCTCCAAACCCTCCCAGGGGAGCTGAGGGGGCTGGAATTACGATCTTTAAGTACCGTGCATTAAGCACTTTCCCTGGCAACTGCTGTTTCCATGGAAAGCTTTGACTCTCTGAGCTCTCTGCAGTATCTCACAAAGATCACCCTGTATTTCACCCCACGACCACAGCCCGGACACCCCACTTGCGGTGGATAAATCTGTATTTATGCAATTATCCCCTGGCTGGGGCAGTGCTGGGTGGCTTTGGTCACTTGCTTTTTATCCCACAGGTTGTGTTGGGTTTGCCCAACACAAGGGGTGCCTAAGGGGGCTCTGCCAAGGCTTGTGTTGTGCTGTGGGGACCAGTCATTCCTTCTTTGGGAGAGCAGCAAGTATTCCTTCAGCCACAGCTTCCCAGGGGACTGATTTCACACCAGCAGCACAGTTACAATTTCATGCCCAGACTTGCCCAAGTCCCACTTTTGCCTGTTTTTTTTTCAGACAGCGGATCAGGGGTGGCGCTGGTCCCTGTCAGCCCAGACCCTCTTGCTGCAGATGAGCTGGTGGACAAGATGGTCGGTGGAGCTGCAGAGTTCGGGCACGGCACAGGTTTGGCCGGTGGAGCTGAGGATTTTGGGCATGCCATGGGTTCAGACGGTGGAGCCGAGGAGCTGGGACATGCCACTGCACTCAACCTGTTGCCAGCCACGGAGGACGGTGCCAAACCAGCAGCAGAGGAGACAACGCTGCTCATGCAGAGCCATGTCCTGCCAACAGCCACCACGGCCCCCAGCACTGATGCAAAAAAACCTGTCCCTGTAAAGAAAAAGCCACCAACTCTAAAGCAAGTAAATATGGGAAGAAAGCACCCAAGGCTCAAGCCCACCCTGGCAGGGCCCCCTGGGACTGCCTCCCCAGCCAGCCCGCTGCGTTCCCGGCTCCCCACCACTGCCCAAGATCCACGAGTGCCAGCAGAGGACATGGACCAGGGGCCCCCAGAGCTGCCCTGGGGGGACCAGGCCACCACCAGCTGCCCCACGCTGCAGATCTCTCCATCCACCCTGCCACCAGCCCTGCCTCGGCCCTTCCCTGACAGCGCAGGTGATGCTGAGGAGGTTCCGACCATGGCTCCCAACGGTGACACCGTTATTCCGATGAACAGCGCGGAGAGAGACGTGCACAGCTCCTCATCAGAGGAGAGCCAAGAAACCACCACATCCACCATCATTACCACCACTGTCACCACCACGGAGCCCACCCCAGGTAAGATGAGCTGCCAGAGCACAGGCACAGGGGTACGGCAGCTGAGGGGGAGCAGGTCTGTGTTTAGGCAGCCCCCCAAAACCAGGACACCACCTGGGTTTGGGGGGCTGCCTAAAATCTTGGTGCTCAGAGGGCTGGAGCACATCTCCTATGGGAAAAGGCTGGGAGAGTTAGGGTTGTTCAGTTTGGAAAAGAGAAGGTTCTGAGGAAGACCTTAGAGCCCCTTCCAGTGCCTAAAGGGACTCCAACAGAGCTGGAGAGGGACTTTGGACAAGGGCCTGATGTGACACGACAAGGGGGAATGGCTTCCCACTGACAGAGAGCAGGGTTAGATGGGATATTGGGAAGGAATTCTTCCCTGTGAGGGTGGTGAGGCCCCGGCACAGGTTGCCCAGAGAAGCTGCGGCTGTCCCATCCCTGGAAGTGTTCCAGGCCAGGTTGGACAGGGCCTGAAGTAACCTGGTCTAGTGGAAGGTGTCTCTGCCCATGGCAGGGGGTAGGACTGGATGATCTTTAAAGTCCCTTCCAACGCAAATCACTCCCTGACCCTACGATTCAGAGGGGTCAGCTAATGGAGCAGGGATCTGGGTGCTGGGTTTTGCGGTGCGGGAGGGAGCTGCCAGGTGACGGTCCCTCGGTGTGATTGCTGACGTGTGTTCCCCCAGTCCTGTGCAGCATGAGCTTCCACGACCCCGAGGGCTACATCGACTCCACAGACTACCCCCCGCTGCCCCTGCATGGGTACCTGCAGTGCACCTACAATGTCACTGTCTACACAGGCTACGGCGTCGAGCTCCAGGTGAGAAGAGCTTCAGTTTGGGGATCCTCACAGCCAGACCCCTGTGTTCACAGCAGCAAATTGTGCAAGGCACCCACAGCCCTGGGTACCACTGCCCTGGGCGCCTGCACTTGCTAAGATAAACCTTCCCAGGGAAAAAATAGATCTTTCTTAGGCCTCCTAATAAACAAACTGTACGAGGGAGCTGGTACACCCTGAATGTCAGCGATGATCAAACCACCTAAATGTCACACAATTAATTTAACAACGAGGCACTGGCAAGCAATTTGCTAAAAAGGCACTTGGTTTTGGTGGGAAGAACTAAAGTCCCCTGGTCCCTGCATCCTCCTGCCTGCTGGGAAAGGTGTGGGTGGCCCCAGTGGGTGCAGGAAGCCCCAAGGCAGTGGGATGGGAAGCCCAGGTCCCCTCTCCAGCCAGTGCAGGTGCTCACCATGTGCCCTCCCATCAGAGTGGGGTGTTCTTACTAGGCTGATGTGCTCCATCAGCTCTCCCCAAAATACAGCACCCCTCAGCCTGGTGAGGCTGGGTGCAGGGCAGCGGCCTCAACGCATTCCAAACACTCTCCAGGTCAAACCAGCCCAGAGTCCCCATACTCTGGCATTCAATTCTTTCTTCTTTGGTTCTCCCCATGTCACTGTTTGCATCCAATTAACATCCATTGACTTTTAATCTGTGTAATTAAGAATGTACATTAGAAGGAGTAGGGGTTCCACTGGGGTTGTCCCCTTCAAGTGGGCACACGCTGTAGCTGATCCCCGGGGCACAATGACAAGGTGGCCACCAGTCCCAGAAGTGGGGCAGTGGTGACAGCACAGGGTGTACACTGGGGTGCCTGAGCATCTCAAACACTTTTCCATGGCAGTAACTGTCTCCCCAGATCTGCAGGGTGCTAAAGACAGGCTGCTTTGCTGTAAATTCGCCTCTGCCCATAATCCATCAGGTGACACCACTCCTGACCTCACTCTGTTGTAAGCCAAGGTTTTAATGGAGCATAAAATTAGCCTCTACACCCCCCAAGCTTTGCATTTCCCTTTGTTGATGCTTCTGAGCATTTCAGACAAATTAAATCACAACAGCAGGTCCGTGCTGGCAGAATGTGGCCTCATCTGCAGCTGGGCAGTGCCCTGAGCTGCCCGACCACAGCTGGGCTGTGAGCTCCGGGGGCTCTGAGGTGAATTCCATCTGGTAGGTGCTGGATAATGCAGTGCACCTTCCCCAGCTGCCCTGTGTGATGTGGGTAATTGGTACAACTGGAGGGGTTTGGATTTAATTCACAACTCCTGGATTGGGGATGGGGAGTAAGTCTTTATTGGGTTAGGAAGGGGATGAGCTTTCCTGCCAGGATGGTGTGATGTAGGAATAATTTGAAGGGGATTCCTTTCTTCACATGGGTGGGCTGAACTGGGAGCTCTGGAGGCCAGAGCCACTCAGGGATGCTGTTTTGGGAGCTGCCAGACCAGGCTGGGCTGTGTTGCTCTGTATTATAGGTGCTGTGGTGAGGTGACCTGAGGAGCTGTGGTGGATGGTCTCTGTGTGGAGCCTGAGCTGGTGCCCACCCCGGTCACAAGTGGTGCAGGGTCTCAGAAGGTCCTTCTGGAGGCTGAACACGGAGGGATGTGTGAGAGCTTGGGGTCTCTGCTTGGCTCCCTGCCAGCAGCCCCCCACATCCCTCACAGCAACTCAGGGACAGCTGTACCCCTGCCTGTCCCTGTGCCAGCCAGGCTGTGCCATGGCAGCCCTGAGAGCTGGGAGCAGCCAGCTCTCCAAGTGCTTCGTGAAATTATATTTATTTTTAAAATTCTTGAATCTTCTTGGCAGGAAATAGAATTTCCCTAAAGAGGTTTTCTAGTGGGTGAGCGAGGCTGGCAGCCTGACTTGAGGATCCCTCCTGCCTTCCCAACAGGCTCTGGAGGAGCTGACATCAACGCAGACATGGATTAAAGTTAGAACTGGTCCTCCCAGCCCCTGGCAGGAGCTCACACATATGGTCCCTCTCACAGCACTGACGGTCCCTGGCACGAGGCCACTGCATCGTCTGGGCTCGCTGGGTACTCTGGACTCCTCTGATGATGCCAGCCTGGTGCTGGCACAGAGAATGGCATGTGACACTCACAGTGACACCCAGCTCAAGGCTGCTCTGGGCCTGGGTTTGCTGGAGGATAGGCTGCTGGCAGAGTCGAGTGGTGTGTGTGTATGTGTGTGTCTCATGGCACCCAGCAGTGCTCCTCAGCTTCCTCCCTTCCACAGAGCTCTGCCTGCTCCTGCTGCTCTCCTGAATCCCCTTCCCAGGGCAGAGCTGCTCCAGCAGCACTCCTGAATGCTCCCCTTCCCAATTTCCTGGAGTGATTTGGCTCTGCATATTGTGCATGATGCCATCATCACTGGAGGGAGCCTGCTGGGGAATAGGTTTGGCTGGAGGGATTTCAGAACAAAATGTGTTAGAAACACCCTGGGAACATCTTTGCAGGGATTCAGATCCAGCTGGGGAGGCAAAACTCTGTCCTAGTAGGAGCTGGCAGGAAGTATTTAGCATTGTGTGGATCCCACTCAGCATCCCTGGATCCCATGTTCCAAATAATTCATCCCAAATAACACTTAATTCCATTTATTAATAATTAGATCTGAGCCATCCCACAAGCTGCAATGTGTGCCAGCTGTGCTGGGGAGGCACATTTCTGGGACAAAACCTGGAGAAGAAGGAATGACCTGGGGCAGGTTGGGGGCTGGGTTTGCACTGAGCCCATGTTTCTGATGATGCTTTTATCTGCCAGGACCCAGCACCCTGCTGCAAAATAACGGCAAAATCAGTTCCTCCTGGATTAAAACATGGGCTGGGGTGAACTCAGGCATACTCTGACCCAGCCTGGCGGTGCTCAGTCCAGCCCCACAGCAAAGATCAGGCTTTTCCAGGGATTTTCCTTCAGGTCAGGCAGGGAGTCACTTGGTGGGACTAAGGTGGTTTCTCCTGAGGAAATCTCCCTCCTCCCAGCAGAAGAGCAGAGGATGCCAAGGGCTGTCTGTGGGTCCATGTAGTGCCAGTGGCTGTGTCCTACCTTGTGGGCCAGGGGGAAGTGGCATGGTGGTGACAACAGCCACCAATCCCTCCAGTCACAACATCATCGGGAGCGCTTGTAATCACAGGCTGGGCTGGGTGCTAAATATAGAGCCCTGGGCTCGCACACTTAAGGAAACAAACGATCTGATGAGCATCTTTCTGCTGAAATATGAGCCCATTTATTAAGCTAAATGGACGTGAAATGCAAATGTGAGGTTACTGCTCAGCTATTTCCAAATAATAATTAAAGGCTTTTGGGACTACTCATTAGATGCACTTGCTGTGTGACTCCCCACCACTCCCCCCACTCGGTGGGGTGAGGGATCCTGGGGAGGATTCCCGGTGCACGAGGTGGATGGTGGGCACCAAACAGAGGGAGGGCTGTGCTGGTGCAATGCTCTGTGGGCACTGCGTGTCCAGGGCTGGGATGTGAGCCCTCACCTGGAACCCTATTGGGACCCCCCCTTCACCCGCAGCTCACAGGTCTCTGCTCCCTCCCAGGTCAAGAGTGTGAACCTGTCTGACGGGGAGGTGCTCTCCATCCGTGGTGTGGATGGCGATGCCCTCGTGGTCCTGGCCAACCAGACCCTGCTGGTGGAGGGCCAGGTGATCCGCAGCCCCACCAACACCATCTCCGTCTACTTCCGCACCTTCCAGGACGAGGTGGTGGGGACCTTCCAGCTCCACTATCAGGGTGAGTGCCTCCCTGATGTGGGTAGGGGTGGGATGGGGGTCAGTCCCATCGGGCTGCAGGGGTGGGAGGATGGTGGGCTCTGCCTGCACAGACCAGTTGGGCTCCTGTTGCACTGCCTGCCCATGCTCAGAGCATGGGGTGGTCAAGGTGTTGTGCCCAGAGCAGACGGTTCAACGTGCCCTGATGTCTTCAACCCTGGCACTGGTTGTGCCTTTCACGCCTGCCTTGCCCTGTTTCTGTCCCTGTACAGCAGCTCTTCCTACACACACTTACACTGTGAGTCTATTTTTTACCTCGAAGAGCTGTAAAAAATAAATGAGTTCGAGCAAATTATTTTTAAAATAGAAACTGGGTCTGGGCAAGAGCAGTAACAGGTGAGGAAACAGCAGAGCAGGGCGTTGGCACCTGGCAGCCAGGTCTGTCTGTGACACGTGGGGATATCCAGCACGTCCCTACGTTCACCCCCCTGTGGGGTGGCTGGGAGCAGATGAGCCCTAAACTCCAAATGGATGTTCTTGTTGCAGTGTTTATGCTGAGCTGCAACTTCCCACGGAGACCTGACTTTGGAGACGTCACTGTGATGGATTTGCACTCGGGTGGAATTGCTCACTTTCACTGTCACCTGGGCTACGAGCTGCAGGGTCCCCGGGTGCTGACGTGCATCAACGCGTCCCGGCCGCACTGGAGCAGCCCCGAGCCCATCTGCTCAGGTACACTGCACACCCTCAGAGCTAAGGAAAACTGGGGTCCACAACCAAAAATGTAGTCCCTTTCTTCATGCCATGGGTTGAGTGAGGTTCTGGGAGAGAGTGAGAGCGATGCCCAGCTCTGCACACAGCGCAGCCCGAGGTACTGCTGTTGGCCAGGTAGTGACTGAGAAATCTATCCCCTCATTAGGCAGGAAAGGAACAGGAAATTATAGATTTTATGTGTATGTGTGAGTATATATGTGTGAGTATAAATATGTACAGATAGAGCAAAGCCAAACCAGGCGAGAGGTTTGTGCATTAGGGACTGAAGAGAGCTGGGCAGGTGCCAGCGGAGGGGGTCATCCGTGGGCTGTGGGAGTACAAATGCCCCCGTCCCCTCTGCCCTGCCCCATTCCCTTCGCCTTTCCCCGCCCCCCTGCCCTTACCAGTGTGGCTGTGCTCTGTTCTGACAGCTCCCTGTGGAGGGAAGGTCCACAATGCCACCATCGGCCGTGTCCTGTCACCCAGCTACACTGGGAACCAGTCCAGCAGCATGTACTGCGTGTGGGCCATCGGGGCACCCCCGGGACAGAAGCTGCACCTGCACTTTGAGAAACTCCTGCTGACCGAGAAGGACAGGTGAGGGTCCAGGAGCCACCTGGGTTTGGAAGTTCCCAGCTGGTCCCAGCTCCCCTGCCTCAGACCTCTAGGGGCTGGGTGGGACACAGGGACTCCTGTCCCACGTAACGTGCCGTGTCCTGCCCTGCAGGATGGTGGTGTACAGCGGGGACACCAACCAGTCTGCTGTGCTCTACGACTCGCTGCGTGCGGAGAGCGTGCCCTTCGAGGGGGTGATCAGCGATGGCTCCTCCATCAGGATCGACTTCCTCGCGGAGGAGCCCGCGGCCGCCACGACTTTCAACATCCGCTTCGAAGGTGCTGTGTCCTCATCGTGGTGCCCCGGGGGCAGTGCCCCGAGGGCTGTGCCCGGCCTCAGCCAGCACACCCGGCCTCGGAGCGCTCGGGTAGTTACACATGGCTGTAGGAAGGGTCTCAGCTGCCACTGGCACCAGCAGACCTGGTGCTCCCCTGTGCTGCTGTCCCTGTGTCACTGTGGGCACACAGGGTGACCTGAACCTCATGGATGCTGTAAGAGCTTTGGGGAATATATTTGTCTAGGAAAAAACAGAGAAAGAAATAGTGAAATGGCATTTCCTCCATCAGGAAAGCTTGTTGGTGAGCTGAGTGTCCATGGGACATGTTTCCTGTGGCAGGGACAGGGCTGTCCTCCCACTTACCCATCTGCCATCCTCTGGATCCATCTCCTTCAGGGACAGGGTGCAGGACCAGCCCTGGCAGTTCACACAGCTTTGCTCCAGTCATTTAGGTGGATCCCACTGGAGGATCATTCCCATGGGAGCCCTGTGCCCCCAAGCAGGCTCGGTAACACTCAGTAATCCCAGGGTGGATGGCTCAGCAAACACAGTGCCTGGCAGTGCTGTGAGCATGTCCCTGATGCTGATACACCATAGGAGTGGAGTTTCATTAAACCTGCATGACTCAGGGCAGATAAATTGTTGCTAATCCTAATTGCATGTAAAACATGCCATGGAAGAGGCTCTCCATGCTAGTTGGAATGCAGGGGTTGGTTCCTGGCTGGGGAAAGTAGCAGAACCTGGGGCTCACTCAGTGAACTCCCAGAGAGGGAAGAAGCTCCATGTCCCTGTGGCTGACAGGACTTCTCTTCCAGCCTTCGAGCGGGGCCATTGCTATGAGCCCTACATCCAGAACGGGAACTTCACCACCTCCGACCCCACCTACAACCTGGGCACCACTGTGGAGTTCACCTGTGACCCCGGGCACTCCCTGGAGCAGGGCCCTGCTGTCATCGAGTGCGTCAACATGCGGGACCCGTACTGGAACGACACGGAGCCGCTGTGCCGAGGTCAGTCCCTGTGTCATGGGCAACAGAGGGCAGTGAGGGTGAACACCCCTGTGACCCCGCTGAGCCCTGACCACCTCTCGCTCTCGCAGCCACGTGTGGGGGGGAGCTGACCGCTGTGGCTGGGGTGATCCTGTCCCCCAACTGGCCGGAGCCCTATGCAGAGGGGGAGGACTGCATCTGGAGGATCCATGTGGGTGAGGAGAAGCGACTCTTCCTGGACATCCAGCTGTGAGTAGCCCAGGACCTCAGTATCTGTCTCTGCCCCAACAGAACACAGCCCCCTTTGCTGCTGTATCCCACTCTCCTTGCCCCAGGGATCTTGCACCGTCATGGGATCATTGAATCCCATAATGGTTTGGGTTGGAAGGGATTTTAACATTCATCTCATTCCTTGTCATGGGCAGGGACACCTTTCACTAGACCAGGTTGCTCCAAGCCCTGTCCAATCTGGCCTTGAACATTTCCAGGGATGGGGCAGCCACAGCTTCTCTGGGCAACCTGTGCCAGGGCCTCACCACCCTCACAGAGAAGAGTCATGCCATGTTCCTGTTCTCCCCCTCAGAGCTTCCCTAATCCCTGTTGATGCACTTGGCACTGTGGGCAGGACTGAGTGCTGCTCCCTGAGTTCAAAGCACTGTTACACCATCCATTGCAGCAGTTTATTGCTCCTCCAATGGCTTTGGAACTTGCCACAGGGAGTGACGCCACAGCAGCACGTGGCCATATGCCACGTGGGGTGACACACAGCACCATCAGGAGCTGGGTTATATGGGGTTAGGAGAACCTGGGGGCATCCATGAGCTGCAAACAGCTGAATCTTTGGGCTGAATGTGAAATACAGGCACTAAGGGAGTGGAGCCCAGCACAGGCTGAGCATGTCGGGATCAGAGGGAACGAAATCTGATGCTGGACTGGGAGCCCTTGGCATGGTAATGCTGCCTCTGTAGAGGGAGTCTCCTTTGATGCTATTTTGGGTTTTCAAGAGGAGGACGTGTTTCAAGTAGAGGCTTAGAGTCATAAAGGTTTTAAAGCTTCCCATAAAATCCCAAGTCAGAGCTCCCAGTGCACCTTTCCCAGCTCTGTGGGTGCTTGGGCTGAGCAGAACTGGAGGCCAAGTGATTTGAAATCATCAGACATAAATGTCACTGAGAAAATCGTGTTTGACAGAAAGCAGAGATTTACTACAAATGTCAGCTTGCCATGGGGATTAGCTGGGCTCCTTCCAAGAACATTTCTAATAAATCGTTTGGGTATCAGCTCAGAAATCTCCTGTGGGGCCAGGAGCACCCTGCTGCTTCTCCCCTGGCCCTCTCCTGCCCTGGGGAAGGGGAGGATGGGGGTGTTCCTGCCTCAGCCCCTCCTGTGCCACCGAGCAGCAAAGTGCTGGTGCCGGCTGTGCCCCCACTACTGGTGCTGGCTGTGCTCCCAGCGCCGGACAGCCTTGCTGAGATGCGGACTCGGCAGGACAGCGAGCAGGGAGGGGGGTGTCAGTGCCCACTCTTGGGGCTGATATGATCCGTTCAGCCAGAGAACCCGCCTGGCAGCAGCGCTGGCACCAGAGCCATGTGTCCCCCGGGATGTGCATTCATCTCCTGCCCTTGGCCTGGCAGCGGGGCGAGAGGGCGAGCCCACCCCATTCTCTTCGGCTCCAGGGCAGCCGCATCCCCGCCGCAGCCGGGGCGGATGGATGCCGCGGCCGGCGCTGCCCGGTGTCCCCGGCAGTCCCCGCCATCCGCGGGCCGCCACTGCGCTCTGCTGGCCGCGGGGACGAGCGCGGCGCCGCCGGGACCGGCACTTCCACGAGCAGGGATGCGCTGCCCCAGGAGCCACCGGCACCGCCCCGACCTCGACCCCTGGAGTCACACCCGGAGGGCAGAGGGAGCCGTGGGGCTGCGGCCCAAACAGGCGGGGACGGGACAGTGCCACAGCGCTGCTCAGTCTGCCTGAGGAGGGGACAGGGAGTGGGATAGGGACAGGGACGGGATGGAGATGTGACAGGTATGGGAATGGGGACAGGTACAGGATGGGGATAGGATGGGAATGGGACAGGGACAGTATATGGACAGGGATGGGGACAAGAGAGGGATGGGGATGGGACAGGGACAGTATATGGACAGAGATAGGGACAAGAGAGGGATGGGGATGGGACAGGACAGGGATGAGCCACAAGGCAAGTTTGCTGCACTGCAGTGTTGGGGCAAGATGAGCCACAAGGCAAGTTTGCTGCACTGCAGTGTTGGGGCAAGTGGTCACCTCGCTGCCCTTTGAGTCCCACACCATTGCATCCTGTTTGGGTTCCTTGCCCTGCTCTCTAACCAAACTCTCCTCTCAGCCTGAACATCACCAACAGCGACATTCTCACGATCTACGATGGGGACGAGCTCACCGCCCGCATCCTGGGGCAGTACGTCGGCAGCAGTGGCCCTCAGAAGCTCTACTCCTCCAGCCCTGACCTCACCATCCAGTTCCACTCAGACCCTGCCGGGCTCATCTTTGGGAAGGGGCAGGGATTCATCATGAACTACGTAGGTACGGAGAGCGGGGGGCTGGTGTGTCCCCTGCCCTTGCCATGAAGGTGGGGATGTGACACACAGCCAGCCCAGGCTGTCCAGGTGCCAAGTCTGGAAGAGGAAAAAACGGCTGTGACACCAGCATTCCACATCCCACCAACCTCCTGCAGAACCCCCAGGCCAGCTGCAGGTCTCTGGGTCAGCCAGTTCTGGGGTGTCCCTGTGTGCCTCCCTCCTCCAGGCTGGCAACAAGGCAGTGGCATTTTTGGTCCCTATCAGCCTTGGTCTGACCCAGAAGGAGAGAAATTGCTGGAAATGGGAGTGCAGGATCCCCACACACACCCTGCCAGGCATAAGCTTATGGCAGGGGAGGTCACTGAAGCCAGTCCCTGGGTGGGCTCCTGAGATGGATGTTCCCAGCTCCCAGCTCCTTGCTCCAGAGTGGCTCAGAGCACCTGGAAACATCTGTTCCATTGTCCTTTGGGGCAGCCCTGTCTGCCAGACTGGAGTGGGGAGTGCCCACACAGGGGACAAGTACTGGGGAGGGCACTCATTCCCCATGGCTGCCTGTGGCCTTGCTGGCTGCCTCTCCTCCTCCTGCCTTCCCCCGCCAGACTCCTTCCAAGCGTGTTTTCCTTGTGCTGCTGACAGCCCTGGCTATGACAAAGAGAGCAAACTGCAATGCAGAGCACCTGTGAGACTGCAGGTCCCTCCTTGGTGCTCTGCAGCACACGGGGTCAGGCTCAGCTGTGGGCACAGGGCTGGGGAGGGCAGGGCACAACCAGGAGAGCAGGGCACAGACCCCTCACCTGAGCAAACCAACCATGGTACCTGCACTGATCCTGCACCTGCAGCCAGAGCTGAGCCTGGTGTTCCCAGGTTGTCCTGACCCAAGCACAGGTACTGCCCCATTTGAGCCCTTTGTCTGCTGGTAGGGTCAGGGCTGGGGAAGTTTCAAAGAGCCCCCATCACCCACTGCTGCCCCTTCCCTGTGCCCACGGGTTGCCACCTGTTGACCGGCTGCCATCTGTGGCTGTGCCATTTGTGGACTGTGAGGCTGGAGAGCTCTGGGGAGGCACAGGCACTTGGGCCATGAGTCCAGGTGTGGTGGCTCCAAGGAGGGCAGTGCCATGGAGTCTCATTCTGTGGGTGACAGCCAGAATCCCTCTTGGCTGCAGAGGTGTCTCGCAACGACTCCTGCTCTGACCTGCCCGAGATCCAGAACGGCTGGAAAACCACGTCGCACACAGAGCTGGTGAGAGGGGCCAAGATCACCTACCAGTGTGACCCAGGCTATGACATCGTGGGGAGCGACACCCTCACCTGCCAGTGGGACCTCAGCTGGAGCAGCGACCCCCCCTTCTGTGAAAAGAGTAAGTGACCCAGCAAGGTGCTGCTGTCCCGGTCCCACACCCTCATAATGGTGCTGGTCCTGCTGCAATGCCAGGGCTTCCTACTCCAAGGGCTGTGCTCAGCCATCCTCTTCTCCCCAGTTATGTACTGCACAGACCCAGGGGAGGTGGAGCACTCAACTCGCCTCATCTCTGACCCAGTGCTGCTGGTGGGCACCACCATCCAGTACACCTGCAACCCTGGCTTCGTGCTGGAGGGTAGCTCCCTGCTCACCTGCTACAGCCGTGAGACCGGGACGCCCATCTGGACCTCACGGCTCCCACACTGTGTCTGTAAGTTTGCGTTGTCTCTCCTGCTCTCCTGCAGTTCAGCTCCTCTTTGGGGATCCCAGGGAGTCCTTCCCTGAAGCTGGGACCTTTCCCAGCAAGGGGGTGGTGCAGAACTTTGAGCTACCTGGAAGTAGGATGAGGTGGGACTTCAGGTACTTCCTGCTGCCCTCCAGGGTCTTTTTCTCCCTCAGTAGTCTAAGCCCTGAGCTAACCCTGGGTTGTTTCTTTCCCTTTCAGCTGAGGAGTCACTGGCCTGTGATAATCCAGGACTGCCAGAAAACGGGTACCAAATCCTTTATAAGCGCCTCTACCTGCCAGGAGAGTCTCTGACCTTCATGTGCTATGAGGGCTTTGAACTCATGGGGGAGGTAACCATCAAATGCATCCTGGGCCAGCCGTCCCACTGGAGCGGACCACTGCCCATCTGCAAAGGTAACGTGGGGGGCCTGGGAGACTTGGGGATAGCTCATGCCTCTGTCTCCAGCTTGGGAGAGCCCAGGGATAGCCCTTGGTCTGGCTGTAGACCTTGGCAGGTCTCTGGCTGGGAGCTGAACTCAGCTGAGACCTGGAGCTTCTCTGGCTTTGGGCTGAGTGAGCTCTGCTCGACCCAGCCTGCTCAGTCCTGGCCATGCACTTACAGAGACCAAAAGCTTATTAAAATCTGGGAGTTCACAGTGTGGTTTGGGACCAAATGGGGCAGGAGAACCTGAATCTGGGCTCCCCAGCAGCCAACCACTGCCAGTGCCCAGTCAAACCCAGCTACATACCAGTAATTCTCCATTTCTCTTCCAGTGAACCAAGACAGCTTTGAACACGCTCTGGAAGGTGGGTGATGCGGGTTTGCTGGATGTGCAGGGACCTGAGCCAGAGCCTGGTGGAGCCTGGGAGGAGGGGGAGAGGCAGAGGGGGGATCACAGGGTGCCTGCAAATGCCAACATAATAGATCTTGTCCTTTCAGTAGCAGAAGCTGCTGCAGAGACATCGCTTGAGGGTGGAAATATGGCCTTGGCCATATTCATCCCAGTGCTGATCATCTCCCTGCTGCTGGGAGGAGCGTACATCTATCTCACAAGGTGGGGATACAGTTGGGCTGGGGACTATCAAAGAGCGGGGGGGACACAGCCAGAGCTGGCTCAGCATTGCCGTGCCCTTGCCAGCTGCACACCATGGGCATGGTCCTCGGGAGTGCTTCGAGGCCCTTGGGGTGCTGTTGGGGAGCTGGGACGGGGGAATTGGCAGATGGGGCTGGTCATGTTCTGTTCTGGGGTTGGTCCGTGCAGCCCAGTTACTCCAGCATCTCCCACAGGTGTCGGTACTACTCCAGCCTCCGCCTGCCCCTCATGTACTCCCACCCCTACAGCCAGATCACAGTAGAAACAGAGTTCGACAACCCAATTTATGAGACAGGGGTGAGTCCTTCTGCACCTGTCCTCCTTGGAGACCTTCCTGAGGGGTTTGGCTGGGTGGGCAGCCATGGGATGAGTCCAGCCACACCGCTGTGACAGTGCTGAGTAGCAGGGCAGGAGTCTGTCTGTGTTGGTCACTCACCAAGGTGCAGGGTCCTAACTGGGAGGGCATCACTCCCCTGAGGACAAAACAATACCCAGGATCCTTCTTGCTGCCTGGGAATGGGGAGATGATCTTGAAATGCAGCTGCTGCCCTCAACTGGCTTTTCCTTCCTTTCAGGAAACACGAGAATACGAGGTTTCGATATAAGGACAGCGGTAAGAGAGTCTCCGGCTGTGAACTTAATGTGCTCTCATAGAACTTCCTCAGTAACTAATCCAGAGGCCACGTGGAGTTTGGTTGGACCCCCGGACCTGCTGTTGTCTTTCCTTTTGCCTCTTTATTGAAGATTTTACTGTTTTCTTCACTGTATTTATTCTATTTAAACTGCGATAGGTGTGCTGCCAAGCCCTGGGCACAGGCAGCAGCGGGAGCCGGGGCAGAGCTGGGTCCTGGTGAGGCCAAGGGGGCATGGGGGCACCTGTTGTGCCCCCCTCCGTGGCAGAGTGTCCCCTGGTACTGCCCACACATGCAGAGGGATTTTTGCGGTTCTGGTGTTGTTAAAAATTAAAGATGTCTCCATTGCAAGAGCCTGCGGTTGATTGCTGGGAGCTGAGGTAGTGCAGGGTCTCCTGCAGGGTTCCCATCCTGCAGCTCCCAGCTCCCCAAGTAGGACCCTTGCCCAGGGGCTCGGGTGGCACTGGTGCAGGGATCATCCTTGCTGCAGAGCTCAGGAAAGCTGTCATCCAGGGAGCCAGGACAGCCTGGCACTCACGAGGCACATGCTGCATTCTTGTCCCACTTTGTGTTGGATGTGGAGAGGCAGTGAGCCAGGACTCACGGGGTGATGCTCTGTGGAGAAGCACCAAGCAGTGACCCCCGGCTGCCAGCCCAACAGGGTGGGCAGCCCTGGAAGCTGCCCTGCAGCGAGCGGAGCTCTGCAGCCGGTGCCTCTGCTCACACCAGTTGTTCCTCTCAGCAGCACCTCCAGTCACCCTGCCAGGAACACCCCGACCTGGTAACGGCCTGAGGCCACCCCTTGCCCCCCTGGCAGCATCTCAGGGTAAGCAGGACGGGCTGGGCTCCCTGTCACCACTCCTTCCACTGCAGGAGGGTCTGCAGCCGACCCCGGCGTCCAGAGCTGGAGCAGCACATCCCACCCAGCACCTTCCGGATTAGCACCTGGCTGGGTCTCACAGCTGGGCAGGAGATGGAGAGGGGCAGGGAATGAAGATGGAGATATATTGGGGATGGAAGGCAGATGGGATGCGTGGGGGCTCTGACACAGGAGACCAGCCCGGGGGGAGCAGAACAGCCCCTCAGAGCTAGTCCTGAACCCCAGTTCCACCCTTGGCATGCCCTGTGCTCCTCCATCACCTCTGCCAGAGCCAGGCACTGGCAGGGCCACCCTGTCTGCAGGGACACAGACCCCAAAAGGACACCCTGTCCCCGTGCCCCCCATGCCACAAACCCCAGCCAGCCCCTGGGGAGGGCAGTGAAGCCACCACCACATCCTTGGCTGCCAGTGTCCTTCTTTTGTCCTTGTAGAACAATCACAACCATGGGAGGCTGGGTTAGCTTGGGGTGGTAGTGCAGCTCTGCAGTGTACAGCTGGGATTTGGGGTTTTTCCTTTAAAAACAACGAATGTGTGTTTGTAATTTGTAAAGGTTAAAAAAAGAAAAAAAAAGAGAAAAAAAAAAAAAGAAAAAAATGTGCCAAAAATGTACGAAGCATTTCATTTCCCTTCATACATGTCTGTTTTTATAAGAACAATGTGAAAATTGCTGGGATTAAATATTTTTGAACATGATAAAGTAGTTCCGTGGGAAACTCTAGTGTTCAGTATAACCTCGATACCAATTGTTCTGTGTTTTTAAATGTCTGAAATCAGTTTGCAGAGACTCGGGCTGCAGTGGTGCAGGGGAGAGTGAGGGCCGGGCATCCTGTGTGCCCTCCTGTGGGATGGTGGCCCAATGCCACTGGCTTGGCTCTGAGTGCCAGATCCTGCCCTGGTGCAGCCCCATAGTGCCCCCTGCTCCTGTGGGATGGAGGCACCCAAGCCCTGCTGGGACACAGAGTGAGCTGGTACAACCCTGGGGACATCTCCCCCCACCACACCCTGGGGGAGCCAGCGCTGGCTCCCCCTGCACCCTCTGAACTCAGCATTGCCCGAGGCACTTGGGACCCCACAGGAGACTTGTGGCCGTGTTACGGAGGACGTGCATAAGGTTTGGGGGAGCCCTGTTAGCCCATTCCCTCTGGGCAGGGGGTTTGTGGGGAACCATCATGCGGGTGCCCTGCTCACCCATCAGCTGGCCAACTACCCATGGCTGTCACCTGGCAGCTCCTATGGCTGGGGCAGGACAGCTCTCCAAAACCACAGGGAGAACATGGTGGGACGGGGGGGGGCTGCTTGGCCTGCCCCCCTCCATACAGCTTCACACCAGCTACATCCCATGGCTCAGGGAAGGTGCCAGGGCTAGGTGGGAAACGTCCCCCTGCTGCTCCCTGGGAGCCTCTCCGGGTTGAGCTGCTCTGGTGGCTGTAGAGACAAACCTCCAGGAGGTTTCCCCCCAGCATCAGGTGTGGGTAGGACAGGGTCATGTGGGGGGTACCTGTGGGTACCTGTGGGACACCCTGACCACGGGACCCCCTGAGCATGGCCCTGCTCAGGAGTGTGGTGGCAGAAGGGTGGCTGTCACCTCGCCAAGGAGCAGGGCCACCAGGATACCCCAGCTGAAACAGTGTTTCCTGATGCTTGCAGAGTTCCTGGTGTCCCTGGAAGCAGGAAGGGAGGGGGATGGTCACGGAAATGCCCTTTCCCGGGGTGTCCACCCATCCAAGGAATCCTGAGGTCTTCCATCCATCCCCGCACCTCCCTACACAAAACAATGCAACAACCTTGCCCTCTCTAAACGTGCTTTTAAACAAGGTTATGCTGTGACATCGATAATGGCTTTGCATAGCAGCTGCCAGGCTAATGCACAGGGGGCGAGGGAGCCAAAGCTCTGATGCAGAGCATTCCTGGGGGAGGGAGCTCGGGCTATTTTTGGACAGAGATTGCAAGAGAATTAAAGTGAAGGGAAAAAAACCCAAACCCTTGATGCTGCCGTTCCTCCTCGGTGACGTAAAGCCAGAGCCAATCTCTGGCCTCACGCGTTGTGCTGCAGATGAAGCTTTGTCTGGGCGCAGCAGCCTCGGATACAACTCACCTCCCACCCTGCATGGGGCCAAGCAGGGGACAGAGCGTGTCTGTGCCATGGCAGCCACGTGGCTGAGGGACCCCCGAGCTCAGGGGATGGAGCTGCAGGGACCCCTAAACTCCTTTCCAGCTGCACTGCAGGGTGGTGAGGCACAGCATCCCTGCCTGCTCTGGGGGAGGCACAGCATCCCTGCCCAGCCTAAAAGAGCTGGGAAAAGCCCTGGGATGCCCTTGGCACAGTTCTACCAGCGACACCCTGGCAGGAGCCCAGTACGCGGGCAGACTCCTGGCTCCAGTGGTTCCTTCTCCCTTTTCACGAGATGTCCTCCTGGGGCAGACACTGCCCGTGTCCTCCCCTCAGCTGCTGCCAAAACTGCGCCTGTGTTCTGCCAGGGCTGGGATTTCCTGGAATGTTTAGGCCGGAGATGGGAGAGTGCTCCTGGAGGGGCCTTCCCTGTGCCGAGGAATCACAGAATCATGGAATGGTTTGGGTTGGAAAGCACCTTTAAAGACCATCCAAATGCACCCCTTGCCACAGGCAGGGACACCTTCCACTAGACCATGTTGCTTCAAGCCCTGTCCAACCCGGCCCTGAACACTTCCAGGGATGGGGCAGCCACAGCTTCTCTGGGTAACCTGTGCCAGGGCCTCACCACCCTCACAGGGAAGAATTTCTTACCAATATCCAATCAAAACCTATTCAGAGTTTAAAGTCATTCCCTCTTGTCCTGTCATTCCAGGCCCTTGTCCAAAGTCCCTCTCCAGCTCTCTTGGAGCCCCAGAAGAAAGCCAGGGGCAGGTTGTCCCACAGCGAAGTGTTGAGTGGCAGAGCTGGGGACCAGGGCCGGGGGGGGCAGCGGGGACAGGGAGCAGAAGACAGAGGGAGGAGAGAAAGACCGAGAGAGGGCCCAGAGCTGCGGAGCCTGCGATTGCTGACAGAAGGATGTGTTGTCTGCCAGGAGCAGGAGCTGCTGGCTGAGGCTGGGGGTCTGGGAAGGAGCAGGATGAAATAAAGTCCCGCTCCTTTCACCCTGCAACACACAACGCTGCCACGGCCCTGCAGCAGCAAACTGGGGTGGGAGCAGGGGGAAGCAGCAGGAGCAGGCAGGAGGCAAAAATGTGTCAGGACAGAAAACAAGGAGCAGCTTAGGTCTGCAACAGCAGGGGATGAGGTTGCTCAGAGGAAGCATACACACACCTGAGGGGCTGAGCAGGGAAGTTCTAGTACCACTTCCAGAGCCCAGCTCGAGCTGTGCCAGAGGAGGATGCGCAGGCACCGGATGGTCAAACCTGCAAAACAAGGCAGGGCTTTCCTTGTGCCAGGAGCAGTGACACGTGTCCCACGCAGCTCCACGTGGCACTGCGAGAGGGCAGGGCAGCGTGCTCTGCCTGCACCCCGGCTCTGCCTGCAGACAGGGGAACAGAGGAGGGAGGGTCGGAGCACTGGGCCCCCTGCGGCCCTCGGATCTGACAGCAATGGCTGAAATGAACAGGAAATGGGCTGGGGAGGAAAAAAGGAAGCAGGAAGGCTCACAACAAACTGTTTCTCCACCAGCACTTCAAAGTTGTTAAGGGACATCCCAGCCTGGGAACAGCTTCTCCCCATCCCAGGTGTCACAGCACATCATCACATCCTCGCTGAGGTATTCCCTGGCTGCCTGCATCCTAAGCATTGCCTCTCTGGGAGCTCCTGTCCTCTGCATGCCAGGTGCACTCATCCTTGGGGACCAGCAACCCCTGCATCCCCAGGGCTGCAGCCCCAGAGGCCTGAATCTCTGGAGCCAGTACTCCCCGCATCCCTGAGTCCCTGGGTGCTGCATCCCTGGAGCCAGCATCCTGCACATCCCAACTGCTGCATCCCTAATAACCTGTGTCCCTGGAGTCCCGTCCCTTGGGTGCCTGCATCCCTGTGTGCTCCCACCCCTGGGACCACCATCCCCGGGGCCAGCATCCTCTGCACTCTGACTGCTGCAAATCCCAGCGCCTCAATACTTGAAGCCAGAGTCCCTGCACGTCCCCTGCACCCTCCGGTGCCCCCGCACCTCCTGCGCCCCCGCCGCTGCAGCCCATCCCCCGTGTCCCCGGGGCGGTGTCTCGGGGTTCCCGCCGCCGGGATGGGCACTCCCTCGGGGACCATACCCACTGCCTCCAGCCGCTCCACCCCCCGGGACCCCTCCCGAGTGCCGCAACCCCGCGGCTCCCCCCGCCCCTCCCGCCTGCGCGGTGCGGGAGCGCGGTGCGGGGGCGGACGCACCGCCCCGAGGCCGCGGCGAGGGGCGGGCGCGGGGGCGGGCGGGCGGTGCCGGGGCCGGGGCCGCAGCTGCCGCCCGGCGCGGTCCCGGCGGGGGCGGTGCGGCCCCTCCTGCCCGGGCTGCTGGGAGTTGTGGTCCGCTGCGGCGGCGGCAGGAGGAGCGGAGCGGCGCGGAGCGGAGCGCGGCCCCGCACGGCCCCGGCAGCAGGTCGGTACCGCATCGCATCGCACCGCATCGCATCGCATCGCATCGCGGGGGGGCCGCGGGCGAGCGGCGCGGGAGCGGAGCCCGCGGCGGGGGGCGCAGCCCGAACACCCCGGCCGGGGCAGGGGCTCGGCGTCGGGAGGGCGACACGGCCGTGCCGGGTGACAGCGCGGCGGCAGGTGCCACCGCCACGCCGGGTGATGCAGCCACACTGGTGACACTCGCTGACGCTGCCACGCTGGGTGACACCATCACACGGGGTGAGAGCAGCATGCAGGTGACACCGTCACACTGGTGACACAGCTGGGGTGGCATGCTGGAGGAGAGGGTGAAGGGAGCACCCACGGCTCCGGCTCCGGAGTGACAGTGGGCACCTCACCTCACCCCAATGCTCCTGCTCCTCGTGCCTCTCCCAAAGGCGACGCCGGCCGTGCTGAGCTGAGGACATCCCTGCCATTGCGTCCCCATCACCACGGGCCCACGGCCTGGGGATCCCAGCCAGGCTGAGCGGAACCCGCTGCCTCCAGGAGATGCCAGGGCCACCACGGAGCCACCGAGATGCAACTCTGTGCTGCATCGAAGCCTCTGCCTTCCTTATGTAACACAGCTGCTGCTGGCACGGTGCTCGCCTCCACGTCCTGCACAACTTCGGTGCAACGTGGAATTGATCTCCTCTCCCTGGAATGGCTCTGCTGGTATCATTAGCTGAGGAGCCTTTTCTGGGATCTCAGGCCAGGGCTGCTGGATGCGACCACCCATCTAATTGCAGGGCTGTGGCTGGAAGTTGACAGCACCTATTGGGTGCCCCGGGCAGGTCCTGGCCGTGCAGTGTCCACTGGGAGTGGTGCCCGTGTTTGGGGCCCTGCTTCGCTGCCACAGCCCCTGTGGAGGTGGGTTTGGGCAGGTTTGCAGTGGGGTGTCTGTGCAAGCACAGGAGGCAGCTCCTGGGATGGATCCCATGAGGTCTCTGCCCAGAGGAGACCAGGGCTCTCCATCCCGAGGCTCCCGGGCTGCCAGGCTCTGGGAGCGGGCAGGCAGCACATGGGCACAAGGGCTTTGATCTCTTGCTGCTCTGATGGTTTGCCCCTGACTTTCCGCCTTTGAGGTGCTGACAGCAGCAGTGGGGGCATGTTTGTGGCATGCTGCCCTCACAGGATGTGACTCCAGCCTGGGGACCCCGAGGCTGTCGGACCCCCAGCTCTGCCCCCTGTGCCCTTGTTGTCAGTCGGTCTGACCGAGCCTGGCTGCTGTGCTGGGGTGGCTCCCTGCTCGCCTGGCAGGGTGAGAGCCACCCTGAATACAGATCACACCAGGGCTCTGCTGACTTTCCTGGCACACTCTGGGCCTGCAGGGAGCACGAGGGGGTTGTGTTGGCCTTGGGGGACACCCCTGCAACCGACTCTATGGTTGCACCCCGGGAGCTGATGCCTGAGTGAGAGAAACCAGTGTTTCTGGAGGGATGCCAGCTGTGGGGATGGAGAAAAGTTATCTTAGGATTCCCAGGAGGCTGTGACGTGCCACGTGGATTGCAGATGCTGGGACGGGGCACGCAGGCAATGTGCTACAAGGAAGTAGGGTGTGTAGATGTCCCTCCCTGGGGTGTAACTGCCTGAAACCCATGTCCCCAACGCTGCACAAGGTCCCAGCTGCAAGGTCAGGTCCCTCCTGCAGCCCATTCCCATCCCCACTGATAAGGAAATGCATGTGTAGAGGATGCAGGACCTTGGTATGAAGGGCTGGGAAGGGTTTGGATGACTTCCCTGGCTCATAAACGCATCCTGCTCCTTAGAGTAAGTGCTCTCACAGATAAGCCAGTGAAATCAAACAGGCCAACCCCGACCTGCCCCTGTTGCCACCATCCTGACATGCCACTGTGGGTATGTGACCTTGGCAGTCTGGCCAAGTGCTGAGCTCTCACACAGCTCAGTCTCTGGAGGGAAACTCACTTCAGAGCGGTTAGATGGAGGGGATAAGCTGATGTGCTGCCAGATAGGGCTGTGAAGTGTCTATTCCCAGTGTCTATTCCCTTATCAGCCCGATTTCAGAGATGATAAGGCAGCAACTTAGGAGAGAAATGGGAAGAAGAGCAGGAAGGGAGATGGTCCCTGGGCTGGTGGAGGTGGGGTCGGGGTCTCCCTGCTACCTCTCATTTGTATATTTGTGGAAGATCCTGTTGGAAGGAGTGTGGATTTTTCTTGGCATGGGATGACGTTGGGTTCCTGGGCAGGGAGGAGGACTCCTCATCCATCATCCCCTCCCAGAGAAGCTGGTGTCCTGCACAGCCCCAGCACATGACCCTGGCTGTGCCCCTTGCACTGTCCACTGCAGGGACTCCAAGGGGCAGCTCCCTTCCTAATACCTCTGGGTTTCTCTCCCCAGATCTTCCCTCCAGGGGAACCTTCCAGGATGATCGACTCAGGAGCACTGCTGGGGACCCTCCAGGCACATTGGTGCTGACCCAGCGCTGGGACCCTCAGGCAGCCTGGCCACCCCCCTCCCCGGGTGCTGCCATCAATGCAGAGCTCCCAGGAGTGCAGGGGAGAGCCACCACTTCACTTCCCCATGGCAGCTCCTTCCCACTGCACCCCGGCCCAGCTGCATGGTGTGGGTGCCCCTGAGGCCCACGAGGACTGACCGCCGGGCCCCGCTGTGCGCACCCACCCACCACGGCACCACCATGTCTCTGGAGTGGCTGATGGGCTGGAGCTGGTCCCTGGATGGACTCCGGGATTTCATCGCCACTGGCATCCAGTCTTTCCGGGACTGCGACGCCACCGCCCTGGCCGCTGTCGCCTGCTTCCTGGTCCTCTTTGTGTGGTACTGCTACCACGTGGGGCGGGAGCAGCCCCGCGCCTACACCACCGTCAACGCGCTGATGCAGAGCGCGGAGGCCAACGGGGTGCAGAACGGGTACGTGTACTGCCACTCACCCGAGTGCGTGCGCTGCACCCACCACGACGGGCTCAACCAGAAACTCTACCACAACCTGCAGGAGTACGCCAAGCGCTACTCCTGGTCCGGCATGGGCAGGATCCACAAGGGCATCCGAGAGCAGGGCCGCTACCTCAACAGCCGGCCCTCCATCCAGAAGCCAGAAGTCTTCTTCCTGCCCGACTTGCCAACTACACCCTATTTCTCCCGGGACGCTCAAAAGCATGACGTGGAGTTGCTGGAGCGCAACTTCCAGACCATCCTGTGCGAGTTTGAGACCCTCTACAAAGCGTTCTCAAACTGCAGCCTCCCGCAAGGATGGAAAATGAACAGCACGCCCAGCGGGGAGTGGTTCACCTTTTACCTGGTGAACCAGGGCATGTGCGTGCCCAGGAACTGCCGGAGATGCCCACGGACGTACCGCTTGCTCGGGAGCCTCCGCACCTGCATTGGCAACAATGTCTTTGGGAACGCGTGCATCTCCGTGCTGAGCCCGGGCACTGTCATCGCCGAGCACTACGGACCCACCAACATCCGCATCCGCTGCCACCTCGGTGAGTGCCCAGCGCCGTGGCTCATGTTCTCTGGGGGCAGTGCCGGGGGCTGCAGCAGTGCCTGGGAGCAAGAGCTCCAAAAAGGCCTATGGCAACCGGTGCTCTTGGGGTTCAGCTGCCAATTGCAGCCCTGAGGGGCTTAGGCACCTGCTCTACTTTGGCATGAGGGAGGTTTTTAGGGCTTTTGTGGCAGCAGACTCCTCAGGAGAGGCTGGTGCTCAGTCCCTGGCTATCTGACATCCCCAAAGTCCTCAGCTCAGCAGCAGGAGGGTTTCACCTCCTCCTCACACCAACTCAGGGCTATGGGCTCTTGCCAGTGCAAGATACAGGGCTGATTTTGCACAGAGGTCTCCAAACACCCCTCACTCTTCAGGCAGGCCCCCCTCCCCTCCCAGGATGTGGCTCAGCCTGGGGTGCTGCTCCAGGGACTGTGTTGTGCCACTGGCAGCTCCCCACTCCTGAGATCTCAGGTGCTCTGCGCGGGACACAGGTGGATGGAAGCAAAGACGCTGCTTTGGGGTTTGCAAAGATGCAAATGACGGTTGGGAGGTCCTGGGGGGTCCCCTCCGGTGGGTTAGGCATTGAGTTGATGGCACAGTGCTCCCTGCTCTGCAGACACTGGGACAGGGAGAGCCCACACGGCACAGATGGCCGGGCTGGCAGTGGCACCGATCCTGCCGGGGGAGGCACCGCACGGGCCGGCTGGCAAATACCGAGCACGCCTGTTCAGCCAACAACTCGGGTAAACACACCCAGGCAGTGCTGGCCATTTATTTGAAAAAGGATTCATTTTCAGAGCTGATCCCAGGAGCTGCTGGGACCTGCCCTTGCTGGTGCCAGGAGGAAGCCCATCGCTGACCCCTCTCTCTGGGGTGCTCAGGTGCTCCCCTCATGAGGGGCTGAGAGCGGTTCCTAGAAGGGGGCTGACGAGGTCCAGGTTGGCTCAGGTGAGCACAGCTGGAGCACACATGCCCTGGACTCTTGGGAGATGCAGGTTGTTCCCTTCTCCTTCTACCAGGACACTGCACAGTGCCAGGGGCACATGAACACCCCCACCTCTGTGGGGGGGACACGGCTCTCACTGTGCCCAGGATTATTAAGAGATAACCTGCCCTTTCAGACAGTTTGCTCTGCGAAGCCAGTGCAGCCATTGGCATGGCTGAGTCGCTCTCGAGGATTTACTGCAACCCTCAGGCACAGGCACCAGCTCTGCCTCTCCCTGGGCCAGGGCTGCATCCCTGGGGTGCAGGTGCGATGGAAGGGCTGCAGGCTGCTGCTGCCTCCTCCCTGCATCCCCTGGTTGTTCTGCTCCCCCTTTCCAGCCTCTCCAGCTGAGGCTGTTGTGCAGGGAAATGGCTTTGGGTTTTGTAGGCTTTGAAACAGCGGCTTTGTGCTCCCAGCTCTACCTGGCAGCTGGGAGTCCCTGCTGTGCTCAGTTTTGGCATCGCTCTCGGGTCCGTTCTGCTCGTTTGCTGCATCGTTACCATTCAGGAGCCACGTGAGCTCTGACCCCTTTCTCTGCCACAGCTGCATCCTCAGGGCAGGTTAGCTCTGCAGCAGCTCCAGTGTCCCCAGCACTGCAGGGGGTGACAGTCCTAATGCAGGTGGTGATGGGATCAACCCTTGTTAAACTGGTCTGGCTTGTGCTGGTATCATACAAAAAGACCCATTTTATTTCTATAATTATCCTTCTTCCTGTGGCCCTCACAGAGCTGCTTCTTTACGAGGGTTTTGTGACGCCCCTGAATTTCCGTCCTTGCAGCCTGGTGGATCCCCCTGTAGCAGCACTGGAGTGGGGACCAAGGAATGGGGCAGGTGCTGAGTGATGCAAGGTCCATGGGCAGCTTGTGCCAGAGGCAGAATTGAGCCCACTTGCCAGTCCCAGTGCAGCAGTTCCTGCTTTCCCAGCCTTGCCCTGGGCAGGGTCAGCACAGCAGAGCTGGTCCTGAAGCTGGAAAACCTCCCAGGAGCCTGGTTCCCTGCACACACCCTGGGGTCCTGGACTCCAGGGACTGGGAAGCTGTTCCAGATACAAAAGTGAGTGCCTGTGGTGCTAAGCTTACTGGGGACAGCAGGGGCTGAGCTGCACCAGGCTTGGGGTTCAGGTCGCTCCCTGGAGGGAAGCTGACCCTTGGCAGCAGCATGGGGCTCACATGGAACTCACGTGGGGCCCATGTGGGGCTCGCTGTTCGTCACTGCTGCCCTGTCACAGGGAACACAGCACCACCTGACCCTCCCTGTTTTCTCTCTTTGTGCCTGAAGGTCTGAAGACACCCAGCAACTGCGAGCTGGTGGTGGGGGGTGAGCCCCAGTGCTGGGCTGAGGGCCGGTGCCTCCTCTTCGATGACTCCTTCCTGCACACGGCATTCCATGAAGGTGAGTGCAGGTTCAACGTGTGCAGCCTCGCAGTGTCCCCTCTGGTGCCAGGGGCCAGGGAGGAATGGGTGGGCAAGGACACCTGTGCCCGGTTCCTTCTCCTGCCTCCCACTGGGCTTGGACTGCTGCTGCCCTTGGCTTGCTCCATGTGGCAGCAGCCTTGCCCCTGGCACTGCAGGCTCACCCATGAAAATGCTTCCTCTGCCTCAGGGCATCTGGTGCCCCTTTCCTGGCAGAGCCCTGGAGCCCCCCACAACCTGCCCGGGGCTTGCTCCCATCCTGACTTGCTTCTGGTGCTACCACAGCACTGCCAGCCCTGCATGGGGCCTGGTGATCCTCTCCCTGCCCAGAAGTCCTCCCTACCATGGCAGCCAGCTTGGAAAGGCTTCCTTCATTGCTGAGCTGTGCAGGGCAGCTCAGGCTGTGATGGCACAGCCTCGGCATCCTCTGGCCCTCACGCTGCTGCTGCAGCCGCCCTGTTGCAGGAGCAGCTCGGTGCTGACGTGACAGCGGCGCCTTTGTCTCCCGCGCAGGGGGAACAGCCTCACTCCCGCCTGGATTGTTCCTCCCTCCGTCGCTGACAGAGGCTGTTCCACTTCAGCTCTCCCAGATTAACCGGCATTAGTTGCCGATGACATAAAAGCATCAAGCAGAGCTGTTCCCCACAGGGGAGCCTGTGGAGAGAGTGAAAGAACAAAAGCTGTTGCTTCCACCTAACCCGGCTGTGGAATTGGGAAGCGCAGCTCCGTGCAGGGCTGCAGGGCCAGGAAGGCTGGAATGGCGCAGCAGCTGTTCCCTGCAGATACAAGGTGCAGCTGCAAGGAGGGCGGGCGCAGCATCCTGCCTTGGCCCTGCCAGGAGAATCCTCTGGGTGCCCAAAGCAACCCTGGAGCCCCGGCAGGGAGGACCCTGCCCCGTGCCAGCTACTGGAGGCACTGGGCTCCCAGTACACAGGTGTTTAGTGGGGTTGCACTGGGCAGGTGCCTCCCTGTGCTCACCCTGCGCTTCCATCCCACCCAGGTGCCCCGGAGGATGGTCCCCGCGTGGTCTTCATGGTGGACCTTTGGCACCCCAACGTGGCGGCCGCTGAGCGCCAAGCCCTCGACTTCATCTTCGCGCCGGGACGATGACGGCGCTGCCCGGCCTGGTGGGCTCAGGGCAGCCGTGGGCGGGCGGCTGTGCCGGCTCGGCCCCGCCACGGCTCCGGGGCCGCACTGGAACCTTCCTCCCGGCACACGGCCTCGGTCCTCCCTCCCGGGGGCTCTTGTAAATGGAAACTGTGACGTGTATCAGCACCCATCTCTTTCCTCCATCGTTGGCTTCAGGGATTCTTTTCTCGCCCCCGCCGTGGCTCGCTGCCCCCCATGCTCCTACGTGTTCTGTTGCTACTGTGTTTTGCAGTGTTCAGAAGTAGAGTAACAAACCCAAGGGTGTTCGTTTGAATGTAATAATGTAAAATTTCTCGTGGTCATCAAAGGAACAACACACACACACACACACACACACCATAACAGCCAACCAGCCCAGCAAAGCACTCAGCCTGTCCTGCCTGGCTGCAGTCTGGGATGGATGGACAGATGGACACTGGGGGCTGCAGCAGGCATGGTGCTCCCCCCTGGGCAGGGGCTACTCTGGCTGAGGCTGATGGGGTGGACAGGGCAGAGCTCTTCCCATAAAGAGCCTTCCCACCATGAGCGCAGGGGCTTCTGCTTCTTCCCCCATCTGCCAGCCCAGGGCCCTCAGCCCTCCTGTCCTCAGAAACTCCTTTTGTCACCCAAAAAGGGAGCAGAACCCACTGCCTCGAGCTGCAGGTGCCCCCAGCCCAGCAAGGCAGCGAGCCCAGGGGTGCCCCAACATGCACCCTGCCAGGGGACAGCACACACAGCCCTGCTCTTCAGTCTGACCGAGGGCATTATCAATCGCCCAAATCCCCTCCTTGCTCTATCTGCAACCTTCAGTTTTCACAGCTCCAGCTGGGAAGCCCTGCAGGGGTAGAGATGCTGTTTGGGAACACAGAGTAGGGGTTTTGTCTGTCCATAGGAAGAAAGGAGGTCACCATTCCTTCTGGGAGGTCACCATTCCTTCTGCTGCTCCATCTTCTCCTTTCCTCAAGCCAGAGCAGGTGCACACAGCAGCAGCTCACATGAACCTGACTCCAAAGGAAAGGTTCCCAAGGCAGAGGGATTTAACACTGCAGCCTGAGGAATGAGCCCCCCACCCTGGGGTCCTGCCTGCCCAGCAACCACCTGCTTTTCCTGAAGGCACCCAGCATCCAGGGTCTGTTTGAGGGACAGTTTATGACATCCTACATGTGAAGCACAGCGTGCCGTGGCTGCTCACCACTGTCCTTGCTGGGGACCGCTCAGCTCTGTGCCCTGCCGGGGAGGGAACACAGCCCTGTCCCCTTACAACTTCTTTACAGACTTCTCAGTGATTTGATTGCGAGATAAGGCAGAGATTTCAAATACATCTGAGATATTTTTTACACCTGTCTTGTTACAGACTATCTGAAGTGCATGATTTCTACTCGCATTGGCTACCTGGCCGCAGGCCCTGGGGAAGCAGGTTGGCTCTGTCCGACAGTCGGTAACATTCATAAGTGGATAAGCAAAGATTATCAATAAACAGTTGTGCTGAAAACAGAAGGGGCTCTGCCTGCTGCTCTAATCAGTCCAGGGTCAAGCAAACACTGAGAGGTTGGGTCCTGCTTATCACAGCAGCTCAGCTGGCTGCTAGTGGAGAGAACGTGCTGGAAGAGCAGGAGCTGCAGGGTGGGAGGGGGCATTGGCCCATTTGCCAGAGATATGGTGAGTGAAGGCAGTGCTTTAAAATACCCAACCCCATGAGACCTCTGTCCCCATGGACTTGGCCAGGCTGGATGGGGCCCTGAGCAGCCTGGTCAAGTGGGTGAATCCCTGCCCATGGCAGGAGGTTGGAATTGGATATTTGGGGTCCTTTCCAGCCCAAACCATTCTGAGATTCTGTGATGTCAGTCAACCCCAGGCTGCCAAGGAGCACAGGGAACACCTCCCTGCCTCTCCCATAGCTGTGGCATGGCACGGGCACAGCTACGGTTATGGCAGCACTGCCTGGCCTGTGGCAGCAGAGACTGTCCCCAGTCATCCCCAGAAGCAGCTGCAGCCCTTCAGCTCCCTGAACCTCACAGCAGCCACTAGTCTTGCCAGAGCATCCGCAAACAAACCATTCTGGGAATTGCTTCCAGCTGCCTGCACTGGCACATCAAAGGCAGCAGATCCCCAGGAGCAGCTCCAGGGCAGAGAGTGCTGCTTAACTCCCACCCTACTGCCCGAAAACAGCAGCACAGAGCCAGCTTGGCAGGGCACGAATCGCCCTCCATGACTCCCTGGGCCTCGCTGGCGGCACTCAGACAGACCCAGCTGCAGCAGGTGCTCCTCATCCCCTTATGCTCAAAACGCCCCATTTTTAAAACCTCTCCAGCGCAGCAGTCACGCCAAGGGCCGGGAGCTCTCCATGTGCTGCCCAGACAACTTTCCTCCCAGCCAGCTCAGGCAGAGAGGTCTGGGTGACCAGATGCAGCCCCAGCAGCCACGGGAACGAGCCACCCCAGCTGTTCCCCTGCCGGCAGACGGCTCGGCAGATTGCGGCAGGAGATCCCCGACGGCAGCAGGCGAGAGCATTCATCTATTTTGTGTCTTGCTGCTGTGCCAAATCTCCCTCCTGTCCCTCTCAGGATTTTCCTTCAACTTCTATGTGTTTCCTGATAGAGCACACAACCACTTCCAAAAACACCCAGGCAGGAGCCAGCCGGATCTCCCCGGGGAGCAAACCAGGCTGGAGCTGCCTCGCAGCCCTGCCCGCTGGCTCGCTGCTCCCAGCACTCCGAGGCTTCCTCACCTCCTGGGAATTGCAGAGGGAACCTGGATCTGCTGAGTGTGCAGAGGCGACAGGCAGAGCAGCATCTACCAGAGGGGCTGCTTGGCTCAGCCTGGCAGGGAGCCCAGAGCACCAAAGAGGCTGGAGAACACAGCCCCTCCCCTCCTGCCTTCTCCCACCCACGCGATGCCTCCCTGTGCTCTGCTCCAGACCCAGAGCAGCTTGGCCATCACTCAAAGCACGTGGACAGGGAAGTCACACAGGGAAGCAGTACCTTACCTTCCACATGGATGTCACTGAAACAGGAGGTCACTAGGATGGCTCCAGCTCAGGCTTCCCAGTGAGCTTTCGCTCCTACACTGCCAACAGGCTCCTGACAGTCCTGTGCAGAGCAGCTTCCCTGCCATCGTGCCCAGGACAGGAGCAGTGCCACGCGGCCCTGCTCCTGCTGAAACACCCCCTCAGCTGCCAGGGCTGGCATCCAGGTGGCAATCTATGCCCAGCCACCTCTGAGCAAGCAGCTGGCTTGTCCTCTGGAGTCCTCTGAAATTCCCAGCAAGGTCTTCAGAGTAGCCCTGCAACGGCAGAGATCTTGGGAACTGTCTGTGCTGGAGCAGAACCATGAGCTGTGACCATGGTGACCTCGCCATTTCCAGCTCTGATGCTGACACGAGGCTGCTCACCATCTCACCATGTTCATGTCTCTCTCACCATCTCTCAGTAACACCAGTAATGCAACTACCTTCAGGAATCTTCCAAGAAGTTGCTTTGCAAGAATGACTGAACCAACAGGCACTGCCTGTTCAACCCCACCAGTGCAGGAACTACCCTTGGCACAGAGCTAAGAGGAAGAACAGCTCACCCAACCCAAGCCATCACACTAGGAACCACAAACACGACAATCAACATGACTCTGGCCACTGACACAGTGATAGAATGAGCCTTGGAGACTCTCTTTTATTTCCACAGTCACACTGCAGGGGGTGTGTGTATGTACCAGCAGCAGGTTTCCAAGCCCAGCCAAACAGCTATCCATCCCTCAGGTCTAAGCAGCCATCACCACAGACCCCCCCAGCCACCACTGAGAGGGGACACTCTGTCAGAGCAGGAAGGGAACAGTTGCTGAGGGGCTACAAAACCTCTTTGGTCCCATCAGCTTAAGAGGCACTTTCAGGGTCAACAGAGCGTGGGCAAATGGAGCATCAAGAGCAGCAAAACAAGGTTCTGCACCAGGAGGGAGGGAGGGAGCAGAAGGACACTCATACCACCACCACCATCACAGGGCCCTGTGAGGCCACGGGGTCCAGGTGTGGGCAGCGCTGGGCTGCACCATCATTGACCAGGCAGGTGTGGAGGGACAAGAACCTCCCAGAGTCACCTACAACATAAAAGCCTCCTGACAGCACCCAGAGGAGGCTTGTGAGTTCTGCAGCACTTCTCCAGTCTGAGAACAGGCAGGCTCTGCTAATCAAGGTAAGGCACTACATCATGACAGGGCTTATTCCTATGGATTAAGAGATATAAATAAAGCCCAAGTCTGAGCAGGGCAAGTACAGGTACAGACAGTGTCTGACTGACATGTCTCAAAGCCAGTACTGCCCAGGGTCTATGTGGCTCAGAGGAAGACGAGGTTTTACATCAGGTCAAGGCACATGGGGAGTCTGCAGAGCACCAAGAACTGGCCCAGAGTCCATGTAAACCAAGCACCCCAACACGGCTGTGTTCTGTCTTCAGTCTTTGGTAAGTGCTAATGTCAGTAACACCTGCCCTGGCCCCAGATGAGCTGCAGGACAGGGTAAAAAGTGACCCTTTTGAGGGTCAGGCAGGCTGGAGACCCCACAGAGGCAGGACAGAGCCTCGTGCCTCTGACGGAGTAAATGGCTGAGATTTTCCTTATTGGAGATGAACATTCAGCAGGGGCTGAGACACGTTGTCTGAGCACATCAGCTCACAGCAGGTTCACCCCGTGCTTCAGCAGCTTCTGCTTGGCCTTGCTGGGCAGGCTGAAGGCACTGTCGTGCGGGTTGGGGACGCCTGAGTTGCGGAGCGGAGCACCCAGCTGCTGGAAGTAGGTTTCCTGGACGGGATTCCGACAGGCGTACACGGCTGTGGAGGCATTCCTGGCAGGGCAGCAGAGAGGGAAGAGGTCAGATTTACAGATTTAGGCCAGATTCACAGGTGGGCACTGGGGTGTTTAAAGCACTGGGCTCCCAGCTACTTCAGATGTCCAGCGAGGGAACACAGAGCTAAATGGGCACCAAACCCCTGCAGTGCATTCCCAGAAGGCCACAGGGAACCAGACCCTTCTTGTCAAGGGTCCTGGCATCCTAAAAGGGAAAATGGGATATCACAGAAGCTTTGAGGCTGAAAAAGACCTCCAAGACCATTGAGTTCAACCTGTGACTGATCCCTACATGGTCAACCAGCCCAGAGCACCGAGTGCCATGCCCAGTTGTTCCTTGGACACCTCCAGGGGTGGGGACTCCACCACCTTCCTGGTAGAAGGGCAGCCCCTTCCAATGACTGATCAGCCTTTCCATGAATAAATTCTTCTAGGACCCACTCAGCAGCACCAACACCTGCGTGTCACCAGCCCAGGACATCATGAGCTGGGATGGAACGCTCCTCATGCCCAGCACTCCTCCCTCTCCCACAGGAGCCCATCTCACTGCTGCTGGCCATAACCAAATCCCAGTACAGCATCTCGCAGCAGGAATCACATTCAGTCACAGGTGTGATGAAGCTCAGACAATAGCCAGATGCTGTTACCACAAAAGCTGTGATTATTAACAGCAATTAAGATTAAGAACCCCCACGGAGCATTCTCCTGCAGGAAGGCTGGCAGGGAGAAAAGCCAAGGACCCTGGATTCCTCCTCAACGAAGGAAAGCAGCAACTGCTATGTTTGCTGACACCCTTCTGTGACAACTCTCCATAAAAGAAAGCAGTTTTAGTCATCTTGTTACTCAGGCTGATTCACACACGGAGTTGCTTTTTTTGGGGTAGCAGAATACACCAGCTTAGGCAGTCAGTTTAGGATTAGATTTAAGGAGCCAGTCAAGCTCATGCTAAACAAGGAGTTCTCCCAGCACTGAAGTGTGTGATTCACATTCCCTTGGCAAGCTGTGCCAGAGCAGTGAAACTGTTTAATTCCCAGAAGCATCTTTATTTCATCATGTTTTGGACAAACAAGCAGGACCAGGCAGGCAGAATCTGTGCACTCACAACACAACCCCCCCAGCTCAGCTGAGGAACGGAGGGTTCGCTTCAGCCATGGACTGGGGAAGGGATCTGTGTGTGGGGAAGGGATGTGGATGTTGGGAAGGGCTCTGGCTCTGGAGATAAGCTCTGGATGTCAGGGAGGACTCTGGTCAGGAGGAAGGGCTGTGGCTGTTGGGAAGGGCACTGGATGTCAGGGAGGGCTCTGGCCATGAGGAAGGGCTTTGGATGTCATGGAGGGCTCTGGAAGTCAGGAAGGGCTCTGGCTGTGATAAGACCATCCTGCCTGGCACATAACAATTGAGTTTGCCACGCACATCACAGTGTGTTTCCAACCCAACAAGCCGTGTAAGAAAACAAAATCTAGGTTGCCAATTCTGGGCGCCTTTGGCTCCCCGCCGAGACACAAATTTATTAGGAACAGCTATATTTAACACTGCGTCTTAGAATCTTATGGTGCCAGGAACTGGCAATGTTTGAACATTATATCTTAATCCAACTCATGGCACCACTCAGCTGTGCCCTCAGTCCCGGTGCCACTGTAGCCTCTCAACATCCAGAACACAAAGGAACCCACAATTAAAAGCAAACTTAGGGAATAAGGCAATGTGACTGACCCTTGCCAGGAGGCACCGGTGTGGTTACAACATGTGCCAAAACCCAGCCAGACATAAAAAGAGGTTCCCCCCTTCTGTGACCACCCAACCTGGTGTGAGGAGGGGTTGTGAGCACCCCTTACCTGATGATCACCTCTGAGGCCGAGGGAAGCTGGCTGAAGTCAGAGTGGATCAGCGTGGCCGCCCTCAGGAAGTGCCGGTCCAGAGGCCCAGGTGTGTGGGGCAGGTTGGCTGCACAACAGGAGCAAGGGGGGGTATTAAAAGCCCACTCTGTATTGTGTCCCCATTTACTGAACAGAAAAAGGCCCTGGATCTTCCCACAGACCCTGGATAGCAGCAGAACACGCTGGTGACACCTTAAGTCCCAAGGTGACCTCAATGGAACCAGTCAGCAACAGCCACCGTGCTCAGCCAAGCACATCCTGGGGTACCTTTCCTGGCAGGCAACACACATCGAAGGGTCACAAGGTGGCCTGAGGCCTGGGGTACCTAGAAACACTGGGGTTTCTCTCTCTCTTTAAAGCACTTCCAAGCCGGACAGAGCCAGGCCACTGTCTGGGAGGCTGCCAGAGAAAGGGAACAGCAAAACCAACTGGAGCAACACACGCACAGGGCTTTCTGCAGGTCAATGGTCCACCCACACCCAGGGCAGCAGCCCCCCAACTGCTGCCTGGTCCCAGCTCCTGCTTCTCACAGCCAGAAACAACTGAGAGACCCTCAGGTGTGACTGACAGACCCTCAGATGTTCAGTGGGACATAAGGCATCACACCAGAGATGAATGGCTGGGGGCATTGGCTGGGTTTGAAGGGGATGTCGAGTCCTGTGCTCACACCCAGCCCTCAGCAGAACCCCGAGGGACATCATTCTGAGCAAAGCACCAGTGGCAGCTGCTCCAGCTCCCACAGCCTCTGGCTTTCACCCAAACAAAGCCATCAACAAGTCTTCAGCAGATTATAAACTCCCAACAGACAAAGTTCCCTCAACAGGGCCTTTCAGCCAGGCTGTGTGGTAGGAGTTACGGTGAGAAATGCTTCTGAGCTGCCTGAGGTATGAGAAAAGGTCCCCCTAAAACCCATTCTCCTCACTATTCCCTCCTGCTGTTCCAGAAGATGAAGGCTCACCTGTGAGGACATTCTGGACACGGTCATAGTGTGTGAAGCTGTAGGTTGTCCTGGCTGAGGCCGAGGAGTCCTTGGGCAGAGTCTCCCTCAGGTGAACCTCGAGGCCATTCAGGGAAGCCAGGCTGCTGTGGTACTGCAGACAGGGGAAAGGCAAGGGTCAGAGCTCCACCTGTGCCTCACCTGGGCTTCCAAGGAGGTGCTGGAGGGCACTCAGGTGACAGAGGGACCAGACCCTTCCATGCTCTGCTGTGCTGCCCAGGCTCCCACATGGAATGGCTGGGAAAGTTGGACACAGGGGAAAGCAGACAAGTCCCACAGCTCCCATGTCAGTGATGGAGCTCAGAACACCCTGGTCTAGTGGAAGGGGACCCCGTGGAAGGGGTCCCTGCCCATGGCAGGGTGGTGGAACTGGATGATTTTTACCAACCCAAACCATTCCTTGATTCTGTGACTCAGGAAAGGGCACTCCAACCTGAAAATAAGCCAATAAACCACCTGATGCTATTAATTCCAGGAAAATGCAGGGCTCCTTTAATGTACCATCAACCATTACTCTCCAGGGCTCATTTTCACATGACTTTCAGCCACAACAAGGAATATTCCTTTGCTTCCCAGCCCTTGTTACACCAGGCAGTACAAACACACACAACAACGTACACAATCAATGCCAAGCTGTTCTCCTGAGTGGACTTTCAGTAGCCCAGCTGGATGACTGTGCTGAGGCTCCCTGGGCACAGGCAGGGCACAGGCAGGGGCCCTCCACCACTCCTGGGAAGATTAACTCCATAATCCTCATCCTGCCTGTGTGCTTTCCTCTGCTGTGGAGAGGATAAAGCCTCTGTTCAGCAGGACGGCAGTGCATGGCCTACGCTTGACCCCCTGTCAAAGAACAGATTTTCCCTTCTGTGCAGTAACATGGAGGGATTAGACCTAAAGAGCAGCAGGAAGGAAGCCCCAGAGCCTCCTGCTCCGCAGGGAAAGCCTGTGACAGAACCCGCCCTCCCAGAGGTTCTCAGCTGCACAAGTAGCATATTTTACCCTTCTTTGGTGTCATTTTTGGGCCTCAAAGCATTCAAAAACATTAATTATAATGCAGCTTTTACATCCCCAAGAGCTGAGGGTCATTTTTAATCTACAGATAAACAAAAGGACAGACAAGCTGAGGTTGTGCCTCAAATCCACCAGCAGAAGAGCCCAGCTGGACCTCCTCAGACAATGGTCTTCCTCCTGGGATAACTGGACATGCAGTGCAGCTCTAAGGGATAACAAACACCTGCATCCACAGGAGGGTGTAGCAGAAGAGCCCAGTCACAGCCAAAATCCAGGCTGTGACAATGCAGTTTTGGTGAGATCCAAAGCAAGGGTATGTGAGATGGAAGCAGGATGTTTGGGAAAACAGCAGTCTGGATGGAATGGAGCTTTGTCAACGCTGGGGCAACACATAAAGGAAAATGGACTGTGCAATCCCTGTGCAATAGGGACAACCTTCAGCTCTCCAGAGTGACAATTCCTACCTACCTGTTTCCCTCTTCCCCTCTTTGGAGAAGACATGGTAGAGCAGATTTGTGCAGCTGCCTGTTCCAAATGAGCAGAAAGGGGACCAAGTGCAAAAGGCACCAGCTGCACCTCCTGCCCTCAGCTGATTCTGCAGCAATCCCTCCCCAGGCACATGATCCCTCCCATGCTGAGTGGAGGAGATGCTCCCCAGCTCATAGGGGAGCCTCCATGTCCCACAGCTCCCAGGGAAAGGAGCAACCTTGAGGCTCTGCATTAGTCTGAGCTTCCCTCCACCTTCCAGTCTAGCTGGGTAAGGAAAATAGGTTGTTCCTATGGCAACTGGCATATCAAACAGGGCTCTGCAGCTTTGACTCAGCTCCTGGGAGGGAGGCAGAGGCCAGGCAGCAGCTCTGCAGGCTGATGCTTCCCAGGAAAGGCGGGGGACTGGTACATCCTGCCCCTGCAGCCTCATCAGCTCCATTCACAGGGAAGCCTTGGCACCCAAATCCCACAGGAGAGTAATTTGGGATTGCTCTGGTACAGCCCCTGTGCAGTGCCCAAACAGCATCCTTCTCTCCAGCCCTGGGGAGCAGGCTGGGGGCTCCCACAGCCAAAGGAAACACTCCAGGACCTGCTGCCAGACATGTCTCTGGTGCTCCCAGAGGGAGAAGCTGTGATGTGCAAACTGGAGGTTAAACAGAACAAACCTTGCTTCCCAAAAAGCACTAAACTGAGGGGTTTTCCCAGCGAATCCCAAATCCAGCCCAGGCCTTCTGACAGTCACACCCACACACTCTGCTCCGGTGCTGGCACTGACAGACAACAGCAGCACCAGGAGCTGTGTGAGACAAGGCTCTCACCTCCCTGCTCGCTGCCTCACACCCTCCCACACAGCCAGGGCTGTGGTGACGAGCCCTGAGCCAAACGGCTTCGCCTTGAGCAGCACAGAGCAGGTGAGGAAAGGATGGGAAGCTCGATCCAACATTCCCTCTTCAGTTGTAAACCCTGTCCCCCCCACCAGGAGGGCAGCTGAAGGTGGGAGAGATCTTTCCCACTCACCACATCTTCCATGGCACTCCGGTCCCCTCGGAGATGGTCCTCAGCCAGCAGTGACAGCACCAGCCCCTTGATGCAGTGAACATAGAGGCTCATCCGGGCTGGATCGCCCTCTCTGCCCAACTCCACAGCAGTCCGGGCTCCCAGCCGGTCCCCTTGGGGTGCCCAGCTGCCCTCCTCACTCCTGGGACATGGCATGTGCCCTGCTGGGTCACTGAGCAGACCCTCCTGAACCCCCACAGCTGGCAGCCGACTCCCACTCCAGAGCTGTGACTGTCCAGCAGTGCCTGGACCACCCAAACCCCACACATGGTCACCAGCAGTGCTGCCGCTTCCTCCGGACACACGGCTTTGGCTCACAGTCTCTTGCTCGTTGTGTTCTCTGGATTTCCTCCTGCTCAGCTCCTGAGCAGGAGAGGGAACAGGAGAGGAGAGGGAACTTTGGTTCTCAACATCAGAGTGCTCAGTATCAGAGTTCACAAGGGATTTCCCCATGTTCCGACTCTCCTGCTCCCGGGTGTAAGGGTTGGGAAAGGAAAAGCCTTCCAGGTATGGATCCACAGTTTGAGCACATTCAGAAGTCCGGAATGTGGAAGGGCTTGGGAGATGTTCTGTGTCACTCTCTGATGGGATGTGTGCTTTCCTGCTGAGCTCTGAGCTGTCACTGCCTGGTCCGCTCAGATTTGCAGCTGAAGAACTCCTTGTGCTGGCTCCCATTCCAGGGAAGCCTGTCAGGGGACTTGCAGGGCTGCCTGACTGCAAAGCATCTCCTGGGGCAGCTGTGCCTGAAGCCTCCTCAGGGGACTCCACAGATATACCATCCAGGGCTTGGTTTTCATGAACTCCTGTTGACTCTGGAACTGCCTGGGAGCACGGAGCACTCTCCTCTGCTCTGGTGCCTGCTGGGGACATGGATGCCCTAGTGGGAGATGACAAAGGGGTTAAACTACTGAGCAGGATCTGTGTGGAGTTATCCTATACCTAATAACCCCACTGCCCCCTGGTACTGATCACTGGCTGCTATAAAGAACATCTTCCTGGGAAAAGGATGGGCTGAAGTCTAACACAGGTGAAAAGCCCGGGAATGTTATGTTGCAGGCTGCTGGGAATGTCCCTCCCTTGTCCACAAAGCACAAAGGCTCCAAGCAGTGCTGTGAGCTGAGAGACAACGGGTCACAGATTGTCTGGGGAAGCAGTTCTGCTTCAGGCTGCTCACAGCAGGGATATGGACACAGGAATTCCGTCCAGCCTGAGAGGCCTCAGGCAGCTCCAACAGGCAGCAACAGGGTCTGGGTTAGTTCCAGAGAAAACAGTGACAATGACAACAAGGACACAGAGCCACGTGTGAGTTCCTGCTGCAAATCCTCTCTCTGTGTCAGGCTGGTTTCCTACCTGGCCATCCACTCCACTGGGAAGTCCCGGAGCACTGAGACTTCATCCCCTGTTAGGAACACCGGGATGATTCGGACACCCTGCGGCAATGGAGACTCTGCAAGAGCAGTGGAGGTTTCAGGATTAAATGAACATGCCCCAACATAAAGAACAGAAGCCAAACTCCATCAGTTTAAAGGCTTCTGCAGGTGGAATAGGTCTGCCATTGTCCTGCATCCCAACTGAGCTGGGCAGCATTTGCCCACCCTCCTCATACACAGTTAAATTTTCCCTCAGTGTTTCTTCCTAACCATCCTGGCAGATCATCTCTAAACCGATGCTGAGAGATGATGACTGGAGGTTTGGACTGCAAGAATCAGCCATCTGTTGTCAGGGCTCCATCAGGGCCAAGTAGGCACATGAGGAACTGGAATGAAGGCAGGCATGTTGGGAATCTGCAGAACTGACAAACCCAAAAGAGCAAACCCTCTGCTTAGCCAAGGGAAGGAGCTGGTTCTGATTACACAACACCCACTGGTACTGCTGACTAGTGCCAGCAACACCCTCTGGGATATACTGGATATACTCCTGCATCCAGTAAGATCTTGGATGTGAATCCCTGAGAACCAGCTCATGCTCCCATGCAGAGAAGGCAGCCTGGGGGTTGCCCACATGCTGCTGCTGGTGGGTACTTGGCAGCACTGCAGCTGGATGCTCACCAGGCTCCCGTGGCTCCTCATCTCCGGGATCCCTCTGCAAGAAAAGTCAAGAATCGGCTCTGTGGATGACTCAGTGCCACCAGGACACCCCTGCCACCCTGCTCAGCCTCCCCAAGGCCACAGCAGACCCCACATCACCCCTCCAGCAAATGCTGTGACTGGTTTATAGTGCTGGGCAGGGGTTTGTTCCTTAGAGAGCTCTCAAAGTCAAAGAGACCTTCCCAAGGACCAAAACACACCTGAAAGTCAGGACAGAGCCACAATTTGCCATTACTGCCTTCTCAGGCCACAGAAACTCAGGTCATTACACCAGAAGAGCAGAGGTCTTCCTCATATCTGCATTGTGGTAGCTTTTCTGTCACATAAATAATAACTTTTGACTAGTTTCAATGCAAACAAAAACTGCTCTGTTTGTCACTTTCAGACATTCATCGTATTTCCCACTAAATACTTAAATGTGGGTAAAAAGCCAATCAAAACAACCCACAGATGAGAACTCATGAATCCAGTAACTTAAAGACTGAGAAAAGCAAATTCCTAGTGCAGAAGTCTCAAAACCTTATTCAATCATAACTAATAAAAGCTTTGAGCATCAGCATCAACATTTGTCCTTCCCAGTAATGGCACGTGTCAGATCTGTGTGATAAGAGCTCCCACACCACATCCCTGCAGGTATCTGCATGCAGGGAATGTGTTCAGCAACATACCTGGCCTGGAGACTCGCTGCCTTGGAGGAGAACTTTGGCAGTGAGGGAAGGTGGCAGCTGGGTGCTCACAATCCTAAAAGGACAAAACAAAGTCATAGAATCACAGAATCCCATAATGGTTTGGGTTGGAAAGGACCTTAAAGATCATTTAGCTCCATTCCTCTGCCATAGGCAAGGACACCTTCCACTAGACCAGGTTGCTCCAAGCCTCATCCGACCTGGCCTGGAACACTTCAAGGGATGGGGGAGCCACAGCTTCTCTGGGCAATCTGTGCCAGGGTCTCACCACCCTCACAGGGAAGAATGTCTTCCTAATATTTAATCTAAACCTACTCTCTGTCAGTTTGAAGCCATTTCCCCTTGTCCTGTGAGCAGAGCATCCTTCCCTAAAGCTCAGCCACAGGCTCCCGGGGCTCCAGGACAGGTAGGACCAGCAGCAACGCTCATGATGGACACACTGGACTTGTGCTCTGAGTAAAGCTGATGGCGCTGCAGGAACCCAAAAATACCCTAAAGAAGGAGAAGTTTAACTCCAGTTCAAAGCCCTTTGCAGTGCTGCAGTAAGACTTAGAGTTCACAGAACTCTGAGGACATTTGGTGACAAAATATCTCTACCAGACACAGCAGTGATACAATGACACACACATCGGTGTGGCAGAGGCAGGACAAGGCTCCCAACTCTCTTCTCAAGCCAAATGTCCACCTCCCTGCACATGCTGCCAGCTTTAAGGTGCTGCAGTGACTCACGCTCAGCATCCTGGCCACTGGGTATGAGATCACTCCCTGTCAGCCCTGGAAAATGCTCCCACTGTGGCACATTTCCAGTGCTCCTAAAAGGTGTAACTGGAACAGTTTACGCCAAAGAAAAATGGCACTTGAATGCTGCTGCCAAGGAATTCTCGGAATTCCCCACCTCCTGCCTTTCAAGGCCACCTTAGAGGCTTTCCTTGAAGTCATTCAGTCATCTGTGGTTGTAAGAAGCTGGAATTCCTCATGGGAAATCCTGACCCTGTGCATTTTCTGTCAGTACAGACAGTGGTCCTAGTCAGCAGATCAGACAGAACCACGAACACACAGACATGCCTGCACTGATCTGCAGCGGATTTAGGGGCAGGTCAAGCCTTCAGGGAACACCTGGTTACTTACAAGCCTCTGTAGAGGATGCAGCCTGCCAAGACATGGGAACAGCGCTGGCACGTCTGCAAGATGAGAGCTGCCTTCAGCAAGAGCAGAGGATCCACCTGGACAGGGAGAACCACAGGGAGTGAGGCCACAGAATCCTGGGAAATGGTCAGAGTAGCAAATAAAGCACACTCCCAGGTAGGGCAGCTCCAGCCAGGCAGTGCAGAGGATAGGCTCTTACCTTGGTTTTGTCCAGATGCCAAAGAGAATTGAAAATCCTGTGGAGCTCACTGGTGTTTTTTTGGATGTGTTCAATGTACCTGTCCCACTGCCTGCCCAGCTCCTCCTGGGAAAATGCCTGTGGACAACAAAACCCCACATGCTGTCACTGCACAGGTGTTCCTGCATTGGGGACGGGAGATACAATTCATGTGGGACAGAACCTCTGAGGGACAAATCTTGTCAGGATGAGGGGGAAGATGATACCGAGAGGAAACTGCTTTAGTCTGAACACCTGGGAAATGTTTAGCAGACACCCAGACATCCTTGGAGCAAGGGCAGGATGGGCCTGCACACTTTTCCAGGTCCCAGTTCTTCGATATGTGAGGAAGAAACACAAGAGAACATTCCAGCCCCAGGGCCAGGGGTGTCCCGTTACCGTGTAGGCGCCGCGCACGGGGCCGTTGTAGAAGGTGAAGAGGCTGATGAGCTGCTCCAGAAAGCGCCTGCAGCTCACGTCAGGGAGCTCCACTGCACAGCCCAGAACCTGCAACAGGAGAGCCATGAATGGGGGATGTTCACTGACAAAACCCAGGCAGAGCAGGTGAGAACAACTCCTATCGCTTTCCAAGGAGGACAGACAGCTCTGTCAGGCAAACCCCCCCCAGACTCACGAGTCACATGAAAAGGAAATTCAGAAAAACCCACACAAGAGCCCTGGCACAGACAGGATAAATAAATGATATCAGAAATGCAATGCTTCAGACACACTTTCTTCCCACGCTAGATGACCCAGCTTGGTTCTTTAATAGCTAACAACATTTTCCTGAGACTAAGTACTTTAAAACATTCAAATTAAGTTGTTATTTACAGCAATGAAGACACTTCATTCAGCTTTTAAGTTGCTGAGAGAAGTAGAAGCATCAGCCTCGTGCCTCAGAGCAAGCCATGTGAGCCTGAACAGCCAGTTAAATGGGGCTGACTCAGCCCAGTTCCCAAGGGATGGTTTGAGGGCATTTTTGTCACAGCTCTGCCACACACTGTTCTTTGTATACTAAATGTCTGTGGACACTGACGTGGCTCTGCAGCAGGAAATGCTGAGGGTTAGAAGGAAAGAGCGATCAGACCGGCTTGAGATTCTGTTCCCAGTCATTGCCAGTAGCCCACAGATACACACAACGATGTGGAGCTCAACATTTCACAGCCATTGGACAGGAACATCTAAAGAAATCATGTTGGGAGTAGACACACAAATGAGGTACTTGAAGCCTAGTGACTTTCAGGACACAGTGACTCAAACTCAAGTTACCTTGCAATGAAATTCGTGCACTGCAAGGTCCCTCCCAGCTCTCCCCAGGTGCGCAGCCCCCACCCTGAAAAATAAACCCTCTTTGTCTGACACAGTCCTGCAGCCTCTGGCTGTTCCCATTCTGTGACTGCTCCAGACCTCCTGAACTCACCCACAGATAGTCTCCATCCACCACCACGGCAAATTTGAGCTTCCTGAGGCGGATGAGGCTGGGAGGGACCCCAGAGATTTCGGTCATGCAGCGAACCACCCCTGCCATCTGCCCACACAGCAGCTCCTGCTGCTCTGGGAGGGTCTGCCCAGGGAGACAGGGAGGAGAAGCTTTAGTTTCCCTTTAAAAGAACTTGGAAAAAAATCACTACTGTAATCAGGTATAAATAAAAATTAATCATCAATTCAGTTATACAGAAAGAATTGTAAAGCATTGGAACAGGCTGCCCAGGGCAGTGGTGGAGTCACCATCCCTGGAAGTGTTCAGAAAACATGTGGAAGTGGCACCTGGGGACATGGTTAGTGGTGAAGGTGGTGCTGGGTTGATGGTTGGACTTGATCTTTTCCAACCTTAACGACTCCGTGATTCTATGAATCAAACACGGTAGCACAGGCATATTTCTGGGAGAAAATAACTGGATTGCTTTTTCCAGGCAGCACAAGGGCCTGGATCTTATGGAGGGGAACTTTCATCTCTCATGTGTGTTTATATACATCACCAGGACAGACCTGGACTGTGCTGGACCATTCCACAGTGGGGGAGCAGAGTGTAACCCCACTGCTGTGTCCCAAGCCAGGTGGAGCCCAGCTCCACTCCACCTGCAGGATTTCTTAAAACTTTTGTGAATACTAAACAGGGATTAATCTGAATTTCCACCTGGGAACCAAACCATTCCTGATCCAGAACTATCAGCCCTGACCCACAATACCCCTTTACAGGTACTGAAATGAGAGCAGACATTACCTGAGAAGGGTAAAAGTAACAGATCCCAGCACTTGTAGGATCTCCTTCCTCCTTCACCTTTGAGCCGTCATAAAGGAAAAAGTAATTCCACCTAAAAAAGCAAAGCAGTACCAGGAATTATTTTGTATTTGAAAACTGTTGCACTTCTCTGTCTTCTTTCTATTAGTTCAAGAGGAGCAATTAAAGGTTATTACAAATGGAGAGAGACATTGTTCTTGCACAATCACACTAGCTTTACACCCAAAAGCAGCACCAAAAGTGTCCCTTACAACTAAATTTGACCTTTTTTATGGGCTTAAAATAGGTTCTATAATTCAGCAGTTCAGACAGGTGGAAGGATATGGACTTGTGAGATATTCTACCCTGAGCCCAAGGAGTAATTGTCATTGAGCATTATCCACGTGCATTCTAAACTAATTCCTGAGACCTGCTACTATTAATTCAGTTGCTGCCTGCACCCAACAGCCCTTGAGGAGCATGAGACAGAGAGTTCCCTCGGAAGACAAAATGTTATTCCACTCTTAACTTCTTGGATTCACATATTGATAACACTTTTTGTCCTCTCCTGTCGTCACATCTCGGGACAAGCTTCCCCCAGGAGTATTCCAGCAGGAACAGCCCAGGTCTGGGGCAAAGGCAAAAGACGGCTCCAAGGTGGTAGCGAGGAACCCCAGAACCCGCGTTACGGCCGGACCAGGAGCAGGAGGCTGGATCCGTTCCCGGGGCGCCTCTCCACGGCCCTGGAATGACTCCGGGAGAGGGACGGAGCTGCTGAGCCCCTGCTGGGTTCCCGACCACGGGACGGGCTCTCCGCTCCGCGCTGCAGCCGCGACCGGTGACCGTACCACGGTCCGGCCAGCAAAGGGCCGAAGCGCCTTCCCGGGACACCCGCCACGCGTGTCCGGTGGTGTCCGGGCGGTACGGACGGGAGGGGAAGGGGCTCACTCACCACGGCGCGGGGCCGGGCTCGGTGGGCCGGGACATGGCTGCAGGGCGGCTCCAGGATGCTCCGGGCGGTTCCGGGATGCTCCGGGCGGTTCCGGGATGCTCCGGGACCCCGCGGTCCCTCCCGCCGCCGGTTCCGGGCGCGCCCCCGCCGGTCCCGTGACCGCCGCACGTGACCGCGCATGGCGGCGCCGGGCGGGTGGCGCGCGGCGCGCGCGCGGCGGCGGCGGCGGGGCCGGGACCGGGGAAAGGAGGAGGAGGAGGAGGAGGAGGAGGAGGAAGCCGGCACCGGCACCGAAGTGGTGCTGCGGCGGCTGCGGGAGGCGCGGTGAGTGCCCGGCCCGGTACCGGTCCGTGCGTTCCCCTCCAGCCCCGGGGCTGCCGCGCCCCGCTGACACCGCGCTCTCCCCGCAGGGACGATCTGCTGAGCTCCGGCTTCTGGGCGGCGAGCGCCGGTGAGTGCGGGGAGCGGGAGGGGAGAGCAGGGGGAACGGGAGGTGCGGGGGCAGCGCGGTGACGGAGGGCGGCGAGAAGCGGCCCCGTCCCCGCCGCGCTGACCGCGCTCCCCGCGCCCGCAGGAGCCGTGCGGGCCCCGCTGAGCGGCCCCGCCGAGCCGCCCGCCCGCTGCGTCTGCTACGGGCTGGGCCGGTTCGCCGCCTGCCCCGCCGCCCGGTACCAGCTCGCCTTCCTGCTGCTGCTGCTGGAGGAGCTGCGGGTGAGCACCGGGGCCGGGGAACACCGGGGGGCACCCCCCGGGCCGGCCCCCGCCCACGCCGCCCCTCTGCCCCGCAGGTGCCGCCCGCCCGGTGCGCCCTGTTCGACCCGGCCTTCTCTGCGCGGGAGGCGGCGGCGCTGGGAGCGCTGGGACTGCGGCTGCTCCAGGAGAATGAGGTGAGCGGGACTCCCGGGACCCCCGGGGCCAGACCCCCTGGGGACCCCGCGGCCAGGGCTCAGCAGTGACAGGGGACGCCGGTTCTCGGGCAGGAGGGGAAACACGGCGTGGGGGACTCGGCCACACTGTTCTACATGGTGCACTGCGGGAAGGCCTTGTACAACAACCTGCTGTGGAGCAACTGGAGCCCAGCGGCACTCTCCAAACTGGTCATCATCGGGAACAGCTTCCGAGGGATCGAGGAGAGGTCTGTGCATGCCCCTGAGATGCTCTGATGCCTCCAACCCCACTTTCCTTTCTTCCCTCCCTCTACTCCTTATATTCCTTGTGACAGCAAGGTCCCTGTTTTGCTCATTTTTGTTTCCATCAGGTTTAAAGTCATGAGCCCTCTTTCCCCTTCTCTGTTCCACCCCCCAGTACAGAAAACCCGCCTCACAGGAACCTTGTGTCTAACATGGGCACATTCTGTTATTCCAGGTTGCTGTCCAGAATACTGGAGAGAGATTATTCTTACATAGCAAAGGTATGAGGCAATAGTTTAACATTATTGTTTTGTTTTGACAAAGCACCTTTAATGAGAAAGAAAATGAACTGCAGTTGGAAAGAAGAGGGTGGTTGTTTTTAAAACCTTTTTCCTGGACACTGCGATATAAAAACTAATTGCCTTAGGATTGTTCAACATCTGCAGAACACCCTGCATGCAGGGGCTGGGGGTAACGCACACCATCCTCATCCTCACTGACTCAGCTTTGTAGAAAGGGATTTCTGTGTCATCTGTAACTTTTTTCCCAAATGCTCTTTAGGTCTTGAAAGGGATGGAGGAAGTGGCGCTCCCGAGTCACCCCCGCTACCTGGACACCTTCAACGACACCTCCGTCCACTGGTTTCCCTTGGACAAACTGCAGGAACTCTCCCCCGAGGTCTGGAACTTTGTGGAAGAGCCGACGTACCAAGACTGCGAGGACCTGGAGATCATCAGGAATCAGGACAGAGCTGCTGCCCAGTCCTGACTGCTCCCTCTGTCAGGAGGGCTCGGATCCATATCTCTTCCCATGGAAGCTTCTGCACAGCTGAGATGAAGCTCAAGAGTGACACTGACATCAGGCTCTGCCAAAAGTGGCAGCACCTGAACGCTGAGGTGATGGGACATTTTTGTATCTTATTTAATAAAATGTAAAGCTGAGCTTTGACTTGCACTCACTGAACTACAGCAAACTAGTTCTCCTAAAACCTGCCTTTAGAACTATCTGTACTGCAATGAGTGCTCTTTGATTCTCTCCCCTTGCATGAACAATTCAAGGCCTTTGCACATACTACTCACATCTCAAAGCATGAGGAAGGGGAATTATCTGAGAGGAATTAGCAGCTGGAGGTGTTGGTATCTAGTTCCCAGTGCAGGCTTGTAAAAGCTCCGAGAGCTGCTCAGTGCTACTGAGTTCAGCTCTCCATCTGCTCGGTGAACAACCAGGTCAGCTCCCTCCAGGGAGAAAAGCCTCGGGTTTCCTCCCTCACCTCTGTGCCCTGAACCACTGTGGTCCCAAAGCACCTTCTGTGAGCTTGCTGGGAGAAATCCCCCTGCTCCAGCTCTGCACTGACAGGGCAGAGGGAGCACCTGGAGTGTTTGATGGCCCACAGGCACCAGGCTGAGGGAGAGAGGTGGGATAGGTCCTGGCTGCATGTGGCAAAGAGGAGCCCACTGTGTGAGGGGCATGGGGACAGCAACTCGCTGCCAGTGCAGTGCACAGGCAGCAGAAGCTGTGACATCTGTCACTGGAGGCCCTTGGGACTCAGCTAGACCAGCCTTGCTCATCTCTGAGATCAGGGAATCGCCTCCCATGTTCCCTTCTAACCTGCTGCTGAACCTCTGTCACAGGTGGCAATTGCACACGTGTTGGAACTCCTTTTTCCTCCCTCAGCCTGGGTTTCCAGGTCAGGAAAACTGCTCTCAACACTGCCTGAACAGCTCTTCCAGAACAGAAAACCATTCTGGCAAACAGCTTCAGTTTCACTATTTACAAACCTGTAACTTCTTTATTCTAAGAGTTACACTAAAGCTATTCCCCGGGAAGTCTCTGGGTCCCCAGCAGGGCCTCACTTGGCCATGTCAATGAGGCTCTGGAGGGAGGTTGGCACCCACGTCTTCTCCCCCTGCACAAACACCACGCCCCTGTCGATGTAGATGACGATCCGGCCGAACGTGTACAGCTGCTTCCCCTCGTGCCGCTTCCCGATCACAGGCATGAACACGATGTTGTGCTCCTCGGCCTTGGTCTGGATGAGGTCCTTGAAGTTCATGGGCACGGAGCTGGCAGCCACGCCAATGCCACGCTGGGCCATGTTCTCGGCCTCCCGCCGCTCCTGCATGGCCTCGTACTGGAAGTCCTTGCGCCGCTCCGTGTGCGTCAGGTAGGCGATGTTCTCCCGGGCCCCCGGCTGCATGTACCCCCCTGTGGGAGACAGGACAGTCAGAACAGGGTCCTGGTCTGTTCCCAGTGCAAGGTTTGTGGGTAACTGTCCAGGACACATAGACATCAACACATCTGGAGTGCTGTGTTCAATTCTGGGCTCCACAGTTCAAGACAACTGCTGGGGAGGGTCCAGCAGAGGCTACAAAGATGGTTTGGGGTCTGGAGCATCTCCCTTATGAGGAGAGACTGTGGGAGCTGTGCCTGGTTAGTCTGGAGAAGAGGAGACTGAAAGGGGATCTTATCAATCCACACAAATATCTCCAAGGGGTGTGAGGATGGTGCCAGACTCTGTTCAGTGGTGCCCAGTGATAGGACAAGGAGCAATGGCCATAAACTAGAACACAGACATTTCCTCTTAACTTGAGGAAGAACTTTCCATGGAGGGTGGCAGAGCACTGGAACAGGCTGCTCAGGGAGGGTGTGGAGTCTCCCTCTCTGGAGACATTCCAAACCCAACTGGATAAGTTCCTGAGTCACCTGTGACTCTGTCACACCATACAGCAAGAAGGCAAGAGGAGCTCAGGATAGGATATCTCAGTCTTTGACAGAGGGCAAATTCCAGGTGCTGTTCCCTCAGGCATGGCCTTCCCTTTTATACAGTGTAATTCCCTGTGAAGTCCTAACAATCTCTTTTAGGTCACAGGGAGAGTCATGTGGAAGGAGAGGGCACTGTTTTAAAGCTAAGGAAAAGAACCAGTAATCTCACTATAAGGGGAAAAAAAGCCAGTAAATTACAGTTTTAGAAGTCAACCTGTAAACAAGGGTGTCTGACAGGAAATCCACTGTAACAGGGCAAGGCTGGAAGAGAATCAGTCATTTAATGGCCCAGGCAGCCACTAAAACTGTTTCTGCTTCAGTGCAGCACAGAACGATTGAGCAGCACCTCCAAGGTGTTACTTAAGGACACAGCAAGGCAAAGCATATCGACTTTCACTGCTCATAGGAGCTGCTGCCATGCTGACAGCAGGGCCATCCCAAATCAGCCTCCCAGGAGCCACACGTGGCCTTGCTGCCATCCCAGAGCAACAGAGCCACCCCCATGAGCCACCTACCCACGCTGGAGGACACGGCCCGGTTCATGATGTCCAGAGCCTCATTAAACTTGTCTTTGATGGAGGGATGTGCCAACACCTGGTCTGAGAACATGGACTTCCAGCCCAGGTACCACTTGGTGATCTCTTCATAGTTGGGGCTGTTACTGAGCCAAGAGCAGAGCACCTGCAAAACACAGGGACATGTCAAAGGCAGCACAGGTTTGGGGAAAAGAGGCCTCACTGCCACAGAATCCCAGAATCATTCAGGTTGGAAAAGACCTCTAAGATCATCAAGTCCAACTCTTGACCCATCCCCACCTTATCACAAAACCAGAGCACCGAGTGCTACATCCAGTTGTTCCCTGAACACCTCCAGGGATGGGGACTCCACCACCTCCCTGGGCAGCTCCTTCCAATGCCTAGACACCTTTTCCATGAAGAAATTCCTCCTGATATCCAACTTGAACCTCCCCTGGCTCAGCTTGAGGCCACTTAGTTTATTACTGAGCTGTCACTAAAAGGAAGTGCTGTGACAATCTGAGGACAGTCTGCTCTGATGGGTACAGAGCTATGAGTGGAAATCAGCCCATTTCAGCATCATGGCAGCAATTCCTGGTCAGGAGTCACTAAAACAGTCCCCAATAACCTCTTTCCTCAGTCCTCACAGCATCTCACCTGCAGCCACTTTGGGAAGAAGTGTTTCTCCAGCAGCCCAACAAGGCTGGAGACAGAAATCATCCCCTCCCAGTCGATCACCCAGTAAAAGGCATCCATGTGCTGCTGGTGAGGGTTGATGATGAGCTCGTTCAAACACATCCCTGGGAAAGGGGGAGGAGAGTTAGAAAAGAACCTGACTCAGGTTTATCAGCGCCCTGACATCTTTCACTACCAACACACATGATTTGAGGAGCACCTGTTTACTGCACTAAGGGACACTGGGGATTTTTGAACTCTGGCTGATCCTGCCACCAAAACAGTGCATTTCCTCCTCCAGTAACTACAGTTTGCTGCCAGAACTCAGAAACTTAAAACCTTTGACTGGTTTTTAGCCTTTGAGCCAGTTCACGTTACAAAACTCACGATGTGAAAGCATTAGCACAGACCAAGGAATTCAGGAGCAACAGAGACATCTTACAGCTTGGTCCTACCTGACAGCTGTCAGATATTCCTGCTAGCTGAAGAACAGAGGAATTGGATAATTTTATAAAAAGACAGAAAACACAGAGACTAATCAGAGTAATTCCTCTACTTTTCTAAGCTGTCTGCCTCTTCATGGGACTGGTAGCAGAAAAGAAGAGGGAAGCTTGGTCTAACCTTGCTAATAACATTCTCTGAAGTAACACTGGCACCCACATTAATGAATATCCGTCCTGGGTGTCAGGGGAAAGTGCAACCAGCAGATTCCCAAAATTCAGCACTGTCTGGTTGTCTCACCTAGTTTAGGCACAATGTTTTTGACCATGAAAGCCTCCCACGAGCCAGGAGTGAACACATCCTTCCAGGGCTGAAGGATGAGCTTGGCAGAGGAGTCACTGGGATGCCACTTCTGCAGGGCATTGGCCAGCTTGTTCCTGATGGGAGAGTACAGTGGCTCCAGCCGTGCCTGCATCAGGGGCAGCCAGGGGTGGATCCAGGAGTGGATCGGGACCGTGTCCGTCAGCGGATTCCAGCTTTCAACCTTGAGGTGGAACAAAAAAGATTAAGTAAGTCCATCCATTACCAGCAAGTCTTGTCCAGAAGCACAAGGAGCTGTGATGCAGCCCCCAACTCCTCTACCCATCAGTCAGTTGGTGTTTTAGAAGTTCCAGTTGGAATTCAAACACTGGTTCAGAGCATGGCTTCGCTCTACCCAGCCCTCTCCTCTCACCTCCTTCTGTAGCTTGGGGAAGATGAGCTGATCCAGAATGTTATCCAGTATCCACACAGGAACAACGTTTACCCAGCTATCCAAGAAATCCACCATGGATCCACAGTTCCTTGGCTGCCACCGTGCCACGATGTTTCTGACATATGGCATCCAGATCTCCCACATCAGTCTGGGGAAAAAAACCCCAACAATTAAATCAAAGTGAAGCTCAAAGGTATAACTCAGGCCTAAATAAATCAAATATGAACTGTTAGTTAAAGCTGCTTCTCTTCTGTAGCTGGCAGCTGGATTTTAACAGGCACAGCAAGGGAATTGTAAGGAAAGCTCCTTTGTGTCTGCTCTTTTCCGTCCCTGAGGAAACAGCACATGAAGATGCTGCACAAAGTACAATTCATTTGCTCTTTACCTGTGGAAAGCATCCGTTGACAGGTCCTGCCCACTGTGGGATAACAGCTGGTCATTTTCCAGAAGGCTCTTCCACTTGGCTATGATCTCTGTGCCATAGGAACAGTCCTGGGAATGAGAAGGCACTTGGGGTCAAGGTCTTTATCTTTTTCCATTAATTTTAGCTGGGACCTGCACAGAGCAGGCTGATGGTGTGCTGGGCTACAGTCACCATTCTCACCCCTCACAGGGCCAGCCTATTTTACTTATCCCAGCCTAAATGGCATTGAGACTAGACTGAGCATCTGTGATACCTGACAGACAGACCTCTCCTACTTTTGCTAAAAAACAACTAGAGACTTTTGTTTCACCTACTTTTTCTTTCCAACACTCATAAAAGGGATTGATTTTAACCTTACAAACTCCTCAGCAAATGTTTGAGAGGGGGCACAGAGCACGGTTTGGTTTTGTTTCTTTTCTTTCTCTCCAAACTCATCAGGAATTTAGAATCACAGAATCCCAGACTGGTTTGGGTTGGAAAGGACCTTAAAGCTCATCTCCTTCCACCCCTCTACCATGGGCAGGGACACCTCCCACTAGACCAGGACACTTAAGACAAAGTAGAAAAGACTGCTGAAGCCATCAAGTGAGAACTGCAGATAACCCAACACACACCTTGAGGGGATCCCAGTTCTTGAAATAATCCTTCATGAGAGGATAAACTATGGCCACTGCCAGGTCCACCCTGTCTGACATCCTGTACTCCTCGTAGTACTTGTCCTGAAGTGTCTCAAAAATCTTTGCACACTCATCCAAGGTCAGAGGGTTTTCACAGCCGGGCTGCATCCGCCTCTCACACTCCTCCACCATGTCCAGCACCTTGCTGAGGTTGCTGATGGCCTTCTCCTCGTGTGAGAGCACCTCGGACATCTTCTGGATCTCGTGGCTCAGGTTGACCACCATGTCCCTCTCGTACTGCAGCTGCCGGTCGTTCTGGATGATCTCCTGCTCCGTGATGTCGATCAGCAGCTGCAGGTTGTGCTCCAGCTCAGGCAGGGCAAACCCCTGGGGCTTGGAGTCCTTGCCCAGGGGCTGCTGGGGGCTGTCATCTGGGATGTTGTGCTTGTGGCTGATCTGGCTGTAGCTGTAATAAACCTTCTGCTCCCGGCCCGTCATGTCTATAACCTGCCAACAGACAAGGACAAACAGGGCTTAAATAAAGTTGTATCTCAGAATCACAGGATCACTGAGGTTGGAAAAAAACCCCAAGATCATCGAGTCCAACCTTTGACCCATCCCCACCTTGTCAACTAAACCAGAGCACTGAGTGCCACATCCAGTCACTTTCTGAACACATTTAAAGGAGGAGGTAATCCCCGACTCCACATTAAAATCTTAATTACTGCAGGAGGCTGCTAATACACACTGTATCTCCAAGAGGGGATTACCTCCACAATGGCCTTCTCCAGACATAAGGAGTTGGAATGAATAAGGGACAATCTGGAATCAAAGCTGGAAATCAAAGTCTCCTCCATCTCCTCTCAGTTTCACTGAGTAATTCTACAAGCAGTGATCATGCCATTAGTATTCTATTAGTTAGTGCACTCAGGTACTTTTATACCTTTTTTAAAGACACTGTAATTTTAGATTAATAATTTTACTAAGTACACACCAGACAAATCCTTTACTGTCCCCTTGAGGCAGAAGAAGGTTCAAACCATGTGTTTAGTTGCATAATCCCAAAAAGGATAACTGTGCTTTCAGAAGTGGGTGAGCGTTGATCTATGACTAATGTGAAACAATTAAACAATTTGCAATTCAAAAAAACCAAACCCACCCACATTTAATCTAATTTGCATGTTTTAAACCAAACCTGATGTCCAGGTGACACAGGGGGCTATTACATGGTTCAGTGATGAGTCCAAAAGGCTGCACAGGCAGCTCCTAGAACTGGCTTTACCAAGGTTACTGGTGGCTAAAATGCACCCGTGACACCAAAGGGGACAAAGCATTTCTCAGAGGTGTCACCTCTCAGGAATCAGCCTTACCTTGACCTGGGACAACTCCTTCTGAGGGGCTGCAAGCTGCTTGTTGATCCTGCCCTTGGCTTTCAGCTCTTCCACTGTCTTATAGCTGTACTTGGGCTTCTTCTTGCCTCCGTTCGGGTCCTTCCGCCACTGACTGAGCTCCTTCTGAAATTCCTGAACAAAACAACAGGAAATTGTGGGAGCTGCTCTTTGCCATGCCCCAAATCTGCCTCTTTCTACAGGACAATAACCATCAAATCAATGAGGAATTCTGTACAGAAAATAACTAGGAAGTGGTGAAGCTGAGTGCCAAAGCACCACAGATGCTGGGGGTCAGTAACCCACCCTATGGCCTGTGCTTACAGGGTGTTTGTGGTCTTTTCTTTAATTTAAATAAAAGACAAAGACTATTTACCTGGGGGGACTTTTTGTAGGTGAGATTCTGAGACAAAACCAACAAAAAACATTACAGTGAGGAGAAAAATCTGTCTAAATTAAATCAATATGCTCAATCTTTGGCTTCTTACCTAAAATGAGCCCAAACAGTTTTCTCTGACACAGAAAGTAACAAGAGAACTGAAGTTTGTACACACAGCAGAGCAGGGAAACAGATACAGAAGAATCACACCAATACCTCCTCAGCTTCCTCTTCTGAGTCCACCACAGGGAAGTCCTGCAGGGACTGAGTGGTCCTCTCAGAGCCATAGGCCCCCACGGCACCTTTGCCTTTCCTCTGCTTGGCCTCGATGGGATTGATGATACCTGGGAGGATGGAGAGGGGTCAGGAGGAGCAGTTGGTGTGCTGGGGGAACACAACAGCCAGGTTTTCCCTAGCAGTTACCAGAATAGCACCAAGCCCCTCATTGGCACTCTGCCCCCAGCACTGGGGTACTTTCACCACCTCACTGATTTCCTATAAAATCACTTAATCCCAGCACACACCAAAATGCCAAAGCCCAGTATTATTCCCACCCACATTTCACTGCCTTTTTATTCTGCCAAATAAAATAACATTTCTTTTTCTGTGAGGAGTTTTATATCCTTTGGAATTTATATCCCAACTTTTGTTCAATATTTTCTCTCTTGCAAAATAGCAAGAGGAATAAATGACCACAGGTCAATTTTAACACGCCTGACTCTCACCACAGGACCTGAATCACTTGCAAGAGAGGCAGGAAAATAACAGTGAAGTTTATGCCACCTTGGGCTGGCATTTCTTTAAGGAATCCATTCTCTTCTCCACATCACCAGTTAACAACAAACAACCAAACACACTGACAGTACCTTGAGCATTCTTCCCAAGACCTCTTCCAGGGACATATCCCATCTTCTGGAGAAGCTTCTGCCCAATTCCCTTAGTGTGTCTCTCCCAGCTGCCAAAATCCATGAAAGATTTGGTGCCCCCTACAAAGCCTTTCTGGCTGGGCTTGAAATTTCCTCCCTGTTAAAACACAACACAAACCCCACAGCCTTGAAGCATTGCAATAACCAAGTTGTGTAGAATTTTCCTCAAAAGGCTTTCCTCAAAAGAATTTTCCTCAGAAGTGATTCCTTTGTTCCTACAGTGCCCAGTTCACTGGGACCTCGCTTGTGCATCCAGGAAAGCTGTCTGACACCTAAGGACCTTCCTGAAATTCCTCAGATGGAAGAGAAACATCCTGACAAGCTCAGACCGACAACCTGACATTTCTCAGTCTCCACCACCAGCTTCAGCTGAAGCTGATTCCTGATTTTTTCTGCTTTTAACTGAAAATAAGAGTTTGATTTTTAATCTGTGACATTCCTGGATTTGTCTGTTCTGTGAGATTAAAAAAAATAGGTCTCCAAAAGGAAGCAAACCATGGGAGTTCTTCTCCTTAAACCTCCACTGACCAAAGGGAATATTAAGGACAATGAAAGGAGTGATTCCCAAGGACACACAGTGATCCATCATTAGATCAATGATTTATTATTATGGTTGCTGTTTTATCAGTTATACAAAAGCCAGAGAAAACACCTCCCTTAATGACACGTTTGGGTTTCTGGTTTAATTATTTCCCCCTTTTTTAGTGCTCTGTTGTAGTTTCACTGCTTTGGCTACAGTTTCACAAACACATTAGTTACACAGATCAGAAAGTTTCCTGGAGAGCTCACTGTTTTCAACTTCTTGGGCACGAACTCCTTGGGGATCTCCTCCTGCTTCCCAGGTTTCTCATCCTCATCGGAGTCCTCGTCCGACTGTTCCTCAGCCGCCGCCTTCCTGAGCCCGGCGCTGACAAAGCTCACGGGGGCGGAGTAATCCCTGGAGCTGAGAAACACGCCGTCAGGGAATGCTGCTCAAGAGCACCTTCCCGGGGGAGCCTGGGGGCTGCTGTGCCTTACACTCGCCCAAAATGAGATATTAAAGATGGTCCAGCTGTTTGACGCTGGTTGTGCCCCTCCATCTCCCCGGGCTGCAGGGGTGGGGAGCAATGGGGAAGTCCCGCAGGTGAGGGGTCCCAAAGGCAGCCCGGGGCCAGGCTGGGCTGCTCAGGGGGGTGTCCACAGCATGGGTATCCTCAGGGAACGGGGGAATCTTCATGGAAAGGAGAAAGCTCTAGGGAACGGATGAATACCCAGGGAACGGGAGGAACCCAAAAGGAATGGAGGGAGCTCCCCAGGAAGGAGAAACCTGTAGGGCACGGGGGGAGCTGCCTGGCCCGGGGCAGCCCCAGGGGCGGCCCGGCCCGGCCCGGCCCCGCTCCCGCCCGTACCGCTTCCCGCCGAAGCTCGGCCGCTCCTCGTCCGAGTCGCGCTCGGCCCACACGCCGTAGGTCGCCTCCTCCTTGGTCTGGCGGTGCCGCTGCCGGTGCGGGTTGAACTCGTTCTGCAGGTCCCAGTCCGACACCTCGAAACTCTCCATCTCCACGCCATCGGCGCCGTCCGTGCCGTACAGGTGTGACATCGACATCGCGGCAGCGCCGGGGCCCCCGGCCCGGGGACCCCCCAGCCCCTCAGGGACCCCCGGCTGGACACCCCCGGCCCCTCCGGGACCGGTAAGGGATCCCCAGACACCCCAGGACCCTCTGGGACCGCTCAGGAATCCCCAGACAGCTCCGGCCGCGCCGCTAAACCGGATGAGCCCCGTTCACTTCCGGTTTACTTCCGGTTACGCTCAAACCCCGCTACAAACCATAGAGTCGCAAGGGGCGGAGCGGCCGCGCCTGGGCCGCGCCCGCAGCGCCACTCTACGGTCCGGCGGAGTATGGGGGGGAGGTGGAGCCCGCGCTGTTAAATATCAAATATTGAAACATTAAATATTAAATATCAAACAAACACTTTAATGGTGTCCGACACCGGGGGCAGGGGAGCCATATATTAACTCTGCAATAGCCTCTGCAGGGTCAGGGAGGGGGTGTGGGAAGGGGGGCACGCACACCACAGTCTCTGCAGGGCCAGGGGGCTATTCCTGACCCTGAGAATTGGGAACAGCAGGGACAGGGCGGCTGTTCCTGACCCTGGGAATTGGGAACAGCAGGGACAGGGCGGCTGTTCCTGACCCTGGGAACTGGGAACAGCAGGGACAGGGCGGCTGTTCTTGAGCCTGGGAACAGGGAATGGCAGGACCAGGATGGCTGATCCCAACAGTGGGAATAAGGAACAACAGGCCCAGGATTACTGTTTACAACCCTGGAATTAGGGAACAGCAAGGCCAAGATGGTTGTTCCCAACCTCAGAAATACAGAACAGTAGGGAGCGTTGTTCCCCACCCTGGGAATAGGGAACAGCAGGACCAGGGTGGCCGTTCCCAATCCAAGGAATGCAGAACAGCAGGACCAGGGGGGCTGTTCCTGACCCCAGGAATACAGAACAGCAGGACCAGAGGGGCTGTTCCCAATCCAAGGAATACAGAACAGCAGGACCAGGGAGGCTGTTCCTGACCCCAGGAATACAGAACAGCAGTGCTGGGAGGGCTGTTCCCAGGAACAGGGAACGGCGTCACAAGACACTGACATGAGATGTAACAAGTCCTCCGGCCACGGCACACACGGAACCTCCTCCCGCCACCCCCGAGCCTGGATTCCCACAGCTGCTTTTCCCACGGAGCGCTGGGAGAGGCCGAGGACATTCCCGCCGTGGAGCACATTTGGCCTTTGCAAATAAATGCAAATACATTCCTGGAGCGCAGTCATTTGGCAACAGTAGGAGCAAGCAATATGCTTGGAGAACCGATTTCCACGGGCCAGTGCAAACTCTTCCTTCTTGGGCAACAAAAGGCCATTTGCAATGTTCTGGAAGAGAGAAACACAGGGAGAATACAAGGCAGGATCCCCTCAGGGGCAGGATCTCCTTGGGAACAGGATCCCCTCAGGAGCAGGATCCCACACACCAGCACAGCGGTGCCCAACAGATGGTTTAAAGCCCCTGTGACACAAAACACAGCCAGCAAGGAACCAAATCCCAGCCCAGGACATTAGACACACAGTTCCAGATCCTCTCTCAGCACTTCTGATCTTTTTCTAGCCCAACTGACTCTTTTACACAGGAATTAGTTTTCAAAGGGTCAGTTTTAGTACCAAAAATGATATTTTTATGCTTTAGCGCAGAGGGTAGAGAGGGAAAAACATCCAACACGTCAACAGTTGTCTCTGGAGCAGAAGCCCAAGGCAGCAGCTTTGTTTCCCATCATGTTTCCCTTTGTTTTCTATCCCCTTCCTCAGGTCCATGGCACGTCCTTGGAGGCAGCTGGGGAGCAGCTCAGCCCATCCACACATTCCATGTCCCATTCCTGTGCTGCCTGTGGGGACAGGCAGCAATGACCCTCCCAAGTGGCTGATTCTCATTTGGCTGCTTTAAGCCTGTTCCCAGAGCTCAGGAAGAGAAATCCTGACAAATGGTCCCACACAGCAGCATTGTTCAGAAGATCCAAGGCAACTGTGAATGATCTTTGGCATCAGAAGCGTGCCTGGAGCCCTGGCTAATCCACAGAAATTACACAAACCAAATGCCAATCCTGGAGCAATGTGGGTAGATTTGCCCAAATCCCAAAATTAACAGGGTCTTACCTGGAAATCATTAATTTTCTTAGTGAGAAGATGACGTGTTCTGAGTGACCTGAAATAACCCAGAAACAGAAGGGTCAGCTCTGAGCCACCATCTGCATTCCCCAGGGAAGGGAGCAGGGATGTTCCCTGAGGGAAGGGAGCAGGGACATTCTCAGCCTGCAGACACCCCTAGGAGAGAGCCAGGGACCAGACACCCCAGATTAACCCAAAACCAGAACCCCTCAGGGCACACCAGACTCTTACCTGCAGGTGACCTTTCAGATTGGCCGGTGTTTTATAATCCCCCTTTAAAACCTGTGGGAAAGAGAACCTGGAGTGACCCTTCTGGGGCAGTGGCTCCACGAGCATCAGCCAATCCACCTCATTCCATGTGTCCCACGTCCCAGGACACCTGAACCAGGTGGAACACCCTGATGGGAGTTTGATCTACATCATGGGGTCATATTGGGGCAAAAACGGGAGGTTTCATCCTTTTTGACTATAAAGACAGGGAGCAGGGAACCGACACAAGCAATTCCCAGTTCCCCCCTTAGTCTGAGAGGGGACAATGTTTTGGTTTTACCATCATGCCAGTTCTCCAATTTCAGCCAAAAAACACTGAAAGGTCCATATCAGAGACCCAGAGTGGCCCTGACCCTGCCCAGGGCAGATGTTCCCCCAAACCACCCGTGTCCCAGGACAGCCCTCAGCAGTCACTGAAGAGCTGTGAGAGACCAGAGTGCTGGGAGCACAGAACAGTTCCAGGGAAGCTCTTCCCACCTCCCAGTCAGTGCTGCCACTTCCCTGCCGGCCTACAGCACCCTGGGGACTGGTCCCACCCTGCTCCCACCACCATGACAAAGGACACCTCATCCACGGGCACTATGCCAGGGAACTGGGGGGCTGCAGAGCCCCACTCCAAACATGGAAACCTCCCCCTGCCTCCTAACTGCTGGCTGGGACTGCAGCTCCTTCCTTCCAGTTCTGCTCCAGGGACATGAGTCAATATTCAAAAAAAAAAAGGAAAAATCTGTTGGTTTTGCCCAAAGGCATTCCAAGCCTCCACGTGTGTTCCTGGTGAGAGCACGGGAGTGGCTGTGGAACTACACGCAGACACAGCACAGCCAGAATGTTATCCCAGGTCCCAGCCAGGGTACAGTGCCCAAAGAAACCATCAGCACACACCAGGAACACCCACACCGGGGTTCAGGAGCAGGGCTGGGTCAGAGAGGGACAAGTCAGGATCTGCCACAGCACCACAAACAAATACCACCACAAAACCATCGGCAGCACTGTCAGCATGAGCCCCATCAGGCTCCACCCGGAACACACAGCTGGGCTGGAACCATCTTGGGGGAGCTGTCAGCCATTCCCAGCCTTCCCAAGGAGAAGACTGCACCTCAAATCCTGTGTCCAGGTCTGGACCCCTCACTCCAAGACAGACAAAGAGGTGCTGGAGCATATTCAGAAAAGGGAATGGAGCTGGGAAAGAGTATGGAGCAGCAGGAGTGGCTGAGGGAGCTGGGGGGGGCTCAGCCTGGAGAAAAGGAGGCTCAGGGGGGACCTTCTCGCTCTCTTCAACTCCCTGACAGGAGGGGGAGCGGGGGGAGAGGTCAGGCTCTGCTCCCAGGGAACAAGGAACAGAACAAGAGGAAATGGCCTCAAGCTGTGCCAGGGGAGGCTGGACATCAGGAGGAATGTTTTCACAGAAAGGGTTGTCAGGTATTAAAAGGAGCTGCCCAGGGAAGTGGTGGAGTCCCCATCCCTGGAGGTGTCCATGTGTCACTCAGTGCTTTGGGCTGGGTGACAAGGTGGGGATCAGGCACAGGTTGGACTCAATGGTCTTGAGGGTCTTTTCCAGCCTCAGTGATTCTGGGATTCTACGTCCATTTCCCCCCTGCTCTCTCCTGACCTGGCTCAGCAGCCTCCTCTGCTCCAGGGGCTCTGTGAGCCCCCCGACTCTGCTCCCCCATGGCAGTGACACTCACCCTGTGTGTGTTGTTGACAACCAGGGGGTCGGGGTGGCCGTAGTTGGGGGGGTTGGCATAGGGGTCGTAGCCCAGCCTGGCGAGCATCGGGGCGATGTGGGCCATGTCCTGCAGCACATCCCCCGGGATGTGCCCGATCCATTTAGATAACGCCTCCATGTTCACCGGCTTGATCACCTGGTCTGTGGATCTTTCTATCCTGGGGGAAAAAAAAGAAAAAAAACCAAAAGACACTAAAGTTGGATTTCACACACGTGCTGGGGTCACACAGAACAGCCTCAGCCAGGCTCACTGTCACCTCAACATCAAATTATGGAATGGTTTGGGTAGGAAGGGACTTCAGAACTCATCGTATCCCACCCCTCTGCCATGGGCAGGGACATCTTCCACTAGACCAACCCCCATCCAACCTAGCCTGGAACACTTCCAGGGATGTGGCAGCCACAGCTTCACTGGGCACCCTGTGCCAGGGCCTCACCACCCTCACAGGGAAGAATTTCTTCCATAAATCTGACCTAAATTTCCCCCATTTCAAATTGAAGCCGTTCGCCCTTGTCCTGTCACTACAGTTCCTGATGAACAGTCCCTCACTGGCTTCCCTCCAGATCCTGGGAGGTGCTGTGAGGTCTCTACACAACCTTCTCCTCTCCAGGCTGAACAGTCCCAACATGTCCCTTCCACTCCCAGGACACAAACACTCATCACCTGCCAGGCACACCTGAGGCAGAGCCAGGGTGAGGCACAGAGGGGCAGTCCCAGGGCAACCCTGTCCCCTCACAGCCCTGATCTGGGGGAGCACACCCTGGCAGGGGGTTGCACGGCCCCAGAGGTGGGATCCCCCTGTATAGAATCATGGAATCATTAAGGCTGGAAAAGCCCTCTAAGATCATCAATTCCAGCTGTTCCCCCATCATTGCCAAATCCACCACTAACCATGCCCCTAAGCACCACATCCACGTGTCTTTGAACACTTTCAGCAAGAGTGACTCCACCACTGCCCTGGGAAACCTGTTCCAATGCCTGACCACTCTATCCATGAAGAAATTTTCCAAAAGATCCAATCTAAATCTCTCCCAGCACAACTTGAGACTGCTTCCTCTTGTCCTAGAGGGGGGATTCATCCTTCACTGGGGTCAGGGCGTTACCAGGACACCACTCCTTACTACAGGAAAATAATGGAAGATGTGTGGGCTGTAGCACAGATGCACCACAGGGCCTCTAGGGAAATCCAAAATCTTATCTGTTTAAGGAATCTGGGCAAGATTCCTCAGAGCAAACAGGGAAGCAGAGCCGGCTGCACACCCACGGCATCCCAGAGCACCGGAGCAGCTGCACATCCCCCCTGGCTCCTGCTGCCCTCACCACCGGGGCACCAGCAATTGATACGGAGACTCGGATAATTCCCTTACACGGCTGATTACATTTTGCTAAGCCTGACTTAAGCCTTTCACTTAGAAAAGAAAAAGCACTAAAAGAGGAAAAGAAAGTGGGAGCAGGTAAACATCCCCGACACACAGAGAGGCCAGGAGGGAGTGCTGGGTGTGCCTCCATGGAGCAGGGATTGCTTTGATTCTGCAATACCAGCCCCACACCTGGCAAGAACTGCTGCTCATCATCATTAGCAGTACAACTAATCACACTGAGGAGGCATCTGAGGACGGGTAGAGAAAGAGGCATTAAAGAGCTCACGTTTCAGAGCAAGTAGTTCTTTCCAAATTAGAGACTGAAATAATTTCTGCAGTGTCAAGAGAGATTAAACAGTCACCTGCTCCTGAAATCCTTGTTTGACAAGCTGCTCTGTGGAGTACAACAGATTGGGAGCATTAAAGCCATCTCTTACTCAGAAACACAAACCCTATTGCAGTACAATGATGTGTTGCTCCTTCTGCCCCCCAAAATCATACACAAACACCAGCAACGCAGCTTTGCCCCCAGTTTTAGCCTTGACCTGATTCGTGTAATGTAAATGCTTCTTGAAAAGCTGAGGAAGGAGCTGAGACTCACTTGGAAAGCGACACCCCGCCGGGCTTCCCAATGAGCTCCTCATGGTGCAGCACCGTGTCACTCCAGGAGATGTCCAGGAACTTCATGATGTTGTGCATGGACTGCTCAGGGTGCAGCACCAGCTGCTCGTAGTAGACGGGCAGGCAGCGGGCCCGGCCGACCTCCAGGCACTGGGAGTACATCACCTCGATGGCTTTGTTCCACTTGGTCAGGCAGTCCCGGTAGCTGTTCAGGTCAAAGCCCGCGATCGTCACTTTCCGTGTGATCATGGAGTGCACTGAGGCCCGGCCGTCCCGCACCATCAGGAGGAATTTGGAATTGGGGAACAGCCTGGACAGGTAGACAGAGGACTTGAGCGTGAAGGGGTCCTTGTTGCACAAGTACCTGGCGGGCTCGCCGTGCTTGGCGATCACTTCCAGGATGAAGGCCTGCATGGCGGCGTCCAGGACCTGGTCCGTCACCCCCGCCTCGTCCAGGCGCATCTTCTCCCGCCCGGACTTGGACCAGGCCTGGCGCATGGCCAGCACGCGGGGGATGATGCGGGTCTCCTCCCCGCAGCGCACCTCGGGGTGGGCGTCCAGCATGGCCCTCATGAGCGTGGTGCCGCTGCGTGGGACCCCCCCGATGAAGATCAGGGGCATGTCCTTGCTGTAACGGTACTCGACGTGGTTGGCGTCCATCATGACCAGCTCCTCGTTCTCGGGTCTCATCAGCCTGTGCCTCCTCTCGCTCAGGACCTGCTGGCACTCCAGAACCTGATGGCCGAGGTGCAGAGTCACCATCAAGGCGGCCACCGAGCCCAGCACCAGCAGCACCCTCCGCATAGTGACCCGCATTCTGCTTTCCCGGGCACAGGCTGGGGACTTCAGCTCTCAGCTAGCGAGTGTCCAACTCCATGGGCATCTGCAAGAGAAATGGCATGGTCAGAGGAACAGGACCCACACTCCAGCCCAGAATCCAGCCTGGCTCCAGTGGGATGCTGACACCATCCAGGATTTCATCATCTCCTTCACTTATCAGCAACTCCCAGACTCGCTGCCTTCCACCCAGCAGGTAATTAAAGTCTCTGTCAGTGCACACCCAAAGAGACAATTTCTGTGCTGTTTGTGTTCCCAGAAACACAGGTTTACAGCTGGAGCAAAGCTCCAGGAATGTTTTGGAGAGGAAGGGTCATGTATACCCACTGAGTCCTTAAAGAAAATCTTTACAGAGAGCCTGTCGCATCCCAGATGAAGCTCAAACCCTCCCTAAAGTTATTCCTCCCAAACCCGAGTCAGCACTCCACCACTGCTCACATCTCAGCCACCTGCCTCCTTCCTACATTTTCTTTAGTTTAACCCTGCGGTCAAAAGGGAGGGGGAAGCTGAAATAAGAGAAAAACAAACGCCTCTCATGCAAATCTTAAGTGTCTGAGTCAGGAGAAGCCGTTAGAATGAAACGCTGAGAAACTCAACCATCTGACACTGAACAGCTACACACAGTGTTCAACACCCTGCCCTGCCTCTGGAGACTGACCTGACAGAGAAATCCTTGAAACTTCATCTGGCACGAAGACTCTTTGGGTTTTCCAGGGCTCGGTAGGACATCCAGCAGGAAGGCTGCAGCCTCTGCGAGTGTGCCCAGCTCTGCTGCGTGCCCAGAGGGACTCCCGGGAAGGCTGGCACCGCTTCCCACCCCCTCCCCCCCTCCGCCCCAGTTGCGAGTGCAGGTTTTGCAATCCTACCCTGGGCTCACCCCGGGATTTCCAGTTCTTTGTGATTATGTGGCTGGGGCGGGAGCTGAATGGAGTGGAAGGAACGGGCCGTCCACGCATTCTGTTTTGCTGACAGGCCAAAGAACTGCTCCAGAAAAGTGTTTTCTCCTGTCGACTCTTTCCCCGAAGGAGCACACTGCGCAGCGGCCCACGCAGAGCAGGGAGCAGGCAGGAGAGAGCCTGGAGCCTGGCAGCCTCCCTGCCCCTGCCCTCCCTTCCAAGCACGTGGGGACTTGCTCTGCTCCCCCCTTCCAGTCCCTGACATCCCACTCCACCGTTCCCATCCGCCCACTCGGTTTTTATCCACTTCTGCCCAGGTAGAGCCCCTGTGCCAGCCCAGGGACACCCTTCCCCAGCCCAGGGACACAGTTCCCCAGCCCAGCAGCACAGTAACATCACCACCAAACTATTTTTGTGGCTCTTTACTACCTGGTCCATCTTGGCCAGCTGCTCAGTGACATACCCAGGTTAAACAGTCTCAACTGCATCCCCGGGTCTCAGACAAAAGTGGGATGTAGATCAGAGGGATATCCGACAGCTCTGGTATTTTTGCAGCACCAAGCAGAGTCAGAGCCATTAACAAGGTAAGTGTTGCTCCTTCCTGCTATCTTCATCTGTTTCAGTCATGTAAATATATTCAAATGTTCACCCAAAAATAATTGCAAATGCCACAAGACCCATTTCAAAGGATGGCAGTGGATTGCAGGATTTAGGGCCAACCGGAATAATTAGGGTGATGCAGACCAAGACAGGCTAATTAGCAGGAAAGGCTGCAGTGTGAAAGGAGGCTGGAGCACAGAAGTACTCTGTTCTCCCAAAAAACAGCTGACAGGGAGCAGTTCCCACCGAGATGCTCCAGCAGCTTCATCTGAGCCACAGAGGGAACAAAGGGACTCACTCATGTGCTCATGTTGAGTGCTGGGGGCTGCGGTACCAGCGAGCCGGGGGGGGGGGACACAGCCTCGAGCTGTGCCGGGGGGGTTCAGGTTGGACATCACGAGGAATTTCATTACAGAAAAGGTGGTCAAGCACTGGAATGGGCTGCTCAGGGTGGAGCCCCCATCCCCGGAGGTGTCCAAGGAAGGGCTGGATGTGGCACTCAGTGCTCTGGTCTGGTTGACAAGGTGGTGATGGGTCACAGGTTGGACTCAATGATCCTGAAGGTCTTTTGCAACCTAAATGATTCTGCGTGCCTGGGGACTGTCCTGCCTGTCTGGTGGGCAGGGACACAGCCCCCCCACTCCCATCCAACACAACCAGTGTGGGGAAGCTCTCAATCCATGAAGCAGCAGGAAAGGAAGCTGCCCACAGGAGCATGGTTTCTCCTCACAGTTGTGCTCTGGGACTCTGCCTCTGCTCCTGCATGGCAGCCACAGGCCCTGGGAGGGCTGGAATGGAACAAACTTCTCCAGTGGGATCATCCCGGTGTGCCAGGTGGGCTGAACAATACCCACGAGCGTGTCTGGCAGCAGGCTGGGAGCAACCGCAAACAGCCCAGCTCGCTCTCAACTCTTTGTGCAATTCTCTGCTAAGAATTTCCTAAAATATATGGGGCTCATTAGTCTGTGAGGGAAGAGGGATGGGTCATTTCCTCCAGAGCAGACACTGTGGTGGAATCATGGCATAATTAGGCACATAGCTGTCTGATCAAAGACAACCCTTCCAGAGACAACAGTCGTTCAGATGCCCAAGCTGGCTCTGAGAGCTTCTCACTCCAGTAGGAATTAGGGAGCTCTCAGGGGCTTCTTTAGCATATCATGGCAGGCACTGGAGACATGGGAGCAGAAATCAAAGTACCAGCAGCCAACCCCAGGCTGAAGCCCCCCGAGTGCAGCTTGGACACCATAGGACAGGGAGGGGCTGCGACCCACAGCCAGGGGCTCCATCCCTCACCACCATCAGGGCTGGCACTCAGAGCATGGGGGAGGATGGGAACCAGCAGGGAAGTGACAGTAGAGTGAGGAGAGGTCCTACAGGCACAGAGCCTTCCCTATTCACATGCTGATGGACCATTAGCATGAACAAGGCTTACACCACCTCCTGTCAGCTTGTGAAGGCAACACAGTATTCATGGGGCACCAGTGCTGGTGTGGACAGATGTGAAACATTCACCCAGTATCCCAGGGGAACCAACAACCCATGTGTGCTTACCTTGCCCCCATAAGGTCATTTTGCTGCTAGCCAAGCTTCATGCTGCAACCTCCAGAACACCTGATGGAGAAGAAAAGCCATAATGTTGATTTATTTATTGCACATATGTGCTCTCCTCCTTGGCACCTTCCACTCCCGCCCACAGCCTCCCTCTCGTCCCTCCCAGGGAAAGGTGGTCCCAGCAAAGCCCTGGCACCAGGAGCTGCCCATGCTGCCAGGACCTCCCGGCTCCAGCCCAAGGAACAAAGCTCTCTCCAGCCTCACCACCCCCCAAGGCAGCAGCACCAGCCCCTCAGAGCACACGAATCCCTCCAGGTAGGGAGCCGAACCCCTGTACACCAGGTTTCCAACAAGGACATGGCACCTGCACCACAGGGAGTGCCCCCTCCCCGGGGAACCCGGCAGCCGCCTGCAGCGCCTTGGCTGGAGCCACCCTGCAGGCACATCCCAGGGACAGCTCAGAGACCCTGCACTGCAGCAGAGCACCCCGAGGGGCCGGACCCAGCGGGATGGGAGGATGCACAGGGCGCTGGCTTGTCACAGGGCTGCTGCCACTTGGCCCTTCCCAGTCAGCTGCCCCTCAATACATGACAGTGTCCCGGCCTTGGAGAATGTATTTTAGAACACGTCAAGGACAGACACTAATTGCTATTCCAGACACCCAAGTCTCTTTCTCTCCTGCCATCGAGTGTCACCGGCCCCTCTGCTTCAGCACCAACGAGAAACCAGAGGGAAACTCCACCCAGCATGAACTCGGGAGGCCTTATCCGCAGTGCACACGCTGCCCTTCTTCCCTGCCAGGCTTCCTGCTCGATCCTGGCCTGGCCTCCATGGACCACTGGATTTCAGCTCTGGACGAGGCTGCATGCCCACAGAGGCAGCATCTGCATCCCTGGATGCAATTCTGCAGTGCCACAAATGCTCTGGATCAGGGAACAGCAGCAGTTTAACAGCCCACCTCAAGACACCCCGCTCCGGAAACAGCTCCAGCTCCTGCCCGTGCACAGACACACACAGACAGACACACGGACATGCACTCGCTTGCTGACTTCCTTCCTGACACTGCGCAGGGTGTCACTGCCAGCCGGGCTCCAGCACGGAGCTCTGAGCAACCACAGCCTCATGACCCAGCACCTGCGGTGGGAACGGGTAAACCACCAGCAGCACCAGGAACAGCCCCGTGCGCCAGCACCGCCGGGCCCAGCACCATCTGCAGTGATGAAACAACATCGACCCCATTTTTTAAAGCGTGAAAACAACCGCAGAAACAGTGTCTACAAGAAGCTCCATACGATCAGAAGCTGCATTTTTCTTTAAAACATTCCCAGAAATGATTGTCACTAACTGCAGCTTCCCCAAAAGACGTAGGTGTGGCCTGGAAAATTTGAGCTCAATTTGTTGGTGCTTAATAAAAGGATGAGGAACTGGAGGCGCCTTTGTGGCGGAACAGCAGCAGGAACTGTGGTCAGCAAGAAATGCCCTAATATATCCAACTCGCATCTTTACAAATCAGCAATATTTAATTACTTAATTAGTAGTCTACAGTTCATTTACAAAAATAAACACAGCTTGCCTGAGGACAACTGCTTTATCACAACCTGAGCTCAGCCCAACCCTGTCACTGCCAAGTGGTGGCGATGACGGCAGCCCTTTTCCTCCTGTTCCCTGCCTGGTGGCAACATCCCGTTTCAAAACACCTGATGACTCCCAGGTACCTCCCTTAGCAGGACAGGGATACTCCCATCCTGCTTGGAGGAGGCAGCAGCAAACAGCAGAGCGGTCAGGCCTCCGGGAGGAAAAAGCCGGGAAGAGCTGTCGGGGGCTGAGGGCGTGCAGCAGGAAGGGACAGGCTGCTGGCACTGCTGGCACACAGACATATGGGGTGTCCCTCCATCTGTTTCCAAGCAGCCCGAACAAGAGCTGATCAACAAATTTCAAAGCATTCACCCACTCTGATGAGCAGCTCCGGGACACAGTGAGCACGGGACAGCCCTGATCCCCGCCGGGTGCCCACGGAGGCACCGCGGGGGCGGCTGCGGTCACGAGTGCAGGGTCAGCCCCATTGCACAACCCCCATCGCATGCTCATCCGCCCCAGCATGGCATGGATCGGGATTGGTCCCATGGGACAGCCATCTGGAGCGAGCAGGGTCCAACCTGCCCACTCCGATCGATGCTGCAGCGCTGGCAGTGGAACAGGGGCTCTGCACCCACCTCTGCTGCAGGTGAGCCACAGCTGGAGCCTCAGAGCCACTTTGATATGCACAAAATTAAGCTGCAGCACTCAAAAAAAAAAAACCCACAACAACAAAAGAAGCTGCTTTCAGCCACCACGTGGCGAAAGCAGCACCACCGACAGCAGGACAGATTTGGTGACTAAAGCTGAAAATGCACTGCAGGCCATGAACCCAGAATATCCACCAGAACCAGAGGCCAACCACAGTAAAAACACCGGGAGTTTAGAGGACTTCAGGGTTCTGTGTCCCTTGGAAAATCCCCAAATAGCACTAGCAGCGCTGTGGTTTGCATTTGCACCGCCAACAAAAACCATAAAATAAAAAAAAATCCCAAATAAAACTGAAAGAAACAGTCGAAAGTCGGCAAGGATAAGTGTTCAAGCACCCAAATCACACAGAGGGTGCTCCAGCTGCATCTTAGCACACAACCGGCTCAGAAGGGAAGGAGGAATTTATTCTCACTGCTGGGTACCTAGAAAAACAAACCAGCAGAATCCGATACCCTGAGGATTAAGGCAGTGCGTACCAGTTTCAAACACTGGCTTTCTCACTTGGAAAAGCCTAAGAGGTGAGAGCCCCGAGCCACACCATGGATTCCAGCTGAGCACCCCAGCACTCTATCCCAGAGAGCCCGGCCAGGGATACAGACACGGTGTACCAGCTGGCTCCAACAGGCTCTAAATCACATCAGCAAAGAATCCACAGACATTTCACAGCACAAATGGACGGCTGGTTTATCGCCTCAAGGCTGTTATGATTAGCAAAACATTTTATTATCCCGCTCAATGCTACAGTGTTCCTCAAACAATAAAAATCCCACCAATTTACAGAATCTTCCCTCCACCCGTCCCTCGTTCCAAGCACAGTGATGGCATTTTATGGTCCGGGGATGGAAACCGCAGCATCCACCCCGCCAACCCCGGACGGCAACGGCCCTCGGCCCAAAGTGGCTGATTAATTATGAAACGCCCAAAGTGAAAGCTGCTGGCAGGAGCTGGGCATGGAGGCACCTACCCAGCACCTGGCTCCATGCCCACCATGCCCCAGCAAGGCTCCAGCAAAGCCAGGGGGAAGGGGCTTGACAAGTCTGCCCTTTGCTCAAGGAGCGGGGTGGGGAGGCAGAGCTGCTGCTGGAAGAACCGAGACGAGTGAGGGGGGACGGGAGGGGAAGGGAGAGCCCCCCACTCCATGCTGCAGGCTGTGAGGGATGGGGACCAGAGCAGGAGGGGTGTCTGTGACCCCCCAGTGATGGATGGAGCCACCAGATCAGCTCCATCTCCACGTCAGAAGTGCCTGTGCCGAAACAGGACATGAGCTCTGTGCTTTGGAGGGAGCTCCTGACTTTTAATCAACCCACAGAGCTTCACCTTTCCTTAATTACTCTGCAGTCGCTGCCTCAGGGGGGACAAAGGCAAAGCCAGTGCAGGTGCCACTGCAGCGACGCTGCAGCCAGAGAGACGCTCCCTTGCTGGCTCCCCTTGTGCCCTGACCCAGGAGCTCACCATCCTGCTCCCTGCTCAGAGCTGGATGAGGGGGCTCTCAGGAGACACAGAACTGTCCTCCTGTTCCCCTTGCCCAGAGAAGTTGTGGATGCCCCAGCCCTGGAAGTGTTCAAGGCCAGGCTGGATGGAGCTCTGAGCAACCTGCTCTAGTGGAAGGTGTCCCTGCCCATGGCAGAGGGTTGGAACTAGAAGATCTTTAAGGTCCCTTCCAACCCAAACCATTCCATAATTCTGTGATGGTTCCATGAGCCCTCCCCATGCCTCTGACCAGGTCCCTCCAACTCCCACCCCAGGGCCAGGGTATGCCCCAGGGATCCCCAAAGGAGAGAGGCATAGGGCAATGGGAACTGGAGGTTGCAGCCCCTGTGTTCACTCACCATGCCCAATGCAAACACAACTCTTCCCTCCCACAACTGCACAAAGATTCCCTGTGGGAATGTGGGTGGTCAGAGCCTGCCATACAATAGGGAGAGAGAGAAATCAGAGGAACTGCTAGAAAAAACAGTAAGTATCTTCAAAAAATATTTTCCCAATCCACAGGCCAAACCCTAAGTCTCAACAAGCTCTATTCTTGCACGCACAAGGATCAGGATTTGCAAATAAAAAGTTGTTTCTGCAAGAGAAACCCCAAAACCTCAAATTTGCTTAAGAAACAAAATCAAAGTGGTTTATTTCCCCATGCAGGAGCAGCAGCGGCAGCCCCAGGACTGGAGGCACTGTCTGAGGGGAGGGTAGGGAGGACGAAGGGGTCACTGCTCATCACGGGCAGTGAGGGGAGAGGGGACACGGCTGCACCTCATCTCTGCCAGCCCCTCTGCTCACCCTTGTCCCATTTCCTGCAGCTCGAGGCCTCAGGAACCCTGAGCATGGACCAGGCCCAGGATCTCCACTGAGGCCCAGACGGCCTCGGCACAACGGATGCCACAAGGGCAAGCATTTGGCGTTTCCACAAAGCCAGAAACTTTGGGAAGCACCGGCACCCCAAGGCCGTGTGCTGGCATAGCCCCAGCAAGGACAGGAAATGAACCCCACCAAGCCCCGGCACGGGAGTAGCCCTTGTGAAACCATGGAAGGAAGAAACGGAACCAAATCCTTCCGAGACTGCGTGGCTGCTGACTGTCAGCCAAACCACCCTGCACAGCACATCCGAGTGCTTTCCTGCCTGCAGGAGCCCAGCTGTGAGCCCTGGTCCTCTGCTGCCACTTGCATCTGCAAATGCTGGGCCACCAAGGCTTTGTGCTTGGTGTCCTTTCCCTGCTCGGTGCCCTTCCCCTGCTCGGTGCCCATCCCTTGGATGCCACCCAGCCCCGCTGGCCCGCAGCCAGCTGTGAGCACAGCTGCCAGGGGGACCAGCTGCTCTCCCAACCCCCTTGCAGCTCAGCCACTGCCAGGAACAGCCACTCACACCGCAGGATCCATCCCAGCACTGAGCAGGAACAGGAGCATTGGAAAAACCCCGGCTGCTTCCCCCTGTCCCACCAGAGCAGCCTGCGGGCTGCAGCGGCTCCGGAGCTAAAACACCCATGGTCACTTGTCCATGGAGAAGCATCTGGACGCTGCAACCACCTGTGGAGTCCCCGGTCTCAGTTTGGGGTCACTGGCCTGGGAATGCACAATGGGAACCAGCCATTTGCTTCACTTCCGAGCACTGTGGGTTGAGCAATCCCCTGCTGCTGTTCTTGTTTGCTGTCCCTGTGAGGGGACAAAAGGCTCCTCAGCAGGGCCAGTCCCAGCACACCCTCCTGCCTGCGCCATGAGGCCAGCACAGGATGGACTGGAGACGAAAAGGGGGAAAAAAAAGTATTATTCTCCTTGAGACAGGATTTCTATGAGAGAATTGCTGCAGAATTGGAGGCAGACAGGTGTTTAGAACTGCAGAACTAGAGGCCTGAACAACGTTGTGAACCAAAGCAGGCAGCCAACACTATGGCAAGCTTCTCCCATGTTCCGCACACTCGCTGCCTGCAGAATCCAAAGGGAAACACGCCTGGCTGAAGCACAAGGCTGAGGTTCCTCAAGGCATCACAAATTCATCAGAAGGCGCATCTGTAGGGTGCCAAATAAAACCACCTGCTGGGGTTTGTTTTCTCTCTCCAAAAATCTTCTTGACAGTCCCTGCATTTTAACAGCACTCCTGCCATCCCACACATCCCTGAAGGCTCAGCGTATCCGTAATGCAAACTGCCTTTGGAAAAATCTCCTTAAAATAGCAACAGAAATTACTAATACAGTTTGTAAAACCTACAGCCAGAGCATGGCAGTGGCCTGGGCCTGCCTGTCCTGGTGAGTCCATCAGTGTCCTGCGGAGACCCCACGGCAGCTCCCACCCCCTGGCCTGGCACATCTCACCAGTGTGGAGGGCACAACTCTGCACAGTGATGCCCCTCCAATTCCAGTTGCTGCAGGTGACGCTGGGAAGGACCCACATGGTCCCCAGCTCAGCTGCTGCCCCCACTGTGTAAGCCCCCCACAGACCCTCAGCTCCCTGTGGGCGCCACAGCACGGCTGCTCCTGCCATGCCTCACGCAGCAGCCACCGAGCATCAGCTGCCACCAGGCACAGGATGGCAAACCCTGCTTGCAGGAACCTGCGTTGGCACTTGACAGCTCCCCACGAGCACGCTGCACCGTTCCCAGAAAAGCAACGGCAAATTTGGAAACCTGTTAGTACCAATCATTTTGAGCTCTGCACTCACCCTTGCTTGGTGCCCGAGCAGAAGGGAGCAGCACTACTGTGCCGAGGGGGGACTTGCCACCCCACAGGGCACCCAAGCAGCTGGCAGGGTGGCTCTGACTGGCAAAGGGAGGCAAGTTAAGGGTTTTCAAGCTGTGAGATGTTTTTTGGACAGAGCCTAAGTGCGCAAACAAACACATCAAGGGACAGAGTAAAGGTCTGTGTGATGCAAACCCCCCTTTGCCCATGGAGGACATCGGCCCAGCTCACGCAGCCCATCCTGGGACACACTGCCAACAGTGCTGGGATGGCAACTCCAGCCACGAGTCCCAAGGAACTTGAGCTTGCTATGGACACAGCGTGGATGTCACATCCCTGCCACACAGGGCAAGTGACAGGTGGGCACAGCCAAAGACAGTGTCAATGTTTTGGATGGGCTGCAAGGTGCCAACGCAGCCACTTGGGCACCCACCTGCACCCCCTTTACCAAGGGATCTGCACCCCACGGCCACCCCGGCCTCAGCACTGCAAACACCTCTTGTGCCAACAGCAGACGCTGATGCTGACCAAGACCCGAAGGTGCAGGTTGCCCCCGATGCTCACCTGCTCAGCTGACTGCAGCACAGGTCACCACACTCACCCTGGCAGGGGAGGGCAGTGCCAACACCAGTTCATCTCTGGACACCTGGATGGATGGACAGTCCCTGCCTATGGGTGCCCTTCTATATGGTGATGCTTGGGTTATGGGGGGCACGGCTGGGCTGATGCTGGGCTGCCAGGAAGGTGCCAGGGGAGCAGGGGCGTGGGGAGTGGGTGCCAGATAACAGGAACAAGGGGAGAAAGGCACAAGGAGCACCCCGTGCTGAGCACCCTGTGGCACCTTCCATGTATCCTGCACCGTGCACCGAGCACCCTGCGGCACCCTCAGCACATCCTGCACTGCACAGAACGTACCCTTCACCCAGCACCACCCTGTGAACCCAGCACTGAGCATCCTGCTCCCAGCACCCAGCACCGTGAACCCAGCATGGAACACCCTGCACCGGCCACTGCTCTGTGTACCCAGCACCGAGCACCCCTCTGTGAACTCAGCACCGAACACCCTGCACCACTCTGAGCATCCCGCACTGAGCACTCTGCACTGCTCTGAGCATCGAGCACCGCTCCGTGTACCCAGCGCCGAGCATCCTGCACCGGGCACCTTGCGCCGTTCTGAGCACCCAGTACGGTGCACCGAGTACCGTTCCGAGCACCGCTCTGTGCACCCGCGCACCCCTCGCACTGCGCACCGAGCATCCCCCGCCGCTCCGCCACCCATCGAGCCCCGAGCCCTGCCCGCGCTGCCCGCCGGTACCGAGTACCGCGCACCGCCCGCCGCGCAGCCCCGCCGCTGTCACCTGCCGGCCGGGGTGACACACACGGTGCCGGGGCGGGGCGGGGCCGGGCGGGGCCGATCCCCCGTTCCCCGTTCCCCCGTTCCCCGGTGCCCCCCCCGCTCCACTCACCGGGGCCGCCGCCGGCCCGGAGCGGCGCGAGACGCGGCGACGTCACGCGCACGAGGGGCCGGGATCCCCGCGCGCCGCACCGCGCGTGCGCCGCGCGCCCCAGGCACCAGGCGGCACCGGGAGCGCGCGGGCGTGTGCGCGTGTGTTTGTGTGCGCGCGCCCGGGACACGCGGGCGGCACGCGGGAGCGCGGGCCCGTGCCCGTGTCGGTGTCGGTACCGGTACCGGTGGCAGTGCCAGTACCGGCCGTGGCCCCGCAGTCGTGCGGGGTCCCGGGCCCGGGAGAGCCCCGGACCGCGCCGTCCGCAGCTGCGCCGTCACCCCCGGCCCCGGTGCTGCTGCCTGTGCCAGCGCTGCCGTCACTGCTGTCGCTGTAATTAATCACCGCCGTCGCTAATGAGCGGCGTGGGAGCGCAGGAAAACGCCACCCGAGGTGCCCGGACGGGATTGGGAAAGGGGGAATGAGGCCGAGGAAGCGCCCGGTGCGGAGCGACAGCGTCCGAGGGGAATAAAAACTCATTGAGAGTGAATTGGTCTTTGATCGACTGCAGTTACGGCTGTTAATTAGTTGCCAGGTGGATCCCACCGGCGGGCCCGCAGCCCCCCATCCTGCCGCACGGACGGAGCCCGGAGCCCTCCATGGTCCGAGTGCTCTGGAGGTGCCCTAAGTCCCCCCAGCCGAGACGGTCCCCGCGGGTGCTGAGGGGGTCTGGTTGAGGAGCCTCCTGCCCTTTCCCACACCCCTTCTTTTCCTCCACACGGAGGGTCTTCCATGTCCCAGCAACAGCATGGGGAGCAATTCCCCTGGGAAAACCACCCTGGCACCATGTCCCACCCGGGTCCAGCACAGGGCTGGCACAGGCCAGGAAGGCAGAGTGTCCCGCGGCCACGCTCATGCACCACCGACCCCCGAGCAGCTCTAATCTTCTGGTTTTTTAATTTGCCTCACAAGGTAGAGTACATCCAGGGAATGTGCAATGTACAAGGAAAGTGCTGGGCAGGCGAGCGCGAGGGGAGGCGGGGGTGCCCCACGGGGCCCGGGACTCGTAGCTAGCAGGCAGCACGCTCAGTCAGAGGGCGCGTCGGGGGTGACAAAGGTGCCCTTCTGGTCCCACTGCATGTCCCGGATGCGGCGGATGGACTGGATCTGGGGCTGGAAGGCAGACCACTCATTCCAGTGTCGGAAGTCTCCGGTCTCAAAGAGGTACTGGTAGCCTCTGTAGCCAGGGTACTGGTACCCGACCCAGCTGCAGGGAAAGCAAAGACAGGGCACCTGAGCGGGCTCAGCTGTTACAGGCAGCAGCGCCACGGCCGGCACACGCTCAAGGAGCCGGCAGAGCCCTCCTGCCTCCCTGCGCTGGGCACAACCCTGGGTGATGGGCCACACCACCAAAAACAGCCATGTGGTGCTTTCTGGCTGCCTGAGAGCCCCGTGTGGGTGCTCAGAGCAGCAGCAGTGGATCGAGCCACAGGGGAGGACAGGGAGCCTGACAGAAGGCAGCTGCCACTGCAGCCTGGCTTACGTTCCACTGGGCACCTGCACACTGCCCACACGGTCGCAGAAACCATAAGCCCAGAGGCTGGGCACATCGTCCTCCTGGATTTCCATCTTGTTGCCCTTGAAGTCAGCAGACTCGTAGAGAGAGATTTTGTGGTCCTCAGCCTCCTGGGAAAGACAGAGGGAAGGTGTTGGCCCCCATGGCTGAAGCCCTGGAGCTGCTGCAGCGAGGCACCGAGCAGCACAGTCCTGCCCTGGCACCGGCAGGTGCTTCCTGCTCCCAAGCACTCACCATTTTGATGGGACGCATGGACATGAAGCAGTCGCTCCGGTAGCTGCTGGACCAGGTGTCCCAGCGAGGGTACTCGCCCTTCTCCAGGATGAACATCTCCCCACGCATGTTGGCCTGCTCGTAGGCCACCCAGCTGGGGAGAGGGGTGGGAAAATGGCAGGTCAGATGCCACCCTGCAGCTCCCCTCCTGCTCTGCCAGCCTGTGGAGTGCTGGAGGGGACTCCCAGCACCCAAAAAGGCTGCGGGTACCAGGAGTGGCCCCACCACCCTGCTCCAACCTTTCTCCCAGCCCAGGCACTGTGGTCTGTGCAGAGCTGGTGCTGATGTGAAGCAGAGGTGAGGGCTCTTGGCTGGAAGCTCAGTGGTGTGTGTGTCCAAACCTGCAGCTGCACCCCTTCCTCAGCTGGGGAGCAGTGGGACCCCCAGGCAACCGGTGATCCCCACACGCTGCACACCACAGAGTCATTTCAGGACTCTGTTTTCCCTCCTGTACCCCCAGGCCCGGGCTGCCCAGGCTGTCTAATCCTGGCACGCTCGCACGCCTCACTGCACCAGCTCCAGCCAGCGCTGGCACCCGGCCCACTGCTGGGGCACGGGGCTTGCTCAGCTGCAATGTCACCTCTTTAGCAGTGCCATGAGGTGCTGCAGTGCTGTGAATGTCATGGGCCTGGGGCCTCAGAAGCCCCCGGCACCACAACAGCCCTGCATTTGCTGCTTCCCATTTCCCTGCTCTTCCTGCTAATGCCAACAGGTGTTTTCCCGCTGGCAGGAGACATTCAGGTACCCCGAGCAGCATGTCCTCACACTGGCTTCTAAGGCTCAGCTTGGTTGATTTTGCTTTTCTCTTTCCTTAAGCACATTTTTAGGCACAGAATCTCACCAGTGACTCTCAAGAAGCCTCCATGGGTCCCAATGATACCTAAGTTCTCTGTTTACCCAGTTTAACCCTTTATATCTAGTGCAGCTTCCCAGGTGTCACACCTGAGCTCCTTCCAGGCTTCTCCATCCCCCTTTCATTTCAAGAAGAGTTGGGCATTCTGGGTTCCTAATAAAAAAGTCATTGGTGCTACATGGTGTCATTCAAGGTAACCACAGGTCACTGTCCTGATCCCTCAGGGCCGGTGTCAGGGCAAGCTGTGTCCTGTGCATCCTGCTCAAAGCCCTGCTAGCCCCCGTGCCCTCCCAGCACACCATTTCCAGCCAGGCACAGTGTGGAGGGATGCTCTTTCAACATGGAGATCATCTGTCTGTTCAGTTATCTGCTTTGGGGATCGTTTATGTCCCTGCCTGTGTCAACTGTTCCCATGGCTTTCAGACCCGCCCAGCCCCATTGTCACTGCTCGGTTGCCTGGGTGCAGGCAGGCGTGTGAGTCTGCCTGCCCATCCCTGCCTGTCCTTGCCCACTCCAGCCTTGTCTCCATGGTGGCACAGACCACCAGCCCGATCCAAGGATCCCACCTCATTTCACCTTGGTTTCTGTAAAATCCTCAGGTTCCTTGCATTCCATGGACAGCTCCAGGTGTCCAGGTGGACACCTTTCTTCAGCACTTGGCTTTGTCTGTGGTGCCCTTTGCTTTGCAGGTGGCCCTGGCATCCTTCCCACCCACCCTGGCCCTCTTGCCCCCTTTGAAGGAGATCCGGGACCCCCACCTTGCTCCTGTGCTGGCCCTCCACCACTCTGCCCAGGCTGCAGGGAAATGCCCCTGTATGCCACATTGTGCCCAGGGCTGTGTCCCCACCCCCTTGGGGCATCCCCAGGGACACGGTCCCCTCTGTGGCTGGGGTCACTTACGGTCCAGAGATGACAATGACACTGCGCACCCGGTCGAAGCCGCGGTCAGCCAGGTTCAGGCACTCGGCGGTGAACTCCATCTGCCTGCCCTGGAAGTTCTCCTGGTCAAAGACGACGATCTGGGGGTACAGGAAAAGGGTCAGATGGGGACAGGCTCAGGGAGAGCAGGGTGGTGCTGTGTGTCCCTGCACGACCCTGCACACATGAGCCTACTGCCCCACGTGTCCTCCTCGGCTCTCCAAGCCTTCCTGCAGCTTTTCAGCTCTGGTGCCCAGGCAGGCTGAGCTGGGCTCTGTGTATGAGCAGCTCTGTCCTAGCACAGACTGAACACGGGAAGGTCCCGCCTGACAGCTGTCCCTGGTCCAAGATGGCCTCATCCAGCTCCCATTTTTGATGCTGCAAAGCCACATCTCCCCGTGCCGGTGCCCAGGTTGCTGGGAAGGAGCTGCTTCTTCCAGAGCTGCATCCATGCCTTGGCCTTTGCTACCTGGCACATGCACAGTGTCACCACAGTCCTTGCATCACCTGCCCCTCATCCCCAGCCCTGCTGCAGTGCCTCGGTGGCATTCTGCCCTAGAATCACTGCAGCGTTTCAGTGCTGGCCCTGTCACCCACAGTGTCCCCTCCACCCTCCCTGAGCACCACAGAACCCCCACATGCAGAGGGTGACCAAAAGGAGCAGTTGGCAGCAGCCAGTCCTGATGCCACAACCCAGGGGACAGCATTTCCAAAGCCTGTGGTCCCCAATGGTCACTGATGAGCTGTCCCAACCAAGGGACTCCCAGAGTGTCCCTCCTGCAGCAGTTGCCCAAATCCTGTGCCTGTGCCAGAGGGACAGAGCAGGGAGGGATGGTGGCACCTGCGCTCACATCCTGCTCTGGGAGGGGGGTCCTTCCCTGTGGGATGATCTCCTCCTGCCCCAGAGATGCTGCCACTGTCCCGCAGCCCCGGAGTGTGTCCTGCGCGTGGGGAGCCGCGGGGCTTACCCTGAAGGCTTCTGGGGAGGGCTCCTCGCCCTTGCTGTTTGCGACAGGAGCAGGGTCAAGGGATGGAGTTGGCGCAGGAACTGCCTTCTCCTTCTCCTCTGCAGCCTGTCCGGGAGCAGTGGGTTTTGTGGTCTCAGACATCGCGGTGGTGGGCTCAAGTCTGTGACAGGGCACCAGCAGCATGTTAGAGGGAGGCATGGTTGGGGCACCCACCACCCACCCCAGGGATGGTCACATCGGGATGGGGTCTCTCAATGGGGAGGGTGGCCATGGCCAGGAGAGGAGCTGCTGGAAGGTTCTCCAGCAGGCACAGGCAAGGGATCTGCGTTCACCAGGAGGATCACATGAGGTTCTGGTGTCCACACTCTCCTTCTGTGGTCAGGAGATCTCTATCACTGCAGAGTCCTACCATTGTGGGGGTGCCCAGGGCAGCCCCCAGCTCTGGTGTCCAGGCACTCCCTGCTCTCCCTGGCCAGGCTGGGGCCTGACACTGCGCCAGGCACTGGGGCTGTCCCACACGAGGTGCGCATGGGAGCCCAGGGGGCACGGGGTCAGCATGTGAGGAGTGGGAAGGGGACAGCCCTGGTCTGCTGAGGCCCTGCAGCAGGCACCCTGCTGTGGCCCTGCAGGTGAATGTCACCAGCAGCTCCCCAGGGAGAGGAGGGCAGTGGGATGCTGAGCACCGAGGTGCTCCCAGACGTGATGACCACAGCAATGGCCATGGCTTAGACCCTGCATTTCCCTCTCCCCACCTCGGGTCCGGCTGCAGCCCGGTGCCCGGGGACTTTGTCCTCTTACCTGGGCAGCTGCTGCTTCTTGTTGGAGTGAGCGGGCTTGTGTTTCGGGGCGCCGCGAGGCCCCCACTTTATAGCCTGGCAAGGGCAGACCCCCGGGCGGGCGCACAAAGGAACTGCCAGCTCATCAGTGTCTGCGCGGCCGCCCAGTCATCACATCCTGCAAAGCGCTGGGCGAGCTGGAAGCCTCTCCCCGGCCCCGTGCCCAGCCGCTGAACCCAGCACTTTCCTTTGTGCCCGCGGCACAACAGAAGACCTGACCGTGCCACTTTGCAGCGCGCGGCGGCACCCGCTGCCCCGCGTGCGGCCGCCCCGGCAGGGCATATATAGCCCTGGCACGGCCAGGCCAGCGCCGGCACCGGCACAGGCACACTGCCCTCCCCTGCCCACCGCCCCTGGCACTAGGCTCTCACAGACGCCCCAGTGCCACTGCTGCCGCAGCCCCACAGCGCCCAGCCTGCAGCCACACTGTGCCCGTTTCTCCCCTCCAAACACTGAACCTCTTGCTTTGAACATCACTCTGTGCCCATAAGTGCCTGCAGCAGTGCTCTGAAGATGCCAGAAAGCGAGACCTGAGCGTTCTGAAATGCTTCAGGAACTGTTTCTTTTCTCAAATGATGTGTAATTGAAGGTGACACTTTCTGAACTATATGAGTGCCTGAAAATGGAAAATGGTGTTTGCTCTCTGTTGGGAATGTCTCTGCTCACTGGCAAGGCTGTTCTTTTGCTTTTTAGCCCATTTCCCCCGTGCTGTGCTCACCCTATACCACCCCTAGTTTTACCACCACCACACTCACGGTACCAAACCCCACACAGTGTTTTGGGGCATCAGCTCTGTCTGACTGGCACAGGAGAAGGGTTGCAGGGTGGCTGGATGGGGACATGCCAGCACTGGGCTCTGTGGCGGATGAGCCTGAGGTGCCACTTCTCCTGCACCCCATGGCAACTTGGGGAGACCTTCTCCTGAGTTCCTCTGAGCCTCTGATCAGATCCTCTCCCTATTTACCTGCTGTGATCCTTTTCATCCTGTAAATACCTGCACACTCCTTTGGAACAACCCCAGCTTCCCGCAGCATCCAGCATCAGTGCTCCTGGGCAGTACTTCACCCGAGGGTGTGTGGTCAGAGAGCTCAGAGCCCTGTGTTTTGCCCTCATCTTTTGTTCCCCTCATGTGTCACCCAGCAGCAGTGGGATCCAGCTGTGCCCTCTGGGCTATTGCTCAAAATCCCTAACAAAAAGGAAGTATTGATCCACTCTTTTCCCGAGGTTTTTCAGCGGCCGTGCTGTGCCCATGACGTGGCTGGGTGTGGGGGCAGCTGCCCTGTTACCCTGGGCACTTCCACAGTCTGGTTCTCACCTGGACACTGGGCAGTGGTTTAGGATTCATGATTTCAATTGGCACCATGGATTTTACCCAGATTTCTAATTTAACCTGCCCTCTCTTCCTCCGGGAGCCAGGGTGGATGTTCTACCTGGCTGCCTCCCCTGTGCCTCTTGGGCATTAATCAGCAGGTCTCACCCACCCCCTGCTCCTGACTCTGCTTCCTCTTCCAAATCCCAGCACCTTTGAAATTGGGTATTGGGAAAACATTTCAGAGGGACTGAGCTCTGCTCCTGATGGCTGCTCTGTGCTGCTCCATGTTACTCTGATCACACAGTAGCTCCATGGTTTTCCTGAGCCGGTGCTGTGGCAGGGCTGACAGCAGGGATCTGTCCTCGGTGGTTCCTGAGTGCCCCAGACACAAAATCTCTGCCCTCCCTGTGCACCATCCCTGCCGCTGGCTGCAGGTGCTTTAGAAAGCCCCTCTCTGCTCCATCCCACCCTGGCACGGGGGTGCCTGTGGGATGCGCAGCTCCAACAGCAAAGCACAAGGCCAGAGCTGGCACAGCAAGGCTGCAGAGGGCACGGGAATGGGCACTGGGGTTTGTTCTGCCCTGGTGAGTTCCACTGACCATGGAGCTCCTGCTGCTGCAGCCCTGCCCAGTGCTGAGTGGCACCGCGGGTACACCCGGCACAGCCCAGCTCTGCGGCCACATCCCTGTGCCGGGACATGGTGTGGAGAGCAAGCACATGGTGGTCACTGTGCTGGTGGCCAGCACAAGCTGAGTTAGCTCAGGCCACTGTAAGAGGCTGGGGACAAATTGTGCCAAAAGGCTTTTGCTGGGGTTGCAGATGTCAGGACAGCCCGTGCAGCCCTGGTGCAGCCGGGGGTGGCTGCTTGCATTGAGCACCCCAGGCTGCTGTGCTTGCCTGCTCTGCCTCCCCTGCAGTGCCTGGGGCTGACAGGGCTGCAGCTGCACGAAGGATGCTCCAGCTCAGCCCCCTGGCAGTTTCCTGGTAAATGCTGTCCCAAAACACATCTCTCTCTGGGAATACGAGTTTTCTCACTTGGCCTAACAGCCTCCATTGGCTGCTGCCTGCTCTGAGGCGCAGGCTGGGTGGGTGCCTCTGCCCAGCCCTCAGAGCCCTGGCATGCTCCTGGCACCACCCCAGGATGATTTATGAGGTGTGGGGGTCATGGTGAGTAAAGCTAAAAGGTTCCCAAAATGCAGGTGCAGCAGACTCTTTTCAGTGCAGAGACAGGAGGCTGCTGCAGCAGTGGCCCAAATCATGACCTCTAGTCCCTCACATGCCTTTGCAAACCCACCCCTCACTTCCCATGCCCTTGTTCCCTGCTTGTTACAGTGTCCGTGGCTGCTGTGTGCCCACCCTGCAATGAACTGCCCTGGATTTCAGGGAGAGCTGCTCTGCCCTCCCAGGGAGAGCAAGTGCAGACGTGTCCTTCCTCCCGCTTCCCAGAAATGGGTGAGGAAATCTCCCTTCGCCCCCAGTGCAGGCAGTGCTGCCTGCAGGCAGGAGGAGCACTGCCAGAGTGGGAACACGGCCCCAGCTCAGCCCTGGGCTGGGGAGGGCACGCTGCAGAAGTGCTGGCAGACCCGGGGGGCAATGCCCCGGCTCTGGAGCTGTGGGGCCGGGGGTCAGAGCCCACGCCCGGTGGGCCCGCTCGATGTCCCGGCTCATCAGCGTCTCTGACACGTTTCCTTTGTTCTGCCCGGTCCCTCCTCCCCGCCATGTGCTGAGTTAGGGGTTTCAGTAATGCTCCCCTGGGCTCTGTCTCTATCTGGAGGCTATAAAAACCCAGCCAGAGGCTGCGGGACGTGTCACCTCCCTGGGCACCGGTGCCTCACCCCAGGTAAGCGCCGGAGCCTGGGGCAGCTGCCCTGTCACCGTGACTGGGGCCTGGGAGCAAGCAGTTGTGGGAACACGTGGAGGAGCATCCAAGATCTGGGGTTAGACCTCACCTTGGCACAGGAAGCAGTGGCAGTGGATTGGGGGATTGGGGGCTTGGGAGACTGGGGAATCAGGGGTCATCGCTGGCCATGGCAGTGGCAGGGTGCTGATACTCAGCGTGGGCACATGGCCACCTCCGCAGCACTCCCAGCTCAGCACTCCTCTGCCTGCAGCGGCTGCATGCACGGGAGCTTTGGCTCAGGGATCTGCCAGTGGGAGGAGTCTCCCCGGGCATGGGCAGGCAGTGCTAGGATGGCTGCCAGGGCCAGGTGCCCACTGCTCTGCACAGCCCAGGCAGCAGCTCTGGGTGGGCAGGGAGAGCCCCAGCCCATGCTTTTCTGCTCCAGCAGGAAGCAACTCCCTTTTTGCCCCCCATGCCTCTGGTGAAGAGATGTGCGTGGGCTCCTGAGGGCATTTCATCTGGGCAGAGGGGCAATTTTGACAGTCCTGTTCCCCTGTGCCCTGGCAGAGCCACCATGACCCACCGCTGCAAGAGATCCTCCGGTCTCTGGAAGGTACAGGAGCCTGGGCAGTACCAGCACCACGCCCTGTGAACACCTGAGAATGGGGCTGCAGCATCTATTCAGGGCCTCCGCACCCCCGGAGCCCCCTGACTCCCTCCATCCCCCCCCAGATCGTGGTGTGGGATGAGCCTTTTTTCCAGGGCAAGAAGCATGAGTTCACCACTGACTGCTACAGCACCCTGGATCATGGCTTCAGCACTGTCCGCTCCTGCAGGATCGAGAGCGGGGCGTGAGTGGGGGTCTCGGGGCACTGCCACCTCGCGGTGCCACGGGACCCCATGGATGGAGGGGGGTTGGGGGATGGAGGTGTCCAGTGCCTTTTGCCCCCTGAGCCATGGGGCCGCCTCCTCTGGACACCCGTTGTGCGCAGTGGGCACAGCCCTGGGTGTGAGTGGGGCGGTGGGCACCCTGAGGGTCTCAACCCCCTCCCGCCCCGGTAGGTGGGCAGGCTTCGAGCACTGCGGTTTCCAGGGGCAGCAGTTTGTGCTGGAGCGCGGCGATTACCCGTGCTGGGAGGCGTGGAGCGGCAGCAACGCCTACCACGTGGAGAGGATGTGCTCCTTCCGCCCCATCGCCTGCGCCGTGAGTGCCCCCGCCCCGGCTCTCCCCGCGGGGCCGGCCAGGTGAGCCGGGCAGGGCGGCCGTGCCAACACCGTGCTCCTCCTGGCCGCAGGACCACGGGCGCAGCCGGCTGATGCTCTTTGAGCAGGAGAACTTCCAGGGCAAGCGGGCAGAGATGAGCGACGACTGCCCCTCCCTGCCCGCCCTTGGCTGGGGCAGCAGCACCGTGGGCTCCTTCCTTGTCCGCTCCGGCGCGTGAGTACCCGGGGGCTCGCACCCTGCCAGGACCCAGCACCGAGGCGCGCGGCGGGGCCGAGGATGCTCTGGCAGCTTCTGGCACCCACAGCGCGGGAGCTCCATGGTGCTGCCAGCCCTGAGCCACTGCCGTTCTCTGCTCTGTCGCAGGTGGGTCTGCTCGCAGTACCCGGGGTACCGAGGCTTCCAGTACCTCCTGGAGAGCGACAGCCCCGCGGGCGAATACAAGCACGTGCGGGAGTGGGGCTCCCACGCTCAGACGGGCCAGGTCCAGTCCATCCGCAGGGTCCAGCAGTGACCGCGGTGCTGGAGCCCCTGCACCACCGGCCACATGCCCTGGGCACCGTCTGTCCTGTGGGGCAGTGGGGGCAAAGCTCAATAAAGGCTCAGTTGTCCAAGGCGGCACTGGCAGTTGGGGAAGAGGGGACCATGAGGGTGTGTGGTCGGGAGTGATGTCATGTATGGAGGCAGAGTGAGGGGTCTGCAGGGGCACGGGTGGGGTGAGTGGGATCTTTTCTGCCCCTGCAACCAGCACATGTCACTGTCACAGGCAGGTAAAGCCCTGTGCCAGGCCAGCTGCAGGCTCAGAGGCTCTGCAGAACCCCCACATCCCACTACCCTGTAGACCCCATCTGCTCTACCAGCACCTGCCAGGGGCTGGAAGGAGCTGCAGGACTCAGCAAGTGGCAGGTGCATCCCCACATTCATGCACACCCCTACACCCATCCGAGCACTGATCCCTTACTACCCTACACCCAGTGCGCAGCCAAAGCTGGAAATGTGGCAGGAAAAGGCTGGTCTAGAAAAATTCCTCATTTCAGAAGAGCTCTGGAGAAAAGGTTTGATGTGATGAAAATGTCCCATCCATGACATTTGCAGTAGCAGGGCCACCAGTGGAGGGAATGGGGAATGCTGCCCAGAAAGGGATTCTATCCGCTGGAATCACAATAAAAAAGGCAAAATAGAAGAAGAAACAAAAAGTTTTGGGAAGGGCTGAGTGAAACCCTCCTGCACCCCAGGGCAAACCCGTCCAGGGCCGGCAGCCAGCGAGACCCAAGGAGTGGAGCTTTCTGGCCTCTCTATGGCCAAAGATGGGGGGGACCCCCGTCCTGGGCCCCCCTCCCGACCCTACCTAGCTCCAGAGCCCCAGGGCGGGGGGCTGGGTAAGGATCCAGCACACAGCCAGACACGGTGGACAGCTGGCGGCGGGACCGGGGGTCCCCAGGGACCCGGCGGGGACCTGGAGAACAATGCAGGAGCCCAGCAGCTGCACAGCTCTGAGGAGGGGTTGTCACAGCCCTCTGACCAGGAGTGGGGCTGTCCCCGGGATGGAGGGGCTGTCCTCTGGCAAGGCTGTGTCCCCAGGCCGGGCTGGGTCTCTTGCTATCCCCCCTACCGAGCCCAGCCACATCCTGCCCACCATGGCCCCAGGGATGTGCCCGCAGCAGCCCCTGCCCAGCGACCCTTGTCCCGTGTCCCCTGGGCCACCCCAGGGCTGTGGGGTGCCCACACCACCCCAAAGGGCTGTGGGGAGCCTGTGACACCACGAGGGACGGTGTCCTGGCAGGGGGCATGACAGTGGCCTTTCTATCGGCTGTCGTGGCAAAGGGGTCCCCGGGGTCTCCCGAAGCGGGATCGGTGCAGAGAGGTGCGGGAAGGGTGCGGGGAGCGATGCGGGAGCAGTGCTGGAAGCGATGCGGGAGCGATATGGAGCGGAGAGCGGTGCGGGAGCGCTGCGGGGGGAAGGTGACTTGGCCGCATTTCCAGCATTAAAATTTAAAGCGAGTTGCAGCATCCTCCTACGCCGTAGGTAGGGCCGGGGGGGCCGGGGGCTGCGGGAGGAGGAGTTTGCGTGGCCGCCTCTTCCTCAGGGATGCTCTGGGAAAGCTCCAGCACAAAGGAGCGGCGCGGCGGGCAGAAGCGAGCGGAGCCGGCGCCCCCCAGCCCCAACCCGGCCCCCGGGAGCAGGTAACGCTCCGTGGACATCGCTCCGTTCCCTCCGGATGGAGGTGGGGCACCAGTGGGGTCTGGGGGCGCGGGGAGCCCGCGGGCCGCCCCCACCTCGGGGCGGGAGCGGGGGGCGATGCCGTCCCGGGGCTCGGGGGGTCCTGCCGGGCATCGTTCCGGGGGGTGCGGAGCCGGCAGGCGGGGCTGCTCCTGCCGCTCCGTCTCCAAAAAATACACCCCACCCCTCCCATATATTATTCCCTGGTTATATATAATCCCATGAGAGCCTCGCGCCCCGGCAGAAGCCCCCGCTTCCCGGGGGTGCCAGGCTGGGGCAGCCCGGGCCCCCTCCCTTTGTTAGGGCAGGGCCAGCCGCTCATCCCGCAGCGTGTTCCGGCCGCTACCCGACCCGGCCGGCGATCCCGCATAATCCCGGTCCGGAGGCGGTCACCGGGCAGCCTGGCCCACCCTGGACACAGCCTGCAGCCCCCGGCCCAAATCAGAACTAATTGCTGCATCGCTTGTTTGTATTTTTTTTTTTTTTTTTCAGAATCCTCACCAAGAATAGGGCTCCTGCCAGGTAAATGGATTCTTGCCTGATTTTCAATGCCCCTGGGAAGAATTGTAGCCAAAATGCTGGTTTACTGCTTTGTCTCCTAATCCCCATTTTCTCCTAAAGCTGGGGGTCCTGGGTGGGGATTAGAGGCGAGGCTGGGGCCAACACTCCTGAGGCACAGCACAGCCCCTCCTTCAGAGTTAACCTGCCAGATGCTCCTCTCTCGGAGCCATTTTCTCTCTCTCATTGTCTCGCAGCCTTTTGTGTGTTGTGAGTAGGTCCTGCCCAGGGCCCCGGAGGAGCCCAGAAATAATCAGGTTTTCTGGTGTTCTGGGTTTTCAGGGAGCCTTTCACACCCTCACCCTCCCTTCTCCCAGGCTGCCCAGCCTCAGAGCTGTAGACAAAGGTGGTAGTACCTGGCCACTGCTGCCAGCAGCAGCAAGGGAGCCTGGGATTGTGCCAGAGCCTGGGCTCTGTTGGATGGCAGCAAGGGTCAGGCAGTGCTGGCAGGGCCCAGGGCAAAGGTATTTGGCCAACCCTGCTGGGAACTGGGGGACTGGGGTGCCCAGAGCCACATCCCAGAGATCGATCTCTCTGGGCACAGGCAGCTCATGGCAATGCTGTGCCTGCTGTGGCCTTATCTCCCTGCTCCTGCCTGCTGTGGAGCCTGTGCTCCTGTCCCTCCCTCCTCACTCCAGGGGGGGGTCTAGCCCCTGTTTAACCCAGGTGCTCAGCAGCACCGTATGTGCCACCCACCCTGTGTGGCAGAGGAAGCTCTGGCTCATGGCTGGCAATCACTGCTCGCTCTGCCCCAGACAGAGTGTTTAGCTGAGCCCTGCCTGCACAAAATTGTTTTCCTCCCTGTCTCCTGGGATGTGTTTCATTGCCGGGTGAGAGAGGCCATCCCACAGCCAGCATGTCCCGCCTGACCCACCACAGGCACCTCCCGCTCTGATCCCACCTCCCACTCAGATCCAGGCAAGGGATCCATTTGCCAGATGCTCGATGGCATCTCCGGAGCTCATTCCCGCAGCTGGGTTGCAAATGCTGCCTGGACATGCTGTCCCCATGGGAGGGACCGTCCTGCCAGCAGTGCCTGCGGCATGTGGTGACAATGAACCGCGGGAAGCAGGAGCAGCTCCACAGCTGAACATGCAGAGTCATCACGGCCCAGCTCCCCCAGGACCTGCTGCAGTCCTGGCTTTTCCAGGCGGGCAGGGCAGGAGCAGAATCAGGGCAGCAGCAGGAGCAAGGCAGCAGCAGGAGAAAGGCAGGAGCAGGAGCAGAGCAGGAGCAGGAACCGGAGCAGGTCAGAAACAGGAGCAGGGCAGAAGCAGGAATAGGGCAGGCAGCATGGCTGGCTGCAGACATGGGCTGGCTGCTGGCACCAGCCATGTGTCCCTGTATCCCTGTGGAGGTGGAGTAGCACCCACCACAGCGCAGTTGTGACCGCCGGCTGCCCCAGTACAACTGGTGCCTGCGGAACCACAGGGTCCCAGTGACCCAGCTTAACCACAGGGCAGGAGCAGAGCTGGCAGAGGCAGCAGTAGCAGTGGCAGTGAAAGTCAGTCCCCGCCCTCAGTGCAAGGGTTCCCACACCAGGTAGGGACAGTTTGGGGCATTGCCACCATTTCTGATGTGGTGGCTCCTGGTGCCCCCCTGTGCCTGGTGGTGGGTCTAGCTCCCCGCTCTGCAAGGGGAAAGGGACGGGAGGATCCCTGCCCAGCCCTCCTGCCAGGCTCCTGCCAGCTTGGCTCGGCTCTGCCTGAGGACGGTGCCGTGTGTCTCTCCCTTGCTGCGTTGGTTGTTTCTTTTGCAGCTGCTAATGACTGACCTGAAGTCTGTTCACACAGTCCCCTCGCGGCCTCCACAGCGCAGAGCCACACAGGATGGGGGGACATTGCACGGCACTTGCATAGCTGGTGACCACAGGTAGGATCCCCAGGGAGGGGACACAGGCGGTACCAGCCCCATGCTCTCCCACCCCTAGCAAGCTGGGAGGGCTCTGGGCAGCCAGGAGCCTTCCTGCCCAGGCTCCAGTGGTGTCCAGGGGGTCACACCATCTCCAGGGCCACCTGCATGAGAGAATGCTCACCAGTGGGGAGGGGGTGGTTGCCACACTGCCCAGGGTCTCACAGCATCTCTGCTCCCCAGTGCCACCACCCCAGAGACACGGCCTCAGCTCCTGCCTGGCCAGACTGGCTGTGCCTGGAGAGGAGCCAGACTTGGGGAGCAAACGTCACCACCTGCACACAATGCCAGAGCCGGGCTGGCCCCAGCAGAGCAACCTGGTGCTCAGTGCCATGGGCCAGAGCCACGAGCCCGGCCACTGCGGGGGACACAGCCGAGGACACGGCGCTGGGGACACCTGAGGACACGGGTCTGCACGTGCTCGTGGTTTTCCTGCAAGGTGCTGGGGCTCCCTTCCCTTCCGCTGCTCCGCCCCAGCCATGGGCAGGATGAGACCCATCCCATTCCCTGAACGCAGTGTAGGGAGAGGGAGAAGGGAAGGCAACAGGGATGGAGCTGTGCCAGCTCCTCAATGAGACACAGTGGCCAGAGCACAAAGGGACTCTGGTTGTCCCCACTGATCCTGCCCGTCCCTCTGTCTGTTGGTGAAGTCCTGCTGCTTTCTGCCCTGGAACTGCCTCGCACTTCTAGTGCTGTGTTCCAGCAGGACCCTGTCTCCCTTGCCCTGTGGAGCAGCCTGGAGTGTGTGGAGGGACATGGGCAGTGAATCCTCCTCCCATGACCTCTGTGGGGGTGGCAGTGGCCCAGTAAGTGGTTGGGCTGTGGCCACACCGAGCAGTCACTCCAGCCCCTGTCTCTGCACAGGAGGGAGAGCTGGGAATGAGGTGGGCTGGGGGCTGAGGGCAGACAGAGCTTGTGGCAGGTGTTAGAGCCTTGAAGTCCAAGCTGGAAAGGCATCGTCTTGGGGACCAGCAGGAGTTAGTGCTGCAGGAGGAGGTAACCCAGAGGGACATGGGGCAGAGGGTGCCCTGGGTGCCCCACCACAGCCCTGTTTCTCAGGGCACAGTGCTCTTACTGCCCCTCAGAGCACTGCTTAGCTCCATGGAGAGGCAGCTTCTGACAGGGAAGGGGTAAGCTATGGGCCACTTTTCCTCTGCTCCATGGCATGGTTTTCCCTGCTGAATCTCTTCCTCCCTTCACAGGCAGTGGGAGCTCAGTGGAGACCCAGAGCAGCTCTCTGCAGAAGCCCTGCTCTTGCAGAGCTGCCTGTAGCCTTGCTCCAGGCATGGTCAGTGATGCTTTCACTCCTTCCCTCTCTGCTTCTTCCAGCTCCTTTAGTGCCCTGACCTGAGTCACTGCCTTGCACTGCTGGGACTGACTCCTCTATGCATCCAGTCTCCCACCCTCACCAGTACTAGGAGTGGGAAACACACTCTGTGTGAGGACACACTGCTCGGGGCATTTGGTACCTCACTGGCCTGGATGAGAGGGGCAGATCCTTGCAAAGCATTTAACTCAGAAACAGGTTACATTATGCAGGTTAAACCCTCCAATAACACCTTCCCAAATCTCGATGTGGTAGCAACGCCCCAAAACGCCTCCTGCTCTTGTGAGCCAGAGCCCTGCTGCTCACTGGGCCCGGCTCTGCATGCTGCCGCTGCGCTCCGACATTAACCTACTAACCCGCTGGGACCCTGTGCCCTCACCGGGGGCTGGCACAGCCCCTGGCACACGGACTAACCCACTAACTGGCCCCAGTGCATGCCCTACTAACCCACAGCCAGCCCTGCCTCACACCCACTAACTGTGGCAGCAGTGCTGCCTTTAAAGGGGAACGGAAAAGCTGGGAAAGGAGGTTTGGAAGTGCCAGGTGTCAGTGCCAGGCTGTACAGGCAGGGACGGGCAAGGGCAGCCCCAGCTGTGGGCAGGAGAGGGGATTGGCAGCCCCTGCCCAGCATTGGGCCGTATCCGTCAAGCTCTGCCTATACAGGCAGCCCCAGCCCCAGCTGTGAGCAGGAGGGAGGACTGGCAGCCCCTGCCCATGCAAGCAGCCCCTGTTCTGGGCAGGAGAGGGGACCAGCAGTCCCTGCCCCAGGCAGGAGAGGGAACCAGCAGCCCCTGCCCTGGGCAGCCCTTGCCAGCACGAGGAGAGGGGTTCTCCTCGCACGCCCTGCCCGGCTCTGCCCGTGAGCCTGTTGCTGACTAGGAGCCTAAAACGGTTTTATCAGCAGAAGCTTTTCAGTTCCTTTTTAAGCCAGTAGATCTCTGTTACTAACACATTCCTGAACTGAATTAAACAAACTAACCATTGCTGCTTTTCTCTTCATTTCTCTTCCAGTGTGTGTGTCCTAAGGCAGACCGGTGCCCTGCTTCTGTTACTAACCTGTACTTCTGTTAGCACTGTACTAATCCTTCCTGACCTGTTTCTCTCTTGCTACTAACCAACTCTCTTTGCACTTTGCCTCTCGGATGCTATTTGCCATGACAAGTGACGGTGGCTCCTCCTGGACTTCTGGTTATCAACCTGCAGCACCCCAATTTTCAGTGCTGCTGAGCATCCCTGGCTCCCATTCAGTGCAATGGGAAGGAAGATGCCTTTACTGGAGGGTTTTGAAAATTTCCCCATTTGCCTTCTGTTTTCTGAGAAATTTCATGTGGCGCAATGAGGAAAAGAGGCTGAGAGGCATAGGACATACAAAACCATTAATAATGACCAGTAATGGCTGTAAAGATCCAGCAAACCCAGAGAGATTTCAGCCACAGAGTGATGCTATGCCCTGAGCCCCACCAGAGCCTGAGTTTGGGGCTCTCCTGGGGCCCCAAGTCAACCCGTCATGGGTAATGGTCTTGTGCTGCTCCGTGAATTGGCTCGCGGACACCTCCCGGGCTCCTCTCTTCACTCCCTTTGTCTTTCCACAGTTTATCTTGTGCCTGGTGCAATGTGGAAGCTGTTGCCAGCAGCGTGGGTTGTGACTAACCATACCTGTGTGTGACCGCTGGCTGGTAATGAGCCGAGGGCAGGAGCGGGCAGTGGGTGTCAGAGGGGGCTCTGCCATCAGGGTGTGATGAGGCACAGCCTGGGCTTTGCTTTCTGTTTGTCTGTCAGTCAGAGGAATGTTCCCGGCCTCTCAGGGATCCTGCCAGGTGAAGGCTCCAGGACCTGGCCCAACAGTGTAGGTTTGGACATGGGCTGGTGACCAGGGCCAGGCACCACCAGGGTTCAGGACTGCCATGACCAGCGGGGCAAAGCCAAGCCCTGTGTGCCAGCAGAGGATGGTGGCCCTGTGCTGCTGGTGGGCATGGGCTGGCTCATGAGGACACCCCAGACCGTGGCTGCTGTGGGGACACAGCAGTGTGGGGCTGCCCCCACCAAGGGTCAGGGCAGCTCTGTCTGGGGATCACAGATCCAGGCAGCATCCAGCTCTGGCTGCTCTTTCTTGGCTTTTCCTTATGCTCACTAACCCCGTGGTCTCCCCAGTCACTATCACTGGCTGGTGTCACCATCACCTCACAGCAGCTCCTGCCTTCAATGAGAGGCAGAACCAGAGTGGGGTCCCCCTGGATGGCTGGGTCCACCCCTAATGCTGCACTACTCCTGGGCATCCCAGCTCTGCACTGACCCAAGCCTGCTCCTTCAGCTGGGGTGTCACTGGGCTCTCAGGCTGATGGGGGTCCCCTCCTCACCCAGCTCCGTGTCTGTCCAACCTCCACCTTATTCCACTAACCATGTGCCTACCCTTCCTCCACACAGCTGGCACCAGGGTGGGTTTTTGGGCTGATGCTCCTATGTTTGATGGAAGGGGGACACAGGGCCCTGCTGTGGGCTGGGGGCAGAGGAGGAAGCAGGGGTGTGGGGACAGGAATGGGCTAGGAGGACAAGCCAGGTTGGGCACAGGGTGGGCAGGTTCAGGGCTCCTGCACAGGTAGGAGCACCACCAGCACTGGGCTGGGGTTGTCAGAGCCCACCATTGTGAGGGACTCTCCTCCCTGCCCCATAACCCCTCTTTCTGCTCCAGAGCAGCCCTCCTGCACCCAGGGGGACCTCCCCAGGCTGGTCACTGAGGGAATTCATGGGACCACAAGTCACCCTGATAGCCAAGAGGATACACTGGGCAAATGTGGCCCTCCAGGGGCAGCCAATGCTGCCCACAGACCCCTCAGTGGGGACAGGCCACCAGTGCCTTTGGGTAGCTGCTCCCCCTGCAGAGCCACCATTGCTGAGCTGAGCAGGCCTGGAGGGCAGGGAGGCTTCCCCAAACAGCCTGGTTGCTCCTTTCCTCTGCTTCAGCACCTTGGGGCTCCCTGTCCCTGCTCCCCAATTCCTGCAGCTGGCAGAGGAGTTGGTCAGTCTGTCTGTCTGTTTCTCCCACTTTGCTGGTGCAGGGAGGTGTGGGGCTGGGGCACCCCAGCAGCAACATGGGCAGAGGTCAGAAGGTGTCACTCAGCCCTGGGTGCACCATCTTGCCCAGGGTGCTCCAGACCAAGCTGGCCAGGGCTGCCCCTGCTCTGCAGGACCCCGCACTCACCCCACGTTAGCACAGTGGGAGCGGGCACAGCCACAGTGGGACTGGACTGGACACTGGACTGGGGCGTGGGGATGCTCTGGGGCAGGGAGTCCTGGGGTGGCCTCAGCAGTGTGAGCAGGAATCCTGCAGGTCACTGCGGCCCTGAGGATGAACCCACAGCCCCGAGGATGTCCCTGCTGCCTTTAATGTCTACTGTGAACATGGCAAGTGTGCAACCACCCTGCAGTCTGGTGTCTTTGTGAGGTGGGGGGGGCTGGGGAAGTGGGTGGGGTGGGCAGGGGGTGCCCCAGCTCCCACGGGACACACTATGGGGTGCGGGGTGGTCAGGACAGATGGTTCACACTGCAGCCACCTCGGCATGTTGCTGAACATCTAGGGCCACCCAGGGCGGGTGGAGGGACAGGAGGGGATAGAGACGCCTCGGGCTCTGAGTGGACGGTCCTGCGGGGACGGGAATCACTGTCCCCCCCGCACACGGGCGGCGGTGGTCCTGAGGGCGGTGGTGATACCACCCAACGCGGGCAGCGATCGGGGCGGGCAGCGTGGGGTGCGGGGTGCAGTGCGGGCACGAACCCCACGCCGCGCTCCCAGCGGGAGCTACAGCGGCGGGGCCGTGCCGGGGATCGATCGGGGAAGCAGCGCGGAGCGGGGAAGCAGCGGCCGGGGGCTGCGGGGGCGGGGGGGCCGGTCTGGGGGGTCGGGCACCCGCAGGTACCGGGCCGGGCCGGGAGGGCGGCGGCAGGTGGAGCTCGTGCTACAGGAAAGTCCCTGCCCCGGCTCCATCCTGGAAGTGTTCAAGGCCGAGGCTGGACGGGGCTTGGAGCAGCCTGGGCTAGTGGGAGGTGCCCCTGCCATGACGGGGTAGTGGAACGAAATGAGCCTTCTTCCAACCCAAACCATTCCATGATTCTGTGATTCCTGCCTGGGACACGATGGTCACACAGCAGGGCGCGGTGCCTGTCCGTCCCTCTCCCGTGCGGGAGGCTGGAGACCCCCCCGGCTGTCGCGGGGAGGGGTCCCAACTCCATCCCCTGCCCGGCCATTCCCGGCGGAGCGGGAAGGCAGCATCCAAACCGCCGTATTTATTTTCCCCGCCGTGAGCAGCATTTTGACATGTCACAGTGAGCCTCTTCAACGTGTGTTGACAGGGAATGTGTACAAGCAAGAGAAATGCTGTTCATTTGCATCAAATTGCGCCGCGGTTCTGTGAAATGGATGCGTGGCATTTCGCGGAGCTGCTGCGAGTGGCGCTGGGGTCTCTGCCACCGAGGGGCCCTGAGGGAAGGGCTTTGCCGGAGGGATTGTTAAAGCCCCGAGCACCGGATGATGACCATGGAGCTGCCAAAAGAGCTGGGCGGGCGAGCAGGACGCCAGGCCAGGGAGCAGGTACAGGGCAGCTCTGAGTTCGGAGCCTCGAGAGTGCAGGAGGCTGCTGCTGCCATGGGAGCTCATCCCCACCTCATGCCCCTGCTCCTGAGTCCCTCCCCTGCCCCTGGCTCTCCCACTGTCTGGCATCCCCTGTGCTGGCTGCTCACCTCTGGGCAAGGAAAGGCTTCCTCCCCTAGAGCTGTGCCCACTGCCAGGATCTTCTTGTTTCCCAGGTAGTTCTGACTATTCCATATCTTGCAGCAAGCAGGGCCGAGAGCCATATGTGGAATAATGAGTGAAGCTGGAGCTGAAGGCAAGATATTCTGGCACATCTTGAAGCAATTAAGTCTCAGTTACAGAGCTCTGCACGTGTGAAGCGCTGTCCTTCTCTCTTCCACCTTTGTAGAACAAGGCAGTGGCTGCAGCTTAGTTGGGCACCAGGATAATGTCTTTAGGCTGAAGAGAGTAGGTTAGACGGATATTAGAGAGAAATTCCTTCCCTGTGAGGGTGGGGAGGCCTGGCACAGGTGCCCAGAGAAGCTGTGGCTGCCCCATCCCTGGAAGTGTCCAAGGCCAGGTTGGACGAGGCTTGGAGCAACCTGGGATAGTGGAAGGAGTCCTTGCCCGTAGCAGAGGGTGGAACTGGATGGCCTTTAAGGTCCTTTCCAACCCAAATCATCCTGTGATTCCATGCCATGCCCAGGGCTCCTGGATCCTGGTTTCTCCAGGAGTGATCGCATCTGGGCTCTCCCCTCTGCCGAGAGTGGGCTCTGGGCCTGCGCTGCCGCACTCTCATTAATGCGCGGGATTGTGAGGCAATCCATAATTAGATGCTAACTGAGTTTTCTCTAAGTTGGGTGAGAGAAGGTCACCAAGGTAGGACTGGAGTCAGCTTATTGTTATTATCAATCAATAACCTATTTTATTTTCCAACATTCCTATTAACCTCTGCGAGCCACTCGCCGTTTCCCTATGAAAGGGCTGTAGCCGCTGCTTTGCCTGACTGGACAACTCTGATTGAAAATGGAAGCAGTGACCTGACCCCAAAGCAGAATCCAATTAAAATCATTTTCATTTGTAGATTAATATTTTTTAACATGTTCTACATCCCTTGCTTCAGCATTTCACACAGCGAACTGCTGCCTCATACACGAGCACCTGATCGATAGCGCCATAAGGAAATAATTACAATTAATTAGACATGGAGAAAATAGGACTGTCCTTTTCCAGGACTGAGGGACAGTGTCCAGTTGTGACGTGCCATCCCTGTGGTGGCAGTGACCAGGATGCCTGTGGCTGGTGGGACAGGGCTGCTGTGCTTGTGGCGAGAAGAGGGACAGGGTGGTCTCAGCATCTGGCTCCTTGTGCCACTGTCCAAGCACCAGCCCCAGGGAGGAGGGTGGGTGAGGGTCACTGGTGGTCCAGCCTGTGCTGATGGAAGAGACCAGATGCCCTGGCACATCACAACACACAGGGTCCCACCCTCAGCCCCTCGCAGACCCTGGTGCTGAGTGCTGCTGAGAGCAGTAATTGCCTGATGGAGCTCGGTCTCAAGGTAAAGCCTATTATTAATAACGTGACTTTGATAATAAAAAGATTAAAATTAGGTTTATGGTTTGCTGACTGCCCTTTCCACACTGTAATCATCCCTCATTCATATTCATGAGCCTCTCATTAGTAACCACTGCTTACAAGGCGGCTAAACAGCCCAACCCTTCAGCAGCCGCCATCTCCTTAACTGCTTAACTTGCTCGCTGATTACCAACATCAAATTAACTCTGCAGAACGGATCTAATAAGCTTCCCGGTGGCTTCAAACCTCCTTGAAAATTGCTCTGATGTCTCCATGGGGCCCTATTAAAAAAATCCTTCCCCTGTGAGTAGAACAGGGAACTCATCGGGCTGCTGGCCGCGGCGCTGCTGTGCCCAGCCCTGTCCAGGCCCATGGCCCAAGTGCCCATAGGCAGCTCCTGGGATGCCCCTGCAGTGCCCAGCAGAGCAGCCGTGCTTCGTGTGGTGTTTTTGCAACAGGAATGGCTGTTTGAACCGATGAGATGTTTTCCCTGATCCTTCATTAAACACTCCAAGACTTAATTTGACTATTTGGTAGCTTGGGGGTTGTGTAACAAAAGAATAAATAAGAATGACCTTTCCATTTAATTACTTTTTTTTTTTTTAGATATGGGAAATGCCTTGACTTTCCAGCAGTGTGTGTGCGGTGGTTTAGGAGCAAGGGGACCAGTCTGATGATGCTGACCCCCAGTCTGGGCCAGGTTTGGGGACAGCAGAACACTCCACAGTGCTGGGGACAGCACAGTGCCATGGGAGACAAGCCATGGGCTGGAGATGAGACTTGGCACAGAGCATGGGGGTGGCTCCCTGGCAATTAGCTCTGATGAACATCTCATCATGTCCCAGCAGCAGCCAAGGCCGTGCTGAGGAACACTGGTGCCAAGCATCAGGGAGTGAGGGAGCCTTCTTCCCTCATTGCCATGGCAACTGCGCATAGGGATGGAGAGATGAGGGGCTAGGGGGATGCATCCCTCCCATTACACAGACCCCCCTGGGGTGACTGTGGAGACATCCCCAAAATACCCTCTGAGAGGAATGGGTGGGCTGCACCTGCTGGGATGTCATGGACCATCATCACCCGGACCCCCTCTGGTCCCCAGCCCACCTGGTGCTCAGGACCCCCTGCACGCAGCCAGACCCACTGCAGCCAGGTTGGATGGGACATCCAGAATTGGGACATTCCTTGGGACAGCAGGCAGAGCTGGCTGCAGCTGCCATACCTGGGAAATATGTGCAAAGTGGAAGGCTGAGCCCCCAGACCTTTCCCTGTGTCCCCCAAACTCCCGGCACAGGAGCCCCCTGCCTTGCCCAGTGCTGATGGAGTAACCTGGGTGGCTGCAAATTCCCACATCCAGCTCATATTTCCCGCCTGTGGAGAGTGTGTCTTGCAGCAAGGCAGAGACAGGTGAGATTCAGGTAGAAAGTAGAGAATTTGTGTACGGATTCCCTGCTTTGTGGCACCAGGGGCTGGAGGGGGAGGAGGCAGCAGCCAGCTGTGCTGCCCCCAGCTCTCCATGTGCTGGATCCCTCGTTCCAAGGCTGTGAGGCACAGGGATCCTCCACTTAGTCCTGAGCCCTGGAACCCCACAACTTTGGGGTCTAGCATTGTGCTGTCCCCAGAGCCAGCAGCGTTTCCCTGAACAAGCGGAGGAGTCAGGGATGGTGTGCCCATCTCCCACCGTGGGGTGGGCAGAGGATCTTGTAGCCCTGCTGCACACAATCTCAGCCCCACACCATTCCAGCCCCATTCCAGCCCTGTCCCACACCATCCCTGAGCAAGGAGCCCCCTGTGGAAGAGCTCCCTGAGACACAGCTTGGCCACAGGGCAGGCAGAGGGGCCAGACACGCAGGCTGGGACAGGGGCACGTGGCCACCAGCTGTTGAGCAGGGAAGGAAAGGGATCCCCAGCCTTCTGCCCAGTCAGAAGAGACCTTTCTCACCCGGCCCCAGCCCCTCTCAGATCTGGGGCCCCTCAGGTAGGTAGAAGCCATTCTGCACCCTAATCCCCTACTTTCACTCCCCATCCCTTACCCACAACCCTCCTCCCTGCACATTCTCCCTACATTCAGGCTGATATTAATAATAGCTTATTTCAAGCTTTCAACCCATTTTCTCCCAAGAAAATATTTATCCTGAACTCCATTTTCCATTTCTTTTCAATTACCCTGTGTCTGATCACCACCCCACAACTCTCCTCTTTAGCCATGAACACAAATCCTATTGCCTTTTCTCTTTCCGTGTATTTGCCCTTTGATTTAAGCTGCATTTTCTCCTGTTTTCATCAGTTCTGGCCCTCTCCTGCTGTATATCTCCCTGTTTATCTACTTTCCAAAGGCCTCCTCCTATTTCTCCGTCCTGGATCAATACAGCTGCAGAGCCAACTGGCAGCTCCTTGCTGCTGCTGCCTGTAGTTTTTCTTGGGGGACTTGTCCAGTATTTCTTGTTAAGCTTCTGTCTCAGCTTGTTCCATTTCTCATTAGGTTTTAGCACTGGCATTGTAGTATTTCTTGCATTTCCATGCTGCCCAGCAGATCTCTTGGAATTCTTAATGACGAGGCTTAAAGCCTCCTCTTTAGTGGGCTCCTGAGTCCTCTTGGACAGGCTGGAAGAGGCAAGCAGAGAGACACTTGGATTTTCAGGTGATGAAAAGAATGTCTCTGGCTCCAAGCTGGGCCATGATTTCTTGTTATAAAAGGGGTGATGGGGATTATTTGTATTTTATGGCTGATTTTCCAAGGGATGCATTTCCTGGGGCCATGGTGTGCAGCAGTGCTGGAGGGTGGGTGGCAGCACCCAAGGCTGGGGGGCAGGGATGTGCTGGGGTTGTGACAGCTGAAAGGGCAGAGCAGGGCAGCCCCCACAGAGCCTCCTCTGTGCCCGCTGAGAACACCAAATCATGATCCCTGAATCCCAGTCCCATTCCAAACCATGACCCCTGCATACCTGGCCAGCCCCCAAACATGACCCCTGAATCCCAGTCCCATTCCAAACCGTGACCCCTGCATCCCTGGCCAGTCGCAAACTGCGACCCCTGAATCCCTGGCCAGCCCCAAACCATGACCCTTGCATCCCTGGCCAGTTCCAAACCATGACCCCTGAATCCCTGGCCAGTTCCAAACCATGATCCCTGAATCCCTGGACAGCCCCAAAACATGACTCCTGCATCTCTGGCAAGTCAGCGAACATTCTGGCTATTCCAAAGGGGTTTTTTTTTCCATCTGCATCCCTCTCAGAATTTTCTTTCCAAGAGAAAGGCTGCTTTTAAAATCCACACCAGCTTTCCAGCTGTCAGGAGCCAGCAGATGTATTGCTCTCCATGGCTGCATCTCTGAGTATTAAACATGACGCGCAGCCGCCACCATGCAATATTTCCTCGGATGCCACAGCACTGCGGGAGCCAAACAGTGTCCTTTAAAATCAAACCAATTTTTCCTGTCTCCTCCACAGAATAGTCTTATTTATCCACACTCAAGCAGCTGTTACTGCAGGTTAACCAAAGGTTGTAAAAACATTTTTCAAATGCCCTTAACTTTGCGTGGTTTGTTATTGAAATTATTAATCTTGGGTTGAGGGTTTTTTCCTAATCAGATTGGTATAAAAAAGGGGAATTCTGGCCCTTCCCTGCGGAACACTCTGCCAATCCAGGCTGGAGCCTTCTTGGGCAATGCCGGGGCCATGGATCCTCTCCACACTGCCTGGGAGGGATGGGGATGGGAGGGATGGGGATTGCAGGGATGAGGATGTGAGGGATGGGGATTGTGTGATGGTTCAGTCCTTGTACTACTGTGCTAAATCTCTGCCTGGCAAACCCGTTGGTGCATTCCCACATGCAACCCCCTGAGTGCCATTTCTGTGCAGGTGATTCCCTCACCCAGGAGGGGAAACCAAGGCTGATGAAATCCAATCTCCTGTTCAGTCAGACCGGGATTATTCACAATGAACTAAGTAAAAGAAAAATATTATTATTAAATGCAAATAAAAATGAAATAAAGCTGTTTGAGACCTGCTCTGTGTCGCACCATCCACATCAGTCAGGGGGATGTTTAACCCAGGGAAATACATTACTGCAGGTAGTGACAGGTGCCACTACCTGGTCAGGTGTCCAGAGCTGCCCAGACCCTCATTACCTCCCTGTTAGTGGGGGACAGTGATGACATCACGGGGTACATGGAGGGGAACCAGAGCTCTGACACAACATGGGCATACGGGAGCGTGGTGGGCAGGGGGACAAGAGATGGCAACAGGAGCAGAACATGGCCGGAGGTGTCTGACCCACACTGAGGAGCCATGGAGCATCCTGATGGTTGCACATCCCTGTAACTCGCTCACCAATCCCATGGCTGACAAAGATGTATTTTTAGCTGCTGCAGCACAATTAAGTCTTCTCGTTAGTCTCAGGAGGAGAAGGAGGCTGTTGGTTTACTTGCAAATGCTTGAGGTAATTCTCTAATGGCTCCTCCACCATTACACAGACACTGTTTTCCATCTCTTATCATATGTAATCCCTAATGATTCCTCCGTTATGTCCTGTTTTATTAAAGCGCCATTGAACTATAGCCTATTGATTTAGATTTCACAGACAATTGAAATTTAAATTGATTCCAAATTGAATGTCTCCATGCAATCTGTGTTCCGCGCTAAAGATAGATAAAATGCTTCTATTTTTGATAACAACTTATAGCGGAGGCACATTTTAATTTCAGGAAGCGTGGAAGGGCATCAGGATTTCCATGACAATGACAGGTGGCCCGGGGGGGCAACGGGTTCCTGACCCCTGTGGGCATTTGCCATCACCAGGGGGATCAGTGGGAGCTGCAAGCCAGCATGCAAGTGGTCATTTGTGTTCGAGTAGAGAAAAATGGAATTAATGCCCTGAAGGACATGGCTAGGGAATTCCTGGAGGGCTCTTGGCTTACTGAGCACCAGCTGAGCCGCTGCAGGTGCCATCGGGGTGCTTGGCCACTGGGATGCTTTTTATAGAATGATAGAATCACAGAATGGTTTGGGTTGGAAGGGACCTTACAGATCATCTCATTCCACCCCCCCTGCCATGGGCAGGGACACCTTCCACTAGCCCAGGTTGCTCCAAGCCCTGTCCAACACGGCCTTGAACACTTTCAGGTATGGGGTAACCACAGCTTCTCTGGGCAGCCTGTGCCAGGGCCTCACCACCCTCACAGGGAAGAATTCATTCCTAATATCTGGAGCTAGAAAGGACCCACAAGGACCATCAATCCAACTCCTGGCCCTGCACGGGACACCCTCAAGAATCACACTGGCAGCACCCAGAGAGTGTACGGTCAACACACGGCACCAGAGGGGAAAACCCCACTGGACCCCAAAAGTCTGACACATTTTACTCACAAACTCCAGGGCTAAATCCAGCTCTGGGGGTGCAGAGACCTGGCTGGGACAGAAACCTATTGCCAGGAGTGCACAGAAGCTGTGCCTGGACCTGTGCACGGCTGCCCGTGCCCCATCCCCGGTGTCCCCACAGAGTAGTGTGGCCATCCCTGCAGCTCCAGGGCCCTGTGCCTCCACCTCCAGGAGCTCTGGTGTAAATAATCAAGAGTTACAGGCTGAGATCTGCCACAGGCTCTGCTCGTGTGCCTCCCGCTGGGAATAATGTCTGTGTTACAGCCGACCTTAATGCCAGCAGAGATAATTCTTCCATGCAATGAGCTGTTTATTGGCTGATGGATACAGCCTCATCAGGAAGGGCCATCCCCACAGTCCTGCTAGCCCCTGTGCAGGGATGGGAGGGTAGGGGGTCCTCTCTGGCTCTGGAGCATCCCCTGATGTCCCTTCAGCAGCACTGGCAGCCCAGCCTGAGCTCCTCTCCAAGATGGGGGCACGGCAGCATCCTCGGAAACGAGGGACTGGGAAACATTCCTAAGCATCCCTGGGCAGCATTTCTAGGGGGAGATCAGCCCTGGGCAGTGTGGTGGGGGGCCAGATCAGCCCTGCTGTGCAGGATAGGAAGGATGATTTCCAAGTATCATCACACATCCATTGTGGTACACAAATATTGTGGCCTCAATTTGCAGCAGGGAAGGTTCAGGTTGGACATCAGGAAGAATTTCTTCACAGAAAGGTTTGCTAAGCAGTAGCACAGGTTGCCCAGAAAAGTTGTGGCTGCCCCATCCCTGGAAGTGTTCAAGGCCATGTTGGACAGGGCTTGAAGCAACCTTGTCTGGTGGAAGGTGCCCCTGCCTATGGCAGGGGAGTGGGGCAAGGTGATCCTTAAGGTCCCTTCCAACTCAGGCCATTCTATGATTTCATGATTTCCCAGTTGTTGGGTCTGTGTGTGGGAAAGGTGCCTACTCCAGTGATGGGGAGGTGACAGGAGACCCAGCAAAATCTTCTGACACTGATGTTGCCCACCTGGAAGGCCAACCCACCCCCAAACATATCTGCTTAAAATCACCTGCCTTTAAAGCCCGCCAAAACTCCTACAACCGGAGCTGTCACCTAATTTCTCAAGGCACCGCAGTTTTCTACAAATGATAGACAGTAATTAAAACTCAGCTAATAACCTCCTCACTCTTGACATTTCTACAGGGGTTTTCTTCACCATTATCTACATATAGATTAAAAATTGTAATTGGACCAGAGATAGGGTTAGAAAAATCCACCCCCTTCCCACTGATCATTTGCTGGTGAGTGACACTTGGAAATTTTATTTAATCTGAGGAAAATTGAGTTGAACTCCTGTAAAAGTTAACGTGAAGTATCTGCATTGGGTAGAAAATGCACTTGGCTGAGGGATGGGCAGAAAGAGTGGGAAAGGGAATGGAGCAGTAACAGGGATCATATCAATGTTCCCATACTGAAAAAGTGAAAAATTGAGGAATTGATGATGTTGGCAGCTTCACGTGCTTTAAAGATTCATTGGGAGGAATCAGCCAGGCTGAGAGTTAAATCAGACTCACCCAGCTCTTCCCAATCTCTATCCATCCTATTCTATGGCTGATGCTTTCCTGGGATGCCCAAATGGCTGCCCAGCTGCCCTCTAGGCATCCCAGGAAAGTGAAAATACTGCAAACTCTGTGCATCCTCCCACCCATCCCAACCCCACGATGACTATAGACACTTAATTATGACCTCAATAATTATTATACCACAGAATTAGTAATGGGATAATGACAGCATTTATTGGAAGTGGTGACATATTAACTAAGCAGGGCAGTATTAATTGCAATGGTGAATTATCCTCATAGACACTATTTCAATTCTTGTTTTGTCACTATTACGTTTATGACAGCAATAATTACATCTCTAATATACTCATTATTGGGGGATATACAGAATAAGTCTGGATAAATGCAGCAATTAAGGGATAATGTTCCTGGTGGGGAGTTGAGGAACGAGAAATGGCTTTGGAGGCTGGTTTTAAGGACTCTCCTGATGGAGATGACCTTTGGTGGCTCAGCTGCTGGTTGTGCCATGGGGTGAGGGCTCGGCATGGGGAAGCATCCAGCGATCACATCGCCCCTAGACCCCAAAGAGACCTCAGCTCCTGGAGATGGGGTGGTTTGAGCAGAGATGTCAGTCTGGGGGGCCCCCATGGGCACGGGTGCCCAGGGATGCCTGTCTGGGGGTGCCAGTGAGCTGGGGTACCCAGGGTGCCCTCAGATGCCTCATTGTCAAAGATCCTCAAGTCCAGCTGTCAACCATCACCACCACCATGTTTAGCACTAAACCATGTCCTCAAGTGCCACATCCACACTTTTTCTGAGCACTTCCAGGGATGGGGACTCCACTACCTTCCTGGGTAGCCCCTTCCAACGCCTAACAACCTTTTTCATGAAGAAATTATTCCTGATGCCCAGCCCAAACCTACCCTGGCACAACTTGAAGCCGTTCCCTCTTGTCCTGTCCCTTGTTCCCTGGGAGCAGAGCCAGACCCCCACCTTGCTCCACCCTCCTGTCAGGGAGTTGGAGGGAATGAGGTCGTCTCCCCTCTACAGCCCATGCTGCTTCTCGACCTCATTCCTGCTCCTGAACTATCCTATGTTGTGCTTTTCTCCAGGAGAGAGAACAAGGACGTTTGTCCCATAAAAAGTGCTGCTCTCCCTCCTTGTGGCCCCTTCTCCAGCCATATCCTGTTCATTCTCACAGTGTGTTATCACCAACAATCTCTGGCTGCCTCCACAGCCTGCCTGCTATCGGCGTTCGAGACATTCACATCACCGCTGATCTTCTGGGCTTCTACAGGTGTTGTGCATGCGGCGGTGCCTCGGTGTGTCCCCACACGGTGTCCCTCTTCACCCGCGGCACGGCCGCATCCCGCCCTGCCAGCGCCGCCATCCATCACCGCCGACCCGCCGCTCCTCTCGCAGACAATGAGGGAAAATCGGGCTTTTCAGGAGCGCCACTTTGTTGTTTGTACAAAGGAGTTGGGCTGTTAACACGTGTAAGGTAATGGGATCCCCCCCGGCTGCGCAGGGCTCTGCCTGATGGATTACCCACCCCATTCATCTAAATTATGTCACAGGCAATGAGCAACTTGCTTAATCTGTCCAGAGGCAGGGCCGGGGTGGCTGCGCTGACACGCGCTGACGCTCCCTCCTCACCGTCCCCGCAGCGCGGCCCGGCGACAGCCCCGTCCCCACCGGGATGGGGCCAAACCCGCGGGGCCAGGGCGTCCTGCCCAGCACCTTCCAGCGGGGCACTGGAATCACATCCACCGAGCAGTTCCCGGGGGGCAGGGTGGGTGCCAGCCCCCGGGAAGGTGTGGACAGGGTGTGGGCATGGGCAGGGTGCGGGGCACGATGGTCCTGCCCCGGCTCTGGCACAGAGACCTGCCTGCAGTTTTCTGTGCACCGGGGCATTCCAGTGCATAAACGGGCTTATAAAAAAGATGGAGGGCGGCTTTCTACATGGGAGAGTAGTGATAGGACAAGGGGGAGTGGTTTTAAACTAAAAGGAGAGAGGTTTAGATTTGATTTTGGGAAGTTCTTTACTCAGAGGGTGGTGAGTCCCTGGCACAGGTTGCCCAGAGAAGCTGTGACTGCCCATCCCTGGAAGTATTCACGACCAGGTTGGACAGGGCTTGGAGTAAGCAGGTCTAGTGGAAGGTGAAGAATTTCTTCCTCCTAGTGAAGAATTTCTTCCTATTGCCCACATCATCTCCCAAATACAAAGGGTCCCCAGGGATCACACCAGTGGCAATAAATTGGGTCCATCCCTGCTCACACATCTCATGGTGGGGCTCACCCAAAGGAAGAATCAACCTGGCTTATTTTAGAGATGAAGAAAGGAAGGAGAGGAGAGAGAAAACCCAATTTTTCTCCCAATTTGGTACCACGCTGGTGCCTGGAGATGGTGTCTAATTTGACAAGGGCATTGGTCCTGCAGTGATGATGTTTGACTAATGACAGGATGAACTCTCTGCCAGTGCTGCTTGCACTGGAATAGCCCTGGGCGATCACCCAGCCGCATGTTCCAAATGTGGCAAAGGAAATTGTCTAATAAAGCGATAAAGTGAGGGACTCGCTAAATGATTTGTCTTTTAACTATTGTAATGGATTTTTTTTTTAACATTGTTTTATGTTGGAATGCAAAAAATTATTACAAGTAATTAGAGTCATTTCGATTCAAATCTCTGCTTGGGCTTGACATATTTTGCATACTTCCACCCCATATAACAAGTCAGCTCATAAAAATGCAGGCAGCTCGGAGCGTGGCGGCTCAGGCGAGAGCTGGGGTTGTCTAAACTAAGATCAGATGCCTTTGCCTTAGCAAGAGAAGGGAAGGGGAGCGGGGGGGGAGGATACAGCACCACGTAAATTTATTTTGTCTCATTAGGGAGCAAGGAAGACGCGTGGTTCTGCATCACCACGGAGTCGCAGCATCCCCACTCCCCTGGCACCACACAGCCTGGCACTGACACGGCTCCCTGGGCACTCACATCCCCAGGAACCACCCTGGAAGTGGAATGCTGAGTGTTTCATCCTGATTCTTCAGCATCCTGAGTGTGCACAGGCACTGAGATGCTCTGAGCAGGTATTTATCCACCCTGCCTAAAGCAGGTGTGTTTGAGCACAAAACCTTTGGATCTTCGGGGTGCCTGGCAGGCACACCCCCTCCCCCCGCCCCCTTATCTTCCCTAGGGTGATCATGGACTCATCAGCGTTTTAATAATATGATAACTAACGAAGTCACATCCAGGCCATGGCACAGATCCCATCAGCCTTGGACACAGGGCACCAGCACAGCTGATGTGCCAAGGGCATCACTGCCCATGGCACTGGCCAGCCTGGAGCGCTGTGTCCAGGGAAGAGGAAGAGCTTGGGAATCAGACTGACTTTCTGACAGAGAGAAATCCTGTAAGGTAACACTAAGCCACTGCAGGAACAGTTTATCACAGGGCAGATGCATCTTTACAGGTACCAGGAACAGGTTGCTTCTGCCCCAATGGTCAGGTCTGTACTGTCCCCTGTGCTCAAGTTCCCACCTGGCTCCTAGTGGGCTCAACTCAGGGCACTGGCTGCCCTCCTGCCTCTCCTGCCCAACACAACCTGGATCAACTATAACTTAGTTTCAGATCCCTGAGTTGTGAATGGTGTCACATGCAGGATCACAACACCAGCAGCAGCAGCATTGGGGTCAGTCCCAGCAGACTAGGAGGGCTCAGAGCCAGGCTCTGTGTCAGGCTCTGTGCCAGGCTGTTAGACTTAGCCCTCAGGTTTCAGGAAAGACACTAAGGATGGCTGGGTGGCTGCATGGTGCCTGTGCTGAGGCTGGTGGGTCTGCTCAGATCCGCAGAGCTGTGGCAGAGACGAGATGATGCCATTCAGCTGGGGCTGAATCCTGCTTGGACCCCCAGTGCTATGGCTCAGAGGAAATGCTGCTGCTCAGTGGGGGCTGAATCCTGCTTGTTCCCCTGTGGAGGGACTGTGCTGCACTGACAGCACCGTAGATCTGCTCCCGACAATCAGATGGGATCTTTTACCCGCCGCTTTATGTATCTCAGCCTGTACACAGCATCTCAATACCAGATCTTATTCTTTCTATTTGTCTTGTTTGAAAGCCCCTGTGTAAGAGAGACAATTTTTTAACTGTAAGATGGATTGCCTGGAGCTGTGCGACAGCAGGGACGGGGAGGCAGGGGATGATGGATAACGTACAAATGATTAGAGGACAGGCCGCACAAATTCAGATGGAGAAAAAACCATTCCCAGCAGTGTCATGGCTCCTTCCCCTCTGGTCAGTGCTGGCTCAAGAGCTGGGGAGTCTGACACAAACCTCCTCACGGCCACGAAACTGCAGCAGGTGTGATGCTGGTGCTGCAGGGTCCCTTCAGCCCCTCACCAATCCCTCCTCCAGTGGGAGGGCACAGCCTAGCATGGGCAGCTCTCTGCAGGGTTTCATCCCTGTCCTTGTCCTGCTCTGGCTGAAAGAGTGATGAGTGCCAGTGAGAGGGGGCAAAGGCAGATGGAGGGAGACCTTGCTGCCAGACCACAGCTCTGCCGTGGTACTTGCCAAGGGGGTGCGTGCCGGGGACCCCCGGCCATGCAGCACTGCCCAGTGGGACAGCCCTGCCACAGGCAGCAGAGGACCCATGGCCACGTGGAGTGAGGGTTGGCTGTGGGCACACTGCTGGCACTGCCACTGCCTGGGGACAGGGGAGCAGGCCCAGCTCCCAGCCCACCATGAGCTTCACAAGGGTGGAGTTTCCCCTCCATCTGCTCACCCAATACAGATGCTAGCACCCTATTACACCTCTGTTCAGCTATTTTTCAACTTAAAGGGCTAATAATGCCTTAATAAAACTGTTTAATTATAGAAAATGTCCTTTATTAAACATAATCACCATATGGTTGCAAAGTACTTATGGCCACATTCATTACCTGGGAAAGTAAAGCTTCTCTGGTGACACCAGCACTGGCATTAATGGGGTGTGTTGCAATTATTCTACACGCACCCATGTTAATTCTTTGAAGATTAAAGGAAGCACAAGGCAGGAGTGAAAACCTTTACCTGACCTGCCACCTGTGCAGCACCTGGCCTTGTTGCTGCCTCATGAGCCCAGCTGCCCGTTGTGGCACCCCAGGGATTTTTGTCACACCACAGCCTCCAGATCCACAGCAGGTCCCCGCAGCCTCGTGGGTTGGGACCCGCCCACTGTGGCACCAGGTGAGACACTGCCAGGCACGGTGAGACCTTGTTTTGTGGCAGGTGGTGGTGGTGGGTGGTGCATGGGCAGCTCGGCATGGGGTGCAGCCCCTTCCCAGCACCTCGATGCAAACTGGTCAGGGGCGGCCAATTAATCCATTACGCAGAGATACATTTTCCATGAGCTGCTGAATCACTGACTCCAAAGCAATTAGCAAAAGTAATGAACTTCAGTGCTGCAGCAGAGGGGAGCCATTAACCCCTTCTCCTCCAGATGAGGTGACTGGAGGTGCTGGTCCATGAAGATCTCTGGACCCCACATCCTGACACTCCCACCTGCACGGCATCAGCTGCTTGCACCTGGGTGAGGTGTGAGTGACATAATTGTGTGTCTCTGTTACCTTCCCACCACAGCCCACCTGGAGGGAGCAGGGGTCGCCCTGCAGAGCCCCAGTGTCCCCATGTCACCCATCCCTCTCCAGAACAGACATCCCTGTCCTCTCCTAAGCCACCGGAATCAGTGCAGGGTGTCAGGGATCAGCACCATCTGCACAGGGTGATGTTCTGCATCATGGACTCATTTAATCTTCCAGCACACAGGGACCGATCTCTTTGCACAGAAGCAGCACATCACAGACACAAAGAAATGTCCTTTCTGAGGTTGGATCCCACTTCAGGCAGCTCCACTGGCACTGGAGACCCAGACACAGGCCCACAAGAGAGGTTTACTGCAGACAAAGGAGGCTGTGGTGACACCTTTGCACCCCTCTTCCTCAGCAAAGGCTTGCTGCAAAGCTGGAGGAGAAGGAATTGCACTCATTTTTCAGCTACCGCAATTTTACGTGTAATTAAGTTTATTAATTGTGTATATTAGTGATGAAATCAAGACACATGAGTGTGAGAGCCCGCCCCAGCAGCCATCCGTCTCACAGGCAGCATCTCCCTGCCCCTCACCCAGAGGAGTTGCAGCTTTGTCACACCGTCTGCTGAGGGGTCCCCAGGTGAACCCACTGCCCTGCCCTGGAACAGGGGGATGTTGCTGCTACCAAAGCTTGTGCAAATGGGCCCCAGAAATGTGCTGAAACGATCCCAGGGCTGTGTTGGTGGAGTTTGGGTGCTCCTGGGAGCAGACCCTGCCCAGCAGCAGAAGGATGTCTCTGGAGGACAGGGAGGGCTGTGTCTGCCCTGAGGATGTGTCCATGCCCATCAGCCTGCCAGCCAACAGACAACAGCCTGAAGACAACTGACTCCTGTCCTTGCAGAGTGTCCCAGGAGCTGGCTGATCCCTGATGCCACACTCCTGCTCGGGTCCATCCCTGAGGTGACAGTTGGGCTGCTTGGCTGTGGAGCTCCTTCAGCCTCCGCAGGTGTAGGGTCAAGGAGTGACTCGGAAAGGGGAGCAGGGGGCTGTGGAGGATCGGCTGGGAGATGCTGGAGTAGGGACTGGGGACACCAGTAGCTCCAACAGCCACACTGGCAGCCTGGAGGGAGGAAGACTGAACCACTCTTCCTGCTCCAATATGTCCATGTGTGGCTGGAGGGATCTTCCCTGCCTGGGGTCCTGAGAGCTTCCTGGGCAGTCCTGGGCTCTCACTTCATTCTGAAGCTGAGTTACCTGCTCCTGGTGATGGAGGACCCTTAGAAACTGCTGCAGATGCTGTTCATCAGGTGCAGCATCATCACCCATTTGTGCTAATGAACCATTCTGCCAGTGCTGCAAGGACTGCCAACGTGGATAGAACAGAATCACAGTGAGGTTTGGGTTGAAAGAGACCTTAAATCTCATCTTGTACCACCCCCTAGTGTGGGCAGGGACACCTTCCACTAGACCAGATTGCTCCAAGCTCCCTCCCGCCTGGCCTTGAACACTTCCAGGGATGGGGCAGCCACAGCTACTATGAACAACATGTTCCAGATAGTCCAAGGAGGAGAGAGATGGTGAGAACGCAGATGGGTGGAGAGACGGACAGAGGCACCCAAAGAAAAAATAACTGTGATCATTATTCATAACTAATAGACAAAGTCTGTTAATTGAAGCATTAACCTGGCAGCCCCTCTGCCCAGTTTGTGTCTCAGCTCATTCCCAGAATCCCCTCCTGGCCAGTGCCACTGTCTCTTTGGGGTGGGCAGGGGTCAGGGGAGCCGGTGGCCACCAGCAGGGACGTGACCAGGGCTGGACTCAGAAAAGGAGCAGCCTCTGGCAGGTTTCTCCCTTTGGCTGCTTGCAGAGGTTCAACCCTATTAATGATTTGCTGATTCTCATGGCCCTGGGTGCAGCCAGAGGCTGAAATCTCCTCATTTCCCCACTCCAGGACCCCATGCAGTGATGAGTCTCCTTGTTTAGATTCTTCCTTGGCTTTTTGTCCTGATTTGATTTAGGTTTTGCTGCTAAAAAAAAATACAAGGGACAGAGTATTAGTGTACATGCTGCTCTGTGTTTGCTGTCTGATTTCCACTAACAGGCTCTGGTGCTGCTGCCTGATCTCAAAGTGCCACTGGCTCCGTGGGCACACGGCTCAGGGATGGGGACACACACAGCTCTGCAGGTGTTTGCTGATGTGGTGACAATGGCCATTTGTAGGGAAAAAAGTCATGACCTGCCCTTAATCTCAGGTGAGACCCCCCCAGCCCTGGGTTTAACCCCAGCCCCGAGCTGGAGCCCGGGTCTCCTGTCTGGTGGGAACTTCAGCGACCTCAGCTGAGAGGAGACCCCTGTGGAGCTGCCAGCTTGGGACCCAGCAGCTCTCTCTGGCTGCAGGGACAGGAAAATGGGGTAATAATGCAACAGGTTGGATATGTCCATTATGTCATCAGCATCCACTGAGTGCATGGCCATGAGCTGGTGGAAGTAACCAGGGCACCAGCCCTGTGGAGTTTGTGCCCCAGGGCTTTGGGGACACAAGTACTCTGGTCCCCAGCTGGGTGCAGGGCAGGCACCAGGCATCCACATACTGTCTCTCACCTGGAAGCAGGTAAAGTGGGAGCCGTGTGCTGATGCCTGTGCCAGGAACAGGAGCCATGGCAGCAGCGAGAGGGGCACCAAAAGCAGCAGGGAAGTGACACGTAAGCACATGGGGACATGGTGGGTGACATGGTGTGACTGTGGCAGTGCCACGAGGTGCATGGTGCTTTGGGCTGCAAATACCATGATTGCTTTACCTAAAATTCTGCAAACTTTAGTGGTTCTGATTCTGAATCACAGCTGGTTTTTCCTTGGCTCTGACATCTCCATGAGCATCCCAGGGCTCGTGAGCCAGTGTGGTGACCTGGCACTGGGAATGGGGCTTTAGGAGCTGCTTGACAGGAGCTGCAATCAGAGCACAGAGAAATGCAGCACCTGAGAGCAGCAAGAGGCTGCTCTTTAACCCAGGATGGCGATGGCACCTGGGGCTATGGACAGGGATGTACCAAGTCTCAGGAGAGGCTGAGCTTGGACTTGGGTGCCTGAGAGCCTGGAGGGATGAGGGAGCCCTTTCTTCAGGCCAGCCAGTGTGTGTTTCCAATCCACAGCCATGGGCACTGGGAGTTGGTGCCTTCCCAAGTGCATCTGCCTTTGTTTCAGCCCCAGCAGCCCCACGGTGCAGCCCTGCAGCTCCCCGGGGCTGGGGGTTAGTCCCAACCAGAGACCTCATTCATTCTTTCCATGACGTACTTCTTGTGAACATCTGGTTAACATTTTCCGAATGAAAAGAGCTCTTCTTTGCTGAAAAATGGCTTCTTTCCTCTTCTCAAAATTGCTGAGATATGTGAAAAATTGTCCTTTTTTTTTTATCTTCCCCAAGGTGTTCTGCCCTTGACCTGCTTTCCTGGAGGAACCTGCCTGTGGGATAAGAACCTGCCATTTGTGTCCCTCCCAAGAAACATCTCCCATGGACAGTGCCCATTGGATCAGCCACTGCCTGCAGACACCCAGCAAAGTGGGGCAGGACCTTGTCCTGGGGGTCCTCTGCTCGAGGTCACCCTCCTCACCTGCAGGAGGGGACATGACTGTGGTTTGATACCCAACCCCAGGATGGGTCCCTGTTCACACAGGGCTGAGGGTGTCCCCACTCCAGCAGTGAGCTGGAGCTGCTTCCCACTGTGAGGCCAGCACTGAGGGGTCTGCATGTCCCATGGCTTGCAGGCTCAGGGTGAGACATCCATCCCACAAGTTCCACATCCTCCTCCCTACAGGAGCCCAGCCCGGCTTTGGCTGCCCGGGATAATGGGATTCCAAAGGTTTCTATAGGGGGGAGAGTTTGCATTTTTTTCCCCCTTCAAATTTCCATCCATCGGATTTGATCGGGCCCTCTAGGGACCACGATGCCGTTTGATCTCATTTTGTGTTCCATTTCTGATGTTACACCTTGTCACGGTGTATTAAGTGCCATCAAGCTCCGTAACGCAGTGACACGAGAACCTGATGCTACATGATCGACAAAAATACGCTCGTCCCTGGAGAGCAGCTGACAGTGTCAGCTCCGCCGGCTCCTGCCGTGTGCCAGGCACAGACCCCCTCTCCTGGCAGCTCCGGCGCCTCCGCCGGTGCCGCGGAGGTGGGGGGATGAATTTCATTAAAGCTGATGTCCTGGAGCCTGACACCTGCAGAAAACTGGGCCCCCAATTAACAGCAGGATCCATATCCAGAGGTGGTTTAAGCACTTTGGGGCTGTGGAGGAGCAGATCTGGCAGGGACCAGAGCTGCTGCTGGGCTCACACATCTGCTGATGGGCATTACCTGCCTGTTTGCACACGGGGCAGTGGCAGGTAAGGCCTCCAGGGGATGCTAATCCTGGAAAAAGACTGAAACCAAATCGTGTCACACACAGCCAGACCGACCCCCTGCCCTGCCAAGGGTCGGGGACAACGGGAGGACCTGGAGACACGTGGGGTGCCCAGGACACAACAGCCAGGTGGTGGGATGAGGGGAGGAGCAGCACTAGGTGATGCTGGGGGTGTGCTGGGTGGGAGGCCATCACCCCGCGGCCCCTCCCACCGCTGCAGAGGAACGGGGACTCAGGGAGGACCCCAGGACATTTAGAGGATCCAGGGATGGGCACAACAGCCAGGTGATAGGATGAGGGGAGGAGGAGCAGGTGATGCTCGAGCTGTGCTGGGCTGCAGGGCATGGCCCCCCCCAACCCCTCCCGTCGCTGCTTGGGGGATCCTCGCTGGTTTAATCCACAGTTATTTCCCTTATTTCCCTCTCCCAGGTTTCTTGACAATCGTTAATGTGCGAGTTGACTGATTTTCATGGTAATATGCTAAACAAGTGCCTCTTTCTTTTCACAGCGATCCGGCGGCTCTGCCAGAGCCCCGTGATAGACTTGGTGCACAATACCCTGATGCAGGGAATGTGGCATGCCGAAGTAATTCCGAGTGAAATCCCAGGGGATTTATGTCAAGGACAAAATAGTGTATCCCATGGGTAAATATAGTTAGCACAGCTGCAAAACAGAATTTATTTCTTGTTTGCGATATCATTTGTAAAGTATGGCATAGGGGAAGCTTTAAAAATGAAATTATAGCAGGCAATAAAAAAAGCTCATAGCACTGTATTCAAATTATGCAACAGTAATATGCCGAGTTCATAAATAAACATCTCTTATTAACCCTTCTCGTAGCAAAATGGTGTTTTTCCCTGGAAATGAACAGTCAGAGTGAAAAACATCAGCAAACACCGGTGAGGCGGGTCTGCAGACAGTGGTACCGGTGGTACCCACACCAGGACAAGCATCCCACTTCCCACCTGGACCCCAGCTCCCTGGAAAGCAGGAATTTGGGGGGGTGGGCAGGGCAGTGACACCCCCAACCCTCAGCCCTGCTCCCCCAGCCCCTCCTGGGTTATTAAGCCAAGCACAAAGTGGTTAATCAATTTTGTTTGCATATGCAGGGAAGGCACTGCCATTTCATTAGCTCAAGTAAGGACTCAGCACACTTTGTGCAGCTTCAATAATTCTCTTTAAAGTTATTGAGAAATGGATGCTTAATTATATTTGCATATGAAAAATAGGGTCTAATTAGTTTGATTGATTATTATTTTAACCTTAATGACATTTTGAGTATCTGTCCCAACTAATAGCAAATGTATCGTTAATAAATCACGAATTTTTATAGCATGTTCTATCGAGCTTCCTTTTGAAATACATTTTATTAATCCACCAGAATGTATTGAAAGTGAAACAAGTCAAACAACTGCTCATTTATTAAACTGTTTAAACGTCAGATTTATACAAGAGTAATAGTACAGGAAATACGTCCCCATGAAAGACATCTGTGGGCCGGGGACACTCCAAATCTTCGTTATTTTAGGGAAATATATTAAGGAAATAAAAATTCAATTATGTCATTTATTGCACTAAATAAATTTATATCGACTGGCATAAATGTTTTGCATTAGCAGATGTTCTTCCCTGCAAACTCTCTGATTTGCCGTGGCCAAGCCCGTGTGGATGCTTCCTGATGGAACAGCAATCCCGGAGTAGTGGCACCCTGCAGCAGGATCCAGAGCTTTGCAGAACTCTGGGATCAGCTCAGCCTTGGGAACACTGGGAAAAATCCCAACCTGAGCTGGTGGTGTCCAAGGTGGGGTTATGAGCACTCCATATGCCAGGCTGGGAGTATTTTAGGGGCCCCCCCACACACACACCCACCCCCCAAAAAATAAGAACCCAGATCTGCTTCTGCAGTATCCATGATTGGAATTCTTGGGCGGTGGTGGTGTCCCTGCCATCAATGCCTTAATTAGAAATTAGGATAGTCACACTGGCATAAATTAAATCAGACTAAAGATGATTAACAAAGTAATGCAAGAAATCATTAAATTAAACCACTGTGCCAAGTCCACTGCTGATCTATCACAAATTTGGGCTGCTAATGAGGTCTTAATTAGTGACTTCGGTTGGAATAATTCACGTCATTCAATTTGGAGAAGATACTTTATTTTTTTCCCTGAGACTCAATAAAATGTATCAACTAATGGGACCATAAATAAATGAATAAACAAACACACCCCTGTGTCAGCTCAGCTCAGCCCTGGAAGCAGTGGGTAGGAATTTACAGCAGAGAGTTGGTTCCCCAGCATCCCCCACACCCACCAGGGTCTCTGGCAGCTCAGCCCCCCCTTCTTCAGGGCTGAGTCTACCCTGCACCCCACACCCCACACCCTGCACTCCATGTCCCACACCGACTGGAAAGGCCCTGCCCACCTTTTTGGGGTTGGAACCAGAACTTTGCGTTCCAGGGCTGGGCAGCAGCGAGAGGGTCCAGCCCTGTCCCAGGGCACAGAACCACACTGCAGCCACCTCCTGCAACCCAGGGGACACTCCCCTGTGCCCCTCATCCCCACCGCAGCATGTGGCACCAGTGGGTTGCCTCTCTGGGGAAGCAGCAGCTGTGCCACCACAGGGCTGCGAGTGGCAGTGTCTGCAGAGTAATAAACCCAGAGTAAAGCCTCCCCTCCCATCCCAGGGGCTGTGACCCATCTGCCCTGGATCCCCAGAGCCAGAACTCCAGAAATGGTGGGATTTCCCCACGGGGAGTCTCTCCAGAATAGAGTCCTGCTGGGTCTCCCACCCCGGCGCAGCACAGGAGAGGGACATGAATGAACCCTGATCCTGCTAACCCCACAATACAGAGCAATGGGAACACGGAATGATCAGAAAGAGCCAGGGAGGGTGACCTGGAAACCTCGTCTGCATGCACCGAGGCTGCTGCGGTGACTGCTGCGCAGGGTGTGTTTGGGGAATTAAGCAAAGCACATCACTTTTTTTGCATAATTGAATTCTCTGCATATTTTTTTCTTTCTGTGCATAATCTTCCTTTCATGTTGTTCATGTACTTCCTAGATAATTCAGAGGTTACTTTCCTTGAAAAGAAAATACTGAAAGAACCTATGGCACTATATCCTTAAGTATTCCACTTGTTGTAAACTCCCCGAGGAATCTTACAGACACTAAACATCAGTGGAAAAATATTCAATACATTTTCAGAACAGCTCTTTGTACTTGAAATACTCTGGTTGATATTAAAATATTCTCATCTGCCTATAATTTATAAGAATTCATAGAAGTAAAAGGACTCTATTTCTTCCAAATTCTATTTAGTGGTGGCACCAGTGGTGCCAAACATTGTGAGCATGGGGCAGTTCTGGTCAGTGTGTGCCTGGCACTGGGGCCACATCCTGCACCTACCACCCTGACTGGGACTAGGGGCAGGCAGGAATCACACTCTGCTTCCCAGCACAAGAACAAAAGGAGATCTGGAGGAGGAGAGGAGCGGAAAATTGCCCACTGACATTTCACCAGCAGCTCTGGCGCGGCTCAGCCCCAGCCGGCACGGGGTGGGGGGACACAGGAGCCCTGGGGGAGTGGGGGAACAGGCCAGGGGGTGCAGTGGGGCCAGTGCACCCACCCAGGATCCCATGGCTGTGTGTGTCTCTGCCACAGCTGTTGGCACATGTGGCACCTGCATGGCATGGCTGGATGGGGTCAGCTCCCTCCAGGCTGGGGGTGATGCCTAGTGTATCCATGAGTATTTCCTGCCTGTCTCCTGGGAAGGGCACAGGGAGGGTGACAGGGCCAGGACGAGGTGCAGAGGGATCCCCAGAGCCAAATAAGGCTCCCAGCAGGCCACGAGTGAGCTGAGCCGCTTCCATTTTGGTGTTAAAAGGGAATTTTCCACTCCTTATATGGACCCGAGTGGAGGCTTGAGGAAGGAAAAAGAAGCCAAGACAGTGCAATTGCCTCGTCCTGCCCAGACAGGATTCATTGCTCCAAAAAGCCCACTTTCCCCCCAAAGGCAGCGCTGCAGCAGCTGCCCCTGACACGTATCCCTGGTGCAGGGACGCGGCCGCCCTGAAGGGCATCGGGAAGGAGCTTCCCAAATTCCTAGCACTTCAGTGGTTAAAATGTTATCACTTTTATTCGTGTAATAGAGATGAAGTTCCTGGGCCTTCCAGGAGCATCAATCTAGAGATTTATTAACCAATTTAAAATACTATTGTCTTTCACTTCAATGTGAGATTGAGGTGTGTTGTCGGAGGAATATAAAGCCACAATCAGCGAGCGGCAGTGCTGGGAGACGCCAGTACCTGGAACTCAATAGATATTCATGAACATTCTCGTATTTAGTGAAGGAAATAACTTAATACCGACAGTGTCGATGGAATAATAGCCATTTCCTGGCTGACTTGCAGCCCTCAGAAAATGAGATTGCGCCTGCCTTCATTTTTCTTGTCTTTCCCGGGTTTCTTGCCGGGGCCCGCGCGGCGCGGGGATGCTCTGCGCATTCCAAATCAGCCTCAGGGCAAGCCCTGCCGCCGCCCCGCGTCCCACCCGGCCGCCCGGCCGCGCCAGGAACACCCCTCCCTGCCAGCACCGCAGCCACGGCAAGATTATAAATATTCCAATTATTATTCCAGGCGAAAGGAGGGCGGGCGGGCGGCTGCTCTGGCATCCCACGCCGAGCCCCACATCTCCCCCCGCCGCACACGTGCAGCCTCGCACGCTGCATAAATATTCATGGCAAAATCAATTTGCACCTAAAGATCTCTCCTGAAATTGCATCCCCGATGCCGCGGCGTGGCCCGGGCGGCACAGCTGGGACGTCACTGGAAATGCCACCTTCAGCCTAAATATATAGAAGGGGGTAAATCTCCCGTAATTGTTACATGATTTCTCCATCATAAACGGCACTAAATTGGGTTTTATCATTTTGGAGGCTGCTGGCAGATGCTGTTGGGCAGGCTCCGGAAAAACGAGGCTCCTCCTCTCCCTATAGCCCATGCCACACTTGCTCCATGCAACATATGTGAGGGATCCCTCGGAGAGATTCCTGAGCCCCCTTCTCCATCCTACCAGATGGGACAAGGGACAGAGCAATGTCCCCCAGGGCCAGCAGGACTGCAGTAGGATCACTGCCCAAACCCTGGGCAGCTGGGGACAGCAGGGATATGGCCACAGCAACCAGCTCACTCGCAAGGCAAAGGGGCTCAGGTTTTTGGACCTGTGACCTCAAAAGACAGGTGACCAAACCCAGAGATACTGGCAGAGTTTAAAAAAAATTACATTAAAAAATGACCTAATATGTTTCTGTAACTCCAGTCAAACCACAATGTGCAGAAATCTCAAGCCTGGAAAAGCATCTCCCATTTCAATGCTCTCATTTGTTTTACTTGCTTCTCACCAGCCAAAACCAGAGCCCAGGGTGTCCTTGAGTTGTGGTGTCTGGGGAATTTCCCCGCTGCTTCCAGCACCCACCTGCGTGACAGAGCTCAAATACCAGCTCCCAGCTCCCTGTGCTCCCTTGGAGTTTCCAAAGCCTGTGGCTGCCTGGGATCTTCCTTAAAGAAGCTCTCGGTTTCCTCAAAGCTCCAGCTCCTGGAATCACATGAAAACACATATCTGTCCAGAAGTTTGGGAGCCTCTTGGTCTATCTTCCTGCAGGAGCAGAGTGTGGAGATGACCTGTGGGGTAGGTGCTGCGGATGTGCCTGGGGCTGGGGACACGTCTCACAGGCTGGGGACAGACTGCGCAGTGAAAACACTGATCTTCCAGTCTCAGAAAAAGCTACAGCTCCCACCAATCATTTTTATACCCGCTAAACAAAACCTGACAATGAGGATTTATTGCTTATAATATTAAGTGAAGTTTAATTTAGACCATCTATAAAAGTCCCATTCCAGAGTGTTTCCCAAAGATCCTCGACACTTTAAAATAAAGAGGACAAATACTGAAGTGCTCTTGGAATGTTATGGGACAATTTCCTTTAATGTTGCCATTCAGCGATGTTTTCTCTCTGGCTGGAACCCAACATTTCAATGAATTTTTCAGACTCTATCAGCCTCTTTCCCCCCCGAGCTGCCAGATGACGCTCAGACAAATGAGCTTGCACTGGCAGGACAACATCCAGCACTCAGCATTCCCTGTTCATTCCAGCTCATTCTGCTGAGTACTTACTCCATGCAGTGTGTGAGGGGACCTCTCAGAGAGGCTCCTGAATCCCCCTCTCCACCCTGACAGAGGGAAGGGGGACAGAGGGATGTCCCCCAGGGTGAGGTCTCTGCAAGACTTCAGCAGGGTCACTGCTCCCAGGTGATTGGGAATGGCAGGAATACCATCAGGACTTGGCTCCATCCAGTCTGTGGCCCTGAGCACAGCCCTGTGCACCCCCAGGTGAGCGGGATCACTCTGCCACATTCCCAAATCTACCGAGGACACACAGTGGGCAGTTGAATCAATTCTGGGTACTTTGGGCCACTGAGAGCCAGGTTTCTGCATCCTCCAGTGTGGCCTCTCCTTGAAGGTGCTGAGGGGGAGAATAGGGCAAGAGACATTCTGTGTCTGAAGGAACTGAGCCTGTCCCCAGTGCAGGCACTGAGCAGCATCCAGCATTATTCAGAGGGGTAGGAATGAGATGAGCTTTAAGGTCCCCTCCAACCCAAACCATTCTGGGGTTCTACTCTTTTTTTCTGGATGTTTTCTTGCAGGATTGATGACACATGGGAGCAGGGTTAGAGAGCAGCAGGATATATTCCCGGGGGTTGGTGGCTGGTGCCCCTGGGTGAGGCAGTGTTGGTCCCAGCTCCACTGGGCTCTCAAGTGCCAGAGGCTCTCTGGGCTGCTCCCAGTCAGCTCCTCGGATCAACAGAAAGCAGAGTATGATCTGCTGGAGGCAGAGCTGGAAATGGCAAAGCAGTGATGAAGAGCATTGCTATGGAAACTCCATCAGTTACAGTCCTCCGGCTCAACCCGCTCCTGGAGCCAGCCTGGCTGGGAGGAGAGGCTGGGAAAAATTAGAGCCAGGAAGAGAGAGAGATGAACTCACTTGAAGACAGCGAGTGCACTGGGCTGATCGGATCCGTCGCTGAACATGGGAGTTGTAGTTAGGAAGCACTGCTTTAAAAATAAGCAGAATTTTAATTAAGCATTGACACACACTTTATTATTAATGACGAGGAACTTGACAGCCGTGGCAGGTGCCATTAATTACAGCTTCTCCCTGCACTGCACTCACTGCCCTGGTGAGGAGCCCCACAGCACCCCCGTCCCCGGCCACCGCGCTGGTGGGGGGTCCCACAGCCAAGCCCCCCCTGGACCCTGGAGTGGGATCTGGTGTCTAGGGGGTGAACATCTCTGTGAGGGTGACCTACTCCTGAAGGTGAACCCGCAGTTCTGACTTCTGTGCTCAGGTCACCCAGTTACCCCAGTGAGAGACCAGTAACTGGGTAATTCAGCCTTTTGCCCCGGGGTGGGCAGACCAGAGATAGTTCCATCCTGGTGGTGAGTAAGATTTCTTTATTTTGCTATTCAACCCTAAATACGAGGGATGAGATATTTGGGATGGATGTTTGTAGTGCTCTTGGCTTTACTACTTTTAACCTGGTGCTCCTGGCACCCCAGCCATGCAGCTAGCCCCAGTAGGAATCCTGGCCAGACCAGTTTGCTGCTGGAAGGCAAACATGGCAAGCAAGCCTCTCTCTGGACCCGCCAGGCTTGCTGCTGGGTACAGAGTAGCTTGGAAAGAGAAAGTTCTTGGTGCCACTACCTTCGATTTTACAAAGGCAGTAACAGACTTTTCCCAGTGAGACGGAGCCTGATGCCACAGGTGAGCAGGAGGGGCGAGTGACTTGAAGTGGGTTTGCTTGTTCATCTCTCAGTGTAGTGAACTGGTGCTTCTAAAACACCCCAGAAATGATGGTAAATGTGTTTTTAAAATTTTGTGACAGTGCATGCACAATCACCAATTAAAGACTCCCTAAGTGCCCATTAACATGATAAGTCGTAACAGCTCCAAAGAGACATTATTGTTTATCACGTCAGCGACCCCGTGGATTAAGGACTCCCCAAGTACCATTGACAGGGGGAGCGGAAACATCTCAGAGCTGTTCTGTGCACTGCCGCAGTCAGCTGTGGAGAATAGCAGCATCGGGAGACACGGCAGCACCCAGCCCTGCTCAGCACCTGACCTTCACAGCACCCAGCCCTGCCCAGCATCCTGACCTGCTCAGCACCCTGACCTGCTCAGCACCCTGACCTGCACAGCACCCTGACCTGCTTTGCCAGAAGGTTCTGGTTCTGACAGCTCCACCATCCATCCACACCACTTTAAAACAGCCTTAAAAATTAAATTCTCATTAATCTCCTCATCCCACTCATCCCCATCCTGCCTCATCAACCTGCAACAATTTGAGCAGGCAATATGATCGTTTCAGAGCCACTGACAATCACTGCCCCTACTGTTTTCTAACAGAGGGTTTTTTACTCCGTTATTTGCAAATAACAGCACTTTGTGCTTAAAAACCTCACTTTGAATCGAAAAGCACAGTTTTTCCAAGCCAAAATATTACAGCCAAAAATGGAAGCATTTGCAAGGGCTGTGCTGCCACGGAGCCTTGGGGAGCTGTAGTCCCACAGCTCCCGGCACAGCCGTGCCCGCATCGCCCGTTCAGCCCCGGGACACGCCGCCACCAACCTCACCTGACAAGGACACAGGGGACATTGCTGAGTGAGGGATGGGACTGTGGGTGCCGGTAACTGGCAGCAGGAACTGAGCCGATGCTGTGGCCAGAGCGGGAGAGGCAGCAATCGCTGGCTCGGTGGGATCATGCTCTTAATTTCCAGCCCACCCTCGTTCCAAGCCAGGCCAGACAATTATACACAATACACAATTTGTGCAGGGAGTGCCAATTCCCAGGCCTATAAACATCCCATTTCCCATTCCAGCGTGCACTGACAGAGTTGTACGGTTGTCAATTTCTACTGAAGCCCTCATATGCTGTCTAGTCCCATGAAGGGCTCTCAGCTTTACTCTGCTCATCCCAATTATTGTCTCAGGACCTCAAGTCAGGCAGGATTCAGACTGAATTCCCCAAATCTCCATTAAACAGATCTCTTCTTGTTAGGACCTATTTATTCAAGATGCAAATGACAGGCTCCCTCCTCAAATGAAATCATTTTTCATCCAGAGCCAAAGTAACCTACTTTAGTCTTCCTGGCATGAAGTGGTGAGTCTATTAAAAATGGGAAGGAAATACAATCAGGCAACTCAATTCCTCGCTTCAGGCCTTCTTCATCAATATTCACTTAGGGAGTCACAACTCCATTTTAATGGGAGCCCAGATGGAAGCTTTGTGAGCGTGCAGAGCGACGGCCAGGAATGCTGCGGCACCTGTGAATCCAGGACTGGCTCCATGGATGGGGCAAAGCAGGGCACCTTCTGCCTCAGTGTCCCTCGTACCAGTCTCAAACAGCAGCCCCAGTACAACTGGTGTCTAACAGCTCCTGGCTTCAAAGGGCTGTTACCCGCTGGTGCTTCCCAGGGAGGGGGAACCAGGAGCTCACTGGGGAGGATGCTCACGGTTGAAGTGGGTGCTCCTGGCTCTGCTTCTGGCTCTGTCATCATCAAGTCATGGCTCGACCTTGCAAAAAAGCATCAAAGACCAGATTCTGAGCCCCCAGATGTTGTACCCCACCCCAAGTTTTGCTTGGATCCCTCCGAAGGATTCCACCAGTACCTGGCTCAATGGGCCGTACCCACCTGTGTCTGGATTCCTGCATGAGAGGAGAGCTGAGGAATGGAGCAGGAGGAGGAGGCAGGTCAGAGCAGGGTCACTCAGCCCAGGGAAGGCATCTCCCTGCTCCTCACTCTGGTTTTCTGCTCTCTCCAGTTCCTGCAGCCCCGTGGGGAGGCTCCCAGGGAGAGGGAAGGCTCTAGGAGATAGCAGGCTCCGTTACAATGGATAGAGAAGCGTGTTATTCGATCCAAGAGCTACAGGAGCGAGATGAATAATGAGTCTACAGCACATCCACTTGTTTTTCCTCAATATTCAGACTTGGCTTCTTTCCCTTAGATCCAGTACTAACAAACTGTATTTGAAATTCCCCCAAGTGTACCGTAACCATGCCAATGTGTTCTCAACTTCCTCCTGGCACGCTGCTGGTACCTTGCAATTACACCTGACACCGTGTATTTAGTGGGTTTCAGTCAAATTAAACACTGCACCGGGCGGTGTTTAAGGCAGGGTCTGCCTCCAGCCTCGCAGCCGTGCCAAAAACTGCCACACGTGTGCACACAAACACACGGTACACAACCCCTCCTATGCACCCCCCACACCCACCCATACCTCTATACACACACACACACACACACACACACACACCCCCACACCCCCACACACCCCACCTCTGCAGGTGCCCAGAGCCCAGCCCAGCCTGACCAGTCCTGCCCTGGTGATGCTGTGCCACGACATCCCTGTGATGTGCCCTTTGCCACGAGTGCTCCCACCCAGAGCCAGCACAGGTGACCACGGGCAGGTGCCACCCACACTCCTGCGGTGTTGGGCTGCAAGAGAGGTGGGATGGGCCACATCCTTTCTGGAATGATGGTCCAGCATGGCACAGGGCTGCAGCTAGCAGCCCCCCCAGCGGGCTCCTGTGCTGAGGGACCAGGGAGCTGAGCTGTGCCACTAGCTGCTGCCTGGGCAGGCAGATGAGTAATCAGAACTCTCATTGCCAGCTCTGGTGCCAAGATGGGAACAGGAATAGGAAGTACATAATGAAGCCACTCACATGCTAATGACTAGGGAGAGCAGGAGCTGGGGCTGAAACCGCTCTGCCTGCCCTGACTGCAGCCTGGGATCCTTCCCAAATGTCTCATGTCCCTCTGTGCCCACGCCAGAGAGGTGCTGATTCGGCTTGCAGACATGCTGGGGCATCCTTCTATCCGCTGGCTAAGCCACAGAATTCCCAAGGCTGGGCCCCAAAAGCATCTCCATGGCCTCATCCCTTGGAAATGCTGCACTCAGGAGATTGGTGCTGGCAGGTTGGGGTCAGAGTGTGAGGAGAAGGATTTCCTGTGCTGGTTCCCTCTGTTTCCACCCACAGGACTGGAGAGCAGTGTCACTGTGGCCCTGAGAGCCACCGAGAGCCAGGGCTTTAGCTGACATCAGCCACTCTAGGTGAGTGCAGCCTCATGATCTGTCTTATCCTGATTAGTATCCTGGGCACTCACTGGGGACTCCCTGGCCAGGAGATCCCCAGAATTATACAGAGAAAGTTAACAAGGATCAGCAGGTCAATTGTGAAGTAATGGGAGCTCTTAAGGGTTTGTTTATTGAAACATTTTAACATTAAATCAGCATTTGTGATGTCAATACTTGAAGCTCTTTCTGTACTTGTCAGTGAATTTTACTGGGGGCAGAGCAGGGCTGAGCACTGGGTCCTGCACCTCACAGAGCATAAAGGGTCTATTAATTAGTAACTAATGCCATTAACAGCACCTTCAGGGTCTCCTGCCTCCCACCATCCCACGGGCACCACATGTCCCTCCAACCACAGCCACTGGGGTGCTGTGAACCCCCAGAGCTCTGAGCACCAGGCTGTGACCTTGGGGATGAGGAGGTGGCTGGAGAGGGGACCCTGATGCCTGTGCCCAGCCCTGACACCGTATCACCGAGCTCTGCAGCTCCAAAGGACTTCTCCTGCCTTCCCTCACCATACATGCTGGATGTGTCTCTCACTTGTGGCAGGGATATTGGATTGCTCTCCTGAACGTGTATGAAGTATATGAAATGTTATAGACAATAAATATATTTAAAAGCTGGGGATGCAGCGTGTCAGCAGAGCGATTTCCCCTCAGTAAAAGGAGCCGGGGAATGGGAGCACTGAAGTCACCACGATCCTATTTCAGACTTCACACGGCATCTGCAATAACATCAACGCCATCCAAAAAGCAACAATACACAGTTTATGAGCACCTGAAGTGCCCGTTGTACCTGTATTTACTCCATTAGGTTGTGTCACATCGCATTTGAACTGGAGGCTTTGCAGCTTAGGCTTGCTCCTTGCGCTGCAGGAGGCAGGAGATCCTCCCAGGTGAGGGAAGGATCCCGCACGAGCCCCCTCACCACCGTGATTGCAAGGAAACCGGGATATTGGCACCATGGCATGCAGCTGCCACAGTGGGCAGCTCCTTGGTGGGCAGCATCTGCTGTGGGAACATGCACAGTGGGCAGGATCCGTGGTGGGCGGCATCCGTGCAAAAAAGGTCACAACTCTCTCTCAAAACTTCATAGGATCAGACAAATACAGTTGAATGAATGGAAAGGGGTAAAAAAAATGGAGTATTTGAAAAAATAGATACTAGGAGATAGGTTGATAGAGAGACAGATGGATAATTAGATAGATGGTAGATAATAGATGGATAGAGTGTGTGTGAAGGCACATTGTAGAGGCAGATGAGAAGGTTTCCATAGGGTTTTCCCTTCCACCTGCTGGTCCCCCCCTTCAGAATTCACTGTTTCTCTTACAATTACTGATTTGCACTGATTTACAGTGGTTTTGCACAGTGGGCAGCAGTGCCCAGGGTATTGTCACCAGTGACCTGCACAGTGGAGGTAGAGGGGACACACTCATCAGCACTGCCAGGGTTAGGGGTGACTGTGACAATTGTTATAGACAATAATTCCAATTTTAACAATAGGTGGAGGGAAAAAGTCCCCACTTTCTAATTAGCATAGCCACAGCTCCATGCAAACTTTGGGGGTGATTCCATCTCTCTTCTGCTTTGGTGATTTCAGGAGAAACATGAACCATCCAATTATCTAATCAATTCTACACTGCTCGAGTAGCAGCTAAAAAAGGGGAAAGTCAGCACATTCCAGAGTGCGGGATCTAAAATGCCTTCATTTTCTCTAATACTGTCTGTTTAATTAGTGGAACAATTGTTTGAACATTTTAATATATTAATTTAGCAGGAGGATAATTGTATGATTACAAATTCACTTCTAATTTTGTGATTACAAATTCACTTGGGCTGTGATCAAACCGAAAAGTTGAAGCTTGCACTGAAATGAAATCTGGAATTTGTATGGGGAAAAAGAAAAAAAAGGAATAGGGAGTGTGCTGGGTTCTTTTCTCCCTCCCCGGGGTGGGAAATGCTTCAGGAATCATGTGCTGTGTGTGCCGTGCTGGGAGGGTGCTGGTCCCACCGGGATGGGGCAAGGACTGCCCTGCGAGGGGGGTTTGGGCACCTGGAAGGCATGTGGAACACCAGGAATGACAGGGGGAGCAACAGCCATGAAAGGAAATAGATTCAGGAATTTCTCACTGAGCTGCTCAGAGGATGTTTGATCCCGATGCTCCTGGGAAGGGCTTGGCTTGAGGTTTTTCAGTTTTCCCAAAAAAAGAGCCTTTCAAGGAGTGGAACATCAATGCACAGCTCTTGGGATTGGGCATTAACACAGCATTTCAGCTATTGCTTGAAAAGGTCTGTGTTGACTTTTGACCAATTTTTAGGGTGCTGGATCTGTGGGTTTGGTAATGTCTGAAGTGAAACATCTCTGCTGCTGGGCCTGGGGATTTATATTTACTGAAAAATGAGGTTTTGGTCTCTGTCCTGTCTCAGACCAGATACAGTTTCCAGCCTCCTTCCCCATGTTGAGCAGGGCATGGCTGCAGCCCCAGAGGGGCCAGGGTTCCTGTGCTGCTGCAGCCCCTCAAGCCCCTGCAGCTCCCCCAAGCCCCCACAGCCCCTCAAGCCCCCACAGTCCCACAGACACAGGGACAGGCTTAGCCACAGGGGTTTTCCTGCAGCCACAGCCTCATTGTCAACACCTGCCCCCACTGTAACCACGAGGGTCCCTTGATGCTCCTCCGTGTCCAGCACTGACCGTGGTGGTGGCTGGGGACCCACTTGGACCCAGGACTGGGGTCCCTGGGGACATTCCTGGATGAGGCACCTCTGTCCTCCAGGCTGTTAGAAAATGCCTTCCCAGCTCCTCACACCCCTGCTCATGGTGTGTCCCCACGGTTCCACCACTGCCCAGGGCTCTGCTGCCTCCTTGCCCACACCTCGTGTGAGTAATGGAGATTGGGGTTCAGGCAGGGTGGTAACACAGGGACCCAGGGGAAGTGAGATCCCTGGGACCAACCAGACTGTCCCCACATCCCATAGGATGTGTGCATCCCTCCCAGCTCCCCTGCCCACTGCCGGCGGCGTTCCTTGTGCTAATGTGATTTTCAATTATCAGAGAAGTTCCCAGATTTCTGCTTTTGTCCAGTATCTTCTGAAGTATCTAATTCCAGACAACAATTCTATAATCCAACCGTGACAGGACAATCAGTCACACTCTAAATTAAGCATCTCAAATAAGGATTTATTAGAATTAATCAGACAATTAATATATGGCCATTAAATAGAGTTTATTAAAATACATCTAAGTGTACAGACTATTTAATAGTAGAGATATTGGTTGCAGAATTGGCAAAAGGCTTTCCAGTCGTCCTCTCCATCCCAAATTCTGGCAGGCAGCACTGCAAGGGCAGGATCCAGGGGATGAGGAGGAGGAGGAGAAGAAGAAGGAGGAGAAGGAGAAGAAGGAAGAAGACAGGACTGAAGAATGCTCAGCCCCAGGGGCCCAGACAGACTGGAGGTCCAGGGGTCCCTCCTGCTGCTGCAGGCTGGTTCTGCAGGAGATGAATCACAGGATGCTCGGATGCTTCCTGCCAACCTCAGCCTGAACAGCTCCCAGCAGCATCATTACTGCCCGAGGAGGTAATTAGAAGCCTTTTAAGTAAAGCAGCACTAAGAGGGCAAAGCAGGGGAAGCCACCACAGCACCTCTGAGTCCTGGCAGATCTGTGCCATGTTCTGGGGGTCATGGCATTGTGCAGGCTCTGAGGCTGGTACCAGCACCCCCGTCCCTGCCGAGCATCCCTACTGCTGCCCAGACCAGAGCTGTGTTTCAGTCACAGCTTCACTTCCATCTGGTATCGCTGCCTTCTCTTCCTCCTCGCCTCTGAAGTGTCTCCATCACCTCGAGTGCCATCTCCAACCACTCCGGATCATCCCATTTATCCTTTGCACTTGAGCGGAGCTTTACACTTGCAAAGCAGCCCTTAACTAATTAATCAGATGTTAATGATTCCTCCAAGGTGCAGCAGAGCAGACAGCTATCAATCCTCGCCTCTCCTTCTGCATCTCCCCCGCCTCCACAATTAGATTCCAGCCGATCTTCCTCCTACTTTGCTCTGTTTTCCCTGTGGCCTCTGTTCTGGGGAAGGACGGCACAGCAAGCATCCATCAGCCCTGTGCTCATTACTGGTTCACACTGAGCCAGGTTTGGCTGCCTTTCCTGCCGGTAATTCCAGCCTGGGATCACGGGAAGGCCAGGCAGGGAGCACAGGAAGGCCAGGCAGGGAGCACGGGAAGGCACAGCAGGGAGCATGCATGGGCAGGCTGCAGACATTTGGTTTAGTCTGAAAAAGCTGAAGCTGTTCTTAAAAAAATGACGTGTCCTGGAGCCATCCCACACAGCCCACTCTCGCCTTGGTGGCCCAGGAGGGAGGTGGCATATCCTAGGTGTCCTTGGGCACACTCCCGGTGCTGTCAGGTCCTGGAGAAGGGAGAGGGTGATGGTGATCCTGTGTGGTAAGGGAGCAGGTGTGGGGCAGGGGCTGCTCCCTCTTGCTGACTGGCAATGGCTGTGGCACCTCTGCAGACAGAGCCAACCTTCCAGGAAAGCAAAATACCCTGTTCCCCAAAGCAGGATCAGGCTCCTGCTGTCCCAAACTGGCTGGACACAGAAGTCCTGTGGGACAAGGAGAGGGGGAGCTGTAGATGCACCCGGCAACTGAGCTGTCAGCTTTCAGGGACCCCACTCGGGGACCACCTCCTCCTCCAGAAAACCAGCACAGGATTAGGCAAAGCTCCTCATCCTGTGCAGCGTGTGATGGATCTGATCTGCGGGGCTCTGCACTTCCATTTCCTAATGAAACAATGGGGAGAGGAGGAAGGGGAAAAGGGCAAAGCAAAAATATGGATCTTTATGATATGCAAAAATATTCCAAGACTATGCAAATTAAGCAATTTAGCCTTGCAGGCATTTCTCTGCGCACCGGTATTAAAAGTTCCCAGTCTGGAATTGCCATTTCTAATCACGAATGGGATACAAGGCAGGTGGAGCCAGAGCTGGGGTCTAGGCTGGGCAGACATGAGGAGTGCAGGGCAGGATTGGACCCTGCCATGCCCATGCTCTGGCTGTGGGCTCCTGATGGAGCCTGCAGGAACACCAACAGGGGGGCACGGGCAGGGGGGTGGGCAGGGATCCATGGAGAAATTAATTGGAGTTTACTGACTCCCACTGCCCTGAGTCTTTGGTGTGGAGCAAATACTCAAACAGGTCCCAAGCCACCCCCTCCCATCATGTCCACACCCCAGTGAGCCTTCCAACCCTAAACTGGGAAGCACTGGAGAGGTGGGGAAGCATGGCCTGAGCAGAACAGCCTGGGCACGGGGGGGGTTCCGAAGGAGCACATGAAATACATAATTATAATTACAATAATGGCGACTCCGTGAGCAGAGCAGACATGCTGAATTCACCCCAGCAGTGGTGATACAGCCTGGCAGGGCTTATCAGAAGGAACAGCAGATCCCATTAGGAATTAACGGTGCTGCAACCATGGAGCAAACACCCCTCACCCAGCCTCTGCTGGGAGAGCCTCTCCCCTCCCCAGATTCTCAAGTGAGGTCCCCTTCCACTGACAATATCTGTGCCCTGGTGCTGAGACCACTGGCCCTTGTCCTATGGTGGCCCTTGTCCCGTGGTGGCTCCTGTCCCCTGGTGGCCCTGGCCCTGCCCGCAGCTGCCTGCCTCTGCCTGCACTGGCACCCCTGGCACCCTCCCCGCAGGTAGGAGTGCAGGGGCAGGGCTGGGGCTGCCCCTTGTACCCCACCTTCTGCAGAGAGAAACCAAAAATATCCAGGCAAAGAAGCCAGGAAGGATGTGAACTTAGGAAAAAATCAACCTGGAGTCTAACGGAAAAGGAGAGGGGGAAGATTCTTTGTGGATTTTGTGGAAGTGCAGCGGAAGCAACTGGACTTGAGGTCACTAAGGATCTTGTGATTCTTATATTTTGAGATGGCTTGTTTCTGTGTATTAAAATAATTTATTTAAGAAACTGGCTGTTTCTGTCACCTTTGTTTCCAAGGATGCTATTCCTGTTCAGTCTCTGAATTTCCTCTTTCTAGAAGTCCACTCTTTTCTCTTTGCTTTTCTTCATTTTTTCCTCCTAGGAATTATAAATTTCGTTCTCTTACAGTCGTTTCCTAACAGCCTGCTGCCTTCACATTCCTAACCCATTCCTCTGCTGATTAGCACCAGATCCAGAAGAGTTTCCTCTCCGTTTGTATTTATATCTTTACTTACAAATGGTTTGGTGCAGAGGAATTCAGCAGAGCCCTGTGAAATAACCTGGAATGGAGGAGTGAAAGGAGAGACAGAGGAAACAGCTTTTGTTTGGCCAAAGAAAAGTCCGATGGGAGAGGAGAAGACGGGCTTTGGAAATGCAAAAGGCAGCTGAAGAAGAAAGTCACGCACTGCTGGCTCCTGCAGGGAAGAAAGGGAATTTGGGCTTTGTATTAAGGATAAAGAGGCTTTTCAGGACAGGAAGGACAAGCAGCTGTCGGGAAAGGCTCAATCCTTGCTCCTGCCTTGCCTGTTATCGCCTCCTTCTCAGGGTGAGTGGAAGGGCCAGGCAGGTCGGAGCTGATCCCCAGCGATGGCTCAGAGCCCCTGGGCTGCCCCACAGTGGGATTTGTACCAGTGGGGACTGGCCACGGCCACTGGCTGCTCTGGGCTTGAGTTCTCATGAACCCTGCTGAAGACAGGAGTGCTGAAATCCCCTGCTCCTGCCCCTATCCATGCCCCTGCCTGTACCCCTGCCTGTACTCCTGCCGCTGTACCTGCCTGTCCCCAGCAGCTCCTGCCCAACAACACAAGGGGTCATCGAGGAGGTCATTTCCCCATTCCACAATGGACTAACAATGTCAGACTATTAATAAGCAAGGGAATTGTAAACAATGGGGTCAAAGGGGAATTTAATTATTGGCAATAATATGATTGTGATTAATACAATTAGATTATCTATGCATTAGTAAACCCAAAACTAGCTCCAGGTTCACTAATTTGATGGAAATTTCCAGCTAAATGAGGTCCAGCCCTTCTCTCCTCTCTGGGACAATGGGCCATGGATGCAACCTGTGGCCCAGGACAAGGACCCTGCAGCACTGCCCAGCCCAGCCCGACCTGGGCTCAACCAGGGCATTGCTATAGGGGACACCCACCCAGCTGCTCCCTGCCCACGGCAGGGCTGGCAGCCCTGCCTGCAGCTGGGACTGTGCACAGGGGCAAGACTCCCATGACCCCATTTAAACCTGAGCCCTGGGCATTCCTGGTCAGTCCAGCATCGTCCCATGTCCTGCTGCTGGCTTGGGAGAGCGGTGCCATTGCTGGGCAGGTGGAGATGCTACTGATGGGCTTGTGCGTATTGGGAAGGAAACATCTCCCCAGATTTTTGGATTTTGCGTGTAAGACTCAGAGAATGTTTAAATTCCTCCTGGTGCAGGTTATTCCTGCACAGCAGAGCTGGCCTCGGGGTCCAGCCATGTGCACGGTGTGCAGAGAGCAGCTCAGCTGGCTGGGCAGCACTTCCAATTACGGGTGATCAAAACCTAATTATTGACTTTAATAGCAGCTGAATCCAGCCTGAAGAATCCAAGAACAATTATTCCAGGTTCCTGTTACATTAAATAGGAGCGACAGGACAGCTCCCTTGCCTTGTCGTGTGGAGATCAGAGCTGGAGAAAAGACGAAGAAAAACTCAGTCCGATGCATTTTGTTTTCTTCCCAGTGCAGGAAGTGGAGAAGCAGCAGAGCTCAGCCCAGGGCACTGGGAGCACATGTGTGGGAAACCCCAGGGGTGTGGGTTCATGGAATCACAGACTGGCTTGGGTTGGAAGGGACCTTGAAGTTCATCTCGTTCGTTCCACCCCTGCCATGGGCAGGGACACCTTCCACTAGCCCAGGTTGCTCCAAGCCTTGTCCAACCTGCCCTGGAACACTTCCAGGGATGGGGCAGCCACAGCTGCTCTGGGCAACCTGTACCAGGGCCTCACCACCCTCACAGGGAGGTTCCTCCTCCCTGGCCTGTTCTGGTCTGATGTTGCACATGAAACAATTAAAAAATTGAGCTCAATAAAATGAAATTTGCCTTGGCAGAAAGTTCTTGTGTGGAAGTGACAACTTGCTGGGATAAGGAAGAACTTCTAAGCACTTTTTTCCCATATTCCCACAGAAATTGTTTTATTGTTATTTGAATTAATATGCAAAACAACATGCAAATTATAAATACACACATGTCTGTGCGGGAGTACAAGTCACTTTGCAGCTCAGTGATAACTTTGCAGAGTTTGCAGGCACCAGGACCTGTTCTTAGGTGCCCTCCCAGCACTGTGGGAAAGCTTCAGCCCCATTCACCCAGCCCTAGGGTGTGGGGCTCCAGAGCCCAACAGGAATATCGTCTCCATCCTGCAGGATGCTCAGGACACCAGGGCTGGGCTCCAGCCCTGCTGTCAGCTTGGAATGGGGGCTGCCGACAGTGGCTTCCCAAGATTTATCACTTCTGTAAGTGTGTGAGAATTGAGACAATTTTTTCAGCTGTGCATTATCCACCCACTGGACTGTGACGGCTCTTTGTGAGCTGTGACGCTGCATCCCATAAAAGCTGTATTTAGGATCTAGTTTAAAATTCATATTTTCTACCACATAGAACATAATGGCTCCTTGGGAACTGATTCAATGATTATCAGATAGATACATTCATGGAGATATTTTTTGAAGAAACACATCTATTTAGAGGCTGTTTTAAAGAGGTGCCTCATGGCCCAGCTGCCTCGGGGCACAGCCTGAGGGCTGCCCTCACACCAGGCAGATTGGAGACTGGGCAGTGAGGGGGGCACATATCCACCTATACCGAAGAAATTATTTCCTGTCAGGCTTCCTAGGGCAGTGGTGGGGTCACCATCCCTGGAAGTGTTCAAAAAATGTGTGCATGTGGCACTTGAGGACACAGTTTAGTGCTGAATGTGGTGGTGGTGTTGAGTTGACAGTTCGACTCGATAATCTCTTCCAACTTAGTGATTCTGTGATTCTATGCCAGCCCTGCTGGCTCTGCTCCTGCTGTTCACTTGGTGCTCCAACCCCTGCGTGCCTAAATCCCTCTTCCAACACCGTCCCTTTTATGTCTGCCCTGTGTGATTAAAATTTGCCAGAGTAACACTCAGGGTTTGCTGGTCTGGTCACGGCGTCTCGTCCCTTCCGGCACCAGGAGGCGTTGGAAGCTGTGCTGGGCTTTTTTCCCCACATTCACATTAGAGTTTATTAAATCCTCATTCCAATTGAAAGTATTAAGTTCCTAATCCCATTACAGCCAATTAGCTGGCTCTCCTGGTGTGCACAGGGTGGGTGGGCTGGCAGCCCAATGCTGGTGCCAGCGCCACCCCATCACCCTCCCAGGCAGGAGCTCCCAGGTGAGCACAGGTCTGAAGGCAAACAGGTAGCCAGCGAAATGAGAGTATCTGCTTCAAAACAAAGGCATAAAATCACTTTTTAGGACAAAAATTTCCTTTGTTTCTAGCAAAAAGCAGATTTATGGGTTAACAAACATCTACGATTGGCCTCTGAAAAAATACACTCAGGTAGACAGGAATTATTCATTCAAATAAACTATAAATTAAGATCAGCCTAATTTACGTCCATTAAAATGGAAAAGCATATTATCTCCCATTCAAAGGAATTTGTATTTGATGCAAATAGGACAAATTCAGAAAGTTTGGAAATGTTCTCTGATTGTTCATTTGCATCGTTAACCGGCAGAGAATGGGCCTGTGATTTCAAAATGGGAGAACAGAAGGAACAATAATTAGTTATGTAAATAATGTGGCATTCTTGTTTATAATTAGTCCAAGAATAAAATAAAATTCATGCATGTCACAGGACTCATTTTCGTATGCAAATGAACAATCAAAATTATAAACGGTAATAATGCAGTTTGGGAGAATGTGGCATTTCTAATTTATTAGCCCAGGCAGAAGCCAGAGCTGATTCCAGTTGACGTTGGGAGATTTCAAAGGTACCTCTGGGTTGGGAAAAACATCCAAAAAAAGAGAAAAATGAGAGCGTGGGAGGAAACGATCACCTGTTGGAGTTCCTCCTGAAGGGAGGAGTGTGCAGAATTCCCTGTGGCTCTGGGAAGGATGGGAATGCCTGCATGCTCCGGGGCTGACAGCCTCTGTGCAGGGTCCCGTGCCAGGAATGCTCCTCCTTAACCAAAAACTGGAGGGATGTGGGAATGCTTTAAAATTCTCTAAACTTACCATGGTCTGTAACCACAGACATGGTCTAATTTTCCAGGAAAGTGTAGTAGAGAAGGAAGCTGAGGCTGGAAGCCCTTCCCTCTGACATTCTGCTGGCTGTCCCAGCACAGAGGAGGATCTCCACCCCATTTTTCAGGGTGGGTCCCAGATCTATCATCAGATGACAAAGCCCAAGGAAACACTCCATCACACCCCTAAAATATCCACATTTCCACCCATTCCTGTCAATCCCATTTTAGCCCCTGCCATGAATTTTGGCCTCTGTAGATTGACACCAACAGCTTTTGGCAGCGATAGGTCCTTGGAATGTCTCTTCCTTTCTGACCCACATGGCTGGGGGCTGGAGCATGAGCATCATTCCCAATTTTTCTACCTTGCTCCCATCCAAGGTCCTCAGAGTCTCCACCAAGGATGTAGCAGGAGCCTCTGCACCATGGCCAGAGCCCTCCCTGTCCATCCTCGGGAATGGCTTGAGCCGGGGGATCCTCGGGACAAGCTGATCTCTAGGAATGTAAGGGATTAAGTAATGGTATTAATTATTAATTATGGCTTATCTTGCTGCAGAGTGTGGAACAGGAGTCAGAATCTGCACCAGGGAGGACGGGACATCTCGGGGACAGGAATGCTCTGGCTTCTCTCTTAAATTATGCTCCCTTCTCCACTCGACACCAGAGCTGAGGGCTCTCAGTGGAGCAGTGGAGCCGAGCAGAGCATGTTGGATAATAAAAGCAAGTGCAGGAACTTTAATTAAGGCTCCTCAGGCAGGTGCAAAGGAAGGCGAGTAACTCAGGCTTTCCTGATGAGGGCTGCTGGGGAAGGAGCTGCCTGAGGGATACTTGGGGGTGAGCTACATCCTGCACCCCCAGACAGACAGATGGACTCGCCTTGGATGCAGCGGCTGAGGTCCTGGTCACCCTGTGGGGCTGTGGGGGCTATGGAGGTAACCCCCATGGAAATGCCAGTGCTCCAAGGGAACCAGCACTTTTCCAAGCCTCAACTTCTGTGTTCTTGAGGGAATTATCAAAGGAAGCACATCCAGAGGTCAGGCTGAGATCCCCAGAATGTCTCTCTGCAACACAGCCAGCGGGATCCCAGGACACGGGCTGAGGTGCTCAGGGGCTGCTGGAGACCATCAGGACTCCCTGGGAACATCTCAGGGCATCAGCTGGGGGCTCCAGCCCTCTCCAGAACACACTGTGCTCAATACCGGCAGAGGAAACCTCAAATCCCATTCCTGAGCCTTGAAAAGCTGGAACAAAGCCTGAGCGACTGTTTACTCGCGTCACCAAGGCCCTCGATGCCAAACCACTGACTGAACCTTCCTGTCAATCCGACACTTTTAGGGTAATTTAACTTAATAACACCTTTGTCTGCACAAGCGTTTGTATCTGAAGGGTTATTACCATCACAGTTATTTTAGGTGGGTTAATGGGATGGAGTAGATTTGAAATTGTCAGCGCAGCCACGCAGGCAGCTGCTGGCAGTGTTTACTTTTCCAATCCTTCCCTCGCTTTACAAAACTTCCTACCCTCACCTAGAAGTGTCGTCATAAATCATGAGCAATTTTCCCCCAGGTTCTCATGCATCATTAATTCTTTGTTTAGAAGGAAAAAACAAACTGTCCAGGTCTTAATTGCTACTTCTTTGAGCAGAGCTGGAGCTGGGTGCGGGGGCCTCTGGGGTCTGTCAGAGTTTTTGGACATATTTTAGTTGAAATTTAACTCAATGCATCATGGGGCTCACAGGAAAAGGGGAGGGGGAAAGAAGTCTTCTCTAAAGAAGAAATGAGAATTACTGTTAAGAAAAATTAAGATTTAGCCAAGGCAGTGGCAGAGCCCAAGTTCCCTCCTGCTCCTCAGCAGAGGGATTTTAGGAAAACCTGTGACTGCAGGTGTGGAGGGAGAAAGAACTTGGAACCCAGTGCCTAGCAGGGGGAGGGTTGCAGCCAGTGGTTCCCTGCAAGGGAGGGAAACTCAGCATTTGTTGGGATCATCCTTCATCCCTTCAAGCTGCTCCCCTGTTGCCAACAGTGCCAGCTCGGACCAGTGCCAAGGCTGGGGGATGCAGTGGCGGTCACCCCTGCGCAGCAGCTGGCACCTGTGCATGGCAACTGGCACCCCTGCTCAGCATCTGGTATGTCTGCACGGTGGCTGGCACCTGTGCATGGCATCTGGCACCTCTGCATAGCATCTGCCCCCCTGCACAGCACCTGACAGGATCCTGCAGCAGGCACAGAGGGACAGAGGAAGGGAAGGAGGGGCCTCTGCCCACCTTGCTCTGCAGCCCCTCTCCCCTTACCCAGAGAACCCCAGCTGGGCACTGCCTTGCTCCCAGCACAGCACACAGCCCACATCTCCAGCCTTTCCCCTGCCCTGTATTTTTTTTTGAAGTGAGAGTCATGTTAATGGCAGTGGGGAGGGCAGCAAGGGTTGTCCCGTGCCAGAGCTGGCACCATCCTGGTGCTGCCACGACCCCATCACTTTGGTGGGTCCCCTCAATGCCTCCCAGCCACCCCTCGGGCCAGGTGACCTTGAGGTGGCTTTGCTCTTTGGCTCAGCTGCAGTTGGAAGATTAATTTGCTCCTGTCGGGAATCTGATGATAAAATCCTTTCTAGACAGAATCCGGATAATGAACAGCTCCCTGGCTTCACGCTGGAAGAGGGAGTGTGGAGTTATTACCTGCATTAAAAAATCTCCAAGTCAACTAAATTACACCACAGACACCGAGAACCAGAATTCCTCTTCATTATAGCAGGGTGGAGCATCCAGCATCATCAATAACACTGTGCTAATTGCTGCTGGGCACAGAGCACAGGGGACTTTGCTGGGGGTGCTGACCTGGCACAAGAACCAGCTCTCGTGCTCACCCTCCTCCCCCTGTGTCCATCACTCCTCTTCTGAGGCCAAAGAGGGATTTGTTCTGTAGGAAACCACACTTCCAGTGCCCATCAAAACCCACTCTCCAAAGCATTGGGGGTTGCATGGCACTGCACCACACTCAGATGTGCAGTGCCAAAACCCAGGACACGGCCCCTTGCCTTGTGTCCCCGGAATGTCACCGACCAAGGACCGCTGCCCAGCACTCAGGGACAGCCACAGCTTTTTAGGTATAAACCCCATGTTTTAATCATCCAGGACAAAGAAAAGCCAGGCCAGGAGAACAGAACAGCTGCCATAAACAAGCTGTGGTGTGTCTCTGGCATTAGTCATACACGAAAGGGATGTGGGACATATATCTGGGCAGGATTCGGGATATCTGCTAATTAAAAAAGCCTCTGACTGCTGGAGAGTGTTAATTCACAGACAGCGTGGTCCCTCAGGCAGTGTTCAGGGCAAGAAAGGATTATTTACACCTCACAGAAGTTGTTCTTTTTGCAAAGGTTGTGCTTAATTGGAATTTTCAGAAGAATTTGTGAACAAGAAGGAATTGAGCCTCTGATGGAAAGTCTCTGGCTTTCCTCGTCCTGTTTACCTTTAGTTAAGGCTGGAGCATCTCTCCACAAGCACAGCCCACACTAACTTCCATTTCTCTCCCAGGTGTCACACAGCCCAAGCCTTCTGTCACCGCAACGTCACCGTGGTCCCTCCTGAGCTCCAAGTCAGACCACTTGGACCAGGTCAGTAAATTTTCATAGAACTCCTAAATGGTTTGGGTTGGAAGGAACCTTAAATACTATCTCGTTCCTCTCGTTTTTTCAAGGGGTTGTGTGAAGCAGGATCTCAGCACAGCCTGCTCTCCTTGATGGATTGTTTTCTGGGTGATAGGAGCCACGGCAAGAGATGCCTGCTGCTCCCCATCGCCTTCCCTTGCCCTGCCGTTCACCAGCAAGGGCTCTTGGTGCTGGCAGACACCTCCAGCATGAAGATGCTTCCTCACCTTCAAAAAACATCACTGCAGAATTTCCAGAAACAACGCGCGGGGCGAGCGGCGCCGGGGCGGCCGCTGGAGGTTCAGCCGTCAGCGCAGGACGGCTCTGACAGCACAGAATAAAGCAAATAGCAATTTCTCACTGAAGAGCTTGGCTGACACCTCCCGGACCTGTGAGCAGCAGGGACTCTCGGCACCACCGGCACAGCCCAGTTGTTTGCTGTTGCTGGGGTTGACACTGCTGATTAGAGGAGACAGGCGGCAGCGGATGCGGTGCGTGGAGCAGGAGCTCCGGCCGGCGGTGGGGGTGCCTCCCCCTGACCCCAAACCTGAGAGCTCCTGCCCTGCATCTGCAGCTAAATAAACCAAGTAAATCATCCTGGCAGATAGATAATTAAATAATTATCAGCCACTTAATAACAAGGAGTGGGTGTTCAGAATTAGCATATTAGACAGTGTCTTTAAGGGCTAATTGTTGCATTACATCAGAGTTACTCATTCATTATTCTTGTCATTTCGGGTGATAATTTGCACTTTAGGAGACAGAGACAATTTTAGCAGGCAATTAGAGAACATGTCAGGCTTGGCCTAGTGAGTTTACTGTCACAATTATTGCATTTTTTCCGGTGTCCCTCATTGCAGGAGTGTATTTAAGGGCAGTCTGATAATTTCATGGTGAGGCAAAACAGGCACCAGCACCCGGAGAGGCAGCAGGGATGGAACAAAACCCGATTTCACAGCGTTGGAGCCGGCACGGGCTGGTAGGGAGGGGGCTGTGGGCTTGCACAGGGAAAGAAACTAAAGAAAAGAGGGGATTCTACATTGCTGATGGAAACACTTTACCACCCCCTTGTTTGGGGTCCCTTTGGAACCAGTTGCACGTGGCCCCCGTTGCCACAGGTTTGTGTTCAAGAGCTGTTGGCTCTCTTCACCCAAGGCACCGATGGACATGACACCTACAGCCAAACACACGTCAGTAATTGGTGGATATGTGGGTTTATCCCAGTTTTTGGCACCTTGGTGACTTGGAGTGATCTCCAGTCAGTGCCTGGGGGCTGGGGTGGGCTCTGCTCAGATGGGTGGTGGGTGCTGAGACTGGCATCGCGTGGGTGGCACCTCCTGGGTTTGGGATCTCCCCAGCCAGTGAGACTGTGGTAACTGAGCTCAGAAACACGGGCCCTGAAACTTGGCTGCCAGTTTTACCTTTCAGTGCAGCCCTGGGAGACAGTGACGGACAGATCTGCTGCAAATGGGCTATGGGAGGGGACGGAGATGCCCAAATCCGTTATCACACTGTGGGAGGATGGAGATGCCCAAATCCACTATCCCATAGTGGGAGAGCAGAGCTACATAGAAACTCTCGTGGTCCTACCCTCTGAGAGGCAATATCAGCTTATGTCGGGGTCTAAAAAGCAATTCTAGCATTGCCATGGGAAAGGCCCTCCCCTGCAGCCCCCAAAGAGTGTCTGGAGGGGCCACTGGACCAGCACCTGCAGCAAACTCCAAGGAGAAACCTATTCCCAGGGAAATGGTGCATCTGCACATCAGACCGATGCAATCGTTTCCCTGCTTTATCAGTGAGATTAAACACAAGGACGTGCTCGGTGATGCTGCAGCGCAACCAAGCCTGAGAGCCATGAGGAGGTTTAAATATCCCTTAAACTACAATTGAAGGGAAAAACCGGATCAGCAGCAGCTGCACCTTGGGATACATGCATTATAAGGGTATATACAGTCAAATAGAGTTAATTAAGCTAAAACCACAGTAAATCTGCCAGACCCATATTAACACTATAGTCAAAATAGTGGAAAATATAGTATTTTCCCTAATAAATCCCGTTCTGTTACAGATTTATGTTGGCATCTGCATAGTTACCAGAGTTTTACAATAATCATTGATCAATCAAGTTTTATGACAAAACTATAATTTTTCTGTGTTTCTTTCTTACTTAGTTTCCTAGTTTGCCTTAATTCCCAGAATGCAATCCAGTAAATCTTTGGGGCTGAGATATTAAGTAGATAATAAGAATGCCATGTAAGATTGCTTATATTTAACTGTCCTTACAAATGATTTATAATTAGGGCCAAATCAAAGACAAAACATTATTAAGTCAAAACCCTCCATAAATTACTGGAGTTTGCTTATGCCTGTAGTATTTATTAGGGTTTGCTACAGTATTTTCTCTGGTGATATCCAAAGCTTTATATGTCATAAATGGGAAATATGGGTTGGTAAAACACACAGAAAACAGGAATGATCCCCAGTGACCCCCAGTGACAAACTCAGACTCTGCTACCACATCAAAAGCATTTTGCACTGAAAATATAATGGCACTGATAATCCAACTGTGCCAGATCCAAAGTGCATCTTTCTTCTGTGAATTAAGTCTTTGTTTATATGATTTTTTTAAGTTATCCTCTTTACAGGTGTAGCACAACCTGTAGCTGGACAGGAGGAGGGAAATGCTGGGTTTGTGTTCTGGCATCACACCGAGGGCTCCCTGTGGGAAAACCCACCAGGCTCATCCATGTCCTGGGAAGTAGGGCTGGCAGTGCCAAGGGAGGGCAGAGGGGCTTTGATATGTGGGGGTTTGCTCATCCCAGTTGGTTCCAGTGTGCCTGTATAAGCCTAAATCCTCCCAGTGGGACAGACTGGGATAGACTGGCAGGTGTGAAGCACAACCCTGTTCCCCTGGGAAGCAGCGAAGCTGGGCGGATTGACCCGGGAGTGGAGCTGGATCTCGAGCTCAGGGTTTGGGAACTGATCAGACATTTAATTTTCCACTGCACCCTGAGGGAATGACCTGGATCCTTGGGTTGAGCAGAGCCCAGGGCTCACAGCCCTGTGGGTGACAGGCAGTGGCATCGTGGGCAGCAGTGAAGGAGTCGATGGCATTGGAAGATGGAAATGAGATGTGGTGGCAGCTCTCAGCTCAGGGCTCGGCTGCTGGGGAGGCCGATGGGAGAGAGCAGAGTCAGGAGAGGAGTCTCCGTTCGTGTCATTAAAAACTCCTTCCTCGTCTTTCACAGCAAACAGTGAATAACAGAAATGAGACCTGTGGCCAATTTAAATGTCCGTTAAAACAGAGAAAAATAGAATAAAGCAACATAAATTAAATTAAAATAAATAAAATAAATTATGTAAAATAAAATATAAAATAAATTAAATAATAACAGCTAAGCAGGACAAAAGACAAGTGACTGCAGAAGCTGCACCAGTGCATGTTCTGATCACCCCAGCAGCTGCACAGTCCTCTGCCTCTCCACCTGCGATACTATCAGAGGCACTGATTTCATTGCAGGTTTGTTATCAGTCTCTCCCCATCCATCTCCCACGGATAATCCCTTTGCTCCGACATCAGGCAGTGCTGATCCCTGTCCTACCCTTGGCACAGTGAGCCTGGATGCTCTGAGAGCCACTGAGATTGTTTCAGACAAATCCCTCTCAGATACGAGCAGTGGCAGTGACTATGCAGGAATGTCTCCTCCCATCGAGGACGGGGCCCAAAGGGCCAGGATTTGGTCTGAAGGAATTTGTGTTCCTGAGAATAAACAATTTGTGCCTTGACCAATGGTTTTTCTGGGGTGATGTATCAATTACAGTGTATTTGGTTGGCACCACTGGCCCTGCCACACCCGGCTCCCAGGTGTTGCCAAGGTTGTGGGCGCTCAGAACAAGAATCTGAAATTAAACTGCTGTGCAAATGGGATGGGCTTAATTATTCACATTAAATTCCACTCACTTTAATGCTAAATAAAGTTTTCACTGGAGGAGGACATTTAACAAGGTTTAGCTAATTCACTACAAATTCACACCTTAAATTAATTCTAATTAAATTTCCTGAGCAACCCTGGAAAAGCAGGACCAAACCGTAGCAGCTACGCTTCTCTATATGAAATATGTGTTTTATTTGCTGGTCTCGGCCCCCCAGAGAGGGAGGAGCTGAAGCCCAGGGCAAGGTGTGTGCTCTCCCAGCAGAGCCCCTGGATGGGATGCTGCAGCCAAGGTGAGCACACCTGGATGCCTGCGTGGGATTCAGCACTCAAATACACCATAACCACAGGCAACACCTCATGCCCTGCATGGCTGAAAACTCCCCTTTCCCTGCTCCATGGTGTGTCATGTCCCATCCCACCATGACTGGGATCAGTCCCATCCCTGTGGGACCCTGAAGGAGCCCACGCTGTGCTGTTCCCTCGTGGCTGTGCTGCTCCGTGTCCTCGTCCCTTCAGTGGGCTCTGTGATGGCCACGTCTGGGGCAGCAGCTCTCTCCTGTTCCTTGCCCTTGTGTAGGGAGGAGCAGGGAGAGGAGCCTCCACTGCCACATAGACGGATGCAGATTACGCCATTAATTTTTTATGTGAATTCAAAAAATTCTGTGTTGACTTCATGACGCAAATGGGTATGAAAATTCTGGCGAGCGCGCTCATTGTTACAGAAATCAAATGGCTCAACAGCCACTAATGAGGCAGACAAGAAGCTTCACTCACCCTCTGAGGATTTGAAGGCAAGAAGAGAAGAAGGAGCGCGTTACATTATTCATGTGCCTTGTTTGAGTTTCAAATCATAGGAAGTCGCAGCAAAGGGGGATTTGGGATGTGCTGGTGACCTGCTCTGCATGCGGAGAGGGCAGGAAAAGTCCTGTCCCCTAATTGACAACTCATTGCAAACGCAGCTCCTGTCCAGTGCAAGGGGAGAGGGGGCTCCCCGGGACCCCTGCCCTGTGACATGTCTGGGGATGCCCCGGGGATGCCCCAGGATGGAGGAATGCACTGGCAGCACCCTCAGGCTCTGCTGCCTGTGATTGTCGGATGCTGCTGCCCAAACACAGGACCTGCCCTCGCTGTAAACTGTTTAAAACACACCATATTCTGCTGGAACAGGAGCAGAATCCTCTCAGAAGGAAAGAAAAAAAGGGAAAACAAGGGAGAACAATTGATCTGAGGAGGAGACACGCAGGCAAGTGCTCCACAAAGCAGGGATGAGGTGCACAGTGTAGCTGTTGACTGAGTACTCACAATTAATAAACAGATTCCCAGAGTCCTTCTGCATTTTGTAATTATTACTTACCCATAAAACCCTTCTCCCTCCTGCCAACATTATCTTAGCCAACTTTACGAGTGTTCACGAGGTTAATGCAGAGCTGTAAATCTGCGTCGGGTTGCAGGAGTGAGAAGAGAGGAAGTGTTCGTAAATCTGGTGGAATCGTTCCAGTTTGTTTATTTAATGAAATCTGGGTCCACGAGGAGGCAGCAGGTTGCTGCCCATGTGCCCACCCAGCCCTGCCTGGCAGTGGGGGGATGTTGGGGGCTGCTTGTCCTTCTGTCCCTCCGACAGAACCCGCTCTGCTCGTTGGCTTTACAGCATCGTTTGAGTCTGGATTCAATATTTTAAACTGTGCTCTCTGAGGTCATTGTCACCATCCAGGACCACTAACCAGTGGCACCAAGGTGCCTGTCTGTGCCACCTGCCTTCAGCAGCAATGCTGTGCCACAGACAGCGTTGGGAGCAGTTGGACCATGATTTACCACGGTCAACGCGGAGTTAAACTCCCCCCTCACCGCTCTCCAAGGTCAGGGTATATTTGCTTGATTTTACATTGCAATTTGAAATCCACAGCTACGAGGAAACATTTATTTTCTTGCCCTTCAATGATCAAACAAGTGGCGCCGAGGCATAAGGAAGCGGAGTTTCCATTAGGAGAACTGTTTTCTTTTTGCTGTAAAATATCAAATATTTTGACATTCCATCAGACTTTCCTTTGTATCAAAGCTGCAATGGCAGAACAATCTCAAGGCGTTTAGACTTCAGAGGTTTGTGCATTTCTGAGCACCCCCCTCCTTTACAAGGGGACACTTCTGAAGGGACGTGTGATTTCCCTCTCAAAGACCAAAGAAAAGGTAATAAAAACAAGAGCCCTGTGAGGGCTCAGGGGAAGCGGCAGGCAGGCAGTCAGGGGTCTGTGCCAATTCCCCTCCCAGGAGCCTCTGGCTCTCTGGAGCACGGTGCTGGCAGGCAGGTGAGCTCCTGTCCACCCTCCTCCCTTGGACAGATGGAGGGATGAACATTGGGCATCATCATCCTCATCAGCCACACTGTGTTCACAGGGTAGAAGAATGAGGGTGTCACTGACAGATAAGACCCATCACACCATTCTAAACTGTCTGGAGAGGGAAACCAGCTGCTTCCCCTGAGGCAAAGCTCCTGTCCCGGTCCTGTCCCAGCGTGGTGGGGTAGAAATACTTTTCCATACAGTCACAGAATCACTGAGGTTGGAAAAGACCTTCAAGATCATCATGTCCAACCAATATCCCCATGTTCATTAAACTGTATTGTGAAGGGCCAAGACTACTCACTATTCAAACACTGCCAAGGATGGTGACGCCACCACTTCCCTGGGGAGTCTGTTTGTGGGGTATCAGGGAAAAGTCACCTCCAAATGCTGGTGAGGGCACCCTGGGAGGGCCCTATGTCTTCCTACTGCCCCAAGGTGGGTCCTCTCACAGTGTGGAGGGCAGTCACAGGGCTGTGTGACTGACATCATTCCTTCTCTCTGTTTTAATCAAGAAATGTCTGCCATATTCAGACTTTCAGGAATAAGCTACACTGTGCCAGCCCTTTTGAGTGAAGAAGGAGACCCCCTACTCACAGGTGCTGTGCCTTCCTGGTGGCCACATGGGGACTGGAGGAAGCCCCCAGCACATTTGCAGCACTTGTGAGCAGCCACACCTGGCAGGGCACATCCCGAGGGGAATTGGGCCAGGGATGAACCAGCGGGTACAGTCTGAGGGGTCAGAGGAGCCCATTCCCATGGGTGACCACACTGCCATCCCAGCTCCACCACATGGACTGGGAGCAAAGCACAAGTGAATTCTGGAGCCCCTCCAGGCACAACTCATGTGATGGTCTCATGTAAATGACTTCCCAGAGCAAAACTGCTTTGAAGTTGCTGTTTATCTCACTCTGATAACAATCTGCTTCATGTCTTGTGTCAAAGTAATTAGAGTGTAATTATTTTATTTTTTTTTAAGAACAGGTACTTAATTGCTGCAGGAATGCAGAGGAGCTGGGGGAATCCTGCTGTTGCACTTCCCCACCCTCCCTTCCTCCTCTCTGCCTCCTCTCTCAGCCTCCTCTCCTTCCCAGCTCCCTCCTGATCCCCCCCCCCCACCTGTTCTCTGACTGTTTGGACTCCTTTTCTCTCGCCTGTTTGTGCCTGTGTTCAGTTTCTCCTTTTCTGTTTGTTTTCTCTAGACATCAATTTTTCATGCTAGAGAGTCGAGAAAAATTAATTAATGATTCATTGGAACACTGTGGCTATAATACATAATGAGAGGATGGCTCATAACCTGTTGCAGAGGCAGTTATCAGTAATTTCATAATAAGTAAGAGATGTTTTTAGCACATTTCAAAAGCCCTCATAGAATCAAGGAGATGGGTGAATTTATTTCCCTCAAAAACTTGGGGACACACCTTGGTGGCACAAGCAACATTTCCTAGCTCCTCCATGGTCCTACTGTGGACCAAGAACCAGGGTGGATCCCATCCTGGAGACCCTCTTGCTTCAGTCACAAGGGAAAAGTCTTCCTTTTACTGCCTTTCCAATCCTTCCTCAGGGGAGCTCCAGGATGGAACTGCCTCATGAAAGCCCAGTTTGCGATATGGTTTCTACCTGGCATGACACTGCCAGGTTGGTGTTATTTCAACATGAGAGTGAGAATTACCATAAATAATGTGACACACATTGAAGTTAGTTTATCATTGAATCATGAAATCACCGACTGGCTTGTGTTGGAAGAGACTTTAAAGCCCATCTCCTTCCAACCCCCTGCCATGGGCAGGGACACCTTCCACTAGACCAGGTTGCTCCAAGCCCTGTCCAGCCTGCCCTGGAACACTTCCAGGGATGGGGCAGCCACAGCTTCTCTGGGCAACCTGTGCCAGGGCCTCAACACCCTCACAGAGAATTTCTTCACAATATCCCACCTAACCCTGCCCTCTGGCAGTGGGAAGCCATTCCCCCTTGTTCTGTCCCTCCAGACCCTTGTAAATAGTCTCTCTCCACCTTTATTGTAGGCTCCCTCCAGGTACTGGAAGGCCACAATTAGGTCACTCCAAAACCTTTTCTTCTCCAGATGGTCCTGGGAATCTTGGAGGGATGCCAGTCTGGGGCTGTCGCCTTCCTCCTCCCTGCACTGGAGCATCAGAATTCACCCCAACAGCAGCAAACATGGACCCAGTGGGGAAGCCCTCCCTCTTTCCCTGCCACTGCAACAGCTGAACTCCTTCACTCCCACATCTTCCCCACCGGAGCTGATAAGAGTTTTCCCTCTCCTTTTTTTCCCCTTTTATTTTTATTTTTAGTACCACAGGGTGTTAAAACCAGCCTTCCTATTAGGGGCTAGACATATTCAGAGCCTTAATGATAGATTAAATACCAAATACCTTAACATTTGAAAAATGACATTTATTATACAGAGTTGTAAATAGAGGAAAAAATGACAATAGAACACAGTGTAGATCTTACATAAACTGCACCAGCTCTGTGTAATGACTATGATAATGTCAGTGCTAACAAGCAGATAATTGGCATCACTGAGATAATTTTTGGCACCTTATGCAGAGGGGAAACTGCTCTGCATAATTATTTTACCTAGGAATATTCTTCATTTAACAGGTCCATTTGCATAACGCTCGGAACTTTTTAAGCTATAAAGGGTGTTTAATATGTTGATTTGTTTTATACACAAAACAATTGTTTATTCATGAGAACTGGCACCTTGAGGACTTTTGTAATGAGGCCACAGTGACCCAGTTGGAAGCAGCAGCCTTTTATTGAATTTATGGGTCCAGGTGGAGGCAGGATTATCCGACCCCTCACAAACACCTCACAGGCTTTTATAGACGCTGTAAAACCGAGTCACTCTCTGTAGTAAAACTTTATTTCTTTAGCTCTTACAAAGTTGATCACTCCAGCGTTTCATCGCCGGTGCAGGCACTGCTCAGGGACTGGTGTCCCTGTGTCCCCGGGATGGTGGCACAGGAGTCCTGGCCTCTCCAGATGTGACACACAACCAGGGTGAATCCTCCCCAGGCTCCCAAAGCCCAGCAAACTGCACACATCGCTGCCTGCAATTAGGCAGGGGAGCGTGATAAAACACAGGATGTGAAGCATCTGAGAGCTTCTGCAGGAATTGTGCTGGGATCGGTGTGTAACGGGTCAGGATTGGCAGAGCAGAGCTCAGAGCTTTTCTCAGCCCAAGCACAGTCTTGACAGGTCAGGCTGATGAGCATTCTCGGTGTCAGCAAATGGCCCTGCAAGCCCGTGCCAAGCTGTCTGGAAACGTAAAAGCTGTTGGACACCAGCCTTGGACTCCCACAGCAGGCAGATCCCTGGCCAAGGTCCAGGTGTGCGGTGCTGTTTGGGCTCCAAGGCTCTGAGCAACCCACATCCGTCTGCCTGCGCTGCCCTGACTGGAGGGAAACTCACACCGTCCTTGCCAGATCTGCACTGTAGATCAGAGCAGTGTTTGTCCCATTCCAAGAACGTTTCCAAAGCAGGAATGGTCTCTGGCTTTCACTGGGTATTCTGTTCACAAACCTCAGCATGTTCATCCCCCAGCCACCCCCAATGGGATTCACAGAGCTCTGGGCTTTAGAGTCTGCCATGGAAAACTTAAAATTCCCCACAGGTTACACCGATGCTTGCTTGGCTTCTCCAGCTCTGTTTCTGTGTCTTCTGGCGAACAATTCACGTCGTTAGAAAGCACCAGCCTCTCTCTGACAAAAATCCCACAAAGGACTCGTGGTGTCTTGAGAGAACACCAAACACTGCTGAGATTTGCAGTGGTGACTTTCATGGATGAGCTCAGTGTCCACAGGGAGGGCTGGGGTCTACGCAGCACAAATCTGTCCCAAGGCTGGAGTCTGGCACACGGCAGTCACCTGGGCTAAAAGTTATTCTCTGAACCTGCAGACATCAATTTCTCTGTGAAAAGGCCAGCAGTGTAACTCATTCATTAAGCTTGTCCAGGTGTGTGCAGGTACATGCCCATGTGCACACTTGTCTCTGCCCTGCTGCAAAATCAGGGGCCTGCAACTTTCAGCTCAGCCACGTGTTTTAAGGTTAAACTCCATTTTTTCCCAAACAAGGCTGCTGGCTTCAGTGAAAGGAGGTCTGTAACATGTTTGCCTGTGAGATGTCTAACTTCTGTGTTTTGATGATGTTTCCCTAACCTTCATTCTGGCATATCTGCTGGAAGGAATAGCCTGTACCAGGGCAAGGGATGCAGAGTCAATACACGCTCAGGCTTTCAAGGCCATCTCACTGGTCTCTAATGCTCTAGCAAAATGGTTCATTCTCTGCTGGTTTGTAAACTGCAGCCTGTCAGCTTCCAGCTCCCACCTGGAGCTCCTGGAGCCACCCTCGCCCTCACCGGCACAGTGGCCACAGACATGTGCCAGCACAAACCATGGGCGTTTACAATGGATTCAACCCATCTGCTGAGTTAAAAAATCCTACACACCTGCCTTAAATCACCATCCTCTCCCTCTCAGAGAGAGGAGTCCAAGCTTCCCAGGGATCAGCAGGTGATGGCTGGAAGCTGCTGTGCTCTCACCCACTGAAGGGCCATAATTACGGCCTCCTGGTCCGCCCACAAGTTCTGCACCACTTTTTTTATGACTCCGACAGACCATCTGTCTCAGAGACTGAGACCACACTCACTCCTGTTGGGTTTTTCTCCTTTCCAATTCCCAAGTCAGCTCCAGTTCAGTGGGTAGATTTATTACTCCTCCTCTGTGCTCCTTGGCTCTGTGCCACGGTGGGGGAAACAGCAGCTCAGGCAATATTCTAATGGCAAGGAACCACGATCCTGTGCTGGCAGCCACTGGTATCATGTCCCAGCTGTGGTCCCTGCTGGGACAGGGCTCAGCACCCCAGCGAGGGCACTGCAGCCACCTGTGATGCTCCTCAGCTTGCATCGGGAGCTTTGGTGTTACAGATGTTGATCAGAGTCAAATCTCTGCCCCCTACCATTGTGAATCTCTCAGGGGGTGTCACAGCTGTGTCAAAAAACAGGGAGGAGGGCTTCAAATTCCCCTTCCTCCTCTGAGGATGACGTTGAAACAGTGTGTGTGAGAGGGGTGAAACTGAAACTCATTCCAGAGCCGTGGTGGAGGGGACACAGGCCCCTGGCCAGGGGCTGTGTGTGTCTGCTGGGTGTGCCCTGCCAGGTCCATGGCAGTGCCCTGAGCTGTGGCAGCACGATGAGAGACACAGTCTCCTGGTATGACATCATGAATGCTGCATGGTTTCCTAGTCCCCATCCCCAGCTCCAGAAGGGCAGATGGAAGTTCTTGGCACTGGTAAGGGATGGAGCTCATGGACAGATAGCAGAAAGCCTGGGGAGTTTCAGCTGGATTAGGAGAGGGAAGAGGGGCAAACTTTGCAAAATCCTACACACATGGCAACTGTGCTTGCCATGGCATGGGAATCTGGACTGGGCAGGGGTCCATGGTCCTTGCCATGGAGGGGTAATCGTGGGCTCTGGCTGTTTTCTTTGTCCAGCTGATGGAGCCCATCTCGATTCAAGATGCTGAGGACATTATTGATCTAAACAAGTTGTCAGTGAAGGAAAAGTTGTAATTGCTGCTGTAGTTGCGTTGTAACACACCAGCCCCGAAGGGAAATTAAAGTTTGGAGCTAATAGGGTTGTATGATCCTTCAACCTTTGATGTATTGAATCTTGAGCAGTCCCTGGAATACTGATTCGATGCACAAAGGATCATTTTTAACAGCAGCTGCACCTCCAGGTCCTCCGATTCAATTCTCCATTCAATCCCACCGTGAGGCAAGAGAACGGCTCCTGGAGCACCAGGCAACATCCTCCCCCCTCTGCCCTGGGGCCTCTTCCTTCAGCTCCCCAGTTTATGTGAATCCCTGGCTCTTGTTGTAGGAATAAAACTGGCAGGAATGATTGTATTGCCAAAGGGGGGGGGGGAGGAAGATTTTATTCTGGGATTCCTCGGATTCCTGCTTGTGCCTGCTGCTGCACCTCCATCCAGGGAATCTATGTTCTGCAGCAGGAGCACCAGTTCCCAAACGCAGTGAGTGCTCACTGAAGGTGTAAGTCTCAGTGTCCTGCCCAGCCAGGACTTCCTTGAAAAAGGAATTACAGATGTTTCTGAGCAGCACTGCAGCTCCCCATTAATCACCTGCAATTAGAAAACAAGGATCTGCCAAACAGTTGCTCCCCGAAGGTGCCTAATCAGGGAAGTTAATAGTCCTTGGGTTGTGTTTTGGGAAGTGTCTGGGGCTGTAAGCCGAGGGCTGGGCTGTGCATTCCCAGCGTGTCCCGGAGCAGAGGACAGGGCTGTGTCCTCCCAAACTGCCTCTGACCCCTCCACCTTCGCACTGAGCCCCTGCTTCCTCATCACGTCCCGCTCCTGCAGCCAGCTCGGTGCCGGATCCTACCGCGCCTTCACACAGACACTGATTCTGTGTTACGAAGACACTCTCTCTAATTGCTTCAGTTAATTAGCACTTCACAGCCGCCGCAGATTCCACAGAAGGAGCAGCCCACGAGGATGTGTTGCTGTTCCTGCTCACCACCACTATGGCAGAGGAGACTCCCAATCCACTGCCCTGTCCATGCCACCGCAGAGGGGACTCCTGCTCCACCACAGTGTCCCTGCCATGGCAGAAAGGACCCCTGTGTTGCCACTGCTGTGCCGTGGCAGAGGGGATCCCTGCCGTGGCAGAGGGGGTCCCCACTCCTGTGCCATGTTCCCACTGTTGCAGAGGATACACCCACTCCACCACTGCCCAGCAGGTCATGGATGCGCCCCAGCTCCTAAATCCCTGCTGTGGCCAGCAGGCAATTTAGACCTGAGTGCAGCAACTAATTAAATCAATATGAGCTAATGAACAGCAATTAGAGGTCCAGCTAGGCACATCTTCTCTGGTAAATACTGCTTCTCTCCCAACGGGAAGCTCTTTTTTAATAATCTGTTTGTGTTTCATTTCCAGGAGCTGTAATTCCCCAATGAAGCAATTTGGGAAAGTGATTTGTTTGTCTGTATAATTGCCAAAGCACTTCGTTAGGCTTGTTTGTTTTTCCTTGCTCCTGCTGCTCCCCGAAAGAGACAGTGCAGGCACGGTGACGGGAATCTTGCTTCTCTCTGAGTGTTCTACGTTGTGTGGCTGGGATGAGGGGGTCCCCTGTGCTCTGGAGAGAAGGAACAAAAAGGAAGGAAAAAAGGAAGAAAGGAAAAGGAAGGAAAAAAGGAAGGAAGGAAAAAGAAGGAAAAGGAAGGGGGGGGGGGGAAAGGAGGTAGGAAGGAAGGAGGGAAAGAGGGAGGGAAGTAAGGCCTTTTCCTTGTCCAGATCCCAGGGCTCCACCTCTTCTAGAACAGCCCTTTCATTTCTGGCTCACAGCAGCAGTTCTGCAGCCGTTCCCCTTCCCAACACCCTCATTTTGGCTGAGCTGCCCTGTCCTGTCTCAGCCCAGCCAGGATCTCCTTATGGGGAAGTTTTTCCAGCACCTTATCCCTGCCCATCCCTGATCCCGCAGTTCTGCTCTGTCTGTTCTCCATGGGGATCGGGACAGCACACACTGTGCTGGGCCAGGCTCAGTGCTGGGTGCTGGGGCATTTCCAGTGCGATTTTCTCCTGCATTCCCTGCATTCCCTGACCTGCTGCTTCATCTTCAGCCCCCACTCATTGTGCAGAAGTTTTTCATTAGCTGTCCACAGTTACAGCCAGGGCTCTTTCCTGACTGCCTGTATCTCCTTTTCAGCTCCCATAAACCTTCCCTTCGGCATTACAGCGACACGGCCAGGAGTGGCCTTGACTGCCCACATGCAGTTCCGTGGTTCTTTTCAGAGTCTCTCCAAATAAGATGAAGTCAACATTCCCCACTGCAATTTAACAACCCCCCCACACCCCAGCCCCAGAAAGCCAAACCTTCCTCACAGCTCAGGCCTTGCTGTTCAGTGCTTGTGTGGTTTTTGTTCCTGAGCTCGGAGCTCATCTCATCATGATACTTGTGGCTGATTCCCTGCTTTGGCTTATTAAATGGGATGGGAACAGGACAGGAATAATAGGTAGGATTGGATGGGTGCTCTCACCACACACACATCACTCGGCAGGAGGAGAATGAGCTCAGGGAACGGTGTCTCCGGTGCTGTGGCATGACAGGGAGGAGCGCACCAAATACACAGATTACTTTGTTTTGAAATTCCCTCAGAAAGTGGAGGAATCCTGATTGTTCCTCTGCTTTCAGCAATGGAGTTTGCTCTATGTCTGCAGGGCACATGTCCTGTGCAAGTGTTGGGGGAGTCAGGAAACCCATCCAGTGGCTGCTGCAGGGGCTGCTCAGGGAGGAAGTCAGCAGGTTTCCTGGAGCTGCCACTTCTCCTGGTGACATTCCCCAGGGTTAAGGAAGCAGCTGCAGCCTCAGGAGCCTCTCACACCCCACCTTGGTTCATAAGACCACCAAGAAGCAAAGCCCGCTCTGATTTTGTCCCAAATCTGTGCCTGGGGGTTTTGTCTTGACCAGAAATTTTGGGAAGGGCACACACGGCTCCAGCATGATAACGGCTCCTGCAACTCGCCCTGCAGACGCTCCCTGCCATTCAGTCTTATGAAATTACAATAACCTTTCAAATTAAACCCTGTGCCTTGTTTATTAGCAGTTAAATGCTTCCCTGAGCCTCTGAGCTACAGCGGGATGCAGGACACTGGGAACACACTCCTATAATTGTATATCTATTGCTTGTTTAGCGGGCAGCAATTAGACTGCAAACGGGTTATGGGCTGGCACGGATTAAATATGACTTTCCACACTTCCTGCAGGGATTAGTTATTGTTTAATTCAGCTGCGCTCAAGCTCCATCTACATCAGGCAATGGGGGCCCCGGCAGCCCCATGCTACATCACAGAAGTTAGAGGAGGAGGAGAATGGGGATAGTGCTGTGGTCTTCCCATGCACTGGAATGTCCGTCCAGGTCACCAGAACAAGGGGAGGAGGAGGAGGATGGGGATGGTGCCGAGGTCTCCCTGTGCACCAGACTGTAATGCAGCTCAAGCCCCAGATAGCCACAGGGCAAGGTGCCAGCAGATGTCCCCCTCCCTTTGCAGAGGAGAACCCTTGACTGCCCATCCCGGCGTGCACAGGGAAGCACAGAAACCCCCGAGCCAGGGGCTGGGGACAGAGCAAGCCCCTCAAGAGCCCCCAGGCTCTGTCCTGGCACCTGCAGGATGGAAAATATTTGGTGCTGCCAAAACCAGAGCGTGTGGTTTCCCTCTCTGTCCCTCCACACTGAGCTGCCTCCTCCAGGGTGAACACTCCACTGTCTCTGTTTCTCATCTCACACCCTGCAGCTCACGGTGTTTTCCTCACAGCTTCGAGCAGAGACAGACATATTTTGACAAACGGAGATTATCTGAAATCATCTCTCTCAGAGCGAGTGGTTGGTGTATGGAACTTAATTATAAATTAATTAATAGCAGTAAATTTACAACCCAAGCTAAAGGGAGAAAGGGGTAGGAGAGATGATTTGCAAGTGAAGGCAGCGTGCCTGGAACACATAAAGCCAAAATAAGAATCGTTCTCCCAGAGGAGCTCCCTCAGTGCCGGGGCAGTGGGATCACCGGCGGCAAACCACGGTGTGGAGCCAGAGCCCTCACCAGCCCCGCAGTGCCAGACCGACCCCGGGCTCAGCCTCAGCTCTTCAGTCCCAGTTCCATCTGACACAGCCGTGACTCCCAGGGCACCCTCAGCTCAGGGCACACGGCTTCCCAATGACCAAATTGTGGTTTCTGAAATATCAAATTACAGCCTCTTTCAGTCTCTCCAGTTTCAGTTCTGGAGCGAGGAGCTGGGTGACAGCAAGGGCTTAGGTAGAAACTAAAGGAGCAAGTGATAATAATTTATTTATTATTGTTATGCATCAGCCCAGAGAGACGGGCGTTTTCTTTGGCCATGTCTCTGGCTCTGTGGTTCGTTGCTTCGCGGCCCCTGAACATCCCTTTCCACAGCTGACCTGGTGGGAGCAGCACCGGCAGATCCAGCACCCACCAGCCCTGAGCTCTCTCGGTGAGAGGGGGAAGCGCAATGCAAGATGCCACCTGTTATTGCAGCAGGGAGAGCTGCCGGCGTGCCTGCCCTCGGCAAACAGGGAATAATTCCCGATCGATGCATCCCACCCACGTGTTTTAAAAGCAGTCGCTTTCTTGTCAAAACTTCCACAGCAGCTGTGTGGCAAAGACTTTTGCTTACAAAACAGCATTGGGATTTCTCCAGGGAGGCAATGGATTCGGAATTTGTAAAGCTGCTTTCACCAGCACTCCAGCCTGAAAGAGCAGTTGAGATAAACATTTGCATTTTTATTTTGTTGCTGCAGTTCCTAAATGGAGCCTCACCAGCACAGGGATGGCCCCTGTGTGTACCTGGTGGCATAATTTGTAAATGCAGGATTTCAAGCCATGTCCAAAGAAGTTGTTGACATCAGTGGGGCTGAGCTAATGGACTTTGGTAGGAATTTTTAATTGAAATTCCATTAGGATAAATAAATTAGGATTTACAGTTGCACTCATGATCTTAAGAGTCTTTTCCAACCTGACATATTCTGTAATTCTGTATTTGTGCTTGGCAGAACGATGTCAGCAGCAGCATTTCCATCTGGTCCACATTGATATCAGCCCCTTGGTGCAATGGTCAGAGAAGCAGCAGCTTGGGAAGGTCCTGCTCTTGTGCTCATGTTCTGATGGCTGTGCTGGGCAGACCCTGAAAACACTGTCCAGAGTCACAAACTGGTTTTTCCACCACAGCCATCAGGGCTCAGGGCTGCACTGAGGGGGGAGCAGGAGCTGCATCCCACCAGTGTGTTCATGGCCCAGGCAGGGAACCTCCACACTTGGGCTGTCAGTGCTTCTGGCTTGTTCCCAGTGGACTGAGCTCTCTGCTGGAAGCAGGGACAGCGTGGTGGCACTGACTGTGTCCCCAGTCCCACTCAGCTCCATCACCCGAGGGAGATCCAGGGCACTGGGTCCAGCTCCTGCCCCAGCACTGGTGGCTGGGTCCCACTGGCCAACAGGAGTTCGGGGAGTTATCAAGAGAAACCAGCAAACCCCTCCAATGCCAGATGTTTCCTGCAAAAGCGCCTTTACATCCACATCAAAACACCCCATGGGACTGCCTCAGCTTGATGAGTTTTTCAATGAAATAATCCAAGACCAAAACTGATCCGTTTTGACTTTCTTCACTCTCTTAAACATTTCAAAGATAGTGATGAATCACGGGATATTTCTTTATTTCCTCTGGTTTATTATAATGCTTTAACAGCTGTCAGATTGTGTCATTCTAATAAGGTTGTTTCAGTGTTTATGAATTGGAACATTTCTCCAGAATTTCCATTCTGAGAAATACAGATTTCCGTCTCTGCGAGCTCACTCCAGGGGAGAGATAAAAGATTTCCAATATTGAACCCCCTCCTGGGAAAGTACCTTGTTTTCCAAACAGGTCAAAGTCAACATGAAGCTGAAGTGCTGCCAATTTCACCTCAGAAGTCACCCCTTCGATTTACTGAATGTCTGTTTTGTGTTGTGAGTCTCACAGTTGAGAGTCTGTCACCACACAAGACAAACCTGCCCTGAAGGTAAAACCCATCCCCAAATTAACTCCTCCATGAGCATGTCTTTCAAATTGTGATATCTATTCCTAAATGCAAAGGGAACAGAAATCTCCAGAAAGTTTTTCAATTCTGAACTCCTCACCTTTGCTGGAGATAACGCCTGAGTTTTGACGACTTTTAAAAATTCTTGTTGCAATTCTTTTTTTTTTTTTTTAGTTATGGAACATCATAAATTAGCTGTCACTGTTTTTTAAAGGTTACTGAATGTGTAAAATAATGTTTGCCAGATTCTAGAGTGCAGCAGTTTATGCAATTATGAAATAGCACATCAAAACCAGCCAGCCCTTCCCTCACGCCTGCATAATTCATCGCTCATGGGTGAGACCTCTCCTATCTGCAGACAACACAAAATTAAGTCTACATTCTATTCTTTAATTAAAAATTTAAAAGTTTAAAGGAAGAGAGTTTGTAAACTGTACAATCATTAAAAAACTGGAGACAGGGTGTTAAAAAATGCAAGCTAGTGACAGAAATAAAACAAAGCACGCATTGGAAACCAAGTCAGAACAGGCAAGCGCTGGGATGGTCTGTTCTGGATGTATATGGGCAGGTGTGGTGGGGTATTTATACAGATATAGGTACTTTTACATGTACACATGCAGGTCTGTGTTCATCTGTGTACATATTTATTTATATATGCAGCTGCAACATGAAGGAATTGCAGCTTTGGGTGCCTCAAATTGGCATCAACACAGCTGGTCATGACACAGCCCTTGTCACGTAGCTCGAAACCAACCACGGCTTCTCAGTCCCCCAACAGATTTTGGATCAAGAAAACAGATAGCATGGGTAAACCCCTGTGCCAAGGATCAGCCCTCCCTGGCAGTAGGGACTGTGGGCCAGTGCCCACATTGATGCTGCAAGAGATGGAGCAGCCACTGGTCCATCTGCCCACCTGGGCATTCTGGGGAAGGGATGGCAGTGCCAGAGAGATGGAGCATGGGACAGGGACAAGGGGAGATGCCCAGGAGAGTCTCGTGGTTGCTGACAGCAATGAGGAGAAACTGCTGAGACAAACCCACAGAGCAAATGCAGGTGGTAACCAACACTCATAATATGCTTTATGTGAAAACACACCCGTAAATCAGGCTGAAATATTGGAATCCTGGAATGGAGGCAGCTGAACCGTGCTGGTTGCCCGAGTTGTGCCCTGCAGTGAGAAATCACCTGCTCCCCCCCTGCTCCTCCACCCCAAGGGTCTCCCCTCAGCACCCAGGATGGCTCCCAAAGACACTGAGCAGCAAAGGTGGCACTGAAGGAATGAGCAAGGCCATAGTGGAGGAGGCCAAGTCAGAAATGCAGGCCCCGCTGCCTAATGGGACTTATCAATTATTATCTCAGCCCATATTTCTTTGAGGGGTGATTGTTTCACAGAGCCTGACATCTCATATAGCTTTAAATTACTCACAACCGGGACGCCTTACAAGATAGCAGTAAAATCAGGAGAGGATTGGGCAATGTAATTATAGTATGGAAATGATGTTGATCGCTCAAGCAGGAACAGACCTTGAATCGACGTTGATGCCTCCCTGCACTGGTGGAACCCGGCGAGCAGGGCGGCCACAGCACCTCGTTAGGCGGCTGCAAATGAGGCCACGGTGATGGCCAGGCCACGGTGATGGCCACAGCACACTGGGGGAGAGAGTGGGGGCTGTGTGGGGCCGGAGCACAGCGGGATCAGAGCAGGACCCGATCCCTCGGCAGGAGGCTAAAGTGGAGTGAGGCCACAATGCTCTGGCGCTGGGCTCTCGCTGTGTGGATGTGACTCCCTCTAGGCTGAGAATTAGGAGGTGTCCTGCCTCGGTGAGACCCTCAGAGATGCTGCTCAGAGCCTTTGCCAAGGGGCAGTTTCCCTGGGAAAGCAGTAAACAAAGATTATTGTTGTTTAGTTTTTTTTATAAAAAGGATTTTCTAGAAAATAATTCAGCAGTGGACCACTACTGAGAGTATGGGAAGAATTTAAAAAAAGAGTGAAAATCTGTTTTCATGGACATTTTCAGTAGTTACAGCACACCCTCCTCATGCAGAGCTGACCCCCTCGCTGCTCTGCACAGCACTGGTGGTGTTGGAGGCACTATGGAAGTTGACAAGATAGAACAAACTGGGCAGAGAGCAGCCTCAGGGAGCTGGACTTCAGCAGAAGGGAAGAGAGAACTGTTTCAGTTTTTTCCCTATTTATTCCTTGGTGTGGATGGGAGCTGTTGTCATGGCCATGATGTGCTGGGTGAGGCACAGGCACAGGGATTGGGAATTGCATGCAGCAGGAAACTCTGGCTCTGCTGGGGCACTGCTCTGAGGGGATTCTGCACTCCTTGCACAAATATCGCATTTAGCCTTTGACCAAAGTTCAAATGTTCCAGGAAAAAACACCTGAGATGCAAAACTGATTTAAAAACCTTCTAAATCTGGTCCCATCTAACAGAAATTATGTGACCATTGTACCTTAACGTTGTGATGGACACACACTTCACAGGCAGCCCCTGCCACACTGCCTCTGGAATATGGGGCTGAGAGAGAAACGAGCAATTAAGCAGTACCTTTAAAAAGGCCAGAATTCTTTCTTGGGTTTCTGGCATGCTATAAGCAGGAATGATCCAAAATTGGTGTTTCCATTCCATGCAGAACTGTGAGGGTTTGAAACTTTTGCTCTTAATTGGCATTAGGTTTTCCAAATTTTATGGTCACCCACCAGTGGGCACCACCTTGGGACTGGGAAAGAGCAGGTGCAGGACCCTCACTCAGCAGGAACCGCTGGTGGTCCAGGTCAGCTGGACACACAGGCAGGTGCTGAGTTTACCAAGTCGGGAATGGAGCAAGATTTGAGAATTAAGGCAGTCAAGGCTTGCAGATTTTTGTTCCTTTTGTCCTTCCCTCTCCAGCATTACTACTCCCCCATCTCCCTTCTGCTTGAGACTGGTGCTTTATGGCTGCTGATGAAAGTGCCTTCACCTGAGACAACACTCCTCATTACCATTCACCTGCTTTGGAGGCAGAACAAGCTCCACAATAAGGAACTCCAGCTACCTGTCAGGAGATCACAGGTAGAGGATGAAATACTCCCTTGGGATCCTGCACACATTGCTCCAATCTCCCTGTGACCCCCAGGAGTGCTGCCAGTGCCGCAGGGAGTGACCTGCCAGCCCCAGTACCTGGTACCAGTATCAGTATTTTCTGAGATGCCTCTGGGAACAGGAGGACGACAGAAGCCTGGCTGGATATTTGCTGGTGACAACCACTGAGTCTGTAGGAGAGAAAATGAATGTCCCTGGGGACAGTCACACAGCAGTGCCTTCGCCTTCAAAGGCAGAGCCCGGTGGGAGGGCTGGGCAGGGAGCAGTAGCCCATGGGCACAGCTGACAGGGCTATCAATTTGATGTTTTTAAATGCCGGAACAGGAATGCTGTTTCCAGAGGAGATGAACAGGAAAGGCAGAAATCATGACTTGCCTTTTTTTTTTTTTTTTTTAATTAAAAGCCCTGCTTTCTCCCACTCCTTAAAGGTGATGCTCTGTCAGGCTTAACAAGCCGCTGTCAGTCCGTCCCCAGCCTGGTTCTGAGAGGAGCAGAGGCAGCGGGAGCCGGGCCAGGCACCGGCCCGAGCACACACGGCTCGGGCACACTCGGGCACCCACGCCCGCCGGCTCCTCCGGCCCCAAACCGGGCTCCACGTCCCGGCAAAGCGGTGCCGAGGGGGGACTGGCTCCCTGCGCTCTCTCCTCCAGCATCCCTCCTCCAGCAGCAGAGCCCAGGGGTGGCTGCATAAGTGGAGGGAGCGGGGTGAGCCCCCACCACTGCGCATCTCCAGTCCCGCACAGCCCCTGCGCAGCCCCTCCGGGCCCTGCAGAGGCAAATACCGGGACCCTCCGGCTCCAGCTGCCCCCGGCTGAGCCCGGGAGCGGGAGCTCTACTCGGAGCAGGGCTCGCCGCGGTAACACCCTGGCTCTGTGAGTGCTGAAATGATCCTAGATAATGAGGTTAATTAATATGTTCCTCTAAGCCCAGAGGCGCTGGGGAAGACCGGGATCAGCCTGTCCCCAGTGGCTGTGAGACGTGCGCCGGGAGCAGGGATTGTCCAAAGGTTACACGGTGCAGGTGTGCTCCGGGCCATGCCAGGAGAGTGTAAATCATTGTTTATAAAAAGCTTTTTAAGGATGCCTGAGGATTAAAAAGGGGATGTGTGGCTCTCCCCCAGCTTCCCCCTCTGCCGATTCCAGCCCAGCGGGAACCGAGCCGCTGGTGCTGACAAATTGCCGTCCTCACTCGCGGTCCCAGAAGCACCTTAAAAAGCGCAGGAATGCTGGACACGGGGGGCCAGGCTGGAGGGAAGCCAGCAGCCGAGGAGGCAGCGAAGAAGGATGGTCAACAGAGCACGGAGACAGGCAATAAGGCTGATGGGCCTCACGCGCCAGCCGTGGAGAAGCCCCGCTCCTGAAACACATCCAAAACAAGCATCGCATTTGGTCTGAAGTGATGTCACTGCCGACCATTAGTGTGGTAATTACAGTGAAAGCCTTTGGCAATTGTATCCTCCGAAGGGTCATTAATGCAACCCAACCGCACCAGCAAAGGTCTCATTAGTCTTATTTCAGACTTATGTATTTTTCAGAGCTACAGAATCCTAATAGTCTTTTACCCCCAATAACATTAATATCTGCTCCCTGCTCTAGCCATGCTGACAATGGGACCTTCTCCTCCACTTCCCAGCATTCCACTTGAGAAGATGCACTTCCAGTAGAGGAATGGCACTGGGAGCCAGTGTTAGATGCTGGGGCTGGATCCCAGTTCCTGGTCACTGCAGAAGTTCAGGAAGCAGCCCTTGCTCCTGGTTCACAGCAAACCTCATTGGGGTGGAAATCCAGGGAGGTGGAAAGGCAGCTGAACACATGGACATGAGTTCAGCCACCTTAGGAGCTCCTGGAGTCCAATAGCAACAGTCAGTGGTGCAGGAGGTCCCTGTGCAGATGATTGCAGGGGAAGGTGGGTCACGTGCTGCTCCGTGTCCCACTGACCTCATCTGGGGAGAAAGGGAGAACCAAGCTGTATTTGCAGAAGATTTATGGCTGTCAGGATCATAAGACCTCTGGAGGAGATCAGAAATCAGAATCTTGTTGACAAATTGGAGTCCTGGCCCAAAAGAAAGCAGAGCAAAACTCAGCAGAGACAACTGTGGGTTGTGCAGCTCAGCAGGAGAATCCAGGAGGGTGGGCAGGCTCTGCCAAGGAGGGAGTGAGAAGCCAAACCTCATGCTGCCACAATAGCAAATGTGCCACCTGCAAGGCAGATGAGGGGACTCACCCTCAGCACTAGCTGGACCTCTCTTGGATTACTTTTTTTTTTTTTTAAAAAAGAGGAGTGCTTTGTGTCAGAAACTCAGGTCCTGTCAGGTTTGAATGCCCAGAGAGACTTTGAAGAATGGAATGGAGCCAGAGTGGGGACAAAGCTCCCGCCTAGCAAACCAAAACCAAAGAGTGGTGCCACTTGTGGTACCACAATCCCCAAGCTGGATGCTCCAAAACAGCTTCCATCATCCTGGCAGGAACAGCAAGGGGTAGGGGCCCAGGAAAGCACAGTCTGGCCAGATGCCCTGGGCTTCTGGCACAAGGAGGGCACCGAGGTTGGAGCTCTACAAAGAAAACCTAGAAAATCCATCCTACAAGCAGGAGCTGCTCCTCAAGACGTGCCTTGGTCCCACACCCCCTCCCAGCACATCATGTGTAGCTGTTCCTCATGCAGCCATCTCCTTTAATCAGAGAAGAAAAACCCTCAGAACACAGGATTCAAATCCACCAGGAAAGGTGACAGATTCTCCTATTCTTCAAAGGGGCTCTTTAAATATTAAAAATAGCATTGTTGTTTTAGCAACATTAATTTAAATGATGCACACATGACACATCTGATCGCCTCGGCGTGCTCAGACACGGCGCCTCTGTGGCGACAGAGCCAGGCAGGAGCTCCTCTGTTCTAGTTTGTCCTGTGACAGAAAAAAGGATTACAGCCTCTACACAGACGAGGAAGAGGAGGAGAAGGAGGAGGTTTATTCCCAGCCTGCACATGCCCAAGGTGTGACGAGACACAACCAGCTGACAGCCTAGAGCATGGAGGACAACAGAGGCCAAGGACAACTCTTTCTATCCTGAAGCTGGGCTTCCAGACCAGCTTGGCTAAAGACTTGCTCCTCTAAGACAGAGCTTAAGTAGGTCAAACACAAGGAGTCACCTAAAAACACACCTTGACATTTTCTTGTTTCTTCCTACAACAGCTCAGCTCATGCTGAATTCATGCCTTACCATCTCCTTTCCTTGCTCTGCTGTTCTTCCAGCTTTAGTACCTTGATGATCCATTTTGGTACCTATTTCCAGGTTAATTAGACAAATCTTGGAATAAGTTGGTTGCACCTGTCCTCTCCATCTCCTTCCTCCAAATGCATTCCTGGACCAAGAGAACCAGTGTTACTTATGTACTCTAAGTTGAGGCTGAGCATAGGGGGGTTAGATTAGTCACCACTGCCACTTAGGAGGAGCTGCCTGTGGAAGACTTTACAAGGAGACATGAAGCCTTCATCCACCGCAGGTGCTTTCAGGCTCTTTCTTGAACTAAAAAAGTTTTTCCTTGCTGTCTGCTTCCAGGGGTCTCTGCAAAACCAGGGAGTTTAGGACCATCTATAGAGCTGCTACACTCCCTTGGGATTTATTTTCATCAACCTCTGAAGGGATGAAGAGCCAACCATGACACCTTGTGCTCCATTACTGCTTGTTCTAGTGAGAACACTGAGCTCCAGGCAGCTGGAAAACACCACCCAAGAGCTTCACCGTCTGCTGGAGACCCAACCACGGGCAAGGGGGGAAGTATATGATTGTAAAATGATTGAATTCATCTGCAACTTGACCTTCAGTAATGATGGATGGCCTGTTTATAAGGATTATCAGTGGAGGGCCTGGTGAAACTCTGATGCATCACCTGCGGCTGCAATGAACAAAGGGGCAAACGTGACATCCTTCCCCAGGTCCCTGGGGCTGTGCAGCACCTGCAGGGTCAGCCCAGGTTCTGGTGACAAAGACACTTCACCTGGTTGAAGTGAACGTGAATTGCATCCAGGCTGTCAAGGGCAGTGGCTCACCAGGATTAGGTTCAGGTTCTCCTGTTCATGTGTCCCAGAATGAAGTTGTGTATCTCGTTACGACTCGCTTCAAACCAGACCTTGCCAGAGCATGGAGTGGACCTGCAAATAATTTGACTCTCAATGCTGGCTGTGTGCCTGGCTCTGAGTCATACATTGCTGAAGGAATTGTTGTAATCTGCAAATTATTTTCCTGTATTAATTCATTCTGGTGAAATAAAACCATTGCAAATTGCTATCAGCCTAAAACTGGCTAAGATGGGAGTGACTGTGTGGGCAGTGCTCTCTGCCTGGGTGACAGTATGTGACAGGTTCTGGTGTTCAGGTGTGGTGGATCTGCTCTCTGTGCTCAGGATCTCCCCACGGCCACAGGGATTCCTTTTTTAAAAATGTTTAATTTTTTAAACTGTGATAATTGTTATTTGAACTTACTGCTCAAAAGAGAGGAAGAAGCCAAGGATCTGGGGTAGCTGTTTCTGTGTTCTAAGGCTCAGATGCAGCGGAACAGACAAAGCACCCACCTGGCCTCTCCTGCCCTGGCAGGCAAGAGTTGGAAACCCTCTCCTGTCACAGACTCCTGATTATTCTCTTCATCACTCTCATCTGGCCTTGAAGCAGCTATAACATTTTCAAAAGCATGGAGCTGCCTTTCAGCAGGGATCACAAGCGATGGAGCACCAGAAAGTGTTTTTTGGACACTTCTTGGTACAGAGTTGGCTTGTTCTCAGCAGGGAGTGCAGCCTTGGAGCTCCTCGAAGCTCCTGCAGTGTGTGGGTCTGAGGGACTCAGTGGGGCAGGCCAGGGGAGGAGGAAAATAAGAACATTAAGAAAATCTCTTTTTCTTCCAGACAGCTTAAACTGGTAACTAAAGGAGAGAAAGTACACACTGCTTTGTCCCAGCTCCTGCCTTTTCTAGGGAGGCAGGTTTGGATTATGCATTCTGAGGCGTTACAAGGTCCACTGGTTTGGAACAAGAAGTCTGCCAAAACGCACAGCCTGGGAAGGGGGAGCTGAGGAGGAGAGGGCTGGAGTCACCGTGGTGCTGCTGCTGCAGGCGCAGAGAATATTAACACTGCTCTGTGGGAAACACCAGTGTCTCCAGCTGAGATGATGGAGGATGCAAGCCTCATTCTCAAAATATTCCCTTGCATCTTATCTCCCTTTGCCAAGTGTGCTTCCTGATGGACGCTCTGGGAAGAAAAATCTGGGCATGGCAATTTGGTTTTGAGTCACATAATTACAGCACTGTGAACCAGATTTCCGAGGGGTTTCAGAAGTACTGTCCCCCTGGTTGCACAGGGAAGTGAACTCTCACTGAGTGCCTCTGATGTCACTGAACACCTCCAAGCACAAGGTGCTCTGGTGAGGCAGAGGGGGTCCAAGAAGAGCCAGCTGCTGTGCAAACTTCCCCCTGCAAATTCCCATTCAAATTCCTGTGTATAGTTCCTATGCAAAGCCTCAGTGCCACCAGCCCATGGCAATTACAGGCAGAGACAGATAGGGACAGTCAGGGATGGGCAGGGACATCCCTCTCGTGTGCTCTGAGTGTGAGATCTGCAATAGCTGCTCCTCTATGTATGTTTGGGATGGGGCAGATAATGGTGCTCAGCAGAGGGAGGTGGTTTTTCTTGTTTTTCTTGCTTATTTGTTTCTTTGTCCTGGAATTTTTCCTGTGATTTCGGAAATACTGTTTTTTACTGGGTGTTAAAATGTCCAGGTAAAAGGACTGTGGCCTTTCTGTGCGTGGAGATTGTGTGACCTCTTTGCTGATCTGTGCTGAAGGAGTGTTCATGCAGAGCCAAGCAAGCAGATGAAAACATTTCTGTGTATGTACAATTATTTCGACACAGCTTTCAGTGGGACTGTGTTTGCAACCTTTTATGATTCTCTTTTCAAACATGTTTGAGTGCTGGAGCTCAACTGATGGAGAAAGCAGAGACTGTGCTCAAACGTGTCCAACAAGTCTCAGAGCCTCCCTTGGTTGCCAAATTCTGATGCAGGACTGTCTGGGGTGGTTTTGTTGCGTGGGGCTGCAGGATGAGTGTGGTGCCAAGAGCAGGGAAAACCAGAGCCTGATGGCAGCTTTGTTCCTGAGCCATCAGCGTGGGCAAGTCTGAGGAACACACTCATTCAGAAATGTGAACATAAAGCCTTATTAATAAGGAATTTGCTGTTACACTTTGTTCCCTCAGCTTTCAGTGCATTTGCACAGAGAGACAACCAAGGAACAAACGTTGTTTTGAGTCTGGTGATGGTTTCCTGCATGTGCAGCCTCCTGGTACCTGCTAGAGGAGTTCTGGTGACATTTGAGGCACATCAGGCTCTCTCCAGCACTGAGAGACAGTGATTTTTGCCTTCAGATCATCCTCTCAAGCTGCCAGAGCCTAAAATAGCTCTTGTTTATAGAGGAGCAATGTGATGCAATTCGCATTTGTTACTGGTGTGTCAGTCACAGTCCGTGCCCCCATGGTAGCCTGTCCCTTCCCTTTACACCTCCACTGCTCCCTTCACAGCTGGTAGAGAATGGCAAGGTGCCTGATGACAGGGGTTGCTCTCGTCTAAACTGCAACCCACAGCAGTGCCACCAGCAAGGGGTGAGATGCTGGGACCACCCATGCTGAGCACCCAGATTTTGGAGAACTATTGAGAAGCTGCAACTTGGGACTGGGGCTGAGAGCGAGGCAGATCTGCATCTGCCCAGTATAAACCAGTGCAGGTACAAGCCCTGAGGGCTGTAGCAAGCTGTAGCAAGAATAGGGTAGGTCAATGAGTGGTGATGAGCAGTTCACAAACACCCCTGAGCTACCAGCCCTAGTGCTTGCTGCTCTGCAAGGACACGTCTGCCCTTAGTGAAGATTACTTGTCCATCTCTTACTTGAGAAACCTGAGGGGAACTGCAGCAGCTCAGCTTGATCTGGCCATAAACTTCTCATGAAACTGCCTGACCTGTTCCCACCTGGCACCTTGCTAACATCTGCCCTCTCCAGTGGCAGCAGCAGCATTGATGTGGGAGACCATTGCTGACCCCCAGAGGCCCCAGCGCCTCTCCACAACCCCAGAAGACTCAGGGTGTGAGGACAGGATCCTTAGGAGGCCTTTCTAGTGTCAACCCCCTTACAGATACCCTTCCCAGCTCCTTGAGCCCCAGGCAGTATCCTGGCTGGGTGCTGGGCCCTTAGGCAGAGCCCATCCCTCTCCCACTGCTCCTGCTCAGCCGTCACCCGGCTCCCCTTTGCTCAGCGCTATCCCTGAACAAGGTGGCCCTTTTCTCCCCAGGCCACATGTTCAGCTTTACAGCGGTGAAAAAGCCACACAGACAGTGAACCCCGGTGCTCAGGAACCCCCTGCACCCCAAACCACAGTGCTGAGCCCCCGCGGCCGCTGCACACCCGGCCCCTCACAGCCCCTAACGCTCCTCACAGGCTTCCACATAAGTGATGGAGAAAAGTGTCAGGCTGGGGGAAAGACAGATCACGAGTATTCCTGGCCCTGACATTTTCCTCCAGATATCTGGATTTCCATATATTTGAAAACCTAATATAAACAACAGAGAGAAAATTTGCATTTCGGGCAGTGAGGAATGAAAAATGGAGGCGGCGTAATGTATTGCTGCTCGAGGAAGAGGAATGACAGTGGTAGAGTCGAGCACACACGACAGCGCCCAATCGGCTTGTGGCAAACTCATTTCCTGGCAGAATATAGGGTTTCATCTGCTGGAACATTTAATAGGCATCAAAGAAAGATCACTTCCCTCCTCTCTGCACAGATTGAGAGCCTTCGCTCTTGCTTTATTTTTGCCATTTTATTAAACCCTTTATATAGTTTTAATACAATATGTATGATCCTCCGGCAAACAAATAAATTCTTCGGCGCTTCCCAGATTCTAAGGATTTCTAATGGTTACGTATGTTTTATTTATATTTTCAGAGAGACATTAAATATGCGACGAGTAAAAATATGCAACAACAAAAAAAAAATCAACCCTAATTTATTGCTCTGTACAGAGCCATGTGACGCACGGAGTTAATTTGGGAAGCGCCAGCCCAGGGAAGGGGCTGAACCCCCACGCATCTGGTCTTAGTGCCATGACTGAAATGCCCCAAAGTGCCACCTCAAGGACCTTCTGTCTTTGCTCAGCTGGGCAGAGGGATGTGGGCAGGACTATTCCTAGCTGGGACACCAGGAGACAGCTGGGAGCAGCAGGACACGAGACACGCACACACACACACACACACACACACACACACACACACACACACTGGACTGACAAACCCTCTCCCAAGTGGCAAGTGCCCAGTTACTCCAGGGCAGCATTCTGTGTTCAGCCAGAGCCGATAGCTTCAGCCCCAGAAGAAATGCCTGGAATTCCCATGCCATGGGAGAAATGGCTCACTGCCAGCTGGCTAAATGGGCTTGGTGCCCAGCAGAGCTGTAGGCAACCCCCATCACACGGAGCCACACACAGATCCCAGTGGATCCTGAGCTCCCGTTGGATTAATCTCCAGTACAAACGATGGCCACTGCCACATGCACCTGGGCATTGGGTGGGGGGAAACTTGGGGGAAAAGTGTTTTCTGTGCTGTCAGGTGCAAAGGAGGCTCACGTGGAGGACAGCTGGGTTATGGAGCACCCTGGGCTGACTCTAACCATGCTTCCCTGTACATTTGGAATTCCATTTCACAGGCTCCATGGCTTCCCCAACCCAGCAAGCCTATGTGCGGGCTGGGGAAGGAGGGGAAGCACACACAGGATGATTTTTGATGACAGTGCTCAGTAGAGTTGGGAGCAGAGTGTCTGGTGAACTTTAGTTATGGCTTGAAGCAGCGCTCTGCTCTGAGGTTCCCTTAATAAGGAACCAGAGAAATGCATCAGGAGGGTTTCAGAGGCTCATCAATTCTGATCAGGTTCAGTCTGGACACACGATCTCTCCAGTTCAGGCATATCCTTGGCAGGCAGCTCCTTCCCCTAAATATTCAGGCACACAAACACACTGGTGTTGGCTGTGTTCAAGAGAAGGATGCCTGTGCCCCCCCCAGCAGAGGGGACTTGCTGATGGAGAACTTGTCCCCATGCACAGAGACCCGTCTGGCGTGGGGCAGGGGTCTGCAGTGGGATGGAAGGTACCCTGCACTGCCATCAGCATGATGACCTGGAGCGTGTCCCTGCACTCTGCTCCTCGGTATTTCCCAATCCAGAGCCCAGATCCTGCCTGGGAGGTCCCATCTACCCTGCAGACCTCAGCTGTGGCATCACACAGCTGCTGCCTTGGCCGGGCAGCCTCAGGGGCAATTTGGAGCATTCCCAGCAGCTGAAACTTCACCACAGAAAAGAGATATACAGACAAGGAAGACAAAGTATCCACGAGTTTCACCAGCAGGCACCAAGACAGTCCTGGTGCCACCACAGAATGGGCTGAGCCCGCACATATATATTAAGAAAGTTTAAGAAAGCCTTAATTGCACATTACAGATCTGTAACTGCTGTGCCATGAGCAGCCTCATGTCAGGGACACAAGGGAGACTTTCACAGCCTTTCTGTTCTTGGGCACTTCCCAGCTATTTTTAATACCACCAGGGTAATAAGGCATCTGTAAATCCCCCCCAGATTGCTCCCAGGAAGGCAGGGAGCTGGTGCCACCGTGGAGGACCCAGGCCCGTGTAGACGCTGTCGTTCCAACACGCGGTTCGTGCTGAATACATTATTTTTGGTCTTATGAGCACAGTGATGTGAAGTGACCTCCTGGTTAAGGGTAACCTGCACTAACAGAGCTGTAGTCATGTTGATTCAGAATCTCTTTCATGTGTGTCCTTTAGAAAAATGTATTTGCAGACAACACGGTGAGGGCGGGAGCGGCGGGTGTGACACACACTTGTACCTCCTGCGAGTCATTAGTGCAGACACCGAGGGACACGGAGAGGAGCCAGCATTGTGTCACCCTCCAGGGCCCCATCTGGCATGTGGTGGCACAGAGGTGACTATGGCAGTCGTGTTCAGGGTCACCCACTGCCCTGCCAGACTCAGCCAGCACCCTGCCTGCACATCCAGGCTCCCTCCAAGTCTCTTTTCCTCTCACACGTTCCACGGGTAACTCAAAAAGGTGCCCAAAGGACAGATCCTGTAAGCAAAGCCCAAAGCCAGATGTTGATTCTGGATTGGCATGAGGCTGGAGACATGGAGTTCATGGTCATGGAGCTCTCAGCTTACTGGCCAAAGCAAAGATAGTCACCATCCTGGTTATCCCAGAGTAAAACAACAGAAATAATTCAGCTGTCACTAGTGGCTGGACTCAGTGACCTTAGAGGTCTTTTCCAACCTAAATGATTCCATGATTCTCACCAAATGCTTCCTTTCTGTACAGATTTATGTCTGCACATACACCTGAATAGTTAAAATGAAAATAATTTTTGAAAACCCCAAACCAACACAGTATCTTTTAAAGAACCATAACAAAATTTTTAAGATGTATTTTCCAATTAGCTTTGGGATTGAAAAATTCACCCAGTCAGTACCTTTGGCTGACCCCAAGCTTGTTTGGAGAGGGAGCTAATTCCACCCCACACTTCAACCAAGGCTACTGAGAGCTGCTGGCTGTGCCCTTCCCCCTGATCTGTCCATCCAAGGTGACCACATCAGCCCCAAAACCCAGCCTGGGACGTCTGCCAGCTGGGGCAGGCAGAGCCTCCCCATCCCTCAGGGTATGCAGCATCTTCCCCACAGACCCCCAGCCCACGGCAGGGCAGATGAAAGGCAAAAGAAAGAGGAAAAAAACTGGATTTTTTTCCAATGTTTTCCTTAAATGGCTTAAACTCCAGAAGGAGAGACAAGGAAGTTGCCCTCACTGGCAATTCAGGACTGGAAGCAATTTTCCATCACTGAAGTGAAGACACGAGCGGCGTTTCCCAGCGCGGGCTGGGCGGCAGATGGGAGGTGGCCAGACAACTGGGCAGGCTGGCTGCTGGCCACCGGCCAGGGAGGGAGGCAGGGATGGAGGGATGGAGACAAGGAGGGAAGCAGGGAGGCAGGGAAGGAGGGGTGGAGGAAGCTGCACTTTTTCCTGCCATCAGCAACTGGCCATGGATATTCAGCATACGCTCCCTGCCTGCACCCTGACAGCGGGATGAAGCCAGGCTTGACACCACTCTCAATCCCTGCCTGGCACCAGGTTAGATCTAGGCTCAGCCCTGCTGCCAGTCCCACACACCACATCTCACTGGTGCTGGACAGGGGGTTTGCTGCAGCTCAGAGAGGCTGCAGAGCTCCCAAGTGGTGTTTAGCTTTCCACGTTTGTAGCTGGAATGATGATTCTCATCACCACTTGAATTTAATTTAAATGGTTTGCTTCTGCTTTCATTTTATTGGCACCCATTAGATCCCCCTTGTACCTCTGGCATTTCCTTAATAGTCTTTTGACTCATCTGCTCTCAGGAGGAGAAACATTTTTTACAAGAACAATATGAAGTAACAGTTATAAAATCTGTAGCCCGGTGATAAATGTTAAGGACTCATATTCTTTTATTGGAAATTGCTGTCTTTCAAATGTTTAACAGATTTGTAAAAATAATTTCTCCAAAAGGTTACGGTTCTATTGAACTCCATTAGAGAGAGGCTGGGCTCTAAATCATGGCCACGTCCCGGAGCCCGCGCACGGGGACACACCAAAGTCATCACTTTCCCCCTCATACACACACCGCCTGGCTCCTCTCCAGCATCATTCCATCGCCAGGACACTTTCCTTGACCCCTGGGTCTCCCCGCAGCAGCCGAGGGGCTCCGTGCTGGAATCCAGGCGTGAAATGATGAAGGGCCAGGGCTGCGGCAGCTCCGGCTGCGCCAGGACCTCAGATGGGAAATCGCCACCTTTTTTTCCTTTTCCCTTCTCCTCATCCCGGCCTGTCGCATGCGGGGTGGAAAAGATTGTATTTATCACCTGTCAGGGCTTGGCAGAGCTGAGTTACGTGGAGCAGGACAGCATAAAATTATCATACACAAGCATGAAATTACAAAATCGCTCGGAACTGAACAACAAAATTATTTCATTTCTGAGGGAGGCCATTCCATTTTTTAGTCGTGACACCTCAACTGCCAAACTTTGAATTGAAATTGAGTGTGAGGTGCATGGAATATAGACAGCAATAACAAGCAAAGGCATGTAAACTAGCCATGCAAATACACTACATTAATGGCCCCGGAAACCTCCCACAGGAGATATGTAACTAAATAAATGTCACATGTCCCAATAACTCAACTTTTCTTATACATTGTGAAATGAATTATGCTGCAATCAGCGCACGGGCTGCTCCTGGCTATGGGGCTCCCATTTCCCTGGCGTTTCCCTGGATGGCATCTGATTGTGCTTTTCCTCTCCCAGTGTTTGATGCCTGAGGTGGGTGCTCACAGCAAGCATCAGCCAGGTCTGCAGCTGCATGTTGGGTGCAACAAGGCAGGACATGGCTCCTCCAACTTCATTTTGGTGATGGTGTCCCTGTCCTTTGTGAGAACTTCAGTGCAGTGTTTGTATGGGCAGGCAGCAAGGAACCACAGAATCGTTAAGGTTGGAAAAGACCTTTAAGATCATCAAGTCCAACAATGATGTTATCGCATCTTACCTCGACTACAGAGTCCCCTGGACCTCAGAGCAGAGCTCACATTTCCATCTCACCATTACAGTCAGGGCTCAGTGCTGCTCTGTATGCGCTGGAAGGTCTGGCAGAGCCACACAGGGTTTATTAGGCTGCAAATGCCAAGCAGGCACCACGGAGGGAGGGAACAGCAGCTCCCCTCCCATCAGCTTCCTCACCAGAGAGCTTGGCTGGCGAGCCTGGCTCTGCCAGGAGTAGCCCCCAGCACTCCGATGAGGAGAATCAGAGCAGTTCCATTTTATTGCAACCAGTAGCATCCCTATGACTGTCGGCAAAAGGGTCCCAGAGGAGCAATATTTTATAAACACTCTTTGTGTCAGAGCTTACTGTGTGTTTGTGTGACTTTCCCCAGGGACGGGAGCCCAGGGTGTAAATAACTTGGCCGCTTCCCACACTAGCACAGCCGTGGGTGTTCCTCAGGGCCGGAGTCTGCCCAGATGGGCAGCGGGGCCAGGCAGGAGCTGCTGGGGTGGGCGAGCAGCAAGCGGCAGGGCTGGGGAGGAGGCAGCTCGATCCATCACCGGGGATGGATTTGTCAGCTCCCACCACGGCGCTGATGGGCTGTGCAGGTTCTGAGCAGAGCAAACCAAATGAGATGGTAAATAAAATTAAAGACAGAGGGAAATCTCAGTCTGGGGTTGGGAGAGACACCCACCTACCTCCTGCCAGGCCGGATCACCCACCCCAAGGCCCCCCAGGCTCCTGCTGCTGCTTTTGCTCATTGATCCCTGCGTCCCTGCTTGCATCCCTGCCTGGCCAGTGAGGAGGAATGCCAGAAGTACCCAGCATGGGTATTTAAACTGGCCACAAAACCAGCCCAAAAAGCCACCCTGGGGACGGGAATAGGATGGTCTATTCCCACCTGGCTCTCAGCATCCAGCAGTAACCCAGCCTCAAGTGAGCTCTCCCCAGGCTGGATACGCCCCACCTTATCACAGAAATTTTTGATCCCAGCAGACTGATATCTATTAACCACCATCCTTCTATTCCACTTGCTTTAAAAGAGGAAGAGAGATTTTGTAAGGGTGAGAGCTTCTGACTGGAGCTCAGCAGCACTGGAAGCACCTCATGCAACAGGGAGTTTCCAGAGAACCAAGATTCCCGGTGATTTATGACCGAGGAGCAAACCTGGCCCTTCCTCTCCCAGGCAAGCCTTTGATGCTGCCCCTTTAATCCTTGGCCACCTGGTACTAATTATAACTGTAAGATAGTCTTTAATTAAAAACAAGGAAAGGTTTCTCCATATAATGAGAAGCCTCCGGCAGCAGACCCTGTGTTCTCCCCTTCCCTGGTATTCATCCCCTCCTGTTCCATTTGAATCCAGCAGTGTGGAGCCATTGAGGATCCCAAGGAGCATTCCCCAAAGGCAGCACTAGTCCATACCCCCCGGGCTGATGGCTCACCCTGCAAGTGTGGGCAGGATCGAAGGGTCCCTGTCCCAAGGCACTGAGCCAGGCACAGGATGGAGCATCTCCCTGCTCTGTGACAGGGGAGACCACAGGAAGCAGCTGATGCTGAGGAGCGGAGAGGGAAGGAGATGGAGGGGTGGTGCAGGAAAGGTGGGGGCTGTAAACCTGCTTTTCCATAACTTAAAAAAGGCAAGCCGTGACCAGGCAGCTGGCACGATGAATTCCAGGGCATGGAAAAGTGCAGGAAGGAATCTCAGCGTGACTCCTGGTGGTCCCCCAGGGCTGGTGAGGGCACGGGAGGCACCAAGCACTGCTCTGCTCTACCTGAGCTGCAAAGGGGAAGGAGAGGCTGAGAAATTATCATCAGTTTAAGTCAGTTCAACTTCAGTTCCCAGAAAAATATTGGAACAAATGATCAAACAAACTATTTATAAGCACCAAAAAGATAACAGGGTGAGTAGCAGCCAACATGGGTTTGTCAAGAACAAATCGTGGCAAACCGATCTAATTTTCATCTGCGACAGGGTAATAGGCCTTCTGGATAGAAAAGAAGCAGTAAATGTCATATCTTGACTTTAATAAGATTTTTGACACCGTCTTATATGACATTCTCACAAGCAAGCTGAGGAATCAGAGTTGAGATGAAAATACTATTTGGTGAGGGTAAAACCAGTTGAAAAACTGTAGTCAGAGACTAGTCAGTGATGGTTGGATAAAATGAGAACTGTTGGATAGCTCTGTCCTATATCCAGTGTTATTTGCTATCTGACCTGTGTGATGGAAAAATATAATTATTAAATTTGCAATCTTTGAATGCATTAGAGGGCAGAATCTGAATGGCAAAGGTCTTAGAAAATGCTAGAATTTGTTGAGAGAAACAGGAATTTATCTGCTGGATCCAGGTGCGGAGTACGGCCCCTGGAGTTCAGCATAATTGGGGAATTACTGGTGTGACAGGAGGAAAATATCTCGGAATTATTCCAGATCAGAACTTGAAATTAGGCCAACAATATCATGATGCTGAAGGAAAAGCAAACAGTTTGCACGGAACAGGGAAAAGCATCATTTGTGATGGGCAGGATGCAGTATTTGTCACCAACTCAGCAATGCCAAGGAGCAGCTGAGGCTGTTCCAGGTTTGGGAACAGGGGCACCAGGATGGAGTCCACAGGGGAGTGAGGAGAAGGATGAGAGACTCGCAGTCCTCTGCCTGAGTGAAGGGGATGGATGACGGTCTGAGGAAGTCGTGTCTTCCTGTCTAAATACCTCTGATGCTTCCTCTGAGAGGTGCAAAGCTCTGACCCAGGGGCAGAGAAATGCTGAGAATGGCTCCAGGAGCCCCGTGTGTGAGCAGTCCCCATGCTGGGGCTGTCCAGGGCACACAGAGCATGATGGAATTGCTCCAGTCTCGGGACACCCCCACTCTGGAGCATACCCCAAATCGATCTGTGGTCCCCTCACCACAGGGACATCCATGGCAGATCCCCAGGAACAGGGTCCTTCTCCCACCACTGCCAACCAGAGCTCTATGCCCCCCTCACCTCTGCCAGTGCCCAAGGAGTGAGCCCAGGAGAACCAAAAGCACAATAACAAAAGGGTATCTGGCTGGGACGTGCAGGGGTTGGGGTCTCAGGCCAGCACCCTCTGCAGACACCAGAGGCACCAAACTGTCATTGCTCCTGGTTTTGGCAAGGTTGGAAATATTATGCATGTCCAGAGCAAGGGGAAGGGGAAACAGAGCAGGGGAGAGGCTGGCAGGGCCCTTGGTGCTATCCTGACACGCTGATCCAGGTGGCCAGTGCTGGAGCCACGGGGATGGACAGAGATCAATGGGTGAAACAGTGTTGGGGGAGTAAAGGCGGGCTGGGGACACATGACTGCTTCCCTCTGCACCTCCTGGTCAGGGTACAGCTGGGGAGAGAGGCAGAGGACAAAAATCCTGAGCAGAGAGCCCCTTCCCTGCCCCAACCCCGGGCACTGGGTGCAGATGTGCCAGCAGAGCCTGGCCACAAAGAGTTAAAGCTGCTTTCGCCAGACTGTGAATTCTCAGCGAGTCTCCCACATGCAGCCAAACAACAGCTTGACATTTTCCATCCTTCACGAGAAAGACAAAGGCGTGAAGATATTCCCATGATTCCTTTCTGCATGCCTAACTATGAGCTCAGGTGCAGCAGCATTTGCCCTGGACCGGCCTCATCAACATGAAGGGCGAACTCATCGTTTCTGCATCTTTCCTCGCCACTGCTTGATTAATTGGCTCACGACGACGCTGGCTGAATACCTAATGCCTCCCCTGTCCCTGTTCTTTCTTCACAGCCTTTTGCTGCATTTACATATACTTTATATTCCATAATTTTCACACACACAAAAAAAATGGGAGCACATCTCGGTAATTTGATGTAATGACGGCATGTCACCAAAAAGAGGAATTAGAAAAATCTGTAGGTATTTAATTTATTCTTGTTTTTTTCAAGTAGATCTCTCGGAGAAAGGCATTAATATTCATGTGCATGAAAAAAAAGTGCCCTCAAAAGGAAATTTCCAGCATTTTAGTTTAAATTAAATACATTTTTAAAGAAACAATATTTAACTGATAATGCTTAAAGGAAAAATTAACAAAAGTAGCAATTTTTACCTACCAAAGCGAGGTTTTGTCTCAAGGGTTTCTAGGAAAACTGCCCTGACATGAAATAACACTGCTTTTCCAAGGAGGGATTCAACGAGTCAAAGAGGGAGGGTGCAGGGGGGGAAAGACCCTTTGCATTGCCCTGTGTGGGATTTTTGCTGGACAATGTTCCATAGCACATCTATTGAAGAGGTTCAGCACAGATCCAGGCTGCCCAGGCCCTGGGAGCTGCCCCAGACCCACAGCCGGTCGCTCACTGGGACTTAATGCAAAGTCTGGCCATACTGGAGCCTGGGTTCTTTTCTTTTCCCAATTAAAAACAAGAAAGGGAAAGATAGAAACCAAAGAGATGATTTTGTGGAAAACAAGCACAAAGTATTCAGCAAACAGAACATAGTGACCAATACAGGTGGCATTTCCCACAGTTAATTCCAGCTCAGCTCATCAGGAAGAAAAATGGCAAAAATAAACACCACCTTTTCCAGGAACTGACAGCAAGAGGCAGCCCTGACCAGCAGAGGTGGTGGAGGGGTTTGGAGGTATTGAGGTGATTCGGGAGGAACAGGAGCAGCATGAGCAGCAAGGAGGGTCCCTGGGGCAGAGGGCACTGGGCTGGATTTCACAGCAGCACCACGGTGGGTGCTGGCACCAGCAGGCTGAGCCGGGGGGATGTGGTGGGAATGAGGGTCTGGAACCAAGTGAGATGCTGTCCTCTACCAGGACAGGCGCGGGGACTGGAGCAGCCTGGCCTCACTCTGCCCCACTGTGACTGGGAACAAGCACCAAACACAGGAATCTGCATGGCCTGGTTATTCCCAAAGCTTCCCCCTTGGGGTGCTGCCACCCAGTCCCATAGGGCACCTAGTCCCAGGAAGCAACACCAGGCACCACTCTGGGGCTCTGAACAGCCTCGGGGTGCAGACATCCAGCCTCAGGGAGCAGCACCCAGCACTGGTCTGCCAGTGGCTGAAATGATCCACAGCGGAGGAGGCTTCAAGGATGCACGTCCTTGAAAAGGAAAAAATAAATCTTCAGTGCTGGGATTGCCTGTAAATTCCTCCTTGTTAGAAGGACTGGGAACTGGTGGGGAGGTGGGAAGGGCCTGGCTCACCCCCACTCCCCCAGGGTACTCCCAGTAAATGCCCCTGTTGGGAGATCCTGTCGGGTTCTGTGAACACTTTGCCTCTCCTGCCAGCACAAAACTGCCTTAATCTGGTCTTCCAGAAATAAAACTTCCCATCTTTGTCCTGGCACGTTACAGAAAAGATTATCCCCTGGATTAAATAAAATTATGGGGTTTATTTCTCAAGTGTGAAAGGCTGAGCCTGCCAGAGGGGCTGGATAAGCCCTGGAAAGGGTCCCCACTGGTAAGAGAAGCCAGCTGAGCTCAGGCAGGGCTGCACAGCCAGGCAGCAGCTCCAGAGAGGTTCTAAATTGGTCTCCTGATATTTTATGAAATAACTTTTTTTTCCTAAAGTACTTCTTGATATTTTTATGTTTATCTATTTTAACTTCAGATCGGACTCATAAAAAATACATGAGGAGTAAGTGGTTTCTGCAAATGTTTTATACATGATTTGGGAACAGATAGTATTCCAAGAGAGGAGAATATTCCTTCCTATGCCAGTGAAGGAGTGGCAGGGTTGGGTTGGAGGGGGTGAGGGGGGGTTCCCAAGGGTACAGAACTGCTGCAGTCACTCAGCAGCACCAGCTGGGTGATGCAGCTGCCCCAAAACACCTGGTCCAAGGTGCCCATCGGATACCTATGAGCAGGAGGGGTAACACCCCATAAACAGACAGCTCTATGGGGCCATGCTTCACCCTCACAGGGTTTTCCAGGCAAAACAGGAGGCAGGGAACAGATGAATGGACAGGCATGATGCCTGGTCCTGCAAGGGAAAACTGGAAGCAAAGGGCTCCACAGAAGAGGCAGGAACATATCCCACCCAAGCCTGGACATGGCACAGCCCATCACAGGGACACAACAGGCTGAGGAGGATGAGGATGCTGAGCTGGGAAAGATGCTGTGCCAGTGCCATTTGCTGCAGCGAGAGCAACTAAAGAGTTAACACAATATTTCATCGACTTCCTCCCTCGTAGCATACATTATCTTTTTGACTGTGTAATATGATGCAAAGTTTTTTAAATGATACAATTGTATTCTATTATATTCCCCTCTTCAGGGAGATTTTAGGCTCATTTTTTGCATGAATGATACCGGCTCGATGCATTTCAATGCTGACACAGAGAGCTCTGTAGGCACACACCGCGGAGAGGGTTATAGCAAGTGCACGGATAAATGCAAAAACATATGGCAACATGAGGAAACTCTACATTTTTTATTATATAAAAGCAAAACTCGTGTTCCCGGATACAGTGAGCAGGATCTGAAAGATGGAGTCACCGTCTCCTTTAGATGGATTTTTATAGGATTTGCTTAAAATAAAATCTAAGCAAGGATTCTGTGCAAATTTCCCCCTTTGGAGAATTGAACTGTGAATCAAATTTTGCCTGATCCACAGATGAAAATCAGTTTTGGGGTTTCTTCTCTGGGTCTCCAGTGAGCATTTGTCCAGCTTAACTGAATTTAGCATAATCTCTCCTCCAATGAAGCCCCAGGTACAGAGCCAGGTAGGGAGCGGGGACAGAGCCTCGCACAGAGTGGACAGGGCAGCCAGGCTGCCCAGCACAGAAGGGACCCCTAAACCTCCTCCTTACCACAGGGACACATCCAACCCTAACAGCCCCATGGGTTGTTCACACCAGTGTTTCCCAGCCCACAGCCCCTCAGCAGCAGCAAGGCTGAGGAGCTCCACGGTTGCAGGGCCTCCCATGGTGGCATGTTCCCAAGATGGGGCCAAAGCCAGCACAGGGAAGATTTCCCAGGAGATAGGGGTTTGATGGGCTGCTGCTGGCATCCCGGAGAGAGGGGGAGGAGAAGAGCCATGTGTCCCCTTTCAGGAATTTCTTCTCCCTCTTTTCCTGCCTGTTTCCAGCCTTGCCCTGGGGAGCATGGCCATACCCAGTCTATTGTCCACCTTCACCTGGCTGGAGGAGGCCATGGAGGGCTACCCACCCAGGAGAGTGGTCTGGTCACAGCCCCTCACCTGCCCTGAGCCTCTCCCTCCACTGAGCATCCTCCAAACACAGAGCACTGCCCCAGCATGCCTGCCCTGGCTGGGGGTCCCCTTCCACGGGGTCCCCACCCCGCAGCGCTCCAGAGGCGGAGGGGAAGGACGCTCTGAAGGCTGCCTGGCTGCCGGCGAAGGTCTTAAAAGAAATTATAGCCTGCATAAAAATATTCACTCCAGCCAAGGGCCTTAAACCATTCCCCTGAGCATTGAACAGTGACTGAAAGTGTATTACTGTGCACTTAAGGTTACTGCAGTAACCCAAGGTCAGACAGCAGCACGGTATATCCAGGCGACTTGGGATGGATTTGCTTCAGTGCTGGACTGGGAAGGCAGAGCCTTCACCAGGCTCTGGAATTTAACTCAATATTCAATTTACCCTGGAATCAATTTTGATAGAGTACAATTCCCATTTATAATCCCAGGTTATTGCCAGCACTGGCGTTTGATTAGACACCAGCAGACCCAGGCCAAATGCTTCCCTTGTCCCCCAGGGGCTGCTGGAGCCCACCCACTGTGCACTGCACCCCAGCACCTGTGGCCCTTTGAAGCACAGGGGACCCTCAGACACATTCAGCCCCCCCCAGCCCTTCCTTCCCTCCTTCCTGGAATCTCTCCTCTCCCACTGCATCGCTCAGCTTTTAGAGATGAGAGGGAAGGGCGGAAGAGCTGTAATATTTCTCTCTTAACTTTAAGCTCCCATGAATTTAGAATTCTTTTCTCTGAGGGGCTAATTATATAATTTCAATGTTTACTCTGTGCAGACGGATCTTGTAAGATGGTGCCCCAGGGACACGGGAGCTGGATTTAAACCCTGGGAAGGGAGCAGTCGCTGGATGGCTTTATGGCACGGCTCACATCACAACCCGTTGATGTTTGTTTGCTGGGCAGTGGGATCCGCCACAGGTTTTCCCTTGGCTGCCTTTGATTATTGGTCATTGATGCTTCATTTCCTCATTGCTGCTTCAAAGACAAACACACGGCTGGGTGCTCACAGGAGCCTCCGTGCTGCCCAAATTGCTCTGTTTCAGCACTTCTGTGGCCACAGGGTGACCTCCCAGCTGGGGCTGCAGCTGCCCCAATGAGGATTTGGTGGTGTCAGTGGGTGTTGGTGGCCCAAGAGTCACCTGCTCTGCCAGGGCCCCAGAGCTGGGAGAGCTTGGTGGCCTGGAGGAGGGGACGTGCATTGTGACTGATGGGCAGCTCACCCCCTTCCCTGGGTTCTGTGCACAGCCAAGCCTCCCGTGCCCCTGAGCGAGGCTCTGCCATGCCCCAGCCTGATGCCCAGGGGAAGGAGAGACCAGGGCTGGGCACTCCTGGCACAGAGGAAGGTATTTCTGGTAGGCAAAGGCAAGCCAACCTCCAAGTTTGGATTGCCACAAGCAACCCCTGGGAGCCCCTGGGGGAGGGGGCTCAGCCAACCATGGGGCACGTGCTCCCAGCGCTGATCCCAGCATGCAGGAGTCACCCTGTTGCTCTCAGACCTGCTCAGGGACCATCCTAACACCCCAGACCTCACCACGCAGGAGAAAAGGAACAGCTGACTCTCCTGCCTCCCATACAGGAGATGAGACACATCACCAGACTCCAGCCTTCTTCCCTTTCCCCTTGGGAGCACGTTCCCCGTAATTACAGAACTGGAGAAGCCATTTTTGCCTCTCACTATTCACAGCTATTTATATTTAACATATTTCAGCTTCCTGGGTCAGAAATGGAAATTATTCTGCACCCAGCTCAACCTTAAAGTTACAATTGTGCTTAGGAGCCAGATGGTGAATACAAAAGGGAGAGATTTCGAACTACAAAGTTAATTTAACACAACAAAAAAAGTACAGTATGGGGAAAACTTCACTGTTTTTCCCGTGGAACCAGGAAGTGGATTATCTATTTACAGAGTTCACCATTCCCCAGCCATGAGCCGTCCCTTTAACCACTGCTAAATTGTTTTCTGACAGCCCTTGCTGCAATTTTATCCCCTGACATTTGATTTACATATGATCTTTAAGCACCAGCACTGCTGTAATAGCTATTTGGTTAATATTCAAATCACTCCGTGATGTCACATACCTTGATAGGTCATTTCACTGCAGCTCGGCAAAATGCATGTAAAAATAAATGTATAACTAATGAAATAAACTGATTAAGGGGAGAAATCAATCGCTTTACTGCTGTAGTGAAGATCCAGCAGTTAATTTAGCATGGATCTGCAAGGGTGCACGTTAATAGAACAGGCTCTCATCTAATTGGTGCCACAGTAAATGAAATACAGTAATATTCCATGATGCATTGGAAGAGTTCACTTCATTTTCTCTCTCTTTCCTGAGAGCTGTTTACAGCACAATGGATTTCAGGGATTTATTTATTTATTTCCCCAGCACAGGGGGGCAGAACCTGGCTGATCCTCGTTAACCCACCCCAATTAGCACGTCCAACAACTTCCTTACAATAACTTCTTTAATCAAGACCCACAGGGCACGGGAGCAGCTATTTTTGTTTGTTTAGAGCCTTTTAAAGTTTCCTCCTCATTGCTGGGAGCTGCTGCCCTGCAGGCAGAGGAGCCAGGCTGTAACAGGAGTCTGGCAGCCCCTGGGGTCTCACTGCCTCCTTTCCCCACTTTATGGCATCAGTGCTTTTCAGCCCAGCCCAGGACACCGGGAAGGATCCCAAAGCAATGAAAAGCAACTTAGCTGGGGAAGGCTCTAGAGAGTAAGTCCTGTGAGTAGCAGCTGAGGGAGCTGGGGGGGCTCATCCTGGAGAAAATGAGGCTTGGGGGGATTTCTCCCTCTCTACAAATCCCTGACAGGAGAGTGGAGCCAGGTGGGAGTCAGGCTCTGCTCCCAGGGAACAAGAGACAGGAAAGAAGAAACAGCCTCAAGCTGTGCCAGGGGATGGTCAGGTTGGACATTAGGAAAAATTTCTTCGCTGAAAGGCTGGTCAGGCATTGGAAGGGGCTGCCCAAGGAGGTGGTGGAGTTCCCATCCCTGGAGGTGTCCAAGGAACAAGTGGATGTGGCACTCCGCTCTCAGCTGGGGGACAAGGTTGGGATCATTCACAGGTTGGACTCTATGATCTTGGAGTCTTTTCCAACCTCAATGATTCTGAGATTCTGTGATCCAACAGTCCCAAAATGGAGATCAGGGCCAGCTGGTGACATTCCCCTCAGGAAGGGTGTCCCTGTATCCCACAGCTCTCCCAGCACCCCATCCACAAGGATGCTGCACTCCACAGCTGCCCTGTCCCCCACTGACCCCCTGCCTACAGAGATGAGACAGGGTAAACTGTAGGGTGACTAGGAGCAGTTGTAGTACCTAAGGAAGCTCTGGAGGGCTGTGGGAATTTCCCAGCCAGTTAATCAATACAACACTGCCCTGCTCATTACAGCTGTCAAAAATATGCAAAAGTCCCGTCTGGTCCCACCACATCTGAGCCTGAACTCTGATCTGAAGGAATCACTTGACTGACTAATTACCACACCCTCTTCCTCCTAATTTAAGGTCAACACATCAAGGATGAGTTAGCACCTCAAGGATAACAGAAAACCATAAATATTTGAGAAATGCCACCTTGGAGCAGCCTGAACTCACTAGTCTGTGCTGAGTGGGAGGAAAGCATCAGCAACTTGCTATTCCAAGACCAGGGGGTCTCTGCCTGCTCTGCCATCAAAGACCTCTGCACTCACTAAAATTATTTATCTGTATTAAAAAAAAAATAGGGGAAAAATGATCTATACAAAAGCTTTGCATAAAAAAGTGATCAATGCAAATTCCTCAGAGAAAATTGCACCAACAGATGGAACCAACCCATTCCCAGCAAATGCCTCTGGCTGTGCAGATGGTAATTATAGGATGTATGTAAATATGGGAGCACCAGGAAGCACAGCAACACGCACTGCTGAGGCTGGGTGTGCAGGGGATGCCTACCCTGGCCCTTCCCAGGGCCTTTGGAAAGGAGGATACTGGGATTTGGAAAGCTTTTGGGCTGAATCCATACAGTCCACCCAATTGCCAGCCCCACACCACCACCCCTTCTGCCTTGCAACTCCTGTGGAGGAAACTTCCAACCCCAAACCCTGTCATTGTGCCTCACCATCAGGATCTGCCACCAGCCCAAGGGTCTCATCAGGACAGGGGAATGGATCCTGGCAGTTCCCAAGGGGTGAGTGGGTTCATTCCCCGGCCATTCCAGGCAGCAGAAGCCCTGAGCACATGGCACTGCCCAGCCTGCACCCAGCACAGCCTTGCTGTGGCAGTATTATCCACAGACAACATCACAGGGACCACCCATGGTGAAGTCCATGGGGAACCTGCTGCCAGCATTGCCAAACCCACAGCCCTGGGCAGCAACGCAGGGGAGCCCCTCACCTGAGAGGACCCCCCTCCAGCACCACACTAGGGGCTACCTGGGATCTGGGTGTCCTACACCCCACACCCCTCCTCACAGCCAAAAACACTCCTTCATGGAAAGCACTGCCCGGGGCAGTGATGGGGTCACCACCCCTGAAGGGGTTTAACAGACATCTGGACATGGCACTTGGGCACATGGGTTAGTGGTGGCCTTGGCAGTGCTGGAGGAGCATTTGGACTTGGTCTCTGAGGACTTTTCCAACCTAAAAGGATTCCATGATTCTATCCCAACACAGAGCCACAAAGAACCCCCAAACTTCAAATGCCAGTATCTGGGCTGCCTTGTTCATGGCCATAGTGACTTCCCCCCTGTAAAGGGCAGCACCTCCACAGAGCTGACAGCACTGAAACCACAGGACAGTTCAGGAATGCTGGTGGTTCTGCCCATCCCAGACCCCCACTGTCACTGGTCCTCAGCTCATTACAAGCCCTGAGGGCATCTGGGCTCCTCCAGCTCTATCAGCTCCTCCCTGCCACACATACACTCCCTCAGCCTGCTGTGCCAGCATCACTCTCATCAGGCCCCTGGGAGGGCTGGGCTTTTTTTCCTTATTTTTCCAGTGTGATGTCAAGGACTATTTCCAAGGCTACTGTATTTTTATTTTATGTTGCTGTTGACACTTTTTTTTTCTTCTGAGAAAAGTGCTTGCCGAGAGTCTGTGGTAAAATGTTAATTGGAGCCAAGTAATTAGAGAAAGATAGTTAGTGATCTCTCCCAAGTAATCAGCTTTTGGTGCTTTGTTTTAGTGCTATAATAATTACCATCATTCCACAAAGTGTTTTTGCATTTGACGGGAGGGATCCACGTGCAGCCAAACACTTCCCCCCAGGCTGATGGTGTGGGGGACACAGCTTCAGAGGCCCTTGCCCACCATGTCATGGGCATCCTCCTCTTGCAGGTAGGGGGGTTCCCTGGCCCCCTGCTGCTCAGGGCTCTTCTCTTTCCTCCATCCTGCAACCTGAGGGACTGTGCCCTGCTCTCTCTGGCTCAGCAGCACACTCCAGATCAACTCCCTGGGAGCAGCTCCTATTCACGCTGTCAAAACTAGATCCAGAGTTATTGCAAACCAAAAAGTCCCAAACAGCCAAGGCCTCTTGCTGTTTCCTCCATCCCTGAGGATGAAGGGGAGAGGAAGCCATCAGGCCACCTCATGGTGCACATGCATGATGGGCTGTGCCCACCCTGCCAGTGCTCACGCTCTGGGCCCACGGGAGCCCCCAGTCAGTCCAGCCCTTTCCAGAGAGGCACAACAAGAACCCTCACTCAGCAAGAGCCTTTTGTCGAGCTTCACACTTTATAATGTTTAAAAATATTTTTTGAATTTAAGCATAATCACAACCTAAAGGACCTCTACATTGAAAATGTCTCAGCCTGGGTGAAGGGAACAGTTCCACCCCTGGTCCCTTCCTCTCCGGTCTCAGCAGGCACCAACCAGGAGCAGCAACACAGAGCCAGCCGGCAGCTCCTCCAAAAAGGAATTTTCCCGACAGAAAGTCATCAGGAGGTGTCTTCCTGCAAGTGTAAACACGGCTGTAATTGTCTTCGCTCTTTTTACACTGCGGTTCTGAGCGAGGGAAGTCCCCGCAGCCTCATTATGCAAATGCACCACCCCGTACCGTCGCAGGTACGAGACCAAATCGGTTGGAGAAGGCTGCAGGCTGGAACACGCTTCCCTGGAAGACGGGGTCCCTCTCCGCCAGGGAGGCAACGCTCCGGATCATTTCTTTGCCATCCCCACTTCAACCTCAGAGCCAGAGATGCTGGAGGTGTGTTATGATTTGCAGCCAGCCCAGCCTCCCCCAGACCTGCCAGACTGTCTCAGCTGCTCCAAACAGGGTCCAGGTTAATGGAGGTAACCCAGCAACGGCAGGAAAATAAATGCTTTCCTTATGATACAGTGCTGAGAGAACCAGGAGAGAGCTCCAAACCCTGTGCTCTGGAGGGCAACCTTTATGGAGAGCAGAGAGTCCTCCCTCAGCCCCAGCATCCACTCCAGGAGCACCCAGGCTTTCCAGGATCCTTCTCCTGGGAGATGGGCTCCTGCCACAATCGGGGCTGGGAGCAGGTGAACCACCCTCACAAGGCTCAGCCCCCTCAAACCCTCTGCCCATCACCTTTATTTAACCCCAGCTCATTAAACACCATCCTACAGCCATCACCAAGGCCATCACAGGACAGCCCCGTGCTGGGAACTTGGGAATGTCACCACACACGAGGGGTGTACAGGAGAAGCACAAAGGCAGCTGCTCTTGTACATCCCTCCCCTGTGTTTCACACATCAGCTTTCTATCTTTTCATCAGCAACTGCAGACAGATTTTCTCAGCGTGAGAACTGCCATGGAAATTGAAAGATTGTACAGCAAACATTTTTTTTCCTTGATGCCCTGCCTAATTGTGCTGCCTTTGATTTTATTAATCTGTTTTTATTAATATCCGGAAGGCAACAGGGGAAAAAAAAAATTAAAGCTTTTACTTTCTGAGCTGCCTGGTGCTGCTGGTGTTCTGTCCTGTTAAATAGGGCAGTTCTATGGTATCTAGGACAGACTATCCACCTTTCAGGAAAGAAAGGAATGAGCCTGAGTGCCCTCTCAGGCTGAGAGAATTGGGATCATTCACACTGGAGAAGAGAAGGCTTTGGAGTGATCTAATTGTGGTCTTCCAGTTCCTGAAGGGAACCCGCAAGACAGATGGAGAGACATAACGTAAAAGGGTCTGGAGTGACAGAACAAGGGGAATGGCTTCACACTGACAGAGTAGGTTTAGATTTGATTTTGGGAAGAAATTCTTCCCGGTGAGGGTGGTGAGGCCCTAGCACAGGTTTCCCAGAGAAGCTGTATTTCATCCCTGGAAGTGTCCAAGGCCAAGTTGGACAAGGCTCTGGGTACCCTGATTTAGTAGAAGGTGCCCCTACCCATAGTAGGGGCCTTGGAACAAAATGAACTTTAAGGTCCTTTCCAACACAGGCCATTCTGTGATTCTCTCCTCACTTGGATGTGTGGCCAGGTACCAGCCTCCCTGATTCCCTGCAGTTTCCCAAAGCCACCCAGTGCAGGGCAGCAGGAGGAGATGCTGGGAAAGGTGCCACGAGCCCAGCTCACTGTGGCAGATTCCCCCAGGCACCGGGCTCAGCATGATGGGAGAAACACAAAGAGGGCTCAGAGCTGTTGAGCTGGGTCTTTACTGGCAAGATGTGCAGCAATAGCACATGTGGGGTTATTGATGTTCGCTCTGTACTCGCCTGTAAAACGCACTGACACAGTATATTGCATGGTCAATAGGTCTTTAGGGTTTTTCCAGTGGTATTAAATATCATTTTAAATTATGTGCCCATGTTCCTTATTAGTTGTTTCCAGGGCAGAGCATGAGGAGGTGCATGGGAAGCGCCAGAGCCAGGCATGGGGCAGCCACGGGGCTGAGGGGCAGCCCTGGAGCAGGGCAGGGGGCAGGATCTGCAGGCAAGAACTGAGAGAAAGATGAGGCCTCTCGGGGAGCTGTATGTGCACGGTGTCAAGCACCCAGCATAGAAGCACACAGGGGGAGTGCCAGCTGCTGGAACCAACACCACCACACCATACTGCAGGGACAGCCACCTTGGTCCCCCTCTCATCCAGCCCCAGAGCCCTCAGGCGATGTCTCACCACCCCCAGGATGAAAAATCACAGAACACTGGGGTCACCACTTCTCACCCACCTCCTACAGTCTCCTCTGCAACTCTCCTGCTGCTCTCCAGTCCCTCCCATAGAGCAAACCCACCCTGGGAGTGGTTTCCCACCCCAGCAGGACCCTCACAGTGCCCAGCACAGGCACTTCCACAGCAGGTGAGGCAGCAGCATCAGGCTGGAGGCAATGAGGGCAGCACAAGGGGAGGGAGGCACTGCTGCCCAAGAGCTCCCTACAATAGGCAGGAAGGAACTGAAGTAAGTCACATCCCCTTGTCACCCTACCAGGACACTCCTTCAGCACTTTCTTGCAAAGTTTGGGAGGCCAGGAGGAGTGTTTGATTATCTGATTTGAAATACAGCCCTCCAAAGAGCCCTCCCTATTGAAGAAACCATAAAAAGCAGATCTTTCCTAATGTCACTCTTTCTTCCCTGCTCCTCAGAGCCGCTGAGCGCTGCCATTCATCACCCGTGCGACACTTTCATAATGTAGTCCCAGATAATGGCACACCTTCCAGCTTTCCAGAATTGGCTGTCAGGGAAATCGAAGGAGACAAGTGTGAGATAGGGGAACAGGACTCCTTGGTGGATACAAGCCACAGGAATGCAGCCCTCCTGCAGCCCAGTCTGCTGAGCCACAGCCAGGCCCATGGGGGGGCACAGGGCCAGCCCCTCACAGGGAGGGGATACAGCCATGGGCCAGTTTGGGGCACTTTTAGGCTGAACCTGGGAGCAGAGGTTGGGTCAGTCCTACAGTTGGGCCCAGAGCATCGTTCCCTCCCACACAAGCAGGTCACGGGCACTCCTACCCCACTCCTGGCCCTGCAGTGCCTCTTCTTCCTCATACCAGGGCCAGTCCACGTGCCTGGAAGGATGAAACAGAGCAGAGGCAAGGTCCCCCCTCCCAGCACAGCTCCTTATCCTGACTCCCATCCTTCCAGAACACCACAAAGCACCAGGACCACCTGCTGTGGGAGAATCAATGCTCCGGGTTTTCCTGCTTTTTTTTTTTTATTGAGCCATGGCCTCTCCAGGTGTGCATATACATTTCCTGACTTGTCAACTCATCCTGCCTTGGGGGTTTCTAACAGTTTATTCTACCTTTTTTTGCCTTTTCAAGTAGAACTGAGTGCATGAGAGATGAGAGATTGCAGACAAATGGTGCACAAAAATCTGCATCTCCATATACATATTTAACAAGGTCCTCAAACCTTATCTCACACTGCTGCAATGAGCCCTGTTCTCTGCCCAGGCATGGGGCTGGGGGCCTGGCCAGCACTTGGTCACTGGTCCCAGTCAGAGCTGAGTGAGTCCATCAGAGGGCCAAACCCCAGCAGAGATCCCCACGTTGCTGCCCCCACACAGGAGGTGCCACAGCCCACAGAGCTGGAGCCCACAGGACTGTGGTTTTGTTTAGAAACTGTAAGTTTATAAATAAACACCCTGAGCCCACATGCTGACACCTCCAGCACACACCACTCCCAGGGCTCACAGCCCCATGCACACACCTCAGATGGGAAACCCTACAGACCACATTTTTCTCTTCAAAGGCTGAAACTGCAACTTCAAGTTTGGGTTTTTTTCCTTCCCCCACTCCCAAAACTCACAGATATATTTATGGCAGAGCCAACACCAGTAACAACATGCCTTCAGTGACACTGCTCATAGATACAGACTCCAAAAGCCTAGAGTTTTAGACAATAACCCCTTGTCTTATCAAATTTTAAAAAAAAAAAAAAAGCTTTTAAACCAGTTAAATGCTCCAAGTATTAGCTGGAAAAGACCCTGGGGCTCACCACATACCTGCAAACAGAGGTATCTTCTCCTTCTAAAAATCATGTCTTTGCTGTAAACACCTTGAAGCTCCCAACAGCAGTCCTCAGGCATCACCTTCAAAGAAAAAAGGGCCCCCCCTTCTTCCTGAGCTATATATGCCCCTCTGGTCCTGATACCTAATTCCCCTCAGCTGCTGCTCATTGGGCTGAAGGAACTGCTTTCAGCTGGTGCTTGAAGTCAGAGAGGGGATGAGGAGGAGGAGAAGTGGCACGAGTGAGGTGGTGTCAGAGGTGAGGATTGTTGCTGGCTCCTGGGCACGTGCCGCGTGTGGCAGTGGTGGTGCCAGGCTTGCACATTTTGGGGTTGTTTGCACCTCCCAGGGCGCAGCACACTCAGATGGGAAGAGAAAGTGAGCGCTGCCAGCTGGGTGCCTTATCTTTGTCTTTAAATTAATATGATTTTGTCAGGTTTATGAAAAATAATATAGCATGTTATTTTTCATAACCCTGACTGATATCTCCATTTCTCATGGTTCAGCTCAGGCCATAAACATGACCCTGCTTGAGTGATTTCACCTTCCCCATTGAGCACGGAGCCTCGGCAGCACTCAGACCAAGGTCCTGACTGATTATCGACAAATTAAAAATATAAGCTATTGACCAGACACTGAGATAGAGTCCCTGAGCCGGTGCCCAGAATCTCAATGAGGTTATTGAAGTGGTGCCGATCGATGCAGCAGTCACAGCCCGGGAGCCGGTGGCCGCATGCATAATGTGAGGGGCGGGGGGGGGAGGGTGAGGAGGGGGTGGGGGGCTTAATAAATAGTTGTTCAAATTAACAAGGGTGCTGGAAGATGCAGCCGAATGGCTTCCTAAAGTCAGGAAAGCAATAAAGCCAGCGGGCACTCGGCAGCACCTTCACCTTCTGAGTGAGAGGGTGCAGGAGGGATGGAGATGGAGGATGTGGGCGAGGAGTAGATGTGCGAGTGAGAGCGAGGTGTGAGTCACCTTCCTGGGGAAACTCCGTGTCTCCAGCAACAGGGAGAATCGCAGCCCAGATGCGGCTCAAAGCATAACGGGACTCCCTTGCTTCCTATCCCTGCATCACCAAACCCTTCCGGGCAGCGCCAGAGACGGGACCTCCGTTGGCCACTGCCGGTCCCAGCAGCGACAGAGCCAAGGCTTCCCTGTGCCCTTTTCTCCCTGCTCTCACCTGGTTCTGATATCCTTTGTTTGCTTCTTAAGTGATTTCTTGGCTCTCCTGCTAATGCCTGGTGACATTTATATTGCTTTAATCGATATTAATTATCTTTTGTCCCAAGTCAACAACCCCCTTTTTTTTATTCTCTACCCATTGGTTTGGTGTCATATGGGATTTGTGCCTCGCTCTGTCCCTGGTGATGGCACCATGAGGAAACCTCCCCCTGGCCTCGTCCTCTCCAGCTCTGCCTCCTCCATCTCCAAAGTTTCCTTTTCTTTCAGCCCCTTTTCCCAGTGCCAGGATGCTGGATCCGGAGCAGCACCGAGCGCGGCTCCGCTGCGCTTCAAGAGTTAAACTCTGCTCGGCAGCAGCAGCAGCATTTCCTGGCAGCACCGGCGGCAGCTCCGCGCAGCGAGGCTCCGAGCGCGGCCTCTGGGGAAGGCGCCGATCACATCGCTGCCTGCGTGTTTGAAAACACCGATGTCAGCGAGGCGGCTGCCGGCAGCTCGCTGGCTTTCCTGGCACTGCTGATGGACAGGGTCAGATCCCAGCAGCTGTTGGGAAGGAAGAGGCGCACTCAGCAGCTGTGTGTAGTGATAGAAACCGCCCGTGATGGTGCCAGCCAGATACCGCACGGCTCCGTCCTGGTCCTGCTTTGGGAGGGGTGCTCTGCCAGCTCAGCATCCCCCAGCTCCGTTTTTGGGAGGGATGCTTTGCTGGCTCAGCATCCCCCAACCCCGTTTTTGAGAGGGATGCTCTGCTGGCATTCCCCAGCTCCAGTCCCCAGCACGAGGGAAGCACTACCAGCTGCAGAGGCAGGGCACCAGCAACGGGACACAGGACGGCACCGCTGTGATGTAGCTCTGAGCAGACCCACCTAGGAGTTTCCTGGCTGATTTGGGCTGGATTTGGCCCTGGGCAACACCCGCTCCAGTGCTGCCTCTCTTGATGTCTTTTGCTGGTCTGAAGCCCCCAGGGATGCAACACATGCAGAAACCATCGAGCCCCCTCAAGCCTCAGCGCAGCCTCCAGTCCCTCCCCAAGGAGAAGACACATGTGAGCAGTGATCTTTGTTTTCCCAAAGCTCCAGGTCCTGGAGTCCTGTGAATCTCAGCCTGTACTGTTTTTTTTGGTGAGTGGGCTTCCAGCCCTTTTACTGCACAGAAATGTGGGGAAATGTTCAAAGAAAAAAATACCTCTCCAAAAATAAAAGCAAACCTGCAGTTAATTTTTAACATCATTGTCTCTGAGGGGCAGGGTTGTGATGGTTGAGCTGCCTCCCAGTGATTTAACACTTGGAGCTGTCACTGGACTAACAGGGGAGACCGCAGACAAAAACCAGGAGTGTGCAGACACCTGCACGTCGTGTTTTGCACAAGGTTCCCATTTGAGGCACTGATTCCTCTCCCAGCTCGGTGTGGCTCGCTCCACTGATGGCTTCCTCTGAGTGCACGCTGTAATGATGTGGAATTATGCAGCAGGCAGCTAATGACAGCAGCACTGCTCCGGGCAAGGGGTATGGCTTGAGCAACCCCCCGTTTTATGGAACACCACGCTGCAATTCCAGCACTGAGGGAAGCTTTAAGCAGGAGCAGCAACTAACAGATTCATTTAACTTGCTCCAGAGCAACTATAAAAAATCAATTTAGTTCACCAGGCTGCTTGAACTGGTGCCAGTGGCAGGGAGCACCTCCCAGCTGAGAGCTCTCCAGCTCTGAAGTGCCACCGGGATATTACTGGGGCTGATTCAGCAGCAGGTGATGATACAAAGCCAGCTCCATGCAGGGCAGCAGCATCAGGCTCCAGGTCCCTGTAAGGGCAGAGGCTGTCAGCTGCCACAGAGCCCAGACACAAAATCACAGAATCATTTAGGTTAGAAAAGACCTCCAAAATCATCAAGTCCAACCTGTGATCGATCACCACCTTATATACTAGACCAGAGCACTGAGTGCCACATTCAGTTGTTCCTTGAACACCTGCAGGAATGGTGACTCCTGGGAACACGGAGAACCTGGGCTTTAGAACCAGGCAAGCATTTCCAGAGAGGGGTTTGTGCTGGGTGGGCTGGTGCCAGTGCCCACCACCACCCCTGCCAGCCCCGGGCCAGGAATCAGGGGCAGCAAGAATGCTCACAGTGACCTTTTAGCGGTGGTGGCTGGTGCTCTGTTGGAAGATCAATCCAACCTTTCCTGCTCTCCCTTCATAATGAAGGTCTTCTCTTTAGTCAGGTATTTTCAGAGCCCTGAGGAAATCCAGGGAGTTATTATCAGCCTGCAAATTTAACTGCTGGCAGAGCAATCCCTGCCCTCTCATCTACACGGTCCTGTGCCGCCGTGTCCCTGCTGTGCCGTGTGCCCGGCTCGGTGGGAGCAACCACCCCAGCTGCTCTTCGCTTTCAGCAGAGCCCACCCAGGCTCACGTGCTGTGACATTCCCATGTGCAGGATCAAACATCAGGAGTGCTGAGCCCTCCACTCTGGTGCTAATGTAAAGCTCTGGCGTTGCACTGTGAAATATTCATCATGCCCCGTCCTGCTCCCTCACTGCTCCGGCTGCGTCTGGCGCTGGCCCCGGTGCCACAGCAGCAGCCAGAGCTGAGCGCTCGGAACCTGTCCCTGCCCTCCCAGAAAACGTGAGTGCAGAGAATCACCCATCTGAATTCCTTCCTCTGGCCACTGAGTTCATTAGGAGAGCTTCCAGGGTGGATTTTGATCCTGGTGGGCTGGCCTGGCTGGCACCTGCCTGACGGAACCAGTTAAAATCCCCATTAAATCCACTTCAGAGGGCAGCCAGAGGAAGGGGCAACACCAAGCAGAGGGCACCAGGAGCATTTGCCTGCAGAGGAACTGTGCTGCTGGCACTTGTCAGCTGTAGAGAGGAAAGGGGGGTGTTTGAATGGAGGGGTTGGCAGAAGCCCACCTGGCCAAGGAGGTCATTTCAGCTTTGTATCCTCGAGGAAACACTCTGGAGTGGCAGGTGGTCCCTGCTCTGCCCTCAGGAGGCTTAGTGGGGGCTGCCAGACCCTGCCCTTGGCATCTGCATTTCTCTGGGTCTCTCACTGCTGAGCAGAGCCCTGTGGGTCCTGGCTCCCCTCACAGGACGGTCACCGTGTTCCCAGGTAGGGGAGGGAATAAGGGCTGGGATGTCCAGCACCCAGGAATCCTGGATCTCTGCATCACTGATACTGCCAGGGAAGGGCAACGTGGACATAAACCACCTTGGCTCCCAGTAGATCTGCTTCACATGGGGGAGAACTGGGTCTGGGACAGGGAAGGGGCTGCAGGAGGGAAAGCAAATGCCCTCCAGGCATTTCACCGTGGGATGGCGATGGGGTAACGGAGCTTCTTCACTCTGCAAAACCCAAGTGAGCCCCTGGGACAGCACACCTGGGCATGGCGAGATGATCCCACCTACTCATGCTCTGGCTCAGAGGCAAAAATAACCATGGATGGGGAAAAGAGGTTTTTCAGGAATGCATTAAGCTGAGCGGGTGAGAAAAAGGAGTGGGCGAGGGGCTCCTGTGAAACTCAAATGCTGCCTTTCGTGCACTTTCTAAATGTAGCTGCTCCTTCCCAATCTGAGTGGTGCTTCTGCCTCTTACGTGGCAGCACCAGGGAGGCTCTGCAGGAGGGGAGGCAGAGCCATCCCCACCTACATGCCTGTCCCTTCCCAGGGAAAGAGGACAGCATTCACCCACCCCACACCTGACAGTGTGAGTCACAGCAGCAGGTGGCACAGGGCAAGCACACGGTGTTTACCCCAGGTGGGAGCCACACCAAGTCCCACTGCAGAGACACTGGCAGGACAGTGCTCACCAGGCAGCACAGCTGCCCTCAAACGCTGTAGCCTTGTATCCAAACAGGGTCAGTGTGACCATGACACCCAAAGTGCCACCTCCAGCCATGGGTGTCTCTGCCAGCGTCCTTGTTGCATGTGCTGTGCAACTGAGAGCACAGAGAAACTTTAGACTGCAGCTCCTGGACCTGCAAGAGAGGATGTGAGACCATGGGAGCCGTGGCATTCCCCATCCCTGCCTGGGGACCCACAGAGCCCTGGCATTCACTGTACCTGCCTGGGAACACCCACAGGAGCTGTGGTGAGAGCTGGCACAACACTGCTGACAGCAGCACCTCCTGGGCAGGGCTGGCCAAGCATCCTGGCAGAGGACAGCCAGGAGAAGGAATCAATATGAAACTTGGGCAGCATTTGTATTTCCCAGCAGCCCTGTTCTATTCAACTTTACTTTTAAATGTGTTCCTTAAGTTTCTTTTCTCCTCCTGAAAATTTTCCTACAGTGAAAAATAATGCAAAGCACAGGCTGGAACGAGCAAGCGCCTTCCATCTCAATGACACGTTTAATGTGCCTGTGAATGGAAGGGCTCTTGCTCATTCCACTCTCATCCATTGCATTTGGCTCTTCTGGATGGAGCAGGGCAATCATTAAAGCTGACTGATCTGGAGACAGGGGCCAGAGCAGCACAGCTGGTAATGGACAGGTACATTTGGTGAGCCAACTCCAGGTTGGGATGGGCCAGGCTTCCATCAGGGGTTAGAGGCAGCTCCCACAGGCTGGGGTCCCACAGGTGGTGAGAGCCAGCGCCCACAGGGAGAGCCAGCCCCACAGTGGGGTGGGTGGGAACAGACCCAGTGCAGGACATCCCTCCCAACCCACCCTCAGTACCTCCTGTGTCTGTCCACAGGTTGGAGTCAGCAGTAGGGGGCTGCTTTGGGGACAGTGCCTTCAGCTTCTTCACCTCCTTCAGCTTTCCCCTGTGCCCAGGCAGAGGGATGGAGTGTGAGCCAAGGTGAGAACCTGCACTTACATGGCAAGGTACTCCCTCTCCCACCCCAGCCTGGTCTCTCCTCTCCTGCCCCTTCTCTGCTCCCTGCTGAGATCAGAGGGAGGGTTGAGGGTCCAGAGGGTTTGGCCACAGCTTTGCCCTGGCTTTGAGAGCTGGAACCTGCAGAAAAGGGCTGCAGGAGGGTTTCCCTCCAAGTACTCTCATTTGCAGGGTTCTGGGGTTTTCTTTCTTCCTTCTGGGACTCTTGGCCAGGCAACTCTCCAAACCCACTGCCACAGGCAAACCAAGGGAAGCAGTGGGTGCCTCAACACAGCACTTTTATAGCACTTATTAGATTTGCTGAATTTGGTGCCTCTTAAGTATTTGGATGAAGACACAAGTTGTCTCTTCTGCCCAATTAGGTCTCTAAAATGTCCCACCTGAATCCTGGTGTGAGAGGTTTTGGATGTCCCATCCCTGGAAATTAAATTTAGAGTCATGTTGAACAGGGCTTGGAGCAACCTGATCTAGTGGAATGTGTCCCTGGCCGTGGCAACGAGTGGAATGAGATGAGCTTTCATGTCCCTTCCAACCCAGGCCATTCTGGGATTCCATGATTCCATGAGTTTGCCTTGCCTGGCTCCCAGAGCTGGCAGAGCTGCAGCAGCTCCTTGAGAGGAGCCCACAGTAAAACTGAGAGGACCTCAGTGACTGGTGGTAGCATCCTCGGGACAAACATCCCAGCACAATGTACAGGTGAGAAGAGCTGGTGTCCCCCTCCCCTCACCATTTGCTTAAACCAGCACTATTCCAAGCCTCAGCATAGTTATTTTATAAATAACTTGAGGACACAAATGTCACTGTGCATGCAGCCATTGCACCAGCCCAGGCTGCCACTGGCAGGGCTACTCTGCTGCTAATTAGTTTAGTTCTCAGCTGTTGTGCCTTTTTTTCTGTTTACATAATTAATTCTGTGAATTTTGTATTCTCACTTAAACCTACTCTTTTTTTTATAGAGCAATCACTACTAAAAGATGAATTTTTTATAAGTTTGCCTTTGTTACTTTAAATTTTTTATAAACTTCTTACCCTTAAGGAATAATTCTTATAGCTGGCAATAAAGTATGTTAATTTCATTTGAAAAGGGAAATGTAAGTTTGTATTTTATTAAACAAACACACACACACACACACACACAATACACACACACACAGTGCCCAACTATCTACACACATGGGGTGTTTGGGGTGTTTGAGGCCTGCCCCAGGGGCCCTGAGGGCAGGGTGAGGGGCTGCAGTGACCCCCACCATCCAAACTGGCTTTAGGGGAGCACTGATGGTGCATCCCATGTCCATCCCAGCTGGGCATCCCGCTCCCACTGCCCTGCCTGCCCTGGGGCTACTGGCTTTCCAAGCTGCCAGCCCAGCTCTGCCCAGCCCTGAGGTCTCTCCAGTGGGTCCCCTCACCCTGGGCCCCATCACACTGGTAGGAGGATGTGGGTGAACTCATAGCCGGGGCAGAAAGCTGCTCATGAGCCCCTATCTACATTACTGGAGCCTCAGCAAGATGCGAAGGCCCTGTGAAAATCCTGTGTTTTCATGTGATGAACAGCATCTCAGATTTGTTTCAGCTCAGTGGTTCAGTTGCCTGGGGCCAGCTGTGGGTGTCCCGCAGCTTTCTGCCAGGGTGATGCAGGGTGGGGTAGCACAGGGATGTCCACAGCAGCTGTGATGGCCAGGGCTCCCTGCCACCCACCACGGGTCACCTGTGCTCTCACAGCCCCGCTCTGACCAGACAAAAGTGGGCAAAGTTGATGCTGGCAGTGCCAGACAGCTCCCATACCACAGGCTATAGCATGTCCTTCCCCTTTGCCACACAAATCCATATCTTGGAAATGAAACCCCTCTTTCTCTTTGAAAATATTGCAGATTTTTATTTCTTGGTATGGTTGGAACAATGTGGATTATCTGCAGAATTACTGAAATACCCATAACATGTGTCTCGTGCGACCCGAGGGGGCTGCGGCTCCAGCAGCGGACGGTGTTGCTGCATCAGAAAGCACGAGCTACTGAAGGAGATAAAGAATGTTTTCCCCTTTGGACAAGTAACCAGCAGCGCTCTGACATGTCCTCCGGTGAAGGCTGCTTGTCTGAAACTATCAAATGCACGAGCAAGTGGAGGGCAATCAGCAGGGACAGAGACACAGACGCTCTCCCTCAGAAAGCACCAGAGTAAAGGGATGTAAACAGGCACTGGGGCACGGACACCTTGGCTGGTCATCGTGTTATCCAAGGACCATGGCCACAGTGGCTCTGGCCCCACTGCAAGGGATGTGTGCTCTGCAGGGGCTCCCATGCCCCAGTGCCTGGGGGTTTTAGAGTGACCTCACTGGTTTGGGGAGGGGACAGCTGGTGAGTGTGAGCTCAGCATGGGCTGGGTGGAGGTCTAGCCCCATACGCTGTGCCCGCTGGTTCTCTGAGCTTATGAGAAAGATGATAATTGTGTTTGAGCGTCTCGCTGTGCTGGAGCTGAGGAGAGCAGGGCCTTCCTGACAACCAAAGCGTCCCTGGCTGTGGGGCACCCCAGCTCCTGGAGCAAACACAACTGCAGCATGCTGGTGGATGCAAAGGGGCCAGCTGGGTTCAGCCCACAGCCCATCCTCACTCCTTTGCACTGCATCCTCTGCACATGAAATGGTGTTCAATTTTCCTGGCATCCTACTTTCTCTGATTTAATTTCTCCCATTTGCTCTCATACAGGGATTGTGATAATTAATGTTTGCAGAGCTGCAGGAAAAGGCACCCCCTGCTTCCACCCGAGCTCTGCTCTCACTCCGAGCAGGGGCCAGTTCCCTGCCCCAGTGCAGCACGACCATCAGTGCCTTCTCCAGGTCAACACAGAAGGGTCCTTCACCTTCACTGAGCTGGCTACATCACACACTGGGATTCCTAGGACAAAAAAAGAGCTCTACGCTCTTCTCTGAACTGCTCTGCAGGAGCTAAGTCCTTGCCAGGGACATAATTTACCTGGGACAGTGGCCCCTGACTTGCCTGGCTCCCACCTCCCCAAGCTGCTTCAGGTCCTGCTCAGGCCACCCCTCAGGTACCACCAGCATCCCACAGGATGCAGTGCTGGCCAGTCCTCAGCTCCCACACAGCCTCACCAACTGGCAGGACCAGGGTTTCTGCCATCACCTGCTTCACTTGCAAAACTGTCTCAAACCAAACTGTGCCAGAGCCCACACACACTCCTAATAAACAGCTTAGGACAGAAAATGCCAATGTCAGCCTCTGTTGAAGATGATCTACGACTGCTCAGCCTCGCTTGGGCTACTCGGAAGCAGATCAATGGGCTACTGGGGCTCCAGACTAATAAGTAATAGCAATGATAAAAATAAAATATAACTAATAGCAATGCAGCATGTCTATGTAACCTCTCCAAAATGGAAGCAGAAACAGGGAAGGGGAGACTCTGCACACCAACCCATGTCTGGCCACTGTCGCCGTTGGAATCCCTGGGGAGCAGCACGATCGGAGCAGGCACTTCAAACACCACAGGGACTGGAAATCAGGAACCAGCTCATTTTAATCTTTCCCACTTTGATAGCTTCAGATCTGTATTAGCACAAGATGTTTTTAATCTCTCATCTGTGGTGTTTTGTTTTCCCTTTAATCACACAAGGTGGGATAACCAGGAGGGTATCGCACAGCTCCCTCCCGCTGTGCCTCTGCAGCTCGATACTCACACAGACTAATGTTCAATCATTTGTTATACAGTGTCTAATATTTTCTATAGTAAACAGAGTTTTATTATCAGTTAATGTATTGATAAAAGAGCATGAGTTAGTTGATTGAATATGTAATAAATACAGAAATATACTTGAATTATCGATTCCTGCAGTTGCTTATGTGCAGTATTGATATCGCATGTGCAGGTTTGCCCTCAGACTGTTGAGTCATGATACACCCGTCACCATTTTTAATAACAAAGGGTGACTATTTTTGAACACTTCACAAGAAAAAAATCCATTTGCTAAATGGGTTTGTGCGTATTGCTGGGACTGCTCATGTGGAAACTGTGGGAGAGGAAGAAGGGGAAAGGTGCCAACTCTCTGCATGCCTGAGGAAATACACGCTCCACTGGGAAACCCACATTATCCGCTGTATCAGAGCTACAGCAAAGCATTAATGAAAGCCTGACAGAAGCCAAAGTGGCAAAATCCACATCTCCCAAGTTTGGATATATGGATATGAGGGTTGTCCAAACAGACTGGTGCACCTTGGCACTGGATTGCAGTGGCTGCCAGCAGCACTGAAGTGTGGGTAGGTCATGAGTGGGAATTTCACTCACAGTTTTCTGAGTGATCCTGAAATTCAGGGAGAGAAAACAGGTGGGGACCCATGCCTGGCTGCAGGGAGAACAGCCCCATCCCAGCTCCAGGTGATGCCTGCAGGGAATGTCCACATGTCTGGCTGTTTCTCCTCATGTTTGCAATCAGCAAAGGATCACCACTTCCAATGGCAGGTTTGTTTCCAGGTATTTCATGGGGTGTCCTTCTGGCTGCCAAACATCCAGGAATACTTGTGGTGACACCTGCGCTGTGCATTTGTGGGGAATTCAGCAACTCTGTGAGTGAACCGATATGCACACATGGGTCCATCAAGCTCATTTCACCCTGAGCCACCTCCAGCCACTGTAGAGCTGGGGAGAGGCCACATATTTGGAAAAACCTTATGTAAGTCTTGTGTAAGTAAGAGGGTTGGAATGAGATGATCTTTCGCGTCCTTTGCAACCCAAAACTCTTCCAGGATTCTATGATTCTAAGTCCTTCCACTCCTACGAGCAAAATGTGGTCATCCTCTTGTACTTGTGGAAGGGAGGGTCTGAGGAGCCTTTGTGGTACAGGTGGGGATTACCTGTGATGCCCCACCCTGCAGCCAGCACCGGTGGTGGCTCATTTCCAAGTCTCAGTGTCTTCCTCTGCGATTTCCCGGACATACCAACACACCCCAAGGTAAGAACCCCAGCCCGGCCACCCCATTTCAAGTGGTGGGGTGTCAGCTGGCTGCAGTCATTGTCTGTGTGCACTGCCTTCGTTTGCAGCAAATGTAAATTCCTATTTAAATCATTCCTTGACATTTCAGATCGGTAGCAGCACTTTGCAATTACCAGGGGATAAGAGTGCACACATGACAGGGAGCTTAGGTGACCTGCAGCAACCTGTTAAGTGCATTTACTTATTTGCAGAAAAGAGAGAGGCAGAGTAATGAACTGAAAAGCTCTGACGAGGAAAACTCATTGTCTCGCTGTGACTTCCAAGATTAAACTCAGCCCCAGCTGTTCTGGGCACGGCTCCCCATGTCCCTCCCCAAACCGCTCTGCTTATCGCACACCTCCTGATCCATTAATCCCGGCGTGTGAGACAGAGAGATCCCACATCCCTGAGACCAAAGGTCCCGTGTGCAGCGGGAAGGGATGCACAGCCCTCCCTTCCCCACGGTCTCTCCCAGTCATGCAGATCCCTTGGCAGGGCTGCCTGGGACCCCTTTGCCCATCAGGGCTGGTCCTGCCCCATGTCCCCATCCCCAGGGCAGCGCGGCTGGAATGGCACTGGCTCCAGGGCTGATTCCTAGGGTTACATCCCATGTAAGGTAGCTCTCAGTGGAAAGAGGACCCTAGCTCTTGAAATCCTATATCCCCCCACATTCGGTGCACAGCTGCCCTTGTGTCTTTATTAACAGCCCCTCTCTATGCTCTGATTCTAATGTTTCTTTTGCCTCCCCACTATAACCCTGAACTCCCCCTTCAGAGTCCATGTTCAATTAATGTCTAATCTCCATGACTCTCAGCCAGGAGGAGGATCAGTTACTGCCACCAATAATGACTCCATTTACGGGGCCCTTTCAGCCGGCGCAATGTGATCCCAAGCCCATGACTTTCCCAGTCCATTCACAAACTCCTTCAGACACCCCCTCATCAAAGGGTCCCTTCTGTCTCCTTCAGCCCCACCTTACTGAGCACCAGAGAGGAGATGTTTGCACTGTATGGAATTTCTCCCACACAAAGGCCGTTGAGCAGCTTCAGGGAGCATATCCCTCCTCTGCCAGCTGTGGGGCTCTGTTCAGAAGATGGCAGCAGTCTGCAGGGTGAGGGCAAACTCCAAAATTCAGGGAACTGTTGGCCCAGCTGTGGCTGGTGCACTGACTCCTGAATGTGCTGTAAGGAACAGCTGAGAAAACCGGCACCAGTTCAAATCTGCTGGGTAAAAAAAATGAGGAAATGAGAGATTCCCAGATACAGTCACAGTGGGGAAAGCTGCAGTTGGAACATGTGGGTCCAAAAGTATAATAAAGGAAAAGTTAAGGAGAGGGAAGGCAAACAGGATTCCTATCCCTGCTCTCAGAAGAGGTCAGGTGGAGGTGAAGGCATCACAGGAGAGAGGAGGAGAGTGGCCAGGACCCACCAGCTCCATCCCAGCTTGAAAGGATCCAGGGATGGTGACAGAGCAATGGAGATAGAGGAAGGGATGGTGGGATTCCTGTGCCACCTGAGTGTGGCACAACCAAAGGAACCATGTAATGGGAAGCAGTGCCCCAAACAGATCTCCTCTGGATTTTAAACGAGTCCGTGATGAAGTAGCCAAAACTCATTGCAAAGATGTTACCCAAATTATTGATTTATTAGTGGTAAACAATTGGTGATTTACTGGTGACAAACCACCTGAGAGCAGGTGGGATCAAAGGATTAGTGTAAGCTGTGCTGTGCCAGCCTGAAGGGACATGATGGGCACAGCCCTTGCTTGTGTGTCCTCACCACTTCTAGTTTCAATTTAGCTTAAATATTAATTGTCCAAGTCACTGAATTTACATGTTTCTGTGGTTCTGGCCGTCTATATTTGGCAGCTTGTTTGCATGACTGAAAACTCTTCTGACCTTTACCATCAAATAGATTTTGGATCCTGGGAAATCAGAGAACAAATTATGTTCATCCAAAACATTTTCACCCCAGAGGAGCAACAAAAGGCCCTGCTCACCAGCCTCCCCCCGACAAGGAGGGTCCAGGTTGGAAAGGGAACAGAATTAACTCCAGGTAAATATTAGCACTGAGTAAATTGTAAGAACTGCAGTGGGTACTTTTTCAGGTTCAAAATATAACTTTGATTTGGCTGGATTCTTTAGCAAATCTCATGTATTGATTTGCAGGTTTAGAGGCTATTATGAAAAATTCTCTGCCCAAGAACTTGAAACCAGTCAGAATCTCTGGAGAAGCACGTTAAAAGCAGAGTCACAGAGTCACAGAACCACAGAGCCACAAAAACATAAAATGGCCTGGGTTGGAAGGGACCTTACAGCTCATCTTGTTCCACTCCCTGCCATGGGCAGGGGCACTTTCCACTAGACCACGTTGCTCCAAGCCCCGTCCAGCCTGGTCTTGGACACTTCCAGGGATGGGGCAGCCACAGCTCCTCTGGACAACCCGTACAGGGGTTTCATCTGCACCCCACAGACAAGAATTTTTTCCCAGTATCCCATCTGACCCTGCCCTCTGTCAGCTGGAAACCATTCCCCCTTGTCCTGTCACTCCAGGCTCTTGTAAATAATCTCTCTCGAGCTTTCTTTCATGCCCCTTCAGGCACTGGAAGGCCACAATTAGGTCACCCCAGAGCCTTCTCTTCTCCAGGCTGAACAATCCCAACTCTCTCAGCCTTTCCTCACAGCAGAGCTGCTCCATTCCCCTGACTGCCTTGATGCCTCCTCTGCACTCGCTCCAGCAGATCCATGTCCTTCCTGTGCTGGGGACCTCAAAACTGCATCGTCCTCCTCAGCACAGCTCGTGTCATCCCACCCCACAAAAGGGGGCCAAAGCTCTTTCAAATTAATGGTGTCACCTCACAAAACTCTGGCAGCTTTACCTGAGCAGCCCCACCCAGGTGTGCTCCCACACATCCCCCACAGCACAAGGACCCACCACAGCACCCACACGTGACACACAGGGTGTGCAGCCCAGCACGTCTGTCATGCTCCCCTCCCTGCTGCCCACCTTCCTGAGTCAGTTATGAAATTATCTTCACATTTGGGCGCAAAAAATAAATATTTAATTGTGGTAATGGCCATCATTTGCATTGAAATGTTTTTCCAAGCAAAAATTCCTCACTAAGTGACACCAAAGGCTTTTGAGAATGATGAACTTATCTGAGAGCATTGCTTTCTGTGCCGCTGAATGTCGTCGCCAGAAAAATGGCTAAATTTAGCAAAAAAAAAAAAAAAAACAGAAAAGAAAAAATCTCTTTCCTCAGCTGTAATAAATACAGCGGGCAGTGAAAAAGAGCGTGCTCGGCTGTGAGGGGTATTGTGGTTTGATATGTGGGAGAAAAAACAGAAAGCCAATAAGACATTTTTACACATCAAAAATCCCGTAATGCTGGTGCGTTGCACACACTGTACTTATTCCTGGGCTATCCACAGGCAGATATTTATTGTTACACACAGCTCTCTGTTCTGTGCAGAGACGCAGATCAGAGCTTCCATCCAGAGCATCTTTGGGTGTCCCCTTTACCTGCGGAGCCTTCTCGCGTTATTTATCCCACACATGAATACAATTCTTTCCTGTGGCCAGGTTATTCCATGTAACCATTCCTCTGTGTGTGTGTATGTGTATCAATGGAAGATGCTCCTCTAATCCCCTGAAATTTTGTCTCCTATTTTTATTTCCAAGGCAGTGAATTATCCATCTGGGTGCCACTCACAGCCACGGGAAGCCCCAGCCTTTTTGCTTTGCCAGTTTTCTGAGTTGTTTTTTTTTTTTATTTCTTGCAATTTCCTTTCAGCCCTGAATGCTGGTAGCTGTATGTCTGCCCAGTCTGTTTTTCTGTGGAGATAATCCCATGACTTGATTTTCAAGTACATTTAGTGTCTAGACAGGGCACTGGATCCTTTGTGCTTCCCTCCCAGGTCCCTTGTGGATTCAATGGCCCTTCAGGCACTTTCTAACTTCAAAAATCACCAGCCTCCGGTGTCCCCACACCACGTCCACCCCACTGGTGTCCCAGAGCCTCCAGGCCATTCTTCTACCAGACTTTCTTCTCACTCAGCTCATAAATAGCCAGGAAAAAAAAAAAAATCTATGGTAGGATAGGGCAATTGTAGAGGAGGAGGAAAAAGGAATTCTGAGAGGAGGCCCCCAGGTGGGAGCACCCAGCCCCCAGGGGGGTCCCAGCAGCCCCTCACAGCTGCTGCAGCGTCTCCAAGAGGTGCAAAGCTCTGTCCGTGTCTCAGGTCCCAGCGGCAGCCCCGGTGCAGGGATTGGCACCCTGCAAGATCCACCACACATTCCTGCTCTCCATCCATACATCATACAACCCAATTAAGTCATTTACCGGGAGGACCTGGAGATGGCAGCAACATATAATCACAAACATAAGCAGTTTGTACATGGTAATTATATATTCTATTTTTTTTATCAGTGCAATACAGACAGAAGATTATTTTATGCTTGATATCATTCTAATTTTTGATCCATTTCCCCCCCCCCAACTTAAAAAGGATTAAGATTTGGCTTCTGGTAATAACTTTGGGAATGCCAACTCCATAAGTACTGTGCAGCATTGTATTAAAATGATTATTAGGTACTTTTGCTTATTGTTAACACTGTTCCTCTTCTCTGGGCCAGCATCTGAGACGTAGGACACGGTTTGAGTGGTCAAGCTGAAAGGCCAGAATATTTTTTAAGTCTGTTTTAAAATAAAGCATGCTCTTGCTTTAAACTCCATCTGATAAAACAGAGTGGAGTAGATCGGCGAGGAGAGAGGAAACGCTGCTCCTGGCTTTGATCATTTTCAAAAGGGATTGTCACGTGTGATTTTTCAGAAGATGAAGGCACCAGGTGAAACTATTTCATATCCCAAGACCTTTCCTCCGCTGAAGGAACATCTGCTTCTCATTTTCCCCGGGTCTGGAGAGCAGTCTGCCCCCCCCCAGCCCCATCAGTCCCATCAGAGGTGTCAGTGGTCCGGCTGAGGGCAGTGGCAGCAGCAGGGGCTGCGTGGGCAGGTGGTGGGAGGGTGGAGAGAAGGATGGAGGGGAGAATGGAGAGGAGCTCACGCCCCTCTGATGAGGGGTGGGCAGGCAGAGGGGCCCTGCCAGCTGTCCTGGTGACACAGGGACCAGCCTCTAGTGGATTTGCAGAGAGACCCTGGTGGGCAGTGTCCCAGGAGAGCATGGGATGTGGGGACCATCCTCACCCCACAGGGATCAAGGAGGCAGGTCCCATCCTCCCTGTGTCCACGACTCAGAGTGTCCAAGCCTTGGTCCCATTCATCCCAGCCCCGCTCATTAGCATGAGTGACCCTGCCACAGGAACGTGCAGGATGGTCCAAAATCCCAGAAAAGTGGCTGTGACACAGCCCCCACCCATGGCAGCACCCCGAGGCATCTGCCTAAAACCAGGCTATCGTCAAAGCCAACATTAATTATAACTAGTTCCCTAATAGCTAATGTAATGCTCTCCGTTTGGCGCCAGTAGGGAACAAGCCTGGAGTAAATGAGCTCATGGTTGGGAATCAAAGATTAACAGACTATCGAGGAGTAATTTTTTCTCCACATGAATTAGCAAATCGTGGGTAATTACTGTGGACAGAGCTAGGCAGGTTCATTTGACTAGGTCAGTTAAGAATAGCCTGGGATAATTAAATTGTCTCTAGAGCGAGTAACAATGCTGGAGTTGGAAAAGGCCATTTCTCCCTTGCCGTTCTTCTTCTGGATAAATCATACTTTCCCTTAGCACTGCCCTTGGGGGCAGATCTGCATTGGTATGGGTGGTTTTTTTGGTTATTTGTTTGGTGTCAGACTTAACTCATTTGGGGGTGTCTGGACCCAGGGCTGCACCCAGGCTGGTCCCAGGCAGGGGTCCTGATCACCCACCCCTGCTGTGGGTGCTGCTCTCAAGGCCATCCTCACCTTGCAGAGGGGGCTAGGCAGAGAGGTGGCAGCTGTCCCCCCCCCCAATGTGAAAAAAGCTGAAGCTGGTGGCACACTTATCTGGTTTTAGCAGCCTCACTTGTGGCATCAAGGGAGATGCAGCACCCCTTGCCTGCATGGTCTGCCCAGCAAGCCCCTCATGCACAGGGCAGGACTTGACCTGGTAGCACTTTTCTTTTTCCTTTCCTTGCAGACAGGGAGTGGGATAAACTGTTTTCAGAAAGCCTGGATGAGAGGCTGGAGTCACTGGTCGCTGCACTCCGGTGGCTGCCTGAAAGGAAGAACATCAGTGTCCCTTGGGAACTGATCCTTGGGGTGGAATGGGGAGAGCTCGGGAGGCTCCCAGCTCTGTTGTTTTCTCTGGACATTACCTGGCCGTGGGATGCATCAAACACCTCTCCTGGTGCCTGATGCCGACTGGAAAAAGGACGCAGCATCATTAAAAATAGAAGCATGAAAGATTATTTACATTTCAAGAATAGCTGAGGTCCTTAAAGAAACTTCCATCATCCTTTAAAGGCTCTTAGTCAAACGCTGTTCATTATTAATGCCTGTTGGCTTTATTTAGCCTATGACTACAATTATATATTTATGAGGTAATCAGCAATTGGAAATTTCCCTGTAATGGTAACTGGAGCTTGGCATCCAAATAAAATGAACACCATTAAGAAAGTATTGCGGTCATTGGGGTGGATCAAGTGTGCTAATAGCCCAACTAACAGCAATTAAGTCAATTAACCATTCAGACATATGCTGCTCAATTTCCCTGCTTAAACAGCCCGGTGCATCTGCGAAATTTGTGGAACTTATTTATGGCGTAAGCGGCTGCGAGTCATTATTAACCAGGGGAAACAGGGAAAATAAGGGAGGCTTGTAAAAAATTAACTACTGCAGCAAAAAGATCCGCTAATTGCCCGTTCCCCTCCCCGCGGGGAAAGGTTTCGTTTCCCAGAGTATTTATTTGTTGTGTTTTGAGTGTGGCTCCGAGCGAGTGTGCACAGGTGAATGGGCCACGCGGTGACAGTGGCTCCGCAGGGGTAGGACAGACCCTCCACCACGAGTGGTGCCGGGCGCTCTGTCTGTCTGTCCCGTGGGGCTGTCAGGGTGGGAGGCTACACCATAGGGAGCACACTGTGGTCCAGGGGAGAGCCAGAGGTTCAGATATGGGGGAAAGGGGCAACAGGGATAAGAAGGGAGACCCTGAGCAGTCCCTCAGTGCCACATGCTCACAGATCCCCAGACACGGGGGACACCCAGGGGCTGAGCACCCACTGCCCAGAGAAGGGTCCATCTTCCTCCTCCTCCCAGCTCTGACCCTCCCCAAGCCCCATGCTGGCAGACCCACGGCCATTTCTGCCACGGCAGTGGGTCCCAGAAATCCCTGGGTGGTGACACAGCCCTGAAGCCACCAGCGTTTGCATCACCCGCCCTTCAGCTCCCAAGCACCACGGTGGGACTCAGTGACACAAAGTGCTTTTCCTCCTCCTTCCCCGTTTCAGTTTCCTGCCGTCTATCCAAACGAGGATGTTCCAAAGTTTTGTTAAGTGCCTGTTTTAATGAAGCCCATTAAAGTTAACCTGGCCATATAATATACAGGAGAAACCCTCCATAAATATAGGTAAATAGAGATTGTAAAGATAAATAACCATGCGGGTGTGTGAGGAGTGATAATGTGCTCTATTTACTGCGGGCCCATAACAGGCCAGTAAAAGATACTGCCCCTTTAATGACTTACTTTCTCCTGGCAGCCGGCACTCACCGTTAGCAAGCTAAGGATGCAGTGACACAAAAAGCTTACAGATAATTAAATATTGATTTTTGTTTTCTAATCCTATATAAAAATTGTCCTGGGTCTCCCAATGGTAGTTTCATCTCACTAGGACACAGGGAGGGCTATTAACCCTGTTTGGTTTCAAGCTGTTGTTGAACAAATAAACAGGGAGGCTTGGAGAAGCCAGGCACAGCTCTGTGGGCACAGCCAGCTGCCAGCCCCCTCCTGCCCCCTGATCCTACCAGCAGCCCCACACCAGCACTGAGGCTTCGCAGCGCAGCCGTTTTGGGGAGGGTGGCAGTTATTTTTCTGGTGTTGGGGTTCCTGTGGCTCAGGCAGCCTCACAGTGTCCCTGTGGATGGGACAGCCCCGAGGTCTGAGGCGCAGGGGGGCAGAGCAGGGGTCTTCGGGGCATCCTCCCTGGTCCTGGGCAGAAGGATGAAGGAAGCTCCCCCCTGTGAAGGAAGGGCAGTCAGTGCATGGTGCCCTGTGCTCACCTACACCGCAGGTGATGCTTCTTTTGCTGCATCACATCTTCCTTCTGCTGTGGTAACCAATAGCAGAGTTCTCTGTCATGTCACAGCCAAGGTGCCAAGTGCCACCTTGTCAAGCAGGGCCCACTCTAAAGGGCTGCAGGCTGCAAAGTGGCACCCCCATGGAGAGCCTGGCTGGGCTTGGGATGATGGGGATGCTCTAGAGCAAGAGGAGCAAGAGCCATGAGGGATAGTCCAGCCTGGCACCTGCTGGAGGACAATCCTTCAAGGCTGGACTTTCTACTGGAAGTAAAGGTGAGGATGGGAAACCTCCCAGCAACACATGATCAGATCAGCCTCCAGGTACATGGTCCACACACCTGCTCTCTCTGGTCAACCTATTTGCTTCTGAGGTTCTGAGGTGCTGTTTTCTGATGTTTCTATATCCACTCTAGTTTAGATCATCCCAACAGATTTCTCCTGGAAGATGCTCTTTTGGGTCTCATGCAGAATACACGCAAAGCCGCAGCGCTCTTTCAGAAAGTTGGATTTTCACTCCAAGAGTGTGGCAAGAAGCTGCTTTGTGCGAGGAGATGGCTGGAGGAGTGAGGGAGCAGGGACAGAAGGACTAGACAGGCTCTGAAGCAGAGGCTGAGTGCAGCTCCCAGGGCTAGGGCAGGAGGCAACAGGGACCTTGACTGGCCGCATCACTACAGTCAGGAGAGACGAGTTTGGCTCAGCTTGGCTCTGTGGCACAGTCACAGTGCAGGGATTGAGGGGGGATTTTGCACCCCCCCATGAGAGCCCAGCCTGATGGTGATTGGTGTGTGGAGGAGCAGGGGGTGACCCAGCATGCCTGCCCCAGCACGCGGCCACCTTGCTCTACAGCGAGAAGAAAGGTATTAAAATAATAACCTCTAAGCCTGCCATGCACAATGTTTTCTCTCACTGTTGGGAAAGCAATTGCCTCCAGCAAAGATCTATTTCCTCGGCTGCTCGTTTCCAAGCGCGTGGTAAGTACTGTGTACACAGTATGGAGCGGAATAAACCCCAACATCCACCACCGAGTCACTCATTCACAAAATGAACCAAGGGGCCTCCCCTCTCAGTTATCTTTTCAGAAGCTCCGTGCAGCATAACTCACACTGTTTACATACTTTGGGCTGGGAGTAAATCCTGTTGCTTTACATAATTCCTGTCCTTCCGTAAATTGTGCCATTTCTGAAGGGAGAGAACATCTTCTCCCCACATTCCTCCAGTGCTGTATATAAATGAGGCTGCCTCTCGAACACGCCAGATGAGTCTGATCATGGGGAAAAGAGCAAAACATCCTCCTGAAAAAGTGCATGCACCATTTGCTGAGAAATCTTAAATATTTTCCTTGCAAAAGCCTGTAGACTCAATGCTCTCTATGCCAAGTGTAGGCAGCGTGCTGTGCAGGCTGACCCCTGCTCAGCCTTGAGGGCTAATTCAACAAAATAAAGCATTCAAGTGCACCTGAGCTTTGTGCTGATCCCAAAACTCATGGGACAGTGTGCTGAGGCTGTGTCCACTGGAGGCTCAGGACCTGGTGCTGTCCCCTTGGGCCAGCCCCACAAGCTCTGCTCCATCCCACCTCCAACCTGATCTTGGTTCATATAGGTTAGAGCCTCTGGAAGTCTGCCTGTCCAACGCCCTGAGGAAGGAGGGCTGGATGGAGCAGCAGAGCTGGGAGATGCACCTGAACCTGAGCAAACAACTATAGAGTCTTTTGTGGTTTTGTGTCTCACCCCTCTCTTTTCTGCTGGGGATCTCTGACCCCATTCACATGCTTTCCTGCTAACTGCTGATCCCGGCTCACTCCCCACCTTCTCTCCTCCAGGAGACCTGGCAGCTGAGCAGAGAAAAGTTCCAGCAGTGCCAAGAGGCTTCCCCAGGGACATCAGGAATATGGGGAGGCAAAGCAACCCCAGAATTACCACTGCCCCCACCCTGCTCTGGGGATGCTCTGCCTTCCAGCCTGGTGGCACGACCAGAGCATCTCTCCCATTCCCTGTGGTACTGAGAGTCCTGCAGAACAGTGACTCTGCCTTCCCTTCCCTCTTCCTCTTTGCCCTGCCCAGCTGCCCCCTGATGGGAGCTGTGGACTTGCTGCAGCTCAGGTTTCCACCAGATGAGGACACTAGGAACCCCCAAGCCCACTGTCACCTATTGCTCCAGCACTCCAGCCCACACTGGGGTCTCCTGGGGTGGCAACTGCCTCCAGCCTTTGGGGAGCAGGGCCAGGAGCCATGCAGCCAGCCACATCCTCTGGAATGTCACCAGTAGAAACCCTGGTGACACACCAGGACATATGCCCCCTTCGTCTTCTCCGTGCAGCAAAACCATCCCAGCCCACTGCCAGGGCACCGGCCAGTGCAGCCCTCGCCCCAGGCATGGTTTTGTCCTGGTTTGTGGGTAACCTGGCAGCTGAAAAGCTGGGGGGACCGTTCAGACACAGCCACCCGGCAGCCGCTGATTGAGACTCAAAAGAAATTCTTTGAGGGCAGCAAGATGTCAGGCCAACGCAGGAACAGCAGCAGGTTTGAGAGTACAGACGCGTTAGTCAGAGCTGATGAATGCTGGCTTGTCAAGCCTTCCCATTTCAGTCCTGGATTGCCTTTAAAGTTTGCCAAGTCACTTTTCAGCATTTGTGTGGGCAGAAGGAGACGTGCAATTAAGCTGCAATTGCTGCACCAAAGCTGAATACTTTCAAGTTTGTTATTTCCTCAAAAATGACAAAACGCTGGGATCGAGTCAAGGAACAGGACGGCAGCTCCTGTTGCAAAGCCGTCGTCGGCACAGTGCTGTGCTTGTCCAAAGCTGGATCCTGCTTGTGCTGAAGGATGAAGACGTGTACATCAAAAGCTACATTAGCATTTGAGAAGCAGGATGGGGAAATGGAGAGCCAGGATCCAAACTGTGCTGGGAGTGCAGGTGACACACAGACAGTCCGTGTGTCTGTCTGCAGGAGCCAGTGCAGCCTGCGGGGACACCAAGCCGGTGCAACACCCAAGGGCAGTCATGGCTCATGGCACCTGGCACCAGTGCAGGGCACGGAGGGCTGGGGCGTGGTGGCCACAGTGTTGCCCTGAACCCAGATTTTGGAGATGAATGAGCTCACAGACACTCTCCGGAGCTGGCACACACTGGCACGGCTCCCTCCATCCCTGGCTGCTGGGAGGGCACAGGGCTGGCCTCACTGTGGGCACTACGCCTGGCATGCAGCCCCCTGGGATCTCCATCCTGAGGCACCAGGAGAATTCCACAGCTTTCCCACTGAGCAGTGACTGTAAAAAGCCACTGGCCAGTTGGAGAGGGATGGCAGTGATTGCTCTGAGCAAGGTGCCTCTGTCCTGGCTGTGGCTTCTGCACCTCTGCCATGGTTCACACCATGGGAGGGGGAAGGCAGGTGAACCCCACTGTCACCTCCCTCCTGCCCTCCATCTAAGCCCATGGCGCTGCCACCCACCCTCCTGCCATCCCCTGCCACGCCACACCCAGTCGCGTCCTTTCCCCTGTCACTGCCTTTCCTGGCTCTTGGCATGGCTGTGATCAGGGTTTTCCTGCAAGGCTTTGGCAGCCTTTTAAGCAGCCAAATAACTATTATTTCCAAACATAAAAGGGACAGTTTTGTGAATCCTTTCTCCCCTGAGGTTTCCTGTCAGTGGTTGCAGATGAGGCGGCACAGAACCGTGTGCTGCAGACCATCCGTCCTGCCCATAAACCATCCTGGCTGCAGAATGAATCGATTTGGAGCCTGTTGGCTGCTAAATTGAATTAATTTCACCCTAAAGGGCCTCCCTGAAATGCAGCAAAAACCCCACCAAGAGACCCAGGGACTGGGAAATGGTGAAGTGACCATGCTGAGAACTCCTGGGGCATATCACGATAATCCTCAAGAGTCACCAAGCAGCAGGGACAGGAGTCACCCATTTGGTGCGAAGCTTTTCGGTAACATATTGCTTTTTAATCAACACTTAAACACGAAATGCTCTTTTCCATCTAATCCCTGCGATGATTTCACAGCAACTCCTCCTGCCACCCAGTTTAATGCAGAGACTGACTCTTTCAGCAGGGAACGTTTACCCAAAATATGTGATTTCATTGAACAGTCATTTTCCGCTGCCTTTTTGCTGACTGCATAAAGCTGCGTTTGGGTGCGAGCTGCTCCGGTGCCAGCTCTGCTTCCATTCCTGCTGCAGAGAAGCAGCAACAACTACAAAATAAGGAATTAACTTGCACAAATAACCCAATGGTGGATGGGGGGAAGAAAACCTCAGGTTTTGGTAGCGCACTCTAAGACTGTGCCTTGCTGTTGCTGCGATCCTGGTGCACATGTGGGGGAGTGAGCTCTGGAGAGCAGGGAACAAATTCAGATTAGCCATGTGAGTGCTGGGATTGAGACCCAGAGCTGGGCACAGGCTTGGCCTCGGGACCAATACCTGTGTCACAGCTATTGGAAGTGAAGATATTGGAAGTGAAATGCTTCCCAAAACAGCATGCTCTTCCCCATGCCTGAGCCTGCCGGGGTTGCCAGGGTCGTGACGCGCACAGCAAGAGGCTGTAGGGGTTGAAGCCTGGACCCACCTGCTCAGGACATGGAAAACTGGGCACACATCTGGCTCCCACCCTTCCCTTGGAGGCCATTTCACTACTGCTGGTCAAAAATTGTGAATCCAGAAGCCATTTCTTTGGAAACTGCTGCTTTTTGGGAACAAACTTCCCGTGGCAACATGCGATTTTGACAAAGTTTAATTTCAAATGAAATTGAAACGAAGTATCTCAATAATGCAACAATGTTCTTTTTAACATTTTCCAAATGTCACATTTTGATATTTCGCTTCCAAATGTCTTTTCTTTAGAAATTTATACTAGTTAAGAAAATTAAGACAAGATTAGATTTCTTCCCAAATTGGCCTAGTGTAATGTCTGTGACAGTGCTGCGGTTGTGCAGGGTTGGGTGGGCAGTGGGATTCCAGACCTGCCACCCTGGGGGGATCCATCCCCCGGTCCAGCTTCTAGTTTCCCACCAAAGCCTTTGAGTCTGTAGGGATGCACAGACTGGGATTTTGGGCAGATTGCTCAGCCTGAAAATCCCTTTTGGCCTTGGAATAAATACACAGATGGACAGAAAAGCAAAAAGAAAAAAAAAAAAGAAAAAAAAAGTTAAGGTTTGATACAAATCAGGCTGGGGGAGACTTGACGAAAATTCAGAAATGCTGTGTGTGCCACTGCTCGGAGGAGACTCATTTCACAATTACACAATTAACAGAGAAAGGAAACACTGTCTTTCACTTGGAAGTAAAAATGGGAGAGAAGGGAGTAGAAAGGGAAAAGCCTGAGAGTGTGACATGAGCTGGCTGGGGAACTGAATCCTAAAACCAACCAGAATCCTGGGCTGCAGGTGATGGGCTTGGGTTGGGACCTTCCCCAGCATTCAGGCCACGCTGCCCAGTCCATACTGCCTGGCTGCCTTGTATGGGAATGTTCAGTGCAAAGCCAAGGAACTGAGGAGGGACAGAAGAGCTTCATGTGTCAGTCTGCTGAATGTGGAAAGGGATTTCTGAAGGTCTTGGAGTATTTTACCTACAAGGCAGTGTGAAGCATCACAGGTGACACGGATTATTGGTGATTTCCTCAGAACAGGCTGTAGGAAGGAGCTGTGGACCCTCATTCCCAGGGCAGGGGCCACAGCAACATTTCGCAGCCTCTTTTCAATGACAGTTTCCAGCAGAGCTGTAGAAGGCAACGACAGGAGGAAAAACTGCTAAACCCAACAACGGGCAGTGATCCATTTCCCCAGGATGGACTCAGGAACAAAACGCTTCTGAAGCAAGTTCAGCCACAGTCTGTGTGCAGGAGCCATATGGGTGGTGGGCGTGCGTGGGCCGCGCTGTCAGGGTGTGAGTGCCCACTCCTCCCGTGCCCGCGCACCGCCCGGCACCAGGCTGGGAGAGCCGGGACAGGGAGCAGTGTCTGTGTGTGTCCATATGTGTGCATGTGCACGTGTATGTGTGAGTGTGCATGTGTGTGTGTGTGTATTTGTCCACATGTGCACGCATGTCTGTGCGTGTGCATCCGTGTGCATCTGTGTGCATCGCTTTTTACACGTGATGTCATTGGCTGTCACTGACGAGCACATATTTAGTTCCGTGGTCGATCATGAGACTGCAGTGCAGGAGGGGACACTCACCCCAGGGTGTGTTTTTCCTATGCTTTTACTCAGAGGTGTGGGATCCCAGCACGCAGGGGAGGGGTTCACTGGTACCACACACTGAGCAGAGATGTGGGATCCCGGCACACGGGGCACCAGTGGCACTGCTGGCACACACCAAGCAGAGGTGTGGGATCCTGGTATGCAGGACACTGCTGGCACATGCTGAGCTGCTGTGGCACATGGAGACCCCGGTGGGACCTTCTGTGGGGGTCAGGACACAGTTGGGGCCCATGGGAAGCCATGGTTGCTGCAGGAGCAGATGATCCCAATGCAGTGGCTCTCCCCAATGTAGGATACAGAGCAGGACAACTCCCAGGACTCCCAGGCACAAAGCTCTCTGCCCTGCCTTCCCCAGGTAGGCATAGTGACTGAGCTCTGGGCACGGGCTCTCCCGGTGCCTCTCCCAGCCCTGGCCTCAAACTCTTGGGCAGCTCAGTGGGAGAAGCCCTGGGCACTGGGATAGAGCCAAAGCAGGCATTTGCTGGAGTTCACTCCTCCCGTGAGCATTTCGGCTTCCCCCGAACCTGCACACAAACACCCCATCCAAAGTCTTTGGCTCTGTCTATACAACGGCTTCAAAGATGTTTTCCCGCAGGATTTGCAAAGGTCTTTTCAGCTCCAGTCTGCTAAGACCCTTCTTTCTCAGAAAAGGGATAAAGCAGCCCCTGCAGGTCGCGACGGTGGCTTGCCCCGTGCCCGGTGCCGGGGATGGTGCTGGAAGAGGCGGCAGCGGGACATCCCCCGGCGCTCCATGTGCTGCTGCCGATAAGAGCAGGGCCGGGCGACCTGAGCACGTGACGAGAATAGCGAGTGCTGGGCTATTCTTGAGGGCTGTGAAAGGAGCCTCAGCCCGCGGAGACGGAGCAGCCTCCGCACAGCAGCAGATAAGGGAAGGCAGCAGTAAGCCACAAGCCACGGGGTGGGTTTTGTACGCACTTAAAGAGGAGGTTGTGCCCAGTTCCGATGGTAGGATAGCAGACCCTTGCTCCTTCTGATATTTTGAAAGGCTACAAGAAGGCTTAAAATGTAATTCCAAATTCAGATTCATCTTTCCTCCTCAGGTCCTTCAAAGCCCCAAAGGATCAGTTAAAATTTCAGAGGAAATTTTTCCCTCCTCTGCAGCATCCTTGGCATTGCCTTTGCTCAGCAGCCTGTATCAAACACAAGGAATGAGAGAGTAAAACACAACAGGTATGTTCGGCTGATTGAAATCCACTTCTATGCAGGAAGGAGATCCAAGGCTTTGTCTGGGAGGGAATAGAGGGGTCTCTGTAGCTGGTGCTTTATTTTTCCCTGTTTCAGAGCTTTGCACCCACAACTGGCTGTTACACTGGAGTTCTCCACAGCTGAGAAGGCTGTGGGTGCTGGGCAGCTCCGGGTGGGAGAGGAGGATGCTGAGAGCTCAGCTGCACTGGTGCAGGACAGGGAGATAGGGAGCCTCAAGGGACCAGCCTGAGCCAGGGATGAGCAATGCCCTCGATTCTCTCGTGTCTCACACTTGCCCTTGGCTAAGGATGAGCTGTGCTCCAGTCCTGGCATACACACACTGCATGGGAATATTTCAAGCTCCTGAACACTTGGTTTTGCAGAAACTGAGCTGCTGTTTTAAGCTTAATTTTGCCACTGAGATGTGAATTTTCCTCCCCAGCCCCCAGGATGGTGAGGGACACCCTGTCCTGTGTCACACCCTGTCCTGCCACCTCCACAGCCATGGACAGAGATGCCAGACAGGTTCTCCCCCTGGTTATGCCAGTATAAATCCATACTCCATTCAGTTACTTCAGATTTATGCCAGCATAACTGAATTGAGCAGTTTAATAAATGGCTCGTCCATTAATAAATGGAGAGCTGCTTAAGATCATGAACTTCACGATGATGACAAGGTCGTGCCCACTCCTTCTGCCCTCATAACTTCTCCAGCGTTAGTACCTCCCACATTTCAGTTTCCCTGTGTATCCAAAGGCAAGGAGGAAGGTTGTCTAAATGCAGGAGCAACACCCCAAAGTACCCTGAGATGGATCCCTGCGGGAAGCAGAGCTGAGTGCTGGCACACCCCAGTGCTGTGGGGCCCCTTTACAGCATGTGGGGTACGGAATGTACCCCTGGGGTCCTTCTTCCCCCCTATGACTTTCTCTCCCCCTCTCTTCATGGCTCCAGCTCTTGCAATTATGTCACTCTCTTCTTTAACCATCTGGCTCCTGCAAACAAATATAAGTCCTCCTACACAGACCCGCTGGTGACGGGCCTGATCCTTCCCTGGCTGACACCAGTGTCTCTCCACTGACTCGGGAGGAGCTGCTCCTCTCTGAGCAGCCATCCCATGGGTGCAGGTGCTCTCCTGGAGAGGCCACAGCAGCGGCAAAGGCAGCACTCGGCTCCCACCACTCCACTGTCACCCCCTCCTCCTCCCTGGGGTGCTGGTGCTGATGGGTGGGCTCTGCCCTGAGCACCCCATGAGCATGGCCAGCGGCAGTGGGACCAGGCAGGGCAGGTGTCACCCTGCACCCCACAACCAGCCCCTCCACCCCCAGCAGTGGGACAGCTGGGGCACAGCCAGTGCCAAAAGGTTCCAGGTCCCATACACCCTCCTCCTGGGCAGTGTCTGGCAGGCAGTGTCCCTTTGCAGTGCCCACCCTTGGGGAAAGATCTGGTCCTGCCCTGGCATCCCTGTCAGAACTCCAGCTGGAGCAAGAACTCCCAAAGTGTTTGTTTGGACTGAGGTTCCTGTTATCGGGCCCTCCTGGGACCTGCTGGTGTCACTGTCACCACGGTACATCCTGTAGGGCTCTGTCAAAACCCTCGAGGAGTGGCTGCTGTAGGACGGCTCCTGGCGGCACCAGGGAACTCCAAAGGAAATCTCAGATTTTTCTTTTGCTCCAGATCTGAACAATTCCTCTCAACATCTCCCTGAGAAAAAAATAAGTGCATTTGGGTCAATAAAAGCAGACGGCTGAATAATGGCCATAAAATATTTCATTCTGACTTTGATTTTGAGAAACTATTAGGGAACAAGATGAATTTGAAAATGAAACCCCAGCAGCCCCTTCCAATGAGGCCCCAGATAATGCTTTAACCTTATTAAAAGGTGGGGGGGTTATTTTGAAACCAAAACTTATTAACATAGAAACGTTTTTGCAAAAATAGTTTCAGTTTGATACATTTTTGACAGGTAAAAATTGAATTGCAAAACTGTCAAACTGCTGTGTTTAGACCCAACACCTCCACTGGCATTTGGAGGGATGCAGGTAATGGGCTTTGCTCACACTCAAATTGTGTCTCATGTTCAGAGCTGAGTGAATGAAATATTCTCTAGTTCACAAAATACACCAAAAAATACAACAGAAATAATTTTTGACCACTGATGAACGGAAAACCTCTTACGAGCCAGTTCTGTGGTGAAGGAGAAACTGTGCAGACAGTGACTATTTATTTTTGAATACTATTTTCATATTTTCTTTTGACTCATCAAATAAATTTTGAAAATCACGGAATAGTTTCGGTTGAAGGGACCTTAAAGCTCATCTGGTTCCACCCCCTGCCATGGGCAGAGCCGCCTTCCACTAGATCATGTTGCTCCAAGCCCTGTCCAACCAGGCACTGAACACTTCCAGGGATGGGGCAGCTATAGCTTCTCTGGACACCCCAGCCTGCACGGACTAAGGAGTGTCAGGGGTGGCTGGTGGCTCCTGGGGCCAACAATCCATCATCCACGAGCCAGGAAACCCACCCACACCCTGTCCAGGCACCCACCCCAATCCCATGGGTGGAAAACTTCCTCCAAAGCCCCAGCTCATCCTGGGAACCGGCCGCTCAGTCCTTCTCTCATCTATTGGTGTCTTTTGATTACAAGTCTGCTTTGAAGAGACACTAATTGCAGCCTGCACACAATGCTGGTAATTATGCCTATTACATTTTGATTCATTTCCATATGTCAACACTACTACAAGGGGGATTTTGGGGAGGGGGTGCAGAGCACCGTTTTGTAATTGTTATTGTCTGCAAAAAAAACCTGCCCAGAGCATGAGTGAAGTGTTCTTTGTGGAAATTGAAAATAAGATTATAAATAAAAGTCTTCCTCTGACATCCAGAAAATGGACACTTTAGAATAAATTGCCACTGTTGATCAGGAAGATTGCCACCTCCCTTTTACATTAATGAGGCAAAGACTCTTCAAGGCCCTAATAGCAATATGTTGGAGGATGTCATTTCAATAGCTTCTTTCTTAATAAAGCTTGACCCTAATATTCCCTTTGCCGTCATGGGCTTTGTCCTGCCAGACATCACCGTGATTTTTAGCTGCTAATCAAGAGGAAGAAGCGGGGAGAGAGAAAGTGGTGCAAAGAGCTGCAAAGCCCCAGCAAGGGGGTACCCTGGACAGTGGCTGCTGCGGGGTCATAGCGAGGGATGTCTAAGCCACCACTGGAATCCCACCAGGAGCTGCTTTTCCAGCAGTTTATGCTCAACCCAAAACCCCATAGGTAAATCATATAAGGAACAGCTAAGGGAGCTGGGGCAGCTCAGCCTGGAGAACAGGAGGCTCAGGGGGGACGTTCTCGCTCTCTCCAATTCCCTGACAGGAGGGGGGAGCCAGGGGGGGTCAGGCTCTGCTACCAGGGAACAAGGGACAGGACAAGAGGAAACAGCCTCAGGCTGCGCCAGGGGATGTTCAGATTGGACATCAGGAGGAATTTCTTCATGGAAGGGGTGGTCAGGCATTGGAAGGGGCTGCCCAGGAAGTCCCCATCCCTGGAGGTGTCCAAGGAATGACTGGATGTGTCGCTTAGTGCTCTGGGCTGAGTGACAAAGTGGGGATCAGTCACAGGTTGGACTCGATGATCTTGGAGGTCTTTTCCTCAGTGATTCTGGGATTCTGTGAAAATGCCATGGAGGGTTTGAGTCTGCCAGCCCCTTTTCTGGATGCTCCCGGGCACAGCCCTTCCCTGAGTACCCACTGTGGGGACTGCAGGGACTGTGACCCACCCCCCACCTGCTCTGGCACTTCTCTGCCTCCTCTGCCTCCTGGTGGGAGGAAGCAGCGCCCATTGGGCTCTTCCTCCTCCAGCTACCTCTACCAACTAATTCCAGGACTTTCAAAAATGCAACCAGGCCTTATTTTTTAGCAATCAATCAATACAAGTTAAAAGGGCACTGTGTTTGTTTCTGTAAAAATGCTCTTTGGAAAATTGGGCCCTTTTGCGTTTCCTGGCGGATCCCCCATCCGTCATACACCGCATCAGTCACATCATGTTATGTTTCAAGGCACACTGTAACATGATGTGACTGGTGCAGCAGGCAGGAGCTCACAAAAGGAGTGTCTCTGCCAGGCATCCAGCCCCTTTTTTTTGTTAATTCAAGTTTGAAGACAAAAACAGTTGAGTTTTGTACGAAGCACTGTGGCAGGAGGGAGTTTTTGGAATCACTGGCAGTTTTCATAGAATCAGAGAATCGTAAAATCCCAGAATGGTTTGGTTTGGAAGGGACCTTAGAACCCATTCATTATACCTCCTGCCATGGGCAGGGACACCTTCCACTAGACCACGTTGCTCCGAGCCCCATCCAACCTGGCCTTGGACACTTCCAGGGATGGGGCAGCCACAACTTCTCTGGGCAACCTGTGCCAGTGCCACACTGGAATTGCGGGGGCAGTGGGCAGAGTTCATGACAGGTCCCCCTGGCTGCATGTTCCCAAGTCCACCACTGCCCCCACAGACCCCCCACTTAGTCCCTGCCTTGCTCCAGCCCCAGCTGCGCATGTGGCTCCCACAGGTCTGTTCAGCAGTGAGGGAAATGTGTGAGAGAGGAAAAGGTGAAGAATGCAAAAAATTCAGCAGACAGGGTGTGTTAAACCCCCCAGAACTGCCTCAGAAATAATCCAGCTGGTTTAGAAGGCAGGCAGCAGAGGGGTCACTCCTGCCCTGGTTCCCTTGAAGAACCGTGTGCCCCCACTTCAGAAGATTTCATGAACTAAACTGCTGCTGGGATTTTGGTGCATGGAGTTGTTCATCATCTTTCAGGATTTCAAGACACTCCTGTTTTAAGGAAATGAAATTTTAAACTTCAAAATGGCAGGGAAAAAAAAAAATTTCCCTGAAAATAATGGCAGCAGAAAATTTTCCTGGATTTGTACCAAGCTGGGTTATATAAAAATGAGATAACTTGAAAACATAAGGGGATGTGAAGTGTTTGATTTTTCGGTTTCCTGATCTCAGCCTCTGCACACCCCCAGGCCCCTGGGGTTGGGGTAGGGGCTTGGGAGATTGCTGCTGGCAGGAAAACGGAAGGAAATGTCCAAATTACGATGAGCAAAAAGTTTGTTCTCGAAGCACGACCATGCAGGCTCCGTGCACACCCCTCACCAACCCAGCACTGCCCAAACCCTTCTTGTGCCTATTCCCAGCCCAGCCCCCTTGAAGCAGCTGCTCCAGGAGGGACCCGGCGGAGCTGCGAGGGTTTCAGGAGAGGAGTGGAGGGATGATGTATTCCCTTTTTAATTGGGGCTCGGAGAGCACGAAGGCAGCTGCCCACACAGGGATATAACCTGGATGTAACACGCAGACTGGTAAAAAGTTTCTGAGAAGGAAACATTATGACTTTTTGCTGCACCTCACACTAAACACGCCCTCGGTAAAAAGCCCATGATTGGAAGATTCCTTATTTATTCTGATAAGTTATCATCAGTGTCACCGAGCCGAACATTTAGGCAGAACAGCTCCCTGCCCACACACTGTGTTTGCTGCTTAAAAATATTGCAAATAGCTCCGTGGCTTTAAATAAATAAATAGCTAATGAGTCACACCAATCGGAATTGAATGTCAAGCTGGAGGAAGCGCCTGCCTGGTGCCTACCCAGAAAGTTTATTAATGTTTGTTAACCACATCGGTGCTGCTCCGCTGCCAGGGGCTCCAGGGATCGGCACGGGGCATTCCCTGCCCACAGACAGGGATGCTGTGGGACACCAGAGGGGAATGGGTTAGGTAAGGCTCGCAGGAGAGCACCTGGAAGCATAAATATTGATTGTTTGCTCCCTGAGGAAGGCTGCAGCCTAGGGACATGGTGCCAGGGAGCCGTCCTGCTGAGGTGGAAGGCACCAGCCTTTTCCTGGAACCAGGAACAGAGTACTCTTTTTGCTCCTCCTGGAAAAAGTCCCCATGCAGGGATGCAGTGCCCGGGGAAAGGCACAGATGGCATTGCTGGAGGGTATTTTTGCAGCTGTTCTTGCAGCCCCTGGATTGTCTGTGCTGGGCGGTGGTCCAGGGACAGAGCCACCCCAAAGGCAGCCTATCATCCCCTCCTCATGCCCCTGGCATGATTGGCCTGAGCGGGTCAGCGGTGTCAGGGAGATTCTGTGAGTGCTGATGAGACACAGCCGGTCCCAGGTGCCCCAGCACAGGCTCAGCAAAGCCGTGGTGCTGGTGCACAGGGCCCCGGCAGCTCCAGAGAAACCCTCCGAGCCCACCTACACACCCAGGAGTGATTCACCAGAAATCTGAAAGAAATTCAACTCCTGTTGGTGAGTAGGGAGTGAGTGGGCGTTGGGAGGTGGCATCATCCTGCTCCTTCATTCATTTCTTCACTCATGGAGCTGTGGAGCTGCAGTTGGGCAGCACTGAGGCCCCTCTCGGTGCCCACCCACCCCATTTCAGTCTCTGCACAGCTCTGACATGCTGGGGGTTGTGGGCAGCACCCCAGGCTCAGCAAACCCCAGCTCATATGAAGAGCTGAGTCCAGCTGAGCCCATCCACCCCATGATCACCTCCAGTGAGTCCTCCCTCATGCTGACAAGCCACACTCCCCTGACAGGAGCACAGGGATTTCCCCAGGGAATTCCAACCCATACAACAACAAAAACCTTTACGCCAGTGATCAGCTGGACAGCCAGGCTCAGGAGTCATCCCAGGCATTTCCCAGCTTTAGTGAATCAATGAGGCTTACCAATGGTGACCCATCTGAGGTCCAACCAGGAACTGGAATATTTCAAAGAGAAATTAGGAAAAATTCCTTTACTGAAAGAGTGGTCAAGCAGTGGAGCAGGCTCCCTAGAGAGGTGGCGGAGTCACTTTCCCTGGAAGTGTTCAAAAAATGAGTAGACAAGAACTTTGGGATATGGTTTAGTGGTCATGGAGGTATGCGATTGAAGGTTTGGCTGATGCTCTTGGAGGTCTCTTCCAGCCTTAATGGTTCCATGATTCTATGAACCCAATTGTGAAAAAAACTACCCTTTTCAGTCAAAATAGCTCTAAAGGAAAATTTTCAGTAAGTTCCATTTCCTGGCAGGTGGCTGGGTACTCCTGGGGGATGGAGCCTGGGAGGAACCGGGGCAGGGGCGCAGGGGGCAGAGGTCTGGCAGCCAGACCCCACAGCCCTGGCACACCAAGGCTGCCTGCTGCTGGCAAACCCACCACCAGCCTGGGGCTTTCGGTGGGGGAAGCAAGGAAGGAATGGAAAAATCATCACACACATTGCACAGATGGAAAGAGTTTACAGCCCTCCTCACTTCCTCATCCTCGTGGTGTAAATTATATGGACAGATGTACAATCTGGGAAGTTGTCCAGATTTTCTTTTTTTTTAATTTTTTTTTAATTTTCTTTTTTTTTTTTAAGGAAGAGGGATGCTAAAACAACACGAGCTGTGCCATGTCTAGTCCTTGGCTCTCAGTGTTGGCTATGGGAGAGGAGAAACCAACATTTCTGGCAAGCGGTGAATGATCCAGAAAAGTGCAGAGCTCGCCCATGGCACCCTTCCGTAGTCCAGCCCTTCTCCAGCAGACAAGGAGGTGCAGTGCCAACAGGCCCTTGGCAGGAAGCAGGAGATGGAACCCAGTGACTCCAGTGAGACCCAGTGCCGGAGGGCCCCTGCTGTGGTGCTGGGCTGGGTGGCTGCTTTCCTGCGCTTGGATCTAAGCAGCTCCTTGGATATTTACTCAATTGCCAGGAATGAGAGGGAGGAGGTGGATGACAACATGTTTCCAGTGCTCTGCTTTGTGCAGAGATCCTCAAGGCAGCATGTGTGTGTCTGCAGAGGGCTCAGCATGCTTCTCAGTGCTGCTTCCAAACAAGGATCAAGTAAATTTTCCAAAGCATATTCTCCCCCGTCAAACACTGCTCTCACTTTGGAGACTGTCCATGGCTTTGACACTCCTGTGGGTTTTCTACCCACATCCCTGTGCCAAAGATACCTTGGCATGAGTGGCAGGTTGCACTTGGCTTTTGCCAGAGAGAAGCGAAGCTGATCACAGCACACCTCGAGGCCGGGCTGGTCCCCTCGACCGAGCTGGCAGCTGCCCTGGGCTTGGCCACCAACATGGGACAGGCAGGGATTGCAGTGCACCCCCATCTCCATAAGCCTCATTTGTTGCCCCGAGTGGCTCTGGGTGCTGGGCATAGCTGGGCAGGGGAAAATGCGAGGGGTGTAAGAATCAGAGCCTGCCCGTCCTAAAGCAAGTCAAGGGTGTGACTCTACCTGGGCTCAGTTGCTTGCCTTGGCCACATCTGACCTTAGCAGGTGACACATCCACAATCAAGGCTTGGAGACTGAGCTGTGACACCCTCAGGAGCTGTGCTCATGGGCACTACAGGAACCTCCTCCTCAACACGGGTGAGTGTTTCCAGACACAAATACTCCAGGGCATGTTTCAACTGCCACACGGATGAGCTGTAAATGCTGGGGTTTCTGCCAGGATTCATTATGATTTCACTACCTCTATTCCTGATCCATTACATGCATTCATCCCCCCCTCCAGTGCATGCCCTGTGGCACCCAGCTCAGAGAGGGCTTGGAGGGGTGGTGGGCTGTCCATGGAAAAAAAAGGAAGAGACGGACATCAGGTTGGACTTCTGGGTACTGCTGGACTGTACGACTTGATCCCCCTGTTCTGTGGCCTCTCTCTGGTGTGCTGGAGTGTGTTAGCATCCCTTGTTATGGGACAGCCACACTCCCTCAGCCTGTTTGGGATATGGGTTCTTGTTTTCCAAGTGCTTTCATGATGTCTGTCCCTCTGGAGGCCAAGTCCCTTTCCAGACACTACTTTAAGACAAATAAATAACTAATACTGAGAATAAACCCTAGTAACTGTGATGAGAAATCCACCGAGGCACACCTTGATCTGACACCCACCTTGAGGCTGAACACTGGGGAGGGAAAGGTCTGTGTGAGCAGGTCCTCACTGCCCAGCTATCAACCACAATGACACTAGCACTTTCCTGATGCCTTCACCCTGTGACACACCCCAAGTCACAGCTAGGCTCTGTTCCTGGCCATGCAGACCCCCCAAGACACCTCTGCTCCACCAATGCTGAGCTACAGCCCAGCTGATCTCTGTGCTCCGCAGGGACTCCCCATGGCAGAGCATCAGAGGTGGGCGCAGAGGGATTAAAAATACATTGGGATGTTGGCAGAATGAGGGGGAAGTGACATCCCAGGGAGTCCCACATCTGGCTGCTCTGCAAGGAGCCACACAGGCCCCAGGTTTGGGAATGAGTCACTGTGTGGAACCCTGCAGGTAATTAAAGGGCTGGGTGACTGAAGAGAAAAAAGGCTTTATTTATGCCTGGCTGCAGTGGGGATCCAGGGCTGTTCACAGGAATTCCCAAACCCATCCCTGCTCTGCTTTGTTCTCCACTGGAACGGATTTTTATTCTAAACTCCCAGAGAAGCAGCCGGAGCTGCAGCCTCACGTTGGTCTCCTGTGACTCACTGCAGTGCCATGGAAAACACTTCCACACACTGGCCAGTATTTTCCCCCTCAGCTCCCTGCCCCCAGGACCTTTCCCAAAACCCGTGTTCCAAGCTGCACCAGCCGGCATCACCAGAGAAAAAATGTTGCTCCAAAACAAGAAATAAAATCTGAGGCATCTGTGTGCTTTACACTCTAAACAGGCACTGCCCTGCCACCTCAAACTCCGTACCAAATCACAAGCAACAGAGCAGAAAACCAAATTATTCTCAGCTGTTACACTGCTTAATTTAATATTTCCAATGAGCTCCTTTTCCTTCTCTTCAAGAATGAAATGCATATTTGTGCTGTGTCACAAAACATTAGATTTTGTCAAGGCAATTCATTTTTCAATGGTAATTTGTAAGTGCACACCACACCACACACGGGCTGGGGAATTTTATGGCTTCTTGCAGAGGCAAGGAAAATAAGAAGCACTCAAAGTAGTGATGAGAACATGGGAAAAAAAAAGTGAAAGGAGGTGACAATAACAGACAGAGCATTCATCTCTCTCAGCCACACCAGCCTGGGGAAGTAGAGAATACCCAGGGAGTAAACACGGGCTCGGGTGCTCCAAGGCAAACCCCGGTGGCGGTGCTTTTTGTTTGCAAAGCTCCAGCTCTCCACAGAATTTCAAACACAGAATTTAATGGGGCATAAAACGGGCTAAATAACCTCATCAGCTTAATAATAAAGCAAATAAAAACCCGCCTGTTTTTTGGCTTGTTACAGCATGAGGGACCTGTGGAAGACAAGGAGGTTACGTAGCTGCACAGGAAGCCCAGATGCAGAGGGTCAGCCCGTCTGGAGTGTCAGGGGGTGCCGGGTTCTGCCCAGATGCCCCCAGCTCAGCTTGATGGTGAGGAACCATCAGCACTGCTGGCAAGCCAGGGCTGTCCCAGGACAGGAAGGGACAGAGAGCTGTCATCCATCCAGGATCTGTTGAAAGATGCAGCTGCAACAGCTCCAGATGTGCAGGGCAGCAGCACCAGGCTGAGGTGCCAGGATTCCAACAGTGGCTCATGTGCTCTGCCTTGGCCTTGGCTCTGCTGGCACAGCCAGGACCAGCTCTCCTCTCCCCCCAACAGGCCCACAGCGTTGCTGCCCCTGCTCCCAAACTGGGGGGCTTCCCATGGAGTGCCTGTGGGTACCAGGAGCAGAAAAAAAATGAGGATTATCACTGTTCACCACATCACAGTGTTTGTGCACTCCCTGTAGCTCTGCAGGAGGGGTCCCAGCAGGACCCCCCCTCTGCCCCAGCCACCAGGTTCTAGCTGTTTCCACTCCTGCAGTCCCATCTCCTGAAGCAAGACCCTCCCTTTCTCAGTCTGTGCAAGTCCTCACCTCCCAGACCCCCCAGGTGAGGTCCTGGAGGCCAGATGGCAGCTGCCTTCAAGACAGAGCTTGTCCGGTTCCTGGGAGGAACAGCACGAGGAGGCAAAGTGATCCTGTAATTAAACCTCTGATTTGAGGGTGAGTTATATCACAACAGGGGCAAAAGGAGACCTATCAACTGTGTTAGCTGTACTGCACTCACAGGCAGCCAATTAATTAAATGAGCCTCAGGGATTTCTGTGGGCCAGATGCAGGAACAGGAAGGAATCCCTTCCCAGTGCACACCTCGGACTTCAGCCTTATCCTGCTTCTCCACCTTTCCCTGGAGCATCAGGTACAGTCACAGCTACAGCAGGGACACTGGCTGCATGTGCTGCTGCTTCTGATGGTGCTGACAGCTCCAGTGCTGGGATGCTCTATCAGGATTAAACTGATACTTTGGTGTCAGGAGGAATTTTAAACCAGTCCAGCTCTTTGGCACCATTTTGGAGGCCATGTTCTCGTATCTGAGCTGAGCATGCCAAAGCCCAGGACTACTCTGCAAAGCCAGGCCGACAGAGCCATACTCCAGGTACCAGCATGGGCGTCCTCTCTGCTTCTGGCACTGCCTCCATTCACCACCTCTATTTTGTATTTGCAACTAGTCTGCAAGTTAATAGCAGGTATCCAGCCTGTCAGAGCCTGACATGTTGTGACATACCGTAATGTGACAAGTCCTGAGTGATGCCACTAAACGGGATCCTACTGCAGCAGTGCCAGACAGGCAGCGGGATTGTGCAGGTTGGTAAGAAGGCTCCCATCTCAGAAAAAGAAATAAATATCCATTCCATGCCACCTGGCTTTGGGTGCTTCACTCTCTATTCTTGCCACCACCAAAGATCATCCAGAGGGACTGAAAGTTTTGGATGACCCCAGAGCTTGGCAAAGCTGGAGCTGCAGGGTAACAGCAGGCAGCTGCATATGGACCTCCCTCTCTCTGCCTCTGGGAGCACCGGACCCTAAGAGGAGGGAGGCTTTAAATATTTTTTTTAGAACCACGTGGCCCATGTTACTTGGCACATTGCAGTGCAGCACATCAGCCCCAACGGCACAGGAGCCTGTTTGCGTTCCCGATGCTCCATGAGAAAGTAAGGGAATAAGATTTATAGCAGATTTTAAGGTTAATCAGTAAAATCTTGCAGGCAACTGACTGTATAAGCTGCTATTCCGATGGCATGATTTATAATGCTGAGGAGTGGTTGGGAACAGCACAGAGAGCTGCAGGAGGACAGGCTCGTGGACAGTCCCCATTTGGCAGTGTCAAAGCCATGCCTGTGGCCCGGGGGGAACCAGCACGGGCACCATGTCCCCTGTGCCATGGTCCCAGCCCAGGAAGGAGTGACCATCCCTGGCAGCACTTTGACCCTTCAGAGCACAGGAGTGGGACCCATGCAGCATCCCTGCCTGCCTGCGAGGTGTGAGCAGGCTGACACAGAACACCTCCGGAAAATCTTGTTCTTGCACAGCACAAACACCTCACAAACTATGCCTATTGTCACAAAATGAAATTTTGGTAGAAGTGAGGGAAACGAAGTACAGTTAAAACCAGGTTCGGTCTTTACTCTTGTAGCAAATTTAAAATTATCTGTTGTGAGATTCTAAAAGTCTCAAATGAACAGATTTGTTTCAGCCCAAACACTGCTTCTGACAAATTACCACCAGCCTTCCTGGAATAGGGTTTTCCTGCCTTCTTGAGAATTTTTCTGAAAAACCATTCAGCTTTAGTTCCAGTTAAAAGGAAGCTGAGCACCCAAATCTCCATATCCCTTTGCAAATTAACTCTCTATCCTCCCCCGGCGCTGACAATTCCTGTCTCCTTACAGTTCAAACACTTATGGACCGAGTGAATGTGCTGTGTGTAATTAATTACCTTAATGAGTTTAGTGACCTACCTGTGGATAACCACAGCTAAACGCTTCCTTTAATAGATTCTCCTCCTCTAGTGAGCCAGGATTGGAAGGATGAGGGAGACCAGGCATGCCAGGTGCAGTGGCTGCTTCCTCAGCATCTGGACACATCTATAGCTCCCCCACATCCCCTGTCCCTGGGGCTTTGGTGGCACTTTGAGGACATATCCTGGCCCAGGGGTGTGGCCATAGGATCGGCTTTTTGCTGCTCTTATGTCACATTTAATTGTATGTTTGACTTGGCCACTGAATGGACACCTGGGCCACTTGGGCACTGGCCTCATGCTGAAGCCAGGCCATGGCAAGAGGAAGAGCAGGATGGTTTCTAGTGCAGAGAGGGGTGACAGAGCACGGACAGCACCAGAGAAGCCAGGCTCTGGATAAACTCAGTCAGTGTTTACACCATGATTTCTAATGCAAAATTACCCAAAAAGTGCAACCCAGAAATGGTTCCTAAGCTGGCAGAGGAGTTCTTGGAGAGGAGTTCTTGGGGAGCAGCCAGCGAGGGGAGTCCACTAATCACTGCCAGTGTTTATTTGCCTTACTTAAAAATATAAAGATTTTCTCTCCAGTTCTGGGCAGGGGAAAGGTTAATGAATTCCTTCAGAGTAAAGAGATCCTCAACCCTCTCAGTGGAACAAGGTCAGAAATCAATGCTGGAGGTGGAGTAGGGAGGCCAGGTTGGAAAATAATGAAAAGGGGAAAAAAGTACATAAATAAAGAGGCAGGAAAAAATGATAAGCTAAACAAATGGCAGGGTGACACTTGCTCAGCTCCCCACAAAGAATATTGAATTATTGTCTATAATTTGGGCTATCGAACCTAAATTAGGGCCTCCAGACTCCAAACTGCTGCATTGTGTGAGGGTACATGAAGGGTCAAACGCTCCTTTGGTTTGCTCTGATCTTTGGTTACTTGCTCTGATCCCAGGCTGTCATTAGCAGCAGCGGCACCGCACAAAGCGCCGTTACAAAGGCAGCACACATCAATGGTGCTAATTAATTGGATTAATGGAAGGGCAGCACAAATTAGGTCTGGCTTGGATAATTTCAATGAAAACTGAATACCAATCCCCAAAGTCATTGGAATATGGATGAGGCAAATTGAGTTAAAATAGAAGAGACTGCTGCATTCATTAGCCCGCCCACCCTCTGAAGTAGTTGTTTAATATGCAAACTATTAATATGCAAATCAGCACAAATGAAAAAAGTGTGATTTTTTTTTTCTTTTTTTTTTTTTAACTCTGCTGAACACAGGCAGCTGCCTGATGTGACAGAGCTGCACCGCTCTGTGCTGGCAGGGGACGGAGGGCCCAAGAGCAAAGAGAGGCTTTCATGGCAAAAATTCCCTTCTCAGCCCTCGCTCAGCCATGTGTTAACCAGGAATGGAACAACCTAGAAAAACAACTCCTTAAAAAAATAGTGTTATCCCAAATCGTGCCTGCACAGTGACTGCCTTGTGCCTACTGCTCTTGGCTTTAGAGCACTTTTAATTATAGAATCACAGAACGGTTTGGGCTGGAAGGGACATTAAAGACAACCCAGTTCTACCCCCTGCTACAGGCAGGGACACCTTCCACTAGACCAGGTTGCTTTAAGCCCCATCCAACCTGGCCTTGGACACTTCCAGAGATGGGGCATCCACAGCTTCTCTGGGCAACTTGTCCCAGGGCCTCACCACCTTCACAGACAAGAATTTCTTCCCAATATCCCATCTAACACTGCCCTCTGGCAGTTGGAAGCCATTCCCCCCTGTCCTGTCACTCCTGGCCCTTTTCCAAAGTCCCTCTCCAGCTCTCTTAGAACCTCTTTCATTAAGGAAACGTGATAAAGGCAACTTTCTTCCTCTTTTTTCCTCTTTATAAATGCTCTCATGGGAGCCTCAAGGAGCCAAGAGCTCTTCTCTCAGGCAATGTTTGCTCCAGTTCCCTCAGAACCACTGGGTCTCAGGCAGGAGATGCTCAGGCAGCATGAGATCACCACCCAGGGTTCCTCCTGAACCTGTAACCCAAACCGCCTTGGCTGGCATAGGAACTACTGAATCCATAAAAATTAGCAATAATTCCCAACACATTTCTGGCTTCACTGTTCCAGCCCTGTAAATTACAGCTCTATTGTGGTGCCTTCCCGGTGCTGCCGCAGCACTGCGGTGCCAATCACCACCCCCCCAAAAATTACAGAGCCAGCGTAAAACTTCTTACAAATTGTAATTACCCCGAGAACTGTTTCCTTCTTCGGCATCCCTTGCTTATCAGGTGACCCTGCAATGTTGTGACAAATGCCTTCCTTGGAATTATTTTTTCATTTCTAGTTTTTCATCAGACACGCCACTGGCTCGGCTTCTGGCTGATTTTTTCTTCTTGGTTAAATCAGATTATAGGCATTATCTCACAGCCACATGTCCACAGTTCACCCTGTGCACTTCGTATGCCTGCTGTGGGTTGAGGTCTGCCCAGGTGCCACAAGGGCACCTTCCCCTGGTGCTGCAGCAGGGTTCCTCCAGCACCATGCCACCACCATGTCACTGTGCTAGCTGGTGGCCCAACAGTGGTTTGTTTCAACAGAGAAAACTGTCCTTTGATCCGAGAGGGATTGGATGCCAGTATTCAGGAATGCACGTGAGCTTCCTGAATTCCACAGAGCTCTGTACTCAGCTCAACTGAGCTGGTTCCCATTCAACTGTATTTTTATGATCCTGGTGCAAACCAGAGGGAAAGAGCAGAGGTACAGAGACCAGGGGAAGGTGAACAGCTTCCACAAAACAACAGGGAAATACTTTTACTGCTGATGATGGCAACAGGTATTTACAGAATGGGTCTCACCAATTCCATTCCCTGCACCCTCCCTAGTGGCCCCTTCCCAGCTGTGTGGGTCACCCACTGGAAATGCAGACAGGACAGGCTCCTTCTTAGTCATGGCACTGACTAATTCAGCCCCTGATGACCTTCATTTGTGTAAACTAATTCCATGGCCCTATTGGTCAACTGTGATTCACATCATTTAATAAACCACATCTGGTCAGCCCTGCTCCCCTCAAACACCTGAGTTCAATTTCTTATGGCCTTGCCTTGTGTTCAGGGAGGTGAATCTGCCCTGAGTGTGGGAGCAGAGGTGTTCCCCAAACCCTGTCTCTTCTTGGGTGTTTGGGAGAGGTGAATGGTGCTACCAGAAGAGAAGCTGGGAGGGCTCAGATAGGGGCCCGCTCATCATGTCCCCTGCACAGGGATGGAGGTGGTACAGGGGACATGGAATCACAGGGTGGTTTGGATTGGAAGGGACCTTAACGACCATCTTGTTCCAACCCCCTACCATGGGCAGGGACACCTTCCACTGGACCAGGTTGCTCCAAGTCCCATCCGGCCTGGCCTTGAACATTTGCAGGGATGGAACAGCCACAACATGCCACCAGTTCAGCCCTGCACAAACCTGGTGGGAGTCAAATGAGAGCAAAACACCAGGAAACTTTATCGACACTGATTAAGAGCGCAGCCAGCCTTCCTTAATTAAAGTCCAATGGGCTCCTCGGGCAGAACGAGCCCACTGCATGGCCACGGTTTCCCAGCAAGCTCATTTGGTTTGTTTTTCTGTGCATAAGGGGATGTTGCTGCCATCCCTCCAGGAGCTGGCAGAGCCTCCGTGCTCTTGTCACCCTGTAACAGCTTCCTGGATTAATGATTCTGCAAAGGGCTAATTCTTAAGAGGGCAATGTCTTTCGCAGGCCGGTATTGATCTTTGTCAGCTTCCCCTTGAAAGAAAGAAAATATTGGCTTATTTACAAAAGGCAGCTTTTTGCTGCTGGCAAGTCAGCCTCGAGATTCACAGCTGCTCACGTCCCTCGGAAATTGGAAAGGCCAAGGGTAGTTCCTCGAGTGTCAAAATCAAAGTCCTCAAAATTCACCAGCCCCCACAGAGCATCTGGTCTGGGAGGGGATGGGTCGGGCCCCGAGTGGGTGGATAGAGGGCTCTGTGCTGTGGGGGCAGGGCCAAATATGGGAGAGGGGCTGTGGGAGAGGCATACAGTCGCTTCACGGCTGAAACACTGCACTTCACCTTTGGGGTGGGTTCTCAAGTTGAAAAAAACCACCAATTTTTGACAATATGCATTAAAAATGGTTTTTTTAAAAGATCTTTTATATGTTTATGTAACAGCAAAATATAATACATAAAAACATTCAAAATTAAAAGTGAAAAATAATCTAAATTCTGAAAAATCATTTCAGCAGATGCCCAAAAGCCCTCTGCAGAAATGTGAAGTTCCCAGCAACAATTTTCTTCTGCCAGCACTGGGCACAGATGGGAGCTTGGTATCACCATGCGCAGGGGATGGTCTCCGTCCTCCCTCCCCTGGGAGATGTTCACAGTCCACGAAGAAACACAGGAACCCCACACAGAAAACCTGCTCCCTCACTGCCTCCTCGAAACAGAACCTCAAAATATCTGTACGTGAATAACCAACCCCAGGGCTGATTCACAATTGCTCCCAGAATACCCGGATGCATCTGTGTGCATGTCCATATGTGTATGCACAGAGATAACGGGGGTATTTTCAGCTCAGCTAAAGGAGGAAACATGAATTTAACATTAAAAAGATATAGGAAAACACGGGGCTGCAGCAGGCTGCCAGGACGACAGTGGTGCCTGTGCCTGCTGCTCCTAGGCCTGCCCCTCCTGCATCCCTCCCCGTGCCAGGGATCTGGGCCAGCCTAGGGATGGCAGGAGTCTCTCACCCCCCTGCCCCCCGGCACAGCCCCTTGTTCCCACGCTGGGCTGTTCACAGTGCTGCTCAGAGGAGATCCCAGCCTCCAAATCCTCATCCACCCCCTGCCTTGCATTTCCTGCCTTAGGAGAGCTACTGTTCCATTGCTGCTGCCTGCCTGGCTCCCTGCACCCAAAAGAATCATAGAATAGCAGAATGGTATGGGTTAGAAGGGACCTTAAAGATCATCCAGCTCCACCCCATGCCATGGGCAGGGGACACCTTCCACTGGACCAGGTTGCTCCAAGCCCCATCCAAGCTGGCCTTGAACACTTCCAGGGACGGGGCAGCCACAGCCTCTCTGGGCAACCTGTGCCAGGGCCTCATCACCCTCCCAGGGAAGAATGTCTTCCTAAAAATTAAACTAAACCTACTCTCTGTCAGTTTGATGTCTCAGAATTATTGCTGTGACCATCATGGCCATGGGGCTGTGTCACCAAGCAGTAAACTGGCCCAAACACTGATCCTTTCACATCTGACACAAAGTGACCACGATGTTCTGATCAAAGGTACCAGCGGTGCCAGAACCTGCACTCCCCACGCTGGAGGGCAATCGAGTCAGTCGGTCTGTGGGCACCTCACTCCACATCCCCCATTCAGCACTGTGCTAAACAAACAATATTACACACTAAAAAAAAAAAAAAAAAAAGTAGAAAGCTCTTCCACCCACTAACTCCTGCTGTGCAGAAGGTGCCAAATCAGATTACAGTGCACAGTTGCCACATTATCCTGTCTCGACTTCACTAACGCTCATTAAGCTTCTAAAATCCTTTTTATGGTGTTTATAACACCTCCAGAGGAGTTTACTGTGTAAATATTATTCTACCATTAAATCCTGCAACAAGGCAACCGTCAACAAGTGGAATTTGTAATGGGCCTGCGAGAGGGCTCGGCTCGCAGCTGCGGTGCCTGTGAAGTGAGGCCAACGAAAGCAGCCAAGAACACAGTACGGAGTGATAAAGCACTTCATTTTGATGCTTTAAATCTCCTACCACTTGGGCCTGCTTAATGTAACAGGCCCACTGAGACATTAGAGTTGGGCCTGGAGTCAAATAAGCTACAGGGAGCCACTTACTGAAAGCAGCCTTCCACGCAGCGGCAGCATTAGCGGTTTAACCCGGCTAATCCGGCCCGGAGCCATCGTGGGCTAACGCTCGACTGGCCGGTAATGGGACAGAGCCCAGTGCCCCTTGGCAGCGGCCACCCTTGGCCCTACAGGGGCATATGCCACTGGTACCCCCTGGGGCAAGGGTGGGGGACCCCCAGCTGCCAGCACATCCCAAGGATGCTCATGCAGTGCCCAAGGTTGGGGAGCAGAGGATGCTGCGTCAGACACTGGACCAACCAGCCGAGAGCAATTGGAGCATTGAAGCCCCTCATCACACCTGGGCTGGGAACAGCAGAGTGCAAAAAAGGAGAAGTCACCTGATAAAAGCAAAAGAAAACCAAAATCTGAGAGGGGAATGTGGGCAGTGGGAGGGGAAGGGAGGAGAGTCCCTGAGGGTCCCACAGGTCTCTGCTACCACGAGCCTCCCACCACAGTGGTATGGGGATGGGCACAGGGCATGAAGGTGTCCAGCTCCCTTCCCAGGCTCATCCAGCAGCTGACACCAGGATAATCATCAATTTGCTTTTGTTTCAGTGGCAGAAAATCAACCCCAAAATAATTTTTTAAAGTTTTAGGGCCACAATAATTGAAAGGCTGTTTGGGGACAAGCCTAAAACTCAGCTGAAATACTGTGTTTCATGGTGAATTGTGGAAACTCTTTCCTTAAGCCTTTCCTCCAAAACAAAGGCAGAACCCCAAATTGGGCTTAACTGATAAAGCCACTTTGTGATGAAAAATCTGGGTTTGAAAACGGCGATCTGAGACGCTTTGAGGTTTTGGGAAAAAAACAATCACCCCTCCCTTTTTGGGCCGAAGTATCAGTCTAACTCAAGATGGAGTTTGCAGATAGCTTTGTTTCCTCACAGGGGTGAATGTCCATCCCTACAAGGCAGCTTTCACTCACCAGGACTCACCAGGTCACCCAGCGCTCGCCCTGCCCTGGCCCCGCCGCAGTGGGCAGCAGCCCCAGTGTGCCTTGGCACCCTATGCCTGTGTCGGAGCAAAGATGACCAAGTTTGGGAATGCTGCTCTATAACTTTTACCATATGTGTTCCCTGTTGCTGGGTCAGTGGCGGCGTCCAAGCCCCAGGCAGGCTCAGGTTGGCTGGGGCTCAGCTCCTTCTGGGACCCCCACGCCAGCCGCAGCCCCCAGCATGGCCTGGTGCCCCTGACCCCCTCGGCCCCCCCTCCCCAGTCCTCTTCTTCACTCACCACACAGGGCTGAAAAGCATCCCTGGGAGCTGGAAATCAATGGCACCCGGCGGAGCTGCTGCACAATTCCAGGTTTCAAAACAGTTTTTTGGAAGGAGAGCAGAAAACAGGGATTTTTAACTTGTGTGCAGAGGAAGAAGCTGGAAACCCTCACTGCAGCTTAACTAAAACCTTTTACTTTTGACAAAATTGCGTGGATTTCATTTTGATTTTGACAGCAAGCAAAATAATTCATCATGCAAAATTAATACAGAAGATGAGCTACAATGCAAAATACAAAACATAACATGATAAATAATGAAAACTATTGAAACACAGGCTGTTTCAGAATTAAAAATTGAAATGATTTGATATGAAATGTCACACAGGATGCTGTAGCCTTGTTGAATTTCTTTTCCAGCTTTCCTCCAAAAACAAAACTCTGCTGCAATCAGGCCCATCCTGAAAAGCACCAAGGTGCTGGGGGTGGGATGGAGCTGTGCATCCCTCTGTTTCCCTCCCTCTCCACCATCAGTGCCTGTGGCTCCTGTGGGATGGAAGATGGATGGATGGATGGATGGATGGATGGAAGCTCTTGTGCACTTTGCACAGTGCAGTTTGGAGCTCAAAATACCCTGACCTGAACAGCAGCGCATGAGAAAACAAACGGGGTGCTGAGGGCATTCCTGTGCCTGGAGAATGCTAATTAAAGTGTTTTCCTTCAAAAAGCAGGCTTGGGTGAGGATCCCAATTATCCCAATAGGGACAGGGATTTAATGGGCACCAGCACATCCAACAACGGTCTACAGGCTCCTCCTGACACAATGCCATTCAGGCAGCCCTTTGTGCAGCTGAGGGCCATGGAGTTTGAGAAGCACTGCCCCCTTGGGATTAAAGGGTGGCTTTGCCTTTTAGAGGAGGCTCTGGGGCAGGGAGGCACTGAATATCCCCCTGCCTTTTCCAGATGCTGCATCCCAAGGGAACACAATGCTTGGAACCTTAACACTAATGAAGTGCCCACCATTACGCTGCTTCCACGGGGCTATGGATGCTCCGCCAGCCTTTCCCAGGATTCTTCTCCCGTGGTACCCCCTCCCCAGCCTGGTGCCAGCCGCCACCCCATCAGTGCAGCCCACACCAACCGTGGCATCGTCAGACCGTGCCAGGGCTCCGGCACATGCCTGGAGAGCCGGCAGCGCAGCGGCTCCGTGGCAGCCACCCAGGCACAGCAGCGGCACAGCACTGGCAGCGGCACCGGCATCTTCGGCACCGGCGCAGCGCAGTGACTCAGCCGGCAGGAATGTGGGAGTTCTACGCTGAAAGCCTTTTAATTCCAGCCTGGTGATGAATGGCAAGGCCTGACATGAAATGTTCGGAGGCTCAATTGTACCAGGCCTCCCGCTTGTAATATTTTTGTACAGAATATGTCAAGTGTCGTGCTTCACAAGAACTCGTTTAGCATGCAAACATTTTGTGATTAAGTGAGGCTTACTTAATTAAGCACTTTGTAATGACTCTTAAACCAAAGAGTAGTGGATTAGTGCGTCCTATTTGTGTCTATCATGTTAAAGGCGCCGTAATAACAGGTTGCTGCAGACAATTAGGGTTAGAATACAGAGTGGATGGAGGGAGGACCAGCAGGCACCCGGAGCCCCTCCACTTGCTAATGTCACCAGTTAAAGCTGCCTCTGCAGGGACACTGTGAACCTACTCCTGCATCTGCCACCACACAAAGTCCCATGGCCATGGCCTAGCCCTGGAGCTCTGCACTGCTTGGTGTCACTCAGCAGGATATGCCCAAGGTGTCCCACAGCAAACAGGCCAGGTAGGGTGGGCATCACCCCGGGATAGGGTCCCCACTCCATCAGAGCTCTCTGCCACATACTTGCCAAGAAAGGAGTGGGATGAGGATTTTCTTGTGGCTCTACACCACAGCACTTGCACACTGGCACCACTAAAGCAGGGACATGCACCCCATGGGTGCTTTTAAAGCCCCTGGATTTAACAGCCGTGTAGATGTGGCACTCAGAGGCATGGTTTAGTGGTGGCCTTGGCAGGGAGGCTGGGGAGTGGGCGAGGTGCACAGTGCTGGGGGCAACTGTTGCACTGGCCAGTCACTCCTGGGCTGCCGAGTGATGTTTTCCATGGAAACCACCCAACAACAAGCTCAGAAGTGCCACTTCTTTGTAGCCCACGGCATCCTCAGCTTCCACCCACCCCTCGGCCTGGTGGGTGGCCCCCCTCATGTGCGGGTAGAGAGGACAGATTATCTCATTACTTCCCAACAATGAATTCGTTTAAAGGACAAAGCAAGCAGCAGATCCCTCTGGGCAAGGTGAAGGTGAGAGGCAGCCTGGTCCCTGCATTCACATCACAGCCCAGGGCCTGTGTTCATAGAAATCTCGCCCCAGAACCCAGGTATGTTCACATCACACCCCAGGACCCATGCTGGGGAGCGCACCGGGCATGAGACACCTTGGAGCACCATCCTGCAATGGGCACAGCCCCACGGCTGCACCACTCACGGGCTCCATCCAGCACTTGAGGCTTGCTGTGGCTGTTCAGGGAGCTGAACCATTTTATCAGGTGTTCGGTTTCTCTAATCTGCCTGTTTTTAGCCCTGGCACCTTTCTCCATCCTGAAAGGGGGGAGCAGCTCAGGGCACCCAGCCTGAAATGCCCCAGAGCAGAAGGTCTCGCTCTCTCACCCCTGACCCCACACGCTGCTCCCTCATTAGCAGAGTTAATAAACCCGACACTGCAATTTACTGGGTTTGCTTTTCCTTTCACCTCTGTAACAGGAAGAAAAGCAGGAGTCACTGCTCCTGGAAAACCTTCATTTGAGCAGAGAAATATTTCTGAGTTCAGTAAATAAACATCCCCACCTGCACGTGCATGGGGTGTTGTAGCTTAGGACCAGTCTGATGCAGTAAGATCAATTCACCTTTTTATCTCAAAAAGCACAAAGCTTATTGTTTTTCTTTTGATAAGCCGGTGCCAGGAGCAGGCAGTGCCCTGGGAGCAGGAAGCAGCACAGGCAGCGGGAAGACTCACGGCTCCCAGCTCTGATCCTATGTGGCCCCTTGCCCCCAGCTCCCCGTTCTCAAATGCTTAGAAGACAACAGGTAATAAATCTGGATATTTTACACTTTTTCCTTTCCTCTTACCTCCCATTTAATGAGATTTCTCCCTCAACAAAGGTACTATTGAAGCTGACTCTTAAACAAGACCAGACAGGGGTTGGGATATTTTGGGAATGGGTGGGGGAGGAGGGCTGCAAGAGATGGGGGTGTTGAGGAAAAGGGAACTTACTGAAGGGTCAGCCTGGCTTTAGCTCAAACTTTGAGTGAGGATTAGAAGCGGTTTTATTTTGTCACACACCTGGAACTCACCCCCTTCCCCAGCGTTACCAAGGATGAACCTGGTTTTAGCAAGTCCCAAAAAGCCAAGGCATCCAAAATTTTACGGGGACCATGGCTCCATCACCACTGGTGGAATTTAGACTGGTAGGAGCCTGTGCTGGACATCAGCAGAGGGATGAATCTGAGGCAGGTCATACCATGCTGGTGGGCTGGGCAGCACTCTCTGTGCCACAGGGAAATTCCATAAGTTCCTTTCTCCCTGCCTGGGGTTACCTAGATCTTCTATCCTGCCTGGAGTTACCTGTCTCTTCTAACCCTAAGCTGCATATAAGGAAGACACATCATTTTTTCCAGAACCAAATCCCCCCGGAACAAGCAGCAAACCCAGCAGATGCAAAACCAGAGGAAGGAAACTTCCAAACTCCCAACTGCAACTCTGAACTTGAGAGAAGCCAAAACACCTCGCAAAACCTCCCACTCCACAAGGTTTTCTCAGCCCTAGATACTTGATATTTTAGTAGCTGTTGAATTTCAGAAGTTCAGCGTTGCCACGAAGGCGATTAGCGAGGAGAGGAAAGGAGGGATCAAAGCTCCGGCCCTGCGAGCGCTCTCGGAGGAGGTTCCAAGGTAGCAGCGATCCCTCTCATGTCTGCTGTGATCACTGCAGCGAAGGCTCGGCTCGGCACGCACTCCGCTCTCTCCCTCTCCCTTTTGTTCCAGATGCCATTTCCTTTGTACAACTCCTCCTTTTTTTTTGTGTCACAGACTAAGAAAGAAAAAAAAAAAAAAAGAAAAGGAAAAAAAAGATATTTAATCTGTTTTGCTGTTCTTCAAGGCCACAGGGACGGCTGTTCGGTCCCATCACACACACCCACCCACACTCACTGGGTGCTTGTGCCCGAGGGTGCAGCTCGGCCCAGAGAACCCACAGCAGATCCATGATCACAGAGCCCATGGAGTCCGTGCAGGGTGGGTGCTGTCAGCCCACTCTCCCAAGTCGATAGGAAAGAACAACTCCGGGGCAGGGTGGGAGGGGCGTCCTCCACCATCACTTTCCCTGGAAGAGTTTGCGCTGCCAGTAACCTGCACAGGTAAATGCACCCACCAGGGAAAGGGGAAGAGCACAGTACAGGTATGATCACAGGGGGAAGAGCACAGTACAGGTGTGCAAAGCTCCTGGGGAGCAGCCTGGCTGCAGCCAGCCCTCTGCAGAGCTGTGCCTGACATCTGCACTGCCGAGCTCCAGCCTGCTGGGTCTGGAAAAACGCTGCTCTGGTTTAGTAACTTCTGGTCGCTGGCAGCTCCCCATTAAATCGCAGCGTTAATCAGAAACACATTGTCCATATTGTCAACACTTCGTTTAACCACTTCTATAAATTCAGTATTAGTGTTAAAAAGATTCTGATTTGATGGATGAAATAGTCATCCTCCTGCAAGCCAAACCCAATAAAAGTGAGCTAATAATTCAAGGGAATAAGGCAGAAGATACTCAACAGAGGCACAAATGGGTGAGATTCCCTTTGTTTGCATCCAGTTGGAAAGAGTGGCTAGTGCCGACAGAAGGATGAGGGAGGAGAGCAGCTCTGTGCTGGCTCCTCTGGGAGCTGCTCATCCCCTGTGATATGTGGAAACTGCACATTGACATGTGACCAGGGATAAATGGGGTGAATACACCATTAATGTTTTATCCTTTAAATACAGTACAAGCAGGCCCATCACAGCAGGTCTTCCAAGCCTTTCCTGGCTTTCTGCAGCATCATCAAGAAGCTGATTTTGGGGGCATATGTGAGTTATCTCATTATTATCATTTTTGTTGGTGCCTCTTTAATCAGCCGTCCCTCAGTGGGATCACCTGGGAAAACATCCTGCAGCTGGTGGGAGATAGGGGCATCCCATAGCCCCCCTGAGCTTGCTGCCCACACTGCTCTGCCCGAGCCATTGCTCACCAGGTTGATGCTTCCCAGCCCAGCCAGCGAGGGGAGAATATTGCAAGTGATGGGATCTCAGCCTCTGTCTTTAAAGTCTTAGCATGTGGGAGTGTGGGTCACCCATCTGGTCGTGGATCCGGGGGAGCTGTGGGGAAGCAGGGCTGGAAGGCACTGGGAGAGGGACGAGGGATAAGTGGTGCTGGAGCAGCTCCAAGCACAACACTCGGCATCCAGACACCAACATCCCTGAGATCCCACCAGTACAGGGGCTGCTGGAGGGGCTGGGGGGCACTGTGGGACCATCTCTGCCCAAAGTAGGCCCTCTGGGCATGGCCAGCAGCGGGGTCCTGCCTGTGCCCCATGACACTGACTTGGTGCCCCTCTGGCTTGGCCACGGCTCCTCCAGTGTATCCCCAGGAGTGGGATTAGCCCGGGAAGCACCACAGTGACCTAAATTCCCCACCCCTCCACCCCCTATTAACAAGCCAGGCCTCAGATTCCCGATGTAATTGCATGAACTGAGAGGCTTTCAGCACTTCTCATCCTACACAAATAGTTTCCATTTTGATTCCCAATCTCCTCAACAAAGTATTTGAAAGTTGTTGTTTTTACTGCAATATGAGTATAAAAAAAATAGCTCCACTCAGTGAACTTGGAAGTAATGGAATAATAATCCAACAACACAAGCCTTCTTGGAAAACTCTTCTGAGAATACCAGTGCCCTTGGGCATGTCTAGAGCCTTGTTTATTAAAACAATATAGTTTAAGAATTAATGCATTTATAAAGCAGGACTTATTACATAAGAATATTGTGCTTCTTTCATCATTGCAAAGGTTCTGGTTACTAAATTAATGTAACCCATTTGAAAGGTTTTTCTCTTAATCTTAGTTTGGATTTAGGTAGCTGTTTTTGAGAAAAATATGGAAGAGGGAATAAAAAGAAACGTTTGCACAAATACTCCTGTCAGCCAAACTCTTCACGGGTTCTGCTTCTTCAACTGAAGAATGCAAGAAGAGATCAAAATTAGGGGAAATAAATCACATTTCCAGAAAAATCTGTATTTGTGTTGGAACAGAGAGAGTCTGACGGAGCAGAGAGATACTGGGGACTGGGCAAGTGGGAAGAACTCAAAGCAAATGAAGGTTTTAATTCTGCAAACATTATGCCTGTGGCAGTTGGCGCATGTGAGCCAGGCTGGCTGTTCCACTGCTGGACACACATGTGGCTGTGGGACCAGCACTCCAATGGCTCCAGCCTTTGCTGGAAAAGGGAGAAAGGTGCTCCTGGGCTCTCTGTAGGAAGGATCTCTCCTGTGCCTCTGCCGGCTCCTGAGCTGCCAAGGGTCCAGGGAGGAGCAGCAGCCCCTGCCAGCCCATCTGCCACAAGACCAGGGCTCATCCTGCTGCTCTGCACCAGCCCCATGTCATGCTGGCTGATTCCCTCCTGCCCAAAAGGCTTCAGGCATTGTTGGGCTGCTCCAGGTTGGGTTGGGTTGGTTCTCCTCTTCTTCCAGGAACTGGTGTGATAAATCAAGGGAGATGAGCCCTGCTGGCGACAGTACCTGGAATGAACCAGCTGGGCTGGCTCATCTCCTGGCTCCTGAGGGCCTAGGCATGGAGGTGGGATGATGGGATGGGATGGGATGGGGATGGGATGGGATGGGATGGGATGGGGTGGGAATGGGGTGGAATGGAGATTGGATGGAGTGGGATGGGATGGATGGGATGGGATGGGATGGGACTGCTCCCTCTGGCAGCCAAAACAGTCTCCCATCCCATGTTGTGCTTCCCCACAGTGAGGGGCCCTTTGCCATCTCCAGTGCTTGTGCCGTAGAGGCCCTGAGGGGATTATTTTAGATTATTTTAAAGTTCCTTTTGGCTGAGAAAAGTCTGGATTTCATAAGCCCTTTTCAGTGTGAATTTTTTGCAGTTGTTTCACAGTGATATCACTTTAAGGTTTTCCACAGCCACAGAATTTCTTCCAATTAATGGAAAAAACATTAATGTCCGTTTAGGAAAATAACTTTTCCATTGCTGAAGAATCTCTCTGGTTGTGCCTCAGGCACAGAAGTGTCTGGATAAGCAAGTCCTGGAGAGCTCCAGAGGGCACAACGGAGCCAGACAAGGGGCAGGGACAGCCCTGCTGAGCCCCCATGACAGCCATGCCATGCCATCCGTGCCCAGGTGTGCTCCCTATCACCTCCTGCCCAAGGGGCCAGGGGCCCCAGGGGCTGGAAGAACAACCAGAGGCGCTTGGGTTTCCCTTAAACAACCTGGACTTGCCTTTGCCAGTGCAGGAGTTAATCCTCCAGTACCTGTCACAGGCACAGCATGTGGATGACAGTCTGTTGTCAGCATCTGGGCTCACCGTGGTACCCGAAAGGAAAACACTTTGTATATAGTTGCATAGGCAAGTCTCCAGATATTAGGAAAAGCCACATCCTATTATTCTAGAAGTTAAACCACAATTCATATCTGACATCAATGACACCAGAAACTGGTGTGGCAGCACAGCCTGGTGAGGAGCACACTGGGTTCTCAAGAGAGGAAAACCAGCAAAAAAGACCTTTCTCTGGCTGGTCTTGGCTCCCAGGGTGTGCCTGGGAAGTGGCTCATGCTTGGGTGCAGCCCTGAGTCTGCTGCTTATGCCAGCTGAGCCCAGCTGGGATGGTGGTCAGTGACAGTGTGGCACAGGGCACATAATCCACCCCTGTCTGGTAAGGGACACCAGGACAGGCAGGAATGTTGTTTTGGGAAAGATAAGTTTCACCTCCTAAGTGAAATATGACTTTTGCAGGACAGATTGTCATGGAAAAGCTGCCTGAAGGACTCGCCCTTGCTGGAGAGGCTGAAGCAGCAGCAGACACACAGCTCTGGGAAATCTGATGTTGTTGTCAGAACACCATCCTGCTCCTCCCCATTATCCAAATAAAAGCAATTACGTGTGTTTCGATCCCTGATACCTTCAGTCAGTCCCTGGGACAGTGAGCAGACGGTGTAAACAGGACACGCTTCAGCAGGGCTGTAAATACAATTTATGGCTGCTGCAGCATTCAGCGTTCAGACCGAGAGGTGCTTTTAAAAGCATGTGCCTTTTCTTACTTAGGGATTTCGCCATTTGGGAACATTTGATCCCCTGTCAGTTTCTGGGATGCTGAAATGTCTATGATCAATGTTGAAAACCTGACAAGCATTTTGGTGACCTGCTTCAGTCTCCCATGCCTTGTGCTGTTGTTTTTTGCACCCTCAGTTCAGACACATGCCCTTTCACAGGGCAGAATCCAAGCCCACAGTTAATTTTCAGTCTGTCTGTTGTGCACAACCAGGATGTGACCTCCCAGGGCCAGTACTCCCAAATTAGGGTTCTACCTAGGAATAATTTTATTTTCTCCACTGGCTTGCAAGTTTTGTGACTCAGGACAGGATGAAGCACCTGGGGGAAAATGTTGAGGGGAAAAAACAGGAGAAAAGAGAAGAAAGGCAACAAACAACCACACAGGACATTGCTGAAGGTTTTTTCATATTTCCCTTTCCTAGGGGATTTCCAGCTGCTCCTCCCCAGCCTGTGCTGGGTGTGATGGGCAGCCCCCACATGCCCCAGGCTCCACAGCCCCAGGTTGTCCGGCAGGGCTGAGGCGGTGGAAACTTCACTCCTTCCAGCTTCGGTTTTCAGCTGAAACTCTTGGCGACATTTCTGCTTTGCTTAAGATCAAGTTCCACCTTCTCCCCACAGTGCAAGAGCCTGGCCCGAGTCTCAGAGGTCTCTGGCACTGGCAGCAGCTTCTGGAGCAAGTGGAACTCTCGGAGTGACGGGAGGAACTGCTCAGTGCTGTCAGCTCAGCCAGGGAGCAAACCCCACTCTTGGACACAGACGGAGCAAAATGATCTCCCGTCACTGTGGCATGGAAGCAGCAAGGATTCCTGGGGAAGAAGCAGGACAGAGGCAGCCTGGGAAGCGATGGGGGAAAACCAGATCCTGACAGTGAGAAGGGGACAGGAGCGTCCCCTCCACCCCAGAGATGATACTATTAAATTCAGTGACAGCACAGAGAGGGATTTTCTCTCAATAAAGACTTAAAGGGTTTTAAGGACTTAACAAAAATAGCTTTGAACAGCGTCTGAAATGATTCAGCTCTGGGGTTCCAGGCTGGAGCAGCATTGTAGGAATTTTCTTATGGCGCATTTCCATTGGAATGGAAGTTTCAGGGAGTTGAGGACATTTCGCAGGGATAGGTTGATTTCAAGGACATTTAATGTGAATTTCATATTGCTACTGCTGATTATTTTGTTTGGTGTTCATCTTTGTGTTTCAGCAAACATTTAGCAAGTAACAATAACATTTGCTAAGAATATCAAATTTCAGCAAACTTTGAGGAGTGGCTTTTTCAATTCAAAGCACCATTTTAAAAACCACTTTCTGCACAGGATGCATGCTGCTTTCTGGCTGGTTTTAATCTCTTAATGAAAAGCTTTGCTGTGATTATTACTCTGAATTACGTTGATTCAGGATGATGAAAGCACTGGCAATGATGTCATTCCTGCTGTTTGGCAGTGATGTCATTCCTGCTGTTTGGCAGTGATGTCATTCCTGCTGTTTGGCCCTCAGCGGTGTTGGCACAGTAGCACCAGGACAGCAGGAGCCCAGTGACAGCAGGAGGACACACCAGTTCCACATGTGTGGTTGGATGTTATTATTATCTATGGTAGTATGTTATTATTCTGACTCTTCCAAGGGTCCTCACACGCCCTAAGCCAAGGAAGCAGCAGGAAAAGCTGAGGGGAAGAAAAGAAGTGGGAAGCCCCGTGGCCCCCACAAGACTGTGACTGTGAGGGTCCCCATTCCCACAGGGATGCCTCCAGCACAACCCAGGGCTGCTGGAGGGGCTGACAGTGTAGCAGGAGCACCCAGACAGACCTTCCCTGGGAATTTTTTTCTTGGACTGCTCCCTTGCCAGCAACTCATGGGCCAGAATTGGTGTGAATATGGGATATCTGGCTGAAGTCAGGGAAAGAGAGAAGTGACTCCAGTAAGCACTTTGTAGACAAAAGGGGTAGAGAGGGCAGTTTAGGCAACTTCTGTTTAAGGAGAAATCCACTCTGGCCGGGAGCTCAGGCTGCCGTGGCGGTAGGTCCAAGGCACCCATGGCACCTGGAGGTACCCACAGCACCAGGGCTCTGCAGAGGGGCAAATCCAGGGTGAAGCCCCCGAATGCCCAGGAAAGCTTCCACGGAGACACACGACCACAGTGTTAAACTTCTCCACGGATTTGTCAGCACTGTGATAACGGCAGCGATAGCGCGATAACGACGGCGATAGCGCTGCCATCAGAGCTGATGTTATCGCGCCGAGGCTGAATGGGCTCCGGAAGCTGGAGCTTTCCTTTGGAGCCTGAAGGAAATAAAGCCCTTGGTACAATAAGCGGATCAGATAAGTCAGGAGAAAAATGGAATTGCATAAAGCAAAAATAACTCATCTCCCTGGTTTTCACTACATACAAAAGCAAGAGCTGATCCTGAAAGATACCCGATGCTGCGCACTCTGGGGCTCACGGGCGAGGGCTCTTCCCTGCTTTTAAGAATATCAGGGAGATCTGTAGCCGGGGTCAGCTCATCACCCTGGTCTGTCCTTCCAAGAGCACACAGGAAAGCATTGAAACCCAGGAAATGCTAATATTATATTTTATTAGATTTTAAAGAGATCAAAATCCTCTGGCCCAAATCCGCTGTGCAAAATAAACACAATTTGAGTTCCTTGCTCTGCACACCAGGGCCGGGGCACTCACTCCACGTGCAGAGAGTGGCTGTAACATAACGCTTTCTAAGGGCTCCAAAGCTCCAGCGGGGCCCCAGCCTGACTTGGGGAAGGAATTGGGGTTCACATAACCTCACTTAAAAAATAGACTGGCACATTTTGCTTTATCAAACTCTATTTGCAAAAGACTAGGGCTAAATGATCTGAAAAGGTTATTTGAAACAGGGTCCACCCTCACTGCCACAGGTCTAATAAAACAAAACTATGGCCAAATTAGAAACATATTTCATCTAATAGGGGAAAATATAATGGTGAATCTGTCTGGTGTTTGACCTACAGTATTTATGCTAAATGAAAGTTTAAATAATCACAATGCAGCATGAACAAGAAAAGCTGCATTCACTCTCTGTTGCTGGTTTACCCCTCCCCTTACCCTTAGCTCCACACAAAAGCCAACATCAGCATTAGCTTTGGCCATGTTGCTCAGATACTGTGAAAGAGAAGGGATGGCCAAGGGTTGCAGGAGTGATGAGTGATTCTGGGAAAATACCCGGGAAACGAAAAGGGGGTTCAGAAACTGCTGGGGGTGTCCCTCTAAAACGGAGGCCCCTCAGGGCTGGGAGTCTGACATGCAGCTCCAACACTCTCCATTGTGCCATGGCAGATTTGAAGCCAGGACATGACTGACACTGGGCAGGAGGAGGACGGGCAGGTGCTGCGTGGGGGTCCTGGTGCTGCTGTCCCCAAGACACACAGAGCCATGTGGGCATGGAGTGGGTACATAAAACACTGATTCTTCATCATCAGAGCTAAAATATCACACCCTGGTCAGGAAAGCACAGTGCAGGGCTGAGCTTCCAGGGTGCCTGATGACATGAGAGTTCCTCACACAACCCCACCCCCACTGCCCTTCAGAGAAGCCCAGAATGGTTTGAGTTGGAAGGGAACTTACAAATCACCTCATCCACCCCCCTGCCATGGGCAGGGACAGCTTCCACTAGACCAGATTGCTCAAAGCCCCGTCCAGCCTGGCCTTGAACTCTTCCAGGGATAGACCAACCACAGCTTCTCTGGGCAACCTGTGCCAGGGCCTCCCCACCCTCACAGGGAAACTCGTGGAAACACAAACCTTTCCAAAGGTGCTTCACACCGGACACGGGAGTCACAGATGTGACCATGCACAAAGCCATGCCATGGGCAGGTCCTGAGGCTGATGGACAGTACCAGCCTGGGGCTATCCAGGGGTGGCTCTCCCAAATGCTCTGAGCCTACCCTTGCCCTGCAGCCCCAGCCCCACGTGGGTGCTCTTAGGGGGCTGTGTTGTGCTCATGTGCACTCTCTGATAATGCAGGAGGTGTAATTTGTGGTCAACCAGCTGTTTGTAATTCCCATTGCCCATAGGGCCCCTCCTTCCACCCCCAAATAATTTATGTTCTGCATAAAAGCAAGAGGATCCTTGAGCAGCAGTGATGGATGAAGGAGATTATTAACAAGGATATCATTTTAAGAGAGTCTGTCTTTTGGTTCCTCGCAGTTACATAACATTTCATAAATTTCATAACAAATTGGTTCCCAACTGGTTCTCCTGACAGCAGCACCTCAGCCAGCCCAGTGGGATCACAGGGTGGCATGCTCTGAACACCAGGCTGAGCAGAGCTCCTGGGCTCCATCCACAGGGATCTGCTTTCCATAGACCACATGAGTCCTGGGCCGGACTCAGGTGAAAATAACTGGAACAACCACAAGGGAATGTTCTCATCAGCTCTTGCCGACGCAGAGGAAGGATCAGGTGAGGTTTTGGCAACACAGTTGAAACAAGCACAGTTTATCCAGGTCTAGACATCAGCTTCAAGCTCCGATGTTGTCATCAGTGCTGCAGAGTCCCTGTCCAGCATCCTTAGCCAGGCAAAGAAGCCAACCCACTCCCAGCCCCCACCTGCCCCCCACTCCTCAGCTCCCTCCAGCAGGAAGGGCCTGGTGGGACAAATGGCACTGAGAACCATTCACAGCCCCTTCCATGCCTGTCTTCCCCCAGAGTGGCTTCGGGGGGTTGGTCTCCCTTTCACAGTAGAGGAATGGGATGGCAGGGATACAGGGTATCAGTGAGGAGCTATTCTGGGATGGCAGGGATACAGGGTACCTGTGACGGGCTCTCCTGATAGGGATGTGTGCTGGTCCCTCTATTCCCCTGCATTCAGCAGAGTCCTGTAGTTCAGCCAAATGCAGGCAGCTAAGAAGTTCAGGGTGAAAACAAAAATCTCAACCAAGCAAGCCTTTCAAATCCAAGGCCCAATAAATGGCCTCCTTGAGTGGGAGGAGGATGCACAGCTCTTCCACCTGGGCACCTGGGGAGTGTGGTGCAGGGTAGGACCAGGCTCTGCTCACTGGGGCTTGATGTGCCAAGCATGACACACCGAAATCCCAAACAGAGCAGCAGGACTACAAGAGCTGAGAGGGTAGACTGGGAAGACAGGGAGCTTCTTTCTTTTCCTTTTTCACCCCCTTTTTTTCTTAAAAAGCTTCATGTGGAAGAGAAAGAGGCTAATTAAATTCTTTTGCTGAACATATTTAGCGAGTCTTTCAGAGAAGTGATTGCGTTTGGCCGCAGTCCAACAGCCAGGAGATAGGATTGTGCTCAGGAACAGGCGAGAGCAGAGCGCTGATTTAGGAGGATCCAGGCAGATCTCAGCTGACAGGGTCTGCCTGTCTCAGGCACCGTGGGAGGAAAGATGAGGGTGGCCAAGGTGGCTTTCCTCGAATTCCTCGTGCGTGAGGTCAACACGGATCTCGTCTCCACAACATCCTCCAGTGCTTAATTTACAGGGTGCTCCGAGCGTGCGCCCACAGCCCCGACCCTGCTGCCTCCCCAACACAGCATTAGTATCTATTCAACACCAAGCATCCCGTGCATCCAAAAATCAGCAAAACTGCTTGTTGCACCAGCAGTCCAAAGGCCTCAGTCAGCCTGCACTGACTTCACGTGGTGATGATTTACAGCCTTGTTCATGGTCAACAGACACCAAAACACCTCTGAGTTTGGGTGCTTGGCTGAGCTGATTTACAGGCTGGTTTCCAGCTGAATTCCAGGCTCCCTTACTGGGTGCCAGCTGTCCAGCACACAGTCAGGACTTCCATGCAGGACCACGGAAGGATGAATGTCATCCACTGCAAGTGCTCCTGGCTGGAGGCACAGCACTATGCACTCCTTCAGAGTCTCGAGAATGCTCTGCAAGCACCAGGGTGCTCGGGACCCCTGGGGCATCAGCACCAGCATGGCCATGTGGGGTGTCCTGTTGTGCCACGGCCAAGGAGGGAGCATAAGGCAGCCCTGCCTTATGAAATCCCCCTGCATCCTCATGGCGGGGATTTCCCACAGCAAGCTCCCGCCCCAGGCACCGAGGGACACCATCCCCGCACAGCAGCAGCTGCCCGGCGGGACTCCGGCCCCTGCGGGGTGGCACATTTACATCGCCTCAGCACATTTCCATCTCTTCACCTATTTCCGGGGCAAATTGCCTGGTTTTATGGCGCCTGACCGGCTCCCTCGGGGACAGCATTAGGCGGGCAGGCAGTGAACCACGACAAGAGGTTTGCTTTTCCCCACAAGGTTCCTGTGAGAAAGCCCTCCCTCCTCCCTCCCTCCCTCTTTCCCTCCCTTCCTCCTTCCCTTCCTCTGCCTTTATCTCATCTCCAAGGGCGCTGAGCTCAGTCCTCCCTACCTCTGGGTGCCGGGGAGCCTCACATTGCTCCAGAGCACCATCCTCCACTCAGCTGCTGCACCCCAGTGCTCGGCTACTCTTTCAGGAGGCTTTTTCCTTGGATTTCAGCTCTTTGGTATGAGTGGCCCTTATGCAGGCAGAGGTTGGGAATGGCTCTAAAGCCCAAGATGTGCGAGGGACAATTCCTGCTTCCTTCATCCCGGGGCCCTGAGCATTCCCAGCCTCAGGGCACCAAGGGCTCTGCTGACACCAGGATCCAACAGCATAACACCATTCCCAGCCCTGTTGTGTTTTGGGGGGGGGGGGGGGTACAGGAAGCCCAACCAGCCCTGCTCGAGTGAAGCTCTGCCCTGGGGCAGTGGCTGTGGTGACTGCTGCCTAGCAGCATTCCCAGGAGCACTGGAGATCCCACGGAGGCCAGAGCCCCTGCAGGGCTGGTCAGATGTGCTCAGTGGTGGTTGATGTCCCGAGCAGTCAGCCCCCTGCACACATTCCTCGGCACTGAGGCTCCCACCACCTCGTTCACACAAGGCACTGGACTGGGAATGTCCTGACAGAAACGGCCTCAGCCCAAGCAGATGTTTTGAATTTGTTGTTAACCCATATTTATTTGGACTGATAATAACAGGCAGCCCTCCAATTGTGCTGAGAGTTTTTACAATAAACTCGAGCTCACACTATCAAAAGTAATTCGATTAACAGTGATATTGGCCCCACCCATCCATGTGATTCCCACTGGCTGTCTGGGTCCGTCTGGGATGGGAGCTCCCCCGATGCATGTCCTGGACCTGATCAACCTCTCTGAGTGTCCCTGCAGCACCGTGCACTCCCTCAGCCCCTTCCCTTGCTAAAGCTCCCTTTCAATTGCCTTCAGAGAGAAGCAGTGACACTCTCTGCAGGGAGGATTGATTTAGACATGCAGTTTTCTCCACAGACGTTGCAAACGGTTGTAACAAGGTCACAGAGAAAAACAATTTTATCCTCTGATTACTGTAACATGATATGAGCTTGGAATTGCATCCACTTTGACTATTTATTTGGGCATTGCTTGTCTGGTCCCTGAAGAAAACTCCTCAGTGCAGGAACAATGTGGATGGGGTCAGGACTGCTCCCAGTGCTCCCAGTTCTCGTCCCAGTGCTCCCCAGCCACTGCCAGTGCAGTTCCTGGGTGCTCGAACAGAGCTGCCACAGCTCCAGCACCAGCAGAGCTCAGCACAGTGCAAGTCTTAGCCATTAAAAAATGGGTGCATTTTCACTGGATAGCCTCCGGATGAAGAACATCCTCCTGCATCCTTTTTTGTGAGCCCAAATGGCCTGTTTAGAAAGTTGCAGCAGGGAAAGCACATGGCTTTTTCATCTCTTCCCAGTCGAGCCAAATCCATACAGAAAAATTAATCCAGCACTTGTAGGTACCTCACTGTGTGAGAATACTCATCCAGAGTGAATATTGCAAATATTCGGTGAATTGTCAAAATAATGGGAATATAACAAGGTCAGAATGAAAGCCATCCGATCGTAATCAGCCCTAATTCCAGCAAAGCCACGTTTAAGGAGATTGTTTTGTCAAAGGTTTTCATGTCCGGTGGCTTTGTAGCACAAGGTTGTTTGGATCAAGTCATTTCTGATGAACATTTATTATGGAGAGGAAATGTCACATTCATTCCGTGCTGTGAAAGTTCATAAACTTGCTCAGATAATTTAAGAACTTCTTAGCCCATAACCTGTTGCCTCAGGAATGATTTAAATGCAGAGGACGGGCAGAGCATGAGGCTGGTCATGGCACCCACTGAGGATTGCCAGGACTGGAGGACAGGGATACTGTGGGAAGCCCAGGGATGCCCCCCCAGCACAGCCAGCACAGCACCCCCACCACCACCCAGGAATGGACCAGGCACTGTCACTCAGCATGGGAAAGCGCCAGTGTGGACAGAAGTGCCCAGGGGTGATGTCCTGCGGGTGCCTGGAGTGTGGCAGAGGAGGGTGGGTGCTCTTGGCTGGGGTAGCATTGCCCAGAGACGAGGGGCCAGATGGAATCTCAGGAGAGGGACCAGCATCCCACCTCATCCTGCCACGTCCTCACCGTGAGGGTTAACTCTGCTCGGGGCGGGGGTTTTGCTGACTCTCTCTCTTACATCATGGCTGTGCTATGAGCCTGGCAGGGCTCCCGCTCTGCAGCTCTGGCTCCAGCCTCTGTCAGTTTTTGGCACAGGGAAAGGGAGCCTCGGCTGGGGTAGCAAGGGGGGGAGGCAGAGGCACAGAGTGCACTCATTCCCTTCCCTGGGGCTGCAGGGGGGTCGAGGTTCTTGCCTGGGGGGCAGAAGGGACCAAAAATGCTTGTGCAGCTCTCAGCTGTTAACTGGGCTGAGGGGCTGGGGAGATGGCTCTGTGCAGCACAGCTCGGCATGGCAGTGTGGCACAGCATGGCACGGTGTGGCATGGCACGATGTGCTCCCTGAGATGCTCTTGGTCCATCAGGACAAACTGTGAATCCATGCATTTACATGGGACCAGCAGAGCCGGAGCTGACCCAGCGCAGGCAGAGGCGCCCAGCTCCAGTCTCACGCTCCGACAGTGAGGCACTGGCCTCGGGAATGAACTCACGGAGCAAAACCAGGCAGCCTGAGTCAACTACTCCCTAAAATCATCAATTACACCATGACAGCCCAGAAGGAGAGGAGGGGAAGTCGGGGACACGCTGAGGAGGGGAGGGGAAGGCCAGAAGGAGAGAGAAGTAGTTAAAGCCCCGCTGTGAATCAGGAGGCACAATGACATTTCCAGATGCACAAAGCCTTGGGTGGGTGTGTGACAGCTCCAGAGCTGGAGTTTTCAGAGCTGGAGCTGGTCTGGAGCCGAACTGGGGCAGCAAGATGAGCATCACGAGGGAATGGGGTGGGTGTGGTGCTGGCAGGCACCTGGGCATGTTCATATTCTGAAACACACTATGGATAAAGTTTGCAGGTGAGACTCGGCTGGGATGAGTTGGGATGAGTTGCACATACCACCAACAGCAAAAACATGGGACTTGGAAGAATTAGGAAAATGCAGGATACAACTAGGAGAAGCACGGCTGGGAACAGACACAAGGACATGAGAGGGAGGAAGCAGGAGAATCTGGATGGGAGAGGTAAAAAAGATTCCAGACAGAAAATCTGGGATGAGTCTGGAATGACGGATGGAAAGCAAAGATCGTTTCCAACCCCGCTATTGTTTTAGACCACGGGACCATGCAGGTCTCAATCAGTTTGATGCTGAGTCCTGCAGAGCCTGCCCATGCTCTGATCTGTCCCAGATCTGCCACAAGGGACCCGAGGGGACCCACCACAGGTCCCTGAAAGGGCTCTGATCTCTTCATGGCCCTGGCACCCCCACCACAGACAGGCCACCCTGTGCCTCTCTGTGCCATAGCCCAGCACCGCCAGCACATGATCCCTCCAGCAGCACCAGGACCCACCCAGGACGCTGACTGCAGCTGCTACATGATCATCTTTTTATTTAAAACACAAAAATATCCACAAAGAACCTACAAGCGTGTCTCCTCAATTTCACATCTGGAACATAAATAAAAGATGGCTGGAGAATGGGATTTCTTTGGAGAGTAGGAAACAAAGTGCCTCGCCACTAACTTATTTTAGCATTTCTCTGTAATGTGATTCCCAGTTCCTTTGGTTATCAGGAACCCCGATTGTTTTCCCGCTGAAGAGGCGATTTCAATGCCCAGTGCAGTGCGGGCCCGTGTTTGGGATTCTGGGGTAGTTTTTTGATATCCGCTAATTTCTCCATGCTGAGGCAAATTTGTCACACGCATGGGTCTGTTTGATTTCATTAAACAGAATATTTAAGCATAAAAATTGTTTAATCGCCTTGTGTCATTATGAGATGAATTTCATTTTGCATACATTTGCATATTTCATCAAAATTAAGGCTGCTAATATGCAAATGAGAGCCAGGTTGCGGCTGAGGTGTTTATTGTAATAGCTGCAGGCTGTTCCACTTGAAAAGCTTCTGGGCGGCGCAGTGGAAGGGGGTGCAGGGACCCCTCTGAATGCCTTTTAGAATCAATTTGCAGGTATTTTTCCCACTAAGATCCCCTGCAAACTGCCCAGGTCTGCTATGGGCACCCAGGAGCCGAGATGGGCACCCAGGGTCTGTGATGGACATGTGGGGTCTGCAATGGGCACTTGAGCTCCCACCCCGGAGCTTTGTCCCTCCAAACCTATTCCTTCCACTGCTGCAAGAGTCACTGGAATAAAACCAACCTCCAATCTCAACCCCGTGGAGAGGAGGGAGATGGAACCCTGGGGCCAGGGCTGCCCCCAAGAAGGTCCCTGAGTCTGGGAGGAGCCCCAGAAATGTTTTTTGTCCCCCAAAGCCTGGGGATCAAGTCACCTCCCTGCTCTCATTGAAGGTCAAGCACCAAGTTCCTCCAGACCCATTTGAGAGTCCCAGACAGGCAAATCATGAAAATCAATCCACAGTGGGTAATTAATGCAGCCTTCATTAGCACGCAGAACGATCTGCATTCAGCATTCTGTGCTTCGCGGCAGCCCAATAAATCGGGATGGATCCAGCTATCCCAGCACCAGGCGGTGCCTCTCTTTATTTCCCAATCAATGCAAAGGCCTCCCCAGTCCTGGCACTGTCAGCACTTTCACTGCTCGGAGTGTGAAGCTCCAGAAATTTTATATGATGTGGCATCAGTCCCTTACATTTCATTTTTAAAATCTATTCTTTGTTTGTTATTTATTAGAGATTTTTACACTTTTAACCCATTCCAGAGCCCAATTTTTATAAAGAGCCGTCTTGTGCGTTGGGCAACTGTTTGTTTGTAGATGTTGGAAGTAGCAACTCAAACACACAAAGCCTGCAATGAGCCATCAGCTCCTTCAACTTGAGTTTAGCAATTAAGCCAAATTAAGCGGTGAGTGCCGCAGCCATCCATCCATCCTGCACCGAGCCCATCCTGCTGACTCAGCACCCGGCTCGCAATGCAGAGGCGCAGGGTGGGCTCCTGCCTGGCCACGGACAATGTGAGCAGCACAAAGGAAAGAGTGTGGCAATTTTTGAAAGCTTTGGAATTCACATTTAAAACACAAGGGGCTTTTTCAGCACGTATTAATCGAATCAAAAATTGTATCATCGCTTCTCCAAAGAAAACTTGAGCAGTGCCTTTGCTTTCATGTGCAGAGATAAGTCCTGCCTGGATATTGAGCAGAGGTATTCCTAGGTTTTTAGTGGGTTTTTTTCGCAAATGTTAGCCCTGAATGGCCACTCTACAGCGATTTATAAGGAAAGGTAACCCTGCACTCCCACAGCACAACAGCAAAGGAATGCAAATCCCAGGGCTGTTCCCAGCGTGTCTCCTCACAAAGAGGAAGGCGAATGGGACCACCTTAAGTTCGTCTGAGAGGCTGAGGCGCAAAGGTATTTGTTTAAAAAAAACGTAGTGATTGCAGAGAAAAGAGAAACCTGAGAGCTCCTTCCCGAGCAGTCAGACAGGGTCACCAAAACCAGACTAAATAGTCTGACTGAGGGCAAAGCATGGGGCTGACTGAAAACTGATCCGCGGGATGGAGGAGCAGCCACAACCGCCAGGGCAGGAGGATTGGGTGGGAAGGCAGAGCCACCAGAGGGACCACGTGCCACTGAGCACCAGAGAGGGGCTGGAGGGACCAGAGAATGGCTGGAAGGGCCATGGTGTGAAAGAGACATTGGAGAGTGTCAGAAGGGACCAGAGAGCATCCGAAGGGACGACAGTGGACAGAGCCACCAGAGAGCAGCCAGAGGGACCACAGCGCCACAGAGTCACCAGAGAGCGTTCAGAGGGACCAGAGTGTGACAGAGCCTCATTCCACATCCTCCTGGTCAAGTCCCTGGAAGTGGATAATGACTCTGGCAAGGACAAACCCGAACCCTCCAGTGCCTGAAGGAGAAGAACAACTCAGAGAGAGCTCATAATTCATCCTTATTTCAGAGAGATGAAGCTGAATTAGGAACTACCTGCAGTAGAATCAGACTGAAGTCCATGTTCTCGTTATGGCTCACATCTTACCCATGAACCACTAATAATAGGTGTATTTTCCAAAAGGGTTGCTTTACTTTCAGTCTAGAAGGACCTTTCCAAATGGTCTCATAGCTGCAGGAAAGGAGCTCCCAAAAGCAACAAGCAGAGACTTCACTCTCTCACTACAGCTGGATACCCTCCCACTAAGAGAGTCACAAACCAGCATCTCCCAGAACACACAAACTTCTTTCACACTTATTCCTTGCTCAGAACAAGCCATCTCCCCTAGTACAAGGCCAACCCCCACAAAACTTACCCTAACATGGTTCCACAGGGCTGAGGCCCTCACCCTGAGATGAACTTCATCTGCCCTACATTCCACCTGTAAGGAGGAAGATTGCAGGAACAAGCACCCCACAGCCTTTAAAAGCCAGATGCAAGCATGATAGCCACTTGATGAGCTGCAGTCAGGCTGGGGGTCTGCTCTTGGGAAGCTGGAGGGTCTTAGGGCTCTCTGCCCTGCCCAGTGCTGGACCATGATATGCTGTGCCATTGTCAGTGTCACCACCCCTCCCTGAAAATATTTGCCCTCTATGTCTCTGTATCTTCCTGACCTTCAGGGTTTGTTTGGTTGGATGGTTTGGATTTGGATTTTTTTTGCCAATCCTTTGCTCTATGAATCTTCTCAACCTTTTCCTACTCTTTACTTGGGTTCTTCCCTCTTTGAGAAGAACTTTGGGAGCTAAAGGGCATCTCACCCTGCTAAAGGGCATCTGTGCCATGGCTGGGGATAAAGGGAGCATATAGGGTTACTGAACCATCCCAATTCAGCCAAACCAGCGGCAGATGACTGAGTAAAATGAGGTGCTGCAGAGATCAGGCAAGCAAGAAACACAGTCAATTCTTTTAACTTATGACTGCACTTAATTACTGCCTTTCCTCCTTCATAAGCTACACATGGGATTAATAATAATGCTGAATCAGATATGCTCTTTTGCAGAATCGTGAATCACTGGGTTGGAAAAGACATCTAAGATCAAGAAGTCCAACCATTTACCCAGCACTACCAAGGCCACATCCACATGGCTTTTAAATCTCTCCAGAGATGGGGACCCCACCACTGCCCTGGGCAGCCTGTGCAAGGGCTGAGCAACCCTTAAGGGTAAGAAGTTTTTCCTCATATCCCATCTAAACCTCTCCTGAAGCTACTTGAGGCCATTTCCTCTGTTCTGTCGCTTGTTCCTGGGAGCATAGCTCAGTCCCCACTTGGCTCCACCCTCCTGTCAGGGAGTTGTAGAGAGTGAGAAAGTCCCACCTGAGCCTCCTTTTCTCCAAGCTGAGCCCTTCCAGATCCCTGAGCTGCTGCTCATATGACTTACTCTAGACCCTTCCCCAGCTCTGTGAAGTTTCACTGCATTCCATCAGTTATTACAGCCTTTACCTGGGCATGGCAGCGGGTGCAGTGCTCAGGGACGCCTTAGTAACAGGAAAATGTAATTCCAAAAGCCCAAACTATGTGCTAGGCTGTGTCTGACTGTTTACCTGTGATGTTTGCCAACTGCTATCTCATTAACTGTACAGGAAATATAATTGATATTTCTGCAGAGACGTGACACTTGTGCCTCTGCTGAAACGAGAAGGGTTTCTCAGGGCTTCACATCACTCCTGTTCGCTGCTTCCCATAAGTGATACTGCCTTGTTTTGGGAAGGATTCCAAGAAATAAGAGCTTACCAGAGAGGCCTCTTGAAAGTATGGGCAGCTTTATGTCAGCTTGGGAGCTCCCTCGGACACAAATCTTCTGGAGGAAAGAGTGGATTCTCTGCTGTTTGCAAAAGGGCACAAATGGGAAATAAATGTTTGTGCAGCTCTTTAATGTGAAAAACATCCATTTTGAAGCAGATTCTGTGTTTAGTCTGGGCAAGACTGAGCAGGCTGCCTACAAGGGGCTGCAGAGGGAGGTGAGGGCTGTTTTCAGAGATATCTGAGGCCCTGACCACTGAGACAGGGCACAGACTGGTCTGAGCCCTGGTAACTGTAGGGAATGCAGTCAATGCAGGGAAGCAGCGTGGTGCACTAATCCACATCTGGTCCCAGATGTGCTGTGACTGAGGGCCTGTGTGATGCAGAGGGGATGCAGAAGACCCTTTCCCACTTTTCCCTCTCACTCTGGTGAGAAGCAGCACAAGGCAAATTAAATTCCTCTGGGGATCACAATCAGCATCTGCTTACTGCTAATGTGCACCTGAAACCTCCCTCTAGGGCTCCACTGTTCCCCTTTTTGTCATCAAAAGGTATTTTTGCCACTGCAGACTTTTTCTTCCCCATGCCCAGTGTCCGCCAGCAAATGACACTTCCCTTGGGGGTGTGACCCAAGGCTGGAGGTGTCCTGTGTGGCACTGGGGCGTTGGGGTCCAGGGACATCGTGGCTGGGTGAGCTCTGCCACCAGTAAGCAGCAAAGTTCACCTGGGGCTGCACAATAGGAGTAACCAGAGAGAATATGAACAGGATTCCTGCCAGCAGAAGGGAGCGAGTGTCCAGGGCAGAGCACACTCCAAGGAGCAGTTCTCAGCCGGTTCCAAGCCCGAGCTGAGCAGATATTTCTGTGTACCTGTCTGCAAGAGCAGCTCTCCCCTCAGGACACATCACAAACCTACAGGAAAGAAGAATTTCTGGTTTGGTGGTTTTGTGTCCTCGTATATTTCTTCTTTTTATTTTGAGAAAATATTGGGGTCCACTAAAGGGGGGAAATCTCTACAGAGCATTCCATGTGCTGGGAATGCTGTGACAAATGTCTCTGCTGCCGTGGCCACTCCATCTTCTCTCCTTCTGCTAATCCTATGATTCCTGGTGTTATTTCTTGCCATAAAGATTCATCACCTCTCTTTTGAGGTTTGCATGGAGTTTGTACATGACAAGGCTTTTTTCCCTGGGATGAAATCTCTTGAAATCTGATCCATGAACACATCTAAACAGGAGCACTAACAGGAAACTCAGAGATATGGAAATGTAAATGAGTCCCCAATCAATAAAGATAATTATAGTGAGAGATAGACTGACATACAGTATCTTGAGGCTTTTTTCCTTGTCTTCCAAGGGGTTCCCCAGAGGCACCACAGACACTGGTGAATGTCTTTCCAAGGCTTACTATGGCTGGGAAGAATTGTTCCCTGGAACAGGCACGGGAGCAACGTTGCCAAGGCCACAATGTGCCCGCTGCCACTGGAGCCAAACCTCTCTGACAGACTGGGGGCAAGGAATCCAAGTGCAGTCATTGCTGAGGGATTTTCAATTCTGTAGTCATTTTTCTCATTGACATCCTATTTTTTTTGCTATAATATAGGCAGCATGATGAAGAGATCAGCACTATTTGACTTGCTTTTTACCTTTTAAAAGACATCACTAATTTTGCCTCATTAGACAGGGGTTTTAGCAGTTCTAAACACAAACAGCAACTGACTTTTGCAGAACCCAGAAGGAGAGAGAGGTTGGTCCCTCCCCACTTGTTGGCTGTCAGTGAACACCTCACCTGCATGTTTCTTTAAGGGCTAATGGGGCAGGTCACCCAGGATTTTCCACTCTGGCCAGTTGGTCATTGTCATGGCACTGGGAGCAGGGAAGTGGAGAAAGTGCAGAAAAGCCTGAAATGGGAACAGCGGAGAGGAATCAATTAAGCACACAGCAGCTTTGTTTGAGTCAAGATCTCCCTGAGCTGGGTCACCACATTGCTCCAGCCCGTTCTCCCCATGTCCAAAGAGGCTTCCATTGGATGCAGCGCCCACGGCTGACGGTTGTCAAGTGTCAGTGGGGAACCATCACACCCTGGTCCTGTCTGAGCACAGCCCAGATGTGGCTTTTCTGTTGGTTCTTGATGAAGTTGCTCTCAAGTCTGGCTATGTTTCAAGAGCTTTGTACCTCATGTACAAACCTCACTTCCTGCCTAGCGCTCAGCTGGATCATCTTTATTTGGGAGAGGAACTTCTAAACTTCCCCAACGAAGTTCATTTTGTTTGAACTAGTGAAGTAATTCGTAGTGCGAGCTCCAAGAAAGACCTTTTAAGTTTTCCTGCTTGAACCTCTGTCCCTCACATGAGGCATGACGGACACTTTCGAGGTCATCTCCCCATCTGCTTTCAGCTCCTTCAAAAGACACATCTGACAACTTTGACACAACCCCAAATCCGATGCATCTCTTCTTCCATGGCAGTATTTTAAATATATATATCTGCACTTGGAGAGGAATGAAGTTGTGAATATGGTGGTTAAGGTCACGCCATTACGGGTGGTTAAGGTCACACCATCTGACACATGTCAGATGAAAAGCTCGAGTAAGAATATTCAGCCAACTGCTCAGAGCAGTTTTTCATCTCTCTGTGGAGGGAACAGCCTGCTTCCTGCAGAACAGCTCTCCGTAGAGTGAGCCCAGCCCTCCCTGCTTGTGGGGCAAGGAAATGTGTTTCATGCAGCACCAGAATAACCAGGCACCTCTAACAAATGTGGCATGTTAGAGGTGAAATGCCAGACTTGTTCCCTTTCTTCCCTCTCACAGTCACATTTGACAGAGGAAGAGAGGATACGGCTTTTACCCATCCTCCTTTGTTTTGTGTTCTCCCTGGGATGGGAGGGGGCTCTCGAAGCTGCTTTGGATCAGGACAGACCTCGCTGTAAGGGACCAGACTCAGTGTTGCTCAGGGTCAGCCCGTGCACTCTCAGGGTGGCTCCAGCCCGGCAGGGTCGCTGTCCCGATGTGCTCATACCACGCCGTTAGCAGCCGATAGCCCGGAGCACACCCAGCACCAGCACCAGGCTCGCACTATTTCTGACTCCAACGTACAGATGGCTCTGGGGTGGCTTTTCTTGGCACCTCCCTGCAAAGCCTAGAGAGGGCATCTGCTGAAAACAACTGCTTCGGTATCGCGGCGTGCCGGCCCGCTCCCTCCCGCCGCTCCCATCTGGATCCCGCTGACCTCGCGGGCCGCGCCCTGGGTTAAACGCATGAGCTTCAGTTCTGCACCTCCAACAGCTCCAGGCAACGAATGTATTTCATGCGCAGCCCTCCTGTACCTCTCCTTGATGTTCTGAAGCAATGAGAAAGAAGTGTTAAAATTTGTTCTTGGCTACTTTTCCTTGCAACTCCCAAAGGCACCGGTTACAACTGAATCAGTTATCAGCTAGTTAGGCTGGCAGTTCCCGAAGGTACCGCATGAATACTGATAGGGACCCATGCATTATTCAGTGCGAAGAGCAGAGGAAAATGAGCAACACGTCCAAAACAAGAACAGCAGTGGCAGTAAGGGAATAATTAGCGAGCTGTCACTTGTCCCTGTCAGTATTCCCTCCCTTAACACATAAGGGAAAATAATAAAAAAGGGTAAGATCATCTTGCAAGCTCTGCTCTTAAATATGCAGCTGGTAGGTTAAGATACAATGATAAAGGGGAGAGGATAGAGAGCTCTGATACAGTTTTCAAAGATATGGCCTCCATTTCCATGGAGACTGGGGGTTTTTTTTATTTTTTTTAATCCCACAGGCACTGAGTTATACAATAAGTCCCTGCCTTAAATATCAGCCCATGTGCAACAGCATGAAAGGAACGTAGTTTTAACACGGGGGTTTATCCCAAGGAAAATATTTAGGATTTTTTTTTCCCTTGCCTTTGTACAAAACACAACGGAAGTGGATGTATTTTAGAGAAACCAGGTTCACTGAAATTAGCTTTGCTGAGAGAGTCTGCAGCTCCAACGCAAAAGGGTGAGAGCAGGGGAGTCCTGCAGCCGGGGTAGTGTGACCGGCGCTGCTCCCCCATCCCATTCCCATCCGCTCTCGGCTCCCCGGAGGAGATGGGGGGTACTGGGACGCGGCTGAAACTGCAGACTAGAGAGCTCAATCAAGTTAATTTAGAGTAAATTTTTAACTAATTAAGCAGTCTGTGGGCTGATGAGAACAAAGTCATTCTGCTGCAATCTATAAACAGGCTCCAAATCTGCTCAGGAGGATGCAGCCGCGGCACGGGTGCCCACGGGCACAGGTGCCCGCTGTCAGCAGCGCTCCGCCCGCGGTGCCGGAGAAAGGTGCCGGCATCCGCGCATCCTGCGGGATCCGGGTCCTGCTGGGACCCATCAGGCTCTCGTTAGGACAACAGCGAATGCTGCTGTGCAGACAGGCTCCGTCCCCGCAGACTTGCGCGGGTCCATCTGCCTCCACGACAGCCCCTCCGTCTTCGCCTGCAGCAGCCCTCAGAGAGAGCTCCCGCACTGCCACGCTCATTCCGAGCAGGGCAGGGATTTGTGCAATGCACAGAGATGCTGTATTCGCAGCAATGCTAACTCTGGCTTCCCTAAAATATCCTGACATGGATCCCTCCAAACAATCTGCCACATCACGGCAAAGCTGCAGTCGAGCAGAACAGGGAAGCGAGCACGTCTCCGAGCATGTGGCCCACCATGGCTCCAAAAATGTCGGGATTCGCCAGCGGATTTCAACCCCCTCACGCAGGGAACGGCCACGGAGATCAGCGCCAGCGACTGCAGTGTTTAGCAAAGCTATTAATGAGCCCAGCTTATTTCGGAGCTCAGCAACACTTACGTCAGTGAGGACCCACTTCCCCTGTTCTCTGCCCTGATTTCTTAAAAGGAAATTTTGGAGAGCCCGCCGTCGGCAGCAGATCCTGCAGGGAGCAGGACGGAGGGACAGCTCCTGGCTAGGGGTGCAGGGTCCTGCGGAAGGGACGGGGGGGAGCTGGGTCTGCCAACAATGTTAAAAGAATAGGAAAGAAAACAAGTAAAGGCTGGGAAGGTTTATCAGGGTGTCTGCAAATGGCACCTGTCCGGCTCCCAAAAGTCAGGAGAGGTTCTTCAGCAATGCTCTTCCACACTGGGAGGATGTCTCTTTTGAAGTCCTTTCTTTTCATTGTTTTTCCCTGCTCCTGCCTGGCAGCCCATGGGATAACAGCTCTCCCTATATAGTCTCGTGCTATAAAAATACACACAAAGTGAAGCATTTTCATGTCAGGTTTTCCTAATCCTTTTCTAGCTCCTGATTAATCCTGCTCAGCCCAGCCCGGTCCCTGCCATGCCACAGCTCCCTTTGAGATCGTGCCACAGATTCGTACACATGACTCTGTTTGATTAGCACATGATGCCAAGGATCTGGTATACAGTCACCTATATAACCCTTATTCTAGCACAAATCTATGGGAAGGTTTTTGCTCATCAAACGTCTTTCTGGGATGACCTTAAGCCACTGCCAAGGTGGCCATTTTCCTTATCCGTCACATGTGCTCTGTGTCGTTCCAGGTTCTTGATGAATGATTCTCTGGATAACGTATTTCATCCCACCAAGCCCGCGTATGTACTGGGAAAAGAAAACTGGAGAGATTTCACATCAACTAAACAAGCATCTTTGGTGTCAAGTGTCTGTATTTTTGCATAAGCACCCACCAGTTCTTCTCGATCTCCCTCTGAATGAGATCCCCACAAGCATGAATATTCATGAGAATTAACTGGAAGTGCTGCGATTTTCAGCAGAGGGAACTTTCCTGCGGGAGGAGGAGTGTACTTTTGCTGATGCGTGCTCAGCCCCAGGTGACAACTTCCACGCTTCTGGGACAGGGTTAGGGAAGGCGCTCGCTGCTGGCAAGGAGCTGGCACAAACCACAACCCATCCCAAACCAGTGCTGTCCCACTGAGGCAAGAGGAGCAGTTCTGTGCTGGCCCGTGACCTCAAGGGAACCATGCAGACCTTACACCAGCTCAGACTCAGGCAGGCTATTTTTATTGTGCGGTTGCAGGACAGACCCTGGGCTCCAAACTCCAGATTCTAAGGGTAAGAGAGGTTTCTGTCCTGCTCTCAGTTGGGTTTGGATTCTCAGCCCGTTCCAGTCGATGCCATCCGTTTTCCCTCCTGTATCTCCCTGCGGCTGGAGCTGCACAGACGGCGGGGCCGGCGCTGCTGGCGGTGTCGTTATTGCTGTCACACACCCGTCACTGACAGGCGGTGGGAGCACCGGGAACCTGATGTTCCACCACTCCTTGCCCAGCTCTCTGCATTCCCACTCGGAATTGTAGGACCTTTGTTTTCCAGCCGCGGGAAGCGGCTGTGGTTTGATTGCAGGAGGATGCGTAATTTAGCCAGTGGAGAGTGAATAATTTGGCACGGAGCATTCCTTGTTATTCTGTCGAGGAGTCTGTGTGTCAATCGATGGGGTAACAATTATGATCAATGTCAACAGGAAAAAACAAAAGCCCACCATTAAGCAGGCACAAATGTGCATAGGCAGAACCGCCTTGCTGCTGCCTTGCTGTGGCTGCCACCGCTGGTTCCCTGCCTGCGGGGAGCGCCCAGTGCCCCCGGGAAGGGATGGGGCAAGGTCACAGACCCGGCTCCCCCTCGGCTAGGGTTTGAATTACCAAGGTGCAGGATTTGGAGTTTGCCAGCAGAGCCAGCACACCCGTCACACTATGTGTGCTCCCAGGCAGAGGCTGGGCAGGCTCCAGTGCCAGTGGGCATTGGAGCACCGGCTCGTCCCGCGGCTGCACTGAAGCAGTCAGTCCATAGCCGTGCCAAAGCCTCTGTGACTTCTCCAAAGAAATTGTGACCTGCTCTGCCTTTTTTACACTTGAGCTCCAATGCCCGAGACAGGGCCAGTGTGTCAACAGGCTGGAAACCCTGTGGAGCGCGGGGTCCTGGCAAGAGAAAGGGACCAGAAGGACTGTTCAGGTGGCCCCAGTTCAGCAGCACCGATCGCAGCTGGTGCTGGTGTCTGACTTTTGAATGTCTGCTCCACGACCTCTCTGCAGGTGCCTGCAGGGGCTGGATCCCTCCCCAGCTCCTCTGAGATATCCTGGTGACCACAGCATTGTAGGTGGAGCGTGCCCTTCTCCTGCAGGGATGGAGAGCGGCGGCGCTGTGCCCTGGCGGGCTGGCATCCCCGACGGGAGTGCGTACGGCGCGGGCTGGCAGCACCTCCCGTCATTAATGCAGCTCAGCCACACCTGAGGTGCCACTTGGGCAAGATGCAAGAGCATTCCAGAGGAATGCCTGATGCCCTCTGTCACTCACTGCCAGGGATAACGCTCCTCGCTGCTGTCACACCGCGCGCGCAGGATGTTGAATTAAACAGTGGGTCTTTTGATGCCGCTGAAGGAACTGTTGCATTAATTATCCATAGAATTTGCACATGCACCTCACAGAGTGGAAAAGGCGCGTTTCCCCAGACGGGTGCACATTTGAATCTCAGCCCCCTCCCTCCGAATCGCCCATTACTGTGCTGGGTCCTCCCGAACGCGCTCTCGGATTGTTTATTGATGAACCAAACCTTGAAAGGATGAGATCTTTGCCAGGGGTTATTTTTACTACCACGTTAGTTAAGGCTGAGAGTATTATTTTACATGCCAATGAATAATTTACCTGCCATTGAAAAACTTATTCCGAAACAAGCCTCAGCAGGGGCCGGCGTTACCTGTGTGGCTCATGGATACAGTGGGAGAAGGCCAGATGCAGGAGTCCAGGTGTGCAGTGTGTTCCCAGCAAAGCTGCCACGGAAGGAAGGTCCTAAATGGCTGCATAAAATAAAATGTCCCCAGCACCAGTTTCCACGAGCTGTGGCTGCATCTCCAAATTTATAGCTTAGAAAAAAAGAGTAATTGCGAGACCACATTTTTCACTTGTGCTTTTCCTGAGATCTCTATTTTCCCCTTGGATTCTCCACACCTCCTGATTATTTATAGCATACCAGAACTCCAGCCTTATAAAATACCACGCATGACTTCTCCTTGCACTCGGTGCTCAGGGAGACCAGGCACTATTGGTAAAAGATTTAACTCATTAATAGAGAGAAGCTAGAACAAAGCTCAGTAATTCAGTATTGGCTTCCCCAGCTCAATGGTGTTTATTTAGAAGGCAGCAAAGACACAGGCATGTGGGGCTATAAATCAGCAGAAAATCAAATGCTAACATGTAAATAAATTGCAAATCAGCTGAGAAATTGGTTTCATTTTGAGACGATAAAGCATATTTCTCCTGTACTGATTTTATAAGGTGCCCCTTAAGAATTGTAATATTTCTGTGTGGTAATGATAAACATTAGTGAGTTGCTTTAGAAATGAAAAAATGGCAACCCTGTGGGGATTTGAAAAACATATGCACTTCAAATTTGAAAATCCAATTTAACTGTCCATTATATGGAGAATAAAAAAAGGTAAGGATAGGATAATTTTGCAGTTACACAGCATTTGACTAAATCTGATTCAGGGATGACAGCTACACTTTAAAAGCTACATGTCTGAATGTAAGGAGACAGCAAATCATTTATTTATGATTGTAATCTAGCTCCTGTCTAACAAGTTAACAACTGTGCAGAGTGCTCCCTGAGTGGAGGCAGCCTGTGTAGGCTTGTCAGTTAGCACTTTTAAAAACACTTTTCATAGAATTTCGGTTAAAAAAAAATAAAATAAAATAAAAGAGACAAAAGAGAGTCCCTGTCAAATTTACCAAAACAAGCAGATGTTAAAACTGGAAAAGTTTGAAGAAACAAATCCTGTTCTTATTTCCATGCAAAGGACCTTTTGCAGAAGGTACATGATAATCAGAGAGGCCAACACAAGGATCCGGTCAGCTGTGCATCCTGCACATGTCGACAGCCTTGTATTTTGTTGGAAGTGTCACTTTTTTGACACCAAAGGCTTGCTCCTGCATCCGTGTCCATGGCATTTTGCATTTAGTGGAGGACTCTGTACTGAGGGCCAGCACCCAGGAGTGAAAACTGAGAGCTGCAATAAATAACTTTACGGAAACACTGGCTCTACATCCAGCAGTTCCAAACCAATTGGAAATTATTAGGGGAAAGTAGGGGTTGAAGAAGGAGCATTGTGGTGCTGTTGACATCTGTGTGGCAACCCTACTCTGAACCGTGCATTGTTCTGTTCCCAATCCATGACACAATAAAGGGCAATAGATGTAAGCGGGGTCCAGAGAGGGGCCCCAGGGATGAGTGAGGATAAAGTCAGGATACCCTGGGGTGAGGCTTTTTAGCCTGAGAAGGGACACAACAGAAATCTGTAAACTCAGGACAGTGAACAAGGATTAGCTGCTGGTTCAAGGGATGTGAGGGGATTGAAGGAGGCTGCTTTCAGGTGTGTGGTTAAACAGGAGAGATCTTTCACCGAGACTGTGAAAGATAAAATTTACATGGGTTCAAAAAGTTACCGGACAAATTAATGACAGAAAAATCCATCATAGATCCATACACAGACATTACTTCTGGCTTTGAAAGATTTTGAACCATAAATTACTGAAGGTTAATAGAGTATTTGATGAAGTATCATTGTTCCCTTGCTCTGTGCTTGTGCTCTCCAGCAGTAGTTTGCCATTGCTCCCTTCCAGAGATGAGCCACTATGGCTATTTTTGTGCTCTTAACATGTTCTTTTACCAGTTGTAGATATATCTAATGTTCGCCATAAATCAAATCTTCTCATTTGATGTGACTTGCCCTGGCCTCCTTGCAGCCTGTAGCTCCCATTGGTTTCAATGGGGTCTATACTGTACCTGTTGCACTCAAATGCCACCACATCCCCAGAGGTGCTGGTGTCCTGCTCCTCCAGGCTGTCCCCATTCCGAGTGATAATGGCAGCACTTCCAGCACCTGCTGCCTGTCCCAATTCAAGGACCATGTCCATAAATGCATTCCTCTTCTCAACTTTTTGAAAAAAGTATTCTTGTTTAGGCAACATCCTTTGTGAGTGTGACCACCCACTGCTCAGGGATGCCATCGTGGGAAGGCATCACTGCAGGGAGAGCTAGGCAGGCTCTGTGGAGTCTCACACTGATTCCCTACATGTTAATGGCACTGGCCATAGGACCTGGTCTGACAAACTTCAGTAACAGGAGCTCAACCCGGACTGACCCACGTTAGAGCAGAGCTGCAGAATGGGGGGTCACAACTCACTTTGTTAATGACTTCTGCTCAGTCTTTAAGAGGAGTAAATTTTAAAAACCCCTTGTTCTCATCGCATGGCCCTTTCCTCCGAGTGGAGGAAACTGCTTATCCTTGCCAATCTGTCCGTGCATTGGCAAGCTGTATCCTGGGACAGGTCCTCCAGTGCCCCCGGGTCCTACAGAGCTGTCCCACAGGTGCGGGAGGTGCGGGAGGTGTCCTGCAGGTGCGGGAGGTGCAGGAAGGGTACCGGTGGAGTGCGGGAGCGGTGCGGGAAGGGTACGGGAGCGGTGCGGGAGCGGTGCAGGAGTGGGCGGGAAGCAGCAGGAGTTGGTTTGTTTATTGTGCGTGAGAATCACAAGGAAATAAAGCGAAGGGAGAAAGTTTGAGCTGGTGGTTGTCAGATAGTATCACCCTCACACCCGCCGGGAATGCTAATGAGTGTCAGCAAACACAGGGAGTTTGCCTGTTTATTTATCCAGGATTAGGTCAGTGGCTGAAAATACACAGTTTTGCTTTTGCAGATAAAATAATTCCTTTCCGATAGAAAAGGCTGTGTTTGTAATTCAGGATTGTCTTGGTTTTGATGTAGGGGAAGAAATGTAACTGGGGAGGGGAAGTTCAGCTGCTTTTAAATGATATTCTGCCGATAAGAAGATACTTAAAACACATTTTGGAAATAGCCATCAGCAGGGTGTTTTGGGAAAACTGGCAGGGGAAGAGCCAGGGCTGTTTGCTGCACTCTCGCTGGCCACTCACTGAACTGATTATTCTCCTATAGGAAAGGAATGCCAGGAGTGTTATTTAAATTAGATTAGAAGTAGAAGTGGTTTAGATAGTGTAGGAGTGTGCCCCGCTCTTTTCTCTTAAGGGAGGGGAGAAGGAAATTTCAGAAATCCGTGTTTAATTAGGATTGCTGAGGTCTGGGGCAATCACAGTTTCCCCTCCCCGTGTCTTCACGCTTTCTGTGTCTGAAAAGAACAAAAAAAAAAGTGTTATTACTGTGTTTTTGAACACAAACCATTGGTTGCTCTTGTGTCACTGTGTGGAGGGGACGTGTCCCTGTTGGTGATCACACAGTGGAGAGGCTGGAGATGTCCCCGTGGCTGAGTGACAGCCTGGCTCAGTGAACAGCCCCTCCAGCAGCCTCGGGCTGGGCCGGGCTGGGCTCGGCAGCAAAGCCAGGATGCCGTGGAGAACGGCACTGTTAGAGTAGGCAGCAATCTGTGGGGTCTCCAGAACCTTATCATCCATGCGAGTCAACAACTGTGCTAAATTGAAATTGTAGAGTTGATTAAACGACGTATTTAAGGCCCCATAAAAGAAAGCAAAGCCAGCCAGGGAGGGAGCGGCGCGCGGGGGGCGACGGGTGGGGAGGGTTTATCTCACCGCGAGCAGCAGGCTCAGCCACTGATCTAATCAAATTATTCAGCATTAAAAAACTGCCAAGGCATTCCAGTGCTGCAGCTTCCAGAGGCCCAGCTGGGATCAAATGCTAATCAACATCTCCACGATATTTATTCCCACTGTCAGTCTGGTACGTGTTTGTTTTCCGAGGGCTGCATACTAAACTGAAAGATCAAGATGAATCGGTGGAGATGGGAGATGATGAGCAGCCAGGCTAAACGTAGGGAAAAACACTGGCTACTGGGAAACGGGAATGGTGGGAGAGGGAGACGCTCAGCCCTCCTGGCAGAGGGGATGATGACCCCAACCCAGCACTCTGCACCCAGGACACACCCACCGGTGGCAGGAGCACCGGGCTGGGTGCCGTGGCCTCGCACCCTCACACCCGGTGGTTGCTGTTGCACCGAAGCCCCTTTGGTCCTGGCAGCATCATGGGGCTGGTCCTGCACCAGCCCCTCAGCTTGGGGGGAAGACAGTACCCAGTGACATGGGGACAGCCACACTGCACGGTGCCCCTGGGGACCCTCGAAGGCCACGTGCTGACAGCAAGGTCCTCCTTAAGCACTAGCCACCAGAGCGCTGGGAGACTAATTAATTTCCTTTTTGTTTTTCAGAGTTTCATTTTTAAATTACAGTCTTCCCTCCTCTCTAATAAATACTCAACAATTAAAGCTTTTTTTTCCCTGACATGCGATTCCAACATCTCAGTGTCCCACCCTCCTGTCACCTTCCCTGCCATAAACAGATTCGTAAAAACTGCTTTTGACGCCCCAGCTGCCATTAGCCACTTAAAATCCCATAATTATCATCCTATCATGGGCCTGTTAACGAGCAGTAAAAATAAGGCCATTGAATATGGTAATTTATTCGTAAATTAGCCTAATGAGAATAGGTTTCAGACACTGTTTACTTTCTAGCTGCCTGTTTCGGTGCGGTGCAGCCTGGCTGCGCGGGGCTGCAGAGCCGGGTGTCGGCGCGGGAGCCTCAGCCTGGGTGGCAGACGCAGCTCCCGCGCCGGCGAGCAGAGCCCTGCTCCGACACCAGCCCCGCTCCCGCCCAGGCCTTCCCGCACAGCTGCTCCCCACCTCCTGACGGGCCGTCGGCGCAGCATCACCGGTGTCCCCACCGCCGGTTCTGGGCGACGTCCCACGGGATGCCCTGGGCACCGTACGCCAGCGCTGGCGATTCCTCTCCCAGCACCAAGGCTGGGATCCGCCCTCGCTGCCGAAAACTGCCAGCCCCCAGGAGCCCTCTCCGCCTCTTCTACCTCCTCAGCCTCTCCCTTCGGGGAGGCTGAAGATGCGACGCCTGACACACACAGTCAGCTCAGGGCAGCAACCGTGGGCCTGTCACAGAGCAGGTTTCTGCCAACCATCATGACCTGCCCCTGCACTTCCAGGCCTGGGGAAAAACACCGGGATAAACGTGAATTAAAGCAACAGAATAGTGTGGTGCTGTTACCTTGGGATGCAAAACAGGGAGAGCTGGGCAGGGACCAGCAAAGTGTGAGGACTCAAGGGGAGGTTGTGGTGGGAATACGACTGTTTTCCTCCTCCTCCTCAACCTCCCTGTGGCTTATTAAGAAGAACTGGATGCTTGTTGTTAGCAGGTGTCCGACATCCCACAGGGCTGTTTCCACAGTGGATCCCACTTATGGGTTTCTCTTGGGGAAGGTGCCATCATTTCTTCACACTTGTTAAAGGTAAAACCTCTTTGGTGGCCAACTATCAGCTACAGCCACTGCCTGCTCCTCTAGATTCAAACGAAAGAAGGAAGAAGAGACCCAAACTGATTCTGCTTTGAATCCAGCACTGACAGGTCTGAGCACTCCGGCACCTGGGCGGCTTATTTTTTCCAAGCTCTGTCTTTGCAAACAGTTATTCTCAGGCAGTGGAGTGGTAATAAACCCCTGAGTGAATGAGGATGAGAGGTCCTTTCAGGGAAGAGGTGAAGAGCTCTCGACTATGAGCCTTTCACCCTCTAGAGTATTTTCATTCCTAGGCTGGCTAAAAGCCAGGAAATAAATCTGCACGGCCGGAGCATCTCGGCTGCATTGCTGAGGAGATGGAGCCGGCAGCACCCTCAGCACTGGGTCCCACCCCTGCTCCTGGTGCCCCCCAGGGAGGCTCAGACCTGCCCCTCTGCAGGTCTCTCCCACTCAGGAAAGGGCCAGGAAAGGGTCAGCTGTGCCAGTGTGTTGGTGCTCAGGAGAAGGCTGGTGCAGCCAGTAACAGCTCAGTCTGCCCTCACAGGGGAAGGGCTCGGGTGTGCACACACAGCCACCGGCTTGGGGGCCAGCAAGAGGGTGGCACTGAGGGCTGAGGGGACATGAATGCCAAGGACACTTTACAGGAGCCCATGCCACTGGGTGCTGCAATTCTGCCGAGCAGTGCTTCCTTCCCAAAAGAGCCCTTTCTTGGTCCAAAACAAGGGCACAGAGAGACCTCGCACCAAATGCATGTGCAGCGACTCTGATGGGGACCCCAGTGCTGGAGGGGTCCCTGGGGACCAGACACTCCCACATCACCAGCCCCAGCTCCCATATGCCAGTGAGGACTACAAAAATCAAATGCTCCAGGGTCAGGAGCCTGATGTCATAGCACAAGCCTGGAATTCATCATTCTATGGAGAACTCTAACTGGTTTCCAGTGCCTGATTTCTGCACAGTGCAGGAGGAGTGAGGTGATAACAAAGTCTCCATCGTGGTCCCAGCTGTGCTGCCCCTGACAGCTCCTCTTGCCAGGCAGTAGCTCCCATAACCACCCTCTGTGGTGGCTGTGCTCCTGCCTTTCAATCTCCTAATTTAATTACAACTTGTTTCTTTACTAATTATAATGCTCAAATCAGAGCAGAGCTTAAGGCCACCATAGCAGGGAGGCTGGTGGCTGTCTCCTTTTTGCTAAGACGGGCCCATTATCATTTCTCTTCCTTCTGATGGAGATTATAAACACTTTGTGTCAAACCACTTCCCAGCAGTTCTCACAGTGTGAAAACGATTGAGGTCAGGGGATGCACACAACCTACCCATCAACTCAAGTATATTCCTCAAACCCTGACATGCAGCGAGCTGCAGGGAGGTCACCTCTGTGAGAAACAATCCTTCCAGCCACCAAATGAGTCCCAAATTGCAGTGTTGGGAAATAATCATGTGGAACATGCTGAAAATTACTCCCCAGGTAATAAATGGTTAACAACAAGAGCCACTTCTACCCAGCATCCACAGGAGCATGATCATGGTAAAGTTAAGCTATTAGTGGGTTGTAATGAAGGAGGCAGGTCCTGTAGCTGGGCAGGAAAAACGCTCCAGCATTTGACTTCTGGGAGAGCCAGGGCTGGAAGAGTGGTGGAAGACACAAAGGGCACAGCAGGAGGAGCAGCAGGTGTCTGCTAGGTTGGAGAACTCCTGGGGGCTCCCCCCATCCTCTTGCCTCCCTCGTGCACCCTCCCCTTTGCCATTTTGATTTGAACAGGGACCAGATCAGGTATGAGATGCTCTTTTTGTGCTTCTCTATGGTTCGCAGGTCTTTACTCTGAGCACACATAGCTGCTCTGGGACAGGGTTCTGCCAACATGGGATGTGCAGTTCATCGGGGACATGCAGGAAGACTGGCTTTGGCCAGGGAATGCTGCTAGGAGAGCCCTGGATTCAGCAACGGCGAGAGCAATGGGTGATGAGCTTCCAGCTGCTCCTGGGAAAGTCCCCTCAGTCCACTCCCTTTCTGCTCTGACAGTGCTAGGGGCTGCAGCCAGCCAGGTTTGGGCCCCTTGGGAAGGAATGGGGGCTCTCAGTAGTGAAGGTGGGGGCTTTATGCAGGGGAGGCCAGGGCTCTCCACAGGAAAGGTGGGAGTCCCATCAGGAAGGTGGGGGGCTCTCCACAGGAAATATGAGAACTCTCCTTTGGGAAGGTGGGGGCTCTCCATGAGGAAGGTGGGGGGCTCCACTCTCTGCCCACCACCAGTGCTTTGTGGCGCCGATCTCCCAATCTCCCGGGAGGAGCGGTGACACGCTGCGCAGCTCGGCGTCTGGCAGGGCTCCAGCCCAAATGAATGCAGGCAAATCCATGGATCTGAGAGCATTTACTGATCACATATGGGCCCATTTGCAAGTTTGTAGCAGAAGTCGCATATTTTGTAGATTTGGGGGTTGCTTTTCTGCTTCCAGGCAAATTTTTCATCTCACCAGTTCTCAACCATTAAAGCAGTTCTGGAAAAGGCAGGGAAGGACATCATGTCTGTTTGTCACTGTGCACTGCCTGATGTTCTAGCAGCCTCAAGAAGGGGATTTCACCAGGACAGCCCACAGGGGATTCAAATAATCCTCAACCACAGTTTGCTGCAGTTGTTTTGTTTGAAAATCAAGATTTTCCCCTATTTTACTGTGTTAAATGTCTGTGATTTTCTTCTGCCCTTGCACAAAGCAGTGGCCAGTACTGAGCCCGCAGCGCGGGGACAGAGGGGAGGCAGAGAAGAGAAGGGAAAGGAAGGGATGGATGCTCCGTCCCCTCCTTCCCGCTCCGTGTCTCCCGGCAGTGGGTGGGCAGTTTTTGAAAAGCTGTTTGAAGAAAGTCTTGAGTCGCCCCTGCTCATTCCAGACTCTTGCCAAAATTAACAGATTTATGGCACAACGCTTAGTTTGAATCAACTTTTAAAAATGTAATTTACAAGAGACACATTTTTCCTTGCTCAGACACGTTATTTGCCCATTAATATGCACCACGATTTCAGACGCCTAATGACTGCTCAAACCCCTCCTGCTCATACCAAGCGTTGCTGTTGTTGTGATTAAGGGCAGCGCATCGCTCCTCAGTGCAAATATCCTGGAACCATACGGAGGACAATTAATTCTTAGAAAAGGGAACTGATTTCTGGGTGTGAGGGGACCTGCTCCTGCCCCCTGAGCGCTGCCGTACCCCTGCAGCAGCTCGGGGCTTTCCCTCCAGGTTAGAATTCCACAAACCTTATCGTGACCAAAAGACACAAGCTTGGCCCTGTGTGCTGCCCATAGCCAGACCACCACACCCCTCCTCCTTGCTTCCTCACAACAGTCATCTGAGCAGAAGAAAGCCCTGGAGAGGGCTGATAAATCCTTTGTCTTTGGGGGTTTGGGGGATCAAAGCAGGAGAAGGCTGTTGCCTTCAGGGGCAAAGCATCCCCTTGCATTGGGGATGATCACAGGTGGCTCAGGAATGGATGCTGGGTGCTGCTGCCAGCTCAGCTGAGGCTCCCCATCCTCATTGGGGCTCCCCATCCCTGCTCAGGCTCCCCATCCTCTCTTGAACTCCCTATCTCTGCTCAGGCTCCTCATCCCCGCCTTGGCTCTCCTTTCCTGCTCAGGCTTCTCATCCCTGCTCAGTGTCCCCATTCCCTCTTGGTCTCCCCATCCCTGCTCAGGCTCCCCACCAGGCACTCAAGCACAGCACTGCCCCATTTCTACCAGCAGCACTAAACCCACCAGCCAAGCAGCAATCTCTGTGTGATGGCTGGATGCGAGGACCCGCTATCACTGCTGTTCCAGTGCCCTTACACATATTGACATTTTGGTACAAAGGTTAATTATAACTGGTTATTCTTAAATGAAACCACAAACACCCTTTCCCCCCTGTTTTATTACTTTATAACTCACCATATAAACCTGATTCCTATAACCATAAAACAAAGCTGAAACGAGTTGGACATGTACCAGTGAGGAGAAAAAGAAATAGCCGGAGGGGCCTCTCAGCTGTGCGGTAATGTATATCCATGTGGATTTCTGCGTCTCCTACTCTCGTGGAAACTTAATATTCCAATCAGCTCCTGAGCTACTGCATTAAGAGCCAGCGAGCGCATCAGTGCCCCTATAGCTGAGGGAATATTACTCACCGGGTCATGGTCGGCTGAGTAAAATACAACCCTCATATATCATCATAACTGCCAGCAAATGACAATTATAATTGAGACGGCAATAACTAGGAAAGAGTTCTTTAATTTAACATCCAATTATTACAAGTTATCACTCCTTAATAAATGTAATATAACAGACAATCAATGTTGCATGCGACGGGCCAGGCTGCATTGGGATGGGAAATTTATATCCTGGGGAAAAAATACTGTGTGTGTGGGTTCTGCTTTTAAAAGTCTGCAGTGGTTGTGATAAGTGTAGCAGGAACTCGAGCTATAAATAGCTGGCTGCCATCGTCACATTTGCATATGTACAATAGCTCCAGGCCAAGGGGAGGAAAAAAAGATTACTTCTCCCCTGTGTAGTAAAATAAGAACAACAATAGAAAGCAAAGCGTGGCGTGTGAGCGTCTTTCCCCGCGCCCGGCAAACGAGCCCCTTAAAAGGGGAGCACAGCAAACCCTGATAAAAATCACTTTAATAGCAAAGGGCGTGATACTGATCAGCTTCAAAGGGGACTACGACGAACAAGTGCTTAAACTCTCACAAAATCAGATCATTTGGGTATTAATTTTTTCCCCGTGCCCTTTCTGAGCGTTTTCACGGTGCAATAAGCCGTGCATTCTAATGGAACCCCCCAACACTCCCAGATGAGCAGGACCACGGTGAATGTTTCAGTGGCAAGCGTGGGAACCTGGCCCTGCCATGGCCTCGCAGGGGCTCTTTGTGCACCAGAGGCAGGTGCTGAAAACCTCCAGCATTTCCATTAAAACCCACCTGAGCCCTCAAACAGAGGCTCACCACGATCGACCGTGGTCTGCACTCAGAGGGAAGGAGGGCTGTGAGGTCCTTTTTTGGCATTTTTATTTCATCCCCGAAACTAAGCTTCCAACAAAATCAGGTTCATATTTTCCCCTGCTGTCCCCATCACCACAGCTAAAATCTCATTTGGGTTTGGTGGTCTCAAGTTCTCGGGCAAAACTTGTTTTTCTTTTATCCTTAAAAGCTAAAACCTCGTGCAGGGGGAAAACCAGGAGAGGAGAAGGGGTTGGGGCAGACCCACACTTGAAAAGCCATAGCATCACGCGCGGCCGGACGCCTCAGCTGGATTCCCCCATCCCACCCCGTCAGCCCGCGCCGTGAATTTCCCTGCCCCGGTGCCGTCTGGGTGAGCTGCCCACGGCACTGCGCAGCCGCCGCTCTTTGTCTCCCTCCGAAGCGGATCCCGGTAAATTGGAGAGGCTGGTTTGTTTGGTCGCTGGGTTTTTGTCGGGCGTGTTGTGGCTTTTTTTTTTTTTTTTTTTTTTTTTTACCAGACTGATTGGCTGACATCTATTTCCAAGGAGATCATTGACAGGGAGAGAATACACAGTTTACTCAACCGCGGTGGAATAGAGAGGCATTTGCATCAAATAGAAAAAAAATTAATTCTACTTGAAATGCGTGCATGTGTCAGAAACACTCGACATGGAGAGTAGAAGCAACATCACTTTGAATCTGTAGCATTTATCGTGCTGCACATGCTACACCAATAAAATACGTAATTACTAGACAGGTACAGGTAAATTAGCGTCTTAAAAATTTCACTTTTTTATCACATGCTATTTGCAACCTGTGAATTTTGTAGCACCAACCTGTCTTTTCAGGTGTTGGGGGAGACCTGAAGATCTTGCAGGGTCTTGGAGCATGCCCACCCCAGCGGCTTCTCCCTACACTTGCCGAGATCACAGGCTCCGCTTGTGAGTTCAGCCATGAAGTGTATTTAATAATGTATCTTGATACAAATTAAGGCAATTTTGCTTTTTCAATTAAATTGCTTTTAAGTAGTAAAACACCAACTGCATCTAAACCCCAACAGTAATTACAGCTCCTTTCAAGTTCTGCACATCCCTCAGCGTCACCAGGGAGAGGAGCCGGGTGCTCGTGGGATGTGCCAGGGATGGCACAGCGGAGAACGGATAGAGCATTCCTGGGATTGGGCTGCCCTTTCCAGGATGGGGCTCAGGGCTCTCGACCACAGCTCTGTTTCAACTTGCACATTGCATATGGAAATGTCTCTTCCCAATGGCTTCCTTGTGCTGGTGACCAGAGACCAAGCCACTGTCACCCACCTGTTGAGCCAGAGCCTGGGCTTTGCCAGGGAACATAAGGTGGTCTTGCCTTGTTCCTGTAAAGAGGTGAAAAAAACTTACTGATTAAACACCTCACAGGAGGGAAGCAGATCCTGGTGTGTCCTGCATGGCCCAAAGAGGGTCCATGAAAATTGACTCAAATGGCTTTTGCCTTCCTGTCCCCAGCTAAATTGCACCTTGTTTTAACTTGTCTGCAGTATCAGCCACCAGCCCTAACTTCTTCAGAAAGAATTCCTGGTTTCATTTCCTTCCATTCAGCATCAATTATGGAACACCTGAGCTGCCGGAGGAGAGGTGTGCTTCCCCCACACACCTCAGCTTCCCTTCTTTGGGAGACAGAATAGGCAGGCTGGTGTCTGCTGCCATATAGGTTTCCCCAGAGTTGCCAAGCTCTCAGGAATTACATGTTTTCCACTGTCACAGGCACAGCCTTTGCTCTGCAGACCCTACCACTGTTCAATGACACTTTGGCATCACAACAGTTAAAAGCTGCTTTGGAAGGTTCCCTCCTCCCAACTCCCCCAAAATTGTAGTAACATCTTAAGTAGAGGCATCAGAGGGACAAGATAAAGGCAAAGCCCTTCTGCAAGAGGATTTGTCTTTCAAATCTAGATTAGCAATTGGTGTTTGGGGAAGATGAGACCCTAATCTGATTGAATAAGGGGAGTTTGTGATATCAATCTCCTTGGATCCCATTGTCTTTGTGCTGCTTTGTAAATTAATATTCATTTTCATCTCTGTTTATGCTGAATCTCTTATGCTCTTGTCTCTCACTGCTGGACGAACTGCAGTCCTGTGTGTTGGATACTGTGCATCAGAATTAGCATTATTTTGTGTTTTACCTTTGTACATATGCTTAAGGGGCATGAAAAGAGCTTCAAGGTGTGCAGGCTGCAGGGCAGGGACAGGACGGGGCACCGGCGCTGAGCGGGGTGTTGGCAATGGCCCATCCCCAGCCACTGGCACCACTGACCCCTCCTGCCCAGGGCTGCCACAGCCACCCATTGCTCAGTGGATGGGGGGATTCTGGCTCCCCTGCTCCTCTGGGGTTCAGCCCCTGCTCTGTGCCGGATCAGTCTCCAGCCCCAGCTTCCCCCCAGCCTGTCCCTTGGCACCTTGCTCGGGCAGCACCATGGCGCCTTTCTCTGCACAGTTCACTGCCAGTGCCACCTTCCCCAAAATTCAATTTTTTCCCCTTCCCTTAGAACATTGCATCTTGTTCAATCCTTCCCCTGTCACACCGGCTCCAGCACTGCTTCAATTGGATTCCAAAAATAACCTCTTTATTCACACGGCTCATGCTATTATATCGTAGTACAGCTCGGGCAGGCGAGGGGTCATTCCATTATCCGGGAACGAGATAACTGAGTATTAGGGCAGCCAGGCTCTTTGACTCTCTGCCCTGTGGTAATGGGCCTTTTTTAAGGGCATTAACCAATGTTTCTACTTAGGTATTTGACAAGAGTAAAGGTAACATTGCCATTTAATCCCCCCTTGGCTTTTTTTCCCTGCCTATAGACAGCACTTGCACATTTACTTCTCTTCCAGTGTTCAAACTTCAGCTTGAAACCACAGAGCTTATTTTCTCTAAACCCTTCCCCTGGACTTCTCGTTACAGGTTGGATTAAATATCCCAGGCACTAGGACACAGGGAATCACTCCTGCTCCGAATGCTGCTGCCAGTTCTCCTCCCTTCACCATGCAGCCCATGAACATGGACTTGTCCAGCAAGGGCTGGGCAGGAGTGACTAACAAAGAAACACCTGTGCATGAGGGATGTTGTGGCTCTTGCTGGCCCCAGGTGTGTGTGAATCTCACCCTAACACACAGCCTTTGAAACACACTACAAAAATTAAGGACGAGCTACCTCTCGCAGCACCTGGAAGTGTTGCCTTCAGTCCCTGTTCAGAGAAGGAAAACGGCAGAGATTTGGGAGAACAAGTGCAGGGTTTGTAGCATCACATCTGACTCTTCCTCACCCAGAGCAGAGCAGGGGCAGTGAGGGGACAGGGGGCAGGAATCTCAGGGGAGAGGGGCTGAGAGGAGAGAGCAGCTGGATGGTGCAGTCAATTTTGAGTCTGTTCGCTACCTGTGAGCCTTGGAAAAAATCACATATTGCCACTTTGAAGTTTTTTTATGGAATGAAACCAGTGGGACACCAGGATGCCCAGATAATTCACCTGGGGGATGCTCTCACTCTGCTTCCCTTGGAGCTTTGTGCAGGTGTGTGCACAGGTCATGGGCAGCATCTGGAGCTGCTGGGTTAAGACAGAGTGGCTCCTCTGTTCCTTATCTCAGGCCAGCCACATCATGACTGAGGCTGGAGGCATCACTGGGACGGGTTAATTGTGAATGCCCCAAGCATTTCTTTTGCAACACTTCTTGTGTCTCTCAACTCACATACAGTTTTTTTGAGGCAAGGAAGGCTTCAGGATCTCCTCCAACATGATCACGAAGCCACTGTCAGAGCAGCAGTGAGAGACCAACGGCACAGCTGAGCTGTCCATCTCCTCTGTCCATGTGCCAGGTCCAGGCAAAGCAGCTCCAGTTTGGCAACAAAGAAAGTGTGGCTGAATGTTTCTCAAAGGATTCGGTGCCAGCTGAGTTGGCATTTCCTGGCACTCAATCCGAGTCTCTGCTGCCTGGGCTCTGCTGCTCTCCCTGCCCAGCACGGTGCCAAAGGAGCCCGGCATGGCCCTGGCACAGCATCAGCACCAGAAGTTCTGCACAGACACCCACCTGTGTGTCCAGGTGAAACGGCGTCCCTGAAGTTCATCATGCCAGCATCACACCTCTTTAAGAGTGAAAATGTATATTCCAAAGATTGTGGCTTAATTGATTGATTAATAACTGAAACTCTAATTGAATCCTCCCAGCTTGTACATAAGATGTCTTAATGTTAGAGCCTAGGGAGCAAATGCACAGCATGGAAGTATGAACTGCAGCACAACCAGCACCACTTTCAATTTAAAAGTCAATCTCATTATACAAGAAGCTGTTTCCTCTATCCCTCTGGAAAGGCAACAGCAATCTCCCATCTTCTCCCTACCAGAGCCACATGGTTTGTTAGTGTCTGTGGGAGATGCAAATACAAGGGTTTTTTTATTTGTTCCCACCGCTGCATATCTGAGCAGCTCAGTAAATATTCATGAGCTGCCATTGTAGGAGCTCTGAAAACTACAGAAAATATGCCCTCTGAGGTGACATGTATTTTGGCACTTCCCACATGGAGAGGCAAAGAATGCAGCCAGAGCAGTAATATCCTAATAATTAAATACCTTGCTACAACCTAATCTTTTCTGTTTCTCATTAAACGCAAGGCACCTCAAACCTTCCCCATGAGCAGAGCCCACTCTCACACAGAAGTTACCAGGACTAACCAAGAAGAGGACCAAGTGTGTGTGGATCTCCAAGAACAGAAGATCTACACACACCATCAGGGAGACCCGGCAGCATCTGGGGACAGGAATGCCTGGAATTTCTCCCCAAATTAATGGCTTATGGTTAGGATGCCTCTAACCAAGGAAAATAAAATCACTCCATGTCTCCATATCTGAACAGTCACTTGCCCACAGCGTGTTCTGTCTTTTCCCTGGCCTTGAAGGATGCTGGTCCTGGTCTGTTATCCTGCCAGGTAATTGTATGTGCCTGGTTTATGTTCCCAGCACACCTTGAGCTGAAAAGGATTTGAGTTCGTACTATGGATTTGACAGCAAAGTTTCAGCAAAGGCTGAAGCCTGAATGCTCCCTCCTGGAGCTTGCCGGTGCCCACCACTTCATGCCTATGGAAAAAGCCAGACGGTGCCAGAAAAACAATATTAAATGAAAAACTCACCTCTTCAAGCATTCTTCATGTTTTGCTCCATTCTGTCATTTTGGCCTTTAAGACTTCATCTCAGAAGGCTGGATACTCCATGATAAAATAAGGGAGCATCCCTGAGCTGGCATAAACCTGATATCTCGCCCATCAGGTCCACAAGATCACTCTGTATGAGGGCAAGAAACCAGCTGGAAACCAAGTTCCAGCCTTTTTCTCATTTTTACCCTTTTTCCCTCCTGTTTCAATAGCTCCCTGGTACAGATCTGCCTTCTAGCAGATGACTACAGTGGGGCCTGAAGGGCCAGAGTCCAGAGTGGTGTGAGGGAAATGTCACCTTTGGCCATTTTATAAGGCGATTAATGGGCTGTTAAAGGGGATTGCTCCCGGACACTTGCTTTGAGATGCCTGTTGAGGGGACACTGCTGTGCCTCTGCCCAGAACCATGTGCCAGCGAGGCCCCAGCCCCTCGGGGCTGGACATGACTGGACCTGATCTTCCATCCTTCCCTACATGACCTCAGGTAGTTAGTAGCTCCCTGGGAAGCCGGGCAAACCTGTGCAACATGAGCCTCAGATTTCAGAGCAGATGTGCATGGACCAATGCACACTTGGATGCCAATCCCTGGAGCAAGGCAGGAGGGTCTTTGTGAGGAAATGGGCTCCCACCAGGCACTCTCCTTGTCTCCCATGGACATGGGGGCAATGGTGTGTGTGGGTGGGTCGTGGTATAGCAGACAGACACACACTGGTGGTGCCACATGGCACCGAGATGTCCTTTATCAAATCCCCAAGCTGTGTCTACAACATCCCCTGTATAGATCCGCCAGCCAGGAGATGTCCTGATGCTTGTCCTGCTCCCTTTAACTACCCTGGCATTGGCATTTCATTGTCGTTCACACCGTAATCTCCCAGATATCTGTTTCCTATTTGGATTCCCACCTGTCAGAGCACCTCTCTCCCACTGGCAGTATGGGTAGTGAGTGACCTTCAGTCAGGGAATGGTTATAGCCTTAAGACAACACAATTAAACATGTTTTATTGCTTAACACGCTGTGTCAGGAGCCTTAGTTGTGTTTTTGTTCCAGTCTTCTATCGTTTTCAGAAACGCCTGGAACTGTGACAGCTCAAAGAGCCAGTGCTCTCCTGCTCCCAGGTAATCAATAGAAGGCCTCAAGGTATCTCACACTTCTGTCAAATACGGGATTTTTAGCATGAAAGTATTTCCAAGACTTTTTGGTCACTGCAAGGCTCCCCCCCCACCCTCCCTCTCCTACAGTTATCACAGCAAGGACACGAGGCGGCAGTGGAACAAGGCAGCTTGAGCCACTCTGGATAATTCTCAAGGAAAAAGAGGTGCTCAGCACCCGCCACAGAATCACAGAATCCCAGACTAGTTTGGATTGCAAGGGATCTTAAAGACCACCTTGTCCCACCTCCCTGCCACAGTCAGGGACACCCTCCATTAGACCAGGTTACTCGAAGCCCTGTCCAACCTGGCCTTGAACACTTCGAGGGATGGGGCAGCCACAGATTCTCTGGGAAACCTGTGCCAGGCCTCACCACCAATCCCAGGATGTCCCATAGCACTGCAGCAGCCAGAGCTATTTATTTCTCATTAAGCTAAATCATGCTTTTAGACCAGAACTGTCCCTGGGCTCATTGCAGCAATGCAGAGCTGGCTGCAATCTGAATCGATTCCATGTCAAGAATTCCTCCTGGGGCTCCCAAGGCTCTCCTGCTGCTGGGGACAGGGATGCAGGCAGTGCCTGGGGGAAGATAGGGCAGCCCATGCAGAACTGCTGGAGCCACAGTGTTCCCTTCTCCGGGTGCTGGGCGACCATCCTCTGCAGTGTGTCATTCTCCTGAAGAATCCTGGTGAGCACCCCAAGGTGGCACTTGCCAACAGGAGGCTGGCACTGCTGGGCAAGCCTTCCTCCTTCAGGCATGCACAGAAGTGGTGACACCCTTGCCCAGCTGTCCATCATCATTCTCATTGCTGTCTCACCCCAGGTCCAATGGGCACCCTCTGGGTTTGTCCCCTTTTCTTGTTCCTCCAGATGCTCCTGGACCGTGATTCTCCGGGAGCATGTTGGGTTGTGATTCCACAGTGAGCTTCTCCATACTCCAACTGCTGCTGCCCCATGGCAGCTGGTTCCTTTCTCCTGGCACCAGACTGGTCACTGCATGTGCCCTGCTGCAGCAAGAGGCTTCTGAGGCCGCAGCCAGGCACGGGCTCTGTGGTGGCACCAGCCAGAGGCGAGGGAGGAGGCCACAAGGAGCCAAAGGCATCGTCCTTGATTGGAGAATCCTGACACAAATGGCAAGAGAAAAACAAATAGGGAGGGAAATGAACAAATTATACCGATAATTGGTTTAAAAAATGCATCAAAGAGAAATGATATCCAATAATACTGCTGGTTCCTAATGAATGTGTGTGTAATAAAATCAGGCTGTTTGGGCCGTGGTTAGCCCTGCACTTCACATCCCCAGATTAAAAATGGAACATCTGTGATGATTTAATTTACATGTTAATAACAAACAGGCCTCCAGAAACCAACGAATAAATGCCTTTTATTGCCAGCGTATCTTTTCCACTGCAGCTTGAATGAAAACTCTGGTAATTAATTGTTTTAAGCGATTCTATTAAAAAGTGTCTGGAAGTGCTGTGTGCCGAATGTTTATGTGGGCAGGCAGACGAGGAGAATACAGACGAGGAAGCAGCCTGCTAATTATGTGCCTTTTTAAAATTCACTGCCTTGAAGACATGGGATACTTTTAAGTCGACCCGGGCGCATTGGTTTCTCCCTATTGTTCCTTTCCAGTTGAAAAGTTTGCAATTTAAAATAAATAGCAAATCCTGATGTTGCTGGTTCCTGCACAAAGTGACATGAAGGTGAGAACGCTTGCTCTGCTCAAACATGTGGGCACTGGGAGCAGCGGGATCTGGCTGGGGGTGGCCCTGTGGCCCTGCCAGCATTGCCATGTGGTGACAAGGGACTTAGGACAGGGGACGTGGCACCCCAGCTAAGGATGGCCTGTGTGTGCCCAGCTCTGAGAAGCAGCTGAAGCACCACAAGGGAGTCACATGGTGGCTGCACCTTCTTGCTCAAGATATTTGTTTTCAAAAGGAAACTCTCTCAGATGCTCTGGGGTCACAAACATGAGGAAGGTACTTCATCAGTCAAAATGCAGAGGTAACACTGGAAATCTTCCATTTCTCAAGCCCTGCAAAATTCAGGTTGCAGGCTTGGGTATTCAGCATCAGTGAATCCTCCTACTCTTGGGCAGTAAAATCCAGAACGTATTTGCTGTGACCACCCCTCTGCATTGACAAAACATGGGCCTCCAGAGCAAAAGAGACACTCAGACTGCTGCAGTGTTGGGCTCACCACAGGAGGGTCACCACAATGTCAGGTGTCCCTCCATGGTCTGTAGAGAAACAGAAATTACATGCTCCAGAAGAAGAGAGAGGTGGCCTTGTCTAAGGAACAGCCCCTGCAGAGATGTGGCAGTGTGTGGTGTGGGTGAGCCCAGGCTGATTACTGTAGGGACATGCAGAGCTGCTCAGAGCACCATAAGAGGCAGCAGCACCCAGTGCTGGGACCCCTAAGGGATGGTACTGACACTGACAGCGTGCCACTCACCTGCCAGCTGTGCTTGGCCACATCTGCCTGGGATAGGTTTGCAGCAGAGCTTCCCTCACTGCTCGCTTTGCCATGACAGCCTCCAGGACTGGAATATCTGGGAAAAGCGTCACAGCCCCTAACAAAACACTCTGCCCTTTGAATAACCATGTGGTTCCCTTGGCTGCTGCAGTGTGAGGGTCATGGCCGGCTCCAGGTGATCAAGGGGCCCATCATTACACCCCCTCTGAACAAGCACGAGTGATTGCACCGCAGAGCGCCGTGAACGTGACAGGGACCTGCAGATTCAGATCTCCACAGCTCCTGTCTGGCTGCTCCCCGGGCATGGAGGGACATGGAGCTGGGAGGTCCCGAGGCCTTGGGAGCCTAGGCCAGCCACGGGCAAGGTGAGAAAAAGACACCATTTGTGGCATTAAATTGCCATGGGCCCACCACCATCACCAGCCATGCCATGGTGTCACCAGGACAGATGGATAGGGCTCCACCACCTCATGGCAGTTATTTATAGCAGGTGGCAGGAGGACAAATCTTCCAAACTAAAAATTACTCCTAAACCACAGTATAAATTTCGTCTGACAGCCGGCAGCCAGCACAGCAAATGGGGAGGAAGTGGGGTGGGCTGTAGCAGTTCAGTTGGGGTTTGCTATTAAAAGACAAGGAAGACAGAAAAATGTATCTGTGAGGCGTGGGGTTACACATGGCTTGGAGTAATCACAGCCACGATTCTGCTGGTGTGACAGGGAGCTCCCCAGAACCACCACCCTGGAGCTACAGGCAAATGTGCTCTAATGAGAAGGGGAGACTTTTTTCTCTCCCTGCCTCTCTGCCTTTCATGTCGTGATTGTTCAGAGCCCCGAACTGCCCCCCTTGGCTAAGGGTGTGTGGCATTCAGCGTGCAGGGAAGAAAAGCCCCCTCTCCCCTTTGTTTTGCACATGAAAAGCTCTTTTCCTCCCTGTCAGCTGAATGCCACGAGAGGGTCCTTCAGTGCACGCAGAGCTAAGGCAATCCTGGCCATGTCTGGCTCCCCCCGGCTCCCCGGGCAGGACAGCATTGAAAATAAATATGGAGGAAATCTCCGTTCCATTTGAAAAGCACCTGGTAGTGTTTAGGAGGCTCTTCTGTGGGATGGAGAAAGCCGTCCCTCCTTCCTCCCTCCTACTCCCTCCTCCTTCCCCTTTGGTGCGGGGCTGTTCTCTGCTCAGCTCCATCCAGGTTGAACCCCAGGGGATGAGGCACCTTTCCCGAAAATTTCTTCCCCCCCCCCCCCAAGAAAAAGAACGCAGGTTAGGTAGGGAAGCAGGAAGAGAAGAGGGAAGCAGTTCCCTAGGGATGGGTATTTGCAGAGGCAGCAGGAGAGAGGCGCCCGCAGGGGACGCGCTGAGAGGAGCCGCGGTGCCAGGGCAGCTCCTGGAGGCAGCTGCCAGCGATGCCTCGGCTGTGCCTCGTTTGTGGTCCCCCGGGATGAAATCACGGGGTGAAATCACATCCCAGCACTTCCCTGGGGTCAGGACTTGGCATCCTGTGGAGGAGCTTCGAGGAGGCTGCAGGAAGCAGCTTGGAGAAGGGACAGGGAATGCCTGGGATGGGGAAGGATGGTGGGTGCCCAGGATATTGGCTGGGCATGCCCATGGGTGCTGGGGGTGGACATAGCCCCCGGCCCCACATGCTGCCCAGGACCCACCACCCAGGGAGCTGGAGCAGAGCACTGGTGCCTGTGTTGTGCCCACCCTGCCCATTGCTGGCTGCCCGCCACGGGTCAGTGGCACACTGGACCCCCTCGCTGCCATGGCACTGTGCCATCCCCAGGGCCATGAGCTCCCTTGTGCCCCTCAGACACGGCACTTGTCTGACCATGTCCAGCTGCAGCGTTTGTGGCTCTCAGAAGCCAAATTCCTTCCCTCTGTCCCAGAGGGCAGCGGGGGAAGTCCCATCCCGGCATCAAGCAAAAGGAAAGAGCCATTTGTCAGCTCTTCAGTCGCTCAATATTTCACTGAACTTTGTTTTCCCTATTTAGTACAATTAAAATCCCAAGGAGAAGTCTTGTATAAATCAAAGTTCTTTTAAAGTGTACCATGCAAACACGCGTATCAGAGCCTCTGCACAGCGTGTGCCAGTAAAAAATATGCAACCCCCTTTGGCAACACAAGCAGAAATAAGCAATTTGGGATCTTAAAAGATAAAAGATAATAAAAGTAATTAAGATAATTAACCACCCTGAAGAGAGAAGAATTTACTGCTGTAAATTTTGTACTTAGTTTTAGATGGCAATATCGCAGCTGCCACTCCATTTAATATACAGCACATCCAGGCACTGCCTCCACGGTGGCGGCAGCCGAGAGGGACTCGGAGCTGCACAGTTATCACTGGTCACCTCACATGAGGTTTGGGAAGTCTGATCCAAGGTCTGAGCTGCTGGGACTGCAGCATTCCCGCCTGGAATGCGAACAGCTCTGGGTGACAGCAAGGCAGCCGAGCACTGGGCACAGGATGGGATGGCATGGCGTGGCGTGGCATGGCATGGGACAGGGCAGAACAGGGTGGGATGGGCCTTCTCAGCTCTCAGCCAGAGCCTGCTCGTTCCCATCTCATACTGGGGCAGGTTCACTGTTTGCACAGGACTGGGAGCAGCCAAGTGCTCCTTCTCTCATTACCACTTGTGGGGTTCCCAAACCAGCATGTTGTCTCATGCTGGCTGTCGTGCTTCAGACAAACCACCTGTGAGCATCCCAAAGGAACCAAAACGTTCCTTGGAATTCTCCATTGCTTCCAAAGCTCTGCTGCTGCTGTGCTTTGGTGAGCACACACCATGCTGCTGCTATTGCCGTGTTGTTTCCCCTTCTCCCCACCCGTCTGCATCCATCTGTTGCAACCCAGCTCTACTAACAAGCTTTCTGGGATAAGGACTGGGTTTAGCTTCATGTGAAACAGTCCCTTGCAAAAAGCACAGCCATAGCTGGTAGTGCTGGCTGTAACTGCAAGCCCTCCTCTTCCTCCCCTGCCCTTCCCAGCTTGGTGCCCACAGCTCAGCCCTGTAGGATCATGCCAAGTGCCTGGGGAGTGTCCTGCCCCTGCAGAGTGACACCAGGTCCAGTGTCACATTCGCTCTCTCTGCTTTCTGTCCCTATGTGAGGCAGCTTTCTCATGACTCAAGCATCCACAGATCCATTCTCCTCACAGACATCAGCCCTTTGCTCTGTTCTTCTGCAGGATCAGCCTATTCTGTCTCCTATCACCTAGCCCAGACCAGCCCAGGCCACATACTGCAGCCATGCCTTTGTATCTGTGTACTTATTCTGCTGAGACGCCCCAACCCCAGCATGCCTAGGCTTCGATCCACAGAGCTTTGCACAGCATAAACCTAGCCACATACTGGCCTTGCCATGGCATTCCCACCATTCCCTTTCTGATAAAAATCCAGTGTAAGGAGCATTCCACTGGTGGCAGCCTCCCGAGCGCACACCGCAGCGCTGGGCAGTGGCTCCAGGTTTTACCGTGTCAGGTTGCTCACTCCCCTTTCCCTCCTTCTGGATACCCTCCTTGTTCCCAACCATGCCTCCAGCTCAACTGCTCCTCCCCACATATTCATGATGTAGGGCACAGCTGGCTGAGCCAAGCCCAGAGGTCCCTGGTGCTGGTGGGGGGATCCTCCCTACTCCCAGGGCTGCTACCTTCGCTGGCATCACCCCTGGAGCTGCCTGGACTTCTCCAGATGACACTGCTGCTCATCAATGTGGCAAAAAACTAACCCAGGGAGACATCCAGGTCGGAGTGGACTCAATTCATTGCAGGCAGGGAAGCAACGAGCTCAGTGCCAGCCCCCATGAGATGCAGGGCCACGGCAAGGAGCAGGGGCAGGATGGTGGTGGGAGGACATGCCTGCTGTGGTGTGAGCCCACCTGGGGGGTGGCTCTGCGGGTGCACAGCTGGTGGCAGAGCCCACCAGCTGCTTTTGGCCGTTGGGATGCTCCCGCACCCGCCACACTCCAGCGCTTCCGGAGAAACCACATCCTGAAAGCAGCATCCCCACAGGCAGGAAGGAGCCCGGCTGTGGCGGCTGTGCAGGAAAGACAGAGTGGGGGTGAATTAGCACAAGAGCAGAGGGATCGCCTGGATGCAACAGAGGGAAGGCTGCAGTTGGAAGCATTCCCTGGTGACACAAGGGGACTGACCATCACTCCTCTTGGAAAGCCTCACACAGCATCAGCCTGATGTACACTCCCACCACTCCCGTCATGGATCCAGCATCCCTCTGCCCTTCCAAAACCAGGCAATTTGTGCAGAATGACGCCAAAAATCATCAGCTGCTCAGCCTTTTCCACACTATCCATCACACACCATGTCCCCAAGCTCATGGCCTCTCTGGGGTCCCCTGACCCCCAGCAGAGCACCCCAAAACCTGTGGTTACTCCTCACTGCCCTGAGCTCCATGTGGGCTTTCACCTTCTTGGGCTCATCCCTAAGGATCTAAGCAAAGATTACATTCCTCCTCTATTGACCATCCATGTTTCTGTTCCAGAGAAGGGTTGGAAGCAATTAGAGTATGGACATGGAAACAGGGAGTGACACCAGGGCTGTGGGGAGAGGAAGGGAAGATCCAGTGTGGCTTCAGCTCAGTTCTCTAATGAAATGCAGTTTTTCTGATGGGACTGTCCATGCCTGGTTGGGTCTGGCTGCATGTCTGCTGCAATAACTTTGCAATCTCATGGCAGATTCTAACCAAATCTGACAGAAGTGTGGGGACAATGACATTCCTCCATGTTCCATGACAAAGGACTCCTGCATGGGGAAGGTTGGCCTCTCCCTGTCCCTGTCCAGGGCTGGGGCCAGCCTGGTTCACCATCACCGTGACAAGGAAGACAGCACAGCTGAAGACTCTTCCAAACTACCCCGACGGTGGGAAACCTTTGATAGAACTCACGAATGTCAGTGAGAGACAAACTCACAAAAAACTGGATCTGGTTCCTGAGGCCATTAGACTGCAGGAGGTGCCAGCATTTACAGATCCAGGGCAGCCACTGTGAGATAACAGTGTAGGTGCAAACACACATGTTCACAGTCACTGGAGTTCCCTTGCTCTACCACCTGTGCTCTCAGGGCTCATCCAGCCATCCCGGAAGTCTTCCATCCCATTCCCCCTTTACCTCTGGCAGAGAGTGTAAATCCTTCAAGTATTCCTGAAAATGCAAATGATCCTGTATTTTGCTAATTGTCTCCTCATCCACCCTGCTCTTGAGAAGCACTGAGTGCCAAGGTCTGTCATCTCTCTCTGAAACACTTCAGTGTGGGGCTGGTGGAGAGTAAGTGCCTGTATTGTGCACACAGGCAATCTCTGCAGCTCGGGAGCCTCCTTGTTTCCTTTCGAACACAACCCTCGAGTATTCCCTTCATCATTTTCAACTGGCTATTATTCAGCACAAGAAGCTCTTAGGAGCTGAGACTGAGTTTCATTTAATTGCTGAAACATGGATTGAGCTGTGCCAAGTGCTGCCCATGCCAGATCCGTGCCCTCCTGGTGCTGCCCCTGGTGAAGAGCCCTCTGCTCAGAGAGGACACCCCTGGGAGCAGGACAGCCCTTTCTCAAGGGCACCTCCAGGATCTCTGAGCCCCAATCCCTCTTCAAAATGTCCTTGCTCTCCTTGGAAACGGATGGCATTTACATCCCCACGAGCCACATCACACTTTCACTGTGGTTTGAGCTTTTGCATCACTTGGGTGGTTTTGAAAAAAGATCTTAGGACCTAAAAAGTGGAATCAGGTTATGGGTTCCTGGATGCTGACTGAGCTCAGGGAGAAAGCCAAAGGAGAGCTCGGGGTTTTGGATGGGGAAGGATGAGCGTTTTGGGCTCTGAGGACAGACCAGGTGCACTTGCTGACTGTCACTGCTCTCCTGCAGAGTGGGGATGCTTCTCTGGAGCTCTACACGAGCAAGATGAAGTGAAGCAGCCCCAGAGCAAGCACATGCTTCCTTTTACCCTGTGCAAATCCTTGTCCAGCAATTCCAGAATCAGAGCTGTTGGTGGGGAAACCTGAGAGGGAGGAGTTAAGCAAAAAAAAAAAAAAAAAAAAAACAGCAGAAAAATCAGTTTATTTTACTCCAGAGTGACAAATGTATTTTGAAATGAAATCCAGAAGTGTTGCCAATGAGCCTTTGTTTGCTCTCGCACAAAAGTCCCCTGGCCGGGTGCTGAGGAGGTGGAGAAGGAGGAGGAGGAGGAGGAGGAGGAGGAGGAGGGCAGCTCTGCTGAGGCCCTTCTCAGCTGCATTCCAAGGGGCTTTCTGAAAAGAATGAAGTGTTGAGCATTTGCCAAATAGAGGAGGGGGGCAAAGGTTGCTATTTATCCCAGAAAAGTAGCCAACATTATGTCTATTGATGGGAAGGAACCTGAAGAATTGTGGGAAGGAAGAAAGTTACTTCAGCTGCCAGTCAAGGCCCCAAATTTCCATGAGCTGCCAATCATAATTAAAAGGAATGTGGCAGTTCAGAAAGGTCGCGGCAGCAAGGATCTCCCTGAATAAACACCAGGTCCCCATTGAACACCCTCCAAAGGCTTCAGTGATATAAACACCAACAGCTACATGGACGTCTGTTGTTGTTACTCTCTCAGAGACACTACGGTTTTTCCATGATGCCAGGGATCATCCCTTGACCTGAACAGGTTATTGACACTGGTAGGGGTACAGACCTGCAGTGCAGAGGACAGGCACCCATCGACATTTCCCTCTGGGACAGGGCTGGGGGCATCACTCCCTGGCTCTGTCTCCCCTTCCCCAGGGACGGCTCGCTGCAGCCCAGCCTGGCCACCCCCTTCCCTGGAGGATTTTGGCATCCAGGCTATTTTTGCTTTGTAACATAACTTTTCTAACTGACAGCACAAAAACAGGAATGAAGGAAGTTCAGCATCCCAGGAAAGATGAGGCTAACACCACTGTGGGAGCCAGCTCTCTTATAGGGTCCAAGGTAGGAGCTGGATGAGGGGTTGTGTTGCTGCTGCAGGAGGCAGCAGGACAAGGCTGGGTAGTGTGCGGGTTCCTCACCCCAGGGTGATGCAGTCCCCAAGGATAAGCCCTGGAGGGACAGCCAGGCTTACCTATGTAAGCTCGCCCACGAGCCAGCTCACATCCTGTGGCAGTTTGCAGTCCCGAGGGAGAGGAACCACCTGTGTGGCAGCTCTGCTCGTGGAATTGGACTGCAGTGCCCCGGCAGCAGATTTTCATAAAGGAGATGTTTCCCATTTTGCCAGCAACGCAGAATGTGATGGGAGAAGCACCAGAAGTAAATAGTGATCCTTCCACCCCTAAAGGGTTTCAAACCAGCCTCCAGAAGCATGGCACCAGCTGCCAGGGCTGCAGCTCCTCATCCATGACACAGCAGCCCTTGGCCGGCACACTGGCACTCCAGTGCTCCAGGAGCTGCTCAGTCCCAACCACGACCTGCTCGGAGGAAAATTGTTTCTGGACAGGGAACCAGCAAAGGCCCCCGGGGCTGGAAGGGGCTGTGAGGGAGGCACAGCATGCAGGACTCCCTGCCAGGAGTAATTCCACCCTCACCAGACAAATTCTCTTACACATTCAGGCTGCTTTCAGTAACAACCACACAGTCTTTGCCCCAGAGTTGCTGCTCAGCACCCAGGGACAGCAAAGTAAATCTCTCCTGCATCCAACTGAGCTGTTCAGTTCTCCTGGGCTAGTGGAAGGTGCCCCTGCCCATGGCAGGGGTGTGGATGAGCTTTAAGGTCCCTTCCCATTCAAACCAGCCTGTGATTCCACAATTCTGTGCTCTGCTCTAACACACCCTGCGGTAAAGCCATGTGCTGAGAGCTGCTGATGTTAAACATGCCAGTTCACAGGCAGACACCCACCAGTGTGCACACACCTGAAAGGCCCCAAACACCACTGGGCCAGATGAGAAGGCAGGATGGGAGTATGCTGTAAGTTAGTGCTGTGCAGACATACTAAGGCTTGTCTGACACAGCTGACAGTGATTCTCGGTGCCTGCTGACACAACGGACAGGCAGCTCCTATATAGGGAGTGACATTCCCAGCGGAGAGGAGAGTTCTGGTCTGTGTTTCTCCTGCGGGCTCTTCCAGCCTCCACTTTCCCTGAGGCGAAACTCAGCGCTGGACATGAGTTCTTCTGTGTGCTGAGGTGGGTGCAGTGAGCAGGGGCTGCACAGCCCCATGTCCAGCTGCTCCAAGAGCGGGTGCTGGGGCTGTGCACAGAGTCCTCGGGTTGTACCAGGGCTGCTGGAAGCATTTGGCACGTGGTAGTAATGCGATGTGACTCCCAGCCCCACGCTGCCTGTTGAAACCTGCTCCCCTTCAGACCGGCACAGACACACGATATTTCACTCAATGCCTTCAGAGCCTTTTTGTTCTAAATGTGTTTAAAAATTAGATGTTTAACTGCCTCCACATAGATGAAACTTTTGAGGCAAAAATTAAACCTCTCACATGTCTTTAACAGAACCAGTGATAAAATGCAACTGTGAGCTTGATTGAAAAAATATCCTGCACAGTCATTTCCTCTGCAGCCGTGATCGTTCAAACAGCCAGGCACTGGCCTGACAATATTTAAAATAAATTGAAGCAAGCGAAATGCATTTTATGCCCACTCCTACCTTCAGCTGTGCAGTCCATGTGTGGAGGCACCTGGCAGAAATCCTACTGAAGGAAAGGACTTCAGGACCATTTATTGTACTGCAAAATACCAAGCAAAAGCCCTAGAATTTGAATGAGTGGCCCCTGGTGACTTGTCAGCATAGGAAGAGGCTCCAGCTGTTGCAGCCAGAATAGGGTGGGAGCTCTGGTGTTCTGAGGGGCTCCAGCCTAGACTGAGTCTGGGTCAGACCCTCTTCACTTGCCCTTGGTGGGGTTCAGCTCACAGAAGCTTCTCGGGGATGTTTGCAGGTGAAGGGGATGGATGGGCATCCTCTGAAGACAATGTAAGTGCCATCCCCCAGTGCCCAGGCTCTCGCCTTGTTCCATGGGAACCACAAGGAGAGGGTCTGGCAGGACCCTGCCCACCACCATCCCTGGGCCAGGAGTGCCCCTCATGGCAGCTCTGTGGGGTAACACAGGCTCACCACATCCCCCCAGGCTGGTGGCACTGCCAGCCAGGTGCCTGCCCTGTGCACAGCCAACACTCCATGCGGGCACATCCATCATGCCCTTGATGTTTAATTAGGCCAGAAAGGAAAAGCCAGCTCGGTGCTGCTCAGCACACACCTCGGCAGGGCCAGGACAGCAGTTCCATGACATATTCACGATAGAGCACGGCCAGGTCAGTGTGGGGACCATAGCTGTGAATGAGTGACACAAGGAGCCCATCTCCCTGTGTGATCGTCTGAGTGGTGCTAACCCCCACCAGGGCACAGTGCCCTGGTGCAAGTCTGGCCCCCGGGAAGCAGGGACGGCGCTGGGAGGGTCCAGCCCTGCACCCAGCGCTGCGCAGCCTCCACACTGCTCCCCGCTGCTCCCTGTGAGCGAGCGCATTTCCAGGGAATGCTGTAACAGGGTGAGGAGCCTCCCCTGCGCCCCGGGGTGGGTTCGCTTTGGTCCTTCCACAGCCACTCGGTAACAGCCCTCCCCATCCTCCCCTTCCCCAGATGTGAGCGTTTAGGGAACGCTGGATGTACTGCAGGATTCCAGCGCCTCCAGACTCACCAGGAATGTCAGGGATGGAGCAGGCCCACACCATGGCTATCCTCACTCACCCAGGTGTCCCCTCCCCACGTACCCACCTCAGGATACTGTGTGCTCACACCACGAGGGCACTGGATCCCCACAGCTCTGTGCAGCACCGGGGCCTGTGCTCCTCTGAAGTGCGGGAATGGTGCTTGGATAATCAATACCAGCAGCGTCAGGGTTTACAAACCTTGTATCATTCATGTAAATGGGAGATTATAAAAAAATAACCCTTCCCTGCCCTTCATGCAGCCAGCTAGAGAAGTTTGCCCTTTCCTTAGTGTTAGTTAAGGCTAACATTAAAATACTCTCTACGTTCTTGGTGCCTGTTCAATATATTTTATATAAGTTTAATAAAAAAAATTGCTAAGATCATTGGAAGGGTAAATAACTGCCATGCTGACATTGCTTCTATTTAAATCAGCTACACACTGCGTGCGTACATCGTTTGCATAAAACAATATTCAAGTAGGGTGATTTTAATGTTCTGTGCTATTTCTGACTCTCTCTGGATTGCTGTTTGCATATATTTGCATACCCTAGGAGAATTAAACTAGGAGTATGTAAATGAGCTTGCAGGCTCTGTGGTGGAGGAGTTTCTTCAGTTCTACAAAGCAGCCCCCCAGCCTCCCCTGCTGTGGCAGCCAGGGCCGGGGCCAGGGCTGAGCCACCGGCACTGGGGGCTCTGATGAGCCTGGCTGGGGGGCACAGGGCAGTGACCATCCCCAGGTACCTCTTGCTCTCTCTTCTCATGCCCCACAGTGTTCTCAGGCCTCCCCACAAGCCCCCAGCGCCTCACTTCCCCCCTAGAATTTGGCTCCCCTTCCAGGAGGGCTCTGAGCGAATGGGCAGACACCCACGGGAGAGTGTGGAGCTCACCAGCTCCTCAGGGAGCAGGCAAAGGAGAGGTGATGGGTGTTTCTGCAGGGGCTGAGCAAGCTGTTCCCATCAGAATAAATTCACATCCCTTCTGCTGGATTGGGCTGCTCTGCACCCTGACACCCCACCGCATGGCACAGCGGTACAAACCACAGGGCATCCCTGCAGTGCAACACTGAGGTCAAGAAACCCCAAACAAAGACTCTCCCAGTACTCCCTGCCCTTCCAAGGCAAGTGAGGATGGTGGGAACAATTTCCAGTGCCGTGTGATGAATCTCCAAGAGGCCACATGGGGGCTTAATTAAGCAGCCTGGTGAAGTCTCAGATTTTCCTGCTGATAATTGCTGAGCAGCCTTTGCACCGCCTACCTCTCCCCACGGGCATGCCTGGGAGCACAGAACAATGCTCGACCACAGCAGAGTCCCCTCTGCAGCTGGAGCCCAGCTCCTCTGGTGGCATTGGGGGAGCACCATGGTGTGAGGCACCCTGCTGTGGGAGCCACGGATGGTCGTGCCCTGCGACAGCCCCGCATGGAGGGAGACACCTCCCTGCTCACTCTGAGGCACCTGGCAAGTGAAGGTCTGTGCACCTCCTGTTCAGCCTCTGTCCTCTGGGCACTCTGGGGTCCCTCCCAAAGGATTCAAGTTTCTGACCCCACTGATAATCTGAAGCACGTTCAGTTTACTGCCATCACAGAGCACTGTGCCCAGTGCAGTCAGCTGGGCACTCCCCCAAAAGCACCGGATTGACTGGTACCTAAAATGCTGATACTTGCACAGAGAAGGGCCTCAGCACCCCAGGGACAAGCCAGGCACTGCATAGGACTGCACCTCACTCCCTCCAGAACTGCAGAAAGGTGAGGCAGTGGGATGGGACGAGCTTGCAGGACTCCAGGTGCCTATGAGTACCCTGGGGAAGAGGCACATCTTGGACAAAGCCTTGATGTGCACAGGCACTCTGGATCCAGGACACCTGGATGTGAGCAGGGCAGTGTGAGGTGCTCAGGAGCAGATCCCCAAGCTCTGGCCAGCTTAAGGGCTAAGTCGGTCCCTCCCGTGTCCCAGTGTGACTGATGAAGATCCTGGGATTTGCAGATGGATCCTGATCTGTTCCTGCACATGCAGTGGGATGACCTGCATTATGCACCACATATCATCCTTCCATCTCTTCTAAAGGCCAAATCCAGAGCAGCAGCTGCTGATCAGGATGTGCAGGGGAACTGGAATGGCCCCTCCATCAAGGAGAGGCTCTTCCAAAGCCTGGAGCAGAGCAGTGACAACTGGCCATCCTGCTCAGCCCCCCAAACCAGGGTGTCACAGAGGGCCTGTGGTGCCTTCTCCTGTAGACCAGTGGCTCCACATCCTCTTGGTGGAGGTGTCTTTTCAATTATTAAAGAGGCATTGGCATGTTGAGCTGGAGAGATCATCACAGTGGAAGGAGTGGTAATAACTTCCCACCACAGAAGGACTTTTTCATTCTCCTGCTGATCATGACTTGGCTTTACTGTAAATTAAACACATCCTCACTGACACCTGAAGGTTAAGGGGGATTTTCCTGTACTAAATCAAAGCGGACACTGGTTTCTTCTGCAGGAAGAATCTGAACTGGCTTAAAAGGTCAAACAGTTTGGCACAGGATTGGGATGGTTGTTTAAGGTCATCAGGCAACCTGCTCGTGTCAATACATCAATTATTAACAAGTCATTGGAGTTAAAGTGAATTAGTCTTTTCTCTTCTCTTAACAGGATTAGCAAAGAGTACATAAAAATAGCTGTGGAGGTGAGCAAAGCAGAGGCTCAAAGGCGCTCATGCAGCTCAAAGGCAGGTGCAAGGCAACATCCCCACATTCACCCCTGTAGGACCCTGCTGCATGCCCACCCAGGCTGGCTCCAGTGGGGCTCCTGAGCCTCTCCTTGCCTGCTCACACCTCGCCAAGGTCATGGGGCCCAGGCTGGATACCAGCTGGGGAATACTTATGGAATACCCACCAGTCACTGCAGCCAGGATGGCCTCAAGTTCTGGTCCCCTGGCAGGGAGGGATGCTCACTGCAGGACCAGGTGTCCTGCGGAGCCCTGGCCAGCCCTGATGCCAGCAGAGCCCAGAGGTGCTCGGAACACCAAGGGATCCTTGGGAAGGGACTTGTCAGGGATCCACTGCTCCCACCTTGCACTTCAACCAAAACTAGTCACAACACACTTTGTTTTCCCGGAGGCTGTGGCGAGGACAGCCCCAAGAGTGCCGGGGCAGGAATGGGGCAGTGGATAACTGCAACCGCTCACATGGAAAACAGGATTCATCTGCAGTTTGTGAGCTCAGACCCAGCTGCAACAGCAAAAAGTAATTAAAAGGACAAGAAGAGTGAGACTGTGAGGGACTGATTACATGTACTGTGTGAGGGACTGGTTACACATTCAGTGAAACAAGAACATACATTTTCTTTCCTGTGTCCCACTGCTGAAACAGCACTGACATTACATTGGAACTTCCTCTCGGGATGGAAGGTTCTGGCAGCAATTGGTGGAATCCATTCCCGGTGAGCGGCAGGACATTGGCAGAGCTGGTGCTGGGGGCAGAGCTCAGCCAGCTCCAACACCCAGCTTTGGATCCTTGTGCTGGGATCCTCTTTTATGGTGGGTGGAAAATAATTTACCATATTTACATTTTTCCATGACATTTTCAATTTTTCATATCCAACTTGGACCAAAATTTTGAAAGCAAGGAAAACTGTCGAAGATTTTACCTCTTCCTTTCTGCTCAGTAGCAAAAGAGGAGGGCAAGGGACTGAAGCCAAGGGGAAAAGAAAAAGAGGAAAAAAGAAGAATTATTCCTTCACAGGATTTGTGACATGCTTAAAAGAAAAAAACCTACAGGGAAACTTTTTAATGTTTTAACAGTCTTTTTATCACATCAAAATTTTAAGATATATTTTTGCCTTGCATTAGTTTTAATAAATGTGTCTTAGTGGTTCCTTTTATCACTGTTCCTGGACTAATTAAATGTACACATACATTTTTAAATGTTCACTTTGCTTCAGCACTTTCTGGTTCAGTTTTATTTAAGAGCTTATTTAACACCTTGCACAAAGCCCTTTGAAATTCCTTCCTGGAAATATCACACCTTGCAGAGGGAACGCAGTCCTTCGAGAACGTAGAACCACATTTGAACTAACAGGCAAGTGCATAAACATGCAGCAGGAGGTGCTGGAGGGGCTGGGAGTCCCCATCTCTCCCAGCCCTCAGCTGGTGATTGCTGCAGCCCCCGGGGGCACAGGGCTGCTCATTGCTTCCCCAAATCTGCCCAAGCGCTGTCCACATGCACCCCAGCTCCGAGAGATGAGGCGGGGGTGCAAGTGCTGCTGGACCAGGTGAGGGTCCTCTGCAAGAGCAGGGCTAGGGAGTGCAGGTGGGTTTGGACCAGGTGAGGGTCCTCCTGAGGATCAGGGCCAGGAGGTGCAGGTGGTGTTGGACCACCTGAGGATTCCTTGGCCCCAGAACCTGGGGTGGCAGAAGCCCAGTAAGCATGGCACCCTGGGAACACAGCAGCAGAAAGGATCCTTCCAGCTGCAGCACTGCTCCAGTATGAGGGACCAGCATGGACAGAGTAGGTAAAACTGAATGTGTATTAAAGTGGCAAAGTTAAACACGAGGTCCCCTCCGTGGCTTTGCTGTGAATTCAAGCATCTCTCATCCCCACCAGCCCCTGGAACACGCTAGCCTGTGCCTGTTCATGTGCTCTCCTGCATCAGATGCCATGTCCCCATTCGTCTATGGCCCAAAACTGCCTTGTCTTGCGGAGATCTTCCCTCTCCCCCAAATCCGTGGTGTTATTTGTTTAAAATAAGACGCTGGCACTTGTCAGGGGACTTTTTGCAGTGTATTGTTTTAAAGAAGACATTCAATTACCTCGGCTGCAATGCTTCACTGTGCTCTGATGATCTACTAAGGGAAAAATAACTAATATGTAGCATGTTGTGTCATAGACAATTATAGAGAACATCGCTTTTAAGGAAACAAGACTTGTGCCCAATTGTGCGGGATTTATTAAGTTTGCTGTTTTACAGCAACACAGCAAACTCAGGGAGGGGAACACATTTGCATCTCCTCCTGAACCCCTTGCTGCAGGAGGAGAGGACTGATTTTCCTTCCCTCATTAAAAGCCGAGGAGCTGCGAAGGACTGAGATAAACATCTCGACAGACACGCGATTATTTCCTCCTTTAGTTTTACACAGCGTGAGATTCTTATGTGGAAACAAAGTGATTTGGCTATAGATTTATAGAGGGAGCAAATGATTTGGTCCTACATGATGGAGCATATCATGCATATTCTGTGCCTTCGCTCGTGGGCATTCTCGGCTCCGCAGCAGACTGATGGCGGGAGGCAGGAGGGAGAGGAGCTGGGAATGTGACATTATGCGCAAGAGGGAACGCTGCGAGGATTTCACAGCTCCTCTGGCGAACAATGTGACTGAGAAATGCACTTACCGGAAAGGATAACTTAATTCATCCACCACGCAGCAAGCATCCAGGAACCCGCACAGCGGAGAGGGGCCTGGAGAGCCCCGGGGACAGGGATAACCGGGACAGGAGTGCGGAGGAGCCCCGGCAGATGTGAATCCTCCTGCCCCTGCTGCTTCCACTCTGACACCCATGGACTGCGCTCCCTCACAGACCAAGGGCTTACCGTGGCTGTTTGGGCAGTTCTTAGCAATGTTTTTTGTTTGAATGCTAATCTCTCCACACACACAGAAAGACCCTGCTCCAAGGATCTTCCAGTTTAAGACCTTGATCCTGTAGACTTACCAAAGTGTTTCGTTTTAAGCGGGTGATTAACGCTGTTGACTCTGGTGCTTAAAATTCAGCATGTAAAAGTGTTTGGGGCTGTAGCTGACAGCCAGAGTCCTTCGGAGATGTTAATGTGCCTTAGCAGAAAACATAACAGTGCATCCATGGGAGGTGCCTGCAGAGTCACCCAGAAATAGCACAAGGAACAGCTATTTTTTCCCAGGAAGAGGAGCCTGGGAGCAGGGATCCACACTGTCAGTTGGCAGGAGCTGACTTTGATAGGCTTTGGGGTGGTGGACATTTCTGCAAGCATTGGGACATGAGACATGAAGAAGCTTATGGGGTGTGATTGATGCGGGGTTACAGTCCACTGGTAAAGCAAGAGAGAGCTAAAAACAATGAATAAGCCTTTATGGAATTCAAAATTCCCACCCAATGCATTTATCTTTTCCGTTGGCTATAAATGGGCCGGGAGTGGGATAGCATCATTCCTGCGTTGCTGGAAAGCACAGGGCAGCCTTCACACCACCCACCGCAGCGATAAACAATGTTCTCATGAGCCCACTGCTATTTATAGCAGCGATCCTATTTCTCACATATTTGCCTCTGTTACTGAGCAAGGGCACTTTCCTGGCCCTGATGGATCTGAGCGCATCCAGCCGCCGATCCCAGGGGAGAGCTGCCATTCCGAGGACGCAGCGCTCTGCCGCTGCACAAACCATCACCCGGTATGAGCAGCGCGGGGTGTCGTTAATGGCACAGGTACAATACACACATCTCTGCCCTTCCCACCTGGGCGGGAGAGGGAGGAGAGGAGAAGGGAGGGGGAAGGGTTTTAAAGGATGAATGATCTGCTTCCTGCTCAGAACTCAGGCACATCCAATAACCTCAAGCAGAGCAAATCTCAGCCTGAATTAAAGGCTCTGCTGGACTGGATTCTCCTAAACATTCCGCATCGGTTGCGAACACTCCAGTTTCAGGCTCATCTGCTATCCCTGTACCATCGCATGAGTTGGTGTCCTCACTTGCTCTGAAATGCTGTAGGCAGAAACCAGCCCATGTTTGGGGGAAGATGTGCCAGCAGAGAAGAGCAAACAGCAATCTAACACTAGCGATGGGAGCTGATGGCTCAGCAGCAATGGCTGAGCTGCTGCCTCTCCCCAGGGCAGGGGCACCTCCTGCACCCAGCTCCAACACATCTGCAGGTTGGAGGTGCCCTGTCAGTGTGTGCCAGCACCTCACCCCGGCTCCTGGCTGCCTCCTGAACGATCACCACCTTCATTCCACAGAGAGGGGAAAAATGAACCAAAAGCGAGACCCAAGAGGAGGGCTAAGCTGCTCACCATCACCATAACTCCATGGCAGGGTGACAGGAGCAAACCCACACATGTGGCTCTGGGCTTTTCCTCTGTATTTGCTTACAAAAACCTCCTACCTGGGATAGGAACAAAATGCACCTTCTGGCCTGGTGATTTATAGCTGTGTTTTGCTTGTCTTGTTTCCCTCAGTGTGATATGCAAATCTCAGCAGCAGGGAATGCAGTGAGCTCTTCCTGCTGTAAATTCACCCTGCCCAGACCCAAAACACCCTCGCAGAGACAGCCCAAGGGACCCCTTAATTACCACTTCCAGGCAAGACACAGCACCTCAGCAGTTCCTGGGGATGTGGCAGCTCTGTGGTGGCATTGCCTCGTGTTTGCCAGGGTGGGTTGTGTCACACAAGCTGTTTGAGCATTCCCTGGTAAATGTGATTTTGAGCTCCTCCTCCCAGCCCCAAGAGATGCTCAGCCCCAGGCATGGCCAGCCCCAGAGAAGCTCAGCCCCAGACATGCTCAGACCCAGAAAAGCCCAGCCTCAAGCCTGGCTGACAGGACACAAAAGGCCTATGGCCAGGTTGGGGAGTAGCCAGTGGCTTAACATTCCTGCTGTCTTCCTTCATGGGAATGGCAAAGGGGACTCCAGAAGTGTCAGATCCATCTGACACTAGGAAAATTCTTATAAATAAAATAGTTCCCATAAAATCTGCATGAGAACTCCACAGTCGATCTAATACAGACAGTAATAAAGGAGAAGCACAGTGATGGCAGCCAGAGCCACCATCTTGCAACAAGAAATCTGATTTTAAGAAATATAAAAAGAAAAATTATTTACTCACTATTAACATTTTAAGGGTGTGTTAGCAATGAGGGCCGATAGATTACTGACACTTTGGGTGATCCAGAGAGCTCCAAGGAGCTTGGCCAGGGCAGGAGTGTTTCCACACTGCCAGCGGGGCTGGCTGCTAGCACAGGGACTCCTGGGACATGAAGATGGCAAACCGTAATGGACGGATCAGAGGCACCACTCAGGTCACAGCCTTTCCTCCAGCAAAACCTGAGGTTTCTTGGTTAAATCAGCTCTTCGAATCATCCTGAGAACGACCTGATGTGGCTGTGGGTGAAAGGCAAAATCCAACCGTGTTCATCTTTTTCTGTCGTCTTTTGCAATCTAAAGGCCCCAGCCCAAGCTGCGCTTCCAGTTCCAGTTCTCTCTCACCATGTCTGGAAGGTGCAGTGGGTAATGATTCCCAGTGGTCGCAGATATTCATCCAGCTCCTGTAAGTCATGCCTCACCTGTTCAAACCTTTGTCATCAAAGCATTTAGAGCATGAAACCCAATTAAAGATCAACCTCTTGCTGTTACAATGGAAGAGCTACAAGAATTAGCACTTAAGCTGCATTAGCAGTAGACATTTCTAATGACACTGCACCCAAATTTGTCTTTGGTGATTACTCAGGGTACACTGAGGGGAGCTTTCATTTCTGGGCACATTATCTACCAAGCAGCAAGTTTTTTCTGCATCTATGTGCTGCACTGAGTTCTGTGCCAGCTGCCCACCCCGATGCAGAGTCAGTCATCCCTCAGGAGACATGGCAGGTGAGGTACCTGCAGGAGATCTACTGATGGACCTCTCTGGGGAAGCAACAACAGAGGACAGAAAGCTGAGCCCAGAATAGATCTGGACAAGGTTGGGGTGGTGGATGCACAAGAGAACATTGATGAGAATAAAGTCTGGCTGGGAACCTTTGCCCAGGCATGGCTGGGGCACTGCTGGTGGCCCCTCAGTGCCCTGCGCAGGGAGACAGGAGCGGACACTGGGCAGCAGCGCTCACAGGGATGGGACCTGCAGGTGCCAACTAAACCCATGTCTTTATAATAAAACTAATTCTCAGCACCACTGCTTCATGTCAGAGCAGTCTGTAAGCAGTGACTGAGCTGCTCTGCCCTCCAGCAAGGGAGGTTAATGTTATTCACTCCAGTCTGTGGAGAAGGATGCAGAACCATGGAGAGGTTATGGGCCAGATAACCAAAAATGGCTTTTAGTTCTGGGCACTTTCATTTTACACTGTCTGACCTCTGAAGTACTATCAGTCTGATTTTCAAAGGCATTGAGCAGATCCTGCTTTCACTGACCTTAAACACAGAGACATACAAAATTAAAGGGAACTCCACAGACTGTAGGCCAGAGTGAGCCCATGAGCCACCAGTCAGAGGGAGAAGAGAGGAGGGAGCCAGAGGTGACTGGAGCTGAGGCACAGGTACATCTCTAGCCTTTTTGAGTTTCTTTTTCCAAATCAAAGGCCAACAGTGGTGTGGGAACAGACAGGTATAAGCTGCCTGTTAACTGATTTGAACTGAAAATAGCAGGAAGTTTTCCGCTGCCAGTGTTTGGAGGTGCAGAGCAGTACCCCCCCTTCCACCCACCTCCTGGGGGTCTTTCAGCCTATGTCAGCCAGTGGCTGATAACAGCTCCAGTGTGTGCAATGGGATGACAAAGGCCTTTTCCTTCCACTGCCCACCCCAAAAACCTGTTGCCCTGTTCCTTGCTGCCCAAGGGTCCCATCTAATGGTTCCCTGCCCACTGAACAGCACACCTGCCCTCCAAGGAGCCCGGGCAGAGCATTCGTATTCAAGAGTCAAATAATATTCCACATGTATTCCAAATGTTAGGTAAATTCTTCCTCTCAACCATCATTACCTAAAAAGCTTCCCAACCCCTAGATTGTAATTATGTACATGAATAATTAAATTAGCATATCCATCAACTAACAATCCGCTCCATCACTGTAGACACAGGCAGCCTTTGTGGGAAACCCTCTGTGCTCAGATTCCACATCAGCTGCAGCCTCCAAGGCTGCCGTGGGAACCACCACGGTCGGCTCCGGTCCCTGCCCCTCACAGAAATCCAAAATTTCAATGGGATCAGGTGATAAGATGGTGAATTTGTGTGGCAAGCAGCCTCACAGCATCTGCATGGTCTCCTGCCACCCCTAGAACCCCTGGGAGGGTGCGGCAGGCACAGGGCTGGTGAGGGATGGTGAGAGGGAGCACTCTCGGGGTGTCACACAGTGCCACGACTGTATCAATGAAACCCTGTGGCTGATGCAGTGTTGTCGTTCAGCATTGGGCACGGATGGATGACAGCCCAAGCAGTGGCAATGGGAGTGTGGCAGCAGATCCATCAGCACCACACACTGCTTGGGAAGGGCCAAGCAGCTGGTGAGCAAGGAACCCACACTGGTACCCACACCCACACCCCCTCCCGCATGAACCGGCACTGGCTCATGGAAGAACCTGTGTTCCAGGTATGAGTTCAGGGAAATGTACATGGAGAAATGTCTCACAATGGGAACAACCTTCCCCGCTCCCGGTTGCGGAGCTGCTCCTTGACTGTAATTGGGGACCTGGTAATTAGATGATGGCAAAATGTACCAGCAGCTCGGTTTTCATTCTGTGGTCCAAATTACAAACCATCATATTTTGAAAGTGATGCTGACATTCCTCAGCCAGGAGCCTTTGCCAAAAACAACTTGAGCAAGGCTTGTCTTGGCACCGAATCAAACTCGGGGCCCCAGCAGCGAAACTGAAAACATTTACACAGCTGGACCCAAATCACCCGATTTTCTAAAGAGTTTGTCAGAGCCTGAAGCTCTCGGTGTATTTCTGCCTGTTTTAAAGGGGCCTGTGTTCTCACAATCCCCCAGTTCTCCACACTGAGAAAATAAAATACTCAAGGAAAAGTGGGTGGTCTTTCCATTGCAGTCCAAAAAAATAATCCAGAAAAGCCTCATGGGGAAAATGCGAACGAGGTCGGTGTTCACCCAGCCCATCCATAGATGTGCCAGACATATTTCATTTGCATATATAGATATGGAAACCTCATCATTTTGCTGTATGTATGTAATGGCTAATAAATGCATTAGCAAACCACTAATGAAAACAAACTGGAGCCAGTGTCAGGAATTACGCCAGTGTGAGGAATTACCTTGCTGCATTTTTTCCTATCTAAATGTCCTGACGATATTATTTTATTACATCAGTCATACCCATTGCATATGCATTATCCATCCCTCACTCTACCTGGGGCCGATATCACTTGGGCTCTTTGGCACTGTCTGCTCTGGCAGCGTGGAAACAGGCATGGGCAGAGGCTGGGGCAGGTCAAGGTGGGCAGGGGCAGGCAGGGGTGGGCAGGAACAGGCAGAGGAGGGCAGGGGAGCACCCCAGCACTCAGACCTTCCCTGAATGCCACCGTGCCCACTGACAGCTGCCAGGCCACTGGTGATGCCATGCCTGCTGCAGGGAGCAAGGACCACACAGCAAGTTTCCATTTTGTGCCTGTTTCTGTGTTTGCCCATGGAAAACAAGTCTGGTTGTACCAGATACAGGGTAAAAAGCCTAGAAAACTGGGAGAAATGGCCACACTTGTTTCCAGCCCTCAGGAGGGCTGTGGGCACCCTCCTAGGTGGGTGCTTCAGGCTCGGGCTCCCCTTTCCCGCTTCAGGAACAAGTCTGGCACTGGGTGTTTGTCCCCTTGCCTTTCCCTCCTTGCATGCCAGCTGATTATTATTTTTGTCCTACTCATAAAAATGATGAGAGCAAATCCTCTGGTGCACCAGAGATGGCACAGCACTGGCTGGGGCCAGCTGGGGGATCTGTCCGACACCGGAGCAGTGGCCCTCCAACTACACACTGCCTTCACAACAGGGTGGAACACCACAGTTAGTGAACTTACCTTTGCTTACTCTGAAGGCATCTTATTGATTATTTGCAGCCCTGCAGCAGCCAGCAGTGGCCTCAGTCACCACTGTACAAACACAGCACACAAACCCTTCTCCCTGCCCCAGGAAATTCAGTTTCTTCCACCAAGATAATTAACAGCCTGTTTGACGGGAATCTCTCTTCAAAGCCCCTCCTTTCTCAGTTGTGATTGCTACCAGAAGACGTGGAGGAGCCATTTTTCAGAGCTCAACTTAAATTTTTGTGGCTACATGGGGACCTCAAAATCTTGCAAAATTAATTTTTTTACTGCAAAACCTTTTAAGTAAAAATACTTGTAATTGCAATCTAAAGTGATGTGGGATCTGTGAATGGCTCTCTGATTAATTCTTCTGCGAGGCGAGTCTCCTCTCTCTGTTCTACTGAACAAGCGTACACATATTATTGGGATTAATGCTGCATAATACATAATTAATGAAACTGCATAAATATGCAGATTTCGAATTGCAGATTGACTGCCACGGCTCTGTCCCCGAGCACTGGGGTAACTGATTGGATGTTCGTTATTACCATATTTAAAACTGTCTCCCTGTGAACATGTGTAGCCCAATAACTCCGGGAGGGCAGACGGCATCAGTGACCACCTCCGAAATCCGAGGGAAGGGCTGTGTGCCTGCCAGGTACAGCCCAGGCCCCTCCCATGCTGGGGAGCAGGTGCACAGGCACCCCCTGCAGCACTCTGACAGTAGGCAGCTCCAGAGAAATGGTTTAAAAAGCCATATAAAATGGGTGTATCTGGTGCTGTGTAGCCAGGAAGTGGTACCAGTGTCACACAACAGGGAGGAGAGGCTGATGAGGAAGGAATGGGGAAAGCTTGTGTGGGATCTGAGTCCCACAGCAGGTGTGGGCACTGGAGGTGAGAAGGGCTTTGGAAATTGAGAGATTTCTGGGCATTTCCTCAAATCTTTGGGATGGGGCATCAGCAGGAGTTTGTCAACAGTTCCCAGTCAGTTCCCGCCCATAAACACCCACAGCCTCACCATCAATGACTCACCAAAACATACTGCATGGAACACAGGAAAATGGGAACCAGCTCTTTTGGCTGGCATGGCAAGACTGTGCCCCTCTGGATCAGGCTGGGTCCTCTCCCTGCACTTTGCTAAGACATATCTAGAGATTTCCTTGGATGGCTCCCAGGTCACCAAGCCACCAGCTGCTGGGCTTTGGTGCAGTGCTGGTGATGGGAGAGCCAGAGCAGAGCCACGGAAGGTCACCGTGCTGGTGAGAGTTATCCCCTGATAGGAAGTGCGAGCAGGAACTTGGAATTTGCTGGTGGACAGAGCCAACCTTGAGCTCTCAGGAGCACTTTCCAGGTGTCCCCAGAGCAACAGGTCTCTTGTTCTTTGTTTTGTTGGTTTGCACTGTTGAAGATGTCAGGATTTATCGCACGCTGCTGCTGAGCAGATTCGGATCTCACCCGGGGAGTTTGATCTGTAGATCTCCGAGCTCTGCCCGGGGAGGACTGCAAGCATTGTTCCCATTCCTCACATTTACAGGATCAAATTCTTACTTGTAGGAAAGGAAAAGCTTCCCCATGAGGTGTTTAGGAAATGCTTTTACTTTAAAGTACAAGTTTCCTATGAATGTCTTCAGATGTTTATTGAGGTGGAATAAATGAAAGTGTGAGTATGAGCTGTCTTATGAGGGATGGGAATTGCAGCTCAGTGCACTAGAACTGCTGGAAAGTGCAGCCAGGTGCCCGATCTGCCTGGGGTGACATCTGTGTGGGAGATGACATCCCTGGAGAGCCTGGGCTCATGGAGAAGCACAGCACTGTGCTCCTGCAGCCAAACGAAGGCCCAGCTCTCAACTTCACATACAGAGCAGCCATGCAGATGGGGGCACCTCTGCCTGTCCCACCCCCTCCCCACCTCTGGGAGCACAGAGCATTTACCAGGCAGATCAGTCAGGTATTCTGACCTCCCAAACCTGCTACATTTTTAGGCAGCCCTAGAAGTGAGAGGAGCATTGGAGATGGCCCATGTCCTGCCCCATCCCTCTCTCTCTTCTCACTCAGCGTTCCCTGGTTCCATCAGCCACACTGGCCTTCTACAACCAGTGACCCCTCATGTCCCTTGGCCACTCCGGCAGGGAAGGAAGTGGGAAGAGGGAAGGAGAAAATGGAGGGGGGGGGCACCTAAGTCAGTCTTAATTTTTTCAGTATCAAGCGACATGGTTCCAGCAATTAATTCAGCCCTGCTATGTTTTATGATTAAACAATTGCTTAGCCAGATATTTTCCCTTCACTTTTGTTCTCAGGGTATGTCTACACTCTTCTCCTTTGCAAATAACTCCCACTGCAAGAGCCTCAAACAACCCCTTTCTTCTGAAAAATATCACATGGAAAAAGCAAAGCAGCAGCTTGACCCAAGCTTTGGGAATGTGTGTGAGCTGGTGCAGTTGGAGATAGAGAGCTGGGCCTGGCCTCCTGAAGGCCAATCCATCACAATCCTCCATCAAGATGAGACATGCAAGTGAGAGATGAGACACTCAGAAAGAGAGGAGGGGACAGGTGACCTTTATTGCTCTGTGGTTATTGATAGGGCAACTTGTCTTCGTGATGCAAATTACCCTATAAATAAAAGTAAAACAACTACAGGAAGCAATTTGCCGCTTTGTTAGAGTTAAAGTAGACTGAAAATTAAATCAAGACATAGGATTGCTAATTCCACAGGGCTCTCCTGGAGTCTCTGCAGGCAGGGCCAGGAGCACAGGCCATGGGGATAACCTACTCACAACTGCCTTACGTGGCCTCGGGTGGGAGGACGGGACAGTGGGTCCAACCCCAGGACCGGGCATCGCCTTCCTGTGTCATTGCCTTGGCACCAGGTGGGGGATCTCTGTTGTATGGTGAAGCCCCATGGAAGCTTGAGCTGTCCCAGCTCTGGGAGAAGGCAGGGGTTGTGCTTTTGCTGTGCTGGGGCAGCCACCCACACCCACCACAACTCCAGTGCCTGACAGCTGCATCTCCTGTTCACTGTTTTGTCTGTGAGGTGTCCATGAGGCACAGAGGTGACCTGGCCTGTGCTCCCCCAGGCACAGTGCACTGGCTTTTCCTCACTGGTTTCCCCAATAGCACCGTGCAGAGCTGGGCTCAGCACAGTAGCTCAGCAATGTCAATGGCAGAAACATACCTGAGTCATGACACTGTGCTAAAAGCATCTTCTCTAGTACCTTAAGTGGGTGTAACTCTTGCCTTCCATTTCTAAAACACCTTTTAATTTGCAGATCATTATATCCAGTATTTATTTGTCCACGGAAGGAGCCAGAGCTTTGGCCAAAGGCTTCTCAGCAGAGGTGATCCAGCTCCCTGATGATCACAGCCAGTGTCCCCAGTGCAATGGGAGCCAGTGTAGCACTGCTGCATCCTCACCCCACTGCTCACAGTGCTTCCATCTCCCCAAAGCAAGGAGGATGCCCTGTCCTACCCCTTGCTCCCAGGGCCAGGGCAGCACCTGATGAGGGCAGGGCAGAGGGAGCAACAGGGGGAACCACGGGTTTTGTCGGTTGGCTTGTGCCAAGGAAATTAAAATGCATCATTTTGTCAGCTTTTCTCAAAATACTGGCAGCCACAGAGATTTTCTGCAGCCCCAAAGGAACACTTTTAAGTGCTTCATTTTAAGTAGATACTTCTTTCCCCGGTCTTTTTTTTATTTATTTTTTGTGTTTGTTTTCAAACCTGTCGGAAAGCACTGATATTTCCAAGCTTTGTTGTTGTTGTTGTAGTGGTTGTTTTTTCCCTCCTGATGCTTTTCTTTCCCATTTCTGAGCATCCTTGCTGGTTCTGCATGAGGCCCCCAGAGGCTGCGCAGCAGCAGGTCATGATGCCAGCGCTTCTGCCTTGCTGGGAGAGCTGCTCTGCTCCTGGAAGCTTTGAAGCTGCCACTTCACATTCCTGCAGAAGGATCACACTGTTGTTTCTTCAGAAAATTATGAAACACTTTGTGAAGCAACATCAGTGGGAACAATAAGGGCAGTGACCCCCGGCAGAGCCCTGGTCCCTGCGTGCCCAGCCAGTCCCCTGGCTGTGACAGTGGCCCCGCGATGAGGGGCAGCAGCAGCCCCCACAGACACCCTGCAGCCCCACCAGCACTCTCCGTTCCATGCCGGCTCTCTCCCTGAGCCCTGGGCAAACAACTTGTATAGCTCACACCTCGCTCCCCACGGGCCACGCTGCCTGTCTCAGACGTGTGAGGAGATGGAAAATACACAACTTTCGTGGGTAGTTTTTTCCAGTCAGTCATTACTCTCCCTCCTGCAGTCTGAACCTTATTTCCATGTTAAACATCTTGCTCCTGCCTGTAGCCTTTGGCTCAGTTCTGCCTTTGCTGCGAGACTTGATGTCCCCCCCCATCCCTGGTGCTTTCTCCTAAGAAGGTACTTCAGGATTTAATGAAGGCATTCACTCTTCTTCTTGATCTCATTTGAGCTCTTTAATCTCTTTTTCTGTAACTCATTCTCTGCATCTTACAAACAATTTTGTGGCTTTCTTTAACACCTCCAACATCACTTTACAAACGTTGACACCAGAGCCACAGGCAATATTGAGGTGTCCCCCTCACCAGTGCCAGGCAACTTTACTGTGCCATAAAATCATTTCACTGCTCTTTACTTACTACTCCTTTCTGTGTATCCCCTGAATGAATTAGCTCTTTATCACAAGGTCAGGCCTCTGTGCTTGTGGCCTGTGTCCACTCAGATCCTTTGCAAAGTCGTTAGAGAACGTGAAACCACCTCCTGCTCTGGCAACAGGAGGCCACGCAGGATTCCCATGCCAGCAGTGGCTGCTGTGGAGGTTTCCAACAGGAGATGCAGAGGCAAGGCAGTCAGTCTTGCAGGGCTTCCAGGGATTTCCAGTGCATTTAAAAGGGGATTTAAAAGGGAAGAGGAATATAATGGAAAAGGTGCAAGTGAGGCCAGGAGCAACTCAGTCCAGAGGAGACAGTGATGCTGAGCTGAGCCAGGAACAGGGGCTGTCAGGCTCCCCTCAGAGATCTGCCATCACACCAAAACCAAGAGAAAGGAGATAAAACCCAAGGGGACAAGGTGGAGGAGGGGAGGGGAGGACAATTATATTAACTGAAACAATGCGTCATATTTTAAACATTAAAAGCTTATGACTCTACATGGCAAGTACCTGATGTAGCAAAGGAGCAGAAAGAAACCAAAGCCATGGTTAAACAATGCACAAGGCATCAGGGTCTGGTTTGTATTAAATCCATTTGGAGTCTGAGTTTCTCCTTTGACAGCTGGCCACACTGCTCAAAGGGAATAAGAAAGTTTTTGTTTTTTAAAAAAGATGTGTAATGGGTTTCTTATGTACTAGAAAAGAAAAGCTCTCTGAGCTGGATCACCTATTTTCTTGTCAAAAGACTTTGGACAAAACCTAATCATGAATAAAATGCCTCATGATTTTTCAAAGAGCTCTTTTATTTGAAGTCAGCTTTTCTGAAATGGGAGGCAGGACCTGGGTAATGAGGCACAGGGCGGGAAGCAGCTCACACGCCAAGCCTCCACCCCGGCCTCCTCAGACACCCTGTGCCAGCCCCAGGCACTGGCCCACAGACGTGCTGGGGACCACCTTGCCCCTGCTCCAGGAGACCTGCAGCCAGGCTGGTTGGCACTGACACCATCCCCACTCTGAGCCACCTCCAGGACAAGCCCCAGCAGCACCGTGGGGGTCTCCTTCATCCCTTGCCACTGGTATTCACCCCCATTGCTGCATCAGCATCAGTGCCCACACACAGGCTTGGGGACACAGTCAGTGTCTCAGTCTGTCTGGAAAGGCACGACCACCCCAAGCAGGAGGGCAGCAGGTTCGTCCCAGCAGCAAAGCCCAGAGCTGGTGTGTCCCTGAGGGCACTGCTGGCAACACTGTGATCTATGAGTGGAGTCATCACCCAGCACAGCACTGGGGCTCTGGGAAGCTTCATCCTCTGAGGATTGAATCTGGGCTGGAAATATCTCCAGAACAAGTATTCTCACTAGGATTTATCGATTCCTGGTTTCTCAAGGATTTCCTGCTCTGGTGCTGGCCAAATCCAAGAAGCATAGGAGCGTAGAGGACTTGAGGGCAAAGACCTGGACAGCTGTCCTTAGAAAGCTGAGCAGTGCAATCACACCAGCATCCACATCCCAGAGCAACTGTCTTCATGTCACCCATGGAAGGTGACTTGAACTAGATTTGGAAGGCCATGATCTAGAGCCATAGGGAAGGTGGTTGTTTGGAAATAGGAGAGTCATGGTTCCTCTGTTTCCACAACAAACACTGCTAGAATTGCAGGACTTTGGAGGATTTAAAGCCTGTGATTAACCTCTCTGCCATTGCTCTGGCCATGGCCATCAACCTCCCAGCCTTGCCTCAGCTCCCTCTGGGCACCACGGTGCTCCAAGGGGACATGAAGCAGTGCAGAGCCTGGGGGATGCACCCACTCTCACCACCTCCCTACAACAAGCACCTCACATTCTGACCAACCCCAGGTGCTGAAACTCTCACAGGTACTTTCATAAATCGTTGCAAACCCAAGAACTGTTCCTGGCTGTTCTTTGGTCTGGGGTTTTTCTTAGACCTTGCCAGTTGTTCATGGACAGAAGATTTTCAGCTCTTTGTCATGGACACCCAGTGGCAGAGAGGACACTGGAATTTTAATTGTCCAAGAGCTCTAATAGGTGTAATAGCCTTGCGTGTAACATATGCATTAATTAAGTAACACTGCATTTAGCTCCAAATCATGCGGAAGGCGCGTGCTGTGTTTGCACAGACATAAATATCTCCTCAGTTAGAGCACAGGCGAGCAGCTCTGCTTCCCTTGCTTCTACCCTGGGGAAAATGGGAGCCTTGGAAAGCTTGTCCCTAGTCCTGGTTCACTGGGTAGGAGCTCAGCATTCCCATGTCTCCTCCTCACAGATGGGCTTTCCAAAATGTTATGTCTTGTGTGATGTCAGCACAGGGAGAGGCCTCTGCAGCGATTCACACCTCACCCATTACCCCAAACAAACAGGATACCTGTTCTGGGGTCCCCCGTTACCCAAATTTTTCAGCCCTGCTCTTTCACTGTAAATACCCTCCTTGCAGCAACTTGTAATCTTTGAGGACAGTGTGGAGAGCAACTGCAAGGGGAAAGGGGAAACAAAAGGATATGGCATTGTCAATATAATATATTCTCATCGTGATCCACAGGGAACTTCCATGCCTTAGACAGGAACATAACACTAGGTCATCAGTGGAGAGCTGTCAAACCCCAGTATTGCTGCTCTCACTTTGCTGCTTCAGTGCAACCTAGTTCTGAAGCAAAATGGGAAGTTGGAATCCCACATGTTGGATGAGCTCGAACACACAGGCTGGACAAATATTTGGAAGAGTATTCACTTTCAGCAGGCAACATTATGCACTATGGATTAATTATACAGAGTACAGTCCTGACTGGGGTTTGGACGATTAAAGCTGTGCTGGAATTCCAGAGGATTACTTAAATGTGCAGCATTAGTGAAGGTAAAACATCTTCAATATCCCTTTCCTGCAGCCTCCATTTCCTTGAGAGAAATATGCAGATTAGAGCTCAGAATTAATCTGCAGAGGCTCCTGCCCCCAAAGAGCATTGGGAGGTGTGGGGATAGGAGAGGGAGGGCTCTGGGAAAGGGAAATAATGAGGGAGAGACATTTCATATGTTTGTAAAACAATCACGAGAAACGAGCAACTTATTCCACATGTTTTAGTCTGGGAGAAAAGAGCCTGGATGCAGGCACAGTAAGTGCAATCTATATGTGTAATTAAGAAATGATTTCCTGAGATCTTCCTTAAAACACGTCTGAATACAGATCTCCAATTTGCATAAATAACTTATGCCTTTCACTTTTTCCTTGTGGAAAACACATAACACTGCCTCTTGCTTTCTGGTTTTCAGAGCCTCCCCGGCTCAGAGGAGGATTTGCCATATTACGCGATTCTTCCCAATTGTAATCAGCCTTAAATCTGAATAAAAGCAGCAAATGGCTGACTGGCACCCGGGCTTCCCTCCCTCCCTGCCCCCATGGCAGCGGCGGCGGCGGCTCCGAGCGGGAAAGACATGACTGCAGCGCTGGGTTTGCATTAGTATTCATGGAGCATCCGACTCCAGAGAGGATTAATAGACTCTGATGCCTAATATCCTGGAGAACAATTAATTTGCCCACAGTTTTGTCATGGTTGAAAGTCAAATGCTGGAACAGATCGATGCACTGAGCTGCAAGTTGAACACTGCAACCTTCTGCTGGAGCTGAATTTTAATTTTCCCATCATCATTTCCCTCCGTTCCCAGCACACCAGTTTTCTAATAGATCTAAAAGCCTCTTACCTTCTTCCATCACATGTTGGGCTTCATAACAAAAGTCCACGTTGATTGTTCAAATATTAGAGCCTTGTATTGCTCTCCATTACAGGATTAGAGACGTTCGAGGCCCCTTGTGTTTTGACCTTTTCCTGTCTCGTTTCTCTTTAAATGGTATGAAAAATGCCAACCTTCTGTAATTAAAGCCAAAATGGAATGGAGAAATAAAGCTTTTTTTTTCCTCGCAATTATTCAGTATTTAGGTTCCCATTTTGATAGAAGTGTTTGTGCAGAAATGGGGGCTTGGGTTTATCAAAGCTGGGTCAACAGACCCATTGGGAAAGGCCAGCAGTGCTGTTCCAGCCCCCAGAGCCTGTGGCAGGCGGAGCTGTTGCCCTGGGCTTGCACCAGCCTGGGAGCTCATTCCCTGTTCCACTGGATCATCCAGCGAGTTTGTGCAAGCCACTCAATCAGTGCACACAGGGGAGAAAATATATCAATAAACAGACTTGGATCGTTGTTGTGGGGAAGTAGTGCAAGGATTGGAAAAAATTACGGCTTATATATATAAATATAAAGCTCTTGAAGGGAGCTGAGGCCCAATTCTGCTGACACAGAGTCCAGAAGTCCCCATGGGCACAGCATGATGCTCAGTGCTCACGTAGAGAGCGGGCTGGGGCAGCCCTGCAGCCCAGCAGCTCAGAAAGCTCTGGGCACACAGGAGGGTCAATGGAGACCCAGGAGCAGGACAAGGATCAGGGGGGTCGATGGAGACCCAGGAGCAGGACCAGGATCAGGGATGGGCTAGCTGGAGGCACTTCCCTGCTGCTCCCTGGTTCTCCCAGTGGAAATAACAATGTGTTGCCAGAGGTAGGTTTAAGGATCAACACAAAACAAATCTGTAATAGTGGGAAAGGGCCAAATCCCACCAAACAGAGGCTGTGCCCACCAGTCTCCACAGCCTCAACTGGAGCTCAGCATCCAGCCCCTGGGGCTGGATTCCCCAGTCTTTGCAAAGGCAGACAGCTGCTTTTAGTCAAAATCCCACAGCATGGCAGGAAGAAGAGGGTCCTGACCCATTGCTCACGAGGAAAAGACCTTCCTGCCACGCCAGGCTCACGGCACATACTGGTATTGCCCTCCTGGAGCACCACTAGGGAGGCTCCCACCACACTGCTTGGCTTTTTCCAGGCAAAAAAGGGATGTAATGGGTTAAGGGCAGGACTGTATGACTCTCCTCAAGCTATTGTGCTGTTCCCTCAGCGTTTCTGGTGTCCAGGCTTTTGTGGTTTAATTACAGTCTGCTCCAAATGGTCTCAGCCAACAGATCAATAGATCAGGAACATTAGAATTGTTAATTTGAATGGCTGATTTGAATTTAAGTGCAACTTCAATTTAATCATTTTAGAAATGAAACAGCGTGTGAGTGCCCTCCTTCTCCTGCTCCTCTCCCAACGCAGCAGCTCCAACGCCCTGTGGGGATCACAAAACTCCCTGACATGCACATTTCCCTTCAGTCAGGAGCTAAGCCCTGTGAGCTGCTGGATCATGACAAAAGTGGAGGTTTTAGCAGCCTTTCCTACAAGCATGGTAATCCCAAATCCAACAGTGATTAACTTGGACTCAAAGCTCCACTGCAGAAATTAATTCTAAATCAGGGTCCTGGAGCCGTGTCTCTCCAAACCCTTTCCAATGCTGATTGCTGAGGTATGAGTAGGCAGAAAATGGCCCAGGTGCCTCAACTTTCCCAATTCATCCAGGAATTCTGCCTGCCTGGAGCAGCCAGTGCCACTGACCAGCTGCCAGAGCCACTGGAGCTGCTGACTGCAGGAGTCGTGGGAAGTGCAGAGATTCCCCAGCACCACCAGCACTGGCTGTCATGGTTTCTGGACAGGAATGGTGGTGTGGCCTCACGTCTGTACAGTCACACTGGACATCAATTAAAAAAAACCAGAAACACATAAGGAAATGTGTAGGAGAGATGTGGGTGCGATTTTTGCAAGTAAGGCTGCATAAGCCTGGAAAAATAAGCCTGGAAATAATAGGGTTGGACAAGAGAAGGTTTTGGGGTGACCTAATTGCATACTTCCAGTGCCTGAAGGGGCCTGAAAGATGGAGAGGCTATTTACAACAACCTAGAGTGACAGGACAAGGGGGAACTGACAGAGGGGAAATTTAGGTCAGGTATTAGAAAGAAATTTTTCCCTGTGAGGGTGGTGAGGCCCTGGCATATGTTGCCAAGAGAAGTTGTGGCTGCTCCATCCCTGGAAGTGTTCAAGTCCAAGCTGGATGGGGCTTGGAGCAACCTGGGATAGTGGAAGGTGTCCCTGCAAACTCAAACTGATGTTTGGCATGTCCTTGCCTATCCAAGAGCAGGTTTCTGAGTCTTCCTACAGCCATTTCAGATGGACCAAATTTCGGAAAAAAAGCCCAGACACAGGCAGATCTCGAGGGGCCTCTGCCTGTCCTGGGCCACTCAGATCCCACCGGCAGCTCCAGCTTTTCTCCCAGCAAAGAAAACCTGCAACCAGCTTGTGCAAGAAAGCCAGGGAGCTTTGCTGGGCAGGAGTCTGTGCTGTGTATCTGAAAAACATGGGAAAAGAAGGATTTTGAGGAAGCAGAAAGAAGGTGTAAAGGTCTGCCAGTTCTCTTATTTGCCATCCAGTATCAGCCCACTGACCCCAACAGCGCTGGCTCCGATTCCAGCAACAAGACCTGGTCTGCATTTGGAAAGGTAAAAGCCAGAGAGCCCAAAGTCCAGCCCTTAGACTGAGCTTTCTTCTGTGACAGATTAAACAAACCTTTCTCTTGTGTTATTTTGTTGGCCAATGCATTAGCCTGACTGACAAGCACCGACTGCATCCTGAGAAGAATCTGAAGGCAACCCAGGGAACCCACCTAGATGGTGCTCAAAAGCCTCACGGAGCAGAATGGGTTCTGCTCAACGTAGGAATTTCGCAGCAGGAACAAAGGGAACTTTGCAAACAGAGCTTTGAAACAGAAGTCATTTCATCCAGCATGCCTGCAGGAAATGGGAATCCATCTTCCAGCACAATCAAACGCAGAGCTGTGCATGGGCATAATTATTAGGGGAGTGATGGCAATAGCAAAGGAGCTCATCAGTCAGAAAACTGCATAATTCCTAAACTGTCTCTTATGCTGAAACACCTGGATTTAAAGTAACATTTGCTGAGAAGATGAATGAATCCACCTACCCAACATGCCTGAAGGAATGCCGGCAGGGTCACTGCAGCCATCAGATGTGCCTGCTCTGCTCCCACGCTCAGACCCACCTGGCTCTCTGCCCCCTCTACCAAGCAATGATGCCGGCCCTTCCTTCCTGTCCCTCTGACTTGTGGGGACAGAGAAAGCCAGAGAAATTCTGTGTTTGCTTTTGGGGCAGTTTTTTAGAATCTATGTTCTTGATTCCCAATCTGAGTGATGGCTGCGGACAGGCAGAGGCTGTGTCCAGGTAGAGGCTACAGGCAGGCAGGCAAAGGCTGTGAGCAGGCAAAGACCAGCTATCTCTGTGAGTATTTGCTTGTGTGATTCTCTCTCCACCTTCCTAAAGATGCCATACATTGCTCACAGCTCGGCAGCTCTCTCCAAGGCTCTTCTGTCCGGGACAAACAGGATTGTTTAAATAACAAGAACGAGGCTCCTGGTTCTGCTGCATGCCATTAAAATAGAGACAAGGAAAACTCGATCTGGTGGGACTCCCACCACCCTTGTGCCAAGGCCAGGCCTCGGTGCCAGTCCCTGGCCAGCTTTAGCTCTGATGGGAAGGCATCCCGACACCCGCCTGAGCTCCAGCACCCCAGGGCGAGTGAGCTCTGCCGAGCACAGCTGCCAGAGTGCAGATTGCCTGTTGGCATGAAGGAAAACTCAGAATCTGCCAGAAAGGCTGACTCCAGCCCTCTCACCAAACGTGTCTGCAGAATGAGCCCCATCCAGGCAGGGATCTCAGAGCCCGCCATGGGGGGTTTGTTGCAGGTGTTCGACCGCCCGCTCTCACCTGCATGGGACCCACACAGATGTGGTGGCTACCCCAGCGCTTTCAGTTTCACAGAACTTCCTCAAAACTGCTGCAAAATCTCCACTAATATTTAAGGCTTTTCTTTTTTTAGCAGAGAGCTCCGTCCTGGGGAGCTCATTTCGAGGGAAGAGTGGGATTAAGAACTTCAAAGTGGAGTTCCTCCCTCTGACAAGTTCTTAGAAGAGACCCTGTCCAAAAGTTATCACATCTCTCCAGCTAAGGAAAAGATTTGCCATGAGAATCCTTCTGGGCTTGCGGACTTGTGCAGAGGAGGAGATTTCTGCCAACAGTGGCTGCTCTCCGACGGGAAGCACACCCTCCTCCTGGAGGTGTGAAATCTCCAAGGAGGGCAGGCTTCTTCCCACGTGGCAGCCAGGGAACATGCCAGCAGAAGCTTGTGCTATTTCAGGAAGGCAGAAAAGGAATGAAAAGGCTTTCAGAGGACTGAAAAGCCAACGTGGGATGGATGGAAGGATGACAACTGGCTCCAACTGAGAGAGGAAAACTGACAGGCTACAGAGGAGAGAGGGAATGAAGCCTTTGAGTGTGGGAAAAGGCTTCTGTCCCACTGCACTGCTGCCCCAGGGTTCACAATGAGGGTTGGGACACCACAGTATCCAGCCGGCCCCAGCCTTGGCAGCATCCCACAGGATACCACACCCTGTGGCAGGGAGCCTCATGTGGAATGTGATGCAGGAGCTCGTGCAAGCTGGGGCAGGGCAGGCAGGGTTGTGTTTTTTGCCTGTGCGGAACTTCAGGGCCATCCAGAGCAGGTGAGCAGGGAGCAGGCCGGGTATTGGCCTGGGTCAGAAGAGCTACAGAAATAACAACAGGAAAAAGACCTTTTCTTCCCTCTGGCTCAACAACTGCTCCGAGTCTTTTCATTGGTTCATCATCCTTGGTCTCCTCCCTTTTCATCAGCCCCCCAGATCACACTGCTCTTCAGGAGTCTCCAAAGCACCCTTGGATACAATGGGCTGCTCAAAAATAGTTCCCCAGCCTGTAAACAAAGATGATCCACAGCAGCAAGACTCCCCTGGCAGACAAGGTGACCATAAGCTAATCATTGCCAGGGAACCCTCTAAGGAAGCCTTGTCACTGGTCTGGAGATCTTGCTTGGTCAAGAGACAACGCATCATAGCCACTGATTAGAAGGTCTTCTCCTGTCAGGCACTCTGCCTTTGTTGGATCTCCACATGTCCAAGGCAGACCAAGGCAACAGAGAAAGAAAAACTGCAGTTCAAATATCAGACACCTGAAAAGCTGTAGGAGTTTTGTGCCTGTTTTCACGTGACCACTTCCACTGGCAGAGCTGAACAAATAATCCGCCATGAATATTTGATGCTTTCTTTCCATGACCAGATTGGGGCTGCCCCAGACCTGCTCATTATCCAGCAGGATTGATGCAGCACTTTGTAAACTCAGTGTAGCACTGGGGGTAGCACAAGCAGCCACTGCTCCAGCTCTGAAGGTGACAAGTGCAGGTGGCACAGCAGGGGCACAGACAGTTCTGCCTGAGCCAGAGTGATGCCACCTTTGCCAGTATCCCCACAGGAGAGGAGAAGAGCCCAGCATGAGGGATTTGGGTGAGCACACATGGCAGTGGCTCCTGAAAACAATGTTTTTAGCTGGTTAGTTCACTGATTAATCAGATAAAACAATGTCAGCTTCCAAGGGCTCTAGAAGCTGTGGGTAAAGGTTTAGTGCCTTACGGTGATGCTGCTCATGTGCTGCTGCACGTTCAACGTCCCTGTGACAAGAAGGTTGTAGAGGGGGGACTGAGGAGAGGCAAAGACCCTGCACCAGGCTCCAGGGGCTTTTTGGCTGGTGGCAATAAAACCTTGGGTCAAAAGTTGGACTCAATGACCTTGAAGGCCTTTTCCAATCTTAATGATTCTGTGATTGCTATGATTACTGCCTCTCTGGTGAGGTTTTCCACATCCCAGGTGAGACAGGTAATGAAAGCACTTGAGTGCTGAACTCTTTGACATCTCTGCTTTTGCTCTTCTGCAGGAAAAGGAAGGCAAATCCATTCTGATTTCTGTGGAATTCACTCCTCACCTCTGGGTGATATTTTAGAAATCAAAAGTAAATCCATTATTTTGTTTCTTGTCTAAGGACTCAGAGCTTTTCATAGATGTTAAGGCCACTTACAAGTGAATGGATTTGTATTTCAAGCTCCTGGCTGTATTTTTCATGCATTTTAAGTACTGACAATGGGAGAGGTAAATGCACAAACTCAGCAAGGATGCTCACACACACCCGGATTAGACAAGCAACAGAGAAGCAAATGTATCTGTCCCCATGTCCTGGTCATCCCCAGGGCAACTTTTCTCCAAAATACTCTCTTGAAAATCTCATGATGTATCTGGAGCTTGCAGCTCCCATTTTTCCCTGGAAGTGGAAGAGCCTTCACAAATTTCACCTGCATCTCATTTGTCAAGGCTGGATAGAAGAGAGAAGAGCTGCTCATGTTCCACCCGGCGTGACATTCAACCACACTCTGGGCTTAGTCTTCATCTGTGGTGTAATTCCATTTCCCGTCCGGATGATGTGCTCTCCGGAGCCTGCCTTGTGCATAAAAGATCCATGATGGGGAGCCGCATCATTCTTTTTTTTTTTCCATGAGCAGGTGCAAAATATAATGTCCCTGATTTTCAAGATCTGATTAAACTGTCATAGATGTGGAGCAACCTCAATAACTCCCAGCACCGGGGAGGGATGGCTTATTACAGCACTGCAACCTCCGATGCCAGCGAGAAGCATCTCTCAGCATTTCAATTACAAATCCCCATTCTCAGGATTTGTTTATTTAAATTGAAGGAATTTGGTGCTCCTGGAAGCCTATAATCCACAGGCTGGAGTCCAGCAGGCACAGATGCATCTCTAAGGAGGACCACTGGTCCAGAACAGGGATGCCCAAACCTCGCAGGCAGTTGCTGGCAGTGGGAGCACCAGCCACCCTTATCAGGTCCCAGCCCCCAATGCCTCCACCACTGGGGTCTGTCCCAGGCTCTCCCTTTACATCCACTTTTGTGTTCACTCATCCAACCCCAGCTCCTCTCCCCAGCCCCGCTCCTTCCTTCCTCCAACACTGGAACTACCTGGGCACAGGTTCCCAGCAACAGCTTCTGGCTCTTCCTCACCTTTGCTAAAGTTGCTCAGTGATTCACCTGTCTCAAAAATAACATTTGTTTTTCAGTTCTCCAGGGTATTAGAGCACCAGGATAAAAGCAGGAGGATGGGAAACTCCTGCAGTTCTGCAAAGACTTGGACTATGCAGCGTACAAGTTGAGGAGCTGTTCTCCAGGGGAGGGAGAGGCTGGAGCACAGGGAGGGAGAATTCCCTCTAATGGAAATGGCAAGAGGAACCATCCCTGTGTTTTGGTAGGAGAAAACCCCATGTCAAAGGGGGTGACAGCAGGACCCCAGAGCCTATGAGCCACTGGGTTAGGGGTAGCAAGGGACACACAGCACAATGAGCTCAGCAAGTCCTCTCTGCCTTCCCTTGGCTGTTCTTTGGCAAAGCTGTTTCCAATATTGGAATTGAATGCTTAACTGTTACACTGATGGAATAAATTAAACTGAACCTTTTATCCCAAAATCTTCTCCATAAGAAAGAGACATCTGAGGGCTCTGGCACGCTGACAGGTATTCCCTTCCCTGGGGGCTGGCAGGGAGGTCACAGATGTCCCTGGCTGACGCCAGCCAGCACAGGGTATCCACATTTCAGCACTCCAACATGTCTCTGGCTGGCAGGATGGGCTGGTCTGGCATGGGCACGGCACGGCTGTGGGAGGGATCACCCTTGGCAAGGGATCACTAGCATTTCTCTGGCAAGTGCCAGCAGCCTGCACAGTGTTGCCACCAGCTTCCACCATGATGGGAATTAGCTGAATAATTGCTGTGGGTCCCAGTGTGCCCCAGCCAACCAGAGGTGCCCTGAGCACACAGAGGTGTGGCGTTGGGCAGGAGCTCTGCTCCAGCACTTCCAGGAGGTCTTGCCACAGTGCAGGGATGAGACAGGCTGGATCCCAGACAAGCCTGCGTGGAGACTGGTCTAGCTAGTCTAGAACAAGGTGCTGCACTGGTGTCCAAATCTGCAGGCAAGTTGCTGTGCCAGCTCCTTGTTTCATATTCAAAGGCAGATGTGCTGAAGCTGGAGCTGAAAAAACCCAACTATTCAAATCAGCAATCAGTACCAAAGATTGCCCTTCCATCCCATCCCTGTGCTGAAATAGGAGCTCCAGTCCCTGCACACAACCAGCAAACACAAGCTCAGCATCTGATTCTGAAGAAGGCTCCGGCACCATGAAAAGAACAGGGAGAAGGTACGGCAGAGTGGGAGCTGCCATCTGGGCTCGCATCTGTGCGTTTGCCAAGACGCAGATGGAGGATCCTGTTCTCTGCCTTGTATTTGGCCCTGGAAACTCAGGGACGATGGAATGAAGAAGCAGCTCTGCCTGGAGTTTGGTCACTGTTTGGGACCCAACGTTAATCCCAAGCCCATGAGTCTCCCGTGACCGGCGCTGAAGGAGGTGCAGGGTCAGACACTGTGGGGATGCTGGTTGGTGACCTGGCTCCTCTGCTGCTGCTGGAAGTGGTGCCGCACTCACCCCACCATGAGTGACCTGCCTGCTGGCACCCAATTCCTCACTGTGCAGGTAAAGGATGCACTTTGCTGTGATGTATCAGCACCACGTGGTGCCTTCCTCACCTTCAGGTTCTCTTGCATCCATGGAGTCATACCTGGCTTCCAAGTGACACAAAAAACGAGAACTTCTGGCTGGGAAGAACAAGGATATTATAGGAATAAGGAAACTTGATGCCAATGGCAGGAGGAGCTTGGCCTCTGCAGAAGAAATAAGGGGGATTCATTGCTGCAAGCACTGAGGCCTTTTCTCCAGGTCAAGGGCTGGAGCCAAGCTATGGGCTGAATGTACATGTGCTGTAACAGGGGAGGTCTGGGCAGGAGCCAAACCTATCTTAAAACACATATAGGAAATAACAACGGCATGAAAACACTTGTGAGTACTCCTTTCCTTCTCCAAGGATGACATTCTTGGCTCTCCTTCTTTAAGTCACACATTACCTAAATTCCTCCTGTTTCTCTTACCCCATTCATCCCCAGTCAGGCTGGGACCTGGGGTCCCTTTCTACAGTTATTCCCTGACTCCAAAGAGAAACACTTCTGAAGTGGAAAAGAATGAAGGATGGTGGAGAGGGAGCCCAGGCAGTGTGGGCAGGAGCTCCTGCAGACACTAGCTGCCTCCAAGGCTCAGCACCAAGGGGCCATGGGACTGTACAATGATACTTAGCAACCATTGGGGTTATGTCACTGTCTCCTTTTGCGCCATTACCAAGAGGCAGAGTAGGAACAGCTCTGCAAGGACAGTGGGAGAATATTTTCTGTTGCACTGTACAGGACGCAGGGGCCATCCTGGGTATTCCATCAGGAATTCCACAAATACAAAGGATCATTCACTGGTATAGGCAGGCACATGTTTGACTGTCTCCAAATTTCACTCCAGCTGTTCCAGCCCATGGGTTTGGTGGGTGTGCTGACATTCCAGCAGGAAAGCAACTTCCCAACCTCCTCCTGCTGAACTCCCAGGGCTCCTGTATGCTCCTTCAGAGCTCGCTCCTCAGTGGAAGGAACCCACTACATCCAACCCACAGCACTGTCAGCACTAAAAGGCCAATTCCAAACTTAAGGCCTTGGGGAGGCAGAAGCCTGAACAGCCAGATCGGCAGCACATAGAGGGGGCGTGGTGATACAGACTGAAGGGAGTTCGAGCCCATTTGCTGCTGGGCCGGATTGAGGAAGGACTCAGTTCCTGGGCCAGGAGCAGTGTGTTTTCTGGTCCGTGTGCTCGGGGAGCCAGGAACGCCTCACTCAGCCAAGCAAAGCTGCAGCACCTTGACACATCTCCTGTACCCACTGCATTTCATGAGACTAATTAAGTGCAGGAGCAGAAATGATGGAGCACAACGGAGGGCTTGGAGGCTGGCTGTCCACAAAAGCTTCCTCGGAGTGGGATTGTTCAGACGGAGGAATGATCTCATGAGCAGATGGGAGAAAGGCTTTGCTTGTTCCACAGAAATCTGGGCTAGAGCAGACATGAGGAAACGCAGCACAGAAAACTATTGTGCTGGAGTGTGAGAATGGAATGGCAGCCGAGCGGGGAAGGTGGCGGGGGGTGTCCGATCCCCCGCTCCCAGCAGCCACGGGAGCATCCAGGCAGCCAACCCACTGCCTCCAACTCAGCTGTGAACCTGGCACCGACCTTCAGAGGGGGAACTCTGCTGGGCACGGTATCCATTTGGTGACAAGTGCTGGCAAAGGACAGTGCCAGAGGTGCCACCTCCTGCACCACAGGACACATTCCTGGGGGGCTCAGGGACACTGCAGAGCCCGGCAGATAGGGAAAGGGACATTTGCAGACAGCAAAACTTAGGGTTTTTTTCTTCTTTTAAATAAGGTTCATTATTTATTCATGCACAAAACACAGGTTATTGTTTGCTAAACAAATCTGTGCACCAGTCTGTGTGCAGTTCTGTGTATGTGCCAAATGCCCGGTTTCTGAACAAATTGTGCCTCAGTTGGTTCATAACTCTTTCCTGTGCTGGGTTGGGCTCATCATGAACCCTCAGGGGGGTCAAATCCATCCAAAGGGATGAGGAGAGCTGACCAGGGAGAGAAGAGACATGTGCACCAGGCCTGCGGATGAGCGAGGAGCTGCCAGCAACTGTGTAACAGCCACCACCATCCAGCAACACCCAGGATCCATCCAGGGCAGCAGCAATGGAGCAGGGAACACCCAGGGAGGGCTCAGCTGCTCCAGCTCCATCCGAACCCACCCATGGAACCATCTCAGAAACACACTCAGGAACACCAGCATTAGGGACAGCGTCTCTGCAGCAGCCCAGGCACAGAACTAACGCGTCGCAGGGCTTTGTTATCACAACACCACACGGTTAAATGTCCTAAGCAATCTTTTTTTAAGGAAAACAAGTCTTTAGAAACAGAGGTGACCCCAGAAGCGATAAGTGAAGAGGTGCACCTGAAAGTCTGTTATCAGCTATTTGTGCCTGGCTCTGCCTCAGATTTCTCATTTCGATGTGACGGCAGCTGAAAATTGGATAGATACTGACTTCACCTCAAACAAGACTTTCTCTTTTTGTCTTCAAGGGCAACTTAAGTGCTTTACCCTCTGAGGTCGGAAAGAATCGCAGGATGCTGGAAAAGGAGTGTTCTGGAGCGGGAACCACAGTGCTGCTCTGCAGTACGTTTTGATAATTAAACTCCACGGCAAAGGAAGTGGGAGGGAGGCTGGGAAAGCACAAGTTTGTTCTTAACATCAGGTGTTAACTATATTTTCCTTTCAAACAAAAAGCAGGTTTAATTTCCAGCACCACTGACTGTTTCCAGGCCATGTTCTGTCACCAGCACTGCCTCCAGCCTAGGTCCCACATACATTCCAGAGGAACCCAGCTCAGTGAGATGCTGGTGGGACTGGCTCTGGCACAACTGAGGGCTCATCCTTGGGAGACACATGCTAGGAAATGGAAGGGAGGAAGAGGCAAAGGGCAGAGGGTCACTGGGATCTCAACCTGAGAGCCAATTCCTCAATCCACAGCAGCACAACTCATCAGGAACGAGCCAGAGCCCATTCCCTCCCCAGCACAGAGAGTGAGGGTGGAGAAGGGACCATCAGGATGCTGGGACAAGGGGACATGACTCGTTCCACAGGAAGGAGGCTCTGAGGGAGGATCCAAAGGAGACACAGTCAGAGAAGTGACAAAGCTCCTAACAAGGCAAAGGGCTGCTAGGAATGAGATGTACCCAATGGCCGAGACATAACCAGACTGACTGAGTCCCAGAGTGGTGATCCCATTCCCAGGAGAAATCCTTGAAGCTGGTGTGCTGTGACACACATTTTTATCAGCTTCATCAAAAATGGACAAAGGCATGAATACTCCTCTGTCAGCTACAACAGAACTCAGTGATGTGGCCAATGACAAGATGACAATGACCCTCAGTACTGGTGTGCCGTGGCCCTGCACATACTGGTGTATCCCTACTGGTTCCAGCAGGTCCAGCATGTGCCAGAGCCAGCTGCACGTGAGCAAACGGATCCTTTTCACACACAGGCCTGCAGGAACGCAGAAATTTGGCAAACCCAACTGTCATGCCAAGTCAGCCAGACAACAGTGAATCCAGCAGAGCTCTGAATTAACAGTTTAATTCTTTAGGAAACAGTGCAGTAAATACTTCATAGAGTTCCCAAACACAAGCATCTTTTACTTGGACTCACATAAGCAGTATGATAATTTGGGTTAAATCACACAGACACCTACACACATTCATCTTCTTTATGTCTGCTTTACAGGCCATTTGCACATGAGCAGAGTCTCCAGAACCAATCCTCAGCCTGCTCACATTTTTCTCCCTGAAGTGCTGAGCTTCGACTTTTCTAGGACAACCGGTTTCCTTATTTTCTGACTGTTCTTGGTGTTTCCAGGATCCCCTCACTGTGACCACGAGCCTTTCCCTCCCTGTCTGCTCCTGCTGGCATCCTGCACTCAGAGCCCAGCACCAGGGACAGTCAGCACCATCAGTCCCTGCCAGAAGGTTCCGTTCGCCCAAGACACCAGGAGAAGTGACAACCAAAACCATCAAATGAAGTTCAATCTGACAGAAGGAGATGGAAGGAGAGACCAGGCAGAGCTGGAAAAGCTGTGATTCTGCTCAGACTGTTGCATCCCTTGGAAGTGAGTGCAAGTGACAACCTGAGCAGCCTTTGGATATTTCCGAGCCTGGAGAGCTCTTCCAACACCAAACACCCGCATTTTACCTTAATACTGAGCAGGTTACATCACAGAGACTTCCCAGCAGCCAGTGACAACTAATCTACTGAAATCTTTTCTCGCCCATCTCAGCTCAAGCTCTGTAGCACAAGTGCAGATTCTGAATCAACACATGCCTTCAGTCAATGTTTTTGTCTGTTTTTTCCTATAAACACCCATCAAATACAATGTGCGAAACGCAGATGTGCTGAGTGGGAAAGCTGAGTCCTACAGAGTCATCCTGTGCCAGCAGAACTGATGAAACCTTCCCGGGAGCACAGCTGGGGAGCAGTGCCATTACAGATGTGCTCTGCTGCAGGCTCCCAGCGCTTCATGGTCAGAGAAGCCCCACCAAAGCTGAACCACCAAAGCCAGCCCCCCCTAAAGCCCTGGGCTGGCTCCAACCAAGTACACACTGCAATTCTTCTGCCTGGATCTAGGACTGTGAGTGGGAACTGTGTCTGAATCCAGCAGCTGGAGGGAGACAGTCCTACCTGGAGCACTCTGGTGCTGCCGGAGAGCACGTGGCTGCCACAGGAAACTGGGGGTGAAGTGTGCGTGGAGACCACAGCTGGCCTGGGATGGACAGATACCCACATATCCTGCCCAGAGGACACCCCCAGCGTGCCTGGCAGGAGCCTCTGCGTTCCCCAGGAGACCTCAGCTCTCTGAAAGCCAAAGCACCAGCAGGGATAAAACCTCGCTCAGCACGTTACCTGAGCAGAGCGCGCAGGAGGGAAAACAAAGCACCACAGGACCCGACCCTGCAGCACTGGCCCAAATTCCCTCTCTTCCAAGAGAGCAGCTCCCTCTCTGCCAGTAACGTGCCCCTCCCCAGAAGCCCCCAAGCCCTCTCCCCCTGCAGCACCTGGGGCACTGTCTGCGTTCACAGTGCAGAAAAGCTCTGAGCGACACTCCAGGATATTGCAGGAATGTTTCCCAAACGAATGCTGAGCTTGAGAGACTTAGCCCAGCTCCACCATTTCCCATAAGACCTGTTTCAAACCAGACAAAAGCCCCCCTAGTCCCACTTCCCTTTATAATGAGTTGTCTATTTTTTCCAATACTTCGGTGGGAATTTTTTCTCTTTAATACCAACAGCTGACACATTACAAGTAAAAAGAAGAGTTCACAAAATAAACTTCAGTGCATTAATTATTGAGGGATATAATCCAAATTTATTTAATGAATTAATAATAAGTCATAGGGGTATTTTAATAATGAAATACTTCTAGTTGTGTTTCAATAATTATGGCTGGCTTTCATAATTACACTGCTGCAGTGAAAATAAAATCAAAATCAATTAGGTGGTAGCAACTCTGTCCCAGGAGTGCCCTGTGCAACTCTATCTAGATCAGGTTTAAAGGGACACAAAAAAAATCAATGTTGGTTTAAATTTTCAGTGTGCAACTAGTTCTCAGCTTTGCTGTTGGAAAACAGTCAGGGCTTCCCTGCGTACAGTTGCATCAGGAGACAAGGAGTAGCTCTCCTTAGAAGAATCTGGGAGCAGAGCTCTCAAAAACAACTTCCTTTCAAAGAAAACCTACAGCTTCTTATAGTCGTTGATTCCAGGAGCTGAAATTCTGGTGGGGTTGTCACCCTCCAGCTCTGTTGAGTCCCAAGAGCCCAGGTCACAGGAGGGAGGAGCTGAAGAGACCAGGGACGCTTGTTCCCCACTCTAGTTGTGTTTGTTTAGAGATAACATGCCCAGAGAATTTTTCCAGAAAGACAGACAAAATGTTTGTACTTCCCTCCCATCCTGGGGAACCTTTACCCCACCCTCCAGCTCAGCTGAACTCGGAAAGCAGCTGGGTTTCTTTAACCTTTTTCATCTCAAGAAAGAGTGTTTGGAACTGCAAAGCACTCCCTATTCAGCTTTTTGAGTCGAGTTGTCACTTCCAGCAGCTGGGATCCCTCCCAGCGGCTGCGGAGCCCTGCAGCTGGGCGGGCGGGAAGGCACAGCCTTCGCTGTGGAGCTCCAGAGAAACCTCCTGCTTCTCCCAGCATCTGGCTCTCCATCTCAGCAGGCGGCTGGGACCCCCAGCCCTCCCTTGGGGTAGATGACACCCATGTCCCCATAACACCAGGCCGGCCACTTTCCAAGGCATGCAGTGGGTCCTGCCCTAGTGATCCCCAGCTGTGGGATGGAGGCTGGGCTCCAACACCAGCTTGTCCCAGCACAGCTGGAACCCTGGGCTATGCCAGTGGAGACAGTGCTGAGTCCTTGAGCAGCACCACTACCCTCAGGACTTGGGCACAGACAGAGCAAACCAAGGGAGTTGAAGAGGTGACCAGGAAAGGGCCGAGCACCCAGCTGCTTGCATTTCAGCGGGATTTCTGAGTGGCCAGGCTCAGGTGAGCCTCTCCTGCCTAGTGCAGTTGACTTATCCTTGATGCAGGATGAGTTGAGCTTTGTGTTCCCTCACTGAAGAGCTGCCTGCTCTGCGCCTGCCTCCCCCTCCCAGCAGGCTGAGGGTGCAGCATCCGACCCTTCTCCCTTGGCAGCAGCCAGTCCTGTTCACAGTTCTCACATCTTTGAACATCTGGCTGCTCGCCAATGAGGGCCTTGGGAAAACATCCCCTTCCCCAAAACATGTCACAGCCAGGACTCTCCAGGCAGTGGTTTCATCATGTGTCACATAGGAACAACCCAGAAGCAGAAGAGTAACAGAGCCTTGCCCAAACCAGAAAGGGACAGAGGTTTTCGGCATCAAAGATTAAGAGCCTTAAAATAGAAAAGGGAAAATTCAAGTACAGAATTAAGGGCAAAGTATTCACAAGCAAGAGGTCAATCAGACAATATTTATCCAGAGAGATGTCGTCACCAGAGGCTTGAGCACAAATGAGATGTGACACTTGGAGAAAGAGGGATGAGGGGCTCCAGCGCTGGTGTGAAAAACAGGTCTGTGCCTGAGGAAATGTGCAGCAGCACCAGGGACGCTGTGGGTGCTGCTCCCTGACACCCAAAGCATTCCTGCTCTGCTCCAGCAGCACTGCAGCTTCAGCTCCCAAAAGCTGCAAATGCAACTTCACTGGAAATAATTATTGGCACCTTGGTATTTGTGTTCTGTGCAATTGAAGGAGAGACCAGCGTTACCTGTGAGCTAATGGCTGGCGTGTAATTGTGCATCCAGTATGCAAATTCCCATCACATGCAGAAGCACCACAGCTCTGTGCCTTGGTGCCACAGCAACACTGCTGGGAGAGCCCATGTTTTGGATCATAGATGGGGTATAACACTCTGTGCTTAATGGCAGGGATCATTCCGGGGCAAATGCCCATAATTCTGTCCTCCAAGCAGCAGCACGAGTCACCCCTGTTCTTCAGCAATGCTGGCAGCACAGAGCTCCTGTCAGCAGAAGGATTGACTGTAATCCTGGGAGAAAATGCATAAGAAGTCAACCCAAACCAGCTTACACGCAGGGCTTTGCCATCGCTTCTGCAATTACACTCAGAGGATCTAAAATATTCACACCAAAGAACTTGCATATTTTGCAAAAAAACAGTGGCTAGTTAAGTAAAAATGGGCTCTGATTTCTGAGTTTATATTTGTTACCTACAGAACAGTCCCTCAGATTACATTCCAGCATATTTGTTATTCCTTCCCCATGTTCTGCTTTGCGCTGCTACTCAAACCATGTGGACTATCCTCCAAATTACTCAGTGCTCCTTCCAGTTCCTTAATTAACTCCACGTCCCATAAGAAGATCCAATGTAGGGACACATCACACAAACACTCTACAGCTGCACATTCACACATGCTCATCCAGCCAATAAGACACTGCTGTAAGAAGAAATCTCGGGTGTGAAGGCTCCTGCTCCAAACCAAACCCGAGGATGTTCAGTCCCTGGAGTCAGCCCAGAAAATGGGAAATAACTCTGCCTGTGCAGTAGCAGCACTGGCCATCCTAGGGAGCTCCCACAGGCCCAGGGATTGGGAAGCAAGGGAAACACAGTGCAGCCCTCAACTCCCCCAAACTCACCCAGCTGCAGAAGGACAGGCGGAGGAAGCTCCCAGTCATCATTTTTTGTATGGGACAACATTGCTCCTCAATATACAAATTGCTTCTCTGTGAGTGCAGTCTGCATGGGAAGAAGAATTCTGGTTGGATGTAGGGAGCAGTCCTTCACAGAGAGGGTAGTCCAGTGTTGGAGCAAGGGTCATGGACTCTCCATCCCAGAAAATATTCACAATTCACCTGGAAAAGGCCTGGGACAACCTGCTCTAGCTGTGAAGTCAGATCTGACTTCAAAGACAACCCTTCTTTGAGCAGGAGGATGCACTGTACCTGGGATACAGGATGCCACCTGCAAGCAAGCACCCTCTATGGGTGGTGGGTCCTCCAAAGGCACTGGCCCTGCTCCTCCATCACCATCACTCGGGAAGGGGTCCATGTACAGATAATTGATGTGTTTTTAACTTGCAAATGTGACACAAACTTCCCTCAGGAACATCTAATTCACATTTTAAGTAACAAAAGGGCTCAAATCCCTTTCTTGCCTATTTAGTCATGCTGCATTTGGTAGAAGCGAGATGAAATGCTCAGCTCAGGGAAGATCAGAGAGAAATTGTATGATTTCCACATTATAGGATAATTCCACGGCTGACTTACCCAAATGTGCAAGATGAGACGCCACACTCAGACAACGCTCACCATGCTGAGCTGAACTCTGGGTCTCAGAGTCAAAGGAGAAGGGAGCAAGCAGGGGGAGAAGGATTAAAAGGAGAACAACAGATGGGGTCTTGGAGCATCAGGGCACAAAAGAGAACAGGGGAAAGCGCCAGATGCAGCAGCCTGGCTGCAGCACCAGCAGAGAGAAATGCTTCAGAGGTATGGGAGGGACCTGGCCAGGTCTCGACCCCTCCGAGGTGAGCTCACACCTATGGAGTGCCCTCATATCCCTGCACCCACACCAGCTCTGCTCCCCTCCACCCACAGCTCCTGGCAGGGGGTCCCTGGCTTTGAGCATCACCCTCTGTGCAGGCAGGGGCTGGCAGAGGGAGGCAGCACAGCAGCAGTCCCCTGGCAGCCACATCTTTGTATCTCAGGTTATTTATTTTTAAGCATCTGGGCCTCTGCACTGAGGTAGGTGCTGTCACTGCCCCAGTCACAACCTCCTAACCAGTCACTCAAGGGCTTTACTTGCTTTATGAGGTCTGGACACTGCACTTCCTTCCCACCCCATTCCTTTTCTTTTGTTGATCAAACCATGTTTTATCTTGGAGCGGAGCATCTTTCCAGAACAGAAGGCTCAAATGCTTCATCTTGACGAAGCTGAAACCAAGCCTTTGTTTTGCCAAAAATACCCCTTTCACTTTTCGTTTTGTCCCACTAGTCACCAGATTAAATCCACATTAACAAATATTGTCACTCATCCCAGAAGTACATCTTTTGGAAAGCAAAGTGTTTGTTACAAAAACATTTTCTGGCTCTCCCAGTCCACTACAGGCACATGGGGAGGGAGCAGGAGCCTTTCCCAGCCCTTGGCTCACCCTGAGCACAGCTCTGCCTGGTCCACTCAGGCAAGGGCAGCCCCAATGAACTCTCCCTGCTCTCCCCATCTCTCAGCATCCCCACAACATTGCTATTTATCACACCACTGTAAATTGGTGGGTGTATATTTGTTCCAGCTGTGCTCCCATGGCTCCCACAGCCCCCATCTGCCAGACCTGCTGCCCCAGCCCAAGGCAGCCCCAGCCCGAGGCTGATGTCCAGCCCAGCCCTTCAGGAAGCACTCTGCACCTATGAAGACCCCTGGCTGTGCACATGCAGAGACCACAGGGAGAGGGTTTGGTCCCATGAAAAAGCAGCCCATGGGGCTCCTGGCCAGGACCGGTGTCCCTGCCACTGGCCATCTGCCTCCAGAGCCTCCACACAAGGGACACTCGGAGCCACTTATCTTGCAGCCTAGTGCAATTTAATTATCAACTTGGAAGCTCTCCAGCAAAGCATAAAAAGTCAACCCATTGCAGTTGTTTAGGTATATCATTGCCCTGCTAATTGACTTTGATGGCAATTTCAAGAGGACTTTACAATATTTTCCTTTAAGTGCTGTTACGTTTAAGTCTTCCTCATTCTGTGTGTTGCTGACGCAAGAGGAGGGGTGGGAGGGAGACCTCCCTTCATCCTCAGACTTGGAGTGGTGGATAATATCCAGGGAGATGAGTCCTTACTGAGCCATGTCTTTCTCTCTGAGACCCAACTGCCGTTTGAGAAGCGCTGCTCTGGGCACTGGCTCCTGCTGAACTACAGTAACCAGCCCGTTTGTGTCTGTGCACAGGGATTTCCACCTGTGCCAGACACCGAGACCAGCCTCAATCATGTCATTGAGCCAGAGGATGGGACAAACAGCTCACACCAATGTCCTTCCTCACCCCAAATCATTTCACCTCCAGGGAAAATCCACCCTGCCATGGCATTCAGCTCCAAGTCAAAAACCCCAGCTGTAACCAGAGAGCCCAGATCCCTATCTCCACTAGCCAAGGGAAGCAGAAACATAAAGGGTGCTTTGTGGGGGTGGCACAGTTCCCACCGAGCCAACACTGCTGGGCTGCACCACACAGCACCTGTGGGGTTGGCTCTCAGTGAGGAGCATCCCTGGGGAAAGGGATGGAGGGGTTCTGGAAAGCGAGTCTGTGACAGAGTCTGTGAAAATCCTTCATTCTGTTGTTGTTGTTTAAACTCTTGAAGATGCAATCAGGTTAAAAGAATAAACAGAATCACTGAATTTGTGCACAAACCCCTCTGGCCCACTGCTGAACCCCCAGGAGTCACTCGGGCTCAGCTGCAAAGAGTTTCATTGGCCAAAAGTCTCAGCAGCCACTAAGGTGCCAGTGAGGCCAGTGAGACCAACTAACAAGGAGAGGGAGAATGGTGTCATTGAGATCCCCACAAGCAGAAACTACACTTAAACAGGCTCCACTCAGAGAAGTCTGTGCTTTGCTTCAGGGCAGGTTCCCTCTCTGGTCCCCAGAAGCCTGATCTCATCTCGGGCTTTATCCCTGTTTCACCCTTCAGAGGTTCCTCTGTAAATCCAACAGCCTCCTGTGAATTCAGGCAACAACAGAGAAAAGTGAAGTTTAGAACCAACACCAAGTCCTTCTGGAGGGAAGTTTCCTCTATGGTGAGGTGAGGGCTGGCACACACTGCTCAGCCCTCACGGGTTGCCCACGCCCTGGATGGAGCGGGGCTGGCAACAAGCAGCTGCAGCCACTGATACAGGTCCAGCCTTTGCTGTTCAGTCCCTCACGCTGATTCTGTTTTCCAGTTAAATACAGTGAAGTTTTGGATCTCCCCAGCTATCAGCATTGGTCCTGGCTTCGCACTGCTCACCCAGGGCACTGACAACCTCACCCGCCTGCCAGGCGCCCGCAGAGAAGCCAGGAGCATCCCCTGCCCAGGCAACAGCTGGTGCCCCATCCCTGCCCATCCTTGTCTGCTGGGCCTGGGAACAGCGCCAAGCTGATGATATCCACCGTGACGTCTGCTCTCCATCCACACCAGCTCCCAGACATGGGGGGAAGAGACACTTTTCTTTTCACATCAGGAGCGATGGCAGCGGCACACGTAATCCGCGCTGGCACCAGATTCTCCATTTCGTGTTTGAATGATGCTGCCACAAACATTTATTGTCAGAAAAGAGGTTATTCAAACACAAGCAATTAGGCAACTATATTAGCATATTTTTCATTGTAATATTACAACAAAGGGTATATTCCTCCCAGTGAATGTATTTATAGGCTTTCGGAGCTAATATTTGTTTAAATGATTAATATGTTTTTCAAATACATGTGACAAGTGTGGCAGAAATATTTTTATCTCTGCAAACAATGTTCTGAAAGGCAAGTGCTCAGAGTCTCCGGGAGGGCTGTTTTCCAGGTTTAACAGAATTTTTCAAGATATACAAGTTACTTTTTTATCATCATGAATTCCAGGAGAAGGCCTTTCCGCAAGGGATGTTTAGAAACAAGCTGAGGCTGTGAGGCCTCCACCCCAGCCAGTACCTTCCTGTACAGTACCTTTCCAAAGAGTCCCCAGATTCTCCCCGCAGTCAGGTCACCATCTCCATCCAAAGCGTGCCCCATGCTCTAACTGAGAAAATCCCAAAGGGTGGATGGTTGAATCCCAGGCTCACAGCAGAAGGTGTGTCAGCTTTTTAAGCAACATTTTCCTTTACTGAGCACCTTCACACAAAGGGATGTGGGATTTTAATCACAATTCTCATGTGTGAGTGTCAGGAGTCAAATTCCCACAGTTTCACATTCCCTTCTCTGGCCACTCCTGTGGACAAGCACATGTCTCAAGCCTGAGCAACCTGAGAACTCCCTCGCTCTGGCTTTTCTTGAAAAACAAGCAAAAGCACAGAGAAAAGTAAATTCAAAAAGGTTAACACTGGTATGTCTGGAGCTGAGAGCTCTGGTTGGAGGGAGCAGAGCTGGGGGGATGATGCCAAGTCCCTCGACCAGACACTGTCAGGAACCCCCTCACTGCCCTGCCTGGAGGCGTGAGCAAGTCCCCTCCACCCAAACCACCTCTGCAGCTGAGGTCTCCCCCTAATTAGCTTCTGTTAAAATCAGTCAGACCCTGCTCTCAGGGTTTGGGTGAGAAGGGGCAGGACTGGGACAGGGCACCATAAAGTGCTACTGTTCATTTAATACCCAGCACAGAAGTGTGGAGCAGTTGTGAATAAGCCTCCGAACTCCAGCAAGTCCCAGAGCAGGTCCCTGATGATGCTGTTGGATAGACTCACCTGTCTGCCACATCACCTCCATCCTGCTGGGCTGAAGCCCGCTGTTTTTGGGGATGGGATGGCTATGGCAGACCCAGGTGGGACAGCAGCCTCACGTACCTGCAGTGGCCTTTCAGATATTAAAAGCCACAGGGTTTTCCCCTCTGACAGCCCTCGTGTCCTCAGCAGCTTTCTGGAGCTGGAGGAAGAAAGTGACATTAACAGAGGAGTATGAGATGTCTGTGATCAATGCCACAACTCAAATCTCAGCCTGGGTTTTTCTGCCAATTTGAGTCTTCTCCCTCCTTCCCTTTTAAACGACAACTGAGCCATTATTTACATTGTACTCGGCTGCGCGAGGAAGTGGAGTCTGAAGAGGAATACATTAACACCACCTGTGGGACCGAAATAGCCATCATCTGCAGGGGAAGCGGCTGCGGGCTCCAGCCTCATATCTCTGGGAACGGCGAACGGAAGCTGCCATGGGCTCAGAGCCGGGTCTTGCACCCAGGGATGAACTGCTGCAGGGAGGAGGAGCCAGAGCAGCTCTCCAGTGGCAAACCCTGAGGCCAGGGTGCCCCAGACCAGACCCCAGAGTGATGTGCTCTGTCCCACACTCAAGCCAAACCCTGACATTTTCTCTGCTCTGAACCACAGCTTTAACCCACAGGACTCCAGCTTGGACCCTACCAGGTCCTCCTGACACCCCAGGCCAGGGTAGCTCTGGCAGGTCCAGCCAGGTCTGACCTCCAATGCTATGAAGCCTCTTGGTCCCAGCAGCTTCCCAATCTCTGCACCGAGGGCTTACACAGAACTCAGCAGCACTGGTGGCACGGGGGGCACTGCTCCGTCCTTTCCAGAACTGCTCTACAGGTCTCAGCCCACAGCTGGTGGTGCTGGCGTCTCTGCTATTTAGGGAGGAGATCAAAGAACCTTCCAGCCAGTGTCCTTCTCATAGCAACCTTTGAGACTCCCTTGAGCCACCATGATAGTCAGAAATCCCCTGGCTTGGCCAGCTCCCAGGAGGACACAGCTCTGGCAGAGCTATTCATCCTTCTGCAGAGAAAAGGAATCTCTTGGCAGCAGCAAGCTGAGACATGAAGTGGTGGCTGCCCCATCCCTGGAAGTGTTCAAGGCCAGGTTGGACAGGGCTTGGAACAACCTGGTTGGTCTAGTGGAAGGTGTCCCTGCCTGTGGCAGGGAATGGAATGAGATGAACTTTAAGGTCCCTTCCAACCCAAACCAGTCTGGGATTCTATATCACCACTAGCAAGTAGCTCCTGTTCATGCCTGAGCCCACTCTCAGCACTCACCCCTTCCAGCCCTCCCTAGCCTCCCAGAGCAACCAGAGCTCCCCTTGCAAAAACCAACTGCAAACCTTGGTGAAATCTAGACAGCAACTGACACCTTGCAGCCACACTGGAAATGTGGGTTTCCACCATGGCTGCCATTGTAGCAAGAGGAAACTCACAGACAAATCCATGACCCTAGATTCTTTTGAAAATTCTCCAAACAGAGCCTTAGAAATGCATGGCTTTACTCAAGATCACCCTGTTTGTGTTGGTATGAGGCCAAAATCCATGAAAAATAGCATGCATGCCAAAAAAAATCAATTTTATATAATAAATACAGATCATTTGGATGTTTCTTGCCAAAAACAATGCAAACATATACATCCTTCATGATTCTTATCAGAGTGCAGCTGAATCTTTAATACACTCCACTAACAGGCTACTAAAAGGCAAGAACACGCTGTTCAATAGTTAAAGTTTTCTTATTTCCATCCTCTGCAATGGCTTTTAATGGTCAAAACTGTGAAATTCAGGTTAATGCAAAAATTAATAAACCTAAACCCAAAGATTCTTCTAAGTAAACCCCTATTTTTAAAAAAGAAACACATGAGTTGGAGAAAAAAAAAATATTTGACAGTGCTAGAAATGCTTTTTTTTGCTGCAAAAATGTTCACCAAGAAGTAGCTGCTCTGAGCTCCACATTCCCAACAATCTCTTGTGTTTAAGGTCCACGAGCATGTCAGGGCACTCAGCAGCATCCAACACCGTTTTCTGGAACACAAACATGTTGCTGCAAATAGTTTAAATTCTCCATTACAGCCTAGGTGGAATAAATAAAATATTCCATCTGCCTAATGTGACATGCAGATCAGACCCCTGTGGGCAATCCTGGAGTTTGCAAAGGTGCATATGGGATGCTCCAGCAAATTTAATAAATGTAAAGGAGGTTGTTTTATTTTTTAAAATAACCTTTATGTTATCCTTGCTGTAAATTATGTAAGAGGATGCTATCGGAAATGTGACACACATGCTGCACACGCTCACAGGGGAAAGGCAGTGCTCAGCCTGGCAGTGTCTTGCCAGGCACTGCCGAGAGCCTGGGCTGTGGCATGAGCAGGATGGGGGCAGCAGGGGTAGGATGAGGGCAGCAGGAATGGAAGGGGGCAGCAGGAGCAGGATGGGATAGCAGGAGCAGGATGGGATAGCAGGCATGAGATAGAGGCAGCAGAAGCAGGATGGATGCTCTGGGTGGACAGCATGGGCTGTAAATCCCCACCTGTCTGTGAGCAGACACTTTGTTTGCAGTACAAAACAACCATTCCCTTCCACAGCCAACGTTTGTGGCAGGGGTACAGCCCCCAGAGATGGCCAAGCTGCCCACTAAGGCCCTCTGGAAGCTGGAGCAATTCCTGTTTATAGCTTTCCTTCAGTGAAACCTCCCTGGGGTTGCCATTCACACTGAACACTGGCCATGCCAACACAACGCTCCCTTCCTCTCTGGAGGTGGCTGATCCCTGATCCCAGGCTGCTCACGCTCTCACTGTCACTGGAACTTCATGCACAGATAGAGACTGTGGCACATGGACCCCACACCGCTGTCCCCCCACTGCTGTCTCCCCCGACACTGTCGCACATCACCGTCCCCCACCACTGATCAATGGGCAGCTCCTCCTGTGCAAGTGGAGCAGGAAAAGCTGCTTGAACCCAGCTCTGGGGAATTTGAGGGGTTTCTTCCTCCTTTTTTAAAGCATCACCAATGGTGGAGAGGCTGCATTTCACAGTAAAGTTTGCAGGAACTATCAGGGAGCGCAGAACTGCTGGTGGTGCTGCCTAATGAAGTGTGTTTGAAATATTGAAGTATATGATAAACCATTATGTAAATTAAATTCATTGATAGCTCTGCTATGAAATCGCTCTGGTAGCAGAATAGTAGATAAACATGGAGCTTAGAAGGTGTCATTTATTCATCTTTAAAATGGTTCCAAGTTTCTAGTGATTCATTATCATTCAGTAGAAAACAAAGAGAACATTTGTTTCACAACCAAACTCAAAGACAGGCTCTGGGATTCTGTGAATGCCCATGCCAGGCTGAGGTGTTTCAGGTGCTTAGTCTCTTCCAAACCAGATCCTTTCCCTCTACAGGTCCTGCTTTTGCCAATTGCAAGGGAAAATTCACGCCAGGACTGAGTGAGCCCAGGAGGGACTCAAGGAGGAGTGTGAGAAGAGGATAAAGAGCAAAACTGAGGGTTCCTGATGCTTCCCAATGATGGAAATGGCATTTGCTGTGCTCCCTCTTCCATCACTCAATGCTTCACAGCCTTCCTAGCAGAGACTGTGCAGACTCAGGGCTGGTCGGCTTCTTGCCTTGAGTACAGGTCCATGGGGAAGGCTAGCTCGGCCCGTTCCAATGTGGCCATGGCAGTTTGTACATCCATCACCTCAGGCACTACCTGAATTACAGGTAAAGGTGTTTCTGCAGGGCTCTGCTGCAGAGCAACGCCTTGGGGCACGCAGCAGGACGTCCCACCAGGGACCCTGGGGAGAACTGCTGGGGCCACAAGCAGGACATCACAACCATGACCATTCCCATGACACCACCAGCCAGCATGGGCACAGCTGCCCCCCTGCCCACAGGAGCAGGGTAGAAAAGGTGTCCCCGTGGCACAGGGTGGGAGCGGGGGCATGAGGGGTTAATGCTCCTGCAGCCGCCAGCCAAGCGTGCTGGGAAGGAGACAACCCACTGCTCTGAAACTAATTTTACAGCTTAACTCCTATCAAATATCCTGGGCCCCCCTCAAAAACCCTCTTTGAGAGGAGTGCTCCTAACCCGTTGGAAAACCCGTGGTGTGTTTTGATTGGCAAGGTTTCTTCCAGACGGTGGGAGTTATAAATGAACATCTCAGCAGGGCCTGGAAAAGTCCGGCTCATTCTGCCAGCCCGAGACGGCGCGAGTGCCTCTCCGCGGGGTCAGTCCCTCGCTGGAGCCCCTCCATCCCATTACATAAGCCCCAAACAGGACATTACTGCATGTGTGTGAACAACTCGTGTTACAGGAACAGCAACTCCTATTCACCAGGAAAATTGCCGTAGCTCTCAAAAGGCCCCTTTTCTTGCAGCCTTTTGGCCTGAGGAGCCAAGGGAGCTGCCATTTGCATGGGCAGGGACAAAGTATGGCTCATGCCCCTGTGCCCGTCGCTCCTTGCTGGAAACTTCGTGCAGGAGTGGAGCTGCAGGGGGCGGATCGAGGGGGTCCAGCCTGACCACACGGCCCCTGCCTGTGGCTGTCCTACCCTGGGCTGCACAGCCTGGTATGAGCCCCAGGAGCGGCCAGCCCCTCCACCAGGAGTGATATCAGGGCTGTGTGCCAATCTGTGCCACTCCTCTGTGCCAGTCGCACAGCCTCGTGGGGCAGCCAGCCCACCCAGCCCACAGTGGGTCACTCCCAAGGACCATCCCCACGCTGACATCCAGCTGCCAGTCAGATTTGCAGGGTGAGCACTGGAGGTGGGGGCTGTGCTGGGCACTGGGTGACCTGTGATGGATGGGGACCCAGCTCAGTGCTGTGTGTCCACCAGCTATCCCAGAATGACTTGCCCCCTCCACCAGTGCCATGCCTCCCACAGCCTGGGGAAGACCAGTGGGAGCAGGGACACAGGCTCCTCGCTTCTACCAGGACCAGGTGCCCTGGCTCACAGGGGCGGGCACCTGGCCCCCAGGGTGGGCAGGGACACTGCGATGGGTCTGCACTGCTGCTGTGGACCGAGGATGCAGCACAGTACCATGAAACACCCTCAGTCCCATCCCCTGTGTCCCTGACAAAGCCAGGTGTTGGCCAGCTGCCCCTGCCCGCTCTGCCCTGGCCAGTCCTGCTGTGCTGGCACTTGCCAGAGCTCTGCTGCTGTACAGTGTGAGCAGGGCAGGTCTGGTGACAGATTGCAGCCACACGTCACCAAACACCACTGCTCTGTGATGTGTTATTGCACTACATCACCTGCATGACAGGCAGCAGGACCACGGACCCAGCAGGTACCCTTTATCGGGCATTTGATTCTCCAGGTCTCAACTTTTCTCCTCTCCCCAGAAAATAAAGGTTGTGTTTACAGTGCATGGGCTGGGAGGTTCCCAGGTCACTCTGTCAATGGGCAGCCACCTTTCCTACAGGAGCACCAGCCCCTCTGCACGATGAGCAGGTCAGATCATCCCTCTGGCTGTGACCTCTCCCCACAATTTAAAAGTCAGCACTGATTTATCGATCCTGCTTTCCTTTCCTTCCACAGAAGACAGAAGTATGCCTTAAAGACACCATTTCTGTTGTAAGACAAGTTTTCCCCAAGTCCCACACCTACAGCTGATCCTGTCCTGCATCATCCCACGCCACTTTCCATGTGCAGTGTGTACCTGACAGCTTGGCATCCGTGGGGCTGGACTCAACTGGCCCCTGAGCAGGTGATTCTGCACACCCTGCAAAGCAGAGGCAATAAAAAACCATTCATCTGTACAGAGTTATTCTCAGCTGCTGCAGCCACTTCTGACATCATCCCTGGGACCACTTCAGCTCCCCAAGAGCTTTCCCTGCAGCCCCCCTCAGGGTCACTGCTCCCCACCAGCCCCAGTGTGACCATGTACCACAGCACAAATCCCTCTGAGGTAAAACAATTCTGAGGCTTCAGGGCACACAGGGTGAATCTGCAGCTGCTTTAGAGGGGAGCTGAAAATATATCACTCCACCTGGATTTCAGGTTGAATTCAGGGTGAATGGTTCACTGTGAAGGGTCCCTGGCTCCTGGTGTCAGGGCACAGCAAATAGGAAGGGCTGGTGCCACAAAGTAACAATTCAATTACTTGCTGGGGATGCTGGGGAGAGCTCTGCTCATTCTAATGCTATGGAGTAACTCATTTCATGCTGGAATTGCAAAGCACTCACTAGTCCCACACACACACGGCCCCTGGAGAGCCTTTTCCAATTAATAATCATTAACATTCACTGCTTCAATAAGTAAAATGATTTCTGCATCTTCAAAGAGGGCTGGCTCCTCTTGCAAGCCAGGCAGCGTGCACCAGGCACTGGCACTACAGCAGCCGTGCGAGTCCGCAGTGAGAAATTTTGGCCAAGCAGATTATTGTACTGTGAATATCTGGCTTTGGGAAGGATCCTCATGAGCAGTGGCAGGTTTGGAAACTGCACTGTCGCTGGTAAGAGGATTTGGTGCTCAATATTTTTACCCACAATTAGCTTGCCTTTGTAACACACAGCAGAAACTGAGGACTGGCACAGGAACCATCTCTGTGTGTTTACTTTGTGGGAAAATTTTATCATGCATCTGTTGGCATCCAGATTTTAAAAGTTCATCCAGTGTTAATCATGTGGCCATTTATATTTGTGTGTGACCTGTTGTTCATCTGCTGTTGGCACTCAGATATCAAATTGCACTTCTAACTTTAGGCAGTGGAGTTTGACAGGTGTATTTTTGCAAATGAATTTTTGTCCTGTTTTTTGGAGGGTGGGAGGGTCACACATGTACACCCTCAAAGCCCAGTGCTCAGCCGACCCCAGGGACGCACCTTGGGTATCTCTGGCAAAGCCAGCCTGGGTTTGATTTGAATCTGGGGTAGATTCATGGAGATCTGGAGAAAACGGAGAGCCCGAGGCACCACCAGCTTCCTGTGGGGCTTATCTGCAATGACCTTCTCAAAGACCCCACGTCTTGCTGTTCCTCTCCTGCTGAATGGATGTCCTGTGGCCTCAGCTGCCTATGGAACCAGGCAGTCAGGGTGTCTCAGGTGAGGTGCTTGGCTGGGTGGAACAGAGCAGGGCCACCAGCAGCCCCTCCATCAACCCCAGACCCAGAACACCAGCTGTGACCTTGCCACAGCCTTTCCAAAACACAACTTGCCCCTGTCTCTTCAGTAAATAAGCTTTTTCCCACACTGGAATCGATTTTCTCTTTGAAGCTGCAAAGAAATTTGGTATAATCTGAGTGCCTTGTCCTGGCCTGTCAGCCCAGGAGCGGTGCCAGCCTGGGGCCGGGGGGCCAACGGGGATCTCATGCTCCATGCTCACATCAGGGCTGCAGGAACAAGGGACACAGCAACAAAGAGCTTGTGAGGTCAGGCTTGGTGCCAGCGGGCTGGGCTGTGGGGCTCAGGGCAGGGGATGCCTCCCAGCACGCTTTGTCCATGAGCAGCGCTCATGCCAAGCACCACGGCGAGCTGGGAATAGGTCATTCACGCTTGAGCTGAAATCCCAGTCGCATTATATCACTTACAGCTAATTAGCAGGCTCCAGGCACAATGCAGCAAGACACTGTTTCTTGCAGAAATGGATAACTGAGGACAGCCCTGAGCACAGCGTTCACTGAGTTGTGAGGCAGCAGAGTCCACATTCACCTCCCTCCCTCCCCGCTCGGCATGTAACCTCAGCAGGGTTTGGGTATGAACCTCCCAGAGCAGGCTGAACCCAACAAGTGTCAGGTTATGCTGGAAGGCTGCAGGAAACCATTCCCAGAAGAAAGGCTGCATTGATCTGCAGGGGCAAGGTCCCTGCTCTCCCCTGCACTCACAAAGTTGGGTTCCTCGGGACTCCTGGATGTCCAGGCAGCAGCAGGAGCTGAGTCAGCCTCCGCCCTCTCCATCATTTGCCTCAAGGCCATAGCATCACTGTCTCCAAATGCCACCGAGGGGCTGCACGGTGAAGCCACACTGCTCGGGGGACAGCAGCCAGGCTCGGTGACGCAGAGCAGCCTCTGTGGCTGTGCTGAACTGCCAGGGCCATATGGAAATGCACTGACACAGCCGTGCTCCTCACCAGTGCCCTGAACTCCCCTGCCAGCACACAGGGGCTGGGCAAGCCTCTCCAGACCTTCAGAGTGCACAGGGTACACCAGGAGAGTCTGGAATGCAGAGGGAAGGTGGAAGCAGAGCAGGACCCTGCTGGTCACCCACCTGCTGACCCCAGGAAGGGAGGGCTGCAGCTGCCAAAACTGAGCCTGGACATATAGCGAGCCACAGAAACCACAGAAAGAGCCAAGGATTCCCCCATTCCCCCGTCAGCATCTCCCACTGCCTGACTTGGCACTGCTCTGTCCCCATTGCGGGGCCATCCCTGGCACAGGCCCAGAGAAAGGATCTTCCTGTTAACAGAGAAACTGGTGCAGACAGGGCAGGGCTGCATCCTGCAGGAACAGGAGCAAGACAGGGATGGAGCAGGATTCCTCCAGCGAAGGATGGGCAACTCCAGCCTAATCAGGGCCAAAGACCTCGGGCTGGCAGGTGACAGCAGTGTCCAAGGGCCAGACCAAGGTGGGGACACAGCACTCACAGCCACTGAACCCCAGCAGGTCCCAGGTCCCATACACAGAGATCTCTGTCCTCACACTGGGCTCTGGGAAAAGCCAAAGAAATGAGCAAAAAAGCAATTTTTGAGGCTATTTTGAGTGCTAGTGGATTATATTGTAATGCAGCCCAAGTGCCAAAATACACTATGCTTGGGGGTATGTAAACTAATTCCCAAAAAATTCTTAGGACTTTATTCCACTGTCCTGTCCCTCGGTTTGACACAGAGCCAAGCCCTGCTCAGCCCAAGCACCACCACAGCCTATTAGAGATTTTGCTCTAAGCAGCTTGAGAGTGTTTATTTGGTGTGCAAAGAAGATTGGAGCTGGGAAAAGCACAAAAAGGATTATTCTGTTTATCACTCAGCTTTCCCTGGCCAATCTCTATTCATGGAAAAAGTCATTTACTCGGGTTATCCACAGGCTTTGCTCGCCAGAAAGTGTTGAAAGCCCTGAAAATTAGAGAGATGCAGAATGGATTGGCAAAATGTAAGGCACTTAGGAGCCTCTGACACCCAGAAATACACCAGCCCAACACAAGGGTTTTTCAATCCCAAGTTTCCCTACTGCTAATAAGAAACTGTCCAAATCCCAGCACGTGCCAGTTAAACCCCTCCATAGACCAAGCAATAATTAGATGGATTGTCACATCTGGGAGTTTGGTTTTTGAGAAGAAATTTAGAAACCAAAACATCAGTTTGAGATAATGAGTTCTTCATTAATTCTTTTCTTTAGTTTTTTTTTGCTTTTTATATGTTCTCCAAACACCATTTGATTTTATTTCCATTGTAGCAAACAAAAACCAGGAACCCACTGGGCTCGTGCAATACCTACTGAGAGGGAAAAAAGGATGAGACAAGTGGGAGGGAGCAGCCCTTGCTCCTGGCCCCAGGACATGGCATGTACTCGGAGCACAGTGCTGCCTCCGGCCCCGCAGAGATGGGAGACATGGGAAGATGTGCCACACGGTGCAGAATGCCTTGGACTGGCAGGTGGGGCTTTAGATCAGCACTGAAAATAAAACCCTGAAATGAAATGTCCTCCCTTCTCCCTCCCCAAAAAGCAGATTTCATCCCCAGATGGTGTACAGACAGACACCCCCCAGCAGGGCTCATGGCAACCTGCTGGTCCTGTGGGCACCACAGGATCCCCTTGTCCCCACTGGCAGCATCCTTGGGGTGACCTTCCCGGGAGCTCTCACATTAGTGAGTGCTGAGGATACCCAAGGACAGGAGCACGGGCTCGTTGGGTCCATCACTGCACATTGGGGGAACAATTGTCTCGTGCCAAGACCTGTCAGCCCAGTCCCCCCAGTGCCCACCAGCAGCAGATCCAGCTGCGCTTCACAGGTTGCTCTGCACGGGAGTTGTTAACACAGTTAGTGTGGGGGGACATGTGGGGAGCCAGGTCGCAGGGCCCAGGGATCTGCTCTGCATGGATGGCTCGCTCCAAGGAGGAACCCCAGAGCGTGTGTGAGTGTGCGTGTGCAGCGCTGCCGGGAGAATGCCCAGCCCAGCCCAGCCAGCAGGAGAGCCCTGCAGCACAGGCTTGGTGTGTGACACCCACAGTGCCTGCTGGAGGGGGAACAGGGACCCCCATGTGGGGCCGCACAGCCCCCAGCCCCTCACGTCCCAGCTGGAGCTGGAGCTGGAGATGGAGCTGGGGCTAGAGCTGCCCAGACGGCTGCTCTGACACCACGAGGCCTCCCTGAAAAGGGAGCTTGTTTCTCAAAAATAAATATTAAATAACTCTAAAATTTCAAATAATTCAGAGCTCTGCTATTTTCCATGCATTATGAAAACAAAATTGAGGGGAAAAGGTATGTAATACGTTTCCTATTTCCTGTTTCTGCAGCCCTGCATGTGCCCCGGGGGATCAGCACAAGTGGAATTATCTCTCCTCTGGCTGGGAGCGTTCATTTCGGGCCAAAAACACCAAAAAAGTATGAACTAATTCCTACACAGCGTTAGGGAAGTGTGGGATCGCAGGCCAAGTGCTGAAAAATGAGGCAATTTTCCCCATTTCAAGAAGTGACTAAAATCCCTGTGCTGTTCTCTGCACAGGCGCATTCTGTTCCAGCCCAAACCACTTCAAGAGCCGGATCAGATCATCTCTCCAAGAGCAGACAGCGATGAGGAACTGATGCTCAATGCAAACATCGTCCCTCTCCCAGGAGTCCCTTCGTGGAGAAGGGGCACTGCCCAGATATTGTTTCATTTTCTCTGTGATGCTTGGAGCAGCTGGAAGAGAGGCATTTAATACATTAAAAACCATGGAATACCGGAGTGAGATCTTCTGGAGACTGATAAACTCATCACTGAAAGAGGGATTAGTGCAGCACAGAAGCATCTGGAGGGCTGGGCGCAGGAAGGAACACCCCCAGCTCTGGGAGAGGGGGACTTGGCAGGGTGTCCATAGAGGACACAGCTCTGCTGGGCTCCAGCAGGGTCCCAGCAGCCTCACACTCCTGCAGCCCCTTCACTGCAGGTTTTGCCCAGGAGCTTGGATCAGAGCACGGCAGGATCAGACATGGCTGCAGAACCCCACGCACAAGGCAGGCGACCACCAGTGTTCGTGGCCACCACATGCATCTGCTGGAGCAGGGAAGGCTGGGGGAAGGCAGGAATCACCTCTCTTTCCAGAAAATACCTGCCAGCCAAAGGCAGGAGCCAGCATGAGATGCAAAAATGACAGGAATGTGATGCTCTGGTTGCATAATTTCAAAAAAGTCAAGAACAAAACAGTCAAACCTCACCCTTTACCCTGCACCTGCCTTTGGACACAGCCATTGGTGCCCTCTGAATAACACCCTGATTTCCTCTGCCTGGCCCATAACTCCTCTGTCCTTGCATTCTGGGGGGTCCCTCATTCTCAAACGCATCCTTCAGATTTCCAAAGCCCGGGGAACACGTGCAAGGATGTGCATGCTCATACACGATTTGCTGTCTGGCCCACTTTACTGAACTGCACTTTTATCCAGAAAAAATGTATCTCTTTTTAAAACTTTATAAGCAACAGGAGGAGAAATCTGTGTAAGAATCCACCTTTTTGTATTCCCTTCTTTTAATGGTGCAACTTCAATTTCCCATCAACAAAGATCCTGCTTGGAACTTGATTACATTAAAAAAATACCAACCAACCAACTTCACAAGAAGCCACACAAGTTTCTTAGTGTGAAAATTCCCAGAGTACATATCAGACTGGAGTTCTGTCCCTGATTAATTCCTGGCTTTGGAGAAGGGGGGGAGGTCAGAGACACAGACTCTCAGTGTGCTCAGGGTGTGAAGAGTCAACACCAGCCCTGTCTGCCCACCCTGCCCAAGCACTGCCAGGCCCACATCTCCATCCACACTGGTGCTGTGACCATGGAGCTTGTGATGCTGCTTGAGGCAACACCAAAAAAAAAAGAAAAGAGAGGAACCATGGGAAGACAGAACATGCTCCGACAGCTACGCTCTCCCCCAGCCCCTTTGCCCAGTCTCCCGTTTTCTTATCCCTTTTTTTCCGTCACTTTAATCTTCCCACTGAGGTACTTGTCCAGGCCAAGTTCTGAGGCTTTTCAGACTCCAGACTATTTTCTGTAGCCCTGTCTGACAGAGAAGGAGGAAAAAAGTAGCTAAAGATTTTCCAGTGGGAAGAGAGTATTTTCTCTTCTCCCATAACTCAGACACGGCCAAAGGAATTTTTCTCAAGCTTGACAACAATTCACCTTCAGGCAAACAACAAGCATGGAAAATTTAAGCCCAGCAGGTGAATGTTTGGGAAAATTTTTAGCCTATAGAAATTCTCATGTAACCTTAACTATAGGGGTCGCTCTGTGGCATCGCTCATCGTGGGCTCCCTCCTCCGCGCTGGCAGCCGCGTTCCCAAGGACAGCTGAAGGATGGCGTGAGAAAACAGTATCTTGGAAAAACATGTACCCAGCCCCTTGAAAGCGCTCAGCATGGGCTGAGGCTGACCCTGACAAGGGTACCCTGGTGAGGGTCCCTTCTTGAGGGTCCCCCATCAAGAGTCACTGCTGACTGCCATCACCCACACTGGCTGGGCAGGTAGAGTACACCACACAGGGATCCTGGGCAGGCAGGGATGCTGGGCAGGCAAGGATCCTAGGCAGCCAGGAATCCCAGGAAGGCAGGGATGCTGGGCAGGCAGCACTGGGGCTTGGCAGCCACCACTCTGGGACCACACGGGAATGCGCACAAGCCACAAATTCAGCTTTGCTCCGCAGCCTGGACTCAGTGCATGTATTTAAGTTAATCAGAAACAACTGAACCACCGAGAGACTAATTTCTCCATAGTTAACCATCCATGGCGGGACCACTGCTGGGAAGGCTGCAGCAACCCCCCCAGCCCAGTGACGTGAGACACCGGCTGAGCAAACTTTCCTGGAAAAGGCAAGCAAGCTGGATATCTCCTTGGCAGAGCAGTGACTCTGTGCCTACAGAGCAAATCCACCACGGCCCTTCCAGCCACATGGCACTGCTGCTCAGCTGATCATAAACACTTCAGTTAAGATAAAACTTCTTTCTTCACCCACTTCTTCCTCCTTAAGACATTCTGATAGAAATACTCGTCATTTCTAGCAGAGAGCATCCAACCTGTGCTGAGCTGACTGTGTGCCACGATGGCAAGGGCAGCTTCATCTGGAGGTGCTCCAGGGCACCAACCAAGAGGAAAGAGCACAGACCTTGGGCCCCAAACCTCATTTCACAGTCCCAGGCAGGGAGATCCATTTCCCAAGCAATGCGGCTCTGAGTCTCTCTCACAAACATCCCTCCCCTGTGCAGGAGCATCTGCAGTGAACAACATTTGGCCAAAAAGGAAATTTTACCACTGCTCACAATTAGCAATAACAAATTGTCAGCATCCCACTGCTCTGGCTCCAGAGTGCCTTTGGAGGTGCAGAGGTGCCTGCGCAGAAAGGACCCCATGCATCACGGTCCCAGTCAGGCCACGTGCTAAAGAGCAAGGGCAGCAGCAAAGGCTCCCCTGCCCATGGATCCCACTCCCCACAAGCAGGCTGGCTCATCTGTTGAGGATAAACAAATACAAGAGGTGATCGATGGTTCCCTTTAGAAAACACTGATCGCTCGGCTGCAGCACGTTTAGCTGCAGTGCCAGCAGCTGCCTTCCATCACAGCCGGGTTTAACTCACCCAGTTTGGGGACTGCTGTTAACCACCCTCTGGTAGACAACACACTGTCAGTGCAGTAAACATCCATTTACAGACGAGGGACAGCAGCACTTCTCTGTGTCCCCACATGCTCGTGCTGTTCTGGCTGGTCTGGGATGCCAGGATGAACAGTGGGGATGGGGGCTGAGGCTGGCAGGGGGAAGTTGCTGTTGGAAGGGGAGATATTTTGAAATACCATGGCTGATATTTTTATACAATAGAGACATCATGTACGTAGGAGGCCTTTTTACATTTTAAAACATAAACTGAATCACCAAAGATAGAAGATGAGCAAATCTACAGCATATGAGCATTTACCATCTCACAGATTTCCTCCTCGGCACTCCAGGGCCAGCAGGCAACAAGTACAGGCAGCTCACGGGCAGAGCATCACCTCATCCTGGCAGGGAAAGGGGTTACAGAGGGAGAAGATGCTGGTTTCTGTCTTCCTCTTGAGCTCACCCACACACCAGGGCACTAGAGCAGCTGTGAGGGGCAGCCTGTCTGAAGGGAGCTCAAGCACCAGGTGTTATGGACACATCGTGCCCTCCATGCCAGTGAGCCAACTCAGCAGCTCCCAGGTGAGGGCACACAGGGTGGGAGGTGGCACACGTTGGCACCCAAAGGCAGCACTGGCAGCAGACCCTGAGGACACTGGGAGACAGCAGCCCCCACACTCAGATCTTCTGCAACCACAACCAGCACCAAGCAAACGTGCCTGACAAGGTCCAGAAGACACTGTGGTTGGTGAGGCAAATAAATGAGAACCAAATGTAGGGATGGCTACACATGGACTGGACTAGTGCTCTGAGAGCCTGAAAGACGCTGCACTTTAATTACAGCTCTTACCAATCAGGAGGTAATTGCTGGTATCCTTCCTGTAGCCCACAGTTGCCTAATCTTGTTATTTGAGAGCCATCATAATTTAAACAGCTGGTGAGCTCTTCCTGCTCCTCAAAAAGTCATAGTTTGCCCAGCACTGCTTAATCTGACAACTCTGTCTGACCGCAGACCCTCTGCAGCTCCCTGGCCCTGTGAGGGTGTAGCCTCACACTGTCCTCTGCCCCTTCCTGGGGCATTTGTGCTGGGTTCACTGTGGCACAGTGTCCAGAAGCATCCTGCCCCTCTGCCATCTGCTGCTTCTCCATGGGAAACCCCACCCCATCCCCAGAGGGGACACATCTCTGGGGGCCTCCAGAAATGACCAGCTTATGTGTGCAGGGTTGAGGCTTGGGCAAATCATCTAAGATGACAAAAACCTTTCTGGCCATGTAAGAACAGATCCAGTGTTCCCATCCAACCCCTGATTTTCCCCTCTCATACTGGAGACTCCTGTTCCTAGAATGGCACTAAACTCAGTTGTCCCTAGGTGGCATAGAGGTGACATGTCCCCAGACCCATGCTGCACTTGGGACTCCTCGAGGAGGAGATGCCACTGTGCAGGGCTGATACCAGTGTTCCCCACAGCCCCAGAAGCCCTGTCCTGCTGCAGCCTGGGTCTGGCAGGGAGCAGGTTTGGCTTGAGGTGGTCACTGGTGAGTTCAAAAGTGAACCCAAGCACAAAAAGTCCTGACGACTCCTCACAAGACTCTGCTCAAAGCTGCAGCAAGGGGGAGTTCTGGAAAATGGTCTCTTCCCTTTGGTCATATTTAAGAATTAATGCGTCATGGAAACGCTGATGGTATCTCCACACCATTCCTCCTTCATATTTGGTGACTTATCAGCCTGGGAAGCAGCTATGGAGATGTTGTCAGCAGCATCCATCTCCACAGAAAGCCTGGAATGATTGTGATAATACTGCAAATACTTCGAGCTTTTATTTTCCAAACATTGCCAATTACAGGGGATACAGAAGTGTCTCAGCTAGAAACCCCAGCTGGAGAGCAGGATGGGGTTTGGGTGGGCTGGGGTGAGTAGGGAAGGCTGCCACGGTCTGTAGGGTGGCATCACACCAGGAGCCTGCAGTGGCCCGGCCCTTGGGTTTGAGCAGTCATGCTGTGTGAGGCTCCGAATGGTGCTGGACTTCCCAACAGCCCTTCCCACATCCACAGCAGCCAGGCAGAACCCCCACGGGCTGTGGGGCAGACTGCAAGAGCAGCAGAGCTGTGCCTGCACGTGCTCAGGGGATTGGTTTTAGGGTCACCTCCCTGGATGTCTGAAAGGGCAAGTGGAATTGAGGGCAAACCTGGCTGTAAAGGGGGAGACTCGGGAAGGTCGAGCCTGTGGCCATGGCGCCTGCTCCATCCCTGCACCAGCAGCCACAGGGGCTGGTGCACAGGCTGGGGGAGTGCACGGGGCACAGGCAGGATCTGGTTGCACCATCCCACTCAGGGACGGCAACCTCTGACAGCTGAGCACAGTAACCCTTTAATCCGTTGCAGAGCTCGTCTGTCAGAGCCCCAAAGCCCACGGGGAGGTATCAGTAACAAAACGCAGGAAAGAGAAATGAGAGTGGAAAATGTTTGGCTTTTTGTCTCCTTACTCGCTAGAAACACAATTGCGCTTGTGTTGCTGGTGGGAGCATTGCTGCAGGCAGTGCCTGATGCCCCAGGGCTGCAGGCAGAAGCTCACCCTGCCCGGCACAGGGTGGGTGGGGGGGTGGTTCTGTACCTGCAGGACCGGGTGCAGCAGCTGTGACTGCACGAAGACTGCACCCGTGGGTGTCACCCACCACCTTTGACTTGTGCCCCAGCACAGGACAGCCCCACTGCCTGCTCTGCCAGCCCTGAGCCCTGCCCGCCCCCGCCTGCTCTGGCTGCTCCAGCGTCACAGGAATCAGGGAGGAAGAGATGGAGCCCAGGGGAAGGCAAAGGGAGGGAAGGGGACCCTCATTCTGAGCAATTCCATGCGATCAGTGCCTTCCTGTGCCCAGCTCCTCACCTAAGACAGGTGAGAGGTGGGGCTGCAAGGGGCAAGCGGAGGCCGGGCACTTCTCCCCTTGTAATCTGCGGATTAGGGCTGTGTAACGGGATTACCAGAGGCTGAGAAGCAGCAGCGAGTGGGATCCAAATCACACAGCGAAACAGCAGAGAAACCTGGAAGAATGTCTCGCACAGTACAAGTGCGAATACATCCTCACAAGACCACATTTATATTTTAATATCAAGTTTTCCATAATGCAGAACACACTTATGGCCCAGCTCCCTTGCTGGGCAGCTGCTGGGTTTCAGCATGGGGGAATTGGCAAGATCTTTTCACCAGGTGAAATAAATAGAGTGCTGGGCCCCAGATAGGATTACGGTTTGTTTTCTTTAGGTGTATAGAATCCACGGGAAAGCTGAGCCCAAACGGAAACTCAACTCCTAAAGAATTTGGCCTATACTGGCCAGCTCCTGTCTGCCTGCCAGGCATGCTCTCCTTGCCTTGTATTTTGCTCTTTATCTTTTAAGAGGCTTTGTTAGCAACGGATCAAGCCATTCTTTGTGTGCCTGGAGGACAGGGGGCTGCTTTCAAATTATTTGAGGATGATAAAGTTACAGGGTTTTACCTGGAGAACTGTGATGAGAAAGTTCTCCTGGGCATTTCCAGGAACAGGTACCCTCCCAGCCAACCTCCCCAGCCCCAATTCCCAGCATTTCCAGACCAAACTGGTGGGGGCTGAGCATGGTGACAGAGAGAGGCACAGCCTGGCAGAACCTCCCCCATCTCTGAATCCTATTTTCTGTTGCGAACATGTTTTTCTCCTTGTTGTTTTTATCTTTTGTCCCAAAAGGTTTGTGAAAATCCCACAGCATCTCCCACAGGGAGACAGGGTAGGAGGTGTGCATCGCGCAGCAGCACCGGGTCAGTGCCACGTTCTGCCCCAACGGTCACGACAGAGGGGTCTGGGCGAGGACGCAGCCTCAAATTAACACCAGAGACAGAGATAAGCACAGCCCTGACAGCCGACGGCTGCATCCAGGCGTTTGCTGCACATCTCGGCTCTCTCCTTCCCTTTGTTTCTCTATGAGCAGCATTTGGAAGAAAAGCCTTGGCGAGCATATGCTGGAGCCTGCGAGCAGCTGCCTCCTCCCGCTCCCTCCCGCCTCCGAAAGCTGGGCTGTGTGGGAGCAGCCCAGTGGAGGGGCAGCCTCGGGACAGACCCGCGCACGGGAGGAGCTGTGGGACCGGCACTGTCCCCGCCCGGCCGGGGGACGGCATCGCTTCACTGGGTCAGAGCAGTCAGTGAAGAGCCTGGCTGGAGTAAGTCTTATTGTGATTAGGCTTAATGCAATAGGAGTATTCTGGGTGCCCAGAACAAAGGGCTAGATGTGCCCTGGAGCAGGCATGGATACATTCAGTCAGTGTCCAGCACAGCTTTGCCCTTCAAAGCCAAAGGATATGGGTGAAATGTCCTTTAAAGCCCAAGGAGAGCCACCCCCAGGGTTCTGAGCCACCCACTGCCCTCTAGGAGCATCCCAGCTCAGCCCTGCTTGGGCACCTCAGGCAGCACCACGTGCATCCCACACAGGAAAATAGGATCCCACCCTCAAAACTAGCACAGATTAAAAACTTTGGGCCCAGGACCTCTAAACCTACTGCTTCAATGAGACAGCAACACACATTTTAAAGCACAAAACCCCTGTTTTAGCCATGCATTTCTCTCATCTGGTTGAAAGCCCTTGTGCCCATAGTTCAGTCCAGGGGCACTGCCAGGCACAGGGGACCTGCAGCTGCCACTTCACTCCCAGAGCTGGGAGCAGCCGTGGCTCTCTGGATTTAAATATAGTCTCAGATATTCTTGTGGGAATACCAAGGGGAATCTCTCACTGAAAATATACAAATTCCTTCTCTCCAGACACTCCAGCAGCTGAAAAATGGGTCTGCAGCTTCAGCAACCCAGTTCTGCGCCACAGCCAGCTGTGCAAGGACACAGTAATATGGGGCTCATTTTAGTTCTTTCGGTGTCTTTTCTCCTCCTGTACAGTCTGGATGGCTGCAGGTGCTGGGCTGTCCCCATGCCCCAGACTATCCTCATGTCCTGGGCTGTCCACGTACCCCAGGCTGTCCGCATTCTCCAGGCTGTCCCCATGCCCCAGACTATCCTCATTCCCTGGGCTGTCCCCACGCCCCAGGCTGCAAGCTGCAGCAGACGTTCCTGTGGGAGAGGAGGGGATGGTGGGAGTGGAGCCCATCCCTCTGTACCACCCCCCTAAGCTTCACCACCTGGGCAAAAAATGCAGAGAGCTGCAGAGACATGACCAAGCTGCCTTAGGGAGGACAAGCACGGCCGAGCTCCTGTTGCTAATTACAGACACCAAGAGCTGTCCTGCTCCTCGGGTGAGCCCTTCATGGAACAATGGGGCCCTTGTCAGGAACACCCTTGCAGGTGATCCTCGGAGGTGAGGGACCCCAGGCTCCTTGGCGGCTCTCTCCTCTCTCCCATGAGGCTCTGCCAAGCCTTTCTCTGCCTCCTGCCACAAAGCCTCCACCACTCAGCCCCTGGGGCTGGCCCCGTCAGAAGGGGGCTGTCTGTAACAGGAGAGCAAATAGTTCCAGTGTCCCTTTGCCCATAAACTGGTGCTTCGTTTTTGCTGAAAATTTCACAGATATCTGAACAAGACCTCGCCTAAAACACTCAGTGCTGGAGCATCTAGTTCACAGCTTTGTGAACATCTGCAGCCAGCAGATAATGAGAGGAACTGGCTTTGTACCACGAAGAAGGAGCCAGGGGGGCTGCTCCCGAGGCAAGGGCAGCTGTCAGTGCCAGAGTCACCTGGCTGGTGTGCCAGAGGCACCTGGCTGGCAGGGCGAGGGGGAGTTCACTGTAAAATGAAAAAATCAGTATTTGTTTGACATTCAGCAAATTCTTCCAGCCTTTGCCTGCTGCAGGAACAAGTCAGAGCTGTTGCCTGTGTGAGAAGGGTGAATGCACTCCTCCAGGGAAGACTGTGGTGTTTAACCGAGCCAACCCGCCCTCTGACTCATGGAGACTCCTTGGTAAAGTGTCAAAGTCACACACATGCACTAACAGGGAACACATCAGGTCTGAGCCCATGGTAACTGGCCACCTAAGGCCATGAAAGCATGGCCAACTCCTCCACTTCAGCCAGGAGCACTGGGGATGACCAGCCTTGGACACTGGTCACCTTCTGCCAGCCTGTGGTGGGCTGGCAGTTGTGCCCCCCACCACACACTTCCATCACACTCAGCCAGGCCCACACGTGGCTGGAAATGCCGTTGGTGGCACTGCGGGAGCTGCAGAGCTGTGAGCCCTTCAGAGCCTGAGCTCACAGATCCACAAAGAAATGGTCGGCCCATGATATCACAGGGAGTGCTCGCCAAACCAGCTGAAATCACTCAAATGCTCCGAGCGCGCTTATGGGGGGGACCCTCTGTTCTAAATATATTCCTTTGAAGGCAGCTTGTTATTTAAACAGTGATTGCAAAACAGGGTTTACATGGAGCTGCTCTGAACTGGAGAGGGAGGGAGGAGAGGAAGGAGGGAGGAAGAGAAGGCTGGCTGTAGGCACAGTCACCACCCAGGCATTTTAATTGCAAATCCCAGCATGTTTTATAGATATCTAGAGAGTATCTTTTTATGTGGGCTCCAAGGATTACAGTAAGATCCATCACATTTTATATGAACCTAGTGACAGCGCGTAAGTCCCACCCTGACAGTGCCTAAGATGGGAGGATCCCATGTAACAGCCCATCCATGGAGTCAGGAGTAGTCCAAGGATCTCCATGCAGACTAAGGCTCCCAGAAGAGTCCAGCCAAGCAGAGCAGCCCCAAGGCAGTGTCCTGTCCCACACACTGGAGATTTGTTGGCTCTTGATCCCTTCCCTCCTGTCCACGCCATCGCAGTGTTCTCCTGGAAAGCAACAATGCCTGTCTCTGCAACTTCCCAATTCCTTCAGACCTTGCAGCATCCCAAGATCAGCTCCTCGCTCCTACACATAGGAGGAGAAAGGGCAGGATGGGAGACGGTCTGCAGTGGAGGCACAGGCTGGGTGTCCCTGCACACCGGCACAACCTGCCAGTCGGCACCATGGGAAGAGCTGCTGCCAGCCCCGGCTAATCCCTTCCAGCCCTGCAGGAGTGGTGCCTGTGTGCATCACCAGGCTCCAGCTCAGCTTTCATTGTGTTGTTAGTACAAACAGGGGAGTCCCAAGTGTGTCTGCAACTCGGATGCGAGATTCCCAGTGGCAACCAGCCCAGCAGTCAGCAGGGGCAGCATGTCCCACTTGGCCTGTCACGACCAGTGCATAAATGCTGCAACCTGCTACAGCGCTTATTCCATAAATCCCAGAGGTGCAATCTTTCCTGAAAAGTCTGTCAGTCTGTGCTCAGACACAGATTTTGCTTCCTCCCTCAGAAAGGGGAGGTGGTGGGTCTGCAGTGCCTGTGCTGGGCTGGGGAGCCAGGCACGGCCTTAAACGTTGGAGGATTCATGGACTCATACGTCCATGAATCCCTACCTGAGGCAGGGCATCTCACTGTGCTCTTCAGGGACAGCACCACAGAGGGGGAGAAGGCCCCCCAAAGTGTGAAAGGTGGGAACCATGGCATCAGTGACGGCTCTGACACTCAGCAGTGTGGGCACAGGGACACAAAGGCACTCGGCTGCCGGCAGCAGCGTGAAGGCTGTGTATGTGATCAGAGTGCTAAAGGAAGACGTCTCCATTGCTCCAGTGAAACACTGGCCTGTGTGCTCCCCACTCCCAGTGACCTCTGTCCTGACACAAGGACCAATATTTGGGCAAATTCAAAACTAGGCTTCCACTCAGAGAGCTCTTCCTGCGCTCCCCATCCTCATGAGTGCTCGCTGGAGCTCATTTGTTGTTGGAAATGCCCACAGCGAATGACCTGCCAGCCCCTCGCTGCGCTCAGCTCCTGGTGACGTGGAATTTGCTTCAGTGGAAGCAGCAATCTGGCATTCTTAGCCAGCCACAGTGCCAGTTAGGGCAGCTGCAGTGCCACCAAAGGCAACCGGATCACCGCCCCCCAGCCATCCCTGAGGCTGCTGGTCACCAGCCACCACCCCTGAGGCCAGGACAGGGCATCAGGGGCTCCCATGGCAGTCAGGCAGCAGGAACTAGGGCATTACACAGCATCCTGCCCTGAAAAGCAGGAATTCACCACCACTCCTGCAGTGCTGGAAAGCAAGAGCGAGGAAGCCTTCAGCCCCCGGTGAGACACTAATCCTCCCCTCCTGCCACCCAGGACAGACCAGGGACCTCACTTTTCCTTGCCAGGCCAGGGACTCCTCTGCCACTTTTGCAGTGAAGTGCCCAGGGACAGGAGGCTAGAAAAGCCCAAACCTCACTGGCACCTATGTATATACACCCTGATGAACAGGACATGGCCTCCAGGGCAGCAGGAACACGGGCAAAACAGGAAAATGTCTGTGTACCAGTACAAAAGCCTCATACTCTCCCACTGCCAAAAGACCCTTCAGTTTTTTACTAAATCTCACCACAGGAACAATTTACAAGCAAATAATGCTGAATAACTCCATTGCAAACTCAGGGCTAAGCTTTAGTTCAGGCTTTTACACCTTATCATGTTCACCCTTCCCAGGCTGGCACTGGACTGAGGCATGCCAAGTTGAGAAAAGAGAGCAATGGAGTGAGGTTTTTCTCTGTTCCTGAGAGTCATCCCATCAGGAGAAACTGCCCTTTTATAGGCGCCCAGGTCACAGGACAGGCTGTATGTCCCCTCCCATGTGAATACCTCATGATGGAGACATTTGGCCATATAACCCTTAATCATTTTCCGCTAAACCACGGCTCTTTGGTAAATGATCCATCCTGAACTGTATCTGTTCTCACAGGTATATCCAGGCCCCAACTTCTGTGATTGAGGAAAATTCAGGAAAAGCAGGATATTTGGGCTCTGTTGATCACCAAACTAGCTGTTGATCACCAGCCCTGCTGACAGCACCCATCTCACCAGAAGCCTCACATGTCCCCTTGCACGAGGTGGGGCTTATACATGCAATTCAACCCTGCTAGGGCTGGTGTCAAGGCACTGGTGTCCTTCTTATCTTGCACACCGATGCCTGAGAGCTGGAAGGCACAGCTTGCAGGGTGCCAGTACACAATGAGGGGATGCAAGAGGAGGAAGAGGAGACGGCTGCTGGAGGATGGCAGGGGGCTGCTGGGGGATCACAGGAACCAACAGGGTCTGTCTGCAAGCCCAGCAGCGAGGTGCACGCCATTCCTAAAGCTGCTGCCCACCAGTGTGCTCTGCCTCCTCAGTGAAGCAGGGCTCTGCCACCCCTCTGCCCTTGGGCCATCCCTAGTGCCTTGCCCTGGGCAACACGGCACCAAGAGCTGCTCAATTCAATCTGCAGCTTCTTCAGAAAACACTTCCACAAACATTGACACGCCAAAAAAAGTTCTCTTTAGTCTTTTCTAAGCTGGGAGTTTACTTTGTTAATATTTTTCTGCATGGTGTGTTTCAAATGAGAACATTCTGAGAGTAAATTGGCAAAGTCTTTATTGCTGTTTATTTCTAAGCAACTACAAGCCAATAATAATAGCAAATCCTCTCCAAGTGAAAACTGGGTTCCTTTTGGTTAAAATGCTCAGCGCAGAGTCTGAAGCTGTGTTTTGTCAAGCAGATGCAGAGTGTCACCTTATAACGCCCATGCTAATGGAGTAATGGGATTGGAGCTGCACTGGCTGCCCAGATCGCTGTGATAATCCTTGCCTAGAGAAAACAATCCTGCATTGAGCATTACTGCTCTGGAGAGAGGCCATTCACTGCTGGCCCAGCCACCCCTGTTGCAGACACGTGCACACACGTGCACAGAAACACACCGGGATGAGCTCTTCGTCCTCCAGCTGCCCACGAGCGCCACAGGCACTGGGCAAAGCTGGGTCCAGATCCCTCCATGAGTCCCCGCTCATTTGGAAACATCAGGAGTGGTTCTGCCCCATCACTCCTTTTTCTCAGGGGATGCTGCACAACAGCACATACATGGCGCACACACACAGCACACCACCCTCCTGCTGCCGGGGACGTGGGGATCTGCACCATGTGCACGCTGCGGGCTCTCCACGGGCTGTCGGGGGCACCGCTGAGGAACCTGGAGCCAGCACGGCAGCACTGAGCAAGGACAAGGTTGGGTGGGGACAGGGTTCTGCCCCGGGGGGCATGAAAAGAGTTCAACTGGGTGGCAATTGGAATAAGCTGAGGCTGGACCCAGCTGCAGGTGACAAAAGCACTGGAAGGTGGTTTGGGTCTGAGCAGATTTCAGCTCTCTAGGTGGGGATGGATAAAAGACCCCAGAGCTTGGTGCTGTAGCACAGGTGACAGGGGTGCTGAGTGTGGGCCGTAATTGTGTCCCTGGAAGCTGAGATCTCTGCTGTCACCAGGACCTGCCAGTTGCCAGCCAAATCCATCAGGGCCACCACTCATAGGCAGTGCTCCTGAGACGAACGACCAGGGAGGGCTCTGAAAGTGAAAGTCGTTAAGAACCTATGAGGATTTTGTTTATTCCTCCAGGAAAGTTAGCAGCTCCTGAGGACATGCAGTGGTGAGTCTGGGATCCCAGCAACAATGCTTCCCAGTCCCTCGGGGGGTTCCTCTATCCCCCCACAAGGAAACATTCTGTGCACCCCAACACCCTGGCATGAGCTGCTCTGCCCCGGTGGGAAGGTGCTGAGCAGGGTGTGCGGGACTGAGCACAGGGCTGTGGTCAGGACCTTCCCGGCTCGGTAGGTGTCAAGGCAGAGCCTAGGGGTGTTCAAGGAGCCCCCCATGCTGGCTGGCCACCAGCCCAGGTCCTGCAGAGCAGCTCTGCCCCCCCTGCGTGAAGAGGTGACCCCTTCCCAGCCACACCGAGTTAAACAAACAGGACCCAAGCCACAGGCTGCAGCTGGGTTAGTAATTAAGAACGGGGCTGGTGGTGGTGGTTTGAATGTAGAGGAAGGAGCAAAACAACCCGTGAGCATGTTGGAGAGCCTGGCAGCTGCAGGCAGAGCCGGTGTGATGCGAAACGTGGCTCTGCACTCTCCCAGTCCTGCACCCAGCAAGGCTACTGCTCACAACACGGAGGTTAGAAGAAAGAGGAAGGACGCTAAACCGCTGACAAAACAAACCCTGCTGGTGCAAGGAATCCCAGAAGCGTCTGGAATTTGCCTGTGAAGCTGGGCAGCCCCTGCTGCCCATCTGCTCTCCTGCTCTCTCCCTTCACATGCTCCTTTCCTCCTGGTTTTACAAATTAAAACTTGTAACAGTCTCTCTCCAGGTTTGCAGCGAGTGCAGGAGGCGGGTGGTGACTGACTCCCCCTTGCTGTGCTCTTCTCACACCTCTCGCTCAACCCCATTCCCTGCTCTCGGAATAATTCTCCAGAAGCGTGTATGAACCTACCTGCTGGATGAACCCCTGCTCGGACTAGGGTCGGGGCTGGCCTTCCTCAGTAAGGGTCAGATTTGGATCCCGGGATCCTCCAGGAACCTGGCATCTCTCCGAGGGGAGCAAGGAGCAGTAGCTCTAACTTCAGAGGCAGCCGGGATGATCCTGGAGCCAGGTTTGAGCGTGCTGGTGGTGGTTGCTCCCCCGCACCCCATTGCGGGTGGGCTGCCCAGGGCCAGCACTCCCTCCACAGCCCGCAGTTCTGATCCCGTTTCCTAAGGTGCAGGTTTTGTGCACCCACTGGGCAATTGCTAGAGGATAAATCCCTTTATCCAGAATACAGTACTTGTTAATCTGATTACGTGTTAATTGCTCCAGTTTAACTGGAATGGGTTAACGGTTAACCATCCATGTGCTGTTCCTGAGCCAGGGACCTGCTTTGAGAGGAGGTTGGCTGTGCTCTCCTGGAAGCTGCCCCATAGCTGCAGCTCCAAATAGTCTGTGGTGTGAATTAAGCCCAGTCGGAAACCAGCATCTCCCACAGCAGGCCCGGTGTTGGGACTGGTGGAACTCACCATTGTCGAGTTCAGGCTCTGAATGAGCATTGACCACGTTACCCACAGACTGGCACTGTGAATGGGGACCTCGTGGGCAGCTCCACTCTGGGCTGTTTCTACAAACCCCTTTTGTGACCAGGGGGTGGCGGGAGGGAAGGAAGTTCCTAAGCAGAATGTGATCCAGCTGCAGAAACACGGCTCTGCTGCTAAAACTGGAAAACACGGTGCTTCTGAGATCCCCTGTTATCTTTATTTCTTCCGGAAAGACTGAAGAAACAGGATTTATCTCATTTTTAATATTGCCACTGGAGTCTGTGGGAGCATACTCCACTCCTGACAGACCTGGCTCACTGCAGTGAGCTGCAGTTTCTCTCTAAGGGGAGAAAGGCTTCAAGACCAGGCTCCCCTGGTGGTGGGATTCTCCCGTCCCTCTGCATGGCTGGGGCCTGCTGAGCTGGCAGACCTCAGCTCTGCTGGGCTCCTCTAACCCCTCTGTGCCAGAGGAGCCACCAGCCAAGGTTCCTGTTAACCCTGTGGCATCCCCAAGGTGACATGCCAGTGTAACACCTGGCCTTGATGGGTGCTGGTCCTGTGCCTGCACCCTGCACATCCTCCTGGGAACATTCTGCTACAGGATTGCCATGTGTTTGTCACAGGTAAGTGAGACCATGTCCTGCACCTGAGGCCTTCTTCCTGAGCCAGGTTCCTCATGTGCCCGAGGAGCCCCTTAGCACAAAGTGAGTGGTTACTGGTCACACAGAGGTGTTAGAGCACAGCAGTGAAAGTGCTGGGAGCTTCCCAAGAATAGTGCTCCCATCGCTGTGCTGGGGGGCAATCAGCAGCATTGGCAAGGGTCTCCGTGGGCCTGTGGAACATCAAACCCCCTACAAAACACTTCCATGTGCGCCTTCCTGCTCCCTGCATGTCAGTCATGCTTTATTAATCCATTGGCCGGCATGAACACTGCTGTCCCCACAAGTGTTCTTTCATGTTTGCCTACAGTCTCAATGTCATCACACAAAATCAAGAGTAATTATGAGCAGATACCAGCCCCTTGCCCTCCCCCCCCCCCCCCGTGACTGCCCCTCAACATCTGGTTTCCACAACTGCTCTCGGGGGTATTCGGAGCCGCAGCTCCGGCGCAGACCCTTGAAGCAGCTCTGCTGAACGTTAACCTCCGCTCTTCCTCCCCCCCACCCCCTGGCCATAATTTTTCATTTTGATCAGTGATCAGCATCAAACAGATTTCCCCATTCCACTGTTCCTGACAGGCTCATCCCGGGTTTCCTGGCAGCACAGACTCTGCACCAGCCCTTTAGAGGGACCAAACCCACCCCATCCTGCAGCAAGCCCCCTCGATCCTGGCTCTGTCCTGGTAGCTTTTTGCCATCCCTGTCTGCCATTTCAGGTTCAGGTTCTGTAGTACCTGTGCAGTCTGCTGGTTGCAGGCCCTGGGGGAAATGAATACCACCACATCTGTGTGCAGAGAATTTATCCACTGTTGTTCTGCTCAGGGAGGTCAGTGCCTGCTCCTCTGAGTGTTTACCTGATCAGGTACTTCAATGCTCCCCTGAGCCTGTCCCTTTGCTGGGCTGGCCGGCAGCCTGCAATCCTGCAAACATCCCCTTCACATGGGCCTTGTTACAGACACAAGATGTGCCGTAATCCTGTAATTTCTGCTGGGGCTAGAACTTGCTGCATCGGCATTTTGGGTCCCTTGTGTAGATGATTTTTATTGACTGCCTCTATAGGTGGGAAAGGACTCCAAGGGGGTCCCTACAGCAGCAGAGCAGTGAGTGCCTTTGGAGAGGTGCCACCAAGAATCCCAAAGTGTTTTCCTTTCAGAAAGGTGTTACCAAGAGTTCCAAGTGTTTTCCCAACGACGCTAAGCATGGATTGGGGTGCCAGGCTGCTGTGAGGATCGAGGAGCAAGGGGGGATCTCGGTCAGAGCAGCCCTGGCTGCCACTGTCACCATCCCACTGTCCCAACTCTTGAGCTCACTAGTGTTCTCGTGACCCGTGGGAAATACAGGTTGTGTTTAAAATGGAGAGAAGGGGAAAAAATGTATTAGACATCAAACATTTAACCAATTCTGGCTTGACCAGAATCCAATAAAGTACAGTTCATACATTTTTATTGCTAATTGGTTTGACTGTTAAAATTTAAATGCATGAAGTTACTTTAATGACGGACAGAGTGGACCTCGTTAACCTTTAAAGGGGGCTTAATTAATTTATAGACCACCTAAAATTCTTTGCACTTCTCCCTCCCGTGCCCAGCCCTGGCTGCCTCAGCCAGTCTTCCACGCAGCCCTGGAGCTCCCAGAGAGGGCAAAGAGTGGGCAGTGCTGGCTGGGGGCAGAGGCAATCTGGGGTGAGCCCCCAACAAGAGGGGTCTGGGCCGGGCTGTTAAAGCAGTCAGTGATTAAGGGCCACGTCCCCCCCCCTGCAGAGGCACGGAGGGGGCCGGGGAGCAGAGGAGGGTCTGGTGCAGTTGCTGAGAGCTCTGCTTCCCAGGACCCCACTGCTGCTGCCACTGGTGTTTCACCATGGCCAGGGACCCCTGCCACACACAGACAGTGGGTTACACGCTGCCAAACATTTTCTATTTAAATGCAAATTTTACTTTTCACTCAGCAGCTCCACAAAGTTTTTCACAGTGCAGCGAGGGTCACAATAATAATTTACCCACGGGCCTCATCCTACAGGTACTGCTTGTACAGGAGAAGAGTTGATACTTGGATGGCTGGGAGAGGAGTCCTAGATCAGAGTCAGAAAGGGGAAGGGAAAGGAGAAGGAGAAGGAGAAGGGAAAGAAGAAGGGGAAGGGAGGGAAGGACAGATGTCAGTGTGCCATGAAAGTGCCAGACTGGGCACCCCCAACTCAGCTCCCAGAGCCACCAGCAACCATGAAGGATGGCCAGGCCTTGGAAAGTGCCAGCACCCTGCCAGCTCCTCACCATGCAATGCCTGCTGAATTTCCCACATTGCAACTCTTTCCCAAAATTTATATTATTCTAATTCTTCCTACATGGCCCCTGCCAGAGTTGCCATGTCTAAAGCTGTGCCTGGAAGACAGACTGTTTATGTGCTGCACCAGGGAGGCTGTTCTACAAGACACATCATCACAGTGTTTGATGCACACACAAACTTGCCCTCATTTATCTGCAGCCTTCCCACATGGTACAAGGATGGTATTTCTCAATGTCATAAAAAAGGGCAGATATGCAAGGAGATGAAATTCAGTGGTTTCCACTAATTTGGATACCCTGGGAGAAGCACCTGTCTGCTCCAAACAGTGAGTGTTCAGTGTCCCCTTCACTCACCATCAAGGGTGGATCTGGGCAGACCTTGGTCATTTGCAGGGAGCTCCCAGCAGTCACAGCAGATGTGCTGCGCCCCTAAAACCTCAGCCCCCCTTTCTATTCCCGTTATCCCCACTCCACCTGTACCACCCACCTGGCAAGCAAAGCTGGGTTCTGTGGGCAGCAGCCCCCTTCTCAGACAGCCCCAGCCCCAGCGCAGGACCAGGGCTGGGCACAAGGGCTCAGGCAGGACCAGCAGGTGACTGAACAGGGCACAACACATCAGGGCCAAACCACGGGAGTGTCACCATTTAAGACAAATGGAAAAAGCAGGAAGCTCATCCCATGGCATCATCTCACGCCCCCAGTTCACGGGCAGGACAGGGGTCATTGCAGTGCCCAGCCAATGTGTGAGCCCATGTGTGAGCCCTGTCCCTGGGACCCTGCCCTGTGCTCCCTGCACCACTCACTGCCAGGACAAGGGACACAGGGAACACGGGACAGGTCCTCCCCAACACACCACCACTAGACCCGCCACCTCCACATACAGCGAGAGCCATAGAAAAGGGATCTGGAGCCGAGGTCACATCCTTTTTCTAATGTGAATTAGTCTGAGCACTAAATGAGTTCAGACTTAATTGTAAGCATTTTCTGTTAACTAAGCAAGAAATCTTATAATAACACAATAAGGTGCCATTTCACAGCATCCAAATGGAGCAATAAGCTGGGGCCTCATTTGTATGTATTTTTTTTCACAGTGATTGCTGACGCTGCTGCTTTTAATATATTCACATTGGCACAGCCATTTGCATTCAGATGCAATTATGAGTTAGAAACTCCCTCTTTTCTGCAAGCTCCAGAAAGGGAGAATTTCAGCCCAGAGACACGTTACTGTTCATTTTGTGGGGTCTAATTAAGGAGTCTGCTCTGGCAGGAATCGAATTCCTATTGTTACCAAAGGGAGCGTCCTGCAAAGAAATAGATTAAATTAAACCAAGCCTTTAAAATTCTCCCTTTTTTTCAACAAAATCTTATTGATCTTGTGCAGAAATAGTTATTTCCTATGGAAATAACGACTCTTTGGGGACAGAGGCCAAAAAGATGCATGAACGGCACACAGCCATTCCTGGGGAATGCTGGGAGGTTACAGCTGTGCCACACACAGTCACACACTGGACAGTCAGCACAAGACCCTCACAGCAGGGAGGGCTAGAGCCTGATGGCAAACTCGCTGCAGACCGCCCAAACCCACTGCAGACCCCCCAAACCTCACTCCAGCTTGGTAGCAGTGACAGTTTCCCAATGACCAGGTTCCTACAGGGCCAGAGTGGTACGGATGCTGTGCCAGCACACCTGCCAGAGCAGAGGAGCTTGGTGGCCTCACAGCTCTTCTGGGATGAGCCACCAAAGAGCAACTGATGACAGCACATCCTTCCAACCCTCGGCTTTCCTGAGGAACCAAAATAACAAATGAGAGAAATTAAGAAAGCAAGAGAGGCTGAAGCTCCAGGAGGGGATTGTGCTCCCCTGTGAAGGGGATCCAGAGTGGGAGAGCAGTGAGGCTCTCGCCATAGGCACAGGTACCATGGCCATTGTGGCATAAGCCAGCACCACCCGTGATGCCTGGTCATGGTGTGTGACAGCAGCACGGGTCAGAGGTTAGGGGCACCCACAGGGATGCCCAGCATGGGCTCGCGTCCCTGCCAGCTCCATGAAAGGACCCTGTTGTGCTGAGACAGGTGCTGTTCACCCTGCCACCTCTACCACCATTCTCAGGAACAGCATGAGGATTCCAGGAAGGAATGCACTTGGGAGCAACCCAAGGACCCCACCATGCCAAAATCCCAACTTGCCTATCAAAACCCTGGTGCAACTGTGGGAGCTGTTGGGAGCAGGGACCTCGGGGAGTTCCTTGATCTGGACACCAGCCTCCTCTGCCACAGCAGGGTCAGACCTGGACTCCTCAGGTGCTGGTGAGTACCTGCTCCTCCTCCTCCTCTTGCCAGGAGGGAGAAGTGGCAGAAGGAGGTGGAGAAGACTGTAATTACTGCAGCACCTGAGATCTCATAAGAGTGCCATGCAGATTACGTCCTCCCGACAGGCTGGAGCTGTGGTTTATAGTTTACACCAGCATATATCGAATTAACCTCTGAGAAAAAGGTTAAACTATCAATCACGAGCTGCAGTTTAAGGAACTGCATCCCCGTGATGTATGGCACCAGCGGCACGTCAGGACTCAGCCAAAGACTGCTTAAAAGTAACTGGGGATAATGGGCCCGGCTCCTTATGGAGATAGATGTGCCGAGTGTTGACTTTAATATGCTGCATAAATGAGACCCCGGTGTGGAAATATTGCATCACAATGTAAAACAATTTCCTCTATTCAAACAATCCCTAAGTAGACTTCTCCTCGTTAATATTCACTGGGCGGCAGGGCCAGCCACGGGCAGCCCTCGCTCGCGGTGGTGGAGGTTCCAGTGGGGTGCGAAGGGCATGGCAGCAGTGGGGGTCCTGGAGAAGTGCTGGGGCTGGGGGACCCAGGACAGGGAGCATCCAGGGCAGGGGGCACTCAGGGCAGGGGGCATCAGGCAGTTGCTGGCGCTCGCCCGGACTGGGGCCCCGCGAGCAGAGGGCTTCGATTAGCTGCACATGTGTAGAGCAGCGGGGCTGTAATTTGAAGACATGTAACACAGACTGTTTACATTTTTGCAGTCCTGGATAGTTATGTGCTGAATTTCCCTACTGGAAAGAAAAACTGCATGAGTGGGGAATGCAGAGAAGGAGGAGGCTTCTCCCCTCCAGAGCACGGGCGATGCATCGCATCTGGGAGCGGGCTCGGGAGCAGACACGGACCTCACCGCCTCACTGCCCCATCCGAGGGCCCCTCTCAGCCCTGCTTGCCCAAGGGGTCTGCAGCCTGCAGTAGTCACGTCAGGCAGCCCAGACAGAGGGACAGTCCCCATGGAGGCCCCAGGCAAGGGACAGCCCCCACAAACCTCTGCACAGAGCCCAGCCACCATGACCACCAGCTCTGAGTGAGTGGGGACATGTCTGAAGTCACAGATTGGGGACGTGCTACAAACTTGGGGTTTAATTGTAATAAATATAATTGCTAGGTTTGGGCAAAACTGCTCATTACTGCTCCAGAAACCTTGGAAGAATTGGCATCGGATACTCCCAGACAAGGACAACACTGTTCAGTGTTTGTTATACACTTTCTAATTGCAACAAGTACATAAAAGTCACTGCTTTGGCCAAGGAACAGTGATGCCAATGGCCTCTGTGAGACCCAGGAGTGTGACCTGCCTTTCTCTGCCCCCAGAACCCCAACACGAGCTCAGGGCAGTGAGAAACGGGTGAGCCGGGGACTGTGTCACTGCTGATACCATGGTTGCTGCCCTGTCACCCCCAGAGCTCAGAAGTGTTCAGGGAACAACCCCTCCAGTCCCCTTCGGATGAGCTGAGACCTGATCTTCTCGTGCTTTTTGAGCTTTAAAAAAAGCTGGTCTGAGGTTAGAGCATCACCTAATGCTGCCTGAAGAAGAAGAAAAGGTCAGCAAGACTTGTGAAATAAAAATGTTTCCATCTCAGTTGAGAACAAGCCCAGATGGGTGAGCAAAGTTTAGAAATGGGAAAGAATTGAGCGAGCAGCAATACTGTGAGAAGCTGATAAGAGGAGCTCTAGCAGGAGAATAGGGGAGCCTTGTCTATCAGCCTATTAAAGGCTATTCTTACAAGTTTTTTTCTTTTCATTAATACGCAGGGTGAATAGAACATTGAATAAAAATCAGTACTTACTGCACAATTGTAGGATTGAAAGGTAACTGTCAACAGAAGGATTGGGGTGACAAAAGGGGCCATTTCAGTGCTTAGCAAATGATTTTCGGCTTGTCATTTCAATAGGCCATGTTTTTCAGAGATTGTGTTTTTTTGAATAGCGTTTATTACCATGCTTTTTAAAAATTTCATGTTGTCTCTTTGCAGGCACCATTCATTTGCAGATGCAGTATTCCTTTTGGGTTGTCAGAGGGATACTGCTTTAGAAAAATAAAGTACAGTCGTCCAGTGAGAAAAAGGATTCTCTTGTGAAGCTAATGGCTGGAAGAAAAACAATCGGGGCAGCTCCTACCTTCTTGCCAGCCTGACCCAGTTTCTCCCACTGTTCTTTATTCATGATCGCGTGGGCCACCGGTTCTCTCCATTTCAAATTACAAGTATGATGCTGAGTAAGATAAAACTTTTTTTAACAGAAAACCCATCTTCCCTAATGCTCCGGTTTTGCAGCGGGAGACCCTAAAACCAAACCGGTCGCCTATCTCTCGCCGACAGACAAGAGGTCCAATTCTGCAGCCTTTATTCAGACAAAATCCCATTCCCCTCAATGGGGGCTCTGCTTGAATAAGCAGTGGGCAATTAATGCTCAGACTTTACAAAGGAGATACGTGGGGTGTTTAAGGCTTTGTGCTTATGCCCGAGAGGAGAAGCGAAGTGACAAACTTTTACGGTTATCTGCGTTAAATAAAATCTTTGAAAACACGTGTTGGTTTAATCGAAATGATCATGTTCATTGCTCCATAATTGCTCACATAGGTCCGGAATTTGCATGACACTGTACACTATGGAATAGTCGTTAAAAGGACTGGCATTGGGATTTCATATCATTTTAACAAAAACCACGATTTTTGGCACCCTGGGCTCCTAAGTAGAGAGTAATCTAGAATTAGTGAGAAATAGATTTCATGGCTTTAAGTCACTTTACAGTGTGCAGGTCTTGAACCCTGATCTTTTGTAAATTGAACCACTTGTGAAAAAACAAAGGGCTCTAATCCCTTTAAACTGCCACTGCACATCCCTGGCCCAGCGCCCTTGAGAAGTGATTTAAATGGCATCGGGTATGGCAGCTCAAAACATACTCAAATCTGTTAAGAGCCTGATATCTAGGAAGGGAATGGAAGCAGGGTAAAAAAAGAAAAAAAGCTAATTAAAAGTATTGATGAGTCTGCCAGATAGAATAATATCCTTCAGCTCTCTGAAAATCACTTGGAGCAAGACTGGGATCCTCCCGGTACAGCTGCAGCCGAGATGATGTGGATTCCAGACGCTGTGGTGAGGGTCTGCTGGCGTTGGAGGGGCAGGATGAGCTCAGGGTGAGGGTCAGAGCAGCCTGGGACACGGCAGAGAAGGTCGTTGCTCATGCAGCCCTGTTACTCCAACCCAGCTCGGGGAGGGCTTTGCCTTTGAAACCCCTTTTTTCCCACTCCTCCAAAACAGGAGACACCACTTGTGAACTATCCCAGGTGCCCTGGAGCTTTCTGTGTTAGACAAACATTACTAATTCAAAAGCACTTTTCTTTTCAATGCTGGAATTCCATCTCTTTCCTGAGGAGCTGCAGCAATAAAGGGTGTGTTAATGAGGATTATCCTTTCTGCCAGCCCAAGGAACAGCTGATCAATCCATAGAACCTTCATCCCCTCCCTGACTCCCCAGTCTTCAGCCCCGGTGAGGTCTGTGGCCCTGGTGGTGGGGGTAGCACCACGGGCAGCCATGCTTGGGGTATTGGCCATGGGGTGGAGGGCAGGGTCCCCTGCGCCAGGCAGAGATCCTGCCACTGCCAGTACTTTCCCTGGCTAGATCCTCCTCATCCCAGACAGGACAGATCCTGAACCGAACGTGCCAGGCTGGTAGAGCATTGCCCGGTGCCGTGCTCCAACATTCCACCTCCCTTCTGCATGTGCAGGGAAGGGCACTTGGCCTAGGCTTGATTTTGCACCACCTCAGCAGTAAGTGCTGGAGCTCAGGGGCCAGCAGGGACAAAATGTTCAGTTTCCTTAGCAATAGCAGAAAAACAAGAATTTCACTTTGAAAAACTTAAAGCAGTGCTCTTTAACAAACCTGCTGTCTGCTCTTCTCCCAGGGGAAGGCTGAGACAAGGATCTCTGCAGCAGAAATGCCTGACTCGGTGTTTAAAGTGCCCTTGTTAGCCCTGCCTTGATGGCTGTCTGGAGAATCACAGATCCCACCGATATTTAAGGCCATATAATTTGCTTATCTCCTTGTACAGTCTTAAGCAGCCCCTGAAGAGAGAGACAGGCTGCTCCCTTGCAGATGCTTTTGTTTCCAGCTGATGTTCAGGTCACAGCAGAGGCACCAGGCACAGGGGACCCCACCAAACCCCCCACACTTGCACTGGACCCTGTCCTTGAGCCACAGCATGCACAGGGTGGGAGCGCAGACAGCCGGGACCACCAGTGGCACCTGCACGGTGCGGGCTGAGCCACTGCCCTGCCCGTGCTGTGCCAGGGGCTGCCAGGGATGCTTTCTGCAGGATCCAGCCCTTACCTGACTGTCCTTGCTGGGTGTCAGAGTGCCGCTCTGTCCTCACTCCATGGCCCCACATTTGGGCCCCCACAGCCGTTCCCTCAAGCTGTGCCCTTTGGCTTCCAGTTCTCCCCATGCAGCAGTCCAGGTGCCTTCCCCAAAGCCTCCCATTGTAAATACCGATGGAGAACCAGCGTGAAAGGCCAAGCGGCCATGTCAGAGCACTCTGGACATTAGTCAGACAAAAGACTTTAAAACAAAGTTCAATTAGGTGTGAAGGAAATTACAAACTGCCAGCAGCAGCACGGGCTGTGTGAATTGGAGATGCTGGAGCAATATGTAACATAAATGCGTTCGTCTCTGCTCCGACCAGCCTTCCCTGACAGCCTGTGCTCCAAGCCGTGCAAACAGAAGCCTCCTGGCATACTTGGAAGATATTCAACATTTCCAGCTATAATATTTTAATTATGAAGCATGCTGTTGAGTCAGTTATCTGAAGCGACTGGCTCAGAGAAGGCCCAGTGCCATGAGACGTGGGCTGTAAACGGGATGCTGGGGTAATGCTTCTCCAAAAAGCCAACGGGCTCCTCCCCACAGCCAAGTGTGGAGCTTCCCCCACATCTGGCTGTGCTCTGCACTGGCCCCAGGCGTGGTGCCACCATCCTTCCCAGTACAAAGCTTCCTGGGACAGACACCTACCTCACGCCTCCAGGGACAGACAAGGATCTGCCGCATCCCTGGCACAGACCAAATCCCAAGGAAAAGGCTGAAGCCTCCACGGGACCTTCTCTGTAGTCAGATGTGGTTCCTGCATCACTGCTGCAGATCTGCATTTGGCTGGAATGCTTCCTATGTTCCTGGTTCTTTGTGTCCTCTGTGCCACCCATCCCTCCTTCCCAAGCACCCCACATGTGCCTCTCTCACTGCCTTTCCATCAGCAACAGTGATTGCTCTGGTTCAGAGTTGTGGTGGCTGGTGTGTCCTGCAGTATCTCTGCTCTGAAATAGAAGACAGAAATACAAATTCAACAAGGAAATCATAAAAAAACAGCCATTGCTAAATGCAACAGCCACCAAGTGCCCAGGAATGACACCCAGGAACCCGAGAGCTGAAGACATGAAGCCCTGAAGTCCTTGGAGGTCAGACAGACATGCCATAGTCAGTGCAGGGATTTTGCTCCAGAACTGCTTTGACACTAAATCAAAGCTGGAGAAGTTCTCTTCGGAATTCATACATGAGCCCTGGCAGAGGCACTGGTAGGGAGTGTGTGTGTTACACCACGGACGCCTCAAAGACCGTTTGGGCACGTACAGGAATCTGGGCTGCACAACTGCATCCCAGGGCTGGACAGGGACCACTGATTGTGCTTTAATTGCAGGCTCAGTATGAAACAAGGTGTGGGCCAAAGTGCAGCTCCAATAGGTGCAGCGCCAAGAAGGACATGATGCCAGCAATAGATACTCTGGCAAACTCAGTCCTCCAGCTCCAATTATGGAACTTCTCTTATACCACTGTCTCTAAACATTGGCTTCTGACTGCAGTGCCTTATGCCAAATTGTAATCACCCTCATTCTGCTGATGGTCAGAACGCCTGGAGCCCAAACGGGATGTAATAATCACCGAGGAGGAGAAAGCATGCTCAGAGCTGATGCTCAGCACAGCGTGTGCAGTGCACAGGGAACGGCAGCATATGTCATCGCACTGTGATTACCTCACAGGAGCTGGAAAAACACACTTTTCCTGCTCAGACTCCAAAACCATCATAAAGTCAAATGGGTTTTGCAGCTCTCTGTGAGGAAGACTCTCCAACAAACCCCACCAGCCAGGGACAGGCCAGACCGTCTGCAGGAAGGTGTTGGCAGGGCAGTGTCATACCGGGGGGCGCAGGCAGGACCTGCCGACGCTGTTCACACCATAAGTCCTGATTTATAGCTTACTAGCTAGTTGAGATAAAATGCCAGGAATAAAAAACTCTGACTGGATCGAGTGTGACTTGGCTTATTGAGTTTGTTTCCTCTCTTTTTATAAGGGCTATAAAAACAAACAGCTCTCACTTGACTAAAGAAATCATTCATTGAGCTCCACCACTTGCTCCAGCACATCCAGACACACACAAATAAATTCAGGTGTCCCTTTCGGGAGCTCATCCCAAGAACACCAGCAGGACCTGTTGGCTCTGGCCATGCCACCCAGGAAGGACAGGCTGGCAGTGGCACAGTCACAGTGGCACCAAGGGTCCCCAGGATCCCTGGGATCTTTGGGGCTCCCCCCGCTGGTCAGGGCTGCCCCCCCCCCAGGGGAGCCCAGCCAGGTTGACATCCAGCCCAGAGAGACTCCATGACAAATGTAATTGAATAAAAGAAGGGGAAGGGGAAGAGGAAGGAGAAAGGGAAGGGGAAGGGGAAGGGGAAGGAGAAGGGGAAGGGGAAGGGGAAGGGGAAGGGGAAGGGGAAGGAGAAAGGGAAGAGGAAAAGGAAGGGGAAAGGGAAGGGGAAGGGGAAGGGGAAGGGGAAAAGGAAGGGGAAGGGGAAGGAGAAAGGGAAGGGGAAAAGGAAGGGGAAGGGAAGGGGAAAGGACTCCGAGCAGCTGGGGAAGAGGAGGAGCCTGAGGCAAAATTTATTTCTGTCAACTGGTGGTCTATTTCCCTGATACCATTTCCTTGTATACAGATAAGGAGTTATCTTAAATGACCATGTCTTTTTCAATTTGTACTTAACAGTCAGTCCCATTTTCCTTATATGATACTATCACAGCGGATGAAAAATACATTACAATAATCCCTGAGGATCTTCATATATCAATATCAAATGGGCTGAAATTGACCTGTTATAAAAACCAGCCTTTCAAGTCAGAAAAAAACTTAAATAAAAAAAGCAAATTTCAGAGCTTGCAGGATGCTCCATAACCCGAATGCTCAGGCACAAAGAGCAACGTTTCCAGAATGCTTAATGAAAACAAACCTTTAACATCCCTGACAAAAATATCCTTGCTATTGGTACATCTGCTCCGTGTTTGCTGCACCTTGGAGGAACACTGACCTGGGCCACACCAGCACATTCACAGCCAAATCAGGCTGAGCCACCAAGTCCAGGACCAGGGATTTGGCATCGGGAACTTTCTCCCAGTCTGCACAGGCTCTAGGGTGGCAGCTGGAGAGGAGGAAGGGAAAGCAGCTGAAGCACCTCAGCCCTGCCCTGGCCACCAGGCTCAGAGCACAGCCATGCCAGCAGCAACTCCACACCAGGACCAAGGAAATCCTGACACCAGGGAGCAGGAACCAGCTGGCTGCCCCAGCTTCCCCAGCCTCACTTGTAGGATCTGGAGACACAGCACAAAGCCCTGAGCATTCCTCCTACAAACTTCTAAAACAAAACTTGCCTTCAGGCTTTTCCACACAAGGCAAGAAGAGGATGGGGCACTCCTGTGGGATAATGCCCAGAGCTCCTCTGTTCTCCTGCTGGGTTCACCCCTGATCCTGGCAGCCAGGAGTGGAGCAGCCGAGGCTGCAGGAGGTGAAGAGGCTCTCTCCATTCTGCACATGTTTGCAATAAGCACAAACACCACATTATCGCACCACTTCATCCTGCCTAAACTATCGGTGCCCATTTCCCTTCTTGTTATCACAGCTATGGGGGATTTGTCATCCAAATTAGAGCTAAAGATACAAAAATAACTGAACAGATCCTAATCAGAAAAGGATGTTTCTGTTGTGAGTTATTACCCCACAACAAGCTAGTTGGAAAATTTAAAAAAAAAAAAAAAAAAAAGAGAGAGGAGGCTGCAAAGGAGCTGAGCACCAGCAGCCACTGGCAGCTGAGTCAGGCAAATCCCAACCCCATCTGCTGCCAGAGGAGCTGCATAGGCACCTCTCACCATGTGGGAGGACCCTCAGCTCCAATCCTCAACACCACAGGCTTGGACCACGTTGAAAATCTGGCAAGGGGCCCTGTGGGGCCAAGTGAAGTGTCGGGGCCCGCACTCACTGAAGCCACATCCCCCACCATGTCTGTGGGACCGGACCCTGTGGATTCCAGCTTCAGCCCTACAGACCTTCAGCCTGTCCTCGATGTCGAGAGATGCTGCAGTCCCAGAGCAGAATCCTCCAGGACTGAGCAGAACTGACAGAGGTGGGCACAATTGGGATGGGAAATCATGTGATAAAATAGCACCATTAAACATGTAGGGACCTGGCAGCACTTTGGTCAGAGTTCAGGGACTCTCTTCCTTTCCCACTGTTTTTACCCTCCTGCTCCATCAGGTCTCTTGCATGGAGGTTGGGAGCTCTGCCCAGCACAGTGCCCGACCTGCCACCACAGCTCCTGGCACTGCCCCACTCCCATGCTGCCTCTGACTCGTGTCCTACCTTGGCACATGCACCCTGTGCCATATGTCTGTGGGACACTCCGTGCCAGTTTAAATCTTTAAATCTTCCATCCCTGCAGGAAGCTGGAAGTAGACGTGCAAGGATGGCTCAGAAGAGCCTTGCTCAGCCTTGCTGACCACAGGACAGGCCTCGAGGGAACAGCCCTGGCCTCAGCTCTGCCCGTGTCGCAGCATCCCTTCGTCTGTGCCAACTGCAAAAGCTGAGCAAAGAAGGGGTCCTGGAGGAGAGCCTGCCAAAGAGGAGCAGAGTGTGAATCCTGGCACGCAGCTGCGGGGCCGGCTGCCAGCATTAAGTGAATTTCATGAGAAGTGCATTGGGCCACTTATCATTTGCGCTGAGCCCCGCAGCTCCGACGAGACACGGGGGGACGTAAGTAATGTCGGAACAGAGCCCTTTATTAATTAATAAACAGGAGCGCAAGCTAAAAGCTTTACATCCACCACTGCTAAATGCACAGTTAAAAGCCCTATAATAACCTGTGTTCATCAGATATTCCAAGCATTCCGGCTCACTCCGAGGCACGTGTGATGTGACACCATCTACCTGCTGCAGCCCGCAATTAAAGCCAGGTAGCAGCTCAGCCTGAGAGGAACTGAAGTGAAACGCTGCACACAACATCACCTGGCAGATCCACCCGACCATACGGCATCCACAGTGCCCAAGCTCGGCTGGAACGAATGCTCTCAGCACAAATCCAGGCTTTTCCCGGCTTTCCGACAGAGCATCGTGCTCTCATGCGCTGACTGAAGCTGGCTGGTGCGGTATAGTCCTCAGTTGATCTGTTTGTAAAATAACAACCCAGGGCTGCCTAAATAATTTTAAACCAAGGCACATCTGGATTTTCTTGGGTTTCCTCTGCCACCACATAGCGCGTGCCGTGGTGGTTACGCACAAATTCACACGCTCCTGTTCACCAGGCACAGTTACTATCAGCGAACATGCAAAGTAGATATTAGCAAGCACACATGGCCACTTAGATGCCTTCTCATTTGCATATGCAAACACTCATTTGGCATGCAAAATGTGATTTACAGAAAATGGACATCTAAATTGAAGTCCCAGCGAGTGCAATAACGCCGGCTCTGCCCCCACTGCCGAGAGCACTGACAGTGCTAAACCCTGGTGAGCACAGGATGAGAAGGGCTATGAAATGGCCGGCATTGTTATTACTTTTACAGCTGGGGATTCATAAGGATTCATTAATTTTTAAAAGACACCTTTGGAGAGGGTCAGTGGTATTGACCCCTCTGCCCTGGCCCTCGTTCCATGCAGCCTGCTGGGCACAACAGAGAAGGAGAGGCCATGAGGGGTCAGAAGTGCCTCTCACCCTACTCTGTTCCCAGTGAGTCCACCCTGCTCTGAGCAATGCCAAGGACACATTTGAAGGGAGTTATCAGGAAGGTATCTCTAACACAGGATTCATCAGTGACCCTGGTATCTTTCAAAAGCTGATGCCCCAAGCATCACCCCGGCTGTGTCCAGCCAGTGCTCCTGGAAGATGGCTCTGCACATCCCTCACTCTACCACAAGGCTTTCCTGTCTTCCCAGACCTGCTCCTTGGCAGCCCACTGAACACGCGCTCCGGCGCACTGCTGCACACAAAGGAGACGTTCTGGGAAATCTTGGCTTTTGGCATGACTGAGGTTTATAGCAGAAAGTGATCCTATTTTCAGGCAGATTTCCACTAATGAGCAAAGCCTTGACAGCCATATGCTCCCCACAGCCTCTCCCACTCACTGTGAGTTCATTCCACGTTCTTCTTCTTCATAGTGTGGAATGATACATTTCCGTGCTGTATCAGTATAATATTAGGACTGTAAGGCTTACCCACGTTAAATTAAAGAAATTAAAAATAACAGCAGGATATCCAGCTTAATTACTTCTTTAAGGCTGTGCTGTACAGCTCGGTGGGCCAGACTCCCATACACAGAGACCAGGGATCACTTCCCTCTGACATTAATGCAGAGCACGTGATGCAGGTGTGAGCAGGATGCCAGACCCCTTATCTATTTGATATCACACAAATATTTACAAATACATGTGAACAGAAAAAGAAAACAGCATTTTGTATAGCATAAAGCCCCTTATATCCTCTTACAAAACTCTGAGATACGCAGGGCTCTGCATCTTGTAAGACAATCTAGAGCTACTATCTCTTTTTTTGTGTCCAAGTTCTCTCTCATATCTCAGGACAAGTTATCCTTAAAAATTCAGCAAAGCTGGAAGAACTTCTTTATCCTTGCCAACCTCTCAAGTGACGTACTGGAGAGCCAGAGAGGTTTTTTATGTGATCTCGTGGATACCCCACCACAGGGGTGCAATCTGCATTCCTCTCTCTTTGGCTGGGCATTATCATTTCTCTTCTAGATCATATTTAGAAAATACAAGTTGTCAGTTGGACCTGGAATGCTTGTTTAAAAGCTTTAATAACCAGGTAATGAGAACATTTCTTTGAAAAGGAACTGGGGTGTTTATGTGAAATTCTGGAACTGATGAAAAGCTGCAGTGAAAATCACAGAATTATGGAATCGCTGAGGTTGGAAATGACCTCCAAGATCATCAAGTCCAACCTGTGACTGATCACCACCTTGTGAACTAGACCAGAATACTGAGTGCCATATCCGGTTGTTTCTTAAACACCTCCAGTCAGGGAACACCCTGTTTGTGCATATATTTTCCTGCATGTCCAGCTAAGCTGAGCTCCCCAATATTCAAAATGATGAATGATATAAGGACACGTGATCTCTGGCTCCCAGATCAGTGTGACAGTTGGAGCTGCTCCCCAGTCACCGGCACGATCACCTGACAGTGACGGCTTTGAAAGAAGAGAAGAAACAGCTTCAGAACAAAGTTTGAAATAGTTCCTACAGGTTGTGGAGCTGCTAAAAGCAAACAGAAAGTCAGCAAAATGCTCACAAGTAGCATGACACACCTCGGTTTATGTGATAATAAAAGCATGATTTGACATTAATTCTCCGCTTTCTGTAGCACATCCCTGCCCAAAGCCTCTTAGTCACTGGCTATGCAGAGCAGCCAGGCCCCCACAGAAAGGGTTAAAAGAAAATGTTATACTAAAAGAAATCTCTCTACAAGTATAAAAAAGCAAAATGATTGTAAATTCCACCAGGGGAATTCTGCCATGAATATGCTTCACCTTTCACAGAATCTCCCACCCTGCCTCAGAGGATAACTGACCTTTGGAGAAAAATAATGAAAAGAAGAAATTCCTTGGAGAAAATAATGTGGCCAGGCCTCAGTAATGAGATCTGCTCCCTTTATGTTGCTATGACAACCGCAGTCATTTTATAATACAAAATACATGAATGGGGAAGAGGGCCATCTCCTCGTGCTGGGGCCAGTGCCACGGCACCCCCAGCCCTCTCACACTCCTCACAGGACAGCAACGTTTGGTTTGATTTGTGCTCCACTCTGTTTCCTTTAATACGCACGGGATCAAGGAACCCAACTCCTCTGAATGCTCTAATAACAGCTCCTGAACGTATTTCTGGGTGGCAGGAAGGTGTGGGGAGGGAGTGGGTACCCCAGCCAGCTCTGCCCATGGAACCCAGCCAGCACCCTCTGTGGGGCACACGGGCACATCCCCCCACACCTCCAGGCAGCCTCTGGGAACTTCAGCCTCGAGATGGTTCTTGGAAAGAGTCTGCTGCTTTTGACTCAAAACCACACGTTTCCCACCCATTTGAGATTGTGACAATAAGAAACAAGGAGCCAGTGTGCCAGAGCAGGTTAAAGGCCAGTGGGAGCTGCCTGGTGAGCACACCCCTCTTCTGAGGGCCACAGGAAGCCAAGCTTTTGTCAAATCAAATGTCAGCAAAGTGGGAAGATTTGTATGAGAGCCTGAATGTACATCCCAGGCTTTTCCAGAGGAAGATGTACTTACTCTGGCATGCAGGGCTCTCCAGCTCACCTTGAACCATTTCGGTGTGTGAGCACGATTATGACTGCTGGGACTAGAGGGAGTCAGACCAGGAGATGGAAATGGAGAAGTCAGGGGGGACCTAAGTATGGTATTTCAGTTAATCCAGAGGTTCAGAATGTTTCCTGTTTCCCAGGTGGTCTGCAGGGAGACCTGTGCTCCCTGCACTGTCAGCACAACAGCCCAACGAACTGGAGGAGTCCTGAGAAAACGACAAACCGAGGTTTGCAAATGAAGAAAATAGCCAGAAACAGAAGGGAAACCAAGAGGGTGGAGGAAAAGGAGGCCAGGAAGGAAAAGGAGGCCAGGCTCCAGTCCATAGGGTTATACAGCTCAAGAAAGGAACAGCATGGAGAAGGGCTGTCTGATGGCATGGGGGGCCATGAGGAGGACAAACAGGACAGGATTACTTCCATCTGCCTCTCACTCATGGGCTTTCATGGTGACATTTCCCAGAGAACAGAGGTTAGCAGGAAGGGGTGGAAAGCTGAGGGAAACAGTTGCAGGCAGACAAAGCCCAGGCTGCTAAAAGCAACTGCCATTCTCCAGCTGCTTCCAGTACTATGACAAACTTTCTCAGGACAGGTTTTTGGGTCAACACTTCTGAGGATGGACATTGAAGCAGGGTCTGTCTCTTCTCCAGCACCTGAAGGCAGCACCATTAGCCAGACTTCTGATGTCCTGGCTCCACTCCAAAACACCTTCACCTGCTTCCAATGACTGAAGCTGGGGACCATGGAAGGATTTCTACAACCATCTAATGATCTGGGAATACCAAAAAGGTGTCAGGAGTAACCACCACATCAGGACAGCTCCAAACCATTCAGGTGCAGGAAGCCCAGGCATTACCGAAGTCAGAGTAAAACTTAAGTTACCCCCTGACTGGTGCCTTCTTTGCATGTGGAATTTGCATGTGGCAGCAAGATCCACCTTATATCAAATACCAGCGCAAAGGCTAATTTAAAATCTTTTTATGCAAATGTTCAGTAGTATGAAACAGTAATAAATCTGAGAAACCGCTGGAAAGATGTTTAAGAGGACATACGAATTCCAGTCACACATCAGCAATTAGGAATACCAGGAAGGAGAAAGCACCTGTCTTGGTCTTTATTGAATATTATTCTCAATTAGAATATTCATCATATACACAAGACAATTTTTTCATTCAAACTTCAACAGACATGTCCAAATTACATCATATCTGCAGAACAGAGGGAGGGAAGTTATCCTAACCTGTCTCTGAATAAAGCATTATTGAAACTATCAATGGTCCTGCCTGAAGCTCACTGAGGTGCAGAAGCCAGACAGATGCTGCACAGAAATAAGACTGCCTGGGTGATGCCTCCTGAAACAGCTTGAAGAAAATGATCCCATTATGGCTGAGGCTTCCCAAGCAGCCCCTGTGAACGGTTGGCAGGAGGCTGAGGCTCTGGCTCAGAGGGGGACAGGCACTGCACAGCAAGCAAGGGGACTCCAAGGATGCTGTTGCCTATGGGGAGCTTGGTCCCACCTGGACACTGTCCAGGCACATTATACGAAGGAGCACAGCCACAAGTTCCTGCTGGCTGGAACTGAAGATGTGAGCTATTCCTTGCCTGGAAAGCCATGCTCCAGGCAGAGCACGTGCTGCTGTCTGAGAGGTTCGTAAACTCTGAGATTACTCTTTGCCTGGGGCTACCCCTGTGCACGGCCAGCCCTGGGAACAGAGCTTCAGTTCAGAACCTTCCTATCCCCGTCCCTTGTCCCTTCCCAGCAATGCCAGTCAGGCTGCCAGGTGTTTTCTAATAAGAGATCATACAGTTCAGGCCAGAGGGATCCTCATGCTCATCTGGCCTCTGGTAAGCAGGAGATCAGACCTAAGGGCTTTTCTGTCTCCGTTCCTGATACAAATCCCATGTCTCTGCTTGAAGTTTTGACAAGACTCCTCTGCAACGAGGGATGGAAACCTCCAGGATGAGAACTGCATTGCCATAACAGCAGTGTTCATTTCTGGATTGATAAACCCCAGTCCCACAGAGGGGAGACTGCATGGCCACAGTGCTTGGAGCAGGTCCCTGTCCTGCCTGCGGGGCCACAGCTGTGCAGGCGCACGGCACACGTGGCCATGAGAGGTGGCAGAGCTTCCAGCTCTGTCCTGCACTGGCTCCGGGAGAAGTTGCATTGCCCAAAATATCATATTTAGGATAAAAAAATAAAGCTGAGATAATGTGCAGGGACTTTAAACAGAAGTCCCTGCCCTGGAAGGCTGCCTGGCCCCTCACGCCGGCCAAAGGAAGACACACACCTGCAGGGCGAGCAGCATCCCCGGCCCCAGCACCGCCTTCCACCATGTGCTGTCAGCACCGTGCAGTGCCACAAGTGAGGTTCTGCCACGGCTGCTTTGTGCCAAACCCACAGGACCAGGTCCAGCCAAGCACCATGGCTGCTCCATGCCAGATCCCATGGGAAAGGGTTCAGCCGACCACCTGGGCAGGGAAGAGGAGCCACAACACTCTGCCACACACATGGTGCTATCACCAAGGGATCCTGGGTCCCCAAGGTGATCTCTCTGATCCTGCCCACCTCATCAATCTCCTAAGTCCCTTTGAACCATCACCTCTCACTGCCATTTATCGGGTTCCTGCAGAAATAAAAGGTATTGAGAAAAATCAATGGCAATTCATTGTATCCCGTGATTTTTAAAGGCAATTAAGGCAAAGACAAGGTAAAAGGTTAGCAAAATCTCTCATTCTTTAATATATTGTATTTTCTCATTAATTCCTTAATCTTGTGACAAATTCTCCCAGGCAGAGGGCCAGCTTCCTGCCCACTTGAACTCTTGCCGAGTTAGGAATGAAGCAGGTAATGCCTCAGCCCCCATCGCTGGGCTGGAGCAAGGGAGCAGCACCGGCTGTGTCTGGTGTTTCCCAGCTGCACCAGGGAGCTAGGGGGGTCCATGGGCAACCTCCTCCAGCTCCCTGTAAGCAGCTTGTCCTCTGACACTGCACAAGGAGAGGGACTTTCCTGGAGCAAACCCAGGGTCTGGGCAGACAAAGCTTCCCTGGGGCACGAGACCTGAAACCAGTGGCAAAACACTTCTGTGTTGACACCCCCCAGTTCCATCCCTGCTTGTTTGCCCCAGAGTTAATAACTAAATTACTGCTAATTAGGAATACTATGAATGAGGACACATCACACTTCTGCTAATCACCAATGTTTCTGTGTAATGTCTGGAAAATCAGAATTATTAATGAAGAAGTTATTTTGGAATTCAGAGTTTAATTCTGCAAATTCTGGATAATGGCAGTCTGGTTTGCCAGCTAATTTTCACATCATAACATCAGAACCCCTTAATTAACAGTGAATTAATTAGAAAAAACTAACTTAAAGACAGCAGGAGAGTCCTTTCTACAAGGAGAGCCAGGTCAGAGCGAGGCAGCATGAGCTGAAGGGGCAGTTGGGGAAAGGCGAGAGGTGGATGGGGATGGGAGAGAGAAAATTCTCAGTCTGGTTTTGAGCAAGTTTCAAATTGATTCTCTTCGGATGACTCGCCATGAGGCCTCTCCTTGGAAGAGCTGGGAAATGTCTCCCTCCCTCCTTCAAGGGTGAGAGCGCTGTGAAAGGCAGACACAATGTTAACAACCTAAATATTTACCTGCTTCGGTCTGTGTCCTAGCTATTAGGAATATTTTCCATCGCTCCACCTATCTAAGCAGAGTTTCCCCCCAAAACAGCAAATATTATGGTCCTTCATTCTACAGAAATTTATTACTACGGAGTAAAAATGCTACTGTATTCCAAACATTGGCAAGAAAGCTGGGAGGCTCTGCTCCTGCCAGCTTTTAATAAGATACACATTGGAGCTGCATGTTGCTCACAAGTTGCATGTTTATTTAAACAAGAGTTTCCAAGTGTTTAGGGACAGAGGTTGCTACAACAAATTCTTATCATCAAACACAATGGTGCTGAAACGTTCAGGAAGGAGAGTTACAAATGGAGTCACTCTGCAGAATAAATCACTGATAAACTTTCAGCACAACTAATTTTAACCCAGGATGGAGTACTGTGGATCCTGACTCTCCGAATGGATGTGCACACTACCAGGTTGATTTGGGACCTATTACGAGATGAAATTATTTATTTAGGGATTTCAAATACTTTAAATTAATCTTTCTTTTAGTCTCTGAATTACATATTTTTCTAGCAGAGCCAGAGATTTGACACTTTCTTGAGGTAATTCTGCAAGGTCAGAATCATCAAAACCTTCCCACTCACCTGAAGACAGAAGTCTGTTCTGGGATTTCCGAAAAACAAAACAAAGGGTGCTCAGGGGCTGCCATTTGCCTTCGATAGTGATGATAGATGAAGCTTCTCAGCTTGATTGTGCTGGGGACATTGTCACACCCAATTAAAATGCTCCAGGCAGGATGGCTGCTGAAGGAACTCTGCTCGGCCGTGGGGTCACACTCACCCACGTCAGGAAACATCCCTCTGCAGCTTCCCATCCGAGCCTTACCCACCATCCATACCCCCCACACGAGACACGGGGAGAGGGTCACACACGGACCAGTCACTGTTAATGGTTTAGCCTTTGACCCCTCACCAGTGGAGAGACCTGGGCCCCACGTCAGGACACACCGGGCGCTCGCCCAGCACCAGCTCTGTGAGGGTCCCACACAGGGATCCCCAGCTGGTGCCCTCTTTGGTTTGCCTCTGTACACTGGGATCTCTGCATGTCCCCACAGCTCTGCTGGGAGCCAGCACAGGCCTGGGCACACACCAAGGCACCTCGTGCTCAGCCCCAGCAGCGCTGGCTGTCAGAGCACCCACAGGGCTGGCACTGCTGCGGACACCTTGAGCATCCTGCCGGGAGGAGCTGCACAAAGCAGCGGCCTGGGACAGACACGGGAGTGTGACGCCGATGGCACCATTCCTAGGACCAGCCCTGACCCTACGGCAGGAGTCGTGAAGGGTCCAGTTTAATGAGACCTGAAAGCTGCAGGAGCCACGTGCTGGTCCTGCGGGCTCGCCGGCCGTTCTGCTGCCCAGGAAATTGGCAAATGTCAGAGGCGATCGGATCTCAGCCGCTCGCGTGTCAGGAAAGAGCTCACAGACATGAATCCTTCAGCTCCGCAGTCTAAACACACCCATATGCCTTCCACGTCCACATTCCCATCAGTTGCCAACCAAACCGCAGGGGTGAGGGGTAAAGTCCATCCCGCTCCCCCTGACTTGACTTTGACACCCACCATGGCTCACTGATGGAGACAGAGAGGGAATGGTTTAACTCAGTTCACTCTTACTAACCTTAGCTGGGCTCCAAATGTGATGGACACATATTGCATCAAAGCCGGACGGTGACGCAGACTCTGAGCTGCTCCCACCGCACCTCCATTGTTCCTCCCAGCCCACAGACAGGGAGCTATGTCCAGCCCTAGGCTCCAGGCCAGCTGCTGGGAACTAGAGGAGGAGGAAGATAAGTGATCCTCTGCCACAGTGCCACAGAAAACTGCTGGGCTCGGTAAATAAAAGGAGCCTCTAAATATTATTTTTGGTAGGGATTTTCATCTGAAAAAGTAAAACACCGTAAATCAGGCACAATGCTACAATCAGCACATACTTGTGACTAAATGCATCCTGTAGCACATTTCAGCATAAATTACAGCCATTTGATTTAGGCTTTGCTGCACAAAGCCATATTATTTAAATTCAGCCAGAATTGAGTCCACTCACATTGCTATACACTTATAAAACATAGTCATGATTATTGTCATAAACTTACACGAACTGGCTGTTGAGTTACTTTGCCACATCATCATCTATAGTAAACAAGACTTATTTTACATTTCTCTCTTCTTTCCTGACAATCTGCCAGAAAATGCTCTGCAAAATTGATGCCAAAGTTGTGGCCAGATTTCCACAGCACACGCATGGCAGTACCTGTACCCAGGGTAGGACAGGCAAACCTGGGTGCATCCAGAATCACAGAATCATTTATGCTGGAAAAACCTCCAAGATCAAGTTTTAAACTCCAGCACTGGACCCTGTGCAAGGCTCCCCATGCCCACTCCCACTCCAGAAGGTCACGTAGACTCCAGGAGAGGCAAGTCAAACCAAAGGAGAGGCTGTGGGGTGCGTTCCACAGCAGGATTTCAGGGGCGTGTCTCAGCGGTGTCAAGTATCATCCTGTCACAGTAGCACCGACAGTGTCCCTGTGCCTTGCCTGACACACCAGGGAAAGCAGTGACCCCCAGCACACACCTCCCAGTGGGCCACAGGCACCAGCGAAGGGCTGGGGTTGGAGCATCAGCTGCCTCCTTTTGGTACCCAAAGTGTTTCCTTGAGACGCAGAGATTTTGATTTGTGAATCATTTTTTGTTCTCCATGCAGAACCCATGAGCTCATCCCTAGAAACCGTGCAGGCAGGAGTGAGACACGGAGAGTGCTGCAGTTTTGAACTTTTCCGAGTTCATCAAAAAAAGTCTGAGTGTCTGGCTTGAATAACAACAACTCCCAGAACCATAAAACTGTCCGGTGCCCCTTTCCCTGCCATGATGGCATCATTCCTACCTGGCCTGGGGGGATCACCCACTCACTAGCTGGCTTGTCTGACTAAATTATTGTTTTACATTTCTCCTGTAGTTTGCAAACTTTTAAAAAATTAATCCCATCATTTCAACAAGTGTAACAACTAAATTATCATCTTTACATGATTAAAGTCTCTGCTGCGTCTTTTCTTGGCAAACATTACATGCCCATAATTTTACTAAATGTAATAAACCAACCATAGAACTATTAATTTTAGCATGGTATTCATGACAATTAGAAACGCATGAACCTTAAAATGATAAAAACTGAAATGAATACCAAAATAGCATGAAACACAAGAATCCAGCTCCTCAAATCAGGGAAGTGGATATTATTGTCTGGCGTCTCAACATCCATGCCAAGAGACAGTACCAGCACCACCGGGGATGCCACAGGCTGGAACCCAGCAGTGCCCAGGGCAGAAGCAGCACTCCTGGCCCCCCACTCCGGCCAGTGCCGTGGTGGGCCGGCAGCAGTGGGAGAAGCCCCACTTTCCCCAGGACCTGGCAGGTTGGAGGAATAGCACTGACAGTGCAGTGCCTCCAGACCAGCTCAGCTGGCAGCAGCAATGAGCCTGCCAGCCCTCAGCCCGAGGGTCTGGGGGCTTTGCTCTAAAACTGTCCTTCACTCTGAAATTATCCCCACTTCTCCCATTGCTGGGCTGGGTGCCTGCAGGGAGATGGGCTCTCCTGGCCTCAGGGTCTCTGGCCAGAGGAGCCCCCACAGCCCCCTTTCCTGGAGCCTGCAGTGCAGTTCCCCCTGCCTGTGAGTGGCCAGATTTGCTGCTTCCAAAGACCTGGAAATTATCCCTTTTAACTCAGAGAATCACGAGTGAGAAGCTTAACAGATTTTCTTCTCCTCACTTTCAGCAGCTGAACTATTTTTTTTTATTATTATTTTTTTTTAAGAAAAGAAAAAGCAAAAAACTAGACATTGAGTATTTGATCCAAAGCCAAAAACAACCTTGGTATCAAGGCATTCCTGAGCTGCTTTGTTTATAGATACCAAAATACACACACACCACCCCACACTGCTGTAAGCACTTAAGAGCACAAACCACTTCCATCCGTGTGGCCCGTGGGCAGAAATCACCCGCCACTGCCCTGCCCAAGCTGTGAACACCCAGGCCCAGTGGCCACAGCGGAGCCACTGCCCAGGGCCCCAAGCAGCCCCACCGCTCACCCTCCTCGCTGTGTCCTAGTTTAGAGAATTCCTGACAGACTGGACGGTTCTCTGTTTCCTTTTCCATTATTGCTGATTGCCAAAATATTTGTGCAGTGATGGAATTTGCCTGCCAGAACTAGAGCAGAAGGAGGGAACTCTGCTTTCGTCTGACCTCGAGTCAGGAGAGGTTCTGGGTTTTCTGGGTCTCCGGCTGGAACTACTGGAGCTGAGCTCTGGCTGGAGCCCAGCGCTCCTCTTGGGATGAGCCCAGGCAGGCTCTGCCTGCCCCACACGGGGGGACGGCTCCTGCCTCTACAGGGACAGGGCAGCCCAGCCCATGGAAGCAACCGGAATGTTTCCACTTTGCCTGAGCACACTAGGAAACATTTGGAGAGAGACTATTTTAGCAAAATATGCTAAATGCCTCCAGATCGATGCCTGTGAGTAGGAAAAATCAAATAGCTTTGCCATCATAAACAGCAGAAGGATGGCAACCAGAGGAGTCCAGTGAGCAGTGGGACAAACAGGAAAGACTTGGAAATTTCCAGGGTATTGTTTGAAATGCAAGACAGAACATTCTGATCTACTTTTACTGTTTTGATGTTACATTTCATGTTTTAAAACACTCTGTGCCTTTACAGAAACACTGCAAAGACGTTGAAAGAATTCAAATACACCAACTGCTCTTTACTTGGCTCTCCTTAGTCATTGCTGATTAGCAACATTTCCATCAGAACGGGAGCGAGACATTTAAGGACAACCACGTGGTGCCACTTTGGTTGTCACTCGGCCCACAGGAAGGACAGGGGAGGTCTCCTCTTCTTGCAGAAGATTCGGCATCTCCCAGCTCTGGTGTCACCACACCCCATATTGGGGGCAGGTACCCCAGAGCACAACCTTCTGTTGGTGAGAACAAGCAAGAACTTCCCAACAGAGTGGTGACTCTTAGAAGGGGCACGAGACAGATGAGCTGTCTCCAGTTTGTGGGACACTGGGAAGAGACTACACAGTCACCCTCTGCCTCCTTACCGGGCATGGGGGCAAGGTACAAGAGCACTTTTTGAGGCACTGAGCAGCCACCCCATGTGAGTGATCACTGGCTCCTGCTGCAGACGTTGTCTCAGCACGGACAGCCCTGCACGGAGGGACGGTGACACCACCATGGCAGCAGCACCTTCACCACCCCCATGGGTGCAGACAACAGACCACTAGGAGACCGAGGGCAGCCAGTCCCAGGCTCACACATAAAATCCTATCCATGACATCCCATTCCCAGCACCATCACTCCCACCGAGGGGTCCATGTCCTGTCCCTGCTGGGCACACAGCTCAGCTGGTGCCCTGGCAAGGCTCTGAGCTGCCTTCTGAGGGCTGCAGGTCTGAGGACACCTTGGATCACATCTCTGCTGCAAACATGTGTCCTTGTGATGATTTTGGCAGCCAAAATGGCCTAAATATTTGTTCAAGAGTAGTGAGTGTCTTTGTCTGTCAGGCACAGAGAGACTTTTCTTCTGCATCTGCTCAGCCATTTATCCTGCTTTGTTGCTGCCAGTTGGAAGCTGCAGGGTGTGATCCAGGCTCTCCCAGGGCAGGATAAATTTTTAACCAGGCAGAAGATCATCTTGCTGGGCCCAAGTCCTGAAATTCAGTCTCACAATATGTGGCCCACCTCACTCTCCCCCCATGTACCTGGGGGGTGCAGCAGGTTGTACCCCAACCTCAGCTCCACGCTGGGGCTCCCCAGGGCCCCCCAGTGCCTGTACCCTCCCTGGGGAGCTCTCACTGCCCTCCACAAGTGGACACTCTGGTCCCCTTCCGAGGGACAAAGCCATTCCTCCACTGCAGAGCACTCCTGGCATTCTAGCTGAGCCATTCCCATGCTTCCAGCATTTCTAAGACATAATATAAGCTTTACTCCTGGCTCAGATTTTAAGTAAATGGGCACTTCTCTGTGACAAACCGTTACAGGAGGTAGATGAGATTTGTACATCTATCCAGTGAAACAGTCAGATACTATGCCCCTAGGAACATGCACTTAGTGCCATGGTCTAGTAACCACAGTGGTAGTGGATCAAGGGTTGGACTTGATGATTTCAGAGGTCCCTTCCAACCCAGCTGATTCTGATTCTACGATTCTGTGCTCTAGTGGCTTAACATCAGGTTTAGGAGAAAAGTGGGAGAGTGCAAAAACCCTCTAATGCGGTCACAGCACGTTCCACCTCCTCAGGCTGGAGAACACGATGTCAGAAAGGCAAAGGTGGCATCTTACGAGGCATCTCCTCACAACAGGCTGTACCCAGCTTTCCTACCCTGGAGGAAAACAGGTTTTTCAGACAGATGCAGCCCCGAAGTCAACATGCCCCCAAGGCCAGCCAAGGCTCTCCCTTTGAATGGTTGCATCTCCTACAGCCACTGCAGCCCAGGGGGGCAGCAGGAAGCTGAAGCTGGGCAAGACATGACCATCATTTGTACACTTTACACTCTGGAGAGTTTTACATTTTATTGTCTTATTTTTTATTGTCTCAGCCCTTCAAACAGCTATCAGAGCTGTCAAATCTAAAGCCTCCTGATGATAAGAATGCTCTGCAGAGTAGGTCCTGAGGCATTCCTGTGAGAAGCACCATGGGAGCCATCAGGGCAGAGGTTCAGCCCTGTCCCCAGTCCCTCCGTGGAGCTGCACTCAACAATTAGTCTCTAGTGAAAATCAACCACAGAAGTTCAGAATTTTTTTTCCTTCCACTTCCACAGATCACCTTCTGCTCCGAACATGGAAACCATATGGCAGACAGGTCCTATCCCCTGCCAAGAAATTCCTGCTTGATGAGATCCCTGTAGCTATCGCTGAGGCTACACTGGCTTCCAACAAGGGAGTTCACTTTCTGCATCAGACAAACCCTCCAAGCAATCCAGGGAGGAAGAGTAGGGTCTAAGGTGCCAGAATTCGTGCTGTGGTCGTTGCCTGTTGAGAGTAATTGCCCTCAGAGGGAATATTGTCATGCTTGGATCCTCCTCTCTGTCCCTAAAGCTGAAGTCAGCCCCCCTCCACTCTGCTGTAAACAATAAGGCACAGCTCAGATGGAGGATAGAATCTGGCTTCAGACCCTCCTCTCCATCTGAGGGGCACAGGGGGAACACACAGAGAGCACAAACAGCAAGTGTTTCACCCACGTACACAGTCCAGGCTTGGGAAAGACTATGAATTCCACCACTCTGAACAGGCAAAGGAGTCACAGGAGTAGCCAGATTTGTAGAGGAATAAAATCCAAAATTCAGACCCCTGTTGGGAAGCTTCATCTAAAAACATCAGAAGTCCATGGCAAAGCCCAAGACAGGGAGGGACAACTGCGAGAGGTGGGGAGGTGCACACCAAACCCCCAGAGCCGTGTTGTCAACAGGCAGCTGACACCACCCCACAGCTGCTGCTGGCTCAGAGCTTTGTGGGAGCATCCTGGCCGCAGAGGCTGGGGATCCCCACCTCATTTCTTGCATTTAGCTCTGTGGTGATGCATCACATTGGCTTGTGATCATTGAACAACAAGAATCACAGCTCTGCCCTCGCTGCTGACAACACCACCAATTTCCACGTCATCTGCAGGCACTACCAGCAAAGGGTTTTATCATCACTGTTAAGTCACACATTAAATCATGTCAGAATGTTCCTTGAGAACACCACAGGGAGTGACACTGCCATTACTGACCAGACTTTGAAATCTGTCATTAAGCCAATTTTTAATCCACATAATACATACTATCACCTACAGGTTCTCTGGGCAAAATGTCAAACATCTTCAAAAAAATTGAAATACACAGCACTAACTGTGCTACACTTCCTAACCAGGCCCAAAATTTGATCATACTGGACTCTTCACATGTTTTCACCCATCAGGAACTGCCTGTCCCTGCTCCACACAGCAAGAGAAAGTGCGTGAGATGTTTGGCCATTGCTGTAATTAAGTTTTGCTCCTGCAAGAAACTCCAGGTTTCTGCTCACGGGCTGCCCTCTGCTTCCTGAGCAGACAGAATCTCCCTGGGGCACGGGACTCGGTCACTCTGCGTGCCCCACTCCAGCACAGCACTGCGTAAAAGAGCACTGGAGCGGTTAACAGCAGGGAGATCCCAAATAAAATACACAGCAGCATGGTGAGCCTTGCACAAACCTGGTGAGCATGCCATAAAATCCTAATTATTAGTCAATCATTTGGGATCGATAGAGTTCCCAAGCTCCTGTGGTTTTTGGGCAGCCAAGGCAGCAGCTTGCTGGGTCAGGGACCGTAGGACACCTTGGGCAGTGCCAAGTCTGGCAGTGCAGGCTAGTGCTGGGTGAACACTGGGCAGATGTTTGGTACAGATGCCAGAGAGATGTTCTACCACCGTGTAGCAAGCAGAGACACAGGACACTCAGAGGAGCCTGTGTCAAAGGCAGCAGGCCCTGAACAGCAGAGGCCTTTCTGGCCCCCAGTGCAACACCAGCTCATTCCCTTGCCCTCCCTCAGGCAGCACCTGGACCCGGTGCTGTTCACTCACTTCTGCTGGTCCATGGTGCCCAGCCCAACCTTTGCCCAGCTGATGCTTCTGGCAAAGGGTCTGGGCCAGTTGAGGCTGTTTTTTTTTTTTTCGGGGGGGGGGGTCCTGTGCCAGTGACCATGAAGGGGACCAACAGGACCACGTTTGCTGAAGAGCTGGGAAGAAAATCAATGAGTGCAGTCCAGTCAAAACAGATTCTGGCAGAGCCTGTGCCATTCTGAAGTGAATATTACTTAGGACTAAATTGTTTTCCTTATCTAGCAGTTTGTCCTAAGGAGCTGGACTTAGCCTCCCAGCGAACCCAATAAGTCTTTTGGTTTGACTGGAAACTCCACATTTTTCCTTTTTAGAAGAATGTCACAGACATTCCTGTGTTTCATTACTCTCTGCTGCTTCTCCTTTCCCTCCCATTAAAGCTCCAGCGAGGGGAGGCCGAGCTGAGCGCCAATGCGGGGCTGGACACCAGCCCAGACTGTCTGGACGTGGCTCAACAGTGGAAAGACCTATTGTTTTCCTTGGCAGGCAACTGGTATTTTTCCTTATGCCCAGAAAGTCTGCGCCAATTTACAGCCCATGACCTGGGGAGGGGTAGGAAGAGCCAGACTCGTGTCCCACCCTTTTCCCCTCCAGTAATCTCAGTCCAGGGAGGTACCACATGCCCTCTCTCTGGGTAGGGAGCATCGCCCTGAAAATTAACTCCTGTATCCAGAGCAGCAGTCCTCCCCCCAGGTATGCTGTACCCCTCACCCAGGTTTATCATACAGCCAGGATCTGATCCTGAACATAACCCCAGGGAGCGGGCAGCCTCCTGGCTCCAGAGCAGCCTTCCAAGCCCTTTCCATGCTCGTGGGGCTGCCCCGGGGGGATGGCTGGCACATCCTGCTCCTGCCCAGACAGAAATCCCACCAGCACGGCCTCCCCCAATGCTATCTCAGTACTTCCAGCGCCAGGGAGAGCAGGAAGCACAGGGCTGTGGGAAAACTAAACAAGGAAGTTCTACGAGGTTTCTCACACCACCGAGTAGGTTTGCTCCCTTCTCACTGAAACCACTGGTCACAAGTTCAGGTCAGGACTTACTTTATCAGGAATTGTTTCTCCCAGGCCTCAATACCATCAGCAGCTTCTACCGTCCTGCTCCTGCAGCATCCCCAGGCTGGGCTGCAGACCATGGTGGGGTGGTTGCAGTGAGGCTCCTGCAAGCCCCCGTGTCCCAAACCCCGCCTTGTCACACCATGATGTGCCACAACACCCTCGCTCCCCAGTGTGTGTTATGCATTGAATTCTGGGGCATCTTTAGGCAGTTTCCATGACAGGACTGGCACATGGGCCACATTCCCCTCCTTACCACCTGAGCCTGGTGCTGTCAGGACCCTGAGCAGACACCCATGGGCTGGTGGCCCCCAGAGCAGCAGCACACACCAGGCAGGTGAAGCCAAAGTCGAAGCCAGCCCTCACCCCCCAAGGAGCAGTGGCAGTGCAGGGACCACAGCATGGGTCCCCTGTATTTGGGGACGAGAAGGAGCCGTAATTCCATACATGCCAAGTCTACTGATAGCCAGAATCTGCCCCAGAAAATCCCCTTCTAGGACTACGACAGGGGAAAAACACAACACTTTGTTGAGAGTTTGCTCCCTAGCCCTCCAAGACTCTCCCCACCCCAACTCCTAAAGCCCCATTTAGCTCCTAAGACAAAAGTCTGGGTTTAAAGGGGAGCTAAGACCAAGGGTGACCCCAGCCAAGCCCACCCCACCCACACAGGTTCCTGGTCCCAGGCTCTCCCGTGGCCTTGGCTCACACCATGGGGCCACGCAGCTCCTGCAGGGTGCCCGGCGTGGCAGGGAGCATCGCAGTGCCCGCAGAGCCATGGGCATGGAGGAGCTGAGAGCCCCACGCAGGAGAAGGTTGGGTTTGACCCCTGCCCTGGGGGCAGTCCAGCTGTTCTCACTACCTACAGCCAGAGCCCAAGGACTTGAGATCCCTCCCCTGAGCGTCTGCTGCACACAAGGAGTGTGACACGACTGCTCCCTGTGGGCTGTTCTCAGGAGCCAGGCAGAGCTGCTCCAAGGCTTTGGCCAAGGATAGTTCCAAATCCCCACCTGTATCCACTGACCATCCCAGTCCTCAGCAGCTGCAGCTGAAGGCCCTGATCCTTTGGGAACTCTTGGAGAGCACTTCCACCATCTGAAGGAAAACATGGCAGGCCTTTGAAACCTGCCAGATACTTAGCAAGATGATGATAACAAACACTAATTATTGCCCCAGTTTTGTGCCATCCACCACATTTCTTCAAGCTGCAAACCCCCAAAGTGGCCTCAGACAGAGACTTCCATGATCAGATATGGATGAAAAGGGAGGGAAGCTGAGCGACAACAGGGCTAATCAGAAAGGAAATGGGCTTTGTTACTCAGCCAAGTCAAGAGCAGATTGTCTCTTGGATTTCAAGTGCTGCTGAAGCAGGAAAGCTCTTTAAGAGCACACACAGATTGTCTTGCAAATAGGACGGTGCCAGCTTTCCTCCTCAGCTTTGGAAAGAACAGGCAGGATGCAATACAGGACCATGACCAGGGGTCACAGAGTGGTGATGTGATTCAGCACCCAGCAGAAAGTTCATCTGTCATCTCTGCTAATTGTAGGTCCCTCCAAAGGCACCCAAGCTCAAGTCCCACAGTTCCCCCCACCCTCCCAACATGCTCTGGGCAGGGCAGGACATCCCAGCAGGACCACAGCGCATTCTCAGGGGTTGCATCTTTCCCATTTTGCCTCAGTGGTCCTTTCAGAGGTGATTATTCATCTTTTTGGACTCTCCATCACACCTCATGGCAGCAGGACTGCAAAGCTGCTCCTGGCATTTCCATCTGTATTATTGCTGGCTGGAAACACAGCTTCCAGTCTGGCCCCTGCCCCTGCCTGTGACTCCTGAGAGGCGAGGCTCCTGCTGGGACTGCTCCAGCTGTGGTGGAGAAAATACTTCACAGAGATTGTTTTCTCAAACCTTTCTGTTGCCAGTTATTTTGATACCACGAGTCATCCCTGCGACAGGGAGAGAGGCCTCCCTTCCCCTCCAAAGGATATCCATGCTTTGTCAGGAGGTTGCTGAGTGCCAGAGCAGAGCTCATGGAAAGTGGGTCAAGGGCTAGTCCTCTAATCAGGGTGGTCCTTCCTGACTTCTTTTCAAAGCATTTTCCAAGGAAACTGGATGTGTTGGCAGCAATCTGGACAACTCATATAAGAAATTTCACTGGCTTCAGAGGCAGAGAGCTCTGCAAGATGGAAGGTGGTGGACATTTCTTGTCCTCTCAGCAAATTCCATTCAAATGATTCTGTTCTGCCTACAAGGTATGGACAACCCTGGAAGAGCTGGGGAGACTTTCACCTGCAGGTCCCAAGTCTGTCACCACCACTTCAAGTGGAATTACACCTCCAGACCCCCAGCAGCCCAGGAGCTGCTCAGAGGACTCTGCTGCCCAGCCAGTCCCTCAGATGGCAAAGAGGAGGCTGTACCTTGGAGGATTCAGGATCATCTTCATCCGTGCTTTCCCACACAAACATAGAGTTGGTTGAGAAGGGATCCATGCTAGTGCAATGACGGGGTTATGTACTTTGACAAAGGGAAAGAAAAAGCCCTGTGTTTTCCAGGTTTCCAGCTCCAGCCTTGCTGAACAGCTCTTGGTCTGCTAGGGTAAGCCCAGAGCCAGGATGTACCCTGCACTGCACTTCAAGGTGCTTGTGCCTTGGACCTCTTCCAGGGGTCAGGGTGGTCTCCTCATCCAGGTCACAGCATGGTGTTTCTCCCCATGGGAGCACCCTGCTCAGCACAAAACACACTCACCCTGCACCCTCCATCTCGCTTGACTCAGGGACCACAGGGTGCAGCGTCCCACTGCCTTTACCTGCAGGGCAGGAGGGAACCAGGCAGCTCCTGACCTACTGGGCACCTGCCAAGGGAGGAGTTTAGATGCTGGGAGGGGAGCACTGCATCCCGCCAAAACATGCCTGGCAATGCTGGAGGACCATGACTAATCCTGCGCCAGCGCTGGGAATGCGAGTGGCAGCGCATGCCCCAGCACCGGGGAAGGCACTGCCAGCACCAGCCAGTGCAAACATGCTAGTTGGGCGTGATTGCTTCAGAGATGGGATAAATAGGGAACCAGCAGCTCAGCCAGGGCACCAGATGTGAGTAACCCTGGCCTTGCAGAGCAGCTCATGCACTGCCCGCAATGCTCTGCCCTGCGGCTGCTCCTTGGACACACGAGGGGGACAGGGCTGGGCTCTTCCCAACTGCACCACATGATCCCAATTGCTGCAGCTGCCACGGGAGCTCTCCCAGGGACCACCAGTTGGGCCATGGATTCCACCCCCTTTGGAAGAGACAACACAGTTTTTTCTCACACACCTGGTGAGCCTTGCACATCTACAAGGGGCGAGACACTCATTCTTGAACATCATGTGGGAGGATCCGCAAGGGACGAGCTGCTCCACAGGGACATGTCTGCTACAGAGCAGGCTGGGTGCTGAGGACAGACATCTCCATTACCTCAGAACCAAACCCTCCTGTTCATTACAACCAAGTAGGACCTCTTTCAGGAACAAAGGATCTTTCCACTTGCATATGGGCAGCCCCAGGTTTTCTGTCTGGATGTTCTGGGAGGTCAGCTGCAGCTTTCAGAACTAAAACCAGCACAAAGAGATTCATATGTAAGCAAAGGAAAACAAATCATGATTTTCAACACTACAGGTCAAATAATATTCCAGTTACAGCTAATTACACCCCCAAAAAGAACAGAGGGAGGGGTGTTTTTCCAAGATCCTTTTCCCTTGATTTACAGCGTGCATTGGGATATCACAACCAACTTTGTCATACACTGTACTACCTTCTCCCTGTCATTATTTCAAGTTATTCTGCTCTGGGTGTGACTGCAGCATCTGGGGAAAACAGTGACAAGGATGAACTCATTCATCTCCATGGCATCAGCCAGAGGCCACCAGGTAATGGCTCTGGACACCGGTGTGATACAGGGAGGTCACACTGCTCCTCCCAGTCCTGTGGCTGGGGAAGTCACGGGCGATGGGGCAGACACGGCTGGGACAGGCACCAGCACCTCCTGCCCAGCTCCCACAGCCCTGCTCAGCAGCTCACACATACTCCTACCAGCAAGCTGAACCAATTGATACAGAGGAATTACAAGGGGTCAGTGGAAATGATTTGTTACCAATTAAGGCGGAAGTCAATTAAGACAATTGGTACAGGTTAAAGAAAAGATGGCCTAAGAAATACCTAATTGACAGGAAAAAGTAATACAAAGAGCAGCCTCGAAGCAGCCCCACATTAACCAGGGGGACCAAGGATACGGTGAGGTTTCACGAGTTCATTGCGTTTATGATCAGGAGCACAGAACTCCAGAGGCTTCTGTCCAGATGAATGGCTGAAAGAAGGATATTGCAGATCATCACAGGACTCTCAACTGCTTTAATTCTCCTCTGTTTTCATTTTCTCCCATTCACTGTGTCAGCTGTTCTGGACCCCAACACCCACAGGTGCGTTGTCACACAGAAGTGATGTGTAACAGCACACAACTTTCACATCCACCTATCCAAACAACATCTGTCATTACAATTCCAGACACACACATACACACACACACACTTATAACCAGCTCAGGAAACCCCTAAGCTAAAAATATTTAGAGGCTGGAAATATCCTCAGACATCAATCATTGTGAGCCTGCCAGAGGAGCCAGGAGCTGCAGAGGGCACAGGTGACCCCAGGGAACAACAGGGCAAGGGCCAAAGAGTCAAAACAGCAGAGACAAAGGTGGAGGTGGTGCTGAGGAGAGACATCCTGGCTGCTCAGCCCATGATGGCTCCTGGTGATGGTGGGATCAGGGCTCTGTGTGGGCTCCCACGACCAGACCTCTCTGGAGCCAGGGACTGCAGCATGGCACAGGGAGGACAGCAAAGATCCCTCCTGGTGCAGCTCACCCTTGGTCCTGGGGAGAGGCTGGCAATGCTGCCCATGAGCAACCAGGAGCAGCCATCACCAGCACCCATCCATCCCTCCAGGAGCACGCTGCTCTTGTCCCACCAGCATGGTGCCAGGCTTTGGTGACCAGTAGAAGCATTTGTACCTCACAAACTGCTGTGTGAACAGGTGGTAAAACCTTAATCTCCCCTGTGACTGCTACAAACCATCTGCTGACCCCCTCTGCCACCATCTCCTGCCCTGAAGAGCTCTGCTCCCGCAGGTGCCAGCACACACATCCATTATGGGATCCTGGGGTTCTTTGCAGGAACAACTCTGATGTGCTGCAGACTTCAGACAGGGCTAAATCACTTGCCCAGTATGAAGGATGCCTTCCTCAGTGACATTTTTAACACTGTTTTTAAGAAGCATATTGCCCAGCTGGAAATGAGAATCCATCAGGCAATAGCATATATCGTAGGTCCTGGTCAGTAAGTGGAAAGAATTGGGGTTTATGGCTCAATAAATCATAGAACTTTCAATTAGATGAGTAGCTTAATTACTCTGCTGGATTTAGCATCCTACCTCTTTTGTAAGATCATATTCTTTTAATGGCAACACAGCCGTTACCAAGAGCCTGACAAATTGCACTTTGTTCCTCCCTATTCAGCATCTGACTGGAACAGGTAGGGCACTACAGCTTAAATTCATTAAATTACTCTTAACATACAACTTCCTTTGACTTTCTGTAGATTATTCAAAATAGATGGCATTCCATGAACCTCCTCTTCACTGGGCACGATTCACTTCCTTTCTGTGTCTCTCTCTAAACAGAAAAACACACTGAGTAAAAACAGGGGAGAAGAGCACACATTTACTAAAAGGCATCAAGGTGTTTCAGAACTTGTGACACTTGGAGTCCTGGCCAGAGTAGCCACCAGAGCGACCCTGGCTGTCTCAGGGACAGAGAATATCCTGCCCTCTCTTGACATGAGTCTCTTCCAAAGCCTCCCGGGGCAGGCAGGCAGGGCTGCAGGTGCCACAAAGAGAAGGCTGTGAGATTATTCAGCTTAACCACTACGGTCACCCAAAGCTGCCTGCATGCGAGGAGTTCAGGATAACTCCAGAGCTGATGTCATCACAGAGTGATAAATGACATCCCATGAAATACAGCACTAGGACATGGTGAGAAACAGCCAGATCGTTAAAGACATCTGAATGTCAGATTCAGCTGCTAGAGAATTACCAAGTCCCTGTTGATCATCCAGCATGGATGGCACGGGAGTGGCACTGGGAGGTGGCAGGATGGATGGTGTCTCACTGATGCTGCAGTCCTGGTCTCTCCTCCTGAGGCTGGACAAGGCTTTAGATTGCAAGGAACCTCTCTGATTTCACTTATTTAACGCACACATCAATGCATGAAAACAAAGCTCTTGAAATAAAACCACACGTGTCTTTAGCAGCCTTCAAAAAAAAAAAAAAAAAGAAAGGAAAAAAGGTTAAAAGGTTCTGCAAAGCATCAGCAAAGTTTGCACCCAGCAGAGTAACAAAGACCAAGGACATGGCCAAAGTCCAGAGGGTTGCTCCTGTCAGGAAATGTGCACATACCACAATCATCCACAGTCACACCCCAAGGAGCAGCAGCACACACTGACATGCATAGCTCCCAACAGCCCTCAAAACTCTGCTGATGCCTTCATGTGAGGAGGGGTTTGCCAACACACAAACTAATCTCTTACAGCCACATAAAAATTGCCAAATCACCCGGAAATAAACAAACATAGCTTTCGACACAAAATCTACCAGACACTCCCTGCCCCATGGCAGGAGGACCCAACCCCACCAGCTGAGCCAGGCAAGTGTCTCGGGAGGGAATCAGAAGGTGTTCAGGGAAAGACAGACTGTCATCAGTTTTCCAGAAGGATCTGCTGGCAGCCAGATGGCTGAGCTCTGTGGAGCTGTAAAGTTTTACTGGGAGGAAGCTCTTGACTGCTACAGCCTGAACAGAGCTGTGGAGCATGCCCTGGGTACAGAAAAGGGCTCTGCCAGCAAATGCTGCCCCTCCTGCTGTCCCTGCCCACAGACCCCATCCCAGAGTACTCCCCACACGTCTCTACCCTGTTACAGTGTGAGGCAATTCAATCGCTGCTCTGTGCCAGGGCCCCATCATGGGCAGACACAGCTGCGAGGCCCCACTTGACTTAACATGCCCTGCTCAGGGGTGCTGGAACACACAGACCTCCAAGGGATGGGTATGTGGCAAAGGCAACAGTGAGGGAAACCTCCTGGAGAGCAGCAGGAGATGCCTCCACCAGCACCCTGCAGGAACAAAGAACACCCAAACCCAGGCGACAGCAAGCAGCAGCAAGCTGGAGGGATTCAATCCAGCCTGGTGATGCTGGCAGACAGGTGCCCAGGTGCCCTGATACAGCTGAACACCTTGACCTGTAGTGGGGACTCATCCCTCCAAAGCATCAGCCAAGAGCAGCAGCCCAGGATGACCTGCAGGGTGACCAGTCTCAGGGAAAGCTTTGCCAGCTGGTGTGAAGTGCACCTGTATCTCATCCTTACTTCTGAAAATATCAGTTTTAGCTGAAACCCAACACTTCCCCTACACAGAACATTCGATCCATGCAGAGTGACTCCCCATCTCTCCTCACTTTCTTTCCATTGCACCTCAAGAGTTATAGATCCTTCACACTCATAAAAGATAATCACCCTTCATGGATGAAGGAGCCTCTATTTATACCAGAGCAGCAGAATGAACGAGCTGTGCAATTAAAGCAGGGGCTGCAGCAGAAGGACTGGGCACAATTCCTATTGAAGAAAACTCCATTATTTAGGTGTTCTTTACCCCGGGTTAGAAACTCAAGAGTCAACGATTTAATCCCAAAGCTCAGCCATGCCACTTCCCAAGATCAGCACTGCTCCACGCGCTGCAAACACACATGTGCACGACACTGCTCCGGGTATCATATCATGGGGCCCATCCAGCAGCTGCAGCCACATCCCTGGGTGCATCCCTGCTCCAGGGCTCTGCAGGACTACGAGGGTGGTCACCGTTCCTGCCTAGCCCAGGAGCCCTGGATCTCCAGGGACCCTCTCCCGCAGGCGGCTCGGGGGGGAGCATTATTTACCTTGTTAATTTCTGTGGGAGGCGTTTTAATTGCTTTAAATTACTGCTGGAAAAACTGGAGTGGTCAACAATCAATCAGGCTGATTTACCACCCCGTGCCCACCCGCCGAGAGCCGGCAATCAGCTGCCGCCACGAGATCTATTATTGATGAACTTTGCGGCACCGCTAATTAGCTGCGAGCGCACGTCCCTGCGCCGGCGGAGCACAGCGTCGGTCACCGCTGCCCAGCACAGGGGACCCTCCTGGCACAGGCAGCGCCCGGGGGCACCGGGACGGCTGCCCAGCCAGCCCAGCTCTCCTTCCCCTCCCGGGCAGGCGGTAGCTGCTTCCCTGCGAGGCAGGGGTGAAGGCGTGAGGAGGGCTGCACCGTCCCCAAAATGCAGGGAACAACCATGGGGGGAGTAAAGGTGCCTGGGGAGCAAAGTCCCCTTTATTCCAACAAAAGCAGCGAGGGAAGATGATGGCATTGCAATTCAGTGCAGGAATCCATAGTTCCCATCCCTGCCAAGAGCACCTCCACGACAGACACGCGCGTGCCAGTCATCCATCAGCCCACTGATCTCATCCTTGATTTCCATGGACAACTTTGATTTTTCATCATAAATTCTCCTTGTTCCACACTGGAGACTGACAGGGGCTTTAAGTGCAGAATGAAATGGAGAATATTACAGTGGTTGCTATTCTTTTGTGCCTGTTAGCTGATTCACTTTAAATGCTGTCCTTATTAATGAGAACACCACAACACTTCGGGACCCTCAGCTAAGGCCCTCAAGGATATTGATGCAGCTTCCCCAGAAGACTCTTCCTTTTCTTTAAGTTCCCCCCATTTTAAAGAGGGAGAAATGGAAGTCCGAAGGTGCTGCCTTTGCCATTCAGGATCACTGCCAGAGCTGAGTGGGAGCATAGCAGCCCCCAGATGACCACAGCCCTGGCCACCTCCTGCAGGTACACCACTGCTGGGTGGCCCCAGTGGTGGTGACACTGGATGACTGCAGTCCCAGCTCTCCCCACAGGACCACTCCTGACAGTTCTGTGCCATGCTTCTGGGAGCCCAAAGAGTGTAGCCAGCCCTCAGAGCACCCAGGCACAGGGAGCTCATGGGGCCAGGCCAAAACACCCCCATCCTTGCTGCCAGGGAGATCAGCTCCCTTTCCATGCCAGAGGGAAAGCTGCTTTATCATCCTCTCCTTGCCATAATCCTATCAAAGCACTCCCGGCTGAAGACCCCCTCGCCCAGAGTGCTTCTTCCACAGCACCGGTGCCAGCACCTCTCCCTGGCAAGCCCAGCTGCAATCTCTTATCTGCAGACACAAAGCAGCAGTGCCCTGCAGCTCCTCCGCTAACAGGTGATTAAACGTGCATAAAGATTTACTCATTTCCCCTTCACGGTGTTAGTAAGCAACATGAAAAATAAATATTCCAGGCATTCAAATATTAAGGCAGATTCACAGAGGAAAACAACGACTGCAGGCTATGGAGGTTTCCATCCAGCTGCAGGAGGGCACCATTCCCTAATTCTGCTTTGCTAATTCTGTGCTGCTGCTGCAGCTTCCGTGTTTTTTTCTCAGCCAAGGTGCTGAATCCCCTGGCTGCCACCAAGGTAGAGCTGGGCACGTAGTGGAGGGTCCCCCCGACCACCTGCACAGCCACCATGGTCTGTCAGGGCACCAGCACCAGTCACCAAACACGCTGCTCCTTCCTGGGGCAGAGATGGACCCGGAGAGGTGGGAGGTCTGTGGTCTGGGGACATGGGCCAAGAGCTTCCAGCCACAGCCCCCAGCAGGGATACCCCTGGAAGCATGAACAGAGGTGGCCCAGGCTGCAGGCTGCTCCTGATGCCCTCACGATGTTCAGTTTGCACAGCATTCCTGACTTGCCTCCAGCACAGCTTATGTCCGCTCCGCATCGCTCTGGGTTGGAAACAGCCCCAGCCCCGGGGGAACCGGGAGGTTTGCTCATATTGCATTTACACCTGAAAGATCCGTTGTTTATCCAAAGCTGTGCAAACTGTAGGCCTGGAAACAGGGCTAAAACCCTTATGCAACCATCTGCCTGAGCCAGAAACAGCCCAGCAGCAGTCTGACGCTTGCGTGGCTTGGCCTGGAGCAAGGAGGGTGTGAAAACTGGAACAGAGCCAAGAGGAGGTCCATATGCTGAGCATCCCTGTGCCTCCAAGGAAGCTCAGCCTTCTGGGTGACACTGAGGTGACACCTCTGTGCTGCCAGTACACACATCTGCACAGCCAGGAGACTCCTTGGAGGCTGGAAAGGGGAATCCTATGCTGAACAGCATCTCTAGCCCATGCCCAGGTCTACCTGCCCCTGCAGAACTGCCCTCTCACCACCTCCACCCAAAGAGAATAAACTGCAGGAGTCCCAGGTCTGAGCTCTTTGTAAATCCCTGCATCCTCTGACACCACCACATCAGCTCCCCCAAACGGAGATCACGGCACAACCATGGCACTTGCTCTGTGAGGAAGATTCCACCACCCGCTCCTCATTGCCACCAGTTTGTTTCCAGCCAAGGAAAAATGCTGGTTTGTAGTCAGACACACCAAGGTCATCCAGAGATACAGCACCTCTGCTTCCCAGGTCTCCTTGGCTGGGTGAGTCGCTCCAGCTGGAGGTGCAGGACTCAAAACCCCCAAATCCTGAGGACGTTCTACACTCTCACAGCACAGGGCAGGGAGCTGGGGGCACAGGGTCCCCAGTGCATCCCCTCACGGTGGGGGGACCCTCCTGCTCCAGCCCAGGCAGGGAGACCAGCACCCTCCTGCAGCCAGGGATGGCACTGTACCCAGATCTGACCCGGCAGTTCACCACAAGGCACCCTCAGCACCTCTGACTCCAGGAACAGCCCCAAGTCCCAGCAGTTTATCACCACCACTGCATTGACCTCCACGGAAATCACATTTTGATTTGTCTATTGATTTTTAAATTTTCAAATCAGCAAAAACTCCCTTCTTACCTGCTTCCTCCTGATCACGGTCACTTGCCTGCAGCACCTCCAGCTCCCAGGGATTCACCCTTCCCCAATCCCGCTTTATACCCCCCCCCAAAAAGCAGCACTGCACCGCTGAGCACATCAGGACTCCCTGCTCCAGTACGGACCCATCGGTTCCAGGGCACAGCTGCTGCCAATTACCACTACTTAACTGGCACATTAAGCACAGAGTAAGGAATTAGGAGTTTCGGTCTGCTCTCTACTTAACAATAACAAAGTCACTTGACCTTTTTTCAGCCACCACAATGGCTGTGTAAGTGACTGCTTGACAAATGGGCTTTGTAATGGTCTCTGCTCTTTCTCATGTGGCTGGTGGAACAGTTAATATCTTGAGTCACAGCATTAAGAGGAGCGCTCGTGATTAATTTAAGATGTCAATTAATCACCCCAAATGGACTGGTTTGTCATCACTTCCTAATGGGAAGATGTTGATTTGTCCTGCAGAATTTGTAACAGGAAGGGAGGCTGAAGGCCCCATTCAGAGCGGCGGGAGCTCTGTGACCAGCGCTAGTGAGAGAGGAAGGAGGAAAGGAAACAACCACTTCCACACACAAGGGTTCCACTGTGTTCCCCTTTTAAAAATCACGTCGCCCTGGGAAGAGCCCACATATATTTTTTCCGAAGCGCCAGCCCTGATTCTGGCCTTAGACACCTTCTCCCAGCAATCTGAGGTGTATCATCCACAGCGCAGAGCGTGGGGGGCAGTGCCAGGTCCAGCCTTTAGAAACCCCACACATTTCTTTTCTCTAGCACAGACAGCAAGGACCGGGAAAATCTCTGATTTTAGCTGGACAAAGAAGACACTGACAATTTCAAATCTGTCCTTGGTTTCCTTTTATAGAAACAAGACATGTGCAGCGATGATTCAGAAATGTAGCTCCAGAGATTGCCAGTGCTGCTTTGCGCCAGCTCCTCTAAGCTAAGCAGGCATCTTCAGCAGAGCCTCCACAGTCAAGAGTCGCCTGCCCTGTCCATGGGGTCTGTGGGCCAGGACCCACGCTGGGTTCCAGCTCTCACATCCCATCTCTGGATCCATGCACCAAGAGCTGCACTGGGTCCCATCTCTCACCCCTTTTTCTGGGGGTCCCTGGACCAGGAGCTGTGCTGGCTCTCATGCCCTGTTTCTGGAGACTGTCAGAAGCCCATGAGTCAGCAGAAGTGCTGCACCTGTGGATGATCAGAACACGTCAGTGGTCTGACACGTGGTGCAGTAGTTGTGGACAGGTGCTGCCAAGCCCTGCAGTTTTGCTCCATTTCTAAAAAATGTGTTGTTTATTACATAGCACTGATTGCTGAACCCAGTGCCACCACAGCCAGCACACACTGCCTCTAGAAAGTCCATTGGGACTTTAGATTATATGCAAACATCCTCCACTGGGAAATGTAAATGTCCAAAATAGCCCCTTGTTGGCCCTCGTGCTGGTAACAAGCCCTGAGATTCCCCATGCTCCAGAGAAGATGGGCAGGTTTTGTCTGAACAAAATCATCTGTGATAGTGTGACAGCCGTGGTGAAAAGGGACTGAACCTCTCTGGATTCAAAGTGGAGAAGTTTGTACTCAAAGAGGGGCCAGGTGCTGCGGTTCCCTGTTTCTGTGGGAGGAACCGAACCTGGGGACCCTCTGGCCCGCAGGTGTTTGCAGGTACCTCCTACTCCTGTGCTGGCTCCTCCTCTGCCACCTCTGGCACACTGCGAAGTGTGAGTTAGAGCATGGGTTACTGCAGTGGTGGGGCTGAAGGGCCAAGTGTGCTGAGACAGCAACAGCCCCGGCCCCCTACGGTGCCCCCAGCCCCACCAGCACCAGCCCCCACACTCTGCCATGCCCCCGGCTCCGCTGGCACCAGCCCTTAACTTTTAGTGACAGCCAAGGCCACAGGCAGGAGCCCTGTCATCAAGGCAAAGAAAAAACAGGGCTGTTGTGCAACACCATCATTTAGGTATTCGTGAAACAGCTAAACAACAGTGCCAGCTTCAGACTTTTCGACAGCTCTGCTCCATGAGCCCACCCGTGCCCAGGCTTCACAACCGCTGAGGCTGTCTGTGCCCAAGCTGCTGGGAAGCAATCCTCCAGTCCACAATGGGCACCAAGACACGGGAGACAGTGAATGCCTGTAAACACCCCGACTGACTCCAAGGGGCTGTTTCCTTGGCTGCACTTTTCCAGGATGTTTCTGGGTCACTTGCTTCCGTATGAGGCATTACCTGGACTCGTGTGAGCTGTGTCACCCCTCATCAGTCTCACACTGTGGCAATAAATAGAGTCCAAGTGGAGACAGAATTTTTTTCCACCCTGAAGTCTGCAAGAGAAAGGGCTCCAGGAGTTGGAGATGGAGCATCACCTGCCTCAGGCTCCTGTGCAGCTCCCAGCAACACATCACACTCTGGGCTATAATTCACAAGGCATATTAATCACATAACAAAGAAGTCACTTGAGATTTTGGAAAATAAAAGAAAGGATGAAAAAAATAAACGGGAATTGGGGTGCAGATGAGCCAGGTTTTCCCCCACACAGGCAGGTTCCTCCCTGGGAGCAGAGCTGACCTCCCTGCACACCCGGGGGCGCATGACCCACTCTCCGCCACAGCCCATGAACTGTGCTCCTCTGCCCAGCACTGCGGAAAACCTGCACTCCTTTCCTACAGGTTCCCATGAAATCACAAAAATGTTAGTGGCCTGGGGGGCAGAAGCGCTGCCTTTCCATCCATTCCCTGCCTCCCATGGAGGAAGTATGAAAACAACTGTCCTTGTGTCCATGTGCATCTTGCACACGGCAGCCATGGGATGGGTCCTCCTCACCGGGTTGTGGTGGGATCACGCTGCAGTGGGGATCCCATAGTCAGGGTCAGGAACCTTTTTCTAATGGGGTGACTCCAAGAAAGTCAAATGAACTCCCTGTGCACATGAGATGAGCCCAGCTCAGGCAGGAGCAGGCACAGCGTGACACCAGCCTGCGCTCACTGGGATTTCTCCATGGCTTTCACTGGCCAAAGCTCCATGACAAAAATATCAAATCTGGAATTTTAACCCATAACGAACCCATGAAATCCCAGCTGGATTTCCATGAAAACGTCCGGTCCCCTCCCTATACACGCCTGGGCACACACAGTGGGATGCTGGTGCCTTGGTGCCACCACCAGCACCTCCAGTGGAGTCACAGGCTTTTAACAACTGATGCCAATGGGGAAACTGGTCTCACTGGGCAGTCGGGTCCCAGGGAGGGAAGTACAGGTGACAAAGCCCTTCCCACCACTCAGGAGCCTTCCCGAGGGTCTTCTCCAGCCATCACAAACACACACATACACACACAGGTTGTGCAGGGTGCAGGACAGAGGTCATCTAATTCTGCCTTGGGCAGCAGCAGCAGAGCCCATGTGTGCCCGTCTCACCCATTCCAGAGTTTTTGTGTTTATCAGCTCTCTAAGACAGACACTGGAGCTGCCGCACGCACGTTGCCTCCAGCAGCATCCTGGGGAGCAGGGAGAGCGTGGCCCTGGGAGGAGGCAGCTCTGCTGCTCTGATCTAACCAGGAGTGACACGGCGGGCTGGGGGCTGGCAGCGCCCACCCCCTTCTCCTGTGCTCCTGGACATTTCACCCACAGTGCTGCACCAGGAACATCAGGGCCTGAGCGCAGCCACGGCGACTGGGTCTTGAGCTGGAGAAGGTTCTTTTGTCACAGACCCCTTGGCACAGAGCAGGGCAGATATAACCCACGGATAATTTCCTGATTCCAATCAGGGATCAATTGGCCACTTGATCCTGTTGGTTCCCCCCAGGACTGAGGCCTCCAGCTCTGCATGCAAAGCAGGCACTCCCTATTTCCAAATGCAAATGCCTCTGTGAAAGGCCTTGCTTTGAAACGAGCATTATTCCCTGGGGTCCCGACCCTCCTGCCACATCCCTCACCCCGGCCTCTAGCCCTGCCTTTGCCTCTGCCTTCCCAGAGTAACAAAGGTTACAGGAAATAAAAGCAGAGTGATTACCATCTGGGAGTCATCAGCCCAGAGGGTTGGAGCAGGCTGCAGAGACTGGGCTGACCCCATGGCCCATCACCCGTGTGTACCTCAGTCCCCTGAACCCCAACAGCCTGGCAAGGGTTGCAGGGACCCAGCCCTGGTGGCACCACTGGGGCACAGTGCAGAGAGTACCGAACCAAGCCAAGCCAAACCAAGCGACACCCTGCATCCCACTGAACGGGGCTGGAGGGAAGAGTAGCTGCCACGTGCCTCCTCATACCCTAGCACAGCAGTCCTGCACCCCCAGAGCTGGGCACAGGCAGCTCCATCTCAACCCGTCCTCATCCCACTACCTGCTGCCTGTGTGGCTGTGGAGTGGGCAGCTGGATGGGACACACACCTTTGCTGGCTCTGATGCTGGGGGTCCCTGGAGCACAGTGGGGACAGGGCACCGTGGGGACAGGGATGGGGATGGGGACATCCTGCAGTTCCACTCTGCCTGTGTCCCCTCACTGGCAGCCCTGCCGATGAATGGCTGTCCTCCCACTCATCAATCAATTCCTGCTCTGTCCACTTTGGAGCCTGGAAATAAAACCCCCCTGTAAATCTCCACCGTGGCTGCTCTGTTTTGGTGGCGGAGGGCCCCGCATTCCTGAGTTTCAGACTTCAGCCACGTCTTCAAGAGCGGAGCCACAAGAGCTTTCTGATGGTTAATTGCTGGCACACTCTCACTGAAAACATGAAACACCCCCTGACAAGCCGTGTGATTTATTACTGCCCACTGCAAAACGGAACAAAATCAATTGGCTATTACCTCACTTAGCGAAGGCTTGTCACCGCCTGGGAGCAGGGTGTTAAAAATAAAAGCCAGGCACAGCCCCGGCCGTGAGCCCTGCGCTGGGGCTGCTCCACCTGCTCCACCGCCGATAACACCGGGGCCACGTCGGGGCCGGGCTCCACGTGCCCTGATCGGTGCCACACTGGTGCAGCACCGGCTCATTCCTGCTTTGCTGTTATTAATCTCACAAGTGCCATCGTGAGCGCCGGCAAAGCAAATTTCACAAGACATGCAGAGCAATGACAGAATATTTATGACAGAAATGTATCCTTTAATGGATCAAATTCATGCAACCCTTCCTGCCCCAGCAGAGCGGACTGTCCATGCCCAGGAAGCCACCCCACACTGGCTGTGGCACTGGCAGGGGAGGGCTGCCTTCATGGGCAGGTAGAACATGCCAGGGAAAGGGACCATCTGTCCGCCCGTGACTCTGTGTGTGACAGCCAGGGCTTTCCTTGGCTGTGAGCGTATCTCCGAGCAGACAACCTCGGTGTGCCCAGTGCAGGCTGCTGAACACCCACACTGTGGCAATGCTGATGCAGCCACCTCTGACTGGCATTTCCAAACACGCAGGGAAACCCACACATTGCCCTAGAAAAGTGACCAGACAACCACTCTAACAGAAATCCACCTTTTTTTGCCCATCGCCAGGTCTTTCCCTTAGCAGGAAAAGGCAGTGGGCCATAAACCTGCCGCCGCAGAGGCAGCCAAGGTCTGGGAGTGCTTGCCGTGTCAACAGTGGGACAGCTCATGAGCAGGGGCCAGGGCAGCTGCCATTCACTGGGACACTGCAACCAGTGCCAGTGAGACTGTGCCATACTTGGCAGCCCTAGGTCCCTCGCAGCGACCAACAAGAGGCAGAGCCCTGAGGGCAGGCAGGGACCCCACTCCTAGGTGTTTCCATGGTCAGTGCAGGGTCAGTGTCGGGAATTACGTCCTAGTGCATGTGGCACAGGCTGTAGGCACTGCCGGCGGGGTGGGTGGCAGTGCAGGAGATGGCAGAAGTGTCTGAGGCACTTTTGCAAGATATTTCTGAAACTGAACAGTCCCTTTCTTTGCATTGCATTGCCTTTGTTTCATTCCAAAATCACTTACAGGCTCCTCCAGTCAGAGCGGGGAGATGCTCCTCCCATGAAGCTCCAAACTGTGCACAGCATAAAGAGGCTGCATTATTTATAGACTCTGGATGGATATTTCACATGAGGTCCAGCCCACTCCCAGCATTCCCTCCATTCACAGATCATTAAGTAGCACTCGATGACATATAAGGCAATGCAAGTGAGTGGAGAACTTTTGAGTATTGCCACTCTGCCCCACAGTAAATGAGATTTGGGATGTAATTGTCCAAAGAGGGTGGACAGATTTGCCCTCCCACACAAAGCTCAGCTCAGAACATCCATCCAAGCACCCAGCACTAACACTATCCCAGGGGTGCTGGGCCCACACAGCCAGGTCACATAGGCTGGCCAGGGACCATTAGCACCACTGCTGAGCCCAGAAGGGGTTTCATCCCCACTGAGCTCACGGCTGCGAGGTGATCGGTCTTGGGGAAGAAAATCCCTCCAAGACCTCAGGACCAGCACAGCACAGTCTGCCTGAAGAGCTATAAGGGCAAAAGCAGACCCAAAGAGGTTTAACTCAGAGCATGGCAGGTACAAGAAGTACCTGCTCACCTCTCAAACATGAGCAGCAGGAGCAGATGGCTGTGTCCAGGTGCTGCAGCATGCCTTTGATGGCTTGCTGAGGGTTCTGTGCCCTATGACCATCCCAGCTGGGGTACCTGGAGCAGCCAGTGCCTCTGTTGCCGGCCCCCAAAGCCCACTTTGGGCAGGCGGGCACTGTCCCTGCTGAGGGCTCAGGGCTGCCACATTCCTGCCTACAGCGGGGAGGAACCTGTGGGCGCGCCTGCCCCCATCTCGGGCTGCTCTGAACAGCCAAGCAGAGACAATGGCAGGACGTGACTGTGGGGACATCTGTGCCTGATCCAGGAAACATTTTGGCATCTAAATAGAAGTGGTGGGTTGTTAAAAAGAAAAAAAAAAAAAAGGGACGTGTGATTGCAAGAAGATCTGGGATACATTTGCAGACTGCAGCAGAGCATTTCAGAAGAGGACAAGGTTGAGATTTCGGTTTCCAGGAAGCTTGACACCCATTCCATGGACTGTGCCCCTGCTGGAAGCCAGTCACCAACGAGTGGCTCAGGCCACCTCCCCAAGAGCTTGACTCTTTGCCCAGGGACTGCCCAGAGGCAGAATGGTGCTCACTCTCCTCCTTGTCCCCAGCTGCTGTGCCTATGCTGCAGGCTTGTGCCCTTCAGCAGGACAACAGCTCTGTATGTCGTCTTCAGTTCATGATGCTGAGGGTGGCCAAGGGGCAACACGGGGAGGCTGCAGTCCACAGCAGAGTGCCTGCATCCTATCCCAAGGGCAGGTGCCACTGCCAGCTGCCTGGGCCACACTGGGGACAGCAGCTTCACAGGGCCAGTCTGGGGACCAACCATATCCCAGTGCTCTGTACCCTGCTCTTGCCCATGTTTCCTCTGCTGAGGCCAATGCTGCTGGTCAGGGCGACTGTCCAGGTGGTGCCACCATCCGAGAAGTTTTCCCCAGGAGTGCGAGGTTTCATTGGCACACACAAGGGCTGCAGCAGCGCCTGCTCCAGGGAGAGCTGCAGCTTGTCCAGTTCCAGCCCAAGGCCACCCCGTGCAGCAGCACTTCCATTTCAGTCCATGGCGCAGCGTCCTGAGGCAACGGGAACCGTGGGGCCAGTGGAAAATGGGGCTCTGAGCTCATGCGTCTTATTTTAGCTCCCCATCCTCTCTGGAAGCTATCTCAGGCATGTTTTGGGAATACAGCAGGTATTTTTATGAGTGGGATTTGCAAGGGTATTTTCATCTTAGACTTGGAGACAACTGGGCCTGCTGCCAGGTTTAGGAAGTGCAGGGGCAAGAAACATAAAACTAGTGAGAGGTAGGCTCCCCACTGGGGCTTATATTTAGCTGAGGGGAGCAGGAGCACTCAAAAATGTCCTGCAGGTGCTCCTGTGCCCAACCATCCCTCAGCCAGTTCACAGAGGCCAACCTTGGCCTGATCCAGGAAAGGCAAGGGGAACATGTCTGGGCCAATGGCACTTGTCCGTCCTGGCCCACCTGGCACCACCAAGACCCCGGCTGCCCTTCGGATCAGCTGTCACCAGTGCAGCGAGCCGGCTGCCACCTGCACTGAGGGACCTGCCACCAGGCAGTGCCCATGGATGAGGACAACAAGGACTGGGGGCACAGCACTAGCCATGTGCTGCTCTGTGCCCAGGGAGCAGAGCCGAGCCGCCCGGGCTGGCTGAGCAGCACAGGGGCAGTGCCAGCATCCCTCCAGCCCCAGCCCAGCCTCCGCCATGGGGCAGCGCCAGAGCACGGCCCCAGGACACACATAACGTGCGGGGTCCCCTGGCCAGCACGGGGTCCCCTGGGTGCCATGGGGTGCAGGGCTCCTGCCCAGTGGGGGACAACAGCTGCCAGCCGAGCTGGAGGGGCCAGGGGCTGCACAGCCAGGGAAAAGCACGACCTTGCAGTGACACGGGCCATGCCGTGCCGTGGCCGGGAACATGAGCCGAGCAGCTGTGCAGCACTTGGCTGGGGGCCGAGGTGCACGGAGCTGCTGGTAGCCAGCACTAGAGCTGCTCCAAGCCCCCTCAAAGACCCTCCCCAGCAAGCATGGCCAGCTTGTTCCAGAAACAAAATGCCTTCCCAGAAAAAAAAAAAAAAAAAGGAAAAAAAAGAGTCAGCTTCAACCAAGAAATAGCCACAGGCAGGTTTTGTTTTTAAAGCATTTTTATTTTCTTCATTTTGAATTGAATTTTTAAGTGATTGGTTTCACTGAAAATGGGCACATTTTGAAATCTCATGTGTTCCCTCCTCTCTGCCCAGGGGGGGTTGGCTGCTGACCCAGCACAGCAAGCTGGGGGGCTGTGCCACAAGCTCTTCATTTTGTGTGGCATCTTTGCACCTTTTCCAAAGCAAAGACAGTCCTCAGAAGGGGGTAGCCTCAAGCAAATACCCACCCTCTCCTGTACCTGGGACTGGTTTTATTGCACCTGGCAAAGAGGGACAATAACTGGAGGGAGCAGAAGAAGACAAGATTTCCTTACAACTTTTCTTTTTTTTAGTAACACTAAGTGTAACATCGTGCCCACATCCAAGGCAGCCCATCACCCCATGGAGGTCTCAGGCCAACACTCACTGCTCTCCCTGTGTCTTCCCGAGTCTCCTGAACAGCCAGCACCTGTGAGAGCCCTGATCAGGCCTGGCACAGGACCCCCTGAGCCTTGTCTCCATCAGTATGGCTCGGAGCGAGACCCCCTGAGCCAGGCCTGCCCCACTGCCCCAGTGCCCCACAGCACCGAGGGGACGTGGCCCCTCAAACAGGAGCATGTGATGCTCCACCATTTTGGCGGCCGCCCTTCGCATGTGAAATGGTGCTGGCACAGCTGCAGCACCAGTTCTGCCATCGCAGCCCCACTGATTACAGTGCCGTTGTCACGCCGCTCTGTGAGCAGCGAAGCTAAATTAGAGCAACTAATTGCACGTCTCTTTGAAACAATCAGGATGACAAATCAGTGGTAATCTCTTCAGTTCTAGAGGGAAGCTATTGCGGCTCGCTCACAAGGATTAATCAGCTTTTCATCAGTGTTATTATACCAGCGCTGCCTCAGGAGAAGCCCCGAGGCCATGCTGGCTGGGCTCACACCATGGGGACACCAAGGCTGTGGCCGCTAGCGGAGTAGGCAGCGTGGCCAGGCTTGCTCCCAGCCCTTGTCCATCCTCACAGCTGCCAGCATCCTTCGCTCAAGCTCTGTCCAGGGGCTCTAGTCTTGAGTGCAGCCCCCTCAGAGTGACTCTCCAATACACAAAACTACCTTAATGACCACAGTGCCCATAAGGGTCCCTGCCTTCTACATAGTGGGCTGCAGGAGACACCCCTGTGCCCCCTCCCCGAGCACAGGGAAGTCTTGCTCCATGTGCCCCAGGGTTAGCACCACCTGCACTGCTCCAGGTCCATCTGGGGCTGCTTCAGGGAAATCCCACACACCCTGTTGAGCAGGAGCTGTCAGCAAGCAGAGCTGGTGCCTTTCAACTCTTCACCACCTCCAGTCAGCAGAAAGGCACTCGGCAGCAACCCTGCTTGGCTGATGCTCAGCGTCTAGAGGACGCTAGGGATGAATGACCTAGGCCAGGCTCTCTGTCACTGCTCCATGGCTGACTGTGCCCAAACAAGCCACCTTCTGCTTGATAAAAGCTAAAATGGGAACGGATTTATCAACTTCTGTACTTTGTGGCAGTCCCAGAGCACTTTGAATCTGCCCACACATGTTAAGACCAACAACAGCAGAGAGCTTTTACTGAAAACACTTGCTTTTCATGGACTCATCTTCTCACTGTCAGAGGCCTTCTCCTGGTCCACACGAGTCCTTCTGCCCTGCCAAACAGGAACTAAGCACACAAGCATGAGTGTGGGGTGCATGAGGAGAAGAGGAAAAGGCCGTGGTGCTGGTACAAAAGCCCCCAGAGACAAATTCTTGCTCTTTCATGCACTCAGACCAACAGCCCTCAGAGCTCTGGACAAGAGGGCTGAAGCCCTGCACAAGGCTCTGCTGTGCCCTGGAAAACCTCTGTGTCAGGCACATGGCATTTCAGTCCCCAGTTTCAGTTTACGTGAGCACAGGTCATTCGTTCCCTTCACAGCACAGCCCTACTCTCTCTGGCCGAGGGGCTGATGCTGGGCTGGTAAAAGCCTCTCCACCAGCGTGACCGTGGTGCTCCTGCCCACGGGCAGAGGCTGGCTGAAGCTCACACCAGATGTAGCGGGCACTGGGCACAGCACTCCCTTAGGTGCAGGTCAGCGCTGCTGCCAGAGAGCCTGCCCAGGGCAGCAGCTCCGAGCCAGACACTGCCCAGCCTGGCAGTGAGAGATGGTCCTTGGCATCCAGGAAACAGTCAGCAGCAAGGCCAGTGTGGTGCTGTGAGGGGGCACCATCCGAGAGGGAATCACCACCTGCAAGGGATGGAGAGAAGATAGGATTAGCTGAACTCAGCAACAGCTATGAAAGCCCATCTCTCTGGCTCAGACCCCATCCCTGCTCAGCTGGGAGAGAGACTGACATTAAGCAGTCCTTTACTGAGGCCTGGCACCATCTTCCATGGGAAAAATATCCAATCGCAGCCCCTTGCTGGGGCTGGGGACTGGCCCCCAGGCCGTACTGGGATCCTCAGGTGCGCACAACAACACAGCAGCACTCCAGAGCAGCTGAGCACAGCTCTCCTGTCGCCATCAACAGCTCTGTGCCAGCTCTGCCACATTACAGCGCTTGGATCACACCATCAAAACTCAACAATGCACTTGAGTTACATAAAGATCCAACTCATGGAGAAGAGGCTCTTGATGTTTCCCCACAGCAGGCTTTTAGGGTACATTAGGAATGCTAAAACCATGGATGGAAACTGCATGGGAAGGTGAAGTCAGGTGAAGTCAGCTCTCCAAAACAGTTAAACTAAAACTGCTGAAAAACAGACAAGGAAACACCCAAGGTCACACGCTGCAGCTAAAGAACCCTCGAAATTGTTTAGAGATGGTAAACATGCACTATACACCATGTGTAACTTCACTTTCCCACTAGCATGTGTGTGGGCACACACCAATTATAATGTACACAAAACACGACAGAGAAATATATTTAAGTCATCTTCATGTGCACGTAAAGCAAGCATCCAGGCAACACACTTCTCCTGGTCAATTCAAAGCACTGAACCAGGAGAGATCCTTAAAACCAGCAGAGCTCTCTTAACTCACTGTCTCTCACACCAGAACAAGTACACTCCAATCCTTATTTTTTTTCCCTCTGAATACCAAACTTGCTCCTACCTGAGCTGTTAGGATTTGCCTTGCTGTTGGCTGGGGCTCTGATGTGCACGGTTTACCCAGTGCACGTTAAACGGTCCATGAAGGAAAGCGCGGTGAGGAAGTCGGGTTACAGAGCTGTACCTGCCCTGCCCTGATGATTCTCTGCAGATCCCCATTCACAGCTTCACTCAGGCCAACTTACTTAGAAACTGCTGAAAGTCAAAGCATCATTCTCACTCGGGGAGTTTCCTGGTGTATTCCATAACTAGGGCTCACAAACACAATCCTCTCGTCCGCTGTTGTTGCCCACAACAAAGGCGTTTGGGATCAAAGGAAAGGGTTAACCCCCATGCAGTCATCGCTTGGAGTCCTGGAGGTCTGAGTGCTGCCAAATCCTGAAAAATGGCCACCAGGCAGGCAAGCTGCTGAGAATCATCAGAATAAGATTGGAAGGTGTCCACATCAATCAATCACTTGTTGACAGATGACTGGAAGCCCCCACTGTGCCCGTGGACAGCTGACCAACTCTCGGCTTAACCTGGAGTCTAACATTAGCCTGTTTGCTTCATGTGGGTGGCTGCTGCGTTATGACCTTAATAGTCAATCAATCTTGCAACGAGCAGTCTGTCTGGCAGAAACATTCATTATCCATCCTATTCATGCATTGAAAAGCTTTATCTTCAAAAACTCTGCGTCACTTAGGGAGGAATAACAGAACCCAGAGCAAGAAAATAGGCCCAGCCCCAGTTCCTAGGGGGAGTCAGGATGTTGGAGCCGAGCTCCCACAACCACTACAGTCCCAAACCCGGGGGCACTCGGGGCAGGGTTTGGCCTCCCTTTTATTCCTGGTACCCATTCAGGCAGCTTAGAGGCTGCTGCTCTTGCACCAGCAACTGCTGGAATCCGTGCCAAGAGGAAGACGAGGGGGAGAGATATAAAAGGACAACAAACACACATCAATTAAACCTTGCAAGCTGTTAGTCACACTAGTTAATAAGTTCTTTCTATCTGTAAAGTGCTCTTAGTGACAAATCCTTTAACTGGCACTCAGAGCGTTATTATGGCTTTCAAGATGCCTCTGTCTTTCATGTGCAGCTTCTAGTACACATGTGAGTGCTCCCCGTTGCGCAGTCTGTTTACACTAGTTGTGAGAAGACATCATCAAAGCAAACTGAAAGCAACACTAAATGCTTGAGAAAAACAGAATTTATTCACTGCTGCCTGCTCTGAAATTGCCTTTCAGTTAACAAACCACTGCAAACCGTGGCAGCAGCAGGAGGTGCCGGGGAGCCGGGCTGACACAGGAGCTTTTGGCCTCTCTGGGCATTGCCACCAGCACCCAGCTCCCAGCATCAGGCAGGGACTCGAGCCCGCTACCACCGGCTGCAACATGGCAGTCACAGCTCAGCAATAAGTGGGAGCTGTCCCCTTCTGTGGCCAGGGTCCCTTGCACAGTGGTCTGTGTACCCAGACTGTGCTCGGCACAAGACACGGGCAGCCCTCGTGCCCCTGGGGCTGGGAGCTGGAGCAATGCCCCAAGAGCTCCGTGCCATCACTCATCCTGGCCATCCCTGTGCCACAGGGCACTTGGAGGATGGTGCAGGCTTTGTTTCAAAGAGCTAAAACCAGACAGAGCTTTGAGCAAGGTGAAGGAAGGAGAAGAGGGGCCATGCTAAGAAGGGGCAGTCCCATCTTGCTCACCACCCTACAGCAGCCAGCACACAGTGAACACCAGAGGATGCCTCGTGGCCCAGGCTGCAGAAGCCCCTTCATTACTGGCTGGTCCTTGTTCAGGAGGGGAGCAACAGGAAGGTGGCTCCAACAACACCTGCAACACACAAAACCTGACCAACATCCCAGGAGAGCAATATGGGACACGCAATGGCAGGCAAACACGCCAGCACTGGGGAAGCCGACAACCCAACCCTGAGGGCCCTGCCTGGGGCCAGCAGCTGCACAGACCACACAGTACCATGGGGCTTCCTTACAGAAACCATCTTCTCCTTACTCAAAGTCAAAGCAATTAGGGGCCTGCAATGTTAGATTAAAAAAGAGACAGTTAATCGGAAAGCGCCCATAATCCTTCACACACGGGCTGCCAAAGCAACCGCAATTCAGCAGGCCTTGTCCAGACTGATTGTATGTCCTGAAAAATGAACAGTAACTCTAGTGCAGAAGCGACTTATGTTTCTGCAAACTCTCTTCCACACAAACTAAACTATTAATCACCTTAATAAACATTAATGTGTAATGGTCATTCATTAAATTCAGGAAAACACAGAGCCTCAAAGGAATCATTTCATGGTTTCAGTACCTGGGGCACTCACAGCACATCACCTGTGCTCCCTGTGCATGGCCTGTCCCAGGCTGGTGGCTGCCCGATGCCACGCTGTTTACCCAGCATCCACTTGCTGGCAGCAGCACAGCCTTGCTTCAGGTAGCTGGAGCAGCACTGCCATATCATGACCTTCTGGGTGTGCACAGAGAACAGCCCACTCTGCCAGCACAGCCATCACAGCTCCCTGTGTGCTGAGAGCTCAGTGCCTTGCCCGATCCGGTGCCCAATCCGGTGCCCATCCACACAGCTCCTCCGGCAGTGTGGCCCAGCACGGAGGGGGCTGTGCCACCAGGGAGTAGGGGTGGCAGCAGCGGCATTTGGGGGCCTCCAGGCTATCAGTTGCAGGTGATGGTGTTAGATCTGCTGCCCCAGAAGGTCCTCGGTGCAACCTGGCCTCCTCCGGCTGGCTCAGGGCTTCATGAACGGTGTCAAGTGGCAACTTTCTGGATTCTGACCTTGCTGGAATTTGCTCCTAAGGGGAGACACACCAGTCCATAAAGTTCCCATTAGTGTAAAAGCAGATGTAAGCACTTTGCTGGCAGAGCTCAGCAGCAGAGAAGCCTGCAGTTGATCAGTTCTGCCTCGCTGGTCACTGCAGTCAACAGGAATTACCACAGAGGGTTCCTGTGCCCCTCTCCCAAAGCCCACCCCTCTGAAAAGGATGGTTTAAAGAAGCCAGCCAAGCTCAGGCACTGCTCCAGGAGAACATGGTAAATCAGTGTGATGAATGCTGAAGGGAGCTGGCCTCAGCCAGGAACAGCCAGCAGGAGAGCAGTGTGGATTTGTTTATTGTACAGAACAAATCTAACTGTGGGGACTCGCTGCCGCTCCCACGAGGAGCCAGGGACTCCAGGGCCTTTATGCCGAGTGACAGAGCGCAGGACCGAGGGGCACATGGGTGACAGCTGGGACTGGCCTTCGCCACCCACTCCCAAAAGGACACCCGGCACCCCTGGATTGTCACAGCCAGGGAGCAGCACCTGCCCCTTCCCACAGCACCAATGACACAAGGGGATGGCCAGGTCCTCTAATGTCACCCTGGGCTGGGGACCTGAGCATGGCCCCCCCCAGACTCCAGCCACCTCACAGGGTTTGGGGGCCACAGTGCTCAGCCATAGGGAGGGTAAAAGGCAGCAATAAAGGCCATGGCGCCTCCCGTTGCCAGCAGAGTGGGATTACCAGTCCTGTGGGGTGCCAGGGCGCACAGCACTCCCTCCTCCACCCCCCTGTGCTCCCTCTCCGTCGCGTTGCATTGAGAACCGGCACCAGCTGACCTGGTTTCAGCCAGTTTTCCTTCATGATTAACACTCTCCGGGCCCATGCTCACTCTGTTATTCTCACCAAATTAAAGAGCAGTCCTGGATCCTCGTTAGATTTGCTCACATTTGAGCAGTGTCATGTGGTCAGTAGCCCATGGCAATACACTAAATTAAAGGCCTAATGCAGAATCCACCTACGAGCCTGACAACTAATGAATCGAGGGCTTCAGGCCCCAGAGGAGCCGCGCTGGGATGAAGCCACTTCACGCCGAGCTAGAGCAGAAGTGCAGTCCCTGGGCTGTCATTCAGAAATAAAGAGTTGTTTAATTTTATTCACCACAGGACACAGAAACAACAGCATCTCTGTAACTAATGCTGGTTTACCGGAGAGCCAGGCAGCAAGGAGCCCTCTCAGCACTGATCCCCAGGGCACAGCAGCTCCTGCCTGTGCACCAGAGGTGCTGCAAATGAATTCCTGCTTGGTTTTGACGGACTGGGTGTGAGTCCCCAGCAGGAACACACTGACTCTCTTACCTCTGGTCAAAATGAATACCTCTACCCATCCCTCCAAACCATGCTGGTGCTCCAGAGCGCACAACTCAGCCCCTTCCTGAGCCCCCAGCTCTTCCTCTGCACTCCAAAGGGCCCAGGAGAGCGCAGTTGCCCACACCACAGCACCCAGCCCTCACAGTAAACGCCACTGCCCACAGGCATCAGCCAACACCGATGGAGCGACGCGCAGGAACAACAGAGACTGCAGCTCCCACATTGGGCTGTTAGCCCCCTCTCCCCATCCCTAGCAGCAGCTGAGCGAGTGCTGGATGTAAGCTCTGGGGCCAGTGCCACAGCCATCAGTTTTGCTCTGAAGCATTTCAAGTCAGAGCTGGAGCCTGGAAAGGTTCAGCCTGTTGCATCAGACAGCTCCAGCCCTGCAAAGGTCAGGGCTGATTTGGTAAGGAACTGTTTGCTGAAGCCTTCCCCTCCCCCAGATCCCTGCTCTTGGCCGCAGGCTCGCACACCCATGCACACACACACCCCTCATACATGCACACACCTCCTCCTCTTGCACACACACACAAGTACACTCCCCCCTCATTCATGCACACACCCTCCTCGTGCACAGGCACACCTCGTGCACAGGCACACACACACTCTGCTCCAACCTTCAAAAAAGAAGCTACACAACACCACGCTGCTCCTCAGAGACAGCACACATGTGCCACAAATGCTGCCACAACTGCGCAGCGCTCCTGAAGCACCATGAGCAGAGAGGATTGCAACACTGGGACTAGAGGGACTTGTTCAGTCCCTCTCCCAGTGAACAGCCAAGCAAGCCCAGGGCAAAACCAGTGGTGACAGACACCTCCTGTTCCTGGTTGACCCTTTGGTCCCCTCTGCACATCAACCTGGGCCTCTGTTGAGCCCCTTGGCCAGACAGCCTTGGGACAGCAGTGTCCCCAGCGCCCTGCTCAGCTGCAGCTGCTGTGCTGCTCCTCTGGAAGGGGGACACCAGGGAGCAGCCATGGCTGGACCTGGCTGTTTCCCAAGGGCTGAGCAGTCGCTGATGTCCGAGGATGCACACACAGGCGGCTGTACTTCAGGCTCCTTACTGACAACAGCAGCTGTTTGTATGACACACACGTGTGCACACAACAGGCCCAGGAAAGCTTTGGGCCTAAATGCTGTCAACACTCTGGCAACATTGTTATTATACCAGTAAATAATTTGTTTTGTTGCTACTTAATTGGGAATCAATACAGTGCCTATGTTTAATTACATTCCCCAGTCAGTCTGTCTTTCTCCCTACAGAAATTAGGGACTTTGCATTTAGGATTCGGAGAGCACTGAGACTGCCCTAGGAGGAAGAGCCCCCTTACAGAAACAGACACAGTTAGCAGCGTGATTAACTATAAACCACCCACCCAAAGAAAGGTTAGCAGCACACTTACCTTTTCCCATCTGCCAATTATTCAGCTCATCAAACAAAATAAAGCACAAATATTTGTGCAAGCGTTTGTGCACACACACATGTGTGATCAGGTGTGTCTGGCATAGCTGGAGAAAGCCCCATGACATGAGTTTGTGCAAAATCCAGCAGGGTAACCCAGTGCACGAGTGACTGACAAACCCCTCCTCTGGCAGCAGCCCCCTGTCAACAAGGGAAGGGGCAGCTGCCCACTGTGACTCCCTGCAGGTACCAGGGAGTTGCTGGCTGCAGGCAGCGGCACTGCTGCAGGCAGGGATGCAGGTTGGAGCAGCAGATGAATGTGGGGATATAAATAACACTATCCTGTGCTGTCTCGGAGACAGCTGTGTGGGAACTCTTGCAATTACTTGCTTGTAAATGGCAACCTTTACATGTGCTTGACTTGTGATGTCTTTACATGCTCCATCTCTGGAGGGCTCCCAAGGCAGCTCAGCAGAGCTGCCTCCCACCGTGCTGGCACCCCTGCTGCCTCACCAAGGCCACCCAACCAGGACATATGGTACTGGGGGATCCCACCTCCTCTGCACCCACCCCTCATGTCCCTGCTCCAGCTGGGAACACAGGCAAGCCTTCTGGCCAGGCATGCACTGCCACTACCATCATCCACTGTGCATTCCAGATGGACACAGTCATGGACCGGAGCCTCCCTCATCATTTCCAAAGCAGAGGCAGATCCATGGCACAAGAAGAAAGCAAGGTGTTCCCTGTTTGGGCTGGTCTGAAACACCTCAGCGCACTCCTATGAGGAGCCACCCCAGAAAGCACCACGCTGCAGACACAGGACACCCAGATCTTTAGCCTTTGGGGGACAGGAGAATACTCCCAGTGACCCTCCAAAATACCATAACAAGGACTCTGCCAGCACATGGCTGGGTGCTGCAGAGCAGTGCTGGGAGCAGCCAGCCAGGACTGGGAAGGGAGGAGGCTGATGAGCACGGTGATGGGCTCAGCCAGGCACGGGGGATCGCTCCCCTCTCCTCTCTGCAGCTGGCATCAATCCATCCACCCATTCCAGCACATGAGGATGGCAGGGGAGGGAGGAGCACTTAAGACTGAGACATGTTTATTTGATGCCACTGCACAGCCCACCCTCCCTGTGTTCCTCTATCTGGACAAGGCATGACCACTTCTCTAAAGCCATCTTTTCATCCCTAAAGCAAGAGCTGCATTTTAGCATTAATTTTTTTTTTCCTAGACAGACTTCAATCTCATTAATTTTAAGACACTCCAAGCTCTCTTTAGCAGTCCCTAACATAATTCTCCTAACTTAAGATACACGATACTAGATAGAAGTAGCCAATCCCGTTTATAATTGTATATATGACCAGCAATTCAAATTCACTTCCCTTGATTTAATGTCCTATTTGTATTCTATCAATAAATGGAGTTCTCAGGACCATACTTAAATGGAAGCAGCACTATGCTCTGATAGCCAAAGCCAGCAAAAAAAATTTCATCACTAAACCAAAATGTCTTGTAGTATACGATTCCTTGACTTATTGTTCTCTCCTCTTCACTGCACTTGAATATTAACTGTTGTATTAATAGCTCACTCTTAATTATCCATGAGTAATGTACTACAACCAGAAAATTAATGGAGGGAAGCACCACAAAAATGGAAAAGAATTCTCCCTATCCCCAATACATTTTCAAGCAGACTGTAAGAGGAAGGAGATACACACACTGCCTTGAACACAGGCAGAGAAGAGGCTAGTGCTCGGTAAGGTCCATCGCTGAACCCTGTTTGTCACAAGAGGGAGGTTATGAGCCAGGGTCTGATAATGATCCCAGAGAACTGGGGTGGTCTGGAGAGGGGCAGCAGGGCTGGACAGTGACTCGGTCCTGCAGCCCAAGATGGAGGAGATGAGTGAGACCAGACTGAGAAATTTCCAATTGTTAAGGAAGACTTTACCATAAACACATAATTCGGCTCCAGACTTCACTGCAGCAGGAATCTGAACTTAAAAAGAATGACAAAGGACAGGGTGTTTCTATGATTAACATGGATTCTCAGAGTTAAACATTACAGCTGGCAGGCATGCAAGGAGATGCTGCACCCTTCATTCATCATCACCTTTGCCCTCCAAAGTGCACCTGAGAGGGAGGACCTCTCATCTCTGCCAGGACATTTCCACTGCTGGAAAGTGCTGCACCACGATGCCATGACACAGTGTCTCTGCCCCTGAGCTGGGACTGGGGACAGTGCCAGCACAGCTCCTGCAAGGCAGCCGGGGCTGCACAGGCAGGGCCACCGCAGCATCCACCTCCACGGGTGTGATCCCAGGGCTGCTCCAGAAGAGTGGAATGGTGAGGTGCCTAATTAAATATGTGCCTCCCAGTGCCAGAGCCCTGCAGCAGCCATGAATTATGCAGCGGCTCACTTACATGTCAGCAGGATCACAATATTGATGAGCTATCCTGGGTGTAATCTGATAAAAACCAAGATAAACTCAGCAAAAATTGAGTGTAATATGATCCTTTCCTTTCAATAAACCACTTCCAGCTCAACACTGTGAACGTCTCCCCAGGCTCCCTGCTCACCTCAGGCAGCCCAGCCCAGCAGCTCCTCAATATGGCCCAACATCAGTGCGGAGCAGCCACTGTGCTGGTGGAGTTCACCTACACCTGCAAGGCAGTGCTGGATGCCTGTGAAGCCTTACCTGGGGATATTTCCATGCCACATGGAATTAGAGGCTGGTGTTCTCCACAGCACCGGTGAATTCCACAAGGTCTGCATTTTGGCATTTAGATTAATGCTGGAGACAGGGAGGAAGAAGTTGCCATGTCTCACACTGACTCCCTCCTCTCTATCTGAGCAAAAGACGGATGACAGAGTGCAACTCCCACTCAGAAAGGCTTTCCAGCGCTCACACAAGACCCAGGTCCAACTCCAGCTCCCATGAAAAGCCAACTGCTTTATGATCCTGTCCCGGATGCTTTCTGCACCCTGGGAACAGCCAGCAGTGCTGGCTTCCACCCTCAGCCAAAACACATCCCACAAGAAACACCTCAAGAAGCAAGGAGATGCTTCTGGCCACATTTGGTCACCAGATCCACACAGAAGGCCAAGGGCTGCAAGATGTGGACAGAGGACGCTGCTCCCTGCCCCAGCACTTCCCCAGTGCAGCAGGAACTGGTGCTGTTCACCCTGAATTCAGTGAGACCTTCAGAGAGCCTGAGGGGAGGCAGTGCCCACCCGCACAGCTGCTCACAGAGGCGAGGGGAGCCAAGACCACCACCCCCTCCAAACAGAGCCAGAGGCGATGAGCAGTGAGCAAAGTGACTGCCCTCACCTTGGGAACACACACCAGAACCTCCTCAGCAGCCTCAAGCACAGTGTCCCTGTCCCATCAGCTGCAGGGACATAAGGAGGTGATCACTTTGTTGACAAGAAACAAGTAGCAGATGAAGTAAAGACACAGAAGTTACACAGACTCCAGAGCCTGCTGGGCACTGCCAGGGGCTGGGGGCCCTGCGACCGCCCACCACCAACCCCAGTGCTGGCAGGTCCTTGCAGAAGAGGTGACTGTAAGAGGCTTGTTTGACCTTCTCCTAAGGGGCACTCACAAGAACGTCCCTTGTTCTTGTTTGAGCACAAGAACAAAGCTTCAAAAGCAGAGCACTGCTGGTTTTCTTTCAAAATAGTATTTCAAATCCATAGCAATGTAAAGAGAGAGGAACACAAAGACTAAGAAAGACTCAAACTGGGGATCTGCCCAAGGTAACCAAGACATGCCAGAAAAAGACCAGTAAAATTAATTACTTTGGTGAATGCAACGACTCCAGAGAGCACTCAGCTTCCAGCTCTGCTGCTCCTCTCTCCAGATCTCTCTCTGGCCCATAGGACTTTAGCAGGGTGAACCCCAGCTGGAAATCCGCCCCAAGAGTGGAGGGTGACAACACCACACAGTCAGCACCATGTGCTGAGCCAACCGCAGACAGTCCCAGGCTCTCCACAGCCACAAGCTCCTCTGGTTCCTGACATTGCAGGAGAGGTCTAGATTCAGCCAGGTCCTTCTTGCCTCAGAGGCTGCTCTCCCCTCACGCCCACAGGGTTTGCACTAGCCCAGCGGGTGCAGCGCTGGGGGCTCAGGCTGGCCCAGCACCCCTCAGGGGTCTCCAGCCTCACTGATAAGCCTACAGGGAGGGACAGGAATGTTGCTGCCTGGAGACGCCTCATTTCACAGATGTGTCTGTGTCTGCGCAAGAGAGAAACTTTCACAGTTTTACTGCTTTTCAAATATTTTAATGCAAGCCATTTGGTGTCATATTTTTAAAAAATGGGTACCAGCATGAGCTACATGTGCATTAGCAACTGTCTCTCTATTAGTGTAAATACAAGAAGCAGAAAAGCACAGTCTGACTCCTAATCCATATGGTTATTCCAAATAGATTGCATGGCCTTATACTTTGGCTTATTAGATTGGATTCTACATATGGAAGGAATTAAAATGCTGGATTTACAGTGCAGGCTAATCAGAACATGTTTAACTTACAGTGCCCCAGCAGCCCCAGAGGGTCACAGCCTCCCAGACACCTGGCGCAGAGGTTGATCCTGCTTGCACAGTGAGAACCTCCCCAAAGCCTGGCGTTGCAAGGGCTGCACTGTGGCTCAGGCCTGGCAGGATCTGGCCTCCTGCACTCCAACAGAGCAGGCTGCAAGGAGGAAATACCTCATTTCCCACCAACTAGTCCATACAAGCACAGACAATAGGGCCAAGTGTGCGCTGTACGCAGCGCTCTGTGTTGGAGCGCTGGCCAGTGTGGGCTGCTCTGCCCTGACTCTTCCTATCTGAAAAAGCCATCAGACTGTCTGCCCCTCCACTTAGAATAAAAGGTCACTTCAGGGCTTTTAGGGTGGTTTTTTTTCAAACAAAAGTATTATCTTAATTTTCTAAAAATACTTTGCCCCAAGATCACAAAAGCTGTTAAAAGCAAGGCATGATATCACTGTTAACGAAGCCAGAACTCATGGGAAGGTGGATATACAATATGTACTTCTGCTAATTCATTTCTGGACAAGGCCAAACTCATACCAGGCACTTCAATACCTGCATTTCCACCACCACAGATGTAAGTGCACTGAACTCCCCCACCAGAGACTCTCTTTGCAGCAGCCCAAGTCTCTCCTCCTTTGTTTTTGCATGGATTTATTCCACTGATGTTGTTTCCATGTGAGTCAGTTGCGTTTTTATTGCTCCTCTAAATACAGCTTTCTCCAAAGTTGCTGAATTTCTGGACTTGGAGCCATGACAAAAGAACACACTGATTCACCCCCTTCCACACTGCTCTGCTCCCGCCGGCTGACACCTCCCCACAGAGAACAGTTCACATGTCTCAAATTTGCTTGTTTTTCCAGAGTTGTTTTTTTCTATGAAAAGCTAAATTGTCTGATTGCGAGCACATCTTTAAGCAAAAGGCTGCAGGAGAAGCATTCTGGTTCAGCTTCAACCTGGCTCCCTCCCAAAGCTACCTTTGCTTCAGCTTTTACATGTAAGGAAACTCTTTATCACCAGCCTGCACAAATGGACGCTGCTGAAACACTTCAGCCAGGCTGTCAGAAAACCGTGCGGGCTTTGTGGTGAGGTACTAACAGCTGATGGGAAAAAATCCATTTTAACAACCTGCCTGCACACACACATCACGTGGGCTGAGGAAAAGCAGGGAAACTTCAGTCCAGCAGGTCACTGCTTGCAAAGTCAGTACAAATGCACAGAGCCATTGGGCTTGGAAGAGCTGCTCTGCTCATACCAGCGGCTCTGCTGCAGCACCACAGAGCTTGAGGTCCGAGGAGAAGAGAGGAATTAGGAAGTTTCCACTGAGCACCCTTTACCCTGGTGCTCCGGAACATGCCTGGGACATACAGCTCTGCCACATGAGGTTATTTTTACCATCTTACTGAAAAAAAAAAAAAAAGACGTGGTTGCTATTCCCTGGCATTGCTTTGCTAGAGAACAAAATACACACTGTGTTCAGAAGTGTCACTGTGGAAATCTTCTTAAAACTACGTGTTTCTTTTCCTTACTTCGACCAAACTGAGGTAAAACTAGCCTGCCACACAGTGCAAAAGGAACAGGAGAGTTTGTTGAGCAAAACAATGTCACCGATGTCACCTTCATCCACTGCTCACCTGTGCTGTGGCATAGCTCCAGCCCCAGTGCATTCAGGGTCTGGTTTTAATCACCATACCCAAGAGCTACAGAAAACACCTGGAAACAGCATAGGGTGAAGGGAAGCTCCAAGGCAGAGCCACACTGGCTGCCTACACTGCAGCCAGAAAACCACACTGAAAACCACACTGACAGCAGCAGAAACCACCTGGCTTCTCCCTGCAGGTCTCCCAGCTCAGGCATTCCCACGCCAGGGAGCAGGAGCAGACCGTGCCTGGAGCCAACTCACCACAGGGAGGGTGGCCAATATGAACCAGTATGAATCCAGCAATGGAGATGTGTTTTGGAGAACTGGGACCTGGCCACATCTCCAGCCCTCCTGGGCTCTCCGATCTGCCTCTGCCTCTCTGCTGATCCAGGCCCAAACCCTAGACTTGGTCCCACAGCAGACCCGGGGCTGGTACCACATTGTGCTGCACCACCAGAGCTTCACTCCATGAGCCGAAGCCGATGCCATACACAGGAGTTCGGCCCCCTCAGCTCCATCCCACACTCAACATCATTGATCACAGTGACCAACAATGCTCCCTGTCCTGGAGCACCACTGGAATCTGTGCAGAGCAGGGGGGGAGAGGGTCTGAACAGCACAACCAACCCCTTAAGGATTACATCAAGTGGCAAGTCAGTTATCAGTCTCCTTAACTGCCAGTAACAACAGCTCCAGAGACCCAAGCGAGAGTTTAGTGTCTCCTCAACTCTCCGGTGCCAGGATGTGTGCTGTATGCTAATGGGTAGCCCATGGCCAGGGTGGCCAAGGAGCAGGATCATGCCTCCAGCCTACCCTGACTCCTTCCTGCTCCTCAACCCTGGCAGCGAGCAGGGGCCACAGCCTGGCCTCACCAAAAGCCACATGCTGGGCTTCCAACAGGCGCTTGCAATCAGGAACAGAAGCCAGCCCTCCGTGGAGCTGCAGGGGGCTCGGCAGTGGGAGCAGCAGCTGGGCTGGCAGCACCCAGGTACAGGGCAGCTTCCTGGGCAGGTCTCAAGAGAACAGCTGAAACCCAGAAGTTTCCCCACATGGTCCATACTGCCAGCTACAACACTGGAGCACCTTACCTGTGCTGAAACCATCATCAGATTCTACTGTCAGAAGATGCAGAGGAACTTGGAAAGGCCACAGATGAATAACCCTGCTCAAACCATCCCCTTGGTACCGAGAGCAGTTCTGAAAAAACACACTCCACTATGGCCTAACAGGTTCTTCCTCTCTACAGCTTCTCATTACCGAGGACCAGGAAAAAAGGAGCATGTTTTCCTTTTGATTTTTAAGGAAATGGTTAAATTGGGCTCAACTTTTCATCTTTCCCACAAAAAAGTACTCTGTCATCTCGTGCCTGTTCACCTACACAAAGATGAGACGACATCTCTGGCTAAAGGCCGACAGTTCTGCACCTCCTTGTCACTTTTAACAGGAAAATAATCCTGCAGAAACACTTGAAAAACAAATCGGTGTTGACACTCCTCATCTGTTAGGTACACTTTACGAAAGGAAAGAAATACTGCATTAGCATTTGACCTCCTCACCTTTCTTTCTGATATTGGAAGAAAATAAAGAGTGAGGGGCGTGGAAAAGCTGATGCTGGAGTAAGGAAGTAAGGAGAGCAGGCAGTGCTCAAGGCTGGAGTCCCCAGCCCAGCAGGGAGGGCAGGGCTGAGCCAGCCCAGGCAGAGAGAAGCTGGGAGCCGAGAGCACCAAGGGAGCTGCGAGAGGCACAGGCAGTCCTAGGGCCGGGTGAAGAGCTGTTTCTGCAGATGAGGGCATGAGAACTGGAGTCCCACCCCTTAGAGAGGGACCATACTGGCATCGCCAATGCGCTTCTCATCCCAGGGCTTCCCGGGGAATCTACCCTCAGGCTACAGTCAGTCCCTCCTTGTGTGTGAGCCAATGTCCTCCCATGTGTCTCATCTCTACCCCACAGCAGCCCTGTTTCAGCTTCATCCTTGCACTGTTATGTGGCCAAGCAGTGCTGTGCAGCTCCTCGCACTCACAAAGGACCGCCCTGTCCTGCTCTAAATGCTCCTGAACCAGACAGCACACTTCCAACTCCCAAGCTCTAGAGCCTGCAGGCAGGAACAAGAGGGCTTCCTCAGCTCCCAGTGCTGCCAGCTGCTCCCTTAGGTCTGGACATGGTGGATTTCACCAAATAAGTCATGCTAACCCCACCTCCTCTTCCCTGAGCAGAGGCTATCAAGAAATAAAACTGAGCTTTGTCTTCTGAACAGCCAGACACTCTCCCAGCAGAGGCAGCTTGCCCTTTGGACACAACACTTGGGTGACTTTCCACGTACGCAGGCACCAGATGGTCTCACTGCTCCCCCAGTATGGCTGGGCACAGCTCTGCTGCCGCCTCACCAGGCACAAGTCCTTGCCTGTAGGAGGTGGGGGCACTCTGAGGAACTCACAGAAATATTTTCCCACCGGTAGCTGTCGGCCTGAGCTAATGCGACATGACACGTATCTCGCTCTGAACAATGCACTGACATTCAGAGCCTGCTCACCATGTTCCCGACCGTGCCGCTGTCACCGCAGCACGATCGCAGGCGGGGGGATACATTTCCCCTCTGAGCTTGTTTTGAGCACCTCTTTGAGGTGCCAGTGCCATGGAAGATCTGGTAATCCCTCCACAAGACAGCTTCATAACAGGTAGCACAGTGCCATGGTAATGTCAGCTGGAACAGGAGGGCAGGGAGCAAGGCAGCGCTGCCTGAACAAGGAGTCTCCTGCAAAGCCACTCTCATTAGTGTCCAGGCACACCGGTAGCTTCACATCCTGCAAAGATGACCCTGTACTCTGCCACATCTCTGGAAACAATGCAGCTAAACATGGGAGCAGGAGTCAGACACAAGTGCCAACCATTCCTGGCCTAAAGACAACCCTTCCACCAACAGTGCCTTCTGAGGAATGGCTCTGGTATCTGTTCCTGCAACACACTTAGGAAACTGGATGGGAAGCTCCTGGAACAGATCCCGTCCAGGCTGCAGGTGGGGAAACACAGGGAGCATGACAGAGCACAGTTCATGTGCCGAAACCCCAACACCCGCCCGTGCCCTGCTTACACAACAGCGTTACACAACACGGTGCTTCTGCAGATTGCATAAGGACAAAACAGGCACACCTCGAAACCCTGGAACAGCAGCATGCTGGAACAGCAAACCCACTGCTGGGTGCACGAAAGCACTTTCCCACCATGCTGCCTCCCCACTGGCCCTTCCAGGATGCTCCTGAGGAGAGGCAGCACAACAAAATACCCACAGACAAGAGAAGGAGCTATTCCACCATGTGCTGGGAAAAGGCTGATTTGACCCCAAATCACAGGAACAGGGATGCTCCTTCCTGCTGGACAAAGAAAATGTTTTAACTTCTGGAGAATTTAAAGTAATTTTGGTTAGGGCTTGGCCAGGGTCAGCCCAGCACAAGGGGCAAGCAGCAGTTCCACACAATCTGTGTGTTTCGGTTGGGTGACAAAAGCAGCACCGTGGTCACCAGCAGTTTGTAGCTTCTACTCCAAGCTGCTGTGAGAAGGAGCAGCACTGCCAGGCACTGCCATACAGCAGGTGTGAGCTCCTGATTTCCATTTCAACAAAATCCATCAGTACATCCCACTGTATGAAAACCCAAGCATCTACCACACCACATGGTACAGAGAAGGCTGCTGCGAAGGAAGAGGTTTGGGTTTCTCCCCAGCCACTAAAGTTTCCATTTTCTGCACCCCAGCTAGACGCCTGCAGCCTGAGCAAGGATTTACGACAACATAGGCTTCAGAGTCCCTCTAGTTCTCAAGGAAGTATCAGGAAATAAAAGGGCAATTGCATTAGTCAGTCATCAGGAGTTCAGGGTTTCTGCTTGGTTTCAGATGACAGCAGGTAAAAAAATTGCTCTGCTGCCTGACTGCAGCCAGCGGCACCGCAGGAGGCCGGACAGGTTGGGAACCGCGCGGCCGCATGCCACACCACCAACACGTCTGGTCTGGTAAGCGCCAAGGCAAGCTCAGGTCATCCAGGGTCTCCCTCCTCAGCATGGCAGGGCAGGTCCCAGCAGGTGCCAGAGTCTCACACTGGGCTCCACTCTGCTCCAGCGCCTCTTGCCTGTGCAGGGGGTGGATGGAGCAAAATGCAACACCTAGAGGGCCTGAGTGTGCCCGTGGGGGTCCTCCCAGCTTGTGGGCTGGCATGGACCATTTCATCTCTACTGAAAGTTCCATCAAGAGGAGATTTGCCTCTATCACAGCTGCATCCCTCCCATCACCCAGAGACACCAGCCCCTGCCTCTCCCTGGGCCCTCCATCCATGTTCTCAGTGGTGGCAGAAGCACTATCAGCCAGGCCACAGCCATCCCAGCCCATCTGTTACCCCACAGTCTGCTCAGCAGGATGGCCACCCACATCTGTGGAAACGCTTTTCAAGGTTACATTATGATCAAATTCCAGTTCTTCTTGCAACACAGCTAACCAAATACCACTATCCAGACCCAAGACACATCCTTAGAAACCTCCCTTCATCCTCCCTGTGCCCTCTCCTCTTGGCTGGTGACCAGAGCCAGTTTCAACCACAGTGCTGTCCCTAATAATCTCATTATTATATGACGTAACAACTTCTAAAAGGTTGCTGCAAACTCTTTCAGCGAAACCTGAGGTAGCCAAATCCAGCTCCTACTAGCCTCTTTCCCTCTTCTCCCCCCAGATATAAATTTTATACTTGAAACTACTAAAGTTGGCTGAAAATAATGATAACTGACAGATGCTGGGTTAAATAGGCCACAGTCTTTCCCTCGGGCCTAATTTAGACCGGATATCAAAATGATATAAAATATCATTGCTTGCCTTCACTCCATCAGGACATCTGTAGACAGACCAATATTAACTCCTTCCTGGGAGCATTGTGTTTGCACCGTCACCTTGCAAGAAAAAGCATGTTTTACCTGACCTCCTCCTGCCATGGAGCCCACAGTCAAAGGTGGTTCCTCAGCAAAGTCTCTCAAGCTCCAGCCTAGGTCAGCTCCAGGCCCTGGGTAAGTCTCACCAGCCTGAGCCTCTGCCCCTTGCACTGCAGCAGCCTCAAACCATAACCCACACACAGCACTGCAGCGTGCGGGGCAACAGGATCCCCACACCCCGACATGGTGGCTCTGACCACTCACAACAGGTAATTACAGGCTGTATTCTAATGAATATGCACAAGGGGGCAGAGTCAGAGTTGTGCACCTGAGGTTACGTTTTGCATATTTTATCTTTTCAACACTTGGCAGTGCTTCATTCACTTGACCTTCGTCATCTCGTTCATCTCGTTTCCTAGGAGGCTTGGAAAAGGAAACGTTACAGGAGAGTCTCCTTTACCTCTGTCAGGCATTCAAGGTAAGGCCTGAGGGCATCCCCCAAGCCCCAGCCCAGCCCTCCCCAGCCCACAGCCAGCTGGGAACAGAGTGCATACCACATTCCCACTGGCACCTGCCTGCACCAGAGGTGACAGACCCATCCACTAACAAGACTGAAATGTCTAACTAGAAAGTCTCATTTTCAGTTGCTTATAAATTTACCAAGGGTTAACTGATCAGCCCCAATTTTCCATGGCAAATACATCAGCTGGACTGGATATATTGATTTTAAGATTTAATTCAGAATTTCTTGGTTATTTCTGAGAAATATTTCTGATGTAAATTCTCCATCTCTCCCACTCTCTTCACTTTAGAGGGCAAAAGCATATTCCAGTGTTTTGAAAAAAACCAGGAGTTTAATTTACAGAGTTATCACTGTTAGAGAGCTACTGCACTAAAAAACGAGCAGTGAAATGTAGCTCAACTCAAAGCAGCAGCATTACAGCCACCTCCACTCCACACCTGCCAACAGCTAGCTGCAGCTACAGTTCTAAAAGCTCTCCAGCTCTAAGGGCTCAGAGCTCTTGAGGCCTCAACAAAACTCACAGAGCTGGGCAAGGCTGAAGAAAACACAATTGGTGTTTTAAGGTGAAGCCGAATTCAAGGAAAATCAGTTCATCAGTTTAAACTCGGCAAGTGATCATTTGTGCTCCCATAGACTCATAAAACTATATTAGACATTAAGTACTAAGTTAAAAGTACATTCCAAATTCAGCATTTATAAGTTAGAATGCCTTTGCAACCTGAATATGACTTTGTTTCTTCGTATTGTGACAGACTTGGGTTGCACTGGTTTTCCTCTGAGAAGCTGGGTGTAGGCAGGTGGTGGGTGCTGGAGCTGCTCTGTGAATGAACTGGAGACGTGGAGTAGTGGACACTGATGCCATCAAAATCCTGCTGAAGCTGCAAAGTGTGTTTATAGGAGACAAAAATGGTTGTTTGGTCAAGGGAAACCCACAGAGTGCTGCTTGCTGTACTTGGTGCTGGTGGATCCTGTGCATGATGCTGCCCAGGCATTGTTGCCAGGCTTCAGACCCTGTAGGGCTGGAGAGCCAGGGGCACCCCAATGGCAGGAGGGGGTTATGACAGGCTGGCAGACCCCAGAGCCAGGGAAGCAGCCTGCTGCCCACAGGGCTTCACTGGAAGGCAGAGCATGATGGTCCTACAGACCCAGCAGCTCTCCCAACCCTGCCCCGGGCTGGATGAGCCCTGCTGCAACTGGAGCCCTGGTGCAGGGCGGTGGGGAAGGACACAGGGCTGCAGGGCACGGGTCAAGCCTGCCAGCGGGCAGCACAGGCCAGAGCAGCTGCACGCGTGTGCCAATGAATTGCACACTTAACTGGACACCAAACACAGCCGACCGTTGTCAGCATGTCAGCACAGGGACTCCTAATCCGAGTCTGTGTCAGGGACAGCCAACAGCCTCAATATAATTGCAGAGAGGCACATGCTCATGGTCTGGCAGCAGAGATGCTGCTACTGATCTGACACGTGGAGCAGGGGAAGGCAGCAGCGGCCACCAGTGCCCAGCACCAGATCCTCCAACCTGCTGCACAGAAGAGCCCACGGGGTTGCCCCCTCTGCCCACCAGCCCCACGCCAGCCTGCTGCACCCCAGCAGAGCCCAGGCCCTAGCTATAATCAAGCTCTCCCTCTTTCAGGGAGCAGATGAACCAGGGATGCCAGAGAAAAGGGATTGCCTGAGCCCATGGGCAGCCAAGTAGTGTTTATACTTTTGTGCGGTACCTGCCGCTCTGCCAGAGGGAGCTCACGGCTGCCCATGCCGAGATGTCAGGTTAAAGAGCCAAAGCACGTCAGAGTCCCCATCAGCAGCTCTGGTGCTTTTATTCGCATTATTAATAAATTACACTTTGAGATTTGGAGAAGAAAATGGCACAGCTGTTTCCTGGCATTCCAAGGGATCGTACCTTGCCCGCACAATGGTATAAAAGGTACAAAACCAACTCCACTTCCACTCCCACAGTGACACTCATCCCTCCCAGACATCACATGGGAAACACCTCTCAGGACCAGCTGTGGTGGGAGGGAGAGGCAAGAGTGCAGAGACAGCCCATGGTCCCCAAGGGCATCGCTTCCAAGCACCTTCCCAGCAGGAGAGCCTGGGGCCTCGATCTGTGCCTCCTACCTGGTGAGGCAGAGGCTCAGGTTGCACTACGGGCACAAGGAGTAAATCTCCTGCAAAATGAAGCGCTGCACAGTCTGCAGTGGGATGTGCCACTGAGCCGACAACACCACCAGCTCTCTGCAGCACATCCATATGTCCGGCCAGCAGCGGGCACTTACATTTCTTTCACTTACATTTCCCTCAAGTTTTGAGATATATATATATATACACCAAGAGCAGCAGCAAACCATTTAAGTGCCCAGGGTGATTGTGCAGCTGGATCATGGCAAGAGGGCTTTCCCCAACAGCAGCACAAGCAGCAGTGAGACAGCACTACACATTAGCCAGGTTGTGCCAGGCTCAGTCCAGGGACAGATGCCTGAGAAAAACCTCTCCAGCTGTGCATTAAGGGGCACCCACACATACCCCCACCCACCCCACACCCACACGCTCCCAGTGGAAGGAAACCCAGGCCCGTCAGCAGAGCCCAGGCAGTGGCTGTATGAACAGCTGCTCCCCCTCTCCACCACAAGCACAGGCAGCCGGCACGGGATTCATGGCTCAGGGGTGCTCCTGTGGATGCCAAGGAACTGATCCCCCAGTGTCCAGAGGAGCAGATGCAGAGTGTCCCTTGCTGCCTACTTCCTCCCAGCCCCATCCCTGGCTCCAGCCACACTCCAGTGGGACTGAAGAGCCATCTCTTCTCCTGGCCAAGTAGTCTCTCCTCTGTGAGCAGACACAATAAGGCAACAAACTATTTCATTTTTACTATTTGTATTTGACCTTTTTATATTGTTTGCTTTTTCCAGCATAATCCCTTAAGAACACGACTCTGATGATTTATAACAAAAGAATATCTCTATAGTGGGTGCCTTGCAAGACCTCTCTCCTGCTGCTTTAGAGTGATTTACTTTTGGATTAGCTTCTGATAGAGAAGGGCTCGGCTGACGATTTGCCCTCGTATATCAAAAGGGAAATCCTTAAGACATCACTATAAAACAGCAGGAAAGAGCACCTGCCTGACTCATAAACTTATATGATGTGGTTTAGTCAGATAGGCCATCTGCTTCCCTTACATACCCATATGTCCTTCACTCTTCCCTGCTACCTCTCTGTTAACTTTGGTGATTTTCTCCTTCGCTTCCACAAAGCTAAAATAGAGAAATTAATCGAATTATAAACTTTCATGCATGTGGAAACACGTGAAGTGGCCACTGTCTCTGCCTTCTAGTTACACAATAAATAATAATACTGAAGGTGAGGAAACACATCTTCTCTTCATTAGATCCATCGCTTACATCGCCAGATAAACTTAATGTGCCCTGGCTTACACCCACATGGCTCAGCCAACTCAGGTGAAGAGAGGAAGGATCCACTCTTGTAGTCTGTTCTGGCCAAACCCTGGCTGTTCCCAGCATGAGCATGGCACAGTCCCCAGCACGGCTGCACTCTCATGCTGGAGCCTCTGCCCACAGCTGAAGCACAGTTGTCAACCATCCCCATGTTTAGGGAAAATATGTAAGAAACTGGACCCAGGAGACTACTCCCTTTCCTAGGACAGGAAGACACCCTCCCACTTCACGATGACCTACTTAGGGACTGACTGAGCCAAACCATGAATCAAATCTTCATCACCAATAACCAAACGGACATTCGTCCCATGAACTTGCCTGTTTCCCTTCTGAATCCACTTCTGTCTTGGTTTCTGCAACAACCCATAACCATTAACTTCAGGGATGTATCTGAACACCATGATATAAAAGGTACTTCAGTTTTAAAACTGCTGGCTAACTTCATTACATACCCCCAGTTCTTGCCCTAGGAGAAAGCAATTAGTTGTTTTCTAATGAACCTTTGCCTTCCACACGTGACTGTACATGGCTGGCTGGCACCCTCAGGGACCAACCCAACATTCTTTTCCCAGACGGACAGCCTGCTCTTCTAGCCTGCCTCACATAGAAGCTCTTTCATGCCACTTTCTCCTCCTCTCAGCTTCTCTAGAGGTTTATTCTGCCTTTTTGCAAGACAGGGCTTGACTAGCACATCACTCACTGTATCTAAAATGTGCATGCAAAGAGCACTGCAGCTTCTCAACAGTGTAATTTTGTCTCGTCCTTTATCCTCTTTGACTGTGCACGGCCATCAAACACTGCTGACCCTTTACACTTATCATGAGGAGAGAACCGATAAATCCTGACCCCAGCCACCATCCCAAGGAAGATGCCAGTGTCCCGGCCCTGGGAAGTGGAAAGTGCCCTGCGTGGAGGCAGCGGGAGTTGCAGGCACTCATTCTGCAAGGAGAGCATGTCTGCATCCCCCAGCCTGGGTGGAAGAGGGGGGCTCACACCAACTGTCCCCAGGGGCACAGGGAAATCAGCCCCCCTGTAGCTCAGGGGGGATGAAAAGCCGCCCGTTATTTACCTCCCTTTTTAATGTTCGCCTTGCTTTTTAATTTCTCAAAACCGAGTCTTTGGCAGTTCATTTTCCCCTTCTGCAATAGGGTAAGGCAAGTAGAGGTTTTTTGGCTCTCTGGAGAGCTGCCTATAGCCTACCACAGAGTGGATAAAAACCTGCATAAAAAGACCACCCAAGGGACTGGGAAAGTGGTCCCCAGAGGAAGAAAGAGGCATTTTGTTTAGAAAGGCTGAAGTGCAGACAATTACCCGAAGCAGAAAGACAACGGCATGAAATCTCCTGCTCAGCTTTCCCCTCCGAGAGCTCCAAGAGGAATGCTGGCCAGCACCACGCTGTGCCGTGGGCAACAGAGCTGCCAGCATGGAAGTAGGTACGAGGGAGCACACGTGTGTAAGTGCACACATGTGTGCATCAGTACATGTCCTTACAGAAAAACAAGGAGCATCTCAGGCACAGGAAACACTTCCCTGCCCACACGCTTTACATCGTTTCCCCCGTCAGAGACCCGAGTTTATTTTTCATTAATGCTTTGGAGCAAACAGCTCCAGTCCCACAGCTGATCTCTACAGAGATCCAGGTATTGCAACACCCGGAGGGCGCTTAACCACAACATGTCCCCTGTCTGCTCTTACACACCCAGCAATTTGCACACCCGTGAGGGTAGCAGCCTCCCCAGGGCCCTGAGCACCCCCTGGCCCCTGAGCACCCCCTGGCCCCGCTGCCAGCCCACGGTGAGTGCCATGGGGTCCTGCCATGGGCAGCGGGAGCAGGCAAGGCAGAGCACGGCTCGGGAAGGAACTCTCCTGCCCTTCTCACCTCTAGCCTCCAAGGACATCCTAGAATTCAAAGAAATTAAAAGTGGAAAAGGCATCACATTAACCTCCTTAATTTTTCATTTCTGACACAGACTGTTTTCTCCTCATTTCAAAGAATTTCAAGTTAATGTCTGGAGGGCAGAAAAATCCATTTCCCAATACGCCTGCTGCAGCTTTTTCACCAATCGACTGCCCTTCCTGGTACAATCACTGGGACATTGATTTTTTTTTTTTTGCTAGAGCATCATCCAAAAATCTATCAATGCAAACAGCATCTTTGAAAAAATACCACAAGTCCAAGGCAAGAGGCTTTCTCCACCCTTTAACCCCAGTGCTGCAGGAAACCTCTGCCCAGTACTAGCAGTACCTATTATGGCGTGGCAGGGACAGAGGCAGATCCATGGAGCACATGGCAGCAGGGACAGAGCCTGGGGGAGGGTGTCCCACCCAGGAGAAGTGGGCAAGGGAGATGTGCCAGGGCCCAGCTGAGGAGCCAACAAGGCTGCTCCCTGCCTGCTGGCTGCAAGGGACAGCACCAAAGGATGGGATTTGAGGAAGCCCACTGAAGGGCGCCCCCAGATCACTGTCCCCCACCTCCAGACACGTCAAGGGACAGACTCATCACCTCAGGGACATGGCCCAGTCCCAGGGTGCCACCTGCAACTCTGGGCTCACCTTGAGACCTCCCTGAGGAGGGAGAGCTTTATCCTCCACCTCACTGGGGGGAAGTGGCAGCCATGGGGATGGGCAGCAGGCAGAGGAGGCTTTTCTGACGTGCACTGCCCTCAATGGGACAAACTCAGCCACACATGGGGGTCAGACCCTGCCACACACAGGGGTCAGACCCTGGCACACATGGGACCCAAGGTTACATATATAATAGCCTGAGTTCTGGTGAGCCTGGCAAAACCTACCTCCTATTATTATGCTAAATAAACACTTCACTCAACAGTCTTGGCACTTATTAAGCACCTGGGAGAGAGACTGCCTTGAGTTGTCCAAAACACTCTTAATTACTGTTTAATCAAGATCTCTTCCCCTCTAGAAAAAAAAGAGGCAGCTAAACATTTGCATGTATTTTCCACTGCAATCACATTACACATCTCTGTGACAAGCAAATTCTTGGCAGAGCTCAAGAAGAACTCGCTGCCTGTGCAGGAGCATCGCAGCACAGCGTGCTCAGCCAAATAGCCTTAGGTCCCCCCTTCCTTAGGTAAGAAATGCAACCAGGAGGATTTCCTGGCACATGGACTAACGCTATCAAATGCTTCTTTTATTTGTTGTTGACACATGTCTAACAGTTGAAGAATCACTAAATAGCCTTGTAATATCTTGATTTATGGATTATTCTTCCATACGAATAGCACATGGCAAGGACAATATGCCTCCAGTCCCATGCTGTATCTCTGCTGGTACAAGAGCACTGGATTCCTGCTATTCCCACCTGCAAATCCTGGGTGGCACAGGGATGAGCTGCAGCGCATCTCAGAGGGGATGCCCAGTCCCCCGCTATCGGAGTGGGTGAAGGCACAAATATTTTTTCCTTTTTGTAAACCTTCTCCAGGAGCTGGATTTTCTCTGAGCAACTCTTGCATGCAGCTTTAGAAGCGTGTCCGGCCATGTGCAGCTCTTCCCAGAAGCTGAAGGCCTGAGGAGCACTGTGCGGCACAGTACCGGCAGAGCCAGTAGCACTGACTGTCCCAGCCAGCGTACAGCCTGGGCTTGGGATGCAAGAACCTGCACAGAACATTCCCTTCTCCTTCACTTCACGCTCAGCCCAGGCTCGGCTCTTCCTTAAGATCCAGGGGATTTGTCTCAATTGATTTAACTGGCAGTTGCAGTGCTCTGACAAAAATGAATTTACATCCAAGCAGCAAGAGGAAGAGAAAGGCCTTTGGGACAGCATCACTATGCTGCTCCACACTGAGGGCCAGGTCCCAAATGGGCCACGCAGGGCTCAGCCTGGATCACACCACCACCGCCTCCATCACAGCCAGAAACACATTGAGCAGTGCTGTCTGAAAGCTCCAGAAAGGAGCAGGAGTGTGTCCTCTGCTGCACGTGCCTTGTTCTGTTGACTAAGTGACAATTACCCGGGATTTGCTGCTGGTGATAGATTATCAATGGCATATGACTTTGCATTTTAGCAGCTGCTAATCTGCCTACTAAACCCAGAATATCAGGTTAAATCACCTAATGTGATCTTTTGAGTAAGGCAAGGTAGAGTTCTGTTGACAGTGATTTAAATACAGTTGCTGGTAAAAGCATCCAAAGAAGCCCAGCTGCAATATTCCAATACAGATGTCCAGGCTTAGGGCAAAGGAGACATCTGTACAGGAGAGGGGACAAACTGGCTCCCCAGTACCTTTTACACTGTGAATTCACTCAGAAGATCCACAGCTTTTCATAATGTAAGGCTTTGGGAAAAGGGCAAGAGTCCCCAGGGGAGACGGGCACAGAGGTTTCTCTAGGACACATAAACAAGACATAGGTAAGAAGGTCTTGGAGCACACATTAAACACAGATTCATTTATTCATTCTTATGAATGACTGAATTTCTTCCATTTCTCCTTCCCATCCATAGTACAACAACCTCACACAGACAACAGGTGATCAGATGTGCACATCCATGTTCATGTGACAAGGATGTGACCAGGAGCTGCATGACTGACCCCAATACAGACTTCAGCTCCGAATTCAAACGTGAACTGAGCTGTGTCAGTGCTCCTATGCAAATCAAACTAGTCTAAGATTACCTCTCTTCTCAACCCGTTTACCAAATAGGTCTCGTGATGAACATGTGCTGACTCTTGATCTAGGGAAAGCATCCAAGGAAAACAGCTGCCAGAGGCTTCACTGCGAATGAACGCTGTGTGCTAAAGGAGCCCCGCGCCTGACACGGAGCTGGAAAGCTGGCTGGAGGTTGAAGTGGGGACAGACAAAAAGTTCACTCCCTCGTGTGCCATCTCTGAAGGAAGCCACACACAGACACAGAGAACAGGCAGTGGTTTGCAGCAAACCCCAGCCTAGAACAGTCCTCTGTAGTGGGCACAAGCTCCTGCTGCTCTCCCTGGAGAAGCCTTCCCAACCCAACACACATGTGTGGTGGGCACTGAAGCCTGCCAGGTGCCTGCACAAGCTGTGCAGAGCTGCCCTGCCCCTGTGCCTTCCCAGAGCTCCATGGGAGGACAGGTCATCCCACCAGCAGCACTGCCACCGCCCCAGGCATAGCTCCAGGTCAGCACTGCTCCCCTCTGCAGGGGGAGGGACAGGTGCCTGAACCAGCACTAACAAACCTACTAATTAAAAACTTTGGAAGGGCTTAAAATTCACTTTCATGGGGATCAGGAACAATTTGAAAAAAGAGAACAAATATCTTTCTTCCATGAACAGGGAGCAGAGCCAGGATCTCAGCATGCTGCAGGCAGGAACACCGGACTGGGGAGGGGTAATGCCCATCTCTGCCCCACAGGATGCTCCCCATTGCTGCCCTGCAAAGCTTCATCACCATGGGCAGAAAACACCAAAGAATGGGCCAGCTACTGCTCTACCAGTTAAACAAGACATTTCATATCTTGTGAAATTAGCATCTGACTTCACTGATTCTTCTTCCCTTACCCTCTGAAAATCCATTTTCTCCAAGATTTTGAGAACCTAAGGTAAGGGAGATGGAAACCAGTTCAGGGTACACAAAAGAAAGGCCAGCAAATACATCTGGATAACTTTTAAAGATAATTACTCATTTCATATCCTCCTTCCGTTCTTCTGGCTGTGAGCACCAGATACCATATGAACAGCCTTCCTTGGAGCATTTTCTTGGCACACCAGGGTACCAAGGGTCTTCAGAGGAAGCTCTGAAAACATTCAGACCTGGGCTGTGATACCCTTGCAAAAGCTAAAGTCTGGTGTGGAAGACATCCGTACATTTCCACTGAGCCCACAGGAGGATTACTCTGGGCCTGGTTAGTGAAGTCCCAGCACAATAGTGCTGTAAGGCCCTTAATCATGCTGTGCTTTAGCAGCATTCCTTGGCCCAGCAGCGCAGACCAGCAGTATGAGACATGAACACTGGCCAACCTTGTTTCCATGTCCTGTCTCCTGAGCCCATGAGGAACATCTGGTTGCCTTCCTTCCACTGCAGAGGGTGGGCATGGGTGGGTCCCCACTGACAGCAGCAAGGCTACAGCGAGCAGAACACCCCAAGCAGCTATTGATCACACAAGATGAGGCAAGACGAAGGACGTGCTTGGAGAGGTGCCTGCAAGCTTCTGCCACGCTGGCAGCAGAAGCAAGGGACACAGAAATTAGGATCTGCATGAATGTCAGTGCTGCAAAGAAACTGGGATAATGTAAGATGAAAGACTTGACCATGGCCTGCAAGGACAGAGTGGCCACCCGTTTCCTAATCTCCACAGACTAGCACAGGAATCCACAGCACCACTGCACAACATTTCCTGGTCCCTGCCAGGACAGGGGCATCTGCTCTGAGGGGTTTCACCACATCAGAGGCAGCGCAGGAAGGCACAGGCCCACAGTGGATTTCGGTGGCAATGCAGGACATGAACCAGCAGCAGCAGCCCAGCACCCCACAACGCATCACACCCCCAACATGTGCTTGGTCTTAGAAGGGTTCAGGAGGTCTCTTCCACAGAAGTTCCACAAGAAAACTGCCTGTGCAAAGCAGAGACCCAGTCCTGTTCCTGAGGGATGTGCACCACATGGGACTCCATCACCCAAGGCAGGTGAGGACATCACTCTTTCACCTAGGAACACAGGAGCAGCCAGGGCACTCACTCCCTGCTTCACAGAGGTTCAAGTTCCAGGTGTTTTCAAGAAAAGACTGGACATGGCACTCAGTGCTCTGGTCTAGTTGACAAGGTGGTGTTTGGTCAAAGGTTGGACTCCATCTCAAGAGGTCTTTTCCAACCTAATTGATTCTGTGTGTCCCTTCTCTTAGAGGCATTCGGTAGTATGCTCCTTTAGAATAGCAAGAGTGCACGCAGAGAAAACAGAAAATAAAAAGAATCTCGATCCTGAGTTGTTCTACAACTAATTCATATAAACTAACTCCATAGAATCAACTAGTCTGACTTCAAAGCCAAGCATAATTCAGAGAGAGGTTGGGGAGCCTATGAGATCCCAAGAGGTTTCAGACACACACCTGCCCCACAGTTCCCTGCTGAGGAAGTAGGGCAGATTCCCATCATATTGGCTCTCTCATGCCACATCTGCAGAGGCCCACAACTGCAGAGCTGCTGGGACCAGGGCTGGGATGGCAGAGGCAGAAGCCTGTCCCTGAGGTGTGCCATGCTTGGGGCAGAGCCCTCCCCACTGGCACAGGGCAGCAATGAGGGCACTGCTTGGTGTGCCTGTCCACTGACCTGACCCAGCAGTCTGTCCCAGGTCCTTGGGACAAGGGCCCTGCCAGCGAGTGACATGCTGGCTGCAGGTTCAGCAGCTCCATGCAGCTGAGAGCCCAGCACAGAGGGAAGCCTGGATTAGCTCCTGGCACTGTAGGAAGTGCGATAATAGCAGAAGCAGAGCAGCAGGCAGCAATTGTGGAGCCTGAGCAAAAATCCCTTGTTTTCACTGGCTAGTTCTGGTTTCATGTTTCTGATCTTTTAAACATCAGGCACTCCCAGAGCCCAGCCAACAGCTCCCTAATGCAGCACTCTGCTCTGCCAGCAGCCTGACCTGTGCCAATAGGTTTCCTGCAGACTGCCAGCTCCAGGCTGGAGACGGAGCTCCAGCCCCACTGCATATGGGCTGGCAGCATCCCCCAGCAGCAGGAGCAGCTGGGCTCTCTCCCGAGAAGAGCAGTGCTATCCCACTTGCCTCCAGCCAAGGCTCACACTCAAAGCCACTTTTCCTAGTCTGTCTCTGCAGGCGAACCCACAAGTGCTCCCAGCTAAGGCAGCAGAGGCACGGGGAGCACTCTGCAACAGCAAAGTGCAAGACCAGTACGAACCAGTGCCAGCCATGGGCACTGACACGTGCTCTGCTCTCAGCCCAGCCATTTAACCACACTGGCTTTTCCCTGGTTGTAAGGCAGCCAACATCAGACCTGCTTGTTTTCCCTTCCAAAGGGGCAAGAGAGATGGAAGCTTATGGAAAATAAAATCCCTCTCCACAGCCTGGGAAAAGCTGCATGTTACAAGACCACAGAAGCAATGAGAGGTCAATGCAGGCAGGTGAAGGGTTAACAGGTGGAAGCCAATGTCCCTCTACTAGGCAGCCAATATTTCTATCAATAAATTATGCATCAGCATCTAGTAATAATGACCTAGCAGCTAGAGCTATTTAAAACAAACCAATCGATGGTATTAACGTAATCCCCAGGAGAAAACAAGACACCACACACAGAGCTGGGACCAGAGCAGATCAGGCCAAGGAGAAAGGGACCTTTGGCTGGGGGAGCAGTCGGCCGCAGGGGACAGAGAGGTCCCTGAGCTGAAAGGCCAGACAGGGACTCCAGCTGGGCCGAGAGCAGAGAATAGAACCATCTCCCCAGCCCTGCACTGCAGCCAGTGCAGCTTTGAGAAGGGCTGGCACCAAGACCACCTGCCTGGCTCACATCCACGGCAGTGGCCGCAGCCCAGCCTGATCTCCCAGGCCAGACCCTGCCCAAGCACGCTGGCAAAGGGCTGCTGCCCAAGGGTCTGGGCTATGCCACACTGCTCTCACTGCAGGACAGGGGCCACAGCCCACCCCAGCAGGCACAATGTATTTAATCCTGCTCATCCCCAGTGCTGTTCACCATGCAGAGCCACCAGAACCTGTAGGGGAGCAGGAACATGGAACCCATCACACCCCAGCAGCCCCCACCCTGTGCTCGCCGTGGCCAGGCCCCAGAAGCACAGTCCTGGTGCACGGACACAGGGCTCACCAGCCGACACATATAACACACTTCATGCATTCTCCATATTAATAAATGGGGAAAGAAGGAACCATCAATCTATGAACTGCCAATTTGCACAGGACTAGCTCTTTTACTGGCTACGCACTAGCACCTTTTACAGCCCATTAATTACTTTCTCTAATAAAGTTTGACAAAATGATAACTTGCCCATGAAAAGTGTTGTAATAAATACATTTTCTTCAACTTTGGACCATTCTTGCATGTCTGGCTCATAAACCCCTCCCACGGTTCAGTAACTTAGAGCCTACCTGTACTTTTCAGGCAAGGAGGGGGCCTCGGTGTGGTGGTTGCTGCACAGCAGCAGCGCCAGCAAGCAGGTCCTCTGCAAAGGACCTGCAGGTGGGAGCCACCCCGCTCCAGCACACACATGGGCTGAGCAGGGGAGAGCACGGCCCACACTGGCTCTGGAGTCCCTGCTTGCCTGGCGGTCCTGGGAAGCCCACAAAGCCTGTGCTCAGGTCACACCCTCATTTCCCACTCCTCAGGTCACACGTGGATCTCTCAGCTCAAACCCCCAGCAGTGCCCATGGCAGGGTTAGCCAGCTGCATCCAGCTCTGGGCTGAAGAGGATCAGAGTCTCCAGCAGTCTGGGTACCATCACAACCTCCAAGAAGCCAGATACCCGTCTCCCATGTGTGCAGCCTGCTCTGCTTCTGCACTCCCTCTCTTTCACTTCCCAGACCAGGCACCAAGACACGTCACCTTTCCCAGCCTGATGCTGACAGCTTTGGGTGCTCGTTGCTCCTGCTGTTTCTTTATCTACATAAGGCCACAGCTGAGCTCATTGAAGCGGATCTTTCCTAATACAGAAATGGGAAGCAATCAGTATGTTTTAGTCTCAATTCCAAGACTTTTTTATTACACAGCACAGGAGCACTAAGAGACCTGACTCCCCTCCTGACACAGAAATTCAGCTCTCTCATCTTTCCCAGTCAGCCCTGTAAATGTGAGCATTGGAGACTGGCTCCAGAGCTAATAGTCAGCACAGCCGGGCGTCACTGCAGACAAAGAACAAGGCACGTCTGCCCTCGGTCCCCTCTGCCAGCCTCCCTCCCTCTCCCAAGGCCGGCCAGCCGCTCTCTCTGGCCCAACCAGAGGCTCAGGCAGAGCCTGCAGAGCCACCAGTCACATCTGCAGAGGAGCAGGGCGAGTGCAGCAACTTCGGCCAAGGGCCCGAGCGGGCTGTCACACCGCTGGGCTGTCACGCCCTGGCACGTGCCCACGCTGCCAGCCGGCCACACGTTCCCTGTGCAAGCTGTGCTGCACCCCTGGCAGCCAAAGGCTCCTTCCCTGTTTAATTAGTTGAGTGACTCTGCTCTGCCCAATAAAATCATCACCCCCCTCAGCAGTGCCATGGCGTGGAAATTTATGATCATAATTTAGAGGCTGAATTACCACTGTCAGTACCTGTGCCATATGAATTACTCAGTCATATTAAATTCAACTGTTGATTTTGCAGGGTTATATGAAGCGGGAACACTTAGAGCCAATGAAATAATGGAGAAGAAAGAATTATGGCCAGAGAACTTACATTAGCTGTTCAAAGCACCCTGTGTGGAGCCCACCTGCCTGTCCCTGGCCAAGGGCTCTGCCTGCAGCACTGTGGATAGCAGAGGTGCTGTGCCAGCAGTGCCAGGCTCCTCAGGATCATCCGAGCAGTGCTGGGACTCCAGCTCCCCATAGTCAGGATCCTGGTCATGCAGAGCTCTGCTGTCAGAGGATCTGAAGCTGAATCTGTCCTTAGCCAAGAGTTAAGGAACTGTGGTAAGATTTTCATGTCCATATACACACAGAATTTGCTCATCTGTAGAGTCAGCAGATCAGGGACACTCAGCATAGCACTTGGGGCCTCACATCTCAATGTGATGATCTGAACCCAGCACTGACCTGACTTTGACATGGAGATACTTGTGAAGAGTCACTCAGACACTTGCCTACCCTACAAAATCAGAGCAATGAACTTGAATTCCTGCCAGCCTAGACACACTTGGTCCAAGACTTCACATCCCAGCAGCCTGCTCTGACATTACAGCTTGACTTGCATAGAGAAGAAAAAACTTGGAGCCTCACAATGCCTCAAACTGGAAACAAAAAGCCGTTTGACTGGAAAGCCTAAGTCTCAAGCAAGCTGATTTTGGAATGATGACTTTAACAGCTTATGTGCAGGCAGGATTGCCAAAGCACAAAGAGGAAACTGCATTTGTATATGGAACAAGTATTAATAAACTACTGCAGAAAAAAAGGTCCATCGACAAAAAAGGGAGCCTAGGATGCTTCATTACAATCCAGAGGTTCTTGGTATTGGCAAAATAATTTCCTCAAAGGAAGTTACGAACCCTCATTTTATACAGATTTCATGTCCATCCCAGACCTCTCTCACGGAAAAAAAGTGCATATAAAAATTCACATGCACGGTTTCAATCAAGTGCATTTATCTATATAGATTGCCCTTTTTTTGCCAAGATAATGTCAGAAACTCTACACAAATCATCACAATTTACACTCTCCTCCTCTTTAGTATAAGGCAGACTCTGCCAAATCAAGGGCTAATATATCACATTATTTCTAGTAATCCAAGGGCTGCCTCCTGCCACCTGCTTTATGAAATACCTATGTCTTTGATTCATTGATCCCTGCCTCACCTTGTGAGTAGAAAAGCTTTTCTCCCTCCTTGTAGAACTTCGTTTAACATGTTGTGCACTGTGCTGCTTGGCTGACACCAGCCTCTGCCCAAGCCAGGATTAATCCTCCCCTGCTAACATGGGACCACATGTATTCTGGAAAGCCTGCCAAGGATTTATTTTTTAGAAAATAATAGGGGATTTTTCTCCTTCCAGGGGAGGCACATTTCCCACAACCAGTGCAGTCAGTTGTACATCTGAGGAAACGCAGAGGTGAGAAGAGCTGGAAGGTGACCCAGCACCTCTCTTTTCACCTAGTAAGAACATATGGACCTCAGGACAGAGACCCCCTCTGTTCTGGCCATGCTACACTCAGTGTGGCAACAAAAGCTGCCACCAGAAACTCAGGGGTTTTTTCATAAACATCCTTATCTTTAAACACAGGCTGTCATTGGAATTGCCTCCATGAACCCAAAGAAAAACACCAAGTAAGAGCAAATTCCAGAGAGCCAAGAACCAAATTCAGCCAACCTGAGCACCTAAATCCCTTTGCAGAGACCCCTGTGCTGGGCAGGGCACAGGCAACAGTGTGAGCACGCTGAGCAGATCACTGCTGGACATTCCATCTCTCTGCACCCACCAACCCCATCTCCTGGGAAGAGCACAGAGAGCAGAGGAAACCTCAGTCACTTGGCAAGAGATCACCAAGGCCTCCCACAGCCACAGGATGGGTGGTTGTACCCAAAAGCACTTGGGAACAGGATTTCACAGGTTCTGTGGCAGCACTGCTCATGTTGCTGTGAAGCTGGGCCTCCTGCAAGAACCTGCCACGTGTTCACAATGGAGGCAACTTAGTATTCCAGCTGTGCATCCCAGCACCACACAGCAGATCGAATATGCATTGGTAAATACAGCTTCTGCTGCAGGAGTCCAGAGAGAAGTTATCAAGAGGAAAAGCAAATGTGTACAGCAAACAGTAAGTGCACTGGAGAACACAGCTGCAATACAAAGCATGTCCTTCCCTTCCGATGCCAGCTCTGGAATGACTAATTCCGTGCAAGGATGCCAGTCACCAATAGACCTCAGATGCCCTTCTTCCATAACTCTGAAAACTGAAGTATGAGATTGTCTATCTTGCAAAGCTGGTGCCTGCAGACCCAGATGCTCCCGTGCACCCCCTCCCTACATAAACAGGCCTGTCACTGCTCTTCACAATAAATCTGCAGCCCCTCTTCCTCCACAGATCAGGCTGCAACCTGGAACAGTCTCACAGGCAAAGAACAGCCAGCATACTCAATACAGATATTTCTCCAGGGAACAAGCAGCTCTTGTTTCCAATCCCCTTCCAGTTTCCAATCCCCTTCCAAAGACCTCCAGCAGGACCCTCCTGGCTGTTAAGGACTTCAAGGGAAGAAGTCCAGCCATGCAGAACCAACTTTCCCAGCTCCTGCTCTTTTACAGATGTCTCAAGTCCTTTCAGCTAAAAATTTTTAAGTGCAAGGTCCTCTCTGGTCTTCCTAAAAGGGCTACAGCCCCTGGCCTAACAGCTTGCTGGCAAGCTTCTTCCTTATGCTTTTTGATCCAAGTGCACTCTCCCAGCCATGGCCATGCAGCTCCCCAGGGAGCGAGGGTGGCACGCTGAGCCCCATGGGAAGGCACTCTGGGGCTGGAAGAGTGCAGGCAGGATGCATTTTGTCCACTTACAGTCTTATCGAGGCCATAATTTCAGACATTTTCTGCAGATTAGAAAAAAGGGGTTTAGTTTTTTTTTTTTACAGGAAGCAAGTCCAGGGCTAAAATCTTCCCCTGCATCTCATGTCCAGTAGCGAGGTCTCCTCTGTTCATTATAATCTTCAGTGTAACTTCTGCTCTGCAGCTCCTTTAATCACGTCAGATATGGGAACAGAAAAATGTCATTGTTCCTTGGCCATGAACAATGCCATCCGTGGAGCCATGAGAAAGTGCAAGATGGATATAAAAAAGGCGGGCTCTTGTCTCCCCATAATCTCTTCTACAAACTGACAAAAGAGGGTTTTGTATAGAGAAAATTGCCACATACAGAAACAAAACAAAAATAGAGCATGCGAGCTGGGACCACTTTTATCTGGAGAGGCACCACAGGGAGATATGCCAAATGTGATTCATTTTAACAAGTTTAGCCCTTGAGAGACAAGAGCAGAGCCCCCCATTAAGAATGAGGAGGTTAGCCAGGAGGGTCAGGGGGGAACAAGGCCTGGCACAGCCAGGGAGGGTAAGTGACCCTGAAGACTGCTGCTTCCCTTATTACAGTGGCAAGGGGCTCCAGCTTGGGACAAATGCCTGGAAAAAACATCCTGGTCTGGGGGTGGGGATGGGGGTGTTTAGGGTATTTTACCACTGTTAGTTTTGTTAGGTTAGCCTGTGCATTGGCTCGATTACAGTGGAGTAATTGAAGTCTATAAACAGATACAGACGTTCTTGCTCTCCCATCCATAACAGGCAGCTAGCAATGGTTAACTGCATGACCCTTTGGGGAGACTCTTCCCCTACACAGGCACCTGAGCAAACACCCCAGAGCTGCTGAGCAGCTGCATACAAAGCACCAAGAGGCTTTGGTAAAATATCATACGCACGCCATGTGTGCTTGGGACTGGCCCTCCCGCTCCCCAGGCTCTGCAGGTACAGAAAGACCCAGATCAATACAACTGTGAGGCCCTTTGAATGAAATCAATGCAGCTCAACAAGCATCTAAGTCCTGGTGTCATCACATTATTTATTCCCCAAAGTCTCCATCCCACATCAGTCAGAGGAAGCGCTTGAGCACATTTCCCTCCCTCTACTCTGCAGCACACAATTAAATCTCAGGCTCAGGTTCTGCTTCCCAGTGTTCAACGGGATTACAAACCACTGCCACCACACGCCCTGCTAACCACCACCAATTCAGAGCAAGCGAGGTCACGGGGGACGGCGGCACCGGAGCTCTCACCAGAGAAGCCAGAACCCTTCTGCCAGCAGCTCTGCACCCACACTTCTCACAGGTTCTCGTCTTCCAGCTCTTCACTGCCTCCCTGGGACTTCGCTCTGTTCACTGCCTCCTTTCAAGCCATTGTTAGTTTATTAAGTGCTTTAAGAGATGCAATTTGTGCCCCGGGAGAACAAGCTGCAGAGAAAGAGCTCCACAGTCCCGGTGGCCTGGCAGCACCAGCCAAATGTCACATCCAGGCCCAGCAGGCAGCAGCGTGGACGCAACCAGTGTCATCCCCCACCGTGCCTCCAAAGAATGCTTGAGATGGGCACAGCCCCACCGCGGAGCTGCCCGCCCTCCGCAGAAGGGCCACAGTCCAGCTGCAGCACCAATAAAACTGTGGGCACGACAGGAGACAGCCACAGGGCTGGGCACGGAGCCTCTGCCAGAGCAGAGGGATGGATGGGGAGGTCCAGCATGGCCCGCTGGTGCCGGCCCGCTGCCAGTCGAGTGGGGCTCGAGCAGGTACAAAGCAGCACCTTCTCTCCTCTCCCAGCCATCAGCCCCCCCACAAGGAAAGGCCTCCCACAGAGCCAACTGGCTCTGCCCTTCCCTCCTCGCTACAGATGCACAGCACACTCCAGGGAAGGGCTGACCGGGCTGTCACAGGAATGGACACACACCAGCTGCCCTCAACAACAGCCCTGTTCTGAGTACAGTGGCCAGGCAGCCCCTGGCAGGCTGTGAGGGCCAAGGAGAACCCCCAGAGCACCAGCTCCATGGCAGGGATGGAGAGCTCAAACACTCTCATCCTGGAAATGCAGCAGGAGAAACACCCACAGGGTCCTCCCTTGCTCTGCTTTCACACATGTGAAAATGCAGATTAAGTGACTTGTCATACAATGGGGACACCTGACCACAGACACTGTCCAGGTCCCACGATGCTGGGCTGCTGGCTCTCCTCAGCTGTGGGCTGCACAGTGCTCCATGCAGGCTGTCTCCTGAAGGCCCTTCCAGCAGCTCAGGGCTCACCCACAGCTGCTTGAAGTGAGCCTCGGGCTGGGGCAGTGCAGGGGAACTGTGTACACAATGCTGTCTCCAGACCCCCTCAGCCAGTGGCTCTGCTCTCCACTGCAGCCCAGCACCACCTCAACAGGGAAAGCAACTACCCCCCCAGCACATCATCACAGTCCTCCACTTCACCCCAGTGCCAACTGGGACATTCCTCACTCACCTTCCTGGCAGATCTCAGGCCTGGAAATGTGACTTAGTTGCCAAGGATCATCATCACATCAATAAATTGTCCACAACTTGCACAATATAAATACCCACACATTCTACTTTCTGCCATGCAGGTTTTTAACCTGAAGGCTTTGAAGGTGACTCGTGTTTCACAGCCCCTGTAACAGCAGCAGCTCACACACACTTCACAGGTGTTTGCTTTTTTCAGATTAATTCATATTCCCACCCATGAACAAGTGACAGGTGTCTTGCTTGCTGACTCCACCTGATCATGTCAGCCAAATCCCCAGCCAAAAGCCAAGTCACAAATTAGGTCATTTAGGATTCCTAACCAACACTGTTAGCTAAATCCTTAACACTGTTAATTATGTTTCCTATCACCAATTTACAAAGCGACTCTATTGATCTTGCCCCTACTCTGCAAATTACGAAGAAATGACCAGAATTAAAATCCCAATATCCAAGTAGGAGCTTTCCCCCAGCAGAGGAGAGGGTTGGCTGGGTCCCTGCACGCAAAGAACCAGAGGGTCTGTCTGCAGGCACCAGCCCTGGGAACCACAGTACAGAGACAAGGAAGAGGCCAGGAAATCAAGTTGGGGCCAGCCAAGTAAATAACTTCAAATAAAAGGACAAATTAGAAAAAACACAGTGAATACACCCGCTCCATCAAGGCACCAGCCACAATCTCCCAGCCACACCGCAGGCCCGACTCACCTCAGCACTGCACTCTTCTGACATTAAGTCTGCCTGGAAGAAGGTCTGCATGTTGCCATTTTTTATTTGGGCAATGAAGCAGTGGTCTAAGGAGCAATATATTTTTTTAGCTGTGGTTATAGCGTGGAATGAATGATCTTCCTACAAGCACAAAGCTAACCTGAGATAGCAGCAGCATTTTCCATTATCTCATTGAGAAAAATACCACAGAAAACATGCTTTTAAGTACACGGTGCAGGCAAGTAGCCTGGGAATACCAGGCTACTTATACAGTTAGTTGTTCAGAAAAGTTTCATTTGAAACTGGGAAGTTTCCTCATTCCTCAACTGGGCAAATCCCCACTGCAATCTCTCCGTGACCCTTGTGGATGTGGCAGCATCCCTGGGGCAGGCAATGGGCCACATGGCCGAGGTTGGCACTGCCCTTGTTCCACTCTGTGCCAGTTGCAGCTCCATGCATCACCAGGGCTGCAGATCTGGCTCTCACCTGTGCCTGCCAGGAGCTGAGGTCAGCCCTAAAACCTGACACTCATTTTCATGTCATTTGCTCTGGCAGGAAGAGGTGTTCTTTGTGATGCGCTCCATCAAAGCCTTGCGTGCATCGATCTCGTTACAGCCAGAAAGCTCAATTAGACCTTCAACAACAAGGGGAAATGAATGGTGATTCTGCCCACCAGCAGATCACAAATCCTCTTACTCTGAGGATACAGTTCATATTACGCCCAAGCAGGAAATCTATCAAGTCACTTTAATTAATTCCCCTCCTCTAAAACACTTGAGTGCAGACTGTAGGGGGGACACCTTCCTGCGAGGAAGTTCTGTGTGCTCACATGCCAGGGGAGAGCATGTCACCCTGAAGAACACCTATGGAGGATCCCTTCTCCCTTTATGAGACTGCACAGAAATTTGACTCCACTATTTCCACTGTTATTTTTTTTTTACTGTTTCCCCATCTCCTTACAGCTGCAAGTAACCAAAACTGCAAACCTCCAGAGGCCACTCACACGGGCTTGGGGAAGATGAGCCCAACCAGAACAGGGGCAAGGCAACCAGGACTGACAAAGCGCTGCAGAGACAACCCCATGAGAGATGCTAGTTTTGCCCAGGCTCAGAAATAAGTGTGTTTGGATGCTTCACTGACAGTACAGAGAAAGAAAACCTCTGGGAAAGAGAAGCCTTATGGAAACTGAAGGGATGGGAAGCTGTCATGGGAACATAGAGGGAGGAGCAGGCCAGGAATAAACCCGGGCTAGAGATCAGCAGGAAGCTTCTAGCAACCGGAACGAGAATGTTCCAGACAGAATATAATTTTTGTCCCTTCTTTCCACAGCCTGGAAGAGGAATTCAGCCCCACCACCTCCTCCTTGAAAAATCCTACCCCTTCATTAGCACATCTGTCTCATGGGCATCCACTGAACGCTACTTTAAGCAGACAGACAGGGCAGGCAGAAACACCCGTGATTCCACAAAGGAGAACGCACACAGTGAATCTGTCTGTCTGGACATACAAACTGTGTTCAGCACCATAATATCCAAACAAATTCTCAAGGGTCTCAAATTAATATTGACTGATCCCAAAAGGCTGACAGATACTGTAGAGTAGGGAGCCTGGGAGATGTTTTACCAGATTTTAGAAACAGAACTTCCTCAAATATCTTGAAACGTTAAGAAAATCCTCATAGCTGCTAAGGTGTTTGCAAAACGAGAGACAACACAGGCTGCTGCCCTGCTGCCCTGCACGTGCAGCCAGTTGGGTTTTCATTGCAAATCCACTCGGCATCTCATTACTGTTCATCACGGGGGCTCCGGCACCAGATTCACTTTGGCAGTGTGAGCCTTGCACCATGCTTCCTAATGCGGCTGGATTAACAGGAACACATCTTAGGGAACATCCTCACCAACCAGAGGAAAACAGTAACATCCTCTGACAGTTCTTAGGCAGCAAAGCACAGATCCCCAAAGGGAGAGAAGTTCAAAGAATCTCAAGACCTGACGGGGCAGGGACCTCGTGAAAGGCTGTTCATGACATGACTTCTTCTGCAAAGAGCTCTCACAGCTTGAGCTGTGAGAACAGGAGCTACATTTCCACTTGCAGACGTGATTCCACATAAAAAGAAGATGGTACAATGTCAGACTCTCAGTACTGCAGAGCAAGAACAAAAGTAAGATAGAAAAAATAAAAGGGTATAATACAAATAAAAGAACTCAGTTACAGTACACTAGAAATTTTTAAGAAAATAAACCCATGTTAGCCGAAGGACAAATATTTACTGTCATTAAGAAAAGCATTCAAAATACAGATGAAAGAGACAGCCTGCTGTCATTATGTTACTGCTATTGTTATGTCACAATCTACCTTTACCTTCTGCTTTCTCAGAGCCATGAAAAGGACTTGGAGGGCTCAAGTCAGCTGTGTTAACCAAAGGAATCCAGTTTTTAAAGTTATTGTCTTGCTTCACTAGGTACCTTCTCATAAAACACTAAAAGAAATAATTAGCTGCTAAAGCATGGGGTTTGAAGCCAGAGCTTCCAGCTCCCAGTCGGCAGCAAAGGCTCTCAGTAAATGTCTTAGATTTCGATGGCCACTGATGACAAGGTACGTCACACTCGCACCTCACTGCTTCCTCAGTGGCACGAACAGCGGGGCGAAGGGGAAGAAGATTTGCTTCACTGCTCTTTGCCTTTCCCATGACATTTGCAGGACAGTCTAGCTCTGATAGAAGACACCCGTACCCTGCTCTGGGAAACATCCAGCTCTGATCTCCCTGTTCCTGAAGGCACTGTGCAGCTCAGAGACAGTCTCCCTCTCCATACCCGTGTTGTCCTGCTTTCCAAACGGAAAGCAGCAATGCTGTGCACAGACCAGCCACCTGCAAGAGCCATCACAGCCATTTTTATGCCATTTCCTTAGATCCAGGTGCAGCCTTTGCCATGTGCCTCCGACATTCTCCCAGATAAGTTTCCTCTGCACTTTTTGGTCCTTCTTATCACCCTGATCTACCAGGTCTGTCTTGCAGCATGTGAGCCAGACCACCTGCAGATTCCCATCCCAGGGAAGGCATGACCCTGCCTGAAGGATGCAAAGCAGAGCAGTCAGCCACACACGGTGGAAGCGCACCGAGTCTGCTCTCAGGGTGGCAGCTCAGAAGGTGCATTTCCATAGCTCGCATTTCCATAGTGTCACACTGGCAAAGAAAGGAGAGCGCTGGGGAAAGACGGGCTCGGCGAGTTTGAGAAGAAGGCTCTTCTCCACCAGCCTTTAGACACAGAGGTCGAGGGCTTGCAAGGGTCAGCAACCCCTCTTAATATTCACCAAAGCAGCAACAACAAAGGCAAGCGGGGAAAGGGAAGCGTTCCTGTGGAGTCCCATCTTCACTCTGGATACCACTCCACAATGAAGTTATTTCAAACCGCCCATAGGTTAAGCTCCAGCTTTCATCCCAATAGCACAGTTCCTGCTGAGCTCTGCCTGCAAAGGCACATCAAGCAGAGACACTCAGATGACATCTAACCTCACCCAGCTCGCTGCAGCCAGCACCTTTCTCAGCCAGGCTGGAAATTCAGATAACAGAGAGAGTGTGTCAAATGCCTAACATTTAATGAGACCAGAAGGAGGTCATAGCTCTGTCTGAGCAGCACTGTAAAAGCTCTCATCTGATACAAATGCTGTCTTGGACATCGGCAGCACTTGGTAAATAAAGAGACAAGTTCCGCCTTCCAAAGCAAATTACATGAATGACACACGGCTTTGATGATGATTCCTAGGAAGCAACTCTCTCACGTTTCCCCTTTTTACACCTGGGCATTAACCACAAAGTCAAGGACACTGCTTTCTCATTCAAACAATCTGGATCATGTCTCCCTGAAATCATCACCATGCTGTGACAGCAGCAAGGAAGCCTGTCCCTCTGCACGGAGCAGTCCCAAGCACTCCTGTGAGCCCAGGAACAGCGAGCCTGGCCTCAGCCACTGGCACCATGGTGGGGAGCAGTGGCAAACACGGCATCTGACTAGCCCAGCAAAATGACTGAATTCTCCCTTTCGAGTTTGTTGCTTTCATGATGCTCAAAGCTCTTCCAGGTCTTGACACCATGTAACACCCACACATTAAACTCTGGGTGCCAACAAACATTTAAAGGAATAGCACCAAGAGTATTCCCTTCCCAATCCATGTTTCTTTAGAACCTGTTTCACTACAACAGGTCACCTACCAGTTTCCTTCCCTTCTGTTCCCATCGTGCTTTGAGCACTGGAGAGAGGGATGCAGCCAGCCCTCCACAGCCCCAACCCATGACACCCCAACAGTGAGCAGGAGTGGGGCAGCTCTCCTCTGCCCGTACCCTGTGCCCACTGTGCCTCTCATCAACCCCCTGGGCACTGCATCAGCAGCAAGGTCTGGTCAGCAGCAAGCCCTTCCTATCCCACCGTGCCTGGCTGTGCAGGCAGAGACATGAGAGCACATGAGGAGTTAAGTTTTTTCTTACAAAATGTGTAAAGATGTGGTCTGCACACTTGGTGAGCTGCAGTGGTTGTGGGCCAAAACATTTTGCTGCATATTTCTGAAATTATTTGTCAGAAAAGAACGTCAGTGACATAGAAAATGAGTTGCAGATGTAACCTTTTCAAGCATCAATAATAACTTAAGACATCTGAAACTAGATCTTAACTCACAAGCAACTCCGTCACACGGGGCAGTTTCTGAGGCAAGGGCTTGCAGAGCAGAGTCAGGACTGTAACACATCCCAGCAATGGTGCCCCCTCCAGCTCTCCCTTAGCAAAGAACAATTCAATTCTTGCATTTGCCGAAGCTGCTTCCCTTTCTGGGACCTTTTTTCCTGATTCCCAGGCTGTTCCTGGACGGAAAAGGAGGCTTCCAGACCAGGTCCAATAGCCAATAGGTGTGTGTCGGTGTGTGCCGCAGCCTCCGTAGTGCCGCGGACCCGCTGGCTCAGGGTCCAGTGGAGCCATAACTGCTACAGGTCTCCTGGCGTGGCCAGAGAGCCAGCACTGCCACCAGCCCGGTATTTCTGTAATGAATATCATCGCTGTTGTCTCAGGGGCACATGCTTAAGGAATTTAACTACTTTAATACAATGGGCTCAAATTGCCAAAGAATGTTTGTGCATCAGTGTGAAATCAGAAATTTGGGGAGGGGGTGCTTTATCTGTCAAAGGCCAACCTCAGGGGGCTGCCAGAGCAGACAGTGGGAAGCTGGATTGCATTTGACACGCATCAGCCCATCAAACACAAACAGCCTTCAAAGTGCTGGGAGGCCGGGCCAGCCCCATCACCGGCCGTACCGGCCCCACTGGGCTCCAGCCCGGGTCGTGCCCCATGCGCTGTGCAGGACCCACCTGGGCCTCACGGCCTGATCTTGCTCCATAAATCACAAGAAAAGGGATACTTCTTAACAACTCAAATTAAGATAAAATGCCTTCGATGTCAGGCCAGCAGCTACCTGTGCCATCCCCTGGCCATGTGTTACCACTGAGCAGCTCCATGATGTGCCAGCCACGCCAACGACAGGTCCGCTGCAGCCACAGTGGATGACAGTCCTCGAGGGAGGCCAACCAGAAACAGAAATCCTGCCAGGATAAACAGACCTCAGCCAAGCATGGCCACCACCTGCATGACCCCACTCCTGCAGCTCAGTGGGGCTGGGGGTCCTGAGCTTGGCTGGGGCACAGTGAGTGTTCTCCCCCTGCCCCACAGCCATCCCTCCAAGTCTTGCTGGAGGGTTTCCAGTGCCTGGAAAGAGCTGAACTTAAATTATTCCAGGGGAAAAGAAACACAAAACCTTGTATTCAGATTAATCCTCAGACCTCCAACCTGAACAGACCCTTTCTGCAGCCCCCTGCTGCCAAGCCCAGCCCCGGCACCTGGGCCCCGGGTCTCCAGCACAGGCTGCCTGCGGGGCTCTTCCAAGGGGCTCTGCAGCCCTCTGCAAGCATGAGCGTGGCCAGGGGAATAAATAACAGCCCTACATAAAAACCAGGCTTTTCTTACAAAGCAAAGTCTCAAAATAGTAAATGAAGGGAAAGGAAGCGGGGGGAACATGCCTGAGCGACCCCTCCTCACTACTTCCAGTGTGCAGAGCGTCACTCAGCCAAGCAGGGTGCACAGAAAATAATACCCACTCCACTGTCCCCCCTGCCCCGGCACCAAGACCCCACACACCAGGGAATGCAGGGGAACAGATGGATTTTCCATGGGAAGGAGCAGCGACTGCTCCTTCCAGTCAAACATGTCAGCCCAGCAGAGCCATGTGTTCAAACCATTAAACTGCTGTCTTTGCTCAGCCAGCAGTGCTGGGAGAGGGCTTTAGGGAAGATTTTCAGAGGGAAATGCCCCCCAACCTGGCACAAGGCAGACAGGCCACAGGGACCCATGGCCGGAGCCTGAACCTATTGTTCTGTGTACCCAAACAACCAGGTTTTTCCTCTTCCAGGTGCTTCTTATCAATGAGATGGAGCAACGGGAAAACATGAAATTGCATCAACGCAGCATTAATGTTTCAAACAAGACGCTGCCTTCACCTGGGCTCCTAAGCAAGAGCCTTGATAAGGAGTATCAGGCTTACAAAGTAAACACATTTCAGAGGTTGTTCGCACATGGCACAAGCCACTGGGGTTATTCCAGACCAAAACCCACCCGCAGCATCATGCCAGACACAGAGAGCTCTCAGAGCTGAGGGTGAGGGCCATTAATTAGGGAAACTGGCAATGCTTAAACTCATTGCATCAAGAATAAAGAACCTTGAGGGTCCATTTTAATACAATATTTTTCTCTATCTTCATTAATCTTGGAAGTGTAAATAGTTTAAAACAGACTGCAAAGCAGCCCCTGCCACGTTTGCTCACAGTGCTACTGGGAGAGAAGGCCACAACAGACACAGTGTTTGTTTATAAGGGATTGCAGGAGAGGAGATGCAATGCTGATGGAGCCAGGAGCAGTCAGGGCTGGAACACTTCAGTTCCCCTAAAAGAGAGGAATTATTTTCCACAGAAATTTAAAAAAAAGCTTCTGTTAGCAACAATGGGAAATAATTTAAAATCATATCTCGCAAGTAAATGAAACTGCACACCAAAAACACGGCAGTGAAAGAAGGCTGGGCCTGCAGAGTCCCAGGTGGGAGTTGGCAGGGCTGAAGTGCTCTCAGCCCCAGGAGGGGTGAGCCAAGGCACTGCCAGTTCTGGGTGCAGCTGTGCAGGGTCCTGTGCACAGATCCAGGGTTTATTCCCAAAGGACAGGATTCACTTGACCTGGGCATGAGCTACTCTGCAAAAGGCTTGGAGTCCACCATCAGCTGCTACCTCCTGGGGAGATGGGCAGCATGGGAAAGGCACAGCAGCATCAATGGCAGGCAGCAGGAGCCTGAGACAAACTCAAGATTTTTCTGGGTTTCATCCCAAAACACATTTCTTTGGACTGAGTGATATCCTGAGTAGCTTGGCTGACCAAAACTTGGGAGCCCAAGCCACAGAATTCAGATCATTTAAAAATGTAGGTATTCTAACAAACAACCCGGGAGACCTCCCTAGTATGGGAGGGAAGCATTTTGGGGATAGGTTTCCACAGAAGCAAAATATTTCCCTAGTAGGCTTTTCACCAGAGGAACAAATAAGGTTTCTGAGGCTAAAACATTGGACCACGTGCTCCTTGCACTGTGGACGTGGTGCAGGTGTCCCTCCCACGTCGCTCTCCAGCCCAGCGCCCCAGCGCACAGTGCGGGGCAGCCCTGGCTGGTGGTGCCAGGCCGTGCCAAGCACAGGTTACTGCAGGGTTCCCACACATGTTCGTGTGTTCCAAGCATTCCCACATGCCACAGAAGAACCACATGGAGCATGTCCAGCTTTGTTGTTTCAGCCATACTGTTGAGGTGCCTGTTTACTTGGGAATCATATGTTTTCTGCCCTGGTCCTCACTGTATTCAGAACAGTTACTTAGCTTCAATAAGCCCCTTGTTAAAGCCTTTTCCCTTCTGTAATCTCATCAAACTAACCAAAAGGAGTTTGTTCTGAAATAGAGTCCCATTTTGTAACCTGGCTTCCTGGAGGAGCGCTCCCCATGCGCACCCGGCCCCTCCGCCACAAAAGGGCTCTGCTTGTCCTAGCGCTGACAAAACACTCCCGTCTGTTTGGGTTAGTCAGCAGGGGGTTAATGAAAAGCCCGGCCCTGGGGACTCCCACCTTATCTGCAATCATGAATTTATTGAAGAATGTGTTAATGTGCTGGATTTTATTCATCAGGGGTCAGGGCTTTTCAAATTCTTCCTCCCAGCTCCCCCTCTTTCCATCCCTCCCCAGCAAGCTCACAATGCTGTTTAAACAAAGGACTCCCAACACAAAGAGCAAATTTACACAGTAAAGTTTTCTTGCAAGCCCAGAGCAGAGTCTGGAAGAATTCCAGCTTTATAAAGAGAAAAGGGGGTGGGGGGAAGAAAGGGGGAAGGGAGAGATGGGCATTTTGCAGAGGATAAAAGGAAATTCAGAAAAGTTCCCACCTCCTGAAGCTCAGTGCTGAATATTCTCCATCAGTTAACCCTGAAGCAGGAGGATGTTTCAGCAGGACATGAGCCCTCATAGCACCAAACTTCTCAGCCTCCTCCAACATTGAGACTGAAATGAATGTTTCAACATCACATTTATAGTGACACTTCAACAGCTCTTTTGTCTGTGGATTGCTAACAGGAGCCCCTAAGAGGACACAGCAACCATTTACCAGGGCTCCTCCTCTGTTCCTTTTTACAGGTGTGACCCAGGCAAGATCTAAAAGGAAATAATTAGTCTCAGACATGGCTAATGGTGTCACCTGTCCAAAGCCAAGTGAGAATGCAAAGGAGCCAGGGATCCTACCTCCCACATCCCACCCATGGGCCACGTGCTGTCCTGGGACCAGGGGCTGCCTGGATCCTTCCAGGGGGTCCCTTGCACCACCTGACTGGGCTTGGCAGGTGCACAATCCCACTGCTGCCTGCCAGTGCTGGAAATAGGCAGCCTGGAATCCCCTCCCATCACCTCGAACATTATCCCCACTCCGCAGCTGGGATAAAGGGATGTTTGGTTGGTTGTTTTTATTCTTTTTCACTAAAAGGTTAAGGCCCCTCCCTACTGCATCCATTTTGGTGGTGTGGTAGAGCTCTGTGCGATAGAGAACAGGGCGCAATCCTGCACTAATGAACCAAGGATGACCTAAATGATTTCTTCAGGTCTGTCACCTCCACTTCTGGCACTGTCATTAATGAGCTCTGGCAACATCTCAGAAAGGAGAGCTCAGAACAGACATCACCTCCATCTGCACCTCTGCCTTGCAGGCAGAGCCTCATGGAGCTCACCTGAGCAAAGAGTTTTCAGATATTTTACAAGCAAAATATATGTGATGTTATTGGGCATGATGCTAAAACTGTTGGGAAGGCTACAAACTGGTCCCTGGGTAGGAGAGACGTGTGGCTTTCAGACGTGTGGCCTAGGGACTTTTGGAAATAATTAGTATTAAACCCCATCATAATTCCAGTTTCTAACAATGTTCTCAGCCAAAAGGATGTAATTGACCTAAACTTTCATTCCCGTGTTTATTTACCTTGGTTTTTAGGGAAAGCGAGGTCTTCTGCCATACTCTCACCGCACCAGCAGTGGTCTGCAAGAAGCTCAACGAAGCAGCCTGGGAAAAGGGGGTTTAAAACCTCTGGAGTCACACACAGGAGACCACAAACAGCACCACAACACAGAGTTCTGGCAGGAATCTTGGCTGGCGTTGCCAGGGCAGCGCTGCCCGACTGCTGCACTGCTTTGCAGCAGCCGTGGAGGGGCCGAGCAGATCTCGGCACACGGGATCCAGCTGCACCGCCGATGGATCCCTGACTGCTGAACATACAATACACATTAATAGCGTCTCCTCTGTGACAGGAATGCCAAAGCCTGGTGCAGAAAACAACTCAAAGGACATAATTAAATCAGTTAAATGGCTTGGGGAAAGAGACATGGCTATGACCAGATTTCAACTCTCAGCACAGTCACAGGGCACAGGGAACAACGATTAGGAGCGCAAGAACTGTAAAAGCTCCATGATCAACCACTTGCTTTTCTTTAGTTAATAAACTATAACCCATGCTTAATACAGTCACAGACCAGGTGAGTCCCTGAGCACAGAGCCCCGGGACAAAGGCAAGTGTTCAGGATAGGCAGGTACTGTGCCAGCATCACCAGAGGTGACATTACCAGGGACAAGTAAAGCCAGAGCCAAGAGCAGAAATCACAGGCCGGTCAGTTGATTTTCATCAGTTGTTAATGTAATGTGCAGTGAACAGCGAGCTCCTGCTGCCTTTCTGGAAGCAGAAACTGGGGGCAGAGCGTTGCTGGAGCAGGAGAGGCAGCTCCAGCTGCTGGCAGTAGCAAAGGAGCCTTTGCACAGTGGGAGATCTGGGTGCCGAGAAATGGCCTCGAGCACCAGAGGAGCCGCATGAATCCAACCATTAACACAGCTCGTGGCCAGTTTTACTGAATGACTAAGATAAAGCAGGAGCAGCACTGCAGGGGCAGCAGCAGGGCCAGGGGCTTGGGGACCTGCCTCGGGGGCTGCTCCCACTGCCCAGCAGCTCCAGGCGTGGTCCAGCTCCTCTGAACAAGCTCCAGAGCCACCGGTTGCAAGAGGAGAAAGAAAGGTGCTGCCACAGAGAGAGAGCACAGAGAGAAGAGCAGGATGGCCCCAAAAATCCCATGGCAGCATCTGGGCAGAGCTGCATGGACGTCTCAAACAACCAGCAGCCAAGAGGGTCCCAACCATCTCAGTGTACAGATCGAGCCAGCATCCTTCAGTGCCTCTGGAGACAGGCTGGGGAGAGGTCAGGGCTGACAGTGGGAACGAGGAACACCGGGAGCTCGTGCTGCCCAACAGGTCTGCAGTCCCACAGGAGACTGCCTGGGCAGAGAGGGGAAGGTCTCATCTTCCATGGGCTTCACTGCGAAGCAGGTACTGCACAGCTGCCAGGAACACTGCATTCCTTCCTCTCTCAGGATTAAAAAGAAAATCAAAATTAAAAACCACCAATCCTGCAGGGGTAGAGGGTTGCTGTTGCTGGCAGGGAGGAACTGGCAAAGCCCTGGAGCACTGGCAAAGTGCACCCCAGACCTCCCAGGAGCCCCAGGTGGAGCCACATGTGGGCGAGGGTTTCCCCAGATTATGGGCAAATTTCTCCCCACTATCTCGAGGCCCAGGGCTTACCTGAACATGAACAGTGTCTATTCACTTCTTCACATCCCAGGGGAAAAAGGACTTACTACAAAAATCAACAACACTGGTATGAAATATACAGTAGCCACCATTAACATCATATTTATTGTTATTTAGTTGCTCAGTAAAACATATACAGATATGTACAATATGCAGGAATACAGAAGACTGCACTTTACATATTTAAAAAAAAGAAAGAAAAATAACACTCAATTTCATGAGCTATTGTCACAGTCTTCCAACCAAGCATTTAGGAAATGAATTTAACAAGAATCAAAAAAAAAAAAAAAAGATTACAGGATTGCCTAACACACAGCAGAGTCAAGTTTTCATATTTTACATGTGCAATAACATTTTTCAGAAGAGTTTGCTATGCAGTACGGATTACCAGTGTTTCAGTTGTTTTTTTCTTTTCCATGAACCAAATTCAGTACAAAGAAATAACATCCTTTTGCTTAAGGCTGTTTTAAAGCTGTAATATTCTTGGGTAGTGAATAGTGATAAAGTTACAACTGCCAGAAATCAGAGCCTGCAGTTTCATCAGTCAGAACCTATGAGAGGATGGACTCAAACCAACAATTTTAATAGAGAATTTCTAAGACAAAATTAGACTATTTCCTCCATTAGCCTTAAGCAATAAAGGAGAGACAATTCTATAAAAATGGGTTATGCTCTTACACACCATCCCTTGAACAGCTGTGAATCCAGCAGCTGAGAAAACCTTACACTGCAGCTCAACAAAAATAAGCCAAATGTACCATTTGGTTTTTGCCTCCCACCCTCCCAGTGCCCATCCTGCTGCCCTGCACTCGCCCCACCCTTCTGCCTACTGAAACTGGAATTTTTTGCCTTGCTGGTGGTGCCTGGAAGTCCAATCTTGACCCCAGGTTCTGAAGGCCAGCCAGCACTACCAGTTACCATGGAGGCCATGGGATCTGCACAGGTCCCCAAGTGATCCAGGTGACAGAATTCTGGTGCTCATTCCTGTCCACCTTCACACACAGTGAAAACCTTAACTAAATAACAATGAGCCTAAACCACCTCACTGATGCTCGAATAACAGAGAATGGGTAACTCCAGGAGAAAGTGATCTGGCAATGAGATGTTTTATCACTCCTCCCAATTGAAATGCAAGACAAACTTTGCTCAGTTTGCTATGACACTGTAACTTGCAGACTAAGCACAGGGTTTCTTTTAACAAACACACAGGGAGCCAGGGCACAGGGCCGGGAGGTGGGGGACATCCAGGTTCCCCTGATGCAGCTCCAAGGCTGTGTGGGAGCCTCCAGTGCCGGGCTGGCCAGGGAGAATCCCCATGACAAAGGTAAAGCCACATTTTAGCTGCTGTTTGCAATCCAAAGTGGATTGTGCGTCAGGTACCACCAGTCTTTGGCTTCTTGTACAACATCCCCCATCTGGAAGCCGCATAGGACACACAGGTGGGAGGTTTCACCATCCTGGCTTTGCCCTGGCATTTGGGAAACGTGTAGCTCATAAAATTCTCCCCATTGACCCAGCTCAGACCCCGAAGGAAGTGAGCCTCGGGCATGAGGCTCTGCAGTGAGCAGAGGTCAGACCTCAGTGCAGCTCAGCCCTGCCACCAGTATGCCTGACACACTCAGGTCGATGTTGTCTGTGCCTCAGTTTCCCTCTCCACAAGAGTGCAACTTACCTCTTCCACAACTGGCTTTTACCTACAGCTCTCCAACATGCTTCAGTTGGAATATTATTATTCAGAAGATGACATCATTAATGGGTAAAATTAATGGGTACAATGAAATTACTGCAGGTACCACCAGCTCTGTGACAAAGCTCGAGCCCTCTGCATACACTGTCAGTACCACATTCCCAGGTGATGAGCAGGACATGATGCCTGTCTTGGTCAGGATGTACCGTTTCTGTTCTGATCTTTGGCAAAAAGCAACAAAACCCTAAAAGCACAGGTTTGGTTGGTCCTGGCATCACCACTGGCTGCCCAGGCAGAGCTCGTTCAGTCAAGATCAAAGGGACAGGAGGTTAGCAAGAGGATTGCATGTGACCATATGATTCAGGAGAACTCCCAGACACAGCCAGCTGCGGGTTTAACTGCTCACCTCCTCGACAGTCCTGTTCCGACACACAGCAGCCAAGTGCCACCCCAGCCTCAGAACCGCCTGGCCTCATTTCACAGAATTCCACTGATTTTTAAGGAATGCTTGCTCTCTGCATTCCATGAGAGCGCAAGCGAGAAAGCAAGTTCCAAGTGGATGAGAACAACTGCAAAGGAAGACGAGCACAAGCTGCCAATGATGAATGAGTAGAATGTTGGTCAGACCAAGGTAGCAACAGTTCCACTCAAACGGCGATTTCTCCTTTAAAAGCATCTGAACTCTGCGCTGCCCTGACAGGTTCCTTCCCGTGGCACAGGGGGGCATCCCTGACCTCAGGAAGCCTGAAAAATCCTGGCACAGGAAGAAACTAAAACAAAGCAGCAAGGCAAGGGGCTGCACCCATGCAGGAGTGACACGAGGCCAGAATCGGACAAAATTTTCAGCTGTGACGGAAGACAGTACCGGACCGGGGTCACGCCAGGACCCTCTCTGTGGACCAAGCCCCCCGCAGCAGCACAAGTGCCCTGGTAGGCACAGACCCCCTAGCTCAGCATCCCCCCCATGCTCTGCTGACAGGATTTAAAATCACATACTTGGGTGAGCCAGGACTTGAGGAATCACAGGCAAAGAGGCACCTTCCAGAGGGAGGCTGACAGTGATTCTACCAGGAGATACTTTCTGGGATGGTGATATTTTATTGCAGGTGCAGGAGGAGCTCTGCGCTCCCAGTCACACCCCAACAGAGGTACAAACCATCCCAGCTTTTTGTTCCAAACCAAGCGGGCGTGAGGCAGCTCCACAGCCAATTGCTTCAGGATGGGCAAAAATCCTCATCCTCGTGGCAGCTCCAGCTTCAATAAAAAGTAAAATAATATTGAAAATCAAGATTCAAAACTATCCAAATTTATCCAAAGTCAATTCATTGACCAGACCCATAAATCAATCCATGCATGGTTAATAAGAGCACATTCAAATCACATTTCCAAACACTGCGAGTCTCTCTGAAGCCACATACGACCGAGAGTGAGGATTCCTGACCACCCTTGGCTTTTTAGGCAGAATTTCCTCTCCGTTGGTGTCTACTGAGAATATTACGTCAAAATAATTAAAAACCCAGCACAATCATCAAAGATAAAATACAAAGCAGTCTTCAACTCCATCCCTTCAGCAGGGACACATTTGTGAAATCATGAATAAATAACCCTAGAGAGGCCAACCTTTATTTGGCAGCCAAAACCTAATCCTCCAGTGCTGTTCCTGAGCTCCAGGATCTGCAGGAGGCGAGCTGCCGGCACGGGGCGAGATGGGGCCACTCCTGGGTGCAGGGACACACAAATAATGGACAGTATTACGTAAAACTGCTGGAGAGTCAGACCATCATGTCAGTCGTGGGTTTATCTGGTTTGCTTCCAACTTTCATCTCGAATGAGCATTATCTAGCCCGAGCAGGAAAGCATGGCTTTCCTTTTATTGTGTGCATCCAGCAATGCTGTTCTTCAGTGTGTGGCAGAAGCAGGATCTTGAATGAGTTCTGGGGGGTCTGACAGGGATCTCCTGCACTGGCAGATTAGGAAATGCTGCCCTAGCAGACAGCCCCCTGCATCCCCCAACCTGGGCCATCCCCAGCTGCTGCCACTGCATCAGGACCTGAGGTGGGGGCTGGGGCACCCCCAGACAAGCACAGGGGACACTGGACCTGCTACCAATCAACAGCATCTTTCTGCAGCTAAAAATGGGCAAAAAATGGGCAGGGTACAGGGGATTTTCTTTTTCAGCATCAGTAAACTGGGAACTGCAGGAGCACCACCAGGCCCCAGAAAGCAAGAGGGAGCCTGGACCTTCAGAGGAGGAGATAATGACTCTTGACCATTAAAAACTTCCTGTTAGACTTACATAGAAAAACCCCTTGGTACATTCCCCGCTGTGCCTGAACCAGCCGTTCATGACAGAGCTCCATCCCAGGGCTGGGCCCAGGTACAGAGAAGAAGGAGCGTCCTGGCCTCACCAAGAGGCACAGAGCAAATGAGGCTGAACCTCATTAACAGGAGAACCTCATTCTTTCGGGAAAGGGTAGGTCCATGCCTGAACATTCGACAGAGCATCAACTGCTTGTTTTGTATGTGACTGGCAAAGGCTGGGTGTCAGTACGACATATAATTTAATGCTGACCATTTCACTTTCACTGGTGTTATTCCTGAACTGCTGCTCCTCAGGATCACCATTGTAATAAGCACTGAACAAAGCAAAACAAAACAAAACAAAACAAAACAAAAAAAAAAAGAGAAACAAAGCAAATGAGGAAAAAATGGAGAAGGAGGAGGAGAATCTTTGTCTTATTATGACATACGTGACTTGGACATACGTTGAGATGAAAAAGGAAAAGGCCTCATCTATAAATGTATGCCAAGGTTACAGAATAATGGGAAAAAGTGGTCTAGCAGGAAAATCTTAAGCAAAAGTGTGCTAACTGCAGAAGGGTTAACACTGGTAACATACTGTGGCAGAAGATTAAAAAAAAGTTGAGGTTTACTTTAAATTAACCCTTTCCAGTCCATATGCCACTAAGCAGGTACCAACCTAGAAAAATAGTCCACCTAGCAGTAGCGGCCCTTTGAAATTAAAAAAGAAAAAAAATTTCTTTTGTTCAAGTCAGGGCAGCCACAAAAGTCCCGAATCTGTTGGAGATGTCCGAGTGCAGGGACCCCACGTTGGCACCGCAGTCCGGCCCTTCGCCTCGCCCACGTCGTCGTGCAGTGGACCGAGAGGCACTGCAGGTGGCTGCCCGTCTGCGCCGCCGCCGCCGAGGTCTTGCTTGGGGAAGGTCGTGGGCTGGAAAGGGTTCACAGAGAGAGGTTAGGAGACCCATGACATGCAACCCCACCAACTCACGGGCGGCAGTAGCGGGGTTGCCTCACCCTCTCCCCACCAGGCCATGCCCCCCGGTTCCTGCGCCTGCAGCGTCACATCCCCCAGCTCGGGGACACTGTGTCACCACCACTGGTGTGGCTCCCCCTCCCCACCCTGCAGAGAACATCCATGGCTGATTTTTTACCAGGGCAGAAGAACAAATTGAAACCAGTGACACGTCTGAATGCTGGGGAAGGATCCAGGACCGATGAGTGTGTCCTAGACTGCAGCACTATCAGGAGCTTTCCTTCCCTGTGCACCCTCTGCTATTGAAAACGGATGCTGAAACATCTGCAAGCAGGAAGCCAGCCCTGAGCCCTCTGTGCCCTCATGGTCACTCCTAGCAATGGTCTCCCTGTTCCCCTCTTTTAATGGAGCACCACGATAACATTTTTCTTAAAATTTATTTCATTTCAGGGCTTTGTATGATCTTTAGCCATCATTAGTTTCTGTTAACCACAAATGGAAGACTTTAACTGAAACATCCTAAACAATATCCCTTGGCCTTTTTCCCATGGATTTTACAGTTAATGTGAAGAGTAGCTAAAATGGGTGGAACATGCCAAAGATGTCAAAAGCTGGCTGTGCACGTTTAACCTCTCAGGAGGTTCCATCACCTTTCTCCTGTTCCACAAAGCCAAGCAGTGTGGGGGTACACACTTCATGGAGCAGCTCGCATTGCTTCCACTGAACCTACTGCTATACCAGATACAAAACCAGAACTGACCAGATTCTTACACAATCACAATGATATTAATAATCCTAAACTAGCCTGGAAGTCTCTGGTTTAAATGGAAAATACTTTTAATGCTTGATTTAACAAGATGTCAGAGATGCTTGTATCTAAAACAGTCGAGTTACACCACACAGAGAAACTACTGAGAATCTGGGGACACGATGCCATGAGCGCTGGGAGAAGGAACGGGGCTCCAGAGCAGCACTGCTGCCTGCTCAGCCCTGCATTGGTGCAGCCACGTGCAAACCCCACACAGAGATTATCTACATCCACACACAGATGTCTATCACTGCACAGCCCAGCCTGCGCCACCATCACCTTTCGCTGACACCCTCACACGCTGCTCCAACGAAGAATCCGGCAGCAGCACGGCAAAGGCGCTCTCTACGCTCCATATGGATTCCAGTTCCCTGCAGTTGGTGTTGGGTGTTTTAGTCAGATAAATAAGCACCACCAAGGGGCTGAGCAGAAGCATGGAGTAGAGGCTGCCACATAATACCCAAATGCTGAGTTCCACAACCACCTTCCCAACACGTGGAGCTTCTACTCTCCTTTCCTGTCACCCTGAGCCCCATTGCTTCAGAAAAACCACAGGGCAAGAAAATAGACTCCTTAAATAACCACTGTTTGATTCAGTGTTCAATTTTGCTTACTGTCCTGAATGCAAATATACATGAAAAACTTTTTATTTATAAAATATTCAAAGCTCAGATGGGATTGTGCAGAAAACTGTGAAAGATAAATGTTTTCTTACTTGTATTTGTTCACAAGGCACTCAGTACCCAATATTTTATTCTTAGGTTTCCCTGACTGCACAGGACATGCTGGGCTCAGCACAGGAAGAGCCAGCGCCTCAAGATTAGTCCTTGTGACAGCAACTCTCTTCCTCTGCTGCAGAGAAAGAGGAAAGAGTCCCATGGCTGAACTGCAGCCACGAGGGGCCCGGGGATCCCAGCGGTGTTTCTACAAGGGCTGCAGGAGACCCCCACAGCCAAGGACTCCAACAGCCAAGGCAGAGGTGGCACATTGCCAGGCCAGGATCAGAGCCAGAGCTCCACTGCACCGGCTGTGCAGGCAGCCCAACACCCCAAACAGAGCCAGTCCTCAGCAATGACTACTTGAAGAAGTTCATGTGTCACAAGCAACTAAAGAATAAAATGTTAGGCTTATTTGCTTGTAAATCAGCAAATTATTTCTAAGCCATTTGCTGTAGATAAAATTCCTAAGCAAACTACTGATAAAGGAATCAAAGCAAAATCTATCCCACAGGGATGAACAGGCCTGAGAGGAAAACCCAAGCAAAAGAGGTGAGCAGGAACTGAGCCTCAGTTTGCAAAGTCAGTACTGACTGCCACTGTCTACACAAGCTTCACTCACCACGGGACACCACTGTGGGAGCTCCAGCCCTCCTCTCTATCGTTAAAGAGCACAGAAAATGACACATTTAAATCCAAAACAAAGATCTTACAGAAAGGCTTGCACTGGCACAAGAATTCTCAAAGTCAATCTGGAGGGAAATCTTCAGTGCAATTTACTTTTTTCCAATATTTCTGTCTTGACAAAGGTACGATGCTTTCCTGGAAAAAAAATCTTTGTAGCAAAAAATCATAGTTGTGCTGATCCACCTGATAAGAATTATGTTCTTAAGGACAGGATACTGCCTGATGCTTGTCCAGAACAGTAACACTCTCCCAGCTGACCTGTTCCACCAGCCATCCTTTCTGCCTCCCTCAGAGCCCCAGTGCCCCAGCACCCTCAGGCCACAGCACACACGGTCTGGAGGGGTGATCTTAGAGGAAATGGACAGGTTAAAATTAGTCAGGTAATGGAAGACGGTGTCACCACATCATTGCCTCGCAGCTGTCAAGTTCCAGACAAATCGCCATCAGTCGTGAAGCACCTTACTGAAAGCAAGGTATTTTCAAACGAATTATCTTTAAACTGCACAACTGCCTCTATCAGCAACTACTGCAAGAAATTTGTGTTATTAATAAAAGCAGTACCCTTCTAATAAGGGCCATCCTCCACACCCAAGATCTTGAGATGGTCTGGGTGGAGACTTCCTCTCCAAGCCAAAGGACGTGACACAACAGAACCCAGGACAGACAAAAGCACAACCACTGGCTTGCAGGACAGTGTGTGCCCCTTGGAAACAGCAAATGCTGAAGCAGAGGTAAAACACTGGATGTAAGCTCACACTATGTTCATGTGGAAGGCATGAAACTCAAAGCAGCCAAGTGACCAGAGACCAAAAGGAGTTTTGAACCAACTCAACCGTGATGCTGTCCTACCCCACTGGGTTGGTGATGTGGTAGTTCCCAGAGCCAGTTTGCTTTTAGGTAAGAGCTTCTGACCAAGCTTTACCCAGCCAAACACATTCCAGGCGTTCAGCCCCAGACAAACAGCAAGCAGGCAGTGCCCAGCCAGGCTCCCCAGCCTCCCCCCAGGCCCGACCCTCTGCTCTGACCTTGCACATTTAGGAAGCTGCTCTTTCGTTCTGCTCTACTTTCAAAGGCACGCAGCCTCTGAAAAGAAAAGGTTGCTGTGTGTTTGTTTACAGCATTAATGGCAACATGGTGACTAAGCCAGGAGCCTGGCCAGCAGCATTGGAGCCTGCAGCTGGGACACAGGAAGAGGACCAGGAGTTCTGCTTCACCAAAAAATTTAATACACATGCTACAGACTGCTTTTCCACATTAGCTCGGGAAAATCACATTTCTTTAGTGATGTTAGACCCTGACACTCTCCTCACTCCTGCAGACACTGTGTATACACACTTGCAGTCCCTCCAGCTTCCTTCTCACTCCTTTTTCCTGAACCCCTGAGCAGTTAAGCTACTCCGTAAAGCCTTTTGCCTCATGTAGCATCTTCTTATTAAAAAATAAATATGTTCTTTTAACTGTGACAACCCCACCAAGCACTGTGCAGACCCAGAGGTATCCCAATTTTTAGTAAACTAATCCCATTAAAACCAAGTTCACCTGTAAGACTAACATGCATTGCATGCATCTTCTTGCCAGAGAGGAGGTTAATTGAGGGAGAGCTGGTGTAGCCAAGGCAACCACGGATGCTACGAGGCACTGGGAGATGATGCTGCTCTTCAGGTGCTGCTCATGCCATCCCTCTCATTTTTGCCAAAATCACCACCAACAAAAGGACGGGAGGCAGTGACACGCAGGAGCGACAGCATAGCCACAGTCTGGTAGGGGTCTGGTTGGGAGTGGGTTCCACTCCACATTTCAGCATTCCTGCGACATTGAAGTGACAACAGGAGGTGAAGATCCCTGGAATGGCTCCTTGCCCCAGGGCTCATCCCTTACACTTCTTCACCGCTCTGACACAGCCTGAGCCGCCTGCGCTGCCCAGGGTCCGGCCGCCCGGCACAGCACGGCCCCGCCGCCGCCCTCGATGGCCAGCCGAGCGTGAAGGCCCTGGATTGCTACTGATCTTGTTAAGGCTGAATCTGAGAATTTGGCCAAAAACACTATATTCCCTGATCAGAGATCTGTTTCCCCTCTACCATCTGATAACCACTCTTAAAGGACGCGTTAATGGGCTTCTGTTCACTCTGTGCCCGTTAAGCAGAGGCCAAGCTACCATAAGAGGGAATAGATTTGAGTAATGATCCCTTATGAGGCAGCAAACCTACATATAGTGTTTAAAATTATTCCCTTAGGACAAGATGTTTTTCACCAAATCTCCCACATGACAGTTTGACATATTGGTTCAGGCACATAGCTCTGCATTTGTACACAGCACAGAGCCATCTTTTTCAGTTTTCAAGAAAAATAAGGTCTGAAAACATTTCATGTTTTCCTGCACACTGGACCTAGTCTCCACAGATTAATGTACTCCTGAAATTGTATTTTTAAGCACTCCTAAAACTGTATTTTTAAACACAACTAGTTCATTTGTGTTGATAAACAAATGAACCATCTCCTTCCTCACTGCTGCGGCACTGACAAAGTCCTGGACAAAGGCATTTTCTCGACCCTGGAATACAAGGAGGCAATGGTTTGCATTTGTTCATAGACACAAACATGGCACATGCCACCTGCTTGCACCATTTTCAGGTGTCTTCACCCCTGGCAACCCATGCCCACTGTGGGCTGGATCTGTTTCTGCTGTTTCCAATGCCCTGGCATAGGCTGCCTCTGGCCCCGGACTGGCAGCACCCAGCTCCACAGGCACTCAAGTGAAAGCCCCAACTGACCATTACCAGAACCTTCCTCTCACTTTGATTTTACTCCTTCATTTATTCTGTTTAACCTCTCCCATTTTTAAAGCCCATAAGACACTTAAAGGTGCTGCCCTCCCCAGTATGAACAGAATTCAGTGTTGGTGGTTAAGGTGAACAACTGATGCCAAGGACTTGTTAGGAGAAGCTCAGTGGAAATGGGGACAGGTGAGTCCTCATGCTGCTGACCAGGAGCACACTGCAGAGACACCCCAGCTCCAGGGTATCAGACACATCTCACTCGTTGACATTTCAAGAAGTCACTTGGCTTGGTCAGCCCCTCGATTTATTGTCGAGGCTGAGCTAAGCTGCTCTGTGAGAGCCTTTCTCACACAGGAGGGAAAGCTCTTCATCAAACATGTGTGCACAGCACTGAGCACTATCCCACTCATATATCCCACAAACCAGGATTAAAGCTCTAACTTTGCTGCAACACAGACAAGACAGTGCTTACCCAAAGGCATGGTACGGTCATTCCTGCTCACCCGGGCTGGTACACAGCCTGTTCACCCTTATTGTTGCATGCTGCCCACCCCTTCATCAGCCCATCAGCTCTGGCAGCATCCTCTGGTCCTCACAGCCCCTTCCTCCACAGACAGCATGATTAATTGGAGGTGCCTGCGGCTCTAAAGGGAGAGTGTATCAGCCCATGCTGCAGAGATGTTTATTTTGCTTTCAGTGGTCTTGAGCTGGCGTGGGGCTCCATCGGAGCTCGCTGCTTGCACAGAATTCAAATAACAGGAGACACAAAGTACTTGCTGCGAATACATTTTTCTCTTTTCTCCCTTGACCTCTTTTCCTGCTCCTGTTTTCACCAGGAGCATGGAAGGATGTGCATGCCATGACAGGGAGGCTGCCCAAACCCACAGCAGCGTTAAGGGTTTGCTGTCAGGCTGTAGGGTTACAGTCAGACTGCAGTGTCCTACCCCACAGCTCCAGCAGCAAGCTGGGCAGATATCACTTGAGGACAAGTTCAGATGTGAACCACATGCCACTGTCTGAAGAAGCTGGTGAAAAAAACATGAAGTAGGAAAAATGCTAACCCTATCGATGGAAAAGGCAGCAGTCACCTTACACGTAGCTTGACCTTGAAGACGCAGAATGAACGATATGTGGACGAGGAGAATGACATTGTTGACCTAAAAACCATGTTCCCTCCACTGTGCTGGGAGGACACGAGAGAGGGAACACACCACTCACCACCTTGCTGCCACTGCCCAGCAGGAGAGCAACACACCTCCATGGCTTCACAGACAAGTGTGAAACTGCCTTCACCTATTTATTTCTCTGGATGTTACTGTTAAATCACTGCTTTACAGCTCTATGACTCTGAGAAGAAAGTTAAGTCCTGCATCCCAGGAGAAGCCAGAAGCTCTGTGCCTTGCAACAGCACCAGCTCCTGTGCCTTGCTAGATGGCCACACGGACAACAGACAGTTTCTAAGTCATATCCTTCCCCTCTTTTAGCTACCTTCAGTTCCTCTTTTTGGTTTAACACATTGAGTCTCAGGCTGGCTTCCCTGCAAAACATGCAAACCGCAGAGGGGGTCCTGCCTGCTCCCCTTGCAAAGCAGCTGATGTTGGGATTTGGTTCTCACAGAACAAAAGACCATTCTGGCAAACCAAGTCCCACCCCAGCTGCAGTGCTGCTGTCTGACGCCTGGCCCTGCCCGCCCCACGCAGGCAAACCACAGCTTGCCTGTGACAGCCATGGAAAGCTGAGCTACCGACAACCAAACCTCCAACCAAAGTCTAACCCCACCACAGGGCTCCAAACAGCTGGTTGGGCTCCCAGTGCCATCACCAAAACTGCTCTCCTCAGCTCTGCATGGTATGATAACTGTGACCCTGCCAAAGCAAGGAAAACTGGTGTTAAAAATCAAACCAAATCAACTGCCACCAACAGTCAAACAACCCTGAACACTTCCAAAAGAAATAAATGGGAGTCCGACAACTGAGCCTATCCAGCACAGCTGACTCAACACTCATGACATCCAAACGCTGCCATCCAACACCAGTGAAGCCTCTGGAGCAACAAGTTATTTTCCAGGGCCTGTCCTTCCACCCACACAAAAACCTGAGCACTTCTGCTCATCTCAGAAAGGAGCAAACTGCTTAACGCCCCACCCGCCAGCTCCATCACACTGACACTCAGCCCTAGCATTGGGAAGAGGCTACAACTGGCTTCTCCCTCCTAACTGTCCTTAAAAGTGCTGTGGCCATCGGAGATGTGTCCTTGCCTCTGAATTCCCCGAATCCAGAGCCAACACGAGAAGGAGACCTCCACATCAGTAGGGAATACAGGCTGACCTGATCCCGTGTTTCCTGCGCTGCTGGCGTACATCACTCGCTTGCACTAACTGAATGCTCTGAGCCTATTTTCACCAAGGGTAACACCCACACCATCGTGATGAGTAAGGAAATGCTGGGTTTGGCACTCAATACTTTCAAATTTATTCGTATGTACGCAAATTATCACACGGTAGCTTTACGCACAGCTCCAGCCCATGCAAAGCCCATCTCCTGACAGCCAGAACGCACGGGCAAACAAAAGGTTCTCCGTTAAAATCCAAAGTGGAATTTTCTGGTTGCACAGAAGTTACATGAAATTGTTCAATACACGCCCTACTTAACTAAAACCAGTTCTGGACACCGTCTAGGATTATATCAGGACAGGCCAAAAAGATGCTGAAAAAAAGATGCTACTTAAATCTTCTGCATTAAATCGCCACCTGGACATTTCACACGGAGCTACGGCGATGAACAATGATAATGCCTCACTTCCCCCCACAGCATCGACCTCAGAGCTGGGTGACCACCAGCCCACGCTGCCGAGAGCTCACTGTCCCCTCGGCAGCGTCCAGCTGCCTTCAGACTCTGTCCCGGGCTACTGGGTGTTATCTGGGTGTTATCAAGCTGGTTTTTCCCATGAAAGAACCTTTTGCTGTGTGTTCAATACAGAAAAATAGCTTGAGCTGGCCTAAACTCCACTCTGCTGCTGCCCCATTACCACCAGCTGGACTGGCCAGGGGATGGGGCCCCAAGAGCAATATTTACTTTAGCCTTTAATTCACTCTATAATCTGTCATATCATTTTAGTAAGTTTTGGTGCTGCTCATTTCTGTTTGGTGACACATGGGTCAAAAGTACCATGCAGAGCAGGCCTCCAAAAATAGGAGGAAAATGCCCACTCACACTGGCAAGGGAAGGGGTGTATCAATGGAGCTAGTAAAGGAATGAATACTTGGTGATTATGCACAGAGCAAACAGAGGAGGAAACATGTAAATTCCAGCACTCTCTCATCAGATTTGTGCAAGACCTTTGACATAATTGCAGGGGAAAAAATAGAAATTACTAGTAATAAGTAGGATATTTAAGCCCTGCAGATTATACATGGAAACTCTATTTTCCTTAAATACAGTGAAAACAGAATGAAAGATAAAGATTCATTTGTGGTCACTTAAGTTTCAGGATGCAAATTAAATGAGTACTTGTTAGCCAAGCAAAAAAAGGCTCTGAAATATTATCAGTCTCTTGTGAGGCAAAGGCTCAGATACAGCTGGCCAAAGACTTCTAAGTGTTTTGTTGCCTTGTTCCCCAAGAGCTCAACAGGACCTGTGTTCTCACATCCCAAAGCCAGATCTGCATCCAGCCTGGCTGCCAGGGCCAGGACGAAAGGATTTGCTGGCTGCCCACCCCTTGGTCCCTCCATCTCCTCCCTGGCTCTGCCCACAGCTCCCGGAGGTGCCTCTGCCCCATCTATAACTCACAATTACGAGAGACTGTAACACAAAACTGCCACAGGCAAAGTCAATCTCTCCCAGGGGCCTCACACATCTGAGGCTCTTGCACACGAAGAAAACAGTGATCATGTGCAGTAATGCTCGGGGTTAAACCACACAAGTTCAAGGATACTCCTGAAAATACAAGTGAGTTTACAAAGGCTAACAGTAGCAAGAACCAGCACCAAGGATCATTAGCTCTTTTATGCCATTTATTTAGAGCACTAGCTTGAACACACCTCCAGATGGAGTTTGGTGTCTCAGGAGTGAATGAGGGGACCTTGGGAATCAGCCTTCATGAAAACAAAAGGAGCTCACACAACATCACAGATCAAGAGAAAAGTGGGAGCAGAGAGTCCAGGTCAAAGCTGAGGCTCACAAGGCACCTGCAGAGATACAGTTCTGAGACAGACAAGCCAAGTTGGACAGGGCTCCCTCTGAGCACCTGGTCTAGTGGAAGGTGTTCCTGCCCAGGGCGGGGGAGTGGAACAAAATGAGCTTTAAGATCTCTCCCAACTCAAACCATTCCATGATGCTGTGGGTGCTCCTTGACCCGCTCCATGCCCAGCAGCACCGACAGCAGAGGTGTGACACTCCAAAAACAGGGGGTTCCAAATCACTGTCTGCAATTCCCTTTCAAATAATTCACAGGCAAATTCTAAAGAGTCTGCAAAAAATAACTTAAAAAAGCAGGAGGCCTGAGCTTGTTAACGAAAGGTCAAAATCTCTGCTGGAAAACACTTAAATGTTGGCAAATCAGACTGAGAGTTGATGCTACCAACCCAGCACCTTCTGGGCAATTCATGCTAGGTCTCTTCTGCTGTAAAAAAAATCCCAATTTTGGGTACAGAAAGAGATGGAAATGTCATTGCCATATAATGGATTTGGCACATTCAGAAACATCCCCTAAAGCAGCAGAAAGGTGTGGTGATTGAGCTGGGGCCCATAAATCTGATGGAGGACCAGGGTTTGATTGAACAGCATGTTCAAAAATTAAATCTATCTAAAGGAAAAGCAAAAAAAATCATCAGATAGAAGAAATGCACAACCATGTGAGGCAGTGAGGGAAATTCAGCTTAAAAAAAACACACAAAGAAACCTGGTGTTCTTAGGTACAGCTGTAAGTGCCACTATTAGGATAAGAAAAATATAAGCTCATCTTTTTCTTCCAATTGTCACATCACTGTGGAGAGTCTTCACGAAATTCTCAGAATAGCAACGAATCAGGAGCAAACAGCTGTTCAAGTAGGAAAGTCATGGGTAGACAGACTTTCCCTGCTTCAACGAAAAATTAACTCTGAAGTTTCACAGGCCAGTAAATCAACAAAATGGGCCTGTACAATACAGGACGGACAGTCTCATCTTCCAGCCCAAAGCTGAAATATGGGCCAGCGTTCTCCTTCTGGCCATATGCTCTCATGATTTATGACCCACAACAATTTCAATATCCCTGGAAAATGAAAGAACAGCAGCCAATTAGCTCACTCCACTATGCTGGGGGTTCTGTGGGCCCTGCCCTGTGGCACCTCTCTGGGGAAGGTGGCTGGAAGCATCAGCTGCCCTTGGCAAGGGCTGGAGAAAGACACGAGGTTGAGCAGCACCCAGGCACCGGCACAGGGGAGCACAACATATACCTTGCTGCATGGAGCAGCCCACAAGGTCTCTGAGAGAGCTGCAGAGGCACTTTTGACCCCGGGCCTGGAGTGACAGGACAAGAAGGAATGGCTTCCCATTGACAGGGTAGAGTTAGATGGGATATTAGCAAGAAAGGGTACTGAGGCACTGGCACAGGTTGCCCAGAGAAGCTGTGGCTGCCCCATCCCTGGAAATGTTCAAGGTCAGGCTGGACAGGGCTTGGAGTAACCTGGTCTAGAGGAAGGTGTCCCTGCCCACGGTTGGAACAAGATGACCCTTCTAACCCACATAATTCTGTGATTCTCTTCCATGCTTCATTCTGACCCATACGCAACGATGGCTGCTTGTGACAACTGTTGTTAACCTGGTCTAGATTCGGTCAAGTGCAGAAGCACAGACTGTCCCACTAGAAGGGCGTAAGGACTTTGTAATCTCTGCCTGCAGTTGTTCCAAACGGGGCACTGCCAGCAATGCGAGTGCTGTCAAGCCAGGCAGGACTGGGCTCTTCAGCACCCGCTTCGCTGCCACAACACAAATGCAAAGGCGGCACCAAACAAACAGAAAATCCTCCACCCCCACCCTGAATTAACCTTTTTCTCACACAGGTCGGGCAAAGTTGCAGCTACAGCAGCCTGAATCATACAACCAAAACTTCACCCAACCCCAGCCATCGACCAGGGCTGCTGCACGTGGAGCCACCACATGGCCTGTGAGACACTCAGTCAATTGGCCCAGTGTAAAAACTGGTTCTTCTGAAGGCAAGGGCATTCAGAGTGGTCTTTAGGTATCCCTCGAGTGACAAACTCCAAGTCATAAGTCTACTCAAAGGCACGTCTCTGAACAGCAGCCCTCCATGGATGCTCTGTCCACTGGGAAATGTGTCGAGTAACTCAGGTATCCATAACAGCACTGCAGTGAATTCTGCTACTCACTGTCCTCCTCAGGTCTGGATCCACACAGCCTCTTCCTGCAGCAGCATAGCTGCCAAGGCAGATGGGCCTGCAGGGCTTTGATACAAGGGTGAGTGAAATGGCAGCAGGAGCACCCATCACCCACGGGACTGCAAGGATAGAGGAATGGAGTCTGAGTTCAGTGTCCTAATGCACCCGCCTTGCCTCCCATCCTCCAGGTCTTCTTAAGCAGAAAGCAGCCATGCTGAAGGAGTTAATCTCGCCTGAAACAACCTATCTCCAGTTTCTCAGAAACTTCAACGCTGCAGAGCTGGGCTGCCTGCTCGCTGCCTGCTCCTGCCTGCAGCCTGACCCCTGACATTTCCACTCTACTTCTCCCTGGCATGGAAAACTTAAGCGTACACAAACAAACAGGTTGGGAGGACAGATAAATGAAACAGAGGAGGAGAAAGGGGAGATTGCTCAGATTCCTTGTTGTGGCCCTGATTAAATAACAGCAGCACCACCAGACGTGGGTGAGGGGCTGGTGTTTATCAGTAAACCTGAAGTCCACAGCAAGACATCTCTGTTTAATTAATCCTGAAAGGGTCCCTTCCCTCTTCTACTTCCCAAGGAGGTTTTGAGGATCTACAAGCTTAAAGACGCAGTCAGTCCTTTTTAGCTCTTTCCTTACAAAACACAAGGGCAGAACCACAGCCAGGATTTACAAACTCTACGGCAAAGGCTTCCATCACATGGGCCCACACAGGTAACTCCCACCAAGCGGCACTTTGGATTTAGTCCTCCTGAACCCTCTGAAGCAATATACCCATCATAACAGCTGGAAGCCTGCACACATGTAATCGCAACCAGATATGGGTCTGCAGATCTCACATGGGCTGGGGTTCTCCTGCCATTTTTACAAGATACCAATTTCCCAAGGGATAAATCACTTCCATGCTTGATGCAGTTCTACTGTCCCCTATCTTTTACAGTTTTCCCACGGTGGCATTACTCCGATGACATCAACATCACTCCACAATGGAAGAGACTGCACACACGCACCGAGCAAGACAACTGCAAACGCTCTTGGCCTCTGGGCTTTCACTTAGCTCGAGGAGGCTTGGGAGGACCTTCCAAGGCATGTTCTCTTCCAGGAGGTCCCCTACCTTTTGATCCAAGGTGAATATTGTACTAGTCCAAAGCACCATAATTTAAGCCATCAGCCATGAAGAGCTACAAAGCTGGCACACCTCAGCAGCAGTGGGAGAGGAGCTCTGCTTCCAGGGCACCTTCATCCCACCACCACACTTGGAGAGCTGCAACGTGCCAGTCAGCACCCATTGCAGCAGCAGCAGAAACTCTGGTCCCTAGAGAATGGACAGACCACAAACCAAAAAACACCTTTCGACAGCAGCAGCCTCGGCGAGCACTTGCCAAGGCTTTTCACCAGACCTCAACAGAGAGCAGAGCAGGGAAGGTCTGGCAGCAGAGTGCTCGGCCTCCAGATCAAACACTACCTTAAACACCAACCACCCACCCAAGCAATCATCCAACCAACGGCAGAATTAGAGAGACGGATTCTTTTGTGTGGTGTAAGTTGCAAAAAGAGCAAACGAAAAAGTAGAAGAAAATCTCTGAAATAATGATTTCTGGCCCAATCAAAAGCAAAAGAAAGGCAGGGCAAGGAAGGGAATTTTGAAAGTCTAAGTTCAGATTGTAAAATAAAGCTGTATTTCGCATCAGCTTATAAAATTTCCAGGAAAATAAAAAGTCAAAACCAGTTATTTCTTGAAGATCTATATTCTTAAATACCTGGTTTCAACATAATCTCTTTTTTAAAGAAGTACTGGGATGGGGGATGAACTGTGATGAACTGAAAAATGTCTCTGCCTACCCAAAAAAAAAAATCATTATGCAATGACAAGAGACAATCCAGTCTATAATCAAAGAGAGAATCCTGACATGTTCAAAGAGAAAATTATTGTAACAGCAGTGACTTTGAAGATGAGACGGGTTTTTTTTGGTAGAAACAATGGCCATCAAGATTTTTACTGTGGCAGCCAATGCTTAAATGCACAATTCAGCATGCAGTGTGCCTGCAGGTACACTGAGCACCGACAGCAAAAAAAAATAATTAAAAAATAAAATCGTAACACCTAAGAAATTCATACCAGCAGCATTCTCTGAGTGGAGAACCACTCACACTGGGGAGTGAACGCTCCTACCCATGGGCACGCTTGTCCCAAGGAGTGAAGCTTTACAGGAAACTCAAGAGCCAATGTCCCATTAATACAAAACTTGTAAGTTATAAGAACTACACTGAAATAGTTAAATTTTCAACATTTGCTTCCAGGGAATTGCATATTTGGCTGTAAAAGTCGTGATCTGCACTGTTCGCTGAACTACTGTGATTCACAGAAAATGAATCACAAAAGGAAAGTTTTGTGACTGAAAAAATAGCTGTTCTGTAACCCACCTAATGAGCAGTATAGTATTTGCTGCTCTTTGATTGGGAGACTATCGGCATATGACTGTAGGCAGTCAGGGCCTCGCTGACTATAAATACCCCTTTCAAAAACAGAATTTGGATTAAGCTCAGTGTTACTCTGGAGTAAGAGTCAAACAGAGTGCCTTACATCTCTCCTGTATTTCACTTTCTGGGACATCCCAAACGCAGAATCCCCCTGAAGAGTTAATTTGTCACAAACACAGTGCAAAGGCTGTGCAGCATCACTTTCAAAGGAATTTGTATTTTTAACATGGAGACTTTGAGTTGTATCAATCCTGTCTGTGTCTCTATTGCTATAAGCATTAGTTATATGTGAGAACTATTTCACTAATACTATGAAAAACCAAACACTTTATTTAATAAAAGCATTTTCTCCACTGCAACTCAGCAGTGAAGAGCTGTTTAAAGCAGAATCTCTCTATTAGCCCTACTCCTTCCGCACAATTCCGTTCTCACCATTATATTAAAACCCTTTCATTAAAAACGAAACCATTAAAAAGCATATGGTCTTCTGTTAGCTGGGACTGGCAAGTCTTCCTGGAGGTATCTCCAGCTTCGTTGCCACCACAGAGGATTGCTCTTGCTTTCTTTCGGCATTCATTTACCTTCTACAGAAAAGGGACATATTAAAACTGATGGCTGTGTTTTTGCTGGTGTTGTTCCAGGCCACGCCATCCTTGGGCTCACCACCTCTGCCCCAGGTGCAACAACGGACCTGCGCTGGCCGAGCCACAGTGGGCTTGGCCCTTCTCCCTTTTGGAGTATTTCTGGCAGAAATGTCCTGGTAAGTGACACCTTTGTGTCCCCACTGCGTGGTGGCCACCGGCCAAGCAGCGGAGCTGTGGAAGCACAGCTGGTGTGCACAGCACACACCACCCCAGCGACAGCCCAGATCCAGCCGTGCCAACAGGGTAGGGAGTGCCCTGTGACACACACCCTGCGATGGGACAGAGAGTCAGAGTGGGACATGCACCTCAGAACCCAACACACCTGTTTTCCACAGAATGTCCAGACACTCCATAGCAGTCGTTCCCGTAAGTTTTTAAAGGGGGGAGCACTGCAAATAAAAACAGCTCAATTTTGTTCTAAAATTTTACATGAAACTCTCCTGTTTTGGAAAGAATTTCATTAAGGTGAAAATATAATACAGAAGTACCCATTTAGGAAGAATGTGCTATTAATTCTTAGCAGTGGATGTGGAAAGGAAAATTGCATTCTTATCTAAAAGGTTTTTTCTGCATAACCCATTTCCAGTATTCTTTTACAGCTCAATAATGGGAACTTTTCACATTTCTATTTCGGCCAGAGCACTGCAGAAGGCAGCCTTCAAGAACATGTCAAATATAACCCCTTAAAACGGATTCCAAGAAAAGTTCTACAAACAGGAGGAGAGAGGCCAGTAGAGCACACCTTAAAGGACGGTCAGAAAAGAAAAGGAAAAACCCCTCTGTATTGAAGATGCAAGCCACATTTTTGAGGGGGAGAGGAAAAAGGATGTGGTTTAGGAGGTTTTATTTTCCTAAGGGTCAAGAAGAGGTTTGGTCTTCCCCCTCCTCTTGCTCCCCTGAAGCAGAAAAAGCTTCTCTTCGAAGCAGTTCCCAGTCCCAAATGCACACAAAGAGCAGAATGGGGCCACATTATCACACGAGAAAAGTGCACCAGGACATTCTGAGCTGTAACATGTACTGATACTTACAACCAAAACAAGTGTAGTCTATGAAAGACTGGTTTCATCAGCATAAACAAATGCTCATTTCTCACTACAGTTTTGTACCATTTGAAACTGAATATAATCCAAACAATAATTCCAAACAACTGACACTAGGATCCAAGTTTCCCTGACATACTGCCATCAGGCAGCAAGAACAAAGTCAAGTAAAAGCAAAAGCAGATTCAGAACTGACTGCTTCATGTTTTACCAGGTTTGCCTAATCTAGTACAAAGAAAAGCAAACATTAAATTCAAAGTTTTTTAAATTCTTCATTTCATCATCAAGGATCTCAGACTCAAGTGAACCCAAACTGCAATAGCACAGTGGCCTTGTGTTTAACAAACAAAGCCACTCACTCTCCAAGCACCATAGCAGGGCTCACCAAAGAAGCTCCATGTTTTCTAAGCATTGTTCATTTGACATTCTTCACCTCTTTTTTTTCCCCCGTGTTGGCTTTTATTAGCTTACTTTGGAAAATTAGTGTAACAAAAAATTTATCTTTCAAAACAGACATGTAAAAGTGCAGCAGTTATGGAAATACAATTGGACAATGAACAGTTTTTATTCCCTCTACCTCACCACACTCCGCACAGCAAAGCAGTAATTACAGGAATCTACTTCTGGTTTAAGCTCTACAGTAAGATCTTTCCAAATTTAAGGCCAGCAACCAACCCTTCATTATGCTTAATAGGTAGACATAAAATGTAATTGTATCACAATCTCCCAACGCACGTTCCCAGCTCTGAGGCTCACACGTGTCTGGCTCAACAAAGAGATTTTTTATCTGTTCTTTTCTGTAACGGAAATACTGCAGCACCATTGGCATCGGCCACTCGAGGAAAACTACACCAAACACGAGAGGATCGGGATAATTATCTGGAGTAAGACTTCACTGTGTTGCTAAAACCTCACATTTCCAAAGTGGTGTTTGTTGGTCCACAGTAGCCGGACTTCTGAGCCCCACCACAGCCCAGCACTCGGATACAGCAGTGGGAGCCCTGGCAGAGCTGGGACTGGAGCCGCCTGCCCTGGGAGCAGCGTGATCCCAGACAGAGCCAGGAGCCCAGAGCACCAGGAGCCCTGGCAAAGCCTGGAGCCCAGAGCACCAGGGGCCCTTCTGCCTTTCCTATTTGCACCTCAGCTAAACTAAGTAACATCAGGATGCAGTACACGAACAGCTATAGGACAAACCATTTTACCACATAACATATGACACTACTTTGATGCACAGAGTTTAAAAGCAAAGCTCACCCAGATCACCTGGGCTGCCCCTGAGCTTTCCCCGACACTGCCTCGTCCCCCTGCGCGTTTTCCAGCCATCGCCCTCACACCTGCCCCCCCAACACAAGGAATTGGCAAATGATGGGGTGAAACTTCCCACTGATGGCTAATAATAACAACAATAACAACAACAACAACAATAATAATAACCACCAGAATGAGGGAACGTTTTGCTATTCTCCCTTTTCTGGGGATCTGCCCATTTCAAAGTAGTTCATATGAGATTTGAATAATAGTAATAATAATAACCACCAGAATGAAGGAATGTTTTGCTATTCTCCCTTTTTTTGGGATCTGCCTATTTCAACAGAGTTCATATGAGATTTGAATTGCACTTGAGACAGCCTTGGTTTTCCCTCTGCCTCCGGAACGACAGCGTGGTAGGGAGAGCACGGGGAGTCGGGCTGCTCGCAGTTTCTCCCGGCACAAAAAGAACAGCATGTGCCTATATTTAGAGGTAGAGAAGGGAACTACAGGATCAAGGAAAAAATAAATAAATCATACTGATTTTATCTTCAAAAAAGCATTGTGTTTTTGGTTTGTTTAAATCAAAAAGTGCTGCAAGCATTTGACCCTATATCCAGCAACAATAAAATCTGTTCCATCATTAAATACCAGCTGCTTTGCACTTTGAATAATAATACTATTTTTTAAGGGTTTCAGAATTATTGTCTCATAGATTGTGGTAACTTTTATTATGATTATTAGGGAATTCCTTTTTTTTTTTTGTAGAATACAAACAATAGGCCCATTTATTATCTTCTGCTTTTAAAACTGTATTTGGTCTGAAATTTTGGGCTACTCTTCAGACTAGGCAAAAAAGTTTTTCAGCCTAACATTTGGCACCAATAAAAATTAAAAAAAACAAGTGAGTCAGATCAAAAATACCTGTTACATTAGATACAAACAGTTACCTGGCTGCCTGACAGGTCTAAGGGGCACTCTCTTTCTAGCAGTATCACCTCAGTACCACTCCAGGTGTAAGTCATATCAGGGTGCTGTGACCTACTGGGCAGCTCAGACCTGAGGTCTGTGTCCTCCTCTCCCATTCCCCAGGGAGTGGGGAAGAGAAGCCTCCCTTGATGATCCATCCACAGGCATTGGAAGGAGGTAAAAACCCACCTTTTAGGGCTCTTTTCCTGTTGCTCAGACAGAAACGTATTTAGAAATTCACTCACACACAGATCAGAAGTGTCATAACTGGGGTTATGGAGGAGAAATGCTGCCCCAGATTGGGCACTATGGCCACATCGTCCCCACCGCTGGACGAAGAAGGAATCCGTGCAGAAATGAGATCACCAGCTGGGACGAGACTCTGTCAGCCCTTCATTCCTGCCCACACACACTTCCCAAACCCCGCACGTCCCATCCCAGCACCCTTCAGCCCCAGCATCCCAGCCTTTGCTGGGTACCCAAGTGCTGAGACTTATCCCCAGGGTCCCTTCAGTTCCACCACGTGCCTCACCATCATCCTCTGCCCAAGCCCCGGTGGCACCGCACCGTGTTCCGGCGGTGAACCGGCAGCTGCCTGGCCCGACGACGTCTGTTTTATTTCATTTGGACTGTAAATCTTTAGCAGTGGGAACGTCTCCCAGGTTTCCAAAGCACCGTGGCAATTTATGGTGCAATAAGTATGATCTTAAATAATAAAAATAATCATAGAGTGGGACCTGAATACGGACTCCACTGCGCTCTAAATCACACGTAAACCCCAATCTCTGTAAGTACAATGGTAATGCCTTGACCGACTGTGCCACCTAGTCAGGAGCTGGAACACTGGGTGGACACTCCCTCTCCGCCTGTTTCCACCAGCCAGACAGTCAGAGCCTCACCTCCAGCGCTGGATGGGAGGGAAGGCTCAGCCCCGTTCCCCAGGGATCCGACACTGCTTGCAACAATGATGCACAGCTGTGCCTCATCCACAGCATCCTCTGCCTCCTCTGACTGCTCTCACCCAGAACCAAAAGGCTTTTTAAATGCCATTACAGGGGAATATTATACTCAGCCCCTGCGCAAAAAAAAATAGTGGAAGATTTTTGTAGGAAAAAGATCCTAAAATTCTGACCAGATAATAACTCCAGTCCAGCCTTCATTTCCTATGTTAATAGATCAATTTACATCTTTCTAGCAAAATGGTTTCAGGCTACATTAAAAAAAAGAAAGTCATACCTTTCTTCTTAAACTGCACTTTGGGAGAGGATTAAGGAGGAAGAAAGGATATAACTTTTTCCAGGGCTTTCTAGTGTACTGGCTTCACAGAGCAAATTAATATTCTCCATTTTAAATCAGGAGTACATTCTTAATTAGGATATGAAATGTTTAAAAATTTTCTTCACTTTACAAACGGCTGCTTTTTCAATTAACTGTGCTTCCCCAGCCTCAGGATGATCTTTCTATTAGCAATAGAATGCTTTCTAGTATTTTGTGAATATTAATTCACAAAATTAATTAAATGCAGACTTAACTCTGAAAACATATATTTTACCACCAAAAAACCTACTGTCTTCCAACCACTGATCGATCACAGGCATTTCTGGGATCAAACCTAAAGGACCAGCATTCAGCACTGAAGGTAGGAGACTCAAAACGAAAAAATAGGTTGGTCATTTTGCTTTTAAAATGCTCCAAACAGAAAGAGGGATTAAAAAAAGATAAATATCCCAAAGTTCACACGAACTGGCCACGGGAGTGGGGCCGTGGCGCGTCCCTCGCGGTCAGAGCTAGCGGAGCCCTTCTGAGCTCTCACAGTTGTCTGTGTTTAAACTCAAACAAACTGTATTTATTTTGATGTAAAAAATCTATCAAAGCAGCACTTAAACGCAACCACATTTCTGCTTACCAAACCAAAAAAAGCTTTTTCAGACAAATGTTAAAAGCTAATAAAAATGTAGAGGCCCAGTGTCATGCTTGGTGGTGTTATGCTAAAACACTGAACAGACAGAGATTTGCCGGAATTGAAAACAAATTGCCCCACAGAAACTGCCCCACAGCAGCGACCTGGCAGCACCTTATCCTGCAGCTGAGACATGGCTTCTTCCCGGGAGCTCCTTCCTGGGAGCTGCCCATGATGGGCACACACGTGCATCCCAGGCAGCGGTGCCATCGGCAGCGCCTGAGCAGAGGGCAAGACAAAACTCAGCAAAGCGTTATCTCCAAATGGCCAGCATGGATCAGGCCCAATCCTATGGGAGAAGGATGTGCACTAGGTGTGAGTCAGTTGTCTCAAAAAGACAGAAGTCTAGAGCACAAATACTCCTACGACAACGCCTGCACTGCTACGAAAAATAACCCAAGTACGGGACAGAAACACAGAACAGCAGTGACCACATATTTTTGCATCCATATGGATAAAAAGCGCAACACTAAGAGAGCACATTTCTAGGCCATCAAATTTTACAACTTATTACATCAACTAAGGAAAATGCATTCCCCACATTCACATGCTTTTGTCATTTGCCAGGAGATGAGCAGAACATTGAGGCCTTGAAGGAGAGGGCATTATGGGGGAGATGAGAAGAAGGGGTGCTGAGGAGGAGAGCAGCAAAGCAATATCATCTAAGATGTTCTCTTTGAAGTATTAAGAAAGTCAGCTTGTAAAAATTAATGGATTAGACCTCCAGCTGTTCAATTCTCAGCTTTAAATTTAGAAGGTATTTGACTTTGGAACATTGGCACATAATCCATAAAATATATTTAAATTTGTAAAAAAAAAAACCCTGTACCCTTTGTATTAAAAGGTCACTATTAAGTCATAATGTTTTTAACTGCAGCAACACAAAAGTGCCTGGCAAAGGAAAAGCAGCAAGCTACAAAGAATAGCAGTATTTTTACATAAGCCAGTCATCTCATCACTGTGTGCAAACTGGGTCTATCTACAGAACAGCAACAATTCAGAATTACATTTTAAAAGCTGAGAAATCTAACCAAGATCAGGAAGTCAGGGCACACCTTGAATTTCCTGGAAGATTCCACAGCTTCACCTATTTAATTTCCATGAGCATCTCCGTGTCCCTCACCAAAGAGCTGGTGCACAGCCAGCCATGTTCCGAACAGCCGTCACTAACGGAGGCTCCTGTTTAAAAACACCCCTCAAGAAACAACACAAGAATAATTTTGTATTTAAAAATAAACAACACGCCAATCTCGAACATGTATTAATCTTAAACAAACCTTAAGCACGTATTTAGAGGTGCAAACGTTGTTCTTTTCGAGGGTGTGTAGGTTTTCCAATGGGAAAGCTGGACTGGCTGGACAGGGAGGCGGGTACCGGCCGGAGCCGCGGTGGCCAGGCGGGTACAGCGCCTGACGCCCACCATCCGCACCGCCGGCACCCGACGGGCTCCAGCCCGGAATGTGCAAAGGACAATCTATTTTATACTAGAGATAGAACAGGGAATGATCCTCTGCCTACAGTCTGACCGGTCTCTCTCTCGATATTCTCAGTGTGCTCTAGAAATTATGTCATTAAACTGTTTCTGATATTTCAGGAAATTTAGCGTTAACAAAGCGTACGTGTTAGGCCACCTGAAGATTCATTTTAGAACTGGCTCTGCACTTTCTGTGGAGACTCTCCTCACACTTGCATTTAATAGAAATACATGAGAAACCACAGACTGAAAATGTACAGTAATTTGTCTAGTACTAAAATTTTATATGGCCACATAAAGGCATTTTACTGTACCAAAACCTCTCCCTGGTACAGAACGCTGCCGAGGCTGGGAGTCAGCTGGTACAAATAAAAGCAGCCTGTATAGGTTTAGGTTAGACTTTTGTTTTGATGCCTTATCCTTTGTTCTATACAAGTAACAACAAACTGTAACTGTAGGCATTGCTAAAACGTTTTTTTAGCAAAAAATTATTTGCAGCTCTACGCTCGAGCATTCCACTAGATCATTGGTAAAAATACAGGTATTGCACCTTAAAAATTAAGAGCAGACATGGTAATAAATCACAGATCAGAATAAATCTATGCTGTCATCCAAGCTCATATATAAATACTAAGTCTAATTCATTTCCTTTTACATTATACGTAAAGATCTGAAGCACGTTCACACAAAACACCAATTTCAAGAAACATCTCTCCCAAAGTCTGTTTCACACACATCCTCACACCAAGTGTGTACAAAACAACCCCATTAAAACTCACCTTGCAACTGAATGGGCCATCTGAAAATAACAGACTTTGGGGCAAGAAAGCACCATGATGCAAACCAAATCTGTGATCTGCATTAATTCAAACACAGCCAGCCTGTCCACTGAAATGAGAGCCTGTCCACTGAAATGAGAACAGGTAAATCTAGAGATCAAAAATTAATAGCCAGACAGACAGGTGGATGCAAAGTCAAACAGTGGCCACGGTTGTTATTGAAATGCCAATAAATTCACAAACTTCCTGCATTAAATATCTTAGTGCAGTACAGCAAGAGCAAATACTATTGAAAATTCTGTCCTTTAGCTTCTCTAATATTTACCATAAAGGTCTACAAACACTCTGCTGCAGAATGTTTATAAAACAAAGGAAAACATTTCTAAACAGGACCATTTTCTAGTAGAAAATATTAAAAATTAGTCAGTCAAGGTAAACAATGGAGAATTTCTGTCATTCACATAAGGCCAAGCAGGGGCAACCCTTCCAATTAATTTTTTTTTTTAACAGGTCAGAAGAGTTTAAAGGATCATATTAAACCCAAATCTAATGCACACCAAACTCTCTCCAGGATAAGCAGCGGGAGTGTTCCTCCCTCATATCAATCTCCTCGCTAATCCAGATCATTTATTAAAGATGGATTTTGTATCTGTGGAGTTCATCGTGCAGCTTCTTGACAAAGGCACTGGCTTCTTTTTTTTCACTAAATTGTTAAGTTTCAGCAGCCCCATCAGGCAAACAAAGCAGCATGAGGAATCACAACCCTGTCGCTGCAAAGGGCGCTGGGCTTCGCCGCTGAACTCGTTTCCACAGCACTCACTCCAGCACAGCCGCTCCACAGCACATCGCTCGCAGTGAGGGCTCAGTGTCTGAAAAACCTCACGAGAGGTCTGATAAACTCGGTCCCACTAAACAAACCCAGTCCCTTGGTAAAGCCTCTAAAAGAACTCAGCAGTATTTAAAATAAAGCATGCAGCAGAACACGCTGGGAAGGGAAAGAAAACAAAGGCTCCCGGCCGCATCTGGACCAAATTTGACCTTTGTTAATGTATTTGCAGCAATTCACAGATGTTACCCACTGCTCCGGCAAGAGGGCTGGCCTGCTGCTCATTCCAGTGACAGGTTTGGTGTAACGATGAAATATTAACAAAAACTCACAGCTGAAGGCTAAGGGTGCTGCATGGCACGTGCCCATCGGCCCGCATCGACGAGCCCAACGGCCACCAAGCAGCAGAATATACTCCCATTTTTTCCAATCAGTGCCGGTTCTAGGTACATACTGATGTCTTCAACTGACATCTGCAGTATGGTTCCTTCAAAATTTCAATTAAAAACTAAAAACTAAACCCCACCAGCACTTAATTACTGAGTTTCTAGAGAATACTAATACACATTTCACTGAAAGGAAAATTGTTCTGGTTCAGTTAAATCAGGCAAAGCAAAACCCCATTAAGCTGGCCTCGGGTTTTTAAGTGAATTTGATCTGGTTATTGTTTGTCAGCTAGAGCTGTGGTGTTGGAAGTCAAGACCACTCCTCTAGACTCAGTATTATTATCTCTCATTCCCAGCCCGAGCTGCTCAGTAGAGGAAAACGTGAAATTCTAGAAAATATTTTGGGGGGGAAAAAACAAGTCAAAACTACCAGCCACTTCACGTTGGTACAAGAAATGATGCATCAGAGAAAACACAGAAAACAGACTTCAGGGCAGAGCAATGTCCGGTCAGCACTACTAATGCTACATTCCAAAATGCAACGTGAACACAAGCACAGAGCTCACGGCAGGCCAGCACCCAGTGCCAGAGGTGTCACACCTTGCAGGGGCTCCAGCAGCACAGGTGTCTGCTCCCAGTGACCTGCAGACTCACAGCTCACACAACTGCCAGAGATCAGCAAATGATTTTAATACTGTTATGAGAAAAAAGGTGAGCTGTGAGGAATCTGAGCAGCCATTAAAACAACTCAAGTTGTTTCCCCCATAATCCCAGCATTAACAGACCATTTGAGAAGTCTGTTAGTCTGTCAGTCCCTATACTGCTTGTTCTGGGGAGCCTGACCCTTCCTCTACGGCCGGCAGCAAAGCTGGACCCTCAGCCCTGGCCCTGGCCGAGAGTGGCAGGCAGCAGACACGGCACCCAGCACTCCCCTGAGGGGAACCTGCCCCTCAACACTCACTGCCCCTTCCTCCCCTGCCTGGCTCCTGAGGAGCCGCCCTGCCAATTGCAGCAGTGCCACAATGGGAATAAATCCCTGACTGCCCACCCTCGCACGGCAGGGGTCATTCAGAAGCCCCCGACAATGCCTGCACTCAGGAGGGCCCTGGGTCCCACGCTGCTCTCACTGACACTGCCCAGCCCCAAAACGGTGCCCACTCCCCAGAGCAGCATTCCACACACCGAGGAACTGCCTGAATTCGGAGGAGCGCTGTGTGGAGCCCGCACACCGGGGAGCTGCTGGAACAAACACCACGGTGCAAATCCCAGCCGACTGAGAAGGTTTAAAATCTCAGTCCCCGGCTAAAGAAAACCTTTTCTTAAACACAGTTTCGAACACTCAGGGGTATGGCAATCTAAAGTTAAATTATTTTACTAACCAAGGAGAACAGAGTGTTTTGTCTCACCTATTGTATCTTTATCACTTCCAACAGTAGTTAAAGTAAATTCTCCGCGGGTCTGTATGAATTTCCTCATCCGAGGAACCAGCCCATTCAAATCCCTCAAGTGACTAAAGCGTGAACCAACCCGAGTGTCTCTTTGCATTGTTGTGGAACTGGTTTGGTATTTTATGTTAAGCCTCCGAAATACTAAAACATATCCTTATATAGGAACACTGATTAAATGGTTTTCCTTCCAAGTGATGAACTGTTTTAACAGCAACATTGTGGTTATCGCAACCAGAAAGCAATTACTTCTTTCACTAGCTGTTACTAAGAATAGCGGTGATCAAAGTGACTGGAGGAGTGCTGTTAAAGACGCTGCAGAAGCATCGCTCTGTGTGACACACACACAAAATATAGATCATTTTAAACCAAATTACACTTTTAATAAATGTGCTGTTCAGAATTAAATCACTGCTCAGGAATTTTTTTTTTTATCCACGAAATCAAGACCTATGGAATAAGTTACTCTCTAAAATCTATTTCTAACCACAGCACAGTGTGAGATCTGTGTGCCTGTGCGTGTGTGTGAAAGTGCATACGTAAGGGGGTGCGTGTGGTGTGAGAGAACATATATATGTGCTTGCGCCTGCCAAGGTAGAAGTGACAGGAACTGTGATTTGTGCTAACTAGCTATTGATCCAGTCAGATCTAGATGTTGTGTACAAGAAACAATAAAAGAGAAGGGGCCAGGAAGGATGCTGTGTGCAACTCCATTTAAAAATGGAAAAGAAGGGCCCCAAACAAACCAATTTATGTCCTTGCCTGGGTGAAGCATGGAGAATGCTGATGGGCTTCCTCGGGTCTGCCGTGCATGCTAAACACTTCGCTCGAAATGAGAGTCTCCTGCGCTGGGCATTAAACATGAACAAAGAGACAAACCGTGGGGGCTAGGATTCACGCTTCAGAAAGCCAAAGCTGCAAAGCCAACCAGAACCGGCGTAGGAAACGGCCCAGTTTCCAAACCAGTTCCCCTCTGATTTCCCCAACACCTTTCTTAGCAAAATTACTGAACGTGGAGGACTGTAAGAAGTCAGTCTGTAGCACCAGAGGTAATGAAAACAATTTTAAACTACGCTGCAGTACCAACACATCAACTTTCCTAGGCACAAATTACAAGTTTATATTGTGTAAACTGCATATATGTACTTCTAGCACACCAAAACCCATCTGTGCTTGCCCTCAGAAAGCTGGTACAGCACGTGCACCCATTGTAACATTCACACACACAGCCAGGCAGTTTGCAAAATAGGGATTTGATAAGATAAAATAGATACCAACTGAATCTATAATCATCCTTATCTTAAATATCTTTTATAATAAGAGGGTTTTCAAATAAAACATTTTTTTCCTGAGCCTGGGGAATTATGATGCCCTTTGGACATAGGGAAAGATCAAAAATGACAACTAACGTTGAAATAAAACATCTGTCAACTAAGCAAGTTTTACACTAGCAGACCCAGAGCCTTATTTTAAATTGCCTTCCAATTAAAGGAAAAAAATCTGTTACAAACGGTTCAGTTCAGTATTCGCACTGCTGTGGGCTCCAAACGCAAGCAGGGGACACCTGGACCCAGAGGGGCAGCACTGCCACCAAACGCGTTTTTGCATTTTCGCGGTTTAGGAAAACCTCAGTCACACTTTGGGGAAAGTGGCTGGAAGGCTCGGCTGGCACCAGGCTCTGCGGGAGCCCCTTCCTCGGCACCCCGGGCTGCGGTCCCCGTCCACAGCACCCCAGGCCCAGGAGTTCACTGGGGAGCCCCTTTGCTCAGCACCCCCCCTTGCCCACTCCCCAGGAGGCACAACAGGGACAGGACTGACAGCAGAGACAGCACAGGACAGTCATCACCCAGGGCCAGTCCGGCAGCAAGCGCTTTGTCCCTGCCACTGGACCCCCCCCCCCCCAGAGCCACCCAGCACCCTGCAACCCCAGTCCAGAGGGGGAAGGCTTCTGGCACCCACCAAGGGTGGAGTGGGTGTGGAGACAGTGTGCACCCAGCATACCGGGGCCACAACCCCACCATATCCCCTTCCCCGAGCAGCCCACCATCCTCCCTACCCCTGTGCCAGCACAAATGTGGGACAACCGATACCTTCTTTGCTGGGGTTCGAGGGCTTGGGCTTCTCCCAGGGTGCCATGGACTTGTCCTCCTCCTGCCCTTCCATCAGGGCCTTCTCACCAGGCAGGTACCAGGTGGAGTTGTGCTCCGCCATCAGGGAGTCCAGGTCAATGGTGCTCATGGTGCCCTTGACACCCTCCGAGCAGCAGCTGCCCAGGTCGCTGTCCCCATTCTGCCCCGCGCACTCTCCCTTCTTGCTCTTCAGCCCCAAGGGCTGGTCTTCCGAGATGCTGAACTGCTGCCGCTGGAGCTGGATCTGTGCCTGCAGGATCTCCAGGGGGTGGATCTCATCCTGGGCCGAGGTGCTCGTGGGGGTCCGCACCTGCTCCATGCTCGGCGTGCCAGGGTGGGCGCCCGCCGTGGTGCTGAGCCCGTAGCTGTCGGGGGTCGAGGTAGATGTACTGAGGAGGCCAAGGGCCAGGGGCTTCTGTCCATTGAGAAGTGCGTGCTCCCCACGGGGCAGCTTGGGTGAGCCACCCAACAGCGGGCTGCGGGTGGGCTTGGAGGCAGCATTGTCAGAGCTGGAGGACACCTCATCCTCGTTGCCATAGCTGGTGCTGACCTCGTCAGGAAAGTCCACGTGCGGGGAGCTGCCGTCTGACTTGGTCACGCTCTGGATTCCACTGTCCAGGGAAGACATCAGGTCAGGCTGCTCCGCCAGCAGCAGTTCACTGCCCTTGCCCCAGGAGGGTGAGGTCAGGGGCTTGTCATGGGGGGTGCCCCCACCGCGCTCAGCGCCCGCAGCCCCCGGTGGGCCCCCCGTCGTCACCGGCACCGCCGGTTGCCCCGGGCTGACACCGGCCCCACCGCCCTCCGTGGCCGAGAATTTCTCAAAGAACGTGCCGGGGCTGACGTGCCCACTGTCCCGTTTCCGGCGACCCCGACCCCGCCCGCCACCCGCCTTCCCCTCGCCACTGGCCACCGGCTCCAGAGCGTAGCCGGGCGAGAGGCTGCTCTCTGCGGGCAGCAGTGGGGCACTGCCCGCTGCCTTGCCTGTGCCACCTCCACCCGCTGGTGGCCCTGCTGGGAAGTAGTCCGGGGCGGCAGGTGGCGGGTCAGGCTCAGCCTGGCTGAGCTTGCGCTTGGCCTCGGCCGGGCTCTTCTTGTTGAAGGTGACGTTGAGGTTGGGAGCGCCCAGGCTCGCGATCATGTTCTGGCAGGCAGTGGAGAGGGCAGCCAGGCAGCTCTGCCCGAAGACGTTGTCCTTGCTGGCTGCCTTGCTGAAAGAGCCCAGCGAGAGAGCACCCAGCTTGCTGGCGGCAGGCCGAGGTGGGGGGTGGCGGGGGGAACTCGGGTGGGGTGGCGGGTAAGCGCCCGGCGAGGCGCTGAGGGCAGGTGCAGCCCCATGGGCCGCTGGCTGCCGCGCCGCCGCAGCGAAGGGGAAGCTGGGCTGGGCAGCGAAGTCGGTGGGGCCGCGGCGCTCAGTGGGGGCACTGGGCAGTGCCACACCACCGCCCGGCGACTGCAGCTGTGAGAGGCCACCCATGGTGGGTGCAAAGGGTGGGTGGACGCCGGGTGACGGCAGGGGCCTGCGCCGGCCCCCTCACCTGCCATCCGCAGGGGCTCCTGCAGCCCCAGCCCACCGGCACCCGGCCGGAAAGAGCACAGTGGGGCCGCCCGGTTGCAGGGCCCAGCTCGTGGGGGGGCCGCCTCAGCCGGCAGCCCTGGCGCTGCCAAGCGCCCTCGGCAGCAGCTCCCCAGGCGGTGGTGGCCCGCGAACCAGGCGCTGTCGGGGGCCATGTGCGGCGCCGGCGGGTCGAAGCTGCGGCCACCACCAGCCTCCCGCTCGAAGGCGGGCGGGGGCAGGCTGCCGGGCGGGCCCACCTCACCGTGGTGCCCCAGCTGCTGCAGGCTGGGCGGCCGCAGGCGCTGCTGGCTGCGCGAGGCCATCTGCTTCATCACCAGGGCCGCGTTCTGGCGCTGCGCCAGCGCAGGGTGCTCGGGGCCGCCGTGCGGCAGCGGGCCCCCAAAGGCCTCGGGCGCTGGCGGGGTGAACTCGCCCGGCAGGCCGGGATAGGCCGTCGGGGACAGGTGGCTCTCCATGGCCGGGCCGTGCATGCCACCGCCCCAGGAGGCACAGCGCTCGACGCCGGGGGTGCTGGGGAAGTCGAACCGCGGCCTCTTGGCGACGCTCACATAGGGGGCATCGAAGTGCTGCAGTCTTTGATTTGGTGGCTGTTGCGGAGGAGGGTGCTGCATATTAAACATGGGGTCGGTGTAGGGATGCATATTCCTGTTCTCCAGTCTGTGAATAGGGTATTCAAACTGTGCATGCTGGTTCTGCATTATGGGCCCATTGTCCTGCAGGTTGGGGTTGGGAGTGTTGGCTTCTGTTTGCTGTTGCCTAGGGATGGCTGGCGGGCAGGAGTTCTGTCTGGCCAGCAAGCCCGGCGGCTGCTGCGGCGGTTGCGGTGGTGGTGGCTGCTGCTGCTGCTGCATCAGCGGGTGCCTGGTGCTGGCCCCCGGCTCCAGGCTGGCCGACATCTTCCGCGCCCCCCCGAAGCGCTCGAAGAAGACGCCGTGCTGCTGCGGCGGGTGCGCCTTGGCCACAGCCATGCCCGGCGCCCGGGGCAGGGCGGGAGCTCCCGCGAAGCTGCCGCCCGCCGGCACCTGCCGCCCGCCGGCGTAGTGCGGCAGCTGGCCCTCGGGCTCCGACGGGGAGAAGACGGGCAGTTCGAAGTGGCCGGCGGGGCCATCGCCGGGGTAATTGTATTCCAGCGAGTCCACGCCGCCCTGCGCCGGCAGCCGCCGCGGCTCCAGGCCGTGGGGCTCGGAGGAGCCGGCCGCCGGCAGCCCGTGGAAGGAGGCGGCGCGGTTGGGGGACTGGTCGAGGGGCAGGCAGGGTGCCGGCACGGCGTGGCTGGCGGCGCCAGCGCCGTGGTGCTGGAACTCGGGCAGGGTCCCGGGGCGCTGCTGCCCGAAGCCCTCGCCGCTCTGGCCCTCGGCCATGTGCTCGTAGCCGTCGGCGAACGCCGTCTGTCCGCCCAACGCGCCGCTGTAGCCCAGGAGCCGCCCGCCGTGCACGCAGGAGGCGCCGGGGTCGGGCCCGAAGCCGCCGCCGAAGTGCGGGGGGTGCTGGTGCGGGTGGGGGGCGCCGCCGGAGCCGCCGTGGGACTGCTGCCCGCCGAAGAAGCCGTGCACCGGCGGCTGCATGCCGCCGCCGTGCAGCTCGGCGGGGCCGCGGCCCGGGAAGCCGTAGGCGTCCCCGGCAAGGCTCATGTTCATACCCAGGAGGGGCGGCTCGCCCAGCGCGCCCAGGGCCGGGTCCGCCGCCGCCGCCGCTGGGCCGCCGCCGGGGAAGGCCGGCGCCTTGAAGTGCGCGCTCATACTCAGTCCGGGCTGGCCGAAGCCCCGCTCCGCCTGCCCGCTGCTCCGGCCGCTGCTCTGCGGCTCGAACTGCTCCAGCCCGAACATCCTGCGCGGCTCCTCAGCAGGGCATGGCCGCTCCGCGCCACTCCGCCGTCCCGCTGCCCGCCGCTCCCCGCCGCTCCGCTCCGCGCCGCTCGGCCGCCCCCGCTCACATCCTGCCGCGCCGCCGGCACCGGCCGCCCGCCCGCGCTCACCCCGCCGCTCGCCGCTCGCTGCTGCCCGAGAGCCGACGGGGCGGCGCGCCGCCGCTCACAGGCTCCGGCGCCCGGGAGCTGCGCGCCGCATCGCTGGCCGGCCGTGCGCTCCCGCGGCTCGCAGCGCTCCGGCGGCGGCGGGGCCGGGGCGCGGGGCCGGGCGGGCGCTGGTAGGGCTGCGCCGCGCTCCCCGCGCGCTGCCGCGCTCTCACCCGGCGCTGGAGGAGCAGCAACAAGTTTTGCATTTCAGCGATGAATTTCAGCCATCGGGGCTGCGCCAATGAGCGCCGCGGCCCGGGGCGGGGCTGCCGTTAAGGTGGCTCCGCCGCCGGCCCCGCGCCCCGCCCGCCCTGCACCGCCCCGCGCAGCTCCCCGTGCCCGGGGCTGCTGCTGCCGTGGCGCACGGACCGCGGGCAGCCGGGGAGCCGCGCGGAGCGCCGGGGTCCTGGAGCGGGGTCCTGGAGCGGGACGGGGGGCACCGGAGCTGGGACCGAGCGGCGGGAGTGGGGAGGCGCTGCCAGTGCCGCGCTCCCACCGCCCGCACTGCCCTCCCGGGCCGCCGGGACGAAACCCGCCCGGCAGCCCCGAGCCGGCAGCAGGAGCGGCCCCGCCAGCCCCGAGCCGGGCACCGCCTGGAGCCGCGCAGGGAGCGGGCGCTGCGGCAGCGGGGGGGTCACAGCCCGGTTCCCTCGGAGGGACAAACACCCGCAGGCCCGGGGGGTCACAGACCGCGGGCGGGACGCGGCGCTTCAGGTGCTCGCGGCTGCACATGTCGATAGCTTAAAGAAATAGTAATGAAAATTGCTCCCACCAAAAAAAATGAGATCTATAAATAAGCGGCCGAGGAGTGTTTGTATGTGGCAGGAGAGTTTTAACGGGATTTTTTTTCTGCAGGATCAGGATGCTGCGCTGTGATTAAATATTGATTTTGTGTAATTAGTTTTCATGTGAACTATCCTCCTTGCTGATGGCCTGGAGATTTCAGAACTGGCGAAGAAATGGAATTGGACGTGGAAATTATTACTTAGCGAAGTGACAAGGTGGGAGGGGGGAGTGCGCGGGACCCGGGCTGCGGGGCCGGCACCGGGGTGGAGAACGAAGCACGCGCGGCCCGGCCGTGGCACAAGGGAACGAAGGGGACGTCTCGCCCGTCGCTACGGGGACGGTGGCCACGGAGAGAAGGACAAAGTGAGGAAAGGAGGGAGCCGACGAGGCTCCGCACCCGGACCCCGCACCCACGGCGGCTCCGGGGCAGGGGCGGCCCCGCGCCCGGGGCTCCCTCTGCGCCTGCGTGCGCGCCGTCGGAGCGGCTCTTCCGAACGGGCACAGCGCCCTCTGCCGCCCGCCCGGCCCCGGCCGCGCCCGCCGGGCAGAGCCCCGCTCCGTGCGCCCGCTCCGCACACCGGGTTCGTGCACCCGGTCCGCACCCCGGGTCCGCACCCCGGGTCCGTGCCCCCGGGTCCGCCCCCCGCCGGGCAGAGCCCCGGTCCGCCCCGACGGCGGGCCGAGTGCCGCGCGTTCCTTCCGCGGAAGGACAGGGACGGGAGCGGGGGGCGTCTCGGGCTCGGCGGAGACGCCGGGGGCGGCTGCCCCGATTCCTCTCGGAGCACGGGCGCCGCACCCTCTAGGGCCGCCGCAGGCTCGCTGGAGAGAGAAATCCCGATGGCTTGTCCACCCATGGCTTGGACCAGCTCCCCCAGCACCACTCCTTCTGTGGACTTCAGTGGGAGCCAGGCCATGTCTATAACTGGACAGTGGCAAATATGGATATAATTTCAGTCTAAATATTCTAACAGTGAAAGCAATGAGTTGCTTGGAATGGCGAGGTCCGACACCCGCTGCAGAGTTCTGCCAGCTTGCATGTGGGAAGGCGACTGAGCCCCTGTTTCTAACCTGGGATGTGCTCTGGGCTAAAGCTCGCCCTGGGGCTGCCAACGTGTCCCGCAGCTCCCGCTGTCCAGCGCGGGGCTGGGAGCGCTGGCGTGAGCGCGGTCCTGGGCCCGGCACTGTCGGGTTCCCTGCGTCACAAAGGGCCCCAGTCTCCAGCCAAGGAGAAGGAAGCCTCTCGATTGTAGTGAGCAGTGAAAAGTGTATTTTATAAAACATATTTTTACTTTCAGTCTTTGGGTTTTGGTCATCTTCGGGGAAGCAGGGAAAGGCATTATTTAAATAGTTGTAGCTGCAGGGGATTATTTTCTAAATTAACAATAGTAATTGTGCCTGCCAAATCCAAAGTTGAGGGGATTCATTTATTTCAACTCTCAAGACAATAGCACAATTTTAGGTTTCATATTGCAAGCTCTGAAAACCAAATGGTGGGGCTGATGTTTTTAAAAAAATAATTCAAACAACATCAATTCATCAGACTTTAATCCAGCTCTTTCCACTGTGTCAGTTTAACTTGCACTGAGAAAAGTTGCTGCTCAGCAAAACAAGAAAAAAATTCCTTTTTAACAAAATGAATGCGTCATACATAAAACATCACGGACCATACAATTAGTAAGCAAATGTAAGAGTTCAGCTCAGTTCATAATTATTCAGCAAACCTATTCAGAATGATTTTTTTTCTCCCTGCAGCAATCAACTGTGTGGGCTCATTACTACTGAGAATCCAACGAAGAAACCACCACAGAAACTGCACAAAATAAGCACATATGCTCAAGACACTTTAGCCCAGCCAGACCTTAGCTAGAGCCTCTTAAACCCTGCCATGGAGCAAACCCAAGCTCAGTTCTCTGTGGTGTTTGCACTCCCAGCTCTCTAAAGGTGCCCTGTCCTTAGTGAAGCTTCAGGTACATTGGTTGCAGCTGCTGCTCGTCCTCTGTGGTGCCACCTGCAACCACACCAACACCACTGGGTCCCCACAGCACCAGGTATGGGACCTGTCACTGGAGCAGGGGCTCCCAACAGCCATTTTGCAAAAGAGCTGATGGGCTTCTCTTGGCAGGGATTTCTGCTCCTAGCACAGATATTCAGTGAAGGGAATTGGAATATTTTGAAGGAGAGGTTTCCAACTCTGGCGGGAAAGTTTTCAGCATTTCTGCCTGGAACAGTTTAGGGAAATCATTGCAGCTCCTCTCTCTCAAAACTACAGTGAAGGTGGTGGCAGGACCAATGCAGGAGGCAAACACATAAAATTATTAGATGAGCTTGTGAGTGCAGCGAGCACGGAGCTGGTTCCCAAGGGAAGGCATCGCTCCAGAGGGGATGGTGTCTGTCATTGTGCACCTGCTTTAGCTCCCAAGAACAGAAGGAAGACCTGCTGTAGGCAAAGGGCTGTGACACGTGTGCCTCCTGGGCTCCCAGGGGTTTGCTCCCAGCACAGTCATACGGCTGAGCTGGGAGGCACCGGGCATTGTGCTAAAAGGCGACGGGTAGGGACTTCCAGGGATCCGACCTCTGTCACTCCTTGTCCTTCTCTGCCTGAGTGTCTGGAAGTGACTGGTTTGTAATTGAGATTAAAGACAATTTCATCTGTGAAACCTGATTTGCATTCAGTTTTTGAGAAGTTCACCTTGCCAGTGTAAAGATTTCATGCTTAGTTTTGCCAACAATGTTGTTTCTGCAAAGTTTGAACCAAACTCCTTCAGACACTTGCCTGCTTCCCATTTTAAAGAATGCATAACTGAGTAATCAGGGTTAAGGGACTAAAACCATCACAGTCACTTCCTGCAGGGATCTAGAGTGTTTTGGTAACTCAGCCCTTAACAAGGATTTTCCTGTTTGGTTGTTTTGCAGGGTTGGTCACCTGGTTTAGTTTCTTTACACCACTGCAATCTGTAGCTGTGTATCTTTCCTGTTTCGATTTTCAGGTCTCTTAGTATGGATTGTGATATTTTCACAATATCAGTAGTTTTTTCCATTCCTGCAAAGAGCTTTTTTCACCAATTAAGTATATTGGGTCCCATTCGTGCCACTTAGGTGAAAACTTTTGCAGCACATGGGACACTTTGGTGTACATGTTGAACACATTTAAACTTTTCTAACTTCAATGACTGAAAAACAGGATAGTGCTAAAATCATACAACACTGAGATTGTACATTGGTAAAAACACGGGAAACCTTAAAGCATTTTTTCCCATTCATGATAACTGCACTGCAGTGCACTGCTTTGGGCTTTTATTTTTCCCCTTCAAATTCCCATCTCGAAACCACACACCATAGGATCATACATTTCACTGGGGAGGGGAAAGAAAAAAAAAGAAATTTTATATACACAGCACAACAGAATTAGTTTGGTTACAGGAACAGTAAAAGTTTTATGTTTCCTAAAATAGCTCAGTGAAGCATAAATTAAAAATAGCACCTCTCTGTACCACTAATCGGTGTTTAACTCTTCTCGGTGTTTTATGGTGAAGTTTGTATGACCGACTTTGTTCTGCTGTTTTCTTAAAATTGAACCAGGTGGGAATTTATGTAAGCGTGGTGGACCAGGAACGATCTTTGAGCATGTGGAAAGTCTGGCTCACTGTGGGTGATGCCAGCAAACCACCAAAGTTAATTCATTTTTCATCATCTTATAAATTGAACTACTGTGAAAGTAGAGAGCCAGAGGCTATTTTATAAAGTCCTGATGACTTAATTTCCCCTAAGCATTAGCTTCATGAGAGCACTTGCCTTGGTGCTTCCTTTCTCCATCCTGCCATCCCGTGGGACTCCACACTCTGTGGTCCCATCCTTCCCCTCCCTCACCAGCAGGACAGGGCCTGCCTGCCCTAGCACAGCAGGATGGTGCTGGAGCTGCTGGATGCAGGTTTGGAGGTCACTGGTTCGCAGGAAGTCACCCGGCAGGGACCAGGTTGGTCTCTCCTGGAGAAGCTCCCCTAGGGCTGCACGTCTGAGCTTCCCCCATGTTCCACTGTCTCCTGCTGCCCATCCCCTTTCTGCCCTCAGGGCTGGGGGACACAGTGGTTCCTGGGGCTCTGACCCTGGCTGGACAGCACACTGCACATCCTGGGGTGAGAGGGATGCTTGAGGCCGCAGGGCCCACTACTGAAAGCCACCAGGCAAGTAAAGCTGCTCCTGTGTTTATTATTTATTGTGTTAGTTCACAAGATTTAACAGTATGACGTGTGTTCCTGAGCCATTGTTGAACCTTGGCTCGCAGTCCTGACTTTTCCAATTTAAACCAAAGTGCCCCTGCCCACACACTGTGGTGAAGTGGCATCCCAAGGCAGCAAGCACTGGGTCAGGCAACATGATTTCACCCACCCCACATAAGGCATTATTTGCTTTCCAGCAGGAATTACTCGGGCACTACTTGCTGGTACACACAGCCGCCCCAGCTGCCCTGCACCTCGCTGACAGCCTCCCCCAGACCTCCCATCTCCCCGCCGGAGGCACAAAGGGTTAACGACCTCCTGCTGTCCATAACCATCATCACGGCTCCTCAGCATCCCTACAAAGGGCCTGATTTAATCCTGGTTGCAGACGACTCACATTGTACTCGCAGCCTCGGAGCGATGTCGGGCGATCAGGTTTCCAACTAATATCCAAGGCACAGCCCAAGCACTGAGCGGGGAACAAAGGCGTCTTTGTTACTGAAAAAAAATCCCCTGAAGATATTAGCAGTGCAGTAGAGTTCAAACTGTTAAATGATTCAAATATTATTTAATGAATACATTTGAAATGAGGTCTTACAACCCAGAACACTTTTTAGATCATCATTTACAAAGAGCCGCCTCTTCGTTTACTTCTCTATGAAGTTGCTGCTTTCAGATTTCAATTATGGTCATTTTGCTTCCAGCCTTTTTCAGGGACTTCCCTTGTTGTCATAGCTGGGTTCTTTTTGTGGTACATTTTAGCTGGTGACTACTGGGTCTTTCAAAGTCCTGATAATCACGTTCCCTTAATTTACCTTGGACTGAATATCTGTGAGAAACAAGGGAGACAGAGACTCTTGCAAAAGGAGCAACAGGATTAGGTGCTGTTCTAGAGGGTGCTAAACCCAAGCTTATGAAACTAGGAAATCTGTTAAATTAGCATATCGAGATTTTAGCTGGGATTGGAGAAGCTCTACAAAATTCAGATTGAGCAAATACCTCGAATTTCTTGTGTGTCTTGGATATGCAATTCTAAACCAGAAAGCCGTGTAAATTCAGAGAGAAAAGTTAAAGAATTGAGGTAGGTGGCGTTCTGGAAAGAAACATGTCTCCAACCTGAGGAAATAAAATTTTAAAATTAAATTAGACCTTTCCACACTTACAGCAGTGAGGAATCCAAGGCTGTTCTGAAGCATGGATGGCAGATACTGGCCCTAAGGGGTAACAGCAGCACAGCCAGGGCTGAGCCAGTGCCTGCTGAGAGGTTTTGAAAAAATACAGCATATCTAGCAAAAGTGGGGTAAAGAACACCAAAACAGAGTGACTGCAAGAAAAAGTATCAGAACAAGTACCAGCAAAAAGAGGTACAACACAGTGGCAGAAATACCTCCGGACTCAGCAGGTGCATTGCAAAGCAAACCACAGCCCCTCACACCAGCGAGCGTCCCAGCTCTACTGCCAGGGGCTGGGACCTCAAACAGCCACTGCTGGGGCTGAGACCTCAAACAGCCACTGCTGTGGAGGCACAGGATCCCTGCACTGGACTATCAGGATTTCACTCAAGTCACATGCAGGTGATGCCCCAGGTGGAAGTCATTGAAACTCTGCCTCCAAAACCTGGGTTTGACACATTACCATTATAATCTTTTAAACTATTTCAAGTGCCAGAACTTTGTTTATGGTAGAATTTGCACACTGAATTCTGCCCAGAGCAGGTAATGAGCAGAAGAGGTTCCCAAGAATAAAATGTTCCCAGTGGCCAAACATCCCAGTGACAGGGACAGCAGCTATCAGTCGCTGGATAATCTCTGCTTGATTGACAATGAGATGCTGTTGATTAAAACCCATTTTCCACATCAATTCAAGTAAGTAGAAAGTCTTTCATACAAAGTTACAAAACTACAAAGGAAATAGTTTCCTGATGTCTCTATCGAGATATAATTCAATGGAGAAGACTCTTGAATTTCATGAACTGAATAAAAACCTCAGCCACAGCCCCAAGCTTCAGATTTGCCATAAAACCACGGCACTGCACTTGTAAGTACATGATGCAGCTCCTAAACATGGCTGAATCGACTGAGGTTTGGAAATGCAGAGTAAGTTGTCTTATGGGACATTTTGAGATTGCTCAGAGAACACTTAGAAAGGCCCTAGGGTGGAAAAATCCTGACACACCCAAAATCTTGACAGATTTTTTTCTGACATTTCTCAGTCTACAGATAAAGGCAAAAGACAGAAAAACATTCCTCTTTCTTTTCAATAATTAAAAATCCTCCAGAAAACAAGCAAATCCTTACAAGCCCCTTTTAGACCACACTTGTGTGCAGTCAAGTGATGGATTTCAAAGGTTACTGCTGGAATATGGTTCACAGCAGTCTATTGCAGTGAGTAAGTATCACGTTTACATATCCATTATGACAAAACTACGTTGCACTTCCATTACTTCCTGTTGGTTTGCCATCTGGAAGCTAAAGAAGCTGGTAGTAAAGAAAGGATTCAATTCTGCATTTACCAAAGGAGCCATACAAGTCTCCATTTGCAGCAGGTGATTGCACAACCTGAGCAGGCAGAACCCCAGAGTGGAGCTGGCCCATCCCAGAGGGCAGGACTGTGCTGAGCAGAGAGCAGGAATGGGACCAGCCAGGAGGGACACCCAGACTCCCATCAGCACCCCCAGTGCCCCGTGGGAGGCACCTCCCACCTGCAGCCCCCTCCTGCCGCCTCATCCCACCTCTGCCAGCCCAGCCTGTTAAGGTGGCAGTTCAGGAGCATCGAGGTTCCAGGCATGTGCAATGCTCAGCTGGAACTCCCAAACCAAACCCAGCCCCAGAGCAGCCCCAAGTGTGGCCTTTGGGCACTCCCACCCCTCTGCACAGCTCAGGGACCCCAGACACCAGCTCGGGAACAAACTGTGAGTGCCAATGCCTGAGACAAGAGACGGAGCGTTTTATGATCAAATTTATTTAATTAAATTTCATTGCCTGCTTTACTGTGAGTCACACCAGAGACTGCCAAAGGAAACTAAACATTGTACATTCACTACAAGGTTCTCTCAAATTTTCACAACTAATCCAAATCCATGGAAGTCACAGGGTCCCTTTCCCACCAGCTGTGTTACAACACATTAACAACGGTGGGACACGAACTCCAGCACCGAGGAGATCTGAGCCCTTGGGTTCCAGGTGTGCAGCCCTCTTGGGAACGTGCACTTCACATCCATGACCTGTGTGTGTGTGTGCTGTGTCTCTGTGTGTATTTACCAATCCCACCTCCTGGTGGTACAGGACAAATGACCACTTAACTGCTAACCCAGAAAGGAACAAAACTACATTTCTCTGTGGGACCTGGAGGGTGGGCGGGTGCGATGGCGCAGGTGAGGCACCAGCACCGGGCAGGCGCGGCGGTGTTGGCACGTGCAGCACCAGGACAAGGTGCATGGCCCACCTGGCCCACCCTGCCAGTGCAGGAACGTTTTGTCACTCAGAGTAATGGAAATCAGATCCCTCCTCTTGTGAGCAAAGCAGGTCCAAAATGGTTCCAGTGCACCTGGCTGAGTGTCAGAACACGAGGATGGGAGCGCATGCAAGGCTTGCCCTGCTGACGATGCTGGGAGGAAACCAGAACTTTACCTAACTAGTGCTTTTAAAATACTTCGTCTCCAATCCAGCAAGCATTTGGATAATATCCCTCTGTTATATGCTGTGAATAGTTCCTTAAACACGCTGAAGACCTTTTCCCTATGGAGTTTGCTACAGGAGGGATTTGTCACCCCAGGGGCTCTTGTGCATCAGCCCCTCACAAACAGCATGGAAACACATCAGGGCTACGACTGAAACTTTCATCATATCTGAAAGTCTACATCTCCCAAAGTGTATTTTCAACATGAAAAGAGCTAAAATCGCAATTATATTCCATTGCTGTATGTGAAATCCAGACCATTTGCATGGCTTCCAAAGGGAAGCTCTGGAAAATAGTCACTGCCCAGGCAGGAGTGTTCCTGGAGAGAAGGGCTGTCCCCCTCCGCACTGCCTGGCCTGAGATACACTGGAAATGCTCTACTGGTATTGTCAGAGTACTTGTCTAAAAAGCAGCTTCTGGAAAATTCCAAGTTGCAATTACTTTATAAATCACAAGCCATTTTTCCTTAATCTTGCCAATTTTAATGAAGAAAAACCATTAGCATTTCAATGTACAAAAGTCCAATAAAACAAGATTTTTTTTTTTCTTTTAAGTCAGTGAGTGGGTAACGTTTGGGTTAAACTTATTCAGCAGTAAAAGTCTTCCAATTTCCACTAATAGAAATTTTTTCTGATTTGACTATAGGATAATGACAATCCAGAAATAAATAGCTATAAATACATTCATTGTTCCTATTCCAAAACTCATCACATAGGGAAGACATAAAACCGAAATTAACTTGTTTGAGTGTTTCTTTACAATGAGAGATGGGTGAGTTAGAGCAGAATGACTCGGACAGGAGAAAAAAAAAAAAACAAGTAGGGCAGAAATTGGTCCAGTATTTGACATTCATGAACATACCAGTTAGCAAAATTCATCCTTTAAATGACACTACTCAGTTGATTTTTATTTGCTTGGGGTATACATAATGAAAGCAGTTTCCTTGGAATCTTTGCTAGGACAGGTATAGCACCCGGAGACACTGTAACCACCCCTTCCGTCTGCATGTGCGTGTCTAGTTATATACAGAGTCATGCACCCACACACACATCCGAGAGCCGGCATCGGCATCCGCCCGTCGTCACTCATCATTGGCAGCGCTCGTCCCTCTCACTTGGCCTTGGTTACGCAGCTGCGGAGAGAGAAAACACCAATTCCACATGAGCACCTTCCTCAGACAGGGAGTTCCAAACAGGCAGGGAAATTATCTCCAGGGAAAGCCAGGGCAGGGTTGTCGGAACACCACCGGGACTGAGCAAGTCGCACCAAAGCAATGCTGGCTCCTGAGGGAATCTCAGCTGGAGCTGTCCTCGGGTGGGAGCTGCCCCCATCGCTGGGGAGCTCACACGGATCAGTGGGATTTGGCACCGTTGGGCTGGGATTCCCAGCAGTGTTACAACAGTCCCTGCGTGGAACAGCAGCACCACAGTGCTGGGCATAAGCACCAAGAGCCTGTAACTCCTGGAGAACCTGCTCCTGCGGAAATGGTTTAGTGTCTATAAATAATGGGTGGAACTGGATTTCAAGAACTGAAAGTGGTTGGAAGGTGACACTCCACAGGTTCCCTAAGTGATGTGGACCAAGTCCACAGATCACTCTGCTCCTGTGCGTGCAGCAAAGCGATGCCGACGTGTCCAATTGGTGCCCAGAAGGACAGGGGTGCATGCCAGGGCCCAGTGCCATCGCCGTGGTGGCAGCAGGCCCCACACCTCAGGTGTCTGCACTGGGTAAGCATCAGGCACCAGGGCAGGTGGCCAACACCACAGGAATTCTGTCCTGGCCTGAGCACCTGCAGCAATGCCTGTCTGGTGTGCCCTGGGCACCACGGGTCAGTCCCACCTGCTGATCACCACACCAGTATCGAGCAGGAGCAAGGCAACGCCACACATGTTATGTGGATTATTAGAATGATTTCTGCCAGCAATTCCCATCCATCAGAACAATAATCCCTCTTCTCCTTTTCCATCCAGCAGTTGACTTACACAGCTTGCTTTGCCTCAGAACCTACAGAGAACTCCTCTAGACGTCCGCAGCCAAAGTGCCTCGAACGGAACCCTTCTTACGCATCTGAAGTGAAATAAAATGTGAGCTCCACACACAGAACCTGTCGTGCCATGGTTAGTATGAGAGAAGGAACGATCTACAGAGCCAGGACTGCTTCTCCCTGGTCACAGCCAGGACCAGCTACAGCTCAGGGGTTTTGGACAGAGGTTATATGGTATTTCTTTTTGGCAAGATCTGGGAACCAAACAGCAGCTGTAAACAACGCTGCTTGAATTTTTACTGGCCCATGATGCTCCAGCATGGAGCCACTGCCCAGGATATCCAGTGTGCCATCTCTACCCTCTCACAGACATGAGGGAGGTTGGTCAGAGGGCTTTGGCTGGGCCGGGTGCTTTCCTACTCTGCACTGAAGAGCTGATGTGTGTTTCATGGAGCAGAGGTGCTTCTCATCTCCAGGAGCCAGAGACAGAAACAAGCAAGTGAGAGATAAAGAAAAACAGTGAGAAAAAGATGGGCTGGGATAAAGAAACTGGAAGAACACTGATGAGGACTCAGAGAGTAACAGAAAAGTAACAAAAGAGAGATCCTGACTATAAAAATTGACTGAAGATGACACACAGGAGCAACAAAAGAACTGGAATGTGCACAGAATCCAGAGAAAGATCAACTCGGACCAGGAGGAAGAAAGGGTGTTCATGAGAAGTAGAAGAGCACCAGGAAGCCATGTGGGAAAGAACATGCACTGCCAGTCCTGCTTTGTGCCTGGTTTGCCTTTCAGCCACACACAAGTGCAGACCTGTCCATGCCCGACTGCTCTGCAGGGATGGGAGCACGGAGGTATCTCACACTGAGCACCTCATCCCTGAGCACTCACTTCTCAGAGGTCCTGGCCATAAAACATACTTTGTGGTGTACTGGGGATGTAATGGCAGTTACTGGTGAGCACAATGGATGGAGTAGTTGAATATGAAACAATATGAACTTATTTGGGAAAAAGCTAGCATTCAGATTATTTGGCAGTGATAGTTTTGCCTTTATGATGTTCTCCAATAATGCACTTCACCACAAACCCCTTGAAATTGCATCATTTATAGGTGTTTGTAGATACCCCTCTTGTAACAGCAGAGAAAACCCTGAAACAGTAGGTCCCCACTCCTCTCACATCTCACAATACACACAGAAAACTGGGTTAGTGTAACATCAATACATTTGAAAAAAAAAAGGTTTTTTCAACAGCACACAAGTTCCTGATGCCAATATCTTACATAGGAAGCTATTTGCAAAAAACTATTTGCCTTGCTTTGCAAAACAAGAAAATACTAAATAAATACATTTGATATTTAGGAAAGAGGATAAATGTTACACCCAGAGACAGGTGAACTGGGTTTGGCTTAAGGTAAGAACTAAAAAGCAGCAAATATTTTGAAAAAAAAAAAATTTAAAAGAAGCTACTTACCAGTGACAAATGTGAAACAACTTTCTCTACAAGAAGACAAACATCCACAGTCCACAGACACACAGAGGAACAATTTCCTCACACACACAGGTTTGTCAGGCTGTGCTGCCTCTCTCCAGCACACCCCTGGTGAGCACCCCTCACTACTACTGCCCTTGCTCAGGAAACTGGATAAAGTCTTTTTCACTTCAAATGAAGAACTATGGGTGTGCAAAAGGGGACCCTTCTGGCAAAAATCAGTCTAGAGAGGAAAGTGGTTATGCTTCCTCTTTCACAGACACCTGGGAACAGCTGGCTCTAGGAACAGGATCAGGCATAAAGTAGAATTCAAGAAGAAATCCCTGTGATTTGAGAGAACACCTCCAAAAATCCCCAAATGCCCATGAGAGCGCACAAGGTCTGCATGAGTGAGTGAAGACCAGTCTTGTCCAAAGCTTATTCCGGGGCTGCCAATGCAGCCAAACCCTCCAGATTATGGGAGAAGAACATTTGGTGCTACCATCTCAGCACATCTACCTATGGCTGCGCAGGACCGTGAAGAAACACTTCTTCCAAACCCAGGAAACATCCCTACACAATACAGGCTGTTCCACAGAGTTCTGAAAGTCCCCAGAGAGCACGACAGGGGATGGAGGAGCTGCAGCTGGTTTGGTACCAACAGCACAGAGGTGCCAGGCACAGAGCACAGAAGGCGCCGCAGGGCCCTGCCCACAGCTGGGCTGAGCCTCAGGCAACGTGGTTAGAGTGTCTGCAATGAGTCAAGCCACACAAAAAGCAAGTTGTGGCTGAAGACACACTGTGTTTTGGAAGAACCAAGACAGTGAAAGGGCAGCGGCAACCTGACTGGGTTTGGGGCATGAAGCAGTTGCCAACATGGGATGAAATACAACTGCAAATCCAAAGACTGCAAAGGACCTGCAAATCGCCATCAGGATTTTACATGGGAAAGGTTCATGCCAAAGGTTATGTTCTGGAAAGACACTACAGAAGACAGCTTCCTTTCCAGCCTCTTTTGGTGGTCCACCTCTGAAAGGAAAGAGCAGTGACAAATCCCTACGTCCGAGCTTCCTCCCAGACATCAGCTCACGTCAGGATATAGAGATTTGGTCCTCACAGCCACCAAAGCAGGAAAATTGACACCATCTCAGTTAATTTTAGTGACTTCCTTTTTGGAAGTAAAATTTTGGTTTGCTGTGCTAATTAACAGTGGAACAGCTGACACATGATACAAACTTGCTTGAAAACATGTTTGAAGAGGAAAAAATGATCAGATCTAGTGATAACTAGAAATGAAACACAGCAAGACACGTGATGGGAACAGGAAGGTGGCAGCTCTGACTTCTAATCAACAAGCAGCAAAAAGGCCCTGAATGGGACTTTGTGCAATGGCTGTGGTGGCATAAACACAGAGGTGGTCAGGGCAGGCATTCTGGGTTTAATGACACCAGAGATATTTACCTTACAGCCACTTCCAGCTTGCCAGCACAGCTTGCAGAAGCCTGAAGCACATGGGGGCTGCACAGGAGGATCACCAAAGGGGCCACAATGTTCATCAACAATTGCCCAAACACACACACACACACACACGGGCACAGATACAACACAAGTTGTCTCAGTTTCCAAACAGACAAATCTACAGGTAGAAGCACCCACATCTAAGCCTTAAAAAAGCTTTCTTACCGCTTCCAGCTCCCTCTGGGTTTCATCCTCCATTCTCCTAATGTCCTCCATAGTCAGTTCAATCCACCTGTCAATCCAACAGAACAGCTGGCGATGGAAGTTGGTAAATATCCTTTTTTCTTGCTTTAAAAAGATAAACAAGCATTAGATCATTGGCCTAAGACTTGCCAAAGGCTGATGAAGTGACTGCACCTGCTCAGTCTGAAGAGTTACAATCTTCAGGCGTGTGCTGTTTCACACTGGTACAGGTTCAGCCCCCTCACACCCCTGCATCCAATTAAAATTCACCTCATTTCTCACATGCTTTAGCATGGAAAAAATGAACAAATTTCACTTTCAAAAAAAAAGTTTCAAGCAAGTTCAGCAATTCACATTACTTGAAAATGATGAAGAATCCTTTTAAAATCTGTTTTAGCTCCAAGGTGGCAGCTGACAAACCAGAACAAGGACTTCCTGAAGACTTTGCTTTTTTCCCCTTAGAAAGTTGTTCTGATACCACCAGTAAAGCCCCATTTGCAGGAGACCCAGACACAAATGGTTGGACTGGTTGGGAGAATGGACAGGAAACTGCATCGCTGTTTCTGCTCAACCCCCACATTAACACAGCCCCTCCTACCCCACAAGGCAGAAGCACTCACCTTTTGTATAAAGTTTTCAACTTTGTTCTGCAGTCCCCACCACTTGAATTTGATGGTCACCAACTTGTAAGCACACATTTTGGGACATTCCTCATCAGTTGCTAGCTCTTTCTATTTGGGGACAATGGGAAAGAAGTTTTAAATTTTTAAAAACTTACTTTAATTATTAGAAATTATAATTCTAATTAGTGTATTAGAATTATAGCTAATATAATTTATAGGAAACTAATGGAATTTGACTATGTTATAAGAATGATAAAATATAATTCTAAGTATTATTACAGAAAAACTACATTCTAATCAGTAACTAGGGGCTGGTCCTGACAGACTGCCTGTGATTCACCCCAGAGCACAGCATTGGGCTGCTCAGATCCCTGGTGTGGAACACACAGTCCCTTCCCTCCTGGGATGGCATGCACATGGATTCTGATGGCTGGCAGGGGCAAGGGGTACTGGCAAGCTGTGTGCTGCTGTGGAATGTCACTGGGGTCCATGGAGGATGTGCTGGGCCACAGGAAATTTTTTCCTGAATTGGAGTTGAGCACAGTTCTGAAGGGACCATGAACTCTGTTTTTCTGCTGATAAAGACTTCATAAGGCTTTATGTTCCCAGTACCTTCCAATTTGGCCCCAGAGGTCCTCTCTTCGTCTTAACTGACTGGAATAATGCAGGATCTTCATCAGCTTTGTAGTCCTGTAACATAAAACACCCTTATAGTAAGAAAACTCCACCAGATTCAATATCCCACTGCCCTCGACTGCCAAAGTGATTCCCTGAGTGCTGTGGAGCAGGATGGGTGGAGCACAGCTGCCAGGCTGACTCTGGCTCATCACACTGCTCACTCCCTGTGTCCCCTGTGGTGCTCTCGACCTGCTTGCACCACGACAGCTCTCCAGGGCTGCTCTAGGCCAGAGCTGCCCTGTGCTGTGCACATTGTGCCATCAGCATTGTCCCACCGGGTCTGTGACCTCTGAGGGGAGGAGAAAGCAAGGATTCAGAAATGAGGTTTATACAGTGTATGCAAAACATCCACCCAAGATTACCACTACACCCATGCAACTCAGGAGAACTGTAACAATTTAAGTTGCTTCAAAGCAGAACAAATGCTTGGTGGGTGCTACAGAAAAGGCCAAGAAAGTCTAGCAGAGTTTAAGGTCTCATTTTTAAATATAGTTTCAACGAGGAGGACAAGACCTGCAGATCATGGAAGGAAAGAAACACCTCCAAGAGAAGCAGCTCCTGGATGCTGAAGACTATGTGGACCACACCAGTTTTCAGCTCTAGATTCTTCCATCAGCACAGAGGAACAAAGGCTACTTCCAGACTGAAATTCCAAATCCACAGAGCAAGGCTACACAAGGTAGCTGTTAATGCTTTCACAACCATTCTGACATTTACAATCACCTTTTGCAAGCAGACAGAACTGGAAAATCCAGGAGGTCCTCTCAGAGGAATCCAACTTCACTTACAGAAAATCAGCTGTTACACTTTCTTCTCCCCATTTTTCTCTCACTCTTCCAGTTCTTTTAACATACCTACTTACAATGTGTATTGAAACAGGCTGAAGAAAACTTTTAATAGATTTTTCCAGCCATGCTGTAATTAATATATCTAGAAAGCATTACTAGCTATTCAAACTTCCATATGGAGCGTTCAAACATATACAATTAAAATTTAGGAACTGAAACAAATATTTCCTAGAAGAAGCCAAGTGAGTCAAGACATTCCAATCACATTGCTAACCAATGTTTTATGAACTTCCACAAACCAGGAGCTCCCTCTAGTTCTCCCTCTTAACTGAAACGACGTGTTTTATTTGAAGAGCCCACATTTGAGCCAGCCAGCATCAGCAGGGGCTGCCAGTGCTCCCCAACCCTTCACCTGCCCCAGGGCACGGCCCGAGGAACCGGCACAGCAACACTGAAATTCAGCAACCTTAAACATTTAAAGCCCACTCGAATTATTGTAATTGCAGAAAGACTAACAGACATATTTGTCACCTGAATTTCAGTAAAACCCACTGAGTTATGATTTCACTGCAGTAAAGCACACGTCCTTTTCACAGACATCAAAAAGAGCAGATACACAGCAGATATCCAGCCCTGCCTCAGCTCCTGCTGCAGTGAGCACAGCACTGAGCCAGAGTCACTGGCTGTGTCCAAGACTGGCTCCTCTGAGAGCCCAGCCGGGAGCCAGGGAGCCACACAGCTCACAGGACTTGACACCAGCTGCAGACTTCTCATCTCATGAGTTACTTCCAAATACTGTGGGAGAGGACAGCTGCAACCCACTGGAATCCTCAGGTTCAGCGTGTCCTGGAGGCTCAACGTGATACACTTTTTTTTTTAACAATCCTTGGGTGGAAAAAGAGGCATTTTCTTTACACATAAATCACCTGTAGGAAATCTATGCAAATATTAGAGCAGAGTGTTTTTATGGAAATATATTGAATGTTTTAAATTACTGATCATGATTGCCTTTTAAAAATTTCACTCAACCACTGGATGGAAGACATGGAAAAGGATCAAGCCGTAGTAATGGATAAACAATTTTGCTCTAGATAACTAATTGCTGGTACAACTATTGCTGCTGCTTTGGGGCAGTGATGTGCTAAACAGAAATACAAGAATCCACATCTTAGTGCCAGTTTTGTAAATAAAAACAGGTACTGCATTGAGATAACCCTGAATTTATTTTCACTGTGTGGATACCCTACAAAGGCAGAGCTTACACTACAGTGGTGTGGGGCATGTGGCATTTAAACTCACCTACATGTGCAACCTTGATCTGCCTGGTTGATGTTGTGGGATGATTTGTCTGGATACTCCAGGGACACCCAAGCCCACACGATGCTGTTACCTGCCATCCTACCTCCCACTGCACAGGGACACTGGTAAAAAGCAACTGTGCTCTTGCATTTGGGACCCACATATAAATAACCAGAGCTGGAAACACTGGGGAACAAAATGTTATCTAGGAATAAAATGTAGGAGTGAAAACAAAAGTTCAAAGAAATTACATGAGTCATGGTAAAGTTTTCTATGCTAGAGAGAGAAGCTTTGAATCAAGACCTTTCAGAATTCAGTTAACCCAAATCCTGTTAAGGACAGACAAAACCCTGTATAGACTAAAGCCTAGATGGACAGGAGAGCATTGTAGGAACTCTTCTCCACACACAAACCCTACCAGCACGCAGGGAAGAAGACTGGACTAGAGCCAAAGTACAAATAAACAACAGTTCTTTGCAGAGTTTAAGGAAAATATCTGTGCAGCAAGAGCTTAACTCCTGACAACAGCAAGTCCTTCTTAGGAAGAAAAGCAGGCAGCTGCTGGAGCAAATATTACAGCTCAAACCCCCAAAGCCCTCTGGAAAGCCAGACAGGCAAACATCAGCATGCAGCAGCATAACAAGATAGAGGAGCTAAAACTATTTCAAAGAAATACACAAATATAATTTCACAGGCAGTTTCTGCTCAAATTCTCAACATAACATGCATGAATGCAACAACCTACTGAAAAGAATTATTTAGAGAGATCATAAACTATATACAATAAACATTACAACAAACCCAGAACCTGGGTACTTCTTTACAATTCTCATTCTCAGTTTTTAGACCTGCTCAGAGTGGTAACAGTACTCCTGAGAGTTCACAGTTCACTATCAAGAAGTATAAAAACTGAAAACATATGTACAGGACAGAATGATTTTAAGAAAACTTTTTGAACCTAACATAAAAGTTATACAAGTCCGGTGCCTGATCTGCAAATCTATGAAAAGCACTTCCTGAACACACAGTGGCATCACACTAACTAGGCAGGTGGACACAAATTCTGGCTTTTCAGTTCAATATTGTATTAATGTTTTAAATGTGAGAACATACTTACTACTGGTGTTACTGAGCAGAAAACTCACACAAGGTCCCTGTGGAACGAAACAACTACCAGCACTTCACCTCAACGTGATCCACAGCTCTGTGAGTGCTCATTCACAGCACAACAGAAGTTCAAAATCAGGTTTATCCAAGTATGTCATATTTCCAAGTCAGATTCCCACATCTCATAACTGAAACAGTCACCAGCACTAGTGTGCACTTCACTGACGTGCAGCCGTGTGCTTTGGGTAGGCTTGGCTAAATGGCTTTTAATCAAAAATGTCCTGTAGTCATTCCCATCTCCTGAAGAGTCCTGCAGCTACAGCACAGCTATCAGGGGAAACCATTCTCTGAAATCACCTTTGAAAGAATGCCAAGGTTCAAACAAGAAATGAAACCAGCCTGCATCACGGATGCACGCGGCGTGCCGCGCTCGGAACGAGAAGTTAAAGGTCTCCAGAAAGGAGGCTGGAAGACACAGAGATTTATAAACACCCAGGACAGGATGAAAAAGCCTTACTTAGGCATAGAAAACAAAGAGGAGAGGAAAACACTAGTAAGCTAAAACTACATCCGATTTATACAGAGATAGGCTGTTCCACGGGATGTGTCATCATATAATGACTCAAAAGTTTCAGGACAAATAACATGTAGTTTTTAGGTGCCTATCACATGATAAATTAAGTCTGAAATGGAAGAGATCCACCCATCAAACTCTTTAACTCAAGAATCTTTTAACACTTCCTTACAGACTACAGAAGAGCATTTCCAGTATATTTCCTCAAACTGTAGAACAAGGGATAGATAGCACACAGAAATCTGAACTCTTAAGGCATGTGTAAAATAATCTAATTAGAGCACAAAATTGTAGTTCTACAACTTTCTTTCAAGTAATAAATACAATGAAGATCCACTGTGACCTAGAACAAGACTTTTAATTTCTTCGTTGTACAAAAATAGCTACAAATCTGATTTCAATTTGTTTTCACTACACTCTCCTTTCCTACAAATTGTTTCCAAAACCACAGCCTCTTCTGATGTTAATTGAGGGTTCACTTTTGCTTACTCTTTAAAAAGTCTTCCTCTCCTGGGAAGTAATTTTTATATACAAATCACATAAAGTGACACGGACTGGATGCTGGAGATGATTAAGAATGGGCAGGGTTAAATTTTTATCTAAAGAAAGTCACAGATGTCAGCCAAATTATTTTTATACATACTTTAATGAGCATGAGTTAGCATATGCATGCCATTAGTAGCTTAAAGAAATTTACTATTTTTATATTTATGCCAATTGTGGCTCTGAAACTAAAGTAACTGCTACACTGCAGCAGGGTGGACAAGTTAATTCACTGAACAAAAAGATAAATCTTGAATGTACGAAAACTTTTATCAAAATTGCTAAATCTTAAACGTAGCTCCATTCTTTCAGTCCTGCTGTTACCCAAGGTCGTACATTTGAGCTGCTTTCCCAGGCAAACAATGTCTGAGAAGATAAATGTACAAATAAAACTTTCCTTTAGCAACAATGACTGTTGCTTTTCCCTGAAAAAATGGAGCAGACCAAAAGACCCAACCAGCCACTTAGAATGGTAATTCCCAAATAAGCATCATAACAAAAAAAACCCCCAAACCATACAAAGCACATGATTTCAGATATTACCCCACAGAGTAAACTGGTGATTGCTCAAATATCACTGAACAGAGATAAACAAACAGCAGGAAAAGAACCTCTAGACAAATAGAACACAGGGAAAACAGGTGATGGTTTCATAGGGGACATTTACTTTCCAAGACCAGCAGCCTTCTCTGAAGGCACAAAGCCAGCATGTCAATCAGGGCAATTTTGTTACTATAATGTAGCTGAACTTAAAAAAAAAAAAAAAAAATCAAGTTCCGTGATCTAAAATTGATAAAAATATATCAGCATAAATGGAAAGTCTCTCTCCTGGAGTCCTGAGAAGATAAAGGCTGGAAAATGCAGATTTTCATAACAGAAGAGATTCCAAGTGTAGGAGAATTGTAGAAGTGTAGAGAATTCCTGCTGTCTAATCCCAGAAGGGGCAAACAGGTGAATGGGAGGGGTGTGAGTCTGCAGGTAACTCAGAGTTACCAGAGTCTGCTAAGAGTCTGAGCACAAAGCCAGGCTTTGGTTATGAAATCAGGACTTTGCAAAACTGAGTTTCTGGAGATGAAATGGAAATGAAAATTTGAATCAGGTGGTGCAAATTAATCCCAAGTATTCCTGAACAAGGATGGGCTACACTGTGAGTTTGAATCTGAAAATACCTGCTCAAAATATTTGCTAAAAGTGGAAATGGTGTTACAAGTTAACAAAAAGGAAATGGAATGTAGTAACATCAGAAGAGACTTAAGACTTTGGATGAGACTGCTCTGCACTCATAGTTTTGATATTCTGTAGGTCAAATACACAAGACCAAAAAGAAGATAATGTACTAAAAATACTTCTAAGGCCCTCCTGCAAAGGAGTTCTCTCCCCAGAATGTAGGTTATCCTAGTATTTATTTTCAGAAAATAACAGTGAAGCAGTATAAAGAACATCTGCTTGCACAAACTCAAGACAATCAAATTTATTGTGGAAACAGTCTCCATATTAGTGCCTACCGTTCCCCTACTGTCCAAAAATTATTACACATGGAACAGTCCAGCTGTTACAATTAAACAAACCAGACAACAGCCCCAACAGATCCAGATGTGCTGAAAGTATCAGCACTAAAACCAAGAAAGTAAGGGAGGCAGGTAAATGAGTGATTCTGTTTAAGATACTTTTCACGTCTCTGTTGTGTGAAATTCACACACTTCAGCTTATTCACAATCAACACAAACCACCAGTGCAATCAGCTGCAGGCTGCATCTATATCCCAGTAGCAAAGCTTTTACTTACTCCTGGTTCTACTTGAGTTCTATCTGCAATATCAATATGGACAACTTCAACACTCCTCCATGTGTTGGGATCTAAATTGTGCACCTGCAAAAAGAGAAAAAGGAATGATTCCTGGCATGTTACACAGTGGTGCACCTTGTGCAGTACATATGTGTGCCATGGAGTTTTTCAGAATTACATAAAGGTAGCATTCTCCAAAACTACCCTTTTTTCCTCTGCCTTTCTCAAAGGGAATGATTTCCACAGCTACAGTTTAATTCACTCACTAACCAAGTTTAAACCAGTACAAAGCCTTCACTTTTTGTGCATTCAGGAAACCTGGATTTAAAATTAAGCTGTATTCATCTGCCACATTTGTTAGCACTAATGAAATCAAGCTCTAATTAGAGCCATTACCCACTCCATAATCTGCATGAGCTTTCTGAGCTAGAAAGAAGCCGTACAAGTTCCAAGTGCAAATATGCAGGTTTTGATAACCTGACTGATCTCACAGGCTCCCTGAATCATAGGGCTGCCTTGAATGTGGACCAGGTGAAGTGTGTGTGGTCTGAGCGTGTGTAAAGGTCTCAGGATGAAATCAGCTCCTCACCTGTAGTCTGTCCAACACACCTAAACTTAGTTACAGGAAGCAGAGCTGCCCAAGGAACGCTGCCCTTCTGTGCAGCACATCCAGTGCTACAGTTCATCCAAGCACTGGAAACAGACTGGCAACTCTGTGGACTGTTTATAAATGTTTGTCACTACAGATCAAAATTATCCTGAAGTGACCTGTGAACCAAATCAACTGTCTGGGGAGGAAAATGAGAACATTGCCAGCTGGGACGATTTACAGAGGCAGCTTCAATATGTAACTACAGACTGTACACAGATCAGCTCCAATGGTCTTGTGAAACCTGTTGTAAAACTTGTTCTCAAATAAACTTGTCAGACTAACTATCACTAGCATGTTTAAGGTAAAAGAACATGGAGTAAAAAGAGAACTTAGTGAAAAGTTATTGAAATAATTGTGTGAGAATCAAGCATCTGCATTGACCTCAACTTAAAAACCAAAAACCTTCTCTTGTCCTTGGATCTCCTTAGGTGAGACAGCTTGACCACCTTGCAAGGACTTCAATAATGCTTTTCTTGCTTTACTTACTGATCAGGCATTGACTTTATGCAGTAATTATACCATTACCAGGTATAGGATACTTTATCTTTACTAACTGTACAATTGCACTAAGGCCTAGTATCCAAACCTCAACTCACATTCTCTGTTGTCCCCAAATCTGGTTTATGCCAGGTCTCAATTTTTATGAAGAAGTCATCTTTCATGTATTCATTCTGTAAGAATTAAAAGCAAAAAGCATGAGTCTGATTACACCTCTATGCCTAAAGTTTAGAGAAATGGTATCTACATACAAGTAACTACTAAGCCTTGATTAGCACACCAACCTATTTAATTTACCAGAGAAACAGCCCCTTTACCTACACACAGAAATAGGTACATGATAATCTTAAGCTGGGGCAGTAAGTATGTTTGAGAATTTCAGCTCCAGCTGTGCACACCAACAGAAATAACTCTGCCATTTGCTGTCCTGCTTCCTCAACCCTGAAGTTCTTTACCTCTGGGTTCAAGTCATTTCCAAATTACTAATACTGCAGTTAGATGTTACTGCACAGCACAATAATCATCATAAAGCTCCAGCTATTACTAAACTATACATCTAAAGGCTATCACAGAACCCTGCTGATTCCAGAAGTCAGAAAGCACAGACCTGTGTGCACAGGTATCATGAGCCAAGCTCAAGAGTTCAAACTCACTTGTTACTCCTTGTGTTGCATCTGCCTGGTAACAATCTAAACCACATTTGCAGGTGAGCAGATAAAGCAGTTTAACATTTAACTTATAAGTGTCCTTAAACAGGCCACTAAAACATATACACAGGGCATTAAAGTCTTAATGATGTCCCTTCCATGCATCTTAAAAAAGCAAACCCAAACCCTGAGCTATGCTGATCCATTTAAATTCCCAGTTACCACATATTAACTGAGGCAGGAATTCACTTTACAGCAGTGGCATTTCAGACAGGTAGGGACTGATTCCATTTCATTGTTCTTCTTGCAATCAAGAGGGTAAAAGCCTCTAATTTGGTGTGGGGTTTTTCCCCCCCCTTTTTAGCATTATGTCTTACCAGGTCAGATACTATGCAGCTGTAATGGTAAGTAAAGGCATAAAAGAAGGTGACAAAAATTAAATAATTTCTCTTACAAATTACAGTTTTTTCTAATTATAGCCATATACAGACAAATAAAGTAACAAGGAGCTCTATGCCAGGAACCCTAGCAAGGCACATATGACAGGCTGGGGCCAGACAACTGTAGTGGTAACAGCAGACAAAATATTATCTCAAAAAAACCCAACATGGGACTGGTAGGAATTCAAATACTCACTGTCACAACTGGTCGTTGGAAACCCGTGCAAGGAAAAGGAAAAGGAAACAAAGAGTCATATTAGATACGATTGTTTCTGAAAGGTCTCACATATAACTGCTCTGCAGTACAACAGTCAGTCTGAACAGCAGCTGTAGGCATCACAGCAGAGCTCAGCAGACTTTGATTTGATGGCCTTAACCTTGGGAGTTCCTTACAGGACACTTCAAACTATTCAACAGAAACACACACAAACTACTCCCAGCCTAACTACTCTTAGGAATTACAGTTACTACATTAAAACCCAGCAGTCAGCTCTAACAGACTATGAAAATATAGTGATTCTCACACAGGCTCTGTCCTAGCCCTGAAGGGAATCCCCTCCTCACCCTCATCCCAGGACACTGGATGCCAGGTCTCCGCAGGCCCCTGGACCCGAGCAGCCCCAGGAGCAGCTCTCCTTTCCACAGGAGACCCCCCCACATGCCACAGGAACATCTGAAATGCACTTTCCTCTCGATGGCCCCGCTCTTCTAAACCATTTCAGCCCATCCCTTCACCGAACACTGACAGCAAAACACACAAGGGGAGACCTACTTGTTCTGCAGTAGGGATACGCATTCCAGGCTTTCTCGTGGAACACCAGGGAGCCTTCTGGAGCAATCATCCTTACAAAGCCAGGGACTTTACTGGAAAAAACAAACAAGGACAACATTTTAAAAACTCTGCCAGCTGAAATTCCTCAGTGGTTTCTTCCACTCCAAAAAGAAAGGCACATTCTACCCAAGCATTTGAAAGGTTATGATGCACGTGTAGTGAAATACACAGGAACTCCAAAACCCTTCCTGATCACAACATAATAAAGGAAAAAATGGGTAAGGTAATAATAAAGTAAACAAGCGTGAGCTATGTGATTCTGATGAAAGGTGTACTGTCTTTCCTCTTCCAGAGCAGCAAAGACACCTGCTGAGGGAGAGCACTGGGCAGAGCCCTCCCCTCCAGCTCCTGACCTAGAGCCCTGCAGGGTCTGCAGCTGTGCCTGAAGAGGAGACCTGGAGCTCTCCAAGAGCAACTGAATTACCACTCCTGACAATAACTGCCCTCTCTAGCCCAAGAGAGCTCTCCTGAGAGGGACCAAGAATTGGACATGAGGGAAAAAAGTAACAAAATCTGATACAAGAGAAATTTGGTGTTACCCAGGAGAACGCTCAAGGCTGGTGTCCTTAAAGGAGGCAACTTTAAACAAACTCTGGGTACACGTGTGTGTAAGGGACAGACAGAGATCAACCTAGGTAAGTGTTCCAGCCTCAGTTTTTCTCCAAGGATGGTGAATAAGTTCCTGGCCTTTTTATTTTAGATTCAAGGAAAAAAAAACAGCTGATAATTAAGGCAGGAACCTCATGTCCCACTCATCTTCAACTCCTCTCTGTCTAGAGCAAGCAAACACAATTCCTTTAGCTGTCCCATACAAGTAATTCTCCATCACATATATTTAAAATCCACTGTATTTCACGTTTTCCTACTAACCAGAGCATTAATGCACAATTCAGCAAATTACAGAGTGGCAGAATAACACAAGCAAGTGTCCTAGAATGGCAAACAATGGAAGGCTGCCCTCACAACAAACTGACTACAATGTGCATCAATGTTTTCCTCACCTCTTTAAATGGTAGATCTTGTGAGTATATTGTCCCTTCTCACCATCCTCTTCATAAGGCTCGTTTTTTAAGACTTGAATGCCTTCTCCACCTCCTGTTTCATTTTTGCTAGCTTCTGCCACAGAATAAAGTTGCCCAACTTGATACTGAAAAGGGAAGAGAATTCAAATGTCAGCACTGAAGTTGGCCAAAACTTTTAATAGATAAAACAATTTAGCTGTTTCCAGTAAAAATGCAGTAGTACAAACAAAATTATCAGGAAAGTAAAATACACCATATAAAAGACATTTAGTAAACTCTGACAACCTTCTGGCAACACATATCTGCAGCTCACAAGCACCAAGTTTATACCTAGGTTGCTTCATAACAACCCAATACTTCGGCACACACCCAAGTTGTTATGTTTCATTTTCCCCATCCTAAGAACAAAGTGTATTTGTTGTGCTTCATTGCATCAAAGAAATATACATTTTGAGTTTACAGATTTTGAAGTGACTGATTTCCCGCTCTAAGCCTCCCCAGTTCATACTTTTAACCAACTAGATGCTGCCCTCCCAGGACCCAGGAAATGCACACTGCAGGACAAGTGTAGGAGTGTGTTCAGCCCCCCTGTTCATGCCTCTCCTTTAAATGCACCTCAGTGCCATTTGAATTGCTGGCTTCACATGGGAGAGGACAATTCCGACTTTTGGCTTTAGGAAAAGGCTTTGAGTCCCTCAGTGCCTGATCAGCAGGAAAGTGCTGCCACAGGGCACAGTGGCACAGGTGGCAGTGGAGGGCTCAGAACCAGCTCAAGCCTCTGTGCTGCATTTGCCTCCCTGTAAATTCCCTGATGGGAAGGAACAGGGCTCATGCCTGTGTCACTCCCCTCTGGCAGGGACAGCACAGGGGACATTTGGACCCCACACAGCCTCCCCCCCCCCCCCCCCCCCCCCCCCGAGCCCAAACAAAGCAGGGAGCACCAGGACATACCTCTTGCACTGAGCAAGGTAAAACCACTCGGCTGGAAAAGAGCAAATTCAACAAAATGAATCGTTAGGCTTCATCTGAGATAATAGACATGAATTGTAACACAGGTATTCAAGAAAGCGTCAAAAGGAACTAATTCAAGTTTTCTCTTTAGAAATGCTCTGTTGACAGGGAGGCTTTGGGTATAATGCAATAAACCCAAGTGAAGTTCAATGCCAAACACGGTACAAAAAGAAAAACAATGGGTGGAGGATGTTAGAAACTGCAGAAAAGAGCCAGGAAATTTCGGATCTACTTCCAGTTCTGCCACAACTTTGTGTCGTGCTAAATTTGTTTAAGCTTTTGAACCTTTACTACCACTGAGGCTACAGTTACTGAAGTAATCTAAAGCCAAAGGGTGGGACGGAGGAGGAAACCAGCTGGTGGTTTGCTGGCAGAAGCCCCCACGAGAAAGACCTCCCCAGCGGCGTGGAGCTCCCGGCGCCGGCAGCTCAGGGTTGCTGCGAGCAGGGAAGGGCCCTGGCCCCGCTCCAGGACGGTCGCCGCTGCCACCGAATCGCTTTCTAAGAAAAACGGGGAGAAATCCCGCGGGACGACGCGCTCGCCGCGGCACCGCCGCCTGGGCACGGCGTGGCCTGAGGGACGGAGGTCCAGGAGACCCCGGAGCGGGGCCGCGGCTCCCGCTCCGCGCAGGGGCAGCCCGGGCCGCGTGCCCGGGTGCGGACCGGCCGGAGCGGGGCCGTGGCGGCGGCCCCGGCGCACGGGCGGGCGGGCGGAGCGGCTCCGCGGCCCGGGGAGAGCGGCGCGGGCGGGGGAGGCCGGGCGGGGCGGTGGCGGTGAAGGAGCACCCCCGGTGTCCCTCAGTGTCCCCCGGAGCCCCCGCGCTCCCCCCGCCGCCCCCACTCACAACTCCTTGATCAGCACCATCTTCCCGTCGCTCCGCGCACGCGCCGCTCTCGGGCCAGGCCCCGCCCCGGCCCGCGCGGCCAATCGCGCCCGCGCCTCGCCCTCGGGGCGCGCGCGTGCGCCGGCCGCCGCCAATCCGAGGGCGCGCAGCTCCCGCGAGCGCACACCTCACCCGTAAGCGGCCAATCAGAACGCGCCGCCGGATCGGCCCCGCCCACGCCCCGCGCGCCCTCGTCGGCCGGCGAGGTGACGTCACGGGCCGGCGCCGCGCGGGGCGGGGCGGGTGCGGCCCAGGGACAGCCCCGCCCCAACGGCGGCGGCTGCGCCGTTTGCCCGCCCGGCCGCGGGGAGGCACAACGGGAAGTGTCGGCGCCCTTCAGGCGCGCGGCGGCCTGTCCTGAGTCCCGCTGTCCCGCAGTGCCCGGCCCCGCTCTCACACCGAGCCCCGGTCTCGGCGGGGGCGCCGCCAGCACCAGCCCCTGCCGGGCGGAGGGAGCTGGAATCCCCTGAGTCTGTCGAGCAAAATCCTTCTCCTGCGGGTCGCTGCTGCTTCCGCACTGCCCTCGCTGGACATACGAACTGAACCGCACCGCGGCCCTGCAGCCGCGGTGCCTCCGCCAGGGAAAGGCGCGTTCCCGGCTCCATCCGAGGCTGTTACCGCGGCCAATGCCGCCCTCTTGTGAGACCGGCTCTTTATCCTCCATCGCAGTCACAAGTCAGTAGCGAGGACGCCAGGAATTAATAAGGTCTGGCACCCACAGGAGGAGGAGCAAGGCTTGGCCGTGCTGGGGCTCAGTCCCACCTGCTCCCGCTGGTCCCACAGGTAACGCTTGACCATCAGCTGTCATTAAAAAACAAAAAGGAGCCTGCAAGCGTGAGAGCTCAGAGGCATTGAAAGAAGAGTGAACTCAGCCTCGAAAGCAGAACATTCCGTGGAGCCCCTCCAGGCTCTGAGGAGGCTGGAACACTGGCTCCTGGAACACTCCTCAAAGAGCAAAATTCCCGTGGTAGCTCAGGGGTACTGGGCAGTGACACCGGGCAGTGCAGGACTCTGTGTGGCAGGGACAAGTTCTACCGGGGCTCCAGGCTCTGGAGCAGAGGGGTAGGACCACCCCTCTGTGTTCTGTGTGTTGTATTTGGCTTTATCCTGGTTTCCATAGTGACTGAAGTTTATCCTGTGGCAAAATGTCGTCCTAAGAACAAGGCAGCCAGGTACACAATACTTCCATTTTGGGGTTCTCAAAAATCACAATTCAGGTAGAACTACAGGATTTACTTAACATATTCTAAATATATTGATTTGCTTTCTGGTTTCTGAGCTTTGGTTTTCATTTTTTATCTCTGATACTTTCCACAGCTATGCAGAGAGAACACATCTGCTTTCCTCTGTTTGAAATGCTCACACAAATGTAAAACCAGGTAAACTGGAAAGAAAAAACAACCCCACAACACTTCCAGGCCTGTCAAGGGGAGGGTGGAACTTTGTTGTTGGGTGCTGCGGAAGGGAAACGGAAACAGGCCTGGATGTGGGACCTCACAGCATTCCCACCTGGGAGTTCTGGTGAATAGTGCTGCCCCAGGGCTGGCAAGAGAAAGGTGTAACTTCAAAGGCACATTTGTGGTCAACTCTTGGCCCATAAGCAGCTCAGCCACACATTTTTCATTTCTGGGTGGCTGCTGCATTTTAATTCTCCTGTGGTACCTGCTCGTGCCCAGCACTGGCCAGGGCAGGCCTTTGCCTCCTGGTGAGCTGCAGCTTCCTGTCCAAGCCTCGGCCTCAGCACCACACTTGTGTTCCTATGGCACATCCTCTTCCCCAGAGCTGACTCATGACCCTTCCTGTGCCACTCCTGGCCCCTCTTTCCCTGGAAAAGGCATCATCCCCCACCTTGCCTTTGCCAGGATCCAAACTAGCCCATTAATGGAGAGCAGAAATCCACAGGTAAGAAAAGTCCATGTTGCCCCCCCCCCCAGATAAATGGCTCTACGGAAACCCCTCAGTAGCCCTGCCTATGGACACACACTTCCAGACTTGGGGTGGCTGGCTCTGGCTGAGAGGGCCAGCGGTGGCCAGGGCTGTGCTGGGGCCCCGGGGGGTTGGGCTGTGAGCCTCTACTTGCCTAAGTTCTCAAGCATTCATGATTTGCCTTTATTTGGCTTTTCAAAACACTGGCAGCATGCAGCCCATGCTGCTGCTTCTTCCCCATATGGATAAGGTTTGTCTGGTGTGTGCTCCGCCAGCTGCAGCGTGTGCTCTCTGCATCCTGCCACACACGGCACCGTCCCCAAGCAGCCACTGACCCCGGGCCCTGCACAGACAAACCACTTCAGACCAGCCCCTGCGGCTCCACTCGTGGAGGGGTTGCTTCCTCAGGAGCTGCTCCTCCTGGCAGAGCTCCAGCCCAGGCTCCCTCGGCAGCACAACCAGCGCTGCCAGTGGCTCCTGGCTGCTGTCAAGAGGCTGAGCCTCCTGTGGCCCCAGTGCAGGTTTGCATGTTTAGTTTCATCTGTCCCCAAACACTTCCCCTAAGCACAAGGGCACCTTTCACATGGGGGCAGAAGGAAGATTTAACTCAGCAGGTTCCAGCTGGCATCGGTACAGGGAGAGTCTCTCATCCCTTCAGCACTGGGTTCTCCCACTGGAGGGCTAAAGCCAGCGACTCCTGGAGCTCCTCCCAGCCCTTTGCTTCCTTTTGCTCCTGCCTACAAGACAGAGACCAGCAAACAGTGATGCTCCCACCACCTGTTAGGAAAAGGAAAAGCAATTTCCAATGAGCACTGTTAACAGGAACACTACACTGCACAAAAAGGGGAGGAAGGTTGCAGAGGGAGCTGAGAGCTGCTGTGTCTGCCACACTCAGCACACAGAGCTGGGTGCTGGCAGAGAGCAGTGAGCCAGCAAACACTCTTCCCCAACACCCTCCTAGACCAAGAGATTGAGGCACTGAGAGAACTCATGCTTTAATAGACACTGAAATCACAAAGAAGGAAGGCCAAATGCCTTAGCAATTTCAATAAAAATATGAAAATCTTTTTACATGGTAAATTTCATAATATAAAAAGTTTAATGCTGTCTGGAAACAGAGTTTTAATTTACATAGAAAGTCCATAGAGGCCAAACATGGCTAACACTGCACACAGGGGGAGAGCAAGTGCTGAAGGGCTGCTGCTGGGAAGTCTCTGCTGACCGTCCTCTCTGGGTCACCATCTCCAGCGCTCTTCTGAAGGTTTTCTGCAGCCAAGGGGACGAGTGTCCACACACACGAGCAGCCCTTCTGGGCAGCCTGGCAATGCAATGAACCCAGAACTGCTCAAACCCATTATCACCATCCAGCTGAAACTACCAGTGTTTCCTAACAGATTCACAGACACCCCTGTGCCCCTGGATCTGTTCTTGCAACTTGGAAGAGATGTTCACGGAACGAGTTTGACCTAATGAAAGGAAATATGGCCTGGAGTGATATGCGTGGGTATAGCACCCCCTCAATGCTTTTTCCTTGTTTCAGTAAGGTAGGATTAAAGAGAAAGAAAATCAATACCAGGCCAGAGGTACAGGCTAACCAACAAAATCAAATTAAACCAGATTTTGATCTGAGAGATTGTTTACTGTTCCCATTTAGTTGGAGCTAAAGACAGTCAATAAAAAATCTGAAATCTCACACAGTAAAAAGTATGGGGCAAAACCAGAACACTCTATGGGGCCTTGGGGAATGGTTGCACGTGGCAGGTTTAATGTGAAAGTGGTTAATACCTAATTGTTATTGCTCACTGTATTATGCAGTGTTGTCACTTGTACCATGCACAAATACAACAACGACAAATGCATTAACTCCACAGAAGGAATTCTAATAGCAAACGGAGAATACGTGATTTTCATATCCTGAATTTCTCCACATACTGGGCAAGCCTGATAAAACTTTTTCCTCACGAAGGGGTTGTTTCTCATTCAGGGGGTGGAGGAGTGAGGCACAAGGTGTGTGCAGTGTCTCCCAGCCACGAGTAAGCATGCATTTCATGGCAAGCCAATGGAAGTGCCCTGTGCCAAGTCAATGGAGACCAATTTCCCAAAAGACTTGTTCTAGTGACACTCACCTTCCATATTTATACAACACCAAATTCCCAAATACTGAACTTTCTCTACATCTGAACCCTTCCCTGTTTCTAATGCTCCCCCCTTCTTAAAAACAACAACAGAAGAACCACTCCCCCCACGCCCCCCACCCCGATTTAGCTCTGTCTGAAAGCTTTAAGCCAGCATGAAACTTGCTGGAGTATGGAAATGGGTTGTACCAAAATGGCAGCATAGAATTTCTACAGGTTAAAAGATCCTTTAGTTATGGAAGTAAACTACAACACAGAGGCTTATTTCTGGCATGTTATGCAGCACTACAGGGAGTATTTGCTGTTGCTATAAACAAAAAGCTGCCCACTTCCATCCTGGGTGTTCCTGGGATGTCGTTTCAAAAGTTATGCTGGTTAGAAACAGAGCAGGTCACGTGAAGTCTCTCAGCAGTCCTGTGACCACAGCAAGTGGCACAATCAGCAGCATCACTGTCTCCACAAGGGGCAGACACTCTGCTGACTTATTTTGGCCCACTATTCTAATTTTTCCTGCCAAATGACACGAAGGTGATGTTTAGCACCAAACCATCACAGGAAGATGTCATGTACAGACAAATAACTTGCATTATATGAGTTGAACAGATTAACCCAACTGTTCTGCTACATTGCATATGAATAGGTGAGTAACTCACTACTCCTTCTGTCTCTGCACTGAAACTTTGGTGATCCCCCGTCCCTTGTTAGCTGGCTGTAAACAACCCAGCCCAACATCCTTCACCTTTAGTGCTTGTGTTCATTTCTTTCAACGACAAAAAGGAAAACATTCCTCCAAAACCAGCAGATTCCAGAACATTCTCACAGCAAGCATCTGATTACACCCTGTGAGCAAGCTGAGCCTAAGCAATTTCATGTTTCGGTAACAGAACTGAATCTCTGCCCTGCTATCACGCTTTTCCTCCAAGATCCCTAAGAAAATCACAAATTATCAGATCCACATTCTCAGCAAGAGCATCCAGCCACGCTAAGTGCAACAATTCTCTGCATCAGCAACACACCCCCTGGTACGTCCACAGAGCTGCCTGCACTCACTGTTCAGGTAGTCAGCTGCAAGACTGGAAGCTGACTTAAGATCCAGCTAAAACTCAGGGCCTAATGAATTCAGCCTCACAACACCTCTGTGAGGTAGGTAGGTAAGTATTACTATCCCCATTTAGATAGAAAGGGAAGACGAGGCACGGAGAGGTGAAGTGATTGGCCTTCAGTCACTCAGCCAATTCTGGGAGTGCAGAATAGACACCAAAAATCTTGGTGATCCAGTGCTCCGACTTCATAGCCCGTGGCCTGTGAATCCCTTGCGTGGATCTGAGCACACGTGGTGGGGTTGATGCTGCCGCACGCCCACGGCTTCAGTGCATGGAAACGATCACTGGGATCCCCATCACATCACTGCATTTGACACCCACTTAGAAGAAACACCTCCAACCTGATCCCTAACTCCTAAACCCCACCTAGCCTAGGAAAGCTGACTGTACACATCACCCTCGGGGTGCTCTTGGTCCCCTTTCCTCCACAGGGCAGAGGGCACTCAGGTTCTGCATCCGTCCCCTCCGCTTGCTGCCTCGTGTTTATGCTCCCACTGCACCGACAGCTGCTCACATTGGTACTGTACACCTGCCCCAAAGGAAACTTGTTTCCACACCTGCTCCAAAGGAAACCTGCTTCTGCAGCAGGGAAAAGGTTTGCAGACCTGCCTGCACTGAGCCATGGCAATGATTTAGCAGGATCAGTGAGAGATTTTTTTGGTCAGGTGATGTCTAAATCACACATACTGATGACACATTCCTGCCTGCCATGGAACTGTAAAATAATGTTCTCAGCTGCAGCATCTGTAATCCTTTTTTTGTGCTCAGTGAGCAGACAGAAGACATCAGTGCTGCCCAAATACCTGCCAGGATGAAAAGTTCACCTTCACAATGCAGCGTGCCAGAGAGACAGAGCACTCAATAAAACCAGAGCTTGTCTATCTGACACACTCACTACCTCACGCTCAGGCTCACCTGGCTCGTTAGGCCCAAACATTCCCTCTGAACAGACCAATCAGCAAAGTCTCACCTGAGGGGTTTCCCTCCAGAAAAGTTACCTGAGATGCAGATTTTAGAATGGGGCACCTCTGTCCTCTTGTCCTTTTTTCACCAGACTCTAAATGATGCAAGAGAACTGCCAGATCCTGCTGCTATGGAGTTTTCCTGCCAGCAGTTTTGACCAACCTGGCAGAGGTATCTAGAGGTGTGTGATCTTCTCCTCTGTTAGCCTTTGAAAGCAGTAAATGGCTCATCCTTCTCCAGGCAGAAACTTGTGCATATGTTCTTTCTGGCACACAGGAACGTTCTGCCTCCTCTCCCTTTCCTCTCCAACCCCTGATATGTATAATTTATAATATAAAAAGCCAGCTGTAAAACCTCCTGTTGGGTTAAAAAATACAAGGAGGTGGCTTAAAAGCCAGTATTTAATGAACAGACAACCAGATGCTTTGGACCCGTTGCTGCAAATACTGAACGCTACAAAGAACCTGTTATCAGGTGAGTCTGGCTGAGGTCCTGACAAGGGAAATGAAAACCCATGTGTGTGAGGCCGTGTGCCCCCACAATGACAGCCTGTCCCATCCCTGGGCACTGCCAGCTGGGGGCATGACCACGGCTGCTTGGGTATTGGTTCTGTTTTGGTAAAGGCAAGTGGGCAGAAGCAAATACTTTAACAAGACTGTAAGTCATCAGCTGGTACTCGGGACGTTTCAACATTTGGAGGAAGGAAAAAATCTTCCCGGTGACAAAAATTTATACCCGTTCCCCGCCGGCAGCCTCAGGGGCCGCACGGCTCCCGCGGTGCTGCCGGGCGGCAGGGAATGAGCTGATGTCACAGCATTTGTGGTTTCAGGGTGTCTGTGTCCATTTGGAGGGATCTTTTGTGGCGAAGCAGCAAGGTGTTGCTCAATAGATAGGTCCTTCAGTTCCAGCTTCTCTGCGCTTTCTTCTTTGCTGTGCCGTGGAGATAAATTGAGCAAGCTGAGGACATCTTTCTTAGAAGTCATTGTTCCAGGAGCTCCTCGGAGAATCTTTACTGGGCCAGTGGAGTGGTGGGGAGTGCTTTGCCAGAACATCTTTAAGTTGTGAATTGCTTGCACTTTTTCATCGATGGCAGCCAATTTTAATTTGTCTATGTCTGGGGCATCAGCTGGACTCGAGCGAGCGGAACCAGCTGAGGAGTAAGAAAGAGCAGGAGATGGAGTGCTGCCACCGGGAGACTGATGCCCTGAGCTCGGAGATATATTTCTGGGTGATTTAGAAATATGAGCACTGTAAGGAGAGCTGGGGTACTTGAGTTTAAAGGGAGGCTGCTCAGTTAGGGACCCCTGGGAATCACAACCTGGAGATGGCTGCCCACTGTACTGACCCGTGCCTTCTCTGTTTGACATCTCCGATGTCGTGGGGCTGTTATAGCCAGAGCTCACCTTCTGAAGGGATGAACTCCTTGTTGGAGGCTTTGGTTTAATTGCAAGAGGTGAAGACTGATTCCTCTGGCTGGAGCTGACGGGCCGGCTGAAGGCGCTGGTCTCCGAAGAGCGGAACGCGGACACGCCAGCCGGGGCGGGAGCCCCGTCATCCGAATTGCTGCTCTTGCTGATCTGGCTGCTGCTTCTCTGAAGACGTTCAACAGCAATGAGGTGACTCTGAGTTTCCTCCAGAATTTTTTGTGCCAACTCTTGTGGATCAAGCTTTGGATTACTGTCCTCCTGGGATTTGACAGTGCTGTCGGTTTCAGTGCTAGACTGGTCAGATTCCCCAGTATCAGAACTTGCAAGTTTCCCAACTTTTTGGAAAGGTGAATTTGGACTGGGGACAAGAGTCATTTTAACAGGAGAATTTGGAGTACTTATGCTCCCTTTGGAGTTGACAGACTCTTTAATGCCTCCAGTCTGACCAGTTTTGGGCTGTTTGTGATCAGGGGAAAATCCAGGGTTTATGTTTTCTTGGTAACTGCCCAAAGGCTCGTTGCTGATTATGGAGAAACCTTCATACTCTTCCTCATCTTTGCTGGCTGCAATGGTGGCTTGTGGTGATAGCTGGCTCTGAGCTGCAGACCTGTGTGGATAGATGTTCTTGGGCCTCTCATAATCCTGGCGACCTCTGTGTCCCACCCCATCCAGCATGCTCTCTGGCTTGGAAACAAAGCTCATGGAAGAGGCAATGGAGCTCAGGCTGTACACAGAAATGGCATCTGAGGCAATGCTGTCTGGACAGGTAGGAGAGAACGGAGGGTTTTGATAGTGGGGTACAGGGTTGGAAACAGACTGAGCAGAAGCCAATGACTCCAGTGATGAGGAACTGTCCAGGCTAAGGCGCTTGGGCAGCTCTGTAGAATCTAAAAAAGGAAAGAAAACAGTATGTACAAACATGCCCTTAGATACACGACAAAATCAAATAAAACTAGGCAACATTCTATCAGAATTAAGAGGAAATGCTACAAAACATGCCCTCATGCTCTGTGCTACCTCAGAACACCCAACTACTACTTAGGTAAGGAAAAAGAAGTGCACAGCCCAGGAAATGCCCAGGGAAGAACCTCTGTCCATTATCCTTGATGGAACTTATCAGTTCATTATCATTTTATTTCTCAAAACCAAGAGTGAGTTATACATCCTCCAGTTGCTGGACTCTGTCCCCAGCTTGGGCTCATACAAGTCTTTTCATAGAAAAATAATGTTTGCTCCAGCCACTCACTGGATGATGTTTGGCCTGTGTGACACGTGTGTGAAGTGTGACCTCTGCAAAGGTGTGAGTGTCAGATTTCACCAGAAGCCATTCTGATCAAATCATCAGAGGACACAGGAGCAAGAACTACTGTAAGCAGCTTTACCAAAAAGTGCCAGCAAGGATTGTAGAGCAAAGTGCATAGTCCTCCTGGTAGCTTGCTTCCCAGTTTTCAGAATCACCTCCTCTTGGCCAACTTCACAAAGGTCAAAACCTATGTAGTGGGACATAGAGCAGAAAATCACAACTCACATAAAGACCCTCTGTCTAAAGTAAGAGTGATCTCATTTAAAACATAGACAGAACAGAGAGGTATGAGACCCTGCAGCACCCTCAGAAGAATGACTACACCCCCCATGCAGTTTGTTGTGTGTATTTATTACTGTTTAGCACATCTTCTCCAGGTCTTGGAAGTTTTATGGCACTAGACAGGGAACACACACACTCATACATAAATCACCCCTGTCAATACTTCTTTAGTTGCAAATTATGTGGAGTTGTTGGGGAATGATATACCAAATACATCTCAGGGGACAGTGTCCCACATACCCAACCATTTACCATTAATTCCAGTTTTTTTCACAGAAATGGAGCTGAAGAGCACAGACTTTGGAATTTGGCAAATGCAGGCTTGCATTTAAATGTGAAGATAAATGTGAAGCTGTGAGTCTCATCACTGCTTCAAGCCCACAGGACACACCAGCAATGGGTTTAGAGGGACAACAGAAAGAAGTGTTTTCCTACCTAGAGCTGCCAGAAACTCATGACAGCCAGGCAGCCTCCAGAGCTGGACACTGATGGAGACCTGGATGGGTGCAGAGGAGAAATCTTGCTCCTTCTCGCCTGCCTGAAGTTGAACCAGGACTTGATGCAGCTGAAGAAAGCAATACAGACATTAGCCATTCCTTACGAGTCATATCATGTTTTTCTGACAGTCACAGCTAAGGCAATACCCTTTCCCTGGACACCCTTTCCCTGGACACCCAGTTCAGCTGCTGCTCCTGAACAGAGCAGTGAGATGGGAAGGTCTGGGCAGAGGGACAGTTCAGGGACAGGAACATTGGACACAGACTGGAACAGTAGCAAAGGCAGGGACAGACCAGGGGTGAGGGCTGGGGGGTGGCCAGTGGAAACTGAGCAAGAAGGAAGCACAGCAGGAACATCTGTGAAGTGAAAGAAAAGGAAAGAGATACTCTGGGGCTGCTCATAGAATATACTAAAGCCCATTCCATGACTGAGCCATACTCCTTATGCAAATCCCAAGAAACTCATTAATTGGGCAGAACAAGTCATATGAAACTATGGAAGACTTTCCTAATACCTCCATGACCTCCAGGAAAGAAGTTTCTCAACTGTGCCCAAGGGACATGGAGTAGCAAGCTTGAGAGAAAATGTGTTTATGAAGATCTGACACAAATTAAGATGCCAGGATCCCATGTAATTCACCAACACAGTCAGGGCAGCAAGGATGGAAAGCCATTAATCAGGGATCAGCTAACCTCAGGACCACCCATCTCTGACAACCCACAAAAGCTTACACAGGCCTTTTTCCACAGTAGCTCTATGGAGCAAATCTCAGGCCTGGGAGTGGGTGCAGACACTTTGCAGCACAGGGAATGGGTCTGCAGTGACCCTGGCATTTCACCCTGAACCGCAGTGTCACCCCCGTGCACATCATACTCACCATTCCCACCACATTTTTAACAGCCTTCGGGCAGCAGGTAACAAGAAAGGAAAAGAGGAGAAAAGAAAGAACATGGGTTACACTGTGCTACAAAGTGGCTGTGCTGGGGAACCCTGCAGGGACACCTCCATGTGCAAACTAGCACCTTGCCTACAAGACGCTCTATCCAGAGAAAGAAGGGAGCAAAGGGAATGGCCTGAACTGTGAGTTCAACAGCGTGGGAATAGGCAGCTGGAATCTGGGAGTGCCCAGCTCATGACAGCTCAGACACTTAGCAGGCAGACACTCAGGCCAACCCACACTCTGGCAGGAGGCTGAACATAAAACAGTCCTTCTCTTGTTTCCTCTGGGATACAGTACTGGCGTTCAGTGCAGTCAGCAATCCCTAACTTTTCCTTGCACATGCAGTAGAACTAAAGTTCTCTCTTCTGTGGCTCCTGCCTTCTCTTTTGCACTCAAAACAAGTGTTCTCTGTCCAGTGCAGCAGCTCAGGCTCCCTCCTTGCTGCTTCTCCAACACCAAGAGCACCTGCTCCCCTGTGATGCCGGTCACCCACCAGGGAAAAACAGCGAGCAGCACCCGCTGACTGAACTGTCCCACGTCCTGCTTCTGTCTAGAACAAAGCCTGCTCTCCTCTGGGACAGGCAGAGCCCCAGGCTGCTCACTTCATGAACTGTGGAGAGGCAGGAGGGGAAAAAGCAATAACCACAAAGGGTGGGAGAGCTGAGCTCAAAACCCTGGCGTGTAACGGGATAGACTCTTGCGCAAAAGGGAATTCTGCCGGGGGTTTGGGCTATGGAACAACATTTGCAAACCCAGTGCAATATGCCTGCCAGTATTTACTGTGTGGGGCAGCAAGGAAAGGATGTGTGTGTCTTTTGTTAGTCATTTACAGCCAGCTGAATGTTTGTCCTTGGGTGATTTCATTATCTGAGGCAGGGCCACAGTCAGGAAGTCACCTCATGAGCGCTGTAAGACATTCTGAGCCACGAGGATGCTGTCCTCTCCTCCTCACACCCCCTGGACCCAGGTCCTTTGGGTGGCGATGAGGGAATTAACCCTGTGGTTAACCACATACATCCTGGGAACCGATGAGAGCCCAGGAAAGAGGCAAAACACCATCAAGGACAGGCCACTGGAAATATCTCATGCGCTGCTGCAGATCCTAACAGGATCCTAACAGGAACTCCCTCCTTGGAGCAGACTCATTCTAGTGGGCTCCAGAGCTGCTCAGTGGGAAACAGCAAAGCTGAGGCTCGTCTTGTATTTTGTGGAGACTTCATGTGACTGAAGGGCAGCCCCAGACACCAAACAGAGCCAATCCCAGCTCCCCACCACAGTACTGCCTTGGAATGCTTCTGCACGGGGAAAGGGGAAAGACAGTGAGCTATAGGCCCATTCCCTGTGTGTGCGTGTCCATGTACTAACGCAGGTAAATGATGAAGAGAAACTTTGTTACAAGAGCACTCAGGACAGTAAGAACCATGGAACGGAAAGCAGCCGGGCGGGTGGCACAGAGAAAGGTCAGGTTGGGCTAGGCATGCTCCAGAGACTGGGGAGAGGGAGGAGTGTGAAGGAGGTTGGGGGGAGCAGGGAGAAGTCCCATCGCCACAGGTATCACTGCCCTTCTCCTAAAGTCCAGGAATCCCTTCCACAGAGCTGTGAGCACACACTGGAGCAGCACAGGCCCAGTGAGTTTTCTGACAGACCGAAGTCAGCCATACCTTGGGACTTTGGTAAATACAGTGCACAAAGACCAGCCAACACGGCCCCTAGACAGGATGGCCAAACAGCAATAAGGGGTCTGTCACTCAATTCCCCCTCACAGAAGGGATCATGCTTCCACTTGTCACTGAATGGGGAGTTCCAAGGCCACGCAGTCCAGTAACCCACCTGCATTTCTTCCTTCTGGACACTTACTTTCATTCACACAAATAGGCAAATTCAGAATTTAAACTCTCAAGTCTCCTAGCAAGCTCTGGGTTGATAAACCAGGATATCAACCATTCAGTGCATTTCTGAATTTACTGACCTGGGAAGAACCATTTGGAATCTGGTACTGAAGGAAAACCTCCCAACTCACCCTGTTGATAAGCTGTTCTCCTGTTTCTGAAGCAGTGATAAGTTTACAAAGTGCCTGAAGTGCAGGGTTAGGCAAACCTGAAAAACATCAGCAGAAATGTCTGTATATATTTCTTGACTGTGAGAAATACAACAAAAAGGAAGTCACATCGTGCTTACTCGACCCAGTAGTAAATGATTCTCATCTGTGACAAAATTTTCAGTAAACATTTACTTTCAGAACTTCTTCCCAGTTCAATACATTGATTTCATCACAGAAAGGCAGGAAAGGCTAATGTCTGCCTGGTCAGGGCCCACAGCTGCCTCCTCTCACCTAGGAGGGACTGGATGGTGGTGCTGCACTGCTGCAGCCGATCCCCGGGGTCTGAGGTTGGGAAGAACACTGCTGCTGGGAGGCCACTGGCTGGTGGGTCCAGCCGAAATCCCACTGCTGTGAGGAGTGCCTGCCAGCCTGGAATGCCACCAACTTTATTCTCCACACTTTGTTGGGAGGTGTACATGGAGTTGTGCTGCCCATTCTGGATTCGCTGCAGTGATTTCTCCACCTGTGGGGAAAATACACCATTAGCTAATTGTTACTGACCTCCTCTTCTTACACAGAGAAAAGGCTGAGAGACAGCAAATCCAAGGTTGATCCTGGTCTGTCTCACACAGGAGGACTTTAGTGCCTTGAAAACAGAGGCTCCAGTAACTTAGCATTCACAGATGTAACATCACAGTGATGAGTGTCAACATTCTCTGGGATGCTGGGAACAATAATGCCACAGGAAACAAAGTACCAGTTTGTTTGGGATAGTTTCCTGTAAGCCTGGTAGCTGCACTGCTCCCCAAAAGATGACTCATGTTGGGGTCCCAGCCTGCTTATGGTAAATAGGAAAGACTGAGATGAGTGTCCACAAACCCCAGCAACTGGGAGGACCAGCAATATTCACAGGTTTCCATCACTCTATGGTTACTTCACACTCCTGTGGGACCACAGATGACACATTGGAAAGAAAAGTATTAAAAGTCATGAGCGATCATTCCAGCCACCTGGCAGTTGGCTCCAGTCCCACTGTTCCCCAGGACAGGCTGGTGGCACAGATGGGGACAGAAGGGCCTCTTATCTTCCAAATACGCAGAGACAGCAGTTACTGTGCTCTGTGTTTCCATGACTGCCACGTTCATAGCTATTTCCTTGTACAAACAATTAACTCCAATGATTACCTCTTTTTTAAAGCAGAGACCCAATTCAACAGCTTAATGCAAGGCAGATGGGTCTAGGGAGGATTTTGTCAATACAATGCAAGATTTCGCTTACTTTGCCTCTTTTTGCTCTGGACAATTCCCTAGGTGTTCCAGTCTTTCCACACTCGCCTAGAGTTTCACCAGAGCCTACGTCACGGCAGGAGAGAGGGGGTGAAGGTGTATGTGTGTGTACAGATATATGTATCTATATGTATATCCAAATGGGAGTGGCTGCACATCAGGGTGCTGCTCTTCCACTCATGGTTTGCAGACACATGTCCCCAGGTGAAGGTGCCTGAGGATCAGATGGGCTGTGGTGCCCCTGCCGGTGCCTGTGAGCTGTGGCAGCACTTCCTTTCCCTTACCAGATGAAGCAGGACACGCAGAGCATCCCGGGCCCTTTCAGGGTGCTGCAGGATCTCAATCAGGGCCTGTCCTACCAGCGAAGAAGGGCTGTTCAGCTTCATATCACTCCCAATAAGCATGAAGCCTGCAGGATTCAGAGTAAGAGACAGTCAATCTTCCATTTTTATGGAAAATGTTCAAACCAGACGCAGGTATCCTCTGCCCGCAGACTAGTGAACGATGGTTCACTGCACCCTGCACAGGGACTATTCTTTTCCCAGAGCAGCTGTCCACTCCCTGCTTGGTACCACAGACTGAACTTCCAGAAAGCTTCTAGATGCTTCTTATTGTCCTCTGCTATTAAATCAATAGTGTCTTCCTGTTCAAGCAAGCAGAAAACCACTGGATTGCAGCTAAACTTGTCCAGGCATGCTCTAGGATTCCTCTAGAGCCATGGAAATCAACGGCTGCCAACAGCACTCGCAGAACAGAGCTCAGAACACAGAGAGCTTTCCCTGTCCCGATCAGAAACCTGTCCTGGCTTATGCACCATTCAATGCCAGACTCCTCAGATGTCAGCATGAGGAGCTCTACCTGCCCCTTCTCACTCATGCAGCGAGGATGTAGCTGCTCCTGGCTCTGGTGCTCCTTCTGAGACTTGGCATCAAGGGTCAGCAGTGGAAGGAGGGGACTGTGAGTGATGAACTCACACAGTGGCATGGAAGGGACAGGACAGACAGCCTGAGCAGCTGAAAGCCTCTGCTTGGTAGTGATGCCAAGCACTATGCCCACACTCATTATGTTTTGCCTAGGAAGAGGTCACTTTTGGGGTATTTTACTGCTCCTTTCGAGACAGAAAAATCTTGGAAGGAAAATAAAATTCCAACTGAACTGTGCACAGTAACCTGAACTCAGCTCCCATCTGGTGCTGCCTGAACCACATCCTAATGCTGGACTCAATGTGCCTGAAATCACTGTCAGCTTGACTCATTTTAACAAGGTCTAGCAAGCTTCCCACTCCTCCAGCCAGGTGCAGTTCATGCCAGAGCCATGTTCACCACAGCTAAAGAACATGGTTCTACTGCCTGTGCAAAAATCCATTTGGGGAATGCATGCAGCTTTCAAAAACTAGGCCTTGTGCTAGGAAAAAAAATTATGTTATCTGTAGATATCCCTGTAACAGCACTGTTGAACTCCAAGACTTTGTCATTTCAAATCTCAACGCACAGATCTAATTGAGAAGGAGCAAGCACCAGCACTGCATAAGGAGCTGACACTGCTGAGACATTCCCAGTGGAAGTAAGGGGAACCTTTCTCCTAAGAAGACCAAAGGAATAAGCCCTACGAGGTTTATGTCACAGAATTCACAGCTCCTGGTTGCTGCTGCAGCTTCCAGCAGTACTGCTCCTGCCTCCAGTTACTGTGTCCCTATGTTCTCCATGAAAAAGTCCCATATGTGTGCTCCATTTCAGGGACACAGGAAACGTGACCCTGGAGATTTCAAACATAGAGAATGAGTCATTGTATTGCACTTTATTTCTTTCCAGTCATGAAGTACATTTCACCTCACAACTGCTTCCAACTGTATCAAATTCATACCCACCTACTGTGCATAGTGAGATGCCAATGTGTCCCATGACAGTAACACTCAACTGAACTGGGGTCTGAGACACAGGGGCTGAATTCTGGGAGAGTACAGGGCACACACTGCTCCCAACTACCTGCCAGCACTGCTCATTTCTTAGCTCAATCAGTTTGGCAGCTCTCTAGAAACCCCACATCTGGTTTGTCCAAAAGAAGACTCTTCCTACCTGCCCAGTTGGCCGGATGGGAGAACTGCTTGCTGCTCTGCACGGTTTTCATCGCTTCTCCAAGGGCTGCACTGGCTTTCATCCCGTTTAAGAGAGAGGAATAGAAGGCATGCACAAACATTTTGGAAGCAGCCACAGGAACGGGCCAGAGTGACACAAGCACACACTGAGCCCCAGCTGCCAGAAATGCTCTTGTCAAGCCAATGACTCCATCAGAAGTGACTTTGCTGCTGGACTCTTGGTAAGAGCCAAGAACCACTAGCTTGACAGGAAGCCGCAGATCCAGGACATCAGCTGCTGTAAGCAGGAACTCCTGAAGAGGAGGGCAGTCCGAGATGCTTTCCACATCACTGGCATCATCCTGCATCCGAAGAGATTCTGGGATTGTGTAGGGGTTCCCAAAAGAACTCTTGCTGCTGGCTGGATTGCTGTCACTGTTGGGTGTCAGGACCAAAGCAGCCAGCTTCCAGGAGACATGGGTTGCAAAATGGACACATTCTGCCTGAGTGAGGGCACTCATGACCCTCTCTTTTGTTGATGCACTGCCGACTAAGGGCTGGCAGCCAAGTAACTCAGATACCATATATGCTTCCTCTTCTGCAGAGGGCATAGGTCCCCACAGCCACCTGTCCATAACTGCTGAAGGGAGCTTGGGATTTCCTATGACAGCTGCCATTGAGGTAGAACTGGAGTAAGCAGGAGTATTCTTCCTCACGTGGGACTACACAGAGAAAGAGAAAAAGAAAACAGGGTTCAAAGATCTGGTTTTTATGATGCTGGTAATAAAATATCCCGTCCCTTTGGATCTAAACAGACAGTCTGGTTCTCCTAATTACAGGAAGATTTTTTGTTTCTTTAGTTTCTTCTGTTTATTTCAAGGAACACGTCCTTTGAGTCTGGTCAGGACTTGTATCTTGGGTGAACCGAGAGATAACAATAGAAAGCAACAGACAGCCCAGGTCCCTCTGAGGGCTGCAGCAGAGCTAAAAGCATAAAGCAGATCCCAGCTTCCCACCTTATGGGAACACTACCTGTAATCACTCACTCAGTGGTTCCTCACACCTCTATTTCCAGGATCAGCGTCACCACTGCCAGCAGTGACTTCTGAACAGAACAGCAGTAATGTTAAAAAGGTTCAGACCCTTTTGCTGTTCCACTGACTGCATTTAACCCAGGGCAAGCCAAGACATGCAGCAAAACACTGCCCAGCAAAAGCAGATGTGACTTGGGGCATTCTCCCAGAGATCAGGGCCTTAGAAATGCTGCTGCCAAACCCCTGCATGAAGATACTTCTGCAGGATTCACCTGTGGTATTTGTTTTGCCTCACAGCTTCAGTGTCCTGAGACATCAATGGCCTTCCCCACTCAGAACACTAAAATGGAGGTGACCATACCAGTAATGTGACAGGACAATCAGCTTGGCAGGGAAGCTCAGAACAGGCACCTACACCTCTGCAGTCTGCCATGTCGTTCCATGCCCAGCACATGCAATCTTTTAGAGGAGGATATCCAAATGATCCAATCCCCTTGTCCTTCCTGGCATGCCTAGGGCTGTGATTTTGTGCTGCAGGAACTACATCAGAACCTACTTCAGAGCTGTGGTGCTCACTGTGCTCCTCAGCCTCAGGAGCACCTTGGCAGGGCAGCCTGTTTGTGGTTTCTGTTCTTGTGTCTGGCACACCAGGGCAGAGCTGCTGCTTTCTGAGCATGTACTGGAACCACAGGAGAGACTCTGTGAGAGAGGTTTCATAAGTAATGTCAGACCTTGGAGCTGGGATTCAGCGACTGGATGGACGGCACTGCGATGAGGCTGAAGCGCTCATAGAGGTACTCGTTGGATGAACTGCCCTTCAGGAGAGCAAAAGGAATGAGGTACAGTTCTCCCTCCAGAACCAGGATCAGCTGACGGTGGCGGCCAACAGGCCCACTGGAATGCATCAAACCCTGCAGAGAAAGGAGAGAGAATCGGTCTGGCCCTTTCACTCCACCAGTGCCCCCGCCTGCACTTCCCCAGCATCAGGCCCTAGTCTGAACCCACGTCAGGTTTGGAAACATCCACATCAGAGCCATGCTCTGTGTGACAGGCAAGCACACCTGTGCAGCTGGACTGCTGCTCACCTGTGCCCCACCAGTCCCACTGAGACGAGCAAGCCCAAGCACACTGACCCGTAGGCTCAGGGTCACCATCCTGGCCTCAGCCCGTGCGGGCTCAGCCTCACCACAGCACCACAGCTCCTTCCACTCCAGCCTGAAACCTTGGCTAACCTCAACCTCCTACATCTCGTCAGTATTATCATCACCTTATCCTTTGTCAGAGAATATTCTTTTTGATACTGAATTTCAAAATAGCCATTTTCTCTGAAGAACAAACAATCTACAGACAGATTGTGTCCATGGCCTGTACTTCCAGACACCTGACATCATCATCAACCCAGAGTGACCAACAGACCTAAACAGAAAGCATCTTATGGCTGGAGAAGTGAAGCAGAGAGATCAGTCAACAGGAAACACGCAGCTGGGCACAAAAGGTGACAACTGCTCCTGGTCCCATGTAACTGTGGAATTTCACTCTTACTTAGCTAGTGTATCATAAAACTAATTAGTTATCACCCCAGGAAAGAGTAACTTCAAAGCACTAAGCTTTGCTCCAGCTTAAACACTTGCAGCCCACAAAAAAAGTAAAAAAAAAAGCCTAAAAGGACTATCCTGCTTAGAAGTCTGCTGCCTTTTTGCAATTCTACACCTTTAAGCAGCAGTCACAGCTTGGCCAGGCAAACCACTCATTTGAAGATGAAACTTTCAGCACAGTTGGATAAGATCCAATCCTCAAACTGGCATTGTTTTGGAGAAAACCAGTTGAAATAATGTCCTTTTATTTCTGTCTAGACTGCCTGACTTTCCCAAAGGCAAGCTGACTTTGGAGTGCTTGTTGAAAGATGGAGACAAGGATCTTGTATGCAGGACTAGGTCCCTTCCAACTCAGACTGTTCTGCGAAAACCACCATGCTTCAGATACCACCCCAAACTGTCTATCCTTGCTGTCCCACACCGCGAGGATTTCAGTAAGTGTCTGTGCCAAAGGCTTACTCCTTCCATGGGTCCTATCAATAAGTCGTAGAGCGCACGGAGTGGGGGTTTGGTGAAGGAAGTCTGCCTCCTTGGAAGTGAGGATGTTCCATCCTTAACAGGAGACATGGTACTGCTGAAGAGACTGGTCATGCTCTGGCAGCTCCTGTGGGTAAAAGCCAAGGGAGAGGTTAGCTGCAGGAATCCCAGCTCCACTGTGGGCTGCCCTGACTTCTAACAGTGACATGAGCCAGGCCTTGTTGTCCAGGGGACTCTGCTCTCTAAGATGCTTCATGGGAGGGCTTGAGTCTCCCATTCAGCTTCACACCTCAGCAAACAGTGATATTAATGGCAGTATGAACCAGCTGGAGACAGCCTATGACATTGCTATGGAGTTTCTCTGCACACTCCAGTGCCTGAAGTGCTGCTCCCAGTTGTTCCTTCACACGTAGCAGCTGCACGCAGGCAGGCACGAGATCCACTGACAACTGACCACAGTCACGGCAGGATTTGCACTTGGGTTTTGCACCAACCGAGCTAGTGTGCTACCAAAGGAAATACAACAACAGGCAAACAACAAGACATCAAGATTCTGCCTGCACTTCTGCCACTGCTCTGAATGTCAGCGTCGAGAGCTGATCTGGCACCCATTCCCGACATACTCCCAGGGCTCTGCACGTGCTCTCCTGGCATCAGCAGCCACAAGTTACTGCCCTGCTGAGGAAATGATGTTGCCCCATTCTGGACTCACTAATCCAGCAGCTGTGCTCCCCAGAAATGTTATCCTTGGCTCGGGGCCACGAACAACCAATTTATGTGGAAAGGGTAACTTTCCAGAAAGTTTTAGCAGGTGGGCCTCAAAGGAAAGCTAGGAAGGGAAAAAGAACATTGAACAGCAATGGCAATGCAAGGTCTGAAGTGTAACCAGAGTCACCACTGGGGCTGTCCAGCAATGAACACAACAATCTCAAACATAAAAGGCCATCCATGAGGCAACACATGCCCTGCTGTCCTCAAAGTGCCAAATGCATTCACAAGAGGGTTAGATGAAATCCCAGTCCAGATCATGTCTGATGCTCCTGCACAGAGGAAGCTTCCCTTGGTCTCTGTGAAGCTGTTTCTCCTCTCGGATACCTTCCAACGCTGTGTGCCTTTGCCAATCCACACAACAGAGAAGCAGCTCTAGTTCCCTGGTTCATGACCAAACTTACACTCTTGATCAGGGCACTGGTCTCAACGTCCTTTCTTTAAGAACGTTTACGCTGAAGAAATGCCTTGTCTCTCTTTCTTAGTTTTGCCTCTTTGCCTGGATTGATTCTTGGCTATCAACACAGAAAAGAAATAAAAGGAGAAAGCATTTGCACACCCAGGAAATAAAAGTAAACCTCAGCATCCAACAGTTACATTATTCAATGGAGTAAATGAATAGCTGTGTATTTGCTAGAGGCAGATATACACACACACGTTCAGGTACAGTGTCTCCTCATATTACCAGATTAAGCCAACAGGGAGGAAAAGACAAGGAGAACAAAAATACTGCACTCCAGTTTACTGCTTCTCCCACTGACAAACCGGAGACTCAGGACATACCCCAACCCTTTCTGACACACACAACACACAGACTCAGAAAACTGCCTTTTCCCCCTCTCTTTCTCTCCTCAGCTGCAGCAACCAGCCTCCTGACCCAACTCATATCATACCTAAAACCTACAGTTCTCTGAAGAAAAAATGCTCCTGTGCTCCCACCTCCCACTAACAAGGAATTTCCATCTTATGGGCACACAGGAGTAATTTCAGAATGTCAACAGAAGCCTGGTGTCAGCCTGCCCATACCCTCTGACCCAGAGATTCCAGTGACAGTACAAGTATGCTGCTAGTGCTGCTGCTGCTTAGAGATGCTGAAAACTCGCTTAGGGGACTTGTGAAACACAGGACCAGCACAGGCTTGCACTGTCTGCTCCCCTTGGACCCTTCTGACCACCTCACTGCAGCACCTGAACGAGCCATGCATGCTTGGCTGGGCTCAGCTTTATGGAGCACAGATTTTAAAATCAGATCAGAAAACAAAACTTGTGCAGGGGTACCCCAGTGGTCCCCAAGGACCTTGGACCCTGACCCCCCTGAGCAGCTAGGTGCTAGTAGGTAGCACTCACCAGCCCCACTGCCTGTGTCAAGTGATTGTCACACATTCCTTTAATGCAGGGAATAGAGGGTTGATTACTCCAATCGGCACAGCCCTCCTGCATCTTGGTTTCCCAGCCAAGCAGCTCTAGATTTATTCCTCCACCACTCAGATTGCTTTTTATGAGAACAAAATCAAGGGAGCACCATAAATCTCTCACATCTCCTGCCCATGTGCGTGTGTACGCAAAGAGTGAGCAAATTCACAGGGGAGGATGGACAGACCTTTTGAGGTACTGGGAGCACTGGCCAGCCCACCCTTTCCTCCAAAAGCAGCCAACAAAAGGTTCTCCAGGTGGCTTGTCAGGCACCTGAGTCCAGATCCTTTCAATGTCACAAGGGGGAGACTTTGGACTCCTTTGACCGAACACCCCTTCTACAGAGCACTGGTGCTGTCTCTGGGATGCCACACTGATGATTTCTACCCTGCTCTGGCAATGTAGAGGGTCCCCTGATGCCTAAACAGTGAAATCTCTTGTTTGGAAGCCTTTGCTCAGACTCTGCAGCGCTGCTGATTTATAACCCTTTGTACAAGCAGCCCAGCCTGCAGCAAGCAGAGAAACAGCACAAACAGCCAGGGCTGTCGGCTTGTACTGCCTTAGCTCTGCTCCTGCCCTTTGTCTTAGAGATGCAGGAACAAAGCAAAGCCTCAGCGAATGGGGGAGAAATCCATGTTGTACAAGCCAAGGGTCAGACCAACCTGGCTGACTGCCAGTCTCACAGGGCATGGCTCTGCCTGTTGAGGATGAGCGGCTGGAACCCAGGCAGGGAGGAGGGATTCATCCCAGAACCAGCACAGAGCTGCTCCTGCCTTAGCATTCATTAGGACTCTGGACAAGTCAAATACCCCTCATGGCCAAGCATGGCCATTGGAAGGGCTGGGAGTCAGGCCTGGTGTTGCAGTGGTCTGACAGCTTCAGGACTCTCGATATCCATCAGGTCTTCCTCAAAGAGACTCCTCCTAAATATGCAGCCCTGAATCCACATTCAGAGCCTTGACAAATCCACAGTACCAAGCTGTGGGAAGCTCCAGAAAAGAGTCAGATATGAGCTCCCTGTGGATACTTTCAAGGATCTGCAATTATCCCCAGAACCCAGTAGTGGTTGCACAAAACCCACAGCCCACCCAGCAGTCTCTGCCAGGGTGGCCTGTGCATCAGCAGCTGCATCACTGCACCCCTGATGGCAGAGAACTGGTACAGAAAGGACTCCCCAGCCACTGCTGTCCATCTGCCTGGGCCAGCCAGCCCCCCAGGTACACCCCCATCCCTCTGCACCAGAGGCAATCAGCTGCACGGTTCTCCAGAGGGAATCAGCTACACAGTTCTCCAAGGCAAGCTGTCAGGCCTCTGAGGCCAGGAACAGGCTTCAATGACCCCAATCAGCCTGCCCTAAGGAGCAGAGAAAATAGAAGCTGCAGTAAGACATGAGCCACTGTGACTATCTTGGTGGCTGTATCGGTGGCATCCTCAGCTCAAGACAGCTGTTTCCCAGTACTGAGATCACTGCAGTGTTCTTCGGTGCTTCTTTCTTCTCTGAAGTCCATTTTTTTCCCAGAAGTTCCTTAAGTGAACTGCCAACCCTCCAAGTTTGCTTTTCTAAGCAGAACTGCCAAAAAATCATACTATTCTCTCCTTAAAAGCCAGGTTACCTGATGACAGCAGCCAGAGGGCACCTGTCCCAAATCAAGGGTTTCCCTTCAGTCATCCGTGTCTCACCAGATATAAAAACTGCATGGCTCCAAACAGTCCCAGCATCTCCATGGCCTCATTTTCTAACATGGGACTTTAACAGCATGTGCAGTTCCTGTGCATGAGGGAGCTTGCACTGGCCCCAAGCCATGCAAGCTCCCCTGAGGATGTCCAGCACGCAAGCACAAGATGTGAACATGCATTCACGCCCCACGTGAGGAGTGCAGGGCCTGCCTTGGCAGGAGAGAAGACAAGCTCTCGTTCTCAGCTCTAAGCAGGCCCCACTTGCCTTCGTCCCCTGAAGTGCAGAAGCCAAAGCAAACAGACACCACACCTTCACTTGCTGCTTGTTGGCCACAGTTTTACCATCCTCTGAAGAACTACAGCAGCAAAAATCTGCTCAGCACTTACCCACAGCTGCATGAACTAACTCCAGCACAGCTGGCAGAACAGCTATGGCTGTTCAGAGGTGGGGAGCTGGAGTCTGGAGCTGCAAGACCACAGCTTGTGCTCTAGGTACCCACTGCATTCTGTTGCTTAATTAAAGTCTAAGAGCTTACAGCTCCTTGTTAGAGCTCTAGGTCAGTGCACAGAAGTACTGCCTGATCCCATTTTATTTCTCACCCTGCTCTCTTCTACACAGATGCTCATCTGCTTCTTTCCCAAAGCTTCAGGGCTCTTGCAAGTTTGTTTCCTTGTTTTCCCAAGCTCGGTGTGCTGCATGCCATAAACCACACCACTCTATACAGCTTAATTATTAGGAATCACGCAGTATAGCAAGAGGCTATAAGGTTAATGTTTCCTACAGTGTCCCTCTAGACTGCGTAGCTTCCAGGTGTCTCACCTGTGGAGCCAGAGCAGACATTAAGTGCAGGAGGTATTCAAAGGCTTAGGTAGGACCGCAGCACTTACCCTGAATTCAGGGCTCAGCAAACCAGGTGCAAACAGATGTGGCAGTGTTGGCTCTGCCCCCAGGGCTCCCAGTATGCCCCCCCTCCACGAGCAAAGTGAGAGGGGTAAGCAGGGAGGCCATCCAGCAACATCTCCTCATCTCTTCACCTCAGAGCTCATGGCAAGAACATCACAGGTTCATCACAGCTTCTAATGCTCCTCCTGATGCTCTTTTGAGGGTGCTTTTAGTTAAGTGCCCAAGCTGCCCCACCTCTGGGCTTCTCCTAAGAGCTGCAAACCTGACAAGACACCTGAAGTAAGCTCCTGGGTGTGGATTCAAAGTAATGCACGTGGCTCCTATGGAGCAGAAAGACAGAGATGCTGCATGGTTGGCCTCCACAGTGCTCCTGAGGATTAGCATTCCCTGGAGCACAATCACATCCTACTTTCCCCTGCAATCAGATGGACAATCTCTTGTCCTTCTAAGCCTGATGAACTAGCACAGCATGTCAGCAATTCTGGGGATCTGCCTGTGTGATCCAAAACTAGCGAGTGCTCACAGTCCTTCATCAGTGCAACAGCTTGAACAAATACGCATGTGGATTCTGGAAAGAAAACCAGGCCAGTTGCTGGTGCCAGCAGGCAGCTCCCAGTTCCATGGGGATGCTGTGACAGTTCACAAGTTCCAGTGGTGGCTCACAATGCTGCAGGCTGATCACATTTGCTTCTCCAGCTGAGAAAGGCCTGGGGTATCCTGTGCTCACAATCCACAATGGAGCATAGATCCAGCCAGAAACCCTGGGTCGCATCACGCAGCCCCTCTCCACACTGGAAAAATTCTGTCTTCAATTTTCCTTCCGAATGATTGCTCTAAGCCCTCATCAGCACAGTCATGTGAGAGGCTGAGACCTGAACAAGCTGTAAGAGGCAGAAAACGAGTGGAGACTGCAGATAGTACAGTCCTGTAACTCTGGAAACACAGCTTATTCCCAGCTAATCAGTACAAGACTTGAGATCAACAGAAACAAGTATTTCCATAACAAGTGTACAGGAGAGAACTCCAAGCCCCACACCTCACACACAGCAGGGACAGGACAGAGCTCCCCTGCAATTGCCCAGTCTCAAAACCAGCATGTGGCCAGGAATAGAGCAAATATGGAGGGGTGCTCCTCGGGACAGTCATCAGTTACAACTGGGACAAGTCCTCACTGGCTCTCCCCTCGAGCACTGGCACTGACTGCACCTAAACTTGCAATTTAGAGAGAAGCCTGTCACCAGGATGCCTCCTGCTTGCTGATCCCCACAGCAGTTCTGCATTCTCACCTGTTCATCATGTTGTTCCTGCTGACCATCCTCAGGAAGCCAGTTGGATCAGTCATTGAGTTCAGCTTGTTATTCATCTCCTCAAACTGCTGGTCCATGATATCCCCAGCTTCACTCTCCGTCTCACTGCTGGCACAGGCTCTGTGAGGCGAACAGCGAGATGAAGGGGTCATTGATGCAAGACAGAACAACAGCTTGATGAAAAATGCTTGGCCAGTTTGAGAGAAAATGCTTTTCAAACACAACCTCAACCAAATGCTAATGCCAAATTTTCTCTGGCTTGGTCATCTCCTTCTGTCAGGCATACAAAAGAGTAAGTACCAGCCACATATCTTCCTCTTCCAGGCATTCTAAAGGTTTAAGGAGTGGCATACATGGATGGAAGTGCAGGACCCAAATTCCAGGCACTGCAGGTAGAGACTTCTAAAGCTGTAGCACAACACTGAAAAACTGAGTCTGCAGGAAACACCACCTCAGCCCTTGATTTGACTAAGAACATGTGTGAGAATATCCTTCTCAGATTTCCACAATAACTCCAAGCTCTGCATGCTTCCTTCACTGGCAGTGTGACATAGCAGAGGGAGCTGTGTTGCTACTCCTGTTATACAAAGAGGGAAAGCACAGAACTATTTCCTCTATCAATGCCACAAGTGCAGCAGCAATACAGAGAAACAACCCAACAGTTCTAAATTTCCCATCTCCTGACATTAATACCTAAATCTTCTCAGTGCAGATTTTCCATCTAACTGTTAGCATTTTCTCTTCTTTGTAAAAGCAGAAGGCATTTTTAACAACCTTTAATCTAATAAATAATCTGTGTATGATATGGCTCTCTTGGTTCTGGCCAGAACAGGGTTAAATTTCTGCAGTAGCTGGGAGGGGGCATGGCCTGGAGGTTATTCTATACCACCTCATGCCATAGGCAGGGGAAAGCACTCTTCTGGGGAGAAGGGGTTCCTTCCTGGTGAGTTAAGTGAGGCGGAAGGAGCAGCAGTGGGGTGGTGTGCCTGTGGGTTGGGCTCAGTGAGCATTTTGCATGTGAATCACTTTCTTTTTTGTACACTTCTGTTATTAATATTGTTGTTGTTACTGTTAGTTTTCTTGTCTCATTGCTGTTTCCAGTAAATTGTTCTGATCTCAACCATGAATTTCACCTTTTGTGCCTCCAATTCTCCTCTCCATCTCCCAGGCAGAGAGGTAGGGAGAGGGGGAGAGCGTCTCAGTGAGAGAACTAAATTGGGGAGCACCATTCCTAAACCACAATAATGGCACATCACATTTGTACACTTAAGCTAAACCTACTGTGCTACCTACCAAAGCCTCCTCGCATCTCATTTCTGTTTCCTTTTGGGTTCCTGACAATTTGGAGCCTCTCCTCAAGGGTATGTTTCCCAATAAAGAGCACAGGAATTAAATGAACACACAACACAGACTTGTGCAGGCAACTACAGCTGTCCCTCTGTTGCTATATGGACCATGGAGTCAGTGTACTTCCAGGTCAATGTGACTTAGACTCTGGTAAGTCCTGACAAAAGTCAATCACTCCACAAACACTGAAACAGGGCTAGCTGAAGCACAGGCAGGGGGATAAAAATAAAAAAAAAAAAAGGGAGAGGAAGATTGTCAACAGCTGCCCCCTGCACATTTTTTCTCCAGCTGCAGGCATGCTTAGCTCTGAGTCCTGGCACAGTTTGGAGTAACACTCACAGTGGGTATTTGCAGCTCCTTAAAGAGGCAAAAGTCCTGAGTTCATGAACTCAAGAAAGCAGGTCACATGCTCTCCCTAAAGAGAGTGGAGTCTGTCCTAACACAAGTTCAACCATGCTTTAAAATCCCTCACACTTCTTTTTTTTTAAGAATGCATTACTTTCCAGTCTAATTAGACCAGCTGAAGGGAACCATTTCCAGCAGTGTGGAACTGAACACCAAAGCGAAGTCCTGATGAGACATCCCGTGTGCACCCCTTCCTCTCCAGAATCCTTAACCAAAACCATACCCCTACCATCACCAAAAGTGAGGAAGAAGCTGACATCTCAGTAAATTAGAAACTCATCCCAGAACCTAAAGACTGAAGGACTGCCTTTGCCAGGAGAAGAATCTGTGGTGACAAATGTTTAACAGAACTGAAAACTGTATCTGCCTGTCTGCAGGGCAAGACTCAATGATCAACACGTGGGCTTGGATGTCACCTTCTGAATCACAGAACTGCTTTGCTCACACATCTCAGTGCTGCAGAAAAATGGAAAACAGTTTAAAAGAAGACTAAAACATGGTATAACCTCAAAAATCCAGTGCCTTCACTTCCTCCAGTTCCAGGGGCTGGATAAGAAATCAGCCACACATTTGGCATTTACGTTCACTTTGCATCCATAGTGAACTAGGCCTGCACACAGCTGGCATGTTACTAACACACTCCAAATCAAGCCATGTATGACAACACAGCAAGGTTCACTTACAAAACCAGGTGAACTGATGCCACATCCTGATGATGAACTGATACCTGTGCATGGCATTCTCAAAGAATACACAAGGACAGGGATATCGCCAACTCTCCTTTTCAGACAGAAGCATTCAGAGAAAAACTACTTGTAAAGGTCAGCATAGAAACTATTTTCATACTCATGAAATCAACAAAACAAACCAAACACGACGAGAGATCGTGAGATTGAATATAAATAAGCAGAAAAACCTGACCTGCAATAAATCCATAGGATAAAAACATAAGAAAACACAGTCGTGGGACCTATCTGAGTAATGGATTGCAGTAAGGTTCCTCCCTCTTTGCTGATGTTCATCAAATGGATTAATTCACTCTAAATTATTTACTCAGCCATAGACAAATGGGAACATACTGTGGGGGGTGGAGTTCCTATGGTATTTGCAGTTTTTCAAAGCAAACCATTGGAATAGAATTAATTACACTGGAAACTGTAAGCAGGATGAAATCTGTGCATATACAGTCAGACATGGCACCTGCCTCCTCATCCAATCTATACATTCACCACCAAGTACGTGGGTTCAGACCTTATTTGCATGCATATAGAGTTGCTTGCCAGTAAAATAGCCATGGATACAAAAACAAAGCCATTTTTTTGTTGCTGCGCTGAAAAATTGCCTCTTTCTGACTCTCAGTTCTCAGGCTTCTCAGCCAGTAAGCTCACCCCAGGCTATTACAAATCCAGGTGGGAGAGTGGAAAGCAGGATGTTAGACCCCCCCCATCCCAACTCACCGGGTATAGTAGGAATCCACTCCCAGAGCCTCCCGCACACTGGAGATGTGCTGCTCCAGTGCCGAGTTTGTCAGTGTCTGCAGGGTCACACTGTTGGCTTCATGGAAGTCCCCAGCATTTTCTGTCAGGCTGTCACCCAGATAATACTCGTGGAATTTCAGAATTCCTGCAAGGCACCAGAATCAGGAGGTTATTTCTGCAGGGCAGGAAACAGTGTTGCCAGCAAATGTCTAAGAAGACAGCAGGGCCCCAAGCATTTGGCATTTCCAGCACAACTGGGGCAAAGTGTTTTGTGCCAGGTCTTCGCTGGGCTTCTCCAGCATCTCCAACCTTGCTTTCAAAATCTGGGTTTGTTCTTTGCAGATAATGGCCCAAAGGTACGAAGGCAGAACAGAGCTTTTACGAGATGCTCAGAATGCCTTTACTATTGCAGCACTCACATAAATTATAAACCAGATCTTTCATACAAGCCCCTACTAGAGTAATTCACATTTCAAAAGATGCGCATGAAAAACATCTATTAACAGCTTCTGACACTAAGTGAACACACAAGGCTCAAATGCTGAATAAGAGTGTTGTTACTACAGCAGAACCTCCTCACATCACACACGGATTTCTCATTTCACTCATATACATGAAAATACATTCTATAAAAAGAAAAAAGATGGATTAAAGCACGGTAAATTATTAAAAGATAGCATTCCACAATGGGTAAACCAGATAAAGGTCACTCACTGTTTTGCTGAGAATTCAACTATTAATGCAGATAAAACCTTCCTCCCCTCAGACTGGTCTATGCTTCCTGATGTAATTAATTCTGCAGCCTGTGATCAACAGTAAAAGGCTGCTCTGGATGCCTTGGCAGCATCAATTATTAAACCAGTTAGGAAGAGCGGAGGAACAAAGAATAAAGCAACTCCTCCTGCAGCAAACACAGCAACAGCCAAGAGGCTCTGAGGGTTCCACCTCAGTGGGACAACGACCCTGGGCTGCCACTGAAGCTGCTCTCTGAAGCTTCAGGTCACAAGAGGTGAACAAGAGGTCACCATGGCTGGGCTGGAGTCACTACTGAGGAGCTCCCAGCAAAGCTTCTTAAGCAGAACTCCTGAAGCCCCACCACAGCCCCTCTCCTTCCCATCACCTGACAGAACCTCAAGAGGCAGTCACAAACCCACAGGCTCGAAGACTGCAACTGCTTTTCTACAAGACCCAGTGGACAAGGAAGAGACTGATCATGAAGACCAGTGGCAAACCCTACACTTGACCCGTATAATTTTAATAAGCTCATCTTGATAGTGATACTGTAGAATTACTGGTATTTTATTGTGCAAACTGCAGGCCTGAAGAGCCAATTAGTGACTGGATGCACAGCAGGACAACCCCATCTTACATTCAGACATGCAACATTACAAACTACCCCCAAAAAGTGGCTCTTCCATCGTCTTTCAACTCATCTAAGTCAGGCATGTGTGAGTGTTTGCTTTCCTTCCAGAAGCATTTTTCATGCAATCTAAATAGTGCGTTTTATCTCTTTAGCTTTGTCGTGGTGAAGGGCTGCAATTATTAAATTATATCCAGAAAGAACTCATCAAAATTTACAGTCATCACTTTATTAGATAATGAACAACAGCTGTCTGCAAAAAGCAATCCTCTTCAAATTAATCCTCCTTGCTCCTCTGTGATAAGTGTTTCCACATTCATGTGAGGATCAGGCAGCTCAATGGCATATCAGGAAGTGGGGATGCCCTTCTGTTTTCTGAAATCCACTTCAGTGAATAAATGTCAAAAGCTTTGGAAGGATAAAGCATAAAAATATAATTAAAGTAGAGATTCTTATGTATAGAAGATTCTCACAGAGCCAACATACTTGGAATCTCATTACTGCTCTGCTCTGCCCTGTGGGAAATACATACAGAAGGAGATTGAAAAATGGAAATATTAAACACTTGAAACATTTCCATCTCCAGGTGAAATCAAAGCCCTGAATAAGCACTTCTGTGTCATTATTGCTGTGTCTATGCCACAGTTTTTAGTCTATTCCGCTTTAAGGTACTAGACAGAAATTATTCCTTCCTACATTCACACTGTTCCCAAATTAATTTCTAGCTACAAATGGTACAATTCTCCCTTTGTAAGGCCTGTTCCCAGGCTCTCCTGTCCAAGAAGGAGCTCACCTGCCCCAGGAGCCAGCAGCCAGCTGTACAGATAACCTGCAGCCAATGAGTAGTAGAGAACAAGTCCCCTCTGGCCATTCACAGTCTCCAGGACCTGGTCAAGGGTCACTGGAGAATAAGGATCTGAGTCCTGCTGCCCAGTCTGACGTTCCACGAGCAGGTCAGCAAATGCCCTCGTTCGTCCTCTCTCTGCTACTGCCAAGGCCTCATCATGGTGACCTAAAAAGACAAAGCCATCTCTCAGACCTGATACAAGTGTGGTCTGCAGGGCTGTATGCAGGGACAGGGACAGCTGCTATCCCAACCCCAACTGAAACCTGGGGAAGCAGAGTCACTTATTTCCCAAAAGAGTAGTCTCTGTATTGGAATACAGTCCCGTAGATCAGCTTTGCTGCAGGCAATAACACAACTAGTCACAGAAAGGCAAATCAATGGAGGAAGCAAAGTTGGACACCCCTATTGCTGCCCTGGCACAGAAATGCTGTGCAGTGCAAAGGACGAACTGTGAATGCCTCCCTGCACCTCGTGGCATGAGCCTGAGTTCAGCCTCAGCATCTGAAGGCACTTCTTACCCAGACTGACAAGCACCCGCTGCAGGGCCTGATAGGAGGATGTCTGCAGGTCGAAGAGTGACAGCTTGTAATCTGTGCTCAGCTGCACCTCGTGTCGGATGGTTTCAAACAGTGCAGAGGCCCGGTAGAGCTGAGAGGGAAAACAGCCACAATGAATTCCTGACAGACACAGCACAAAGCAATGGCTGGGAAGGCAGGAGGATCCAGGGCCAGCATCCCCTCCAGCAGGGGAGGTCTGGCTCAGACCCTTCCCAGGACACACCAGACATTTCCTTCCTTAAGGACAGGAATGCCCCAAAGGGCTTGGATGCCACAAGCCCTTCAGCACAGGGCAGACCATGGTATACCTGGTGCTGGGACTCCTCCAGGTTCCCACTTGCCCAGAGGGAGAGGCCAAGGCCGTGACGGATTTTTGCTTCATCTTCCCTGCGTCCCAGCTGTTCTGCCAATCTCAGTCCTGAAAAGGAATCAGTGAGAGAGTGCCAAAGGGGAGAATGGGCTGTGGCAGCCTGGCAGGCTGCAACCTCAGTCCCACAGGGCTCCTGTGCAGGGACAGCCATGGAGCTGCCCACACTGGGACAGCAAGCAGGGCAGGGGCAGCACCAGGATGGTGAGCAGGACAGTGCCAGTGCCAGGTAGATGCTGCTGGCCCTTGCATCGGCACCAGCCTGAGAGGTGCCTCAGTGAGACAGACATTTCCACAGATCGAGACCTCTCTAAGCCAAGTTAAGGTGCCATCCCCTGAGATACACCCAGTAAGCCCCTATCAGGGCTTTTAAACTCTAAAAGCCATACAAATAAACAAAATCGCACTGAGCTGCCAAACACTGCCAGAAAAGATACCTTTTTACACATTACTGGCTTGTTTCCTATCAGCTCTCCCCAGCGTCCTGGCAGGCTCTGCATGGCTTATGTGCTGAGCCAGAGCACAGGGTAGGGGCCTGGCCTGAAACAACTTGGAACTTCTTTCACTTCCAGCAGCATGTTTTGTGCTGTCCCCACTTCCACCATGTCCCTGCTGACAACAGGGACACCTCCTCTGAGGCACCTCAGGTTTCCCTTGCCTGGGGAGCAGGGCCCTGGCTGTCACCATGCAGCTCAGCAGCAGCTAGCATTCCCAGGCTTTGCAGGAATTCTGCAGTACACCAGGAGAAGGAGCTATGTTTCATTTTCTCCCCTTCCAACAACATATTGGAATCCTGCCAAGGTCAGTTTCAGGAAAACCAGACTAACTGATGTAATTAATCCTTCTGCCTCCAGCTTTGTACACTCCAGCTATACTGCTCATCTGCTCCATCAGAGCCCACACCTTGATCAGCTGCAACCCCTTGAAGCAGCACAACTGTCAGGCCAGCGCTGACCCAGCGCTCAGCAGTGGCAGATGGCTTCGGGACACCTTGGGCTGAACCTCCCTCACCTCCCTACCAAACACCACTTGTTTTCACTCACAATTTAGAGGACACTCACCCACCTGGTCTCACTTCCAGGTGAACACACAAGGAAAAGCCAGGTGGCTACCAGCAAGGCATACATCTGTTTGAGTTTGAGACCTCTCAGGATCTCAGGACCTCTCAGAATCAGAGGGATCCCCTGTGGTTTTCCCTGAGTCAGTTCCTGGAATGCAATACTGTTTATAGAGAAGTTTTACACCTTCCAGGCTCAGGTACAAATGAGGTTTACGCAGAGACTCTGCCAAATAGAGTCCAAATTCATGGTCTGAGGCAGCTGAGATGCCCCCAGGTAGGCACAGATCATGCTTTGTCTACAGGACAGCAGGAAGGCTCCAGTGGAGATGGCACGCTGACCGTATCAGCCCTCGGACAGCTACTCACACAGATGCTCGGCAGGAGCTATGGATGTCTGCAAGAGCTTCTGCATCAAAACCACTAACAAACACATCCTCTTAGTGCCACGCTCACAGTACTTCACCTCTCCATGTCTTCAGGTCTCCCTTCCACCCCTTCGACCCCACCACTGCATGCTCTGTTGTACAACTAAGCCTCTTACCTTCCTGCAGATACATCACAGCCTGAGAGTAGTTCTGTAAAGCATGGTGAGTCCTCCCCAAGCTGCTGTATGACACAGTTTTGGCTACGAGGTCGTTCATTTGTGCCGCAATGCTGAGGTGCTGCTCCTGATAAACCACCGCCCTCTCGTAGGTGCCCAAGGACTCGTAGGTCAGGCCCAGGTTGCCGTAGGCCCGGCCCTGGCCAGCGGGGTTGTTGGTCTCCTCAGCGATCTGCAGGTCCAGCTGGTGGTACTGCAGGGCTGTCTCGTACTCGCCCATCTGCTGGTAGACCCCGCCGAGGCCACAGGCAGCGTCGCTCTCCAGGGCTCGGTCCTTCATCTCCCGAGCGATGTTCAGCTGCCGCTCCAGGCACGAGATGGCTTGCTCATAGTTTCCCAGCTGGCTGTGCAGGCTGCCCAGTTCCCCATAGGCCTGGGCTTTGTTAAATGCCTCCCCCAGCTCATGTGCCACGACAAGCCTCTTCTCAAAGCACACCAGAGCCTGCTGCAAACTTCCCATAGCCCTACAAGGGAAGAAAACAGCAGTGTTTATTTTCCCAGTATTTCCTTGAGAGAAGATGTTTCATTGTTTCCCCTGGAGCTAGCTCAAACCTTTCAGACAGAGATGAACGCTCCCCCCAGGAGACATCCCCACCACCGTCAAATCAACGGTGCTCCTCCTTCCACCCCATAAACCTTTCCCCTTCTCCGCACAGAGCAGCATCAGCTTCATTATCTGAGCTGGCAGCACAGTCTTTAGCACCCAGAGACTCTCTAATTCACTCCTCTGTGCCTGTGTGCAATGGTCACCAAACACACCCCATCAGTAATACACCGCATCCATCTGTACTTGCACTTCACTGGCACACCTCACCGAACACACGTGCAGCTCCTTACCTGTGCCCACTGCCCAAGCCTCGGTAGGCCTTGGCCTGATCTTGCATACGGTTCAAGCTTTGAGCCACAGACAGGTACTGTTCATAATACTTTATAGCTTCCTCAAAATCTCCCAGAGCCTCATAACAATCTCCCAGGTTCCCATATGCTCGTCCCCGATCTAACACGGATTCATTCCCACTGAGCTGCTGCAGCATGGCCAGCTGTTGTTCAAAGTAGCCAATTGCTTCCTCCATGACATTCATGTTCATCTTGGTAATGCCCATGTTACCGTAGACTTGGGCTTCGATGCTGGGGTCCTTTAACTTCTGCCCCAGCTCCAGCTGTTCTTCATAGCACTTGAAGGCCATGGTGTACTTCCCAAGTGACATATACACTGCAGCAAGGTGACCATGTGCTCTGCATTCACCCGGCATATCCCCCAGCTCCTGATACACCTCCAGCTCCTGCGTGTGGTAACCTAAAGCCTTGTCACACTTCTGTACCATCCTGTATGCAGAGCCCAAGGCTGCATAGGCACTGGCTTCCAGTCTCCTGTCCTTAACATGATGGGCTAAGCTCAACTGCTGCTCATAAAATTTTATTGCACCATGTATGTCTTTCTTACAGACAAAAATATCCCCCAAGTTCCCCAAGGCTCGGAATTTGGCCTGGGAATTGTTCAGAGACTGTGCCAGGGACAAGAGGTACTTTTGACACTCCTCTGCTTTGCTGAAGTCCATCAAGGCTTTGAAGGCCAGGCCCAGGTTGCAATAGGCCTTGGCTTGGCTCAGCTTGTCATGCAGATCCTTTGCTAAGGCAAGATCCTGCTCATAGTACTTAACAGCTTCCTCGTAGTTCCCGAGGCAATAATGGGCATAGCCAAGGTTGTGGCAAACTTTCCCCTCCCCTTCCATGTCCTGCAGCTCTGGGGACAAGCGCAGGTACTGCTCATAGTACGGGGCCGCCTGCACGTACTCTCCCCGTGAGCAGTGGAAGTTTCCCAAATTGCTGAGGGCCCGCGCTTCGCTCTGGATGTCCCGCAGCTCCCGGGCAATGTTGAGATGATTTTGGTAGTGCTGCAGAGCACGGTCATGGGCACCCAGCGCCTGATAGGCAACTGCCAAGTTCCCATGTGTGGACGCCTGAGAGGCACGGTCATTGACCTCCATGGAAATCTGCAGCTCCTGCCGATGGTACTTGACAGCCTGGTCGTACATGCCAAGAGCGTTGTAAGCGTTGCCCATGTTGCCGTAGGCCCGGCCCTGGGCCGCGTAATCGCTCAGCTCCTGCGCTATGGACAGGTGTGTCTTGTGCAGCCGCAGTGCAGTGTCATAGTCACCTTTCATCTGGTGAATGATTCCTGAAAAACAACAGAAAGGAGCTCAATGAACACAGTCCCCTGCACTAACCCTCTGGAGCACCTTGCGCACCCGGACTCCCGGCAGCCCAGCCCTTTCCCTGGCTCTCCACCCCAGGCAGCCCCATCCCTTTCCCCACAGCACCAGGCCAGATGTGGCCCTGGTACAGCCGACAGGGCACAGCCCTTCCAAATAAACTGCCTCCTTGCTTCTAACAGGAAAATCCTGGGAAAGGTTTTGTGTTACACATGAAGCACACATTCACCACAACAACTGGACAGTTTGGCCTTATAAAATTGCTTCTTTTTTTTTCCATCGGTGATACCTGGTGGCTCCAGAGCTCAGACTCAACACAATGAGCAAGACAGCATTTGCAGCTGCTTTTCAATTTCAGTCAAATCATCTTGCATTTGTTATGAGACATGGGAATAGGAGTTCTGAATCTGCTGATGGTATCACCTATTCTTCAATAAAACTGTGCTAATAATGCTCATGGCTACTTTGCTAACACTTGTGAACAGGCCTGGAGGTGCAGAAGCCACGGAAGGAAGCCCTGCAAATGTTTTCTGACATTAATTGCAAAAGCTTCAAGAGAAAATATCCGGCATCTTTGGGCAACATGGCGAGCATGTGAAGACAGACACAGAAGTTCTCTTAGAACTGCAAAGAGGCAGCACCAAGAGACATTAAACTGTGTTTTATTAATAATGTGCAGCGTCCTCTCTCCGTTGCAATGGGAACTGCAGAGGCTGGAAAGCCATGTCTCCACATGGAGCCTGGGTGTTTGGAAAGATTGACAACCTGAGATTTCTGGTTAAACTCCACATCTCGTTGTGAAGGGCTGATAGCTTGTGCCTCACCCTCAGCCCATCACCTTCTGCTCACCGCGGCCCAGAGCACAGTGTACGTCCCTGCAGAGCCCTGCAGCAGCTGGTCTCCATTACAGTCCATGTCTGCCCTGCTCAGCACTGGATAGTACACTTAAGGGTGCTTTCCATCTACATCAGGGAGATGCAAACAGAAAATGTCTGTTGCTTCAGCAAAGAGGCCAACTCTAACATTCTGGCCTGGAAACACACATTTAGATACATTTTTTTTGCCTGTCAGCATGGCTGTTTTGACAAGGTTTTGTTTTGCATGTGGATTAGATGAAAGAGACAATTAAGACTTTTTAATTGGTACTGGATGCATTTTAAACAACAGTAATAGTCTCAACAAGAACTGCATGTTCTCTTTCTCCAGTATAACTTAACTCTGACAGAGAAGACAAAAAATACAGCCAAATAACAGCTGAAACGTGAGACCCCGCACTCAGACGCAAGGAGAACTATTCTAACACAAAGTGGGGAGTGGCTGAGTCAGCATACCAACTGAAAGTTATACTTAGGCTTAAATCCAACACAGAAAAACATTCTCTGCTGCACCAAAACTCTTTTTTCTTAATGAAAATTTCTGGAATTACATGATGAAAGCATTGTTAAATCCAAAGCTGCTGTTAAGATTAATAATGACATTAAGATGAATTTTCTGGTCCCGACTTGCTAAGCTGCCCACAAGAACTTTTGCCCCACAAACCTATTTTGCCTCACAAATCTGCCCCAATTTATGTAAAGGAGGAGATTTGCAACACTAATTAAAAAGCTGGGACTCTTTTGTTTTCCCCAGTTTCCCTTATCTTCTTATTCAGCTCTTGAAGACTCAGCTACTAAGAGAAATTAAGTAATTCATCAAGCTCTTTTCAATTACCTGCTGTTGATAACATCAGAGTACAATTAGCATCTACAAATGAACCAAGTGCCAACTGCCAAGCAGAAACAGGAGCTAATTTACCGCGTGGGGCAGCCTGCAAGAGATGGGATTCAGGGACTGCCAGCAAACACATATTTTGTTATCCCAGCACCAGCCCTGCTCTGCCATTCCCAGCCAGCTGAGAACACATCCTGAATGACAGCTGGAGCATCGGCAGCACAACTGCCACAGCCATGGCAGAGATGGAAACGTATCCTTGGTCGCTCCCACATCTGGTGCTGTGAAGCAGCAGCAGGACTGGGCTTCACTTGGATGTAACTCAGTCCCTCCCAGCCTGCCAGCAGCACGCCAGTGCCGCTCCTTAGGAGAACAGAAGACTCCTACGCTCTAGTATTTCAATATGTACATTCTGAAAACAAACTTAGTTAGGATTTGACCCATATGTCTCCCAGTTTACAAGGCAGCAGTATATCGACATATCCAGCTGACAAGCTCCCAAAGAAATGGCCAGGTAACAAACCATGTCACTACTTGCATTAGTGCAAAAATTACATTTATTTCGGACTCCTGAAGAGCTCCTCAAATGCATTTTATCTTTTCATTTCCCTTTTGCTGTGAGTTTGTGCTTTCTAGTGCCTTTTTGAGGAATTTAATAATTGAACATGGAATACATTACAGCAGCACACAATCTGCCAAGAGCCTGTTTAATTTATTAAGGCAGTCTGGTGAAACTGGGGTGACTAAGAAGACAACACAAAGCGGACCTCCTGCATCCTGGCAGCAGCTCTGATAGTCTCAGCATTCCCTGACAAACTCTGCTCCATGTCAGGGCCTTACCTAGATTGGAGGAGGCTCTGCCTTCAGCAGCTCGGTCCTGCAGGCTCTCAGCAATGTGCAACTGCTCTTCATGATACTGCTTAGCCCTCTCCAGGTCCTGCATACATCTAGCTGCGTGGCCCAGGCCAGCATAAGCTCGCATCTCAATGGCCTTCTCCTCCAGCTCCTGGGCCAACTCCAACACGTAGTTGTGGTAGGACATGGCTTTGTCAAAGTTCCTGCGGTAGTGGTAAGCACTGCCCAGGTTGCTGTAGGCTCGAGCTTCCTCCCGCTTGTTCCCCAGCTCCTTGGCGATCTTCAGATGTTGTTCATGGCACTGCACTGCGTTTTCGAAATCCCCCATCGCAATGTACACTGCTCCCATGTTGCCCAGCTCCCGCGCCTCAGAGAGCTCGTCTTTGGACTGCTTGGCGAGGAGCACACACTGCTTGTGGCTGGCCAGCGCGTTTGGGTAGTCCCCGATGGCCGTGTACACGTGGCCCAGACTGCTCAGTGCCGAGGAAGCTGCCTGCAGGGGTAAGAGAGGCAACGTAAGTACAAGCGTTCATGGAAACAAGTTGGATGGCCCCAGTCGTAGAAATCAAAACCACAAGAGGCCATCCTGAAGAAAGAATGTGACTACCTGCTAGAAAACCAACTCTCTGCAGTTCTAAACCCCTCAGAGCAGCTAAGGTGGAGGCAACAGGAATGTATAGGGTTGACTTGGGAAGGCATGCCTTGGGTTACCTCTTTCTCTGAAGTGTGCAGTGTGCATGTACCTGGCAGAGGGCAAGGACAGCACCTCAAACATGCAGAGACCATTGAGGACATGGAGAGAGTGATTGCTGCAGAAAACTGCACTCCAGGAGCAACCCCAGCGCCTCCTCCATAGGCAGCCGCACCTCAGGTCACCTCTCATGGTTACTGTAACACCTACACCAGGCCCTGCTAACTCAGCAAACCATCCTGTATATGGCAGCTCTCAGGAAAGAAGATAAATAATGATAGTCACTACAAACAAATGCCTGCTCTGTCCACTCTTCACGTCGTAAGCTCACATCAAAGCACCAGACTCCTGTGGACTGAGAGCAAAGCAGTGCCAGAGAGACAGCAGCAGAGTGCCCAACTGGACACAGCCACACTGCAGGCTGAGCCACCATGAGGATCCTGCAGTCTCTTCTCTCCAAGCTTAACAGCCATTGGATACCTGCTGCTGGAAAACTGACACACTTGCAGCCATCACTCAGCTGGGAGAAGGGAGATACCTCTGCAGTTTATCTTGCAGTACCAATAGGCCACTGCAGTCACCAACATCCTCACGTGCCTTTGCTTGGCCAAGCAAACCATGCTCCAAAGAGCACAGTTCTTATTGTGCAGCATCAGGGTCCTGAGCCCCACACAACCTTGGGACTGCAGCAAAGACAACAGCATTTCAGCAGCTGGGAGGCTCTGTCCCTTGGGCACATCTTACCTAAATACAGCTCTTTGAAAACCCAAGTTCTTACCACCAAAAAACAGCTGTATTTAACAAGACAAATTATCTGAGAATCAGATTCTTTTGCCCACTGCATCTCCTAGGACACAAGCCTGCCTTCCACCTGGCAGAGCCAGAGCACCCAGCCAGGCAGCAGGGCAAGGAGCCAAGGGCAGGGATGTGTTCCTCCTGCCCAACACGCACCTGCTGCCTCAGCAAGGCTGCTTGCTCCTGTGTCCTGACCCTGACTCCTCTGTGATTCCTCCATGTGCACTTCCTTTGCTACCCAGCTGCTGCTGTGACCCAATTCCAAACCTCCAGAAAGGAGCTGTCAGGGTGAGGGCAGCAGCCAGCCAAGGGCTGCAGCTCCCAGTGGGCAGCACTGGTGGCGGTTCCAGCCCCTCCTCGGTGCAGGCTGGACCAGCTGCTCCCAGTGCAGACACAGGCAGAGCTGGGGAGGGGGTCCTGCTCCATATTGGTCAGACTGGCCATAGGTTTGGGGCGTTTTGGAGCGGCTCTTGAGCTGAGCAGTGACCGAACTTCTTGGCTGACACCAGCGAGGGGAAGCTCTTACAGGGTCTGAGGGGACCTGTTTGGAGACTGCTACAAAACCAACATAAAAATTGTTGCTCTGAATTTTAATCCATTTTTACAAAAATCTTCATGAATATTAATATACACAGAGTACTGAGTCATTTGCAACCTCACTAGGGAAAAAACCTGAAAGAAACAGATACATGCAACTACCTTGCTCAAGCCCAGACCAAAATACTGGCCAACTACAGGCCTCAAGGTCCACTGGAGCTCCCTTTGTCTTGCTGGTGAGCAACGAGCCTGCTGCTCTGGAACAAACCAGCAGCACCACCAGCAAAGTCAAACCTGGCACAATGCAATCAGAACTGATCCAGCCTCAAACAGTTCTGAAAGACTGGCCACCAGCAGCAGGAGCACTTCTGGTATTAATGGGAAGAGAATGGAAACGTCTTTCTGGAAAAAAAAACAAGTCAAGGAAATCTGGTGTCTTCTGGGGTTGCTAAAATAAAAAAAAGTGGACATCCATGCATGCAGATTGCTGAGGAGATGAGCTCTGGCAAAGAGCCATCGGGCAGAGATTTGGATGATGTAAATGGGCTATGGCTGGGGAAAAGAGGCATAAATGGAAAGCAGCAGATCTCAGACTGTCTGTGCACAAGAAAAACCTGACAGAAGCAGAGATTGCTCATACCGCACATGGGAAGAAATCTTTAGGATGTCTCCTAGAATGGGAAGCAGATGATAGGAATTCAAAATTTGTGACGCTGGAAATGTTTATTCCCAGGGCTCCTAATCCCTTTGCTCAAGAGCATGCCCAGGCTCGCAGTAAAGACCTAGAATGAAGGGTACAAGCTTGGCAACCATTCTCAGGGCATGCAAAGACACTTGGCTCACGTACTTGAGTGCCCAGGACTGGATCGTCCAAACCAGGATGTGGGAGGAGGGTAAGTGAAGCAGAAAAGAAAAATAAGTAGAAGGAGACAAAAAGAGAAACAGAAAATAAACAGTGAAGGGTTGACAAAAAATAGCCCAACTTGATTAGAAAGCTGAGGCTGTTTTCAGACTCTGGGCTGTGGCTCACACAGATAGCTAGAAAAAGCAGGAAGGCCACCTCTACCCTCTGATGTGTCCTTCACTCCAACACTCCTCACATTTTATTCTGCAGCAGCTTCCACTGTTACCTGATCTGAGAGCAGCACTTAATCCTCTTGGAGTCTGCATGAGGAGAGCCCTGTGACACTTCTGGCTTTCCCAGGTTGGGGTTGGTTCTCATGTGCAGCAGCAATCTTCCAGCAAAATCAGTGCTCTCTGTGCTCTGGGGGCAGTCAGGGGAGCTTGCTCTTACAGCAGTGTTTAAGAACAATTTAGTGATAACATCTGCTGGGGGACTCCAGTGGCTCACTTCAGGGGGTTAGGAACAGGATTCCAGAAGATAAATTCATCACTGTATATTTAATAAAATCCCCCACAAAACAGGATCCAGTGGGAACCCCAAGTGACTCACACACTGGGCCAAGAGGGATGGGGTGTTCCCACGTCACTGGCAGAAGAGGCCCAACGTGGTGGGGAGAGCACAAGGCTGACACATGTGAAACACACCCCAGCTCTGCTAGCACAGACCTCTGCTTGGTGGCAGGGTGATGGGAGACTACAGCACCATACTAGGGGAGTTTGCATTAGCAAACAAAGAAAATCAATGCTTTATATATATGACAAAGACAAATTTCACAGTGGAGGTTGCTTACACCTCCAATTAAGCAATTTATCACTATAATAGAAAGCAGATTCTTCTGCCACTGAGCTGAGGCACAGAAGGGAGTTCTGAAACAGGTTCCTAAGTGCTCTCTTTTTCTCAGGAGCAACAGCCAGCTCAGGTTTTTCAGACGAATAAGGCAGTCTGATGTTAAGCAGATGTGCATCACAGAATGACCACTAATAGGGACCTGGTAACTTGGAGAGGTGCCTTCCTTAGGCATTTCGTTTTTGCCAGAGAATGGTCATTTCCCAATCATGTTACATTTAAACAAGTCTTCACCTGACTGCACAGCCTGCTTAAATAAGAACACTCTATAATCATTCTAAAATACAATGGGAAAATGCTTAGCCTGGTATCTCACTCTAAGGTAGCCATAATCCCCAAACAAAGACACTGATCAGGACTGATCAGAGATGGAACATGCCCTTGCATGCTGTTTCTCTCCACTTCCCCTCTCCCTCTGGGCATGGGGTAACAGTAGTTTGACCCTGAAGATGCAGTGGAACTGTATCCAGCAGATCAGCTATGCATATTCATCACAGCTGTACTGGGAACAGGAACACTTCTATTAAGCCTCATCACTTCCTCAGAATCCACCAGTATTCCACAGTCCGGCTTGGAGAACTACTGATTTATGCACTAAGACAAGTCTTACACCCAAATACAGAAGGTGCCCCATCAAAATTCCAACTTGTCCTTTTCTCCTCCCTCAAAGGTGAGGCTGATGTGCCAGTGTCACATCCAGCTTTTCCCTTTGTGTGCCATGCTTTTGAAAACAGGAAAAGAAGAAGCAGGCAGTATCTTCCTCTTATACATGATCTGTACACAGAAAGAAGGAATGGATTTGCTTTTAGGTAACTAGTTCCTGGGGGAAAAAATACACTGAAATCAATACCCCTGTCAAATCCAATTTATTTGTAGAAGGCCTCAGTCTTTTACAGAGACACTATCAAAGAACAAACCTCAAAAAAGCCAAAGCCATGGAACAGAAGCACTAGCACGTGAAAGCCTGAAAGGAGCTTGTAACTACTCCTAACTGAAAGGGAAATAACCAGGAATAAATGACACAATAGAAAGACTCAAAATATACAGCAGGAAGAGACGGTCCCAGTCCTCACTCGATTAATGGGTAAAATCCACAGCTCTGCAGGTGTCAGAGACCTGCTGCTCATGATAAAGGCTGCCAAGGGCTGTGCTGACAATCACACTCCCAGCCCACTCTGTCTGTACTTGCACAGGAAAATGGTAGTGTTTCAAAGGACTTCTCATTCTCCCTGTTCCATGGCAAAAGCATCACACAAAGTAAATGAATCCAGGCAAACCTGAACAGCACCGTGGCTCAACTGCCAAGCCATTCACAGTCAGTATTCTTCCTGAAACCAAAGGCTTCAAAGGGAACACTGACTTTCAGCTGCTCCTCTGGAGATCAAAATAATGCTGCTCCAGTGGAAAATCCATTGACTTCACCTCCTCCATTACTGTTTAGGAGCAAGGTGTTCAGTTCTGCCTAGAACACTCATAAAACCAAACCTGAGCTAATCCCTTAACAGAACTGCAAACAGTTTTGACCAAGTTAGCAGGGTTTTGATGGAAAGCAGAAACAGTGACTACCCCACACCATTTCTTAAGAATAAATCTGCCTGTCACTCATACTGACCAGGCTGTTCACATTCACTGTGGGAGCTGGAGGAACACCCCTCACTGTGCAGTGCTGGGGACCCAGGGGTGGGAGCTGCCTTTCTGGGTGGGCAGTGCTCCAGTCATTCCATAAAGAAGTCACATGAAATACACCTGCCCAGGAACAGTTTAAATGAGACCTCAACTTCAAGCCTAAGCATCACCTGGGGTTCGTGTATCTTTACCCCAAGTAGCCCAAATTTGTTCGCTTTCTGAACACGGTCTAAAAGGCTCCTGTGTGCAATAACTTAAGGGAGGATAGCTGACTTGACATGTTTAGTGGTGATGTAAGAAAAGAAGCCCTCATTTAAAACCACAAGCTCCTCTGGGATGGTGACACTGAAGAGTGACTCATGCCCTGGTCAAAGTTAGTCCTGAAGAATAAGCCAGCAAGTCACAAATTTGGATCTCACAGGTCCCAGAGCAGCTCTTTGTGCAGGCAAACAAAACTCCAACTCCTACAGCAGCATGTCAACTTGTGCCAATCCTTGCTACTCTTTTTCATAAGCTGGACACCTCTCACTGCAGACTCAATACAGGTGAGAAGGCCTCGGCTGAGGTGGGCCTCTGGAAACCCAGAGAGTGCTGCTCCTGGAGCCGCAGCTCTTGCACAAAGTTTCTGCTTCATTTCTTTTACTGCAGCCATGTCCAGGCCTCAGCAGCATGCTGGGATTTGCAGTCACTGTGAGAGGAAAGTAAAACCAGAAGACTGCATTTTTTTCAGCTAAAATCCATGTGCTGTGGAGGTCAAATGGGGACATTTAAAGGAGATCCTCAGGAAGTATTACATTTCCCTCCTGAGTCACAAGTCCAAACAAAACAAAGCATATGGCCTTTTAGTGCATTCCCAAATTTCCTGCACTGGTCAGATTTCCCTTTGTTCTGCTTAATCCTATCACATTTGAACCAGACTAACCTATATGAATCCAGTCAAGCTGACTCTAAAAAAACCTGCTAAAGACAGAAAGAGAAAGGCAAAAAATTTATACTCTCTGATACTTATCCAATTGCTAATGGTCTAAGGCTGATCACATCACTGAACTCATCCTCTCGGCCATGCAGGTGATTCAGGCTGAGCTGTAATGCAGCACTAGTGCCCTGCAGGACCCACAATTCCCAAATGAATTCATATGGCAAAGTGTTCTCCCAGCAGCTGGCACTCAGCCTTCATCCACTAATTTCTCAAGTAGTTTCCCAACTCTTCTCTTAAAAAAGCTCACAAAGAGGAATCTCTTTGCTGTTTGATACACCCTAAAGTCATCATTCCTGCACTTCTATTAGCAGTGGCTGCATTAGCCACTAGTACAGATTAGCAATTAGCAAAGTACTCCTCGATCTGTTACTTACTTCCAGTAAGATGTGATAAAGCCATAAGAAATACGGTAAATTCTCCTCTTACTCCTTCCTGTTCATATTGCTACAGGCAGCAGATAACCCACTTCTGGTAGACAACTATGTAATAAATTATTTTGAAGCAGTGGCTTCACTACAGAAGAGGAAAAGGGCCAGAAAAAAGCAGAAAGCAAGTGCCCTCTCTGCTGGTTTTCTGCAGAGCTCTGACGCTTATTGCAGCAAACACTACTTTCCTCCTTTTTCCTCCACAGCCTGTCTCTGACATCTTAGTCAATGTTTTCATGCATGACAAACTGCTTTAGCCTGAAGACTATTTCCAGTTCTCATTTGTGAGGCATTTATATCCTGTCCTCATTTTCCAGATTGTTTGCAAACATAACTGCAGTCTCAGGATTTTCAGATTTTTCCTTTCTGAAAAATGTGGCAGACCCAGGGCCAGACCATCTCTTCATACAGTTGAGTGCCACCCACATCCCATGGGCAGGGACACTGCAGTGGCCTCCCCTGAGCTGCAGTTCATGAATGGCTGGGATTCTCCACACTCCATCTGAGAGTGATGATAAGGAGCACAGCTGAGGAGGCAAGTGAGCAGCTGAGGGATCACTTCAGGATTTACAGTGAAAAAGAGACAAAGTTTATCCCATGAGAAATTCTATTTTAAAACACCTGAAAGCCACTTGGATGCAATGGAAAAGGCCAACTGCTAGGCAAGTGAACCCATACAAAGCTAAATTCTGCAGAGAACAGAACAGTGACTGACCAGCCCATCCCACAGGGCACACACAAGAGGCCACAGGCCCTTTGCTGGGCTTCAGTGAGCTGGTGTCTACTGAAGCCTTCCAGGATGGGCTAAGCCATGCCAAGCCAAGAGAAGGCACAGCACAGTGTACTACAATGCCACAGAAGCCAGGTAGCTCAGGTATGGCTGCAGGGACTCAATTGGTAACAACGAAAAGCCTGCCCTCACCTTCTACACCAGCCTGAACAGGTATGGGAGAGGGAGGCTCACCACCCTCTCTGGAAGCAAAGGAGCAGGGTTTCTGGCTGCTTTATTGTCCTCACAGTCCCACTGTAGAGGGTTATGCTCTTTTCCAGGTGTTCTCCTGGCCTTCTCCACCACAGACCCCACAGGTCCTATTTTAGGAAGAATGGAGTCCTCCTGAAGGACAGCTCTGCCACTTCCAACTCAGTCTGTGTTCCCATCTTTTTCTTATTTAACTCAGCAGAACACAAAAAAAAACCAAAACACATTCTCTTGCCCCAAAACATAATTGATACAATTCAAGGAAAAAACTGAATATCCTTACAGGTCTGCTATCAACTGAAGATGTGTCTTGACAGACAAAGCAGGGCAGGAGGGACACCTGGAAAGCATTTCCCCTTCCACTCAGGAAGGGGCAGAAAACCTTGGCTTTACAGAATTTACAGATTTCATTAGAAAGGAATGATCTATCTTTCCTTCTGCATCTACTTCTGGAAACAAGGTGAAATTTGATCTTTGACTTGCACAGCGTGGAGCTGCAGTTTACCAAATGTGGGAGCTTTATGCTGTTTCATTGCTTTGAAGGGAAATGGGAAAAACTACCAGAACTGCAAACCTAAATAACCAGCAGTGGCTGAGCTGCTCACAAAGTATATTCAGACAGTTGCAGAATCTGCAAATTCCCAAATGAATCCAGCCAGGGATTATGTCTGTCCCAGTAACCATATTCCCCAACGATCCTCCTCCAGGGATGCACAGTGGCCAGTGGTCCCTGCCAGCTCCATGGCAATGCCCTCTGCAGCAAGAGCACCCAGCCAGCTTCTGGAGTCTCCTGGGCTGCAAGCCCATGGTTTCTCCTTACAACAGGACTTTCTGCATTCTGATGTTTCCCTTGCCACACAAGAATCTTCACAGATATGTCGGAGCAAGGTGACAAAGAAAACCCACCAGAGTCTGCTTAATAAACACCTTTCTTCTATGCCACTTAACCACCCAGTTCTAATAATCATCATCATGCCCTTCTGCTGCAGAGAGTCAGCCTTTCTGAACAAAATCTGCTGAAGCTGGAAACATGAATTCTGCCTTACATCTGCAATCGTTTTAAAAAGCATCTTGAGACAGTAAAACCTGGCTCATCAGTTACTGAGCATACCTGCCTGCTGCAGAAAATTCCCAGAGCCACATATGCTCATGGAGATGTCCAGGGGCAGCAGCCAGCAGCCCCAGACACAAAGGGTCAATAACAAGAGGGCACTGAGCCACAGCAGGTCTGCACCTACTCCTGCCACAAATAGCTGCTTCTAGAGGGAGGTGGGGGGAAATCCCTTCAAAACTGGGCCAGGAATGATTGCTGCAAGCTGTTGGGCACCACAAGCCAACCCAGGGGCAAGATGGCACTGACAGTCTGTCAGTCTGTCCTCCACTCTCTGCCCTTCTCTCAGCAACAATCCTGAGAAAAGGGGCAGCAGGAAACAGCCTTGAGGCACTTGGCTGCATCTTCATCCTAGTCCCAGGGAGAGTCCAGGAGCACAGTCAATAGTCTTCCTCACTCAGCACCTTCCGTTCACTCCCAAAGAGGGACCCTGCATCCTAAGGAAAGGCCCAGTTCAGCTCCAAACGTGTCCACCAGCCAACACGCAGGAGCTTCCAGCGCCCAGTGGTTTTCTGGCAGCAGCATCCTTCCCAAGAGCTCTGTGCTGGCAGCACACTTTCACACAAGCATTCATTTCATGATGGTTACTTTATGATCTTGCCGTACTGCCCTGCTATTTCTGAACAGCGGGGCTGTAATCGAAGGCGTCTGAGGGCCCAGGAGAGAAGGGAGCTATTACACTGCGGAGTCCCTGTGGTGTCCATGGCCTCTGCATGGCAGGATTCAAGCACAGCCTGTGTGAGGGTTTGGACACTGGACCCAAGAAGGGGTTCCACAGCTTTCCCTTTCCTGTCTGTTTCTGCTTGTCAGCCCTCAGAGCTCCAACACTCAAGCAGTACTTCTCTAAATTAAATGCTTTGGAAGGAACCCAGGCCCTTCCAAACGATCAGTAAAAAGGGCCACTCCAACCCATTCCAAGAGATAACGCACCACTGGCTCTACCTTGGCACTCTGACCTTATAGAATGCCAAATACAAGACAGTTCTGCACACCTGAGCAGCAGCTAGTGATGAAAAGGGACACAGGGCACTAGCGTTACAGGCATCACAAGCTTTTACTTTTACGTTTTTACTGCATTCTTTCCTCTGATCCTGGCATAGCTCATCAGTTGCATCACCCTTGTTTATATTACAGCTTGTGATGTGGCATCAACACACGCCACATGAGAAGATCACATTACCTGGCGCTAAAAACAAAGCAATTAATTAGAGTACAAACATAACATTCTGCACCTCCATTATGTGCAGGCTTTAGTCCACTCTGAGAAGAAACAGGCTGCAAGTTTCTGCTGCTCATCAGAGCCAGCGTTTGTGACAGGCAGAAGACAACGAGCTAAAATAACGTGATGCAGTCTTCCCTGCTAACACCGTCTGCCGCTTCTCCTCTGACACATCCCGGTGCTCTGGCTGCTGCTTTAGGGAACCTCTCTTTGTACAACTATCAGCCCTTTCAAGGGCACTAAATAGTGACTGGAAAAAAGAGCAGCAGCTCAAGCTACCAGAACACTTATTTCCTCAGCACATGAACTGCTGGACAGTGTGCGCTGACAGTGTTTCACTCACAGAGAGCACCGAACGCATCACAAGAACATGATGCTGCTGCCAGTGTAGGACAGGGCTGTGGCTCGTTATCCATGCATCACCAAGCAGCAAGGAAGTAAAGACAACATTTCACTCCACTGCAGCCAGGTCATTCTCAACCACATTCCCAATGTCTGCAGCAGGCCAGGACAGTCCACACTGAAATCTCCTCTGCTTCATCTTCACAGAGAAAGGACAGACTACCAACCCGCACTGCTATTTTCTCTTTATCCGCATCAAACCATCTGAGTGTTGGGCTTCCACACTCATCTCCATCAGAAGAGGCAACTGTCCTCCTAGATGGTCCTGCTTACCATCCTGTCTTCTACTGCTCCTCATTTCTGTTGTCACCCTCTTTAGGATGGTATCCCACTGAGCACAGGGGTCATCTGCAGAGCTCCACAGGAACCAAGGAATGCACAGAGAGGAAGACCAAGTAAGTCCCTTATGATTCCTGGTTTCCTGAATCAACTGCCTTTTCAAGTCTGCTAAGTCTTTCAGAAACAATCTCAGAGAATTAGCTCACCTGAATTTCTTGACCAGGCACTGCAGCTGGTCAAAAAATCTGACACATCCCTTACCTGAGATGGCTGTCACATGGTGCCCTTCACAGTGTCTCCTAAGATCCAGTGTTCTCTCTTGTCTGCACAGACCAAATTCAAATGTGTGTTCAACACCTCACAGTCTGTCTTGGAGACACTACAGGTATGCCAAACCCCAGCTACACCTGCTCCACGCTCTCTCTGGGCTGAAAGAGTGGATGGTCTGCCTGGACACATGGTCTGTGCTCAGCATGATACGGTGCTTGTAACAGGAGCTGCACAGACTCCCCACGCCAGGGAAGAAAAACATTTAAAATCCTGAGACGCTGTGAACAGCTGAGACGATTCCTTGCTCAGCTGACAGCTCCCTTTCTCCATGCCCGCGCAGGGGAAGACAGACCTCTGTGCTCCAGACAGATCCTCTGCAACCTCCTCCTCAGCTTATGAGTGACACAACCCAGCAGAAGCTCCTGGTACAAACATTTGCAGCCTCAGAACCTGACAGTCCCTCTGAAGACAGCAGTAACCCATACAGACAAGCACTTTTTACCTTCTCTGCCAATTCTCTGTACAGTCGGAGGTAAAACAATTACCTCATTAAAGTCGCACACCAAATTCCCTTCTGGTGGAATTCACATCAGCCCTATTGCAACTTTATAACATTTGCATTATAAAAATGTCTGCAAAGGAGGCCAAGAAAAACAGCTTTTTGTTCAGAGGAAGCTCTGTGGTCAAGATGATGTCATCAGAAAGCGCCAAATTAATTTCCTGTGGTTACATCCTACAGGAAATCCAAGAAGCTCAGCTTTCTTGCTAAACCAAGTAGTCACTTGTTGTCAATAACTGTTAATTATGTGCCCAGATGTGTCATGAACTAAGAACTATCACGATTAGCCCTCATTCCCTGACTCCCTCCAGAGGGATCTTTTTAGAGCAGTGGCCTGAAGTCAGTGAAATGTTCCAGCCTGGGCTCTGGGGCTGCTGTGCTTCCACCAGCACAGCAACTCTCCTGCAGCTCCTCCAGCCCCCACAACAGGGGATCTGCTGCTGCAGAAACCCCACAGAAGAGCTGCAGCCACACAGGTTACACTGTTAGCAGCAACAGGGACCCCGATCAAGAAAACTGTAAAAACAATGACAGGTAACAGCTTTTCTGCTCTGCGTGAACATAAACAAGGAAATCAGGAATAATTCAGGAAGTTTTCCAGCTGGTAAAATAATCAAGAAAATGTCTAACAGGTCCCTCCCCCAGTCACAGTCCTTCCACAATCTACTGAAAGATGCATTTCTCCAAGGCTTACTTGACATTCAACTTATCAAATAAAGCACTCAGCAAATTCAAGTGGATTTTTTCCACGACTTACCAGTGGGAAACTGATCTTCCTCGTTTTTTTAAATATCCCCCAAAACTACTTGTGCTTACATGAATTCTCATCTGCCTGCTGCCTCTATCCTCTCCCTGCCCCTGCCTTGTGACCACCAGACCCCATCTTCCCATTCACAGTAGAGGGGAATCCCTGAAGGGGGGGATAGGTTTTGTACCTGTAACATGCACTAAAATATGATTCTGTCCTTACAGTGAACTTCTGGTAGAAATCCCTTGGGACAGCCTGCTCAGTCCGTGCAACCCACTTCCCTGCAATGGCAGGGAGCCCAGTACAATGCCTCAGGAGCTGAATGGCAAACAGTCAAGGCAAAGCAGACCCAGTCCTAGCAACCCCTACAGTCTACACAATTTGTTTTCAGGCTTGCATAGGTTCTTTTTGTTTTCACTGGTGTTTACACAAAGAGTATTTTATGCAAACACTGGGGACAGGGATCTTGCTCATTTCTTGTACAACGTAGGTACAACTTAGAGTGCAGCCTAACAGAGTCTGGACTGGCAGCACCTGTATCACGCACTGAGGACACGAGGGTTCCACTGAAGCCGTGTGGGACTGACACTGACCCAGCAGCAGCTTCTATCCCCGGTGCCCAGAGCTCCAGAGCCTCTGTGCTGAGGGAACACGGTGGGGAAGGGAGAGGGAGGTGAAAGGACCTGCTCAGAGACTAGAGATGAGGGAGGCAAAAAGACAAACCAAACATCCTGCCCCTTGCACTCACACATTGTATCTACTGGTACAAAGACTTTCCGTGACAAAAGGCAAGCTGACACCTGGGAAGAGAAATCATGTAGCTTCCAAATTCTTGGAGTAAAAAGGGGCAGACAGACAAGGCTTTTTGAGATGTTCGTATCTGTCCGGAAAATCACACAGTGCTGACTCCCAGCTCAGACTATTTAAGAAGCTTCCTACCTCTCTGTCCTTGAGCTTCATGGCAAGCACCAGCTGATGTCTGTGGTTAGTAAGGGCCTCCCGGTAATTTCCTTTGGAGAAGAATGCAGAGCCCAGATTACCATGAGCTCGGCATTCTCCCGTCTGGTCACCTGTGTCACATGCAAACAAAACACAGGTTAGCTCATACAGGCACTGCTGGAAGCATCCAGTGAGAACACTGGAACACGCTGTACAAGTAGCATCAGAACAGTTTAGTACACAGCCAAACTCTCCTCCTCACTGGCCTTCAGAAACTTCTACAGTTGCCATCGACCTTATTTTTAAAATTGTTTTACTTTCTCCTTTGGTCTAACACCTGGCAATTTCCCATTGCTCCCAGTTTATTCCTTGCTGTAAAGTTTAGTCAATGTCCCAGGAACAAGCACAGAGCGTGTCAGCTTTCTCCAGAAAACAATTCTGCAGCACAGCTTAGCTCAGATGTACAAAGAACATCTATGGCCCTCTTCAAGAGAGCAGTCCCTGTGCTCTCGGTGAGTGCTCCTGGCTTGAGCCTTCAGGCACTGTCCTCCACCTGTGCACGACTGGGCCTTTGTCTCATATCTGCCTGCTTTCCTACAACACCCTGAGAAGCTGAATGCTTCCACTGTTGTGCAGATTATACTGTACTCGAGAGGTATTTTTGAATTTGGTTATTTTTTAAACACTCTTTCTTCATTGTTGTCTCATTCTTGTTTTGTTCCTTCCCTGGCTACTGCCTCAGAATCTCAGACTGAGTACCTTTGTCCATTGAATTTTTGGAAAAACACATGGCTTCATTTAAGACTCATGTATGGTTCTGAGCACCAGTCTACACAGGGAGTAAGAGCAGTTCCCACATACATGACATCAGGTAATTAGAAGACCCTGTAAAACCATAGCATTCATTGATCATCTGCCCCTTCACACAGGCAGGCAAATAGGGCTGCACAAACCTGCAGTCTGCACATTTCAGGAGTTTCAGATTGGATTTAGCAGTTTGTAAAACCCCACAGAAACCTGAGCGTTCCAGAGAGATACTGATCATTAATCTAGCTCTTGATTTGTTCCACCTGTCCCAACCCAGCACTCAAGGAGTGAAAGGCGAATTCTTACCTAAACTCTTGGCTACGTCCAAGTCCTGCTGCATGTATCCAGTGCTTTTCTCTGTGTTCCCAAGGGACCAGTACGCACTGCTCAGCGCAGAGAACACTGATCCCCGCAGCTTCAGGCTGCAAGTGCCAATCTTCAGGGCAGCCTCCAGCACCACCACAGAGGCCCCGTGGTGGCCCGCAGTCAGGAGCTCCTGGCCGATCACAGACACCACAACAAAGGGGCTCTTGTCCAGCTTCATCTTCTGCAGTTGTTGGTAGGTGGGCTCCAGGGACTCTGAAGCACAAAAACAAAGGCAAAGTTACTCAACAAACCGAGTTATTTACATCAGGAATCACCTTCACAACTCATCTTGATTTTTTTGTAACCAAATGACAAATGAATTAAGGGCCAGACTGCCCAAATCCAACTAAGATTTACTGCAGGAGCTTGGGGCTCAAAAGTACCATCTAAGATCCGGCATATCAAGACAAATCACCTGGCAAGCTGCTGTTTGCCTTGCAGAAAGCACTTCAGGAAGGAAGCATGAGCATGTAGAGCAGTCTCATACTGAGCTCTGAAGCCTGGCATAACAGCAGATGGAAAACGGAAAACACCTGGGGAATTTTGTAGGAAACTGGAAATGGGCCACCAGCAGTGTCAAAGAGCATTACAGTTTCTGCTCCTTCAGCACAAACTTTCAGCTGAACATCTGCAAAGGCTGTGCCTGTCCAGATACCCAAAGCACACGATGTATGCCAAGAGAGAAAGAAGGTCTTCTTTGGCAGGAGATGGTGCTCCTTTGGAATGACAGCACTGGACCTGCTCAGCTGCTTTGACTGGTCTAACTGCAGCAGGGAGCACAGCTGATGTACAGTTGCAGGGAAATGGGTCAGGGATCATCCAACCAAATTTGGGGATGCTTACACAGAATACCACATCGCCTGCACGCTAAGCAGCAGCCTCAGTACCTCTGGTAGCAAACGAAATTACCTTCACAAGGTAACTGCTATATAGGACAGAAATTTTGAAATCAATTCATTTTGGAGGATGCAAAAAAGGAAACACCAACAGCGATATTTTTTCATTTCAGTGCTTCTTGGCTCCTAAACCCTGCAGCCCCCAGCACCATCTGCTGAGGATGAGAATTGCCATGTTCTCTCCTGGATAACAGCATTAGGACATTGCAACACAAAGCCTGCAAGAGAAACAGAGCAAAGAGGAGATGACCTCCTTCCTCTAGAGAGAAAAATCCTGGAAACAGGGACATTTTGAAAGAGAGGCAAAACACTGCACAGCTCATATGGCTTCAAGGTCCCTGTGATTTCAAACACTGCCTGAACAGAAGGGAATTAGCAGAGCAGCCTTTTTTCCTTCTGGAATGCTGTGTTTTGAGAGACACTAGTACCACAGAAAAGCTGCTGATGTGCTCTTCTGGGCTAACACTGACCTGGAGCATTTCAGATGCCCTGTTCCCAACAGTCAAGCACCAAAACATTGTGGGAAGTTGTTTCAGCAACAGCACAGCCAGGGCCACAGCCCCACACGCCTCTGTTTGCACGGATACTGGAGAAAGGACAAACGAGCAAGGACTCCATGGGAACTGCTATACAAACCCAGTTTATCTCCAGTGCCCCTCAAGCTGGCTATCACCATCTTGCTATCCCATTCAATCAGGATAGTTTTTGTTCCTCCTGCTGTTCTCAGCATTCTCCTGACTCAGCAGAGAAGCCGAATCTTAAAATCTTTTTCCCTTCAGGCTTGCAAGTTCTCCCATCCTCGGGCGTTGTCAGAGTCACCCACGGACTGGAACTCCGGCCTCCGATACCTCAGCAGCAGGTCACCACCCCTGAGAAACCCCCCTGTGCTTACCTCGCATGGGAGACTTCATGGCGGCCTCGACCATGCCAACCAGGAGCTGAAGGCTCTTGGGATCCTGCGCCAGCCCCGACGCAAAGGCGGCCAGCGCATCCGCATGGCGTCCCAGGTACTGCAGGGCCACGCCCTGTCGGAAGTATGCCTGCAGGAACAGAGGGAACAGGAATGCCCATCACTGACCCGTCACAAATATTCACAAATAACACAGCTGCCCTGACCTCACATGCTGGTGGACACCAGGCTACACCATCACACTCCGACTTCTGGCTACCACAGTCTGGTTTGTGGCTGCCCCCAGCATGGACCCCCTCACTTTGATCACCTTCTCAGCCTTTGAAAGGCCTCTGATCTGTTCTGGAGACCAGGGCTGGTAACTACTAGGAAGGCAAAGCTTTCCCCTTGGACTTGGCCAAATACTTTTTCTTAACTACTTATAACCGGATGCTCGTTCTCAAGACTGCCCAGCGCTGCCCCACGTGCTGGGTGCAATTTAAATACAACACACACACACACATATACACACACACCCCTGTACACAGATCCACATGCGCTTCTCAGACTGAGGCCAGACACTCATAATTCTGAACCTGTTTACAAGAGCATTTCTCTTTGTTTCTTTCTTTCCCAGGAAACCCTTTAAGGGAATGTGCAACACCCTCAAAGTAACCTGTATCTCCTCTCACCATGTATTTCTGTTTCTACACCAGCAACAACATCAACACAGAGCTGCAAAGCACTCCCAAACAGAGCTCCCACACCTCCCTACACTGGGACACAAGGAATCCACATACAAAGCAGGAACTTCAGACACATGCTCTGCTCACACACAGGGGCAAAGCCCTGGTCCAAAGGGTATCCAGGACTGCCTGGGAGCTACTGGGAAAGAGACCACAGAAACACAATCCAATATTTGCTCAAAGTACTCCGGTATTTGTAGCATACACATTTGGACACTGTGTTATATAAAGGTCTTGACTCTTCAAGCACCTTGGATGCCATTATTCAGGTTTTATCTTCATGACCAGCTAATACCTTTCTGATGTAAATTTTGACGCACTTTGGGTTCATTCAAGCCTATTTCAATAGTACAAATAAAGAAGATAAAACATTATTTGCATTTCTTTATAAGCGCTTTAAGAACAAATACTGCTCCTTGAGACTGGCTACCAGTATTGATCTCGTGGCTAAGACCCCACAACTCTCTCTCTCCATCCGTAATAGCAGAGACCTGTGCTCAAGATACATTAGGTATACATCTGTGGGAGTCTTTTTACTTAAATAGGACAAATCTCCAATTAATTTCCAAACTGGTATTTCATTAAAGCACTCAGGCACTTTCGGAATCCAATTCAGGAAGGCAGAGACTAAGGAAAATCAAAAATGATGCGAGAAATTTAGAGACATGAATATTTAATCTCTTTTCCATTAGTAAGTCTTGATTGTAGAACCCCTTTTAATAAATTTGATGAAAGCAAAATTCTTTTCATTAACCTTTAGTATAAATGTGTTCTTATTGAACCAAACAAGACACTGTACTGGAAACCCAATTCAGTGTTAATTAGATTACGAGCATGAAGCTTTAAATCAAAGAGAATACAAAGAACTAACAACATGCAGCAGCCGCCAAGCGTGAGCCCTCCCAGCAGCGAGCGGCCTGTCACCTAAATCACGCTGTACACTTTTAAGTCCTTTTTTTTTTTTTTTTGCAGAATTACCATTTAATTACTTTCTTTACTGCCTGATGACAGAGGGAGTTTGACACAGCACGCCTCTGACAGGGACCTTTCCAGCCCACAAGGCTGGTCCAGGGCAGCCATGTGCCTGTCTGATTCAGCTCTCTGGGAGAAGGGCACGGACACGCAGCTGCCAGCACAGAGCTCCATGTGTTGTGTGAGCTTCTTCAGCACCTTGTGCTTCACTGGCACATCCCAAACGCTGAGAAAGGAGAGTCCCCTGCATAGGCTCCTCTGAGCCCTGCACAGGCTCCAGGTGACAGGAGGAGACAAGACAGAGCAAGACCCACAAACGTGCAAGCTCAGTTCCGCACATTCTGAACATCCTTTATGGAAAGGGTTTTTATCCACTCCTCATATGTATTCCTGGAAACCCCCCCCGAAAAGCACTTAATTTGAATACAAACACAATATTCAAAGCCCAAAAGAAAAACCTATTAATCATAACTGAAAGGAAGATTTTGGCCCATTTTTCTCCTGCAAAAAACCCTTCCTTCCTTCCTTCCTTTCTCCTCCAGTTTCCAGCATACACAGAAGGCTCTCCACACACTGTGTTCCCCATGGACCTTTAACAAAATAAATAAAAAGCATTCACATCACCTATTTCCTCCCCAAGAGGCATTCACAAGTTAGTTTAGCATTGGAATGAAGACACTGTATCAAGGGAAAAAATCTGCAAAGAGGAAACGGTGAGAATCACCCTTTGGAAGAGGAGAGGAAAAGGGAAGGCAGGGAGCCAGCAGCTGCAGCTGAAGGAGTGAGCCAAGGAGCGGCTCCCGGTCCCAACACAGACAGAGCCTTCCCATGCTGAGTGAGCTTTAAATTTTAAATCACATTATGTGAAGATACTACAGTGCTCACTCTACAGCACCAGTTACATTAATTTTCCAGTGATGCCAAGTAAGAAAAAATTATCAATTCCTTTTAAGAAGATTAAAGCAAGGAGAGGACAATGTTTCGCTAAAGACAAGACAGGAACAGCAGGTGTTTTCTAACCCTGGTGGCTCTGCATCCTCAGTGTAATACAAACAGCTGGAACCATCTCTTTCATTTTTTCAGTCTCTGTATCACACTTTCCAGGAACAAAGCACCGTGCAAGAAGAAAGCCTCACTCTCAGCTGAAATTTGGCACTAGATGCATCTCCCTCAATGGGAAATGTTTTCTCCTATCCTTGTCTTAGCAGGACGGACACAGCTCTGCTGTTCCCATCTCCAGAGTCGCAGTGTGCCAGGGATTCCCAGCATCTGCACCCACCCCTCCGGCCCAAGCTCTGCACAGCCCATCCACTGCCCTCGGAAGGACATGGAGAGCAGGGATGCAGCTCTGCAAGCAGGAGCCTTTTGGGAAGGGAAGAGGATTAAAGGGTACAAGGCAGATCTACCAAGCTGCTGATCTCATCAAGTCCCCAATACTACGTTGGAGAGGCTGTTAGTGAGCATTCCTGCACACCTCTGGAATCAGACCCCATGCAGGCCCACACGGCCAGGGGGGCTCAGCCTGCTGCACAACCAGTCGTGCTTTCAGCAGGTTACTGATTTCGTGCAGCCAAGGGAAGGAGGAACGACAAGGGATAATTAGTGCTTTTTATCCATAATACCTTTGACAGCACTGTTGCTGTTCTGGAAGCAAAAATAAGTTATTCTAAGTAATTAACTGGTAAAATATATTTGGCACTTGAGACTTCCAAGTCAGAACACTGCCCCTGTGACAGAGGCTGCTCACACTGCTGGCCCCAGGACAGATTCCAGTGAGGTGAAGTGACATCACCCCCAGCATGGTACCCATCCGAAGGGTAACAAGTCTTCCCATTTCGTTCAGGTTTTGCCACCCTGAACTTTGCAGACTTGCCTTTTTTACCCCCTGCTTTTCAGAGCACTCCATGTTTTCATGGCTGGAACATAGTTTTTTAGTGCTTTTCTCTACCCTCAACTTAATTTTACAAAACTTGTATGAACAGGAGATGGTCCTGCCCCTCAACTAGTGGCCAGTCTGCAGCAGGGTCAGCATCTGCCTCTCCAGGCACAGCCCCTCTCTGCAATTCCAAGCACAAGTCCTATTTGTTCTGCTCAATTTACTGACCTCTGTGTCACTTCTGTACACATTACTATTTTCCATCTGTGTTTATTATAGCCCATTTAATGCAAAAGGAGAAATTCTATCTGTCCTACTAGGAGCTGCCACTGGACTGACGGCTGCAGTGTCCAGGCAACACAAACATGCTTATTCATTTTTTGATCCTAACCATCTGAGATCCCACCTAGATAACTGTCTGGACCCTGAGTATTAGATTTTCCTGTGGAACCTGAAACAGGATTAAAATGCAAATGCCATCACTGAATGGCCAATATCAGGAGGGGTCCTGAAATTTTTATTAACTCTTCTTATATTAATATGCAAGAACTGTTTTAGGCAACAGTAATTGGCTCATAATTAATAAAAAACATCCAATGAAGATAAAAATACAGTATAAAGTGAGCATGTAAGAATACAAATGGGACCTCTAAGTTCCCCGAGATTTTACTAACTAAACCCAAGCTGAGTAAAGGAAAACAAGACAACTCAATGTTTTGCTTACTGGAACATACTTTTAATTTTTTGGATCCGGGATCTAGGCAAATACTTCTGTACTGGTATCTGTGGTAGCCTCTGGTATTCATGCTCATACATTGGATTCATACTATTTTTCCCAGCAGAATCCATGGCAATAAAGCATTTTGATCCTTAGTGCATCTCATATGCAATGCTTTCAAGAGTGGGAGGGAAGCAGCAGCCACGGGAGTTCAGTCCTGTCTTACCACAGGCACTTGTCAGTCTGAAACATGAGCTCATGTTTCCGGAATATGATTTAACTTAGTAGCCCATACTACAGTCTTTACTGGGCAGATGGTATGTTTTATAAATATTTAAAACCAGCCAGGACTGGGGAATTACCTCACACATGGGGGCCCTTCTGAGAGTGCATGGTCACCCGGTTGACTCAGGACACATGGACAGCTCAGCAGAAATCTGGGAGCCCCAACTCTCTGAAGCAGAGGCACCCTCTCAAGGGTCATATGTGCAGCAGACATTTGCATGACTGATCCTCTGCACTTCCAGTCGAGGTCTGGCCCACAAGGAACAGAGACTATGCTGCCTTTGGGATGTTCCCCCCGGCCACCCAGGGGCTCCTGTGCCTCCCCCTGCACACCCACCCCCGTTTCCACAGGAGTCCTGCTGCCATCACAGGCCAACTCGTGTTACCCTCCTGCCAGGGCTCACCTGGTTCCTCTGCCACCAAACTTCCCACCACAGACTCACGGACATGGCGCAGTGCTGGCCAACATCAACTGGATAACAGAGACAGAGGAACAAAACTGGAACAGCATCAGAAGAACTTGGAGCAGAAAATTACTGTCAAACAAACATGGAAAACTTGAAAATAACTCCTCGGTCTTAGACAAAAGCTCCCATTGTACACAGGGGAGGAAATTCAAACCACCTTCATACTGCTGTCATCTTCAGACCCTGGACAGCTGGCCATCGGGGCAGGAAAGGCAAACACACAGAAAAACCTCTTCCATAATGCTCTCTTGGTCTGCCAGATCAGGAGACGATGCCAGAAACAGCAGGAATAACCTATGATGCATTTAATCATGCTGTTCTGAGTCTGCAGAACACCTCTTGGGCAGCCAGACCCACTGCCCCTCGTGGCCGCCCACGCCAGCTGGGCCCGCGGCCGACCAGTGCCATGTAATCAACCAACAGAAGGAAGGGAATGTGGGAACAGCTGCCACAGCTTCTCGGGGCCAAGCACCAGGTTGAATCTGTCCTCTCCTCTTGTAACTGCTTTATAGCCAAATTTTAGAGAAAAATACGGACAAATCTCTGCTGTGGGATTTCAGGAATGTGAGGAGAGGGAAGAATGTGCTTTAATTCAGAACACATGCAGCACATGCATAAATACTGCTGCTGGCCACACGAGCTGAATTCCCGCTTTCCCGAAGTTAAAGCTGTGCTCCAGGTAACACTTTTCCTTCACAGTCCTACACCTGGCTGGCACCTGAACCACCACTGTCAGCCTGCCCTGCAGAATCAGCATAACAGATTTGTTGTCTCTGCACCCTTGTTTCTTTATCTTCTACCTGTTTCCAAGGTGCCCCTTTACAGGTGGAGAAAGACGGAAATTACTACTTGAAAATGGAAATTTCCTCTAAGCCCCGACTGAGCCTATAGAGAAAAACAGGAGGGATGTGTGTTTGTGTAAAGTATCTTGCTTTGTTTTATCCAAAGAGCATTTAATCATTCTTATTAATTGTTCTTCCACTACGTGCCAGTGGGATTCTGTGCACAGATCACCTACCCACCTGAAACAAATGGAACTGAGTCGGTAAACAGAGAGACAAACCCTTGCTTACTCAGTTGAAGTTAACAGTTCAGCTTTTCACAGAGCTTATCCCTGTTCTATTCTCATCCACTTTATGCTCACTCTAGAAACAGCAGCTACATCCTGGATCCCTTCTTCAGAAAACATCCTTCTCCTTCCCTAACAGCACATGCCAGCAGACAACCTTTCTGTCTTTATGAGCTACAACTCTTAAGCCTTATTTAACAGCAAGAACGCGTCAGGAGCAGAGGAAAATGCTCTAGAGGAGTAACAACCAACCTTTCAGTGCCCAAGTAGAGCACAAGGAAGGCAGAACCAGCCTCTCGTGTTCTAAGGCCAACATTGCAGCATCTGCTACAGTTCATCCACAAGTCAACGGGGACAGAGTTTGGCACAATTTCTGGCCAAACAACTTCTTTCAGAAATTGCAGAAAAAAAGACACCTTTCACCATGCTCAGAAGTACCATGATTTAAATTGTAAATTTAATACTTTTCTCCAAATCCAGGCACTCTTCCTCCATCCCGAAGACTGTACCGTCTTGGCTTCACTCTCCATCTTGCACTTTTCAATTATCCACGGCACCTCGGCCTGTTTTCAGATGCTGTTTGATTGCTGCCAACCTGAAAAGCATTTAGGGTTGTTTTGGAAACACTCTTGTCCCCACTGAAGGACATCAAGATACAGAAGAGATCATTTAACAACCTTCTGACGACCATGGCTTACTTTACCAAGTGACTCAAAACCGCCGTAACTGCTGAAAGTCAGATAAACTTTGATCAGCATCAGATGCAGATGTTGATTTGTGTGTCACAAATGCATTGCAGTATTTTAAACAGGCATTTCAGCATTTTAGTGCACACAGTTTTCCCAACACAGAAGACAAACTCCACTGGAGCAACAGCTCTGCATACAACCAAATGTTCATAGACATGGAACGCACCCCAAGAGCCTCCAGAACCGTGCTGGGCTTTGTAGAAAAAAAAACCCTGAAGCCACTTCCCTAGCACACATCTCCATGGGCCCTGCAGACTGCCACGATCTTGAGCTACATCCCAGTGTAACCAGTGAAGAAGAAAAAAAATCTGAGCAGTACAATCTCCAGGAGAGTAAAGCAGAAGACAAAAGTAAGATGAAATACACAGTAGTTATGGCACAGGATAACTGTGGCTGCAGTGTACCTGGAGAAGCACCTGGTGCTCAGCAGGGACCGTGACAGAGAAGGCCAGCACACACCCACTGCAGACACAGCTCCTGCCTCTTGGCTCATCATCTCCCAGTACCCAGCCAGCACTGCCTGCCAAGGACAGAGTTGATGATGGGGAAAAGGGGAAAAATCGAATTTGTAGAAGTACTAAACATACAAATCTCTTTGGCCAAGGTGAACGTGGGAAAAATTCTTCAGCAGGGGCGTCCCATTTAGCAAATTCTGCCAGATCATTACTCTTGCAATGCAAAGGGGAGAAACATCAACACCATGTTTCCTAACAATGACTCGCCTCCTTTATCACAGATCTCTGAACCACCAAGTAATTTAGTAGTTGCTATGGAAACTGCTAGTTTTATTGAACAGCCCTGAAAGGGTCAAGAGGTACCATCAAACTGGCCAATTGTAAATTATTTCTCTGCTAAACATCTGCTTTATTTTAGTTGCCCCACCACTTCGTTTTGTTGTTAGAATAGTATTTGGATGAACTCCAGAATAGGTGTCATTCTTCAGTGGGGCTGCAACAGCCAAGTCCAAAAATAGCAATTTTCATGCTCTAATACACTGTAAAATCCTTCATACAGAGGAGCCACACTGAGGGCAGAATAGCTAAGGACTGGGGACTCTTCCTCTGCGCACACATCAGCACTGATCTGAGGCAGTAGGAACCAGCACAAAGAGCTGGTTTTCACCGTGATTCCCGGGGGTTTCACACTGCTGCTTGCACCAGCCACAAGATGAACACCAGACTGATCCACTTATGCCTTTGTAGAAGGGACAGAGCAGCAGGAGAAGAGCACCCAGCTCTTCTCACAGAGCACCCAGCCCTCCTCAGCTTCACAGTCTCAAAACAGGACAATCTCCCTCGCCAGCAAGGGTCTGAGCTTTAGGAACACAGAAAACATTGCATTGCCTGCATCAGGCTAACAGAAAACAACGTAATCTACCCTCCTTTGTTCATCACACAGAAAACGACACCTGAGATTCCAAACGCTACTTAGCAGCTTCCATTCCTACAAGCCAGGAGAACAGCAGGAGTACTGGCTACACTTCCAACTTTATTATAGGAACTCACTGGATTTGTTTCACTCCCACAAAAGTGCCAAATTCCTTACTATCCCCACTTATTGCATGTATGTCTATTGTAAACCCAAAAGCACCAGCAAAAACCAGAGAGCACTGGGAGTAAGGTTTCCTCTGTGGAGGAATGAGCAGCTCCTCTGTGCAGAGGTACTCTCTGCATCTCTTCCACAGAGAGAAAGCTGCCCTAGGCAGCATCACCTGGAAATCTTTATTCCAACATCTTCAACCTTTAAGTTACAACTGTACTTAATTCAAATAACTGGAATGGGCAGGAGAGAACGTTTTATTACAGAACATACCTGAGTTTAAGAGGCTGCATGCTTTCTAATGACAACCATGCCTCAGTTCTTTGCCCACAGCAAGCCAGTAAAGGGCAGGCTCTGTTCCCTCCCCAAGCGTTCTCTCTGTTCCTCTTTTGGCTGAAAGTGGTGACAAAGAAAGCAAAAGCTGTGTCTGTGTAGAGAAGTTCTGGTCTTTCTCACATATCCTGTGAACTCCATTACTTGTGTCCTGGCTTGGAAGAAAATATTCTAAGTTCTGAAGTATTTGGCATGTCTTGGTATGGAGACTCCAGCCTGATTCAGACTTTCCATCCCCAGGAACCCCAGGAGAAATGAAGACATTTCTCTGTACATCCACAAGAAAATTTCTCCTTCATCGGGTGATGAGTTCATAAGTACTAATTTTGGTTCTCTTTTCTAAAATTATCTACTACAGACTAAAACTTCCCCACACTGGAACACAGCAGATACCTGAGCACTGCTCTGTTGTGACACACTCAGCAGAAGGGCCTCTCATGATGCTGGGTGCTTGCCTGCCTGCAGAGCTCAAGTCTGGACTCCCGAGAAAGTTATCAAGGCTGTACGGAAATTGCAAATCATGCAAGTACAGCTACAGAGACACCAAAACAAAAGAGGAATGTCGATGTGTCACAGTTCCTTCCAGCTAAGAGGAACCCATTACATCTGGACTCTGATCCAGGCAGGTGTCAGGTGGCAGAAAAGCTTCCCTATGTACAAATAGGAGGGGACATGCTCAGCCAAGAGAGGCCTTGCAGTGTTTGGGAACGCTGCAGGACAAAGCTGAGCACTGCCCTGCCCCAGGACCACGGCTGAGACAGAGGACAGCACAGAGGACAGTACGTCCCAGTTTACTGGAGCTGCTTAGCAGCAGAATCATTTGGAGTGTTAATTCTCTCCCGACTAACAGACACGGTAACTACCCATACAAAACCAACAGCGTGAGGGTTCCTCAGCTCTGAGGGTCTGTTTGTCATTCCACAACACAACACCCTGTGGTGGTGGCTGCTGTGCCTCCAGCTCTGCTCCAGCCGGGAGCCCCCCAGCACAGGCAGAACCCTGAGCACAAGGCACACACCACTGGCACAGAACTCCTCAGCTGTGCTCCCAAGGACAGACCCTTCCTTAACTGCTTTTTGCAGCTTCCTCTTCCGCTGGACTCTCTTTAGGCATTTCCAAGAGGATGTTCTGACAACCAGGTCATTGCTGTCCCACTGCAGCACTCGTGCAGGATAAACACAGCCACAGTGAAAACTGTGTCTCTAGGGAAGGAGAAAGTTCATAATAATTACAGTTTACTAAGAAATCTCCACCAATACAGATGGCCACAGTCTCTTCCCTGTCTGTGAACTATACAAATTTGAACAACCTTGGGCGAGAGGTTTAAATACAGTGAGCAGGAAAATTTCCTCCACAAGGTACCACGAGAGAGCAGGAGAACAAAGAGCAGAAAGCACTGCCTGCTGCTTGCCACCAGCCTGCAGCCCCATCAGGGTGCCAGGAGGGGAACAAGCAGGCTTAGTGAATAATTGAAGACACGGAGATGAAATCTCAGAACGTCAAACACATAATAACAGTTTTGTAGTTTTCATCACGAAGTCTCTGAATTCCCAAATAAGACACACTGAATAATTTATCCCTGTGTCAGTACTGGGTCATCAGCTGTTCACCCAAAGCTAATGATGGTCCAGAACACTTCAAGACACTTGAATGGGTCTGAACAGACTAATGAGCAGGGTCCAGAGGGAAGAGGTGACGAAAACTCAGCCCACTCACCCTTGCCAACACTAAGTTCAGATAAAAGCATGTCGACCCCCTTAGTCATGCCCTGTGCATGAGGCCCCACAGGCTATGCACCTGCTTCAGTGCAGCTCAGCATCACCTCTCCTGGGTGCTGCTCCTCAGCACAAAAGAGCTGGGAGCTCTGTCTGCTGCCTGCTGTCACGTCCCTGACCCTGTCCTGCCATCACATGTTGCCATGAGCCGTATCCATATCTGGCAGCACAAACCCTTCACAGCTCCCGGGGCAGGCACGGCCCAACAGACCTGCTGCAGGGCACAACTGCGAGAGCATGCTCATGCAGGCACTTGGATCAGAATTCCACAGCAGCTTCCCCGTTCTTTTGCAGCTGCCTGGAGCACAGTGTTTGCATCACTGGCAACAAGGCATACTCCACTGGCTCATGCATATTCTTCCCAGCATCCACAATGCCCAGCAGCAGAACAACTGTTCCTGTCCACGCTATCTTGAAGTCCCCCCCTCACAGCTCTGTGGCACTAAATACCACTCGCTCACCAGACCAGGCAATGAACACTGCACAGCCTTTGTCCAACCATCATTAGGAACTTGCCAGGTAGTTATGTGCACTCAGATTTAACAGCTGATTTTATGGGTTATTTTTTAGTGGGGGGGTTTTTTCCACATTTTTCAGATTTTTAGCTGGGCAGGCACACGTGCAGCAATCCATACCCAGCCTGTTTAATCGATAACTGTATGGCAGCAGGTACAAATCATTGCATTTCCAAGAGAAATTTCACAATTGCCACACCCAACCACCCATGATGGGATCAAAGAGCACAGCTCAATCTGTCCGTGAAATCTGCTTTCCTATAAATCTGCTTTAGATAATATGAACACACAGGCGCCTCACACACAACAAAGCTTGAAGGATTTAAGTCAATTCTCAACCACCAAAGGCTTACCCACATATTAACATCCTGAAGCAGCCCTCATCAATACTGACTGACCTAGTGGCATGAGTAATTACCTCCTAGTTCATCCTTTAAATGACAGAGGAATCCTTCCCAGCTGAGCTATTCCCCTGAGCATCTTCCCGGGAAGAAAGAGCAGCATTCAAAAGCAGAGCTGCACGCCTGTAGCTTTCCCAGAGGAAAAGGCAAGCAGTCACCAAGGAATTCCCCTTTCTGTCTATACTGACAGGAGTTTTGTAACGTATCAGACTATTTGAGGGGAAAAAAATAAACGTAATACAACTACACTTGCACATATTCTGTTGGCTTTCATGACAATAAATGTTTTCCATTGTTTCTCTTAAAAATCTCTTTCATTTAAATGAAAAAGTCTAGAGTAAATTGCAGTGAATTTCCTGAGATATTATTTATGCCCATTCATTTATAAGATACAAAAAAATTTTCCCTCCAAGATCTCCTGGTCTGCTCTGTTAACTGATCATCGCTGATTCCACATGTTTTTCAGGAGAAGCTCCTTTTCTTTCTCCAAACCTTCAGGATGCTCCCCCAGACCCTGCACACCGCTCAGCTCTGCCATCCAGTGCCAAAGGGCCCTGCCAGACCCTCTGGTCACACTGCAGAGCATTCCCACTCTGTGCAGGACTCGCTCGCAGCAATCATAAATGCCTAGGTGCTAAAAAGGGAAGAGAAATGTTTTACAAAGAAATGAAAAGTGAGAATTAAAAGCCTGGAAAGAACTGGTCATTTAAATGACAATGTGTCAGACAAAGGTAAAAGACAAGAAACGAAGAAATCAAATTCACTTAAGTGAGCACGTGTGTGCATTCATGCATATGCAACAGAAAAAAGACAGCCAGCCCCAGATCAATCATGCTAATATCATATGAACATCAGAAAATGCAGCTCGGAGTTAGTGAGTGTCCAGCAGGACAGAAACAGAGACATAAGGAAAGGTACAACTGCCACAACTGCACCAGTGTTACTATGGCCCTGCACTGTCCTGCAGCAGCTTTTTCTGCAGATCAGTTAAGGAGTCTCTCATTTAATTCTTGCATAATAAAGTGAAAAACAAGATCATCATCCTCTACGTCTTTGTTAACACTTCAGTAAATAATTCCAAGCTTTTCTCTCACTACATGGCAATCTTTCAAGGCATCTGTTCTTTCTCATCACACATCATCAGATGTACTTCCAATCAGGGTGCCACAGGTCAAGGAGGACATCACTGTACAAGATCACAACCTTTGCACTGGGTCCAACAAAAGGTCCCTGCAGACCTGCAGGTGATTCTGGCCACAGCCAGCCTGGATCCCATGCGAGGAGCAGGGCAGGCATGCAGTGACTGTCCTCAAAGCCCTTCCCCACATTCCCACCTATTTGTGACTCAGTACAACCTAGAAATGAGAACATGCACTACTTGACTACTTTCATGTATTTTTAACGCTTTTTGAAGCTATAATGCTGTAGTTTCCTCTGTGGCACAGCAGCCCACACCTGCACGCTACCACGGCTGCTGGAGGTAAAGGATGCACCAGCGCTGCCCAGGAACCCAAGGGAGACTGGAACCAAGAATTTCTCCAAGACAAGAAGTGCCTCAAACAGAGGCACAGCAAGACCAAGCCTCAGCAGCTGGACCCATCTCTGTCCCATCAGGCACATGGATCTTGCAAGTGGGGGCTCAGAGCCCAGCCAGTGTAAGCACAGTGATGTGCTCACCTGACAGCAATGCTGGGCCTCGAAGACAAATGACTCAAGGGGATCCTGGCCAAGTCACTTCTCTCTGTGCTCCAGCTGCACAGACTTGCAGAGCAGGACACCTCATTTCTTTGCATGGAATGAGAGACCCATGTATGAGGAAATGCTCCAAGTGCTGTTAGGCAGGACACAGGAATCTCACCACAGCCCACGGTTTTGAGTGGGAGAGTCCTGCAAAGCTCCATTCTTCATTTAACCAGGCAACAAATAGGTGAAAGTTAAAAACTCTTCTCTTGAAAAATGAAACAACTAGGAAGTGCCTTTTTCTGGGAACAAGCTGCTTCCACGGCAGCATGACAGAGGTTATTTTGAACTTATTACTTTGACTGGATTCAGCTGTAAGTAATTAAATTTAGTCATAGAAATCAGACCTATAAATGGAACCTACAAAAGCAATTACCAGAGCTTCCACTGCATCAGGAAGCAACGGCAACTCTGTTTGATGTAAACTGAAAGAAACAACATTTATACTGCACGAGAAGTCACAGTAACACAGTCCCCTTGTAGAGATTTGCTTTGAAAATTCCAGTTTTCAGTGAAGAGAGTCACGAGTTATAAATTCCAGCCATGCTCTCTGCTCCTTCCACTTTAACAACCTCACAAGCAAAAAAGACAATCATATCACACAATTTGAAGGGACTATTTTGGCTTCTGTTCTGTCCTCAGAAACCAGACGAAAGAGGAGCGAATTAAACATGCAAGAGATGGGGTGACTAAGCACCAAGATTTTTTAAAAAATACATTCTGATATCTTATTTTGGTCTGTTTAGAAGCTAGACTATGCAGAATCTGATGGACCTGTGAACCCAGCAGGTCTCTCTCAGCCCAGTTCCTGAGTACACACATTTTCACTCCTCAAACCACTGCTGTACAAGTGGATTGACCAGGCAAAGCTTGTGGAATTGTGCATTCCTGAATAGACTGGTGGAGAAGTGCAGCCTGACAAAGTTTGCTGAGGACACCAAACTGAAGGGAGAGCCACACTGCAGGAAGACTTGGATAGGCTGGAAGAGCAGGCAAACAAGAACCCTGCAAAGTTCAACAAGGACAAATGTTAAGTCTTGCACCTGGGAAAACAGAATCCAGGTGTGCAGCATCAGCTGGAATCGACCCAGCTAGGGCCCCTTCTGTGGGAAGAGATCTGGTGGACACCAAGCTCAGTGTGAGTGACCACTGTGCTGCTGCAGCAGAGAGAAGATGGAGACTCCCTTTTTACAAGAAGTCACTTGGAAAAGATGAGGGTTAATGGGTACAACTCCAATTCAGCCAAAGGAATAATCTCCCTGGGGAAGTGGTGGATTCTTCAGTGTTGGATACTTTCAAGATTCGCTGGACTGGGTGCTGGGGCATCTTGTCTAGAGCGTACTTTTGCCAAGAAAGGCCAGACCTTAGATGATCCTTGAGGTCTCTTCCAACCTGGTGATTCTGATTTGACCAGTAATAAACTAATTTCCCCAAGCTGAGTCTGTTTTGCCTATGACAGTAACTGCTGAGTGGTCTCTCCCTGTCTTTAATTCAAGCCATGAGCTTTTCACTGTATTTTCTCTTCCCTGTCCAGCTGAGGAGTGATACGAGCAGCTTTGGTGGGCACCTGGCCTCCAGCCAGGGTCAACCCAGTACGTAACCATAAATAAGCTCTGGCATTTCCTATTACATGAAGGGCTGTTTGACCCAGCAGCCTTCAGGTTTTACACATTCAGTTTGTTTTCAATTCCCTCCTATCAATCCCTCCAGCCTTCCACTCTTTAAAGACTCAGACTTTAGGCCCATCACACTTTGTAGCACACCCAGCATGGACTGTGGAATCAGAGCTGATCAAGTAACAAAACAGGATGTTCCTTTGGCATAGTATCTATAAACTTTTGCTTGCTGCCTCTTCCCTGACAGAGGAAACTCCAGGCTTCAGTGTGCATTACGTACATCACACAGATAAACAAAAAACCAGAGGACAGAAATGGCAGCTATTTCCCCCTGCCTGGAAGCCAGTATGAGGTCCTTGTGTGGCCGCTCACCAGGGGGGCAGAGTGCTCAGCTGCAGGCAGCAAGTGGTTGTGTTTTCTGGTCTGTAAGCTGGAGAAAACCTGAACAGGACCCAGCCCAGAGCAGCAGTGCCACCAGCACACACAGCACCGAGCACCTCCTGCCCCGCACAGCGCAGGGACAGCCAGCCCAGACCCACCGTCTGCCCACCGCATCTCCTTGGCCCCCCCATTTTCTATCTTCCTGCACATACTGAAGTGCAGCACTGACTAGTGCAGGAGAAACAGCTGAATTGTGCTCTCCCTTGTCAAGAAGATGAAGATCCTGCATGTTGCTGGAAGTAAAATCCGCCACATGCTCATCGAATTTGAATCCCCATCTGGAATTGCAATCCAGGGACTCAGGTAGCAAAAGGTCATCACAGTAAACTCCTCTGTGCTCAGGTATCAGCATCGCTGTCAATATTGCAATGCTCTCCTTCATGGTACTGGCAAGGATAACAACCTACTCTTTGTCACAATTCCTTTTACTTTACAGAGGAAAGCAGAAACAACAGTTTGTTAGCAAGTATGACACAATTAACAGAGTAGTAAAGATCAGAACCACTGCACCTTGTAAAATCTTTGCCTGGTTATAAAGAGTTCTAAAGAGTTCTTTGACTATTAATGACATTGTGCAATGAGGTCTGCAGCAGCTTGGCAGCATTAGCAATGATTCACTGCCACAAGGCACTTCTCAACCAACGTATTCAAAAATCACAATTCTGAAAGCTTTTCCTGGTCAATCCCTGGCCATAAAAATAAGAGGAAGACACAGGATCCACAAGGAATGGAAAAAGATCCCCGCAGACTGAAAATAATATTACATATAAACATGTTATAGGGCTATCAGATGTTCTAATTTTTTCTGTAACACAAATATTTTAATCATCATTTGAAAAGGAATGTGCTAGAACCATCCCTTACTGGGACTGAATGCACAGATTCTGCACATGTTTATGCTGCTATAGAAAAACTGCAAACAGACAGCCAAGCTCTGAAAAGCAGCCATGTGACAGTTCTCACACAAGAGAGTCCACAATCAAAAAATAAGTCAAACATACATCAGTAGATCAGGAAGTCCTCTAGCAGTCTCTTAAGGAAAAGTACTTTGAGCCTGAAGTCTCTTAAGCCTACCTAGGGCAAACCTTTTTGAGGACCACCTTGGTATTTGCATTCTGACATTGTGTTATAAGTCTCTCCATAATAAAAAACCCAAACAAAAATAAACAAACATTTTAAAACAAACACACAAACACTTTTGACATAAAACATGAAAAACTTCCTGTCTGGGAAATCCTGTCCCCACGAGAAGACTGCCTGCTTGTCAGCCAACCATCAGCTGCTGTCCTACACTGACACTGGGAACCACCACTTCAGACTTCTCACACCAGATCCCTCCTTTGAGGAAAGCAGCACATCAATCAATGATGTTGACATATAATTCTGTGACTGTGTATTTCATGTACAACTGTGAGATTTGCTATAGCAGTCCAGGGGAAAAGCAGCCAACAGGCACCACATCCCCAACAAGAACATCTGCTCCATACCCGGCAGCCCCAACTGCAGGCAATTCTCATGCTACACACAGCACCTTCCCCCTGTCACCTCTCATCTATCCTAGGTGGGGATGCAGTAGTTAGAGATCCAGGGAGAGGTAAATGTTTGTTCCTTCAGTAATACAGTCCCCTTTAAAAAAATAAAAAAGTAATTCAGCAGGGTCTGAGGGTTTCAATTTCAATCATCCCCCCCTTTGCCCTTTCACGTGACTGTTCCCAAAGGAAATCCTGCTTCAAGGCATCGCTACTTCAGGCACCTGAGTCAATAAGCCTCTGCTCTGAAAACACAATACCAAGGGAATATGTAATCCCACTGCTTTTAAAGACACACATCTCTATCCTACACATATACACTGATCCTCTCTTTTGCACTCACTCCTTACTTCGCCACCTACATGTCCCCTCACATCAGGCACGTACAGGACCTGCATCATCATCCCTCAGCTCCTCCTGGCTCGTGCCAGACCCCACACAGCTAAGCACAGGCTCCAAGGACAGGGAAAGAGCTGGCCCAGGCCACAGGGTATCACCTCAAACAGGTCATTTATTATTGCCAGGTAGACGGGAAAAAATAGAGCACTATGACAGTTTATACTGGCAAAGATATGCTAGACAATGCAAAATGTTGGCTTTAAATTAACAACAAAGTAGGAAATGCAGTTGGTGATGACAACAATCTTGCTCCCAGGCTTTGGTACTATAAGCAGGTGAGAAAGAAAACTTTCAAGCCAGCCCAAAACACCCCATACAGCCACCACTTCAGTTAAAATAGATTTTTAGCTTGAAGGCAAAGATTCAGCAGGAACTTAAGTCTGGAATTTCCAAAATATGTTTTGCATTTATTAAGATATTATTAACATCAGTAGAGAAGATAACCAGTCAGCTCATATAGCAGCACAGATTCACCTAGAGGTTGTTAAGAATGCAATTTGTTTGGGAGAGCTATGAATGTAGCTGCCATGAGACACAGAGCATGGACACCTGGCAGAAGGTATAAAAGCAGTGCCCTGGAAATATCATCTAAAATATCTAATATCTAATTCCTGCAATTGCTAGTTCTGGAACTAAGGTCCTAAATCCCATTTTAACATCTCGGTTTCAGTCCAAACCGCTGAACCAAAGCAACACAGCTGCTAACCCTGTGAGTATTCATCTTCTGAAATCCCAGGTATCTGCAGGACACATGGCACAGAGAGGTGATCTCTGTCAGCCTGATCTTTTTAATCCTGATGGAAAAGCTAGGACAGGCCTTTTTCTGAAAATGCCCTACTCACTGCTCTTGTTCAGACAATCCCACCCAAGCTGGATGGATGTTGCAGATGCAGCCACGGAGGCCACAGGTACATACAACCAGAGAGTAATTTCTGTGCCAATCTTGGCTTTAAATTCCTACCTCTATATGGAATGTTTTATGTGTATTCATCAGTAAATTAAAAAGCAGTAGTTTAAGTCACTGGATTTATAGCAAGAGACAACTAAACACTTTAACTTATTGTTGGGAAATTTTCCTGTTTAACAGCTGTTTGTCCCTTGCTAATGTAATCCCATTCCCCCCATCATCCCACCCTGAATAATCTCTCTCTGACCCGTCCCTGTTTATATACATTCCATAATCACAGACTTTCATGTTCCTCACTCAGTCAGTTATCCAAATGATACAAATTCAGCCCCTTTGATCTTTCCTCATACATCAGTCCCTCCAGGCCCCTAATCACTTTTTTCACTCTTCTCTGAACTCCCTCCAGTAATGATGTGATTCTAATCCTCTGAAAGGAGAGGCTTTTGGCTCCAGTTCTTCAAACAGATGAGAGTAAGCTAATTCAGAGAGCCTCCACAAGCTTCATGCACAGCACTGTCACCAGCCACCATGCATTAGACCATGACACTGAAACAAAGATGGAATTGTCTTGTGAACAGTAGAGAGCCAGAAGCTGGAAGGAAACACAATGAAAATTAAAACAGTGAATTGATCAGTGTTTTATAGTCACCAGGACTTTAGGAGAGGGGTACAGTTGTCTGCCAGATGCTCTGAAGAAGCCAGGGTGACCATCCCAAGCTCTAACAGAACTGCAGGTCCTGTAGCATCTTCATGATAAATAAATACCCCAGGAAAACGGTGCACAAAGCAAGCCCTGGGGCTCTGCCCACAGCCTGAGAGCTGTTTTGCAGTTACCACAGGCCACCCTGCAGCAGCTGCAAGTGATATGAACCCTGCTTATACTGATCCAGTGCCTGGCAGCTCACCAGAGGAGGACACACTATTCACACCTCCACCAAAGGCCCTGGCCAGCGTAAGGGCCTCCAGAGGGTACATAGGACCTGTCAGTGCAATCATTCAGGTCCAGTTTTGAAAAATTTCCAAATTGAACTACAACAAATTAACTCTAATTTGACCCTTTAAATTCTATTCACAGATGTGTTGCCTGATTAGTGTATTCTTTGCTACAGTTCTGGCAAAGGAAGGTACCTTCATCAGAATCCATAGGATTTGCCTGTTAAAGGAAGCTTCCCATTTTATGCACAAGGATTACACTGGGTCCCTAATCATACTGAAACCACAGGTACCCCAATCTGATCGGCTGGATCCCATGGGCATACTGGAGTCTCTTCTCTGGGGAAGATACAGATCTCCTGTCTTCTCACACATCGTGTGAAAGCCAGGAGAAGCCTTATGCAAAAAGAAAAAAAGCTGCATTTTAATGATTAAAAGGTATCAGAGTAAGGGAGGAACGGCTTCTGTTGGGCCACAAAGTGCTACATCTGGGAGCTGCATGCCTGGAAGGGCACACGGTACCGTGCTGCGAGCACAGAGGAGATGGAATTCATCAAAGCAGATTTCAAACCAGAAAAACGCTGACGGAAGCAGGACGATGGGAATCGCAGGCGCAGCAGGAGCCGCCATCTCAGCGCCACTGTAAGGCCACTGGTGACGCGTCTCCACAGCAGCCGGGGCTGCGGCGGAACCGCTGAGGGAGAAGGGACACGAGGGAAGCCGAGCAGTGCACGCTCCAGCTGCAGCAGCCAGGCTCTGTCCCTCACGTGTTCCTAAGTGAGAGACTTGAGATAAACAAAAATGAAAATGCTCCTGGAACTCGGTCCATAACAAAGCCAGTTCCTGAGCCTCAGCCCCTCAGACCTTCCCCTTCGGACGGAGGTACATTAGAGAAGAACGAGGTGCAGGGCTGCACTGTAAAAACCCCAGGATAAGAACCCCTGAAACACGTACAGGTGGTTTAGGGACAACTGATTTCAATGCAGCTTTAAGTGACCTTTTGCATAAGTCAAGAGCCTCAGTGCTGTCAGCATCCAAAGTGCCTAACGAGTCCAGGCTGCACACCTCGACAGATTCAGTGCTGGCCAAGTGAGAGCAGTATTTTCCAACGCAGAACAGTATCAGGCAAGGAAATTCCTGGGTCCCACTGGAACCTGCATTGGTCAAATGGATTCAACTGGACACAGCAAGTGAAACAGCAGCAAACACAGAGAATGGGTTCACCTCCTTGTAAAGCGTCCCCTGATTGCCACAACCCAGACATACATGGGGTACAGCTCCACATGAAGATAATGATCCTTTGGACACTTGGTACAAACAGCATCAGACAAGTTGTTGCTCCAAAGGGATGAACCAGTACATCTGTGTACACTGCACAGATTACCTTGTGGTTGGGTTTTTAGGATTTATTATGGAAGCCACAGATTTTTCACAAAAGTGGATAGGTCAAACAAGCAGGACCGTAAGGACTACAGCAGACTTGCTAATAATGTCTCTGGAGATACCTACAAGATCTAGGGTCACTTTTGCTGCAGTGCAACACAAGTGAGTACAGGTTAACATAGCTAACATGAACATTTATAATGGGGTGAATCCTAGTTTTAACTGCTTATTGGAACAAAAACATTAATCAGTCAATGCTGAGATGATTAACTGGATAAGATTAAGGTTAAAACTAGAAAATCTATTAACCTGTTTAAGAAATAAATGTTGCACCTGGCAGGTCATCAGTCTTTTAAGCCTCAAGGGTGTAGATGCTCTAAGCAAACAGGAGACTAAGTGAGGCAGTCAAAGGCTCCGGGCGAAGGCAAATGGATCTGTTATTGCCTTGCCACATCAGAAGGGACATTCCTTCTCCCTGAACTCAGCAGGGTGAGTCACAGACCATCACTTCAGCTTCTGCTGCCACAGATAAAATGTATCCCAAACCGTGTATGGGGTAGGATCTGGGAGGAAAGTCAGAGCTAGTAAGAGGTTGCATCGTACAAAAAGAAGTAGGAAAAAGAAAATGAAATCAACATCTACAATGGCAGATTCAACTTCATGTCTATATCCTAGCAGCTACAAATTCAGCTCATCACAGAAGTTTTAGCCAGAGAACTATATTCACCCATTCTGCTGTCCAATCTGTGTATATGCCTGTCATTCAACTGTCACACTTATCCATTCACTGTGTATTGTGAGAGTAATTATAAAGAATTTTAATTATGCCTCAGAAGACACATCTTCTCAAGGAGACAGAGACACATGGTCCACCTGCATCTTTCAGTCTAATTTCCCTTAGGAGAATTTTCTTTTAATGCATTATTTCACATCAGACAGCTTACGACACAGAGCAACTCACCAGACTGCACTAATTGTTAAAAGTTTGGGGTTTATCATGTCCTGCTTTTTAAAGAGTCAGTCAGGATTGCATAGAGCCAGTCAGGACTGTGAGAGCCCAAAGACAATCTCTTCAGAGGGATGCTGAACCACAGAAATAAGAAAAGAAATGCAGAAGATGACAGGGGTTCAGTACTTTCCAAACGATCTAGGAATATCAGAACACTGTCACCTTGACAAAGAACACAGTTCAACACATAACCCATACATGAAATTCCATAATAATCCATACCCTGGCTCTGTTAAGAATGCTCAGCTATGAGATTATAATGTAAAAATCTGGTTAGATAACAGGAATCATATAGTAACATAGTACCTTGCACTTTTCAGAACTAGAAACTGTCGTGCCTGATGGATTGTGTTGTGTGTGGAAAAAAACAACAAAAGAGTCCAAAAGGCTCAGCTTTAAGTATTTCCTTTGAGACTTATCACCGATCATTTTCCTCAACAGCAGAACAAAAGCATGAAGAAATGAAAGGAAAGCAAACCAAAAAAGCTGTCAGTCCTGACCAGTTAGCCCTGGCAACTTATTCTGCAGCACTTCTTAGTAGGACTGCCCAGCATCTTACAGACAGCACCAGCAAGAAGACACAGCAGTTGCCAATATTTCTGTGGTTTGGACTCTGGGAAAACGAAGACAAAAAAAGACAGTGATTCAACCTGTATCCCGGAGCCTCAACCTTAAGCATGACTACAACTGGGCATTTCCCATCCCAGTGACATCAAGCCCTTCTCTGAGATCAAATTCAACACAGGTATTTTTGCTGCTAAGCCCCTTGTTCTGTAGTAGTGGGAACCAAAATGTATTCATAAAATCATAGAATCAGCCGGGTTGGAAGAAACCTCTGAGATCATCAAGTCCAACCCTTGATCCACTACCATTGTGGTTACTTGACCATGGCACTAAGTGCCACATCCAGTCTCATCTTAAAAACCTCCAGGGAGGGAGAATCCACCACTTTCCTCAGCAGCCTATTCCAATGCCTGATTACACTCTCTGTAAAGAATTTCTTCCTAATATCTAACCTAAACCTCCCCTGACACAGCTTAAGACCATGCCCTCTTGTCTTACTGAGAGCTTCCTACTCTCCCAAGACTTCTTCTGTGCACTGAAGAGAACTAGGGCAAAGCTGAAGTAATTTCTGAGGAAATGTGTACCAGGAAGAGCACTGGACTGCTCTTTAGCAAATTGTGAAGAATTTGCCCTGCCTTCCTTTTTTATTTATGTATCACAGAGAACAGAAGTTCTCCTCTTAGAGAAAGCGCTCGTTACTCACCAGGCTAACGAAGCACGCGGCTGTCCTCAGCAGTGTTCCTCCCCACACCAGCTGGATCCCTGCTGCCATCAACTTCCCAGGGAGAGCTCTTCCACTTGCTGGGGACCAGATGTCAGTCTGGTTCCCATTCATTCCCTGGGTGCTGATCCCAGCAGCATCTGTCAGCCTCTCTGACTCCCCTGAAGGGCTGACACCAAAGCCCCAGCCAATCTCCCCTCCTGAGCCAGTGCAGGGCTGGCCAGAGCCACCAGCTCAGGCACCACAACGCTTTGCTCAGCTCAGCTCCTGCACTACTTCTAGAAACAGACTCTTGGTGCAAAGCCACCAAGAACAAGTCACATTGTTCAAATACTTCCTTGCAGCTAAAACGATAAATTTTTCTATTTGAAATGAAACTTTCAGTCATGAGCCCTTGTTCTGCCTTATCTTAAGAAAACAGTTAGGTGGCAAGTGACTTCATAACACAAACTGTTCAGAATACGAGCACAGGGCAGGACTTCCAAACCTGGAGCCCTTTTGGTGGAATCAGAAGTTTCAAACACCAAGACGGGAGCTGTGAGCACAAACACAGCACTGCTGTCAGCCCAAACAAGGCTACTCCATATAATCCTGTCAGCTCCACTCAACCAAAGGTCAAAAGTCAGGCACAATGCCACAGTCTGACTCTGCAACCAGAACATTCCAGCAGGTGAGGGCCCTGCCAGTGGGGAACTACTCCCCCACAAACTATCCTCCTTGGCATCACAGCTCATCCATCAACCACAGCCTGAATCAAAAAACCAAACAAAACCCCTCTGACATTTGTGGGGTTGTTTACTTGTACCAACTATGAGTGACTCTGCCATGATGCCCTGGGCCTCTGTAGATCATTTGGTATGTGCCAGCCAAGCTACTTGGTGTTTGTGTGGTTAAGTACAGTCCAACACAAGCAGTGAACTCCCATCCTACCAAGCACACCTGAGCACAAAGCATAAGCTTCAAAGGCTGCCCCTCTGGCATGGAACTGAAGTCCACAAACAACTGTGGCTTTGGGGAACTTTGTATCTCCCTCATTGAATGCCTGTGCAAAATATTAAATCTTTCCCTACATTTCTCTACACATCAAAACATAGATCTAGTCATCCTCATCACTTCACACATCCACATCCAAAACAACAGATCTCCAGACCTGGGCAAGAGACAATTTACAGGAAGAAGGCTGCAGACAACAGTACCTGGGCCACTGGAGCTCCTCCTTACTAATTATCCCAGAGTGCCCATTCGCTATATAACCAAGGAAGAAGTGTGAGAGACCATGGCAAAGCTGTCTTCAGCAGCTTATGGAACATTTCTCTGAGCCCTGATGCAATTAACTGCCAGGAAAGTGCTGAGGCAAGCAGAATTAGGAAGCTATAACAAATCAAGTATATAATCCTACACCATTTACATTTAAAACAGCTGAATTGCTTATAACTCACAGTGCTGCAGCATGTTTACAATCTGATTTCATAAGAGCTAGATGTCTTATTCCCCAAGGAGGACAACTGAAAAAATCCAGCTTCAAAGCCAAAATGGGAAAAGAGTCAAAAAAAGGTGCAGCTCTCCAGAGTTCCCTGACCCAGGTGGCAAGACTGGTCATCCTGAACCACCAGCACACCCTCAAAGTCACTGCAAACATTCAGAACCACTAAAGAATCACGAATACCCCAGAAGTTCTTGTTTAGCTCATAGGAAGTTTGAGTAATGTACAATATGGAGATCGCTGGGTTCAGGAACCACCTTCCCATAAAAACAAGGGTGCAAGAGCTCCAACATTCTTGCTGCAATATCCAGTCAGCTGCAGAGAGAGCAAAGCTAAAGTGTTAAAACAGGCTTCAAATCTTCCCTTTTTCCTCAACAGTGAACAAACAGGACCCAGCAATCAACACAGTAACTATCCTTGACACTAAGGTACAGGATACTCTGCCCATCCCTTCTGCCTTAACTATCTAAGTTATAATTGTCAGAATATTGTCTTCCCAAATTCATGTATCATCCTGTAGCGGAACATCAAGTGAGCTCTTCTGAATTACTGAACTGTACAAAATTTCTGTTATTCTAAAACTCTCACAAGACACTGGCTTCTTAAAAAGTAATGAGGGAGAGGCAGATGAGGGAAAACAGACATTTCCATACTGAGGACTTCTAAGGGGGTCTATTAAAAAACCCAACAAACCACAAACACACACACACACCCCCCACACACACCTGTTTCTTAAAAGTCGGTAAAAACAATGTTTGACAAGGCCCTAAGCTTAACCTACAGTGTCAAAAAAATAACATATACCATTCAACACTAATGTCTTCATCAGTCCTGGCATAAAACGGTTGGACAGGCCCAGATCCAACAGCTACTGAGGATGACGGGAATTTTTCTGCTAACTTAGCTGAGTTTCAGGCTGGACTGCTGGGCCAACTTTGCTGCTACTGCTCAGAAGATAATGCCAATTAGCAAGAAAAGAGAATCCACAAAACGTTTTTAACTTCTGCCAGCAACACAAAGGACAGAATTAATGCATAAGAAAAATATAAAAAAGTGACATCTGTACTTACACCACTCATCAGTACCCAATCAGATGCATTACGACTGGGACACCCTGTGACCAAGTGCTGACAGATTTTGCTAATTTCCACAGCTGGCATTCCCAACCTTTCCCAGGATAGGAACATGCAGGCAGCCAGGAGCACTGGCCTTCCCCTCCAGCGTCGCACGGCCGCTCGCGCTGCTCCAACAGCGGGAACACTGCGGACTTCAAAGGATCACGGACTCACCTGGAGTCACCAGAGCTGAACCACAGCTGGGGCTTATGCCCATATTGCAAATTTCTCTCTTTATTCTAACTTTGATACCGATATGTGTTAAATCTTTGATTTTACTGGCAGATACTGACCATATTTGCCTAACCTTTGAAGCTTGCTGATTGACAGTGTTAATGTACTTTTTAATGGATGAAAAGGGAAATGACAGCTTCTGGCTCACTTTCAAGCACATTTCTTCACTGCAAAATATTCTACAGCTCAACCTGCTTTTCATACAACTTAAGAAATCTATTCTTTACAGTGTTTCTAATAACTGGTGGCATGATGAAGAAAAGTGGAGCTGGATAGGAATATTTACTGTAGTAGCTACTTCCTGAAAGAAAGATGTTTTCTTCCTTTCTTTAATCTCAGCCACATTGATCTGAAATCTCAGTTGCATTGATCTGATCTTAGAAAATCCCAGACAGAAGTTAAACATTACTTCAAAATAATTTCTCAACTCTTTCTACATCAAACAAATCTCACCCCCAGACTTTTCAAGAGCAGCAGCTATGCTAACAAGAAGCTAGTGCTCCCAGCATCAAAGGTAATCTGCAGGGTACTTTGATGTCCAAAATAATCTGCATGGACTGCTGTCCAAAATAAGACCTCCAAGACCGAGGGACTGCACTCTTACGCTTGAAGGAAACTGTTCATAGAAACACAGACTGCCTTGGGTTGGAAGGGAACTTAAAGTTCATCTTGTTTCATCCCCTGCCATGGGCAGGAACACCTTCCATTAGACCAGGTTGCTCCAAACCTCGTCCAGCCTGATCTTGGACACTTCCAGGGATGGGGCAGCCACAGCTTCTCTGGGCAACCTGTGCCAGGGGCCTCACCACCCTCACAGGGAAGAATTTCTAGCAAGTCTGGGGAGGGAATAAGCTGTAGTTTACATTCCACATTGTGAGAAACTGGCAAAGGGGTTTCTCTGCTGAGATATCCTTGGCATGGGTCTGCATCCGAGCGAGAGCTAATATTCAGAACACAGAAATTAAGGAAAGGGCTCTCCAACCATAACAGAGTAACATTTCTATGGAAAATGGGATGATGCCAAGTCATAAGAGTCTCTGTAAAGGCCTAATTAACATGAATAACACAGCTGGATATTTTATGTATCAGCCTTCTAAGTCCCTCCTTCCTGCCACTTAAGAGTAAAAATACTAGAATGTTTTATGGAGGTTAATTCATGATTGCTTAGGTGTGATTCCACTTTAAGAGAAGGCAGAATTACTAGCCCCTTGCAGCCATCCATATGGGAAGTGCATGGACAGCCTGTCTTAATGGTGTTTGCTGAAGGAAGTCACAACATAGCAGGTTTGTCAGGGAAATGTGAATATTTGGCAGAGTATCAATGGAATTGCCTTTCCCTCCATTCCAGATTTGGGTTTCAAGGCAGGTGAGCTGATATGGTCAGCTGGCAGGTTCCAAGATAATCGTAACAGAAAAGAAAAATGGTAGAGTACAAAGAAAAATAAATAAAAAAAAAATCTAAAAGAAAACCAACATGCTTTACCAGCAGCTCAGACAGTTTTATCCCTCTGATGGCTGTTTAGTTCAGAATGTATTTTGGCATGCTTCTTTACAAATACAAGGCATCTCAATCTAAGGAGGCAGCAGCTCCCAGAGCTGCACAATCCCTTTGGGCCCTGCACCAGAGCGCTGGCCGAGAAGCACCTCGAGCACCGAGCCCTGCACAAGGTGTTACTCTCGGCTTCTCAGCCTCCTCCAGACATCACCAAGCCCAGGCTGCAGAACCTGTCTCCTCTGGGCACCATATGTGCCCTGAGCTGCCTCCTCTGGGCACCGTGTGTGCCCAGGGCTGTGGCAGACACAGATCTCCACCGAGCAGGCCCACAGCCACCCCACATTTGGCCACTGAGGGACTGTGCCCTTGAGCCTCCCCACACAGCATAGCAGCAAAGCCTCTCCCTCCCAGCCTGGCTCTGCCCTGGCTCCGTGTCCGAGTGTCTCTGCCTTAACCCCTTCGGCTTTCCAGGGAGACATAAACAGGCCTTTGGGCCCAGCCAGCACCCGGCCACCCCAGTCACAGCAGGGGCACCTTCATGGCTCCTGAGGCATCAGCTCCAGCTCAGCTCGACCCAGCAGGGTAATACCCAACTGCTCTGCTGCTCCACGGCAGGCCCAGCAGCAGCCTGTGCCCAGGAAAGATTCACCAACTTCTACGCTAACCACAAAAAGTGCTTTTACAAATTATTTTCCTTTAAAAGGACAGAAATAATTTGCAAATAAACCCACAAAACTAAATTCTGATTCCAGTGTTTCAGGCTAGACTATCCCATAAACATTCCCATCTCAGCTGTGTAATTTTGTTCCCATTTAGTATACAGCAGGCAAGAAAGAAACTAAACAAGCCTAGATCTGGGTTATTAAAATAGCTGAAGGCACTAAATTGTTCGTGCTCCCAGGATAGGCACGTAACTAACCATTGTTTGCAGTAAGTTGTCACACTTAGGTTCATCTCACAATCCTCATTTACTCCATTAAATGTACTAAGCTACTAAATAATAAAAATAAGAATAAAAGAAACAGTAAGTAGCTCTGACAGGAAGAGCTGCATTTCCATATAATGGAAAAAAAAACAGTTTTTTGATAACATAACTTACTGCTCACTGTCAAAAAAACCCCTATCACAGCAGTAACACTAAGGCTCAGAGCACAGTGAGATCCCAAGGAGCTGAGCCCCCTGAAATCAAATACGTTTTCCAAGGGCCACACCCAAGCAGCACAGCCACTGGATCCACAGAGCAGCAGGAGCACCAGTGCCCGCCCCGGGACGAGCGGGGCAGGACTGGGGAGCAGCTGGGGCCAGGCAGCTGAGCCTTTGGGCAACGAACCTGAGCTACACTGACAGCACAACCCACAGAGCTTTAATAAATATCCCAGGAGGAATGCTGCTGCCACTTTTAACTGTGGTTAACCAAAGAGCAGTGGTCTCCGAGATGATTCCAATTAAACTGATGACACAGCCAGGTATTTTATTATTTATAAAGCCCTGGTTTTCTCAGCACAGGAGAAAGCAATCAGAGAATATTTCTCTATTCATTACACCAAACCTTTTAAAACCAGCATCTCTGCAAAAAATCCGGCCATGCTGGGCTTCTGCCATTACCCTGTGCTAGGCATTTCTCTGGCCTACTTTTGGACCACTGTGTTCACCACATATAGAGAATCCCTTCCCATTCCTCCACAGGTGAGCTCTCCTTCCCAAACACCCATGGCTGAACCAGTCCATACAAAGTGTATCAAGGGAACTGCACGATTTCACTTTGCCTGTATTTTGTTAGATTTAGTTGTTCCTGTCAAACTAATATTCCAAGTTCCAGTTCAGTATACTCAGTTACAGAAGCTGCTGCTGTTCTTACAAATTGACCCAGGAATCCCTCTTACAAGGGTTCATTTACCAGAGAGGAGATAAATTTCTGCTTAAATGAAGAATGCTACAAATATGCTAAAAAGCACTAATGTCATTTGGCAGCTGAGGACTTCTTTTTTCCCACGTTAACACTGAGAAGTGACATTGAAACTTGTCAGAAAGACTCCAAATCATGAAATTATTTTCCAGCGTTCAATCCAAATACAGAAATCTGAAAAACATATACAAATACATCAGGATGATGAACCATGCAGAGCAATGCCAATCTGACCCCAAGGTGGCTCTGCACACGAGGATGGACACAGCCTTCACATAAACAGTAGCTCTGTAACAGTGCCAAGCCAGGATGTCAGCCTTGCTCAGAGGCAGCTGCATGAACCTGAGCACCTGATCACATCCCAGTGACCTCAGGTTTCACAAGCAGGCAGAGCAGTTTCACAGTCTCTCCAAGCAGGGGAGAAACATGTTGCACTGTTCTAGAAAAGACACTCTAGTCCTAACTTTTCCTTGTCCCATTTGTTTATTTTATTATGATTTTCTTCAGTTTTCCCTACATGGAAAAGGCTTCCCACACACCCTGCACACAAACCGCACTTGGAGATTTTGCTTGGACTCAGCATCCACAATTACCAGAACATGCAAGTATAATGTGCACATTGTGCACCTCTGCTATAAGGAATAAGTTCTCACCTTTAGCTAAGTATCACATCATCTTCTTTCACCTTCACCCACATCTAGCTTCAGGTTCATTCTTAACCTCTTTTGTCAGCTCTTGAAATAACAGACCCGGTTTAAGAGAAGTTTTGTGCACATCATGGATTTTCTTCTAAACCAAACGAAGTTTTAGCAGAAATTCAAACAGATGAGCAGGGCTGAAGGGATGATTTTAGGTATACCACAAGGTTACAAGGCCCATACACAGTAATGAAGGAAGATTGTATTAATCTCCTAAAAGGATTCAAATATTGCAACGAGAGCAATTCCACTTCTTAACAGGAAAAAAATAGGACAATTTCCCTTGCAGAAATTTCCATAATTACAAGTAATTATCTCCTACACTGAAGTTCTCCAGTACAGCACTTCCTGCAAAGAGTATTCCTATCAAATGCTCTGTTCATGAACCAGAAGAGGAACTGTTTCCTGGTGAATAGTATGCTGCCATCCCGTTGATTAACTCACAGTTCCACGCTGTCAGAATATAAATCTATCTTTGATAACAGTAACAAGAATCACTAATCCCTACCTGATGACCCTATCACTAGGTTATTATGAAAGCCTAAAAGATACAGATTTTTAGAAGAGCATGCAGAGAAGAGGAGGAATAGATCACATCCAAAGATTATACGTCAAAGGAACATCAGTTATAACACTGCACTGGACATACAGTTCATTCTGCTGAGTGAATCAAAGGCTCCAAGACAGCATTTGGATGTGCATTCTTTTCAGCCAGCAAGGACAAGTATGGCAACAGCTGCTGCAGTATTTGCAAAAACTGTATAAACTCAAACAAAATACCAGGGTTACAAAATACTAATCTTTGCTTTTGTTGCTCTTGTGCATAAGGAAAATGTCTGTCAAGAACATGTAATGTCAGTTATTCACCATTTTTCATAAGCAAACATGTACAATCCCACATATTTGTGACCAACCATGGGAACAGAGTCAACTGCACTGCTGCTACCCCTGCACATCTCTGTTGCCATATAATATCCCTATTTAGCCTTCCAGCAGTACAGCAAAACCAGCTCTGCTCCAAGCTCATGACAAGATAGAGCACAGTGTTCACTGATCTTCTGCAGTACCTGAGCCACCAGTGACAGGCCAAGCTTGCTCACAGCACAGCATCTTCCAGCATTGCAGAACATGGGGTTTCAAAGCAAGCTTATCAGAGCTCATGCTCAACAGTTAAACAGTATTATCAAAGGGTGTTCAGCTTGTTGAAACTCTAAATGCTCACAGACAGGTGGAAGTCAGTCATCCTTACAGCAGGAGACCCTGAAGCACAAGTACTAGAGATGACAAAACGCGACAGTAATCTGATAGTGAAAGACAAAATGACAATCTTTTGGGGGACTGTCCCTTCAAAAGTTGCTGTACACAGCACAGAAAAAGAGCCTGCAACCCCAAGCAGGTGTCACATATCTTACTACACCTGTGAGACTGAAAGTATGTGAAGAGAAGACGCAGAAACTCTATCAGATATGAAAAACCTTGGATAATGCACTGCAGCTAGAAATTGCTCATTTCATCCCAGAAATTTGTAGGAAACAGGGCAAGACCGATCAAGACATCGCAGATTTTTCTACTGGGTCAGGAAATACCCAAATCAGCCCTGCCAGCCCTGTTCCCACCCAGCCAGCTCTCCCCTCCAAGAGGTGCCCTCATGCTCTGACCTCCTGTGCAAACAGAGATCACCAATCCCTTTCATGGCTCATCCTCACATCACATCACATCACAAAAGAACAACTATATGAATCGACAACATAACAAAAATCAATGGCTGAATATTAATCTTTTGTTTTGCTATTCTGTGCTCTTTCAAGTCTCATTTACTACTGCACAAAACATTTCCCCAAGAGAATACAGTTCCAGTAGTTCTGTTCCTCTCACCCATTCTCCACTGAAGCATCCAGGGGCCACAGCAGTTTTTAATCCCTGCTGAACAAACGGTATACTCACGCGACACAGGCTACTAAATGGTATAAATGAAAAAAAAAGTAAGTTTAAGCAGCAATAACTTTGTTAGTAATGTGCTGAAGTTAGATACAACCTTGTTCCAACATTTGGTAATCTTGATGGTAAAACATTTTCTTCTTGTACCTAGTCAGAATTTCCTATATTCAGAGTTGTATCCAATGTCTCTCATCTGCCCTGTGCACCTCCGAGGAGAGACTCTCAGTGTCCTCTACATCCTCTTGCAGGGTGCCTCCTGCTCCTACAGCAGCAGCATCTCCCTTCAGCCTTTTCTTCTCAAGGCTTTCTCCTTCAAAAGTAACAAACAGAACCAAAACAAACAAACAAACAAAAAAAAACACTACAAGGTCGCAAGCCTCAGGAATCCTTGGCAAGCCTGCCTCTTGCAGACACAGCTACAATGGTTCAGAGATAACATTTATCCTGAGAATTCCAAACAGCAAAGTCCTGTGACTGCAGCTAGGTAAGCCACAGAGCTCTCATTTCCTGAGGCCCAGCAGCTCTGGAAGAAGCTTCTTCATTTCAATCACTGTTAGAGGAAGGCAGGACAGTGGTCCATCACTGGCAGAATGACAGACTGCCAGCTCAGATCACTAGGAATTCAGGCTTAACATCATTCCAGAGCCAAGGACTGTATTGCCTTAAATGGAAAAGATCTACAATATTTAGCAGGTCAGGAATACTATCCATTTCTGTTTATTTAAGCATATAAGAGAGTAGATTTAGATCCTAGAAGTCTCTTAAGAAATATAATAGGAAAGTTTCTCGTGAATGCTTCTCTGATAACTGCCAATTATAAAAGTGGGGGAAAGAAGCAAGGGTGGAGAAGGAGGGAAAAAACAGAAGGGGAAAAATATTTTAAAAAAAAAGTCAATTTGCTTATTTTCACCTAGTATGAACAGAATTCTGCAAAACAGGTCTGATTTTCCAGCTTAGAAAAATCAGAGCACTTACCATGTCAGTAACTGATCCCACCACCGACCCTCACCTGCCAATCTGCCCAAGGAGGGATCCCGGGGTCAGCCAAGCTTATGCTCCTTTGCAGAAATTATCACCATCTTGCAAGCGTTTCCCAGTCCTTTTCCATAGCACAACTCATTCCACTCCACAACACAGAGGGGAAAAGGTGACTTTACACCCCCAGCCCATCCAGGGGCCAACCTATTCCATTCCCCATGGAAAAGAACTCTACAGCCTGTTACATTTTACCCACGATACAATATAGATTGCAGCCATCACAGACTCCCAACAGCGTTTCCTTGTAATAGCCACACAAACACCACTACTGACAAGAAATAGGCCACAAAAAGCTATTTCATTTTTTCTAGTGAATAACAGAGGTCATCCCAGGAACCCATTTCCATTTAACTCTACTTCAGTTCTGAATGGCATCGGGAGAAAACTGCTCCTCTCCCATGCAGAAGGGGATGTGCGTGCCCAGATTCAGCAGCAGCAAGGATAGATGGCACCAGGAATGGTGGCACAACAGTTACAGATTAAAAGGAAACCTAAAAGAATAAAAAAAATCTAAGCTTTTGGAACGCAGTTCTACGCTTTTTAAAAAAAATGACAGTGACCAAGTTGAAATGCACTGTTCCAGTCTTGAGCATGTACTAACATGTACATTCTAACGGAGGACTTGGGCATATCGTACCAGAGTTCAAGTAGCATTTAGACAGTTCTCTCAGGCACATACTGTGACTCCAGGGGAGGGTCCTGTGCAGGGTCATGAGTTGGACTCGATGATCCTTGTGGATCCCTTCCATCTCAGCATATTCTGTGATTCTGTGATAAATGTATAGATCCATATTCCAAAAAGCCAATACAGATCTTCAAAAGAATAAGTTATGGCAGAGAGAGGATGGGATTTGCATGAATTTATCTGTATACAGAGGGGCTACACATGAATGAATCTTACTGAAATGCTCTTGGTAAATATGCCTAATCCGTGGGAGTCACAAACAAAGGTATACATACTGCAGCTCAGCATTGCACTGTTATTCATGATTTGTTGAATCCTTCACGATGTCTGCACCCAACAGAGTCAGTCAGTTCAGTTTTTGTCCAGCATTTAGTCATCAGAACTGAGTAGCAAATGACTCCTATATGCAATTTTTTTAGTATCTAAACCAGTTGTTGTTATCAGGCTCAAGCAGGCAGAATTTCCCACACTTTTCCTGCATAACAAACAAGGTACATTCCATGAACATGAAGCACCACTTTATACAACTTGTTAGCTTGAACAGTTTGGAAAGCAGTGCTCTCACCTAAATTCCCCCACCCTATATGCACTCACAAGTATAATGGCTTTTTTTATTATTATTCACAGAATCACTGTTCTGCATTAGCAAACAGGACCACACCACCATGCAAACCATCTTCTCCCCTCAGCACAGAGGCTGCAGCAAATCCTAGTCAATGGTGGGTCAGAGCAGCCAGAGGTGACTCTGGGGCACCGGGATCCTGCAAAAAGCACCATTTCACTGATGAGGAAGCTGCCTAAACCAGCATCCCATGGGCAGCACACGTGGCCCTGCCAGCAAACCACACCCTGGAGCCAAAGGAAGCTTCGAAAAGAGGTTATGGTAAGGGAAAGATGCAGTTCCAGGGAAACACAGGCCTGTCAGCCTGCCCTCGGTGGCAGGGAAGGTCACGGAACAGATCACCTTCAATGCCATCACACAGCACGTGCAGGACAACCAGGGGATCAGGCCTGGCCAGCACAGGTTTAGGAAAGGTAGGTCCTGTCTGACCAACCACAAAGTGACCTGCCTAGCAGATGCAGGAAAGAAAGGCTGTAGATATGTCTACATGGACTTCAGTGGAAGAAAATTAGTACACAACAGTCATTTTCTAAACTTAAAAACGCACGTGGTTTACAACAGAACAAAAATATTTCAGTCACAAGCAAATTCATTTTTTCACTGGCTGAAGGCAAGAGAATGTCTTAAACATTCCAGGCAATAGCTGTATCTGGGAATCACCACACAAAGGAGCTTACTCCAGGGTTACACACAGGACTAATAAACTGCAGGAGATGCTATACAGCACAGTTTCACAGTTGTAAAATCAAAAATGTCTCAATGAGCAAAACACCTTAAACATTTAATAATAAAAATGTGGGTAAAGCAAGAGGGTATAAATAAACCAAAGGAGACTCCTGATTCAGTGAAGCAGCACACATGTTCAGCTCTCGTATTTGGATATTTTAACAAGAACGAGACAAGCAAATGATTTCTCAGAAGTAATTTCAACAAAGGACCAGCAGTACCAGGGACTACAGGATTCATTTTCTGTGCTCCTCAGACCTGGGGCAGCAGAGCCTCCCGTGCAGTCTGCACGAGCCCCTTTCCTGAGGCTGCTCTGTGCAGCACATGTCGGCAGCACCAAAACGGCACTGGGAGAGCAGAAATCCCAGTCGCGCTCACGTGAGGCTGCTGGCAGCGTGGACAAAATAACCTCTGCTGAGATTCACTGGGACTACAGCTGAAAACACAGCCTAGTCCAACGTGAACATAGTTTCCATCTCATCACAGCAGGAGCAGGAATTATTTTTTGCTCAGACTAGTAAGATGCCTGACAGTTCAGACAAGTTCAGCTGTCTCGTGTACCCTCTACACAATCAAATTTGTTTGCCCCAAATCAACTCAATTTGGACACTGACAATAATGCAGAGGAAAAAAAGTAACCTTCTGACATGGTGATTTAAGCACAAGCGAGTGAGCCAATGCTGCAGAGTGAATCCTGACACTCTGAACAGAATCTTCCAGAGCCGAGGAGTCCAGCCAACAGCCAAGAATAATATTTCAGTGGTTCAGTCGATACAGCTGTAACCATGGCCTGGAGGGGTTTCCACAGCCGTAACCACAGGAGTGACTGCATATTCACTTGAAAATAGTAAAAACAGACATTTAAAAATCTATAGCTTGTAGAAATCTTAAATCCAGTTTGAGAGGAGGCACAAAGGGGCCTGAAAAACGCACCGATGCTCCCACCGAGCTTGACTGTCATCTGTTTATCCTGCTTAAGGGACAAGGACTTGAAATAAGAACGCCTCTCACTGGGCACAACCGCCTACTCGAAAAAAACTGAAGCAACAGCTTCAGACCAGCTGAAAAGAGATGAGGTACCAGTTACACAAAGCCTGACGGATCACCCGGAGCAGCAATGGCACAACACACTCTCCAGCCAGGACGGTCTCAAACCGCTTATTCGTGTCTCACACTTACAGCCAGAGACGCTCTCATGCCTTTCACATATGATTTCTATTTCTTCCCTGATGTAAAACACAGTATCACACATCATGCTACAGAAGGAGCCCTGCTGGTTCAAGCAGGCTTTTCCAAAAGAAAAAAAAAAAAAAACAAAAGGGAAAAAAAAAGAAAATAAAAAGTTTAATAGTCCACAGCTGCCAGGAGCAAGGGGTCACTGCCGCGGAGGGGCGGCACAGCGCACTCGCTTTGCTGGGTTCTCCCTTCTAAGAATATCCATAAAACGCACTGCCAAGCGCCTTGGAAGAGGGTCCTGCGCGGCGTCGAACGCCGCGACCCCGCACAGACCCCGCAGCCGTACCGCCCGGACCGGGTCCCGCGCAGCGCCGGCCCCGCGGCCGTGTCGGGGCACGGCCCGAGCACCGCCCGGGGCACGGAGCAGTCGCGGCACCTCCCGCGGCGGCCCCGCCGGGGCGGGAGGAGCGGGAGCGCAGCCGGGCCGAGCCCGGGCGGCCCCTCCCCGCACTCACCTTCTTCCGGGGCTGCCATTTCATCATATTTGTAGAGCGGGGACGCGCAGCATCAAGGTGGCGCTGGGGCGGCGGGCGCAGCGGGGCCGCAGCCCGCGGTCATACTGCCCGGCCCCGCCGCCAGGCCCGCGCCGCGCCCCGCGGGACGGCAGCCGGCCCCGCCGCGCGGACCATGGGCGGGGGCTGTGCCCAGCCGGCGGCTCCGCCCGCACCGGTCACACGCGGGGCCCGCGGGGCGCGGCCGCTCCCGGGCGCATCGCGGGCGGCGAGACCCGAACGCGGCCCCGGCCCCGGCCCGGCGCGCGCGGCACCACAGGGGCGGGGCCGGCACAGCCCCGCCCCCGCCGCGCGCCCCGGCCCCGCCCCCGCCGCGCGAGGGGCCTCCGCGGGTAGAGGCGCGCGCGCCACCGGGCCGACAGGGGGCGCTGCGCGCGGGAGAGACTCTGTCGCCCCCTGTCGGTGCCGCCCCACGCGGCCTGTGCGGGGAACGGAGGGAACGGGGAGGTATCGGGACAGCGGCTGTGGGGACAGCGGGGATGGGGACAGCGGGTGTGGGGACAGGGACAGCGGGTGTGGGGACAGCGGGGATGGGGACAGCGGGGATGGGGACAGCGGGTGTGGGGACAGCGGGGATGGGGACAGCGGGGATGGGGACAGCGGGTGTGGGGACAGTGGATTTGGGGACAGCGGGTACGGGAACAGCGACAGCGGGTATGGGGACAGCTGAGTATGGGGAGACAGCTGAGTATGGGGACAGGGACAACGGGTATGGGGATGGGGACAGCCAGGTCTAGGGACAGGGACAGCGGGCATGGGCACAGCCGGGTATGGGGACAGCGGGTACAGGGATAGCTGGGTATGGGGACAGGGACAGTTGTGCATGAGGATGGGGACAGCCGGGCATGGGGACAGCCAGGTATGGGGATGGGGACAGCCGGGCATGGGGACAGCCGGGGTGTGCTGGACATTGGGACAGCTGGTGTGTCCCAGGCACAGCCGCAGCCCCAGGCAGAGGGGCTGTGCAGGTTCAGCTTTATGGTGGTTGCATTATTTGTCCCCCGGGGTGCTGGGGCTGCAGACTAAAGGCAGAACTGGGCAGTGACGCACTGTGACCATCTCCGAGGAGCAGGTTACACCAACGCCACAAAACTTCAGGCTGAGCTCTAGGGATGATTCTGAGACTATTCTAACAAACTAACATAGGCTCAGGAGAATTACAAATCCATAGGGCATGAACACAACACAATTTAACTGGGGATTATATTACTGAAGTGGTGCAGAGGCGTAGTTTTCATTGCTGTGACAAATGACCAACAGTGGTAAACAATAAACCTAATGGCAAATGTAGTATCAAAACACAGATCAACAAATATCCCCTGTATGGCCCCTTGGAAATACAACAGTCACTTCTTTCCATGGCAGTTCCTCAGTCCCGAAGGACACTGTCCCTTGGGTCTCAGGGAGGCTGGAGCTCTGATGGGGGTGTTTCAGCTCAGACCTCAGTGCTCAGAGGTCGCTCCCTTCCATGACTGCACATAATCTGGAAGGAACACAAAGCTCAGACACAAGTCCCAGGACACATCAGCCTGGGTCACAAAGCTGCCTCCAGCAGGTCCCATCTCGTCCTGCACTACCCTCAGACACCGGCTCTGCATTCCGTGCTTCTGTTCCCACACTTTCCTCTGGTCTACTGGCAGTGCATGTGGCAGCACAGAGATGCAAGTGAAAAATAAAGCTTTGAAAAGCAGTAGGGACTGAAAAGGACACGCGTGGCAGTGCAGAAAAGCAACTCCAACCAGTTTTACTCCCCAGAGCTAGCTTCTTGTGGAGCTATGCCCTTCTATTACACCAACAGCAGAGCCAGTGGGCCCTGAAACTCAGAGATTTCCATGAATTTAAAAACTGGTATTGACAATTCTGAGGAGTTCTGTAAATGGCAGTCGGTGCTCAAGTCAAGAAAATAAGTTCTCAGCATCAGACAATGGCATTCTCCACATGGCTGTCAGAAAGAAGCTTCAATGAATTCATGGACAGATTGCAAAATGTGGTGTTTTGACATGATCAACAGGAGGTTTTTGAAATTCTTCCTAAGTAAAGATAATTAACACGAAGAAACACAGGAGCTGTGCATATATACCTGTCACAAATAGGAGTGAGCTGCTTCACTCCTAATCTTAATTCCTCCTCCAGTGCCTGGCATTTCTGCTATATTTAAATTTCTCTTTTTCTTGCTCTCAATTAAAAAAAAAAATAATGTTGGCACTATTTTTAAAGCCATAGCAAATATCCAGAATAAGGGCAGTATAAATGCCTGGTGTTTGAAGGAAATGGGAAACGCTCTTCACTCTTTCAAAGTCAGAGAATTATCAGACGCCTCTAAGATTTAAGAAAAAGCAGTATGATTTTTGGTTTCATTTTTAAGGTCCCAGTTTCTCTTTCCAGGTTGGAAGCTCTCAGTATGTAGTGATTCAATTGCCAGGAAATCTTTAAACCATCTTCTTATGGCAGCAACTTCCATCTCCTCCATCCTAAGAACACAATCCTCATATCCATTTCAAAGGGAACCAGTTCATTCTCTCAAGTAATCGGCAAAGCCAAGAAAATTCAAGTGGTAGTGCTTTGTAAAGCTCTCTCTGAACCAGTGGGAAAGTTGTGTAATGCTACTATGGAAAAGATAATATCGGTCCATATGAGTAAAATGCTCTCAGTTCACTGAAGTGAGCTGGCTGAAAGCAGCGCTCCCTTCCCCTCCCCAGCACCCCTGGCCCAAATTACGGCTTGTGGCTAGAGAGCCATGTGCCAGCACTGCCCACAGAGGATTGTGCCCCATTCCTAGAGCCTGTCTCAGGTAGTGACACCTCTTCTCCATAAGAAACAGACTTATTTGGATTCCTAAGGGCTAGACTTCAGGACACGGACAGGAGCTCCCAGGGAACAGAGTTTGCTCTTCCAAATATACAAATAAACATATTTTATTCCTTCCACTATTTAAGAATGAATAATGGGCAGCATTTCGGCTGGTTGGCACAAAATCATCCAGCAAAATGACAGGAGGAACTTCCTTCAAGTGCAGGAATTGGTGTGCTCGAGTATGAAGAGACTCACTGCTCTAGATTACCAGAAATCAGCAAATGGTAACTCATCGATAGATGTTACTTTATGGCAAATTCTTGTGCAACTCACAATCAAAATTTCCTTCCAACCTCCACACTAAAGGTGCTTAGGGCCCATGATCTACCATTCCTTTCATGTATAGGAAGAGAGAAGCACAAAGTTCAAATAAAGGTGCTGGGTCACTTGGCATTAGTAGACGCACCTGAAGGAGTACACAGAAAAGGGCAGGAATACAGTGGGCTGAGGAATCAACTGAAGGTCCAACAAAGTCTTTGCATATTGTGCTGGTCATCTGGGCCATCAGCCTTTTGTTCTTGTTACGTTTTGCTACTAGATTGGAGCATTTCATCCTGTTCTCTTGATAATAAAGATTGATTGTTCTATGCTGTACAGAAGTAGCCCGGATTATTTTCATTATTGGGTTACCTGGGGTTCACATCTCAGCAGCTGACTCTCTTCAAAAGACTGAAAATCGCTTCAGAAAATACTTTGTTTAGTCAAGCAGAAAAAGCTCTTTCACAGGGTATAAATCTAGGCTGAAAAACCAAGGAGAGGGCTTTCAAAAATAAGGATATACTTCTCTGGAAAATACCACTTCTGACAGGAAAAGCAGCTGAGAAAAACTGGTTGCTTAAGACTAATGAGAGTGTTGTAGCCCAATTTAGTTCAAAGACATGTAGAACTGAAGTGAACCAGAGATGAGGGAAAAGCCTACAGCATTTACTACTGTCAACTGCATTCATGCATTCAGACAGAGCAAGGGAAGGAGGTTGCCTGACAGGCCAAATTATCAAGGATTACGGATGCTTGTTACTAATTACAAATTATTCAGTGGTATCATGAAATAGTCAGATGAGTTAATTCCAGACAAGGGCTACCTTGTTCTGATACAGAGTCCCCTCTCAAGAACCAGTACCTGAGCTGGCACTGACGGATTGGACTTTTGCACAGGTCTCTCTTCTGTGCTGGTCACAGCGAACACAGACACTGCACTGCATGTTTTGCTCCTTGTGGCTCATCACTCCACTTTCCAGGAACTCACCTCCAAGTGTTTCCTTCAGAAAGCAAATCTAGCTTGGAGTGGTATTTGCCTAATACTGGGGGGGAAGTGAGAGGAGACTACATGACCTTCAAAGGTCCCTTCCAACCCAAGCCATTCTGTGATTCTATGGTTCTGTAACTCCCACCAAAGATTTGCCTGCAGTGCAAAGATGGGTAGGCCAGGAACGTGTATGGAAAATCAACCCATCAAAATCCACTCATCTTTGGAAGGCATGCAAATGCATGTCTGTATTTTCTACCTGATTTGAGGTTTTTGCTGTAAAATTAAGCAATTCCCTTTTGATTAATGGACTAAGTCTTGTTATAAAACTCCATCTATTTCACATCCTTTAGGAAATAAAGGGTCAAACACTGCATCATCATCTATACCATCCTTTGCTGTTCCAAATGAGAGCTCTATTTCATGCCTTGGAGAAGGGAAAACTGGAGGAAAAAAAAAAAAAAAGAGAGAGAGAGAACAGCAGTGCCCACAGTGCCCTGTTCCATCATCCTTTCCTTCACTGCACAGTGAGAGTCTCTGTTGGCACCTCAATTGTGACTGTATTTATGCACACACATTTAAACAGAATTCTTGTCCCCACAAAGGTGTGTATAATATTAACAGAGTAACCATTCAAACAGTGACAAAGCATGGGTAATAAGTGGGTAAACTCACATGGACATGATGGCACTCTGATTCTCCGTGGGCACACACTCAAGTCGATATTCTAAAATAGTCAGAAATCAATACAGGGGAGCAAATCCTTCTTTATTTGCAACAGAAAGGCTACAGCACCCAGCGAGACAGAGGTGGGGAACTTCTAGATCAAGAAGCCTAGGGATGAAAGTTTGTCACAAATAGAAATTTTCTGGGTAATGACTGTATTCATCAAGAGAAGCATTATTTAAACATGATGTTGTGCCTGTGAAATATCTATGTGATAGTCCTATGGCAAAATGTATTTCTGATGTTCACTGGATAGGAAACACAGCCTAAATTTTAACTGCATCTCATCACAGGTGTTTGCTTTCAAACTGTTGTGACTCTGTTATTGGCTTAAGAAGGTTCATTTCTTCCCTCACATGATCCTGAGCAGAAAACCACGTTTGGCACCTGCTTCTAATTATGACTTCCCCCTCCCTTTTTCCATAGGAAGCACAATTACTGCTGCTATGGAGACAAGTGTAATTCAGGCAATATGTGGGTCAAAGCAACACTTAGCAGGCAAAGATTCATGGTAAAGTACCCTTTTTGCTACCTGTCCTCTCCTGGAGAAGGGTCTTCTCCCAGTCTCCCCTTGCCAATTTCCATCACCATCTGCTGTCTCAGGTAAGAGCAAGCCAAATAAATCACCTGTAACTAACCTGTAACTTCACACCAGGAGAGCTGCTCTTCCTCCCTTGCCCTCTCCCCGCTCCCACATGTTACCCAGTGACTCCAGGACCTGCCAGCACTCACACCACCAGCATCTCTGTGGGCACAGCAGGCTCAAAGAAGCTCTTACTAGCCCAAAATGGGACAGTTTCATCAATTCAGTGGAGACAGCTATGCAAATTTAAACCGTTTTTCAGATGAGGTTCCTGAATCAAAACACTGCTGCTTTTATTCCCCAAGATCCAGCTGAGTCCCCTCTGTCTGCTCCTCACAGTACACCTTAAACATACTTATACAAATTCTTTCAAGAAATTCAGTTGCAAGTTAAATTTTCTTATAAACAGATGGCAGTGAGACTGAAAACAAACTTGCTCTTCTCAGTAGCTTGGACTATAGGCCTGAGATGATGGTTTGCTGGAAGAGGCAATGATTCAAAAGAAAGATTTGTGTTGAAATGGAGGAATTCTGTCTGAATATGAAATAACACCAAGCAGGAAAGTAGAAGGCTGTGGTACCTTTAAAGAGACTCCAGCACTGTGGAAACAGTTCCATCAGTACACTAGAGGAACGGAGCAAACTCCCAAAGCCAACTAGCAGTCTAAATGTGAAAGCTTTCAGTTATGGTTTAAAATCATATCCTCACACAGACACTTCTCCCAAAAAGGTGGACTCCACACGCACCTGACAATGACATGAAGAAACTGAAAGATAAAATAAATCAGAGTCAAACTTCCAGCATATAATCCCAAATATTGAATCTTGGTATGTTACTAAGCAAGACAAAAATAATTATTCAGAAAAGAATCAACACTACAAAACAGAAAAATATTGCGTTCACTTATCAGCATAAGCTTCAAAAAAGTTGGGAAGTCTGAACACCTAGGAAGGACAGTAAAGGGATAATTCAAAGGCACTAGTCACCAAAATAGAGGTGGGAGAGAAAGACAAACTGTGCTAATTAATTTCATGTAAGAAATGCAACTAGCTGCATAATGAGATGAATTGTCCTATTTGCCAAGAGCTCCAAGAAGCAAAGTCAAGTGGTGGTGTTCTTCCTTGACAGAGTCTGTCCATCAGAAATCCACAGTATTTACAAAAAAGAAAAAAACACAAACTGCTTTAACAAATATCTGTTCTGGAGCTCACAGGTTAGCAGGGAGGAAGTTACAGAGTTTGGTGACATACTCTGCACATTAAATTTGTCCCATTTTTCAGGACACAGAACATACTTTCTAAATTTAAAGAAATCATAGAAGCTCATGCAAAGTTTCATTTAAAATTCTTTTTTTGTTTCCTCTGAAAGGGCTACACAATAAAACTATTGTATTGTAAAAGGTCTGTTTTGTCTATTCAAAATTTTTCTTTCACACAGTGGAAATGTAGGTACGTTACACCAGTTATCCTACTCCTGAGCCATGAGATACTCAGCAAAAGATCCCGTAACAGTCAGAAACAGCACTTAGAACTCTCTGAGGAGTCTTCTCTTACTGATTTAGAATGATAGGCAGTTCTACTGCTGAACTTCCTTGTAAAATGTGGACCAGGAATTTTGTTTGTGTCTGTTCACATTTTCAGTCAGGACTGTATGAATAAGAGATGTGACACAATTCATCCATATGTAGCACCATTTCTCCCCAAAGCACAGCGTGCTGCAGCTCACAGCTGCCCTTTTCACTGCTGCAGAAGTAAGAGAACAGAGGAAAGGAATAATCTGAACTTCTGTGTAATGACAAAGTGTCTACAGATACACAGTCAATGAGGTCTTAAAACCAAAATCAGATAAATCTTCTTCAAAGAGCAGTTCTTTCTGTAGGCTACAGTTAATCTGAAGAATGCCTTGTCACTGCCATGTCAGAGGTAACCATTTCAAAAGTCAGAAGCAACCTTAAGCTGCTGTAAAACTCTCCAGCATCACTGGATTCATTGGAGCAGAGACAATTTGGCCTCTCTGAGGAGTCACATCTAAGATTCTCAGAATAGAATAGTTCCAGTTGGAAGGGACCTACAACAATCATCTAGTGCAGCTTGCTGTGAAGAAGCATGTCCAGATGGAGGTTTAACTTACACTGTCCTCATCACTGACACCACTGTCAGCCCAGATCTGCTCCCAACCTCAAAATAAAAACTTGAAACCCTTTCAGTGACAAAGGCGACCTCAGTCAGCTTTGTCCTACAGCAGAGAAGCCAGCACACTGCAACATCACACAACATTTAGTCAGAACCAGACTTCAATGGCATTTTTCAGCATAAAGTTTTGAGAGCATTTAAGAATAACAAGGACAGCTGTTGGCTCCAGCCTAAAAATACAAAAGTACACAGCTGCTTCATTTACCTTCATGTGCTCAAACATCCAGCACTGGAAGAGCATAAGGCTTAGAGAGGTACTAAAATTTTTCTACACAGAGAAACAGAAGGAGCCAACCATGCAGCAATTTCCATTCGTGCCTGACAGGAAAGGTGAGGGGTGAGCTACTTGCAAGAAATAAAAATAAGAAAAAATGCAATCTGCATCTACATGAAAGTGTTTACTGATGATAAGAGATTGATTTTAGATACTTTTTACAAGGTTATGTAAATGGAAGTTTACTCCATAATCTATTTTTGCATTAGCCTCTTCTCTTATTAAAGATTTATTATAAGAGGTGACCCCACAGACAACCCAAAAGTACGAACACAGTCTTGAAGAGTCACCCGTGCTCATTTCACCTTTCTTTTTCTCCAGCACGCATTTTGCCATTTAAAAAGCGAGATTATCAGCGGATACCTCAGAAACAGGGACTCTTTGCACAGGCACAGGGCAAACAGGAAAGAGTAACATTATCTGCTTCCCCGGAACACCCCTGCTGACACGTCTGGAGCCCTCAGAACAAGGACTCTGGCATCCCACACACAGCCCAAAGCCCAGGCCCCAAAAGCCACTGTGCAGCGCAGAAAACACGATTAGAATTGAAATGTAATAAGTAATTATAGATGGAAAAAAGATTGTGGAAAGTATCTGATATGCAGTGCCTCTGACAGCAAGTTCTGAATGTGTGTCAAAAACATTAAAAGAGCAAGTGTGGGAAGGAATTACCTGACTGGTATAAGCAAAAATAATAAAGGGGAAGAATTGCCTAAATACTTTGTGAATTATTAAGATCTAGGAGAAACGGAAAAGACTCTACAGATCTTGAATTTCACCGTTACACGATGCCTTCTTTATATCCTCCATGTACAAGCGATGACAGACAAAAGAGAGACAAATCAGGCTGATAAATTCTTCTGCCTGGGAACACACTTTCACTCTGTTCTACATGACATCGTGGTAGGCTGTCAGAAATGCAGTGACTGTCAGGTTTCCACATCACTACCTGATCACTGTTCTGTAAGCATCAGAGTTTAGGTAAAGTGCTGCCAGTAAGCTCAGATTTACACTTCAGAGAAGCTTACTGTTATCCTTCTCCTAATTAGCCTGTGTAAAGGCTTAGGCCTAACAACAACGACTTTAATGTCCTAAAACTAAAACAGTTTTACAATGGTTTATTCCAAATAATTCCAGGCTCAATTTAAATAAAAATTAAAAAAAAATAAGAAACAAAAGAGAAGGAGTTCTTGTTGCTAGACTGAACTGAGCCGCTACAGGAACCCCAGACCAGATATTAGACAAGTTGTTCCCTAAATCTGGCCTGGCTGATTAAATCAGTCATTTAGCTTGCTGGGTCTTGCTCCTTCTGACAGAACAGACCAAGTCAGCCCAATCAGTCTGGGAACATACCTCTTGTAGATCCTCCTTCTGCAGAATGAAGAAGACAGCAAATCGTGCATCTTATTTATGAGGAAGAAAACTCCTTTCTGATGCCATTTGTTAGAAGTTTATGCCTTGGAGCCTGAAGTCTGAGAGCACTTATCACACCCATCCAAGCACAGTGACACTTGCAGGGCTGTGCTCCTCCTCATTAAACCGGCACAGAACACAACGTGGTGCCTCGGTTCACAAGCTGCAGAAGCAACACCACGCGCTGTGGTCTCGCTGCTGCCACTAGACCTCACCAGAAATGCCTGGGCAGCCCAAGGAGGAGGAACCAGATCCCTTTTGTGGTACGGTCTCTGAGCTCGGCAGAACGATTTCTACTCAACAAGTGTAAAATCTTAATCTCCCAGCAAGTTACAGATCTCACACTCCTCTGAGGCAACGATTAGAGTAACCTTAAACAGACCACTCAGAACGGTACAGTTCCAAAGATTCCAGAGTAGCAACTGTGTGACTGATACAGGAGACTTGTTTGTAGTCTTGTGTACAGACCAGCAAAATTATAATACTATTACCTAGCAATGATCCTTTTAGCAGGACAAATCATCAGTAAACATAAAATATAAAAGAAATATAAAAAAATCTCTCATGCTTGAAACACTGTCCTATTTGGATGAGAAATTCCTGACTTTCTGTAGGCATTCTCCTGTTGCTGCCTTCCAGCAGCTCCCCTCCTCCCTTTAATTAGAGCCTCTGCAAAAGGAAGAAGCAAAGCCATATTTAAGTCTTTGTACACCAATAACGAGGTAACGCATTCTGTAACAAATACAAATACTCTTAGTTGACCTCAAAATCTAGGGGATAAAAAATCTAGGAAAGAAATACATATTTTCACCCTGAAATACAAAAACCCTTAAACCCACCTTTGTTTTTATTGCATGTGAAGCATTGTTGAGTAAGAGATTCAAATGATTCCTGGAGGCTGGTTAATCTGCAGAGAGAGCTGTGCATCAGTACAGAGAGCAATTGCTGGCATGGTGGAACCATTCTTAATAGGAAGTACAAGTAGAAATTGGAGTGAATGGATTCCTTGGATTCTCTTCTGGTGCAAATCATACAAAGAAGCTCTAGATATGTTTTCTGAATAAAACAGGAGTTTCTCAGAGCTCATCTCTGAACAACAGAAAAAAAATGGGAAAGGCATTCTACATGGACTGCTCCTGAGAACAGAACTCGGGCTCCAGGACTGAGAAATCCCACAGAGCATATCTGTACTCAGCACATGCTGTGGCTGAGACCAGGCTCAGCACAGGACATTTCTCAGCATCTTTATAGATGGTTTTTCCATTTTTCCAAGCGCGTTCCAGCGCGCACATCTGGCAGTGCTGCGGCGCGAACAGCAGTTCCTGGCTCTCTGTGCATGTGTTCTGCATCCAATGACATCATGCACTCCTCAGCTTGCCAAAGCTCAGTCTCTACTGTACAGACCACCAAAACAGAGCCCCAGCATCCCCGTGGGGAACGGCACTAACTTCCAGCCCAAAAAAGTTTTCCGCTTGCAAAACCTTGTTCGATGTTTCATCTGTTGTGCTGCGTTTTCTCCCACTCACACCCATTCTACTTCCCACTACTTGAAAACAGCTTTCAAATCATTCCTAAATTGCTTATGTTCTATCCTGCCTGCAAACATTTTCTCTTTGCGCAAGGCTGTAACTACTCAGTTACTTCTCAGCAGAACAACCCTTTTTCCTTTTATTCACAGTGGGTTTTTAACTCTTTAACAGCCTGGAAGTGGAAAATCTGTATTTCCCAAAGAAAGCTACGTTTGTTTTTCTTTGCTAAGGGTAATAGTAGGTGGCACAGTACAGATTGATTGCTCCCTGGAGATGAGATCAGTGTCTCATCTTGTGTGGTACTCATTACTTGCCACTGCCTCAACAGCACAGAAGCTCTTTGGCACACTTAAGAAAATAGGTTTTACACTGTAGGACAAATCAGAAGAAAAATAATTCTAGTATCTGAAAAATATTCATGTCCAAAATCTTTTAAAACCTTTTAAAGAAAGATCAAAGAGCCATGACTAACACAAGTCATAGGTGATGTGGAAAGCCCTAGAGTCAGGAAGTGATGCAGGGTCAGACCCTGGAATTTACCAAAACTGGGTCTCTGCTTCATCTCCTTTTATCAATCCCAAAACAGGCACCCAGAAGGAAGTACATGTACAAATACTGCAATTGGTAAACAAAGTCATGATAAGAGACAAAGTTGTAAGATTTCCCTGCACTAATTTCTCTAACAGAGGTGAAAAATACAGCTTTCAGGTCAGATTCCGCTCAAATAGGGCTTAATTGTCACCTGCAAGGCAGCAAAAGGTGGAGAAAAATTGCAACACATTGAGGTTTCAAAATGAAAATTTCAGTTTTCCTCTCATGCAAAGTAGTTCCACGTGCAAGAGAGCCAACTCACTCATCAGCCAAGGGTCACTCAAAGGTTACCCACAGAAACAGGACAAAGCCAGAAGCTACGTCTATCACAAATTAACAGGCACGTTGGCTCGAGGCAGCAGCAGCCCATAAATCCATTTCTCCCAAGACAGTACTTGCATTTCTAGATACAGCGATTCCATTGAAATCTTCTTTGCTTGCCATCAGAGCGTTTCCAGATACCAATGTTCCAGAACAGAAAAATGAGGGCATTTGCATGATTACAAGTCACCCCGCTCCTAAATGAAAAAGCACCTTTTCCTGTTGCCTGCCCTGACTAAAGGTTCCTCAGCCCAGCTGCTGGGTTTGGCACCGGGCAGCTGCTCCCAGGAATTGTGGCTACTAACAGTCACTTCAGAGCCCTTTTGGAAAGGTCACGACAGAGACACAGTTAATGCCCATGAGTTCCTTTTCACCCAGTATTATTATTAAATAATGATTATTTTAGCTTTTTTTTCCCCAGTGATGACCAGTGTTTAAACTAAATATTTTGCTTTATATTAATATTAATAATAATATATACACATAACTATGTAGTGCTTCCCACATTGAAATGTCTATGTTTTGCTTATACTACCTCTTCCATTGGAAAAATCTCAGATTAATTAATTGTCACATATGATCCTCCAAGATTACGTATTTTCCGTTTTACTTCTGGTGGGGAAACAAACACATTATATGAAGAGAATCACAACTGCAGATAAACTAAAAGACCTTAGAAATACCAGATTTAAAAGACACTGAAACAAGGAAGAGACAACCCAGCACTCCTAGACTGACTTACAAGGCCGTTTGTTTTAATGACATCTCAGGGAGTTCTGAACATTTCTGATCCATCCTCACTTGTACCAGCAATACAAGGAAATTTATGTTCCTGAATTTGAGTTCTTTATTTGTTTTCCTGGTAAGTTACTCCTGACAGAGTCTTTATAGAAGGTTTAAAGGAAAGTTATTCTGTAATCGTAGAGATGGAGCACTAATGAGTTTAATTAGAATGCAGTGCATCAACCCTAGATTGAGACATAGCCCAAGATGATTAATTACCCTGTTGGAATGGCTGCAGCAAAAATAGAGGGGGCTAACAAGGCTGTCCTTTAATAGCTGTGTCTACCCACCTTCTCCACCTGCCTGAAGAGGTGTTCTCCTTTCCTGTATGCTTGGCTACCACTGTGACAGCTGTGGGGGGTGCCAGGACAAGCTCAATAAAAGATAATCTTAATTCATCATCTTCTCTATTAGCAATTACCCTTGTTCATTTCAAAATCAAGGTCAGTTTTACTTAGCATATTTATCTTTCAGAAAAGTGTCAATGTTCCAAGTACTATGGGTTATTAAGCACCAACTACTATTTAGTTACATAAAAACTGTAATCTTCATAGGATTCTTATTTCCCAACTAAGTCTATAATCAAATGTAATCAAGCTAATTCAAAAATTATCTCAATTAATCCTTTGAAATGCATCAGCCAGTTCCCCAGTTCACACACAGTGAACAGTATCAAAAATCTAGAGCTGGAAACGTATTTCCTTGATTTTTACTTTTCAGAACATCTTGAAGAGATATTTGACTCCAAAGATACATGAAACATATTTGGAAAGCAGACTGCAAGTTAACCTACAGCTGCCCAAAGTTTATTGGCAGCATCTTGAAAGCTGTCGTCTTGTGCAGTTCTAAGATGCCCCCAACAAGGGCTTAGCCAGGGAATTTTGGGCACCCGACTAAGACTCCTGACCTTGCTGTGCACGTGCCACAGGAATTGCTGGGATGTAAATTGTGCTCACATGCTCTGTTATTTCTGATATCAGTCTCTCCATGCCACTTTTCATGATTTTTCCCTGTGAGGGTGGTGAGGCCCTGGCACAGGTTACCCAGAGAAGCTGTGGCTGCCCCATCCCTGGAAGTGTCCAAGGCCAGATTGGACAGGGCTTGGAGCAACCTGGGACAGTGGAAGGTGGCCCTGCCCATGGCAGGGGGTGGAATGAGATGAGCTTTAAGTTCCCCTCCAACCCAAACCAGTCTGTGATTATACAAAAAGTAGTACCAAACACTACTTACATCTCTCAGCAGCTGCCAGAAAGCTGCAAGCCATACCAGCCCCATTTCACTCTTCCATTTGTAACACTTCTAATGAGCAGATGGTTAATTTTTGTGAGCAGGGAATAAAAAACAAAACAACTTTTGTTGGTGCAAGTGACTGGGGGTGCTTTATCTTATAAAAAACGGTTGTTTTGGACATCTGCTCAAATTCTTGACTGCAAATTTAGCTTTCCCTACATTAGTAGAGAAATATTCATATTCTCTTATTTGGTTTCAGGTAAAATAAAAACCCATTAGATATTGTTCTAAGGGCTTTTAGATATTTAGCAGTTGGGAAATATTTCAAGGGTAAAAAAATTTTCTTGTGCCTGGTTCCTGTGTATTACCAGCAATAAAATCCTTGTACCTCCAGATCACGAGGAGTATGTGTTTCTCCATCCTTATTATTGCCACCTCATTAAAAAACAGTAGATGAAGTTCCCACACAACTGTAAGTACCTCACCTTTGGAGCCAGTTTCTCCAATACAGTCTCAGGCTAAACCTGAAGGCTACACAATATTGAAAGTGGGAATATTTGAACAATGCTGCTGTTCACTTCTGTAGCCCTAACAAGGACACTGCTTCCCAACTATCCTTTGGTCTCGATTCAACTGAAGAGGACAGGGTTTCCTTCAGACACCAAGGGATTTGGGCAACCCCAAAGTAAGGGAAATAAATATGTAACAAACTTTCTGTATGTGGCACTGTTAAGATTTTGGGGGGTTGTAGCAATATATACAGACATTCTCAGAGGCATGTAAAGTAAAACTTAAACATCACCTTCTTCACTGTGATAGAAAGCAAAAAATTCAGTTAAATGTACATAAAAGCCCTTCAGAGGTCTCTGCATCTGAAAGACCAGTGAGCTCACCACACTTACCTTCCTGGCAAAACTGGCTTCTTCTCATATTAACAGAATGGAGAGCTGTAGATGCTACATTCAAGTTGCTCCTTTCTGTTCTATTGTGTGATTTTATAAAACACGAATTCACAGAAGCTACAATAAAATTTTAATTAGTGAAATACAGATGGGTATTTTCATACAAATTTTAGATTTCCCTATTTTTATTAAGCACCAACCAAAAACCAACATAATGTGCAACATTATTTACAAATGCATAAAAATATTTATAGTTCCAGATATGATTTATCACTGCACTTAACAGTACTGAGCACTCTAAATTGCCAACAATAAAAATTACTTTTCTGTGATTTTTTTTGGTCTAGTTTAAGCACAATTTTGTGTGGGGACATAGAAGAAAAAAGAAGAATAAAAGCATTAGGATTTGGGAGGAGAAATTGTGTGAGAGTATAAGAGACAATGGATGTGTCTGAGCCAGGACTGAGCTGCTGGTTTAGATCATTAACTAAGAGCTCAGTGCTCACTGCTGCTCTCTCTGCAGACTCCAGGATCAGTATCCTCCCTCTGTGCCGCAGCCCAAGTGTGAGATCAAGCAGAACAAATGTGGGAGGGCATGAAATCATACAGGCAACTGATTTCTTTTTTGTTCACTGAAACACTAATTTAGGCTCTTTAAAAAGCTATGTTTACTACACACGCTCCTCTTATTCACATTCCTTTCCTGCTGCATTCCCTATTCCATTACAGTAACTGTACCTTGCAATACCAAACATTTTCCTCTGAGCTAAGTGCACATATTTTCTGCTTTAAGCCTAGGAGGGCTCAGTGCTGTAGCTGTCCTTTCCCAAACAGTCACAGAAGCCATTATTTCTAGGCACACTTTTATAGTGCAACTGAATCCAAGAAGCTGACATTTTTTATTTAGTACCCATGGGCTATAATCATGAAAAATTTACTCCCTGCAATACAGTTGCACGCATTTTCTATCCACCCTACTAGTGATAAAAAGTAATTTCCTTGCACAGCCTGGTAACAATGGCAACTCAGCGAGATGTATCACCATAAAATAAACATGAGCACATCACACATCTGAATTCTCGGGAATGAGACTACTAGTCTGTGTTCCCAGCAAACATTTAAATGAGTAAGAGGCCTTGAAGCTTGACACGTATCTCTAAAGGCATGGGAGAGGATTCAGGGCAATTAAAATAAATCGCTATTAGTGACTACAAACCTCCAGTAACACTGTGGCTCACTGCAGGAGAGCTATCAGGGCCAAAACAAGATGCCCAAGCAACGAAAACCAAAAGCTAATCAAGAAGTTTATAGATATTCCTGACTGATAACTGAGGGAGGTTAAAGGTTACACTTACAACAAAGTCTAAGGTTGTTCTCCAGCTCCCACTCATCCGGTAAAAGAAAAGCAAAGGAGAACCATTATTTTGTATTTTGGACCAATGAAGACTGAATTATGAACCAAGAAAAAAATAACATGAAAATTTTAAAAAGAGAATCTGTCCAGAATTCCTGTCCTGAGTTATTCTGAAAGTGCAATGGAGCGAGGCAGGACCCAGCCATGCTCTGCCCAACTCACGGGGGAGCTGTCCAGCAAACACAACCTCAATGTTACCATGGCAACAGAAATAAAACCACGTTTTACTAGCTTTTTCACACATTTAGAGAAACCACGAAACTGAATTCTACTAGATGGTATGGTTCTACAGGACAAATGGGCTTAGAAATTCAGTTCTTGAGGAGAAGTCCATCAGTGATAACACAGACACAACAGCTCAGGTGTAACCTCTAGGAGAGAAAGCCCCTGAATCTCTGGCTCCTGTCAGACATGTTTGCTAGGAAAACATTCCTGTTTCCTTAAACATCTCATACACACCAGAGGTTAAACTCCACAATGAGGTCCTTCAGTCTGATCCTGGAAGATCTTGTCATGGAAGAAGAGGCAACACCCCCTCTTAGCTGAAGGGAACAGTGTCTAAGAGGCAGAAGGCTACGTATGATTCTGTGATTCTGTGATACATCTGTCCTAGTGCTTGGGAGGATGTGGGTTCATAAAATCATCTTGCTTAAGTATTTTGTACAATAACTCACAATCCTCTTTCTGCTCGGTCTTGCGCTGCTTTTTATGTTTTGTTTGTGAAGGACAGAAGCCTGCAAACCCATGGCAAAAATTAAACCTCCTTTTTCACCCTGAAAAAGGGTGGAAAATTATGCCCGAAGTACATATTTAATGCAGTGTTTCAAGAAGGTTTCTTTCGAGTTCCCATATGAGATGAGCCTCTATTAAAAATGGTTTCATCAAAATACATTCTCCCTTTGTTAGCATCCAGAACATCTAGGGCTTGGTATACATCTTTGAAGAAGTCCATTAAAAATGAATCATAAAACCATAAATTTAACATTTGTCCAAATAAAAAATAGGTTTTCCACCAGGGGAAGTGAGCACTGTATTAGATCTAACACAAGAAAAAACAAAGGAATAGTTTTCATTTACAGGCCTATCAAGGACATGGAACAGACCAATGCCCCTGGCAAGACTAACAAAAACCATCACATACACAGCCGGGGGACAACAGTCTCAAATACTGGATACTAAGGAAAAGGCTGCCTTTATTATACTTTTTATATACATCAATATTCATATGACCTATTATTTCTATGAGCTGGCTCCTCAACAGCCTTAGAATGAAAAAAGCAATACAGGAATTTGCATACCACTGCCAACTTCTGGAAAAGTCATCAGAAATTACAAAAATAACTGCACTAAAGAGCATAAAAATCTTGTATTTATGATAGACTTCTAATAACTTCAAGAGAAATTCAGTTATTTGATTTCCAGGACAGAAATTTGACATTCCAGACCGAAGGGAAGAAGGAAAGAGTTCAAAACTAACTTAAATCCAGAAAATAAAATTGAAACTAGAGTGTCTATATGACAGAAATTACAGTACTGTTCAACCTTTCATTTAAACTTATGGGGCAAATGCTCTATTAGTGGATAATAGCAAAACTATCAGTAATTTATTTCTGTTGTTCCATATAATGGAAGGGGCTTTATAATTTTCCCTTTGGAGCAAAGGAGAGATCATGCACAAAGATGCAAAAGGGAAACATCACCTGCTTTGTTCAACAGTTCAGACCTCAGCGCCCTCAGAAACAAACAGAGCAGTGACTCAGACAACAATAGGTTTATAGAAATAAAAAGAATGGCTACAAATCTCTTCCCTGTTTTCATTAGTTTGAACTGTCATCATGCTCTTGTCTCAGAAAATGCCAGCGCTTAATGCAGCAATTATCCCTGTGCTGCATTTCCTACTTGTGACACTTCACATCTGACTGGGCTACAGGGAGTTGAGATGGCAGGAGCAACATGACCTGAACAAACCCCTGCTGGCACTGGGAGGCCAGGAAGGCACAACGTGAAGCCACAGACATATTCAGCTGTCAGGTAGCTCTCAGCAAAGCCCCCACTAATTGGTTGAGTTTTCTTGCCCTTGGCACAGTGCAGCACACTGTGTAAATGGTATCCTTGAGTGCTTCCCACTGACTTGCTAGTCAAGGCAATTTCCTGCTTTCTCCATTTTTAGTATTTTTTCCTGTCTGCTTGTTCTCCCAAACTCTCCATTTCATTTAATTTCCTCAGAGATTGGTGAGGTTACAGGTCTGTGATGAGGACCCAGTGATGTCCAGACATGCCATGACGTATCAGCCTGTACACCCAAACAAGAAAGGCAGGTATCCAAGAGCATTCCTGTCTTTTATAAAAAAACAGGTCCCGCATCCTTGAATCCCCTCAAATGCCCTCCTGCTCTTTATTGCCACACAGACACCCATGGGCAGCTCTCAAAGGAGAGGAGAGCTCGCTGCAGTCCTTATAATCTACAACATCCTAGACAGTCTCCCTTGTGCTGCTCAAATTCTAGTCCTTGGGCAACCAGAACTACAGCATCAATTCAGAGAGCTGGGACAAATCTAGGATAGCAAAGCCTAACAGGACTATTAGCTGCAGAACAAAACCAAAAACATGAGACATGGTTGTTGGTGATCTGATTAATCAAAGCAGCTCGTAATATAAATACAGCAAAGGGAAAAATAAATGGGAATAAGGGGCTTATAGGCACTAGGTTAACAAAAACAGAGCAAACAATTAAAACACAAAGAAACCCAAATGTGTATTGACAACGTGAGTGTAAAGCAAACCAGTCCAGAAAGCACAACTCAGAACAGCAGCTCTCCTTGGGCTGCTGAGCATCAGTGACACCCACTGCAGCCTCAGGAGCCAGAGCTGTGAGCGCTGCCACGCCAGCCCCCCCAGCCCGCTGTCAAACAAACAGAAGAGGCAGCACGGACAGTACAGACTGTGGAAAGAAATTAACGAAATACCGTTCAGAATTATCTAAAAAAGGCGAATATGTGCACACAGCTGAAAGGAGATCCCAGTCCCTGCAGAACCCCCGAGCACAGAGCGCCCTCTCATGTGCTTCGCTCATCACTCCACACTTCAGTCCAGTCCTCCACAATTCCACAGCTTCAGACTGGATCACCACTATGACCATATTAGCAAAGAAATTAATCTCCAAAATGAGGAAGCCCAATCCTCGTACGTTGAGTAAAAACAAGGAATATATATCTCATTTTTGAGAATAATAAAACTGAAAAAACAAATCACCGAAAAGCTGAAAACTGATCAGAAAAATCATCTGGCAACCAACTCCTCAGGGTTTAGGGAGATGAGAAAAAGAGGTACCAATACATGCCAAGGTTTTAGCCTAAAACTATGGGGTACCAAATCCATATTGTGTAAATAAATGAAGACAGTCCAAATTTCTTAAAATGCTATCCAGATGCAATGTGCTCAAATCTCAATGAGCAGGTAACAGGATACATTTTCTTAACTAACACCCTTGCAGATCAAGCCTCATTTCTGAAATCCAGAATTATTTCTGCACTTGTGCTTTAGAAAGACACTATACCATTTCTGCATAGCATCATAACTAGTTTCAGTGGCAAGAAAACTGTGGAGTAAAAAACCAGCACCTTCCAGGAGAGAAATTTACATTAGAGCATTTACACCAAGAAGAAAAATTGCAATTCGATTCCATAAAAGAAAATTTTAAGTTGCTTTATTCCATATACAAAAGAGTTCCAGAAAACAAAGAAAGGAATAATGAAACCCCACAGTAAGTGCTTGGAAAAATTGTGTTGATTTGTTGGATGCTGACACTCAAGTACCTTTGTAAGGTTTTTAAATTCTAAGGCAGTAAGTCAATTTCTTAGAAAGGAGCAATTTTTCCTGTATATTTACTTAAGAAAGACAAGCCTTACAAGTGAAAATATTTTTTTTTTGAGGATGACATAACTATAGTGTCATCCATCCCCTGTGTCCCCACCCCCCCGTTCCCATCTTGTATTGCTACTGCTCTGCAATTTTATGAATTGAGGGAAAGAAGAACACATACATCTTACCTGCACAGCAGCTTTCCTCTGAGCGATGCCATAACCATGGCAGAAGGTAATGGAATACTTCTCCAGTGAACTTAAGTATTGGGAAAAACATTAACTCCATAAAGCTGTCAAAAAAACTACATGATGTTCATTTTCTAAATATCTAATTGGAAAAACACCTGACACAGAGAAAAGGATCATCACCAGATTGAGACCTGGGTCCTGGGTTAAACAATATTTCCCAGACTCCCTGCCTGACCTTTGAAAGTTTGCAGAGTGTGCAGCTGTGCTGGGTCCACCTCCAGATTAACCTGGGGAAGGTTGCAGTGAAGTGAGACCCTACTAATGGGCATCAGTTCCTCACGGGGGGCAATGAGAGAACATACCCAGGCTCTTGTCAGTGGTAGGAAGCAAATGGACAAGAGGCAATTACATTTAAATGCAAGGAAAAACTTTTTGGTGAGGGTGGTCAGACACTGGAACATGTTGTGGAGTCTCTGTCCTTGGGAGATATTCAAAACTGGCTAGACAATGTCCTGGACAACCTGCTCTACCTGACCCTGCCTTCAGCAGCAGCACAACAGCATCTCCAGGGGTCCCAGCCAACTTCAACTATGCTCTGATTCTGCGACACAAAAAGACAGAAGCAAATGCAGAAATCTCACAATAACGTAACAGAGCAAGTTCTAGCAAAGTCAAAAAGTCTGTTAAACGGTTTTATGTCTGAAAAACTGGAATGCGACTTTCTGCAAATTAAAGACAGATTGTAAGCTGGAGGACAGGACTGGAAAGTTCCTTGCTCATCAAATTAAAAACAAGAGGTCTATTCATGAAAAAAGTTATGTGGTCAAGTCACATTCTTTGCTCAAAACCTTTACATGAGACTGAGGGTGGGTACTCTGCTTGCAATTCATTGAGAAACTCTGAGGTTGCTACGGATTGCTAGAGCACAAGAGGGTACATTTATACAAGGAGAACTTCAAGAGGACCAAGTGTCCCTTTTATTTGTAAAAGGCCTGGTCACATGACTGACAGCTGGAGTCACTTAACAAAATACCAGTGTGAGCTATGCTGCTCAATTCCCCTACAGTTAGATGACAACATCTAAACACCTCTTGCACTGCAAACACCCAAAGGCCTCACAGCTCACAATCCCCCTTCTTCCTCCTTTCAGATTCCTTCTCCATCTACAAGTACAAAGCCACATTTTTAAATTGAGACGACTAATTTTAAATTAAGAGAGACAAAGACCGTAAAAGAAACTTGATGAAAAGTGGTGTAATTCTTCCTAGTTACTTTCAGTTTACATATCAGGAGGCATTCCTTTTGCATCAACTACATTCTCCCAGACTATTCACCTTTTCTCTAAAAGGTGTTGTAGCTCTAAACCAGGTTGATATGAAAAGGTGGCACTGTTTTAAGAAATAACATTTTTCCCTGCTCAGTGGCTTGAACAGTCAGACTGTTACTGAACCCTCATCTTCAAATCTGTTTGCCAACTTGGTCCCCCCTCATTCAGTAACCCACTGTGCTTTTCAGGGAACACTGCTCCTCAAACACCAGTCTCAGTCCTTCTACTCACACTGAACACAGAAATCAGATAAAATCAAAGTACCCCTCAGAGTGCTGAAAATATCCATCTTTGTGGTTCTTGCTTCCATTTAACTTTGGTTGAGAATGTCCTGATAGCCAAAAGTATTCAAATCTGACAAAGTCATTTCATCTCCTGTTAATGAACAACTTTTCTGTCAGGAGATTAAGCCAATAAATCAATGCCAAAACCCAAATAATTGTTCAGCAGCAGTAGACCATTCATACCTTTGTATTAGCTGCCACAGCACTGAGACCAGCACTCTGTCTGGTAATGAAATCTACATTTTAGCACAGAATTAGGTACAAAATTAAACCATTTAAGCTACAGCATATTTTTTCCTATAATGTGAAGATTTAAAAATAAAATCAGCAAGAACTAAGGAAAGACTGTTCAGGTGTCAGAGTGACAGAATATATATCCCTCCATTTTTACATACCAGGCCTAAGGCTGCACGGCTGTGAAGAGAAATAGAATAAAAATTTTCTAGAGTATGATCAACAGCAAAACAAAGAAAACTGTTCAGTGGGAAATCAAAGAACAAAATGAGCCTGATCTGATTTGCCTCTATTTGTGTTTTCCCAAAACACAACATAATTCCTGAAATATTGTGTTATCTTTGCATTTCTCAGTGATATGTACACAAAATATTTTTCAAATAGCAGGACTCACAAGCCAGCCCTCTCAGACAAACACCACAAATAGGTTTATATACTGTTGTAACAAACACTTTCCAGCCACACACAGTAAGTTATTCTGGTCTGCAAGAGACCTGAAGTTTCTGCCTGCAATCGCTTCCTCATAGTTTATGTCTGGAGTTGCACAGATAAGCAGATGCATTTCTATAAACATACCTGCTTATTACTCCACACTAATTAATGCTTTAAAGACAGATTTTGGGGTGAGGGTGTTAAGAGGATGACTTTCAGCCACAGATTTTATTGAACTGAAGCTGCCAAGTGCTAAGTGCAGTACCTCTGAGGGCAGCTCACTGGGGACACACGCACCAGTGTGCCCACAGCAGAAAGAAGGGAAATTAAGCTCTATTACTTTCAAGGAACATTGCACAGATTTTGCAGGACTCAAAAGTATTAAAGAAAAAAAAAAAAAGATGAAAAAGTATCTTGAGAGAACTGGGCTGGAGGGAGGAAGATGGGGGATGAGAACCTAAATTAACTCAAGACCTTAACTGGAAATATAAGTTGTATGAAAATTAATATAAGATGTATGAAAATTCAAAGTTATACACAATTGTGTTTGAAAGCATGAAAGCAAGAACAACCACTTTCTCACTTTCTACACTGTCTCCTTTTACAGCTTTGTTTCACAACAGTTTTTGTTTTGTTTTTGACTGCCATCCTCTGAAGAAAAAAAAATCAGCTTAATGCATTGGTCTGGTTAAAGAAGGAAAATATATTTATTTCAAACACATATAAGATTGTCATATTTCCCATTATCATTGTAAATGCTGATAATTTTGTTTAAAAAAGCAAGAATTAACAAACTACATATCCAAGACAAAGGAGGAAAGGAAACAAAGAAATTTACATTTAATAGTACAAGTCTTGAAAAACTTTCATTCAAATTAATTGTTCAGCTTCCTAAGTGAAAGGAAGTCAGGTTCTGTATTTAAAACTTAGGCCTTTCAAATCAAATTCCAGATGTCCCTGTCTAAGCTCCCTCTTCTGGCTAATTAATAAACTCGCTTAGACTTTGTACATGGAAGTTTCAATCTTTCCAGTTCTTCCTTATTTATAAAAATCAATTATTTTTTTAAAAATCTGTTAAGCAACTTTGATATTGAAATATGTAATTAAGTTTTCAACTTCAGACAGAGCCCTCCTGTTGTCTCACACTGACAAGTTACACACACACACTTTGGAAAAAAAACATGCCTGTGCTACGTAGAGACACTGCAAACCCAGCCTCACTGACACCCAACCACCTGCACCTCCTCTAAGCTTACAAACACCACTGCCTGTTTTCTGGTATTAGATATTTAATCCAATGTGAAATGTTTGTGTTCAAAACATACCAGACTAGTTAATTAGTCCCCAAAGTACACTTTTCCTTATTCACACACTGATCGGGGTGCAGGGTGACCACCTTATTTACTTGTTAGTAAAGTGGGAAAAGGGACAAAAATAAGGGGAGATCTCACTGCAGTTACAACTTCCTCCTGAGGGGAAGAGGATGGGCAGGCACTGGTCTCTGCTCTGTGGGGACCAGTGATAGGACTCCGGGTGTCTAGGAAAAAAAAAAAAGCTGATTAATTAAATAAATTATTTGGAAAACCAAGGAAAATAATAAGAATAGTTAAGAATAAGAAAGAGCCCAAGAAGAGAAATTAACAAATCCATAAGGGAAGAAACAAGACAGAGAAGGCTTGAAAAAGAACATTGACTGGAGAAATGCCCTGGGATTAGACTGGCACAGTCAGACTCAGCAACTAAAGCAACCAGTCCTCACCAAACTAACACAAATTCATGACACAGACTGAAGACAGTGGCAGTGAATGGCCTCAAATTGTAGATACAGATGTCTTAAGCCAACAGTTGCCCTCATTGTGTAGCTGACAAATTAATGACAAACAGAGTTTGGCAAAAATTTTTCATTCTCTTCTAAAACATAAGTCACTACAGATGATTTGTGGAAACAATTCAAAGAAAAAAAGTACTATGCAGAACAGTGTGAAAATCACAACTCCAGTGGAATGAACACACAGAGGACAAAAAATAGTTCATTCAGCTGTGGGTTTTCATTATCTCAATTACTGTAGTAGCACAATTTCTAAATAAAAGCCAAGCCACACTCCCAGCCAAGCCATTTTTATGAGACTTCTATCACAACTGTGTCAGTGAAGGCAGGCAGAGCAGTCAGACTCCAACCTCTACAAATAATTTCTGTTCAACACCTTTTCGACCTTCAATCCAGCTAATGAAAGGCCTTGAAGGGAAATTCATTTCATGTTTATGCTCTTAAAGTACCTGCCCAAGTGAAAACAAAAATCTGTTTCTACATACAAAGTCTTAAAAGAACCATGACAACAAAAGACCAGATTGGACTTGTAATGCACGTGTGGACACAGAGGACATGGCCAAGACACAGCCTCTGAAGCAAAATACTGATAATCTGAAAAAAAACCAGTGGATCATTGAAGTTTAAAACCAGAGATACGATTCCAAACGGGATTCTGACAGTTTGAGAGAAAAGAGGAGAGTGTGTGAGGCACTGACAAACTACAGGTATCACTGTGAAAAGATAAAAGGGAAGATACAACCAGAGACTGGGGGTGAGCTTTATACAGGACAGGAAGCCTGGATAAGCTACATTGACTCTCCTATTGCAGACTGATAGCAACTTCCAAAGTACATGAATGTACTGTATCATGGAACAAGATATCCTTTACACACTGATCCAGTAAAACAAGAACAGATGCCATGGCATCATAGCACCATTATTTAGGTCTGCCAGTACTTTTTCCACCAGTGAGCCTCAAACTGTTCTGTAAAAGTGCCACCTGACTTTTTGTAAAAAGAAAATAAACAAAGAAATAGAGTTTGCTCATGGTCAGAACTAGAATCAAAACAGTTAGTTTACTGAAATTCATATTTTTAACTCAGTGATACAGTCTACTTGAAATAATCTCATTTTTTGTTACCATTTTATATTAAGAATGTTTGGGGAATTTTTTTTTAATATTTCACCTTAGTACTGCATCAATACATATTCTATTATTTCTGTATTTCACAGACAGTTAGTAATGCCTTCATTTAATACAGACTTTTAGTTCGTAAATCTTTTCCATCTTATCTTCTATTTTGATCCACAGGTCTTTTCCAACCTTTTCCAAAGGTTGCTATACTTCTGTGACTGGCATTTTGAAAGTATTCTTTTATGAAACCTTTTCACAACTTTTCATCTAAGTCAGCTCTATAGTAAATCACTACCAGAACCAGGATACAAAACTGAGCACAGGTACCCTGGCTTTTATACTCCTTAGCTCCCTGAAGTTAACTGAACTGGACAGCTAGAGTTTAATGACAGTAATGAAATTTTCTTTTTTTAAACACAGTCCTTCATACAAATATATAAAAAATCTTTTATGGCATTCAGTAATACAAACACAATTTAACAACCAAAAAATAACAAAAACAAAACAAACAAACAAAAAAACCACCAAAACACAAAAAACCCCCACCCAACAGCAACGCAACTTAGAAGTTTATAAATCATCTCCCTGCTAAAGCAGGAGTTTCTTCAAATGTGGACTGATTCAGGTCTTAAGGAAGCATATGAAAAAGCTTTTCTAGAAGCCAAATAAAAAATGGAAATCAAAATATAAGACTTAGAGTGACCTGCTGGGAAATAAAAGAAAACAGTTTGAAGCCCAGCAGGTGAAAAGCACTATGCTTGCTACCTGCTCTAATTTCTGAGGAGAGGAACCTGGGTGATGAGTCTGCTCTTAAACTGCACCTTCAGCTGAAGTTGCTAGTAAGGATGTGAGGGATTGACAGGAGAAATGGAATCTGGAGCAGATGCTGTTAAAATCAATTAGCATGTGAAGGGCTGGCCCTGGGCTAGCCAAGGAGAGGCAGCTACTGGAGCAATCAATGGCAGCTGGTGGGAAGCAAGCCCAGGAGGAAGAGGCAACCAACACCATTTACTCTTTACAAATGTTTCCTTGCATAGTCAGGTCTAAGTGAGAATGCCAAGATACATATTTCTTCAAATGTTTATCCAAAATATACTACACACAAACACTCTTTGAACACTATTTTGAAAGGCCTTATCGCTCCATTACTAATAAGAATCTCCACGATACCTCTCAGAGTTTTGCAACCACATGTTCCTGGATGCTGACGAATGACGACTACATTAAACATTAAAACAGATGTCTGGTCTTCACAACCCAGAAACCATGCTGGGTTAAAACAGTAAAATGGTAGCATGATCCCACTGGGGAACAGTATGTTTACACAGAAAACTGTTTAATACCCAACAGGTAATTCAAGTCAAACAACCTTTAAACACAAAATATATTATTATCTGGAGCTTTTAGCACAACCAGACTTTAGTACAGAAACACATGCGCTTGTTCACACTGGGTGTTACGTACGTGAGCAACAGCCCCACAGGAGTTACCCCTTCCCCAGAAGATGAATACACTTCCTTACCTTCGGCCACTTGGGATTCAGAAGTCGTGCTTTGATTGCATCATCCAGGGCCTTGTCATACTGCTGGATTTTCATGTAGGCTGCCGAGCGGTTGCTGTAGAGGATGCAGTTCTGGGGGTCGACCCCCAGGGCCTCGTTGTAGAGCACGATCGCGGTGTGGAAATCGCCGTCATGGCAAGCCTGGTTGCTCTGGCGAACTTTCTCAACAAATTCAGCTTTGCTCAACATGGGACTGTCGGGACTTTTTCTTCCAAGAGATTTTGATCCAAAGAAAGAAATCTGGGAGGGGCAAAGGGAGAAATTATATGTTAGTGTTAAGAAATGCTACTCCAAAAACGGAAAGGAAAAAAAAAAAAATCAAACTATTTACAAACTGTGCGGCAGAAATTAAAGCCACAAGCATCACTGCAGGACAAATTATGAACTCAGAATCAGATTCTTAAAAAAAGTACATTGTTTATCTACTGATATCTCTTTTTGAGGGTACAAAAGTAACAGAAAAAAGTCTTACAAAACATATAATTGCCTATGAAGGATGTCTTTTAGACACAGCAGCAGCTGTAGTCTGTTTATGAATGCTGCATTCCACACACAAGTGTTGTCCTCCTCAGCCACACTATTTGATTGTAGCGCACTAAGCACAGTTGCCAGGTAAAGAAGTTTCTCTGAGCAGGTGGCAGGTGTGAACATGAAGATGAAGCTGGTACATCTGAAGATTTGATATGCAGATTACACAGAAGCACATGCATGCTAGACAGTGGAAGAATATATTAATCCTCTTCCAACCAAAGAACTTGCACTGGTACATCTGCTCACAAACCTCCACATCCAGCTACCTGCAGCTGCAAATTGTTCATAAAGGGAAGGGAAGGATGAGTCTTTGGAACCAGGTATACTCACAGAAACTAGTGAGACATAAAATTTATTTTAGCAACAGAAGAGTCATTGTTGGCAGAGCCACCTTCCCAGACTGACAACCTCAGGCAATACAAAATAACAAAGAAAATTTGTTTGCCTTCTAACTATAAATATTATTATTTAAATTAAGCTCTAGAAAGCCCTAGTCCCATTGATTCCAGTACACCCTTTCTCCTCATTTAACTTTCTACATTCCACATTTTCCTCAGCCAGTCCTTTGCAGTCAGTAACTGTTTCTGTCATGCAAACCCTACTCTCTCCCAAGGACCCTCAAGAATTCAGCAAGAACATCTTTGTCCAACTCTGATCACAAGGCAGTTGCGAATTGTACAGTAATCATTTTTGGCAACAGGCAACACAATACATATAGTAACATACAAAGTACCGGGAAATGTTTATTAAAGGTTTAGACTACTATAGTTAAGATTGGTGTCATCTAGTTTTAGCCCTGCAGACTGAAAAAAGGTTAAGAATATCACATATTGTTACCACAACAACTGCGGGGCTTAAATATATTACCAGAGCCAGCTGAGGCATATTTGTAAAGGTGGAAAGGGAAGCAAGCTACAAACTGACATCCTGTCTCAGGCATCAATTTGTCAATAGACTTTTCTTTTTTTTCTTCCTTAAGTCAAATAACAGCAGAAAAGCATCAAGTCAGAAACTACCGATTTCTTATTTATCTCATTATTATACTCATTCTTTTCTGACAGGTGTTTGTCCAAACTTCTTCTAAACTTCTCTACTGAAGGAGACTCCGTGTTTTACTCAGGCAATCTCCTTACACTGCTTCAGGATTTTCATAATCAAAATATGTGTCCTAACAAGAACCCCAAATCTCCTTTGTACTGTTTCTTGTCCTGTCTACGGCAGACTTAATCAAACACTTTGTTCATTTCATCTGTGTAGTTGCTTTTTATATTCTTGCTAATACAAGCTGGTATGTAACTTTTATTATTATTATCACTACAATATTATTATCATTATGAACAATATTAGAAAAAGCAAATTTCTGCATCCTCAAAAATCCCTTCCATGTGCAGTACATCTTTAAATGCACCAGATGCTTCTTTGCTACTTCAATCAAGTTTACAAACAGCAACTTCGTATATTCCCAACTACCAGCAGGAAAACGGCTGTACTTTGAGCAACCACAGAAATGTCTGAGCTGAACATCTTGCTTTGTCCAAGCAGGGCAATAACTCACACATTTGTGAGCATCTGACCACAAACTTCATCCCGTGGACAGTTTGCTGCAACCTCAGGACCTGCAAGAACTCAGCGTGAAGATTCAGCAGCTACTACATGGACAGGTGTTCAAACACAAAGATGAGGAAACCCTGAGAATTTGTCACCAGGGGAGCTGGAAGTACTGCAGAAGTGGGGCTGGTGAGTACCCAGGTGCCAGGGGCAGCACTTTCCCCATGTGTTTTTAAAGGTAGCTGCCGTCTCCCTGTCAGTGTATTTCCTGGTCACTGACATGCATCAGGGACAATGACAAAGACCAAGCACTGTATAGTTCCCACTCTTTTATCACAGAGTGAATGACTGCAGGTTCCACAAGCAGTACCACAACTAATCATGAACTCAAGTTATTTAGAAGATAGGTAGGTCAGGAAACAGATTCCTTACCAGTTGCAATAACTGCCTCCAGCAGGAAGCTTGGCCTGGCGAGAAGGCACAGCCACACCACCCTGGAGAGCTCAGGGCTGTGGCAGGAGGGGCACCTCACCCTCTCCACAGGACTGTGCTCTCAGCCCACCAGCACTGCTTGGCCAGGACCAGCCTGCCCAGGCCAACCAAGAGCCACCAAGCCCTTGGCAGCAGAGCCTCTGTGAGGACACAACCTCAAGGAGCACCAGTGAGACAAGTCCAAGAACAGCTGTCTTTTCTGGCAGTTTATTACGCACAAACAAATGAACGCACAAACTTGTTAATGGTGCTTCCAGAATCATACTGTGAGTCTGTAACAAGGAGGAGAATCCAAGAGCAGACATCTTCTCAGTCCAAGTGAAATGGTTTCTGCCCCTAATATACTGTGACACTAAATAATCTCATGAAGAAAAAGGAAACTAGTTTAATGGAAACTATGATGGTAATTTGTGGAATATGCCATTATTTAATTCCTGCCATCATGAGAGCTACGTAAGGCAGTAAAACATCATTAGGTAAAAGAAAAAACCACAGAACAGTAAAACTGAGTCACTCTGGCACTCAAACCACAAATAAAAAAAGACTATGATGATGGTACCAACACACAAAAAGTACTCATTAAAAAGTCATCCCTGCTTTCCAGTTAGCACTGCTCTTCTGCTAATACAGTGGAAGGTAATGGCAACGCACAAACTTGGGTTGCCTAGCATTTTGTAGTAGAAGGTGCTCTCCTGTACTAAACCAATGCTAAAGAAGTTTCTTAGAGCAGCAGAACAAAAAAGGTTCTAATGAAGTGCAGAAAAGGATCTGGCAGAAGAAGATCACACAAGTTTCTCAGCATTACTCCTCCAAACCAGCATTAGGCAGCAGAAACCAGCTCCTACTACTGAGGTCACATTAGACAGAAGGTCCCACAATATCTGCTTCAGATCAGACTCAGCAATGATTTCCCTTCACTGGTGAAAAAGCCTCCTCTGGCAGAAGGTGCTCAGGATTCAACCCTACTGGCCAGGAGAGGGGAGGGTTAAACACTTACAATTTTCTTTGGTCTTTTCCTTTTCAAGAAGAAACAAACTCCCAATCCCACAAAGCAAACAGGAATTTGAATACACACCAAAACCTAGGTTACAAGAACTTCTGTCTTCCCAGATCAAGCTTGCTAAACTTTAGTAGTCTCTACAGAACATTCACCAAAAAAAAGCAGTGCCCACACACACTGAAAGATGTGACTGTCTGAAGAGCACATGGCTATCCAGAAAGACATGGGGACCAGATTCCCAGTGAGTTCCAGTAAGATGAGTGAGAACAGATAACAGCAAATCCAGATTCTGCTCCAAGACAAGAGGACAAGGGAAAACAATGTGGTTTAACAGAGTGAAGAGAACGCTTTATCGAAGAACCAATTTTACAACTCAGCTTGTTCATTTGTACGTAATCCCTCTTATTTAATGTTATGTAACCAAATAAATATGCCTTATATAGATGATGTCTTGGGTGGCAAATCCATAATTAAGACCTCTTTTTAAAAAAACTCTTCATAATTTAAAAAAAAAATACTTTAGGTGCCATATGTAGCATTTTTATATCTTAAATTATCTAAATAGCTCAAGATACTTAAGGAAGCATCAGAAAGAGGAAGAAAGTAGAGGTAAGGAGAAAAACAGGTATTCCAAGTGGATTCTGAAAAAAAGTGACAGTAACTTATGCTAAATACAGGTTTCCAAAATCAGCTTAAACCTGTAACTGAGCTTTCATTTCTATGAAAATATCTCTACATCGTCTTGTATTTTTGTCTGTAAAATGGTTTTATGTTTTTCAGTCCGTATACTGGGGTATTATTGTTTTCCTGTGACAGAAACTGGCTTCAACAAGAGTCCAAGAACAAATCAAGCACAAAAAGTCTGTCCCTGTAACCTCCCTGCTCCCAGTAGGCAACACTTCAGCCAGGCTGTACCACACTCCTGAACAGACACGAAACCTTGCCAAGCCACATGCAAGCTCCCCCCAGCCAGAGCAGAATTTTAACAGAAATAGTGTGGAAAAAAAATGAAAGGCCACCAAAACTGAAGGATTAAGCCACCAACAGCTGCCCAGGCTGACAGGCTATTCTAAACTGGCTTTTGTCTTCACAAGTTGTTACCAAGTGTTGCTTGTGAGCACATCTTCACAGATGTGAGAAAACGTTTCCTTAAATCCTTAAATCGCAGCAACACAATACATACATACACCCCCAGAGGTGGGACATCAGCAAACCGGGCAGTGACCCAGGCTATCCCCCCACAAACCGGCAGGGAAAGGAGACACAGGGCAGAACAGCCCCTGGGGACACGGCTCTGTCGGCGGAACAGTGGCTGCAGTTGCCTGTGCGATTTGGAGCCTCCACAAAAACAAACCCTGGGCCACCGCCCAGTGCCCTTTAGCACTGCTATAGGCACCTTCTCCACATCAGAAGCAGTATGAAGGAAACCCTACAAACTTCTGCTCTTCTGCCATTTTCGATGTCCTGCAGGTTTAACCTTCAGCACCGACTCTGTGCAGTTGTCAGGGCATCGCAGCTCACAGCTCCTGCAGCCTAAAGCACTCCCACCAGTGCCAGTAAATACCATCCTGGCAGACCAGGCTTCAATTTCCTCTGATAAATCTACATTATAGATGTATATAAATAAAACTCCAGGTTAGACTTTCACAAAGTATGAGGTAACACAGAAGTCAAATTTCCAAATTAAAAAAAAAAAACACCACCAAATTCTATATGGAATTTTTGGATTTTCACAGAAAATCATACATCATAAAAAAGCTATAACTTGTCTAAAAGCATAAATAAACCAAAAGGAACAAACAACTTGAAAAGAAAACCATAACTTACAGCACTATTCTATTAACCCCCCCCACATTTTAGTAAATTTCTTAATGGAATATATGTCTAACCTTATGGAGCATATTGTTCTGCAAATATTTTACTACTTTGATTTTGCATTGCAATTGGAGACAAAAATAGTTTAAGTATGAACTTATCAACAGAAAGGAAACAGATTTTTTTTAACCAGAGCTTATATACAAAATTTCCTATAGAAAAAGGTTTTTTTAAATTTTTTTTTTTAAAAATGAGAAGCAATTGTGAGCTTCCAGCACTGAGCTTGAAGAGATCTATCACTAACGTAAAAGAGAGGACTAGTATAAGCTAAAGGGAGCTCAAAATACTCAATTTACTTATTATTAATAATCATTTAATTGCAAACTATCAACGAGAAAACAGAACTTTCCCTCTGGCCTGTCAGTGAGCCACAGGGAGACAGATCCAGAAAGGAGGGAGTGATGAATCAAGAATGCAGCAAAAGCCAGGCCTGAACAGGAACCTCACTCGAGGAACACCTGTTAGGGCAGCAGGGCTATTGCTCCCTGGGTTTTGCTGTCTGCAACAAACTGTTCCACTGCTGCAGTCCAGCTGTTGTCTCTGAAGGGACATGTGCCACCAGGAGTGCTGGTCCACTGCTGGGCAATCCCAGAACCCACTGATGTGCAGGTGACAGTCACCTTACCTGCAACCTCTCATTACAATGCTCCAGCTCAAGTATGGACCTGCCAGTTGTCATGGAGGCAACTGGTATCCAGGCAGGGAGGAAAGGACTCCCAGTGGACAAGAAAGAGGTTTTCCGCTTCAGTCAAGAGGGGGATAATGGGATACAGGGAAGCAGCCACAAAAGAAGACTTGATCCATTTCCAGCAGAAATCCACACACAGACTGCTGCTGCTGCAGTGGATTCCAGCCCTTGAAAACTGAGATTTGGATAGTACAGAGTACATACAAGTAACAATTATCATTAATGACAATTATCACTAATAAGAATCAGTAGTCTTATACATTAGTAGAACCTAGAACCTCCAAGAACATGTGACTGTGTGTTTAGATCAGAAAATACCCCCCTCCCAAAAAGGGAACCCTACTGCTGACAAAAATCTTTTAACATTCAAGGTACACCCACTCATTGACTTATCAATAAACTCCTTTCAAAGAGCCTATAAAGGGTTCCATTAGCACCTGAAGAGTTCTTGTTCCGCCACAGAAGAAAGCACAGGAGGGATGATATTATCTAGGATTATGAAAACCTCCAAGAAAAATGAAAGACATCCAAGAACAAACACAAACAGCTTTAAGAAAAGATGAAGAAGGACAATAAGGTATAGCCACCCAGCTGTTTCAACTCTCTGTTCACTGGGGACAACCAGGGGCATCCCTATGGTTGCAACATCAAACTACAGGAGTGCGGGCTGCTGACCGGGATAATACCTCTCACCCTCGATGGCCAGTCTGTGTTCCAGTGCATGGGCAGAGCCACATTCATGACATTTGCTGTCATCCAAGATGCACTGACTGAATCCAATCGCCAGATCCCAAGCTCTGTCAGTAACAAAGCTCCTACAATCGAGTTCATGACAACTTTCCCCGCGGCCGGCGTGCCCAGTGGAGGCACAGCCAGCCTGAGAACGTTTGTGTCTGTGCCACTGCAGCAGGGTCTGGAGCTCTGCAGCGCCGCGAAGTACACCTGACACATTTACCGTCAAACTTTGGAGATTTTAACGAGATAAGTTTCGGGTTTGCTTACCGTGGCGCCCGGAGCGAGCACAATGCCCGCGCCGACATCCGAGCTCCCAGCCCGCGCGGGTCCCGCTCCAGCGCTCGGGGGCAGGCCCGGCCCCTCCGCACCGCGGCAGGACCCGCCGGGACCCCCGCCCGCCGCGCTCCGCCGGGCCCGGGGCTCCCGAGAAAGCGGGGCCGCGAACGGCCCCCCAGGGAGCCCGTGGCGGAGCGAGCCGAGCGCTCGGCCTGGCAGCCCCGGAGCCCCGCTGGGGAGCTGCTCCGCCGCCGCCCGGCCCCTCACGGCGCCTCGGGCCGCCGGGCCTGCGCCCCCTCCGGATTCCCGCTCCGTGCCGGGACAGCCGCCCGCCCGCCCGCGCCCCGCAACTTCCCTCCGCCGCCCGCGTCCGGCCCGGCCCGGCGGCTCCTTCCCGCCTTCCCGGCCGCTCCAGCGCCGCCCGTCCGGCGTCAACTCACCCGGGCAGACTCCGCGTCCCGCTCCCGCCGAGCCCGGCCCCCCGCCACGGCCCCCGGCGGGGGCGGCGGCGCCTGTTGCTCCATCGCGCTCCTCCTTCTCCTTCTCCTCCTTCTCCTCCTCCTCCGGGGGCCGATCCCGCTCCGGCCCCCGGCGCCACGTTCGGGGCCCGGCTCAGAGGGACCGGCACTGCCCCGGCCCCGCCCCGGGGCTGGGCTCGGCTCCGGCCGGACCCCGGGCACCCCCGCCCGAGGGCGCCGGACGTCCTGCGGCTGCAGCCCCGGCTCGTCCCGCCGGGGCGGCCCCGGTCCCGGGGCAGCTGCTCGGCCGCGCCTCTGCCGGGCTCCGGCGGGCCGGGGGAGAGCCCGGCCGGAGGGGCCGCACGGCAGAGCAGTGGTCGGGTCCGCCGCGGATGGGCCCCGACCTCACGGAGGATACAGCTCTGTCTGCCCAAAGGCAGCGGCGGCCTGAGCTCGAGGGTAAGCGGGGCTCCCCATCGCACCGCAGGCGGGGACACTGGTCACTCACGACACCACCTCTGCACAGCGAGGCTAAGCACCTTTGTTAGCTCAAACCTTCCAAATCCTGTGACCCCTCGTGCCCAGCAAATGGGTTATGCTGAAGACTCTCGTGCTGTGAATAAAGAAATTTGTTGTCTTAAGTGCAAATCAGCTGCCACTTTACCATAGTGAAATTTAGTGACACTTCCCAAACTTTTGAAAGCTTTCTGCAATAAATGATGAACACGTGGCCAGCAGCCCAAAGGTTTGTCATCAAATTAGGGAGATCAAAATTAAGACATCATTAGAAAGTAGAACTTAGTCAAGACCAGAGGAAAGGATTCAAGCAAAGCAGTTACGGATTATCTAACAACTGTGGGATGTAAAAAAAGATGGAGGAATAAATTACAGGTGTCTTCTATTTCAATATAAAAACCAATTGCTGTTAATTTACAGTGTAAGTAGGAGCTAGGGAATTATCTTCTCATTGACAATGATGCAAGTTTTTTTAAAGTCATTGGTAACCAAAGCCCATTGGCTTTTGCAGTACACCAGGACACAAACTTAGCCCAAACACGTCGCATCCTTTATGATCCTTTCATCTAGCAAATGGCAGCTGAGTGTTCCCTTCTACTTCAGATGAGCCACGGGAAGCACCAGAATTCCCTGAGGATGTGCCAGTCTGCCATGGGTGTCCACCAGTAAGGGCACATCCTCGAGGACAGACATGCCTTTCTCTGTTCTAGCACCCCAGTGTATCTGCAGTGGATTGGAACCAGTGGTGCTGTTTCCATCCAGATGCCCATGGATGTTTTCCATCTGATTCATTAAGAAAGATATCAATGTATAAGAACTGGCATTTTATCATTATCAATGGTTAATATCAAATACATTGAAACACACAAGACCTCTGCAATGGGCACATATGGGAAAACCTGAATCATGGATGTCATATTCCTACTTGACATGGGTTTATTCCATAACCCATTATGTTTTTTCTTTCCAAATGAACTTACAGTAGATGCCTTTAACTAGAAGGTGCATATTTGAGAACAGAGTTACTAAATGTCTCTCAGCCAATAATAAAATTAATATCCTTTAGTAAAAGCTACACAGTTGAAAATTTTCACTTAGGCAAAGAAAACTAAAAACTGTTTCTCTCTCATTTTAATTCCTGGTTCTTCCCTGGCAGGAACTTATAAATCTTCCTTTCATCACTCTTACTCGTCCCTCCTCTGGGAAATAAACATAGTACACACATGTTAGAAACACCATGCAGATGGTAACTCTTGCTTTAGAAGCCAATCAGCCCCTTCCCAGAGCAGGATGCTGCGAGTCTGCCCAGCCCAGCATGGGAGCTTTACCTGAAGCCCAGAGCACCTCAAGCTCCATGGGTAGTTTTACATCCCAGCTGAATTAAGTGTCCTCAGAAGTCTGTGGGCAGCATTGTGTCAGGTAATGCCATGCCTCAGGCAGAAGCTCAACAAACCTAGAACTCCTTTCTCATCTGTGAGGACTAAGCATTATTTCCATGCCTAACCTAGAAACTGGAAGAGAAGAAACAAAGAATACAGGTGAGGATGAAGCTAGCCTAAAAATGGTTAATAACTCAGTTCAGGAGGTTTTTCTGGTATTTTCCTTGAGTCAGACAGCTGGATGGACCAGAACATGACTATTTGTACAGAGTATCATGCATGCACAGCAGTCACTTCAGTCTTACAAAGTCATTTTTATTTCGAAATCGCATCTTCAACAATGTTGAAGCATGTTATTCCATTATTAAATTTTTATTAAAAAAAAGCCTGCTTTCCATACAAAAAGCTGTCATTTGCAAAAGTCACTTTCTCTTCTTTTTCACGTCATTTTCTGAAACGATGTAGAAGGAGCAGTTCGCTTAGAAGGGCCAGATTCTTCCTCATTTTCATGGTGACGCTTTCTCATTGTGCTTGGCTAAAAGAAAGATACAGCAGGATGGCTACAGAAATCAAGCAAGACAGAGCCTGACTGTTCTGCTTGCTCCAGAATTACAGGTGCTGGCAGTGTCTCCTTTCTGTGACCACAAAAGCAGCATGACTAGCCCATGTTTCTCTACCAAGATCCACCTAATTATATTTGAGCCTTCTCATATAAGACATCGCTCCCAGCTTGAAACAGCTACTGTTTACAATTCACCTAATTAGCATCTGGTAATGAATGGCACAATGCCATCCTAAATTTGCACCAACATGAGAATTTTTCCTTGAATACTAAACATTAGTGACTTGTATCCATTAAAAAAAAAGTTCAAAAATTTTATTCTAAATATATGGTTAATTCTTTAAAGCCTAGGAGACTGTTTCTGTACATTGAAACAAGTGTTGACAAAGCACGGAAGTCCATTGCTGCTCCTCAGGAAGCAGAGATAACCAGCAGGCTGCCACATACTGCCCAAGGGCACGTTTCTTTCAAGTCTCAAAATTAACGGATTTTCTTATTACCAGTTACTTCAAAATCTAATTTCTCTGCGCATCAAATATTAATCTTCAAATATCTATTACACATACCATTTTTGATGTTTGTGGTGGATCCATATTGGTACGTGTCTGAGCAAGCAGCTGTCGAAATGTACTCTTCATATCCTCATCCTGGGGAAAAAACAGTAGCTAAGTAGTAGATAGAATATTTAAGGGAAAAGCAAAGATTGGGAAACTCCAAGAGAAGCGAATGGGACATTCACTGCTAGAGACAATTAGAAATAATGATCCTTGAGCTCCTAAGGATTTCAGCTGTTTTATCTAAGTTTCTTGGGGGAAGGCAGGGGAGGGGGTCCTTTTTCTAAGGAATGGAGTCTTGCAGTATATCCTTTTTTGTTTAACTATGTTCTTAAGTGCTACAAAAAAGCTTTGATGTGAACATCCATTTTATTTTATACATAATTTTGACTTGTTTTTCTTTTCCAGCATCACTTGATTTGACTGTGGGTACCTTTGAGTTAATGGGTAAGGTAAGATAAATATTTTTCCATTTATTTAACAAACACCTGAGTGTTTTCTTTAGCATGCAACCAAACTAAGTCCTACTCATAAGACCTCAGTGAAGTTTTCAGAGGCAGAAACAGCAATTATTTACATGCCTTTGAGAAATGTTTTATTAAGTACCTGTTTTATTACATACAGGTAGGACATTTCCACTGAGTAGTGCTTAGGTTTAAGCAGCTCACTAAGTTTTAAAGCTGTAGATTCAAGCAAAGAATGGAGTAAACAGCACATGTATTGAAAACACTACTTTGAAAGCACTACTGGTTTAAACAAATCTGTAGAAATTAAATATTGTTTGGAGAACACACTGCTTTTAATATCTGAAAAATTCCCTAGTGTACCCAAAATCATCAGAGGGCTATCAGGCATTAGCTGGTCACATGGAGAGTGTGGTTTTTCGTGCTGACTTGTAAAGTCGATACTTCCAGACAACACAAGAGGGAGAGAGGAGCCAGTAACTCCTCACTACTCACAGTAACAGGACTCAGGAGCTCTTTTGGTGGTAGTATTCAACGTGTGTGATATCTAGAACTGAGCATGCTGGATGTTGGCCTTCCAAGCAGGCAGTGTACATCACCTATGAACATCTGATACTCTTAGTAACAGCCCCTGAAGGGAAACAGTTCAAAGAACAGCAGCTGTGTGCTAGCTGACATCTGGATTTGTGGCTATTATGATTTCTCAAACTTTTTGCCTTGCCTTCAAAATTAAATTTAACAGTAAGAGGTGTCCCTAAATGGAATATATAACCAAGTTAATAACAACTTGAGTTTACATACTGAAATATCTCAAATTCTTAGTCTAAATCACTTATCTATTTCCCCTTCCCCATTATGCATACCAGCGACTCTTAAAATAAGTGTAGCATGGTTTCTAAATAACATTTTCTGCTCAGAATTATAATTTAAATGTAAGAATGTATATCTGATTAACTCACTGTAGAAGTTACACACAAAACTACAGTAGTAAAAGCCAGGAATGCCAGGAAATGTTTTCTGATGCCCAGCAGCACAATTAAGTCAAGTTAATCACTTAAAAAGAGTCATCCATATGCAATTTCTGTCTGGGGACACTGTCAGCTGTTAAGCACTGAGGGATATTCTGTTTCTTCCACCCCATCTCTTATGTTCTTTACCAAAGCATGTAAACCACCCTGTTCACAGTGGGGGAACAGGAATAGCACTGTGCTCGGCATGAGTAAATAGAGCCTGTTGTGTGGCTCAGGGGTAGGCTGGGTGACTTTTTTTCAGCCTCCTCAAGCAAAAATATCCAGGAAAGCTTGAAAGTCCAGTGGTCACCTCTGGAGTGCCAAAATTAAGGAAAGACCACCCAAAGACTACCCCTCACAAAAACTAGACTGTGACAGGAGGCGGGGAAACCATCGCTTCCTACTCAGAGGGTTCCCAAACCAGCGACATTTATTCACATTCAGCACAGTAAGAAGACAGTAGTACTGGACACCTGCCAGAAACAAACTCTGCACTGCCTGCCCACACAAACAAGCTGAGGAAGTGGGACTTCGTTACAATGCTCAAAGGAAGAAGTCCATCCTATCAGACCACAGTCAGACTTGGTCTCTAAAAAAAATACATCTTGATCCTCAGATGTGAAAGAGTTCTGGGAACAGGTGTCTCAGAAAGGATGCAGTAGCTGCTGATTGTATTGAAAGAAAGTATTCAGCAGACTACTCCACGCTACTTTTGCAGTCTTTCCACAGGGACTAAATCTTTGAAAGCACAGACCAGCTACAGGTGCAGACTGGGCTTAATTTTCTGTGAAAATATCCAGTCTTAAAAACAGCAGAATCTGTACAACCAGCTGGCAGAGACGCAGTGCATGCCCATGAGAGGCACCAAATGACAGCTGTTCTCCTGCTGACTCCTGTCAGAGACAACCTATGGACAGGCAGGCTTAAGCTCTGACTGAAGATCACAGTTGTTATTGCCATGAAGCCAAAGAACTGAAGCTCTCCTTGCCCATCACTGTACCCCTCCTGTGGCATTCTCCCCAGAAGCAGGGTCAGGCACACGTTACACCTCTGGTGAACAGTGATCAGGGCTCCCCAGCTTCCATGTGGAAGCAAATTACACTGCATCAACAAAACTTCACAACATTCAGGCTACTGAACTGCCTTGGAGTTCACATCAACAAATTATCCCCCCAGCAACCCAGCTTTGCTGTATTTCAGTTAAAACTCAATTCCTACCTGAAGCCAAGGATGCTTTAAGGCTTCCTCTGTGGTAAGACGTCTGCTTGGATCCACTACTAACAGCTTCTTCACAAGATCCAGAGCTAAAACAATTAAGAGATCTGGTTGACATAGGATCAATACATTCATTACCTGAAATATGCCTACAAAAAGCTATGGGCAAGAATGTGTCTGATACCCCTTAAGAACAATGCCCAAAAATACAGGCTGGGCAGATCACTTTTCTTTTTTCTATGCACAGGGAGGGCTGCAGACTGCAACCATCTTTCCTTCACATGCACATGACACTTTTCAATATATCAAAGTTACCAGTAGATATACTGAGCATGTTCACAATTTAAGTTCCGAGCACTTTCCTAAAAGCTTCAGTATTACTGTGGAAAAGCAAAGACAGCTTAATTTAAATTTCCTGGTTTACTGTGTCTTGGAAAGCAGACTGTCCATCTGGGAAGGTGAGAAAGAAGAGACAGACACATGTATGCTCAACATAATCTCAAACTTTCATTTTTTTAGGAAGCTGCTTACTAGACACACTGAAAATATGACATTATGTCATATTTTATTTTTCCAAGTCTCCCATAAGGGAATTTCAGCAAGATTTACTTTTCATTGTATCTGATTATTCTAAATACATACCGGTAGGACTATGTACAACCTTAACATAATTTCTGTTCTCATACATGTCTGACTTATTATTGTATAAGCTTCAAATTATTCAGGAAGGAGTTATACTTGGTAAGTTTATTTGGCAAAGAATGACAGCATCATTTATTAGAAACTTCTCTGCACATACAAAGGAGTATCCAAGGCAAATACTACAATTATTTTGTGCATATAAAATGTCCTGAAAAAAATAAAAGCATGCAAACAGTAGCTATCATTGCAGTTTACTATGCAGAAACTCCATTTTGCAGACTACTTAGCTTATAGTGGGCCAAACCTAATAGCTGATTCCACAAATGTGACTGATACTTTCAGCTGGAAGTCTAGCACCATGAAATGACTCTCTTGGAACATTTGTCTTTTGGAGTTCTAACTCATTTTCCTTAAATTCCTGGCATTTTTGGCTCAACACTTGAAGAATCTTTAGGCAAGGCAAAGTCTGTAGACCAGCTTGATAAAGTCAGAAGAAAAAGTGAAAAGAGGAAAACCAGACATATGTGCCCACAAACTCTATACTTCTGTGGTTAATTACATTAAATATTACTGAGAAATCTCTTCAATGAAAATACATCTCCTCTTTCTAATGCTTTAACTATGAACTTTAAAAAAAATTAAGACACTCCTTTAAAAACTAAAGGTATTAACATGCAATTTGCCATACAGCTGGAAAGGAAGATAAGGGAAAACACAAACTACAAGAAAGGAGGTTGATATTCTGCTACCCCCTGTGCTGGAGTCATACCCATGTCTGACACATGCTTCCATTCTCTTGCAATGAACCTGTATTCTCCACGAGTGATTTGATCTTCCAGAGAGAGTTTAGTATTTTGCTCACTGAATGGTGGATATCCACACAAGCTACATAAAAGAAAACAAGTTAAATAACACAGATTTCGTCACAGCAAATGAAACACTGAAATCACACATTTTAAAGCACCTGCTATCACAGTGATTTTACACATGTGAAGTTTTAAATACACTTTCACTTCCTAATATAGATACTGAAGTTGCCATGTCTCAAGCCACATATGTCAAAGACTGCCCAGTGAAGGTACATCTACACAGTATCTTACCATACAAAAAGAATAACTCCTAAACTCCAGCAGTCCACAGCTCGGCTGTATCCAGCAGTCCCAAGTGAATTTAGAACCTCAGGAGCAAGATACATGGGGGTACCACATAATGTTTTCATAAGAGAAGCTTCTCCAAGAATCTTGGATTGTCCAAAATCTGTAATCTTGTATTTAAAAATGGTAACACCACATTACATATTAGGATGGACTGTACTAGAACACATCACATTGTCCTCATAAATCAGGAAGTAACATCAAGTTTCTTCCTTCCAAGCCAGCTCCAGTACATGACTATGAACAAAAGTTACCCAAACTTCTGTGAGTTTTAAGTGAGAATGGGAGAGGAGGAAGAGAGAGAAATATATGACAGAGAATCACCCTTTTACACTAGCAGAAAATACTCTAAAATTTAGATGTAAATGGACAACCAGAGAATAAAGGTATTGCAGCTTATTAGAAGAGGTTACTTAAAAAATAAGCACTTTACCATGCAAAGCTATTCAGTGCTTTCTCTGTGGAAAAAAAAAAAAACCAACACAAAAGAAAACTAAAACCTCACCCTCCCCATAAAAGAACAAAAACACCAAAAAAATAACCCTGTCACATACAGCTTCTGGGAATGCTGCCTGTAATTCAAGAATTACATTTTATTGGGAGGGGAAAAAAAAAAAAGCATTTACATTTGAAGTTAGTTATGCAGTGTATGGGTTGAAATACCCACAAAAGTAAAAATAAAATTATGAAAAAAAAAAAACCTTAATGTTTTAAGTTATTTCATGGTTTGTATGACTACTTCCATAATATCTTTTTGGATATGTTTAACAAAATATCAAGAAGAATGAGAAGGAATATTCCCAAATTTCTCCATTAACACGAAATGTAAGTTTTCTTACCTTTATAAGACATGTTTCTTCAGAAGACGAAAGTAGCACATTTTCTGGCTTTAGATCTCGGTGTATAATTCCATTGTCATGAAGATACTAGATATATACAGATAGACAATTAAGGGAAAACAGACTATTAACCTGTTTTAAAGTGTAAGCTTTCCAATTTTTCCCATGGCAATGGCAGGATAACAGAAATAGCTGTGTAAGAGGCATTTAAAGCTCCCCAGCTTCTGACTTTCCCTTAAAAAAAACAAAACAAAAAAACCCAAAGAAACAAAAAAACCACCTTAGAAATCATTATGCTTCAAATGACAAGCTCAGTGTGCAGACCTGGCCTGATGTTACATACTTCCCATTCTCTAGGAAGTTACACTTCTTCATCTCAGTAAAAGCACAGAACTAAGGAAGACCCAAGTTCTGTGTTTTCTTTGTAGGAATTCTGGTTTTCCATTTCTCTCTTGTTAACCCAAATTGTTAAGAATGCTGTGCTGATTGCTTGAATGGGTTTCAGAAATAATAAGTGACAGAAAAATTCATCTTACCGATATTCATATGCATAACCATATTTTTTCTTGGTAGAATTCACCATTATGTACCTTTACTGCCAGCAGCATCTGATAAAAATACAACTTGCAGGTAGCTTCTTTCATCTTGATTGGCCTTGACACTCTGTCATACAATTCTCCTCCTTCCATCCTAAAACAAATGCAGGCAAGAAGTCAACACATGACTTCCAAAAGATTCATCGCATTAGACAGGACTAAGACCAAAACATTTGTCTACAGAGAAAGAGCATGTTTCTGAAAATGAGTGAGCAACATCCTAAACACAGCACGTGCACTGTTGAGTTTGGGTCAGTCTCCTAAGTCCTCACTGGGACTTGTTACATGATTTTTGACCAGTCACCTCTTACAAGCTCCAAAATCAAAAGAGTAGCAGCCATCCACAACAGCAGCACAGCAAACAAAGGATGACTCTTCTCCTGGTTATCTTAGCTCCTAATTTTACAGAGGTTTCAGAGAACAGTGGAGGCCAGCAAAAGAAAAAAAATAAAACAAACAACCCCCCCACAGTTCAGAACTACACGCATTCTTTGTAGTTATGAAAAGCATTTCATTTTATGTATGTACTTTCATACAATTTACTTACAGTTCCAAAACAATGTAGTAATCCTCTGCTTCAAAAAAGTTTTTGATCTTGATTAAGCAAGGCTAACAGAAAAGGGAACACAAATAGAGACACACAAAAAAGTAGAATAATTTGTAAAAATTAATCCTAAAGTTCCTACTTCAGTATTTCAACCATGTCACTTTAACACTTAACACAAGTGGCTAGCGAGCACCCCAGACTTTGGTAAACACAATCCTTATTTTTCCAGTTGTGAGTTACCATCCCCTCAACATTTTGTGTAGTTTACGTGCAGAGAAAAGAGGGGATACAAATTCAAGAAACTGCCAGTCAAAACTAATCTTTATATTTGGTTATCTCATGGCATTTACAAAAACTCGCATCGAGGAAAGATTCCTACAACAGTGGTTCAGGTTGAAATTTCTCCTGTGAAGTTTCTTCTCAAATTTACATCTCATTTATACAAACTTTTAAAATCTCAAATCTGCAAAGAGACAATATAATTAAAAGAGAAAAAAAGACTCATTCAGTAATTTACAAGAAAAAGCATATGCCTCCTCTAACACATTTCTAAACAGATAAAATTGATCTTTAGTTACCACACTAAGGTCAGTGAACTACACAAGTACATACAGTAGGAAACAGAAAGGAATAAAAATGTACAGAAACACTCACGTGATCTATTTTCTTCAAAATTTCAATTTCTGTATCGATATTAAAAGCTGGGTTCTGTTAAAATAATCAAGTATATTGGGTAAGACAGTGCTGTTCTGAAATAAGACACATCAGAAATAAAAGACAGTACCAGAAAAGCCATCATGCCCCTTGCTACTCTAAGTGATCATAACATACAATCTTTTTCCATAAACTGATCAGGTGCCTTCAGTGAATTAAATAAACAATCTGCTGTCACTATCAGGAGCAAGATATTGCTCCACACATGTCATTTCACTGCAGGTCAGAAATCCCCAACTAATTTCCAGACAACAAAACCAGAAAAATATTGTCATGTATATACCTGTATTGTCCTTTAAACCAAACCCCACAAGACTCCACACCACCCTCTGTATACACCCCACTAACAGTCCTAAATTATGAACCCAACAGAACGTGGTCGAAGAATGAAAGTAAGCACTTCCTACGGAATTCCGTAGATGCTACCAGATCAAAAGGCATTTAAATTAAATTTCTTACATTAAGTAAGAAAATCCTCTTTAGTTGAAGATGGCCAGGGAGTCAGAGAAGTCAGCAAATATTCCGGGGCCACTGCAAGACGGCCAAGACAGACGGACAGACAGACAAACAGAAACACTCACAGCCTCTCTCGGGCCGCTCGCCGCAAACTTCCGTTTATTGATGATCTTCACTGCGACTTTGTTACAAGTGCTCTTCTCAAAGGCCAGTTTGACTTCTCCACAGGCACCACTAACACGAGAGCACAGCTATGTCAGTGCTTACAAATACTCGTCAAAAATCTGTGTAACAAGTACAGACAAATGAAAGCATTGTATTACACACAATTTGGAGCTGCTGCTTTCTAGCTTTCTAAAATATGCCTCTTTCAGGAAGCATTCAACAGTTAGGAATCTGTTTAAATAGCAAGTGTTGTCAAGGGCCACTCATTCAGAACTGCAGGAGTAAATATGCAAAGAGACAGGTGAGTTGGCACCAAGGGTAGGGGCAAATATGACAGACAGGCTCTGTCAGCATTTCGTTCACCCAAAAGCATTTAGGGGAAGAGAACCTAGGAAGGGTTCTCTCAACATCAAGATTGCACAAATCTGAAGAACAGACAGTACTTGTGTTTTTACTAAATAGCAATTACACTGCCAAAAGAAATTTTTGTATTTCCCACTCGGATTTGTTTCTACTCAACCATTCACCTCCAAATTCTTCACTGAGCAACTGTCTCCAAAAGAGAAAAAAATAGCCTCTTCTTAAAATAGCCTCTCTCTCCTTTTTCCTGGACAGTTCTTTCCCCTTCTGTCTGAAGGCCTCAACAGTGATGTTGTAGAAATCTGTATTCCGAGATAAAGCTCTTCCTTCTACTTCCAGTAACCCAGTAAATTAATATACAAACTTTAAAAACTTGCTAAGAATTTACAAACTTTATCATCTTCTACAAAACAAAACAAAAGCTGGTTTTCGCCACTGATGGCAGGTTACAAACCCCAAGCCAACTAAGGGGATGAAGCCAAAATTCCTTTTTAAAGTTGTTGCAAAGAACAGGTTTACTGAGGTGTTAGCATTAATTTTTCTTCTTTTTTCTTTTAAAACAGCAGCTCAGTTAGAACTGGTAACAACTGGAGAACAAGGTACTGACATTGGTAACAAAGTCAAACCTTAATACTGAGGAAAAAAGGATGCTTACCTTCCCAAAGTCTTTGATATGATATATTTCTCTCTCAATTCTCTAGGAAACGTCATCTGATCATCCACCGTAAGATCAGAAAATACAAACACTGGGAAGACAAGTGGAGATCATTTTTCTGTTATTAATTTTAAAATTTTGTTGTAAGAAACAAAGCTATTTTCCCAAGCTTTTATAGTCAACAACATGACTGAAAAAATGCCTGCTTGAGGAAAAACTAAACATATGCTATAAATTACATCAGCTATGGGGTAGCAACGTGATCTTATTACTGAAAAATGACATTTTGGTATTACAATCATAACAATCCTTAACCAATTAACACCACACTTAGATAAAATGGGCAAAAATTTCAATGTCCCAGCAGGGATCAAAGAGAATTAACAATCCAGAAGACAGCATCTTAGTGGAAAGGCAAAGACAAAAAAACAAACGCCCAGGTCTGCTAATTTTTAAGATGATTTTCTATTTATTATGCAGCATCCCATTAGGTATCTGGGGGGATTTTCAACTTCTCTTCAATAGTCTGTCTCCCCTGTTCCCACCATCACATGCATAGCTACTGAAGCCCAAAAGCATTTTTGAAATAGGAAAGCAACTATAGAAGTTTATACTCTAGTAAGGTGGTATCTGATGCAGATTCCTCTCAGCTTTCTTTTTTAGTTTTTTTCTAGGGTTGATGTGGATATGGATAATTTTTATGCAAGTACTAAAACATCTATTCATAGCTGTGTTTTAACAGTCCTCATGAAGCAGCTCAGCTCCCAAGAAACACACTCAAATCAACACAGAAACAACCTCCTGGTCAACATGTGAAGAACCTCCTGAAGTAAAAGTACATTTTACCCTTATTGGTCTGTAGAGACAGTGCAATTTCAGAGTTGTGAATCAGTGGAAGCCTTTTCCCTTTTCCAACAAGCTCTCTATTCACAAATGTTCCATTTGCACTATGGTCTTCAATGTAGGCAACATAGGAATTTTTTGGACCCATTTCCTCAAAGAGAAAAAAAATAATAAAGATGAAAGTAAAGAAGAAATTACTTCACAGTAAAGACATGAGGGACTAGAAATTTACTGTTGTTGGCTCAAGAAATGAGACTATTGAGGTTTTTTTCATAAACCAGGTGAGTGGGGCATTGCCAAGAGTAGTGTCAAAGGAGTCAACACTGAAGATGCTTTGATATCTTTAGGATTTCTGCTCCAAAGTCACTTTTTGAATTATGCCAAGACAGAGATGCAGTTAACCTTTTCAGCACTTACCCTGAAAATTCGGAAGTGCTTCTTGCTGTAGTTTTCGTAGAAGCCAGTCTCATACAATCCTAGCTTAGAAAAACTGTAATCACAGCTTTTGTCTCTCCCAAACCAGTATTCCTCATTCACACAGTCTGCAGAGGAGGGGAAGGTACAGCAGAGAGAGAACACAACATTGCAGGATGTTAATAACTATGGCACTACAGAATGATGCCAGATGGTAGAGTAGGATACCAGAGACAAGATTCTTCCCCTACAATCAAGTTTATTTGTCTTAATTCAGACAAAGCAGTATTGACACCTTGTAAAATTCCTTAATAATTTTACCCTCTTTATGCTCTTAATAATTTTGCCCTCCTTAGCAGTAGTAGTTTTCAGTTCACCTTCAGCAATATAGACCCATATGATAATAAAATAAGTTATTAAATGGAAAAATGAAGCATGTAACAACAAACATTAACACCCTATAATTTCTCTAAGTCTATGGAATCCATGTATCCAAATACTCAATATAAACACTGAGATGTATAGAACAAAACATTATTGCAAAAGTTGCATACCTAAATTTGCTTGTATTTCAGTTAAAAATGAGAAGACACTGCTGTCTAGCAAGGTGCTCAGAACTTTTCTGAGGTCCTACAAACAAACCAAGAGGTTTGTTACAAATATGCACATACCACAGTTGCTGAAACCTTTTGCAAGTGCAAAGAGTCGACCCCACGGCTGAGGATCCAGCTCTTCAGGTTCCTCAGGGATCGACGGAAGCTCCTGAGTCGGAACGGTGTCCAAAGAACTGAGGGTCCCAGAACTTGAGGAAGACTGACTAGTACTCTGTGACCCACTGGAAGAGGAACTCTGTGATGACTGGGCACCTTGAGTCTGCTGTACTTCACTTTCAGTCTCTCGGGACATGGTGGCTTCAAAGAGGATGTTAAAAAAAACCAATTACTACAGCAAAGTAAAAGTGGCAAGCGTTCACACTCAAGTCCATTCTCAGGCTTCAAAGTAAAACTTCCAACCGAAGAGTGCATGTGTCGGTTATATGTAAATCCCCAGGAATTTTGCAAACCAGGATGGTTTTCTTTTTAAAAGGGAATGTGGGGCGGCCTCTGCTGGTTCTAAAACAGAAATAACCCTTATTCCCAGATTGCTCCCGAGGACTTCAGGGCTCGCACTGGGTCACACAGGCAGGGGCTGCGCTACAACAGAGCATACCCGCATGGAGCAGGGGTCACGGCCGGTCCCCAAAAACAAAGGGAAAAATAAGAACTATGACGTATATAAGAAAATGACGTACGTTTTCTAGAAGGCGCCCAACAGGTTTGTCACACCTACACACAATGAAAGTACAAAAGCCCGACAGACACCCACCACAGCCCCTGGCAGCTGCCGGCGGCAAGAAATAGCAATCGCCTCCCTGCCCCGTTACAGCTCGGGAATTCACAGCGCGTCTTTCCTCCCTCCCCACTTAACAAACGCTCCACCAGCCCTACAGTCGGTGTCCTCAAACACATCCACGTTCACCGGGGCTGCTAGAACGTCCATGAGCCTTCCAGCCTCTGGGATCGCTGCCACTCATCCCTCTGCTTCCTTTCTTGGCTCACCATCTGTGTTAACTGGGGTTTTAGCTGGTTGCCATACCGTTCGATGTATAATGCGGGCTAATTTAAATCTCCTTATCGGTTTGCTACAAGCCAAAAAACCCACAACAGCTCCTAAGTTACTTCCCACGTCCCCTTTTCTACACGTGCTCACAGACACAGGCGAGGCCCTCGGGCTCCGACCGCGGCCCTTTGCAGCGGTGCTGGCGCAGCTGGCGCAGGGAGCAGAACCATGGAATCGTTTGCGTTGGAAAAGAGAGAGGCCATCGACTCCAGCCGCTCATCCCCAGCACTGCCAAGGCCACCACTGACCCCGTCCCCAGGTGCCACATCCACACGGCTGTTAAAAGCCCTCCAGGGATGGTGACTTCACCCGTGCCCTGGGCAGCCTGTGCCAAGGCTGGGTAGCCCTTCCCACAAGGAAATTTTCCCTCATATCGAACCTACACCTCCTTCTGAACTGCTCCCGGACGCTCGGACGGCGGAGCCGGGCCAGCGCGGACGGGACCCCGGGGCGGCACTGCCAGGCTCCCGCTCACTCAGCGCCCGGCCCGGCCCGGCCCGCCCTGCCCTGCCCTGCCCTGCCCGCCCGAGCACCGCGGCCCCGGGACCCAGCGGCGCCGCGCGACCTTCCCAGGAGAACCAGCGAGGAGCGAGCGAGGAGCGGCCCGCGGCGGAAGAGGAGGGCAGGGGAGGGGAGAGCAGGGCAGGGCAGGGCAGGGCAAGGCAAGAGCGGAGCGCGGGGCCGGACGGGCGGAGCGGGACCCGAACTCACGGCTCACGGGGTTCGCGCCGCTCGCGCCGGTGCCGCGGTACGCGCGCGCCCCGGGCGGAGCCAATAAGGGGCCGGCGCGCGGGGGCCGCCGGGAGCGGGGCGCGATGCGGGCGGCGCTGCGGGCCCGGCTCGGGTGGGCGCGGCGGGCGCTGCGCGAGGCCGCGCCGGGCCGCGCCCCGGGGCCGCCGTGCTGGAGCTGCGGCACCGCGGTCGCCGGTACAGATGGGCCGCCGCGCTTCTGCCCCGCCTGCCAGGCCCTGCAGCCGCCGGCGCCGCGGCCCGACCTCTTCCGCCTGATGGACTGGTGAGTGCGGGCGGGGCGGCCGCGGGCCCGGCCGGCCGCGGGGCTCACCCGCCTTGTGTCTCGCAGTGACCGCTCCTTCCGCATCGACGCGCGGCAGCTGCAGCGGCGGTTCCGGAGCCTGCAGCGCGCCGTCCACCCCGACCGCTTCGGCCAGAGGCCGCCGGTGAGCGCCGGGCCGGGCGGGGGGGCCGGGCCGGGCGGGGCCCGCGGGGCTCGGTGATCGCCGGGGGAACCCGCCCTTCGCCCTCGGTCCCAGCGCTGAGCCCCTGCCTCTCTCCCGCTCGGGGAGTGCGGGGACTCGCCTGTGTTTGTCTCCCGGCGCTTAGAAGAGACTCTGTCATGGATTTGCGGTGGAGGAGGATGATGAGGGGCCGCTGCGGCTCGTCAGGTCTTAGCTGAGTGCAGTGACGCTGTTCCCGGGTCCACAGAGCCCTCTCAGTGTCACACACGGACTGGTGTAGGGACGCTGGTTTTCCGCATGTAACAAGGTGTATTCTGCCACTTGTTATTAACTTCAAATTATTTGTCATCCACTTGCAGAAAGAGCAGTATTACTCTGAGCAACACTCTTCCCTGATCAACAAGGCCTACCAGACCCTGCTGAACCCTCTGAGCCGGGGCCTCTATCTAGTAAGGTCTCCATTAGGTGTTATCAGTGTCCCTGTAACTAACCAGAGGGGCTGGGGGTGCTGTGAGGGACCAGACCTTCCACTCCATCCTTAACGTGCTGATTCACATTCCTCTGAAGCAAAAGATGACCAGGGACTGAAGGGAGACCAAAAACAAGCTTGTCCAAAAATTAATCAGCTTATCATCACATTTGCTGCTCACATTACACTAATTTTTTTCCCACATCACATGTTGTGTTTGGCCACGGCTGCTCATATGGAATTTCAGTCTGGCAGCCTTTGTTATATTTTTTGACATGCTGATTTTTATGGTCAGCCTGTGTATGGAGTTAATTTTCAGACTGATTCTGTTTATGCACCTTTCACGTAATACACGTTTATCGGATACAAATCTGAGTGTGCCCCTCTAAAAAACTCAATAATTCCCATTGAATTAGATGTAATAGTGCTCATTTTCAAATTCCCATTTCCTCTGCCAGCTGGAGCTGAGTGGAGTGGAGCCAGCACAAGAGACAGACTGTGATGCAGACTCAGCGTTCCTCATGGAAATCATGGAAATTAATGAGAAATTAGCAGAGTCCAAAAACGAGGATATCATTGAAGAAATTGAAACTTTGATTAAAGGTAGGTTATTATTTGAGGGATTTGTACAGAACTAATTTATATCTTCTGTAACACAAGAGTCTTTTTGAAAGCTTCTGTCTGTTTTGGTGTGTTTCTTGTACTGTCTTCAACTTGTGTAAGTCTGCAATTGATTCACTGTAGGTACTTCTGCCCTGGTCCCCTTCCCCAGTATTGTCTTTACCTATTTATGCACTAAACATCACATCTGGCTTGAGAACATCTGTATAGTAGAACCTATATATAGTATATATAGACTATAAAAAGGAATTTACTCAATCTTTGGCAGATCAGGGCAAGTCAACTGTTCCAAAGAAAGAATCTCTCAAAATGAAGTTGAATAAAATGCTTGTCTGATGATATTAAATAATGTCATTAACACAGACATTGTATTTCTTTCACCTTCTTTAACTTACCAACCATTATATTAAGTGGTTATTGTCCTTACACAAGCAACTTTCTTTTTATGTTGTCGGTGATACCAGAATATTTGGTTTACTGATATATTTAATTTTTTACAATAACAAAGTGTAGTGTGCCAAAAGCAATTAGAATAATTAGAATAAAAACTGAGTAGAGCAGGAGAAAATTAACTGTAGCAGGGTAAACTGAGAGACCAAAAATAAGTTAGATTGCTGGGAAGTTAGTGACCATTGATGGGCATTGGGATTCCCGTCTGTAAACCTGTTTAATTGAAATTATAATTAAAACATTGACAGAAGTATTATGAAAAACTCTCTTAGCTCCCAAAGACTGAGACTAGTAATGAAGTTTCCCACCGCAGGCAGTTGGAATGCAGTGGTATAAAATATACTAAGTATGTAACAAAAAGTGAATTAAATAATTTGTTTTGCAGTTAAACAAGAAGAACTGACCAGAGAGCTGACTGCAGCTTTCGAAAGAGGTACCTGTTTTTATGAAGTATTTAGCTGCTGTCAAATGCTTAAACCCCCACATTCTCTCACTGGCAAATATTTCCTGAACTATAGAACAGAAATACTACATCAACAAGGGTTCTTTGTGTGCTATTTAGAATAAGAACTTCTAAACTGATCTTTCTGCTGATTCAGGAATTCAGGACCTCACATTAAAAACAAAATCCAGTACAAAAGTTCCATTTAATGATTTTGCATCAAAATAATCACTTTAAGTGGGAATGCAGATGGTAAGAAATTGTGTCTTTCCCAGATTACTGTGAAGAACACACTCTTAATCAAACTTAGACCTGTTCTGAGATTTTACACTGGAATTTGGGAGATGTTGTCCTGCAGCCTTGGAGCTGCAGCAGAGCAGTGGGTGCTGTTCTGTGCAGTGACAAGACGGGAACGATTCCATTACCATGGAAGCTGTGCAGCAGGGAAGGAAAGTCCTGATGCCTGTTCAGCCTAAGGTTTTGGGGGTTTCCTGTGCAAAAACCAACATAACTTTATTCCACAACCAATGAACTGTTCTGAATCTGGGAAGAAGAAACCTTTGTATTTCTTTGCCAGGTCTCAGAACGCTGCAGCTGTGAGGGGTGGGGTGTTGTAACTGTAAACATCAAACACAAAGCGGGGCTGGCTGGGCCTGCCTGTGAGGAGTTACAGCCTGTTATAATCTGTTACTCTGTGCTATGAGAAGGACTGTGTTGCATCTGTCCTTGTCAGTAGGTAATAAACTATCTTTCCCCTCCAATTGTTTAATGGAGGAGAAATTGTTTCAATATCGGGTTTGGAATTGGCACTGTCCAGACTGAACCGCTGCTCTTTGGCATTTTTCAGTTACGTCAGTTGGTCTAAACTGCACACATTTAAAACAAAAATGTTTTTCTTGCCCAGTGGCTACATCAGTACTGCAGCCACTTTACAGAAGTCATTAAAGGGTATTCGTTCACATTTCTTTTCCAAATTTTATATTGTTACACGTGTTTTGGAACATCTGAGTTGTGCTCCCAAACCATCCCAGATTAAAATAATAGGCAATGTGGTTTTAATAGTGTCTGGGTCCTTGCAGCTCACAGCTCTTAGCAGTGAAACAGCTACTGTCATTGAAATCTTGAGAGTCATTTTGAAAATGCAAATCCAGCTCTCCCTCTGTAAAATGTTTATTTCATTTCAGATGATCTTCAAGAAGCTAAGAAGCTTCTAGGAAAAATGAAATATTTTGCAAACTTAGAGGATAAACTAAAGACCAAGAAGATCCCTTCCTGATGCTGCCTCCTTTGGGATTAATAGTTAATGTTATTTTCAATTAAACAGTTATCAAAATCAGACAAATGGTGTTTGTTTCTTGTGTTTCCATTGGAAGCTTTAATTCTCAGAGGAGGAAAATAAATGTAAAATGCAGTGCTTGCTGCAGCACTTCAGTAAGAGATGGCATTTGAAAATGCTTACAACCAGAAAAAGTTGTACTGGGTAAGGTGGGCCACTGTCCTGGCAGCTACAGGTATGGAAACGAGGATCAGAAAGGCACACAAACATCGTATATAAGTGAGATTTTTTTACTTACTGAAATATGGAGAATGTATTTTAAGTTGAGAAAGTGTCCTGGACAAAATGCTAGAGATAAGCAGAAAGCTCATTCAGTATGTCCTGCTGCAGGCTTTCTGTAGTCCCCTTGTGTGTGTTCTCTCACACCAGCTTGAAAATTCTTATGAGGTAAAAAGTATTTAGTTCCTGTCATCTGTGCTTTCCACTACTGAATGCTTTTGGTATGTTGATCTCAGTCTGATGAGAACTGACCTTTAAAACTAGAAGAGGTTTTACCCTGTTGCATAGTTTAAAATGTTAAGATGCTAGATTAGAGAAAAAAAATAAACCCAAATTCAAACCCCAGAAACTGTTTTATTAGGATACAAGTCTTTATTACAAATACCAGTAATTCAGAGAGGTGCTATACCGTTGTTGTACAGTTACAGTAGTAGGACTGGGTAAAGAAAGAGTGAAAAATGGCAACTAAATACCCCTATTTCTACATTAACTGGAATATTTCAAATACCAGTTTTCAGCAGGTCAGTCCTTGTTTGGGTTTTAACAAGAACTCAGTGTTTTACTCAGTGAAGCCTTTGGATGTGCTCGATGACCTGAAGATGGGGCTTTGAAATGCAAGAAGAGCCACTGAATTATCCACAGAAATCTGCCAGGGGCGTTCACTGAACATCCTCCCTGGCATTTCTGCATCCCTACAGCATCAGGTTACAGTTAAATGTCAAGTCTTCTATGGATAATATATAATATGTTGTTAATAGTATTTCAGCAATACATGTTTTAACAGCATTTCAGCAATATTAACTTGCCTTTAGTTACACTTCCCCTAAATACACGGGAGAATTTAATAAGGCACTTGATCATGTATTACACTCCTAATTTAGTTTGTAATTCTCACTGAAGTTCTGTTACAGCCATAAAATTATGAAGGATTTTTTAAAAATTCATCTTGAAGTTGTGTTCTTTCATAAAGCTCTGTTTCCTTTTTTCTGGTATTTCTTCCAAAATTAAGCTTGTGAAATTCCTTTTTGATTTCCAGAAAAGATTTGTTTTTTGTCTCAGGAATTACAAAGAAGATGAAAGCAGCAACAAAGGAGCACTCCAGTAAGAACACCAGAAAACAATACTGCTTCAGTCCATTCTGAAAATGAATTGATTGCAACATATTTCAAGTGTAACAGCAGGTTTGAGAAACAAGCAGCTTTTTATTTCCATTCACACCTAACAGTGCTGCTCAGATATTTTTAATAAAGTCATGCAATCTATCCTTTACATGTAACTTTTCAAAATTTTATTTTTTTTCGATAAAAGACTATCAAGTGCTGTGCAATAGACTGGGTAGTCTTTTATTTGAAAAAAATAAGATCAACTATTTGAACACTAAACAATTCACAGTCTAGGGAAAACTCAACATTTGCTTTTTAGCTGTCACATTTTTTAAGATTATATGATTTACCTTTTTCTGGAATATTAACATTTTTCAGTGCTATACATTAAAAAAACCCATCTGTCTTATTGAGAAACAGAGCTCAACCACAAAGAAAGAACAGGCAGATCCAAATACCCTGCTGCATGATGTTCCTGCAGGTTTCATTCTCAAGAGCAAGTGCTAAAAGATACAAAACTGGACATGAAACCCTGTGTTGCCTTTCCTAATAATCTGCTCACAAAACCCTCTGTCAGTTCAGTGAGCTCTCAGAGGTGGCCACCAGAGGTACTACCTTCATTTTACTCTGCCATAAAAGCACAAGGCACTGTTAAGAAATGTGTTATCTGAATCTCAATATCTGATTTTTTTCTTTTTTTGATAGCTTTTTCATTTTTTTTAATCTGAACATGAGAATTATCCCCCATGCATTCCTTTTAATTTTCATTTATCGTGGTTTATTGTTTCTGTGAGATCTAAAAAATATTCTAAGACTGAATGAATCTAGTCAAACTCATTTGAGGGGCAGTGTGCATCCTCTTCAAGTGTCACTGAATAATATATACAAGTGTATATAATACAATATAAGCAATGGAATGGAACCTGGGAGCAGATGAAGTGGGCGGTGCAACAACCATCAGGAAATTGTGCTGTGCATACTTACCACTATAAAGGGAAAGAGCATTCCAATTGTGAAGAAACTAATCCAGCTAAGAGTCCCTCCAATCATGTAAGCAGCAGGACGTGAGGACTGTACAAATAACTCAGCTATCAGGGTGTTGGTTATGCCACCTGGGAATGGGTCAGGAAGAGAACAGAGTATTGTGCTAAATGTCCACCTGTGGTATGTCTAATGCCAGAAAAAAATGAGTTGCTTTTGAACATGCCACTAGCTGATCTGTTATGATTCCTAACAGTGCACTTCTGAGGCTACTGCCCTGGCAGGAAGGAGCCACTAAAACAGCTGCATTTCAGCAACACTGCTCAGGGAGCAGGGCCCCATCTGAGGGGTCACAGCCTGCTTCTTGCTCTGTGAATAACTCCTGTGCTCTGAAGGCCAGAACTAAGCCCTCCCTCACACACAGCTGCCCCAGAAGGGTGCATGGTAAGCCTCAGTTTTGGGCTACAGGATGGGCTCACTTGGGTTCCTTGGGCAGAGCACCAGCAGCTGCACCGTGAAGACGTCCTGCCTGGTGAGCACAGCAGCACTGCCAACACTCCCTTTCCCTCCCAGACCTTCCACCACTTGGACACACATTCCTGTGCAGTACCTGGTCCCAGCCCAAAGCTCAGGATGAAGGCAAATATACACATCATGCTCACGTAAGGCACCCAGGAGTATAGGTCCTGGAACAGAAAAGAATGAGAAGGTTTAGTTCAGATTTTGATAAGCCAGTTTTAAAGTTCAGCTTAACAGTTACATTTCCTTTTGTATGTTACTGAAAGTAAGACAGCAGTCACTCATGACTGTTTACAGCTAATTAATTTAACAGTACTGCTTTGGAGAATTTAAATAGTGTTCATTCAATAATTTTTACTAAATTGTATCACAGAATCACATAATCATAGTTATGGTTTGGGTTGGAAGGGACCTTAAAGATCATCTAGTTCCCACCCCCCTGCCACGGAACAGTCTTTCCATTAAAGGGCACTCTTACCAGTTTGAAGTGTTTTGCTTATATTCTAGGCAGAAATAAAATAAAAGGCAGATCCAAGCCCTGTCCAACCTGGCCTTGGACACTTCCAGGGATGGGGCAGCCACAGCTTCTCTGGGCAGCCTGTGCCAGGGCCTCACCCCCCTCACAGGGCAGAATTTCTTCCTAATACCCAATCTAACCTACTCTCTTACAGTTTAAACCCATTCCCCCTTATCCTGTCACTTTTCACTCACTACAATCACATCATGTAATAGGAATGAGTCCTTTGCACCTGGTAAGTCAGAGACAAGGTTAGAACAGTGCACCAGAGGGTCATGAGGAGATAACCCCCAATGATGAGGTATCTTCTTCCCACGTAGTCTATCAGTAAACCCTGTGGACAAGACATAATCTTCTGTTAATATACTGATCTCATTTTTACCAATGTTCTTCAAGAAGCATCATTACTCTTTGTGCTAGGAGGTAGAACAAATTGCTCCTTACACAGGAGAGGGCTGTGAGGCATTCACAAGCTCCAGTGCCGAGTGTCACATACGGGATTTTCTCAGCTGAGATCCCAGCTGCTTCAAAAATGTAAGTTGCATAGAAGTAAATCTGCAACAGAAAAAAAAAACAAACAACAATGAGGCTTTCCTGGTAGTTAAAACATTGACTGGAAACAAAGTCTAGTTCATACTAAGCACGCAGCTCAATGTATTTTATATTGTGAGTTACTAATCCCACATAAGCACCAAAAGGAATGTGTTAAATTCATGTCTGTGTAAGTATATTGCTATCAGAGAAGCAAGTAAAATTATTCAACTTATAATGCTTCATATTCCTAAACCAGACACAAAGAGATAAGCTGATCCACATTTATTTACTTTTTCAGAAGAATTAAACACAACAATCAAGTCATTCTTTAAAGAAATTTGCATACCAGAAACACAGAAATGAGAAAAAAAAAATTTAAAAAAAAAGGGAAACACTGAAATAATGCACAGATATTCTTTCCCACTTATCCCATTTCTCTGAGCTTCTCTAAGCGGATCCTTTGTGTTAACAAATGGCTGAAAAACAGATGGGAATTAAATCATTATTTAAGCTGTTAATTCATATGAAATCTTACAGCATTTATCCCGCTGAGCTGTTGGCCCGTGGTCATCACGATCACAGTGATGAGCTGCCATCTCACACCACGATCGGTGAACAACTGCCAGGGCTTCTTGGGCTTCTCCCCATCTAAGGCAGAAGATTCCCGCTGGATGTCTTCCATCTCCCTTCGATACTCTGAAGAGCCATGAAATCGCTTCAAAGCTAAAACCAGAAAAAAAAACTTCCTTTATGTTTACCTATTAACCACAACTCCTGGAAAATCATCTCCTTCCACAATGACCAGGCTTTTGCTAGGATAGGAAAACTTTGGTTTGTGACTTGTTTTTTTCTTTGCTGGTTTTTCAACATTTTTTGCTGTGGTGGATTTGGAGGATTCTGTGGTGTTCCTTTACTTTTTTTTAAGAGGAATATCTGACCTTGAAATATTCACCAAGCAAAATATTTTATATCTCATCCCCAGACCTCCAAACAGTCTTTCCATTAAAGGGCACTCTTACCAGTTTGAAGTGTTTTGCTTATATTCTAGGCAGAAATAAAATAAATCTCTTGTGATAATTAGTTTCTTCTTGCAGTATAAAGAAAATTGTGTAATTTCAGGATAAAAAAAATTACAACTAATCTGAATTTCTATCTTACAAATTCTAGTAGTGCGTGGGCTTCATTTGCTCCTTTCTGCAGAACTCAAAGCTATGAAAGTACAGTTGTTTCTTGAGTAGGGTTTGAATAAAAGGAGAGCAATCATAGATCTCTCAAAGGTAAAGGTAAAAGTTTAAGCTGTCATAGTTCTCCCACATGATATAAAAAGGGAAAGTAAAGGTATTTAAGAGGTAACTGTTCAGAAAATGGAGGATTTAGGAGTTTTCTGCTCAAATAACCAATGAATCACCCTTTTTCAGTAAAAAGCTCTGCAATTTTTCAGCTACTTATGCCATCTCCTTTTTAGATTCTTTCCAACAATTTCTTACAGGAAAAGTACAACACTACCACTGAAGGGAAGAAAATATCTGATGTAATTAATACTTAATCTGTGACGTGACCTGAGAAATGAGCAATCCAGTGAGAGGTTCAGTAATTCACAGATGTTACTTTGTCCAAGAGAAAAAGTATGAAACCTTTAGAAATTTCATTAAAGAGTAACAAAACATGAAGTTATATTTGAAACAGGATAATAAAGTTTTGCTCACAATCCATCACAGGCTCCAGAGTTCCATAATCCCTTTTTCCACATAAGCTCACTGGAGGAAAAACATGGGCCAAAAAGCACTAGGTGATATAACTGTGCTGTGTAGATGAAGATAAAAGGAGAATCTGGAACCCAATATAGTCATTGTACCCTTCTGAAGACACAGAAAGTATAGATGCTCTATGTTACCTTTGGCACAGCTCAGCTCATCACCTCTGTCAATAAGAAGGTATCTGGGACTTTCAGGAAACCACGGCAGCAATAAAAGTTGGGCAAATGCTGGAAAACAGCTGCTGGATAGCAACAGAGGCCAATACTTTTCTTCACCCAATAATTCCCTGTGTGAAAAAGAAGGTGTGGATAAAGAAGGTAAAGAAATATAATAATCAGCTACTGGTTACTATGAATGCAGCCTCTGCTCTTGGAACTTAAGATCCAGCTGGATGAAGGCCCAGCAACCTCCTCTGATTTCACCAAGGACAAAACCAGAGGTAGTGCTACAGCACAGAAATGATAAGTGCTTTGCTCCCAAGTCCTGTCTTGTGAACATTCACTGTCTCCAGCAACAAACTGGCAGAAAACATGAACTCAGCACAAGTGTACCTGTTTTATTGATGCTGTTCTGGCTGACTCTATCTAAACTGAGACTACTTCCCTAAGGAGACAGTGCTGATGGCTGGCAGTTGTAGGAATAAGGTGACCAAAGCAGGGTTTTCTTCCTCCTTGTCTGTGAATTCTAATGCTACAATGGCACAAGGAATGTTCTGCAAGGAGCTGCAGGAAACTGGAATTCTTTACATGGGAGTAACACAAGACAGGGAAAAAAAAAAGTATTTCTAACCTCAAACCAATTATTTGTCCTGTCAGAATCCCCCCAGTCAGAAAGATGGAAGTCCCCATGGCCAAGCCACCTCTTAGATGTTTTGGGGCAATCTCTCCAATATACAAAGGCTGCACACAGAATCCAATACCTGCAAGTAAATGGAAGAACATTTTCCTATCAATAGAAATTGCTTTGCAAAGAGTTACTAAACCAAAACATGAAGGAAATCAGACTTAGGTAATTTCCTATTAATTTATCTGCCTTCAGATTCCAAATTAGACTACAGAACATTTTTGTCATAAGCACATATCATAAAACCTAAAGAATCAGCAGTAACAATAATTTATCATTCACCATAGTTTACTGAGAGTAGGAATAGGGAATCATTCACCTGAATTTATGCCAATCAAAAACCTTCCAGCAATCAGTAACTCAAACAATCCTGTAGGATAACTGATCCCCATTAAAATGGAAGCTAGTATTGCTATAATATTATTCATCAAAAGAGCTCCTTTCCTAAAGAGGAAAAAACAAAAAACAACAAGAATGAAACAAACAAAAAACACACCACCACAACCAAACCATTTGAAACAAACAAACAAAAACAAAACAATAAAAAAAAACCCCCAAACTAAAAAAATCAACCAGACATTAAGGAAACCTGCAAAAATATGTTTCTTAAAAAGTTTTCCTTTCTGGTAATATGGGAAAAAATGGGCTTTATATTGAAGAAACGTGCTATTTCCTGGAAACCCAAACATCTGATAAAATGCTTCTGTTTTTTAAAGTGTCTAAACATAATAATAATGCATAAATACGACAGAATGCCTGACAAGATAGGAGCAGGGTTTGTTCATTTACACACATGAAGTGCAACAGAAGAGGCAGCGTGTCCTTACTGGCACAAAGGCTGCAAATGGGGGGACACACCCATGTTTGCAAACATGTTCTCCTACTCAGATTTCAGTAAATGTTATGGGAAGACTAAACTGGAAGGTTATATCATTCAGGCCTCATCCTTTAAAGTCACATTGGAATAAACTGTAAAACTCTGCTAGAAAACTGTTTTGAAGTGAAAAACATGTATAGGTACTCAAGGTACCCTTTTCTCCCACTCTTTTTCCGTTTATTTTCTTTCTAATCCAGTAAGAAGGTAGGAAAAGCAAAGGTGCTGCTACATTCCTGCTGCTGCACTGACCTGCCCAGGCGAATGGCCATGCTGCCTCCCATCAGGGCTCCACACAGGCCTCCAAGGGAAAAGATAGAAGCAATGACAGACCACAGGAAAGTCAGCAAATCTGGATTTAGTTCCTTGTGATAACGACTAGTCCAGGTTTCGTTTAAGAACTTGTGTATATGCTGCAGTAGAAAAGAACGATGAATGTATAGCATTATGTGCAGCCCTACAGCACAGCACTACAAATAACTTGCACCCCAATCCTGAAAAACAATTCTGGGAGCTAACAAAAGATATCACCTTATTTGCATTATACTAAAAACATCAATGTCTAGCAGAGTCTTCCTTGACTGCAACACTGTTTCCTACTCCTCACACACATCAAAGGCTGCTGAGCAGCTCTGCTTTGTGCCCTGGCTCAGGTTGGCTGTGCTGCACCACAGGAGAAACACCACCCTGCACGTGGTGGATGATTGGTCCTACTGATTTTAGGAACATCTCAGAGCACAGAGGCCTTACAACCTAAAATATTGTACAGTCAGGAGACTCATTCTGACACTTGATCTAAATCTTCCTGCCTTTGTGTAATCCAACAAGTCATAATAAAATCCCTTTTGCAACTCTAGTAATACTCCACTTTTCTTAAGAGTATTCATGTGTCAGAAATTTTAAACTGTTATTCTAAATGCTTGTTCTCCCAAAATCTGTGTTTAGAAACTCCTGAACTGACACGTATCTGTAATAAGAGACTCCTGTTCTTTGCCAGTAAACGAAGACTTTAAAGAAGGACAAAGTTCCTGGACTGTCCCTCTGTTTCCAGCATATTACATGTTCTTTCACAAACAGCTTCTTTTAAGCTTTGTAAAAAGCATACAGTGTTATAGCAAATTCAGTCTTCACAGTTTCACAAGCAAATCAATCAGCTGATGGCAGAAAATTATATCCATCGCTTTCACAAGACCATTTGCTCAGATCCTCTTGAGTCATCCACAAAATAGGCAAAATCCTTGAGGCCCTGGCAAAGAATCACAAGTAACAAGTAGATGAAAATACCTACAAGTTACTCAGCCACTACAGATGCAACTTTTTGACTCCCTAAGAAGATCTTTTTCAGTAAGCTGCCTTACCATGGACAAGTATCCTTTTTCCCTGCTATCCGGTGACAGGAGGTGTGGGAATGGTTCCAAGCTGTGTCAGGGGAGGCTTAAACTTGATGTTAGGAGAAACAGTGGTGACATCCTACAGAAACACTGGAACAGTCTTCCTAGAGAAGTGGTCAGTGCCCCAAGAGCATTTGGACAATACCCCTAGTAACACACTTTAACTTTTGGTCAGCTCTGAAGTGGTCAGGCAGTTGGACTAGGTTGTCATTGAAACTTTCAACTGAAAATGTTCTGTTCTATTCTATTCTTAATGTTCTGGGCTATTTTAGTCAAAGGCGTAACTGAAAAAGATATTTATTCAGTTAATCCTTCTAAAACATACTTAGCAGAGGTATTTATGTGGCCTATTTGGCACCTTATATCTGACACAGAATACCTCTGACGGGGTGTACTCACAGAGAAATTCACATGAAACCCTTTGAGAAACCAACAAGTATCCTTCACATGAGAGGAAGCCTGTGTTGGTTCCCACTGCAATGGCAGCAGAAGCACATTTGGCCTCTTGGCTGAGCTAGAGAGGAAACAGCCCTGTGAACAAGAGATGAGCTTTTACCTGTGTGGGTGCATTGATAATGGAGACATTATACCCATACTGAAAGGCCCCTCCAATTCCAACAGCACAAACAGCCAGGAACAATGTCCAGCTGGGGAGCTAGAGAACAAAAGAAAGTGTAATGGGTATGAAAAGAGAGAGGTCCTTGAACACACACACATGTAATATCTAGGAGAAAATCGTGGTGAAATACATCATGTTTTTACTTTGGAACAGTGAAAATATTTGTTTAGAAAACTGCATGAACCCCCAAATACCTGCAGCAGAAGAAGCATTTCACACTGACTTCAGCCTTGATCATTAACAGCCTTTAGAGTTGCCACAATCACAAGTCTCCAGATTAAATGTAGGCAACATAACCACTGCAGGTTTTATTGGGAACTGAGGAAATGCTTTTTGCATGAGCCACACATCTCATGGTGTCTGTTTTTAATGCAAGGACTGTTTATGTTTAGTGTTAGAGGCACAATGATTCAGTATAAGAATTAACCAAATTCCCATTTCTTTGACACACGTTTCGACCAAGATGTGAGAAATAACAATATTTTATTTCCCACTGCAAGTCCCTAAAATGATTACTCAATGTCTGCAAGTTGGCAATTGCTAAGCCTTAGTATCTTAAATTACAACATACTGTTCACTGATAATAGTATTCAATCTGAAGTACATTGGCATGCATTTTTTAATTTTTCAATAATGATTACCTAGTTATATTCCTAAATCAGTATTTATAAATTAAAATTAATAGAGTCACAGATTCATCAGTTTTAAGGTAAATATAAATTACTGTTATGATACATTTAAATCTCAAAAGTCTAATTGGTCATAAAACATTATACTTTGGATGAGACCTCTGGGTCAGAGATCTCCAGAGGTTTGTACAGCGTTTGGTTATCTCATGTGGTGCTTTCTGACTCTACTTTTTACTGAATACGATCATACTAAAAATAACATCCAGTTCGAATGTCTAGCAACCCTTTCATTTAAAATTAGGTCCTAATTTCATCTCATAGTATCTTATTGTCTAACTTCAGCTGGACACGACGACCTCTCCTATACCAAAGGCACTTCAGTGATCAAATTTCCCCTTCCTTCATTTTTATAAATTTGAACTCCCTGAATTTCTCATTGTAAGGTATGTAGACTAATTCTTCATCATTCTCATTCTTGGTCCAGTTCCCAGAAATGCTGAGTTATTCCAGATACTATAGTGTATTCTGAAAGAGCTGTGTGTTTCCTAAAGATAATTCACCAAAACTTCCTTGCTTCAGGACTAAAACTCAGAAGTTGAAATTGATCTTAATAAAGTAAAATCCAATTAACATTTCCTTGCAGTTTCCGAGAGTAAAAAGTGTTTCTCGAAATTACAATGAATCAAGAGTGATAAATAAGGGCTGCAGTGAGTATGGTAGAAAAAATAAAACTAGAGGAGGTAAATACTGGCACTGCATGCTCAGACCTTTCCGTTAACCAAGTACTGTAAAGGTATTTTGTGTGTCTCATGGGTACAACCTGGAATCTAGAAAAGACAGAAAATAAACAAACAACCCAAAATCATTAATATACATCACATAAGTTTTGTTATGACAGATCTTTTGTTCTTCCGGCCCAAAATCAGTCAGCTCATTACACTGACATGTTATCTCACATTGGAGTTTGAGCCCTGATTTCTTGGAGAGAGCACAGACAACAGCCTCATCTGTTCTGTAAGCTACTGAACTCCTGACAGTTTATAGGAACTTTCACCTCATCTCAGAAACACAACACAAACAAAATTCAACTTACATTCAATGTAAAACACGAGAATCAGAAAACATGCTTTTATAGCTTCCATTGTATAACACAGTTAGGTGTCCAAGGAAAGCACAGAACTTTATCAGCCCTAATGCTTTTCTGTTTAAAAGCTAACATGAAACATCAGCGCATTTCACATTCGTGCATCACTGCTAAAACTACAGACTCCCTGCAGGATCCACATTCTGAGGCCAGGACAGTTCTGCTTACCTTGCTGGGTGAGCTAGACCCTCTGAGCAGCGGCTGGTGCTCCATTCTGAGCATGGGCTGAATTGGATTTCCTTTGCAAAATTTAGTAAGACTACATTACAGGAATAAAAGGTGCCAGAGAAATTAGGTTACTATTATATTAGGACATAGCTGGGTTTTGTTGGTTTGTTTGTTTGGGGTTTTTTTGGTTGTTTTTTTGTTTGGTTTGTTATTATTTTTGTTTTGTTGTATTGTTTTGGGTTTTTTTTTTTTGCTACCGGGACACTCCTCCACGGTTCAGAACTTTTCTGTGACAGAAACGTCCAACTTTGCTAAAGCCTCACAGCAGCCAGGGAGAGCTTTCCCACCTCTAACACCGCTGCACACGCACTGTCCCCCTCCAACTCCGCGCAGAACCCGCAGCCTCCCGCTACCAGAGACAAGAACGAGCGGTTACCGTGCGCCTCGGAGCCATCCTTCGCTCTCGCCGTCTCCCCGCCAGCGCCTGAGCTCCTCAGCTGACCAGGATTTGGCTGCGGGTCCGCGCCCGCCCCGCCGCGGGGATTAGGCCGGGCCGCGGACAAGAGCGGGGCTGTCTCGGAGTTCCCCGGGGAGGGGGGGGGGGGGTCGGGGGTCGGGGGTCGGGTCTCCCCACCGTTGTGGCAGGGGACCTACGGCCCCCACAGTCGCGACAGGGCCCCCACGGCCACAGCGGGGACCCCACGGCCCGCATGGCCACGGCCGGGACTGCGCCCCCCGGACTGCAGCTCCCACAGCGCCCGCAGCCTCCGCAGTGCCCAGGACTACGACTCCCAGAGCGCCCGGGACTACAACTCCCAGAGCGCCCGGGACTACGACTCCCACAGTGCTCGCGGATCCTTCTCTGATCGCGGCGAAAGGCCTGGAAAGGACGCGGGCTCTGGTGGCGGCTCCAGCTGCGGGCCCGGCCCGGGCCGGGTGAGCGCTGCGGGCGGGGGCGGTTCGGCGCGGGAGCACCTCGGGCCGGTCCGGAGGGTCCCGCGGCGCGGACCGTGGCGTTGACACGCGTTTTCTCCCCCGCAGCAGGAAATGGCAGCGCTCGGCAGATCCTTCCAGGGCATCCCGGCCGGCCCGGCCGTGGAGCTCCCCCCGGCTCCGGCCGCTGCCCCGGACCGCCACGGGCCGCAGCCCGGAGCCGGCGGCCACGGCCGCCTCCAGCCACCCGGGATGGTCATGGCAGGGATCGGAAACGACGGCGCCGACGGATCCTCCGGCCTCTGTCTGCAGAGCGGCTTCGACCTGGCCTCCCTGGCCGCGCTCGGGAGCCACAACGAGGGGCTGACGGCGGCCCCGGTGGGATCCTTCACCAGGAGCCGCAGCCAGTGAGTGCCAAACCTTTCCCTCGGGGTCGAGGCCGGAGGGCCGGCAGTGTCAAACAGCGATGCTTTGCGAGGCGGGGTGGAATTTGTTTCCTTCTAGCAGCGTTTCAGTGGTAGGGATTAGAATTGTATTGCGCTTGTCTTACGGCCCTGAAGCTCGATAGTGCGGGATGAAGGAGCCTTCTAAAAGGCAAGAAAGGTGATCGACTGTACCAGGATCTTCACATGGTTTTAAACTCATGTGGTTTTTTATTTATTTATCTTTAAACTTGTTCTTTCTCATATGTGAGCACAAAACCCTTAAATTGTTCTATAAAATGTTGTGGTTTAGTCACATGTGAGTATGTCCCTGTGATACGTTGTACTAACAGATTCGAATTGGATCATGTGTTGCTTCTTGAAGCAGTTGAATTTTAGCAAAAATTGATCTTACCTCTTGTGGAAAAAAATAATGTAAAGGAGGAGAAATTAGCATGGAATTCTGCTCCGAGAACTGAGCAATTATATCTGCCTTTGACTTCCTTTGGAACAAAGTGGTCATTTTTTGTCCAACGCTTCCATTCCCTTTATGGCTGGTAATGTACTGCAACTGTTGCTCTTAGTTGCAAGTGAAATTTTAAAAGGGAGGAGAATATTGTTTTACAATATCAGTGTCACTGGAAGATATGATTAGAAGCTAAATAACTATTTGTTTTTCTTTTGCAGTGTCTCTGTGCGCTATGGAAAGAAACATAAGCTAGAAGAAGAGGCAGAAGGGTAAATTAATTTGTCTTTTATAGCCTGAAACATCTTAATTTGCTTTTTGTTTTCTAAAACATCTGAGCGCATCTCATCTACAATGCAAACAGGAAGGGAACTTCTATCACAGTTTCCATTTGGAACTCTTCTCCTGAACTGCACATGAACCTGAATCCATTTACGTTACCTAATCAGTTGCGTAGCACTGATTTTCTTGCATGGGCGCTCATGTTTCACTGAGAGCAACACGGTTTCTTTTCTTTGTTGAGGTTGTGCTGCTATAGTGTGTCAAAGCTGTTGAAATGCACATGACTTTCTGTAGGATTTCTTCTCTGACAGTTGTAAACTTGTTTTGTTTCCTAGTTGTCCTGTGCGGAAGAAGAGGCTGACAGGAGCCAAAAATTGCCCTTTGAATCCCAACACTGAAGAATGGATTCTCTGTGCAGGTCAGCAGGCAGCTGGGGAGGTAGCAAGTCAGTGTGGTGGCAGCGGTCCTGAAACTGCCATGTTAGAAATTCCCTGTGAAGAAATGGATCAGACAATGGGGGAACAGCAATGCGAGGTTGCTCGCAGGAAACTTCAGGAAATTGAGGACAGGTAAATGCAGGGATTGAGTAGACTGGCTTTGCTGAGCTTTCCCTTTTCTGGTGGGAATTCAGGGGTAAATCTAGCACTTAGCAGTGTGATAACACTGCTGTGAGTTTTTGAGGTGAACCTTCTGTTCAACTGATTTCTTTTTAAGCTACGTATGGTCCTGTGAGTCTTGGGGCTGATACTGTGATTTGAAATCGAGGGTGCTAGAGCAGAATATGCTGACTAAATAACCCCTGATCACAGTCATTATGCAGCATCAATATATTGTAATGGGGTGTAATGCTCTTCCGTGAGTATCCAGAGCTCAAATTTTAACCAGTTATCTGGTCAGACTTGAGCTCAGCTTTTTTTCAACCAACTGCAGCTTGTTCTGTGATTAATACTTAAGGTAGATCTGAATTTGTCAGTGTAGAGAGCAGCATGAACCAGAGAGGTCTCTCTGCACATATGCAGTAAGGCTGAGGTTCACCTTGCTGATGGTGTGATGTGGGGTGATGGGGTGGCCATAGGGAGACTACTGCGGTCATTTAATAAATGTACTGTGTGTTCTGGCCCTCAAAAGATTTCTGGGAATGGCATATGTGTGTATCAGTTGATTGCAGCTGAACTAGTACTCTGGAATATCCAAAATGACCACTGCTAATGATAAGAAAAGCCAAAAGTTACAGAAATTTTAAAAGAAGATTTTTCTTTTTTAGATTATTACTCCATAGATGATGTGTGAGGGGGAACAAGGTACTGTTAGAACGTTTTTTTTCATGGGTAAATCAGAGTAGTGATGTATGTCTTTATTATCTGCCCATGTCTTCTTTGGACTTTTCAGAGGATTGTTCCCCATCCTTCCCAGCTGCTCTGCTAAATTTGCTACAAAAGGTTTACCAGAGCCAAAGAAGATGCCTCCATTTTTTTCTGAATGCTTCAACATTTTGTACTGATTTAATCTCAGAAACTGGCACAATGCTGTGAAAAGTAAAGCACTGCATTCAGTACCTCTGCAATAATTCTTAAAGTTCAGACATGGGGAATTGAGCAGGTGAAGCTACTGCATAGCTGAGACTCACTCATGTAATGTGACCGAATCATACAGTTTCCCCTGAAGGGAATTTATTTATTTTCTCTCAGTGTATGTTTGCACTGACACTGCTGAGGTAACACAGGGATAACAAAGCCAGCTCAGGTACCAGAAGTGGCATAGCTGCTCGAGCTGCTTCTGTGGTAACAGTTATTCTCAGGGTATTTTGGCCCTAGAGAGATTCATGTTAACACAGCCCCGCTGCTTCTGGTACCCAGCCTAGGTCAGAGATGTGCCCAGTGCAGTGCACGTAGATGTGACTGTAGTCTGCAGTGGATGTGCCTGATAACAGTATGCTCAATAGTGTTTATCTCCCTCTTCCCCCTCCGTTCCTAGGATAATTGATGAAGATGAGGAAGTTCATGCTGATGGAAATGTTAGCAATCTGCCCACTCTTATCCTGTCAGATACCCTTAAAAAAGGGATGAAGAGGGATTTTGGTGAAGTCCTGACAAAGAAAATAATAGAGTCTATGTAAGTTCTGGAGGAAATAATGGTGCTATGTAGCTAACACATGCAAATGAAAAGAAAGACCCCGTCTCATATTTGTGGAGATGTCCTTAATTTACTGCATGATGCAGCCAAAATTGTATAACAGACCATTCATCTGTCAAAAGTAGGAAAAACTGTCCTAATGTAAAAGAGAAATAAGTATAACCATAGTGGTCACCAAGTGTCTGTTTTGTACTCCTCATTTCTACAGAGAGAAATTTGTTGATTAAACCATTATAAGCTTTAGTTTTATGTATATGAATTTTCAAAATGAGAAAATCCTGAAGTGTGACCAACAGTGGTCATCAAGTTTTGTGCTAAAGAAAAGAGAGAAAATACAGGGTTAGGACTAGAAGTAATGGAACTAGTTAAGGAAGAGGAAACTTAATTGGGGGGGGGGAAAGGCATATGGCTTCTGGAATATAGTTCCAGGCTAGCTCAAAGGATGAAGATACTCTCTGGTCTTCTGCATTTAACAGCTGTGCTTGGAGAAGTTTAATTTAACTGAAACTCCATCCCCTTCTAGGAGCCGTCCTTCTATGGAGCTGGTGCTTTGGAAACCTCTTCCTGAAACTCTGACAGATAAACTGAAGTCTGTTTCTGTTAAGAACTTCAAGCAGCAGAGTACAGAAGGGTGTCAAACTAAGCAGCCAACACCGAGAGCTCCTTTTGACCCACAGACTGAAACGTTCCCTGAATCACAACAGACTGCCATGTCTCCAGATCCGTATGCTAGTTTGGGAATATCTGGGTGTGCAGAAGAAGAAATGGAGTTGTAGATGCCAGATTTTAGATTGGAAGTGGTGAGCTTCTGATGCTTTTTGTTGGTGTTTTTTTATTCTTTCTGGTTTGATGTGTGAATCTGAAGTTATATTATTTGGTTTTTGTTTTCTTATTAACAATCGTAAGGACATGGTTTGGCCAGGAAACACCCCAAGATTTCTGTACTCCAGTCTGTTAAATATTGTTATTTTTACTAAAAAGGTAATCCAGAGGCCTTTGGAACAAGGAAGTAGCTTTCCATCTTGCTTAATGGTGAAATATCCTCTTAATTGCCCTTGGTAAAGTATAAAATCTAAATATTGAATGTAACTGTGGCTTAAGCCGTGTCTTTCACTTACTGAGCCATTAAGATTTTGGTGCACATACTATGCTTGGCCAGTTGGTTTAATTTGAATTACAAAAGGGTATGTAAAGGAAGAAATACTTTTGAATCTAGTCACAGATAAAAAAAGCAATCCCTTTGGTAATACAGCTTTTCACATTATTTCATCTGTGGCTGGTTTGGACTTGATGTAAACTCAAATGTAGAAATTATACATCCTGTGGGGTGGTAGGAATGGAATATTACAGCAAAAGTCTTTGTAGAAAGTAAAGCCAGCTTCTAACTTGCAGGATACCTGCTAACCTCAGTCATCTTTGGTTCATTGGCTTCTAAATTGTGTTTCTGGGGTTTTATGTCCCCCTCCCCAAATGATGCAAAGTTAGGATAAAAGTGGTTCTGAGCCAAGAGATTCACATTTTACATTGTGCTGAGATTCTTTGTATGCATCAAGTCGGAAAGTCCATTGAAGACACTGTTAACTTATAATTAAATAAATGGCATCCTTTAATTTGGATAAACGTGGTAAGTAAATCAGATGACAGGGAGCTGCTTTCTGGCATAAAGAGGGTCAAATGCTTATTATTGTCTGTAGCCAAGTCCCAGCCTTTGAGACTGCTGGCATTAGTGGTGAGGTGAAGAAGATGCTTGTCTTTTTCCCAAGAGAATGTAGACTTAAAATTTAAGCCAGAACATGTGCCATTTAACACAGTGTCACATTGTTTATACAGACATATGCCAAAAGAATTTTGTACCCTGCTTAGGATGCCAAGGAAAGGAATCCACAATGAGCCATTGTACCTTTTCCCAATGCACAGCAGTTCCATTTTGCTTGAAACCCTTAAACAAGGCAGACAATCTTACCTTCTGTTCCCGAGTCCTTGAGCTTTCTCAGAGATACCTGAATTGGGGCTTCACATAAGAAATTCCTTTCCAAGTAATAGGTTCAGTTCAGAGTCCTACAGCCAGTCTAGTTTTGACATCTTGCTAACATAAAGGCACAAGTATACAGTAATGCAACTGCTCACATAAGAAAAGCTACTCTTCCATTGCACAGCTGGTTGATAATCTTTGTGATGATATTCTTTACTGTTAACACATAGCTGATAGTTTAAAATCAAGCTTCTCTTTTTGCATAAATCCTTTGTTTCCTTTTGGTTGTTCAAAAGATAACCCTATTTGTTAAGTCCTGTTTCTTTCAGCTTTTGTCAAAGGTTGGTTGAAATTTTCTGTCTCTCAATAAAACCTTTCAGAGCTTCACTAAAAACATTTCAACATTTGAATAGTATTACTCTGGAAACCAGTACCATTCTGAAGGTTTATTACATAGGCTGCACACATTCTCCAATCTTGCTATGTCTAATTTCATTTCAAGGTCTGCTATAAATCTCTTGCATGAACTGTGTACAATTCCCCATGTATTATTAAGCTGTGCTTAAAATCTACAGCCTTTGATGTGCTCCACTGCTTGAGTATAAAGTAAAGCAATGCAGTTTGGAGAAGGCTGTAGTCACTGCAGGTAGAAAATGTGATGCCTCCAGCTAATTAACTGGCTTTCAGCTTGCAGGATTATAGTGAAAGTTCAAGGTTGGAAGTATTTTAGCTGAAAGCTCTGAATCCTAAATAAACTGAGAAGAAAGGATAAAAATTTCAAGAATTTGATGCAACCATCTCAGCAACACTGAAATTGCAACAGAGGAGTAAAAAAAACTTTAAGAAGCCTAAATACATCAAATCTAGATGCAGTTGTTTTCCTCTCAAAAAGTGACAAATTGCATATCAGATTTGCAGAATAAGAAAGTTTTGTAGATGCCTTTTAAGCATACTTTTTTCTTGTTAGGTTTGTACCAAAGGTTGACTTTCAGAGACGTCTTTCCTTCTAATTGTTTGATGCCAATAGGGCTTCACTGACCCATTATTCTGCCATCTGAAACAAGAATATAGTGGTGGACTATTGACAAAGACCAGGAGATGGGGGAAAAAACTCTCCAAGAATTTTGCTTTGGTAGAAAACCTTTACTTTCATTTTTTAATAATTCACTTCTGCCCTTGTGATAGGAGACAGTGGGGTTGAATTGCTTAAATTGATGGGGGAGGAGAAGGTGAGCTACAGTGGGAACCGAGTGCCAGGAGGACCGAGCAAGATCCTTGCCATAGCGATCACTTGGAGAGGGGATGGGAGATCAAGCTCTGGGCATTTTCAGACTTCTGTATTTGTGAGTTTTGTTGTTGTTGGCTTCCTTAAAAGACTTTTATTAATGCTGTTCACGAGCGGGATGGCAAATGTGATGCAGTATTAGAAAAAAACTTATTTTGAAATATGGAAGATCCGATTCTGGTCTGTCTTCTCTTGGGACCAAATCACCCTTTGTATGTCAGTTTTCAATAAATTTTCTGAAATATTTTTTAGATGACTGTGTTTCATTCCCAATAAAAGTGAAAACCTTGGGAGCCTCTGACAAAGCAAAAGGGGGGGTATCAAGGGACAGAATTTATTTTGGCATGGGCTTGGAACTGGGCTTGTAATTATTCCAGGGCTTATGTCTTGTATCAGTCAGCTAGAGCAGATGTGTGGCTTGTGTCATGGATCATTTATTTAATCAAATGCAGATGTAACCCTTGTGAACCACTGGGTCTGGATCCTTGCTTGTGAGGCAAGTAGGACTCCAGAAGTCCGAGCAGTCACCCAAGGAAGCGTGCTGCAATGTGAGAGCTCCTGCTCCCTGCATGTGTTACCCTTCCCTTGCTACCCCAGCTTTGCCTGGGTTCAGTTTAATTTGGCATCTCTCAACTACAGGAAGATCTCAGATTAAAGATCCTTGGGTGAGAGTTTAGATTCTCACACTTTCATCTGTGGAAGTTCCATGTACTACATAAATACATATATTAAAAAAAACCCTGCCTCGGTAGCACTTAAGTGGACTTGATTCTAGTAAAAAATAAATACTAGTGCTTATAGAAATTCTGAATGCTTTTAGGCTTCTAGATGCCCAACAGGAACTAGTTGTGTGTTTTCAGTGGAAGAGATCTCAATAATAACAGTTTGTCTTGAACCCAGTGCTCACAGTAAGTCAGGATAAAGCATGCCAGGATAGAACTGTAAAGTTGAAAAAGAGGAAGCAAAACAGTGTAAATACTATGTCCCTGAGCATTTTTGCAGGGTTTGGATGTTAAACAGCCCTTCCAAGCGGGATGGAAATGTGACGGTCACACAGTTTTCCTTGAATTCTTTGAGCCGTTGAAAATCGGTTCCTCGCGGCGGCACGAGGGGCTGAGGCGGCGCGGGAGGCGGGCGGGGCTGTGGCTGCGCACCCGCTGGTCCCGCCCCAGGGCGGGCCTCGGGATCCGGCACCGGGAACAGGCCCCGTTGGGAATTGTGTGTTAAGCCTCTGGCATCCCCCTCACGCTCCAGGACAGGCCCAGGCATCCCTGGCATCCCCCTCACGGCCAGGACACCGATGGGCCCAGGTCTAGCTCTCCAGAGACCCACGGGCACCGACACGAGCTGCCTGGGGAGAAGACCCACAGTCACACAAGCAGATTTGAAGGAAGGCAGCGGGGTAACAGAATGACAGGTCTGCCGGCCTTTCAGAGCAGCCTGTTGGAGGAGAAAAGCCAGGGACACCAATCACAGAATCAACCTCTGAGATCATCGAGTCCAACCCTTGATTCAACATTGCCGTGGTTACTAAACCATGGCAGTAAGTGCCACATCCAGTCTTAAAACCCTCCAGGGACGGTGAATCCACCACCTCCCTGGGCAGCCTGTTCCAGTGTCTGATTACTCCCCACCCCGAGGTGTTTTGAGCCACAGGACAGACATGCTTTCCCTGCCTGCAGAGGTCGGACGTGCTGCAGAGGAGTTACTCCTCCAGCAGAAGGCAGCAGCTTTCTGCTCCATACCACACATCCCGTGCCTTTTGCCCACGGACGGTTCTGAGGATCACGGTGCTCTCTGTCAGTGACAACAGGGAGCTGCTGCAATGACAGAGGAGAAAAGGGAATTATGCCCCCACTGCTCCTTGTCCCTGCTGTGGGCACAGCCTTGGCTTCAAAGCACTTGGCTGCTCTAGGGCAGGCTTGTAAATTGAATTAAGTTCACAGAGTACTCAAAAAAGCTTATGTGTGCAGCTATCAAACTACACTTTACTCAAAATGCTGGTTCAAACCACCACCAACTACTCGAATGAATCAAAGCAATTTAAAATCTCAAAATTGTGAGCACTGATCTTTCTTAAACCACTGACTCAGAATAATTACTGGAGCAGAACCTTGCCTAGGAGCTGAGAACTGCAGTTTGGCTGGCTTAAGAACAAAGGAAACTCATATGCAGCAGAGGTATCATTTGTTTCATTCTCAATGTTGTCTGAAGCAGTCCTTTACAAAGCTGGATTTGCTGGTGGTTTTCTTGCTGAAGGCTTAAGCACAGGCAAGGCTGATAATTGGTACAGGATATTTTGCTTAAGGTGGCCATGTCTTGCATGTATTCGTATTTCTTTCAGCATATCATTCACATACAGCTGTTGGACTTCAATGTCTGTCAGACATGGTGGTAGCAGGTCTCAGTGCTTCCACCACCTTGTCTTCAGTTTAACAAATTGCCTTCAGCCATTTCCTGCCTAGACAGCTTTTCCAGGTGTTTCAGGTGTTTGGGTTTTTTTGTGTTAAAGACAACTGTTTTTCTCTGCCTCTATAATTTGGTGAAAGGTGGCCCTATTTTTGTCTTCAGTTCCAGCCAAATTATTCTTACTGAGTTCTTGGATTTAGTAATTATGAAGCGTGCATATGATACCGGGCCCTGCCTTTGTAATGGTGTATCAAAAACTGAATGTAAGAACCATAAACTTCCTTATTCATTACAAACAAAGGTCACATTTTCCTCATGAAACATGGTGCAATGAGCACAAGTTCCTCTCTTAAGCAGTTTGCCAAAAGAGTTCACATTAACTTTTCTTCATCTCCACTCTTCCTCATCCTGGCAGTTAATGTTGCTGTATCTTAATCTGAGCTAGCATGAAAAAAACCAAAAGCAACTGCATAAGCATTGCTGGCAAAGTACCAACAATTTTGCAGGTATCAGGTGGTAACGTGTCTTTGAGCCCTATGCTACTTCTTACCCTTCAGTTTTGGCCTTCTTGTTCCCCTCAGATTTCTTCATGACAGAATTTCTACACCTTTAAACAAAGGCTGGAGACACATTCTTTGCAAATACACACAGGTGGAGATTAAAGTTTTCCAGGCAGGTTCTTGAAAGCTCAGTGAAGCCATTTTGCTGGCACCATTTCTTGCTGCATTACTACAGTTTAGTCACTGTAGCTTTAAGGTGCACAGAAAATACAACTGTAATGCTAAACCATCAAAAGTGAAACCAGACTGAGAAACATCGCTGATAACCTGAGATAGAGAAGACTGTGCATATGACTAAAACTTCCACTTCACCCTACAATTGGGATCAGCTCCTGAAGACACAAAAATAAGCAAGAGCCTTGTACAGGAATGGGCTGTGCCTGCAGTGACTCAGTTCCAAATATCAAACTCACAGGAACACACACATTGCCGACATATACCACAGCACTGAACAGAGACAGTTCCATCAATTACTACGTTTACTCATCTATTGAACTAGTTAAGAAATTAATTTAGTGTGATATGAAGTTCCAATAATACTAACAAAAGTAATGGAAAACTACAGATCAAATCCTCACTTCTGTTTGCTTTTTGGACTCACAACAATTTATTTGATACTTAAGGTCCTGTTGCAGTCATCCCTATTTGCCAGATTGAAAGTAAAGCAAGCTATTCTCTGACTACTTGCATATTTAATCTAAATTCGTTACATTGCATAGCTGTAGTCTCTATCCACTATTCAGTTGGAATGCTTTATTACAAGAAACTTGTAATCCAAAGCAGTGCTATCTCCTTGAATGTTAGTGACCAAAACCCTCCCATACCATCCCCCATTTCCCTTCCTGCCCACCCCAAGTTATTTTTGTCAAAATTGGATGCAAAACATGAAATAGCACTGAAACCAAGAGCAGCTGTGCAAACACCTGCAACAGCTCTCTCAGTATAAAACTTCAGTTTCTTCTCTCTCTCCAAGTGTTTTTAATATTGTGACATTGGAACAAATGGATGCGGACAACAAAAAGCCCTGCTGTGATATTTGAAATTCTCTCTGTGAAGTTCATTTGATGCTTCAGAATATCCTGTGGCAACACAGAATCTGCACCTTTTTCACCCCATGTCTGTCTCACCCCCAGCTCCCCTCCAACTGAGCACTTTGGTTGGCATTACTGGCCACACCAGGGCGACACCACCATGACTTTATTCAGACTTCAAGCTCCTGCCACCCCCTTTCCTTATTGAGGCTGAAGGTTTTGCTGTAGCAGCTCTGGCTCTCACACAAACCCCTCTACCACATCCAGAAGAAACTGCTACAGCATCCAGCTACAGACACCATGCAAGTGCTGCTCCTCAGTGCATTGTGGTGGGATAAGACACTGAGGGACCTAAATTTAAGTTCTAAACTTAAGGCCCAGATACTCCCCCCACCCCACTGAGATCTAAATCAAAAAAGGGTCAGTGAGCTGCGCTGCATTTTAATTGCACCAATACAGTTAAATATTAAATGGAGAAAGCAACTCTACATAGCAAATGGAAAACAAGCATTTACATAGTAAAGCTGTAAGATGTAGAGACTATTAAAGTCTTACCCCAGTTGTCTATACATGAATATCCCACTGCAGTTTTTGGTGTTAAAATTTTAAATGTAAAACAAATTCAACATTTTCAGGCTCATACAGAATTAGCAAGTTATTGAGAAACAAAAGTTTCCTCCCTCATAAGCCAATACTGATGGGGGGCAGGGCAGGACACCCTGTGTTTTTTTCATACCATCACTCCATCTACTAGTGTGGGTAGAAGAGAGCAACACTTTTCTGAATATACTTGATTTCCCCCACACACACACCCCAAAGGGGCATATACTGATATCTGCCAGGACAGTTACCCAAGGGGAGTTAACACTACCAAGTTAGACACTGATCAGCTGGGGAAAGAGTTCACTAGCAAAGCTGTCCTCCCACACGTGGTCAGTGCCAAGTGGAGAGGACATGTCACTGAAGGGTGACAAGGATCCTTCATACCCAGAGTCACTACAGGCATCCAACAAGTAGTTTGAGGTTTCAAGGCTATGATGAGAAGAAAGCAGATGAGAAATGCCCAGTTCAGGCATGAAGTTGTCTACAGGTTCCTCCTTCACAGACACTGGGACCTCAGGGATAGCCTTGTCTTCAGATGAAGAGAGAGATTCTTTCTCAATTTTCACTAGCATATTGGTTTGGTTGCTTGCTTCAACAGGAATCTCCAGTATTAGGGGCTTTGTATACACATGATCAAACCTTATCAGTTCATTAATGGCCTCCAGCTTAGCTGATGGGGACCCCAAAGATGGAGAGAGGGAGGTTGATATGGAATTTGTTTCTCCAGAGATCTCTTCCTCCAGCTTTTCCAGGCACATTGACTCTGAATCGGCACATCTGAGAAACATCTCTGGGTCCAGACTGTCCAGAAAGCCCAACAGGAGATCAGGCTGCAGAATGAAATACTATTTTAGAAAGACAGCCTGTTTCTGTTACAGCAAAGCACCAGTTGTGGTATGTATTAACCCCCATGCAGAAATTAAAATACACTAAACACAATCACAGTTGTTTTACCAAGAACACCATCAAACACACAGTTAAGGCAGCTACTTGTTTTTCAGAAATTCACACAATCACAGAATCCATCAGGTTGGAACAGACCACAGTGGGTTATCTGGTCCAACATCCCTGCTCAAGCAGGGTCAGCCTAGAGCACATAGCACAGGATTGCATCCAGCCAGTTCCTGAATATCTCTAGTGAAGAAGACTCCAAAACCTCTCTGGGAAATGTGTTCCACTGTGCAGTCATTCTTTGTCCATTAACTTTTTTGTAAGGGTACTGGCAATCCCCACAGAATTCTACATGCATTTGAGATTCACAGCCACTACTGGAAACTCTTGGAGATCCTGGACACATCAAGTGCTACCACCACAGTACCTGCTGGCTACACAGAGCACAGACCAGAACCCAGCTTAGGCAGACCTGCCTGTGACCAAGTTCAGAAGGCTGGGCTGGTTTTTTTGGGGGTTTTGTTTAACTCCTGTACTCACTAGATACAGCCTAATACAGCTGTTCTGAGCCACAGATATGGCATTCCAAGACTTGGAAGAACAAGGAAACTATGGAAAAATCATAAAATTATTTAATATCAAGAAATTAAACTACTAGTCTTAAATCCACAGTGGTTCTGAAGTTCACGGGCAGTTTGCATAGGAATGGATGCTCACCTCAGAGTCTGAATAGTCACTGCCATCAGAATCCACGTGGAAGCCATCAGAAATGGTGACTGCTGGGCCTGCACCTGCTGCAGAGGAACACGTAGTCTGAGTGCTGCGGACTCAGCGGACCCGGTCACCAATCTAATCTCATCCACCTGTGATTCCTTCACAACCTGTGCCAAGGAAAAAATTCAGTCACCACAAGTGTTCTGGCAGGCAGTACAGCACATAATCCTGAAGACTACGTTTTTCCCGCAAAGGCTTCCAACATGAGATTCTCCACTTGCTTATGCCGTAGCAACCTCCAAAGCTGAAGCTTCCGTACACTTGCAGATTTATTTTGTTTGCCACTTTTAAACGGGAGCCTGACACCCTCCCCCATACACCATTCTTTTGAGACAGACCTACATGACTGTAACAGTTTTTATTTCCCTTCTATAACAAAGCATAGAGAAACAGATGAAATTATCTCAAAACAGCTTGGAACTAGTCACCTTGTTATCTCCCACACTACCCACTTGGCACCTGTTCGACTTCAGAACTTCCATTTGGAGTACAAGGGTGTTTCTGGCACATCCCTGTTCACAGCACTGGGGTTACCCCGGGAGCGGGGCAGCTCTCGGTGTGCTCTGCTCAGGGCAGGGGCGGACACACCAGCAGCGCGGCGGGCGACTCACCTGCGACTCGCCGCCCTCCTCCTCCTCCGTCTTCAGAGCATCTAAACCCAGGCGGCAGCGGAGCTCCTGGTTCTCCAGCACAAGGTTACACGTCCTCTCCCGCAGGAGCTGGTTTTCCAGCAGCAGCTTCTGGTTCTGCAGAGAGCCATGAGGCAGGGAGGCCGCCCCTCACCTTCTCACCCCCTCCTCCTCCAGCCCCTCACCGCCTCCTCCAGCCCCTCACCTCCTCCTCCAGCTCCACCACTTGCTGCTCCAGCTCCGTCATCCGCGCCTTCTTCCTGTCCCGGGCGCTCTGGGCCGCCACGCGGTTCTTCAGCTTCCTGCGGGACAGGGCGGCCGTCAACGGGGAAGCGTGGAAGCCGCGGGGCCCCCGCCGCTGCCCCCACTCACCTGCGCAGCGCCTTCTCCTCCGGGCTCAGGTGCGTGAGCCGCTGCCGCTTGCGGGCCGGCTGCGGGCCCTCCAGCCCCGCGAGGCCGGGGTCGGCTCCTGCCGGCAAGACAACGGAAAGATGCCGGCCGGCCGCGGCGCCAGGGGCCTCGGCCGCTTTACTGGGGATGAGGAGCAGCCGGGGGGCCGCGGCACCGGGCAGCGCTGCCATGGCGGGACGCGGCGGGTGCGGAACGGACGCGCTGCCCGGCACCACCGGCACAACCCCCTGCGACGCACCCGGCCCCGCCCGGATTTCTACCATCGTGGCTCTCGCCCATTGGCCGGAACGGCGTGACGCTCCGGCCACACGAGCTCGTGATTGGCCGGCAGCCGAGAGCAAGGGGGGAAGTGAATTGCATCAGACGCGGGGTCTGCGGCCGGGGGGCGCCGGCGCGCGGCGAGGGGCGGGGCCGCGGCGGGCCGTGAGGGGCCGTGAGGGGCCGGCCGCGATGGCCGCAGTGGGGAGGGGGCTGCCCGCTGAAGCCGAGCAGTGCGTCGGGGAGGCAGCGAGCAGGGTCTGGCGGGGTAGTGCAGCTGAAGCCCCTTTGTGGTCCCCTTCCCGCGACCGGTTTGTCACAAGCAGAATCGTGGGGAACGCAAGTGCCAAAAGCGGAACTTCAGCAGGTGCCAATAGAATGGGCTAAAAATGGGCTAAAAAGAACAAAAAAGCAGAGAGGTTAGTGATTGATGAGTAGAAGTTGCAGGAGAGTGTGCAGAAACCCCCCAGGGATGTGACAGCGCTGCCCCCAGCTTGTCCTGCGAAGCAGCAGTGCTGCGTGGGGAGGGAAGCGAGCACTTCTGTGGGGTCCCACGAAGGTCCTCACGCTGCCCTGACGGGCCGGTGTCAGAGCTGAAGGAACTTGGGTCCAGACAAGTGAAAGTTTTGTAGGTACAAAGCCTCAAAATACTCTGCCTGTGGGAATGCAGGTGTTCAGCAACCTGCCCCCAGCAACACACAAGCACGCAGGGCATCAAGGCTGTTGGAAGTGTTGACCTTAGCTCGGTGACCAAAGCTTTCCAAGTTTCCACTTGCAACAGTTGCCAATGACCTGAGTAGTTATGAAATGTTGAGACTTTGGCTGCTTATGTTTATTTTTGAAATCCATTTGTGCATTGAATTTAAATTAGTTGTTAAACAGTAAAGGAAAAACATGAGCTTTAGAAGTTCAAAGGCAATGGTGTGCTGGTTGGGCATTACTCCAGCATTGGAGTTCTGCCAGGCTTTCATGATCCAGAGAACAAACTGCATTTGTAAGCTTGTGTTTGTTCTTTCCTTACTCACTGCAGCATGACATTGAGCTAAGGCTGAGAATTCACCTTTCTACTTTGACACCTTTGTGAAAAATACGGCAACTTTTCGATAAGCCTTTTAGTCTGAGTGCAAAAAAGTTGTTTGTTCAGGTCCCGCTAAACCCCTTAGATACGGATCATTGAAAACTATCTGCTTCTCTTTTGTGTGTCTCTTCTGGGTTTTGACTAATGTTTCTTCTGTAATTCTAATTCCCAATTAAAAACTTTACTATTTTCTATCAAAATGCAGGTCCAGTATTAATAACTTTTTCAGATTTCAGACATTCATTTCAAATTGCCCTTTTTTGCAACAGAAGTGTTGAACAGGCTGCCTCACATTGCTGATTTGTGGTATCTACACTGGGGAGACTTGTCATGATATGATTTATCAGATAGATATCCAGATTTCTTAGCATTATGGCTGAAAAAAGATCCTAACTTTCTGTCTGCTTGTGATTTAATTTTTCTATTTAATTTTATAGGGAACCAGAGCAAAAGCATCAATTTCCTTTTGCAACAAACACTTGTGATCATGAATAAACTCCAGAAGTGCAGGGACATATATGCCAGTAGTGGTGCCTGAAATGTTTTCCAGTTATGTGTGACCAGGCACAAAAGTGGAAGCTGCCCTTGGTACTGGTGGTGTCCATTCTTACTGAATATAATAGTGGCATCCATTAGCATGTCTGGTGTTGGCAGTAATAGCTGACAAAAAAAGGGCATGACCCCCTGCAGTCTAGTCCTGTTGAACAGTTTTAGTAGCACTGCTAAGAGTAGCTGGGGTGTAGTTGCTGTGAATACATTTAGACTCATGAATACCATGTTACTCTCATTAGGAGACATAAAGTCTTTTGTTTAAATGTATGGTTAAGTCACTGGGGAAAAGAGTGCCAAAAAGAAGTTCAATAAATCTGGTCTTGCACTGTGACACCCTCTCAGAGAATTTTACTTAAAAGACTTCAAGTTTAATTCTAATTTCCACTTTTTTTTTTACACATTCCAGTCTTTGTATTTTTCTTTTTTTTTTTTTCAGTCGTTGGATTCAATCCTGTGATCCACATGACTCCAGAATGCTTCTCACCCTGCCTTTCACCCCACTGGGGGTTCAGCACTACCACCAAGGATGTGCCAACGAGGATACTGTTGGCTGTCCTGCCAGAAACCACATTAATTCCTGCTAACATAGCTTTATGTTGTATGTTCCAGGTGGCCAACCCACCAGAGGAAATAGTTTTGTTTAACGAAGGTGGAGAGGCTTTGCCCTTGTGTAATATCAGATACAGAGAAAAAAACATGTGTTGAATGTTATCTATGTATGAAAAAAGGGGGTATAGAAGGGGGAAATAAAATGGAAGAGGGGGGCGTAGAGAAAAGATTAACTGACAATCATAGTCTGAGAAAGAGCTTGTTTGCTGAATGTGTGTCTGAAAATACTTGGAAAGTGGCCTGGGGCCCCAAGCTTGTGACAACAGCTGGAATATTCCCAGATTTGTATCAATAGCTGATTAAATGAGAAGGGGAACTGTTTTGCTGCCTAAAATGAGGTTTGGAATAACTTATATTCATTTTACTTATTCTTAAATTTCATCATTACATATTGGGATTCAGGAGTACATCTTTCAAAGTCTTAGTGCTCTTAATTTCAGAGGATATGCAGAATCTGTATCCTCTGCCTCCTGCATGGGAGCTGCCACCCAGTCTGCATGCACTTGGAAGCGACGTTGGCCGTGCCTTAACGCTGCTGCAAGCAGGACCTTCAGAAGGTGATATTTTGCTCAGCTATCATCCCTTCTCCATTAATACTTGTTATTGAGATTCTGCCTCACTGGCCTCTGTGATTGTTTCCATTAGAATGGTGTGGCAAAGACCCAGTGAATCCAACTTCAAACCCCGACTCTCCTGCAAACGTCTTACATATGTGTACCTTGTATTCCAGTTCCGTGTCCTCATGTTCCACCCACATACATTACTGGTACCTGCTACTACCCAGAATTTCAAGGAATGGTGGGTAGGTCTGCCTGAGTTCCATCTTAGATCTGTGTGGTGGGCCACAGGCAGAGACTGGAGATTCTCACTTTGATCTTTATGGTTCAGTCCTCTGACCTAGCTGATTGTTTGGTGAGGGAGAGATCCTGTCACACCTGTACCTCAGGTGTCTCCTGTTACAATTCTTTTTCTAATACCTTCAGACCTTCATGCTGCAGTTCTGTCTGTATTTTCCCCACAGCAGTGTCCCAGCCACTACAGGCAGCTTCAGTTGACTCGGGCAGTGTGTATCTTGTGACAGAGCTCACATGCCCTCATTGTAGGGTGTTCTGTCTCTCCATGCCAATAGAATTAGTTGTCCCATCACCACAGTCATGAAACCTTGCTTCTGATTCACAAGACAAGTCTGAGTTAACTAAGACAACGCTGGCAGTGTTTCTGGAACAAAGATATTAATCAAGTTGACTAGACCTTGGGGCTTTCATAAGGTCTTTTTTTCAGGAAAAGGGGGTCTCCCCTTGTTGCAGAATGATTCAAATTTAGTAGTAGAATGGCTAAGGCTTAGTAGGAGAGTAGGCCTAGAGAGCAGCACTCCAAAGTAGTAGGTTAGCAGCCTTGTTCGTGAGAATGGAATGTACTAAAGAGGTAGGAACAATAATCAAAAGATTTAGCCAAGCATGTATATAACGATTTGTTACCTTAGATACAGTAAGGGTTTGCTGAACAGTTTCTATGGGGTTTCTATGGAGTAGGACAACTTAAACAGATTTATGATTAAAAGTAGATGATTACCAATTGTTATCAGTATGAAATATGAGTTTGTGTTTGTAACTAAGTGTAACTGCTTACAAGTGAGAACTGCACGTAGACATGTTTGTGTAAAGGTATAAAAACTGAACTGAAAATGAGGGTCTTCGGAATCCTGACTTGGGACACTAGTCCTCAGGTTCCCGGGGCCCCGAATAAAGCACCCATAAACCGGCACTCTGTTGGTTTGTGTTTTCGTTACGGGCAACAGTTTTCTGGCGACCCAGATGGGACTCCGGGGGTAGCTGGGGCGGCTCACGAGCTGATCCACTCCATGCCGGCAACCAGGTGATTTCTGGGGAGACATCGACCCGTGCCCGACCCCGCGCCTGCCGGACAACCATCCAGGTAAGCCCGGAGGTGCTTTATTCTTTAGGTTTGTTGGTTGGGAGCCTGCCCATAAGACGGGACCGTGAGTTTACCCGCTGGGTTGGGCAAAGGTTTTATTGGGAAGCCTAGGCGCTGGTCGTAAGACGGGGCGAAAGCCGCGCTGAACCAGCACTTGTCACTCATAGCGAGACTTGACAAGTTGGTATAGGAAGGTATTGGTTTATACTGTTCGTATCGAACTGTTTACTATTTGTATTGTACTGTTTGCTGTTCGTATTGTACTGTTTATTGTGTGATTGTACAGTGTGTGTGACTATGATGCCTTTTAAAACCTTTAGGGCACTATCTTGTGCAGAAAATGATATCCCTAGCGATTCTCCGCTTGGTTGCTTGTTAAAACATTGGAAGGAAGGAAATTTCGGACAAGAGTTAAGTAAGAGACAATTGATTGATTATTGTAATAATGTATGGCCTCAATATGAGACAGAAGGAATGCAGTGGCCTAGGAATGGTACATTAACTTCGGAAATTATAACCCCCTTGATGCAATATTTACGAGAGAATGAGATGTGGGATGAAATACCGTATTTAGATTTATTTTATTATTTGAAACATAAGACTGGATGGCAAAAGGAATGTGGTATGTTGGTGTTGAAAGAACTGGATGATAAATGTATAGGATGTCAAGAGCGGAAAATACGGTTTTCAGAACCAGAGGAAGATGTGTCTTTGTTAGTCTCCCCCAGCATAACTCCAAGTGCGCCCCCGGGAGATAGTTTCTCTTCACGTGGGAGGGCACGATCGCCCACCGTGCCCCCACTAGAATCGTCCTCGGATGAGGAGGAAGAGAGAGAGCGAGAATGTGGTTTTGATAGAACTCCGTTAGCAGAACGGACTCGGAGGGGGCGAAAAGAAAGGGGAAGGAGTAGAGAAAAGAGACGGGGAGGGGGAAGGGAGACAGACGTTTCGCCCTCACCCCCTAGATTGATGGCCCCTTTGCGGGAAGCAGTTGGAGCAGACAGGAGGAAAGTTATGGTGAAAGTTCCATTTTCACCTAATGACTTATTAATCTGGAAACAGTCAGCTGGGACATATCGAGAAAATCCGGAGCGGGTAGCTCGTATTATAAAAATGGTTATAAAAACTCAAAATCCGGACTGGAATGATTTACAGGTATTGTTAGATACAATTCTGGATTCAACAGAGAAGGAAATGGTATTCAGGGTGATGGTGGAAAAAGCGAAAGAAAGAATTCGAACTTTGCCACGGGCAGCACGGGGAACAGTAAATGATTTTGTACCGCGAGAAGATCCTGAGTGGGATCCGAATGTGTCTGGAGATTATAAAAAGTTAAGAATTTACCAGGAATTATTGGTAGAAGGAGTACGATGTGGGATACCAAAAACACTAAACTGGTCAAAGTTATACTCAGTAAGACAGGATAAAGGGGAATCTCCTTCAGCCTTCTTAGAGAGGTTAAAAGAGACAGCACGGAAATATACAAATTTAGATGTTGAAGATGAATCAGGAAAATTGCAATTAGCATTGATTTTTATGGGACAATCACAGGAAGACATTAGGAAAAAGCTTCAGAAGTTAGAAGGTGGGGAGACAAGAGATTTGGAAAAATTATTAGAAGTAGCCTGGAAAGTGTACAACAATAGAGAAAAGGAATCTACTAAGAGGCAGCAAGCAAGCTTATTGGCACTTCTGCAAGCTCCAGGAGGGAATAATGGGGCCAGTAGCCATAGAGGACGGGGTCGTGGTAATAGAGGAAGGGGAGGAATGGGTAGAGGATTTAACAAACAATCGGGATTCGGAAATCAATGTGGGGGAGGACGTGGTAAGATAGGTCCAAATCAATGTGCTCTTTGTAAAGGACAAGGACATTGGAAAAATGAATGCCCACTGAATGCTGGAAATGGAATGAATCCGTGGAGCCCCCAGAGCTTTGCAAATTTGCAAAACCCTGTTAATGTGGGCACGCCACAAGGTGTCGCTCAAGCGTTTATGTTAGGGAATTACCAGAATCAAAGCTGACTAGATCGGGATTTAACAGTTGTTTTAGAAGTAGAGGGAGAGCCGACAGAATTTAGAATAGATACTGGAGCTAGTTTCTCGGCAATGAATAAATTGATGGGACCATTAAGTGATTCAACTGCATGGGTGGTAGGAGTTTCAGGACAAATAGAAGAAAAGACGTTTCTAAGACCCCTAGATATCAAATTTAGAGGAAAAGAATTAGATCATCAATTTTTGTATATGCCCAACAGTCCTGAATGTTTACTAGGAAGAGATCTGCTCTCAGCCTTGCAAGCTAAAATTATATTTGAAAAAGGAAGAGTCAAGATAGAAATTCCGGAAGAGAACTTAGCAAAAATTTTTGTTGTAAAAGAGGTAGAAAAAGAGGAGATACCGCAGGAAATAGAACAGGCTGTAGTGCCCTGGGTATGGGAAACAGGGGTCCCTGGAAAATCCAAAGCTGCTACTCCAGTTAGAATAGAATTAAAAGAAGGAGCACAACCTGTTAGAGTGCGACAATACCCAATTAGTTTAGAAGCTAGGAAAGGAATAGCCCCAATGATCTCACAGTTTCTAGTTTTAGGGATATTAAAAGAATGTGAGTCAGAGTTTAATACTCCCATTTTTCCAGTAAGAAAGCCTAATGGTAAGTATAGGTTAGTACAAGACTTGAGAGCAGTAAACCTCATTACAAAAGATATCCACCCAGTAGTAGCAAATCCCTATACTTTGTTAACATCTGTTTCTGAGAGATTTCAGTGGTTTACAGTGATTGACTTGAAAGATGCCTTCTTCTGCATACCACTGGCACCAGAAAGTTGGAAGATTTTTGCCTTTGAGTGGGAAAACCCAGAGACTGGACGAAAGCGACAGCTTACTTGGACTCGATTACCACAAGGATTCAAATGTTCACCTACAATATTCGGTAATCAGTTAGCAAAAGAACTTGAAGAATGGAAGACTACTCAGGTAAAGGAATCTCCTTTTTCATATATAATACTTCAGTATGTTGATGACATCTTCCTGGGAGCTACAGAACAGGGACTCTGTCGTCAGTTAACCATTGAACTGTTAAACATGCTGGGGCAAGCAGGCTACCGGGTTTCAAAAGAAAAGGCCCAACTAGTAAAACAGAAAGTTATTTATCTGGGATGTGAAATTTCACAAGGAGTTCGGCGTTTGGGTGCAAATCGTATACAAGCAATATGTGCTATCCCAGTACCCCGAAATAATCAAGAATTAAGATCTTTTCTAGGAATGGTCGGATGGTGCAGGCTGTGGATTCCCAACTTTGGGCTGACTGCCAGACCATTATATGAAGCAGTAAAAGAGCCCAAGCTGACCTGGGGGACGAAGCAGGAGAAAGCATTCCAGGAACTGAAAAGAGCCCTCCAGGAAGCACCTGCCCTGGGACTACCAGACCTAACCAAAGAATTCCAGCTTTATGTCTGTGAGAGACAACGAACGGCTTTAGGAGTACTCACTCAGCGGTTGGGATCCTGGAAGAGACTGGTGGGGTATTTCTCCAAACAGCTGGACGCAGTAAGTGGGGGATGGCCGGGGTGCCTCAGAGCCGTGGCAGCGACGGTTATTCTAATTCAAGAAGCACGAAAATTGACTCTGGGGAAACACATGGTGGTGTACGTGCCCCACATGGTCATAGCAGTTTTGGAACAAAAAGGGGGGCATTGGCTCTCCTCTAGCCGTATGTTACAATATCAGGCTCTGTTAAGAGAGCAAGATGATGTTGAACTGAAAATCACTAACCATCTCAACCCAGCAGAATTCCTTAGGTCTACAAAGGAAGAAGGTGTCCTGGAGCACGACTGTGTAGAGACCATTGAACAGGTCTACGCGAGTAGAAAAGACCTGAAGGATGAACCACTGACAGATCCTGACTGGGAGTTGTATACTGACGGATCTAGCTTTGTGGAGAATGGCACCAGGTATGCTGGGTATGCAGTGGTCACTCTACAAGAAGTGATAGAAGCAAATGCACTACCCCCAGGTACGTCTGCACAAAAGGCCGAGATTTGGGCATTGGTGAGAGCTTTAATACTAAGCCAAGGAAGGAGAGTTAATATATGGACTGACTCCAAATATGCCTTTGGAGTAGTTCATGTTCACGGAGCACTCTGGAAAGAGAGAGGACTTCTTACTTCTCAAGGGACATCAATTAAACATCAAGAAGAAATTTTACAATTGCTAGAGGCAATACACAAGCCTTCGGCAGTGGCAATAATGCATGTCAGAGGACATCAAACTGATCCCGGACGAGAATTTCAAGGTAATCGACAGGCTGACCAAGCGGCTAAACAAGCCGCCAGAGAGGTATGGACTCAGATGGCTCTTTTACCCGTTCGGAATAATCCAGCAATAGCATATATGGAAGAAAAACCATATTATTCACAAGAAGATGAGAAATTAGCTCAAATAACAAAAGCAAGGAAAAATATTAAAGGGTGGTACATCACTCCCATAGGACAAGTAATCTTACCTGTCAGAATAATGAAAGCAGTACTCGAGACGGAACATAACAAGTGCCACTGGGGTGCAGAAGCAATGGTAAAATTTCTGAAAAATGAGGTTCTCTCAAACCAGATGTTAACATTAGCAAAAAGGGTAAATGCAATGTGTCCCATGTGTATTAAAAATAACCCAGTGGTCAGAAAACAGGTACAAATGGGAAAGTTACAGATAGGACAGTTACCAGGAGACTATTGGCAAATAGATTTTTCTGAGTTGCCTAAGGCCCAATCCTATAAGTATTTGTTAGTATATGTTTGTACCTTTTCGGGATGGCCAGAAGCCTTTCCATGCAGGACTAATCAAGCAAAGGAAGTAGTTAAGACTCTTCTGAGAGAAATTATTCCGAGATTCGGAGTACCTCTAGGGTTATCATCTGATCGAGGGCCACACTTTACCGCAGGGATAGTGCAAGAAATATCTGCTATATTAGGAATAACATGGAATCTCCATACACCATGGAGACCGCAATCTAGTGGACAAGTAGAGAGGATGAATCAGACATTGAAGGGTCAATTAAAGAAAATTTGTCAAGAAGCAAAAATCCCGTGGCCCCAAGCGCTACCTCTTGCCTTGCTGAGAATCAGGATTAAACCCAGGGAGAGAATAGGAGTAAGTCCATACGAAATATTGTATGGCAAGCCCTATCATGCAGCTACCTATCAAGGGGATCCTCATGTGGTGGGGGATCAAGCAGTGTTTAACTATGTGTTATCCTTAAATAAAACTCTCACAGCCCTCAGAGGAGCGCTGCAGTGGAATCGACCTCTGCCCCTGGAGAATCCGGTTCATGACATTTCTCCAGGAGACCAAGTCTATGTGAAGAACTGGTCGGTGGAACCATTAAAGGAAACATGGGACGGTCCTCGCCAGGTGATAATGACCACTTACACGGCGGTGAAGGTCGAGGGAATCGACAATTGGATCCATTACACCCGAATCAAGAAGGTTCCAGTCTCGTGGTCGGTAGAACCTCTCTCACCTACAAGGATGGTATTTCGAGCCAACCATTGAGAATTGTAGTATTCCTGGGGTTGATGAGTTTAGCAGAGACCACCGTGAGAATTGAGACCCCAGATCCTTATTTATTTGTACCAGAGTACACTGATGTGAATTTAACCTGTCTGTTTTCTGATGACCAGGGAGCTGAATTAAGAGATGTTAAAGTCAAATGGAGATGGAGAGATCAAGATCGAGCCATGACAGAAGGAGTGACGACAGTTTGGGATGCGACACAACAAAAAGGTTATACCGTCCTGCAGGTACCCAAAGTGTCTAAAGCTATGGAAGGAACATATATGTGTGTAGTTTGGATTTGGGAAAGTTTTGATTATGAACATATAGAAATACGGACAATAAACACGACCCAGAAAACGGTGACCAAAGTGCGAGTTATGCCCACTAGGAAACAATTTGACATGTGGGATGGTCCTCCCTTAAAAATCAATTGTGCCTTCCAATTTGATAATTGTCAGAAATCAGTTAAAGTAAAGTGGTGGAAATTGAATATGACAAATCAATCTTGGGAATCACAAAATCAAGGAGTTAGCTGGTGGTCTAATAGTAAGGAAGGTAAAGGGTGGCTGAATATTTCTGATCCCAGAGTAGGAAAAACAGAGGGTACATTTCTTTGTGTGGTCTCATGTGGAAAAGAAAAAGATTACGGGATAAGGACAGCAGTGGCTGTACCACATCAAGGAGTAAGAGTTAGACCAGAATACAGTGTTTACCCGGCCCAGGAAGGAAGCGATCTGACTTTAAGTTGCAAAATTTCAGAAGGACAGTATTCTGAATATGGGTGGTGGTTTAAGGGACAGAACTTGAAAGTCGGGAAGAGACATCAGATTGAAAAGAAGGCAGATGTAATAGTTTTGAAAATCAAAGAAATACAAAGAGGAGAAGATGAGGGCCAATATACTTGCTGGATAAATAGAGATGACTGGTGGGATACTGGAATTACTGTCGTCCACATAAAGACTGAAAGAACAACCCGGCAAGTAAGTAACCTGCAGATTCCAGATCGAGAAGTAGAACAAGAAAACCTAGTCGTAGGCCTAATTCGTGATTTTGGGAAAGTACAGAATGTCACAAAAATCACTGCATGTCTCCCTATGCCTTATGCTGCAGGAGACCCAATCCCATGGGGAATAATTCCAGTGCCAGAAATTCCTAAAGTGTTTAAGAATACTACATGGAATTGCAGATTTGTAACCAAAACATGGAACGAAATGACAGATGCATGTTTATTAAAAGACAAAATGACCAAAAAACAATGTGAACAGATGCCCGGATTTTTCCGATGGGTAGTAGTTGGGACATGGGTAACAGGCGAAGATATTGGCCAATTAAAGGGATCTTGTTTAGTTACAGATTTGGTAACATACCCCTGTTCTAAAGTACCAGTTCAAATAAAACGAGAAAAACAAGAAGAAGTATGTCAAAATATTACTAGCTCTACAACTATGGAGGAGTGGCAAACGATTTGGGGACCCAGCTTACTAGAGACTTATAGTTATATTGGAAAAGTACACTGGTGTATTCACTGGAAAGGGAAAAAGAATCAAACTTATTCTGCAGGTAATAGAGGAAATCATAATTGGAGGACAGAAACACGTACAAAGGAGAATTGGAATTGTATTCGAATATACACATGCGATACCCCAGACGATGAAATAGGCTTGATACCAGTCAAAACACTCTTGCAGTTAGGATGTGAATGTCGAGGATATAATCATACTATTAAAAGATCTGTGAGAAACATTGATTGTCGTACCACCACCGTTAAGAGTCCAGGAAATTTAGTGTGGGTAATGGGGCATGGCCAGTGGACCACCCACATGCCAATAGATGGTCCTGTTGTGCCTGTCACACTAGGGATACCTACTCTCTGCCCATTCTGGAAACAGGATAAGTTAACATCAGTAGAAAAACAACCACGGGGAAAAAGAGAAATTAGTAAGGACATTGATGACTTGAGGTTGGGAGATTGGCATGAACCATCAGCAGGAGTTAAATTTGGATGGGTATTAGAATCTTTGTTTGCACCAATCTCAACATACCGAAACAGAGAGATGTTGTTTAAATTAATGGGGCAAACTGAAAGGCTAGCAGCGGTCACTAAGAAAGGATTTAAAGATCTAAATTTACAATTACAAGCCACCACTAGGATGACAGTACAGAATCGAATGGCTTTAGATTTAATCCTATTAAAGGAACACGGAGTCTGTGGATACCTGCATGCAAAGGACGACCATTGTTGCGTGCACATCCCAAATGTCACTCAAGAAGTAGAGAAAGATATTAGTCAATTAGAACAAATTGACGAAAATGTTCATGAAATACAAAAGGAAGTAGAACACAATTGGATAGGAGAATTATTCAGCTCCCTAGGTCTTCATGTGTCAGGATGGATATCTTCTGTTATCCAGTACGGAATATTGATTGTAATAATTATTGTTATAGCCATGATTGTTTATAAGTGTCTTTTAGGAATGATTGTAAAAGAAGGTCAACATACGAGACGCATCATGAAAGCCATAACAAGAAAAGAAGTAATCTCACCGCAAGATGGATCACCTCCTGTTCATCAAGAAACTGCAGCTTGAAGATTGCTACATTTGAGCATCCTTGCAGGAAAAGCCTGAAGAATGCTCAAAAGGGGGGACATGTTGCAGAATGATTCAAATTTAGTAGTAGAATGGCTAAGGCTTAGTAGGAGAGTAGGCCTAGAGAGCAGCACTCCAAAGTAGTAGGTTAGCAGCCTTGTTCGTGAGAATGGAATGTACTAAAGAGGTAGGAACAATAATCAAAAGATTTAGCCAAGCATGTATATAACGATTTGTTACCTTAGATACAGTAAGGGTTTGCTGAACAGTTTCTATGGGGTTTCTATGGAGTAGGACAACTTAAACAGATTTATGATTAAAAGTAGATGATTACCAATTGTTATCAGTATGAAATATGAGTTTGTGTTTGTAACTAAGTGTAACTGCTTACAAGTGAGAACTGCACGTAGACATGTTTGTGTAAAGGTATAAAAACTGAACTGAAAATGAGGGTCTTCGGAATCCTGACTTGGGACACTAGTCCTCAGGTTCCCGGGGCCCCGAATAAAGCACCCATAAACCGGCACTCTGTTGGTTTGTGTTTTCGTTACGGGCAACACCCTCACTGCCACTGGAGTTCCCAGCAGCCATAGGCACTGAAGCTCACCTTAGAGCTTCTCTGGGCAGTTCAGTACCATTGCCTACGTTCAAAGAGGTTTTGCCCTATTCCAGATCTAATGGTAGCTTAGTAGTAACAAACTTCATGCAGTACCTCATAAAAAAGGTGGGTGGGAAGCACACTTCACAAAGCCCAGTTGTAGATGCATGTATAGGAACTGATTAACACATAATTATTAGAAAATATGAACTTGTGTTGTGGCCCTCTTCTGTAGGGACCTCTCTGCATCACAGATTTTTTGGCAACAAAATCATCTCATGTTTTGTGGCTTACAATATTTTGTGTCTGTAATTCCTTTTTTTATTGCTACAGAATACAAAATGGCGGATTTTTCTTCAAACAGTCTGATGATACATTGTCTCTTTTTGGAGTGATAACAGTAAATTTAAGATCAAGGAACCTGTATAAAGAGCTCAGAGTGTTCCTTGCATCTCCATGGTATCTTTTTTTCCCTGATTTTCACTTGCATTGTAATTCCAGTTTGCTTAATTTTGTTAGTCTTCTCTGAAACTCAAAAACTCACTCGTTTCAAGCAAGACCAGAAGTTACCTAACGTGTATAATTTTGTAGCAGTTGCAATTTTTTGCCAATTTATTACTTTTTCCAGAAAACTGACATGCTTATTAAACAGCAGAGGTCTCAGTATAGAGGCAGCCTCCTAATCCCCCTCCCACTGTCACAGAATGCTGATTATAAAGGGAAAGTATACCTGCTTACAAGGACATTGCCATAATTGAGATAAAGATCTCTTGATTTGATTTCTGCCAGGCAGAGAACAAATTTCTCTTGGACATTCAGAGCTTGGAGCGCACCACTCTTGGGAATTTAAAAGAAGACAAGATATCTACATCACAGCAAACCGAAAGGCTTGGCAATCCTGCACTGCCAGTTCTGTAATAGTGAAATGTTACTGGAAGTCTCTGCAAACATTAGTCTTGTAAACAGATCTTTATCTGTAGTGACTGGATGTCCTTGGGAAGATTTACAACATCTGCCAGTCCCTGAGAGACTCCACCTGGGAATCAAACAGCGTTGGGTCAGCTGGCCAGAGAAATGGGCTCGGATCAGGGACTCTGTTTGGGGGCACCACAGCTAGTTGGTCTTTGGAGGAATCCCAGAGGTCGAGGGGAGGTTGTGGTTGTTCATTGCCATTGAGGCTTTGCTTGGTTGTTCTGGCTTCTGCTTCCAAACAACTTGCTTAAAGTTTGAGCCCATCCTCTTCCCACACAGTTCCTCTATCCTTGACTCTACTTCATTGCATGGATTCCCTTTCCCTTTAAAAGGTCTAGCTGTTGGCATCTCTGGTGCTTGGCTGTCTGTTTGGTTTATCTGACTGTAATTTGCGTGTGTAGTCCTACTTTAGCTCTTTGGTTCTTCTCTTCCTAGCTTAGTCCCAAGCACAGTGTTTCCCTGCAAAGTTCTCTCATCATGCTGGCAGGAAAATGTGGACCAGAGGGTTGTGCAAATTATGCAAGATTTGAAGGTTCTGGAAGGTGCCAGAAGAGTTGTTCATGGAGAGGTGTTGTGCTCACCTGTATATACTGATGCATGGTGATACACTAGAGGTGTTAGTGACAAATAAAAGACAAAAGGCAAAGGTGCTACACTTGGTTGAGATGATGCAGCGAGTGCATCATTGTGGGTGATTCTGTAGAATATGCTTGGGCAGTACAGGAGAGGCTGAGCTTGCTGCTGTGCTGTGCCAGGGAACCAACAGCACTCTTCTGAGTTCTGTGTCAGTGTTTCACACGTTGAGTAAGCTCTCTGAGGAAAACAGGTAACTTGAAATCTCACATGCCTAAAAGCTCCCATTCCAGTAAGTTTTTCAGTTTGCACATCCTGGTTCAGGAGTTGGAAAATACTCTTTGAGGTCAACAACCGTGCTTACGAAAACTTGATGGCTACTTCCTGTTGGCAGAAGCTCTTCTTTGGAGCAGTGCCAGCGTTTGAAAGGAAAAACCTTTTCTTGTTTCTTAGTCATTCCCTAGGCTTTGAAATTCCTTTAGAAATTCAGAGCCCCTGAGAGTCCTGGCAGCTTTCTTGTTTTGTAATTTTGAAGTTATCTCCTTATATTCTTCCATTTTGGTGCCCTTTGTACACAGAAGCTGCCTCCAGCTGTCACGAGATCCTGTGTGAAAAGAGGAAATTATCAGGAAATGTCAAGTTAGGAATCAGTTCTGTCTCAGCATAGGCTCAGCAGGACTCAAAATGTGGGGGATATTGTCAGAATCATCCATCTCCTGCCTCGTACAGTTTCGACTTCCTGACTGCTCAGAGGGCACAGGGCAGCAGCTGGTGTTAGAGAGGGATGAGTCTATCATGCTTCCTTTCTGGTAGCCTCACTGATTTGCTCTGTTAGCACTGACTTTAATGATAACACTTACGTAAATGGACAGGGACAGTTAAAGCCCTTTATATACTAATTAAATAGATCACATGGTAGTACTTAAATGTGGAGAATGAGTGTTTTAAGGTGATTAATTAAAAGTGCCAGTCAGATCTTGTAACTTAGGTGAGTCTTTAGTGTAATAGATAACCCAAGATGAAATAGAGTAAGTAGTTGCTTAACTTATCTTGGCATGAACGAATCCATTCTTAATATACTAATTCCTTCATTTTAGCCAGTCACCTTTTAAGAATGTTTTTTGCTTTTGGTAGTCAGAAGTGGTGAAATCTATTTGTTGGCTTTAACATAGGGTTCTTCATATTGTGATTAGTATCAGTGGCTGATACACAGTACACCTTAACCATGAGCTTCAAATTTATTCTGTGGTATTTATATATTATTCACTTTATGTAGTGTATTGCTTGAAGTAGGGCTTCATGAACAGCAGCTTGTACCACATACTTACTCCAGAAACACTAATAACAATGTTGAATTGAATACAGAAGTGTCAATATTTAGATTGTATGTAAATATGTTTCTGTGAAATATGCAGGGTGTGTTATATTTACATGTTATTTACACTGGATGTTTCAATATTGTGAGAGAGGAAACTGCTAAGCACTGACATAATGAACACAAAATTAACAGTAATCTAGCATTTAGTGTGATTGTAACTGGAAGTGATGGAGATGATACAGAGTAACCTCAGGGGCACAAGGGGCACAAGAGCACAGTCAAAGACATTTGTATGGATGCATTTGAGAGCACATCTTGCAGAATGGATACTGAGAAACTTGAAAAATATGGCTCCAGATTTTTTCCAAATCCATTCTGTTCCTATCAGCCCTTGCAGAGATTTCAGATGATCAAACAGCATATAGCAATAATTTCTTAAGCTTATTTCGTAGTATTCTTTTTTCTTCTTTTGGTAACATGATCTGCTGTGCCTCCCTGCCTGATGAGGACCCTGAAGGAAAACATCAGGCATGGCTGTACTGTCTTGCAACTCTTGTGTGAACTTGTACTGTATATTGAGCAATAGTCTGCAAAAAGAAAAGGCTTCATTTATCTAAATAAAGGTATTTTTAGTACAATTTACATATTTCAGTTTTACAGGCCTGATTCATTATTATTTTTTCCCTTCAGTAGACAGTAACACGTACAGAGAGAGTGAAGGGTTCCCAAATCAGCATGTTTCCCCTTCTTACAGATTTAAAAGACTACATGTTGTTTAAGACATTAGAAACCTTAACTTTTCAAACATTAACAGGGAATTTTGTTCACAAATAATTTTTATAGTTAAAATCGTCATGGCTAGTCAGTTGTTTAATTTGGATTGCTTTGATGATGATTTACTTGGATTAATTGTGTTTCCAGAATTTAAATAGCAAGAGGCAAAGACACAGTTGCGTGGCATACTTTTCTTAACATAAGACTGACGTATGTCTTCACTGACTTTTCCTTTTGGTCTTTAATTAAGCTGACACATTACAACAGTTTGTTACTTTAATTTAGAATAATTGATGACAATAATGAAAGCATTGTTTTCATAAATACATAAACATTTTGTCCATTACAGTGGGCTTTCTGTACCAAGCTGCAATAGTAAAGTTTGCCTGCGTGAAGACATGAAGCTCTGGAGGCACCTTTACCCCGGCTCCTGGCTCTGGAGGCACCTTTAACCCTACTCCTGGCTCTGGAGACATCTTTAACTGCAGCTCCTGGCTCTGGAGACACCTTTACCCCAGCTCCTGGCTCTGGAGACACCTTTAACTGCAGCTCCTGGCTCTGGAGACACCTTTAACTGCAGCTCCTGGCTCTGGAGACACCTTTAACCTTGCTCCTGGCTCTGGAGACACCTTTAACCTTGCTCCTGGCTCTGGAGACACCTTTAACTGCATCTCCTGGCCCTGGAGACACCTTTACCCCTGCTCCTGGCTCTGGAGACACCTTTAACTGCAGTTCTTGGCTCTGGAGACACCTTTAACCCTGATCCTGGCTCTGGAGACACCTTTAACCCTGCTCCTGGCTCTAGAGACACCTTTAACTGCAGCTCTTGGCTCTAGAGACACCTTTACCCCGGCTCCTGGCCCTGGAGACACCCTCAGCGCAGCTCTTGCCCCGCGGATGCCCCGCGCCTGCCCCGCGGTGCTCGGGGGACACCTGGTGGTGGCTGTCCCGCAGCGCGCCCGGCCCCGCCCCGGCCCCGCACGCCCCTTGGCTCGCCGTGGGAAACTGCTGGTGCTGCTTGGCAGTGAAAGCCCATCCGGCACTCGGGTGTGTCTGAGTAAAGCTTTCAGTCAGCCCTAAGACTCTGTGCTGTGCAATCCTGAGAGGAAAAGGGCAAGCATGTACACGGCCTTGAATTTAATGGAAAGAGGACAGCTCTTGTGCCTATTGCTCATTTAGAGGTACAGCAATACCATTTGCTTATGAAATAAGCTCTGCAGAGCACGATATTAAAACATGTAGGGAGCACGGGCAGTAGTCTGAGTTATAGACTCGGTTGGTTCCTGAAACCACCTGGACAGGCAGATGTGGGAATGTGAATGAGACAAATGGCTCTCCTTATCCTTCCTGTGGTCACCTGCTCTGCTATGAGGACTTCTCAGATACAGTTTGCTGTGAAAGGAAGGTTCTCAGGTTTGATTTAGTAAATGCTTTAATGAAAAACTCCACTCATCAAAACCTCATTCTTGTCATGCAGAACTCTGGAATGAGGTTGCTTCTCATACCCATTTAGAACCAGTATATGTGTCACTACACTGTGCAGGGCAGTGAAGGCACGTCCTAAATCCCTCTATGATGTTCTTTAATCTATACAAGGGGACCTCTGACACACCACCTGCTTCTTAAACTTGAGTGTCATAACAGCCCAGAATTCCAAGGCAAATGCTAAATAAAATTTTTTTTTTGTAATGTAGGAGAAAGACGTTGAGTCAAGTAGTTTACAATTATACAATGGGACACTTTTTCCTTCACTTCAGTTTGACTGAAGCAAAAGACTTCAGTCCCCCCTTCCTTTAGGGGGAACAGATACGAGTAGAACTATATGAACACAGATTGGCTTCAAAGGGAAATTGCTAAGTCTCAATTAAAACAAACAGTTATAACAGTCATAAACTATTATAAAGAATACTTAGAATACTTTGAATGTTTTTTAAATAGGAGTTATCAACAAATATGCTAGTACTATCCAGACTTCCTGATTTTGGTGGTGTTTAAAATATAACAGTTTATTTTAGTTCTTACATTTAATCCTGGTGTATTGGCATGCCTCTTCTTGATTAGTCAGTGATGTTTTTCTCAGTTTCTCTTGTGTCTCTTGTTTCTCATCTGGACTTTGAGTTTTAAAGGAAAGACAATGTCTTAAGCGTGTGTGAACAAATGAATCCCTATGATCAAGGTGGCGTGTGAATTTATAACGTGGAGGTGTTTGAGGTAACTGCCATGAAAACTGATAATATGCCCCAGCTTTCAGGAAATGCTCTCAACATTGTTTTGAATGAGGTAACTGGGCTGCCTTTCAAGTTGTTTACTTTGTCATAGCTGCAGCCTGTAACCCTGATTATTGTCTAACTTAACTTGAAGATGTATCCACTTGTATATAACCCTTTCTGTGTTCATTGTGTCGGTGCTCAGCTCTTTCAGCATCTTATGTAGTATTATTGGTAGCTGAGCACTTTAGCTGGAATTCCCTTGGTGACTTGTCACTTGGTCCTTTGTGTTGAGTGACAATCTTCCCAGGACATTATGCCTATTCACCCACCTACCATTCCTACTGGGTATGATCACAACCTTCCTACTGCATAGAAAAGCCTGATGATGTGTTTGTGACTATCAAAGATGAGAGAAAGGTCTGAGGCGTTTTGGAGTCATTGACAAATTTTTAATTGCCTTTATAGAATAGATAGGAGGATGAGAAATAATTGTGTAAAATCTGAATTAATCTGTGAAGTGTTGGAGGAATAAACTGCTGTCCTTTCCATCAGCACTTCCACGGTGGTGAGAAACCAATTTTTCCAGGAATAAAATTTCTGTTCATCTGTTTTCATTGTCAAGAAGAAGATGAAATGAGGAGGTTGGTCTACTGAAATATTATCCACTTTTTTCAGGTAGCTCTTACTCTTAGGCACAGTTCCCATTCACCATTGTATGTTCAGAACACTTTTATCAATTGGAGGCGATGGTGGTGCTTTGTTGGGAGTTTTTTGCAGTTGTTTTGGGCTTTTTGGGGAGTGGTGGCAGTGGTGTTTGTGTTTGTTTGAGCTTGGGGTTTTTTGGTGTTTTATGTGGCAGCTTGTGAAATACCTGGTAGTTAAAGGGGAGAACAGTCCCGGTGCTGTGTGAGTGCAGTGTTATCTGCAGCTACTCCCAGCCGAGCTCCGGACAGGTCCTCGCTCACCAGAGGGGGGAGTTGGGCACTGGGCTCTGCAGCTGCAGGGTGCCCTCACTCTTGTAAAAGGATCTCCCATTGAAATGGAGCCACGCTGGGTTATCTAGTGTTACCAGATCTCCTCTTATGATGTAACACAGGAGCAAGAATCACCTTTTCTTACTATTTAACACATCTGAGCAGTCCCTTTTAAGAGATTTTCTTTTTTCTTTACAAAGTGGATGAGAGATGAAATATACTGCAAACAAGGTCTGGCAATACTGGAGACGATCTCAGTCAAATAGAACTTCAAAATTCACAGTAACCAAAATACTTTTAATCCATGCTCATTGTTTAGTTTCTTTATTTCTTTGAAAAAAGGTCATATTTTCCTTTTTATGCTAGAATCTTGGACAATATATCAGGAAAAAAAGGTTTCTTGGAAAATCCTCTTTATCACTGGCTGAAAGTTCAGTAAGACTTTTGGGTTCTCATGTTGCCATACTTACTGCAAAGTGGATCATCAGAGACTAAGAGCATTGTAGATCATCAGGAGGGTGGGTTTTGGTGATGTCTCTTAAGAATACACCTAATTGAAAATGTCATCTGCTCTTTGCTGTCATAACTGATACAAGGTTTTGGAGAGGCTCCCTCAGTACTGGAGGACAAACAAGTTAGTGCTAAAGCAGCAGAGCTAAAGATACTTTGTTTCCAATATATTTGTTCTTAAGATCTCTGAGCCCCTGCCCTTGTCACCTGCCTTCAATAACCTGAGTTTCTCTTCCCTTCCTTTCACATTCCGTAAGCATCCTGATCAAGCGAGAGCCAACAAATGCTGTAACTAATCTGCTGCTGCACTTAGGTTTTTTCCAGCTACTGCCATGCAGAGTGTGCAACAGCTGAACTCCACCGACCTCTGCCCCCTCACCGAGGGACGTGGTTCTGTACCAACATTTACATGCACACACATTTACTTTGTGTCCTTTCCTAGTGGTGACCCCTTAAAATGCAAGTATAGTTACGAAACCTTCATGTTAATTAAATGGGATGCTACTAGAATGGATTCTTTTATTTAAAAAAACGTAAAATCAACAACAGACTGTTCTTTGGACAGTAGAACTCAAAAAGCACAGTTTCTTAAATGTTTTCCTACTGCCTTAGCTTCCCCTGTGTCCTTTTCATACTCCTACAGAACTCAGAGTCCAGAGCCTCCAATTTTCACAAAATTTTCAACTGTACTTCTTAAAACCTCTGTTCTGCCCTTAAGTTTGGTCAAAATTATCTAGTAGGTTCAGAAGAGCAACAAGGCTGACGGGCAGATAGCATATGTTTAATTTAATTATGAAATGGGGCTAAAAGAGGCTCTAGAAGGAATTTTTCAGTGCTGTATTTGTGGTTGACTGCACAGACGTGACAGAAAGCAGTGTTCAGATATCTTCAGCCAAATGTATTTTCAATTACAGGGAAGGCAGGACCAGGGAATTTGGGTTCTTGCCTCCTTTAATGGTGAGAATGGCTGATGGACATGTTGCAAATGGTTACTTAATGTTGTTTTCTTTCTTCCTGATGTGCAAGGCTGTACTTCCTGTGCAACATTCCAGCTCTGCCCTCAGCACAAAATAATTAATTTTATTTTGGGCTTTTTCTATAACATTCATCACAGTTTTATGTGGGTACTTCACTTTGTTTTATCTCAAGAGCAGAGGGAGGAGGGTTCTATAATATCCATTTCTTTGCAAGGGAAATGACATGTAGGAAGTTCAGTGTCAAAAGCATCCTCTAGTGTTGATTGCCCTCTTCTGAGATAGAATCATCAAATTGTTTAGGTTGGAAAAGACCTGTAAAACCATTGAGTCCAACCCTTCCCCTGCTAAACCACTAGCCCATGTCCCCGAGTGCCACATCCACACATCTTTTAAATCCCTCCATGGATGGTGACTCCACCTCTACCCAGGGCAGCTTGTTCCAATGTTCAAATGCTTGACAAGCCTTTCCATGAAGAAATTTTCCCTGATATCCAATAGAAACCTCTCCTGGTGTGACTTGAGGCTGTTTCCTCTGGTCCTGTCACTTGTTACTTGGGAGAAGAGACGGAGTGCCCAGGGCATGCTTTCTCAGACCACTTGGCACTGCACATCATTTCATTGTGTTCAAATCACAGCTCTCATTGTCCTCAGCTGCAGTTGTAAATGCTGGAGACTTCTGTATTTCAGACCCTGGGCCTCAGTTTGCTATTTAGGGGGAGAAAAAGGAAAACATATCTGAAGTATTATGGCATAACTGAATTGTGAACTGTGTGCTGCCAACTGGGCAGGATGCCAATTAGAAATATTCGATGCTTTAATGATAGACAGTCCATTCTCTTCTTGCAAATTCCTGCTTGGATTTCTGCCCAAGTAGAGGGAACTTGGTGACCTGAGACCCAGTGCCTCATGTCATTCCTCAGTATTTGACTCTGAGGCTGTGACAAGGCAATTTTGGTGTCTCTGTAAGTGCAAGGATGTGGGTAGTTTAGTGGAGTGGATCAGATTTTCAGCAACTCTTATTTTAGGTATGGGATGTTGTCCACTTTTATGTAGAGCCTCATTCCCATCTTTTTCAGTAGGTAGTTTCCAGATTTTGTTTGACCTGCCATTTCTGCATTCCCAACTCTCCACCTAACTTGGAGAGGCTCTACCTCTATGCCATTTTCTAAGGAATATTAGAAAAGCACTGGTGATTCTGTTTCCTTAACAACAGAGGTAGGAGTCTTATCTATAGCATTTTTTTACTATACTTAATTTATTTTTATCTACAGTGGGATTCTCCTGTGAAGCAAGACCTTGTTGGGAAGAATGTGTCCATGTAACAAAAGAATTTCTCAGTACATGAACAGGGGACAAGATTACTGTTGAATTGCCTAATTTGGATAATCCCCATTTTCTTGGTACTTAAATTTAAAATCTAATAATATCTAAAAATATGATATGTAATTTTGAAAAATTAAATAGGAAAAAAAGATTAAAAATAAACATGTAGTGTTCATGGATGCCTCCTGAGGGCATTTAAGTTTGATGAAATAAATCTTAGACAGTTGCCTGACATCTGAGCCCCTACGCTGACGAAGTAAATGGACATCCACTTTGGTGACCAGCAGGAAAGGACAAAACATTTTTCACTTTACAGTTTCACAGCTAAGAATTGGGAATCTCAGGTTCTTCACAGTTTTTGTAGAACTAAAACTGTGTGTTCCACAGACACTGAGCTCCTGTCATGATCTCTTGGAACACCTAGATTTCCAATTCCCATCTCCACTCCTAAGGCTGCTCTTCCCAATACTATTTGAGCTTTCTGATTCAGTTTAAAAATAACTTTCTCCACTTCATCCCTGCCCACCCCCTTTAGCCCTGGTCTCTTCCCTGATCCAGTTTGCCACAGAGATCCACTGAAGTTACATGGACATGATTATGGAGAAATTATAGAAATTAAACAAGTGAGAAGGGACGAGCCCAAAACAGGCAAACTTCTGCCAAATGTGGCAAGTCATACTCAGCAAAAAAAGTTCCAGGTTGGCACATCCAGTGCTGTGGCTGTCCTCAGGTTTTGACTGCCTGGGACAGTGGGGAGCATACACCATGAAGGGCAGTTCCTCCAAGCTGCACAGTAGTGTTCTACTGGAAGACATCCTCCAAGGGGCACCATTCATTCATTAGCTTTGTGTGACAACCTGTGCACACCCCATTGTCCTCTGACACTGAAATTCCAACTCTCCTTACTGCCTGATGACATATCCACTGCACATGGGGCAGTTGGAAGGCCTTGACCTGCAACAACTTAGGATATAACTGTTTACCTTTGCCAACAGAACATTAAAAAATCTTGATTACAGCAGCTTAAGGACCTTTCCAAGAAGAAAAATACTCAGTGGAAACAGGTATCCTGAATCTGGCATGCAGGGCATAAAAAGCTGCCAATGAATGGAAATGAGTTGTTCTGGCCTCGTCTGGAAGGGATGAGAGGACAGCAGGTTAAAAAGTCTGGATATCATTTGCCTAAATCACTTAAGTTCATGAAGAAAGTGAGGGAATTAGCTGAATGTCAAGAGACTTTCTCCTTATGAAACAGGCATAGTGCAGATGAACAGTGACCATCTCATCATCATGACAAGCAGCCCCTGCACACACCTCTGATTTTGCTGTAGACTGTGAAATGATTTAGCTGACTCAGCAGGGAAAAAATCTTTTTGAGTTCTCCATGTTTAAGTTGTTCCTATGTTGATTGCGATGTAGCAAATTGTGTGTTGACTAAGTGTCAGCCATTTGCCTCATGGGTGAGGGGAAAATCAGTAGAGGTAGTTTGCACTTAAAGGATTAAAATGCTTCTATTTAGTACACTAAATGCTATGCATTTCTGAAATCCTCCTGAAACATACCTATAACCTAAAATTCACACCTGTTGAAAAGTTTGCATAGTGCATCCTCTGCTGTTACCAGGCCAGAGCACCACAGTGATGCCCCTTTCAGCTCCCTTTCTAAGCAAGCCATAATTTTGCAGCCTTTGATCCACTTTACCATTTATGTTGGGGGGGAGGTAGTGTTTTGCAGCTTGCAGTAGGAGCCCAGAGTGTGTGTTCCTGTGATCCTTTCTTGACCTTTTGCCACTGAAGAAATCTTCCATGATTTGTTAAGCTTGTGTTGCTCACTGTGTCATGCTAAGGATGCCACTCTCTTGCCTTCAGCTGTAACAAAGTATATTTAGGAAAAGAGACTATTTGTAGACCATTTGTAGACTAAGATGTTATTCCTTCTGCCAGTGAGTCAGGGCTGGACTTTTGTTTCCAGACATTGTGTTTCATAGCCAACAAGGGATCTTGGGTCAGTTTGTCTAATTCTCCTTGTAAGTTATATTTAAGGTTTGTAACATCATGTATTAATAATTCTACGACTTAGCTGTACATACTTTTAATGGAAAACTGTATCATTGGCTGCCATCCAGTTCTTGTGCGAGACTGAAACAAAAATCATTACCCGCACACCTTTTCCCCATCATTGATGGAGGCTCTGTAGACTTGCATTAACAGCCAAGCCAAAGAGCCAGGGTTACCCAGCCTCCCGAAACGCAGTTACAGGGGACTGGGATCAGGGGGCCGATCAGCCAGTCCTGCCCTACACACAGACGAGAAGCCCGCTGGATGCCGGCTGCAAACAGCAGGCACATCCCGCAGCGCAGAGATGCCTCTGAGGAGGATCGGTGCCCGTGGTACATGGGGTGACAGAGCACTGCTCCGGTCGCCGGGGAACGTCCACCCGGGCCGTGACACCGGCGGGTCTGCCCCTCGCAGCCGCCGCGCCCGGGCTCCGTCCCTAACGCACCCGGGCATGGCCGGCAGCCGCAGTAGCGCCGGGAAGCGGCCCGGCCCGGTCCGCTCCGGCCCCCGGCCCGCGGCCCGCGGCTGGGGAGCGCGGGAGCCCCGGCACCGGCGGGCAGAGCCCCGGCGGACGCGGGCCCGGGCGGTCGCCACAGGCCGCCGGGGCCGCCCGGCCCGGCCCGGCCCTGCAGGCCCGGCCGCGTGGGAGGCCGATCCCGGCAGGGCCTTCCCGAGAGCCGCCTGCTGTCGGACCCTTGCGGGCCCGGGCCGGGTCGGACTGGCCGCAGCCGCCGGCACCCCTCGGCTCGGGCGGGCCCGGCGAGGCTGCGGGCCGTGTGTGCACGGCGGGAGGGACAGAGCGGGTCAGCGCGGCGCGGAGGGCGGGGATAACCCCGCGGTGGCCGTCACGTGGAGCAGATGAAAGGGAAGCGGCTTGGCAGGGCGGAGAGGAGCCGGGGCGAGGGACGGGGAGTGCGGGGCGGGCGGCGGCGAGGAGCGGGGCGCAGCGCGGCGGGAGGGCCGCTGCCATGGGGCGCTGACCCGCCCGGGACCCCGGCCCGGGAGCTGGAGCCGCTCGGGAGCGATGCGCGGCGGCGGGGCGCCGCTTCCTCCCGCCGCGCGATGAGGGGCTGCGGGGCCGGCGCGAGGCTGCCCGTGCCGCCGCTGCCGCTGCTGCTGCTCGGGGTGGCGTTGGCCGCGGCGCCGGGCGCGGCGCTGGGCAAGGAGACGGCGTTCGTGGAGGTGGTGCTCTTCGAGTCCAGCCCCAGCGGCGACTACACCACCTACACCACGGGGCTGCAGGGCCGCTTCTCCCGCGCGGGGGCCACGCTGAGCGCCGAGGGCGAGATCGTGCAGGTGAGCGCGGCCGGGGGGCGCCGCCTGCCCCAAGATGGCTCCGCGGGCCCGGCACCTGCGGCACAAAGCGGGGCCGGGCCCGCCGCCCCACGTGCGCCGCGCGGCCCGGGGACGCGGTGACAGATGCGCGCCCGCGCACAAAGGCCCCGCGCCGGCCCCAACTTGCGGGGCCGCCCCGTTTTGACAGCCGGGCGCGCTGCGCGGTCTCTCCGCGGCGGGAGCGGGCGGAGCCGAGGGCCGCCGTCCGCGCGCCTCGGGCTCCGCTCCGCTCGCCCCTCCGCCGGGCGCGATGCCGGCGGGCGGGCGGGGGCGGTGCCGCGCCGGGCGGCCCTTGCCGGTCCCGTCGGTTCGCGGCCGGGGCTGTGAGGGGCTGCCCCGCTCCAGGGGCGGCCGGGACGCGGGGGGCCCGGGCCGAAAGTCCCGCGGCAGCAGTTGGGTGCTGCGCGCTCGGGCTGTGCCGGCCGGTGCCCGCTCCGCGCACCCGGGGCTGCTGCGCTCGGGGCTCCCTCGAAGCCGGGCTCCCATCGCGGGCGTTTCGTACAAAGCTGCGCTTGACTTTCTCACTAGAGAAATAATTTTTGAATGTGACTGAACGCAGCTATTCTTTACTGTGTTTGAAACTCTTGAAGTGCTTATCTAATTCCTTTGTAGTCTCTTGTAATTGTTGACTTTATTTTTTTCCCCCCTTTGGCTAAGTAGAGAAAAATTACTTGAATGGTGTTTTAATAAGTTTGACTGTTAAGCAATTGCCAATAGCAATCCTTATTTCTCTTTAAGAGCTGTGGAATTTGTTTGCTTGAGTTCCATATACGTACACATACATGCATAAATAAATATACACATAAAATTTTTAAAAAGCTAACTGGTGGCAAGTAAGCTCTAGAAACAACTGATAAAGCTCTACAAACACAAATACTTTACTATCAAAATAACCTTTTTTTTTCCTTTTAAAGAATACTGCTTTTGAGTGCTTGATGTTTCAAAATGGTTTCACCTGGGAGGATTCCTTATAAAAGTTCTCTCACAGCCAGAAGAGTTGTGAGGACAAATTGCCAATGTAAGGTGATTACTTTTTTCAGAGAAAAGAGGAATGGATCAATTACTTTATAATTCTGACATTTAAAAAAAAGGTGGTGCTACTATGGACTGAAACAGAGGTGGATGTTTTTTAACCTTTTGGTGCATTTTCAAACAGTGAGACTTAACACTGTCTTTGGGACCAACAAGAGACCCTAAGGGTTCCTTTTGTGTCAGGTGTTAGTGTTAAGAAGAGAATATAGGCTATTTACTGAGGTCATACTTTCCTGGTGACTATAAGTAAAAGTGGAGAAAAAACTTACTGGTTTTTTAAGACTTAGATTTGCACAATCTGGAACAAATGTATTAAACAGACTTTTGCAGGCCTTGTAGTTTGTAACATCAGCTGTCTGCTTCCTCTTCATCATTAGCACCCCAAATAGGAAAGACTGCAGTGAAAGCCAAATGATGTGGCAAATCTTTTACAGTCAATTATTGCTCAAAAATGGATTTGCTTATTCATCTGAACACATGCTACATAACATACCTCATGGACAGGCTATTTTTTTTTTATGAGCCGCGTGTACTGTTCTTTTTTTCAGAGAAGAAAACCTGACAGACATTGTTTCAAAGCAGCTAGACTGAATGCCATCAGTTGTGTTTTGACTGTTGAGGTTCTAGATTGCAGACAGCATCTCTTGTCAGTGTTCTGCTTCCTTTATCTCCTCCTGAAAGTGACTTTTTCAGAGCTAGAATTTATAAGATTTTCACAGCACTGTCTTGCCTCCCTTTTTCAGCAAGGCTGTGTTTTTACAGAAGGCTATGAATCTGTTGTTCTGGATCATCATTTAAAGCTCCCTGTGAGGTTTAGAAAAGGCTCATGAAGCTAATGCCACTCGGAATCTGTTCAGCAGCAGCGAGTTAGTTGTACATCAGTCAGTGAAGCAGGCTCTTCTCTGCCCCAGCCCCTTTGTCAGTGCACACAGCAATTCGAGAATAAGATGCATTTTTCTTTAAAATGAAATATTAGAAATTCTTTAAAATCAGGCACACATTAAAGAATGGATCAAAGGAATTGTGGTTTTGAGACTACACAAAGACTTACTTTTGTTTATGTTAATAGCATCAATTACTCATTGGTCTTGAAAGTCTGAACAAAAAAAACCCAACCATAAGAAACAATGCACTTTCAGCTTTTGATAGGTCATACATCCACTCCTAAACTGGTTATTGGTCAGATTCCTATCCAGTAGTGGTGTGCTATTATATTGCTTCTCATGTTATTGTAAACGAGTCTTAATAGGGTCAAGTGTCTACCAGAATAACTCTTTACAGAGATGAAATGTTCATGTCTTCTTTCATGTGGCCACAGTTTGTATTCAGCAAACTCATGCTTAGGTTGCTGTGTCAGCTGGTCCTTAAACTGCTTGAAGGTCTAACCATCTTGGTGGTATCTGGCGTACTGGAATATTCCCTGTTTCTTGGGGCAGTATAGTGGCCGTTGATATGGCTGAGATTGGAAATTGCAAACATTTGGTTGGAGAGCGATTGTGAAAACCAGACTTAGCTGAAACCTCTAAAAAGATGTTTTGGTTTAAAACAAATTATGACTGGAGAACTCCTTATGGTTGAAACTTCTCGTACCATTCAGGGCCAAAGTTCAGATGTAGTCTTGTCTCAAACTTGTTGCTATATGGCCACAGACTGACAGTGCCAGGACAATAAACATCGCTGATTTTTTTATTAGCAGTGGCTTTATTGCTCAGAGTGAGATTATGTATCTTAATTCTACATGGAACTGGCAAGATTCTGTTCCAGTTGCTTGTTCCACTTGATAACTAAGGTGTGGAGCATCTAATGCTGTGTTTCTTGTAAAGATGTGGATGTGAAGGAGCTGCTCAGGTGAGGTGCTGGGAAAAGAGGATCAAATTTATCGCTTGTTTTAGATTGCATTCAAAACGCTGACATGTCAAAAGCTTTAAATGATGCACATTCATAATTGTCAATTCTGTCTTTTTTTCTACTCCTGTGTCAGTTGTACTGTTGAATACAGTAATGGGTTGATTACTGATGCATACAGTGCATGTATACAATGAGAAGCAGCGTGGAGGAGAGATTTGGGAATGTTATGTGTGTTTTTTCTTGTGAAACAAAAGTTTGGGTTTTGGTTGGTTGGTTTCTGGTTGGAAGCCTCAGCAGAGAAATAATGAACTTTATGTAGCCATTGAACTATGTGTAGATGATCTAATAATCTCCACTTGCATAAATTTTTGTGCTCAAAAATTAACAGTCTGGGGAGAACAAGCATAACTCACTGCTTTAAGCTCCAGGAAGAAAACATAAACGGGACACTTCCCACCTTCTTGCATGACACTTCTTTGTAGGAAACTATTGCCTATCTTTCTCTTGCAGAAGGTGGGGAGGCTTCAAACCGGAGTGCAAGACTGTGTGCCTGTGTGCTCCTTCGTCTCCCTCCCACCCCTTATTTATTTGAATGGCTTTGAACCTTTTCTCAAAATGCAACAGTTGCTAAAGGCTGCAAACTGCACTCTGAAGCATCAACAGAGTTTTTAGCGGTGTTGAAAGGAGTGACTTGAAGTAACTGTGCAGATACATAGATGTCTGGCCCTGATCAGAGGAGGCTGAGTCAAGGGAATGTTTGTGTCCTTTGAGAGTGGAAAACAAAAATGTTTTTGGTGGTTTTTTTAGTTGTTGTTTTGTGATCAGGCAGGTTAAGTTTCTTCTTGCTGGAGCTGGGTGCCTAAAGGCCATTCAGATTGAGGAAATGGAATTATTTGTGGCTTTGAGTCACTGTCTTGTTGGATGTTTGCTTTGCTAGTTATCCTCTTAGAATATGAAGACACCTGTGACTGGCTTTGTGTTAGTTTCCATACCTTAACTGTAGAGTTGTGGCTTGCAGTAATGATCCTGAGGACATCAGGGATAATTTATCTGGGCTTCAGGTTTGCTTTGTTACTGTGTCCTTGAAGTGAAGTATCTTGGAGTTGAGCTGTCACTGGAACGTGGCACTTCTATTCTGACCGAAAACAAAGAGCTAACACCCTGTGGATGCTGAGAATGGGGTGAGGAGAGGGGCTGTCCAGCATTTACTATGTTTCTCTGTTTTGGTACAAAGACAGGAGACCTGGAAAGGATCTGTTGTGCCTTGAATGAGAAGTGGGAGTTTGCTGTAGTTTTGTCCTCCCTAATCTTCAGTCTTTGATGTTATGAACAGATACTCACAACTGGCAAATGTTTTGAGGCAAGTGAGAACAGTAATCTTGAGGATGTCCATCTTCAGTGGGTGAATCTAAGCACTGCCCCTTTGAGCCTTTCCTCTGAACTTCTGTCACACTGAACCACAAGTCCCATCACCATTCTGAAAGCTTGCTGAGAGTTAAGGAGTTTGTGTTGAATAGATAACAAGACTGAACCATGAATGGAAGAAAGTGAATTGCTGCTGTCTTTAAAAAAGTGGGGTTTTTTACCTGTTTTAAATTTTGTAAAAGTAATGATTTAATTTATTTTAATAACAGCAAGTCACTGATGGCTCCTTTTTTGGAACAGCATCAGATGTGTTAAGTAGTCAGAGCAGGGCTTATTTTCTATACTTTGTTGCTTTACTGCTGTGTGCATCAGAAACCTTGTTTAAATTAAACTTCAGTTTTTCTTTTGTTTTCTGGTTATCATTGTACTAAGACTTGACTATCCAGCTGGTAGGAACAAGATGCTTCCATACTACAGCCTTGATATAGGCATGGAACAGCAAAAAATTTTACAAATTGTGGTTGTACATTTTCTGTAACCTCAGTCTTTTAAAGTGTATGTGCAGCCTTTGAAACCTAAACTGGAGTTTTCAATTTGTTCTGGGAGTTGGCAGAGCTCATCAGTCCTCTCTGTTATGGGAGAGAGTTGACAGGTGAAAGAAAGATGAAAAGTGCAGGTTTAGTGCTGTGACAGCAGGCTCCTCTTCTATAGTTTGTGGCACTTAGTGCCATGGTGTAGCAACCGCAGCAGTAGTGGATCAAGGGTTGGACTTGATGATCTCGGTGGTCCCTTCCAACCCAGCTTATTCTGTGATTCTATGATTTGTGTGGTGTGCTGTGCCTGACCTGAGCTGGATCTGTGCTTATTCCTCTGTAATTTCTGACAGAAGGATGAAGACTGCATATGCCCAGCGTGGCTTTTTTTTGGGGCTGGGGTCCCCTACTCCCTCACGGACTGTTGAGTTTTTCCTGCCCTGAAAGGAAGGTGTTTTTCATGGGAGTGCAACAGGTGAGTACAGGTCAGGGTTCTCTTCAAGAGAAGGCCAGGATGATAAAGGAAGTGTAATTTGCATTCGAAATAAGAGATCACTGAGGTAAAGACTTGTATAGTTATTGTACCTGGGCAGCCTTTGTAGAGTGTGCACAAGCAGCTTGCTTGCAGTAGAGGTATTGTCCTGAACTTGATCTCAGAATAGATGAGTCCAGCTGTCTCACAGTTTCATCCCTCCCTCTGTCCTTCTCCTCCTTTTTTTTCAAGTTTCAGTCATGCTTAGCCTGTGATGTGAGGTGGTACCCGGGAGAGTTGAAGACAGACCAGTAAAGTGTTTTGTTTAGGTCGTTTATCCTCTTGTACTGTTCTGTCTTGACACTGAGCTCCAGCCCAATCACAGCATTGCTGGCTTAGTTCACAAGGAGTTGCCTGTCTGCATTGGCTTCTGAACGTGGTATTGTAAATAAGTACCCTTATTTTTTGTTACTTCTTCAACAGTGCAATATTCAAGATGTCTCTTAGAACGGTGGTGAAAGGACTCGATGAACTCCTTCTGTGGTAGCTACCGGCTGTTGTGTGCTGTCTGCTTGCAGCTGTAGTGCTGTGCTTTGAGAATCTTGTGTCTGTGCCATCCTGTTAAGGTTCACTGCAAAAATGTAATGTAAGAGAATTTAAGGGGGGAGTGTCAAAGATAGTGGCAAGAAGGGACATTTGGCAGCTTAAGCCTTCTACAAGAACATCCTTCTCTCTGGTTGGACAGATTTATGTCTTCTTTCATATCTTCTGAAAAGAAGAAACACCTTATGAAAATAGTTAGTAATAACCTTATGATAATAGTTAATTTCCTAACAATAGGAAATTTAAGGGCTAGTAAATAGTACTTACTGAGTTAAAAACTTTGGACTTTCAAGCTGTAAGGTATCACAATACCTTAACTCTCTTATTAAGAGAGAGTTAAGGGCACCTGTGGAAACTGTTTCTAAATGAGTCTAAGGCAGTAATAAATAAAAGTTTCTACATTACTACAGGGGAGAGGTGTGATCCACAGCTAAGGTACCAAATTCGGTGATGAGTTCTTGGTTTTGGAGGAAGCTCCAGTGTCTGTGATGTTTGCACAGAGTTGCAGCAATACCAGAATCCTTCTACCAGAACCTTGCTGGCATGCGAGACTGAGACAGTCCCTTGCAGAGAAGGCGGGAGACACAGTGTAAGAAAATGTGGTAAAAGATATTTAAGTGTGGAGAAATTACAATGGAAATAGCAAAAAAAAAAAAATGCTACTGTGACCCATTTAGAGGAATAAGAATAAAGTAGGTTAAGTACGTAAATAGAAGCGGAAAGCTCAGAGCGCTGGCTCAGTGCTCAGACCAACCAGTGCAATTTCTGCGCTTCCAAGTAAAGATGGGGAATCAAGTGGGGAAAAGTAGTTTGTGGGAGTTCAGGTAACTTTTTTCTGCATAGTCCATATGTTTAGTTAAACTTCCTCACAGATGTTGAAGGTCTGTACTGTTGAAAACCTTGCCTTTGCTGGCAGGATGCTGAGCACTTCCTTTTCCATGTGCTCCTCTTGCTTGTTTGGGAGGTGGAACTAAGAAAAAATCCCAGAGAGAAGTGGCACTCAAAAATTGTTAAACACGGAGCCATTTGGAGAACTTTTCTCATTTATATATATTTATTTATGTTGAGAGTGGATCTGTGTGACTACAGTGGTTTATATATAATTACAGCCTGCTTCCCAGTGTTACCAGCAGTTGTGGCCAGCTATGCCCCATGGGTGGAACTGGCACTCGCTCCCCCTGAGCACCCCACTGGTGCCCTTATGGGACAGGGCAGCTGCTTCTTAAGTGCTTTGCCTAGTGAAGGGCTTCTGAAATGACTCCTGGTGAAGTGTGTAGAGGACATGATTCAGTGTGGCAGATTTGGAGGGAAAGAACTGCAGGCAGCTTTGCTGCAAGCAGATCTTATAGGAAAGTCTTGAGTAGTTGTATAAAACCATTGATTAGCATACATAGTAATTTTCTTCCAGTTTATACCATCTTGTGGTGGAGCGTGTATTTAAAAAGGCTCCCTTTTTTATTACAGTCTTCTAGTCCTTGTTTTGGAATTGCAAAGTGAGGCCCTTCTGAACCAAAATAACTTTCAGAAACAGTTTTTCAAAGTGTGAATGCTTTCAGGAGGCCAGCATCAGACTGGTTAAGGAAAGGTTAGATCTGGAGGCAGTAATCTGCTTTGTGTTCTACCCAGTTGTGTAAGCGGTACATGTATTTGCATTAAGACACTTACTGCTTCGGAAGTGCTCAATTTGGGAGGTGTTAAGTATTAATTTTTACATACTATCTTTTCTTTTGGGCATCTGCACTTCAGTATTCAAATGTGTTCAAACCAGAGTGTGTGCCTGCATATGAAAACAGAATGAATGCCAGTTGAATGCTTGGCCTTATTTCTCGCTTCCTGTCTTGAAGGGAGAGTCCTTCACACTAAAAGAGATTGGCAAAGGAAAAATAAATTGTTTAAAAACAAAGATGTGGTTTGAAATTGTTAGAGCAGCAACAGAAGATTCGTGTTAAAAAAAAAAATTCTATTTTCTTCATTTTTCTTGACTGCTTGACACTTAAACCAGACGTGACCAGGGAAATGGGCTCTTGTGGATACCCAGTGGAGACTGCCAAAAATTACACTTTCCTGCACTTATCCCATTGGTGAAGCTATGCTTCTGTTAGTTTTGAGTACTAGTGCTCAGGAAAATAGGGCTCTGGTGGCTTAGGGTGTCTCTTCACAGTGGCAGATTTCTTTCATTCATTTTTTTAAATTTCCTTTTCATGCTGCTTAGAGACTTTTGTTGTTGCACTTGGCTTTAAGATGAAAAGCCAGTTTACAAAGGTTGATTAGGTGCCTGTTATGTTCCAGACACAAGTACAACCTTAAATATGTGGTGTAATATATGCAGACTCTCTAGGCTTCCCAGACCCATGTTACTCTCTGCATTAATGTGAGGATTTTAGTTGTTTTCTAAAGCTGATGACCAGCTTAAGCTTTCTGTTGGTTTTTCTTGAGCTTAAGCTGCTTTATTGTTTTGCATCATTTTCAGTAGTAAAGCAAATGGAAGAATCAGTGAGGAGATGACTGGCCTGACAAGAACTAAGGGGCATATTTTAGAGTTTGCAGTCATGGTTTGAGTACAACTGTTAATTAGCTGTACAGGCACGCATGTTGCAAGTACATGCCTCCTACTGTGAATTTACTGCATGTGCTTGGTAAGCAACTTTCAAATACTTCTGATTGTAGTGTTTGAAAAATTGCATTTAATTCAGGAAAGACCCTAGTTCGTGCCAAGATCTGTTTTCCTACTTTGAGCTTGTGATGCTTGCCTGCTTTAAAAAAATACACACAATAAAAAGTGTAGTAAGCACGGCTGGACAAAATCCTTCTCCTCTACTTCTCTCTTTATCCATTCCACTCTGCCCTTCCTCCCCCAGGCAGAGGAGGCTTGAACCAAACTTTCTGTTGAGTTCACCTTTGGAACTGCAAGTTTCCAGCTTTAACCTGTCTGCTTTGATGACAGATTAAGAAAAGTACGTTTGAAGGACTGACTTGGAATTGCAAAAGGTGTTCTCTTTGGGTTTTTTTACACTGATGGGTCTGTTCCACAGCATGTTCATGGAGAAGAACCTCTTTTAAAGGCTATGCAGGTTTTTTTTCTTAATTTTATTTTATTTTCCTCACAGAGACTGCTCTTGAAGATTTATAGCCTTCTTATTTGGGCCTGGCTAAATGATGGTATTCCCAATTGAGCCTTGATTGGTTTTACCTTAATAACAACAGCAACAACAATAATATTTGTATCTCATGGATAAAACATTATATATATATATATACAGTGTGCCAGTTGTGCACACCAGTGCTGTCTGTTCTTGCTACACTGAGGTTTTACCCATCCTTGCTATCCTTGGAGATAAGGATAGAGGTCAGGATACACAGCGTAGCAGTTGCTGCCCTTTTCTTGGGTGCACTGGGTTTTCTCCTAAGGCAGTCTCTAAAGGGTGTGTCTGATATAACAGGGAAAGGTATTCCTTCCCATCACAGTCATATTGTATTTTACTAGGGTCTGTCATACTTTCTCATACCTGTTTTGTATTTATTTAGAAGCCTTTCAGAGCAGATCTTGCCTGCTGTGAGGATAAAGGGGAGATGAACACTTTATGGTCTGGATGCCAAGCTGGCAGATGTCCTGATGATGTGTAGCAGGGCTGGGAGCAAGAAATGAACCCTTGAAACAGCACCAGGAGATGCTGCTGAGTTCAGTATTTAATAGGAGCCAAGGGCTGGAGACCTCTTTTTGCTCAGAGGCAAGGTATCCCCATTCTGCTAGCTGGCAGCGTTTTGCCTGTTTAAAAGATGTTATCTTTTGAATCCCAAAACTGTGTCTGAAGAAAAGACATTGTGGACTAGTTAATGCAAAAGAACTCCCAAGGCATGATTGATCTTACTTTCAGTTTTCCTCTATTTTACTTGAGAAAGCAGCTACTATTTCCCCCCCCCCTCTCTTTGTGACTGTCTGAGATAATATGTTTTGGTTTGGATGCTAGAAATGGACAGGGGTTTCCTATAGTGAAATAATAAGGTTGTAGTTGCAGATTGGGATAAATTTCTCAACCATTTCTCAACCAAAAAATGTATTTTATTTACATTCAGTTGCCACTGGAGCTGAATATCCTCAAATAATAGAAGTCAAATGAAGTGATCTGATTTCCTGTTGTCCACCATTCTTGTTATCTTCAGGCAACTGTGGGAAGATGAAGATGATCTGAAATCTTTCTGGACAGCTTTAGTATTAAACACAGCTCCCTGATGTGGAATAGCCAACCAAATGTCCACACACATATGTGTGAGGTAGGCAGTGTGATTGAAGTTATTCTGAGGTGAAACCAACAAAATCTCTATTTTCAAAGACCACATAAATGTTTGTTTCAGGGGCTTGGATAGGAACATTCCTGGAGCCCAGAAACATGACAGCCTTGGAAGTTGTATAGGAAGAAGCTACTGTCCTTGTCAGTGAAAGGGCTGAAGTGTCCTGAAAGAGTTAAGCTCTAATTAACTCTCTTGTAAGGTATTTAATATCCTTATTAAACTCAACTGCTGGTTCACTTTTTTTCCCCCCTTCTTGTGTTGAATAAAATTTCTTGAAGAGCCGAGCCTCTGCTTCTCAGATCAGAGGCTCACATGTTGAAGCTGGCAGTGCTAGAGGCTAGTTCCTATCTGTGTGACAGCATTTTTAATTTAACAGGACCGGCTTTGATGTTCTCGAATATTTATAGGCAGCTTCAGATCACTCCAGTATGTATTCTTTTTAACTGGAGCAGAAGTTCCTCCTCACACAACGAAATTTTTTTTTCTCTGTTTATTCTTGGGTCCCTTTTGCATTTGTAGTCATGGGAGTGATTTTATGTTACAGATATATTGCTTAAATACTTACTTACTTGTGGGAGGAACCACTTGATTTCCTTTCTAGTTTCTGCAGCTTGGGGTAGTCCAGTTACTGTGTCTCAGCTCCTTGTTTGAGCCTCGCTACAGACACTTACATTGCAGAAGAGACAGATGCAGTAAACTAGAATTTGAGCAAAACCCAGTTACAGTGAGACCTTCTCCACTGTATGTGGAAGCTCAGGTAGGCCTGCAGTGGGTCAGACCTGGCGCCTCCTCAGGAATCACAGAAGTGTCTCTCAGACACCCTAAAGAAGGAGCAGGTCATGGTTTGTGGTTTAAAGAGGAACTGGAAACTTGAGGTTTGACTCTCAGTGGGAGCTGATCAGAAATTCTGGAAAAAGTTTTAGATGGAAATTGCCACTTGGATGGTTTGACTTGCATGACACTTTGACCAAACTCAGGCAAGAGTCTTAAAAAAGATACCTCATGGGTCAGCTGTCAGTCAAGCTTTTAACCCATCTCAGACTTCTTTGCCTCAGTGGCTTCCCTGCCCCACCAGCCCCCAGGCAGTGGACTGCTCAGAGCTGGCACTGTATGTTCTTTCAAAAACAGAGATGTGGAGGTTTTGCCACTTTAAATACCACTAGGTTTGGTGTCTTGGATCAAATCGTTGAGATTTGAACCTTTACCTTGATTGTGGCACAGGAGGCAGCGTATGTCATATGAAAGTGTTCCCTCAGACAAGCTTTTGTTGTGGACTTCTCTTTTCCTCCTTTTTCTGCCATGTTTCCCTTCTGCTTTATCCTGTCAGCCCTGTGTTGTGGATCTCATGTGGGCTCCCTTATCACTGCTGTTCTGGCCCAGAGAAACCTTGCCGTGGCCAACTGGGACAGGAAAGCAATGGCATTTTTTCCTGGAACTTTTCTGTGTGGATGCTGATAGTTTGGGCATAGATTCCTGTATCCTGCTCTGCTGTGCTTAGTTTTTATTGTGAAATTCTGTATGCTTCGTGTTACATGAAGGTCTCCTGACTAGACTTGGAATGCCATTATTGAAGGGGCAGATTTTTCGTGTATTATTTTGAATGGTTTCACTTTGTAAAAAATTTTGTCTTTCAGTGATGATAATTTGTTTTAATGCACGGCCCACAGAGAAAAATGTTTGTGGGTTAAGACATTTCTGCTATAGATGCACTTCTCTGTTGGTACAGCCTTTTCTAGTTCAACAAGTGAAATCACTGCCTACGTAGCAAAATACCATTGGAAAACAACCACAGGAGGAAAGTGGTTGCTTGTCTACTCGATCTAAGTAGTTTGCTCAAAGAGTAAGACTTCTCTTGCTATAGAAATTCAGCAGGGAAACAGAGGCCTGTAACTTAACTACTAATGTAGCAGTAAGAGTTTCTAAATTATGCCGGTAAAATAAATGTGGCTGCTGGAGTGCCATTTCAGTGCCCGTGTCTAGGATGGGTGGATGTGATGGTGACTTCATTTTTCTTTAGTTCCTTCTTCCAAACTGTTGTTGACAAAGGCAGTTTTCCTTCTCCCTGCATAGCCTGAAATATCCTTGTGAGACAGGAAAGTTTATGAAGTGTGGAAGTACTCAATGCTTCTGTCTCTGGGAAGGATTTTTTTGTTTGGTTTTGGTAGAGCTTTTCCTCCGTGAGTGTTTAGGTCTTTTCAGGCTTTACTGTTTGTGTAGAATGTACATCTTACTTTGAGTTTGGATTCAGTAACTTCTGGAAACATCCTGAGATGCAGCAAAAGCACTTACTAAGCTTAAAGAACCAGCTCTAGGAGTGAACAGTGAGTAGTACTAAGATTGAGCTCCAACAGGAAAGTCATCACAGTCTGAAGTTTAACCCGTGTTCAGGGGGTCAACACCTATTTCTGGTTCTGCCTAGGATTTAGAAATACTCAGGCCAACACTGATGTCCATATGTTATGGCTCCGTGAGGACCCAAAACTAGAATGCTTTGAGATGTTGTAGGTCAGGACTGGTAGTAGAGATAGTAGTATTCTCAAACACTTTTATGTAGGCTGTGCAAACATGATGCTGTGTTCAGTTTTGAGCCCTTCACCCCAAGAAAGTCATTCAGATGCTGGGATGTGTCCAGAGAAGGGAACAGAGCTGGGGAAGGGTCTGGAGCACAGATCTGATGAGGAGCATCCAAGGGAGCTGAGGGGGGCTCAGGCTGGAGGAAAGGAGGCTCAGGGAGAACCTTCTTGCTCTCTACAGCTGCCTGACAGGAGAATGGAGCCAGGTGGGTACCAATCTCTTCTCCCAAGTGACAGGATGAGAGGAAATGGCCTCAAGTTGTGCCAGAGGAGGTTTAGATTAGATATTAGCAAAAATATTTTCACACAAAGGGTTGTAAAGTATTGGAAGAGACTACCCAGGGCTGTGGTGAAGTCACTGTCCCTGGAAGTGTTCAAAAAATGTGTGGATGTGGCCCTCGAGGACATGGGTTAGTGGTGACCATGGCAGTGCTGGGTTTAGCAGTTGGACTTGATTATCTTAATAATTCTGTGATTCCCTTTCATTGTGCTTTTGCCTTAGGAGGAGGTAACAGACAGTAGCATTCATCTAGTTTGGTGTTACTGCAAAGAGAACTTCTGCAAATCGAATTCTTTTCCATCCCTAAGTTGCAGTTGGTGTCTTTGAATTTAAGTTGCTGAAGCTGGGAAAGTATTTGCTTCCTGTGTAAGCGATACAACATATACTGTGGTTGATAAGGATATTGCTGTGAATAACCTCGTAGATAAAGATCTTTGTCAGACGTGATTGTGCTGCTTAGGAAGCTGAACTATATATTTTTCTAGTTGTACTATCCGAGTGCTGCTGAATCTTGAAATCTTTTCTTTATAAACATATTCCAAATAAAATGGGCACTGCAGTCTTTAGAACAGAATACACAAACTGATGCAGTCTGTTCTGGAGATTAATGCCAAACATATTCTTAAGGCAGCAGAATTCTGACTTAGGTTAGGACCAGTTCAGTTAGGAATACTGAGAAAAATAGTAGGAGTCCTGAGTAGCTGTCAAAGGAAGATTTTGGGGAAGGGAACTCAATTTTTTTTTATAGCATTCTTGCCAGAAAGAATGCTTGGAACAACAAACAAGATGCTCAAAGAACAGAGAAAAGTTGAACAAGTCTTAGGAGAAAACCATCCTAAAGCAGTCACTGGGTATAATAAAGTGTAGACACTGCCCAGCTGGAGAATATGATCTAACTCTTTTTCTGCCTTCAGAGGCATGGTGGTTATGGCTACCCTGCTTTAAGGAATGGTTCATGAACTGTATGATAGAGGAATTTAATCTTTGTATCAGTATGATAATGCAGCATATCCATGCCCAACTGCAGGGCTTCATTTCTCAGCACAGAATAGCATTTCTTAGTCTGAAAGAGGATCTGCAAGTGAATTCACAGATTTTTGCTGTTCGTGTTATATGGAATTAACATCAGAAACTCTGCCTGTGGAAGGAGGAGTTGGTTTTATTTATCTTTTCAAACTGAGACAGCTGCTAGAAGAATATAATTTTTTTTTCTTTAAAAAAAGCTATTTTGAATTAAAGTAACTTACATTCACATTAAAAATACATCTATTTTTCAGAGTAATTGCAACATTTTCAGTGCTTCTCCTTCAGTTTACTTTTTAAAAATATAGAATGTCTTTGTAAGTGTGTAATAATTAAAGCAATTAAGTATGTGCTGTTGGACTGGGACTTTATGGGTACCTGTGTTTTTTGTTTTGATTTGGTTTTTTTACTGTCCACTTAGAAATCTGTCAATGAAACGTCCTTGCAGATGCTGAGGGATGACTGCTAACAGTGAATTAAGTGAATTATTGGAAGCATGAACAAAATGGGTTAGAACAAAACATATGCTCTGCTTTGCAACAGGTGAGCGTACGCTGCCTATCTGACATGCTAGAAAGGATTGCTTTGAAATGCATGTTTTAGGAAAATATTTAATATGTCTTCTGATGTTGGCCTGTTCCTGTCTCTCATTAGCTGGTAGGGAATTGCATCTCTGATGTTAAGACTCCAGGATCATGTTTCTATTACTGAGGCAGGTAGTGGGTGAATAAACTTCATTCACGGTGTTTAAAACTTGGCAGGTAATCCTGGCAGAGCAGCGGTTCTCCCCTGCTGTCCTACAGGTTGCTTTTCCAAGCCCACCTTCCTGCTCTCTGGGGTGGATGTGGAGGAGCTGGGGAGCAGCTTTCCCAAAGGGCCCCGTTTCTGGTGACAGCCTGAGCTGTGCTGTTTCTGCTTTTGGCAGCGTGGCCACAGGAGCCCTGGGGGACCAGCAGTGAGTGATGTTAAATGGGGATGGGTGAGCAAGGGAGAAAAAAAATCCAGGTTTGACCTGCGATTTCTTTCCTGGTGCCTTTTTTTTTTTGCCTTTGAATTCTCACTTTCTGATTCCTTCTAGTTCCTGTGTGAATTCTCAGTGCATTACCATGGACACACACTGCTGTCTGTGAAACTTCAAGGTGAAACTGATTTTTAAGTTAGAAAAGTAATAAAAGTTCACGATCCTAACATTTCGACCTCACACTTCTGTAGTAAATAAGACAGGAAAAAATAATAACTTCTGACTAATTCAGAGTTAATCTTCGTGTAGCTGAATTTCTCTTCCCATTTGTTTTAAAGTGTAGAGAGGGAAGTTTTGGTTAGTTTTGAAATGTTATTCTTTTAGTCCTATGCAGTTGGAGTATCTGATAAAAGCTAATTGCCTTTGTTATATCTAGGCACAGATGTGCAGTAAAAGAAACTTAAATTAAGAAAAGAGATAATTTCTTATATGTGATGTTCCTCAAGTGTTATTTTTTAATATAATGTCTTATCTCTGGTCCCTTGACATGGACCAGGTCTCAAAGGACACAGAAGGGAAATGGCAAGCTGTTGCAGAATCTTGGCATTCCCAACCCAGCCCTGCAGGGCCTGTTAAAATAATCACTCGTGCCTGAGTCATGGTTATCCTTCAGGATGATTTTATAGGTGGCACTATTTCTGTCATGTTCTGATATTTCATGCTGAAATTACTTACAGATGGGTTGCAGGCAGAGAAACTAGGGTTGGTATTTATCTCAAGAGACCTTACCTTTCTTGATTAAAGCTAATTAGTAGTGCTTTGGAAATCAGTTCTGTGCCCTTCATAGGGTCAAAATTAGGGATTTGACAGAACTAAAGTGCAAATACAACAGATCTCAAAGTTGGCTGTTCGGACACATGTCTCAAAGTTACAACAGGATTTACTTTTTTTGCTCTAGTATTGCACAATATTAAACCATATCATGCATAAATAGTTGTGCTAGTGTGTTAATATACTATTTTTGTAGTCCATATCATAGAACCCTGTGCTGAAACTTTGTCAATCTTATTTTATTGTCAATTTTGTACTATGAAGTTTGCCAGCCATCTTTTCACAGCCTATTTTCCCAAAGCCAAATCACGTTTCTGAAGTTGTTGTGTGAGATTTTAAGCTGCTGCATTGATTGAAGACGTTTCTAGACTGAAAATGAGAAAGGCAGAGCTTCACTTTCCATCAATTAAATATTAGAACAATCTTTTAACTTTCAAAATATGACTTAATGGCTCTTTTGACCTTGACACATCCCCTTGCATCAGTCACTGATACAAAACTGTTAATCTGTATTGCCTGTTCCCTTCCCCCCCATAATAATTACTCTGCTTAGAAAGACTACCTGTATAAACTTAATACTCTTTCCAGGTAATGGTGATCTCCTGTTATCAAATATTCTGGATTCTGTCCTGTATGCCAGTTCAGCACTGGTAAGGCTTGGGCAAGACAATCCATCTTCAGCACTGTGTTGGACATTCAGCCACAGGCACTGTGGCATGACGTCCAAACTCCCTGTGACTTACTTCCCTTGTAGCTGTCAGTCCCAGCACCAAAGGCTGGCAAACAGCCACAGCTGTCTTTTCACGGTACAGCTCAACTGAGCTCTCTCTGGTTTATCTGTGTGGGAAACCTGCTGTAGTGATTTGCCTAAAGCTGTTCCCATAGTCTTTGGAAGAAAGAAGTGAAATTTTGGGTCTTCTGTCTGTAGAGTTTGTGCTGACTCTTCGGACTCAGCCAGTGAGTGAGTGGTGCAGCTGTTGCAAATATTAGTCAGTAGTAGTGAAGTAATCCACCCCTTGGAACATTGAATGTTTTGAGTGGGGATTCACAAACCTGAGAAATGTAGAACTGACTTATCTTTCTATATTCTGGTGTGAGTTACTTACCCATTTTTTTTTTAGAAGTTCACTGAAGGAATATTTAGGCAGCCATGTGATTTGGATATGTTAGGGATGCTTTTTAACCAGTGTCAGGTTTGCACAGAATTGTTTGACAGGTAACTTTTCCACTTGCATTCAAATAAGAAGTTCTTATAGGAAGAAACTTCTCTAATTTTTCAACCCAGGCAGACTGTCTGTCCATCTTGTGTACTGAGGTAGGTCTTGTAGAAAACTATCATAATGAAATTAACATCTTTATTACATTAAATGCTCACAAGAGAGTCAGAATTGTACAGGTTCTCTTCAGTTCTGACTGTTTTTAACTTTGAAACTATGGGGTTTTTCCCTTACAGAAAATCCATTTTGGTATGGATCTAGCAATTGTCCTGTCATGAAGTCTTTTGCATCTCTGTAGATTGTGTGCTAAACCTATGGACAACTAAAAGGGGGGGAAAAAAAACAAACAAAACCCCCCCTTTTTACTATTGATCTGATTCCTGAATAACCTTCTTAAGAGTGCTTAGTTAATCTGATTGTGAATTACTGAGTTTGAGCATTGTCTGTGCTCAGCATTCTGCTTGGGAAGCAAGAGAGATGGGCATGTTGATCACAATTAGTGCTCCCCAGCAAATATCTCTGCTTGTAGCTCTGGAGTTTAAGAAGCAGAGTGATAACCCACAGAAAAGGGAGTCTAAAGACATGCTCTGAAGTCCTAAGACACAAATACCCCCACAGAGAACAGTGCCAGAACGTCAGTCTCCCTACAGCAATTGTGTGAACCAGCTGCTGAAATGTTACTGGAGACTAACTCCATATGGAGAGAGATTGGAAGAGGCAGCTCATGGACTGGATGTTGAAGATGCTTATAGTTTTAGGAGAAGAATTCCAGACCGTGCTGTGCCTCTGTTCAGCAAAATCAGGTCTGGGGCAAAAGTACTCGGTTATACTTGGTTGCTTTGCACACCCAAAGTGTGGACGTTTAATATGCAGACACCCTTGGTGTTTTATTGCTTGTGTTTTCCACAACCTCTGTTGTTTAATAACCAAGCAAAAATATCCAAGCTTGGATACAGTAAATCTCAATGGTTTTTGCAGATTCTGTAATTGAAATACTTGAGTGTATATGCTGATGTCAGACAAAATGAAGTGGCTTCTTTGAGATCAAAGTTAACCTAAAGATGAGTGCCTTTCCCTGGATCTCTGCGTGTTAGTGGAAGGCTGGTTGTGTTTGTATACAATTGTGAACCATCTGGGCCTGAAACAAAATTAGGACCCAAGGGAACAGGAGCAGTGGTGGGCAGTGGTCCACTTGTGTGCTCCAAGTGGTGGGGAAATAACTGCTGAGCGTGGAAACTCAAACTTCATGAGGAACCCTGGAACAAAAATCATTAAATTGGTCCTACTTTTAATGGAAGAAGAGTATCATTTAATGTCTTCCTCTACCTTTACTGTTGTCTCTCAGCATAAAGACAGGCTATTTTCACATTTTCTGCAAAGATTTATTTGAAGTTTCATTTGTAAGGAAGCCTGTCCTCCAGCTTGTGACTACTGTGAAAATGGGTGGGAGGCCAAGGGAAGCAGTTATTTTACTGGAGTTTGCAGTAAAATGCTGGATTTGTGGGATCCCTTGGTCCAACTTGAGAAGGTATTTAGGTATTGATAGCTGACTCTATAATATTGAAGAGAAATGGTGTCTTCTAGCTGTTTAAACAAAATTGAGATGTGTTATGGAAAGTATCTGTGTGCTATTAGGAAAAAATTCCTTATTTTGAGGGTAGTGAGGCACAGGCACAGGTTGCCCAGGGAAGCTGTGGCTGCTCCATCCCTGGAAGTGTTCAAGGCCAGGTTGGATGGGGTTTGGAGCAACCTGGGAGAGTGGAAGGTGTCCCTACCCATGGCAGGAGGTGGGAATTAGGTGATCTTGAAGATCTCTTCCTTAAAGCCAAACCATTCTATGATTATATGGCCCTCATAAATTTGTTTTAGAAGTTCTAGTTTCTCTGATCTCTCTCTCCCCTCCAAGAGGGAGGGGTAAATGGGAAGTTGACTGTTGGCATTCGCTTTTCAGTTAAGTCATGAACACAACAAATTTAATTTTTAGGCTCCCAGTGAATCTCTTTTTCTTTACACAGACATCCCCTGCTGAGGGCATAGCATATTGGGTACTTAAGAGTTAAATCATCTTGCTTTGAAAGCAGCTGGGCAGTTTACACTCCTTGCTGGGCTGTACAAAAATACTTTTCCTTTGAAGTACCGGGAGGAGCGGCTGAGGGTAAAACCTGGAATGGGGTTGTAGCTGGCAATTTGTAGTGGGCTTAGCTTGGAGCAGGCAGCTGCCTGCAAACTGCAGTGTGAGATGGCAGTGAAGGTCAGGGTTTCTTTCACTCTTGCCATCACTGCCTCAGCGTGAAGGCTTTCTTTTTGAAATTCTTCAAATGCTGTTTAGTTCTCAGAAAATTTTTGGATTGGGACAGATTACAAGAAATACAGATTAAAAACATCCCTTCCCATAAAGGCATGCTAAATTCAGGGGGCCTGTTGGAAGTTCCTTGGCTGCTTCTGACGTGATCTGGTGGTGAAGTGCACGCTGCTGCCATCTGGGATGAGAAAGACTCACCTCTGCTAAGTGGTGGGAAGGAGGTTGAACCCTTCTGAACAAAGTTCTGGAAAGAGCTTTCAGAAGTGTGCTAGAACCTGTGAAATCTCAGACCTGGTGCCATACCTTAGCCAAGTTGAGTCTCAGTGCAGCAATACAATGGCTGGCAGGAGAATGGCAGTACTGGTGCTTGCCCAGGATGGCTGAAACCAAACTGGAAGATGTGATGTCTGCAGGAGAAGCCCCTGGGTTAGTGCTGGGCGTGTCCTCTGCCCTGTGCATGGAGCATCCTCCATCCCTGAGGCTGGCACAGCTTGGGATGGCCTCTGGAGAGCAAATCCTCCCACAGGCACAGCCTGCTGCAGGCTGGGCTCTGGTGCACGTGCTGCCTCCTGTCACTGTCAGCAGTGGAACTGAATTTACTCCCTGGTTTTCTAGGGTAATACTTTGCCTCTTGAATTAATAATTTCTTGACAATATTTGTACTTGGTTTTTGGGAGTTTTTTGCTGTTGTTGCCATTATATGAAACTGAGGAAAAGAAATTTCCTTTTAGCAATGCCACTAATGGGACAATCAAAAGCAATTTACCCACCAGCTAATGACAGGTAACATTAAAATACCTGGTTGAATCTGTTGAATAGATGATGATGATGATAGGGCTGTATGTCATATCTCCAAATTTCAAGTTAAATTTATCTTAACTGCTCTTAATAATTGTGCCCTTTCATCTTTACTCATTTAAGGATCTAACACTTGGCTGTTGGTTGGTTCTCCAGGTTTCTTTCCCTGCTGCTCTGCCACTCAATCTTTCTTTCTACCTTTTTTTTTTTCCAAATACAAAAAATGTCAAGAATTAAGTTGCTAAAATAGGTAGAATTTTCCTCTAGGGTTTCTGCTGTTGTACGAGTTATGTAGAGGGTTCTGTCCTTGAAATAATTGGTTATTAATACCTGAAGTACCTTGCTTTCCCATTTAACAATTCAAGTTTCAGTGAAAATGTCCAGTCACACAGGCTGAAAAATCTCAGAAAAGATCATCTGCTTCCATCCCAGAGCTGTTGCTGAAATTCTTCACTTATAATCTACACCTAATACATTAATTTTCTAGAAAGTGAGGGTTAGTGCTATGGCAGAAGTGAATGTAAAAGGCCCAGAACAGGATTTGTGGGATATCGTATTTTGGTTTTTTTACTTTTTCAAGAAGCTACCAGCTGTGTTGCAAAGGGCAGTTGCCTGGCTCCTTGTGTGTTGGCTGTGCAGGTCTTTTTGAGTGGCTCTGCACGTGCAGGAGCTAAAGAAAACCTCTGGTCTGTTGCCACGTTGATGCACTTCGTTTTGGTGGTGAGGATGTCCCACTTTCGTGTTACAAGAGACATAAACTGATGGGCCCCTGTATTATTATTGAACATCCTTAACAAAACAGAGCCTAGAGAAACAAGAATGCAGAACTCTTGAGTGCCCAGGTTGTGTGCCTGGCAGCTGAAAGACCAACCCTAAGTTGTCAGGCTCATCTGCTTTTTAACGGGAGGGCACATGCAGCCTGTCCCAGGAGGGCACATGCAGTCTCCAACAGGAGGGCACATGCAGCCTGTCCCAGGAGGGCACATGCAGCCTGTCCCAGGAGGGCACATGCAGCCTGCCCACATGTTGTTACAGTGGCGTGTGTGCAGGGACTGTGTGTTTTTGTGTGTCTGCTGCTCCGGGGTCACGGGGCGCACATGCCAGTTCAGTGTGTTCACAAAGCTGCTCTTGGACAGGAATGGGTGCTGCTGCCTTTTCCAAAACTGTGCAGGCAAAGCAGATATTATCAGGGCTGGCCCTGGGGCATAAAATAGAAAGATCAAAGGACGTGGCAGCAGCACACAGAGGCTCTTCAAAGCCTGAGTAAGGGAGGATTGATAGAGAAAAGGAGAATGCTCTTGCTGATGTAATCACAGCCTGTGAGACAGGTTGGTTTTTTTTTTTTCCTTTTTCTTAATTTAAACAAAGGCACAAAGACAGTCCTTGTTTGTTTAGAGAGGTGAAGCGTGTGCCACAGAGATAGAGCAGGGATACCTGAATATATAGAAGGCTTTCATGAATAGTGTGGAGCTCAAGCATTTTGAAGTGACTAAAAAGTTGCAATTTTTCATATTTTACTTTGCTCAACTTCTGCATGTGGTATTCTCTCACTTGTAGTGTCCATGTGGGATAAAGTAGGAAAATGGCAAATGCCTTCCCTATTAAAATGGAAACTATTTTGTTTTCTCTCGATAATGCCAGTTAAAAATTCCTGGGATTTGTATGAAAGAAGTTGAGCACAGGCAAGGTGAAGTTTGAGGGGAAGTCATAAACTGGATCTGTTGTCAAGAAGCTCAGGCTTGTTCAGGCACAAGCTGTGAGGAAAGAAGCAGTTTTCTCCTCCTTTGTCTGTGTGGAAAGAGGGAAGGAGAGGTGTGACTTTTCTGGAACAGATGTGCAGGGATGGAAGGAGTTTCCAATCTTCTTTTTTACAAACCTTACTTCTCTTTATATGCTGCAGCTGCAGAAGTATGTTTCTGAACCTTCATTTTTATTATTAAGGTAAGGGGCAGAAAATAGGTTTTCAAAGGGAACCTTGTGAAATTGTGAGACAGAGCATGGTAGTGCCACTTTTCCACCCAAAGGTGTATCTCTTTGGTGTATGGCAAATGACCTGAGCTAGCACAGTCCGTTATCCAAAAAAATACATGACCTTTGTGGGCATGACTCAAAGCCTGAATGAATAAGTATTACCAGAGAAGCAATGCATACCAATTAATGTAGCTGCATTGATCTCGTATATGTTTGGAGTTCAAGCAGGACAAGCTCTTCAGCTTAGATGGTGAGCAAAGTGTGCAGGCATTTGCTCTTGGTATAGACTGGAGGTCCAAGGGAGGGAGAACTGAGAGGAAGAGCCCATCCCTCCATAAGTCTCTGGGAAGCTGTTAACTCCCAAACTGAAAACCAACTTCCCTATTTTGCATTGTTTCACTTACTGATTGCTTTAGAAGAAAGATCCAATGGGATTATCTCTGTCCCAAAATGTGTTCCACAATGCCAGAAATCACAGTGGTTATTCTGCTGGCAAAATCTACAAATTTACTTCCCCCCCCAGCCATGAGACCATTTGCAGTGCAGTTCAGATTGGTACACAAAATTGTGGTGCTCTGAAGTCTGAACATCTATCGTGAGGGAAAGGTGACTGCCTCTATTGTTAACTTTAATACTTCATTCTGGGGTCAAAGCTACATTTTTAGTCTGCTGAATGAGTTTATTACCTTAGTAAGAGGTCCCTACTCAGAAAGAGATTCATCCTCTTTATTGTGGAGTTGTGTTGTCTCCTGTGGAAATGTCTCAATTTTGCTGGTCAGCATCAAAACCTTTTCTCTTCACCCCCCTGAATCTCTCTTCTGCCATGCTGCTTCTGCAGATGTGTCTGATTTGATACTTGACACTAGTAGAAAGAGCTTCAATACACTTAAAATACTCTGATTTTGGTTTTTACTTGCCAAACCTTCAGGCACCAGGAAATTTGCACATCTTACAGAGCTCTGAGATGGGCTCTGACATGTATTTTTGTTAGTGCTGCAGGCGTTTTCCCCTCATGATACAGAGAGGCTGGAGAAAAATTCTGGGATGGGAAACCTAGCAATCACCATGGCTTTCTGCTTTAAAATATATCCTTTTTGGAAATCCCACCTAGATATGTGAAGTATAGACTGTTCCAGTCTGTTGTAGTAGACAGCAGTTAATAAAGCAGAGGTTTCTCTACCTACAGAATAGGAAAAATTGGTGGGTTCTGCCATCAGTGTGGTATCCCCATGCTTCGCTTCCAGTGAGCAACAGAAAGAAAAAAAGAGTTTTAACTGATTTCCTCTATGCTCTGCTGAGTTTTTGCAGCCACTGCTGCCAGTGGTGTCTGTGGCCTTTTGATTCATGCAACCAAGTGAATTAACAGAACTACCATGCCAAGTTAACCAAGAAGTTCCTCTGCTCCTGTGACTCTCTCTGGCAGAAGCCAATAGCAGATAGTTGTGAAGGAATGCAAGCACATGGTGAGAATTCTGCAGTACATCCTTCCAGGCTCTACCAGCTTGTGGCTGAGGTCTTCCTCTAAGCATCAACTACAACACAGGAGCCCTTGTTGGCTCTTTCTTTCACATTTTTTCTAGTCTGTTACTTCACATGTAACTTTCTTGTCTACATTTGAGAGAGCAGGGAAGATCTGTTCTGGTTTTGAGGGTTGTTGCACACTGTGACATTGTACTTATCCTTATGTTTGAATAGCAGTGGAGTCTGTTGGTGTGTGTAGTCCAGGAGGTGCAGAACAGCAGTTTCATTGGCATGTCTGACACTTACCTACCTAAATTGCTCACTGACAGGATTGGAGGGAAGACAACTGAATCCTCAGAATTTTTCTCATTCTCTTACTGTCCAGTGTAAATTCTGTAGTTTTTTTGAGCTGCAGGGGAAAAAACGTTGCCAGGAAGTAATTGTTCTTTCTGTCTCTTCCTAATTCTGTGCAGCAGCTGCCTCATCTTTAGCTGCTATTAATGTTCAGAGCTCTCTGAACAAAGGAGTGTCAGGCTGATGTAACTTTTTCCTCTGTCAGACATTCCCTCTGAAGCCATCTTTTGTCTCTATGGCTGTAGCCATTCATATACTGATGAATGAACAGGAAGCTGATGATAGTGAGCAGATGAGTCTGATCATGAACAGGTTTTACTCAGACTCCAGCTTGAGCAAGTATAGATAGGAACAGAGCTGTACCACTGTCAACTACAGTGTCTGATTTGTTAATTCAGGTTTTCTTTTGTTTAAGAAACTGGAAAAGATTATTAATCCGAGAGAAAATGTGCTAACTTTTTTTCCGGAACAACAGTATTACAGATACAAGTCCAAGAATTCTGTCTGTCACCTCGTCATGCAAAGAGAAGTCTACTTGGATGGCAGCACTTTTATTTTTATTTTTGGGATTGTGATTTTTGTCATGTTTGATTAGAGGTGATGGTCTCTTATTTGTTGTCCTGTTTGTGGCAAACCAGGTTCAAACCTAAAGGTTCTGGGGAAGATGAGCACCTTGGGTAACAGTGATTGGTGGAGAGAGAGGGAGGATTTCTTCCCCTCAGCTCTTCCTCCACACAGGTTTTAAAGCAGCTACTGTAGGCTGATGACAAAAAGTGTTCTTAAAGCCTAACATGAGCAGCAGTAGATATGGCCTTTTTCTTCTGAACTGAGAGGGGATAGCAAGAGGAGCTTATCAGCTGAAGTACCAGCAAACATGTATCCTAAGTAGTTTATGAAGATAGCTACTGAAAGGTGATATGATCTTGCATAGAAAACTTTAGTTAATCTGGGTGAATGTATTAAATCAGCCAATATATTACTAAAATAACATATTACTATGATGATTTGAAGCACACTGGGGGAAAAAAAAAGATGCTATCTTTTGATATTAGGTACTAGAAGTAAGCAAAATATAATAGAGGATTTTTGAGCCAGATTGTCTGTCTGAAGACTGATGGTAAATACTTTGGTGTACTGATAGCTACCTGACAGAGGCTGTTCACTGTTTGACAGTCACCAAAGCATCCTAACCACGACTTTTCGAACACAGATGTTTTTCTCATGTGACATTTGGTGCTTGTAATATATATTAGCCTTCTGTAGACATATAACCTGTGCTCTAAATGCCTGATGGAATGAAGGGACTCTTAACGTGTAGTTTTTAAAAAATGAGCACCAATAGTTATTTAAATATTACAGGCAAAATTAGCAGTTCCCTAGCAGTGGAGGACAAAGATGTTCTTATGAGTGTGGTTGTTCTTTTCACAATGCCTAGCCTTTTCTGTTTATTGTTGTGATTGGGCACAGATTCCATTGACTTTGTTTTTATTTTTGCATCTGTCACATTTTCTGCAGACCTTTCTCTGTGTTTATATCTGACTGAATGTGCCTTGTAAGGACCTTGGTTAAAGGGATTCTCCCCGAGTCACAGCTGTATATACAGCAGGTTATATGTATCACTGCTGATCTTGGGAAGGATCTTGGTTAATTGTAATACAAGCTGGAGGCATGCACCATGAAGAGCAAAGAGGGACCATAAAAGGCTTCTCAAAGTTGTGGCTAAGATCTCTTTTCCTTCTTAAGAATAAAGTGTGTTCTGAAAACCTTATTCCGGTGGAAGTAGCTAAAAATTTCATGAGAGTATTGCAATTACTAGGAAGGGACCAGAGAGCAAAGCAGAAGACTTTGTGAGCACCGTTTGGCTCCAAGAGCTTGAATGCTGTGTGCAGTCAAGTCAGTGCATTGTAAAATTGGAAGGGGAGACCAGAAAAAGGAACAGGTAGATCAAAAGCTGTGGATTGTCCGTGTCATCAAACAGAGTGACACTGAAAAAGACTGAATTTTATCAGCTTGGAAAAGAGGCCACTGACAAGAGACCGAATAAAGTCTGATGTAGAGAGAGTGATTAAGGAACAATTATTGGCTACTCCCGGCAATACAAGGATTATCAGAGTGTTCTCAGTGAAATTCTCATAACAGCTTTACAGTCAGGAAAAAAATGTACATACTAAAAATAGTAAGTTGTGTTTCTTGCTGTAGGGTGGTGTAAAAGCCATAAGTATGTGTGTCATCCTAAAGGAATTCGGTAAAAAACATGAAACATAGATACATTGCTTAGTATTAAACACAATATTTTTGGTGAAGTCTCATCTCTGGAAGTTTTTTAATCACTGATAGCCATAATTAAGAGGCTATCTAAAGAATTGTATCTAAAGACTAATCATTCCATATCTGTTTGGCTTCTCCTCCAGATTTCTGCAGTTGGCCGCTGTTGGGGATGGGATACTGTGCTGATTGGATTTTTGATCACACCCTGCATGGCTGTTTTTATGACTTGCCCAACATTTCATAGGAATTCTGTGGCAGAGGAAGCAATCCAGTCTCTTGGGAAGCATTCAGCTGCTTTAACCACTGTGCTATATTTTCTTTTCTCATAGTATCTTACCTCATTCACTGCACTGTCCAAATATTCTAACATGTGAGGGAAATGTCCTGCAGACAGCACTCATTCACCTCACTCTGCTGTGTTCTTGGAGTACAGTTTGCACCATTAATTTCCCAGTCAGTGAGGCATACTTCAGTGGTGAGGTGTGCCAGAAGGAGATACCCAAGCCAATAGGCTTTACTGGACTTATTAGCATGGGCTGCATGCCAGAGCTACAGGAGTTGGGTTAAAAAAAGAAAAGGGAAAAAAGAGGACTGGGGTAGAAGAGAAGTAGTGAAGGGCTAATCTGGAAGAGAAGAGAGATGAGGCAATAGATTAGTGGCCACAGGAAAGAGGAATCATACAGAAAGAGATGGTGTACGAAGGAGGGAGAACTGTTGTTATATCCTGAAATACAGCACAAGTGTTGAAAATTGACACTGAATTGGGCAAATAATTTGAATTATTTTTATTATGGTAAATTTTAAATTTTAGGATTTTTTTTGGCCATACATAGGATGCTGTATGTACAATAATATGGTGTCAGAAAAAGCTGAGGAAAACGGTTTTGATTTACAGTTCTGTAAAACAGTTCCATTTTGTAGTTCTTCATTCAAAGTGGAGTTTATTTTGCTCTTAGATCACAGAATTAACCTCTTCGTAATGAAAGGAGGGTGCATCAGGTCTCCAAAGTTCCAGAAAGTTCCACTATTGTTAGTTTGACTTTAAATAAGGTAAATTGGATCCTTCAGGCACCAAGTGCTAAGTTCCTGCAAATGCCTTTGATAAATGGAAAAGAGCAAAGCCCTGATAACTACTTGAGTGCAGAACAGTTCTGCATTCTGGTTCAAGATGTCAAAGCCCAGGCTGTGAGCAGTGAGGGAAACTGGCCATCAGTCAGCCTTTGCTGCTGACCAAGTGTTTGGAATGGTGCAGTGGACTGAGTTATGGAGCCCACGTTACATCTAAGTTGGTTTTTTGCTGTGCAAAATAAAACAAATTAAGGCTGAAAGAGGGAGGAAGAATTTCGTGGTGTGTGAAATGGGAATATTTGCAGTGACTACTTCAGCAACGTGCTACTTAGAATTAAGCACAGCTTTTTATTTTCAAGTCATTCTCTCTACTACAGAGCATTCTTCAGTGGTGACTCAGGGTAGAGCTAATCTCACTCAAAATGGTTGCCAGTTGCCACTTGGAACAATAGGACTGAAGCCATAGGCTGCCATCAGGTGGCAGTTTTTAAGAAGGGCATTTTTTTCCCCAGTGGATTTGAGTATTTCTGTCTGGTAACATGGAAGGTTGCAATATGCACTGAATTCTTTTAAAAGGAGATTTTTGAAACAGTGCATTGCTCATTCCTTTACCTGAAATGGAGAGCCCAGTGCACCAGCTATTTTCTTTTATGGAAAAAAGCAAGCGTTAAACTTAATCTATTTTCAGGAGCAACTCTTTGCATCTGATTTATATGCCGTAATACTGGCCTGTACTTTTTTTTTAAGGTACTCAATTCCTCTCTGGGCAGAGGCATCTTTTCCCTGTGGTGTGAATGAGGAAGTTAAGCAGGGAGGAAGAAAGGACTGATTTCCATACAGTTGTAAAGGGACATGACTTTGCTAGGGCAGAACTCCTGCCACCTTCATCGTTCGTTCAGGTGGGATCTGGTGAGTGAGCTGCTCTGTTCTCCACTGGACATAGTGCAGCAAGGTGACACAGATCTGCCTGTTTGCTGCTGGGTGCACCTGGGCTCAGGAGCCATCAGGTGAGGTGTCTGGACCCGTCAGGATGGCCACTGTTTCTCCTTTAGAGGAGTGTAGCTTGCACCAGTGGCTCCGAAGTGGAGTGGAGTGAGAGAATCCTGGACCTGGGGGCTGAGGGGTGTCAGAGGAAACAGGGGAATGCATCCAATTTGTGCTGTGAGACAAGCTGAGGTATGATGAGAAAGTCATCTCACCTTCCAGTAAAGGAGATCACGTTCTGTTGTCAAATGAAAGGAAGGTCAAATGATATCTCTCAGAAAGGCCACTGTGTTGTGTGGGGCAGGTGAAGGCCAGTTCTGCTGCATGTGCACAAACTCCTTAATCTCTACTCTGCTCTCAGAGATAAAAAACCCTGAACAAATGTCTGATATGTAGAGCTTCCAACTTGTCCTTGGGTTCACTGTCTTAAAACCCTCTGGTGGTGATGCAGACACTTAGGTACTGAATTTAAGTCTGTGGACAACAGGCTTTCTTTTTCTAATCAACTTCATCACATGACTTTGAAAGACTCAAAATCAATGTTGTGTTTTAGGCTGTTTAATGTGCCTTGCCATAGTAGTGGAGGGCATCAGTATTTTCATCATACTCAAAAACTTTTCAGGAACATCTTCTGCAGAGCAGGCTGAAGGAACTACTGTTGGCCAGAGATTGTCTGGTTTCTAGAATGTTGGAAGAGTCTGTATGTAAATTAGTTCACATGCTAACCTAGGAAATAGGGTACATCTTTAGGCTATGAACTATTATGTTTCAGCCTTGAAAAACATTTTTTCATGCTGCCTAAAGGAATGCAGGTCTAATAGTGAGTGCATCACTGATGTCTCTTGCTTCCCTGGTGGAACTTCCAGACTGACTTTCAGTCAAGGTAGTGATCAAGAACTATTTAAATATTAAAACCTTTCTTCCAGTCAACGTTTGTATTGCAACCTACAGGATTTGTTGAGACCATGTAACTCTGTGCCATTTGAATTTTCACTCAAGCTACCACTGCGTGCTGACAGCAACTGAAACGTCATGCTCCAAAACACATGCTCAAAAAGTGTGTCTGTTCATCCTTAGCAAATGCCAGCTGCTTCCTTTCTTTGTGTGTTTTGGGGAAGATTCTAGGCATGAGGTGGGAGGTAAATATAATGAAATTATTTCTGTCCTGCCATTACTTGATAATTCAGCAACTGTATTTTTAAGTTCTGTCAGCTAATTAAGCCACTTAATACAGAATAACAAAGTACTGATTTTGTCAGGGAAGGATGACAGTTTTCTAAAACAGAGCAGCCCCTAGCTTCTAAGAATTACAGAAGTTAAAATTTTAATTTCTAATTATTTCTTAAATTTTTATTTTCTTTATTAATAATAGAGCAATTTTGATTCGTCTTTGTGTTCAGATTTTACTTAATCTTTTAGATTTCACTGCCTGCATTTGCAGCTTCCTTTCCTATATTTGAGGACTAGGAGTTTAATTTTTACATTCAGTCATCATGTTCTCATTTAATACAAATGCCTCAAACAGTTATGAGAATTCTAAGAACCAGAATCTGGGGTTGTTCTTATGTTGGCTTCTGATTTTTATGCAAATGTTTCAAGTAGCCAGGAGTCAGTATTATTATCTCACAATTTCTCCAAGAAAAATAATACATACTTTGTTGGGTAATGTTTGCAGGCATTGTTTATTGTGGGACAGTCTCCCAGGCTCCAAATGTATTTATGTTTTCTGTGAGAAGTAATGAAACTACAGCTGGCTGTGCATTATCTGCTGTATCTTTTCCATCGCTGTTCTATGTGTAGTCACTGAGACAAACTTTTAATTTTGAACTGAGCAGAAAGTTGCTCCTTATTGCTGCCTTCTGCCTGCTGCATCCACGGTGTATCTTGGTGAGTTTAAACAGCAGTTCAAGTCCCTGAAGTGCAAAAAGGAGTGAAGGATTAAAACGTTCTAACCCTTCTGTCTTGTGCTTTGCCCGACGCCAAGTGCAAAGCTGCCCAGTTTGTGTTGCCAGCTCCAGCTCTATCCTCCATCTCTGAATTTCACTGCAGCCCCAGGGGAAGCTGCACCTCCGTGGCTCTCCCACAGCTGCTGGACTTTGATGAGGACATGCCTGCGCTCTTTCCACTGGCCTCCCCTGGCAACCAGCCCTTTGAAGATGACCTCTTGCTGTTTGCCTGTTGTCTCTCTTGTGTTGGATTATAGATGAGAGGTTGGCATGAGGGGAGGGGGATGGGATGCAGTGTTGTGCATTTTAAGCCTCATTTCTTTCTGCATTCTCACCTTTTTTTCCACTTTGTGGCTTTTACCTCTCTATATAGATAAAATGTTGTCTTGCATATGGAAAATGGTTTCTAGCAGAAATACAGAGTTTTTGCTTTGCATTTGTATATAGGACAAAGGAAGTTTGATTAGTTTTGTGGTGAGGACTTTGCATTCTTCTGTAACAATTTACTCACATTAGTTCCCTTCCCCCATCCTTCTTTTTAAGGACAATATTGTTCTTAGTTATAGGGCAGCCTTTCTCTGTGTGCATGTTCTCTGTTCCTCTTCCCTCCCTCTGGCCCCAGTGAACACATCTTCTTGGAGGCAACACAAAATAATCACCTTCTAAATGAAAGCTATGGTGTGAAATGGAAAGGGATTCACTAGAGCTCCATGGCTGGGTCACATTTTGTACAGACACTGACTATTTCTAGAAATCCAAACAACAAGCTTTGCTAAATTCTGAGAATTCCTTCATGAGAGTGTTACAGGGACAGTAGCTGTAGGGTAAGTACAGTATTATAGGGGATCAAGCAAAGCATAGGAATACATATCCAATTTTCACTACAGTGAAAGGCGGTGAACAGGTGAGGTGTTCTAGGACAGAGCATTGTAACTAACAGTGTTTACACACTTTTACTAATTTTATCACCTCCTGTCTCAGTTTTTCTCAGTGGTGAAATCACTTCAATCTTCATCAAAGTCTGGCGTGGATAGCAGAATTGTAGTTGATATTGCTGTTGCATATTGATGAATAAAGTCAGGAGGAATACATGTTTGAGGGTATTTTATGGCAAACATGAAGAAAATAATTTGGATGTACCTATGGATCCAGCTGGAATGCCTCAGTGCAGCATACCACCTAAAATTAGAAGAACAGGATGTGGGAGGTATCTGTGATCTCTGCGTGTAACTAGTTCATCCTTATCTGTAATACTGCTTTTTAATTGGATCTTCTAGTAATATCTTCTCTTTCAAACCCAAAGGATGCCTCAGAAATAATTTGTGGTATTTTTAACTCCTTTTTCTCTCCTTCCCTACCCTTTTCTGTTTGTCTAGCAAAGTTCCCCAGAAATCTGAATGCAGACAAACCAGCTCTGCTTGTTAGCGGCTTACTACAAAATACACAAAATATCTTCTCTTGCCAGAGGTCCTGGAGGACTCTGGAAAAGCAAGTCAGCTCCTAAACTCCATGTCATATCAAGAACTTTCTGGAAAGCCAGGGTCTAGACTAGTTAATGTGGCAGAAAAATGAACTGTAGTGAATTTGGAAGTCAGTTACAAATCAGTCTACACATTTAAAGAACAGTCACTACTGGTGTGGAGTCTTACAATACTGTGAAATTTTGGGTCAGCAGGAGAGCTGTCAATCTGCTTGCTAAACTTCCTTGCTAAAATACAGTCTGCAAATGAGTAGCTCGGTGTCTTTTCAGAGCTGTGTGCTTTTGTAAAATACAATACTACCTTCTCTGCTGCATGCACATGTGTGTGTTGTCTTTTAATTCTCTCCTAACACCCATGGAATTTTCATCCCAGCCACATTTTTTAAGTGTGCATCGTGTGTACTTTTGGCAAGAGAATGCAAATAGAAATTTCTTTTAGGGTTCCTTATGAACAGCTTCAATCAACCAGTTGTTTGGTTGTTTTAGTTTTTTCTGTTTAATAGTTACTCTTGTTCTTTCTGGGCTCCAAACTTTCCCTGGAGTTTAACAAATAGACCGCATTATGTTGCACAATGTTTGTCAGGGTGTCTTCATACTTCCTACTCCATTTCCTGCTAGAAAATCTAGTTGCAAAGTATTGGTAACTCCATATCAGGCCTTTAACTTAAACCAAGCAGATTATGTGACACTGACTGGATACTTTCAGTTATAAGCACCTGCTTGAGTGCTATGGGAAAAATGTAGTTTTTATTGAGATGTAAGATAATTCTGTTTTTCCCAGTCAGTTATGATTTTGTCTAACGTTTTGGCCATTAGTGCATTTGGGGGGGTTGTCTTGTTCTTTATAGGGCCAGAACTCTGTTTTACGATATAGCTACTGGCCTTCTTCTGCCAGAAGTAATCTATGAAGGTATCATTATACTCCTAGATTTTCTCTCTAGTTTCCCCTGTCCTCAGTGGCATTGTGCCTGCATCTTTTGCCAGCATCTTTCCACAAATTTAAAGAGGGGGGAAAAAATCCCTACAGTTTTAAATACAACTTTGTTCCTCTTTGCTCTGTCAGTACTGTGGTAGGACAACTCAATGTAATCAAAGCACTTAAATTCTTAAGAGAAGAAATCTTCCTTCAAGTTGTCTAGAATGTGTACATCTCTGTACATGGAGTTTTGGTTTTGAGATGCTTTGAAGGAAGGAGAGGCCAGCTTTCTATTTGCATGGACCAGGAGCTTCCCTTGCAAAGTGTTTGGAATAATTAGAGTCCCTCTGCTTTGTTGCAGTAGATTGCTCAGCTGCATAGCTTGGGCAGTACACTAAATCACTGCCTGTGCAGTAAATCTGGTGCAGATGTGCTGAATTTAGACTTGTACACATCTGTTACTGTGCGTGTGCTGGGGGTATCTCTAGCATCTCTCTGACCTGGAGGATGCCTGGGAGGTTTGTCTTTCAGCTGGCAGTTTTCTTCCTCTCCTGAGGGATTTGCAGCTGGACCGCAGTGCAGGTGAATTGAGTTTGCTGATGAACTAGATCAGTGTCAAGATCTGGTTTCCTAGTTAACAAAATCTACTCTGGCTGCTCTTCAAAATCTACCACTCCTTTTCACAGGATCTGCTGGACTGTGTGTAGTACTGGCCTGTCTGCACCGTAGAGTTTGATTGGCCTTCTCTGCATGGTGGATGTGTTCAGCTGAGTATCTCTGGTTTTACATTTAATTACAGCACAGACTGGATTTCTCATCATCTGTTTTGGCATACTTCCTGGAGTAAGTGGACTGTGAGAGGATTTCAGGAATGCCTGATGCTCTTGCTACAGAGAAAGTTTAGTGGAAACCACTTGTGGGTTCAACACTAACCGCCGGCCTGGACCGCACGGTCACAACTGATAGCCAAGAAAAGCGCGCTGCTGAAATGCTCAGGTCCTGTAATGTTACATTTTGTGGCAGTTTGGTTTTTGGCAGGATGTACTTCTTTAAAACAGAACAAATATGCCTGAAAGAGAAAAGAAACTGTGTTTTAATGCGAGTTTTCTACTTGTGATGGGGAACAAGTGTTCCTCTCTGCATGGCAAAGCTGCACAGTCTAGAGCAGCACAGGGTGAGGGGGAAATGCTTCCAGCTTTCACCTTCTTTCACCTTCTTTCACCTTCCAGCTTTTTTGAGGCTGCTATGTTCCAGCTGCAGCCAGCATAAAAACCCTCATGTTTTATCAGGCTGCAGAAACAATAGCAATACCTAGCTTATTTTTTAAAAAAAGCCACTACTCTTTTGTTCTTGAAAGATTGTTGTTTTTTTTTCCTCCCCTCATTTGTGCAGTTTTGGATTGCTCCTCTATTATTGGCACATTCTACTGATGCCTTGTTCTCAAACAGCATGATACAGTGCAGTTAAAGCCTGAGCCTTTTCTTTCTGGTGAGGTCTTAGTCATGCTGGGTTGGAATATTGCAGTCAAGAACCTTAAATCCCTTTTTGGCAACAGGTTGTTCTGCCGGTACAGAGGAGTAAATGGAGATAGAAAATTAAGTTCTTCATTCCGCTGTATTTGTAGATAGTAGGAAAAAATAGCCTTGGGATGATGTAGTTGTATTAGTAGCTGCATTATGTTGAAGATCAAAATCACAGCAGTGGTAACAATCAGTGGCAAATGTCAATCAGCTGAGTTGACTCAAGTCTGTCTTGTAGAATGAGTACGAAGTAATTTTTTTAATTCTTAAGTAGTTTATATTTTAATAGGGAAGGAGGTAAAAATACAGAGGAAATGCAAAAAATGAATGTTGTTAGCATCAACTTGACTGTTTTCCAGCCTTCTTGGTCTCATATTGATTATTTTAATAATCAAGGACTGAAAAGTCCTTGATTTAGAGTAAGCACTGCTGAGCAACAACTAAAGCATCATTGTGTTATCAGCATCATTCTCATACTAAATACAAACCACAGCACTGTAGCAGCTACTTTAGAAAACCAGGACACTAGCCCATATCTTAGGAGTTTGTCAGCAAGGATGTTGAAGGAGACCAATGTCAAATGCTTCACTGAAGTCTTCATCCACAGCTCTCCCCTCATCTATGGAGCAAGTTGCTTCATCAGAAAAGATACTGAGGTTGGTCAAGCATGATTTATACTTAGTAAATCCAAACTGGCATTTTCAGTTGCCATCTTGCTCTTCATGTACCTGTAAATAGCTTCATAAGGACCTGTTCCATAATTTTCTCAGGTACTGAAGAGAGGCTCACTGCACTGAGGTTTCCCAGATCTGTCCTCTTGGATTTTTGCAGGTATTTGCAGTGTAGTATTTGCCCTTTTTCCGTCGCCAGGGGCCTTCCCCCTATGTCTATGACCTGTGAAAGATAATAGGGCCTGGCTTTGCAATTATGACAGCCAGCTCTCATAGGACACCTGGAGGCATCCTCTCAGATTCCTTAGATGTCTGTATGTCTGGTTTGCTTGGATGATCCCTAACTCGACCCTCCTTTACTATCAGCTGTTTGTTGCTTGGCTTTGTTACTGCTTTGTGCCAACCCCATCCAATAGCAGACATATATTGTTTGCAATTCTTCTTGCTATTAATATACTTATTAGTCTTGACATCTGTTGCCAGTTTGAGCTCCAGTTGAACTTAATGCTTTTCTAATTAAGTCTCTGCATTTCCAAGAAATATTTCTGTATGCATCTGTGGGAGTGTGCCCCTTTTTCCATCTCTCTATTCCATCCAACTTCTGTTGAGTCTAGCACCAAAAAACTGAATTGTCTCTGAATCAGACACACTGCATCCTCTAGTACTTTTTAGTGAATGAAGAAGTTGTTGTTTTTTCAAAATCTGTTTGGTGACTTACTTTTATTGCATTTTGAAAAATAACATGTCAGCTCAGTCTTGAGTTCAGTAAGGCTGGTTTGACAGGAGAGATGCTTACTACAGAAATCCCAGCAGAAGTGTAATAATGTTTTTTCTGCTTCCTGTAAAACACTTATGTTGTTTGGTTGCCTTATTTCACTTGATCCTTGATATACTCCAGACTTTGGATCCTTCCTTTAGAAGAAGCTTCCCTGGGGCATGAAGTTGGAGGAAGGAAATCTGGAGCTTGGAAGTGGTGGCAGGACACCGAGGGGCTGGGTAACTAAAAGTACCTGAAGTCTACACTGTTACCTGGCTCTGCTTCCATACACCTGGGGGAAGCCAAAAAGGGAGCTCTCTTCCCTTCAGTTACCAGAGGCTGCTTCAATATACACCTGGTTTAGGGGAAAGCTTTGAGAAGAAACTGCATTTCCCTGATGATAGACTTCACATTCAGGTTGACTTATTTTTTATGTTTTCTTTTGAGCACTGCAAAACCTCATAAATTTTATTTCAAAAGCCTGTCTGGTGAAGGAATGTGAATTCATGTGGAGGGAGATGAATCCATGCCAAGTGCATTCTGTGTGGGAAAGCTATATGGTGTGTCTGTTGTTTCAGGCTCTACAGCAATAAAGAGTTCAAGTCTTCACTAGAAGACTGAATAGTTCTGCTCCATTTTAGAGACATGTGCAGCATAGTGTTTTGAATTTGCTTTTTTCTGTGATTGTTTGAAATTACTGATAATTTTCCACCTCACAGAAAATTATTAGTTTGTCCATGATCTCTTTTGTTTAAAGTGAAATGTGACTGTGATCTGTAAAACACCCTGGATCCTCCCTGGGCCTGATAGATATTTTCGTCTAGCCTCACCTTTTTGCATCCTGTGATCTTCTGTGATTCTCTGATTAATTCACTTTTGTCATGACAAGAAACCATGAGAACAGGACAAGCACTTGCACAGCATGAGTCCTGTTGTAAGCACCATCAGCCCCAGTGGATGGTGTTTTGCTGTGTCTGGGCACCTGATCAGTGGAAATAACACCAGTCTCTTAAGTTTAAATTCACTAACTCATGTTGCACTTTTTAGTTGATATCACTGTTTCAGAAAATTACAGTATATTCTGTCTGTCATGATCTCAAGAGATGACTACAGTGTCATCCAAGATGATGCCTGTGGTGTCCAAGAAGACTCTACCAACTACTTGTGGCTTGGAGTGGTGGAGTGCTTTTGTGGACTGAAAGTTTTCTGTCGATGAAGCCCATGTCTTACTGGCCCCGGTGCTGACTGGTTTTTTTTCTATGTCTTAAATAAATGTTTTTTTAGAATTGTGCTGCTGGGTTGACACTTCCGATATGCACCTTGAATAGTTTTTAATATGACAACGCAGTCAAAAACCTGCCATATGACTTCTCATCCTCTCTTTTACTGTCTTTTATGGGACATGGGTAGGTCCCCAGAGCCCTTCTGTGTTATTTTGTGGTCTTAGGTGGTCTAGAATTTGTACTCACTTTGCCATTACAAAAGTGTTTTTCACTCTTCTGGCTCTTGGCATAGATCTGTGAGCCTTTTTTAAATCTCTCTTTTGTTACTTTTGTCCCTTCTTTTTCTGCCTGATGAATTTTCACTTCTGTGAGTAACTCAATTCTGTAAGCTTGGAGGGATGGTGGCTGCCCAGAGGATGGGATGTGGCTGCTCAGGGTTATGTGAGTCCCTCACCCAGTCCCTGCCCCTGCAATAGTGTCATTTCTGGTCACTGTTGCAAACCCATGAGATTTTGTTATACCTGGGTTATCCAAATCTATTTGTCAAATACATAGCCAAACAAAGGGGGAAGTATTTCAGTTTCGTATTTCAAAATGTGCTGGTATGTCAGAGGCAAGAGAAAACCTTAGAAGAATAGAGATGCTTACCAGGGTGGGATTAACTTTAGTTTAGACAGGGAATATCAAGTCTGGTTCTGCCAGCATGTACTGCAGAATTTTATAGCACAGACTCCTTCGTGGCCATGAGGAAATCATACTTCAGTGTTTTGGAAAATGATGCCTTGGTACCCTGGCCTTTTTTTCTTGAACTAATAAAACTATAAGGTGTGAAGCTGAGTCGGGGGAGGTTTAGGCTGGATATCAGGAAAAGGTTTTTTTTATCCCAGAGGGTGGTTGAGCACTGGAAAAGGCTCCCCAGGGAAGTGGTCACAGCACCAAGCCTGACAGAGTTCAAGTGTTTGGACAGCAGTCTCAGGCCCATGGTGGGATTCTTGGGTCTGTCCTGTGTAGGGCCAGGAGTTGGACTCAGTGATCTTGATGGGTTCCTTCCAACTCAGCATGTTCTATGATTCTGTATGTTTGCTTCTCTGCACATTAATTCTCTGCCACAGAAAGTATGAAGGAGAGTTACCAACTGAAGTTCCAGACTGATGCAGAGAGTTACTGAGGGCCTTCTGACATATATGTATATGTTTACCTGGCTTCACAGAGGAAGGTTTATTCGTTGCAGGCTGAATTACCAATAGAAATCCACCCCAGATTCTGTTGGTGCACACTGCGTGTGAGTAGGTGCCCTTCGTGGTGTGCTCACTGTGAAGGAGAAGTGAAAGGGGAACAGGCATCTAGGAGACTTAGTAAGTCTGAGAGATCCTTTGTTTTTCAGAAAGAAAAAAATCATGCCAACCTCAAATATGGGGTCTGTATCCAAAATGAATGAAAAATACCTATGCCTTGTATCTCTTCCCTTGTTATTTGTCAGAAGATAAAACACCTGATTAGTTACAGAGGATTAAGCACAGAGGGAGACGCTGGCAGTTTGTTTTAGAGGAAGACTAGAATTTAAGAAAAGAATGGGAAGAATAAATAGGTCATTTTAGTGAAGAGGTTCTTGTTTAATTTGTTACTGCTCTCTTAATACTGTGACCAGAGTGCTCATTCTAAACTCTGTGTGCCTTGCTATGTTCCCATAGTGCCATATCACAGGAAACCTTTTTGGGGGAACAGAAGTTGTGCCACTAAAGCTGCACAGCTGCCAGCATGGTAATGTTTCATGGGTAATGTTTCAACTAAGTTTTGCTCAAATGGTGGAGAAAGAACGATGTTTTGTGGCTTGTGAGATTTAAATAATTGAATTTATAACAAAGAATTTAATCAGAGGAAAGTTTTGGGAAGGTAATGTAGAGTCTCAAAGGCATGTTATTGACGTTTTTAAACTGTCCAGGTCTCATTTGCCAGACCTACCTTGTATTAGAACTGGTATCTTGGCAGGAAAGAGGAAGAGTTGGGATCTGTTGGGGTTGGGTTATCTTGTTTCTAGTGGAACTGAAGTTAGGGAATCTGTTTTACAGTACTGATATGCTCTGTTCCTGTGCAATCTACTGGAACTACCTAAGACACACAAATACCAACCTAGTTTTATCCAAGCTAGCACAGGCCTCAAAGCAATATATTGGCATCACCCTGATGTGAGCGGACACAACTGTCCTGCTTCCACACCCAAGCCAGTAAATTTTCTGTGGCATGATATTCACTGTGGATTTAATGGATTGAAGGTTGAAGCTCACTTGCGATCTTAAGATGGTGTGAATGTACCCTTTGTCTTTTTGGTTGGTTTGGTGGGGATATTGTGTGTGGGTTTTGTTGTTATTTTTCTTTTGTTTGTTTTGTTTAGGCTGTTTGGGATCCTTAATTCTAGTGTGAACTGTAAAAAAGAAAACCAAACAAAAACACAACCTTAAGAATGGACTGAAGCTGGCTATCCTGTTAGCCACTGGAGTCTCAATATGGAGTGTGAATGAAATAATGGGATGTGAAGCCAGAGAAAAATTTATGCAGAGAAAAGATTCCTGGGTGGAAATTACATGCTCAGGGTGATGCTCAGTGGTGCCCCAGGAACATGGATCTAACAGTGCTGGTCAGAAAGATTACTATAGGGCTTGGTGTGTTCGTGGAGAAGGAAGTAGTAGATGGAAATTGATGTTGATGTATAAAGAAGAAATGCATATTCCCATGTGAAACAAACACACTAAAGAATTTTTGGAAGTGTTGTAAAAATGCAAAAAATTATGCAAAACCCCAAATTTTTTTTTTTTTTAAGGTGGGGGAAGTGAATGTCTTCCATTGTGATACAACAAAATCCTGGGGAGTTTGTACCCTGCAGATATACTTAGTAAATTCTCTATATTTGCCAGCACAGAGCCTGCAGCACCCTATTAGTTTTACTTACTGCTTACAATGGGTTTTGTATTTGGGTTTGAGGTTTCTCATGTGAAAAATCATTTTGCCGTTGTGTGATGGTTTAATAAATCTCAGTCTTCTCCCTGCTTGGGTCTCTTACGCACTGGTAGGAAACATAAAGTAGACATTCTGTGCCTGGGTTGTTGGACTACAAAATGGGATCCACTTGCTGTGGTCATGTTTGTCCTTGCACAGCAACGGTGGTGGCCAGCATGGCCATGTGGAAGGAGAATTCTTCTGTGACAGCTGCTTGGTTTTGTTTGCTAGCCAGACCACAGCTTTCTTCTAGTAACTAGTTCATAGTACAACCTTGCTATGGTTTGTGAGTAAAAGTGAGTGTTCTAAGTGGGTCCAATTCATGGGTTTGGACAAGAATTTGAAAATTTCTTCCCTCAAGGTGAATACAACTGTGTGAATGGCACGAGTCTTGTACGGAGGGGATGAGTTCCTACTTAATTTTTTTCCCTTTATTAGCAAACTTGCCAGAGATTCCTCTTTTTAGGTTCTTACATCAGGATAGAGTTCAGAACCTTCCTAGAAAATGCAGTTCTTTGGACTAGGTTCAAGAAGCAGGAGCTGTTGGTATTTGGAAAAGGAGTTTCAGAATGCCATACAGTGGTCAGTAAATGCTAAACAGAAATCATCTCTTGCCATGAAAACAATTGTTACTTCTTACATCTCACACTGTTCTTCATTTTACCTGTTCTCTCTTCTGTTTTTTGTATTCCATGTTGAAGCATTGTGCAGCTTTTCAGTTACAGCTCATTTAGTTACACATATTGGTCTTGTTTTACTGAGTTCCAAAATTAATTCTCTGGATTTCAAACTAAGTGCCTGATACCTGCTGCTTGATACACACGCCTCAGGTGATACTAGTCAGTGTTGTCATCTGTATTTTGCCCAAGGCAGCTGTAAACATAATGGTCTCTGAATCCTTCTTAATGTGTGCAGCTTTTCAGAGTCTTATTTCTTGGCTGATCTGGTTAAGTGAGATGAGAGGGTCTTCCTCTAGTTTTTGGACAACATACACCTATGCTGGAAGGGAGAATGTACTGTGTGCACTGTCTGTTCCTACTTTTTTCTGATTGGAAGGTACAAACTCTGCAAAGCTGCGCTACAGGAGTGGCCATTCTTTGTGATCCTGGGAGTTACATATTAATGTTTTCATACAAGAGGACACAGAGTACTTGCAGTTCTATTATAGAGAACCATAGAGACGAAGAATGGGGTTAGTGGTTTGTCAGAAAGAGATGAGTGCCTGTTTAGGTGTGTCATTGTTCTTTTGGGGTTTAAGCTAGAGTCAAAAATTTCAGCTTTGGCAGCTTCTGCTGGCTTATGGTCTGCTGAAGGCAGGAAAAAAATGATGTGGAAGCTTCTGTTTAAGTAAAACTCTGCTGTCGGTGTATGATATGAACCTGGAGTGAGACTTGCAGGACTCATAGTCTGGTTGGTACCCTATTGTGTCCCTGATTGCTTCATTCATAGAATCACATAATCATAGCATGGTTTGGGTTGGAAGGAACCTTAAAGATTATCTAGTTCCTACCCCTTCACCCTGGGCAGGGACACCTTTCACTAGACCAGGTTGTTCCCAGCCCCATCCAACGTGGCCTTGAACGGCTTCACTGGGCAACCTGTGCCAGGGCGTCACCACCCTCACAGGGAAGAATTTCTAATCTAAACCAACCCTCTTTCAGTTTAGGACTGTTACCTTATGTCCTGTCACTATACCTCTTCATAAAGTGTCCCTCCCTGTCTTTCCTATTAGGCCTCCTTTAAGCAGTGGAAGGGTCTCTGAGGTCTCCCTGGAGCCTTCTTTTCTTCAGTCTGAACCACCCCAGCTTTCTCAACCTGTCTCCAGAGCAGAGGGGCTCCAGCCCTCAGAGCATTTTTGTGTCCTCCTCTGTACCTGCTCACACAGGTCCCAGAGCTGGATGCAGTGCTGCGGGTGGGGTCTTGGCAAAGCGGAGCAGAGGGGCAGAATCCCCTCCCTCGACCTGGTTACCAAGCTTCTTTTGATGCAGCCCAGGATGCGTGTGGCTTTCTGGGCTGGGAGTGCATGTTGCTGGGTCAAGTCCAGTTTTTAATCTGCCAGTACCCCCAAGTCCTCCCCTGCACGGCTGCTCTCAATCCACTCATCACTCAGGCTTTGTAAAAGGAAGAGAAGAGGCTCTTTGAGCTTTGAGTTTATACTGATGTCCAGAGACATAACTGCAGAATGGGCTTGGTGACTATGATCTAAAGGGCCATTCACACTTGGAAGCTGTTACGGAATAACAGTATTCTGGATGAAAGTGACAGTGGAAAGAATTTTCTGTTCTCTTGGCCTTCTTCCAAGATTTCTTTCTGGACTAAAGTGGGTAGAGCCGTTATTTATTGTATGGGAAAAAAAGACCAAGACGTTTCATCTCATGAGACAGTGCATAGAAAGATCCTGAGCTGTTCATACGGTAGTTTGTAACACTGTAATGCCTTATCCTGGCAGACATAAAAAAGGGCAAGAGGGTGAAAGTTTTCTTTTAATCACCAGGACTTTTTTTAGATGATTGAGTTACAGAGTAAAGTATTCCTCCTCTGTTGCTTTACTGTTTGTCTGCTCTGTAACACTAACCCACATAAAATTCACGCGGCTCTTTTTGAAGTTATTTTAGACCCTCAGCAATGTATACAGATTTTGTAACCTTGGATAAAAGCACCTAAGTCGTGGTTTCAGTTTTGCCCTTTCAGGCATGTGCAAAGTGCCCCAGCACATTTCAAGGATTTTGAATTAGAAACTTCTTAGATATGGGTTATGGTTTCAAAGCTCAATTAATACACCCTATGTCAAGGGAATTACATCAAGGAAATGGTTCTCTGTTTCTTTAGATATTTAATATCGATTAAAGCTGTATTTTTACTTAAAGGATCCCATGGACTCCTTTTGGGGGTTAATTATGTTGGAATATATGCCCGGGCAACCTTGGAGAGAGCATTCTCTGACTGACTCCATCCCCTGATTTTATGTCTGTGCTGAATAGTTTATCCATCAGATGATGAGTTTACAGAGTGGTTCATCTTCCAGTGATAGTACCTGCCCCAAGCTTTTAGCAGTAAGTTGAGCTGCTCACCCATGTGAGGCTGCAGACAGCTCAGCAATGTGTGGCAACAGCTCATTCAGGAAAAAAAAAGAAAGAGGAAGGCTGAGTTAAGAGTTGGGCAAAGGATTTTACTCTTTCTGCCACAGTTTGGTTTTTTCCCCTCAAAATAGAGTGGATTGGTGATGAATCTTGAAAAATAATGAGTGGTAGAAAACCCCCTGTATTGTGTCAGTTCACCATCATGTTTCCCATATTTCACAGTTATCACTGAAGTTATTCAGAAAGTTAGGGCCCCACAAGATAATACAGATAGCACTCCATGTATTGTATTACTTGCAAAATGGAAGTCAAGGTACAAGACATGGGAGAAAAGCAGAAAAGGACGAAACAGCAAGCTGGTGATGCAGAAGTGATGGCAGGATTAGTGACCATTACATGGTGCTACTTTGCATGGATTAGTGAGGTGTGTATATATATGTAAATTATTGAGCAGTATAATCTCCTCCTATTATAATCAGATACCAGAAAGCAAAGTTATCATAGTGCTGATATTAGTTTGTGGTTTTCTTCAGCTAGTTTGACAAAGCTGACATTTAAGGAAAAGCATGAAACTGGATAAAGTACAGAGTTTTTTTGCAAAGAACTCTGCATATATGTTAAACTACAGGCAACTCTTAGGCAAGGGTCTGTGAAAAGTCTGAGATTTTAGTTGAGGGGAAAAAGAGAACAAAGAGAACACAGCAAACAGTGTAAGAAGTTAAATGCATGACACCCTAGTTTATACACAAAGATATTATCCTAATGGAGGACAGCAAACTTGGAAAAGAAAGCTTAAAAAAATCGATGTTTAGGAAGGTCCTTGCCATAATAAAATTAGAGTAACTACATAGTGTTGGAAGGAGGAGGAACAGATTGAATATCTGAAATTAAATCAAAGACATATTGTTGCCTAGTGTAAGAAACACAAATATCTAAAAGTTTCTCACTTCATGATAGCCCTCTGCCCCCCATCATTTGAGTTCAGAAAAAACTAGAGACTACTTTGCAATAGTTAGAAAGCTTCCTGTACCTTACTTTGAAGTATATGGTAGGCTTGTTCCAAAGGATGACAAACTGTTAATATTGTGCAAATATAAAAAAAAAAAAGTGATAATACCTCTGAAACATGGGCTCTGGATCTTATGTAAACAGGTACATCTCTGGACATGACAAGGAAAGGTGGGTTTGCAATACAAAGTTATTTAATTATTTTATATCTGAGAAAAGGACTTATAATCACATTTGTTAGTCTTAAATGATTTTTTCATAAGCAAGATGACAGTGGCATTACATAAAATTTTGATTTTGTACTCATGCTTCAGAAGTGTACTGAATTCTTCATATATGCAACCTTATGTTTAATTTTTTCTGGTGTACCTTATAAATAAAAGTGTATTTGTTATAAGTTAAAGTATTGAAAAGCAATCTATATGTTTTTTGAATTCTATTGATGGGCTAAAGGTTTTTTTCTGATTCTATTTCAGATGCATCCACTGGGACTGTGTAACAGCAATGATGAGGAAGACCTGTATGAATATGGTTGGGTAGGAGTGGTGAAACTGGAACAGCCAGAGTTGGAGCCTAAGCCATGCCTCACTGTCTTAGGAAAGGTAAGGGGATAGTTTGGAGCTGCACGTAACTGTTTCTTGGAAGGATTAGTTCCTTTCTGAGAAAAATCAGCAAGAAATAAATCAAGAGAAAACTCCCTTTAGTCCACAAAATATTCCTCTTTTGCCTGTTTTCACACTAGATGCTTTCAGGGAAAGATGATGTCATAACTCAGTTGACAGAGATGGTGATGGGGAGCTGAGTGCACACATTCCCTTTTTGAGCTCTGTAGGAGCCTAACAAAGACAAGCAAAAATGGCTGTTTGGGTGAAGCAGTACTGGAGTAGAAATAGAGTGAACTGCAACTGTGATGCTAACTTGGTCAAAGAAGTCAAAATGAAAGCATCTTACTGGTTTTCCTTTGGTTTAGTTTTCTCAAAAGACATACATTAATTTCCTCTTTTGGGGGAAAGAGGGGTCTTCAAACCTAGAAGAGATTTCTTTGCTTTCATTGCAGGATAAATACATGTAATAACAAGTGACTCTTATTGTCTTGGTCAAAGAAATAAAGATTTTCATCTTCCTGGAGACTCCCTGTGGAATGCAGCCTCTGGAATCTAAATTAATTGCAAAACTTTTCCCTTTGTTTTATGGGGTGAAGTCAAGTAAGATATCATTACTGCTGCCAGATATGTTAAAAAGGAAAGCAGAAAGCTGACATTTTTTGTTTGCAGCTTAGAATTTTTGAGTACTGAGGTTATTATATGTAGACATTTGAAGTCTAGAGCAGTTGAAAGAGCATAGGCCACAAGTTCTACCAGTAACTGAGCAGCTGAAAACACATAAAGTAACTGGCTTTCATCCTAAAATCCAGCTGGCTCAAATTGGGTAGGATAGTGTTGGTGACTTCAGGTGAGCAGTGTATCAGGCAGACAATAAAATCACAGGTTGACATTTCTAAAGTAAAACTTGTCTCTGTAAATTTATAAACAAAACTTCTAAAAACCTTACCTTTCCAAGGAAATGGGAAACCATCAGCTTGTCTAAAGTTTGCTGCATGTTCCACTTGTAGTTCACAGTGAGAAACATCTCTTTAAGAAGTGATTTCCCTTTCTGTTGAATTTCAGCATAATACAACTTTTTTTTTTTTTTAAACTTGGAATACTATTTTTATTTCAGAGAAATTCCAGCTGTTGCTTCTTTGATCTTAGAAGGATAAAATCTGAGGTTAAGGTCTTGTGAGGATGGGAATTAGAGAAGATTGGGTACTGAAAGATGCATAGTAACCCATAAGTAAACTCCAGGAGTAAGTTGAGTCTTGGGGAAAGCCACTTCAGGAAGGAATCTGCTCAGTGAAAATTATGTGAGGAAATAGATGTGGGAAATGGATGACCCACTGCTATATACTCAAATCCCACCATGTCCTCTGTATTCCCCATGTCCCCAAAGCCACACTGATCTCTAGAATGAGTTTACCTCATTATCTGCTGATGTTGGCTTCCTGAAGCTTGGCCTGCTGAACAGCAGACCCTGGCTTTGCTTCAGGAGCTCTGTAGCATCTACTTTGATGTGTAATGACAGTGATGTGACATAGGGTGTGTCCAGAGAGATTGGGCACAGTGTTTCATGTGTGTCAGTTCATGTGCAGTAATTTCAGCAGGTGAAAAAAGAGTGGCCAAGGTTCTAGGCAATACTTGCTTCTCAGTAACTGTACTACAGCTCCTTGTTCTGTATTTTCATGTCTCTTATTTATCCTTCTCTTTCTGAAATATTTGTTCCCTGTTTCATCCTCACTGCTGTAGTTTCTCCTCTCCATCTTTTGCCTGCAACCTCTCTGCTCAGTCCTCCCTATGCTCAAGTTATGATCTGATTTAGAAGGACTTAGCAGCAGGAGCATCAGCCATTAGCTTCTTGAAGGTCTGTCAAGTCAGCTTGGTTATCTTACCAGTGGGAACAAGTTGTATTGTATGTCTGGGCCTCTGAAAAGTTCACTTTCCGTGCAATTTGGAACATTTGGATTCAATGTGGCCTCTAAACTATTTTGCTTGGGTAAATATCAAACCTGCTGTATGTGTAGATGTGTTTTCTTCTGGTTATTTTTAGGATTTGGCAACTGATTTAAACATAAAAGGGAAAGGAATGAAAAAGGGAGAGGGAGAAGAGAGGAGAGGAGGGAGGGAGAGGTGGAAAAATAGAAGGAAAAGGAAAAAGAAACGGCAAGGAGTAGGGAAAGGAAAGGAAAATGGGGGAGAGGTGGCCTTGAACAGAGAAAGGAAATGGAACTTGTTTTATGTAGAAAAGGAGGAAGAAATAAGGAGTGCAAACCTACTGTTTGTTCTTCATTATAGAGGTGATATTGTTGAAAATTTGGAATATGGTGAAGCAGAATGTAAACTACTTAAAAACTGTTTGTAGAGCTAAATTGCATGACACACAAATCTGGTACAAACTTGTAGGGTTTTATTCTTATTGTTGGTTTTGGCTGTTGAGGTCTTTTTTGATTTAGGGGTGTTTTGTTTTGTTTATTAAAACTCTGGTCTGTGTTTTCAGAAGTTTTATTCCACTTGTTTATCCATGGGTAGCTGAACAGAATTAAATGTTTTCATTTCCATATTGATTTTGTAATTGCTCATCCTTTATAGTCAGGTTTATATGGTGTAATGGAAATCAAAGTGTTTAAAAAAAATATGTATCTCCTGTTTAAAGTGCCTGAAAACTGGACCCTGGTTGAAGCAAGGGGTGTGTGTGGCAGCTGTGATTTACTATTACCTTTGATCACAGTGCAGCCCTGTTTGAGGCAATGCTGCATGCAGGCAAAGCAAAGGCCTGGGTTTTACTGATCTCATGAGCTCCTGAATAGGGCTAGAAGGGGAATGACAGAGGAAGAAGAAAGCTTTTGGAAATGAAAAGGAAACCCCGTGAACCCGACCAGCATTATTGGCTGGATTTGCCTACCGGGGAGCCGCTCAGTTTCTGCCAGGCTAATTCTGCTTCAGCTTCTCTCCCCCACACCCCCGACCCCGCCTCCCCCTCTCTCTTTCCTTCTTTCAGACTTTTTTTGTTTTTGAGGCATGGCTGTAGTAACTTGGTTCTCAGGCTGGGAACCCACTGAGCTGTTGCCATGGTCACTGGGAAGCTCTTCGTGCCATGTGCTTCAAAGGGAACCTTTCCCCTCCTGGAATTCCTCCCTTCTCTGCATACAGCACAATTAAACTCCTTCACTGCTGTAACTGTGCTGAAGGAAGGCAAAAGCAGGGTTGCCTACAATACCTGTTGCATGCCTGCCTCCTGGCAGGGCTGGAGGGCGCTGGGGGGTTAAAACTGGGTGATCTTTAAGGTCCCTTCCAACCCAAACCATGCTGGTATTTTGTGATTCAGTGTTCTGTGGTGGCAGTGTACTTGCATGTGTCCTGTACATTCCAACATGCAGACCCCCTGTTCTTCACCCACCCCAGTCATTTTTAAAGCAAATTACATCTGTCAAGACCGTGAAGTACAACCCAGCAATACCACTGGTTTTATTTCAGTACAGGAGAGATACTGAGAAAATGCTGAAGATTTGCTTAAAAGTAGCACTTCTTCCCTTTCTGCAGGCTCGAAAATCCACAAGGAAGGATTTTGTTCTTGTTTCTCTTCCAGGGACTGCTAAAAGGTCTCTTCTGTATTAATAGGATGTACGTATTTGAGGATGTGCATCTGAACATAACCTAACAAAGAGAGGATGTCCCTGCTACTACAGCTTCCTGTTTTCTTCAGATCAAAGAAATCTGTAATATGAGGAAATTCCCAACAGTTCTTCCAGTATCCATTCACTTCTTCTCTGTCTTTCGAGAGTTTATTTTCAAAAAATTACACTAATACTATCTAGGAGAATCTCTTGTTTTGCTATGTCATCATTATGATTATACTAGTTAGGCCTCAGCCAAAATCATCATGACTTGAACGTGCATTAGACAGTCGAACTGTGATTCCTAACCTTTTGTCTAACAATTTAGTTTAGATTATTATAAGGTAGTTAAACGAGAAATCATGGGGCTATGTTGGTAGTTTAGTTCCTGAATAAAGAGAGATGTGTTCTAAGACTTGAGGAACAAGAGGTCCTGTGGAGAGACCATTTTAATCTTTTTCAGAGTTACTGAAAGTAATAAAAAAAAAGGCAGATTAAACAAAATCAACTTACAGCTTTATATTAATAGCTTAAATTAAGCATATAATTATATGTTCAAATTAGAATTGCACTGGCCATATAAATATGCCATTTGTTTCTGTATAACATTAATAGTTTTACATACAGTTTGGATACTGTTCTGTAGAAATGGATTCAGTTCAGTAGTAGAAATGCATACTGAATTCAGGCAAATGTTCTTCCATTCTAAACTTACTCAGAAACTATGACTGAACTATGCTTTAGATTAAGATCTAAAATTAATGAGAGACATGTCTAAAATCATTGTTCAGTGTTTCCAAAACTGTGCTTATTCACATACTTTCAACTGGTAGTGAGGTACCCTGTGATGAGTCTTGTGCCACATGCAGTAGGAAATACTGTCACTTTAGGAAAACTTCTTACATCCATTGAAGTACTTGACATTCCATTTATAGTATTTATTCCACAGTTTGGGGACCTTTTCTGCCTTCTGTTTGTCAGCCCATGTTTCTTCTTTGCAAACAGCATCCAAAAAGCATTTGTAATACGTTTCAAGGCAGTAGTCTCAAAAATCAATGCCAAAATTTAATTGGTCTGGCTCAAAAGTAATAGTATGAGTGATTTTTAAGCTGGTTGGTTAGTTTTTTGTTAGTTAGTTAGTTGAGAAAAGTGTTGCAGCAGTATAAACTTTGTATGGGTTGTTTTGAGCTCACAAACATTCTGTTTTAAGAAGGAAGTTGTTATGAAGTAGAAAAAAGTTTCTTGAATGAGACTAGACTCCTTTGGCTGTGGTCTACTTGATAGGTCTATATTGCACATGCCAGACATGCCAGAACTCTGATCAAAACACGAACTACGTTTTTTATCAACCTCATTGTTTTCATTGTAATGAAAAAAAGAGCATGTGTTTTGATGGGGGAAAATAGCATCCTGTCTACTGTTAAAGACTCAGCCCTTCTGAATCAGTCATGTTCTTTAAGAGTCTCCCATTAACTTTGCATTAAATTTTTTTATTTCCAAGGTCTGTTGTCTTAGCACTACCTAAAATTAGGGTTAACTGTGAAAAAGCGTAGTATATATAATTGTAATCCCTGCCATCCATGTGTTTGTCTTTACTGTATTTGTTCTAAAAAATACATTGAGAAACAGGAAATGAACATTTTCCTGGAGCACCAAAGAACATCATAACTGGTGTAATATCATGATTGTTTCTTGTTATTTCCCACTTCATTGTCACTCATAATGTCCAGGACACCCAAAATGTGTGAGCAGTGTGATCAGACCTCTACACCATCTAAACACAATGATTTCTGGAGTTCTAACAAAATTGCATAGGTGAGGTCAGAAAGGAGGGGTTAATACATGGTTTTCCAGGAAGAAGGTGGCTTCTCATAATAGCAGACAGAAACAGTCAAGAAGGGACATGTGTATATTTTTGAACAAAAAAAAAAAATCACATAAGCAGTTGAAATCTGGAGAGAGGGAAGGTTTGTGTTGTGTATGGATTGTGTGGTGAAAGATACAAAAGGAAAGAAAAGAATTGAATCAAAGCCAAAGAGGGAAAAGCTCAAAGGAATGGACAGACAAGGCCTGAATCAGGTTATGCAGTTCAGCAGAAGTAGGTCTATCAGGTTTTCATTCATGGGTAGTGATGGGCCCTTTCCATTGGGAACTTGTGCCAGCTGTCTGCTACTGTATTATTTTACTAACTTTCTTTCCATGTTCACTGCACAGTTAGGAAAAGCATCAGGTATTCATGCAGAAAGGCTCTCTCTTATGTTTGTTTCTCCCTCTGGATGCTCCTTAGGTTTGCCATTGTTGGCTTGATTACTTTAAATAAGTGCCCACTTTTAGAGCTGAGTCCTTAGCAGTCCCTGCCACCATGTTCACTCCTTTCTAACCAACTGTGGAGCACAGCTGCTTCTCCCTTAAGCTAAAGAAGCAGCTGTTGTTGCACAACATGTGTTACTTGAGTTCAGCTCAGTCAGATCTCCCAGTGAAATTAATGGAAGTCAAGGCTGAGTAAAGACTAAGGAACAACTACTTAAGACATGCCAATAATAATAATAATATATAAAGATTTTATGTTTTAATTTTTTTGACCATCATTATTCTGTGTGCCTTGTGAGCCTCTCAGACATTGAGAGATATTTTTATTTTACATGCAGAATCTGCCTATTTCTCTAACAGGAGAAATGCACAATGGCAAACATGTTGCAAAAGCTATAGAAATGGAGTTTGAAACAGAAAAGTGAATGGGCAAGTAAGTGCAGCTATGTTGGAGTATAAAAATGAGCACAAAAGAAGTCCAGCAAGCAGAATCAGATAAATGGACCAGAAAGTGAAGAAGATCAGGAGCAGATATGGAGGCAGGGAATGGAATTATTTAGGACTTCACAGATGAGTGACATGCCTAATTTTGGTGCACAAGGGGACAGAAGGCTTTGAAAGAAATTGGAGAACTTTGGAATGTAACCAGAGCTGCATCAGAGGGACTCTGATATTCAGAATAAAAGATGGGCAGATACAGTCGACAGTGGTAGAAAACTGGATCCTAAGAAATTGCAGACATAAAGTGGGAATGTTTTGCAATGATTTTCACAGGGTTGAAAGGAAAGAGAAAAACTTAATATAACACAAAGTGTGCTTCATATCTTACTGCTTTGAGATAATTTGCCAGAACACATTTTTCTGTTCTAAACATTTTATCTTTATGATGACCAGGTGATATTATCTAGAGGTGCATTTTTGGATAACATGATGATTTAGTATTTGTTCTAAGTTCAAGGAATCAACTCCAAATGAATCAAGGGATGATACTGTGAACCTAAAATGAGAACGATGTGAGGTGTTTAGTCAGTGTAGGGAGCACTGACCAAGCTACTTGTGATTCTTGCAGGTTAGTTCTTGAACATTAGAACTGGACATATTTGTGGCATGAATTAGGTAATACAGATTAATTATGTATTATTAACATTCACACAGCTATTGCCTTAGAATTGCTTGGTAGGGATATGGAACTCTCACAGAAACTGCTAAAAATATTGAAAGCATGTATATATTCTAGTGCATTAATGTCTCAGTTGTTGGCCCATTGGTGTTTTGTTCAGTTGGTAAGCCAAGAGAATACATCACATGCATTTAATTTTTCAAAATGCTCAAAGAACTTAGTTAGCTTTGGATAGGAAAAAAGATGGTCCTTAGCCCTGAGGATGCAAATAACAAGCTTTTAAGTGGGCAGGGGGGAGGACACATTTGCAAAGAGCACAGAATCCAGAGACTCCAAGTCCATGAATGGTGTTGAAACTCCCAGAGGGTCCCATCAGCTGACTCTATGGGACTAATGAGCCAGTCTGACTGTTTATGGGCTGTGGTTAACCTCTTGCAAGTTAGGATTTCCTGTCGCCAGCAATGAGCTGTGACCGCCAGCACCACAGTGTTAATGATGAGGTAGGGGCTGATGAATGGCTGGACTCCAGACAGCAGCCTTCACTGGCAAAGAATCAAGTGGCTAGAGGGGGAAAAACATTGAAGTCTACAAGGGAAATAATGCAAACTCCAGAACCTATAATTCCCATGTTTAAAAAAAGAAAGGGATAAAGAAACTGGGGACAAATTCAACAAGTGAAGCTTTTATCTCTGCATTCTGAATAGAAGATTGTTCTTCAGCAAAACTGGCTGTAAAAGCCAGGCCAGTTAAAACAATATGCAGGCTGCTTGCCTCCAAGTAACCAGAAATTGTTGGCTCAGAGTAGCCTGCTCTGAGGAGCCAACCTGCTGGGAGACGTTATCCAAGCAACGGCTTGAATGTAATTCCTCCCGCTGTGGAATGGCTCTTTGGCAAATGAAGACCCTAATTAGAGATGGAAGGGTTTCTATTTTGTTTTTCTTTAATCCTTACCCCGAGGCCTCTGCAATACAGCCATGTCTCTGCTTGTGTGGAGAGAAGTTTCCAGTTTCCCTTTGTAACAAAAATCCTCCACCTTTTTCATTCTTGTTTTCCCCTTCTTTTTATCTTTTTCCTTTTTTTTTTTTTTTTCCTTTTTTTTTTTTTTTTGCAGAATCAACAAACTAACAACAAGGGCCCACCACAGTTTGAGAGCTTGAAACTAAACTAATCCAAACCCAAGGATCACTGTTTGGAAGAAGAGCCATATCATCCTGTATTAGCCAGCCATGGAAAGTTGCTAGCTAAACTGGAATACTGGCCCACCATGCATATTTTTACTACTGAACTTAGTACCCAAGCAGATTCTTGTCGTGGAGAGGGAGGATCTCACTGAATCAGCAGTATTCTACTGGATACTAAGGGAATTTTACATGCCTTTGTTCAGTCAGAAAGATATAAGTCCCTGACTGGGGGTTACATGCATTTCTGTAGTCTTGGATTCAGATGCTCATCCCTGACAAAGGGGACAGAACCTCCAGAGCAATGTGCTAGAGCACTTTAATATATATATATATATAAGTGAAAATACATTTGCTGCTTGACAACTCACCTTGGTATCCATGATGTCTGTCTGAACATAGTCATGGTTTGCATGCAGGCACTTAATAACCCTGCAAAGAGCACTGCATCTGCTGTCACTGTCGAGATTTGGATCTATTATTTCATCATCTCAGATGATGATTGTGTTATCTCTAAAATGTTATTGTTCACAGTAGATACCGACCTACTGATGAAGGCCAGCTACCTGAGGATGAGGCTAAGCAAGACAGAGGATACTAAGCAGAAGTCACTCTGAATTCCTATCAGTTTCTTACATTTGAAAATAGGTATCTACCCCAAGTTGGCCTGAATCACTCCTGATTTTTTTTCATGTTAGCTATGCTTGCTTTCATTTCTCCTTAGCATTTTTTGGTGGACTGTGGTCATATTCATATTGTCTTTTCAAGGATAGCAGAATGCTTTTAATGAGCACAAAGCTCTTCAGCCTTCGAGTAATTCTTGGTTAATTTAGGTGTGTCAGTATATCTTGGGTAGACTACTGTAAATGCTTCAGACCTATTCTGCAACCTTTACATAATTTCACACAAGCTGAATCTATTTAAAATTTCTCCTATTTACTAAAATATTTAAATAAAAGATGCCATGAGTTGGGAACCACGGCCCAAAACTGTTGTTTTGTTGAAAAGAACTTTCTTCAATAAGGTGAGGCTTGTTTCTCAGAAGGATTAAACTTCCCCATTAAATTGACTGAGGTTAGATGGATTCCTTACTTAAAATTTTTGAAAGTTTTGCCATCTCCCCCTCTAAATGTGAGACATAATTCTTATAATTCTTTGTTTTCCCTTTTGATGTAGATAAATACCAAATTATAATTTTAAGGTAGTATTCTATTAGAGTACATGCCTTATGTATCTGAGCTAGGAGGGACTTGGTACATTCTATTTACACAGCTTGGCTATGGTAGGGATGGCTTTTTATAGTGGTCTACATTAATAGTTCCTTTATTTTACAACTCCTCCAATGCTTTCCCGTATCTTCATTTTTTATTAACTTCTCTCAGCACCACAGCATGCTTGTATGTATGTTTATGTATTTATCTTAGGTCTGCTTTGTTTTTAGTTCATCTACTTCAGTATATCTTCAATGCAAAGATAAAGTTAAAAATTATCTGGGTTGTCTGTAGTGGTATTTTATAGCTATATGATATAGTACATGTTCAGTACATAATTTCCAAAATATACTCATCTTGCGACCACTGTATTTTGGAGGTAACTGTGTATAGAAATTCTGTTGCCTGGAAAAAGTGTGAAAGGTTATAAGATGTAGTAGCATTTCTGTTAAACACCAGCAGTTGTCCTGAACGCAGCCACCCACCTCTTGCTGAGGGTGCTGGGTCCTCTGTGAATATGTCATCTAGTTCAAGACCCCAGTTCCCTCCTTTGATCTCTTCCAGTGCTCACCCTTCTCTTTGTGACTGCTGGCCCACAGAATGGTCTGTGATAGCAGAGGGCAGGGCTTTGGGAATGGAGTCCCATGACTCTGAAATGTGTCTCAAAAGATTTGCAATTGGCAGGCTTTGCTGTGTTCAGGATTAAATAAGTGTCTTCTTATTATTTTTACCTGGTGTAGACTTAGAACTGATCAGTGTTTCTCCCTAACCCCCAAAAGAGAGAGAGTTTTGTTTTCTTCTTCCTCATTTTAACTATCTGAGAGCCTCTTAGTACTGAGCAGTATGAATCACATTGGTATACATATATATTGTTGATGTGATTATGTATTACACAAGGTGATATTTTTCTTAAAACTACAAGTACATAGTTTTTTAACTTCCAGGTTATTTTACCAGAGAGGTACCTTGGGTTTAAATTGTGACTATGTTTTTAAATTTAGAAATACTGCTTCACACTCTCTATACTTCTTAATTAATAAGCAACTGTTGTAATGCCATGTAATGCAGTATCTCTAGGGCATGGGTATAAAACATATCCCAAAGTGCCAGAGAATTTCAGTATTCCAGTCAGGAAGAGGTTCTATGCTGGTGTGATACTTGGGATTTAAGTGTCTCGTTGTGATATTCTGCCTTTGTTTTCAGACAGAAATCCAAAAGTTCCTTTCTCATTATCTCAGAAAAGGTTTAAAATGGCATCCTGCTTATGCTTGGCTTAACTTAGTTTCTGCAATTACCAGGGAGTTGTCCATTAACAGGGCTGAAGCATCAATTGGTTAATTTGTAACTTCTGCTGTTTGCAAAGTAGAGGATGCCCTTTTCTCCTTCCTCCTCTGCCCTGCAGAATTGCCCTGTGGCTTTACTTGCTAGTCCAGGGGTGGTTCAGGGGGCAAGATATTTTTGCTGATTGACTGAGCCTGATAGCAGTGTAGAGGGGAGAAAGAGAGGGGGTGCCTGTATTGTTCAGATGTTGTTGTTGGTATTCTGTGTAGCTCTGAGAGAAAGAGAGGGTTTTGCAGTTTTAGAATTGTAAGGGAAGGGTGTATTTGACACAATGCTGTGGGATTTATGCAAGGTTCTCAATGACAAGCAGAGTGCAGGGGACTGTCTAACTGAAGTGTCTTGGCCTGTGGCTGATGTGCCAAGCCTTTGCAAGTACAGTTGTGGGCCTGCTCTAGAAATGGGTGCTATGCATTTAATGAGATAACATTATGTTTTCTTTTCCCCCAACAGTAATCGCTGCTAAAAACCCAAATATATTATGGATAGTCAAATGTCAATAGGAAACACACAGTCTTGCTTACTTTGGGAGATATTTTCTAGATTTGACTAGTAATACCCATTGTAGTTGATGTTTTAGCAGCCAATACTGGTGGTGGCAATATCTGCTTGTCCTGACCTGCAGATTCATCGTGCATTTTATGTAGGAATCAGTGGTCTCTTTCTCATGATTAGAAGTTCCTGGGTTTTGTCCACACTTAACTGAGGACTTCTTTAAACTCAAGAGTCTCTGCAGAAGTTAAACCCTGGTAATGTTGGCTCCTAATGCTTATTTCAGCACTGAAGTTGTCCTCTCATATAAAAAAATCAAATGAAGACAAGTCTGCAGAAGTGTCATAGACTAACCACGCAATACAGCAACCAGAAAAGCCAATATTCTAGAACCTGGTACTGTATGTTCTGTATCATACCTCTGGTAATATTGTCTACATCTTTGTGGTCTCACTTGATCTTGATATGGAGAAAACAGGTGCAAATCAGTTAGTTTGTGAGTGCTAAAAATTACTGGAACAGATTTTGTTACTTTTGAGTCTGCTCAAGAGGAGAGCATGACCACTGCTATATTCATCATTTATTTTGGTGAAATATTGCAGATGGAAACCTCATCCCTTCAGCTGTATTCCCTGACAGCAATTTCCCTGTTGAAATTTTTGAACTGCTTTTCCAGAGCAATAAAGCGAGACACTACTCCTTTTAATTGAAAATCTTGTTCTTTGGAGTCACAGAGTGTGCAAGTTGCAAACTACTGAGTGTTGTTTATATGTTACCAGTACACTATGTGAGAGGCTGACTTATTTCAAAGGACCAAAAGACAGCTATAAGAAAGGTTCCACTTCACACCGCTTGCATAATCCCATTCTTTTGGCAGATTAATGACCACTGACTCCACAATGTGGAGGGATCCAACATAGAATATTGGATCTGATGGGATTAAACAGGAAACGTGCTTCGAGTTCAATGTTTTTTTAGTTCATAAAGAAATTGAGAGGGGGGAAAACCTCAAAAACAGACAGAGGAAATTCAGGCTGGCTCAGTTCTCAGCTAAAGAAGGATGTATAAACTAATTTTATTGACTACTCTGTTCATCAATCTCTGTTCAGAGTTAGAGTAACCATATTTTCTGGCCCCCTGCCCCCAGAACATTAGATGTATTGAAAAAAGGAAAGAGAAGAGGAAAAAGCCATGGTTATGCCTCTTGGAAGCTGTGCTGTTTCCCTCAGTTCTGACTGAAAGTAGTGTTTTGCTTTCAGGATCCATAGGACTGTCTTCTGTATACTGTATCCTTTTCAGCTTCCCTTTTTGGAAGACCAGCTAATAATGCTGGCACCTGTTGGAAGAGTTTGCTAAAAGCAGTTTACTGGCATTTGTACTGTTTACCCCTTAAAACAATGCCTGATCTCCCTTTCCCCATCTTTATGATTTTCTTAACCCAGGGAATAAACTCCCTCATGTACCACATACCGTAATTATAATTAATATTTGTTACCTAGAGTGTGCTAAATTCCAAGAAGATAATTCCTACAGTTGGATGAATGATTCAACAAGTCCAGGAAGACAGATAGGTAGTTTTTAATGTAAGGACATTAATGAGAACACTGTTAGAATAGCAGGATATATCTGTGGTTTACACAGGCAGCCAATACTTTTAAAGCATCTTTTTCTCCCTTTAGTCTGTCAGTATTATCTTAACTTATTAAAAAAAAAAGTTTATTTATAAGTAGTAATCTGGCTCTAGCAATAACCATTTTCAACGAAAGGTATTCTCGTAATAGATGTGTAATGCATTACTATATTGTTGTAAATGGCAGAGCTAAAAGTGCTTAATGAACTTTGATCTCCCTGCCTATGGTTCAAGCCTCAGTCCTGCTCTCATCTGTAATTTATTCACTCTCTGCAACCCATTCGATTGCCATGTCCTCATGTGTAAATACTACTGGATATTGTGAGGGAATTCTAACTCTGGCAAAGAAGTAAATGTAATGAATAAAGGCTAATGTTGTTGGTATGATTTTTCTTTTAAACAGGGACCTTGTTAAGCAGCTTTTCTTCTTATGATGGTTTCTCCACTATTGCATACTAACTGGCATATTAATTGGAATTAGGCCATACTAAAAAGCAGAGGAGGAGATGCTTGCCATGTTCATATCTGCAAGCATGCAAGGTCCTTCAAGATGTCAGGAAGTGGCTGAACTTCTTACTGGTTTGATTGTTGCTGTCCTACCTGCTTTGAATGAATGAGAGGAAGCAGTGCACCTGTTCAATAGTTATCTGGTCCCTCGGGTTGAAAGTTTGCCTCATCAAGGAAGTTGTTACTTCCTTATTGTGTTTGCCTGGCACAGGAAGGGAGTGCAGAGCTCTTAAAATCTGATGTTCTTTGAGGCAACGACTTAAATTTCCTCAAACCTGGAGATATGCAAAGTGCAACTTTCCTTGCCCTTCTGTCCCATGCGTTTCCTCTTATCCTTTCTAGATTACAAGGCCTAGGAAATTCTGCCAGATTTTAAACTGAGACAGTATTTAATGGGCATTGTAGTGGTAATGGTTATCAACAGTAAGTTCATAACAAGTAGGTCTCTAAAATACACTCTAAAATAACTTTTCATTAGCCTTCTCCATGAGCTATGACAATCTCTGGGCAAATTAAAATGCCACAGAAACACAGATGAGGCCATTATTATGTATTTTCAATTAGAGTCCTTTTAAAATGTGTAATAAACACATCATATCCTTCTGTTTATGTTTTTCTTTTGAGTATAAAGTAGCCAAATGTATTCTTCAATAGGGAGCTTTTGATCAAGTCCTAGGCTGGTGATGTTAAAGGAATTGAGGAAGGGCAAATTCAAGGGTGGGTTTTGTTTCTCTTTGCTTTAGAGGCACCTACATCCAGCATTCAGTTAGAGAAGATGGTCAAAACTAGGTATTTGACTGAAGTCTAGCAAATGGTGGATCACTTTTTAATGCTCATTTACAAAGAAAAACTCTACCACTCCCTGACAAGAGGGTGGGCCAAGTGAGGCTTGTGCTCAGCTCCCCTGGGAACAAGGGACAGGACAAGGAGAAATGGCCTCAAGTTGTGCCAGGGAAGGTTTAGATGGGATATTAGGGAAAATTTTTTCATGGAAGGGATGGTCAGGTATTGGAACAGACTCCCCAGGGCAGTGGTGGAGTCACCATCCCTGGAGGGATTTAAAAGATGTGTAGATGTGGCACTCAGGACATGGTGATGGGCCTCGGCAGTGTTGGGTTGATGGTTGGACTTGTTGACCTTAAAGGTCTTGTCCAACCTAAACAATGGAGCGATTCTGTAAAAAAGATGCCAGGTGACTTTATCCTACAAAGACCTACTTATATCTATCCTATATTTTGTGTTTTATTATGTTTGTATTCAAGAATAAAAGTATTTTTGAATTGCCAATACAGGGCTTGCTGAAGATTGTTTAAATTTCAAGGACCAAAGCATGCCCAGTACTCTCTATTGTCAGTGTTTTTGCACAACTGAGCCCAGTATCTACATGATGGGCAGTTAGCTGCTGGTCTGCACAGAATGTGTATTACATCTCTGGAGCTCCAATTGGGATGTAGGAGCACTTTTTGGGAAAAATAAAGGTTGCATGAAGTGGCAGCCATGCACAGCAAACAGGTCCGTCCATTGCTTTGTAGTAACATAAGCTGTAGATTCTGAGTGCAAAGACAGACTGCGAGGTTGTCACTATGAACAAAAAGCGATCACTCAAATTATGAAAAGTGCAGTTACAAAATTTTTTTGTTGTTTTCTATTACTCTTTACAAAAAAAGAAAAATACTAATATGTAGTGATAGTAATTTGTTTTAAGCTACAGAAGACAATCACAAAAAGGGATATGCCTGATATCTTTCCTGCTGTCAATTGCATGGGAATTCAGTTGTGGAAATGCCTGTTTGCTTGCCACAGGTATTGTAAAGGTAAAGGAGGTAGCAGTGTACTTTTTCTTCCCCCTCATCCAACATGTGTATTTATTTTTCATCCAGGTTTGGTCAGTTTGCTTAGAGGAATGATTTGGGATCTTTAAATGCTGGATAGCCCAGAATGAAAAAGCCAAGTGCCTATTACAGACCGGCATTATTTTAAGTGGGACTTAACATTGCTGTGTTATCTTGAGCTGTCCTGATTACTGAGTAGTGGACAGGGTATCTTCGAAGACGTTTTGGCTTTAATTAACCTCCAGTATTCTGGAGGGGGGTGAGGAAGGAGGGGGGCAGTGGCAGCCGGGCTTTCCAAGGTGTCCCTGCGGGGCAGTGCCAGGCACGCTGAGACCCCTCGGCCGCCCCCTCGGGCCGGAGGGAGGGAGGCGAGCGCCAGGCGCGCACCGGTGCCCGCGCACTCGTTCGCTTATGTCCAGCCTGCCCCGGCTGTGGGGCCGAGCTGGAGGCGGGGAGGCCGCTCTCTGATCTGTGGCCAGCGAACCCCGGCCGGGCCGGAGCCGCGGCAGCGGGGGCGCCTCGGGACCCGCGTGCGAACAAGGCTCTTTAGGCTGGCACAGGGCCGGGCTCCCCAGTGCCAGCGGCAGAGCCCGGGGTGTTTCCCAGCAGCGAATGCACCGTCTGTTCTTTGGGAACGGCATCTAAACCCCGGCAGGGAAAAAACTCTCCGCGTCTCCCCCTCCTCCCCATGGCCGCCCAGAGCCTCCGCCCGCGCGGGACAGGCGGCACTTCCGGGGCAGGGCGGGTGCCCGCGGGAGGGACCTGCGGCCACCAGGGGGCGCCGTGCGCGGGGCGGGGCCGGGGGCTCGGGACGCCCCGCAGTGAGGAGCGGGAGCCGTGAGGGGGGAGAGCGGCCGGAGCCTCCCGGGGCAGAGTGAAACGAGCTCACCCCTTGTTCTCCAGCACGGTGTTTGAGCTCGGCCCTTACTTCTCATCCCTTAACGCTCCATGGCGGACACTTGCTGCGCTGTGTACTTGCTCATTCAGCGCCTTCACAAATATAAGGAGTTTTTATCGGCGCCGATCTGTAAAATCCCTCTTTAAAAATTATTTTCAGAAATCAAGGTGCCTTGCTTGTTGACTGGCCATCCTGAAAAAACAGTTAAGTGGCCTGAGCAGTTCTACAGGCACTGCATGTCTGTAAGGGGTGCCTTCTAGGGAAACCTGGATGAGCCCTCACCTCAGGGCCACTGCAACAGAGAATGCGGGGTAAATTCCTTTTAACTCTTCCTCCCCAGCAGCTCTTAGTGATTAACCAGGTGTGCTGACTTCAAAGGGGACAAATACCTGGTGGGCTGAGAAAATACTCCCATTTGGGTGCTGGTTCCTCTCGTGTGCTAATGGGCTTTGTTCATTTCAAATGAAAACAAAATATGAGAATAGAGCAAAGAAAGAGACCTGTAGGTGTTCAAACTAACATTTCTGTACTGGCCAACATTCTTCCTGGAAAATGCTGGGTGATATTTCATGATTTATCACTTACATATGTTTCTTTTATATCTCAGTGTTAAGTTCAGGTTCTGCTAGTCTCCACAAAGGGCCAGTGCTGCCTTCTTTAGTACTGTGATGGTGATAGTCATTGCTTGGAGAAATAGTTTCTTGCATTCTGCATCCATCAAGGCAGTAAAAGCTTGAAAAGTTACTGGGAACGTTTGCTCTGTGGAGCCATTGAACAACACTGAAACAGGACTTAGAGAGGCACAGTGGCAGAAACTGGTTAAAAACCCCTGTCTTAGCCTTGGTGGCTAAAATACTGTTTTCTCTGTTCCAGAAGATTTTAATGTGTTCTGATACCTCTTCTGTGCTGTTGGTAACTCCAGTTTTGGGCTGTGTATTTGATGAAAAGCGGTGCACTTACATAGGTCTGATCTTATCAGCGTAAGAAGTGTGTGCAACAGTTCTGACCTCTGATGGTCAGAAAAAGCATATTCTCTGAGGCACTTTTTGCAAGGATTGTGATATGCCAGTTTATCATAACTATGAGAATGACACTGAAAAAATGTAAAGAATCTGACCAACCTTTATATTCTACACTAGTGAGCTTGTCTCCACTCAAGTCACAGGGAAGATTGTTTTTTATGGCACTTCCAAGTAACATGGAGAAAAAAGAAAGTAATTTAATTTTATAAAATTCTTATGTTTGAAGTCTTTAGAGGGTCTAAATCACATTTGAATTTCTTTAAAAAGTTGTTGAAAGAGGAGTTTGAAAAGGAAGGAGCAGAGAGATTGTAGAAGCTTTAGCGAAGTTTAGGTACATTCTATGCTGATTCAGGAGCTCCTGTGTTTGTAATTATTTTGTCATTTGTTTTAACTACACAGAAACACAAAATGTTGTTTGCTATCTGGACATGAGGAGAGAGAGTCATTTTTGAGGTAAGAAGTCATCTTTTGGGGTGGGACTGAGGATGCTGTCTTTCTTATTGCAGGCAAAACGAGCAGTACAGCGAGGAGCCACAGCGGTCATCTTTGATGTTTCTGAAAACCCAGATGCCATTGATCAGGTATGAAGAAGGGAGCCTAGTTATTTTGCAGCCTCTATTGGGTTCTTTTAGGGTTACTGAGGCAAGACTTGAGAGTGTATGAGTCTCAGAGCACACCTGCCTAGAGACATGCAGCTACTGACCCTGGGTAACATGATGCTGTGGTTTTCCTGCTATTCTTTTGTCAGGCAGAAAGCAACATAGGTAGTGTAAATCTGGTAGAAAGGGAAAAGTTTGGGGAGTTAGATTTTTCTTCTAACTTTTCCTAGAATGTGGAATCCAGGTCTGTGATTAAGGTTTTGAAGGAGGATGGAGGCAAATTTTTTGTGGCCCATTATCTAATCAAGGAGGTTTTCTTTGCCCAGCTCCGTGTACAAAACACAGGATGTTTGGCCCCATCCAGCCTGTGATCGTATTGTTGAATAGCTGCTATTTTTGAGATTGCAAAATGACTTTCAAACCTGCTTCTAAACAAGTTTCTTTCAAAACTTATAATCATTTTCTTCTCATTCACAGCTGATGATTTCTGCCTATGTATTTTGTGGACAAGCAGGGTTTTTCTTCTTTTTCTGAGTCTTGGTATAACTTCCATCTTTTCATTTGAAGTGGGTGAGGTAATGGCTCTGTGAAATGTTTCAAGATCCAGCCAATGCTGAGTTGTTTGAGTGAAGAAACGTAAGCACAAAAATAGTCTGCATTTGGTTTAGTTTTGTTTTGTCTTGAAACAAAACCGCTGTTTCTGCTACAGCAGAAACAAGTGAAGCTGAAGGTTTTTGAATGCAGCCTGAATTTCATGGGGGAAAAAGAGACCATCAGTGTTTACATTAAAAAAACTGTCTTTAATTCTGAAATGAGCATCTGTTGGACAGAAGAATGCAGAAGACTGTTCAAGGAATGCTTTGAGATCTGTGCTCTGCATGTGCATCAAGACTGCAGCCTTGATCTTGAAAACATTCTTAGGGATATTTTCCCCCCTTTTCTACACAGCAAAATATCTTCATAAAGATGTGGTCTGTCTCTTTCAATTTTTTCCCTCCGAATTACAGCTTCTGGATACTTTCAGCCACACTGCTCTGAACTTGACTTCTGAGTTGTGAATCTCTTGCTCTTTCCCTCTGCCAACAACTGTCCTTCCTTGATTCTCAATAATAAACTGGGTGCAACTGGTCCCAATAGCTGGGTCTAGTAGTCTGTTGGATGTTTGAATATTTTGGGTACCAATAAAATGGAAGGAGGTTAGTGGCTTAGAGCAGTAGCTGACAAAGTAGGCTCTGTTAGACAGCAGAGCAGTAGCCTGTGCAAACACTCACAAACAGGAGAGGAACGTCTAGACTTAGCTTTCATACTCTAAAAGTAAGAGTTGCTTGGGTGACTGTTCTCATGCTGCTCTGGACACTTTTTTTTCATGAATTTTGATTCTCATCCAAAATCTTCAGAACCCTTGACATCAGGGGTACTAATTAATTTGTCTTTAAAATAAGTACCATTTTGGCACTCACAATTTATTTGTGGAAAACGATGATAGATGGATCACAATGGAGGAAAAACTGACAAGAGTTAATCAGGAGTATCTTTGGTTCAAATGGATGTATCCTAAGACACTGAGGGGAGCTTTTTAGGAAGTTTTCCCAGGTATGCTTGTTACCAAGCACAACGACAAATGAGGGAGAGTGCTTTGAAAGGGAGGAGTGGAGTATTATGAAAGACAGTCCTTCCTGCCAGTCCATGAACAGAACTAGGAGGCTGTCCTGACCAGAAGAATTGTTCTCAGATAATTTAGTAGCAGTATTACTACCAAATGAAAGGACTTTGCCTACAGATTTTGTGGAGTTTATTCCCATTGATCTGAGTATCTTCTGCTGTAGATTAATAATTAAACTTTTATTTTGAGAAATAGTCTGTGAAGTCTGATTTGTTTCTTAGTTTTACTTTTGAATATTTGAAGAGGAGTAACAGCATCCAGAGCATCATGTTTAGCAAGAGTCTAGCAGTGTGCAGAAATGACTGAGGAATCAGGTGACTTCTTTCTTAGACAAGAAATCTTGAGAGAGAATATGTGTCTAGGAACGTAAGGACAGTGACTGGATTTGGCCTTAGGCCAGCAAACCTTGTAAACACATGGGATTCCTGGATACTAAAAAGTCTCAGTGAAATCTGTCACAATCATCTGGTCAGCTTAAGGAGAGTCATCACCCTGCAATCAGGATGATGGACCAGTCATTTGATAATTTCTACACGGTTTAGCCAGAAGTAAGAGGTAGATAACAGCAATGGAGATGTGTTATCTCATCCATAAGCTGCTCGTGATCTATTTGCTCACGTTCCTGTCATCTTATTCCTTTCCCCTGTACCATTTCCATCTGCTTGACAGTGCAGTGCTAGTTTTGTATCAACCAGCCTCTCTACAAGGATTTTTCTTGAGAATCACAGTAAACTGTATGAATTTATCGTGTTGGTGCCATTTTGCAACAGAACTAATTCTTTTGTCTAGTTATTACCCTCTCTGGTGTATAATTTAGCAGATTGTTGTTCTGGATTTGTTGGCCAGAGAAGTTATGCGTTCTCCACACATGAAGGGTTTCAGCACCTGACTGGATAAAGCCCTGAGCAGCCTGGTTTGATGTCATGGTTGACCCTGCCTTCACCAGGAGGTTGGGCTCATGACGTGCCTTCCCCCTTTTCTGATTCTATGATTTGACCTTTCTAACAAGACTTAGCTGGACCTGGAGAGAAGTTTCAGGGTGAATTAAGTATGCTCATGTGCTTTAGTCTTTGAGGTCACCCAGCTGGCAATCAATAGCTCTAGTGATTGCTAGAAGCCAAGTAACTTTGAATGAGTTTGTTGAGTTAAACAGCAGAAATTATTGACTTAAATTAATGGGCTAGGTACAAAGAACCTGAAAGACAACACTCTGATACTGAGCTTGTTCAAAAAGCTGAAGAAATTTGTGTGTGAATAATGTAACTACAAAGTTGAAATAAAAAGATTGATAAAATGTAGCAAGGACAATTTTCTTGGAATGTGCAGATTTTTATACTTCTTCATTGTGAGATGTAACTGATTACAGTAATGATATATGCAGTGGTACACAATGCAATTAAATTAAAGCTGCTGTTCAGAAGAGCATTTGCTTATCCTTAATCTTAGTTTTGGTCAGTAAAAAAAAAAGGCATCATAAATCAAAAGTTTAATTCAGGTTTAACTCTGTGGAACACTTAACCCAAGGTCTATGCTAGAAGAGAACGACTGATGCTTGAATCAATTCCACATTCATATTCCTTTATTCTTCTCTCCGTTGCCCAGAAGAAAGGTGGTTTACCTGAAACATGCCTTTTGAGCAGATTTTCTTTTTTTTTTTTTTTTTTTGTTCTAGCTCAACCAGGGCTCAGAGGACCCTCTGAAGAGACCAGTGGTGTATGTGAAGGGTGCTGATGCTGTCAAGCTGATGAACATCGTTAACAAGCAGAAAGTGGCACGAGCCAGGATTCAGCATCGCCCCCCACGGGTGAGACTTTCAGAGCCTTTCTCTGGGTGTTACAGTGCTGTTGTTGCTGCAGGCAGTGCTTGCTCACTGCACAGAGGGTGAGCATGTTTTCATGCTCCCCATGTGCATTACTATATGTGAAATTCTGTTGACCTACATAAACTGAGCAACTGCACTGTGGACAAGCAGCTACACTTGATGTAAGTATAGAATCCACAGTGCAGCTTCTGCTCTGTCTCATAAGGATTCTTTTGAGTATATAAATGGCTAAAAAATTTACATAATATAAGTTTTCTTTTTCTTGATGAAGTAACTTTATTATCGCACGCTCCTGGTGGCTCAGTTTTGTAAGGTGGTCTGCCCTATGTTAACTAACAATTCTGTGTGGTATTTTTAAACATGGAATTTTAAACATGGAATTATTATTTGGTATCTGATATTTGTAATTGTAATATAAAACAGTTTTTCTAGAGGTTTTTTTTCCTGACACTCTCTACATGTAGTTTACAAAAGAACAAAGCTAGAGGTCATCCATGTCCCAGTTACCACTTTGGTTGTGTGGGTTTTTTATGGAATCCTTCTGTTAAGGAATGTATTTGAGAAGTGGACCATTTGCTGAAAATTCGAATGTTGATTTTCAGTCACTTAACGTGCACAGGCAACCCAGTAAATCATAAAAATTTGTGTTGGTATGATTCACTCAGTGAAAAAAACTGGGTTTTGCTGTTCAGAGACTGTAAATCTGACATCTCATGATTGGAATTCTGTGTATTCCATTCCCTTGTGGTGGCATATGAAACCCAAGTTTTGTCTCATAGAATCCCAGCTGATGAACAGAACAGTGTGTACTTTGACTTCTGCCATTGTGACTGAGTACACTTGACAATGACCACTAAGAAGTTAAAAGAAGAGAGAGAAACAATAGATTTGAACATGATCTAAAGGAAGGAAAAATAATATTTTTGTTTTCATTTTTAAGCAACCCACTGAGTACTTTGATATGGGAATTTTCCTGGCCTTCTTTGTGGTTGTGTCTCTTGTTTGCCTTATTCTCCTTGTCAAGATCAAACTGAAACAGCGACGCAGTCAGGTAAGAGCAGTGATGGGATATTCACTGAATGCTGAAAGTTAACTTCTCTTACTTTGTCCTAGAACTTCCTTGCAACTTCTGGAAATGCCAGGCACTGACCTGCAATAGCCATCTTTGTGGAAGGGGTTTTAGCCATGCGTGTAGGCCTTTGGAAGAACTTGGGAATGTCTTTAAAGGAGATTTACATTGATCCATGATGTTCATTCAGTTAAATCCTGAAATCAAAATAGTACAGAAGCAGTCCATTTAGCTGTTGGAAAAGAAGAACATTTTTGGTTGTTCAAAGATTATCAGTAGCACTGGTGTACTTCTAAAGAAGTTCCAACTCTTGTTGCTGTATTTTGGAGAGGATATCAGGACTGAAAATAAATTGCAACTCTTTTGAATAGGATCTATTGATTCTCGATGGGAGAGGTTTTCAAGGTAAAAAGTTTGGTTAGGAGAAGTTCCAGGTGATGTACTTGGAATTTGTCCTGTCAAATATGAAAGGGAAAGCAAATAGAAGCTAATGGACTTTGAAGTCTCTAGTTGTAAACTGACCAGTAGACACACATGTAAAAGGAATGCAAAGCATTCTGGATTCTCAGGACTCTTCTTTGGGCATGTTGAGTAGGAATCCAAAGATGTTATGGACCATCACCAGTGTTAAAAAGGGGCATGATAAATTCTACAGTAAAATGAAAACAACACACTGCCTTCCTAAACTTGTACTATTGATTAAATTTGGGGGGAGGAGGAAATGATACAGCTAACATTTCATTTTAATCCCTTTCTCAAGTATTGCTCCTGGTAATATGACAGTAACAGCATACTGGGGCATTGCAGTCAATATTGACAATTCAAAACAAGTTCCTGACCAAGAGTTATATGTTGGCTGGAGTAGTTGCTGCTATCGATTGAGCAGTTCCAGTGTATCCCATTTCTCAGCTCCTTCACACTGTTTTAATTCTAAGTAGCTGATCATTCTCACTTTTGCATATGGCATACATTCTTTGAATGAAGCTTCTGATATAAATTCTAATTAACCTTCCCTCTGTTTGATTTATGAAATTACACATCATTGGGTCTGACATGATTTGTAGGATACATTATGGTGGTGTTTCTCTGCTTCTACACTCTAGTCCCATACACAGCAGCATTGCCTTTTTTCGTTTTCTTTCTTTTGATGTAGAATTCCATGAACAGGCTTGCAGTGCAAGCACTGGAGAAAATGGAGACCAGGAAGTTTAAGTCCAAAAGTAAGGGACACCGGGAAAGTAACTGTGGAGCACTGGACACACTCAGTAGCAGCTCCACCTCTGACTGTGCCATCTGCTTGGAGAAGTACATTGATGGGGAGGTAAAGGATAAATGGTTTCTTCAACATGGGCTGAGGATGTAGCTGGTTTTAGCACTGTGGTACGTGGCTGGCTGTTGGGTGCATTGTGTGCTGAAGTGGTGCCACTTGCCATCTGATCACATTGAGCAGCCAAGTCAGCCTCAGCTGCACTCTGCAGCTCCAGAGTACCCATGTTACAAAGTGAGAGGTGAGGGATCTCATTCTGCAAGTCGCTACCTCCATCAGTTTGCATTTCTGAAGAACAAATCATAAAGAAGTCAGGCTCAGGAAATCCTGTGAAAAGATAATAGCTGAAGGGTAAGAGTGCTGGGCAAGGGAAAAAGTATCATATACACTGTGTTGGTTTTGCTTTTCCTTGAGTGTTTTCCATTGCTAATAGCAAGGTAGATCATTACTCTTGATTTATCTTTTTTAAAGTTCATTTAATATATTAAGGAAAATTTAAACAATGGGCTCCTTCAAGGTGTTGGGTCGTAAGGACACACAGCAAAAAGTGTTCTAAAGAACTGTACTATATCTGCATGGAGTTCTAGTGTGCCTGCAGACTATTCTTTTAGAGACAGCTGATCACTTGATGTTATGCTCTTGGCTCTGTTGATGGCATTTGTTCCCTCTTACCGCTTTGAGAGTAGGAATTAATCTGTTCTGCAGCTAGGTTGAAAAAACTAGCTGTGAAAAATTCACTTGTTAGGAAGAAGTACTTTCTCATGGTCCTTCATCTGTTCCTGTAGGAACTGCGTGTCATTCCTTGCACTCACCGGTTTCACAAGAAATGTGTGGATCCTTGGCTGCTGCAGCATCACACCTGCCCTCACTGCCGCCATAACATCATAGGTAAGTGCTGCAGTGGGGCTGCTCTTGTGTCCTTCATTTCAGACATAGCAGCTCACCAGATGAAACACAAATTGTACCTGCTTGTTAATCTTCGTCAAACTCTCAGCCTTTATTGTAATGCAGCTCTAGAAATACAGTTAGTCCTAAACCCTTTGGAAGGGGCTGCAGGCCCTGCAGAGCAACCCCAGCCCTGGCCTTCCGTGGGCTGGGGGCGATGCCCAACCGAGGGCAGCGTTGCACAGCCCCTGAGCAGAAGAATATGTTTTCTCTTAGGAATTGTGAAGAAGACAAATGTATGGGGTTTTATTTTTCTGTAACTTGGAATGTGGTTTCCCTTACTTACCCTCTCCCCCTTTCATTTCCTCTGTCTTAAGAAAGTTTTCTGTTAATACACATTTATATAAAATAATGTGTAAAGTGAAAACTTGAGTGATGACTTCTAGCCTCTCTCAACCTCTGCCAGTTCAGGAATACTGTGTAAGTAGGTTTTGTGTATATGAGAACAGTATCTGAAATAAGTTCACTCATTTTCCTTTTTAAGCAAATATATTTGAGTGTTTCAAAGGCTTCCAGGCAGACGCTCTTGACTTACTTTTTTTGTTTTGTTATTTTTCCTTCTGTGTAAAAAATTGGTGCGTACAGAACAAAATATCCCGCTTTCTTGCATGAAGCGTATTCCTTTTTACTCCCTGCTAGTTCTACTTCTCCATTCTTATTTCTCTCATTCAGAACAGAAAAAAGGAAATGCAGGTCCAATCTGCCTAGAATCCGTCAACCCAGCCCGCAGCCGGCAGCAGAGGGTGATTCTGCCTGTCCATTACCCAGGCCGAGTGCACAGAGCAAACCAGATAACAGCGTATCCCACTCGGACGAGCATGGACCCTCACGGAAACCCCATCACAGTACTGACAGTCGAGCGACACGGTGAACAGAGCCTCTACCAAGCCCCGTCCCCAGCCTACATTCAAAGTTACCAGCCTATTCATTTGGATCATGCTTTAAACACACATCACTGTAGCCTGGAACACAGGGCTTACTCTCCAGCTCACAACTTCCGAAGACCCAAGTTTGGCGGACGCAACTTTTCCAAAGCAGCGTGCTTTTCCCGATATGAGACCATGTATCAGCACTACTACTTCCAAGGCCTTAGTTACCCTGAGCAAGATGGACAGCTTCCAGCTGGCATTTCCTCAAAGGGTCCTTCCCGTGCCTTTCAGCCTGGTAGCAGCATGCTTTTCCCTCCCGTGGTACATGTAATGCCCTCATCTCGCTTGGAGAGTGGCAGTACCTCCAGCTTTAGCTGCTATCATGGTCATCGCTCCGTGTGCAGTGGATATTTGGCTGACTGCCCTGGGAGCGACAGCAGCAGCAGCAGTTCTGGTCAGTGCCACTGCTCCTCTAGTGATTCCATGGTTGACTGCACTGAGGTCAGCAACCAGGGGGTTTATGGGAGCTGCTCCACCTTCCGCAGCTCTTTGAGCAGTGACTATGACCCATATGTTTACCGCAGTAAGAGCCCTTGCCGAGTGGGTGAGGTCGGTGGTGCAAACAGGGGTGCAATTGTTCTCTTGGAGGGCCCCCACCAGGATGAGCTTCCAGCTCATGGTCACAGTATGGTGGGTGCTGACTGCCGGCTTGTGCCAGCTTCTTCCTCAGGGGACCAACTGTCTAATTGCAGCATGGATATGAACTATAGCAGTAATTCCTCACTAGAGCACAGGGATCCAAATGGCACTACCTCAGAGGGAGGACCTGAGGCCACTCCTGGTGCTGCCTTGGATGTTAAAAGGAACTGGAAGAATCCAGAGACAGCAGGGTCGATTTCGGAGCAAGCATGCACGTGCTGCTTTGAATTCCAGCACTCTGCCCTGGAGCCTAGCAATGGGACAGCTGACTGTAGTGCACTCTTCCTTAGCTCTCCGCTGTGGGGGACATGTGGCCAAGGAATTGAACCACAGTCAGGGAACACCCCAGGCTTGTACAGTATTAACTCAGACCACTTACATAGGACAGATGGGGTAAAATATGAGGGGTTGCCCTGCTGCTTCTATGAAGAGAAGCAGGTAGCCTGTAGTAGCAACAGTGGCAGTGGAGGTGGTGGCTGCTATACAGAAGACTATGCAGTGAATGTGCAGTACACGCTTCCTGAGGACACCTTGCCAAACTGCTGTAAGGGTGTATGTGATCTGGGTCAACGCATTCCCATAATTCCTGAAGACAGAGACTGTGAGCTGATTCTACCGACAGAGCACCAAGGGACCCACACAGGAAGCTGTAGTTCCTGGGATGGAACACCTGAGCTGGATACTTACCTGCACTGTCAAGGTACTGGAGAGGTACAGGTCGAGAGGGAGGTGTGCTATGAGGCAACGTCATTCCTGCGGCAGAACTACTCTCAGGAGGAGGAAGCTGGAATGCTCTTTCCCAGTCCCACTCTGAACTCCCAGAAGCTGATGACAACCACAAAGGTCACAGGTAATATGTGTGCTTTTTTTGATTACTTGCTACCTTTCTGTCTTAGTGTATGAAATGCTGTCAGCTACTTAGGTACATGCAGCCATAAAGGTGACTCCATCCTTTGCATAAGAGCAGGTTCTCGACTAACCCTTTGCCCTAAAGTGTTATTCTCTTGTTGCCTATACTCATTTGGTCACAGCTAGAGCAACAGAGGAGTAGTTTACTATCTAACCCTATAAAAGCTTTCATACTCATCCTTTGTGGGGAGGAAAAAAAGCGACTGCCAGTACCAGGCCCCCCTTAGAGTTCCCACAGCCAGGGACACTGTGCCAGTCATAGCAGCTGTGGTGAGTTGCTTAGGTAGGCAAGGCCACAGTGCTGAGAGAGGACAGACAAGCTGAAGGTTTAAAAAAAAGAAAATGAAAATCTTGGAATTGCTGTAGAAGAATATGTTGGAAAGTCTCTGCTGTGGACATAAAACAAGGGGAAAAAATAATCACTCACAGAAGGAAGGGGATATTCCTTACCCACTTTGCCAGGGCTGTTTTAAGGGTTTTCATAGAATCACAGGGTGCCCTAGGCTGGAAGGGACCTCAGGCCATCATCTAGTCCAACCTACTCAAAGCAGAGCCAGCTGTGAAATCAGATCAAGTTACTCAGTTTGTTAGATTAGACCTAGTTTATCTAGTCAGGTTTTGACAACCCCCAGGGACACAGAGTGCACTCCCTTTCTGGGCTCTTGTTCCTCTGCTGGACTGCCAGCATGGTGAAAAGATTTTCCTTATATCCAGTCTGAACATCTCATGCTTGAACTTAAGCTCCTCACCTCTTGTCCAGAATGCATGTCTGTGAAGACTGTGGTTCCATTGTTGTGACGACCTCCATGTAGGTATTGCAGAGTTTCTAGGGGTGCCCCTGAGGCCTCCTTTTCTGCAGGTTGAACAGCCCAAATCCCTCAGCCTCTTCACACAGGGAGAGCCCTCTGAGCATGTTGGCTCTCTGCTGAACTCACTCCAGTCAGTCAGTCTCTTGTTCTGGGGGTCCCAAAACTGTATGTAATATTCTAGATGCAATGTTCCTTAGTTTTCTTTATCCTTCAGGTGCTGGATCTCATCCCTTGGAGAGAAGCCAAATCAGTGACTAGACCTGTCCAGATGATCCCAGATGGAGAAGCGGAGCTTATCAGAAACTCCAAATTCTCATGGACTTAATTTTTTTTTAAGCTTTGACAAACACACAAAAGTGGTAATGTGGAGAAGTCCCTCCCCTACTTCCTCTGTGTTCACATCAGCTTGATTGTCTCCTTTGTCCCTCCTGCCTGAAGCCTTCAGGCCTCGATTTGTGTGCAAAGCCCGTGTGGGACATGGTGTGGAGCATTTCTGAGCTCTAGTGCCATTTCTATATTAATGACAAAGTGTTATTTATATTTTCTTTTTAGAAGTGACCTCTTGCTGAGAGGTAACACAGTGTGTTAAATAAGCCAGGCTATGTGTAGATGCTGTTATCTCCTACTTAAAGGAGTCCAGCCTTTGATAAGCTCAGGGCTACACCTGCCTTAGAAACCAGATAGCACCTTGAAATATAGTAGTCCAGAGGGATACAGCTGCTGAATGGATGTTCAGATACTGACTAATCCCAGTAGCAAATCCTAGCAGCCAGCAAGTTATGTGAGCGATTTTGAGGGAGTTGAAGCATTGGACTGTCTCCTTTCTCCTCTCCCCTCCTCCCCCTTTCATGCTGCTCTGATGGTTTGGCTAAGAAGGGTCTCCTGCCATGATGATTAGTTTCAACAGAGTGGGGGTAGGGAACTGGTAGCTCAGAATGTTCTCATCCTCACTTCCTGTATTTAAACCATGGACCTCATTGTATCTTCTGACTGGTGAAGAATTACTGGGGACCTCTCCCTCAAGCAGATGCTAGAACAAAGGGCTTAAGAAAGGGTATTACCTTTGTAGGTAATGAACCTTTCCTTCCATAGGAAGTTTTTCAGGCACTTGTAGCCCCTGTTATGGCTGTGAGGAATGCTGGCAAGTGCAGTGAAAACAGAGCTTGCAGTGTGCTTGCAGCTTTGCTGGCTCACTTTGGAAACAGGTCAGAGGGTTTCTTGTTTCCTTACGGGCTGCAAGCATGCCTAAGGGAAGCAGTGCTTGTCACTGTGCATATGGGAAAGTGAGGAACTTGGTTTAATCATTGTTTTCTTCTTTGCTGTGGTCGATGTAGCTTCCATAGACCGATCTGCTGGAAAGGTTTCTTGGGCCCAGCCAGCTGTGCTTCATTTTTGTCTTCTGTACAGAATGCTCTCTGTACCCCATTAGCCTGGGCACATACTTTTGTTCTTGTTCTTGTACTAGTGGGGACGTTTGTTATCATGAGATAATTTATGTCGTCACTTCTGATAGCAATTGTTTCCTGTGGAAACAGCAGCTTCTGAGTAAGAGGCTACCATAGCATGGGTTAAATTGCCTGTCATGCTGCATGTGCCTGAGGACACAGTGTCATCCTGTGGTGTATTCACAGTAGGAAATCTTCTAAAGGGAAACTAAATATTTAATGCCCACAGTGCCAGTCTTCTGAAAAGATTTGTCCTAAGTTCAGTACACTTTGGAGATAATTAAAAGACATGAAATAGAGATGTACCTTCATGTTACATATTCTGCCAAAGCAATGTCCCTGACAGCACTGGGCTAGTTGTGAGACCCAGCAAAGTTAACTTGTATTCTCTATAGTCCCAAATGAAATCTTTTAAAAGAAGCAAACATCTGAGAAATAATACAATCGTCTGTTTACTTTTGCTTTCTGTACCCAATAAGTTAGGAAAAAAGTTATATTTAAAGGAATTCACGTTACATCTTTTTAATCAACAAGCACCAAAATCCAACTGTTCAGAGAATTAATACAAGGCAATATCTGGGTATAAGATTAAAAGAAAAATTTCAATAAACACATTTTCTGTGTATAAAGCTTATTAAAAAACTTATTCATTCTCTGAATGATGGAAGTAAGTGGTATGTGTTGGGAGAATAAACTCTAAAGGTTTGTGGGTTTTTTGCTTTTTTTTTTATTTTTAAGTCTTACCCTCTCCTTGCTCCACTAAAAAAGAAATGCATTGTAGAAGCTATGGTATACTGGCTTGGTTATTCTGCTTGGTGTTTTGTGAGGCACTGTAGAAGGCCACCTGAGATGCATTGTACTGTGTAACTACATGGCACGTTGAGGTAAAATGTGGTTCTCAAAAAGATTTGAATATTCTGGTTCATGGTGTTCCTGGGTGTACTGGTCTCACTCACATGCTGTGGAAATCTCTGCCAGTACACCAGTCTCTGCAGGCCATACCACAGACACCCTTCACCTGGTTTCTATGTTGGGTTTTACATTCAACATGTACTTACATCCCTGCTGCCTGTATGTCCATGCAGACTTACAGGCTACCTGGCCATGATAGATGGGTTTTATAACAAAATGCCTTTCTACTACTTACATGAACAGTTGTCATTGTGTTTGGCTCATGAGGCACTATTTAAAATGTTTTTAATTAAAATTATAGCACTTAAAATTGTTTTGTATAAAATTTGCTGTAAAGATTTGTAATATGGTCAAAGGGCTCTTTCTCCTTCATTACCATTTTTAAAAATGTTTTAAAAGCTAGAAAGCATCTTGTATATATTCTGTATATGTATAGCAGCACATTTCATTTATGGAAATATGTTCTCAGAATATTTATTTACTAATATATTTATCTTAAGCCATGTCTTATGTTGAGAGTGTGTGACATTATTGTAATAATCATTGAAAATCACTAACACGAGGCCCTGTAAATACATGATAATTGCACACAAAGATTTTACAGTACCTGCCGACCAAAAATGATTTAAGAGAAGTTGTAGTTACCTGCAGTTTTGTAAGAAAGTGTACAAATGTCTGTATTAAAAGAGAAAAAAAGGCAAAACCACACAAAAATACAGTTTTATTGCATATACATGTGGGAGTTGTTCTTCTTGTTTTGGGGGAAAGGACACAGATAGTTGTTCTCCTCAAAGTACAGTCCTAGATATGCTGAGATGGACTCTAATAGACAACATTTTTCTTTTTTTCTTTTTTTTTTAAATAACAGATAGGTGGATATGTATATCCATACACACACATAGAGATCATAAGTGGTTGTGGTTTCCTTTGGAGGCAACCCATAATGTTCTTAGGACCATTCAATTTTCCCCGAGTGCCACAGTTGAATTTACCAGGTGTTGTGCACAGTGTGAGTCCAGTACTGGACAGTTTTAACTGTCCCCAGGTGTGAGTGAACAGGGTGAGTGTTCATGAGGGTGCCTGGTGCCTCAGTGTCCCTGCTCACACCTGGCTGTGGTTGCTGTTGAGGTGGGGGAAGCTCCATTCCTTGTGGGGGAACAAAGGTTACAGAGGGAGGCAGGCACAGAAGGAAAAGCAAAGGCTTAGGAAAGCCTTTATGTTTGGAACCTGCCTGTTCCTTGTGGCAGGGCAACTTAATTCCGGTATAATTTGAGGTAAAAATAATTTACTGTCCTCAAATAAAATGGTTTTGAGACCTGAACCAGCATGATGGAGGTGGATGCAACTGGATGAATCATAGCTTGAATAGTCAAGCTAGATCCAGATCCTTGCCTTGGACCATGAAATTACTGGTCCCACTGAAGTGATAATCAGTGCTGTGCTACTTGTTTTGTCAGCAGAGAGCACAGTTTGACCAAAGATGTCTATGCAGACACTGAAAGAGGGGGGGCTGGGGATATGTGGCAGTGTGTGTGTGTGTGTATACATTTATGTGATACATGTTTGTATGTTATTGTGTAAACAGTTTGCCTTCATGCATATTTCCCATCCAGAGATACACACACAAACACACACAAAAAATCTTTTCCAGACTCCTCCTCCAGTTTCTTCCTTCTCCCAGAGATTTTTACCAAGTAATCCCCTGGACTCTCCCCTCCTCTTATCCATGTTCAAGTGCACTGTAATTCAGTCACCTCAGGATTCAGCCAAGAAATGAGCCTTACTTCTCTCCAACCCCCTTTATATGTGAAAACTCCATGTTTGGGATGACAGCCTGTTGAACTGGAGTGTCATTTTGCATGGGACCCTTTGTGGCAGGAGGATCAGTTATCGTCCTCATCTCAGGTACAGTGGGAAAGCCTGTCTGTATGCAAAGACAGGCACAATAATGGAAGAGCAACAGGCAGGCAGGAGTTAAGAAGCATCAGCAAGCACTTCTCAGTTAAAGTACCTGCCCCTTTTTCCACTTGGAAAACGGGATCTTGGCATTTTATCTGCAAATCAGGTCATTAAACAACTGTTTTTTCAAACAGCATAAAACTTGCCATCTGTGTTTGGCTGATGCACCTGTGTTGACAGGTCACATCTGAGTCTCCTTCCTCTTCCCTTCCTCCACCCCCCCACTTGCTATTGTTGAGTTGTGTTTTGTTTTCTTGCTTCTTGTTCTGAAGAAAACTGTGAGGTGATTGTGCCTTTAAGAGCAGGGCATACCTTCACTCTTGCTGTCCCACAAAATAATCAGTGAGCTCATCCTCTCTTTCTTTGAGAAAGACAGTTGTGGGCTGCTGGCTGAACTTTTTATGTGATGCTTAGTTGTGTGTGTGATATTCTGTTTCTTCTTTGTTGTGGCTTTTTTAAAATGACTAAATGTAAATATTTTCTGTCAAAAATGAAAATTTTGATACTTGGCAGGGGACAGTTCTTTTTTCTATTGAGATTCAATGTTTAAGGAACAAATTAGTGGCAAAATGAGAGTCCTTTGGGCACCACAAACCTCCACAGAATCTCGATACGGTAAAAAAAGACAAGCAGGAGCAGACTATTCTTAATGGATTGTACATTATAGTAACACTTGGTGTTTCTGTAACATTATCTGCAATATCATGTGCATCTGTCAAATCCTGTGACAGCTGTTAGGTAACGTTTGTTGTTACTTGGGTAGTGTGAAGAGAAAAATGCCCTTAAAAGGATGGCTGTGTTCATACCCCGTGGAGCCAGCCTGGCCTAATTCTTTGGCCAGGGAGACAACAGCATACCTGAAATTGGATATTTTATCTTGCAGTGAAAGCGCCGTGCCCCTGTGACTTAAATGCTTCATAGAAAAGCGTCCCTTTCAGAATCAAGAACACATTTCTCTCATGGGGAATGAAACTGTTGCTTAGGAAACGGCAACAGAAAAAAAGGCAACAGTTCCCAGAATAAACCAAAGTGCAAGAGGAGTCTCATAACTGGAATGGCAAGAAAGGAGAGCAGAGTAACCTACCCTGTCTAAGGGGAGGCCAGTCCCCTGTGACAGTTGCTTTTCTAAGAGAAAAAGAGAGTTTGAGTCTTCACATGAAAAGCTGGAGACAGTTTGGGTATCTGACACTGGTATTCTGGTGTTTACATAAAAGGTCACTGAAGATTTCCTAAACTGTAGCATTATTTTGGTCAGGAGGAATTAATTAAAGAAAAGATGAATCTCACAAGTAAGTGGAAACAGCATTACATGTTACTGCAATTCGTAAAGAAAACACTGAAAGAATTGTTACAGTTCTTTGTAACAGTCTGAAAACACGTAAACTGAAAACTTTCAATTTGCTGTTACCTCAGAAATTGTGTGTCAGAGCAATATTATACTTTATATATGTAATCATTCTCAGCATTTTCAGCTCAGATATTCTCTTCTAACCTCCACAGCGGACAACCCCGTTGTAATCTGCTGGTGAACTGCAGCAGTTTCTGCCTCCTTTATACATGTTAGCAGTCCTAATAACTCCTTCTGCACAAATGTATTTATTTTTTCATAATTATTATTTACAGCCATTTGTTGAATGCAGGGTGACCAGCTATAAACACAGCACATATTTCAGTGGTGAGTCATCTCAAGTTTGATTTATTCTGGTTTCTTGACAGCCTTATGTGGTTCATGCCTTTGCATTTGTAGTAAGTTGTCTTGAGACTGAAATTCAGAATGCCGAGTTTCACCCCAAAGCACAGGTGCTCAGTAAATTTGACAAAGTATGAGCTGCATGAAATGTATGTGTATCAGGAATGTGTTGTCATAGGAAAAATAGTGTGGTCTGAAGAGAATTCTATTTTTCACTCTCAAAGTAGCAGAATTCATAAATGAGTAGCAGAGTTCATAAATGCCTAGAACAATATTCAGGTGAAACTATCACTGAACTATATTTCTTTGGAAGATTGTGAAATATTGATGCAAGGTATTAAGAACTAGTTGGACAAGTATTTGTCAGTTGTTTTTGTAGTTCACCCTTCCTTTAGGCAAAGTGGTGCACTAGAAAAATCTGTTAGTAGTCCTTCCCACTGCCTGAGAAGGCTCATTAAGCAGAAGATGAAAGTGGAATAGCTGGTCATGCTCATTCAGTGGCAGCCATGTGTCTGCTGATGGGTTTGGTCTGTAGTCATACAGGCTGCACATTCAGTACAGCTTCCAGGACTATCTGTAAAAATCTCCCATTTATACTCCTGCCAGGGGGGCTTGGAATACAAACACTATAATTCTGCAATCCCACTAAGTTGTCTGCATGAGCAATGTGATAAACTTCCTCAGCATTGTGCTGGCTGTAAAAAATGTGGCAGAAACAAGTTCTAAAAAGGACGACGTTAATGCTTTGAAAAAGCAGATCAGCTGTTTGTTTGAAGGAAAAAGTGGTTCAGAGAGTATATGCATATGAATTTGTAGAATCTAATACAAATACAAGCTAGAAATGAGATTCAAAGGAGGTAAGTGCTTCTTAAAGCAGTTGTTTCATCAGCATCTATTTGGCCATAGAACTGAGTCTGAGTTACCCTGTTCTCAATGACCTTCTGTTATAGATACCAAAAAAGTATCTTTGATTTTTTTCCTACGGTTACAGTGTATAGAAAATTTATTTTTCCCAGAGTGTAAACTAACATCTTTTCTTCCTATAAAATGTTAGCAAGATATAAGCATAATATGCTGTATTAAATAATGCATTTCCTATACATATATAAATATATATATTACTATGATAACATATCACACATTTTTACATAACACAGTCTCTATTTCCCCACAACATAACAATATTAAGACAAAAATACATATAAAATCATTTAGTCAACAAACTAAACTAGTTTTAAACATAGATTTTGAATTAGGGAAGGCACTTGTCCAGCTGGCCCCTTTCCACCTGAGGTCCACACACAGTGTAGGCTCTGGCACGCAGCGTCGAGGCTCGCAGGTTGCTGCAGTGGCAGTGCCAGCAGAAGCACTCGCTGCCCCAGCTTCTGGGGCAGACAACTTGTCTTTTTCCTATGGCTTATTGTCCACTTAGCTGTGTTAGCTCATCTCTCTCTGCAACCACCCAATAAACAGTATCAGAGAGCTCATCTCTGTGAAAAGTAACTCAGAGAAGAAAAGGCGATGGCAATTTTTGACCTGTCAGTTTATTGCAGCACCACACAGCCGGTCAGACCGACACCAGAGTGAGAAGGGGGCCGGAGCTGGAGCTGGAATGCATGTATGTATATGAGGAGGCATCTCCTCAGGATTATTTTGTTGTCAAAACAGTTGCTTTTGACATTGTAGCCAATGTCAGACCTGCAGCCTGTCCAGCCTATTGAGGGAACTGATAGGCAGGACATCAGAAGGCCATTCTGATACAATTCCAAACAAATTCTTCTTCTGCAGTTATTTTCACTTTGCTGAAGAAAGTGGTGTAAACAATAACCTCCTGAGGTGTCCGTGCTCCCCAGCTGTCAGCACTCAGCTGCTTGTGTAGTAGGGGCATGCTGAATCATGTGAGATTACAACAGTTGTGCATGTCACACGTCTTGTTTCTCTCTCCCCCCAGACCCTTACAGCAAATATCAAAAAGTGCTATGTTAATGGATACCATATACCTTGGCCATATACCACCACACCCTGAAGTGCTTGTACGAGGAGTGTGAGTGACAGAACCACATTTGGAAAAAATTCACAGCAGAGATCTACCTGCTCTTTAAGGTCTCAGGCCTGTACAGTAACAAGTGCTATTTAAGGGCCCCTGTTCATGCATTTCCATCTGTTGCTCTGTTTGCAAGCATTAGAGGTATCTAGAATCAGATAATCTGTAAGATTTGCGGGAGTGGGGGGGAAATGGGGACCTCACAATTTCCACTGAGCTTTTATCATGCACTGTCCAATACCTTCTGCATAGTCATGTTTTTTGTTGCCATGACCAGTTAATCTGCTGTAACTGCTGGTTTTATGGGTCTTTTGTACAGAAATTCGATAAGCATTCCCTAAGAAAGGCCCATGAAATGCGATTTTATTATATAAAAAACAGTTGAGAAGCTAAGGGACTGATGCAAAAATCTCTTTCTAAATTCTCTAGATTTTCCATTAGTGGCTTCAGTCTTAGTTGTTGTTTTTAATGCTTGTCTCCAACTTTATAGTGAACTTAAATTCTTTACTAAGGAAGAGAAGCCTAGCAGTTCTGTAGTTTCCTGCAGTAGGTAAAAATCAGTCATGGGGCATTCCTGATGGTTTTTTCAGTTTATCAGCAGTAGCTAACTGCTTTGTGAATGTCTCTTTTACTCTATATGTTTAACTGTTCACGAACATTTGATGAGGCAAGCAAACAAAGCTTCACCAGTTTGTGATAAGCACTATGTGCTCCTAACAACTCTTAAGGGTCTGGGCACCACACTGCAATTCTCTCCTCCTGGTTTTCTATTAGTGCACCACATTAAGCACGCTTAGGAACCAACCTACTTTGTTCTGCTATGAATCTGTGAGTTGGACTCTTTCTCTATGCAGCATGATGCAAAGCCTGACTGTTAAAAAGGCAGTTTCAGAATTTTTGTTGGTTTGAGGCAGATAATGTGTTTTGGTCTAACATGAAGGCACGGAAGAGAGAACCAGCAGCGTATTTTTTACAACTCGTCCTATCTTGATTTTAGGTAATACAGTAATTATAGTTTCCTGTATTCTTTCCAGCAGCTCATGCAAGAAAGTACTAGATGTTCCCATGATATTCCATTTTTGATATAAACAATTTCATAATTGCTGGCTTAGTAAAAAGGTCTTGTTTCTTTTAGGCACATATGGTGGCATTGTTCAGCTGTTGCTGGCACTCATCTGTGCTACATAAATAGAGCTGGATTGAATTCAGTTCAGGTAAAAGACTAGATCTACAATGGCAAGTAAGGCACAATATTTCATTGTTTAATTCTTAGATGCCCTATTTTTTCAAGGAAATCTGTAGCCCACGTGAAGGGGAGGGAATTATATGTTAAAAAACATAAGGGCAGATACTATAATGAATTTGGTGACAATTTTCTTACTTTTCTTAGTTACCTTTTGTAGATGCTCTTAATAGGTGTTCTCTGACTGCATGTATGGTATGTCTCATATATGCAGACCATTGTATGTGTTTAAACTAACCAGTTTAATGGTTCTCAGTGAATTTCCTCAAACATAGTTTGAGGAGCTGCTCACTCAGTAAACTTTGCCAGTCAGTTTATCTGTCTTCTGCATTGACAGTTTTTCCTAAATATCTTGATGCTCTGAACTTGCTGATCCCACTTTAGGCTGCTGAGATTAATATCTGTAACTTCAGAGTAAAAATTTGTTAGCTTCACTGTTTAAAAATTCAGTGGATTTACAGTATCTCTGGGCAATCCTTTAAGAAGCCCTAAACTTACACCCAGAATGGATGCTGGACTTCGGGCTGCAGTACAATGGTTTTTTAAAGGATCACTGTGAATATGAACAAAATTATCATAAACATCAGTGAATGATGGGTCACACACAGTCATTTAAAAGGCTTCATTGCTCGTGCAGGCCTTGCCCTGGTGAGCAGGACTCCATCAAAACGTGTATTTGCAGCTGATACTTGATAGAGCAGCTCCTGAATTTGATTTTCATTTGTGCATCTCTACTTGTAGAAACAGAAAATGTAGAAACAGCAGAGCACTGGGCAACCAGGCTGGTATGTTTTCCAAGGCTTTGGTTCCCATTTTACTCTCTAGTACCGTTTAGACGTGTTTACATTAGGGCCAATAAGCTCTGGTTGCTGTGGCAGCTGAACAGGTTATCTGTACCTACCTCTGTCTTCAGCCTTGAGAATAAAAGGACTAAAGTAGCCTGATAAAATACAGTGATACAGGAAAGCAGGACACAATAATTCCTCAACCTGCAGATACTCACTCGGTTACCTCTGGCAGGGGTAAAGGACATTTTGAATTTTACAAGTTTTTACATATATTTTAAGTGCAGTGGTTTAAAGGCAGTAATTAAGAGCACTACAGATTTGATGAGCACCAGATACTTCAAAAGTATTGCTGCAGTTAAATCCGTTGTCACTAATATACCCAAGAGAACAGCAGATAGGCAAAGTCACTCAAAAGGTCTTTGGAAACGGACTTTTTGGAAAACAAGTATGAGACTGGGAGAAAAAAAGGAAGGACTAATCTCAAGTCACCTGGATCTTAAGAAGATCAATTCTTGTAAAACAGAAGGCCCTTTAGTTTCCCACGAGTGGGTTGCAATCATCCTGCTGATTTCGGAGCTTTTTCTTGAAGATGGATATGGATGTGGAGGGTTGGTAAAATATACTCCAGATCTCACCGGCAGTGGTGACATCACTGCAATCTTCAGTTTCACTTGTGGATGGAATCTGATGGGATCTAGGAGACAAGGGTGAATTCACTCCTCTATTAAGGTGCTTGGGAAGCCAGAGTGGTCTGTCTGCAGTGCTACTGCACTGGGAATGCTCACAGCTTCCTCTACCTCTGGGACATCTCTATATCTACATCTTTCTCCCTCTGCACAATGCAGAGGTTTTGGGAGCATTTCTTGGTTGTCATGGCCAAATGAAAAGTTAGGTATTCTACTGCCAGAATAGTTGCCACCCTAACAACAGCAGTGACATTAAGATAAGAAATCTGTACAGACTCTGTTACGAGTTGCTATTAATACAAATTAATTTCCTTTTATATTTAAGCTTGATTTTAGTATGTAAAGACAACATTCAGAATTTTGATTTGCTGCTAACTCATCTATCATTTCATTCAATGAGTGTCCATCTAGAGGACACAAAACTTACTTGGTGTAAGCATAGAAAAATAAAGCAATAAATTATATTGTTTTTATTAATAGGCAAAAAAAATCTGGTTATGTGTCACATTATAATACAGATTTTAATTTTTGTGATTCTTTTTTGAACCATTTTCAATATTTCAGAAAAAGAAATTAAGTATTAACTAGCCTATATCTAACTTGTTTCCCCAGCTCCCCAACCTAGGATGAGGTTTTAATTTTTTTCTTGCAAAGTACTATCATACTTTGACCTCTTCTCACCAAATCTAGATGTCTGATTACATTTTCCTCTTTCCTTCTTCTTCCTTAAAATATAAATCTTGTCAACACAAGACCAGAAGAGAAATTCTAGCAGCAAATGCTATCCCAACAGACTGGGAAGTTAAAAAATGTGCTTATTTAGTATATTTTATGAGGATACAAATATGTAATAAATAACTTGGGTTTGAATATGACCAGTCTGACTGTCAGAAGGCCGAGAAGATACCAGGTTTGGTACAGAGCTGAGATCTGAGTTCTCTGGGGACAGGTTTGCTCCACACTTACCTCATGGTAACGTGGAGAATTATCTTTGCTATTATGGCTGTAACACTTAGGATGAGCAGTGCTGTGAGACTGTATATTGTCCACTCTGTAAAAGAGAAGAAGAAAAGGAGAGGGGGGAGGGGGTAAGTTGTTAGTACATTCATTTACTTACAGTTTTTAAAGTAAGAATATTGCACAAAAGAAACACGCAGCCTTCTGACACTTTATTAAAAGCTGTAATTTGAAGATGCCTCAAACCTACAAGACTGGCAGAAACTACAACTTTCAGTCAGAACTGGCTTTTCCCTTGCAGGAGTGCTCCCTATAAAATTGAAAGTTGGCAAAAGTCAAAGCATATACCAGTAAAATTATCTAGGAAAGGCACCAAAACATAGAAGAAAATTTAAAAGCAGACTAGAATATATGCTACAGTAGCAACTGTTATGATTGCAAGGAGGTGGTCCAGGTTCTTATCAGTAATTATGTAGTTATGTAAGAAATCACAAAGTATGGAATGGGAGGAGTCCTGAGACAGGTGATCAGTATTTGTGGTCTGCTCTTGGCCACTGCACTTTATATTTCAATTTAGTTCTGGTTGTAGGATAGGAGCAAGTCAAGCAGGACCCATTGTGTCATTGTAACATTAAGTTCTTGACACATGGCAGTTCTCAGTGGCACCTCCCCTGCACCCATGAACTAGTCCAGCCTTCTTTGTATTATTGATGAAGCTTTTGTTAATTGGGGTAACTGGGATGCATCCAGCATTCAAGCTTTTCTAGACTCTACAACAGCTTGCTCTTTTTTTTCAGCAATTTGTGCCACTCTCTAATATGCACTGGTCACTGAAGCTGATTCTAGTGAGGAGGCTGCTCTGACTCACATTTTATTTTGATGTGTTTTCCTTCTCAAGAAAGAACTCACCATCTTCACACTATTTCTCATTTATGCTGAGAAGTAAGTTTTGAAATGTAAGGAGAGAATCACAGTTAGTGCTAATTAGACTACATGAAAATTCATCAATTAGTAAGATGCACAGTGAATCAGATAATGTGGAAGAGGAGCAAAGGAAATAGTGACTCCAGATTGTGCATTGGCAAAATGTTTTCCCTGTTTCCACATTTTATTGTAATATTACCAGGCATGGAGCTGGTAGGATGACTTGGGCTGGTTGTGATGACATAAAGTATCTTTGATGACCGAGCTGCATTGATGCTGAGATTTGCTTGTTCATTTATCCTCTCTGAAAGGGTGTGATTCACTGGAGTCTTGTTTTGATGCACATTGTCCTTCACAGCTGAAAACACAAGAGTATGATTAAAATAACAACTTCTTAACAGGTGTAATTGGACTTCATTTTGTGCTTGTAAACAGAAGTGCTGCTCTCTGGTTTACTTAAAAGAACTCAATCAAATTATGTCTGATTCCAGAAGAAGCCTGTATTTCACTAGGTTGGGGTTCTCAGAATTTTTCTGGAAGCTAATTGTTCATCATAGCAGTAGGTGCAACTCAAGGATCAAAACATGTTCTCTTCATGACTTTCAATCAGAGAGGAATAAACTGTTGGAAGGAGACAAGAGGATCTAAGATGCAGATGGAGTACTATTTATTTGTTTCATCTTTTCTCATTTTCTAATCTGTTTTGATAGGCAGGTATAGGATTGAATTTTTGAAAACCTGAACTTTGCTATTTGTGACATAGCTGACTGGAGTGTTCCAAATTGAGAGAATTTTTGGCAAAGCTTTTACCCACTGTGCAGTGGCAACAAGAGAGATAAAACACCTGCTAAATGAGAGTTAAAATATTTGCTCTTTCATTGCCACTTCAGAAATCTCTTGTGTGAATTAAATGCTTCACTGAAAGGTAGAAACAGGAAAGTTAGCCTCTCACCTCTATATCTGATAGCAAATCCCTGGGCTTGATTGATGTCATCTGAGAAAAAGTACAAAATGACAAAATCCAAAGAGATGTTAAAGGTGTGGGGAGGCCGGTTCTTGCCATTAAAACGAGCTAGAACATGGTAGGTATAGCCATCCAGCAATTCCACCATATCTGTAGCATCTTTGATTTCAAAAAGGGCAAAGCTGAAGTGGATTCGAGATGCTCCTGGAACTTGTATGGTCCAGTAACAGACTTTGCCTGTGCCATATGTGTCAGGAAAATCTGGGGAGTAGATCACAGCTGTAGCAGAAGTGTAATTCCCTCCACAGGCACCAATAAGGGCTGTGAAAACAAGAGAAGAGGGAGAAAATGAAAGGAAAAAAAAAAAGAGGTTACACATTGGTTTTGCAAAACTGTAGTACCCTGTAGATTCTAATACTTGAATGTGACTTGCAGGTGCAGACTTGCTGTGCCAGCAGGATGCACTGTCTCTGGGACGGGTATTCTTTACCTTCCACGGCACTGGGAGCACGGCCAGTACATTGCATTTCCTTGGAATAGGCTCATCATGTCTCATTACTCAGACCTGTGCATCAATCTTGAATACTGCAACTGTCCTTTGTCCTTGCAGGTAACCACATACCCTTTCCCACATCCCCACAGGAACAGGATAAAAGATAAATCACTGATTCAGGTGCTTCTACTCCATCCCTATGAGGCAGGGAGGCAAGTGGATTAGTGATTATTAACTCTCAGTGTTGAAGTACTGAAACTCCTTCACAGCTGTATCAAATTGAAAAAACAAATATTCACAGAACAAATGAGTTTGGAAGGGACCCTGAAGATCGTCCACTCAAATCCACCTGCTCAAAGCAGGAAACAGTGTCTAGTTGTATTTTGAGTCTCCAAGGATGGAAACTCTACAGCCTGTCTGGGCAATTTGTTCCAGTGTCACCCTCACCATAAAAAAAGTTCTTCCTTTTGTTTGAATGGATTTTCCTGTATTTCAGTTTGTGCCTTTTGACTCTTATCTATTCACTAGATAACACTGAGGAGAGGCTGGCTTCACCTTTACACCCTCCCATCAGTTAGTTACACAAATTGAAAAGGTTCCCCCCTGTGCTTTCTTTTTATCACAGCTGAACAATCCAAGTTCTCTCAGCCTCTCCTTGTATGAATGATGCTGTAATCCCTTAATCACCTCTGTCGCCATATATATGAGCTTTTCAAGCCTCCTGTCTTTTGATCTTGTCCAACTAATATTTGACCTTACCTTCACTAAGTAAATTGAAAAAGATCCTGTTACAAAGTCTAAAGAAAAGATTTGTTGCTACCTTTTATATTAGAAACAAGTACATGCCCAATACATTGTTATATTCCCTGACAACTATCCAGATTCCCACTGCAAAGTTAATTACCAATGAATCCAGAGAGCAACTCAAATGGCATCCAACTGAGGATGCATATCTCTATATACACATATAATTTTTAAAAGATATTAGAGAGGTATATATACATATATATGTATAATATATATGTGTTATATATATGGAATATATATATTATATATATTATATAATGCATTTTATGTCAAAGCTGTTTGAATCAAAGTTATCAAAGTTATCATTCCCCAAAGACTGAAGAATCAAAGTAGAATTATTGTCTCTGAAAGCTTGATTAAAGCCCTGTAAGACAGGCCTGTGAGAATGGAAGTAAAGGAACTGTTTTAAATTGTCTCAGTTTTCACAGGCCTCGAGAAAAAGCTTTAATAAATACAAATTAAAAGGAAACTGGGAACAAGAACAAGAAGTAGCATATGTCTGCCAGAAGAACACGTGAAAATATTTCTTTTTCTGGAGCAGGGCCTGATCATAGCCTTAACAAACCTTGTACTTGAGTGTGCACTATGAAAGACCTAACAGAGGAACTGAAAGAATATGAAAGAATAAGAACAGAAAGAATGTGAAAGACCCCACAGAGGTACTAAGGGACATAGAGGAATTTGTGTTTGGCACTTACTCCACGCTAACAAAGCTGGTGATTGAATCCAATAGATAGAATTGTTCAAATAGATAGAACAGATACCATTGATAGAACTGAAATTTGTCACCGAGATACAGAATTTGAAAATGGCTTACAGGTATTGTTACATTTGACTGTGCTGTTTGTAATTCCTGAATCACAAGATGTTTTTCAAGCTAGCAGTATTAACTAAGAGTGCCAATGACTAGTGCTCCACAGCTGCCTAGCAAAGCACAGCATTGCCCCATATGGAATGGAAATGCTTTCCCTGTCTCATTTCCTTCTAGAGCTGGCAGAGTTCTGTGTTGTGGGTCTAAATGTTACCGCATTAGACTGTGATAGTAACACATAAACATAAGGATAATGGGGAGAGGGGGAAGTGTGTGTGTGTACAAGGATTGTGGTGGAGGTTCTGGGGATATGACCTAATGTGAAACAGAGACATGTGGTGAGCAGGTGTTGCTCACCAGGAAAAGCAAACAGGTAGCTGCTACTAGGATGACCTCTCTTACCTGGCCACAGCTCTCAGGTAAACGTTGCTGTTTACCAGAAAAGACACTGCAGGTCCTCAGGGTAACATTTTGCTGAGCACTTGGTCACTCTAGAAAAGGAAAGCTGCAAAGGAAGACTTCACCCATTGAGGATTTGATAGGCCAAGAGCAGAAGGAAACAGAGGATGCTGCAATGTGATGCTACCACTGCTGTCTCAGCACTGGAAGTAACATGCAACTCTGGTGCATCTTTTCATATCTTGGGGAGAATCTGGAAGTGAGCAGAGTGACTAATTTCTGTCCCACTGAAATGTCTTTCTGTCTCGCTAACTGGGAACCTGAGCTGTAAAGTATGGAGATGGGAAGTTTGTTTGTGTGATCAGAAGGTGGAATATGATGCCACTTTTAGTTCCAGAAAGTCTATAACTCAAAAGGTAGCTTCTACATCAAAGGCATTTGAGATTGAGAAGCAACGATATGTTGGTGCATAGGGTGAAGTTTTCCAGTGCTCTCAGCTATACTGGGAGCTTGTACTGCAGCTGGACAACCAGAGACTCACACCATCTACCTCTGAACTTACACAGCTGGCACTGGTACATAAACTGAAGAGTAGAAAGGAGGATTTCTATGACATGAACTCAGTGGTCATAACAGCAACCTAACTTGATTGTACTTTCACAGTATATTTCTCTATCTCAGTTTTACCTACATTGCTTTGCATTGTGTTAACTGTGTCATAGCAAATATGTTTAATTAAAAAAAAAAGAAGTTGGTGTATATTCAAATTTTATTTGAGGTGCCTCATTCATATATTTACTCTCTAGTAAGATCAATTCTTAAGGTGTCTTTCTGTTGTGACATGCTGTTTCTGATAGCTGAGTTAGTACCACTTGTGAGGAAGTAAGAGACAATCTCCAGAGCACGAGCAGGCATAGTTCTTTGGAAGAGCTATTTCATGTTATTAATGGTTGAGAATCTTATACAGAAATGCAAAGCAGCTTTATCTTATATTGAATTTAGGTGTTTTGCTGTTTTGTGTGCAACAGTTCTCATTGTACTTAGAGCCTTTTCCCTAATTTGCTGAACATTTGAGGCCTCTCCTTTGGGAAAAAGTGAGCCTGCTTCAGTACTTACTGTCAAAAAGAATGACTCTGCCATCCCCACCGCAAGGCTGAGTATGGTCTCCAAAGCAAACACTGTTGCATTCCGTACTGGCTGCCTCCCCGTATCTCCAGTAGTCAGGGTTATTTCCGCAGAAACAAGCATAACCTGATTCCATGCCTGCAAACTTTGACAACAAAGATGCATAAGAAGGGAGGAATAACATTTGAAGGAGTGACAGCGGGAGGTTGTATGAGCAAGAAAGCTGGCAGCAGAATATGAGTGTTTTGGAGGAGTATGATTAGTCAGAGGAACCACCACAAACTGTTTTGGTTTGAGCTGTCAGGATGCTACTTAAGGCTAGTGAGAAACATGGAATGGAGGACTGTTAGGGTACCCTGTCACTCATAAATGCAGTAAGCAAGCATACTTTCTCCTGGCATCCTGGCATTTGTCCAGATTGCTCTGGATGCAGAGAGAGGGATATAGATCTCTTGGAGTGGAAGTGAGACCTTAGACCTCCTAAAGATTTTAAAAAAAAAAGGGGGGGAACAGGAGAAATACGAGAGAGAGCTCTAGGCCTACTGCTGTCTTTGAAAACATTTTGTAAATGTATGTCAAAGAAATCACCTTAAATTGTTGACTTCGGCAGGAACTGATGCATGTTTGGATAGTAAGTTTATTGGAGGTCTCACTGGTGCCAGTCAAAGGTGGTGGTTCTCCATGGTCCTTGTAACACCCCAGATTCCCTGGCACTGGCAAGAGCAACAGACAACAGTCATTCTAAAGGTGTGCCTGTAAACATCCAAAACACAGACCACTTTATGCACTACCTGATTACTAAGCAGTATGTTCTGCAGTATGGGAAGTGTTACTCTATGCTAGATCCTTGTCATATTTTCCAAACATGCACAGGGAAAAATGAAGGGGCAAGAGTATCATGTCTTCTTAGCAATATACCTGTAATACTCTCTGGTTGGTTCCAGTAATCTGCAGTAAAATAGACAAGATAAATACCTGGTTCATTTCTCCTGACAGAGACAGTTAAAAAAAAAGAAAGGCATTAAGTAGTTTCAGAGGGTTTGTGGGGTTTTTTTTACTATGAGCATGCATATTCTAACAGTATAAATTAAACTATGTGATTTCTGTCTGATCTTCAAAACAATAACATTCTGAAAGTTTTCAAAACAGGATATTTGAGGAAGGGAACCTAAGCTGTTTTAGAATAGGGTTTGGCAAATTTTATGGGAGGGACTATGTACTTATATAGGGGAATTTCCTAATATTTAAAACTTGAATTCTGAGATGAATTTGAAGTATCATACAAAGAGATAAAAAATGAGCAATATCACTTTAAAAAACCCCTATTTTTCTATCTATTTACATTAATACAATGTTTCAAAGCTCCTTGGTCACCATGGGAGCTCAGTTTTCCCCCTTCAGTGCACAATTTGTCCTCTGTTTTTGTTTTGGTTTGGTTTTGCACTTTTCATCAAAGCACTGGAATTTAGCCATGACCACCCCACGGAGAGGATGTGGAGTACAATATAATACTGGGCTAATGGCATAAAATTACCCCTTGCCTACTTGTCATATCTGCTCAGATACTTGAAATTAAATCTATTCCCAGTTCTATGGTAAGGTAAGTGTTTTATTCCTATGCCAGATTGACAAGGATTCTTTTTTGTCCACCTAACTGCCACAGCTCTGCATGACATGGGATGTGGTCAGGGAGCTGTATTAGAGTTTTATTTATTCAGTCATTTTTTATTTCAGTAGCCAGTAAACATAATGTTGCTTCAAGTATTGTTCATAATTTCCTAAGAATGACACAATTTCAATTATAAATACTTGCATGGAGTTATGGCTTTGATATGCCCTGCAGCAAAATGCATATAAGTACTGAGACTTCAAGTTACAGCCTGATTTAACATACCTTTGGAAATCCCCATTTGCAGCCCCACCCCAGCTGAGTACAGCTGGGCAGATAATTCTCAGAGAGCTCATTTTTTTAGCACTGTGTGTGCTTTCACTGCTCTGAAAAAGCTTCCTAGTTAACCAACCTAGCTCATTTCCCTAAGAGACCTGGGATTTCATAATTTTTAAAAAATTTTTGAAGTAGCTTTATTGGTGAGACCCTTCAACCTTATCTCCAGAGAATTAGTACTTTAATATGTTCCATGCTAAGAAATCTGACAGAGTAATTTGAAAACCTCTTAAATTTTGTAACTAAATCAAGCGTACATCCTAAAGCTAATTAGTATCTTTGGTGTCCCAACAGTATTTTAATTTTCCTTGCTCTCAATATTTAGCCTACTAAAGAAACTTGGCAAAAAATGAGGTAGTCAGTGTTCTGCGATTACTGTTCAGGCTGACCAGTGATGTGTTACTATTAAATTGTCTTCACCTGTTTGTATTTATGTGTTCTCTTGTGCTTAAGAGGTCACCTCTTTTGTGCAAACATACTATTTTTCTTTTAAGCAGTATCTGACATAATGAGGTCCTGGCAGAAACCACAGCTTCTGCGTTTTACATGCCAAGGCACATGTATTAAAACATGGAATTAATAATTTTGAGATCAAAATCATGTTCCAGCTATGCCCATCTAGTTGTCTTTCAAGAGCCTCCTAGCCTTTTGCAGTGGTAGTATGCACCAGTACACTGCCTCAAATGGTTTGAGCTCTCTGCTCTTGTGTTAAAATGCAGACAGGTCAATCTTACAGGGTGATCCTGGCTCTGCCATTTAACACTTCATTGTTATCTCAGTCAAATTTATTACATTACCTACATGCACACTGGAAAAATGATTCCAGTAATGAAATCTGTTTATGGGAAGAGAGTCACACAGGTCATAAGCACGGAGATGCAATTAAGTGGGATAGCAAGCCTTTCTTTTACATTTTGGGAGCATAAGTTGTTATTTCCTTTGAGTTTAAACCTAACCTCATTAACAAGGAGACCAAGAAAGTCAGGAGTAGCTGCGACATTGCAAACAAACCATCTAAAGCGTTCAGTTCTGAATTCTCCATGTGAGATGCACATGTTCTCTCAGGACTCAGAGCTGCCGTCTTGACTTTTATTTTGTTTTTGTTCATTCCAGTCTGCTTAGCAGACAAGACATTAAGAAGAAGAGAGGAAGAAAAGGAAAGACTAAGCTCCTACTGGGGTAACTACTGCTGTCTTCTGTGATTATGCTCATCCATCTTCCTCCAACACTGCTAATTTCTGTACAGCGTGTCTGCACACGCAGAGTGCCAGAACTCACTTCTGACTGAAACATTTAGTGTTACGTATAAATATTAGTGAATGAGACACATGATATAATCATGTGAAATCATCATCATAATGCAAAAGTCTTAACTGTAGATTCTTAATTATTGTTACAGTGAATCATTGCATGCAAATCTCTCTGGGCAATCAAGACGCTTCATGTTGTTGGCATTGTCACGGTGTTATGTGGGTATAGTTAATAGGGAACTTATGCTCCAGATACTTGTCTTTCCTAGCAGTAAATATGATTATGGAAAAGAAGCTTATACTCCTCTAAAAATTTTCAAACAGGATTTCTTTACATGATTGCTTTCTTGCTCCATCACAAAACTCAGTTTTGTGTTGTGTACTTCACAAGACAGTTTTGATGGTCCTATGATTTAGCAACGTGCTTACTGAAAACAGAAAATCTGGTGAAGAATAAAAGATTTTTTTACTTACACAGTAAACCATGAGGTTTGTATTAAGATTTGGATGGGCTTGCAATGTACAGTTTGCTCTAAATTGCTGCAATTCCTTTTACTAGTATTGAGTTTCAGTGCAATTCTTGAAGCAGCTGCTACTGGTCAAAAGGACATTTTGTAAATATAAGTCTGGATTATCTGTGCAAGTAAGTGTCCAAGTTTAAATCCTCTGCTCCCCACCACAGAGAAAATGAGTGAGGCTGGTTTTAAAAGGATCCTTTGTGTAGAACAAATGGAGTGGACAGAATTTGCCTTTCAGCTTTTTTCCTGGTGCTGTATCCAGATAATTTGTTAACATCTGTGGTCTTTAAAGAAAATGCAAATTCTTTCATTTTAGACTAAGATAAATTTCTTAATTAGGAGGGTCAGGTTTCCTAAATCAAACGTGGTATATTACAAAAAGAAGAGTAAGATGTCCTCTAAACAATGAGTATTGGGGTGTTGAATGATTTTGCGTTATTTAAAATTAGACCACTTAATTTGTATTTAAGTCTAGGTAAAAGTCATCTGACTTAAGGTCACACTGAAGTATTTGTTTGCCTAGCTTGAGGATGTGACTCACTCACTCATGTGCATAAAAACAAACAAACAAACAAACAAACAAAAAATCTATGAACAAAGTAAACAAATCTATAGATCCATTTTTCTTTGCTTGGTTCTCTTTTCTTAACTTCAACTAAGAAACATACTTCTTCCAATCAAAAGTATTCCTACATAAGGACAACTGCTCTGATGCTTAAGAGTGTACACCTGAGTTATCCCTTAAAAACAAAGACTCCTTGCACAGAAGAAGTAAGGAAAGCAAGTGAAAGCACTAATGATTAGACTTAATAAAATGTGTAGCAATGGTTGCTTGTTAACATGTAAAACTGAAATCTCTTTTTAATATCCAGGCATATTTTAAGAATGTTATTCTTAGGAGCTTATCTTGGAGCACTGGGAAAGAAAATTTTGGAATATACTGACACAAATCATGACATTTTAGACAAGGTAAAAAATGTAATATATTAAAAATATTAAACACTGGAAGGAAGCTTCAGGTGAGTAGCTTGTGAATTATCTGATTGAAAAAAAAATAATCAAGCAAAGCCCAGGTTGTGGTTTCACAGCAATTCTAAGTACATGCACCTGCCAGAGATAGAATTCTAGCCTGGAGTTCCCACATACCAAATAGCCACCTTTTCCTTGTATCCTCTCATACTGTCTCTTGTTTCTTCCAAGCAGTTCTGTGTATGATGCACTATCACATTAAATCAATTCATTTTACAAGCTTAATTGCAAATGGTGGACACCTACATACCTTGTAAAATTTTTCCAATTCATATCCATATTTCTATGGATACAAAGAACTGGCAGTACTTTTGTGTGATTCTCTGTCATGCAAAATTATTTGTAAATAATATAATCCAGTAACTTTGAGATAAGATGAAAAGGATAGCAGTGGAGGAACAATTCAGTGAGCTAGTCATTAACTCTAAAAACCCATTTAAAATATAGCTTAGTCTGTAAACAAAAATAAGATGATTTGCCTTATCCTGGTTTCTGTTTGAAAATCACCACCCACTGCTGTATAACTGCCAGTCTCTGTGACACAAAGGCCTAAAAAAATTGCCTGGTGCTCTTACTTCGGCAGGATGGAATCTCACAGTATTTCCAATATATTCCATCCTCATGCTCTGCAATGTAGCACCACGGGCTGACATCTCCATCAGGATTTCTGAAATACAAAAATTGAGTGAGTGAATGAGTGAGTGAAAGTCATCAATTTTTATTTTCAAAAACCACATATAAGTCAATCTTCTTAAGCTTCAATGACAACACTGTTTTTGCCCTAATACCTCCTGTTGGGCTTATATACCAAAAAAAGCAAAAGTGGTCAGGAAGTTTAGACAGCTTTGCTTATTTCAGTACACATCACGCATAAGAAGCCCAAAATGTCTAAAATGTAATATCTTTTTACTTTAAGTTTAAAAGGTGCAGAGTTATTTCTCATAAGTACTGATAGAAAGATTTTCAGTCCCACATCCTGTGTACAGGTTCCATAGGCTCCTAAACTTGATTTTTTTCTTTAGTACAAAATAGTTCAGACTCCAACTTTCTGTATGTCTGGTGATAAAAACATTTAGCTGATAAAGTCTTCTTTAGGGAAAGACTGAGTTATTTTCTTTCCCTTCAGTAGAAGTGAGTAAACCTGTTTCAGTGACCTCTCAGTATGGATGGGTAATTCCTTATGTGTCCATGATGATGATTATCATTATCATTACCATTATAATTATTTGCTGTTGTGTAGCTCACTTACAAATGCATACCTAATTAGTCATTATATTATTTAAAGTCTTTTCTATGTACACTTTGAAAAGCTATTCACATTGAAAAGATCTGTTAAAGAGAATAAATTGTTGTTTTGCACAGTCAGGTTGAAATGTGACCCTTTCTTTTAAGTATGACCAGTTATAATCTCTTTATCATGAATTTTGGCTTGAATTCTATTAATTACACCCCTCTACTGAAGTGTCAGTTCAGCTGCATGTTGTCATTTACGAGTATTAACAACTCTTTTGTGGGAGATCCCATTTTAGAATGCTGGGGATATTTTTTGGTCAAGTAACAGACTGCTGAAGACAACTGGTGAGTTGAGTTCAATTTGGATGACTAAAATGTTGCTAGTGAGGCTTTCAAAAAGATTAGTAAAGGTGGTGGACAAGGGAAGCCTAAGAGTGGTATGCTAGGAATTTAAGTGCAATGGCAGAGCTTCCAGTAGCTGAAGAAAGTAGAAGACTAAAAGCAAGAAAAAGCTTGTACTCAAATTAACACATTTTCCCTTGTTTTCACAGTTACAGGAATTTTTGCATTTACATCTTCATGACAGAAACCATATGTCTGGAATTGAATCGTGATAATGACACTCTGCATATAAATGCCTTAAAATGTGAGGAAATTGTAGAGAGACATGATTAATGTCTTTGGAAATCTTTGTCTTGAACCTCAAAAGTGCATACAGTTAGAAAACAAGTGTCTGTCTTTCAGCCTTCATAATTTTGTTATGGTTGAAATGAGGTTTAGTGGAACATGATGAGGCATTTCCATCTTAAGGGTGTTTTGCAGTAAACAAAGTATTCCAAGTAAGGACCTCCCATGGAGAGGTAACATGCTTCTGATTAATGCTTTAAGTGTAAAACTAGATTATTCAAACATTGTCCCTAAAATCAAATCTCAAAGCAATATATTATGCCTTAAAAAAGCCTTCTGAGATATGTGCTGCCTCAGAGAAGGGAAGATCAACTCATCCATTGTTACCAAGTAAATGAATGTCAGAGAAAGAGCTGAAACAGCTGTATCACAGGCCTCAACATTTGCATGCTGAAGATATGCTCTGGCCTTCTTAGTGACTTTCCAAGCTTTCTTTCAAGACAATTCGAAGTTAAAAGTCATCCATTAGTTAGGATTGTTATTCCAGAATATTCCCAGGCCAAGTGATACATCTTAAGGAAGGAAATAGCTAACCTTCCAGTCAAACTCCATCCCAAAGAGGATAATCTAACACCTAGCAGACTGAGGTCACAAAGCTGTATTTGGTAATTAAGTCATTTCTCAGGTTTATATATCAGATTATAGGCTTCTTGCTCCTTTTGGTAACACTTACCAAATTCTCATTTGCTAAGTAAAGCAGGACTCTAGCAAGAGTTTCTTGAATATCTGAGAAAACATTCAGATTGTTACGCACGTTTTTGCATAGCTCATACAACCTGTTTCTCTTTGTACTAACTGAAGCATTAGCCCAAGTTGGCTGCCAAAAGTGAGATCCTGTCTGTCTAGAATATTGCCACACAGCAACAATCAAAATTACCTTCTTCATTCTGCTATTTGTATCACAGGCAACTCAGTGGCCACTAGACTTTTCACAGCTCCATATTAGTGTCCTTGCTGAGACACACAGCTCTCTACCTGTCATGAAAATCCTCACACATTTGGTGCTGCTGGGCTGAGGGAGCCTGTGAAGTTGGTATGAAATGTTTTTAATGGGAAGACAGCCCTTCCAGTGCTCACATGCCAATCTGGTACTAGACAGTTTGATATCTATCTGGTTTCCAGTAAAGACAATGCCCAACTTCTACAGAACTTCTCTTGTAGGTAGTGTATTTTGCTTTGCTCCCTGATTCAAAAAAGAGTCAGTTCTGAAGCTGGCAATAATGCTTTCTCATTTATGGCTGAAAACAGAGTACACTGGTGCAACACACTGAAGTGTTATTTTGAAGCAGTGCTGCAGCCATTGGAAAAGATCCCAAGTATGTCTTTTTCTTCCCTGTCCTACACCAATATTTTTCAATGAGAAACAGCCTCCTGAATCATCAAATACTCTGGAAATGTCACTGACTCCTTTCATCAGTGTGCTCTTCTGTCCACTGCATGTCACAAGATCTCTTTTCTATGATTTCTTTCTAACTCTCCATTAACTGTCTGGCTCTGGCTCTGGCCATATTTTCTTGAATCCAGTTTCTGATTAAATAAGGAAAAGTTCTTGGATCAAGATCCAGGACCTTACATTCATGATACAGCAATTCTGCTAAACTCCTGCATGTTAATTTTGTCCCATTTATGTAGCTTTATATTACTTACAGAGAAATGATTTCAACATGAATGTAGGAAGTGCATAGTCTCTACCCTAAAAAGCCTATAACCTGCTAAGTAAAAGCATCTTTCAGGAGAACAGAGGTGTGGTTTGAACCTTCTCACAAAGGAGACATTACAGGTTTTCTTGCTATGCCTCAGATAACTCAGTTCTTAAGCTCCTGGTTTAAACATCTCTGTCCCCAGTTCCCAGTGAGAAAGAGACACCACTCAACTTTATATGCATCCTACATGAGCTGATTATTATTGCTGTTTAAGGACTGTATCTATCAGGTTGTTCTCTACCTATCCCCACAGCAAGTATAGATTCACACAGAAACTCAGCTGAGGCAGAAGGGCAGGTAAATGTTACAGGCTGAAAAGGGCCTGCAGAGCCGAAACCTCTCGGAACTTCAGTTCGGATTTGGCTCCTAAATTCTGAAGTTCTTATTTAAGTTTTGTTCTAACTTCTATCCATAGTTATGGAGTTCTTCTCTAGAAGGCAAGGAAAGAGAAGTGGATCTACCATGGTTTAAGCTGGTATTGTAACCCCTGACAGTTGAGCTTCTGAATTCAAATAACAATTCCAACTCACTGAACAGCTTATGCTCACTTTGAATTTTTAGTGACTACATAACTTTCATAAGCACAAAACTTAGAAACAGAGTGTATAACAGAACCAGGCTTGTGTGTGAGGATAAAAACCATAATGTCCCAGAGACTCCTCCAGACATTCACTGTGCTGCTGTACTTCTCATTTGGATCAATTTTTTTATTATCTTCACCTTTTCATTTAAGTAATCTATAGTCTTTCTCTGTTGTAGATTGGACACATGATAAGGACTGTGCTGAAAAAGTGTGCAAGTTGGGTTGAAAAAGTAATTCTACTAATGGTGCTTGTAGATCCAGGGTACTGATTACAGAATAAACCAAAGCCTGATAGATATCCATGGTTATGACATTCTTCACTGCATGACAGGAAGTTTATTAATTTTGTGTCAACCACTCAAAGTAACACTGGGTATACAGGCAAAGTTAGTAGCAATGTGATATTTCTTACCTGCAGTAGTTATGCTCTCCAAGCCCTCCCTCCCCATTGGGATATTTCACAGTATTATAAGGATGCTCAAAGGTCTCATTCCAAAACAGACAAGGTTTCCCTGCATATTGGGAAGTCTGGTTCTGAGTGCCACGATAGTCAGCCCCATTTGCTGTGTAACATTCTGGGAAGAAAGAGAAATGGAAAAAGAGAAAGAATGTATACAGGTTTAGTGTTTGGTTGTTCTTCCCTCACTCTCCACCCCATCTCCAACAGAACATGTTTGCTTTTACTAATATGTTTCCTGCATTGTTTAGGCAACTAAACATGCTGGCTGGCATTTTAACTTTCTCTCAGAGTCAAGCCTCTTTTGGAGAGATTATGATGTCATTACTTTAATAAACAATGTATAAGACCGGTGGTTTACACAATGAACATGCATTTTCTCAATAAGCAGACTACATTTTTCACTGTTTTCCCTCTGTTTTACTCATTAGAATGACTCTGTAACTTCTTAATTTTCCAAAAATGAAATTATATGACATTATCAATCTGCCACTTATTAGCATATTACCCAAAATCTCATGTCACTTCAGCTGAAGTTTTAAATATCTGTACTTTATAAAGTGAAAGACTTTGTAGGCATGGACCTTACCAACATTTATATTCTGATTTAGAAAAATTCTTGGGCATTATTTTCCTCTGGCTTGAATTGCCTTAGAAAGGCACCTCCTTTGGTAGAGTATAATCATGATACTGTGATTTGCCACTAGAGCATTTATGCTTCCAGATTAAAAATTATGGGTCAGTATTCTTCTGCCTTGCTCATATTTTCTCCCACTTATGTTTGTTTTCCTGGCTTCCTAGTACTCAGCAAGTTAGAAACCAAAGCAGAGAATGATTTCTTTAGTCACTAAATACACTACCCATTTCTCAGCTGAACTACAAATCTCATGCTGCCTGGCTTTGCTGTGTCTTGCTAATCACAGAATCACAGAACAGTTTGGGTTGAAAGGGACCTTAAAGGTCATCTAGTTCCAACTTGCCCTGCCATGGACACCTTCCACTAGACATCTTCTGATCAAATAAATATTCATATGCATGAACAATTTTACCTTTTGCCAAAGGTAAAAGTCATAATTTTTGATTACATTATGCACTGTGAGGGTGATGAGCACGGGAACAAGTTGCCCAGAGAGGCTGTAGAATCTCCATCCTTGGAAATACTCAAAAGCCACCTGTACATGGTCCTGGGCAACCTGCTTTAGGTGACTGTGCTTGAGCAGAGCAGCTGGATGAGATGACCTCCAGAGGTCACTTCCAACCTCAACCATTCTGTGACTCTGTGATCATCTTCCAGAAATAATTGTTATAATTAATGTACCATAAGTAAGTCCATCTTGTCTATAACTAATACTTGCTAACATTTGTCATCCTTGCATTCAGAATAGGATTAAAATATAACAGTCCATGACAGAATTAAAACTGCTGTGTTACACTGCTGTAAACATTTCTTTGTACAGAATAGCTTTAGTGGGGAAAGTCATGAATACTTCCTACCAACTGCAGGCTGTGAAACCTCCTGTTTGATCTGATAGTATTCTCTGTAGAAACCATATTACAGCTGCAGAGACGTTCTACTGCCCTGAGGGAACGGGAGAATGCTCTGAAGTGAAGTATGTGCTGATCTCAGATGTCCCTCATGAGACAGAACTTAAAAAACAAGGCTACAAAGACCTGTGTGGCTGCAGTTGGAAGAGGGAAAAAACCAACCCACAGCTTAATACTGATATTAACAGTTCACCTTTTTTTTTTATTTAGAAATACTGTGGGAGATGGAAAAATGTATTATTAAAACCATGCCTTTGAAATTAGTTTAGTCTGGGCCCACAGATATCAGAACGGTGCAATTATAATAATTATTTCACAGTTTTATTACACAGCAGATGAAAGACGATGTTTTTGTGCCTTCACTGTGCATTTTCATGCCTAGGCAAGTTAGGATTTCAATTAAATGAAATTTTGTTGCTGAAGGCACACAGAAGAGGTGTCTGCACAGCCATTAATGCATCTGCTATCATCTTTGGACAGAAAGCTATATAATTTAACAAAAACAAGCTTCAGGTCAATACTCCTCCTTACTGTAATTTACCTGACTGCCTCAGTCATGCAGGTGGGCTGCATACATTTACTTGAAAATGCAAATCTGAGTTTCCAGTATTCAAGCCACCACAGGTATTTGTGTAAACATATGAAAAAACCCACTGTAAAGTCACCAGTGTTGCAACTTTCTTCAATACCTCTCTTGCTTGGCAGTTAATATAAAAGCTTTTGTATGTTATAGCTGAAAAACATAAGCTGACGAATTTAGCAGAAAAGAGAGGAAAACATAATCAAACTAGATCAACAAAATAACGTACAGAATAAAGAAGCAGTTGAGAGAAGTGATAAACACATCCAGAAAAGATGTCTACGTCAGCTTTGTACTATTACTTTTTTTTTTTGCTTCTCACTTCTAAATGAGAAGCAATATATACTAACATCTACTCAGAAATGCAAGGAATGTTACAATACCTGAATGAGATCTGGCTCACAAACTAAACTGAAGTTAACATCAGTCCATTTTAGGATCTGCTAGGACTGGCCCATGCTTTAACTCACAGTAGCGACTGACTTACATTTTCATGTCAGCTTTTTTTAACTGTTTTTCTTCAAACTTCATTGCACCAGGAACAAAAGGAAGAGTCAGATCTCTCTTCATTCCTCTTAGCTGTAGCTTTTTGTTCCCAGGACAACAGGTAGCTGTATCAATGCCTCCTGTGTTCTTTCATAATATCAAGAGATTTGGGAAAAATGTGCCAGCTGAGTTGTAGTAAAGCTCCCCTGGCTCAGTTACCATCTAGATCTGGAAAGGGGAGGCAGTGACATACCATGCAAAATCACTGATTATCCCCAAAACACTGAAATGAAAACTTTCAGTTGTGGAATTTAGGAGCTGTTACCAAATGAAGTATATCAACTTTTGTGTAACAGAGAATTTGCTAGGAAATGTTAATTTTGTTAAGGATTAATAATAATTTTGCCAGAGCACTAGAGTTCAATCTTTTCAAATAAATACTGGCATTTAAAAAATCAGGTCAGTTGTCCTTTCTATGCTCCCTCCTGGCTTTTTGTGCACCTGATCACTGGCTGAGCATGGGAAACTAAAAAGTCCTTGACTCAGAGTAAGCACTACTTGGCAACAACTAAAACATTGTTATCAATATTATTTTTGTATTCAAGACAAAACACAGGACTGTATCAGCTACTAAGAAGGAAATTAACTCTATACCAGCTGAAACCAGGACACAATCCTACCTTCTTTTACCTTGAACAGGCAGCTTTGAGATCATCTGAGATACATTTTGTACAGTTTCCTATAAAATTCCTAGTAGCATAGTTACAGATCTCAGCATATTCAGTATCTTGGCAGTAAACAGCTGAATTATTCTATTTGTCACATGCAGTGATTTCATCTTATTTTGCTGCATGACAGCCAAGACACTACCTTAGCAATCTCACCATGAAATTAATATTCCCAGTGTGTTGAAGGTGCAAAGTAAATCTTTCATCTTCAGACAGACCACTGTCCCCTCTATTTCAAATCCATGGGCACCACTTTAAAAAGTGCTAAGAAATTCTAGAGAACAGGAGGTTAGAACCTCCACCCTACTTTTCATCTTGCACCACTGGTACAATAGTTCTGTTAAAAGATGAGCTTAAAAAAGGTCAGCCAGATTTGTCTGCACAAAACTAAGTCAGAAGAGGTCATCTGAATTAAACAGTCAGAAAAGACTGGACTGAGCACTATTGGTAAAACTCCTGGGCTTCCTCAAATGACCTGGTTTCTCTTTGGTAGATTATGAAGAAGGGAGGGGGAAAAGAGTAAACCAACCAGCAACAACCACCTCTCTACTGTTGTGGCACCCACTGGATCCAGCTGCCTTATGTTGACTGATACGTCCACGATACTTTAGGCTATGAAGCCCTTTGCTTGGAACCCAATGTCAGAACTGTGACTCAAGTTCCATAAATTTCGGCAACCCTTATTCCTTAAAGTTTTCCAAGACTATGATAAACTATGACAGAACTTGCACTGTATCCAAGTCCTCTCCCAGTGGAAGAACAGACACTTGGTGGACACTAAAGCTCACAGCTTCCTAGAAGGCATCAATGCCACTGTTCTTGATAGATTTGCCACATGGTTTCTGTTCAAACTATCCTGTCAGCCATAAACCTATATTAAACCCCAGTGTTTCAGACAAGACACAGAGAAAGCTGTGACCACTCAAATCCTGAAGTGCCTGACCTCCTCATATTTCTAAGATCTTACTCAGCTGGATTTCAGACATAATCTGAAGTAGAGGCTTATGTCAAATCTGTGATTAGAATCAGTGCCTGGTGATGATTTCACTCTATTAACTGCCTAATGACCCTGCTGTTTCTACTATTTCGTGAGAATGTCTGTAAACAGAATTAATCAGAGATTAATCAGAGAACCTTTGCAGTGGTTCTAGTCATGAAAAACTGGAAGGTTCAAACAGGTGCTGTTCAGGATAATGAGCCTTGGTAAGAAAACATGGACAGAAGTTTGTTGTCAGGGCTGTTTTGTTTTCAACATATCAGGTGCCATTGTTGACAGAAAAGTAATTTTTTTAAACGAATGCTGAGACTAGGTAAGTATGTATTAAGTAGCAACTGCTAGAAAGAAAAAGCAGAAATCAAGACTAGGGATATTGTCCACTCTGAGTGAATGCTCAGTGTGGGATACAGGTTCACAATTAGTTTTATTAGAGCCAGATCAACATTTGGAAGATCAAACAGCAGCTGTCGTAGAAATTTTTTCCATCTGTGTCGGTTTCTTCTTCAATGTAAGGACCTTACAATGATCATTTGCCTTTGTTACTTTGGGACTGTATGGCTGCCTGCACTCCACATGGGCGCCACTTTAGGATCATTTGAAAAATTAAGGTAGTGCAGACTTTTCTACTGAATGAGGCACTGATGATAAATCACTGACATTTCAGAGTCTGCACTGGCTTCCAGTGATTTTCTACGATGGACTTCCAAATATTGGCTTTAATCTCTGAAGTCCTTAACGGCAAGAGGCCCAGTCACCTGGGAAATTCTCATTTTGTGCCACATTATCACAGACAGAAATAATACAAACATTTTATCTCTGCAAATGAGATGAAACGCAAAGCAAACAGCTATCTACTTCTCAAACACTCCTCCTTTTGTGGCTGACAAGTGGGAAAACTTACAAATCTTCTAAGCATTCTTCAAAGTCTGCATTCTCAAAGACATATATTTAGTGACATTACAAATTGCAGACTGAAGAGATGGAGATTCCAGGATGGTTTAAATGATTTCTTAGAGTACTTTGCAAGTTTGAGGCCTGAACGTAGCTTTTGAGACTGAACACTCAGAATGACAAACTTGTTCCTATTCCACTGGAGAGAAAAAAAAAAACACCTTAACTTGCTTTGTTTGTTTGCTTTACATTCTGGAAGCTACATGCAGTGCTGACTAGTGGCCAGACAGATTGACAATTATCAAACAGAAACTAGCCTGCCCAAGCCAGAAATTATCCTACCAGCTACTGCCCAAAAGCAAGGTTTTCTTTTAAAAATCTGCAGAGTAATGAAAGATAAACGAAAGTGGCTGCTATTTAAATCTTGGGTTTTATTAGAGGTGTGATAGCCAGAAAATTAAATGCTCTGCAAGGTTGGACCAAAAAGTAAAGGTTCATTGAATTTACATGCTGTAACTAACTGCCTGCTCCGTTCTCTCTCATTTTTCTTACAGCCTTTTGGAACAGTCAGAAAAATGCTTAAGCACAATATAAGGATATGAAACCAAATGTGCCAAGTCCAATAATGACTCGGTGTCAGCTGCTTGATGCATGTGGTTGCACAGTGTTGTAAGAGTAGTTTTAAGTCATTCCCATTCAACCTAAACTGTTCTTCTAGTTCTTGCTGGAGACTGCAATTTGAGCACTCCTCCTTAAATGAAAGCACTGTATCTAGGTGCAGATGGCAACAGTTACAGGCACTAACCAGATGCTGCAGTCTCTAATTTGATTGAAAGGGTATAATTAGACAGCAGAAACACTTCAATGAGAAAGTAACGCACAGAGGAAAGGACAGAAACCACTTAACTGATGCCAAGATACCCCGGCAGTAACAGAGGCAGGGGCCCACGGATGGAAGGGGCAGAACACCACACTACCTTCTTCAGATGAGAACATTTTTGTTTCCCTGGAGATGCAAATAGGGATTCTATTATCATAGGTTGCCACAGTTCTTCATGTGGGAACACTGATTAAAACCAGAAGAAGCTTCAGGAGATGAAAGACGCAAATATGGCTTCTGTGGTCATTATTAAAAATATTTTTAGCATTGCAATGGTTTTCTTTGAAGATGCAGTTTTATCGATTGAACCAAAGTTCATTTGCATACTATCATGTGATTGGGCAGGGGAAAAAATATTCTATATTATGTTATGATGCAAAATAAATGCTTTTGGGAAGTATAAGGCAGGTTTAGACCTACCCAAGTGAAAAAATAGTGTAGCATTTTTACATTTCAATACTTTTCTATTCCAATTTATACTAATATAACATAAGCCCTCATTGAAACTATCAGAGTTGTGTACCTATACTGTAACATTAAAAAAACCCCAAAACACAACAGTTGGTATAATCTAAAGAAAAAAACCTCGAGAAAGAATTGTCTTTGTTTAAAATTGTTATTTTCAAAATTGCTAGAAAACAATTTGGACAACTCCCCATTTGGTAAATCAGACAGTTAAATTCCAATGTGATGCTATAAGGGCACTTGGTTAGCTGATAATTTCTCCTTTACAATGTAGGGGCACTCCACATGTATTTTAAAAATCGTATCTTGCTCATTCTACATATTCACACGCAGACATATAATTGTTGAAAGTCCTCAAATGCAATAATTTTTGCTGGTCAGAATGAGAGACTTATTTAGTGTTGGTCCAAGACAGAGAGTAGCCACAGTGAATATTTGAATTATGCCACCTGACATTTGACCAAACCTTGACTTAAGTCTGTCTTGTAAGAATGTGCATTCCTGGAAATGTATAGACATGTGAAGCTCCATACTTGTGTTCCCTGGCAGTGTGTGAGCTGTTATATACATGAATTTGCTATCCTTGTGAAACTTTGATTACTAATCTTCAACCTAATCACTTTTTCATCACTTTTCCTTTTCCTTTTTTTTTTTTTAAATAATATTAAACACTACCTGACTGGCCAGACCCTTTCTGGAATATGTTGGAAGCAGGCAGGTTCAGATATGCGCACGAGAGGCAGTTACCATTATTTCTAAATGCTTCAAAGTATGCATTTTGTACACCTTTTCTTTCTATTTGCACAACACAAACATGCTCTATTAGCTAGAGCTTTGCAGCTGCTGGCTGGTCCTCAGGCACAAGATGCAAACACACTTGCTTGTCTTGTAATTCTTTATCACTGGAAGTAAGAATGCATGATGTGGCCCCATAAGAATTTCTGTTCCTTAATACACCCGTTTGTTTTCTTTCTTTGTGAAGATTTAAAACTGTTGTTCCGTTGTTAAGTGTGGCAGATTGAATCCCCTTGGTAATTTTATCAGGTTGGGCCACAGCCACTGTGTGGATGGAGAGAGTGGTCAGTTGTACAACCTTTATGGTGTGATATGACAAAGAATGAAAATTTTGCAGCTGGCAGCATGTAATCCCTGCCTCCCTCCCACTTCTTTGGCTCCATCCTGCTTAAATCCATTCACATAGCTCTGGATTTTGAGTTATGCTCTATGCATGTACAAGCATGATATGCTGAAGTGTCTGACTATTTCATCTTCTATCTGCCTGGTTAGAAACAAGAAGAAACAAAAGAATTGCTTTTTTGAGTATTTCCATGACACTTGCTCATGGCATATCAACTAGAACTGCTTCTCTGAATCAGCAAGGCAGAGGCAGAATAAGGTGACAAGAGACAAGGTTTGTCAGAGAAGGCTGAAAGAACAGCTCAAAGGAAAGACTCAGCTGGGAAGAAAACCAAAGACATGGTAACCCAGTGTTGCTAAATGGACAGAAAACAGAGAAAAGAAAAAGAGATTGATAATACATTTCTGATGGGAAAATTAAATGCATGCTATAAATACAGAAACTAGAAATTATAACTTATTGCACTGACGATATAACATTTGTTCACCAAAACTAACAACTGCCAAAGGCATTTCCATCTCTTTGTCCTTGTAACAGAAAACTCACCAAATTCAGTCCTTTAATGTCAGGCAATCTATTCACTCACCTCTCATTTCTGATTCACTCAAAAGATGTGGTATGGCTGAAGTTTGAATGAACAAATGTCAGTGTCTGAATGCAGAAATGTCAGGTGTTTGAATTAAGAGAAACTCAGACATCACACAGCAAAGCAAAAACATTCTGTGAAAAGTAGCACAGTACTATGTGCAGAAACAATTGTTAATTGACTCTTAATTTCTGACAGTTGGAGTCATTTTACATAAAGCAATTCCAAAAGTTTCTTTCCTCTAAGCAAATGATCGTGGCACAGTCAGTATTTCGACTGCACTTTACAATAAGCTTATTAAAACATGCATTCTAAAAAAAAGGAATAGGTATTAAAAACATACCATATGACAAACTGCCTTACAAAAGCAATAGTAATTTCAGAATTCTGCTAGCTTCAAGTGCAACCTGACACAGCTGATCCCATTTCAGTTCTGTGGGATTAAGGGTCAAGAAGAAGATCCTGATGTAGTTTGCACAGATTAAGAACTCTGCAGATTTTGTACGTGCCATACAAATTACAGGTTATTGCTGAAATGCAGATTTGCATTGTTTCCAGGTTCTTTAGCAGAAGACATATAGATGGCAGTGCTTTCTAGATCCATTCTCCTTTGCTACACCTTCATTCAGAGGTATTATATATTCTTCCCTCCTCCCCCTGCCCCAGCTGCTTGTGCTCAGGTATCTCTGTCCCCCTTCGTGACCAAACATTCACACTGGGATATATCCTCCACTTGCTGTCATGCAGCCTGCTGTGAGGGACATGGTCACACATGGAGTGTTCTGTCCACAGTTCTGCACAGAAACCTTACAAGCAAACATTCTTCAACTTAAGCAATGGAAGGGAGTATGTACTGTGTGCATCAAACATATCCTAATGGTACTGGGAACAGACTGTTCAACAGGGTCTAGATATGTCCCAGTCTAGGCAGCTCCATAAACGGTTATCTAAAAGTAATTTCATGTTTTACTCACTTCAGGTAACTTCTGAGTTTACCAGAAGGTAAACTCAGAAGAGTTCTCTTCCTGGTAGAAGGCTTTTTATTCCCAAAAAAAGTCTATGTAAGTATTTTCCAAATCTGATAAAGTGCACCTACAAAAACTAGATGAGCAAGTATGTGTTCATGGCAAGAAGAACTGGAGCGAGTTCTACATAATAAGAAGGATCAGCAATTAGAATACACAAAATGTATCCAGAGTGGACACGCATCTGATAGCTGTGACACTGTGATCATCTGCCACTTCAGATCTTGCAAAGAATGGCCACTATTTACCAGAGGAGAACCGTGGTACCTGAAGTCACCAGAACTAATGAAATGAGGACAAAAGCGCGTAGAGAAATTTTAAGTGAAAAATCACACTAACGGGTAGTGATGTTTCAGGCTTCCCAGACTCCCTGGCTGAACGAGAACCTAAATGGCCAGAGAAGTCCATGCTTGCCGGGGAGCTGGGACAGCACACCGCAGGCAGGCGAGACGGCCACCCTCCAAGCTCTGGCTCTGCAGCCCCGATCATGCCCTGCTGCCACCGGCTTTTTCAGTTCCCACTGACACACACTGAGTCACACTCTCCTCTCCCTGCAAATGCCTCTCCATTCCACAGATCTACTTATCAGACCACTTTCACAGAGAGATGTGCTGCTCCTCTTTCTCTCACCTCATGCTTCCATACAGTTTCCGAGCTCCCAGCTCAGCAAGCACAGAGAGCGCCTCAAACACCCGCAAACTCCACACAAAAACACTCCCTGCGTAGTTTGCACGAGCCGCCTCGAGCCCGGGACCCACCAGGCGGGCAGGAAAGGACGTCGTCGCGACCTCGAAGAGGCGCTGCCGAGCGGCAGAGCCCTTCCGCGGGAGGCTGCCCGCCAGCCGCGAGCGTGCGGAGCTCGGGGCGAGGCTGCCCCGCTCCCCCTCCGCCCGGCCCTGCGAGGGGACCGGGGGCACCCCCAGCGCGCCCCCCTCCCGGCTCCCCGCGAAGCGTCACTCACCGGACTGCAGGGGTTCGCGGCAGCAGCTCAGCGCCAGCCCCGACAAGGCCAGGACGGCGGCGAGGGCGGGAGGCTCCATGGGCAGCGGCCACCGGGCCGCACGGCGCCCGCAGGACGCAGCCCCAGCGCTCCGGGGGTGGCAGGCGGCCGGGAAGAGCGCAAAGTGCGGGAAGCGGAGGCCCTACAGCATGTGTCCTGTAAGTGCGCCCCGGCGAGGTGCCGAGTGGCAGATGAGGGATCCTATTACCAGCCATGTGACAGGAAAGGATAGAGACCGACATCCCAACCTGCTGCAGCGCGGGACCGCAGAACTGCCGCTCCCACTCCTGACACCGACAGGTCCGGGCTGTCGGCGGTCGCCCCGGGGCAGCCAAGGGGCTCCGCGGGGTCCCCCCCGCAGGCCGGGCTGCCCCGCCGTTAGCGAGGCAGGGCCCCGGCGACCCCCCGCCACACACGCACAGTCCTCCAGCCCAGCAGCGACCCACGCCTCGCTCTCGTCACTCCCCTCTGCCCTGTCGCACCCCGTGTCCCGCTGCGGCCGCCGAGGAGCCCGGGCAGCCGCGGCCTAGCGCCCTCAGCCTCCGCCCCGGCCCCGCGCCCGCCCTCCGGCCGGCGGGGGTCCCTCAGGGGCTGCCGGAGCAGAGCGCTCCGCCGCTGCCCCGCTCGCATCTCCCGGAGCCGCGGGGCACGGACGGACACGACACAGGAAGAGGACGCTGCAAACTTGGTGCTATTCCCTTGCGGCTCCCGCCCGCTCACAGCTGCCTTTCTCAGGGACGCGGGCACGGGCGGCTCCGCTCAGGTGCCCGCGCCCGCTGCTGTCCAGGGCGTCGCTCTAAACCTGAACAGGCACCTCCGGCCCGACAGAAGTGACCGGGCGGCGGAGCCGTGCCCGCAGCGCGCTGGGCGGACGCGGCCCGGCTGCAAACCCCCCTCGGCTCCGGGGGGGCAGAGCTGCCGCCCGGGCGGGCACGGGGAGAGGCCGCTCACGGACTGGCACACGGGCACAGAGACGCGAGACATCTGCGGGCCGACAGGGGCACACGGGGGCACAAGGACATAACGCGTGAACACATCCAAACCTTCGGACACGCGAACCCCAAGGAGACACCCACATCTACAGTGGAACATCCAGAGCGACAAACACAAACCCAGAAGCTAAGAGACCCCTGAACCGAAAGAAGAGGAGCAGCGTTGCAGAAAGATAGGGTTTGGGTTAGCAGAGTTTTGTCTCATCTACGTGCAGACAACAAAGGACAAAATGTCAAGGTGGTAATGTCAAGCTATTGTCTAAACATATCCAAAGTCTTATTACCTGACCTGTGAGACATTTTAGGAATGGCAGTACAGCTTTGCTAAAAAGCAACCAACAGAAAAGAAACCACACTAACAGCAAAGTTGCTTTGTCAGGAAGGAAGGCAAACATTGTTATCCTTGTAGCACCTGTACATCATTGCTGTGTAATGAAGTGGCACCTTCAATTATCTATAAAGGGAGAGAGCAATTTTCTACTCTGAGAGAGGAAGCAACAAAATACAGTTTGTAGGCCTTAACTGTTGTATCAATACATAGTATGGATATATTTCACTTTTTAGCATGCAGAAACCTCCCATCACATAAAGCTGTAAGGTTGATTTTGAGAAGAAAAACATGCTTACATTTCTTTTGGCCTTTGTGACATATAAAAAGCAGAAGAAGGATTCCATATAATAGCATTGCTTTACACAAAAATTTAAATATAAATATTAGTTAAAATGTTAATATTTTTGAGCTGAATTCCTATTGAGTGTAATCTTTTAAGCTGATGAAATATTGAAAAACAATAGCAGTGTTCTGTTAGCTTGGTGCTATGGGGTTTTTTTTCCCTTGGAACAGAGAAGGCTTACAAATTTATAACAGTGTATTGCTAACAAAGCTCACAAAATCAACCATATCTCCAAAAGGCCATTTCAGTCTTCCAGCATTCCTAAGCAAAACCACTTTCATTCATTATGCTGCCCTCTTTCTCCACCCATCAGTTGCACACACAATCGATATGTGTGTATACATCAGTTGCACTGTTTTTTGTAACTGTAGCACACTGGCCATGGACAAGTAGTTCATTGCCAGTGATAATCCCCCAGATTTCTTTCAAAGTTTTTTTTTTTTATTTTACAAGATTTTTTCTTTCTATTTGTATTTCATCTTACTGTATTCAAGGTCACTCATTCTCATTTTGTAATTTTCTTTTTGTGGTTTATGGCCTTTGTATACAAACAACAACAATAGCAACAGCAATGGCAGCTAATAAGTAATGAATAAATAATTTTATATTTCATAACACACAGTCTGAGGCATTTCTTTCAATTCGTCTGGTGCCCATTAAAATGTAAAAATCTACACTATTAATTCATTTAGTTTTCCTGTACATTTGGTACAGGATAGTTTTGGTACAGGTATAGTTTGTCCTTGCTTTTTGAAACCACCATGATTTTCCAGTAGTCAATGAGTTAAAGACCATAAAAAACCCAGACAAAACAACCTGCAAAAGTTAGCAATTCTTACATTGAAAAGAGCTGAATGATATAGAAATGACTTCAGAAACCCTTTGGGATCTAGGTAAAAGCAAAGGGTTTTTTTTCCTGAAAGGATTCTGTACAAGCAGTAATTCAGAAATCACTTTTTAATGAAGATAATGAAACACAGTAAAATACAAACAGTACTCATGTTGTGGTTGTTCAAGGAAAACAGCACTGCAAGTTTTGCAAAACATTTCCAGTGCAGCTAACAAACTTTTTGTTTTGAAGATGGACTCTAATTTGAGAGTTGAATAAAGATGGATTTTTAAAAAGTCATTCTACATTAATGTGGAAGGAAATGTGTAATTTTCTGAGTACTTCCCTTCTCTCCCTTCCAATTGTATCCTTTTAAAATTAGATGAGAACTGAAACAAAAAGGTCACTTTGTGTTCAGAGACTTGCCAAAATATAAGAATTCTATGTTTAAATACTGTCAGTATCTCTCCCTTTCTGCTAAAAAGAACCCCAAAAATCTGTAAATTCAACCTGACCTGCCAGTAGTCCATCTGTCTGTGCATCCACTTTCACATCTCTCTAAGCCTTACGTGACCCCAGAGAAGGCAAATGTTTCCCTGATAATTGCTAAGATAGCAGGCTCTTATTCTTTCCATTTTACCAGCTCTCCAGTAAAAGATGAAAAGTGCAGAGAAATCATGAACTCTTTCAGTTTTGTCAGAACTCTGGTTCTGCTGGCAAAGATGTGACTGTTAGAAGAAACTAGTGCCTGTAACTTTGAGACTAATGCTTTCAGAAACATTGTCTTTTGCTCAGCCTGCCACGATGTAATGTCAGCAATTTGATTAGCATTTCCCATACCATTCAATACTCATTATATTGATAGCAGAAATCAAATTATATCATATAAAATAATACCATTGTTTGTGTTTGGAAAGTCGATATTTGTTGCTGTGGAGATTTAAGTCTCTGCTACGCTTTTTCTGTATTTCATTAAAAACTCCGCTGGAATTTCATTGTCTCTTATTCTACTGGAACTTCTGAAACAAGTTTCTGGTTTCCTTTGTGTCTTGGAAGAAAAAACAAAGTTAAAAAAAACCAAACAAACCAAAGGCTTAAGATGAGTAAAAGCAGTTACCATAGAACAAGGTTACCTTAGAACAAAGTGAGAAGAATATTGGGGTTTCTTGAATAGTAATATTGCAACAATTTTAAAAGTACCACTTCTGTGTAATTCCAGTGCATACTACCCCAAAGAACAGTATCCCTCCCCTGTCGTACAGTAATGAAGATTCAAAATATTTAAATCACCATAGAATCATAGATTGGATTGGAAGGGACCTTAAAGATCATGTAGTTCCAACCCCCGGCCATGGGCAGGGACACCTTCCACTATCCCAGGTTGCTCCAAGTCCCATCCAACCTGGCCTTGAACATTTCCAGGGATGGGGCAGCCACAGCTTTTCTGGGAAACCTGTGCCAGGGCCTCACCACCCTCACAGGGAAGGATTTCTTCCTAATATCCAATATAAATCTACCCTCTTTCAGTTTGAAGGCATTATCCTGGCAAGGACAGTGACGTGTTTTTCAAAAAAGATAGTAGCAGAAAAATACCATGTTTGATTTCTTTGTTGATGAGAAAAATTAATGAAGAGGTAATAACAGTTGCTATTTCTTTAGGAGGTTCATTTGTGTTTTCAGTTTAATTGAGGCTTACCTCTCCTTTCTACATAAAAAAGTCAGACGTGCCAGGACTGCAACACCAACTATTCCAAATACACAGCCAAGAAGAATTAGTTGCTCAATAGCTGAAAAACAGACCAAGCACAAAAAAAAACAGGAAGAATTTGATACATTTATTCATATCTGTTTGAATGCAGTCACAAAATGATTTTTGAAATTGTACATACAATTTTTCTGTTATTTTTATTTGTGGAACAAACTGCCTGCCTTGGCATGGGGGTTGGACTAGATGGTCTCCAGAGGTCCCTTCCAACCCTAACTATTCTGTGATTCTCTGAAACTGGTACAGATCAGGAACTCACAGAACTTCTGCATTTGACTGTTGGGGCAGGTGGCTGTAAAAGCTGTTGTAACTCAAAGAAAGGGTGGCTAGTGGTTAATATGTAATCATCATCGTGAATGTACAACACTTATGCAGAACTGCCAATCCCCAAAACTGGATTTTTTTCAATCCTTTTCCATATATTGCTAAGATTTTATGATTTTTAGCTGGATGTTACTTGTGATTTTACTAGAATCTCCTTTTTGGTTGTGCTTGGATGGCTTCTTTGTTCTTCCTCTGTGATACTGTGTGAAGAGAGGTTGCTGTGGTACTGGCAAGACTTGCAGTGGGATTGTAATTAGAAGCATAGCAAAATAATTATTAGCAGAGGATTTCCACGGAAATTTTAATTCAAGAAAGCAAAACTCAAAAGCAGCAATATGCAGACCCAACAGCATAATTTGTATTTGAAGTTTCAAATACTAAAATGGATTTTGCAAAATAACTGGCATTAAATTTTCTTGTTTCTGTCTCTCTTCCTATCCAGTTTTCATAATATCAAATAGCAAGGAAGGTCTTTGTTGCAATCAGATCAATAAAATTCTTTCATACCTTGTTGTTCTTTGTCATCTTTCAGGAAACCATTGGACAGCATTGTGGGGTTTGTTTGCTTATCCATAAAGGTGCATCACGTCTCCATCACTCTGAATGCAATTAATCACTGCATGTTTCCCAGCTCCTTCCCTCTGATCATTCTGGGCTGGCTTTCTGCCCCCTTTTTCTAATGTAAATGTCAGCATCCATTTTGCTTATTGAGACTGAATGGCTCTTAGCCAGCATGTATGTGGTTGATGGCAGCAGTGGAAAAATGTTCTTAGCTTTCAGCTTGGCAGAGTGTTTTGCCACTGGCTTTTTAAGATCTGGCCTTTGCACATTTGTCTGCTGCCCAAACTCACTGCGGTTCATCTTACAAATATCACTAAATGTGCAGAGCTGCATTCAAAACATACAAGCAATTGGTACAGGCCAGCAGAGGCTGATGAAATGTGTCAGCATGACAGGAATTCATTGCTGAAGTGAGGTGCACATTCCACATTTCTTTGGAAGGTGCTCAGAGTGGAGAATCTGTTGGTATGAACTATTTGATGGAGAATCTCTTGGTATGAATTATTTGATGAGTGCTTTTGGGAACTATTAACTCAGCATTAAAAGTGCTTCAAACGTCATCTGGCCTTGCATCACCTTGGTGCTTTGAAATATCGCCATCTTGAGGACGTTTGGAGTGTACGTGGTGAATGATTAAAAGGAAAATTTGGGGTTGTTCTCTGTAAATCATAGAGACAGCCTAACTGCTACTAAATCCAAAAGTCCAGGCTAATTGTTAATCTAACGGGACTAACACAAGAAAGATAATAAAATTTTGTTAGTTATCCTAAATACTATTACATCATTCATTACATTACATCATTACAATAGTTTTGCTGCCATAGAATGATGCAATATGTTTTGAGATAACATAACCCTTTGGAAAAAAGGGTGAAAGCGTTCAACAAGTGTGGGCTGTGTCTGCTCTCAACTCACAGAATCATGGAACAGCTGAGGTGGGAAGGGACCTCTGGTGGTCATCATGTCCAACTCCCCTGTTCAAACAGGACCACCCAGGGCCAGTTGCCCAGGACCACCCAGGGCCAGTTGCCCCCAGGTTCTTTTCTGTAAAGTTTCTCTTCAAGTGCTCATTTTATAATGTGCAGCTTCATAACTCACCCCTCAGGTGGCCCAGACTGGATACATGTTTGCCCCAGTTAGTTGCAAAGGAAGTTAAAACTGTATTAGTGATGACAGAATGAAAGATGACACTAAGTGGTTGGGGGTTGTGCCATCATTTATACTTGAAAAGTAGCTCAAATTATGTGGATACTAAAGGTTTCCAATAATCCATAGTTTCTCTTTTTAGCTAAGTACTATGCTTTCCTGTTTTTCTAAGAGTGATTTTGAAATTTATGTTAGGTCATCCACTCAAGAAGCATCCCTGCCAGTTCCTAGCCAACCCTACAGAAAGGGAAGCTTGTAGCCCTAAACCCTTAGAAAGAGTAGATAGATTAAATAATTTTTAAAAATATAAAAAAATTTTACAGCCCCAACAAAATCCATAAACCCACCATAAATCACCTGTTATTTAGATTTGAATATTACTCTCTCTGGAAATCCAGAGATCTTATGTCCAGTGTTTTTCTGAGTAAAAGAAGTTTTTGTTATCAAGGGCCATCATGGTGTACTGAGATTGCCTTATGTGTGATAATGATTTTATGACAATATGTAACATTTAAAAGGCAACAGACCTATTTTCTGGATGCAACTGGGTGTGTCTCCAGACCAGGCCCCCGACGCTTGGCAAGTTCTTTCCTTTGACCCGGTGAGTTCATAGCCCTGACTGCAGAGGAAAATGATGGTTGAGCCCAGCAGGTAGTTAGTTCCATTCTTTGTTCCATTGATTGGATGGTCCAGCCAGCCACAAGAGATCACTAGTAAAAGAGACATATCTGGTGAAAGTATTTTTGATTGGGACTAGCAAATCTCCATTACAATGATTCAAATGGCATTTTAGTGGCTACTCATGGAAAGACAGACTTTTAGGCAATCTGAATGAAAATACTTCTGATACTTTTAAAATTATTATTATTTTTAAGTCCAAGGATGACAGGTGAATGCATAGAAAATGAAGATAAAGTTTCTACACTGTGGTGTAGGCCGAAATGGAAAGAAATATATTTTGTGTTTGCCTAAGTATTCCTGCAGTGCAGAGTTTTCCTGGTACAAGGACGATTCCTCCCGATAAGAGTATTTACAGGTGCATGAACCTACAGTTAATCAAAGCCTCCTCAAACATTTTAACTATTTAGATGCCCTGTAGAAACAACTGTAGGGATGCCCTGTATGGGCCATTCACTTAAGAGCTGGACTCCACGATCCTTATGAGTCCCTTCCAACTCAGATTCTGTGATTCTGTAATGATGCTTTGAGGAACGTTGTATCACCTGGCTCCAGATGTTCTACCAGCAGCTTGTGATTCTGATGAGATAGTCTTGTGGAATTTCCCACTTGAAGGCTTCTTGTTGTCAGGACATCGAATCTGCAGAACGGGTCAGAGCCACAGAGTGAGACCATCTCTTCTACCAGGGGATCAGCAGGGTCTTCATGAGGGAAGAACATGGGCAGGAAGGAAGCATTGTGCTTCTCCCCATAAAAGAAATTGTTCAGTAAGAACTCTGTGTCATAAGTAAAGAGAGAAGTTCCATTCTCAATAGCCCCTTGGGAAGACAGAGAAAGAAAGAGAGAGAGATTCATATGTAACATGGTATGCCTGCACATACCACCTTCTGCTACTAATACAAGTGCTTATTTATGTAAATATAGCTAGAGCTGGAAGAGATCTAGGAAGGCCTACAGCATCCTTCCAGCTCAAGATTATTCTCCTTTTCATATGCAACATCTTAACTTAGCACCAAAGTTAGTGTTTGTTTAATATGGTGTTTGATCGTTTTCCTAAAATTAGATCCAAATAATTGTGTAGCTGTGATTTTACATAAAGATGGTTTTATATGCCTGCTAGCAAAATGGTGATAACAGACAGAGCAACAAATCACAAAAGCAAAAACTACAAGCAACACAAATCCTGAGACTATGTGCCCCTAAATTCATCATGTCTGTTATGGCCCTGCTCTTTGTGTTCATTCTGCTGAATCAGAAATTTCTGAGGTTGAAGCAGTAAGACTTTTCAGTATGCTTTGAATCCTGGGTTGCACTGTGCTCAACACAGAGATCAACTGGTAGCCAGAGGGTATTTTTGCATCATATTTTTGGCCCATCTCCTAACCTGATGCCAGGAGGAATGCTGATCAATCTAATCCTGTGGCTAGATATAGCAGCCTATTAAATGTACTCATTAAATGACAGGAGCCATTTTTTTACACACATCCTCCTGCAACTTTTTTTAAAATAGACAATTATTAAATTGGGATTTAATTAATTATTTTTTAGATTGTCAGCGTGGTACATGATGGAAACATTGCTAATAATCTGGAAAAGATAGCTGACCCTGGCTATTGCTGTACTTCTGTAACACTGTAGTCTGCTGGTGCTGTGTTCAGCTGACCATAATAGATGATATTCTAAAAGTGTAAGCTGTGAAACATGAGGTCTGACTCTTGATGGAACAAAGTGCTGAACACTCCATTCTGGTTCTGTCTTCAATCATTCAGCAGTAGGTATTTACCCACTTGGGTAGAGGAGAGTATATTTCTCTTACTCTCTCCTCTTCCCCCAGTACCGATTGCTTGGCACAGACTTCATTTCCTAGCCTTTCAATCACAAGCTGTTTTGAATTTGTAAAGAAAATGTAATAATAGACCAGAGAAATGACTTACAGTTAGCTCCAAACTCAAACAATTGCTGGGGACTTGCATGAACTGGTAGGGTGGTTTTATTCCTGAAGGTGTATTCATCCTCTGTATTGCCATTCATTATCCCAAAGAGACCCTGTGTGTGATTCATGAACTTCTCTGGGAGCAGAACTGTCAGGGTCAGAAATCCTCCATTTCCCTGTACTTCCATTCCAGACCCAGAAGAGAACATCACTGTGATGTTCCGATCAGGTGTAGAATGAAGAAAGAGACCTATAACAATGACAAGAAGAGGACAAAATACCTAATTATCCATAGTGAACAAACTGTTGTGTTTTAGCATCACTTAAAATCATCATCGGTTACAACCATTTCTCATAAAGCTTTTCCTCCCTTCCACTTTGGGCTACAGTCTGAGAAGCATTTAAAGGAAAGCCACACCTTCATACAATTATGGTAAGATGGCTACTACAGAGCAGTAGCAAAGACAGGTCCACTGCTGCTATCAGATGCACTGCCTTCTGCCAGTGTCCCAGACCAGAAGCTCTAAGATATGACTGCACGAGACAGTGGCTGTGAGCTGGCAGCACCCCTCTCAGTAGTCACAGCTTTCCTCTCCTTCTTCCTTGCCTTGTCAAGACCTCCCTGATATGGCTTCTTCTCCGAGCCCCATCAGTGTCCCTTCCATTTTTTTTCCTCCCTGCACCTCTCTGCTTCTGCAGCTCCTTGTCAGTGTAGCCCTCCCCCCTGCTCTTCAGCCATTTGAGGAATACTAATTGCTAGCAACAGAAAACCTCTGCTGAATAGGAGGGTTACTGTTAAAATCCTACTGATGTTAAGAGTATTTGTCAAGTTATCATAAAGATTAATCAAATGATCACAGCCCTGGAGGAAAAAAAGTCAACTTTTCATAGTCTTTTAGACAGAAGAATGGAGGAATAAACTACTGAGAGAGCTCCTGATAGGTAGATGTGAAATTCAGTTATATTTCAGTATATATTTTGGTTATATTTCACTATATTTCATTTTACTTGGTAGGCTTCATTGCATTAGATGCAGTAGCTCAAAGCAAAATGTAGAGTACAGGAGGTTTGAATTCCATTCACTGTCCACAGGATGAGAAGGAAAACTATTGCTCTACAAGCCACTGAAAGAGGACATATAAGACATGGACATGGAAGCTACCTGTTAAAACATTTCATTGTTCTTTCTAGGATAATGCCTTCAAACTGAAAGAGGTTTGGTTTAGATGAGATATTAAGAAGAAATTCTTGGGTGTGAGGGTGGGGAGGCCCTGGCACAGGTTGTCTGGAGAAGCTGTGGCTGCCCCATCCCTGGAAGTGTCCAAGGCCAGGTTGGATGGGGCTTGGAGCAACCTGGTCTAGTAGGAGGTGTCCCTTCCCATGGCAGAGGGGCTGGAAAGAGATGATATTTAAGGTCCCTTCCAACCTAATCCATTTATGATTCTCTGGTTGTATGCCATCCCTTCATAATCCTCCTGCATCCTAGAAAGTTCAGGCAGAAAGCAGGTTTTGCTAGAGGTTGTAATTTATATTATTTGGACATTCTGGGAAAGGAGAATGTGCCACAGTCCAGACCACTGGCAAATCAGATGACTCTGCCTCTTCCTGAACACAGTTTAGGTGCTGCCAGTTAGCTGGTGATGAGCAATGCAGGTTCTGATGTGCTCACCTGAACCATGACTCTCTGCTACACTTCTCCATGGGAACACAGACAGCCACAGTGTGTTTCCCTGTAGCATCCTTGATCCATGGCTATTTGGAAGGAGATGTATAGCCCATAATTCTGGTGGCTACATTCCTGCTATATTCCTGCTGATATCGTGGCTGTCAACAGTCTCAAAGGCCAGATGAATCCGGGCACTGGGTTAGCATAAACACAAGGCCAGGTGGGCAAACTGGATGGAAAGGGCATTCTACCCCCTGCTCTCAGTTTTATCTCTTTCACCAAGGTGCATGTCAACAGAGCACTACCACTGATTCAGCCTCAATCTGGCAGCAACTGAAGAAAGTCATGTAATAATAAAATAAATTCTAATGAGTTGGGACGCTGCCTGTTCTCTGTTTACTTCTTACATATTTTTTTCTGTGACCTGCAGGCTGTTTTCACAAAAAGATGCTGAAAAGAGAGTTGAAATGCATGCATCTAGAGATATTTTTAACTGTACATGGGCTCCTCTGGAATACAATAGCTTACAAGGCTGATATTTGTAACTAACCTTTCAGGTCCATCCAGGTTTGTTCAGAGAAGTTGAGAACCTTTTGGTTTAACAGGACCTCCAGATTCAAATCCTCTGAGTACCGTACTTCAATCACATCAGAGTTGTTCTCCTGCATGGCCACTGCAGACAAGCCTGTCCCCTGAGCTCCAGTTCCTTCCAAATAAAAAACCAATCCCCTAAAATACTCAACATGATATAAAGTAAATATAGAAGGTTATAGCAATACAGGAAAAAAACCCTCAAACAGATATTTCCTAAAAATAATTAAATATAATTATTTATATTTCAGGGAATGGCTAAGCATATAAGTCACATAAAACCCCACAGTATACATCTCCTTCCAATACACTGAAAGCAGAATGTTTAATGCTAAAAAAGACTGGAAATTTTAAATTCTTCATCCTAATAGCAGTGGCTATACTATATAAGAAGGCTGGTTGATCTACTTGTACATTCAGTCCTGTGAGTAAGGTCTGGGAAAACTGAAGATGATTTCAGGGAGGGCATGACAAAAAAAGGAAACAGAATAAACAGAAATTTAAGAAACTGAACTTCAGAAGAAACTGCTTAGTGACTCGTGCTACTTTTGCCATAAACACAGTAAAAGCTATCAAGGGCAAAACATTTCCTTGAAAATCTCTGTCCTATCCAATGTGATATTCAGTATGAGCTGTATATCTACATGGGTGCTGAAATGCACAGACAATTTTTAGTTCATCCATATAATTGTACCAGAAGTACCAAATTCTTGAAGAGCATCCTTAAGGCCAGGTGGGATATTCTGTACTGAGCCAAGCCTGCTATTTTATGCACCATAAAATAGCACTAGATAGAGGAAAAGCATAAACAAAAGTATCTTTTCAGCCTTATGAGAAGCATGATCCCATTATGCTCTTTCACACTCTACTTTTCCCTCACTTTAAAATGCAGTTGTATGACAGTGTCCTTCTTACAGGCTGGTTTGCAATTTGCCCTTTCAAACTGTGAAGGCCACAGGTACCTCCAGAAAGCTTCTTCTGCCCTAGGTTTCATTTTATGAACAAGCCAACAGACTGGGATCATCAGGCCTTTTGATAAAAAAATGACCCCCTTAACCTTCTCACCATACATTCTGTACTTTTCTGCTAGCTTGAGGTGCTCAGAAAGAATTTTTTCCCCATCCAAAGTGTGTTTTCTCTGCTCATTGTGGAACATTTTTGCTCTGTCAACCCACACATGCATATACATCTAACACAGAAAGAAAATAAATCAGGGCATACACTTACATGCTTTCTATTCATTTTTAGCCACAATACTATCAAAATGCATCAGCTGGCAGCTATGCCTATTGAATGATTTCTAGAGCTGACCTTATGTTTCCTTATAGATGAGAATGGATATGGAGAGAAAATAAGATTTTTATTTGAGCTCTTAAACACAACAGAAAACCTTATACTGCCATTTCTCACACCCAATAAAACCAGTAATTAAACTTTGATTAGGAAGTTATTTTTTTCCTGAACATGTTGTCTGCCTTCTGATTATCTTCAAAAAGGTGACCTTTCACAAATGGCCAAAAAAGGAGAAGACTAGAGACAACAGGAGGAATGCTGTAAAGTGCAAGTCAAGCAACCTCAGAAGCTTTCATTTGTCATCACTGCTTTCTCTTGCCGACTTACCATTGGGAAGGTGACCCTGCTGTGTCCTCCCTTGCACTCTTAGGGATGTGAGATCAGACTCTACCAACAGGTATTCTCCTAGGCCATTGAAGGTGAAGTTCAGACCATCAAATGTGAAGAAATGAGGATCCCCAAAAGCAGATGCTATTTTTGAAAGCAAAATGAGAAATAAGAACAAGCAAAAATCACAACCCATTGCTCCTCTTAAGTTCATGAGAAATAAAAGTACATCTCATTGTGGTGATCCGAAGAATGGCATTTAAACAAAGGAAAAAATGCAAGGTTGATCTGATCTATAGTAAATGGGATATGAGGAACAGCCATGAGAATCTTGAAAAGGAGAAATGTAATTCCAGTTACTTTCATATTTTTTGGTCAACATTCAGAGCTGCACTTTAAAAGGCTGCTTTTTCCAAACCCTTTGATGGGGTTTCTCTAAGCAGGCAAACCACTCATTTGTGACCTCCAGTTACCTCTGCAGTTTTCTCCTTTCTTCCTGCTGCAAACTGCTGCCTCTTTGCACTTTCCTTATTTATGGGAGGCCGTGTCCTGCTGGACACCTCAGCATCCGAGCAGCATAGAAGGCAAGGCATGTGGCAGCAACAGAGACATGGCAAGACTTGAGGACTTACTTCAAAGCAAGGGGCAGGAGCAACAGACACACTGCAAATGGTAAAACTTCCTTGTTTCATATGAATAACATGACAGCTTTTCTAGCTACTGCCTACCTGTCTTAAACCACCTCTAACCATCTTCTTTCTGAAAAAGTGTTCAGTGATGGCAGCAAGTCATGGGCATTGACTACTAAGCTTTGGCTATTTATGTTCCAGGGGTTAATGAGATACTCAACAGCAGAAAATCTTGCAGGACAACTAAAAAACACATACAGATTTTGTTACTGATAGATCAATGGAAACCTGCCATGGAATTTTTCCACAGAACATTGTACCCTCGCCATTGTCAACTAATATATGTACATATACAAGTATTCTAAAAGCCAACACTGTATCAAAAGGTGATACTCCATAACGGAATTATGAAGCCCTTACCAGCTCGAGGTGGGCGATACGTCCTGCAGTCACTAGAGGGACGCCTTTTCATATAGAACTGACAATTATCAGACCACAGGCAGCAGTAATAGAAGCTGATAACATCATAAAGCCAATGGGAAAAGCCAGGTATCCGGGGAGGCTTCAGGAAAGGTGGTGAACCCCAGTCATGGCCTCGATCGGGTGTGCTGCCTCCCGTGGAGTCATGTGTGAGGATCTGTGTTCCCGTGGGGTCATAGCAACACTGCTGTCCTGCTGCATACTGGGGACTGATGGAGAGAAGCAGCAAGAAAGTCATCATTCAGCTCTGTGAGGTTCCTTTGTGTTTAGGGGTTGCCTATTGCCTTTTTATGGATACAGCTAAACATTTTGGTTGGCAAGCTTTATGTGATGTCCAGTTAGACTTCACCCTGCCCCTCTTGGTTCTTACAGATTAGACCAGAGTAGGGACAGGGAGGGAAAAGTTTTTAACCAAGGCAGGAAGGAAGGACTTGGTTAAAAGGCTTTCTCTAGGCCTTATAGCTACAGGAACATACCACTCTTTGAAGTTGTTCTGATAGAAATAGTGCAAAGATTAACTTGTTGAACTTAATTAGAAAAACACAGAAAAGGCTTAATTAGGCCTAATCAAATCTATTCTAGCCATTAGCTCCTGTTTGGGTATCCTAAGGTTTTACATGCTGCAATTTATTGTTTATTAAATCTAAGGCCTTAACTTCATCTCAGCAATGAGGGTCAGTATATATGAGTAAGAGGGAAACAATGGTTGCTATCAACTTGAGTTAAGATGCCACAGACCTTTGTGCCTTCTGTGATGCTGCTGTCTCTGAGATGGAATAAAAAAAATGCAGTTCAAAAAATTTTCTCTACCTGGCTTGAATGGCTCTCACACAGTGCACAGCACCAGGGTGATAAGTACACACACTCCCCTTCTCAATGTTGCAGCCATAATCTGTCTGAAAAAGATCAATGTTCACATTTAATGGGCTTCTTTCCTCGTTGTCCTTTCCATTTATGTATCCTCCCCTCACTCTTTGTATCTGACATATGTGTAAAATCTACATGAACTGGCCGAGGCTGTGTGTTGAATAGCATGGAATGACAGGAAAAACAGTGAATTTAATACTGAAGTGTCTGGGGCAACAGGCTTAAGCTGAGCATTTTGCAGTCTATTATAACAGACGTTGAAGAACAAGTGCAGCTAGATGGGATTCAACTATAAGCATATAACAAACACAGATCACAACAGACTAAAAGTTTGTCCTATGTTCTTAGACAGAGGCAGTACAGTGGATCTATTTTTTTTCCTTCACATGCTTTTAACTGTGTCATTTGGAATACACAAGAAATTTGGAGGTTCATAACCAGAATAAGATGGTAGCAAAATCTACCTAATTTTTTTTTTAATATGCTGCCACCATTTGTTATCACAAATAGGAGATAAAGTTCCCCTCAACTGGTCCTCAGATCAGCACTGCAAGTGAAAGTGTAGACTAAATGGCAATTGATTTCTTAGCTTTTGTCAGTTCCTTGTTACACAGTGGAGCTGAGAAAGAGGAAGGAAGCAGGAGAAAGGAAATAATGGATTATGGCTCTGGACTTGAGCTCTGAAGCACAAGGCATAAGGGCTTGTAGTGAAGTCTGGCATACTAGGAAGAAATGTGGCCTGCTTCTTCCATCCCAGGATATCACCTATGAACACAGACTGCCATCCTGCAGGATCTTGAAGAAGACAACCCTGCTCTCAGCTCCACAGAGCTCACTGTCCTCCATGGTGTTTTCTGTCTACCACTGGAATTACTGTCTGAATTCCCTGTTTGAAGGTAATTTCCATCTGCTGTCCTACAGGCACTTCTTTTATTCATACTACCTGAATAAGCTGTATTTGTCTCTGCCATCTGACATGCTACCGGTGCAAGTTTAAACATAATTTAATTGCCTTGTAATGATGTTTAGAAAAGGAACAGGGAGGTGTGTGGAGTATGGCATTCCCTAAGCTTCTACTTGGAACTGTAATAAGCCAAAGAGATCAATCAATGACTTACGTGGAACCTGCCAGTGTCAGCTCTTGCCTGTGCCAAAGTGCAAGGGCAGTCTATAATTTCTTCCTTGAAGTTTGGAAGCTTCTCCTCCTTTCTGTCCCATTCCATACATTTTGCAGTTGCCCATGCATTTGGGTCATCCCTGAAGTCTTTCCCGAGGTGCCAAGCCAGTGCATGCTCATTGCTCCAGAGTGATGGAATGTTGCTGGGGGGAAAAAAGAGCCAAATAGATCTGAGAGCTGAACAAGCATTATTTTGACAGTAACACTGTCAAATCACTAACTATAATTATGAAGTATCTTTTAATTTGCAAGGTGTTATTTCATTACAAAGCCCATTGTTTTCTTTTTCCTGCAACATGTTATGGCCAATCAAAATTTTCCAAATTCAGAAAGTGAGAGGGCAGCATGCAGCAAGTACACAATAATCAGAATACATTTTAATATTCATGATTCTGGCTTACCTGAATGGTTTTAGAGACAGGTTTTCAGAATACATTTTAATATTTATGATTCTGGCTTACCTGAATGGTTTTAGAGACAGGTTTTCTATTCATGCCTTTTGATATTGCAGTTCTATTTAGGACAAAATGAAGAACATCTGGATTCTCTAACAAAACATAACCCTGTGCCCCAATAGTATCAGGGCTAATGGCAACAGACAGGGAAAAACCATTCAGAATCCATGAAATGTTCCAAAGCTACTCTGCTTTCTACCCATGAAAAAATATCATATACAAAGCATAATAAAAAACTCTCAAGGAGGAGAAAAGGTTACCCTTCTCTGGGTAGTGACTCCTAAATGCTAAAGAAGGTTCTGACATATTAGCAACATGTTTGAACTCTGAAAAGGTGGCATTTATATATTCACAGAATCTACACCATCTACATCAAAAACTGCAAACGTGGAAGAATTATGAGGGATATGCAAGGTCAGAATATGTATGGAGCACTTACAGAGGTAATTCACCAAAAATCATGGGAAAATATACAATGAAATAAAAGGAAGTGGTCATGAAATCTGTAGGAATGCAAAGGCTGCATACAAAACAGAAAAAAAATTAAATGCAGAGGAAGGCCTGTGGCTGCAGTGACAGAAGTTCCACAGTTAGGGACTCCTCTACAGGTGTGACAAAAAAATCGGCAGATCTGAGTCTGCTGAGGGTACTGGGTTTGGCTGGGGTGGAGTAATTTTCTTCAGGCAGCCCACAGAGTGCCGTGGTTCAGATCTGTGACCAAACAATGCTGATAACACGCAGTGTTCTGGTTACTGCCAAACGGTGCTTGCATGGTGTCAAGGTCCTCTGTGTTTCTCATGCTGTCCCCCAGGAAATAGGCTAGGGCTTGTCAAAAGGCTAGGAGGGAACACAGCCACGACAGCAAACCCAAACTGAACAAAGGTATATTCCATACACCATTCCACATCATGTCCATCAATAAAACTGCAGCAGAGTTTTTCCAAAGCAGCCCTTACTGAGTGACTGAGTGTGCATCGCTCTGCTTGTGGCAGGTGGTTACTGATTGCCTTTGCCTTAATCCCCCTCTGCCCATGCCCCTCTTTACTTAATAAACTGTCTTCATCTTGACCCATGAGTTTTTCCCACTTTTGCCCTTCCAATTCTCTCCCCATTTTTTCATGCGAAATGGAGCCTGAGTCCCAGTTTTAAATGCCAAAGGATATAACAACTTTACTTCAGGAAGCAATAATAAGGTACCTATGATTAATGAATGCTGTGATGCACTTGCCTCTGCCCATCAGAATAGCTGCTGGGTGTAATCCTCAAAATTCCAAAGTCCCATGTACTGTAATTTCCTTCAGCAGGTACAGGAGTGAAAGTAAGTTTCCCTGTATTGGGGATTTCTCTGGCCAAAGTATAAAGATATTTCCATTCAGCCAACCAGTTTTCTGAGTAACTGTCACCTGTCACACAGAGGAAGAAAATGGTTTTGGACACTGGAAAAGAACAATTACCACAAGATTGAAATTAAATGTCTCCACATAAGTAAATGAAGAGGAAAAGCTGACATTACTGTCATGAGTTATTTATACTTGCAGATCTCTTCTTGAGGCCTCAGTGAAAGCGGTCACATGCTGTGCAGAGTTCTGCACATAAGTCATGCAATAACTTAAAATAAATGCTTGTGCACAGGTAGGAAAAGTTTCACTTTACCTGTTTCATGGTATCCCCAGACTTCTATGTTGACCTGGGTTTCTGCAAGTGCCTGATGTGTCCAGGTAAGAGTTAAGTTTCCGTAAGTGTTGGGGGTACCGTAGTATTGCCATTTTGTCTCATTCACCAAAGTACATTTTTCTTCATCTGAAACCTTGCTGTGATGTACTGCATTACAGAGCAGAAAAAAAAGAACTAATGACATTTTTGCTTTGCATAGTTCTGAAAAAGTGCTACTATGTTATTTAAGATTTAGCAGTGTTTCCCCTGTGTATGTTTGACACAGTACAGGATGCACAACATAAAGAGAGTAAGCTGAAGCTGAGCCCTTACTAATGTTTGAACACCACAGAGCAGTTATTTTTTAACAGAAGTAGTGACAAAAAGGTAACTGTTTTGGTCAACCTCATTTTTAAGCAGGACTTTTTATGAGTTAATGCTGCTGCTGCTACTGTATAGCAGCAGAACTCAATTGCCATAAAAGTTCATCTCTCGAAAGATGAATTAGCATGAGGACAGCAAGAATTACTTCTCTGAGGCCTGTTAAGGAAAAAGAAAAATGATCAAAAAGGGAAGGCTTATGTAAACTTGCATCCATGAAGGAAGAATATAGGAAGAAGAGGAATGATGTAAATTTAAGTAAGTCACCTGATAGCCAAGTTCCAGAGTAGGGGAATGTCCTCCCATCATCTAAAGAAACTTCAAAAGGGATGAAACCAGTCTCATAAAGCAACGGGGAGATGCAGTGGCCTTTTCCATCCTTAGCAATATAGCCACTGGTTTTGATTTCCTGCTTGAACCTGTAGGTGTTGAAAACACTTTTCAGTGGCACCATTGAGAGAAGGAAAATTCTGAATGTCTCAGTTGTGTTTCATCAAGCAACCTTGTGTCATGAGCAGATCATTTGAAGTCCCATCTGTTCAAGTTCAAGTTTTGCTCGTAGCAGTGAATATAAACTGAAAAAATTTGTTTGTGCTTATTTCACCAGTGTGGAACCTGCTGTGCACTGCACACAGCAGTCTACAAGCCTTCAATTTACTATGTAATTACTGGGGGAGGGAGAAATTATAAATTAGCAGAATAATGATTGTATCACACAATTACTTGACTTAGAAGAAATGATCCTGTGTAGAAATACAGTCAACATGTATTCTTGAGGGTGAGGTTCAGCAGAACTTTTGTGTGTTTCAGGACTCTAACAACTTTAGAAGGTTTTCACTCCTGTACAGACTAGTCTTGTTTTGTGGTAATTACCTATAGTCAGAAAGTGAGATTATATAAAATCATGGCCCACCTGCATATTAGCACAGAAGAGGTATTAAAAGCTGTATTTTCAATCAAAAAGTCTTTGCCTCCCATCAGAGATCCTGAGTATGGAGAAATCTGAAGACAAAATTCTTTATAATCAGGGCAGCAATTCCCCAAGGACTGGCACGTCACCTGGCAAGAACAGGCACTAAGCAGCTCCCCACACTGGTGTGAGCAAGAGTCTTGAGCTCCTTTTTAAAGGAAATAAAAAACATACAGACAGGAATGTTATTGAACTCTTCTAGATGTTCTCTAAAACAAAAGTATATCACCTAAAGGATTACTGTAAATCAATAAAGTATGCTGGTTGTGCTATTTTAGGAATGTATTTAGGTGAAGGCTGTAATCACCTGCATGTTAGGGCTGCTCCACCTTGAATAGGAAAATACACTTATTTACCTCCAAGCCACTACATAATTTCATCACTTCCATGGGTAATTTTACATGCAAGAGACAGATAAATCTCCAGAGCAGCCCTTCAACGAGTGTCACTAATTATATTTATTTCTGAGAGTTAAGTCTTAAACATATCAGAATGGGGTTCCCTCACCATCAACCCTAGAAGGGAATCAATAAGAACAGAAGGTTAAAGCTCTTGGAAGGTTAATATCAGCAACAAGATGTGCTCCAATACGAGATTATTAAAAGCTACTGAAATTTCTTTCTTGTTGCAAAATTTGGAACCAATTATGAAAAATTTACTAGGGGAGGGTTGCTTATTTGGGAGGACACAAATAAAAAGAAAGGCAGGGTTCGAGGTGGATGGTGAAGAACAAGCATGGGGAAATGGGAAGAAGGGAGGTAGAAGTGCTTGTTCAATAAAGGGAGCTAGAAAGTTTTTCTGTCTTTAAATATATTTACTGCATTCTCCAGATTGTCTGTTTACTTACAGAGATCCACCGACCTGCTGGAAATTACAGAGGAAGGAAATGAAAATGACACCATGCTGGTAAAAGCTGACTTGTGTGCCTTTGCTTTAGCTTGTACAAATGGTATCAGCAATTTCTTACTGAGGTGTGTATTCTGAAGTTCAGAAGTTAAAAAAGTTTGTAGAAAAAAGCAGCAGAATCTTTGAAAATCACTCACCTGCATTCCGAAGAGCAGTAAGGGTGAAGAGAATGAAGAAAGAAACAATTATGCCAATGAATTTCATATTTTGTCCAGATGATTCAGGATGGCTGATTTCAGTAGTCTTTGTGCCAGTCTGAGAAAAGCCTTTTATAGAAAGAGGTGTCCAGAAATAAACAAGATTCTCACTGTTCAAAGGTTTGTTGTAAACTACTGAAGCAAGACAAACTGAATGAAATGTTCCTTTTCAGAGGTCATGTGCAATTCAGGAGAAGATAGAGGGGGAAGGGGAGGTAGTCACTTGAACTCCTACACGTTATTTTAATAGTTTTTTCTGAAATGGAAGTAGATGTTTATCATTTTTAAAAACATTCCTGCTTCAAAGTTCAAGACCACAGAGTCATTTGCACTGGGTCTACGCTTTAATTTTACTGGAGGAATTAAAACCAGTTATCAGCTAGAAGAATGATAAAGAATAGATGCTGACAGTACAGTTTTGCTCAGGAGATAATGAGGCATTGAAAAAGTGTGATTATTGCATGGTATGTGCCAGCACGAGGGTTGTAAACGAGAGAGGTAAAAGATATTCTGAGGAAGGTATAATTGAGAATGGTGGCTTAATATTAGAGCTGTGAAATGGGCTAAAGAATCTCTCAGACAGAAGCATGAGGATATTCTGGAAAGGCAGTAGGACAGCACGGATGCACTAACAGCCAGTATCAGAACAGGGACATTACCATGGAGGGTTTTTAGGGGATACTGACAGAAAGGAAAGCATATCCCATTGATCTGATATGTAAAATATCAGTACACAAGATAAGAACCTACCAAGGGCAGAGCAGAGTCTGGAATGATGACAGGGAGTTTGGGGAAGCAAGGCTATTCAGAACCAGATAACCATATCAGCAGTTTCATGTCAGGCTGTGATAATTCTGGTACATATGTAGCGAAATGGGGACCAGGGGTCAAAAATAATTAAAGGCACACTGTTTAGTTGAAAGGCATTCAGGTAAAGAAAAGAAAGTGCAATGGCAGCAGAAGGGACTTCTGGAGGTTTCCCTCATTCCCTGATGTCCTAAATATTCCAAGTGTCCCAGATGTCCCTGATATCCCAAATGTCCCAGATAATCCTGATGTCTCTGATGTCCCAGATGTCCCAAATGTTCCCAATGTCTCTGGAGAGAAATGAAGTTTAACCCAGCAACGTTCTGGGGTTTTAACAGCAAATTCATGCACATTCTTGTTCATAACAATAATGTTATTGCTTTTCACAAGCCACTTTTCTACATCACTTTGAGGCCACTGATCTCTTTCTATCTATGGTGGTGTCTAAAGGCTGGAGTTCCAGGGCAGGGGTCACTGGGGGGCATTGGTGGGGGACTGAGCAGAACCAGGCAGGAACCAAGGGGTCTGGGTGACACCAGGAATTGGTGGGATGCACTAGGGGTTGACTGGGAAGAGCTAGCTGTCACTGGGAGGTGACTGGGAGGCACTGGGACCTCCCCTAGGTGCATTGTGGACAGCTTGGGGGGCCACAGGGGGGTCCTGGTACCTGGGGAGGGTCCCCCTGCCACCATCCCCCCCAGCCAGGCTGTGGGATGCACCCAAGTACCCCCGTCCCACACGTGCTGGTTGGATCCTGGAGGGTCTTGTGGGGGGCTATGGGGCTCTTGGTGGCTTGTGAGGAGTTTTGAGGGGCCCTGAGGGCATATTCTGCCTACCATCAAGTCAGCAGCCCTGGCAGAGCAGCTCTGATCCAAATGCACAGAGACAAGCACACCGAAAAGAAAGCAGAGGCAGCCCTAAAAAAACCTGGTACACCTTGACACCTATTCTGGGTGATCCAAACCCTGACCTTAGATGAGCTGAGGCCCCCCCTGACCTCACCTGCTACAGCCGCCCCCAAAGGTGAGACCCCCAATCCCCCAAGGATTCCAAACACCCCAGCACCCCAAACCAGCCACAAATGCTACCTAACATCTCACAAACCCATTTTAGAACCCCCAAGCTATTCCCAGCACCCCCTAAAATATTTCAACACCCCCAAAAACAATCGGAGAACCACCAAAAGTATCCCAGCAACCCCAAGCCGACCCAAACCCCTCCAAGTACCCCCCAAAACCTCCTTGGGCCCCTAAATCCCTCCCAGCAACCCTGCAAGAATATGACATCAGTTTGCAGCTGTGCCAGTTCAGTTAATGCCAAGGGAAAATCCAAGACTCCCCCAGCAGGAGCATTTTTACTGGACGTACGTAAACAGAAGCACAGCTTTTCACTACGAAGTGAGTTACTGAGATTTGGGGTTGTTTTTTTCAGTTTACTCTGTAAATTTTCACTCCTGACTTTCAGCCCCACTGGCCGAGCAGGAGGAGCAGCAGCGGCGCGAGGGCCGGAGCTGTTGGATGGGTCTGGGAGTCCAGGCTCCCATCCCGGTCCAGCCGTGCCCTGCAGCCTTTCGGGGGATGTCCCTGCTGCAGAACCCTGGGGAAGGGACGAGACATCTCCTGGCGCTGCTGGAGCGCAGGAACGGAGCGGAGCCTGAGCGGGAAGCGAGGCACCGCCCTCGGACACGCTGCCTCTGTGCCGCGGGGACAGGAGCTGGGGAGGGGAATTCAACCCTCTGGGGGGCTGCCCTGCCTTTATTTCTGTAGTAGAGCCCTCTTTTTTGGGAGGGGGGTACGTTTGCTAACGAAATTATTATAGCAATGCGCTGCTGCCCAGGGCAGTTTGACTCGTTCTGTGCCTTCTCAGGGGGGTAACAGGGAGGGGGCTGGAGCCTGGCGGGTGATGATGTCGCTGGGGACACCCCCACGTCACTGGGAGAGCCGCGATGCGGTGCAGGAGCAGGTGAGCTCCTGGGGGATGAACGGGGTTACGTGGGGTCCTCCTGATGCCTACGAATTTTCTCGATTTTTAGCTTTTTGCAGATTTTAGAAGCAGCTATAGTTAGCTCACCCTTTAGCACAATAGTTTACACATTTACCCACCTCTCTCACCCCATTTCATATCTAACTTTCTGAATTCCTTACCTTGTTTAGGTAGGCCTTCTTTCTGTTTAAGAACGTTTGCACCCAGGCCTCAACAACAAGATACACCAACAGACAAAGTATCCCTCACAACCCAGAACTTCGGAGGGGCTCCAAGGGCTGGACGTCTTGTGATGAAGACCAAGATGAAGGAGTCTTAGAGACCCCTAACTCAACTTCCAGAGGGGCGTGCCGGGGGCAGAACCAGGGGCAGAACTGGGAGGATCTGGGGGGCGGATGGATCTGGGATTGGACGGACAAATACCTTAAACTGTGGAACGCTCTGGACGGGCACACACGTCTGTATCCGCGGGATAGCTGAAGGGCCTTTATTAAACCTCTCTACCTTATCTCTACTAATAATTGCCTGCTGAGTCTATTTTTGGCTCCCGGCCGATCCTTTAAGGCAAAACTCCCAAAAAAGGAAGGTTACAGCCCAAAATTTTCCATGGAAGGGCGTGCAAAACAATATTAAAACCTGCGAGGTTTCTCATCTTTATATATATTGAAAACTAATATTAACTCGCATATATATTTATTTCAAAATGCTACCCTAAATGTGCTATATCAAACACAGGATCTCAGAATTTAAGGAACTCCAACCGCGGCCGAATGCGCGCGGTGACACCCGCGAGCCGAGAGCGGCGCATGCGCACCGACGTTACTGGCGCCCAGCGTCACGTGATAAGCGTGGGCGTCCTGGCAACCAAGTGGCACGTGCGCAGTGGCTGCACTGACTCTCCTGTGCCCCCTGCTGGTGAAAAGGCGGTACCACAAGGAAGAGCTCCGCGCATGCGCAGTGAGCGGGCGCGGCGGAGCAGGGACCGGCCGGTGCAAAGATGAAGTGCCAGGACCATAGTGGAGTTCCAAGGACAGGGGCACCCACACTGTGAAGGGCGTTTCAATACTGATGAATAAACTTGCCTGATCTGTATTTTTTCCCCTTCAGTAATGGGAGAGTTTTGCTAGGAACTCTGTATAAAAATATAAAATAAAATTACTTTTTAAATGAAAATCCTTTTTGTTTTCTGTGTGGTACTCAGATCTTTCCGAGGACGTTAAAATTTTCCCTGCGTACATGGGTTGAATCCCACCCCCGACCACCGTGCTCTGCCCTGCAGGCGCCGCCTGGTGGACACGGCCGGTAGCGGCACTAAAGCCGTGCCCCCCAACTCACCCAGTGGCCGAGGGCTTATTTATTTTACTTTTGATTTTTTCCTTTTGTTTTTATGGTCTATTTTAATATTTTTTAATTTATTTTTTCATTTTATTTCTTATTTTTATTTTTTATTTTATTTTGCTCTCCTCTTTTCTTTTCTGTTTTTTAAATTTTTTTTTGTTTTTATTTTATTTTATTTTTTAATTTATTTTTTATTTTAGCTTTATTGTCTTTTATCCTGCTCAGGCTTTAGGCTGGTCATCCGTTGGGGACCTGGCGGGATTGACAGAGACACCAGCCAATGGGACGCTGAGGGAGGCGGTGCGAGCCACGCCTTGACCAGTGGGAGAGCGGTGTGAACTTCATAGCAGCCAATGGGGAGGCGGCAGGGGCTGCTGTGCTGCGCCTCTACTGCACGGCGGGGCTGCTGGTTCCCAGTTTTTATAAAATAAAAAGTAAAATTGAAGTTTTTGCTGGTCGAGGATGGGATTCGAATCTGTGTGTTCAGAGCACGGGTTGCTCCCTAGGCGAGAAGTTCAACCACTCGGCCACAAGGGGGGGGCGCCTCAGACAGCCTTTGCGGAGGCGGGAGTGAGCCCAGGAGGCCGCCATTTTGTTGTACGGTGCATGCATGGGGGGGCCGCCACGTTGTCCGGACCATGGCGGCCGCCATGTTGTTGTCCGGCGACCCTGGGGGGCGTGGGACAGGCGCTTGGATTTCAGCGCGACCGCGGCCACTGGCACCGGGGAAAAAGTAAAAATAAATAACACTTCCTGCACAAAATCAGAGAAAAATCACCCAGACTCCTAAGCTGAGGACTTGTCTATACTTGTGCCCTCAAAACTAAACTTCCCTACTGTACGGGCTATGACTGCTGAGCACGGGGGGAATTCAGCCCTTTGAGAACCCCGGTCTGCAGAAGGACGGGTAGATGAGGGCTCTGCCAGACACACACCCAGCAGTCCACAGGGTGGTCACAGGGTAACGCCATGAAATGGAAACCGAACACTCACTTTTCCCAACTGCAAGAAATACTCTTTTAGAGCGAGGCTGACACGGGCTGGATGCACCAATGGGTGCCCTTCCCTTCTCTTAGCTCAGTTCGATGGAGCAGATCCTATGGAATAACAGAGCATTAACCCAAGTCTATTTTTATAAACCCAGTATTTCACCCCCCCCAATATTATTCTAACCAACAAAAGGCAGGGGTGTCATCCCCTGAAGGGGATATACTTTGCTATGACTTCACCCCTGACCTTTGCTGCACAGCACATTTCACTCCTGTGACCCAAACACCACTGGTGCTCACTGTTCACACTGTCACAGCCATGCAGAAGGAGGAATCAGAGCTGGCATTAGCAAACTGCTGTTTATTTGTAGAGTCAGGCCCGTGACAAGAAGACAGATCCCAAAAGTAAGATCCAGCCCTGGCAAATTTAGAGCATGCTGGGTGGCAAAAGGATTCATTTGTACTAGGTATGCACCATCTTCATGATGTTCTGTGGATATGCTTTTAACCTTTATTGCCAGTAGGTAGAGATGTGATGAACGTGGTTTGGCAGGGAAGGTTTACATTGGGATCTTCTTACAATAAGTCGCAGGAAAGCCCATCCTTTCACGTATTAAAATAAGAGACTAACACAGATGACAGTCAAAGCACAAATGGACTTCTGTCCATATGATGGAAAAAGCAGTAGAGTGGGCCAGAGGAATTGTTCTGCCACTTTGGATCTGGCTCTCAGTCCATGGTTCTTCACACCTGCTTTACTGAAAGGATCTTTTCCACAACAGGTGGAATGACAGTTTTTCTCACTCAGGTGTTGGCTGTCCCTGCTGCATTCCCCAATTCAGTTACCCTTCAGAAAAACAGAGCAGTGGCAGGAACACTGCTGGTGCAAGAGGGGACCGTCGACTTCTGTTGTCACTTCTCATAATTCACAGAAATTCTATTATTAAAAATTTAAGAATACTCTATACTTTAAGTCACCTTAATTTCTGGTTCTTCATACTAAACGTTGTCGTAATTTTCCTTCGGATCACACTAGTGACTTAGTTCAGAAAGCTCAAGCATAACAGTGTTTATAACTGATCTGTGAAACCCCAAGATCAAAAAGTTGTTCTGTTTTTTTAATAATGCTATTCATCTCAAGATAAAAGGACATGAAGGAAGTTCTTAATTCTTCAAAGAATAAAATCACAACATAGGAAATGCCTCTGAGTTTTAAATCAAACTCATCACACATTACTAACTATCCCCGAAAGGGCTGCCAGGTGTCAAGAAACATGGTAAGGACAAAAATATTTTTTCAGCAGCTTTTATATTGCATTCAATATTGCAAAATACCTCTCCAAATTCTAACAGAATTCTCCATTGCTTACCTTACCCTAATAAGGAAAGACAAAGAGCCCAGGGAGAAGAGAGCTTCCGTAGCTTATGGCTTTTAGAAATTACCTGCTAAGTGTGTAATTTTAAAGTGATTGTCTTCCATTAGGGCTACAATAAACAGCATGGTGGAAAATTCAATCTGATTAGCTTTTCTAATGAGCTGCAGGAGGTTGTGGAGGCCAAAGCTGTAGAATCTTAAACATTTCATCTCTGATTACAAACCTGCCTCTGAATTAATCAGATAATGAAGTGCATAGATTTAATGAACCTAATGCTGATCAACAAATTATCAGTGATCCTTGTAGATTTTTGGCAGGCTAAACACCTTTTTTGTAAGATTCTCTAAAGTAGGAAGGGTATAAAAAGTATGTGCTCTATATGTAGTTTTTAATGCAATAACCAGTAGATAAAAACTTTATAATTTACACAATTATTTAATTTACTCACAGTGTGTTCAAGTTCCTTTTGGGGCTCCAGGAGGGCTGTTGTTATCACAGATGCAATTTAATTGAGACAGCAGCGATTAAAGATGAGCTAAATCCTGAGAACTTTTAACTACAATCTCACTGGAACAAATGGAGCTCTGACTCTGGAAATGAGAGAACAGGGTTCAGGCACTGCCAATGTGCAAGCCCAAGTTCCTAATCCCAAACCATCCCTTTTGGTAGAACTACTTACCCCTGTCAGCATGAAGCTGCCCCCAGCCCTGACCTCCCAGTGTCCACCCTGCATTCTTCCCTCCTCCAGCCATTTCTCTCCCCTCCATATTGCTGGAGTTTATTGACACATTCCATTTTGCAGCAGAACAACTGGCCACAATTCCCCAGAGTACCCTGAGCTGAGCCTGCTCAGCCTGGTGCCTGTTTCCTGTGAGACACAGACCCTTCAGGCACAGGGAGACGTGGCCTCACTTGCTGTTTCGCCTGACTTTTGGAATGCTCTGCCCTTGGGATTTCCTTTCATTTTCTGCTTAGTCATCACCAACTTAATACTCACTGAAAGATCAAAGTTATTACTGTTAAAATCTAATATATTGCTCTTGGCTACTGACAGGTTCGGGGTATGGACTAGATAGACCTTTGCTCTGATCCACTATGGCATGTCTTATGTTCTTATTATGACTTCAAATTTACTTTCCCCAAAGGGATGTGCTTGTAGAAGTCCATCTGTCAAGTGATTCATGAGAAGTGGACATAAAAGAGAACTGAATATGGCTAACTGAATACATTAAAAAAATTAAACAAATATTCCTGCCAAATGAATACTTGAAAGATCTTAAATAAAAACACTAAGAACTTGAATTCGTCACCTCTGTAGTATCTGTTTTGCATTTTAAATGGTTGCACCTTTGATGAAACATTTTTTTAACGTTATGTATTGCCCTTTTCTTATAAAAACATGTGGCTTTTCCTTTCTATCTCAGTTGTTTTGGATTAAAGAAGTAGTGGCAATTACAGCAATATCAAAGAAAGAGACAGAAGCAATCGCATGGATCAAATTATTATCTCGTTGAAATCCAGGGGCCTGTTACTTGCAAGTTCAGTCAGGCCAGGATTCATCCTCAGTGCCTGGAAAAGTGGCAAATTGGTTTTAATCCTTGCACATTTCTCATCTGTCCCCAGTATGATTTATCCTGCAATGTTTGGTTCTTGGTATTTGTCTGAAGGGCTTTTAATAAACATACCCCTGAACAAAAATGCCAAACTTCTTTTGTAAAGTAAATTTTTTAAGAAATTTCATTTTTATTTCAATTACCGGTTTCAAACGTACAGAGCCACTCTAAAAGTAGAGCTGCTTGATAGAATTTTTGAAAGTACTTTTTACGATGCTTGCTACTGAGAAGTGGGAATAAGCTCAATTTTATGGCAGTAACCACTTTATGCATTATTCCCAACATCAGTGTGTGTGCTTTCAGGTGGTGTCACTCTTGTGTTGTAAACACGGTGTCTTTGTGATTCTGATAGGGCACAATCAGAACAGATCAGCCAAGCCAACAGATATGTGGCATAACACTGACACTCTCACAAAATAATCAGATCCTCTCATTTTTCTGCCAACTGCAGACAAAGCATTGCTCACTGTGGGTTTGAGGGTGACACGTGTCTCTAAAACGTCTTTTTCTAAGCACAATTTCAAACATCAACTCTCTTATTGCTTTGGGGTTTTTGCAGCAGTCTTAATTTATTATGTTAGAAAACAGGATGCTGGAATATCACCAAGCTTTTCAAAACCCCTAAAAGAATGGGAATTCTGTTGGATGCTGAAAATATGGCAGCATCCAAAAATAAACTAAGATGAAAACTGTGAAGAGATGAAAACCTCTCGCTGCTGGTGATGCTCAGCTGTTCTGGGTATCAAGTCCTAAACACATGAACTGAAAATAACCCAGAGAACTGGATTAATAAACCTGAGAGTCAAGAAGTAAGAATTAATTTAATTGTATTACTCATAGTAGGTTCAGAGCGTTATTATTTGTTTACCAAACAGAAACTAACTCACTGGAATTTGGACACTTTGGAATTGTTTCTTGCTGTGCTGACTTGCCCGTTTTCCTCCATATCTCTTTACAGGAATTCTGTAATGGATGTGAAACAGCTTTAACCTCCCCCCAACAATTGGTTGTTTCCTATAATAAAATACTTAAATAAAGATGTGTGGTGGATGACACCTTGGCATTTCCAAAACATTTTTAATATTGAAACTATGACTAGCATTTTTATCTGGTGTGTCTGATGCCAGTTGTTCCTCCTCTAGATCAGTTTGGGATATTTGATTAACTCATTTCTAGTTAATTTAGGGTAGTCCATGCAGGCTGAGGCCACTTTCAGGAAGCCCATTAATGAGCTATTGAGACCTCACCAGTTTCAGGAAGCAAATATATAAATATATATATATATATATATATATACACACACACATATATATATATGTATGGAAATAGGAGATTGTGTTTATCAATATCCACACACTCAGAAATGAGGCCCTGCTATTTAACACCCCTTGCTGTAAATTAGCCAGCTATCTCTTACTCCCTGTTAGTGCACCTAAGGAGTGATGATTGACATTCTGAAATATAAAATGAAAACACCATTTACATTTTTGGAGACATGCAGCTTCCCTCATTACTGTTCTAAATTAAACAAAGACAGTTCTTTCAACCTTTCCTCTCAGGTAGTGTTTTCTCAATCTCTTAGTGCTTTAGCTCTCCCTCTCCTTCTCTTCCTCCCCATCTCTCTTTCCTCACTTTTGCTCTTTTCAGACTGCAGGGTCCAGCTCCAACTCCAGCAATCTGCCTCGAGTCTCACAGGTACTAAACTGAGCAGAGCAGCCACCCCCTGTTTCCTTATGTGCTTTTTGCAGACACAACCAGCCTGTGATCGATGACAGCTCTTCATGCCATGCAGCTTCTAACCAAGAGGAAAAATCATTCTGGATTTTAAGCTAATTAAATGGCTGAGAGTTACCAAGTCTCCACGTGTGCCAGTGCCCAGCAGGCTCAGTACCAGTGCAATCGATGTAAGAAGGCAGCACAGAGAGGGCTCTTTGCTAGAGCGTTAAGATCGGTCAAAGAAAGTTCTTGGCAGGCAACATAAACTCGTGGGTCAGTTGTAATGCAGTCCTGTTTTATGTCTTGTCTTTTATGTATGAAGTTCTTGGAAGTTCTTCAGTAACAAAACTTCAGTTGCTCTTCTGTGTGTTGTTCCAATGTCTAAAAATCTACAGACTGAAAATCTAGGTGCTTTTGTTTACAGATGCTTGAATTCACACATTTGCTAGTGAAACTTACTGCCAGTAATTCCAATCCATTTAACACATCTAACATTTCCACATGGCTCCCAAATTTCTGCACCTCAAGGTCCTTCAGGGCACACAGTTAAAACTGGATGGGAAGTCTGCAAATGGTGTAGACAGACACTGCATTTATCTGTGAGAGTAAATCTTTAAACAATGGAAGATATGCAGAACACTAATGGATCAATGAATATTCTTTATATGACACTGAGAACTCAGACAAGTCTATGAAGTTGTTTTTCTTTATACTTTTCTTCATTTTTGCAGAACCCTGTAAAAAGCAGTATCATCAATAGTGATTGCTGATAGGAGAACCCCTCATTACCAAAGATTTAAACCGTGAAGGAGCAAGAATAGCTTTCAGGTTGGTAATGGATTTATATGTAGTATTTTCAAAATTCCCATATGCTTTTAAAGTTGTGAAAAGTTGTGAGAGGTTTGCATTTTCAAATACAGAGCAGGTACATTAGGTTAGAACAATTCCAGCAGTCCTTGCTCAGTTCTTATTTGGTCAGTGGAAACTTTTCTACTGCCTTGAGAGAAAGCATTTTGGGGCATTCAGTGGACACTAACAGGCAAAAGCTATTGCTCTGCAAGTGGGTTAGAATGTGGGTGAGGCTTTAAGTGCAGTGAGAGTAGAGTAGAATAGACAGGAATAGAACAGAATAGAAAAGAAAAAGAGATCAGTTTGTAGTAATAATACATGCAGGGAGAGGGCCAAATTCACTGCTGTCATCAGCTGCTCTCTCTCTCTCTTGATTTAAGTTCATTTCTGTCCTTTTACTCCAAACTGACCAGTTCTCCTGGCCAAATACATTTGAAAGCTTCCACAATATCCAGCCACAGAAGTGAGGACTCGCTGGATTAACTGCCTGTACAAACCTGAGTGACCCAGCTGCCACACATTCACTAATCACTGGGGTCTGCTGGCACCCTGGACCTGTGGCTGCTTTCTGAGTCATGCAGAACTGTGAAGGCTGCAAGTCAAATCTACTTTGGCTGAGCAAAGGGCCTCGGATACCATTTTTTGAATGTATAGCTCTATAAATCTCAGTATGGCCTTTTGAACTGTATATCACTATAGAACTGTGGGAAATCCCTTTTGGGAGAGAAGTGGCACAGTTGATATTTATCACTGCACAGTCTATTGCAACACTCTGTCTCTTTCCTTTGAAATAAAAGCTTCTGAATTACAGATGATCAACTATATTCACACCCCAAGCGAAACCAGAATATTTCTGGAATTTTGCCAGTATCGACTTGGGTGTGAAATATTTGACATTTTGCATTAATTTTTTACAGTAATGAAAGGACTTTCTCAGCTAAAATCTCCTTTGCCATCCAGTGCCACTGGGCTTGCAGCTACTTCAGACTCATACTAGTAAATCTGTGTCCCATGACTGAAGAGAACTGACCTGGGCATTGTGCTCCATGATGCCACCACGGTACAATCATCAGCCACATCTGGAATGTGACAGGTTAGCAACAGGCAATACTTTGGGATATGTTTTAATAAAGATAATTACATTAATTTATGCATGTGACCAGTGAAACGAGGCTGCTGTACTGTCTCTGTGCAATGTGGCTGAGTTAGCACTGATACAGGCACCTGGATGTAGCATCAGCTTATCTTCCTCTTTCATGTATTGACATTTCTTTCCTTTGGGAAAGGAGGCACAAGGTTTTAATGAACTGAGAAAGATGTGAACCTTGTAAGAGGGATCAGTCACAGAGTGAGTTCCGGGTTCATCTCTAACACCAGTGGTTATTTCAGTATTGCTGCTAACAGGGCAAGTATTCCTCTCCCCAGGAGATGAGGGGTCGCCCCATTAAACCCTGCTCTTGTACAGTTTTAGAAACAGAGGCTGGCAAATCTGTGAGGACTCACAGAGCAAAATCTGACAGATTTCAGACCATGGAGCTGCTCAGCTCCTGCTGAGACGCAGTGAGGGAACAGATCACACTGTCTCTGCAGGACCTCGGAGATACTTGCTTTCTCTTTTTTTCCCGAGAAAGCAGAGCTGTCAGTCCTACTTCCAATGTCTCAACCAAACTATCTTAGCTGTAATTAAATAGAAATAGAGAGGAAGAATAAGTATTTCTCTTCCTGCTACAACAGTCACTTGTAGCATTTGATTCATCTCCAAGCAAAAATCTGTCCCTTGGAATTTCACAGGAAGGCAGGATGCTGCCACTTGTGGGTCTGAATTTTTACAAGGGAACATTTCTGGGTGTGAGGTTTATGCTCTCACTTGTGGCTCATTTAAAGACAGCCACCCTGGGCCTGATTTACAAAGGCATCAAAGCCCCTCCTGATGCAAACAGGAACCCAAGACCCTTGAATCACATAAGCTCCTAAAGCCATAATATGAGCAGAAGTTTTGTGTTTAAACTGCTTAGAAAAATTTGTAATCACTTCTGGACTTCTATCCTCTTCCCATGAGTGAATGAGGAACAGTTTCATTCTTCAAATGCTCTCTTTCTTGAAGGGAGTAAATAATTGTGTTTTGCCCCTTTAAACAGAAAAAATTGCACCATGAGACACAGTCCTACAAGATCTCCAAATTACAGGACCTACCCTTATGGTCAGTGGACATTGTCAACAACAGAACTGCAGTCTGCAAAACTTTTGCACTTGGAAGCTCCCCAACTTCCACCTAACCCTGTTCTACAATTGTATTTCTACCAAAAAAAAAAAAAAAAGGTAAAAAGAAGAAAAAGTCCCTATACCTTAAAAGTGTTTAATTCTACGTGAATGGATCTGCATAAGCATCTGCTGGCCAGCAGACTTCCCTGCTCATTTATGACGTTAAAGGTTGGGATACATGACCTAGTGGGCAGGAAATTAGGCACACACACACACACACACACACACACACACACACACACAAAGTTACCCTCTTTCTGACTCACATAGAAACAGGATAAAGAAAGGTTGGGGAGGGGAAGGGGATGGAGCAAGAAAGAAGGAGAGACAGAACAATCACAGTTGTTCCAGCTCCCCAGCACAGTTTTTATCCACGGCCACCTCCAGCCATGGATGTTTTGCATGGGCTGAGGATGCTTTGGGAGATGTATGAACACCCACAGGCATGTGATGCACAAATGAGAACAAAAGGCACAGGGAAGCCCCTGAACGCTCCATCAGGCCTGAAACGCTGAAAGCCACTTTTAGGAGACAATTTACAGAAAAATAAAAAAGTTTACAAACTGGTTTACGAGACAGTTAAATGGTCCTTGAGGGGGGGTCTTTATAATTGAATTATAAGAACAAAAGAAATCTGAGGAGCAGGCAGAGGCCTTAAAGCCCAACATGCTTGACCTCATTTGGTTTAATTGCACTGCTGGCTCTCTCACTATAACCTTCACTTGGAGAACAGTCTCTGGAAATCATTTAAACTCCTTGCTTCGGTTGCCTTTGTTAGTGATTTAGTCAATAATTTTATTACCTCTTTGGTAAGATAGCTCTGAGTGCCCCAGTCTCTAATTAAAAGCCTCTTAGGTTTGAATCTTTTAGCAGTATGAAAATATCTATCCAAGATCTTTATCAGAACTTTCTATAAATTTTATAACTTCCTCCTAGTCATCTTGAGGATGCTGTTTTCCATTGTGAATGAACCCATGTCCCCTTGCATTGTCCCTCTCTCAGGAGCAGGCTGAGCTCTGCAGACCTCAAGGAACAGTGAGGTGTCAGGGGGAAGGTGGCCAGGGCTGCAGGAAACAGGGAGCACAGGGAAGTGTCTGGAACCAGGGCCAAATGGGGCCAGTGGAGGTACCACAGCACTAGGGAATCAGGGTTTAGTCCTACCCCTGACACCTTTATTACTGTAGCCTAGGCTAATGGAATGCAGATTTTGCCTTCCTGTGTGGTGCTGGTGGCTAAACCAACATTGATGCCAAGATCCCCAAGGCTTCAGTCCCCAAAACTTTTCCCTTCCTTTATACAGAGCAAGTGCTACATTTGGAGCAAGCCCTTCCTGAAAGTCTTACCTTCAGACTGACTTTTTTATATCTGCCCTCCCTTTCTTCTTAATATTTAGGTTATTTCTTTTTAAATCAGCTCCTGTTCTTCAGGAGTTCAGCCAGTGACCTCTCAGATTCACAAATTCAGTGCAACAGGATTTCATCATCGAGTGATCAGAAGTGAATGCTTGCAAAGCTGGAAATAGTCATTCCTCTTCTGAACATGGCTGTGATGTTCAGTTTTCTGGTAGCAAAGCAAAGGGTAACAATGAAGTGGGCTCCATTAAGACACTAAAACTCCTGGCAAACTGATTCCATCAGGGCTTAGTCCTGCTGTGAGAGGGCTGTAGAGGATGGTCTCCTTAGGAGCACATTTTGGAAACACTTGGGTCTTATCCTGGCCTGTCTCATGCTCTGAATCATTGTGCAAAGTGAGGCCACTGTGGTCCCTAAGCAGACCTGCTCGCCCTGCCTGTAAGGATGGAGTAGGCAAAGACAGGAGCAGCACTAAGTGAGTCCATCCTGATGGTCTCCAGGCAGGCTGCCAAGGAGGCTCGAGCTGCAGGACAATATACTCAGAGTGGCACCTTTTCCACCTGTTCAGAGCCTTCCAGCCTCCTCCCTGCACAGGAACCACCCAGGCAGACCTGCAGAGGGGCTCACAAAGGCTGCTCTGGCTCCTCACTACCTGCAAGCAATGGGAATGCTCAGCAGCTCCCCGGGGCAGTTCTGCAGGACTGGAGGAAGCCTCCTTGCACCTCCACCCCCACACTAAATTTGAGAACAACCTGTTTCCTACCATCAGGAGCTCAGCCAGTTCCCCAGTAATGAAGCCCCTGAGCATTAGTGCTGGCTGTAACACTGCCCTCCAGCCCCAGGCTGAGGCACAACCTTTCTGCCTCAGTTTCCCTTTCTGCAAAATTAGGGTAATTGTGCTGGACACCTTAAGGGGGAGGGGGTCCAGAGACATTAATGAGCTCTTCGTAAAGTGCTTTGAATATGGATAGTAAGTGCTAACTATCAATTATTAAGTGGGAGTCAGGTTTCAGGAGCTTTATATCAGGGAAAGGTTAAGCAAGTGTAATAGCAGAAGACGTGTAATGAAGCTCAGTACTGCCCTGTAGCACTGGCTGTGAAAAGCTAATATCCACAGTAAAAATTCCATCTCTGTGGCCTATGCAGAGTATTTTGCTCTGCTGCTATAATGATGACACTTAGAATTAGACCGACATAACCTAGAGAGCTCTGGGGACTCATCATCTCTGAGATTTCACTTAATTATTGGCAAACTCTGTCATTTAGTATCCCAAGCAGGCTGCACTATGTATAACCAACACATCTAATTTGATTTCATCTTGAATTGCTCCTATGAGTGGTCTTGAATGGAACCGCATCTGGTATCTTGGCAACGTCCCTTCTTCTCTTGGAGAGAGCTGTCCTTGAATCTATAAAAGGGATCTCTTACGGGGGGGGGGGTGCGTGTGTGCACGTGTTGGGGGGGATAAACCCTCTGGGAGCACACAAAGGGAGGCTTGGCTTACATGCACGTTTGATGTGTTTAGGTTTTTAATACTTTTTTTTCCAGATAAATTACATCCGTGAATCTGGGTGTAAATTTTTTTTTTGAGCCAGGGCAGTGGATTTAAGGAGCGCTCAGGCTACTTCACCCTTAATTGAAGCTTTCAAGAAGGGATTGGTTGCTGGTTTGTATGGACAAAACATTATTGCTTTCCTCTGTGATATACAATTAGAGGGGAGGGTGGGGGGATCAAGTGTGCATTTCAAGGAGAAGAACACACCAATCATAAAAGTGTAGTCAGAAAGTGATTTTTCTGTGTAACCTGATGAGGTTCAGAATTTTGGCATGTAGGACATCAGGACCGCTCAGCTTCCCACCATCTCGGGATTTCTCTGTCCAGCTGTCCCTCCCTCCTGTCAGCTGGCTTGTGGAGAGGAAAACTTACTCCAATTTTCATGTACAGCATAAAAATGAGAGACAATTCACAACCCGTTACCTTCTTCAGGGTTTGGGATCTTAATCCTTTACATAGGGATAAGCCCAGGTGAAGGAATAAGTGTGTTCCACAGAGGATGTGCATTCCACTGTGCTCATGGAGGAACCTGGGCTAAATGGGCAGATACAGACAGACAGACATGTGGAGCACCATGTCAGGAACTTCTCTCGGTTTCTACAATGTCTGACATTTTCTGAATTATAGGAACTTATCTGCCACTTAAGACTTGTCATTCCCTTTTGCTACAGCAAACTTAAGTCACTGGAGTTATTCCAGGCACGGCAGCATCCTACTGGTCAGTAAGACCCAATTCTGCAAAGCTGAAAGCACAAGGACTCTGGTTCTCTGGTTTCCAGAGAAGGAGTATCTCATAACATTTGTAATATAAACAACTATAGGGAATATTCTGCCTTTGCATCATAAATTGAACATCCTTACTTGACAAAACTTTGATATTCACAAAACTTTTTATGTTCCCACAGGAGGATCCAGCCTTTTTCTATTCAGAAGAAAGCTGTGGTCATTTCTTGCTTGGAAGACAGATCTTTTACCAGCATCTAGGATGGCACAAACTGCTCACATGCAACAGATAATGTCTATTTACCCTTTACATTTCTCACTTCTCTCAAGCAGAGTGAAACCACGGTATCGTGCATTTGTGAATATACAGTGTTTGAGTGGTCAAAGTACATCCATCAGCCCTAATAAAATTCTCAGTTCTTCCTGGATGTACAGGATATGAATCACTTAATGTGAAGAAGATGACCACAAAGCATCCTCATTACTGAACTGTATTAGGGCTCTGCTGCCTGTGGAGCAGCTGTGCTGGGGTGTTACTCTGCACATTTCAACAGATTGAGCAAAGAGAGGTGGATGGATGCAAACCTCTGCTCAGGCACACAGCAGTTAATTATGTAAAGGTGTGATTTTTGTTTGGCATTTTCTTGAGTAATTATATCCCTGACTTAAGAGGGCTTAGTTCTGACTGTTCCTCCCAGTAACAGTTTGCTTTCAAGGACAGAGCGATAAGTTTTGGTATTGATATTTGGTATTTGCAGTGCAGGTTTGGTCAGGTGAAGGAACTTTTATGACCTTCCAAATACATGGAGAAAAAAATGATGCTATAAACCATGATATTTTGGGTGATTAATAAGGGGAGAAATGTTTGGAATCAGGATGGAGTTGGCTGTGTTGCTGGGACATCTAACGCTGCTGCAGTACAGCTCCTGCACCCTGAGAGCTGCTCTGAGGTGGGACACTTCCAGTTCATGCAGTGGTTCTACTACACTTCAACAAAGCTGGACTAACTAGTAAAGAAAATGTTTATAAGCATCTATGAAAATGAGCAATGCCAGGATTAACTAATCAGAACAAAGGGACTTATGCCTATTTTAAAGTATAAGTAGATCTGGCTTTAATTTTTAAAAAAAAAACCCTTTTGCTCAACATGAGCCTTTCTTCAATTTAAAGAATAAAATACGATTTTTTGGTTACTTTTAGATTCAAACCATTGTGCTGGCACTGTGCAATGGAACAGTTTAAAAAAAAAATTCCAGGGCAGTCTTTTGATTAAAAAATTGATGATTGCCAGACTAGACAATCTCTCAGGGTGTCTGCCAGCCTTATGGTTCCATGATTTGTCATCAGTCTGGAAAAGTCTCTGCTCTCATTCCTATCTATGCAGCTGCACTGTCTTCATTTTACACAAAGGAGCAGTGCTGTGGAGAGGCAGAAGTAGCTTGCCAAGAACCAAAAAAGGGATCAGTGATCAAATCTGGGCAGAAATCAGACTCCTTGTTTTCCTCTGTGTAACCAAAGAGCACAGCCTCTGATGGAACTGCTCTGCTGTCAGTGCTACCTTCTCTGCAGACCTTCGTGCCTGATCCTTCCAGTCAAATGCCAATTCCACAAACAATTGTTTTCATTAATTTCTTTAACATTCCTTCACTCTCCTTTCTCCTTCCTGTCTCTTTCCTATTTCTATCTCTTCACACACCCATGACATCACCTGCACACCTTCTCAGGCCTCCACTGCCACTCTGTTCTCCAGGTCAGTGTTCCCACCACTCCCTTCCCAATGGCTTTTGGGGCTGCAGGAGTCAACACGTGCAGAGGCAGGGAGAAGGACTGGAGACAGATTTGATTTGTGGGAAAGGAGAACAGGCTGAAGAAGAGGACCCAGGCTGTGCTGGCCTTACCTTAAAGTGAAGTCTATAAAAACCCTGATGAGAGAATTTAACACAGAATTACCAGGAAATGCCAAGAATGTTTCAGATTCCCTCTTCCTTGCCACCAGCAGGTATAACACGCCAATGCATATGACACAGCCACAAGACTGCAGAGTTCCCATCCTTACTTAAATCAAACCTGCAATGACCCCTCGGTGTTTGGCTTCCAAGAAAAATGAGGACTGTGCAGTCACATGGTCTATCTGTTCCTTGTCCCAGTAGTGTTTCAATTGGATAGCCAGTTTCAAGGAAAACTGTTTCAAAGCTATTAAGTTCCCACATGTTTCATGAAAATGAGTGTCTGGACAGAACATGAAAGCTTTTGCCATTAAAAGTTCCTGTGCCTCATAACAAAGATCTGGAAGAGGACATGTGGTTGCCCATCTTGCTCTGAGTTAGGCTCAAACAGATCTACATTTTCCTCAGTTAATGATTTTTGAGTCTGAGTCTGTTCTTGAAAACCTCTAGCAAAGGGATGCCTCAGCACCCCCTGACCAACCCAGAGCTGCCACCTCACCCTTTGTCTTTTTCCACACATTGCTGCTGCACCAGCTTGGTATGGAAGACAGTTTTAGGGAAAAGTGAAAAAAAAAAAAAAAAACAAGGAAAATAGGAAAAAAAGAAAATAGAAAAAGGAAAATACTTCTGGGTAACAATGGCAGATATCGGCTCTGTACCCTGAGATAACTCTGCAAAGCACAGCTGCTGTCCATGGAGACAGAACCTCTCAAAATTTAAAAGACTGTTTGGAGAAACCAGTCCCAGTAGTCCCATAAGCACAGATCAAAACACAGCAGTGCTGGCTGTTGCCAGTTTGTTGCTGACAATGCTTCGTGTCACTACCCTCATTTAGGAACACAAGATGGAAAACACAGTTCTAATACCTACTTATCTCCAATAGCCTCTGCTCCTTGTTCATTTCATTTTTGGTATAAATCTACTCTACATTCCATATCCTTTTGTGAGCGGCAGGGACCTGGGGCTAAATGTATATAAATACCACCGAGACGCATCCCTTAGCCTTGAATCCAAGCGGGGAAGTATTAGCGCGTTTTGAAGAGCGGTGAGATAAGAGCGCGCGGCCAAATGCCATCTCCATTAGCAGCCCTGCCAAAAGCATAATGGTGCTCAGGCACAAAGGCACTCGAGCCCACACGCAGCCGGCCCTGCGGTGCCTGCCTCGTACCACGGCCCCCAGCCCCGGGCCAGCCCGGGCCGCCTTTGGGAACCCAGCAGAGGGCACTCCGAAACCAGCGCCAGGAGGAGCTATCCCGGGCAAAGCCGCTCCGGCGGCTCGTGGTTCGAGGACCGGCCAGCTCGCCTTCCACACACTCAGGGGCATCCAGCGAGAGCGGAAATCCTGACAGCAAATGAGCTTTCTGGGAAAAGAGCAGAGGCATTTGCTGGCACGCTGCTCCCCCGATGCGTGTCTGGTTTGCCAGGGGAAAAAGTGATAGTTTTCCACATCCTCCAGCTCATGGCTGTGGCTCCAAGTGCAGTATTTCTGCCAGGTTTTCTGGCAGTGCCTAAGAGCTAGGGATTGTATTTCAATATGTATTAAAAAGGAAGAATATTGAGAAGAGTAAAAAAATCTTGTTTTAATGGGAAGGGAGAAGGCAAATGCTTTGCTTTTCTTTCCTGTGCAAACTGGTCGCTTACTGGTTAATCCTCCCCTGTCACTGCCATCCTGCCAGACCAGCTCATGTTGCCCTTTCAACCACACTGCAGCAAAAAGGGGGTTTAAAAATCCATCAGCACTCACAGAACACATTCAGCAGCGCTGCCCAGTCCCCCCTGCCTGGACTGCACTGTCCCTCATCAATAGCTCCTGCACTTGGATTGCAGGCTCCACAGGCCATAACTGTCCCTAGATAATTAGGAAGTACTGAAGGGGATTTAGTTCTGGCTTTCCCATTTCAGAGCTGTCCTTTGCTCTGCTTTCAACTGCATATTTTATTTACTCTATACTGAATACTCTGCCCCCGGAACTTTCAGCTTTCCAGGATTTTGCCAAACATGCAGGGGTAGGGCAGGGAGGAAGTCAGGCACCCAGGCTCTGCAGTGTGCCAGCTCACAATAAATCTTCCTGCCACTTGCCAATGGACTGACTGACTCTCCACACGCAAACAGCACAGCAAAGGTGTAAGAAAGACTTTGTTCAACATTTTGGAAAGTAGGATGCCATTTAAAAGTTAATCCCAAAGATTCAAGGAGAGTTGTAGCCAGCAGAAGGGGATGGGAAAGTGGATGGGAGACACTTTTACTTCTAAACCCAGCCTGAGTAGTACAGGGGCCTGGTTGCTTGTATGAAACTGTGCTGTGGGATGGGATGCATGTACTATCTCCATTCCACCTTGATGATTTTATGCCTGCAAGAAGAGTCAAAAAACTCCTCCTCCCCTTGTCCACAGGAGAGAAGTGACAGATATAAAACAAACCTCAGCTGACTTTGGGGAAAAGAAGGCACTAAGAATCAACTCTACATATGCTCCTTAGGCTTCAGATTTCAGTTAAAATCAGCTCTTTCTAGGTTTTGTTCTCATTTAAGTGACAGCAATGTTTATTGTGGCTCAGTCTGGCTACACAAAGGCTTGTCCATCTATTCCTGTGGTTAAGTTCTCAGGTTTTGAATTCTTGCAGGTAACTCAAGGAAATAAGATTTAGTGACTTTTAAAAAAAATTATTGCTTGTAAGAGACACAAATGGATTGCAAACAAAGGGCTGGCTCCTGCTTCTGTTGAAGGCACAGAGTTAAGGCACCAGAGTTCATTCCTGACTGCTTTAGGTGTTCAGGGAGAAAGAATGAAGAGACAGCTGAACGGCCAAAAGCAAGCACTGACTTGCTATAAGACCCTCATCATTACCTCTGAGGGGAGAAACGCAGCTTGTAAAAAAAATTATAAGAGGATAACCTGTACCTTCTCCTTCATGAAAATGAGCAAATTCCACAGTGTTTCTTCTGCCTGCTATGTGATTTGCTTCAGCTTCATTTCACATGCTGTCTCACACAATAGCCTCCGGGGATTCTCAGGGAAAAAAAAAATTTAGCTGCCTCACCTTCTGTGCCCAACTCCTGCTTTCCTGCAAGAAAATTATTTGCTGCTTTCCTAACAAACCAGCTTCAGTTGTCACTGGAGTTAAGGTTATGTCAACACTTCTATTATAAACTGCTCTTGTCAGGAATTTACAAGTTGGCTGTAAAAATTCCCTTTGCACTTAATTCTGGCATAGATGAAAAAGCCCCAGGAGCACGTTAAAAAAAAAAATTAACATTTACGTATTAGATTTTAACACTTTCCAAGAAATGAATATTGTGATGTTAATGCAAGACACTGTATCACCAGACAAAGACCTGAGCCAATGGCTCCAGTCAGCGAGTGAATCCTCTACTGAAATAAGTCACCTTGGAGTGCCCTGCACACCAGTGCTGCAAATATGGAAACATCACTCTGAGTGCTACTACAGGAATAAGAACAAAAGTCCCCTGGAAAAACCTCATCTGCTTATACAGCAATGATAAAATGCAAGCCATCCTGGTTTTTGAGGGATACATCCTGTCTGTCATACCAAGGAGCTGAGTTTAATGTTTGGAGGTTTCACAGGAGTTGAGGAAGGATTATTTTTATCTGTCTAAAGTATTTATCTCACCTTCATCCTCATCTGAGCCCCTCATAATCACCAGCACATTTAGCTTTTCTGGTGCATTAGTGCCGTTTATTTTCATTTCAGAAACAGAACAGTGATATGGAGAGAGGTTAAATGATTTGCCCAAGGTCACAGAGGACAAGCCTCTGCTCTGGGAAAGGCACTCGCCCACGTCTGGGATCTACCCCAGCAGATTCTCCATCCTCTCATGGCTTGTTAAGGAGTAACAGCAATTTATCGTCCTTAATACAGCTCTGAGCCTGTAGATTCTTCGCTCTTCCCTGGGCTACTACTTGGCAGGATTCAGCAGTTACAGGCTTCATCCTCCCCCTCCACTCCTACCCTCGCTTTTTATGGGTTTAAAAGTAGCCTGGAAGGGTCTGGGTTTGCCTCTGAGGAGGCCCAGAGAGCCCATGGATGGGCTCCCCAAATTCTTTGCATATCAGAAATTTGCTGAGTACAGGCTGAAACAGAGACAGGCCAGGATTTGCTGTGTACACAGAGGTGTGTGCTTTTGCATTCTGTCCAGTCCCATATTGAAATGAAGGAGTACATGGCACTAAGCTAAATTCTGGAAGTCTTGAGAAAAGAAAAAGGGAAGGTCAGGAGAAGGAAAAAGAAGATACAGAGCAAGCTAAGTGTTGTTGAGACAGTCTTTAGTTAATTTTCAAATGCTATAGGAAATCAACAACTGAAATAAATTATAATAATCCAGTTAGAACTAGTGCAGCTTCAATAAGACCACATTTTTAAAAGTATGATTCCAACTCTCTAAACTCTTCCACATATTTAATGCATGCAAATGTCTACACCCATGTGTATGACTCTGCAACATTATGCTCATGTTTGCTGCCTTGCAAACCACATTTTAAACAAAGACTCAGATCTCCATCTTTCACCTCTCTTTAACTGCACTAGTACATGCACAAGGAACGCTGCTGACTCCAGTGACAGCTCAGGAGGACATGAACTAACCTGTGGCAGCCCAGGTCCAGTCCTGAGCACATGACAGGGTAAGTCTGCAAAGGAAAGGACCGAAATCTGCGTAACAGAATCAGGCCCAAGAAGAGCAAAAGGAATTTACAAAGCAAGATTTTCTGTAATATGGTCCATTGGCTTTTGATAATAAAAACCACATTGTAAATGGCCAAGAAATTAATCTTTAAGAGGCAGCTGTAGCCCATGTGTATTAACTATTTTTCAAAGACATTTCCTCTGGATTTTTGTTACCTTCTTTAATACATGTTTCCAGCCAGCAGAGATGTTATGCTCTGTGGGTGAAATATAATATGCATTTTTAAAACATTTATAAATATGTATACACCCTATGGATTCACACGGCACTGTAGGAGCTGTGTTCTGGTCTGCAGTCTTTAAAAATTAATTACAAATATACTAAGGTGTATGTTCAACACAATGCATGGGGATTTAGCCACACAAATTTCATTAGTGCTGATGAGAGGTGTGCAGCTAAAGCATATCAAGATATCGTGCATAAAGCAAAACCTGTCTAATGATGTATTTACTTATTAAACCAGAACAGCTCTGAAGGGCATGCATGTTTATCTATTTGTATTTATTCCTTTTCAAAACAAATGAGATGCACACATGAGCACACGTGTGTGCACGCACACACACAGAGGCATCTGTATTTTGCAGAACATGGAATTTCTAAATTTGATATGTTAATCTACTGAAAAATCAATTAAAATTATTCTCCAGCTATTATTATTTTTTTCCAACAGGGAAGATTAGAAAGTCCCTTGAGGTCACAAACCAGAAACATGCAAATAATTTGACCACATGGAATGGCACTTTTGTGATAATAAAGGTGTTGGTACAATTTAGTAGAGTTGTGATTGTGGCACACAGTACTTAAAACTGGGAAATTGTCAGTTCACCTATCTCATCTCCTCAGCTCTCACTTTCATCTTTATAAAACTTCCTTCCTCTTCTCAATAACAGGGCATGTAAAGGGCACACAGCCTGTGTTAAGGGAAAACCTTGGTTTTAGTGCATGTACGTGGGCCAGAGACTGGGTATTTTTTGTCAGTTTTGTTAATTTCTGGACATGAAAGAATGCATTTCAGACAATTGTTTATTTTCTTCTCTAGATTACAAGTGGGTTCCTTTGCTGAATGGCTACAACATGCATTTGCTGCCAAGTTCAGGATCCGAAGATGTTGCTCCAGTGTCTCATCTGAGCACTTTGATGCCATCCACTAGATCATTGTGTTAGGGGCCAAGTTAGGGCCAGCAGGGTAAAGGCAATTTATAACCCACATAGTGACATCAGTCTAACCTAGCAACCTCCCTAGCAACACTGCCAAAGCATCACAATGTGGCCCCCATAGCTCAGATGATATGAAGATAGCAGCATTGTTAGGGTGGGAGGTTGCCACTTTGGCCTAGCAACAAATAACAGCCTGACCTTGGGATCTATTGAAAGCTGAGAAGCCAAGCAGAACAGAGGGAGAACCACCAAATGAAAACCCAAGAGTTCCTGCCTATTTCTTTTATGTAACCTAAACAAATTCTTCAGAGAAAAATATGGCAATGCTTCCAGACACGGTGCATGCATATATATTCAACATTGCTTTTCCACATGGCTGGTTAAGAGCTGAACAGCTTTTACATTGTGGTTTGGAAATCATAAAACCTGGGTGCAGAAAAAGGATGAATAAAGAAATCACCAGAGCCAATTCAGAGTGGTGACAAACAGGCTGCATGTTGCTATTAAAGTGCACTGATGTGAGGGCTCCCACCCCCAGGTATCGCACAGGGTAATCCGGGAGCCACATACACACCGGGCCTTGGGCTCACTCAAGAAATCCAGCTGTAACCACCTTATATGCATCATTTTGTCACTGAATATAATGAAATGGATATAAGTCACATCCCCTCCTTCCTGTTCTTTTTTCTTGTTGCCCATTCAAGTGAGCCCCTTGTCCATGCCATTGTGCCAGCTCTCCACAAACAGCTGCAGGAGCAAGGTAACATTTCTCTCTCCTGTACACTCAAGTGTACGGTGTCCTCTAAAGACACTCTTAAGCAGTTTGACCTGACCTGCTTGATGTTTCTAATTTCTAAGGATGCTCCCATACTCCTGTGTTTTTAAGTGAATACCACTTACAGCATCTTGACAGTTATGGTGATTCAAAGACAACTGAGAGAAACAAATGGGAAGTGTGGAATAACTAAGTGATGCATTTGTTTCTGTACAGGTGGCCCTGAACCTGTGTGTGGTGCTGGAGGTTACCTGATGCTGAGCTTCCAGACACCATTTGGTCTTAAAATATAAACCAGCATTAGCCCAGCAGTTCCTACGAGAATCATAACCCTTGGAATTCCAAAACTACCCTGTGCAGTGACCACTTCTAAGACCAACCAGTGGGGATAATTCACCTCCCCCTTCCTGTTCTCTGGCTTTAGGCTACCAGCTGGCCAGTGCAGAGAAGCTCAAATTGCAGCTGCCTTCACCTTCTTTAGCAGTCGAGATAAACATATGACTTTGGTTTGGAGCAACAGAATACTGAATATATATTTTCAAAAATGTAATTTCTTTTGTTAAATGAAACATGTTTTCACATATGTTTGGCTCTGCATGTGGGTGTGTGTACACACACACACACACACACACTTTTTATATAATTACATATATTTAAAAGGGGATTTTTTTGTTTGTTTTTAATTCCTTCCATTTTTGTGCCTTGTTTTGCCCTTGTATAACACTCGGTATCACTTTCAGTTTATAACTTCTCTTGTGAGAGGAGTCACAAGGCACAAATAGTCAATTGTCTAATTGCAGAAGCCTTTAACAAAGGGACTGATAGAGCTGAACTGGACATGATCTGTCTGTCCTGCTGTCACTGCTGCAGCAACCACAACTGTCATTTGGGTAACATGAAGTCAAGGGCAATTTATTTTATAAAACCTTGGTGCAAGTTTCATCACAGAATACAGCATCTGCCCATCAGCTCCACTTCTATTTTCAGCCAAGACTACGACAAATTCAAAGACATTGTAAGAAGTGTGTGAAAGTTTACTCCTTTGCATGTTCCTGAAATTACAAGATTTAAGTGCATTGAAAAATGAGGATCGGGAGAAACCTCTCACGTGTTAGTGCCACTTCATCCATTCCAGAGTTTTTCAGACTGAAACTGGCCAGATGGATCTTTTTTAATACCTTGATTTTTCCCAGAACAGCCCTTGCTGGAGATGTGTGTATCCAAACGGTAAAGTGGAGGGTGCAGTGGCAGCTGAAGCAGTGTGCCTACCTCCCTATGGTGCAGATCTGCTGGGATTCCCACAGACATGAAGGAAAATGAAATTTCAGCTTCCCAAAGTGCTTCCCAGTCACACTGCTCCGTCTCCCTCCACTGCCATTCCTGCAGCATGGTCTCCTCAGAGGTTAAATTTCAGATTGTAAAAGAATGGGAGGAGAATGGGAATGTGGATGAATTCTTACAAACTGACCATATGACTTTCTCCATGTATTTCCTGCTAAGCTTCTTGGTAAGCACCGATAATCTTTCTCTAGCCCTAATGCTGGCCACAGCTTTCCCCTCAGGGAACTGCTCCACTTCAGTGTGAGCCCTCTCCCCCGTTTCCATCTCATTTCCTTCCCCCTTTGAACCGTGCCTCCTAAACGAGGGAAGGGAGTGGGCTGTGGAAGCTACTCCCACATGGAGGGCTGCCAAAGAACGAATGGTCAATACTGGCCCTGTGTCTTTTCCTCGGCACCATATTTTGCCAATCTGTGAAACATAATGTGCGAAACACACTTGCAAGAAATAGCCGAGAAGAAGCCCATTTCCTCCTCCTTCCTCATCAATCAGCACCTCCAGAACTCCAGCCTGAGCTCTCAGCAGTCCCAGCCACGGTGTCCAAAAGCCCCAGTTCCAGCTGTCCTCTGCCCTCCCACTGCAAATTCAGCCCAGAGCAAGAGCCCAGTGTAATGAGTAACCCGGGGGAGATTCATCAGGACCAACATGAGGAAAATTACTTGATTTCTCTGCTTACAAAATTCAGCGTATTCATAATTTTCCCAGTTATGAAACTAACTGAGACAAATACCAGAGTCAGTCTCAGCTACTTAGAGGAGACAAAAGACTCTTCCACAAATATTTCAAGAACCAGCAATACTTTTAAATTATAGAGGTTAAGAGTGCATTGTGTGTATTTCTGTATGTAACATTCTGGATAGCCATGCTTTCTTAAAAATTAAATCAGTGACTAAAAATAAGTACACTTTATTAAATACTTAAAATTCCTATCCTTTCCTCTAGAGACCATGCATGACTGGCATAGAAGCTGGGCCATTGCAACCAAAGGAAATGAGTAATTCTGATCAGCAGTCCCTGACCTGAGCATCAGTGAACTGGTGGGGCTGGGGGAGATTATAGCAAACTAGGGATGTTTGGATCTGGGGTTTGTTCCACCACTTAAAGGGAGGCTGATAAATGCAGAATCTGGGATCCAGTTTAGGTAGACTCCATCTATATTCAACGTCAATTTAGGAGCCTCTTTGGTGTAAATCTGGGTAAACCTCATACACAAGCACTTGGGAAAATAGAGGCTCACCCGAGCCCATTCATTCTTGCACAGGAGGGAAAGGCAGCGGCCCTGCATTTGTGAGAGGAATGCAGATATATATAAGAACCTCCAGTGCCTGCGGTTAATGCCAAGGTCAGCTCCAGCTGACACCCGTGCCTGGGCTGTGGGGGAAGGGATGGCTGTGCTCTGCGGCCAAGCCACAAGATGTCAGGAGACTGCTGTGCTCTGCTGTGCTCTCTGAGCTATTGCTGTGCTGTGCTATGTGTGCTGAGCTGTGCTGTGTGTGCCGTGTGTGTGCAGTGCTGTGTGTGTGCTGTGCTGTGTGTGCTGTGCTGTGTGTGCTGTGCTGTGTGTACTGTGTGTGCTGGGCTGTGCCTGTGCAGTGCTGTGTGTGCCATGTGTACTGTGTGTGCTGTGCTGTGTGTGCTGTGTGTGTGCAGTGCTGTGTGTGCTGTGCCGTGTGTACTGTGTGTGCTGTGCTCTGTGTGCTGAGCTGTGCTGTGTGTGGTGTGTGTGCTGTGTGTGTGCTGTGTGTGCTGTGTTGTGTGTGCTGAGCTGTGCTGTGTGTGCTGTGCTGTGTCTGTGCTGTGTGTGCTGTGTGTGCTGAGCTGTGTTGTGTGTGCTGTGCTGTGTCTGTGCAGTGCTGTGCTGTGCTTCTGTGCTGTGTGTTCTGTGTTGTTCCATGTCATGCTGGTGTGCTGTGCTGCCCTATTGCATCGCTGCACTGGCAGACTACTCTGCACTGGGGCCTGGGAGCAGCCTGGAAGCTCCTGCCATCATTTTTCAGGCCCCTATGCTATCCTGCATCCTTCCATACCACTCTGCTTCTCTCCCTTTTGACAGCTTTTCCCAAGTCCCTATTTTACAGCTTGCCAACTCCTTTCCTGTATACCTACATGCAGGTTCCTCTCTTATATCTCACTTTATCTGGTTAATTGTGTTTGTATTCTCCACAGGGCTCTTGGCAGTTACAGCACACCATGGGGTCACTGATTCACCGCTGTGTTTTCAGAAACCCACCTCACCATCCCCACTTAAAACTGAAAACAAGCCATAAGTGAGAAGACAGCAGTTTGCAGAAACGCTCATGATGAAAGGATAAACAAGGTCCTGCACAGAACCGTGCCTGGGCTTGCATCCAAACACAGTGTGCTACAGCTTTAATAGAAAGGGATGGTCCTAAGATGCATTTCATTCTCACTGCATGCACTCTGCTAGTGAATGCTCTGATCACCAGACATTAACTGTGTGCTGTGCACAGATCCTGCAGGAACCTGCTGGTGGAATAGATCCTCTTCCCACACTAAAGTACACCAGTGTGCCAGTTTTTGCATGTCAAGCAGGCGGAGCACAGCCATGTGTGTTTCTAAAGCAGCAATGGCCATTCCATGAGGTTCAGTTCCAGCAGGTGGTATTTGGGGTGTACACAATTGCTGAGAAATTGCATCTAATTTCAGTTCTTTAAAATTGATGGAGCACCATCCAAGTGACTCCCATTTTGTTGCCGCTGTCAGATCAAACCCAAAATGGTGTCTTGCTGCATCCCTTTCCCTCGCACACCAACACACTGCCACTTACTTGCCTACACTTGCAGAATGAAACTCTTTTATGAAGAAGTAATTTTTCCAAGTGCAAAGCTGGTGTGAGCAGAGGATATGTGTGGCCAAGATCTCCACAGTTCACAAACTAAACTGGGAATTTCAGGGCCCAGTTCTTTATTGTTCTTTTTGTACCCTTGCTTTGGCTGGAAGATACCAGTCACCTGAATTGGTAACTCTGATCCCTCTCTGTCTGCAGCTGTAAACAGAAACACAAGTCACTTACCTGCAAGGAAGAGTCAGTCCCTAATTTTTCCACACTATAAACTGTATTGTCCAACATGGAAAGTGCTGCAAAAGCTCAATTGCTTTAGACAACTCTCAGCTTAATAGAATTTCTAGTACATGTTATGCCTGATTTCCCAAATGGTTACACCACTCCCCACCCATGTATCTCCAGTGACTTTGGTGAGACCTGCCAACCTGGTGTTCTGCTCAGGACTCCCTGCAGCAAGAGACTCACAGTTTCTTCAGTGCTTCATCACTTGTGTCATACAACTTCTTTTTGGGTTACTTTTTCAAGGAATTGTGAAAAGAGCATTTAGAAAACGCAGCCAGTGTCCTCTACTGCTATTAATACATGAAAAATAGTTTTCTGAGTCTCCCGGCTGTTAAGCTCAGCTCTGGTCTAGCAGGTACCTCAGCCTGGTCACCAGCTTATCTTGCTCCTGTATTCAAGTTCCTGAGCTGCTGGATACTAAAAGGATATGATGAAGCTCCTCTTTTGTCATTAAGTGGCACCTGCACACCCAGTTCTTGGCTGTCATGCTAAGATCAAAGAAAATCAGAAGACACTAGAAAAAAAAATGAAGTAGATCAACACCATTAGGGTGAGAGCTTGTTTGCCAGAGCAACATCAAGACCTACAACACACACCTCAGCGTGTTGTGCTCCAGTTTCAAGAAGATTCATTGCCTTGGCTGTTGAGGCTCTGTGCAGAAATGGGTGTGAGATACCAGGTACCTTCATACAAGGTGGGTTTATATATTAAACATTGAAATGTTCAGTTTGGAAGTGACCGGATATTTTCGTTCCACAGATTTTGAGTCGCTTTATGAAATGACATGAAAACCACCAAGGACAGATGGCACCTTCTCTTTCTGGCAGCATCAGCAGGTTGAACAAGGATTAAGCAGGTAAGATAAGTGAAACACAGGCTCCGTGGCTGCCACTCTTAGAGTTCCCCTCCTAGAACTGATTTCAACAGAATTATGAGTCCTTCTGAACAAGACACAGCCCCATCCGTCCCCTCCATGCCCACCCTCTCCTCAGGCCTGCAGCTCATTAGTGGAGCAGCTTGGGATGCCTGCACTGTCACTCTGCATTTGGCACCCTGTAACTAGAAAATTTCCTTTCTCAGCTCTGTCAACCCAGTGCCCAGTGAGCAAGACAGTCATGAAAATGAGTGCTTTTGGAAACACAGTGTGGGGATGAGAGAAGGCAGGAAATTAATGAGTGGTGAGCACTGAGTGCAAGTGGGGAAAGAGGATGTTTACAGGTAGGATCCTACAACCCTGTAAATCAAGTTCTCTGTCCAACTTGCTCCTGTAACTGTGCATTTAGGGTTGAGCACTGATGTGTAAGAATGAGCACAAGCTCTGCAGGACAAGGCTGCAAATCCTGAGCTTCTGTGCAATGGCTCTAACCCTGCATTTGAGATTATCATCAAATAACCATATTTTAATGAGGGAGAAGAACATGCTAATGTTTTTCTTCTGCTATTCTGTATGGCTGCAAATTAAAGGAACACCAGGGAAGCAAGAATTACAGCCCTGTGTTTTAGGGATGGTGCACACTTGCTTAATAGACAGCTTGAGCGCTGTGTCATAGCCACTTCATTTGTATGATGTGCTTTGTAGCCCATGGCTCATAACAAAAAAATAGATGGATTGCTTTTGTCGTTGTGGCACCAAACTGGTGAGAGAAATACTAATGTGTTTGGCATTTTAGTGTGATTATTCTTCAGGAAATTATGGCACTTTCGTTTTATCTTAGCGCGTTTCCCAGAACTATACGGAGGAAAGCTGCTAAATACCAACTGACACTCTCATATTTTTAAAAAGAATTTCAAGAAAGTAAAAATAAAGCTAACGAGTTGCTAGGTACAATTCTGGAACATAACTAATATAAATTTGTTTTCTGTTATGAATGAAGTATTTGGTTCTCTAAATTCTGACCCCCATTTCACCAGGTCTACAGTTGATATTCTGGGATACATTTTAGAATCTTCCAACAAAAACTGCTTAGAGTTTGGCAAATCCTGATAATTAACTAAATTCTTGTATTTCAACTAAGACCTGCCTTCCATGAGCTGAGTCTGCAGAACTCAGCTCTGCACACCTCAGGCACTGCAGTTCCTCACTGTCAGGACTGTCGGTAGCTTGCAGAGCTCTTAAAAGACGGATTCCACCTTGAAGCAAAATTTCTGGTGACTAGTAACTAGTCACCATCACATGGTGATGGTACCTTGTCTGACTGCTGGGCTGACTGCTTGCAGGGCTGCAAGCAGGTAAAACATAACATTAATTTCTGTGAAGTTTATTTCTGTGGCCAGGATAAGACAAGGGAAAGAGGCTTCAGGTTTGGGCGGCTGAACAAAACTTCCCCATAAATACTTGGAATTATTTTCAAGAAAAATATTCTTATTACCCAGAAATAGCTGGCTGTCATCTGTGACACTAAACGTTTGAACAAGTGGATTTTCCCCCTGAGAAGAATGATTTAGCACTTTCTTACTTTCTGGGAAAGTTTTTTAGCAAAGCCAGCAGACTCAGGCTGAGTACTGGCATGATGGATCTTTTTAGAGATAAATGTTAAAAGAACCTGTGTTCTGCAAGTCCAGCCCTTTTACAGGGAAACAAGGACAGCAATGTGTGAGCACTGCCCATGGCGTAGTGTGGTTTTGTGCCTCACGTTGGCGGAAAAAACAAGTCGACAGCGGCACAATTTGTAAAGCAATTACTGCTCCTGGAATTGATAGTCTGGCGCTGCTAACGGGGGTCTAACGGAATCAGGTGTTTGATGGCAGCACTGGCCAAACAAGGACAGACAGCAAATTAAGTGCTGTCCTGAACAGCAAAGAAAATATTACATTTCTTGCTCTAAATTAGCAACACTGAAGTTTTGATTTAGACTTCAAAGGCTTACACAGAGACCAAAGCAGCGTGTTGCTCTGTGGTCAGTTTACATTAAAAAAAAGTAACAAAGCTACAAAAGAAAACAAAAAGTCACAGAATTTGCTCTTGCATGGAAAAGACCACAAACTCCAGGAGCATTTGCCCCACTGCACCATGTGACCGACCTTCCCCTGCCCGTGGATGGTGGATTATCATCAAAGCTGTTTGGGCACATGCACATGATCTCACAAAAATGTGCAACTAGCAAAAATATACTTTTTCTCAAGCCTAAAAGGGAAAAAAAAATTTCATAAAAGAGAGCTAAGCCTTGCTCTTGTGCTAGTGATTGGATTAGGTAATGACTAATTAGATGAGGTCATCACTTTCTATGTCATATATATACAGTATTTATGGAGAATTTGGTCATTCTAATTAACAGAGTAGAAATAGTTTTCTTGACAAACTTCATTTTCCTGAAACTAAGAGCCTTGAATTTGTTCCACTTTTGATCTTTCTTCAGTGGCTATGTTTGCTTTACATTAAAATAACTTCTAACATTCCCATTAAGGATAATCCCTCCAGCACCCACAGTATGACATTTCTATATTAATCTTTTAAGCATTTTAGAAAAGCAAGGTTTCATGTTTTAATAATCACAGTGTTTTTCTCTGAGGAGTTGTAAAAATTTATGGGGCCTTTCTATCCTATTTGACTTCTACATCTTTAGAGTTTGGTGCTAATGGCCCATTCAGCCTGCTTACTCTTTGACTCCTTTTTTATTTCTTTTTCATCTTCTTACAAAAGAAAAATTGCTTCCGTGCCTTACGCTGTTGCAGATGCTATTCAAGTGGTAAGTAATTTCAATCCAACTGGATGAAAAAAAAAGCAGTTCACCCTCATCTCAGAATCACTTGGGGGTCTCCACTGTAGACATGTGCATACAAACCCTTCATTTCTTAATTAAAAACAAAATATAGCCACTTGTTTAAAGCAGGAAAAGCAGCAACAGCAATGTACATACACGTATTTTTAACAGTTTATCAGCCCATCTTAAGAAAGTACTTTTCCTGCTTTAATATTTTATCCAATTCTTGGTTTTTAATAGAAAAATAAAAGAAATAGGTGAACTACGTTCGTTATAATTTTAAGATGATCATGAAAATGGCTCTCCAGTGCCACTGCATTTTGTCCCATACTACTCACACTTCGTTCTATGCAAAGCCAGGCAAGACACTGCAAAGAGTGAAAATCCAGCCATGCAATCACAGTAACAAAACAAGCACATTTCTTGCTCTGTCACCAAGACCTCTCTCACTGCTCACGCTTCCACTTTCTGAAAGCCAAAAAGTCACAGCCCTTTTGGACAAAGTGGAGAGAAAACTGCCCTAAGTCAAGATTGCCTTTGGTGATTTCCATTGCTGAAATCCCTGCAGAAGAGGAGATATAGTGTCCCAATTATGCAAGTCTCAAAGCATTTGTGGTTGCAGAGAACAAAACCAATATTCTCTGTTCCAGTGCAAGTAGAAGACACGTAGATCAATTCTTGTGATGTATTTCACTCGATTGGCACAAACAGCATCACTGTCAGAAACAGGGCCTTACCCCTTACTGAAGGCACCACCTGGCTGCCCTATAGAGGACCAAGGGGATCAAAAAGGTTTACAGTGTCTTATAAAGTAGCAATAAGCTGTTTGCTGACACAGTCTGCTGTGGACCTGTAAAGGGAACGGGACAGAGAGGATAAAGAACAGAGCAGTCAGCAGCACTTCAGAATGTTTGATAATGAAGGAAACAGGAGTTTCAGGGGCTGGGAACACCCACCAAGGAAACTAGTAACTACAGAGGAGTGTGAAAATGTAGTTTCTATTGCATATTCAGGACTGTAATCAAAGAGATAAGTGCCAAAAGATCTGCAGCATCCAGAAATTGTAGGGATTGTCTTGCCACAGCTTTCTCGGTGATCTTATCCTAAGACAAGTGTTTCATAACAGATTGAATGATAGCTAGAATGCACATTTAAGAACAGACAAGGAAATAGTGATGTTTTTTTGTACCAGAAGACTCGATGCCCTGTTCAGAAACACAGTAAGTAAGGGCACGGTGGCAGCTCAATCACCACGAGCAGTGCCCCCGGCAGTCCACAGGCGGGTGGGTCTCCCCTCCCCACAGCTCTGTGATTTACTGCACGCACACAAAGCCACAGCAACACCAGTGCCTCCTGTATGATTTACAGAGGCGTGGGTTGCTCATCTAAGCAGAGGAGCGGGATGCAGAAATGCTTGTGCTCTAACCAGTTTCTGACATGGAATCCTGCGGCCCAAGGCATGACAGGTTGTTTTTCAGCCTCTGTGCAAGTTCCCAGTTCTCAAAGCAGATCCCGAGCCTTTTTCGAGGTGCTGCTGAAGGTTCCAGGAGAACGGGGAGAGCTTGCAGAATTCCCTGGCTGTTCCACTCCAGTCCCCCTCCTTCTGTGTATCCAGCTCTCTGCTCATTCAGCCCGAAGAGTGAGTACTGTCCAGCCACTTGGGACACATGAAGGCGCAATGATTTCCTCCAGGAGCCTCTGGGGTAGCCTATGCAGCAGATGTGTTTGTGCTGGATGCAAAGGGCGGTGGTGTTGTTGTTGATCTCTTTCACAGCCACCTACTTCTGGTCCTTCATGACTCCAGAATTTTCCTTTGGTCTCTGGCTGTCTGAGCACTTGGAACAAATCTTTGCCCCGTTGTTTCTCTGTTTGTACATTTACGAGTGTAAAATTTCTTGCTCTGTATCCTTCTCCGGTGTTTGTAAAGCCACTGAAATATGTAGCTTCCTAAATGCTACATTTTTACTGAGAAGCTAAAGATACTTTTCAGTAAATAGTGTTGATTGTTTTGCTCTCTACATCAAGTTTGATGTTTAGTACATGTTTTGGATAAGTAGACTATTACCTGGAAACATGTCACACAGTTGCAAATTTACACCAAGGAGTGGGACCAGCATCACAGCTTAGGACATTAAATTTGTCTCCAGCAGTTAAGCAAAAATTGAAAATATTTTGCCTTGATTCAGCTCAGAGTCCTGTGAGGGACCCCCTTACCCTGTGGACACCACATGGGTGGTACAAGATGGCCACTGTGACAACTTTGGTGCTCCCAGTCGATATCTGCAGCTGCCTGACCCTGCACCATCCTGTCACCCATCCCTGGTTAGAGCAGGCTAAAAGCTGCTGTAAATGGCACGCTGGCCCAGGGGCAATAGAAGAACACCATGATTTTCACCTTTTTCTGGTTTCTAGTGTGTTGCTTTTTATTTGCATTGTCCTTAAGCTAAAATGAGAACACTGCCAGAGATCTGTGCCTTCAGAGAAACAGAAGGAAAAAACCAATGCAAGTATTAAAAAGAGGAAGGAGCAGCAGAGGCTCCTCGTTCCCATGCACAACCCCTGAACTGGCACTGGAGATCTGCAAGAAAGCGTCACTCAGCCCTCAGTGCTGATACAGACAACAATGAAACTAAATCGCCCCAAACATTCATAACCAGTCCTCTGTCTGCCCCTGAAAAAACCCCAATCTCTTGTTCTTTGTCCTCTGAACTATAGTCACCTTGCATTACACGGTACGAAATGACTGGCCAGGCTTTCCATTGCCGCTGGCACTAATCACAGAAGATGAATATGAACTGACCAATGGTGTGTTTATAACCTTGGTTTAACAATGTCAGGCACTGGGCTGGAGTCTCTCTCCCTTTCACCCATATCATTCCATAGTGGCTCCAGCATAGTAATTTCAGGTTTACACCAGCACCAGTGAAGTCAGACTCAAACAGAAAGGTGCTTTTAGGACAGAAAAATCCAACCCCATTTTTGAAAAGTAAACAGAATGAGAAGTATCAGAACCCAGTGAATTTCTTTGCTTTGCTGCTCAGGTGCACCCAAAAGCCACTTTCCATGAAAGCAACACAGTGTAGGATAGAGTGAGAGGGTCTGGCCTCTGAAGCAGATCCCCTGCCAGCATAAGGCAAAACGTGTTTCACCCCCATGTATTTTCATGAAATCTTGAAAAATCACAGTAAATAAAGTCCATGTAGGTACCAAACAAGAAATGTATCTCTGGCGGTAGAGAAACTTTTATCTTGGATCACCAGTGCCCTGCTGGCACTGGAACATATTTATTTTTTATCATTCAGTGACCTTTGATACCAGCAACTACAGAGGCTGCCAAGCTGCCCACGGGCTCTTCCATGCCAGTCTTTATCTGCTTTGTATTCCGGGCAGTCTGAAATTGGACTCTGCCTGTTTGGGTAGAGGGAGGCAGGGGAGGTGCCCTGAGCACGTGCATGTGTGTTGTGTATGTGCTTGTGTGTGTGACACTGATTCTGAGGTCACTGATACTCAGTTAATACACACCTATGTAATCAAGGGTAGTTTCTTTCTCTTATTCAATATAAAAAGTGGTATTTGTATGGCTGTTAGCTTTAAAGGGCAGCCTTCAGCTGGGCTACAACATATCCAGTATTCTGCTGTCTACTTCGGATGGAAAAGAGCCTTTTTGTTGTCCTTGTATTTTGTATCTTCTCTACCATATCCATCAAAAACACTGCTGTGACCTGGACAAAACCAGAGTACTCTCTTGGTTTGTACTTTATCCTGGGCAGTGCCAGCTTTGGGGAGCTTGCATAGCCCAGTTGCTCTAATACAGTTCCATTTTTTTCAGCTAATTCCCAGCTGGAAAAGCACATGTCACCCTGATCTAACCATCCTGGCAATGACAGGACATGGCTCATATTCACCTAGGTGTAACTCACTGAGAAAATGTCAAGTTAGGGAGGGACGAAAATGTGGCTTTTAGTTGGACCTCCACTGACTAAATCAAGCTAAAATTACATATGGCCTTTGTCTAAGTGCCACTGCTTGAGCAGCAATCTCATTACGTGTGGTAACATGTAAGCTTAAAAGCATTCAGCTAAAACCAATCCTTCTGCTGTCCCCTGGTCACCAACTGGCAACAAAGCTCCACATTGACACCAATCTGGCAACCTGTAGAGTTTGCCCTCTATTACATTTTGCTTCTCTAAGCACAGCTATTATTGGAACTGCTTACTTGACCATATTGCATGCTTTACCTCCATCTGACAATAATTCATTCTTCCAGCTTGCAACATTAATTACTTATGCATACTATACACACTGCCACCCCAAGTATGTATACATGAAGAAAGCAAAAAGATTTTATGTACAGCTGAATGTGGTGGATTTTTTTCCTATCATTTTTGCCTAATGTGAGGACAAGAAGAGATTTTTAGATTATCTGTAACTTGAAAGTCACCGCCAGAAATACTCAGAAATGCAGCATATTAACAAATACAGGCTGGGTCTGTAGGTTATGAAACACAATACAAAATACAGCTCAGTTTCTCTATGCTGCCCAATAACAAATAGAAGCAAAGCTTCACTTCAATATGTATTTAGGGATGGATGTGTGTGTACACACACATATATGTACTTCCATGTAAACAAAAAGCCAAAATAAAAACAGGACCAAGAAAAAGCTGGTCAAAAACATACACACGTTTTTGATGACTAATACTTTCCTAACTGTAACATCAGAAACATAAGACTGGAGGACATCCTGGCACTTCAGAAATTCCCACCACTACCTGCAAGGTTTATCCCTCACACCCATGGGTCAGCATCTGTCTATAAAGCTGCAGTTTTCAGCTCTCTCCTCTTGTTGGAAAACTCATGTCTTTAGGATTACACTGGCTGTCCTGGCAGACTTATATCTGTCCTAACACCTGTGGTGAGATCCTGCACAACAGACATAATGGTCCAGCAGTGCCTTATGTAATGTCAGCAGTGCCTTCCTACTGCTGCTGGAAGAATCTGTCTCTGCCTCAGGTACTGATGGTTCACGGTCATCCACTGACTAACTAACGTGGACAGTTGTTTTCTATTTTTTCTGTTGTTGTAGTCAGTTTTATTCCTTAAAGAGAACCTACTTTTCTTCATCCTTCTACATAGAGATGCCCAATTTTCAATGGTTAGTGGTGAAATGCATCCAAATGTGTGTTTGCTTTTGTATGGAATTACATCCCATTTCCATTGCTTTCACTGTCTTCCAGCTCACCAGCTGCAATACTCTGATGCTGTTAATGATGGTGCCTCTTGACTGTTTCATCAGAACATTTCGTTATTACTCTCCAGCTTAAATGACAAGAGATCATTAGAGTGAATATTAAACAAGTTCAGTCTTGAATCACTAGAAATCTCTATCCCAATAGAAATCTACTGGCACCTCTCCTTCAGACAATTCCTCATGCATTTTACTGCTCTTGTACTAATCCCCATCTTCTCCATCTTAATGAATAACTTCCCATGTGGCATCATATCAAATGCTTGACTAAAATCCATATAGATTAGATCTACTACATTTCCCCTTGCTTAGAAAATCAGTTATCTCTGCAAAGATATAGTCCAGGATACTCGGCAAAATCAGTGTTGTGGTTGCATTTTATCCTGTTTATCTTGTCTTTTGCTCTCTCTTTTTTTTTTCTGGTTAAATATATTTGCCTTCAAAACTCTTCTGAAAGTCTGAGAAAGTCTCAAAATCAATGAGCTCAGTCACTACTGAGATAACTTTCCAATAATTTTTAAAATAAAAGTATTATATCTGCTATTTCCAAATCATGCAAGAACAACCTCCAAATAAAAAACTTATTTCAAATAATTGCTATCAATCTGGTACTTGTTCCTTTGGAATTCTGGGATGAAAATTACCTGGTCTCCCATGTTTGAAAATGTTAAGGTTTTTTTTTTTTTTTATTTGCTTTCACTTTTATTGTGATAATTTCCATTTCCTTCCAAACTAATCATGCTGGGTTTGCTCCTTTCTTCAACTCCATTGTTCTTCTTAAAGCTATGGCAAAGCTTTCATTTAGATTTTGGGTACAAAAGTATTTTTAATCTTTTCCTTGTCCACACAATTCATAGTAGCACCAGTTCTTTTCTTGTTCCCTGTTCATTTAAATGGCCGGAGAAATGTTTGATTTTTGATTTAATTTCCTTCTGACATCTATTTGAGAGTTATTTTCAGCAAATCTCTCTCTATTCTGAGCACACATAGGTAGTGGGTTTGTTCATCACTTGCTTTCCTTACTTTTATTGCTCTCCCACAGTCCATTGCAATGATGCCATTGCACAGACTATATCAACCAACAGGGTAGACATAGTTAAATACAGATGTTTTATAGACAGGTACAGAGTAAACATATTTGCAATGAAATTCACAGGCCAACAGAAATCAAAGATCTTGTTATAATGGAAGCAATGTTTTTATATGATTTAGAGTCACAAACCCCATTGCCTCAGCCCAGCCTATGCCAGAATTTCTAGCAAAAAGCTTCAGCTTGTAGCAATAAAAATATTGTATGTTTCTTCTCTTCCAAGAAAATGAAAACTTTCTATCAGAAAGAACACAACAGAAGCAGAGTGGACAAAACAGTACCTTGTACAAGCACTAAACCACTAACCTAATTTTTGAAACTGTTACCTTCTGTTGTGTTTTTTTTTTAAATAATTGGGTTCTAACCCCATTATTTTGAACAGAACCCTCACAAGGCAAACCAATGCAGAGCTGAGGGAACCTGTGACCAGGCACAGCATAAAACTAGCTCTGAATTGGACACCTTTGTGGCTATTTTTGATACTAAGGATTCAAATTACATTTACAGTTTCTGATTTTCCTTGATTATATATGAGTCTCTTAAACCATTTTCTTTTCCTTTTCAGCTGTGGAAAAATTACTTGTAGAATTTGTGCACTATCAAGTTTTGAATTGGTAAAACCAGGAAGAGATATGAGAAATTCAGGTATCATTACACAGAGGTCAAAATGTAACGTTCTGTGTGTCCATCTGCCAGTCAAAAGACCAGAAGTAGCAGTGGGGGAACCAACTAATCCAGCACATAATGGAGGAGCTTTACTGAGGATGTGTATTCATATATAGCACATTTGCAGCTAAGAGAGAAAAGATTTTCCAAACCCATTTTAGCATAAAATTGGAGTGTCCTCCATGGACACCTGCGAGTCTTTCTGAAAAAACCTTCCAGACACGTAAGTCTGACTGTAGAGGGATATTTCTGGCAGGGGGGGACAGTGAAATAACTTCTTAATTTTATGAGTTATCACCAGCTGTTCTGGTACCATTCAAGCACAGTTTCCTGGGTCACTGCAATGCTTTAGATGGTGCCTGTTTCAGTTCCAGATCAATGTTCTGGCCCTCAGCATTTTTTGTGGCTCTGTCAGAACTACACCACTGCAGAGACAATGACTGCAAACCTCTGCTAAGAAATTTATTTTTTTGCTGTTTATTTTTAGAGCTAATTCATTTTCTATTCTTGAGAGCAGGCTGGTTACCTCTCACTTTCACCTCTCTTTCAGACTTAAGCCTTAAACTGGCATTCTCTGCCCTGCATATTTTGCTTAGTTCCTTGAATTACAGTTTTTCTCTTTTCGTTTCAACTTTTCTGCCCAGCTTCACCCATCGGTTCCCTACTGTAAACAACTGTTTTGCCTGCTAGATGGCACTGGCCATCCACCAGCGCTGGGACTGAAGGCAGGTGGCACTGAAGAGCCGTATGGGCACATGGCCACTCTTTGGTCCTTATTCTGTTTACTGTCTGCAATGGCATTTTCTTTGCTCAAATTACTTCACTCTGCACCCACAGCACTCGATTGCCACTATAATAATTCTACCTCTGTCCTCTTCTTGTTCTATGATGAGTATAAACTTGCTGTTAGCACTGCTACAAAGAGCTGGAGCTGCTTCTGAACCCATCAGTTTGTTGAAAATGACTGAAAACAATAAGAAACCCTGAAATCCCTCTGGGTTTCAAGTCACTGACCTGATTCTAAATATTTTATTTCGGGGGGGGGGATACAATTCATTAAACTTTTCTGCTTGAAAGCAGCTTTACAGAGCTGTTTGTGAATAGATATTAAGGGCAAATATATAAAGATGGTGTGAAGTCTGCTTGTTCTGAATTCTTTGTATACTGTTAGCACAAAAATCTGTTGGTCATAGCTGCCTTGGACGTGTTACATTCAACAATAGTTTTGAACAGTATTTTATGTGTTGCATCAACACAGTGAGGAGGAAGTTGAAGCTTTCATTTGTGTCTGCAGAGCACAATCCACTGCTGCCATCCTCTCAGTGCTCCTTTCAATATAAGTGCTAAAAACACCACAGTCAAACAAAATTAGAAAACAAAGTTAATGTCAAGTATCAGGCTGGAAATAGAAGAGCCTCTTTCTTTAAAGTATCCACAAGCCCAAACCATCCTTCAGAACACACTCACTGTGCCAGTGTCTGTAAGCAGAGTGCCACCATTACTCTCCTAGTCCAGCCTTTTGCCTGAGAACGCTTCTCTCTGCACCTGAGCAACATGTTTGCTTTTCACACACATGGGCACGTTTCACCCAGTGCCAGATGTGCCCACAGTGGGTGTGATTTCTTGGAACTTGAGGGTGTACCCTCTGTTTGGATGGCAAGTTCCCTGGCTGTGGTTGCTTGGAGACATTACAGGTATCGTGGTATCTGCCTTGCATGCCTGTAGATGTTTTCCAGGTAGGTGTGGCCATACTTCTCCTTGGCTCATCAGATTCTCCACAGATGTCCATGGTTCGAGTGACAAAGCCAGGTCTAACTTTCTCATTAATTCTTTTTCAACCTTATAATTATCACCCCTATATAAAGCTGGATGCAGTGCTGCATCATACCATATCATTTCTAGGTGCCAGACAGCTAATGTATATCTTTTTTTTGGTCTCCTCGCCACTGCAAATGTGTCTATCTCTCAGTTTCCTTAGGGATGTTGGGAACTGATCATCTCCAAACTTAGAGAAGATTCAAATACAAGTAAAGCTTTTGAGACTAAATCTTGTGGTGGCATTTTAGGATGTTTCTCCCCGTCCTCCCAACCTTCTTCCCTCCCTTCACTCTTAAAAGTTAACACCTGCCTAGCAAAGTTGGCAGACAGGCTGAAATGCTTGTGCCTCAAGCCATTCCTGTGAAAAACCTGGCACCTTTGTTCAAATGTCTGATGAAAGCGGGTTTGAACTAAGATGTTGGTCTGTGAACTGGCAGGGGCACACAGACTGTTGTGGGGTGGGAAGCTTCAGCGGAAGGAAGATGAGGGCAGATGGTGGCATTGTTGAGGTCTTGAGATGCCACATAAAGATTGACAAAAGCACGTCTTTCTAAACCCAAATGTCTAAACTTGCCTGAAAAAACTCTGTGATGCATTTTGTCCCTGTTTAGATAACACAGTGCAAGGACTTCTGTGTATTTGCCTACCAATTCCTCTGGCACAGCGTGAAGCAAATGGTTACCTACACCTCCCTGGCTATTTGCAAGGCCACTTAGCTTTAAAATACAGCTAAGGGCAGCATCACCAATCTTAAATTAACTTTCCTGGTGGGGGAAGAGTCTTGAATTGATCCTTATCTACTTCACTGGGTCTTGTGCTGACAGTCAGGTTTGCTGTTCTCACCACTGTTAAAGTGTTCTGCTCTTTATTGGGTGTACTGCGAACAAACCACCAGTCCAGACCCTTCTGATATGGCTGCTGTGATTTGCCTTATCTTTATTTGCTCCTCAAGCCACTTTGGTAAGGCTGAAGAAACCATCTCCTGCAAAAACTTTGAACTCTGGATGAGCAACTAGAAAATATCTTTATTATCAGGGACAGAGCTTAGGCTGCAGCTGGGATCCAGCTGAAGTGCATGCAAACTGCAGGGATCTGCACAGGAAGTGGCTGAGAGAGTCGCTGGCGTTGTGGCTATTAGGGAATTATTAGGCACGTGTTAAATGTAGGCTCAGCTTCACTAATGAATCACCTTACTCAGGCTAGAGAGAGTTTTGGTTACGGGTGGCTGTCAGGGTACAGAAGGAAAGAAAATATCATCTCACACTTGCAGCCAATACAGTGATTCTTACATGGGATAGTGGATTTACTCCTGTGCATGATTACAATAAAAATGTTTATATGCATTGCTCCTGTTATTACAGATTAATTAGCTACTGAAAGAAGAAAGTGCTACAAAGGTATAATTCAGATTTCTGCACAGTTGTACTTTGTGGCAACAGTCAGTAAGATTAAGATGATATCAATTTACTTAACATTTTACAAAATAATAGGTTGAGTTTGCAGGCTGGGCACATGTTTAGTGCAAGCATCTGAATAGCCCTTCTTGCTCAGTGTGATTACTGATGTGCTTCAAGTTAAGCATGCATGGAAATCTTGCAGGACCAGGGATGCAAAACACAAATAACTTTTCCCCCCCAATACCCTTCCAATAGGTAAATAACTAAAAAAAAATGCACAAAACAAAACTTCAGATTCTACGGATTTTGTGGGTGCAAAGGCCACGTCTGTATCTGTGTCCTGGATGGCGCAAAATGCAGTGACAGTCCTTAACACACAGACAGGAACGACAAAAAGCTAATATGCAAATAGTGCTATACATGAGGATGTTCCATAAATTTGTGTATAAGGCTCATTTCAGATTCCAACACATGTACAAACTGCAATCTGTATTATTTCTCTTAACACACACTTGAGAGTTCATCAGTGATGGGAGAAATAATCTTAACAAATGCCTTTTTCATTGCTCAGAACCTGGGAGGGAGCAGCAGTATTTGGGTTGCCGGGAGCAGTGGTCGGGCTCCAGGCTGGGTTTCGGGGTGTGGGTGGCAGGGAAGGGGGGGCGGCTCGGGGTGGGGGAAGCCCTGGTCCCTCGGTGGGAATTACCCCGCTCCCTGTCCCTTTCCCAGCCCCGTCGCGGCAACATTTATTGCAACAGCAGGAAATTGCTTATTACTAAACTAGCTGGCAAGGGAGCGGAGCCGATGCTGTTCCACACTGGCACAGCAATTGCTTAGCTGCTGCTTTCCCTGCCTATCCTTGTTCCGCTCTTTCTTCTTCCCCCTCTTTCTCTCCTCTCTCCCTCTCTCTCTCCTCTTCTTTTTTCATTTTGGCTTCTATTCAAATGTGGGTCAGGGGTGAGCGGCTCCCAACGTCACAAGCTTGCAAGATGGCGCTGGGAGGAAGGCTGTGAGATGAGGAACAGGCTGGTATAAACCGAGAGGACAGGAGAGGGAGAGGAGGAGAGGGAAAGGGGAAGAAAAGCTGCTGCTCCAGATGCAATAAGAAGGTAACGCGGCGCGGGGCGCGGGTCCCGCGGGGCGGCCGGGCGCTGCCGGGCTCCGCGGTGCAGCCCAGCCCCGCTCCCCCGCTCTTTATTCGCAGCCCGGTGCTTTGCCCATCTGCACGGGTCCGCTCGGGAGAGTCGCCGGGGTGGCGGGGGTATCCCCTTGTTCCCTGCCCTGCATCAGCCGTGCCCGGCACCGGCGGTACTTCCACTGAAAAAATCCCGAGATCGCTCCTCTCGCCGTGCCCCCCTCTGTCCGTGCCCCGGGCCCCCTGCCCTCGCTCTCCCGGCGCGCTGCCCCGTTGCTTTGGGGGCCGGGGCGTGCATCGCTGTGCCGGCCACCGTGCCTGTCTGGGGGTTGCAAATGCTGGTTATTTGGTTGAAGCGGCTGGAAACTTTCCCCCTCCTCCCGTGCCATTTGTGTGTGTGTGTGCGCGCGTGTGTGTGTGTGCATGGGTGCGCGCTGCCCCTTCCCCGCCGGCGGTGGGGTCGGGGCGGGGGGCCGCAGCTGCTGCCCGCCGGGGCCGGCCGGCGTGGGGCTGAGCGGCGGGGAGCGCAGGCAGCCCCGGAGCAGCCGCCCGCTCCCCATCCCCACTCGTCCTTGCAAGTGAGCCGTATTTTATTTTATTTTATTTTTTCCCCGAAAGGAGAGAGCGGAGCCCCGGGGTGCCGGGGGGCGTGTTTGTGCCGCGGATCTGGCCGCATTGTGGAGGAGAGGGCAGGAAAGGGGCTCCCGGGACTTGCATCCCCTCCTTTTCGCCCGCGGTCCATCCGCCGGGCTGCGAGGCGACGAGCCAGGCCGGTATCCCCCAACCCCAGCGCCGGCCCCAGCCCCACCGAGCACCCCCTGCCCTACCGGGACCGCGGTGAACTTTTGCCCTGGCTCCCCCCTTCCCCGCCGCCCCCCTCGGTCGCTCGGGATCGCGGAGGGAAAGACCGGCCGGCTCCGCTCGCTCTGCCCGTCGCTGCGGGTCTCTGGCTTTTGTTACGGCCCCATCTCGGACGCAATGGACGGAGCAGGATCGCGCACCCTCCCAGACCCTGCCCGCCGGCTTTGTGCCCCGCAGGAAATGCGCGTTCCCCGGCCGCGCCGGCCAGCGCAGAGCTGTCCATCCCGTTTGAAAAAAAAAATAAAAAATTAAATTGTACGTCCAGGCTGGCAATATTGCTGCCGAGGCGCTCGGCATCGCAGCTGAGGGAAGCGGGAGGGCTGGTGGCTGCCCGCGGCTGCCCGGTCCGGGTGCGCGGCGCCGCGGAGCCGGACCGGGCTCTGCATCCCCCGGCGCGCCGGTGCCGGTGCCAGCTCGGCGGCGGGGGGAGCCGGCCTTTTTGTGTTTTGTGTTTCTTTTTTTCTGGTTGCATTTAAAAGCAAAGCCAAGCCGGCGGGGGAGTGGGGGCGGGGGAAGCAGCGTGCCGGCCCCCTGCGCGGTGCGCGGCCCGGGGAGCCCCGCGGTGCCCGCAGCGCCCAGCCCGCGCCCGGCCCCTTCGATACGGGGCGAGAGCCGGCGGGGAAGTCAATTATTGACTTCTGCTTGGCCGGGTCCCAGGTGGAAGTGGGCACGGCGGCGGCGGGCGGCTCTCGGCGCGCCCCCCGTTATCGGGGCCGCCAGCCGCGCTCCTCCCGGGGGATCCGCGCCCGCCGGACACCGCGCCCGGCCCCGCGGAGCGCGGATGTGCACCCGGGGGCCGGGCACTCGAAACTTTCTGCTGCCAGGTCCGCAGCCTTGGAGAACTCGGGTGGCCTCGACGCTTCCGTTGGCGGGTAACTTGGCGTTAGTATCTGCGAGTGGGGCGGGGGTGTATACACCTTTACATAGAATTAATGAATTATATATGGAACCAAGTGTTTTAGCAGACGGTCACCGAAATCACCCAGGATGTTACTTTGCTGTTAGAATAAATCTGAGAGAACAGCCAGAAACCAGTTAAGAGCATCAGAATTACACTCTGCTAATGAACTGTCCTTTGACCAAAACTGGTTTAAATTTGTTTCGGAATGCTGTTTATATTTGAATAGCTCCCATGTTTTTCCACAAATTAAAGGGGAAAACAATATGCAATAGTCACTTTCATTGGAAAATGTCAGAACTATGAGCAGATGTTTGCTGTGCCTGATAAATACAGTGTATAAACAACCAATATTTCAAGATGACTTATTACTATTTTTTATGACTCAGAACTATTGTAATATACTACAGTGGCTCTGGAGAGAAAGCTGTAAATGACTCCTTAGGATTTCACAGCAAATCTACATGGGGAAAATGACATATGGAAAGAAAATTGACTTATTTCCACAACTGCAAGTGGCCTCCTTTTTGCGCCTTTTCATTAGCAATCTAATCCTAAAAGCATTAGGAGCAATTATTTGCAGTGGTGCCTGACATTCTAGGTCTAATTATTTAAATCAGTTTAACTTTTGATGGTTGACCCATTAGGTCAAATCTGTGTGCCCTTTGTTATATTTATTAAAAAAAAAAAAAGGGAGGAGTGGGGGTGTCTTCAAACTTGCCACCTGCTACTGACATATCATTTTAGCTCTGGAGGAGATCAGCATTAAGAATAAGCAACCTCTTACATTTGTTACTTTCCATTCTAACACGGGAAAGGACACCCCCTGTAAGTGCCTTGTTCTCCAGTGTCTAAAATCCATTGCTTAATCACGACAGACTTGTGTGGCCACAGGATTGTAAGCAGGAGGAATGGGAGAATCCGAGGATATGGCAGGTTTTCCCTATGTCATGCTTCCTAATCTACGTGAAATGCAGATGAGACGCACGTACATAAAAGGGATGATTTTTCAGTGTTTGGTGGAAAAGCTTCTTCCAAGGATCCGGGAGAGCTCTAAATCTTTAATACATAAAGAAATAGCTCACGTTAGTATTCACATACGTTGCTGGGCGGAATGACTTATGGATGTGTAGATAGTAATAAGTATTGCAAGATGCTTGAAGCACTTGGTATCACGTGATGTGCTGTAGTGTCAGTGCTGAATTGTTTGGCAGAAGCCGATGTGTGACAAGGGGTGGGGGGAGAGAGGAGAGAAAGAGAAGATGAGAGGCCTGATTCCAGGAGGATGCATGTTCAGTTTATTTTGTTTAGTTGTTTAAAATAACTGGAACACAACCTAATGCTAAGCAGTTCGGCTGTGTTATGGATTTAAACTCTGTAAAACAGCCACCGCAGCCCAAAATTGGTGGTCACAGCATGAAATTTGAAGTTGTGAACAGCAGATCTTTCAATGAGAGTTCCCGTTTTCCAGCATCTTTACAGTCCATAGTAATTAAGAACTGTCAAACATAAACTGTATGTTGTGCATTCCTCTGACCTTGCAGAAAATAGTACTTGGCTATTCTTTGAGCTCCTGCTGCCTTCTTTGATGATAGATGTAGGGAAATGGGGTAATGTTTGAAAACCGAGGTGCATTTGCCTTCATATCAGAACTCCTGTTTGTGCTGACTGCAGCATTTAACCTCTCATCCAGCCTGATGAACATATTGTGGGTTGACAGGCAGAGGTATTGGTAGGATGGGGTTGTCGTGTTTTCTCTACAGAAACCCAAGTTTCCCATCCCCAAACGAAATCTGACTGATAAAGTGTACGAATGAAACTGCAGCCTCTGACAACAGCCAGGGAAGAACGTTGCCACGAACTGGCATTTCAGTGCTGCAGCAAATGTGGTGTTGGAGCGGGAGAAAGCAAAATCACATTTGTGACATAGCCATTATATTGGCTGTATTGTGACAGGCAGAGCTCAATGGGAAGGGACCATTTCAGCATCAGCGGACATGCCTTCCCTGCTGGGCTTGGAGAAAAATTAACAGGGCTCAGCTGTGGGATTGCAACAACTGAGCGTCGACCCAACCGTAAGCAGGAGAATATATTTTAAAAAATAAAGATGACTTCTCCTTTGGTTTGGTGATGATCACACCACCAGTGATTGAGCCACTAGGGCTGCTTAAATTGGTTTTTGTCTTGCTGTAGTATCAGGAGCAAGGACAATGCATTGCAATAGGGATTTTGCTCTGCTGTGCAGTAGCTCATTGGTGAAGAAACTGCATTGGTTCACTCAGGTCTCTTTTAATCAGCAGTGACAGTGTGCTTACTTCTCCCAAAAGCAGCAGAAACAGTGTTAAAAAGATGTTCCTGAGAGTCCTATTTTCTTGTTCAGTTAGCATCTCCAGGTTCCAACAGGATGCCAGTTTTAAGCTGGGTTTCTTTCCTTGAAGTGTACGTGTATTGTGCTAGCTGTCCAAACTTGTAAGTTACTCACGCTTCTTGTTTGTAATTCCTGGAAAGAAAATTCACCCTCCAGTGCTGGCTCCCACAAAACAAGGAAGAAATGAAACAGTGAGGTTAATCCTGAATTTTAAGCTGGTACAAAATGAGTTGTTACAATAGCTGTAAAGGAGAAGACTACAACACTGCAATAGCTGTACCTGCTGTAAGTGACAGGTGGGAGAAATTTTGTTCTTTTTCATCTGCGTTTGGATGACGGCCCAGTGCTGGCCACAAACTGCAATCCAGGATTAATCCTCACATAGTGTTTTCTTTCTATATATCAGATTTCTCATTTTGTTAATAAGCACAGCCTAGCATGCACTTCAAGTCAGCTGTTCTGGAGTGGAAGCGACAGGGTTTTGCGTTATTGAAATGACGGCTCTCGTGCTTTCCTGGAGCCCGTATTGTTTGACCAGGGCAGGGTGGAGGGTGATCCTTGTAATCACAAATCCTAAACAGGGATTCTGGTTACTGATTTTACTTAATGGAAAGGGCTGGGGAATGTACTTTATCCAGGATTACATCTGTATTATATCACATTTTCGGATGTGCACCCTGGGGATTTGAAGGGGCTAAAAAGTGATCTTTTAAACTGAAAACCTCAAGCAGGCGTTCGGAAATGGACCTGTTGTGGGAAGCTTCCTTTACTTGCTCTCTTGGTAACAGAAAAAAGACAAACTGCTGAGCTTGGCTGCAGAAAGTCAGAAGACACATGCACTGACAGCTAAGCTGGGAGAGGAAGGGTCTGAGCCTTCAGCTGGCAATAAGAATTGTTTAGAGAAGTGCAAGGAGTTAGTTTGTTGCTCAAAACTGTCATCAGGGAACTCTCACAGTAAGAATAGCCCTGAAAACAGCTGAATGTTCTGAGAGATCTATGCAGGATCTAGGAACAACCCCCTCTTGATCTTCCAGCTGTAGATACTGGATGGAAAAACTTGCCAGTGTTGTCCTTGCCCAGGTTCTGGATGGGAGGTAGTAAGCATTTCATGTCAGTACCCTGGCCTGAGGCATTCGCTGTCCTTCAGTCCCCTGGGTAAGGGAGAAGGGGATGGATTTCCATGATATATCAGTTTGCTCTGTCCACTCCCTTCCCCCACTGAACCAAACACTGTGCATGATAAAATTGTCTTCAAATCAGTCTTTTGCCATGAGTTTAAAAAGGGATACAAGATGGACTGACTGGGGAGAGGCCTTATGGTAAACAACCTGACTCTGCTCTTCATGTTGGGCTAGTCCCATTCATTCCTGGACTGGTTTAAGATGACACGGGTGTACAGCAGATTCCTTCCCCTAAATGTGTGCTCGTTTCTCGTTGTATAAAGAACCATTCAGTGAGTGGATTCAGTTTTCCAGGAGTCACATAAAGGCACTGCCATGTAGGACTGCTCTTACTGCATTCCCATCTGCTGTCAAGATGCCACCAGCCAGTTTGACAGTTTGGAAATCTTTTCTCTTCTTCGATAAAGAGCAGAATAGAGTAATTTGTGTTGCCAGTTTTAACTGAGAATTGAAATCAGCCGACAAGAAACCTTATTTTAAAGCTTGCTTGTTTGTCTGTGGTAGTTACTCTCCAGCAGAAAGACTGGATTTCACTGGTTTGTATCTATTAAAACATGTTGATGTGCAACTAAAAATAACTTTAAAGCAAATTTGATGTTATTTTCTCTTAAGCAGGGTTTAACACATTCAGACTATGATCTAACATGCAAATCAAAACCAAAAGTAATTTACTGTGTTTTTCTTTCTGAGAAGTGACTCAAACGACTTCTTATATAGCATTAAATTTAATGAAATACTAAACCTGAATATTTTGAAGTGTTAAATAAAAATATTTAGAAAATACTTTCTTATCAAAATACCTCCTGATGACCTCCTGAGGTCCCTTCCTATGTGACTTATTCTGTGATTTTTATTCAGCTCCAATTTAAATGCAAAGCAAAGGAAGTGTTCTCAGAGCAAAAGGGAACAGATTATTTTTTAGTTATGTTGCTCTTTTTTGAGTTTGGAACTAGCAGCTACTAGTCTCTAACACCTAGTTTTGATTTGGAGGCTTTCCTGTCCTTCTGCCTCTCCTCAAATCTCAATTGCTTTCTGCAGTCTGAAAGAACTGCTTATTGAACTAAAACTGAAAAAACCAGCCTCTCTGTCCCTTTGCAAGGGACCTGATACGAAGGTTTAGTGAACTGCCCAGAGCGGATGAAACAAGAAAGTAGTGGCTTTCTCTGTTTAGGGACTGATTTTCCTCAAAACTTCACTAGCAAACACATACAACTGAAGACTGACTTAAACAAGACCATTTAAAAGAAGGTTTGAAATTATGCCAGTGTACAGTGAGACTTAAACTCGGGCTGTTTTTATTTCCCCTACTCCTGGAAGGATGCTTTTTTATTCCTAGTTTCTGTTTACCTTTACAAAGTATCCAGAACGGTCCTCACGTGGAACTTTTTGCTTAAACTTCTCAAGTCCTTGAAAAAACTCTTTGTTCTTTCCGAGGCAGTTCGAATGTTCTTTGGTAACGTGATATTAGCGACATGATTATGCCCAGTCTTCAAATTAAAACGTGGATGTCCTTCTAGGCAGAGAAAATATCTACCAAAATTGTAGATGGCAGGGAATCCACTAAAAACTATAAATCTGTGTCCACATCTATGAAGTGTACATATCCAGAACCATAGCACCAAAATGCTCAATAATGGGAATTTTGGCATGAGAGTGAGAATCATAGTGTAATTCTTCAGATGTCAGCAGACTGGTGTTTGGCTGAGTGTGTTTTAAAAGTCATGTAAATTATACGACTTGAAAACTTTTACCCAGAAAACTTGGTTATAAGCACTTGCTTTTATGAATTGGTGCAGTGGTTGAATGTTTGCCCACATTTAATTCTTCTGAGTAAGCTTGTGCTCTAAGGAACTCTGCTTCTATCCCTGATTTAATTTTTCCATGCTATGGTCATGAAGGAAATTAGGCAATTTCAGTTTTCTTCATCTTTAAAGTATGGAGAATACAATGTCCTTGGTTTGTCTTGTATATTTATCTTACAAATGCTCATCATATTTAAAAGTTTGCATAATGGGACCCTGACCTTAGCAACAGCCTGTAAATGCTGTCATCATACACATAATTCTAATAAAGCTTCAAAATGGTAAAGTTGCCAAAGGATTATGCAAAACCCACAGTGGGGAAAGGAGCCTCCAGAAGATTGCTCTCTAGTCCTTCAGAAATGCTACATTTCTTAGTCTCCACTGTACTTTATCAAACAAGGCTTTCAAAAGCGTAACGAAAATTGAAACGTGCCGGCTATAAAAATTATTCACTTTTTGCTACAGCACTGAAAGTATTAACGAGACTGTACTCCCCTGCAGTGAACACTGGGACTTTTTGGAAGGTCTGTTTTGCACTGAGTCTCTTCCTGGAAATAAAGAAATACCTCTAAATAATCCTTCTCGGGGTGTGCCGAGCAGCAGCTTGTATTTGTGTCTTCCCTCCCCGGGTTGTGTGGTGCAATGCCAGTGCTCAGCGTGACGCAACAGTCTTGGAAATTCTTGGAAAAGCACTTCCGTTTGCTCTAGGTAAAAACTGTGTTGGCAGCAAAACTGACTCTGCTGTTTACAAGCTGGCAGCATTCTGAAACGAGCTCCAAGAAAAGCAGTTTAATGTATGCGGTTCTGCGTATCCATCCAAGATGCAGAGGTGTTTGAGACTGTTGGCCTGTTATTATGGGTGGTGCCTTGGAGAAGGAATGTCTTGAGTATTTCCCCAAGTGTGGACCTCTTTTCAGTAGCTGCAGTCAGCTGGCTTATTCCAGTCAGGCTGGGTCTCCCAGTTTCTGGTTGCTACTTGTAAGCGATGGGTTTAATTGCCGAATTGATATTCCTCAGCTCCTGAGCGAGGGAAAGAGTGACCTGAGTGTGGACAGAGGACCATCAGCTTCATTCTGCAAGTCTCTATTTTGGTGCCTAAAACAAAGAGTTGAGTATGAGAATTTTCTTGCCACTGATTTATTGTTTGAATCTGGAAAAATCATTTAATCTGTCTGTACCTCTCTACCTCTGCCTGTGTAAGGCCATGATATTTTGAAGATGGGCTGAATTTCCATTAGCATTTAATGAACAGTAAATAACAGTAGTAGTTCCCATTGTATAATATTTCACCCTGTTAATCGTGCAGGAGGATTTCAAGCTGAATGCTGTACTAATAATTCAGTGTCTTTGTAAGTGGAACCAAAAGCAGAGAAAACTAGTATATTTGACAGAGCTGTAGTACTGGAAATCATGCAGTTTTTTAAAAGGTGCATGGAGGTGTAACTAGCAACAAGGATAGTCATGGAAGAAAAAATATTTTAAGGGTCCTGCTGGAACAGTGATGGAATCCAGTGATTCCATACTCACTGGAGTATGGAATTAAAATATCTGCCTATCCAGAAAAGAGATCCCTTCCAGCCAAAGATCTCAAAATGCTTTCATAATTAGTAATCGGTGACTTACAGCTGCGTCTGTGGCATCTTCACGTAACCTTTTTTGAGATGTTTATATGACTTGCCGAAAGCTGCCCACGGGTTCTTCCCTAACAGAACAGAAGCCATGGCCACAGCCCAACAAACCAGCTTCCTCTCCCACTGTACACAAATAACTGATGAAGCACTTCAGCTTCTCTCTTTCACTTGTAGGAAATAAAATCGCCCTCTCCCTTCCAAATTTTGAGAGTTCATATGAACAGGGACTTGGGCTACATGACACCAGCTGTACCATTTCAAAAGACTTATCAGTAGTTATCTTCTAATACCCAGAGCATCTAATAGCATATGCCAGAGGCCTGGGATGTGCCCCATCCAGTAACTGGTTGGACAAGAAAGGGGGAAAGGAGTCCAGGTGAGTCCAAGCAAGTTTCTCTGTGCATCGACTGCCATTATTCAGAACATTTGCCTATTTGTGCTTGCTTCCTCTGTGGTTACACATGGACTCATGCTACCTCTGTGTTTATCTAAAACAGCTTGGGTTGTACCTTCACCAAAACCTCAAAAACCTAAAGCACCCTCCCTAAACCTTCCTGGAGCAAAAGCAAAGCACATCCCCTTCTGAGGTGGAGGGGAAGCTTCTTCATTACAATGTCTTTGACCATCAAAAGTGATGAGTGGGAGGGTATCTGACAGCATTAGTGCTGTAGATTGACTGGCTGGGGTCACGTTTTTGTAAGTGAGAAGGTAGCAGCTGTCCTTTGAGGCATGCAGGACGCAGCATTTCAGGGGAACTTGCAGATTTTTTTTCCATAAGAACTGCTGCATGCTGTGCCATGCTGCTGTCCCACCCCTCCTCTTCTGTGCCTTGGTAGGGGGGATCAGGAATGCCCATCAGGAATGCTGCTGATGGCATGGGGAAAGCAAGTCTGCCTCTGCTAAACTTACACATTACTGGAGACTAACCAGTCAAGTTTGCTGCTTGAAATTTGGTTTACGTTTCCAGTTTTTTAAATCTTCAGGGAAGGAAGGATGGCAGCATCTCAAGTGAAGTCAGTGTAATGCCAGGATGTGGGATTTCTGTAGTTCAGTGCCTGTCATACTGTTTTTTAAGAAAATACTTGAAATTGAAGAAGTGGAGAAGTAGTATGAACATGGTGGTTTTGCAGTAAAATTAAAAAAATGAACAGTGCAAACTGGTTGTTGGTCAGACCAGAGTCTTCAGGGAAAACTGTCTTTAATAGATGTCATTGTAAGGGTAATGCTATACTTGGCACCAAAAATTAGATTTAATGCTATAAATGGAGATAAAGCACATTGCAGCAGACAATATACTCCCAGCCCATGTCCCTGGCTAAAGAGCTTGCAATGCAAGGCACAAATAGGTGCCATATAGATAACTGGCTGGGGGGGTCAGATTCTGCAAATGCTTACTCAGGCACTTTGCTTGAACCCGGTGTGACTGCTGGAGTAAGAGCTTGCACAATCCAGCCCTAGGAGTGGGGCTGGAGCCTTAGAGCTGTTGGGTAAAACAGAACTGCTTGGGGGGTTTATTTATTTTCCAGGTGCCTGGTGAGGTGAGCTTTAAGTAGAAGCCCGCTTCCGACCCTGACTTGCACACCTGTTTATTTGCTGTAATCACGTGCAACCTAAAATTGCAAAACTGTGGATACCCTGATGATGCCTTTGTAAAGTTTCCCTAGCAAAAATTCAACTGGATTTTAAAAGCACACGCTTCTTTCAAAACTCTCAGCTCCTGCCAGCCTGGTGGGCTGAGAACATTTCGGAAAAGGTCAGAGGGCCACATCGAATGCTGTGGGTCCAGTTTCCCAGGCTGATTTGTTGCCTGAACTCTTTGAAGGGTGCAGAGCACCTGCAAATCCCCTTCTGGGGATTCCCTTAAAATGTGGGGAAGCCTCCAACAGGTGTGTAGAGCTGGCATGGCCTTGGCCCAAGGTGGGGAGAGGTGTGGCTGGGACACGTCTGAACCTGCACTTGGGCTGGAGCAGGGAATCAAAGGGGCTGGAAGTGGTAGCTGTTCTCAGCTCCTCTCGCTCCCCTGAGCGCAGGGAAGGGATGCTAACCTTCACCAGATGAATTCAGTAGGCTGTTCTCCGTGTTTCTGCAGCCTGGCAGGAGGTAGCAGCGGGCAAGGGAGTTGCAGCTGCTTGTCCCCCCCTCTGAGAGGCAGCGGGTTGGCTGCCGGGGCAGATGCTGACTAATTGTATCAGGAAAGAAGTGGGAGGTGATAGAGCTGATTCAGATCCCTGCTTTAAAAATCCCGAGCCTGGCTGAGTTGAATGCCTGATTAATGTATTTTCTTCTCAGATTCATTTGCTTTGAGGTCACAGTTCAGAGGCTCAAGAGAAAACAGTAGAGACATGAGGAGTCTCGCTGGATGTGTGTCACACGCTCGCTGCCCGAGTGCTCTCTGTGTAAAAGGCTTTGACACAGGGAAGTCCCACTTACACTGTGGTACTGCTGTGTCAGAGGGGGCTGGCATGTCTGCTTGGATAGGGGTTTGAATCTTTCTTTTTCTCAGGAGGCAGTTCCTTGGCTGGTATTAAAAAGTTATTCCTTCCAATGGGTCACTGAATCTTCTTCATAAGACCTTCCTGGCTTATTTTAAACCTAATGTTAACAAAGCATTTCTTTTGCCTTCATTGAGAAGAGTGCAAGTACTTCATCTGAGGGGAAGAAAAGCACAATTATTCATATTAAGTCAGTCTCTACAGTGAATGACTGAACAAAAAAAGTCCAATTGGAAGAGTACATCAATTCTACTGAGGGCAACAACTTTTAAATTCTGTTCATCCCCAGAAGTCATAGAGAAAATATGTTTTCTTCATCCTGCTTCTTGTCAGAGGATTTGTCAGAAAGAAATATACCTCCTTCCAAATCTAGTTTTTAAAATGTATTTGCTCTTTAAGAACAAGTCGGCACAGTAATCCTGTTTCACGTTAACTGCTATGAAATATGGTTTTAACTTTTTAGCCCTACAGTGGCAGGAAATGGGATTTAAGATTTTTTTTTCCTTGAGTATAAAAGAGTTTGGGAGCAGGATTTAAAAAAAAAATCCTTACAATCCTCTCTCTGAGTCTATTTCCACAGATTACTCTTTCAATTCATTTCTTTTGTCTATTATGCAATTTGGTGTATGCTTTTAACTGTGATAGTCTTTAAATGCAAGTTGACACTTTAGATCCCTGTGCTGGCTTCAACTCTTAGTCCATAATGTCTGCTTATTGCAATTTATCCTTTGGTTGTCTAACCTGTGGGATTCTTTGCTTCCTCCAGGGTCCTCAGTTGTGCACATACTTGCTTTTTCCAACCATTCCTACGTATTTGCTGTATCACTGTAATCTCTTCATTCCCTGAGCTGTGTCTGTTCCTATCTGTTTTCTCTGTCTCTTTCCACACAAACTTTGCACCGTGTTTTGGGCTGTCTTTCATCAATATAACACTAATTTCTTCACTCTGAGCTACTGCAGACCTACTGCAGAGAGTCACCAAATAGTTTCAGGTTACATCCATGCAAGTGTTGGTGTGGCATCTGTCTGTGCATGGAGACTCTCTTTAGAACAGGATCTGTGTTTCAAAACTCTCTGCAAACACCCTTCCGATTATAATACCTGAAGGCCACTTGGCAAAAATCTTTTTTTTTTTCCTGACTTGTATGAAACTGAAATCCCAGTAAATAAAGTATCACTGCAAAATGAAGAACATTCACTCTTAATTGCAGGAAAATCTGGCTGTTCTACTGAGAACGTCCTTCAGCTTCCCTTAGTATAGTTTTTAATATTTGATTAATTCTTTGGGAGCAGAAGAATCATATGATAAAGTTTTAAGGAATATTCCAAAAGAGACAAACTTGAATGTGTTGCTGCTTTGTCTTGCCAGATACCAGTGGTTAGATTGAAGTTTTTGATTGTACAGTTCCCACTTATTCTTGACATCAAACCTCCAGCTTATGTCAAAGTCTTGCTTTCCAGAACGGCATGTCCTTACATCTAGGGGAAACTTGTGACTGATGAAAGCTTTGATATCAACTGCTCTCAAATCCCATTGAAATCAGTAAGTTGAGGGTGCTGATTGCTAAAAGATGCAATTTGCAGATCAGATCCCTCCTGCAGTTGGGTCACAGAGCCTTGGAGAGAAGCAGTAGATTGTCTCAATCCCTGCCACAGACAGTCCTCAGCCTTCTCATTAAATTATTCATTATTTGCTATACACATATATGCACTCTTTCTCTATTTTAAATATAGGCGAATAGTACTAGACATGAGTGTTTCTGTGTGCAATAACTGAACTCAGTTACTCTTGACATTCAGTTACAACAGGAAAAAATGGGGTTTGGTACTTAGTGCTGAATAGCAGAGGCCAACTCATCAAGTTTTTCTATTGCAAAAATGCTTGGTCTGAATTTCTTAGAGTGTGTCTGTAATGGTCCAGAGACGTGACAGCACACGTGGAGCACATGAAGGGGAAGACACAGGACATGAATTTTTCTGCAGGTTTTAACAAAGCCAGAATCTTCCATGCCCTCTCTGCTCTGCCACACAGAACAAAAGCCCTGGGGGGGGTGTTTCTAAAGTAATTTGAGAGCTGCCAGCACAAAATGAAAGCCCCAAGGGTTTCTCCAGTCATTGAAGGGGCATCCACCACCTATAAATGTGAAAATGCAACTGAGCTGCACTTTGAAAGTGAGAGGGCAGTGGCCTGGCACAGTCACTGGGGAGTCACTGAACTGTCAAGACTGACACAATGTGAAACTCATGAACTTGTGCTTAAACAAGTTCTTTATTTAACCGATGTGTGATTTACTGTGTGCTGGTGGCTCGTGGGCCCCACATCCCAAATGTTCCCCTACCACCCTCCCCATATCTGTGCATAAGCCAACTCCCCTTTGGGGACACTTGATGTGGCACAAAGCCTGTTGGAAAATCCCAAATGCTTCATTTTAGACCTGGGCACGTAAGATCCGTGGCTCTAACAGGAAACTTGAGTTTTCATCCGCTGATTTTTACGAGGGACTTGCCCACTGCTGTGTCTGTGTGGCCCCCGGGAGCGTGGTGCCGATCCCGGGGTGGGCTCCATGGAACACGTGTGCAGGCCTTGGCAGGGAGCAGTGCTCTGGCTTTCCTGGGGGTCTCAGCAGCTCCCCCTGAGCAGGCAGGGCTGAAGTGCTGTGAAAGGAGTGGGAGGGCAGCGTGGGCAGTGCCAGGTCCCCACTTCAGCCCTTGGCTGCCTGGATTCCCGGCAGGCAGAGCTGCTGCGTGGCCTCTGTCACGGACAGTTGCACCTGATGTGTGGGAGTTACTTGGCACCTTGTGGATGTAGTTTCCCATTGATTTTTTGGTGGAATTGATTTATAGAGCTATTTAATGGAATTGATTCTTTTTACAACTTTTTTCCCCTCTTAAAGACCAATTGTTTTTCTTGAGTGATGGCTGCAGGTTTGTGTTTAGGTATTAATATGCTCGTGCACCCACAGTCTCAACCATGTTCTCTCTACTCGAACTGCAAAAGAAAGTCTCAATCTCAGACACCATCTCCAATTTTAATATTATATTTGATGTATGACCTGGAATAAATTAAACGTGCTAGAACTTGCAAGATGAAATCCTAGTGGTGGGTATAACCACAAAGCAGTGTTCTATTAAGCCAAGGACTGTCGAGAATGTCTGTTGTGGTTGTGTCTGGGTTACGAGTGGCTCCCTTTGGTTTAGTGTAGGTGGATATTTTTATTCTGCCTGGCTTGTGAACAAGGGGATGAAACTTCAGAATATACCTACAAGAAGAGTAAGGCTCTGCTGACTTTTCCTTTACAAGCCCATAGATAGGAACCACATTTTTATCCTAAACCCAGTATTTGTATTTAATGTATTTCATTGACTGTCACTCCAAAGTGGTTTGTATTAAGGAAATATTATATAATATACCCGGAGGAATACTGTGAGAAAGTGTGAATATCATAATTCTCTGTTACTGTCTTGTAGTTTGCAGGTCAGTTCTGTCGGTAAGTTTAAGTGGCAAATTTGTGTTGTGGTTTTGGGCTTCTTTCTTATTTCCTTCCTTTCTTTCTTTTTCCAAGAAGCGCTGAAATAAATATGGGCAGGACCATAGCTCTGGGTGGGACGCCTAAATTTCCAGATCAGAGAGACTTAAACATGTGTGCTGAGGGCATAGGATCCAGCTAACAGCTGCCTGTCATGATACAATAAAATAATCTCTGAATTAGCGAGCACCCAAGTCATACAAGATATTAGTAATCCAAAAGTACCTCCTTGAACGGCAAAGTGAAACAAACATCAACTGTCACTGTTGTTGTGTGTGATCCCTGTGTGAAATTTGGCTCAGCAATTTGGCAGCTGTATATAGCACTAACTGGATCTTCCAAGTGGTGGTCTGATGTAGCCCTGAGCATAGTACATTTGGGTAATCTAGTTATCACCAGAGAAGTGACAGAGATAGAGTCAGCAGGAGTCAACATCCTATTTGAATAGAAAAGCTCTCAACTTCATGACTGCTTATCAAAACTTCCACCCTTGGCCAGATGTAATCTGGAGCCATCTAAAAACTCTATTGAGAATCCAGCAGGGCCCACTCCCGTGCATTTACCTGTGAGTTTAACAGGATGGCCAAGAATAATATCATTAGGATGCTGAATGTGCAACTGCTGAAGGAGTGGGTTGTACATATGAACAAAGCTTAGCAGGAAAACTCTAGATGGTAGATGCATGATGCAGAGCAGATAATAGCAGAGTATCCGGTTGTCCTGTATCTGCAACTCCAAATCCCACACACCATTAACTTTGGAAAAGGACTCCAAATGTAAGCAAATTGCTCTGACCCAGATTTTAAACTGGTAAAGGAACTTGAATTCGCATGCAAGGCAATATGGGCCCTTTTGCAAAACATGGTATTTAAATGTGGCTTGCTTAGAGAAAGTTCCAACAACAATCAACCTTCACTGTGTCCCAGAAGACTGCCAAGACTTTATTCAACATCTTAGTGATCCTAAATGGCAGTCTTGGAGAGGGAAAACTGTATCGTTACTTTGTAAATGAAACCTGCAGCAGTTGAATTATACCGTAGTTTTACAGAGGTGTTTTATATACCACAGCCATATTGTAAACTACATTTTGTTTGCTTGGAATTATCCTAGTGATTTGTAGTCTGTCTCTGACAGATGTGTCTCCCTCTAACCATCACATGCCCTAAGCAATTATGCAGAGTTAACAAAACCTAGAGAAGGCAACTGCTCTTATCTGTCTTGCCCCATGCCAAGTCTTTGCTTCCACTCTCTGCTGAGAAATAGTAGAAATTCCAGGCATTCTTTGGAAGGGAGAGGGTTAAGTTTAAAGAGAAGGGTATCTTGTCTTTCACCACTGCTGGGTTGGAAAAATTTTAACTGTGCCTGCTCCCCAGAGGTGCTTCATTATGGGTGTGATGATATGGCCTTGGCATGCCCTTGTGGGATAGGTTGGACACTACGGATCTGTGCTGCCAAGGTTCTCTTTGTCATATGACAGATTCTAGCATCGTGATTCTCAGAATATCAGAAGGAACACTTACATGAGAATACATGATTTCATGTATTTCATGTGTTATGTAAATTGGGGCTATATTTGGTTTAGGGACTGCAGAACCCTAAGGCTGTCACTGGGCTGTACAGGCACAATCCCTTCCCTGAAGAAAGTCCCAGCCTAAATGGACAGTAAAGGCAAAATGGGGAGAGAGGAAGCTGAGACACAAAGAGATGCATTATTCGGCCAAGGTGGTGTGACAGATGTAGAGAACCAGGAAGAGAACCTCAACTCCTTCAGTTCCAGTTTACTTTGCCACCAGAACAGACTACTGTTATTATAGCACTCTCTTTTACATCCCTACTCTTCCAACTAAATTAACTTTCCTTGCCTCAAGGACTGACATAGTCCCTGTACAGTCTTCTGGCATATTTCAGCTATTCCAGAGAACTGGAACAACGAGCACACAAACAAGTCACTGCACACTGACTGATCATTGCTTACTCTCTGTATGTGAGGCTTTAGCTCATGGCAGTGAAAGGTAATCAGCTAAACCAGCTCTGTGCTCAGGACAAAGCCACCACATAAGCAGAAGCTGCTTCTGGATTTGCACAGCTACACATCATTCTTGCTAGTCCTGGAGATGCTTACCTTGTGTTTGGGTCTCCTGGTTCGTGGTGCTGTGCACACAGGGGTGTAAGGCCAGGCAGAGCCAATGCCACCTCAGGCTGCCCTGGCCCCATTTTGGGCACTCATGGGTACTTTACCTGGGTTGTACCTGAGTTGTAGCCAGATCTGCCATTAAGTTATAATGGTGTAAGTTGTTCTTGAGTATGTAACTTAAAAAGAGCAACATCTAAGTCGTCAGAACACAGAACAGACCCCATTTATATGAGTCCTCCTTGAGACAGAGTGGTAATAATAGGAAACAAATGCAGATTGTTACTGTCCCATACTCTGCCCTGACTCCATGTGATGGTTTTATCAGAAAGCTCCTGTGCTTGCCCACTCCAGCCTTGCTGGTGTTATAAATTCCTTGCCAAACTCCTGCCTTACTAAGAGTTCAAGGGACTGCATTTCTGTAGTGTGTGGACTTGAAAGTTATGAGATGGAAACAAATATTCCTGCTCCGGAAGATGGTAAACAGGACCAAACAGTTACTTACTCTTTGTGTGTTGCCTGGTAAATTTAAAGACTTCTGTGTATTAAACGATGCAATAGCAAATTCCTTACAAAAAATAAAATGTCTGTAATCACCTAATGGTTGCTCTGGTTCTAGTGGTGATGTGGCATTGAATATCTCTTGGTTTGGCTTCCACAGTTCAGGAGTGAGGGGAACTGGAATGGTGTTTACTGAGCCAATAAACTTCTCACTAAACATAATTCATGAGCTCTAGCTGGCTAATAACCAGGATCTCAATGCTCTAACAGTTGGCCCCATACATTTTAAAACAAAGCTTTATTTGAAGTGAAAACTTTTAGAAAAATAAACTCTAGGATTTAGTGGTCTCTAATATTGTCCACCTCCCCAGGCCGTGAGAGATCTCATAACTAGAGAGTGCATTTTAAAATATTTCTATTGCAGTCTCTCTGTGCTAAAAGACTGCTTGCTCCAGAGATTCCTTCAGCATCCTTTTTTGTTCGTTGGTCCCAAAACTTAGAGGAATCCTTACACTCCTTTTAAAATAGCACTGTGCAGCGATTTCCCCCCCTATTTGTCTTTAAAAAGTGTTTCTGCTGACCCTTTGAGTACTCTAGGCAATCAGCATTTATTCAGCTATAAGAAAAAGGTGAAGAGCTGAAATAAGGCTTATAAGATGGCATTTTAAAAATTATTTCCATAACCTTTCTTACAGTCCTAGTTTTTCTCTGGAGAGATCTTCATCTGAGCAGGTTTATTTAAACACTTGCTAGATTATGTAGCAGGGTTTCCCTTCCTCTCCTCATGAATGAAGACCTGTGCTTCTGCGGTTCACTCAAGGAGCACTCCTCCTGGAGCACTACAGAACTTCAGATTGGATTGGTCTCAGATCCCCACCATTTCCCTGTGGTAGAAGAGAATTCTTGTGTTCTGTGTTTGTTTAGTTTCTCATGAATGAATTTTCCATTCTTAAAGAATCCCAAGCAGTTCTCAGCGGGGTGTGGGTGAGTGGTGGTCCTGCTCTCTGGGGCACGTGTAATTTGTACTGGGGGCAGAGCACTTCATTTTTAAGGACTGGGTATCAGTTAATTTAGATATCTGCTATTGGTTTTACCTTCTTGTGGAGGTCTTGCCACTCTGCTTCAGCTTCTTTCTTGGAGGATGACGAAACAACGCCTGCCTGCCTCCTGTCAGATGCTTTGAAGTCTGTAGATGAAAGATACCATATGAATGCAAAGTACTTGCCAGTTAATGTCAGCAAGTCATTTTGCTTGTACCTTGATGGAAAAAGCTTTATTGTCAGCTTACAATGAATGGATCTGCATATGCACCAGTAGTTCTTTCCCTTTTACTTAAGTCTTCTGGAGGATTGTATTGACTACCTCTCAGAAAGATAGAGGGAGGTTAAATACCAAGCAGTAAAAGATCATTGAGGAAATTTCTTGTCATGGGATACCTTAAAGGTAATACTTAGTAATACTTTGAAAAGGAAAGAAAATAGTGACTATGCACAAGGAGTTCCTACTAAACACTGTCTCATTCCCTGTCTTTTCAGGGATTATTTTCTCAAGCAGAGCTAAGCCTAGTTCCATCAATGCATAGAGAACTTCTATTATTATACACTGATTTGATAAGATAATATAATTAGTGTCTTGGTCCATTGATGCAGACTCTACTGTCCAAACCAACATTAGGTATTAAATCATTCTTATATTTGTTACAGTAATAAGATAAACCAGCATTATTTAGATACCGCTTGTCTAAACTTAGATAAGTTGTTCAACCGTATCTGTGCTTGCTTATCCACATTCTGCTTCTGTTTTTAAAAACCAGCACAAATTCAGGAGGTAGGTGCAGGCTTTGGATTTCCTGGTGTTTATTGTTTGGTGTGGCAGGGTCTTCCCTGTCAGTCATTTGTGTCTTGTCTGTGTGGCTCTGCCTCCCCTGCGGCAGATGGGCAGTGAGGAAATGAGGGCTCCAGTGGATAAATGCAGCAGCAGCAGCTGCTTTCAAGAAGGGTATCCATGAGCAGGCCTCAAGTGAGATGGTGGTCTGGGCAGCTATCTGGGCAGATATCTACTGGCAATTTCTGCTGACACACAGGTTGGGAGACCTGGAATTGACGGCTAAACTGGCACAGAGCCAAAGTCAACAGGGAGAAGAATTTTTAGGTAGAAAGGCAGATCTGAGTTTCCCAAATTACAGTTGTCTTGGGGAGCTTGGGAGCCTTCTGGCTCCAGAGAAGGAAGAAAGAGGCTTTGCCAAATGCCCGTTTCAAGTATAAACACTATCCTAAGCCCCTAGTTCATAGAGTGACACAGGTATTTATTATTCTGCTGGAAGTGGGTCGACTTAGTCAAAGGGAATTGGTATTGTAGGTAACCTTTGATGTGTTTTACCTTTTTTTTTTGGCACTAGAGGCACAGATCTTGTAGGACAACTGACTCAGCCTGATGTTGAGGGACTGTGGTGTCTAGTGAGATCTGTTTTAAATACTGCATTTTGTATTAACTTGGGCTGCACACCACAATTCTGCTCCTGGGTTTGTAAGACATTTATTTGTATCGGAGCATCCTGCTTCTTGCATGTGTGAGGACTTCCAGGGTGAGAGCTGAGCCCTGCTCAGCTTTGTTCCCAAATTCTGCGGTGGAACACAGGACCCTTTGAGAGTGCAGAGGGCCAAGTTGTGCTGCTCTGTGCTCCTGGTGTTCTGCTTCATGACTGGGCAGGGCCAGATGGAGAGGAAAGGCTATTTAATGGGGCCGTGTGTTATTGAAAATTGCCATCTAACATTCCTCGCTTTCCCCAGTGTGTTCTCCCCCTTCCAGGGTGGAATGCAGTAATTGCCAGACCAGAAAGAAGCCATGATCTGTCTGTCTAGCCTGGCATCCTTTCTTCAAGACAGGCAAACACCAGATGCTTGAGGGAAAGGTACAAGAACTCCTAAAACAAACAACTATGGTATAACTTGTGCGGAGAGGAAGTCAGTGGTTGGTTATGCCCTGAGGTGAGGGAGTTTCTGGCCTTTACTGAGTGTTCTGTGTAGCTGGGTATTCACTATCACATATGATGTGCTTTTAAGCCATTCTTACAGACTCCCTGCCTTGAGCTGGGGACCAAGGAACAGCACAGGTCAGCTGCACCCCTGTGCACTGTGCTGGAGTGGTCCTCAGTCTCAGACTTTAGGAGGGATAGGTGTAGCAAGGTGTGTGATCCGGCTCCAGTGAGTGTTGCTGATCTTGTTGCCTGTAGAGGAGGGATCACTCCGGGCTGTCAGTCACATCTGTTTATTTTATTTGCTGGTTCTGAGTGCTGCTTTTTCTCCATTTCCTGTTGTCAGCAGCCCCTGGCTCTTGTGCTGAAGGCATAACCTGTGTTGCCTGTTGCTTTTTCTGCAGTGCTCCATTTTGCATGGCTCTATCCTCTGCTCCAAGTCACTCCTGCCTTTACCTGTGCAGGAGCCTTTCTGTGCTGTACTTTTGAGCTGTATCTCATGTCTTCCCTGTGTGTTGGCCCTGATGAATATACTGGATGTTCCTGATCCTTCAGTAGCTCTTCCTGGAGAGGATCCTGACAGTCTGTGTTCCAGGTGGTATTACCAAGTGACAGGATTTACTCTGCTCAGTAAAATGTGATCTGAGCTCCTCCCTACTCAAACACAAGAGTAGGAGTGTTGGCTCCACTGGTGCTCAATCAAGGTCACCAGTAAGGGACCACTGAACCTCTACTGGAAGTCATGATAAGAACTACCATCTGGTTCCCTCCCTCCTGGTGTTCTCCACTGGCCGAATCTTTCATCACAAGCTACACATGCGAACAGCCCGTACTGCACACGGACGCTGCTGGTAACTGGTGTGAAACAGCCTCCAGCAACTGAAAGCCTGGGTAGAAATGAGAAAGACCTCAAGCAATGGCTTCATTGTCTGGTGCTGATGGAGAAGTCAATAATATGCAGGACCTGTGTTCACCTCAGGGAGGAGGAAGGGGAGAGTGCTCTTTTTAATTATGTGTTGCTAATTCTTTCCCAACCAGCCAGCCTGGGATTTCCTTGCATTCTGAGGCAGTGCTTTCATCTGTCTCCTGTTTAACAGTCTGGACTTGCTTGAGAAGTTGGTTTTCCTTCTTGTGGAAGATTGCATTGGAGACAGAGTGTTGTTTACTTAATATCTATAATAAAAATCCTTTATTCTTTTTATTGCTTCCTCTACAACTCAAAAAGGGGTGGCATGGAAAGTAGCACATATTCTGTAGGAAAGATCTTTTGGGTTCTGGTAACTAACCATAGTTACCAGACCACTCTCACTTCAAGCAGTTGACCAATCTCCTTGTGCTACCTGGACTTCTGTAGTCTGTGGTTCTGATTTGCTGCAAGCTCTCCCAGCAATCCTAGGTGAAGTGAAGCAGAGAGGTTAAGCCTCCTTTCCTAAACAAGAGCTAGAATTTACCACTGCTTACCATTTCTGCTCCGTGAAATGACTTTTGCTGAACCCTTTGATGAAGAAATATTGTGTCCAAGCAATTAGCTGGGTAGTGGTGTTGTATGACCCTTGGTGAAGCTGTAAGAGCTCTGTACTGCTTAGGTAAGCTGGAAACATACCTGGATGCTCACAAACAACACCACAATCTCGCTTCTAAAACTTGAGAATTATCCTCTGTTGGGTAGTCAGAGGAGTGGCTCATGGAATAGTGGAGGCCAAATCTAGATCCAGGTCCATCGTTGCAGATGTGGCTGGGATCTGGTGTCTGGCTTTTCTCGAAGTAATGATGTGAATGTTTCTTATGTGCTGTTGCCTTTCCCCATTTTTTATGATATCAATGTTCTTTTCTCTTCTGATATTTTAAACAACACACATGCCCTGGCAGATTCAAACAAAAGGCAAATACAGAGCCAGAGACAGGTTTTTCTAAATGCAGCTTGAGATTTGTAGGCATGGATAATTAGAAAAATTGAATTGATAATTTTAGTTAGCTTATTTTTAAGTGGGGGGGAAATGAGCATTTTTTAGCATGGAAGTGGGGATACTTCCTATGCCACATTCAGCTCCAGCATAGCATGTAACTTCATTATTTGTTCAACCCACTAATACCTGCATGGGCATTCTTAGAATTAAAATGCTCTTAATTCAGTAGAATGAGATAAAACTAAGTTCCTTTTAATACTGGATGAGTTGTCTGTACAGAGATATAATGTGGTTTAGCTAATTCACTTTAAATTCACAACTTCAGTTAATCTGAATTAAGTTTCCCAAGTCCTGCGTGTAAAGACATCTTAATTTAGAAAAAGCTGCTGCTGTGGAAAGAGCAATGGACTCATCCCTGCCCCGAGGCATCCTGGCATGCAGCTCACTGGTTCAGACACAGACTTTCTGGGCATTAGCAAATTGTCTACCACATCCTTTTCTTCTCCTCTCAGAACTCCTCTGTGCCACGTCCTACAACTGAGGTTTCTGAGCCATTGCTCTGAGTAACTTGCTCTGGTTTTGTTTGCTGTGTAGCTGAGGACACAGTCTTTCAGCCACTGTCACCACTTGGGAACTGGGAAAGTTAAACTTGTCCTGAAAGCAGCCATGGACACACCCTTTGGTTTGAAAGGCCTGTCCAGTGGCTGTTCCCTGCCCAGGCCAGGTACAGAGCAGGGAGCAGAACGGGAGATCTCTCCACCGTGGCACAGGTTTGTGCAATAAAACCCGACTTGTGCTGTGTATATCTGGGAAGCCTAACCATGAGAACAACAGTCTTTTAGGGTCAGAACTTAGCTCAGAGATTTCCTGAAAATATGTGCTTTTCTCCTCAGAAATGATTTTGTGGTCATGTTACACTTTTCCTATGAAAAGAGAAACTAGTCATATGCCTCAAATAAACCCATTTAGGATAAATCCCTAAATGAAACTTGCTGTTTGCCAGATGCAAGGAGTGCTGGACCATGTGAATTCTGACTGCAAGTTTCACCCAGTTCAGTTTGTTGGACTGTTTTCCAACTCTTGCCCTAATGGGAAACTGTTCACAGAATTGTTGTATTGTCTCATGGGCTGCTGGTTGTGCTCAGGGATCAGCTGGAGAGGGATCCCTCTAAGTTGGATCCCTCTAAATTTTTTTTTCAGTTGGAATTTCCAGTATGTTCATCATGGATATTATATTTCACTCCACCTGTGAGTTAGAGTATAGAGAGAGACAGATACAGGGGAGGGGGAGGGCATTTTCTATGGGCCAGTTGATGAATTCATGTTCCTTCCACCTGGCAAAGTCATACCTGACAAGCTGAAGTCTCCAGAAGCCCTGAAAGCATCAGGCACTGTGCGTGTGTGCTATAAATAAACTTTAAAAAACATAATTTAAAAACACCTCTGGCAAAGCACATGCTTAACTGAAACTTGCCTGGTGAAGGTTGACTCAGGGGTGTAGGAAGGAGATGGGGAAAGAGCAAGTGGGAGGAAATAAATGGAACCTGCTGTCAGAGAAAAGCCACTTGTTTGTAATTTTCAGGCTGTCCAAGCTCTTGGCATGCCAGCTTTGGGAGATCCCCAGTGGCTTTCTGGATGTTTGCCCTTGGCATGCATGTTTGTGCCTGAACTGTGAATTCAGGTATTAACAAAACTGCACAAGCAGGGTTAGTTAACCTGTTAGAAAAGGATTAGATATCTTGGAATCATGGTTGATTCTCCAGTTCTAAGAATCCAGATAGGTCCTGCTGACAGTCTCCAATCAATTAGACAGAATAATTTCAACAAGTCCTCCTAATGAATTTTTATGTGTTCAATCCACAACTTGGATAGCTGCATCCCTTTATTTTAAATGGACAATACTTTTGATCTGCACAGGACCAAAGGAGGTTTGGGGAGATGAAACTCTCCTAGGGTAAGATACTAAACCTGATAGTATCTGTGGAGGTATAATCTGCACTGCTCCTGTCTCAAAGCAGGTCTGGGTTACTTGTTTGTTTTTTAAGTTGTATGAAAACATGATGCACCTGCAAGCAGGAAAATAAGTTTTCTACACCAAAGCCTTTTCAGGTGGGCCACTAAGGGGTTAAAGGCATTGCCCAGTTCTGAGGAAGCCTGTTTCAAGGCAGGCATTGACTGCAGTAAGGTTTTGCTGCAGACACAGGCTGATGTGCTTGCAGCAAAGATTGCAGGCTTATCAGTAAAGATAAACACGCAAAGGCTTCCAAACCCCTGTGTCCCTGCCACTTGTTTGGGGTCCTTTTTCAGAGACCAAGAGAAAATACAAGGTCTTCTTCAAGATAGATGCTACTTCCAAAAGGGGCAGCCAGCAGACTTTGTAGAAACAGAGACTGTGTATTACTGTGTGGTTTGGAACAGGTACAGGAGATATTAGTTTACCTGATTCAAAATAGTACTTGAGACCTTACAGTATCATGTGGGGTTGGCTCTTTCCCCTCACTCATCAGTCTTTTGCTGAGTGCCCAAATGCTGGACAATGTTGGGTTTTGTTGCCCTCAGTTACTTGCCATGGCTAATTTCTGCATGTGGCTTTGTGCTGCCAAGCAATCTCCAAGCTGTACTACCCGTTTGTTTGCCATTTCTCACAAATACTTTGAATATTACTTTATTTTAATCCTGGTACTGAGAGGAGGGGAATGGAGATAGTGTTTCTGTTAAAAATGTACAGGATCAGCTACAGAATTTTTGGACGCGGAACAAACCTATTGAGTTGTCTGCAAAAACAGTCACAATGGTAATATTAGGTATAATTTTGGTGTAGCCTTGGAAATAATACATTTTTCTTTATTTCCCTCTCTTCCTGCTTCTGTCACCAAATACTGCAAAGCAGGAGATGCAGAAATCAAACACCTGGCTTCTTGAGGTTGAATTCCAAAAGTCTGCATTGAAAAACGCAGAAATTATTCCAGATGGGTGAGGACTGGCACTCGCTCTCTGTCCAGGAAAGTCTGTGCCATTCTGCAGGCTCAGCCTGGGTCCCTCTGTTTTGCCACCGAGCCTGATTGACACTTACATGTGTGTGGCCCTTTTACACAGCAGTGGACTTAAGTTTGAAAATCCAGACATTTTTGGACTGTGACAACAGTTGGTATGGTGTTTCAATCCGTATTTTAGTTTTTTAAACTTATATATATTATTTTAAAAGGGAGTGTAGCAACTTATTGCAAAAATCAGAGAGGAGAGCAGTTTATAAAAACAATTTAAAAGTTGCTCCCAGTTGAGTGAGTCTTCGAATGTGGAAGAAGGGACTTTTAAAATTTAAAGAAATTCTCTTAAACTTGCAATGTGATAGATAAAGCTCCTTCTGAGAATGTGAAAATGTGGGCTCCATGTGCTAAAGCTATTTGAAAAGAGGTGTGAGTGAAGGGGCTGAGGTTGGTGTGAACGTCAGACTTCCTGCCTTCTGCACTTTCTGTGTCGCAGCTGTAGCACGTTCATAGCATGGCCCTTCTTTTAAAAGGGACTCAGAACTAGCCCTGCCTTTCAGGAAAACACTCCTTGCTGCAGCCAGAAACTCTGGCCCATTGCAGGATGACAGAAGGAAGAGCTTTGTTACTAGCTTGTGTTTGATCTTAGCTGCTGTTTTTTCTGCTCTCGGTAGCATGCTAATGACACCTGTGGGAGGTGAAAAATGGGTGAACTCCTGCTAGGGTGCGGACAAGTTCGCAGTTTAGTTCTTGTCCTCTTCTTCCCCTCTGGTAAAAATTTTGGGGGCTGTCCCAGATACATAAATAGGAACTTTTTCCTAGAATAATTTTCTGCCTTACATCTGCCGAGGACTCTGAATCAGAAAGGCAGTAAGCAGTTGACTCAGTTTGTTTTGTCTCCTCTCCCCCTTTCTTATGTTTGAAATTATGAGTATTTATGGGAAATCACTGGCTTGAAAGTCTAGGACAAGTCTGAGCTGCCCATAAGCCATTCCTTTGCTTTGTTCAGTTTTTCCTTGTTTAAAGTTTCAAGCTGAAACGTCAAATCCATCCTGAGTCCCACTCTGTTTCGAATGCCAGAGCTGCCAGTTTCACATTTCTTCCTTGTGATTCTCTATGTGTTATCCCCCTCTTGGTATCAGAGGACCCAGCAGCGTGGGCAAGCTGCACCCTGGGTCAGGAGAACAGGGTGATGGTGGAACAGAAGGTGCCAAAGCTGGAGGCAAATACACCCCAGTGTCTGCTGCTGCCCAGGGAGAGGGTCTGCAAGGCTGTGATAAGGGGTGGGAAGAGAGCAAGAGGGATGGGTGGGCCCCCAAAGGCGGTGATCTGGGTGCCAACATATCTTGCTCCAGCTTTGCAAGGAGCAGCACGCAAGTGCTTCAGAGGGAGGGCTAGTTGTGGTTTGTGGTTTAGGGAGTTGACACAAATAGTCTCTGAACCTTTTTTTACAGCCCTGCAAAGGAGTGTTCTCTCCAGGGAACTGGAGCCTGTCCTCCTTGGTGTAGTCCTTTCCTGCTTAGCAGGTTCGAGGCTGTGCTCAGAGCAAGCAGTCATGGCTGTGACAGAAAGGCTTAGGAAGTGGGCTTTAACATCCTACACAGTTTGTGCTATGTTAGAGTTAGATTAGGATGGACATGTCTGTAATTAAACATTTGGGTTTGGGTTTCTGTTCCTAAACTACTGTTGTAAACCAGCAGTAACTTCTGTGGCAGGCAACCTGTGACAATATTTTTGTGCCCAAGAACTGTGTGGGCCTGGCTGTTTTTTCCCTCTTTCAGTAGGTGCACTGTGTAACTTTTTTTGTGGACAGAAAATACAGAACAGCGTGTTGACCTTCATTGCTGATCAAACTTCAGTTGCACCCAGATATAACTGATAGCAGGTCTTACCTGGCTTTGCTTTCTGTCAGTGCACGTAGGTGGTCACACGGAGGGGAAGTGAAATATTTCAACCATATATACAGCACAAATGCCTGGATGGAATAAGAGAAACGAAGTGTGTCAGAGGGGAAAAAGCCTTGCAAATCTTTCAAATTCAGTGAGAAAACATTCCCATAGTTCAGGTATTTCATTCTGCATGAAGGCTGGTGCTGAACCTGGTAATGTCATCCAGATGGAGAGATATCACTACCTAGTACTAAAACACCAGCACTCTTCTTGGCCTGTACTGTGCTCCTTGTACCTGGCAAAGCACTGGTTATGCTCATCTCCCAGCCTGCTTCCCTCCCAGTTGAGAGTTCTACAGGGATGACCAAAGGGAATCTTAGTGATACTACTAAGAAGCCTATTTGCTTAAGGGGGCATATGTACATCTTTTAACAATCTGGTTGTGTACCTCCTTTGTGGGAGGATCCCTGAACTTATACAGAGAGGGACAAGTGCTAATTAACTTAATTCTGGGAACAGGAGGTGGTATGACCTTTTCCAAAGTGATTCTTTTGGGCTAGAGTTTACAGAGAGGTATTTGCTAGGACTGATGCCTGGGTTTGCTTTAAAAACATTATTCATACAGAAGTGTAAATTTCCCTGGTGTGGCTGGGGGAAGAAATTAACCTCCCATCTCTCTGTTTTGGGTTCATGGTTCCTTGCCTAAAAATTGTTGGCACTGTGTCCAGGTTTATATTATTTAGTATCAAAACACAGTTACATTTTCTGCCATATCTTTTAGCACTGAAGATAGCAAGTAGATTCAAGTTAATAGACCATTGTTTTGGCCACCACTCACCCTGTTGTGAACATGCCATCTTTTATAGGCAACCCAGGAGGAAATTAATTTCTGGGGCTTTTTTCCCCCCCCAGCTATCAAAGTATTATTTGTTCTGAGCATCTTCCAAATTTCTCCCTCTTCTGCCAAAGAATTAGTAAGGCTTCTTAATGCCATCTCTTCGCTGTGGTCCCTCTGAGTAGCTCAGGGACACAATTACAACCACCCCAGGTGTGCCTGTGCCATTTGATTTTTGTTCTTGCTACCAGCACTGAGCAAGTCCCAGTTGCTCCAGTGTAGACAAAACCAGAGGCAGCTACAGCACTGCTTTAGGAGCAACTGCAGAGAGCAGAGCTCATGGAGAGGTGCCTGAGGTGAGCAGGACAGAGGGCCAGTGGTCTGACTCCATTAAGGAAATGCAAGGCAGCCCCAGGAAGGAGGGAAGTTGCTGTAGATCCCTTGGCTGGCCACGTGTCAGGCTCACAAAGCACATGGGATGCCCTGGCTGCAGAGAAGTGGGCAGAAAGCTGCCCATGGGGTCTTACAGCTGGAGAGAGGTAAGAAGAAAGCAGCTGATAAAACTGAATTTTCCTCAGGCAAAGAAAGATCTCTGGTCTCTGCACCCTGTTGTCTTCTGATGTTTTTTAAAAAACTCAACAGAGCAACTCCTCCTCATTCCCCACCACCCCCTCCAACAACAAAACAGCGCAGGTTCGCTGGACCCTAAGAGAAACAAACGTAAGCACCTCTTTGGAAAACACTCCTGAGGCCTGCGGCCATCCCGCATTCCTGAGGAGGCTGAGCCTCCTCCCCAGTGCCTGCCCAGCAGGGCAGCCGGCTCTGGGGCTCCGGGGGCCGCGCTGCCCGCTCCCTGCACCAACATGCCCGCGCAGAGCCCCCTCAGCGGCTCCGACCGCTCGGGCGTGCCCGTGTTTCGTGCAGCCCCTGCTCGGGACACGACTGCTCAGGGGAACAGAGGCAGCATCTTCACCGTGCGGCGTTTTCTGCCATATTCATTCAAAGGACAGCTCCGTGTCTGAAGTGCTGCCAGACTGAGCGACGAACACCGGGAGCAAACAGCTGCCACGTCCTCATCCCGCTGCTTGTCACGGCAGCGCAGCAGAGCTGGAAGTTTTGCAGCAATGTAATAGGTAAGGGGTATTTATTTGGATGAAAACGAAGGTAAACCCCCTATTTCCCAGTTGGTTTGACCCCTATTTACAAAGATCTAGTAATGCATGTATGTAGAAGAAATATCTACAGGAGTGAAAATGTGCCCTGCTAATATTAAAAGGTACACGGTGGAATTTTGCCTAAGGATAAAATGTAATTTTAATTGAAAGCTGCTGTAACTTGATAGGGAATATCCACAACAGTCTTGAGGATCTACTTTAAAATACAGTTAAACAGAGACAACTCCCACCACTCTGTCTCTTAGAGCTACATGTCCTCTTTGATCCATCCATGGTGCTTACGATTCCTGAGAGACACACATACTGCCAGTAGTCTGAGCTCATTAATATTTATATGATACCTTTCATCCGAAGATGTGCACTTTGCAATTATTAATTAAAAACAATTTCACAACCCCGTAAAATTTAGCTCAATTTCATAGCTTACAAAACTGAGACCGAGAAAGTTTGTGTGTCCTTGCATGAGACAGAGAGATTAGAAATGTGGAAGCTTGGCTGCAGGAACTCCCTCTTTCACGGGTAACTTTTGACAAGGCAGCACAGGTTTCCTTTGTCAATAAGATGCACCATGAGCCTGTACTACCCAGGCAATAGTGAAAGGTGAGTGAAGGGAATCTTCTCTTTCATTGTGGTTCTTCACACAGCATTTGCTTGCTTTTTAGAAAGACTCTTTAAAAGTACAACCTGGAAATGGTTTGTCAGCCCTGCAGACCAGACCCTGAGTGAATATTTACCTGAACATGTTGGGCCTTTCCCTAGCACCCTGTATTTTAGTTCCCGTGTAAGAGCAGATAGAAGGGACGGTGGGTTATAATCCACACCAGACGTGTGCCCTCTCCTCTCAGTCCTTCCTGGTGCTTATGGAATGAAGGAGCTTGGCTCAGTGTGAGACTGATAACAGGAGGGAGGGCTTGCCATGCGATTAGACCAGTTCACTGTAAACACCTAAGTTGCACAAGTGGCTCAAACTTTGATCTTTTTGTTGTGGAAAAGAAATTGGAGACTCTGAAACCTGCCCTCAGTCACAAACAAGGAGGTGGACATTACTCAAGCCCAGTTGTGGAAACATAAATACAGTAAAATGTGATCAAAATGGAAAAAGCATTTCTTTCTTCCCCATCCCTTGCTCCCCAGTGTACAGTCTGCTTTTACCAGGGGCTCCCAGTCTGACTTGCCCAGCTCTGTTCATGAGCGCAGGCCCCAGTCTCACACCTGAAACGCCCAAATCCAAATGCTCCTGAGTGCTGTCTGGGATAAGGTTTAAGCCACAGGTGCAATTAAGCTTTTAAGTGGTAAGCCTATTTGGTTAGGGGCACACCTAGAGCCTGCAACAAGCTGGGAGAAAAACGATCAGTCTTTCAAACTGACAGGCAGTATTCTGAAATACTGCTGGAAGGGTTAAGAAGAAGCTACAGCATTCGTAATTCTCCTGATATTTACTGTAACAACCCTCTGAACGAGTTCTCTATGGATACATCTGGCTGTCCTAGTGAGGTGGGACTTGATTTTAATTACAAATCTGGTAATGGATTATCAAAATGATGGTGTTGCTAAAGCCCTGGGCAGACTCTTCTTAGTGCTCTCTCCTTTTCCCCTCACACCCTTCTTCCTAATTCTGCCTGGGCAAACACTGGAGCAAAAAGATAGGTTTCACAGGAGTGTAGGCTATTAGCCTGTGGTTTCTTTTTGTATTGACATTTGGGGCTTTGATTAGATTTATAGAGGAAAAATGTCGTAGCAGGTTGTCCAGTAAAATGCTGGTGAATATTTTAAGATGCAAATGTTTATAGACATTCAATGAGCGTGTGAAAAATGGGGGATGTGAGACTTGAGCAATTCCTCAACGTTCTGATTTCTTTGCACTGTGTCATAGCTTTGCTTTTACAATCATTAGGACAGCATCAGAGAGCTTTGCTTTGCATAGCCTTGAGTTCTTGGGCAAGGACTTAAACATGGAACATTAAGACACGTTAGTGAACGTGTCCTAATTAGTCTCTACTTCGGCTACCACATGCTCAAAGGCCGAGCCTTACCTACCCTGTGCCTCAAACGACTTCAACAATACAGCATTTTATCCTAGTCTAGACAAAGTCTTAAGGGTTACGTTGTCTAGTCAACTAATCACTCCTTTTAGTGGGAAAACTGCTTTCCTGTAGGATTGTTTCCTTGCCTGCTTTTTCCTCCTTGCTGTCTCTTTTCTCCTCCTTCCCTCTGCATACCTTCCCTGCAGCAACTCCTGTTCCATCTGCTGTAATGTAAGCATTAACTATTTAATTGCTGATTAGGAAAATCTCATCACGTGGGCTTTGCAACAATATTGGAGTGGAAGGCAGAGGAAGGAGATGTGCGAGTTCCCAGTTCTCTTTCACTGGCTGACCTGGGAGGGCATTAGTCATTCTTGACGCCATGAGGGTGTTTAACATCTCTTCAGTCTAATGGGTACAACAGTTGAATGGGATTTGGATGTACCTGAGTCCTTGTCATCTCTTGCTGCTGAACTTGCTATTTGACCTTGAGTGAGCTAGGCCGAGGGCAAACACTAAATGCTTTTTGATTCTTAAATGCAGGAAACGTATTCATGCAAAGGACTAGTTCCTTATCTAGTGTAATAAAAGACTGTGGGGTTTTGGAAAGTTTTCTTTAAGTTTCTGCACCAAGTTGCACAGAGTGAGGATGAGAAGCTGGAGAAGATCTGCAGTTCTCCAAGCAGTGAAAGCCCTTTTAGCTCCTCGTTCCCAGGCAGCCATATGGGGCTTTTACCCAACTGACTTATTTCCTTACGTGATGAAAATTCAGCTGGTGGCCCCCTTCTCTCCCCCTGGCACCAGCTATTCTGAGCATTCGCACCTCATCAGCATTTCAGCTCCTCTTGGCACTTCCCAGTACCTAGTTGCCACAGTGGGATGTTGTCTGTAGTAGGATACTTGTGAAAACTGGGAAGACTCGGAGGGGACTGTGGGCGAGGTGGTAAGAAAAGGTGTGCAGGTGGACTCTGCAACCCACGTAGTCAGTCTCGGCCCTGAGGACTTTTTGTGGCTCGTCATAATTGCCAGTTTCTCACTTGGTTTTGCAGGACCCTGAAAGTTGTGTTGGAGATGGGAATTGGACCTTTTCCAGTCTGTCATGAAAGAGAAAGGACTGAAATTTTTGGATAATTGGAGACGACCTCTGAAATTGCCATTGTAAAAGACAAGAAAGTGGTATTCTTAGCAATTAGCAAGGGAAAGCATTTCAGTCAGACTGAAACCATCTTCTCATTTGTTTGGGGAGTTTATTGTTAGCAGATGTTTAATTTCCGTAAGCAATTAATATTTGGAAAGCTTAAAATTATTATATACTTGTAAAAAACCCTTGTATTTTACTTCAGTGAGGGAGTAAGCACTAACACAATGTCTCCTCAAAGACCTCACAAAGACCAGAGCTGGCCTTCTTGACTGTTTTAAAGAACAGATGGGTGTACGTGTATGAGAGTGCAAAGGAGGGTAAGTGTATATATGGGCATGGAACAGAAATAAAGAACAAAATATCTTTGAGGAAAGGGATAAAACATGCTAATATACTTCTCGTGCTGTCTGCCTCCATCACTAACAACCTCCATTTCCTCTCCCCCATCCCCACCTCAAAAAAAAAAAATTCTATTTAGAAAACATCCTTGCAGATCAAGTGGCAGCTGGCAAAGGCTGCCAGCCCTTCTGCAGAGGCAGCTTAGACTCCTGAAACAAAGCAAACTGGGTTGAAATTCTAGGCATTAAAAAAGTAAAGCAGCTGCCTCCCTGACATCCTGGGTCAGACTCTGATTTCAGTTTCTCTTCTGCTCGATCCTGGGTGAAGTCATTGCTATGGTGTAACTGGAATGAGAACTGGGGCTGCTAATCTTGATGTCGGGTACCCAGTGGTAATCCATTTGTTATCTCTGTTACATTTGTGGGAGCACACACACCCACTCCCTTTAGACTGCAGTAATTTATTTGGCCTATTTTATGTCTGATGGTCACTTGAAACTGTACCTCTTGCCTGTCAGCAGCTGTAGTTGTTTTGCTAAGTGACTATCTAAAGTGAGACTTCCTTGTGCAAATGTGTATTTTAGACACTGTCACCAGAAATCCAGTGGTTCTCCCCTCTCCCTACCCCTCCTGCCCCCTTCAGCTGTTTAGATTTCAGGACACATGGCTTAAATGAACGTATGCTTGGAGTTTGCAAAATGGCTTGAATGACAGGAGAAATCGGATCACACAATGAGAGTTCAGAACCCAGCCACCAATTGGTACAGCAGGAGTCTGCCTCCCTTACGCTCATTATTGGTATTATTTATGTGTGTGTGTGTCGTCGCTCTATTTTTTTCGGCATAACATCCTGCAATGTGCGTTTCTCACGTCCCCCTCCGGAAAATGGGAAGGCAACTGAAAGGAGCAGGCAGAGGAATGTCCCCCCCTGCCCCGGGCTGTCAGCCTCCGCGTTCTGTGGTACCCCCAGGGCTGTGGGTATCGGGGTGGAGAAGGGCCTGCACACCTTATTGTGCCTTCTTGCTTACGCTGGAGAATCTCCAGCTTATCCTACCAGTGCAGTGACTGCATGTGGAGGAGGGGGAGAGGTTGTGTTGCAAGCTCTGAGAAAATTAGTTGTCTCTATTTTATCTTTTGCAGCTGCAGCACTTTTTTTTTTTCTCCCCTCATCACTCCCCCCTCCCCATGCGAGTGGTATGTCTGAACCATATCCTTCAAAACCAGTTTTCTAAGCAGATTAGATGGGCAGCAGAGACAGCTATGCAATCAGGCAAAAATGTGCACTCAAGCCTTCATTTCATGCAGTGGCCAGAGCAGTAAGTGTCTACCACTTCCATTTTTTTTCTTCATTCTCTCCCTTTCCTGTTACTCTGCAGTGCTGCTGTCTGTCACTGTTGCAGATTGAAACAAAATGCTCATTCTGGTCTTTAATTATATAAAAATTAGGGAGGGGAAGGAAGTTGGGTTCCGTGCTAATACTCATTAACATGAAACGTAAAGCGTGCTCCCGAGCTGCCATGCTCACCATGCAAAGTGACATTTGCTCCCTGTGAGCGTGTTGAAGGGTAATCTGGGGATTACTCTCGGGTTCTCTAATACCAATCCTCCCCTGACCGGTCTGGAAAACCAGTGTGCAAGTTTACTGCTCCTTCGAATTCAGTAAACTCTCCTGGACTGCCACTGCATGTGCATTTGGTCTCTTGTTCCCCCCCATCTTTCAGTGCTCCCTATCAGCCTCGTTGCATGCTAGGAATCTGACAATAATGGTCCTCACCTGCTTTGAGATATGGGAACTCTTAAGCATTCGTATTGGTTTCATGTCTGGTCTCCTATAGGACAACAAACTGAATTTGGGATTAAGCTCTCCAGACAAGTTTGGAAACCTTATGGCTTGTTCAGTGTGGGTGGAAAATGGGGATAGGTTAGTGGGCTGAGTGACAGACCTGAGGAAGAGAGTTGAGTAAGATTTGGCTGTCTTCCAAGAGAGGAAACAGAGCAAAGTGTCCTAAGAGCCATTTGTTGCTCCTCTGGAAGAGAGGAAGAACCCAGAGCAAGGTGATCAAGAAATGCTTTTTACTGTGAGTCTGGAGAAGCAGGGAAGATGTCGTATGAAAAAACTAGGAAAGAGAAATTGGGGATTGAGGTTTGGGGGGAAAAGGAGAGAGGGAGAGAAAATAAACCTTATATTTCCTAAACAGGACATGGAAAAGGAAAGAAAAACTAACCTGAATGCTTGGTGTGCTTTATAGGGTAAGAAAGAAGCTACTAGAGGCCCAGACTAAGTTTATTTGAAATATTGATAGAAAAATGTGCTTTAACATGTTGGCATGGTGCATTTGATTATCTTCTGCTGATCCCTCAAAAGTAAAGAATTACTTTGAGAAGAGGAAAAACTTGCAAACAAGAGGGACTCAGTCTTGCTGGCGCTAAAGGGGGTGAAAAAGTGGGTGGAAAGCTGGTTGAATGTGTCAACCACAAAAGCGGTGAGGTATGGTTGTTGTGAATTCAGGTTTTAAAACACAAGGAAATCGTGCAGAGATATCTTTCACACTGACTCGTAAATAGCGTCTCTGGGTGTGCAGCGCTGCCAAATTTACCCTTGTTACAGGGGCAACTTACAGTAAGTTCCCACCAAAGCCATGCACCATCTGTTTGAATTACTTAGAGGAAAGGTTCGTCTCCTTATTCCCCTTCGATTAGATGTGACAGATTAATGTCTTTGAGGGCAGATCACTGTTAGGCTAAATCTTTCTCTGGTTATGATTCCTTATAACTATAAAACAGTCATGAGGTTATGGGGTTTAAAAAGAGAGGTTTATTGCAGTTTCCAACACTGAAACTACAGGCTAAGTGTCTCTCCTTGTCCTCTTTTTTTTCAAAAGTAAATCAAATCTGTACACACACACACACACACACACACACACACACACACTCTCCACCGTCTCTCAGATCTACAGACCTGGGGGAAGAACACACATTACAGGGGTAACATTATAGAGTCTACAGAAAAATTACTAAAGCAGCTTTCTGTGAATACATACTAATGCTCCTCTGAGTCCTCTCCACTTGCTTTAAGAACTGCTTGTTTAGCAGGAATTGGTGGCACCCCTAAGACTTGGGGCAGAGCTTGGAGCCATCAGCAGCTCCACCAGCACTTGTTTCTACCCAGCTCTCATAAAAGCTGTGTCTGTGCCTCAGCTGGAAGCAGCAAGGGATCGACCCTTCAGACATCTGTTGCAAACCCTCTGGTTCAATACTTGTCAGACTCTGAACTAGTCGTTAAACTTGGTTGATGAACTAAATCCTGCAGTCCTTGGGTCACACCAGGAGCTCTGTAGGAGGCAGGAGGGTGTTGATATTGCTGTAATTTAAGTTCCCTGCTGAGGAAAGTTTTGCAAGAATGAGCTCTGTTCATTCCATTATTTTTAAGACAATTTGTAAGAATGCTGCTGTTGTGGTCAGTAGGAGACTGATCTGAGTTTTCCTTGGAGTGGCATTTTCAGGGAAAAGTATAGTTTCTTTAAAATGGAAACATCTTTTTTCCCTAGAAAACCCCAATGCTGGACTTCTGATCACCTGTAAAACTAATAAACTAGCTTTTTACCAGAAATGTTCCCTTGACCTGTCTGTGCTGCCTGAATGGGAGTACCCCCTTTGCTTTGCTTTTCTCTAGCTGGTCTGAAAGGCTTCACTCGGGATTGGTTCAAAACACTGTGCTGGATTCCAGGTCATCCTCAACTGCCCAGAGAACTGTTGTCTCATGTCCTCTTCTGCTGGACTCCAAGGGCCTTGGCCTTCCCATATGGCAGTGCAGGGCTCCCAGGGGCCGTGCTGTGCCACAGGAGACCCTGGTGTGTGCTGTGGGAGCTGCCTTCCAGCCAGGGGGTCTGACCCAGAAGTGAGCCCAGGGTTACCAGGCTGCCAGACTGCAGTGGCTGAGGCAGTGCAACACTGTGGGAATAAAAGCAGCTCAACAGTGTACTGACTCAGAACAAAATTTCTCAGGTCAGGTCACCAAACCAAAATGAACCAACTTTGGTTTCAGTAATGTAAAATATTCCATTTCAAATGACACAAAATGTACTGGTGTTCATAAATAGGTTTCCTTTTTTTTGTTTCTTTCTTTCTTTTTAAACTTGTGAACTTCCGTTCTGCAAAGAGTCTCTAATTTCAGTTTTTCTCCCCGAATTGGGATGGGAGCAAATGTTGAAATACTGGAATTTCTTCCTTTCTGGGGAGGAGGCAGCTGATGAGTAAGAGCAACCAGTTTCAGGGTTAGGAGAGCTGACTCTGAAGCACTGTGGACTGGAGCAGAGCGATGGAGGGCAGATAGGTGATGGAGGGGAGGGGAACACACTGGCAGAAGGAGGGAAGTAGGAGAGAGGAATGAGAAGCAGCAGTGAGGGCTAGAACAAAAGAGTAAGGAGGAGAGAGCTGGATTTCTACTTGGCTCCTGGGCTGTAGGAACAGCTACGTTTTTGTGCTGTGTTACTGATGGCCCTGCAGAGCTCAGCACCTTCTGCCTGGCAGAGTGACCAGCACACACTGAGGCTGGGGCTGCACCAAGAGCTCTGGTCACAGAGGAACTTCACGGGAGGGCAGGGGCTGGGTGAGGTGGAGCTGGTGGGTCTCAGCAGTGCACGACCAGGCAGTGCCACAGTTTCACTTCTGCTCATAGAGCAGTCGAGTCCTTTCCTGCTGAGGGAACAGGGGTGAATGCAGGACCAGAAGATGAGCACTTCTGAGTTCTTATCTGTGCTCTGGGCAGGGCACTGCAGCCCTTGAGAGTTAGAGACTCAGCCACTGAGTCTTTTTCTGAAAGAACAGGAGTACTTTTTTCTGGTGTGACTGGGAAGGAGCACTAGTGACCGTTCCTAACACACTGCAGAGTGTTTATTATGCTGATGTTTTTATTATTTAACAAGTTTCTTGACTCTTTTTTTATATATACCAAATTGATACACTCCATCCATCAGCAATGCCCTCCAGGAGAGTAGCTAATTAGAGAGCAGGACTTGTGAAAAGACAAACTCGGGTTATGCACAGAACAGGTTTCTCCAGTATTTATTGCCTACGTTACTGGCCAAGCTTCCTTGTAAGTAATAGTCAAATAATCGGCCTGGGTCCTTTTGTGAATGGTTTGAGTCTGTGTGGTCCCTCCTTTGTTAGAGCAACTCATGGTTTCTGAAAGCTTCTGCACCCCCTGTTCTGAACAGCAGAGCCTGGTGGCACCAGCTGCTTCTGCCTGGAACAAACATTTGCATGTGACATTAAAAAGAAAAAAAAAAAGCTAGTTTCAAAATGTATTTTCTTTTCCTTATCCTCTCATTTTTCAGCCCTTCTTAAAACTCTGGAAATATTTAAAAGATGAATATATTTAGCTTTTGCTACAAGCATCTTTTTAAACAAGAAAGCTTGAAGAGGAAAGAGAAATCTTCCCTTCAGAAATAAAACAGCAGCCAGTGTTTGGAAATATTTTAACAATAGACCATATGGGAGTCCCAAACTATTAAGCTTTATTATTCAGAAGGCGGAAAATGTGGTTTGATATTCAATTGATATACAGCATAAATGAGCCGCAAACTCGGCTCCCTTGAGCTGGGATTCAGATGTTCTCTTGAATATAATAACTAACGCTTTGGCCTAGTTCCACAGAATGCATCCAGCCTGCTGATCACAAGCCAAGAAACTGTAGGCTTTTTTTTTCCCCTTCCCCTCTCTTCTCCAAAGTACTTTCCTCTCCTGCCAGCGTGAGCTTTTGGCCTGAATATAAATCTCCTGATACTGGATGCATATAGAAAATGGGGAGGATGCTAATAGTGCCCAGCAGTGGAGCCGTGTGTGCACGTGTGTGTTTGTTTTTCTTCTCCTTTAATGATAAGGTTTTCCCTTCACCATGTGCTGTCAGGGGATTAGACTGGTCATCCTAGGTGGGAGCTTCTTTGTTCTCGCTTCACTGTTTGTTTCTCAGTGCTGTGGGAGCAGGTGAACATCTTTTGGGGTTAATGTGAAGTGGTGCCAGAGACCATGAGAGTGTGGAATTTATTAGGGGGAGAGAGACTGGAAGTGGTTTCAGTTTCTTTTCCTTTTTTTTCCCCCCTGATTTGACTTGCATATATTTATAATAGCCCTTTCCCCTTTCTGCCACGCCTCTCTTAACTTTCTCTCCTAAAGGGAAAAGAACCTATAAAAGCTGCTCATAAAATATTACATCTATGGACTAAGATTGCGTGTATGCAACAGGAGACTGATAGTTACAGATATGTAATCAAGTAATGGCAGGCTGGATCACCCATTTTTAGACACAAGATCCCTGATTCACTCTGTGCAGGATGGACCAGCTTTGTCAGTGTGAAAGTGGGAGGTGTGGCGTGAAGATGTTCAGGGACACAAGAAATGGTCTTGTGTGTCTTGCAGCTGAATGCTGTCCTGAAATACTGAGCTCTGTGCTGTCTTTGTCAGAGAGCTCCTTTGGGATGGCAATACCAGCCTTGGAAATGACTGAACTGTGTCCAAGGAGACTCTCTGCCCTCTGCCTCTCCCCAGAACCTGCCTGCCTGGGCACAGACCTCAGGCGTGGAACATCATGGAGCTGGTGATGTTTGACAGTCCTACCACACCAAGTCATAGTCTAACAGTCTAGAAACAATCTGAACAGAGGATGTTGTTTCTCTTCCCTTCCTGTAACACATGCAACGACATGGCTTTGTGTGTATTTTAAGTTATAGGTGTTCAAGAGTTCGCAGATTTTTTTATGCTGCAGGACCTGACAAGCATCTATAAGTAATTCTTCCTCCAGTTTTGGGACCAACATCCTCAGCTTTGTTGAGTCCTATCTTTTCTAGCCCCTCAGAATGTGAAAGAGCCTTCTCTGTGGTTTGTGATTTCCCCTGAGGAGGCAGGAGACTCCAGCATTAACCTATCTGGCGTTTTTCTCTAGAAGTGAGATGAGCCCAAGAAAAAGACTCCCACTTTATGTGTGAGTCCAGGAATGCCTGTGATACAGAACACTGTAGAGAATATCCATTATGCATGCTGAATGTGAAGTTTAGTTTTGGCTTCTGTCTTTCCTCTATTTCTCTCTTCGGTTGTTCATGATAGCTTAAATTTTCCATGTTTTTGTTTCAAACCACACTCAAATTTTTTCCTTTGGGGAAAACTGGAGCAAAATCAATTTTAGTGCAATTTTTCAAGCTTCTTTGACTTGCACCTACATCTGTTTAGTGTGGGGGAGTGGAATTTTATCATAAAACGTTTGATTTATTTAATGTATTCAATAAGCATCGAAGATGTGCCAGGTACTTTCTCAGCCCTTTTGGATGAGAAATCTTGCAAGCTAAGAACTTAATAAACAAAGAAGTTCCAGAACTCAAAATTTCCCTGCTGTTAAGGTCTCCATATATCTAAGGAATAAACCAAGTTTGAACAAAGCAGATCCTGAGACTTGTAAAGTATAAAATGTCACATGCAGCACTGATGAGATCTGACATGATAGGAACAACTGGGGATTTTTTAACATATTTCTTGATCCTGTTATCTGCCCAACTTAAAACAAACTCAGCTGAGATGTGCCCATGCACCAGCTCTATTTTCATTGCAATTGAGTCTATTGGCAAAGCCATTGCTATTGAGTGTAGGATGCTGTACCAGGGCTCATCTAAACAGGGCCATTGATTCAGACCAAGGTAAGTTACAGATCTGAATCTCAGTTAACTTCATCAACGTGGCCAAGAGGTGATTGGGAATAGTTAATAAGGAATAGCTGTTCTGGAATAATCCCTTTTTAAGACAAACCCTCACTCTTTCTATAATTGCATTCCAGGGAGCTATTCTGTTCTGAATCAGCATGGGATAGAGTGCCTAGAAGACGTTCAGCCCAAGCACAGCTAGCGGTGAGTGGGGCAATGCCCTGGTGCCACATAACCAGTGAGCAGCACAACAGCAAAACTGGCTGCCTGTACATCTCTTTAGAAGGCAACTGAAAGTAATATATCAAAATCACGGTACAGAGGCCTCTCTCTTAGCAGGGATGAAGTATGAGCTGCCTGTTACTGTCTGAGCATTAACCTGGTGTTACGGACAGAATTCATGTCTCAACTTGTAACTGATCACGATTTGATTAAATGTTGGGGTGTGGAAAGGACTCCTGTGCTTTTTCCCAATGTGTGTATTTACATTATTATGTGGGAGCAATCAATTTATCAAACCCATCTGATTATTCAATAGTGGGGAAAGACAAGTGTCGGGAAGAAAAATGTGTATTGTTTTTAAGGTGGATGGAAAATTGGTTTAAAAGAAATTTACACAATCTTTTTTTTTTTTTTTGAGGGGAACCTACACTAAGAAGCTAATCAAATAAAAGAAAATCAAATAATTTATAATTGTCAATTATTTATAATGCCATGAAAATTTTCCTGCAGCATAAAATTTCGTGCTTGTCCTTGCCAAGGAGAGTGGGCAGGAGCAGAGATGGTGCTCTTCTGCTTCAGTGCAATGTAGTTGTGATACAGCTGCTGTTAATTCATAGTTCTCCTGACTTTTGGAATTCATCCCTTCCCTTAAAAGGGAGGCAGCTGGAGTGGAGAAGCTCCAACTGCAGCCCTTTGGATGTTAATCCACCCCGACTTTCTTAAGCCTCCTACTTAAATCATTATCTTAATGAATCACCATTGCTGCTATCTTCAGTGCTACACAGGAACATGCAAATTTTAAGCAGCCTGGGGGAAAGCCCTTTTTGTCTGCAAAGTACTCTGATACTTGCATTTAGATGTTGCCATGATAGGTACCCTGGATACTCCTTTCTGCCTAACCCTGTGGATAGATCCTGGGGTGTAGCTCTTCCCAGTGTGTGCCTGCTGGGCAGCTCTGGGGCTGCCCCTGAGAAGGGATGGATGTGGTGACTGTGAGCAGCTTCTCAATTGGTTACCAAAGAAAGGGGATGTGAGCAAACAGTACTTTTTGTGGCTCACAGCCTGGAGTCCAGTGTGAGGCAGGAGATACTGTCTGCTCCCTCACCTGCTTGTGCACACCTTCCTGGAGAGCAGCAAGGAACGAGCCCCATGACTCAAGGGACTCAGACTTTCTATCCTGCCTGGTGTGGCTCTGAGCAGGCTGCCACTTCCTTGTAATAGTGTTTAAGACACTGCTTTATAGGGATAACTTTTCTGCTTATTGTGAGCAGGCTGCTGTGCTCTCTGTATTCAAGCTCCTGGCTGGTTCTGATCCCTCATGGATGGCAGCATTTTATAATACAGGGGGTAAATTAACTGGGGAATCATCTGTTAGATTCAGGACTGTGAGAAATGTCAGTCAAAGTGGGGATTTCAGAAGAAATATCAGAAGTGATTTATACATGTGTGTATAAATAGGTGTGTGTACATTGTGTGTACATTTCAAAAGAGAAAATAGAGGTGACTGACATTTGAGGCCGAGTGCACAACTTAAACGGAACTTTTTCTCATTCCAGTCTTGGAAAGTCATGGTGATGGGTGTGGGCAGGTCTCTGGCTGACTTTCTGAATTCTCTTTATGTCAGAGCTCCAGCAAGGGATTCCTCATCCTGTTGAGTAAAAGCGATGCTAGTTCCCTTAGGAAACAGAAGGAAAGGAATTCTTCTCCACAGATCTTAACACACTCAGTGTTATTTTTGCAGGCACCGTGTGCAAAATGTTCCATAAATGAGATATCCAGAAGGAAGGTTTAGGTTTTGATATGCTGGACTGGATGACTTTATTCCCCCAGCCTTTGTGTGCTATGTGTAGTTGTAGATTTTCATTGATGCTCAAAGGCTGTTATTCCTATAGTTTGCTCATTCGAATTCAGAGGTTTGTAACTGTGGAAGTAAAATGTGTCTGTGCTATTATTTTGTTAAGCTGTCTTGAGCTCCTTTTGTTAACTGTGTGTTCAGAGGAGTCGGTGTTTGCTCAAATTACCTGCTTGGTTTTCTGGTCAGGTGTGCTGAGATTCAGTGTTTCAGTTCATAACTTTGTTTCGTGTTATCTTTCTTGTGCTACAACTGCCTCTCAGAAATTCTGAAACTGGAGTCAAACAAAGTACTCTGATGGTTCCTCCCAGTGTTTGCTAATTTGGCAGCACTGGAGCTGCTTGTCAGAGGCACAGAGAGACCTCAGCCGAGCGCTGCGACTGCAGTGCTGTGGGAACAAGTGATGCACACAGCACTACACAGGTAGAGGGTTTTAATCTGCAAGCATGCCTGTCATTAATTTTGAGGGCTTTTGGAACCTTGGTAGCTCAGCTAAGAGAGGGGAGATAAGCCAAGCAATTATGTGGAGCAGCTCTATTTGGTGAAGCAAGTCTCCTGGGATTAGCAGGGGCTCATGAGGCAGGGTAGTGATTTCTGCATCGCAGTGCCAAGTCTGACTGATCCTTCAGCTGGGAGGAAATGCTGTGCTCCCTGAGGAATCAACAAACTCTCTGGATGTTTACCCAAGCTGGTAAACCAAACAGAAACCATCAGTGTGCTGCTGGGTAAATCCCTGGTGTGCCAGTGTCTTAAGCGCTGTGCAGTTCTGATCACCACCCCTCAAAGGCAGTGGAGGGCCAGGGAAGGGCCAGAGAAAAGTCACTCACCGATTTCTCTCTTTGCCACAAGCAGAGATGACTTATTACAGAAATTGCAGGTGTCTTATATTGTCAGAAATGGGGTGGGGAAGGGGAGTAGGGAGTGATCCTTCATGGTTCTTGTGTTTGCTGAATTGATTCAAAGCAGGCAGAGAGGAGGCACTCTGTCAAGCAGCAGTTACCACGTGAAACTCATTGCCACAGGGTGTTATGGATAGCAGAAGTCTAAACACATTGAAAAATCGATGGAGGACAGATAAGTTCTTATTAAAAGTGATGGCCTGGATGCAACCCCTGGATCAGGAGATCTTTAACAATTGCACAGGATGTAAGAAGGGAAAAGACTGCCTGTACTCTATTTCACTGCTTTTCCTCCCCCTTTGCCACCCCCTTCCCCCCCCCCCCCCGTTCTGGCTATGACTGAAGAACAGACAGAGCTAGACCTTTGCTCTTATGATATGGCTATTTTTATAGTTCAAAACTAGAAACCAGCTACACTGCAGTGCAGGGAACTAGTTTTGCACACTGAAATGAAGAGAATTAAAAGCCAAATGTCTAAAAGTGTATATGTGTTATAAATTGCCTCTGTAGCCTGCTTTCTTCGCTAAAATTCTGATTTAACAGGAAGCTGAGCTTGTTAAGGAAGTTGTAAGTCAGTACAATGTTTTGAATTATTTTTCACACTTTCTCTCCTTGGTGCTACAGTCGGTCAAGTCACCTGATAATGCCCCTAATGAGCTGACATGGGTGTTTTAACTCTAGCAGTGACACCTTGGGCTGGAAGCTGAGGAGGGCTGCCCTCCGCAGAAAGGACTGGGGAGCACGACAGGGAGGGGAGAAGCAGAAAGTTGGGAAGGAGGCTGAAGAGGAGGGAAGATATTAAAATCTCTTGTATATGCACAAAAGCAGGGAAGTGTAATAGAGAGCGGGGCTTATGGTCGTGACTGCAGCGGCAACAGTCAGGTGGTATTTGGGAGGTGAAGAAAGCAGTTTTACATTTTGCTAGACGACTGTACTGTAATACAGCAGTGCCTCCTGGCAGGGAAAGCAATGTAATGTAAAGCAACACCGCGTGGAAGAGCAGTTGGAGAGCTGTCAGAAGCTGAGTAGCTTGGAATGCTTCCATGTGAACCTGGAGCAGGCGAGCCTGCTGCTGCAGCGTGGCATTCCCTGCCCCGGGAGGAGCGGCTGCAGCGCAGGCGTCAATCGCCACCTCCCAACAATGCGGCTCCGCTCTCCGGAGGAGGCTTTTCTAGGCAAAATAGGCAGAGTTTCTTTCTTTTCTTGGGAGATTTCTCTTCCAGCTCACAGAGCCCTTCTGAGTTCGTGTGCCAGGCAGCCCTGGGGCAGATGAGTTTGTACCTGTGGGCTGTCAGTGCCTGGCACATCTGAGCACTCCAGGGCACAAGGCTGCCAGGGGGTAGCGTAGGGCTGGATCTCGTGCTGGGTCTGATCTCATGGAGCAAACTAGGACAAAATGACTTTTCCTTTTCCTTTTTTTTTTTTTTTTTAAGAGTTTATATTTCCAGAGGGCTTTGGTGCAGAGCATTGGCTTTTATTCCAGTTTTTAGATTTTGGATATACTCAGCAATCTTAATTGTGATTTTTAAACCTCCCCTCTCTCTCCCCCCCAGCATTTTTCTTCCCTTCAAATCCTCTCCCTCACTCTACGTATTGCTATTATAAATTGCTTGGAATGATGGGTCCTGTTTCTTACTTGGAGCCTCTGGATGCTATTAACAAGTAATTGGTAGAAAAACTTGTTTAAACATCACAACCCCACATTATTTTTTAAATTGCCCTTTGAGGTGGCTGAAGTGTTACTGAAAGATTAGTTTTCCTTAATACTGGACATGGAACTTCATTAGGGAAGGGAAACAGTGTTCTTACTAGACTATTTCTGAGGTACCAAGTCATCTTTCTTTTAAATAAGGGATGTGCAGTTTTATTCCCCCCGTTTGCTTCTTCCTCCACACCAGCAAAATGAATGTTTACAACAAGGAGCAAAGAGGGTTTAGTGGTTTTATCCCTTCCACTCATCCACACTTTCCTTTTTCAAACACCTGTAAGAATGGACCAGCAATACTGGTAAATCATCCAAGGAGGTTCTCCCAGTGTCCAAGCTACACATGTGACAGTTGTCCAGCGTGATGCAGGCCCAGGGCACTGTGTCTAATACAGTGCTCCTTGTCCTGTTGTAATCACATCAGTCACATTACTGGATGATTAACCTGTGAGCTTGAACAGCATCTTTCAGCATTCACAACCCAGCAGCTACACACGTGGTGCACCTCACCTGGCTCAAACTGCTGTGGGATTGGCTGAAGGGCCTCAGGTCTTGCTCAAAATGTAACTGAGGTGTGTTCTGTCGGTGGCAATGAGTCACTGTTAGCCCACCATTAGATCATCAGGTGACACTGGCATTTCTGTCACATGCTGGACACTGCTGGGCAGACATCCTCACTGGATGATGGCTCCTGACTTTAGGAACAAGTGGTTCACATTGCTTGGGTGTTCATGCAGCCACAGGGCCGCAGGGAATGCATTGACTTTTTATTCCTCTGTAGGTGCACACACATTATTCCAGCAATGAGCTCCCTTTGCTCTGAGGAAGTGCCCTGGCCCTGCTGGGGGGCTGTGGAGGCACAGCTGGGCTGCCCAGGGCTGAGCCCTGGCAGGCCAAAGCAAAGGCTTCATTTCAGGTTTCCTAAGCTTGACAGGCAGCCAGGTCTGTGCTGGCAATTAAAGTGTGAATTTTATAAATGGAAGTGCTATCTTGGGAAGGAATAAACAAATAAGGAACTTAGTGCAGAAGTGGTTTGAGAAATGTCATGGATTGTGAAGACAAATGTGAATTTGGAAGTAGAATGGGAGGGTTTCATGAAAACCTGTTTCTTCTGTACTTTTCACATAACATTGTGTTTGATCAGGTCTGCCTTCTGTTTCTCTGCAGTCTTCCTGATAGCAAATTAAGCTTTATCTTTTTAATCTGGCACGTGTATTAAGATTTTGGGGGGGGGGGGAAAGAAAAGATATTTCTCGAATTTCAGTTGCTAAACACAATGTGGGCAGATGCAATCACAGCCTCTCAGTACGTACACCAAGAAAAGGGAAGCAGAATGTGTATTGTAGGAAGTGGAACCTCTTGCTTTTGTTGGTTTTAGTAATCTTGGTTGAGAATTTGTGGGTTATTGTGCAAAAGTCAAGTGCATTGTAGATGTAGTGGCTAAAAGCTACTGCACTGGACGATCTTTTTAATAACAATAATATGGAAGAGAAACTTGAAGTTACAATAGCTGCCTTAAACAATTTTCATAGATCTTGTGAACTTAGGTCTGTCTTTATTTAGGCACTGCTTGTCCTCTGCCAAAGGTTTAAGGGAAGACAGAACGCTCAGTGGCAGAAAGTCTGTCCCTGACCATGAGGAACGAGAGTTTGTTTTGACAGAGGCAGCTGCTTTTACAGGGAGACCTTCAGGCCATTTTTGCATTTTTTTTTTTAATTATTATTTAATGCAATAAAGGATTTCAGCTGAGAGAACAATGAAAGCCTAAGAAATTTGGGATGCTTGTTTTTCTTCTCTAAGCTGGTGAATAAGAAACTAGATCTCATGGGAAGCTCTAGATTTTCAAGGAATAGGCAATGAGAATTCAGTTTTAAATCATTAGCTACAGCTCATTCCTCTTTATAAAAGAGTTTGTTTTAAATATTAGACATGTTTGGACTTAAATGCTTAGTATGCTCAATACAAAAGTGATGTAAAAAATTCTCCATGGATTTTTGACTTTTCAGGCACTATGATTCAAATGGGACAAAAAGAAATTGTCTAATAAAAGTCATTGACTTTTTATTAAAATAATAAAAGGAGGGGAAATGACAGCTAGATAAATACATGTGAAATAGAATAAATGTTTCAGCTGGAGATAGTGCAGCTCTGGTTAGAAGAACATAATACCAAATTGAGGGCAGACTATATTTAGTTGCAAATCAATATGATTAGTAGTTACCAGCCACTGATCATCCTTTATGAAAATAACTAGTCTAAATGTAAAACAAGTTTAAAACTGGTAGCTTTCAATTACTTTTATTTAAATCCAGTCTTCCTCTACCATTGGACACTATCTGAATAAATAAATAAATAAATAAATAAATAAATAAATAAATAACAGCACATTTAGCTGCTGGCATGGCATTGCCACGGCTTTCCCTGTATTTGCTATGATGTGATCCACAGCTAAGGGAACTCCTTCTGTGTGTTCATATATGAAGTCATTCACGTGACAGTTGGTCTCCTTTTTTCCCTCCCCTTCCTCTCTCTCATCTCCGTTGCCCTCCCCCAAAATGGGGGCAAGAGAATTTTGAATTTGTCATGTTTTACATACATCTCAAGGTGTGTGAGACTGAAGGTATCTCTGAGCATAAGTGCACCTGGCCTCCTATTTTACTGTCTTCTGTATTGTTGATAGAAAATGCAAAAGAGGCCTAAAAGAGGTTTTCCTTATTTTACTCCTGGCCCACATGTTTGGCACTGCAACTTTGAACATTAAAATTAATTATGGCCTTAGAGACAGACAGTCCAACAGTGAAATAGCTAGTAATTTATTTGAACTCTGAAATTCCACTGGTTAAAGTTGTGTAAAACTTTCCAATAGTTTATTTATATATTATTTTAAGAAAAAACACCTTAATTATGAGTCTGGTTCCTCAATAAAAAAAGGTAGCTATCTGGCTAATCACTGCTATGCACTAGATCACTAATTTTCTTCTTAATGACAGTAGGATTTCTGCCATTTTCCCCCATAAAACTTCTTCAATTATATAACGAATGTGTTTGATTTATGGGGACACTCTCTAGGATTTTTTGCCCCAAGACAGGCACGTCATGAAATAGCTGGAGGTTGGTGAAGAACCTCCGTTGGATTAAAGGCTTGCAAGTACTGACAGGAGTGGGAGTTGAGCATTTGGATGGAGGCCTGTACAGAGGCACGTGGACAGCTCTGTTCTCAGCTACTCCCACTGAAATGGGTTGGTTTGTTTGGCTCTGACCTAGAAATTCAGCCTTTCGGAGGCTTCAAAGAAACTGCATGTGCTGCTGTCTGCCCAGGGGAACACACAGCCCTGGGGATGCAGAGAGGTTGCTCATAAGAAGGCCTGGTTTACCCAAAGTCTGAACAATTTTTCCTTGTGGGGAAAAATGGAAGCGAATGATTGCACTCCTGTACTAAATGTGGGGATTTTTACAAATGGCTTCTGCAGTAGGTGTGTCACTAAGTATCAAGGTTCTTGGAAGTGCCTAATTCTGTATGTGGCACAGTTATGAAATACAGCTGGGCCTCCCTTTGTCTGCTGGGGACACAGACCTGCTCTGGTGACTTGGTTTCAAGTTGCCTGAGAAGGAGGGGACAGTCTGTATTGTAAGATCTCAGGACAGATGTGTGAAGCCCAGTGCTCTCCCCAGCCTGGCTGCCCACTGGCCAAAGGTCACTGACACTGTGGCTGGCAAAGAGTAAAGGAAAGGTAAAGATGCTAAATCTTGGTTATGGGAGGCTGTTCAACATTTAAACTCCTGGTGTCTGAGAAATGGGCTGGCATTTGCAACAGATGTTTGCCTGGTAATCAAGGACACAGCCTAAGAAATAGTTGGCTAAAGACTAAGAGTTCACCGGGCAGTTAATGCTGATTTTTATGGCTATGGACTTGAGACCTCCTGAAAATGAGAAATATCAGTAGTAAGAAGGATTTGTTTGTAGGGGTAGATGGATTTGGGGTCTTTGAGGTCCTGCTCATTTGTTTGAGAATGAAGTATGATGGAATGGCCTTATTCTGGATTTATTTGAACAGAAATGGCCAGTGAGATGAACAGATGGCTGGGATGTAGAGTATGTGGAGTATGTGAGAATTTCCTTTTGCTTCCAGCTTGCACTGGACTGATGAGTTGGGTTCACTGAACCCTCTGTGTCACCCAGCCCTCAAGGGGTTATAAAGCAGAGGTGGGCTGAAGAAGTTCTACCTACACCACTTAAGAAGAACTTTAGCTTGGCACTGCCTTCACCCCCAATGGCTGATTGTGATGCCTGGAGCTATTTTCTGTAGGGATGAGCAGATAAACCTGATGTGAGCTCAAACTTGGAAATCTGAATTAATTAACTAATGGAATAACTTATGGCTGTGGTAGATTCCTCATAAATGAGACTTTTCATCAAGATTGGTGCATGAATTCTCACTCGTACTCTCCTAAGACCTGTTGCGAGAATTGTTCTCTGGAAAATGAAGGCACCTGTGCTACTAAGGAGGAGTAAGAGAGGAGATCCCACAGGGCCCTGTGGTGCTCCACCTCAGAGCCCATGTGTGCTGCTCAGCAGCTTCTCATGTCCATCAGTGCCCCAGCTCCCTGTCCATCAGTACCCCAGCTCCCTGACCTGTACTACGAGATGCCTTTCATGACAAGGGTGGCATTGGGGCAGTTCTTCATGCTGAAGAATACCTTTGTATTGGGATGCAAAGCTATAGCTCACACCAAGTAGCTCTTTTCTTTGTACTATCTGTGCCAGTCATGAAGAGATGACACAAAAAAATGTCACTAATGTGTTTGCTGCCATAAGAATTTTCTTATTAGCACTTTGAGGTGCTCAGGCCAGTAGCAAGCATCCTCCAAGGTATGCATCCTCCAGGGCTCAGTGATGAATTAGGCTGGAATTGCCAAGGGGTGTCTCTTTCTGCACTGACTTGGAGATGAATGAGGCTCGCTCTCCTTTGTCCTTCCTTCATCCTGCTTTAGCCATACCTGCCAAGTGCCCTGTCAGCATTTTCTGCTTGGGAATGGCTGGGTGGGCTTTGCTCTCTTAGCCTTGCATTGTTTTTTTACCGTGGTTTTCAGCGTGTCTATTTGGCGTAAATCAGGATTTGGTGGTAGTAAGTGCAGAGGAGGGAAAGAAAAGAATCCTTGGAGCGCTCCGTTCACTTTCTGCTGGCAGTGCCCCCTTCCCGCGCTCGGGGGAGGTCTCTCGCTGGTGCCTGGGCTGGTTCAGCCCCCGGAGCACAACTGCGGGGCAGCCGCGGGGTCGCTGCGTGTCCCCGAGTCATGTGGCCGAGGGGCCGCAGGCTGGAGAGCTGCTCCCCCCGAGCCAGGAGTTACAGGATCCCGCCGGGGGCAGCTCCAGCTGGTATGCACTGGTACTAATATAATCCCGCAGGACCGTATCCATGAGACACAAGTGTGACATGGGAGGTATTTAAGGAGACACACCTGTTCTAGGCACGGGCCTGGGTATTGCATGCCTTGGAAATGGAGGGGTTTTGGGTGGAGCAGGAAGGACTCTTGTTTTATCCACAGGAGGGCTTCGCTTTCTTTTTTCTCCCCAGTTTCACATTACTTTATAATTTCCTAATATTGTGCAGTCCTGTGGCCCCTTAGCACTGGGCTGTTTAAAAGGCCAGGCTGGCATTTGCATTTGAACTTTTTTTACCTTAGTGTGTGATTCCAGAGTGATTAGCAGAAGAGAACAGCTTCTGGTCTGAGTGATGGTTTGGGTGTAACTGCTCCCAAGAAAGGGCAGAGAATTCGGGGAATGTCATCTATGTGTGGGGTTGGGTTTTTCAGTCCTTTAGATAATTTAGATTTTATGTTGTGTTTACCTGTATTTTTATTATATGGCCTCTGTCTTGCAATTTGGAGCAGTAAATCACATAAAAGTCACACCATCTTACAAATTTTGAACAAAATATTTTGTCCCTTCAGTTTGAAATCTGAGTGTCTTTTCCCTCTCTTCTTCCCATCTGTCCTGTCCTAAAAATTGTTGTGAAACAGCTACTCTCTGTAGCAAGAAGCAAGCAAAATAAATCTCATGGTTGCATAGTATAAAGAAAATAACTTGCTTAGATTTTTATCTCTCTTTTTAAGTAAATCTGACACTTGTTTGGCAGAAGATAATTTTTTTTTTGCCATTGAAAAGAGGATGTATTAAGATGAAGGCCAAAAAATGGCAGGGTCTGTCATATGACTTGATTCCATCTGTCTGTCTTGTCTTTCAAGTAGAATGGAATTTTTCTCTCAAACTTCATGTGCTTTTTTTTTGATGTTAATGTGAAATCTCCTAGTTTGCCTTGGTCTTGTTCCACATGGCCCTTCTTTCCATGGATTCCTGCTCTTGGTGAGGTGTTAAGTGCCTGTTGGTTTGGGACAGCTTCCAGGATTGGGGCTGAGATTTCTCCTATACCTGACAGATTGTAAAAATAGTAGCAACTGGACAGTTTTTTCCTCCCATCTTTATTTTAAATAATGTTTGCCAGTAAACATCCAGTATGCCAGTTGTTCGTAGAACTAATGTAATGGCTGGTGGAAATAAGGAAGAGGGAGGAGAGGAATGTTTTACTCTAAGACCTGGTTAGTTTGGGCAGTTTAGCATTTAGGGGGAAGGGGTTATTCTCTTCTGTAACAGCTCTGCATTTAGAGTGGGGTGGACTGGAATAACCAGTCCCTGAGGGGTCAACAGATTCTCCTTCTCAGAAATTAAAGGTTTTGGGCAGGGGAGAAGATCCTGGGCATGGAGCCCCCTCAGCTCCAACCTCACCTGGCTCATGGGGTCATTGACCCTTATGGCAAGGGGATATAAAAATGGATCTTTTAACCCCTAACCTGAAGGATGGCTGCATGCAGGAAGAGCCTCCTCACTGCCTGGGTAAGCAGAGGTGCTCACCAAAACCCACGTCCTCTTTAGAACCTGTGTGCTGGTGTGCAGTTTGACCAGACCTAAAGCCTCAAATTGTTCTCCTCCCATGTGGGCAGACACATTTTCGTAAATGTGAATGTAAAAATACCTTTGATTATGCTACTAAGAAGCAGAACATCTTGTAAAGGTTGAACATCCTCCCCATCTGGCTGTAGTGCGTCCCAGGCTGGCTTTGTCCCTCTGCACGTCACCACGATTTGCTGCACAGCCAAAGGTATCCCTGCTAACTGGTAATGGTGGGCTCTCTCCCACCCCTGTCCCTACTAGATTCTCCCAGAGTTAACAGATTTCCAATAGAAAACTGAAGAGATTTATTCTGGGTTGTTTGGGTGAGGTTTTTTTGGTTTGGGGGTTTTTTGGTTTTGTTTTCTTTTTTTGGGGGGTGGTGGTTAGTGGTATGGTTTAGGGGGCTTTTTTTGTTCCTTAACTGCACCCTGCAAAATGTCCTGGCTGAGTTGTTTCCAAATACTGGCATCTCCAGGGAAGGGGTTATAAATTGCTAATTTAAAGCCTGCAACAGGATAATTAACTAACCAGTTTGATGTAAATGGCTTAATGGGGCTTTACTAGACCCTTTGAACTTAAAAGTAGCACTAAAAAGTAAACTGTAAATACCTTCAAGGAAAGTACTGGCATGTTTGAATGTGGGGCTGCTTGGCTGTAAGGAGTCTGCTCAACTTGCCAGGATTCCAGTGGCCTGTGTGACAGCAAAGCATGCCAAGGGGTGAGGGGACCAACCAGGCACCCTTTGGGGAAGGCTCTGCAACCACCCTGGTTCTTCAGGAAGCACACACACATTCTGATATATCAGGCTTTCAAACCTGCCCTGCCTGCTTTGGAAAATTTAAATCACAACCTCAGTTTAAATGCAACTGTAATGCATTTCATCAGGATTGAAGGAAAAAAAAAACCAACAAAACCCCCAAAACCCCGAGGGGGAGGCAGCCACTAGAGTCCACCCTAATTTTCCTGCAGTTCTGTTTGCATTAAGGGCTTCTGGCAAGTCCAGGCAGAAACACTTATTACACTTTGTTTCAGAAGACCTCGTTACCCACTGAATCTGCTGAGACAACGTACCACAGCCCTGCAGCAGATTCCAGTTCCTGATGCATTTGGGGGACTTTTGGGAGAACCTCTAAACTGTCATTCTTGCTGGGCTGTTACAAAGTTCCAAGGGAGGAAGTCAACAACAATTAAACATGTAGAAATGAAGATCATTACAAAGTGGAAGTATCTTGTGTAGTTAGGCATTGATCTATGCTGACTATGGAAACTGGGGTGTTGGAGAGGAGAATTTCAGGCCGAAATGCAGGCAGGAACATTCCCTTCTGTTTGTCCCTCTGTGGGAGAGAAGCCTCCTCCTGGTCCCGGTGGTGCTCTGCTCCACCTCCTCACTGGGTGTGCACCAGGCAGTGCCAGAAACAATTCCGAGAACTTTTTCCTCATTGTTCCTCTGTCTTACCACCATCTTTCACCTATTGCCAGCAGCCTCCCTGGATACTGGAGGATGTTTTGGAGGTTGAAGCACAATCCTCCGTTGCTGCTGTGACCTCTGACACTGGGGATTTGGCTTTACAGCCAGCTTTGTTGGAGAGTGTTCCTGATCCTTGGCTGTGCTTTGCCGCCTGCTCTGTTGTGCTGCCCCTGAAGACCAAGAGGCTGAGCCAGAACAGGGCTGATGCAGGAAGAGGGCAAGACCTGACCCTTTTGGTTGTGGCCCTGACTTGGATGCCCTAAAACAGATCATGATGCCTCATGCTTTGTAATGATGGCTCTATTTCTCTGTGGTTTGTTTGGGGATTTTTTTTTCCAGCTGGGAAATTAATGGGAAATAATGTATCATTGGCAGTGTCAGTGCTGGCCTTGAAAAAGAGCAGCATAAAAGCACTGAAATCTGTTGTGGAGGGCAACGATGCAGAAGTGCTACATCTTATTTTAAAAGCCACGTCTGCCTGAGGATTCAGCCCTGTGCTGTAATAGTTCAGGTGTCTATTGAATGCAGAGATCAAAATGCTCTACTGTGGCCTTTAGAAGAGGAGGTAATAACATGGCACTCTGCTCTTACATGCTGACTGAAGCAGTTGGCACCATGGCACTACCTGCTTGCCGTGTGTGGGTGGGAGCACAGCACAAGTTAATTTGGGGTTGATTGTGTTGGCAGGGATCTGCCAGAAGAGCTTGCCTAGCTGCCTGTGCTATGCTGTAGTTGTTAATGCTTTACTTTTATAAGCACTAACCTAGATCACATTTTAAAAAATTCAAAACACCTACATTATTAGAGAGAGAGATACCTGCAAGCAGAAGAGCTCTGCACACAGGCAGTGTTGGTGGCAGGAGACTCCCTTCAAGGAACACCACAACACTTTAGTGTGCCAGCTCTGCTATCTTGGCATCTGACTGGGAAATGCAAATACTTAGTCTTAATCCATCATTCCCACACGCTGACGTGTATCCAAGGGGAACTTCTGTGAATGTTGTTGTTATTTCCATCTAATTTCAGCCACTGCTTTGCTTCCCAGCACCTCCCCACTCTGTGTCTGAGAGCAGTGTCTTCCAGGCCTTTTATGCCAGATCTTTTGGATTTGTTTCCCTCGTGGGGAGGCAAGAAGGCCTCAGCCTGTGTGTCTTTATCAGAGATCTGGGCAGGGGCATCGAGGGCACCCTCAGTAAGGTGACAGATGGCATCAGGTTGGGTGGGAGTGTTGATCTGCTGGAGGGCAGGAAGGCTCTGCAGAGGGGTCTGGACAGGCTGGATCGATGGGCCAAGGCCGACTGTGTGAGGGTCAACAAGATTGAAAGGAGGCTGTACCCAAGGGGAGTCGGCCTCTTCTCTGGAGTAACAAGAAGTAGGATAAGAGGAAATGGCCTCAGGTTGCACCAGGGAAGGTGTAGGTTGGGGAAGTTAGGGAAAATTCTTGGTGGAAAGGGTCATCAAGCATTGGAGCAGGCTGCCCAAGGAAGGGGTGGAATGGCCATCCCTGGAGGTATTCAAAGGATGCGTAGATGTGGCACCTGGGGACACGGTTTAGTGGTGGACTTGGCAGTGCTGGGTTGATGGCTGGACTCGATCCTAAAGGTCTTCTCCAGCCTAAATGATTCTATGGTTCTGTGTGCAGCACAGGAACACACCCTGTGACTGGAGTGGTTGCGGTTGTTTTTACAGGACTCTTCTCTTTCTAATCCCCTTCCAACAAACCCTTTCACAGATTTTTAGATTCCTCACTAAATCCTTTAAATAATATGATCAGTTAAAAACCAAATGAACAAAAAAGCCTTCTCACACTTCCCAGGAAACAAAAATTTAGTTAAAGAAAAAGTGGATTGCAGTAACCAACCAGTCTTTCACGTGAGAGGCGATCAGAGTTGCAACTCCTTTCTGTTGTTCTGATGTACTTTACATATCCTCTAATAACCATACTTTTGTCTTTTATAATGAAAGTTTTACACAAATAATAAAAAATATGTATCATAGAGGGAAGAAATCATACGAATTATGAAGAAAGCTTGTATGACTAAGAATTTCTACTGTGCCATTCATCCCACTGAAAGACCTAAATTCATCGGTCATTTTTGGGCACCTCAGCAAGTTTCAGCACAAACAGGTATTAGTCCTGTCTGAAGCTTTGCCTGTCTCTCAGTGACCCAGTAGGATCTGGGGGGAAGAAGTTACATTTGCAAGATGGCAAAGCTGAATTTATTTTCTCAGCAATTTCACTATTTGTTATGAATAACTGTCTTTAAAAAACCCCACAATAATCCCCCTTGTAGCACACCTTTGGTTTTGAAACCCACCAAACCTGACATCTATATTTGGGTTGTTGGCTCAAGAATAACAGGGAAAATGTGAGTAGTAGAGCCTGGGCCAGGGCTCTTGACTCTGACTACTGCTAGAGAAAGAACAAATGATGTGTAACGGTGCTTTCCTGACCTTTCCTCTGTTTTTAGAAACGTGAAACATTTCATCTGTGCTTTTTTTTCTGGCTGTTGCAAATAATAGAAAATTGTGAGAAAATTAGAACATAATGAAGACAAATTTTAAAGTGGTGTCTGCTGCAGGTCCTGGGTGTGTTCTCTGAATTGCCTCCTGCTTAGGGAGCAGCTGAAAAATCCAAGTCCTTTTCCAACACGTCAAAACCAACTTTTCCAAAGGATTCAGTGGCTGTGCCAAAGCCCCTTGCCTATTTGTAAGCAAATGCACACTACTGGGACTGTCTCTGCTGGAGTCAGCTTTTGCACATGCAGCTGACTCTATTAAATCAATTTGATGAATTACTATATACTTTTTAATTTTTCTACGGGCAGGTCCCTGCTATTTCTTGCCTGCACAAGATTAAACGAGCTTTTACATTACATACCCTGTTATAAGACTTTGATTGTGTGGGATGGGTCTGTGTCTGCTCCCGGAAGGGTCTAGGGATTTGGGATTATTGTCAGGCTTCTTACATGAGGTAACAGAGAAAAAAGGTGTGTGAAAGCCATGTCAGCATCTGCGATGGAGGATATCTTGGGATAAGAAGGATGCCACTTATTCAGGTTCTTTACAAGAGTTGACTTGTTTGGTTTGGGATTTTAAGGTGGTTTTCCTGCTGTTAAAATATACTCTTTGAGTGAGGTCCCTGCCAAGAAAATGCCCGGAGAAAGGAATAGATTAACCCTGGCTGGGCTGATGTGGTGGTCAGAGAAAGCTGGATGGCATCAGAACATCCCTCTGTCTGATGTGGCTGATGAGCCTCAGGATCTGTGTTTTCAAGCACCTGCACTGTGGCATAACAATGCCACAATTTATGGAGCCCCTCTCCGTGACAGAACTGCATGTGGCTGAATAATGAGCTGCCACGGGGCAGGGGCTGGAAGCAGCTGGATACTGGATACAGGTGTTTGGGAATGCACCGTGCCAAGAGGGAGGCTTTAGTCCAAATGCTGAACGTATTGTCTGCATCCCCTGGGTGCCTCTTGGTGCTGTCATATGAGAGGGCTCTGCTGGAAGTGGTAAGGATGGAAGAATTTTACTTTTTCCTTCCACTCCAAGGAGTGGTATCAATGTTTGTTGTGGCTGCTAGCAGTAGTTTGTACATGTATTACTCCTTGGGCCAGATGCTGATTCTATAAAACTGCTGTGTTGTTTCATCTGTGTTAGAGAGGTTTCAGCCTCTCTGGCTGTATTGGGTTTTATGTTTTGGTTCTGTTTGGGTTTTTGTTGGTTGTTTTTTTTTCTTTAACAGCTTTCCTTGCTGAGAGGGGAGAGCTCTGTGGGAAGTGATCCAGCAAACTTTTAAAATAACCTTTTAGTGTGGGTTTGTTGTTTTGTTGGTTTTGTTTGTTGTTTTTTTTAACTCTTGCTCAAGCTTTTAAATATGTGAATTGTCTCTGTGAATTCTGAGTGCCTCTGAAACCTGCCAGCCAAGCCTAAATCTCTCAGGAGGTGTGGTCACATTTGTGTTCTCAGAGCTGCTCTGGCACAGACACCTGGTACACCTGGTCTCCTGCTGGTTTCAGTACTGTCACAACTCACCCCTCATGCCTGTTTTCTCTGGTACCTCCTGTTGTTCCCAAGGTTATCTTCGAAAATAGAATCTGCTCCAGATTTTCACTCCCCCACACCCATCTTGAGAAGAATAATTACCAATGAGATGGTTTTAATAATGCTGAAAGAAGGAGGGTTGTGCAGTCTGCTTTGCTCTTGAGGGCTTTTTTTTTCCTGACAGGAAAAAAAATGCACAAATGGCCTTGTAATGTCCTTAGGTGACAAATGTAAAGTGAGTAGTTTTTTAAATAGTTAAGCTTGAGTATTTAAACATCTGATAATCGTGGGTTATCTGAAGAATAACATTGTAAATGTTTGGCACTAAAAGAATTCCATGCAAAGGTCTCAATCTGAGTATAAAATCTTGTAGTTTTCTTAACTGTTTTAGACTGGTGGAGGTAACTGTGGTATCTGGTGTTCACCTGTCCAGAAACCAAAGCCATGCTCAACCCAGGTGAGCAGAGATGCTTTGGGTGACACTGTTATCTGTCAGCACATGATACAGCAGCCAGAAAATGCAAACATTTGGAGCATTTTTAAGCCAGAAAAAAAAATCTCTACAATGAAAGAAATAACTGAATGAAAGCATGTAAGGGTTTGAGTGGATATGCTGACTTTACTGTCCTCTAAACTATGTCTGCAGCAGCCCAGAGCTTATTGCCAAGAAAATTAAAGAGAAGGTGTCTCTATGTGCTGTATGATGTAATTTGGTGAGCAGGTGCTCTGGTGAAGGGGTTCCCTGTGTGTGATAAGTGCCTACAGATAGAAATGCTCTGTGAAGGAATCACTGCTGGCACACTGACACATGCTGGCAATTAACTATGTTTAGTGGAAGGATAAGAATCTACTACAGCTCTTTAAATCACCCTCGTCGTGATCACCTCGTGATAAAACATTAATTCTCCAGTGTGAGCATAAGCATAGCACATTTCCCAGATGATCTCTTAAAATAACAACAGATTGGTGCCTGAGTGGACCAAGTCAGCACAGCCAGTCAATGTCCAGTGTTACTGCCCAGGGCTCAGGATGAAATGGGAATGGCGATGGTGCCTCAGGTTTTACAGCCGCCTCTGTGCCCGACTCTGACAATTATTTATTACCACTAATATTGTGCTTTGTAAACTCTTACAGTGCTTTATGAAGTAAGACATGTTTTCTATTTTAAAGATCTTATAATCTTGTGGGCTGATAAGGGGTGCAGATTATCCCTTGGATGTTCATAAATAGCATTAGCACTAAGAGTTTTATTAGCGCTGGGTCCTTTCAAGCCTGGGGCTCTTTCTTTTTCTTAGCAACACATCCCTAGTCAGGTGCTGAAATCAGGAGTTGACACTGTATGTTCCAGGTTGGCACAGTGTGGGCATTCTTTGTTTTGCTCGTAGCAAAAGAGCAAAACCCAAGCAGGAGTCCCAGTGCAGTGGCTGTTGCTCTGCATGGTTTAATCCACAGCCTTTGCTCGCCTCTCTGAGACTGCAGATCTGGAGTTTGGGGGATGGCAGCAGAGAGCAGGCTCGGGAGGTTTGTGTGTGTGTTCTTGCGCGTGTTTTAAATAAACAAACAATGGAACAGCAACTCCAACAAATTGTGAGTGGTGCTAATTTGTTATAGTGCTGTCTTGCCTTCTGGCAGTGTTGATTTAGGAGAAGCTGAGCAGACTGGAACGGATGCAGGGAGCTGCTGGTTCTCTTGCTCTGGGATGTGTACATGGTTCAGTGTAAAATGCTTCTAGGGGTCCTGTCCTGAGGAGCTTTCAGATTACAGGGTAAAGCACATACATAGGCTTCCAATCCCCTTTTCAAAACCAAATCTTGGCCTAAAGTACCTTCCCCTCTGTCTTGCTCCTCCCCTTCCCCTTCTTTAAAATGAAGAGATGTTTCAAGTCTTAATTCATGACAAAAGCCTATAATTTGTGTGTTTTGAGAACTGCCAGAAAATCCTTGACCTTGACAAGAATAGTGTGTAGGGAAGGAAAGGAGGAAGATCCTGTGCTTTGGACTGTAGCAAAGTTTTCAACACCCCATGACCTTGCTGGGCTGCCTTTCATAATGTGCCTGGGGCTGTAGTCCCCTGAGCTGAGCTCTCTGGCAGGGAGGGCTGGCCAAACACACCCGAGGTATGAGCAGCCCTGCACCACTGTTGTGAGGGCTGCAGGATAAAGCTGGCAGGATGGGAGCCAGGCATATGGTGAGAGAGATGCCATTTTGGTCCAAGATGGTTACTAACCCTGCACCCCTCAGTGTTAACTCTTGCAAGTTGGTGGTATTAGCACTCCGGATGCAGGTGCTCCTGTGCAGATTGCTTCTCTCTGCAGAAAAGTTTGCTGAGTCCACACAAGAAAATCCTCTCTCATTTCTCCCAGTACTCTGAGGCTTTGTTTGCTCTAACAATTCATGTAACTAAGGAGCCTGAGTCACAGTGGATGGTCCCAGCTCCTGCTTCATCCCTGTCCAGGAGATCCCTGCCCAGCTGCAGGGACAGTGGAAAGGGTCGTGCATTTGCTCCAGTACCACTGCATTTCACAACCTGCTATCAGCTTGTACCTGTGGTGACTCAGAGCCCTAAAGTGCTGCAACCCTGAGGGTGCTGTAGGACAGTGTGGGCTGGAGAAGGGTCATTGGACATTCCTCCTTCTCTCCGTGCTGTGTGTGCCCCCAGAGCAATGCTCAGCGTGAGGCTGCCACCCCGTGCCAACTGCCCTACCTTACTGAAGGACAGGGCCCAAGCCTAACACTCTGTAGGATTATCTGGGAGGTAGCAACAATCCTTTAGTCATGTCCTAAGTTCTTGCATTGTAAAGGGACAATTCTGTACATCAAGGCTCTAAGGTAGCTGGGAAGCAGAAAGTTTGCATACCAAAGGGGTCTTAACTGGTGGATGGGTGGAAAAATCCTTCCTCCTGTGTGGGCTGAGCTGCTCCACTCAATCTGTGGGTATTCTAGTGCAATAAGGAGTAAATAAATAAATAAAATAGATTAGCACTGGACATCGGAGCTGCCTTTACTACTTGCAGTGCAGGTACAACTGAAACGGAGCTTGCTGGGTTGTTGCAGGACTGCAGAAGAGCCCAGTGGCTGTTGCTGGTCATTAGCTGGTCACAAGCTTCTGAAGCTTTTATTTGTTTTGTGCCACTGCTGTGTTCCTGAGATCAACTGTGCTCTGCAGATATGCAGGAATTTTTAGTGCCTGGCTCTGCCTGACAAGATCTGCAATGTCGGTGCCTCTCCTCTTCTCCTCCCACTAGAGGTTTGGGTAATCTTAGGCTCCTTCATGTCAGCAGTGAAAATAAATGTATAATATACAAGTGCTCTGTTTAGGAATTGGCAGGAAGCTTCATTTCTGACTGCAGTGGGATGTTCTAACAGTAGGAAACACCTTTGGTTTAAGCAGTTCTCTGCTAATCTCTGCCCTAGAGGGGAAATACAACCATGGAGAAGAGCTCTTGCTTCACAGAAGCAAAAAAATCTGCATTTGAGCTGCTGTTCAAGACGTACCTTTATGCAGCATTCAGCCTTTGTTAAACTGGGTGCTGCTGGTATTGCTGAGGGTTTTGCAGAGTTGTGATGCTGGCAGATGCAGCCAGAAGTATGTTGCTCCTATGCAGTGCAGAGTGTGATCTTCTGGGGAGGGGGAGCTCCGAATCCCTGGGGCTCTGGCCCGTTTATGCTTAAAGCTGCAGGGTAGTTAAATGTGGGTTGGCCTGTTCATGCTGGCACTGGGCTGTTCAGACTAGTTCAGCAAATGCTCTTGGCTCAGCACAGCCCAGGTCAGTAAGCAAACAGTTGCTTACATTTCACTTCTTCATTGTATTGACAAGATTTGAAAATCTTCAGTCTATAGCAGTCAAAACAGGGTGATCTGAATACAAAAGACCTGTTAGTTCAGTGTGACAGGGATTTAGTTACAGAACTGTGGGGATAAGTATGCAGGTGGGAATGGTGGGAACACTGACCTGGGCCTGAGCCGAGCCCAGCCCAGCAGATGTCCAGGAAGAACGACCTCTCTCCTTATATTCAGTGTCCTTTTCATGAGGACAGTTTCTGTTTCCCGGGCCAGTGTCCTCCTTTATGTTGTCTCTCATCCAACTACATTAATTATTGTAGGTCTTTTTCATTTGGCCTTTTATCTTTAAGGTTGATAATCAATATTCTTCTCACTCTTTAAATGTAAGATTTCTGTCTTCAGCAGCACAGCTGGAGACATGCAGCCATCAATGTGAAAAGAGCTATGCAGATGTTTTACTTCACTCTGAGGGTCTAAAAACCTACGTTAAATCCCTGCCAGGCTGCAGGCTTTTTTCTGTACTGTTTTTTGGGGGTTTTGTTTGATGGGTTTCACTGGAGCAGTTTCATCACTTGTAGAGAGGGACCCGTGCTTAGCATCTACCCTCAGACTGCCCTCCATGATAATCCTGCTGGAGCTGATTACGGGAACTCTGTGGGAAGGAGGATACACACTGCAGAAGATACAATCAGCTTCTCAAACTTAGGGTGTCTGTGAGATGTGCCTTTCCCTGACGTGGAAAAGATGATGTTGCTTTTTCCTTTGGGCATGGGAGGGTGGAATTTTAGGTCTTAAGTTTTGCGACTCTCGTACAAGCTGCAGTTCAGCAGGAATCAACTTGATCTCCAGTCTCTAAGAACGTAGATTAAATTATCAGTGAATAATTATGATTATAAATAGGAGAGGGTATACAGTATCTTCTTCTCCCATCTTGCACCAAAGTATCCAGCCTGGCTCAATGCCATAACATCTCTAAGCTTGGGAAGGGGCACAGGGAAATGGGGACAACACAGAGGATCAGCATTTAAGAATTTCTTCTGTTGCCTGTACTGTGTGGGAATGAGACCACGAAGCTCTGGCACCAGGCTGTTCCTGTCATAGAGGCATTTCTAAATGGTGATGATATTTAGTTGCCTGAATTTCTGGGCATAATGAAGCTGGTGCAGACATCCTGGAATCTGCTGGGTTTGGCTACATATGGACTGGTCCCCCTGAAGCTCAGTAACATTGGGAGTCCTGAGTGGAGGCGACCAGAGTCAAAAAGAAACTTGCAGAGTCCTCCTGCTCTGCTGCCGTTGCAGTTCAGCAGTTGTGGGGAGATGGGTGGAGGGGAGGTTGTTCTGGTAGTTACATATTTAAGGCAGGTGGCCGTTTTAAAATGTACGTTTCAATTTTGATTGCAGTTTTTTAATTGCATTTAACAGCGTCCCTGCTGGTTCTCCATTCTGCATCCGTGCAGCCACGTTCTATTGATGGCCTGTTGTGATTTCAATGGAACATCATGGGATGTACCTGGCACGTCGGGCAGCACTGGATGGAGGTGCCTTTAGCCCAATGTACCTGGCATGGTAAGCGGCAACCAAGTGGTTAATCTGCATTCTACTGCTCGTAGTCTCAGCTTGTGTAGCAAGGTGTTCCTGCTTTGCTGCAGCCTTGCACTGACTGGAAATCACTTTGCTCTCCTAATGTTAGTGCCTTCATGCACGCAGGGCCCCTACCCTTTCCACTCATGGAGACCCCCCTTCCCTGGGAAGTTTGCCATGCAGTAGAGAAGGGCTTAGCCACGTCAGGCTCTCCTTGTTATTCTAGAACATGAGAGAAGGGACTGGGAAATCGTCTGACTCTTCTTCTTCTCTCCTTTTTGGGCCAGGAGCTGGTAGCAGTTGAGCAGGTATTGCCCACGTACCAAATGCTGCCACACAGAGGTACCAAACAGGTGCTTGTGTCCACGAGCAAAGCTGGAGCTGCGGGAGCTGCCTCAGGGAGCCGGGAGGGCAGTTCTGCCTGGCACTAATTGGAATGTAATGAACTAAAGCAGGGCCACTTTAAGTTTGGTGATGTGGCATCCTCTGCAAAATTACCCTCCATTTTCCTTCTCCTTTCCATGTTCACACCTGCAAAATCAGCTGCACATCCTGCTCTGTCCTGCATGTTGCTTTCTCTCCCCTCCCCGGCTCTGCAGCCGTGTCCCCGGGTCACTTGACATGTTGGTCTAAGCTATTTTGAAGTTCAAAATATTTGTGTGAGAAAAACAAGGGTGCTGCATCCTGTTTTCTGCTTAAGCCCAGTTCACAGAGCTTTTGCTGCTCCACTGCCAATGATGAAAATGCATGTTCTTGCTTCTGCTTCTGAATTCTGTTGTCTGTCTGCTCGCAGGGGCTGGGGATAGGGACACATTTGGGCTAACACAGTTCCAAGCATTACTCCCTGTGCTTCTGCCCTTCTGGAACGTGAATACCTTTAAAAGTCATGGGCTAATGACCTGCCAACTGCAGCTCCAGGGGGGCAGGTTAGTGGCCAAACCACCCACTTCACTGATACCTCGGGACAGTCCTGGAAATAGGTTCTGTTGGGATGTGGGGAGAGGAAGATCAGATGGGCCAGTGAGGAACAGGAAAGTCTCTTTCCAGTGGGGTCGTCAAGTGCTCAAAAGAAGTTGGTTTGTCCGGAACTGAAGGGTGCAGAAGTCACTGGTTTCAGTTTCACCCAGTTCCAGGAGCAGCCGGACACAGCATTTTTAATGTCAGAAATTGGTGGGAGAGAGCAATGTAGGAAACAGTGGATTTAATTCTGTCTTGTTCTTCCCCATGCTCACCACTGCAGTGTCTGCTCAGTGCAGCACAACTGCTTGGGAAGGTGGAGAACTAAGGAAGCAGGCCACTACCTTTTCCTAGGTCTGTTATAACATGCACAGTAGGCTGACGCTTTAACAGCATCTAATTTGCTATATCACATCTAATCTGTTTGTTGGTTTTTATCTGCAGTACTGTTAGTTCACTGCTCAGGTGCTCGGTGTCTAGCCTTCTCATCCATCCACAAATCCTCTACGTGAAATGAGTGGTTCCTTAGATCTGTTTTTGATTGATTCTTTGCTTCACTGGTGTTGCTGCTTAAAAGGTAAACAATATTCATGTGCTGCAATCTATAACTCAGAGATGAAATCAAATAGCATCTCCTGGCAGATGTTGCTAAGATAACACATTTACCATTCATTCAGCAATTACTTTTAGGAGGAGATTTAGTGATATTAAAGAGAATCAAATCTGTAGTGAATATGTAGATTTTATACTGTTTAAAGGGGCGAAGCGATTTCTCTTCTCCTCTACTTTAGCAAATTAATTTTCTGTGATGTCCAGAATCTTTGTGAAAATTGAGAGAAATTTAAATTTTCCCCGCTGTGTAGTGAGAGCAGCACGGCTCCTGGAGCAGCCTGTGTGTTCTGCACAACCTTCCTGCCCTCAGGGTGCCAGAGTGCCCCAGGCTGGGCACAGCAGCCCGCAGGTACCCAGCTCCTGGGGCAGCATTGCTTAGGAAGACGCTGCCGGTGCTCAGCTTGCCAAGCTTTGTTTGCTGTGTGGCATCTGCTTGCAGCGTCACTGCATTCTGTGGTTTGTGCCCTGTATCTCTCATGTCTTTGCATGTGCTGTGTCTCAGTGTCATGGGTATGGTGGAGGTAGTGGAGAGCCTCAGTCTTGCTTCATTCCCTCCTTGCACGGCAGTATTTGAGCAGGTTCACTGCTCTGAAAACTGTGTCTTGAATGCCAAGGAACCAACCTGAATGTGGGAAAAGACCATCACTGATGCTCTTTGTCCAGAGCCTTCTGTGATCATGTTTTAAATGCAAGGAGTGAAATTCTGCACACCACATTCAGTGATTAAAAACTGGGGCCCCAGTGAGATCATCTATCTATTCTTGAGGTCTGGGGTTTGGTTTATTTACTAGAAATGCATCTAAGCCTTTTGTGAGCCAGGGCTCCTCTTAGCTGGGAGTATGTCTTATCTGTCTTTTTGCAGGAAACAGGAAAGGAAGGGTTATTAAAAATGATACTGAGATACAAGAAACATAAACCCACTGTGATTTTTCAGCGCTTTGGGGGTTGTGGTGATGTTATTCAAAGGTAAGGGTTTCTTAAGAGACAGTCTCTGCAAACTCATGGATAGTAAGGCCTTTGTAAGGGCTGCACCTGCCATTTGTTTGGGCAGATCTGCCAACTTTTATATGGGATTTAAACTCGGAGTTGTCCTTGGTCCCATGCTTTCAGCTAGAAGTGAGATCCTGGGAACGCCATAAGTTAAGGAATAATGCCTGCTTGTCTTTTGCTAACACCTTTTCCAACACACCTCTCTTCCTCCACCTCTGAAATGCATCAGTGCTAAGGAAGGTTTGTGAGTGGTCAGCTCTGGAAAATATCTGGAATGATTTGTTTTTGTTCAGGACTGCACAAGATGCACAAGGCAGGTTGCTGTCAAGCTTTTGTCAGCAAAGGGATGTGAGTCAAAGGAGTGTTCCCTGAGCCATATTGCTGTCCTGGTGGGCAATTCTGACAGAAGTTTAAACATGGTGCTCTAAGCTTGGCTGAAGGCTTTGCTGCCTTGTTTCATTACATTCATTTTGTTGGGGTTGCTAAACCCATGTTAGCCTTCAGCTAACCAATTCAAATTTGGTAAGCAGTGTTACAGTGCTTACACCTGACCACTGCTTTTAAAATCTACTAAAGGTAATAAGCTATCTCTTACCTATGTCCTACTGAACATGAATAGTTCTGTAAGATTTGGCATGTGAGATAAATAGAGGTAATTTAAACAAGTTGTACTATGCTAATTTTTATGCTGCAGAACATACTGAAGCTTAATAATAACATTATCTTCCTCATGAAGGTCAGTAAAAAGCAGAATTACAGTTCTACCTGATTCCAGGGCTTTCCCTGCAGGCTCATTACCTGGTTTCAATATCATTTAAGACAGAAAGAAAGAACAAGAAAAAAAAGAAGTACAACTCTAAAAATATTTTGCATTAGTAGCTGCAGTGGGCCTTGACTCTTTGCAAAGGCTTAGACAACTCATATACAGAGATTTCTAGGCCTCTGCTTCAAGTGCCACATGAATGGGAAATAAGATCACTTTTACTTGAGTAACATACTCCTTTTTTAAATTTTATATTTTATTAGCTTGTTTAGGCAAAAAATATTGGCTGTGCTGTTTCTCTTCCTTTCCCATCCCTTCCTTTCCCATATTTGTCCTTTATGGAACACTTAAAAATCATATCCAGGGATTTTGTGTGTTACATGCATGAAAAAGCCCCGTTATGTTTGTAGTGAAAGAGTGTAGCACCAGGCTGTCTCTGCCTATCCTGAGCAGGATGCATTTATACAGAGGGAATGCTGTGTTTTGTTGCAAGCCTGTCCTTCCCTATCCATGTATCTCAGTGACCCAGGAGTAAGGGCTTTTACTGGCCTGGTTAGATAAAAGTGGGTATTTGGTGCCTCTCTTGTTGCTTCTTCCTCTTAATCAGCAATTCTGGAAGCAAGCCACCAGACCCAGCCACGCTGCCTGCGTGCTGCAGCTCTGATGTAACTAATTACATCAAAACTTGTTTTTGAAGTGCTCAGCAGTGCTCAGTGTTGGTAATCCCTGTCCTGTCACGTTTTTGTGATGCTGCAGGGTGACTTTCTAGGACAGAAACACTATAGATGGAGACAAGCAGCACGGCAAGCCGGGATTTCCTCCTTTTGGCTGCCACCCTTGCTAAAGCCAGCGACCTCTGGGAACAGCACTTGTGGCACAAAGGCACAGTGGGGAATCCACCAAGGTCGTCTTGGGTTCCCATCCGTTGCTGAAACAATATAGAGCAGGAAAGCAGAGCAGCCTTTTTAGCCGTGGGTCAGGGGGACGAGCCAGAGGGATCTGTGTGGATGCTGAATTAGGTGCAGCTGCACTCAAGAGCCACAAAATTCTACCAAAAGCATAAGCAAGTACCAGACTGACCAGCAAACCAAGGGAAGAGCTGTGTCCTGAGGAAGAAGTGAGGCACCTGCTTGGCAGATCTGTTGGTAAAAATATCAGGGTAGTCAGGCAACAACACTGGAGGGAAAATTGCATTTGTTTACTTTTTGATAGCTTTTTTCATAAGGCAAAATCTTTTTGTTGCGCAGAAAAGGATGATGTAAATTTACCACCTTTCTGATAATGAAATCTTTATTTTTATCATCAGTTAGTAAGAATCAGGTTTGAGGGAAGTAGTTTTTAACACTGACAGCATCACTCTTTATTTCTTGTGTATATATGCTTGGCACAAGGGAAGATAATGCAGTCTGATGCTTCATCATTTGAACTCTGATTGGACAGAATGTGTTAATGGGTCTCACAGACAATAAAAACATTAACTGATGATGATTTTATGAGAAAATTTAAGCTCTTCATTTCTCTGTACTTATGACCTCCTCCTTCAGTAGGAGAAATGCTTCAAATAATATGATGAATTGGGAAGGGAAGTGGAAGGCTAAATGCGGCTATTGTATGTTTGGTATTTAATTCCTACATTTGAACCTCAGAAACAATTTTGAACCAACTTTAACAGATAAATGTCCATTACAAGAAGCAGTTGGCACTTGCAAACAAAAAAAAAATCAAGAAAAAAAAAATCTTAAATTGGTCTTGGATCCCTGAATGCAGACCCAGATTTAAATTCTGGCATTTAGGTATTGTGATATCTCCCAAATGTACAATTGCAGTTGGTTCTGATACGCCTCAAGCAAGGTGTTTCCTACAATCCATACTACTGGGAAAACCAATATAAACATCTAACCTAAAATGCAACATGACTACTGTTTGTGGAATACATACATGAAGGCAACCACTATTTTCCTCTCTTTCCAGTATTTCAGGGTAGAAAGACTGTGAGATATGATGTTTTCAGTTTTAAAAAATTCCTTCAAAACTAAAGAAAGAACAAAATCAGCTTAAGAAAACTGTGTCAGATTTGTGAAGACATTTGGTGGCACTTAGCTAGCTCAGCATCCTGAATTTCAGCCAGTTGAGGGTTGATTCTAGCCCTTCATGTCAATGGATTGGGATATGGACATTGCCAGGGGGGTGGTTTTTAAAGCAGCTTTTCATACTCTTAAGGAGACTTCCCATTCACACCTCAGTGTGATTAATTCCATCTTCAATGGATTTAGTTGCTACATGTCATTTTTCTCAATCCCAGAGCAGCTGGGTGTTATAAGTTTTCAACATGTAAGAGCCAAGAAACAAACTACATGTTAAAGCAGAGAAGCTGCAGCTTATGCTAATTATTTTACATGCTCAGATATGCAAATGACAGTGAAGTAGATGTTTCTTTTCTCTTCCTCTTTTTCTTGCTCCTCATCCTCCCTTCAAAATTGTCAGGAGAGGGATCAGCTTTCCCCCATTCCTAACCATTGCTTTCATGCTGGTGCCTTTTGAATAGTAGTTCCAGCCAGCAACTGCTGCTTTTGGAAACAGATAATTACAAATCTGATTTTTGAAAGACTTGAATCAAATCTTAGCACGAGAGATACTTCTGTCTGTATTCCAAGCAGGATCACAGCTTGCAGGGCTCACTGTACTCAGATCTCCTTAGTCAGAGTCAAGAGTCAAGCCTAACACAGACTGCACCATGTTAAACCAGTCTAGTAAATGTAACCTGTTTGAGTGGAAAGAGCAGGTTCACACCTCTCATCCTCCTGTTTTGCAGGTGGTAAGGTGAAGGTGAGAGGAAGAGAAGGTGGAGATGGAACTGCCAAATCATGCCAAACAACTGCTACTGCAGCTGAACCAGCAACGAGCCAAAGGTTTCCTCTGTGATGTGATCATTGTGGTAGAAAATGCCCTGTTTCGTGCCCATAAGAACATCCTGGCAGCCAGCAGCATGTATTTCAAATCCCTTGTCCTGCATGACAACCTGATAAACTTAGACACGGACATGGTGAACCCCACCGTGTTCCGGCAGATCTTGGACTTTATTTATACTGGTAAGCTCTTAACGACTGACCAGCCAGGTGAACAGAACTTTAACGCTCTCCTCACCGCAGCAAGCTACCTCCAACTGCACGACCTGGCAGCTCTCTGCAGAAAGAAGCTGAAGCGGAACGGCAAGTCCTTTGCTGGCAAGGCCGGTGGCCTTGGTGTCGGGAGATCTGCCAGGAGTCAAAGACTTTCCACTGCTTCAGTCATCCAAGCTCGCTATTCAGGGTCAAACGAGGGGTTGAAGGGCTCGCACTCAAAGGAGCTGTCAAAGGGAAAGCTCTCTGACGACGAGGTCTTCATCAGCAGCTCCAACCAAGAGAACTGTCACTCCTTAAGCAGGGGAGCCAGCAAGAACGGCGGTGGGGGCGGCAGCGCGAACGGGAGCACCGGTGACCAGGAGCTCGGCCTCGACCTGTCCAAGAAAAGCCCATCGCTCCCTGTGGCAGCCTCCCACGATGACACGCAGCACAGCGAAAGCCAGCACGGCTCTCCCCAATCTGCCTCAGCCCCTGCAGCCAACAGTGCCTCATCGTTCGACGAGTCGGGGGTCGGAGCCCCCCACAGCATGGCGGACAGCAGCGACCCCATGGAGATGGATCTGAGCGAGGAGTGCCACCACGCCCTGACCGAGGGCAGCCAGCGCAAGGGCCTCCGGCACTCGTCCCGCAAGAAGGAGTGGATCAAGAAAGACAACGCCTTTGACCGGAAGGAGGGGAGCAAAGACAGGGACGAGGGCGAAGGGCTGCCCAACGGTATCCTGCTGGGGCCCTTGTCCAAGTCTGTGGAGAGGAGTCTGGCCGGGGCCTACGGTGCAGACCTGCCCTACCCCTGTAAGGAGGAGGTGGAAAATGGTAAGGAGAACAGTGACGACAGCGGCCAGAGCGAGAGCGAGAGCGGCGGCCATACCAGTGCCAACTACGTCTACCGGCAGGAGGGGTTCGAGCCAGTGGCCTACGGTGACAACCTGTACGTCTGTATCCCCTGCGGCAAAGGCTTCCCGAGCTCGGAGCAGCTCAACGCCCACGTGGAAACGCACACCGAGGAAGACCTTTACATCAAGGAGGAAGGCACGTACGGCAGCAAGGATGAAGCCGAGGATTTGTCCAACCCCAATCAATCCTACGCTGCGGAGTCCCGGCCCTTCAAGTGCTCAGTGTGTGAGAAGAGCTACAAGGATCCGGCCACGCTGCGGCAGCACGAGAAGACTCACTGGCTGACGCGGCCCTTCCCTTGCAACATCTGCGGCAAGATGTTCACGCAGCGGGGCACCATGACACGGCACATGCGCAGCCACTTGGGGCTCAAGCCCTTTGCCTGCGAGGAATGTGGGATGCGCTTTACCCGGCAGTACCGACTAACAGAGCATATGCGTGTCCACTCAGGAGAAAAACCTTACGAATGTCAACTGTGTGGTGGGAAATTCACCCAGCAGCGCAATCTGATCAGCCACCTGCGAATGCATACCTCTCCCACATAAGCCAAAGACTCCAGAATGAGCTTCGAGCCCATCCGCAGTGATTTACCTTTCTGTAGACTTGCTGCTTAAAAGAAAAAAAAAAGAAAAAAAGAAAAAAAAAAACCAGACAAAAAAGGGGGCAGCTCCCCATACTCTGTTCAGTCATGGGAGGCCTAAACAAATGTAGCTTTAACATTTAAAAAAAAAAAAAGTTCCTTTTTTTCCTTTTTTTAAAAAAAGAAAGGTCCACAGCCAAGCTGATGCAATTAGTTCAAGTCTCCCTCCAAATCCTGATGATCTGGCAAGAAATGCCACTTCTTTTTGCACACTTCGACTTCATTGCCATGATAATTATCTGGAGCAGGTAGGGGGACCTTGGGGAACTTTTGGCCTCCGCTGGCTCCCCCCTCCCTGCCTCTTTCCTTTGTGTTACTGTCACCTCACCTCCTATCTTAAAACCAAACTCGGTAGGGGTATTTCTTGCCATTAAAAAGAAAATAAAGTACACCTTTTCAGTGGCCTAAGTAGCTGTGAAATAACATAGCATTGCATTCAGCAGTGCAGAAGCTGTGTCTGTGGACCATCTCACAGGGTTGGCAGCCCCTTCAGAGGCTGTGGGAAAGCCGTAGCAGAGACAGAGCCCACCCCTCATGCCCTGGGCTGGGCTGGTGGGGAGAGAAGCTCCCCAGGCTGCACCAGCCCAAGTATTTAACTTAAATGGTGAAGCCTCCTTCACCATCCCTCCCTCTTTTGCTTTTGATCTTTATCCTTGGCACATGTAACCACGTGCCACCTTCTCCACAAAACACACAAACCTCTTTTGCCTTACCCATGACTGAACAGGGACTGTATGCCCTGGGAATTTCTTTCAGTGAGCAGGGGGTCGTCTTTACTTTTCTAGTAGTTTCGTATGAATATTCTTTGCTTAGAGGTACTTGTTTTATTAAAGGAAAAACCATTGTAACGTTTATGTGAATGTTTGAACTGGAAGGTCTGAGGTTAATTCTAGGGTGGGTGGGTGGGGAGGGGGTTTGATGTAGGCTGGACTTGCTACAAGTTCCATAGGTACTTTTTTATTATTTTTTATTTTATTTTTTGTGTGTGTGTATGTTTTTAGCTTTCCTCCCTCACTAAAGAGCGAGTCTGTGTGGACAGACTTGTTACCTTTGCTACCTCTTGAATTCATGAGAACAATAAGATGGTTAGTGAAAGATTAGGCATTTTTTTTCTTTTATTGTAAGTAATTAAATGTATAAAAGTAGAAGCTAAATTAAAGTTAAGGGATTTTTACCACCCCGTCCTTCCATCAAAAGTCAACTAGAGAAATGTTAAAGCAAAGCTTGGCCAAAGACAAAGCAAAATATACATTGAGCCAGAGGCTGTGCTGGCTGCTCGGACTGGCTCAACTCGCAGTCTCTTGGCTGTCTGTAGTCACTTTTAGATAAAAGCAGAAAACTTCTCTGAGCTTTTTGGGCCCTTTCCAGCTTTGTTTATTGAATCTGGATATTATGGGGAGGGGAAAATGTCCCCCTCATCTTCCACTCCCCCAGCACATCTGGGTCAGTCTGTAAACACCTGGCAGGACAGAGGGTGAGGGCATAGCAGCCTATAATTTACTAGAATCCAGAGTGCAATAAGGTGGGGGAGAGGAGGAAAAAGCAAACCAAAGTGTTTCATATCCTCCCTTTTAGACAATTTAACACACGCACACAAAAAAAAAAAAAAAAAGGAAAAAAATGAAAAGAAAAAGAAACAAAATGTTCTTGCAACATCTGCATAAGACATCACAGCCAACAGCTGCTATTGGTTTAGGAGAGAAGACAGAGAACGTTGCCCACCAATTCTTGGCCCCCTTGACTTTGTTGGCGTGACCTTGTGGAAAGCTATGGCTTATTTCAAGCCTCCCGTGACTGTGGTGGTAAAAATTCACAGCCAGTAGAATCATCCCTTCTGAAATGACTAAGGTTTACACTTGCGTTTTGTTTTTTTTTTTTCATTTGTTGGTTTTTGTTTTTGTTTTTCCACTCAAACCAGTATAGTCTCTATGCGTAAGGTTTACCAAACCTCACGTTTTGTCTTTTTTAAAAAGAAAAAAACAAACAATTTTTTAAAGTTTCGACCAAAAAAGAAAAAAAAAAAAAAAGAAAAAAAGTGAGCATGTTTGACTAAAACAAAGAAATATAAGCTTCATTTTCTAGTGGGGTTTTTTGGGTTTTTGGGTGTGTGTTTTTTGTTTTTTTGTGGGGTTTTTTTTTTTTTTTTGTTTAGGTAGACTAGTCCACGAGAAGTTTTTGGGTCAGTTGAATGAACATAGGAAACTGGAATCCAGGCTCCAAGCAATAGACAACCCGAAGGCACTGAGCCTTGGCCAGGTGTCACGTTACAGGGAACACTCACCCCTCTCCACCCGCTCCAGCTTCTCCCAGTGCCATTGTCCGCCTGCTCCGGGGCGCCTGCAGGCCCTGGAGTGTGAGGGGAGCATGGACTTTTGTTTTTTTCTAATTGTGCTGAGATGCACTGTTTTCTTTGGGGGGGGGGTTAGGTGAGGTTTTAGTGTCTTTAGCACTTCCACATTTTGAATATATGTTGAATTGTTTTCTCCTCGATTCCTTGCCAACCCCCCTCAAGAATGTCCCCGAAATAGTCTTTGGGGAGGACAGGGAAGGCCTTGCCATCTACCTTTTTCTCAAAGCAAGTCTCAGCAGAGCCCAGGCACAGCTGTGCAAGATGAGTTCCTCGGCACTTCCACCCTGCCTTTGCTGCCCCTGCAGCCCCAAGGCCGAGCTCCCCCGGGCGCCGCCTGCCCAAGGACCCGGCAGGGCCGGAGTTCCCAAACAGTGTTGGGCTCCCTCAGAGAGAAGGGCACTGCCAGGGATGAGCCCTGTCCCCAGCTGTGGGGTTTGGATGCGGGTTTCCCATTCCCTTGTGGCCCTGCAGTGGCCCCAGTGCAGGCAGGTGCCTGGCAGGAGCCACCCTTGGGACAACAGGATGGAGCCGAGCCCGGGAGCAGCCCAAGGCTCCTCAGCAGACAAAGCCCCTGCTCCCCCTCTCTTAATTCCATTTTTACAAGATGTGTGTGGGTGATGTAGCTTCTCCCCCCCACCCAGGCCCCTTCTTCATTTGTTTCTTAGGCCTTGAGAATCACGTTGAAGTTTCAGGACCCAATGCTATTTTTTAAAAACATTTTTTCGGAGAGTCTTTTTTTTTTTTTTTTTTTTAAGCTTTATCCCCTCCCCAGCACTTAAACAATATGACATAAAGTCTGTGTACAGCAAGAGTATTGTACAAAAGGAAATTTTGTTCTTTTTTCAAATAGCTGTGTAAAGTTGTGTTCCATAGATTTGAGTATAAACAACATTTTCCAAATTGTGACAGTAATAATGAATAACTAATAATACTCAAAACTTCAGGGACTGTTTCAGGCCTGCTCGGGGCCTAAACACTCAACTGCATTTGTACGACATAGTATTGTATCAGACATTTTTCTGTATTTTAATGAGAAAGCAAAACACTAGTTTCATATTTAAGATTTTAAGAGTTTTAGGGTGGGGGGGAGGGAGTTGCATTTTTGTGTTTTTTTTTTTATTTTATTTTAATTTTTTTTTTAAATACACAAAGAGCCTCAAGAGGAATAAAACAATTTAAAAACAAACAAAAAAAAAAAAAAAAGAAAAAAAAAAGAGGCCAGGCAGCTTAAGTATATGCTTTAGTCACTTAGTTCCAGAATGTTTTCGGAATAACAGGAAAAAAAAAGATAAAATAGCAAAAGTTGTATAAAAGAATAAAGAAGCTCATACCCAAATTCACAAAACTATTTTTTAAACCAAAGCACATTTGAATGAGTATGGAACCTCACTTGGCTCAGAAAAGTACTAATATATTTATCTCATTGTTTACATAAACTTTTACAGTTTCAGACCTCAACAGATCTAGGGGCCAGTCAAAATTAATCTTTGCTTTTTCCATTGGTTTGTCTCTGAAGGCTACACAGTGTCCCCCAGCTTGGGAGGGGAGATCTGTGTCCCAGCCTGCATTCCAGCACTGCTCGGGGAGGGTGGGGAACAGGGTGGGCAATTACAAATATGGCACGGAGAACTTTTTTTTTATGAGAGATGTTGCTGGGAGTGAGACCCAGGCACTGTTGTAGAGGCATTCCAGCCTCCGTCTTCCTCAGAGGAGTCTGAGGGCACCGAGAGGGTAAAGAGAGATGCAAGAAGCTCTAGAGACAGAAAAGGATGTTGTTAGAGGATGGTGGGAGCTGCTGTACCCAGCACATCTCCTTCACTTTAGCCATGTGGAGCTGGGCTGTTTTCCAGTCCTTTACTGCAAAACTTCCAAAAACAAATTCTTGGCAAAAAACCCCAAAGGCCCAGCTCTGTGCGTTTGGGGGAGTTCGCAGGAGCCACAAAGATCACAGAAGACACCAAAGAGCTCTTGACACGCAGCTTCTGTGAGGCTTTGGGGCTGCTGCCGTGGGGAGCACGCACAGCCCTGCCGCCCGTGCCCGGCCCGGCTCGGGGAGCTTTCAGGGCCGGTGCGAGGGCAGAGCGCGGGCACCGAGCGGCTCCTCCTGCCAGGGCTGTGCTGCTCTGACCCCCAGAGCCACCTTAACTAACCAGCTGGACCCATTCACTCCAGACCCTACAGTTATGTGCAAAGAGCCCAAGCAAAACTCCTACGGCCACCAAGGTGGAAGTCTAAGCCTGGTCTGCATGGTAGGACAGTGTAAAGGTGACCAATGAAGGTGGTTTGCTAAAATACTGCTGAAGCCAAAAAAGAAAAGGTTTAAGAAAGCTCCCCATGATTAGTCTTGACCCTTTGTAGCTTTTACCTTCTACACCAAAGCCACCTCAAACATTTGAGGGGGGGCTGATGGAAAATGAAATATTAATTTTGCCTGGTCTTAATATCTAACAAAGATGGTGCAAACACTATTTGACAGTGTTGTTTTTGTATCAATATGTATGTGCAGTAATGAATGTATTTATTTCTCAGATTCTGTATGCACAGTTTTGCAATGTAATTCAGAAAGTTGCAAACACAAAGATGTGTCCGCAGGGTCTTCTCTACAGGATTTCAAAAAAATGAAAAAAAAATATATTAAAAAAAAAAAAAAAGAATCTCAGAGACTCTCAGCATAGCCATAAACCATAACCTGTGAAGACAATACAAAGACTGGACTTTTGTAGCTTTGCATAGAAGAGGAATTTATGTTTTTGCTGTATTTAAATGTTTCAATTTACAGTGTCACTCTTTTACGATTCCTGTTTTGGTTTTTGTTTTCCTCTCTCTCGTGTGTGTGGAAAGCATTGTTTTCAAGCAGTGCAGGTTCAAAGTCTGGGTTAGCAGTATTTTACCGTGTCGCTTCAGTTCTGAAAAGCAGGAGTTTGGGTCTTGACCAGAGAAACATCCAGTGCACTTAGTGAAACAAAATGAAATCTGAGGTGACTGCTGGCAAAATCCAGAGAAGGTGAAAGTCATTAGAGGAACAGTTGTGTGCTTCTGAGTGCAGCCTGTGACTGAGACAAGTCTGTGTCCTGCCTGAAGAACAGGATGTAGCTCCTGAGTGAAGCCCCCCCCCACTTGCTGTTCTCTGTGGTAGCAATAAGGGATCTCAGAGGTGGGAGTCGAGGCCCAGGATGGGCAGAGGAAGCTCTGTGCCAAACCCAACAGCCTCTGTGCCATCCTGTGATGGGCCTTGCTGAGGATCCTGAAGCACCAGGTCCCCCACAGCCCCACAGGGGGAAAGCTGTCCTTTGCAAAGCCTCCTGTTCCAGTATTGGTGGAGTGAGCACCTCCTACAGCCTTAAAAATTAGCAAGAAGAAATATTGCTGGATGTTTGCTGATTTCTGGATATTTGCCAAATTCAGAAACCTTTCCATTCAGCAGTGCTGGAATTGAGGGAAAAGCAAGTGAAAAATAGAGAGACAGAACCTCCCTATATTTTAAGTGGGTTTGAGAGGCTCCAGGTAGCAAACTGAGCTGTCCCCAGACAGCAGAAATGCTCATCACTGAGATGGCACGTTTGAAGAAACATTTGTTTAAGCAAGAATTTAAAATCTAAATGAACTCCGAGCTATAATTCTGCAATAGTTAAATAGACTTCTGGCATTTTTTCCTTAGTTTTTGTTTAAATAATTATTTGCTCAACATCAGTAAAGTCTCTCCATTTACTGTAAAATCCTTCTTTCTATAAGCTTACCCTTGCACTCCAGAACTGGCCATATTCTTGAAAAAGAATATTTGGGTGTTGCTTTCAATAGCTGAAAGTGGCTTGTTGCAATATTTTAAGTCCCATGGTACTTCATGGTCCTGACTTTAGTGCAGGAGACAAGCAGGCAAAAGGAGTAGCTGTTTCTCAGCCCCTTTCCACTCCTCGTATTTTGCATTTTTTCAGAGTAGGGTAAGAAATTTCACCTTTGATGATTTCCCATTAGACTCACTAAATTTGCTGCTTTCCTTGTAAAAGTAAAATATTTGGGACTCTTGGGAGGCAATTCCAGCTCTGCTGTAAGGCTCCTATAGCTGGTCCTCCAAGTCAGCATGGCTTCTTCATTTCAGCCCTAGTTTATCTGCCACAACAAAATTGCTATTTCTTCTAATTTCCTTTTTCTAACTAACAACTCGAAGATCCTGAAACAGAAGTTTAGAGATAGAAATGCATTTTTCTTCAGTTGTCTCCTATTGCCATCTTCTTCTTCCCTGCCTTCCCTAATTTTCCTAAGCATTTTGAAGGCCAGCACTGAGCACAGGGATCAGTGTTTTTTGGACAGTCCCTGTGGCTTGCAGTGGGGCAAGAACACCTCATGAGACATTTGTTGGCATTTGGGGGACCCACTTCACAGCACTGGCTTTCCCTGAGGAGTGGGATGTGTTTTAAACTTTCTCTGTCACAAGCTGCCCACCGAAGCACCTGGTCCAGCTGTTCCTCTAACCTTCCACAGGACTTTTGACTGGCTGGGGATAACTTTTCTGTGAGGAGAGGATCTTGTTCTGGCTGGCTGGATATTCTTCCCTGTTTTATTTTAATATTTTAAATACAACTGAAAAAGGGATGTTGCATCTCCTTTTTTTTTTTTTTTTGTTTTTAATTTTAAGCCTTAACTATCAGTCAGTCTGGGAGCCCTGGATGTTTCCTGGGGAGGGGGAGAGGAGGGGAGGGCAAGGGAAAGGCCGACATTCCTGCTGCAATGTTCTGTTCATTTCCTTCAAGAGCTTGAATTCAGGTCAGAGCCACACATAGTTGTGGCTTCAACTCAAGTGTCATATAAAAAGATACAGAAATTATAATATGATCTCAGCATTCAGAAATTTGCAGTCTTAATGTACAGTGATGAGAAACTGTTATTTTATGATCTTTTCATTAAAAGCTTGATTGAAAAATTACATCTTTTGCTCTAGAGTTCACCTTGTTCCTATAGCCTGACTCTCTCCCTGTTTTTTCCTCCTTCATTCAGGGATCTGAACCAGCTACTTCCCAAAGCAAACCCTCCCACACATACACGGCCTGAAGAGGCACTCACAACCTCCCATTTTATCACACTTGCACTTGGCTCATAAGCCAAAATCTGATGCTCATCAGAATCTAGAGGAATCGTAATTTCACCTTTTTTTGTTGTGACCCTGAGCAAGCTGAAGCTGATTTTGGAAAGTTCCCCCTGCTTTCTCCTAACCAGAGTTTGAAAGCAGCATTTGTCAGAGACAGTAGATGGACCTGCCAATGCATAAATCCTCCCAGTCTGTTTGGGCTCTAAGTGTAACTCTGAGGAGCAGTGAAGCAGCTGAGGCAGAAAAGATTCCTAAAATATAGTTCTCCATCCACCTGTGGTGCAGGTAAAAAGGGGAAATGCTTCCAGGGAAGTAATGACAAAAGCACCCACTGCAGATATCAACCTCCCAGATGTTAAGATTCAGACACTTTTCCTTGGGCAGGTGAAGTGTGACCCTAGCAAAATTAATTCACATTTCCTTAGCCTGGGTTCTTGAGGGTGTTTCCTGGTTCCCAGACCAGCTTTTTGGATCTGAGGATCCTTCAGTAAAATAACTATTTAATTGAAACAAATGAAGCATCTTCACCATACTGCAAGAGCCAAGCCTAGTATTTTGCAGCACTTCCTTTGTCCCACTACTTATCACCTGGGTTTTGTCTCCCAGAGGCTGGTGAAATGCTGCAATACACAGCAGAGCAGCCCTGCTGTTGAATTCATATATTGCCTTTTTCTTCCTCCTTTTTTTTTTTCTTTAAACACAATGCTGACTATATTTTAAAGTGACTGACTGAAAGAGCTTCAAGTTTAGTCAGTTTTCTGACAGGTTGCAAAGTCAGCAGCACTGGCAAGAAAATCATTTTTATTTGTCCTTGGAGATGTGTTTTACCCGGCAAGGTTAAAGAGAAGGACAAAAATGAACAGAAAAACAGATGAAGAGCTACAGAAAACCAGAGGCTGTTTTCAACAGCTCAGATGTGGTAATGAGCCTGCACTCTTCTCCCAGCTACCAGTGACTTTCCTTTTCCTTTTTCTGCCCTTTTATTTCTAATTCCTTCTGGAAGTTTTTGCTTCCTGGCACCCATTTCTCTGTGGCCTAAGTGGTTTCCAGCATAGTTAATAGATTGCATGTTCTATTTTACTTTCTTTGCCGTGGTCAGGTCCTTTTCATCTCATAAGATCCTGTAACAACTACACAAAACTCTTCATATAATAACTCACAACTGAACTGCAGCTGCCTCTGCGGTGGAACACTGAAATATGTACAAGTGAAGTGCAGAGCACAGGATGTAAAGGACACCAGATATGTCTGGAATGCCTGGGAATTTGTACTTTCTTCCCTCTGCTTTCATTACCCTCATTTATTGGTAGGTCTTCTTTTCTCCCAAACCCACACTTGCTTTCTTTCTCTCCGCTACCCTTCTCCCTCTTGGAGAGCAGATATTGGGTCAAACCTTTGAATGATAGGTTTGGTTTTTGCTTTTCTGCAGGAAATATTTCATCAAAATTGGAACTTTTCCATGGGAACAATTTTTTTTTGTAATGAAATTTTGTTTCAGCCACTATTGAGGTCCCATTTGGACCCTGCTGAGTAGATACAGATGGAGAATATTTGTTTGTTTCATGAGAACTCTCATGAGTGATACCACTATAAGAAGTTAAAAGGGGAGGATGAAATTTTTATAAAGAACAATTTCAGATCAGTAAAAGCCAAAAGACCATCACCTCGCTTTGCAAATTATTTCTAAAATATGCCGTCATCCTGTTTTGTACTGATGATAAACTGAAGCACTGGAGGTTTTATCTGCAAGTAATGCTACATTTTCAACAGGTCTAATAATGCTGAAGCCATTACCAGCTATTAATTTTGTGCATCTATCTGGGTTTTGTTTGTCTGGATGTCTTACAGAGTTGTCCAGGTTTAAGCAAATTGATTTTGTGTGCACTTGTGCAAAGCCTGCTGTGTACCAAGTTTAGTGTGACCTGGCTTAAATCAGTAATAGCTAAAGCAGGTGCATTTGCCTCAGCAAAATGCATTGTTCTTTGTCTTGTTCTTTTCCTGTGCTGTGGGAGCAGCTCCTGCAGCCTCCTGTAAGCTGCACCTCGAGAATCAAACTGAAGGAGAGGTTGGCTGCTGTCAGCAGAGCCTTAAGTCCCTCACTCCTTCCACGTGGTGTGTGTATGGTGTTCAGCTCCCAACTCAGAACTATAAATACTCCCAAGTTTGCTATTTGGACCAAAATTGCTTCCCTCTACTCCTCGCCTGGGCACTGCTCTTGCCTAAATTCTGCAGTTTCCTCCCTGCTACAGGTCACCATAGCCACATCTTCCTTCTTTCCCTTTATGGGCTCTGTAGCAGTGATCAGTTTGGGGTTTGCTTTTTCCCTCTGTAGTTGTGCTGCCCTAGTGATGAACACTGTTGGAAGCTGCTGCAGAGCAAGGACTGGATCCATGTTTGAGCTCGGTAGGCTGAGCCAGTTGTAAGGAAGCACAATCCCCCTGCAGTTACAGCACATCCACAGCTCCAATACCACTGAGTGAAAAACATTCATCATACTGTCTTCTGCTGGTCCAGGTGCTGAGAAGAGAGGCCAATGTAGCTGGCATGTATCAGCCTAGGACATGATTGATGGTCCTGTCTACTTCCTTTGCTTTCTGCCTTCTCACCATTTTGCCCCTTACTTTAGTTTCTTGCTTAGTTACTGAGAGCACTGGGAGAGGAGATGTTGCAGGGCTCTCTCAGCAGGAGAGGGTAATTGTTTTGATAATTTGGCTCTGAAGAAAAGGCCTAATTCCCCCCCTCTGTTCTTGTCCATCCTCTCCTTCTTGTACACAATAATTAGATTTTAAAAAAAAACAGAGAATCCCACACCTCCTGCCTCTGGATCCAGACGCAGCTGGTTAGTTTACTTTTCATTAGGGATTTTGAATTTGATAAAAGAACTCATCCAGAAGCCTTGCTTGAAGCAAGCACCATTTAAGGCTAGTGAAATCAGGACACAGCCTTCCCTTGATTTTAGAAGATGGCAGTGGCAGAGCAGATTCCAGCCCTAAGATTTTTTGCTCAGCCTCCCTGCACAATTGCTGGGGATTCGGAGGCAGGAACCTGGCCAGACAACACAACCACATCCCCTGGCTGAGGCTGCACGGGGAGCACTTTATGAGCATCAGGCAGAACTGAGCTCCACACCTGGGCTGGTGCTGCTGCTCTGCAGCCCTGCAGAGCTCTGTGCCTTTGCAGTCGTGGGCCTGGCCCTTCAAACGCCATCTGGGACTGGCCAGACAGACCTGACTGCAGGACAGTGGAGGGGGCAGCATCACCAGATGTCACTTATCAGCCTCCCAAGCATCTGTAAAACTAAGCTCTGGGTTTCCAGCCTTGTCACCAGAGGCTCTCGCTACCCCCATCACTGGGCAGCAGCCTCCTGCCAACTGCAGCTGGTCCCCTTGCCACAATAGCATCCAAAGGCCAGCCAGGGAAGATTGCACAACTAGGCCTTGATCTGTATTTTCCACTGCTCAGCCAGCAAACCCCTCCTTTTTTCCAGCACAGCTGTTTTCCATCTCTGCTCAGGAAACATGCCCTGTTTTTGATTCCTGGGTCTTGCTTTATGAAGCAATCATGGGCAGGCTGTCTGGGTGGAACGGGTCACGGAGTGGCGGTGGGATAACTCTGGATTCTGAACGCCAACACAGAACAAAGGGGAGCTTTGCCAAGGCTCAGGTGAGCCTGGGGTCAGCACACAGACAGGCTACTGACGTAAGCACGAACCCAGGGCTTGCTTTCTCTGAGCTGTGGTGTTTGAAATCCCCCCTCCCTTTTCCTCTCCTGCCTGCTTGCCACAGCCTTTTCCTGGTGAAATCCACATTTCAGTAACACTGGCGGGTGGATGGCTGACGGTGTCACTTTTTTTGCCACATCTTACTCAAGCAAAACTCCTGGACCAAGGTGGCTGTCCCTTCATAAGCCACCAGCCTGTACAGCTCGGTTCATAAGCTGCCAGTCTGTCCTATTCAAGTAATTTTGGGTGAAGTATCAGCACACACAGCTGCTGTTGGTAATGTGTAGCCCTGCTGTTAAAGACACAGCCCACAGTGCAAGCAGAGGGTGGTGGGGTGGCAGACAGGGCTGGAAGCCCAGGATACAGTGCAGACCCGGATGTGGTCCACTCAGGAACACCAGCAGCCAGAAACACCCTGGCATTGCACTTCTTGGCTCTCTCCCCAAAACTCTGGAAATTAGCCAGCTCCCTGGGCACACTGACCCGGAAGTTAGCTAGCTTCCTCAAGGGTTAAGGCATTAATGTTAACACCAACTATATTAACTAAAAATAATATGTGTGCAAAAACGTCTGAGTTACAGCTGTTACAGGAGTCCTACCTTGGCTTTTCTGAGTCCTTCACCTGTGATGTGTGGTCCTTTCCAGCAAAGGCCTATGAAATGTCTTTCAGGCTGAAGTGGGTGGAAGGGGCATTTATGATGGAGAGACCTGGAGCATGCTCTGGAGCAGGCTTTGACACCACCAAAGGCAGAACAAATGGTGGAGGACACTCACCACTTTTTCTTTTATTTTTTTTTCCCCTCGAGGGGCTGAGCTAAAAACTAGCTGGGCATGGTCATCAAACTGCCTGGCTGTGCCTCTAGGTAGAGGAAACACACAGAAAAAAAAAAAGGGAAGCAGAGTTGCAGCTCTGTTTCTTTTACAAATTTACATCCATCAGTTCCTGGCCGCTCCAACTGATTTAAGAGTGTCCACACAAAGGACTTATTGCCATTTGAGGAAGTATTCAAAAATCACTTAATTGAATCATTGCTGTCATCACACGAGCCACAGCCTGCAGCAGCAGCAGTTCACATGTGGGCAGTAATAGGGAATCTTCCACTACAGCTACTTCTTTGCTTTTAGTGGGAGTCTTTGTTCCAGGGCTGGGGGTGCAGGTGGGAACTGGAGGAGGGGAAGGAAAGCCAGCAGGCTGGGGTGTCTCTGCAGTGCATTGCAGACCTACCCAAGGGGCGGATGGAGCCGGCTCTTCCAGTCTCAGGACTCACACAGACCATGCAATGGCAGTTTGGGATGTGTACAAACACTGGCAGCAGGGAGAGATGTCAGTCCTTGCTGTAAGCTCAGCCCCAGCCTGGCTTCAAGCCATTCCTCGCAGTGGTGAGGTGACAATATGCCAGGGCTTGTCACACTCACAGTGCCCTCCACCCCTCCTGACAGGGTCTGTGAGGTTCCTCCTGGGCTTTGCTTTATATGTGTACACACAACACAGTCTATGTTGTCCTGCCTCCTGCCCTTGAAAGCAAAGGTCAGAGGAATCTCCATTATTTTAAAGAGCATTTAGCTTAATCTTCTGAGCTCCTTACAAGATGGGTATCTTTCAAACCTCCTGACCACTGTGAATGTTTTCTACAGAGGCATATTAACTTCCCTTGGGTTGGCTGGAGTGCCTGCCTACTCTCATTACACTTTTGTCCTGCACAGTACTGTTCTACAAGCTATCATACTACAGAAGACCTCTGACTACATAGTCCAGACCCGTTCCTGGTCCACAGCAAAACTGTAATACAAGTAAACCAACAATTTTCAGATGGAAAGGTAGCCCAGTAGTGGCTCGTGCATGGTCTTGGGGGCACATCCTCCCAGCAGCATGGCCCTTTCACACCCTAGGAACCAGTGAAGCAACATTCTTGAGCAACAAAGGGAAGCATGACACAGTGGCACATAAAATGAACTTGTTAAACTTCTTCCACTGCCATATTATTTCTCCTGGGCTCTGATTAACCTTATCTCCAATGCCAGTACCTTGCCTTTACCTTCATCCCCATTCATTTTTACATTTTCTTTTGCACAAAGCACAGTTAAGGAAGCTCAGGGAAAAGAAAGACTTGCTTTGCTTTGATGCCAAAGGTAAATGTTTTTCTTTTTCCCCTCTTTCATTTTATTTTAATCTAAACAAGAGATGACATACCTTCTCAAAAGCAGCCTTCCTGGCGTGGCTCGTGTCCTGAAAACGTAGACAAGTGGAAGTTCCAGTGCTTGTGAGCAGCTGTAGATCAGTCTGTAGATGTTTTGGCTGCACTCGGGGAGGTGGGAGGTAGAAGGTGGGCTGGATTCCATGCTCAGTGGCTTCAGTCTTCCCTAGAAATGACAATACATGAAAGCATGAGCATCTTGAACAGCCTCCCTCAACATCTCAGTAGTTGACTCTACTGAGATATTCAGAAAGGTCAAAAAAGGACTCTACTGACATACTGATGACCAGGTCTCAAATCATGCAGTGTACCAGTAAAGGTAAGAAATCTCTTAATACTGCAAGAACAACAGTGCCAGAAGCACAAATCAAATCAAATAAACAGATCTAGTTCTGAAAGTTTTGGTAGTGGCTGGTTCTACCTGCCCTCACTAAGCCTGGAGAAAAAAACAGAATTAAAGTGCATTTCTTTTACATGAAGCAAAACATGGCACTGTCAGCTGCTGGAGAGCACTAAGTTCTTCAGCCAGGGAGGATCTGTGAACACATACAAAAATATCTGCGAGCAAACTATGAAGCCTGTGACAAAAGCCAGAGAGGTTTAAGCTGTGCTGCCCTTCACAGAAGGCCTCTTCTGAGCAGAACTAGGTAATATCCCAACTAAACTGTAACTGCCCGTGTCACTTGAAGCTGATGGAATTGAACCTGGGAGAGAAACCCTGCAGTGGGAGGGAGCCTTTGATCATTCATTTAGCCTATAGTTCCTTGGTACCTGCTACAGCCAAAGCACTCCACCAGGCAGCCAAGGGGATGGCTATTTTAGAAGTGTGCACAGCAATGAGGAGAGTCAGCAAAGCCATGTCAGGTTGCTCTAGACCCTCATCCAATTGAGGTCTGAAAATCTCCAAAGATGGAGCTTTCGTACAGTTCTTGGGCTACCAGTGCCAGTGCTTAACCCACTCCACTGTGAAATCCTTCTCTGTAGGTGGAGTTTGTCTAAAATGCCACCATTATACTTTGCCCCCTAACTTGATGTGTGGAGACTCCAGGCCATCAGGAAAACCTCATGTAGAACCACAAAGGGAGCCTGCAATGCAGTTATGCACTGGCACACAGGCTAGAAGGGCCCAGGGGTCTGGAGATGACAAAAGGCAGGTAACTGGCTGGACCTTGTCTTTGTTTCCCAAGGCCTGTGCCAAGTGTGCTGCCAATCACGTGTGCCACAAACATTAGGTAATGGTCTGGAAAAGCCTTCCCTCCAGAGGCATGATCTGTGTTCTGGTCTCTGCTGCTGTGCAGCCACTCAGCTCTTCTTCCTCTTCCTTAGCTTTGTGAACCTGGGACTGTAGAGGAGTCAGCCCAGGTAAGGGCTGCAAGGAGCAGCCATCCTCCTGCTCAGGTCTCCAGCGTGGTGTGCAGTGGCTCTGTGCAGTGCTGAAGGCAGAAGCAGGGCACAGATGCTGAGCAGCAGGTGTGGTACAGCACAGAGAGAGGGGGCCTGAGGGGAGTCACAATGCTGAAAGCAACAGTTGCCCCTCTTTATCTCCTGGGCAAGCTGAGCCTCAATGACTTTATGTGCTTTTATGCCTTTTAAGGTACAGGGAAATCCACATTTAGAAAGTGGCAATAGGAGGAATTCAGCTAATGCCACCCTATCTGCATCCACTCTGCTTAAAGAGTACAGGGGGCCTTGCTTTCCTCTGACAAATGGGTGAAGGGAGAGGCCAGGGACTGTATTCAGTTTATTCTCCTGCTTTGAAAGGCTTAGTTATAGTAGGGCTGAGAGCCAAATGCAACTCTGTCTTGAGCCGCTCCTTCTCCTCCCCCACTAAAGAATGATCTTTAAGCTCTGGACCCTCATCTCCACCCAAAATGACTGCCCTGATTTATTTTATGCTTTTTTGTTGTTTCCTTTTAAATCACTCCTAAGTTAAGCTTTTGTTTGCCAAGTTTTCAGCCCGGAGCAAATTTTTGCAGTCGAATTATAACCTCCTCTCCTTCCCCTTGAAAAAGAGGCGTTTTTCTGGATATGCTGCTGTCCCACCCATTACTCACCTTGCTGCTGGGAGGCAGGGGAGATGGCAATCTTTTTAAATATCAGCATCTCAAAGTTCAGTGTCACAGGCATGGGCACACAGCTGGTTAAACCATTTCCCTCATATCTTGGCTCAAAATCCTTGGCTGAGACATCTCATGGCAGTAGACGTGTCCAGGGAGCTGAGAGGGAGGGAAGAAAGGACACAGAGTGGTTAGGTTTCTCAGAAAGGGAATGGCTGTGGGCTGGAATATAAAGAAATGCCAGGACCAGACAGTCTGCTCTCTCAGCACGTTACAGGGCTCTGGCTCTTCGGGGCAGAGTGACGCTCACCCACACTCGGGAAGGCTCCTCTGAAGCACAGGCTGCGGAAAGCAGGACACTGCTGAGGCCAGTGCCTTCCTCTGAAGGGGCAAATGGGAGATGGGCTGGAAAGGTGCTCTGACCTGGAGCCTGACAGGGACTTGGAATCTTCTTTTCCTCAGGGATTTTGGTTTCCCAACTTAGAACCCAGAGAAAGCCTGAAAATCCCTGCTCAGCTGCCAGTGAATTCCCAATGCTGATTTTGAAGCCAGGAAAGTTCTAGAGAAGATGTTTTAAAGCAAGCAACTTCATCTCCCCAACTGCCTCCCTTACCAGTGGGACCCATTCCCTCTCGCTTACTCAGAGCATGCCTAAAAATGTTATCTGTGGTCTGGGACAGGGTGTGGGAGGGTGAAATAGGAAGGGAATAAGATCAACCAGCATTCAGCACAACAAAAAGGCCGATTCTGGTTTGAGCTTCCCTGCAAAGCTGGAGCTGGACCCAGGACTAACTCTGAACTTGGTGACATCCTCAGACATGAAAAGCCACACAAGATGGTGCATCTCCCATCCTGAGAAGGTCCAGTGGTAAGAAAACTACAGAGTAAAATATATTTCTCTTGTTTTCCCTGTGACTTACAATTTAAGTGGGGCAAGCTCCCTGCTGCATATGAGCTCCCACTGTCCAGGAGTCACAGAAGCTGGGGACAAAAAGGGACTTTCTGCTCCATCCATCTGCCTGTCCCAAGGCAGGTCAGCTCAGTCCGCCATCCTTGACTGAAATTTTTATACCGTGTTTTAAATATTTCCTTCACAGACCCCACAGGCACCTTTGCACTTCATTCCAGGGCTTCATTATATTTACTGCTATAACATTTTTTTTCTAATGTCTTGCTGTAGTTAAAAACCTTGAAATTTGTCCTATATGCCCTCGATACAGAGAATAAATTATACCCATTCTCCTTGTATTACTTGTATTGCCCCTGCAGCCCTTTGCTACTTCATGATGTTATCACATTTCTCCCTCACTCTTCTCGTTTAAAAGCCACAGGCTCTCTCAGTTCTCCTCCTCTAGACCTCCTAGATCCTCTTCTTGTACCTTAAGGCAAGTGCCAAGCTTGCTATGTGAGAGAGAATGGCACAGCCCCACACTTTGGGGGCAGGGACTGAAGTGTAACTACGTGCCAGATCATCTCCAGCTCACAAATTTCTTCTTTCCATGGACTTTGCTGCAGTGCTACAATTCACCCCTTTCCCCAGTTGAGATTATCAATTAGTCTGCAGGCTATGTTCCACATGGCCTGGAAAAAAACCAGTTTAGAAATATGGAGAGCTGTTTTCAACTAGGATATTTCCAGTGATCTGTGAGAACTTCTGGAGCTGCTTTCACCTCCCAAGTCAGCTTATCACAACTACCCTCTAACAGGCATTTTGCAAGTGTAGTTACAGAATCTCAGCATCACTGAGACTGGAGGCACCTCTGGAGATCATCTGGTCCAACTCCCTTGCTCAAGACAGGTTCAACTGTAGCATGTTTCCCAGTACATGTCCACATGGATTGTGGATTATCTCTGAGGATGGAGACTCCACAGCCTCTCTGGGCAACCTGCTCCTATATTCAAACACCCTCACAGTAGAAATCCTCAAGAGTCTGTCTCCTTCCTCTTTATTCCCGCCATCAACTGTTTACACACACCAGCTAACCATATCCAACCCCAAAAACCTTTTTATCTTTTATCTCCTCCACATATCTTTTTTCCCATTAATACCTGCTCTGGTCAATAAAGCAGATTCCAGTTTTAGGCAGCTGCCAGGGAAACACACAGAGCAAACTCAGGTGTGCCCAAGTGTTTGCTCCTGTTCTGATCATATCTACGTGACCAAACCTTGTTGTACTTCCCAGTGATGAAGACACAAGGATGCTGGTACCAGAGGTATCCAAGGCAGCATCAGAAAACAGAGGATGAGGAACTGCTCTACTAGTCTTCTGTATCAGAGTCTTGACATTCATTTAAAAAGCTCCCTCCCAACCCTCCCATCATGTCGAGAAGCCTGAAGGGTGATAAATACTTAAAAGCCCATGTGTGGGGAATCTTGTGATGCCTGCCTGGATCTGCAGGCAGCTTGAGAAGCATGAACAGCTGACATCTCAACATAACTAAGAACCACAGTTCTGGAAAGGATAAGAGAGCAGCAGCCCAGTATCTTTCCCAAAACACTATATTTCTTACCCAGCCTCCAAACTACTATCCTGGCTTTTCCAGGGAAGGAGTACGGTATGGAGAAGACAGAGAAAAAAACTCTGCTCCTCCTTCTGCTCTCAGTTGTGTGCCAAGATCCCAAATTGCACTAATTGGGCCTTGCAGACTTCTCAAGGAATAAATTACATGGGGCTCTGCCCTTAGGACTTTACATTCAAAGTCTCCAACCCTTCCAAGACTTGCCTGGCTCCCAGTGCTCCCATCAACGCGATATGGATGGGCTGCAGGCAAAACAGGGCTCGGACACCCATCCTTTACTCTGTTAGGGAGCAGGGGATCACAAACCTCTCTCTCTCCACCAGGTGAAAAACTTTACAGGCCATGGACACTTGTGACCTTCCCCCTTGTCTAAAGCCTGATTTTTCCCTGGAATATTTATCTTCCCTACATTTCCCCTCAGTAATAACCTAATCAAGTAGAATTCTTCTGGTATTAATCGGATGAGCAGGGGAGCCCTTTGTGGTTAGTATTATCAATGAGGATGTCAGGAAGGCTTTGACAGGATTACCCCTGGAATTTGCCATTTATTAACTAGACCATCAGCTAAAACAGCACGGCTGGGGTGGGGCTGGTTTTGTTTTGCACGGCGGAGATGGGCTGGCTGAGGGTGGGGAAGCTGAGGGTGGTGGAGCTCTGTCTCCATCTGATTCAGGATCTCGAACAGCTGCCCTGGCAGCCCTGAGATATCTTTCCCCATCTGTGCGTCTTTCTTTGCTTTCATCATCTCTTCCCATTATTGGGAAACCATCACAACCTGGAGACTGAGCTGGGAGAGTTTGCACCACCCCGCGTAGGCTCGTGGTCCTGACCTGGGAGGACGGGAACGAAACCCCGCTGTCACAGGCTGTTGTGCCCTGGGAGAGAAATGCTCTGAGCCCCTGGCCCAGGGCACTGGGGAGGAGAAACTGGGTGTAGAAATAGAGGCATATTAGACTTGCAGAAGCAGCTGGGGTACAAAGTAGGCACACACAAAAAGCTTAGGCGAGGGGAACAAAACAAAAAAAATCCTTAAAAAAATTTGTTTTCTCTCCGTGAAATTTAGTGCTCCTGTTCACCCTGAACAGCAGATGGATAAACATGGCCAGTAATGGAAGAATACAAACACTGAAGAGGAAACAATTGTAAAAAATATAGTTGCAACACCCTTCCCCTCCAAGCAGGTTTCTATCCTGAATTCCAGAGGCACTAGGCATCATTTGCTGTGAGCTCCAGGCAACTTTCCATGGGCTATTGCTGGAGGGAACTTTTGCAAGCTTCAGTCTCCAAGAAAGAGCACTGCACCAGAACAGAGACACTCAGCACCAGGAGTCACTGGGCCACAATGCAAAGGGCCAAAGAGGGAAGAAAACACCCCTAGCACATGGCAGGACATGTCTTTATTCATTCCTCATTGAGGCAGGAGCAGGGACATAAACTAAGGCCTCTAATCAGGGCCCTTTATTTGGCAGCACACCTCAGGAAAGGCAGCAGGGACTTCCTCTGACTGCCACCCCACACAATGGCAGAAAAGGGGTCTCCAGTCCTTGGGTAAGTGGAGCACGCAGAATATCTCTGTAATTTCATCCACTCTCCCTTGAAATGTGGCACTTATGCAAAGGAAGGCCTGCAAAAGGAGGCCCTTGAAATCTCAGTAAAATCTGTAATTTGTAGATCTCCTAGATCATTAGGCCTTTTACCATTTATTCAGCATGAACAGAATTAACTGAAAATTCAACAGCTACCCTATAACTTCTCACATTGCCTATGGAAAAACCTATCAACTTCTGTCTCTAAGTCCAGGTGTGAAATTCCTCCTTCTCAATTTGTTCCAGCAATTGCTCTGATGAGGGAACATCCCAGAAAAGGTATATGTTCACCAGGTGCTTTGCAAGAGTCTGGCACTGAACCCAAATTCTCCGTACCAAAGTAATCTACTTCACCTTAAGCAGATCACTCAGTCTTCATTTAGAAAGGGGGTTATGGGTTCTCCTTGGGGCAGCCTGCTCCAAAGAGGTCCACCCAAAGGACAAGTGAAAAGCCAAAAAAATGTCAACAAAAAATAGAGACTGAACGTAGCAAAACTGCTGCTGATATTCAGGAGCAGAAACCACATGCCTCTTGCCTGAACAATTTCCAAACCATAAATGATGTTTAATGTGGAAAAAGTCGTAAACGTACAAAAGTTACTTCTAAAACCAAAAACACAGAGTTTCTTACTCATGGCTTTGATGAATGGAGTGTTTTGTGTTCTGGCGTCACGCTTGGCGCTCCAAAGGCCCTTTCTGCTGGGTGGAAATTCATGGCACTGCAGGTCCACTGGCAGTGCAGCAGACTGGGAAGTGTCCTTCAGCATCCCAGCACAGGCTGCTTCTGTTGACAGCTCAGCAAGGTGGAACACGTTCCCCTTCCACCAGTTGTGTGTCACGAGAAAGGGTTAAATGATACTAAAAAGACTCGAAATGCTGCTGTGCATTATGATCTTTTGTGCTCTCCATTCCTACCTGTCTTTCAGCTACTGTCCAATTCAGCAAGAAACAATGTGGGAATAAATCATGCACCAGCCAGAAGTGGCTCCCATAAAGCAAAGCAGATTAAGGTATTTCAAAGGACACAGGAGTTAAGGAAACAATGCTTTAGTCTCCTGTCTGTTACTGTTGATTTGCAGACATTTCCAAGTGTGTTCCAAAACTATAGTTAAAATTAAGCTTTTAAAGTAAACACTTTCCACCGGGCGCCAAGATTGCTTTAATGCCAAAACAGAAAGCTCTGTCTGGCACATGCCTCATTTTCCGAGCCGGAAATCCAACAAAGCATTTAATACAACAGACATCATTTGATAGTCCCAACTCAGACACCCACTTGGCACTGGCAGTAACCAGTCTTCCATCAACTGCATCCAAAAATGATGCCTGCCTAACTTGTTATCATGCAAAACATTAATGGGAGTATCTTCCTCTTTTGAAGTCCACTGGAACTGGAAACGTGGGCTGAAAGCACCTGGTGCACAACCCCACAGAACATGTGAGAACCACCCTTCCGAGGTGGAAGCAGACGGAACAACACTGGAGAGCAGAACTTCCCGGCCTTTTCTGTGCTGTGAGTCACGCTGTGCACACACAGTGCCCGGGGATCCCTGGGGGAGCTACAGCCATGGGGAACACAGGGAAGCAAAGCCAGTGACTGTTTTATGGAAGGGGTTTGCTGGAAGGGGACAGGAAGCCTTGGAGCTGCCCTGTCAGCTCCCCAAAGGCAGCTGGTGGCTGCTCAGCAGACCACAGTTCTGAGTGCTGTGTTTTGTTTTTTCCCTACCACTAGTTACTTTTCACATTATGTAATCCCAAACTTTTGTACAAGGATCTAAACGTGCCCATATCTTTGCTTATAAACACATGCGTGACACCAGATCCTCAGGATAAACAGTGTTACTATCAACACTTGATTCATAGCTTTCCTAGGCAAAAGTGGTCTGTTGAAAGAAAATCTTAGCTGAAAATATGAAACAAAACCGAAAACCAACAAATCACTGTATGATTTGTTTAAGCACACTTGGTGATGTGAAGCCTTGCCCCTACTCAGACAAAAGGCCTGTTACCTACCAAAGGACCTTTCTGAGCAGGTCCTGGTAGCTGTTTTCATCATTTCTAACAACCAGTGACTCAGTTTCCTTTTCTCCTCCTGCCCCTCGCTGAGGGAATTAAACAGGCTGTCGGTGGCTCAAGGCCAAGTCCAGCCCTCTCGCTCTGACAGCACACTTCAATTTTGCTGTTCCAGCACTTCTTCCGGGACAGGTGCCTGGTAAGTGCTTTAGAAACCAATGTTTACTATTCACGAGAGGAAGAATTTCAGGAAAAATACCATCATAACATCCAGGATGGGAGGGTTTTTTAATCACTTTTGTTACAGCCATGCCCTTTTGGCATGGCAGCCATCTGAAATGCACCTCTTTTGGGGTCCAACCCCCTCTAGGTTTGCAGTTTTCTGAGCACCTGGAGTGAACATTGCCTCAGGTCTGGTAGCATCCAGACCCATGGCAGTGTTCTCCCTGGGAAGCAGTGACTAACAGGCTCCTTAAAAACAAGCTGTTTGTTCTAAAGGATGTCAGAGGAAATATATTCCTTAACTCACTCACTGTAATATGCCTGGTCTTTCCCTGAGGCTGGAACTGGAAAGACCCAAATCCTTTGTGTCTCAGCAGACCCTTAAGTCCTGAACAGGCACCAGAGTTGAGTGTCCCTCCTAACAGTTTATTGAGTTCTCTCTCTTTCACTGTCACTGTATTTTGTGTTTGACTTCTCTAAGAAGTTTTCTCCTCAACATAAGCAACCTTCTACATGACAACGGTGCTGGTGCAGCCGGGTCAGAGCCTGTCCACACAGCAAAGTGTCACACACCAGATGCAGAAGGAACCAGCCTGAGTTCCACAGGACTGAGGAGGCATTTTTAGGCAGTGGTAGTTTTCTTTCACTTTCTTGCTCATTATTGAATGCTGCTCCTGCTTCTTACCATTTGCAATGTGCTTGTGTCTTTAGACACAGCAATCCAGACAGCCCCCAGCAATCCAGACTTTGCTCCCATCTCCAACCTGGTGCTTGCTGGAAATTACCTTCTCTTTTTTTCTTATCCTTTTTTCACAAAAGGCTGAGGCCCTTTTTCCTCTTTGCCTTTTCTCAGCTATCACATGTGTTTTCCTCACACCTATTCAAAATTTACCATAACAGTCCAACATGCCACCACAGCAATCATCTCTCAGCAGTCATTCCTGGAGCTCCTGAAAAAATTGCTGAAAAAGAGTTTTCTGGGCAACTCGTGGCTCCTCACCTGCAGCCTGGGGCACAGCACCTGAAGCTGCTACCACAATGCCCTGCTTCCTATCTCATTAGGGCAGAAGGCAAATTGCAATCTTCAGCACGAAGTACAGAATTATCCTGAATAAATTCCCTTTTTTTTTTTTAGTATGATAATTTCACTTGGAGATTGTTTCCAAACTTGATTCAAAAAATGCTTAGGAATGAAGAATACAGTGGCACATTATTCAAATGGATAAAGATCCTCACCACCATAATGCTGCCCCCTCTTTTAGCCATTGAATATTAACACTTTTTTTTTTTGCCCTAGTTGGACAACTCCACTGTCAAAGCTGCACTCGCTAAACATGTACCAAGAGATTATAACAAGACCTCCTTTATTTTCAGTAAATTAAACACATTGTTAAATGAGGTGCTAAAGATTGACTCTGAGTTATCAAATGTAGAAGTCTCCAGCTCGAAACACAGAGATGAAGGGACAAAAGCTGTTGATACAGCTTTGAGTCAATAGGAACACTGGGATTCTTTCCATCAGCACTGGTGAGAGCACAGACAGGTTATAATGCAGTAGAGACACTCCTGAACCCCAAATTTCTCTAAAGAAGGAAATGGTCCTTAGATGGAAATGGTCCTTAGGCTTGAAGCTTTCTAGTGAAGAGACACAAAAGTTTGTCCTGCTGCCACACAGACTTTGTTTGGTGACTGAATATGCCTGAGTATCTTGTTAACATGCCCTCCGATCTTGAAAGCTGACCCTTGGCAATAAGAAGTGTGACAAAGAAACGAGCTCTTGAGCGGGGAAGAAAAGGCCGTGTGCCCCCAGCACTGTAACCCGAACAAGGGGCTCTCCCGGGGAACAAAGCTGCTCCCACACAGGTGCTCCTTGAGTCAGCGGGTAAAGGGAGAGACAGCAACACTGCTGGGAACTGGGCAGCACAGGAAGCAAAGAGACTGGTCTGCTTTGCCTCTCGATGTCACAACAGTTCCTGAAAATTTCAGAGTTCCAGGAGAGCTGCCCGACTTCCTCCGAGCTGCATTCGCAACACTGGCGGCCTGTGTATTTCAGGAATGCAAAAAACTGGCACAGTGAGCTCTCTGAGTCAGCCAAGATGATGTGTTGGGACATGACTGAAGTTAATTAAAAGGAGCTTAAGACAGACAGACAGAAAAAAGAGTTTGCAAGACTTCTTAAAGAGCCAATTAATTATTATTTGTGGCTGCACACGCCAGCTGGGCCACAACATGGAATCTCCCCAGCCCTTACCACTCACCTCAGAGTCTCTACACAATGCCAAAGAAAACCCATATGCAGGTCAGCTTTGGGAGCTCTGGGCCAAACTCCCTCCACTGGAGCTGGGTAGAACTTTACATTCAGCAAAACAGTCTCGTTTACACCCACAGATTTATGCCAGGTCTTAATGGTGGACACAGAAAGAAGAAATGAATGACATCTTGGCTGATACGTAGATGGTTGATATGTAGAGCAGGATGACCCAGTGACAAGTGTCTTTGTGAGCGTGGACTGGAAAAGGAAGGACTGGCCCCACCTGGACTCAAGGTGGGGGAAGAGAGAATAACTGTGAATAATTTCAGCCTCTCTACTGCATGATAGTGATCATTTTCAGAGCTGCACAAGGCACCCACACTTAAAGAGGCACAGCTTGCCTGAACACACTTCCAGCCTAGTTTCCTATAAAAAATTCATTGCCTCCTTAGCAATTCCCCAAAACTCTAAATTCCTTTAAATTCCCAAAGACTAAATTCCAAGTCTTGACTCTATGGCCCCAAACCCTTCATTACTCCCCAAGGACAGCAAAGCAATGCTCACATGCATGAGCAACCTCCTCGCTCCCAATTCCTCTCCACATTCAGCCAGCACTGTCCCAGAGGCACAGCTGAGCAAAGACAGGAGTGGGCCTTGCCACAGACCAGCCTGGTTGGGAACTCAGGGCCATGTGCACTGCACAAAGACAGAGCAGGCAGAGGCACTCCCAGGCTAAGCAGGCTCACCAAAATCTGCCCTTTTGCTGCTCAGGAGGACAGACCCTACTAAGGTCTGTCAGTAGCTGACAGGGACGTTTAACAAGAGGCTGCAAACGTTAGCAAAGGGGACTTTTGGCTTTGTCTCCCTGTCATTTCAGTGGCTCGTGGCGATTGCAGCTTCCAAGGCTCCTGTGTGTGACTGGCACGGCTGCTCCCCCGGCCGGGCCAGGAGCCTCCCAGCGCTGCAGGCCCCACACCTGCTCACAGCCCTGCCTGCACGTAGACCTTGGCAGCCCCTGTGGCATTTGCTGGGGTGGGGGTGGGAAGACCATGGTGTCATTTACACACAGGTTGAGCAAACCAGGTGCAATCAGTTTGGGTTTGGCTGAAGAATCCTCCACCCTTCTCGAGCTATTTAACCCCTGCAGTGCCAAATCTTTATGCATGCCCAGGGCAACGAGAGTATTAGTCTGCAGAGAAGACATCTGTAGGTCAGTTATCATTCTCAGACTCCCAAAGGAACCACAGGAGAGACAGGTCAAATTAAAGATCCACTGCCTACAGAAAGATAGCCAGTGCTCCAGCTGCTATATTCTTAAAATTATTTAAACCAAAGCAATGCATATACACAGTAAATACAAAGCCCATTCTCATCTGAAAATTGCTTCACTGTTCTTCTGCTACCTGGCCTTGGACAAGCTAAAATGATGCTTGAAAACCCTTTGAAGAGCACAGCACAAGGACCAATGTGTTGCAGATGCTATGGGCAAAAAGGTGGCAAAGGGACTGCTGGGCAAGCAAAGCCTTCAGGACTGGGAAGCAGCACAGCACTGCCCGTGCACTGTCCTTGGACACAGCTGCATGTTCAGTCCAGGTCTATCCCGCAGTAGAGAGACAAGACCCCTGGGACCCATGGTCTGAAAGTTGCTCTCTGGAACACCCACCTTTTGCCCTCCCACCCACTGAGCTCTGGTTTGTGGGGTATACATCTTGCAGCTCTCTGATACAGGAAGATTTTGGTAAGCAGTAGGGGCTGGACATTTATTGATTCTGGTGCTCAGGAGTCTGTAAAGTCAACTAAGGGCTGTTTACTCCCAGTCTGTTACGTTGCTCAAAATTAATACTATAATGACAAAACCTTAAGATGGAAATCCTTACGGGAAATTGCTGAGTGTAGATCACTCAATCTGCAGGGGACATGTCTGCAGAAAGGCCTGGAAGAACAGATTTTATTTGAGTTTCTGTCTCCAGTTGCTCTAAACCTTTCACAAAGGGGTGAAGAAACAGGGGAGGGACTTGGGGGGAAGTCCCGACTTAAAGTAGCTTAACACCTTGCTGGATCCTCGCCAGATGCAGTTTCAAATTAACAACTCCAAACTAGCAGGAAAAATGCTTCTCTCGACTCCCGGAGGGCCAGTGCGACACCCAAGCACTGGCACAAGGCAGAGCTCAAATCTGACACAAAAACACTGGGTTGCTCACCTCTCTCGGGGGCTGAAACCCAGAGAAAGGGGCACTGCTTCCAGGAGGGGACAAAGCCGGCCAACCCCACAACAAAGGGCACTTTTCAGCAGCACATAAAAGGAGGGTCTGGCTCTGCCCCTCCAGCCAGACCCCACCCCTCGCAGCGTGGGGGCCTTCGCCCCAGCGCCAGCCAAATCTAATCAAGTCTGACACACAGGACAACGCGGGCAGCCGCTTGCCTTAGGCACCCCCCGCCTCTGCTCCTCACCCACGGACCTCCCCCCGACCCACAGGGCGCTGCTGTGCCTGAGGAGCTCAGGCCGGGCCCCAGGCAGCCTCCTGAGCCCAGCACCACCCCCGCTCCGGCTCACAGCAGCCACAGCCCCAAGGCCCCTGCCAGGGTGAGAGGAACCCCATTGCTACCACCGGCCTGGAGGGCCCCCACGACTGTCCCTGCACTGATGCAGTAGCTCTGCTCATGTGTGGGGACAGATGGCTCGTGGCCCTGCTACAGTGGGGCATGAGCCCTTCCCTGCTTGCAGCCACCACTAAATTTCCCTTTCCCTATCACCCTCCATACCTGCACCCATCGGTGGATGCTCTGTGTCCCTGGGGGAGTCTTTGCCCTCCCCAGTCCTTACAGTTTCAAGCACAGCCGAGTGTTGATTAAAGTACACAGGAACTGGGCCAGATCTTCAACAATGCAACTGTCCCCTCAGATAGGAATAAAACCCACAAAGCTTTAAAAGAGTTCATTTAAGCATTGCTGGGACAATAAAGCAAGTGCTGAAGGTAGAAAGCAGCTCAAAGCAGTCAGACCTGTCTCATAATAGCAGGGAAGGCTGAATATTTCCTAAAATTGCCCCTCCTGCATTACCTACTCCACTCCTCAGGTCAGAACTCGGTATTCTCCAGAGTGGGCGAGAGTCTAGTAAGGAAAGCTGAATAAGCATTGCTTGAAAGAGAGGAGGCAGGAATTCACCAAAGTGAAGAGGAGGAGGAGAGAGCACAGGCTGTTTTTAGAAGTACTGGCACCACCTTAGTTTGCAGCGGCCAGGAAAGTGGTTGGAAGCCCCATGACTTGAGCAAGACACCCAAACCTGGGAGCCAGAAGAGGAAGGGACTTGGCAGAAATTCTCCTGCAAAGCAAGGAATCATTTATGCAGCAGAATGTTCAGCTTGGCCTCGCTGCAAAGAAACGCTGCCAGATACCTGATCGTGCCACCAGTATATTAGCACTCCACTCCCCTGCTCTAATATAGCCATGAATCTTCTTCACCCACTTCTGTCTCCCACTGGATCAGCTTTAGACAGTTTCCCTCCATCCCCAGTCTTCCTGCACAGCCCTGGGGCCATCACAGCGCTCTCTGCAGTGTCCCATCCCCCTGACTTCCAGCTGCCCACTCTCATTCCTTCCACACTTGCCCTGTGGGCACTGTTGGCCCACCCCCTCCTTTGAGAGGCTCATAGCACATGGAAGGGTAAAACACACCGCTCTGGTCTTTCTGGGGTTAAAGACAAAGAGGCCAAGCATCAAAGAGCCAACTCAGGGAAATTTTGGCATGGTGCAGGAAGCTGAGATAACCTGGCTGATGCATTGCTAAACTCACTGCTTCAGTTTATCTTTACCCTTCCTCTCTGGGCTAGCTGCATGTGGCTCAGCCCACGGTGCAGTGTGGGATAAAGCCCAAGGTGGCTGGAATGTTTGCAAGGGAACAGAGCAGAGAGGGGAATATTCTAGCGCTGCATTTATTTTCTTATTTGCTTGCACACACAAGGAGAGAGAGAGACTCAACACTAGGCAGCTGGAGTGCCTGACACCCACAGCATCCCAATGGAGTTAAAATACACCTTTCCATACTGCAGAGTTGTCTGGGTCAAGGGTTGGAGGTGCCAGTGTAAACTGATGGGTAAAGTCTGAGAGGTTTACACCCCTGCCAGCCAGAACTGCACAAGAGAATAATGCCACTACAAATACCTACAGACACCTAAAAGCTTCACTGTGCAACTGGCACCCTTGGCCTTATTGTCTGAACGTGTGTGTGTGTCCCTTTTTGAAATTCTAAAAAATGAAGCAGAACGATTTTAACTGTTAAAGACATTTTTCAGGGCACAACAATACACCTTCATTTCCCTTCGCTTTATTCCATGTAAACAAAAATAATCCTTTTAGAAAGACTGTAATCAGCTGGTTAGAATATGTGTATCTCTCTCCCCAACAGACACAGAAAAGATAAATCTACACTTGAATTGTAGTCCTGTTTTAACATGTCACCTACTAAGACCGTCAGTTCTAGTCTAGCTATGAAAATCTGCTGCTGGAGGAATAAAATCCTAGCTGAAAGTCTAGAGCTAAAACAAAACTACCCTGGAAACACCTTGTTAATGAACAAATGACTGTGTGAAACATCCACCAGCATTCACAATTGTATTTTAATTATCCTCTGTGTTGAAAAGAAACACAAACATATCCAAATCCATTTGGTCAATGCTAAAAAACGAGACAGAAGAAAGCAAAGTTCACTTTGGACCCGATACCCGCCACACTGGGTTTACACAGGAGCAGCCCCTCGGTTCTGGTTCCAGACCTTTTGTCCAGTGAGTCCTGCTGCAGACAGGACCCTGCATTCTTTCCCTTTTAGAATAAATGCTTGCACAGCGGAGGCCTTGTGCCCACACAGCGAAGTGGGTGACACCAGCAGGCATGGAGGGAAGCACAGAAACTGTTTTTGATCATGGCTAAAAGGGGATGACTGATCAGCAGAAAAGTCCAAATTTTGTTCTTGATACTTTGAATTAGAATAAGTCTGTGCCTTTGAGTCCATGCCTAGATTTTGCAAGTTAGTCCTGTTCTTCCTTCCACATACTCATTCAGGCCATGAGTTTAAGGCTCTTGAAAGGCACCAGATGTTGGGGAGGTGTTTGTTTGTTTGAACTCTCCTTGCAAAAACAACAATAAAAGAAGGAAAGAAGATTGAATGACTTCAGATTTGCTTTCCAGCAGAGTATGACTAAGGCAGGGAGGCAGCTTGGTAAATACAGTCAGGGAGGACTGTGGGGAGGGACAAAAACATGCGGAGAAACTCAACAGAAAATAAACAAGAAGGAGAGAAGTTTCCAGTCAAGAGTAGAGTGAAGAAAATGGAGCCAAAACAGGTGATCAGGAGGCAGTTCTTGTGGACACAGCCTGGAAGGGAGGAGAGCCAGGAGTTTAATCTCCAGGCACAGTCTAGTATGGACCCAGCAGGCTGACAGACTGAAGTAATAGGTGAGGAAAGCGAGGGCAGGAGACAGAGCAGGGAACAGGGCTCCCTTGGAGGTGAGCAGTCCAAACTGCACTGCACCCTGCTTTGGTCAGTTGTTGCTGTGTAACTAGAGATTTCACACTGTCTTCCTAGGAGTTTATATTAGTCAGGAATCTTCTCCAGGAAACTTGCCGTGTCTGCATGGAAGAGCACAGTGACCAAAGTGAGCCACAAATGGGAGGTGTAACAGAAAAGGTGTGAGGATGAGGATGAGGAGAGAAAGTATCTAAGAGATTCAAACTGATCCTGGTTTGTGGGACAGGGACAATCTGAGGAGGAAAGGATAACACACAAAAGGAAGACACTAGGAGAGAACACAAGTTCTTTGAACTGAAATTCTGCTTTACTTTAAAACACACACATTGCAACAGGGATGAGCACAAGCACGCACACACAAACAAGTCAAGTATTCACATGAATACAGTTGGTTCTGGATATCCCTTCTTTCTTTAATTGGTCCCAGGTGAGGCATCAACAATCACATCTGGAAATTTTTATACAAATGGCAGGAAAGCCAATGACTCGGGTCACAAATATTTCACGCTCTCTCTTTGCCAGAAACACGGGACAAATGTGGTTTACATCTGCCTCCCTATAAATACACACACTCACACTTGCAGGATTCTCTGCTGTGGTAAATCCTTGTGCATGTAAGAGCAGAGCTGGTCAATGTGCCCCCCATCCACCCAATGAGGATTTGGTCAGAACTAAGAAACTGGATGCTGGGTGACACCTGCAGTCCAGGTCGGGCTTATCATTGGGATAAGGATCAAGAGATGGCAAAGACATCCTTACTGACTGTAGAAGAAAAACACAGACTCAAATTACATGGATGAGCACTTTCAAAAGCTGCTGCAGCCCCTGCCTTCTAGACCCAGACTCTCCATGAGACCACAGGAGAGGCTGTGTCAGGCACACCCAGTTTCTGCCTGACAAGCAAATTTAACTTTCAAAAGCTCACCTTTCAAGGAAAAAAGCCACAGGTCCTCCCTTGATCCCCAACTCTTCTTGCCTCAGGTGGCAGGTACCACCTGAGTTTATCCACTCGTAGTCAAGAAGAGACTGTACTATCTGTGATGCACCAATTCAAGGAGAGCACTGCCTGACTTAACCAGTTCTACCCAGTGTGCACTGGTGCTGCAAAATGCTATAAAAATTCAACACATCTCAGCAGTACGGACTGATCCCGTGGGCATCAGAGCCTGAACTCAGACCAAGTGCTACCAATAGCAGTGTTTCCTAGCAGGAACACTGTGCTCAGCTTCATTTTGGGACTAAACCTCAGAGAACACACAATACTCTCTGCACAAGTGCTGTGTGAACATTGTAGTTGCAAAAGATGGACACAGCTTCTTCACTGTCTGTGTCAACAGTTCTCAGGAATGCAGAGAAGATGCATTTCTTCAGTACTAGTTAATTCTTAGAAGGTCCACAAGATCTTTGCTCTTCTGAGATGTCCTGGTAGTGTAGGTGATGCTGTAAGTCCTCTGCAGCAGACACTGGTTTAGAATTGAAAGACCTGATGGGTGCAACAGAGTGTGCAAGGCAGGAACAGCTCACACACTCCTAATGAGCCAACTCCGATCCTATCTAGGGCAACTTTGTGTTGCTCCAGGGGCAAAGAGACTGCAGAGGTGACTTAACAAGATGTCAGAGGGAATCTCCTACCACCACCAAAGCAATCCAGTCAGCATTTTTACATTCCCTCTGCCTGCCTTTGGCATAGTGGATGTGGCAGTAGTTGTTTACAGAGCTCTGCCAAGCTCTGAGTAGCAGGGTATGACAAGGGCCACTGCACTGCACTGCACCTCCAGAGCAGCCTGGAGTCTGCAGCTCTGAACTCCAGGATGATGAAGCTGCTTAGCAGACTTAGATCAAAAATCATTTTCCCCTCATAGAGGAGACTGCCTAAAGCTAAAGACACAGCTTTACCTACCTCTGAATGTCCACTGTTATGCTTCATGCCATCAGAATCTGTAATGGACAAAGCAGTCAACAGCACTCACCTATGGTATCTCTTGGGTTTGATTTTTTTTCCTTAATCTGTGGCATTTTTCAGAGCACCTGGCCATATTTTCCCTCATCTAAAGCTTTAAAGCAAATTGCAAAGTTCCATGTATGTTCAAGTAAGAGTTGATCACTCAGGCAGAACAGTACAGCAAGATACAAATTCCCTTAAAGTCAGTAGAATTCCAAAGGCAAAGCACTTAAAATTGACAAAATGTCATCATTTTTTAGTCAATGTTTAATTATCACATCCAATCTACCTCTAGTCCCACTGTTGCAAGAAAGAGATTAATAGCTTACTAATTTTAGGCGTTTTTTTAAGGATTAAAGAAATTTGATTAAACATTTCATCTTTGGATCATTAGATCTTTAGAGCCCTCCATCAGCCAGGCTAAGATGTGCCACGCTGCTGGTGCCTGTCATAGCCTCACAGGTCAAGAACAGGTATCTGTGTACCTTCACAGGTATCTTGTTAGCCTCATTCCTTCTGGAGTTTTCCACGGGAAACCCCTACAAGGGTCACTGCTGGAACCAAGATCACTGAACTGATCAGTGAATTTGGCATGGGTGGCTCACACCGCTCTTTCCTGGAGCTTTCCTGAAGCCCACACCAGGCTGGCCTGCATCCCTACCCAAGACTAAGGGCAGCTGAAGCAAGCAGAAGCCCACGTGTTTGGAGTTCTCGTTCCGAGTGCTGACGGACATGGCTGCGCTCGGATTTATTCCCTGTAGCCTCTCTGAGGGCACACACTGGAATGACCTCCCCACGTGTCTCCACCAGTACTCATCTGGTTTGCCACAGGTGTGAGGCTGTTGCTGCTTTTAACATCTTTTAAATGTTCCACCAGATGAAGAGATGAATTCCCTTTGTTCCTCGGAGATGGAGTTTCTTTCATTTCCTGCATAAGGATGCCGTCCACACTTCCAGTAGAGGGAACAGATGATGTAGGCCTAGAGGGTAAGGCTGCATTTGCATGGGATGGGCTATCAGGTGGGTTTGCACAATTAATCATTTACACCCATCGGGCTCTACAGGGCTGGTAGCAGCAGTGCTGCTCTGAGGGTGTGCTCTGTTTCTCAAGAGCTCCAGAGAAGAAAACCATCCTTTCAAACCCCTTTGCTCTCAGCCCATGGAAGAAGTCCCCTTAAAACCAAAGCTGAATGGAAGGACCCTGATTTTGGTTTATTTGCATATATGATTATGTAAATCAACCTACTGCTTCTTATCCCATGGCAGCAGACCTGCCTGCAGAAGAGCCTCCAGGTCTGTGCCACAGTGGAGAAGATTGGATTATAGAAAGGGACATATGCGTGAAAACAGGTCCTGGCTGCATATTCACAGTTCATCAGCAGGCACATGGGAAAAGTGGGATTTAACCCTTCACTGTCAGAGAGGCAGGACAGAGGAAAACACTGCAACAAACACGGAGAATGTTTAGATATAATGCAGCAACCTGCATTTGAACAGTTCAAGGATAAACACCAGAAGTATTCTGTGATCACCTGGACAGCAGCTTGCTGTGTGCAAAAGGGTTAATGATCTTAAGCCACCAGAAATCAAAATGGTGAAAGATTTCCAGCCCCAGGATCATCACAAGAAGAGCCATCTCATTCACATGGCACTGTCACCGTGTGCTGTGCACACACCACCTGCTCACTGCCCACCAGCCTGCCCAGCACCCACCCCCTGAGATGCACGTTCTGCATCACTGCCCTGCATCCCACTGCCCAGACTGTCATCTGCCTCCACCCCTCAAGCCTTCCAGCTGCCATCCTACAGATGCAGAATCCAAACCAATGCTTTCTGCACTGCCCAGGATATGCCACAGCCCTACAGCTCCTTATCCTCTAATTATGGATCTGCTTGCCCAGCACCCTGCTACCTCCCAGGGGTGGCTGGGGCATTAACAAAGCAGCTTCTTATCACTGGGAGGCTCAACAGGCCCATCGGAGTAGCAGCACTGCTGGGGTTAACACAGCCCCAGTCCAGCATATCTAAGCATCTGTAGGAAGTGGAACATTTTTAATCCTGTGAGGAAACTGCTGTGTGGATGACAGAAGCAAAGAGACCAGGTCATCTCCATCTAGAGGAAACAGGAGCAGTGTTCAGGGATGCATGGAAAGTGCTGAGTAGTTACAAGATGTATTTTGCAAACTCCAAATAATCTCTTACTAGAGCTAATAAGGCACCTCTCACAAAAAAAACCCCCAAACAAACAAACAAACAAACAAAACCAAACCACAAAACCAAAAAAACCCACCCACATTAAAAATAACAAAAGGGAAAAGAACTGGCACTTCTAGAGAACATGGCTGATATGAATTCCAAGGACTGTTTTTAAACTGACTACAGGAGTAAGTGACAATAACTTTAGGATTCCAAGAAATGTCCCAAAGCAAAACTAAATATGTCTCTGGATTTCTCTTTGTTCTGAAATTTGAATCAGGATGGTTTTGGCCAAGAGTCCCTCAACTTTTAAAGCCAACTTTGCCCAATTTAAAGTTTCCAAACCGGGGAAATCAAGTAGTTTTGGCAGAGTTTCCTTTGGAGGGATTTTTTATGTGTGACACAAACTCAAAGCACAAGGTGTTGGGAGGGGGAGAGGGTTGGGTTTGTTTTGTTAATCCTGCCAAGACTAGCAACACAAGGGGGGATTTTAGCAATACTGTAGGTTGACTCAGACCAGTAACATCTCTTCAGATGATTCTGTTGTTACCTACCCTGGGTCAGCCACCCTCACCTACCCTTTGGGAATATACGGAAAAGCGCACGCAGTAGTTGAGACTGGATAACTCTGGTTCATTTTCCTACTGCAAGCAGGACCAAGGTGAGAACAAATGGTGCTGAGTCAAAACCAAACTCAGTAAAATGGCAGTGTATGCACAGCCTTGGCAGTCCCAGGGGACCTCACTTCAAATATCTGCAGTTTGAAACGGAAATGAATAAAAGAAAATCCCTTCACTTACAGAATTCCTCATCCTCCCAACATCCTCACCCTCATCAGTTTTTATGTCCCTCAAAGATAAGATGAAATTCAGGAAGGTGGGGCATCTGCATTGTATCTGTGCTCGAATCCCACAGTTTAGATGCCAGCTTGCTCTTCTTCTGTGGGAGCAGTGCCTCTGCAAATCATGCTCAGAGTCAAGGGAACAACCATGTGTTTCTTTTCTCTGTCTGCACAGATAAGAGAGGGTTTTAGCTGTGGGGTTTTTTGCACCCCAGCTGCACTGCTTTATCCATGGCACTGATTCTGTGGTTGAAAGGATGACACCATAGGAACAACATCCATCCAGCTCCAGCCAAAGTATTCTGGCAACTTTCAAGACAATTATTAAACTTCCACTCATTTTCAGTTTTTTCCTAGGAGTGGAATTCAGGGTATGTAGTGGAGTCCAAACAGCCCTAGAGGTTTGTGCGGGAAGGACTTCCAGTCATGGTCACTCCAGAGGGGAGAGGGAAAGCAGGAGAAAGGAGGGAATCCAGCTGAGGGAAGGAACATGCATTCGGACAAACCCATCCCACTGAGCACTGCTAGGAGGAGCAGGGTGCCCAGTTCAACACTTCCTGAGGGACAGAGTGTGGAAGCAATGGGAATGTCTCCTGGATGCAGTCAACAGCAGCAGTATGAGCTGCTGGCAAGGACCATCAATGGCAGCATTCACAGGCTTGTACCGCTCCAAGGTACCAAGTACATACACTAAACCTCTTCAGTTTCTTCAGGAGACAAGAGGGGCCTGTGCTGTTACCTGTGCCTGAGAAGGCCCGGGAGCAGCTCCTACAACTCCACTGATCTCCTGCAGTCAGGAACTGACCAAAAGATGGGAATGCAAATGTACTGTGCAGAGACAGCCTGGCACCTTTAAGCTGCACCAGTTGGAAAAGTGACTGCTGAATACTGGAAACTGCTTTATCCCTGGGGTTGGTCTAAGGCAGCTCTTGTCACACTGACCAAGAGCTCCGTGCCCTAACTGCAGGGTGTTCTGTACCCACCAGTCCTCCGTGTGCCCTTCCCCAGGAGTCCTGCGGCACCAGATAACACAGCCCAGGGTCAGGGTGTGCTCTGAGTGGCAACTGTTGTGGCACTCACAGTGCCCTGGCCCAGCCTGAGCGACAGCACCACCGACATGAGGCAGCCAGCCCCAGAGGTTACACTCCAGCAGTGTCTTCCCATTCCCGGCTGGCTGTCTCCCATGTGGTGACACACAGCACTCTTCACCCGGCTATTGGCCCAGCCCAGAACTGTTTTTATTAGAAAACACTAAGGCAAGCCTTTCCAAGCCTCAGAAGAATCATCTTGTAAAGATCTGGGCTTGAGATGCCAAATGATTGCTGCTTTGGCGGAGTCTGCACATTCATTTTTTATTGGTCACAAACGCTTTCCAGATGCTGGCATGCTGGCTGCAGATTGCAACTCTGGGGACTTGGCTCCCAGCCCCAGTCACTTTGTTAAACTCTTGACCTGCTGTGGGTTAAAAGAAGCGGGGAATGGGACTGAGTCACCATGAGGGCATTGCTAAGAGAGAGTGCACCGCACAGCAGAGACCCATTTCAGCAGCTTTCTGTGCTCAGCTGGCATGGAAAACATTTAAGGTGGTCCACAGCAATCCAGCTCAGCTGCCAAAGCTGCTGAGAACTCCAGCATAGCACCAGTCCAGGGTTTAGGAGCAGGGGTAGAAGGGCTGCCCTGCAGCTGGATTTTCCACACTGCAGCCATACACTTTCCATCCTTTTTTCCTCTGCACAAGTGGATTTCCCATCCCTGCTCCAACACTAAAGCAGTCCTCTGAGCCAGAGCCATGTGCAACATCAGACTGAAAGCTGAAGCCAGGAAACCTGCCTTGGGTTCAGGTTTCATGACAAGCCTAAAGCTTGTTCATCAAGGAGGTTTGCGAACTTTTGGGGGAAAAAAAAGACTTTCTGGGTTCTCAGTTGTCACATGGTGTTCCAAATGAGGAGGGAAAAATAAAAAAGAGATATGAACAAGCAGAAGAAAACACAAATTTTGACAGAGCTGTTTGATATTGTTAGGAATGGAAAAATTTCCCTTTGAAAAACATAGCTGTTACAAATTATTGTTTTTTCCCCTTCCTCAATAGGGCAATTAAAAAAAAAATCTAATATTTTGCACTTTTTGGTAGGTAGTTGATGACTTTCTTTAATCTCAGTTTTCAAGAAGAAAAAGTTCTCTCAAAAATCTCAGTTCAAAGAGAACACTTTTAGCTGAAACGAAATTCTTCATTCTGCTTTGAAATATGCAGCCAAAAGCAGTATTTCAGAGAATGTATTTCCATTCAGAACTTCTGGACAGGAAGAAAAACAGTTCCTGATAAGATCTCTTGACCTGAGCTTGGGTGCAGTTTCCCCCTGCTCTGTGTGGGGACTGTGCTGGGGTGGGGGTGCTCAGGGAGCAGAGTCCTCTGTCCAGGACATCCCCTCAAAGCTCTCACCCCCCTCTCCTTTCTACTGCTTGAACACAGCTCTGATGAGCTCCTGGTCTCTGCAGATGAACTGGAGGCCAGGCAGGGCAGTGGGCAGGAGGCCAGTGCAGGAATTCCCAGCAGGGCTGGAGATCAGCTCCTGCAGCACTTGCCCAGGGATGTGGTGGTGGGAATGGCCCTTAGTGCCTGGTCACTCCTCAGCTGGGGGACACTGCTGGCAGAGTTCTGCCTGCTCCCCTCCACCCAGCAGCTGTGGGTGGAGATCTCCAAGATGCTGATAGAAGCAGGATGTGAGGGACAGCTGGGTCACGGCTCTGGGTGTTCACTTCTAACGTCCCTTCAGACCTTTGTGGGAGCTCAGTGTCACCCACAGCCATTCATTAGAGCAGGCAGGGCCTCTGTGTGTTGAGCAAAAAAGGAGAGAGTGAGTGACCCAGTCCTTCTGGTCAAGCCTTCAAGAGCCAAGGGAAAAGAAGCAGAGGTTTCAGTGGAAGCTGGGATCTGCCTCTTTGTACTTCTCCTGCTCAGCAGAGGCCTGCCCACAGCTCTGCTCATGTTTGCAAGCAGTGCACGATCCCCTCAGCATGACTTGTGCATGCAGAAAGCTCTGCAGTCCAGAGGGAGTATTGGGGGAAGGTTTTATCCCATGGATCTGGTTCAGTGATGCTAATTAAATCATCACATTAGAGCTGGGGGCTTTCTTGAGTAAGTGTTACCACTTGAGCTGAATCGCACCTCTGCTCGCAGCCAGGTGTGCTGCCTTGACTCCAGAGAGCCCTGCCAAACTCATTTCACTTGTGATGCTAAGGCAGTTCCAGCACAGTCTCCAGAGATGAATAAAAAAGGGGAGCACTACAGTGTAAGCCTGAAACCATTTAGACTCAGCCAAGTGGAAATCCATCCTGACTCCCCACCCAAAACCAAACAACTGAGAAAAAGAGAGAAAGTTTTACATAATAATCTCTCCAATGTTACAGCAGACAGTGTTTCTCTGAGGACGTTATGTAATGTCTCATAAGGGCTTTCAGCTGAATTATCAGGTGACTTGCACAATTACTAAAGAGAAAAACAGAATCACAGGTGAGCAGTGGGTGGGAGAATACGTTTCTGCCTGTTGTGCATTAGCAGCAGGAGAAGTGATTCAGATTCAAGGAGATGTCATTGGAGATAGGCTCATACTACAGACCTCAGATTTGGAGGCCCTAGAGCTGTTTAGATCTGACATTCTGGTCCAGGCCTGTCTTCTCCAGCATTAGAGAAGACCACTCCACAATCCTTTGCAGAGGGACAAACTCCCCAGGGTGACTTTTCCTGCCTCCTCTTATCTTCGGGCCTTTACAACAGGAATCACTGTTCTGGGACTGATTGTGCCACAAGGACACAAAAGAGAGCTCTTGGCTATTTCTTCTCCCACAGTCCAAGCATGGGAAGGATGAAAATATTCCAGATGAACTCACACTATGTAGATGCTGATGTTTACTTACATTACTCACGTTCTCTCCCCTACCCCTCCTGCTCACTGAGAGCTGCAGGGGCAGAGGAGGAAGAAGTTGTGCAAACCCAGCCAGCACACCCGATAACACAACCCCTCGTGCCACCTTACTGAGTTCTGCCTCACAGCAAGAAGTAGGAAAAAAAACCCCAACAGCAAAAAGCATCATTTTTTGCTGGGATTTTGCTCCAGAATCTCTCTCTTCTGATGGTTAGGAACCTTCTAATTACCAGCTACAGTTACTACTGGCTAGATGATACCCATCTGTTCCTGTGCCAGTGCTGCCTTTAGTCTAAGCAGTTGTTCTCCTCCCTGGTATTTACCTCTCTTTTTTTCTCCTGTTCTGGTATATTTATAGAATTCCTCTCAGCCTTCACTATGCCAAAGTAACCTGTTACTGAGGGAAGATTTATCTAATGGGTTTACATTTGCTTTTGCCATACATTGGGCTATATATGTCCAGCTTCAGTGTTTGAATGAAGCAGCTTTGTTTTCAGATCAGCATTGTCCTTTTAGCACGTCACTGAAGAGATACCTTATTCATCCATGAAAGGAAGGAATCCTCTGTTGCCACAGAGTGCTTTGTAACACAATAAATAATCACATGAAGACAAATGTACTAATTACTATCAACATGGTAGCAATTACTGAAGGAAGGGGTAGATATTAGCACTCAGAAGACAAGAGAAGAATAACGTGCACAGTACTGAGAGTTGCTTGAAAGAGAAAAGAAAAGGCACTTGGCAGAATGAAGAAGAATTAACTTCCAGAGCAGTGGAGATATTGAGTGCTGCTCTTCAGCAAGCCCCTAGGCAACAAATCAATGAACTTCTCCTAAAGAAGAGCAAAAACCAAGTGTTGCCAAAATTTTTCTATTTCAATGTCTTTTCTTTAGACAGTCCTAGTAATATCAGAGTAATTCTGCAAATGCAATCACAGAATTTTACCAGAGGAAACATAAACCTTTAATAATCCCCCACTTGCACCATAATCAAATTGCTGGTATCATAACCCTTTTGTGGTAAAACCAGCCAGACCAGCAAAGGAAAATGCCTCTTGGGTGAGTACATGCAAGTCTCACATGATGTTGGGATGAGATAGGAGGGCTTTGTCCTGTCTGGTTTTGGGTTCCATAATGCTTCTCAGTACAGTAATATAGCTTGCATGCATCCTCTCTCCTGTGAGTGCAGCCCAGAGATGCAGATGTGATATGTGATGCATTTAAGCCACTGTATGCAGCTGGCTTAAATACATCTGTGCCCAGCAGAAATTGCCTTAGAATTCGTTTTCTGGCCAAATTATTGTTAGCATTTTGATGTAGTTTCTACTGGAGGCATTTTTAAGGCTATATTTTGTACATGGGTATAAATCAAACAATTTCATTGACAGCTGACAGAATTATTTTAGATTTCACTGGGGCAGCTGATATAAAATCTCAGCATTTCATGCCCCTCTCACTCCAGAAGCAGTTTCATTAGACTAGAGAATGAATAACTCTCTGAGTTAATCCATTACACTGTGTTGCTTCCTCCAGAGAGACCAGAAAACAGCCTGATATCATTGAAGGTAAGTGCAGAATCATTAGGTAGAATTTCAGGAGGTATGGTCAATCACCCAGGAAGCTTTAAAACACAGTCATACCTGCTTTAAATGCGTTTAGTTGTACATTCCGTAGACTTAAGGACTTTTCCTACCCCCGGCAGCACCTCCCGGCCGAGGATGGATGTCCTACCGGCAGCTCTCCTGCGCCCCCTGGCACCTGCTCCCCTTCTTGCAGATTATTTATAGGATCGCCAATTCCTGCTCATTTGACAATGTCCCGATTGCAAAGCACGTGGAACCTGTGGGAAGGGAGGACGGGTGAAAGGAGAGTTATGAGAGGATTCCTGTGAATCAACCCGGGAAGAGCTGGTTTCAGCTCACCCTGATCATACGGGCCCTCACTACTCCTGCACTTGGTAGGGAGTTGCAATCAAGGTCCACTGCAGGCCAGAAAGCTCTTTTGTTTTGCTTCCATTCTGGAATCTCATCCTTGCTGTGTTCCACTTTGGAGTGGGGAAAAACTATGGCTCTAGTGTTTGTGCCTGGATTTGCACTCTCAGTTACCTACACCTCCATATGAACACACACACACACAATATATATAGGAAGAGATTTGTAGTAGATCTCCCTGAAATTCTTCCCCTTTGAACTCTGCCAAGTATCATCATCATCATTATTATTACTCAAATACCCAAAGCTGTATCTGATACCATCATGCCATCAAGAAAGGAACAGTGGGTCTGGGGCCCCTTATGAAGAGGTACAGGCTGATGTTGGTATAGAAGCCTCCTCCTTAACTAAACCAGGAACAGGCTCTAAGGAAGAGGAGAGAAGGATCCCCCATGTAGATCCTAGGGGACAGCCTTGGAAAAGAAAACTCAAAAATCTCCTACAGACACACCTTTTAGGTCCTCTGGGGTTGCAGCAGGACAAGGCTCCCCAAAACACCCCCTAGGATTAGGGAAATAGAAGTATAACTAATTCTAGTTCATCATACCTCCCTGCCTCTGGAAAATAAGGACTAAACACTGACTGTCAGAGAACAGCTGGCAGTCTGAGACTGGGACTTCATCCCAGGAATTTCTTTTTCTCACCTCTTTGCTAACAAGGAAGCAAATTTCTCTCTTAAACATTTCTTGCTTTCTTTCTCTATCCCTCCCTTCCTCTGGAAGTGTAAAATGAGTCAACTGAATAGCTAATCAAGAAAGAAAAAGAAGATACACTTACTAGAAGCTGGAGAGAGTAGATATCTACCTTTAGTTGCAGGGATTGGCACGGGTTCCTACCCATAAAGATAAGCCTCCACAGCTGTACTTCTAGGAGGTTAGATCTTCCTCCAAGCATGATAAGCTTCAATCCACTGGATAGTACAAAAGGAACAGGGATTTCCCCAATACTGGTATATACTATATAAAGTTCCACCTTCAGGCAATATATAATGGGTGAATTATAAACCCTTGAAATTTAGTTTTCTAGTACAAACATTGGTAGATCCTTGAGACAGTCGTATTGATATAGCAATTACAGCAGACAGTGTTGTTTACTAACTGCAATAATACACCATAATAAATGATAAGCTACCTTGATACTATAATACTGTGATATTATAATACTGTTATTACAGCTAAAACAAATATTTTGCTGAACTAATGCAACTAATTTAGCATATATAAAAATCCTAGTTTAATTGCAAGTTTCACAATTGCAGAAAGAGCCAAAACAAATTGAAGTCCATGGGCAGAACAAAAGGAACCAGCAGGTTATACAACGAGCATTCTTGAAAAAGAGAAAAGATGAGCAAAGAGAATCATTTTGCAGAATCTGAAGGAAAAGAATGTTGGGAGGGTTATAAAACAACATGGTTTAAATGGTCACAAATGTTTGATTACACTTTCCTGTATAGGATTAAAAGCAAACTACACAGAGGCAGTAACAAATTATTTGATCACATTTAATACACAGACATCTGAAGAAGACACTAACCAGGTAAACCTCCAAACTGGAACCACGCTGCTGTTCCTGCTGTAACAGCAAGAAGCATTGGAGCTTGCTAGGATCTGCTGTGTCCTGCAGAGGAATATTCAGACTATTCCACACCCTCTTCTAATGTCCTTTGGAGCTTCTTCAAGGAACACGGTGAGAAAGCTCACAGAGCCATGACCTGGCTCATCACTAAAGTGCCCTGGTTAACAATAATTACTAACAGTGCTTCATAACCATCACGAGCTGTGTAGGTTTGAAACAGTCATGTTGTAGGTGTGTTAAAGCACGAAGATAAATCCATATTCAGGCAGAAATGAAAACATTTCCATTTGCTAACCCTAAACCACACGTGTGTGTGCACAAACACACTCATACACCCCACAAACACACTTTATCCTAATGCTTTCCAAACACAGATTGCTGTACGGTGCATCACGACTTTGGGGTGACTGTTCTGAACACTTTAGGACAAGGATTCTTTTTTCCACTCTCCAGCCTAAGAGTAACAATATTTTGGCTTTTGCTCCTGTCTGATTTTGTTCAATGACAGTCAATTCTAATATTTGCAGTTAGATGTAAGCCAGGCTTTTCAAAGGGGTGTTGAGTTTTTCTAGTGATCTAATAACTGCAGTGAGCAGGCTGGACAGGTCTTCCTGGCCTTCAGAAAGGACTGAATATGCCACCTCTGGGTTCCACTCCTCACCCTTCCTTCAACAGGCTTTTCATTTGCTTATTTCAGTGCTGGATCCACCCCATACATGAAAGGCTTAGCAAGCTAGCATGCAAACTAGCAGAGGTTTTTGAAAAGCCTCACATGCAGGTAGAGCTACAGTTACCATGGGTTTGGGTAACCCCACAAAACCAACATCTCCAACTTCTCAAGGAGAGCAGTGACTCTTCCTCTGCCACCCCACGCTGTCACAGTTGAAACGAGGATGTAAACAACTTCCATCCATCCCAGCCTCACCCCACCCAGCACAGATGTATGTGAAACACCAATGGCTCGGATTGGAAAACTGAAAAGCGGGGTGTTCCTTCTGGAACTGCTGGGCACATCCACACTGAGCCTGGAACAGCATAAGCACAGTTTGCCCTGAAATCACCCTGTAAGCATTCCTGCCTCGGTGACCCTCCCAGTGCTTTCTGCTGCCTCTCAAAGCACTGTATTACAGGTGTGGAAGCATCACTGGACCACGAGCTCTGCATCCTTCCTTCAGAGTGAGAGGAGCAGGGTAGGGTCTACTGGTGCTGAGCTTCAAGCTGCTGCAGGTAGATTTCTACCATCAAAGTGGTTCCTCTATCTCTGCATTACATTGTAGTCACTCTAATTTAAGAAGAGAGGAAGAAAAAAAAAACCACGATTGGAGACTGATATTTTATGAAAGTAGAGATTCTCCCCCTCCGCATGATACCATCTCCCACATCAGAGAAACCCCAACAGCCGTGGGCTTCCCATCCAGCCCTGGCTCCTAAATGGCAAAGCTGCAAACAAACTCTAAATTAGGCAATGACTTCAGGTAAAAGCAGAATTACCACACACTTGTCAAGCAGCCAATTCAAAGCAGCAAGACCTGAGGAGGAGGCTGAATGTTTGATGGCTTTGCTGGCTTGATTGGCTGCCACAATGCCCAGGATGACCGATGACACTTTCTTGGGCAGGAGCCATCTCCTGCAGGGCCCACACCCCGAGCAGAGGCCGCTCTCTGCCAGAGCAGCTGGCTCCTGCAATGGCTTTACTGGTTGGATCTTTGCTCCTTCCCAACTTCTAAAACAGGTCCTACTTGTAGGAGGGGAGGGGGGGGGCTTGGTGTGTCTCTAGTATTTATAATTACACATTTATTGAGCTTGTGCAATCCAAACTGCAGCTTCAGGCCAAAAGTTCATTGCTAGAGGGGTTCAGTAAAGAATTTCCTCCTGAGAATGGGGAATTACATCACTTGCCAAGTGTGTCAGTCGGTTTTCCAGCCTCTGGTTGGGTCACACCCATTTTGACTACTCCAGTGGCTGGATACTGCACATGCCTGGCCACATCCTTAAGGTCCATTGGATTAACTGTGTCTGCAGGTTCTAGACATCGAAAACTGAGTAAGGTTTCATACAGCCCTTCCTGTCACGGGCTGCAGGACCCCAGAACAGCTAAAGCATGTAAATGCATAAGGACAAAATTGGATTTGCAAGCAGCAGCCTGTTTTGCACATATAACCCTAAAATATCAGACCTTTCTATGTGCATCTCATCACACAGGCAAGTCTATGGTGACAATAATGACTTTTTTCTGATGGAATGCTAAATAACCTCAGGGATACATCACCTACCATGTAGACGGTGCCTACATTATAAAATGATGGTTCCTGCCCCAAAGAGATCAGTCTCTGTTCAGTATGATGCCCTGTTTCTTTTGTATTATTCTTGTAGCAGCATGAAGGCTGAATACTTGACAATCCATTGTCATCTCACACTTAGAGAAACACAAACACTGTTCTTTCCATATGCCATTATGTCTCTCCATACAAAAACCACATGCCTGAAGACTCTGAAGTTAAGGAAACAGTTCATCTCTGGTGCTCTTGGGTGATATTGCACTGCCATGACAATTAACAGAATAATCCTACTGCAAACAGATAAACCAGAACCCTTACACAATTCTAGTTTATTATGGAGACTGATACCACTGTTGGTAGTAAACCAGGGGAATGAGACTAATTTTGTTGGCATATCAAGGTTCATGTGAGTGAAAATGTTCTTCCTTAGCCTTTATATATCAGCTCTCTTGATGACCTTACTGTGTGAAGCCCTGCAGTGCAATAAACAATTCTGCAGGTGGGGAAACTGGGGCAAAAAGTCATAGGCCTTTCAGGGGATCACCCCGTGAGTGGAAATGAAGGCACCAGTCTATAAACGCCATTTGCTGACCACCTCAGATGGCAGCGCGGGCATATGGGCTGATTATGAGAAGCAAGTTACAGGAAGACATGGATTTTACTAGAAGAACAGACTGGAGTGAAGGGATTAACGTGATTTAATGGGTCACTTGGGGAGGAGAATTGGCAAACATAAATACAATCCTATTCAAAGAAATTTAGCAGATGAAGCAGGCCCTGATTGTGGACAGATACCTGCACTGCTGTAGATATCAGGTCCCTTTTCTCCCAAGGAAACCAACAGCTCAGTGTCCACAAGCCTCAGAGCTCCTGCACTCTAAAAGGAGCAAGGATCACACAAATATTATTTGGGGATATACAAACAGCACAGTCCGGTGATTTCTTTTACAGCCAAGGCTGCCAGAATCTGCATAACCTCCCTGGCTCAAACCCTGATGAAAGAGCATCCTCAGCTCCCACTGCCCAGGGGGAAAACTGCACATACTCAGAGCCCTGCAGTATGAGGCAGAGGAGTGTGGGTATGTTAAGGATTACTCGAACACCAGGACCTTCAATCAGTGCAAGGATCTCGTGCGGTTCCAAAGTTCCTGGAGCCAAAAGCCCAAAATAACACAGTTTTTTCATTCCCCATGTTGCACAGCCTGGAGCCAGTCTGGTGTCTGGGATAATGGCCAGTAATGTTTCTGAATGTTTTTCAGGTCCTGCCAGAGGTTTTGAGCTCAGCAGATCCCCATGACAGGCACACATCTTCTTGTGATTTGAGACTGGCTTAGTGCAGCGAAGGCGGGCAGCATCACCTGCCGGGTCAGCCCCTAACACAGGGCACGTCAGCCATGTCACACATGAAATGATCACTGAAACATTCTGTCAATCTTTAAACCTACTCACTGTGGCACAGCTCAGCTGGAGAACCCCCTGAAATCCATGGCAATGTTTTCAGAGACAGACATATATGCAAACTCGAGTGACAGGGCTGGAAGGAGCCTCCAAATATAAATCACATTGTTGCTGACCAATAACTGTGCCAGACCACCTTAAATGGACACTGTGTGTGCCCATCTGCTCTTCCCCTCTCCTCCCCCACACCACCTCCCTCAGGGTTGTAAACCATCCTGCAATATTTAAAGTAGCATTGTTCACCTCCCTTCTGAAGCCCCTGGACCATTTGAGTGGCTATATATTCTCTCTGTGCTGTTTGTTATTCCTGAGGACATGCACATTGCTGAACATACTAATAAAAATTTCATAAAAGAGCTTGCCAAAGGGGTGTCTATAAGGGGATTTGTAAAGCTCACTCACACACACGTACACACCCACACTCGCTCTCCATTCACCATTAAGAAAGGGCTGCAGCAGGCAAAAGCAAGTACCTCCATACAACAAAAAGAAATGCTCTGCTCCTGAATGGGACCAGGCAGGCTTAGGTAACAGAGCAAAGATCTGTATCATCCAGTGATTCAATATAAGCGAACACAGAAGCGTGTTCCTTTGCAATCCCCAGCAAGTTAAGTGAAAGGCAAGAGGAACTAGCAAGAAAATGCCTGTACAAGGCACGCCAGGATAATAGTGCTGCGTGTGCATGTTGGTGTGCTGCCTGCTTACTCATCCACAGCGTGCCTGCTTGTACCTTTCCCGAGTGCACATTAAAAGGACAAGGAGCAACACTGACTGGAAATGTATTTGAGAAGAGTACGCTTCCCCCCGACCCCGCCCGTTTCTTTTTTAACAGCTTTAGTGCCGGACCGTTGGCTCTGGAGACTGAAATCTCAGCCATCCCCTGTGTGCTGCCCGGAACGCGACAGCCGTTCTGAGCCACGTGTGCCACCGTCATGGGATGGATCTGCCTGGAACTGCCGGGGGTATCCCCCAAGACTTACCAGCACCAGCCTGGGATCTCCACAGATTTGGGGATGTGGAAGACCCAGGTTCACTTCCTTTAAGGTGACCAACCACCCTGAATTCCTTGTCGGTTCTTACTGCTAACGACTTTAGTTTAGGATTATCTTTCCTTTATAACGCTCGTTGTCTGCAGCCCGGGACTCAGCAGTGCAGCACTGGGCTGGTATTTAACTCCAAGCATGTACAGATTTTACAGAGCTACAGCATAATTTGAAGCACTGAGCAAAACCATGAGGCTCACAGACTGCCCTGCCTCGAAGCTCATCAGAATTAGGTCTCATATGACTGGAGGCATCCAGGAAAGCTGAGGTGCTAAGGAATGGTTTCTGGTGATTTGATTACTTTTTCCCTTTGCATCTTTCCCCGGGTGATCAGGCACCTGCTCAGCAGATTTAATACTCGCTTTCAACAACTCAGGATTGTTAATTCAGATTTTCTGGGCAGGACATGGGATTTTAAAATCCCTAAATTTAAAAATCCCTCTGAAAACTCTCTAACCTGGTCTGTGTGCCGTATTCAGCAGATGCTCTGCTCCACCTCTGAGCAACTTCTGTATTGGTGGTGAAGTCACAGGCACTTTATCTGAGCTATATCTCTGTCTCCTGAATTGAAAGCACAGTATAAATGTATGTCATTACAATCAAATACAACAAGAAAAGAAACAAAACCCTCACAAGATCCACAAACGTATGTTTTGACTGTACTAAAAAGGTAGAGCATTTATAGAATTGTAAATAAATGACCTAGTGAAGTCAGAGTCTTTGTTAAGCCAGACATTAGGAAATCATTGCAAGGCAGGTTATTGCCCTCACAGCGAGTAACAGCCCGTGTGGAATGGTTATGGCAGAGCATTCAGTTACACATTAGGGATGTTTTTATTGTAACACATATTTACAGGCTTCATGATCTATCTTGTAAATACATATTAAGGAAATGTAAGTAGTCAGCTTTCAGAGCTGGGCCTTAAATAGTCTGCCAGTTTTACCCTGGATGCACAGGGACAGTTCCACAGGATGGAAAGCTTTCTTTGTAGGTGCCACAATGGGAAACACCCAGATAGGGAGACATCCAGCAAGTATTTAAGCAACAGCAAGTTTAAGGAAACCAACTGTCCTAACACTTAGGAAGAGGACTTAAAGCACAAAAAGATATGATGAGGCCTGCTCCACTGAAATATATTTCTACAGATGTGGGCATTTGGGTGGGCTGGTGGTTGGGTGCCTGGACTTCCAAGGATTCTTATGTAACATCAGGATGCTATTTCTGCTCAGTTTTCCACCCAAGTCTCATGCCCAATTTACGGCTGCACCAAAGCAAACATCAATAATTATTGCAAGGCAAACAGATCCACACTGCGTGAGGTGCCTTGGCCACAATTTTACTCATGTGCAAGAGTATATTCACTGAGAAGAACAAATTCTTTTCTAGATTACCATCTGTGTGTGCTGAATATTCCATATCCATTCACCAGCTCAGCAAGCTCCACGTGTGTATATTTAAACACAAACCGTACAGATGTTCACTGTAATTTGCCTTGCTGAACATCATGCCTATTTAATCCATTTTGAAGGTCAAATATATTTTAATATTTTGGCAAATGCCTTTGGAACCAACTTAATTAAACACACAGTTAAATTGGGCAGTAAGTTTTCCTCAAAAATGCTTACAACAACTAGTCTGAGCAATTAGCTACAGGCTGAGAGCGATGCAGCTGGAGAACTGGAGCTGGGGTGACTGTGCTCTGCCAGGCCTGCAGTGAGATCTGGGGGGGTGCCTGCACTGCACTGCTGGCACACAGTGGGGACAAGGAGCAACAGCAGAAGGCACCGAGGCAGAGCACAGCAAAAGAAGTAAAAACTGCAGATTTTAAAAGGTGAACAAGCAATGAAGCTTGGCAATACTCTAAACCTAAGGGCAGCTCATCTACGAAGGCTCTGAGGATCACTGTCACGAGCATCACACACGTGCTAAGGTAAATGAAGTATTAGTGCTCCCAGAAGGGAGCTGAGCTGGGACTGGAACTCAGTTGTTCTCGGAAGAAACTGCCTTCATGTGACACAGACAGCTAGAAAATGTGTGCTCCTCTCATGGTATCCATATGTAACAACGCAGATGCACTGCTTCGCTCCACGAGTGCTCGAGCAGACACCTTTTGTATGTCAGCAGGAGTTTGTGCAGGGTTTTCACGTGGAATGTACATCTTATTTTCACACGTCAGCTCAACAGCAGGCATGAACAGCAGATTGCAGGCACATGTGCACACGCATGTGTTCTTGTGAAATACTCTGGCGAGTATGCAAGCTTTAGGAAAATGTTCTGTCAGACATTATGTTGACAGATGTAGATGCAATGCCTCTTCCAACTTAGAGAAACCAGTCCAGACATCATCTTTCCATACACAAAGCCAAAACTGGAGTGTTAAAATTCAGCATTGACATCACATCCAATATTTTAATTGTTATCACTTGACCCTTTGGTCCATGCTTGTTCAAGGCAGCTTCCTTTTTATTAATATCTCAGCACACTGTGTGACACAACTTGAGTGTGTCCTAATTTAATTTTAATTAGTGCCGACTTTTGCTTTCCTCACTAATGAAACAGTGCTCATTACGAAGTGTAATTGAAGACCCCTAGAGGGAGGGGCGCCTGGAGACCTCATTGTGTTGGTACCCGGCATCCTGCCCAATAAAATTCCCTTCTGAACGAAAGCAGTTTTATCATTAATTCATCCTGCAGGGGGGCGAACTCGCTGCCAGCCGCTGAGTTCATACTGCTCTTAGGAAGAGCCCAGAGCCTGTTTGTTTTCTCCAAAGAAACAATTCCAATTTTCTAATGACTAAAATACTTACATCGTAAATCCTTCGGTCTCGTTGTTAAAAGTATCTTTGAACATGGGCTGTTATAAAGTATGCCTCTTCATTAGAAGCAGACTATTCGTGAATTTTTTTGTGTGTGCTTTTAATTGAGCTGGAATGATACAAATATTGAGTTGTGGTTAACTCCATTTTAAAAAACAAAGAGAGAGAGAGAGAGAAGGAAACGTGCTCTGTTTACAAGCACTCTAAGATGACCCGGGCAATCACAGTAAGAAACAAATGAACTCAGAGGAGCAGGCCAGGCAGGTGGTTCAGTGACCAGCTTTGGATGCACACATGGACTGCCACAAAGAAGGAGGTCTGTATGCCCAGAGCACCCCCAGACACTCGGTTTCTTTGCTCCATAGGTGTGTAATCATGGTAACTGCAAAGAAGAGTTCTTCAGATGACTGCACTTATATTGTTTATGGAAGAGTCGGGCTTTTTGTAATTTTGACTTCAAAAGTTTCCCCTCTCAGCTACCAGACAGAACACAGGACTGCCCTTGCACTCTCTGAGTAATGACAAAGTCTTTACTACAGGGATTTGTTCAGAGACAGTTACTGCACTACAGATTCACCTTCTGAATCATTCCAAGCCAAGACTGGAGCTTGCCAAGCCTCTACACCAGGACAGGACAGACCAAACTGGGGCCTCCAGAGCTATCACCACATCACCACAGCAAACACTGGAAATGCTAGTGTTTGTCTGGCACCAAAGAGGGCCTTGAGTCTGGTCAGTCAGCACCATGTCTTGTGAAAGCTGAGGGTGCCTGTGCCAACACAGACACAAATCTGCCCGGGAAGGGGACACAGATTAACATACATAACTGATGTTGCACTGAAACCTGCACTTCACCAGGATGGGATTAGAGACACTTATCTAGTGTTAACCCAAGCAGTATTTGTCTGACAAAGGCACCTCCCACAAACAGGGTATCTGAAAAACACACAGCATTTTTGCCAGCACGGATCATAAAAAATTGCTCATTGTGATTTTTCTCAAAACCAGCAGCAAAAAGGCACATATTTTACCTAGAGCAGTGGGGACTTACAGATATTTTCCTCTCTGGTTGTAAACAACACCATAGCTTGTACTCCAATAAATATCTGAAATGACAGCAAAGTGACCTCTTTTGGTTTCTAACCCTACAATGCTGCTCAGAGCAAAAGCCTCCCAGTCAAGTCTGGCAGGTGCATGCTGATTTGTAACACTCCCTGCCAATCCCATCTCAGGTTAACAATTGCCAACAAAGGTGACTATTTTCCAAATCTGTGCTGCCCAGTTTCTAGGCTGAGATACAGTTTAATATCACTGAGAACCTGGCCAGTGTATAGTGTGCTCAAAACACAAAAGAAAATGGCATGTTTACACAAATCCAGTCCTCCTCTCTAACCTCAAACTAATGACCCTTCATTAACTTTCCTGATAAGACCCTTTATAAAGCAATAGCAAAATTAAAAGATCCACGGACTCCAATTCCAGTGTGGTTTGGAAGCTGAACCACAGTTTAATTGCATCACATAACAGAAAAATCTCTGTGTTCATGTGTCCATTATAATCTTAGGCTTTGGTGATAAGAAAGTTAGGGGAGATGCAGGGCAGGGATTTTGCCTACTGACTCACAGCACCATCACCAGCACAATACCATTAGCAAGACCCAGTTCCTTTAATAATGAAGTGTCTGATGGACACCGCTGCCCTGGTTCTGCTATTAATCTTGTCCTGATGCTGTTACATTAGGGGATGTAAACTATCTTTTCTCTCTACTCATTATGGAAACTGTGCAATTCACATCCTCCCAGGAGTGCTCCAATTAGCCAAGCCTGCATCACACTCAGCTTTCCATCAACTTGCTGCATTATGCTGCGCTGGAAAAGCCAACCTCCTACCACAGGCGTGCACAGGAACCGCCTGCGGTAGCGGATCACTGCTGACTCTTCAGATACATTCTCTCTAAAGCTGCAGGTTTTCGTCTCATCAGCAATTCCTGAATCTTTAGACAAGAAAAGTGAATCCAACAGTACAATATTTTTAAGTGTAGAGACGCATAAGATTTAAGTATAGAGACACATGAGAGACACATACAATTCTTAATCATACCAGACCTAAGGGGGGAAGGCAAAGGCTGTGTGTGAGCTTAACCAAACTATTTTTACCTGTCAAGTAAGATCTTGCACTGTCCAGCATTGCTATGGAAAGAGACACTCTACAGTCTGAGAAATGCTCTCTTCCTTGCATGGCACAGTCAACTAGCAGAGAGTTAACTGTGTTTTGTGCCTCTGTTATATTTTGGTAGGTTTTTAGCTCATCTCTTGGGCTTTCCTAAGATGCACTTCTAAGTATACCTATCTCAGCCCTGGTGTTTTACAAGTGGGTTCTAAGAAGAGATTAGACTTGCTTTTGCTTCTTCCAGTTTAAAAACAAACTATTTCTGCAATGTCTCCATGCAGTGGGTAGAAATGTCTCTGTTCCCTTCTGCTCACAGCTCTTGTTCTGTGTGCAGCAAACGGTGACACTAATTCCTGGCCCAAGCTCTGCCATTGCCTTTCTGATCTGCCACTGTCTTTCTGACCTACTATCCTAACTGCCTTTGCAGCTGCTCCCTAACTCAGTGCTGCTTATTGAGGAGCTGGTCTGGGGAGGGCAGAGGTTTATTGCTACTTCCAGTGGCTTAACAACAGCAACAGCCAGACATGTAACCCACAGCTCCTGGCTGCTCCTGCTTGGCACAATCGCTTTAAGCCCTTTGTGCGACAGCAGAAGGAACTGTATATAGTATTTAAGATTCAGAAATTAGTTTAAAGCTGTCCTGAAAGTAGGAAGAAGCAACTACTCGTGCAAAGCAACACAGAGCTGTTGATTACAGAGCCTGCACCCCCTGGGCACGGAGTATCCCAGTGCCTGCAGCGCCCGGCCCGCGGAGCTGGGGCCGTGTCACCGCACAGCCCATTCCAGCAGCGCTCGCTGCAGCACCAGGGAAGCACAGAGATGCTCCAAAGGGTGCTGCAGAGATTGAGCAGCCCACAGACATGCCCAGAACTGAACACGCCATCCTCTGGTGTGTGCATTCCAGAAAGAGCAAGAGGGTTGTTTTGTTTGTGGGGTGGGTTTTTCATTTTGTTTGTTTGGGTTTTTTTTAATAAAACAGCCTTCCAGTAACATACGACTTTTTAAGCAAGTTCTAATCCTGATGCCACTTCATATATCCCAGCCATGTAGAGCCCAGGTCTGAGAGACTCTTTTTGGGGAATAGTTATTACTAGCATTTTCTAAGCTCTCAGCTCTCCTCAGTTTGAAATGCAAACTCTGCATATGTGCATTAGCAAAATGGCACATTCCACGGCCTGGGAGTGAATCACTCTGGAGGTGACATTGGGCAGGGGTTACATGTGTATGGAGCAGCCAGCTGATGTGTGAATCCATTACTGTTATCAGGAATGCATTCAAATGACCTACTTTTTAACACTGTCTCAACTGCCCGACAGAAGAATTCAGTAAACTGCTGCCATGCAGTTCTGTATCTACAGTGATACAAGAATAACCCATGCAGATACAGAGCAGGCTAATCCTCCTCAGGTATACCTACATTTCTCTATGCAAAGCTATCAAAGAAAGGTAGAGGAAGCCAAGAATGACTTTTTTAATCCTCTGAGTGCTCTTTTCCACAGGGAGTCACCAGGTCACCATACAAGATGGTGCTATAAATGGCAAGTGCCAGAGATCCCGGGTTCTCATACCAGCTGAGGATGCAGAAACTCATTCAGCAGCACCTAAGTGGCACAGAGAGTTTATCACTGTTCCCCTCCTTTGCTATTCATTGTGCCTTTACATTTCTGTGAATGAACTTCCTGCATAAACAGCAACTGCCTTGGTTCTCAGCACAGCCAGATGGAAAACATACTACAGAGCTCCATTCTTATGAGGGGATGTTATTGTTTGTTATACTCCTTACATGTTCCTATTTGGGACTGAAAGAATGAAGTTGCATTTCACCTGCAGAATTATGTAAATGCAGTCACATGCTTTTAGCACACCTTGACATAATGCCTAGAATGCAACTCTCCCATTTCAATTGAATTGATTTAAAAATATTAAATCATAGCATTTTGTTATCTTAAAAGTAGAACAGTGGTACTGACCACAGAAGCACAATAACAAAACAGTAGTCCTATTAGAAGTGTGTTGCAAAAGCATTAGCAGTATGCTGAGAAGACTACTATAAACAGACTACTGTAAACCTTCAGCATTTGCCAGAGATGAGTTTAAGTAATGAACCCAAATAAAGCAATTCCACTGACTTCCACAAAGCCAAGTTTTCGATCCAGATCTTACTGAGACTGTGTCCTGTACACATCACACAGGATGTGTGCTGAGCTCAGCACAGCTGAGCCAGAGCTACAGACAATCCTGATCAACTTCCAGCCACATCTGAAGAAACACAATTCCTGCCTTCTGTTCTAAAGGTACAAGACAATGGGCACTTGGGGACTGTCACTGTGAGGGGCTGATCCAAGCCACCCTGGGCTTACCAAGGAACCGAGTGCCCAGAACAGATACAGCACCTCTGGACTGAAGTCAAAAAGGGTATGAAAATATAACAGGAGGAGCTGACTCAAAAACCTGCTTTTATTAAGCAATACCATGCCAGTAATCATCCCCTCTCCTCTGTCTCCAGCATTTTGAGGAATGGGGCTTTTGGAAATCAAAATAAGTCTGTCCACTACTTATTTGGGAGCCAGGGCAGGGACACAGACTGCAGCACTCTGGCTGCAGTGATGGTAAGGGAATGATTCATCTGTGTCTCCACTCTCCTGAATGTCAGATTACAGCCACAGAGGGTTGAGACACCTTTGGCCAATAAGCACTACTCAGAGCAGGGGGGAAAAAATCAAACATTTTTTTCTTTAGAGGAAAAAAAATAAAAAGACAACTGCAGCAAGCATTTAATATGTAGGACACTGTAAAGTCCTGTGTCCTCATTTGTCCCTTGAAGGCTGTAGGCACATAAATATATGTATGTACTATCTACATGAACAAGCATGTTTACTGTCAGGAGCATGCACAAAAAGGAGAGCTAACAGCAACAGGAGAAAACAAATGTTTAGCTCCAACATAATAAATAAAAACATTTAGACAGAAACAATGAAGACCTCCTGTTAGTGCACACGTGCATCTTCACTGCCACACACCCCCATACCACCCCTCCCAACAACAGAAACTCCTCTCTTCCCCATTTGTCCTTTTCCTCCTCCTGTTCCTGGGATTGCACAGGCAGTTTAGCAAATGGCCATTCCAGACCAGACCACCACCCCACGGTGTGACGTTTTACTCCTTAAAGGTGCTAAAATGTAACACGTGCAAGAGGGGGTTCAGCTCACATGTGAACAGGCAGTGACACTCACAAAGGCTGGTGAAAAAGAGACTTTGCAGTCCTGCATGCCCCTGCAGTTCCACAGGAGAGGCTGGGAGTGGGAAGTCCCTGTGCAATGATGCAGAGTGCGCCAGGTACTACAGGACAACAGCATCGGCTTGTTTTGAGTTGGTTATCTGAGTGCAAGACCCCGTTGCTACAAGTGAAAAGCAAAGTGGCTGAAGTGAGAGTACAGATCACTCCAAGTTTAGGAACAGCCCTCCAGGTTCTTCTTCATCTACCACATATAAGAGCAGCTTTCTTCTGCAACCAGAGCAAAGCCTCGATCCCTGCAAGCCACTTGCACCACAAACCTCTGTAGGCAGCCTGCTTAAACAACCTTCTCAACACAGCCAACTCCTCGGACTGTAGTGCCCATGAAGGGTTTTTTTTCATGTGCACCAGGAGCAGGGATTGAATTTCTTTGCCTGTGAGTGCTCTGGGTGGGCCAGCCCAGCCCTTGCAGCTGCCAGCCAGAACCTAGACATGGGCACTCCTTGTGCTTGTCCATGCCAGGCCAGAAGCTGCTTGAGCTGCTGCAGGGAGAGGTGGCAGAGATGCAGATGCTGCATTACTGATGCTCTTGAAGCACATTTTATTCGATCCTCTGCACATAAAGGGCCTGGTTTGGATGCTGTTTGTTATCTGCTCCTCCAGACAGCTATTCATGAACCAAAATTCAAGAGTCTGTCTTGACCATGCTGATCAGATCTGAATTATCAACCTAAGGTTGCAAGGCCAATTACAAAGGGATTTTTCCACAGGGATTCTTAAAATTAGATCACGAGCGAAAAATGCAGCTTAGTCCTTCAAAAGCTGCAATTTGCTAGGGCCCTGAGGGTCTTCTGGCAACTTCACTCAAATATTAGCTACCTCTCTGTGCTGCCAGATTTCAAGATAAACTTCTCTTCCACAGGCTCCTTAACATCAGTATGAGCTTGGCAGCAAGACTGCAGTGTGGACATCTAGGTGTGCTGACCAGGTGAGACGACTGACTCCTTCCTACCGAGGCCACTGGAACTACTCAGGTCAGGGGTGGGAAGTAGGTTGCCCAGAGTCCAACATTTCAGGGGCATAAAGCTTGCTCATCTCTCAGAGCTCTGCCATTTCACCAGGCAGTTCTTGTCCTTGGCACTCATGAATTTAGTTTCAAAATAAGGAGCACTTAGGGCAGGAACTTTGGTGTTTTCTACATGTCTGTCATCCTTCTGGGACCCTGGAAATGCCCAGGCCTCAAGAAAACTCCAGAAACATAATTCTTTACTTTATGATTCTCATCTTTCACAATATACATTTTCCCTAAATTTTCTCTTCCCAGAAGCAACACACACTTTCCAGTTTCATGCTACTTCTCCTTAAGTTCTGTTGTGAACCTCTAATTTTTGTAGGTAATCAGGATTAGCATGAAATTCATTAACACTTTCACTGTTATAAAGATGGAATCCAGAATGGTTTCCTTTTCCTTTCCAAATCTAACTCTCATTTCAAAATGAGCCATCCAAATTCAATTTCTGTAAGGTGCATTCCAAGTTCCTCATGCCTCTGCTGTTGTTATCTAATGAAACTGCACTGGTTTTGCAACAAACCCAGATAGGAATATGTTCACGTACAAGCATTTCAGTTCTTAAATTCCCCTTTGTGTTCCCTTTTGCTTTTATAGTGACTATAATCACTCCACATGAAAAGGAGACTAAATCGGCCAGTTCACACAATGGGACTTGCTCTGGCATGAGGCAGCTTTGGAGCTGATATGAGCACAGACTAAGAGACAGCTTTGAAGATGACATAAAAAAGCAAGGCTGTTTTAGAAGTAGCTGTATCTTCTTATTGGTAAATCCCATTCCTTTTTGCTTGATGAACGAAGGCTGCTTCTTTCTATCAAATTGTCACTGCACCACAAAACAGTGGCAGAACAGCTGTGAAGCTTCCTCTGGTTATGCCCCTAACTTGTCTAAATGTCTTTTTTAAAGCAAAGTGGGAGGAGATAAACATATCCAGATCTTTACACGTTCCCTAAACATGTGTGTGATGTGCAACCCCAAGACACGCACACGAGCTCACCTAACCAGTAACAGAGAATGTGTGTTTCCTCTCTCCACAACCTATTTTCCAAATGATGGAAGATTTAAAGTTTCTAATTTTTTCCTTTCCCTTGATGAAAGATTTTCACTTTCTTATCCCCCCGGGGAGGCAGAGTCACAGAAGCAGCAGCAGGGCACTGTAAATCTTTGAAACTAATAATTATTAAACACATAAATCTATTTAATGCACAGATCCCCCAAACCCGCTGACTGGATAATACGAGAGAGATTCACACGCAGCAAAAGGGCCTTGCCATCTTTCCAGAGACAAGGCTGGAACTGTATTTCAGTGACAAGGCTTCATCTGCCAGAACACTTACTGGGCAGGAGCCTTGGGAAACCTTGGGCTTCCAGTGTTTCATTCCCCACTACCAGCAGCTCAGCTGGAGTCCCTGGCAGGGAGCTGTAAGCAGAAGCTGGGAACCAGACCTGCTGAGCTGTCTCAATGACCACGACTCCCCATCCATGCCAAGCCTGTAGCAATTTTGAGCCCCTGAATGGGAAAGGAGGGAAGTGCCATGCCCAAGGCAATAACAGACACTTGACTCAGGGCTCTACACCAACTCCCTGCTGCAAGCTTGGATCAGATGGTGCCAATGCCAGACTCGTGCACTAGTGCCCAGAGGGCTCTGGCTGAAGGAATTCTCCTCCCTCAGCTTCACAGTTGCTGGTTCCCTCTCTATTCTTCAGTCCCTAAGACAAAGCTGTGATAATCTGCTTGATCTTCTACCAGGCAAAACAACAACAACAAAAATTAAAAAAATAAAAAGGCCTGGTGCCAAGCATGAGATTTTGGACAGGTGAGTTTGAGATACAGAGTTTGGCTCCATCAGTGTTCCGGGAAACTGGGAACTAGTGCTGCATCCTCTGTCAGGAAGCAGCTTCTGTGCCAGGCACCCCAATGTGCTGAGATGGCTGAAGAACAGGCGCCCTGCAGCACCCAGGGGAGAACTGGCATCTCCTTCACTGCCAGCCTGAGGCTGGAAGGAAGGGAAATGGCCCTTCACAGGTGACATCTTCCCGTTATGGTTCCCCTTTTCAATCCCCAAGCCCACTGCTTTCTGCACATTTAACTATGGTGGCCTTCTGCCAGGGAATGCAGCTGTCCCATTTCTGATTTATCTGTCTTTACTGGCATTTATCTGATCTCCAAGCAGGCAGCAGCAGATTTCAACAAGCACCTTTTTCCCTTACAGCAGTCAAAGTGGTGTCTGGTGTGATGCAGCAACTGTTTTCCATGCCAGAAAGCTTGGAAATAGCACCTCTGCAGATCTCCTGTTCCCCCACCCCCCAAAACAAAGGAAAAAGTAAAAGCCTGCTTTCAGGGAAAACTTTCCTTCCTCTTGACTTTGACAGAATGTAAACAGACCTGTGAGAATCTGACTAGAGACAGGGATGGGGTTAGAAAGTCTCACTCAAGCCAATTCAGTATCTGAACACCAGGGGCATGTCCTGCCTGTGGCTCACACATTTTGCCATTAAAAAAATACAATTAAAACCCGCAAAACATTAAAGTGTGATCACTCTGTGCCTGTTCTCAGTTTTGAGGATGGGACTGGCAGGTTCTCATCAGGTCTGTGATCGCCACACTTGCAGAACACCAAACCTCATTAATTTCACTTTTCTCTCCATACATCAATCTACATCCACCCCATTAATGTGCCAGGTACCCAAGTTCAGAGCAGAACTGTCGTTAAATGGACTTTCCTAACCCCCAAACTTCTTTGTTTCACAAGAAAAAGCTTAGCAACTCCTTAGAATAAAACCTGAGAACTCAGATTTTACCGTAGGAATTCCTGGTGAATTCACAAATATATTTTGCTATTTGGCTCACAAAGAAAAAATAAGATTGAGGTGCTTTAATGTATCAGCAGCATTTTCAGAATAATCCTAGTTTAAAAAAATCTAATATGCAAAATCTAGTGTGTCTTAATACCTGCTTAATTTTGCCCACAGGCACTATGACATCTCTATGATAGTAACAAATCTTTATCTCTACAAGGTAGAGTTCGGTATTTTTTTCAGTGGTTTTTTGTTGCTTCCTTTATTTGGATTCCTTTAAAGTTTTATCTCAATTCTGAATTCCCTGGGTATGTTAATGCACACTTCTGGGATGACACACATTGCAGTGTTTTACTGTTAAATTACTGACATATAGTCTGAACTTCAGCTCCATTTTAGCACAGCCCTGTCCTGTGATTATGATTCTGAATGTAGATTCAAATTTTGCATCTGAAGACTGTCTCTTGCTATTTGCAATAAAATAAAGAGAAGTGTCAGGAATGTGAGATGCTCTAAGCAGAACTGCACTTAGAAAAGAAGAAAAGAAGAAAGATACCCATGGGACTTGGATAAATCTTTGGGAAAAAACAAACAGTGTAGGAATTTGACAGTGAGGTCTAGGCTATCAAAATTTGAATATGTTTGATGAGGAATTTGAGCAGAAGACTGGACAAGATTGCCTTCAGTGGGTTCTTCTTACTCGACGTATTCTATGGTTTATGAGAATATCTTCTGGTTTGGCCATTAGAGAATTTGCTTTTGCCTATTTATGTATTTCTCTGCCTTTCACTCTTGTCATCTCAGCAGATGGAAACCAGTGGAATGCTCCACGTTGCTCTGAGTCCCACCACTGGAGAAGTTCTGGGTGGCGTGGACTGGGCGCTCCTCCCGTCTGTAATGGAAACGTGCTGAGTGCAAGTGCTGCACTTTGAACAGGCAGATCAAACACCCTGAGTGACAGGTTGAGAAAATGAAACAATCATCTCCATATTTTGTTGTAAGATTTTTTCCTAAGAAAATATGAAAGTGAAATGTGGTGGACAGGCCCGAGGAGACTGAATTTAATCTGCTTTTGAAGTTGTTTGCGGATAACAAGAAGAAATGGGAAAAGGATTTTTTTGACAGATCTCCTTCTATTTTGCAAGATAATGGAATTTGCTGAAACAAGACCACCAGCTGCTTTGCTTGTAATGGTTTGCACTGAATTTCAGTGTATTAATTTCCTTCTAATAGGTGCTAATCTATGGACACTAATCCATACTGATGATGTGCCCTGGCCAGTGCTCCAGGTGCAAACACCCCTTTACCCCAGTGGTACCCAAAACTGGAAGTTACTTTTTTCAATGTGGAAAGTTTGATGAATCAAACAATCCCTCAAATGCCTTCTGAGTGGGTGTAGTGAAATCTTGATTAGAACTGTGTGACTTGGAATCCTGAAAAGTAACTCATAAATTTCCTGTGTAGGAAGGGCAAGATAAGAAAGAGATTGAATTTTTTTTTTTTTTTAAACAAAGCATTTCTAATGTCTGTTTTTAAGCAAACATTTCTTGGAAGTTTGAAAATGTTCAGATCCTTCTTTCCAAACCATCCATCACTTATCAGCTGGTTTCTGAGAAAACAGATCTTACACAATCTTGCTGTATGTGTAACTACATGTTTGTGCTCGTCTCTCCATTAATAATTGTGAGAATTTTAAATATTCATTATGATACCATACACTGCATTTTATTTATTACTTATAACTCATTGATCAATGTCAACTAAATTCGACAGATCTGGAGATCTCAAAGACACTCAAATCTGGTTTTAGCAAAAACTAGTTTTGCCAATTCTGCATAGTTTTGCACAGTATTACTTTGTAATTTTCATACTTCTCTCTTTTCTGATTCAAGTCCACAATGTCCATGGAAACACCTAGAACTGATGGGTCTTTGAGTCTCCTGCTCTGTTGAGCCAAGGAGGCCAGCTGAGTTCTTATGCAAATTACAGGAACTGAGGTTATTCAGTTTATACTCTTGAGGAATAAGAAAATCCTATAGAGAAATATGGCAAAGTACTCAAACCCAGGAAAGGATGTGGCAATGGGAGGAAGCAATCTATGCTCCCAGGCCGTGGTGAGTGGAAGTAATAAAAAATGATGCAGAATGAACCAATGACAGTCCAGGCAGGACACCAAGAAGCCACTTCTTACAGTAAGGAATAATGAAGCAATAGGACTGGACTGTCTGGGAGGATGCAGAAGCTCTGTCCCTGGAGAGCTCTAAGAACAGGCTGGACATCTCCCAGGAGTGACCCTGGAAAAGCTGAACCTGCCCTGAGTCAGAAGAAAACCTTTGCTTCTCTTTTGACATCCCTTCCAGCTCAATTTGCCTATGTTGTAAGCAGTAGAGTGGGCTGAGAAAAGGGAAGAAAGGGAAGAACCAAAGAAATAGAATAGTAAAGGCATTTAGAGAAGGAGAAGCAGGCAGAAGACTAGAAGATACATTAAGTCTAAAACATCATCTGCTCACTGCTGGAGAGACAACTGTACAAGAGCACCCCTCATGCCACATGCAACCACAGCTGCAGGCCAGCAAGCCTGTTCCAGTGCAGGATGTGGAGCCCTGAGCAACATCACCTTTCCCAGGCTCTGAGCTGGTCTCCCAGAAACCTGGGAGCAAACCCCCCAGAGTGTGTGACTGGAGCCTCCAGCTGTACCACATGGGGAAATAAAGTGGGACCTACAGAAACTGAGTTTGGGTTAGAATTCTGCCACACCTCACTTGCAGCACCACAGATGCACAGAATTATTTAGGTTGGTAAAGACTTTTAAGATCATCGAGTCCAACTGTTCCCTCAGCACTGCCAAGTCCACCACTAACCATGTCCCCAGGTGCCACATCTACAAGTCTTTAAATACCTCCAGGGTTGGCGACTCCACGAGTGCCCTGGGCAGCCTGTTCCGATGCTTGACAACCCTTTCAGTGAAGGAATTTTTCCTAAAATCCAATCGAAACCTCCCCAGGCACATCTGAAGGCCATAACCACGTTGTAACCAGAGCCTGGGCACGGTGTTTCTCGGTGTGAGTGCGAACTCCCAGCCCTCCGAGGGTGCCTTTGGGATGCTCGGAATGAGGGCGCTGGAGATGCTCGTTTTGCACATCAAGATGCTGCCACCCAATGGCCAGAGAGGACGAGTGTAAATCGCGCTGCCATTTGCAAGTTGGCAGAGGCTCTCCGGGGTTTTTTTTTCGCACACGTAGAGAGATGCCTTGAATTTACCCCAACCCTGTCGGAAACCCCATGTGCTCTCCCCCCACTGCTGCACCTTGTAGTGGGCACAAAGATCTCTGAATACCATCCTCCCCACACTGTTATTTACGAGTCACACAGTAAGTCATTGTTATTGCCTCCAGCTCTGTCCCTTCCGTACATCCTGGCCAGTAAAACTTCCACTGCTGTGTCACACACACATTAAATACCCATCCCTGTGATCCACGCATGATCGATCTCCCCATCCCACATTACAGTCATGATTAACCTTCTCCCACTACGTCACGTATTCAATACACCTCCCTTACCTTCTTCACTCAGACAAAATGAATCTCCTTAGTATTGTCAATAATAATTTTCTTTATATCCTGCATAACAACATGAGGCAACCTGACAGAGCACTCGGGCAATAATTCAATCTTAGCTTCCCACCGACGTTCATTAAACTGAATATAACTTCACCAGAGCTGCCACTGAATTATACCCTCACATCCTTGTGGGAATTGTATATTATTCCCTGGGGAATAGCAGCAATGCAGTTGAAGATGAAATAATTCGTTTTAAAAACCCCAGGATTGTATCTGATAGCACATTATTTCTTCATCTTGTTACTCACTTTGCATATTAGTAATTAGCAGAGGTTATTTCCTCCATTCCCCACACCTTTTTGTTTCATTTCATGTCTGATAACATTAATCCATGTGAGATAATATGCTGGAAGATTTTAATTCTGCTGAAATGACTGAGATCTTCACTAGAGGTATGCAAACCCTAAGAAATTCAAATTCATTTTGAAAATGACAAAAATCACTCCTCACCACTCCCCCCCTGTATTTTGGCATCTGTCCCTTCCCCTAGAGAACAAGGCTCCCCTGGCCCTACTGTGCAGCTGGATGGGGAGAAGCTCAGGTGGTCTCTGTGCAAACACTGTGGTTGCTGCTCCTACTGCTGCACCTCCAGCCTGAATTTCTCTTCCTTGCTTTGAAGAGTCTTATGATTCACCCAACTCCAACGATAAGCACAAGATGTTTCCCAGTCCATGGTGGTTTCTTGGGAGGGCTTTGGAAGCTGTTCTGTGATGCAGCTGTGCTGGGGACAGGGAGGGTTTGCAATGTGCCACCGAGGAGGTTGTACCTGTTCACAATGAAAAGAAACCCAACAAATGCAACTGCATTTGTTTTCCTGCCTTGAGCTGTTTGCTCTGATCTCCCGAGCCTTTGAGGAGTTTTCTTTAGCCAGCTCATGTGACCCCGTTTCCTACAGTGGTTCTCTGTTGCCTTCAGCAACTGGCCACTGGTCACAAAGCAGCTGAGAACCACTGTGAACATGCATGAGCCCCGACCACAGAGCTGGTTCCCAATCTGCACCAGAGCAGACGGGGCTAAAGAGCCCGTCAGTGGCTCTGCTGGGCCATGAGCAGCAACTGCCAGGCTCTGCCTCCCGCTTCTTTTTCACGGGCTGTCTGTTCCTGTCATGTTTGGGGACAGAGCCCAAACATTCCCCCCCACGTCACTCTCCTGCTCCTGCACAAGTTGCCTGCTGTTAAACCTTATCCTGCTGAATACCATGTGTTTGATATTAATTACATGTCCGAGCCCCATGAAAGTCATTGAAATTTAATGAGATGCAGGGATGGAACCACTGAGCCAATGGCATTCATTAAGGGTTGCCATGGAGATCAGTTTGCCAGGCTTGACCCACATTAAGTGCCACTGGTCACCTCCCAAACAGACAAAAACATGAAATTGAAAAAAAAATTGGAGCCAATTCCTGAGGGGTCTGAGCACTGTGGGCTCTGACGGCCTTCAGTCAGTGCAGCTGGGGCTCAGCCGGGTTCAGTGTGTGGCCCTGTCAGGGAACGGGGCTCTAACAGAAGTCAGGAGGTGAGTCAGTCCTGCATGGCATCTGCAGGGAGGAGAAACAGCCCCACCAACTCACTGACACAAAGAAGCCAGAGAGCTCTTTACGCTTCCCTTCCACCCCTTACACGTGGTGCAGCTGAACAGAGCTATCACTTGAAACGCATTTTGTGCTGTTTCCAAAATGATGCTGTTCCTAGCAAATACTGAATCGTGGCTCTGAGTCTGAGGGTATGGGGTGAGAAAGTGAGAGACGGGAGAGGTGGGGGTGTGGGTGGAGAAAAGAGGTTGGAACTCAGCATGGAATTACTAAGATGGAGAAATTTTAAAAGAGAAAACTTCAATGAATGCCCTGCACAGGGGTGGGGGAAGCTGATATTACTTCTTGGCTCTGTCCGAGTCTCTGCACAGCCTTGGCCAAATTCCTTACTTTCCATCTCCCTCATTCCCTCTCTGCAAAATCAGGGTCACAACTGAGATAAATCTACTGAGATAGAAACCAAAGTCCTGCCCATGTGCTTTTCTAGTGCCCAGTGAAAGGGGCAGTGTGACCTCTGACAGCTCTTTGTAGTCCCTCAGTATAAATAATAATATTAAAACAGAATTAATTAACCAGCTCACCAATCTGTCTACTTCCCAGCCCACCAGTAATCTGTAAGAATCAGACTAAGATGCAGCTGCAGGAGTGGCTGAGTGGCTGTGGGGGCCCAGGGGAAGGCAGAAGGCTGGTTGTGCAGTTGCACACACACAGCCCTGACACCCAGACAGTGGCTTTATCTCTCAAGTAAATCTGGTCCCATTACAGAGCAGCCCCTTACACGGAACTTGCTGCAGGTGATACAGTACAGCAGCAACTGAGCTGCCTCTGATTTCCAAAATATTTCAATATTTTGTTTTTCAAGCTTAGTCCAAGCACTTACATACCAGCAAACACACGCAACTGTCACTTCCCAAGTTCTAGAAAAGAATCTACAAGAACATGATAGTTTAAGCCAGGTTTCAATGAAATGAAAAATACCCTCATCACAAAGGCAAAAATGTAAGTTACAATTTATAAGGCAACTAACCCCTAAGCACAGAGGCCACCCTTTGAAGCACAACCCAAAAACCAGAAAGAAATTGCAACAAACTTATCTGAGTACATCTGGTTCACCTAACCCATCTGCAGCCCTGGGAAAGAACCCCATTGCCAAAAATGGCTGAAACCTTATCCTTACAGCCTACGGGGGTTCAGATAATTATATCTGACATGAAAACTTGTAGCACATACAGAAAACTGGAGGGGGAAGAAAAGGTCAACTGTATAAAGATGCAATCACTGTGGAAGGGGCCAAGTTACAGCATGGTGAGCTGTTTAAGCAGCCAAGATAAATAAGACACAATTAGGGTTACATTGGCTCACCCTTTTGAGATCCCATATGTGGGTGTATGAACCTTGGAAAAAAAGGGCCAAGTTATCAGGACTTGCTGCTTATTTAACTTGGCCCATTTCAAGGCTCAGCCTGTTCTAACTTCATCCCATTTTTTTGCAGCAAACATCCCATTTCCAATATTTTTGTACTTGTCAAGTGTTTTCTGATCACATCGCTCTTCTTTTTATTGTTTTCATTAGAAAGAGAAAAGTGCTGAGAAAGGGAAGCGAATCTGAACTCAGGGCCTCCTGCACCAAAGTCAGCAAACTTTATCCCTTTGTGCCAGCCAGCCCAGGGTCTTTGGTCAAAAATGAAAGCACAAGAATTTCCAGTGTGTTTAATTACCAGCCACGGGGAGCCTGGTACAGCCCCACGAATGGAATAACAACACATTGAAACTGGCAAAGAAACAACTTATTGAAAATGGCAAAGTAAAATCAACTGAAAATATTTTGTAGAAGGGCCACAGGGTTGAAGCCCACTTCTGGAAGGACGCAGAATTTTGTGGGAACACAGCATTGGCAATCAAAGCCTGACTCCTGCAGAGCTCCTCAGACTGACGTCTTGGGATCAGCATTCCCCAGCCTCTACAGAGGTTCAGAGTTTAATCCAGTGTTTTACAAAGCTACCACACTGAAAGGGGCTTGTGTGCAGCAGGAAGGTTAATTCAGAACACTTGTTACAGGTCTACCCTCCTCAACACACGTTAGAAACTCTAGTTATAAATGTATGTAGTTGTTACTAGTTCTGGTATTTGAGATGCTTCCTGCTATCTTAGTATTGCCAGTACCACCAGACAGACAGGAGGCCGAGCCCACTGCCTCCTTTAGCCCCTCCATGCCACTCCTGTGATGCATTAGGGACCATTTCTGCAAATCTCTGAAGTGTCTCTGTTCCCATGTGAAAGAGTACCTGGTTACACGATGGTGGGAGGACTGTGGTGACACCCATTTGGGGCACAGACACAGAGAAGGAGGAAGGCCACAGTGACACATGCAAATGTGTGAGCTATACCCCAGCTGCAGGGAGTAGAGGAAAGAATCAGTGGTGCAAACCTTTTGCTCAGCATCTCAGATTTAACAAGTCTGTTAATGTTGTGCACATATCAGTGGGATGAGATTTCCTTGCTACACATAAGCCTGCCATGAGCAGCCCCACAATGACTTTAGCAACACGCTACTGTGGTGCCCAGGAAGGTTTGTAACACCACGGGGGTTCTCATTTTGGTAACTTAAATCCACTGAATTGCTTGAGTTCCAATAGCTCTCCAACCCTTTAATATATGACAGAACAAACACAATGAAAAATATATTCAAGAGTGGTTCATCTTAGCACAGCTCAGAGAGCTACAGGATGTGAACCCAGACAACTTCACAGTGCAGTTGGTGGAGAATAAAACAGCACAAGTCAACTCACCTACAGTTCTGCAGTGTGGCTGTCTAGAACAGGCCAAGGAGGATGCTAATACAAAGAAAAAAGCCATTAATTCTGCAGCAAAGACACACTGTGAAGGAGAGTTGATGTGTATGGAGCACTGTATGCAGAATCATGCCATAAATGTGCTGGCCCTGTCACTGTCCCAGTAGTGCTCTGCAGCACAGCCCCGCTGCTGGCTGGCAGTTTGTAAGTGTCTGCAAACAGCACTGCCAAAAGGAGAGCCCCAGAACAAAAACACTGCTTGATTTTCTATGTGGGATTCCAGATCACTAAAACTGGGTGAAAGTACTGCTAAATACATACTTTGTTCATTGCACACTGTCTTTCAGCAGGGTTCATGCATTTATACACAGGTCTGCCTTTCTCCAGCATTCACTGTCACCTGTTCCGCTCTGTGGAAATTTGCTCCTTTATCAGGTTTGTGTCTCTGCACCTGATTTCAAGAGGCTGCCTGGTGACTAAGGGCCTATAAAAATGTGTTGGTTTAACACACAGTGGTTTTCCTTCTGGGTGAGCGGCAAAATTGTCATCCCTTGTGCCCCAATGCAACCCCATGGAAGACAAATGGGAGTCTGTGCTCAGTAAAGCACAGACAGCAAAGACAGGGAAATTGGGAAAGGCTCCTGGAGCTGTTCAGAGGGCACTGGCTCTCATGCTCTGTGCCAAGCTCCAACAGGCCTCAGCCTGGGACACACATCTGCTAGACTCCCCCATACACAGCATTTCTTCTGGGGTCACCCCATTCATCCCACAGCCCAGCAGGATGAAAGTACCCAGGAGGTTTTAATGGCAGTGCCAGGTTCAATTGCCCATTTTGCTGGAAGGAGAAGAGCAGAGATAAAGGAGCTGAAAAGGTCTGAGCCAGAGTGAGCCCTTTAGGGCCATCTGGCCCTAACAGCAGCACCAACCTCCCCCTCCCTCCCACCACGCTGCCCCCCTCCTCCTTCCCTGGAAAAAGGCTGGCTCCTTCCAGTTGTGGGGAGGGGGAAATGCCATATGGGCTTGTGGGTGGGAGATTGGAGGGACATCCAATACAGCAGAGAGATGAAAGTGGAGATAAAGACAAGTATGCTGGGGAAAAACATACCCTCCCCACCTCCTTGCCTCCTCTGCCAGAGATTCAGGAACCAACATCTCTACCCGGTTTTATTAAACAGAAAAGACCTCCCCTATTGCCAGCTGTCCCTGCCCCATGCCAGACAGGCACTTTGCTTCTGTTATGTCCCCTGCTCCTGCCCAGGACTCCCCAGAGCCACCGGCACAGGGACAGGGATGCAGCTCAGACCAACCAGAACAGAAGTACCCAAAGGAGGAACCCAGCCATGCAGCCCCTCTTCCCCTCTCCATTCATCACTGTCAAGCTGCAATAATTGAACATTTGCATCCCTGATTTCACACAGCCACCCCCCCAACTCCCTGCAAATTAGCAGTCCACCTACAGTTACAGACACACGTGTGTGTTGGATATCTGCTTGTGGTGAGGCCTTCGGAGACGGGGAGGAGAAGAATGTGAGTTTTCTATCCTGCTGGTGCATGACAAAAAGTCCTGGCCTCGAGGCTGGCCATCCATACTGAGCTTTAATCCTTGTGTTCCTCCACCCTATGTCTCAGTATAACCCATCCACGGTGCTACTGCTGTTGTTTGGAGTTTCTTCTGTTTGTTTGCAACATTTACACTTTTATCTCCTTCCCCTGTGAGCCCTCATGGAGGTGTCTTCATTTAGTATGCAGGCCTGGTTGGCCAGTTGCCATAGCAATCCATTGCAGTCCTCATAATATTGCAGGAAGCAAGATCAAAAAAGCAGGATTGTGATTGTAATAAAGCAAAAAAAAAAAAAAAAGAAGAGAGAGAGAGGGAAAGAAGGAGGAGGAGAAGTATCTTTCCCACTCCTTTTCTCCCCTACCACACACAGAGGCACTTTGCAAGAGCACATGATTTTAGGACTGGATTGAAAGATGAACACAGTTTCAACAGCCACACTGCCAAAAATCCAGATACCCACAGGGAAGAAACCTCACCTAGAAGTGTGGCAGCATGCTCAGCATGCACACAGCCTCTGTTCCCTACAACACTTTATATACCACTTTTTCTCCCTCTGCTCTATTCTGTACTGTCTGCCTAGAGAACAAGGCTTTACTAATACCCCCTTATCCACACAGAGACACAACTCCTTTGCTCCAAGGACAGCTAATGCCTGAGTCTAGAGTTTGCAAAGGCTGACGTTGGCCCTCAGTGACTGGAGGCCAAGCAAAACAACCTTTTCCTTTTATTTGACTACAGCCATGTCATTTGCTGTTCTTCCTGGATGTGTTTGGGATGCCCATTTGAATCTAGTCTATAAGGTTGTACAAATAAGTACTAATCCAGTGGCCTCCAAAGTGGTCCACAGATTTCATCAGCCAAATCACCACCCTGTACAGCTGTGTCCCAGACAAACAAGCCTTTGCTATGAAGGAGTTCAGCACAAGAATGCAGCAAATAGACACCAAAACATCCGATCTGACAACAGTTCCCAAGCAAAGATTAGTGTGCCTGGCCTTGGGGATGCTGCAGCTCATGCTTATGTCAGCACAAAAGCTGTATCAGTGCTGTTTAGCATCTGCTCCAACATGTGCTGCTAACCACATGCATTCCATGGATTTGTGAGGTTATGAGGTACCTGAATGAAAGGAGAATACAGCCAGTGCTACCTGAAAAACAGTCCTGAGCTCGTCACCAGGACCAGGCTCTCAGCCCTGCCTCCCCTGAGCCCACAGCTGTCACCCATGTCTTCCTGCACCTATCTTTCTCCTCCGTTTTGAACATTTTGATTTACCTGCAAAAATATTGAAAGGAGGGTTTTTTTTTTTAATTTCACATTTTATGAGTAGCTTTAGGAAGCAAGAAGATGAAGAATCCATCCCCAGTGGAGAACATGTGGCTAACGGGTAGATTTAATTTATATGAAGCACACCACTCTCTCGTAAGCCCTGCTTGGCATATTAAACTGGTGTCTTACATCTCCTTCCAGTGCCAGAAATATTCATTTCCCACATCATAAAGACCCATCCATGAATAATAATATTAATAATTAAGCACCTGACTCTAGGGCTATACTTTGAGCATCATAACACTCTAATCATTTGCTTATCCCATGGTAATTACACTCCTCCATCCTATTTCTATGCTCAGCCTTATTGGTTAACCATTTATTTGCTAGTGTGTTTCTTGAGACCCCACCCAGGTTTTCAGACCACAAGTCTCACCTTCCAGGCAAACTGATGAGGTGTGTGCCCAGTGTTAGCAGCAGTGTTCCCAGGGACAGCAGTCCCAAGGCTCTGCTGACACCCATCATTCTCTCCAGGCTCACAAAGAGGGGTGGCCCAGCAATACAGGGCAGCACAGATGTCCCAGCAACCTGTGCTGGCACAAAGCCACACTCACTTCATCTCCCTCCCGAAAGGAGAAGTAACCAAAGCAGTGGGCAGGGAGGAGGATCAATCTCTGCCACACAGAGCCAAGCAGATAACTCCAGCTAAGCTTGCTCAGCACTAGTGAGGAACCAGAAGCAATGCAGCTGTGTTAATATGGCATTCTGCCTGGACTAATTAGGTTTGCTGAGAAGCCTGGTCTGTCCTGCACAGCCTCACCTGAAATGGCCATTTGTAAAGGGGTTGTTCAGCTCAGGGCTGTTTTTCTCAAGCCCATTGCTGTAAAAATTACGGTCCCGATTCTGCCAGCTTTCCTATGCCATATATAAGTACAATTGCTGCTGCACTGATTTCAACTAAAACACTGTTATGTCCAACTCAAAACAAGAAAAGGCTTATTGACTGCTTTTACACATATTCCTTTGCTGTGGTACTTACCTTTCCCTGCAACTGCTGCACAGAAATCCAGGATTCTTGACCATCTCCTTATCCATGGCATTCCTGCAAAGTCCAGACACAACCCTGTCCCATGGAGATAGAAATCTTTGGACAGGCAAAGATTCCTCATTACATGTAATCTCACGTATAATGCATCATTTCTGAAGGAGCTTCAGAAAGAGAGAAGGTTCATTAAAAGCCAGTGGATAGAAGTCTGCAAGGCCATCAATAAGAAAACAACAGCAGAGAAGCCAGAACAAAATGGGCAATAACAACTAGTACTTCAAAAGCTGAATATATCAAAAAGTTTAGGGTCAGCAAAGAGGGCTTACGAAAATAACATGAAAGCAGCCAGATCACAAAAAAAGTCTGTTAAGACAAAAAGGCTGGTGTGCCAGAAAAGATCTCTAATGTTGGAAAAAAATACTTTGGTGATTGTTTCCAACTCCACACAACGAACACAAAAAACACAAACACTGGCTTTTATGGCTGAATTAAATCAGAGATTGGTGATATGGCTTGTTTCTTTTGTCTGCTAAATAAAGTACCAAAAGAAACCTGTTTCTTGCTGATATCTCAAAACTAGGGAGCAAGAACACATATTCCAAAGATGATGGGATTCTACACGCTTACTTGGGTAGTTTAATTTATCAAAGAGTTACTAGTTACATATGGATGAAGACAAGTCAGATCCTGCAAACTTCAGTGATATAAATAACGTCTTCTGCAAGGTCTGTTGAAATCAAGAACAGCCAAAAAAACTGGATGCCAGTGCAGGATGATGCATTTGAAGAGACTATACTTTGCCCAGCAATGAAATAAAGCAAGAAAGGGAAGAAAAACTGATTTTTGAAGAAGACACGAAAATAAGAGGGGCCAGTTTTATAAAACTGTGACACATCAGACTCCAGCACTAAGAGACGAGTATCAGAGCAGCTTCTCATCAGATTTTAGTGCCTGAGGGATTGACATACACAGAAATGATTAACCCTGTTCATTGGTGTCATGCAGAGCACATTAGGTTTTATGAAGGAAGCAAATGCCTGTACAGCTTGTGGTTCCCCACATCTCTACAAGCAAGTCACACAATGTCAAATGGGAGCTCCTGTCTGGAGCTCTGCCTGGGGCTCAGTCTGTGCTGGAAAGACTCACCTCTTTGTTATACCAAGATATACCTACAAACCTCCCCAGCCAGGCAGGCCTTTTCTTAAAGGCATTCTATGCAGATTTCACTGTTCCTTTAGGGAAAATGGGACGGGCACCTCTTGCAGCAGTGCCTAAAGCACAGTGATACACAGAGGCACGTTCCCCTTCCTTTTTCCTCCTTTGCAACACCGCTCTGCTCCCCCTCCCCTCTTTCTGGTCAAACAGCTGCACATGAAATGCCTGGAAGGACCTTGCAGGGGCTGCTGTTTCACACAGAAGCAAAACACCACCCATCAGCTGCAGGAAGTCAGAGCCCAGAGGCAGGAGGGGAGCAGCTGCTCACTGGAACCAGCTGATGGCAGAATCTTGCTTTCCCTCAAGGCAATCCTTCCTGGCTCTTCCTGAGCTCAGGCAGTGTCCTCACCTCCTCCTGCCTGGCTTGGAATGCAGCCCACTAATAACCAATAGCACGGTATCTGCCTTTGTACTATGACTTCTTATCACTGCAACAGTACTGACAAAAAGTCATATTGCTTAACCACAATTTGTTAAATTATTAAAATTTCAAGCCTTTCAAGTCAAAACTGTTAAAAAAAAAAACAGCAAAAAACAAACCAACCAGAAACAGATAATTTCAATCATGGTTTTAACAGTGTAATACAGCCTTATCTGATGCTTTATGCAAACATACTACACACCAGAATACTTGTAATACTTCCTGGAATACCTTACTTATCTGGAATATTTGCCAACAACTTGCCACAACTGTTGACTTTGAGTGTTTTTTGTTGAGTTCATTATCTGCCCAGTGTGACTAATTGTGTAGAACATGTTCCTGGATTTACTGCTTGAGTAGACACCTCCTAGGATCAAAATCAGCCTCAGAGTAGCTATTGTGTGTGTCCATAGTCAAGGGAAGCATCTACAAGAGTCTCCTTTTCCCAGCATCTCTATGAACTAAAGTATGTTGGTCAGAGTAACCACAGAAAACCAACAGAGTCAGGGATATCATGGGGATGATACTGTGATAACTCAGATTCTGTAATGAAACTGGGTCAGGGCAGGGAAAACCATCAACTATCCATCAGTGGCTTTTGTCAGCAGCTGTTCAGGCTCTGTCTGGCACAGGACAGTGCCCCACCAGTTATCTTGGGCTTTTGTCTCATTCAAGCTGTGCACTAAACCCGTGTTTTACAACATTTAAACACAAACCAGAGCATATACGCTTGCATAAATGATACACAAGCAGGTCTCCCAACTGCATCCAGGAGAAGGCAAACCTGAACATAACCACAAGACTGGCACCTGACAGCCACGAGGACCCGAGGCTAAAACCCAACTGCTGCTTTACACTTTTAATTGTCTGGCAACATCCATTCATTGCACCAGTCTGCTGTCTTGTTGTGTACGCAAGGCTGCAAGAGCTCCAGGGCAGAGGCCATCATTTTTTGTATGTTTATACAGTGCCTACAACAACAATACAGTAGCAACTGGAAATCAAATAATTAAGTTGTTATAGGAACAATGACAGAGCTGAGAAGCAGTGATTCTGGCTGTGTCAAAGCTGCATAAATCCATTTAACGCTCACACAGATATTCTAACCTCCCTGGCCTATTACAGAGCCCAGCTCTTGAGAGCAGAAAATTGGGAGATAAACTAATGCACTGAAGGTTAGCAGTCCTAGTACACAGCTGCTAGTCAGGGTAATACAATGGGTCAGTCAAGGAAGCAAATGACTGATTCAAAATGCCTACACTAAATGCTGTGGGTTAAATCCCTGTAGCCAACAGAGGGTAGAACTGAGTAGAGAAAGATGAATGGGATTTTCTTTTCATGAATGGAGTAACCAGTAACAGAAACTCCTCAGACCTGCAAGCTAAGTCAGCCTTGGCACACTCATTGCTGCCATTGCACAACACAACAGCTTTCCTCTCCAGGAAGTTAAAGCTTCAACACTTCCATGGGAGGCTCCTTCCACTCAGACAGTTAATTAAAATCAACAGCACAGGACTCCACATAGCTGTCTTCCAGAACCAAGGTGCAAGCAGTCAGTAAGGCAAACTCAGCCACAATAAGAGATCCTTCAGTCTAAGTCACCACAAGACTGTGAGCCCATCACTTTCAGTGGGATTCAGGCCAGAGAGGTTCGTGACTGTTGTTTTGATAGCTGGTCACCTGTGGGAGGACCAAGTTCCCAGGAAGAATCAGCAGTTGATGCAATCCAGAAATCCAAAGATAAGAAGATCACAAGGCTCAAAGACAGACCCTGTCCTGAAGGGGTTCGATAAGGGCCCTGTAGCCATCCCATTAAACTCTGGCACATTCATTATTTATGGAATTATCAGTCAGTGGCTGCTGGCCACTCTGGCCCACCACAGTGCAAACAGCCCCATGGTAGGAGCAGCCAGACACACACAGCCACGTGCAGAAATGGTTCTGGGCAGGTGACAAGACCCTGGACCCAGGTTTAGCAGGGGACTTTGCTTGTTCCTCTGTGAGCCCCAGCCTTCCACAGAACCACCCACACTGCCAGTCGGTGCCAAGAGAGGCACTTGTTCCTGGCTCCTTCTACTCCGCGAGGCAAAGCACATAGCAGAGCTACAGGGCAACAGGGGGCAAAGGTTATGTCCCTTTGCAAGGATAAATCTGTCTGTCCCACACCCCTATCATGACCCTCCCTGCAACATTTGCTTTGCAAGAGAACTGCAAGGTCAGGTGGAAGGTGTGAGAAGAAAATTGCCGTTCTTCCTTGGAGGAACAAGAATCAAAACCCTGCAGCCATCCAGGGTGGCTGTGGGTGAAGCTGGCTTACCCCTGCCACTCAGAGCTGCCTTAGCAGCTGCGAATTTAACAAGAGTACTACTAAAATAACCTTGCTTATTTATAAAAGCAGGCAGGCTGAGTGACATTTCTATTACAGAGCACACACCACCAGGAGATTCCCTGACGCTGCAGCAAACCAGTGTAATCTGCATTTCGATGCACTGTTGTCCCTGCAGCACACACAGCGGCTGTGCTCTCCCAGAGCAGCTCTGATTCTCCTCTCCCTAGAGCTGGGGGAAGTTTTGTTATAGGCTTTGGTGGTAATAAGATCAAGTACTAAATCCAAGTACTAAATCCATGAGTAACCACTAATGTTACTTGCATTCACAGCCTGTTCATCTCATATGATCAGTGTTCTATACCTCGTGCATCCTGCTGTCTCTGCACCACCCTGCAGCCTGGTCAAATGGGGGCATTCTCTTTCAGTTGCTGCATAAAACTGCATTAGAACACAATTTCCATTTTACACTGTATGGCTGAGCTGTTCAGACACTTAAACACGAGACCATTGCAGTGAATGAAAGGCTCGTGTTAGTTACTTAGACTCCTTCAAAAATCTTAGCAATGTATTGGAATGTCTTCTATAGATTCCTCTCAAACCCACTACAGAGACTGCTGCTGTACAGGACTGTGTGTATTAACAAACAAAACAACGAGGTCAGATGCCCTTAATCACACCAGTTTAAATCCAGAGTTACTTTGATAAAATCAATTGGATTATTGATATTTACAATGGTATACTGGGGAGCAGAATTTGACCCTTAATCTCTCTCACATGGGTTGCTGCCCTGCAGCAAACTGCAGCTCCCACTAATCTGTTCAGATGCCATCAATGTAATCTGCAGCAACTGCTCTGCATCTAACAAATGAGTATAATGATCCAGCACTGAGCAGTAACAACTATTAATGCTGATAGCCAAGGCATGCACTGTCCTCTGCAGCAATAAAACATGCACAGAACCTCTGCAGTACATTGCACAAACCAGCTGTACTTGTCAACAGAAGCAGCAAACTCAAGATCCCATCCCTACAATACCACCAGCTTTATTCTGTCTCTCAACATTCACTGGGGCTCATTCTGCCTGTCTCACCTAAGGTATGGGCAGGGTGCTGTGCTCACTTCTCCCCAGTTGGACAGTCAGGGTTGTTCTGGAACACTCTGGTACCCCTGGCATATGAACAGAAATTGGGAAATGCATTCATCTGCCTTTTGTGCCCCTTTCCAGTAATGTCACGTACCAAACTTTCCAAAATGTTCCTTGAATGTACATAAGTTTCATCTGTACCAAAACTTGATTTTACAATTATTATAGATTTTGAAAGATAACACTTTTTTGCCTTTTTCCACACACAAAAAAACCCCTAAAAATTTTAATCTTTTTTTTTCACTGTGACTCAAGGAGAAAAAAATTGTAAATCAAAGCCATAAAGGGGGAAAAAAAAAAGTACATTCTCATAAAGACACTAAGCTCTGCTTTAGATGCCTGTGGCTTCTCACCGTGCCCACACCAGTACAAAGATGGCAACAGCACATGTTCAGTCAGAACATACTTTAAAGCTATTCTATGCCATGGTCAAAAGGCATACATGGTGTAAATCATAATCCCAAAGACTGACACTAAAATTGCCTCAGATGTCTCACAACTGGATATAGCTTAGCTTTTACATATTAATTTGGCTGAAAAAGCCCTGCTTTTCTAGTATTCAGACTGCAAGCAAGATGCAGGGGGATGACTTTCATGCAGGTAGGTGGGCTCTTTTCTCATCCTGGGCCTCTGCTGAGTTAAAGGTTTATAAACCACAGCAAGCTTACCACTACTGCTATTCAAAAATGATGCCATCTTAAAATAGCACAAAGGCAGATCTCAAAGAAAATAGCACCGATTCCTTCCCTAGAGTCACCTGTGTATGTGCCATTCTCCTGTTACACAGATGGACTGAACAACACAATTTATCTGCCATTTATATGCAGATAAAAATGCTGCACCTAAATGATGATACTACTTGGCTCCAGTGCCTCCATTGTAACTGTGTCCTTTTCAGCCCTTACTCATCATAAATTAATTACTTCCTAAATGGAAATATATTCATTTAGCTTGTATGCGACAGGCTTGTGCTTTGAAAGAAATCCTTCTCTAAGAGATTGAGGTGCTGGGGAAGGCTGCTCTGGGTCAGTGCAGATTTGTTGCACTAACTTGGAGAAGAAAGGCTCCCACATACTCAAGTATTTCTCACAAAACATGGTAAATTAACGTCAACATTCAAACGAGTTCAGAAAAATAATTTCCCCTTCGAGAACGCTCAGTTTTCCTTCGCACTCCAAACCCGACAGGGGCGAGGGCGGCGTGGGAGGGCCGCAGGCACCGCAGCTCCACCCACGGGAAGAGCCTTCCCCCGCTGCCCGCGACTGACACTGTCCAGCGGCTCGGGATTTGCTGCGCTCGGGGATTTCAGTGCTTCATAAACTGGATTTTTTTTTTGTTGTTGTTGTTTTCCTTTTTGTAAACAATCCCTTGCAAAGATGTAAATGTGAGGAGCTTCACAGTGGGCAAATTACAGATCAGTCTGCCCGGAGGGAAGGCTCCTTTCTAGAGGGCACAAGTCAGAGGTTATGCCTTGACATACAGGGTTCTTGTAGCTTTATCATTTTATTTCACTTTGTCCTTTTTAATTCAGCTGTTGATGTTCTCTGCATTTAGATACAATGAGAAGGACTCATGATCATGAATGCAGCTTCAACATTCAATTAATTTCCACAGGGAGTCTGCTACCTTGTTTTTTCTGCCTTGGAAAATTCTCCTCTTTACTTCTTTGGATCCTGCTGAACTCCTGGCCAAGTGCTACCTTTTGTCAAGATGTTCTGCATGTGACTCTAACTTTTTCTTTACCTGTTTTAAAAATGCTGCCTATCAAAGCAACATTTGTTATTCAGTATCTCCCTCCTCTTCTACTGTAAAAATGCTTCATTGTACTAGTCCTCATTTCACATGCTTCTGGAATTGTTTTTTGTTATTTTATGGTTTGTTTGGGTTTTATATTTTCTGGAATTGAAATAACTCTCCATTATTACTTCCCTCTCCAACTTGAATAACCTCTCTTTTTCTATGTAAGCTGCCTCATGTTTCTAAGAATAATCACTTCTCCCTGAACACTTTCTCTTTTTATGCTTTTGTGAACACAGAATGGCTGAGAACGGACCCAGAACCCCACGTGAAGGCTGGAGAGGAAATGTCCAGATCTTAACCAGGAGCAGCTCTGGCTGCTGCAACTGCTGACAATCTAAATCAACAGTTATCAAACTTTTCCAGGTTGCAGATCCTAAAAATTTCCCCGTGGCTGTCCTAGGCTTTGCATGGCAAATCTAAGCACACTGACAACAGGCTCACTTCCCTTTGGCGCCCTCAGAAGAACCTCTGGGAGCCTCCAGAGTGCGGATTATAAATCACTAAATCAACTGCCCTAAAAAGAGGTGCAAGTTTCCCGTTCAGCTCAACAAGGTGTTAACAGCACAGTGCAGCAACAGCACCACAGGTGTCAGCAGTCCCGGCCAGCGGGACAGAATAATGACCAACAGAGAGTTTTGCTGCTGTGCAAGGATTTGGGGAACACCGCTGCTGTCACCAGCTGGATTTTTCAGCCCAACCTCCGACACTGGAGCAGTTTAGTGAAATTCTGTTTCTCTTCCTATGTCACTTATTAGCATTAATATATGTAAATTTTTATGCAAATACATGACACTTAAAGGTAAAGCCCCTGCTCCATATAATAATTACTTTTAAAAAAGGGTTTTTAAAGACCTATAATTATGAGATAAAAGAGGTAGCATGTAACTATTATAGTTAATGTCTTACATAAGTTAAAATGGGCATTGTAGCTAAGATAAGAAAGGGTTTGTCTTTTAAAGTTCTGATTCAGCAAGACACTTATACATGTAAGTAATTTTAAACATATAAATAAAGCTGTTTGAGAAATATTGGTTCCTTTTCTAAAGGAGGTTCTAGGCGAGATTTTAATTTCCATTGAAATACTTCATTCATTTCACAATTAAATTTAGTTATAAATCAGATGCCTTAACAGTGCATATTCAAACCTGGAAAATTTCCTCCCCAAAATATAAATTTCTTTTATCATTTTTGCCTTCAAAAGGGAAGAGACAGAGCGGAAAGTTTCGGTGAACAAAAATTCAGTGCAAAATTCTCTTTTTTCCACATTTCCCCTGCAAGCTCTGCTGTAAGCGTGAAGTTTAACTGTGCTCAAATGCTCTGCTGAAACAAAGGCTAGATGGGTTTCCTCAGGTCGGCACGTCAGGGCTGGTCCCTGCGGTCGCTGCTCTGACACCGAGCTGGCTCTGCAGCGCAGCGCAGCATCCCCAAGGCACTCGCTGATGGCTGAGCCTCAGCCCGACCCTGCGCCGGGTCCCAGCTGCTGCTCCCGATTTATTTGTGCCTGACCCAGCCCACGCTGCGGCGCGGGGCTCGCTCCTTTGCCGGGTGTGTCCCGGGAGCAAATACCGCGTGCCCCGTGTCAGCCAGAGCGAGGGGCCACACAAGGGGGGCACACAGAGCCCGGCCCGGCTGCAGGTAACTTACATTTGCCTGGAAGGATATCTTAAGAAGAGAATGATGATGAGATAGAAGCGTTAAAGGAAACACAGTGCTAAAGTGTGACTGGCCTCGCTCCCATCGACCCCGACGAGCCCCTCTCTTTACTGGGGCATCCACAGACCATCGGGCTGGACAGGCTGCAGCCAGGTTGCTCATCTTCCCTTCCTGGATTAACACCTACCAGGCTGCTTGGCTTTGCTTTACACTTGAACACAGAATCAGGCAATCCCCTCCTCGAGAAGCAGCGAGGGAAGGAATATGAAAACCATACACAAAATTAATCCAGGGCAGTGACAACCCGAGGATGGGGGGGAGGGAGAAGGATTTATTCATTTTCATGACAATAGCCATATAGAAAAGAAATGCTCCCTTGCCTCTCCCCAGGGACTTGAATTGAATTCCCAGGGCTGCCAATCAGATCAAGAATTTAACACCATTTATTCTGTGGGGAGCCTGTCTGGAGCCAGCACATCAGCATCTGGATGATGCCCTGAGCTTGCACAAGCAGAGCAGCCAGAATCATGGATCAGCCTGGCTTGCCAGGAGAGACTCTGGACACGTGCACAGAGAGACAGTTTCTCTCTCATTTATGGCAACATAAAGCTGGAGAGTCAGGAAAGCCTGTATTATTTCACTAAAACTCAAATGGTAGGACACAGGTTTCAGACCAGAAATCATTGGCATTTGGACACAGGGTATTGCTGTAAATTCTGTTCCCACAAACCAGGATCCTGACTCAGACTCCATGACTGGCAACAGCCTGGTTTAAGTGGTTCCCATTTGGAACAGTGGGTTTGCACCAATGAGGACAGGGAAAAAGACACAGCATGTTATGAAACTGGCTTTTCTTCTGGGATGGTTTGCAAAGAGTTAAACCGCAGCTTATGTGACTTTTAGCCACTGCTTGCAAAATTAATTCATGTTTCAGGCTGTAGAGAATCATGAACCATTCAGAGTGCCAGGGGGATGATAAGCTCTTAGGGTCAATTACTGCACAGATGTGCCCCAGTTTGGTTGCCACTGATTTTAGTACTAATGCTACATATATATTTCTATATATTTAGGTTATACACATTAGTTGCAGAGAAGGCTGTAATCTACAACCCAAATATCCCCGAGTTTGTGTATTTATCACTACAAAGTTTGCATGGCTGTTTTCTGCAGAAAACAAACAGGACCATATGGGTATTTCTGTCACTAGCAGTTCAGTCTTTCCCTCACTGCAGTTTTACTTCTTCCACTGTGGTTAAATGCTCAACAAGAAAAAAATAACAATGCAAAGAATGCCAAGTCCCCTTTTGTTTTTTCTGGAGCATTTCTAGCTGTGGCATTTTCAGATGTTGCTTAAAGCATGGCACAGCCAACGTAAGACAGCATATTCTACTGAAAATCCTGGAAAGATTTCCTGCCAGTAAGAGACTGTTCCTAATTTCCTCAGAAACTGGAAAGCTGAGGGAAAGGATCTTGCACTGCAAACATGAGACCAAGTCTCAGACTGAAAAACACTCCAGCAGAATTTCAGGAGACGGTTGGCTGTGGAGAACTGGCAATTTGAACATGCAGTGAATGACAAAGGTACCTCATCTCTCCAGTGCATGCATCATCACTGAACCAGAATCTGGGAAGACTTCATATTCCATGAGCTGCAGGAAAATATTCAGCTACTCCCAAGGACTCCAAAGAGTAGTACTAGTGATGAGAATGGATGCCAAAACTTACTGTGTTGCTTATTTGCCTATATTAAGCTCAAATTATCTTGAAAACATCTATAAATGGGTGCATGCCATCCACCGGAAAATCCTCATCTTTCTTTTTTAAGGAACGGATGTTTCTGTACAAAAATTAAGAGCCGGAGAGGCAATGTTTGATGGAGAGCACCATGGAAAACGTTATGCAAATAACTGCCAGAAAGGCAGGCTGTATTTTGCTGCAACTTACAGACCGATCCAAACTGAGAATTCTGTGTTATTGTTATTCACCCATTTAAGGTCCTATTTTTCACTTCAGTTTCCATAGAAACCTGTTGTCCTAAATCTACAGCACTTATAGCCTTTTAGTGTCATGAGTTCTTTCTTTACAGCTCTAATTACACCATCATCCACAAGGGGAAATGGCTGGGATGCTTTTCCCACCACAGAAACATTCAGGAAGTGCTGCTCTGTAGACAGAGGGAATATAAAACCTAATCATAAACCTTCAGACATCGTCCTTTTTGGACAATTCTCCTATGTCACAGCTGTATGTTTTATTGTTTGGGTTTTGAACAGGGGCCATGGTAGAAATAAGAATGGAATTTGCAGGGGGAAAAAAAAAGATTTGGATTAGCTTTTGCCTGTCTGCTCTATGGTAAAGAACGATTATATTCGACTGAAGAAAACAGAAAAATACTTGTAAATAACTACTCTGGTGTCACATGGATATTAAATACTTAAGGTTGAACAAAGCTGTCAAGGCATATGGTCCAGAAAGACCTCCCACTGCCAAAGGAATGAAGCTCGTGCCCTTTTACTCATTTACTTCAGCTCTCAAGTCTGCATACAATTTTCTTCTCAGCATATGAGGGGTTAAGGTTCCCACCTATACATTCTAGATAGACTCAATATGACTTTTTTAGTGTGCTAATACAAAACACACAGAGACCTTTGTCTTCTGACATGCTGGTAAAATGCCTGTTGTGCTATGCAGATTATTATTGTTATTATTATTTCTGGCACTGTCACTTCTAGCTATGGTGCTTCAAAGCAATGATATTAAAAACATAAAGGCAGTCAGCCCTTTGGAAATGAGGAATTGCAACAGAAACGTCAAGAACTTTTTATAGCACCCCTTATTGAAACATCTGGAGGAAGTACCATCTAATGGTTAGTGAAGACAGCTAAAAACCCAGGACTTCTATGCTCTGTTTCTAGGTCTGTCTCTGACTTCCCATAACCTAGAGCAGGTACCTTAAAAGTTATATAAAAGTGGTACCTACCCAACTTTGCTGCTTTATGAGAGGTAAAGAAGTCATCTAAAATTTGCATGTAGACACAAAAGATGTGTCAGCATGCAGACAGTTTTCTGCTGTCACTGCAATGGTACAAAGGGGTTTGAGGACACAGCCAGTTACAACCAGTGCTCACCTCCCCCAGCTGCTTGGTTACTCCTCCCACCTCTTCTGTCCTCACAGAGGATGTGTTTCCACCCATTTGCAAAAGGAATGCTTCTTGTGAGCATTCCCTGATTTTCTTTGGAGCCTACAAATTTGCTGTGGCCAACGACTGAAGAAACTGCTTCAACAGACCCTCGGCTTTGCCTGGCTCTCCCAGTGACCAGTGTGCAGTACCAGCAGCTGGTGAGGGAACATCTTTTACTAGCAGCAGCTAAATCTGGAAGACAATGTTTGCCTCTGATCTAACTGTGATGGAAGTGTTTTCTTTAGGGGAAGAGAATAATGTTAATGAATTCACACCTGCATTTGTTACCACGCCCTCATATCTGCATCATTTTCTATAGCCTACAGGCTATCTCGGTGCTAAAGAACCCTGCTCCTCACTGATATCATTTATGCAGATCCAAAGTGGTGTATAGACCAAGTTTTGAATTCTGGTATTCCCCTGTTTTGCTGGTAGACAAATGCCTCTTTGCTCAACTCCCAAGAATGCTTAAATTGCGGTCAGTTGGACATCCCACAAACAAGCCTGCTCAAGGATTAGTCCACGATGATTGATATAGTGAGACACAAAGCAGTTATTTATCATGTTTGGAACTGGAAGAAAATATTTAAACTGAATTAAGTAAGCTTTAAAAACCCAAGCCCTCTCCCCATCTTTGCAAACCCTGAAAGGTCCTGACTCAGCACAGTGAGTGTCTCCAGCACAGAGGTTACTGTGCAGATATAGATCTTCTGCCATGGTCTTTCCAACAAGGTCTTTTGACATTATTTACTCTGCATAGAGCATATTTGAGAAAATTAAGAGAGGCCCATAAACCCAGAGTCTTTCTAGTGGACATCTCACCTAGCAGCAGTTTGGAGTGCTCTGCCAAACAGCACCACACAGGTCCAGAGGACACTGTGAGTGACAGCTGGAGCACTGAAGCTCTGCTGTCTTTGTAGTTTGTATTTAGGAGCTGCTCCATGCTCTGAGTGTTCCTGCTTCAAGGGAGAAGCAGGAGAGAAAAGTGAGAAGACAAGAAAAAAGATTATCTGTGGTGGTCCCAAGATCAAAAATAGCAACGTCATGTATGGGACAACTGCAGTGTTGGTTAATGGCTCCACAACGATCAGGAAAATACCCAGATTTCCAAATCTACTTCACCTGGCATTTCAAATAAAATTATTTAAAAATAAAAGTTGTTGAATGGTAATCCTGAGGTAGTGGGTGGAGAGGACACAGAATACCGTGTCTTTCTATCTGTCTTTTTGCTGTATTCACAAAATGGTGTGCTCCTCACTCCTTAGAGTCTATCACCACACAGACCTCAAGCTAAAACAGCAGACACATAAAAATCATGACATCCTGACCATACAGACACTGCTCGGAGCAAATGTAGCAATTGAAACCTCACAAATATTTATTTGGCTGTGGGAATCACTCTTTTGGTCATTGCTGTGCTCTTGCCATAACTTCTGTGAATAATGAAGCTTTAGGCTTTCCATGATTGTCTGCATCAGCAGAAAGCCACTTGCCTAAGTCTTTACAGAAACAGAACAACAAAACTAATCCCAGCAAAATCGGCACCACAACTATTTTCAGTGTTAGGAAATGTAAAACATTAGTCATTTAACCACAAACAGTGACCACAGTTATGAAGTGCAGGCAGCTGTTTAAAAGACAACCTATGACAAAACAAAAAACTCATTCCCCACCCTTCAAAATGGTACAGAAATCCAACAACTTCTGAATAATGAGCAAATTCAAGAGGAAAATTCCATAGAGTAGGGCTACATTTGTCAGGTGAATTATCTTTTTGTTTGGTATCCTACATCCTGACACTCTCCAGACGCAAGGAGCTGCCATGATTTACCAATATTTCCTGAACACAAAGGGCTTCCAAGTCAAACCAGAGGTCATGCTGACCCCACTAGCTAAGGCTTTTAATCCTCATGAGCCGTGTGCAGTCTGATACAACTTCACCCTCATCAAACTGTTACCTGTTCCAAGTGTTTGCAGATGTTTTCCAGCTGTGTCAGAGGCTACCATTATGACTTTGTTGTTAACAACACTTGAATGGCTTCCTTTAAAAATAGTTCAGGCCCACTTAAGCTACAAGCACTGGGGGTGAGGTAGAAGGCAGGCTCAGCACTCACAGCCTGCTCTGCCAGGTGTTGCCACGTGAAACAAGAGCAGCTCTCACACAGCAGGATGTGGGAACCAAATCTCTGCTTGGGCACTGGCAGCCCTTGCAAAGCTATTTCCAAACTATGCCTGGAGAGAAAAAGAGGTCACCAAATTGCTTATTTCCAACTGGCTTTTGCTTCAACACTGAAGCAGCCTGTGCCATGGGGTACATGAAGGTACGTTCTACATGGCACTGACTGGAAACTATTCAGGAACAAAAGGAGAAAACATGCATGTTCTCAGTTGGGAAAAGCAAGAATGCAGCGGTAACTTTTCATTCAGGACTGGTGATACACAAACCAGGTACAGGCATTAGCTCATCCTACAGGGAAAGAGGGAGTGAAGGGGAACTCCTTGTTTCCTGTTGCTGGGGTGGCCATTAATAACACTGTTCTCCTCGGGGCACCCTGATGCAGATCTTTGTACTGCATTCATTGCCTGAGTCCACAAAGGTTCAGTCCTCCTTTCATTTGGTCCCATTTCCCAGTATGACACACTGCAGAGAGCACAACCATGGACAGGTGTTAGGGCACACAGGAGGGGCTGTGCTGTGTGTTAGGAGTGTGTGTGAAAACGTCTGAGCTCACAAGAGAAACTCAGCAGCTCCAAGATGGAGTTTCTCCTTCAGTGTTCTAGTTAATTATGGCTTACCTCCCTTCTCCCCTCAGAAATCCCCTTTGTCCTTTCCACTACTGTGTTATTAAGTGTATGGTGCTCAGCACTGACAGGTGACAAATGAAGCATAAGTTGGTTCACCACACTGACCCTTCTTGGCAGGGTTTACCCACCTGGGCCTGACCTTTTCTTGCAGGCTAAGCAAATCTCCCTTGTCTGAAATTCTGCTCACAGGGTGCTGCTTCTTGGCAAAGAACAGGAGTAGAAGCTTCTCCCTTCCCACTATGGGGTTCGGAGGAGTCCTCTCCCAGCTCTCAGTCAAAACCAACAGGGAAGAACAGATACAGCAGCATGTGAAGAATATTCTTTCCATAAGTGAATTATAGTGATAAGATTTTTTTTTCAGAAACAGAAGAAAGGGCCTGAGGGGGAAATGGACAATTGCTGCAATGCCACCTATTCCCTCAAACCAAAGATACTGTGTCTCTCATTAAAATACTGAATTTTACACAGCTGTCAGCAAACACAAGTTTTCCAAAAGAACTGGTCAGCAATAGCTTGCTTTCATGACAACTTGCAAAGAAGGGAGCGGGAGGGGTGATTTGTGCCCGGTACAAAAACAAACCACAAAGATATCCCATGCAACAGACACACAAAGCTGAGCTCTGCACATCAGAATGCTCCCTAGAGGAGGAGTCAAAGAATCAAAGCAAAGGAGCAGTGATACAAATAGCCTGACTTTTTCAAACACATCAAAGGCCAGAAAACAAGTCCCTCTGAACCCCAGGGACCAAGACAGAAAAGATCTAATAAAGAATTCAAATGCCATAATCACATAATCCAATAAGCTACAGTTAAACCAAAACACCTCTTTAGCAAACATCCATAAGTTGGACAGGAAAGGCTCTGAAGTGACAGGCATGGATGGCTCCCTTCACTTCTCCCTGTTAACATATCACCTCCTGTCAGTGGGACAGATCCAAAAGGTTTGTTCTTGGTATCAAATTCCCTCATAGGAAAATGGAGGAGGGAGAAGAGCATCTCAACAAAAACAGCCAGCACAGATCAACCAGTCTCTGATTGCTGAGCAATGCTGGACTTGCCATGGAGAAAGCTGGTTAAGATATCTATGTGAGAAAGATGAGAAAGTGTAGAGGCTGAGAAAGACACAAAGGGAAGAAAAACATCCTCTTCAGACTGCTGCCAAGGCAAGTCCCTTTCTGTATCCTCTGACAATATTCCACCCTTTGTTTTAATTTTTTTCTATGTTCCTTCTTCTCTTCCAGTCCCATATTATATTTTCTGCCTTGTCATCTCTGAATTATATTACCTGGGAGTCCATCAGTCATTCTGCCCAAGTACCTGCTCCCCCAGGTGTGTCTCTCCCATCATCTCCATGCCAGGTTTGCCAAACAAGGATATGGTTAACTTTGCCATCGTCCAGGGCAGGCTGACCCTGATGCTCCCATACAGCACTCTGCTGGGTTATACATGCCAGAGAGAGAAGTTCTCCATTCCACATTGCTATCAGTCAGGAATGTTGTCCTTCCTTTGACATGCTGGGTAGGACTATCCCTTTCTCCTTCCACGCTCAGACACGTGAAAAGGAACAGACTTAGGAGGGAATTCTGACCTCATCTGAGGAAGCAGATCCAGACTTACAAACCTTCCTTTGACACAAAGGCCATCCATGGCCTAACTTGAGTAATCAGGAAGAACAAGTTTTGCTGACGTATGCATCCCTTAGGTATTTGCTTTTATACCAGCTCCTGAGTACAGTCAGTGAGCAGAGAGCAGTAAATCTCTGTGAAACACAGCAGGGGATGGCAGCACCAGAAAGGGTCATTTCCTCTGGCAGAGACTAGAGCAGGCAAGTACCGTTCAATGGGTATAAAGGCGAAGGGGCCCTCGGCTCCTCTGATATGTCTGTATGTACAAAGGATCTGCAGAATCCTGAGGCTGTGCAGTGAATCTGTATTTCAGTAGTAGACTTAAAATTCATAAATACACCAGTATTGTACTGAAGTATTCCACTCTTATGACTTTCCTTCCTGTGCAGCCTCCCATCGTTAGCCTCTCTTCTACCATACAAGCCATGTGTTTTCTCTGAGTACAATATTCTCATGAGATACCTTATAAAGTGCTTTGCTGAAATCTAGCTAAATGATGTCTGCTGATGACTCAAGACAGTTAAGCTTTCTTATCAAAGAAATACATTAAATAGTTACAGACACGAGGGCAGTTATAGAAATGTGGACTCGAATGTTGCAGCAGAGCCTTAGAAAATGACCTGTGTGCTCAGTGCAGCAGCAGTTTAGGACCTGATACCTCAGTTGTCACAGCAAGTACAAAGTGTAGGCACCTACACAAAATGGTGGCAAAGCATGAGGACGAATGCTGGACTTCAGTGAAAAAGCACTTTTTCCTTTCTGTAAGTAATCATTATGGAGGGGAGCACAACTCAATGCAGCCACTACAATTCTAAGAGTGGGAATTAACTTACTGGAAAAGGTTGGGCAGTAACCCAGACACATGACCCCCATCTGGAATAAAGCCAAAAAGGGTCATCAGCTCTTTTAAACTTGCTTTATGCAATACGAAATCACTTTTTGTTGATGTACAACATGACAGTATTGCATAGGGTATTCAAGAAAAATCCATTACCTTGATGTGCCACATACATATATCCCTGCAACAGAGCAGTGTGTATGAGCACATTCACACCGATCATACAGTGAATTTCAGAAAGAGGGATATAGCAGAAATGGGAGAGAGTGGTGAATTGTTGTATATGATCTTTTACATGGTGAGTTATCAGTTGATTTATGTAGCAAGAGTCCCACAGAGTTAGTTCATGATAAATTCATGAGGCATGTGCTTTTGATCGTGCAGTGCTCTTCTTATGTCTTGACATTTCCAGCTCCCTCTTTATCCACCTTCCAGAGACAGTATTCTATAGTTTACCCTCGGAGGGTAAACTGGTGCTATGGACAATAAGGACAAGTCTGCATTGGTTGCCTCTTCTGACATGCCACATTCTGGAAGGGAAGAGAGACTTTAAGAAGCCAGAAGTCTGGGAGCTAGAAGTGCAAGTAGGCTGCTTGGAGGGGTTAAGTCTCTCCCAATATACTCAAGCATGTATGTCCATATGAGAAAGACAGAGGTGACAGGGACCAATCTTCAATCAGCTGGCTTAAGACAAAGATGCTCCATACTGTACGTGCCAAAAGCACTCCCAGCTTCACAAGGAACTTAGTGGACAGATGACTTTCCCTGCTAAACTGGGTGAGATGAAAACTCTTCCAAGAAAAAGATGAGAGAAGCAGTGTCATCTTTTAAAAGTGTAATTTAAAAAGTGTATCAGTTCCTTGTTTAAGCCTCAGATGTCACTCATCCCCAGTTTACAGCTATCCTGCACAAGCACAGCTGTGCCTAAGGAATCACTGGAGACACTGCAGCCAGCATGGAGCCCTGCACACATTGACCACCAGATACCTGACCAGCCTTTTGGAAAGGTTGCACAGCCCACATACTGGTACTATACTGCTCTGAATAGACACCTTTCAGATCAACATAAGGATAACTCAGAGCACATCTGGACATCCCCCTCATTGTCAGCCTCAGCTCTGCTCTCACTGAAGCCAGCAGGAATCTTGGTGAACATCACATGGGAGCCCATGGAGTCAGGGAACATAACCCTTTTCAGACCCCATATTACTTTATGGTTTGCAATTGCTCAGTATCCAGAAACAATGTTCCAAAGCTAGTTTAAAGGCACAAAGGCATCCTTGGGTTATTTTTATTGGGACACCTACATAGTAGGAAGAGCCAGGATGGCATTACTCCAGTGACGTGACAGTAACAAACAATTGCATGACAAAGTGATGCAACCTAGAGAACAGCCCAAACTGACACATCTGCAAATTGGAATCTGCTCCTGCAGCTTTGCAAATAGTGACCTGTGGGAAGACTGCTGCTTTTCAGCACAGAGCTCGATGGGAAGAACAGAGTCTTGGGAAGATCTCTGGTATTTGAACCAAGTGCTATGGTCTGAAGAACTGTGATAAGGGCACATTCCAGAGTCAAAAGACTGTGTCCACCAATGGGTAAGGAGCACTGGCTTGGAGCAAGCAACCACACTGGAGCATGCATGCTTCAGTGAGAGAGTAACCAGATCTGATACATCACAGAAAGACCTATGTCTCATTTTCCCCATCTGTAGGACTTTATTGCTGAGAGACACAGACAGGTGAGGAACTACATGAGCTAAGGACGGTGTGCCAAGCTTGAACATTCTTGCTGGGAGGGATATGCCAACCAGGAGACATTTGCTTACATTAAACACCCAGTATACCGTGATTTGTTAAAAGTGAGGTCCTTTGGAGTCCAGATACTCAAGTCTGATTTAGCATGTGTGGCACAAGAACCCCTGTCCTTTTAAACATCCTCAGTAACTATGGCACTTTGGGAGACACAACAATTAGCATAATTGTCAATTCAGCCTCTAATAATGTACAATGGGCTCATTAACCCAATTAACCCCACACAGCACAACAACCATCACAAACAACGCAACTGATGCTGCGGAAGGGAATGGACTCTTGACAGCCCTGCCAGAGCCCAGCAGGATGACATGACACTTGCGAGGGCTGAAGGCAACTCCCAGGGGCAGGACCCCCACCCAGCTTGGAGATGTGGCACTGCCACCTGAGCTGGTGTGTTAGCCATGTGCTCAGCCTTCTTCAGCCCTGTCTCAGGGCAACAGAGGAGTTTCTCCTCCCCCAAGGTTTTTCCTGATACATTTAATTAAGCACTATGTATCAACACCCACATACGCACACCCCACTTCTCCACCCCCCCCTCTCCCTGGAAAAGTCTCAGGTGGGATTCACTCGCCTGCTTTTGCTGCTTAATTCAGTCAGGCTGGTAAATAATTCAGCAGGCACTCAGCCAACAAACAAACAGGCAGGCAGCACAAATGGCCAGACAGGGAGATGGAAGAATGAGAGACAGAAAGAAAAACCAAATGGGAGAGTGACAGCTTTTGCAGGACCTCCTTTTCTACAGGCAGGACTTCAAGCTGTGCCTACTTCTTCATGCCCTGTGGTTACACTCTCATCTTGTAAAGAAGCAGGGAGTCTGTCCGTCTGACACTGCCATGACCTACTGACAACTCACTGGTGGGGGCCCCACTGGATGGTCACCCAGCCTTTTGGTTCACATTTAGAGGGAACTTACACTCTTTAGCTTTGAAATCTCTCCATGATGGGCACCAGCAGTTCTTGGGTTAGATCTGGGCACGTGAGAGTCTGCATCGTTGACTCAAGTCTGTTTAGGCCTCTGTTTTTCCAGCTGGAGAAGAAATTAAAATCCTTCCCTGCTGGGGTCCCAGCAGGCCCAACAAACAGGAGCAGTGCCAGGAGCCTGACAGTTCTTCAGATGACATGCCAAGGCTCGGCACTTCCAGTCCAGGGCTCACAGAGCAATTTCAACGTGAGGCTCTTCACATCACCCTCTGTTGCTGACAGGCAAACAGACCCAGGATGTTTTGCTGACCTTCCCAACACAATGCAGCTCATCAAACACAGCTGAGAAGAGGTTCTCATTTTGGCAGCTCTGCGTACCAGTCACACCATTTAGGTTATCTGCATGAGCAACCTGTGGGACTCTTGCATCCATGTAGGATGCTGACTTTGCAGAAGCTGGTTGGAGAGCGGATACATTATGATGTTAAAACAGCATCAGTGAAATTTGGCTAGCAAAGGAGACACAAACTTCTGATTTTAGCTGGAGGACGCAGTTAAAGGCCAAGCTGTTACCCACTTTGCTACACTGTGTGTAGATATGGGCAGCACAAGAGAAGAAAGACCACGATGATTCTCACAGGTATCTCCCTTCTTTTCCAAACTACAACAGTTCTCTGAGTCTCCATCAGTTTCCTGGGTTGCATCAGCATGCAGCAAGTGAGGAGGCAGCAAGCACCAACTTGTAGAGTATCAGTTCTCCTGTAAGAGATTCCCTACCCCCAGCCAAACAGAAAGCTACAAACATTACAGGAATCTGCACCAGAGAGGCTCTGCTGCAGGGACATTTCATCCTGTTAAACAGTCCCATTTGCCTCCCCGACATTCTGCAGGAGAGGCGTCTTTTCAGAAGGTCCAGGTCCGTAAGTAAAAGTCAGTCGGAATAAATCAGAAATCCACACCAACAAGCACTGATGATGATCTGGTAACGTTGCTGTTTCATGCAAGGCATAAGGTTCTTCATAGTCAAGGCATACAGTGCTCCCAGCCCAGAGGCTTTGGAGTTTCCTCCCTGCAGTGTCTATGCTGGAGGCTGTCAATCCTTCACCACTGGGGAAAGCTACCTTGAACACTGTAAGCCTGGCAGAGCAGGGGCAGGGGCAGGCTAAGAGATAAAGGAATTATTCTTGTCCCCATCCATACTCAGTGTATGGCAGTGGAGGAAGAAAAATGAAGGGTTAGAAGGAACACTACGGAATGGTTTCAACATCCACTGAGACCATTAATTCTGGAGCAGTCAGAGCTGCACAGAGCCCCAGGGGGTGCTTGTGGATGCTCTGTTCAGCTCCCTCACACATATACTCCAGAGGTACTTCCCAGGCAAAGGAAAGAAGTTGTGCCTGTAGTAGAGTGGCCCTTTAGAACAACAGGAGCTCACACAGGACTTCAGGAAAGCATTAAGATAAGTTTAGACACCATAGTGCTGAGTGCTGGATCTTGCATGTCCGGACACAGCAAGACATCCCTGCAGTACAACACACTGCTTGGAAGGCAGTCATTTTCTTTAAGCAATAAAGAATTTCAGTGCAAAAAAAAAAAAAAAAAAGGCAATGAATTTTGGAAGGCTTATCAGGGATGAAAGTTACCTGTCACTCTGCCAGGAAAAGTATCACATGAGACTGACTGAGCCCCTACTTTCTTCCCTTGTGATGATTCAGTGAACACACCTGAACACGAGTCCCACTGTTTCACACTTGGACAGGAACAACCTGACACAGAAACACATCCACACTACAACTGGCATTCTTGGCCACAAGTGCCCATTTGTTTTACCTGCCCATAGCTGCTGCCTCCCCTGACCTGTCCTGGTGTCAGTTTTACACAACACTTGTAGCAGAGAATGTTGGGCTGAACCATCGCAGTGTAAAAAGGAAAGTTTGCCTCTTATTTTTCCTGCCTGGAGTCCTGCCACTCCCACCAAACAATGCCTAATCACATGAAGGGTCATAGGAATGAAGAGTCTAAATAAAAATGTATAGAGGAATAAAAAAAAAAATCCATCTCATTGAATTCAGCTACAGTGTTGAAGCCCTGCAAGGTAAGAGGTGTACCTATATTTCAAAAAGGCCCTCAGGTTTTCTGGGGAGCCAGAGACTCAAATGTTGTAAAATGGCAAATTAATTTAGATGTTAATTAAATACAGGAATAGTGATATTGCTGTTCCATGGTGGGCTATGAATAAAGTTTTTGTAAAATTAAGCCTTTAGAGTTGTCTGACTGCAGCAGTGAATATAGCAAAAGATGGTATCATCAAGCACAAAAAAAATAATTCCAGCCTTACGTAAAAACTGACATCCACAAAAAATATATCCCAATCAAAGCAAAGCTTTGGGATGATTCAAGGCAAACACTCCACTATTCTGTCTACAAAAACAGTCAGCCAAAACATTTGTAGTGGAGTTTTCTGTGGTGCTTAACCTTACATTTATAATGAAGCTTTAACAAAATCTATTTTGAAAGGGCTTTCTACACACATAATAACAAATTAGCATAAGACAACCTTATTAACACAGCTAGTTTGTTTAACTAGCTATCTGAACATCACAGGAGAAAATCATTTTACAATGTTAATAAGCCAGGAAACTCCTATGCACAAGTTTACTAAAATAAAATCGAAATCTGCAAGCAATGGAATAAAATCCAAATCTGGAGTCACAATGTTAACAAGACCACACATTTCTCACACTGCTAGGCCAAGACTAGTGAGGGACATCACAGCAACAGATATTTAGGAGTAGATTTAGGGGTAGCTTACACACAATGTGCTCATTATGTGAATGCCCTGGGTCTGTGCTGACTCCTTGCTACAAGATATTTAACATGTTTGCATGTGCAGATTGTCGCTGAGCTGAGGTGGTAGTGGAGAGACATGAATTTCAAAGGAGGTGACAAAGCATTGTACAAACATCTCTTAGATTATCAATTCCCTGAATCTATCCTTGGAGCCACATAATTACAGGATAGTTACCAAATTTCAGTATGCACAAATATCCCCTTGCAAGAGTAGAAGACAAGCAGGTTGGTTTATTAACATGCTTCATGTGAATATCCTCTGAGTCTCATTGAAAGGGATGAAAAGAGCAATGGAATGATGACTTGAGTGGGTGTACATTGAAAGTAATTACAACAGAAAGAAGCTTTTTCAGGCTGGGGAATTACTAAGTGTTTCCTCTGCCAAGATAGAGAATAAAGCAGCAAGAGCCACAGCTCAATGACCAGTTGCAGAAATGTACCTGCTGGACGCTGTGTAATTTAGGGTGAGAGCCCAGAAAGATGCTCCAGGAGAAAGAGGGACCTTTTGCTGGTGGGTAAGGAGTCAGTCAGTTGATGAGAAAGCAACGTGCTCTTGGAGACAAGGCTGCCCCAGCCGTGGCTGAGCCGCCATTACACTGTGGTGACTGCTGAGCCAGGTGTGGTGGCACCGTGGCAAGGCTGTTCAGTGACCTACCAGCCACAGAGAAAATGGGTTAAAAGGGAAGCAGGGCTACTGCTGACCAGGTCTGGATACTGCTCTTGAGTTCATGCCTGGACCCACTTTGGGTGAGCAAAGTCACTTCTTACAGCAGTTCTCAGCAGGGTCATGCAAACCCCTTCTGATTTTTGCTGAAGAAGACTTGTATTGCCTGAACCTCAGTCTGAGATCTTGTTTCAGATGCACACAGGTCCTCCAAGCATAACCACAGCCAAGATCAGCCTGGTTGCAAGTCAAATGTTCAGATGGTTTCCACCCCAAATCGTAAATCCCACCCTGTCACCTGGAAGGATGCCCATTCTGCTCAAACCTCAGCCTGCATGTGGGGGAAACTTGACACCGGTTCGGTGGAAGGTTTGAAAATCCAGCCCGTGTTCTTGGTTTGTAACAAACCCGCCGAAACAAGCAAAATGCCCTCGGTTTTAGAGTTCATCTGGACCTTGTTGCCAGAGTCATGGTGTCATCTAGTGGTGACAGCTTGTATGGGCACACACACAGTACCCACCTCCGCTTCCCAAACTTCCCCTCAGAGCGTAGTGCAATTGCAGGTCTGGTCAATACCTTTCTGCCAAAGTACATCAACTTTCTGAGAGGCAGAACAGCTCCACCATTTCAGCAGAAGCCACTCGCACCTCGAGGAGAGCTTTCTTGTAAAGGCTCCCAAATCAAGTGAAGGGCAAGCTTTGCTTCCCCTACCACTTCTACACAGTTAGTAGACACAATCTCCTGGGGAAAGGGCAAACACAGTAACTTTGAGGAACAGCAATCATCAACAGGCTCAGCTGTAAACAAGTTTTAAATGCAAGAGTCATTCTCAGCATAAAAGTTGCATCTGCTGAAATGTCCCTTTGACCTATACTGGAATAATGCTCAAAAATCACAGTAATAGATATTAGAGGGGAAAGGACTCCAATTTCAATTTGTACTTTGAGAGCTCCCTTGTCTAGGCACATGTGCCCAATTCTCAAGAAATGGCAGTTGATTTTTGGATTCCCAATTTACACCCTATTGGATTCAAGTTCAAGAATTAAGCAGCCAAAGCAGCTCCCAAAGCCAGAGCACGTCTTTTTCAAGAAATTAAGCGCCTTACATCTCACTTCCAGCATTTCTAAAGGGACTTGGCCCACCACATATAGCACGTGAGAGTCCTGGCAACGTGAATTCCTTCTCCTTGGTGACACTGGGAACTGATGTACCTGCTGTTAAGCCTACCCTGGTTTTAAGAAACCTTCAATGACATTTAAGCTTAGGAGTTTTACCTTTCAGCTGAGATGGAGCAGAAACACAAACATGATTGGTTTTCCAGGCTCAGCTGATGGGCAGGAACAAAGTAACCACCAGCCCTGTTCCTGTAGCCTCAGGCACTGCACTGAGTCACTTGTCCCACAAGCTGATAAGAGCTGCATCTCAAAGGAAAGAAAACTCTCTTCAAATTGGAAGAAGGATCACAGTGTCAGCAGAAAGGCAGGGGAAAAATGCTAATTTCAACACTGTCCTGAAAACCAAGTGGGTTTTCAGGTTCCTGAGGTCTATCTGAGGTTTCATCCCAGATCCAGCTCAGGTGTTTCCTTGGCAGGTTTGTCTTCTGACCTAGAGCTTAATCCTTGTCTCTGATCTAGGCATCCTGTCTGCAAGCTAATGAGCTCAAAATTACTGTATATTTGTGTGGCCCTCTGAGCTCTGATGTGTGACACAACCACGGCTGTAGCTGGACTTACTTCTTTCTTTACTGTCCGGGGTTGCAGCCTAAGGGCCAGGCTTGATGCTAAAAACAACGAAATTCAAATCCCAGTTTACATGTGGGGAAAAAATGGAGAAAGCACTTCTCAGAACCCAGGCTTCTGTTGGGATACCTCCCAAGACATGATTTTTAAGCCGGGTAACAGCACAGACCAGGGCTATCTTCACGACAGAGGATTCCAAACACCTCATTCCACCTTGGTGACAGACAGCAGGGGAAGACTTTTTAAATACTACTTGCCTGGGCTCAAAATGACTACAGGAACTAGTCAAAATAATGAGCTCTTTATAGCTGCACCAAAGTGTTTTCTTCTCTTGGATCTGTTTTCTTCCTGCATCCTACCACCTGTGTTCTTATTCTATGAAGCTTAAAGACTACATGGTGCCACCTACCCACTAAGTCTACTGTGAAGGTGAAGCCCAAGGCAAACTGCTCAAAGGTAAGAGAGAAAGAATGTTAAACTACTGTTATGTGGGGAGGGGTTTAATTTTTAGTAAGTACACAAACCTTAAAATAGTGGACAGCTTACATCAGTCTGCACATAGAGCACCTTTCACCCCAAAGCAGTTTTCCAAAAATGTACGTGCACAGAACACAGAAATGTAGCCACTCTGGAGCTGAATACAGCTGCTGCTCATCCAACACAGTGTGATAATAACAAGGAGAGCTCCTGCAATCTCCACAATAAACCTCTAGGTTTTTGGTAAATGCACTATGGATTTCTGCACACTTGCTATACCAGAGGACACCCATATATTTAAAGGCTTCACCTGAGACAACAATGCAGAGCCAGCAAAATGCATTTCCTTTATGTCCTTTGGAAGGTCAAAAAGCTCCCCAGCAGAATATGCTGGAATACAGACAGCCAGGCTCTTGAGCAATTTCATATCTGATATTCAGGTACTCTCTAGCTCTACCACTCAGTGCCTGCCGTGACAGATATGTCACAGCTAAAGGTCACGGCAAGGTTTCCCCTGCCAGACTTGCTCGCCTTACGGGAAAGGCAGATTTGTTCTTGCTGGGTTGCTCTGCCCGGTGTCCCAGGCACCGTGGCTTGTTTCGGAGTGCCCTCTGCCGCCCAGCCCGCAGACCTGCGAGTCTGCAGGGAGCGAAGCCAGGAATATGAGCGGGAAGCGGTTACTGACGGACAGCGGTCAGCAGCGTTCAGCCCAACGTGCAGGTCAGAGGCGTCGCGCTAGAGCCGAGAGCTGAGCTCAGCATCTGGGTCTGCCTTACCTGAGCTCGGACGGTTTGGAAAGCACTGCCTCCGACCAGGGCTGCAGACACAATTGATTTTTACGTCTGTTTTCTGGGGCAACTCTACCTCAGCTCACCTCTCATGCCTCAAAAATCTCTTTCCCAGTTCTTCTCATCTGGGATCTGAGGTAGAAAAGGCAGCAGATGCCCCTTGCACTGGCACTGCTGGGATTCTTCATTTGCAGCCACGGGAAGCAGCTTTACTCTTCACTTCCACCCAGCCCACGTCATCTGACTGATAGAGTAACTTCTGTCTCCAAAGCAAAATAGGAAAGCTGACTTTTGTCCTGCCCGAGTCCAAGATATGAGGCAGGAATCCCTTTGGGGGTCTCAGGGCCTCTGAAAACTGCACAGAAACAGTTTCTCTGTAGATGCTAAGAGATCAGATATTCTAGAAGGTTCTACTAACTTACAACCTATAATACTTGGCAAAATTCTTTAGTCAGTCCATTATCCTCACAGCTCCAAGAATCCTTACCTTACCAATATTCCTGTTCAAGCTGATGCAGGCAGCCAGGCCTGATACCAAGGCTGAAGTTTGTGACTCTCAATACCAGAACATAATGTGTTCCTGCAATTCGTTACTTCCTTGGGTTAATAAAGTTCTTTTAAGCACAACAGCCGTAAGTATCTTTATTAGAGCACTCATTCATGTCCACTCAGCTCCCACACAGGCACTGTCCTGCACAAGAAATAGCTTTGCAATATGTACAGGATTCTCTGTGCAGTGAGGGCAGGTACTGCAAAGCTCTGAGGTGTTTGCTCCAGTCATGTGAAGTTCTCAGCAGGAAATGGTTGCATGGATGCACACCAAGATGCACACACACACACAGTGTTCACCTGTGTGCCAACAGCTTAGATGGGGCAGTCAAAATGTAACTTGCACTGGGCAAGAGAACTACATGACAGTAATATATGGTTTTACCCCTTTTATTTTTGCTATCCAGAGGAATATTCCTCTGCGAGGTATTGCTCCTATACCAATACAAGGAAGGAATTCCATGACTCAACACTTCTTACATCTGGATCGAAGCTACCACCCCACAAGTTCACTCCTAATCAATATATGTAGCTGGCACTGTCTCCTAGATTTGCTACAATTCAGGCATTTTTTTCCTCTTCCACAGCAAAGCAGAATTTATCAGGCTTGTCACTGCAAAGCTGAGATTACATTTCTAGCTCTGTGCCTTGCCAGTGAGAGGTTTTTAATTCCAAAAGGTGTGTGTGTGGTGTCAGAGTACATAGCAGTCTTTGTGTGGGCACTTACACTCATACTCCCAGTAATAACTCCCAATTCCCTTCCCCTTTTGGCTGCCATGCTTTCCTTGGGAAGAGATACCTGAATGCAGTCAGATAAGTAACTTTTCCCTTCAGTGAATTGCCAGTCATTGTTATCTGCTTTCCTGATGACTGTGATTGCTCATCTGTGTCACTGTGTCACCCTCCTGGTCTGCTCTCCCTGGCAGGCAGCAGACCACGTGTAACATTCACAAACCATAACACAAGCCTGCTCAGGGTTTCTTGCTGCCACAGTAAGCACTGAGGCTCCCGGTGGCCCTGCTGACCCTGGAGAGGGATGTGTTAGAATGACACAACTCACAGCAACACTATCACTGCTGTTAGGCAACTGATATTGTACCAGAAATAAACACAACAGGATTGCCTACAATGACAAAGCTCTGGTCACAGGGCTGCTGCAGTGGCAAGGGCCCAGCAGAAAACCACTCCTTTTGGGGAGGCTGTGCTAGTTAGTGAGCCAGCCAGTGCCAGGACTGCACGTTATCAGAGCTCATCTGCTTTTGCCAGCTAAGTAGCTTATCTAATAAATACACTATGTCACCTTACAAATCTTGCTTCTTCAGGATTATAACTCCTGTGACCTCCCAAGTGCAGAATCCTTACAGAAGCAAGTGAGTCACCAAACCCCTCAAATGGCATACCCTGGGTAACAGTGTGGGGAAGGGTCCTTTGCACCAGGCCTGGAAACTGCAGCAGCACCTCCAAACATCATTTCAAGGTGCTCTCAGTAACAAGGTTCTGTCAGAGAGCCTTTTTCTAGAACTGATCCCATGCATGCTGCCCAGAAGACTTGGACAAACAAAAACCCCACAACTTCACACCAAACAGGACAGGCACAGTATTTTTCATAAAGTCACACAATTAATTATGCTTTTAAGCCATATCTACATTCAGGACAAATTCTTTTGTTTACTGCTCTTTTTTTTTAGAGTGTTCATGTGGAAGCAAGGGGAAAGGATGATGAAAAAGAAAAAAAAGTCTAATCTAAACCATTCCTTATTGACCACAATCCCTTCCCCCCTCTCCAGCATTTTTCCACAGAGAACTCTAGCTCCTCTTCCCATGTTTGCTCATTTCATTGGCTCCTCCACCGAGCTCCCATTCCCTGCCCACATCAACCCTGATGCTATGCAGCATGTGCTGGGTGTCTGCAGGGGGTACCACGACCCTGGTACCAGCCAGAACATCACACAGGCACGTTGTGCTAATGGAGGTGGATTGCTTCGCTTCAGTCTCTAACACACATAATGAGATTAGCATTTGAATAGTGCTGATCAAGTTACCAGTAGCTCTGAACTCTGGGTCCATCAGATGCAAATGAATCACTATAAATTTTGCTCCTTTCTTAAGGGCTCTTTATATGCATGGCCAACACAGAAAGAACTGCAGTGGGTATTAGCCCAGGAAGTCTGTCTCTCACCATGACCAGGAATTTCTGAGAGTGGAGAAACCATAGAAGCATCTTTCCTTAGATAATTTTTTTTTTAAGAGCAGGTTTTCTCCCTCTTTTTGATGCCTCTTTTCTCCCAAGACTGTGCAGGCATCAGGATGTATTCTAGCATAAGGTTCAGAGACAAAAACCTTCACAATACCTTCATGCAGGTCTTAATTCCATCTGTTCTTAATTACCTGAGTAACTTCTGAAAGTCCTGCCAGCCTCCTTGTGCCAAGAACGTATCCTTCCCTGGTGGGAGGATGAAGGTGAGGTCTGTGCTGTCTCCAGCTGCACTGATCCAGTATCACCAAAGCACTTGCAGTATCATGAAGCATCTTAGTGGTTCTCACCTCCTCAGTCTCCCTGGAGGAAGATACAGTACACATCCCATGTAGGAAAAATCATGTTTAGGGTACTGCCTTGCATGATTAAATGTAAACAGCCTAATCCCCTCCACGGATGCTCAGTTATAGGGGAGTCTTCTCCCACCTCTGTTCTGTGGGAAGGAATCCCGAGGAGAGGGGAAGAAGGCACAGTCAACTAGTAAAAACAAAATCTGCAGATGTCAGGTGAGCTCAGGCACACACCAAAGCTCCCCTGACACCACAGCAGGAAAAGAAGTTCCAGGAGCTCATCATTCCTACTAACATGGAGTTTTAACACATTCGTAACATTTCTGCAACCTTCAGAGCAGAAGGAATGATAGAACCAAGTTATCTCAAATGCAGTCATCCTAGAGTTTTTAAGACACTACTGCAAACAAGCCTGTTCTTGCAGTAACTCCAGCTGACCACCACATGCAGTTGACTCCAGCTGCTTTCATTTCTCTGGGTCTAGAACCTCATTTGAGTTTTCATTTTACACAGTGCATTTATTTTGAGGTGCAGGAAAGAAAAATACATGCACATAAGCATTAACTTGAATTAACAAAATATTAGAACTCCTCATCACCTGCCCTGAGAAGAGTAGAAATCTTCACATTTCATCACTCCACCTGCTTCTCACTACAGGAAACGTGTGAGAAAGTTTTACCATACTTGTAGTGTCAATCAGCTCCTTTCCTATGGAGCCTGAACAGGTACAACTGGCCGCAGGCACAGAGCACCAAAATTACTCCACGTCCCAGTTGCTTATATAATAAATCTAAATTAAATCAGTAATTAAAGCAGTTCTTGCACACTACTTCTCCCTGGTGGTCCTCCAAACCTCTTTACAAAGCCAGTGGCAGTTCCCCATTTTGCTAATGAGAAAAGCGGTTCAGAGCCCAGCTCGCTGTGAGCCACCCACTGCACAGGCAACATTTTAACACCCATGGCAAAAGCAGGCGTAATTTTTTAATGAAACAGGTGGGCTGCAGCCCTTCCACGGTGGGAAAAGGGCCGGGCCCTTCTCTGCACCACGCGCGACACCCACCCCAAAGGCAGAGCCAAGGCACGCTGCCCTCGCTGCCCCCTCTCCTGCTCCCTGAGCTGCGAGCACAGCAGAGCAGCTCCCTTCCCTGCAGGGATCCTCCCCAGCCAGCCTGGAGGCGGGATAACGGAGTCCCCCTTAGCAGCTCCATCTTCCCTGGGACACGCTGGGAATTCCCTCAGCAAAGCAGAAACTCACCCTGGGACACCTAAGAGCTGACTCAGAGGTGCTCAAACAGGCACACTACCAAGGGGCAGCCATCCCCTCACGCACACAACCACCCTGCACGGCTCGGCTCGGCGCCACAGCCCAGCTCCCGAGGAGCCCCAGGAGCCCGGCAGGGGCAGCTACAGCCCCGGCTCTGCCCCCGGGGGCCACAGCAACCCCTCGAAAAGCGAAGCCTTCACGGGAATGGCAACACCGTGCTCCTTCAACCGGGCGCGGCAGAGCCCCACCCTCAGGGCTGGACCCGCCTCAGCGCTGGACCCACCTCACGGTGCGGCCCCGCCTCAGGGCGGGGTCTCCCTCACGACGCCTCCGTCCCCCCGCTCTGAGAGCTCTTCGGGGCTGGATCTTTCTCATTCCTCGACGCTGAGCTTTCCTCGGGGCGGTGTCCCGTGTTCTCCTCACGCATCAGGGCTGGGTCTCTCTCAAGACACCTCCGTCCCCCGGCACTGAGCGCTCTTCGGGGCTGGATCTTTCTCATGCCTCAGCGCTGAGCTCTCCTCGGGGCGGTGTCCCGTGTTCTCCGCACGCGTCAGGGCTGGGTCTCCCTTATGACACCTCAGCCCCTCAGCGCTCAGGGCTGTGCCCCCTCACCGCCGAACCCTCCTCGGGGCTGTGTCCCGTGTCCCCGTCGCCCCTCAGGGCTCGGTCCCCCTCACGGCTGCGCCCCCTCGTCGCGCGCCGGGCCCTCCCCTCAGCCCGCTGCCCGCACTCGCCGCAGCCGCCAGGGGGCGCCCCAGGGCCCCGCCAGCCCCGTCCCTGAGGGGCACGGGCTGGACAGGTGGGGAAACCCCTGAAGAGGGGAAAAAACCCTAAAGAGGGAATAAAAAACCTAAAGAGGGGACAGCCCGCGTTTTTAAGAGCCCATTCTAGAACGACAAGCGTGTAGAAAGAGAAAAAGGACCCCAAAGAACTGTGTCCCAGCCCAGGGTAGGATTCCTTTGTCAGCAACACGGGGAAGCTTTATCCTTGGTCCTATGTTTCAGCTCTTGCACAAAACATTTATTTGATGAACAAAAAAATGTCATTTAAGATGGACAAGGATGGACATCTTAAATGTCATTAAGATGAAGAAGAAATCAGATTTCTCCATTAGAAAGAAAGGTCATAATAATAATGAAGAGTATACAAACATGCGGAGTCATGTCTATAAACTAAAAACAGCGCAGGGCAAAAGATGTGCAACAGACACAAAGTCTAAGGTCTTTTATTACATTTTATAGATTAAATATATCTTCAGTAGAGTCTCTCTTTTAAAACACACAAAAGGAAAAAATACATTCTTCATGTACATATGAAATACTGACCACGTAGCAGGGACCATGTACAGTGCAAAGTATGAACACAGCTACACAGACATCACCACCTTGGATGATTATCAGGCTTTTTCTACAGTAAAATTGGAACAAGTTAACATTTCTGTTTCCAAAGAGAAATCCATACCCTTCCCTTCCATGGCATTTTGTGGGATTGTGCAGGAAAGGGTTTTATTTATGTTTTAAAGGTTTTATAAAATCCTTGCATTGCATGAAAAATTATCAAACTCCTCAAGCTTTGCCTCTTTCACACATTCAATAATCATAGTACAATTTTTATTGTGATTGCAACCCAACTCCAAAAATCCAGGGAAAAACAGAAATATATATAACCTGGTATACAGAAAGGAATGAATCAGACTGATTGTTGCATTGTCCAGGACACATGTACCCACATGTGGACACACACACAGAAGATGGAAGATAGAGAGGTGTGACAGAGCATCTCCTATTTATCATAAGTTTGGAGTGAGGGCACGGGGTTGCACGTTGCACTTCGGCAGTGAATCTCTAGTGTCTCTCAGTATGGGATGTCATTCTGGTAGTACTGGATCATGTCATATGTCCTACTCCTAAAGAAGAAAAGCAAAGCCAGAAGTAAGTCAAAGTTTAAAAAAACACTCCACCCATTGTCACAGAAACATTAATCAGGATCCTACAGAAACAAAACATGGGTGAAGGAAATCAGCTGCTAATCAAAACTAGCCCTCCATGCTTTGAAGGCATTATGAAGGCCCAGCTAACTGTTATGACAGCTCAAAACATCCTGTTCTTGTTTAAGCTAGGAAATGTGTAATGAATGAAGCAAGATCATCAGGGCTGCATGGAGACAAGATTATGTGGAAATAAAAGTCATCTTAATTCAGGAGAATGCTAATATTGAAAATAAAAGTGCAGAGGAAATAACAGCATTAATAGCAGCGTCTCTGATGAGTGACTGAGCAAACAAATCTCAGCTTGTTACAGATAACTCAGTTATCCATGGGCAGAGCTTATTCAGGTCACAGACTAACCATGCCACAGATAGAGAAGCTCAGGCTTGTCAGAACTAAGCTGGCCCTGGGCATTCACACAGCAGTGTTACTGCCTTCAAACTCCCCAGTATTCATCTAAGATTTGGAGCAGGTGCACCAGCAAGAACTGGAACATCCAATTCAGTTCTAGTGGGGCTGTATCTGAGCCAGTGAGTGGTACTGGTGCCGAGCTGACCACACATGGAACTACACAAGTTTGTATTAGACTCTCCACAGTCTGTATTATCTGGGATAATAAAACATGCACTTCAGATGTTTAACTATTCCATTTACTCTTTAGACTAAACAGCCTTAGCTTAAGTCTTCCTTCCCAGTGTAAAAGTGAGGAGATGCAGCATGTTCAGAAGTAAAGCTGCTATCCTGCACTATCTAAATATCAACAACTCATAAATGTTTGAAATCTGACTGATAAAATTCTATTTTTCAGCTCTGCTCAAAGCCCGATGACCTTCGTTAGCTGCAGGGAGAAGACATGCATAGGTGCCAAACCTGTTGCTGAGGAAACAACTCTGGATGATCTTGATGATGAAAGTCGCGGCCTCCCGTTCAGTCATGTTGGGGCTGAACCTGTGTCTGTATGCAGAAAATCACAAAAAGCAAGAGAAAATTAGTGAAGTTTCCTTTGAACGTGATACAAATGTGTCTTTGCATAAGCTCAGCTGCTGCAAGTACCTACTTCTTGTGAGACCACCTGGTACAAATTACATAACGTTTTAACAAGCACTTACTGTTAGTCTAATAGTGGAGACACAGGCTGTGAACTTTTCATCAGTCTACTGGTGACTCCAGGAACAGCCAATCCCTCTTTTGAGGCAGCTGCTGCTTTTAAAGTATGTCTGTACCTAATACTGCCCTTGAGCTCCAGCCCATCATACTTCATGAATCTGTGCTTATCTTTAGGAAACTGCAGAAAGTTAAAAGCAAGAAATGCTGAGCTAACTCTGCTCACTCTGGAGTGAACTGTGGAGGCATAAACCTGAAGGGCTGTTTAAAGTGTCACATTAGAAACTGTATTTGCCTAAGCTGTTGTATGTTACCTCATAGTTTCATTCAGTACTGCATTAGCTGTAGAACAAATATTAAGAGGCTGTTATTCAGACTCTGACATCATTTCAGAGGACAGACGCTGCAACGCATCATCTCTCAATTAAAGCAAATCTTTCATTTACAGTTTTATTTTGCTAGTCCTACAGACTTAAAGATAACCCATGTACTTGCACAGTCACTGAACAGCTTGACCTTAATTCTACAAAATGGCCTCTCTAGAATTCTTACTTTCCGAGATATTCTATAAACAAGTTCCTATTTTTACAACTATAAGGCATTTAAGATATTTGAGCAGCATGACACCTATACTCACTGCACAAGCTGTGGCAGTATAAATTCTGTGAAGAACATATGAACACATTTTCCAGTTCAGACATGCTGACTTACTTCAACAGCTTGATTGTCTGCCCTCGGAAACAGGGCAGCCCTGTATCCAACATGAGTGTAACCAGTGAGACCACAGCATCCATGTAAGGCCTGGAGAAAAAGGGGACAAAAAGGTTACAGCACTCAAACTTCTGCAGCATTAGCAGCTACAGCAGGCAGCTGAGGAGTTCAACGAGCTGGATCACACCTTTTTCTGTAATTAAATCAACACAAATAATCCTCTTACATTTGCTGGTGAAGCTACACCATTGTTTGCAATCTGTCACCTTAATTAAATTTCACTCCTTTACTGCTGGACTAACAAATACTCAGAATGCTGCAAGATGAAATCTCAAGGATTATACAAAGCAGTGCTTTAGTAAACAACATTTCTTTGGTATCAAAAAGGTGAATCAGTGCACCAAAACAGTACAAAAGGCTGAAAGCAGCAACAGGAACATATTATCTTTTAATTCCTAATTACTCTATGTAATTCATTGCTACACTGGCCCAGCTTCCCTTCTCCTTCCTGTCCTCCTACTCAGAACATTTATTATCTACCAAGCTATTACTCTACTACTTGGGGGACTCATTTGCCTTGACACAAAACTTTGTCCAGACTGTTCCCCCTCAGGGAACCAAACTGATCTTGACTCCAAGCCAGCCCCTCTGGGGCTCCTAGCTGAAGAAACTTCAATTCTGTAAGATAATATCAATAATACTTTAAACTCATGGTAGAAAGAGCTTTTATTTAAACTGTATTGAACAGTCCTCCTCCCACCCACACGCAAAAGTACATTAAATCGTGTGAGGAAATGTGTGTAACATCACATTTTTGAATTGAATATATAAAATTTTCAAACATAAAGTAAGGACAGAAAAAAATGCCACAAAGATAAGCTTTAAAACAGTAGGATTATTACATTGTTTCAAAGTTTGCAAGATGTAAACAGGACACTCCAACAGGCTCAGACCCCCTACAGATAAAGGTTTATTACTATTTATCTTCTCATCTGGTTTTGGGCATGCAAGCACTTCCACTTTTGAGCAGTTAAGAACACCTTACCTGACTGCCAGATAGCCTCTGACACACATCTCCATAAACCATTTGAATGGAGTTGCCTCCATTTTTCCTCCCATTATCATCACCATCTCATCTGTCAGCTTAATGTCGGGCTCCCAGCCCAGGTTTCCACCAGGTGAGCTCTCAAACATGAATCCAAAATCTGTGCACAAAAGATAAATCACCTCATAACTCTGTTGGTTAATTGTGTGCTGTTAAAGCTGACAGAAGAAAGGAGAGGTGGATTTCATGTATTAATACAAACATTTTAACTCCAACCAGAAAAAAGCTTTGGTGAAGTGTAGCAACACCAACAAAAGCATCATCACCATGACATTAGACTAGAGGTTAGAATGGTGATATCAAATAAACTCCTTGATGAAATATCTGTGCAGTTCCAGAAAAGCAAAGAGAAAGCAGAGGTTACAGCCTCACAAAATTATATAAATTTACTTGTCAGGTTTAATTCATACCCCTACAGTGATGAAAGGAACCTAAAGACACGTTTCTATAATTACACACATATATGCACACACACATACATGTGTATGCATGTATGAGTTATGTATACATGTGTAATCCATACATATGTGTGCACATACTTTCCTGAAGCTGATTAAACTTTGCAAAGCTAAATTTAAACAGAAGCAGCCAACACAAATATACAACACTGAACAGGCAGGGAAATAGCCACGTACGTTTCCCAACTGCCCAATCAGTATATGGATTGATCTCCAAAGGGAAATGGCTTCTTGTCTGACTGTCTTTTATCAGCAATACTTAACAGAAGAAGGGAAGGGTGAAGACTGAAATTCAGATATGCATATGACTGACCAATATGAATGATGTGTCCCTTTTTGTCCAGCATGATGTTGCCATTGTGCCTGTCCTTAATCTGGAGCAGGAACAGGAGCAGACTGTAGGCAGCCATGCTGCGGATGAAGTTGTAGCGAGCCTGTACAAACAACAGAGGGAATTTAATAACTCTCCATCAGGGGATGACACACATGAATAAAGTTTTTAGTTTGAAGCAATGTTCAATGATATTCTCCATACATCTACAGCTGCAGTAACTTATTTAGCTAACTCACTCATAGCTAAAAATGGATTATCAGCATCAGAAACCAGACACAGCATTATGGCAGTCATTATCCAATTATCTGTCATTATTTCTTATAGCTAGAATGTTTCTCAGTTGAGATTTTGCTGTGCTTGCCAATTGATATTTTACCTTCTGGAATGCAAGGGTAGACTCATCTCCATATTGCCTTGTAAAGTAATCATACATCCCAAAGTCTGTCTGCCTGCCCAGCTGGTCACGGGATGTGCAGTCGGGAATGCACTCAATAACACCACACTGGAGGGCAAGAGGAGAAACAGGTCTGTAAAGCACACTCCCAAAATATATTTTGGTCATGGCTCCTGGCAGTCATACAGGTCCTCTGGGAAATGTGGGGAAGCCTATAGATCACTAAATACAGAATTTCTAGTTTATTCTAAAAAAAAGTATATCCACTATTTTAGGATTTCCATGCAATATGAGTTCTGTGGCTTTCCACTGACTTGCACAATGTAGTCCCAAAAATCAAACAGCAAACATGAATAACCACAAGCAGCAGAATTTCAGAGCCAAAATCTTTAGAAAAGCAGGAAGCAGGAAAGGAAAGGCTGTTTTTACTGCTGGTACTTCAAATATTTGGCATAAACGACATGGGCAGTACTTCCTGGCAATATGGAATTTTTATATTTGCTGGAAGAAAAAGTCTTTTTTAATTAGGAACTATTTTCTACAGCACTACAGTTAACTGCCCACTTACCCCAGGAGCTGTGGCCACCACTCTGTATGGAAACACAAAAAGATCCAGGCCTACCAGCTGGAAGATGTTCTTGAAGAGATCGATGATTTGCAAAGCCAACATGTCCTGTTATACAGGAGAAAAATGGCACAAGCATTACAGGGGTTACGGGTCATAAACGAGATTACAAAAATGCTCTGAAGAACTCTGAAGTGCACATTAAGCTGCCCCAGCAGGTCTGCAGATGTGTGCTTGTGCAGGCACTGGGGCTCTGGGGGAAATCAAAAGGGGAACTGATAAATGCTGTTTAGGTGGGCAGCAAACAACACTGATGATTTAACTGCTGACTTCAGAGGAACAAACTTTCCATCACCCTTTGATAAGAGGGCTACTAACAACTCCAGAGATAATAACCAACATTCCCTCTTCATCAAAACCCATCAAACTTCAGTGTACAAGATCCCACCTTGGGAACTATTGCTACGTTACCAACAGTAAATGTTGAAAAACTGAAAAACAAACTCTGAAAAGGAATTGTAAGACATAGTAAACTGTCCTGAAAGAATGGCCTTTATTACCAAACCATTATTTCTCCAGGGGTACAACACAGCTCTCTCCCTCAGTCCATAACTAGTGGTGATTCTCAAAGTTCCAAAGAAAAATATTTCTATACTAAAACAATTTTCTTCTTGCATATTGTCACCTACAAATCTGTCTTCTGTAAGTGCCAACAGCCCTGTACCTGTCTGCAGTCATCGCCCACTTTGAAGATGGCTGCCTGCCAGCAGATCTTCTTGCTGTCCACCTTCTCTTCTGCGCTTTCGTCGATGGAATCAGAACGACAGCGCAGACCTGCAACGAGAGCACAGCGTGAAACCCAGGCATGGACTTGCATTAGTAACCTCCCATCAGGACAAGCCTTCTGCACTCAAACTCACAACATTTCACTGCAGGTGCATTACAGATATTTCTGCCTTGCAGTTCCCTGGAACATCTCAAACAAGTGTTCACGATACACCTGATAAATGCCTGCATTGCATCAAGCCAGTCAGCTGGAGCATCCCACAAAATAAGAAAAAACTGCCAAAACCTGGTATTTCTTACAGTTTAAAAACCAGATAAAGGCCATCACTCTTTATTTTAGTCTGAAATAACTGCTGAACTTCAGGATCCCTATGTGGCTTGCTTCCTGGAAGTTAAAAGAGGATTTAAATTTTCAGAATTTTCATCTCTCTGGGATACAGTTCCATTTCTCAGCTGAACCACTGCAGATGAAGATCAACATGGAAATAATTTTACTGCAGCAGTACAGGTCAATAAGAGCAGGCAACATTAAAAGAAATGCTGACTCTAATTAATTAGAGTGTCAGTGATTAAGATGCAGTTACTAACCTTCTTTTTCAAGCTCACTGACTCCACATCGTTTCACTTTAAATTTGGCCAGATAGGGCGCTTTTGCTGCACTAAATTGTAACAAAAACAAAGATGATGATGATGAGTATAAGTCACACAAGAATTTATATAGAAAAAATACCTGAATATCATGAATTAACGTTATAAATTTATATATATATATATATATATATATAAAAGAATTAACAAGAGCATGGTACCTCTGCATAGGAGTTCCTGATTTGTAGTCAATGTCCAGAACAATGGCTTCAGGATTGCTGGGCAAGTAACAGCCTGCAAAATGGAGCAGACAGCTGAGAACAAATCCCTGGCTGGTGAGACAGTGCAAGTTGGAGAGTAACTGATGTCAGTGTCTATAACTTTAGTACATAGTTTTGAATTAAATAAAATGTTAGAGAAAAACTGGCCATTACAGTCTGTGAGCCACAAAGGACACAGGATCCTGTGCATTAATGAGTGATTGCCAGAAACTAATAAACTACAGTTTTGAGGTACTACTGCAGAATCTGTGCCACAGAAATGTACAGAGAGGACTTCTCTTACAACAGCCCCTCACAAGATGTGGCAGCATCTCCCAGTGCCCTGGGAGTGCCCTCAGCCACCAGCACTGTAAGACCTCTTACACAGAGATCAGGAAAAACTTTCATCAAACTCCATTTTAAAGAGAAGATTCAGACTGGGAAAATATATGTTCAAGATTTGAAAGGACTTTCAGATAATGACATTTCACAGGAATGCATGATGAGAGAAAGAGGAGAATGAAAGGAACTGGACATGCTTCATTCTTGAGACAGCAAAACTTCTCAAAAACACCTCGTCTTCTTAAAAGAGGTGGTACAAAGAAAACGTTTATTTATCCTTCCTCTTCAGACATACGTTTCTACTTCTATCCATGATGTGCATTATCTAACTTGCTCTTGGGCAAGTTTAGATGCACCATATAGAAATTATTGGATGGGTAAAAATATTTGATTTTTTTTCTACAGAGAAACAACCAAACTACAACAGAAGAACAGCCACCAGCACCAAAACTGAGAGCTGCCATTTGCAGAGATTTCAAGATTTGCTTGCAGAAAACACAGTTCTCATGTTCAAAGCAGAAGCCCACGATTTTATATGATCAAATCACTTCTTACCAGGCTGCACCTTCACCTCAGACAGAGCACTCAAACAAGCTTTTTTTCTTTCATCTCCTTTAGGGAATGGCCTAGAAAGATGAATGATCTTTTATTTATCTGCATACTATATATTACTCTATGTACCAGCCTCAAATTTGTTCCAAACTTACACAAACTTCACTAAAAATGTTTCTTCCTGCCCCACTTCCAGAGAACTTACAGGCTCAATACCTGACCAGAACATTTTCGATCCTAACGAAGGTTACAGTCTTTGCTTTGTAGATTTAACATTGATCTGACACACAAGTTGTTGCCAAACCCAAACAGCATAACAGATGTGAGTGAAATACATGAAGGCTCTTCCTGACACAGATATTTGAGCATAATTATACTTTTGTATGCCAACAAAACTCTCTCCCTTGTGGAACTGACTCCAGGATAAGGCAGCTGATAAATATTAGTTATGCTCTAGTTTTAAGCAGTACAGCAGCAACATAACACTTAAGATAATTAAATCATCACAGGTTATTTCTTTCTTTCATCTACAAAGCAAACAGCATCCTCTCTGTGTTGTCTTTACACTAGAGATGCACAAAAATAAGACTCATTCTAAGGCTGGGGTGCAAAACTGCAATGCTTGCAAAGCACAATTATCAGCAGTTGCTGAAACGTGACTTCATACTTAGAAACACTTGATTTAATTCTAAATATCAAGACATTCAGCTCCTAACCCCCTCCTTTAAACTCATCCCACTGGGTGAAAACTTCTTCACGTACACAGAGAAAGTCCCGAATATTGGGTTGTTTCTGTCATGTAAGTGTCCTTTAACCTGATGCCCTTATCCTGGTGATTTGCAAAACTTCATTTTAAGAGAGGTATGTTCTATGTTCCAGAAAATACATTTTATATGACTTTCAAATACTATCATACACCAGAGAGTGTTTTAAAAATATGCAATGAAACCCCACTTACAGACATGGAGCTCGTGTGCTGAGCTGCTGCCACCCACTGACAAGCTTTATCGAAGTTAAATTACGTATCTTATTGCAAAATTTACAGTCAAGAGTGGGAATTACTCTATGAGTGGGACTTTGAGTTCTAAGAGATCAACAGTCCAATGTTTATGACAACCAAATCTTTCTCCATAACCACAATTTAGAAAGGAAAGTAAAAGACTTGCATATACAAAAAGAACAATCATTTTGGTATTACACTGCACAATGAAATCTCTTTGAGAAAATGACAATTTCATGGAGTTGTAGCTGTTTCAGACAGACTGCTGGCCAAGGCATGAGCACTGAGATCACAGCAGATATGAATTATCCCTGAAAGTCAAGCTAAAATGAGCCTTTGCATCCTACTACAACTCTTAAGTTACATTTAAGACAAAAAAATGGTCTTTATTATCATATAAATAATCCTTTTTTTTCCCCCCAAAAACCACTACCTCAATACCCTTAAAAGCCTCTAATTAGGAACTGGTAACAAACAGAACAGTGAGCCCCAAAAGAGCACAATTTCTGAAGTACAACACTTACTTGATAATGGCTGAAACGTTGGTGATTTTATTGAAGAAATCAAATTCTCTCTGGTAGAACTCCTTGGCTGGGCCAGACAACGAGCCAGTTATCTCCTCTACCAGCTGCTCCAGAAGTTCCCCAATGTCAGCTGCATGTGAGAAAATGGAGCATCTGTGTCAGAAGCTTATTTCTGAAAGCCAAATGTTACAGGTAATGGAAATAACTCCCTTTGGATAGTGTTCACAAACAGGCACTGATGCAAATAGCACTGTGTCTCCACTGACACACTCTGTCAGGCACTGATGCAGAATGGGCCCTACCTCTAGGAATGAAAGAAAACTTCCAGCTAAAACTTCCTGCCAAGAAAGAAACAGGAAGGAGATTTAGCCTGAACTAAGACAAGGAAAGGAGTCAAGTCAGATTATATTTTCAAGCACTCACGATCTTTTTGATGTCCTTCTTCATCCATGTAGATATTAGTTTTCATGTTCCAGATGAATTGGTGAGCCAGGAGCTGGGATTTGGCAGCTGCCCACAGGATGTATTCTCTAACGTAACCCATCTGCAACCACATCCAGCTCAGTAAGGATCAGAGGTCAGCACAGCTCTAGCAGATTCAATATTACTGCTTCTAACAGCTATTCTTCAAACCCAGAAAGTATTAAATGGATGGAAAAAAGACCTTTGCACTCTCATTCAAGACCTTTGAAGAATGACAGTGTATTTTAAAAGGAAGGGAACTGAACTAAACTGTTTTCAGCTTTATTACTGACCTGTGTTGTCATTCTAACCAACCTCCTTTCCACCTTTTTGCCATTTTCCATCTGTTCTATTTGGATTTCAAACCTCTGAGCTTAGAGCATCTTCTAGTGTGTGTGGAAAGCACAGCACAAAGCACAAGGTAACAGAGACACTGCTCCTGCCTGGCATCACTACTTGCTCCTGTAATACCAGAAATCTACGCAGGGTCACATGGGCTGCACAGTTTGGTGGCAGGAACTGCATGTTCTGGCACAGTTCCAGCAAAATTCTAGAATGTAAGAACAAACTCAAAAGAAGTTGAAGTGTACAAGGGAATCCTATTCCTTCCAACAGCTGCATTCCCTTTCCTCTACTTTCAACTACTTTTGTAGTCTGTAAAGGTTTCTGTGTTTGACTGACATTAACAGGCAGATGTCTGATGTTTGTGCTCTGCACTGCAGAGGACACTCACCTATGCAAAGTTCTCACAGAATAACTCTATACAGTCACCTCCACCTCAAAATAATGCACTGAGCAGAGTTCACAGATAATGAGCTCACATTAATGAACTTGGTTGTCAAGCTTTACTTCTGGTTTCTGTAAGATGAAGCTAAGGTCTGATTTCGTACACATGATGGAGCACAAGCCACCCCTAGATGTCTTCTCTGGTTTAACTCCAGAGAAATTAATAAGGATAATGATTTAATTATGACTGGTTGTCTCACACAGACCGTCAAAGCTTTATTCAGATAAGTCCTCATCTGGGCCTTCCCTTAATAAAATCTCTTTCCTGACAGATGAGCTACATAATCTCTGGTTTCTCAAGTTTACCTGTTAATAAAAGAAGTGTATCCAAAGCAAGCCAGCCTCTAGAGACAATAATTTTTTTTCTATGTATTAGATATAGGACAATAATGAGCAGCATTACTTTAAGCTGCTTTACTTTTGCTGCTTTAAGTCTAAAAGCTGCCTTAAAAATCTGTTTTGTTCACATGCAGTTGTTTCATATTCTCACCTTGTCATACCGAAGTGCCTGCACGATCTGTGGAATGTAGAATAAAATGGCATCCTGAAAGAGAAGAGATGGCAGGGGTTTATTGTTTTCTTTAACTAGTTAGAAGGGAAGATGGGTCACATGCACAGAAAAAAGCTGCCTTCAGTTAGGTGATAAACAAAATACCACTGCCTCTTTATTTTAAACTAAATATATACCAACTCCTCAAACCAAGGTATTATTCTGTCCAGCTACTCCCCTCAAAAGTATCATTAATAATCATGTACTTCACAGTCCTAATACAAGCCTGACAAATGTTAGAAAACCAGCTTTCTGCTGCTTTAGAAAAAACACCTTCTCACTGAGAGAAGATTCAAAAGGAGCAATCTGAGAAGGGCAGCCTGAGGAATTCAGCTTAGTGTGATTTATAACAAAAAAGCTGCAAGTACATGAGTCAGTATCACGTGGGACAGTCAACCTCAACTTCTCATCCCACTCTGCAGTGTGCTGTGCCCATCCAGCACACGTCCCTCCATGGCATTAGAACAAAGCCTGTGGCCAGTGACTCAGGCCATGACCTCCCTGCAGTGTTACAGCTTTCTTGGAACTCACCGGAGGAAACGACCGCAGGACCTTCACCCCGTACTGAGCTGTCAGAGGATGAGGTGGGTACATGCTTGAAAAGTAGGAAAGGCCAGTTGGTGGATCTGTTGGTGCCCAGCACAGAACATGGCTGAGCTCAGGTGCATCAGCATCAATCGTGTGCCAGGTCACCAGGTACTGAAAAAGCAGGTCAGACATGTTAGGAGTTGAAAGCTCACTAATGTCTGGGTAGTGCACATCAGACAGCAACCTTCCATACACCTTCTGTAACAGGGGAAGTGAAACATGGTACATTTTCTTTTACAAAATCATGGCTACTTTATCTAAAGCACCTCCTCCATGAAAACCTAACTGCTGGAATTGCCTCACCTCTCAGAACACCAGATGAAGTTAGTGAAGTCAGGTTACTAAAAGCATAATCTAGCTTGTGCTAGATCACTCCAGCATGGGGAGAAAGAAGACAGAATGAGCCTTTTTGAAAGAGCCAAAGAAGGTTCAGCTTTTCTGTCACCTGTTTTACAGGTGATGTAGAGAAGGCAGCTCTGACAAGACTATCCTTGACATGACTCGAGTGCTTCACTGCAGATCAGCATGACGAGTCTCCTCGTGTGTTAAGTCAAGACTGTAACAGTATAAATATTCACAAGTACCTTTATTGCTTCGGGAACGTCACTGACAGCTCCCGGGTCCAACCGAACCAGCCGGGTCACTTCTGTTCCAATAGCTTCAGTGTTCTTAAATCTAAGTATAACCAGGAATGCAAAAATAGTATCAGAAACTTCTGATGGCCTCCTCTATTTATGAGAAGATGAGGACAACAAAAGGCAGAAAATTATATGCTTAATAAACAAATATCCAACTATGAAATAATGCACATTGAGGGACCAATATGCTTTTGAAAGAGGATTCTGAAACAATGGGTCCTCATCCAGTGTTTTTGTATAAACCAGTAGTATTTCAGCCCACTTCACTACTGGATTCTTGGCTCAAATATTCTGTCTTGGATTCTACAAAAAACAGTGGGCAGAACTCTACTTGGCAAAACCATCACTGTTGTAAGGGGGAAAGAATTTCCTTTCCCTTCTGAAGCCAACTATGCTAGTTCTCCTATAATACTTCTTAAAGTGAAAGCCAATATATAGCTAGAACACTGCATTCCAAGATACTTTTAGCACTGATTAAATGCTATGTTTGCTAATGGGCTGAATGCTATTAAAAACCAAACTTGATTTCTTCTGAACCAAACACTGTCTAAGTGCTGGCAAAGAGAGTGTGGTAGGAAAGGGAGTTGGACTTCATTAGTGACTGAGCCAAATGAGCCTGTTAAGTAATCTGGTTCTTTTCAGAGGTTTCAATCAGCTGTGACAGTATGCAAGGGGCTGTAAACAGAAGCAAGTGCCATCAGTTCTTACTGTATATATTCACTCAACTTCTAAGGCAGAAGTAATTGCATCAAGTTGTTTCTTTTGAAATAACTCACCTGGTAGGCAGCTGTACAGCAAGATGAGGAGAAATGCTCCAAGCCAGATTTACATTATCCTTCCACTGCTTCTCACTAAGACTGATATATTTGGATCTCCAGTTTGCTACGCTGCTCTCTCCAGTTTGATCCAACTCCAGCTCAGGCGAAGACAGTGGATTGTACCATGTGATTAAGCGTTCAATCTCAGTGGCCTGAGGGAAACGGGAAAAAAAGTAAAAATGTGTTTTCTGGAAGAAGAAAAACACCCTCACTTTCATACTTTAGTTTATGTATCCTGAAACAATAACAGGGGCTTCGAAATCCACGCAGCTTCCCCATCCTTCTGATTCTCACCAGCAATGAGAGCAGTAACGTCCTTCGCTTCATGTAGTACTTGTGCAGCTGTGTACCCCTGTTTGTCTTCTTAGACATTCCTTGAGAAAAGGATAAAAAAGTTTTCAGTGGCTTTGTTCAGTACTTTAAACGGTGCTTCCACACTGTTCACACCTGGCAACATTAACACAGAAGAACTGAATAACCACAGGACACACCTGTAATTTAGATGCCAGCGACTGCAGAAAAGTCAGCACTGCAGCTACTCACTGTACAGTTGTTCTCTCAATATACAGAGTACAAAAGGCTACAGGGATATCAATTTAGCCAGTAGTGCATTCACTTTAGAAACATGACAGTCTACTAAAAGGAAAGAGCACGTAGTTTTACAACTGTACACAAACACAGCCCACAATCTAATGTCACTCTGCTGTCCCCAAAAAGCACTAGGGGCATGTTTCCACAAAGCAAGAAATTTCCTTACAGGATTTCAATACATCTTGATCTCCAGTCTTATTTGTTCTGCACTACAGAATTGAATACTCTATCAAAAAACTCAGGTGATTTCAGAATTTTGCTGTTTGCTACCAGTGAGACTTCTTTTCCAGCCCCTTTACCAGTTTGGCACTGGTAATTAAATATGCTGCCAGAAAAACATGAGCCTGATGTTAAAAGTAAACATTGACTTTAAGCAACATCTGACTATAAACTATGGTATAAAATTGGCTGCAATGAGCTGGTTACAATAAAAAAAGATACCTGATTTTTTAGATATGGTTGACATGCCACTGGACAAAGGGTAAGTATTTATCCATCCTTGTGTAGCCTGCTGCCGAGATCCAACATTGATATCCAGGTTGCTCCTGGTGTCTTGATTATCTAAGAACAGAGCACAGATGTGAATCCAAACAAAGAAACAAGAGGCTTTTGAAACAGCACCCAGAGGAACTCACCAGGTGGCACAAGTTGGCTGGCAGTCAGATACTTCTTGTCTGAGAACATCGCTGTCCAAAACTTGATCAATATGCTGATGTCCTCACGAAGCCTCTTTTCCCCTTGTGTAGGGAACTTCGAAGGACAGCTTGAAGAAATGACACAAATAATGTGATGTTGAGTGCATTGGGAAAAAAAAAAACAACAAAATCCTCACAAACCTAATCAAGTCATATTTTTTTTTCTGACCATAATCTACAAAGATGAGACCACACATCACTATGTTTTATCCTCATGGCTTTATTATGTCTGACTGAAGAGTACAAACTTCCAATTATAACTGAAAATTAAGGCAGCAGTCTGTCAGCATCCTGGATTCAGCTGAAAGTTAGTTAGTATTAGGGCTGACTGATCTCCTCACATTCAGATATTCCTGTCAATTAAATTATCTTCTGTTGTACTGGTGTCAAATGTTGAAATCATCAGATTCAGTGTGGGCATCTTTTCAAAACAGTGAAACTGTATTTCAGCTACACACAGTGTAACAGCAGTTCTTTAAATCTTATAAATCTGGATACTTATGAATCTTACAAATCTAGTTTTGAGCATCAAATAAACTCCAAAATAAAGGAAAAAAAACACCAAACCAGAAACATTCCTGAAGATACTGCTTTTTAAACCTCACATAAAACCCGAAGCTAATATCTAAGCCTCTTTAAGGTAGTTTATGAACTACAAAAAAGCACGAGAAAAGTTTCTGTTAAAATGAGTGAAAAAGGAAAGGAAGAAGTTAAGTCACTAGAAGAGAAAGAAAGCTGCTGCTTTGAGGTATTGCTGAAGGTTCAGGAAAAACACAAACAGATTTTCAGTGAGTAGTTGCAAATAAAAAAGTACCTGAAATAATCAAAGGCAGTTGAATAAATCTTTTCCCTCAAAACGTTTCGAATAGTTGCATTTGGAACCACATCAGCATGGAGCAAAGACAGACCCAGAGTCAGCAACCTAACAGGCAAAACAGAGAATGAGAATTGTGGCACTCCCAAAATGGGGACCAATGCAATACCATGCCAACCATGGTTACAGCTGTAACTGAAGCCTGAGAGGAGTCTGTTTCAGAGCTCTTGGTAAACTGTTCACATTATCATCAATCTGTTCCTGAAGCTGTGACTACTCAACCATAGAAAATGAAAGCCATCAAGTCACAGAAAGTGAAAATAACTGATGGAGCAAAATCCTCTACAACTGATACATCGAGTAGATCCATGAGGTGGGCAATTTACTATACGAAATTATCTCATGAAGTTTCCTGAGCCACCAAAAAATTACTTTCAAGCTAAAGTTAGCTAATTCTGCTTTGGAAACAGAGCTTAGACTCTGCAGCACTGCAGGCTTTTGAAGCAATTTTCATCACTTGAAGCCAAGGATATCTTGTACATTTAGTATTTAGTTCTTTTCTCCCACCTTCCTGTAACCTAATTTCTAACTTTATTTCTTCTCCCTATAATGTTATTTCGGTGATTCCACCAAGGCAAACCCCCAAACCACTCACTTAAATCGGGGTCCAATGGCTGCCACGTGCCGATTCAAGCTGCCCTTGGCCCCTCCGATGTTCAGGGACAGCGAGCGCTGGAGGAGGCTGGAGAAGATCTCGATTTGGTCAGAACTGCAGTATTTGGCTATTTCAAACCTCTGCACCAAAAACTGAGAAAGAGAGACAGACATACCATGCCTCCTCCGACCTTTTTTCACTTCAAACCCCACCCCCAGTCTCTTCTGTTTCAAACACCTTTCTCCCCCTCAGTTATTGTGCTCATCTCCACACGTCTCCTGCCTCTGAGGCAGCACTACCACCATGACTCCAGTCCTTTCCCAAATCATGAGAGCACAGAGTGCAGAGCAGCTGTAACAGTGTCACTGCAGCACTGCCACAGGTGGGACATTGCAGAAGAAATACACACCTCTATCCAGATGTAATGTGGGGTCACCTCTGGCGGGCAGGGCCTTGGCTGGCTCTCCTCTGAGGCTGCCAATGGATCTGCTTCTTTCTGCTCTGCAGAAAACACACCAACTTTCTGCTCCACTGTCATTTGCCAGGCTCCTGCCATTTCCCGCATGAACTGCAAAAAGGAAGGGAACAGTGTTTCTTGTTTCAAGAGCATCTTATGTGGAAGTACAACCTTTCTCCATAGCACACACAAGAATCTACCACATCAATTAAAATTCACTGCAGTGTTAACAGAGGGGCAGAGACAGGTCTGTACATCCCACTCGAAATAAACATTTCCTTCACATCCTAAATTACAAAAGAGAGGCTCCCCCAGAATTTCAGCTTGTAACAGGAAGACTGAGGGCACTGTATTTAGCTAAGGAGACTGAACTGTCAGAGCAGCCAGTGCTGTTCATCCTCCAGCTCCACTAAAGGTTGTTGCCTCCAACACCAGGCCAGCAGAGACAAGTTCAAGCCAGGTTCCCACGTACTGCAGGACACAGTCTGGCCCATGAGCACACACAGCTGATGAAGTGCCCAACATACAGATGGCACATAATTCAGTTTTGCTGATCCTGCTCTCGGGAGCATCCTCTGGTAGCAGGGAGACCCAGCAACCAAGGCTGCTTATCTGTTCTACTAAACAAGACATTTCCCAGAAGCCCAAGAGAAAAAATGAAACCTGATGCTTAAGAAGTTAAGCACTGAAATGTGTGTGAAAACTCACCTAAGTAAATTCAGATGGATGATTATCTCCAGCAATGATTATCACTTAGCAATCACTAGGCAAAGCAATTACCAGAGGCAGCTCTCTCAGCTGTGTGGGGACTGTCACTACACCACACTGAGTTCCTTCATTACTGTTACACTAATCCCCCTCTCCCAAGATACAACTGGTCTGGCCTGTTACAGGATTAGGACACGTGCAAGCCTATTATTTTATGCAAGGGTGCTATGCCAGATACTGGACATTCTGATTAATGAGCAGGGATGCTGATTTCTCTTTGATTTAAAACACCATTCTATAGATTGTGATAGTCTAGACCCATGAACAGCTCCGGCATCTCATCTGCAAAGTAAGTTCTACAGCTGAGATCCTAACAGGTTTCTTCTGCTGTACCATTCATGCTGCTGAGAAAGATCTGTTTCCCACAGTCCACTTCATGAGGGTGCTCAGGCTTCCAACAATACATGAACAGAGATTTCCTGGCAGGCTAAAGTGATTAACAATGCATTCATTTATCAGCCTTACTTGACACAGATTCACAGTATCTGTGAATCTCTCGAAATTTCCTCTCTTCCCCCTTGCAGGGGCAGAGAAAGAGTTGTTAAAGTTGCTTCCTACCGGCACTTCTATCCCATTCTTGGCAGCGAGCAGCCACTCCCAGCAAGCAATTGCTGTTTCCATGCCATGTTCATTGAACATTCGCAGGGGTCCCCAACACAGATGATGAAGGAGCTGGGGATCACAGTCTGAAAACAAACATTCACTCAGATTTATCCAACAGAATGACTGCTTTTCACATCAGCATGAAACTGGCCTGCACAGTATGAAATAATCACTTCCTAATAAATAGCTTCTAGTTTAAGAAGGCTTTTCCCCATTATAAGCCTAACTGAAAAAAACTCAAAACACAGTTTTGCTTCAAGTTGATGTGTACTGGGTTGGTGTATGGATAGTTTCTGTAGTTTATTACTCTTGGCATTCACTGCCAGAAAGCAGAACTCCATTTGGTTTTCATTACCTTTGCTGCTTATTAGCAGTGCAGTCAACTTAAACATGGCCTGGGTGTAGCTTTCAGTATTGCCTGATTCAAGAGCAACATTCAGGTCTTTGACCATCAGTTTATTCAGGTCAGATGTATGTCCTGTAGCATTTGAGAACTGAATCATTCCGGAAACCTGTAAAATATAATGGGTTTTTCAACAGAGAACAGTATTTTTAGGAATCTCGTTAGGTATTGGTCATGTGCTGATTTGGGAGCTCTACACACAGAGGCATCTTTTGTTATGACTTTACTAAATCTTTAGCTTTATCTGCAATCTAATCTTTATGTAAACTTTAGCTTTATCTGCAAGACCAACAGTAAAATGATCTGTTTAATAACCTAGGAAAATTATGCTCTTTATCTTAGAGGGATTTAGAGACTGCTTCATGTAACATAAATCCATACATTAGTGTAAGTTGGAGGGGAATCACCCCTGAAAAGCCATGCCAGAGCCTGGGGACACCCCACATTCACAAGAAATCCTTCCTTACCTCTCCGGCGTAGCGGTTGCGCAAGTTAAGAGAAGCCATGAAGTTGGAGTAGTCCCTCTTCACACAAGTTGGTCTCTCAGTGAGCTGGGTTGCCTGTGACCAGACCACATGAAGGTGTTTATACTGTTCATATCAAACCATTGGTCTCTTTATCCCTTCACATATGTTTAAAGTTTACTTTTCCTTATGCTTATAATAGGAGTAGTATCAGGACTGTGAGGTACAACAGGACCAGGACTGATAAAGATTCAATAAGGAACATGTGCATTTACTCCATGGACACAGAATCACAGAATGTCCTGAGCTGGAAGGGACCCACAAGGATCATTGAATCAACTCCTGGCCCTGCAGAGGACCACACCAAGAGTCACACCATGTGCCTGAGAGCGTTGTCCAAACACTTCTTGAGCTCTGTCAGGCTTGGTGCTGTGACCTCTGCAGTGACTGGGATCTCTCCAGATTCCCGAGACCATTCAAAAATCACTGAGAGAGGCCTCGTGATGACATCATCCAGCTCCAGGAATCCCACCAGGACCCCCAGACTTAGAGGGATCCAGCTGGATCAGCCCATAAGCACTAGCTTGGGGTCAGCTGGGAGTTCATCATTCTCACAGCCATGATTCTCCAGTTCAGGGCACTGGGACCCCCTTAGCCCATCATCAGTGTTGAAGACAGAGGCAAAGAAAGCATTAAAACATCTCTGCCCTGTCCATGTTTGCTTGTCTGTGGTTGCTTCATGGTCACTGTGGCCACAATGGCCACCAATCACCCCTTCACTCATGAGACCCTCTCTGTGAACAAGCAACAGATCAAGGAGGGCATCTTTCTTTGTCATCTCCCTTAGTACCTGCACCAGAAGTTATCATCCAGGTGTTTTTAGGGATCTGGTCCTGTTTGTGCCACCTGTGTTAACATCCAGCAAGTCCAAGTTTGGAATATATAGATATTTGGATGTACTTTTGAAAGACCAAAACCAAGGCATATAAAGGGTAGAAGCTCTGGGACTGCTGGTCCCTTTTCATGAAAAGGTAAGGAAGAAGACAGAGGAGGAGATGTGATCTTGGTCCTGCCCTCTCCATGCAACAATATGCTGAACTGACAGTAATAGAGAATATTTTGTTCCTGTCTTTAAACATGCACTAGTAATCCACATTTATCCAGAAGCATGGTATCATGGACAGAAAATCTAGTCTTTTACAGAACAACATGATTGGCAGATTCCTGGATTTGAGTTGGAAAGAAATAAGATATCTGTCCAAGTAACGTTCAACTGCTGTGACAAAGGTGATTTAGAAGATCTGTGTTATGTGGCCATACTGAGGGTTATAAAATGGGCACAACAGATCTACAGGTACACAAATAAGCAAACCATACTCACCCCCAGAGTGGTGTTCTGCCTGTTGTAGCCTGCAAAGTGCAACACACTTTCTGTAGCCATAGCCAGCCCTGTGTGCTGGGACAACCCCGATACCCAGTTCTGATGTTTGTTTAGGTACTCCTGGGAAAAAAAAATAAAAATCCAAAATACTTAACTACTTTCAAAACAAGGCAGCTCATAAACAAGTGTTGCATCACTGCAAACTATGGGAAACTTAATTCCACACATATGTGACAACAAAGTGTCTCCACTCATCCCTTTCAGGTTCTCCTGGCAATAAGAAACTCTGTCCTCCTAAATACACGAAGAGTAAGACTCCTTCTGTATTCTAAAAGAATAAAGCTATCAAGGTAGATGCTTGAAGGCTGAGATCTTTTAAAAGAATCACTTCTGACAAAAAGAACCTGGCGAAAGGAAATGTTTTGGACTACAAGGAAGGAGGAAATATAATTAGGTGTCCTTTCAGATAAGGATAGAATCCCTTTTTTTAGAGAAGGAAATATAAACTTCAGGTAGATTTGCAGTGTCCAAGATCTTGAGATCCCAGGAATTCTGTTATCAGCCCTAAGTTCAGCACCTCTAGACAAAATACTAGTCTAACCTGGACTACATAGTTTCTTCAACTGTTTACAAACTTATTTTCCAAGACACTTATGTTTGGACCACATCAAAAGTCACATCAAATCAAAACTTCTAATTATCTTCTGCCAGTGCTATGAAGGAAATCTTAGAGCAACAGAATATTTTAAATTATGCTTGGATAGCCTAAAAAATAAAAAGCACCACCTAATCCTAATTTTGAAGATCTGCAAAAATTGAATTTTCACAGAAGCTTTCACAGGCTCATTACCTGCAGATGGGATTTTGTAACAGAGGGAGCCCATTTCATTGCTTCCTGCAGGATCATCCCACAGCGTGCAGCAAAGTCCTTGACTATGCTCTGGAATTAAAAAGCATCAATGCAAACAATAAAATACAGGACATTCAAGAGGCAGTGGTTTTAGTGGTGTAATAAGTAACATAAGGAGCACGACAGGTTGCAGCAACATGACACAGCTAAAATTTTCTGTAACAGTTAAATGGACCCTTTATAAGCAAAGAACTGTCACACTTCAAGTCAAATAAATAAGATTAAGAAAAACATAAATACCTAGTGCAGTAGAAAAATCTTACCTAGGGAAGTATTTTTTAAAAATGACCATTCAGAGTAGCTCACTAAATGTAAAAACCCACGAGGCATTACTTTGATAATCAAGGAGGGCCACCTACCTCTCTGGCTTCATGTGTGTCAGGGACTGTGATTCTGTATGGAGCATCAGGAATGTCATAGTATGGTTGGTCCTTGTGAATGTCCTAAAGAGAAACAATTGTCAGCTCTCAGTAAGATAAAATTCATTATCACTTGACTTGAACACTACAGGCAGCAAACAAGAAGCCTGATTACCAAACTTTTTTTGCTAATATTTGCTCTCAAAGTAATTTTGAACAGTTCTAAAAGAAACTGTTTGTATTCCAGTTTGGTTTTTAGTATAAAGAATTTTAAAAATCCAAAGCTCTCTCCTCCACATTTGCTACAAAAATAAAACTCTATAAAGCATTTCCATCTTCAAAAATACTAGATGTAATAGATTCAAGGAATATGGATACACATATATGGACTGGAGAGAATACAATCTGAAAGCAAAAGGTAATAAAAAAACCAAAACCCAGAAAGCAGAAAAACACCAAGGAATTTTTATTTCAAATGAGACATTTCAATAATTATAAACCTTATTTGACAACAACTTTTTAGCACTAGTTTTACTACCTATGAAATAGTGTTGCAAAGGCACTTCTTACCTTATAGAATTTAAAATTAAGATTTTATCAGTCTTAGTGACAAAAGGAAAACCAAATTAAGAACTCAAGTAAGTATAAAATAAATGCAAAACAAAGCAAAAAAAAAAATCAGTTCTATTAAAGAAAAAGGACTTACTGCACTAAGAGACAGTGACAATGTCTGCAGAATATCTAGCATAGTCTTCAGCACAGTTCCACTCCACAGCAAGTGAGGAAATCTAGAGCAAGGCAGAATTCAGAAACACAATAACCATGGAGAGCTGAGGAAGGAAATTATTTTATCAAGAAATGGAGCTGCTCAAAGAGGCAGCTTCATCCATCACTAGGTCAATTCATCTTCAACAGAAGCCACAAAGCTGCCACAGCTCCCAGCAGCCTGGCTTAATCCTGAGCCAAAAGCTGAGCAGAGCTACTTCATAGGAGTTGAGATTGAGTTGATATCATGGGCACCCACAGGAATACTAATCAGGCACACATTTTAAGCAGGGGTTTCAGAGTTCAGGCTAAAAATACCATTGAATATTATTTTTCAAGGAGATGTTTCAGCAGAAGTACCAGCCAAGAAACCCATGTGACTGTGGTCAGATGTAAGTAATCACCAAGTAATCACTAAGCAGCCATTGTGAAAAGAGAACAGGAAAATTAAATCTACACCTACTTGTCTACCAGTCCAGATAAGTATTTGTCTGCAACTCTCCTGATCCTCTTGTGAATGTGATTAAAATTCACCAGCAAGAACTGAGCATGTCTCTCCAGCTCTTCTTCATTCTCCTTAGTTTTAGGCTAAAAAACATGCCAAAGAAAAGTATGAAGCTCTTCAGGGAAAAGAAAAACACACTTTCATAAACTGAAATGGGAACATTTATACAAATTTAGAATTGTAGTTTCCATGTAACCTACTTTATCAGCCATCATTGACAGGAAAGCTTCAAACACCTTATCAGCAACAGCTATCACACACTGCATCATGCCTGAGGAATTGAGAGAAGTGACAGGTTTGATTGTCAAAATTACATTTGTTTTATAAAGCATGCTTAACAGTTAAAAAGTGTTTATATTTACTCAGCCAACACTGAACCTGTTTCAAAACAAAATCAGTGTTCTCGGCAAGGATAACGCAAACAGCAATTTACTCAACGTGATTCATTTTGTTATACAGCTGCTTGATTTGTTTGTGTCTTTACAGGCCTGGAGATAAATTCCTTGTATCTTAAGTTGCAAGAAAACCTCGACAGGTAAATCTTACCAGATTTGTCTTTCTGAATTGCTTTATCTTCAAAGTAGCAAAACATGACTTGGAAGCGATCTTGGTCAGTTGAACGCAACACCCTGGGGAAGGAAGAGTTTGGTGAGTTGAGGTGTTTTGGGGTTTGCTTGGTTTATGTTTTGTTTGCTTTAGGGGTTTTTCCTCGGTTTGTTTTAGGTTTCTTTTGCTTTTTCCTTTTCTTTTCAACATTTTTAATACAAATCTATGCTTTAGTGCTACACCTCACAGCTACAGTCATTGTTCATTTCATGATAATTTTCAGTCTCTAGCAAGGGTGATATTCCTATTTGTTTCTACATTTGACTAACAGGGCTCAGATCATACATCACCACTTTCCTTTCTGCTAGACCTCCAGCTCAGCTTTCAGCTATGCATTCCTTTGAGCAGCAGTAATAAACAGACTTTTAAAGGAAAAAAACAAAAAGTTTGTGAATTCAGTATGTTTCATCAGTCCACCTAACACACACTACTGAGGGGGAAAAAGAACACAACAAAAAAGGTTTCTCAGCTCCTACATTACATTAATCTCCTAGAATAGGCACTGCCCTTCAGGGTGCAGCACAAGACTGTGCAGAGGACACATCATACTTACAGAACCCTTTGGCCATCTCCTGTTAGCTCTTATATAGAGGAGATCCCATTTTTTCAGGCCTTACTGTATTATTCCATTTAGCAATTTTGCACGGATGAATTCCCAGGCTCAGAATCTTCAGCAGAGCTAATGTGGCTCAAAATACTGAGTGTCTGGCAATTCTGACTTGAATATACACAGCTTAATTTTTTTTTAATCCATCAGTGAAAAGAATCTGTATATTTACCTCATGTACTCCAGGCGGTAAACGGAAAGGAGGTAGGTGGACATGGCAAAGTCCAGCTTATTGATCAATGCTGACACCTCTGGAGGAGGATCCAAGAGATTTATTATGGTGCTCCGTAATTCATTTAATTCAGCCTAGAGGTGAACACATGAAGTTATCTGCAGTGGGAGCACTGGATTCGTTTGTGTTCTCAAGCACATGCATTCAGCCACTGCTCTGTTCGCTTTTTAACCTTTGCACACAGTGTGTCAGAAGCTTCTGTCTGCAGATTCAGAACAAGCTGCCCTGACTCAGCGAGTCACAATTCTTCAAATACACAACAGAATTAAATACTGAAGTCAAGCTCCTTCCAGAAATAACTGCTGGCTTCCAGGCAGTTACACCAATGAAGAAATACAATTCCTAAATCCATGTAAGTTTGACCAACACCAACACTGGCCAGCCTCTGAAACTTCAGGGATCTGTTGTGCCATTCTTTGGTGTCACAGAATTAAGTAACCAGGTACAATGCAGATTTCTGTATTATTTGGGAGCCAAGGATATTTCATAAACTGCAACTCTTAATCCACTTTACACTGCTACCAAAAACAGCCCTTGGGCAAAATCTATCCTGCAAGCACCAGGGAGAGAGAAGAACATCAGTATCAAACCTGAGCTCACATTATTTCTTTGAAAGACTGAATGTGTTGTTTCCTTTTAAACTTTGTTGGTTTTTTTCTTAAACAGTGCAAGTTTTGTCTGATACAAAATGGATAAAAAAAGCAATAAAAGGCTTCCATCTCCACAAAGTCTTAGTTTCTATACCTAATCAAGATGGTGTAGCTACCACCCTAAACACTTGTATTAACCCAAGCCACTTATGTACTCTGCTGTCAGAGAGCAGAGTAGAAAAGCTGCTTTTCACTAAGAGGAGGCAGGTTGAAGGGGTGTTGTGCTATTTCAGTATCTCACAGGCACCATGTCATTTAACACTGGCAGACATTATGGAAGGAGGTAATAGAAGTAATCAATTCCTACAGAGGTCACAGTGTCATTCTTCATGGCAGAGTTGTACTGAAGGACAGACCGAAGTGGTTCTTTGCTGGGAAATGTGAGCAATGGAGACTTGGTGGCAATTTCACAGACACCTTCATACCACTCTTCTGGCCAAAGACCTGGAACAGAAGTATAAAGAGGAAGGTGGGGTGAGGGAGGAAAAAAAAATAAAAGAAGTTTCACAAAGTTACCTGTGTTACCAAGCTTGGCACTACTTCCTAGGGCCAATGTTCCATGCACTTGAGCATGAACAGTCAACACATGTGATCCATGTTCCAAACTTAATAAGCATGTTTCAGTAATTCCAAGTGAAGTTTCTCATTGGATAAGAAGTTTCTACTCCAATACACTGTATCCCATGTGTCTGATCTTCCACTTCAGGAACTTAGCTATCAAAACTCACACTTAACTAAGGTTATTAACTTAGCAATAAAACTAAGTCCGAGTTCTACCGTGCTAAATCTTATGGCAAAGGATGTAAAGAAATCCTACCAGAGAACTATCACAGAAGCTGTTTGCCTTGTAGTGTCCTTATGCCTGTGCTTTTTCTTCCATCTGCTATGAATGGTTTGCATACAGTTGTATTTACATTCATCGGGAGTTTAAATGTGAGCAGCAACGTTGTTCTCTTAAAAATGACAGTACCTGATCCTTCCACAGCAAATCCCATCAGCACTGAATACAACCAGAAGTCACGGAACAGCTTCTGCAACCTGGGCTTGGCCTCCTTGATGGGTGGCAAGCGTCTAGTGAGCTACCAAAGAAAGAAAAGTTAACATCAGAGAATGGGGGGAGATCCAATAACTTCACTCCACGCTAAGGAATCAATTCACATACCTTCTTCGCTATGATTTACGAAGGTAACATTCTTTGTCACCTTTGTGAGAAAACTAGTATTATACAGCTATTGTTATGTTGAAGAAAATAAGTTCTTGTTGGAGGTCTGAAAGGGCAACTTTTGAGATGCCTGAAGTAAGAATTTCCTTTTGTTTTACACAGGAATAACACCATGCTGATACAGTAACCTCTGCAGAGAATACATAATATTAGTATACTATCAACTGCAGGGAGGAAGAGACCATATGGTCCTTTAAACTGTGCTGAAGACAATGCCATGCAGCTTTGCTTCAGTGCAAAGGAACTCCAAACCAAATAAATATTCGTCAAACACACTTCTGGTTGCTATTGTTTATGAGCCTTGTGGAAATACATTGAGGCACCAATTGGGGATCTTTCATTGTTTGCACCCACGCACAGAATGACATCAGTTCTGAAGAATTTACTATCTAAACAAGCAAGGAAAAGAGCATTATTTTCAACACATTTTTTAAAACTTCTCCAGTGCTTTTTGCACAAACAGCTGCTGCCATCAGAGGAGCAGTTTATCCTCCCAGTCAATATGATATGCAGTTTTAGATAAATTTATATAACAAAGATCAGAGCGTGTTATCCTAAAAAGAGTTAGAGGCACAGGCAAGTGTATAAAAAGTGAAAGAAATTATCCATTAAACTGCAAGCTTCATTCAATATGACTGCATATTGTTACTCTAAACTTTATTATGAAAACGTTACATTCTAACCCAGCTTGAAGGAATATTCTCTAACTACAATAACTCCCTCGAGGGATGTAATCCAGCAGTATTTCTCTGAAATCTCATAATAAAGCCAAATTTGGACGAATTTATAAATCATGAGGGAGATTGTTCATTTTAAAAGCATGAAAAAATTCCTCTATTACAGTAAAATTAATCTGAATTTAGGCTGGTGGAAAAGTTGCTTTTACGATGGAAATGTCTGCACCAATATAACACTGGCTGAAGAATCCCAACCATCACAAACACAGAGGCCTCAAACATATCTGCAGTAAGATGCTCCCCCACTCCCATTTTGGCAAAAAATAGCGGCAACTGGGCTTTTACTGTCATTAACAGTCAAGTTTATGTGTGTGCTTGACTTTGAAACTTTACACACACACACCAATTTTTGCTCAAAGACCTTCCTCAAAAGTGAACAAGTACCTGCAAAGCCATAAAAGCAGCTCAACAAACAGCAGAGAATTCAGCAGAGATCACCAGGCAAGGGAGGGATTTTGGCTGACGAAGTAACTTTAGCAGTGTTTGGTTTAGAGAATGTTTACTTTGGGAGATACACAAAAAATCAGCGTCAAAGTTCAGATTTAAACCCTGCTGTTCCCCTTACTTGGGCTTTTCAACACATCCTTCCCCTCCAGTGGCTCGAAGGTAAGCTCCATTTACCTCTTCTGTTATTTGGGGCAGCTCTGACCAAAGACATTTTCATTGCAGAGAGGGGGAATGTTTTGCCTGTGTAAGTGCAGCTGAGCAATAACTGAGCTCTGGGGAAGATGAGAATGTAAAGTTGGGAATACACACAGCAAACTGTGCTGTGCCAAAAGCAGAAAATGTTTATCAATGGTTACTGGACAGAGGATCTATCTCAGCCCTAAGGGCCTGACTTCTGGGGGCGGGGAAAGAGTAATGGATTTATGAAGAAACAATAAGAAAAAGACTGACTTGCGCTGCTCAGTCACAGTCTAAAGCAATTTTAAAAGCATCTTCTGTGGATCCTTCATTTTTGCAAAACAATCACCTTAAATGGTTTTAGGATTTCAAGCTAATTAGTTTGGAGGGGAGAGTTTCAAAAAATCTGTCAGCTCAGTTATGTCAGTCCTGCTACAACATGTTTGAAAATATTTTCCTTCAAGCACTGGTTTTATTCACTGATGTGCAGCTGAGTGATCAGATACAGGTATGTACACCTATATATTTTACTTCTACAGAAGAGCTCTTTGGACTATTTGCTCATTTTAAAAGTATTTTAATCAACAACTTAGTAAGATTTTTGTTTTAACTGTATTCAGTGTTTTGTCCTGTATTATATTGTGTCTTTTTACGCAATAAAGTACTACCAATAGAATTAGACTTACAACAGAATTACACTTTTTTGCATCTTTTTAAGATCACTGTAAATTACTGCACCCAATAGTATGGTGAAAAGTGTCTTACATCCACTTCTTGGTACAGTGTTTTACAGCTGAGTAAGACTGATAGATTCTCTTCAAACAATATATACCTAAGATAAATCCTGATTTTAAAGGCAATTTAAAAATGCAGTGGTCCAATACTCAGTAGACGAAGAGACTGATTAACTTTTTCCCTTAGGAAAATGCAGCTTCTACTTAAAAGTATTCTCAAACAAAAAAGGGAGGGTTAGAAATCTAGAATAGGGATAACACTAAGCCAGGAGATACAAAGTTCTGAACAGGAGCTCACAGAGACTTCATATTATGACGAAAACAGAGAGCACTACAAGTTCTGCAGTGCTACACAAAACCAAAGTGAAACAAAACATAACTAACCAAACAGCAGGATGGAGCCAATCTGTGATGAGCACACAGAGCTGCAGGAAGGGTGCACACATTGAGTAACACACCCCAGTCAGACCCTGAGCAGGCCAGGACATACATTTATGCCCAACACCTCCCCCAGTGCAGTCCCACTGATGGTATTTAGTGCAAATACATGTCTTTCTACATCCCCAAAACTCCTTTATTCTGTCAGATTTCAGCCTTGCTCTTCCAAAATACTCCCACAAAACTCCCATTTTTGTTGTAGCTACAGGATATCTGTTTTTCATATTTTTCAGTACATCTCAGCCTTTTGGTATGCTCCTGTGGGGAACTGGGACAGGAGTTCCTCCTCCTCCTACCAAGCTCAAATCTTCAAACTTACCTTTACATCATATTTTCAGCACACACTCATAACACAGTTAGTGCACATTTTAAGTGTAACAGGTTTATAAATAAAGAGTCCCATATATTTTAAGTAATGAGTTTGTCACTGCTGAAATATGCCAGGAATGACAATTTGTAAGGGAGGAGGTCAACCAATTCTTTGGCAGGCTGGAGGCATTATGTAAGCAAAATCAATTACCAGCAAAACAGATTTATCCATCTAATTAAGATCTGTTCCAATAAAAAAAAAAAAAAAGATGTTGAATAAGGTAACTACAGCTCTTCTGCTGTGACAGAATTCAGCATGGACCGAAAAATAGGGAATAGATAACTAAAATTACTAAAATTCAACTACCCTCTGCTCTCTCAACTGTGTTGTCTTCCAGGTTTTCATCTGCAAGAATGAAGTTCCTACTTCAACTGCTTGCATTTGCTCTCATCATAACCTCCACATCTGGTGGGATCAAGGACTTTGTTGAGCATTTTGAAAGCCTTAAAGGTGCACAGCCACATGAAAATGGGACTTATGATATGCCAAACCTACCACTGGAGTTCCACAGAGAGAACACCATCACCAATGACTTGATTCCTGAGGAGGAGGAGGAAGAGGACTATCTAGACCTCGACAAGATACTGAGTGAAGATGACTACAGTGATGTTATTGATGCTGGTCCATACATGGTTTCTGAAGTTCAGCAAGGAAATATTCTGGAATTATTCCAAGGCAAAACCAGAATCCAGCGCCTCAATATCCTTAACGCAAACTTTGGCTTCAACCTTTACCGCAGTGTGGCAGACAAGGCCAACGCTTCAGACAATATTATCATGGCTCCTGTGGGTATCTCCACTGCCATGGCTATGATCTCCCTGGGTCTGAAGGCTCAGACTCAGCAGGAGGTGTTATGTGTTCTTGGCTTTCAAGAGTTCATTAATGCCAGCACCAAATACGAGCTCATGACTGTCCACAATCTCTTCCGCAAACTCACCCACCGGCTCTTCAGACGCAATTTTGGTTACACGCTGAGGTCTGTCAACGATATTTACATTCAGAAGGACTTTTCTATTCTGAATGACTTCAGAAACAATATGAAAACATACTACTTTGCTGATGCCCAACCAGCTGATTTCTCAGACCCCAGCTTCATCACCAAAACCAACGAACGCATCTTGAAGCTGACCAAAGGATTAATAAAGGAAGCTCTTGTGAGTGTAAGCCCTGCAACACTGATGATGATTCTTAACTGTATTTACTTTAAAGGTAAGAATCCATTATTTCAACCTTAGTGCTGGATTTTCTCAGTATTCACTGCATATGTCATTAGAAATCCCAGACTTCAGTCTAGCCTACACCATCAAAAACCTACTGACTCCCTCATTAAGAAGAATCTCTATTATTAGCCCATTTTTGCATGTTTCTGTAGCACACTGCTATTCTAGTCATGCTCTGAAGTTAGTGGGTATTGCATACATAGAGCAAATGCTCATTACGTACAAAACCTTAGAAATTCAGCGAGACTAAAAAACAACATATGGATTCAAAACAGCCCCAGAAAGGATCAGCTTTGTAGGAGTCTCAGATGGGAAGGTATTAATGCATGTGCAGGGTACTAGTGATATTCAGTTCTGGCTTCATTGAAATGGTACAGGTTGATTTCAGTTAAAGCATTTAACATTTCTGAGGTTTTCAGGATTAACAAGAATGGCTACAAAGAATTTCAGCTTGAAGTATGTGTTTTATTTTTTTTATATATGATCAGAGAATGATTCTTGTCAAGAAGGGAGTGAAGAGAATAATTAAAACAGTATTCTTCTACAACTAAAACCAAACACATTCACTACTTGGAATATTTCAGTTAATTCAGCAAGAAGTGTCTGCTGATATGGGTCCTACATGTATCACTATAGGCTGAGTAGTTAAAGAGGCTGGAGTAAAAACTGTACAATATATTCTTATTATAAATTCTTATTTTCAATTTCTTTACATTTAAAGTAAGAGCCTGTGGTGAGATTTCCAACATTAGTTATCTGTCTCAGGTTGAAAGTTTGTTAATTTTTCAACAAACTTTTAAAATTACATTAAATGAGCAAGAGTTGGGAGGTGCCAATGAAAGAGCAACTGAGGATAAAAAGGAAATCTGTTACTGACTGTTTAGGGTGAAAAGCAGTTGACTTAAAACACAGGTAAAGAAAGACAGAGTAGCCCAAAAGGACAACAACATTTGCAAGCACCACACTCTTTTCCATAAGTCATAAAGGAATATATTTTTCCCCAAGTATGTTCCTGCTTCCAGGAAGCAAATGCTCAAGGGCTGTCTTACACCTGCCATCTCAGCAGGTTATAGGAGCAGCAAGTTTATGAAAGGTACCTGTTCCCACTCACTTGCAAGGCACTGCTTCCTTGAATAATGCCACTTATCTCCTTAAGAGATCTGAAGCAATCAGTAGCATAAGATCCAAACAATCTCCTATTCTCAGGTACCATCTAAAAGGCACTTACTTGTATCCTTAACTACACCTCTGATGATCATACCAGACTAAAGACATGGCTTCACTGTCCATTACACCATCCTCAGAAAAGGATTATGCAAAGTGAACCAGACACATTTTTTTCCCATAATTTGGTCAAATTTGAAATACCATTTTGTCTCACACTGAAATTATTAAACACTTGTGCTACCCCAAAGTAACAAAAAACAAACAGCTGTAGTACTGGAACTCTTGAGTCATCAAGATCAAGAAGACTTTTGGCTTTTTCTTCTGCCCATGGACTCCTGTTAATTCAAATTGCCTCGGTGCCATCTGCTGAAGGCTGTAATCTCTACCCCTCAAAACAAAAAGATCAATTCTCTATTGCTGCCTCCCATTCTTTGGTCTCACAGTCTCTTGGGAATTCCATTTTGAGGGGAACTGAAGCAAGTTCTGCTCTGGGGTTTCCTGGTTTCCCCACTATTTCTTCTAGTCATGCCAATTTTGCCCACATCTTTCCATTTACAGCACTTACACTGTTGGTACCATTGCAGACAAGCTCTGTTAAGCCCTCAGAGCCGAGAAACCTGAGTGTTCTCAGACAGCGACAGATGCTCAGTACAAGTGATACTGAGTAAAGGGATACTTGCCAAACCCAGCGAGGTCTCAAGCTCTTTTTATACTAAATACCATCAAGAAACTATTGGAAATATTCCCACTGGTAAGAAGCACATTTTATATTGCACAGGTGTCCAGTCTCCCTCCAACCAAGATCCATCCCCATTGTCCAGAGCTCTGAAAGACCATTTATGAGCTTCCTATCAAGTAGGAGCTGGTTATTTCAGCCACAGCAGTTCTAGTAACTGACAAATTTCAGCAAGTCCAAAATTTTCTGCTTTTTTCTGAGATTTTAGTCATGAATGCAAGAGAGGAAACAACTGAGGAGAAAACATTTACCACCACAGATGGATCCAAAAGACATCGTGGTGGAAGACTCTAAACAGGAAGTCACAGAAGTCATAAAGTGCCAACTGGTCTCAGCTGACCAAATGCCTCCTGCTGGGGATCAGTATTTTACACATTTGCAAAACTGAATCCAAGAAAGATGTTCCCCAGCTCCTCTCTTTTCCTAGGAGGAACTGGTTATGTCTCCCACCCCTCAGGTGCTGACAGTGCTGCTGCAGCTCCCCTGGCCCACAGCAGCTCCATGTCATCAGCCAGCAGAGCCCTGTGCCTGAGAAGTGAGAAAATTTGTTTGGAAATGGCATAATACATTTCATACCCCATTCCCTTCAGAATATGAACCACAGTCCCCTCACTTCTCAAACTGGTCCCCATCAGCCTGACATATGAAGAAACCATTAGAATGAAATTGAACTTAAGGTTTTTTTTTTTTTTTTTTTTACTTCAGAGTTAATTTGGCAAAGTCAGATTAAGGGGCTCAGAATGACTTGCACTGATTAAGGTTAAATCTGTGGGCTCTCCACACAGTCACAGCCACATTCGCTCCATACTTGGTGACCTAAAATCCACAGTTTTAACAGGAAATACCAGTAACCCTATTTCCCCTATAATCTTCTAGCTTTGTCTGCCCATTAGGAAAGAAATAATGTTTATTCCAGAGCCATGGTTCTAAGAGGACAACAGAAAAAAAGGACCTTCTTTCAAACAGTCAGTAAATATCTGGGGTATCCAAAGTACCTTTACATAAAAAGACTCAAATCATGATGGCAAAGCTTTCTGGGCTGCAAAATGTGTTGAACTGCATTATTTGGGCATACACCTGTCAGACTGCACCACATCTACAGGAATGTGTTATCACATCAAACTGGGTCACAGAATTAAGAACTCACCAGGTTCTGTTAAGAGAGAAAATGAACTGGCTTGAATGGACTAACTTAAGGTAATACCTTCAGCATATCATCTTTTAAAACATTATGCAAAACTAAAGCAGCCATTGCTTAGCTTGGTACACCAGTAACATGCTCAAAACAGGTGTCTTCAGTACTGGATTCAAGCACTGGATCTCAGCAAATACACCTGGGTCAGTTGTTCTGCAAGGGGCAAACACTGGCAAGTATTTTGCATCTGTTAAGTGTTGTAATTTCTGGGTTCCTCCTAGAGAAAAATAATACTCACCAACCTCCTTCAGCTCTCCAGCTGGTGTTTACCTGCTTCTGTAATTCAGAACACTCAATCAGACCAATGTTAACTTAGAAAGCCAGGAGTTTTGAAGTCACTTTAAAACTGCAAGTCACTTTAATTGAGGCTTAACTAAACCTTTCGATCTCCTACAGTAATTTCCAATTCACGTGACTTAAAGCTTAATGTAAACTAGTATTCTGGGAATATTTTATCAAACAAGGATCTTGGGGTTTTATTTGTGTTCCGCATTGTCTTAACAGGAACTTGGGAGAACAAGTTTCCAGTGGAAATGACTATGAAGAGGAGCTTCCGCCTGAACGAGAAGCAGACAATAAAGGTGCCCATGATGCAGACTAAGGGGAACTTCCTGGCTGCTGCAGACCCCGAGCTGGACTGTGGGGTGATCCAGCTCCCGTTCGTGGGGAACATCAGCATGCTCATCGTGCTGCCACACAAACTGTCTGGCATGAAAGCCCTGGAAAAGCAGATAACACCCCAAGTGGTAGAGAAATGGCAGAAGAGCATGACAAACAGGTACCTGCTTGAAAAGCACAGCTTGTTAGAGTCTTAATGTGTTTTCTTGATGAGACTGACAAGGGTAAGTAAAGCGCATAGGAGATAATATATTTTGATTAAAAATATTAAACAACCACCCCCCCCCAAATGGAGTTATTGAATTAATCAGGACCAGTGAGCTCTCAAAATTTAAATGCCGTCACAAAATCAAGGACTATGGAGGTGGAAAATTCTAATGAAGTTTCGAAATTCTTTCTGTTGAGTATTTAATGATGTAGGTTTAAAGGAAAAGCCTTTACTGACAAAGTTTACAATTAGGAGGAAAAACAGGAGTATGAAAATAACAGGTTACTGGTGCAGAATAATTTCGATCCCAGAGAAAGCAGCCTACGTTCAGTTCACCACTGAGCATTCCAGCAGAGCTGTGTGTAAAGGCACACGTTCCATAATCAACAACGGACACACAGCTATGACAGGGGAAAAATCATACAGCCTGCATTGTACAAGATGACAGATTAGGTGTATCAGCCTTCAGACTTGATAAAAAGAGATGATTTGTCATCTTATTCAGGAATTCAACCTGTTTACATTGTACACAATAAGTGACAAATCCCCAGTTTAGCACTGCAGAAAATCTGACAGCTCGACATTCATTACAAGCACATCCACCCATGCACTGAACTGCTCAAAGCCAAGTATCTTACACACATTAATAATGCAAATCACCATAAGTGAAATATCAAATTGATAAACTGACAGTTTTGAGAGGGGAATTAATTTTTTTAAGCAGTTTAAGTCACGATGCTCAAGTTTTGAAAGCAAAAGTACAGTAAACAGTCCCGTGTATTTGTGTCCTGCTTGCTGAAGACAGCAAAAAACCCAAACCACTACAGATGTGTAAAGCAAAGGAGTCATGCAAATATGTATCTGACAATGATTTTTCCTTTCTGTGTTTATTTTTACTAGAACAAGAGAAGTGGTTCTGCCTAAATTTAAGCTGGAGAGGAGTTATGGCTTGATTGGTTACCTGAGATCCATGGGAATAGAAGAACTGTTCAATGGAAAAGGCGACTACTCTGGTATATCAGATGAGAAGATCGCCATTGACAGGGTATTTACTGCTCTTCTCATTTCCTTTGTAATTAACTGTACCACCTGATAACATGGCAACATCATCATAATATTGCACAACAAGCTAAAAGAGTATTTTTTATCATCTTTCCCGGAGGACACAGGAGGGATGTGGGTATCTCTGTACGTCCTTGTCTATCCATACAATGAGGAGCACGTTCAATCAGATGTCAAAGGCATTAAGATTGCTGTGCTCAGTCAGGAACGGGCTTATCCATAAAACAAAAGCGCCAGGATTGCTGCTGTGTAGGTGTTACCAGCAGGATGGGGGACATGGATGGGGGGAAGGCTGTGAGCACATCATTTGAGTGTACTCAGGAGAGCCTCAACTTCTCTTTTGTCTATTTGTTTGTTTGTTGAAACAGTTCAGTCACCAAGGCACAATCACAGTGAACGAGGAGGGCACAGAGGCTGCAGCTGTCACCACCGTGGGGTTCATGCCTCTCTCTACCCAGACCCGTTTTGTTGTCGACCGCCCCTTCTTGTTCCTCATCTACGAACATCGGACCAGTTGCCTTCTGTTCATGGGCAGAGTTGCCAACCCAGCCCAGTCTTAAAGCAGAGAAGGCCTCCAACACCCTCTTATCCACGGGCTGGATAATCCCACCTTAATATACTGGTATCATAAAGGAAAATTTATTGTCGTATTAGCTCATACAAAAGCCACTGGTATCAAAAGAAAATACATATTATCTGCAGGTAGTTTCACATGAATGGACTCAGAGCAGTAGGTAATTAGACTGCAGTTTGAAGTGGTTAGTGCCATGTATTGATACAAGTGTATTAATAGGAAAAAAAAAAAATCACAAAGTAACTTACACTTTGTGTTCTACATCAGTGTATAAAATGTAATCAATAAAATATTCAGACTATCTGGATTCTTGAAATTTAGCTCTAAATTTGTGCCAGGATGCCTGTTTATAATAAACAGGATTAAGGAAATCCTGAATACCTGACCAGTCCTAGAAACATAAGTCTCTCCTGGGCATTTTACACAACCTAACTTGAAAAAGACCAGATGTGTCTCCTCTTTCTTTTGCTTGCATCATTTAACATTCAGTGAATACACACAATGCATATCAACATTCAGGCTGACACACAGTGAACCTTAAGGACCAGGGTACCAAATAAGGGGAGACAGAAATGTCTTGGAGGAATTAAATACTAATGGATCCACTACTTTTCCCCAACTTGCATTGTTTCAATACATTCTCTGATCTTCACTGGCACAAGTGGTATTGGAATCAGGCCAACCAGGTAAGTGATACAAATATCCTCAGAATACCCTGTACAGGAAAAGCAGTCAGCAAAATGTTCTTCTCACTGGCTCAGAATCACCTAACCCTCTCTGCAGAAAAGAACCATTTAGAGCACTTGCATTTGTTAAAAATTCAGATGCACTCTCCATTCTGGATTCAATGGGCAAAACCTTTCCAGTCACTGCAAACTTTCTGAATCAGTCTGGTAACAACACGAATGCTGCACAAACCCTGTGCCATGGCTGAAAATGAGATGATTTCCCCACACTCTGCAGATCACCACCTACCTGGTACAGGGATGGAGCTGCCCTGTACATTCAAGCTGTTAAAGCCAATGAACACTCACCTCTGCACACCTTCCTTTACATGGTATTTTTTAAAAAATGTGCCTCACAATCCAGTGAGACTATTTTTATCATTATTTGCAGATACAATACTTGATATATCCTATCAATCTAAATACATTATAAATTTGCCTTATGTTAGCAAAAATACACAAATTAACCTATAAACCTAGACCAGTTATTTTAATACTCTCAAAAAGGTGTTTTCCAGTATTAACTTACTGATTTAATTTTGCTTTTATACACTGCCATTTGTAATTTTGCATCTACTACAATCAGTTGCTCCATACAGGAAGCTTTTTAGCATTTCAGCCAGTAAAATACTGGTATTAGATAATGAAGAGCTGATACTGAATAGGAAGTTCAAATGTTTCCCTTCCTTCCTTCTTGTCTTTTAAGTCCACCAGGTGGGGGATAATTTTCAGTACTGAAGGTGCACAACAGAAATCATTAACATTCATAGGCACATTTTACTGTTTTATCTGTATTCAAAAAGAAAAGCATATAAAAAAAAAAGAAAACCACATTCAAAAAATTAAATATTCATGCCTTAGACTGAATTAGTTTATCAATGATTGAATGAGCTGGAGCATCTGAAATACAAGTATTTTGGGGACCTAAGTAACAGGAATTATTCAAGGCAAAGAGGTCAAGCAGAAAGGCAAATCAGCTACTGCTCAAAACTCATGATCTTCATACATTGTGCAAGGAAGTCAAATATTTGCTTCAACAACCATAATGTAACCATTAACTCTTGCTTCAGATTCTGGCACTATCTGACTCCATTTAAAGGTCACATTGGTTAAGAAAAATGCAGTTATCACCAGCTATTCAGAACAAATATATCATCAATAAAAATCTGAAACAGAAAAGTACCACCATAACTGTTACATTAAGTCTCTAATGAGCACTAATGTTTTCTCAGTATGTGAGGAATGGTCCTGTTTTCACTCAAATCTGCATCACCTACAGCTGAAAAATGCTACCCACCAGAACATGTCTCTGGACACAGGGCCAGCTCACACAGAACTGAGCAGTACTGAACAACACTGATCCAAGACATTTATAAGCACATTCCTGTAAAGCCAGGAACTCTGATCACTGCTGAACCTGGGAGGAGCTTCTGTTGGAAACCGGTGAGAAGAGACAGGGGAAGGAAAGGAACAGTCCTTTGATCTTTAACCAGTGCTAATTTTGGGCCCTTCTCTCTGACAAGATTCAGTGAAGAGGTTTGTGAGGGCAGAGTATGACATGAATTATTTTTAATCTGCTTGTTAATGGATGTGCAGCGTGAGCAAGTTCCAAGCAGGCATTCCTACTGCAAATATGGAATACATTTTCCCCTTTTGTCCCACCAGCTGTGCAGGGAAAGTTCCACAGAATAATTCAGTTTCAGAAGGGGAAAAAGTAGCATGATGCCTTTTGTCCTTCAGTAAGTTAAAGTCTGTCTGTGGATCTTTTAGACATGATTTTTTTTGGTAAAAGCTACAGCAGTGAGGCAAACAGTCCTACTGACCTGGAAACACACATTGCATGTATCAAATTTTCTGTTGGAGATCTAGCAGAGTTGCACACCAATTTTTTTCCTCAATAAGTAGTTACACTTAGTTAAAAATAAATGTTTTTTTCCCCAGAAAAAGTTGCCAATCAGGACCAAACAGATATACTTCTGAAGAAATGACTCTGAAAGGGACATCAGTGCCCTTGCACGTTTCCTAAAATACTTTCACAGTTTGACAGTCAAATCTCATTTCAGAAGACACAGGACATTTTCTCCCTCCTTTATCAATGATTTTTTTTCCCTTTTAAGAAGCAGAATTCACTGTGCTGCCAAACTAAGATTTACTTTTAACTCTGTTTCTATTAACTTTTGTTTTTCACTTCTCCTCAGACCACAGATATGTGCTGTTTATTAAACTGCAGGCCAAACACTATTCAGAGTAATATTCCCTGTGGTATTATTTAGCTCATGAATCTCTTGAATTCATAGCTTGAAACAATCTAACCCTGAATCACAAAAGATTAATTATTTTTAAGAGATTTGTCATTATTAAACAAATTATCTCCCCCCTTAGAGCAAGAAGTACTATTTTACAGTGCTACTGCACTTCTCTTGGATGCTGACTTCTGCACTAGCTGTCAGTCAAACCATGAGACCACGAAACAGGACCAATATTTGATAAAATGTGAGAAAAATCATTCTGTTTGCAACAACCCAACCGTTGGCTACTCACCACAGCAATGACAGGAATAAGCACACCCAGATTCCCTGCACTGCTGGAGGCCTGGAAAAGAAAAAGGAAATTATCAAAACATCTACAGAAGCGTTTCTACAATACTTGCTTTCAGAGGTATTTCAAGCATCAAACATTTCCTTCTCCCTGTGCAAATGCAAACACACATTGCCAATCCCAGCTCTGCATCCTGCAAAGGGTTGTGCACGAGGCAGCCAAGAGAGACCCCACAAAGTCCATGGGCCTGAGCACACCCTGCATCTTTTAACAAAGCTTTTCAGATGGGTCCTCATGGACTGCTGAAGGGATTTTTTTACCCTGTAAGCACAGGGTTGTCAGTGTTTGGAAGTTCAGATATTGTGCTTTGAGATAAAGACAGAAATTTTCATTGATACCATGTCTACTCTGACATCCAATAACTCCTAGAAGAACATTCACATTAAATGAGTGGCCACAAACAAGTGTCAAATGTTTACTAAAGTTTCATTTTACTATCAAAATGTGGCCAAAAATTACAAGTCCGTAAAAAGACACCATTTTCAAAAATTTATTTAAGCAGGAAGAGCAGCTTTTTCCATTGAAATATAAGAAGCATAAGGGAGATATATTTCCTTTGACTTTTAAGGACTTTTTAAACTGCACACTGCACAAGTGTGTTTGCTCTTGGCCAGTGTTTAAGAACTGAAAACAGTGCACACAGCACATCAGCTCCCACCTCAGGCAAACAGGGATAGCACAGACATCACATCTCCTCTCTCAAGTCTTTCCTGACCTCACATATCCCTCAACACTGGATTTAGGAGGGAGGGAACCCTCCAGCTTCCTCCTTACAAGGAGAGATCAGGTGCAGGGACTGCTGGCCCCACAGGGAGGAGGCAGGGAAGAAAAGCTAACAGGGCACAGCTTTGCATGAAGTGGAGCAAACCAAAAGGAAACAATAAAAAAAAAATAAAAGAAAGAAGAGAGGGAGAAGCAAAGCCAAATACTCTTCAGATGAAACAATAATGACACAACCCAACCAAAACACACTTCAGTTATCTTTCCTGGAGAGTCAGGATAAAGCAAAGCAAGAGATGGGTCCTAAAATATTCTTGAAGGGAATAAAATAACAGCATTCAAGACACTCTAAGGGGTAGGAACAACTAGAAAAAGTCACTGTTAGCACTTCTGTTACAAAAAATGGAATGTCAGCCTCTTTATGATAATACATGGCACTGAGGACGAAGAAGATGCAATGACTTCCATCCCTGGGCATACTGAGGGGACATTAGTGTCAACTATCAGCAAAATAAAAAAAAAAAGCTATTTTTCTTCCCCTCACAGAAGCCACTTTTGCATGGTTGAAAACAGAACAAATAAGTCACTGGAGCATTTTAACAGTTATGGAGCAAACCTTAAGTATGCTGAGAAGCAGAGACACAGGTAAACTACTGAAATAAAAATTGCTTTGGTTGGGGAGCACAGCACGTGCAGTGCTTTACCAACTTCATCTCTTCCTGAAAATGAAGTATCCCAGGCTCCAGAATGCCTTTGGTAAGTTTTATTCTGTACTGAGAAGAGTGTTCCCTAGTGAGAACTGCTGTCAGTACCCTCAACTAAAGAAACACTGCCTCCTAGCTCAATCCAGCACACATTTCTCCAGTTGCTGGCAGCTTTAAGTTGGTGCAGCAGTTTGCCTCCCATAGTAATTCCAAAACTGAAAACAGTGGGAAAATATCCCAGAAAGGAGGAGAGTGGAAACTAATTTATAACTGTCATTTTAGAGCAATGTTTACAGTATGTTTTTCACAATTTCAGCTCAGTCATCTGTGGTTAAAAGAATCCATGAAACCCATGGAGAGGAATTTTCTACCCTAGACTTCATGAAAAGCAGATTCTAGACACGTCCTAGTTCCCTTTAAGAGAAGGGTTGGCATCCCTGATTAAATGCAGTCTGTCTTCAAGGCAAACAGTCTCATTTCAGCAGGATTTACCATCCATAAAGAATTTAATACTATTTAAATGCAGCATGCACAAGGGAGGGGGGAAAAGGCTGAAAAGAAAAAAAACCATATTGTTCCCCTCACTGCTAGGAAAACATGGCTGTTTCAAAAGGAAGTGTTACCTCTCTGCCCTAAAAAGGAAGGAACAGCTCTCAAACTGCACCTCTGAGACAGCCTTAACTCTCCACCACGCACACATTTGAACTATTAAAACATAACAGCCTATTTTTTCTGTATAAAATCACTATCAAACACTGAGTTTTTATAAGTCATCCTAAGTCATGCACTCAGCATTTGAACACTAAGAAGGAACATAACTGGAGGAAGGCTCTGATTTTTTGAGTAGGAAGCAGCAAAAAAGTCTTGACAAAAGAGCAGAGAATTCTGAGTGAATAAAGTAACTGCACATAAACTGCACCTGCAGAAATTCAGTTAGCATTTGAAGACATTCCTCTTCTAAACCTTCTCAAACCCTTTTCAAGGCCAGAATGTGTTAAATTTTACAAATCCCAATTGAAGACTGCATATAAACAGAACTCTAAAGCAAAACCCCTCAAATATACTCTTCTGCAAGTGTTCCTACCACACAAATTATCTAAGAGACAAGTCTCATGCCTCATCTGTCTTAGGCAAGCTTTCTGAATAAACCTGCTCTCTAAATAAAGCACCTCTAAAAATCAGAGATTTCTATTAAATCTATAATTTTGACTTCATTGCACTATTTTCATTACAAGCCTAGACAGAGCCTGCATAAACTTGGATGTTGGGAAAAAAATAAATAAATCAAGATGCACCCACTTCTAAGGGTAATTTCGGATCAATGAGGATGACAAATGGACTACTTCAGGCTGCAGGTTTGCCCAGAGAACTTCCTGAGGTTCCTTCCAACCCCAGGTTTCATATGATCCTATCACACTAACACCAGAAGTAGAATTCTGTCCCATCTAAAGACACTCATGGCCTTGGTAAGAGATGTACAGTACTCAGCATTCCATATTTCTTTTGGCAGCTCTGCCTCTGACACTGCAGTGCACCCACCCTCAGCTGAATGGCAGCTGTCCCCTGCTTTATCTGGGATACCACACACGGATCAGTCAGGTGTCTGGAAAGCATTCCAGACCTGCACTCCATGACCAGAACACATCCTCAGGCTCAGCAGAGCGTGGGTTTCTCCTGTGAGGGTGTGGGTTTGGTTATCAACCACCCAGCAGTGTGTTCAGTGGTGCCATCCCCATAAATGCACAGCTGCAGACAACTAAAAACCAGTGCATTCCTGACCTTCAGTGCTGGTCCTTTTTCACTTGCTCTCTCACTGGCTCTCTTTCCTTCCAGCCCAAGCTGAACAAACAGCTCCAGCAAGTTCATCAGCAGCTCATCCACAAGGTGTTCTCCCTGGATGTTGGCAGCGATGTTGGCCAGGGCGTTGATGACGGCCAAGGAGCAGTGCCTGAGGAGAAAGGACAGTTATGAACAAGCAATCCCTTCGTTTAATATTCTCACTGCTTTCTTCATAATATTCACAGTAACTCTTGTAATAAGGCTGCTGACATTTTTTTCACTCAGGTTTTTTCAGGGGGCTGTTTTATGTTTCTATGGACAGCACAGCACTTTATTGATAACTGAAACAGAACTGGTACTTAAGTGAAAAACTTTGTCAGTTGTGCCTCTGGAGGACATTTCATTAATGATGCCACCACAGCCAAAAGGAAAGTACTTTCCTGCAGCAGACAAAAAGCAGCCAAGGGCTGTGTTTCTGGTTTGGGAAAGTCTTGAGCTGAAGAATCAGAACCTGTAGCAGTTGTTAAAGCTGAGACTGCATTGGCTCAGGCAGCCTGTTAAAATATACTCACAGAACAATCCTCTCAGGTACTCACATACTGCTTTCAAAGATATCCAGACTCCCAACAGAGTCAATGATAATCTTAAATTGTAGCAGGGACAACAATGTATAATTTATATCCAAAGAATTAAATTGTTAATGGTTTGCATTTAGTCCCTGACAAGTACTGGGACCACAGTAACAACAAGACAGAGCATTCTTAGCTTTTCTAGGCTAAGAGATTAATTACTGTACTTACAGATAACATAAGTCATCAATGTCATTTATCAGTTACAAACACTGACTCCTTACAGAGGACAAAGTAATCAATACTACCTGTAGTGAAAAGCATTTTCAGGAAACTCTACATTATGAAGGGCTACTATGTTTAAACCAATGTGTTTATTTTTAACATCAAAGAAGAAAGAACAATATTATTTACAACCCTGTCATAAAACTTGAAAAAAGTTAAAATGCCTGATGGAGCACAAAGGATATTTGACATGGTATTTATATATTTAAGGGACACAGCTGAGTGTTACCTGTATCCATGATCCTTATAGTCCTTTGTGGCAGAGTAAACAACTGAGCTTGCTTTAACACTGATTTGCTGAAATAGATTCCACACCTCCTGGTAAATGTATTGCTGCAAAAAAACAAACCCAAATCACGAGGTAAAGCTTATTGAACACAACCTCTCCAAAGAACAACCCTGTAAAATACACTAAGTGTTAGCAAGTTCTTCAGACAGGTGTGTGGCCACAGTCTGAGCAATGGGTTCAGCTTCCATATAGAAACACTGCAAGTGCATTCGTCAGTGCTTTTAATTAATAAATCTTGTAAAAGTTGAGTAAGTTCTTTAACTCTGCCTTCCTGATGGAAAACTTCTTTTCAGGCTTCTGTGTTCTGGCAATTAATTGCTTGTTCAGAGGCACAAATAACATTTGGAAAATGTCAGTTAATCTTTGTATGACTGAAGAAGACAATCTTCTATACTGTTAGATGTACAGACTTACAAGACTTTGAAACTTAATTACTTATATGAAAAAAGATAGTGTGTACCTATTTGGGACACAGGTTAGGTATAAAAACTTTATAATAACTTTTGAAAACACTGAATTTGGTTTCTATGGTCTGCTTTTTTTAAAAAAGCTTGTATTATTTTCTGTGAGGACTCGTCTTCTTTATAGGAACAGCATTTTACACATCATAGCTTTTCTGATGTCATAAAAACTGCACAAATGCCTACCTGTGGTGAAGAAAAGAAAAACCTTAAGTAACTTTTGCAAATGCAGTTTCTAAAATATATTTCATGAACTGGCAGAGTCTTGGCCAGTTCTTTCCTTACATTTCCAGTGATGACCAAGCAGCCAAGCTGATCAATGATGAGAACATCAAGATGAGAAGGTGGCTGGCAAAACTTCTGCTGTAAGATCTGCAGGATGGGTTCCATCATTTTTGGGGTGTCCCTCAGTGCCACTGCAATGTGCCCCAGAGCACGAATTGTGTGGTCAGGAATCAAATGAGCTTCCCTGTCACAAAAAAAACAAAGAAAAACCCGCAACATGATACATGTAACTGTCTGACAGTTAAAACACCTCTGAGCATGGTTACATTTCTTGTAAGAAACAGTTCATATACTAAACATCACTAACAGCTTTAATACTGCCACTCTCTATATATACCAATACCAATATATACCAATACATTAATGTTGCTGCACATGTTTGGTTTTCAAAATAAAAAATAACAACCTCTCAAACTCACTGTTGAAGAAATCCACACTAATCCATGAACAAATTGATCTAGAAACAACTGTGAAAAAAGGTAAAAATGCTGGGCAAGATATTACAACCTGACAGTCAGACCAGCTACTGTGGAATATCTCCTTGGAGGTTTCTTGGTTTGTGGGTCTCTAAAAAGTGAAGGAAGTCAAATGTCACAAATGACAAGATGTATCTAGCCAAAAAAGACAGCTGAAGTTTAAAGGATACAGTAGAGAGAGAGTATCATTCAACTGAGGACTCAAAATTGGCTAATAATCACCAAAGATTTGCTGATTCAATCAGGTAAAAATGGATCCATCTCTCTCAGTATGAAAACAGGGGCTCAGCTCTGCAAAGACTTGGCATGGGACGATCTTGACCCCACATAAAAGCTCACTGATCTGAGACACTTAACTAAAATAATGCTGCCAGTACTTGTATCTTAGAATAAGCTTCAGGTCCACTGAATGAAGGAAAACTTGGTTTGATGACAACAACTTACTTATCACTCTCCTGAGAGATGTACAGACGGTTGGACAAACTGGCAAGAAAGGCCTCCACAATCACGGAATCGATAGTCAGGCCAGCTTTCAAACACCTGAGTAAGAATGGACAAAAAAAAAATGCATCAGTTAAACAGATCAGGTTTTACAACTGTAAATGCATGCCAGGTATAAGGGAAGAAAGCTTATACTGAAGTATGAGAACTGACTGCCCGAGAATGCTGCAGATGTATTTTAAATAATTAGCAGAGTTTCTACCTGTGCTTTCTCCAGCAACAATAAAGATGGGAATATGCAGTAAGGTAAATTCAGAGTCCAGTGCTTTGAAACTTTAATTCCTTGTCTCTAGTTATCAACTATTTGTTTTCCCTCCAGCCCTCTGCAGCTGTCTAAAAGGGAAGAATAATCCCTACACTGCCCACGAGCGTGTAACAATCCTTCTGTTACAGGAGGCTCAATGTGATAATCTAAGCAGAAAACAAAAACCCTGCTGAATATCAAAATGGTGACTAGCCTGAGTTACAGATGTGGGAAGCAAAACAGTAAGACTGAATTATTATTTTACAATTAGGACACAGAGAGAACCAAGAGATGTCCAAAGGAAAATGAAGTCACACTCAAGTCACAAAGACTTTACAGCAGCACAGAGAGTTGACTCAATACTTTTCTGCCAGGGAAGCAGCACCTGTGCCCCAGCAGGTGCCAGGCTCTCCCTCACCTGCAGATGTTGTCTATGGCAATGTCACGCAGCTGCTCGTACATGGATGGTTGACTTTTCTTGCCAGGCATCACGTTCAGAGTGGACTCTGAGTGCTCGTTGGTGACACTGATCTTGATGTCATTGCCACCTACTGAGAACAGGGAGGGTGGAAATCAACACCATTTGACGGGCTCTGCAAGACATTACTGCGTTTAACTACTCCTAAAGAATTATTCCTAAATTTAGTCAGTTACTACTTTACCTGCTCTGCTTTAGCATCAGGATACTGCTCCTGCATTAGCAATTCAAATTGAACATTTTTGTTTTGGAAATCATAACTTCATATTAACATTTAAAACCAATAAAAACCTGCCAAGTGCCACGATGATCACGAGGCTGGAGCACAGGACGTGTGTGGGGAGTCTGAGGAACGTGACCTTGTTCAGCTTTGGACAGACCCAGTGGCTCCCTCCCAAATTACAAAGTAGGTTAATGAGCAGACAGAAGCAGGCTTTGTACGAGAATGAGACACAACAGCCACAAATTGAAACAAGGGAGGTTCCAACTGGACTTGTGATTTTTTTCCCTGTAATTCTGCATTGGTTCCAGCTGCAGCATCTCACTCAGACAGAAGTGTTTGGTTTCAGCACAAGAGACAGAACAATATCACTGCTGGGATAAATGTAGTTCTACCTATGCTGTTTGCCCCTAAATACACTTCTACCAGATTGTTATTTGCATTCCTCCTCTCCACCTCCAAAAAAAAAAAAAAAAGCAGAAATCCATCTCGATTTAAATCTACAGCTGCATCACCACAAAATATCTAAAAGCATCAAAAAGTTGGAAAACAATCACTTTGGAGTACAGCCTTTTTTCCTTTACCTGTGTGATACTGGCTGTGATATTTGTAGAGTTTCACAAGCACTGGGGAAGGTATCACAAGAAAGTCTCTCAAGGATGGATTGACAGAATGAACCACAACAGGGAACCTCTCACACAAACGACCTAGACCCTAAAAAGGAAAAATAAAACCAACAAAACATAGCTTTACAATAAAGCAGCACAATTTTTATCTCAACTGTAAGCTTGCAGTTTCAGCTCAATACAAAAAAACCCAAAACAACCAAACTCTACAAAGTTCTGAGGGATTCAAGTTTTAATGGAAGATTTAGACATTAGAAGCCTCTAACTCTTTTAGGTTATTCTAGAGTGTGTCAGAGGCAAGTCAAGCCTTGGAGCTCTCTTCCTGAGTGTTTTCACAGGAATTATGTGAAATGAACTACACTCTCAAAAAAAAAAGTTACTGGACAAGTTCCAATACTTAGAGAATCCTGATAACCCATTATGTGGTGGAAAATACCACATTTGTAAGACTATGAATAAGTGTCCAATGAGAAGACATAAAAATTAGAACAACCAAGTCTTAGTCTAAAACCTCAGTGACCTGCCAGTCCCAGTAATTTTAAGTGTTTATATAATGGGCTAAGAAACTAAATATTTCAGAAATTCAATACTTGTTAAAAAACCCCTCATGAATATTATTCTTTGAGAAGTAGTTGAGCTAAGAAAATTCTAAAAGTAGTTCCTAGTTTCCACACCAGACCTCTAAAATCCAAATGTAGAACACACAGATGGAAATACAAATAGCAGACAAAAAATGTTCTAGCAACCTGTAAAACTCCCCAAACTCTCACTCACTGCTACAGTAATGTCAAACACTGCAAAGACAGACCTGCAAACAGCAAATTAGCAGTGGCAAGTGAGCAATGATGACTTTGCTTGAGGTCTTTGACTGCAGCTTCTCTGATAACTTGATGCACAGGTTTTCAGCACCTTAAATGAAAAAACCAACAGAGAAATTTATCTCACCAGATTTGTTATTAGCCACACACCACCCAGTCCTTACTGGAATTTCTAAAATACTTCAGAGAATTTATAAGCTTCACTCTCCTTATACTACAATTCCTCAAAAAGATTTGGTGCTGCTTCCACAAAAACAGTTTTGGAAACAGTATCTGTACCAAAAAGTTCTGTCAAACGCTGTGACTGGAAGAATGACAGTTCTTAAAGATGATTTTGAGTGTAGTTCACACTGGACAGAAATCAAGTATTATGAAGTCCAAAGGAAAAAAAATCCTTCACTTTCAGGGGATGGATAAGATTTATACAGTAAGAAAGAAAATAGAGGAAAAATGAGAAAGAGCTTCCCAGTCCTGCTAGCATCGAAGAAAAAACATGTCCTTTAAAAGAATCACTGAGAAATATTTAAGACATTAAAAGCAATAACTAAAACAGAAACTAGAAAATAAGCAGTTGCATATAATTCAGCAATTATACCATCTCCTCTAGATAAGGCAATGGAAAGTTTCTGTTTCCATTTCTATGAGATGTTGAACTATCCAGCCAATTAATCTTACAACCCTTTGGTGGAGGTTTTACTCTTCTACTCTAATAGCAAAAAGTATTCCCTTCATTTTATATTTTTCCAAGCACCATCTCCTCTATAAGTATCCCTACAACTTAGAACACAACAGACAGACACTGCAGAGACCGAGGAGCACTTTTTACTTTGCTCATCTTTCACAGCCCACACCATGAGATCCACACAGGCAGCGTTGGCCTGGCAGCGCAGCTTCAGAGGGCTCAGCTCGTTGTGCAGCCGATCCACGTCGTGGAGGATCTTCTGCAGTTCTGCCTGGCTGCTGTTGAACTGCTCCAGCACAAAATCATGCACTTCCTTCACAAACGAGTTGGGAAGGTCTGAAGAGAGAAAAGGAAACAATGTTGTACTGGAAGGACGGAAGCGACTGTGTCGGAACAACAGCATATGTACAATTCACTGCTGCATTATAAATTAATGATTTAATCAAATTTATGTCCTCTCTAAAAGGTAAATTTCATAGCAAAGTCCATCACTGAGCAGATAATCCAAATGCCATCTAATAAGCTTTTTTAATGGTGCTCAAAATATTTTTTTCTATTTCCATAGCACCTTTTTTATATGGAAACATGTCAAATACAAATTCAACACCATATGTAGAGTTCCCAGGAAATGCAAACTCCCAATGTTCCAGCACTTAATACAAAGCAGACAATGTTTGGGATCTTAAACATAATGAAGGATAAATTAAAAAAAATATATAAATACTATACCTTTCATATAGTATAACGTGTCTCTCAGCATTTTAAACTGAGCAAGATAAAGGGGGTCACTGAATGCTTTGTAGTAGAGATCTGTACTAGCACCCGTCTGAAAGAGAAAAGAAGCAACCTCCTAGATTCAAAATGAAGTATTTTCCATTATATGGATAAATAAACCTCATTGCACTCACACAATCTTTCCTCCACAATGTAAACAAGCATGTAAAACAGGTACATGAGGTAACCTCGTGACTTTTCCCCCTCTACTTTTAACAAAAGAAAAAGTCCAGCCATTCTGGGTATTAAATAAGATTCAGTCACTCTTGATTTGAAGAGCACACATCTGTTCTCTCCAACAGTGTAGAAAACAGGCTTAAAAAAGGGGGGGGATTCAAACCTCTCATTTCATTGAGACAGCAAAGAGAGAAAATGAAGTTGTCCCCACTTAGGCCTACAGTTCAAATACAGCAGCTCTCAAAGGAAGGCTGGAGAGCACAGCAAAGTCATTTCTGCACACAGCTGAGCACACGCCCCTTCCAACACAGCTTTCTGCCCTGAGGGGGTGAGGTGAACTCCAGAAAATGTGGTGGAGGCTGTGACAGAACTGTGCCCAGAGAAGGGGAGAACATGGACCCACAGAACCAAGCAGGGCACCTCTGCAAGTAAAGGCCTGCGAACTGTAACACTTGTAAACTTGTTAGGAATGCCACCTCAAAGAGCAGCAGTGATTTCCAAGCTAGAAAAAGAAAACAACACATTTTATCTACATGAAAAAAAGACAATGTTACTGCAATACAAAATAAAGATCTCAGTCTACAGTAAACCAGTTTTGGGCAACCAATGCTGTAATCTATCAGGACAAGAGAACTAAAGTAAGAAGAATAACTATTTCCTCCTATGTCAATGAAAAACATTACTCCTTCACTCCTTCCTCCATTTTTACACTGTCCAAAGCCAGATTTAAACCAGTGAACAAACTGTTTGAAAAGGAAATTAGTATAATTTTGCAAAGAGAAGGCATACCTTACACAGGTAAAAGACTAATTTTCCAAGATTTATGGTAAAAGAAACAAAGAAGCATTCAGGTAATTCAAAAAGGAATTTAAAAGCATACCTCTGCAACTTCAGCTATAACTGCATCCAAGGTCTTCAGAAGAGAATCCCCAACGATCTGTTTTACCTATGAAGGAAAAAAAAAACAAACAAAAAAAGAATGTTTCCTGCTGGTGACTCTAGAGAATACAATTTTGTCCCTGCAGAGAGCACGAGTCACTTCACTGCAAAGTGTCAGATGAAATTAAGGCTGCAACAAGAATATTTGAGCCTCTCTGTGCTGTTCCAAAATAGCTGGTGTAGGAAGCAGACAGGGCTGCAGGCTGCAAACAGCCACTTGCATGAATTCCCAGCATCTAAACCCTTCTAGAAAAGGGTCTCATTCTCACAGCAAAAACCAGCTATGTAAGTTACCTCAAAACAAGGGCTCTGCAAGACTCAAGCAGGAAGCAGCTGACATAAACTTATCTGATTTTCCAAATTCTTCGCAGTTTATATGAGAGTTTTAGGAATGCTATTGAAGCATGACACAAAATGCCATAAAAATAACATTACACAAAGCTTGAGAGACACAAAGACTGTCATTTTATTTTCAACTCTAAAAGCTTAAACTTACCCTGCATCTGTTTCTAGCACAGATATCTGGAATGCAACCTCACTGAGCCGTCACAGGGACCCACCACGTACCATGTTCAGCAGCTGTCGGAGCATCTCCAGTGGGATGTTAAACTCTTTATTGTTAATACCATTGAAGAGAGGAGACACTGAAAAGCTGGAGCTGATTGTAGAGAAGTAATAATCAGGATCCAGTGCACTCCCATCAGGAAGATATGAACCTGATCAGAAGTAAATAACAGAAATACAAGTTTGAGGAGGGAAAAGACAGTAACTTTGTTTAACGGTAACATTTGGTCACTACTGAAGAGTTATTTCCAACACAGGTACAGTCTTTAACTTGCAAGTTATTCAGAGGTGCATTTCAGCTCATCTAGTGGTGAATCAAGACACAAAACTATGATGAAAAACCACATTTGTTCACTAGAAGTTTACCACCACAATGGAAGAATTTATTTCAAAATGACTTGTTGTCAGAGACACTTCTGATCAGAAGCCTTCCCATGCTACTGACATGCATTTACCTGAAAACATTTGTTAATGGCCTTTAATTCAAAAGCACAGAAATGCAAAGAACAGGTTAAGCCAAAACTGTCTTGTAAGGTTTCCCCCTATATTAGGTCAAATGAACACAAAGAACAGCTTTGATCTTAGAATAGACACCAGTTCACTGCTACAATCTGAAAGCAAAGAGCATCAAATTATTTTTCGGGTTCAAGTACTCTACTAAACAAACAACTTGCTCAGCAAACTGCTCTCAGCTCTGTTTCCACTTGAGAAATTATATCTCTGCCTTTCTGAAGTGCTCAGCTGGCTGTGCTGGAGTCATGTTCTTGTGATTAACAGGCTTTCAAGCAAGATCATTTATTGACAACAACAACAAAAAAGTCTTCAGTCATTTCTTTTCTAAACCATTAGCCTTGGCCAGAATAAAACCAAGGTCACTGCTCATCTTCTTCAGAAAGCAAGACTATCACAAACTACATCATCAGAAATAATACAAGGGCTGCCTGCAGCTGAAATATCTGGTAGGAGTTAGTACTGAAAATAAAATCCTAATTAGAAAAACCATAACACTGCTAGAGAGACAATGAAAATGATTCCTAACTCTGTACAAAGTTGTCCACTATTCATCTATAGGTTTAATTAAGATTATTTTTGTTCTACCACTATAGCCTCTCTCTAACCTGCAGCTTTTTTTCTGTTTGTTTGCTTTTTATAACTCAAACCACAAAGACCATAAGACTGAAGAAGAATAGGTTGGTTCAGCAGGGTAGACAGAAGGTCTACTTGGCAACTTAAGAATGATACTTGAATCATCTTCCAATCTCATTATATGAATGAGGAAAACAGATGCCTCTAGAAATAGCAATGTGAAGGAAAAAGTAAAGCAATGTGGAAGAAATTAATTTAAACCAGGGCTTGAGGGAGGAGAATGGTCCAGAAACAGATGAAATCCAAACTGTTAAAAACCTCGAAGGGCCAGACAAAACCAGAGACACCAAAGCACCTCAGATGCAGAGCCAGTCCTCCACTTGATTCAGGAAAGACAGTTTATTTTTAAGCCCTGCTTTGACTTAGAACTCACAGCTACAGCTCTACTGAAACTCAGGGGTTAAGGGTTTATGTATTAATTCATAAAACTTGTTCCTGTTTCTGCCTTTTGTGACACAGTAATTAGCACACATTAGTGAACACTCTGCTTTACTGGGTCTTACACAATGACCCACATCAGGCTTACTTCAAATGGAGCAGTTGCTTTGGATTTATACAATGTGCCACAAAGGCTTCAAAATTCCAGACCCTAATCCAACAATTCAGCTGCCCAGTGAAGCACAGTATTAACACTTATTCCTCAAAGTTACTCAGCCTAATCTCCCAAAATATTTTTGGCCTAGTTGAATTAAGCTCTTCAGTACCAGGCACTGCCTGGCAGTAAGGGAATCATGTCTCAAAACCCTCCAGAAACAACTGAGCCTGGAAACTACTGGTGTTAATAAGTACTTCCTACTGTCTTTAAAGCACAATTTTTTTTCACAATCCTAGCAGGCACATGCCACAGAATTACTGTAAGAATTCTGGAGAGCAGAGGAAGGGGTCAAAAGGTTTTTGGTTTTCAATTTTCTATAAATTGCAACAAAACCCTTGTTCTTTTGCAAAATAATTTACCTTCAAAGTATTGAATTGCAGTTCCTCCAGGAGAGCTGGGAGGGGGAATTCCACGTTCAGGACTAACCTGAAACATCACACAAAAGCCTTATTTAAACCAATATTTATAAGACATTGATAGATCTTTCAGGGAATGGTTTGTACACTTTATAATGAAACACTGCTTCAAGCAAAACTAACAGGAACTAGATATTGCTGGGCCTATCAGCTCAATTCCAGTCAAAAATAGGAAGTTAAAAAATGCTGGTTCAGTGCTTTTGACTAAAAGGAAGAGATCAGAACAGTGACTCCTGTATTGTATGAAACTACACTAATAACAATCTGTGGTTTCAAAAACAGCATCTGAATGCATTTTTCCCCCAAGACAATCCACAGCTCCTGGTGAAACCAGTGAGAGCTCCTGTACCCTCAACACTTCTGAAAACTTTAGCCATTAAGTGCCAGCTTCCCAAATTTACAGATATACAGTACAATGCTTTTCAATGAGAATAACAGAAGCAATAGGATTTGCCAATTGCTCCATGTGAAGACTTACTAGTACAGTTGTTAGTTTAACTGTCACTGACAGTTCTGTAACTCAGAAATTACAAAATTATTTTGAAATTCAGTTGTGGAACCAAAATAAAGATCTTTGTATTTGGTCAAACAACGTGTGAAGGGACTCTCTGCATATCCAGGCTTAATGCTGCCTTCACTCAGCTCAAGAAATAATCTCAGCACTGACTCCAGCACAGAGCAAGCCATACAAACCTGTGAGATGCTGGATACACTGCTGGCCTTTCTCTTTAGTGTTCCTTCCTGGCAAACAGTGAGCAAGGAACTGGGAAGGATTGATCTGAAGTCATTGAAGGATCGTCGGCGAATTCCTTCAAGCTCTTCTGGAACTCTCAGGGAATGTGGGGGAATTTTAGGAAAAAGCTTTGAAAGGAGAGCCTCCTCTGAATTGCTGTAGCGACCAAAGGCTCGAGAAATCCCTATCAGGCAGGGCACTGCATACTTGCATAAATATTCTGGAAAAGAAAAACACGTGTAACAGCACATTAACAGTAACTTAGAACTTCTGCTTCACGGTTTTGCTACCACTTCACTAAACTGTTTCAGCCTAAAGTGCTTTACAAAGACTGACTTGGGCAAGTAGAGGAAAAACCATGAAGGTATCACAAATTAATACAATTCTGCTTCTGTATTTACCAGCCAGCAACAAACACAACAGACGCGTGCAAACAAAAGTGGAAAGAAAAAGCTGCTCGCTTTTCAGGAGTGATCCTGATAACCAGCAAACTCAAGAGAAGTTCAGAGGACAGGAGTTATAAGATAGTAACAATTTTATTAATACCTTTATCATGCATTTGTGGTGTCTGGCACATTCCCAACAGGAACTGCATTACTTGCAGGATCGCATCCAAAATCTGAAGTCATCAAGACAGACACACAAAAATATCTTTTGGTAAAGAAGTGTCATATCTTACACCAGGTCACTACAACAAATGAAACCTGCATATATTAATGCAAAGAGTTTTTTAATACTGTGGGACTAAAAGAGGACATTGCCCTCACTCAGCTCACAGAGCTGCTCTTGTAAAGCCTGCAGTGAGCTTTTCAGCACAATGAAACTGCAGCAGTCCTGATCCAGCACCAAAGTTGGAATCCTAACTGGGCTCAGCAACTGCCACCCAAAAGTAACAGCAGACTCATGAATATCTTCCATATGCTTGACAATTAACACAAGTAAATTAATGCACCAGTACAGATGCTAAAGCAATCAGTCCCTCTGCAGGGCAGGAAGTAGTTGCTGTTCTCTCCTCCAGACATTTGTCAGGATCACAGCGTTGGAGAACTGGGTCATACAAACAAACCCCACCTGCTCTCTGAGAGAGGCGTCCCTGTAAGCAACGTCGGACAACAACGTCACCAAGCAGAAGCTGAAGTTTTCTGCCACTGGAAGCAAACCTGCAAAGTGACAGACAGAAAAATCAGCCACTTGTTAGAGAGAAACAACACAGAAAGAACAAATTATATCAAAACAAGAAGATACATGCGACTCCCGTGTCACACAGTTCTGAGATAAACTGTAGAAAAATACCGTGTTGCACACAAAATTTAAAAGCGCTCTAACCATCATAATTTCAGCCTGAAACATTGAAATAAAAATCATAATAATTAAAAACTTTCCCAGGCTTTCAAGTAATTAAAATAAAATTGAATTATATAATACTATATAAAAGTGTTCTTATATTAATTCTAAGAGACATTAAGGGAGCAAGAAATGAAGTGGCTGAAATAGTAACTAAGCATCAAAGCTACAATCGGAGTGTACAGATCTCAGATTCCACTCTCCTGCTCTAACCACTACACAGTCTTCTCCAATTTAATACAAAATACACTGAACACAGAACTATTTTGAAAGTTCAATCTGTCAAGAAGTGGTCAAACAGGAAAACAGGGAGCTGTTCAACTTCCTCTTTGCTTCCAAAGAAAATGAGTATTAAAGGCTGTCAAGCCAGGAGCTAAAAACCCAGCACCTCCCCTTGTACCATGGCCTGAATAACCTTTGCTGTTGCTATTTCCTGGCTGGCATTTCAAAAGAAAGATCAGAAACCCCAAACATCACCTCTGCCTTTCCGTGCATTGCTTTCTTCTATCCACTGGACTTTGGGAAGACCCTTCAGAAGCCGGAGGAGGTACGGAACCACATTATCCTTGTGCTAAAGGAGAAAATATTCTATTTAAAATGGAGAAGAAAAGCTGAACCATATCATCTCAAGATGTTTTAGATATACGGAAAGACTCCATTGACACACACAGAACTCGCTTCTCATGATTACTCCACAGGCTTCTTGAATGTTGCAAAACTGATTTCAACACAGGCAAACGAAAAGTAACCCAATTCAGTGCCTTAAATCCAAGACTTTCATTCCAGGCAACAGTTCATTCTCTGCAAAAGTTGCAGAAAAATATTCCAGAACCACAATGTACCTACCCACAAACAATTCATTAACTGACAGCAAGGCCCCAAAATAATTTGAAGGCAGCTAGAAATTCAGAGTGCCAGTCCCACCTCATGTGACCCATCCCAGGGCCTTACACAAGTCACTTCACCCACCTGTGTAATGCTCCAGCTCCCTCACCTGCAAATCAAAGGACAGCACTTCCCTTCCTCATGGGCTTGGATTAACTAATACTGACTGCTGGCTTTGGAAACATCATAAAATGGTATGAAATACAAATACTGCCTCAGAAAAAAACAAAAAAAGAACAACCTCAATAATAACCAAGCAAGCTGTACCATAGCACACGGATCCTCAACAGGAGGCAATTCAGGCCTGAAGCAAACACCAGCAACGTGGAAGATTTTAAAGTGAGGTCTAATGACTCTGGACCTAGGACTGGGTATATCCTCCCTTTCCCTTGCATGGAACAATATGATGCCCAGAGCTCCAGGGAAGAGAACCAGCTTGTCCTGCCCAGGCTGGCAGACACAGAAGGGATGTTCATGTACAATGCAGCCTGTGTGCTCTGTCTGTCTGTTTATCCTGGCCAGTGCCAGGCAGGAAAGGGCCTGCTGCAAACCTGACCTTCAGGACTGCATTGGAACATCCCTGTCATTCAGGAGCATGTGGGGAAGAACACACAATGACACACATGGTTTAAGTAAATCCTTCTGAATAGTCTTTCCTTTCTCTCCTCAAGGTATGATGACCAGAAAACACGCCAGCAGTCTGGTTATGGCAGTGCCATGACTACTTTTTTTATTCTTCTATCTCACTCCTCAGTGCTGTCCTTGCTTCCCTGTGCTCTCCTGCCTGCATTCATCCCTTACCTCTGATATTTCAATTCATTTCTATGAAGAAAAATACCAACTTCTCATTCATTCAACAACTAAACTCGAATTAATCTTCAAAGATAAACAGTTAGCCCAGGTGGGGAAAATACCTGCAGGTCAGATTCAATTAGGAAGATTCCTAAAGCAATAACAGCATCCCTGCGACGTTCATCCAACTGGAAAATCCCATGGAAATCCACCGGACACATACAGAGCAGCTTTTGTACCTGAAAAACAGCGGAGGGAAAGAACAGTGGAACAAGACAAAGTGTCAAAACAAACTGAAGTTTGAAGTGCACAGTGGTCTCTCCATCTTCTGGAAGACAGATGGGCAGGTTTCCCTCCTTCAGTCATCAACCTTAACAAGAGCATTCACGGGTTGGGAAAGGGTGGTGAACGACAGAACCCAGAGAGAGACAGGAAAAGCTCGAGCAGAAGTCAAACATTTCTACCACAACATGGGCTGATTTAAAGGCTTTCTTCAACACTTGATCAGAGCACGACAAAGCCTTCCTTCACTGGGCATTTTAGATGTGCAAGAAACGTGCAGCAGGCAAATTTATCACGTTTACTCAATTCCTGTGAACAAAAAAACAGGTGGCTGGAGCTTTGTTTACAGCTGCACCAATGCATTCTTCATATACAGCACTGAACCATTAACTGTTACCAAGCTCAGTACGACTGGCTCAAATCTTTCAGATTACAGATTAAGTTTTCAAAACTATTATTTTCTCACTACTTTAACTAATACTTAACTCCATACTAAGCACACACACATCTAAAGAATACATCAAATCCCCCAAATACTTTGTTTTTCTATGGAACTGTTAATAAATGGAAAAGCAGCAAGCATATTGTTTTTTCATGAATTTCCTTGATGTTAATAAATACTATCTAAAGAGGACTGTCATAATAAATAACTATGTCTGACTCACCTATGTTTGAATGTCAAATCACTTCCTATTTAGATAACTCTTTGAACACTCCACTTGGTTTCTAAACCAAGAAAAATTTCCCTGGAGGATTACAAGAAGCTACTGGATGCTCAGTGGAATTTAGGATTCTGGTCCTTCAACTGCCAGATCTCATAATTACAAGACTAGTAAGACAACAACACAAATAAGCCTCTTGCTCAACATAAAATGCTAGAGAAGACACATGAACTTTGGAAAATGACTGCTGCTGCATGTGTTCCACGTCAGGTTATACCTGCAATAACATGAGTGAGTAATTTGAGATAGATATGAACTGTTAATATCATTTAACTTCTACTGTAATCTGTCAAACTAATAAATAAAAAATTAAATAAATAAATCCCTGGATATTAGTGAACCAACAGCAAGGCTTACAAAAGTTATTCACCGTTGGCTGTCACACCAGTGGCACATTTCCAGAACACGAAGTAAGAACCGAAGGCGGCAACAGCTGGCCAGGAACAAGCACCAGTGTTTTCATCAGCACAGAGCCGTGCTTTGCAGCTATTTAGTCATGATTATTGCATGAGGCAATTCAGACGTTCTGTCACTTCTGGCTCGAAGCAGCCAACTCCCCAAACACCGGCGTGTCCATCCCTCCTCCCCCAGCACAGCACATACCTGCCCAGGGCAGCGGTGCACACACACACACACACATATTCCCTGGCTGGTTTTACCTTCAGCGGAGCTTTATCTCACCCAGGCAGATTCTACCCGTCGCCTGGATTTAACAGGACACCCGGAGCAAAGCAACCAGTCCTAATTAGGCTGAGACTAATTACGCCCACAAGACCCTGTTCCACAGACCCGGGGGAGGCGCAGCCGCTGAGGACCCGCGTTCCTTGCGAGGACACAGGGGGGGGCTGCGCTGACGGCGTTTTTGGGTCAGGATGCCCCAAAGGAGCACCCACGGCGGGACGGATCCCACTCCCAGAACCACAGACAGCCCCGCCCGAGGGGAGCGGCATCACCCCGGAGCATCGCCCGCCGCTGCTCCGACCCGCTGCCCACGGGCCACGCGGGTCCCCACAGCCCGCCCCGCACAAACACTCCGCACAGAAGGGCCCCGCACGGGGCCAACCCTTCCCCGCCGGCCCCTCGCGTGACGTGCAAACACAAAAACACGGCCCCCCTCTCGCATGACGACTCTCCGACACCCCCCCCACACACACACACGCGGCTTCCACGCGTGACAGCCCCGCAGGCCCACACGTGATGATACTCCCACACGGCACTCCCGCAGCCCCCGCGAGTGACACCCCCGCCGCCCTCACAGCCGCAGCCCCCCCCCACCATACATACACACGACACTCCCCTCACAGACGCCCCTCACCTTCTCCAGCGGAGCCGGGTTCTGCACCGCCAGCGAGCGCGCCAGCGACAGCACGGTGTTGAAATAGAAGCCGCGTGCGGTGGCCGCGCCGCCGCCGCGTCCGGCGGAGGGCGCCGCGGCGGCCCCGGCCGTGGCGGTCCCGGTGCCGGTGCCGGCCGCCGCCGCCGTGGCCGCCGTGGCCGTGGCCGCCGTGGCCGCAGCGGCCGCCGCAGCCGCCACCACCGCGGCCGCCATGTTGTGCGGGAGCCCCGCCGGGCAGCGCGCGCCGCCCCCTCCCGCGAGAGCACCGCCTCGGCGGGATCACGCAGCACCAATCACACCGCCAACATGGCGGCGCCCGCAGCAGCTTCACTACCGCCCGGTGCCCGCCCTCCGTGCCCGCCCTCCCTGCCCGCCCCGCTCTGCAAACGGGCGCACTTAGCGCAGCCCCTCCTACCCCCCCCGCGGCCGCGATGGTCCCGTCCAGCACCGCCTGTCCCCCACCGGCGCTGCGGCGCGATCGCCCCGCCCACGGGGGGGGGCACGCGGTGGTTCCGCCCGACGCGCGCAGGCGGAAGGAGCGGAGCGGCCCGAGGCGGTGGCTCCGTGAGGGTTCCCCGGGGGTCAGGGGCTTCCCGAGTGCTCCCCGCGGTTGGCTGCGCCATGTCGGCCGTCCCGAGGAGCTACAACCCTTTCGCGGAGGACGATGAGGAGGACGCGGCGGCGGCGGTGGGTCCCGGCGGGGCGGGCGAGGCGGACCGGCAGCGGTACCTGCAGCAGGAGGTGCTGCGCCGCTCCGCCGCCTCGGCCGACAGCACCGCCCGCTCCCTCTCGCTGCTCTACGAGTCCGAGCGCATCGGCGTGGCCGCCTCCGAGGTGGGTCGGGGCCGGGACCGGAGCCGTCGCCCGCAGGGCCCCGTGGCTCCCTCGGCCCTCCGGGACGGGGGGTCTTGTCCCTTTTCCCCCCGACACGTCCCTCTGTAGGGTTAGTCAGTGTTCCGCAGCCCCCCTGTGTCAGTGCCGGCTGGTTTCCCGGGTGATGGTTTGGGGTTTTGAGCGAAAAATCCCAGTTCCACCCTGTCTGTGTAATGCAGGGGCGGGGACTCGACCGTTTCTTCAGCTGCTTTTAACAATTCTTACTGAGTTTTACTGCGTGGCATTTAAGCCTCGTTTTGTCTGACTGAAAGGTTTCCAGCAGTTCTCTCGGTTGGGTGCAGGGCCTGCCCTGTCAGTTGTTTGTGATGTGCTTGGCTTCACCCCGATTAATCATTTCCTTCATTCCTCGGGCCCTGTTTCAGAGCAGTTTGTGCTCGGGGACGTCGCTCATAAAGCTCTTGGCCATTGTGTCACCTGCTAATGGGATGTTCCTTGGGTGTTATTGCCCAAATTACCCTCAGACAGCCCCAAGCTGCACAAGGTGCTTGTGCTCAGAGGGTTCTCGGTGGGACTGCTGTGAACTTTTGGACTTGTTTGTCCAGAAAAGCGCAAGGGAGGGATGAAGAGTTTAGGCTTGACACGGGGCCTGTGGTGAAACTTGAGTTCTCTGTGTTTGGTGCTTTATTGAGGGGGGGGGAGGAGAAAGAAAAAAGAACATTCAACTACAATTTCCCACAGTTTAGCCAGAATATGAAGACAAAGTTCTTTGTTTTGCACAATTGGTAGCTGCAGGCAACTTTCCTGCCAGAATAAATCTTTGGATTAATTTGGAATAGTGTTTGTGCTGCTGACTTAGAAAATAATGTACGTCCATATATAAAATTTCCTAAATTCTACACTATTAATATTAACCACAATATTCTTGCAGTCTGAAGAAATTCTATTTGTGTTTATTTCCTCTGGTTATTCTGTTTCTAAATTACCAGGAACATCCCACAGGAACATCTATTTTCACAAGGTGAAAATAGAATCTCTTCCCCATGAAAGTGCCATTCACAGCTAGAAATCGTTGTGCTTGCTCATCTCCCTGCCATAAACCTTTGGGTTTCCACCACATCACCCATGCTTGTTCTGTCAGCAGGAGTTGCAAATGTCAACCCCACAAAAGGGCAGCACAGAAAACTCCTGGATGCTGTTTGTAGCAGGCATCAGGAATCTGGCATGGCACAGGAAGGAGGGTTTTACAGCTGGTTAATGCCATGGCTGAGCAGCAGCTCTTGATTGAAATGCCCTGGGGGAAGAGGAGCGAGTGAAAAAGCTGTTTGCCCTTAGAAATAATCCACACAGATGAAGGAAGTCTGTTATTTTTCTTCAGAGTGTCTGTTAAAATGTTTGATGTGTCAGTTTATCTTGGCCTCACGAGCTGCTCTTTCCCTGCCGGTGCCTGTCAGGAGCTCGTCCGTCAGGGAGAGGCCCTGAAGCGCACGGAGCAGATGGTGGATAAAATGGACCAGGACTTGAAGACAAGTCAGAGGCACATAAACAGCATTAAGAGTGTTTGGGGGGGCTTGGTAAACTACTTCAAAGCCAAACCTCCAGAGAGCAAGCCAGAGCAGAATGGAGCCCCTGACTATTATGGTAACAGCAGGTAAGTAAAAGAAATGTTTGACTTGGGACTTGGGACAGCATCTCTGAAATGTCACCAGGAAATCACAAATTAAAAGATCTGTTGATTTTATCAAGCAAAGTCTTGAGATGGTTTCTAGCTCCCTGTTTCCTTTAACACCTATACAAAAATATTTGTATTTCTATTTTTATTTGTAGTGGTAAGAATAACTTTGTATTTGTGGGAAATCAATCCAATTACACAAAGTTACACAAGTAATTCTTCAGTCTTCTGAATTATCATGCTTGCTTCAGTCTTACCAGGAAATCTTGATTTGTAGCATTGGTGTGCTCCCAGTTACATACTGAGTGTGCTTCTCTCGCTTCTATTAAAGCTGTAAATAAAAATGAATTCCTGTGAAGTTACTGTGTCTTACAGTATTTGTTTTTCTTCACCTGAGAAACTTCTGTAAAGCCTGATAATGCTGCGTACATTGATTTCCTCCCTCCCTTGCCCCTCCACCCTCCACTAAAGGAAGGGAATATGTTGCCTTCAAGACAGAAGATGCAGTTTTGGTTTTGATAGCAATGTTTCCATTTGCTATTTTGAGCACAAAAGTGACCAGTTCTGCTTTCAGTGAACATAAATGCTGATGGTTAATAGTTCCTTTTAAAGGAACATTTTGGATCAGGTCTAAGAAACTTGCTCTTCTTGTGTAAATTTGATATCTTTTCTTGTTTAACAGACTCAGAATGAGACCTGTGGTCCGTACCAATATTTTCTTTTTCTTCTCTTTTTTCACTAGATTGAAAGAAGCAATGATGTCTAGTAAAGAGCAAGAGTCAAAGTACCAGGAAAGCCATCCAAATTTAAGGAAGCTAGATAATTCAGGTTTGTTAACTTTATTTTACACTGATTGCCTGTCATCCACGTGGAGCAACCTTGCAGAGTGATGAAGGCAGAGACCCTTCAGCCTGCCCAGCTGCTGACTTACATTGCTGCCCAACATCTGGAGATTTGTATCCCAGCCTTCATGGCTTTGAATCTTAGGGAATCGTTTCCCCTAAAGCCCTTTATACCCATGCTGCAGATGTGATATTTTTTGAATTTGGATACAGATTTTATTTAGCCCTTCCAGTGGGGAATTTCTTCTCTAGCTAGTAAAGACTAAAAGCTTTCAGTGCTTATATTCACGTAGAGGAGACTGTAGCCAAAAAAGCACACAGTGTGCAGGCAGCCTTGCCCCAGGTTTGCCAAAACGTCAGCTTAATGTTGAGGGTCTCCTCTTAAACGTCATCTGTCAGATACATTTTTCTTGTTATCTCAAACATGGACTGTAACCCTCCCCACTCGAGTCATCACCTGATTCTCACAAGGCAGCGTTTGGGGTTTGGCCTCATTCCCCCTTCCCACAGTGCCTTAACTTCTGTGGTGGCTTTTATGTGCCAAGTAAGTGTTCCTTTTTCAAGGGTTGTTCGGTTAATTAGCGCGGCAGGAGTGGGAAAGCAGCAGGATGTCCACAGTTGTAGCTGTGTGAGTAAAGAGAGAAATGCTTTTGGGATATGTCTCCGCTCCACTCCATGTAATGCCGAGGTCTGTCCAGGGGAGGGCAGAGCAGCTTCGGGGGCCTCGCCTGGGACGGCTCCCTGCGGGTACAGGGAGGGTCCCACCTCTTTGTCCCACCTGGATGTGAGTTGGGAGGCTGGGTTTTTCCTTTTTACCTCTCAGCTACCTACTAGAAGTAAAAAAAAAGGCAACCAAAAAGAATTGTAGCCACAGTTCATCCTGAGAGGTGCCCTATAGACAGTGGTGTTGGAGTACTGCTGATACCCCTGTGATGGGGTCACCTGGCAGCTGTGTTCAGGCTAATTTTTAACAGCCTTCCTAAAACTTTAAAGCCTCTTTTTACTAGCTTTTTTATTATATAACATTCTGTATTCTACACCCTTAACAGACAGTGATTTCAGCAAAGCAGATTTAGTTTCTTCAGTGCAAAGGGATGATTCCTACCCTAAGAACCAACAGCTGCGAGCTTACCACCAGAAAATTGATACCAACTTAGGTGAGTGAGAAAACTGAACCTGTTTGATGTAATACAGTTGTCAATTCTTGATTCTTAAGCCAGATAAAATTACTAAGTTATACACTACCAACAAAGACTTTTTGGTTTAGTTAATATGTGAAATTTGATGATAAATAAAAAAATCATTTGCCTGTATTCTGCATCTCTAAACTATCTACATGGCAGAATCCAAAGTTTGATTGAAACATAAATTATATGAATGTAGAATGCTAGGGGATATCTGTGGGTCATCTCCTCCCAAAAATTAGTAACAATTCTGAGTTAGAAATGCATTTGAAATGCAACCAGCTAGAAACAAACCAGCTAGGATGTCTGGGATAATATAAACCTGCTGTGGAGTGATACACTATTGGCATCAATACTTCAACTCTTCTGCCACATGCTTGTGCTTGAGAAGTTTTGGAACTGTCCTTGAACAACCTGGGGAAAAAAAACCCCACACCAAAAGCATGAGTCCTCTTAGATCATACACTGACAGTGAGACAGCCACTGGTACCAAGTGTGAACACGCCAGCAAGTCTCTGTCATTTGGATGTGGAAATGGTGCTGAAGTGTCCCACTGGCACTCAGGGTGTGAAAACATTTCTTTGAATCATCCTGTCCGTTGACTGGAATATCACTGGGGCAAACAGTCTTATCCATCCATTCTGAAAAATCTTACAAAGCACGTTCTAGTAGTATCAACAAGAAAATACTGCTTCAGATGGGATCCACACTGGTATAGTCGGGATGCCATACTGCTGCTTTTTCCAGAGCTTACCTCTCATGGAAAAGTGCATTCAACTTAGCTGACAGTTCAACTCAGATATTAAATTGCACATCAGCTTGGACCCAAATAATTTAGAACTCTGCACAGCTTTTGAAATGAACATGTTTTGCCAAAAATAGAAGAATTGAAAGGCACTAAATATTTAATTTGTGAATTTGCCGCATTCCTTTTATTACTTCCCGAAGCTGTTCAGCTGACTTTGCCTTCCTTTGTTCTGTAACATATAGACAAAGTGCCTCTTTGCTTACACGTGTCTCTCTGTAGCTGACCTAGAAAAAAGAGATTGGAAAGAAATCAGAAAGGGAATGGATCAAAGAAATAGGCAGAAGAGTTTAGTGGAAACACATTGTTCTACTCACAAGCTGTGGAAAACTTACTTGCTTCAGAAGCATTTATACCAATCAATCATGCAATAAAATAGTCACCTTGTAGCCAAATTAGAAAATCTGGAAATGGGAGGTTTTCATCTATGATAAGTAACACTGAAGATTTAAGAAGTATTGATGATACTTCTACATGAAGTTTAAGGAAAAGCAATTGAGGTAGTGAGCAGATTGTGTATGCTGAGCTGAGAAAAGATGCATCTGATTTTTCTGTAAAATACATTTAAAAAATAAAAATTACATTACAGGGTATGTCATTTGATAAAGATCCAGTTTGGTGTTAAGCATTTGAAGTTAACTTGTAATGGAAGAAAGAAGGAAGTGATCACTTCTGGTAGCAATGCAGTACAACTATGGACATAGCAGTGCTTCCACTACTGCAGAGGAACACTCAGAGCTGAGAAGTTGTACCTGACATCTTCTAACCCAGGAGCAGGGGGGATCCTGGCAGTGTTCATTAGAGCAGTATGTGTTATACCACTGTGGTCCCCTATGGTCCCTCTCTCCCTTGACAGATGAGATGTCTTCTGGGCTGAGTCGTCTGAAGAACCTGGCCCTTGGTCTGCAGACGGAAATCGAGGAGCAGGATGACATGCTGGATCGGCTCACCAGGAAAGTAGAGACACTGGACATCAATATTAAAAACACTGATAAAAGAGTCCGACAACTTTAAAGGATTTTTAGAATTCTTTTTGTCCGGCGTCAGTTCATCCTGGATGTCTCATTTCAACCCATCTCTTAAAAAATCTTGGGTAGTATCTGTTTCTCCTTTTTTCTGATACGTCATTGGTTTTGTTGTCCATAAAATTCCATAGGCTTAATTCAGCACAATACATGAAATTTCTTCTTAGTGTCCATGGGAATAGTGCATGTGGAGTAAAGTCTCTCAGCACTGGGTCAGGATGCCCTGCTCAGTTGTGTAACTGTGTCGTGTGCGTGGAGGAATTCACAGGCCACAAAGCTTCAGTGTCCTTGGCCTGGGAGCTGTGGTGAGAAAAGAAACTGCCTTTTTTGCCTCTGTTTTGGGGAGGGGGCAGGGGGAACAGAATGTGCTGCTTTGTTCAGAACACATGTTGCTAATTCTGTTTACCTACAGCTATGTTAAATTCTGAAAAAAACGCTGATTTCCAGCTGTAAAAATAATTTAAAGTGACTGTTGTGGCATTTCTGGAGCTTAAGGAATGGACTGTTCTGTGGAAGTTATATCAAGGGTGTCATGCAATCATAATATCCTGTGCGTGTTCCCCTTCCTAAGATGACTTTTGCCAAATGGTGAATCCATGAACTGTGTTTTTTATGTTTGGTCACTAAATACTAATTGCCTTTACAGTCTTTCCAGTAAAGATCTCTAAGGATATCATGGTCTGCAAGAAATGTTGATTGACAGTGACCCAAAGAGTTTGGGTAACAAAATCAGGACTTAATTGTATATGTTTTTAAATATACTTTTGCAGAAATTGTCACCATCTGCTTTTTTATTTTCTGCTCTTTCTCAGCTTATTCATTTAGGTGGCTATTTGAAAAAATAGCTTCCATTTTAGGAGTGGAGAGTTGATCTGATAAACTGCACAAACAGATCACAGAAGATTGTTTAACATTGATTTCAAATGTTATTAGGGATGGAGCAGATGCTCTGTTTTGCTGGGCCATGTGACTGTTAAACTCCACTTGGGTTCACGTCCATCTGCCTTGGCTTAGCAGGTATGAAAAATTCCTGCAAGTGAAGAAAAGCTCAGAAACGTTTTTGAGTCTTCCAAATAGAAGTTGAGCCTTTCACTTTGTTTTGTTCTTTTATGAGTATCACTGTAGAGCAAAATAATCACAATTCTGCTGCAGCCTGAAGACATAACAATGAGAACTTGCTACCTGTCTTGAAAATGAGTAAGTTGTGGTTTGGAGAGGCCCAGGGACCTGTGTCAGTGTTGGAACACCCGGTCACCAATGACAACGTGTGGCTGGGAGGACACAGGTTCATTGTTTTTGAGCTCGTGCCAGGTTATGTTATGAATTAAAGGAAGACCTTGGTGTTTGAAGCTGCCAAGCTCGTGTCCTTCACGGACATGGCATTCCCACCCTGCTCTTTCCTTTCTCAAGGGGTTTGTTACCATGAGCTCACTTGCTGCAAAGTGCACCCAGTTGTTAGGGAGGTAAAAGAGAACTCGAGCCTTTTGTTGTTTTACTGTGTCTTCTGGAAGTTCACTTGTAGAAAAATAAATCACTAAAAAAGCTACACTTGTTAAACATTGTGTTATGGAAAAAATACTGCTTGTGGCATTACTAGCAGGGTTGAGTTGTGAATTAGATTTGAGGTGAGCCTCTGTTTCCATTTGTTACTCATGTCATTGATTTCAGTCCCTAAATAAAAATCTGGTCTTCAGGGACATAAAACTTCAAGAGCTATTGAGTACTTTTAATTGCTTTTTAATTTTCAGTTTGTATCATTTATGCTCATTTAGAACCATTAAGTACCTTATTAATATATCATCTTTTTGGGTGTATACCATGATTAATTCTCTTACTCTGCTAGAATATTTATTAATTATATGATTTGATGTCTCAAGAGAGACATACATTTATTGACACATTTATTTAGTTGATACATTTATTTAGTAAATTATACAATTGTTAGTATTCAAAATGTTAAGTACCTCAGTAAAAGAAGATTGAAATCTTGATTATACCTGGTTTAGTTTCTCCTTTTAATAAAAAGGTTGAAAAGACATGTATTTTTTCTTATCCCAATGCTGATTGCAGAAACTCTTGTGTCTCAGAAAAGTATATAAATTCTCTCCAGAAGAGAGAGCATAAAAAATTGCATAGTAATTAATAACACTCTTTTTAGTGTGAAATCTGCCATTACCTGTGAGAAACTGTCACAACCCAGCGTTTTCTGAACTAAGACTGGTAACAAGGAGGGACACTGAGACTTTCTTGACTAAGTTATGGCAAATGGAATTAAAAATGTTGCTGGAGCATTAATTGTGTTATGGGTGGTAAGAAATGGGGAGCTTGAATCCAAGCAAAAATATTTGATTTGAGAGTGAAGGTGCTGCCCTTCTGATGTGAGCTACTCCATTTTCAGTCTCCATAATTTCCCAAAGTGAACTCAAGTTTTTGTTCAGATGTTTAGTTGTATTGGCCTTATGGAATGTTCACTGCATCCCAGATGTCTTTGATGCCTTTGAAAACACAGGTAGGGAAGGGGAATAGAAAATAAATCCCTTTTTCTGCTTTGAGAATGTTCTGATCCAAGCAGACTAGAATCCCAGGATCTCAGCCCTGTGTGGAATTTACACAGAGGTCTAACTCCTCATCTCTTCTAACAGTGTCATCACTGCCTCAGTAACATATTCCTGCCTTTGCTTAGGTTTTCCTGCTCTATTTATTATTTTTGTCTTGTTTTAATGGCCTTATTTTAAAGGATTATTTTCCACATTGGAGAAATAATTGCGGGGGGGGAAAGATTGTGGATGTATAAAGGAATGTCTAAGGAATGTCTGCTACAAACTGAATTCCCTTCCTCTGCTTCCATATAGATGCTTTATGCTGATAATGAATTTCAGTGGAACTGACATGAGGAGACAACACTATTTTGTAATAGTGATGATTTGTTTTTTTCTCTTGGAATAACTTTCCATCCTGCAGGAAAAGGAAATTTAAAGGAAAATAACCACACGGATTTTGCCTTTCCAGGAAATGCCACTTTGCCTGTGTAATGAAGGATTTACTTCAGTAGCTTTTCTTACTGTTCCCTGAGATGGAGTTTGATTTCTTCTTGGATACTGCTGAAAAACTTAAACTGTGTGGGGTCTAGGAATTTCAGAAGAGATTTAATTTGCACTCACATGCTAACTTGATAAAATAAATGATTTTGCCTGCATATTCATGTTGGCATATAAACTGGTGTTCTTGCAGCAAAATAGTTCTGGTTATTTTTATTGGCTTGAGTAGAAGTTTAATAAGGTCATAAGAAAATAGCAAAAAATATTTTAAGTATTCTTTATAAAAGGCAATTTTCTTGCTCCTCAAGAAGTTTGCTGCTCAGTCTTGAAGAGATTTTAAACACCTGGAACTAACATAACTTCATAACACAGACATTAGACTCTTAAAAGCAGCAAGGAGCACAAATGGGAATAACCAGTATCTGAGGACTAGATTTCCAGGTGTACTTGATTTTTAAATTTCCTGAGCATTGAATTAAATATTGTAACAAATGATGTGTAGCTGAACTTTAGTCTGAACTCCAAGGATCTGTCTCTGTGCTGAGCTGGATTGACCCACAGAAATCCTTGGGACACGATGGTGTCAGGGGTTCTTTTAGTCTGTGAAATTCATCTGAAGTATTTTGCTGCCTCGTAGCTTTTGTGATATCATTTGTTAAGTGGTAAAATAGGAAATACTTTCCACCCACTCTGCCTTCTGAACAAACAGATCTTTTGTAGGCATTTTTACAAGCATAACATCATATGGAGGATATGTGTTAATTTTTACTTTGAAATATGTAGGACTTAATTTTCAGATCATAGGTGGTGATTATTTGTGTCTGTCGCTTTTTAAAAAAGAACTTTAATTCTGTGCCACCCAGGTATAACACTTTTTGTACAAGTCAAATTGCATTATCTTTTATTTAAATGCTAAACTGGACTGTTTAGGAGATTGGATGAAATGAGTGTTGAATGGTAAGATGGTCAATAAAAGGTGCTTATTGTTAACAAAGAGTTTTTGCATTTATCTCCAAAATTTTTTTTATTACAACTTCATTGTCACTGTTTCCCCATAATATCTGTTATAATGCTGGACCTAGTCTGTTAAATTTGTGCCAATATGGAAATAAGCTGGTGGGTTTTGTTTTCTGAGAATAAAACCAGAGTATTACATTTCTACATAACTCTTGAGTAGAGTCTCTTAGATCCTGAAAGAGGAATGCAAGCAAGCATTCATTTTTGCAAACATTTTATTTGTGATGATAAAATAATTCAAGATGTTGCTTGGAAAGTAATGTTGCCATAGTGCTTGGTATTAGCAGGAATATCAATAACTGGATGTAGGCATGAACAAGGCAGGTGACACAGGAGTAAGGCAAAAAAATATATGAACCGTCTTGAAAACTTAAACAGGGTTTGTAATATTCCTGTGTAGTCCCAAACTTGGTGATGGTAGAGAACTTGTGAATGTCCTGACCTCCAGTTAGGTTCTTATCTGTACATGAAGGGGGAACTTGGCTTCTGAATTCTTTTTTTTTTTTTTTTTTTTTTGTAATAGAGTTTAGTTTTGTTTATTATGGTAAAGCAGAGTTTCAGAAGGGTTATTTATTACAAAAGCTCTGAAAAGGGAAAATCAGTAGAGACACTGATGGGTTTAGTTTTTTTTTTAAAATTCCAGTAACTTTGGTTTGCTGCCTTTATGCTGAGAGTTCTTCAACAAATGGGAATTGAGAGCTCTTCCGTCTCTGCACTTGATTGTTGCATATAGAAAAATCAAAATAATGCAAAGAGCACAGTGGGAGATGGTAGAGAATGGAGCAGTGTGGTGGATTCTGGATCTCTGCTAGGAATATTAATTGCTTCCTTGCTCTGCTTGCATGGAGAATCAGTTTCTGAGTCTTAAGAGTATTTCACACACAGCTGTTTGTTTATGGCAGGTCAGGCATTTCAACCCTCCTGTGTTTTCTCAAGGACCTCCTTGCTTACAGTGCAGTCCCTGCCTTTCTGGGGAATGAGGGAGGGAAAGGGGGGTAAAGGATGCTCATCCGAGTATGTAAAACCAGGCAGAGCAGATGCTGTTGGAATGAAGGACCCCAGGTTTCTGCCTGTCCCTCTCCCTGCTTCTGAAAAGAGGTTTGGCTTTAGGAGGCAGTTCTGTAATTCTCATTTTGTTTTGGTAGGAGGGTTTGTTTGCTTCCAAATAAATTTATTACATATTCCTGAAATGGGAAAATATGAAGAACAACTCCATTGGGGCCAGAACTGAAGGCTTGGGAAGGCTCAGTTGAAAGCAGGCAGGGAGGTGCCCCCAGAATAAACCGGCTGCCAAATCAGGAAGATCCCTGAATGCCAGGCAGGGTTTTCTAAATACAGTGACTGTGGAGCCCTGCCTGCACTATGCATCTAGATGGACTGTGACTGCTGTTGGTGAGGCAGAACCTTCTAGAAAATGGGCTTCCAGCTCTAGCTGTGGATATTTTGTGGAAAACAATGGGCCTCCTTGGCATCTTCATTCTCAGTGACCCTCCTTTCCCCTCCACATTAACTGTCAGTCTGCTCTCTGTTAATGTGCCGGGGGGAGCTCTGCCCACAGGTCAAGGCTCTGAAGAGCTGCTGGGTTTCTGTCACTTGGAAGAAGCAGCCTTTGCCCAGCCCTGTGTGTGTCTCAGCCTGCCAGGGTCAGTGGGGGCAGCAGGGGTGTGGAGTGTGCCACCAGGGCCATGCAGGCATTAACCCTGCAGTGTGGGAAGAAAACAGTACAGTTTGGGATGTGTATGTCAAGTGCTGGCAGTAGGAGCCACTGCCCAAAAGAGTTTTATCATTTCAGATCAAACATGTAAGGGCAGTTGGGAAGAATTACACAGTTAGTTATCTTCCTTCAGTTTTACTCCACCACTTTTCTTCAGGCCACTCTTATCAGTGTATTCATTTCACCAGTTCTAACTGAGTTCAAGTTATGTAGATACTAAAATCTGACCTGTTTGCCCTAGGTTTGAGCCCCAGACTTCTCTGAGAATTTCTGTGCAACCCCAGTGTTTGTTTGCATGCAATGTTTGTTGACTAGATGGTGCTGTCTGGACGCCTTTGAAGAAAAATTCCTGTGGGAATATTGGCTCGTGTGAAGCAACTGCAAAGGCTGGTGGTGCAGTCTGCTCTTGGCTTCCAGTAAGGCCCACGGTAATGCACTAGGACAGGTCTTGAGAGTCTTAACTTTATTGCCCTATTTTCAGCATTGCCTTGTGCCTGCATTGGCCAATCTGTTTACATCTGTGCCCACTGAGCCTCTTGGAGAATGATACAGGATGTTCCTTCCCTCTTTGAGTGAAGTCTAGGCAGAGAGGCAGCCAAGAAATCCGGCAGTTCGATATAAATAGGTTACAAAATTGTCACGTAAGAAAGCAAAGGTTAAAACCCGATTGCATCCACCTGCCCACAGAGAAAGCTTTGCAAGGGAAGGACAATCTCAGCCTCTTGTTTTTCCTCCTGGAATAATGTCTGCAGGATGACCAGGACTGAATGCCCAGGACTTGTTACTTGTAATCTGATTTTTGTGAAAAGCCAAGAAGTGTTAAAAGGCAGGATTTTGCTGGAGACTGAGATAATTCCAGATTCAAAGTTCTGCAGCCTTCTCCTGCAGCCTTCTGCCCTGAAAATATTTAGGCTGCAAACAGCACTGCAGAGGAGACCTGTGAGTCATTTTATCTGCTTCATTGTGCACTGTTGTGTTCTAGGCTGGTGACATTTCTGGCATTTATTTTTGTTCCCAAAGCTGCAGTAATACAGCGTGGAGAGGAACTAGCAGTGTTTGTGGATGCCTGTGGGATCCTCCCCACGTGTGCTCAGGGTGCAAGGCAGGCACAGTCAGTGAGGATGCAGAGCCCATTCTGCTATGGCCAGGCTGTCACTGCCACCTCCCACCTCCCCTCCCCGTGCCCCCCGTGCAGGTGTGACCGAGACAGGTAGAACACATTGATCAGTACATCCTGTACTGTGATACGGAGAGGGATGTTCTTTCCTAGATGACAGAGCTGCAATAATTCCCTGATAGCTTAATTTTTGTTGGTATGTGTTTAGCAAGATCTAATGAGCTAAAACTGAACTGCAACATTAAGCAAAATGCAAGTGAGAAAACAAGATTGTGAGGGGCCTCTCACCGAGGCACCAACCTTGTTAAGCCAAAGAAAAACGCTGGTGTGCCACGAACTGGCATCTGTGACACAGCAAAAGCAGCCTTGTTCTCAAGACATAAAAATGGCCTTCTGGATACAGAAGTGCTTTAGCAGGTCTGATTTGTCCCTCTCCTAATTAGGTGGAAGAGTCTTCCAAGTTGAGCAAAAATATCACAGGGGACCTTTGTGCTGAATTACAGCAGAAAATACTAAACAAAGATCCCTCTGCATTTGATGCACACACCTCCTCTTAATGCTCGCTTGTATCAATCAGAGAAATATCCTCCCATACCAGCACTGTTTCCAGAGCTCCATATAATAGTTTAGTCCTACTCATCTATCTGACCTTTCATCACTGACTTTTCAAAGGTTTTAATTTCCTTAGCCATATCCCTCAGAAATTTCCCATGCCATCCAAGCAATACATTCATTATTGAAACTTGTGTGATTTAATAATTTCCTGGCACAAGAATTCCAAAACATGTGGGAGGAAATATGGAGAAGGATTTTTCCATCTCCAGGTGTTTATTTTACTGCCTGAATCCTTGCTCTTGACCTTTCTGAGTGGCTTTTTGTTGAACTGCATTCCAACTGCTTGTCTAAGAAAGACCTTCATCCTTGCAGCTGAAGGTGGAGGCGTGGAAGCTCATTCTTAGAAGTCTGATGTGCCTGCTCTAGCATTTCTAGCTTTGAATTTCTGGAGCTGTTTTCTTTTCCACAATCTCCATAAGCTAAACAAACACTTTTTTCACTTTACTGCTTTACTAATCAGTGTTTGGAGATGCAATATTGAGGCCTTTGCTGCCCACTCGAGCCAACATGCAGCATGCTGGGTTTACCATGGCAGCCTGCCAGGAGCCTCAGGGCTTCACCCGTGCCCAGGAGAGGTAAGACAAAGAGCACAACCAAAGCAGCTCCTCTGTGGGACACAGCAGCACATTGCTGGTTCCCAGGTATCACTGGACACCAGCAGCTACTGGCAATGACTGAGCAGTGGGGTCTGGGTGCATTAGAAGGCAAGAAGCTGGAGCCTTAATTCAAGAAGGTACTTATTTACCTAAATAAGTGCATATTTATGTTGAGCACTACATTAAAACCATTAAACTCCCTCATATATTTGCACTTGGGCACATGTAGATGCATTGCTGAGTCAGCCTGGCTGTGTTAATGACCTCAGCAGATCTCCAGGGAATGTCTCTGCTTTTCCAGGTGTCTCAAGTGTCAGGGTTATGAAGCCGATTCCTGTAAGAACAATTTTCACTTGGTATTTGAGAGAATCATTAATTCTGACTTACTCTGCCTTGCAGAGGTGCTAAATAATGGCATTTGAAAACAATTGAAGAGACATTTGTTAAGCCTCTACAACCCTGTTGTGTACCTGCTCAAAAGTACATAAAATTAACAGTCAGGAAAAGGAAAAGAACCTCTGATGTGTCTCGGCTGCTCTGTTGTTCAACTGCTCAGTCATCTCTGGGCCACACAGTATAACAGAATGTAGATTTATTTTAACTCTCATCAACTGCTCTGCTGTTTTAGTACCTCTGCCTGGAGTACGGAGTGACTGGAAGGTTGCCAGAAAAGGGAAGTCTGTGTGTGAACAGCCGGGAGGGATAATACGTAAATCTGGGGGAGAGAGGCAATTAAAGGCAGTGCTGAGATAGAATGAAAAATAGACAGTATTGAGCCTCATCAGAAATAGCAACATAAACAGCCACTTACTGTACAGTGGAGGGAACTTTGCTGTAAATAACTGCATTTTACAGAAAACAGATGGATTATGAAATCTGTGAGCAGACTTACAGAAAGCAGTTTGGTCCATGTTGATGTCTGGCAGGTCCTCCTGGCACAAGGGGACAAGAGGTGGCTTCTCCCTGCTGTTGTATTTACAGAATCCAGAGGGGAGCTGCAAAACTGGATTGCACACGAGCCAAACAGAGCTGAAAATAATTCTGCATGTCATCTGTAACTATGAATGGAGATGACAGAGGAAGTGCTATCTGAGATCAGCAGTGTAATAAATGGTACCTTGTTGCTTTGTAACCCAGCAGCTGAGGAGGTGACACACCAGTGAACACATCTGACTATCCAGAGGGACCGTGCCTGTAGCTTACCAGGATCTTGGTATCACCAGCAAATCCAACTGCATCATCTTTTGACACGAGTGGGTGGACTGGGAAGGGACAGACCATTCCAAAATGTTTAACTTCATGTTACAAATGAGGATGGATTCCAACTGTGTTTTAATCCTATGGCCTGCATTTGATCATTCTTGTTTTGGAATAATTGATCAAAAAGCTCAACAGTTTCCTGTATTCTACCACTTTTCCAGCTATTTTGCTGGCTTTGTGAATGAGTACAATCAGACACAGCCCAGACACAGCAAATCAAGCTCCTGTTTGCAGACACAAACTTGGCAATATGCATTAACTGAACATAGTTCTTGCATCAGGCAACACATCATGTGCTGTCTCGGTCACATTCTGGGCTACAAGAGAAATATGCAGATGTTTAAGGATCTTTTGGAGGCCTCATGGAAGTGCTTATTTCTTACCACTAAACTTGTTTCTTTCAATTCTTTAGTTCTCCTCTTCCAGCATAACCAAAGAAACAAAAGAAGAGCTGCTTATTATTAACATGTTTCAGTCTTTGTGAATGGATAGAAACACGCAAAGATGACTCACTTCTGATGTGCTGGAGCTGCAGCCTCACTCCATCCAGAATTTTAAGCACTAGGCTCTGGTTGAGTTGGAGCAAATGACTTGTAGAGAGCTAAGATGGAAGAGGGAAAATTCCAACACTGGGGCTAGAACTCACCCCTTTGGATGCAGTATGGCTTGCTGCAGAAAGGAGACAATTAAAAGCTACTGCATAATAACCTCCATATATTCTTTTTGAAATTAGTACTTCATTAGATCACGTTTTTCCACAACCAAAAATCCGCAAAGCAACATGACGACAAAATGCTAAATAAATGGTTTAACTAGCACTTTGTATGCTTCCCCTTTCATTTTTGTGTTTGCTAAGGATAGTCTACATATCTGGAACAGCAGAGTTTGCCAAAAAATTGGTGTAATTTGTTTACATTTCAGGGCACCCCTCAGGCCTCTAGAAAAGTAGAAAGTACCATATATTCTTTAAACTGGGGAAGATCTGTCTAAAGAGATAGGATTGTAAATTCCCTCTGGTGCTTGTTAAGGCCTCTCCACGGGAGGTTTTCCCCCTTTATTCAACACCCCTCACCTAAGTAGCATCACTTGCACTGAAAGCTCTGGCATAAAGGGGCATGGCTGTCTTCATCTTCTGTCATCTAAATTCATTCTAGTGACAGGGTAGCAAAGTGTTTATGGATTGCTTCTGCCAGCACTTAGTAGGAATTTTTTTTAAGGTACCTTAGTCATTTCATTACGAGGACTTTGAGCATGTAAGCCTGTGCTTGCCTACATTTTATTCCAGCTCAGCCATCTTGCCTGTGTTGTCAAAAATCTAAAAGGTAGCAAATGTGTGATTGTTAAACCTCTTTGGGAAACATCTTTGTGTTGTGTTTGTGTCTTGAAAATTCTAGTTAAGACTGAAGTTCAAGAAAAGCCAGTTTGTTACATTCAGGTTGTGTATGTCATTAAGAACCAAGAAATGCAGAGAACGTCCATTAAACCTGTTCCACAAACAGTTCAAGACAGAGAAAGCCAAGAGTGAATACAAAAATTAGGGTCACTTTTATCTTCAGCTTCCTGAAATCCTACAAGCTGATAATAAAAAAAAATAGGGCCTTTGTGTTACATAGAATAGCATTACATGGTCTAACAAAAACCTGGTTTTGAAGGGGAGAACATAGTTCAGGAAATAATGTTTTCAGGACAGCATTTCTGAACCTATCTTTAAAGTTAATGCAGACAAAGGTACAGATTCCTACAAAAGCAGGAATTTGGGAATAAAGGAATGGAACAAAAATATTTCATGAACAATAAAACTAATTCAAGAAGGTGCAGACCTTGGTCAAAGACTTTTTTTTCCCCCACAGTTTGCACTGACTTCATAGATTTTCCAGTAAGGGCTGAACTCCCACTTCAGCCATTCCTTCTAAATAAAAGTCTCTCCACTCTCTGGCTGCCTGTTTTCATGAAAGTTGCTGGAATCCAGTTTCTTTGAGCTTATTCCTCTCCATCACACATGGCTGAATTTGGCCACTGGTCTCAAAACTTACTGTGGTGGGGAAAAGGAAGCAAGGCAAACAAGAACAGTCATAAAGAGTTGTTTCCTTCTGGAGATGGGGGAATTCATAGCTTATGAGTTTAGAGAGTGCTTCTTGCCAGGATTAAGAGAAGGGGAAATATATTTTAAATGCCCTATAGAAAATAAAAATTCTGTTTACAATCTGCACAGTTTACCACTATACTCGAAAATGTAACAGGGTTTCTGCTTTTCTTGGCTTCATTCTCTTTCCTGGATAATGTAATAATGTTAAGAAAATGAGCACTGAGGTTTTCCCTGTCAAGTGTATATTTCAAAGGAAATAGCTAAAAGGCCCTAACAGTCAATATATTCAGCATTTCCCAAATCACCCTGTTAATCTGCAATTGGCTCATTCAGCCTTGCTGTAGGACAGAGGTGACAACCAGCAGACCCCTCCAGGTCCTTCCCAGCCCTTTCTCATGCCCTGTTTGTGCACACTGACTAGTTATGCTCCTAAGTGGTGTTCAGCCACTCGGACCATCTAGGCTAAGATTTTACTTGGTCTATTTAGAAGCGTAGCTTGGTTTCTGTCATTCCAGACCTGGTGAAATTAGTGAGAGATGCACCCTGGATTTATATCAGCTACCTCATCCCTTGCCACTGGTTATGTTTTCAAAGAACACATTCACCCTCTATCTGCTTGATGAATGAGCTGCCAGAGGAAGCACCCTTCTCCAAGGGTTGTTGTAGCACACAGCCCTGATCCATCTGTCAGGATTCTGAAGGCACACGTTGGCTCCCGTGCCCTTTACCCGGCTTTGCGTCACTCACCAGTAGATCTCTGTTTTTACAGAGGAGTTGCAATTTCAGCTGAGAAACTGCCATGTAAGGGATTCAGCACCTGTGCTGCAAAGCCTGGAGAGCACCAGTGTCCAGGGAAGGAGCAAACGGCTCTAGGAATGCACAGAGAGCATCGATGTCCGTGTGCTGCTCGTGGACAGAAATGGCTCCTTCCAGTGGAAATGCTTCTGGGAGGCAAGACAGGCATATTGTTTGCAAGCTACAAGGAAATTATGTATCATCATGGCATTCTCTGTGGGGAACCTCAAGACCTCCAGCCTGCACTGCTACTGCCTCTAGACACTTCTGTTCATTTTGACATTAAATGCCATCAGAATCTGCTGATGGAGATGATGGGGATTATAATCTCCAGCAGAGCTTTCATGTACAGGGACTACAGGATGAGTCTTCACATACTGAACTAAATTCATAAAGTGACCTTTATCAAGAACATGTCAGGAGTTAAATCCACCATAACAGGGGATTGCCTTTAAATTCTAAGCATGCACAATGCCATTCTTCTTTCAAAGAATGAACTAGAGGGAATTTAAACATTAAAGAATTACATATTAAACAGCTCTGCAACAGAATCTTTACATTTCAAATAATTTCTTAAAAACATTACCGTTTTTACCAGCTGGGTCTCAGGAGCTTGCGCAATGACTTCCACAAACCACAGAAGAAACTCATCCAGAGCCTCAGAGCGCTTTGTATGACCCAGAGTTATGCATTCAGTAAGAACAGACGGAAAAGAAGAATTGAATTCCAGGAGAAAAGAATGGAACTTTGCACTAAAATGGAGAATGACTGTGGGACATGCACAAGGAGTCAGCTCTGGATGGGAGACGGTGAGAGGAGACAGTTCTTGACTCAGCAGTGAGGAGCCTGTTGGAAGGAGAGAAGAGACAGAGGGGAGGAAAGGGGAGGGCTCCACGTCTCCAGGAGACAAGCTGGAAAGAAGTCCAAGGAGCGAGGGTGTGGTTTGAAAAACAAGGAGTACAATTTCAAACTGGATTCTGAGGCAAACAGGCAGTGAGGGCCTCGAGGTCCATGAAATACCAATTTTCTCCGTGAGAGACCAGATCGGAACTTTGGGAGCTGTTGTGATGCTCTGACGTTGCTGCACCACAACACCTCGGTGTGACTGCTGACACAGCTGTCCTGAGGTTTGCATTTATCTGTTAAGCAAAACATTGACACTCCGACGGCGCCAGGCAGCGTTGAGCTGGGAACAGATGTGGATCAACATCCTGCCGTCAGTGCTGTGCCACAGGCAGCAGCTCTCCAGCACTTTCAACGATCAGGCACGAGGACGAGCAAGTCCAACATGCAGACTCTCCATCCCTTGGAGCTGCACGTGATCCCACTTGGGCAGGTCTGCAGTGGACACTCTCTCATACAGGCCAGAAGATGTGCCAGTGCCATTTGACTTTTTTGGATCAAAACAGCAAAGTAGCCAAAAGTTTGCAGAATGAACACTCGTGCAGCTAAGCGGTGATTTGAACAGATGTTGTTGAGCAAGAACTTCCTTGGATGATTCTGTGGGAAGAAGACTAAGAACATGCACAATACATACAATATTTTTCCATCTAAATAACAGCCTCTCCAAGACAAAAATGCAGCTCTTCTCAGGGCTGTTTTCAAACACTGAAAAAAAAAAAAAAGGCATCAGGCTGCCATCCATAGGATGAGCCAGAAAACCAAATATTTGGATGAGAACAACCTCTGAAATAAATAGAGAAACATTTACCAGGAGCTTTTCCATTTGCTTTGTTAAAGGATTTCTAGGGATTACGCTCTTCTCAGCTGCTGGATGCTGTGGCTCTGCCTTGTATAAAGGAGCAGGAGAGTAGCAGTCAGCTAATCAGAGGGGCACTAACACAATGAACCATTAGAGACCCTTTACATTGCCTTTTAATAGTCTATAGACTGTAGGAGAAATACCTTAAATAAGGCCAGTAGTGCCTTCCCATTGAGAGATCCCAAACTAAATATAGAAAACAAGGTTAAAATAGTCAGTTAAAACATCCATGCACACAGCTGACTGTGCAGAGGGCAGTTCCTTTTGCAGCAGAAGCTCAGCAGGCTGCAAAGTGGACAAAAGATGGCAAAACACTTCTCCCATTTTTGTTTGATTTGTGCCACAGTGTCCAGCACTTTCACAGAGCTGACCGGGCTTGCAAAGAATGTAACCCTTGGGATCAGCAAAGCTGGGTCTTGTAAAGGACAGATATTTAAACACAGAGAGGTGTAAAGAAGGTAGAGATGAGAAAGACATCAGCAGACAGAAGTGTGGCAAAGCACTCTTACATAAAGGGAGATGCTTTTTTTACGATGGATATTATGGGATGTTGTAATTAGGATTTGGCCTGCTGGGATTGGGCATGAAGGATTATATTATTAAAACTGGAGTGAAGAAATATAACAGACCTTTAATTTTAATTATACTTTAAAAGAGACTCGATTTCCTTGCCAGTGATCTCTCTAGTTCACATCAGCAGTTTGGTGCCAGACTACTAAGAGGGATTGCACACAATACACAGTGACTTTTGTGCATTTGTAATTCTTAATGATAAAAATAAGTCTCAGGGACAAATCTGTTGCTTCTTTCTTTTGTCACAGTTCTCTTAAAAACATAAATGATATAAAAATGTATATAGTATAACTATGTACATTACTTAAGAGGTCTTACTTTATTCGTGAAATAAATGATGAAAGTCTGTGCGTTGTTTTTCTTTAAGACATAGCTATAAACTAAGGAGCAAAAATAGGAGGTCTGGATATAAATAATTAGCATCCATAAAGTGACTGTAAGGGAGGACAGTTGACAGAAGAAAACACAGAACAAGTTCACTATACCAACATGGGCTGGTGACAGATGTCCTGACGTCCCACTGATGGTCTGTCTCTGCCCTCATTTGGAAACTCATAACCCACCCTAACTAAACTGCTACTAATAAACCTGCAGGGCAGATGCTACTCAACCCCCTTTTGACCAGGTAAAGAAAAGTTGTCTCCACTTCAGCTCCAGTTTTTGCTTTGTTCTTTTGAGAGACCAGACCTTGGTACCTAACCCCAATCAGGAGTCTTCTGGGGACAGCTACAGATCCCAGATTTCCTAGGGACGGGGCTTTAGCAGCACCTCATCCCAGCCACCTGTTCAATGGGCTCTTCAGGGTTTCCTCTGTCCAGATGTAGACCTTCATGTCTCCCAAATATGGCAAAGGGGTCCCCATGGCTGCAGCCTGTGACTGTGCATGCCAGTAGAACCCAAGGTGTCTCAGCAGAGCCATGCCTGTGATTCCTTTGGAAACCTAACCCAGTTTTGGCAATTCCCATCTCCATGTATTAAAAATGAATGAGGTGAAGTTAAAATAATGAGGTTTTAAATTGTAATATATTTGAAACTGTTTTAATCGCCTTCTGGGTTTGAGTCTTCAGGGGTCCCTTGTTCAGCTTTGCTTCACAACGCAGTACATAAGAAACTAATCTACAAAAAATTAAATTAGAGATTCTCCCGTAATCCTGTGTTTCCCAGAGCTGAGCTCTCTGGGAAAATATGAACAACACAATGCTCTGGATAAAAGTGCTGGAGCTAGCAACACTGCAGCAATTTCCATCTCAAAGGATTACTGTAATTTAGGAGAAATATAATAGCTTTAACATTACCTTCACCACCCTCATCTGATGCTACATGGGCTGGCTAGGAGTGAGGGTGAAAGAAAAAGGTGTTGATGTACCTCTTGCATGTTGAATCCTTCACTTCTTGGTTATTCAATAACTTCCAATTCACAGTGTCAACTCTTGGGGGAAGGAGCCCTATTCCTATTTAGAAATCGCACGGGACAAAACAGCGGGATGGTTTTCCAAACATGCGGTCATAAAACCCGTCACCTACCTCCGGGCACGGCTGCAGGCAGCAAAGCCCACATGGCGCTAGGGCAAGTCAAGGTGGACCAAGGGCAGCTGTGCCGCCGGACCCCAGCGCTGGCCGAGCCCCTTGGGGGTCCCGGGGGCTCCCGAGGAGGATGAGGAGAGCCACGCTCAGGCACTGCCGGCCACGACGGCAGGTACCGGGCAGGCGGCTCCTGTTCCCCAGTGCCCACCAAGGGCCACCGCCGGGGGGGCAGCGCCTGGGCGTCCCCTGCCTCCCTCCGCACCCCGGCGGGAGCCCTGGGGCAGGGACCATCGCCCCGACGCCGGTGTGAGGGTGGGTCGAGGACAGCCCCGGGGTCGGTGTGAGGGTGGGTCGAGGACAGCCCCGGGGTCGGTGTGAGGGTGGGTCGGGGACAGCCCCGGGGTCGGTGTGAGGGTGGGTCGGGGACAGCCCCGGGGTCGGTGTGAGGGTGGGTCGGGGACAGCCCCGGGGTCGGTGTGAGGGTGGGTCGGGACAGCCCCGGGGTCGGTGTGAGGGTGGGTCGGGGACAGCCCCGGGGTCGGTGTGAGGGTGGGTCGGGGACAGCCCCGGGGTCGGTGTGAGGGTGGGTCGGGGACAGCCCCGGGGTCGGTGTGAGGGTGGGTCGGGGACAGCCCCGGGGTCGGTGTGAGGGTGGGTCGGGGACAGCCCCGGGGTCGGTGTGAGGGTGGGTCGGGGACAGCCCCGGGGTCGGTGTGAGGGGAGGCCAGGGCAGCCCCGGGGTCGGTGTGAGGGGAGCCCGGGGCAGCGCCGGAGGGAGCCGGGGAGGGGTCCGGGTCACGTGAGCGCGTGTGGCAGCAGCGGAAGGATACCTGCACTTTAGCAACCCCTCCCGCCCCTCTCCGTTGGCCGTAGCCGGGGCGGGGACCCCCCCCTCTCCTGGGAGCGCCGTCCCCAGCCCATCCCCTCAGCGGGAGTGCAAGGACAGCGGGGCAGAGGAAGAGCAGGGGGTTGAGGGCGGGCGAGAGGCGGCGGCGATGGGCGGGGGAAAGAAGCGCGGCGGGGAGGGACTATTTGAGGAGACCCTGGCAGGCTGGCGAGGTGCGGAGTGATTCCGGCGGCGAGTGAGCGGCCCCGCGCTGAGGCCGAGGAGGGCGGCGGGCGCGCCGAGCGCCATCCCAGCGAGGGCTCCGCGCCTGCGCCGCTCCCGCAGCCGTGAGGGGAGCACCGGCCCCCGCTCCGCTCCACCGCCCGCCCCTGCCCCGCGCCCCTGCCCCGGGCAGCTCGCCCCCAGTCATGGCCCAGATACTGCCCATTCGCTTCCAGGAGCATTTCCAGGTGAGCGCGGCGGGGCGGCGGCGGAGGCGAGGGGAAGGGGCTCCCCCTCCTCTGCCTCACCCCGTCCCTCACAGGGTGGGGGGGGCCGCGGCCTAGGCGGGCCGGGGGCGCGCTGAGGGGCGAGGAGAGGGGGCCAGGTCACGAGGGGAACCCCCTCCGTCCCTTGGGACCCCCTCCGTGCCTTCTTTCCCTCCCTGCGGAGCGCGGCCGCCGTCCCGCTGGGCGCCGCGGGAAGGCGCGCGGGGCCGAGCCCGCCCCCGGTGCGGGCTCTGAGCTGCCTCGTCTGCCTGTCCGTCCGCCCGTCCATCCCTCCATCTATCGCCGGGGCTGCCTCTCCGCGCCGTGCGGAGCGGCCGCGATTTGTGCAGAGTCACTCGCCGCCTGAGGGACCTCCCGCTCCGGGGAGGGGGAGGCGCCGCGCCGGGGCCGCGCTGCTCGCCCCGGGGACCGCGGGCGCTCCCGCCCTGGCTCGGGGGGACGCCGCAGTCTTGCAGAGGGATCGCGGTTTTTCTCTTTTACCGTCACCCTCAGGATCGCGGAGGTTCCGGGGAACCTCTTTCTGTGCAGCTCGAGCTGCGGGGAAATCGGTGAGATGAGGTGCAGGAAAGCATTTGGACTTGGAAGCTGCACAGCTTCTGTCCCTTCTTCCAAACATAACAATATTTTAAAAAAATCCTCCCCCAGAATAACATGGTTGTCTTAATAGCCTGTTAAAACTATAATGCCAGCGTTGGAAGAGATCCATGACTAATGGATGCAGCACAGACAAACCGGTTTATCTGTTTCCTTGTGACCCGGTGGTGAGGGCGGGTTGTAAATGGAGTGAGAGAACAGCGGTCTCTGAACATGCAGTTTGAGGCAGGAATTAAAGGAATTTGCTAAATGAATGAGAGAACAGGAAGTGGACTTGGCAAGTCATCCTTCTGTCGCTGTACCGCCCCTTTCTGTCAAATCAGGCATCCATTTCAAAATACAAACGGGGCATCATCCCTCAGTGAGGACTTGGTGCCTCTTCAGGCATTTCAGCCTGGGAAATGGTTATGGCCACTTCCAGCTCCCTTTGGGAAGCGGGTTTTGCTTAACTGGAAGAACTGTCCCAGTGACCCTAGAAGGAGCTCTGGCTTGAAAAACAGTAATTAGAGCTAGTGAATTCCAGAAATATCTAATCTCTGTGCCCAAGGGAGCAGACACACCTGTGTCCTCTGAGTTTTCATGGGTTAGGAGAGTTTAACGGGGTGAAGAATTCTGTTGTCACTCCACCCCCTCCCTCCCTGTGTCCACTACAGCAGTGATTGTAATAATCTCATACAGGTTCCTAAGAGCTGCAGTACAGTTTTCTAAGTAAGGAACTTGGGGTCAAAGTGTTTCTGATGTCAGACTCTCCTTAGAGAGAAGCCTATAGTTCTTACAGTTTAAAACTAGCAAACATAACCAATCCTGCTGGTTGTGTTTGGTCTATACAACAACGATGAGAGGACATCACACTTAATATGCAGGAGGTGTACTGGGCTGCTTTGCATGTCAAATGACTGTTTCTGTGATTACTGGTGGTGTGTGTCTTGCAACACTGCCAGTATCAGCATTGTGGGACCTCAGTTTTGGGTGAGGGGCTCCCCACCTGCTTCTCGAGGGATCTGGGCTGAAGTCATATTCTATTTTTTGCTGCCACCTGCTTTTGCTCTCAAATAATTTGATCTTGTTTAAAGGGCTAAATCTGTGCTTGAGGGACTTTTCCCCAGCGTGAAAGCTGCGTGGAAGAGCAGGGAAAACCTTGGGATGCCCACTGTTAACATGTAGGACCCAATTTCATCAGCATTCACTCTGTGCTGCTTCTCCCCCCCCCCCAGGCTGAGTGCAGGAGCTCTAAAGCAATACTGAAGTTGGGATCAGGAGTGGCTGGTAGTAGGAATGCAGTCAGCCTCCTCAGTGCTGCTTCTGCAGTTGTCCCTACATGGTGGGATAAATAGGGAGGGAAAATGAAAGGAATGTAAGAACTCAGAGTGTTTGATCTGGCTGGATATCTGCAGCACAGTTTTATCAGCTCTAACTTAATGTTATGTGTTGTAAACATCTAGAGTCATGAATAAATGATACGTGCTCCTTATTATTGACTGGTAGGGAACTTGTAGAAACATGAGGCCTTCCCTTCCTAATTCTGTGCTGTCACCCATATTTAGCTTAATCTCTTCCCCCCCTCCCCACTACTTCCAAGCAATTGGCTTGACTACAGATAAATTATCATATTTAGTATTAGTGTAGCAAATGTACTATGCTGCTTTATGATAAATCCAAAAAAGTTACAGTTCCTTGTAACTGTGCTGTTTTCAGTGATCCGGAGTCGAATCTTTCTGTAGCTTAAGTCAGTCTGTGCACTGTTTGTACCTCTAGCCTTTTTAATTAATTAATATGGCTTTAAGTGATTAGAAGATTGGTTAGTGATATAATTAATTCCAAATTCAGCCTGTTGCTGATGAAATGTGATTTCCCTCAAGTTCAGAGTTTTCCCAAGGTAGCTGTATGTACTTTACTAAAAGAAGAACTGAACCATGCAGTGCTCTCCAGAGAAGCTAAACATAAGTTGCAGTGCTAAATACTGAACTCTTCTCTCCCACTCTCTCTCGCTGGAAGTGGATAAATGGTAGTGTGAAGTGAAACAGAGATCTTGGTCCACGTAGAATTGGAGGAGTGCTGGGGATCAGCAGACTGTTTACATTCCTTGTGCAACTCATTTTGCCTTGTGCTGATCATCCTTCTGACTGAACAGTAGCTCCAAGGCTGTGCAGGAGGAGTGACTGCCAGTCACAGAGCACGTAGATTTGGAGTTGTTACAGCTTGTACGTTCAAGTCCCGTATGAGCCAAAGGTTGGAGAACAGTGGCGGTGAAAAAAAGATACCCAGGTCTTGTTGGGGTAGAAGAAACTCGAGTCTGTTTGTTTAGCTACATTTAATACAATTGAACAGTAGTTTCTAGAGGTGAACTCTCACTATGAGTCTTCACAAATTCATAAAATACTTGCACCTTGCTCGTTCTTCCCCCCAAGGATGTTGAAGTGAAGTCCCATAGCACCGGAGGGGAATAAGGCAAGGCCTTAGTTTTTATCTGTCTGGTGGCTGCCCAGCTGCAACAGTCCAGACTATGCCAAGCCCTGCTGCAGTGAATTACTAGCACTCACTATTTAAACTAATGTGATTTAATCAGGTTCTTAACTCCAGTGCTTCTGTTGGAGCAGTGAATTATAAATTATTTACCAGATTGAACTCTTGCGAGGGGATTGTAATTTACAATGGAAGTGCTGTAAAAGACCAAATATGCTGGGATATAGGCTGGAAGCAATGCTACTGGAATTCAGTGTACAAAGTGTTCCTGACCTAAAATTAAAACTTTTCCTTTACTTAGTCATTGGTTTTCTCTTAAAAGCTTCTCTTTGTGCCCTGAGCTTTTTACAGTTCTTACTAGTAAAAATCTCTGCTTGTCTGCAGAGAAGACTGTTGTTTGTGCAGTCTCAGGTTCCAAGGCTGGGACCTTCATCCCTTAGATGGAGAGACATACAGTTCCACTTTCTGTTCAATAACTGATCCAGGCTCTTGAGCACAGCCAACTACTGTGAAAAAGCTTGTGTGCATGACATGCTCTCCATACATAAGTGTTGTGCATTTTGGTGCAGCACTGAGAGGCTAAAGTATTCTGGTTTTAAACATAAAGGATGTAGATTTACTTCCGTCATTTTCAAGGCAAAACTGGTTTCTATTTGGATAGTCTGGCTTGTCTTATTAAGAATTACTTTCTGTTGTGAAATGGGCTCGACAGAACTGAATGGCTTTTATGAATTTGCTTTGGCTAGACATGTGGACTTAAAAAGCACTCAGGATATTTGCAAACTGTGACTCTTTAGACTTGTATTGAAAAGGTAGGGCTGACTATTATGACTTGATTTAGCTGTTTAGTGATGAAGAGACCATATTTGCTCACTGGGTTCAAAAGTGCCTCGCACATGGTAAGGAGACTCATTCACAGACATGCAGGAACAGATTTTTGTGTAGAGAGTAACAGGCACTTAAGATGAAAACCTAATTCAGCTGCAGCTAAAACCTCTGAGCTGGTGGTCTTGCATGTTTTGGGTCTTCCATATTTCCTTGGTGTCCCTCACCTGTGAAGGTGGGAACTGTATCAGGAGATGAGGTGAGCAGGGATGCCCAACAATTATATGCACATCCTTATTGGGGATGATTATAACTTTATATGGTCATGTGAGGAAGAGTTATGGGGAACCGTTAGTGCATTTTTGGTTTGTATTATGTTTAAAAGGATACGTGCTTACAGAGCTTTTAGCAGGCAGTTTTTATTGGGATATGTATAGCCTCTGTCCAAGCCCTCCTCTTTTTAATGGCCTTAAACAACAGTTGATCACCTCTAACAAGCATTTCTGCTAGAGCTGTGTGGCATAAAGCTGAAATGGGATATTTACTGAACTCCAGAGAGACATTAAATTCATAAAGTTCTTCTGACTCCTGCATTTAACTAATCGTAGATCCTGATTATTGGAGTGTCAGTATTAGACAGTATGTTAGGCTTAAGTAGTCCCATTAGACAAATGGACTTTGTTTGTAGGCTTTGTATTAGTATCTGAGTTGATCTGTACTGGCTTAGTCTGGAATTCTTGTGTAAAAAAAAAAAGCCCATTTTGACTCCATTTCTTAGCAAATGGTACAATGCTGGTAAAAAAGAACAGGGAAAGACTAAATGTCAGATTAATAATTGTATTTCATCCTACAAATGTTTGTATCTTCATTCATGTTGAGAATCAAGCAGTACATCTCAGGTTCATCTTTACCATGTCAGTAAGTTGTCAGTACCTATAAGATGCTTAAAAATAAGTTTGGTATCTAAGCCAGCCTGCAGCAGCACCAGATATCTGTGAAGCAAAGATCTTTGTTATCTGGTTTGTTCAGCCTGATGGTGAAGCTGGTTCTGTGCTGTGTGTGTAGATAATGGGGTTAGGGCAGGAAAGGGCAGGAGATGCATCAGGCTGTTACTTGTAGAACGGAATGTTACTCTTTCCTCTCCAGGGAGGCTCACTGTAACCTCCATGGGGTGCTTGGTGGGGCTTAATTGTAGTACCCAAAAGTAAAGTGTGGGTGAAATCATGGAGATGACGGTAAATGGAATCATGGAAATTGTAGTAAATGTCTCTGGAATCACTTTGTAAGGTTGAATCTTTCTTTTCAGAAGAAAGCATGCTTAGCTGGAGAGAGAAGGCCTCACCTGAGGCCTTTTAAGATACATAGCAAAGTGCTTGCTGCCTGCTGTAATAAAGTTTCATTAATTTCGTGCTTGAGGAAGGGGAGAAGGTGCTTTAGAACAACCTCGTCCAAATCATCTCGGCAGGTTTGTCCAATCCAGGATAGAAATGATGCTGGCTGATGTCCTTTTATTTGGTGGTGGAGGAATTCTGCTTGTGTTCTTAAGAATATGCCTCTTACACTGCCTCACTTACCCTCTCACGAGGTTACTTGTCACTCCCCTGATGGCAGGAACAGTCTTCAGTGTTTTCAGATTGCTACACTGTGAAGTATTGTCATCATTCCCTGAAGCTTGCAGCATTCCCATGACCGTCCTTTAGGAAGTACTGACATCTTGCCTTTAAAAGATGTGATGGACTTCCCTAATAATACAGGTGGCAGTGATTATCATGCAGAATTCAGCAGTGCATTTTCTGAAAGTTTTGCTGGATTTTATAATAGTTAAAATGGGAAATTGATGCAAAATCTTATTTAGTGAAGATACCCAAAATGTTATTCTTCAACATGGACCAAAGTTTGGAGTGAATAATCGTGAGCTTAAAGCTGAACTTCAAGTAGGAAATGCCTCAAGGTTCTCACTATGCAAAGCAGGTGGCCAGGGGCTGTCTCTTGAAGAGTAGGTCAGACTGAAGCACACTAATTGAGAAGAGACCTGGAGGAAGCTTCAGTGCTTTGGAAATACATCTGGATTTGGATTAATTAAGTTAGGAACTTGGCTGTGCTGCTGTTAAATCTCTTGACTGTTCTAGTGATGCTTAACTGGTCTCTTAGAATTGGCTGTGCTCTGTTGGCAGATGGACTTGGATCATGCTCAGCATTAAAGTGCTCAGGTGTCTACTGTGAACATGTGATTTGTCACAATATGTGGACAGTGTCTGATTTAGAGCATGAGAGCAAGAACAGTGGAATTAAGAGCCCATCATTTATTCCTCTGTTGTCCAAGGTCACAAGAAGTTGATGGAGCTACAACTTGCATGTTTATTGGGTACTAAAATGTTCTGTGTTCCACATGAAAGGTACAGGAGTTGTCTTGGTGTGGTAACTTCTTTCCTTACGGACACACAAGCCTGTAATAGCCACCTGCCCAGCGGACCTGTTCTCAAAACTCCAGGTGCAAGCACGTTCTGAGGACCTTGTGCCTAAACACTGATTCTCTTTTGGAATGAATGGCACCTGCTGAAGTTTAGTAGCGTGTATTGAAGTATTTGCCTCTGAAGGGAGGTGTAGCTGGCTGGCTCTCAATTCTTCTGAGACACACTTGCAGGAACGAGTAAAGGTCCTTTTCCACATGCGTACACTGGGCTCGTGTTGCGTTACTGAAACCTGAGTGTTGAGATTTGCAGTTACTGAGCTGAGTGGCTCTTCATTAGTCAGCTCAACAGAAAACAAACAATTCCTGAGGCGTTCTTGGGCACAGTCCTGACACACCACATTGGAGGTATCTGTTACATACCCAATTTACAGTTTAAGTGAGTAGCTTTACAGAAGCTGTAACAAACCATGATCAGCCAGTTCAAACACATGAAAACAGTGTTTGTGACACCATCACAGGAATTCTTGCCCGAGGGATTTATAGTCTATTGTAGGAAGGTCCTGGTGCTGTGTATCAAAGGAGTCTAATGACTCAGTGATGCTGGTTGTAGACTCTGTCCTGTCTCCTTGAGGGCAGTAATTTTTCACTTGCAGTGCACTGAAAAGCAGCGTAGGTTAATCCCTTGAGAGGCTTCAGTGAAGCTGATACAGTTCCCGTGCTTGAAAAGCATCGCTCTGGGGCATAAAGCAGGTGCTCAGGCTTGTCAGAGTTACTGTTATATAAAATGTGGGTTGCAGACATACCAAACTGGGCTGTGCTGCACAGGTAAACCTGATTTACTGCAGAGCAATGGAACAGTGGTGCTGCCACCTCCTCCTGTTAGCCTGAGATTGAGAGTGAATGGAAACAAAGTGTAACATACTTTGTTGTGTGATGAAAAGGATGAAAATGAGAAATAGCCAACTTCTAGGGCAGTCTATTCAGCAGCACAAAATGACTTCAAGTTACATTAGGAGTAGTAACTGCTTTGTTCCTACTGTTGTGTGGTTGAGCACAAGTTATGTTTTGAGAGTTGGGCATAAGGCCGGAGGGGGCCTGCATTGCAATCCCAGCCTTTGTGTTAAACCAAATGGCATGACCTCTTGGGCAAGGAGAGGTGGAATGGCCGATTATTTTAACACATCCTTCATAGCTTTTACTGGTAAAAATAAGATTCTAAGAAGATGAAAAGGTCCACTTGTAAAAATAGGCCATTTGAGACCTGCTATGTAGACTTCATTCCATAATGCTGCTAGGAATGGGTTGCATAAGGGTAATTGGTTCTTTCTGTATGACCCACTGACGCTGAATATTGTAGTTCTGCCACTTAAGTTTTGAATATCGAATTTACCAGCCTCGTTAAAACTGGAATAGTGATGCTACTCCTATTGTTCTGTCTATCACATTACTAGAACCAGGTTAAGCTTAAGTTAAATCTCCTTTTAGTTTGCATCAATAACACAACTTTGGAATGTGTTTAGGACCTGAATACTGACAGTTGTGTAGTTCTTTATCTGTGGAACAAAGTGAATCAGAAGATAAGTCATAGTTCAATAATATACACTCTGGTCAGAGAAATTTGTCAGTCTTGCATTTCCTTCTGGAGGAGATTTAGACATAGAGGCTTGAGTTAGACCTTCAACATGGGAAGGATAATAAAGTACTCTCTTTTGCCTCTCTAGCTCCAAAATTTGGGTATTAACCCAGCAAACATTGGATTCAGCACCCTCACAATGGAATCTGACAAGTTCATCTGCATCAGGGAGAAGGTGGGAGAGCAGGCCCAGGTTGTGATAATTGACATGAGCGATCCCACAACACCCATCAGACGCCCAATTTCTGCAGAAAGTGCCATCATGAATCCAGCCTCCAAAGTAATAGCACTGAAAGGTGAGTAACCCCTGGTCACTGCAGTATGGAAACTGCTGCTTAGCTGCATTACTGCTTATGAATGCTCTTCAGCTTTATGTAAATTTTCTAAGAAGAATGTATATGAGGATAAGAATTCTTGCCTGAACTTGCATGCTGTATTTTTGGCAGTAGATCTTTCAGTAATCTTTGGATGATTTGCCTCCAAGTGGGTGTGAGATGCTTGGACCTGGCACTGCAGCCTCCTATCCTCGCTGAGGACCAGGTCAGCATCTGGTATGCTTTCCCTTTAAACAGGTATTGTAAACTTAATGGACACTTATATAGATGTAAAGCCATTCTTATTTTCTGTACTGTCCTGGCCCTTTCTTGTGGCTCTGTAGGGTTTACTAGATAGCAACAAAAATGTCATAAGGATGGCCAGAAGTTGTGAAAGTCTGAATGTACAAGCATGTTAAGTTTGACAATCATGAGGTCTTGGAGCTAAAAGACCTCTGCTTACCAGTACCTGTGGTGTTGTTACTACCTTTAGGTAGCACTCTGAGCTCAAGTAATTTTTAATTCATCTCTGGTTCTTTTCTCAAATGACCAGCATCTGGTATTTAATCTCAATAACTATTACTGACTATGTACTTTTCTTCCTGCATCTTATCTAAACAGATGGTGAGTGAACTTTGTCCTGACATTTCGTGTTTGGTAGTTCAGAATGGTCTAATCTCATAAAAAGTACTGAACTTTGAGGTGGCCATTTGACAATTCACTTCATAGCCAGGTGGGGGAATCCGAATCCTCAACTGGTATTACAGTGACAATGTTCTCCATTGGCTCGTTTCCCACCATTTGGCTGCTTTGACTATTGACTGTACCGAGTGAAGGAGGAGTGTGCTTTCAGTGTCTGTGTTTGTGTGTGTATGTGATGGAAGTACAGTTGATAGACAAAATGAAGTTGCAATATTTTTATGAGAGACCTCTGCTAGCATGTCCTGTGTGCTATTCATTTTTGCCTAAGTGTGTTTTTTATTGTGAAAAATCATGGTGAATTTGCTTAGGGGTCCAAGAAATAACTGTTCCTCAGAACTGGCACAAAACCTGTAACTTCTTGTCTTGGATCTCCGGCTTATACTGACATCAGGTGAAAACTGAAGTGTGAATGTTTAACTTCAGCTGAATCTGTGATTTAGCTGAGGTAGTTATACATCTTACAAAGGACTGCCTTACCCAGGGTATGGGCAAAGGTAACAATGAAAATAAGTTCAGATCTGTTAAGAGTTCACTGTCCTTAATCTTGGACCCCTTTAGTCAGACTGTATTGGCAAGGAAAGTGCCTTCTCTACACTAGCAGAGCTTCATCTACCTCTTAAAAGGAAACTATATAATCTGTGTTTAAAACTAACATGCTAATGAACTAACATATTAAATGAATTATCATGAGGTTCAAATAATATAGCTTTATTCTTACCAAAGAATTCAAATAATATAGCTTTATTCTTGCTCAGAAGGAGTATTGTTCTGTCCATTCAGAGTGAATAAATCTGTCCTCTGAACAGATAAGGTTGAGTTAATGATGAGATACAAAGTTATGTTGTCAAGTGTTGCAAACTTAATGATCTCTGCTGTAAATAGTCTAATGATCAGAGGGTTGGGTAGAAAAGAGGATTAATAGAGCTACCTAATCAGTATGTTACCCATGATAATAAAAAGACATGGTTTAAGTCAGTCTGTCACTCCAGACTTTTCCCTGCTGATTGAGTGAGGTTTCAGTGGTCAAAATGGTTGCATATTGTGACTCAGTGTGCCATGATTGGGAGTTGCTCATAATCCCAGGATTATTGAGCAATAAGTGTACAAACCCACCCTCAGAAAAAGAAATGAAATGGTTTTTGATTTAAACTGAAATACAGTATGCACAATTTCATTTCTGGATTGCATGTGGCATTCTCCTGGTGTACCAAGATTTATGCATTGTCCTTGTGTTCATGACTCTCTTGCTTTGCTCTGTACTGAGAGTACTCAGCAATTGGTGTAAGTGGAGAATGCAGCACTTGGGGGTGCTTCCATTCTTTGTGGAATGGAGAAACTTCATGTTCCAGTGAACTGAAATGTAAATTCTTGTGCTAGTGTTCAGAAAACAAATCTGCTTACTTGACTACACCTGTACAGTCTAAGTAGACTCATCAGTTTGGTAGCTTCATCAGAAAAACTTATGTAAGAGTGTGGCTTTTTGTCTTGGATCTTGGCCTACTAAAGTGTTCAAGTAGACATGAGACTCAAATGCACACTTGCCCTCGCTATGACTTTGTAGCAGGTCCCGCTCTCTTTGAATCCAAATAACGGATCTTTTCTGTAGTTTAGTTACAGTTTAGGGTTGTGAAGTTCAAATTTATGTTGCCACACATAGGGAATTCTACACCTATGGCTCCTGCAGCTCCCAGCATCCAGAGCTAAACTGCTTAATGAAGCTTTTAAAGCCATTTCCAACTGTAACACAGCAGTCAAATTAAGTCTAGAAAACGGACAAACACGAGCTTTTATCTCCCTTCAGTAACTTGTTGGTTTCTTTTATGTTTTTAAAACTAGGAAGGACATCCTGCTTCCTTTTCAGGAAGACTGTCCTTAGGAGCAGTGTCTGTATGCCCATGCTGGTATTGCTGTTTAGATGGTGACCAGAGCCCTTCCAGAACTACTTCTGCATGTGAGGCTGCACAATGTGGGAGTTCAAAATCCATCCCTCAATAGCACCAGGGCACTGCTGGATAAATTGTTGCCCAGTACAGTAAATATGCTGTTTCCAGCTATTAATTCACAGGCCTGGGTTTATTGCATCTGTCCAATACAGTAACTGCATGTGCAGAGCGAGGTATTGATGAACAGGCTGCTTTTGGTCCCAGGAGGTTAGCAAGCTGTCCTGGGAATTAGCTGATCAGGTTGACAGTTCTTTCTTTATGCAGTTAAACCAGGCAGCAAATGCTGCATGTGGTAGCTCTGAGGTGTTGTGTTGTCTCTTGGCACTGCATTAAACTAATATGATCAATTCACTGTATAAATTATGCTAAAATTTATAGAGCAGTTGGAGATAAATATTAACTTGGGATTAGTATGTCTTGACAATGATTCCTCCGTGGCCAGCAGCCTTTATCTATCAATGAGCATCTCCCAGTTTGGCAGTTACAAGTGTGTTACTAACAGGAAACACTTCTGAAACGTGGATAGAAATAATGGCATTACAAGCCAATACTCTGTCAGTCTGAGTGGGTGTCTTGTGAACAGAAAACAATATTTCCGGAGCTGAGTTCTCTCATCTGTAGTGAAATAAAACATTGCTTTGACTTCCTGAAAGAAATAGATTCCCTTATTCTTTATAGGTTGGTTCAATTAACACTGGTTTTAAGCCTACACTTACTAGGGTAGAGCTTCTGGTAGTTAAAAGGAATATTAAAATCAAGCCTAAACTTGCAGTATAGTTTCCAAAATCACGAAGGAGTAATCTTAACTGGAACTAAAGCTCCCAACCTTTCTATAGTCTTTCTGAACTTTAGACTGTCCTCTTCAGTAGGCACTTGTTGTACAGAGCCTGTCCATCTAGTTCAGTGTGCAGTTCATCCAACAGAGGAATGAAATGAGAACTGTGATCTTTTGGCTATCTTGAGCTGTTCTAATCTCATGCTGTTGGACTCAGTGCAGCTCATCTACAGCAGCTACTAAATGGACACAAACTGGAGCCATTCTCTGTAATGAATGACATCTGCTAGACACCTGTAACTTGGCACACCAGTGCTGCCACCTAAACAAGAGTTAACACAAGCTCTGTAGCTTAGACTGTCTTTTAACTACAGCTTAATAGTTAATTGTCTCTGCTTGTCAGTTGTTGGAATGTCTGTGTAAGTGTCTGTAAGAAGGATTTGTTTTGTTTTCAGGATAGTAGAGGTGTTGGGGGTGGAGAGGGGATTCTGTTTAAGAGTATCAGAGGAGACTCAGATGTGACAGGACACTAACCCTGTCTGTAACACCACTGGTGTTTAACCCAGTGGGTTAAACTGGGTGCTTGTAAATAGGCAGACTAGGATGGCCATTGTGGTGATTGATCTATGATGTTCTTGGATTTTTATCGTACTAGCTGGGAAAACACTTCAGATCTTTAACATTGAGATGAAAAGTAAAATGAAAGCCCACACAATGGCAGAAGAAGTGATCTTCTGGAAGTGGATATCTGTGAATACAGTTGCCTTGGTGACAGAGACAGCAGTCTACCACTGGAGCATGGAGGGAGAATCGCAACCCCAGAAGATGTTTGACAGACATGCCAGTCTTGCAGGCTGCCAAATCATCAATTACAGAACAGATGAACACCAAAAATGGCTGCTGCTGATAGGAATTTCAGCACAGGTAAGTTCCATGGAAATGGCTTGTTATGAAGACAGTTGGGAGAGCCCTGGCCCCACTTCACTTATTGGCTGCTACAGTTTCTTAACTTTGGCTTCTGTAGATCAAAAATTCAAAATTATCTTTTGTGTGGGAATAAACTGACTTTCAATGCATTTCAAGTGTTGGAGGAGGGGATGAGAGACATTTGCTGCTTTTCAGTTTACTGTCCCTAAGGTCTTGCTACAAACATTTGAAATCTTATCTGTACAAGCTGACCTTTCTTTTTTCTAGCAAAATCGTGTGGTTGGTGCAATGCAGCTGTACTCGGTTGATAGAAAAGTCTCCCAACCTATAGAAGGCCATGCAGCAGCTTTTGCAGAATTCAAAATAGAGGGAAATGCCAAACCTTCTACCCTCTTCTGTTTTGCTGTGAGGAGTCCTGCTGGAGGAAAGGTAAAGCCTGCAGCTGTGTTGCTGTTGTGCTGTAGCAGAACTCTGTGGTAACAGAACTTCAATGCTCACACATTCAGTGAGTGCTCTCTGAACAACAAGAGAACCACGTGTGCAGCATATTTGGTCAGCATCAAAACACTTTCTTTCAATAGCATAAAAACTGCGAAAAGTCGAGTTCCTTGGGTGAGACTTAAGCCTAAGAACAAATGTAGATGCAATGAGAACTGAGCCCAGGGTGCTAAAATATCAATTTATGTCCATGTGGAGTTTTTTGTGTGTATGAAGTCATTTAAGCAGTCTTATATGTCTTGAATTCAGTACAGGAAGAGACTAGATAAGCTGTAGTGCTATAGGTAGGTTGTTTGCATCAAACTAAATGTGGAATTCAGTAGCAGTTGAATATACTACAACTGCTGAGCAGTCTATAAAGAGCTCAGGTAACATCAAAATAAATGTCTTGGCCTTTCTAGTCTTGTCATGCAAAACTGATGAATTGACAAGTTGGAGTGTGCTGATCTTGGCTGGGATAGGGTTAACTTTCTTCTCAGCCCCATACCAGCCACTTTGAAAAAAGTTAACTCCACCCCAGCTAAAACCAGCACACTGACTCAAAACATCTCCAACAGGATGTCTTGAATAGGAATAGTCTCTTTTCATAGAAAATGTGATTGTTTGGTGTTTTTTTTTTTTTTTTAAATCTTTTCCCAGTTTTTAATTTATCAAGTTCCAGAAAACTTATCACTCTGAATATGTGGAGCACAGCTCCCCAGACTGTGCTGGCCAAATGTGGCAGATGACTTCAGTAGCACATCAGAGGAGAGGAACTTCTTTCATGTGGCTGTACTTGCAGGCAATCTTGTGACATGAACTCTTTTCTTCCTAGCTACACATAATTGAAGTAGGTCAGCCAGCTACTGGAAATCAGCCATTTGTTAAGAAAGCTGTTGATGTGTTTTTCCCACCTGAGGCACAAACAGACTTTCCTGTGGCAATGCAGGTAAATACATGACCCCTCAAAAAATATAGCCTGGCAAGCAGCTGCCATCTCTGTGTAAAGAATGCTTTTTACTAACACTTTGCTGTCAATTCTTCCTAGTTCTGGGAGGGGTGTTAATAGGTTTGTGAGAGGTAAATAGGTTTGTGGACGTTAAAACAGTAACTTGTATGTGTGTATATATACATATATATATAAATATATATATATATAGTCTGTTCATGTATTTGTCTAGATGTCAACTTCAGGTTGTATTTAAAAATAATAAAACAAAGGAAAAGCTCCAACAAAATTTCTGCCAAAAACGTCCAAACCATGAAAGCAACAAAACAGACCTAAAAAAACCCCTCAACAGTGTCTTCAGGTATTGAGCTTCCTACTAACATTCAGAGTTTTAGCTAAGAATATTAGCACACCTCCTGTAGTAGCTGCATGGAAAAGGCAATTTGGGACATTAGTGGGAGGTTCTTCAGGAAAGAACATAACTGGTTGCTTTCACAGACCAAACTTCACTTATAATGTCTGTGGTTCTAGAAATTGTGTAATAAAAGCAGACTATCTCAGAGCATGCAGTTGCTGAGGAGTCTAATAGACCAGCTTCATACATGGACCAAGAGATGCCTTAAACAAAGGTAAACAAAGCAAGCTGTGTGCATGGCAGGGTTCATGTGGCTCTGTACTTCAGCTTGAGGCTTAATTGACAGAACATCCAAAGACTTGTTCCAAACTGAAGGTACTTCCTTGTCTGAAGGCCGTTTTGGCTTGAAAGCCTCCTCTGTTTCAGTGACTCAACAGGTAAACTGGAGTACTCAATAGATGAGTTTGGCTCAGGTTCTGCTGGTGCTTTGGGTAGGCTTTGTTGGAAGTGAGTGGGTTCATCTCATTAGTATTTCTGAAGAGAAACTTGTACTGACATATCTAGACTAGAATGCTAATTATGCCCAAACTTCCTCCCTCAGCCCAGCTCATTAGGATGAGGAGTATGTCCTTTGCTGCAGATGAATTTTAATTTCCCTTCAACCTCTCCATTCACTGGAGCTATGCCTGCAAATGGCCAGCAAAGCTTTTGAATCTGTAAGAAGCAGCCTGAAGCTATATTTGTTCTTACTGTCACTACAAAGGCATGTCACTGCAGTACTTTCTTGTGACTAGGCTAAAGGCAGCTGTCTTAGCTGTTAAAGCACTGGTTTTGACTAATAAAACCCCATCTTTTGGCAGATTGGAATCAAGCATGGTGTTATCTATCTGATCACCAAGTATGGATATATCCACATGTATGACTTGGAGTCTGGAGTGTGCATCTACATGAACCGTATTAGCGCTGACACCATCTTTGTCACAGCTCCTCATGAACCTACCTCAGGCATTATTGGTGTGAACAAAAAAGGACAGGTAACAAATCCATCATTCTGTTTCTGAGCCTTCTAAAGTTCAGGTGGAATGTAACAAACCTAATGAGTGACTTGATGCAACAAATGTCATGGAAGGGAGCAACTGACTATTTGATTAATAATTTTTTCATCTCTCCTCGACCAGAACTACTTGGAGGGGAGCTTTGTTTTTTTAATAATCTGCTGCTTCACTGATGGGCTGCATAGCCACGTTGCTGTATTTCACAGTAGTTGTGGAAGGGACAGTGCTCCTCAATATGCCTCTTGTCCTTTCCAGGTGCTTTCTGTGTGTGTTGAGGAAGACAACATAGTGAACTATGCTACGAATGTTCTCCAGAATCCTGACCTGGGCCTGCGCATGGCCATACGGAGTAACCTGGCTGGGGCAGAGGAATTGTTTGCCAGAAAGTTTAACACGCTGTTTGCTCAAGGAAACTATGCAGATGCTGCTAAAGTAGCTGCATCTGCACCAAAGGTAAAGCTTAGAAGTCATGGGGATTTGCCTTTAGCTTAGTCAGTACTTGTCATTCAAAACATAAAGTGCTGCAATATCAGTCTTAGTTCTCTGCAGTCTTGTAGTGGTTCTGACTAATGTATTTTCCTGAATCCCATAAAGGAGCGTCTGCTCTACTTTCCCAACCAGACTGGACTTGCTGTGGCCACTGACTTCTTGCTTGAATGTCACTGGTTTGATGGTCTCCATCCTGGAGGTCTAACAGTAGATGCTTCAGTGTATAACTTAGCACCTGTTTTCTTGACTAATATTCAGTCTTCACTAATTAAACATCGCTTTTCTCTTGTGCCTCTTCAGGGAATTCTACGTACCAGTGATACAATTAGGAAGTTCCAGAGTGTACCAGCTCAACCTGGGCAGGCCTCTCCCCTGCTCCAGTACTTTGGAATATTGCTTGACCAGGGACAGCTGAACAAGTTTGAGTCTCTGGAGCTGTGTCGCCCTGTCCTGCAGCAGGGCCGCAAACAGCTCCTGGAGAAGTGGCTGAAGGAAGACAAGGTAGGCTCGGTCATGATAACTGACCTACTTCTGTTGCCTTGTAACAGCTGAGTGTGAACAATACTTTTGTTGATCCTACATCTCTGAATTCTTCTGCTTGACAAAATACCCCTTTGACTTCAGCTGGAGTGCTCAGAGGAGCTGGGAGACTTGGTGAAGACGGCTGACCCGACCCTTGCGCTCAGCGTCTACCTTCGTGCTAATGTGCCAAACAAAGTGATCCAGTGCTTTGCTGAAACTGGTCAATTCCAGAAAATAGTGCTGTATGCTAAAAAGGTAAAGTTGTTTATCACAAACTGCAGGCTCTATCTTATGTTTAATGTGTGCATTCTCAAGCTATCTTCTGTGAGATAAGTTTGATTCTTGTCATTTAGAACTGATAAGTAGGTAAGATTGAGAAACAGTGTTTTTGTCATAGTGCAAATCATAGTGTATTATAGTGTATTACTACAGTCTGAGGAGTCTGCAAAAAATAAAATTCAAAACATCCAGAATTTTATGAACTATCAAATTAATAGACTGGCTTAAGCTTATTCTAGAGAATAAAGATAAGATTCTTCCTAAATTCATAAGACTTCTGGTTTGTGGTCTGTTAAAAAAATTGCCTAATGTCCAGTTGTAAGTTTAGGACTTTACTTGATAAATGGCACCTTAAGACTGTTGAAAGATTTGTCCCAAGCAGTTTTCTTACCTAGCAAGAGAAATGCCCTGGCACAAGTTCAGTTACTAAGTAGGTGAATACTGAATTTCTGTGTCAACAGACAAGCAGTGCTTTTGTTTGAGAATTCCTGGGAGATGGGGGATGGGCACAGCAAGCTCACAGCAGTTCATAGTCCCTATGCTAAAGAATCTGAAGGCTGAGCAGATGTGTAAAGCTTCTTAAACATGCATGACTGTTTCTGAAATCTCTAGGTTGGCTATACCCCAGACTGGATCTTTCTGCTGAGAAGTGTGATGAGAGTCAGTCCAGAGCAAGGCCTGCAGTTCTCTCAGATGCTGGTACAGGATGAGGAGCCACTGGCTAACATTAACCAGGTGATGCCTACAACAAGAGTACTGGTCTCTTTCTAGCCAGAGGTAATAGCATAGTACCATTCTGGGGACTGGTAAGGCTAGTTCAGATCTCTAGTTATCTGGTTAGAGAGTTGACTAAACTAATCCAGTCAAGTTGGGTTACCATTAAGTCTTTAGAGGCAAGTGTGTTCTCAAGTTCTTGTGGAAGCTCTCTGGTTTATTGATAACAAATCTGCCACAGGCTTGGTCTAAGCAATAGAGTGTTACTGTCCTACTGTGGGCTTTAATGGAAGATTACCTCTTCCCATGCAGAGAACTTACAGAAAGATGAACAAATAAATCTAAGCTGAGTACTGGCTGCCAGTGGCCACTTGTTAAATGGACAGAGAAACGAGGCAGCATTTTGCATTATTAAATAAATAACTGAATCTACTTCTTGGCTTTTCTTGTAGCAACTATCCTAGCAAGAGAGAAGGGTTGGGATTTGCATGCTATGTTAGAACTAAATAGGGTGGGTGGCAAAAGCTGGCATAATAGCTCAGAGTAATGCACTTCTTCCATTCTAGAGAAAAACAGTGTGAAACTTGCCTCTCTGCTGCCATGGTAGTAATCCTATGAAAACAAAGGGAATACAGCATGACAGTGCTGTGACGAGCTGCCTTTGTAGCCATGCTGTTGGGATACACAGAAAAATGTGCATGTGTGTACACAGACCCCCTTCTCTAACTTGACCAATCTCAACAGATTGTGGATGTGTTCATGGAGCACAGTCTCCTTCAGCAGTGCACGTCCTTTTTGTTGGATGCCTTGAAAAACAACCGCCCTGCAGAAGGACACCTTCAGACAAGGCTCCTGGAAATGAATTTGATCCATGCCCCGCAGGTGAGACCTCTTAACACAGTTCCTCCAGAAAGGGGAGAGACAGCAGTAGACTTGCACAAGAGTATGATGCCTAATACTGATATCTCTAATTAGTTTAGTAACGTGAAAGACTACTAAGTCACTGCTGTGACTATTCAACAACTTCTAGGCTGAGCTGCTGTGATTCTCTGACAGTCTGAATATGAAATGTAACCTCCTAGGTTGCAGATGCCATTCTTGGAAACCAAATGTTTACCCACTATGACCGTGCTCATGTTGCCCAGCTGTGTGAAAAGGCAGGCTTGCTCCAGCGAGCACTGGAACACTACACAGATCTCTATGATATCAAACGGGCAGTTGTTCATACTCACCTCTTGAATCCTGAGGTAAGTCTGTTGTACACAGTAAGGAGGTGTTCAATTCACTTGAGCTTCCAATCTGTATCATTTCTGCATCTCCTGTAAGATGGTTTGTAGGTACTGAAGTAGCACAGGTAGCTGTGGTTCAAGAACATTTGTCCAGTTACTGATTGAAGTGTAATCTATACTTTCAGTGGTGGGTACTTCAAATATTATTTCCAAACTGCACTTTTGTAGTTGTAAAGATGGTGTGTTTCTTTTTGAGTCTTTGGTCTCAGTGCATGGAAGACTTCTCTCTAGTAGCTGAGGTAGAAACTGCAATGTTGGCACATCTTAGAAGTCAGTGAAATCCTGTGTAAGTTACTGAGTAAAATTTCTGTCTCTTTGCAGTGGCTCGTGAACTTCTTTGGCTCCCTCTCAGTTGAAGACTCTGTGGAGTGTTTGCGTGCCATGCTGTCAGCCAACATTAGGCAAAACCTACAGCTGTGTGTGCAAGTTGCTTCTAAATACCACGAGCAGCTTGGTACCCAGTCTCTTGTGGAGCTTTTTGAGTCTTTCAAAAGCTATGAAGGTACAGTATTAGAGGGAAGCAGCTTACTTGGGAGCACTGCTTGACTGAAGCTAATAGGAAGGATTGTGGAGCTTTTATGGGAGAGGTACTTGTCACATGGCTGGACCTCAGGATGCATTTATCAAAGTGAGCTCATCACAGCGAGTTCTATGGGTAGCTTTGTTCTAGATAGGTTCTTAACCCTCTTGAGTAAAGATCAGAAAGGAAGATGAAACCTGAAAGAGGGGAAAAGAATCCTGATATTTCCTGCAGTTGAATGAAAGCTTCTCTCTCAGCAGGATTGAACTAAGTCACAAGCTGAAGACTGTACAGTCTGCACTTGCTTCACTTATCCTTCTAACAATGTTAAAAACATGTGATTCTTTCTAGGACTGTTCTATTTCTTGGGTTCCATTGTAAACTTTAGCCAGGATCCAGATGTTCACTTCAAGTACATCCAGGCAGCTTGCAAGACTGGTCAGATAAAGGAAGTGGAAAGAATCTGCCGTGAAAGTAACTGCTATAACCCAGAACGAGTGAAGAACTTTCTGAAGGTAAGTATTCTGCCCAGTGGATTGAAGAGTTTTACATATGTTTTGCTTAGCAGCAAAACTACAGCTTTCTAAGGGAGGGAAACACCAAGGAGGTTTAGCAGGCATGGCTGTGATTAGTCTTCTGTGGGGCTGGAATAGGAATCTGATCCTATTCCAGACATAAAATAGATCCTTCTAGGCTACCTCTGGGAAAACAAGGCCAAATTCACATTCCATTAAAACTAGCTTGTATGATATAACTTGTACCAAACTCGTGAATATGTTGTCACATAACAATAGGTGAATCCAGGCTGGCAGAAGGAAAGATTATGTTGAAGTATTCAGCAGGTGCCTTATCAGGGGTATTGGCTAGACAAGGCTTACTAAAACTGCAGTCAGCGTGTACTACAGCACTTTGCATGCTTTGTGACCGGTAAAATGGGATTTTAATGTCTCTTCATTTTGCATCATCAAGTTCTTGGCCCAGCAACTGTCTTCTGAATTGACACATGAATGATAGTGATGTTGAAGCTAGACATGTAGGCCTAATGTGGCTCTTCATGAAGGACTTAAAACTTGACTGATAGACCAGCCACATGGTGTTCATAGTGGGTAACTTGCTTTTGAAGTCAGTTGTCTGCTTGGCAATCCTAAATGGGAATGTATTGTGACTCCTAGAGCTAAGGGAACGTGGTCAGTCTTTTCTGCTTTGAAGGCACTTGAACGAGTGATGGTTGCTTGCTGGTCACTTTTTTTTTCCTCCTCCCCTCAAAATACAGGAGGCAAAGCTCACAGATCAGCTTCCTCTGATCATTGTCTGTGATCGGTTTGACTTTGTTCATGACCTGGTGCTCTATTTATATCGCAATAACCTGCAGAAGTACATAGAGATCTACGTGCAGAAGGTAAGGAGAATTCCATGATAGGCTCCTGTTCTTTCCTTCCCTAGAAGGAACTTAACCTTTTAGTGGACTACAGCATAATCTGCTGTGTCTCTTTTCTGCTCACTCTTCTATTGCATAGGCTCTTCAGTAAGCCTTTTGTCTATGACAAACACGTTTTTCCTGGAATTCATATACAAGTGCAATAGTTACTTAAAATTCACTGCTCTAAAGCATAACTGAAATTGTTAATGAGAACTTCCCCTTGTGGAAGACTGGTGGTGGGTTATTAGTAATGTTAATAACTTATTCTAATGATGGTGGCTTATTCTAGGTGAATCCTAGCCGTATACCAGCAGTGGTTGGAGGGCTTCTTGATGTAGATTGTTCTGAAGATGTCATCAAGAACTTGATCATGGTGGTTAGAGGGCAGTTCTCAACAGATGAGCTGGTGGCAGAAGTGGAGAAAAGAAATCGGTAATAAAAATGCATCTGTAGACACCAGTGTTGGGCTTTCCTGACCCTGGTATACACAAATGGAACTGGATGCAGTTTTGTTAAATGATACAACACTAATACTGGTTTACTTCTTCGTAGAAAAGCAGTTTAGAGTTGTTATCAATCTCTTGATTATTTGGGCCATACAGGAATGCCTGACAGCACTGTGTGATGAGTGATGGCTTTTGAGCATTCCTGTACAGCCAGCTATGGGATGTGTCTTTAGAGTAAATCTGGATCAAACTGTCTTGACAGCCTTCTTGTAGATGCACACCAGTTTGTTAATTAGTTTCTAGTTACCTGTAAAATGAACAAATGGCTTTAAGTGTGAACCACCAGCTATAAAACTAGTGGCACCTGCAGCCTTCCCCGATGTTAAACTGCACTCATTTAAGACTCATTAAAAATAACTGGCTGGTCTGCATTTGTTTTCAAGTTTGACCAGCAGACTTGCTTAAAGGGAAGGCCAGGTGTGGAAGGGTGACTGCTGAGCATACCTCTGTCTGACTTGTAAATCTGAAATGTTTGTTTTTTCAAAGGCTTAAGTTGCTGTTGCCATGGCTTGAATCAAGGATTCATGAAGGCTCTGAAGAACCTGCAACCCATAATGCTTTGGCCAAAATCTACATTGACAGTAATAATAACCCAGAGCGCTTCCTCCGTGAGAATCCTTACTATGACAGCCGTGTGGTCGGCAAATACTGTGAAAAGAGGGACCCTCATCTGGCCTGCGTTGCTTATGAGAGGGGGCAATGTGATCTGGAACTCATAAAGGTTAGAAAAACCGCATTTTTAAACATGTTAAAGAACTACTTGCTGCCTGAAGTGGAAGCCTCGCTGGCTGTCAGTCTAACTCTTGCAGTCTCTGTCTGTCTTGCAGTCTCACTCAGGAGTTGAGGCAGGCAGGATTCTTCTACATGGAGACAGTAATTTTTATGCTGATGAGAACTTGCACTGTATGTCCAAACTACAGTTGTGTAACTCTGCAACTTAGAAGTACCGTCCATGTCTTTCATCCACTGATTCTGCTCAAAATTAATTTTTTATTAGGCCCAGTTAATGCATATGCCTACCATTAAATCTTTGTTATTTTGATTGTTTTGAACCTCGAGCACTTGATCAGCAGCAGGGACAGACTGTAATTTAGCCTGACTCTACAGTAAGAAGAAAAGTTTCCATGAAACTAGAACAGGGCTTGTAATTCTCCTTTATTGTGACTGATCCTTAGAGTTGATCCAGTACTTAACTAGAAGTGAGGAAAATAAATACTGACAGACAAACTACAAGGACTTCTTCCAATAGCATTCCTCTCCTATCTTAAGCTTGTTATTCCTAGAACCTCCCTCAGAAATTCAAGGGCAAGTGAAATTCTCAGGGTTCTCAAACACTTCCTTGTCTCAACACAAACACCACAGCTTAATGCCAGATTGTAGTGTTTGTGGCTGCAGAGAAAAACAACATTCTTTTCTTCTACCTGCACTTCCATACTAGTATATGCTGAGAACGTCAGCTGTGAGTGTTAGAATGGTAGTATAATCTAGGCTTGCTGCTGAAAACAGATGACTTTCCAACCTGAAGCAGTTATTTAAGTAATACCTCCACTGTAGCTGTTAAAAAAGTGTTGGCTGCATTTGGCTCCTTTATTTCAGGATCTGAAGGTGGCTCCAAGTTGTTTTGCTAGGAAGCTACAAGGGTTGGCTTTAACATTCTGGTTAACCATAAAAACCTGTCCATACCAGTTTCTTCCTTGAACTGGTGTTGTGAGCAGGTGTTTCTGGTGTTTCTGGTCATGGAGAAAAGATTTTCCTACTGAAAGAATTATTCTTGAGATATTGTCTCCTAGAAGGCTCAACTCCTGCAACTAAGGGATGCTAAGTGTAAAGCAAAACTGTCCTACAACTAATTTGCTTACAGCAAGTTAATAGCTATTACACAAGCTAATTGGGATACTAACAAAACACGAGCTGTTGGTGTAGGATAGAATAGGGCATGGTTTCTGCTCTTCTAACTGGAAATTGGAGTTAGAGCTGCTAATAGGATCATGACTTGTAACTCTTCTGTGGTGCACTTCTGTAGGAGATTACACATTTATTCTGTACCCTTATCACTTTAACAGGGGAATCCAAGCCACTTGCTACTCTGAACACTTCTAGTGTAAAGCTAATGACACCAAATACATAACCCTATTTCTGGCTTTGAACACCAGCACCATTCCTCAGTTCACTACTTAACACTGCCCAAGGCAAGTGGCTCCCCTTTCTAGATTTAAAACTTAAGTTCTTCAGGCTTCTGCAGGTCTTCACTTCAAACAGAAGCAAATAATTACTATGAAGCCACTGTCACAGTATCTGTGTGTCAGGCAAAACCAAGAGAAGCTATAGAAATTCTGCTGGAGACCTTCTCCATCAGCCTTCCACATCAGAGGTTGGGTAAGAACTTGTCTGTGGCATTTAGCATTGGTCAGCAGTTAGTTCTAGTCAGTCTTCTGGACTGATCCATAGCCAGCTAAACCTGTCCTGTGGTACTGACCCTTCATCAGTGCCAATCTGTGTGACTTCTCCCCCAGGTCTGCAATGAGAACTCTCTGTTCAAGAGCGAGGCTCGTTATCTGGTGCGCAGGAAGGACCCCGAGCTCTGGGCAAACGTACTGGAAGAAAACAACCCCTTCAGGCGGCAGCTGATTGACCAGGTACAGCAGAAAGGCTAAACTTCCACTATGTGGAGACCTTGGGACATCTCAGAAATACTGAGGAGCATTAAAGTAGCACTTTTCCCCCACAAGGTCCCTCAAGGCCCCATTTCAACCATACAGAGGTTTATAAGAGTTTGAATGGCAGGTATTAATTCTGACCTTCATGGTCAGAGGATTTGGTTACCACTAAGATATTGTTCCTGTCCTGTGGAGTGACCTGCCTCTAGTGAATTAGATCCCTGTCCAGACCCAGGGTGTGACTTCACTTCTGTTTGATATACAGCTATTAGCTCTTCCTTGCTATCTGTGTCAAAATGCTCTCAAAGTTCTGACACTTTAATTTGTAGTTCACTGGAATAGGTTGGCAAATATTTCATTTGGGGAAAACACTTAACACATGCCTGCCTTTAAATCTAGGTTGTCCAGACGGCTTTATCAGAGACACAGGATCCAGAGGAGGTTTCTGTAACTGTGAAAGCTTTCATGACTGCTGATCTGCCTAATGAATTGATTGAGTTATTGGAAAAGATTGTCTTGGATAATTCTGTATTCAGTGAACACAGGTAAGAGGAGAGCTTTGTCCTCAAGTTTAGACTATTCAGTGCCTTTGTTTAGGTTGTGGAGTGACCCAGGTTATTCTGGGTTTCTTGGTTGTAGTACCTAAGCACTCTTCAATGTGTATAATCAGGAGAAAAAAGAATTTAGAGTGCTCTGTGCTTTAAGAACAGAGCTTGTTCACACTATATAGTTTGCAGTGATGTATTGAGAAAAGAGGACGTTGATACTGGTAACCAGTTTCTTTCTGAAGGCAAATGTCGGTGGTTCTCAGTCTGGGGATGAAAGGTTGTTGCTAGTGACAGCAAGTGGGTGTGTTTTTTCACATGTACAATCCATGTCACTTGAGCAGGTGTTGCCGTGCACTTATAGCCTCTGCCTTCTGTTAACCAAAGGAACCTCCAGAACCTGCTGATCCTGACGGCCATCAAGGCTGACCGCACCCGAGTGATGGAGTACATCAATCGCCTGGATAACTACGATGCCCCAGATATTGCAAACATTGCCATCAGTAATGAGCTGTATGAAGAAGCCTTTGCTATATTCAGAAAATTCGATGTTAATACTTCAGCAATTCAGGTGAGGTGTGGTTCCTGCATGACAGTATAGAATGCTTCATTAGACAGAAATGGCTGTTTAACGGACAGAACGGCTGAAGCAATTATCTTCACATTGCTTACACAGAGTGGTATATACACTCAAAGAGTTCTGTTAGAAGGGGCAGTGTTACAAAGCTTTGATTTTTGACTTGCAACTTCAATTTCAAACAGGTGCTGATTGAGCACATTGGCAACTTAGACCGTGCTTATGAATTTGCAGAGAGATGTAACGAACCAGCAGTGTGGAGCCAGCTAGCCAGAGCACAGCTCCAGAAGGACTTGGTGAAAGAAGCCATTGACTCCTATATAAAGGCAGATGATCCATCTGCCTACATGGAAGTTGTTCAGGCAGCTAATAGAAATGGTAAGGCAAAGCATCCTTAAACTTCAGATTGTTTGGATATGAGCTAGGTTATTGCATTTACATTGAGCAGCAAGGATTCTCAAGACTTATGAATTCTGATTCAGAGGAAATGGGAGCAGTACGTGGAATTGATGAGTCATTGTTTAGTGAGATTCTTGTCAACAAGCTTGTCTGTGTTGCTACCCTAAAGACAGACTTTCCTATGGAGTAATTTGGACCGTTATCTAAAATATAGCAAAGTATAGTGTATTTATGTAGCTGTATGTGGTGGACTTGCTTGCCAACTGGATTGCAGAGGAGTATCAAGAAGTTCAACCTTATGTGAAGGTGACTTGGTGTTTAGCAGGGAATTCTGTAACTCAGGTACAAATGGCTTACTATGATGGTAGAGGAGATCCTTGAGCCTGCTAGTAAAAACTGTTCCTAAGGTGGGCAGGGTGAGCAATACAGAATGACTAAACACAGGATCTTAATTATCTCTTCTCTCTTCCAGATAACTGGGAGGACCTAGTGAAGTTCTTACAGATGGCCAGGAAGAAGGCTAGAGAGTCTTACGTAGAGACAGAACTTATTTTTGCTTTGGCAAAAACTAATCGTCTGTCAGAACTGGAGGAGTTTATTAGTGGCCCTAATAATGCCCATATACAGCAGGTATGTCTTGACCACAGTTCCCGTGTATGACTTGCTGCTTAGCTGACCCCTGAGAGCTGCTGTTACCCTTGTTTGCCTTGGGCTCCTAATCCAGGTCGGTGATCGCTGTTATGAAGAGGGGATGTATGAGGCAGCAAAATTGCTCTATAACAACGTATCGAACTTTGCTCGCCTGGCGTCCACCTTGGTGCACCTCGGGGAGTATCAGGCGGCCGTGGACAGTGGCCGCAAAGCCAACAGCACAAGGACTTGGAAGGAGGTAACTTTAAACTCGTGGGTTTTACTTGTCTCCAGAACGTGCTCTGTTGTTTGTTCTAAGTGTGTTGCTTTAGCTCTGGTAGCAGCTTGTGAACTGTTCTGGCTACAGAGTATGTCTGTAGCTTTATGACATGTTCCCTTGCCCAAGATATTAAAGCTTAATTTCAAGATTTAAAGCTTAATGTAGAATGAGCGACAGATTTTAATTCTAGTACAAGAATTAGGGAAATACCTATGGGGAAGTGCTAGTAAACCTCACATTTGGTAAAGCATTGCAAAATAACATTCCCTTTAACAAAAGGAGATTAAGTATTGCAGTATTGTCCTGTTAACTGACTGTTTGCTGACTGTCATTACAGGTGTGCTTCGCTTGTGTGGATGGAAAAGAATTCCGCTTGGCACAGATCTGTGGCTTACACATAGTCATCCATGCTGATGAACTGGAAGAGCTGATCAGTTACTATCAGGTCAGTCACTGTTCGTGTCCTAGAAGACTTACAACAGCATACTATAAAACCCTGGTAACCCCGGGGGGCTGATGTTTAAATTAATTTTTCCTCTATCTCCATTTCCTCATGGCTACCTGCATTTTTTCTGTAGTAAATAGAGCAGTGATAGTTTTCACTGTCCCTTCTTTTATAATTCTGTTGCCTCATTGGAATCATGTCTTACAAATCTAAGCACTTTCATTTGGAGAGAAAATCAAAGCATATTGAATTTAAGTAAACATGCATTTCAGCAAGCTTTAAATGCCAGTTGGTTGTGAATTTGCAATTAATCCTTATTTTCCTAAAATCCAGGATCGTGGCTACTTTGAAGAACTGATTGCCCTTTTGGAAGCTGCTTTGGGCCTCGAGCGTGCTCACATGGGAATGTTTACTGAACTTGCCATCTTATACTCCAAATTCAAGCCTCAGAAAATGAGGGAACATCTGGAGCTCTTCTGGTCTAGAGTTAATATTCCAAAGGTATGCAGTAAAGTAGCTCTGCTGCAAGTGAAGGTGGGAAGCTGTCAGTGAATCAAACTGATGGATTTGTTTTTGTTTGTTTGTTTGTTTATTTTATTAGGTGCTCAGAGCTGCAGAACAGGCTCATCTCTGGGCAGAACTTGTATTCCTCTATGACAAGTATGAGGAGTATGACAATGCAATAATTACTATGATGAATCATCCCACTGATGCCTGGAAAGAAGGGCAGTTTAAAGACATAATTGCCAAGGTAAGTAACTAGTTAACTGAAACGAAGTGCTTGAAAGCTTCTTTCAGGACAGAGGCAAAAATGCACAACAAAATTGCTGTTTAGAAAATGAGTTTGCTTAAGCTACTACTCAGTTTTCCTGCTGTACTTAAAGCAACTTCCAGTTAGTTTAGCGCAAAGAACCCATCTAATCTTGCACTGTTTCTTTTCTACTGCACAGCACACGCTGTTGAGTGGCAGCAGCTAGCACAGAATGTTTTCAGAGGCTGCTCAGGATCATAGGTCACAAGCAAGAGGCCTGACCTCCTTAATACCTTTGAGCTGACTGCTGTCTTACTCTGATGCTGTAACTGTTCTTGGAAGATTTCTCAAATGTTTCCAGCTGTTTCAATGTGAGAAATGGGCTGGGCAGTCCAATGAATACAGCAGAGCATGGTGAACTGAGGAATAGTTTAGACAAGATTTAAGACTGAGTATACTCATACTGATCTTATGGGTTTCAAGGTAATAACTTAAAGACTGTTCAAGGCTACAGCCTTTACTGGCTTTGGGAGCTGACAAATGGTCATATTAACTGTAGTGGGCTACCTGTGCCAGGATCTCTTAACTATGGATGGGTTAGAATTGGTTTGTACTGTTCCTGGTAGCCTGTGACTTCACTGTCTGGAAGCAGATGGCACAAGAAGTAGTTGTAAGATTGAACAAGAATTCTGCATTAGTGTAAAACTTCTGGCCTCTAGGAGGAAACAAGCTTTTGTTTAGGAGTCAGACTTTGTGCTGAGTTAAGTAGTCTGAGCGAAGCACCTTAGGCTTACTTGTGTTTGCAGTACTAACTAGTGTCTAACCATGCAGGTGGCCAATGTGGAGCTGTACTACAAAGCCTTGCAGTTCTACTTGGACTACAAACCTCTGCTGATCAACGATCTCCTGCTTGTGTTATCTCCACGACTGGATCACACCAGGACAGTCAATTTTTTCTCAAAGGTGAGTTTAGGAGATGGGAGATGAACAAGAAATCCTCTTACTCAAGTGTAGGATACTCCAGGCTCTGGCTGGAAAACAGGGTTGACATCTGTTGGGTAGCTTTGCCTCCAGTATAAAGGACTGAGAAGCAGCCTGGTCCTGGCTTGATATTGGGAAGCACTGGAAGAGTGAGCATAACTGGCCTAGGAGGCTGTTTTATTTTACTTCTGGCAATACAAGATGCTTTGTTTGAAGGGTCCTAACATCTTGTAATAACAAGTGGGAACCTGTTTCAGGAGTATGCAGTGTCAGGATTGATATACTTAATCTTGTATTGGAAACCTCTTCCTTCCAGGTTAATCAGCTACTTTTAGTAAAGCCTTATCTGCGTTCAGTCCAGAACCACAACAACAAAGGAGTTAACGAAGCTCTTAACAACCTTTTAACAGAGGAGGAAGATTTCCAGGTAAGCCCCAAAACACAGATTGCTAAGCCTGAGGGATGCTCCTCTTTCTCCAATGAAAAAAGCTGCTGACACAGTAATTCCCTTGAGTAGAAGATAACACTCCTGCAATGCAACAGAGAGGGGAGGTGCAGTCAGGCCCTTTGTGGGCAGGAGTGTTGAGACATCAATGATTTACAAAAAAGCAGATGCCACAGATGTTTTTCTAAGGACAGACCTCACAAAGGTCAGTATATCAGGTGTGCGTACTCTACTGGGCAGCACTTCTGTAAATAAATTCTTTTCTGGCCCCATTGGCTGCTGTTTGAAGACATGCTTTGTCTTTTAAAGGTAACTAGCTCTTTTGTGTCTGAAGTCAGTATGACCAGGTTAGCATCTTGCTTTGTTAAAAAATATCTTCTGGAGAGGTGCATGAAATGTGGGTAAAGAGGATGTAGCCATAGTATCAACATCCAGCTGGCAGAACCCAAACACCTGTGTACCATGACCAGATGTTTCTCTGCTGTAGTTCTTGCCTACTGCCATCTGGCAGCACATGTGACAGCTCTGTCTAACAGGGTTTGAGAGCTTCCATCGATGCCTACGACAACTTTGATAACATCACGTTGGCTCAGCGTCTGGAGAAGCACGAACTCATTGAATTCAGGCGCATCGCAGCGTATCTGTACAAGGGCAACAACCGCTGGAAACAGAGCGTGGAGCTCTGCAAGAAAGACCGGCTGTATAAGGTGAGTTCAGGAGACTGAGGAGCCTGAGCTATAAAGCACAGATCTCCTGGATACTGAATATGTTTGCTGAGTTTCAGATCTGGAGTTCTAATTAGTCTTAGCCCTTCACTTGAAGTTTAAGGAAAGATTCCTGGAGCAGAAGTGTTTGCAGTTTCAAATGCATGTCTGAAATCTAGTTTCATAACGTTGTCCTGTACTTGGGAATCTATCTTTATCAGTCAGTGGCATCTCTACAGTTACCTGTATCAGTATGGAACATTCTCCATAGAACTCAAGACTTATGCCCATGTAAGGGTACAGATGGGACATGACATAATCTTCAAGCCTGTAGTGAGCTGACATGGGCCAGTTTGTGCCTACTCCATGTAAATATCTCCTGTCTTGCCACATGGCAAGCAGTTGATGCAATAATCTCTCTTGCTCTGGGTAATCCCTAATATCTAATGGTGAGGTAGGTGGGATACCAGAAAGATTGTTTATATTCTTTGCTAGAAAACTAGGCAAAATGTCATCAGGTCACTTCAAGTACTTAAGGAAAGCCTCTTGGATAATGTTAATAAAGTATGTGGCATGCCTCAAAACTGGTGTGGTCTTGCCTGCTACAGAACATGCCTGGTGTTAAAGGCTAACTTCATGATATGCCAAATACCTGGCTTACCTAGCTAGCAATAACATGTATACAAGGTGTAGAGCAAGATGTTGGCAAGGGTCAAGCTTAACTGTTGTTCTTTTCTGTAGGATGCTATGCAGTATGCTGCAGAGTCCAAAGATGCAGAGCTGGCTGAGAAGCTGCTCCAGTGGTTCTTGGAAGAAGGCAAGCAGGAGTGCTTTGCAGCCTGTCTTTTCACATGCTATGACTTGCTGCACCCAGATGTAGTCCTTGAGTTGGCATGGAGACATAACATCATGGACTTTGCAATGCCTTATTTCATCCAAGTGATGAGAGAGTACCTTACCAAAGTGAGTACTGCGTGGGCTAAAAAGCTAAGGCTTCAGTCTGCTGTGTTATTAGCATTATGCAAACCAGAGCTCTTTGTGTATATTTGGAATATTACTGTTCCTCATAGACTGAGTCTTCTTGGAGTTCTGTGGGGTTCATCACTTCAGGCTAGCTAGCAAAGTTTATAAATAGATGCCTTGGGACTTGAAGAGGTCTAGTTAAACATAAGAGACTGTGCTTGTGAGAGCAGCTCCACAGTTGATGAAACTGAAAGCTTGGTGAGGACAACGCATATATGGCTCTTAGCTTTTTGTAACTGTGAAAGTAAAGTGCTCTGTTTTCTTGATACAGAGAATAGAGCTTCTGAGTAACTGATAGTGCACATTATTCCTTCATTGGCCATAGGAATAGACTGCTAAAGATGTTTTGGAGGTTTTTTTTTTAATGGAAAACAGAACTTTACATGTGTAGTCTGGCTGTACAATACTTACACCAATAGCTGGTCCTCAGCTGAGAGAAGAGAGATTCTGATCACGTGTGGTCCTGAAATGCTTGTCTCAAACAGCTCAATGATACTAATCTAAGGCCCTGCCTTAGAAGGCTCTAGGGTTGCTTAGGAGATCATAGTAAAGAACTTCATTAAAATGAGCTATTTAAAAGTGACTGCTTCAGGTTGCTTCTAATAAGTCATGTTAAGTATTCCCCTCTGAATTTTCTTGCAGGTTGATGGGCTGTTCTATAAGGTGACACTCTGATTTCAAACTCTTTGTGTTCATTTGTGTCCCTCAATATCCTAGGTTTCTTTTACAGGAATCTAGCTGTAGCTTCTGCCAGAAGAGCAGTGTAATTTAGCTCTAACTCATTTCCTGTTCACTTTCTAATGCTAAAAGGATAACTATTCACAAGCAGCTTGCAAATCCAACCAGACTCTGCTCCTCTTCATGGGAAACAGAAACAGTTGAGGAGGACTTTAGTGTTTGGGTTCCTGTTCACTGTATTACAGATATCTTGTGGCAGGGAGGATGCTGTTCATAAGCAACCAAAAGCAGTTGCCGTGGGCAGGATGTGTTCTAAGGACAAATTGCTTGTTACACTGTAAATTACTGCAGTGTGCAATAATTCAGGCATGGCAACTTTGAGTAGTGCCATGAAGCTTCTGTAAAGTTTTTGGCTGTTGCTATGATGAAATTACTCACACAGATCTTAAATGCCTCCTACTCCTGGTATTCCCCTCAGGAGAAACTTGCCACACAAGTTTACCTGAACCCTTCCATGTGAGGTTTAGGTCTAAAATGATGTATTTTAAACTGCTGGTTGGATTTACAAGTAATCACATGTACTAAATACGGGATAACTTGCCAGAAGAAAAATCTGCATGGTGAAAATGGTTTACAGTGAAACTAATTTAGTCTGTGGAATTAACTGCAAAACATGGAAGTGGAGAATGGGCTTTATAAGTGTGGTATGTCTAAAATTGTCACGTAACTAACTTCAAAAGCACAAACAAATAGACTAGTTTCAGTGGGATGTGTATATCTTCCAGAACTTATCTGTCTTTTCTGCATAAAAAGGTGATGAAGCACAGAATAGCCCGTGTCCCAGAAGGTGCCAGGCACACAGGGTATGATGACACTCACCTGGAAAGCTTTTGAGCCGCTTTCAGGCAGCAGAGCACATGTGTTTCAGCTTTCCCGGAGCTGCTCTTGCCGCATGTTCGGGATGGCTGCTCGGCATTCCCGCTGTTTGTCCAGCTGAGGGCAGGACTGTGCTGCTGGCCAGGCACTGTAGGGCAGTGCCGGGGAAAGGCGAACCCGAAAGAGCAGGAGTCCCAGGAGAAACAGAACAGGACAGGTAGTTCCAAACGGGTAGCTGTCAGTTACTTTGATCCATAAGAATTTGGATAGCATTTGTAACACCAGTTTTGGCGTTGTGCTGAAGAGCTGTTAGGCTGACAGCTATAAACAACCCAGTAAGAGACCTACTGCCACTCAAGTTACTAATTTGAATTGCAAACTTGAAAAAGTTCGGGAAACTGTTAAACACCAGATCTAGATAACATATCTAAAGTGTAATAGAGACCCCTCTCACAGCAGTTCTCAGACCAGATACGATTCTTGCAGTGGGAAAGGAGGATGAGAAGCAGCTGAAATATAACACTGGGCTAAATGTAGGTTTGTCCTGGTTGTTAGTACTGCAGGTACCTAGATGTGAACCTGTGTGATTTTTTTTTTTTTTTTTTTAATGCCTTGCGGTCTTCACTCTCAGCGGTTCTGAGTTAACACTGACTAGAATAGGGCCCCAAAAAGTGCTTTGTTTGGAGGTAATGAGTTCTCATCTGCATTTGAGAGCTGTTGTTTGTTGCAATATACCTAAAATAGTTGGGAAGTCAGGTTTACAGCATAGCTTACTGGGAACAGGCAGAGAGAGACTGGAGACTTTAGTAGTCTCCAGCTTGGACTAAAAAGGAGCACTTGATAGCTGAGGTACCAGGCATGAAAAGCTTCACACAATGGTGCAATTCCTAGACAAGGCCTTCATAAATCTCCTGTTCACTTCAATGTAGGTGGATAAACTTGATGCTTCTGAAAGCCTAAGAAAAGAAGAGGAACAAGTAACTGAACCTACTCCAATAGTATTTGGTAGGTGAAAGACTTAGTTTTAATTATTACCTGTTGTCACTCTGATATCTTTTTGTGGAGGCAATTTACATGACTGTGTTCAGTCAAAGTAAAGTGGTTTCAGCTGGAGAGTAATTGAAATGGTTGTCTCTGCTAGATGAACTGCATAAGTTGTCGAAGTGACATCTCACTCTTACAGTAATTCTGCTCTTCAGCTAAAGTATTGCTCCTCTTACATGGCTCAGAACTCTACCTTAGGAATACTCTTTCAGTATGGTAGCAGGACAGGGGGACACCAGGGTGTTGCCAAACCCAGGAGTAACTTACAGAGCATGCAAATTCCTCCTCTTATTCCTGTCTGAGGAATGTGTCTGCTTTCTGCTCTTCCAAGTAGAAAGGCAGACTGGCTTTCTAGCTCACCCATTTTAAGACATGTGCAGCCAAAACACCATGGCTGTCCTCAAGTGTGCTGCTATTCTAGAAGCCCTTCTGAAGAGGCATTCTGCTAACAAGCACCCAGAAGTGGCTGGTAAGGGAAGGATGTGACTGGTTCACTGTCTGATATAAATGTTAACCTGAATTTAACATATGCATGAGGCATGTGTGGTCCTAGTGATGAAAACAAATCTGTCAAGGTATATTCAGGCCTTTTGCAGCACTCTCTAGACTGTGAGACCTAACAGACCTAACTATTTGCTTGAATTGCTTTACTCTCCAGATCTGACCATGCATGGGTTAAATAATATCACATTGTTTGGTTTTCATTATGGTCTCTTCAAAACAAGCCACATTGATCATGCCCTCAAGATCAGTTGAAATATCTTCCCTCTGAGTCCCGCCTTGCTTTTGTAGCTTCCTGGTGGCAAGAGCAGATGGCCTGGGTGCCCACTCTGTGGTGCATGTTGGGTGTGACTTGAGAGTGTCTGCTTGCACAGGGGCTGATTTTCAGCTAAAGCCTCATAATCCTGTCCCATAGTACACCTAAGCAGTAGGGAAGCTTGGGATCTTGAACTAACTTTCTCTTTTTCTCATGCTTTTCTAGGCCAGCAGTTGATGTTAACAGCAGGCCCCAGTGCAGTACCTCCCCAGGCAAACTTCCCATATGGATACACAGCGCCAGGATTCACCCAGCCGCCTGTTTATGGTTTCAATATGTAACTAGCTCTCTGACAGACCTTCACTGTCTCTGTTCTCTTCCTTCCCGTCCCTCTTTAACTTCTCCAAGAAGTACAATGGTCCTAAAGGCACAGATGACCTTCTGTTGGCTGAACACACTTGCTGCCCAGCTCAGTGAGGAGACTTCAGCAGGATGCCTGTTACTGTTATTTATTGATTATTGTCCGGTTACATTTCAACCTCTGAAAGGCAGCTTTTGTTAATGACATTGTGAGACTCTTGTCTGAAGTTAAGGCACTATTTCACTAACTCATATAGCAATAACTGCTTGAGGCCAGGGGGAAGAGAGCATATTTTTCTTTCTTTTGCAAAGCCCATTGAAGGCAGCTGGGAAATTGCCTGGCACCAAGTTGTTAAAGCTCTAGTTGAAGCTACTGAAGTAGCAGGGTTGTTAACAATTCAGTGAAGCATCTCGTTAATAATGGATTGTTGAAAGGTTGTGTACATCTGAACTACCCCATTTTATTTGCATTCTTACGTGCAAAAGAAAATGGGCTTTTCTAATATTTGCGCTCTGAATGCTTAGAGGAATATTGGGAAAGTTTCTTTTTCTGGACAATAATGCTGTTGGAGTTGAATGCTGTTGGGGTTCAATGCTGTTGGAGTCTGTTCTATATTTTCTGGAGTAGATCTGAGACTTGAAGAAAATAAATCTTCTCATGCCAGAGAGCAAACACTTCCCAGATCCTTTTTGTTTAACAAGAAGAGAGCATGTTACTTATTGACGTTAAATGGTACTAAAAGACACCTCAGCTACGTGTGGCAAGAGAACATAGGAGTGTGCATGGACTGCCAAAGTACTAGAGATGCAAGAGCACAGCGTCAGGGTTGGGGAGGGGGGGACACTGCTAAATATTGAGGCAGTAAGGAGGGCCTTAATCCTGACTTTTTATTTGCACCTTTAACTGGTTCTGGCATTGGCTTCCTGCCACACCATGTTCTGACCCTGTCTGGTGGGCAGAGTCAGCACCCCCTGGACGAACAGGGGGCAGTGACTCAGTTCTGCTGTGCTGCAGTAGGATCCACAGCGTGTCCATCACCCACCTCTTCCTTTGAGAATGCCAACAGGGATGTATGATTACTTTGTGCCACTTCAAATACATGTATCATTAACGTTTTATGTACTTAGATAACAATGTATAATTTATGGTTATGAATCTTGTGCTAATCTTGAATATTATAAAAGTCCAACTATAAATGTAAAACTGCAGTATCCACTGTGTGGTTCTAGTCTCAATATCTTGGGCGTGGGGACTGGTTGGTAGTACTACACTACCACTCATAGCATCAGGTTTCTTGATCTGACAGCTGAGGATGCCAGGCAGGAGAAGGCAGACCTGTGCCAAAGCATGTAATGGGGAAGGCCTAGCAAGGAACTTAAAGGGAGTTGTGGTCTCTTCACCAGACACGTCAGCACACTGTCACGTGGGGAGGGCCTGCTGCAGGAGGCTGTCACATCCTTCCATGATTTCATTCACGGGACTGGAAAAGCTCCAGGCCTGTGCTGAGGGAGGTGCTGCAATAAGTGTGTTCTCTGTGATACATGAACACAGCAGCAGTAGTGCTCATACTGAATCCTACTTGAACAGGGCAAAACATCTTTAAGTGCAAACCAGTAGAGATTGTGAGGGTTGTGGAATCCGTAACAGCAGACTGTGCTTTGGCACAGTTCTAGTGTGTTGTCTCTTTTGGTCACCACACTGTGATGGCAATGGCACAGGGATGTGGTTCCACCCTCCTGCTGATGCCAGAGTGCTCCAGGCATTGCTGTAACATACTGACCTCAACTTTGTACTGATTAGGATTCACAGGTCAGCTTGAAATGCCAGGCAGCTAATGAGTTCAGGGAAATTCTACTCTGTCCAGACTTACTCATGGCAGGAATTACCAGGTAGCTTGCTGTTTTCAAGGAAAGTGGTACTTTTGTCTTGTAACCAGTTCCTTGTGGGTGGAAAGGAACTGATGACCAGCTTAGTATGATTGTAGGACTTTCTTTCCTCTCAACTTAAAAATGTGCTGTGGCTTTATAGCAACAAATACAAGCTGATGATGGAACACGGTGAAGTGCTGCTCAAATACTGGAACAGCTCCTGACCTGTGGAGAATTGAGCTAGCCTGGGGATCCTTAATAGCTTCAGTCTGGAAATCTAATTACAGGAGTGACTGAGTTCTCAAGGAAAGCAAAGCTGCCAGCTCTGATGAACAGTCTTGCTTTAGTTGCTCTCCTGGTATCTAAGATCTTGCTAAGTATAATGACTGTCTTAAATCTTGTGATCTTGCATCCTAAAATGCATTCAAAACCATATCCTCCCTGCCACTACAATGCAGACATTCCTAAAATGTGGAACAAACTCTTGCATAACGAATTACTTCACTGTTTCTTTAACAGTGAAGTTGTTCTCAGCAGGAAATAACCCCTCTTTTAGGGGGTTAAGTGGAGGATTTAATTCAGTTATGAATTTGTAGCGTCCAAGTTTTTGAAAACTTGGATAAGATTGTTCTGCAGAAAGTCTGCTTTAAAACTAAGCTTTTTGCTAATTCCCACCATTTCAGTGAGATGGGGCAGTGCTGTACTGTGGAATGATCCCTTCATGCAGAATGTGCTGCAGGGTGCAGCAGCTGGAGAGCAACTTTTCCAAGTTTATGTCAGAGAGTAACTTGCTTGAAAGTACATGCAGGCTTTTACTGCCTCATGCTTTCCCTCTGGGAAACCCAGGATGGATCTCATGTATAATGGCTCTTGCTGTTTGTCAGACCTTAGGGGAATCTTCCCCAACCTGGCAAACTTTGGGCAACTACACATCTGGCACCAGAGAAGACAAGCAATTCAAACCAGAAATTTGGGAGGCATGCATCTCTGGGCTAAGTCCTGTTTCTTACTGGCTACATAATTGTGTGATATTTTACAAGACTTCTATTTCCCTCCCCCCTCCTTTTAGGGCTCTATAATTAAACTGCAGTGTAGCAGAAGGAAGTGCTCTGAAGTCATGTTGCTCCTTAAAAAAATAAAAATTCTAGGCAGATGAAGTCTGTTCAAGTTTGTGCAAATTATGGACATGATACAGCAAAGACAGTAGTAACTGTAAGGTCCAAACCTTAATTCTGATTCAACAGATTCTTTTTTTTAGCAGCTGCAGTGCTAAGCACTGCCAGTTTACAGCAAGACACGGGTCCTTCATAAGGCTGCATGAAACAAGGAATGACTTTTTTTTTTTTTCCCCCCTAGCAAATCCAGCAACAGTTACTCATAAGGATAAGAGATTCCCTCTGTTTTTTGAACTCTAAAACTGACAAACAAGCCCTTCGTTGTCTGATGCCTTCTCAGATGAGCGTGAGTAACTTTAGAACTTGGGCAGAGCTGACAGTCAACTGCTGTGTAAGTTAACGTTTATGCTTGGATGTGTGACATCCTAATTGCAGGCTAGAACTTGGCCTCTGAGAAACTCCTGGTGTGGCTGAACCAGCATGACAGTGCATTCAGTCTGTACTGAAAAAAACCTGAGGCCAGAACTGTAAATCTTGGAATGAGTAGCAGTGCATGTACCAGGTTCTCATAGCAAGTGTGCGTATTGTCTTGTGACAGTGTATTTTTATGTGCAAAACTTCTTTCAGTCTTCCTGGGTCCTTCTTGTTCTACTGTAAATGGTTTGGCTCTGCACTGACTGTGTTTCCTTTTTTGCTTTACAGAGTACCCCAAGACTGCTTCAATCTCATTTGTTTCCACATAAGGACATAAGGCTGGAAAATGCTTAACACCACCAGAGTGCTTTGTGACGCTGGTGTGTAATTAGGTTGTGGTTTGCCAGTGAATGAGCACTCGCTATAGCAACCTGCAGGTGCATCAGTCCAGCTTCATGGATCTGGAGTCTTTATTCTGCTCCATCTCTTGCTCCAGCAGGCTTCCAGCCTCCAGAGGGTTTGTCACTGCTCTGGCTTTCTCATTTTTCAGCACTATGCATTTTCTGTGGGCACCTTTCCAAAGGTAATGACAGATCCTGACTCATGTTTTTACTAACAAAACGCTGCAAAATTGTTTGCATAGGTCTGTGTTTCAGTCCACATCTTTCAGTCTGGAGCCTTTGCAATTATTCAGGAAGGAAGCAAAATCCATCTGTTTTCTTCCTAGCTAAAACAGACTATAAAACTGCCAACTTTTAAGCTTAAGATGAATTTGAAATATAGTCATTGAAATCCTATCTTGTTTTTACATGTCAGAAGTTCAAAATCCTGAGTCATGTTCTGAGTTTGTCATGCATTTTCTTGCATGGTTCAATGACTCAAGGAGACTTTTTTTTTTTTTGTCTGCTGTGGTTTTAATCAAGACTTGAAAATTTGTCTAAAAATCTCTATTTCTCCTTTTCCCCCCAGTGGTTATGAAAGGAAGGAATTACAAAGTCTTCTGGTATGTTGTTTTCCACAGCAGTGAAGTCTCCAATATTATGCAAAGCACAAATTCCCCAAGTACTGCTTTATCCACCTGGGAAACTAGGAGTGGGTTTGGGTGGGAGGAGATGGTTAATAAATCTCTGAATTGCTCTCCTTTCAGAAGGTACTTTTTTTTTTTTTCCCAGTTAGGAGGTAGGGACATGGCCTCATCTAGGATAAACTGCTGACAGGGTTTGTCAAGTGGAGTAGCTTTGTTGAGTAATATATCCTGCTGTGAGGGATTCACAACCGTGGTGTGGTAGCAGAGTGATAACCTGTAAATGCTGTACATGTGTTTCACTCTTCTGAGATGAGTCAGGCCCACGCAAATGTGAACGTAACAGGGACTTCTGTGAGGCTCCTGAGAGGCTCAGCCCTGGTAATCTCAGTGAATAATCTTGAATAGCAACAGGAGCTCTTCTTGTATGTGTGCTCAAGTGGGAATCGTGGTAGTTGTTAGGAACAGCATCATCTTTCTTACAGTCACAGCAGCTCCTGCTGCACACGCTTGAAAGCTGGGGAAATGTTGACTCAAGTCTGCAGTATGATCACTTCTCCTTGGAGCCAGTTATGTGCAGGAGCTGTTTGCATAAAGGAGTTGTTTGGTCTTGACAGAGAACCTGAGAGGAAATGAGTTTTCTTATTTTACCATAAGCCCCCAAGTGATGGGGATTAATAATGCATGGCAAGGTTTGTAGTAGTTGATGAGTTTTAACAATTGCAATAATACAGCTGTTTATGTGATGAAATGAAGAGATTCTCTGGTCTGAGGACACGAAACAGGAAGTTATCTACCCCACACTGACCACTCATGGCCTCTGAAACCATGGTGTGCTGCCTGGTACTAATTAAATAAAAGTAATAATAGTAATTTCAGGGAGGGGCAAAGGAGGAATAAGTTGGAACAGATCAAGCGTGGTCACTGTTTATGGGCTTCCTAGGATCCAGAATGCTCTGTCTGCAACTGGGGTTTGTGTTTTAAAAAAAGAAAAAAAGTGGTGAAAGTTGCTTTCATTTTCAGTAGTTCTAATTCTGATGATTAGGGCCTGGAGAGATGCCATGAGGCACATTGGTTGCAGAGCACCTGTATTTCACAATTTCTTGTGTCTTTGTGTGCCAGCAGAAACAAGCATCAGCCACCAGCAAGTGACATAGGTTCAGCTTATCAGAGGGTTGTTTCCATGAAAATTCCTGAAGTGAGAGCAGTAAGATACCAGATTTGATGTCCTCTGTAACAGTAGTTGCTCTTTTCTGCTTTGACCACCCATTTCTCAGGAGATGCTCTTGACTGTGCAAGCCTGGTCAAGTATTTACTTTCACATAAGTCATGGGATTTAAAACACCCCTGGTATTTCAGGGGTTGCTTATCGTCCTTTCAATGCTTCTCCTTTAGGCTTTCTGCTGACAAGTGGTGTTAGCAGCTTCTTAGAGGTCAAGTCAAGATGACTTGCAATCTGCATGTGCTTAAATATGAATAATCCTTTCCCTGTGCAGCAAAGTAAGCACTGCTGTGAATCCTATTGAGCCTGATGTGAATTAAGCATGTGGTGTGGTATTTTCTTGAGCAGGATGAGGTGGTGCTCAGGCCTTGCTGGCTTGATGATCTGGGAGTCTGTAAGAGCCAGTGTTTGTTGTGAAGGTACTCGTGGCCTCCCAGCAGTGGGTGTACGTGTCTGCAGGCAGATGTGAGTGCCATGCTAATTTGATGGAAAGGTATGAGGAGTTGCAGAGGTCAATCAGAAATCCAAATGCATTTGCATTTGTTTGCCATCTTTGAAAGGATTTATCTTATCTTTGCCATTCTAATACTGCTAACCTAAGCACTGAGTAGCTGCTCTGCATGTGTGACTGGGACTATGACTCTTTCTGCCTTCCATGTGCCCTTCACATGTTAATTCCCTCCTCCTTTACTTCCATGTGCTGAAGGTGGGAGGCCTTTAGACTTGGCCTGAGACCACCTCAATAGACTTGCCTCTGTGACTGTTTTAACTCTGTTGTGAAATCATGTACAGTCCTGGCCTCACCTGGGGCCACGTTCTGCAATCCCAGTATGTTTGCTTTTAACCCTGGCAGAATAAAGGTACTTCAGTTTCCCAGAGGGTCTTTCTGCCGGTGGTTTAGCCACGAAGCCAAGGCTGCGTAGCTGCAGAGTGAGCTTTTGGATGGGGCTGGCAGCTGCCCAACTGCTCAGTCTTGTTAAGCAAAAATTATGTCACAGAGCACACAGAGAGCAAGTCTGGGCAGGAGCATGTTCTGTGCATGGCTGGGGGCGACTTCTTACACAAAATGTTCCCTCTTTGGAATAGAGTGGCTGCTCCAGGTGTAAGGGAGAACACAGCTCTGGCGTCCAGCTCCAGTGTTCCCTAGTTTCTTCGAAATCCAGGATGGAAATGAAAAGAGCTGGTTTCCCTCCCTGCATTCTTGTAAGTACAGCTTTTTGCCATGAACTAGTGCACGGCTGTCTTCCTCTGTCTGCAAGTAAAGCAAAAACAAGTTCTGATGCAATTTGCACAACCCAATTATTGAGGAGCATTAGATAATAAATCCCTCACTGCCCCACAAACAAACAAACAAACAAAAACCCCCTAAGCCCGGAGTGTCAGTGCACTAACAGCAGCCTTTTAATTTGAGAATGTTTTGGTTTCTCTTCCGCCTGCACTGCACGTTCACGGGCTCTCACTACCCCGGGAGCTTCCTGGTCTCTCTTCCTCACTAACCGAACCAGAAAGGACTCAAGCCAAGGGCCCGAGAGGAGCAAACCCTCCATCCCTTCGGACCGACATCCCGGCGCAGGAACGCGCTGCTGTGCCAACCTCCCTGCCCGGGTGGGTTTGGGGTCTTACAGAGCTGGTCCTGGCCTAAGCGTGCCCGGCGGTGCTGATGCTGCTCAGAGGGGCAGAGGCAGTGCTGGCCACGTCCCTCGGCCCGGGCTGGCATCCCTCCGTACCCACGCGGAGGCTTTTCCCGTGGGTTCCTGGGAGCGGGCTCAGCACCCCCTGCTCCCGCAGCCACCCGGGCGGGGCCCGGGCCCCGCTGCCCGTCGGTTGCCGCTCCCTCCCCGTCCCCCGAGCCCCAACGGGCCGCCCCCGCCCCGCCCCGCGAGGATGTGACGCCGCCGGGGCCGCCCCTCGCGGGCGCGGCTCTGAAATAGGGCTCGGCCGCCGCTCCCGGGCAGCCGGAGCCGCGGAGCAGCGCGGCCATGCCCGCCCCCGCCGCGCCCCGCAGCCTGGCCGCCGCCGCCCCCGCCGGCAAGGCCAAGCTCACCCACCCCGGCAAGGCCATCCTGGCAGGTAAGGGTCCCCCGGGGCTCTCCGGGGAGCGGGGCTCGCCCGCCGCTGGATGCCAGCGTGGGCATCCGCCTGGGCGGTGCTGCCGGACCCGCCCCGGGGCGGCGGCGCTCCCGCAGGTGCTGCTGCTCCATCCCGGCACTGCCGCCCCTCTCCCGCTGCCCCCCCCCCCCCGCGGGAGGCGGCCCCGGTGGACCGGGGGTTCCCTTCGGCCGCGGCAGCATCCCGAGCCCGGAACCGGGCTCCGGGGGTCGCAGCGTCCCGCCAGGCTGTTTGTGCTCCCGGAGGTCCAGCCGTAGAGGTGCCGGTGGCCTCGAATGTAGCGCGGGGCGAGCGGCACTCGCGGGGTTCAGCGGGACAGGTTTCCATGCCAGCGGAGGGAGCGGCACTGATGGGAGAGGCTGATTCAGCAGGGACCCCCGCACGCACCCCCAGAGGGCTTAAGGGACAAGGCAGCAGTCAGTCGTCCCTGCCTCAGCTGTGTCCCACACGCTGCGTTCATGCAGTTCCTCTGAGGGCTGCTTGGTCCTTCCTTTGTGCCTCAGCATCGGTCCCTGTGGATCAGGGCGTGTTTTCCCGTCCAGTTCTGACTACTTCCATGGGATCTAAATAGGCTCCGGGTGCAGCAGTAATTGCAGAGTTAACGCTCTGCCTCCTGCTTGTGGCTGGTTCGAGCTCTGAGCTGACTGGAGTCCAAGACAGTCGCAGGCTTGTTAAACTCCTTTGTAGCTGTTCATTAGCTCCCTGGTTCCTCCTGCCAGTCGCAGGACAATTCCCAGAGTGGAGATTAGCGTCTTTGTTTTGAAATGAGCCTTCGCAGCCTCGACATGATTGGCATGTTTAGAGCTTTTGTGTTTTCCAGCCAATTCCCCCTCCTACGATTGTGCCTTTGTCTCTCCAACTCCCTGCTCCCCTCCAAGGGCAGAGCTCCAGCCTCCAGTAGCAGGACCCGGGAGCAGAAGGCTCTGCTCACCCTGACTGGGCACGGGCAGCCCAACACTTGCTGCTCCAGCTCTGCCCTCCTACCCTGGCTCCTCTTTGGTGGGTCTCCCCTCATACAGACCTGGAGAACTGCTGGAGATGGATGCTTGGAGTACTGGAGCGTGCAAAGGGTGCTGAGGCCTCGCAGGGTCACATCTCCCGGAAGGGACTGTGCCTGTGCCATCACTCGGGCTGCCAGGCCACAGGGCTGTGGCACAAGGGGAAGGCAGCTGTGGCCAAACGAGAGAGTGCCCTCACTTAAGTGAACCCTTGGGTGAGGCCAGGCTCCTCCAGAGCTCAGGGGGCTCAAGTCTTGTGCTGCCCCACCTCAAAATGGGTTGTTTTTTTCAGGCCTCTTCACTTAACATTTTTTTAAATGGGATTTAATCCAAGTTTAGGATGGGAAAGAACAGGCTGTTTTCTTCTCATCCACCCTTCCCAGTCTTTCCTATCTTGCTGCCCATGTGCAGTGCATCAGGTACCAGTGTACCAGGAGACTTGTTGCCCTTGTGTCGGTCTCTAATCAGGATCATCAGCTGTAGATGGATTATTAGTATCAGCCTCCTCTGAGAGAGGTTGCAGCAGACTTGCCCTTCTCTCCCCTGCCATAAAAGTTGCCGTGGGCATGCCTGGAAGCTGTTCTGGTGTAAAGGAAAGGACGTGGTTATTGTGGACTTTGCCAGGTTGGGCAACATAGCATGAAGTTGCACGTGCCCCTGTTTGGGGGGGCCCTTCTGGGTCCATGTGAGGCTGTAGAGGTGGAAGAAGGACCCTATTGAGATGCTGGTCTTCTCCTCACAGGCTGTAATCAGAGTAATTGGTTAATGGGCAGAAGTCCAGCCAAGCCTCTGTGGCATCTAATTGTATTACAGAACCACAGAAACGGGAGAAAGCTACTGTTAACTCCCTGCACCCTGGTCTACTCAGCCCTCCAGCCCCTCGCTGGAGGATGCAGTGCTGTTTGTGGCTGTGTCTGTTGACTTTAAAGGGTTTGCTGATGCACTCAGGGTTTCTCATCTGACATCTGTCTGCACAACAGGGGTGTGTGCTTCAGAGCTCAACTTTCTGGAGAGCTGGAAGTGTTGATGGACCATTCCTGCTGTGCCTCATCAGCCTGTACTGGTGGGGTTAAATAAGCATCCATCATCCCACCCTGGGTGCCTCTCTGCTCCCAGATCCCCTGCGTAATTGGGATCCTCTGCCAGGGAGGCACAGCAACCTCGGCTGCCCAGACCTCAGCAGGCTGGGGCTGGCTCCTTTCTGAAGAGACACAAGTGAAGCTCTGGCTGCCAAGAGCTCTTCTCCTCTAGTCGTTGCAACAGACAAATGCAAGGTTAAAAATTAATTTGCTGATGGGCTCTCATTTGTCTGGGCAGCTGTGGTGTGCCAGGGCAGCACTTCACCTTGCGGTGACCACGTGGGCGGTGCCGGCGCTGTGGCCGCGTGTGGCCTGAGCACACGAAGGCAGCTCGGCTGCACTGGCTGGTTGGGTGGGTGTCGCTGCCAGGACTTGGAACGGGAAGTGCTCTGTGCTGACTGGGCTTTCAGAGGGCAGAGCTGAGTGGGTCTCTGTCCCTGTTCCATCCCAATACCCCCTTTGCAAAGGGAGAAGCCTCCAGGCTCTGAACTGATGGTACAAAGTCGGTTTGGATAATGTGGTGCTGGTGAGAAGTGACATGGCTTAAGGTACAGCAGTTAGGTATAATATGGCTTAGCTCAGACCTGTTTAAAAGACTGGTAAACGTGTAGGCTTTATGCTGAAATGGATATTAAAACTGTCTTCCCAACTCTCCTGCTGGCTCTGTTACCTGTTGCAGACTGGTACAATTTTTCTGTGAACTCATGAGCTGGTTTGAGGGCCAGCTTGTACCCCTTCTGCTGGGTAACAAACAACCTGTTAGCAGGCAGGCCGGGAGCCCAGCCGTGCCTCCAGCCTCCCCACAGCCAGCTTCCCGGTTTTGTGCCATGGTTTCCAAACAAACCCTTGAGCTCACCGGCCTCCTGTCCCTCCCACCAGCATCCTGCAGGGCTGGTCCACTGTGCAGCTCCCAGCATGGAGCCACTCTGCAGTGAGTAGATGGGGAGCTCCAAATAAAGGCAGCAAGTGGTTAGACAGGAATGCTGGTGGCAGAGCTGGCGAGACAGTCACCTCTGTGATTCCCCGGAGCGCTCCTTGCTGGGTTTTTGGGTGCCACAGTGCTGTTGGGTCAGCTTGAGGTGGGCTGTTTAGAGCCCTGCACAAATGGCGTTTTCCATTTGCAGGCAAACCCCCACACTCCTGCCCTCGTCTTGAGAACTTTGCTCGTGGTTAGCAGCGCCCATGTGATGAAAGGCTTTGTCGTCCCTCTCCAGAGTTAAGTACAGCCTCGCTCTGTTTTTAGCCAGCTTTGAAGCCTGGGGTCTACTCCCTCCCACGGAGAAGCTCCCAGCTGCCTTGCTCTCTGCATGGTACCTCTGCTCATCTAGGGGCTGCTGCACAGTTGTTGTTCCTGCCTACACCTAATCCTGCCTGGTCAGGGAGGCAGGATGGCTGGATGCTGTCCTGCACGGTGCTGGATTTGGAAAGAGTTTGCAGATGTTGTGGCTGCTGTTCTGGTGTTGGGTGCCACTGGGAAATAGCAGTGATGTGCACCAGGGTCTCAGGAGGAGCATGGACAGGGGAGAAGGATTCTGCAAGGAGAGAAAAGGACCTGCAGGGTAGAGAATGAAGCAGGGAAGGTTCAGCAGGGAGCTCAGGCTCCCAAGAAACAAAGTGGGAGAAACAAAGCAGTAATTAGAGCTTCAGTTTCCTCTTCTTTGTTAATCCCTGATATAATCTTTCTTAGGAAATGCTGTACCTGCAGAGGAGAGGAGTCAGGCACTGGGTGTGAAAGCTGAGACTTGCTTCTTGCAGAGCAGGACTCCTTTCCCAAAAGTCCAAAGTCCACCTGGATTTCCAGGGCCGTTGCTCTCCTGGGAGGGTGTGAGGAGTGCTGCTGGGAATGGCTGTGGTCTGGCATACTCCCTGGCTTTGATATGGATGCCTGGTGCTCACAGCAGACTGGGGGATGTTTCTCCCTTGATGCTGAGCCAAAGGAGCTGGGCGGTGGGCTGAGCACAACCAGGGGAAAGGATTGGTGACCGTGGAGGAACCAGCCCTGCCAGGTCTGCTGCCCTCAGTGCTTCATGCCTGGTTGTGGTTTCCCCTGCAGTTGTCTCCTTAGGCTGTCATCTGTTTGGGGAGTGGGGCACAAGGAGAGTGCTGGCCCTGAGTGTGTCCTTGGCTGCCTGGGAGCCCTCGTGGACTGCAGCAGAACCCTACAGCAGCCCCAGGGCTCCTGGTGGGAGGAGGATGTCAGCCCCAGGGCCAGGAAACCATGGTCGGGCTGTCCATTCCGTCTGAATGGATTCTGTGTGAGCTGGGGTTAACTCTGGGCTTTGAAATGTGAGTTTCTGAGATTTTCACATGCCTCATGCTCTGCTTGACATTCTGCAGGCAACCATTTTCTCTGGGTTGATGTAGATGATCGGAAGGAGCCATCCGTCATCCCGGGGCGATGAGCACCATGAGCTGACAGCTCGGGGATGTTGCAGCGTCTCTCGTCTCTGATGGCCCTGTGTGGTGCATGCCAATGCAGCCTCCCTGCTCCTGCTTGTGCCCTGAGGTCTCAGGTCACCTCCTGACAGCAGGAGTTGATTTTTTTGCCATCTCTTCTCTCTCTCTGTGCTCCAGTGCATGGCACAGCAATCACTCTCCTGTGCTGGTGGCGAGGAGACCAGAGGCTGTCCCTGGGGAATCTCAGTCCTGGCAGTGGCTCCTTCATCCAGCTGTGGGGCTGTGCTGGGGGAGGCATCCAACAGCCCTGGGCTCTGACATCGACTCAGAGTGGTTTTTGATACTTGAAAAGCTCGTGTCCAAAGTGGTGTGGTGGGTTGGCTGGGGCGCACGGGACAACAGAGAGAAGGTGACTTGAGCAGGACGGGGGACTTGGCAGTCCCCAAAGGTGGGGTTGGCGCCAAAGGCAGAGGACGCTGTGACTTGTGAGCACAGGGAAGTGGCTTCTGCCATCCTGCTCACAGCCAAGAAGTTTAAAATGTAATAATGGTTAGTTGTAATATTGAGAAGTGAATGCAAAGAGGTGATGAATGAGTGGGTTGTGAAAGGACAGCCTGTTCAAACAGGACAGTTCCAGTAAGATTCAGGACAAATTATTCCATCCCATCCAGAGCATTATCTGCAGTGCTGTTTGCATGGACAGGGCTGTTTACCCACCCATGGCACAGGCTACAGAGAGGCATCTCTCCTGTTTGCCATTCTGTGTATCCCTGGTGGGGATCAGACTTCATCCAGCCTGCCTGTAGCACGCTCCTGTGACCAAACCAGCCGTGTGTTTGTGTGTGTGTGTGTGTGTGTGTGTTTACTGATGGACCTGCTGAACCCCTGTGCCCCTCACCAGCCTTGCCCCTGTCAGATAGGAGACCTTCCAAGGGATGGACACCCTCTGAGCCTGCTCACCTGTCGCAGGACACGTTTTTTTCCCCTTCTAAACAAAACGCAGGTAATTTCCTGGCAGTCTGGTTTGGGGGAAGCAGCTTCCCTGTCTCAGCGCTGGATAAGACCTTTGGTGGCAGAGCTGCCCCCGTGGTGGTTTCCCCCAAGGATGTGGCTGTGGATGGGTGCTGAAGGGCTGTCTGTGGCAGGAGGAGGTGCCTGGGTGAGGACCCGTTGCTGGAGCCCTGCCAAGAGTGAGCTCTCCCTGGAGAGGTGCCTGCCGGCTCCTGAGCCCCGAGTTTCACAAGATGGCCTGTGGTGGGATGTGTGTGTGGGGTGGAGCAGTTAAACCCGTTTCAGCGCTGCAGGCAGGGCAGGATTGATTGCTCCACCACTGCCTTCAGCTGGGGGATGGAAATGGATGGGTGAAGAGCAGCCTGGGTGGCTGCCAGGAGGGGTTGTTCCCTTGGCAGCAAGGAGCAGGGACCTGTCAGGAGCTGGCAGTGGGTGTACCCGCTTGCCTGATTTGTAGCACGATGATGGGGTGGTTTTGGGGGGTTTATGTTTTTTTTTTGTTTGGTTTGGGTTTTTTATTGTTGTTGTTTGATTGTTTTTTGGATTGTTTTGGTTTTTTTTTCTTTTTCTGATTTTCCCAGCTCCAAAAGCTGCCTTGGCTAATGGAAAAGGGCACCAAGTCCCCTTGTGAGAGTGGGAGCTGTGAGCCTGGCATCCAGGAGGTGGGCAGGATTGCTCTCTGTGCCTGCCGTGTGTGGTCCGTGTCACCCACGTCGGGTGCTCAGCTCACCCCCTACGCCTGCACCTTCTGCACGTGGGCTGGGTGCCCCCCAAACAGGGGGGACTCAGGGCTCTGCTTCTGCTCTGGAGAGAAGCTGAGAGCTTGTTTGTGCCTTCCCACCATCCTGAGCCACCTGGCTGGCAGAATGGGGAAGCTTCAGGCATGGGCCCTGGGAGAGCTCCACTGCTTTGCTTCCAGAGACCCTTAGGAATAATTTCCTCTGGCCTGAAAGGATCCTGCTTAATCTGAACTTAAAAGAAGCTTTTTGTATGGAAATCAGGTGCTTGTGTGTCAGCATGTGAAATTACTCTTAAAAATGGAGAGGCTGAAATTGCTCTCCAGGTGCTCACTTCTCATCAGAGCTGCACAGAGACCTGCTGCTCTGTCTCCCGGCAGGAGCAGGATGCTTTTGCAGGCACAGTCACTTGCAGGAGTGGCAGAGGGGCCAGTGCCACCTCCTGACCCCCTGTGGCTCCCGGGCAGGAGAGTGGGTGCTCACTGGGGCACTTGCCTCAGGGTAGAGGTTTGCAGCAGGTGGCAGTGCCAACCCTGGCTGTGCAGCCTTGGTTTGTGTAAGTCCTGGGACTCTGCTTGTCTTCCCGGTTGGAGCTGCGTCCTTCTGCCCTCAGCACCCTGCACCCTGTCCTGGGCAGCAGCTGGGGTCCCTGGACACGGTGGCTGGTGGTGTCCCCAGAAGCTGCTCACTGATGGGGTGTGAAGCTGGACCTCTGTGTGCTGATGCCATCACGTGTTGCATGAGCATTGCAGAGCCAGCGCCCTCCTGCTCTCCCCAAAAAACCCTCTTCTTCCTCCTGCCAGCTCTCCCCAGCTGTGCCCAAGGGCTGCAGATGTGCCCAAGGACGGCCTCCTTTGGCTCTTCCGCGGGGAAGAGATAAACTTTTTCTGGGAAAACCATGCCAAGTGGCTGACAAACAGGTATTTTTCCCATCTCCCCCTTCCTGTTGGGCCTGCCGTGTTGGGATTGCTGGCAACAGAAGCATTTGCAGGCATGCTGCAGGCAGGGAGCCTTTCCTGGTGCTGGGAGTGGGATCCCCCCTCCAGAGGCACCTTCTCTGGGGCTGGGCATAGCGACCTTCCCTGAAGGACATCGTGTCTCCTCTGACTCTGCTGCATCCAGCTAACAGTGGAGAGCCTTGGCCCGGCATCTCAGCTGCCCCGCTTGCTCTTTCACCTCCTGAGTGCTGCCGGCTGTTCCTGCTGACTCCACGGTGTTGCAAGAGCTGAAGCTGCTGGTTAAAGTCCGGGTAAACAGCCCTGGCGAGGGAGGGGGTTGGACAGAGCTGCTCCTCGTGGGCAGTGGGGTGATTTATTTGCACCGAATAAGGTTTAAGCAATGTGGGGAGAGGAGATGATAGCAGAGCAGGACCTCTGATGGGTCCTGCTTCCAGGGAGGGAAGGGGCTGTAGGGTGGGTGGTCTGTGTCACACGGTCTCTCTGCAGGCAGATGAAAAAGGGTTAAAATTGCCACAAGTCATGGAGTGTGTCCCAAGTCCCTGCTCTCTGCACCTTCCCATTGAGGCCAGAACAACAGCAGGGGACAGGGAGGGAACCTGGCAGTGTGGATGCCCTGTTCCTCCATCCTTGGCTAGGGCAACCTCAGTGCCCCAGAGGCTGCCAGTTCCCAGGAACGCTGTCCCCTTACTGGGGCACTTCACAGGCTTCTGTGGATGTGGCTTTGCCTGTGGCATTCTGGGCAGAACTTCTCTGCCTATCCTGCATGGACAAATGTCCTTAATCCCAGTGGCAGCCAAGGCTGTGGGCAGGTTGTGGGAGGTGCAGCATCCCTCCCTGTGCCATCTGGTGTGGTTGCTATGAGCCCAGGTGCTGGTTGCCCCTGGACTGGTGCTTGTCCCAGGTGCTTCCCTGCTGTTTGGCTCCCGGAGGTGCTGGGGCAGCAGCTGGTGCTGGGGGACTGGGAGAGAGCAAATATTTATGGCACTTAAAATGTCCAGCACTTCAGTTCTGCAGTGTAGGAGGGAGGGAAGTGGCCTTGGCAGCAGCTGGGGTGTTCATGTGGCTGTGGTGTGAAGAGGTGCCAACCAGTGCTCAGCTTTTTGGGGACTGTTGCACTCAGCTGGAGGATGCTGCTCCTCATCCTGCTGCTTGCTGGGGACCTGCCAGCTGTTCCTCAGGAGCTGTTTGTCTTTGCAGGAGAAATTACAGGGCTTGGCAGCCCCTGTACCATGGGACCAGCAGTGTCTGCCACCTCTGACGGACCCGCCAAGGATGGGAGAGGGTTGAGGGGGCAGCAGGAGCACAGTGGGGACCCTGGGGATGGTGGCTGTCTTGTGGTGCCCCAGGGGAGAGAGTGGCTGGCTGGCTGCAGTGTCATGAGCTGGCCTGACTGTGGCTTCCTGCCACGCCCCCAAAGCACAGGGTGCCATGGAGGAGTCATGGCTGGCAGTGGTGACCCGTTCCCACCTCCTAGGAGCTGCCTGGCTGGGCTGGGCAGCTCCAGCCTCCCCGGGAACACACTGGGAAACAAGGGGCCTTTGTCTGCCCTGGAGGAGCTGGGCTGGCCTCACGCCCCATCCCCAGCACCGCACGGGGCCGGGATGCTGCCAGGCTGGGCTGGCGGGTCCTGCCCTGGGCACTCAGTGCCACGGTGTCCCCATCCTCGCTGTGCCTGTGGGAGGAGTGGGATGCTCTCTGAGCAGAGAGCTGAGCTTTCCATTGCCCCAGCTGTGCTGAGTACTGTCCTGGCTCCTTGGCTCCCTTGGGAGGACAATGCAGCCTGGTGCTTCCTGTGCCTGGGGGGAAAAACCAGGATAAGACTCTTTTAAGGTGGGTGCTGCCCAGCTGCTGGAAGGAATGCAGCAAGGCTGCTTTCCCTTCCCTTCAGAAAGACTGGGCTGAGAGCAGGCAGCAGTGCTCCAGGGGATGCCAGCTGCCAGTGGCACTGGCCCAGGGGAGCTGGATGCAACACCAGAGATCCAGTGTCTCTCTTGTAAATTTGAAGGCCATACAGAAGAAATAGGACTTTGTGAGAAACTCTGCTGGTCCGAGGAGCTGGGGCCTCCTGCTGCTGTCACAGGGAGCAGCCATGGCCATGGTGCCCCCTATCAGCATCCCCTCACGGGGGTGCTTTGTGGGGTGCTGATAAGCAGAGCTGTGCCATGCTGTGCTGCACTTGGCTGCAGAGCAGGATAACTACCACTACATCCAGCCCCAGCCCTTCCCAGGATCGCAGTGTGTTCCCTCCAGGACAGTGGGGTGTCCCCAGGTCTGTGATGGGGCTGCAAGCCAGCCATGGCTGTGGTGAGAGCTGCAGTGCTGCTGAGTCACACCGAGGACATGGCCAGGCTGGAGGGGCCACTGGAGGCTGTATAGGAGAGTGGGAGCTGGCAGCCCACCTGACCCCTGAGGGCTGGGACATGGTTCACCTTCCTTGGGCAAGGAGCAGGGACACCCTCGGGAGTGCTCTGGTGGATGCTGACCCCGGTGGCAACGCCCTGTGCCCTGGACAGGGCTGAGCTGGGTTTGCCCTGTGACCCCTGAGGGAGCCGGTTTGGCCTTGCACTTTCTCCTTGTTCCGGCACAAAGGGCTCCTGCTGCTCGGCGGGACCTGGCCATGCTTTGATGTGAGGAAATGCATGGATGTGATCCATCGTGGCCGGATGGGCTGAGCCCAGCTCCCCCAGCCCAGCTGGGCCCCGCTGCAAGGGCTCCAGCCATGCTGGGGGGAGCCCCGTGGCTGAGAGCTGGCATCCCTTGCTGCCTGGGCTACCAGGAAGGGCTGCAGCCGCTGTAATCAGCCCCCAGCAGCCGCCGCTGCGGGAGCCCAGGGCAGCTGGACAGGCTTGATGATAATTGTGCTTCCTGCTGGTGTGGCTGATCTGCAGATGGGCTCCCACCAGTGCGGGGAGTGGTGCTGGGCCTGCTGCAGCACCACTGGGTTTGTAAATCCCAGTGCTGGCAGCTCACCTGGGGGTGCGGGGCTCTGGAGAGGGAGAGGTGCCTTTGGGGGGACCACAAGCCAAATAGGCAGCTGTGGGTGTGGTGTCTTGCACGGTTTTCCCACCCCTTTGGCCAGTGTCCTCGTTGTCTGTTGCTATGGCTGGGCAGTGATGTCCATGCAGGGCACCAGGTTGGGATGGGGCCCTGCTGCTGTGTGGAGTGCTCAGGGTTTTGGCAAGGACAGGCACACGGTGTCCCAGCCCAGACCTGGCTGCTGGCAGCCCTGGGCTCAGCCATCGTGGAGCAGGCAGCAGCCACTGACCTGGCTTGGTGCTGCTCCTGCCCCAGTGCCTCCTCCTCTCCGTGCAGGTGGCCTGGCTGGAGGGATCGAGATCTGCATCACATTCCCCACCGAGTATGTGAAGACACAGCTGCAGCTGGACGAGAAGGCAAACCCTCCCCGCTACAAGGGCATAGGTGAGCACCTGCCCAGTGCTGGCCCCAGCCCCTTACTGGGCTTGGGGGCTCCTGGGGAGCCTGGCTGGAGGTGGGGTGGGCTTTGGCGGGGCGGTAGGGGGTGGTCCTCGGCGTGGCGGGTGACAGTGGCACTGCTGTGCTCTGCCACAGGGGACTGTGTGAAGCAGACTGTCCGTGACCATGGCATCCGGGGGCTGTACCGGGGGCTCAGCTCGCTGCTGTACGGCTCCATCCCCAAGGCCGCCGTCAGGTAGGTGTGTCCCCATGGTGTGGGGTGAGTGGGGGGACCCCCAACAGCAGCAAACAGGGACTGGTTTTGCCCTCAGTGTCTCCACTGGCACCTCACCAAGGCCGGGTGCTTTCCCAGACGGGAGGTCCTCTCGCGGGGTGCGCGGCTGCTCCTGGAGGCAGACCCAGAACGGGGGTTGCAGCCCCCTGTCCGGGTGCCCAGGGGTTGGCACAGTGGCTCTTTTGCAGGTTCGGGATGTTCGAGTTCCTCAGCAACCAGATGAGAGATGAGCAGGGGCGGCTGGACAGCACGCGGGGCCTCATCTGCGGGCTGGGGGCTGGCGTGGCTGAGGCTGTGGCGGTGGTCTGCCCCATGGAGACCGTGAAGGTGGGTGGAGGCAGCTGCCAGTGTCCCCTGCCTTGGCACTCCTCACTGGGCTTGGTGGGGAGGGTGCAAGAGCCAGGGGTGCCTGACTTCTGGGGAGCTGAGGGCCACATGAGTTTGCTCAGGCCAGTTTTGTAGGGGAGTATCTGATGCTGGAAAGCTGTTGGAGGTCAAGTCAAGTGGTCCTGGCCCCTTCCCCCCTCTGGGGAGGAGCCCCACACTCAGGAGCAATCTTGTCACCCATTTTTGGACTGTAAACCCACATGGCTGCTTGCAGCAGGAGTTTCCCAGGTTTTGCTCTGCAAAATGCTCTGCTGGCCATGGGCACAGGCTTCCCCTGTGGTCTCTCCAGTGTAGCCCGGCCTCATGGGTTGGCTCTGGTCTTGGGACTGTCCCTGGCACAAGGCAAGAGGTGGCCAACAGCCCTTTGGGGCCATCACACCTGCCCTTACCTCAGCCAGGACGAGCGCATCATCTCCTCGTAGGTGAAGTTTATCCATGACCAGACCTCTCCCAACCCCAAATACCGTGGTTTCTTCCATGGCGTCCGGGAGATCGTTCGGGAACAGGGTGAGTCCCGGGGAAATGGCACCCTGACCCCCTGGGTATTCCCGTGCTGTGGGGACGGGGTGGGAGGTGGCGGATGGGCACAGGCTGGGATGAGTGGCCTGAGGAGGTTTTTCTCTGCCAGTTGAGGCTGGTCTCCCCTCCAACACCCTCTTCTTGCAGGACTGAAGGGGACCTACCAGGGCTTAACTGCGACCGTCCTCAAGCAGGGATCAAACCAAGCCATCCGCTTCTTCGTCATGACCTCCCTCAAGAACTGGTACAAAGGTACAGTGCCCTCATCCCCCCAGGCCAGCCCGGCTGTGCCTCTGGCTCCCCCAGCCCATCCTTGGGAGCTGGGATGGACTTTTCATCATACCACTACTCTGCCCTCAAACTTTCTTCCTTCCCAGGGGACAATCCCAACAAGGTTATCAACCCCTTCATCACGGGGGTGTTTGGAGCCATTGCTGGAGCTGCAAGTGTCTTTGGCAACACCCCCTTGGACGTAGTGAAGACCAGGATGCAGGTATGGTGCCAGGGCACAGTGTGGGACCACTCTGCTGGCAGCAGGCTGGGGCCACCCGCTGGCTGGGAGCTGTTTCACATAGTCGCTGGGTCAGGCACATGATGGTGGTGGGATTTGGTTTGGGAGATACCTGGGGTTGGTGCTGGGAAGTATTTGCACAGAGATGGGGATGTCCCTGCCGGGTGTGATTTGCAGCAGCAAAGAGGGATCAGTTCCTCATGGCACACCCCCAGCTATCTGCCTCCCCCACAAAATCCCCCACATGCACCCTGGCTCTGGCCTCTGATCCTGCTTTCCCCTTCCCACAGGGACTGGAAGCGCACAAGTACAAGAACACCTGGGACTGTGCCTACCAGATCATGAAACACGAAGGGCCCGTGGCGTAAGCTCTGCGGTTGGGGGCGGCTGGGGGGCAGGATGGGCAGGGAGGGGGCTGTGAGGGCACCCAGCCCCACGGCCCCCTTTATCCCCGGCAGGTTTTACAAGGGCACGGTGCCTCGCCTGGGCCGCGTCTGTCTCGACGTGGCCATCGTCTTCATCATCTACGATGAGGTGGTCAAATTCCTCAACAAGGTGTGGAAAACGGACTGAGGGGCCGGGCCAGGTGGCCCCGCCTCCCGGGCCCGGCAGGGCTGCAGCTGGAGAGCAGAGACCAAGCCCACACCCGGCTTTGGCGCTGCAGGGGCCAGGTCTGCCCTGCACGCCCTCCCCCCAAACCTGGCCACCTTTATCTTTAGGAACAGGCTCTGGAGCTGGAGCAGGTTAAATTACTAGTTATGTGCTAAAAGGAGCAGGGAGGGAGCAGCATCCCACCATCCAGACCCCAAGCATCCCAGTTATGCCCACCCCAGTCCCCTGCTGACACTTCCCCCTGGTGCCACATCAGGTGTGAGTGCTGGTTATCCAGGGTGAAGTGTCCCCTGGGACAGTGGCCCCAGGGCTCCTGGCAGCCAGGAGCTGCTGTCTGCCTGGGGAGCAGCTCTTTTTGGGGGTGGTGAGAGCTGCCCGGAGCCATGGTGCAATGCCAGGCTGTACATGTGGCATTGCAAGCTGCTACTGGGGCTCACACCACTGGCTGGGACCGATGCACTGGGTCACAGCAGCTCCAGGGGGAGCCCAACAGCCCTGCACCTCCCGGGCCTCAAGGGCAGTGACCTGCTGGTGTGGCCCAAGGCTTCCTCCTCCCTCCCTACCAGGACCACCGGTGTGCAGCATCCCATCCCTGGGGTCCCACTCAGCCCTGGGCTGCTGAACAGGAGCTGCCCAAATTTGCACATACAGCCAGGCCTTTAGTTGTGCTCACGGCGGGCCGGGGTTGGGGTGAGCTGGGTGCCCCCATCACTTGCCGTTTACAGTCGAGACACGTGTTCGAGCCGGGGCGAGGAGGGGCAGCCCCGCCCCGCAGACTCGGCCCCTCGGCCGGGGGTGCAAACCCCTGTCTTCTGCCACATTCCCCCCATCTGCCCTCCCGCCGCCTCTCCGTGGCCCCGTAGGTAATCCTGTAGCTTTTGGAGCTTCACGCTGACCCACTAACACCTGTGGCCGTGGGGCCGGAGCCCTGCCCTGCCCACACCAGGCTGGCCCCACACGATTTGTGCCAAACTTCTCCTGAGGGGGTGGAGGGGTGTGCAGGAGCCAGGGCTCTACCCGACCCTCCTCCCTCTTGTTGCCAGCGATGAGCTCAGCCTTAACACAGGAGGGTGAAGGAGGAAAGCCCGGGCACGGTTTACCTGCGGCTTTCGGCTCTGAAGCCAGTGAGGGTTGCATTATTGGTTTTTTTTATTATTATTCTGTTTTACATTCGCAATTTGAATAAAATCAGTCTGGCTTTAGCAGCTGCGTTGGTGTCTGGGCGGTGTTGAGTGAGCAGTGAGCAGCTCCTGCCCTGTGGGTAGGGGACGGGGTTCCCCATCGTGCCAAGGTGGTGCTCCTGGGGGAGCATCAGCTCCAAGCACCATTCACATGTGCTCCCAGGCAGTGCCAGGGTTGTGTTGTCCCATGCACTGTGCTTTATTAGTAATCCTGGGTACTTGTGTGAAGTCCTTGCCCTGCTGGGATGGCGAGGGGTGGTGGAGCAGAAGGGAACGGGCTTTGTCCCCCCGCCCAGCCCCGGGGGCGGTGCAGCACGGCCGGAGATCCCAACCCACCACCAGTGCAGCCCTCGCTCCTCATCCAGCATCCAGGAGGTGCAGGGCAGAGCCATCCCTCTGGGCTTGCAGGGTCCAGGTGCTATGCAGGGCCTGCTGCTCTGGGGGGGCTGGCTGCTGGCCACCAGCTGCCTGGTGGGTGCCACGGGCAGCTGCCGGCACCGCTGCTGCCCGGGCAGGAACAACGTGTGCTGGGCCCCCGGCGCCCGCCGGGCTCACTGTTACTGCGACTCGTACTGCCAGAGGACCGGGGACTGCTGCCAGGACTACCACGCCACGTGCCGCCGCACTGGTGAGTGGCACAGGGCATGGCACTGGCCAGGCCCGGGGCTGGGGACACCAGCCTGGGCTGCTGCTCTGGGTGGTGGGTGTTTGCTGGTACCTGTCAGCCCCTGCTTTGAGCGGTAACAGGGTGCACCTGTGGGTGCCGGCTGGGCTGGATTTGTAACAGCATCCGAATTTTCCCCTTTTTTCCACACTGAATGTCTGGCTGGTCCCAGTGCAATGAGAGCGCGCAGGGGTGGCCTCTGGTCTGCAGCTGACAGTGGTGCTGTCATTGCAAGCCTCGGAGTGGTCAGTGTGGGACCCAGCAGGACAAACCCTGGCAACACCCCTGCCACTGTCATGGGCAGTGCCTTGCACAGGGACATAGGGACCGGGGGCTGTGCTGGGGGTGCCAAACAGGGATCGTGGGCTTGGGATTGCGGAGCCAGCTCGCCCTGGGGACCCAAACCCGGGCAGGCAGGTGCCGGCTGTGGCCCCCTGGACAATTGCAACAGTCAGCCCTTCCTAATCTCCAGGGAGATTAGCGGGGTCCCAGCTCAGCACGATGCAGCACAGGGATAAAATCCTGCGGAAGCGGCGCACAATGTCCCTGTGCTGGTGGGGGTCAGGGGAGAGGGGCTGCTGGGGTCACCCTGGCCCTTGTCTTTCCTCCCCTCTCTCCCTTCCCTGTGCTGCATCCCCCCTGCGCTCCTCTTTCCACTGTTCATGGCGCTGAAGCTCTGTCTCTTTTCCCTCTCCTCCATCCCTCCTGCTCCCCTGGCAGCTGTGGGCTGCTCGGTGGGGCCCTGGGGGCCGTGGAGCGGGTGCAGCTCCCCGTGCGGGGTTGGCAGCAGGGCCCGCAGCCGCCAGGTCACCGTCCCGCCCCGGCACGGAGGGGAGCCCTGTCCTGACCTCAAGCAGCGCCGCGGCTGCCTGGGGGAGCACCCAACCTGTGGGACGGCCAAAGGTAACGTGGGATGTCTGATGTCCTTTCCTGTGGCTGACCCCATGTGCTGCTGTCCCTGCTGCCTGTCCTGGGGTGTCTTTAATCATCCACATGCCCCTCACGGCTGTTCTTCTGCCAGAGGTAGCCAAGATACTCCCCAAGTCCTTCAGCTGGGACTTCAGAGATCCCTGGCGAAGAGCTGGGCTGCCACTGCTGGAGGAGCCCTCTGGGTATGTGTGGGGTTGGGGCCCCTCTGCAACCCTCAGACCCAAGACATTTTTGCACCCCCTAGCCATTAATCTTTTCACCACCCAAAACTATGGCTCCATGGCCCCTTGCATCCCTCTAGGTCCATTACCTTCCCACCCCCTAAACCACGATCCCTTTGCACCCCCTAAAGCTTAGTCCCTTTGTCCCCCTGCAGACCTATAGCCCCATTGCACCCTCATACAAAGCTATGGCCCCTTTGCACCCTCCACCCTCAAAGAGCCATTATCCTGCTGCCCCAAACCATGACCCCTTTGTACCCCCTAAACTCATGGCCTCTCTACACCCCCTCAGAGTCAATACCCTTCTCACCTCCCCAGCCATGGCCCCTTTGCTTCCCCAAAACCACATCCCCTTTACACCCCCGATCCACCAAAAAACCCCAACCTCTGCCCTACTTTCCAACCACCATTCCCCCTGTTTTTCCCACCATTTCCCCTCTTTCTTCCCCAGCTCCCCCCTCCCCAGCTACTGCGGCTATTTCCGCCTGACGCAGGTGGGACCCCCCTGCCGTGGGCAAGGCTGGAGCCGCCGGCTGCACCGGGACAAGCAGGTGTGTGTGGAATGCTGGGGGGACGTGTCCCACCACCGTGCCCATTGCACTGGACATGGGCTGCAAGGAGCCAGGTAGGTGGTAATTTTGGGGGGGGGAGATAGAAGAACGTCTTTACATATCCCTCAGGCATCTTTCTTTTATGTTCTTAATATATTCATATATAAAACTACTATTATAATATGCCACAATATTATAAGATAAATCAATAATGTGGACTATAAATTGATTATATATACTATAAAATAAATATATTTAAATAGAATATTTCAGTTGGAAGGGACCTACAATGATAATCTAGTACAACTGCCAATATGCATTCTTATATGTAATATAAAACTACATATAATTTTTAAATTATATTTAATTATTTGTGGCACACCCCAGTTCTCAACAGTTTTCCCTTCCAGGACATTTTGGGTGGCTGCCTCTGTGGTGGGGTGCCAGGGCTCGTGGGTACAGGAGGGGCTGCAGGAGGGTTGTGTCTGCTCCCCACCTGCTCTCATCTTCGTGTAGGATTTCCCTGGGAAGGTGAGCTGAGCCTCCCTGTGGCACCATTCCATGCTGGGGAGGTGGGGGGATGAAATAAAAATGTGGTGTCTTTTATAATTTCACCCTTCTGCAGGTTTGCTGCTCACCCTTGGATCCAACTCCCTGTGTTTACCATTAAGTACTTTGTTGAAGAATGGGAAGAAAATCCTTCTTATAAAGATTAAAAATAAGGGAAATGATGAAGTGTGGTGATTAATGGTAGAAGAACATCATAATGAGGTTAAATCTGGGTGAGAAGATGATTGCAGCAGTGACATGATGTCATGCTCAGCCATGACATCATGCCATGCAATCAGCTGCCATTGGCAAGCAACATGAGGATGGAGCATCCTTCCTGTGTGTCTGAGATCACTCCCTGGAGTGAATGTTGGGTGAGCTGGGCAGGGTGACTCAGCTTTGTGCTGTGGTTTGCAGACAGGAATTAAACAGAGACACCCAAAACCCACATGTGGGAGATGGTGCCAGAGGGTGTCCGGTTCCAGCTGTGGGGCTCAGCAGCTCCCACTGGAGGGAGTGAGGCTGAACTGGGTGGTGCTGGTGCCCTTCCTCACTCAGCGTGACGTGACCTCACTGGTGGGGTCCCTGGTCCTGCCTTGGCCTGTAGTACCACAGCCTGTGGTGGGAGGATGTGCCATGCCAGGGCTGGTTCTTGCCAGGCTGGCCAAGGGAGGAGGGAGCCCAAGGTGGGGACAGCTCTAGGTCTGGAGGTGGGAAGGAGAGGGCAGCTCATGGAATAGCTGCCCCAGCCTCATCCAATGGGACTCTGGCTGCAGGGTGGCAACCAGCACCCATCCCCAGGAGGAACAGACTGTCCCTGTCCCCACAGTGGAGACTGTGGCCCTGGGCAGTCCCAGTGCCTGCAGAGGACTGTCAGTTGCCCAGCTCTCTGTGGAATGTAATGAGGAGGGTTCAGCCAGGCATTGGGTTGTCACCTACCCATCAGTTGCCTATGGCCATGAGCCAGGGTGGCCCGTGGGGCTGGGGGCTTGAGGGGAGGCTTAGGATTTGAGGTTCCCTTGCTGCAGCCAGTGGCTGTTGCCTGTTTGCTGCCCCAAGATGTGTTTGGCTCCTGCTGCCTGTTACAGCTCCCTCTCACAACATCCTCCTGGGCAGGGAAATTAAAAGGCTTCAACACTGGGAATGTTCTTGGCCTCTTTATTTAGGATGAAATCCCAGGTCAGCCGTGGACAAAAACACTGGTTAAAAAAACAGGAGGTGGGAGTTGAGGAGCACGAGGGGATGTGAGGGCTCCAGCGTGCAGGGCCTTCCTTGCCAGCCAGAGCCAAGGGCAGGGATGCCATGGGCACAGGCCAAGGTGATGCTGCCCTGGAGTCCTCAGGTGGACAGTTAGAAAACAGTGGGAACAAAGCAAGTGTGTCCCCCACTGCATGTGATTCCTCTGAGTTAAACCACTGAACCCACAGGCCTGGCTTGGTGGCCAGAGAGCATCCAGCAAAGAGAGGGATGTGACTGCAGGGTCTCGTGTCACACCACTGCATGCCAGGAGGTGTCAGGCAGTCCCAGATGGTGGTCCCACCTCTCCTGGTGCATTGCCCTGATTGGAGACAGGGGCCAGCCCGTGCTGCACCAGCAGCCCCTGCACCAGCTCCAGCTCCTGCTCCAGCTCCTGGGTGCCACAGTCCAGCCCTGGCACAGCAGTGGCACCTTCCCCCAATACCTGCAGCACCCGTACCACCAGCCGGGCCCTCACCAGCAGGACAGCCACGGCTGTGTGGAGTTTGGCACAGCCCAGCACCTTCATCCCCCAGTGGGCACCAGTCCCTGAGGAGAGAGAGGGTGAAGGAGCCGTGAGCAAGGTGGGGTCTCTCAGGGAAGAGCTGGCCTGGGGATGGGGACACCAGCTCACTTGTCCTGAGGGCTCCACACTTGCCATACCTTGGCTCCAGCAGTGCTTGCAGTATTGCAGTTCCTGCAGCACACCGGGGCCTGTGGCTTCCAGCCAGTGCAGAGCTGAGGCACGGAGTGGGCTGCCAGCAGGGACCTTCTCCAGGAGCTGCATCAGGACAGGGAGCAGCTGCTGTGCCAGGATGGCTGGCTCTGCAAAAACATTGGGTTCATCCTCCTTGTACAGGCTGGCAGCTCTGCAGGGAAAGCCAAGGCATGAGTGAAGCCAAGGGCTGGGTCCAGGGTACCCCACACTCCTTCATACCAGCCCACAGCTCACTTGTTGGCCTCCAGCTCCTCCACAATGCTCCTGATATCTAGGATGGGGAGGTGCTGCAGCAGTGAATTGAAGGTCTCAGGGTGCTCCCTGAATTCTCCCAGAAGGAGCTGCAGGAGGCTCTGGAGCCCCACATTGTCCTGCACAAAGGTGCATCCATCTTCGAGTGGCTCCCTGGGGTTCTGCTGCAGCAGGCTGGCAAAACCTGAGGCCTCGTGCCTGACCTCCCGCTCCTCATCTTGCAGAAGGGGAATGGCCATGTTTATCAGCCTGGGGAAAGGGAAGAGAGAAGGGAAGGGAAGGACACTGCACACAAAGTATTGCAGCCTGCCTGAAGGGGAGGGAAGCACTTACAGTCTCTGTGAGTCCCTGAAGGACTTTTCTCCTGGACTGTGAAAAGCACACCCAGCACTCAAGAACTTGCAGCTTGGGAGGACAGGGACCATGCTGGGAACTGAGGGACCCAGCAGTGTCATCTGCTGCTCATAAGGGACTGGCTGCTTCTATTAAAATGCCAACCAGGTATTTTTTTGTAGGCTGCAAGCTCTTGGCTGCCAGTGATTTTCGAACGAGTGGGGTTTTCTTCAATGAGTGTTTTGCAAGGGACACCTTTTGCAGAGTCAATTAACCTGCAGCACGCTGGGGCTGCAGGGAGCAGTGCTGCTGGGAACGTGCTGCGGCCACGGGGCAGCACCGCTCCTGTAAGTGCAGCCGTCCGCGGGGATGGGCTCGGGGACCTACCGCAGAGCCACCGGGACTAGCGAGGGCCGGGCAGCTCGCAGGGATCGCCGCACCACAGCGGCCCCCGCCGTCTGCAGGGAGCGGGCGGCCGCCAGCCGCAGCACCTCGCACGAAGCAGGCCGGCAGCACTCCTCCAGCAACGCGCACCAGCGCTCCACCAGCGGGCCGTCCTCGTCCCCGAACCTGCCAGAGGCCAGGGAAGGAGAGGGAATTCAGGCACACCTTCCCGCTCCGTCCCGGGGACCAAAGTCCACCGCGGCGCTGAGATCGCAGGACCCAGGTGCAAAGCTGTGATTTATAGGAGAAGCCATGGCTCTGTTTCCAGCAAGGACTAAGAATCTGCTGGGTGAGTCAGGCAGCTCCCCGGCAGCAGCAGGGACCTACCAGTGGGCGAGCAGCAGGCTGGCAGCACACAGCGCCTGGAAGAGGAGGTCGGGGCCAGGACGCTCAGCCTCCACCATGTGCAGAAGCATCTCCAGGCATGCTGCCCAGGAGCCCTGGAGTCTGTGGGAAGCTTCCTGAGACCATGATGAGGGATCTCTGTAAAGATGCAGCAAAGCCTCAAGGTACAGTCTCAGGAACTCTCTGTCCCTTCTCTCTCGCAGCACCGACCACAAGCTCTCCTAGTTGACAACGGGAAAGAAGGTACATGGTTAGTGGTCCCAGCACTGCAGGGTGTCAACCAGGCAAGTGCCCCACACCCACACACCCTCAGCCTGGGGAACACTGTGCTTCTCAGGGATCCCATCTGTGTGGTGCACTGGGGACCCCCTGCTTTACTTGGTGACTTTTTGAGTCTTGTCATACCAGCAGTGTCAGCCTGAGAGCCTTCTCCATCTCCTTGCATGTTCCTCCCTCCCTGGCGACCACCCAGCTCAGGATGGCAAGCTGGACATCGGGATTGGGCTGCTGGACAAGGGAGCAGACAGCAGCAATCCGCTCGCTGTCTGCCAGCTGAGCTGCCTCGCTGCACATGAAGTGGGCCATGGTTTGGTGGAGAACAGCCAAGCCGACCTGCAGAAAAAAACAGGATTCCTCTCCCAGTGCTCAGCCTCGAGCAAGTGGTCCTTGTGCCCCGCCCAGGCCCACTGCCAGTCCGGCCATGGCCGTGATTTTCCCGGCAGGCAGCAGTACCTGTGGCTCGGCACGGCCTGGCTTTCCCCCTGGCAGGAGGCTGCCCAGCTCAGTGCTGATGGAGTCACAGATGTGCTGGGCGAAGCCAGGGCTGAAGGATGCAGGGAGGAGGGCGAGGACCTGGAGGAAGGCGGCACGGACAAGCGGGCAGCGCTGGACAGGGGTGAGCAGCCAGCCCCGCGCCTCCAGCTGCAGAGCCACGGGGCGCAGCGCCTCGGCCGACAGCCTGCGGGGAGACACGGCCTTACCACGGGCACAGCACCGGGCTGGCCGCCCTTCTGTGGCCAAAAAGCTGTGTCTTGGCACACAGTGACCACAGGGGTTGCAGGTGGGGGGATAGCCTAGCACTACTCACCCCCTGGTGCCTGTGGCAGAGGCCAGCAGCGCCCGCATCTGCAGCAGGTGCCCATGGACAGCGTTGTGCGAGCGGATCCGTCCAGGTGCCGTGGGGAGCTGCCGGGCGAGCTGCAGGAGGAGCCCACGGCGCCGGGGCGGTGGGACAACGGGCACCAGGGCCTTGGCAGCCATCGCTCGCACGGCGTAGATGGGGCTCTCTGCCAGTCCCAGCAGTGGCCCCAGAAAGGGAGCAGAGAGGCTGTGGAGCAAAAAGGCACCGTGCGGTGATGCTCTAGTCAGAGCAAAACCCCCTGAGAGCCAGGGCCACCCCCAGCACCACAGGACCCCCTCCCACTGTAGGAGCCCTTGGCTGAGGCAGAGCATCCCCACTGCCCCCCTACCTGCCGGAACCATCAGCACCAGGATGCAGCTGGGCCAGGAGGGTGAGGATGGCGTGGAGCGCGGGGTGCAGACGGGGCCCCCCTGGCATGGGCGTTGTGGCCACCCTGAGCTCATCCAGCAGCACAGTGCCCAGCTTTGGGTGCTGCCCGAGGAAGGCAGGCAGGCTCACCCCCTCCGCCGGGCAGCCCTCCCTGTGGCTCCGTGGCTGCCCCAGCAGCCGGGACGTGAGGGCGCCTGCAGCGACAGAGAATGCAGCGTCAGGTCCCATCCAACCCTGCCCGATCCCCTGCACTTCACCCCAGCCAGGCTCCGAACCCGGGGGTGTGGGGATCTCTCCCTGTCAGTACTCACTGAAGAGCTGGATGGCTGCGTTCCTCATGGCCCAGCACGGCGAGCCCAGGCCCCGCAGCGCCAGGGCCATCATGGGCGTGGCGTGGCACAGCACTGCCCCGCCCAGCCCTGTGCCACGCACCAGCGTCTGCAGCACGTGGAGGGCACACACCTGGGGAGAGTGCAGGGATCAGCATCACTGGGCAGGGAGGGCGTTTGTGCTTCCACAGGAAGAAAAGATGGTGGGAAAACACAGGGGAGCCAAGGGGCCAGCCCAGCTCTCGGGCTGCTGGGCTGGGCAGCACAGTCAGGACTTTGGGTTTTTGCTCACTCTGAGGTCTCCACACCAGCACTGGATACCCAGTGTGGCTCCCTTCAGGGGACCTCGTGCAGATCACCCCGTCCCCAACAGGTTCCAGCAGCCAGGAGCCCCACACCCACCTGTGGGAGGTCAAGGGTCTGGTCCCAGTCCTGTGGCAGTGCCGTGGTGGCCAAGGCCAGCAGTGTCTGGATGCAGCGGGTCAGCAGTGGCCGTGCCTGCGCCGGGGCCTCCCCGCTGACGATGCAGAGGAAGAGCATGGGGAAGCCGGCGGCACGGCGCGTGATCGAGCTGCTGCGGGGCCCACTCAGCGCCTCCAAGCCCTGGCAGAGAAACAAAACCCACTGACACATGGCTGGAAACCCACTGCATGGAGCCTGCGGCTGCCCTGCAGTGCCCAGCACCAGCATCTTGGCTGCCAGAAGGGTGCTTGCCCAAGGGAGTGAGGACACAGGGAAACAACCCTGGGGCTTCCTGGGGCATGGGGGAATCAAGGGGCACAACGAGCACAGTACCTGCTCCAGCATGGCCCGGGGGATGGCCTGCAGCTCCGCATCCGGGTGGTTCAGCAGAGCAGCACAGAACTTGGTGAAGCCCATGCTGCAGCCCTCCACTGCTCCCTGGGGCACAGCAGTGTCAGGGCTCTGCACCCCAAAGGCTGCACCCACCAGCCCCTCACAGCCCCAAAAACCTCTTTGCAAAGGGGAAGGAGAAAGCAAGCAGACATGATGGTGTGGGGATATGACAGGGTTTGGCACTGGGATCCCAGCCAGAGGCTTCCAGTTGTCCCCATGTCCTACCCTGGAGCAGACACTGCTCTGCTCCACTCGTCCTCCCTCCACACCAGCAAGGCCAGAGCAGGGACAGAGCTGAAGGGGGAGGCAAGAGGTCAGGTGCTCTTACCCAGTGCCGGCACCGCAGCAGGATTTCCTGGAACACCCTGGTGGCCATCTGCAGGGTGGGGAGTGGCAGCAGGGGGCCCAAATCGGCAGGCAGTGCTGGGGCCAGCAGCAGCTCAGCCAGGCCCCCCAGGAGCAGCCCAATCTCCTGGGAAGAAGAGGAAGGTCAGCAAGACTGGCATAGAGGAGGATAAGCTGTGAGGCTGTCAGAGAGGAGCTGCGATGGGCAGCTGCAGGGCTGCAACCTGGGAAGCCCAGCTTTGCCACAACTGGGGGCTGTCAGTGTCTGGGAACCAGCTGGGCTTCATAAGCACAGGCAGGGAGGGGAGGTGCTTTTAGGAAGGCTGGTGGTTGCATCTTCCCTGGAAGGGGTGAGGATGTGTGTGAGAGCTCTGAGGTAAGGACAGATTCCCCCATGTTCATCCCCAGCAAGGGTGAATGCCTCAAGGGGAGGTGAAGAGCAGCTGGGGTGGGCGGGATGGTGAGCACCATGCCAGGCTGCCCCTATCCCACTAGCATGAGGAGGGATCCCTACCTTCACTGACACCCAGCAGCATGTCAGGATCAGGCTGTGCTCCTCTGACAGGAGGATTGAGTCCCCCTCCTCTTCCTCCTGCCCCTGGTCCTTCCCCAGCATGATGAGGGAACCGATGGCATTCCCCATCTCTGCAAATGATGGGGCAGCAGCTGCAAAAGGGAAAACCTTGTCTGAGCAGGGTGGTGTGGGTCAGCAGGAGGGGGTGCTGCTGGGGTTCAGGGGGACAGATCCCTGCCATGTGCCCCACTCAGGACTGCAGCTGCCCTTTGCCCACTGCTCTTCCAGCTGCTTCAATCTTGCAGGTGCCTTGCTGCTTCCGGAAGGCTTTTGCCTCTACATGCAGTTAAGAAAGGGACCCAAAGCCAGGCATGCTCCTGCAGCTTCCAGGATCCTCTGCCCAGCTCCTGCAGCTTCCAGGATCCTCTTCCCAAGACCTGGAGCATCCTTCCCAGGTGTCCTGCTTTGGACTTCACTCCCTGGCCAACATTCTGTGCCCAACCCCAGCACTGTCCCCTGCTAGAGGCACTGAGCCCAAAGCAACTGCATCCACCCAGGTTGGAGGGCTGCTGGGTCAGGAAAGGCTGTGATTCAGGTTGTCAGTGGTTCCCAGGGCTGGTTCCTCCCATGGGGACATGCTCACCTTGCTCGTTGGTGCCAGGGCCTTGCTGGCTCTGCAAAGCACCCAGGAGGAAGGAGGTGACGTCTCTCACTGTGGTCACGAGGCGGGTGAGGAGCTCCTGCCAGCTCTGAGCCAACTCTGCTGCCTGCATGGAGACGGCCACCTCTGGCACCTGGAGCAGGCACCTCCGCAGGGCTGCGATGGCTCCTGCAGGACACCCACCCCTGGTCACTGTGGTGCCAGCACAGCCCTGGCTCTCCTGCCTGAGCCCGTGGCTGATGTGGCTCACGGGCAGGGGCAAGAACAGGGCCCTGGGTGAGAGGTGTGTTGGGCAGGGGGAGTGGCAATACAGGGAAACTGAGGCAAGGATGTGGCACCAGCACATGTGGCCTCAGTCCTGCCTGTGCAATTCCTGCCTGCTCTAGTTCCTGGGGAGCTGCTGCAGGAGCTGCTCACTGCCCTGCCAGGCTGGGCCATACCGTGCATGGGTGCGGTGGCCGCTGCCCGCAGCAGGTCCTGACGTGCCACCGTGTACTGGGCTTGCAGCAGGTGGAGAAGGTGCTGGGCGAAGCACAGCCCTCGGTTGGGCAGTGTCAGGGCTGCTTTGGCCTCCAGGGCCAGGCTCTTCATGGTGCCACTGTCTGACCTGGGGTAAGAGGCAGACACTGCTGTGAGGACCAGGAAGTTTCCTGCTCATTTTGTGCCATGAGGCTCCTTCCTCCCCTGGTGCAGGCTCCTGTGCCCCAACCCTCCCCACTGCAAGGCTGTTGCAAACACCAGCCATTGCTGCCCTGAGCTATAAACACAGCCTGGTGAGGCACCAGTGCTGCCAATGCACTCTCAGGGGTCCTGTGCCACCACAGGGAGAGGGAGGGAGGGGCCAGGAGCTCATACTTCTGCAGGATGGTCTTCATCAGCACGGCTCCAGCTTCAGCCTCCTGCACTCGGGGGCTGCTCAGGGTGTCCTGGGCCAGCTGGAAGAGTGCCAGGGCGATGGGCTCTGGGAATGTAGCAGGGAAGTAGCGGACAAGCAGCTCCGAGGCCAAGTCTCTGATCTGCCACGACAGAGAAGAGGTGGGGGGAAAGTGTGACATGGGAGAAGGGGAAGCGTGGTTGGTTTACCCTCTGAGCCTGCTTGAGGCCAAGGCAGGCATCTTTATGACCTCTCCTTGTCTTTAGGAGGCTCACCTCGTTAGTGCTGTCCTGCAAGCAGCTCAGCAGTGCCAACAAATTGGGCTGGGAGAAGAAGTCCCAGCAGCCTCTCTGCTTGGCGTAGCTCAGCAGCGTGGCCATGGTCCCTGTGGTGGGGACATGGGGCAGTGGGATGGGATCGTCAGGGATCACCCCTGCAGCCCAGGGGTGATACTCAAGGCAGGTTTCCCATACTCACGTGGGGGCTGGCCTTTCTTCCTGTTGGGGCTCCAGGTGTCTGTGCAGGTCTCCAAAACAGCAGCCAGGAGGAGCAAAGCCGTCTTCTTCCTCTGGTAGTTGGAGCCCGGGTTGAGTGAGGTGATGCTGAGCTGCAGCAGCCACTCCACGAAGCCTGCAGGCAGAGAACACAGCAGTGAGGGATGCTGGGCTGGGCACCCACCTGTGGATCCCCTGGGGCTGTGGTGGAGGTGCTGGGTGGCTGCCTCACCTACTGCCTGGTTGAGCTGCCCAGCTCCCTGGCCTGGCTCGGTGCCTCGTGGCACCTTCCCCCTCAGCTGTGCCAGTGAGCTGTCCCGCAGCCGGACCAGCGCCTTCCTCACCGCTGCCTGCAGCAGCTGCCGGAACGAGGAGGAGTCGCAGTTGAGGTTGAGGGGCAGGAACTCCCGCAGCAGCTGCATCTCAGTGCTTGAGAGGGGCTGGTTGGTGCTGGGGCTGCAGCAGAGGAGGCCCAGTGCTGCCAGCCGAATGCCCTCCTCGCGGGCGCCCAGGCAGCAGGAGAGCCGCTCCAGAGCCTCGTCCTGCAGCGGCAGGGCCCCTGCCACGCTCTTCTGTGCCTTCAGCAGCGAGACCCAAGCCCGGAGTGACGCCGTGTCCTGGCCACCAAACTGGATGGCCAGCGGTGCCTGGGTGGCTGGGAGCTGCCGGAGGGTCCAGGCGAGGAGGTGGTTGGCAGCGTTGCTCTGCAGGATGGGCAGGGGGGAGCGGAGGGCCTGGGAGAGCAGGGGTAGCCAGCACAGTGCCCAGCGCTCCGCCAGAGCCGCCTCTGTGCCCTGCTGCCCATCCTGCCACTCGCTGAGCTGCTGCCGCACCAGCACCTTGTAGACCTCAGCAGCGGCAGGACACAGGTGGTTGGTGGAGAGGCAGCTCAGGAGGTGCTGCGGGAGGTCCGGGTAGGCATCCAGCACCTGGGAGAAAGGCAGGTGACCCTCATCTCCCTGTCAGACTGAGAGCTGCATATGGCAGGGACAGATCTGGGTACAGACCACACTGCAGTCAGCCCTGGCACTGACCACCTCAAGCTGCTTTTGGTCAGCTTTAGGTGGGCACCAACAGGCAAAGCTTCCCTTCCCGCTGGCACTCTCCAGGGATGCACTGCTGTAGCTCACTACCCAAGGGATATCATGTCTTGGGTGATGCTAAAACAGCCCCCCTGGGTGGGAAGGCTGCCTGCTCACATGGCCGAGCTGGGTAGAAGGTGACAGGCAATGGACAGAGGCTGTGCCTCCCTGGCAGCAGTGCCAGCTGCGACCAAGCCTCCCTGTTCCCCCACCTTCCCTACCTCCTGGCTGCCCATGTAGGGGATGATGGCACGCAGGGGCACATATCTTGCTTTAATCTGCCATGGCATTGAAACCACCCTCTGCAGCATCTGATGGTAGAGGGATCTCTCCTGATCCTGGAAGTGCTGGCACTCAAGGTGGTAGATCTCCAGGAGCAGTCGGAAGGAGCTGTGGATGAACTCAGACACCCCTTCCACCTGCAGGAGGACAGCAAACAGGAGGGGTTAAGGTGGGCTCCTTCTCCTGTCTTGATTTTCCGTGGCTGTGGACTTTCCGTACTGGCTGGTAACCCTGGGATTAGGAGCTGGGGATATGGGGATGGCAGGCAATGAGCCAGCAGTGTGGACAGGCTGGGACTGTGCTGGTGGGTGCTGCCCTAGGGCGGGTGAAACACTGGGACATGGCCCTGCACAGCCTGTGTGTGACAAGTGCCACGCCCTCAGCAGAGTGGGTGCCCCTGCCCTGGCAGCCACAGGCCAGGGGGTGTATTCAGCTGAAACAGCCAGGGGTGGCTATGGGCTGGGGCTGAAGGAAGGGCTGTTCCTGGCTGCCATGGTATGGCCCTTTGGTACCCTGGCCTTACCGGGGTCTCAGCATTGTCCCACAGCAGCTGCGTGACCTGCTGGAGCAGCTCAGTGTCCTGGGTCAGGATGCGGGTCCCCCTCAGGTGCCAGATGGCAGAAAGGCTCTCCCGCAGGCGCTGCAGCCACAGGGCACAGGCTGCCAAAGCAGAGAGCTCTGCTGCAGCCCCTGCCCCCAGACTCGCCTGCAGCAGAGCCGGCAATGGGCTGGGGGCTTAAGGACTCTGTGTGCAGGGGCAGCAGTTCCTCGTTAGGTACATGAGAGCCCCAGAGGGTTAGTGTCCTTGGGGCTGGAGCAGAAATTAATAGCAGTTTCCAAACCAACTACCAAGATCCAGAAAAGCATCTTCCCAGGGAGAAGACGAAGCACATGGGAGCTCTATGCACCACAAGCACAGGGAACCTTTCAAACCTCCCCACTGTGGCAGGGAGGTTCACCTCCTACCTTGGAAGCAGTAGTAGTGGCAGTCCTTCTGCTCCTTGGTGAGGGCACACACAGCAGGAAAGACCACGTCCAGCAGCAGACAGGCCTGTGGGAGCACAGTGGCTCAGGGAATAGGCAGGTGCAGGCACAGGCATTCCAGGGTGAGAAAACCCTGCTGTGAGACAGGCAAGGAGAGTGCTGCCTGGTTCTCCTGCTCTTTCAGCAGCTTATTGCTCACTTTCACTCCCTGTCTGAAAGTCCTCAGCTCCTGAGGACTTGGGAGAGGCTGGAGATGGGCAGGGCTGGAGGCTGTGCTCCACAGGGGCAGCTCTGGGTGTATCCCATGGGACCATGGGGTGAAATACAGCTTTGCTTGTGCAGGGGCTACTTTTGGCACTGCTAGGCTTCTCAGCCCCTCAGGAGAGGGAAATCCCTGCTCAGATGTCTTTGGAAAAAGCAAGTTCCTGGCTAACTCACTGTGCTCAATGGGATGCACAGAGCTGCTGCTGTGGAGCGCTGCAGCCTGGCTGTGTCTCCCAGGGATCCACAGCCCCTGTCAGAGGCTGCCAGCTCTCTCCAAGGGCTCTCTCGAGCCCTGGCTGCTGGGTTTGAGCTCTCCTACCTTGTGAGGGAAGCCCTCCAGCTGGCAGCTGAGAATGTCTGTCTTGCAGCATGTCAGCAAACCTCTGGTGAGCACCAGCTTCTCCAGCCCATCTGGTTCCAGGACATGGGGGACTTCCACCGCCAGCTCCCCAAACTTCAGCTCCCCAGTGCCTGATGGAAAATGGCTGCATTGGATGGCAGGAAGGTGGCAAAGCCAAATGCTGCTCTGAGAGCAACCACCCTGGCTCATCCCAGAGTGGCCATGGGAGGTGGCCCGAGGCAGCTGGGACTCTCAGACCCCGAGACACAGACACAGCAGCAGAGTCCGGTTTGGCACCAGCCTCTGTCCCCTCACACCCAAATGCTTGTCACCCATTGCCAGAGGCCATTCCCAGCTTGGGATGGAGCACCCACCTTGGCTGGGGAGCTGGAACAGGGTCAGTGTGGCGCTGGCCCCACGCTGGGGCTGTGGGGCCGTGTTCACCAGCATGCTCAGGGCTGTGCCCGCCAGCAGCCTCGTGTCCTTGTTCGGGGCCTGGACTCGCAGGGGAGGCAAAGGCACAACTCAAACCACCATTTAAAACCAAACCCCATTTAACTGCCTCCTCCATGCCCCTGCAGGCAGTTACACAGGGTCCCTTGGGCATGCCAGACACTGGGCTGCCTCTGCAGGCTTCCCTTGGGGAGGAGAATGGGGAAAGTACCTAGGAAGGATGGTATTGCTCTGCTCCTTGGGACAGGCAGCCCTATCCCTCTCAGAGCCTTACTCACCTTCCCCCAGGCCACCTCCAGCAGCAGTCCCAAGAGGCTCTGCAGGGTCTCACTCTTCCCTTCTGCGCTCCACACCAGGGGTGCCACGTCCTTTGGCAGCGCCTGGAAGAGCTGGAGGCAAGCCTGGAGGAGCAGAAGGGATGGGTGCCACAGGGATGGCCCTCAGTATCCCTCACCTCCAAAAAAGCAGTGATGTCCCAGGAATGGCCATTTAAAGCAGCTCGATGTGTTACACCCCTCCTGGACACTGCTGCCAGTGCCCAGTCAGTCCTTGCAGGTACTGATCCTTCTCCTGTTCCGAAATCCAGCTCTTACCTTGATGCCCAGGTAGCCCCAGGTGCTGCTGGGTGTGGGCTGGCTCTGCAGCACCCAGTGCAGGGTGCTGGCCAGGCGCTGCAGCAGCAGGGCCAGGTTCTCTCGCCAGTGCTGTCGTCCCAGGCTGCTCTCCTCCAGGAACATGCACACTGCAGGCAAGGGGACACCATCAGTGCCATCCTAGCACTGTGCTCACAGCCAGCCCTGTTCCCCCAGCTCAGCCAAGGGCTGTGGTGCTGGTAAGTGAGGTGGGAACGGGGCTGGGATGCTGGGGATGCTTTGGCTTGCCTGGTTTTCAGCTGTCCCAGGTGAGTGGGCAGAGAATTTGGTGCTGTTGGGACCTCTGCAGAGATCCCACAGATGTGATTGATCCCCGCTCCCCCTCCCATGAGTGCAGAGGACCCAGTCTGCGTGGGCAAGAGATGTCCCATGCACTGGTGGTGTGGGCTGGAGAAGCCTCCAGAGGGGAAGGAACAGAGACTGACCTGACTGAAGATCCCCAGGAGACAGCACCTGTAGGGGCAGAAGGACAGCTTGTCCCACCTGATGACATGCTGGGGCTCAGTGCCTTGGACAGGAGGGTCCTGCCTGTGCCAGAAGCTGCCCCATTGATGAGCAGAGGGCTGGTGTGATGGGCAGCCACATGTTGCCAGCTGCAACCAAGGGCAAATCCCCGGAATGGTGGGAAGTGAAGCGAAGGACCCCGAGCAACCCCAACCAGGAGGTCCCTGTCACACACGGTCTCCACCCAATCCCCTGTGAAAGTCAGTGCCACTGCACACCTGGGGTTCTCTCACCTCTCCCTGCAGTGCCAGGCTGGCCAGCAGCGTGCCCACCTCCTGGGCCAGGAGAGCTTCCTTTCCCACTGCCAGCTGGGTCACCATCTGCTGGGAGACACCCCAAGTCAGCCACTGAGACACCGGCTGCAGAGTGCCACCAGGAGAGCCTGCAGCGTCTCCAGTAAGGATGCTCTGCTCCAGAGCCGTGCCAGGGCCAGGCAGAATGGGGCAAGACCTTGCACTTCTGGCCAACAGTTGCTCTGAGTCACAGCCCATCCAGTTGCGTTACAGACCTGTTCCAGTTTCTGGAAGGAGCTGGAGCTGCTGGTTGCCTCCATCTGGAAAGCCAGGATGCAGTGGAGCAGGGGTCGTGCCTCTGCCTCACCCAGTGCTTGCAGACCCTCGCTCAGCACCCGTGTCAGCAGCAGAGCCTCCTCCAGGTGCTTCTCTTTGCATCTCTTGGCAGTACTCCTGGAATAGCACAGGCATGGGGTGAGGATACCCTGGCCCGGTGGAGGTTGTAGTGGGGGGATACCCTGGCTCGGTGGGGTCTAGGGTGGGAATGTTCCAGCTCAGTGTGGATTGGGGTGGGGGTGCCTCAGCTTGTTAGGTGTCAGGGTTGGAGCAGCCCATCTTGCGAGGCTCCTCTCTTCCAACTGCACTCAGCATTGCTCTGGGGGGAAGGGGGGATCGCGTGGGGGAAACGACACGAACTCCTCAAAGGTTAGAGCCTGCAAACCCTTTGTGGGGCGGGGCGGGCGGTGCAGAAGGACATGAAAAATCCTAAAGACTGCTGCCCTGCTGCTACAGAGCAGGCTGGAAGGGATTGGGGACACGTGGGGGTAGCTCGAACCCCTTGCTGGGTACCGACCCTCTCACACTCCCTCCCTGCCGGCCCGCGCCGGGGGGATGCTCGGGGGGATGCCGAGATCCGCGCCGGGCGATGCGGGGGCTCCACACCGGGGGTTCCCCGACGGACCCGCAACCTGGGGGATACCGGGAGCTCCCTCCCCGGGGCCCGCGGTCTTACCCCGCGAATTGGCGCAGGCAGCGCAGGCAGGACAGCACCGGCGGGGCGATGCCCAGCGTCCCGTAGAAGGCGGCGCAGGCCCGCGCCTCCCGCTCCGCTCCCATGGCCGGGAGCGCCGGCACCACAGACCATAGAGCTCTCTGGAGCTCGGGCGGGCTCCGCCGGGCTCAGCGGCCCCCCCTAGCGCTGCCCCCCGGCCCGACGGGCTCCGCCGGGCACCGCGGGGCTCCCGGGAGCGCCGCTCGAGAGGAGGGATGCGCGCCAAGCAGAATCCTTCATCCCGACGCTGGATCCACCGCCGGCTGCGTGCCAGGGGTTGAAAAGCATCACCATCATCCCAAACTGTTTCCACAGTCAGTTTAAAGCGAGAGACCCCAGAATGGCTGAAAACCAGGGACGCGGTGCTGCCTGCCGAGCACGGAGGGATTTGGTCGGTGTGAGGTGGTGTGAGATCTCTGAAATGCCACCTGGAATGCGTCAGGGTGGAATAGTTGCCTCATTCCATCGCGGTTCATTGCAGAAGAGGAGGTTTGGTACCCCACAGTCCTCCTGCTACACCATGGGTACCCTCTCTGGTATCCAGCATCCCTACCAGCAGCATCACTAATAACACCAACACCCAGTGGAGAGACTCCACTTCTTCCTGTGGGATGAAATGGCTTTCAGAGAGAGAGAAACAGATTTATTATAACACTAGATGTTAATTATCATCTAATCCAAATTATTTTATTTGCATCCTTTTTATCAGTTGGCAGAGGGTTGAACTGTTTTAATAGGCACGATTTTAAGGTGACCTTTAAAGGTAACTTGCAAACCAAACCATTCCATGACTCCATTATTTCTGCGGTTTTGTTAATCATAGTTTTAGCACCTGACTAATGCATCTCACTGAATTTCAGCTATCCAGAAAGTGCTTCTTGGTTTTGACTTTGAAGGCTTGTTTTTACCCTGTGTTGTTTCTCACAGTGGCACTGGTGTGAGTGATGGGCATCGGCTGCTGATGCCACTGGATGAGCCAGTGTCACAGACAGCCCAAGAAACTGGCTGGGATGCACCTGTGGCTGCACTGGGTGCCCAGGAGGATGCTGAGATGTGGCTCCCTGGTCGAGAACTGCACTTAGGGATGGAGAGCACCCAGCCTGTAGTCTTTGGCAACATTTGTCAGAAACGTTCATCTCTGTTCTGCTGTAGAAACCAGTCTGGAAGCTCAAATCCAGCCATGGGTTCAGTGAAACAGCCAAGGATTTGTCCCAGGTAAGGCCGAGGAGGTCACATCCCTCAGACCTGATTGTTCTCTGAGCACCATGGCCACCCCACAAAGGTGATGATGGAGTGGGGAGAAGCACTGCCAAACCAGAGCTCCCACAGGTGCCAGCACCCAGGCAGGGGCAAGGCAGAGGAGGGTGCTCCTATGTTGTAGGGTTACCAATGCTCCTGCTCCCGTTCCCTTGTGCCACCTGCAGAAAGGAGAGGCAAGGGAGGGAAAAGGGGATTTTTTTCTTGTTTCACCATAGGAAGGATTTTCAAACCCTATAAATTCACTTTTGACAAGTGAACAGCTAAAGCAGATTAACCTTTTTGCTAATCCTCTATAATGGCTTTGGAATCTCCTTAACCAATAAGAAAATGATAAGAGCCTGTTTCTTTTCTTTTTATCTATATCTATATTGTCCTCCCTTGTCTGCATTTTTTTTCTTGCTTGTTTTATTTTCCTTTCCTTTTCTAATATGAAATAGCCCAGCGATCCTATCTCCCAGAGGCTCAGTAAACAGAACATCAAAAATCCCTTTCCTTTATTCCTCTCCGGTAACAGGGTGCAGAGAAGTGTCTGCCGATTGGGATTTGATTACCAGCAGCTATCAAAAGTCTCTTTGTAAGATCTGGATCCTAAATCCCATAATTCTTTGATAAAAGAAGTATTACCAGTCCATTTTCTGAAGTGAAAGGTACGAGAGGAATGAAAGAAAGCAATCAGTGGAGATCCTAATAGGCTAAATGCGTGTGCTGTGGGAAGGCAGGGCCAGGCCAGGGAGCCCAGGGAAAGGGGTCCTTTGTTAAGGATGGGGAAGGAGAACTAATCCGCTTCAGGCTTATGATTATTACAGCCAAGAGCAGAAATTGTGGGATCCTGCACCTGCCATGGCATGTCCCAGCTCACGAGCCCTACAGTCCTTCTGGACCGGCATGGTGTGGGGAGCAGGACCTGGCCCCACATCCACATTCTGTGCCAGTGTTTGGACATGAATGAAAGCTGGGAGCAGCTTGCGATGGTCCCTGGTGTTAGGGGATCACATCCCCAGTGTCTCTCTGTCGTGCTGACACCTTGGTAGGGCAGCAGTGAACATATCCAGACTGGGCAGCTACAGGGGCGTCTTCCTCTCAAACCTGCAGCAAACACGTAAAGATTCACAGACCATGGTTATAATCCATGTTATGTCATTGGAACAGCTGAAGGAGAGGCAAATACAGGGATGGAATTACAGAGAATGGTTTGGTTTTAAGTGAGTCACAGGTAGAATAGCCACAGGGCATCTCTTTCCAGAGCTGGGATACCTCCAAGGTGAGGAAGGGCAGGCAGTGAGCAGGGTCAAGTAGAAAAGAAGGGGGATTGAGAGGGGGTTCTCCTGGGAACTGGCTGTCAGCTTTGCATGATGCCAGAGCCATTGCTGTGGTTTGATGTGCAGTGGTTTCACAGCACCCACCTGTTTGTGTCCTCGGTGTGCCATGAGAGAGACTGGTAACTTCTCTCCCCTGCAAGGAAACACTGAGTGGGAGAGCAGTCCCCATGTGAGCTCCTGAGGCCTGGCTACTCACCTTGGCTTAAGCCTCACTGAGGGCAAGAGAACTTGGTTTAAACTTTCCTAAGCAACCTGAGCTCAATCACACCTTCTTCATTTTATTCCCAGCTACTTATTTCTGCCAGGCCTTGCTGTTTGCCTTTGTAAAGCGTCCCTTCCTTTCCTGAGTCACTGTTCCTGGCTGCAGCCTCAGCCCAGTTTCTCTGGCTGGACAGGACCTGGGAATTGAACTGGTTTTGGTGCTCTGGACTCACTGACCACAGGACTTCACTGCCTGCCTGAGAGCACACGGAGGCAGCAGCATCAGTCCTCCCCTTCCCTTCCCGACACTGAGCACAGCTCAGCTGTGCAGGAGGTGGTTACATGCCACTAAACTATGGTGCAGAACTGCTGTGAGCTACCAGTAATCTAATTTAATAAGGGCTTTGAATCCTTACAGAGAGTATGTTGGATACATGCAAAGTGTCTGCATTATCAGAGTGATTAGTGCAGCAGAGGTGGGGGAAAAGGGAAGGAGGGAAAACACAATTTCTCTGCTTTCAGCAGAAAATAAATCAACTTTCACAGAGAATTCTGGCACAGCCAAAGGCTGTGCTGTCATTAAAAAATGATTTTTTATTAAGCTGAACTCTCTCCTCTATTATATTGTGTGATATGACAGCTCTCTTTTGATGGGAAAGCTTTCATTTGGCCAGAGAAAGGGATAATTTGCTTCTTTTAAGGAGTTAATCCTCTGGTCCATTTCCGGGCTGGGAACAGCTATCCTCCCCCTTCCTTGAATGGGAGGCTGCAGCACAATGGAGATCATAACCACCTCAAATCTACACCCGAGATGGAGAAATCAGATTTCCTTCTCCACTCATTTTTGTGGGATTAGCTAAATCTTAGATCCACACTAACCCTTCACAAAGCTGCCAAGATTAGTTAGAATTTATTTTATTCACAGGGGGGTTTACGGTTTTCTTTCCAAAGGGATTATATCTCTCTCTATATATATTTAGGGTGGCTTCAGTCATAAAGCAGCTGGGTCAGAAGGAGGAAAAGTGTGCGTGTGTATGAAATAAAAACTCAGCTGCGAGAATGACAGTCACTTAAAATGCCAAGACAAAGCAGCGGTTCTGGATGGTTTTGCAGTCCATTTAAAAAGCCATATAAGCTGTCCTTTTCCTTGTGAGACCCCACTACGGAGCTAGTGCAGGCAGAGCAAACCCCCTCAGCCCAGGCTGCCTGTTTTCCCAGCACAGGATGACTTCAGAACCAGCACCAGACGCCGACCCCAGCAGGAGAGCCCTGAAGAAGCCGTGTCCGTTCAGCATCGAGGACATCCTCTCCAGCCCTGTGGAGAAGAGCCCCCAGGTCTTGGTCCCACTGTGCCTACGGAGCATCTTGGACTGCGCACCCAAAGGGCTGTGTGAGCTGGAGACCATCCCAGCCAGCTCCCTGCAGGAGGAAGAGGAGGAGGAGGAGGAAGAGGAAGAGCTGGAAGGGGCAGGCTGTGGCTGCTGCTGCTGTTCTCACACAAGCACCCGGTCCCTGCAGGACTCACCGGGTTGGCTGGGTGAGTGTCTGGGTTTGATTTGTGGCGTGGGGCTCACAGGGGGGCTGGTGATAGTGCTGGGTGTGGGGGAAAACCAGATTGTTCATTGACACTGTAGCATCTGGCCACGCTGGTCTCAGGCCCCAGCTCCAGTGAACTGAGCTCTGCTCTCAGCAAAACTCCCAACAGTTGGAATCCATTGCATCCAATCTGCAATGTTATCAGTCTGAAAAGCAGCAGGTGGTGTTTATTACTGATATTACTGGTTTAGTGTGAAACTCTTGAGAGGATGATGTGAAGTGTGGGTCCCCATGGCCATGCTGCCCACGTGCAGAGCTGTGCCTGTGCTTCCTGACAACACCAGCCCTGGAGAACTTCACTTGTCCCTTAAGGAAAAGAGTTTTGGCTACATCTCACAAAATTACTGCATCTAGGGTAAAAAAACCCTAGCAAACCCTTAAAAATGCAGTTCAAGAGCATCCTGAAAGTTCAGAAATCCGCCGTGTCAGGACCAAAACAGCTCCTCACCAGGCTGTGAGTTTCCAGCCATTTTCTGGAGCTGGCCATAGTGCACCTGGTAAGTGAGCAAGGGAGTGCTTCCCACCTGCATCCTTTTCCCAAATGATGCCCTAAGCTCTTCTCTCGCTTGTGTGGGGACCACTCAGCCCGTCACCCACTCCAGGTGACTGCACTATGCACGGGTGAAACTTGTGCCTGAGCTGCCTTGAGCAAGACGGGTGTTCCAGCCTCCCACTCCAGCACTGTCCCTCTCCCTGTCCCCTTGCAGATGCCCGGCTCCCCTGGCCCATGAGGCTCTTCCACTCAGCAGTCAGGGTCTGCAAGAGTCCCCAGGAGAACCCCAGCGAGCTGCAGACTTTCCACCAGATCCAGCGCCGGACGCGCCGGCACCGCACCATCTTCACCGAGGAGCAGCTGCAGGCCCTGGAGGCGCTTTTCCACCAGAACCAGTACCCGGACGTCGTCACCCGGGAGCACCTGGCAAACCGCATCCACCTGAAGGAGGAGAGGGTAGAGGTGAGGTCCTGCCACTCGGTGGGTGCTGCTTCCTGCAGTCCCCCAGGAGCACAGACCAGGGCTGTCTTTTTCAGGAGCTGCAGACCCAGGGCCTCGTTTTGAAATCTAGTCTTGTGTACTTGACAAAACAGGACTTGGGAATGGCAAACAATGGAAGAATATAAACCGGTTCTGCTGGGCTGATTTGTTCTGGTATCCAGTCCCACTGAGATGATGCCTCTCTCCCAGAACCACTTGTATAAACACATAGATGTGCCCAGCTCTGCCCATCCCCTGCACCCAAGTGTATATTCCTTACTCATGTGCTTTGCATGCCTTCTGAATTTGCCAGGGGAGGGTCCCAACTCCCTCGTGCCCCTTACCTGTATCTGAGCAGGATTGTAGTGGAGGGACTGATCATATCAGGAAATGTATTACAGTGTCCTAAAGCTCACATGGCTCAGCTCAGCAGCGTAGCTGCCTCCCCCCCTCTCAGTAACACATGAAAGGTAAAAGCCCTTTTCTTGCTTTGCACTTTTCTAGGTTTGGTTTAAAAATCGTCGGGCGAAGTGGCGGCACCAGAAGAGGGCGAGTGCCTCAGCACTGATCCTGCAGGGCACCAATCAGCCCCCCGAGGAGAGCTGTTAGTGCTGTGGGTGCTGTGGGTTCTGTGGGTGCTGCAGCTCAGCAGAGCGACACCGAGAGCATCCGCTGCCCGTGGCTGACGGGCTCTGCAGGGGGGGTAACCCGAGGGGCACTAATGAAGCAAGAGGGAATCTCTGTGATTCACAGAGGAGGAGGACAGGTAAAAGCAGACACGGCACTTTCACATCCCTCTTGCAAACCTAGTTCATGTGGCAAATAACTCGGCAGGCACGGCGCGCGGAGGACAGAGCTGTACCAGTGTTAAGTGTGTGTGCTTCAAGAGGGGAGAGTCCCCTTCTTGTCTGCGCTCTGTACCCATAGTATTTGTGCTTGGTTTACCACTGTACTTTGCAAAATATCCTGCAAATGAATGTTTCGTATTTGCAGCACCTCAGTGGCATCTGGAGTTGCTTTGGGGGTGGCACTTGCTGAACAGGTGATTCGTTCCATAATAAAGAACCCGGGGTTTGTCCCCACAGCCTGAGACAGGGATGAGCCATGAGTTGTGATGGGAGGGCTGGCACAGCCAGTGCTCAGCTCTCTGTGCTGCAGCCAGGTCCTGCCAGAGCGAGCCATGTCCGTGTTCCTGGCAGGGACAAAGAGAACCCGCGTCCTGTAGAGCACCAAGATCCATAAAACTGTAACGCCACCTCTGCCTGAGCAGCTGGGCGGGGGTCCTGCTCCCCAGGGACACCTTCCCCATTCCCGAGTCCGGGGATCCTGGGGTTTTTCTGAGGAGGCCTGAGGCGGCCGTGGGGGGTGCTGGGTGATCGTGCCTGGCTCTTATCCCAACTCCCATCCTGGTTCCCATCTCATCTCCCACCCCAGTTCCCTTTCTGCTCCCATTCCAGCTCCCTTCTCAGTTCCCTTACTGTTCCCATCCCAGTTCCCTTTCTGCTCCCATCCCAGTTCCCTTTCTGCTCCCATCCCGCTCCCATCCCAGTTCCCACTCCAATTCCCCTTCTGCGCCCATCCCATCTCCCATCCTAGTTCCCATCCCAGCTCCCATCTCGTTCCCATCCCAGCTCCCATCTCGTTCCCATCCCAGTTCCCTTTCTGCTCCCATTCCAGCTCCCATCCCAGTTCCCTTACTGCTCCCATTCCAGCTCCCATCCCAGCTCCCATCCCAGCTCCCACCCCAATTCCCCTTCTGCTCCTATCCCAGCTCCCATCCTAGTTCCCATCCCAGCTCCCATCTCGTTCCCATCCCAGCTCCCATCTCGTTCCCATCCCAGCTCCCATCCTAGTTCCCATCCCAGCTCCCATCTCGTTCCCATCCCAGTTCCCATCCTGACCCCTTGTCCCGGAGCGGGACCGGGCAGGTCCTCCCGTCCAGCAGGGGGCGCGCGCGGGCGTTCGGGCCGCCCCGTGGCGCGCAGCTGTGACGTCGCGGGGCGGAGGAGGAAGAGGCCGCGGCGGCCGCGGGCCCGACGCGATGGAGGCGCTGCCGGTGCCGCTGCCCGCGGCCTCCCCCGCCGCTCTGCTGCCCGCCACCGCCGCGGGCCCCGTCGCCGGGACGGCCAAGGAGGCGACGTCGCCGGCGCCGAGGCAGGCGAAGAAGATCCTGGACGAGGACGCCTACATCGAGGTGAGGCGGCGGGCCCGGCAGGCCCCGCTCCGCCGCTGCCCGGGCCGAGCGCTTCGGGTCGGCCCGGCCGAGTCCGCCCGCGGCCGCTACCCTCTGTAACCGCGGCTGCGGGTCGCGACAGCGCCGTGGCCGCCCCCCGGGCCTACGGCGGCAGCTGAGAGCGCTCCGCCACTGGCGCGGGGCCCGCGGGCTGCCCGTCCTGCCCGGGGCTGTGCGCGGCCGGCCCCGAGCTCAGCCGGCGCTCCCGGGTGTCCCGGCGTGGCTGAGCAACCGCCTCTGTTTGCAGAGCTTGGAGAAGATCATTCAGCGGGATTTCTTCCCCGACGTGGAGAAGCTGCGGGCGCAGAAGGAGTATCTGGAGGCTGAGGAAAACGGCGACTTGGAGAAGATGAGGCAAATTGCCATCAAGTTTGGCTCCTCCTTGAGCAAATCGTCGAGGGACACACCTGCACCCTGTAAGAAGTGCCTCTCTGGGGCATCGGGAGTTTGTATCTGATACTGTTGCTCTGCTTTATCTAACTTGGTGCAGACGGTGCTTATCTGGAAGGTTAAAGGTTGACACTGCATGAGAGTTACTGTCCCAGATTGGGCAGTAGCCACTGTCTGGTAGCTGATGCTGAATCTCTCTTTGATGATATCTGATAACTCCTTATTGAAGGAAGGGTTTTGGACAAAGCAACTTTTGAATAACTGTTCCTTAAAGGCATCTTTTGCCAAGTTCCTGCTCCCTGGGGAATGTTACGTGCTCTAATGTGCAATATTAACACTATCAGAAATCCTAAGTTGTGTTTTGAATCCTTACTGTAGTTTTAGGGGTTCTTGCTGCACCTACAGATGTGTAAGATTTTCATGTATTAGGGACAGAAAGTGTTGGAAGCTCGTGGTTATCAGAGGTTCCCACAGCAGGCATCCAATGTTCTGTGTTTTCCTTTCACTTCCAGGGTTTTATATTACTTTCATATTTTTATACTCCTAATTTATACTTTGTTTTTACACTTCTATATTATACTTTTATACATTTTATATTACTCTTTCAGGGTTTTATATTTAAGCCCAGCCCCTGGCTGAACTCTCTCAGTGGGGCTTGAGTAAGTGGCTTTATTGTGACAAGGGACACATGTCACCAGGGGGTTTCCCTTCCTCCTCAGTGCAGGTGCTGGCCCTGGGCTGGGTTAGGATTGTTCTGCTGTTCCTTCTGTAGGTAAAAGCAGGAGGTGGGGTGGCAAATACACTGGGCTGTGGCTCTCCTGGGAATTTCTCCCAGGAGGAGAAAAACGATGTCTTAGATGAGACGAAAATCTAGACAGGATTGAATACAGTATTTTGGCGTCTTTCCACAAGTTTTTAATTAATTTGTCCTCTTGATGTGCCTTCTGTGACTTGTTTTGCACGTGACCCTCAGAGCAAGGCTCCTGATATGTGCTCTGGTGAGCACATATAAATAAAGTGAACCTTTATTTTCTGTGACAGATGTTACCCCAGCCACGTTTGAAACCCCAGAAGTGCATCCAGGCGGCCTTCCACTGGGAAGTAAATCCAAAGGTGGCATTAAATCTTCAGAGGAAGGTAGGAAAACGTTGTTTCTCTAGCTGAATTCTTCAGCAGCAGGAAAATATTCTTGTGAGCCCTGTCTCCTCTAAGGGTTTTGGGTACTTAGAACATGTTTAAGCAGTTTTCCTTTAACCTTCTGGTAGGTGAAAATGATCCCTCTGAAGTTGAACTTGATGTGATGTTTTACATTTAATGTTTTATGTCATCGGTGTGAATTCTCTTTGTGGCTGTGTAAGTTCTTAACTCAGCTGATCTCTTCAAAGGCAGTAAATTTTTCCTGTGTCACCTGAGATAAATTCTGTCAGTAAGCAAAGACTGTAGGGGCAGAGCTGTCTGTAGGGCACGTTACAAATGTCTGCTAGCAGCTATCCTCTTATGTGCTTTACCATTGAAACAAATAGCTATAAAGGCCATAAAAGATTTTATGTAAAAGATGGTTATATGTGTTCCAAAAAAGATTTATTCCCGTGTGAATGTATTTGTTTCACCGAGTTCCATGTTAGTTGTCAGTGTGTCTGTGGAAGGCTCGCTGCCAGGAGGATTAGCAGTTATATGTAGTGCTCTCACAGAAAGGGAGGCGTTAACCTTTCTCAGGCTTCTTCCCTCCTCTTGTTAGGAGAAGCAGAAAAAGATGATAAAGATGCCCTTCCCAGCCTGGACACCTTCCTGGCCAAGCACACGAGTGAAGATAATGCTTCGTTTGAGCAGATCATGGAGGTGGCCAAGGAGAAGGAGAAGGTCAAGCACGCGTGGCTGTACAGTGCAGAGGAGGAGTACAGCAGGGTAGGAGCTGCCCTTCCAGAGGGACACGGCAGGGAAATGCCAGTTCACTCTCTTGCTTGCTTGCTTGATAAACAGAATATTGTCTTGCCTTCTGGTTTCTTATCTTACTATAAATACTGATGAGAATTGTTGGCTCTGAGCATGGGGCTGTTGCATTGGGCTGTTAAATCACTCATATTATTGAATAAGAGTAGAAAGACCTCAATTTTGCATAGTGGGTGCATAGGTTGATCATGACTAAGTCTGAGCTAAGCCTGAGTCCTGTGGCTGCTCTTTGCTTCTTTGTGCAGTCCTATTTTTTCCCCATCTGTAAGAACAGTGTTGACTTAGTTGCTGAGGATTTGTCTCTTAAAGCTTTGAGACTGCAAAGCACTGCACTGAGTGCAGATATTGCTGTCCTTGACAGTCTCCTCCGTAAGCAGCAACACCAGGGAGAGCAGCTGAGAACAGTTCCTGGTATTTGTCCATCAGCCCTTTATTGTTTGTAGTTAGACTGTGTGTCTCATTTCAGTTTTCTGTTACCAGTCCTAACCCCTTCAGCTGCCCCAGCACAGTACTGTGTGAGCATTGCTGGCTGTGCTGTCCTCCTCAGCTCCCTTTGGAGCAGGTCCAGAGCTGTTCTGGGGCTGCCTTGTCAATCCTTAACCATCAGCAGCTGGCAGTGCTGCCAGATGTGTCAGTGATGGGTGAGGGCTGCAGTGCCTTTAATGAAGTTTGGCACTGACACGAGTGTTTACTGCTGTTGTTGTGAGGGAGTGTTATTTTTTTATCCCAGCTAATAAAAACCCTCAGAGTCTGTTACAGTAAAAATGCCCTCTGTGGCTCATTATACATCTTGAATGCTTTCATCCAGAATTAAAAGACAGGCAGCAGGAGAGCTCTTGCAAAGCACAGGGGTTGTTTCAGGTCAAGGTGAAGCTACTGGAGCTGGAGTTGTGTCTTGCTGTCAGCCAGCACTCTAGTCAGACCTTACATTTCCTTGCATAGTGTGCTTCATAGGGAGTGGTTGTTTGGAAGCTCACCTGGGATCAGGATGGTTTCTCAAATGCCAATTACCAAAGAGAGAGTGCTTGTGCTGTGCCTGATGCAAAGTGTGCAAGGTGGCTGAGCCTGTGATTGACCTCTCCAAAGTGTGTCTGCCTGAATAAAAGATTGCAGGAGACTGTTTCAGACCTCTATTTTTTTTTCTACCCTTTTAAATTTTTTTCCTATTGCCTTTTCAGCGACAAAATGAAAACCTGGCACTTCCTTCAGCAGAGCAGCAAGCTCTGGAGAATGTGAAGGCTGGACTGGATACCTGGGAATACACAGCTCGGAACACCCTCATGTATTATCCAACAGGTGAGGCACACAGGTCTCATGGGAAAGGCATTGGTTCTGGTGGGTTGACTCCAAACAGTGCTTACAGCATTTCTATATGTGACTGAGCAGCTCTTACAAGTTTTTTTTTTTCTGTGAAGCTCAGATATGCAAAATTGTTTTAAAAAAGTAATTTTTTCTTTTTTTCCTTTTCTTTCTTACTTTCTTGGTCCGTTGCCTCTGATTCCAAACTTGGATCATATTCTATTTGTCTCTGAAAAGCTCATTATCTTATTATAAAAGCACTTGTTTTCAGGAGCCAAGTCTGTCTTTATGAGCACTTTGTTGTCATCTTTATTCATTCTTTGCTTCTGCTCAAAGAGTGCTACTTGGGCTTATATGGAAAAATACATAATTTTGTAAGTGCAGTTTTCTTTTTTGGCTATAAAGTGTACAGTTGGTAATTTCTGTAAACCAGTGAAGTAGAGAAAAGAAAGCCTTGTTTACTTTTTTCTTTAAACTAAAAATTCGATTTCAGGTGGTACAAAGCATGCATCTAGTGCAAATGTTGTTTTAAGTTGCTAGAGATACACACTGAAATTGCTGATGTGTTGTGTAGGAATGTGTGGCAGGTGCCATGTTAATCAGGAGCTTTAGAGCAACTGCCTGGTGTTGCCTGAGCCCTTTCTTAAAAGACATTTTGCTTTTCAAGGTGTACCTGACGAGAGTGATGTCTTTAAGAAGCCCAGGGAAGTTGTCCATCGAAACACCCGCTTTGTGAAGGACCCTTTTAGTCAAGCTGTGAGCAAATCCCAGCTCCAGCAAGCTGCAGCCCTCAATGCTCAGGTTGGATAATCTTACTTCTTCTCACTAAAACCTGGTTTTTGCTCTGCCCTCTGGTGTGGTTCATCCACCAGGAGAGCTGTGTGTGTGTGCTGGGTACAGCTGACTCACACCTTTCTCCACGTGAATGGCCTTGTCTTTTTTATTTCAGTACAAACAGGGCAAAGTGGGACCAGATGGGAAAGAACTGATACCCCAGGAGTCTCCAAAAGTGAATGGATATGGGTTTGTGGCTACCCCCTCTCCTGCCCCTGGTAAGAGAATTTTCTTATTTCTCTATTTTAAGATGCACTTATTTTGATGCTCTCTTTGTTCAACACCAGGGTGTCATTACTGGGTTAGACAAGGAGGTAAAGCCTATCTGTGTGTATCTATCTGTGTGTATCTCATGAGCTGGTGACATTTTGTGTGCTGTGTATGGCAGCTCAATGCAGGGCTTAAATCTCAGTCCAGTCCACTGCTGGAAGTCACACTGTACTGAAGGCTCTGAGCCAGCTGCTGTGCCATTCATCGCTCAGGAATCATCTGGGGCATGGTGAGCCTCCCTTGGCAACTGCAGTGTTGCAGCTGCTTGTTTTATCCCTGGGTGATGCCTTTCTAGAACTTAAAGATAAGAATTCAAAATTTCACAAACACTAATCTTCTAACAAGCTCAGGTGCTTATTCAAAATGAGGAATATTCGTGTCAGTGTGTCCTGACTCGGTGATGGTTCAGCCTGGCTCAGAGGGATGTGCCATATCTCACTTCATTCACAGTCTAACCCACTGTTTTCATCCAGGTCTTTTTAGGTTCTTCCTTTATTTGCATGTACTTGTGTATTATAGATTCCTTTGGTTCAGATGTAGTAGCTGCGGGATGCTTTCAGTTAGAACAGACTGATTATTTTTCTTTCGGTTGAAACATGGTACTGAATTTATAGCTGTTCTTCACCAGCCCCGCTGGTTTCTCTGGTTCTTTATCATTATCCCGAAGACTGACCGTACTGGGGCTTTCCCTCCGGGAAGCCTGTAGGTGGCGTTTGGAGCGCACCTCCTTTATCCATTGTCAGTGCCTTTTCCAAGCGCTGGACAGCACGATTTTCTAGCCAGAGATTTAATCGGGCTCTTAGAAATTGTTCTGCAGCTGTTGGCCAAGGCACAGTCACTGTTTGGCACAGGGTGGCCCCAAGGTGACTGGAGGGTACAATTGGCTGTAACATGTTTTTAAGTCCTCTGCCCCTCTTCCTAATTTAAAGAGTTCCCCATGTTGAAGGAGTTTTCATACAGTGGCAGAGGGGAAGAGTAGTACTGCAGAGAGAAAAGTGAAAGTGTCACTAGGCAAAAGCTCACCAAATGTAAAAATAAACACATAGAAAGGATGGTGCTTGGCTGTTGTAACTGAGACAGTGACACAGCTACAGACAATCCTGGGAGTTTAAGGTGTAAGGGAGTTTGATGGGAACCACGTTACTGTTTGCATTGGCTGTGATTTCCTCTGCAGTGGAGGGGCTCCTTGGTGTGTGGATGAATTTGCTGCATTTCCTAATTTACTTCTCTCTTCTTTTTTGTGGTGAATGGACAGTCAAATGTCTTGCATGGGCATGACTTTTTAAATTTGTTTTTAGGTGTGAATGAGTCTCCTTTTATGACATGGGGTGAAATTGAGAGCACCCCTTTGCGTCTGGAAGGGTCAGAAACACCCTATGTGGACAGAACACCTGGACCAGCCTTCAAGGTATTTCATGTCAGGGAGTCAACATCCCATTCATTTTTTAGGGGGGAGGACTAAGAAGGGAAAGGCAAGTGAGTAAGTAATAGATTAACATTGTTGTGGAGTGTGACACATCTCTGGGTGGTGTTCCCAGTCCTTGAGACTAATAATCTAGTTTGTGCTTGGAGGGTGGAGGTGGGCACAGATGCACACGAAAGACACTTGCTGGAGGTACCTGAGGTGCAATACACACTGTTGGAAGGAAAATGAGATTCTGTATTTGATGATGGACCCAGACAGAGGGGCTTTCAGAGGAAGCTGAAGAGACACTCGATTTCTCTGATTTTAATGTATGAACGGGTGGAAATTGTAGGATTTCCCTCTGTCTGGATCTTCTGGCTGTCACAGCCTGAGGCAGATGTATCAATTGAGAGTAGAAAAGACATGCTGCCTTTGCTAATGGCACCTAACCCTGCGTGCTACCTGTCCCCTGCTGGTGTCACTGTATGCGAGCTGAGACTCTTGAGTTTCAGAAAGGTGTAATTTGCTGTACGTGCCTCTTGTTTTGTCAGACTCCAAAGCCTTTGACTGGTTCTCCTGCTGTTTAGCAATGTCTGTGTTTGCCTGAGAGCTGGCTGGCTACAGGCCAGGCAAGACACAAGTGACATTGTTTGTCTAGGAGAGACAGCAGGAGGAAATGCCAGAGGTAATGGCTGCTTCCTTGGCTGGACTGGTTTTGCCATTTCTATTACTTGCTAAGGCAGGTTGAAGGTCTCTGTGTCCTCTCTGGCTTTTTTTATAGCAGCAGAGAGGTGCAGGCTGACCCAACCTCTCCCTGGTTTAGATCCCTGTACACTGGAATCCAGCTGTGAAGGGGCTTTAACTCACTTTTGCAGCACTCATGAGTGAACTGTGTGATGCCTTTACAGATCCTGGAGCCTGGGCGCCGTGAGAGGTTGGGACTCAAGATGGCCAATGAAGTGGCAGCAAAAAACCGAGCAAAGAAGCAGGAGGCACTTCGAAAAGTGACAGAAAACTTGGCCAGGTGAGACTTCTGTTTTGACAGCAGAACTGGGGATGGGTGTTATCTGATGGGATTTAAATCAGCAGATGTAGAAAGGAAGGAATGGTGGAAGGGAAGGATACTGGAAGCAGGAAAAGGTACACTCGAACTGAAAGTTTTTAGAAATTAAAAATTTAGATATTAAAAAACTTAATCCCTGAGGGAAGGTGGCTGGTGGCTGTCCCTGATACCCCCTCTTGTCAGCACTGCTGTTCTGCCCTACAGCCACCCAGCAGTGGATCAATGTCTTGCCTCATTGCAAAGAGGAGACACGGTAAGAGTTGTGTGGCTGGGTCATGGGAAGGACAGAACAGGCTCAAAGCAAATGTCAGGCAGTGCCACTGGAGGCAGGTTTGGGAGGGATGTAGGAGGTTTCTCTACCACTTCTCTCTAGAGATACAGGCTGTGTTTACCTGCAGGCAGGATGATTTCTGCAGGCAGCGGGTCTGGTCTGTGGGGGGAGTGGATACTGAGCTCACCTGTGGAGGCAATAATGATTTTTGTGATAGAAGCAGATTTTTTTACTGTAAAAATCTTTTAAAACTATTTATTCTATTTCAGCCTCACTCCAAAAGGACTAAGCCCAGCAATGTCACCAGCTTTGCAAAGACTGGTAAACAGGACTGCAAGTAAATACACCGACAAAGCCCTGCGAGCCAGCTACACCCCCTCCCCAGCCCACACAGGAACTCCTGGTTACAAGACCCCAGCCAGTGGGGCCCAAACACCCCAGAGCACCCCACAGTCTAGGACAGTGTCTCACACACCAGTATCTCAGGATACTACATCGATCACGGACAATTTACTGCAGCTTCCTAAAAGAAGAAAAGCATCTGATTTCCTCTGAATATTCCAGTCACTAGGAAGGTGGTGGTGACCTGGCTGTGCTCAGAACTGCAGACTGGTTGTTGGAAACTGGGAAAATGAAGATAATTTTCTCTGTTTAAGCTGGCCATACATTTGAATTTGTTTCTGTACAGATATGTCTGTTTCTAAAATGGGCTAAGCCTTCCTAAAAGGCTGAACTAGACTTTGTTCCAGCTTGTCAAACTTCTTTGAGTTTGTACTTTGCAGAAGAGAGGACACAACTGTGTATACTGAGACATAACACAGAATTTTGGAGAGGTTCTCTTTAATTTGAATTTAAACTGATGCAGTTCACAAGTTAGACCAACTTTGTGATCCTATTAAAACCAGCAGTCCTTAAGAGGATCCCTGTTCCTCCTCCACTCCTTACACTTGTGCAGAATGGGATTTGCCTTGCTGCTTTTCCTCAGGCTTTTCTTTCCACGGATTTTGGGCTCGCCTTCTTCTGCAGCTGGCAGAGGGGAAGGGACCAGATTTGTTTTTATAGCTGCTCTGTGTGTGACTCAAAAGACTTGACGATGTTGATGATCACAACACAAGGGCTGGGGACAGTCCTGAGTCATCCACCAGGATGACAGTGCCATTCTGGAGGACAGAAGTGGTACTTCTGATAGCCACACAGGGGCTTTTTTTTGGTGTTTTCCTCCCATTCTTTGAAACTTTTGGCTAATTTTTAGAACAACCAAAAAAAAAAAAGCAAAGCAATTTTAACCATTTGTAGCCTGCTCTCAGAGCTGTGGTTACTCCTGGAGAAGAACCATTTAGGAGGAAGCAGAAGTAGCCAGATGTGTGCACTTCTTGCACCACACCTGAGTACAAGACAGCCTGTGTAACGCTTGGCAGTGTTGACATTTGCTCTAATCACGTGATGTTTTACTGAAGGAACGTCCATGGAAAGTTTTATGCAGCTCTGAGGATCTGCAGCCTGCTCTAAGGTCTGGGGTGTTGGATGCTGTGTTTGTCTTGGTGGAGAACTTCCTCCTCTGTGGTTTCCCCTGCCACTTCCAAAACTTGTGTCCCTGACTCCGAAAAACCCTTCCAAGGGACTTGGGTTTTATAGTGCACCTTGTAAAAATAAATTGATCAACATGGCATTTCCAGGAATCATGACTCAAGAAATCAATAATTTTTCCCTTTTTTGTCCAGAAATAACTGAAGGCTAAGTTTTTTCTTTAAGCTAAAAAATTATTCTCAGGTACCCCTGAATGAATGTAAAAGGAATCCATTTACTAAAGTTTCCATGCTTTCAGAGATGTCCTTTAAGGACAGAACTGGCTAAATACCAATCAAGTTCTTAGGTAATTTCAAATACTAATTATTTATTTCATAGTGAAATGCTTATCTCTATTAAACATAGGAGCTCTCTTGGAGTGCACAGGCAGATGGTCAGGCCCTGGCCTGGAGTTTGGGTTGCTGAGGGGACCAGGAGCAAGGAGTAGATGTGAGATTCCTGTCCATTTGTGGGTGTGGCAGTTCTCTCTTCTGAGTGGGGGATGTACTTGAAGATGGGCAGTGTTTCAGGGGCCATGGATGGGGAGTACACGTGGGTCAGGAGCGGGATGTGACGTGTCTGCCATGGCATTTTAAACTGGTTGTGCTCATACCAAGGTATAGCTGGAATAATAGAAAGGGAAATAGGATGTCTGAGAGTGGTTAGTTCCATGTTGTGCAATTCAGGCCTAAAAGCAGATTGCATTAAATATCCTGTGGATGGTGTTGGTTTTGTGTTTGCCCTCAAGTGAATTAGCCTAGACAGCTGTACTAAAATCACAGTCTTGATTCTGCCACACTGAAGGGCCTTCACACGGTTTCTGGAAATGTAATTTCTTTTCAGTTGAATGCTATAAAACTGGATCTCTTGAAGGGGCTGTAGTGCTCTTCAGATTGGCTGTTCTGTAATGCCTGCTGTAATATCTGGTCTCTGCTTCCTGCTGCAGTTCAGCCCCTGATATCTGTAATTAGGGAATCAGTAAATTCTTTGTTGTGAGATATTTTTGCTGCTATAGCAGTGGCAGATAATCTGCCTTACAGGGCCAAATCTAGTGTGAAAAACCATCTTGGTTCTTGATGACTTGTGATTTTTCTCTTTTCCTCTCATTTTTCAGCAGGTTATTTTTCTGTTGCTGTTGCAGTTCCTGTGTGCAAAGTCCAAGCACACTTCCTCAACCAGAATAGCACCCAGAGCTCTCCTGAGGCTGCAGGGGTGGTTGGTGGTGAGCAGTGGTGGCCGTGGGGCTCTCCTGGTGGCAGGGCTGGCTGCTGTGGATTATGGGCTGCTTGGAAATTGCAGGAGCCTCACTGGACCTGGGGCCATGTGATGTGACGGGGCTGTAATACCACATCCAGAGCCTTGGGTGCTTGCACGTGCAGCCTGGGCCTTGGCTACTTGCTCTATGCAGGATAGATGAAAGACCACAAGAGATTTATGTTCTGATAAGTCTCATCACTGAACCCTTCACCTTCAGGACCAGGAGCCTTTCCCTGGGCCGGGGGTAACCACCCCTGCCATGGTACAGGGGCTGCAGCTTTTCATCCACCTGAGAACAGGTTCCTCTAAGGGCTGAGGCTCTCTGCTGCTTTCTACTTCTCTGATTATTTAGCTAGAAGGGAAGCTGTGGTTGGAGATACTTTGTTGTTTTGGGGGATTGGGCTATTTCTCTGCAAAAATAGAGGAAATGGATCTGCTCACTCAGGGGAGTGGGAAATGAAGCAATTCCCACTTCCTCATATTTGCATTTGATGCTGGCCCAACAGCAGCTGGCTACAAACCCCAGCTCAGGGTCAGGCCAGGACCAGAGCCAGGTTCAGCCACCACCCCCATTAGCCCCTTCTCTCTGTCTCCCTGGCCACAGCAGCACAGGTGCTCTGCTCTTGCTGGTTAGAGAAATACTTGTTCCCAGTAGGAAACAGTGTGCCTGGGACGTGCCAGCTCCTGCACACTCTGGGCAGAGCCAGGGCCAAGCAACCTGTGCCCTGTTCTCATGGTGGAGGCATCGTGGGATATTTAATTATGCATCATGGTGTATGGTGCAATGCCCAGCCCTGGGTGCTGTCGGTTTGGGGTGGATAAGGAATGCCCTGGATCAGCCTAGGGCTGGCCTGTGAAGCTGTGCTGCAGGAAGCCAGGCTCAGAACAGCCTGTCCCCACAGCATCCCATGGGAGGAGCAAAGCTGGGAGTTTGATGCTTATGCTTTGTACTGGAGTATGTTGTCATACTTTGGGTCCCCGTGGACGCTCAGATCATGACAGTATTTGGCAGTACACACAAGTTGGGAAAGTGGGTTTTGGCCTAAATCTTCAGGCAGTGTCCTGCTGCTTGTGACACACTCCAGAGGGTCCTTAAGCACATGTCCCCAGCCACACAGTGCTCCTGGAGCCCCCAGGGCTCACAGCTCCAAGCTCAGGCTTGCTGCTACCCCAGCAGCAGGGACCTCTTGGCAGGCACCAATTTCCACTGCCACAGTAAACTTCACGTTTATGTTTGGAAAAAACATCTCCCTGGTGCTGCTGATCTGAGCATGGCTGCAGCTCCCATGGGGCCAAAGGAGATGCTATTCTAGAAATCCCACAGAAGCCCTCATTCCATGCCTGCAGGTCAGCAGCTGGCCTGGACAGTGGCTGAGGGGGAGCAGAAGTATCTGTACATCCATCGGGAATAGCCCTGAGGGAAGTTTGTTGCTGGGTATAGTGAGTAACTGATATTAACAGGGAAACGAGGAGTGTGTAAAATTGAGCCAAAATGGTTTTAGTGTTTTATTTGAGAACTTCAAATTGTAGCATAAGAGTGGAAAACACCTTGTTGTAAACAAAAATAAAAAATTACAAAAATGTCCCAGGCAGTTTCCCAGATTGTGACTTTGGCTCTGAACAAGATTATACTGAAAAGCTGGAACTCCCTGCAGAGGAAGGTGAGGGCTCTCTGCTGACCCCAGTAGCCGTTGTGCCTGGCCCCTGCCTGAGCTCGTGCCCTGGCGCTGCCCAAACACTTCCAGTTGTCAGAGGAAATTCTAGATCAATTTGGGAAGCAGGTGTTGATGCTAAAACTGCCTTTTGATCCAAAATGCCACCTGGGCTGACCTCCATCCAGCACCAGTTGTGGCACTGGGCCGCTGCCTCCTCCCCAGTGGCAACACCCAGGGTCAAATTCCTACAGGCACCTGTCACTTGCAATGCCACTAAACACGACCTGAGCTGCACAATTAGCTTTCTTTATGCATTTCCTCTCTGTCTGGGCCTGGGAGCTGGGAACGTGGTTTTTCCAGGGGGTGTGGAAACACAAGCCATCTCCAGCACGGGCTGTGGGGATGTCCCAGGTGCCACCCCTGCAGAGACTGTCCCAGCCTGCCCTCGGTAGGTGGGAGCAGAGTAATGAAGAGGCAAATGATGGTCAACCTGGGAGCCCGCTGGGTCAGGGAGGGTGGTGACACTGGGAAGTGTCTGCAGGGGCTGGTGAAGGCCATTGCAGCAGGGATGGAGGCGACCTGGAAGGGCCATCCTGGGAGACAGAAGAGTGTGGCTGGGGCTGGGGACAGGCTTTCTGGTGGTGATGGAGGTGAGCAGGAAAGGACATTCCAGCAGGGGACAGGGAAACGCTGTCCTGGAGGGAGAGGGGACTGGTGGAGGCTGTCCCGGGAGCTGAAGAGAACTGAGCAAGGCCATCCTGGGGGGGTGGAGAAACTGGGGTTGCCGTTCTGGTGAGGACTGAGGGGACTGGTAGAGGCCATCCCGGGGGCCTGGGGATGGCTGGCAATGGCCATCCCGTGGGACACAGACGGATGGGTGCGGGTCGTCCCAGGGGGCACAGAGACCCCCGACCGCACTGAGGGGCCGGTGCGCCCGGCCCCAAACTCTCCACCGCCCCCTGCCGGCGGCCCCGCCCCCCTCTGCCACCCGGCCCCGCCCATCGCCGTAAGTGGGCGGGGCACACGTGAGCCCGGCGCCCGGCCCCGCCCCCTCGCAGCCGATTGGTTGGGCGGCGCGCGGCGGGCGGGGGCGTGTCGGCGCGGGCACGGCGGTGGCGGGGAGGTGCGGCCGCCATCTTGTGCGCCGGCGGAGCCTGCGAGCGGCCCCAGCGCGGCTGCCGGACCCGCCGCTCGCGCCGCACCCAGGGCTGCCCGCTCCCCGCCCCGGAGCGGCGGCGGACGGCAGAGGGAGGGGAACAGCCCGGTGCGGACGGGCCCCCCGCAGCCCCCCCCGCGGGCCCGGCGGCGGCCCCTCCTCCCCGCCGCTCCTCGCGTCCCTCCCCGCGGGTTTGTGGCGCTGTGCCGGGGGAGGATGAACGGAGGATAAATGGTGCCCAAGGCGGACAGCGGCACCTTCCTCCTCCTCTTCCTCCTGGTGCTGAGCATCACCGAGCCGCTGCGGCCAGGTAAGGGCGGCGGGGCTGCGGCGGGGCCGGGGGTGCCGGGCCGCCCTCCTCCTCCTGCTCAGCCTGCGGGCGGGTCCCGGGCTCGGGGGCGCCGGGGCTGCTCCGTGGCGGGGGAGCGGGCGGCGGGGGGAGCCCCCGGGGACAGCCTCGATCGGGGGCGGCGTGTCCTAGAGCTGGTCCCGGCCCGGTTTGGGCTCTACAGCCGCTTTGGCGCTTAAACAGAGCCGGGACCCGGCCGGGCGTCGGTGCCCTGTGCCGGCTGCCTGGATCAGAGAGAGCCGGGATTTACCCTGTGAGTCAGGGAAAAACGCTCCTGTTAAAGTGTGAAAGCTTGGGTAGAAATCTACATAACCCTACGGGCAACGAGCGCTGGAAATGTGATGCCGTGACTAAGTTTTCAGGTGCTCCTTACTTTACCTGCTTTTATGTTGTGGGCCTCGGGTGCCAACGCAGGCAGACAAAATACTCACTTTCAAAGTGCCATTCGAGCCTGCCAGAAGGAGGAAAAAATCCTGGTTCCCGTGTTATCTCTCTAGTTCTGTTTGTCCTTCTTTTAGGGAAATAAATCAGCGATGGAGTTTTGTGTGCTAGCTGCTGGGCACGGAGCTTAAAATCTTAAGATGATTAACTTTGGAGAAATGGTTGGTGTTCGCATGTTGAAAACTACAGCTTTTCTTGGTATGCCGCTCAGCTGGGGTTTCTTTTTGGTGTTGAACTCTCCTGGAGCTCGGCAGAGCCCTCAGGTATTTCGGGCTGCTCCTGCCAAAGACCATCAGTAGCCAAAGTGCGAGGCTGCCTGGAGTGGCTTTGCAGGTTTGAGAACCATCCTTCCATGGCACCAAACGACTGCTCCTGGGTGGTACTTGCTCCTTGTAAATCGGAGAATGAGAACCATGGTGTACTTTGAAGCCCCCTTGTTCTTTCTCGTCAAAATAACTTTTATGACCCAGACTAATAAAACGTGAGCTGCGTCTAAGCGAGTTCCCAGCAGAGCTGGAACACAATTGGGTCAGTGTAAGCAGAGTTATTGAAATAACTTAGGTGTTGAAACTGCTCTGTGTTTGCCTTGTTTTGTTTTAGCTTGTTTTTTTGGCAGTGCAGTGTATACACAGGGCTTATGATATGCACTTAGGTAGCCAAAAAAGCAAAGTACACGGTGTTGCTAGCCTAGCATTATTACACCTAGAGGCTTTTATGGCTGAGAAGGTACTGTGTAAAACTGATTTCAGGCACCTCCTCTGTAGCTGTCACTAAGTGCTACAGGCAGCTGGATTGCTGGCTGGAAAGGTTCAGATTCATAGCTGCCTGTGTGCTTTTACAGGTGGGTAGAATTGACCCTGAACTCAGTTGGTGTTGAGCATTGTAGCCTCCTAGGAATTAGCAAATGGCATTTTTCATATTGTGTCAGCACATTTGTTGTTCCAGTTTGATATTGAACCTCTGTCAGCAGCTGATGCTTGATGGATGAAGACAAGTTTTTCACTGAGGTTTGCTTCTTTAAGACAAATGAGTTTTTCCCACTGGCTCTCTAATGTACCTGCTTTAGAGATTTGTGCTGCTGTAGCCTCACTGGCAGAAGTGTCCTTCTTGTGAGCAAACCTTAACTCATCTGCTCAGGTTCTAACCACTGCCTTTGAAACCTGCAGCATGAGGATTCCCCTGTGGCGACTCCATGCGAGTTCCATGAATTTTGCCCAAACCATATGTACTCCTGAACCTAATGTGAAGTAACACAGCTGGATATAGTGCTGCAGCTGGAATTCCTTGCTGTATGAGGAGTTTCTGAGTTCCATTTGGAATACACTCATCCATCCTGTTTACTTGGTGGCTCCAGATGAGCGCAATGGCTGAGCTGTCCATGGTGATGCCTCTCCTTCCTCCTCAGGAGAGAGTCCATCGCTTCTGGGTGGGCTCACAGCTTTTTGCCAATGTTATTTCCTTTTTTTGATTTGCTTCATTTAATATCTTGAACATGCTGTCTCAAATAGATCACCTGTTCAGTAGATTAAATAGTATATGGTTTGATCCTGAAACACGAGGTGCAAATAGGGAAAACCTGGTTCTTGCAAGTTCAGAGGATGTACAGAACCAAATTTACCATTTTAATCAATGATGAAGAAGTCTCTGTAGTCTTTTTCTGGGGGAGAGACAGGAAGAGAAGAGTATTCTCCTTTTCAGAAAGAGTATTTGAACTTAAGATTTATTTCCCTAGTGGTATTTGCTTTACCTTTTGCTTCTTTAAACCTGTGTGTTGTAGCAACTGTCTTTCTGGTTTAGAAAGGACACCTGCAGCTTGCTTAGCTTAAATCTGTACTTGGAGCTATGAGATGAGTGCTGCAGAGTGATGGGAGGTTTTATGTACTCTGAGATGAATGTGTAGTCCCTTCACAATTCAGTCCCGGCGGATCAGGCATCTCTTTGTATTTCCATGTTAATTTGACACTGGCTTTGTGTGCGTGTTCTTGCTGTGCTCTTCAGATAAATAAAACCTTCTTTTAAGCCTCCTCAACTGTAGTATCTTTTCATGCAATCTGAAAGGCAGTGATTTTACATGGACCTATTTTTTTCTCCATTTAGAATGAGATGGGGTTTAGTAAATTAAGAGAGAAATTAATTAAAATGTCTTCTTTTTACCCTGATTTTTCTGCCTTGGTTACATGAGTATTTTACACTACTGTCATCACTAACAGGGTGAGTTACTTTCAACATACCACGGCATTGGCCCCAGCTGTGGAGACTTGGGTTCCTGAAGGTGCTGTGGGCAGTTAGAATTTTCTGAACCTGTGGATTTTTAATTATAATTTTGTGCCTTTGAGGATCTCTGCTTTGACTTTTTTGTTGTCCCAGTCTTTCTCTTTCTGTTTTGACCATAACCTGCTTGTTTTGACTAGTTGCCTGCTTTATAATGCATTTTTGAAAGAGTTCTTTTTTAAAAAAAAATAGGGCATTTCTCTTTGAGCTGTGTTACTCATTATGTGTTTGGAATCTGCTAATGTGAATTGGAGCTGAATGTATTGGACTCTTCCAAGTATATGGGTGTAGAGTGAAGGACTAACTTAATATTTCCTCTAAACACTACTGAATTTACTCTGTCTGGCATTCAGACACTTGCTTTTTAGGAATATTTACCACAGGGGGGTTTGGTTTAATAATATCTTCTCCAGGACAACTCCAAACATCTGCTTCAGGTTATCTGACTGTCTGGCTGAGAGCTGGTGTCTTTAAGTAAAGAAATACTTCAGTGGTGTGTTAACTGAGTCACAGTAAGCTGTTCTGGTGGATTTGGACCGAGTTTCTGAACCAGTGCATTTCTTTGGTTATCAAAGGAGCATCAGAGATGTAAATGGTTATGAATGCAGTTTTTCACAGTGGGGGGATATTTAAGAAGTTCCTCTTTCTGTTATCATCCCATTACACCGCCGAGAATCAGGGGTTTTGGTGTCTTTGTGTAGCGTTGGGAACTTAAGCAGTCTGGAACGATCAACACAACGTGTTTCAGAAGTGTTTAGAGGATTAATTAAGATCATCATCGCTAAAGACAATAACATGTTTTCATATTTCTCTAACAAGATACTGCTGCGTGCTAATGGAAAACACTTAAACATGGTCAGGCTTTATATTGGCTTTTGTAATAGTGGTTTAGTACAGAGCCTTGTGAATGTAGGTCATCGGGCTTTCTTATTAGAGTGTTTGCCAGGCAGCTAAAAAGCCAATTGAGTTCTAGTTCTTGCAGCGTTTTTTCTCCACTTCAAAGCCAACTAAAGGAAGTAATTTTATTACCCGAGGTCTGTTTTAAAAAATATTGCACAGCATACCTAATCTGCAATGCTTAGAAAGACTTGCCAGTGCAAGTGGTCTGGTTAAAACCCTACACTCCAGCTCACAGTTTGAACTTCCCCTATGCTTTGGAGCTCGCTCACAGCTGTGGTTATGCTCTCACAGGTGGGGTGTTGGTGTTCTGACACAGTACAACTGACAGGTGTGTTTAAATTGCTCTTTCTTGTCTTTTGGTCAAAAGTTGTAGGTCTTAAATGCAAGGGAGAGCTCACTGGAGTAGAGGCCTAAACCCACAGTCAGCAGAGTTTCAGTGTGCTCCACTTGTGTGCTGTGACTGGATGTGTCTGGTTTTGTCCAGTTGAAGTGTATTGGTTAATTCAATTGGAGACCCAAATATATTGTTCATAAAGTGTACTCTGGCCCAGTGTTCCTCTGCTCTAAAAGGAGTTTGTTGGTAGGCAAATAAAACCCCTTATTTTGGTCTTTGTTTTCTGTCTCTACCTTAGTGAGAGCTGTGGTGAATTTGTTGGGGTTCATGTTGTCACTATCTGCAGTCTCTGTCTGTGTATTTAGCTGAATTCCTGAGTGAAAGGTTCTAGGTATGAGGGGCAGAAGGGTTTTTATCACACCTCCTCAGTTAGTTTTGCTGAAAGTGGGGCTTGGCCTGTCTTCCAGTCTGGTGTTTTCCCCCCTATCCTCTTACTTCTGTATCTACTGGGTTTAGGTTTTCTTTTTCTTCCTGCTGTTACCTCTTGGTGAGCTCGTGTCTTGATGTTCCTTGCTCTGCTGTTTGCTGTTATTGCAGCTGCAGAGCGAGGCTGATGGACGTGAAAAGAGTTTCTTATGTCTGCCCTCAGTGTAGCAGGGAGACAAAGCAGAAGGTACCAGACCTTATTAGCAGGTCTGATCCTTTAAGACTAGTAATTCCTGATGTTAATTATAAAGCAAAATTTTTGAGGTGCAAGTGGATTTGCTATTAGCCGTGGCTACAAAGGAGAGAAGAAAGGAGTCAGTAGGCATAGGGCTGTTTGCATGCACTGCTCTGACTCTGAGAAGGAATAAACCAGAAGGACACCATGGGGATTTGCAGAGATATGACTTTTATGTCCCTACAGTAGGTTTAGGGGCAGAGGAAGGTTGGTCCAGAACAGCAGAAGTGGTGAAAAAGAGAGCACTGCATCAGGAGGAGGCAGCTGTGCTGCTTTCTCGGTAGTTGAGGGGAAAGGCCCAGCTACCTTGAAGAGAGAGGAACTTTAGATACTAAGTATGAAAGATGTAAAATCCCCCAGTGAATGTAAAAAATTTCTGACAAGAGTTCAATGAATCATTCCTTCCTTTGGAATTAGCTTTATTAGGGCTGGTTTTGATGTTGAATTGTAATGCAAGAGTAGTAGCTACCTCTGTGGTCCATCTTTGAGTAAAGCCTGGGTCTCTGGGTTTTTACGTGGTGGTTTCTTGCACCTTTTAGAAGTTCTTGTTTGATGCTGTGGGATGCATGTTAATAACTTCCACCCTGAGTGGAGCTTGTGGTACCTGAAGCCTGGCCAGAGCAGAACCTGGAAACAACTCCATGGCATCACTGCTCCTGCCCTTCAGGGGTTGATGAGGCTGCTCAAATTTGTTTTGTGTTTTGAAGTGGAGGACATGTGCCTTGGGTTCTTGCTGTCAATGCATTGATAGCACAGGCTTTGCCTGTGTGATCTCAAGGGTTAACCTGTGCTGAGAAGAGCCTTGGTAATCTTTTATTCTATGTAGACTGATAGAAAGTTATGGCTAGAAGGAGTACTGAGAGATTGGGTAGTCTGTCTTCCTGTCCTAAAACAACATCTGGCAAATCCAGGCAATTCCTGAAGGATATTTGTCTAGCCTATTGCTAATGATTTCATGTGATAGAGACTCCAAACACCAGATTCTTTTGGTAAGTCCAGTTGCCAGTCTGTTGTTCTGCAATTAGGGCTTATTTGTGTCTAAGTGCAGTCTAATGCACGTCCCTCTTAAGCTACAGATTTAAAGAGCAGATTGAGTTTCCCAAGACCATTCAGGTACCAGGACCCACTAGTTTTTCCACTAATGTGGTGGGTGCCTGGTAGTGCCTCTTCCTTCCTGGCTTTTGCCTCTCTGGAAAGGTTTCTGTTCCATTCAGGGTCCTTGCCTGGGAGGTTCACGTGTCACACTTCAGTGGTGGTTTTGTAGAGGACCCCCTGAGTTGAGAAGAAGTCACAGATGGGTTGGTGAACTCACTGATCAGCTGTAGCAGAACTCAAGTAACTGAGTTGCTTAAAAATGTGAGTTTGGGATTAACCTTTAATCCACATTCCCCGAACTGTGAAATCCTTTGGCATCTTGTGGTTTCTGTGAAACTTTAAATTTTTCTTTGTTTTAAAGGGTAAACCTGCTAATTCTAGGGTTGTTGAACATTGCTTTAATGGTATTTGTCATGTGGAACTCCCAAGGAAGTTATTATCAGTGTTTGCCTGTCATTTAGATAATTTAGAAATATAGTTTTAAGTTTAATGGCAGTTGCTGGTTGCTTCATTAACTATAGCTAAACAAAATGACATTCAATTTCCTAGTTAATTCAAATTAAAATTGGTTGATCTAACCATTGCATTTAGTTTCTGTTCTGTTTATTGATTATCATGCTTGAGAATTGTCATCTGGCTCAGTGGGTGGAAATGTAGAGGTAGCTTTTGGTGGCTGCTTTTGGGACATTCCCTGCTCTTTTGTCCTTTCACTCAGTGATTTTTCTTTGTCTTACATTCATTTGTATAACTCTTTTTTTTCCTATGTTGTCTTCTCTTTCAGAGTATCTCTGTTTTGTCTGTGCTAATATTTCTTCAGCAATGTAAATAAAAAGATTTATTCTGACTTAGAAGTAATTTATGTTCTTTTATACACTTTAAAAGAAAACAAGTAATCCTGCTTCTCACACCTGCTTGGTTGGAGTTTGTGCCCAAGCAGCATTTTGCCTTGTGTACACTAAACTTCTAAAACTTGTTACAGCTTGTTTTTATGAAGGGATGGTCAAAACTATGTTTGTGTTTTCTCTCTGTTGAATTCGTGAAATTATTTAATATGCTTAAATTACTCTTTACCAATTAAAATCAGTAACATAAGTGTACTCTATTCGTGAGATCTTGGAAAATCTTTATGAAATATCAGGAATCTTGCAGGAATGAGATCCAAGACTTAATTAGAAGTATCATACCCTCTCAATTCTGGTAGTAATCAGATTGGAGAGAAGTGATTCAAGGATGCTGTAGTGCTCATCTGTGTCTTTCTGAGCAATAATGGAGTTGAATGTAATTTTTCTATTAATGTGGCAGCTAAAAAATGACAATTTTGTGGTGTAGTACCTAACACGTGCATGAGAGATGCTGCAGTACTTGAGTCGTTAGAAGGTGTGGGGAATGAGAGAACTACTCCTAGAGGGTTGTTTTTTTATAAACACATTGGACCTTTATTTGCTGCTTCTGATAGATCTGTTAAACTCAGGACTTTGATATGTGGAATTTCTCTCCTGGAAGAGGAAAGCACAGGATCTCATACAGTGTGGACAGATGCAGTGGTGGCTGACAGGGGCCACATTCCTGCTGTGTTCCCATTCCGTGGAAGGGGGGAATTTTATTTATTCAAAGCATGAGCTGTTTGCTCCAGTACAGGACAGCCACTGCACCAGCTCCTGTGCAAAGCAGAAAACGTGGATTCTGTATTTGAGGTCATAGTACTTCTGTATATCAGATTTTTACTCTTAAATGTTTTAGGTGCTTGCTCATCAAGTCTCGTACAAGAGGTGGAGGCAAAAAGAAAGAATCAGGAGCAAAAGCTTTTTTTAGTGTGACCTGCATTTGAATAGTGCTCAGGCGCAGCTTTCCGCTCTCCCTGAATTGTTGGATTCGTGTTTAAGACCTTGACCTTTCTTAGGGCCCTGTAGAGAACTTCTTCCACGTTCATTTGGTTTTGAAATTAAGAAATGGTGTTAGGTTTTGGAGAGGGGGGTTAAAAAATACCTGATTTCATAGGTAGAATTTTGTCACCTATTTGGCTTTAAAGACTACTGCGATTCCTCATCTTTTAGTTCAGCAAATACATACTTGGCTTTAAATGGTGTATTTTCATTAGCTTTTCAGAATTGCTCATGTGCTGAAAATTTAAGGATATGCCTAAATACTGCTGAATCCTGCACTAAAAAAAAAAAGGATGAGATAGGAACTTTTTTTGTTTTCCTGTGAAGTAGGAACATGTGTTGTCTTGCTGAAAGTAAATGGGCATGCTAAGTAATACTGCTGAAATCTGGCAATTCCTCCTTGCAATTTAATGGTGGCTACAAATTAGCCTTGATTGCTCTGACAGTTCTTGAATTGCTATTATCGTGTTTCATCTGAGTACTCTTCTTGTTGAAACCTGATCTAAAGAAAACACTAATACAGTTCATGTAAAATTTTTTATTTGAATTTTTCCTCTGAGGAAAACAGATCTTTATAGTGTATTTGTTGGGTTTTAGTTTGATTGGTTGGGGGGTCCTTATTGGTTTTTTTAGACACCTGCAGTTTATTTGGTCAAAGGGAATACAGATTCTTTCCCTGGTGATTATTCCTAAGTGAAAACCATTTCGCACATGAACAAATATTGATCCAAACTGACTTGACTGGATAGGTGTTAATCCTGAGAATAAAGGAAGAGAGGAGGAACCATGTCACATGTCTAGATTTTTTGGGAGCGGTTTTGGGTAGGCAGCTACCAGGTAATAGCTTTAGATATTAAGTACTTTCTAGACGACTTTTACTGATAGTTTCTCTAGATCGCTTTAGAGGCTTTTCATCAAACAGCTTGTACAGACACTATCAGAAAATGGGGAGAAAAAGAAATGTTCCTGGTATTCAAATACTACTGATTACCAGGCTGGTCCTTCTAGGGTTGCTGGCACTGCTGTGTGGTTCTGAACATGACTCTGAAATGTGGTGAAGGACCAGGACAGATGCCTCCTGGGAGGAAGGAGGTGCAGGTAGTGCTGAAAACTTGTGAAGACAGAGCTGAGAACCAAGTGCTTTTCCTTTGTTCAGAATGACCCACCTTTGTGAAGAACTGCAAGCGAGGAAGAAGAGTATGTGTACATTAATGTGATGTTTGAGAGTGTTTGGATGCAATGGGGTATGAGAATCTTGTAAGAGCTGTGTTTACAAGATGGTAAAGGTTTGAAGTGAGGATTGAGAGTGGACTCTAGAAACAGCTGAGCTGAGGTACCCAGGTATTCTAAGTATCTGTGGTGTGTGTGGGATAATCCATCTGCCCTGACCTGGGTGGATTGTAGGGAGAAAGCACTGTTGGGGACGGTGCTCTTTTCTGGACACGGTTGGTGACTTGCTGAGTATGTCACTGCTGATGTCTTTCTTAAAGGACTTTTTCTCTGTTGCTGCATTTGTTGGGAGAATTAGTATGTTGTGTGTGTGACTCTATTTAAATTCTGTGTGAGGAACATTGCGATTTTCTTAGCACCCATGAGCGTGTTTCATAAGTAGTGGGATTTGATGAAACCTGAACTCCTGAACTTGTCTCCTGTGTCCCTGTACTTCCTCTGCTGTAGTACCCTTGCCTGGCACTGATTTCATAAGGCTGTGTTTTTCCCATGTCCCCTCTTGTCTGTTCTCTGGCAGGAGGAAGCTGAGAGTCCTGCAGGGTCTGGTGCAAGGTTCAGTTACCCCAGCTCGCCACTTCCCTCCGCTGCCAGCTGGGAGCCACCCCACTGTGGTGACAGTGTGACAGCAGGTGTGCTGGCACCTGCTGAGCAGTGCAAGCCATACTGGGGTTTCCTGCCCTCTGAAGCTCAAGAAGATCATAGTTTCCTTCCCTTGTGCAAGCTTTGGAAAGCTTAGAACCACACTATACACTGTATTTTCCTGGTCTTGACTTTTCTCAAGCTTGCTTGAAATTGTTTAGTGAATTTGTGAGGTTTCACTGGCACTTCCACTGATCCACTGATCAGCTTTCTTTAGGTAAAGGGTAAAAAATCTGGTGCTGCATAGGTTTAAGTCACTTGTCATTGTCGTGCTGGAACACTGAAGTCCCACCTGTACAAAACATCTGAAGTCCTGAACAAGGGTGTTAGTGCAGAGGAGCTGTAGGATTTAATTCTGAGCCATATTGAAGGCTTCTCAAGTACCCGTGGCTTTGTTTTTGTTTGCACTGAGTGCTCTTTGTGCCTATGCTGTATTTTGTTTTTCCCTTCTGCCTATTTACTTATTATCATAATATAACAGTTTCTTAGGGGGGAAAAAAGGCGAGAGCCTGTTGCTTAGCCTGGTATTTTCACTGCTATGAAAATAAACTGTTTTTCAGTCTGGAATGCTGCATTGCCTAATTCACAGTATTCTTTCAGTTTAGTTCAAGTAGCAAGTTTTGTTTTCTCTTTGGTTTTAGCAGTATTGGAGAATTGGGAAATACATTTTTTTCTGTTTCAGCCTTAGGAATGTGTCCACATTCATAAAGCACAAAGTCTGTATTTTGTAAATCTTAAGAAATTATAGCCAGGTTTCCCATTCAAGATGCTCTGGTGTTGTTGCTTTGGCTGAATGCTGGATCTCTTGCTCTGCCTGTGCTTTTTTCTTTGTTGTTTTGATTTCCCTTTTCCCCCCCATCCTTACTGGCATTGAGTTTGCCCTCCAGACAAAGAGCAGACAATGAATTGCAGTGAATGACACTTGTGAGCAAGATAAAACTGGGTCAGTTCCAAGCTTGTGCAGGGTGTAGGTGTAATAAATATAGAATCATAGAATTGTTTTGATTGGAAAAGACCTTTGATACTATTGAGTCCAACCATTAACCCAGCATTGCCAAGTCCACCACTAAACCATGTCCCCAAGTGCCACATCTATACGTCTTTTACGTAACTCCAGGGATGGTGACTCTACTGTTTCCCTGGGCAGTTTGTTCCAGTGCTTCACAACCCTCTTGGTGAAGAAATTTTTTCTGATATTCAATCTAAACATCCTCTGGTGCAACTTAAGGCCATTTCTCCTTGTCCTATTGCTTGTTACTTGGGAGAAGAGGCTGACCTCCACCTCCCTACAACCTCCTTTCAGGTAGTTGTAGAGTGATAAGGTCTCCCCTGACCCTCCTTTTCTCCAGGCTAAACAACCCCAGCTCCTTCAGCTGCTTGTTATCAGACTTATGCTCCAGGCTCTTCCCCAGCTCCATTCCCTTCTCTAGACTCGCTTCAGCACCTCAATGTCCTTCTTGTAGTGAGGGGCCCAAAACTGAGCACAGGATTTGAGGTGTGGCCTCACCTGTGCCCAGCACAGGGGGTCACTGCCCTGGTCTTGCTGCCACACTATTGCTGATACAGGCCAGGATGCCATGGGCCTTTTCCACCAAGCAGTTTTCCAGCTGCTCTTCCCAAAGCCTGAAGCACTGCTTGGAGTTGTTGTGACCCAAGTGCAGGGCCTGGCCCTTGGCCTTGTTGACCCTCACACAGTTGGCCTCAGCCCACTGATCCAGCCTGTCCAGGTGCCTCTGCAGAGCCTTGCTACCCTCCAGCAGATCAATGCTCCTGCCCAACTAGGTGTCATGTGTCAACTTACTGAGGATGCTCTTGATCCCCTCATCCAGATAATCAATAAAGACATTAAACAGGACTGGCCCCAGTACTGAGCCCTGGGGAGCACCAGTAGTGGCTGGCCCCAGTTGGATGTAGCACCTTCACCACTGCCCAGCCATCCAGGCACTTGTTTACCTGGTGAACAGTGCACCCATGGGAGCTGTGAGCTGCCAGTTTCTCCAGGAGAATGCTGTGGGAAATGGTGTTAAAGCTTTGCTGAAGTCTAGGTAGATGACATCCACAGCCTTTCCCTGGTCAGCTAAGTGGGTCACCTTGTTATAGGAGTAGATCAGGTTCATCGAGCAGGACCTGCCTTTCATAAACCCCTGCTGGCTGGGCCCGATCACCTGGTTGTCCTGCACGTGCCGTGTGATGGCACGAAGGATGATCTCCTCCATAACCTTCCCTGGCACTGACATCAGACCACCATGCCTGTAGTTCCCTGGATCCTCCTTATGACCCTTCTCGTAGATGGGTGTCACATTTGCTAAATTCCAGTCAGCTGGGACCTCCCTGGTGAGCCAGAATTGGTGATAAATGATGGAGAGTGGCTCAGTGATCACTTCTACCAGCTCCCTTAGTATCCTTGGGTGGATCCCATCCAGCTCCGTAGACTTGTGTGTGTCAGTGGCATAGCAGGTTGCTTATAATTTCTCCTTGGATTATGGGGTCTTCATTCTGCTCCATGTCCCTGTCTTCCACCTCAAGGTGCTGGGTACCTGAAGAACAAAACCGAGGGGGTGAGGGGAAGGACACTGCTTCCATTCCTTATTGTGCTGGAAAAGCTTTTGGTGGATGTTGGGGTGATGTAGTGTAACTTACTGTGACAGAACACTGAGTAATACTGAATGTTCATTAGAGTTATTCATTAAGGATTTACAGGTTTCAGCTGGAGTGCTGTCACAATTTTAATTACTTCATGAAACAGCATGCTGAGGTCATGCAGAAAATGCCAGTGCCTCTGACATGTATTATTTATTTATTTTTGGAGCTGATGCATTCCTATTAAATGGGATTATGTTTTTTGAATCTCTAATTTTCAGGAGCTGGAATTAAGTCTGAGAATAGGTGTGGGTTGTGTTTTGGCTATGAGCATATCATGGGGCCCTTTTTTCCCCCCAGGCTCTGTTGTGCTTTCATACTCCTGCACGTACTCAGGCTGTGATCAACCAAAGCTACCTGATGTAAAGGTAGTTCCTAGGCACATTTTCAGTATCACAGGTGAATGGGCAGTCATTTTATCTCCTGTGTAATGGAACATGAAGATGGAATGCTCTGTCCTTTCCTAGTTTTTTAATTCTTCACAAGGTTTTTAATTTTAATCATTTGATAGGCTTTTAACTGGAGGAACAGTAAACAGAACCAGTTTTATTGAGGAACTTCAATAACCTTTATCTATTAAATGGATGATTGTCTGATGGTGACATGAGCTTCACAGATAGTTTTCTCCTCTGGAAATAAGTTGGTGTTATCATAGTCTGCTTTTCTCCTACTGTGGCTTTGTTACAAAGTACTGGATGTACTTACTGTGCTACGCTGAATGCAGCAGTGGGTGGTATAATAGTAAACTTAAAAACATGTGATGGAAGTCAGAATCACCAAGTGATGTGGAGACCTGCTGGGAAGTGAATGGTTTGTGAAAACTTCTCTAGATCTGGAGCTGAGGAAAATGCCATTTAGGTAATGGCTTTACTTCCCTGCAAGAAGAGCCTTTGTGTGGGATCAGAGATACCTCAAAGACAAGTTAAAAACAAGAAAACCTGTTCAAAGTCTGTGTCAGAGCATCCTCAAGTGCCGTTTGTAGTCGGCAGCTCAGTCGCTTTTGGCCACCACGAGCAGAGGTGGGGCAGGATGGCCCTGTTCTTCCCAGGGCAGGATGGCCCTGTTCTTCCCAGGCTGGCAGATTTTCAGGAATTTTGTGAGATACACAGTACCTGCTCCAGTGAACTTCACCTGTGGACTTGGGGGACGTCCAGGTTAGGAATACTACTTTTCAAGTGCAGAGGACTACCTTAAGGACAGTTTTTTCACCTGTCTGCTGAGGATTACGTTATGATAACCACTGTTATTGTTGTGTTGGGAATATTAAGAATATTTTAAAGTTTATGTTACTGCAGTAAAAGCCAGTTTAGAGAAATATTGTTTGTGTTATGCTCCCTCTTGAGCATAAATATTAGATATGGAGCTGTGTTTGTTTCTGTGATGATGATGGGCGTGGTGTTCCTTTTGTTGTTGTTTTGTTTCTGATGCTTGTTTGCAGGCATTGGGTGAGCACTGGTGCTGAGCAGAATCTCCAGGAGCAAAGGTCTTAGGGGGTTGGGCTTCTTGCTGAGGGGGCTGGAATCTGATCCTGCTTGTGCACTGTAGCATGGCTCAGGTTATATAGAAAGAGTGATTTAAGAAAAAAAGCAACTTTCAGTTTTAGTAAACTTATTCGTAAATGTTAAAATGTTAAAATATGAAACAACAGAGTAACGTGTAGGTACAGGTCTAAAGTTAAGTATGTAGGTTGAGTATTATAAAACATAAGAAAGACCTGTTGGACGAGTTAAAATCTGAATAAGGAGAGTTACAGGTCTAAGCACTTGTAGTTAGAGTTTTTGTTAATGCTTAATCAGCTTTTGATGGCTGTAATTGCCTCTTGAAATCTGAACAGAATATTCTCTTACAGGTTGGTTCATCTGGTTTGGGACAATGAGTGACTTACACTGAGAAAACAGGAAGTAGTTTTGTCTTTTGTTTTCCTTTGGTCTGTAAATAAAAATTGTGCCAGGGGATCTGCCAGATCCAGCCTTGAGAAATGAGACCAAAATAAGTGAAGTACATGTAAGGTGCACACAAAACTGCCATTGTTCATTAAGAACTTATGTACAAAACCAAACTGTGTACTTCCAGCTCATCCTTTCCAATACATGCATTTCAGAGTAATAGCTTATAATTGAAATAACATTAAGTACCGGGTTTGCACATTTAATCAAATTTCAATTTCCATACAAATGAAGCTCAGTAGACAAGAACAATTAGCATGGGAAATGGAAAATGGCATTTCTTTGTATTAAAATATGAAATAGATTCAAATCTATACTTGCTGTGTAAATGATAAAATCTAATGTGCATCTGTAGTCTTTGCTACTAAAAGAATATCTTAATGTGTCAGACTTTACTGACTGGTGAATCCTTTAAGGATAAGAAGTGAGTAATTGCAAGCAGAAACCCCCAAACTTTTGTAATCAGTGATTGTAGTCACTGAGTTTAATTTTTGTATCAAAACCTTGTCCTGAATTGAGACCTATATTTTGGAGGCTTTGGTTTCAGCCTCTGGCTCCTCATCTCTACCTCTGACTTTGTGAATTGCCATGACATCGAGGTTTTTGTACTGCTAGTTGTTTGTATTATTAGAGTTAGGAACACATGGTTTGTGAGTGAGTGGAGTCTTCTGTCAGGGATACATTTCTGCCTTAGGAGAGATTTGTCTTTCTAGTGCTCCACTGGTTCCTACAACGATAATCTTCAGTGTCTTGAAAATATAAGGTTGAAATTTAGATTTTGAAAACTTTGGTGTGTTCACCTAATGCTCTACAGGGGATGTTTATTGTCTGTGTCTGAGACAGGACCTCTGGCATTTTTATTGGATGTAGCATTTCCTCTGGCTCCTCCTCATTTATATCTCTTGTCTTCAATTGAAGGAGGAGAAATAATCCTGTGAAGACAGCACCAAAGTTTTCTCATTCATCTACTAGCTTATCTTTGCAGGAGTATTTTGATGTGTAAATAGTGCTTGTAGACTAGAAGGGTGCTTTTTGGCTTCTGTCACTTGGCAGAAATGTTTATAGCTGATGGATTTGGCCCATTCCTGAGAGCTGTTTCCACCCCTGCTCCTTCCCCGGTGAAGGTGTGACCTGGCCTCTGAAGAGACACAGAAAATGTCTCTTCTGTTAGAACTGATATTTTAAAAAATAACCACATTAGTAGTTGTTCTGGCTTTGTTAGCAGACAACTATTATGAGGCCCCAATTCCACATTAATGGATACTGGATTGTACCAGGATATCTCTGCTGAATTAGCTGGAACATGCAGTCTTTCTGGTTGCAGGGGGACAAACCATAGCTGATCTGACCTAATGTGGACAGACAGCAGCTAATTTGATCTGAATTTGCTGTTTCAAAGCCAAGTGATCACATTCATTCAGGAAACTGGACCAGCAGCTTGAACTTGTGTTGAATCAACACTTTGTCTCATGTGCCCATTACAGCCTTGCTTTGGTATTGGAAGTTCTAAAATGAGATTTACTGTGTTGAAAAAGTAGTTTTAGATACTGCATATATAGATCCTCCTTGCCTTTCTTTCAAATAAACTAATTGTTTCAGGTAACTAGTTATCCCTTATCTTTTGCATAAAAAAGAGGAAGATAAATAAGAAATAAGTTGCAGTTTAAATGTGAGCAGGAGGTGTCAGTCCAAATGCACCTCTGAAAGTCTTAAAAATGAGGCAGAAAATACAGGTTTCAAACAGAGTAAGGGCCAGGGCAGCACACTGACCAGTGTGCAGCTGCTGCAGGAAGGATGCACTGTGGCTTCCCAGAGCTTGACCTCCAGAAGGAAAAAGTTCTCAGTTACACAGAAAGACTACAGGAGATTATTAAACCTGAAAGGGCTTCCTGGATTGTTGTATAATGGCCAAAATCTGTTTGTTTTATGAAACACATGAAGCTGGCTGGAAATTAAAGCAGTGTGTATTTATTTATCTGTCTGTCTGTCTATCATGAAGTCCTTCCTGTGGATAATGCTTCTTGTAAATGTCTATTTTGAGTACTTAGCAGAAAATCTGGAGATCAGTGTACTGTAAAGAAAATTAAAAAAGCTGGTGTAACCCTATGTTGAAATACACGATGAGTGCTGTGGAACACCTGGCATTCAACATGCAGTTGGGAAAATCTGCAGAACAAAAGCTTTCTGTGAGAGTGTAAGCAACCACCTTGAAAAATTAGGTTTTTCCTGTCTGAAACCTAGATTTTTCTGTTAGTCAAAAATCTTGTTGGTTTTGTCACTGAGTAACTTAGAAAAATATTTGGCAGCTAAAGAAGATGAAGACTTTTTGTTTATATGGCACTGTTTAAATTTATGTATAATCTTGTTTGTTATTTCTGGTATTTGAATAGATAAACTTACAAAACAATTGGAAACTTTCTTTTAAATTCCAAATTACAAGTTCACGACAAACTTTGGCAAGATTTCTTTCAGGTGAGTGACTTGTGGACAGGTTTATATTATCTAATGATGTGTCCCAAAAAATTGGTGTTGGATTTTTTTGACCTTTGCTTGACTGTAAGTTTTATCTTGGGTTATATATTAAGCTTGTAGAACTGATGGTCTGAATCTGATTTCAATTTTTCTTCTCTTTATATAAATAGTTAAGGAGTTTTTTTGCTTCCTGTAGCCAATTTGTAGTAGAACAGGTGAGGTGTTACCAGAGAACACACTGTTGTTAGTTGTTGATATTTCTGACAGACATTTATTCAGGTAGGGGTGGACTGGTGAACCAACAGATTGCTTGGATTTTAGGGAATAAACAGTGTCATCATGGAAGCATGGGACCAGAAGTCAGGACAGCTGACTTCTCAGAGGTTCATCTTATCTGTAGCCTTTGGCAAACTATATAATTTTTCTGTACTTGGCTGCAGTGATTGGTAAGACTGTTGAGGGTTAAGGTTGTAGAAGTGCTCTGAGATGGTGAAGTGACTGTAATGACACCTCGCTGCTTGAAGTGTTCTCACCTTCTCACACTGCTTGAACTTTGTGATGTTTTGTAAGTATATACTATGTATAGTGCAAAAACTACAATTGATGCTATTTCCAGTGTTTTTCTTGCCTCTCTTCTTCCCAGCAAATGCCAGATGAATTTAATTGCTCTAAAATGAGATTTCAGTGTACTAAATTTTGTGCTGTAGCATAGCAAAGACTGTGTGTGATCCTTAAAAGAAAAAGGAGCCTTTTATGTTAGAATTGCATATGTGAATCATAATACTGCTGATATAACTCTTCACATCGTACATGAACACTAAAGGAGGTTGCATTTCCACATTTTCACTTCTAGGCAGCTGTTCATGCCCTTAGCTCACTGTTATATCTGTGCCTCTGCTCCAACAGCTGCTTGCTCTTAGATGAACTTGTGCCATTATATATTTACTAATGATTTTGATAACACAATGTTTTTGCATTTAACAACTGGTGGAAAGTGTGTGATTTTAGTGCTGTGAGAAGGTGATAATTTAAGATACTTTCTTCTTCATCCTTCCTTGCTCTGAGTTACCATCGATAGCTATAAACTGTGAGGGGTATCTGGCTTTAAGGACAAAAGTGCCACTGGTAATTTTGAAACTATTACTATTCTTCAAAAGAACTGGAAATCTTATGTAGGCGAAGAAACAGCTTTTATTTACCACCCTCCTGGAAAGTACAGTGTCTGACCATGTGTTAAGTGATGACTTGCATTCCAGGAAAGATGGATGGTCACATAATGTACCGTTCACTGCTGCTCATACATCATCATGATTCCTGTTCTGCTGCTGGCACTGGGTCTGGCCTTTTCTGTGGGAGAGACCAGCTTGAAATATTTTCATTTTTCTGCTGTTTTGACTTAAAAATAGGCTGCTGAAATGAAATGTTTGGCAGGGTTGTAGAGATCAGCAAATACCCTGTGCACCCTTGCCTGTCCCAAATTTTTCTGTTCCGTGGCCAAGTATCTTAAAGGTTCATTATAAACTTCCATCTGGTTTTGTGTCTGTATCGTGCCCTGATGGCTCTGGGCTGGGGATGGCTCAGGAAGGGTTGTTGACAGCATTTGCAGAATATGGAGATTTTAATTTCACAGTATTTCTTTGTGTTAAGTTTCCCCCCTCTGCAATAGAATTGTGTAGCAGTTCATGTCCCGTGGTCTGAAATAATGAGTGCATCTGGCATGGCATGATCTCCCTTGGGAGCAATGGTACAGCTGGTTTGAGAGGTGTTTTAATAGAAATGTTTTGTATTCTTCCAGGTATCCACATTCTTCGGAGAGGAGTGTCTGTAACACAGGAAGCAATTGCGGCATGTAACTGGCATTTGTTTAATGCCCATAATATTGGGATGGAGTCATGCTTTTATCTGAACCAGTCATATGTAATTGTACATAAAATAGTAATAGCATGTATGAAATTGCAGACAGACAGAGGTATTCCTGACTGTTTTTCCCATGTGCACATTGGCATTCCTGGGGAGTGCTGCGTGTGAAACCAGAAGGCTGCAGAATAACTTTCTTCACAGGGGGTGTGTGTGTGATTTCTGTTGAAATCAAGCAGTAAAAAAAATCAAGTTTATTTTAAAGTGTTGAGTTTTGAATTGAATTTTGCCATAACTACAGGGGAATGCAAAGGAAACCTGGAGCTGGGCTGAGGATAGTCTTTCATGTGTTAAAAGATCTACCACAGATCCCACTGTAAATTCTGTACTTGAAACTGCAGCAGCAGGACTTTCTTAGAAACCTTCCACTGTGTGCTGATCTTGCACATAAACAGTGAAGGAAGCTGCAATGATTTACCAAAGAGCTGGGGCTTTTCTGTGAACTTGAAATTTGCATACTTTTAATTTCAACTTGAGGTTTTGTGCTTGTTTGGTTTGGTGGTTTGTGTGTTGTTGTTTTTTTATCCCTTACTTAGAGAGAGATTTAACTAACTTCAAGATTAGATTTGAAATTATCTAACTTAAAGATAGATTTTAAATTTCCTCTCTTGGTACATTGGGCAAGAGAAGCTTTTCCCCCCATTTTTTATTTCCCTCTGTTTTATTCCCCCTTTTCCTCTAAGGGCTAAAGAAATTACTTCAGATTTTGTTCTGAGGGGGAAATCATTATGATCTAAGATGATAATTCTTTATTTTTTAATTTTTTTCCCATTTCCCCTGTGCTCATTCTCTGGTGTTTGGGCTGAGTAAAGCTCTAAATGGGTGAGAACACTCATGTGCTGTCAGGTCTGTTGTTGCCATCAGTAGTCTGGCAGGTCCCTGTGAGTTCTAAGCATCTTGTGACCTGAATGTTTGCTCTGAGTAGGTGGTTGCTAAGAGGATGTGCCTGCTTTTATTTTTCTAGAAGAGCAGGTCTGTGCTTTATAGAGAAACCAGTAGTAGGACTGGATTTTAGTCTTAACATCGAATTAGAAGCCGGTTATCAATATCTTATACCAATTACTAGGTGTATGTGTACAGCTTTTATTGGGAGTGCATGATGACTGGTTTTATTGTGCCCAGTCGTGTTGTTTGAACACTTAAATGTGACCTCTGTCTTGATTTCGCTCAGACATGTTTTAAGAAGCAACAACTGCAATTACAGCTCTGCTCTTAGGTTGTAAACTGTGGATGAGAGAATGCCTACCTGTATTTTAAGTTTTATTTTAGAGATTTCTTTCTTCAAAACAGTTGCCACCTTGGTCCTTTCAAAATCAGGGATGAGTGTTTCAAACTTTTCCATTTAAAAGGGTGCTCCCTCTCTAGACTTAATTACCTGGGGTTAGTGTAGCTCACTGTGAGGAGAATGAGCTAAATTGTTCAAAAACAATGGAAAATTGACAGCCACTACCCAGAAAAAAGATGGAGAGTGATGGTGTGGTGCAAAAGTGAGCCTGTGGATGGGGATGGCAACTGGCAAACCTGCCAACTGTGAACCAGCTTAGAATTGTTCACTCGTGTAGACAGACATTTTCCCCCTTGCGAAATGTTTTGAGGGATACAAAATGAACCTGAATTATTAGGTTCTGGCATTTGATAGACGGAATTGCTATTAAAAAAAGCTTTGAAAAAAGTTGTACTTTTTGTAATGCTAATGAGGTGTGACAGTGTAGTGATGGCAGGTAGGCTCACATGTTTGCAGATATCGAGAGCTGCTTGTGAAGGATATGCTCACATGTTAAAACGCTACAGAAGAGCTTAACCTAGAAAGTGAAAACAGGTTCATGGATATAGAAATGGCTTTTCAAGTAGTTCTGTGAAGCGTCTCTGAATCAGGCAGGACGTTTGTGCAAGTCTAGTGGGTCCTGGCATACTTAGTGATTAGAATGGAAATAGGATTCTGAGTTTGTTGTGTAATGCAGCACTTAACTACTGGAACATTTTTGTTGAACTTTGGTTCTGAGAAAAGCGAACAAAATCCTCAGTGCCCCACAAGAAGTAAATGGGTAATGCTGTGGTGATAGCTGCTCACATGGTATCTTTATCAGGAAGTTTTTACCACAGATGTCTCGAGAGAATTATTTCCCAAGCCTTCCTGTCTGTTAAGAACCACAAACATGCAGTTTAAAACATGAAATGATCTGAAACGAGGCTGTTTTTAACATGCTGGGTTATTTGGAAACTTTGTCCGTTGCGCTTCGGTGATACATGACATGACAGACAATTAATATATGTATAGATTTGCGAGAATAAATAACACTTTAAACAAAGCACGAATTTCTTCTTCTTTCCTAGAGCTCCGCTGCACCTCAGAGCAGTTTGCGTGTCGGAGTGGAACCATTCAGTGCATCCCTTCCAGCTGGCGGTGTGATGGATGGACCACCTGCGAGGACGAGAGTGATGAAGTTGACTGTCCAGGTAAAGAAATCTGAGCAGAATGCTCATCCCAGGGCCAGCTTGTTTTGCAGCAGTCCTTTGACTCTTTCAGATCGCTTGCTTATTCTTATTTGAAATTTTGGAGATTTTTTTGATAGACCTGTACCCGTTATTAACAAAGTTCGAGTTGACTTCTCTTCATTTTGAGCAGCCAGTGCCACAGACAGTTTTTTGCTTGTCTGAATTATCCTCTGTGAGCAGGTGTCCTGGAGATGAGGTGAGTTTGTAGTCTAAAAGGAGACTTTCATGACAAGGAAAAAAATCATGTTGCAGTTAAGCTGAAATGACGCACAAGCCCGTGGTTAAATTTGGAATTACTGATTTGGTTGTATATCAGTCAGATGGTGCTGGGTGACATTGTTGGACTTGGGTAGAGAGTTTGTTTTATTGCTCCTTCTTCTGATTATGCTTCTTGTGTTTAAGTGGAGAACTTTGCTCTGCCAGACAGGCTGGTGTATTTGCTGCTCATAAACTCTTACGATCTTATGCTTTCAGGAGCCTGTGACCAGCAGTGGTTCTCTGCTAAAGTTACTGGATGCTGAGCTGTGCTTAAAAACAAGCAAAATAAAACTGTGACTATATAATCACAATTTTGAACGTTTTCATTTGTTCTTGACAAACAGACCAGTGCAACTCTTTCTTGTATATCTGAAAAGTGAAGGGACCTATAATTTTTTTTCCATTAACAACAGTGAAACAGGTATTTGAAAGCATGATTTCAACTGTGGCATAATTCTAAACTTTCACCTCTACAGCGTGACTAAATCACATTCAAAAACTGTTTTAAGAAGTTCTTCAGTGAACTACTTAATTTTCTTGCAGAGAATCACTGATGAACTTTGTGGCATTGTCATCACAGCATTCAGTCTGTCATCATTCTGAGTTCTGAGCTGTTTTAAAGAGGTGCTACAAAATAGTAACATTTGTGTTTTACAGCAACAAACTTCTCTAAATATTCATATTTTCTAGAGGGATTAGAAAAGTAAATCTAACTCTCAGACTTTGAAACTCTGCCATAGTTAACCATCTCCCCAGTGTGTGCTATACCCAAATAATTAAAAGAATGTCAGTGCTCTATTTAGAAAGCTTTTGGTTGGTTTGTGTGTGTGTATATTTGCAGCAAAGCAGAAAAAAAATTGGTAACTTCTTCTGAAATTGAAAATTAAGCTGTGCCATTAATAGTCTTTTAAGGATATTCTTTACAATGTGGATGTCCTAAAGAAAGATGCTTTTATAGTTGTGCTGTTATTCTTCTTCCTTTTTAGCCAACTTTGGCCAAATGTGAAAATATAGGGACCTAAAAAAATCCTGGAGTCTAATGGAATTCAGTGGCTCGGGGAAGGCAGTCATGTTACTGTTTGGATTTACTTAAAAAGCACTGAAGACTTCACTTGTGGGAATGTTTGAACATCCAATTAGTAGAAGTCTATTTTTATCCTCTCTTGTTGCCTGGTGTATTAGTCAGCAATTTAAGTTATTGTGTGGAGTATGCACCAGGATGGTGTTCCAAAGAACATTTGGTATATGAAGAGGATTTCATGGAAGCAAATTTCTCAGTACATAGGCTCTGGTTTTCTGTTTGGGATGTAGGTCTTGCTGCACTGTCTGGCCTGATAAGGTGAGAAAAACTTTAAAGAAATGAAATGTGGGAGAAACTTGATTCGCCACCATGTCTGTATGCAGGAGGAGAATAACATACATAAAGAATACTAGAGGAGAAAATGATGGACAGCGTAGAGAAGGAAAGTATTGCACTTGATGAAAGGATTAATTAGATAAGTAATTGATGAAAAGGCTGTGCTCAGTAAAACAACCAGAAAGCAGGTGTGGTGTTTGTGAAAGAACCGAGATATTTGCACAGTAACGTGAGGAGTGCAGCCAGCAAACCAGAGGAACAAGAACTACTGGTGTGGGATGTAAAAACTATTATACCTGTAACAAAAAAATTGGTGGGATTGCATCGTGACCTGAAATGGGTGTTGAAGGGCATTTGTTATTTGGAACTGTCAAGAATCAGGAGAGGTTGGTGTGCATGTGAATGGTGTGCTGGAGAATAAAAAGGAGTAACATCAATGAAAATAAACCTGAGGCCTGAATCAGTTTGGAAGAGCGTGGTTTTCTTATGTTGGGAAAAGCAGTATGTATGTGACCAGTCAAAGGAGAGAATGTCTTGGGACATGGATTGGGGAGCTAATGCTGCTAATAATAGTAGCACACAGTCATACTCAGGAGTGGCAACTTTCTTCTTTGGCCTCTGAATTTACAAGAAATGATGCAGCTTTAAATTTAGAAAATACCTTTGGATTTAGATGAGCAATCGTGAGATGATTCAGCTAAATGTAAATACTTTTTAATTAAAGTTCTTAATTTCAATAAAACCAGGCTGAACACTGAGAGAACTAGTTAGTGAAGCCACCTGGACTTGTGAAACTTGGAAAATTAAAGTATCTGTAAATTAAAAGGCATGGAAACTCTCTGAAGCATGAAAAGAAGGCTCGCAAGAAAGAGCCTTGAATCTGGTTGGGAAGCTTGTTAATCTTCAGCCTTTGAGCTACTAATGGCACACTTCAACATGAGCAACTTGGAAGAGATCAGTGCTAGTGAATTAAGGTTTTGTGGTGGTGGTGAAGGTGTGTTTCAATGGCTACTTAGTCATGTTGGTATTTTGAGAGGTTTAATACAAAGCCATTGGGAGTTATTTGTCCCTGTTGGTTTAGTTTACCCTTTTCAGGCCCGATTTCATTTATGTTAGTAACAAATGTATTAAAAGAAGAGGAACTGTAATTAATAAATCAGTTTTGTATTCATATGTTGTCAGAAGTACAAAAATCACTCAAAATCCTAAGACTTTTTTGTCAGAATAATTTCTTCTGGCATTTTTTTTCAGAACACAGTTAAGAAAGACATTAATTCATTGGCAATCTGAATAAGTGTATGAGATGCCTATTTTTTGCTAGACCATTTATTTCTGTGAAGATTGTCGTTACAGCTGGTTTTGTTCTTGCTCTCTCTTATCAGAATGACTGTTTTCCTTTAAAGTGTGGAATTCCTTTCAGTTCCAAACTTACCATGTGCAAAGTACTGTTCCCCCTGCCCTTCCCAGTGGGCACACACGTGTCAGGGGAATCTGCAGCAGTGATTACCCTCAATTCATCTCTCTGGTAGACTAAAAGCAGTGGCTGCTTGCTCTTGTGAGCATACTAAAAATTGCTGGGAGGGTTTATGTAGCATGTGCCTGTGACTCTCTTCTGCTTAAGCAGTGGAGCTTCATGAAATTTGTGTACTGTTCCGTGTCAACAGTACTCGATCCTAAAAATAGTTTATCCTAGAGTAGGGTATTCTGTGAGATGGTGGAAACAGGCATTAGTATCTTAAACAAGGACTTTTACAAGTGGAAATTTATTATTTCTACTCACTTTCCCTTATGTTTCTATACAAGTAATCAAAGTAGAAACATGATTTTTCGACCTGTATTTAAACCCATAAGAGGGAAGGGATCTGCAGTTTGCCTTTTACTGCTTATTGGATTTCCAGCTTTGCTTCTACCAGAATATCAGATCAGCTTCTGCAGATACTCTGCCTTCTTTGCAGGCCTTCTGGTCTAACTCATCTTCAGGGGGACGAGCAGAGCAGAGTTTCCTATAGCTCTATCTGTTTGCCTTTGTTTTCTTCTTGCTGCAGGCTTGATGTTTGTTTCTGTTGCTTAGGAATTAGAGTGGATGTCTTAAACTGCAGTGCCTTTCATAAATCCTATCCGTATCAATTTTTCAGCTTGCAGTTATATTGGTGATAATTTCATTTCCTTCATTCATTTGTTTATATTTAAAAACCAGAATTCTTTCCATAAATAAATGATCAGATTGTGCTGTCAGATGTCTTCGGGCTTCCCTCAGCATCTGAGCTTGAAAACCTCCAGCTCATCCTGTAGTGCACACCCTTGCCCAGTGTCACATTCTTCCTTTAAGCAGTATTTCTCAGTACTGTTCTCTAGACCTGCTTGGTCAGAAACAAGAACGCTGGAAGGTTTCAGTGAGCTGAATTCCTAGGGGTTGTTCCCCCCTGAGTGAAGTGATCAAAACCAGCTCTTTGTTTTATTTCACCAAGAATATTGTGTTTGGTTGAAGTGACTGTTGACATTTGTGTGCTTTTTAGTGCATGTCTTTTTTTAAAGCTAGGTAATAATGATAAAAACCTCCGAGCATTTCCACACTTTTTCTGAGCCCTTGCTGAACTATTTCTTTACCTTACCTCCTGTGTTTAAATTATAAGCTCTTTCCTGTCAGCCTATTGCATTGAATAGTGCTCATCACAGCAGGATACTGTTCTTTGTTGGCATTGATGTCCTGGCATAATACAATTGATAGCACATGGTGGGGAGCTGCCTGATCTGAGAAGAGTCACTCCTCTCTGGGAAGTTCTAAACTGTATTTCGAAATATTGAGGCACAAAACTGGACTTAATCTTGAAGTTCTCTCACCTCTCAAATTTCCAAATGGAATTAGAAGGTTTCCAAGCTTTTAGTGGTTTGTATGCTGAATAGTAAATTTGAAGCTTAAGGGGACAAGGCAGCTTTTGATGTAAATTTTGAGAATCAGTGTGTTTAAACAGGAGCAATTCAAATCTTGGAACTAATAATATATTAACAAGACCTGGTTGCTTCACAAGCAGTTTCATTTTGAGACAATTTGACATAGCACATCCATCCTTGTAAAGGGTTTGGCTTGAGCGACTTGCCATCTGTGACACAGAAACTCTGGAACCTGGTTCAACTCTCCAAAATCCAAATATTCACCCCCTTTATGAGTCTTGACCGTACAGGACCTCTCTGTGTTACAGGCAGTGTCCTCTCTGCCTGCCCTTTTTGTGGTGCACAGCAGACCTTGGGGTGTGTGGCAGATTGCAGTTTCTCTTTTTACTCCTCTGAACACATTTGGTGTCACGTTTGTCCCCCCATGCAGAGCTGCTCAGCACACCTACATTCTGGCCTGTCCCTATCTCAGCTGGTGCCAGCTCTCACTTTTGTGTTGTCTCAGCTCCTCAGCTCTCATGCCATTTGCACTACTTGGCTTTTTGCTTCCTTTTACTTGATCCAACTGATGGACACACCGAGGGGGAAGAAGAAAGAGCTTTCTGCTCTGCTTATGTGCTTGGCTTCCCCTAATGAGACACGATGTGCAAAGCAAGTGTTACTGAGATCCTGTGGATAAATTCTGCAGAGTAATCTCTGTGGATGTACATGGAAGAGTGTGGACAATGTAACTGAATTCCTTCCAGCATCTGCTGGGCAAACTCATAGTTCTTTCAGACTGAAACTTGGCTGCATTTTTCCCTTCTTTTTTTGCCATGTCCCCAAGAGAAATAGCAAAACTTGTATGCATGGCACAGAGCTTTTTCTAGGAGTTATCAGGGCTGTGACACCACATGTTTACCTAAAAGGTAGTTAGAAAAGTAAGCAAAATTTCCAATATCTTAATTTTTGTCCTGAACGATTTTTGCACTGTTTTGCTTCATATCTGAAGAGATTTATCAATATAAAAGGTAGTAGGAACCATCAGCACGGCAAACTTCTATTCTGAATTGGTAGCTTCAAGTTTTAAGCAATTGAAAATAGCCACAGAATCAGCACTGTTGGGCAACTTTCTTGATATATGGCCCTATACTTAGGCTATAATTGTGCTAGAGTGAATGAGACAGTAACTATAAATTGGAAGGAGCTCAGTGAATACTAATCATGACTTAATCCACTGGGAAACATACTGGAAGATGCTCACGTCCACATGCTGTAGTATTTGAGGGGAGAAAAAAATAGCACCCTGTGAATTTTTCTTTGAAACCATTTTTTCCTTTTCCTCACCAAGTAGCAAGTAAATTACATTTCTGGAGTAATTTTATGAAGTCAAAGGAAATGGATCTCTCTCTGTCTTGGTTAATAAAAATACTACTGTTCCTGTTATTGCTTGTGGTTGTAGTATCTAAAAGAATAAATATCTTGGAAAATAACTGATCTTCCAAAATCTGATAGCTTTCAGAATATTGAGTATGCACATAAGCACTAAAAATTATAGCTTTTCCTTCCTGAAACACTCAGACAGACCATGGTTAGGTTGTGATCTTCTGACTCAAGTTATTATCTGAAAGCTTAGTCCATGGTACTCTCAATTTATTTTTAAAGATGAAAGTATTTGTAAAGATAAAAGTATTTGTATAAAAGAAGCAGGAACAGCAAAGTACGTGGAAAATTCTTCCTCAGAGTATTGTAACAGTACAGTAGTAAACCAGTCCAATTACACCTTTGCCACCAGAATCTGCAACAGCTTTTCACCGCAGTCAAGTGACTTAGGGGCTTGTTAACATCTCTTTACTGCCCTGGAAAAAGTTGTCATCATTGCTTTTGTTGGAGACAGAAATTCAGGTCAAATAGAAGCAATTTAATATTTGAAGAGCACCAGTTTATTAAGCAGCTGACAGCACTGGGCTTTAGAAGTGACTTGTGGTGGCTGCTTTCTGCCACTTGAGTCCTGGTTTCAGCAGCGAGTCTGCTGACACGGGCAGATGCTGAGGAAGGAGTGAGAGTCCTGCTTCCTGGGTGCAGACTGATTGAACTCACTTCGTGTGGGATCAGTGCAGCTATTTTTCAAAGCATCTGGCATAAATTCTGTCAATTTAAGATGTTAGCCCAAGTAACCCTTTCTTAACCTTGCATGTCAAAACCTGTGAACTTCTGTTTTATTCCTGGGGGAGATAAATTGTTAAGTCCTCGTGGGCGTTCTGTTTAGCCGTGGAGGGTCAGCCATATGGTGCTGCATCTGCTCTCACTTCTGAAAGGGAACTAATTCTTCATGTGTTTGGTTCTTACTGGTTCTTTGGGTTTAGCTGTTACCATTTAATGCCATGGGAAAATAGAACTTCCCATGTTGAACTCAGTGCAATTTGATAAAGCATTCTACATTAGCTGGTGTTATTTTTAAAGTGTTGCCATAACTGAAGATTTGCTTTTTTAGTGTCTCAGTTTTGCTCTGAAAAACACATTGTAAATACTGCTACTGAACCACTAGGATTAAAAACAAATTCTAAAACCAAAAATAGATTGGTCTTTAAAGTAATAAAAAAATCGTTAATCTTCACTGTCAAATTATTTTACCATTTAGTGTCCTTTGAAATGTGTGCTGACTGAACTTCGTGGCACTGACTTCTTGCCTGTGATAGATAGTGCCTTCTAATATTGAACAGTAGAATTGCTACTTTATTCCTGTAAGGCCGTGCGAGTCTATTATGCACGACCGTTTCTTAATGGGTGATCTCTGTAGACATGTAATTCCTGGGATAACGTGATAATTAAATATCCCTTGCTTATCCCATTAACCCAGGGCAAACTCAGTATGCTAGAGCCAGATGAATGCAAAGTGACTCTGCTGTTCCTGGGCTACAGCTGGGGATTTTTTTGCTCATCAGTGCTAACATTTGTTCCAGGGAGTGCAGTTTGATGTTGGGTCTTGTGGAGGTCTTTCCCCCAGGTAGTGCACTGAACAGCCTCCAACTTGAGGTTTAAATTGTCATGAAATTGCTGCAAACCTCTTGCTTTCTAAAATACAATCTGAAAAGAGAAAGTTTTAATGACGTGATTTCATATGTATTTCAAACAGATGTAGTTAAACCTGTTGAAGATGACTATGTAGCTTCTCTTTATTTAGGATCATGACTGGTTTATTTGGTTTAGTGAGGCTAAATAGAGCTAATCAGCTTTAAAGCAAAATAAGCTGATTTTTATATAAAGAAATGAATGTCTGCACGTCTCTTTCTGCTGATTAAATTCTATTAAATTTAGTAACGTCTAGTAGTAGTAGCATACTAGTAGGTGTTTCTAATGCTTACATTCTTGGGTTAAGGTTTTAAGGTTAATCCCTTGTTTCCAGATTAATCTTTCTCAGTGCTCATCTCCATCTTTCTCAAAGGTTTCTTCCCACCACCGTGCCAACCTTCCTGCTTCGGATCCTGCTAGTTTTGCTGGCTGTGACCCACCCTGCATTGTCTCCACATAAATTGTGTTTTCTTTATTTACTCCTGGTAGGCACAGGGAGCACTGCAGCCCCTTTCCTTGAATAACATCTTGCACCTTGTTCTTCCTCGGTTACGAAACCCAATTGTCACGTACACCTGTTAGACCTGCCACTGAGATGGGGGGGGTGTGTGGTTTTGTGTCAGAATTAATGAGCTAATGTTTCCTTTAGAAGCCTAAGAGTGAAAAAAACCCTCGTTCTTCTGGCCGAAGATGGGTTTCCTTTTCTGGTTTTAATTCTGTCCTAGATCTCAGAGAATGTGTTGGAAAATATATTGGAGACGTTGTCTTGTGTCCTTGAACACACAACTGAGGAATGAAGCAGCTGGGGAGTGGGCAGTTCTTTTAGCAGGAACAGATAAAATGCAGCAGGGATGATGCATTTGCTGCAGCAGTTGAAATGATGAGCATCAAGTCCTGTGCCATCTTTGTTTACCTGAGTGTGTCATGTACCACATATGTCTTGAATTCAAACTCGGAGAAAGTTAAATAAAATGAAATCTGCCTTTGCATCTTTCCCCAGTACTGACTGTTCCTTCTGGTCCCCAGGCTTGACAGGGGACCAGCGAACTTACCATGGGAAGGAGAATGTGGACATGAGGCACAACCGAGGAAGAGGAGGAGAGACAACCCGCTTTCACACTGTCAACGTGGCACAGCCTGTCCGATTTAGCAGTAAGTTGCAGACTGGGAAATCTGGGCCATCTTGCTGCTAATTAATTTAGAAATTTAGGCTATTTTTTAAATCCAACCCTCTCACCTGCAGCACCGCTTGTGCCACTGTCGGCATCCCAGTCCCAGCCTTACCTAAAGCATTATGAATGTCCTGCAAGTGTCCTTCCCATCTCTCCAGGCCCAAAACATCTGAGTCTCCCCGGCCTTTTGCCTCTTAGCTTGGTTCCCTCTTTGCTCCAGGGATCATGCAATGATTTGGGAATGAGACGCTGCACTGATTAGCCTTGGAAACTGGGATGGGACAGGATAGGAAGAGGACATGGGGGAAAGACATGGGAACATATGGAACATGGGAATGATTATTTGAACTCTGATCTTCTGAAAAAGACAAGTGATTGGTATTTTGATTTATCATGGATTCTGGTAGCTAAATTATGTTATTAAAATTTGTAGAGGACAATAAAGCAATTTAGAAATCAATATGGCAATTTCTAATGTGCTCTGCAGTCTGATTGGTACTGTATTCTGCCCCTCCTTAGTGATGTAAACAGTAGATCTTAAAAGATCCTATATAAATGGAGAATGAGGAAAGGTATTTAATTAATAGGCTTCAAACCTAAGTTTGTATATCATTATTTGATGGTAAAGATCACTGTTTCTGAAGGGAATAAAGAGGCTTGAGAACAGAACTATGAATTGCATGGAATGAACGTAAACCAGTTTCTGAATATGAAGTTTCTTTCTTATGTGCAAAATTAATACTTCAGGTGCAGGTGCTAAAATCATATTTTTAAATTTCATCCACCTGTCTCCGTGATTCTCTCTATTAGTCACCCATCACCTCCATGAATGTCAGTCCAAAGCCCATGGGCCTGTTTCATCCAAAAGTGCCTCCAGGCTTTTGTTTCAAGTTCCCTCAGCTGAGTTAATTGAGAGAAAGCCAAGACAGCAGTTCACATCATCACCTTCTTACTTCCTAAAGATCTGCTTTACAGTGATGTTTTTCCAAAGCAACCAAGAATTTCCCCAGAACACCCATCAGCTTCAGTGATTGACTCTGGGAGTAGGATTATGTGAATACTGCTGAGACTGTTTTTAAGAGTAGGTTGAAAACTTCACAGCAAGTTGGATGTATTGCTAAGCATCTGACAGAGACACAGTCATTAATTTGACCACCTCTGGTTTTTATTTCCTGCTTCTTGCTGCTGCTTTTTACTTGATCGAGATGATTGTTTTTATAACGATATGTAGGGGAATATCTTCCACAGTAGACTGTCAGTCTTAATTAAAAACTTTAAAGGCCTTCTCAGTGTGATGAAACTTTACTAGGAGTTGCATCTTTTAAAAAAACACCTAAAGAAAAAAATCAACATTTATCAGAAGCTGTAGTAAAGTAAGCCTTCAGTAATCTGTAATGTATGCACCTCCTCCTGCAGAGGTGAAGTGTACACAGTATGTTGTGTGTACACATGCAAGTGGTTATTCATTGCATTGTCATAAACTGATTAGGATGCATTATCTTAAAGATCCTAATTTGGGGGGAATGGTTTCCCTTCTATTCTTCATGTTTCCTAGGAAAGTGCCCAACAGGATGGCACCACTATGAGGGCACAGCCAGCTGTTACAGGATTTATTTAAATGAGGAGAACTACTGGGACGCTGTGCAGGCATGTCAGCGGGTGAACGGATCCCTCGCCACCTTCACTGCAGACCAGGAGCTGAGGTTCATCCTGGCTCACGAGTGGGACTTGGAAGACAAAACATTTCTAAGGATGGACCAGCATCGGTGAGTGGGAAGGAACGGATGAAGATCTTGTTTTGCACAAGAATGGTTTCTGTGTGATACAAATACTGGTTGTTCAGTTTGTGTCGCAAATCTCACAGTAAAGTTGACATCAGGTGAATAAACCACCACGAACATGCTGCTTGGCAGTTGCCATCTGTGTTTTATGTTTTAATTAACATTAACAGATAATTAAATTCAGCAGAGTCTTTTTATCAGCAGAGTCTTTTTATCTTCAGGTTGTCTCAGCGATGTACAGTTATTCTTGAACTGCAAGAGGAAGGTGGATTTCACAATGGCTTACTGCTGCACTACCTTGTCCAGAAATAATTATTTTAACTTTTCATCAGGATTTGATTTCCAACCTGTAGCTCTAAAAAAACTTGCAACTTTGAGATAGGAATGAATTAAAAAAGCCATTTTGAGTTGCAGCAACTGTGTTCTGGTGGCTTTAGATATTTCATTCTATTAGTTCGCAACAAACATTTCTTTTTTTTCTGCCTGCGGGTTTTTTCTCAGACTCATGGGCTGCTGTGACAGATCACCAGGAGTGGTTCAGTAATGATGTATCTCTGTCTCTGGAGTGTTAGATGGTTTGATCCAGAACAGTCTGACATAAGTTGCATATATTTAGAAATACTTGACTTCTGGATGCTGTTGTATGATTTTTGAGTTTTTGATACTGAAGTCCTGCCATAACAACATAATAAGGTGCTTTTTGTGAGTAGAAATAAAAGACAGTATTTTCCTCTATTCCTCAAGTGTAGTCTCTCTACATTGCCAACATATGGGCTGAAATGATAAGGAAAAAAGCCATCAGAATGTTATGAAAATTAACTTATATATATAAAGACATTGTAAAGTTCTGTGGGGTTTCATTTGATGGTATGTTTTTACCCTGTATCCTTAGAATGTAACTTAATTTTTTGGTAGGTTCTGGGTCGGATATCAGTATGTGATCACCAATCGAAATCACTCCCTGGAAGGTCACTGGGAAGTAGCTTATAAAGGTAGGCCTCTCAAATTACTGCTTGGTTCAGTGGCCCATGGAAACTGTCTTAAAGCCTGAATATAATTTGCAAGAACAACATAGCTTCTTTTAGTGATAGTGTTGAATATTGCAGGGGAACTGCTCGGCTTTACAATGTGGAAATGAAAGAGTTTAATACCCCATGCATGTCTTATTTTAAAGGTGAGGAAGTTTCATGGTTTTTCACATTGGTGTCTTGTGCAAAGAACATGTTGTTTCAGTTTATCTGGGTTTCCTACTTGATTAAGATGAGAAAAAGGAAACTACTGTAGTTTCTCGTTCTTTGTGAATATCTAGATGAACTCCTGATTCTAGTATTTGCACAGACTAGTGTAGCATGTTTGGGGATTTTAGCTCTTTAAAAATTGGAAGAATTTTATATACTTAAAAAAAAACCCGATAGATTTTTCAGAATTACTCTTATTTTTTTCTTTTAAAGTACTTCAGGTAGTTTACTTAAACCAAATCAAAATTTGCATAATTCAAAAATGTATCCCACTTTACACAAAAAACTTAACGTTAATCTGTTGGACTTTGCTGGCTGAACTCTTTCAATTGCAAAACAAGCAGCTCCCTCTGCTGACAATGCAATGTTTCTACACCTTTTATTTTTAACTAATTCAGTTGAGGGATTAGTTAAAGTCATTATATGAACTCTTATGTGTACAGTTGCATGTCTAATTGCTGTACTGGTTTAGGTTATGGAAAATTTAAAGCAAAGATGAGGTTTCTTTTAAGCACCAGCACTGTGAAGTCCAGTGTAGCATTTGAAAACCAAACTGAATAGGTTTTTTTTCTTATACACAATTGTTGGTACCCATGGAAAATGTGGAAGGGAAACTGTCCATTAGGTACAGGTAATAATTATGAACAGAATTTTGCTAAACAGTTGGGTCTTGAAAAATACTTCCTTTGACATGAATACAAACATTCTCCTTAAAAGGACCTTTCTTTGCTCTTTGGAAAGCTGATTGCACTGCCATCTGCTGACAGTGTTAACAACCAGAGGGGCACAAATTACAGAAAAATCATGATAACTTTATTGTAAGTTTTATTTAATTTGATGCATTATATAAATTTAAGCTTTCTCAGTACGATATATTCAGGTGTTGTATTTATTACAGAGATGCCTCAATGAAATAAAGTACATAGTAGTACATAGTAACATCCAGTAGTTTCTGAAAACCTCTTCTTAGGCTTCATTGACTTATATTGAAGTAGACTCTGAATTCCTGATGCCTGTTTGAAAAGTGATTTAGGGTTCTATAGCTTGAAAATTTTGATTTATTATTGGAACATGTGAAATATGTGTCCTCAAAAAAAGTAATCAACACCTTTTGCACTGTTTGGAACCCACCACAATACTGTTTGGAAGGAGCAAACAGTGGATGCCCCAAGTGCAGCTGGGGCACTTGGAATGAGCAACAGGAGATGTGGGGAGCACAGGTGGATGCACAGGCATCTTTGGAAGCGCCAGTGGGTGCTTGGAGTGCCAGGCACAGGATTGGTGTGTGGGTTCTTGCTCCGCTTGTAACAAGTGTGGCCAAACTCAGCGTGGTTTGAAGATGCGTAACTGTTGTCAGGCAAACCCCATGGGACTCTGGAAAGCAGCACTTGTGAAGATACCAGAATATCAATCTCCTGGTTCAGAGTGACAGAATTACCCAGTCTTTTGAAAACAGCAGCCTCTTTTCTCTGTGAGTCACCCCTTCCCTCCCAGCTGTTTGCCTTCCCTGGAGCAGTGTTGCTAATGGAAGCTGGAGCTGGAGGGCAGCAGCCGTGGTGTGCATGGAATGAGTGACATTACAGAGCCTTTCTAAAGCTTTGTGTACCCACAGGCTGCTTATGCCAATGTATCTTTTTGCAGGCTCTTCAGAAGTGTTTTTACCCCCTGACCCTCACTTTGGTGCGGCTATGCCTGAAAAGGAAAACGTTCTTTGTGCCCAGCTTCAGTGTATCCATCATCATAACTTCCGGCACCAGGGTTTACACAGCTGGTATGCTGAAAACTGCTATGAGAAATCTTCATTCCTCTGCAAAAGGAGTAAGTTGGTTTTGGTTCAGTATCAACTGTGTTGTGTGTTTAAATATGTGGAAATTTTTTCATTATCCTTTCCGACCTCTGCCCAGCGAATTAAAAAAAAAAAAAAATCGAAAGGGTAGAGTTACGTTTCTGCTTGGTTTTAATAAATAAGAGCATTGTCATGTGTGGCTGTCACACAGTACAGAGTTTCACTAAAAAATTGTTAAGCTGCAGTATCAGCCCTAAAATAAAGTATACTTGGGGGGGGGGGGAAATTTTAAAAAGCACCTTATTAGTAAGCATCACTCTTAAATTATTAATTTCACATTAAAATAAGGAAACACTTGTTTCTGGTTTATTTTGAATATAGAAGATTCTGTTGAATTCTTTCCAGACAGTTAGTGGAACTAGAGGAGAAAAGACAAGTGGAGTTTACTGACTTAAAGAAGAAAAGCCATTTTTTTTCACTTTATATTGAATTTCTGTACTCCAAAAGCCTTGATTCCAACAGAAATATTGACAGGATTATCAGGTAGTCTTAAACAGTACCTGATCTAGATGGTGCTTCATTGCAAGAAGGAGAGAAGCTGTTTAATTGTGAGGGTCGTCAGGAGTGCAGCTGACTCCTGGGGTGGTTGTGCAGCCTCTGTCTTCAGAGGTTTTTATGACCAGATTAGATAAAACCCATTGGGATGTCATAGCTGACCCTACTTTGATCAGGAGATTGAGCTGGAGGCCTCCTCAGATCCCTTCCAGCCTGAACTTCCCAGCTGACCTATGCATAGGGTGGAGGGGACAGGTCGTCCTCCCTGAGCAGCTGCTCCAGCTGACACGTGCCAGCAACTGTGTTTGTTCCCTCACTCTGGTTTTGGTGCCTGCCTTTAGGACAGTGGGCAGAAGGCAGCTGGGCAGGGATCAAGATGCTGCTACGACAGGGGTAGTACTACTGCCTGGCTTCCTTCTTTAGGCCTGGCCTGTTTTAAGTGTCCTTCAGGTTTGGTCCAGAGAAGATCCATCTTTTCCTAAGTACCAGGAGAGAGGAAGGGAGCTGCAGAGGGCTTTGGCAGTGAAGCTTAAACTTCTCAGACCACTTACTTTCCTTTGTCTTGGAAAGGATGCCTGAAAGTGTGTCAGTTCCATTAAATACCCGAAACTCAGCTTGTCAGTTTTGAGCAGTAAATCATCCCTGTGTGCCTCCAGACTATCCATTATCTTCCCCGCTCCTTGGAGATCCCTTTTCAAAGTTGCTCTAAGGTGAAGGCATGGATTTTAACTGGTGGTCTGCTTATGCTTACAAGTCACTTAATGCAACAGAATAAACTGGATTCCATCAATATTGATGTGCCTTCCTGTCGTAGGCCAGACTTGTGTTGATATCAAAGACAACATTGTCGATGAAGGATACTATTTCACCCCAAAAGGGAACGATCCCTGTTTGAGCTGCACGTGTCACAACGGTGAGCCTGAGATGTGCGTGGCTGCTTTGTGTGAGCGGCCCCAGGGGTGTCAGCAGTACCGCAAGGACCCGAAGGAGTGCTGCAGGTTCACCTGTCTAGACCCAGGTAAGAGTTGACTGCTGCAGTGTTGTCAAGAAAAAAATAGTTGAGTGCTCCACTTGGTTATGTTTGGGTATAACTTTTGTTTGAAATGATGCATCCTTGCAGTGCCTTGATATTGTTGGGTACAGCTGCCCTGTGGGGGAAGATCTCAGATCATAGGAAGGCAAACACTTCAGGCTGTGGCTGGTAAAAATTTGTTATCCTTGATGCTACTTAGAAAGGAGAAACAGGAGCTTATTTTCAGTATGGAGATTGATAGTACCGTGGGTTATTACTACAGCATCTTGCACAATTCCTTTGTCATGTTTAGTTGTTGTGAAAAGGAAGCACTTTTCTCTTGAGCACTAATTAAGCATCTTTTTCTGATTGTGAGGATTTACGTGAGTGGAAGTTTGCATGCAGGGACCATGGGGGAAGCAGAGTTTTTAAACTGTGTAAGTTTCAACAGTCATCAGGACATACAACTCCGCTTATTGGATTTGGCATATCAGTGCAGCTTCTGGTTTTGGATCTGTTAAGTCTTCAGTTGACTTTGAATTGTTTGTCAGTCACCATTTAGTGGTGTGGATTTTGGGGGCTTATTTTTCTGTAAAGAGACTTGAAAAAAGAAACATGGCTTACATGGAATTTGCTGTGGGGGTGGTCAAATACTGGAGCAGATTGCTTGTGGAATCTCCATCTGTGGGATATTCAGTGCCTGACTGAACTCTGTCCTGGGCAACCTGCTCTAGCTGATGCTGCTTGAGCAGGGGTTGGACTAGGTGATCTCAGGATGTTCCTTTCAACTTCAACCATTCTGTGATACCGTTATTTTTTGGTATTTTAAAAGAATCTAATCTTATCTGAGTGCGCTAAGAAACTATTGTTCTGAATTCCTGTGGAAAACACAAGGTCAGCTGTTTCCATCAGGGGCTTCTGTTTCAATCTGTTACAAATTCCAGATTTGCTTATTGACTTCCACATTTGCAGTCTTTCTTATTGGTCTTAACTAGAGCAGTTAATCATTAAAGACCACTGGCTCCTCCTTGTGTCATTTACGTTTGTTCTGAGGGTTCAGCTTAGCAGATGTTCATAGCTTGTGTTGCAGGTCGGTCGGTGAAAGAGTGGGGGGGAAAAGCAGGAGTCTTCCTCCCACTCTTATCAGCTGAGCTAAGACTTAGGCTTCACTTTTTTTATCTTCAGGAACAGTGTCAGCAAAGCATCATCCAGCACACAGGATAAGATGACCTGGGGTAACCTCGTGCCGTGTTCTTTAATCCTTTCTTATTCCTGTGGGTCTTAACTATTGATGAATACTGATTTGAGAAGAGTGTATTTTACCACATCCTTTCTCATCCTTAAGCTCTTCCTTCTGTACTGATGCTAAATGAGACTGTTTCATTATACTCTTGCTTGAAGTGTTCTGGTGGTTTTTTTAGTAACTTAGTTTTTGAGAGAAGAATTATCAAGCAGTCCTCCAACTTCCTTCATAATGAAGTTGCTTCAGCTAGTGATAAACACTGAAATTTTTAAAGGAAACATTTCAGTTTTCCTTCTGGATGTTTATAAATGACTATTCCAGATGACGAAAATTAATGAATTACTTTCTTTAATCAGAATGTATTTACCTCTGTCCAGTTCTTTCATATATCTTCCCTGAGCTCTGTTGCAAAGGAAAGAAAACAGTTTACTGTTCAACGGTAAGTAAATTAATCACCCAAGGAGAGACCGGGGGAAATAAATCCTGCTGTTGGGTTGGCAGGTAATCAGCTCTTGCAGTGTGAGTGGGTGAGCAATGATTACAAGTGGATAACGAATATTACTCAAGGGCTTGGTAGCAGGGGGTTTTTTCAGTGGTAGGAGTAAGCCGAGCAATCGCAGCTATGCTCTCCTGAAAGATGCTTCTCCTCATTTAGTGGAAGATAAATAGCAGAGGAATATCTTTCGTATGCTAATGCTGGAACTGAGGTAGTCTGTCTATTGCTGCTCCATGGATATGGTAGAAAATAGTTTTTCTTCTGTGGCTCTTGTTTAGGCAGACTGCAACTCCTATTTGTGAAAAGGTAATAGAAGAAGTAAAATACTTGGAAGGAGCTGGTGTGCAGAACCTATTCTAGTGACTAAACTGGTGCAGTTAGAGGGTACTAATACTGTACTGAGTGTAGAAACAGCTTTTCTGAAGTAATCTATTTGTATTTTTTGGGGCTGGAAATCTCTGTGATGATATAGATCTTGTTTTGTACAAGGTAGGACTTTGTCTTTTTGTTGTTGTTGAACATTAGGAGCAGTGTGACGGAGGCCCACAACGCCCCAGAAGGTCCAAGAATTGCAGTTGTAGCTGGTCTAAAGAAATATGAAAGTCAGGCTTGCCTAAATGTGACAACCCACCCCTGAGGGGAAGGAAGCACCTAAGATTTGTAGTGGTCATTGGTCAAAAGGAATGACAGAAGTCAGAGGGTCCACAAACAATCAGAAAGTTTTGTTAGTAAATTACACACTTGGCAGGGAAATTGGTATGTTAGTCCCTGTCCTGCTATATAAACACCCAGCAGGGGGTTTTGGATAAAGGGGTAGGGTGAAAGGGAAGAGAGAAATTAAAGAGGGAGAGATGAATTAAAGAAAGAAAGGAAAAGAGAGAGGAAAAAGAAAAAAAGAGAAACTAAAGAAAGGAAAGAGAGAGAGAAAGATCACCAGTCCTGGTTCCAGTGTTGATCCAGCTAAGGGGATGTTGATACTGGTTTCAGCATCAATCCATCACTGTGCTGTGTTGTGGCTCTTCCTCTCAGAGAAGTGCTACCCTATTTCCACCTTCCCCCCTTCTCCAGCCAAATCTTGTTCTTTCTCACAGCATGTTAATACCAATAGTCCTTGGTTATTACCAGCAATTCCTGTCTGTTGTTACTAACAGTCCTTGGTTGGCTCCACAACCATCCAGTTATCAGTGTTTGAGACATACACATTTGCCCCTTATCATCTGGGAATCAAGAGCTCAAAAGGATTTCATCTTGGGCTGCTGTTTATAGGGTCTTTAGAGAGTGGGCTTTAGTCAGAGTAATTTTCCGTCCTGACCACAGTCTGAGTTGGTAACTTTCTTTGAAGGTTCAGTAACAAAAATATTATTCCATTCAGGTTGTTGTTCTGGCAAGAAAAACAAGTTTCTGAGCCTGTTCTTAAAAAGAGGTGTTCATTAGACACCTGTTAGTTCCTGGGAGCAGACAGTGTTTCTGATAAGCTCAAGAGTGGCTTAGTCTAAGTGCAGTTCGTCAAGGCTGAGGCCTAATGAGCATTTCTCAGATCACTGTGTGGCCTGGGAGTGGGGGATGCACCACTACAGTCTGTCCTGTGACCAAAGCCAGCTTCTCTGGGCCTCTACACCTATGAGTGTAAAGTGACTTCTTACTGAAGTCACTTTAGTGCTATTAACAGCCTTAAATAATTTATGAGGATCACGAAGCTGGCATTGCCGTAAGATGGAGGAGGAGCAAGGGCAGGTCTGGTGTTCAGGAGGATGTCTTGGTTGGTAGGTGTGTGACTGCCTTGGCTGAAGCTCTGACAGCCATAGTTGCTGAAAGGTTTGACAGCACACAGGCTTTGGTACTGCACAGCCAGATTTGAGAGGGTGCAATGTTCAAAATCTATCTGTAGTGCACTGTTAAATTAATTTCTTGTTGCCAAGAATGTATGACATAATAAATAGCAGCCTGGTAGCCTTGTACTGTATCTGTGGTACATTAGGTGGATTTTTCTGTTACTAGCACACCAGCACTTAAAACTGCTGTGAGGCTTTTAGCATTCTTTTTTAAGAAGTCTTGATAGAACTTACTTACTCTTAGTGAAAGGAGAAGTATGGAGGGAGCTCTTTCAGCTGGAGTGGGTGCAGGCAAGGAGAGGTGGCCCAGATCTGGCTGGTTCCTCTGGGAAGTGGGGTGGCAGTGCATTGGCTGGGAAGAGGGGTCATCTCCTGCTTGTGTCCTGCAGCAGGAGATGACCAGGTTGTGCAGCCACCTCATCTGTTTCTTACCCACACCAAACCAGGGTGCATTTCTCATTCAGAACTCTTTGATGATAAGTTGGTGCAAAGAACACAGCACGGTCACCTTTAGGTCATTCTTCTTTGTGTAGAGTGTCTGTGTGTGCATGAGCTGCTTAAGCATAACCAAGTGTGATTAGTTGAACTGTGCAAAAGCTAATTCCTCTCATGCCTGGTACTGGGAGAACAGTGGTAATTTGCTTACAACATCCTTCCAAGTGTGAATCTGCTTAGCAGTGGGATAGAGCTCTCCAAGTTCTAAGCTGCTGGGTCTGTTTCTTGTTTTTCCACTTGCTTTCATTATGACTCCAGGAAAAGATTTAATTCCCGTTCACCCTCATCTCTTCAGTTTCTGAAAGATGATTATCACATTGATTCACTTTTTGAAGGTATTTTTAGTTTCTATCCCTTAGTGGTGCTAAAGAATGTACCAATGACACATGGAATTTAGGTGGGCACATCTTGGTGATAATGACAATGTTTAGAGATTTTGTTATTGGAAATGTAAAAGTTAACGAGTCCAGAAGTCATGTAGTGTGTCAATATGCCAGTTCTCAGGCCTTTCCCAAAGCTTTCAGGCTTGCTTTCCTCTTCAATATAACTTCATCAACCATGCCAGGGAAACAAATGGATGTGCAAAATGCCATTAAACCTCTTCTCTTTCCCATTTTCAGAGACCTGAAACCTTCACCATTCTGTCCCTTTTGCTGAGGAAGATATTCTTAGAAACTTTTAGATCTTCTTGCAGTAAAAAGATTAATCACATGATGATTCATGATTTTCTTATATATTTGAAATACAGAAAAGTGTTAAACCAGGCTAATGAATCCCCACTCTGCATTTATCTCTCCACTACTGACAGAAGATCATCAAGGAAGATGAGTCTTGAACAAAAATAACAGGCTGCTTTCATATGTTTTATGTAACAGATGGCAACAGCTTGTTTGACTCCATGGCCGGGGGAATGCGTCTGATCGTGAGCTGCATCTCCTCCTTCCTCATCCTCTCTCTGCTGCTTTTCATGGTCCACCGGCTGCGCCAGAGGCGGAGAGAGCGCATAGAGTCCTTGATTGGAGCAAACTGTGAGTACCAACCTTGTGCCTCGTGCTCATTATTGACAGGTTGATGTACATAAAGGTGAGAAATGTCCTGGTCTTGCTTGACTGTGCCTGGGTGCGTGTCTTGGTAAGGTCTCCAAACTTGAACTTTTTTAGTGGATAATGGAAAGATAATTTTTTTATTTGTATGCGGTCCAAGTCTGAAATATCTTCTGTGTGAGTGGTGTCCATAGTTTGAAGAGGCTAGAGTCAAATTTAGATGTGATGCAGGACAAACAGACTGGGAGCAGGTGGGCCTGGGTATGGTTGTTAACTGCAGCAAGTTGACTTGTATGGGTTATGTAGACTTTTTTAGGTCTTCGGGAGACATGAGTTCCTTGGGTGTGAAAAGTGGAAAAAGGTGTTGAGATCTGACTTAAACTGAAGAAGAAAGCACGAGATAAAGTCACTGACTCCTTTTTCTTCTCTTGAAACAGTGCACCATTTTAACTTGGGCCGCAGGATGCCTGGCTTCGATTATGGTCCCGGTGGTTTTGGAACTGGCCTTACTCCACTGCATCTTTCAGACGATGGGGAAGGTGGAGCATTTCATTTCCATGACCCACCTCCACCCTACACTGCTTACAAGTATCCAGATATTCAACATCCAGATGACCCACCTCCTCCTTATGAGGCTTCTGCCAATCCAGACAGCATCCTGTGTTCCACTCCAGGTACGCAGGCAATCATTTCTTTTTCCTTCCACTTGTTAATTTTGGCTAGAGGATAGATTTTTATTTTTTAAGCTATGATCATGTGTTTCAGCAACTGTGATGGGAAAATACACTTTAAATAAAATCTCCCAATTTTTGTGATGGAAAAGTCTTTTGTTAAAATGTATCATTAACCTTTCACAAAGGTTCTTTGGATCACCTAAATTAGAAGTGGAATCTAATCTGCAAGCAGTTTACCTCTTAGACCTTACCCATTTTCAAGCCTTACCTTGGATGGGTAACCTGGTTAGCTTTCTTTTTTCCACTATGCTGCTACAATTTGTGGCCTTTTGAAGATGGGTCTATAGTTAAGAACTAGAACAAATGTCAAGTACAAGAGATTTTGAACAAATTATATCCAGCGTCTTCTCTCCTCCCTGCTTCCCCCACCCACACCCCCCAAAAATTGACCAAAAATACCACTTTCTAATGATTCACCCAGTGCTCTTCAGTTTTGCAGCTGTGATATTCACATACTGTAGAAATCATTCCAATTTGGGATTTTATAGCAGCATATTTCACAAGATAAGTGAGCCTGATTAGTGCAAGCATCTTATTTATATGTCGAAGTTTTATTTTCGCTACACCATTTTCCTCTTTTGCAGTCTCATCTTGTTGTGCATTAGCGCAAAACCAGGAAAAACTCAGAGCTTCCAGAAGTACAGATCGTAAATCTGTTTGGGAGTGTGAAATGTTGTACTTCACGTTCTGATTCTGCTTGTTTTTTGCCCTTTACAGATGGAGTTCTCTCTCAGACTGTGCAAAGCAATCCTCCGTCACTAGGAAACTGTGATGTATCCCCACAGCTTACAGAGGGGTCACTTCCTCCCTCAGTTGGTCCTTCTCCAGTGGAGCTGGAAGACTCTGCTGACAGCAGCACCTTTCTTGTCCCTCCTGACACCCCACTAAATGAGAACACACCGGCAGAAACTCTTACGGGCAACTGTCACAGCCACTGTTCCCTCAACACCATTGTATAGAGGAGCGAAACGCCCATCACTGGTCGGAGAGAGTTTTAGCAACTGTTTGCACAGACAAACACTAATCCGTGCTTTGAACTTCAGAAGGAATCTCCACTTTGTTTTTCAGACACTGCTTTTATGTTCTAGTTTAGGATCGTGCCTCTCATTTTTTTGGCTGTCGTTATTTACTCACTAATCAACTTGTCCTGTAAATATGGACTTGTATAACTGCTCTTTTTTTTTTTCCATTGGCTATGGAAAAGAGAGCAGAGAATTCCTTTGACTTCTAAGGAGGTAAAAAGTATGGGTAGTTTGGTTTTTGTTTTTTTGTTGTTTTGGTTTTTTTTTCTTAACCTGAGAGGAATCAAAATCTACATCAGAAAAAGGCTACTTGGATTTGGCTGGATACCACAGGATCCAGGGAACAGACAATGGAAAAGGAGGGTGGGGGCAGTCACTGCTCAAGCAGAGAGGATGGAACTGCAGGGCAAGGGGCTGGGGACCTGTTTTGCAGAGTGGGGGCCCTGAGCAACAAAACACAGGGCACCAAGGGTTGCACTGTGTAAAACAGACGTGGGGTTTCACCTGCATTGCTGTTTCAGAACACCATAGGGACTGGAGAGTGAATGGTCTACACAATACATGACGAGTGGGTACTATGAAAACTGGGATTTGCAATTACAGTTATTTGTTGCTGGTACTTGCAAAATCTCATGGTCAGGTAAACTTCTGGCCCATGAAGGAAACTGGTTCTGTGTGATGTCCCTTTGGTAGAACCCTCACGTGTGTTAGATAGTACTTTAGGGAAGAGATGGGGAGCAATTAACTTTGATGCAGCCTGAGTTCACTGTATGAAGCCCCTGTTTGTTACAATCCCATAATGAAGAGCGAGGTATTTTTCTTTCTAGGTTAACTCCTTTACAGTGAACAGTTGCACAAGAACTGGCCTGGGTGAAAGATCATTGTTCTTGCTTTTCTTATTGCATGCTATATTTAGCATGTGTGTTCCCTCCCCTCCTTTTCACTGCTTTGCAGTTCTACAAATACCACTTAAAAACGGTGATCAACATGTACTATACTTGATATTTAATTCTAATTGGACACTTGTTCCTTATCTGAGTCCCATAAATTGCCAGCCCTGTTCTAGAGATTTCCCCCGTGCCCCCCAAACCATTTATCCAGGTCCCACAAGGGTTTATAATGAGGTTAGTGTACTTAAATCAATAAAGCAGTTTGCTTCAGTCTGATATGTCATCTTAAATTTCCCCCTTGTATTGAACTCTTTAAACGAAGTTAATTTACAGATGACAAAGATTCGTTCACTCCCTCACGAAACCCAAAGTCAAGCACTGTTGGTTTTGATAATGAGTGCAAAATAATCTTGACAGGTGACTTTAAATTTGTTTGGATTTCAGTGTACAAATAGTTTACTTTTTTCTCCCATCCTCCCCTTGCCTCTGCTTCTCCTTGACTTACTGTAACAGTCAGCAGATGAGATGAATTTTAAGGAATTTGTAAAGAATGCCCCCTGTAAATGGTCTCCTGTTACCTTATGAAGGGTACAAGCCTAGAGGGACAGGAACAAAACACTGCATGGGGGTGTGTATGTGATCTATTTTTCTAGTAATGATGAGAAGTCATACTCGTATGACAAATCCTAACCCACTGTTGCGGTTTCCCAGTGCAGCTGACTCTTTCCCCGTGGAATATGCTGCTACTTTCTATTCCCTCTCTTACCTGTAGGCTTATACTGTTACTCGGGGATCGGTCTTGACAATTCAACTCCTTTTGCACAGAAAACTGTGGGTTTCGTTACTGAGATCGTGTCTGGTGTCTTGACATTCAGACACTTGCTAACGACCTCGACTCCGCCGGAGAGCGCGAATCACAGCTCTGGGTGCGCTGCCGGCACACGAGTGGGAGGAAGCACTGCTGGGAAGCCTCCCCGCCTGGAGCCGCTCCACGCCCGCGTCCTGCGCTCCGGTCTGACTGGCTGCAGCAGCACTGGTACGAAACGAGAGGAGCCCTTCTGCACCCCACAGGATCTCTTGCCGTCTCCTCCTCCTCCTCCTCCTCCGCGTTCCAAGCCCTGGTCTAATGAAGTGGATGGATAGCAGTGGTCAGAACCACGCGTAACAAATTATCGAGCATTTCTGAAGTATGAAAATAAAGCGGGTTTTGTGCGTTTTTGAGCACATTCATACGTTTTATACATTGTACGTACTGATTTTCCTTTAGTTTTATAGGTACGAATGCGTGTGTGTGCGTGTGTGTTTCTGGGTGGTGACATATATATATATTATCTATACATACTGTAGACAGTAACCTTTGTGCTGCGTCCCGCTAGGTGAAGCTGAGCACTGAGATAGAAACTAGGCTCTAGGGTTAATACTTCTCTCAAGCTGGCTACACTCTGTTGTAGGACAGGTTGGGATAGAGTACACTTAAGTAGGATGCAAAGTCTATGCTACTACAATCTGTTCCTGAGAAATTTTGTTAGCAGTGCAAACTAGAAAATTTCCAATTTCTTTTGAAGCCAGGTGGAATATTTGTTCTTTGTAGTATCCTAGCGCAATAACAAAAGGCCTTTTGGCTTGATCTCTGAAGCTGTTTTGTGGCTGAGGTGAACAGATACCTTACCTCACACTTCTCCTAACACTGCAGGAATCTGTTCAACATTTTTTTTATTTTACTTTTGGTTCTGTGGTGAGTTTTATTTGCAAATAAGCTCTGTTACAACTGGCAACTTCATGGTGGTTCCTGGTTGTAGCTATTCCAAATGGAGGCTTCTTTGTAGAAGCCTCACTGTGATATTTTCCCCATTACTTCTGAGCCTTTTCCACTTGTATATTGGCAGTAGGCTGCTATTTTCTCTATTTTCCCCTATCCTTCTTCATCTTAACTGTAAACAAGGGAAATTCTGCCTTGAATGGAGCAGCTCACTAACTACAGCTCGTTTACCTCTCAGTGAGCTTCTAATTTGGCAATAAAATTGTCATTTTTTTCCCTTTTTAATGTAACTTTTTCACATTGAGTACTTTCTCTTGGAGTAAGAGCCTTTGTAGTGGAAAACGTCCCAACTGCTCAAGACTTCTGAACCAACTGGGGAAGAGTTAAGTTTCCATGACAGCAGTGGACTCTTCAGCAAACTTTCCTTGCCCTTGGCAAGGTGACTGGGAGGCAGTTTGTCCTGAGCACCATTTGCAGAGGGTTGATGCTTGCCCGAGGAAAACCTTTCTGTTTTGATTACCATTAGATTGATGAGATCTTTGGAGTTACTTTGTGCATTGATTTTTTTTTCTCCCGCCACTGTTCATATCTCTGGATGTTTTTCTTAACTGCTGATGCATCCTATACATCCCTCCAGACGCAGCAGGGAGATGGCATTGCCACAGGTTTCCCAGCAGAGTGTGTGAGCCAGGAGTGTGTTTATCTCGGGATGTCCTTGACCGCAGTTGTTGTGAAATCCCAGCACTCAGCTCCGAGCAGGGCTCACACCTCCCGTTGTGGCCTCAGACAAAGCTGCTCCTTGGATTCCCCCCTCCTTTTGATGTACTGTGGTGCCATAGGAGGTCTCTGCTGTTCCTTAAGAGCAGCCTCAGTTACTCTGGTTTGTCAGTGATGCCCCTGTACAGTGTCACAGCAGCCCCTGATTCTGTACTAGGTGAGTTGTAGGGTTTAAATGTTAGAGGGGCAGGGGGTCCTGTTCTGTGCTAGATCAACACTCTCATTCCAATGTGCAAAAAAATTTGTCTGTGTAATGTTCAGTCCTGTTTAGTTTGAGCCTCAGACTGTTCCTTTATCCATGCACAGCAGGACGCTGATCTAGAAGAAGAATGAAGTAGGTGGACATTTTTTTCTGAAGGCTGAATCTTGCGGTCGGGCGGTGCTTTGACTCCATGGGTGTTGTGATGACCTGTTCAGGCGTCTCCCAAGTTTCACTTGGGAAGAAAGTGGGGTTTTGTGACCAATAATTATTACCATTCTTTTCCCATCTCATATTAAACAAACTTGAAGCTATTTTTGAGCATGTTTTTATCTTTCAGATGTGACTTCTCAACGGCAAAGCACTGATGTTTTAATGTTGCCTCGTACAATCCCTAACGCGCATCTCTTTTTTTCAGTTGCTGAAATGTCTTTTTTCGCCCTAGCTAACAAACATGCAAAGAAATTTCTTTTAAATTCCCCTTTCAAATTGGGAGCTGAACCCTAAAATTACAGCGGTTGAGTGTAGGAGGTGAAGCAAAGTCCATACATTTGCTTCCTATGTTCCCCAGTCCCAAATGAAATAAGTGTTTCTTTGGAACAGATGCTTTCAGTGATAAAGATGCACTTCTCATAACAACAGTCAGCATTACCTGCCTGCTACGGTACCACATAGCTTTAATTTTCTGGTATGTGCACCTTGAGTGCTGAGTGGGTCGGAGTCGATGCCAGCAGAGGTGGCTGTGCTGTGCCACACCCTGCCTGTTGGGCTGAGGGTGCCTGGGAGGCTGTGAGAGAATGAGACACTGCTTTTTACCTTCCTCTGGAAAATTGTTTTAGCCAGCGCTGCACTTGCAGGCTTCTCCTGTGTAGTTGGTTTGTGACTGGACTTAACTGTGGCAGTGTATAAAAGATTTTGATATTCTGTGAAATACCATGTAGAATTTAAATTTGATACTATAATAATTGAGTCCCTGTGACACTGGTTTTTTGTTTTAACTTCTTTGGGGTTGGCACTAATCTATCTTTTTTTTTTTTTTTCCAAGATGCTGTGAGAAACATTTCATCCAAATGCCAAATAAATTGTGTTCTGTAAGAGAAATGTCCTGTTCCAATGTCTCCTGATTTCTGCATCAATGTGGTTCCCCAGCATTGCGAAGGAAGGCTTTGTTAAATCACACTTCTGAGCTGTGATCTTGCAGAAGATCAATAGGTGCATTTAACATGGAACAGGGAGGCTGCCAAAGTCCCTGTTATGCGAATTCCAGTGGGATTTACCTGTATTAGTGTAATTTTAGGAAAGTCTTGGGGTTATACCCAAGAAGGTGAAGTGCGGTATATTCCTGTTACCCTCCCCAAGCCCGTGGGAAGGTGCTGAGTGCCGGGGCAGGAGGTTGTGCTGGGTGGAGGGGGGTGGTCTGGACCCCCAGCTCCCTGTTTTCCGCGAGCCGCTGGGCACGCAGTGATTGCTGTGAGCGCTGTGGAACAAATCCCCGCAGCGCTGCGGGGCCGTCCCGTACCCTGCTCGGGGCCGCAGGATGCGTTCATTGCTGAAAGCCATCCAGGGGCAGTGTCATCGTCGCTGCGGGGGCCAGGCAGGGCTCCGCTCCCCCTTTCCTGTGCCTGCAGAGGGCAGCTGCCACCGCAGCCGCCACCGTCGCTGCTGGACTTGAACCAGCACAGCTCCAGAGCTCCATCCCCGCGGGATGCTGGGTCAGCTGAAGGCGATGCGATGCAGCCTTTCCTTCGCTGCTGGTCTGGGGGAGACAAACATCCCTCCACCGCAGCTGCCTGATGTCACGGGCGCTTGGAAGGGGCTCAGTCTGGTAGGGACCCCATGGGGCTCTGCCTTTGCTGGAAGATCCTGTGCAGATACAACTCGCCCTTCCCTCTTGCCCCTCGTTGCCTGGGGACAGGACAGCTCCCATGGGGAGCAGCCCGGATTGTCTGGAGCATGGCCACGGCTCTCGGGGCTCCCCACTGCTCCCCAGGGACACGTGTGCAGGGCTGCCCTGTCAGTGGTGACCCTCAGCTGCTGTGGTAGAGCATTGCTGGGCAGCCTGCTCTAAACTCTTAGCAGCTTAAAACGCGTTTCTCTGGGAGGGTGATGAGCAGCTGTGTTCAGTGCGGCGTGTCCGGGGCCCTCAGCCCCTGGGAGAGCGCCAGGGCCTGGGGAGCGTGTCAGACACACGAGGGGCCGTGTGCTGGCAGTGCCCCCGGGGGTGCCAGGCCGTGGGGGGGGAGATGTCGCTGACCCCGGCGGCGGTGGGAACGTGGGATGAATGACGGGGCTGTGCAGCGGCGTGGGGCCAGCGCGCATCTGCCGGCCACAGTGCCTCCTTTGTGCCTGCTGCTGCTGCGCTCCCTGCCCTGCTCCCGGTTTGCTGCCTGGGCTAGCAGCAGCTTGTTATGGGGATCAAAGATCCTTACGGCAAATCAGGAGTGGCTGGAGTATTTATTGCCCATGAACTTTACCTACTTGCCTCTCTGGATGCCCACAACCTTTCATGCATCCATCTATGGGTGATGTGAACCACACTCTGGTGGCTCAAGTCTTTGTCTTGTCACTGTCCCTGTCAGCCCAGGTCCCCGGCCAGGCTCCCAGGCGGATGTGTAGGATTTACCTCCAGGAGCTGTTCTTGGCACCTCCACTGGGTGCTGGCGCAGGGCTTGCTGACGGTGCATGTGGTGGGGGTTCCCAGCACAGTGGCACCGTGCCCACAACTGATCGATGGCTGCAGCTTAAGGAACTATTTTTATATCTCAATGGTATTTTTTCCCCTGTCCTGGCTCTTGCCCTTGGTACTGTGACTACGCGTGTCAGCAGGGACCTCGCCTGGCTCCCTGGTGGCAGCCTGATGGACGTGGTGTCTCCCTGTGAGGACAGCACGGAGCTGCAGGATCAGCCGTGAGCACAGCACGACCACCAACACATCAGCAAGGCCGGCAATTTCAAGGTTTGATCTGGTTCCTATAGAAACTGGAGGTTGCTCCTGCCTGGCACGGGTGCCGGCAGCCAGCAGTGCACCCTGGGGAGCGGGACAATGGGGATGGGTGGGAGCAGGGTGTGGCACAGCACCTCAGTGCTGCCGCTATCTTTCCACATACCTTGCAGACCCTTATGCTTCCTCACTCTGCTCCTGCCTCTCGTCGGGGCTGTGCTGAGCCCCACTCTGCTCCTGCCCTCCTTGCTAGAAATCACCGCCAGAGAAGCCTGAAATCCTAAAAAAGTGTTCTGGGGAGCAATAGCTATGGGGTGGGGGGGTCTCATCAGCTCCTGACGCTAAGGGTCTTGGGCTTCTCCTTCACTGCCTGGCAATACAGGCTGTCCCACTGTGGGTGGGTGGAAGAGGTGCCACTTGGCAGGCTCATGTCTCCAATGGAGGTTTTGGTCTCACAGGTGCCAGAGCAGCTCCTCTCTTTCCTGGCAGTAATGGGCAGCAGGCTGCAGACCTGGTGCAGAATACCTCATCCCCGGAGCGGGGGCCAAGTGTCAGCCATGGCGCAGATCCAGAGCAGCTCGAGGGAGACCTGTGCTGCTGCCCTCCTCTGCTGGGGTCCAGATGCAGCTTGGTGCTGCCCAGGTACCTGCCTGGGGCTGGCGCTGCCTTGGGGTCACAGGGGTGCCCCAAAGAACCCCTGCTGAGGATGAACCCCTTGTAGCACATGGCAGCCAGGCAGTTCTGCTGAGCCGGAGCCCCTTCCCGGCCAAACCGGCAGCAGGAGGCTGCTTCCTGCTGCCCTCGCGCTGCTGCCGGGTTTGTTCATCCTGGCACTGGCTCGACAGAGCTCCCGGCCAGGGCCAAGTGCCGGTGAGGGGCGCTGCAGCCTGGGTCCCGTGGCCTCCTTTCCACTGCTGCCTGAGGATGGCAGGGATATTTTAGGAGAATGTGACAACACCATGCTCCTGTGTTCTCACCCCCTTCCTACCTGCCTACTGACAGACCACAGCTCCTTTGGTGAGATCTTGGCTTCTGTGGGACCTTCCTGGACAGGTGCAATGGGAACGGCGTGTGCTCACTCCATGATGAGGAGCTGAAGAGCTGCCTCCATCAGCACAGAACGCCTGCACTGGGTGCATAAGGCTTGTGCCCCAGTGCTGCCCCTCTGCCCTAGCTGGCTGTGGCTGTGAGAGCCTGAGTCACTGCAGCCTTATGCCCACTGAGAGGAAAGGGCTGAATCCTGCCCCACCAGAGTGCGGCTCCTTGGTGAGCCCAGGGGCTGAGGGTCCCCTGTAGTGGGGCTGTGGAGGCCGCCTGAGCACTGAGGAGGTGCTCACTGGACTGTGCTCACTGGGCTTTGCCCAGGCAGGGGCCTCTGTTTGCAGGGCTCAGTTGGGTTTGGTCTGTGGGTCCCCATGGCACCACCCGCCCCTCAGCAGGTGGGAGCCACCATGCTCAGGTGTGGGAGATGCAGGATTCGCTGCTGGCTGGGGCGTTGCCAGAGCTGGGGGGGAGAGTATGTCCCACAGCAATATGTCTGCAAGAAGTGGGCAGGGTATGGGGCAGAGCTAGTGCTCTCAGCCCCTTCTGCCTACTGGCAGCCCCCTGAATCTCATCTGTAGTCCCACACACTGCGGGGGTAGGATGGGGCGCAGGGGGGATGCCACTGAACCCCAGCTTTGGGGATGTAGAGCGGGATGGTACCGGGGGGCACCCCCTCGGCAGGGAGCGGGGCGGGCAGCGCTGCACCCGTGGGATCCGCCAGCCCCCGCTCCCCGCCTGTCCCTGTCCCTGTCACCGGAGGCAGTGACCTGGCGGGCGCGGGGGGCTGGCTGGGGGCCGGGCTCTCCCCGCTCCCTCCTAGCAGCCGAGGAGTTAAAAACTCAGCCCGGGTGATGAATATGTAAGAGCAGAGCCCAGGCTGGAGCCGAGCATCTCCCGGGCTGCGGGCGCTACCAGCGCTGCCGCCTGCCCCAGCCCAGCACCGGCCCCGCCGGGTGCACTGCGGAGGGACGGGACGGGGCAGTGCGGGGGTCCCCCCGCTGCCCCCCGCCGCCATGGGCCCCACCGGGCTCGGCATAACTTTCCTGACTCTGCCCCTCGTCGTGCGAGCGGCCGCGGGAGGTGAGCTGCGCCCCGGGGCAGCGGGGCCGGGGGTCCTGCGGCGGGAGAGGACGGGAGCGTGGGGCTGGGGGCCCGTAGGGCACCGCTTATTCCATTCCCTTCCCACACGCTGTGGGATGATGCGGGCTGGGGAGGTTGGAGGCAGGGACTGGGGGACCTGGTCTGGCCCAGGACCCCTCTCCTGCGCTCCCACTGCCCCCCTCCCCGCTGCAGAATGTCCCTGGGCACCGCTGGGCTCGAGAGGTCTCAGCCCGCCCGGGGCTCTGTGCTGGCCAGGCCAGAGTCCCCTTGGGGCACTGGGGCTTGGGCTCAGCCCATCCACCCCACAGACCTGCACTGTGGACGAAAGCTGCGAGCGAACGGGGGCTGCCAGTCCCGGGCCGAGGCGCTGGGTGCTCACCTGCATCTGGGCCAGGCTCGGGCTGGCCAGTGCTACCTTGGCTCCTGCCAGAGGATGCTCGAGGGCTGGTGCATGCAGGTCTGAGGATTTTCCAGGAGTTCGACTTTCCCCTGGACCCCGAGATCCCTGCCCTGGGGATGGACCGTCTGAGTCCTGCACTGTCCTGCTCCCAGTTCTCCTCTGGGGCTGGTGTCTCTTGTATCACTGTAGTGAGAATTCGAATGCAGTGCTACAGGCTGTGGCCATGAGCAGCACAGGTGGAGGCAGGCAGGGCTGCATTTGTCCTGCTGGTCCGAGCAGCAGTGGCTGGCACAAGAGCATGGCTTGGCTCCCCTGCAGCCGGCCTGCTGGCATGGCCCCTCGGCCATCAGCGGGGACTGTTTGTGTAGGCTGGCCCTGGACAGCATCAGTTTGCTCCTGCTTGAGAGGAGCAGGATGGGGAGCTGAGGAGGGAAGGTGTGCAGTCCCCAGCTCCATTGCAGAGCTGATGATCCTGGGCAGATGTGCAGGCAGCAGAGCAGGAACAGGGCTCCAGCTTTCTCAGCATCCCCTTGGTATCCCTGTGTCTGCTGTGCCAGCACTTGTCACCACACAGGTGGTGCCCACAGCTCTCCTGAGTGCGGGCAGCCGGTGGGAGTTCAGCAGCTCTGGCTGAGGTGGTCCTGAGTGATGGGACAAGCTGTCACCCCCACAGTGTGGGCACAGGCCTGCCCACTGCCTGCCTGCTGCAGCCACCAGCAGCTGCCTGCTGCCGCCAGCCCACCTGTGGGAGCCATGGGGAGCACCAGGAAGGGCTGTCACAGCCCCCTCGGCTCCCACTCACCCACGGCTGCAGGAGGGCTGCAAGGCATCTGCTGTGGGGTGAGGGGCTGCCTTGCTAGGATGGGTAGAGGGGATGGCTCCACAGTAGCTGGGAAGGGAGCACAGCGAGCAGCAAGGCTTGGCTGCCTTGGAGCAGTGATTCTGAGGGAGGTTTCCCTGTGGAGCGGCTGGGGGAGGCAGGGAGGGTGCGAAAACACCAGCCAAAAATAACTGGGATGAACACAAGTGTCGGCAGGACCCCAGGCTGCAGTGAGGGATGTCCTTACTGCTGGGGGGCTGGGCACAGCCCTGTGTGGGTTTGGGAAGGGGTGCCTGTCTCTGTCACCTACCCTGAGCTCTCCTTTCTCCTGCAGGGCAGTGGTGTTACGACTCGCAGGACCCCCAGTGTGGTAAGTGGTACCAGGTGTGGGAGGGGGGCTGTCGGGGCTTTGTGGGGCTTGGACCCCACAGTGCCTGGCCAAGGGCACCCTGGGCAGCATCAGCGAGGTCGCAGTGGGAAGCATGGCATGGAAAAGGGCAAATGCCCCCATATCTCTCCAAAATGGGAGTGGCTAGAGGAGCTTCACACTGGAGTATGCTGGTGTAGAGACTTGACAAACACCCAAGCCCCTCAGAGCGACTCGGCCCCACCCCTCACCCCAACCAGTGCTCCTGTGGCAGCACCAGCTTTCCCCCTTTCACCTGAAACAAATTCAATTCTGGATTTAAAATATGCCATTGGAAACTCCAGTGCAGCACAGGCAGCAAGGGTCTTGGAAGGCTCAGGGGCCCCACTGGAGAAGGGACAGCTCCCTTTGGGGAGGCAGCCGGCTTGCCTGTCTGGCTGGGGAGAGAAGTATGCCTGGGGGCACTTTGTCTCAAAACATGCAAATAGCTTGTAAGAGGTTAATTAAAGATCATCAAGCATTTAATCAGCTGTTACGGCCCAACTGTTTTATAGCTCTTGGGTTTACATGCCCCGTGGCTCATGAGTATGGGTTGCTGGGCTCCACTCATCCCTGTTGGACCAAGGATTGGTCTTTCCCAGTTTAATGTTGTCAGGGTGGCGAGGGTAGGTTTTGGCAGGGGAGAGGGGCCGGTGGGAAGCGGCTTGGGCAGCGTGGAACCGGCTGTGTGCCCTCAACCAGCTGCGTGGAATGGTCCCTTAATGAACACACCAGGTAATTTGTGGGGCCACTCAGTAACACCATGCCAAAAAGCTAGTGGGACACCGGCACAGCCAGGCTGTGGCTCCCAGGGCTTCCAGGCAAAAAGTTGCCTAGAGTAATGAGAGGAGAACATAAAGGGACAGGGCTGAGCCCAGGAGGGCAGGGCGTGGATTCAGTCCACAAAGTGTCTGTGGTTTTGTCTGCTGAAGAGGAAGGTAAACGTTAGAGCTGAACCATGGGGCACTGCTGGGGGAACAGTTCCCCAAACCCTGGCTGTGGCCAAAGGCTGCCCAGCCATAATGTGTGCCAGAGCAGAGCCAGCAGTGTCTGCAGAGGGATGCACTGAGCTCCCTCGAGACTGAAGGTGCCCTGAGTGGGCAGGGCTGGTGACACTGAGGGAGCTCCTGTTACCTGGCTGGGACTGAGCCCAGGTACCGGCAGTGCCCAGTGCCATCTGCAGCCTGGGCTGCACCAGGTGAAGGAGTGAGGTGTCACAGCAGCCACACTGGAACAGTGACCAGGAGGGCAGTTGGCTACATCCCCCAGTTGTGGATGCAACAAGTGTTGCAAGAAGAGCTGATGCCAGGGTGATGGGGACAAGCTACAGATATGAAGTGTGTGGTCTGGCCGTGGTGGCAGTTGTGGGGATGTCATCTCACAGCCCCCCAGGCAGCACTGTGGGCTTGCAGTGGGTCCAGCTGGCTGCCAGTGTTGCCATGTCCTCACACAGCTCCTGCCATCGTGAACCCTCACCCCAGGAGCTGCTGATGGACATCATGTGGTCACACAGGACCCTGTGTAGGATTCACTCCAGGATGAGTTGTGTGGCCAGGATGCACTGTCACCTGTCACAGCTGGACAGAACCAGTATGGGTAGACTAAGATGTGCTGAAACCCAGGGACGAGCAGAAGATGTCTGGGAGAAAAGCCTGCCCTTCACCAGCACCAGTGAAGGGAGGGATGCTGCTGCTCAGCTAAATATAACCCCCGGCCCCTCGAGGAAATCCTGCTGAATTATGGATGAGGCTGCAATAAGCCCCTGCTCATCAATAGGGAGGAAGCTCTGCTGGGCAGGAGGGCAGCTCCCATGGGATGCGAGTGAGAACGACTGGGCTGGCAGGGACAGCAGGGCTGGCTGGGGACACAGCCACCCGTGGCCTTGTGTCCCCCCCTTGGGGGTGGCAGTGGCTCTGTGGCTGCCCATGGTGCCCCTGCTCCTCCCCTGCAGGGCCCAGCCACTGGAAGGAGCTGAAAACCTCATGTGGTGGCAACAAGCAGTCCCCTGTGAACATCGACAGGCGCCGGCTGCAGCGGGACAGTGGCCTCGGGGAAATCCTCTTTGAGGGCTACGACCAGGCTCCCCCTGGCAAGTGGAAGCTGACAAACAATGGGCACACAGGTGCGTGCTGAAGCTGGGCACCTTCCCCTTCCTGGCTCCCTGGTCACCATCCCATCCCGAGCTTGGCTCTGCTGCCACTCCAGGGTGCTCCTGCCCTCCTCTTGCAGCTCTTGCCCCGTGGGTTTGTGTTAGTGCTGGAGGAAGAGCCCAGGTGTGCCAGGTGTCCCTCATCCTAAACCACCTTTTCACCCTGTCCTGCTGCCCTTGCAGTGATGCTGAGCCTGGCGAGTGAGTCGGCCTCTGAGCACATCACCATCAGTGGTGGGGGCCTCCCTGGCAGGTACCGCGCGCTCCAGCTCCATTTCCACTGGGGCAGTCCAGCCGGGAATGGCTCTGAGCACACCCTTGATGGGCACCAGCTCCCTATGGAGGTAGGTGAGAAAAAGCCCCCATCACACTCTGGGTAGCCCAAATCCATGGTGTGCTGGGAAGGGGTGGTGCTGGGGCATCCCAGGGCTGCCATGCAGCAGGTGATGGGACTCTGTGGTGCTACACCCATGGGTTCAGCTGTGCTCCTGCAGAGGCACCTGGGAGGTGAAAAAGCAGTTGAAGTGAGACTCAAGGTGTTTCTTTACCATGCGTGGGCTGAGCTGCCCCATCCAAGGCACTCAGCAGTGTTTGGGGGGCTCTGTGCCCTGCCAGGACCACACATTGAGTTAGTGAATGCAAGCGAGAGCACGTGGGAGTGTGCTGTGCCAAGCACATCGGGATCCTTCTGGGTGAAAGAGGCTCTGCACCTCTAAAATATTCATTATCTGCCAGAGGAAAGCAGAATTTGTTTTGTGGCTGGTGAGCACCCTGGGACTGCTGGCCCCGTTTTGCACACCCTTCAAAGGATGATCACTTCATTGGGGTGCTTTGATCCTCCAAGCAGCCATCCCACAGATGTACCAGTGGGACCAGGAGGGCTTTTTGGGGAGTAGTTGACTCAGTGTCTGGTCACCCCAGGCTGGCCAGAAGGATCAATAGGAGAGGGCCCTGCTGCCAGGATGTTGGCCAGGGGCAGTTGTCCACGATTGGCTCCTCTGTGCTTTCCTCAGCTGCACATCGTCCACATGAATGTCAAATACCGGACACTGGCAGAGGCCAAGGGGCATCCCAACGGGCTGGCTGTCCTCGGCTTCTTCTACCAGGTGGGTCTGCAGGGGCTCATGCTGCTGGGAAGAGGGACCCCCCAGAAACAGGGTGTCGATGGTGCAGCCAGGGGAGCTTTGTACAGGTGCCCTGTGGGAGCAAGAAGGGGCAGGAAGGTGGGGTCAAGGCCAGGAGGTGCTGGGGAACCTCAGTGATGAAAGGTGCCAGGGCCCTCCACCGACTTTGTGCAAGAGGGTGTGGGCTGGGAACCCTTTCCTGCTGCTCTGCAACAATGTGGGGTGGAGCAGGCCCTGCCTGCGGGTGCTCAGCAGGACAGGATGATGCAGCTCTGCCCTGCCTGCCTTAGATGCTTCTTCTCCCCATCTGCAGGTCTCTGAAACCCCTAACACCAACTACAACACCATCGTGGTGGGGCTGAGAAACGTCTCCCATGCTGGTGAGTCACCTCCTCATCGGGGCAGGGCAGAAAGGAGAGACCCTGGTGTGGGAGGGCAGAAAGGAGAGACCCTGGTGTGGGAGGGCAGGATTGTGGCCCAGAAAGCTGTGGGGGGGGCCTGGCTGAAGGGAAACTGATGGAGGTGGCCCCACTGTCCCCACCACATCCCTGACACGGGATGGGCTGAGTGCCCATGTCTTGCCCCACAGGGGAGTCCGTGGATTTGGCCTCCACCTTCCGTCTGAGCACACTGCTGCCGCAGGCCGGCCGGCTCTCGGGGTACTACCGCTACCAGGGCTCCCTCACCACCCCCGACTGCAGCGAGGTCGTTGTCTGGACTGTCTTCGAGGAGCCAGTGGAGATCGGCCGGGAGCAGGTACTGGTGTGCACAGCCCCACGCTCCAGCACCTGAAAGGCTGGGCCCCCTGGGTGGGCCCCTCTCCTTGCCCTTCCTGACCCCTGAGTAAGAGCACAGACAAAGTCACCTCTATAATAATGCTCCTGGCAACTCGGAAATTAATTGCTTTTATGAGAGTTAAGTAATGGAGACGTGGCCACCTGCCAGTGGGAAGAAATCCCATTCATAGTGCTCTCCTGCCCAGCCTTGGTATTCAGAAAGAGGAATGGGAGTGAATCCACTGAAGCTCAGTAGAGGTTCCAAGGAGGTGGGTCAATAGATGGATGGATGGATGGATGGATGGATGGATGGATGGATGGATGGATGAATGGATGAAGTTCTCCTCTGCTGCCCAAGAATCTTAATAGGTGTCTGTCCTTGAGAGAGTCATGGGCCAGCCACTGTTTAAGTGTTTAGTGCTGGCACCAAAACACAATTAGATCCTTTAAAACTCAAGACTGATCCTTGTAAGGACCTTCAAGTCTGGCTTTAGGAGAGCAGTGGGGGGTGATGGGAGGACGCCCACAGGTGCAGGGACATGCCATGGGTCCTGTGCCATCAGCAGTGGGGCAGTATGAAGGGGGCTGACAGTGGGCAGGGGTTTGGGGTGCCTGGTGAAGCAGCTGCCCACCCTGCCTCTCCCCTTGTGCAGCTGCAGGCGTTTGTCAGCACCCTCCACTTCCCACCCGACGGATCCAGGCTCCTAAAAATGATCAACAACTTCCGCCCGCCACAGCCCCTCCACAGCCGGAAGGTCTTTGCCTCCCGGGGGGCCACGGCCAGTGGTGGGTCCCTGCATGGGGGCCACCACGAGCTCCTCTCATCCCTGCTCCTCCTGGCCCTGCTCAGCCTCTTCTCACCAGCCCAGTAGGGTCTGGTCCAGCCTGTCACCAGTCTCCATGTGAGCATCACCCTGCTGCAGTGGAAATGAGGAGGTGATGTATCTGGTTCATGGGAAATGAGAAAAAAACAACAAAAAGCCTGTCGAGATCTTGGCTGGGTGAAGATTTTGTGAATCTGGATCTCTGCAGAGGTGGATCTCTGCAAGCCTGGAGCCACCCTGTAGCCGGGTGGTGGGAGCTGCTGGGAGGGCAACACTGTAGGGGCTGGAATAAAGCCAAGGTCCTTGCCAGTTGCTGCATCTTTGGCTCTGTTTGGTGTTGCTGGGGCAGGTGCTTGGCACGGGGTTGTGGGGTCAGTGGGGAAGGAGCTGGGGGACTGTGCCTGGGTGGCACTCAGGGATACCATCCCCTGCATGGTGTTGCAGGCTGGGCATGAGACCCCCCTCCTTCCTGGGCAATAAATCCCCAGGGCCAAATCCTGGCCCTGGTCCTGGCTCAGGGTCCGTGCAGTCCCTGTGCTGCAGACACCACCCTGTCACTATCCCCAGGGTTGGGACTGGCTGCTGGAGGGATGGGGTTGTCACTGGGAACACAGCACCTGCAGTGCCCTTGTGCAGGGCACAGGGATCTTTCCACGGAGCTCATTTTGTGCTGGCAGGAATAGCTGCAGTTGCTGGCGCTGCTGGGGCAGAGCTGGGTGAGTGGGGTGGTTCATAATTAATGTGCTGGAGCTCCAGGCGTGTTCCCATCTCCTCTTGAATTATAGGTGAGGAGCACAGACCGTTATCTGGGAGCACAGTGGGGCGGGCTGCAGTTTTTCATCATTTCTGGAGGGAACGACTGCCAGTGCAGGGCTCCAGCCCCAGGGGTGGCTGTGGCACCCGGGGGTGCAGGGGTCCTGAGAATCTCCCTGTGAGGCTTCAGAGGTGAAGCCTGGGCTGGAAGAGGCTCTCTGTGGGTGAAGGGGCCCAATCGCGGACCCCCTGATCCCCACGCCGGGGTAATGGGGCTCCACGCCAGCTGTGCCACGGGACACGCAGGACACATGGGACACAAGGGACACACGGGACACAAAGAACACACGGGACACAAGGAACACACGGGACACAAGGAACACACGGGACACAAGGAACACATGGAACACAAGGAACACACGGGACATGCAGGACACGCGGGGGCGCCGCGAGAACGCGCACGGGGAAGCGCCTGGAGCGCCGCGGCAGCCGCCAGGGGGCGCTCGGCTCCCGGCCGCGTCCCCGCCACTGTCACCGGTGTGTCCCTGTGTCCTGTGTCCTTCTGTCCTGTGTCCTGTGTCCCTGTGTCCTGTATCCCGTGTCCTGTGTCCTTGTGTCCCTGTGTCCTGTGTCCCTGTGTCTGTGTCCTGTGTCCCTGGGCCCCTGTGTCCTTGTGTTCCTGTGCCCATGTCCTGTGTCCCTGTGCCCCTGTACCCCATGTCCTTGTGTCCCTGTGCCTGTGTCCTGTGTCCCTGTGCTCCGTGTGCTGTGTTCTTGTGCTCCGGGTCCTGGTGTCCCTGTGCTCATGTCCTGTGTCCCTGTGCCCGTGTCCTTGTACCACTGTGCCCCTTGTCCTGGTGTCCCTGTGCCTGTGTCCTCATGCCACTGTACCCCATGTCCTCATGCCCCTGCCCCCTGCCACTGTCACCTGCGTCCTTGTACACCTTCTTCTTGGGCCCCCATGTTCTTGTGTCACTGTCCCCTTGTGCCTCTGTTCCCTCATGTCCTCATGCCCCTGTCCCCCATGTCCTCATGTCCTCGTGTCACTGTCTCCATGTCTCTGTCACCCATGTCTCATGTCACCTCATGCCCCTGTGCCCCACATTCCCCTGCTATTGTCCCTTGTGTCCCTTGTACCACTATTCCTTGTGTCTCCATGCCCCTGGCCCCCATGTCCCCTGTGCCACTGGCCCCCATGACTCCATGCCACTGTGCCTCTGTCCCCATGCCACTGTGCCTCTGTCCTCACGCCTCTGTTCTCAGTGTTCCCACACTGCCCGTGTCTTCCCATCCCCTCCACTGTGCCCTCTGTTTCCCCCATGTCCCATCATGTCCCCCTGTGGCCCTGTCCCCCCAGGTTCCCCTGTGTCCTCCATGCTGTCCTTGCCCTTCTGTCTGTCCATGTCCCACTATTTCCCACTGCACGGCCCAGTCCCAGCCCCTTGCACCCACAGGACACAGGGCAGCTGCCCCATGAACCTTCCTGGGTCCAGCCCAGGGTTGGTCCCAGCCCCAGCTGCTGAAAGAAGGGGCCCAGTTGGCCACAGTGAGCCCCACATGGCTGCAGACCCCCAGTGCACTCCGGTTCCAGGCCAGGGTGTGAGGGGCATCCAAATGGTGGGTCCAGTTGCCAGCCAAGGGGGACCATGGAGGGCCCAGGCTGTGGCTCTCTACAGGCATTAGAGGCCCAAAATGTTGGGCAGGAGCCCTGGGAACAGACATCCCAGCACAAGGTCCATATTCCCTGGGGGACCTATCCTGGCCAGCCGTGGTGTCCCCAGCAGAGGACTGCAGTGGCACCAGGCAGGGTCTGGCAGCAGAGACTGAGACAAAGTCTCAGCACACACTGGGCAGCCCTGCTGGGACCCCAAATCTGGGGAGTTTTGTGCCTCTGTTGGGAATGCTGGGCTTCCCTGGCCGTCTGGGAAAAGAACATGGAAACACAGCCCTTGCTGAAATGGGGCTGAAAAATGGCTTTTTCCTGCTCCCGCCCTGCCAGCGGCACGGCCCAGGCAGCGGTGCTCGGGGTGCCACGTGCTGGAAAGTTTGTGCCAAGGCAGTGGAGCGTGGAGAGGCCAGGGCTATTCCTGGCTCCCAGCTGGTGTTTGGCCAAAGCGGGCTCTTGGTTTTGGCGGGCTGTAATTTTAGCACAGCCTGTTCCCGCGCTGTGGGGCTGTGGTCAGAACAGCTGCCAGTTCAGCTGGGGGGCCACGATGCACATCAGCACCCCCTGCCCACCCATGGCCAGCCCAGGGTGCCTGGCCAGAAGTGCCCAAAGCATGGCAGAAATGCTTAAACCCAGTGTTCTTCTTCCCTGCAGTGGCTGCAGAGGAAGGGGAAAGGACTGTGGCTCTGGTGGTGTGTGTGAAGGGTGAGGAGCTGCCAGAGAGGGTGTCACTGGCCAGGGTAGAATGATAGAATTGTTATGGTGAGAAAAGCCCTCGAAGATTGTGGGGTCCAGCCTTCAACTGACACTGCCAGCTCCACTGTTAAATCGTGTCCCTAAGCACCACATCTGTAGGGTGCAAGGTCCAGCCTCAGGGTGCACCCCACATTCCCTTCTGATCCCCCCACCCTGCCTGCAAAAGCATGTACTGCCCACCCCGGATGTGGAGGGGGGAGAAGGCAAATTTGGCTTAAAATCCTCCCTAACTGGGTGAGTCAAACCCTTATGCTCTCTCCTAATGGCCTGGTGAGGACCACAGCGGGTGCCCCTGTCACACTCCTCAGCCACCACTGCCACAGCCTTGCTGTCACCATACCACCACCATCACCCAACATAGAAATTTCTTAACATTAAGCTAAAAAATCCACCCTGGGAGTTCTAATAAGGGCTGCAATTCAAGGACCACCTTTCTCCTGACAGGCAGCACCAGCCCTGCGATCAGTCTTTCTCCATTAGCACACCTGTCTGTTGGATCAGCAGCTTTTTACCCCAAATATGAGAGAAAACAAGGGTTTGCTGGGTGCCCAGACCAGGCTGAGGCTCTGCTGGAAGTTGTATTTTATTACTACAATAACCCTGAGATGATAAATATTTTGAAGTAGAAGAAAGGTGTTTATTTTTGAGTTAGTTCATCTTGTTTACAACCTGTTTAGAAGCCTGGGCATTTATCTTTGGGGCTGTTTACTGGGCTCTCCCCAGGCTGTTACAGAGTTTTATACACATTTAAATAACCCCCAGCAAGGTTGTCTTCCTGCCAGCTGCATGTAGTGTCAGTTGCTGTTTTGACACAGCTATGCAAATGGTTGCTCTTGTTTTCACAAATGGGCTTGAATGCTCAGGTCATGTTTTTGACTACACCAGCCTCAAATATTTATTTATTTCATTTAATTCCCTTTCAATTGCAGGGTGATAAAACTTGTCTTTGGGCTCTCTGGCTGTCTCCAGCTGGGTGTTTGACCCAGGGTTGCCCAGGGTTGTTTGATAGTATTTTTTCATAACTTGTATTTTATCATTTAAATCTTGTATTTTATTAATGTATAACCTGTGTTTTATTCATTTATAACCTGTCTTTTGTTTCTCAGACTTGAGGAAACTTGCCCCACATTTTGCGAGCCTGCAGGCTGCCTCTGTACCCTTCAGAAGGTTGGACTGAGGGATGAGCCCAGTGAAAGGGCTGCCTGGCAGGTAGGGACTAATTAATTTAATTCAGTTAATGAGAGAGGATTCAGGGTGACCTGGCAGCAGGGTAGCAGCAGGAAGCCTCAGGCTGGTCCCCCTGTGGTGGTGGCCCAGGGTGAGAAGGGTACGATGTGAGCAGTGTCATTGTCTCCCCTGGCCCCAAACCCCACAGGTGAGTGGTCAGTGGTGCCCAGCCCAGTGGGCCTGGATGCACTGGGATCTCTGGAGGGGGTGTGTGTGTGTGTGTGTGTGTGTGTGTGCACATATGTGTGAGCATGTGCAGCAGCTGGGACATCCCACACTGGGGCAGGGACCACCCTGTTAGGCAAGACCCCACTCACCCCAGTGAGTCCACCATCCAGCTAGTTCACCACCACCACCACCACCCCCCACCTTGCCCTTTTTGGGCAGCATCAGGCCAGCCCAAGACCTCTCTCCCCACCTCAGGGACTGATGGCCCCACAAGGTGATGGCCTTGCAAGGTGACGGCCTGGCAAGGCAGAGGCAAGAGCTGCCACCATCTTAGGCTGAGCCAATTCAGGGCGTGGTGCTTGCTTGTCTTCACACGTCAGCACCCACTGGAGACAGTTTCACTTCCCTTTTTCAGGCACCCTTTTGAATTTCTGATTGGGGACTGTAGTGGGTGAGGGATAAATTTAGCCAGGGGATGCCCCACAGCCACACAGCTGCATGGTGGGGCTGGCTTTGGGGGAAATGGGGGGGCAGTGCTGGCGTGGCACAGCCTGGGCTCTGAACAGCCTTTCCCCGAGTCTCTCAGGGCGGGCGGCTACGTGAGCGGGGGGAATGTCAGGATGGGGTGCAGGAACCATCAGCTGCCCCTGCAGGTTCCTGAGGGCTGCACCCCCAGCTCAGGCAGGGCAGAGGCCATGGAGCTTGGCCCAACTGCAGGACCAAAGCGAGAGGACTGTGCCGTCCCCCCAGGGCCACCCCAGCGGGTCTGGCTCTGCCCCGCTCCCCCCAGCCTGGGCTGGGCTATTCTGGGCCCCTGCTCTTGCTTTTGAGTTTCAGCCCTGCTGCCTCCAGGAACGTGGCTGTTTGTGGGGCTGCAGCTGCAGAGGGGAACAGGCGGGAACCCGTCCCCTCAGGCTGTGCCACGTCGCCCAGGTCTCTCCAGATAAGGTGTTTCATCAGCTCCAGGTGCACTCACTCTGCTCCTGCCACGTCCCCACAGAGACACCACTTCCTCCTGGCACAAGGCACTGGGGCTTGCCTGGCCTGGACAAATCATCCGGTCATGTGCAATGAAAAAAACAAACCAGATTTGGTTTTTGTGTGACAAAGCTGGCCAGAGGTCGTCCCATGGAGAGGGAGTGTTTGGGGAGCAGAGCAGAGCTTTGCCCTCAAGGCTGGGGGCAGTGGTTTGGTGTGAGGGTTGGAAGAGCTCATGTGATCCCACACTCCTTTACCTCCATCTCTGCATCCCTCCCTCTGGTCTAAAGCCCCTGGGTTTATTAAACACCCCCCTGAAAGCCTTGCTAAGCCCTCACCAGGGAACCTCAGCCTGGGAGCACAGCTCTCAGCAAGTACAGGACCCACTGCCTCTCTCTGCAGCTAATTAAAGCCTTCCCGAAACATCTCATTTACTAAATTAGATTCCCCTCATTTTCAAATTACTGGCGAGCTGAGAAAACAAGACAATAAATGACTGTTGAAATTTCAGTGCAGGAGCCGGGAGAGTGAGAGCAGGAGCTGCAGCTGGGGAGAGCAGGGAGGTGTTGGTTCTGCTCAACACATTTGCTCACAGGAAAACCCCAGTGAGGGTGGCTGTGAGAGTGGGGCCAGACTGTTCTTCCCAGGCACTGCTTCCCTCCCATCCAGGAGATGGGTCAGGACGCACATCCATCTCTGATTCCCAGCAGAGGCTCTCCAGCCCTGTTGAAGGCTTGTTATGGGTAAAACTGTGGCTGGGAATCTGCTGAGGTACAGGCAGCGGGGGAGGATGGGAGCCCGGGGGCTCCAGGGCCACTGATGTATAATTCATCACGTTTTTCCTTGCCAGCTGTTGCTTGTGGAAAAGATTTAGCAAAATCTTTTAATCAATAATTAGTGAGGTTTCCTGCCCCTGGAATCAGAGACGTGCCTGTGCTCTGCCTGCCCAGACCTGAGCCAAAGCAAGAGCCTGGCTCATGGCCCAGAAGGACCTGCCCCAAACTGAGCCCACAAAAAAGTGGGGCCAGTGTCCTGTGATCAAGAAATGGACTTTATCAATGGAATGTCAAGATGTATTTCAAGCCCTGTGGAATGCATTGCCCTGCCACCCTCTCCCTTCCAGAGCCCCCCCTCAAAAATTGTGGCATTTATTTATTATATTTATTTATTTACCTGTCAGCACAGCTCAGATGGGGGCTCCTGCATTGCCTGTCATTCACTCCAGCCTCGACCACTGCTAAGGGTCTGATTTACTAACTGCTGGAATCATAATTACTGAGACTTGAGCCTTCCAGTGGAAAAGAAGCCAGTGTCCTTCCTGGCAGAAGGTGTCAGTCCTTGGGACATTTCTGGCTGGCAGAACCCCAGGCAGACGCTCTCCTGGGCGAAAGCCCTGGCAGCACCACAAGGCTGGGGATGAGATGCTGCAATCAGGGGTGGGGCACAAGGTGTCTGTTGGCACCTCTGGAGGGGTCAGGCCCTGCTGCCAGCTCCCTACCAAAAAGCAGGAGGGAAGAAGGACTGTGCAAATGCGTGGATATGGCACCTGGGGACTTGATTTAGCAATGAACATGGTGGTACTGGGTTAATGGTTGGACTTGATGATCTTAGAGGTCTTTTCCAATCTGAATGATTCCATGATTCTATGAATCTGAATCAAGTCTTAGGAAATGCCGGAACCCAAAGTTGTCGGTGCTGGGAGATCCCCGGCAGCACTGGGAGACATGAGGCTCCTTTTGCCAACAGTGGGACCACTGTTTTGTTTAGGCCATCACTGCCTATGCTGGTATGTCCGTGGGAGCAAGAGACGGATGAAATAAACTCAATTCCCCTCCAAGTTCCTCTTCAGTTTGCTTTCCTGGCAGGTTTGTTGTTGCTGCCCCAAGAGAGCCCAGCGTGGGGAGTGCCCATCCCACAGGGATGGTGTTGGCTGGCTCCTGGCCTGCCCAGGGCAGGTGATTGCCAGCTGGATGCAGGGAGGAGACGTGGGGGTTGTGTGTGTCTAAGTCTCTGGGATGGGCTTGGGGTCTGCCCCAAGTGGGGCTGACCTCTGCTCCTTGCTGCTCCTCAGTCTCCATGGCTGGGCTCCAGACATCCTTCCTATGCTCCAATATCAATACAAGCTGGGGGTGAGGGAATTGACAGCAACCTGAAAAAGATTTGGGGTCTTGGTGAATAAAAAGCTGGACATGACCTGGCAATGTGCGCCTGCATCTCAGAAAGCCAGTTGTGCTCTGGACTGCACCAAAAGCAGTGTGGGCAGCAGGTCGAGGAGGGGGATTCTGTCCCTGTACATTGCTTTGGTGAGACCCTACCTGGAGTATTGCATCCAGCTCTGGAGGCCCCAACATCAAAAGGACATGGACCTGTTTGGGCCTGTCCAGAGGAGGCCACAAAGGTCTCAAGAGTGCTGGAGCACTTGTGCTCTGAGGAAAGGCTGAGAGAGTCGGAGTTGTTCAGCCTGGAGAGAGAAGGCTGCAGGAAGAAATTTTAGCAGCCTTTCAGTACTTGAAGGGGGCTTATATGAAAGATGGGAAGAGGCTTTTTATCAGGCTCTGATGCAATAGGACAAGGGGTAATGTTTCTTAATTAAAGAAGGGTTGATTTAGGCCAGATAAATTCCTGTGAGAGTGGTAAGGTGCTGGCAGAGATTGTCCAGGGAAGCTGTGGATGTTCCATCCCTGGAAACATTCAAGGTCAGGCTGGAAGGGGCCCTGAGCAACCTGGTCTGTTTGAAGATGTCCCTGCTCATTCCAGGGAGTTGGACCAGATGATTTTTTAAGGTCCCTTCCAACTCAAACTATTTTATTGTTCTATGACTCTGTGTCCTCAGATGGCACCTGCAGGGACATGTGCCAACCCAAAACCTGTTGGGGTGAGGCATCCCACTGGCACAGCTTGAGAGGAGGATGTGGTGGGGCCATTGCCCCTTTCCCAAGAGGCTGGTGAGAAGTGTACACAGTGTGGCTGGGCACTCCCACCCCCCGTCCCTGGGGTGACTCCTGCCTGCTCTGATGGGGTGACAGCAGCAGAGCACTGGCACTCTCAGCATAAGCATGGCCATCAGCCCCTCCATGTGCTGCAGGGCCACAGGGAAACTTCCGCAGGGCTGGGCTGGAGAAAGGGCACGTGGCATGCAGGAGCCCACACTGCTGTGGCACAGGGTGCAAGGGACAGACTGGTGCATGTGCTTGACTGGTGGCTACACTGGCACCCGCGTTCTGGGAAGTGCGGGGGTGAGTGAGGAAATGGGGGCAGAGCCAGGGCTGGCAGCAAAGGGACATGTCCCCATGCCCCCACCATGGGCCACGTGTTCCTGCGGGGCACCCAGAGGCCAGTGGTCAAGGGACAAGGATGGCACAGCCAGGGACATGTGCTTGATGATGGCATGGAGGTTTAGAGCAGGCTGTGCCCCAGGTTGCTCATCCCCTGGTCTTGGCTGTGCCAGGGGGGTTCATTGGGGTCGCCAGGGTTGAGCAGAAGCTGCACAGAGCCCCCTCCAATATAAGTGTGTGTGTGTACACATGTGTGTGTTCCCATCCCACCCTCCATACTGGTGGCACTGGGCTGACACCAGCCCGTGCGTGGGGAGTGGGCGCTTTGGAAGGACACAGAGACAGGGATGCTGAGCCAGCACTAGTTCAGTGTCGGTTTTTATTCATCTGACACTCATAGTGGGGGACAGGAGCAGGGGACAGGGGGATGTGGGGAGCGAGGTGTGCAGCTGCGGGGAGCCGCTGTCCCCAGAAGTGGGGAGGAGGGAGGGAGCCAGCAAAGGGCCGGTGGGTGTGAGGAGGTCCCAATGGGCTTAGGGGCACTCGGATCTGTTCACTGTCTTCTCCACATTGCCAGCCTCGTGCTTGACCTTGCAGGAGACTGAGTTGTAACTTTGCCACTGGCTGGCATCCAGTGACAGGTAGCTGCTGGCTATGTACTTGCTGTTGCTCTGCCGCACGGGCTGACTGGTCTCCACATTGCTTGTGAGGGTGGTGCCGTCAGCCACCCATTCCACTTCCACAGTGCTGGGGTAGAAGTCCTCCATTAGACACACCACAATGGCTTTGTTCTCCTTCAAGATCTGCTCGGAGGGTGGCGGGAAGAGGTGGATGGTGGGAGCGACATCGGGCTGGCCTGCAAGGGAAGAGAGAGGTGTGGGGTCAGAGAGGGTCCCGTGCCCCACCACAGCCCCTGCCTGCCCAGCTGGCACTACCCACAAACCCTGCTTCCCCCACAGCCAAGAGCTTACCACTTATAATTTCAATGTACTTAGATTTGGGAAATCCATCCAGATATTTATTTATTTATTTATTTATTTATTTATTTATTTATTTATTTATAATTTATGTATAAAATTTTTACATGTAAAATCTGTGCATATATATGTGTGTAATGCATGTACACATATACATTCATCCCATATATACTTGTATTTATGTTTTATATACACTATCTCTACATATATGTGCATATACATAGTACATATTACAGATATATACAGCTAATACACAGAATATACGTATACTAAAGATCACATCTATAAAGTATATAATATGCTTACATATGTAATACATATCATTAAATGAATATTTGTAGAATTCTATAAAATGCATATAACAAACATTTATGCATTTATGCCTTTCCCATATGCAATATATATTATGTAATATAATTTTATTTATAATATGCATAGAAAAATCTCTTGTTATTTGCCACAAACCTATTTCTTTCCTTTTGCAAGGCCATTTGTTTAAAAAAAAAATCAAATTTCACAGACAAACAACTCTGTTTTCTGGGCAGTTCTGCTTTCAGACAATTTCAGACTTGTCTCAGAAAAAGCACAAGAAAAATCGCACAAAAAAAGATGCAGAAAAGATATTTGGTCTTTTTGAGGTGGTTCTGCTGCCTCCTCCAATGCACAGTGTCTCTATATCTCTCTCATTTTATTTCTATCTCCCTCTATTTCTATGTCTATTCAAAAACATGGATGACTTCACCATTAAAAACTTTCTGCCTAAAAATAGTCAAAGAACGTTTTTTTTTGATCTTAGTCCCCAGTAATTTGGTTCAAATTGGGATTTTTGATCACATTCTTTTTAAAATTACAGACAAAGACAGACAAATGACATTCCCAGCAGCATTTTCAACGCATTCATCCCCATTTTAGACATGACTTACCTGGACAATGGACTCTTTAAGATACCCCTGAAGTTTTTTATTTAACAACCCAGGGATGAGCTGTTCACGGCTGTCCTTTCACAGCCCTTGCACCCTCGGCCACGGGACCCCACAGAGGAGCCCCTTTCTCTCACCGGTGGTGACAGACTTAGTCCTCAGGACTAAGAGTTGAGGACTTCGATTTTAGGCTGACAAATTTCTTTAACAAAGACAAAATTCGCCTCTTTTCGAGACCTAAACCCAAGTTTTCCTCTTCCTGAGACCTCAGACATATTTCCTGGGTGAATTTTAAGATCTTTCATGTGAAAATAATCCCCCCCAATCCTTCGTGGCTCAGAGTCCGTAGGGACAAGACCCAGCCCAAAACGCTGCGCTTCGTGCCCGTCCCCAAACGGGCGACAGACGCCAGCCCAGCCCCAAGTCCAAGAAAAAAAACCCCAAATCACCAAAAATCGACAAAATGTCACAATTTCGCACCGGGGAAGGAAAGACCGAGAAGAAACTGGCGACTCACCTTTGACGGTCAACATGGTCCCGGCCCCAAATATACCAGTACTACTGCTGCTGTCGTAGCCACCACAGAAATAGATAGCCTCGTCCTCGGCTTGGACCCCAGTGATGGTCAATGTGGCCGTGGAGCCGGACTTGGATCCGGAGAATCGCGAAGGGATGTCTGAGGGTCTGTTGCTATTAGTGTAGATCACAGTGACAGGGGCACTGCCAGGGACCTTCTGCTGGTACCAGCCATAGCTGTAGCTACTCCCAGAGCAGGTGATCTTGACGGTGTCTCCCACTTTGACTGACATCGGAGGTGACTGAGTCAGCGCTGCCTGGACCAGGGAACCTGAAAAGGAAGAGGAGAGAGAAGACAGGAGTCAGTCAAAGCCCCAGGAGCACAGTCATCCCTGGGCAGAGAGACGGGACCCCTGTGCCCAAAGGCCCCATCCAGGCACGGAGAGTCCGCCCATGGCACCTGAGGTGTGGGCGAGCACCGCGAGGAGGAGAGGGACCCAGGCCATGGTGTGATCCCACCAGCTCCACGTCCCTGCAATGATGGGGCTGTGCCGTGGACCCTGACTCCCTTTTAAGCCCCCGCCCCACCAGGACACGGCCCCTCCATGCAAATCTGACACTGCGCTCACGGCCGGATCCTTCCCGCGCTTCTCTCGTCACCTCCCTCCCCGCTCCACGCACCACCACAGGTGCAGGAGAGCTTGTCCCTGGGTACCCAGTGGAGACACCTCCCAGCTCAAAGCCAAAATGCACCCGCACAGACCCCTCATTCCCAACTGAGGCTGAGTGCCTGCAGGATCAAAGGCCGAAGGGTGAGGGAGAGGTGGACACTGAAGACAGAGGGAGACAGAAGCCACCACAGGTCCCAGTGATGTGTCTGGGACAATGTGAATCCCCAGCACTCCCACTTTTGATATATTTGCCTCCCATGTGTGTCCCAGGGCCATAAGCTTTTCTCTCCGGCTTTTCTGCCCTGGCTCCCACACTCCTCTCCTGCCAATGCAGATCCACCACGCCAGATCTTTGCTCTTCCCACACATCCCCTCCCCAGAACAATGGGAGCAGTCCAGCACCAGTCCCCGCGGTCCAGCAATGCCTCCTTGTTCCTGAGCTGGTCACAAGCCCAATGGGCTGGTGCTCGGCAGAGGCAGCCAGAGCTGGGGCAACCCCTGATCAGCCCTGCTCCGACTCAGGGCACAGGGATCACAGGTGTCGTTGGTAGCCCCAGCCCAGACCAGGAGTGGCTGCATCCACGGGAATTTCTACCTCCCCCATGACCCTCCCTGTCCTGACTATGCTGGCCCCAGAGTGCCTGGAGCATCATGATCCCCAGAGTGCCTGGAGCATTGGGATCCTGGCTGGCATGGCCAGGGCAGGGCAGCAGGACTGTGTCCCTGCAGGCAGCACAGAGGGGACCTGCCGGAGCAGAGCACGTGTCCCACAGGAGGAACCTCCTCACAGGCACACGTGCTGCTCCTGCACTGCGTTCAAGCTGTAGCAGCAGCAGCAGCGCCTGAGGGACCCTGGGGCAACAGTGGGCTTGTGTCTCTCTTTCTCCATGGTGGGAGTAGCCATGACCCTGATCAGCACTGGTGTGCCAGCCAGAACACTGAGAGACTGCCTCCTCCTCCTCTTCCTCCTCCTTCTCTTTGTCTTGGACCCCAGCCATGAGGAATGTGGCCATGGAGATTAGTCTGTTCCCAAGCACTTCAGATGCCCTGCAAAAATGACAGGGAATGGGCACAGACGTGGGGCTGTAAGGGATGTCTGAGCTGGGACACTGGGCACATTCACCTGCAGCACAGGGCAGTAAGGGCAGGGCCATGGTGGAGACAGGGTTGCTGAAAGGTCATGGCAGCATTTCTTTGTTGAGGCTGTGGCCAAACACTCAACAGGATTCCTAGAGAGTTGGCTGATATCCCCAGCCTGCGTGTGTTGACAGTGCCCTTCATTTTGGCAGCTCTCCAGTGGCCAGGCAGTTGTACAATGTGATCATTGAAGGCTCCTCCACCTGAGGAGCCCACCTGAGGGCTCCTCCACCTGAAATAGGTTATTCAGTTCTTTCCCATGTACTCTTTTCCACAAATAGCAAGGGAAGGGCTCTACTGGATGGAGCTGGGACACCAGGCACAACCTCATTAGCACAGGGCAAAAAGGGCCAGTCATGCCAGGGACCTGCCCTGCCATGAAGAGGGAACAGCAGAGACTCCTAACTGGCCCCTGCCATGGTGGGAGGGCCTTTTAAAACTTCCCCGTTTCTCCAAGTGACTGTGGTAACACTTTTGCTGCTGCTTTTGTAGTTAGCACAGTAACAGAGCCCCTTCCTTAGCTTGGACCCCAGTGATGGTTCAGGTGCTCACGGAGCCCGATGTGGATGCAGAGAATGGCAAAGGGATGTCCGAGGCTCTCTGGGTGTTCTCATAGTTCACAGTGACAGATGGAGGCACTGCCAGGAACCTTCTCCTGAAACCAGCCATGGTACCAGCCAACCCTGGAACACATGACCTCAAAAGTTTGTGCCAGGATCGCTGACACCAAGGAGAGATGACACAACAGTGCCTGGACCAAACAACCTGAAGAGGAGAGAGGGGAGAAAAGGACTGTCAGCCACTGATCCTGGAGCACACAGCCCTCTGCGGGCAGGGGAACAGTGATGGGATAATTCTGCCTGCAGGCACGCAAATTGGACATACTGGGCCATGACAGGGCTGCTGGGAAGTCCTCAAATAACTTCCTTAAATGCTAGGGGATGGGCACAGACCTGGGGCTGTAATGGACAGCTAAGTCAAGTGGGTTTTGTATCACTTCCCCATTGCTCCATGTCACTGTGGCAGCATTACTGCTGCTGTCCTTACCACCACAGAAATAGACAGCCTCGTCCTCGGCTTGGACCCCAGTGATGGTCAATGTGCCCGTGTTGCCGGATATGGATCCGGAGAATCGCGAAGGGATGTCCGAGGGTCTGTTGGTGTTATCATAGATCACACTGACTGGGGCACTACCAGGGACCTTCTGCTGGTACCAGCCATACCAGTTGCTGCTACCCCCAGAGCAGGTGATCACAGTGTCTCCCACCTTGTGAGACAATGAGGATGGCTGAGTCAGTGCTGCCTGGACCAGGGAACCTGGAGAGAGAGAGGAGAGAAGGGAGAAGACAGGAGTCAGTGAGTGCCCCAAGAGCACAGCCCTCCCTGGGCAGAGGAACAGGAGCCCAAAGGCCTTGTCTTGGCACGGTGAGTCTGGCCATGGCACCTGAGGTGTGGCTGAGCACCATGAGGAAGAGAGGGATTCAGGCCATGGTGTGATCCCACCAGCTCCATGTCCTCACCCTGACGGGGCTGTGCTGTGGACCCTGATTCCCTTTTAAGCCCCTGCCCACCCAGGACACTGTCCCTCCATGCGAATCTGACCCTCATGTCTGGATCATGCCCACGCCTCTCTCCTCACCTCTCTCCCCACTCCATGTCCAGCCCCACCACCCCAGATGCAGCAGGGCTTGTCCCTGGGCACTTAGTGGAGACATCTCCCAGCTCCGAGCCCAAAACCCGCCAGCACAGACACCATGTCTGCAGCTCACGCCGAGTGGCAGCAGGATCAAGGGACGAAGGGCGAGACAGTGATGGGCACCGGGGGCAAGGGAGTATAGGAGCACCCACAGCTCCTATTGAAGGGGCTGGGATGATGCCAAGCCCCAACATTTCCCACCTCACTTTTGGTATTTTTCCTTCTCATGTGTGTCCCAGGCACATAAGATCCCCCCTTGCTCTCCTGCTTTTCTGCCAAGGCTCCTACACTCTTCTCCTGCCAGCCCATTGCTCTTCCCATAACAATGGGAGAGGTCCAGCATCAATCCCCAGGGTCCAGCAATGCCTCCCTGTGAGCTGGTCATGAGCCCAATGGGCTGGTGCTCGGCAGAGGCAGCCAGAGCTGGGCTGCACCTGGGATGGAACTGGGACACCAGGCACAGCCTCATTAGCACAGGGCAAAAAGGGCAGAGTCATGCCAGGGGCCTGCCCTGCCATGACGAGGGAACAGCAGAGACTCCTAACTGGCCCCTGCCATGGTGGGAGGGCCTTTTAAAACTTCCCCGTTTCTCCAAGTGACTGTGGTAACACTCTTGCTGCTGCTTTTGTAGTTAGCACAGTAACAGACAGCCCCTTCCTTAGCTTGGACCCCAGTGATGGTTCAGGTGCTCATGGAGCTGGATGTGGACAAGCACGAAGCGACGTCCGAGGGTCTCATGTCATCAGAGCAGGTCACAGTGACGGGGCACTGCCAGGAACCATCTGGTGGAACCAGCCATAGCTGCCATCACCTCAGGAGCAGTTGATCTCAATGGTTTGTCTCAGGATGCCTGACACCAAGGACAGATTATACAATGCTGCCAGGACCAGGGAACCTGGAGAGGAGAAAGGGTAGAAGAATGGCGTTAACCAGTGTTCCAGGAGCACAGCTCTCCACGTGCAGGGGAACAGTGATGGGGCAACTCTACCTGTGGGTACACAGATGGGACACTATGGGGCACAACAGGGCTACTGGGTGGTCATAAATTCCTCAAATGTCAGGAGATGGGGACAGTCCTGGGGCTCTAAGAGCAGGAAAGTTTTTGCTTTGTAACACTGTGCCAGCAGTACCACTGCTGTCCCAGCCACCACAGAAATAGACAGCCTCGTCCTCAGCTTGGACCCCAGTGATGGTAAACATCCCCCAGGAGCCGGAGAATCGTGAAGGGATGTTTGAGGGTCTCTGATCATTGTAGTAGATCACAGTGACAGGGCCACTGCCAGGGACCTTCTGCTGAAACCAGCCATAGCTGCCACTACTACCAGAGCAGGTGATCTTGACGGTGTCTCCCACTTTGACTGACATTGGAGGTGACTGAGTCAGCGCTGCCTGGACCAGGGAACCTGAAAAGGGAGAGGAGAGAGAGGGGAAGACGGGTCAGTCAAAGCCCCAGAAGCACAGTCGTCCAGCAATGCCTCCCTGTCCCTGAGCTGGTCACAAGCCCAATGTACAGGTGTTCAGTAGAGGTAGCCAGAGCTGGGGCAGCTCCTGGCCAGCCCTGCTCTGATTCAGGGCACACAGATCACAGGTGTCTTTGGTAGCCCCAGCCCAGACCAAGAGTGGCTGCACCCGTGGGAAATTCCACCTCCACCATGATGCTTCCTGTCCCGTCCAAGCTGGGATGTGAGGCACAGCCGCCTTCAGCACAGGGCAGCAAGGGCAGGGCCATGATGGGGACCTGCCCCACCATCAAACGGGCACAGCAGAGACTCCTGACTGAGGTCTGCAATGGCAAGAGGTTCTTGCCTCACTTCCCCATTGCTCCATGTGGCTGTGGAATCACTGCTGCTGTCCTCACCACCACAGAAACAGACAGCCTGGTCCTCGGCTTGGACCCCAGTGATAGTTAATGTGGCTGTGGAGCTGGATGTGGATCCAGAGAATCGCAAAGGGATGTCTGAGGGTCTGTTGGTGTTACAGCGTCACTGATCACAGTGACAGGGGCACTGCCAGGGACCTTCTGCTGGTACCAGCCATAAGCATTGTTGCTACTTGCAGAGCAGACCCAGGTGGCTTGCCCCAGAGACATGGACACTGGGGACAGCTAAGCCAGAGCCATGTGAGAGCCACAGGTCAAGGCAGAAGGCCTCCATGCCCAGCTCCAGTGTCCGAGGCTCCCATGGGCTGACGATCACCCACACACCCAGTCCTGAGCACCCAGGGTGGCTGCAATGCCACAGGGCCCCAGGCAGGACTCAGGCTGGGGCAGCAGAAATGTGGCAGAGGTTTTCTTAGCCAGCTCCTCAGGCTCCAGCTCTAACACTGTCTCAGTGCTCCTCTGCCCCTCACATGGATATTGGGCAGTGGGGATGAGCCCAGGCAGGGTTTCTGCAGCACCAGGGCCCAGTCACTGAGAACATAGTCATAGAATCATAGAATGGTTTGGGATGAAAGGGACCTTCAAGACCACCCAGTTCCAAGCCCCTCCCATGGGCAGGGACACCTTCCACTAGACCAGGTTGTGCAAAGCCTCAACCAAGCCTGCCTTGAATACTTCCAGGGATAGGGCATCCACAACTTCTCTAGGAAACCAGCTCTAATGCCTCATCACAGTTACAGCCCTGAGACATGGAACACACAGGGAAGGGCATCAGGAAAGGAAAGGAAAAGCCCCAAAGCTGAAGAAGTGGTCTGGAGCCTGCCTGGCTGAATGGAAGGAGGAGACAAAACCAGACTCTTTGATGCTTGAGATTTCACTTGCCTGTGGCTCAGTGTCACCATGACATCAACCACAGCTACTTTCATGGCTGCCACACTAATAGACAGCCTTGTTCTTGGCTTGGACCCCAGTGATCCCGTGGAACCAGTCACAGCACTGGAGATCATGAAGGCTGAGGATCTCCCATCATTCCAGTAGATCACAGTGACAGGGGCACTGCCAGGGACCTTCTGCTGGTACCAGCCATAGTTGCTGCTACTTCCAGAGCAGGTGATCCTGACAGTGTCTCCCCAGGTTGGCTGAGGCTGAGGATGGCTGACTCAGTGATGCTGCCTGGTGCAGGGAACTTGGAGAGGGAGAAGAGAAAGGGGAGAAGGGTGAGGAGTTGATCCAGTGCCCTGGGAGAACAGCTGTCCCCAGGCAGAGGGATGGGGAATGCCGCAGGCAGAAGAGAATGGACCTGGACATGGTCACAGGCACATTTGTGGAGCAGAGCCCAGTCCAACATATCCCTGCACAGAGGCAGCTCAGGCAGCAGCAGGAGGACATGGTCATCAGTAGTAGGATAGAGTGGGGTGAGGGACAAGGCTACATTGTGATCTTTATTGTGACAAAGAAATGCTCTCCAGACATGGGGGGGATCAAGAGAACCTGCAGTTCTGTGGGACACCAAAAGGAGGATGTTCCCAGTCATGGCTGTGCAGAGGGGACAGGGACATTCTTCAGCTCCACAGCCTACAAGGAGGGAGAAGGGCTGAAATCTTTCCTCTGGTTTTGGAGTCTGTCTCCCTTCCTGTTACCTGTTGGCACCACAAACCATAGCCACCACTGCTGCTGTCCCAGCTACCACAGAAATAGACAGCCTCGTCCTCAGCTTGGACCCCAGTGATGGTCAATGTGCCCGTGGAGCCGGACTTGGATCCGGAGAATCGTGAAGGGATGTCCGAGGGTCTGTTGCTATTGGCATAGATCACAGTGACAGGGCCACTGCCAGGGACCTTCTGCTGGTACCAGCCATAGCTGTAGCTGCTCCCAGAGCAGGTGATCTTCACAGTGTCTCCCACTTTGGCTGACATCGGAGATGACTGACAGGACATCTCTACCATGGATGAATAATGAGATGAGGAAAGGGACAAGGCCAGTCCTGTGCCAGGTGCCAGGGAGCAGCTCTGAGCATAGAATGAGAATGGGTTCAGGGTCCTGAGGGACCCTTACTTTTGTGGGGCCATAGTGGGACATTGTCCAGGGCCAGGGGCTTCCCCTGGGGCCAGAGGTGCTGGAGGCTCCTGCACAGGCTGAACATGAGCCCACTGGGCTGGCACACAGAAATAGCCTGTGGGCTCCTCTTGCAGTACAACAGAGCATCCCCTGACCAACCCTGCTCTGCCCTGGCAGCCTCAGGCGTGACTGCAGAACTCCAGTGCCCATGGGAAATGTCCCTTCCCAGGCTTTGAAGGCAAAGCTTTGGCCCAGCTCGCTGGCCTAGGGCACATCCCCACCCCTCGGTGCTGGACCTGCAGTTTCAGCAGGTCTGAGCCCCTTGGGGTGATGGCCCAGGGGCTTCTCACGCAGCTGGGCTGGGAGCTGGGCAGGGAAGCAGCTGGCCGGGCTCTGGGCACGAGCCGGGGAGAGCAGGGGGACCTTGGACCTGGAGCACAGGGCAGGGAGGTTGCTGGGAGGTCATGCCAGCATTTCTTTACTGAGAGTGAGTTCAAACACTCAACAGGCTTCCTAGAGAATTGGATCATATCCCAAGCCTGACAGTGTTGTAGAGGCATTGGGACAACGCCCTTCATTTTGGACAGCCCTGCAGTGACCAGGCAGTTAGACTATGTGATCATTGAAGGGCTCTTCCATCTGAAGTAGTCTATTAAGTCCTGTCCTATCTGCTGTCCTCCACAAATGACAAGGGAAGGATTCTACTGGATGGTGCTGGGACACCAGGCACAGCCACATTAGCACAGGGCAGGAAGGGCAGTCGTGCCAGGGACCTGCCCCACCATCAGACAGGGACAGCAGAGACAGCAGCCCCTGCCATGGTGGGAGGGCTTTGTATCACTTCCTCGTTGCTCCATGTCACCATGGTAAGATTATTACTGCTGCTTTCGTAACTACCACAGAAATAGACAGCCTCGTCCTCGGCTTGGACCCCAGTGATGGTCAATGTGCCTGTGTTGCCGGATGTGGATCCGGAGAATCGCGAAGGGATGTCCGAGGGTCTCTTGTCATTGTAGTAGATCACAGTGACAGGGGCAATGCCAGGGACCTTCTGCTGGTACCAGCCATAATAGTTGTTGCTACCCCCAGAGCAGGTGATCTTGACAGTTTCTTCACTCTGTGAGACAATAAGGATGGCTGAGTCAGCGATGCTGCCTGGACCAGGGAACCTGGAGAGGGAGAGTAGAGAAGGGAGAAGAGTGAGATCAGTCAGAGCCCCAGGAATAAATCCTACTTCGGCAGCAGGATAGGGCCTCTGTGTCCAAAAGCTGCATCCAAGTGCAGCTGATCTGGCCATGGTACCTGAGCTGTGGGCAAGCACTGCAAGGAGGAGAAGGGCCAAGGTCATGCTTCCATCTCTCCATCTCTGCCTCCCCAAAATGATGGGGCTGTGCCATGGACTGTCTCTAGCTTTTAAGCCCCCACCTGCCTGGGTCATGGCTTTTTAATGCAATTCAGACTCTGCATTCAAGGGAGGATCCTGCTGGCCTCTCTCCTCATCTCCCATCCAGCTCCCTCACCAGAGGGTTCTCACACCCCACTTCACCTGCTGAGACAAACTGCCAGATTTATGGTGGGTCACTCCTGACACAGTGATGGCCAAGTGTCCAGACATCACTACAGTGTGTTGTTCCCACAAGGGATCCCTATAGCCAAGGGCCTCTGGAGCACTACCAACCTGCAAAACCACTCCTGGAAGCTGTGGTCCTCAAACTTTAGTCATCCCTCAAAAACAGTATCCCACAGAACCCACAGTCAACAACTGTCCTGCAGGATGCCTTCATCCTGACCAGCACTGCTGTCCCAGCCACCACAGAAACAGACAGCCTCGCCCTCAGCTTGGACCCCAGTGATGGTTAATGTACCCAGGGAGCCAGAGAGTCATGAAGGGATGTCTGAGGGTCTCTGGTTGTTGTTGTAGATCACAGTGACAGGGCCACTGCCAGGGACCTTCTGCTGGTACCAGCCATAATAGTTGCTGCTACCCCCAGAGCAGGTGATCTTGACAGTTTCTCCCTCACTGGCTGAACGAGGATGGCTGACTCAGCGATGCTGCCTGGACCAGGGAACGTGGAAAGGGAGAGCAGAGAGGGGAGGAAAGGGAAGGTCACACAGTTTCAAAGAGTATAGAACTGCCTGGACAAGGTTACATGGAGTGCCACAGTCAGAGGAGAACACACATGGACATGGTTACAGGGAAACTGGAGCAAAGCCCAGCCCAATGCATCCCAGCACAGAGAGAGCCCTGGCAGAAGCAGGAGGACATGGTCATCAGTAGCAAGACAGTGGGGTGAGGAACACAACTACACCATGAGTTTTATAGGGACCAGGACAATGGTCCCCAACCACCATGTGATCTCCCATTCTCTGGGACAAGAAAGAAACAACGTTCCCTGTTGTGGCTGTGCAGAAGGGACAGGAACCTGCCTCGGCCCCACATCCAGAAAGGGGGGACAGGGGCTAAAATCTTTCCTCTTATTTTGGAGTCTGCCTCGCTTCCTGGTGCTTGTTGTCAAAACACACCATAGCTGCTGCCACTGCTGCTGTCGTAGCCACCACAGAAATAGACAGCCTCGTCCTCAGCTTGGACCCCAGTGATGGTCAATGTGGCCGTGGAGCCGGACTCGGATCCGGAGAATCGCGAAGGGATGTCCGAGGGTCTGTTGCTGTTGCGGTAGATCACAGTGACAGGGGCAGTGCCAGGTAGTGTCAGGCAGCATAACCCCAGCTGCTGCTACTCCCAGAGCAGGTGATCTTCACAGTGTCTCCCACTTTGACTGACATTGGAGGTGACTGAGTCAGCGCTGCCTGGACCAGGGAACCTGAAAAGGAAGAGGAGAGAGAAGAAAAGACATGGATCAGTCTGTGCCCCAGGAGCACAGTCCTCCCTGGGCAGAGGGACGGGACCCCTGTGCCCAAAGGCCCCATCCAGGCACGGAGAGTCCACCCATGGCACCTGAGGTGTGGGCGAGCACCGCGAGGAGGAGAGGGACCCAGGCCATGGTGTGATCCCACCAGCTCCACGTCCCTGCAATGATGGGGCTGTGTTGTGGACCCTGACTCACATTTAAGCCCCCATCTGCCCAGGCACAGCCCCTCCCTGGATATGTGGCCATCAGTGTTCCCTGGAGCTCTTGCCTCAGTGCTTCACCTGCCCACTGCAGGCTCCTCTGGGGACACATCCACCTGCCCTGCAGCACCCAAGTCTGGTTGGTGCTTCCTGGTCCCCGGGTGCCCACACTACCTGTGCACTGATCAGCAGCAGTGACTGAGGAGCTGGGCAAACCAGGTCCTGCTTCAAACCAGGTGCTACACTGGGCCTCTCTTCATTGCCACAAGGGAACCTCCAAGCAGAGAACTGGGACTGTGGAAGGGCACTGGAGCCACACCAAGACCAGGAGCTTCAAGGCTACTCAACAGGAAGGAAACACAAGCCCTCAGGTCCTCCAAATTCAAAGCTGGGGGTCTCAAGTGGCCTCACAGCAACCATGGTTGGAGTTCATATCATATGGCGGACTTAGCAATGGTTCTTGGAGCAGGGAACACAGAGAGAGAGAGTGAGGGAAGATGAGGGGCCTTAGCCATTGTCCCAGGAGCACAGCCCTCCACAGGGCATCGGGCCTGGGGCCTTGTGCCCAAAGGTCCCATAGTGCGATGGACGAGCCCAGAGCCACCCACAAAGAACCCAAGGTGTGAGGGTCCTGCAAGGAGAAATGGCAGCAGTAAGAGGAGGCAGAAAGCCACAGTCAGTGCCTCCACGGTGCTGACCAGCACTGCTGCCGTCGTAGCTGCCACAGACATAGACAGCCTCGTCCTTGGCTTGGACCCCAGTGATGGTCAATGTGGCCGTGGAGCCGGACAAGGATCCGGAGAATCGCGAAGGGATGTCCGAGGGTCTCTCATCATTCCAGTAGATCACAGTGACAGGGGCACTGCCAGGGACCTTCTGCTGGTACCAGCCAGCATAAGGATCGCTGCTGCTAACCCCTGAGCAGGTGATCTTGATGGTCTCTCCTAGGCTGGCTGACAACAAGGACAGCTGACTCAGTGCTGCCTGGACCAGGGAACCTGGAGAGGGAATGGAGAGAGGGCAGAAGTTGGGGGTCAGCCAGTGTCCCAGGAGCACAGCCTTGTCTGGGCAGAGGGTCAGGGCTCTTGAACTCAAAGGTCCTGGTGGAACAGAGGGACCACTGCCCCATGCCAAGCCCAAGGCCTCAGCCCTGGGGCTCCGTGCAGAGACCTGGCAGAGCAAGAGGACATGGCCGCCAACAGCATGAGGTGGCAGTGCAGGGTAGACATCACCACTGCTGTCCCTGCCACCACAGTAACAGCCTTGTCCTCAGCTTTAGCCCCAGGGATGGTTAATGTGCCCATGGAGCTGGACTGGGATCCATAGAATTGCAAAGGGATGTCTGTGGGCTCTTGGTGCTACCGTAGACAGGGGATGTTATATAGTTGCAGGAGCACTACCAGGGACCTTCTGCTGGTACAGCCATACAAGTTGCTGCTACTCCCAGAGCAGGTGATCTTCACAGTGTCTCCCACACTGGCTGACACTGAGGATGGCTGAGAGTCTTGCCTGGACCAGGGAACCCAGAGAGCGAGAGGAGAGAGAGAAGACTCCGACTTGCTTTTAAGCCCCCAGCCGGGGATCTGCACCATGGTGTTACACACTGGCACCTGGTTGTCCACAGCCCCTTTGCCTCCTGGCAGCCCTGTGAGCCTCAGACTGTGCAGTGGAACCACACTGACACCGTGTGGGGACAAGAAAGGCCTCAGGGACAGCGCTGGAGGAACTGAGAGCAGAGCCTGGCACAGGATTCTACCCTTGCTGTCTCTCACCTCTGACACAGCTCCCACCAGGTCCAGAGACTCCTCCAGTCCTGGCCACAGCCTTCAGGGCTTCTGCACAGCACCCTGCCCAAGGCAGTCCATGCTCACAGGGAGAGCCTCTCACACAGACACAGGGCCCTTCAGCACAGTTGCTCTCACTAGGGACGAGTGGCACAGAGCCCATGGACCAGAGCAGGATGCCCAGAGATAATGACAGGGATTCTCCCAGCTTCTCTGGGCAACAGCACCAACCACAGGACAAGACATTTGGAGGGCAGCAGCAATTAGTCACAGCACAGTTCTTTACTGCCAGGAGCCCTGTCACATCCACATCCTCCAGCACCACCAAGGGTCTCTTTGTGCCAGCACAGATCATAGTGACAGAGGCATTGCCAGGGACCTTCTGCTGGACTTAGCCACAGGCACTGCTACCCTCAGAGCAGGTGATCTTGATGGTTTCTCCCATGGTGGCTGACACAAGGGCAGCTGACTCAGTGATGCTGCTCCAGGGAACCTGGAGAGGAAGAAGAGAGAGGGGAGAAGAGTGGGGGTCAGCCAGTGCCCCAAGAATACGGTCCTCTCCTGGGCAGTTGGAAGGGGAATGCTACAGTCAGAGGGGAATGGATGGAACCATGACCACAGGGAAATTTGGGAAGCAGAGCCAAGCCCAACACATCCCAGCAGAGAGGCAGTGCTGGCAGCAAAAAGAGGACATGGTCACCAGGAGCAAGAGACAAAGGGCTGGGGAACAAAGGAACTCTATGTGATTAGTAGGGACCAGGACAATGGTCCACAGACACAAAGTCATCTACAGTGCTCTAGGACACAGAAGTGGGGACATTCACAGCCACGGTCAGGCAGAGGAGACAAAAACCTGCACCACTCCCACATCCACAACTCTGTTTGGCCATGAGAAGGACAGAAAAACTCCATTTTTAACTCTTTTGTACCTCATTTTCACATCTCTCTGTATCACAATACCAACATAACTGCTGTAGTCCCAGCCACCACAGAAATAGACAGCCTCGTCCTCGGCTTGGACCCCAGTGATGGTCAATGTGGCCGTGGAGCCGGACAAGGATCCGGAGAATCGCGAAGGGATGTCTGAGAGTCTCTCGCAGTTATCATAGATCACAGTGACAGGGGCACTGCCAGGGACCTTCTGCTGGTACCAGCCATAGTAGCTGCCACCCCCTGAGCAGGTGATCTTGATGGTTTCTGCTGGGTTGGATGACACTGAGGAAGGCTGACTTATGGATGAGGCCTGGACTAGCAAACCTGGAGAGAAAGAATGGAGAAGGGAGAAGACATGGGTCAGACAGCACCCATGTAGCATGGCCAACTCCCAGGCAGTGGGATGGGGAGTGCCACAATCAGAAGAGAATGGATGCAACCAATGACACAAGGAAACTTGAACAGAGGTGAGCCCAATGCATCCCAGCACAGAGACAGCTCTGGCAGCATCAGGACCACATGGTCATCAGTAGCAAGACAGAGTGGCATCAGGGACAAAGCCACACCATGAGTTTTGCAGGGACCAGGACAATGGTCTACAGACAGAAGTTCACTTCTAGGGCTCTAGGAAACAAAAGGGGGGTTATTGAGAGCAAAGGTTGTGCAGAAGAGACAAAAACCTGCCCTAGCCCCACATTCACAACCCTGCTTGGCCATGAGAAGGACAGAAAAACTCCATTTGTAATTCTGCTTTACATGACTGGAAAATCTTTCTCTGTCACTATACCAGCATCACTGCTGCTCTCCCAGCCACCACAGAAATAGACAGTCTCGTCCTCAGCTTGGACCCCAGTGATGGTCAATGTGGCCGTGGTGCCGGACGCAGAACCGGAGAATCGCGAAGGGATGTCCGAGGGTCTGTTGGTGCTTTGATAGATCACAGTGATGGGGGCACTGCCAGGATAAGGTACTGGTACTGGTACCAGCCAGCATAAGGATAGCTGCTGCTAAGGCCAGAGCAGGTGATCTTGACGGTGTCTCCCACTTTGACTGACATCGGAGGTGACTGAGTCAGCGCTGCCTGGACCAGGGAACCTGAAAAGGGAGAGGAGAGAGAAGATATGGGTCAGTCTGTGCCCCAGGAGCACAGTCCTCCCTGGGCAGAGAGACGGGACCCCTGTGCCCAAAGGCCCCATCCAGGCATGGAGAGTCCACCCATGGCACCTGAGGTGTGGGCGAGCACCGCGAGGAGGAGAGGGACCCAGGCCATGGTGTGATCCCACCAGCTCCACGTCCCTGCAATGATGGGGCTGTGTTGTGGACCCTGACTCACATTTAAGCCCCCACCTGCCCAGGCACAGCCCCTCCCTGGATATGTGGCCATCAGTGTTCCCTGGAGCTCTTGCCTCAGTGCTCCCCCTGCCCACTGCAGGCTCCTCTGGCCCACCAAAAGGCAGCACAATCACTCTGGGCTGCCTGCTCCTTCCCCAACATCGCTGCTGAGCTCTGAGCTCAGCCAAGGACCACCCAGTCCGTGTTCCTGCCCAGTAGGACCACGGCCTGGCTGCACCAGGAACTCCTGTCACAGGGCAGGAGACAGCCCCACCTGGGCGCAGGGACACATCCACCTGCCCTGCAGCACCCAAGTCTGGTTGGTGCTTCCTGGTCCCCGGGTGCCCACACTACCTGTGCACTGATCAGCAGCAGTGACTGAGGAGCTGGGCAAACCAGGTCCTGGTTCAAAACAGGTGCTACACTGGGCCTCTCTTCATTGCCACAAGGGAACCTCCAAGTAGAGAACTGGGACTGTGAAAGGGCACTGGAGCCACACCAAGACCAGGAGCTTCAAGGCTACCCAACAGGAAGGAAACACAAGCCCCCAGGTCCTCCAAATTCAAAGCAAGCTGGGGGTCTCCAGTGGCCTCACAGCAAACATGAGTAGACCTTGGCTGAAGTTTGTATCAATCAACTGCCCAAGGCATCCTCCCACTCTTGTCCAGCCTGGGGCAACACCAAAGAAATTTGGGGAGCAGAGGCCAGCCCAATGCATCCCAGCACAGAGGCAGCTCTGGTAGCAGGAAGAGGACATGCTTGTCACTGGCAAGAGACATCTTTTACACCATCATTTTAGTAGGGACCAGGACATAGATACAAAGTCATTGCCAATGCTCTAGGACACAAAAGGAGGAACATTCATATCAATGCTCACGAAGAAGAGACAAAAGCCTGCACCAGTCCCACATCCACAACTCTGCTTGGCCATGGAAAAGACAGAAAAACTCTATTTTTAATTCTCCTGTACCTAACCTCCAAAATCTTTCTTTGTCTCTATACCAGCAGGAATGCTGCTGTCCCAGCTACCACAGAAATAGACAGCCTCGTCCTCGGCTTGGACCCCAGTGATGGTCAGTGTGCCTGTGGAGCCAGACAAGGATCCAGAGAATTGTGAAGGGATGTCTGATGCTATTAGTATAGATCACAGTGACAAGGGTACTGCCAGGGACCTTCTGCTGGAACCAGGCATAGGAGCCATGGCTACCACCAGAGCAGGTGATCTTCACAGTGTCTCCCAGGTTGGCTGACACCGAGGACAGCTGACTCAGTGATGCTGGACCAAGGAATCAGATAGGGAGAGAAAAGACAGGAGCAAAGGTGGGTCACCCAGTGTCCCAGGAGCACAGAACTTCCAGGACAAGGTTACAGAGAATGCCATAGTCAGAGAACAGACAAGTGAGGGACAAAGCAACACCATGAGTTTTGTAGGGACCAGGACAATGGTGACCCCAGCCAGAAAGTCACCCCTGTTCTCTGGGACACCAAGGAGAGGTTATTCCCCGCCATGGCTGTGCCTCAGCCCCACATCCAGACAGGAGGGAGAAGGGTCAAAAGCTTTCCTCTGATTTTGGGTTCTGCCTCACTTCCTGCTACTCACTGTCAACACACCATAGGTGCTGCCACTGCTGCTGTCAGAGCCACCACAGAAATAGACAGCCTAGTCCTCGGCTTGGACCCCAGTGATGGTCAATGTGGCCGTGGAGCCGGATGTGGATCCGGAGAATCGCGAAGGGACGTCTGAGGGTCTGTTGCTGTTATCCCAGATCACAGTGACAGGGGCACTGCCAGGGACCTTCTGCTGGAACCAGCCATAGTAGTTGCTGTTGCTGCTCCCTGAGCAGGTGATCCTCACAGTGTCTCCCACATTGACTGACAACAAGGACGGCTGAGTCAGTGATGCTGCCTGGACCAGGGAATGTGGAAAGGGAGAGGAGAGAGGGGAGGAAAGGGGAGGTCACACAGTTTCCCAGGAGCACAGAACTGCCTGGACAAGGTTACAAGGAATGCCACAGTCTTGAAGAGAACACACATGGACATGGTGCCAGGCACATTTGGGGAGCAGAGCCCAGCCCAACACATCTCAGCACAGAGACAGTTCTGCCAGCAGCAAGAGGAATTGGTTATCAGTAGCAAGACACAGTGGAGGGGGGGGACACAGCTACACCATGAGTTTTGTAGGAGCCAGGACAATGGTGTCCCCAGCTGGAAAGCCACTCCTGTTTGCTGGGACACCAAGGAGAGGATATTTCTCACCACGGCTGTGCAGAGGTGACAGAAACCTGCCTCAGCCCCACAGCCAGACAGAAGGGAGAGGGGCTAAAATCTTTCCTCTGATTTTGGGTTCTGTCTCACTTCCTGCTACTCATTGTCAACACACACCATAGTAGCCACTGCTGCTGTCTGTGCCACCACAGAAATAGACAGCCTCATCCTCGGCTTGGACCCCAGTGATGGTTAATGTGTTCGTGGAGCCGGATGTGGATCCGGAGAATCGCGAAGGGATGTCCGAGGGTCTGTTGTTGTTGTACCAGATCACAGTGACAGGGGCACTGCCAGGGACCTTCTGCTGGTACCAGCCATAGCTGTTGCTGCTTCCAGAGCAGGTGATCTTGATGGTTTCTCCCACCTTGGCTGACAATGAAGATGGCTGACTCAGTGGTGCTGCCTGGACCAGGGAACCTGGAAAAGGAGAGGAAAGAAAAGAGAGGCTCAGCCAGTGCCACAGGAGTACAGACCTGCCCAGAGAAGGTTATAGTGAATGCAATAGTGGGAGGAGGGCAGACAAGGACAAGGCCACTGGCACATTTGAGGAGCAGAGCTCAGCCCAGTGTATCCCACCACAGAGGCAGCAGCAGGACAATATGGTCATCAGTAATAAGAGGCAGTGGGGTGGGGGAAAAAGACACACATCGTGAGTTTTGTAAGGACCAGAACAACGGTCCACAGACACAAAGTCACCACCAGTGCTCTAGGACACAAAAGTGGAGACATACATAGCCATGGTCATGCAGAGGAGACAAAAATCTGCACCAGATCTCACATCCACAGCTCTGCTTGGCCATGAGAAGGGCAGAAAAACTCCATTTTTAATTCCTCTGTACCTCACTTGACAATATTTCTTTGGCAATATACCAGCAGTACTGCTGCTGTCTCTGCCACCACAGAAATAGACAGCCTCGTCCTCGGCTTGGACCCCAGTGATGGTCAATGTGTTTGTGTTGCCAGATGTGGATCCGGAGAATCGCGAAGGGATGTCCGAGGGTCTCTTGTCATTGTAGTAGATCACAGTGACAGGGGCACTGCCAGGGACCTTCTGCTGAAACCAGCCAAAGTCATAGCTGTTACCAGAGCAGGTGATCTTGACGGTTTCTTCCACCTTGGATGGCACCAAAGACGGCTGACTCAGCGATGCCGTCTGGACCACGTAACCTAGAGAGGGAGAGGAGAAAGGAGAGAAAAGGGGGTTCAGCCGGTGCCACAGGAGCAAAGACCTGCCAAGAAAACGTTACAGGGAATGGAACAGAGAAGAACAGACACATATATTGTCAGAGGCACATTTGGGGAGCAGAGTTCAGCCTGATACATGCAAGCACAGGGCAGCAGCAGGAGACATGGTCCTCAGTAGCAAGACACACTGAAGTAGGAGACAAAGCCACACTGTGAATTTTGTAGGGACCAGGACGATGGTCCACAGACACAAAGTCACCACCAGAGCTTTGGAAAAAAAATGGGAGGATATTCACAGCCATGGTCATGCAGAGGAGACAAAAACCTGCCCAGTCACACATCCACAACTCTGCTTGGTCTCGAGAAGGAAAGAAAACCTCTGTTTTTAGCTTCTCTGTACCTCATTTCCACGCCTCTCTGTGTCACTATGCCAGCATCACTGCTGTCGTCCCGGCTACCACAGAAATAGACAGCCTCGTCCTCGGCTTGGACCCCAGTGATGGTCAATGTGGCCGTGGAGCCGGACTTGGATCCGGAGAATCATGAAGGGATGTCCGAGGGTCTGTTGCTATTCGTATAGATCACAGTGACAGGGGCACTGCCAGGGACCTTCTGCTGGTACCAGGCAGTGTAAGGCCAGCTAATCCCAGAGCAGGTGACCTTGACAGTGTCTCCAGGTTGGCTGAAACCGCAAAGAGCTGATTCAGCAATGCTGCCTGGACCACGGACTGTGAAGAGGGAGAGAAGACAAGGATCAGTCAGTGCCTCAGGAGCACAGACTGCCCAGAGCAGATGGACGGGACCCCTGTGCCCAAAGGCCCCATCGGGGCACAGCAGGTCTGGCCATGGCACCTGAGATGTGGGTGACCACCACAAGGAAAAAGGCCCAGGTGATTCCACCAGCTCCACATCCTCACACTGATGGGGCTGTGCTGTGGACCCCAACATCCTCTTAAGTACCTACGCAGCCAGCACAGCCACTTCCATGGAAATGTGACCCTCACTGTTCCCTGCTACCACCACCCTCTCTGACTCTCTGTAGGCCAGGAACACAGCAGCTCCTCCTTAGACACAGGATTTTCCTCACAGGTTTCTTTGTCTTCATCAGCTGTGTCTTCTGCTTCAAGTTCTGCTTGAGAACCAAGACCAACAGCTCACCAGCAGTAAAGTGTCACAGCTGCTTTACAGCCCAGCTCAGTGCAGCACCACATCATGGCCTGCTGCTCCTGAGACTGAACGGGGAAGGGAAGGGCTGAAAGGCAGTGAGAAGTCATCAAGGAGCTTTGAACGTGATTCAGTACTTCTTGAACTCAATTCTTTCTACTTTCACATCATCCTCAATTAGTTGATATACATAAGTCACAGCCATGGAAGCCTGGATATCCATCAGCACAAATGAAGGGGTGATGTTCCTGGAAAGAAGACATCCTTGGTAATCTTCTCAGTTAGTTTATACCTCCTGCTATTAACACCCCTTATGTTTATGTGTTCTCATATACTTTATTGCCTGGAGGGAACCACTGCCAGTGCAGGGCTCCAGCCCCCAGCCCCAGGGGTAGCTGTGGCACACTCGGAACACACGGGACATGCAGGACATATGGGACACGTGGGACGCACGGGACACAAAGAACACATGGAACACAAGGAACACACGGGACACAAGGGACACAAAGAACACACGGAACACAAGTAACACACGGGACATGCAGGACACGCGGGGGCGCCGCGAGAACGCGCACGGGGAAGCGCCTGGAGCGCCGCGGCAGCCGCCAGGGGGCGCTCGGCTCCCGGCCGCGTCCCCGCCACTGACACAGGTGTGTCCTTGTGTCCTGTGTCCTTGTGTCCGTGTCCTGTGTCCCTGTGTCCCTGTACCTGTGTCCTGTGTCCTGTGTCCCTATACCCGTGTCCTGTGTCCAGTGTCCTTGTGTCCCTGTGTCCTGTGTACCTGTGTCCTGTGTCCCTTGTCCTGTGTCCTGTGTCCCTTGTCCTGTGTCCTGTGTCCCTGCCCCCGCCACTGTCACCTGCGTCCTTGTACACCTTTTCCTTGGGCCCCCATGTTCTTGTGCCACTGTCCCCTTGTGTCTTTGTGCCTCTGTTCCCTCATGTCCTCATACCCCTGTCCCCCATGTCCTCATGTCCTCGTGTCACTGTCTCCATGTCTCATGTCACCTCATGCCCCTGTGCCCCACATTCCCCTGCTACTGTCCCTTGTGTCCTTGTACCACTATTCCTTGTGTCTCCATGCCCCTGGCCCCCATGTCCCCTGTGCCACTGGCCCCCATGGCCTCATACCTCTGTCCCCCATGTCCCCATACCACTGTGCCTCTGTACTCATGCCTCTGTTCTCAATGTTCCCACACTCCCCGTGCCTTCCCATCCCCTCCACTGTACCCTCTGTTTCCCCCATGTCCCATCATGTCCCCCTGTGGCCCTGTCCCCCCAGGTTCCCCTGTGTCCTCCATGCTGTCCTTGCCCTCGTGTCTGTCCATGTCCCACTATTCCCCACTGCTCGGCCCAGTCCCAGCCCCTTGCACCCACAGGACACAGGGCAGCTGCCCCATGAACCTTCCTGGGTCCAGCCCAGGGTTGGTCCCAGCCCCAGCTGCTGAAAGAAGGGGCCCAGTTGGCCACAGTGAGCCCCACATGGCTGCAGACCCCCAGTGCACTCCAGTACCAGGCCAGGGTGTGAGGGGCACCCAAATGGTGGGTCCAGTTGCCAGCCAAGGGGGACCATGGAGGGCCCAGGCTGTGGCTCTCTACAGGCATTAGAGGCCCAAAATGTTGGGCAGGAGCCCTGGGAACAGACATCCCAGCACAAGGTCCATATTCCCTGGGGGACCTATCCTGGCCAGCCATGGTGTCCCCAGCAGAGGACTGCAGTGGCACCAGGCAGGGTCTGGCAGCAGAGACTGAGACAAAGTCTCAGCACATACTGGGCAGCCCTGCTGGGACCCCAAATCTGGGGAGTTTTGTGCCTCTGTTGGGAATGCTGGGCTTCCCTGGCCGTCTGGGAAAAGAACATGGAAACACAGCCCTTGCTGAAATGGGGCTGAAAAATGGCTTTTTCCCGCTCCTGCCCTGCCAGCGGCACGGCCCAGGCAGCGGTGCTCAGGGTGCCACGTGCTGGAAAGTTTATGCCAAGGCAGTGGAGCGTGGAGAGGCCAGGGCTATTCCTGGCTCCCAGCTGGTGTTTGGCCAAAGCAGGCTCTTGGTTTTGGCGGGCTGTAATTTTAGCACAGCCTGTTCCCGCGCTGTGGGGCTGTGGTCAGAACAGCTGCCAGTTCAGCTGGGGGGCCACGATGCACATCAGCACCCCCTCCCCATCCACTGCCAGCCCAGGGTGCCTGGCCAGAAGTGCCCAAAGCATGGCAGAAATGCTTAAACCCAGTGTTCTTCTTCCCTGCAGTGGCTGCAGAGGAAGGGGAAAGGGCTGTGGCTCTGGTGGTGTGTGTGAAGGGTGAGGAGCTGCCAGAGAGGGTGTCACTGGCCAGGCTAGAATGATAGAATTGTTATGGTGAGAAAAGCCCTCGAAGATTGTGGGGTCCAGCCTTCAACTAACACTGCCAGCTCCACCACTATATTGTGTTCCTAAGCACCACATCTGTAGGGTGCAAGGTCCAGCCTCAGGGTGCACCCCACATTCCCCTCTGATCCCCCCCACCCTGCCTGCAAAAGCAGGTACTGCCCACCCCGGATGTGGAGGGGGGAGAAGGCAAATTTGGCTTAAAATCCTCCCTTACTGGGTGAGTCAAACCCTTATGCTCTCTCCTAATGGCCTGGTGAGGACCACAGCGGCTGCCCCTGTCACACTCCTCAGCCACCACTGCCACAGCCTTGCTGTCACCATACCACCACCATCACCCAACCTAGAAATTTCTTAACATTAAGCTAAAAAATCCACCCTGGGAGTTCTAATAAGGGCTGCAATTCAAGGACCACCTTTCTCCTGACAGGCAGCACCAGCCCTGCGATCAGTCTTTCTCCATTAGCACACCTGTCTGTTGGATCAGCAGCTTTTTACCCCAAATATGAGAGAAAACAAGGGTTTGCTGGGTGCCCAGACCAGGCTGAGGCTCTGCTGGAACTTGTATTTTATTACTACAATAACCCTGAGATGATAAATATTTTGAAGTAGAAGAAAGGTGTTTATTTTTGAGATAGTTCATCTTGTTTACAACCTGTTTAGAAGCCTGGGCATTTATCTTTGGGGCTGTTTACTGGGCTCTCCCCAGGCTGTTACAGAGTTTTATACACATTTAAATAACCCCCAGCAAGGTTGTCTTCCTGCCAGCTGCATGTGGTGTCAGTTGCTGTTTTGACACAGCTATGCAAATGGTTGCTCTTGTTTTCACAAATGGGCTTGAATGCTCAGGTCATGTTTTTGACCACACTAGCCTCAAACATTTATTAATTTCATTTAATCCCCTTTCAATTGCAGGGTGATAAAACTTGGCCTTGGGCTCTCTGGTTGTCTGCAGCTGGGTATTTGACCCAGGGTTGCCCAGGGGTGCTTGATAGTATTTTTTCATAACTTGTATTTTGTATCTTGTATTTTATTAATGTATAACCTGTGTTTTATTCATTTATAACCTGTCTTTTGTTTCTCAGACTTGAGGAAACTTGCCCCACATTTTGTGAGCCTGCAGGCTGCCTCTGTACCCTTCAGAAGGTTGGACTGAGGGATGAGCCCAGTGAAAGGGCTGCCTGGTAGCAGGCAGGGACAAAATTAATTTAATTCAGTTAATGAGAGAGGATTCAGGGTGACCTGGCAGCAGGGTAGCAGCAGGAAGCCTCAGGCTGGTCCCCCTGTGGTGGTGGCCCAGGGTGAGAAGGGTACGATGTGAGCAGTGTCATTGTCTCCCCTGGCCCCAAACCCCACAGGTGAGGGGTCAGTGGTGCCCAGCCCAGTGGGCCTGGATGCACTGGGATCTCTGGAGGGTGTGTGTGTGTGTGTGTGTGTGTGTGTGTGCACATATGTGTGAGCATGTGCAGCAGCTGGGACATCCCACACTGGGGCAGGGACCACCCGGTTAGGCAAGACCCCACTGGGGGTCCTGCCAGGGACCCTTCAGGGGTCATCCAGCCTGTGGACACACACCCTGCCATGGCACAGAGTCCCACTAGCCTTGGCAGTGGCCCCCAGTGAGTCCACCATCCAGCTAGTTCACCACCACCACCACCACCACCCACCTTGCCCTTTTTGGGCAGCATCAGGCCAGCCCAAGACCTCTCTCCCCACCTCAGGGACTGATGGCCCCACAAGGTGATGGCCTTGCAAGGTGACAGCCTGGCAAGGCAGAGGCAAGAGCTGCCACCATCTTAGGCTGAGCCAATTCAGGGCGTGGTGCTTGCTTGTCTTCACACGTCAGCACCCACTGGAGACAGTTTCACTTCTCTTTTTTGGGCACCCTTTTGAATTTCTGATTGGGGACTGTAGTGGGGGAGGGATAAATTTAGCCAGGGGATGCCCCACAGCCACACAGCTGCATGGTGGGGCTGGCTTTGGGGGAAATGGGGGGGCAGTGCTGGCGTGGCACAGCCTGGGCTCTGAACAGCCTTTCCCCGAGTCTCTCAGGGCGGGCGGCTACGTGAGCGGGGGGAATGTCAGGATGGGGTGCAGGAACCATCAGCTGCCCCTGCAGGTTCCTGAGGGCTGCACCCCCAGCTCAGGCAGGGCAGAGGCCATGGAGCTTGGCCCAACTGCAGGACCAAAGCGAGAGGACTGTGCCGTCCCCCCAGGGCCACCCCAGCGGGTCTGGCTCTGCCCCGCTCCCCCCAGCCTGGGCTGGGCTATTTTGGGCCCCTGTTCTTGCTTTTGAGTTTCAGCCCTGCTACCTCCAGGAACGTGGCTGTTTGTGGGGCTGCAGCTGCAGAGGGGAACAGGCGGGAACCCGTCCCCTCAGGCTGTGCCACGTCGCCCAGGTCTCTCCAGATAAGGTGTTTCATCAGCTCCAGGTGCACTCACTCTGCTCCTGCCACGTCCCCACAGAGACACCACTTCCTCCTGGCACAAGGCACTGGGGCTTGCCTGGCCTGGGGAAATCATCCGGTCATGTGCAATAAAAAAAGCAAACCAGATTTGATTTTTGTGTGACAAGGCTGGCCAGAGGTCGTCCCATGGAGAGGGAGTGTTTGGGGAGCAGAGCAGAGCTTTGCCCTCAAGGCTGGGGGCAGTGGTTTGGTGTGAGGGTTGCAAGAGCTCATGTGATCCCACACTATGCCAGTAAAATTGTTTTGGGGCATGAGGTGTCTGTTGGCACCTCAGGAGGGGTCAGGCCCTGCTGCCAGCTCCCTACCAAAAAGCAGGAGGGAAGAAGGACTGTGCAAATGCGTGGATGTGGCACTTGGGGACTTGGTTTAGCAATGAACATGGTGGTACTGGGTTAATGGTTGGACTTGATGATCTTAGAGGTCTTTTCCAATCTGAATGATTCCATGATTCTATGAATCTGAATCAAGTCTTAGAAAATGCCGGAACCCAAAGTTGTCAGTGCTGGGAGATCCCCAGCAGCACTGGGAGACATGAGGCTCCTTTTGCCAACAGCGGGACCACTGTTTTGTTTAGGCCATCACTGCCTATGCTGGTATGTCCATGGGAGCAAGAGACGGATGAAATAAACTCAATTCCCCTCCAAGTTCCTCTTCAGTTTGCTTTCCTGGCAGGTTTGTTGTTGCTGCCCCAAGAGAGCCCAGCGTGGGGAGTGCCCATCCCACAGGGATGGTGTTGGCTGGCTCCTGGCCTGCCCAGGGCAGGTGATTGCCAACAGGATGCAGGGAGGAGATGTGGGGGTTGTGAGTGTCTAAGTCTCTGGGATGGGCTTGGGGTCTGCCCCAAGTGGGGCTGACCTCTGCTCCTTGCTGCTCCTCAGTCTCTATGGCCGGGCTCCAGACATCCTTCCTATGCTCCAATATCAATACAAGCTGGGGGATGAGGGAGTCAACTGCAACCTGAAAGGATCTGGGGTCCAGAAAACTGGACATGTGCACCTGCATCTCAGAAAGTGAACCATGCCCTGGGCTGCACCAAAAGCAGTGTGGGCAGCAGGTCGAGGAGGGGGATTCTGTCCCTGTACATTGCTTTGGTGAGACCCTACCTGGAGTATTGCATCCAGCTCTGGAGTCCCCAACATCAAAAGGACATGGACCTGTTTGGGCCTGTCCAGAGGAGGCCGCAAAGATCTCAAGAGTGCTGGAGCACTTGTGCTCTGAGGAAAGGCTGAGAGAGTTGGAGTTGTTCAACCTGGAGAGAGAAGGCTGCAGGAAGAGCTTTTAGCAGCCTTTCAGTACTTGAAGGGGGCTTATATGAAAGATGGGAAGAGACTTTTTATCAGGCTCTGATGCAATAGGACAAGGGGTAATGTTTCTTAATTAAAGAAGGGTTGATTTAGGCCAGATAAATTCCTGTGAGAGTGGTAAGGTGCTGGCAGAGATTGTCCAGGGAAGCTGTGGATGTCCCATCCCTGGAAACATTCAAGGTCAGGCTGGAAGGGGCCCTGAGCAACCTGGTCTGTTTGAAGATGTCCCTGCTCATTCCAGGGAGTTGGACCAGATGATTTTTTAAGGTCCCTTCCAACTCAAACTATTTTATTGTTCTATGACTCTGTGTCCTCAGATGGCACCTGCAGGGACATGTGCCAACCCAAAACCTGTTGGGGTGAGGCATCCCACTGGCACAGCTTGAGGAAGAGGATGTGGTGGGGCCATTGCCCCTTTCCCAAGAGGCTGGTGAGAACTGTACACAGTGTGGCTGGGCACTCCCACCCCCTGTCCCTGGGGTGGCTCCTGCCTGCTCTGATGGGGTGACAGCAGCAGAGCACTGGCACTCTCAGCATAAGCATGGCCATCAGCCCCTCCATGTGCTGCAGGGCCACAGGGAAACTTCCGCAGGGCTGGGCTGGAGAAAGGGCACGTGGCATGCAGGAGCCCACACTGCTGTGGCACAGGGTGCAAGGGACAGACTGGTGCATGTGCTTGACTGGTGGCTACACTGGCACCCCCATTCTGGGAAGTGCAGGGGTGAGTAAGGAAAGGGGGGCAGAGCCAGGGCTGGCAGCAAAAGGACATGTCCCCATGCCCCCACCTCGGGCCACGTGTTCCTGCAAGGCACCCAGAGGCCAGTGGTCAAGGGACAAGGATGGCACAGCCAGGGACATGTGCTTGATGATGGCATGGAGGTTTAGAGCAGACTGTACCCCAGGTTGCTCATCCCCTGGTCTTGGCTGTGCCAGGGGGGTTCATTGGGGTCGCCAGGGTTGAGCAGAAGCTGCACAGAGCCCCCTCCAATATAAGTGTGTGTGTGTACACATGTGTGTGTTCCCATCCCACCCTCCATACTGGTGGCACTGGGCTGACACCAGCCCGTGTGTGGGGAGTGGGCGCGTTGGAAGGACACAGAGACAGGGATGCTGAGCCAGCACTAGTTCAGTGTCGGTTTTTATTTGTCTGACACTCAGAGTGGGGGAACAGGAGCAGGGGACAGGGGGATGTGGGGAGCGAGGTGTGCAGCTGTGGGGAGCCACTGTCCCCAGAAGTGGGGAGGAGGGAGGGAGCCAGCAAAGGGCCGGTGGGTGCGAGGACGTCCCAGTGGGCTTAGAGGCACTAGGATCTGTTCAGTGCCTTCTCCACACTGCCAGCCTCGTGCTTGACCTTGCAGGAGACTGAGTTGTAACTTTGCCACTCACTGGCATCCAGTGACAGGTAGCTGCTGGTTATGTACTTTTTGTCACTCTGCCGCACGGGCTGACTGGTCTGCACGTTATTTTTGAGGAGGATGTCATCAGCCCACCATTCCATTTTCACATGTCTGGGGTTGAAGCCCTGCACCACACACACCAGGGTGGCTGGGTTCCTCTTCCTGAACTCGTCAGAGGATAGCGGTAAGAGGTGGATGGTGGGAGCGACATCGGGCTGGCCTGCAAGGGAAGAGAGAGGTGTGGGGTCAGAGAGGGCCCCGTTCCCCACCACAGCCTCTGCCTGCCCAGCTGGCACTACCCACAAACCCTGCTTCCCCCACAGCCAAGAGCTTACCACTTATAATTTCAATGTACTTAGATTTGGGAAATCCATCCAGATATTTATTTATTTATAATTTATATATATAATCTTTATATGTAAAATCTGTGCATATATATGTGTGTAATGCATGTACACATATACATACATCCCATATGGACTTCTACATATGTATTATATACACCATCTGTACATATGTGTGCATATACATAGTATATATTACAGATATATACAGCTAATACACAGAATATACATATTAAAGATCACACCTATAAAGTATATAATATACTTACATATGTGGTACATATCATTATATGAATAGATGTAGAATCTATAAAATGCATATAACAAACATTTATGCATTTATGCCTTTCCTATATGCAATATATATTACATATTTTTATTCATAATATGCATAGCTGAATCTCTAGTTATTTGCCACAAACCTATTTCTTTCCTTTTGCAAGGCCATTTCTTTAAAAAAAAATCAAATTTCATAGGCAAACAACTCTGTTTTCTGCCCAATTCTGCTTTCAGACAATTTCAGACTTGCCTCAGAAAAAGCACAAGAAAAATCACACAAAAAAAGATAGAGAAAAGACGTTTGATCTTTCTGAGGTGGTTCTACTGCCTCCTCCAATGCACAGTGTCTCTATCTCTCTCTCGTTTTATTTCTATCTCTCTCTATTTTTATCTCTATTCAAAAACCTGAATGACTTCACCATTAAAAACTTTCTGTTTAAAAATTATCAAAGAACGTTTTTTTTTGATCTTAGTCCCCAGTAATTTGGTTCAAATTGGGATTTTTGATCACATTCTTTTTAAAATTACAGACAAAGACAGACAAATAACATTCCCAGCAGCCTTTTCAACGCATTAATCCCCATTTTAGACATGACTTACCTGGACAATGGGCTCTTTAAGGTACCCTTGAAGTTTTTTATTTAAGAACCCAGGGACGAGCTGTTCATGGTTGTCCTTTCACAGCCCCTGCACCCTCGGCCACAGGACCCCACAGAGGAGCCCCTTTCTCTCACCGGTGGTGACAGACTTAGTCCTCAGGACTAAGAGTTGAGGACTTAGATTTTAGGCTGACAAATTTCTTTAACAAAGACAAAAATTGCCTCTTTTTGAGACCTAAACGCAAGTTTTCCTCTTCCTGAGACCTCAGACATATTTCCTGGGCAAATTTTAAGGTCTGTCATGTCAGGAAATACTCCCCAATTCTTCGTGGCGTGCGCCAGAATCCTCAGAGTCTGTAGGGACAAGACCCAGCCCAAAACGCTGCACTTTGTGCCCGTCCCCAAACGGGCAACAGACTCTAGCCCAGTCCCAAGTCTGAGAAAAAAACTCCAAATCACCAAAAATCGACAAAATGTCACAATTTCTCACTGAGGGAGGAAAGACCAAGAAATTGGCGACTCACCTTTGACGGTCAACATGGTCCCGGTCCCAAATATACCAGCACTACTGCTGCTGTCGTAGCCACCACAGAAATAGACAGCCTCGTCCTCGGGTTGGACCCCAGTGATGGTCAATGTGGCCGTGGAGCCGGACTTGGATCCGGAGAATCGTGAAGGGATGTTCAAGGGTCTCTTGTCATTGAGATAGATCACAGTGACAGGGGCACTGCCAGGGACCTTCTGCTGGTACCAGTCATAGCTGCCACTGCGCCCTTTACAGAGGATATTGACGGTCTCTCCCACCTTGTGAGACAATGAGGACGGCTGAGTCAGTGCTGCCTGGACCAGAGAACCTGAAAATGGAGAAGAGAGAGAGGGGAAGACGGGTCAGTCAAAGTCCCAGGAGCGCAGTTGCTGGGCAGAGGGATGGGACCCCTGTGCCCAAAGGCCCCATCCAGGCACAGTGAGTCTGGCCATGGCACCTGAGGTGTGGGCGAGCACCACGAGGAGGAGAGGGACCCAGGCCATGGTGTGATCCCACCAGCTCCACGTCCCTGCAATGATGGGGCTGTGCCGTGGACCCTGACTCCCTTTTAAGCCCCCACCCCTCAAGGACACGGCCCCTCCATGAAAATCTGACCCTGCGCTCACGGTCGGATCCTGCCCACACCTCTCTCGTCACCTCCCTCCCTGCTCCATGCACAGCCCCACCACCACAGGTGCAGCAGGGCTTGTCCCTGGGCACATAGCCGAGACACCTCCCAGCTCCAAGCCAAAATTCACCCCCACAGACCCCTCATTCCCAACTGAGGCTGAGTGCCTGCAGGATCAAAGGCCAAAGGGTGAGGGTGAGATGAACACTGGAGACAGAGGGGGACTGTCGTGGTTTAAAAGAGCCTCCCTCGGAGCTGGAAAATAGCTAGTTCCAGGGGTGGTGTGTTTTGGCGCTGAGTCAATCACAACTTGATGCACCTCTGTGTAAATGACATATTGCACAAGCCGGAAAAGAAGCTTGTTTGTGGAGCTGGAATTGGAGAGATGCCATGAGGTAGAGAGGGAGACTGGGGGCTCTTCCCCCTGGTCCTGGTCAGGGGGCCAGGTGTGGCACTGCAGCCGGCCCTGACCCCTCGATGAGCCTGGTGGTTGAGAGAAACCCCGAAAATTGGGGAGGTCCCTGGACTGTGGCGTTTTCTTCCCTCCTCAGAGTGGAAGGGGGAAAAACAGCAGCAGAGGCAGCACGGAACAGTGAGCTGCAGCCGGAGTTGAGACTGGGTTCTGGTCAAAAGACTGTGAAGCAAAGATTAGAGAATTCCAGAGAGCAAGAGGAGCTGCCTGGCAAGCAGCAAATATGACATGGAGTCAGATCAAGAGACAAAGGGACGTCTTACGAGAGAGAGCTGAACGGGCAGAGAGATGAGAAGCCAGTTGGAAACATTTCTGGGATAAGAACTGAGTCCAAAACTGCCAGAACCCTCTTGACCCGGGAAAGGAGGGGTGGAATCCTGCTTAGGGGACCCCCTGAAACTCCCGTGGAAGGAAATCTCCATGGAGCAGGAGATAAAGACTTTGAGCTTTAACTCCCTGTACCCTGTGGCTGACGACCATGGTGATAATGAGCTTGTTTCCTTCGAAGCCCGTGGGTGAGCCCCTCGATTAGAACCGTGGGTCTGAGTGGGGGTGAGAGAGAGACCCCCTACACTTTGATGGAGAGAGAGAGAGAGAGAGATATTTCCCAGCTACGACGAATTGGAACTGCTGCCTTAAAGATGAGAGAAGAGACTGTGCTGCCCTGAAAGTGAAATAAATTCTTCTTCTTCCTCCTGGACTTTATTGGGGGAGGGAGGGGTGGTCTGTGGAAATACATTGCTGTACTAGAGGAGAGTTACTTAAAATTGTCGCTTCATAGTTTTTTATTCTGTTAGCAATAAAGTTTGATATAAGTCCCCATGTTGAGTGTGTAGCCCCAGCCCAGACCAGGAATGGCTGCACCTGTGGGAATTTCTACCTCCCCCATGACCCTTCCTGTCCTGAGTATGCCGGCTCCAGAGTGCCTGGAGCATCGGGATCCCCAGAGTGCCCGGAGCATCAGGATCCCCAGAGTGCCTGGAGCATTGGGATCCTGGCTGGTATGGGCAGGGCAGGGCAGCAGGGCTGTGTCCCTGCAGGCAGCACAGAGGGGACCTGCCGGAGCAGAGCACGTGTCCCACAGGAGGAACCTCCTCACAGGCACACGTGCTGCTCCTGCACTGCGTTCAAGCTGTAGCAGCAGCAGCACCAGAGGGATCCTGGGGCAACGGTGGGCTTGTGTCTCTCTTTCTCCATGGTGGGAGTAGCCACGACCCTGATCAGCACTGGTGTGCCAGCCAGAACACTGAGAGACTGCCTCCTCCTCCTCTTCCTCCTCCTTCTCTTTGTCTTGGACCCCAGCCATGAGGAATGTGGCCATGGAGATCAGTCTGTTCCCAAGCACTTCAGATGTCTGGCAAAAATGACAGGGAATGGGCACAGACGTGGGGCTGTAATGGACAGCTAAGCCAAGTGGGTTTTGTATCACTTCCCCATTGCTCCATGTCAGTGTGGCAGCATCATTGCTGCTGTCCTTACCACCACAGGAATAGACAGCCTCATCCTCGGCTTGGCCCCCAGTGATGGTCAATGTGCCCAGGGAGCCAGACGTGGATCCGGAGAAGCGCAAAGGGATGTTCGAGGGTCTGTTGGTGTTAGAATAAATGGTGGTACAGGGTGCAAGGGACAGACTGGTGCATGTGCTTGACTGGTGGCTACACTGGCACCCCCATTCTGGAAAGTGCAGGGGTGAGTGAGGAAAGGGGGGCAGAACCAGGGCTGGCAGCAAAGGGACATGTTTCCATGCCCTCACCAGAGGCCACGTGTTCCTGCAAGCACCCAGAGGCCAGTGGTCAAGGGACAAGGATGGCACAGTCAGGGACATGTGCTTGATGATGGCATGGAGGTTTAGAGCAGACTGTACCCCAGGTTGCTCATCCCCTGGTCTTGGCTGTGCCAGGGGGGTTCATTGGGGTCTCCAGGGTTGAGCAGAAGCTGCACAGAGCCCCCCCCCACTATAAGTGTGTGTGTGTACACACGTGTGTGTGTTCCCATCCCACCCTCCATACTGGTGGCACTGGGCTGACACCAGCCCGTGCGTGGGGAGTGGGCGCGTTGGAAGGACACAGAGACAGGGATGCTGAGCCAGCACTAGTTCAGTGTCAGTTTTTATTTGTCTGACACTCATAGTGGGGGAACAGGAGCAGGGGACAGGGGAACATGGGGAGCGAGGTGTGCAGCTGTGGGGAGCCGCTGTCCCCAGAAGTGGGGAGGAGGGAGGGAGCCAGCAAAGGGCTGGTGGGTGTGAGGAGGTTCCAGTGGGCTTAGGGGCACTAGGATCTGTTCACTGTCTTCTCCACATTGCCAGCCTCGTGCTTGACCTTGCAGGAGTATGTGCTGTAACTTTGCCACTGGCTGGCATCCAGTGTCAGGTAGCTGCTGGTCATGTACTTGCTGTCACTCTGCCGCACGGGCTGACTGGTCTGCACGTTATTTGTGAGGAGGGTGCCATCAGCCAACCATTCCACATCCACATGCCCAGGGTAGAAGCCCTGCACCAGACACACCACAATGGCTTTGTTCTCATTCAAGATCTGCTCGGACGACGGCTGGAAGACGTAGAGGGAGGGAGCGACCTCGGGCTGGCCTGCGAGAGAAGAGTGTCAGTGTGGGGTCAGAGAGGGTCCTGTGCCCCACCACAGCCCCTGCCTGCCCAGCTGGCACTACCAACAAACCCTGCTTCCCCCACAGCCAAGAGCTTACCACTTATAACTTCAATTTATTCAGATTTGGAAAATCCATCATCCAATTATCTATTAATGTGTTTATTTATTTATAATTTATATACATAATTTTTTAAAAAAATTATAATTTTTTATAAAATATGTGCATATATATGTGTGTAATGCATGTACACATATACATACATCCCATATGGACTTCTATATATGTTTTATATACACCACCTGTACATATGCGGGCATATACATAGTATATATTACAGATACATACAGTTAATACACAGAATATACATATATTAAAGACCACACCTATAAAGTATACAATATACTTACATATGTGGTACATATCATTATATGAATAGATGTAGAATTCTATAAAATGCATATAACAAACATTTATGCATTTATGCCTTTCCTATATGCAATATACATTATATTACATATTTTTATTTATAATATGCATAGCTGAATCTCTAGTTATTTGCCACAAACCTATTTCTTTCCTTTTGAAAGGCCATTTCTTTAAAAAAAAACCCCAAACAACAAATTTCACAGAAAAACGACTCTGTTTTCTGCACAGTTCTGCTTTCGGACAATTTCAAATGTCTCAGAAAAAGCACAAGGAAAAATCACACAAAAAAAGATGGAGAAAAGATTTTTGGTCTTTCTGAGGTGGTTCTACTACCTCCTCCAATGCACAGTGTCTCTATCTCTCTCTCATTTTATTTCTATCTCTCTCTATTTCTACCTCTATTCAAAAACCAGGATGGCTTCACCATTAAAAAATTTCTGCATAAAAATGGTCAAAAAACAGTTCTTTTGATCTTAGTCCCCAGCAGTTTGGTTCAAATTGGGATTTTTGATCACATTCTTTTTAAAATTACAGACAAAGACAGATAAATGACATTCCCGGCAGCATTTTCAAAGCATTAATCCCCATTTTTGACGTGACTTACCTGGACAATGGGTTCTTTGGGAAACCCCTGAAAGTTTTTATTTAAGAACCCAGGGACGAGCTGTTCATGGTTGTCCTTTCACAGCCCCTGCACCCTCGGCCACAGGACCCCACAGAGGAGCCCCTTTCTCTCACCGGTGGTGACAGACTTAGTCCTCAGGACTAAGAGCTGAGGACTTAGATTTTAGGTTGACAAATTTCTTTAACAAAGACAAAAATTGCCTCTTTTCGAGACCTAAACCCAAGTTTTCCTCTTCCTGAGACCTCAGACATATTTCCTGGGCAAATTTTAAGATCTTTCATGTGAAAATAATACCCCCCAATCCTTCGTGGCTCAGAGTCCGTAGGGACAAGACCCAGCCCAAAACCCTGCACTTCGTGCCCGTTCCCCTAATGAGCGACAGACCCCAGCCCGGCCCCAAGTCCAAGAAAAATCCCCAAATCACCAAAAATTGACAAAATGTCACAACTTCGCACCGGGGAAGGAAAGACCAAGAAATTGGCGACTCACTTATAACGGTCACATGGGTCCCGGACCCGAATAGATCAATGCTGCTCTCCCAGGTATGACAGTAATAGACAGCCTCGTCCTCGGGTTGGACCCCAGTGATGGTCAATGTGTTTGTGTTGCCTGATGTGGATCCAGAGAATCGTGAAGGGATGTTCGAGGGTCTGTTGCTGTTAGCATAGATCACAGTGACAGGGGCACTGTCAGGGACCTTCTGCTGGTACCAGCCATACCAGTTGTAGCGGCTCCCAGAGCAGGGGATCTTGACGGTGTCTCCCACCCTGTGAGACAATGAGGACGACTGAGTCAGCGCTGCCTGGACAAGAGAACCTGAAAACGGAGAGGAGAGAGAGGGGAAGATGGGTCAGTCAAAGCCCCAGGAGCACAGCCCTCCCTGGGCAGAGGGATGGGACCCCTGTGCCCAAAGGCCCCATCCAGGTACAGCGAGTCTGGCCATGGTACCTGAGGTGTGGGCGAGCACTGCGAGGAGGAGAGGGACCCAGGTCATGGTGTGATCCCACCAGCTCCACGTCCCTGCAATGATGGGGCTGTGCCGTGGACCCTGACTCCCTTTTAAGCCCCCGCCCTTCAAGGACACGGCCCCTCCATGAAAATCTGACCCTACGCTCACGGTTGGATCCTGCCCACGCCTCTCTCGTCACCTCCCTCCCTGCTCCATGCACAGCCCCACCACCACAGGTGCAGCAGGACTTGTCCCTGGGCACATAGTGGAGATACTTCCCAGCTCCAAGCCAAAATTCACCCCCACAGACCCCTCATTCCCAGCTCAGGCTGAGTGCCTGCAGGATCAAAGGCCGAAGGGTGAGGGAGAAAAGGACACCAGAGACAGAAGGGGACTGTCGTGGTTTAAAAGACACACCCCCGGAGCTGGAAAATAGCTAGTTCCAAGGGTGGTATTTTTTGGCACTGAGTCAATCACAACTTCATGCATCTCTGTGTAAATGACATATTGCACAAGCCGGAAAAGAATCTTGTTTGTGGAGCTGGAATTGGAGAGATGCCATGAGGTAGAGAGGGAGACTGGGGGCTCTTCCCCCCTGGTCCTGGTCAGGGGGCCAGGTGTGGCACTGCAGCCGGCCCTGACCCCTCGATGAGCCTGGCGGTCGAGAGAAACCCCGAAAATTGGGGAGGTCCCTGGACTGTGGCATTTTCTTCCACACTCGCAGTGGAGGGGGGAAAAACGGCAGCAGAGGCAGCACGGAACAGTGAGCTGCAGCCGGAGTTGAGACTGAGTTCTGGTCAAAAGACTGTGAAGCAAAGATTAGAGAATTCCAGAGAGCAAGAGGAGCTGCCTGGCAAGCAGCAAATATGACATGGAGTCAGATCAAGAGACAAAGGGACGTCTTACGAGAGAGAGCTGAACGGGCAGAGAGATGAGAAGCCAGTTGGAAACATTTCTGGGGTAAGAACTGAGTCCAAAACCGCCAGAACCCTCTTGACCCGGGAAAGGAGGGGTGGAATCCTGCTTAGGGGACCCCCTGAAAGTCCCGTGGAAGGAAATCTCCATGGAGCAGGAGATAAGACTTTGAGCTTTAACTCCCTGTACCCTGTGGCTGACGACCATGGTGATAATGAGCTTGTTTCCTTCGAAGCCCGTGGGTGAGCCCCTCGATTAGAACCGTGGGTCTGAGTGGGGGTGAGAGAGAGACCCCCTACACTTTGATGGAGAGAGAGAGAGAGAGAGAGATATTTCCCAGCTACGACGAATTGGAACTGCTGCCTTAAAGATGAGAGAAGAGACTGTGCTGCCCTGAAAGTGAAATAAATTCTTCTTCTTCCTCCTGGACTTTATTGGGGGAGGGAGGGGTGGTCTGTGGAAATACATTGCTGTACTAGAGGAGAGTTATTTAAGATTGTTATATATATATTGCTTTATAGTTTTTTATTCTGTTAGCAATAAATTTTCATAGAAATCCCCATGTTGAGTGTGTCTGCCAGTGTGAAACTTCTCTCAACCTTGGAGCAAATTTTGAGGGGTTTGTAAATTGGCTTTTGGGGGCTAAAACCACAACAGGGACAGAAGCCATCACAGGTCCCAATGATGCCTCTGGGACAATGTGAATCCCCAGCACTCCCACTTTTGATATTTTTGCCTCCTATGTCTGTCCTCTTTGGCTTGGATCCCAGCCATGAGGAATGTGGCCATGGAGATTAGTCTGCTCCCAAGCACTTCAGATGCCCTGCAAAAATGACAGGGGATGGGCACAGACCTGAGGCTGTACAGGATGTCTGAGCTGGGACACTGGGCACATTCACCTGCAGCACAGGGCAGTAAGGGCAGGGCCATGGTGGGGACAGGGTTGCTGAAAGGTCATGGCAGCATTTCTTTGTTGAGGCTGTGGTCAAACACTCAACAGGCTTCCTAGAGAGTTGGCTGATATCCCCAGTCTGCGTGTGTTGACAGTACCCTTCATTTTGGTAGCCCTGCAGTGGCCAGGCAATTGTACAGTGTGATCGCTGAAGGGTTCTTCCACCTGAAATAGGTTATTCAGTTCTTTCCCATGTGGTCTCCTCCACAAAAAGCAAGGGAAGTGCTCTACTGGATGGAGTTGGGACATCAGGCACAGCCACATTAGCGCAGGGCAAAAAGTGCAGGGACCTGCCTTGTCATGAAATGGGGACAGCAGAGACTCCTAACTGGAGAAGGCAGAAGAGCTTTCTATCACTTCGCAGTTTCTCCAAGTGACTGTGGTAACACTCTTGCTGCTGCTTTTGTAGTTAGCACAGTAACAGAGCCCCTTCCTTAGCTTGGACCCCAGTGATGGTTCAGGTGCTCACGGAGCCCGATGTGGATGCAGAGAATGGTAAAGGGACGTCCGAGGGTCCCTGGGTGTTCTCATAGTTCACAGTGACAGATGGAGGCACTGCCAGGAACCTTCTCCTGGGACCAGCCATGGTACCAGCCAACCCTGGAACACATGACCTCAAAAGTTTGTGCCAGGATCGCTGACACCAAGGAGAGATGACACAACAGTGCCTGGACCAAACAACCTGAAGAGGAGAGAGGGGAGAAAAGGACTGTCAGCCACTGATCCTGGAGCACACAGCCCTCTGCGGGCAGGGGAACAGTGATGGGATAATTCTGCCTGCAGGCACACAGGTTGGACACGCTGGGCCACGACAGGGCTGCTGGGAGGTCATAACTTCCTCAAATGCCAGGGGATGGGCACAGACCTGGGGCTGTAATGGACAGCTAAGTCAAGTGGGTTTTGTATCACTTCCCCATTGCTCCATGTCAGTGTGGCAGCATCACTGCTGCTGTCCTTACCACCACAGAAATAGACAGTCTTGTCCTCGGGTTGGACCCCAGTGATGGTCAATGTGCCCGTGTTGCCGGACGTGGATCCGGAGAATCGTGAAGGGATGTCTGAGGGTCTGTTGGTGTTAGAATAAATTGTGGTACAGGGTGCAAGGGACAGACTGGTGCATGTGCTTGACTGGTGGCTACACTGGCACCCCCATTCTGGAAAGTGCAGGGGTGAGTGAGGAAAGGGGGGCAGAGCCAGGGCTGGCAGCAAAAGGACATGTCCCCATGCTCCCACCACGGGCCACGTGTTCCTGCAAGGCACCCAGAGGCCAGTGGTCAAGGGACAAGGATGGCACAGTCAGGGACATGTGCTTGATGATGGCATGGAGGTTTAGAGCAGACTGTACCCCAGGTTGCTCATCCCCTGGTCTTGGCTGTGCCAGGGGGGTTCATTGGGGTCGCCAGGGTTGAGCAGAAGCTGCACAGAGCCCCCCCACTATAAGTGTGTGTGTGTACACATGTGTGTGTTCCCATCCCACCCTCCATACTGGTGGCACTGGGCTGACACCAGCCCGTGTGTGGGGAGTGGGCGCGTAGGAAGGACACAGAGACAGGGATGCTGAGCCAGCACTAGTTCAGTGTCGGTTTTTATTCATCTGACACTCAGAGTGGGTAAATAGGAGCAGGGGACAGGGGAGCAAGGTGTGCGGCTGTGGGGAGCCGCTGTCCCCAGAAGTGGGGAGGAGGGAGGGAGCCAGCAAAGGGCTGGTGGGTGTGAGGAGGTTCCAGTGGGCTTAGGGGCACTAGGATCTGTTCACTGTCTTCTCCACATTGCCAGCCTCGTGCTTGACCTTGCAGGAGTATGTGCTGTAACTTTGCCACTGGCTGGCATCCAGTGACAGGTAGCTGCTGGTCATGTACTTGCTGTCACTCTGCCGCACGGGCTGACTGGTCTGCACGTTATTTGTGAGGAGGGTGCCATCAGCCAACCATTCCACATCCACATGCTCGGGGTAGAAGCCCTGCACCAGACACACCAGGGTGGCTTTGTTCTCATTCAAGATCTGCTCGGACGACGGCTGGAAGACGTAGAGGGAGGGAGCGACCTCGGGCTGGCCTGCGAGAGAAGAGTGTCAGTGTGGGGTCAGAGAGGGTCCTGTGCCCCACCACAGCCCCTGCCTGCCCAGTTGGCACTACCAACAAACCCTGCTTCCCCCACAGCCAAGAGCTTACCACTTATAACTTCAATTTATTCAGATTTGGAAAATCCATCCATCCAATTATTTATTAATGTGTTTATTTATTTATAATTTATATACATAATTTTTAAAAAAAATTATAATTTTTTATAAAATATGTGCATATATATGTGTGTAATGCATGTACACATATACATACATCCCATATGGACTTCTATATATGTTTTATATACACCACCTGTACATATGTGGGCATATACATAGTATATATTACAGATACATACAGCTAATACACAGAATATACATATATTAAAGACCACACCTATAAAGTATACAATATACTTACATATGTGGTACATATCATTATATGAATAGATGTAGAATTCTATAAAATGCATATAACAAACATTTATGCATTTATGTCTTTCCTATATGAAATACATATTACATATTTTTATTTATAATATGCATAGCTAAATTTCTAGTTATTTGCCACAAACCTATTTCTTTCCTTTTACAAGGCCATTTGCTTAAAAAAAACCCCAAACAACAAATTTCACAGAAAAACGACTCTGTTTTCTGCACAGTTCTGCTTTCGGACAATTTCAAATGTCTCAGAAAAAGCACAAGGAAAAATCACACAAAAAAAGATGGAGAAAAGATCTTTGGTCTTTCTGAGGTGGTTCTGCTGCCTCCTCCAATGCACAGTGTCTCTATATCTCTCTCATTTTATTTCTATCTCTCTCTATTTCGATCTCTGTTCAAAAACCTGAATGACTTCACCATTGAAAACTTTCTGCTTAAAAATGGTCAAAGAACAGGTTTTTTTGATCTTAGTCCCCAGTAATTTGGTTCAAATTGGGATTTTTGATCACATTCTTTTTAAAATTACAGACAAAGACAGACAAATGACATTCCCAGCAGCATTTTCAATGCATTCATCCCCATTTTAGACATGACTTACCTGGACAGTGGACTCTTTAAGATACCCCTGAAAGTTTTTATTTAAGAACCCAGGGACGAGCTGTTCACGGTTGTCCTTTCACAGCCCCTGCACCCTCGGCCACAGGACCCCACAGAGGAGCCCCTTTCTCTCACCGGTGGTGACAGACTTAGTCCTCAGGACTAAGAGTTGAGGACTTAGATTTTAGGTTGACAAATTTCTTTAACAAAGACAAAAATTGCCTCTTTTCGAGACCTAAACCCAAGTTTTCCTCTTCCTGAGACCTCAGACATATTTCCTGGGCGAATTTTAAGATCTTTCATGTGAAAATAATACCCCCCAATCCTTCGTGGCTCAGAGTCCGTAGGGACAAGACCCAGCCCAAAACCCTGCACTTCGTGCCCGTTCCCCTAATGAGCGACAGACCCCAGCCCAGCCCCAAGTCCAAGAAAAAAAACCCTCAAGCATCAAAAATCAACAAAATGTCACAATTTCACACCAGGGAAGGAAAGACCAAGAAATCAGCGACTCACTTATGATGGTCACATCGGTCCCAGCCCCGAATATAAAACCACCACTGCTGCTCTCCCAGGCACCACAGAAATAGACAGCCTTGTCCTCGGCTTGGACCCCAGCGATAGTCAATGTGGCCGTGGAGCCCGACACGGATCCGGAGAATCGTGAAGGGATGTTCGAGGGTCTGTTGCTGTTAGCATAGATCACAGTGACAGGGGCAATGTCAGGGACCTTCTGCTGGTACCAGCCATACCAGTTGTAGCTGCTCCCAGAGCAGGGGATCTTGACAGTGTCTCCCACCCTGTGAGACAATGAGGACGGCTGAGTCAGCGCTGCCTGGACAAGAGAACCTGAAAACGGAGAGGAGAGAGAGGGGAAGATGGGTCAGTCTGTGCCCCAGGAGCACAGCCCTCCCTGGGCAGAGGGATGGGACCCCTGTGCCCAAAGGTCCATCCAGGCACAGTGAGTCTGGCCATGGCACCTGAGGTGTGGGCAAGCACCACGAGGAGGAGAGGGACCCAGGCCATGGTGTGATCCCACCAGCTCCACGTCCCTGCAATGATGGGGCTGTGCCGTGGACCCTGACTCCCTTTTAAGCCCCCGCCCCTCAAGGACACGGCCCCTCCATGAAAATCTGACCCTACGCTCACGGTTGGATCCTGCCCACACCTCTCTCGTCACCTCCCTCCCCGCTCCACGCACAGCCCCACCACCACAGGTGCAGCAGGGCTTGTCCCTGGGCACATAGTGGAGATACTTCCCAGCTCCAAGCCAAAATTCACCCGCACAGACCCCTCATTCCCAACTGAGGCTGAGTGCCTGCAGGACCAAAGGCCGAAGGGTGAGGGTGAGATGGACACTGGAGACAGAGGGGGACTGTCATGGTTTAAAAGACACCCCCCGCCGGGAGCTGGAAAATAGCTAGTTCCAAGGGTGGTGCTTTTTGGTGCTGAGCCAATCACAACTTGATGTGCCTCTGTGTAAACAACATATTACACAAGTTGGAAAATAAGCTTGTTGGCATAGCTGGAATTGGAGAGATGCCATGAGATAAAGAGGGAGACTGGGGGCTCTTTCCCCTGGTCATGGCCTCCATGCCCAGCTCCAGTGCCCCAGGCTCCCATGGGCTGACAAACACCCACACACCCAGTCCTGAGCACCCAGGGTGGCTGCAATGCCACAGGGCCCCAGGCAGGACTCAAGCTGGGGCAGCAGAAATGTGGCAGAGGTTTTCTTAGCCAGCTCCTCAGGCTCCAGCTCTAACACTGTCTCAGTGCTCCTCTGCCCCTCACATGGATATTGGGCAGTGGGGATGAGCCCAGGCAGGGTTTCTGCAGCACCAGGGCCCAGTCACTGGGAACATAGTCATAGAATCATAGAATGGTTTGGGATGAAAGGGACCTTCAAGACCATCTAGTTCCAAGCCCCTCCCATGGGCAGGGACACCTTCCACTAGACCAGGTTGTGCAAAGCTTCAACCAAGCCTGCCTTGAATACTTCCAGGGATAGGGCATCCACAACTTCTCTAGGAAACCAGCTCTAATGCCTCATCACAGTCACAGCCCTGAGACATGGAACACACAGGGAAGGGCATCAGGAAAGGAAAGGAAAAGCCCCAAAGGTGGAGAGGTGGTCTGGAGCCTGCCTGGCTGAATGGAAGGAGACAAAACCAGCCTCTTTGATGCTTGAGATTTCATTTGCCTGTGGCTCACTGTCACCATGACATCAGCCACTGCTGCTTTCATGGCTGCCACACTAATAGACAGCCTTGTTCTTGGCTTGGACCCCAGTGATCCTGTGGAACCAGTCACAGCACTGGAGATCATGAAGGCTGAGGGTCTCCCATCATTCCAGTAGATCACAGTGACAGGGGCACTGCCAGGGACCTTCTGCTGGTACCAGCCATAGTTGCTGCTACTTCCAGAGCAGGTGATCCTGACAGTGTCTCCCCAGGTTGGCTGAGGCTGAGGATGGCTGACTCAGCGATGCTGCCTGGACCAGGAAACTTGGAGAGGGAGAAGAGAAAGGGGAGAAGGGTGAGGGGTTGATCCAGTGCCCTGGGAGAACAGCTGTCCCCAGGCAGAGGGATGGGGAATGCTGCAGTCAGAAGAGAATGGACCTGGACATGGTCACAGGCATATTTGTGGAGCAGAGCCCAGTCCAACACATCCCTGCACAGAGGCAACTCAGGCAGCAGCAGGAGGACATGGTCATCAGTAGTAGGAGAGAGGAGTGAGGGACAAGGCTACATTGTGCTCTTTACTGTGACAAAGAAATGCTCTCCAGACATGGGGGGGATCAAGAGAACCTGCAGTTCTGTGGGACACTGAAAAGAGGATGTTCTGCGGGACACTGAAAAGAGGATGTTCTGCATCACTTCCTGTTACCTGTTGGCACCACACCCCATAGCCACCACTGCTGCTGTCCCAGCTACCACAGAAATAGACAGCTTTGTCCTCGGCTTGGACCCCAGTGATGGTCAATGTGCCCGTGGAGCCGGACTTGGATCCGGAGAATCGTGAAGGGATGTCCGAGGGTCTCCTGTCATTGTAGTAGATCACAGTGACAGGGGCACTGCCAGGGACCTTCTGCTGGTACCAGTCATAGTAGCTGCCACCCCCAGAGCAGGTGATCCTGATGGTTTCTCCCACATTGGCTGAGTCTGAGAACAGCTGACTCAGCAGTGCTGCCTGGACCAGGGAATGTGGAGAAGGAAAGAAGAGAGGGGAGAAAAGGAGGGTCAGCCATTAAACTAGAAGCACAGACCTGCACAGACATGGTTACAGGGAATGCCACAGTTAGATGAGAATGGATCTGGACATGTCACAGGCACATTTGGAGACAAAGCTATACCATGAGTTTTATAGGGACCAGGACAATAGTCCACAGTCACAAAGTCACTGCCAGGGTTCTAGGAAAAAAAAGGAGCGGATTTAATAGACACAGTAGTGCATAGGAGACAAAAGCCTGACGTAGCCCTACATCCACATCTCTGCATGGCCATGAGAAGGACAGAAAAACTCTATTTAAGTCCCCTGTACTTAACTTTAAAATCTCTCTGTGTCATTATACCAGTACCACTGTTGCTGTTACAGCTACCACAGAAATAGACAGCCTTGCCCTCAGCTTGGACCCCAGTGATGGTTAATGTGGCCATGGAGTCGGACTTGGATCCGGAGAATTGCGAAGGGATGTTCGAGGGTCTCTTGTTGTTGAGATAGATCACAGTGACAGAGGCACTACCAGGGACCTTCTGTTGGTACCAGCCATAATAGTTGATGCTACCCCCAGAGCAGGTGATCTTGACAGTTTCTCCCTCACTGGATGATTGAGGATGGCTGACTCAGCGATGTTGCCTGGACCAGGGAACGTGGAAAGGGAGAGCAGAGAGGGGAGGAAAGGGAAGGTCACACAGTTTCAAAGAGTATAGAACTGCCTGGACAAGGTTACATGGAATGCCACAGTCAGAGGAGAACACACATGGACATGGTTATAGGGAAACTGTGGAGCAGAGCCCAGTCCAATGCATCCCAGCACAGAGGCAGCCCTGGCAGAAGCAGGAGGACATGGTCATCAGTAGCAAGACAGTGGGGTGAGGAACACAACTACACCATGAGTTTTATAGGGACCAGGACAATGGTCCCCAGCCACAATGTCACTTCTCATTCTCTGGGACAAGAAAGAAACAACGTTCCCTGTTGTGGCTGTGCAGAAGGGACAGGAACCTGCCTCAGCCCCACATCCAGAAAGGGGGGACAGGGGCTAAAATCTTTCCTCTCATTTTGGAGTCTGCCTCGCTTCCTGGTGCTTGTTGTCAAAACACACCATAGCTGCTGCCACTGCTGCTGTCGTAGCCACCACAGAAATAGACAGCCTCGTCCTCAGCTTGGACCCCAGTGATGGTCAATGTGGCCGTGGAGCCGGACTCGGATCCGGAGAATCGCGAAGGGATGTCCGAGGGTCTGTTGCTGTTGCGATAGATCACAGTGACAGGGGCAGTGCCAGGTAGTGTCAGGCAGCATAACCCCAGCTGCTGCTACTCCCAGAGCAGGTGATCTTGACGGTGTCTCCCACTTTGACTGACATCAGAGGTGACTGAGTCAGTGCTGCCTGGACCAGGGAACCTGAAAAGGGAGAGGAGAGAGAAGAGAAGACATGGATCAGTCAAAGCCCCAGGAGCACAGTCCTCCCTGGGCAGAGGGACAGGACCCCTGTGCCCAAAGGCCCCATCCAGGCACGGAGAGTCCACCCATGGCACCTGAGGTGTGGGCGAGCACCGCGAGGAGGAGAGGGACCCAGGCCATGGTGTGATCCCACCAGCTCCACGTCCCTGCAATGATGGGGCTGTGTTGTGGACCCTGACTCACATTTAAGCCCCCACCTGCCCAGGCACAGCCCCTCCCTGGATATGTGGCCATCAGTGTTCCCTGGAGCTCTTGCCTCAGTGCTCCCCCTGCCCACTGCAGGCTCCTCTGGCCCACCAAAAGGCAGCACAATCACTCTGGGCTGCCTGCTCCTTCCCCAACATCGCTGCTGAGCTCTGAGTTCAGCCAAGGACCACCCAGTCCGTGTTCCTGCCCAGTAGGACCATGGCCTGGCTGCACCAGGAACTCCTGTCACAGGGCTAATAACAGCACCATGATCACTGCAGGCCACCTGCTTCCCAGGCCACTCAGCTGGGAAAGACACATTCTGCTGCACACCAAGGCACTACAGGTGGGTGCCTCTCAGGAGCCACAAGACTACAACCAGCTCAGTCCTGCTATCTGGCAAAGACCCCTCAACCTTTGCCAAGATCCATGTCAAGGGATGGCAGGAACACTTTTCTACCCCACCTTGTCGATGCACCCTCTACAGCCACCTCCTCCCTGCCTGTGACCCTTGCCTCACCCACCCCCCAAGCACCTCTGCAGCAGCACAGCTCCTCCAGCCGCTCCCCTTCCCATGCAGGGGCTTGTCTGCAGGGTTCTGCTCCCTCAGCTGGCCCAGGCGTTGCCCACAGAGCACACACTGCCCCCAGCACACCCTTCTGCAGGCATTGCTCCTAAACTTGGGATGGGCATAGACCTGGAGCTCTAAGGGGCATCCAAGTTGGGGCACCAGGCACAGTCACTTTCAGCACAGGGCAGCAAGGGCAGGGTCATGATGGGGACCTGCCCCACCATCAAATAGGAACAGCAAAGACTCCTGACTGAGGTCTACAATGGCAGCAGATTTCAGTATCACTTCCCCATTGCTCCATGTGACTGTGGAATCACTGCTGCTGTCGTAGCCACCACAGAAATAGACAGCCTCGTCCTCGGCTTGGACCCCAGTGATGGTCAATGTGCCCGTGGAGTCGGACTTGGAGCCGGAGAATCGCGAAGGGATGTCCGAGGGTCTCTTGTCATTGAGATAGATCACAGTGACAGGGGCAATGCCAGGGACCTTCCGCTGGTACCAGTCAGCATTAGGCCACTACTGCTAAGGCCAGGGCAGGTGATCTTGATGGTGTCTCCCACCTTGTGACACAATGAAGACGGCTGAGTCAGCACTGCCTGGACCAGGGAACCTGCAGAGAGAGAGGAGAGAAGACGTGGGTTAGTCAGTGCCCCAGGAGCAGAGTCCTCCCTGGCCAGGGGGATGGGACCCCTGTGCCCAAAGGCCCCATCCAGGCACAGTAAGTCTGGCCATGGCACCTGAGGTGTGGGCGAGCACCATGAGGAGTAGAGGGACCCAGGCCATGATGTGATCCCACCACCTCCACATCCCCACAATGACGGGGCAGTGCTGTGAACCCTGACTCACATTTAAGTCCCCACCTGCCCAGGCACAGCCCCTCTCTGGATGTGTGGCCATCAGTGTTCCCTGGAGTTCTTGCCCTAGTGCTCCCCTTGCCCACTGCAGACTCCTCTGGAGACACATCCACCTGCCCTTTAGCACCCAAGTCTGGTTGGTGCTTCCTGGTCCCCGGGTGCCCACACTACCTGTGCACTGATCAGCAGCAGTGACAGAGGACCTGGGCAAACCAGGTCCTGCTTCAAACCAGGTGCTACACTGGGCCTCTCTTCATTGCCACAAGGGAACCTCCAAGCAGAGAACTGGGACTGTGAAAGGGCACTGGAGCCACACTAAGACCAGGAGCTTCAAGGCTACTCAACAGGAAGGAAACACAAGCCCTCAGGTCCTCCAAATTCAAAGCTGGGGGTCTCAAGTGGCCTCACAGCAACCATGGTTGGAGTTCACATCAATCAACTGTCCACAGAATCCTCCAACTCTTGTCCAGCCTGGGTCAGCCCCTCTGCTGCCTGCCCACCGCATGGCCCACAGCAGCCTCCAAAGGAGCCAGTGGGGGCTGCTCTGCACCACAGTGTTAGACACTGGCACCTGGTTGTCCACAGCCCCTTTGCCTCCTGGCAGCCCTGTGAACCTCAGACTGTGCAGTGGAACCACACTGACACCGTGTGGGGACAAGAAGGGCCTCAGGGACAGCGCTGGAGGAACTGAGACCAGAATCTGGCACAGGACTCTGCCCTTGCTGTCTGTCACCTCTGCCACAGCTCCCACCAGGTCCAGAGATTCCTGGCCGTGGTATTTGTGGGGAGAAGTACCCAGTCACAGTTGTGCATTATCCAGGAGCTGTGACACTTCCATATCTTCCAGCACCAGCAGAAGGATCGATGCCACTCACACAAAGCAAACAGCAACAGTCATCCCAGAGCACCCAACCATGGCCACACTACAGGGCACTTGGATGCCAACCAGCACTGCCCTCCAGGGCATTGCAGTGACCGAGAGCCTCGTCCTTGGCTTGGACCCCAGTGATGGTTAATGTGCCCGTGTTGTCAGACCAGGATCCGGAGAATCGTGAAGGGATGTCCGAGGGTCTGGTGTCAGTGCCATAGATCACAGTGACAGGAGCACTGCCAGGGACCTTCTGCTGGTACCAGCCATACAAGCTGTTGCTACCCCTGGAGCAGGAGATCCCAGTTGTGCTGGCAAGAAGGACGGTGGACTTAGCAATGCTTCTTGGAGCAGGGAACACAGAGAGAGAGAGTGAGGGAAGATGAGAGGCCTCAGCCATTGTCCCAGGAGCACAGCCCTCCACAGGGCATCGGGCCTGGGGCCTTGTGCCCAAAGGTCCCATAGTGCGATAGAAGAGCCCAGAGCCACCCACAAAGAACCCAAGGTGTGAGGGTCCTGCAAGGAGAAATGGCAGCAGTAAGAGGAGGCAGAATGCCACAGTCAGTGCCTCCACCATGCTGACCAGCACTGCTGCCGTCGTAGCTGCCACAGAAATAGACAGCCTCGTCCTTGGCTTGGACCCCAGTGATGGTCAATGTGGCCGTGGAGCCAGACAAGGATCCGGAGAATCGCGAAGGGATGTCCGAGGGTCTCTTGTCATTCCAGTAGATCACAGTGACAGGGGCACTGCCAGGGACCTTCTGCTGGTACAGCCATACAAGTTGTTGCTACTCCCAGAGCAGGTGATCCTCACAGTGTCTCCCACACTGGCTGACACCAAGGACAGCTGAGTCAGTCTTGCCTGAACCAGGGAACCCAGAGAGCAAGAGGAGAGAGGAAAAGACTGACTTGCTTTTAAGCCCCCAGCCGGGGATCTGCACCACGGTGTTACACACTGGCACCTGGTTGTCCACAGCCCCTTTGCCTCCTGGTAGCCCTGTGAACCTCAGACTGTGCAGTGGAACCACACTGACACCGTGTGGGGACAAGAAGGGTGTCAGGGACAGTGCTGGAGGAGCTGAGAGCAGAGCCTGGCACAGGATTCTACCCTTGCTGTCTCTCACCTCTGACACAGTTCCCACCAGGTCCAGAGATTCCTCCAGTCCTGGCCACAGCCTTCAGGGCTTCTGCACAGCACCCTGCCCAAGGCAGCCCATGCTCACAGGGGAGAGCCTCTCACACAGACACAGGGTCCTTCAGCACAGTTGCTCTCACTAGAGACGAGTGGCACAGAGCCCATGGACCAGAGCAGGATGCCCAGATCATAGTGACAGAGGCATTGCCAGGGACCTTCTGCTGGACTTAGCCACAGGCACTGCTACCCTCAGAGTAGGTGATCTTGATGGTTTCTCCCATGGTGGCTGACACAAGGACAGCTGACTCAGTGATGCTGCTCCAGGGAACCTGGAGAGGAAGAAGAGAGAGGGGAGAAGAGTGGGGGTCAGCCAGTGCCCCAAGAATACGGTCCTCTCCTGGGCAGCTGGAGTGGGAATGCTACAGTCAGAGGGGAGTGGATGGAACCACAACCAGAGGGAAATTTGGGAAGCAGAGCCAAGCCCAACACATCCCAGCAGAGAGGCAGTGCAGGCAGCAAAAAGAGGACATGGTCACCAGGAGCAAGAGACAAAGGGCTGGGGGACAAAGGAACTCTATGTGATTAGTAGGGACCAGGACAATGGTCCACAGACACAAAATCATCTACAGTGCTCTAGGACACAGAAGTGGGGACATTCACAGCCACGGTCAGGCAGAGGAGACAAAAACCTGCACCACTCCCACATCCACAACTCTGTTTGGCCATGAGAAGGACAGAAAAACTCCATTTTTAACTCTTTTGTACCTCATTTCCACATCTCTCTGTGTCACAATAGCAACATAACTGCTGTAGTCCCAGCCACCACAGAAATAGACAGCCTCGTCCTCGGCTTGGACCCCAGTGATGGTCAATGTGGCCGTGGAGCCGGACAAGGATCCGGAGAATCGTGAAGGGACCTCTGAGGGTCTGTTGCTATTAGTATAGATCACAGTGACAAGGGCACTGCCAGGGACCTTCTGCTGGAACCAGGCATAGGAGTCATGGCTACCACCAGAGCAGGTGATATTCACAGCATCTCTCCTCGGTTGACACCGAGGACGGCTGACTCAGTGATCCTGGACCAGGGAATCGGAGAGAGAGAGAAAAGACAGGAGCAAAGGTGGGTCACCCAGTGTCCCAGGAGCACAGAACTTCCAGGACAAGGTTACAGTGCCATAGTCAGAGAATAGACAAGTGGGGGACAAAGCAACACCATGAGTTTTGTAGGGACCAGGACAATGGTGTCCCCAGTCAGAAAGTCACCCCTGTTCTCTGGGACACCAAGGAGAGGATATTCCCTGCCATGGCTGTGCAGAGGTGACAGAAACCTGCCTCAGCCCCACATCCAGACAGGAGGGAGAAGGGTCAAAAGCTTTCCTCTGATTTTGGGTTCTGCCTCACTTCCTGCTACTCACTGTCAACACACCACAGCTGCTGCCACTGCTGCTGTCACAGTTTCGCACTGGGGAAGGAAAGACCGAGAAGAAATTGGCGACTCACCTTTGACGGTCAACATGGTCCCGGCCCCAAATATACCAGTACCACTGCTGTCGATGCCACCACAGAAATAGACAGCCTCGTCCTCGGCTTGGACCCCAGTGATGGTCAATGTGTTCGTGGTGCCGGATGTGGATCTGGAGAATCGCGAAGGGATGTCCGAGGGTCTCACATCATCCCAGTAGATCACAGTGACAGGGGCACTGCCAGGGACCTTCTGCTGGTACCAGCCATAGTAGCTGTTGCTCCCAGAGCAGGTGATCTTGATGGTTTCTCCCACCTTGGCTGACAATGAAGATGGCTGACTCAGTGGTGCTGCCAGGACCAGGGAACCTGGAAAAGGAGAGGAGAGAAAAGAGAGGCTCAGCCAGTGCCACAGGAGTACAGACCTGCCCAGAGAAGGTTATAGTGAATGCAATAGTGGGAGGAGGACAGACAAGGACAAGGCCACTGGCACATTTGAGGAGCAGAGCTCAGCCCAGTGCACCCCCACCACAGAGGCAGCAGCAGGACAATATGGTCATCAATAATAAGAGGCAGTGGGGTGGGGGACAAAGCCACACCGTGAGTTTTGCAGGGACCAAGACGGTGGTCTACAGACACAAAGTGAGCTCCAGGGCTCTAGGAAACAAAAGGGGGGACATTCCTAGCCATGGTTGTACAGAGGAAACCAAAATCTACACTAGCCCCACATTCACCACTCTGCTTGGCCATGAGGAGGACAGAAAAACTCCATTTTTAACTCTTTTGTACCTCATTTCCACATCTCTCTGTGTCACAATACCAGCATAAGTGCTGTAGTCCCAGTCACCACAGGAACAGACAGCCTCAGCTTGGACCCCAGTGATGGTCAATGTGCCCGTGGAACTGGACAAGGATCCGGAGAATTGCGAAGGGATGTCCGAGGGTCTCTTGTCATTGAGATAGATCACAGTGACAGGGGCAATGCCAGGGACCTTCTGCTGGTACCAGTCAGCTTTAGGCCACTACTGCTAAGGCCAGGGCAGGTGATCTTGACGGTGTCTCCCACCTTGTGACACAATGAGGACGGCTGAGTCAGCACTGCCTGGACCAGGGGACTTGGAGAGAAAGAGGAGAGAAGACGTGGGTCAGTCAGTGCCCCAGGATCCAGAGAATTGTGAAGGGACCTCCGAGGGTCTGTTGCTATTAGTATAGATCACAGTGACAGGGGCACTGCCAGAGACCTTCTGCTGGAACCAGGCATAGAGCCATGGCTACCACCAGAGCAGGTGATCTTCACAGTGTCTCCCAGGTTGGCTGACACCGAGGACAGCTGACTCAGTGATGCTGGACCAAGGAATCAGATAGGGAGAGAAAAGACAGGAGCAAAGGTGGGTCACCCAGTGTCCCAGGAGCACAGAACTTCCAGGACAAGGTTACAGTGCCATAGTCAGAGAACAGACAAGTGAGGGACAAAGCAACACCATGAGTTTTGTAGGGACCAGGACAATGGTGTCCCCAGTCAGAAAGTCACCCCTGTTCTCTGGGACACCAAGGAGAGGATATTCCCTGCCATGACGGTGCAGAGGTGACAGAAACCTGCCTCAGCCCCACATCCAGACAGGAGGGAGAAGGGTCAAAAGCTTTCCTCTGATTTGGGGTTCTGCCTCACTTCCTGCTACTCACTGTCAACACACCATAGGTGCTGCCCCTGCTGCTGTCACAATTTCGCACTGGGGAAGGAAAGACCGAGAAGAAATTGACGACTCACCTTTGACGGTCAACATGGTCCCGGCCCCGATTATACCAGCAGGAATGCTGCTGTCCCAGCTACCACAGAAATAGACAGCCTCGTCCTCGGCTTGGACCCCAGTGATGGTCAATGTGCCCGTGTTGCCAGATGTGGATCCGGAGAATCGCGAAGGGATGTCCGAGGGTCTCTTGCTGTTATCATAGATCACAGTGACAGGGGCACTGCCAGGGACCTTCTGCTGGTACCAGCCATACTCATTGCTGCTTGGACCCCAGTGATGGTCAATGTGTTCGTGGTGCCGGATGTGGATCCGTAGAATCGCGAAGGGATGTCCGAGGGTCTGTTGTTGTTGTAGTAGATCACAGTGACAGGGGCACTGCCAGGGACCTTCTGCTGGTACCAGCCATAGTTGCTGTTGCTCCCAGAGCAGGTGATCTTGATGGTTTCTCCCACCTTGGCTGACATTGAAGATGGCTGACTCAGTGGTGCTGCCTGGACCAGGGAACCTGGAAAAGGAGAGGAGAGAAAAGAGAGGCTCAGCCAGTGCCACAGGAGTACAGACCTGCCCAGAGAAGGTTATAGTGAATGCAATAGTGAGAGGAGAACAAAGGACAAGGCCACTGGCACATTTGAGGAGCAGAGCTCAGCCCAGTGCACCCCCACCACAGAGGTAGCAGCAGGACAATATGGTCATCAGTAATAAAAGGCAGTGGGGTGGGGGACAAAGCCACACCGTGAGTTTTGCAGGGACCAGGACAACAGTCCACAGACACAAAGTGAGTTCCAGGGCTCTAGGAAACAAAAGGGGGGACATTCCTAGCCATGGTTGTACAGAGGAAACCAAAATCTACACTAGCCCCACATTCACCACTCTGCTTGGCCATGAGAAGGACAGAAAAACTCCATTTTTAACTCTTTTGTACCTCATTTCCACATCTCTCTGTGTCACAATACCAGCATAAGTGCTGTAGTCCCAGTCACCACAGGAACAGACAGCCTCAGCTTGGACCCCAGTGATGGTCAATGTGCCCGTGGAACCGGACAAGGATCCGGAGAATCGTGAAGGGATGTCCGAGGGTCTCTTGTCATTGAGATAGATCACAGTGACAGGGGCACTGCCAGGGACCTTCTGCTGGTACCAGTCAGCATTAGGCCACTATTGCTAAGGCCAGGGCAGGTGATCTTGACGGTGTCTCCCACCTTGTGACACAATGAGGACGGCTGAGTCAGCACTGCCTGGACCAGGGGACTTGGAGAGAAAGAGGAGAGATGAGAGAAGATGTGGGTCAGTCAGTGCCCCAGGAGCCAGACAAGGATCCAGAGAATTGTGAAGGGACCTCCGAGGGTCTGTTGCTATTAGTATAGATCACAGTGACAGGGGCACTGCCAGGGACCTTCTGCTGGAACCAGGCATAGGAGCCATGGCTACCACCAGAGCAGGTGATCTTCACAGTGTCTCCCAGGTTGGCTGACACCGAGGACAGCTGACTCAGTGATGCTGGACCAAGAAATCAGATAGGGAGAGAAAAGACAGGAGCAAAGGTGGGTCACCCAGTGTCCCAGGAGCACAGAACTTCCAGGACAAGGTTACAGAGAATGCCATAGTCAGAGAACAGACAAGTGGGGGACAAAGCAACACCATGAGTTTTGTAGGGACCAGGACAATGGTGTCCCCAGTCAGAAAGTCACCCCTGTTCTTTGGGACACCAAGGAGAGGTTATTCCCTGCCATGGCTGTGCCTCAGCCCCACATCCAGACAGGAGGGAGAAGGGTCAAAAGCTTTCCTCTGATTTTGGGTTCTGCCTCACTTCCTGCTACTCACTGTCAACACACCACAGCTGCTGCCACTGCTGCTGTCACAGTTTCGCACTGGGGAAGGAAAGACCGAGAAGAAATTGGCGACTCACCTTTGACGGTCAACATGGTCCCGGCCCCAAATAAACCAGTACTGCCACTGTAGCTACCACAGAAATAGACAGCCTCGTCCTCGGCTTGGACCCCAGTGATGGTCAATGTGGCCGTGGAGCCAGACCTGGATCCGGAGAATCGCGAAGGGATGTCTGAGGGTCTGTTGCTGTTATCCAAGATCACAGTGACAGGGGCACTGCCAGGGACCTTCTGCTGGTACCAGCCAGCATAAGGTCAGCTAATCCCACAGCAGGTGACCTTGACAGTGTCTGGCTGAAATTGCAAACAGCTGATTCAGCAATGCTGCCTGGACCAGGGACTGTGAAGAGGGAGAGAAGACAAGGATCAGTCAGTGACTCAGGAGCACAGACTGCCCAGAGCAGACGGACGGGACCCCTGTACCCAAAGGCCCCATCGGGGCACAGCAGGTCTGGTCATGGCACCTGAGATGTGGGTGACCACCACAAGGAAAAAGGCCCAGGCGATTCCACCAGCTCCACATCCTCACACTGATGGGGCTGTGCTGTGGACCCCAACATCCTCTTAAGTACCTACGCAGCCAGCATAGCCACTTCCATGGAAATGAGACCCTCAGTGTTCCCTGACAACTCCTGTCTCTTGCCCATTACCAGCACCATGATCACTCCAGGTCACCTGCTTTCTGGGCCACTCAGCTGGGAAAAACACGTCCTGCTCCACACCAGGCTTCTCTCAGGAGCCACAAGACTACAGCCAGCTCAATCCTGGTATCTGGGTAAAGGCCCCTCAGTCTTTGCAAAGATCCATGTCAAGGGATGGCAGGAACACTTTTCTACCCCACCTTGTCGATGCACCCTCTGCAGCCACCTCCTCCCTGCCTGTGACCCTGGCCTCACCCACCCCCCAAGCACCTCTGCAGCAGCACAGCTCCTCCAGCCGCTCCCCTTCCCATGCAGGGGCTTGTCTGCAGGGTTCTGCTCCCTCAGCTGGCCCAGCCATTGCCCACAGAGCACACACTGCCCCCAGCACACCCCGCTGCAGGCACTGCTCTGGCACCACTGACGTTCCTGCTTCCCAGCAGCACCACAGGAAACAAAAGTGCTCTGCCTCTTGAGACTCTGGAGCATGAGGGCAAGTGCCCAGATCCACACACCCACACAGAGCTTCCCAGACACGCCTCTGCCTTTCCATGCTGCTCCAGTGAAAGAGGCAGGATGGACCTGCTGGCATGGCTGGAGCCTTTGGGCATGTCTGACCGATCCTGAAATGTTTTACATCTGCATGTCAGCGAGCAAACAGCAGCTTCCTTTTAGCCCTTGGAGTCTCCTCACACCCAGTTCCTGCTTCCCCTCACCTTTTACAAGCATAATGAACAGGACTTAGACACACGAAGACAGGGATTTATTATTCTATGTTTGTTCTACAGAAGTTCAATGTCCAGCTACCACCACCCTCTCTGACTCCTGTAGGTCAGGAACACAGCAGCTCCTCCTTAGACACAGGATTTTCCTCACAGACTTCTTTGTCTTCATCAGCTGTGTCTTCTGCTTCAAGTTCTGCTTGGGAACCAAGACCAACAGCTCACCAGCAGTAAAGTGTCACAGCTGCTTTACAGCCCAGCTCAGTGCAGCACCACATCATGGCCTGCTGCTCCTGAGACTGAATGGGGAAGGGAAGGGCTGAAAGGCAGCGAGAAGTCATCAAGGGGCTTTGAACGTGATTCAGTACTTCTTGAACTCAATTCTTTCTACTTTCACATCATCCTCAATTAATTGATATACATAAGTCACAGCCGTGGAAGCCTGGATATCCATCAGTACAAATGAAGGGGTGATGTTCCTGGAAAGAAAACATCCTTTGTAATCTTCCCAATTAGCTTATACCTCCTGCTATTAACACCCCTTATGTTTATGTGTTCTCATACACTTTATTGCCCAGGGTTACAGGGAAGTGGGAAACACTGCAAGGTCTGCAGGCACTGATAAAAGTGTCTCAGGCAGAGTTGCACTTAGCCTGGAACATGTCCGGCTCAGACATTTAAGCTGACAGGGCCTCCAGAAGTCTGATTTCCTACAAAATATGAGAATGCAGCTTCTGGGAAGATACCAGAAGAAGATACTTCAAGAAGCTACTCCAACTCACCCCTCTCTGGGCACAGGAAGCAGCTCCAGACACACCAGTACAGGGCTGTCATGACCAAAATGTGGGCTAAGAAAACCCTGGTAACAGGGAGCCTCGCTGGATTCCCTGGGAAGGGAGCAATCCAGCCTCCTGCTCCCCACAGCACCTCGCCAGCACTCTGCAGCACGGTGATGAGACACACTCATTTCAGGTGACACCCACAGGCTCTGCTGTGCTGGGCAGCTCAGGGCTCCCCTCACTCACCTTTCCAAAGCACTGTAGGCTCCTGTAGCTGATCCCGGGTTGATGTAGAATTTTTTTTCATATTCAAATGCTTCAAACCTGTGTGTGTGTCCCGAGATGAGAATGTCCACATCCAGCTGCCTCTGCAGCAGTGCCAGGCTGGCTGCATCACCCCAGGGAATTACTTGATGGCCATGAATCAGCCCGATTCTGAACTGCCCAACAGTTACAACCTTCTTTTCAGGATAATTCAGGCTCTGAGGAGAAAGGTAGACAATAAATCAGTCAAGGACCCCTCATTTACGCAATGCAGCTTCCAAGACACGACCTTGCCCTTCACTATTCAGGCACACAAGGTCTCTCTCACCGTGCAGACCCCACAGGATGTTTGTACCACACTCCAGCAAGAGCAACTTCAGAGTAAAGAGTTAGGAATTTGCACAGAGAGCAGGAGACTTTAACTGGGTACCTAACTGTAAATAATCACACACACAGAATTCCTGCAGCTACACGGCCAGCTGGGGCACTGTGGCCTCAGCAATCACAGACTTGTGCCCGAGTTCATAGGAACCAGGTGCCTGTTTTACCCCCTCACACTCAGGCTCTCCTGTTGCAGGTACAACAAGAAAGGTCTAGAAAATAATTCTTTTTCTTCACTTTTACTCATTCCTACTCCTTATTCAGGTGAATTACAGTTCAGGAATTGGTCAATGCTGAGGGACTCCCCAGGATTCATGATGACAACCAATGCAGGAAGGCAGGCTGAGGAACTGATGTTACCTCCGAGTCCCCCCTAACGACGTGGACGTCCCCAGCCAGCGTCCTGAGGTAATCATAGCTCTCCTTGGTGCAGAGGTTTCCCGTACACAAGATGTGCTGAATCCTTCCTGGAACCAGCAGCTCCTTGAACTTCACGGGCAGGGCACTGCACCGGTGCGGGATGTGAAGGTCCCCCAGCACTAACACCAACTCCGCACACGCCGGGGGGAAAGAGAAAGCCTTAACCCAGGTTACTTAACAGAACAGCACAAAAACAGAACACCACAAAACCCTGCTGCGCTCCTTTTCGAGTCAGTTCTGATGAAACACCCCTGCGCTCGCCCGAGCCTCCCCGCAGACAGCCCAGCCGGGCAGCGCCAAGAGCCCTCGCTCCGCACGCAGCCGGAGGCGGGGAACGTGTTGCCCGGGGGAAGCTGAGGCGGGGGGCGCCGCAGCAGGGAGGAGAGCCGGGCCAAGCCGCTGTCCCAGGCTGAACCCACGGGCAGGGAAGCAGCACAGGTCCCCCATCCGCCGCTCACCATCCCGCCCCGCTCCGGTCCGCCCGCCCCGCTGCCCTGACGCGCACGGAGGTAACCAGGAAGTGACGCTCCTGGTTTTGTGCTCCCCTGAGCCAATGGCAGCGCCAGCAGCCCCCACGTGATGTCAGCGCCTGCCGCAGGGTCCGAACGCCCGACGCGCGGTGAGCATGCGCAGTGCGGCCACCCCGGTGGTGGCGTTGAATTCTGTGGGATTTCTGTGGGAAAATCCTACATCTTTCTGTGTGAAAACGTCCTTGTAAAGGACCCACAGGGGCCAGCGGGGTTACACGTGTCCCTTTTCCTTCAGGAGCTGTGGTGGGCGGTGAGGGGAGGGGGACAGGGCAGTGTGGGTGGAGGTCTCTGGCTCCCCGGGGATGCTGCTCCACGGATGGGTGAGGGCTCTGTCCAGCCCAAGGGATCCCACCAAGGGCCGCAGTCCGCCCTCCCGACTCAGGTACCCCGGGGCCACCCCGCGGGGGTGATCCCACACACGACACGAGCCCTGTGGGTAAGGATTAACCTTTATTACCAGGTGAGCCAAACTGTGCGGAAGCCCAGGCCGGATCAAGGCTACTGAGTGCTGGAAGAGCCCAGAAAGCTGGGCCACAGCAGAGCCTTCCATCCATCCTCCTGCTGCAACAGGAGTCCCTGGCAGGTCTCGCACCGTGTCAGGCTCTCCAGTGCTCCATGGGGGAAGTTTGGGGTCGAAGAGTAGGTTGCTGCACTTCCCAGCACAAGGCAGTGCTGCTGGGCCTGCTCAAGCGTGCGAGGAGGTCTTTTTCCATCCCTCCCAGGGCTGCTACTCTCCCTGTTGAGGGCTTTGCATCAGGGTTGCAGAAAGGGCACAGAGAGCTTTTGTTCCCTGTTTCTAAAACCACTTGAAGGCAGGTGTCAGGGCGCAGTAGTAGGTGCCGTTGTCCTCCTGGCAGGCAGAGGCGATGGTGAGGATGCAGGTGTTGCTGGCGAGATCCTTGGTAGCAGAGAAGCGGTCGGGAGTCTCGTCAGGCTTGTGCATTTCTCGCTCGGAGTTGTAATAGAGCAGATACCTCAGGGCGTGCCCCGGGCGCTCCTGGAACCAGGAGATGCCGAACTCGGTGATGTTGTACTGGGGGCTCAGGGTGCAGAACAGCCGCGCCATCTGCCCAGGCAGCACGAACAGGGAGGAGGGCTGGGTCAGCACGGGCTGAGCCCTGCAAGCTGTACACAGCAAGAATGCAGTTACTGATGGGCTGAGCTGTGCTCCCCATCACCCTCAGCCCAAAATGACCCTCAGCCCCTTTGAGGCAACCCCATTACCCAACCACCATCCTGCTTATCACCCCACACAGCCCTGGAGCAAAATGCCCTGCTCAGATTGACATCCCCTTGGACAGCCCACCACCCTGCAGTGCCCCCCCAGACAGCAGCTAACTCGGCCACCCCATCCTTACCTGTGCCCACCATCCCCAGCAGGAGCAGGACCATGAAGCCTGGGGCCATGGCAGGAAGCAGAGAAAGGGAGGTTGTTTCAGAGAGGGTCTGTGGTGCTAGAGGAACCCAGGTCACTGTGCTGATGGCGCCGGTGGGGTGTATGTAAATGACACAGGGGGCTCAGGGACTCAGCTCCCCAGGGCTGCTCACTCTGCTGCAGCTGGGCTTCAGGGAGAGGGGGAGAGCTAAGCATTGCGACCCAGTGCCCTCCTTCACCCCAGGCCAGGCCATTTCCTTCAGCTGCATCCACAGCCAAACCCACCACCCTCTGTCCTGGGCACTGGGGAGGCATCACTGTCCATCTCTCCTGGCTGATGGGGAGAGGGGGTTTCCCCAGGGGTTTCCCTGGGGTCTCACACTATTTGCCTCAGGCCCTCTGCCATCAGGTGCACAGGAGGCCAGGAACCTGATCCACACCATGCCAAGGGTGTCCTGTGGAGGCAACAGGCTGGGGGCCAGCTGGCCCTGATGCCACCAGGGACAATGAAAGACAGCGTGTACCAGAATTCCCTGGCAGCCATCTCATTGCAGAAGCAGCACAAGAAAGGTTGCTGCTCCCTTCCCCCTGCAGCTCCATTGCTGTGATTTCTCAGCCTGCAGTACAGGCTGGGAGCTGCCGATGGTGCTGCCTCTTTGCCAGGCCAACTCTGGAACAGCAGCCGTGGGCAAACACAGTGGAGTGGCTGCCAAAGCCACCGGTCAGAAGGCATTTCCCGAGGGAGCACTGCAGTGAGAGGTGGCTGCAGCACGGCTGGTGCTGTGCGGAAGGACAGCAGACCGTTACAGCCAAAGGCCACCAGCTCAGCGGGCGTGAAGCCCCTCCTGTCTGTGACACCCATCACAGGGCCCAGAGTCACCCTGTCACACAGCCACCAGCCCATGGCTGTCCTTTGCAGCAGCATGGTCAGCAGGCACTTGGCAGTGTCCCATAATTGGTGGGTGCCTCGTGCCCTCCGCAGGCAGGCTCAGACTCCACCCAATGCCACCACATCACCACCCAGGGATAGCCCACTCCCTCCCCTCTGCAGCACCCAGCCCTGCTCCTGAGGTATCCCCAAGCCAACAATATTTGCAAGAGGTTCCTGAGGTGACTGGCCTGTGGGTGCTCTGGGTGTGAGGGGAAATGGAGCTCTGAGACAGAGCTAATGAGCTGCCTCATTAGAGCACCCAGCACTGTGTCTCTGGCACAGGCAGATCCTGGAGAGGAAGCATCACCATCACCCAAGGATGTGATGCAGGAAGCTGGACTCCTGCTGTGCTGAGCCACGCTGCAGAGCTCTGCTGCACACAATCATCTGTCTGCTGCATTCTGGGCCCCTCAGAGCAGCTGTGACAGAGCAGGGTCCCCTCCTGCAGTGCCCTGCAGCAGCGAGGGGCCTGTCAGACCTGACAGGGCCATACAGCACCTTGCACAGCTGGGCTGCAGGGGCTGCTGTGGGGCAGGAGGGCAGTAAGGGCTGTTGTACCCCTGCCAGGGGATGTGGTGCCACACAGTAGTCCCCACACATGCAGTAAAGCCTGGCTGTGTCCCACCTGGGGAGACCTGTTCTATCAGGTTTATTAGAGGCAGCCACAGCTGCATGAGACCAACTCCACAGCCCATCCAAGGCTGAAGCTTTGCCATGGTGTCTCATGGCCTTGTGGAGTCTTCCCCTGCAATTATCAGCAGCTTGTGGTTCATGCAGCCAGGCCCCCGAGCTCAGGGGGGTATGAGCATGCTGCAGACACAGCTCCAGCTGTTGCCCACCAGCACTCCCCCGATTCTGCAAGGTGGTGGCAAGGTGAACATGAATTTCCCTGCACATGGGTCCAGGTGAGGAAGTGTCACATGTACACTTGTCCCATGCTCCAAGCAGATCAAGTCCATGTATTAGACAGAGGCTGTGAAACAAAACCCAGTAAGGCAGAAGGAAATCACATCCTCATGCAAGGAGGGGCATTTCAGGGAAAGGGAGTTTGTTCACAGAGCACATTAGTGCAGTTACTGGTTCCCACCATTCAGGTCCTCCCCATCTGCTGACCAGCCCAGGGACACGATTTCATCCATATGTTTTTCCACAGGAAGAGGGGATGATGCTATGATGCCCCCAAACCACTGCTGCCAGAACATTGCACAGCAACATTTGGGCACCAAATGGAAGATGCAGCTGGCACATGAGCCACGTGCATCACTCTGACAGCCCAGGGGAGCAGGAAGGTACTGGCTGTGCACAGTGCAAGAGCAGCTACGAGCCCAGCCCTGTGCTCACCCTGTTCTGCCAGCTTTATTCCCTTGCTGCATGAGGAATGAGAGATACTCAGTAAACAGAAGGAACTCACACATGCAAAAGCAGTTTTATTCCAACTGCCCACAGTTCCTTCTAGCCTGCAATACCCCACTGCCTTGAGCTCCAGAGTAGGACCAGCACAGGCAGAATCCTCAGGCAGATTTTTCCAGGGGCATTCAATCATCTTGCAGAGGAGGCCACACTGCCCTTGCAGCAATGCTGGGCTCAGCTGGGAGCAGGGTGGGTAGATGTGGTACCACCACAGCTCAGATGAGCTGCAGGACAAACAGGAGCAGGAAACACCATGAGACTGCAAAAAGTCTGAAATTCAGACTAGCTGGGACCACATGAAGCAGGCAGCCTTCCCAAAAGGCTGCTGTTTAGCTCAGGCTCTGCTCTACCCCCCCTTCTCCCACCCCGCAGCTGCAGGAGGCTTGGGAACCTGCAGGGGCCATTCCCTGTTGCTGGGAGATCTGGCTACTGAAACCACAACAGCGTCAGTGGCAAACACAGCCTGTTCCCTGGGCACTCCAGAAGCTCCCATCACTGCCTGCAGGAAGGCACACAACACAAGCAGCCCCTCAGCACAGGCCTGGGCCCCACCAAAGGGGAGCAGCTCTGGGAGAGGAAAGCCATGTTCGTCACGGTGAGATACGGAGGTATGTGGGGAGAGTTCCAGCCTTGCCTCAGCTCTGGGGCAGACACCCACCTGGACACCCTCACCACCCCCACAAGGGGCAGGGAGGGACAGGGCACCCTGGTGCACAGCAATGCCCAGGGGTTTGGGAACATGCAGGAGAGCTCTGCACCCTGTACCTCACCTGTCTAAAGAAATATAATGCCTAGACACTGAATCGTGGAGGAAAACCACACCAGCAGTGCTGAGTTAATCACAAGGAGGGAGGGCAGAGGCAAGGATGAGTTCCCAGCCTGGCAGCTCTGGGGAATCACTGGAGGGAGGGGCCCTGCTTACCTACACACAAGCAGAAAAGCCACGGGGCAGAAGTGCCAGCTGCCAGCAGAGCTCTTCTGCTCCTGGCTGTGTAGGAAGGGTTCCCTGGCTCAAATCCTGACCCTCGGCTTCAGAGAGCAGGTATTTGTGGCTGGTAGGATGGAATGAGCAGCCCCTCTCCTGACCTCACCCAGTTGGCGAAGAGCCTTTGCCTGACCCCAGACACTCGTGGCTGAAGGTGTCAGACACACACAGTCCTAAGCCTTTGCTCCCTCTGCTATTTGAATTGGATCCCCACCTCTGACCACTGACATGTGTCAGCTTTGGGGATTTCTCAATTGTGACAAACTTGGTGAGAGTTCATGGCCAAACTATCCCCTGGTGACTCAGCCACAGTCTCCAGCTCTTTCCCCTTGTGACTGGGACCAGCTTGTGGAATGGGACTGGCAAGGACCAGAGCTCACTGCTTTTTCCTGCTCACGCTCGATGAAACTGTGTTGAAGGACAGAGACACTTCATCAGTCAGAACTGTTTTTCCCAAATCAAAGTGTTCATCCCCTCCCCTAACCTGGGGCACTCCCAGCACCAACCACCAGCAGACGTGGCTGTAAAGGAGCAGCTCAAAGCCCTGGTGATGCCACATGGGGATCCTGCTTTTGCTGGCTACACAGTGGGCACTTCTGGGCCACCTGCTGTGCCTCCTGCCACGTCCGTGGGGCTCCTGGATTTGACGTGACCACACTCACATCTCGGGTCTCATTCTCTGTCTGCAGCCAACTGCCAAGTGATGGTGAACCTGCAGTGCTCTGTTCTGATCTTCACAACTCACCTGAAGAGAAAGTGTCAGTGCAGGCCTGAAGGTACGAGTGCTCCTGGGCAGGGGGCTCCGAGGGACCAGCACTCACCCACAGAGAGCAGCAGAGGGTAGCAAACAGGTCACATGGGAGTCACAGACCATCCCAAAACACAGGGAAAGGGGCAGCAACCTCCAGACCTTGATAGATTCTCTTCAAAGCTAAATTGCTAAGGAGAATACTCGAAACCTCACAGGCTCATGCTGGCCACACAGGGACACACTGGGCTTCCTTCACCGTGTGTCTCTCCCTCCAGACTGCATTGATCTTCTGGATGAAACAGGCACCCTGATGAACCTGAGCAAAGTGGAAAACCCTGCATCCGAATACAGCAGTAAATACCTCCGGGAAAGGGAGCACTACATCCTCATCAGAGTCATCCGTAAGATCCTTGTTGGGACAGCACAGCTCTGGGTGGGGGCAGAGGGGTGGGTTTCCAGAGTGGCTCTATTCAGCAGTCACTTAGCACAGGAGCTCTGAGGAGGCAGAAGCCAGCTCAGATGAAGAGCTAGAGCTGAACCTTTGTCTGAGATGACTGTTCTTGGGGGCAAGGAACCTTTCGTGGGCTGAGCCACCTGCCCCAGTAACAAGCTTTCAGTTTGCAGTCAGGAGAGAGACTAATCCATTTCTCCCATTCTGCTGGCAGGAGACAAAAACTCTGAAGCCACCTCCTATGAATCCTTGCTAGAGGACCTGGAGAAACACTACCCTGACCTAACAGGTAAGAGCCAGACACCCAGAGAGGAGCCAGGGGTGCCAAACATGACTCCTCTCCCCACCTCAGCACCCATGGGACTGCCCTCTGATCCCACTTAAGGGCTGGTTATGGCTACGGCAGTGAGTGCACTCAGGCAGCAAGGGAAGGGACAATCAGAAACCAGAGCTGGTTTGCAGAACACTTCCTAGTTAGTGGGACAGCAGGGACCTGCTGCCCTCCCACCCCACAGCAGGCAGAAGCCTGCCCAGCTTGCCCTCGGCAAAGAGGGGACATTTCCTTGGGAGAAACAGGGAGAACAGGAGAAACTGGGAAATCCAGAAGTGTCTCTCCCAGGCTGTGGTCTCACAGGGTGGCAGTGCCTTGCTCAACATGCAAGGGGCAACTACCCAGCCAGCAGAACACACGGCTCTGGAGGGGGTTGATCACTCCACAGATCGGCTGCAGCAGCTCTCAGCAAAGACCCAGAGGAGAGACCAGTGCAGGAAGGGAACCTCGCAGAGGAAGGCTCAGCCCCACATCAGCACCCAGTTAAGGAACAAAACCACCTCGAAGAAGAAGTGGGGCTCAGAGCTCAAGACCCCTAAATGAGGAACAGACCCATTCCTGGTCACAAACACAGCACAGCCACCACTAGGACTCAGCCACCTCCCCAGCTTATTCCTAGTTCAGCAAGAGTGCCCTGCTCCTCAAAGGTTCACACTACCACATCCAAAGCTGCATCCTGACAAACCAGGCAAACACAGCACCACAGCCAGGCACAAGCAGCATCCAGGGGGTCACTCATGTTCCCATAGCATGGCCTGTGCTCTCCAGTGACAAGAACCTGCACCTCCTTTCAACCCCCCTGCACCAGCAGCCAGAGGAACGTGCACCCACATCACTGGATGGACTGGCTTTCCACACAGTCACCACACTGGGAGTGCCTTCTAGAGACTCTCCACTGTGGTCACAGGAAAGGCTGTTCCAGAGACAGCCCATTTCCACAACTACAGAAGCAGCTCTTTGCCAAGATGGCTCAAAGACAGAACAAATCTGCTGCAGGTGCTCCTGCTGGTTCTCCTTAACAGCTTCTCCACCCAGACTAGCATACACCAACATTACATTTATTTCTGAAATAGAGTTAACTTCAGACTGGTTCTCCCCTGCTCACACTGAGACAGTTCAGGACACAGAGCACTTTGGCTTTGAATCTCTGACATCTACTTTTTCCCTTGGCTGTTTCTCAGAAGAGCACAAGGCACCCCAATAAGGCCAGACAGAGCTCAGAACATTATCTACCAAAAATTTAGATTATGACATTTAGAAGGGGCAGGACTTTCAACACCAGCCTCTAATATCTGCTGCCAGCATTTACCATCTAGACCTGGATTTCCTCACAAATCCCAGCTGAGAACTTGCCCAGTATTCAACAGTCAGAGGTCAAAAGGTTAATAGACTCATTCTGCCATGAAAATGCATCAGTTAAGCATCTGAGTGTCATGGTTTCACTGCTGTGCCACTAAAACTCCATCTGAAGCCTCAAAATTCTCTTTTACACCGACGTAAAGAACAGGGTGCTCTGCCAGAGGCCAGTCTGAGGGCAGCACTCATGAGATTGTTCTGCCAAGGAGACTGTAAGAGGAAAGCAGTTCCAAACTTCACCTGTTGCCAGTGACCTTGAGAACATTGCATAATCTGCTAAAGCTTTTAAGTAAGATCAGCCAACTGTACCCAAGGTCCCACAGCCAGACAGGTCACATTGTCTTAGCTCTAAGTCAGAACAGCTCCCCAGGAGGAGGATATCTATAGAAAAATAATTTGTTACTGAAAATACTCTAGACACATCTTGGATTACACCTCTCTCCAGCCTCTCCTCTGCCTGGAGGGCAGCCAGTGCAGCCTCAGCTGAGGTCTGGATCTCTTTTTGCCAAATCATGCAGGCTCTGTCCTTGCTAGGCTGCACCTCCTATTTGCCTTGTAGTGCCTTGTCCTTTAAGCAGCTGATACTGTTAACATTTTGGTAGCTTAATTTTAGCTTGAGAATGAAATAAAGAACTTGCACAAGTGATAGGTCCAAATAAATTCCTTTATTTCTCTGTAATAAATATAGCACTATCTGAATTCTAAAGACCCTTGGGTCCAATCGTTCCTTTCCTTCCCTACTAGTTCAGAAGTGAATTACCACTAGAATGCTCCTGTCTGGTCAGTCTACTCCCTCCAGCTCACTCCCTGTCTGTCCTTCTGCTCCCCGTGGATAGCAGGGCTCTATGATCCTCTTCCCTACAAGGGGGCAGATTCTTCACAGGAGAGAAGAAACACCTACAGGAAAGAAGCATAAGTTCAGCATTAGGTACATGTTCCAGCAGCTAAAATTAAAAGCTCTCTTAGATCAGGACCTAACTTCCGACAACAACTTATAGTAAATGCAGCAAAAATTAGAGAATCAGCTAGGGAAAAGCAGCAGGCTTCCCAAAGCAGCAAAAGAGGATCCGCTAAGAGGGTACCTACAGCCTCCCCACCTTCAGAAGAATGGTCAAGATCATTTCTCCCACCCTTTCCAGCGCCCTTCTGGGAACAGAGGAGGCAGAACTGCTTCCTACAGCCCTGAAGAGCACTACAGCCTTAAAAGATCGCTTCTGCAACCTTCAAACCCTCTCAGGTACTCTCCTGGCAGCAGTTCCCTCCTGCGGGGATGGGGCACACTCACCGTTGTTATACTTGCACTGCTTCAGAGCCTCGTTGAAGCCCTCGCACAAGGTCAGGTCTTGCTGGTTGGTGGCACATTCCAGGAACTGCTTCATCTCATAGTGGCAGGGTCCGAAGGGCGACTGCGGCTGCATGGGGGGCTGCGGGCACGGGCCCGGTCAGGGGGCGGCCCGGGGGCACCGACGCCTCCTCCCCGCAGCATGAGGGCTCTGTCCCTCCTTCCCTGCCAGCCCCCGGTCCCCTCTGCCCCGGCCCGTGGCCCCACGGCCCGCCCGCCCAAGGGCAGCCCAAGGGCACAGCCCCGCTCGTACCTGTGCGGGCGCCGCCGCCTTGGCCGGTTCGGAGGAGGAGCCGCCGCTGAAGGCGCCGGTGATGGCGCTGCCCACGACGTGTCCCACGGCGGAGCCCACGGCCACGCCGGCCGCCGTGCTCGCCATCTGCGCCATCAGCCCGGGCTGCGCCGGCTGCGCCGCGGGCGCCGCGACCGGGGCCGCTGGAGCCGGGCTGCGGAGAGAAGGGAGTCAGGAGGGGCGGCACAGGACCCGCGTGTCACAGTGTGCCGCGCTGTGCCCTGCGGTACCTGGCGGGCGCCGGCGCGGCCGCGGGCCGAGCCGCGGGTCGAGACACGCTCCGTCCTCCCCGCGCCATCCTCGCTCTCCTCTTCTCAGCGTGCCCGCCCCGCGCACCGCCTTAAAAAGGGCCGCCGCCGCCACGTGACGCCGTGCGCATGCTCGGTCAGGCGGCCGAAGCCATGGCCCCGCCCCGCTGAGGGAAGGAGGGGGAATCCCGTCGAGCGCATGCACAGAAAGGGTGAGGCGGGGTGTCCCCGGGCTCCTCCCACCCGCCTCCGCGAGGTCCGTGCGCCGCCAGGGGGCGCGCGAGGGCCGTCGGGCCCTCAGGGAACTGGGAGGGGGCGGGGCCGGGGGTCATTAAATTACGGGATTATCGAATCAGTGAGTTATCGAATTGTCGAATCAGTGAATCAGTGAATCGTTAAAAGGCCTTTGAGATCATCGACTCCAAGCGCTCACCCCGCACCGCCAAGGCCACCGATAACCCGCGTCCCCAGCTGCCCCACCCACGCGATTTCGGAACACCCCCAGCCTGTGCCAGGGCTGGACAACCCTTTCAGTGAAGAATTATTTCCTCATATCCAATTGAAGCTTCCCCTGGCACAACTTGAGGCCAATTCCTCTTGTCCTGTTGCTTCTTACCTGGGAGAAGAGGCTGCCCCCCACCTGGCTCCATCCTCCTTTCAGGGAGGAGCAGGAATGATTTATACTCATGTGATGGCTTCTGCCTCCGTAGCAGACACTGACCATGGTTCTGCTCACTCCAAAGCTGGAGTTGACTTTGCATTTCAGTCTGTCCCACTGTGCTGCCCTAGTCCAAATGGGACAACAAACATGTGTTCAGGGGTGAACTGGTACCTCGCTGTGCCCAAATTCAGCATCTGCCAGTGAAGCCACTCACCATCTCTAGGGTCACTGGCCCTAACGTGGCTTAGCCCGTTTTTGTGGTCCCACCACTGGGTGAGGGCCACAACTACTGCAGAGCCACGGGGGGACAGAGCTCTGTGCACTCCAGGCAGGGCAGGAAGGGAGGGAGCAGGGAGGCACTGCTGGCAGGGGATGAGCTGAGCACAGCAGCTCTCTCATGATGGTTAATGAAGGTGTTGTGACAAAGGAGAGCTACAAAAAGGGCAATGTGGTGGCTTTGCAAATGCTCAGAGCGTGCTTCTCCCAGGTGTGGAGCAAAGCAGGAAGGAGCATGAAGGGGCTTGTTGGGAATGAGCATGGAGAGGGCCTCTGTTGCATGGGAGACAATGGGTGGAGGAGAGGTGGATAATGATGGGCTGGGAGAGGGAAGATGAGCACTCCACAATTGGGGCAGAGAAAAGAGGGTGCCAGGGAGGAGCTCAGAGAGGAATGATGTGGTCTAAGCCATTGGCCAGCACAACAATTTTTGCAGCAGCCCTCTGGATACAAACCAGGAGATCAAGGAACACTTTGCAAGGCGTGGACATTGTTGGGCAGTAGGAATCCATAAAAAGATGATGATGAGCCCTCAAATCACGAACAGACAGGCTGGATGACGCCAGTTTTACCTTCAAACCAATTTCCTGACAATCATCTCTTCCCTGGCACCCCTGCTGGTCTCCAGGGCCTCTGTTGGTCCGTGTCGGTTCAACGTCTCCCCAAAATGGCCCTTCTTGCCAGCTCCATCTTTGGATGTTCCTTATGCCCTGTGGAGTGAAAGGAATTTCCAAAATTGAGAAGGATCCAGAAGTTGTCCAGGAAAAAAAAAAAAATCCCAGCTATGTTATGTCTCCAGGGCTGTGTTCGTATATTCAGCACGTTATGAAATCCAGCTCTTTGGGCTGGTTCATTGACTGGCAGGAATTAGAGAGCTAAGTCACTGCAGGACTGGCAATTAGCTGCTGTGTAAGTGTTTTTGTAGAGTCAAATTTCCAGCACGAGGGGAAGAGAAAAGCATTTGTAAAGCAAGCCGCCCCCTCTGTGCAGGAGCTGGGCGGGCGGGGGGAGCTGCAGCTCCCGAGGAGAGAAAGGGATTGTGCCTCAAACAAACACCACTTTGGTCTCCTCGTCTGCAGGGTAACACCCCCAAATCCTTCCTCCCGCAGCGCCTGCCCCGGGAGCTGTGCAGTTCTGCTTTCAGCTGGAATAGCAGCATTTTACATCTGGCATTTGCCTGTCTTTTCCCACTAATAGAGAGGGGGCCAAGCAACTGTAAAACCAGAGGAATGTGACTGGAAAGCCCCTGCCTCAGCAGCACCTGCACTTTTTCCTTCTCCCAGCCATGGATCCTGGAGGAGCAGGGTTCCCTTCCTTGTGCATCCCCATCCCGATGAGCCACAAGCAGTTGTGGGCAAACAGATCTTAAAGGCAGGAGAGAGAAAAGGCAGGAGGGAAGACAAGGGTGACCTCAGAGAGCCCCTTGTTGCAAGAAACCCCCAGGGAGGGAGCTCAGCTCTCTGCCATCAGCATGTGAGCGTGGACGAGCCATCAGGGCGTGGGGCTGGGGCCGACACACCACGGGCTCCTTTCCCTTCTTGGTTTTTCCCGGCCATAGGAAGAAGCTCAGCATGTGCAGGGGGGAGGAGAGGACAGACTTGCAGGGGGTGCAGGGAATGCCAGAGCTCCAGCCATAAGAAATCAGGATTCATTAGTTCCACCACGCGCAGAACAACTTGCTGAAGGAGCCTGGGTTTCAAGCTGAGCGCGTCCCTCTAAGCTGCGTCTGGGGGACCCTTTGATTTGGTTAATTAGACACAAAGTTTTTCTGTGCAGTGGGAGGCCGGGTATGTGCTGAGGAGCACAGCTACCCTGGGCTTACTAATGAGATAATTTATTGTGGCTGTCTGAGAGCCTGAGTGTACACAACTCCACCCGCACACACACCACCCACTGCAAGCCCTCTGCTCCCAGCTGGAGAGTCCTCAGCACCGGAGGTGGAAGTACTGTGGCAGGTCTCCCTGTGGGAGCCGTCCTCCCGCTGAGGGACTGCTGCAGGAGGGCCCCGTTTGTATCTAAATATCCCTGCAACAGTTTTCTTCCCTGGCCAAACTTCCTAACTCTTCTGTTTTTCAGCCTAAATTTGATCTTTGATTCAATCAAGTAGCTTCATTTCTGTCTCTCTCTCTTCCCCTGCTCCAGAAGATCCCTCCTTACATAGTTCAAGTGCTACGGCTTGCCTGCACTTGAAGGTTGACTCTAGATTTAGGGACATATAAATCTGAAAGATAGTAACTAATTCCTGAATACTTCTGGAAAGATTGACTGAAACCCAGTAATTTCTGAATAACTTAGTGCACTGGCTGGCCAGTACCTCCCCTCCTGTTAGCAGCAGGAGCAGGTAGGACAAGGTTTGTAAAAAGCAGGTTTGTTTTTTTCCAACTGCTTTCTCCCCGTTGCTCTAAAAGCAGATCATAACCTCCCCCTTCAGAGTCTGCCTCACTTAAATCCTCACTCTGTCACCGCTGAAATGTGGCTACAAAGAGATCTAGGAATTCCCCAAGCATTTGAATCTCAAGGGGTTGTTTCACAGGTAAGGAATGCAACGCTGGCCTCCCTGTGTCTCCTACCTGTCTCTGCCCCTCCGTGGGGTGACACCGCGGGTCTGTCTTTACCAGGCTGCAGTTTCACGGGGCGCTTGCTTAGGGGATGGTGACACCCACAAGTGTCACATTTCTGCAGAAAGCCCTCTCCACACAGCCATGCCATGCTGTGGATCATCCCTGCCTGGTCCCTGCCACGGGCCACAACCAGCAGGTATCCATCTGGGGATGCTGCTGGAGCCTCCTGCCTCCCGAGCTGCAGGTTTGCACTTGGGGAACCCTAATTAGTGCATGCAGGGGCAGATCTGGGCAGTGCTCTGGGTGTACCTGAATTTAAGTTATTTAGGTTAACAGCAAATTGCACGGGATGATTGCTCGGGGATCTGGGCAAACTATTCAAAGCAGAAGAAAGTGTCTGATGAATTAGCCAATATTTTTGTTTGTGGACAATCCCCAAGAAAGAAAGAAAGAAACCAAACCTCCAGTTCTTACCAACGTGTTTGCTACTCAAAATTGCTCCATGAATCATTTAAGACTGAATGTATGCAGTGAGTGGGTTTCTCGTGTCCTCCTTTTATTTTCATCTTTGAGCTCTGACTGGTCCTAATTCTGCATGTGCCAAGTGGCTGATTTCAGTCCCCAGGTTCACACAGAGCTCTCGAGTCAGATGGAAATATGCAAGCACTACTTTTTTTATCCTATAAAGTTTTTTGCAAGGAGAGTTGCCACTGAGAAATAATAATGATTTTTAAAAATCAGGCAAGTTGCACAAAATGGAATTCACAGGTTTTTCACGAACAAATGGCACACTTCCCACAGTCCTGCCTCACCACCCCAAGGGATAATAAAGCAGCAGTGTCACAGGTAGGTGATATTCGACGGCACCCCCACGGCAGCGTGGCACAGAGCCCTGTCTCACTCTGGATGCAAGGGGCCTCGTGGACACTCCCTACACAGATTCTTGCTGTCTCGGTCTCTTTTTAGCCAGGATACAATGCCTGAAACAAAGTGACTGCGTTGCGAGAGTCAGAGATGAGAAACGGGAGGAAGGAAAAGCCACGGCGTCTGGATGGAGGAGCTGCAGATGGCCAGACGTGACTGCAAGGGAGGGGAGGCAGCACTCTGAGTGCTGTTTCAGCTTTCAAGTCTCGTGCTCCCAGGATCTACATGCCATTTCTTGGATGTGGTTTGCCCCGAGGGCAATCTCAACAGCTGTGAAGTTTCAACAGATGAACAATGTAGTTTTCAATAAATTTCACCAAGCAAAGGAAAGGCTTTTAACTCATTCATACTTGCCCACTTTTGGTCTGAAGGCTCTTCCGGACCTGAATCTGTTCATGTCATGAGTGCTTCCTGTTTGAACCGCAGGGCCTGACTGCTGGAGCACTCCTGAGCTACACTGCTGTGCTCCAGGTTTCTGGAGAGCTCTTCCCCATCAGAAGAGGTTTCTCTCAGCCATTCCCAGGGGTGCTGGGAGGTGCAGGTACATCCCTGCATTTACCTGTGCCACTTGAACCCACCGGGTGGCCTGTGGGTGGAAGAAGGCACCATTTGTGGAATATGGATGCCCTCACCTCCCGATGGGGAAAGAGAGATGGTAGAAGAACTTTTTCAAACCTTCTTGTGGTGGCTGCATCTCAGAAGTTCCATTTCTTTTGTATTCACACATCCAGAAGTGGGGTTTGTGCACTTGGAGGCATGTTCTGATCCCAGCTGAAGATTGATGCCATTAGTTGTAACTGGAATAAGAACTTTTGTGTCCCCAAATTCTTCAGACAGATCTAGTCAAGAAATTACCAAAACACCTCCAGGGTATCCTCAGATGGTGAAGACAACAATTACTGTCAATTCACCTGCTGAATACAGTACAGGACAGCAAACCCGAGCCCAGAGATTTTGTTTGGGAATTTGTTTTGTTTTCTTCATGGCCACAGAAGTGCAGCTACAAAGCCAGCATGAGTTTGTTTTGTGTGTGTCTGGGGGATCTGAGCAACGAGCCCCTGCCCTTGGCTGCCTCTCCTCTGGCTGGGATCCACCAAGTGGTTTCAGGGAGCCCAAAGCAGCAAGCTCACACCCCTTGCAGGAGATAGTGCTAAGCAGGCCCTGGAGGGATTTCACACCTCTACAGGCTCCCTGCTTTCCTTGTTGATGCTTTACCTGAGGTGTCCTGGTTGATGGGCTTGGGACTCAGCATTTCCTCTTCACCCAAACGTCTGCCCAGAGGCCATTCCCTTCTGCTCTTGCACAGCTGCTCCCTGGCTGGTCTGGTTCCCCCTCTCTGCTGCAGACAGACAGCAAACATCCCTGGAGGGCTGCCTTGGTGCTCCCCACGCACAGCTCCAGGGGGCACAGCTCCCGGTCACCTGCAGTAAAACAACATGAGCCTGACTATGGAAGCAGGATGGGGTCTGTGTGCAAGGCAGAGGCACCCGTGACCTTTAGGAGGCTGTTAGCACCAACTCACGAACAGCTAGTGCTTTGAACTAGAATATTACAGTAACTCCCCCCATCTCCCCCTTCCCAAGCAAAGACAGAGCCCGTACAGCAGCCAGAGAGATCTTGTGTGATGCTGCAGCCTCTACAGGACATTTCACAGACATCTGGGATTTGAGGTCCTCTGTCTCAGCTCTCCAAAATGCCTCATGAGTTTTAATCACGTTGCTCTCCCTGTCCTACTGAAGCTGTCCAGCCATCAGCTTCTGACACCTTTTCTCAGATGGGAACTAAATACTGCAGCCCATGTTTTCCTTCCTCTGTGGAAGGCACTGATGTCTCCTTTTCACATGGATAGTCAATAATCCCTGCAAATGCACAGGGCAGCCTGGTTGTGCACTCTGTTTTGTCGTGATTTCTGCTGAAATGCTCTTGTTTCAGGTGCCATCTCCACCATAGAGTCCTGAGCTCAGTGCAGAGTCCATCCAGGGGCTCCTCCATAGGAACACTGCAAACATCCTCCTCTGTAGGGACAACCTGGCCTTTGCAAAATCAGTGGTGTGAACAAACCCCTCAGCTTTCTGGAAAGGCTGGACACTGTGCATGCCATGCTGGATTCATTCCCAGCTTTGGGCAAGGTCTCATGGTGCTTCTTTTAGACTGCTCTTCAGAGCCTTCAGTGTGCTCTCGGTGATTCCCTGGATCCAAAGCTTCCACAGTGAGTTTGTGATAATGCAGCCTCTGAGTTCAGCAATTGCTTCCCAAGAGAAAGCGGGAAAACACTTTGGGAACTGAGCTCTGTGACTGTCCAGCAGCCAATTTAATCCAGTAACATTTATTAGTGGCAATGCAGGGTGGGACATGTCCTTCCCCACAGCATCCTAGGGTAGCATGAACTCCGAATGGCAGAGCTGCACAAAGTAACAAGAGCTTCACAAAATCACTGCTGCACAAAGTAACCACCGTGAGAGGCACTTTTGATCCCAATGGGAGCTGAGAGAGTGTTCACACCAATAAAACACACACTTCCATGGTCTCTCTTCCTGGTTATCTCCTCTGGACTGAGTTTGCTTGTTCTCCTGCCTTTTTCCCCTCCTGGTTCACATCCTTACTGCCTTCATGTGGCTTCATTCAGTCAGAGCCCCATGTCTGCCTGGTTCTGCTCACCTGGCACCAACCAGCCCAGCTGCCTCCCTGCCACGAGTGCAGCCACCGCGTTCTGCTGAGATGTGGGAGCACTTTCTCTTTCCTACTGCTGGCCCTGGCCACGCTTCCTTGTTCGTCCTGGGGACAGACACCTTCCACTGGTCACAGACACCCCGTGGGGAGATGCCCGAGCAATGTGGAGGGGCAGGACGGTCCCAGCAGCAGCGAGACTGTGCCGACAGGGGCTGGGGGAGTGGTACCTGTTCCCGGGAGGTGAGTTCAGCAGCGTTTGCTGGGGTGGGGGGAGAGAGGGAGGGAGATGAGGGGCTTGGCTGCTCTGGGTAGAAACGTGCGTGAAGAAAAGCCTCGACCCACACCCTGAATTCCACAGCTCGACTCCGGGGACAGGGGGAGGGAGAGAGGACAGGACGGGACATTTCCAGCAGACCTGCGACTTGTTCATAAAAGCCTCATCTCACCAGCCCTGCCTGCCTCCTCCCCCATCGCCTCCACCGCTCACGCCGGGTTTTATTAACGCAGTTCCCCTCAGGCTACAGGGAATCACATCCCAGGAGACATTCCAGTCTCAGATCGGCTTCGGAGGGGATCAGAGGGAGCCAGGGGTGGGGGACGTTTCACCGGGACGTTTCATTTGCGGAGAGCTGGCAGGTTGGGAGCGCTGCAAGACGGCACTAGCAACCTCCTTATCAGACACTGAGCAGCCGCAGGCTGGAGTCGCGTCTCTGCTCGGCACTGGATGTCCCAGCCATTTCTGCTTTGTCCAGGCTGCTGGCTGGGAGCTCTTTACCTGGCTCTGCCGGGTGCTGGGTGCACGGCCGGGCACGGGGAGTCCGGGCAGGGAGTCTGGCCCTGTTGCTCAGGTGAGCAAACCATTGGTGACATGTAGCCAGGTCCAGGCTGCCATAGGGGCTCAGCCTGGGGTCAGATCCCTTCCCTGAGCACCAACAGGGCCTCAGCCGCCAGCTCCTCGCAGCCGTCGCACCCTGCACCAGTCGGGGCTGACACCTCTCGCCAGGAATGGGAGCTGGCTCCCCGGCGTCTGGCTCCCCAGGTGAATTGTGGTGTGCCCTGAGCCTACGCCAGGAAAATGCCAGCAGATGAAACTGCATCTCAGGCCAAGAGACACGAAGATGGATGTGTTTTCCTTGCCTGGCTTATCTCGCAGGCAGTGCTTCTCACCGGAGCCCGGCACTGTTTGTGTGCGCTCGGCTCCTGGCACGGGGGCAGGAGATGATTAGACAACAAACACTGTGGCGGAGCTCTCCCGAGCTGCAGCCTGCCCCTGCCCTGCCGAGACCACGGCCCAGCAGGGAGCTGCTTCTCGGGGGCCAAATCGCAGGGCTGAGTCTCAGGGCTGGCTGCAGCTGCACCGGGGCTGCAGCAGGAGAGGGGGGAGGAAGAACCGCGAGACCCCGCAGCTGCTCGGGCACTGCGTGAGCTGCAGTGTGAGCTGAGGCTGCCTTAGTGCTCCCCCAGGGACTCCCTCCTGCACTGGATGCCTGCAGAACTGCAGTGCACCTCTGCAAGGTGAGGTGCTGGACAGTCCTGCCACCATCACCCTTGTTCCCAGTTTGGAGGAGGCAGCAGTGCCTGCCCAGGTAGTTGTATCCCCAGCCAGGGGCTCTGCTCCACTTGCATCCCTTGGTTTCATAAGGGCAGTACCTCAGGCAGATCACAACCTTGTCAGACTCTGCACTGCTGTGTTCAACCCAGAATTAAGGTCAAGGAAGGGGGGGTTTTAAAGGCAAAAGAAAATAAATGTAAAATAAGTAGTAGCAAATCAAACAAAACTTTCTAGAAATGCATGGTGGGACTGTTGTACTGGCCTAGTTACGCTGAAGTCTGGAAGACTTTGGTGTTTTCAAGGTGCACTGTTTGGATCCAGAACAGCCTGTACACTTCCATCATTTTCATTTAAAAGGTTAAAAAAAAACCTAAAGAGCTTTGAAGCAAAGGATTTTGCTGACCAACAGACACTTCTACGTATTACTTTACCTTTCCACTTGTGAGTCCAGGCCCAAAGGCCACGTTTCCTGTCACTCCACATCCTCTTCTTGCCCTCCGCCCATGCCCGTGCTTTGGGCTGCCAGCAGAGCAGAAGAACCAGGTAATTCAGGAAATATTCCTGATCAGTGGTGTTTATGAGGGCAGCTCACTGCACATGACCCCCAGCCTTGTCTGCAGCTACCACTACCTGTACAAACACCCACTTTGGCTGCCCAGGAGAAAAACAAGGTGCCAGGGCCAAAGAAAAGGGGAATCCCAAAAGCAAGAGGGTGAGAACAGAGACTTGCCTGGTGGGGATGTGTCCCCATTTGTCCCCATCACTGAGCAGTGATGCTGGAAACATCAGTTCATGAGGCCATCTCCTACAGAGAGAGGAGGAAAGACGTTAGAGAAGAAAAATCAAAGGGATTTCTCTGTTCTGGGGATTTGGCTCTTGGACCTTCTTCCAGCTGCTCAGGAGGTGTAAAGCTCCATGCTGACTTTGCAGGGAACCTAAACCCAGGTCCCCAGCCACACAGAATACAGCTGTGAAAGTCACACCAGGGAGGTGGCAGGAAACAAAGGACTTTGGACAGACAGGCTTAATCTGTTTAAATTCAGTTTCTCTCTCACTTCCTTCCCCTTTCCCCTTTGCTCCTCATCAGACCCCTCTTCCCCCACCTCCTCTCAGTCCAAAGTGCCTTACAGCACTTTCCCACTCAAGTGGCCCATGGACTGAAAGAGTTATTTGACCTCTTTGCTGATCACAACAGAGCGGAATCAGACCCGCTGTTCTCTTCCTCTTGCACAGTCTCTTCCCACCTGACACCTGCTGGACTGCTGGGAGAGGTTATCCCCAGCTGGTGATTCCTGTTGGCACTCACATTACAATGCCGCTTTGCCTTCCCAAATATTCACTAGGTCCTCCTTGCTGGAAAGCCTTAGGACAGTGGGAGAAGAGCTAATGCTTGTAAGTCATAAGGACTTGGAAAACCCATGACAGTTCTGCCACTTTCTAGGACTGGAAGGCCCTGAGGAGATGCTGAGCAAAAAGAGCTACACATGGGGATGCTGTATCAGAAACATCAGTGACCATTGGGACCTCTCAGCCATGAAGGCTTTCACTGAGCTCCTGTAGCCATCACGAGAAGCCCAAATTTGGCTCCAGCCTGGCAGGAGCTGCAGGAAAGCGAGCAGACGGTGCCTGCACTGAGAGATGTCAGACTGTCGGCGCTCTGGGGCTGGGGTGGGAACCCTGCGCTCATCTGCCAGCAGGCTCTGCACATCCAGCAAGCTGCAAACAGAGGCAGGGATGAGGCCTGCAGGGACAGGACACACACTGGCTGAGAGAGCTCCCAGCATAGGAACACTAGCAGAAAGGATTTCTGCAGGCTGTGCACAGGGCCCTCTGCAGAAAGTGAGCACACGAGCTCCCAAAACACCCAGTGGGCCATTTTTCTGCTGCTGAACATCTACTTGCTCAGCTGAGAAATATTTGCAATCCCAAACACACCATGCACTTTCTTTTGTGTTAAGTGCCTTGGCAGGAGCCAGCAGTTCTCACACACAGTCACATCTCTGCAAGGACTGAGTTTCCCAGAACACCCCCTTTTAAAAGTCTCCCTTTATTAAGAAGAGCCAAACTGCCTGTCGCTGCCTTACATGCTCCCATGCCTCTCCCCGCTTCCCCAGGGCAGCAGCAGGCTCCACGGCCATGGGCTGGAAAGCACTGAGCTCCCAGAGACACCAGCATTAAAAGAAAAGACACTAAAGAAAAGAGAGACAAAGGCAGGAAAGCTTTTCTTGCTGGGACCCAGCTGTCTGGCTCAGAGCAAGGCAAGAAAGTAGGGTCTGCTCTGCATTCCTGGGGCACAGCCAGAAAAACAGCAGAAGGGTAAATTCCACAATGTAAAGTGTTTTCTTCTCTTTCCCTATCCCCTCTTAGAAATAAGGCCTTGGGGATATGCTGAACATGGTGCTCCAGTGCGGGGACATCTCACTAAGAGCCTGTGACCCACTGCAGCACCTTCCAAACACAGCCTTTCTTTTCACATCTGCTTACCGTACCCAGTATTTACATCCTCAGTATGGTTCCCATAAAACAAAACATGAACAACTGATCACAGACAAATAATGCAGTAACAGAGTCCAGGATGTCAGGAAGCCTTACCCACTCCCTGCACACCAGCCCAGGCAGCTGGAGATCAAAGTTTTCTTATTTGCAATACATTTCTTGAAACAATTTGCAGCTAAACTCAGTCTACTGAGGGGATGCTGACACAGTCCAGGGCTTCTTCCATAGAAACAGGAACCAAGAAACCAGATCTGTGCATTGCTGCCTCCACCTCCAGGTGGCTGAGCAGATGGAGGAGACTTTGGCATCTCTGAAATGGGGAGCTGCTCCCTTCTTTCCCCTCCCTCAGCATCTCACACAGGGAAAGTCCTCTTGCAAAGGGTGAGTGAAGGGCTTCAGCATAGCCCTGCACAGGCAAAGCAGGGGTGCAGACAGATTTAAACACAGAGATGAGCTATTCCCCATGGGGACTAGAGTGGTCTCGACGGGCACTGAGGGTCTAACAGGATTGTTTTCAGTCCTTGGTACCCTCAGGCAGGAGAGGTGAAAGACACCTTTAAAAAGACCCGTTTGAAGCCACCCCAACGCAGACAGGACCCGGGTGCACGGAGGCCAGGGGGCCGGTGCCGGGGAGGCGTGGGAGGGGGGTCCCGCCCGTCTCGTGTGCTCCGCCCCGCCGCCCCGCCGCCCCCCCGGGGGCGGAGCGGGGCGGGACGGGCGGGACCCCCCCTCCCTCCCGCGATGCCGCCGGGCCGTGTCCCCCCGGCCCGAACAGCCGCGGCTCGGGGAGAACAAAAGGCAGGAGCGGGAGGAGGCGCGAGGAGGAGGGCAGGCGGCCGCGGTGGGGGGATAAAAGGCTCAGCGAGGACCCCCCCTCCTCCTCCTCTGCCCCATGTCCGAGCCCGCTCCGCCGCCCGGCATGGCCCGTGCCCCGCTGCCCGCCGCCGCCGCCTTGCTGGCCGCCGCTCTGCTGCACTGCGCGCCCGCCGCGCCCGCCCGCCGACACAAGCCGGTGAGTCGGGACCACCCGGTGCCTCTCTCCGTGCCCCCCGCCGCTCTCCGGTGCGGTCCCGAGGGCAGCATCTCCCAGGCAGACCCTCCGCTGAACGCGATGAGCCGTCTTCCCCCCCCCCACACACACCGTTTCCATCCATCCCGGAGCCGCCCTCGGGTTGCCGGCACGGGCAGCGCTGCCGGGAGGCACCGGCCGCGGGACGGCTGTCCCTGCCCCGGCGGTGGCTCCGCTCGGCGGGCTCCTCTTGACATGTTAGGGAAAGTTCCACAGGCGTGCTCCCGAGAGAAAAACAGGGACCGGGATAAGGAGGGTTTAGGAGAGGACACAGGATCCTCTCTGCTTTGTAGGCAGCAGAGCACTCGCTGCTGCTCAAACAACCCCCCGCAAGCTGTGCTGGAAGTTCTGAGAAGTGTTACGGAGAGAGGAGACTAAAGGGATGAATCAAAGGTGCAGGCAGGAGAGGAGCAGCAGGGCTCTTTCTTCCTGCACATGCCTGCCCGATCCCAGCACCTGGGACGGAGCTGCGAGCAGCAGGGACTGCGGCTGCCAGAGAAGAGCAGCGGTGTGCGAGGGATTTAGGGGACGGGAGAAGACAGAGAGCTCCTTGTGCTGGGAATGTGTGCGTGCGTAATTGGGTTATTATAGACATGCGCTTCGCTGGTGTGCCATGAAATAATAACAGAGCAAATGCCCGGTAGCAGCCCAAGGGGATTAGTTCAGGTTCTGTCGATGGTTTTATTATCAGCTCTGTCATCTGAGTACTTTCTAACTTGGCTGCTAAATATGCTGTGGGCTGGGACTTGGCACAGAGGAGCCTTGGCCCCCAAAGTGCTTGTGTTATTCCAAATGAAATGTCACTGTGTTTGGCTCCGCTCTGCCTCTGAGGAAGGTGAGACCAAGCACTCGGTGGTGGCACTCTGCACTCCAGTAATGACAGCACCGTGGATTTCAGCCCCATTGGAGTGCAGCAAGGGAGGGCAGAGCTCCACCTGCGTTAAGCTGGAGACCGCTGGTTCCTGCGGGACGTGGGCTGGGCTGGCAGGTGCCTCACGCTCTGATGTGTGCAAGCTGTGAAGCTGCTGCTCCTGGGAGGACCTGCTGCACAGACTCTGGTCCTGGTCTTGTTGCCAGCAAAGACCTGTGTGGGATCTCCAGGGAAGGGAGAGCCAGCCTGAGTTTCACACCATCTGACTTTGGGCCCAGTCCAGCTGTGGTGTCACTGTCCTTTTACCAGTGCTGGCAGCTGCTGACTGACTGCAGAGGTTGCTGGGGCTCACCTGCCTTGGCCAGTACCCCTTGAAGTGGGGAATACACCAAATTGCTGAAGAGCACAGGGTTAATGCAAAGGTCCAGGTTTGCTCAGGCTTCTGGTCCACCTAATCCACCACCATGCTCCAGAAGAAGGTTCCCCCCAGGTGGCAATCTGGTTTCTTCCTCATCCTAGGCTAATGCTCTGCATTGTGAATGCTGATGCTTTCCTCTTGGCTGGAGTAACTCCAGGTGATGCTCCTACAGGTATGTTTTGTTCAGGAATACCTTGTGCTTGTGTATTTGACCAGCCATGTGGGGCTCAGGGTTTTGGATCAATGTATTTCAGTCTTTGCAGAGATGGTGGCTGCACTGGTTTGGGATTGGAAATGGACAGATGATTTTCCATCCTTTCAAACAGCAGTTCTCTCGTCCCAAATAGCTGCCCTTTTGGGTTCCTTATCTGATGTCAAGGCTTCTGAACGTTATTCTATTGCCTAAGAGGTAAAGCCACTTTTACCTGGGTGTTGCTCTCACATGTGATGTAAGTTGGCAGTGCACCCCATTCCTCTCCTCCTGGGAAACACATGTCAGTGCAGGATAGCTGATGTGGGATTGCTGGGCTGACAGGGACCCATGCATGTGCATCTGGCCTCAGCTTTTCTCTACCCTCTCTTGCTAGAGAGCTCTCATCATGTTCCCTTCTCTGGCTACTTGGAGTCTCTCTGCACAAAGGGATGTTTCCCTGATGTCTGACAGCAGCTAATTTCCTGTCTGGCCACCTTTTGCTGTTGGGTGATGAATGAGAAAGGAGCCAAGAGGCTGAGCTGGTAAGAGAGATTCACACTCCAACAAGACAGACAAAGGTGACTTCCTCGGGCTGTGCTGGTAGAGGGGGTGGGCGAGGACAGCCCTCAGTGCAGCAGTGTGCTGCACCATGGCTGTTTGTGCTCCAATAACAAGTCACAACACCAGTAATTCTGAAGGGAGGGAATCAAGGGCCAAGATTCATTTTCAAGCCAGGCTACAGGGCAAGTTGCAGGAGGACTTGTGTTCTTCGAGGCAAACCCTGTAGATCTCCTTCACTTTTATATTAAAGCCTAAAGAAAGAAAGAGAAAACTGAGAGCAGAATAAAGGCTGTGTCTGGTGTCCACTGTAAAACTTGAGAACAAAAGATCTGCAGTCCTCGGGGCTGTGCACGCGCAGACACTGAATTCCTGCATTGCTTTCAGCTCCCCTGGGAAATCCAAGTCTGTCCATTTGCTGAGAAGCTCTCTCTCCGTGGAGAAGTGGTGGGCACCCTCCCAGCTGCCAACGTAATCCGTGTCCTGCAGCTCTCACCCCGAATGCAGCAGGTTCCCCGCTGGAAGCACAGCGGTGCCTTCCCTGCAGCCCAGGAGCCGGGGAAGCTGCTTGCCTTGCTCGGGGTTCAGGCAGCTCCCGCAGGAAGGGTTGTATTTGCACTCTTTGGTTTGGCTATTTGAATGCTACAGTCAGTGTTGGGGTAATTTTAGGCATGTTTATCTTCTGCTCTGGGAGAGACTCAAGACACATGTAAGCAGTTATTCTCCAGCGGGTTTGTTGTGTTTGTGCTTCCACATGCAACACACACGCACACCCTGCGGTGTGGCAAGACCTGGGGGGTGCAGCTGGCAAATGGATCCGGGAGGGAGAAAAGGGCAGGGAGGAGAGAAGAACCCTGGCAAGGATCCCCCTCTCCAGCTTATGTTGCACTTTCCTTGCTTCCCCTTGTCCTGCCCTGGCACCACACCTTGTGGGGCTCTGCAGAAAGGATGCACCACACAGGACTTGTTTGAAAAGAATCTTCTGTGGAAAATTGGCCTGCAGAGATGCTGGTCATCCTCTTTCCTACTAAGTAGCTCTTTCCTACTAATTCCAAATATGCAGACAGGTAAATGAAAGCTTCCTGGATATTCTTAGGCTGGGGATGGCTCAGCCTGTAATGTGAATGGAAGAATTGCTGAGTTTGCACATAGCTGCCAAGCAAAGTGAAAAGCAGAGCACTTCAGGGGTTCACTGAGGGCCACAGACATGTTTTTAGAGGTTCATTGAGATCCTGGTGCAGATGAGTCCCAACAAGGACAGACAGGTGAGCAGATCTCCTCTTAGTAGTCTTTGGGCAGGAGAGAGACATCTCACAAAAGTGACTCTGAAAGCTACCAGAGGAGGAAAACCCCCCTGACATCTCCAGGAGATTGGGCAGGGGAAAAGTGCTTGTCTGGTGGGTGTGCAGATCCCAGACTGCACATCTGAGCATCCTGCACTCCCTGAGGCTAAAACATCCCCCCATAGCTCTGGAGAGGGCTGCACTGTGATGGGTGGTCAAACCCAGTGGGAGATATCCCGGCTGTTGTTCATGGCTCACCTTAGCTTGGATGTAACTGCACAATGAACAAAACACCTCAACCCCCTTCTTCCCCTTCCAGGAGTGTGCTGCATCCTAGAGCTGTTTCTTTGGTTCAAGGAGATTTCTAGGTCATCAGATTAAGGGCTCTTGAAACCTTTTGCTATCCCAGCGTCCTGGGGCTTGTTTGCTCTGTAAGTACTCCTGTTTCTGGCAAACTGTTGCTTGGGTGACACCAGCAGTTTGGTTTTGGTGTTGTTGATGGAATAGACTCACAAATTGTCACATAATTAAAATGTCTGATAATAAAAATAGTCGTGCAGTGTTTATTCATTTGCTTTCTCTTGTTACTCGAAGGCCTGGTTCTTCTCATTCTGTCTGTGGGCATAAACATTTGCAGTCCATAATGTTTCATGTTCAACGTTGCTTAGGAAAAATAAACATTTTCCTTTTTTTGTTGCCAACAACAACTACCACCAAGTAATCCGGAAATAAACTGTCAGGCCCCAGGAGGTAGTGCTGGATGGTGCCACAGAGTATGGGAAGTGAGTGGAGAGGAATATCCAACTGTATGTGCATGGCCAGGCACTGCAGCAGCTCCCGTTTGGCCTCAGCCTTTGTGTTCTCCCTGGCTCTGCCTGCAGTGGGACCGGCTGCAGCCCAGCACAAAGGAGCCAGTCCTGTAGCAGAATTATTTTGTGTAAGGAAAGAATTCATAGTTAGAGGGGTTGGGAGACTCTGCCTTGTTCTGGAGGAGGTAGGATCAATAAATCTGGTGGCTTTGCCTAGGCATTGTTTCCACTAACAGTGCCTTGACCAGGAACACGCTTAGCTCAGGGTCAGACAAGACCACAATAATGTGCTTCTGCCGTGAAAGTTCAGCTGTAGCACCTTCCCGGGACAGTTTGCTTCTGGGACACTAGCTGACTCCAGTTTTACCACTAACCATCAGCTGTAGCTGCAGTTTCAAATCCAACCCCTGCAAATCCATGCTGGGCTGAGAGGCAGGCTCAATAAAAAGCCAGCCATGGTACCCTGTGCATTAGGACAACAGTGCTGATCTCAGGCAGTAACATTGCTCTTAAGGGGGTGCAAGCCCCTTTGGGGGCACGGACACCCCACAGTGGACAGAAATGGGGTGAGAGAACTGTTTTACAGGAGAGCTGCAGGCAAAAGCATCTCTGCTGTCCTTCCCAGTACATTGAAATAAGGGCAGGAGTGCTCCAATGTGCAGGCTCGTAGGTGGAAGGAGGATAATGCTACTAGCCAGAGAGGCAGCAAACACCAAGGCCTTGACAAACACTCTGAGTGATGGAAGGAGAAAGCAGGGAGAAATGGAAAACCAGCAGCAGAAGGGGCAGGGAGGTGGGAAGAAAGTCTGTGAGCTCATTCCCCAACAGAAAAGGAAACAGCCCCAATGACAGGGGAAATATCCAAAACTGATGGGATTCGTGTTGTAACTTGTCCAATCACTCTTGTCTGACAGGGAGAGGGGTCTCCTTTCATGTCCATGCTGCAGAAGCAGACAGGAGCCCAGGTAATTAGGTACACAACAGAGGACACAAGTTTAAGTTCAGGGCAGGCAGAGGAGGATGGACCCAGGCAGAGGAGAGCAGTGGGTTTGTCAGTGCCAGGCACCGACCTCACTGTCATTCAAACGGGGTGTTGCTGATACTTGATTGTAGCTGTGCTGCTCTGGCTGCTGCTCCTCCTGGGAGCTCTGGAGGGCGAGTGCTGCCCAACACAATGAGGTTAAAGATGCTCCTGGCTCCTTGGGATGGCTGGGACGCTTCCTGGGAAGCTTGGCTGGTGTTCATCTGGCCCCGGCAGACCCAGAAGTGATGGCTGTTGTATCGCAGCACTGATAAAGCTGTAAGGAACTGAGTGGGCAGCCTGTACCTCCGCTGTGGTTTCTGGTCTCCCATGGGATCTGTCCATTCCCTCCCATTCCCTCTCAGCCTCTCAGTCACAAGGCTGCAGGAAGAGGCACGTTCTTTGTGAGGAGCTGTGACCAGTCTGCACCGCAGCACTCTTTGTGTATAGCTTTGCTCCTCCACTGTCCCCACCATTGGTCTCAGGCCTAGCAGCCCCTCTGTGTTCATGCTGTGCTGGCATTTTGCTACTCAGTCTCCATTGCAAAGCCCTGGCCTCTTCCTTGACTACAAACCAGCTGTTCCGGGCACAGTGGCCACCCCAACTGCTGTTTATACTGGGAAGGGCAGAGCAAGTGGCTGCACACACTCAGCCAGAGGCTCAGATATGTTTTGCACTCAGCTGGGCTGAACCCTGCCCTGGGCTGCAGGGGTTTTCCTTTGCTTTTGTGTTCAGCAATCCCTTTCCCTCTGCTGGTGGGATGTGAGGAGTGGGGATGCCCCGACAGGTACCCAGCAGCCAGTGCCCTCCTCACCCTCTCCTTACAGGTCTGTACTGGTTTCAGCAGCAGCACAGCCCTAAGTGAAGCCCTAAGGATGCAGCCAGGGCATTGTACCACAGCTCTGAGAACTAAGCAAGGTCTCCCCAAGAGAGGGTGGGCTCAGTGCTGGATGGGAAGGATACAACCTTAAGTGAGCGGACACGTTATCTAAGCCCCAGGAAGTGCCTGCAGCAAGGTGTGTCCAGCCAAGGAGACCAAGATCTCCAGCCTAAGTGTCTCCTGAGCATTGTTTGGCAAGTGGTTTCTGCCTGTCACATTTCCCCTTGCTGGCTGTGCCTGCAGTGGCATTTTCCAGCCCTTTCCTGCCATGGTCCTAATGTTGGTGCAGTGACGACAGGGAGAGAGTTACTGTTTGTCCAGGGGCACAGCTCAGGACAGCAGGGAAGGTCTTCCCCCCTGCCTCCACCCAGAGCCATTCGCAGGACCAGCCCTCCCAGGGCTGGGGCTCTGCACAGGGCAGGCAGGAGAGAGCAGGAAGGGTCCTGGCTAAGGCAAGGTGGGGTTTGAAAGGCTGGGATTCATGCCAGTGGCCTTGAGCTAATCAAAGAGGGGAGAGAAAAACTACCTCTGGCCTGCCTCTGAACATGGGATTTCTTGGGGCAAGAAGGAAGCAGGTAGATTTTCCTCTCTCTGCTCTTGCTCAGAGGAGAGTGATAGTGTCCAGTTTGTGCCAGTATCCCCAGCCTGTAAGGCAACTGGCCTTACAAGAGTAATAAAACAGGAGTAAGCCCATCTGGGTCAGCCTCATCTCGCTCACTTACCTGGGCAACTCCTGAGGGTTTCCCAGTGCTCCCAGTTCCACAGTGAGGGCTCTCCCAGGGGTCCATCTCCTCTCTCCCCATGTGCCTGGGAGCAGCTCTCCTGTTCATTCTGGCCCTGGGAAACCGGATGCATTCATCACCCCATGTCCTCGGGTGGCAGGACCTGCCTGTGGTGGCAGCTCTCCAGGATGGGCTTTGGTGACACAGCTGCCATTATGTGCTTCAGTGTCATTGGGACTGGGAGCAAGATGTTGGCCAGAACATGAACATTATCAGCTCCTCCTGCCAGCTGTCCTTTGCAGGCATTAGCTGCCAGCCCAGGCAGGGTGCCAGGCAGCTCTTAGAGAGCTCCTCTTAGAGAGACAGGTACCTCTGACCTGGCAGGGCTCCAGTGTTCAGCAGGAGCAGCCCGGTGCAGACTCCCCTGGGAGAGGCAAGTCCATACTCCCTCCTCCCACTGAAGCACTGCATGGATTCTCAGTGCCATGGCTGGAACTTGGGCTTTGCTGTTCAGGATGTAAAATGGCTTCTTCTCTCTTTGCATGGGTTGATGGTGCAGTTCCTGTGGTATGTGAAAGTGCACTGGGACACCAGGATTGTATGGATTGTTCTAAGGCAAAGGCTGGTAGGTGCCAAACCTCCAAGGGTGTCTGTGTGTCTGTCTGGGGAGGACATGTCAGCAGGCTAGAGTGGTGACAGGCACATGAAAAGTCTAAACTGACATGTGGACACCTAAACTGCACCTTGTGTGACCTCCCTGGCTCCTTTGTCCATCTGTGCCTTGCTCAGAGGCACAGGGCCACTGCAGAGTTGGGAGCTCGGTAGCGGAACTAATGCCAAGGTCTTCACACTTCATTCCAGCCCGCATGAATGGGCTCATTGTAGGGAACAGAGTGGTGGCAGCACGCGGATTACACGGCATCATGGCAGCTCTGGCATCGTACCATCCTGACCTTTGTGTCCCCGGCAGGGCAGCCAGGGGAGCTGGCCTGGAAGAAGGCAGCTCTTTGCAGGGGAAGGAAGGGCACCCCTAAAGCCCAGGCCCTCCCTCTGAAGCCCTGTGGGACAGAGCCTGCCTGTCCAAGTAGAGATGCACCACTGCTGCATCTCAGCTCTTCCTGCTGCTCAAACACCTTTAAATTTGTCTGCACAAAACCAGGCAAAAAAATAAAAATCTGTGTTTGGCCCCCCGCCCTGTGCAGCACAGTGACAGGGACCAAACACCTCTCACCCCTCCTGCCTCACAGCAGGTTGGAGATTACACCTGGGTTGTGTTTCATGGGGGCAACATGGTCCTGCTGTCAGATGGGAAACCAATGGAAGTCAGCTAATTAGCATTAGTTAATGTTATCAAGCGCTTTTCCAACTAAGTGTGGGATAGCCCAGGAGATCTTATCCCCACCAGAGTCACAGGTGCAGTGAGGCAAGGGGATATGGCCCTGTCCCTCCCTCAGTCAGTGATAGGGGCTGCAGGGACAGCCATTTCTGCTCTCTGCCCCATGGGCTGGACTGTCAACCCCCAAATCCGCGTGTCCTGCTCTGCAGCTTGTCATGTCCCCTGGCCATGCTGAGCCCACAGTGCCAGGACAGCAAGGGGACACCACGGAAGTGACAACAGGGAGCACAACTGTGTGCTGGGCACTAAAGGCTTCCTCCCATTAATATCACCTCTCCCCGGGGCCAGGAGGGAATAAAGGATGTGGGGCAAAGGGGGAGAATTTACTCCCTAGTGGTTTGTTTTATACTTGAAGGGTCTGGTTCTCATCCACAGCTTGCAAAGTATTTCCTGCCGGCCAGCTGCCAAGGAAATGTGGACCAAAAATAGCCCAGTGCTTAGGGGTGCCATGGCATGACACAGTGCCTCCCAGGTGTGACCTGGCCTGGGAGCAGCAGAGCCCAGGGAACAGAGGATGTTTGTGGGGAGCAGTTTGTGCCCTGGCAGCAGCAGAACAGCCCCAGGCAGAGATGGAACTCACCGCATCCGGACTGCTGATGTCCACTGACTGCATCAAGAAGTGTCTTCCCAGATACTGAAGTCATGGCTTTGGTTTTGCCTTTTAGGACATGTCTCGAAAGCATCACACCTGGAAGGAGCAGGCTCCTTGGCTATCCTCTTTGGTGAACGCTGTGGGGACTGGTGTGCCTGCCAAGGGCTTCCCTGTGGGTACAGAGGAGCAGGTGGCACGCTGGAATCCCCCCCGATGCGGCGTGCCCGACCTCCCGGTGCTGACGGACGGACAGAGCGGGCGCAACCGGCAGAAGCGGTTCGTCCTCTCCGGTGGACGCTGGGACAAGACTGATCTCACCTACAAGTAAGAGAGGCCTGAAATGGGAGTCAGGCTGGTTTGCTTCTCCCTCCCCAAACCTCTCAGTCTGATGTTCCCTGGAGCGCTGCACACTGGGATGTGAGCTGTGGGGAGCCACATGCTGAACCACCAGCAGGGCCGTCCCCGGCACCTCCACATCCCCTCCCATGCTCCATAAACACCGCTGCCCACCCACCCTGCCCAAGCACATTCTGCACCAGCCCTCGGTCAGCCCCACACCAACACCCCCGTGCACATACGTTCACTTCCCTGCACCAAACCCCTGACACGTGCCGAGCTGAGCCTCCACCACCAGCCCTCTCCTGCTGTGCCTTTGCCCCCCCAGCCACCCCGTGGTGGGCTCACCTCACAGTTTATTTTAAAAAGATCTTTTTATTCAGCTGTTATTGATGTTCCCATAAACACGACTTCAGTGCAAAGTTTTGCCCAAATCACCCCACACATTCTCATTTGTGAATCTACTCAACAGGCTGGCAGGAGGGTTGTGCTGCCTCCCCAGCTGCCCCCAAGGGTATGAGTGGAGAAGTGAGCACACTCGTATGGACCTTGACAGCATGTAAATCATCTTTTGTTTAATTCAATGCAGGAGACAGTTCCTCACAGCGTTAAGAGGCTGTAGATAACAGAAAGACTTTTCCCTTTTCTTTTCTTTTTGGTCAACTGTGTTAAAGAAGGAAGCAGAGGAGAGGCTAACATAGAACAACACTGTTAACGGAAGGGAAAGAAACCTCCCTTTCAGTCTGCTCATGTTTTAGGAGGGTAGAAGAGGTGACAAATGCTCTGATTGAGCCCAGGTTTCCAGGGGCAAAACATGCAGAGGTTGAGAAGAAGGAATCACAACATACCACTCCCTGGAGTCTCTGTGGCAGTGGCCTCATAGGAGACAGACCTGGGGAATGCTGTGGTGCTTTACTCCAGAACAACAGAGAAAACAAAGCTCTCCAGGGAACTCACCTCTGGCCCAGCAGCCAGAGAGTTTCAACACTGATGGGATTTATCTGCTCCACATGTTGCATGGTGGAGGGTGCTGGAGCAGTGCTTGTATGGATTGGAGATGTTCTGGTGCTAAGAGTGGCAGCCCTAGTGATGTGGATCCTAGAGCTGGTATCTTCATGACAGCAGTGTCCACAGGACAGCAGCTGCTCATCCAGTGTCTGTTGCCCTCCAGAATTGTCAGGTTCCCGTGGCAACTTGTAAAAGCTAAAGTGAGAAGAACCATAGAAGAAGCTTTGAAAGTCTGGAGCGATGTGACCCCGCTGACCTTCACTGAGGTGCAGGAGGGACGGGCTGACATCGTCATCGATTTCACGAGGTGAGCACGGTGGGCAGCAGCACCCTCCTCCCAGACAGAGGAGCAATGCCCTAACCAGAGCAGAGAGCTGCCAGCACACAACTTAGGCACTTAAATGACTACTCATATTTCTGCTTTCAGACACTGGAATCTTTTGGGTTTGTTGTTTTGGTTTTTTTATCAGTTGTGGGCTGCTTGGTGTATGTGCAGTTGCTCCACACTGGCTGTGCACAGCACTGTTACTGATCATTCATTAATTTTCCTGGTACATTTACATTTCTCTGTTTTCTTAAGCGTTTGTTTTGACTTTCCATCTTCAGGTCCTCCATCCTGTCCCTTGAATGAACAACGTAACTGTCTGCACAAAGACAAATATAGTTTCTTGGTTAAGTGGATCTTGGCTCCTGGCCTGAAATTCCCTTTTGGCAAAATATGCACTGGGGCAAAGACTTCCCCCCGTGCTGCATGTTTGCACAGAACAAATGAAGGCAGTGGAGACTGTCCAAGCAGTGATGAGATTTGCATGCTGTGTATTTGCCTGTGCCTCCCTCAGCTCTCTCAAGTGGCCGCATCTCTCATGGGTTTCCTTCGTTAGTCGTCCGTGGCTCGGCTTGAGTGAAGACCTGAGAGTTTGGGTGGGTTTGCTGCCAGCTGCCCCTCCACATCCCTCCACCACTTAGCAGTGCTGACTTAATCTTGGCTTGAGCAGTCAGCTCCTTAATTCTTTAGCCTCTATGGTCAGCTTTGGGCTGAAATCTGAACAGGGGGAGGGGAGAAACATTCCTGAGAAAACATACAAACTCCCCAGGGCTTGGTGTGACCGAGCTCTGCTTCCTCAGTGCCCTGATGCAGAACTGCAGTTGTGGCAATCAGAAGGACTCCGAGCAGTTGATCTGGCCCGGTAGGATGAACTTAGGATGGGAGTGAGAGCTGCTGTCCCCTCACAGCGGGCCCCCCCTTTGGCCTTACGACGTTGTTACTGGAGGTACGTGGCCCTTTGTCTGAGGTGCAATGTGTCTTCCCTCCAGGTACTGGCATGGAGACAACTTGCCTTTTGATGGGCCCGGAGGGATCCTGGCGCACGCGTTCTTCCCCAAGACACACCGGGAGGGAGATGTCCATTTTGACTATGACGAGACCTGGACGATTGGGAACAACCTGGGTACGGTTCTGTTTCAAGGGGAGCTGTGGATGCTCCAGGATGATTATCAATACACTTGGAAATTATTCCCTTCTGATGTGAACAGGGACCCTGTAAAACTGAGAGGCAACAACTATTTTTGTGGTGTGCACTGTCATCTCCCACCACTTACAAACCTCCTGTTACTATTCAGGTCTTTTCATCTTTCAGCCACAGCAGAGTCTGTGTCCAGCACCAGGACCCTGGCTTTCCAATGGACTCCTCCTGTCTCGAGGGAGCAAGAGAGATGGCTCTTCTGCCCAGTCATGTGCCCTGCCACTTGGGAATCACACTCAGCATTGACAGGAGTCATTAGAAATAAAACAGGGAAAAGATGAAGAAAAACTGAGGCTCAAGCACTTGGTGACACAGTTGTCATCCAAGGGACAGCTTCAGCCCTGGTCCCTGCATGCATTGTTCACCATCTGCTCTCAAACAAGTCCATAAAGGGAAACCACCCGGGCTCCAGCTCTGTCCCCGTGGCCTGGGAATGCTCTGACCATAAACAACACCACATCCAGTCAAGACTCTTTTTATAATTTTTGCTAATAATAGATCTAAGCTGGTAGCTCTTTGCTCGGGCACTCAGGGTCTGGTGTCACAGTATCTCATGAGATACTGCAGTACCGCCTGGGACCATCTGGATCGGTGCCCAAAGCATCAGTTTCTGGAAGACCCACCAAAATTAACCCAGGTCAGCTCCTCCTCCTCCTTCCCAGTTTATCTACAGGGACAAAGAGACAATCACAAAGCCCAAGTTAACCTCCTGTCTCTCCAGGGTTTCCCAAATATTTTGCTCATGCTAGTGGGCTCCCCCAAAGCCCACGTCATTGTCAGCTCTGTGCCAGCTGGATTGCGTGGGGCACAGGACTGTTGTGCTTCTCACTCTGCTCATGCCAACCCAAAATAAGAACCACAGAGCATTGGAATTCTTTACAGAAGCAATTCTACTCCTGGGGAGGGCTGGGCTCTGTCACTTTTCACCCTCTGTTGGGGTTGTCTGTGTTGTTGAAGAATTTCCTACATTCTCCCATAAAACAGTGTTGGAGGCTAAACAGGAACTGAAAATGGACACCAGTTCCCAACAGAATCCAGTCCTATTACATGGCATTCCCCCTCCCCCCTCCATCATCCATAAATAGATGTTTTAAAAGCTCTTTGGAGCTAATTGCCATTTAATATGCTGAAAAGAGCTTTACGATATAACCATGGATAAATCCTTGACTCAGCTTTCAGTGAGACAGGGAAATCCTCAGCTTCATTTTACAGACAGGAGAGCAGAAATGTGAGGAGGGCTAAGGTGTGCCCTGGGGTCACCCTAGAGCTGTGCAGGAAGCGAGACCCCACATGGAGACCATGCATGAGAGACACATGGTCCCCAGCACAGCTCCTTCAGCTGTGCTGCTGTGCACCTCCCCTGGAGAATCTGACAGCACAGCTGATCTGCCAGCACTGGAAAGCATCAAGTGAGGAGCCTGCCAAGCTAAACAGAAGTGTCTGAAAGTTTGTAATAAGTCACTGACACAGAGATCCCACTTTCTCAGCTGATCTAGATGTGTTGATTTAATCAGGTCAGTGCTGTGCAAATTCATTGCTTACACGTAACACTGACCAGCAGAGGAAGAGAGGGGCTCACCTTCCCCTCCGCCCTTCCCAGGCGTTCCTCCCAGCTGTATCCCCCTGTCCCATCCGGTCCTGCTGCTGAGAAGTGACCTGCTCCCCTGGAGCCAGCAGGGAAATCCTGCTTGGAACAGTGAGGCTGGCTGACTCACATCCCTGCTGTTCTCATCACTTGGGCTGCAGCTTGGAGGATTTCTGGCTGAAGGCAAGTGAATGAATATGCTGGGACTTGTCAACAAACAGCCTCCACTCACAGGGAAATTTATCAGCTTCAAAACCGATCCACTGAAAACTAAGCAAAACATGCCAAGTGATATATCTTTGCGTACTGAAATCCACTTTCCCCCCTCTCCTTTTCTAAATGCTTCAAGGTCATGTATTCCCAAAACATGATCTCCCATAAATCTACTTGAGTCTGGCGAGGAAGTCTCAGGTCTTGACATTGGATCATTTTTTATGGATTTATTTCTAAATGTCACCTTCTTGACATAGTCCCCACACAAGCAATAAATGAGCTCCCTCTGCTGTCTGTGTGACAACAGCCATTAGCAAGTGTTAATCCTAGAGAGTTCCCTCACTGACACTGGTATCTTCCACAGTGGATGTGATCTCAATGGGACAGGATAAACTGCAGCTGTGGCCAGCAACTGCTGCAAGGCTGGGTGGACAAACACCAAACTTACCACCCCACCACCCACATCTGTGGGCCAGACTTCCTTCCCTGTGCAAATTTCTCCTTTGCAAAAGTGCATGGAAAACCCACTTCTTCCTGATAGCCCATAAGGTATCAGGAGCCTCTGACAACAAAATTACAAATTACCAACAGGCTGATACCCGAGTGTATGAATTTACTCAGGGTGCTCCTGAACCAGTGAATCCCTTAATTATGCCCTTTGACTCCTTAGAAAACCTACACACAGGAAAAATCTGGGAAAAAACAGCCTGTGAGAATGGTAGTAGAGACAGATTTCTCTTTCCTCTTGTTGGACTCCTACAACACACCTCAGTGCACTGTCAGTGGCTGGTAACTGGTAGGAGCAGGCCCAGGAGTCAAAAGCACACAAACAGATAAAAGCATTTCCCATCTTCTCCCTTTGCAGGCACTGACCTCCTGCAAGTGGCTGCTCATGAGTTTGGCCACGTCCTGGGCCTGCAGCACACGGCTGTCTCCAAGTCCCTGATGTCTCCTTTCTACATCTTCCGCTACCCCCTAAGCCTGAGTGAGGATGACAAGCAAGGTATCCAGTACCTCTATGGGAAACCCTCACTGGATCCTGACCCAACCCCAACTCAGCCAGCAGAGCTGCCCCAGCCAGACCTCGAAACAAATGAGATCACCAACGTGGAGGTGAGTGAACAGTTTGTCTGCATTCTCCCCTGGCAGCACGGCTGGGACTGCCCTCACCAGGAGGCCTGTTTGGTGTCTGTCTGAGCCCAGGCCCAGACCCCACAGCTGGCCTGGGATATGCAGGGAGAGGATCTCTGGGCAGCACATGCCCAACCAGAACTGACCGAAAGCAGGGTTGGGCATGGACACAGGGGCCTCCCCTCTGCTGAACCCAGGCTGGGTGAGGGGAGTCCCAGCCCCTGACAAGCCGTGCTTTGGCAGGACGTGCAGCCCAACGCCTGCGACACGGCTTTCGACGCCGCGTCCACCATCCGAGGGGAGCTGTTCTTCTTCAAGTCCCGCTACGTGTGGCGGCTCCGAGCTGGAAAGCTGCAGGACGGCTACCCAGCTCTGGCCTCCCGGCACTGGCAGGGGATCCCCAGCTCTGTTGATGCCACCTTCGAGGACCCTCTGGGCAATATCTGGTTTTTCCAAGGTAAGAGCTGGACTGGGATCAGATGGCTTAGAAATGCATCCCAATTACTTAGGAGTAGTCAGGACCCCGCAAGTTCCTGGGAGAATAAATCTTCTGGACATCCCCAGCAATCCAGCGATCCTTGTTATTTGTTTCCTTCTCTATTTAAATTTTTAGCAGATATTGAGGAGGGAAGAGAGAACAAGGGGTCACTTTTATTTTAGACAGAGCCACAATCCCCCATTCTTCTTCCCTGGAACACAAACATTTGTTACGAGCCTCCGACCTGGCAATGCTGCTGGCAGAGGAGAAAGAAGGAAACACTTGCTCCATCTCCCCAGCTGTCGTGGGAAGCACTGTGCCAGAAGAGAGCCCCAGCAGCTTTCTTGGTTGTGAAACTCCTGTGCTTGTGTCCCCAGAGCCCTGCTCAGGGGACAGACAGCATCTTCTCTGCTCCTCAGAGACCTGGATGTGGAGCTTCTGTAGTACCCCATGACTAAATGAGCCTACAGGGAGACCATGTGCAGAACCAGGGATTAAAAATAAAACCTCCTCCTGGCCATCTCTGGAGTTCAAGGCCAGCAACAAACCCTATTTCAGCTCCACTGTTTTCTTTAATGCTCTTTAATAGCAGGGATGTAGAATGACATGGGAACTCTGCTGCCCTGGGTGTGCACACCCCGTCTACACTCCATAAGACCAAACACCAGAATCACACCACAGGGCTCTGCAGGCAGAGCTCCTGCATAAACACATTACTTAGCACCTGACCTGCGCACAAGGATTTACAGTGCTGAAATTGGCAGGCTCCTACCGTGAGTTAAAATGAGATAAGGGGAAAGTATTACATGCCACAGGCTAATTACAGAGATTCCCATTTTAATCTAATCTGGAACTGTGCTCCCAGTCTCTATTTCAGCTTGGCAACTTCGTCCTAGTTTCTGCAGCTCACTCCTTTCCAGCCACATGCCCCCTTTGTGCCTGTGCATGCCCCCATGTTTTCCAAGCGCTGAGGTTGCAGTGTAGACGCTGGTCCTTCCAGCCAAGTCTTTTATAACTTCCACAAATAGAGAAAATACAGCTGCTAAAATGGACCTCCTTGTCCTCCACTGACACCTTCCAGGCTGGACTGAGGTGGGAAGTCAACTCCTTGCATTGACAGCATTTTGGGCACACGACAGTGAAAGTGTCCATGACACTGGTAGGGTGTTTGCCTCAGGCACAGCTTCCCCTGGGAGCTCTGCCAAGACACCAGCTCCAGTTGCACAGTTCACTGCCAAATTATCAGACACCAAAGAGTTTCTGACACTTTGCCTCCCTTTTCTGTCTCCTCGCCAGATTCTCAATACTGGATTTACGATGGCGAGAGAAGAGTATCTGGTCCCGCCCCAGTTGTGGAGCTGGGCCTCCCTGCATCCCCTGTGCAGGCAGCTCTGGTGTGGGGGGCTGAGAAGAACAAGATCTACATCTTCAGTGGAGGCAACTACTGGCGCTTCAACCCTCACACACGCCAGGTGGAAAACATCTACCCCCGGGCCATGGCCGACTGGCGCGGTGTCCCGCAGGAGATCGACGCGGCTTTTCAGGATGAGCTTGGTCAGTGCAGCAGGGACATGGCCCGCTCTGGGGTGGGCACTCTGGCTGACACCACTGCTCAGCTGGAAGAACCGGGCAGATTTGGACATGTGGTAGCAGTGGACACTTCCCAGCCATAGCACCATAGCACGTCATATAGAGTAGAGAGGGGCAGCTCCTTCTTCCAGTGGGTAGGGAACTGAGGCTTCTCTCATGAAAGTGACAAGTTTCATCATCATTAATTGCAACAATCAACATATAAGTGTCTGATAGAAGTCAAGCATCTGACCAAGAAATGGTCACAGTCCTACCCACCTGCTACCGCTCCTGCCAAAGGAAGTGATGAGAGGACAGCGGAAGCTCTGCCCACACTTCAGCCTGGGCAGCTGAACAACAAACAGGCTGCTTTTAGTGTTACCCAAACCTCCCCGAGGTGCCCCACGATGAAGACAGTATGGCAGTGCCACAGTAACACTGGGGACAGCCAGGCTGCCTAGGATGAAGGTGTGGTGAGTGCCTCTTTCCTCCCGAAGGATGCAGTGAAACAACTCCCCACTGCTTCCAGAACCCAAATTCCAGGATAGCTTCCCCACAGTAACAAATGCCCTGCAACAGGTCTTCACAAGCTCCCTGTCCCTGTTCAGGTCCTGGACATCCTCTGCCCTCTCAGGGCTGGGTCACTACATGGGTACAGCACATTTAAACACACCAGGAAAATAAAATAAAACAAAAAAAAATCCATTCTGTTTACTCTTCCATCAAAACTAACACAGTGTGAAAGAAAATTGAAATACACAAGCCTGGTTTCAAGTGAAATCTCGACAGCCCCATCTCCTGCCTCTTCCAGCTCTCTTTTCAGTACTGTACATGCTGCAGAGTGACAGCTGGATGAAACTGAGAAAGAGCTCTGAGCCTTGTGTACCCTGTCTCTTCTAACTCTTCCTCTCTCATCCACAGGTTTTGCCTATTTCCTGAGAGGCCAAGATTACTGGAAGTTTGATCCAGTCCAGGTGAAAGTGCTGGAGGGCTACCCACGCCAAATCAGCCAGGACTTCTTCAGCTGTACACCTTCCTCCAACTCCTTCAGATGAGGGGGATGCCTGTGTCCTCCACGCTGCCCTTTTATCACCCTTACCTCCAGCAGCCACACAGAAGGTTCTCTCTGCCATTCCTGGCTTCCTTCCAGGCTCAGCATCTGACACAACATGTGCCTGTCACAAGTGACAAAGTTTGCTCCTCTCCAGTTCCAGCAGCCCCAGCTTCAGTTGCTATCAGTGTAAAAGCAGCTGCCATGTTCTTTGCAGGTGAAAGAGTGGCCACACTCTTCTAGCAATAGCATCCCAAAAGCCATCAGGCCAGCCTGGAGTGGGATTGTGCTCTCATAATTAACCTGGACCCCCGTTCCGTAGAACTGATCGGATGGTATTTCCTATGTTTACACAACTCACTACAACAGCCCTTTGGTGCTCCAGACGCTGGCCAGGGAGGAAGGCTGCCCCAGCCCCAGCCAGGGGGTCTGAAGGACACTGACTGTACCTGCGGAGGGTGCGACGTGCGGCTGCTGCCAGGGTCCCTTGGCTGGGGCAGCCGCGGGGAATGCCAGGGCCCTGCCGCAGCCCTACTCCCGGTTTGACGTTGTATCACTCGTACGCGTTAGGATTTTGTACCGATTTGTATATAGACAAGGGGCCCCTTCCCTCCTTCCCTCCCCTCCACGGTGCCGGGTGCCAGTGCTGGACACTGCCCCGCGCTCACCCGGGCGAGGTTCCCACCCCGGGTCGCTCAGGATGCACTGACCGCTCCCGTACCGCTGTCCCCGGGCTGGCACCGCACACACCCGCCCCGGGCCTGCCCAGCCGAACCCCACCGGGCTGCGGCCACTCTTCCCTTTCATTTCCCAATCCGGCGCAGCCCGGGTGCCCGGCTGGCAGGCCGGGACGCTCCGTCCGCCGGTGCCGCAGCGCCGGGGTCGCGGTGCCGCCGGCCCCGAGCAGAGCCGCAGCTGTGGGTGCAGCGCGCACCTGGGGGGGTGTCTGTCTGTATTTATGTGCCGCCCCGCGACAATAAAAGCCGCCTCTTTTCTACACCCCCCCGCTCCTGCCGTGTCTGCCTCCGTCCCTCCCTCACCGCGCCGCCCCTCCCTCCGCATGCGCCGAGCGGGGCCGCACTAGGCCGCGGAGCCGCCCGTTGTCGCTGCTGCTGCCGCCGCCGCTGCCGGGCCCCGCTCCGCACGCCGGGCGCTCCCCCCGCCCGCCGCCGCCGCGATGATGATGATGGCGCTGAGCAAAACCTTCGGGCAGAAGCCCGTCAAGTTCCAGCTGGAGGAGGACGGCGAGTTCTACATGATCGGCTCCGAGGTGCGGCCCGGGCGGGAGCCGGGCCCGGGCCGGGCGGGGGGGGGATGCGCGGGGTGGGGAAGGGGCGAGGGGGAGCCCGGGGGTGGGGGGGAACCGGTCTGCGGCCCTCGCGGGTCCCCTCGGCCGTGCTGGGGGAACTGGGGGCACCAGTGCTCCCAGTAAGGGCGCCCCCGGGACACGCTCGAGTACGCGGGGAGCGGGTCCCCGCCTGAGACCCCGCTCGGATTTCTTGTTCAGGGCTTGGGGTATTTCACGTTCTCCGAGGTAATGGATCCCACACACGTGCCTTTGGGGTCAGAAACAGCACCAGAATCAGCGAGCGCGGCTCCTTCTGCTTGTGCAGGCGGGTCTGGCCGACAATCGCCGGCGTGCAGCGCTTTAGCCCCCCGGTGCCTGTGCTGAGACTGTTCTCCCGGGCGGAGAGGATGTTCAGCCTCCCTGAAGACAAGCCTTTCTAAGGCACGAAATACTGGTCCTTCAGCACCATAGAAATGGTCACGGTTGGAAACAGGAGAAAAATGTTATAGCTCCCGCCTTGATGCAAAAGAGGAAATACTGGATAAATTAAATTGCCAGCTGTATAGCGTGAGCGGGGACTGAAGACCCCTTGCTCTCTCATGTGAAATGTAAAGTTTGAAAGAAGAACTGTAACTGCAGTCAGCTGAGCTGTGAGATTGTCACATCAGGCACATCGAGGGGGAAAAGGGTTGCCTTTTTTACCTACTGTTGATTTCTGTCTGTTGATGAGCACTGTAGAGTGAAAGATACAATTAAAAATTAAGATCAAAAGAGTCTTGTCAAAGAAGGAATAGAAACCTCATTGTGTGGGAGTCTGCCAGTACTACCAGTCTAAAAATTTGATTTCAGAATCTAGAAATAGTTATGTTGTTCAGCAAGGCCTGCTGTAGCCTTCAGCATAGATGAGGATCTTATGCCAGGAAGAACTGGACTTGAAGTAAATTGAAGTGAAGAAAGGGTAGGTTTTTCAAAAATACATGAAAATGAATGGAGTGTTTTCCTATTAAATTGATTATTGCTAGTGGATGACGGGCTTTTTGTATAAGACTAGTGAAATAAGTGATGATAAAAATTTTGTTTTCTGTGTTGCCAGAAAAATTGTGGTGCTGTTTGATGCCAAACCCAGCACAGTCAGTCTATCACAAAAAATCCCCCCAAAACCAAAGAACCCTCTTAGGAGGTCCCTCCTGTTGTTACAAAGAGATGAATTTGTTTCAACTTCTGCTGAAAATCTCCTAAATGGGATACAAGGCCGCATTTCCACTTCTCTTCTTGTAGGTGGGAAACTACCTGCGCATGTTTCGCGGTTCCCTGTACAAGAGATACCCCTCGCTCTGGAGGCGACTGGCCACCGTGGAAGAAAGGAAGAAGATAGTGGCCTCTTCACATGGTGAGAAGATGAGTAAACGTTCCCAGTAGTGTTTATCCAAAATTTGGCCTTGAAAAACTGTCCCTGGCGATTCAGAGGCTTGTGCACCTCAAGGGCTGTGTGGATCGCTCAGGCCGCACCGGTGATGGAACCCCCCTGCAGTGGTGGCACTGGTGGCTCCTGGTTCAGCCTGGCAACAAATATCACCTGATCAAAAGCATTCTGAAATGGAAACAGCCATCGTGGCATTCCTGGGCTTGGCTGCATTTGTCACAAAGCAAAAGCCACATCTCCAGTGATGCTATATAATAATAATAGTATAATGATACTGTGTTTCAGAAAAGTTTTATAGACAAAAGAGGGGCATCATTGCTTCTTTTGTCAAATAGGCAGGAGTGTTGCAAGGATGCCCCATTGAAAATGTGCATCTTTGCTTAACTTTGCTCCTGGCAAAGTTTATGGCTGCCAGAATTTGTGGTGCATTGCTACTGATGTGAGTACTACAGGGAGAATATTGGTATTGTTTTTGTTAGTGCACTAATAGCAAGCAGTTAAATTTCTCAGCAATATGACTTGCTGTATGCTCTGTAGATTAAAGCATAAAAAAAGTCATGGTTTACTCTGGACTTACATCTCCTTCCCCCCAAGCATCCTGCTGATCTCTTGCTTTCTTTTTTTCCCCCCCAACAGAAAATCAGCGGTCTCACAGTCCCCGAAGATGTAAGTCTTATCTGTGTGTTATTCTTAGCTGTGCTAGAGGAAGAATGTCCACAGTGACCTTTGGTGCTATTACAATAATATTAATGTCTAGTCCTCTTCCTCTGATCTCTCCCTGTGGTCGCCCTAATTGTGCATCCTGATCCCATGCCTGACTCCTCTTTCTCAGAGCCTTAGCAGGACTGTCCGGTGCAGATGGTCTCTGTCATTCAGCAAGAGCTGTCCTGAGGTTTCTCCCCCTTTTCCGAGTCTTAACAGCTTTTCTATTGATCATTGCCTCTCTATTTCCAACCTTTAAGTCCACTGAGGATTTATTGTTTTCTGGGCTTTGTAAATGTCTAAGAGAAGATAGATGAAGCCCAAAGGACGCTTGTAGCACTTGGTAGCCTATTTTAGTTCCTCCTGCAGTGTCAGAGAGGGCTTGTCACTATGTAGCCTGTTACTGTTACAGTGCTATATAGCCCTTTTTCGTGTTAATTATCGGCCTCTTTCCTGGTAATAGATCACGGCTATACGACATTAGCCACGAGCGTGACTCTGTTAAAGGCCTCTGAAGTGGAAGAGATCTTGGATGGAAACGATGAGAAGTATAAAGCAGTGTCCATCAGCACAGAACCTCCCACCTACCTCAGGTAACCAGGGTTGGTGGGGGCCAAGCTCAGAATGGAGCTGCTTGGAAGATGTCAGCTTGGGCAGGAAGCACAGGCCATTGTGCAGGGCTTGTTTGCCAGTGTGATTAAACAGTTTGCAGCATTGGGCAAATGGAGATCTCCAGAGCCTGAGGATTGGGTTACTGCCCACATACAACAGGAAATAAAACGTAAGTGTTTGATGATACAACTTTTTTTGCAATTACTGCATTCCATCTGTAACAGATGTTTTGCAGAACACACTCCCTGCACATACTGCCTTCTGGAGACCTCGCATTTCTCAGTAGTCTTTTTATAAAGTGTAGATAGAAAGTCCAAATATGAACCTAGTATTTATAATGCTGCACCTGGATCCATATCTGATGCATAATTGTGAGCTGGAGAATGGGCTTCCCAGAGGCTGGTGGGGAACATGAGTTCTTGGAATAGTAATGTGGATGATTCCAGAATAAAAGATCAGGAGCTCATGATAGGACTTTAAAGTTATGCCATTCCTAACATAGTAACAGTGGTGCTCAGAGTCTGCAGTTTAACATCCACTCTCCTTCCTCAGAGAACAGAAGGCAAAGAGGAACAACCAGTGGGTGCCGACCCTGCCCAACAGCTCTCACCACCTGGATGCAGTGCCATGCTCAACAACCATTAACAGGAATCGCATGGGCAGGGATAAGAAGAGAACGTTCCCTCTGTGGTAAGAGCTTCCTGCTTCTGGAAAGTGGAAACAGTTACCAAAGTGATACACTACCGGGGCGGTGCTGTTGTGATTCATCTCTTAATTGACAAAAGACCTGCAGGTTGCCAGTTTGGAGGCTCTTAGTTAAATTGTATGCCTTGAGGCTCTTCCTTACAGCACCCAGCCAGGGCTCAGAGAGGAGGCTTTCCTTTTGTCAGGACAATGGTTCATTCTTTTCCTGATGAGTTCCTTCTCCTTCCTGCAGATTTGCTGAGCAGTTGTCATTTGAGGACCCTCTCTGTGAAGGACAGGCTGCCTCTCACCACCCTATTCCAGTAACTTTGATCTACTTTATTCAGTGGAAAGTGCTGCTGGGGCTCATGACTAACTTTTTTCCATTCTAAAACTTGAGGCAACCAAGATAAATGTAATCCTGGAAAGCCTCCTTGTTTTATTTGCAAGAATGTATTCTAAAAGGTGTAATAAAAGGTGATTAAACTGGTATTGGTTACTTTTAGCCCTGTAAGTTTGCATTGAGCAGTCTGTCTATAGACTGATTATGCAGTTGGAGTGTGGGGATTGCTTCCAACAAACAATGCCTCCCCTCTATGGATGCCAGATGTGTCGTGTGCTAGTTGCATATACTCTGTTGTTGCTCTTCCTTTTAGCTTTGATGACCATGACCCAGCAGTGATCCATGAGAATGCATCCCAGCCGGAGGTTCTGGTTCCAATCAGGCTTGATATGGAAATTGATGGGCAGAAACTCAGAGATGCATTTACGTGGAACATGAATGGTATGTAGCAAGGAGAGTTTCCTGAGGCTGGAGAAGTATAGTTGTATCCATCACCAAATGTGAAGAGAAAACAAGCATGAGTGTGCATGTCCTTGCCTCATATACACAAAGCTTTAAAGCTCCCCCTGTGGACTGTATTCGGTGTCATGTCTCTTAGCAAATGCTCTGCCATGGGTTGCAGTCATTCCTGGACTCATGTAGTCTAAAGAGTTTAACTGGCATATTCTCCTGAGCCAGTTCATCAGCTCAGTGGTCTGAGACTACTCTGTTAGCTGAGATTAATGGATGGGGCTTGTTAGACCATAGCCACACTGTCTCCATGCAGGTAAAGAAGGCTGTAAGTCCCTATGTCAATGTGCATGTTTGTACAAACCTGATACAAAAGACCCTTCTAAAAGCAAAAGGCCAATGCATTTGGGATTCCCTTTCTCACACTGTGGGATTAATTTTATGTATTCTATAAGTGTCAGATATTGATTTCTAAGAAGGTTAACAGTGTTGATTCTTCTTCTGTATCAGAAAAGCTAATGACCCCAGAAATGTTCTCTGAGATTCTTTGTGATGACCTGGATTTGAATCCTCTGACCTTTGTCCCTGCTATCGCGTCTGCCATCCGACAACAGATCGAGTCGTACCCAACTGACAGTATCCTGGAGGATCAGTCGGACCAGCGAGTTATTATTAAGGTAATACAGGAAGGCAGTAGAACGAGAGCAGAACCATTTGGGTTTCTGTGGCTGGGGGAGTAAGACTGCAAAGGAGCTCTCAGATTGTGTTTTGTCCCATGTATTAAGAACAGAACAAGGATGGCAGATTATTAAAACATTCATGTGCCAGCCCTCGAGATGATGAAATAGTTCAGTTAAAGCATTGCCATCTTCTTTTGGAAGAACTGAACCTTGATGAGCAAAGCTGAGTTGCCTTCATGCTACTGGAGTTAAGAATTCAGTTGAGGAACTCTGCAGATGAATGAACTGGGAATTGCTGCTCTGCTTCTCTTGTCCAGCCTCTGCCTCCTCAGGTCAATTACTCTGACAAACCATTGTGAGAGTAGAAAAAAATAACCTGTTTCTTTCCTTATCTCCAGCTGAACATCCACGTAGGGAACATTTCCCTTGTAGACCAGTTTGAGTGGGACATGTCAGAGAAGGAGAATTCACCAGAGAAGTTTGCCTTGAAGCTGTGCTCAGAGCTTGGCCTGGGTGGGGAGTTTGTCACTACTATTGCCTACAGCATCCGGGGCCAGCTGAGCTGGCACCAGAAGACATACGCCTTCAGGTACTGAACTGTCACCTTCCTCCTACAGCTCCAGGGGGGTGTTTGTACTTCATGGGCATCTGCATCAATGGATCTTAGAACAGCTGACCTGAGGCAGAAGGTTCCCTTTGAAATTGGTCCTTATGGCTTGTACCCATTCTGTCCTTCTTAGAAATATTTGTGCTTGTGCCCAAGTATCTTTTCCTGTTGGGTCTAATACATTTCAGGACCAAATACTGATGAACTGTCAGCTTCTGCTGTAGAATGAAAGGCTGCTTAATGGGGACTGAATACCTTGTGTCTTCCTCTTGTAATGTAAGCTAATGGTGAGCCCTGGATATATTTCTGTTTTGTTGGCTTTGCCTGACTTGGGCCATCCACTGTCTCAAGCTTCAGTGTGTTAACTCAGACTGATGGAAACTGTAGCTCTCTACCCTGGCTGATGTTAGAGTTGGCTTGATCATAGGCCCTTTTCACAGCTGGAAAGCAGCAATGTCAGGTTTGATTAGTCAGCTTTGTAACTTGTCTCCTACTGATAATGGTTTCCAGTTGTGCCGTGCAGTGTTCTGTGAGGAGTTCCTGTACTGATGTTATCCACAGCAGGGTGCTGAGTCTGCAGGCTGTAACCATCCCCTAATGTGCACTCTGAGGTTTTGTGACCTCGGGTCATGGTGACAGTCAGGGAAGTTTGAGTTCAGTAAAGGCTGCATTTGCAGAGGTGAGGGAATGGTACTGTTGGCACCAGTTTTGTGTGGCAGCAAAGGGGAACCTCAGGGAGAGGGTAGTGAGCAGTTAGAGAGGGGGTAAGATGGAGGAGCTGGAAGCTGTGGGGCAGCTGGCTGCTGCCATGAGCTCTGCTCCTTCCTCCTCCTCTGTCTAAAGGTTTCCTGTCTGGTCAGCCTTCTGTGGAAAACAGGCACTGAACTGCTCTGGACTAGTTGTTCTTGCACTAGTCTCACTCTGCTTCCTCTGGATGTAATTTTTATCCTGACGGTCTTCCACAGCAACTACTTGGTTCTAAAGTGATCCCCAGAGTAATTCTTATTAGAAAATAGAAAGGGACCGTTTAGCACATGTGAATTAAACTCTTCTACTGAAACTGTTATGTTGTGTATCCATCCTGCTGATGTCCCTTCTCCTCATGGAGTTGGTGAAATGGCTTCTACCTTTCCATCCACAGCAGCTGACTGATATTTGCAGTTCCAGCTTGGGACCACATCCAACAACAACAACAGAGCAGTGGGTGTGCATTCCTGAGAAACGATGGGAACTTTCAGGGTGGTAGATGAGAACCTGTCATGCTGCCAGCACATTGTGGCCTGCAGTAGCAGAGGGTGTAGTGTCTGTCCCTCCTTCCTGTGCCTTTCCAGGTACTGCAGATGTCCAAGTTAAGAAATTAACCTTGTGTACCTGTTACTGTTGCTGGGGGGTCATTTCTCCCTTTGCTTCCTGTGAGTCTTTGGAACTTGAAGCAAGTAAAATTTTAGTCAGTGATGCCCAGGCTCTCTCAGATATATCATGTTTGTGCCAGCTTCAAACTATTCTCTCTGAAAACATGGCCATGGTTACTGAACAGTGCTTCCTTTTAGGGGTAGTTCAAACAGGCAGATTTTGGGCTGTCTTTAGACTGTGGCAGTATTGCAAGGTGGGGGGAGAATAAAAAACTAAGAAAGGAACCCCAACAGAACAAAGTACATAGACATGAGCTGTTCAGAGAGGAAAAACATCTAATTGAAACCTTGTTTTTTGTCATTGTAGAAACATGTCCTCTTCCCTTTTTTTCTTCCAGCAAAGTAGTACTTTTGAAACCTTGCAGTGATTAATGATATTTGGGTTCTGTGGTTGGTTAGTTCCTGAATTCCCAAACCACAGGAGTGGTGGTTGCTCCAACATCATTCCATTGATGTAAGGAAAGGGTCTGCTTTAGATGTATCAAAAGAACCTTAATATCTCAAGGGACTGGGGGTTTGAGAAGTCATGTGCCTCTTAATCATCTGAGGGAAAGGTAAAACTGTCTTTTAGTTGATGAAAGCCAGGGCAGTTCTTCCAGCTGGCCTGCTCTGTGCAAAACAAGGAGAGCCCAAAAGCCCAGTGGAAGGGCAGGACTGGAGGCAGACAGGTAACTGCTGCCTGTGGGATTTTCGGGGGGATGGTGTGTTAAGATGTTCCCACCTCAGTTCTGAATGTTTCTGGTGGCAGCACTCAGCACTTCATAGCCAGAGTTTTGCCTTTGGGTCCTGAATGATGGCACAGATTCTCTCACACACCAAAACCACGTGCCTGAGGAGTCACTTTTCCAAAGGATGGTGTTTCCCTGCCCTGTTGGCATGCCCCTGACACCACTGCCTGAGGCCTGGACCCCGAGCAGAGGGAGTGCCTTGCTCTCCTCAGACTCCTACCTTTCAGCCATTCTGCCAGCAGCACTGTCCTCTTCATCAGGAAATAACAGGGGAGGAGGAGCTGTCTTACTGTGGAATTGGGAGACAAGGGAGGATTTTTCAGTGTATCTCTGATTCTTTGCTAAAGAAATGTGGTATCTGAGTTGCCTTGCAATTATGTTATGCACATGAAGTCAGCTTTCCACCCCTGTTTAATTCTTGTGGGTGCTCAGTGTTAAGTGTAGTAAGTGAGAGACTTACATGATAGAGACCATGCTATCAAGTAGAAAAAACACCCCAGTTAATATCTAGCATTTTGCCTGGAATGTGTAGCAGCCTGGGGCTGAGATGAAATTCCTGGGTTTGAGTGTTGTTTAGTGGATGTCAGCAGTACTGAAAGTAGATTTGACTAAAGTTTCCTCCCCAGATCGGGTACCAAAGACTCTGGATGAATTTTTCATTGTAGCATCACTTTGAAGAGTTGTTATTTTAGATTATTAGCTTTGATGCAGATGTTGTGTGTTCCCATGACAATTACCATTTCAGTTCCTTCCTGAGGGAATGAGAGGGCTGCCCATGAGTGCTGAAATCCTGTGTAGGGAGGCACGTCCCTGGGGAGGGGGCTGGATGTATGTGCACACCTCTCCAGGGCTCCTCTCACACACACACTTCTGCAGCTCAGGCTGCGCTTTCGAGAATTCAAAGCAAACATTTACATTCCGAGGCTCCTCTATATTTATGCTGGGCTTCCGGCTCCTCTGTCAATATTTGGGAAGCTACTCCTGGTCAGTTCCTGTTGACTTTTACTGAAAAGCGGCTAGTGAAGCAATAAATATTTTTGTGCATGTGATAATACAGCTGGTCAGGGCAGAGAGATCTCTGAGGAGCAGATCTTGTGATCTGGGACACAGCCTAGTGATTCATTGCTTGTATAGGGAGTAGCCACAGCCTCTGCTTAACAGCAGGTCCTAAAAGACTACCCTTTCCCTGGCAACTGGGAGAACAGTGCTTGTTCCACTATCAGGCTCCCAGAAAGCCACACTTTTGCCAGGGAAGAGCTGTCAGGGGTGTGTTAGGCAAACTACAGCTAGGAAGTCAGAGCTGCAGAAGAGCAAGGCTAGACAAGGAACCCTCTGAACAGTCCCAGCCCCGCTACTGTGGTGGGAGAAGCGCTCCCAGCACTAATGACCTGGTATGACCTGTGCCTGTGCCTGAAGGGGTTGGATGCTGCCAGCCAGGGATGTAATAGCTGCTTGCAGGGGAGAACCGAATCAGCCCCAGTTCCAGCACAAACCCCACAGAAATGGCAGGAGCGGCTCTCCCAAAAACTTCAGGCACAGCAAGGTTGTAACCAGGAGCCTGTGGTGAACTGCAGGGAGCCACGCTGTGCTAAGCAGAGCTAAGAATGAGTGCTGAATCCTCAAACACTGTAAATGAGGCTCTGTTGTCCTTGTGCTTGTATCTGGGCTGGTGACCCAGAGGAGTGTTCTGATGGATGTTGCTTTGTTGCCCTCTGCCCTGCCCTGCAGCGAGAACCCTTTGCCGACTGTGGAGATCGCAATTCGCAACACGGGGGACGCTGACCAGTGGTGCCCTCTCCTGGAAACCCTCACAGATGCCGAGATGGAGAAGAAGATCAGAGACCAGGACAGAAACACAAGGTGCTGCCACTACTTCAGACAGTTCTCTTGGCCTGTCCCTAGGAGAGAAGTTAAAAGCTTTGATGTTTGTCTTTCTCTACTGAGAGCCAACTGGCAGGATGTCAGACCTGCACACTACAACAGAGACTCATATCCCTTTAGCTTCAGGGCATTTAAATTGTTATCACCTTGCTCCATAAACACCAAAAGCTCTACTTTAACCAATCTCCTGCTTGAAGCAAAGTTTCCTTTCTTTTTTTTTTTTCTTTTCCCTGGGCTCTTTGCTTGCCCAAGGGGGTTTGTTTCTATAGGAAGGCATTAATCAAAAATACTGGAGTTTTGTGCACTGTCATGCTACCTAGAATCCTGCCACAAGGCTGCCTTTTATGTAGGGCAAAGTGCTGTGTGATGTAGGAATGGGCAAGCTCCCAGCTCCAGCCTGACTGATGCCAACCTGTTTGCCAGCACGGGAGCACTGTGTGGTTCCAGGAGGAGCTCTGCCCCCCAGAGACCTGCTAAGCCATGTTTGACAAGCAGTTGAGAGCACTTGCTCCTACCTGGTGAAATCGCTCTGGGCAGATTTAATGAATGGCTAGCATTTCTCCAAAAGATATGTTGTGGAAACAGTAAATATACTGCCTCAGCTCTTTCTCAGGACTTTTTTTAGTGCTGATTAACAGTAGCATAGTTATTTTGCTTATCAGCTGTGGCTGACTGAATAGTTTACAGTAGCAATTGGTTCAATCCAAGTTAATGAGCAAAAGTGCTCTAAAAGCTGTTACTGAAAATAGTGTCTTAGCCTTATGAACAAGGGCACTCTCAGATGAATGAGGAGTTCTGTCTAGGCAACAAACCTGTCTGGAGTGTGCAAAGCTGCAACAACCTCCCGAGAAACGTTGGGTGTGGTCAGACCTCCCCTGGCTGTAACACAGCACTTACTGTACCTCTCTCTCTCTCTCCCATAGGCGCATGAGACGTTTGGCCAATACTGCTCCAGCCTGGTAACCTCCCTGTTGTGACACTGGTGCTCTTCCTACAGACTTTGTCCCTATTCCCTCTCCCCAAATGGATCTAGGATTGGCAGGGGTCTCTCTGTCCCTGAAGGGGACACACATTCCACTTGCCAAGAGTTCCCAGTACTGCTGACTTCTGCCCCCACCCCCTCCACCCAAATGCCACATACCAAGAACGCTGCGTTGGCAGCGTGAGCAATTCAGACCTGTGGCAGGTGCTGGAGCCCTTATATACCTGTGTGTGGACAGTGTAAAGATTCTTTTGTATAGGTGCAACATGCACTATTAGGACAACTTTTTAAATAAAAGGAATGCATATTACTTAGGTTGAGTTCAGTAAATTTGAATGAACAGTGAATCTCCCCATGTTTTGTGCTATTCAGATAACTGAGCAGCCCCAGGGCCTAATATTAATCTTTTGGGTATAATGCTGAACACTCACTTGCATTCAGTTTTCCTGAGTGCTTTATTTAACAGGTAAAACAGCCCAAGACCTTTTGCTGCAGGAGAAAGCGAGAAGGAGACTTAAAACTAGAAGGAGCAAACAAACTCTAAAGGATTGGTCTGCTACCACACTTGGCACAGTCTGTAATGAACTCAGCGAGGTGTTCAGCTGGTTTACTTGACAAGGTAGAACAGTTTAACTGAAATCACAGACTTTAACGGTCCTTTCTGTCACCTGGTGTGGGGTGAACCCTGTTTTCTGTAAAGATTGCATCTGGAAAACATCAAAGTCTCTGAACTGGTAGAGCAGGTGAAACCTGCAGTCACTGAGACTGCAGCTTCTCTGCAGCCAGGGGCTTTGCTGTGGTCACTGTCAGCACATGTCACTGCCAGTTGCAGCACACAGAGCACCCAGAGCAAAGTGGGTGTCTTGAACACCCTTAGCACTGCAGTGTCAGGATTTTGCATACCTAGAAACAACCTGTCTTTCCCTGGGGAGTTTAAAAACAAGATCCATTGAAGTGAGATTAAAAAAAAAAATCCAAGTTTGCTTAAAAGGAATTGGAATCTATCTGGCTATTGAGGTGCACCTGCTCTTTGATGGAGTTCCTGTCATTCACTGCCAGAACTGTTGAGTGTTGCAAGCAGGGCAGATTTTGCTGGCAGCCTGACAGTTATGCTCAGGCCTTTATGATAAAGCCATAGGTTTTATGATCCTTGCTGATCCACCCACACTGCTAGCACAGTCAAAAATCACTTTTTGGCCTTAATTTATCATGTTTAGACTTGAGTAATAACAGAGCCAGTTCTGATTCCTGGGTGGGAGGCAACTTTTTCCAGATGTTAGTCTGCAGAAACCAAAAACTTGCAATTTAGGAATAATATTATTCAGTCTTATCCTAGGTTCCCGTGCCAGAGTGGTACTCTATTCATTACTCCTTATTCGAGAGGTTGAAAGGTTATTTAAGCAAGTAAGACAAAACTTGGGACTCCTGGTGCATCTCAGCCTCCCTTATGGCACACATTTTGTCTCATGGACATAAAAACTTGAAGTCTGCCTGAGAACAGTTCAGCCTCCCTTTGTTATATGACCAAGGACTTCTGCCAGCAGCCTCTTTAGGGCATTTGACTAAAACAAGTGTGAAACTTCTGTAGCCTTAAACTAGGATCTGTGATGCAGTTTTTTTGATTGCTGTGAAGCTTGTGGTTACCTAATCCTAAAGTTCACAACAAGGTATGGGCACACAAGGACTTCAGCATGTCCCTCTGCTTCTCCAGTCCCACAGAGGCTGTAGGAATTGTCCCTCCAAGCAGCCAGGGGCAAGGCAGGACAGTCCAGGGGACCAATTCCCAGAAAGATGGGAACTTCAGCCAGCTTTCTCCATGTATTATTAGGACCACTGGGGAACAGCCAGGAGCAGCTTTTTTACTCTACAGTCACAACTCCTTAGGTTAACCTGGTATCCCAGCTAAAAGCATAGCCCAGCTTTTGCATTTCTGCAGACTGCAAAGACAGACTTTCCAGGGACTGAGGCACCAGCTCTGTGTCATTAGGTCGTGAGCAAAGGTACACAGCAAGTACTTGTTGAGTCTGACACTGCTTAGCCCTTAGCACCACTGTGTCTTCTAGAACAAATGATCACCTGTATGGGTCATTCAGCCTCTTCTGAGAGGGAAACAAGTGCAGCAGAAGGGCTTGTTCAAATGACATCTTATTTTTGATATGAAATAGTGTTTTCACAGGAAGGTCACAGAGGAGGAGAGTGTGGGAGGTGTGGTTCAATATTCCTTTGCCACAAGGTTCCCACATAATTCTTAATTGGATGCTGGGTACTCATACTTCTCCTCATAGTTTGGTGGTGGTTGGCAAGTTTGTCTAAGCAGAAGCAACGTTACCAAGATACATTTGCAGATTTACTCCAAAGGCTTTGAGGTCTGGTACAAGCACAGTGTGCACTGCATTAGCAAGAATGGTCAAATCCATTTAGCACAGCTGTCAGGGTGGGGACTAGTTTGTTTAGTTTTCCCCTGAAACTCAGATGTTTAAGTCTCAGAACTAAAAAATTCAACAACAGTGGAATTACACTGCAGGTGCAGAGAGTCTTTATTACCAGTGTCAAGTGCTGCTTCCAGTCACTGCCTGAATCAAGTGTCCAGCTCAGTCCCCTGTCCTTTCCCAGGCACCCCTTTCTCCCATTAGACACCCCCCACACCCCTTGTCATCCTCTGCAGCCCAGCTGACAGCAGAGGGGAAGGACATCTTCCAGACAGACTGAACCTTGCATTGCCCACCAGAAAAGAAAAGCCCAAGCAACCTGGCAGTTTTGAGCAAATTCCTGATGGATTGCTGCCTCTGCCCCTGGCAGAAATGGACACACAGCCGAAAAATAAAGACTTTAATGTAAAGACTCTTTGGAAACAACCACCAAAAAAGGAGTGGGGTAAAGGAGAGGAAGAGGCTGAGCTGCATTCTACCATGGTACAGTACTACTTCATTGAAAGCCCACAAAGAGGTCTCACAACAGTGAGGGCCAGGTGCATTAGTCTTTGTACAGAGGGCAAGAGTGACCTGGCACACAGCAAGTCATTAACAGAAAGAGAAGGAGTAATTGGTTTAACACCCCATTTGATACTTATTCCCCACTGAGTAACTGAGGAGCTGTCACAGCTTCAGTCCCTGTCCCTAGAACACCTCTTAGTATTCATCAGTTCTCACGTGCAAAGCTCTGTGGATCCACTTGGTACAAGGGGAGGATGGGTTACCCAGACAGACAGTGACACGTTACACGTCAGAATGGCAACTGGTGTTATTCCAGTGGGATCTCTGGGCCACAGCATCAGTCCAGCCGGAAGAGAGGAATCTGGCCACATGAAGAAGTCCCCTGTGTTACTGTGGATGCTGCTCGTTCTGGTCTTGGCCTCTGGGTTGGTGGTCTGGACGATCCTCAGGCAGAGGGTTATAGTTGGGATCCTCTTCAGGTGTGTCAAATACCATCTTCCTGGCAAGGGACATGCCCATCCCACCAAACAGGCAGGTTAGGAAAGTGGGCTGAGGATGATACACCCCCCAGCCCTTCTAGGAACACCCTGGCCCTCCAGGTGGTTTGGCTGTGAGCCACAGCCACCAGCCTATTGTGCCACCACCAACTGCTCTTTTGCAACGATGACAGTACCTCTCCTTCCTTGATCTCTAGGTCAGATTTGATCCTCAGTGCATGAGGCAGAACATATTCTGCTTTCCTAAACTATAAAAATACTTCAGAAAAAAATCCTACCTGCATCTAGCATTTCCACAAGCAATAAGAACAGTTCTACTAGCAAAGCTGAAGGTATCAGCAACTACTGTATGGGCCCTGTGTACACATGTATATAACATGCAAATAAGGCAGCAGAGGCATGAACTGTGGAGCTGAGGTGCTGTCAGCATGCACTTGTATCCTGTGGTCACCCCACGTGGTCACAGACCACAGTTTGCTATGGAAGTGACCCAGGTTGAGAAGCAACACAGCAAAGCTCAGAAAGAACCAGCTTTACTTACAGAAAGCCAGGGGTTAACAGCAACTTCTTTCCTCCAGGCTGGTTGGGGAAAACATCTTCCAAGAAATAATAGATGTGACCCACTGCAATCCCTGGGGAGAGAAGCCACCAAGGTCAGGCACAGCTGTGACTCCTGTGCCAGCTGAACCAGAGCTCCTGGGAGCTTAAGCAGGATAAAGCTCCGGGAATCCCTCAGCTGTGTACCCAGGCCCAGCTCCCACCAGAGCCGTGGTGCTGCAGTTTGCTATGATCAGCACAGAAGCAGGCAGGGAGCCCATCAGCCTGAAGGCAGCACCAGACACCCAGGAGACCAGACACAGCAGGAGTGTCAGGCAGAGCTCACCCAACTTCTGCCTCTGGGGAAGACACGCCAAAAAGCAGGTCACAAGCAAGAGCCACCCAGCAACCCTAGTGAGCTCACTTTAGGAAACCCACTACCTTCAGTAATGTGAAACCCAGAGAAGGTGCCAGTGCCCCAGTAGCACCTATGAGAACAGAGCACTGTGGCTGCAAAGTGCCCTTGTTCCCAGCACACACCAGCTTTGGCTTACCCAGCAAGTCAATGATGATGGAGTTGCCCAGGAGCAGAGAGAATCCCATCAGGACCCAGGGCAGGAAGGGGGCCTGGAAGTTAAGAAGCCCAAAGAAGTTCATGCGGATATAAGGATTCCTGCGACTCCACACGTACACCAGCATGATGGTGAAAGCCTGGCCCAGGAAAAACAGGCTGGCAAAGAGTCCAAATAGCTGGGAACTACGGAGTCAAGGAAAAACCTACCTGCCCTGTGCACCACCTCCAGGGAAGCACAGGGTGCCCTGTGACTAGGAAACCCAAATTAAGGCAGCTGATCACTGCCCATGCCACCAAATCTTTCCTGGGCTGCCTTAGATGTACTGACCACCACCCTCCCTGCACATATGTCTCTCCCTGCCACTCTGAACAAGACACTCTGGAATAGCATGTACAGATTGCTCACTCCTTAAACTGATGTCTACAAGCACTGGAGACCAGGGAGCTCATGTAGTCACCTTTACAAAGTGAACATCAAAATGGCCTTCAAAGAAAGACCTTCACAGCCTTACAGCACTTGAGACAGTGGCACATATTAACAACTAGCTTGCATCCAGTATCTGCCTTCTACAGAAGAATTTCAGCAGTGAGATGGCTCTTGCAATTCGCAGTCCTCTTCTCCAGAACACAAGGAGACAGACAGAGGCAAAAAATTCCCCTGCCCTTGTTGTAGTTGGACTCCAAATTCACCTATGGCCAAGCACGTGGGTGCTGCAGGCACCTGGAGACTGACTGGCCAAACGCCCAAGGGTGGCCGAGAGTCATGAGAGCTCACACAGCTTCACACAGAGCTCTGTGAGTAGAGCACTGCTCTGAGCCATCTGCATAAGACAGCAGAAGACATTCAGAAAAGGTTTATGCTTGGGAGGGAGATATTTCTCCCTAGCAGACTACTTTGTCATGAAAATTACTTCTTAAGATGCGTGATGATGTCTCCAGCCACTGACAGGTCGCAAGGACAGAGTGCTGGGCTCATGCTGCCTGATGTGCTGACAATGGTATGGGGACATCCCACTCCTTGTCCTCATGGCCCTGTGTTCTTGCCTTCAGCTGCACTCACTTTCCTGAGCAGACCTCATGCAATTGTAGCTGTGCTCCACTCACCAGAGCTCAGACAGTGGCCCTGTCACAGCTGGACAGGTTCTCAGAGCATAACATGGCCTCCTTTCAGGCTGAGCTTCCCCAGCACGCTGCCACATGTCCTCTTTGGGGATGAGGCAGCCCAGCCCCTTGCCAGGTGCATCAGCACTTCTGCAGACACCAACACAATCAAGGGCAGCTTTCCCTGTATTTTGCTTCTGCTCTCAGCACACTGGGTGAGGCACAGGCCAAGACAAGGCTGGGCAAGACGAGGAACACAAGTTGTCCCATACAGCAAGAAGTTGCACCTCTCCACCACATGCTCAGTTCTCCCACACACAGGCCATGAGCCTGGCAGGCCTGGGGCACAACAGTGCCCTCTGCCCCACGGCACCAAGAAGGTTCACAAACCAGCTGTGCTGCTCAGCAGGCAGGTACCTGCTCCACACAACACAACCGAGACGTAGAGAGGTAGCAGACAAGCCCTACGCTACCAACAGCATCTCAGAAGACACCAAAGAGCCTCAACCAACTCCAAAGGATACTGTCATGAGAAACCCTCCGAAGAGGAACATGAAGACAAAGTCAGCTGTCCTTCCACGGAAGGAGCCTTCTTCGAGCATGCGGCAGTACCTGTACCTGGGAGCAGGAGAGAAGGGAGGGGTTGCAGTATAGGAAATTAACAGCTGGCCACCCTGTGTCCCCACAGCGTGACTTTTGGGGGAATAAGCCACTGCAAGCTATTTCATCCCAGGAAGCTGTCAGCCAGGTGTCCAAGCCCCCAAGCAGAACAGTGCAAGCTTCACCTCATACCACTGATCCCAGGGAAAGAAAGAAGCACCTGCTGTGCTCCAGCCAGAGCTCACCCCAGGAACGGGTACTGCTCTCCAGCACGAGCCACAGCAGCACTGCCAGCTCCCTCAGCCTTTTAGTAAGGGCTGCTCAACAGCAAGCAGAGATGGAGGGGCAGGAGGGGGGCACAGTTGTCAGGGGAATGGCTTCAATTCAGACCAAAAGAGCCAAGGGAAGAACCAACAGCCCCAAACTGCTGCCAAGGCAAGTCAGCCTGGGGAGGAAGATGGATGGGGGGGAATTGCATCTAAGCCAAAATGGGAGCAGAGAGCTTCACTGAGACCAAAGGATACAGAAATATCATGTTGAAAAAGAAACTGAATCCCAGGGGCCCAAAAAAGAGGAAGTTGGTGATCAGCCTCCATATCTGAAAAAGAGAGAGGAGAGAGAAAAGGAGGTGGACAGAGAGGTCTCTCCCTGTCACACGTAGAGCAGTCCATTGCCCTATCCAGGGGGGATGCCCAGTCATGCACCTGTCCACTCAAAACCACCCCAGGACACCAGACAGCTCCACCCCACCCTTGTGTGGGACCTCCCTTCACTGCTCACATCAGAGCATCTCCACTTATCAGGTGTGGGAAAGAAGATTTCTCTACTTTTCTGGAAAGGATGAACAACTACAATTCAGCACCCAGGGCCAAAGTAAATAACTGTTCATGCCCCTCTACAATAAAGCCTTCCCTACCCAGCCTGACAGCAGCTCCCACACATCTCAGTGTAACAGAGAAGGGGGAGATGGGCTTTGAGTAAAGGAAAAAAGGAAATGTCAAGATGGTATGTGGCAGGGAAAGGCTGGAAGGAGTTGTCTCCATCCAGGTGCCTGTGACAAGAAGGGACACTGTGCTGGTGACCCACCCACACCGGTCAGGGAAGGCTGGAGCAGTGGGAAAGGAGCCCCTTGGGATGACACAGCACTCCCTGTCCACCCTGGGGAGCGGGACACGCACGGCCCGGCCTGTCACATCCACCCCTCGCCGGGAAGGGGCGTGAGGGCCCCAAATCCCGGGTAGGGCCTCACCTGGAACTTCCTGAAGATGAGGTCGGGGTTGAAGTACAGCTGGAAGGGGGTGATGAACTCCAGCTGCTGTGGGAGACAGGCAGAGCAGCTGCCATCACCCGCCGCCCTCAGCCAGCCCCCGGCTTCCCCCCCAAACCCTCCACGCCCTGCCCCCCGGCGGGGTCCCCGCTCACCACGGCGGCGGTGGTGAGCACGCAGGCGGTGGTGTACGCGCGGGTCACGGCGGGCATGCCCAGGTACTCCTGCGCGAAGCCCTGGTACGCCATGGCCGCGCCGCTCCAGCGCGGGGACGCGGTGCCTTTAACGCCCCCCCACTCCCCCCTACGCCCCGCCCCCCGCGGGGCGCGCCCGGCCAATCCCCGTGCGACAGGCTGCGCGCGCCGGCCAATGGGAGCGCGCCTCATGGCCCCGGCCCGCGCGCGCCGCCAACCGCGAGCGGACCCGCCGCGGACGGAACGGGCCGGGAGGGACCCACCTGAGGGACGGACCCGCCTGAGGGACCGGCCCCGTGTGCCGCCCCCGTGGGTGGGACGCGCCCCCGTGCACCGCCCCCCACGCCGATGGCGGCGGCGGCCGAATGAAAGGCGGGTCGGGGGCATCCTGGGGACGGGCCGTCAGCGGCAGAGAAGGGAGAAGCACCGGGACCTGGGTGGGCTCGTGGGGCTGCGCGGTTGAGGCAGTGCCCGGGCTGAGCCGCCGGGTCCCGGCACAGGGACCTGCCCGGAGGTGCCTCCGCCCAGTTCCTACGCCGGCTCAGCTCCGGCTCCCGCGGCGGCCCCCCGAGAGCCCGGGGCTGCCAGCGTGTTGTTCCCGCACACCCGGGTGTTTGGAGGGAGAGGGACCCGCTGCGGGAGCCGGGCCGGGAGAAGGGGCGGCGGTGCCGGCTGCTTCGCTCATCGGGAGAGTCCTGTCATCACTAAGACACAAAGGGATTTGGGTTGTCAGTAATTCCTGCCAAAACCTCTCCTGCTTCCTGGAGGGAGCAGTGAGGCGCTTCCCCGAGATCGCCCCGGCCTGTCAAGGTCGCACAAGGTCGCTGAGGCCACAAGGGACGCGTGGTCCCAGCAGATGCTCCTGTTTTTCGGTGGAGCGGCAGCAGCGCTTGGATTCAGCCCTCAAGAGAGAGCGGAGCGTCTGCCGCCTGTAGGACACGACACACGACAGCAACCTGACATCCTCCACTCGTGCTGCTTGTGCTTTCCAGAGCTGCCTGCACTGCTCAGGACTCGGGTCTAATGTTACAGCCACCCTGGTTTCAGACAAGGAGTGAGCCTCGTGTTGGGTTTGTGCAGGAGAGGGTTAAGCTGTCATCAGAGCCTTAATGAGCCCTGAGATTTCCCTTTAAACCCTCAGTTTAAATGGGAAATGAAATTACTGGCGGGGGAGGGAGTCTTTGTGTCTTCCACCACCTCTGCCCTGACTACCCTTTGATGAAGAACAAAACCCAGCTGGAAGATGACAGGACATGGGGTTAAAGCAACATGGGGGAGAGAAGGAAGAAGACAGAGTCTCGTGGGCGCCTGTGAGACCAGGGACTGGGTTCCTGAACGCCCCAGGCACTGCGGTGCTGAGAGCCACCTCTGTGTCACTGTGCTGGGGAAAAGGAGAAACTCCTTCAGGTCAGAGCTGTGTTATAGGGATCCTGAGAATGGAGTTGAGCGTGGGGGAACGTGAACTGCAGCAGTGTCAACAAGCTTGGCTGTGTTGTTACAGGCTTTTGGTGGGAGCTGGGATGGATGTGACAGCTCTGAAGAGGTGAGGAGAGCTGAGCTTTCAGGGAAACTCATTGGGCCAGGAGCTCTGCAAAGGCCTGCCTATATTCATGTGGCTCTTTCAGCCCAAATGCCCTGCTGCTGCAGCTCAGCCCTCCAGCATGCCACAGAACTCCCAGCACCAGCAGGACGGGCAATGGAATTGAAGAACTGAGAGTTAATAAATGAATAATGAATTAAATACAGGAATAAATATCCTGCTCCTTTGGGTGGGTAATTAGAGGTTTCCTGTCTGTGCTCACTGAGTGGGGATGCCAGACAGAAGCTGAATTCAAGCACTAGAATTCCTGCCCCTTGATTGAATCAAGGCTGGAGATGAATACTGGGATCCTCTCTGCTGGAAGGCCTTCATCCTAGAGCTCAGTCTCACTAGCTCCCCAGAGATGAGAATCCGGATGGACAATCCCACTTATTCACTGTGAGGACTATGTGCAAAACAGACATTGCATAAAATCTAAAAAAAAAGGCATCAGTTTTTCAATTTTCTTCTTTTCCCTTGTTTGCCAGCCAAAACTGGAGAACTCTACTTGTCCAGGCTTCTACTTAAGGCCTCTTTTCTAAGATTTGTGGGGGAAGGGGGAGAAGTGATGAAATGCATTGGGAAGCTCACCAGCTCCCACTGGAAGAGGCCAAACAAATCCCAGTGTCACCCCTGGTTCCCAGGCTGCTTTCTGCCCATGATCTCACTCCCGTCGGAGCTCAACCAAGCTGACTTCATGCACTACAGTACACCCAGGGCAGCTTTAGTCTTTATTACAGTCTGTGTCACATTTTATGGGTTTTTTGAATTATGTCCTTTCACAAGTTCTCATCAGTCCAGCCACATATTTGAGTTTGCATTACACACCTTTGTAGTGATGCCTTCTATAGAGTCACGGAATCTGATAAAAAAACCCGAAAAAGCAAAGCTAAATTCTTTGTCTCAGCTGCAAGAAGGTGCTGCCAGAACAGAAACACTGCCCAGGAGTTTCTTTGCTGATTTCCTCCTACCTTGTTCTGTCATACTCCCTGTTCTGTCATGGACCCAAAGCAGATGTAGTACAGGTCTGAGCAGCAGTGATGTACCACTGCTGCCTGTCATCTGCTGGGTTCTCCTTCCTTTTGGAAGCAGTTCAAGTCATGTCAATGTGAAGCATTGGTTTCAAAACCCAAGACATCAGAAACTCAGAGTTTCCACAAAAATATACCTGATGCCCAGACTTCAGTCCATTTTGTATGGGCTTTGAAAAAAGGTTTCTGTCTCCGGTTCTTGGAGCTGCCCAGGGAACTAATTAGAAGGATTCCTGACTGTAGTCTCTGCACAAGTCATTCACAGGAAGAACTGAAACGTGATGGTGTCGGAGGCAGCTCTTTTCCAGACAGTATTTACCCATTCTGCATCTGCAGGCTTCTAGTGATAATAACCTGTCATACTGTAAACATTTACAATCCACAAACCAACTCACAAGAAAACATTCCTGGGAAAGAAGAACTAGTATGTTGCACCCTCACCACTTCATTTGGACTTCAGTTTAAAAATATATATATTTTCTGAAAGGGGACGGTTTTGCATGTACACAGTGACAGACCGGTATTAGACCCTCCTGTTACCTCTGGGTTTGTTTTCCCAGTTTCTGGGGTGACTTTTAGGAACATGCAAGCATTTGCCTGGAGTTGCAGGTAAACCGAACTCTGCAACAGAAACTCAACAGCTTCCTGTCTCGGTTTATACAAACCAAAATAGCAGAGAGTTAAAAAACAAAGAAAAAAGCTATTATCTCTCCCCATGGGTTAAACAGCACATAAACCTCAAAAAGGCACATGAGCAAAGATAAATGGGCTGTTGCAGTGTTCATCTCTTTTGTTTGTTGTAAATTATTGTGTGTAATTCATGTTTCCTGTCCATAAATACCAGAGGAACTTGGAGACATGGAAGCCATTCTAATTCAGTAAAGACAAAAACAACTCCTTTTGAACCCATCTGGAACTTGTTTTTATCATAATTGTTTTGGGCTCAGTAACGAGTTCAAGATCTAACTGCCGTCACTAATTGTTTCAAGAATAAACAGATGCTTTGTTTAAAGGTGGCAGCTCCCATTTTGCCCAGCACAGCACTCTCTGGGGTCGCAGGATGAAAGGAGCTGTGCGCCATGTCAGCACAGGCCCTAACGAGCATTGGCGCCCTTGTCGGGTGCTCACCACACTGGCAGCTGGAAATCCAGCCCCCAGCCCTGCATGTGGAGCGTCCAGCCAGTGACGTGTGCCCTCTGCTCTTTAACACCGCTGGCATTTTGTTTGTAACTTCATCTGATGGCATTTTGCAGTGTGTCGTGCTGTGACAAGTCATACCTGCTCTGATGACGCACAGGCACCTCCTCCAGCGGGGCTGTGGGACACTCAACGGAGAGTGTTCATTCCCCGGCCATATAACCCCAAGCCCCTTGCCCGGAGTAATGCTCCATCCCCTTGCTTAGAGCCCTGCTTATTTTCTTCATTTGAAAACAAAGATACCCCACACAAACCCACTCTGAGAGACTCCCCCCACCAGGACATAGGACCATGGCAGTTCTGTTCAAGGCCTCACTCATGGTGCTCCCCGGGACATGCCGGGCCCGAGACCCCTGACAGCCCTGATAGAGAAGAGGTCATTGCACGACCGATGCCCCGGCACTAGGAACAGGTTCAGAAAGAGCAGCACTGAGCTCCCCCACAAGGGAGCCACACCAGCCAGGGGGACCTCACTGGAAGGTTATTTCAGCTCTCACACTCAGCCCTCGGTGGCACAGACAGCAGGTGCCAAGAGCTCCAGGTCCACCATGGAGTAGTCACTAAGAGTTTCTGCTCTGGTTTAGGCTCCATGAACCTGCTGTGCACAGATAAGATAAGCTGTGTAATCAGAACTGCCTGAGGCACTTGAAATGTTTACTTTTCCATGTTTAGTGGCCATATATAAATTCTTTCTGCTTCATTGAAGGATTTCTTGTCCCAAATCAGCTAACTCTAGAGTGCCGTGGCTGAAGTCAGGAGAAAGGGAATCATACAGATTTGGATGGATTTTTAAATTTGTTTGTTTGTTAGAAAGAAACTAAAGATAGCACTTAGACCTCAGCCCTCCAAGGACATGTGGTTTGCACAGGGTTTACTGTAAATCACAGTTTATGTTATTTTTATTTCCTATGGGTTTTAGTTCAAAAACGCAGCTTTGCATCTGGCATATCATGAAAAAGAAGATTTCACTTAAATCTCCTTGAGCAGAGCCTGATCACATATCCAAATAAAGCACCTCTTCCAAAACAGCTTCTGATCATGAGTTGAAGACATCAAACAAGAAAATGTCTGTCTTTTTGCACAGTTATTTTTTTTCCAGTGTTTAATCATTCTTGTTAAATTCTTCTGCCTTGTGATCTGTCCTCTACACCATAGGTCACCTCCCACAGCTGTCAGTAGGGAATATCCTTCAAGGGCCTTTATTTTGTAACATCCATTTCATAAGCACTGTGGCCAAATCAACAAAAGAACTGAAAAACAATCCCTTATTTCTTATAAAAAGAGATCTATGTTCAGCTTACAATAGCAGCACATCTGAGCATGCTGTCAGCTGGTGAAGAGGAGTCAGAAATGGTATTTGTAGTTTGGTTTTCAGCAAACTTTTTTCAGGGGCAGGAGTATGTGTCCCAGTCGAGGTGCCTCTCAGTAAGCCAGGGGACAGCTCTAATCAAAAGCTCTTTCTGAAATGAGTGATAAATAAGAAAGCAGGATGAGTCTGACACTCTGACACTGCTGCACACATTTTCCTCTCCTCAACGGGAACATTCAGCAACAGTTGCTGCCATTTGGCAGAGTCTAAATGCTCTTCTCTTGCACACAGAAACAGAGGTTTAGTTCAGCCAGGCAGTTTGTTGTCTCTGGCCTTCAGGTCACCCAGTTTCACCCAACTGCCTGCATCAGTGTCTGGTACAAAGAAGGAAGGAAATAGTTCAGCCACAGCATGACCTACAGCTCACAATGCACTGAAACAAGGGTATTTCAATCATTTTTAGTATTTTGAGCTTTCTCAATTTTCCCTGGGAAGCTCTACTGCTTATCAGGAGGATGAAAATGCAGACTGCTGATCTAGCATATAGAACATACAGCCATTCATCTCATATCCAAGAATTCTAGCTGGCAAGGAAAAGCAGCTAGTTCCCTTGGCTGCATCAGCCCTCGTGTCCTCAGAGGACTCAGATCCCATGTATCCCCTCTGGTTTGGAAAGCATCCCAGTGACTCTGTGTGGTAGCAGAAGCTCTCTCAGCATTGGGTCCCTGCCCTGAGAAACCTCTGTGATGAAGCCCATTTCCTGAAATTCTTATACAGTGTCTTGAACTGACATAAATTGTGGGTTTTTTATAAAGAACACTGGTGAACTGCTGGAACTGAGAATAATGGTGTCACAGCAGGGCACTCATTTCCTACAAAGAAAATCAATTTTAACAACTAAGTTCCATAAACATTGCTGTCACCATAAAACCAGCAAACCCGCTGCATGTTTCTTGAGAAAGCCACTTGTTTGTGGATCATATTATTTGTCTTCTTTATTCTGAGCGAGTCCTGCAAGAGTCAGGACAAACAGACAGAGGTATTTTGTATCTCACAGTGATGGTCCTTGCAGGAAAGTGAGAAGGGTTTAAAGAAATATCCAGGCTAGAGCTTGGGAAACAGCCAACAACCAGCCAGGGAGCAGCTCCAAATCTCTTCTGCAATTTACAGTGTAGTGTTTGTCTGTTGATCCAAGCCTCACAGATGGAAATGGGGCCCCTTTTCTCCTCTTGCACTGTAATTTCAGTTGGCTCAGATGATTCTGGGGTAAAAACACTCTAAAACTTGGGAACCTCTCAGTGCGTGACAGATCAAAGAGCATGTGTTGATGGTCTTTCCTAATGCCAGGATTACCACTTATTCCTGCAGTCAGATAATTACAGACAGAGCCTGCCATCACATTCTCCAAATAACTACTCTCCTATGCTCATGGCATCGTATTTCACCTTGATTATGACAGGTTTGAGTTAATTGAAAAAGTATTTGAGGGAAGAGGGTGGAAGATCCCCGCAGTACTGCTGGAAACCTGCCGGGTTTATGTGAAGTTATGAGCTCTAGAGCCAGGAGTTTGAGTAACTACAGTGCAGTGGATATACCCTGGTGACAGACCCCGAGACTGGGAATTCCTCATCTACATCACCTGCAACTCTGAGATTTTGAGAACAAGGACTGAACATCGGGAATGATGGTTTTTTAAGGTGCTGCACAAAGCTGGCTGGAAACACAACCAGTGTGAATATTTCTCAACACCAAAGCACAAGTCATATATAGATGCTGTGTAGGAGGAAAAAAAATCTGTTCCTTCACTCCTCATCAAGGCAGCTGTTACTTCCAGCTAGCCAGCTGCACACACAAATCTAGACATAGCAACAGAGTAGACAACATTAAGAAACTAGAGCTTTTCTTTTTGAATATGTTACTGGTTTTGATACATGCTACCTAAACTATAGGTTGACTTGTACAGTTGGGTAAAGTTACACCTGTTTCCCAGTGAACAAGTTATTGTTTGGGAAGGTGTTGGAAGTGTTCATCTAACCCCTGCCACAGTGTTGGAATATTGGATTCAGAGCCTAATACAGCAAATTTTGTACTTCTCCTGCCACTTAGTGGCTGCAGATGATGCAGCATCAAATCCCTACTCACACAATCTTGAGAAAATACTTCTGTGATGTGGAACAGATTTATATTTCTGTTCAGGTTTAGTAAAACCTGAGTAGGGACAAAGAGGCATTTTTAAAAAAGCTTCACTTATTTTGAATACTTTGAAGTCTGTCAGGGCCCTCACAATTTGCAATCTGCGGGATGAAAGGATGTTAAAATATCATGGTTATTCCTAAAGGCCAGGTATTCTGTGAAGCAGTAGCTTTGATGTTACTGCTGGCAGTGCAATATGCCTCCATCTCCACTGGGCCCATCTCTAGGATTCATAAGGTTGCACCATTTCTCACTGCCAGGGAGTGCCTTTCTATTTTATAGAGAGCAGCAAGGCTGTCCTTGCTGTTACTGCTGCCTTGCTGTCTTCTGTACATGGCAGGATCTAGTGCTGTAAGTGTGGCTGTCTGCTCTATGCCAGGCTGCAGGGAGGGGACAGGACCACAGCCTTCTGTGCATCACTCACAGCCTTGTCAGCAACCCCTGGATTGACTGCATGGCACCAGGACATGGACAGGACTGCAGTGAAAGGCCCTGGATAACAAGGATTTGAAAGGTTTGGGCTTCATTTATTCCTGTCGCTGGCAGGACCAAGGTTTGTCTTTCAGATCTTAGATTGTGTTCCAGGGCAAATACAGTCAGAAAAAGAAAAACTTGTAGTTCACTTCTGCTTTGATCACACTTAATCAGACAAGTGATACTGGGCAACTGTGCCAGATGCTCTGAGAGGGAATCTATGCAAACCACGCTGGCCTTCAAGAGGATTTAGACGGCTCTGGATCTTGGAGAATCATTTTCCCAAATTGCCTTTCAACAGTTCTTACTTTTCCCCAGAATATGCTTTGAACAAAATTAATTGAACTGTCTTGCTAATGAACATGCAGCCCTGTTTTGAGAATGTAAATCAGCTGGCAAAACACCTGCCAAGTCAAGTGTCTTATCCTAACGTAATGGGTGACTAAATACACATTCCTATGCTGGAGATTTAAATAATCCTTTAGAGCACTGCTGAGAGTACCAGAGGCTTTGGCAGACAGAGGAAAACCTACGAAAGAGGATGAACAAGCTGCAGAGACTGGTAAAACATCTATTTTACTATTATTGCTGACAGATTTTTTTTTTAATTTGAATTTTTCTAAAGCTGTGTAAGTACTATCAGGTTCTCATAGAATTATTTTCCAACTCATCACAGTCCTTGGGATAAAACTGACAGACTAATGGCTCTCCTGGCAGCTGCACACCATCGCTGTGGCTGAGAAAATAGTGCAGAAGCCGGGTGTTAAAGAAGGCTTGGGAAAGTCACTCTATAAATACAGCTCAGCTCTGAGCACAGAACTGTTTGATGGGTCCTGGAGGAAGAAACAAACCATTTTCCTTTAGCTCATGGCCACAAAAGAGCTCTGTGGTACAGGACCTGTAGGGGAAATGAGCAGGAGGAGTGGTAGGGTCCTAGGCATTGTGAGTTAAAAAGAGAAGTGTGCTGTTATTGTAGGGAGAGGAAATCTCTCTCACCTGGAGAACTAGAATAACTAGGAAGAGCAGAGATATCAGGAGCACAATCCTTAGCTCAGGTCTCAGTAATAAGACAGGGAAGTGGTGCAGCCACGAAAAGTGCAAAGGGAAATGGGGACAGGAGAGAGCTCAGCCTCTTCTTGCTGCAGGGCTGGAACAGTCTGGCTTTATTTTTGTCCTGGGAGAACGTCCTGTCTCAGGCTGGTATGGAAGTTATTTACAAGAAAAGACTTTGAGAAAAGGAAAAATCTAAGATTATTTGTATTTGTGGTTTTAGAACTATTGCAAGACTAGACCAAACTTTCCTTTTCTTTGGTAAAGGGGTCTGTAAGAAGAAAATGAGCAGGTAGAGCAGAAAGAGCTCCCCAGCGTTGGGTTATCCAAGTTCTCGGGGTCAATGGGGTCATATTCATGTAGCAAAACACAATCTGGCCTGAGGTGCCCTGCAGTGGCTGGCTAACAGCCAAGCCTGAGCATGGGCTCTTCATGTTACACTAGAGCTTTCCCAGTGGGAGGGGTTTTGGAGCAGGGGGCTGGTAAAGGCCATCCTGGCCCTGGGCCACTCAGAACTGGAGGTGTCAGACTAAAGGCCAGGGGTCCCCAGCATGCTCAGAGTGGTCTTGAGACATGGGACAGCGTTCCTAGCCCAAGGACACCCTCAGGGCACAGCTTGCCTGTCACAGGATTTCACCTACAGATGAGGAAACTAAAGGCACAGGCACAAAACAGCATTCTATTTTAATCTAAAATACGTGTTATTATCATGAAAAGGTAGAAGAAATAGCATGCCAGTGTATCACAAATGCACTGGATATACATGGCCATGAGAAAAATCTCCCAGCTCAAAGTGTGAATTTTGTGGGGTCATTTTATTCTGTGCAAGGAAGCCATCCATTTTCTGTCCTTCTTCTTCAGCTTCAGAACAAGATCCTGATCCTGACAATATGTGCTGCTGGGATTGGAGGCACTTTCCAATATGGTTACAACATCTCCATCATCAATGCTCCAGCTTCAGTAAGTACTGCTAGTCCCAAAGTACACCTGCCCGAGGGCCTCCTCCCAGGACAGACCCTTCCTTAGTGGCTCTGTTGGACAGTGATGTTCCATTGCTGGTGCTGAGGGACAGAAGGGAAAGATGTGTTGTTCCCTCTGTATAATTCACATCTGGGGTACAGGACTTTGCTGTCAAGAGCCAACTTTGAGCAGGATGTAGTGTCACAAGAATTTATTCAAAATCTTTGTCTCAACTCCTTTAGCAAATGTAATTCTAAAATTTTCTAACCTGCACCCTTTGAAACTGATTTTTGCCCCTATATTCAAAGTTAGACCCACAAAATTAATTTTTAAATTATCCAAGGTAACTACATACAGATAGGAACCAACTGCAACTTTTCAACGGCAACAATTTTACACTCTAAACTCTCTGTTAAAAACTCAACTGGAAGGGATTGGAGGCATAAACACAGAATAAATAGATATATTAATAAGGAAGACTTTATATTTCTCAGTGTCCTTCACCTCTCTGTGGTGGTTATGCTGCCCTGTCCCTCTCCCTCAGTACATCCAGACGTTCATGAACACGACCTGGCTGGAGCGCACGGGCGTTCCCCTGGAGAGCAACGTGATCCTGCTGCTCTGGTCCTTCACTGTCTCTGCATATCCCCTGGGAGGCCTCACTGGGGCTGTGGTTGCTGGTCCCATGGCCATCATGTTGGGAAGGTAAGAGGGTGCTGGAGTTTAATTTGAGCTTTGCAGCTTCCATTACTCTGAGAGGAATTAGGAGCCCTGCAGCACAATGCTCACTGCAGTTAAAAATAATGAAAACATGTTTTCTATCACAGACCAGTCTGCCTTAAACATTCTGAGTTGGCAGGGAGCATATTCTGATATGACAGTATTTCATATCTCAAAACCCAATGGGGAACATTTTTGTCCCCCAAATCACCTTCTCATCATATTCCAGCCCAGCTGAGGTGCTACAAGGATTTCGGCTCACCTCCGTACCACAGTAGCCACCTACATCACCACCATCATTTTTGTGCCAGTTTTCTGCCATCCTTTCAAATAAAAAATTATAATGGGTCAGACCAGGTATTTTTCTTCAAAATAAACTGTGGGGATTGGTAGGAATGACACTGGAAAAACAGAGGGTGGTTGTGCATCCCAGGTCCTCCTGTCTCACAGGTCACTTTTTGTCTGATCTATTTTAGGAAGTATTCATTAAATTCCCACAGTTGGAGGGTTTTTTTCTCTGCTCTGGAGTCTCTAAAAAGTATTTGTCTTACCTCATCTATCTTTCATACACAGCTCTATCTCCAGTTCTCTTCAGAAAAAAACCCCAGTATTGCTAACATAAACTAATAGGTAGTCAGATTTTCCTTCCCTCTCTCTCGATCCCAAAATTTTCCTCTATGTGCTATGGCTTTGCTTTGTTCCTCTGGTATGATGAAGCAGGCACCACTGTGAAGGACTATCTCCCATGGCTTACTTATTCCATGGTTATGAATATCTGGAAAGGATACAGCTTTTTTATCCAATTAAAATTTTAGAGACTTCACCCTGTACTGCTTTGGAATAAAATCATATCCCATCATAAATAAGATTAAAAAAGACTGACTGGCAAGGCAGTGAGCTGGGACTAGAGAGAATTATTGGCTGTTATGGGTCAGTAGAGCTCTCTCTTTTTTTTTTTTTTTCCTGGTTTTCAACAGAAATTTCTCCTGGGACACATGAAAACTTTCTGTGAAAGCTTCACAACACTCATACTATTACATGAAAAATGCCTGTTTCAACAAGTTAGCATTTTCAGACCGCGATGCACACAGCTTACTGAAGGAATACTCCTCTCCATTCAAATGGAAACTGCGTGTGAGCAGGAGAGCCCTGAATTTGGGCACCCTCACGGTGCCCTCAGCGTGCCCAAAGGCAGCGCTGCAGGGACACCTTGTGGCACACAGACACCCCATGTAGGGCTTCGGGTACTCAGGTTTCTGTGGTGGGGCTGAGCCCACCTTGAGCTTCCGGGCGGGGGCAGGTGGGATCTGCAACGTGAGATGTTTTATTTGATAACTAAACCTGACACACCAGTGCTCACAACTGTCTTTTCTCTCGGAAGGAAGATGTCCCTGCTGCTGAACAATGTCTTTGTGATCATAGCTGCAGCCTTGTCAGGATTCAGCCGAATGGCAAAATCCTTTGAAATGATTATGCTCGGCAGATTTTTCACTGGCATGAATGCAGGTATGGCAACACGAGAACCATAGCAGGACAAAGGGGATAACAGGTAACAATTAGAAATAGAAGATATTCAAATAGGGATGCTGCGAGATATGAAACCAATTAATCCTCCAGGCTGACCAGACACATGTAAGTGAATTAAGAAGTTGTATATACAGATTTTATATTTTGCTTCTGAGGCCTTTTTTTGAAAAAATATGCACAGGCAGAGGTTTTGTGTATTACATGTATCTGTGTGCACAGGGAGAATCCGAACTTAAAATTAATCCCTGTCTGCTTGTAAGAATATCAGTCCCTCACCAGCATGAGCGCCGACATTAAAGCTCTTGTAGAAGTTTATCCAAGAAAATAAGGATTAAGTGTCTTAAAGTATGATCAAAATGGGAAGTAGAGGGAAGCCTTGCTTACCACCTCGAATTTGGTGCTGAAAAGACCATAGACGGAGGCCCTGACAGGTTTCGGTTTCATTATTACTCATCACTAGTACTGATGAGTCCGGAAATGGGTGTTTAGCAGCCTGTGCGAAGAATAGCCGTGCAATTGGGGAAATAATGAGTACTGGCAGATGGGTCATTACATAGACCACGGCAGAAAAGTTCAGCTGGCAACCTCCAGAGGTGGCTGACTGCATTTATCCGTGTCTCCTCCGCCCACGAGCTGAGGTCACTGTTTGTCTGCCTTGCCCAGGTGTGAGCATGAATATTCAGCCCATGTATTTGGCGGAAAGTGCCCCAAAGAAGCTCAGAGGAGCTGTGGCTCTGACCTCTGCATCGTTTACAGCCCTGGGGTTGGTGCTGGGACAGGTGGTTGGACTCAGGTAATGTAAAGCAAAAAGCTCACTTATTAAATCTTTTTTTTTTTTTTCTCTTTACTCCCCCTTTCTTTCCATTCATTTTCAGTGTCCTCGTGTAGCAGAGGGTGCTGGGCTTTTGCCAGGTTGTTAAATGTACTGTGTAAATTTAGTTTGTTTGGTTTATTTTTTCCTCTAGGGAGCTCCTGGGCAGGGAGGAGAGCTGGCCATTCCTTTTAGCAAGCAATGTGGTACCTGCCCTGATCCAGCTCACAGCTCTGCCTTGGTTCCCTGAAAGCCCCAGATACCTCTTGATTGACCGTGGAGACAAAGAATCCTGCATCTCTGGTGAGTTTAGGATGGCTTGGCTCCTCACTGAGCATTTGAAATCTACCCACTGGGCAGATTGCATATCCTTGACATACATAATTATGTATGTTGTAAATATCACTTCCTCCTTCCAAACTAAAGAGCATCCTATAATCTTAAATATATTTGACCTATTGAAGTAATTGAAAGACATCTGACATCTTCCTACAAAAGACTTTTTTCCTACAATAGGAGGGTCAAAAGGTGAGACTTGTGTTCGCAGGGGCAAATATGTTTTGTAACTATGAAGAGAAATAAATGCTAGTTGAAGAGCTTGGGATCAAATATAAGCCAATTCATATTAAAGGATTTGCTTAGATTTGTGGCATACAAATCCTCATATGAGAAGTGGCTGGAATTACTTTCTGGGAAATATGTGCTGTGTACCAAGAACATCTTAATTGCCTGCAATTCCCAGGGAAGTCACTTGAGATCTGAGTCAGAAGCACAGCTGCTGAAATGGCACTGGTGGGTTATCAAACAATGTGGAGGGATTTGCACTCCCTTTCCCCCAAATCCTTCAAGTGGCTGCACCACAACTGGCCATCTCTGTGAAGGTAACAGCGTGATCACAGACTCTGCAGAATGACAAACCAAATGTAAGACTCGGGGGTAAGAGGTTCCCTTGTCCTTGCAGCGCTGCAGAAGCTCAGAGGCACCAGTGACCTGAGTGCAGAGCTGGAAGAGATGCTGGCTGAACAGGCTGCTGTTAAAGGTCAGAGAGCAAAGAACCCGTGGGAGCTCTTCCAAAATCCATCTCTGAGGTGGCAGCTGGTGAGCATCGTTGTGCTGAGCAGCGCCATGCAGCTCTGCGGGAACGACTCGGTAAGAGCCTGGTACAGGAGCCACAGCAGCGCTTTGTCATGAGATGTGGGTGAGAGCTCTTGGGTTTAACATCCTGTCTGCTGGCAAAGGACAAACAGTGGTCTTCCTGCCTGTGGAGACCTCAGATGTTTGTTCCCAAAGTGCACCTGTGCATTATGGAAAGATTCAGAAAGGTGCTGTCAAAATCGCCTGTGTGACAGCACTTAGTCACTCTCTGTGTGGTCCTTCAGGAAGAACAATGGGATGTATTTTCCGGTGTCTTCTCTTACTGCTTTCTCCTCTCTTCTCTCCACAGATGTATTCTTATGCAGCTTATGTGTTCCAAGAGGCTGGAATTCCTCAGGACAAAATCCCATATGTTGTAATCGGTACAGGAAGCTGTGAACTGATCACGTCTGTCACCTGTGTGAGACTCTTAATGCACTCTGCTGACATGCAACCTCTGTTGACAGTGTGGAGGCTCTTAATAGCTAATTTTGGATTTACTTGTCTTTTCATGCCAAGAAAGCCCTCTAAGCACAGCAGTCAGGCCATTTGTCAGCACCCACAGCCAGTCAGGTTAACACAAAGTTATTTGGTCTGACATTGCATCGTCATCGCTGTCTAAAATCTCTAAAAAGTGTAACTTTCGTGCTTTGTACCCATATGGATAGTGGCAGAGTTTAGGCTGCAGCTGGGACATTCTCTTCTCTCCTCAACACCCTTCTTGCCTGATTCCTGCCACCAGACCTTTCCTTTGAAATTTCTTTTTTCTTTGCTAAGAAGCAGACAACATCCTTAAAGTAGCTGTAGAGTGAACTAGGCACGGAGTATTGAAACGGGAAGAGGGAGCAGGCAGGAACTATAAACATAGATCAAATATCTTGCTTTATTTCACTGTGTTACTTTGTGCAGAACATGATTATAGACTATGCTGGTCGGAGGCCGCTGCTGCTGGGGGGCTACATCTTCATGGCAGGATGGGCCATTGTCTTCATGGTCGCTCTGAGCCAGCAGGTAGCAAACTTTACTTAATTTTTTAAGTGGAATGGAGTTGGGCTTTGCTTTTTATATGACTGGGGTGTTCAGTGGTGGCAAATAAGTGTAAGTGCCCTCACTGGTTTTCCGTTGGTCTCTGTGGCTGTAGACTCAGATTAGCTGGATGCCTTATCTCAGCATGGCCTGCATTTTCGCCTATATCCTGAGCTTTGGAATCGGACCAGGTCAGTTCCCTCAGTGTTTTCACTGAAACTTTTGGGTACTGCAGGGGCTTGGAGATGTGTGCAAGCAGCTTGTGGAAACTCTCAGACCCTCTTTAGCCACAGCACGCTCAAAGGAACAAGGCAGTTTCTGCCAGCAGTGTTCAGCTGTTTCTCAGGGGCTTGCATCGCATGCCCCTGGAAGTCAGTGTTGGGCAGGGTCATTCTGTGCTCTCCTCTGTGCTGTTCCTCCTCACAGACATCTTGGCTGTAAGGCCAAGGCACTTGGGGGTGATTCTTGTGTTAAACAGATGGCAAGGTTTTGATTTGCTGCTCAGTCCATTAGGGCTGCAAACCAGCATTTCTGATGCTTCACTTTAACCCAAGAGATTGGTGGTTACATAATTTGATTATTTACTTGCAGATACCTGGAAGGAAGATTTCCACATCTATTTGTTATCCTACTAACATGCATTTCCTTGTCAGAATCCATTAGTTTTTGTGGTTGTGGGGGCAACACACAGACTGTCTCTGTGTGGATGTTTGGTTGGTGTGGGAGTAGATGCGAAGCTCTGTTTGCTTACATGAGTTTGAAGGAAGGCAGGTAAGAGTAGAACCAAGCTGCCAGTGTCACAAACCACACAAGTTGGCAACAATTTCTTGTCCTACAGTGCCATGGGGCTGAATTAATTCTAAGCCTTTCTCACGGTTTGGTCCTGGTAAGAATAATGTGGATTACAAAACTTTTCCTGGCAGTTCATTCTAACATGAGAAAGTTTGAATAATTAGCCAGGCCTTAATATTTAACCTAAAAATTCCCCTCTGCAGTTAATCTCTATTACCACTTCTTCTGGCATTGCTGACTAGTGAGAATAATTTGCTGAATAATAATTTACTGTTCTCTTATACTTAAAGGTATGTTTTCTTGTTAAGATGTGTTCTCTTGTTTTTAATATCATGTCAACAATGTTATTAACTTTCTTGCCATTTCTTTTCCCAGCTGGTGTAACAGGAGTTCTGCCCACAGAGGTTTTTGATCAGATGTCCCGGCCAGCTGCTTACATGATCTGTGGCTCCCTGCTCTGGTTCAACCTATTTCTGGTTGGAACAGCCTTTCCATTCATCGTGGTGCGTTCCAAAGCAATCACCTGCAGCTCTTTAGTGCTCTGTACAAGAAAGAAGCTCTGGTAGTGACCAGGAAAAGGGAATATTGCAAGCAGCAGCACAGCACTGCTATGAAAGTTTCTTTATGAGAAAAGTGGCCAGAACTCCTCTAAACCAAACTTCCTCCATGTTCCCTATGGTGAATTCTGATTTGAGGTTGGGAGAAGACTAATTTGGGGCATGGATGACCAATATTCCTCCTCTGTCCTCAGCTGCGAACAGCTGGGACTAAAGATGTGATGCAGTTTCCTTTGGCCAGACCCTGGCACCATTTCCTAAGGTGATTTCTGAAGCAAAAGGGAGCAGAATGTACACTCCTGTCTTATTTCCTACTGGAGGTTCCTATTCTATATAATTATATAGAGATAAAAAGAGAGAAAAAGACATTTTGAAATACTATTCTTGCTATCTCAAATCTCCCAACCTCTGCTGGGGAGCTATTGCCTCCAGGCATGTGAGACCCTCACCAGGGTGCAGAGAAATATCCCCTTGGCTGACCTTAGTCCATGCAGGAACAGGGATTAGTGGCCTATTTGTCACCACACAGAATGTCACCAACACTGTCTTGTTTTTTTCCTCCTCCTCAGAAAAGTCTAGCACATTTCTGCTACATCCCATTCCTTGTGGTCTGTGTCTGCACTGCACTCTACGTTGGATTTTTCCTTCCTGAGACAAAGGGAAAGTCCTTCCTGGAAATCTCGGAGGAGTTCAAGAAACGGAACTTCAAAACTAAGGCCCATGCGGGTTTCTATAAAGGCCCTGAAGAGATCAAAACCACCACACTGTAGCAGAAGAAAGGAAGATGGTACCTGGGGGAGTGGCACAGTGAATTCAGCAGTGGCTGTGTTCCCTTGCAGGGACACCAAGAGAAAAGTAGGGTTACATTACTCTTAGGTCCTTAAGTTCACCTTGAAAACACATGGTTGAACTGATAAATACAAACAGAAGTTTGATAATCTGTTCTCAGTTTTTAGTACTGAGTAACACATGCATATTTTAGAATCCAGTCATAGAATGATGCCTTGTTCTCTTATCATCAAACAACACCATGTAATGCTTGAGCAAATTTCCTCAGAATTTCTCCTCTACCCAAACAGTAACTTCCATCTCAGAAGTCTTTCTTTCCTTGTCCCTGAATCTGGGCTCTCTAACACAGAAATTAATGCGATTAAATTCTGTTTTCAGACACCAGATGAAATTTTCAGTACCTTGTCTTGGTGCTCCCGTTGTTTCTGTTATTAAGTGATTTCAAATAGACCCCTACTTGTTGAGCAATAGTGAGCAGTTAATTATTTTCAGCTATAAAAGCATGTGACAGATGGATTAAGAAGAAAGCTTCTAGTACTTGCTAAGTGGCTTATTATACAACAGACTTTTGGGCATTGTTTTGCAGAATATTTATTCTGGACTGGTTTTCTGCATGGCTTGTTTGTTGTCTTCCAGTCCTATATTGTAAAGCACAAGTTCCCCAGTCCAGTTTGTACTGCTCTTGCAGACACTGCTGGTGCACCTTGTAGGGTTTTGTGCCTGTGCTCTGCTAATGGTAAGTGTGGTGAGGAGCTCGTGTGCAGCAGCTTGTTTTGGGTGTGGAGATTTAGATCACACCTGGACACACTCTGCAGCATGTTCTTGTTGTCTCCACAGAGCACACTGGAAAAGACCCAGATGTGATAGTGATTGCTTTTAGTTAACCTGGTACAGAAGAGGGCAACACTCCTCATTTAATATGGCCTTTCACTTTGTTCATATGACACTCACAGCACTGCTGATGGTTGCAGCAAAGAACACATACATTTTGAAAAGAAGTTGCTAAAGTTTCTCTCAGTGTATTTTTTAACTGCATTTTTTTGGAAATACAGAACTTCTGAATGACAAGACTGTAAACGTTTCCAGAGTGTATTACTGTCATTACTGGGCACGTGTGGAGCAGCAGATCTATTTCTCAGAAGTGGAGTCTGTGCAAGAACTCTCTTTCACTACCTAAAGTTTATAACATACAAAAAATAAAGAATAAACTTTTGTTGCTTTGTGGTTGCTGCTGTTTTAGAAGTCATCAATATACAGACATGGGCAAGAGCAGGTATCTCTGCTCTTGGAAAACACTGAGGTTTTGAAGTATGCAGGATTTTGAGAGAAGACAATCAAGAGCAGGACTCCCTGGAGCTGGGAACTGAAGAGATACTTTTCATTTCTATAGTTTGAACAGAGCAGTGAGGGGCAGATGGAAAGAGTAAAACACACAGTCAAAGCAAAAAGTGACAGTACTGTTCTGGTGGTGGCAAAATACTCTCTCATTCCTTCGGTGAGGACCAGAGGAAGGAGAGAAGACAGAAGTGAAGCAGAGAAGACAGAAGTGAAGCAGAGAAGACAAGGCAATAGTGAGGATGCAGGATAGGAAGCAGGGATGGACTGAAGAGACTCCCTGGGCAGAGGGAGAGGCCTGGCACACACTGCTGGGACATACAGGTCAGAGAAGAGAGAAGCCCTCCAGTGTCCAGAGGTCCTCACCTTGCCCACCTCTGTGGCTACTCCCATGAGTCAGCACTGTACTTTTCCCCAGAGCCCTGGCAGGCCAGAGACCATCTGCACCTGTCAGTATGAAACATGCCTGTTCAGAAATCATACACAGTTAATTGACTTCCTGAGTTTCAGAGCCAGTCCTGTGAGTACATGTGGCAGAAAACACTAATTCAAACTTCCTGAAATCAGGAGTCTTTAGACTGGTTAAGCAAATGCAAACAGTGGTTACATTTCAGTTGGTCTAATTTGTTAAATTTTAATTGAAGCATTTAACAAGTTGGTTAATTGATACTGAATTCAAACACCTTTGACTGAAAAGATATATGACACTTGTTCAGATTTCCTTATCATGTGAAGTGTTAAACAAAAACACGTTGAAAAGTGATCCTCAGAGACTCATTATGGTTCGTATTACTATTTGCAAATCAAGTAATCATGCACTGTTGGATTTATTAATAACTATCAACACCAGAGAAAAATAGTTACTGCTGCTGTCCTCAAACACTGCTCTTCTCCACAAGCTGCCTCTCACTTCAAACCCAGTTGGGGCTGGGATTCTTCCAGGCACCAAAGACATGCAGCACCTGGCCTGTGGAATTGCCAAGTGCAGCCTCTCACCAGAAGATGGAATTCCCCCCTAAGCTCTTTGAATAACTTGTAAAAGCCTTTTAACAGAACCAGCTCGGAGACTGCTAGATAAAGAGGCCTTTTGAGAATTATGGATAAAAATAAAGATGTAATTTATTTATTTTGAAGTCAGGATTTAAAATTGAGATTCAACTTTCTTAGCATCTGACATATATTATAGGGACACAGACTTGAACTTTCAGGCAATGACCTTTACTCTCAAAGAATCAACTGATCCCACAATTCAAGAGTTGGATGCACAGGCTGAGTCAGGTTTGGCCAAGTCAGGCTTCAGAAGGCTTTGCTGTATTGAGGCTCAAGGTAGCAGTCAGGAACTTTTCTTTTAAATGTGATAACTGATTACCCAGCCTATGTCTTGGGGAGTCCAGACCGGTCCAGTCCAGTTTGTGCCAGTCCCTGGACTTTGGCTTCCATGAGTGCTTTTTTTGATGCCCGCTCAAGCAATGGCATTCACCTGAGCAGAAATCAGCTTGTAAATATTTGGCAGGAATTGTTTGAATGTGATCTGTTCTAGAGACAGAGGTGCAGCATCACGCCATCATCACTGGCCAGAATATCCCTAGGACAGTCAGGAACAGGAGGAGTGGGAGAGGTTGAGGTGTGCATTTATTGCAGTCCTATATTCTTAAGCCTCCTGTCAGATAGTTCTAAGAAAGGGTGAATAAACCATGAAACCAGGAATGCCCTTCAATCCCCAAGTGTTTATCCAGTCTCAGCCAAGTCACAGAGCAAAATATTCACTTAGGTGAGATAACAAGTGGGAAAGGAGGAGAGGAAAGGACAAATAGATGGAATTGTTGACGGCACGCTTGCACATTGCACCGTGCTCCCACAACCATGACAGTGCAGATTGAGATGACCAAAGCTGAAGACAGAAGCACTGAAGTGTGTAACTGGGTTCTAGGAAACAGCTGTGAGCTTTGTCTCTCCTCAGATTCCTCACTGTCCTGTGCTTTAGTAGCTGTGGTTTCCTAGTGCTGGCTCCTTGATCTCGGAGGAGGCAGGTGCGTGGCCTTGCTCAGACTGTTAGAACTCCTGAGGAAAACACAGGACATTGGGGGCATGTCTGAATAGCTGTACCAGCTTTGTTTGCTGCTTTTATTTCCTGCCAGAAAATGAGCTACAACCTCTTTCTGCTGCCTTTTGTCCTGGGCATTGGTGGAGGTTTCCAGTATGGGTTGCAGGTCTCCATTATCAATTCTCCTGCTGAGGTAAGCGTGGAGAGCTCCAAGAGTGAGCTACTAGCATGGATTTTACTGTTCTCACTGCCTCTATATGCAATCACTAACTTTTTAAATTCTGCTCTCAAACCTAGACCTCTGGTTTCTTAGTTCTAAGAGTAGCTATTATTGCTCTTGTGTTTCATGGGGTTTTAACTTCTATCTAATGTGGCAGACCTGGGAAAGGGGAGGATGAATGATATCCATAAAGTCAGCCATTTTCCCCTTGCTGAGTTGAATTGCTCATAGGGCATTCTTCTCTCCCTGCTCAGGGGGCCTCTTGTACATGTGCTTGGCCTCACACATTGTGTCTAAGTGACTGTAAGCTGCAATAGGACAGGGCAGGACTGTAGCTCTAGAGCTGAGTTCAGCACTGATACCTGCAGCTAGAAAAGGAAAATTAGGGAAGGTGTTTGTGATCCTGAATGGTACCAAGGACATTGAGCTCATACTGTTACCACATTGTGAACCCTCACCAAGAATGAGGGTGCCATGGAGGCTGTGAACAGCAGGCCAGAGAGACCTCACAACAGACCACGTCAAGGGACAAAACCTGCTCTCACTTGAGTCAGTTGAAGTCAAACCTGGATTTCACTCAGGGCATCAGATGCAGCAGGTGGACAAGAGAGACAGACATACAGGCAGGAATGGTGGGAAAGATCAGGTAGCAAAACCATCAGGTTTTAGTACAGAAACAGAAGACCAACCTGCCATGCAAAATTGCCATTGATTTCATCAGGGCTAAGATTTCAACCAAGGTATCCATAGAAATGTATCAAAAAGGCCAGTAGGAGAATTAAAAAAGAGGTGCAATTATGCAAAAAGCATGTTGACTGAGTCCGTGGGTTTCTGCTTTTCTTTTCAAGTACATCAAGAGTTTCATCCGTGAGACCTGGCTGAAGAGATACGGCTCCTCTCCCAGTGAAGACATGATCACTCTGATGTGGTCCTTCATTGTGTCCATTTACAGCATTGGGGGGCTCCTGGGCTCCTCCTCTACTGGATACTTGGCTGTTAGATTTGGAAGGTAGGAAGAGTGATTACATTAGTCCTTCTATTTACACCCACAACTGCAAAAATAAGTGACCATGTCTTGGGAGAAACACTACTTGTAAAGTAGCACTGTGAGCAGCCCAGGGCTGCTTCCAATGAAGGATCAGTACAAAATCACACTCTCTCTCTTAGAAAGTCCAAAGTGAATCCAGGCCGGGGAAATCACACAAGGAGTGCATGCATTTTAAAGTGAATATCACAGACAATCACTCACTAAGCTTGTTCTTCAGTGTAGATATTGGCTCCACTAGAGGGGTCAAAAGCTTGAACTAACTTATCAGTCTGTGACAGTTTTCCCATTCCCTTTTCCCATTTACTTCCCTGCAGCCGATCTCAGAAGCTGGCACAGAGTCTGTAACCATGGTACAATTCGTGTCACTTCTGTCAGGTGTGAATGACACATGGACAATATTTATGCTCACATTAATTTAAGTGAATTCCAGGAAAAAGTCCATGCTCCTTGCCAACATCCCTGCTCTGCTGAGTGCAGCTCTGATGGCACTCAGCCGGCTGTGCGGGTCTTTTGAGATGATCATCGCTGGAAGGTTTTCTGCTGGACTGTGTGCAGGTAAATTAACATTCCTACTTAGGGTATTAAATAGTTGGAAGAGCAGTGACTCAGAGTCACGAGGATTTATCAGTTCACAGACCACAGATTTTTACTAAACCCTGCAGAGGACATGATTGCTTATTTTTAATTAAATAAGAAACCACAAACGTAATTAAATTAGTAATGTCTAACATCTCCATTTCTCTTTCTTCTATGTTTACATCCAATCCCTGTAAAAGGTACTGCCTTTTGAAAAAGCCAAAACATGCAATATTTCAGGGGAACCTGCTCACTCAATAAAGAGCTGACCTCTGTTGTTCCTGTTGTTTCTCACTGTGGCTGATGCTGCCCTCCATATTACAGACAAGGTTTTCAAACTGGGCAATTCTAATTTCCAAATGGTTACATTCTCCCATGTTTTCAACCCCTAAGAAGTTGGATAAAGATAATATTAACCAGCAAAAAAAAATTGAGAGAGGATAAATATTAATTAATTCATTCACTGAAATGCAAATGGAATGTATAGAATTTGTTAACTTCTTGGTTTCAAGCACAAAATAAGGCACATATCATCCTGAATAAACACTGAAATACATCATCTGAGACTAAAGGGAGTAACTAAAGTCCTGTATATGAGGCTGTAGGAAATGATATAAGAGAAGGCCAGCCTGCTGAAGGACAGAGTTCCCAGGGGCAGGTACTTGCCTAGTGAAATATTTAGCAAAGACACGAGGCCGTGGTACAGGGCACACGCTTCAGGTTGGGCAGACACATACTCAGCATGGTTAAAAAGGTGTCTCAAAGCCAACCCCTATAGACTTTGTCCATAATGGTCCCCTCTGAAACACCACACCCTTGTGAGTTTGCATTGCCCTAACAGTGCTTTGTCACTGCAGGTTTATCTCTGAATATCCATCTCATGTATTCTGGGGAATGTGCCCCACGGAAGCTCCGTGGGCTGATTGCCATAACAGCTTCTACTGCCGTTGCCTTTGGAAAATTCGTAGGATTTGCTCTGGGTCTCAGGTAAGAGGGTCTGAAATAGACTCAATTTATTCTGTTATTAAAATGTATGCATATGTCAATGCAAGCCCATGGACAGGCAAATCAGCAACTGTTTTCAGACATGTTTGCAGGGTAGTCAGACTGAATTAGCCCAAATTCCTGACTTTAGTGAATGGGAAACAGAAATCATACAAAATATTTAATCCTGAAGAATAAAGTTCCTTCCTAGCAGACACAGATCAAAATACAGGTAATAAAAACCTTGAACATATTTCAGTGGGTTTGAAATAAATCAATCTTTTTATGAACAGACCTTTACTTTCTATTTTTTTTGGAAGGAGCGGGGAATATCAGATCCATCCAAACCTTCTTGAAAATGCACACAAACTGGCATACCCACTCATCAAACACACACACACACACACACACACACAGAGACAGACTCTTATGCTGGATTTATCCCCCCAGCACAGGCTCTTCCTGCCTGTCCTGTGCCAAAGGCAGTCTGCCCCATTTCTAGGGCATGCATCATTCTGGCCACAGTGCTCTCAAAGCTGCAGGAAACCCAGCAGCTGTTATTTGGGGCAGTCAGTACCAGGTTGACAACCCATAGGTCTTTCCCTAATTGTAACATGGGCCTCTTTGGATCAGAAGCTGAGGGATCAGCCCCTGCAAGTTCTTCCTTCAGCGTTTGTGCTGGGACACTGTTGGTCCCTGCGGGCCCTCAGCTGCTGCAGGAGGATGCAGGTGGCCTTGCTGCACTTGCCTCTGAGCAGCAGGAGCCAACACTGGGTAACTCATGGGCTGCAGGCAATGGCCCTCTACTCTGTCCTTCCCCCTCCTGTTGAGATTTTAATTTTTCTGGGCTGAGAAATCTGGAGACCCTTGGGAGGAGCTACTGTGACACACAGCAGGGCTGAAGGATAACCCTGTGTCTGTGTGTGCTCACATGGCCAGCACACGATTCCTCAGCCTCTCTCACTCTGTTGGTTTTGTTTCAGAGAAGTTCTTGGAGCAGAGGCTCTCTGGCCTGTTCTCTTGGCAGCCAATGCAGTTCCTGCCCTCATTCAGCTTCTCACCCTCCCCTTCTTCCCAGACTCTCCCCGCTACCTCCTCATTGACAAAAAGGACAAGGAGGCATGCATTAAAGGTATGGAAATGGGTCACAAAGCATTCATTTTAGAAAAAAGTGGAAAACACAGTAAAGCCTCATATGAACCTGAAAGAGAGGTACAGGTACAGGGAAAAAGACTCTTGGTCTTTTGGCTCTGAAACAACCTTCAGCTTTAATGAAGATCAGCCTCTTCTGTTTGAATGTTAGTGCTCTTTTGGCACCAGTATTTCCCTTACTCTCTGCCAGAGTCCTCTGAGGGATGTGATCATACAGAGCTTGTATTTCCAACAATACAGATTCTGCCCTGAACAGTCAGGGTGTGGACATGGTACCTTCTGACTCTGTGTGAGAAAGGGAGGCTCTGTATTGTCATGCCATATCCGTAAGCATTCCAGTTGTTCAGTAACCTAACAGCAAATCCTGACAGAAACAGAGAAACAGCCATTCTGGGGGTTTAACTATCAAAAGAGAGAACTCCTTGGATGTAGACATACTGTTTTATATGTGGGAATCATTTTACCTTGTCTGTGTTTTGGAGTGTGTACTAGAGCAGCATCTCTAGTAGGAGGGTATTTGGGGAAGGATCAGTAAGAATTTAAGTGTGGGTTACATTGAAAGGCTATAGGCAGCTATTGGCCAAAGGTGAGGTCATGATTAAGATGTGTGGGTAAAAATAGATAGCAATGATCTGAATCTGTGTCTAATCTGAACCCAGATCCCTAGGAAGTTCATACAAGAAAAGAGCCTGAAGTTCAGATAAGACACTCTGCAAAATAGGAAATAATCCTCAGAATTCATGTCTGTGCTGGTGGGCTTGGACCAGAAGTCACCTCTCCTCTTCTCCTTCCAGCTGTGGAGCAGCTCTGGGGGGATGGAGACCACATGGCCGAAATAAATGACATGATATCAGAGGAAGAAGCCATCCGTGGGGAGAAGGCCAAGGGTCTTTGTGACCTGCTCCGTGACAAAGCTGTGCGTTGGCAGCTCATCACTCTGTTCCTCGTGGCCTCGTGCTCACATTTCAACGGGGGCATCGTGGTATGTGCTCTGCTCTGCTCTGCTCTCTGCACTGCTCACAGGCTCTTGCAAAAGTGAGCTCTGCAACGAGTTGTGAAATGCTGACTGAAACAGTGGCTGTAAGGAGGGGTCTGTTGTTACTGTTCATTACAATCCTTTCCCATGGAAGTTTGGTACCTGAGGTAAGTTGATAACTGCAAGTGTCATCTGAAGGTATTCTATGGATTACCCTGTTATGATAAGAGAATGCAAGGGGATCAAAACTTATTTCTTGTCAAAAAAACCCTCAGACATTAGTGTAAACATGAGCAAAAATTTCTATTCTTTCCAGGTTTACTTTTATGCATACAATATCTTCATAAAAGCTGGAATCCCCCCTGATCAAATCCACTATGTCTCGCTGGGGCTTGGGACCACTGAGATCCTCTCCACAGCTGTGTGTGTAAGTGGCTTTTCAGCTGAATTTTGTTCTGCTGTAATGCATGGTTCATTTTAATCTTTAGAAATGCTGTAAGCGAAGCTTCAGGAATAAAATTTTTGCAACAAATCAACCACAGAACCAACCATACAAAATCATCCCCACACACCCTGCAAATATGGGCATTTATATTCAATTTCTGGGAAGAGAGGAGAGTCTTTCTCTCAAAATCATGAGGCAGGGATGGCAGCTACTGGAGCAGCTCAGCAGTGCCTGCCTTAGGTCTGTCCTTTGGAGCTGGCAGTGTGTCCTTCTGGTTGCAGGGTTTCCTCATTGAACGTGCAGGGAGGAAGACGCTGCTGTGGAAAAACTACACAGTGATGACCCTCGCTTTAGGGCTCCTCACAGTCACACTCTTCCTACAGGTGAGACCCCACTGATGCATTACAACTATGTCCTGTCTTCATGTGTTATTGTGCAGCAGATATTATACTATTTCCGTTCCCCTCAATAATTTTTTAGCCTAGGTAGAAGTGTTTTTGGGGCTAACCATCATATTAACAGAGGTCTGTTCCCAGCCATGTACATACAGATTAAAGACAATAGACTTATACAACCAAGAACTATGCCAAGACTATCTCCTCATGAAATTTCTGGAAGGAAAATAATTAGATTTATATTTAACACTGCTATATTTAGCAGTTGTGAATGTTTCTAATGGAGCTAGATAAACAAAATCTTAATTTCTGATTTTATTTGCGTTTCATTTCCTACCACAGGATTCCTTTTTCTGGGTACCATACTGCTCTGTTGCACTTGTCTTTATTTTCATCCTGAGCTTTGGTGTTGGGCCAGGTTGGTATTTTCTACTGGAATGGTTTCAGGTACTCGTTCCTTCCTCACTGCAGCCTTTAGGAGAGGTGCCAGGCATAGCTGCTCCACAGTTAGCATGAACCCCATCCCTACTCCTGATTCAGTGCAGGTGCAGATGTTTCCCTCCATACTGCAGTAGGAGGTAAAACTTAATTTCCTGTTGCATTCCTACATCCTTCCTCCTCAAGAGCCAGGCAGCACCTCAAACACTTCCAGGTCATTTAAAGCCATAAACCTATGCAACAATATGAAGTGTGAGGTACAGAAGCATCTTGCAAAATTTCTAAGTTTCCTTCTTTTCTTCAATATTTTTTTCAGGTGGTGTGTTATGCTCCTTGATCACAGAAATTTTTATTCAGTCATACAGAGCAGCTGCTGTTGTTTTTAATGGTCTTGTAAGCTGGATCCAACTCTTCATCCTTGGACTTGTCTTCCCTTTCATTGTGGTAAGCAAAGCAGGGTGGTTTTGTCCCTGACCAAGTTCTATAGTAAATGCAAAACCAAAAACTCTATATCATAAGAGAAAGAAATAGAGATAAATTCTTATGAACATATTTTGTCTCTTTCTTTTCCTGTAGGAAGGCCTTGGTAATTTCTGCTTCCTCATTTTCCTGACGTACTGTCTGACCGTGGCTGTCTTTGTCTTCCTGGTGATGCCAGAACCCAAAGGAAAGACCATGCTGCAGATCCTGGAGGAGTTCAACCGCCTGAACTACCGCGGAAAGAAGAGACAGACAGTCCTACAGCAGAGTAACTGCTCGGTGATGACTGTCACTAGACTTTAACAACAAACCCTCCGCTTCATATTTTGCTCCTTTATTACTGTAGTGCCCAGAAGCCTCATTAAGCAATAGAGAATCCGTTGCTCCACAAAGAGCACAAGTGTGTATTTTAAAAATAATCACCTGCAGTGCAGGGTGCAGGATGAACTTGGTCGTTCTCTCCAACTCCTGAAACATGAGCTGAATTAATTCCTCTGCAGAAAAAAAAATGAACACAGCAGATAAAGAAATTTTGTCAGTCCCTCCAAGTTAGCAGCTGGTAAACTGAAAACATAGGATCTGCTATTTTTCTTGCCAAAACCAGGACTCCACAGTTGGAGAACATGAGTCTGGAAGGTCCAGAGATACAGCAGGTTTGCAAAGGTGAGAGCAACAGAAGACAGAGCTTTGGTGTTGAAATTATCTGCTGTTAACAAGTCAGTGGTGATGAGCTTTCCCAGACAAGAAGCTTCAGTCCAGAGGAAAAGAAGTGTTTAGCTCTTTAATGCAGTGGAAGAAGAGCACCTTGCCTATCAGTAGACAGAATCAAAATGCACCATTTCTGCCTCTTCAATTGGAAAAAAATCCCCAGGGATATGTGAGCACTGAAAGAAAGCACAAGCAAAGAAAGCAGAGCTGCAGGGAATCATGAGTGGGCAAAGCCATGGTGGGCAGGTTCTCCTTCTTGATCATGCAGTGTGTCTTCAGCCTGGAGAACACTGGATTTCAATGGAATTGACTCCTGAGAGTAACTGGTACCAGTGAGACAAAAGAGAGTGGTGCCGCTCCTGGAGAACCCAATCTATGTGTCTGAGTGTTTGCTTCTCTCTCCAGGTGTCTGAATACTCCACATTTTCATTATGAAACATAGTAAAAAGGGCTTCACTTTTTGTAGTCATTGCTATATGACATGACACATTTTTGGTTTTCTTCATGCTTTGCAGTTTACTGATAAAGAAATAAAAAGCACTGACTAGGAAAACACACCCTACTGATCATGCCTGGATTTGGTTTTCATTAAATAAAGAGTCAGGGACAGAGGAGAGCCCATCTTTTGGGACTGTGTTATTGGGGTCAAGGAACACTGTGTCTGTCTTTTCTGGAAATGAGATCTTCACTACTGACTGATGCAGGTGCCACACAATAAAATTTGCAAAAGGACTTGAATACTGAGCAGCAGTTTCTTTCACAGCCCTAAGGCTCCTGCTATTTTATCTTCACACCATTCTCTAGCAGTATTTGTAGCAGTGCCAAAAGCTAATACCAGGAGCAGGGGACTTCCCCAGTACAACCATCCTTCCTATGACAATCATCATAGTACCAAAAAAGCTAGATAAAGTCTATAGTTTCAAGGCTTGAGGTTATGGATTGCACAGTACCACATTAAGAACCAACATACATTCCTTCTTCTGGTCAAAAATGCGGGGGGAAAAAAAAAAAGAGAGAAGAAACATTTAAAGTATTTTAAAAAGAATCAGGTAAGACCTTGATTATTTTAAAAGTCTTTATTTGGTCTGGACTTTCTAAACCTTACTGGTTCCCAGTGAAGAAGTTTTTACTGTCTTATGAGACATTAAAACCTCATTTTCTTCTACATGTTTTTCTACAGGGTGATCTTGTCCAACATGCCTTACTTTTTATCTCCTACTAGTAAATACTGTCCACAAGAGGGAAGTGTGGTAAATCATTAGCACTGCCATAAACTAGCATGGATTGGGAATAAAGGTTAAAGAAGTATTTGTGAATCTGCCATGTAGGATCCAGGATCACACAAGTGCTACACAGGGCATCTTTGAAGACAAAATTCCCTCCAAGCCAAGGGTATTGAGTGAGCTCCAGACTGGGTCCGGAATACATTTCTTGTAGTGTTCAAATCCTAGGTGAAAAGATTTGTACTGTCCTCTTTTTTAGGAAAATGAATAAGAACTATAGTAAGCATCTAAGGCTTTCTTTTTCCATAGTACAGCACTGAACGAAAGTGTGAGGCCAGATGAAAATGAGGGAGCAGTATGAGTAGTCTAGGAGAGACACAGACAACAGGAGGAAGAGGAACAGGGCTCTGCAGGGACTGTTTGGTCAACCAGATGTTAAAATCTGGCCACAGTGTTTAAAAACCTCTCCAGAAAGACCCAGAACTGCCATGTGTGTCCTTCCTTCCTTCCAGTAGACAAGCTTCCCATCCTCAGCTCAAAGAAAAAATCCTCCTTCTCCCTCTAGTTCATCAAAGCTCATCATCTCCCCTGCCCACAGTCCCTCTCTGAGGTGCCTGAAAAGGGTTTTGCTCTGAGTCTGGCAGAACCCCTTTGGGACAGAACAGAAAAAAATGAAAACAGACTTGAAGGCCGTACAGCATGAAGAACTGTGGAAACTGAAATATGAGATCCCACTCTGGCCCCCAGTGGGTCAATTCCACTGTTACAAAGAGGCAAGAGTGAGGCTTCTGAGTGGTTCTGGAAAGAGTGTGACCCTCTGGGTGTTAGCAAGGACCCAATATACCAATAGTCCAATACTTCATTTCCTGCAACTGGGAAATTGTTCAAATCACTTCAAGCAATTGAAAATCTTACAGAAGGCAAGAAGAGGCATTACAGCTCAGCTACAATTCTAAGGGCATTATCTCTGGGGTAGAGTGGAGAGGAAGAAAAAGCTCCCTGCCTAAGATGCTTGTCAGAGAGGTGGAGAGGGACTCTGCTCCCCTGAAGGGAAGATGGTAGCACTGTCTGATTCCTCACACAACAGGAACATGCAGGTGTTTTAGCAGTGTGAGTAAAGGGGAGCACTCCCAATTCAAGGATAAACATTTACCAGTGTTGTAATCAGCTTGTCATATCTGGGTCTTAGAATAATTAAACCAGCAAGAAGAGGCCCTGGCCAGTGTCAGAGGAGGACATAGTTTGCTAAAAGCCATGTAGTTAGAATTTAACTTCTGTGCTATGATCCCAAACTCTTACAGTCTCAGTGAGGAAACCATCTCTCTCATCTGACAGAGCTGACAGGAGCTCTCAGAGAGGGCAGGGTTTCAAGGGAAAATGTCTGGTTTCCTTTCAGACCTGGTGAGTATCCAACTTCTTGTGTTCTAGCCCTAGTCATTGACAGCAGCATGGTCTTAAAGATTGCAGCAAAGGGAATCAAGCAGTCCTTGTAATAAAAATGAGCAACAGAACATGTGCTTGGGACAACACCAGTTCAGCAATACGAGTTCTGGCATCTCCAGAAAATAGATTAGAACTACAAAAGAGTGAGACTCTTAAAAGAGGACTTGGGAAACCAGGAAAGAATGAGCATTTTGAGGCAGATAAAGAAAATAGTAACAATGAAAAAGACAAAACAGAGAAAAAACCTCCCACTCCACTCTACAGCCCTGCACCCTCAAGGATATTTGAAGATACTTGTTTGTTTTAAGCGTGACCTGACTAAATACCTGAAAACATACGTGCTTGTGAGAGGTGCTCTAAAATTCAGTGTACGTCACGGAAACACAGCATTTCAAAAACGAGTCAGTCAGGCAGGGACTCTAAAAATGGCAAATGGCATTCCCTGTGGGGATAATAAAGGGGAAATGTAAAAAAAAAATAAAAAAATTTAAGAGGACAGACTTGATTAATCTCTGGAAAGTGATGAACAATGTATTTGAGGAGGCAAAGTTGAAAGCAAAAAAGGGATTCAAGAATATTGTAGTGTCTTTCTAGCACAAAAGTAAACACAAATTACCTGATCAAGACTTTTATGATTTTTTTCCCCCATGATTACCAGAACTAACAGAATTAGAGACTGCATCTTTTCAGACTCCTGATGACCAGGACAGGAGCATAACGGAATGGGCAGATTTCCATTTTAACAATTTCTCATTAATTTCATTTGATTACTGAAAAATAAAAAATGGGTATTTGCATTTAAAAGGTTTCTTAATAATAGAGATGTGAAGATATAAGATCCCATAAATTATCTGGTCTGAAAGCCATGGTGGCATCAGGAACTTAGGATGTGTTTCACTGTCTTTGGCAGGTCCAATACCGGAAGCTGTTGCTGATGATTGTGGTGCTGGGAATTGGTGGAACCCACCTCTCTGGTTTTCAAATGTCTGTGATCAATTATACTTCTCCTGTAAGCAAAGCCTTCATAAAATCACATCTCTAAGTGTTCCTCATGGGACTAGGCCTTACACTTTAAAAATGCTCTGCAAAAGCTCTTAGGTGTTGCTGTGCCAGTTTATTCATAGCTCTTTCCATGACTGTTGGGAGCTGTGCTCCAAAAACAACTCCACAGAGAATTTTGTGGAAACAACATATTGAGATATCTTCCTTAAAGTTTACATCATGGAGAGAAAAGATTAAAAACTAGCTGATGGAGCCTCAACCTTCAGCTCAGCCCTTTTCTCTTTGTATCTGCTACATACAACAAGAACATTTGCATTTCACTATAGTGAGTAAAAGGCCCCTATATTTAGTGTAGGAGAACAAGGATTCAACACACTAAAGATTATAATTAATTTTTGAAAGGTTCTATTACACTATTGGGCTGTATGAGAGGAAATATCAATCCCAATTTGCAAACAAGTGTCCTTGAGCCATGTTTTCTGTAATACCGATAACCTCATTTTTTCGAAGTTGTAAACTTTGTGAAGAACTATCACGATTGGTGCCTCAGTGGAATGAAAATCTCTTTTTCTGTCCCAGTACATTCAGAAGTTTATCAATGAAACGTGGCTGGAGCGATACGGTTCTGTGCTGCACCAGGAGACCCTCACGTTGCTGTGGTCCGTCATTGTGTCCCTGTACTGCGTGGGTGGGATGATGGGGTGTCTGTGCAGTGGGTACCTGACTGCAAAATTTGGAAAGTAAGTGTATCTGCCAACAACTCTATACTCAGGGCTGCAGCAGGGGAAGGAATTAATTAGTCACCTAATAGAAGGGATATCAGAATCTCACTGCCACCTGCTGTTGCAGAATTTGCTCAGCACATAAAACTACACGAGTACATGGGAGAGATGGGAATGTGTGACTATTTCTGGTTCCCTTGTCACAGCTTTCGCTGCCATACAATTCCTGTATATTTGCTGACATTTCAGTAAAAAATAAATCTCTGAAATTTCTTGGTTGGGTAGTAATTCCATAGGAAGCCCAACAGCTCTGCAGTAGTGCAGAAGGAGATGGACATTCTGTAGGCAAAAGCTTTTTTAAATTTATTTATTTAATTGATCACAGGCTTCAAAAAAGTTGTGCAGGGTCATTCCTCTGTAAGAATAATCAGAGTTCCAGCAAAGATAGCAAAAATCCCTCAGGCCACATTTAGAACCCTCTTTTTGGGGGTGCCATAAAGGACAAAGCCAAAACTCTCTCACTTGAGGTGGGCAGTGAAGCAAGTTCCAAGTGAAGCTGGATTTGCCTTGTTCTGGAGATACAAGAAGTGTTTGAGATGGGAGCCTTGCCCACAGCAAAGAAGTGAAAAAGACTGTTCCTTATCAGTATTTATCCTGCAGGAATTTCCTTCAGCCTCATGGTTTGCTCACACAGTGTTAGCACGGATAAGAGGAACGTAGCTTCTCCCTTTCACTCCTCTGCAAAGACATCACACCTTTTCAGAATCAGATTTGGTTGTCCTGTAAGGAATGGATTTAAGCATGACCATAGGCTGGGTCTGTAAATCCAGGGGAGAACAGGCAGACATCAGTTAGGATGAAAAAGTAAACCCTGGCTCATACCCAGGTGTTGTTTGCTGTTGCAGGAAGAAATGTCTGTTGCTCAACGATGTGATCCTAATAATAGCCACGCTGCACACGGGCTTCAGCAGGACAGCCAAGTCTTTTGAGATGATCCTGGTTGGGCGCTTCCTCGAGGGCATCTGTGCTGGTAGGACTCCCCACTACTCCTTGTCCATGTGACTTCTTTGGGGTGGATACAGAAATCTTCCCGCTGGTAGTACCCAGGCATGCACAGTATTCCAGTGGAGCAAGGAACAGACCGGGAAAAGGTAAGATGAGCAGTCCTTTGCCTTCAAGAGGTCTGGTGGAGTGAGAAATCTGATGGATTAGCTAAATATCTTGCTTCAAGTAAAAGGTAAATTTTCAGTCTATTATTGTGGAGGATGTATGGGAAACAGCTCAGAAGAGAGAGGACAGAGCAACCTTCAGCTGAAATGGAAGTGAAAAGGGACCCTCTCTCTTTCTTTCTACACTTTTAGCACTCTCCTCTTTCTCCCTCTAGGAATACATCTGAGTACCCATGTTCAGTATGCTGGAGAGATCTCACCCAAGAAGCTGCGTGGATTTATAAATGTGACCTCCTCGGTGTTTTTTGCACTGGGAAAAACTGTAGCAAGAATTCTTGGATTACGGTACTTGTGCTACTCCTTCTCATCCAATTTCCTACTTATTTTTTTTTCTGTATGGCAGGGAAGTGTTGTTCTCCCAGTTCTAGAAAAAGACATGCATTAAGGGTGGTGTTTTACTTTGCCTGACTGCAGCAGTCTAAAAGGAAGCACCTGCCCTGTACCAGTCACTGAGGTTTCTGTGTCAGTTACTGGGGAAGAAATGCCCTTCTCTTGAGAAAGGATGGATCCATCTCTGGAGGTGCAGTCTCTCTGCTGAAATTAATAATAAAAGATTGTATACAAATATTCTCAGTAAATTTCTGAGATCTGAAATACCTGCTAATTTCTTGATAACTTTATGCAGACTTACAGTATTGGTTCAGAGGGCTGTTGAATATTTAGACTCCACTGATCTCTAGTAATTATTTGAAGTATAATGAAAAATCTCAGCCTTGCAGAATAAATAAAGTAGTAATCTATATTTCTCTCCTTAATATAAACATCTTCTATTTAAATTTAAGTTTTCAAGGACTGTATGCATTTTGTGTCTCTTTAGTTAGTCTAGGATTTAGAAAACACAAAATTAGATATAAACTGTAATTTTACTGGACTATAAACAGACTCTAACATGCTTTCATAGAGATCTTTTAGGAACTGAAGACAGATGGAATGTGCTATTGTCCTTCTCTGGCTTGGTGGCATTGATTCAACTGCTCTTTTTACCATTCTTTCCTGAGTCCCCTCCCTATCTCTTGCTGCAGAAAGGAGACAAGGCTGGATGCTTGAAAGGTAAAATAAAACTTTAGATCCTTAGTTTGTTCAACCATAACTCTTGGGAAAGTGAAGCTAACAGAGGAAATCAGTTTTTCTACTAGCCAGTTACAGATTTCTTGATAATTACATGATTAAAGTTCTCCAGATGAAGCAGAGTTATCAGAAATATTTAAGATCTACCCCTAAATACTACAGCAAGCTGAACACCATTTTCCAGGAAAATCTCATCATGTTCCAGCAAGCAATGTTCCTTCCAGTCCTTTGCTCAGTAACTCATGAATCAAAGCATGGACTGAACTGCAAATGTTTAGTGTCAATAAAAGTTGCAAAACAGAGAACTCTGAGTGGATCAGGTGATGCAGGAGTACACTTCATTCTGTCTCTTCTGCAGCCATGAAGCAACTCTGGGGAGAAGGGAACTATCACACAGAATTTGAGGACTTGATGAAGGAAAAGGCTATAACAAAAGGCACCAAAATCATGAACGTCCTGGAGGTGCTGAGAGAACCATCCGTGTACCCGCAGCTCATCACCATGCTCTTCCTGTTACTGAGTCTGCAGCTCTGTGGCCTGAGTGCAGTTGAGTTTGCCCAATTTCCATGCTTAAATCTGCTGTTGAGTAACCAAAGTGCCACAATGCAACTTGTCCCTTTCCTCTGGGTCTCCATCATTCCTCCTCACACAGAGCCCACTGCCTGAGATCTCTGGTGTCATCACCAGTGTTCTTCATACTGTTAAGGGAAATTCTCAGGTGGGAATACAAGAGATCCAATGCAGTTTAAGTTCCTGCAAGGACACTGTTGCCTTCATTCCCCCTGTCTTGTCCCTTTCCTTCTCCTTTTTGCCAAAACAACACCTTTTCTCCATGGTTTACAGGCAATATGCTCCTTTCAACTACTTTTTTCCCCTTTTTTCTTTTTTTTCTCCCCTGGATTTTCAAATACCTTTCCTTCATCTCCATTAACCTTTTGATTTTTCACATCTCGAGCAGGGATGTCACCTCCACTAAGCCCCAGCACCATACCCCTGCTTCTGCAGTGATGACAGATCTAGTTCTAAGTGATGCTGGATAGGCACGTATCATAGCTATTAACTATGCTTAACTTTTAATATTTTTCTTATTTACCAGATCACCTTTTACACCTCAGAAATTTTTCAGACTGCCAACCTGCAGGAAAGCATAATCCCATATGTATCTCTGGGAGTTTCAGTCTCTGAACTCATCTCTGTCATATTCTGTGTAAGTCAGAGCTTTCTGAGCCCATAAGAATTAAAGTACATGTGAATTGAGTCTATTCTTCCTTAAAACAAATCAATTTTCTCCTTAAGAACCAAAGTATTTTTCTGTGGTACTGCATGAATCTGTACAGTGGTTGTTACCACCCGCTCCAAATTTTGTCCCAGCTTTTATGACTTTCTTCCTATCTTCATTCTTCTTAATTTCTTATAAGAATCCCTTATGCAATGTCATTCAAACATAAATATGTGTGCTCATTTCCATATATTCATATGTCTATATATTCAAATGGAGTTGTAACATGCTTGATTACAGCGTTTAGGAAAAAGTAGCTGCAGTGCTGGGCAGTGATTTTAGTTCGTAGTGTTAGAGAATCTAGAAGGAATTCAATAAAAACCCAACTTGGTACCAATAAGATTTGTGTTCTCTGAAGTAAGAAGAACTCCAGGAGAATGCTTGATTCGTTGGATGGCTCACAGCTGGATTTTGCCATCCTTCCAGTGATATTCAATTTTCTTCTACTCTTCAGAGCTCCATAATCGACCGGTTTGGACGCCGAATACTCCTGTGTGGTGGTTACTTGCTGATGGCACTGATACTGGTGTTGCTCGAAATAAGCCTCCTGCTGAGTGTAAGCAAATGTCTCTCTGGCAGCAGACCTGCATCTGAATTCTTTGTGCAGGACAGCAGATAGTCAGCCTTGGCTTTCACGTCCCAAACAGCAGGTCAGGATGTCTTCTGAATACGAGCTCACCTCTGTAGATGTGACACTGCAGGCTGCTTTTGGCCTTCCACTGTGGTCAGTACAGAAAGATGAGCAGTTCTAGGGAGCATCATGGGCTTTTTCATAAATATTGCTGCTCCTATGCTTGGATCAGCTGTGCTACAGCTATAAAATTAATTCTCATTCTCTTCCCTCCTTTTACCTTTTCTAGGATCAGTTCCTCTGGATGCGATACTGCAGTGTTATTCTCATCTTTTTATTCATCATTGCTTATGGAATAGGACCAGGTGAGTATAACAATAAAAGCAACAGAAAAACTTGGACCACATGGATAAGCACAGGCCATGAATGTATAGAAGCAGAACTAGAAGGTGTGAATATATCTTTGAAAATCAACAGCTTAGTTTGGACTGAGATTGAGGGAGTTCCAATTTTTGATGAATTAATTACCCAAGAAGCAATTTCTTTAACAAATTATTTTAAATCAGAAGCCTGTTTTCTCTCATTGGATTACAGGTTCAAGACAAATAAGTTCTTATTAATCAATTCACTAAGACTTGTTTTGGAGGGTATGAATGCCATTCAGTGCACACAGGCTCAGCTGGTTGATCCCTGTCTTTGCCTAAGGGCAGAGGAAGGCTCCTCTAAAGTGCCAGTGTTTTCTCAACTTACCTGTAAAAGATATTGGTAACACCAGACCCAAATTTACAGCTCTCTTTTAGAATGTCACTCACATAAGATCAATATTTACTCTGGAAGTTCCCTGACTAAACATTACTACACTGTCCAAATTCAAATGGCAGCCTTTAGTATTGTAAGAGTTGTACAAGAGGACCATGAAAATCTGGAAAATATAACAGAATTCCCACATCTATGGGAAATGGACAACTACAACAACTGTTGCTTTTTTATGTTGTTTTTCCCTCAGCTGGAGCTGCTTTATCTGTCAACAATGAAATCTTCACCCTCTCAACAAGAGCCTCCGCTTTTGTCATTGGTGGAATCGTCATCTGGCTGGGCCTCACCTTCACTGGAATGATTTTCCCCTTTGCTGTAGTATGTAATTTGATTCAAACCTTCTCTTTGACTCTATCATTAACTGATCAATATTTTCAGACTGGTCTGGACAGGGAATAGGATAAAGCGACTTGCAGATGATTAAAACTGTGAATCCCTTATTGCTATTGGAATATGGAGGCCATTTATGCAAAACACTTCCCAATACCTCAGAAATGATCTGCTGCCTCCAGAACAGATTGAAAAGATAAATGAATATTGCTGCTGTAAAATCACCTTATTCCTCATTTCACAGGAACAAATCAACCACTTTCAAGAATCTGTAGAGGCAAATATTGCCAGGAAAATCACTCATCTTATTCTATTTTTTTCTCCAGATGCTTCTTGGTCCTTTTTGCTTCCTCATCTTTATTGCTGTCCTGATCATTTCAGCAATTCTTATCTACCTGTTCCTCCCAGAAACAAAAGGGAAGTCAATCTCTGAAATCACAGAAGAATTCAAAACACGCCAGTTTAAGAAGAAACGTCACCAGGCTGTGGAGGTGAATACTACTGAAGAAAAGACATTCTGCACCAAGCTCTGATAAGCCACCATCAGGAACTTCCACTGACAAAAAGGCCTGTCTCAAAATCAAACTGAAAACTGAACATTGACATGGACTTTTCTCAATGAAATGCAACCCAAAAAGCAATCCAGAGATAGCTTGTCATTAATCCAAGTAGTCCTGTTTTATATTCATCTTTGCTTTTCATGGTGAGAGTCAATGGCTCATTCCTAGAGTGACTCTGTAGCAGGAAAACAATAGCAACTACAGACACTTCTAAGAACTGGCACATGGAAAACATTTTCAGGCATAACACACCAATTGTATTTCAAATCTTTCTGCATTGCTGTCATTTTCAAGCAACAAGATTTGTCTTTATGTTTGTTACTTCATAAGAAAATTCTGCTCAAGGTTAAGAGCAGGATGAAGAAAGGATTAAACACAGACATAGTTCTTGCAAACAATGGTCATGTCATCTCATGTCATTATGATATCACACTGTTAAGGACCTAGTATTGATTGTGAGCACTGCACATGAACAAATACCAAGTAGGACAAGGAGAGCTTGTATTTCCTTGAGCTGACATCAAGTTACTGTATGTCCTGATTGTCTCTGTAATGACTGTCAGGGATCAGCCCCAATCCCTGGGCAATTGGTGCAGAAAGCCCTCACTTGCATTCTCTGGAGCCAACTGGCTGCACTCTCTGTGCATATCAGTTGTAGCAAAATCAGGAGGAAGTTTTTGTAACGTATTCTGGTACCTCGTGGATGGCACGAGGGTTAATAAACATACAGACAGTGCTGAGAGCTGGAGGATCAGAGCCCTGTAGAGAGGGAGTAAGAGACTTTGAGAGAGTACTGAGAAATTAGAGACTTTGAAAATTCAGCCCATTTTATACATGATTAACTGATTAAAAACAAAACAAAACAAAAGCAGAAGCTGTGATGGCTGATATCTGCTGGCTGCGTACTGGCCCAGGACACATTGTACTTTGCTGCTGCACATCAGCTCACAATCCCACACTTCCCTGCTGTGCTCCACAGCACCCCTCACTGAGCTATTCAAGGACTGTTAATCCAGCTGTCCACTGCATCATCCAGTCACTTCCCCCCCCAGACTCATATAGGATGATCAATTATTTTTCCTCTTTCTGTCACAATCACAAATGGTATTCTAAGCCTCCTGTTCAGCAGGGCCACAAGTCCTTTCTTTTTGCAGTTTAACCATTCATATTGATTATCACTGTGCTGGAGAACTAAATTAGTGTTAAGTTTTAGGGATTTTTCTGTTTAAAATTTTCAAATCATGTACTTACTACTTCTAAAGGAATAACCATAGGAGAAGCTCTGATATTAAAGGGCTGGTGTGTGTTCCAGCAACTGAAACCTGGGTTAGATTTTATATTCAATCTGGTATCACTTCCTGTATCAAAATAGCACTCATGCTACAAAATGTTCTCATTCAGAGGGCCCTCTCCTGTTGAGGCATTGAAATATTTAATCCATCCATTCTAAGTGCTGTCCAGTTGCTACAAAAAACATAAATGAACAGAAATCATACGAAGTAAACATTAACCTCAGCCTCAGAGTCAGGTGGTTACTTAAGAAGAAGGTGCAGAAGAGGCATGAGAGAAAACACTTCCACAGTCTGACAGAGTTCTGTCTACCTGGGATCAGCCACCCTTTCAACATGAGATGGACAAGCTCCTTCCAGAAGTGGTGAGTACTGCAGCTGGCAGCACCAGCTGGCAGCATTAGGATTTCAGAAGAACTGTGAGGTGGTCTGTTGCAACCATCATTCCTAAAGAAAATACAATACATATTTATCAAATTATTTTTGAGATAATAGGGTGGGCAGGGGATCATCCTTCTAATTTTGTTGCTGCAAAAATCAGAGGTAACATTTAAAATAGAAAAAAAGTCAAAAGACACAGAATAAACTTTCTGGACTAAATCATCATGGATACTTCGAAGGAAGTTCCAGCTGGGTAGAAAAACTAATTAAAAGAAAAAGTTTAAAATTCCTCTAGTTCTTAAATAGTGAGGTATTTCTATACCATTTTCACCTGCTCCCTCTTGTTTCCATGTCCAAGTATTTCCATTGTCTTTTCATTCCCAGCCCTTTTCACCCACCCTTCTTTGCAGAAGAAAAGAATAAGAGCTCGACTGTAGCTGCCTTTGAGTGGGCATGCCTGGGTAACAAACACATCAGTCTCTCCACTTAACACAGGTTGACATGGGCAGTCAACATTTTCAAAAGATATCATGTAAGATAATGTTAAATGAGGTAATTTGTGTACCACAACCACCTAACTAAAACAGCAGACAGTCTACTGGGAGCTATCTTATCTTGTCAGAAAACTGCATAAAAAATTCTTTCCAACAAATCTGTCCAGATACAGCAAGTCTTTGTAATTCTACATGAAAACATACATGCATAGAAATACAAAGCCCTTTAGTGAATCAATGTGCTACATTATTGGTGCAAAGAGCTGCCAGTCATTACAGTCTTATTTTCTCTGTTCAGGCTCTAGAAAGGTACTTCCCGGGTGCTGTAGCAAGAGCCATGTGATGAGACAGGAAAGAGAGAGGCCAGAGGCTATGCTGATGTTTTTACACCTGTACAGTGCTAGTTAAGGTTTATATACTAAAAACTGTGAGATAGGATCTTATGTCTGCAAGACTGTGAACACAGGATATAAATATATGTCTCTTGTGTTCTCATGCCGTGTCTGTTAATATCATGAAAACTTAGGGGAATAACTAATTAATGATCTGCGAGATCTGCATGTACAAATATTATGATGCAGTGGTATTGAGCCTTCCTCTTTGTTCTGCACAGCTGTGAAGGAACTGTGTGGTGAGGAGAACCACCAAGCAGAAATGGACAATCTGCTAAAACAAAAAGCAGCGATGGAAAACAGCAAAATCCCGAGTGTGCTGGAAGTGATGGAAGACCAGACTCTGCACTGGCACCTGTACATTTATTATTATGATCATAACTCTGCAATTCTCTGGCATTAATGCAGTTGGTTATCTGCCCATCTCCACACAAAACAACTCTTAGGTGTGCATAAGAAAATTCTTCAGTTCAAGCTTGCAGACACTGTAAAACGTATTGTATTTGGGTGGGAGTCAAGCAGTCATGAGATTTACTCCTGACCATCAACTGGCTGCTGATTTGGTTTTGGATATTTTCACCCATCCATCTGCCACTCTTTTTGGAAAACTGGCATTTAACACCTACTGACCTAACAGAGCTTCATTGACCTGGAAAGTGCTACATAAATGTATCACGTCATTTAAGAAGAAAAGTTTTGGATTATGGACATTATTTTGCAATAAGGGACAGACTGGCTTGCACATGTCAACCTGCCCACAACAGTTCCTGTGCCCTCACACCTTCCCACAAGGTGCTGCCTGCATCCAGGAGGAAATCTTATGCTTCTTTTTGCCACCATGCTCTCTTCCTTCACCCCTGCTGTGGCAGTGCAGCTTGCAGCTTCCCTAACAATGGGGAATCACTAATGCCTGAGTGTCCTGTTCGAAAATATGGGCAGCATGAGGCCAAATGGAACGCAAATGTCACATTTATCTTCTTCCATGCTATTCTTTCCCAGCTTGCACAGGTTTCACAATCAGGTGCAATTGCAAGTGCTAGCACTTCTGAATTGTGCTGAACAGCCATTAAAGCCATGGAGTCACTAACTCAACAGACAGATGGAAAAACAGACGTTAAGATCGGTGTTCACTGTTGGCACTGCACCAGATCAATAGTGTGTTCTGCTGTGGAACTTCCACTTTCATTTCTCAGTTCCTTCTCTCTGATTTGACTGTCCTTTTTCTCTTTTTCACAGCTTCTTTTCAGGATTCTCAACCTCTCTGAACATACAGAAGAGAGAATTTTATCTTGTAAACTTGGTCAGTGTCACTTTGTCTTTACTGGTCCTTTTGCAGGAATTGGCCTCAGCAGCAGCACAGCTGGAACCCTGCAGAGGGACTGTTCATCCCTGTCACACAGCACCATGTCTGGTTTAAAACAGGAGCTTTGGATCCCCCTGTCCCTTTCTGTGAAGCCCAGCCATGCTGACTCATAACTCCAGTGCCTCCTGCAAGAATTCAATCCTTCACAGGTTGCCTTGCTGGGCACCTCCTCTACTTCATGGCTTAGTGAACTTTTCCATCTCAAGCATTCATCCTCCCAAACTGCACCAACCCAACGTGCCAGACCTCAGGAGGCCTGTTCTCCCAAATGCTCACTATTGCTGCATCTCTTGAAGTTACTGATAAACCAGATAGTCTATGATTAACCTGCCAATATTAATGTTTGTGAGTTGTCTTAATCCCATGCCAAGGCCTCTCCTTCATACTTCTGCAAGCAACATCTCAAATTATTTTGACTACTCACCCTGCCTATTTTGCCTTCAGGAAAGAAGGAAATTTTAACTATTTTATTTCTGTTGCTGTTTCACACTTAAAGACTGGGTTTAGGCAGCTACAAAGCGAAACTTTGCCATCATCGTCATAATTTTGTCATCATGTTCTAAGTCTTGTAAAAAGAGAAGCAAAAGAATAAAATAAAATTATTTTTCTGTGATTTATTTCCAGGAAAACCTCATCTCTTTCTGCCTCCTTATCTTTACGGGGATCCTCATGAGCTCAACATTGGCTTGACAAAAAAACAAGCGGCAAACTCCCGGAATAAAAATCTCCTAAAATTGCTAATAACATGAAACAGTCATGTACAGCTCAGAATCAGCAGAAATCCCAAAAAATGTAAGAAAAATTTCACTGTGAGGTGGTGGAATTTGCTGCTATTTGAGATCCTAAGTAATGATTTTCGAGGAGTGTAAGACTGCTTATGGCGTAGCCACCCTACACCTTGACATAGCTGGGGAAAAAACATGTAATAGAAAAGAAACATTAACATCTTGAAACAATAAATAGTCAATAGCTATGCAACTAGTTACAGTGCTGGTGTTCAAGAGAAAATACTTACAAAAATTGCCAAATCATTCTAAATACCATTGCAAGCCAGGATAAACAGCATTTGCTATGCAGTTATATAGGCAATAGTTGGAATTACACAAGTAACCAAGGTTTTATTATTAACATGTATTTTTTTCTCATTTCTTTAGACTCACAGTATTTGCAGTGAACCCCTCTGTAAATAATTGTATGCTATGTTTTATGAACTGAAAGTACAATCCCAAGGGTGAGCCTGAGCATTTACTGAGGCCTTCAGTATAACCCTATTGCCCCACCTGCCCCCACTCCAGGCCTTGGGGGCAGGGGACAGTCCCCTGGCATGAGTGAGAGTGAGCAGAAGGCAGGAACAGCACAGGGCACTAAACACAAAGGAAAGTTCCAGGCAGACCAACCTCTCTCTTCCAAGTGCTGGCTCGAGCAGAAGCCACACAGAGCTACAATTTGAGCTTCACCTCACAAGAGAGGAGCCTCTGGGAACCAAAGGTGACTTTTTCATGCCTGCAACACTGATTTTGGAGCTGTTCTGTGACAAAGCTCCCACTTGTTCCCTCTTAACTCATTAAGGAATATTTACCTCCTTTGATTACTCTCATGAGAAAGTGTGTCTTTGTTACTGACTCTTTCTAGAGGAGCCTTCAGGACCAGATGCTCTATTCTGAAAGTTTCTGCCAGGGCAGTGCTTTTTCAGCACACCTGGCTGTCCAACATCCCCATAAACACCCAATCCTCAGTACAGTCTAACTGATACTTAAGGCCAGAACAGCAGAATTAGGCTTTGAAACTTGCTTATTTTTCTTCTAATAACAATATTTACTATACCAACTAATCTGAAACAGAACACCACATACTTTACTCGTTTACAAATAACAGTACCTAAACCTTGCACCAGCTGCCTTTGCTTTCTGCAGAATATGGCAGACATACCCTCTGGTCTGTACCACAGGAGTAAAGTATTTTACTGTTTCTGGAAAACTGTTCAGAATTTTTGCCCAAACTCTTCTTCTTTCCCTTTCCAAAGCCCTCACTCTAATCCCCAGATGCAAACTTCCTCTGCTTCGAAACCTTCCACCTGGAGAGTGGACTGGATGCAATTATTTCCTGAAATATTTAATCTGGCACTGTTAACTTTGGCCGGTTGAAGTAAATATAAGTGGGTGAAGATGAAATAGTAAAAATTTAACTCTGATCCACAAAGCCAAATGCCCACTGCCATACCAGCAGGCAGGAGACAGACACAGAAGCCTGTGATGACAAAGACACATCACACACTGGACAACCAGCCCCCAGCCAGAGATGACCGGCTTCCTATCAGACCTGGTAAGTCTTTGCATCTGTGACATTTTTGTGTGCTACTGGTGCTTCAAAGAAAACCAAGTCGATATAGCAGTAAAAACAACAAGGCTCCTACTCACTGAAAGATTCTTGGAAGTGGTTCTGCCCACCATTTTTAGGTATTACAAATGTTTGCACTTCATATGCTCTGTCATCCGTCTTTGTCAATATGTTAATGTTTCTTAAATGTTTTCAGTTACTTGAAAACACTTGCTTACCTGCAAACATAATTTGCTTTGCTCACCTGCTGAAAAAAAGAGCTTAGTTAAATATATCACTAATTATTTAGTGCAAGACATGGCAGGTAGAGGTTTTGAAAGGCAGGGAACAGGATTGGATGTCGGCAGCTGTGGCACCTTGACAAGGATGTTTGTGGGAACTGTATTTCCTTGAGCTGGATGCAGGGAAATCACAGGAGGATGTATTCCTCACACCGGGGCAAGCAGAGGGAACATTCCGACCTGCAAGTCCCTTGAACAAATGAGATGGTGCTGGAGAATGAAAGACACATTGCAGGAAGAGCCTGATGTGGCTACAAGCCTAAGAAGATTTTGTTCTACATCTGCAGGTGCAGTACCAGGGGCTCTTTCAAATGATCACTGTCCTGGGGATCGGTGGAACATTCCAAATTGGCTTTCAGATTTCTACCCTGACCTACATGTCTCAGGTAGGCAAAGATGCACATGGCACACTGGTTAATGAGGGCACTGAGTCTACACTGCTGCTTGGGGATGCTCCCCTCTGGCAGTCAGAAAGGGCTTAATCACAGTATTCCCCTTTCATTTCCCAATTGATACATTATGCTATCATGAAAAGCAGAACATGTCAGAGTGTTGAAAAGAGAAAAAAAAGAGATCTGCAAGTTGTTATTTATAGAACTGTTTGTCAGAAGACACACATTGAGTAGGGTGGCATCTGTCTCCCCTAAAAACCTTCAGCACATTTGCCTGCATCAGTGGCTTCAGTTGACATTTTTATAGCTACCCATCTTCACAGAAAAATAATCAGTCAAGTGAGCCATGCTCTAGGAAAATGTCTGCTTCTCTCCACTGATCACATGCAAAACTTCCATTAAAGATACTGAGGTCTAGATAGAAGACATCATTATTTTGTGGGGATCACCTTATGGGAACAGTGTTATTTTCTGGCTTTAGAGCATTAAATTCTGAGTGAAAAAGTACTTAAGAATTGCACTGAAGATACTCTGTGTAACCTGGCATTCTTGGCAGGTATGTGAGAGAAAACCCATAACTCCTTTGCAGAACTTTGCAGGGGTGTTTATGCTATTCTTTAGTACCAGTCCATGCCTCAGTTCCTCAGATTTCAAGGATAAAACCCTTGAACTGCCTTTAATGAAAAAAACAAACACAGCACATTCTATTACACTATGTCTGTTGGCTAAAATGCACAATTTTAAAGTCTATATGAAACAGTAACTTTAGCTGAAGCAGCAAAATTACGTTGTAAACATAACAAAATACATGCACTGCTGTCACAGGTATTGTTAATGAAAATTCTTTTTCTGTCTCAGCATGTGAAGGTTTTCATTAATGAAACTTGGCTGGAGCGATATGGTTACCCCATCCAGCAGGATAACCTCCTGTTCCTATGGTCTATCACCGTGTCCATCTTTGGTATAGGAGGTCTCTTGGGTTCTTCAGGAAGTAGATACCTCGCTGTCAAATATGGCAAGTATGTATGTATGTTCAAAGACAATTTGTCAGTTGAATCTTAGCTCGAGGAAATGACAGTCAAGGTTTTAAATGTGAGACAGAGTTTTAGACTCAGCCATGGCTGTTACACAGCCAGGTTAACTGTGGGGTCAACTGGTTTTCCTGCTTCCTGTCCTTGTCCTGTGGCAGGGACTAATCAGCTGTGCTGCCAGCCTGTCACACCAGGCACAGTTACTCAGATTGGGTTAGTCTCAGCATAGAGGAAAGGCAGCCTGGCTGAAGACAGAATGGGTTCTTGAAAGTGCTACTCAACATATAGAAGCATTGAGGTCCTTCTAAGTGCTACAACAATGTGTTTCATAGTGGATATTCAAGTGCAGAAAAGTTTTAAGACTTTTCTCTGCTATACAACCCAGAAGTGTTCCCAAACTCCCAGGTCTAATCATGTGCACACCATGAGTCCAGAGTATCCAGTGCCAATGGCATGGAAGGGCTTATTTAATCCTGGACTACATATGTGTCATTTCACAGAACTAGCAAGACAATTTCACCCAAGAATTCCTGCATGGCAGGAGCTTAAGTGTCGTTTGCCTTCTGATTTACAAAAAATCTTTTCACTTCCTTACAGAAAGAAATGTCTCTTGTGCAACAACCTGCTCATGATAGTGGCAGCATCTATCATGGGCTGCAGTAAAACAGCCCAGTCCTTTGAGATGATTCTAATTGGGCGCTTCATGTGTGGAATAAGTGCAGGTGAGTGATTTCTCCCACAGGTCAGCAGGATCTCACAAGATTTTACATCTTTATTCGAAGCAAAAAATAACCCTCCATTAATGAAATAAAATATTAAAGTCAGTGACCTTTTGTCAGAAGATTTTCTATAAGACCAAGCAATAATCACTATTTTCACTAATTATCACTGATTTCACTTATATCAAATGAAATTCAGCTTCACCAAGTATATAAATATTCAGAGCTGTCAGGACTGTTTTGATACAATATGAAACAAACCTTTTTCCCGAAGGAAAAATATGTACAGTATTATCTTAATTTTGGTTGGCAGTACTGAAAATTATATGGTTTAAAGCTAGTATTTTGATAAAGGGGAGTCTTTCAAGCCATAAATTCTTTGGATTAGTACAAAGATCTGGTAATAATCAAGCAAAATCACTCCTACTGAGTACACCACATCCAGCAAAACCTCCTGTGCTGGTGTCAGTATTTCTTGTATTTTTCCCCTATACAAAACTTGCTTTTCCATTGTTTGGATATTCGCAGGGATGCCTATTTTAACTTACTATAGAGTTAACTTAGAAGTTAATGCCTATTTTTCAAATACCTAGGTTTTGTACATTGCTTGTCTGACACACAGTTGTATCAAAGAACTACAGATGTAGTTTAAGAATTACTCACCCCCAGAGGTCCTGCTCTGGTCTAGAACCTATATCATGCCTCATGCAAAGACCTGATTTTTTTTACAGGGACTGCAATTAAAAGAGATTGTTTTCCTATCACAGAAAGCCAAGAGAAGAACATATTGCTTTCAAAACAGATAAAGGGGGCTGTGACCACCACATCAGGAAAAAGCTCTTGTTCCCAGACTAATATGCAGCATGTCTGAGTTATGAAGTACTTCACATACAGCTGGGAACATCAACTCTGCCTGAAATCATAAAAATTACTGCTGACAGCAGAAGAGAAATACTTTTGTCTCCCTCTAAGTCATGTACAAATCAACATTAACTATAGCAATGTATGTGTTAATCTGCCATGGATCTACCATTCAGCTCTTCAATAGCATTATGTCAAGAAAGGTTGAGATTATGTGGGTTAACTACAAGCATTTTAAATATTACTACAAGGGGTTTAGCTATTCAGCACTTGCATGCTCTGTGTCCTTTAAAATATGTTAAGGCTCACCGATTTTGTGAGTTTTTTTAACGGGAAAACTGTATGTTTGTTAAGATCAGGAAACTGCACTATGCAAAGAGGCTCAAATACTTTGGCAGAAAGAGTTAGAAAAATCTAGTAATGAAAAATTTCATATGTGGGTTGAGGTATGAGAAACAACTCTGTGCTTGAGGCAGCTATATTCTGTAATGCTTAATTATTTACATCCGGTTTTATTTCCAGTGGTTATGAATGTCTTCTTTCTTCTCTCCCATAATTCTCTCCTCACCTCAAGGCCTTTGTGTCCCTCTACATCATCAATATGTTGGAGAAATTTCCCCTAAGAAGCTACGTGGATTTGCAAACTCTACTTCCTCTTTCTTTTGGTCACTGGGAAAAGCCGTAGGGCAAATTTTAGGACAAAGGTATAATGCAATGGATTACCCACACAATCCATTTCTGGATCCCTTCTACCTTTTGCTCCTTCCTCTGCTTTTCCATCCATCCCTTTCTCTCCTCAAAACCAATGCAATGAACTCTTATTCTGTACACATGTTTTATCCCTGCCAGGGAGCTGCTGGGCAGCCAGTCCCTGTGGCCCATGCTGATGGCTTCCTGTGGATTTCCAGCACTGGGTCAGCTGGTCATGCTTCCCTTCTTCCCTGAGTCCCCACCATATCTCCTCATGCAAAAAGAAGACCAGGAAGGCTGCAAAAAAGGTAACTGAAGGCTCCAGGTTCCTGTTCCTCACCTGATTTATGATTGTTTTGTGATTCTTGCTTTCCCCATACGGAAAAAATAAGCAGGACAAAGTTTCTCCCTGCTCATTTCCAACATGGCTCTGTGAATACCTATAAGTATATTTTTGTTGTAGTCTCCACATAGAACAAAAAACTACTTCTCTCTGCAGTTCTATATTACAAAACCTTTTGCATTCAGCTGACATCACCTGTACTGTCAGTCCTATGATTACCAATAAATGACAAATGAAAATGGCTGTTTGCACTGCAGGGCTCTGCAGGGCACCCCCCAGCTCTGGTTGTTGGCTGTGTACCCTGTTCACACGCCAAGAGAAGGAGGAAGGTACAAAAATGGCCCAAAGGGCAGGGAGAGAGTCACTGTGCACCCCTCTAAGGTCCCTCTGTGCAGGAGGGGACCAGGGCTCTGGGAGACCCTGTAGGACATCTCTGCCTCTCAGCACAGCCCCAGCCCACACACGCAGGGCTGCCAGACACTTGAATCACCTACTCAGCAAACTTCTTAGGGAACAAACAGAGACGAATTAACATGGCAGGTCTCACTCTCCTTCTCCTCCACAGCCATAAGGCAGCTTTGGGGTGAAGGCCATCACCAAGCAGAGATTGATGACATCATGAAAGAGAAGGCAACAATGAAAAACACCAAGATCTTGAGTGTCCTGGAACTAGTGAAAGAACCAGCTTTCCGTTGGCAGCTGTACATGATAGTTATTCTGACCGCCACAGTTCAGCTATGTGGCATCAATGCAGTTGAGTGTATTTCCCCCTTAAATTCTCAAAACACTTACTGATAACCTTAAGGTAGACATGATGGCTCACAAGAGCTCCCTCCATTTTTCTCAGGCTTCTCAGGCCACACCTTGCTGTCTGCCAGCCCTTCTACAGGGCAGCAGCAGCCTGCAAAGCTTGGCCGGGCTCTCCATGTGACACCCCTCTGCCCAGCTCCAGTCCTTGCCAGAATTACCTCTCTCCATAGTCAGACTCACTGAACAGCCACGTCTGAGGGCAGCTACCAGGCTCCAGAACCCACTTTTACAAATGAGCCTCTACTGGCAAAATCTGCAGTGTAGTTTTTATGTGACTGCTGGGCTGCAGCTGCTGCTATTTGCTCCTGGCTCTTGGCGCCCTGAGATGTTGGGATGGCTCTCTGCCCACTCTGCCCTCAAAGCTAACAATGAACCTCAAAGCTAACAATGAACATGCTCACTGTTCTGCAGCTTCTGCATTTCTGCTCGTCCTCACAGCAGAGCTTTTTTGGGATCCTCCTGAAGCCACAGCTTTGCAGTTGCCTGCGTGGCCCTTCTACCTCTAACATCACGGTGCAGCAACATCTGTAAAGGAAATATAAGGCTGAGTCCAGCACAGCTTAAACTGGAATCTTTATCATCTCAGCATGTCTCCAAACACAAGCAAAGATATTTGAAAAGATGCTTGTTTTTTACCCCATCATGACTCCATAACTCTTCTTTCTTGAGAATACCCTACAATGATATTTTTGGATGGGCTCTGAAGACACCGTATACCTGGCTGCTTCTGAAATCACCTAAATCAGAATTCTGCAAACCTCATTGCATTACAGCAGCTGCAGGTCCAATTATCCCAGGATTTTATCTTTTATGAAATAATGAATGAATGAATTAAATGTTATAATATTTTTGCCTGCTGATAGAGTAAATAGTACCAAAAGGAGTGCAGAATTCTAGATCACTCCAAAGCTGAGCTACATGCTCCTTGATTAACAGCTCCTATCTAGGGCAGTGGCACACAGGTATGGATAAGAAATCAGCTCTTTTCTTCTCTTTATGGTTTTTTTTTCCAGATTTATTTTTATACTTCTGAAGTCCTCCAGGCTGCTGGCTTTGATGAAAGAATGGTCTCCTATATGACCCTCTCTATTGGACTCTCTGAACTCGTAGCTGCTGTAGTCTGTGTAAGTCACATTTCTATGGGAATGGGTCACAATGTGCTCTCTGGCCCTGATATCAGTGTGATTTCTGCCCTTCAGAGCTCCATCATTGAGCGACTGGGCAGGAAAACACTCCTGAGAGGAGGCTATTGGATCATGGGTTCACTGCTGGCTTGTATCACTGTGACTCTCTCCCTACAGGTAAGGAAGTTCTCAAGGCAGATTTCTCTGCCTATTCTATTTCTAACTTCTGCTCATGGGCAGGACCACGCTAATGAGAAAGGAAAGTGAGGCTTAGATCAAGCTCCTCTATACTCAGGATTAAACTCCCTCTCAGCCAGTACTCTCCTGTACTCCTGCCCTCCTTTCAGCGTGACCCCATGACCGTAGCAAGGGGCACATAAAACACTGGCAGACTGGCACTGGATGCTTGTTTCATTGGACTCCAAGCACCAAACACTGGTCAGCACAGATCAAAAGACAGTCCAAGAAAAATGGCCCTTTCTATTCACACTTTCTAACAAGTAACAACAGAACCCCAGACTTGTTCCATCAGTGAATTTGAAATTTAACTTTGCTGCAGAGGATGCTGGGAAGGCACTGTCTGTTCACAGCCAGGAGACCAGTTCACCTCTCTAACAATGGCATGTCCGTGTCCTTGCTGTGTCTCCTTCAGAAGCAAATCACCTGGGTTACCAGTGCTCATCCAGAGCCACTCTATAGATGCACTGTAAAATTAGCCTTGAAGCAAGGTGGCAGCAAACTTCCATTTTTGTTTTATTCATGAAGAGTCTCAAACACAGCAGAGAGAATCTTTTTTCCTAAAGCATCGAGTCTCCTTTCTTCTTGACTAAGATCTAGGAAAGCTCCTTTTCAGTACCAGTTATCAAGTCTATATCTTTACAAAAGTGAAGAAAAATATGATTTGGCCTTCCCATATCTCTAAGGACTGGAGGAAGCACCATGAGGTCAAGAAGAAAGGAGAACAGGATGCAATAGTACTATCTGGACTTCCTTTAACAGAAACCTTCCAAGCAAACCTGCTGCTCTGCTCATCTAACAAACACCTCACTGCTCCATCCCCAGGAAAAGCACTCACATCTCTCTGTCAGTTCCCACACACTGAATATTTCCTTCTTGAGGTGACAGTGTTGGAAAAGGGGTATTTCTCTCCTACAGTTATTAACAGTTTTCACTCAGAAGTTTGTTATTGGTTTTTTCCCCCAGGACTGGTATTTCTGGATGCCATACTGCAGCCTTTGCCTCATTATCCTGTTTGCAGTTGTTTTTGCAGTTGGGCCAGGTAAGTACTCAGTCAAAGGAAATAAAGAGATTGAGTCATGTGACCTTATTAATATGGCTAGGAAAATACTGCATTATATTGCATAAGTAAATTAATTTAACATAATCTTGTAGTAATTTAAATATAATGGGGCCAATCACCAGCCATAAACTTCAATGCCATCAGGTTTGGGTTTTGTTAACAAGGGGAAAGGAACACACTGGAATAATACAGCAAAAATAGAGCAAAAACAGATGGGTGAAAGATTTTTTAAAAATACTAGGAAAAAAAAAGAAAGAGAAAAAAAAAAGCAAGAGTTTTTTTTTAAATTCAGTGTTGTATAATGTTACATCTTATCCCACATAGACAATAGTGCAGAAGACCTACTTTAGACTAATTCTTTTCCTAGCAATTATTGTCTGCTATTTTTTAAATTTTATTTTTTAAAGGCTATTAATTTTTAAAATATTTGCCTCCCCATATCAAGGTTGAATTATTTTCCGAACTCAAAACTGTTGAAAGCCTGTGACTTCCAAACATAACTCAAATACTCAGGAAGTGAATCTGGGAAGATCACTCATTGGTGATCCAGCAGAATCATGCAGGCAATTCTTGTGAGCAATAATAATTGTCATTTCATTCTGACACAACTTCTTTCATGAGAAAATTTCAGGCTTTCTCAAGTGTAAACTACTTAACTCTTGGATCTCCCCAAAAATCTATTTGAATATTTTACCACTTTAATAAACTGATGTCTGTCTAGTGGTTTATAAGATGCCACCAGCGTTTTCATTTGTAAAAAAGAGCTACATACTCAAGTGTTCTGAATGGCAGTCCATGACAGCAGCATCTATGTGCTGACTGTGTAACAGCACCACTCTATCCAAATGTTGAAAGCAAACACATCAACAAGCAATAATTCTGATTCTTCTCTCCCTTCAGGCGGTGCCACTGTTTCCACCAGGGTTGAAATCTTCACGCTGTCCTGCAGACCACCTGCCTTTGTGATCGGTGCAGTTCTCAACTGGCTGGGAGTGTTTGTGATCGGGACAACCTTCCCCTTCATTGTGGTGAGTGGCTTGGCCAGGGAGGCTCCCAAGGGCACCAAACTTCAGTCGGCCCCGGGGGCGGGAAGACGAGCAGCAGGACACGACAGTGCCATGTCAGCCTGGAGCGGTGTTGGCACCTGCCCTCCCAAGCCACTTTGGCCACTGAAGGGCCCTGATTTGCCCAAGATACTTATTCAGACTCAAATATTTTTCAAAGGTCAAAATTAAAAGAATTCCTCATCAAATTCAAAGCACTTCGGGACCCAAATACAAAAATTGTGCCAAGAAGGTGACTAAAGAAAAGATATGCTCATCTTGCTCACTTTCTCCCTTTGCTCTTTCCCTGCAGGAAAGACTCAAGCACTTCTGCTTCCTCATCTTTATGGGGGTACTTTTCACTTCAGGGATGATTATCCACCTGTTCCTTCCAGAAACAAAAGGGAAATCAATCATAGAAATCACAGAAGAATTCAATAAGCTAAACTTTAAAAATAAGCATGTTCCAACAGCTCCAAATCATGTCACAGAGGATGACACCTTCTGCACCAGGCTTTGACCAGACATGGGGGGAATCAGGCTTTCTTAAAAAGAAGAAAAAAAAAAAAGACATTTGTCATTTTCTAACTAGCAAGTCGATCCAAATGGACTGTCAGCTTTCCTATTGTCATTCACAAGGTTCCCATTTTGCCAAACCAGCTCCTTTCTCAAGCACTCCACTCTGGGCAGCTCTGAAAAGGGATGAGGGCTGATATTACATCATAGACTCATGTGAATCATGAGCATTTTGGCTTAACTTGCTGATGTGCAAATCTTAACAGAGCAACTAATGCACACTGAAACTACATGTAGAATTTCTAAACACTCTGCTGACCACAGAGAAAGGAAAGACCTGTAATTCCCTCTCTCTCTATGATTTCTGAGTATGTTTTTACAGCCCTGAAATGGGAACAGTGAAGTTCTTGGCTTGCTGTCTCTGGCTAGGGTTCAATCCATAACAGATTAAAGAAAAAATTTAGTGGAATAGGAGATAAATTCTTTGTTTCTCTAGACTGAACTGAATAACCAAACCTTGCCAGGTTCCCATGCACAGTGCCATATTGTCCTTGTGTAGTATCTAGTTTGACAGACTTCAACCATTCAGCACCAACAGAATTAAAGGACTGAAGGGTGGAATCCAGGCACCACAAACCCAAGCACCTACGGTCATTTTAGATACTCTGTGCTGTCCTGTCCATCATTTTTGTCATCTCCAGTCTGTAGCTCCTCTTCCAGGAGCAGAGTTCTCACAGATCCCTCGCAGGCTGTAAATCCCACAGCAACTGAGCTGCTGCTTTCCTTGTGAGACTTCTGGCTACATGGACCAAATTTAGCCCAGAAGAACCACCTCAGCATGGAACTGATTTCACCAGAAAACCTTTTTTGAAATATTCAGATTCATGGGATTTTTATTTACTTTTGAAAGTGCCTAATATTCTGCATGTTGCTGTCTATTAATGAGAGGCTCACATGGTCCTAGTAGCAAAGCAATACTATCAGGAGGAACAGGAACAAAGCTAAGGCTTCCAGTGGAGCACTCTATATAATTTGAAGTTCAAACTCTAGACTTGCCCAGTAAAATAAATGGGTTTACCTCTGCTCCTGCTTTGTCTGTCATATTTACTTCAGCTCAAATAGGGTTATTCAAAATGAGAATTCAATTTTTCATCTTAACTGCTGCTTATTTTTAATTGCAAATGTTGAACATAAAAACATAATAAAAATGGCAGATTGCCTTGTAATAAAACTTCTGGCCTCCACTAATATGTTTTTCTTCACATCATGACCTCCTTCAGGAACAGTTGACTAGAAAAAGATATTGGCCTGCATACTCTTCCATGATTGGGGATTTTCATTATTCCTGTCTTTATTATTGAGGAACACTTAAGATTACTGACTAAAATATAACTACAGAACTATAACTATATATCTACAAAACGTGAAGTGTCCTTAGAGTCAGAAAACTCGGTAATTTTGTAGTGTTCCCTATATACATCATATGATTAAAAACTACCAGTCTTTTGGAGACAGCTACCAATATAGAAAGGGAAGCTCAAGTTTTTGCAAAACAGATTCTCTTTTCCCAATTAGTCACTCCGGAAACATCCTTCATTCCATTCCAACAATTCCTGAAGCCTTTGGAAACGAGAGCAGAGTGGCTCACTAGTGAGCCCCTTCTCTGATCCCAGTTATTCATTAGATGTGATTGGGAAAGCTCTTCCCCATAAGATCCTCGGCAGGAAGCGAGTGGGTGCCCTCTGGAACATTAATGTGACAACGAAGCGGAACAGCTCTTTGGAGCACAGGTCAACCTTAGCCTGTGCTCAGTGGAGCAAGAGCTGTATTGTGGGGACAGTCTGGTCAAGGGATGAAACAGCAAAAATGTCTGGTTCAAATATACGTGTGAGGCGACAGGGACAAAGAGGATAGTCATCCAGAAGCTTCAGGAACATGTACTACATTTTCTTCCAGACAAACCAGCTGATGGGTAAGATATGTCTCAAATACTAACTGAGGCACATATAAACACTTAGAAACTGGATCAGTGAACTGCTGTCAGATGGACACAGAAAACATGGATCTGATCATGCTGGCCTGTATGAAGGAAAGTTTAGCACAGCTTTGCATACGTGTGTCTGTAAAATTGCAAGATCAATGACTAAATGGCCTGATGTTGTGAGATTTACTGTCCTGAGCACAAATATCACTAAAGGATATCTCTAAGATACCTGCTAATTACTTTGTTAGCACTAATAAAGAAACTGCACATCTACTAAGGGGGCCTCAGCACAGTGTAAGCAATAACAGCACAGAAGCAGTACAGCCACTAATCACCATAAATGCAGAAGACATTACACATTATGGGAGTCATGAGAGGAAGACTCTTAACCTACTCAAAGTAGGAATCCTAAATTAATGTCCAAGAGCAAAGAGTGTAAGTTACAATATGTGTAAATACATGTAGAAGAGGGTGAGGTACAACATAAGAAAATATGTGCAATAGACTGCATTTGAGAAGGAACGTCCCATGCCAAAAGCCACATGTTATTGCCTGCTTGTAGCTTCCCCCAATATCATCTGAGTAAGATAGATACCAGCAGCCAACATGGCATTTCTTCCCTCTGTCAGATGTACACCCTGTTATTTCAACTTTGTATAACTTTACAGAAAAGGAAATTAATTCTTAGCATCAAAGGGACAGTCTTGTTTGTGCTCTAACAACAGATTATCTGCTGGAGAATCTAAACTGGAAACAAATCCCCCCACGAACTCTCAGCACACATCAAGAGCAAAGTCAAGACCATGATGAGGCTGCACAGTGATGGGAGAAAAGGTCAGGTGCTGCCACATGCTACATTTCAGACATTAGCTGGAGAATCTGTGAATATGCTTTTCATGTGATGTATTTTCCAGTAAATATGACTGCTTGCATCCAATAAGCTCTTTATGATTTCTTCCTCATCTTCTTTAACTGAAGTATAAATGGTAAGTGATAACTAAGCCACTTACCAACTTAATACATACAAACCCCTCCTAATTGTGAAATAAATGAAGTTAAAGCCTTAGAATTTTCTCTCAGAAAAACAGAGACATCAATCCAGCTGTGGAGGTTACAAAACAGTTCCAAAACAACCTTTTTTTCATCACAGGCACAGAAATAAGTATACTGACTAATGGAAATGCCAGAAAAAAATGTGCATAATGAATTTTTTTCTCTACTAGCAAAGGAAAACCAGCTACTATTAAATACTGAGCTCGCCAAGCCTGGTGTGCCACTGTAGAACCACTAAGTTTGCACCACATTTCAAAATCATGGAGCAGTTCAGTTCCTTTCAGTAATGATTAAGTTACGATGTGCTCCAGTTACAGTCACATGAAGACAGGATAGATCTTTCCTGTTATATGTCAAAGTCCTATAGTTCATTGTCCAAGCCCCACCTAAGATTCCCAACAGATCATTTTGTCTCCATGTTTCTCAGTTTGTCCTGAAAACTGAGCAAAGTCATGATTATGGTAATCCTGTTTAAAATTGTTGTCTCAGCTCTCTATCTCCCCAGCACAAGACAGTGCTCATGAAGTGAACAGATTCCCTGCAAGGGAGACCAACTTGGTTATTTGGACATAACCATTGGTTGAAATATTTAATCCAACCATCCTAAACTTTGTACGACCGCTGAAATAGGTGTAATCAACTCAAAAGCCTCCGAAGTAAAATTTAACTTCACTGACATGGGACCAGTTCCCTGATACTGCTGTTGTATAACGTGAGCACTCGGCTCCTTTGGCAGGTACCTGCCAGGGAGCAACAGGCTCTCTCACCGAGATGGCTGCCTTCTTCTCCAACCTGGTGAGTATCTGCTCACTTCTTCTCAGGGCTATGGCTTAGAAAAGACAAAGCTGACCAAATACAGAAGATTCAGATCCTTTAAGGGTTTTAAGTCCCTTTGGTACAGAGAATGTCTTTCCTTTCTGTGTTTAAACATCACCAAGAACAATGGGGCCATGAAGATCGTGCTGCATGGTCTTTTCTATGAGACAACATGAAATGAAATGAATGAGTGAAATGAATGAAATGAAATAAAATAAAAATAAAAACAGCTCTGGCAGTTCCACCATTGACAATGCTACTTTACTTTTGTCTTCTGAATTACTGAAACAATACTATTTGTTAACCACTCTACTTCCCAAAATAATGAATATTTTAACCTTGCTGCAAAAGGTTAAGAAACCATGACATAAGGTTTAAAATAAATTACTTCCTTCATTTCATCAAGAGACAATCAATATAATCCACTGAGAGTTTCCACAGTCTTACACAGGGAAGAAGTGATGTGTATTGCTGCTCTGTTTATCTTAAAAAAAAAAAAAAGGAAGAGTGAGAGGGTGAGTTCTTAATTTGTTTGAATGGTCTTGCCAATTAGCAAATCCATTGAATTTGAAAGAGGGTTTTTAAGGCAATTTAGAGTCTTCTTTCTGGTCCACAGCTTCCTGGTTCTTGTCATATGATAATTAGGGAAATCCAGATGTGGCCCAATTAAATAACAAGCTGTTGAAAGATGGACTTAAGGTCTAAGTAGTTACTGTTATGTTTTCTCCTTATTTACAGTTAAAATTATTTCATTCATCAGAAAGTGTATTTCAGTCCCTAATCCTTGAGCAAGGAAGTTCTAGACAGACAGTATCTCACTAACTTGGAAGATGCTAAGCCCTTCAATATGCAAGCACACCAATTCATGGTTAAATAAATAGAAAAAAATAAAATATTGAGAAAGGAGAAATGAAATCCCAAATCAAATTGAGGAAGATTTTTATTTGAATGTAATTACAGGGGCTATTCCCATAATTATTGCTATTTTTATGTTATATTTATATTGTATAATTATAGCCCATGCCTTCCTGAAAAAGCTGAATGTCAAAAGGGTATTTTCTTAATTATGCTTAAGGATACAATGCAGTCAGAAATGAAAGTAGAGAGTATAATAAAATGTTGTTGATTTTTAATGCTGTACTTCTGAGACACAGCATTATGGTTTGGTGCACATCAGTTATTGTTGACTGCAGACAAGGAAACTGAATCCCTCTTCCCTGCATCCAGGGCTGACACCTTTATCCAGCCAACCTGACAGATATTGCTGGCACAGAGTGAGAGCTGCACTCTTGGGAACATCTTTTAAAACTCCTTTTCCTTCTTGCAAGCAGAGTGATGGATTATCACCCCTACAGTGGCAGTAGTTTGCTATGGCACTGTGGATGATGAGTGTGTTTCAGGAGTAGATTAGAGGGATTTTAAAAAAGGTTTATATTCAAAAGGATTTGAAGCAGACAAAGAGGAAGGACCAATGTGGCTTTGGCCCTGCACAGATCTAGACCAATGAGAAGCTGATGGAGCATTTTATGTTTGCTTTGCAGGTTCAGTTCCGGGGACTGTATCAAATGATCTTAGTGCTGGGAATTGGTGGTAGCTTCCCATATGGATTCCACATTTCTGTCATCAACTATCCTTCTGTGGTAAGGAGCCATTTCCCTGAGGCTGATAACACAAATGGAGTTCTCCCATAAATCTCAAATTTACTGACCATTCACAGTCTGTGCCTTTTCTTTGGCTAACAGTAACATCACATGTGCAGAGAACTTTTTCTCCTTTAAAGAACAGGACAGCATTTTCTGTTTTAAATAAGTTCCTACCACATAGTATACAAGTCCCCATAGAAGGATAACAAATGTGCTCTTAGCATGCTTGCCAGGAAGCTTCCTGAGTGATATAAACGTGTAGATTTTGCAGTGTGATCTCGGTGAACTTGTTTTACTAAGAAAGACTCAAAATAAATCTAATATTAGAACCACAGGCTCGATCTGAAATACAACATCCAAATAATATGAAGGGATCTTACACCCCTTATCCGATCAAATCTCATCCTATTTTTCAGCACATCAGGAAGTTTATTAACGAAACGTGGATAGAGCGACACGGCTCCCCCCTCCATCCCGAGAAAATCATGCTGCTGTGGTCCTTCATTGTGTCTGTTTATGGGATAGGAGGGTTCCTGGGGTCCCTCTTCTGTACCTATGTGACTACAAAATACAGGAAGTAAGTGCTTCTTGTCACAGCTCCACAGTCAGAAAGTGCAGGGAAATACCAAGGTGAACAAATGAAGCTCTTTTTGGTTGAAGCAGTCTGGTCAGACACAACGGGTTGGGTTTCCCAGCACATCCACCTCTTCCAGGTAGCAAACAGCCTTCTGCCTTGTTTATCTGCCCTCCCCAGGGAATTGTACTCTGTAAAGGCTGCAGTCATCCTCACATCACCAGATCAGTGCCTCTGGGAGTAGTGGCATAGGGTCACATTCTCTCCAATGTCCCCTATGGCTCTCATAAAGGTCTCCCAAGCTTTACAAACCCCAATGAAAGAGCTGTGTGTCTTGTACTACAACACATTATATGCAGTTACTCAAACACCTGGAAGATATCCTTAAGTGACAAAGAAGAACTAGATTTCTGTTTAAACACACTCATTTTGGGGTACAGACATTATATTAAATATTCAGATCCAGCCTAATGAAAATATGAACAAAAGAGAAAAAATAAATTGCCTGTAAGTACACTGTAAAGATACAACCAGCACCATTTTACTGAAAGTCAGTTCCCAAGCTATCTTTCTCACTAGATGGAGGAAGGATCCCTCACCAGTGTGGTCTGTTCTCAGTGCCTTGTGTGTAACACCACTGATTTCATTTGCAGAGCAATTGGCAAATATATCTACTTGGTGTGACCACTTAAAGATCTGCTCCACAACACACTGATCCAGAGGCCCCTCATATGGGTCTCATCAAACCACCTTAGCCTGCCTGCAATTGTGTTCTTTCCTATCAGGTAAGTGCCCCCAAGAGATTTCTTGTGGGACACTGCCTCATCCCACACACACAGGGTCTCCCAAGACTGGAAACAAGGTCATGCACTTCTCCCATGGGTCATTTAACCCATGATAACCTAATTGCTGAATCCCAGACTAAACACGAGGGTCTCTGTGAATCCTTAATGTGTGCAAGGGGACTCTTGTCTAACAAGCATCACAGCAAAACATCTGAGTGCAAAAGACTTTGAAACTTTGATTTGAGCCTGAAGCATCAGGGCTGTGAACACAGCAGGCCACAATTCATACAGAGTCACTTTTGAAATTATATATGCCTCTAAAAACTCTTTCTGTCATCTCAGATCACACCCATTTAGCCAAGAGTATCTTTAATATGAGCCATTCTAGAATGGGACCTGCAGACTCAGACTGTTTTTGGGAGACAACCTGACGTTTTAAGAGGAATTACAGCCATTTAAAAATCTTGGTGATAAAATGGGCCAGTTCTTCAATCTTTTCCCCATTTGTACTGTGGAAATGCTGGCAAAGCGTTCCAACTCTTTAAATTCTGAGCTCAAAAATATCAATTAATTCAAATCTAAAGGATCCTAAAATTTCAAAGAATCATTTTGACCATCCAAAGCCAAAATTATTTCATCTGTTCCTCAAAAAAGCAGGAATGGCTGTACCATGCTTCCTGTCAAAGCAAGAGTAGTTCAAAAGAGTACATTTCACACTAAATTCTCTAGGCCTTTTAAGATTTTTTTATTTGGGGTCTTTTTTTTTTAGAAAAAAGTGCCAAATATTCACCAACCTGATCATGCTGGCAGCTGCACTTTTCATGGCCTTCAGTAAAGCAGCCAAATCCTTTGAGATGATTCTGGTCGGGCGCCTTCTCTACGGCATTGGTTCAGGTATGTGCTTGTGCCAGTGGGGACTGCAAGAGTCCCTGCTCTTCTGGGATTGTCTCTACAGCCATTCTTGGAGAATGATTTTTAAAGCAATTATACTAGGCACTTAATAAAAGTGAAAGACATCACCCCTTTTGCAAGAGACTGTAATCTAAATATCAGAGCGAATGGAAACTGTAAGAGAGGACGGAGTCAGAAAGTTAAGCTTTTCTAAATATTTTAACAGTCATTTGTCCTCCTCTGTGTTCAAGGTTTTTCTATGAATATACATCCTCAGTATGTAGGAGAGATTTCACCCAAGAAGCTGCGTGGATTTGCCAACTCCACCGTTTCTGTTTTTCTGACCCTGGGAAAACTCACAGGACAGGTCATTGGACTACGGTAAATTCTCCAGTCTTTTGATCAGGTTACACTAAAAGTACAAATCTTTCTACAACCTTACCTTCCACCTAGTCAGTGACTGAGAAACACTCCCATCCTCCCTAGGAGGACCGTCACACCCACATCCACCTTAGTTTTAAGGCAGACATCTAATTTTGAATAAAGAAGGCAGAAAATTATTTACTCATAATATGATTTCTTTTTATTTCCACACCTTTTCTACTGGGGGACTTCCCCTTCTAAATTTACTGTACTTACATAAAAAGTCTTAGTTTTGGTCCTGTGGCTAAACAGTGGTCAAATGAGTCTCATCAGCTCTCTAGACATTATACTGGGTCCCAGTGATATTTAGAAAGTTTTTCAAAATATCGAATAATTCCTTTAAAATAAAATTGTCGGGAATAAAAACAGCAAAATTTGTGAAATTTGCCAAATTATGAATTCAGGGTTTTGCTCCACTGTACTCTTGAATGGGATCTGAGCAACCTTCATCACTCAGAAAAACTTCCTGAACATTCATTCCATTATTTCAGCATTTTTGTCTCACATACACTTTCCAGGGAGATTTTAGGAAGCGAAGCTTTGTGGCCATGGTTGTTAGCATCTAGTGGACTTTCAGCATTGGTTCAACTGGTTACCCTCCCATTTTTCCCCGATTCACCATCCTACCTCCTGATACAGAAGGGTAATGAGGAAGCCTGCAGGAAAGGTAGAGTGTCTGCTTTCCTCACTTACTTCACTTCCTTTGCTGTGTTATGGTGACAGCCCGTGCAGAAGACAAGCAGGGTAGAGCTGTACAGCACAGTGCAGTCCCATGGAGCAGAGGCAGTTTCAAACACAACAGATGAGGTCCCTATGACAATACATCTGTAATAACCTGAGCCTCAGTCAGTCTCATTAAGACAAGAAACATAGTTATGTATCAGCATGTCTAGCATTTCCCACTTTGGTGGGCACTGCTTTGCTTCTTTAAAGGAAATGGTTTAGGCAGCTCTTTTTTCAGATTCAATAAACTGTACTTAAGTGTTGACTTTGTTTATAATTAGGTCAACTCCACATTAGAAAACTACACTATACTGACAACCAGTGAGTCGAAATCCTTCTGAGTGCCCACTGCCCCAGCCCCAACCACACAGCAGAAGCAGTGCCACCATCTCACCAAGGGACAGGCAGACTAAAGGGTTTAATGTAACCACTGCTGATGGAGCTGCAGAGGTAGAACAATCCACCTCCCTCTTTCTCTCCAACAGCCATCAGGAAGCTCTGGGGGGAAGGAGACCACCAAGCAGAAATCGATGACATTATGAAGGAGAAGGGTGCAGTGGGGAGCACGAAAACCTTGCGTGTCCTCGAAGTGATCCAAGAGCGATCTTTGCGCTGGCAGCTTTACTTCATTGTGACTGTTATGACCACCCTGCAGCTCTGTGGAATCAATGCAGTTGAGTGCCCTCTTTATCCCCAGCACAAGGGACAGCACTAGGCAGCACAACAAACCCCTCTAAGTCAGTGTTACTATACCAGCTTAGAATTGCACCTCAGTGCAATGATTTTTTCACAGGTGCATTTCCTCTCTGCATTTTTCAGATATACTTCTACTCTTTTGAAGTGTTCCACACAGCCAGGTTTGAAGAATACCTTATCCCATATGCGTCCCTGGGAATTGGGTTGTGTGAATGCTTATCCTCTATACTGTGTGTAAGTCTTTTCAGACTTGAGTTTGAAGGAAAAATTTAATGTGGTCAACAATTGTACTTTTCCTTTCCTGTGACTGGGCTCGGGGGAGATTTGCATAACCTAAGACACATCTTCCTGCTTCTGCAAAACCACATGCAGGACAAAAGGCAGTTCTTGTCCCAGATTACTTGCATGAGTGTACAACTTTAGACTAAATTTTATTCTGTAAAATAATTTTCTGATGTTCTGGATTAGGTGTGGGTATGCATGTGTGCACAATTCGACATATGCCAGCAGGCAAGAAAGGGAACTGTCTAAAACCAGCCTAAGGTTGACTAATAAACACAGCTTTGTTAATCATAAATTAGTTTGAAAAAGTTAATCTAATTCACTAGGAATTAAGAGACTTAAATGACATTGATTTATGGATATTACTCATATAAGTCTTCTGCAAGGAATACATGGAGAGGGGAGGAATTATTTAATTTGAGAACTGGGATTTATGACCCGTGTTTTCTGCTTTTCAGAGCACCCTCATAGACCGGTTTGGGAGGAAGGTGCTGCTTTGGAGAGGATACACACTGATGTGTTCTGTGCTAGCACTGCTCACCATGACCCTGTCCCTGCAGGTAAGGAGGCAGCAGCCTTCTGGCCCCTTACTCAGCACCAGTCCACCTCTCCAGTCTTACCTCACAGGATATGTACAAAAACCTGAGCCAGTGGCAGAAAATACAGAGCTCTGCCATTCTGTCACGTGTCTAACCATTTGATATCACCCGTTTCTCCCCCTCAGCATCGTTTTTTCTGGATGCATTACTTTAGCATTATCTTGATCTTCCTGTTCGTTGTCTTCTATGGAAGTGGACCATGTGAGTACAGCAGTGTCTGTGTTGGGAGGAAATTTTGTACCAGCAACACAATTGGCAAAGGAAGAACAGACTCGTGCCATGGTGAAAAAGTTCTGGAAATCAAGGAAGGAAGGACAGACATGTACAAGTGGGAGACAGGGAAAGGATATAGACACCTTGGATTTTATTGCTGATCACAAGATCTAAATAATTTAAAATGCAGTATCATCTCCAGAGGGTTTGAGAATGAAATTTCAGAATTATTTTTAAACTACTCAGCTAAAAACAGGAATCTAAGCTTTGCAATGGATGTCACAGTACTCATCTTGCCTACATGTTATAGTAATCATTTTCATTAACCTAGCAAGTAAAGCTTATGCCTACCAAAATGCTTCAGGTGGAACTGACTCCAGGAGCCAAAAGGGGAGCTGGTTTTATAAATCATTGCACCAGTAATGGCTACCAGTGCAATGTGGAACTGCACAGACCCACTGGTACCACAAAAACAGTTCCAGTACACATGAGAGAAACCTAAATTAACAGCTGCAGTCCCTTTCTGGAATCAAGGTCTTTCACCCTCATAGCAGTGGCCACCTACCAACAAGTCACCTGTTTTACCTGTCTGTCATCTGCCACTGCCATTGGGAGGAACTGCAGCAGGAGCAAGGAAACAAATATGCCTGGTTTGTGTTTGGCTTTTCTTTTTCAGCTGGAGCCTCTGTAGCTGTCATGGTTGAAATCTTCAGCCAGTCATACAGACCATCAGCCTTTCTGATTGTTGGCTGTATCAACTGGATGGGGCTGTTCGTACTTGGGATGATTTTTCCACTGCTTGTTGTAAGTGACTCTAAGTGGATCCCTCCTTCCAGGAGAATCCATTTCTGAATGCTGACAGGGAGCAAAATAACAGCAATAAATTGCAATGACATGTAAAGCTTAGAGCTCTGTCCAAATACCAAACCTGTTCAGGAACTCTCCAAGCTTGTCAGAGGAGCAGCAATAGGACTCAGGTCAAACATGGCCCGTGGAAACTCCTGGTTTGATACCTGTCCTGGATTGTGTACTGAGCACACTTTTGAATTTTAATTTCAAAGACATGGGCTTGCACTAAAAGGCAGGGAAACAGAAATGAGATTTTTATTTTCCTTACAGTGTCTCACTTCTACTTGCAGGATAACCTTGGACCCTTCTGCTTCCTCATCTTTTTGACAATTCTTGCTTTATCAGCAATTTTCATTTACCTGTATCTTCCTGAGACCAAGGGAAAGTCAATCATGGAAATAAAAGCAGAGTTCAACAAACTAAACTTTGGGAAAAAAGAAACCTCCTTCACTGAAAATAACTTTCCTAAGGAACAGTTGGCTTGCACGAAGCTCTGAGCGTTCAGAGGAGAAATTTGCATCTCTTAGAAAAGACAGGAAACAATGTTGCAATAGAACTAAAAAGGAAACATTAAAACCAGACTGCAAGATCTTCTGTCTCATTTATTTTTTCTTTTCCCGTTTCCTTTTCTTTTCCTTTTTTTTTTTTTTTTTTTTTAATAGCTGTGAAACTCATCATGCTAGAGTTCTATTTCTGGATGATATCTAAAGGTTTTCGCTGGAAATTTCCCCACTCAGTTTCAAGACATAAAGGGTTTTTTCACATTAAAAACCCTTTTATGGTAGTACATCTTAAGAATTTTTAAAACATTCTGTGAACAGTCCACAGGGCCCAAAGAAGAACATGCACACAGGCTCTGCTCAAAGTCCTGGACCCACAGCCCTGGGCCTCAGTTGGTGTCCCCTGTTCCCAGAGTCCTGCCCAGTGCCACAGATACCTGAGCAGTCTGTTATTGGCCTTTCCTAAAGGAGACCTCACCAGCAGCAAGTACCTCATAACCAGGAACCTGCTGGAAAACAGCTCAGAGAAGAGTATCAGAAATATGAAAGACCAAGTAAAATAATTTAAGAGGACAAACCAAGAGAAAGAAGGATTAAGAAGGCTAAATGTCATGAGGATGGGGAAACACAGAAGTCTGAAGTACTTGGCTAGGAGGCAGACAGAGGAAAAGCTAGATATGGCATTTAGGGTGACCTGAGCAGACATGGACTAAAAACTTAGCACAGCAAATGAGGAAAAATGGTTCCAGCATGACAACAGAAACAAATATTGAAAGTGAAATTGTACTGTGCAACAAACCTTCTGGAGATGTAATGGAAAGCTCAGTGGAGAACAGCCCAGTAACTCTAGGCAGGGAGAAGGACCTCTCAAACTGACATATTATTGTACGCAAAATAAGCAAAATGGCTGCTATAAAGGACACTACACTCCCAAGAGCATCTGTGGTGTCCAAGGAACTGATTTCCAACCTGGTACATCAGCTTCTGGGAATTACATCAGATGTTTTCAGAGAAGAAAGAGTTTGTTTTGGAAATGTTTTTCTTGTTATGTAAGCAAGCTGCAAGTAAGGAGTGATTCTTGTACCCAGCAGTAAAAATAGGCTGTGAATTTCATTGGAAAGAGCCTAAGTTTTTCCAAGTGACCACTAACAAGTATATTTGTGACAAGATTTGTGACTAAAAGCTTTGGGTCATGCCACCTGCTTTCCACTAACCACTGAAGAAAAAAATAGTCAGTATTAAAAACTACAGTTCTTCTCCTTACAGATTCAGGTGTCACTTGAGTTTGTTTTTAATGCACTGACTTAGGAAACGTGCTCTGAAAAGGCCCTTCATAGAAACAGATTTTACTTCTGGTGTTTTTTGAGGGTCTTCATTATTTTCAGAATGCTTTGCATATAGGAGACACAACCCACTGACATGAGCTGTAGATGGACACTGACACATAGTAATTCATCTCCTAACTTTTTATTTACTGACTTTTTTACAGCAAGGGAGTTACAGTGAAGGAACTGACTTAAAACCAACATACACCACACAACCATAGAATCACAGAATGGCTTGGGTTGGAAGGGACCTTAAAGATCATCTAGTTCCAATCCCTCAGCCATGGACAGGGATGTCACCCACCAGATTGGGTTGCTCAGAGCCCAGGCCTGACCTTGAACAAAATCAGCTTAAGCATGTTCTTATAGAGGCTTTCACCATTTTAAAAGTATTGGCTTAAATTACACCATTACAGTACAAACATTTAGTCCAAGCTACGGAAAGCTCTTCCTCTTTTCCACAGCCTGGGGAATCAAGTGAGTAGAAAAGGTCTTACCTCAGAAACTACTGGGCATAAAGACACTCATCACCTTTAACACAGAGAGATTAACAAACCATTTATTTTACTCCCATCAGCATTTTCAACCTGCTCTCCCCACACATCTCACTGCAAACACCCCCTGCCCTGTGCCATATGATCCCTCTAAATCACTTCTCTCATGTAAGGCTCAACTAAGCAGCAATAAGATAAGAACTGATCCCAGCTCTGCCACGTACTCCACTCTGGATAAAAGCCTCTCATGTCAGAATGCCTGTGGATTTCCTATCTCTCAAGAGTTATGACTGCTATGGGACTATTTGCACAACAAAGGAGCAAGTTGAAAACAAGCCTTCTCCAAGCGTGTAGAAACCAGTGCTCACCACAGTGGAAAATCAAGATCCTGATTTTAAGGCATCTTTGTCATGACTTAGTCATGGTTCAGGAAAGGTCTGCACAACATGTGCTACTGGGGTTTTTCTGTTATGGTCTATTCCACAGAAAGAGTTCCAGACCTCACAACTGACTCATCCATCTCTTTCTTTTTTTTTTTTTTAAATAATTATAAGACTTGCATAAAGAGGTACATTATAACTCTGTAACACTCATTTTTTCACTGGTTTCACAGTCAGGCTGTATCCAAATACGAAGTGTCACCTTGGATGCTTTGGTTTCCAGAGTGTAAAAGCCAGGTTCCCTCCCAGGACAGTCCATTGGCAGTCTGTGTGAGCAGCCTGCAGATGGCACATGCAGCCTTGTCTCTCCCGAGGCACTCCCACCCCTCCTGGTGCACCTGTGGAAAGTATCACTGACTATTTAAAGGCTCCCGAGGTGCTCACCAGCACAGTGGGGGGAGCCAGCTTGCAGGTGAGTTAGAAACAAAACCGTGAAAGAAAACCTGCTTGTGATCCAAAGATGCCTAAATTCATTGTTAACACAAATATAAGCAAGGATAAGATTCCAGAATCTTTTACAGGGGAACTGACCCAACAGTTATCAAAAGCATTGGACAAACCAGCACAGGTAAGTCCAGATGCTCAGATGTTTTCCTTCTTTAGTCAGTTGTGCCTATGCAGTGAGCCACTTCTCAGTGATAGCCTTGATAAACTAATATGCCTAATGGCTCACCAGTATTTTCAGTCCTCTCTCTGTGAAAATATCAAATACTTGCTTGCTGTAACTCGAGGTCTCAAAGCACTGAAGTATCTAAACAAGTTTTGTGTTGGATGATATTCACTGTAGGTCTCTGTGTGGGTGAAGACATGGGATGTGTGTGGGTGTGTGTGCACAGGTATCTCTGTGAATACCTCAAGAATCTGGCTGATTGAAAGCAAAAGTCACCCTCAGCTTCCTCACTGAGACCTGCTGAATATGTGCTTGTTATCTGCCACCAAATTGCCTCTAGCCTGGTGGTTACAGTTGAATTAAAACATGAGTCATTCAGCTTGCTTGGACATCTAGTAAAAAACTAGTATTCTTATGTAAAACTGATGTGTTCTATCAATCTTAAAAAAAAGCCACTGTTTTTTTTTATCAGTCTAGCAAACAAGTACTTGCTGATGGGGGCATGGGGGTGTGTCAGCTGGTGGTTCTTGCATAACAGCTCCTGAATATAAAGCTAGAGGCCAGGGCTGGGATGCAGCTGGAACAGGTTTGTGCAGCTGTGTGGAAAGGATATGTAACGGGACTTAGAAATATACAGGGAATAACAAAGAGATTTTTCTGAAGAGGACATACAAGCTTTTCGTGACAAAGGAGCCAATAGGAAAGGGAGAGTCTCTTAGTTATTACACAGAAAGAAGGAAAGGATTAGGCTGGGCTGGAATGCAGAGCTTTCCTCTCACAGGAAACTGTACCACTTGAAAAACATACTGATTTTTAATCAAATAGGGTTTTTTCCTACTGGATGAACTGTTTCAAATATTTTCAAACTGCTCTAAGAAGAAAATAATGCCAATTAATGCTTTAGCTTGATTTTATTATTTTTTTAAATAATAATAACCAGCTTCCAGGGTAGGTGTTAAAGACATACATGTACCTACATTTGGCATAAAGTTGAGACTGCACAGTGTCCAGGCAGGGGAGAACAGGGCCAAGCAAGCGGTACCTCAGCATGATCTCCTTGGCTTATCCTGTACTGCTGTGGTCTGATGCACCTTGCACCCAAACAAGCTGTAAATGATGGCCAAGACTAATTACCCAGACAACTCCTGGTACTCAGGCTGGCTTGTTTTACCAAGAGGGTTAATTGCTGCTGAGTTCCAACGATGCGCTGCTAATAAACGTGGGTAAGAACAGGACAGAAGCTAGATGGGTGCCAAAGGAATTGATCCCCAGATTCCCCAGTGTGTGGATCTGACACTGTGTATTAGCAGCAGGGAAAATCGCAGGCTGGTCATTAATATTAACATAGATACTTTCTTCTATTTTTCCTGATATCAAGAACAAAAGTAGGATTAGGCTGTATTTTGTTTAATGAGGGGGATGTTGATTTAGACCTCTGCTGTGTCAGTTCACATTTACCTCAGCAGGGAAGACTGCAGCAGGAGCCAGTGAGGTGCAAAATCTCTCTGGAACGCAGTGCGGCAGCAATGCAATTGCATCCCCCCATCCCTGACCTTCCCACACGGGCAGGGAGGGCCTGGTGGCTTGGAAGAGGTTCTGGAGATATTGCAGGTCACTGAGCTCCTGGAACACCTGGACTAGGAAGCAAGACTCCCAAGCCTAAATAGTATGGTGTCTTTGTAGCTTGACACAGCAGTGACTGTCTTGGAGTAGGACACAAATCTAGAGAGTAAGACATCACATGAAAAGCATGCACCTATTTGCACTGCAGTTCAGGTACATAAATGCCTTCCTGGATTTTCGAAACTTTTCTTAATATGGCAAAGGAAAATAGTATTCCTTTTCTTCTTCCAACAGTATCTAGCAATACAGATCTCTCCTGATCAGATGATGTCCTTCGGTGGCTCCGCAGACCCTTGTGCTATGTGCTTTCTCCACAGCATTGGCAAGATAGGGGAGCAGGAGAACAAGGTCTACTCCAAATTGCTTTGTGATCTGCTGAACAAAGAGCTGAAAATACCATCTGAGAGGTGAGCCCACACAGTAACTTGTCTGACATAACTTTCCATAGACTGTTGAAACTATTCATCCCAGACTTTTCCTCTGGTGTTCTTTGTTAATGTGCTATTTGAAGAGGTTAAATGCCGAATCAACTGGAACAACTCTCCAACTAAAAAGAAGAAAGGAGCAATTGCATGAGCCATAATGTTGATGTCCAGAAACTGTAAAATTTCTTAGTTAAAATTATGTGGGTTCAGGCACTGCATGTACCCACAGATCTCATGTGCAAAAGCCCAGGTATAGACACAATAACTTTGGTATTATAATGATAACTTGAGGGACGTGTACCAGCACTTCCCTACTGCCTGTGGGGTACATGTGGAGGTCAACTGCAAGAGCTTCCACTTGCATAAAAGCCTTTCTAATTCTTTTCCTGAAGGTGTACCAGTCTGCTCCAGAAATAACTGTAAATAAAACAAAGTATCCTGAGAGCTCCTTAAAACAAGAAGTAGAAAACCACTGAGAACTCCAGAATGCACAATAGGCATTAAAAGGAGCAGGGAGTGCAAGGCCTGAGAAGTGTAAAACCCTGTGGGATAGTCTACAGCATGGTTGTGTCCTGTTGCAGGAGCACCCTGCAGCACTCTGCTCTCAGCAGCTAATGGTGTCTGTCTTCCCTTTCAGAATCTACGTCAGCTTCTTCAACATCAGCCCTGGCAACACAGGCTGGAACAACAACACCCTTGCTTGAGGTGCCCTTGAGTGGTAAAAGTTTATTCCTGACCCCTCAGCCTGATTTAAGTACTGCAGTTCATCATGTTACCAGCACCTGACAAATGCAAAAGGCAATGGCACTATAGTTGCTGCTACCCACTGCTGTTTAACATCTTATCTGCTGCTTAAATAAAAGTAAAAATCCAGCAGAAACCTTATGACTGAGACCATCTTGTTACTCTGGAAAGACCTGTGATTGAGATGGAAAGTGCCTTTTCAAAATAGTCGTAACAGAAGCTTTTCTTTAAAAAGCAGTTTGGTCATGGATGATGATGAACACTCCATTTGGATATGTCTTTGCTCTGTTCATGATCAAGAGCCTGGCCAAATTTAAAGGAACTATCTTGATCTAATCTCAAGATACATTTAAGTCAATAGATGTGGCTACAAATGTGGCATATGGACCTTCTTTCAAAAGGAGGAAAGAAATGATTGCCTCTTATTTAAAAGGGATGGATTGCAGTCTGGGTCCTCCTTAGCTCTAACGCTACATGGACACCTAGCTGATTTGCAGAAAAGCCTGTGCTGTGAGTCTCCCAGGGCTCAGCACGGGCAGAAGGAGTGAGTGGAAAAAACCACTGTTCCCTGTTCTGCCCTCCCCTTTTCATCCATTGAACAATCTGTAGTGACAGCAAAGATTAGAGCACGGCTCAGAATGAGGCAGAGGCACAGCAAGCCATTCCCAGAGGCTGAAGTGGTGAATTAATTATGAAAGGAATATAAATATTTATTATTCAAGCCCTTGGTCAGATAAGATCGTTCGCTTCCAAACTAAAATAAAAGATTGAGTAGAGATAAATTTCCTGAAAATCTACAGTTAGGTGTATTGTAACTTTTTTCTGGAAGAGCAAACCCTATCACACCCCTGTTCTGAGCTCTATTGTGAACACCCCGTTTTGTTCCTATCACAGCTTTGCTTTGCAGACACAGCCTTTAAATACAAGCCTGCACCTCAACTTGCAAAAATGCTTTGTTGAGATAACAAACGAAAGCTGCTTTGGTGAATCAAAGTAGCACAGCCAGTAAAACAGTGTGCTACTTGGCATCTAAATACAGTGTATCTTATTAAATATTGTTCATGCCACTTTAAGCCATGTGGAGCTGCCAGTTGAAGAAGGAAGACATGACATGAGGTATGTATTCTTTTGGCAGAATGGCCCCTAAACACAGCAGGGCCTTCCACAGGGGGGCAGTTTTCTTCTCCAGAAATCAATCTACCTTTTTCATGGAGCCACTCACTCAAAGAATGCTGCCTCTGCTGCTCTTGGAGCCACAGCACCAGCATTCTCTGATGTTCTCCTGGCTCCTCCTCCATGGTCCAGTTGCCCTGTGCTCAGGTTTTGGCTGTGGTGCAGTTGGGTGTATCCAGCTGCAACCCATGGATGCCCCAGCCCTTTGCAGTCAGTCTCCAGGAAAGGTTTCAGCCTGCCCCACATATCTGCTGAGGCCTTTCTATGGTGGATGCTTTCAGAGTTCTACTCGGAGCATCCAAACTCTGGAATGTGTGTTCCTGAGGCACCTCATGGCACAAGTACAAATGAGACCACCTTTGCTTGCTAAAAGTCCTTATACTCTCTAATAGGGAATGTAGAAGATGCCTTTGCCTCTGACTCTGGTACATCATTAGAATGCTCTTTGGCATATTTCTATAAAACATTTTAGCTTTCAATTTTTTGCTCTTAGACACATTTCTTCATTGTTCTTATTTTAATTACAAGCAGTTGTTTTTAAAAACAGGTGCTGTGCATCCAGAAATGATTTATGAAGGTAGGAGTGTGGAGCAATCACTTGAGGGACGGGTGAGCACAAGTACACTGGTGTTTGGTAAACTGTTAAAAACACATCTCTAGAAGCTATGAAAATGTGTGCACTGCTTCTTCCTTGGTCAGGGAGGCAAAGGAGAACAACATTGCAGATGTCTCTCCATTGTGTGGCAGCATGGCCAGGGGCTGCCATTTGGCCTGGCAGGCCACACAGCAAGCACACCATGTGGTGACATTGCTCTCGAGTTTTTCTCCCTGCACGGATAGAATTCCCACCCCACCTCCATGCAACAAATCTGGGAGGCAGGAGGATGGGAGGAATAAGTGCAATAAGTATGCAGTGGTAAGGAGCTGAGGTGAGGATATCCAAGGAAGAAAACTTAATCAGTTCTTAATCGCTGTTCTTAAGCACCGTTAATACTACAAAAAGAGGTGCTCCAGTTCTCAACATTACAGTCTGTGTCACTCCTAAGTATTCCTATGTAACATCATCCCTTGTTCCTCATTCAGGGCTGTATGTGCTCACGGGCATGACATGTACATATGGTCAAGCTCTGTGGCAGCAGCAGTGGCTGGGACTTTGTTAAAAATCAGCACGTGCTTGATCCCTGTGTGTAAAATGTCTGGGTGGAGAGGCTCTGGGCCTGATCCCCTTTAGCCTTCCTGTGAGTCATTTGGCTCAGCAGAGCAGCGCTGCTGCCGTCGGGGCAGGGAAGAGGCAGCGTGGGGAGCCGTGCCCTGGCAGCCTACGTGCATCGCATCACACAGCCCAGCATACGGCTCGCCTCTGCTGCCCCTCACCTCCGAACAGACACGCACCGCTTCGTTCCTAAGCAAACGTGAAATCACCTCTACTTTTTTCCAGAAGAAAAAAGTATGTGAAAATGGGGATGCTGATGAGTAATAGATAATTTTTAATTTGACTGAAAAACGTTATAGAAAATAATTAATAATTAATATGCCAGCAAGGCAAACGTTTCTGCTTACATCGAGTTAAAGGTATGCACACAGTTAAACCAAAAACCGTACAAATGTGCCTTTATTTTGAGAAAATAAAGATACCCTCCGAAGCAAGGGCGAGTGCCCCTTTTTGCAACTGCCAGGCTAGGGCCTATATCCCTCGCCGGCCCTAATCCTGCAGAAAGCAGTGGGCGTACTACAGCGGTGGTACCACATGCGTGCTGACACCAGGTTATGTGTGAGCTGCCAGCGCGGCCGGACTCCGCTTCAGGAAGCAGCCTGCAACAAACCCTCAAAAAATGTCCAGTGGCAGCAACAAATCGAACGAACAACTGCGGAGCGAGGGGAGAGCTGTGGCGGGGAGGCTTCTGCGGGAGGTTCCGCACGGCGCAGCGAGGGCGGCAGAGAGGGGAGGCGGGATGTGTGCGTGTCCCCCCGCCCCGCTCCCTCCCCTCCCCGCCGGGCGGGGCCGCTCTCCGTCCGGCGCAGCCCCGCGCACTAAAAGCAGCGCCGCCACCCCTTCCTCGCTCCAGTGCGCTGCTCCCACGGCTCTGCTCCCGCCGTCGGCCCCGCCGCCCCCGCTGCCGCCACCATGCCCATGTTCGCTATCTACACCAATGTCTGCAAGGACGCCGTGCCCGACAGCCTGTTGGGCGACCTCACCCAGCAGCTGGCCAAGGCCACCGGCAAGCCCGCGCAGGTGAGGGCGGGCGGCGGGGCCGCCCCGGGCCGGGAGCGGGGCGAACACGTGCGCGGCGGAGGGCGGCGGGCCCGGCGCGGGGAGGCGCCGGCGGGGCGGCCGCGGGGCAGCGCCCGCTCTCTGGGCCCCTGGGGCGGGCGGGCCGCGGCCGCCGCCCCGCTGCTGCGGGGGAGGGGGCCTGTGCCCGTGCCCTCCCCGCTGCTGCGGGGGAAGGGGCCCGTGCCCGTTCCATCCCGCCGTGCCGGGCCTCCCGCTGCCCGGCCCCTGCCCGTGCGGAGGCCGCCAGCCCGCAGCGACAGCCCGGCCTGCGGGAGCTCGGCGCTCACGTAGCCGGGGATGTGCTGCGCCTGTGCTGGCGGTCGGGATTTGAGCGGCGGAGCTGCGCGGCGGCACGGACCCGCCCGGGCGGGGGCTTGGGCAGATACGGAGCGCTCCTGCGGGCTGTACCTCCCTCCGGGCAGCTCCCGGTGGTCCCGCCATCCGACACGGCCCCCTCGGGCCGGACCGCCGGAGCTCCCTAAGGCCGATTCGCTGCCAGGCTCTCGGGCAGGCCCGGTGGCTCAGCCCGTGATTTGGGGATGTGAGCTCTGGCACGCGCAGATTTCGGGCCTTTATCTCCCCGTGCCGCGCTGCGGTGGCGGGCAGGAGTGCCCCTGGTGCCGGCGGCTTTGCACACACAGCCTTGTGCCTAAAGCTGAGAGCCGGGACGAGGGTCCCTGCAGCCCCCACGGCTGCGACCTCCTGAGCTGCTGATGCCTCCCCTGGATCTGGGAAGGGTGCAGAGGGCAGTGCCGATGAGTAGCCTGACCCCAATACAACTGCACTGTTTAAAGTTGGTCCCTAAAGCAAGTTTGTGTCAAGGGAGGACAGGTCAGACACGCTGTAACTGTGTTTTCCTCCCGCAGTACATAGCTGTGCACATCATACCTGATCAGATGATGTCCTTCGGGGGCTCCACCGATCCCTGCGCACTCTGCAGCCTCTACAGCATCGGCAAAATAGGAGGGCAGCAGAACAAGACTTACACCAAGATGCTGTGTGATCTCATTTCGAAGCACTTGCATGTATCTGCAGACAGGTAAGGCTGGGCCGTGGGTTAGCCTCATATATCTGGCTTCCTGAAGCTGATTTCAGAAGTTGGTTTAAAAATACAAAAAGCCAGAAATAAGTCCGTGTGCTTGGGAAAACACAAAGTGATCACTTGTAGCATTTTCATGTCCTATTAAGAGTTTGATGCTTATGTGTTCCCCCTGGAGAGTTGTCTGTTCAATGGCTTCCTGCTCTCAGGACAGGGAAAAATACCACAGCACTGACAGGTTGCACAGTGTCTTTTGCTTCTGAGGTGTGATGTCTTGTCCTCTGGTGAAGAGAGGCTGAAAGCACACGGGAGGAGCTGTAACAGGCTGGAGCTGAAAGGCAAAGTAGAGGCCAGCAGGCTGTGAGCAGCTCCCTTGCCGGCTGTGGAGCCTTGGGAGAGTGTCTGTGCGCAGCTGTGAAGAATGGGGAGAACCTGCTGCCATGGGGGCTGGAAGGGAGACATGCAGAGCCAGCCCTGAGGGCATGCCTGGCTCTCTGGGGCTGCCCGTCTGTGTGGCACCAGGAGGGACTGCAGCCCTTGGAAACAAAAGGATTTGATCTCCGGAAATTCTTGACAGGCTGCTAACCGAGCTGTCTGGGTGTCTGGGCAGCCCCTGACTGCAGAAGAGTTTATATTTTAAAAAAGAAAAGAAGTACAGTTCCAGGGACTCAGAGGAATATTGACTGCTTGGAGGCTTCACCAGAGAAGTTAGATAGATTTCAGTGAAAATGAAGCTTGAAACTTCTTGAAGCAGAGGAATGGAAAGCACTGTTCCGTGTTGTATTGTCCCATCTCACTCATGACTTATATAAATGAGTTAATAATGTCATTGTTGTGTCCTCTTGTGCTTCTTCTGCAGGGTCTACATCAACTACTTCGACATGAATGCTGCCAACGTGGGCTGGAACGGCTCCACCTTTGCATAGAGCTGTCCTGTCTGCCTGAAGAGGCTGCTCCTGGACCTCCCCTCACCCTGCCCCGTAGCAGAGACCGCGGCACAAACGGCCCCGTGTTGCATTTTGTGCACTCTCACAGATTGATGGCTCCTTTCTAGTGTGTTTAAATATTGCTGCTTCAACATTCCTCTGTTTTCTCTGTGTAGAAAACAAATAAAGATTTAGAAGTAAGCTGTGTGTGGTGTAGGCTTTGGGAGGTTGGGGATGGAGTTGGGCAATTGCTAATATGTCTGTGTCACTCTGATCCTAAAGCAAACAAAAGGAATGCTTTGGATTTGCCTGTTTTTTCTCCACACAGTATTTCACGGTACAGTGGTGATGCCTGTGGCTGCTTCCCAACAGCACTCCAGGGTGATTTTTACCTTGCTGTGCCCCAGTGGCTGTTGGTGCCTTTGGGACTCCTTGTCACTCTGAGGTTTGTTTTTGGCCTGTATCTGCAATTGCCACAATGACAGCAGTCCTTTGGCCAGCCCTGTGCCTGCTCCTTCAGGGCAGCTTTCCTCTGGGAACGTGCCAGCTGTGTGGGGCCAAACAAGCAAGGAAGCAGGGCTTTTGCTCACTGAGGTGAAACGGTGTCATCCACATTGCTTACACTGCCTGCTCCAGGCAGCAGGAGAGGCCCTCGGTGCTGTGGGAGCTGTGCTGGAGCCTGCAGCGCTGTGGGAAGCTTTGGTGTTCTGTGCTAATGTGTCCCGCACTGATGCTGTGCTGTCTGCCGGCCTGTCCCACACGGATTCTGTGCTCTCTCCTACCCTGTCCTGCACAGATGCTGTGCTCTCCCAGCCCCTCCCACAGGGATGCTGTGCTCTCTGAGTGTCCCACACGGGCGCTGTGCTGTGTCCCGCACACATTCCGTGCTCTCTCCCAGCCCGTCCCGCTCCGACGCTCCCTGGGCAGGACGTTCCCTCCCTTCCCCTCACGGTCCCCTTAGGGGGCGCGCAGCGCTCCCCCCACCCGTCGCCAGCAGGGGGCGCCACCCCCTCCCGCCCCTTCTGGAGCCTTCCGGCGGGGCCTCGTTGTGATGACGTCATCTCGGCGCGCGCGGGCGGCGCGGCGCGGTCATGGCGCTGTTCTGCATCAACAGGTACGGCCGGCCCGGCCCCTGCCCCTATCCCTGTCCCTATCCCTGTCCCTATCCTTGTCTCGGCCCCTGCCCCGATCCCTGTTCTTATCCCTGTTCCTATCCCTGTCCCGACCTCTGCCCCTGTCCCGACCCCTGCCCCTGTCTCAGGCGCTGCCTCGACCCCGGGTACGGGCGGGCGGCTGGTGCCTGAGGGGGCTTTGTCTGTGCTGTTTCAGGTACGGCGGGGAGGAGGATGAGGATGAGAAGCAGCAGGAGGAGGGCGCCGAGGCGGAGGACCGGGCGCGGGTCCTGCTGGAGCGGCTGCGGCAGCAGGCGAGGGCCCGGCAGCTGAAGAAGCAGCGGGAGGCGCAGCCCCGGGGAGGGGAGGAAGGCCCAGGGGGCGCGGGGCTGAGCCCCGGGGGTGAGCCCGGGGAAGGAAAAGGGAAGAGGAAGAGGGAGGGTGAAGAGCAGCCCGGTGCGCAAGGGCAGAAGAAGCTAAAGGCAAAACAGCCCCGCAGCTCTGCTGAAGGCGGGGCAGGCACTGAGCAGGCAGCAGATGGCAGCAGCCCCGTGAAGAAGAAGAAAGAAAGAAGAAGAAAGTCGAAAGTGCAGCGGGAGAGAACTGAAGCAGGTAACAGGCTGTAGGATTTCATTTCATTGTGGTTGACATTTCTCCATGGAAAAGTGGACACGAGTTGCTCTTTGAGTACCTTACCCAATTTACCTGATTTGGTTTTCCTTTGCTTAATACGTTCTCAAAGTAGTTCTTATTTTTTAGTGGAAAGCCCCATATTGCAAACTTTGAGGATTAATTTATGGTAAGGGGAGGAGGGAAATATGTCACCTCAGTCTTGTTGCCTCCATACCAACAAGGAAATGTTTGGCTTTTGCACTTGGATTTAGGAAAAAAGAGGAGCTTGCAAGTTGTTGGTTAAGTCCTACATTGTAAAATGTTGCCTACATCCCTTTTCTGTAACACATTCTGACCTGTGGCTCTGTGTTCCTGGTATCCACATTCCAGATTCTGAAGAAGACATCGAACAACAGGAAAATAGAAACAATGTTAAAAGTAAGTCTTCTAAAAGGAAGAAGACACATGAGGAAACAGAAGGAGATGAAACAGGGAAGAAAGAGAAGAGTGAAAGAACTAAAGAAAATCAAAGCACAGAGGAGGAGCTTTCCTTAGCAGCCTCTGGGGAAGAGGCAAATTATCCACCCTCCAGTTTGACAATTCTCGGAGACTACGACAGAAAGCCAGTGCAGAAGGTAATTGAGCTTGATGGGATTGTGATGATGGTCAGGAGGGAACATGCATCTTACAGGTTTATTTTATGTATGGCATTGCCATATTCTCCTTTCCCTCACCTCAGGTTCAGCCCTTTTTGCCACAGTGGCTTGCTCAACCCAAACGAGTGCAGAAACGTATCAAAGACAATCTGTGCCCAATCAGAGATGTGCCAGGAATCCATCCCCGCCTGCTGAAAAAGCTGCAGATGAATGGGATAGAGTCCTTCTTTCCAGGTACTTTGACAGTGCTTTTGTTCCTTTCTGAACTAACTGATTTGCAGAGTTCCTGCAGTCTGGTGCTGAATATTTTGTGTAGTCAGTGAAGTAAAACATGGGACAAAGCCAAGTTTAATGCATGTAAGTGATTGCATCAGCTTTAACCCTTCATTTTCAAAGCTTTATCTAAGCTGAGTAAAAGTCTATTATCTGCTCATAGATAAAGCTTGAAGTAAAGGCTAAGAGCTGCCCAAAGAGGGAAGTCTTACTTGTGTCCTCACATTTTTCCTCCTTATGCCAAGCATGTGTTTTAGCTCCTTACTTTCCACCATGTCTGCTACTGATCACAGCTCTCTGGGAACTCATTCAACTCAATAAAGTACCAGGAAAAACATTCAAACAAAAAAAAAAATTGTTGATTTTCCATTATTTTACTGGTTTTGCAAACAAGTACAATAAATGCCAGCTCTTAAATAAGTAGAAAGCACAGCTGGAAGCAAGGATAAGGGTAGGAGGGTGAGCTGAGTAGTTGGTCCAGCTGAGCCTGGAGGCTTAGGCTGTGTCAGAGGCCTGTCAGGGTTGTGTTGGGAAGCCAGCATGCGTCTTCTCACTTAAAGAACGCTTTCATATAACATTTTAAGGGTACGAGTGAGTTCATTAATGGTGTACTTTGTGTTTGTTTCTGGGTTTGCTCAGTTCAGGCAGAGGTTATTCCTGCCATTCTCCAGAGTGCCTCCAATGGGTACCTGGTGGGGCGGGGGGGATACCGCCCCAAGGACATCTGTGTCTCGGCACCCACGGGCAGTGGGAAAACCCTGGCGTTCGTCATACCCATTGTCCAGGTGAGTTCACCCCAGGGAAGTATCTGCAGGGAAAATGCTGGGGGTGCTTTTGTTCAAGCGAAACCGCAGCTCAGAAGTATGTTAAAAAGCCAAGGAATTTGTGGACATAAGGCAGCAGGATTTTTAGCTCAGAGCTGTCTGAGGGAGCCTCATGTCAGCACCCCACTCCTTTCCTCAGACAGCAGGCACAGCATGAGGAGTTGGGAAGGTGGAGGGAGAAAAAGGGAAACGTAAAACTCCGAGGATGTGCCAAGCTCATCTCTTCTAACTAGGTTAAGTACAAGAACCCCATTCTCTCCCCACTGCTTTCAGGCACTCATTTGGACTTTATTTTGGCAGGTTCTGTTAGATCGAGTGGTTTGCCACGTGCGAGCTCTGGTTGTTCTGCCCACCAAAGAACTGGCACAACAGGTATGTGGCTCTTCACTGTCTCTCTGAGCAGAACTGGGCCAAGGGATAGGCTGGTGCAGCCAGTTCTTTGGCCGTTCTGTGAAGCCTGTGGAAGAGCCATGAGTGGGTTTGATGTTGTTACTGTAATGGAAAGTATTACTGCAAGTGTTTCTGTGGCAGCTGACAAAGCTCATCTCTTTGCAGGTGAGTAAAGTGTTCAACGTTTACACTGATGGGACAGGTCTGAAGGTCGTTTTGATTACTGGCCAGAAATCTTTTGCAAAGGAGCAGGAGATGCTTGTCCAGAAAAAGTAGGTTAAAAGGTATTTTGATAAGTTTTATAGAGATTGTAAACTAATTAATCTCATGGAACAGGGGTCAAAACACAGGCTATTGCAGCACACCATTGTGCTATCACGATTTTGGATAGTGGCTTTATGTGCTGGACACTGGCGGTTCTGTCGTTGTCATAGTGCCTGCTACTACCCCTTTGTTGTGATTGTAATGTTTTACTAGATTTTTGGGATTCTTCACCAGCTGAATAAAATGCAAATATTTACCTTATGCCCACAGGTACAAGTGACTGTGTGGGATTTTGCTGCAATTAAGCTTTTTTTAAGAGCAGTGGAGAACGACACTTTGTGTGTAAAATGAGGCAGTTCAGTGCAGACTGGGGTCTGGTGTCCAGCACTGCCTCCACGTGCTCTCCGAACTCAAGTGCATGTTTGAATTTTATTGTTTCTCAGTTAATTGAGTGGTAGGAGAACCTTAAGGTCTGCTGGCCAAGGATCTCTGCTACGTGCTTTATGGTGAAGAGAAACACTTACTCGTGGGCTGCTTGTCCTTTCAGAGTGACGGGCTACTGCAGCCTGGCTGACATTGTTGTGGCCACGCCAGGGCGGCTCACGGATCACATCAGGCAGACCCCGGGCTTCAGCCTGACGCAGCTTCGCTTCCTGGTGAGTTGGCTCCATGGCTCTCCCATCTGAGGGCACTGCCTGTTACAGCTGTAATTCCTGCTTTCTTCTTGCATGGAACATAAATACATCTCCTCTGGAACTGTTGTGTGGGCCTGTCTATGCTCCAGATTCCGAAGGCAGCAGTCACAAGATCAGATGTTTTATTCCAACTCGTGATACCCAAGCATCCACCCACTTCCCCTTCTCTCTTGGCCTTTAGCAAACTCAGAGTAAGGATGGGCAGAGAAAGCAATTCTATTGACTAGAAGCTTCCCTTGTCTTACATTCTGGCTCACTTGTTACAGATAAAAAAAAGGAAAATCAAAAGCTCCCAGTATTTAACAAGGGGTGTTTTTCATCCTTGTGAATTCAGATCATAGATGAAGCAGACCGTATGATCGATGACATGCACCAGAACTGTCTGAACCAAATTGTCAAAGCTGCATTCCAAGTAGAAGATGACTCTGGCTCCAACATGCTTTTTCAGAGGACCAAACCAGGGCCTATAACAGCAGCCAGGTGAGTTGCAGAATGCATTTCTTTGAACTGATAGTATGGATACCAACTCTGGATGTCACTGTCCTGCTCCACAGTACCTCCCACAGGGCCTATCAAAGTCCCTTTCCTCTGAAAATGTCTAGAAAAATGTCTACCAAAGTAAGTCAGTGAACAGCTGATGCTAGAAAATGTCCTTTACACTAAGTATTGTAGTCTCCAAGCTTTCCTTATTTAGACTAAAGGAGCATCAAAAGAATGTACAAATATTGCAAATCTGTGATTCATTTGCACAATAACTGTAGTAATGCCCTCCAGCAAAGCTGAGTAATGGATTTGGAGGAAAACTCTTGCAATTAATTATCTGCAGATGCTGTTTTCATACAGCAGTGGTAGAGATGTGTCAGAAACTGGGATCAGTGGCCAAGGAAGGACGTGACTAGAATGAGCACACGGGTAACCAGGGTGCAGGGATGTGTGCAGGAGTAACAGACTCCTGCAGGTTGAGGGCACTGATCAGTTCTGTCTGTGAACTCCACCATAAAACAAGGCTGGAAAAGAGCCTATAGGAAAGGCCCAGAGCAAGAAAAGAGCATCAGAATTAATTGCTTCCCTCTATAACATCATCTGAAGGCACTTGTGTGGAGCTCCTTTGCCCCATCCTCAAAGCCTGGTTTCTGTGTGCTGTTTCTTTCAGCTCCTGCTCTCCTCAGATACCCTTACAGAAGCTGCTGTTTTCAGCCACACTGACCCAGGACCCAGAGAAGCTGCAGCAGCTGGACTTATTCCAGCCACGCCTCTTCACATCTGTCTATTCCGAGAGAAAAACACTTGGAGATGGAACAGAAACTGAACAAGATGCTAATAATAAATACACACTCCCCGAGGGGCTGTCGGTATGGTGTTCATTCTCTTGAATAAGTTGTGGTTGAAGATTTGTTTAATTCTGGAGTATCTGGTTATGGTTTTATTGTAAAATGTCTATGTTTTCCTGCATTACAGAGGTGCTGGGCAAAAGTGGCTTTGGGAGTATTTACGACCCAGAGAGCTCTGTCTTTGTGACTTTGTTTTCTCATTACTTAATGTTCATTTGCTTAAGACTGGATTTTTTTTTTTTTAATTAATCTCTCTTCATGTGGAATTAAGTTTTACCAGCAACAAGGAGTGGAAATGTGAAATAATAATAATGTAGTAGCACTTACCAGTTGTCCATATGTATAATGTGCATTTCAAGGCATGCAGATACAGGCCAGCCTGTAGACAGGAAGACAGTGCATGTTGTTACTTGCTGTGGAGAAGTAAGAACAACTCAGGTCTCCTGTCTCCACTTGTTTTGTATCCTGCCAGCCTGTAACTGTGATTTATTCTAAAGGGGGTGGCACTGTGGGGTCTAGTTTTGCTGCTGTTAGTCAGTTTTAAAACATCCAAGCCTGTGTAGGTCATGGACAGGTAGTGGGTTTCAGGGCAAATAGTCTTGGCAAGAAGTAATTTTTTCTCTCTGAACTTCTTCCCCGTGGACTGCAGCAATGTTACGTGCCCTGTGACCTGAATTCCAAGCCTTTGCTCCTCTTGTACTTCATGCTGACAATGAAGTTCACCCGCGTGTTGTGCTTCACCAATTCCAGGGAAGCTTCTCACAGGTGAGTAGAGAATGAGATCACTATCATAGATATCTGTCAAGTGTTGTTACAGAGGCAAGGAAGTGACTGTTTCTATCCCCTTTCCCTGCAGGTTGTTCCTGCTGGTTCAAGCCTTTGGTGGAGTCACAGTGGCTGAGTTTTCTTCTCGATTGACTCCAAGTGAGAGACAGAGAACCATAAGGGAGTTTGAACAAGGAAAAATACAACTGTGAGCATCTTAAATGACTTTCCTGCATGTCTTCCAACGCAGGCTGTTTTCAGTGAGAAAAACTAGGCAGAACCAAGGACACAGCTACCCAGGGTCCTCTAAAACAGCGTGCAGGAGTCTGTGGCAGAATGGGTGTGAGACTTGGACTTGTGACTTTGAATTGTTTATCCTGCATGTTCTAATCTAGCTGCAATCTGAATTTCTGTGTGTTATTTCATGGCAAGCAGTAAATGTAACTGCGTGTTCAGAATTGCCCAAAACACACAGGTTTGCAAATCTGCAGTTTATTGTGTGTGCTGGGCATCTGGTGCTTGTAGGAAGGAAATGGATATTGGTGCTTGAACTATACACAGTGTCAGTGCTTTCTACTAAAGCAGTCCCTGTTCAGACTGGCATACAGCTTTACTTCTATCCAAGTGTTTGATTTACATTGTGATTTTGGTAGCTGTATGAGATTGTATCTGTGGAATGTCTCTGAGAAGAAGGTAAATACTGATTTTCTGGGTTTCCTTTTCATCCAAACCTCGACTACTGGAATTTCTCACCTTGCTCCCTGCATTCAGTACCTTTATGGAATGTTCAGATACCTTAGAGGTTTGTAACCTCCAGTGCACTGGGAGCTGTCTGGCTTAGTGTTCCATGCTTGGAGAACCTGGAAACACCCAGTAGCTTTTCATGCATAACAGAGGGCGACAGGCTGTAGTGATGCTTGGAGGTGTGTGGGAAGCTAGTAATGCCAGTGACAGTGAGGAGTGACTTACAGTGCTCCTGCCACACTCAGAGACAGAGTCTGGCTGACCAGTTTGAACAGAGATCAGCAAGAACTGTGCTGTGTTTCACTTGTGTGTATAGTGCTAGAGATGTTGCCTGAAAATAACTATATATACATTTACAACCAGGTTAATCAGCACAGATGCCACTGCACGAGGGATTGACGTTAAAGGAGTGAATTATGTAATAAATTATGATGCACCACAGTTCATCAGGACATACATTCACCGGTAAGGCAGCCAGGAACAACAGGGAGATGTCTTGAGCTTGGTTTGCTTTGAAATGTTTAGCAAAGGTGACATGCACTTAAAAGGACTTTTAGTTTTTCTTTTTACTTTAATATGCAAATAGCTTTCGAATAAAAATTAAGCCCATAGCATTGCTTGGAATCAGACTTGCTGCAATGTGAAGAGTTTCAGAATCAGACTCTTGGAGCTGATAATGGCAGTGACTGTGGGGCTCAAACTGACTTGAAGCTACTTGTTCTGTTTCCAGGGTTGGAAGAACGGCTCGTGCAGGAAAAGTAGGTGTTGCCTTCAGCTTGGTCCTTAGAATTCAGGTATGTCTTTGGCGTGGGGTTCATTTGATAAGGATGCATGCAGGGGCATGAGGAAGATAAAAGTTCATACTACTTCCCACCTTTTCCAGTCAGCTGAGCTTTGTGCACAGAAACTTCAATTATTTCCTGACTAGGCAACATGTTCCAAAATGTGCTCATTTTCTCTCTGATGGGCAGTGAGGTGTCTCATCTCCCGTGTCTGTGTTATGCAGGAACGTCAGTTTCTGCGGATGTTGAGGGACGCCGGCATCCGAGACATACAGAAACACCCCATGAAGGGCAAAGCATTAAAGCCTTTGGTGCAGCAATATGAGGCAGCTCTGTGTAAGCTCGAGAAGACAGTCAAGGTAATTGAGTCAGGGAATAAAATAAAAAAATCAAAACTACAGCTTGTGCAGTTTACTGCAATTCATGCTTAGCACAAGTATTAGTGTCCAGGATCCTTTCCTTTAACTGAGAGAATTCCATCTCTGTGTGAAGGCAGCATTGTGGGTGCATCGTTATGGAATACTCAGAAAGGGTGGGGAGAGGAGGAAGAGGTTTTCTCTTAAAGGTTGGCAGCATCCCTGGAGGGATTTAAAAGACATGTAGACTTGGAGACATGGTGGTCAGTTTGGCAGTGCTGGGTTAATGCTTGGGACTCAATCGTCTCAAGGGTCTTTTCCAACCAAAACAACTCTATGATTTGTGGTGGTTTTTTTCTATTCTGCCTTTCTCTTTACCTCTGGAGCTGGGATTTTGGCAGCTATCCAGTGTACTGCAAATGAAAAGCAGAGATTCAACCTTTTGTCATTACAGAGTTTAGGATTGTACTGTACAGCTATGCTGACTAGAGTTGGGTATCCCAAACCAGGAAAGCATTATCTGCAGACCCTTCTTTATACACCAATGGGAAGGTTGAGAACTTTCAGACAAAAGCAGGGTAGCATTTATGTGCCAGATGGGTGGACTAGGAGTCCATAATAGGCCTTGTGCTGCATGATTTGGGCAAGTGTTCTGCTCTCTCATTTGAGAACTCCTGATAAATGTCTATCCTCAAAAAATTATGATTTAGAGTTCTAGACTAGGAGTGTTTGAGAACTGGGGAAGAAAAGATTGTCCCATTGTTCCCTGAAGTCCCTTCTGTGTGACCCTGAGACAGGGACATCTTCAGTCACCTTCTCAACTTTAATTTTGAACAGAACGAGCGAGCACAGAAACGGGCCTGAAGGAATGGAAGCTGAGATGGTTGTGTTTCGTGGCACTGAAGCCCCTGAGTGGGACAGGACATGGACTGGTCCCCAGCACAGTAACACTCAGTCGTGGTCTCCGAACGGGCCTCAGTGGTTGGCTCTTCAACCTTATCATACCTGAAGCTGTTACAGGCCTTGTTCCTCTTTCAAGGACACTGCAAACAGAGTTCAATTACTGGTTGAAAAAAAAAGATAAATTTTGAGATACAGATATCTGGAAGAGGACTTTGCATCATATCCTGCTGGTGTGTCTAGAACTGCCACCAGCTCCTGAGCATGGGCCTGATGGAACTGCTGTCCTCCAGCGGTGAGGGCTGGGCCCTTCTGCCCTGGAACAACTAATGGTTCTGTCTTACTGCACAAGCAGCTGTGTCTGCAAATGCATAAACACCTGTACAGTGCCTGTAGCAGAAGTGTTTGAAAAGCTGCTCTAGGCTGCAACTTTTAAATAAATACTATATATATATATTTTTAAAACAGTGTCTAATGAAAGATTCCGTGGCTCAGGAGTTGGACTTGATGATCCTTGTGGGTCCCTTCCAACTCAGGATATTTCATGACTAGGGATGGAGATATTGTTGAAGGGATTTTTCACTGTTACAGTCTTGTGCCTTGTCCTTGGCTTCCAAGAAAGGACAGAACTTTGGAAGGAACGTTGTTTCCTTCCAGTGTTCTGTACCAGTGGCAACAGCAGGTATTATTAAGTGTTAGGCTGGTGTTAATGCAGACTGAAATGTCTGATGTCTAATATGAATGTCCTGGAGCCAGGTAGTGTCACTGCAACCCATAAATCTGTATTTGACACATGCCACTGGTATTTTTAACTGTCCCGGCAGAGGGCTCAGAGCTGCCACGTAGCTGCAGCCTGCAACTACCCTCCATGGGTTGCTTTTCCTTCAGGAGGAAAGGCTCCAGCTCTGCTTTATTGTTGTGTTAGGCAAAATATATGTACACCAGCATCATCAATACATTCCTGAAGCAAAACGAAGGGCTGGGAATCTTGAAGGGATGGGTGTTGGGAAGGGTGGTTGAATCTTGTGAAGATAGGACTAGTGTGGGTTTGGTTTATAGCAGTGAACCAATGTGTGTTTTCCTGTTGCGTGACTGCTCGCTCTGCAGTTGTTTTTCCACAGCACGGGTGTCTTGGCTGGTGATGGAATCGCAGGAATGGAAAGTCCTCTTGTGCAAGAACTGCGAGCTCCCACGGGGCAAATCCAGGATCTGCCTCTTGAGCACCCACGCCCCGTCAGCCTTGCGGTTTCCTTATCATTAAGGGATTAAGGGCAGTTATTAGGACAAACCACAGATTAGATGTGAGATGGCAGAGCCCGGTTGAAACTTCGCTCCAAAAAGTGCCGTCACCGCTGTCCTGTGAGCCCCCGGGCACGGCCCTGCCCCGAGGGGCCGGAGCGGGAGAGCTGCGCTCCGCCCCGGGGCGGACCCGGCGCTGCCGCCCCGCCCGGAGCGGGCACGGTGCTGCTCACAGTCTCCATCGCACGCAGCGAGACGGGAGCGGGCGGCGGCGGCAGCAGAAGCAGCGGCGCAGGATGGGGCTGGAGCTGTACCTGGACCTGCTCTCGCAGCCCTGCCGGGCGCTCTACATCTTCGCCCGGAGCAACAACATCCCCTTCGAGTTCAAGCGGGTGCAGCTGATGAAGGGTGAGCGGGGCCGGGGGCGGCGGGGAGGGGGGCCCCCTGTCCTCCCGGTGTCCCCAGCCCCAGGGTTTGCGGGTGCCCAGCTGCTCCACCCACGGGCGCCCCGCGTCCCTTCGCCGCTCCCGGGGGAGCTGCCGGATTCCAGCCCGAGGGTGGAAGCGGGTTACTCACCGTCCCCATCAGTGCCAGATGCTGCGAGAGGGCGAGGTGGCTCTCCCGCTGCAGAGGGTTCCTGGTGCCTACACAAAAACAGGACCTAATTGTCCAGTGCACCCCTGTTTTTTAAGTAGTCCTCTCAGTACCTCTGTTCCTCTGCAACAGAGGACTCTACAAAGGCGTGTGGTATCTTTGAAATCGGCTCCACCCCAGCAGAAAGTGAGTCTGATAAAAGAGGGTTTTCTGAGAAGCGCTCAGGATGTGCCAGGTCTGAGGGCATTCCCCAGTTAATGGGAAACAGAAATTCAGAGGTGGGACATTCATGTATGGGCGAGGACAGCCGAGGTGTGCAGTTCTTGTTCCCTAATTAAACTTCTTTAAAAAGCTTTGTGCTCCAGTAAGCAGCAGCAGTTGCTGCAGAGCAGCTCTTCTCCTCTTGGCAGGGGTTAACAGCCCCGTGGGAGGGTCCTCATGTATGAGGGTCCTCACTGCCCATGTGTCCCCATGTGCAGGCAGGGCAGGGCATTTGGCTGTCCCTCTGGGGGTTCCATTGGGTCAGGGGGTTTGTAGCCAGGTTATTTTGAGAGGGTTGAGGGCAGACTTGTGAAGGCTGTGGAGCGAGACAATGCAGCTGCCAGTGATCTGAACACTGATAAATGAAGAAAGGAAGGTGGTTTTATTTGGGCTAAAACCAACTGATAACTGATAGGAGCCTGTCCAAGGGGTATCGTGTGTTTTCACCAAAGGATGCCCAAAGATCTGCATCTTCTTTCTTTGTAACTGAAGCTGGTAAAAGCTGTCTTTCAACCTTTCCAGAGCTCTGGATTTGAAATTAAGGTAATGTATTGGGCATAACAATACCTCAGTAAGTAATGCTTAAAAACAGTGAGAAGGCTTCTGGGGCTGAAATTGATAAAGGAACAAAAGAGGCTCCAAGTTGTGACTCAGATCTCAGGGGTGATGTGGTTTAGTCTCTGGGTGTTCCCCTGCACACCTTAACTGTGCGTTGGTTGTACCTTGCTGTGGCTTTTCCTCCCACCTATTTCATAGCAAACATTTTTGCAATTGTTTGTAACTGGGGGCAGGCTCATCTTGTGTCCTTACCCTTCTTTCCCAATAAATAAACTGTTGTGGTGCGACTGGTGCAAAGGAGATGGCAGGCAAGCAGTGAGAGCATCAAGGAGAATGGAACAACTGGAATACAGGGAACTGAGAGGAAGGAAAGTGAATTAAGTCACAGTTTCCCAGTGCTCTGTGCCCCATGGCATCAGTGCCTGCTTTTGGCCAGTGCATTTAAGATGGGTTATTTGGCCAATGGAAATGCTAAAAGTGCATCCCATCCCATTCCTACAATGTGTGCACCTCCCATACCACAGGGAAGGGCTCCAGGTACCTGCAGCTGGGTTAGCTCGCCCTGGGACAGTGTGGGAGGCCTTGCTGCACTAGTACCCACCACTGCACAGCATGGGAGGACCAGGTGAGGGAATCAATACTCAGAACTGAGCTGGTGCACTGAGTGTGTCCCTTCAGAAAAGCTCCAGGGCCCCCAGTAGGGCAGGTCTCAAGGAAAGGGGTGGAAAGAGTGAGAATGGATAGAAATCACATGATATTCAAAGGACACCTGAGAGGACCTGGAATCTTCACACTTCATCTTTTTGAAAGGGGGTGGCAGAGATGGGCTGTGAGCCAAGTGACGGGGTAATAGTCACAAATCAGGTTTGCCAGATGCTGGGAAAGCTAAAATCACTTCCAGAACATCTCCTCTGGCACACAGATTCTCAGGTGACTCACATAGCAGGACATGGCATAAGGTTAGTTACACATTAGAGAGGCTTGAATACACAGGTACACATGTGTGACTGAAGCCAGTGGTTGGAAAAGGCCAGCACAAACAAGTCACATAAAACAAGGCTTCTGGGACTGGGTTCAGACACAACGGAGCATGTTGAGACCTCAAATGAACAAAGCACCTTCTCCTGTCAGATTCACTCTGCCTACCTTTCAGGGGGAACCCAGAAGATAGCTTAAAAGCAACAAATCCATATTTTCTCTGACAAAAGATATGACAAAATGCACAGGAGCTGACTGTAATGAAGTACCATCTTTATATGGAATCACAGAAATTTATTTTCATCCGAGGACTAAAAAGAGAGTTGAATATAAATTACATTATCATCCAGGAAAAAAAAAACAAACTGCTTTCTCACTATCCATGTTGGTGATGTTTCTGACAGTGAGATCCCTTTCCTCTAAGGCACTCAGTGCTCACTCTGGGTTTGTACAGTACAGGTACCTCCAGGCACAAACTTGGAGCTGATAGAGCCCTGAGTAGACAAGCACTATTGGTATGAAAGGACTCCTAGCCATTCTGCCTGTGGTCAAGAGGTGAGTCTGGTATGCAGACAATAAGCAAGTTAGCTGATACCATAGGGCAACCCCCCTATTCACCCTGCAGCACTTATTGATTGGTTATAAGCTTGATATAAGACTGTATTTGTACAATCAAAACCAGGAACTTGAGGCCAAATGGTCCCCATGAGCATTGCAGACAAGACCTGACTATCCCTGCCAAGTAAAACTTCTCATTTCCCTCCTCAGGGCAGCACAAGACGGAGGAGTTCCGGAAGGTGAATGTCCTGATGAAGGTGCCTGCACTAAGGGATGGTTCTTTCACCTTAGCAGAGAGGTGAGGCTCAAATAAGCTCAACCCCTACCTGCAGTATTGTTTATCTCAAAGCTTGGATTCTGCCAAGGCACTGCTGGGACTCCAGCCCAGGCAGTTTTTTTTCTTCCTTCCTATTGGTTCCACTTGTACACAACAAACCTACGTTTCAAGAGAATCCTTCTAATGTAAACAACTCGAACAGCATTGATAGTGCAAAGATCAGTGGGCTGCTGCTTGGAGCTACCTGGCATGTAAGCAATGTTTCCAAGCTTAAATACCTGTCCACGTGTCCTCCTGCTCTCTGCCTGCAGCTGGAGGCTGTAGGTCAGTGCAGGAAATATGACATAAGGCACCTGCTGCTGAATGGCCAGGCCCTGTGAAGGTCAGCTTTGGTATAAACTCATTCTGCAGCTCCTGTTTGCTCAACAGTGTCGATGGGGTAACTGTGCCAGCAGGCCATGTTTGCCTCACTGGGCGGATGTATCAGATAATTGCTGCCCACAAGCAGCTGGTTGAGCCAGCACAAACTCTCTCCTGTGCTGTGCCTTGCTGGCAGTTCCATGTCCTGCACTTCTACCTGACTCAGATCAGGCTTGTGTTGCTGCTTGTCCAGCAGTGCAAAATTTGGGGGGAGGAGAAAGGATGAGGTGCTTTACTCTCAGGTGATCAGCTCACTGGTCTGTCTCGCTCTTTGGGCAGCATTGCAATCCTCCTGTACCTTGCCCAGAAGTTCAAGACTCCTGATCACTGGTACCCATCTGACCTGCAGAAAAGGGCGAGGGTTGATGAGTACCTGTCATGGCAGCACGCCAACATCCGTGCGAAGGGGAGCAAGGTGTTCTTATCAAAGGTGAGACCATCATATACCAAAAATTAAGTGCTAAGAGCTGTGAGTGCAACGGCTCACCTGTGTGCAGGGCCTTCCCGAGCAAATGTCCAAGTCAGGTGACAAATTGGAACAAAACTAGATCTGGAATTGACTTGGCTGCTCTGCTGAGCCTAACTGAAGTGGCCTGAATCCCTCATGGTGCAGCCACTGCTCTGTGAGACCCAGACCAAACTCATCCTGGGTGAGCAGCTCTCACCAGACACAGCTCAGCGCTTGCTGCTCAGCTTCATGGAAAGAACCAACCTCCTACTGGAAAACAAAACGCAGTTTCTGGCAGATGATGCAGTCTTCCCTTGAGAGGAGATTCTTGTGGTTGAAATTTCAGATTTCTAGGGAGGAGACAAGGAGAGGCAGGAAGTAATGAATGACATTAATGTTGACCTGGCAAGGGAGATGAGCAGTTCCAGTTGTTCTCTTGTCTGGCTGGTGAGGGATCTTCAGAGGGGGGCAAAGAGAGGGTGATGACCAGGTTTGGAAGGAATCACTTAAAGAGCAACTTGTTTCTTCTCCCTGCCAGGTGCTGCTGCCGATCCTCACAGGCCAGCCACTTTCTGCAGAGAAACTGGAATTTCTTATTGAGGACCTCAATGTTGTCCTAAAGCAGTTTGAAGAGAAGTTCTTGCAGGACAAGCCCTTCATCGCAGGCAGCGAGATCTCCCTGGCAGACCTCGTAGCACTGGTGGAGCTCATGCAGGTGAGCATTCACCTGCTGCTGGGTATGTGGGTCGGGCTGTGGGCAGGCCAGGCCAAGGGGTGGCTGCTGCACCACCACCTTGGTAATGGCAGAGCTCCCTAATTAAGTTTGCCAGGGAACACCTACTCTGATGACACAGTTCTTTCTATAGAAATATGGTCAAATATGGTCAAAGAAGATAAATTACAAACTAGGCAGAGAAAGTAAAGATATTTGGAAGAGATGTGCTGATGTGCATGAACCTCCATGTTCTGTGTTAGACAGTTCTGGGGTTAGCCATGGCAGAGCTGTTTGCTGCATGTCCCAGGGGACAGCAGCTGCTGAGGATGTCACCACTTGCTTCCTATGAGCTAAGAACCAGAGATGAGCTCCACCCAATGTGATGACTGACTGCTGCCTTGAGCCAAAAGCCTATCAGTCCTTCCTTTGGTCCCATCCCTGGTAAATGCCTTGTTTAACTCACTCCCAGGTGCTCTCTCTCTCTCTCTCCCTGCAGCCTGTAGGTGCTGGCTACAACCTCTTTGAGGAGAGGCCAAAGTTGGTGGAGTGGCGCAGGCGAGTGGAAGAAGCTGTGGGGAAGGAGCTCTTCCAGGAAGCCCATGAAGGGATCATGAACATTAAGAACTTAACCGCTGATCAGTTTGCACCTGAACTGCTGGAGAGTTTCAAGCAGCAGCTCCTAAAGCAGGTCAGCCAGAATTAGAGGATTATGCTCTAATAAAATAGATTATTTTATGAAGGCTTTATTGCAGTCTTTCAGCATTTCTTCTAAAAATCATACAGAAACACCATTCCACAAAATGCACTTCCCTTTACTCACAGCCTTTCTGCAACTTAGGAGGGAAGAAAAATACATTTTAAACTGCTCTGAGCTGCTTTCTCCTCTTGTGCACTGCAGCATGGGAGCTGTAGCCCTGAAGGCTTTTCTTTCATGTTCCAGCACCACTGGATCTGCTTGAGGACTGAGGTGATTCAGTCTGTGTGGAAACGGGGGCCAGTCAGAGCTGCCTTCTCCATCTCTGTTCAGAGTTTTCCAGACGAGCAAAGGTTTCCTGAGGGTATGGTGGAACAGATGTACCTGAAACAAGGAAAAATAATTGTAGCAGATGGTTTTCACTCTGCAAAGTGAAAACACTCTGCTGGAAGATTTTTGCTCTTTAGGAAAGAGGCAGGTCAGGACCCAGTCCCTGCTGGGGACCCTGACAGGGCTCTTAGAGCACCTGGCCACTAGATGCTGCTGCATCATCTGTGGGAGCAAAGGGACACAGTGCCCAGGAGTAGGGAGCTGTGTGGGTACCCAAGGGAGGCCTCCAGCTTCTGGGAAGGATGGGGTTAGTCCTGTCAATAAAATTCCTTGACCACAGACTCATATCACACTCTACAAAGAACACCCTGTGCAGTGGTGAAAAGCTGCTTTTCTTGGTCAAGCTGCTGCCAACCACACAGTCCCCACTGTAAACCACACCAGTGCTCAGTCTGTTTTCCCACAGTGGCTTTGTCAGCTCAACAGAAGCCACTTAGGCCAGGCTGTGTGCACTGACAGGGGCTGTGGTGGCTGGGCCAGCACTGAGGGCAGTGGGAGCTGTGCTGGCCAGCCCTGGGTGAGCAGAGCATTCAGTACAAGAGCTGAGTAATGCCCCAAATACAGTTAATGTTCCACTACTCTTTTGTCTCATCGGGTCCTCTAGTAAGGTTAATGGTTATATTTGCCAGGTGTTGTAGCTCTGTTTGGATTTGTAAACAGGATTTGGAAGGAAGTGGACATTGAGTCATCCTGCACACCTGTGCAGCATCCTTTACAACCTCTTGCCTGTGCCCCTTCGTGTCCCTCCTGCCTTCCTGTCCTCCTGTCCTGTGACCTTCCATTTCCAGGTACAGGCTTCCGCAAGGAGGGTTCCAGTTTGCAGAATTGTTTTTTCCCGCCTCCTGGTTCAGCTCTGGCTGTATCTGGAAGTCTGTCTGTGCTGGCTGGTTACACTGTTCACAGAGACAGCCCTGCAGAATGCTGGGGGTGAGATTTCAGCCATCTGAATGCAAGTCATGACAGTGCTCAGAAAAGGCGCAATTAGCTGCTCAAACAATCTCACGCACGTTTTCAGTTGGACCTACTGTTTTTGGGGAATGAGCCAGCTCCCTCTTCTGTGTTTGTCTCCTGAGTAAACCTGCCCTTTAGTTCAAAAGGGCACATGAACTACAGCTTGCAACACACATGCCTGTGGGCTGAGCTATAGCAGCCAAGCAGGCTGGTCCCTTTACCTTCCGTTCCTCCAGCCTACGGGAAATCCTAAATGTGAGTGGTGAAAAATCAGCTTTTCCCCCCAAACTTTTTCAGTTTCAGTGCTGACACATGCAGGGATATTTGTCTTCTGACCTGATTTTTTATGGGTAGGTTTGTTGAGAAGAGCCTGTTGCACGCCAATGGGTAAAGTCAATGACAGGAGCTCTCTTCTTGCCCCAAGGGTGCCTGAGCAGCAACCCCTGACGATGCTGCCCCACTGCTCAAGTTGCCAGCAGTGCTGGGCCTCAAGAGAACGGCCTGTTTACGTTGTACCACCAACCACTTCCTTCCCTCTGTAACCTGCAGCTTCACCACAATCACCAGCTGGGCTGCTGTGCACCCTGCAATCAAAGAGGTGCCTTCGCTGCCTCACCAAGGCTGCCCAGCTTCGCTGCACTCTGCTGTTGGCACCTTTGTACTTACCCTAACTTCAAGATTCCTGACTTCCAACTTTTCCCTTTCTCGTAGAGAGCAAACTTCCTACCAGCACAATAAATGTCTCCCACAGCTTCTGCACAAGTAGAATCAGAGCAGAGAAATAATCAAAACCAAGAGCCTATTCTGCAGAGTGCTAACCCTGACAAACCTCAGACTGGGCTTGGGAGTGGAGCCTTTCCTGACACACATCTCCCTGCAGAATCTCCAGACAGGGCTGCTCTGCGTGCAAACCATTGCATGAGTCAAGGTAAATAAAGCGTCTTTCTTTTCATTTTCTAATTTATGATACTTGTAGCACAAGAGCTCCATGTAAGAGTCTTGAGCCAATTTTCTGCTTGTTGGAATAAAGCACAAGTTCCTTAAATGTCACCCATTGTGTGCTCCTGCAAGGACGGCTGCCTTCAAAACAAGCCTGAACTATGTTCAGAGCTGGCTCTCTGGTGCTCCTCCACCGCTGTGTCACAAAGGATAAGCACACTTGCCTCACTCCAGCCTGGTCATGGTGACAGGAAGAGATTTTAAATTGTTTTTCCCATAGTCTCTGGTCTGCTGCATGTTCATGGTGCAGTGACCAGTGGTATTTTGGGCCCTTCTATGCACACAGGACAAAGCACCTCCCTAGAGCAACTCCTTGAATGGTCACAGAGTTGTACAACAGATGCCTTGTGTTTTGCTCTAAATAGTGGAGATAAGGCAACTCATCCTTGTACTTTGCCTTTTGCTATCCCTACACCTCTGCATTTTGTGTCATTTGATCTTGTCACGTTCCAGTTCCTAGACTGAAAGCCCTGAGACCTGCCTGCCAAAACCCAACAGGTTGTGCAAGAGTTTTGCCTGCCTTGGTGCAAGGTCTGTTGTTGAGTGTCCACTCCCTTTTCACCCTGAAAAGGGAGAGGGTCACACCTCCAGTGTCAGTTTAACATGCTGTTCGATTCAATTTGCTCAATTCTTGCCAGGGGTTATTTGAAAATAGGTGAGAGCCTGTGACTTTTAGAATAAAATGAAGCTGGGATACACAAAATGGGAGGAATAGTAAAAAAGCAGATCCACATCCTGAGACCTTTTCTAAATTACTAAGAAATAAATTGCAGAACTTAATGCGTTTTTTCTGTCTTGTTCCTGTTCCCAAAAAGCTGACAGAGAAAATAAGGTCAGGAAAAATGGCCTTTGAGGTGATGGAGTTAAGTGAAAATACAGTGCTAGATGCACAAGCCTGGAGCCCGGAATAATCAATCAAATGGCCTATAACACAACCAGATAAAAATACCTCTTGGGTTGTGTGGGCTGTGCAGTGCAGTCAGCAAATTGGAGAAAAACTTAAGGAAGGAACGTTTCCAGGAGGCACATGAAAAGATCTTTGAAGTCCAGATAGGACTAAGAGATCAACTGAACCATAAATAAAGGAGCAAAGCGAACCCACACTGCTAAGGCTGCTGCACACCACTGAGATCAACAAACTCTTCATAGGGATATCTCAGAGTAGGGACATGGAACCACTCTGAAGCACAAAGACTTCTCAGACTATTACCTGTGCAGAGCCACTTTCACACTCCTTTTCCCCACTCCCTTAACATTTAAGATTCCTTTGTACTGAAGGAGTTTGAACTCAAGCACCTACCACAACACCTTGATCTCCAGCATATTGGTGCTGGTGCAGGTGCTCTAGAGGGTAAACTGTGCATGCAGGGGAACTGGAGGGTGTGCACAGCCCCTTTCCCTGTTCTGGCTGAGAAACTGAAAAACTCTTATAGTGTGGTTCTAAATCTGAAAGTTCTAAACCCCTGAAAGTTTTCCAGTTCGGAATTTACCCAGAGCTCCAAGCTCAGTAGCTGAGCCTTCTCACCACCCTTGGTAACGATCCTCTCTACAAGAAGAAAAAGCAACTGATCCTCCAGTTCCCTCTCCCTGAGGTTCACATAGCTCTTTCCAAAGATTTGTGCAACACACAGGCTCTGTGGCACAACACTGATAAAAAGGTGTCAGCTGAGCCGAGGTGGGTTTGACTGGAGGTGACTTTGCTCTAAGTGGTTCAGCTGCTCTATCTCCCAGAGTCCCAGAAGTCCCTGTACTCAGCCAGCACGTCACCTTCCCTGAATCACACAGCTGTGAAACGCTGCAGGCCCAGTGCAAGGGCTTGAACTGAGTCTAAGCCTCTTTAGTTCTCCTCCACTTGCGTGGAAATCTGAAGTGACAAATACCAGGGAGAGCAGAAAGTCACTTTGAGTAAGTATGCAGATGTAACGCCTGCAGAGAAGTCCTCCACGCTTCACTGCCATTCAGGTGTCACCTCGCAGGACTGGGCAGAGACTACGTGACCAAAGAATTATGTTCTGAACCGAAAACCATCCAGAGATCTGGCAGCGTGAGATTAATGCTGGGTTAGAGGACATTGTGCAAAGGCCTTGTCTGCAGAGTGGCACATCCCTGCAGAGCTGTGTTACCAGAACAAGCATTTACCTTCTAAGAGCCATGGTGGGATGCTGAGGGTGAGAGCAGCTCCTGAGACCCTTTGGTGCCAGCCAAGGCTGCAGAGGGGAATGACAACCCCTGCTCTCTCAGTGCTTAGTGCCAACCTCTCTTTTGAGGCTGGCAATTGACCGTTACTCGCAGTTTATCTCTCACGTTACCTTCCTTTCCTGAAGGAAAATGAATAGGCACGGTGCCAGCCCCCGCGGACCAGGGCCGCTTGACGGTGGGATAGGGAACTCTGTGCCCTCTGCCCAAATTCCAGCCGCGCCTTCCCGCCCCTGCCACGGTCGAGGGGACTCTCCTGGGCTTCTCCGGCATTATCCAGACCGCACCCCGCAGGAAGCTGGCGCCCCGCGGTCCCCCCAGGGCTCACACCCCGCTCCCTCCGGCTCCGTGCCCCGCACAGCCACCGCCCCCCGCCCGGCGGGGCCCGGGGAAGGGAGGAGGGGAGGGACGGAGGGCACCTCCCGCCCGGCGCGGCTCGGCCCCCGCCGGCCCATGCGGGGCGGCTCCGGGCGGCCGCCGGCAGAGCCGCGGCAGCTCCGCTCGGGGCGGGCCGGGTCGGGATGGGGCTGGAGCTGTACCTGGACCTGCTCTCGCAGCCCTGCCGCTCCATCTACATCTTCGCCCGGAGCAACAACATCCCCTTCGAGTTCAAGCACGTGGAGCTGTTCAAAGGTGGGACGGGCGCGCTGCCCCGGGGCAGAGCGGGGCCGGGGCGGGCGCAGCCCGGCGGGGCGGCGGGCTCAGCCCCTCTCTTGGCTCTCGGCAGACTCGGTGCTGGGGAAGAGGCCGGCGGCGGGGAGCGGCGCGGAGCAGCCCCGCGCAGGTGAGAACAGGGCAGGGCACGGGAAGGTCCCCGCGGCGGGGGCTGGAACGCGATCCCCGGGCGGGGGCCGGGCTGAGCCCTCCTGTGCGGGCCCGGACCTGCGGCGGGTTTGCTCTCCCGGCCCCCGGGGGAGCCCCTTCGCCTCCCGGCAGAGGAGCGGCAGCGTGTCCTTCGGCCCGGCGGGAGGGAAGGACGAGCTCCCGGGGTCACCCGAGTGATGCTGAATCCGTGCGCTGCCCAGGGGCATTGAACGCAGTGGTTTGACCGTGCGACTCCTGTTCCCAGAGCGGTCTCGTAGATTCGCTGCATCTATTTTTGTGGATCACCAAGGAATGTTCCTCCAGCCATTTCTAGCAAATTAGTCACAATGACAGCCGAGAAGTGCTCTGGGAATGCTGTACTTTGCAGAAACACTCAGATGTTTGGGCTCGCCCAACTATATAACTATTGCCCAGTTACATATTGCATTTTCCTAGTAAACTGTTGCTTTTGTGCACAAGGCAAAGCATAGTACTTGGAAATCCTTAGCTAAGGACATGATTAGGCAGGGACATGACTGGCAAATAGACTGGAGTTTTTTCCTTTCTATTTCTGTAAGATCTTGTCCACTGCTCTTTTCATTCAGCAATAAGTCTCCTTCTTTCTACTATGACTTACACTTAAGAATTCCTTGTGTGTGCAGCCTGCCTTGCTTTTTTTACAGTGTAATAATTTCCTTGTTAAAGTTACTCCTCAAAGCCCAACAATACACACAGTGTATATATCTATATATTCTTGAGGGACACCAAGATCTAATTACACCAGATAAAACTGATGTTAAACAGAACCATAAGTCAAGTCAACATCACAGGAATGATAAAGATAGGCCACCTAATACCATTAAACAAAAAGGCTGGCTCTGCTGGCTGGAAGAGAGGCAGAAGCTTAAACTCTGTTAAACAGCAAACACAAATATTGGTCTCTGTTTTCACACAATAAGCAGTTGGTCTCAATGAAGCTGCCTGCAGTTAGTGTTCACACCAAGGCGTTTGCCAGTTCTCAGCTCAGTCACAGAGTCTTGGCACGGGTCTTTTATTCTGTGTATAAAGACTTTGTACAAAGCAGAGCACATGAGGTGCCATCTCTGGGCTGTGGTGCAGGCTGTGTTACACACACCGACCTACTGCCCAGCCTGATGTAATGACATGTTAGTCCCATCAGGGAACAAATATGCTCAGTATTCCTGCTAGGACTGCTGTATGATGAAAGCTGGCTGAAATCTGTTTCAGGCTGCCCTCATCCACTGCTTACTTCTCATGTCCTTGTTTCTTAGTTTCCTGCTACCTTGGATAATAAACACAGACAGCAGAACAACGACTGGGTCTGACAAGGGAGTGCTCGTTAGCTTGAAGCATTACTGACTGGAAACTTTCTGCTGCTTTTTTCCAAGGACCCCCTGACTACTTACCAGATCTCACCAGAGCTGGGTGTGTGATGACCACTGGCCTTTGGAGCCCTTCTAAAACAACAGGACCAAGCACCTTCTCCAAGCAACTCCTTGCATGACAATAGATTACAAAAATTTGCCTTGCTGTTTCTGTGATACAAATCATGTGTGTGAGGCACCTCGTACTTGGCCTGCTGGCTTGATTTTGGGGGATTTTTATATTCAATTTTCTCAATTATTAGGCTTAACTTGCACTTTCTGTCTAGCTCTTATTCTTAAGAAGCTCTGTCTTCCTGCCTCTCCCGACAGTGCTGCCTGGTTCTGCACATGGAACCTCTTACCCAGCTAAACTGGAGGCCACCATCACAGCAGGTAGCCAGAAACTTTTCCCACTGAGATGGAACACATGGGTTTGAATCCCTTCAGATAGCAGATGGATGCAAACCTTAGTCTCTAATGAAGCTACTTACACTGGAATTTAAAAAAAATACTTCTCAAAGAAACAAGGTAGAGGCTAGTCAGCTAGAAAGTCAGCTAGAAAGGAAAACAGGGTGGTAATGTCTGCTCTGCTTGATTTGCCTCATTATGTGAAATCTATATAGGGAAAGGAGTCTGTAATTGTAATGCAGCTACCTGCCTTCTCCCACCCCTTCCCAAACCATATGCAAACAAATTTGATAGTCCAGATGGTGGTTTTATTTCCTGGAGACTTATTTCCTGCTGCACATTTGTCCAGTAAAGCAGACACTGTCACTGCCTCCAGGATGGGGGCAAATAGTTCTTGGGGATGGAGATCACTGTTAGTTAAGAGCCCTTCTTTTTTTTTTATTTTTTTTTCTCCCTCCTCCTTCTAAGGAGCACTTAAAACAAGCAAAGCACACAAATTCCTCAGAGCTTTTCTGCTCAGGTGTTCCTGGACTGTTGTACAATTCCCTGGCAATTTAACTGCTGACTGGCAAGAGCAGTGCCAGCAGCAGGAAACTGAAATTCTGATTAGATGGTCGGCTGTTGATGCCTCCAGGGGACTGTGGAGTTTAAATTCTTATGGGATGGTGTCTTCTTCCTGTGTTTTCCTGTCAGAGGTAGGCTGACATGCAGAGTCAGGTGTAGCACAGAGTCAGGAATAATAAAGCTTCCTTGCCTCTGGCAAATGTCCACATATGGCTTATTTTATGAACCTACAGTTGTACTGCTGGCACTCATGTTTTTCCAGTCAAAAACTTTGGAAACATCCTCAGCTACATCTGCTGAGGGATCAGCTCTGTTGACAACATTTACTTTCTTTGTAAGTGCTCGATTTGTTATTCAGGGATAAACAAACAGGAGAAAGATTTTGCTCAGTGTGTCTGTTATCCAGTTGGGTTCTCTTTGGTTGATCAGCCACTACAGTGATCTCTGGGGGCACAGGGCTTTTCAGTTGCTTTCCATCATGACCATCCTAGCTAGAGTCACCCACATTTACAAACTGCAGGAAAATTACTTTGTTTTGGTGGTGCCTGTCAGAACAGGACCAGGAGTAGCAACCATCTGTTCTCATCAGGATGCTCTGTATGCAAACTCAACTTTCCCAGACCCTGCTTCCTTGGCAAATATTAAATATTTTGTAGGTGCTCAGTTGTCCTCATCCAAACTTCTTTTTTCCCCTCTCTGTCTAAAGCCATAGGACACATTGTTCTCAAGACAAGTCAGCTGTTGTGTTTTATCTGCAATGGTGTTTTCAATAGCAGCACCTTCATTGTGTGCTCTAAGTGCCTCTCAGGGGGTGTTTTTTGTCAGTAAGTTTTGCCAGTATCCTGGTCCCTGAGTCAAGCAGTAGAACTCCTGTATAGAAATGTGAACTGCTCCATGCTGCAGACCCAGCCTGAGCCGACTGCCCTCTACAGACAGCTCTTACACTGACTCTTCCATTTCATTACCTTTTAATTGTGAAATATGACCATATCAGGAAAACCTAACACAGGTCACTAATTGTCCAGTTGGCTGCAGATATCTCATTTATCATTCACTGACAGATACACTTCTAACCTCAGCCTTGTCTGTTCATGTTCTTAGGGCCATCAAATAGCCAAGGCACTGGCAAAGTCAACCTCTTAGAGAAAGTTCCAGCACTGAAGGACGGGGACTTCACCCTTGCAGAATGGTAAGAACTCAGTCCTTAGACTTCCTTGGGTACCAGCAATCTGTGATGCATTTAGAAAATGTCATTCCCACGGAATGATTAAGGATCACAGAATATATGAACGTGTTGGTTATTTTTAATAGTATAACCTCATTTGATCTCTTTCCATTTTCTGTTTGAAGTATCTTTCAGAATGTAAACAATTCAGCTGACTTAGCTTCTTGATCTCACCCTGAATGCACTTACCTCAGAATGGGATTATAAACATTTCTGGGAAATGTTTAAAGCTTATAAAAATTCCTTTCACCCTCGGAAAAGAAAAACCCTTTTACTCCAGGAAAGAATTCTGTTTATCTGCATTAGTCATAAGGCTGACTGAACACCTACAGAGACAAAATTTAGGCTTTACATTAAAAGACTAATATGGAGACTGGTTAATGGTGTCATAATACTGAAATAATTGAACTATAGTAGTACCAGGATAGTAGAGGGGTCTGCATTTTCTTCTATTTTGTCAGCACATTTTCTGTGGCATTTTTATTTGTAGTAACAGCCTAAGTATTGTTGCAGATGACTAAGATATCTTTCCATCTGTCTCCTCCTGCCAGTTAGTGGAAGTATAAACATCTGGACAAACACAAAAAGATTCTGTAGGGTTTCCTTGCCGGGCTTTCCACAGACTTCAGTGGAAGCTGCGGGCTGGAGACAGGCCTGATGAAAAGGCAGCATAACCCATTAGAGAGTTTTGTACACAAGCACATAAACATGTGTAGGTCTTGGAGAGATGGGTCAGAACAGTCAAGGAGCAAGTAGAGTTACCATTGCTGTAGATGATAATGGAGATTTATTGTTTGTTTACCCCAGTACTGTCCAGCAGCACCACAGAACAGTGCTGTGATTTTCCAGCAGGTTAAAGTTTTTGTGGGAACTAAGGTGATTAAGGGCCATCTCTGATGTCAACATGAATTAGATGCCTTTATATGGTCCCTGGACTCCACTGGAAATCCTGATCTGAATACTTTTTGGTGGGAACAGCAAGTTCAGAAGGAGCGGGAGAGGGAGCTTAGGTGAGAGCATTCTGCATCACAACTGCCTGACCCCTTTCTTGTCTCCTGTTGACGTGTGAGCAGCACGGCCATTCTGCTGTACCTGAGTCGAAAGTACAACACTCCCGACCACTGGTACCCATCAGACATACAAAAACGGGCCCAGGTAGATGAGTACCTCTCCTGGCATCATGCCAACATCCGGGCTAATGCTCCTAAGACCATGTGGATCAAGGTAAGGAGGCTGACTATTCAAATGTGAGTGAAGTGATGTTTGCCTGCGAGAATACTGAGCATTTGAACACCCCCAATCTGGAGGGAGTTTGTTGTGCTGAAACAACAGACCTGGGCCATTCCCAGCCAAGAGGAGCTGTCGGAAAGGGAGCTGTTCTGAATTGATCAACACCAGGATTTGGCAAAAGCAGCTCTGGCCATTTTGGTTTTTTTCCTTGAAGTACATCTGGTACAGAACGTCTCAAACCCAACAGAATTCCATTGCCTGGATTTGTGAATGAATATATAACCAACTGGGTATTGCCTCCAGGGGCCTCCCCCTCACTGCACAGCTGTGCAGAGCGTGCACATCAGCAGAAGTTTGGCTTTGGTGAGCGTGTACTTTGTTGCTGGAAGCAGAAAGACTTGCTGTTTTCATACAAATCCCTGCAGCCCCATCAGGGTAGAAATCCCAAAGGAGCCTTCTGCTTCCAGTACACTTAGGTACTGGGCTCAGGGACAGAGAGAAGAGAGACTCAGAAGTGCAGATTTTCCTTATTCAGCATAGTCAGGTCAATACACCTTTAGGCAAAATTAAAAGAATTACCCCGAGGCAGAAAGTTATTTAGTATCAGATGATTTTGCTGGACACCTATTTCCAGCCAACTCACAGTTAATGCAGCTATCCTCAGAGAGACCCAGGTGCAAATATAGCCCGGCAAGTACAGCTGTGGTATGGAATCTCAAATGAAATCATAACTGCTAGTGAACAGGTAAGAACTTCCCTCCTCAGCTGTAAAGTTTGCCCTTGTTTGTGCCTAACAAAGCATATCAGGACTCATTTAGCTTCTTGATTTATTGGCATTTGATTTTTTGGCTGTAGAGTACAGCAAAACAATTCAAATATGAGTCAGATTCATACAAGAAGCAGTTTCTTCCAGCCTCTGCAGGCTGTTACTGCACTGCTCTAAGGGAAAGAAATCCAACTACTTGCTGCAGATGATTAGATAACCCACATGCAGAAAAGGTCCTCAGAATAACTGAAAATATGGAAACATATAAAGCCACCATGTAATAGAAGCATATTAGCTAGAAATGGGAGAAGATAGACTGCCCTGAGATAAAGAAAAGAAAGAAGATGCTGTTTCAAGTGATTTTATCCAGAGATCACATCATGGATAATTGGAATCACTGAGGAAAAGAACTGGCCATGAATTTTCTGATGAAATAGGTTCCACATGTATTTGGCCAAAATCATGGCTTGGATTAAGCAATCTCAGCTTGCATTGTTGAATGTACTTGCAGTAAGTAGAAATTCAGTCAACTCGCACTGATTGAAATTTGTATCTTTAATTTTGATTCTCTAAATAAACTGTATTTCTTTAGCTGTGGAAGGTGGAGGCAGCGTAGTTGCGAAACACTGTGGGCTCTGGTGGTGGGTATACCCCTGTGAGCAGCTAAAAATGTCTTGGAAAGGCAACTGCCCTCTGTGCCAGCAAGTCTGTGGAGACACAAGGACTGCAGTTATGTGATTGCTCTGGAAAAGTTTTTAGTGGTTTAAAGAGTGGTGCTTGGGAGGCCACAGGAAGGCTGGTGTAAAAATGGTGTTGACCCACTCCCAGCCTCACTGGCTGCTGTCACACAGAGGAAGCCATTTCTGCCTTTCCAGCCAGTCCCTCCAGCATTCTAGTCCCTCCCCACACTCCTGCCACTGCCACCACCATTCCCTCCTCTCTGTCATCCTGTGGGACAGGCAGCTGCCTCCAGCACCCAGTTCCATGGCCAGGGTGGCTGGTGGGCAGGCAGCTGCTGACCTGCCTTGGCTGGCTGGTGAAACAGAGGATGTAACAGGGGTGAATATGGCAGAGATTTGTCTTCCCCTAGAGCTGTTGCCCACTTTTCTTTTGTAACCCAGCAGGGTGGAGTGGGAGGGTACAACTGCCAGGGACAAACTGAGATGAATCCTTGATTTAGTTCTGCACATTGCTGCTGATTAGCTGGAGTTCAGGTCAGCCCCTTTGGCCTGCTCGTGTGCTCTCTGTCCATGAGCTACTTGGAGCTGTAGCAGTCCATGAAGCTCCACCATCATCCCCTCCTGTGGCTTTGCTGCAGGATCACTGACAACCATGAGTAGTTTGTGGGGTGTAACTGAGATTACAACAATTGGATCTGTGAGAAGACGGCCGACTGTACTTTTAAGTCCCTTCTCTCCTCAGGTGCTGATTCCCCTCTTCACAGGGCAGCCACTGCCCTCTGAGAAGCTCCAGGAGGTTATGGAGGGGCTGTCCACTTCCCTGAAGCAGTTTGAGGAGAGGTTTCTGCAGGACAAGGCTTTTATCATCGGGAGCGAGATCTCCCTGGCGGATCTTGTGGCCATTGTGGAGCTGATGCAAGTGAGTGGTGGAGTTTGGTAAGGAAGTGTCAGCACAAGGGAAAACAGATGCTGCTGGGCAGGGAGGGTGCAGCATGTGGTAACACTTCAGTAGAAAGTGGAGCGAGGGCACATCTCAACAGAACTAGCCTAAAACAATAGGGAGAATATGGGAGTGGGTTTAGAACACACAAACAAAAAAAAAAGCTGGCTGCAACAGATCTCTTTTGTTTCTCTTCTCTAACAATACCTCTTCTTCATTCTTTATCATGACTTTATTTTTAACCTCCAGAGAAAGAGGTAATATATTTAAGTGAGAAGCAATAGCAGACAGGTCTGATGAAATAAAAAACAATATAGGAATATTTTTATCATTCAGAAATATGGCACTTGCCCATGCCACGTCTGGAAGATGCAAGAATTAGTCTCAGACAGAGGCAGTCAAATTAAATCTGTTACAGACTGGTTGTTCTTTGTCAGACCTGTCCTGCAAACTGTGCAGTGGTCCCTGGAACTGCCAGCCCACCACGCCTTCAATGCTGTGGCTGAAAATCACTCACAGTACATGGTAGTCACCTCTGCTGCTCATAACAGCTCTTTCAGCACTCAAGAATTGACTTGTAGATGCCTTTTAAAATACAGTTTAGCTTCTGGGTTCCCTAGATAGGTACACCTGACCAGAGGAGACTGCCCTCCTTCCTACAGCTCCTCTATGAACTCTTCATTTTTTTTCCTTTATCTGTACCTCAGGGTACACTTTTGGTGCCTGTTGTCTCGGTGAAGAAGTGACTACCCAAAGCCTCACTGTTGCTCTCTCCCCTTTCTGCAGCCTGTTGGAGTTGGTTGTGACATCTTTGAGGACAGACCCAGGCTGATGGAGTGGCGCAGGCGGGTGGAGGATGCTGTGGGGAAAGAGCTTTTCTTCCAAGCCCATGAGATGATCCTCAATATCAAAGAACTGAGCAACATTCAGATTGATCCACAGCTGAAAGAGCAACTGGCACCTGTGCTGATGAAGATGTTGAAATGAATTAACCTATCTTACCATTTTTCCTGCCTCTTTTTTCTTTTTTTTTTTAACTTCTTCTCTGACCTCCAGTTCTACGTGTAACTGGAAAGAGCACTGTAATTCTAACACAGAAATTGCAATGTGTTTCCCCCCTGGCCAGGCCTTTCTTGTATCTTTGGGGGTGGAAGCTGGGGAAGGTTTAAGAACTGAAACATTAAATTTATACAGAAGGCTGAGGCCCTACAGGTCACTTAATATGCATCTGGATTTTATTTAAGAGTCAGTCTTTTCAGCAATGCTAGAGACAAGAATGGTATTTCCTGACAGAATCTGAGCCAGCCTATCAACTGGGAACATTAGAGAACTCAAGAGGATGAGGATTGTTGTTTTCACGAGTTTTTAACATTTACACTGCAAAGTGTGCCTAATCCTCATCTTCCAGCACATGTCTGCACAGGCAATTACAGCAAAAAACTACTTCACAAAAGTGAAAAAGAATTTGATTTTTTTTCTTAAGTTTCTTATTTCTGAGGCATCTTGCTTGGCTGTCCATGTACATTCCACAGTTCTAGCTGCTTTTAGGTTCCTGTGAGAAATTTCTTTGTATTCCTCTACAACTGTGAATCTTTATAATTCTTCAGTTTAACCACTGCTTTTGATTTCTGAAAGCCTGGGTTCCCTTGGTGCTCAGTCTGCCAGTACAGGTGTGGCAGGGGCTGTTCTGTGCAGGAAAGACCAAGTCACTTCAACAGGCTGGTGGTGGCCACAGCCTTGGAATCATTGCCTGCCTAAAATACCATGTTGATATTACAGAGGGAGCACTCTGAAAGAATGCATTCACAGTGATTTCTTGAAAGAATATGTAACAGTAAACAAATGATTTTTCTTCTGTGGTAATACTGTAACAGCAATCCACATTTCTCCTAGAAAATGGATAGGGGGAATAAATGCAGACAGGGAATAAGTGCAGACCTGCTCTTCTGAGACTGTTTTGGATGGAAGTTCACCAAGTAAGTCACCCTGTGCAGCTGAAGTAATAAGAGAGATTTTGTGGCATTGAGCAACATATGCCTCACAATAAAAGGGCAGAGAGTTGTTTTGCAGCTTTTGGGCTCTTTTCCTTGGCTGTTTGTTTCGGGTTAGCTGTAGCTCAAATACAAAATCCTTTTGTACTGCAGCACAATTTATGAAGTAAAACTGAGCGAAGCCAACCATTTCTAGTTTCTTCAGTTGAAAATAACAAATTGTAAAGGATACAGAAATGGTGGAATATACATATGTGTATTTCCCTTCATAAGTAGTTGTTGCCCTTGAACCTTACCCTGAAATCCTTGCCCAAGAACTCTTCCTGTAAAGACTAAGACAAAATGAGTAATTAATTCAGGAGTTGCTTCTCTGTTTGGGTTTTTTTCCCAGTAGCACCATGTCTTGGCTGGTGACACTTTTGCTGGCAAGTTCTATAAAAGCTGATGTGTTTTCATTATGTTTTTCACTAAGGTTTCAATTCTAGATACTGTCTAATCCAGAGCCCAGAGAGATCTTTAAATTCCCTGTCTGGAAAGAGAACTCATTTGTATACTTCAGCTTGCATTAGCAGGAGATTTTGTTTTGCGATTATGTTCTCCATGAAGTCAAGAGACTTGACTGAAGACCTTCTCTGGAGGGAGATCTGTTTCCCTACTGGAAATAGGCACATGTTTATTCCCACCCTTCCTTTCTTCCAAACATGAGCTGAATAATATGTTTTTATTGATGTTTTATTCACATAATATTGTCCACAACTGACTTAAATTTTAAATGGGAAGTGGTTGATTTTTTTTTTTATAATATTGAGAGTGGAATCATGAAGTGGATGATGAGACTGCAAATGTCTGCAGGAGAGAAAAAACTCATCATTTTCCAAAGGCTGAGCGTGTTTGAGACTATTTGCTGCTGCGCTGTCCTGTCTTGGTTGTCCATCCCCCTACAAGCATTTTAATTGCCTGATCTGAGACAGAAACAATAAAAGAAATGTGTTTAGTTTAATAAAATCTCTGTGAGACCATGAACAATCTGCCATTCACACGGTGAACCATCAAGAGCAAAGGACAATGCATATCTTTAAAGATGTCCCCTGTCCAGTTCTAATTACTGACATCTGATACTTACATCTTCTTTCCCTTTAGAGGCCTTCTGATATACTGGTTTCTTGTCACATGGGGTTTTTTTGGCAATGAAATTGGAAGAGATTTTTGAAGGAATATGAGAAAGGAATATGAGAAAGAGATATTTGAAGGAATGTGAGAAAAATAGAAAAATGGATCCTAAAAGACATCTTCCCTCGAGTCATTGACACCCAGCAAACAGGCAGGGGTGGGCTTGCTCCCAGGATTTGCAAGGTGGCTGAGTACCCCCACTGCCTTTGTTTTGGTGACAAACTCAGGACCATCTATTTACAAGATTATACATTTCTATAAATTTGCCCTGCAATCTAACTTTTTGGGGTAATTTCTTTTGCTGATTTCCTGGATTTAAAGGGAACATCTGTATTATTGCTTATCGCCGCAAGCAGCCGCCCCCTGCCAGCCTGCAGTACTCCCTCCCCTCTCCCTTTGGGTCTCTCACTTCACAATCTCTCTCCTAGAAATCTTTTTCCAGACTTATTCCTGGCTGGTTTGTACACACGGCCCCTTGTGCCAGTATTGTCTTCATTAGCAGCAGTGAAGGCCAAGCAATTCCCTCAGCAAAAAAAATGAGCAATCCCATCAGTTTTCATTAGCATTGTTTAGGACTGTAGAAACTCAAGAAGTCACATTACACAGGGGCAATTTTCACAACAGTTCTGTGCCTTAAACCAGATGACCTTTCAGTCAAGCTGGTTCATAACCCCTTGCTGTAAATGAGCACATGGAACCTCACTGGACAGTAGCTCAGGTTCTGAGAAACCTCCGATCTCTAGTTAAGAGACATCTGATCTGTAGATTAGGCTGTCCCTGCAAGCCAGCCTGCTGGGATCACTTTTATCAGCTCAGGAGCTCAAAGTTGTGATTTCTCAAAGTCCTGGTAATTAATACATAGTGGATAAAGGAGTAAACCTCTCTGTTTGCTTTTTAATTTCTCGTAGTGCTGGTTGTTCTGAGAAATCACTGCGCTTCAGTTCTCAACCTTCCCTGCACAGGCAGGTGCAGAGGTGCCTGTTGCAGTGACCTGAAATGTCACAAAAGGACTGACTGTCACAAAACTCATTTTACCCAGGGAGATGTGTGAGGTCTCACAGCCCCTAATGCATATCCCAGCACGGCACATGGTAAACCCCAAAGGCCCCACAGCCAGCTAGTGCAGCTGCGGCGGAGCACAGAAAGCCCTGAGCCCCGCCTGGCGCCGGCAAAGGGCGAGGGGCACGGGGAGGGCAGATCGGGCACGGCGCTGCTGCGGGCGGCCCGGGGCCGAGCCCGCCCCCGCCGGGGCACCGTTGCCCGGGGGCGGGGCAGGGGCCGGGCCGGGCGGGTGCAGGCGGCGGCGTTCGGGGCCGCGGTGGGAGCAGCGCGATGCCGTTCGTGGAGCTGGAGACCAACCTGCCGGCCGAGCGGCTGCCGCCGGGGCTGGCCCAGACTCTGTGCGCTGCCACCGCCGACATCCTGGGCAAACCGGCCGAGGTGAGCGCGGGGCCGGGAGCGGCGGGGCCGGGAGCGGCGGGGCCGGGAGCGGCGGGGCCGGGAGCGGCGGGGCCGGGAGCGGCGGGGCCGGGAGCAGCAGGGCCTAACGGTGGCTGTGCCGGCAGCGGGTGAACGTGACGGTGCGGAGCGGGCTGCCCATGGTGCTGTCGGGCTCGGCCGAGCCCTGCGCGCAGCTGGTCGTCTCCTCCATCGGCGTGGTGGGCACGGCGGAGCAGAACCAGCGGCACAGCGCCCGCTTCTTCGACGTCCTGACGGCGCAGCTGGGCCTCGGCACCGAGCGGTGAGTGCGGCCCGGCCGGGCGGCATCGGCCTCGGCGCCGCCTTCGCCCCGAGGGCAAGGACACCGGGATAACCCCTGGGGCAGGGAGAGGGAGATCGTCCCTTCCGTCAGCTCCACAGGTCTGTGTGGTCCGTCGAGATGTGGAGCACGGCAAACCAAAGTATAGGGGATGTTAAGAGCAGCGAGGCTGGGACAGTTCCCATGTTCTCCAGGAGGTTAAGGTGTAATAGAGATCCAAGACTAGATTGCACACTTTAAGTGCTCTTGGATGCTGAACCCCAGATATGTGGTTTGGGGCCAGATAAAACCGTGTACTGGTTTGCATTTGTTGAACAGTCTCGGCTTTAGCTGTTCTCTGAAGATCACTAGTTCTGTTGGTGAAATTAGTGCAAAACCCCACAGGAATTGGTAGAGCTTCACAGTGGGATCACCATGCCAAATGTGGGAACAGGACTGTTCCTGAAGGTCAGCCATGTCCCTCTGTGCCCCTCTCCCCAAAGGAGAGTGATAATAGCATTTCCCTGCCTCTTGAATACTGCTGGGGTAAATCCCTGCCAAGAGTTTGCTTGGGCCCTTCTGAAATGGACAAGTATCTCGTAGGCAGACTGTTGAAATTCAGTCTGCTTTTATTTGTGTGGGTGAAGCCTGGTACCTGTTTGTACCCTGCCCATACACAGCTTATGTTTGCCTCTGTTAAATTAATACCATGAAGTGTAAGACACTGAGACCTTAGTGCAGATTTTCTACCATGTTGCAAACTGGGCAGGGATAATATAAATAATATAAATAATGTAAAATAATGTTTCCTGTCCACTGTCCACATTTTTGCTCTTATATCCAAAAGGATTGTCATCCGCTTTTACCCACTGGAGCCCTGGCAGATCGGCAAGAACAAGACAGTCATGACATTCCTGTGATCCCCTGAGCAGCTGGTTGGAACAAAGCAATGGTGAAGACAACCCAGACATGACCAGCTCCATCTGTCTACCTGTTCCCTCTTGTGATCAAATCTGCGTAACTCTACATCTTCACCTGAATGAGTCACTTTTGTCTTTGCGTCCCGTGCACACAAAGCTGAAGAGTGGGGCAATCACCTGTACTGATGTTACTGAGACAGTTCAAGGTCAGTGTCTCCAGCCTGTCACGTAGCACAAAGGCTCTCATGGTGCCTGAGCCCAGCTGAGCCCTTGCCCTCTGGTGATGGCCTTGCATGTGCCTACACAAAGCTGTCTTGTAGCAGTAAAAGTTTAATTCCAGAACATTTGGCCTTACTGAGGACCAGAGTGGTTCTGAGGTTTATCCAGATTTTCTCATACTTTGCAAGGCAGAAAAATCCTTCTTTCTCTGTGGCAGCAGAAGGGTCCTAGGCTGGACAAGATGACCTAGAAGTGAAATTTTTCTCTTTTTCAGGCTTCCCTGAAAGCCTTTTCTGGAAAGAGAGGTGATTATGAGAAGTTTAGACATTGAAGTCTCATGTCAGACCTTGTGCTCTGTCCTCTGTCATTGCCACCCCCAGTGGCTGCTCCTACAAAATATTATTTGTCCATAAGATTCTCAGGGCTGAATGTCTGTGTGCTGATGGCAATGTCTAGAGGAGGGAGTCGCTTCTGAAGTCCTGCACTGTGCCACAGGAAAATATTTTGAAAGTCCTGCTCCTGCCAGTTTAATTTCTGTTATTTACTCAGTTCAAAGTACTTTTCCTCACCCCACTGTGACGGGGAGTTTGGGGATGACACAGCATCTCACTGTGATCTGTGGCTGGTGTTTCCAGTGGAGAAGTATTTTGGGCTCTTAGGACCCATATGCTCCCTCACTTTATAACTGGAATTCATGTGGTATTTTATTAAAACAAAAGCAGGGTACTTTTTATGTGTGGTGTTATCTCTGCCTTCCACTGATACTGAAAACATTTTTTGGTTTCCTTTCCACTTTGTGACTTGGTCAGGTTGAGGTCAGGGAGCTCAGCAGAGCTGAGAGCATGTCCTTTGGGACATGGGGGTCCACAGGAATGCAAGGCAGAAGAGGGCTTCTGTGGTCCTTTGTCATTCTGATTGGAGTTTATGACTCAAGACAGTTGAAAATATTCCTTCTAATTACAATTTGAAGTTGGTTGTTGGTTGTTCCCTATGCAGCAGAAATAACTTCTATGTTTGCCAAATCTGTCAGGAATATAATACCAAACACAAATTTGTGTATCAGGCTGGGGGTCTACACCTTATCTGGTTAATAAACTGTAGCAAAGCCTCTTTTGATAAGTGTCAGTTTATTGGTTTACAGCACTGGGGGGTTGTAGGAAGCAGACATCGTGGCTGCCCAGGTCTCTCCACTTTCACAGGAGGTCTCTTCCACCAAAAGTTTTTGAAACTCAGGTAATGAACAGGTAGGTGAACTGAGTCTGAGACACAGTGTAACTCAGGAGTACTGTGCTGCAGGGAGGGGGTGGACAGCCCTGGCTTTGCAAAGGGCTTGACCAGCTTGAGCTGAATATACTGAAATACAGAAAATAACCTCACTGTAATTCTGATCTGCGTTTCCTGGAGATCCTTCTACCTCTTGAAGGAACAAACACAAACTCTTGCCAAAGCCTTTGCTTCCTTCAGAGAAACCTTGCTCTGCCCTATGTCCCAGCTCTCCTTTTTTGGGCCATGTTGACCCTCATCCCCTCACCCTTGGCTGTGGGATCATGCCTGGAAACAACTTCCCCAGCATTGCAGAGTTGAGCAGGAAGAAGTAAGGACGGAGAGGGAAAGCTTGGAAAAGATCATGTTGTGCAAAGATATCTGAATAAAATGGGTCCTCAGTGTGACCTTCCCGCCTGTTTCCATGCTGTGTCTGCATGCTGGTGTTACCTGCCAAAACGTCCTAAAGTAATGCAAAATCATCGGAAAAGTGCTGGGCAAAGACCATCTTGAGAATTTCATGGTCCATGGACTTTAAACTTTCTTTTATAAGAGCAGTTAAAATATTAATGGAAGCATTGATCATTTGGATATGAAGACCTTGGTCTGAGCCACTTGATGCTTTTTGGGTGCTGGGGATTGTCAGCACAGAATGAGATTCTGTGAGTTTGCAGCTGGGTGTTTCCCCTCATAAACTGCTGGTGCTGAATGTACATTTTACTTCACGTTTATCTGGAGAGGTGGCCTATTTTTCCTTCACTGAACTAACGTTAGAGTAGTTTTGACAGTATTTTAGGACTCAAGGATACCCTGCAAAAAGGTGATGTTCTGATTTTGAACACCGAGTAACCATTTCCTAGCCTCAAACCTTTGAACTGTGGACAACCTCTGTGTGTATTTACACTAGAGAGGACCAGGGAGGCCCTGAGCACACTGCAGGGCACTACTGACAAAATGTATTACAGAATTACCATAGCTTTGCAAGTTACTCTTCAACCACAACAGTGTGATGCTGCTGCTGCTCATGAAAACCCTGTTCTTGGTTTGCCATGATGGAAGGAAAGGTATTAACACAAATGGGACACTGGAGATCATACATTTGAGAGGAAGAGGACTCTTACCAAGCTAAATGGTGATTCAGTGCAATGAATGCTCAGTCAGTGGTGACTGAGCACAAGCTTACCTTTGCCAGTGGGATGTGATGTAGCAAGAGGAGGCTTTAAACGTGTGGTTCTGTCCCACAGGTGGGGCCTCACCAGTCTGTCTGTGCTCAGGCTGTCCTGACATGGAGGGCTCTGTAGGGCTGTGAATGGCATACGTGCTCTTTAGAACTCCCTGCTGTATGACCACCTTACACGTAAATAAAATTACTTCCACAGGAAGCTGTCACAGTGGTGTTTGACTTCAGTCACTGCCTCACATCGTCCAAATGTTGTCCCAAAATAGGTTCTTTCACCCAGTGTGCAAGAGGCCAATCCACACACAGAGTCAAGGTATAGGATTTATTTACAGTTCCTTGCAGAGAGAGGGGCTGTGTGGCAAATCCACAAAGCCAGCACAAGCACTACCAAAACCTTTTACTATTTATACATTTAAGCAAACAAAGGCATTAATGTTCATTGGCTACAAGTTACCCAGTTCTCTTATTAATCAATATTCCATCTTCCATTGGTTAATGATTCTCTCACTTCTCGTGCTAATTAGTCCCCAGGCTCAGTCTTTCCTTTTGGGTCAGTGGGTTTCTTGAGTCGATGGTCTGTGAGTCCAAGGGGGTTTGTGATCTGCCCCTGCCTGAATTACCTTTTACCCAATTGAAGCTGTTTGAGCAGTTTCCGAGTTGTCATTATTAGTTTCTTCCTTATTCTGGCTGTTCTACCAGATGTCCCTGTGGCCCGTAAATTCTGCGTTCTTTGTGTTCATTATCAGTGGTACAACCCTCCTTCCCAAGCTTTGTTAAACTCCCCCCGAGATCATCGAAACATGGCAAGCCTTAAACCTTAACAAGGCAATTCTGCCGACAGGTGATTTGTGTTACTAATACCTAGACATCACTTAGAGCTTGTTTCACGGATTGAATCTATTTTCTTCTTGATTAGGCTTGAAAGCACACAAAGATCGAACTTCATAAACATCCTTTCTCGAGAAAATTTTCACACATTCCACATTTTGCAACGCTGCCGCCACCATGCTGAAACACCTCCCGGGGCATTTATAATGTCTATCTTCTCCCGGGAAGCTTTAGGGAAACGCGGTGACCTTGGGCTCATTTCGCACCTGTTCGGGGTTTCCCTCATGCCCTCAGCGCCCGCTCCCGCCTCCCGCCGCCCCGCGCTCCCATTGGCTGCCCGGGGAGCGGCTGCTCGGCCAATGAAAGGCTCCGTTGTTGGCGCCGGGGCTCCGGAGGCGGTTGCGGTGGAAACGGGCGGAGCGGCGGGTCCCGGGGGAGCGGCGGGAGCGGGAGGGACCCGCGCGGGACCCGCGCCGGGAAACCCCCGGGAACCCCCGGGAGCAGCGCCGGCAGGCCGGGGGCGGCCCCTCCAGGTGAGTGTCCCGGTCCGCCCGGCCCCGCGGAGCGGCCTGAGGGGCAGCCGGTGTCTGGGCCCTGCCCGGCCGGGCGGCCTCTCCCGTGCCTCTCCCGCCGCGGTGGGAGGCGAGCGTGGGCTCCCGCCTCCTCCCGGTCCCCTGTGCCTCCCCCCGGTGTGCCGGCGTGAGCAGCGTCCCTGCCCCTCCGTGCAGAAAGTGACCGTGTTTCGGCAAAACCGGCTTGTGCTGAAATGCGGGCGGATCTTTGCAGTGTTAAAACAAACGAACAAACAAACAAAAAATCCAAAACAAAGATTTAGTGGTGTTTGTTTTGTTTTGTTTTGTTTTAAACAAACGTGTATTTGCAATGTGTGGATCCCGAGTGTAGCGGCAGCAATAAAAGCCAGGAAAGCCCGAGTCACTCCCTTTGTTTCTTACTTTGAAGCTGACAACACAAGCTCTGGGAGCAATTTGGAATTTTTACTTAAGTGTTAAACTACTAAGGTAAAAGAGAAGATTTTGAAGGCAAAAGTCTTGTTGCCTTTCAAGATGTGCACGGCTGTCATAGCCACAGATATATAGCTGAGACACTCTTAAAACTGAAAAAAATTCAAGCTGCTTTGTAATAGTTTATAGTAAAGAGTAATTCTCTTTTTTTCTACTTATCTGCTGTAGCTGTGCTCCTCTGGAAGCGCTGGTAGTGGCATACCCAGTTCCTAGAGATTAGAACCCTGTTGTAACTCAGTTCATTATTAATTTTGCAACCACGTACAGTGCCTGGTTTAAAATGAAATAGCCCTCCCAGTGCCTGACACACCAATACAAAGCTGTGTGGAGGAAACACCCTTTCCCTGTTTTTTAGGAGCATTACACAGTTCTGTTTGGTTATGCACTTTCAACTTATAAACAGCAGAGAGGAGAGGTGCCAAATATTTGTTACTAAATTCCTGTATGGTACAAAGTTCTGGTATAAATAATAAGTAGAATTAGAATTGTTTTGCCATGTTTTCTGTAACTGTAGTTTCCCTGGCAGTCTGACCTTGGAAGTTAACTCTTGACCACAGTCTCTGCTGGTGACTTCCACCTTGAGCAAGATTGGGCATATTTTTGAATAGGCATATTTGTGAGTGGACTTCAAGCCACTCAGTTTAATATATGTGATTGATTTGGGATCACACAAACTTACTTATTCAGATGTCATGAGCAACTGTATTTCCTGACAAAATGTGTAGCATTCCATACATCTGAAAGAGGCAACCACCAATCTCTGGGCATGTATTTTCTCCATATGCGAAGTAGACAAGGAGTCTTTGTCCTGAAAGAGACTGGAAGTTTTATTAATGTTTATTTAGTGACTTAAAGAGAAAAATGCTTTATTGCTGTGCAGTTGTCAGTCTGATTTAGCTGCAGGCAGGGAAAGCAAGTGGTGCATGGGCAAGCAAATGATCATTGCTGAATGAATGAAATTCCTGTCAAAGCATTATTTTGTCTACACACAGAACTAATCATGATGATGTGTGAGTTAATTTGGCTTATAGTTCAAAACTCCCACTGCTTCCTGCTGTGGTTAATTCTGGACTTACTGTTCTATTAATGTAGTCTCCCATATAAAAGACTGTTTTTAGCCTGTCTTGCATGTGTCATCTTTTTGTTTGAGTCGATGGGAAGGTTTTATCACGTAGCAATGAAGCTTTTCTAAAAGAGCAGCACAGAACTCTTTTCATTTTTTTTTGTTGCCTTTACTAACATGATGTTTCAAGCAGTTAATTGAATCTAAATTATGGGCTTAGTTATGAGGAAAAATTGCTTACAGATTATGAATGTGTATTTACCTCTTCAAACTTTTTATCATTGGTAAAAAGACTGGAAATATTAGTATCCTTCCTTCAGAATGAAGAAATACTGGTTAGTAAAAGCTCAGTTTCTTTCGTTTGCATAAATTTAATATACCTAAGTGTACATGCAGTGACTACACCTTGCTTTTGCAGTAGAGGTGGTCTGTAGAGGTTGGTCAGTGTATTCAGAAAGAACAGGTGAGTTATAAACACTGGTTCTGTTCTAGCAGGGATGGCAGTGACGAAAACTGCTTTAATCAGAGGCATTTCCAAGTGCAGATGGTGCTTTGAGCAGTGGGTTCCCCAGCCTCTATGACCTGCTGCAAAGTCAGTCTGACACAGATAACACTCCATTTTTTAACTTTCCTGTTCTGTAGGTATCTGTAAGGGCTGTGACTTGTGCTGTAGATAAGGTGCAGGAAAACTTCTTTTTTTTTTATTTGTTTGTTTGTTTGGGCTTTTTTTGTTTGGTTGGTTTGTTTTGAAGCAACTGAAGATAAACTCATAAGCTATAACAATTCATGCTCATAAAGTGTTGGAGTATTCAAGAAGCATTTTTGGGTTTAGCTTTTGTCTTTAAAGGGATTTGTGTTGTAATGTTGTTACTATCTTGTATGTTCACTGAATATTACACAGTAACTGAAAGTCATGAAAACCATCCTGAAGTAATTAATGTGTTTTAATAATTTTGTATTTTATTTTCTGTCTCTAGTTAAAATTCACTTCAATGTTATTGTTCCTCAGTGGTTGGGCAGTTTATTTCTTGGCATGGGGTGGTGGTGAAGTAGAACAGTTAATTGGTTGTTGATTAAAGTATTCCCAGCTTGTCTTTACTTCTGAGTGTTTTCTTTACAAGCAGAGTAAATATTCGGATCCTGTTTGCTTTCCAGACCTGTTTTTGTCAGGCCCTTCCTCTTAATCCTGGAGAAAGACAGTGTGAAAACCTCTGAACATGGTAAGGGCTTATTGAGATGGCTTTTGAGATGTTTTGGTAAAAATAAAATGGTGAATTTTCTCTTCCCCTGGGACCAAGAATAATTTGCCATAATGAGACCATTGATTTTGAAGTGATAGTAGTTACTGGTAAATTTAAGAATTTGAAAAAAACCCCAACACTGTAATGCACATGTCTGTTCTAGAGAAGCTGTTGCTTGTAAAACAGTTGAAAGGAAATTGTTTTGATATTATTTGATCATTACAGCTCTTGTAACTTTATGTAGAAATCTCACAGTATTGTCCCTGTAACACTTAAGTAAAAAAAAAAAAAAAAGGGAAGAATCCAATTTGCAAAGGAAACTGGGGCACATGTAGATGTCACATTCCTTGTTGCCTCCCAACTGCCATCACAGATCCGAATCGCAGCGCTGAACGCGAGCTCCACGGTTGAGGATGACTATGAAGGGACCTTCAAAAGTCACAAGACACAGACAAAGGAAGCTCAGGTGAGTAGACCCACTGTTTTGTTAGTCAAGCTTTGTTTTGATGGGAGTTTCGTCCTCTCATTGCAGGGATTGTTCAACCCAGTGTCTTGTTTTTAGGAAAGCTGCGTTACTATCTTATCTCTTGGACCCTCCTTTAGCAAACTAAAGCTTCACACAAATGAGTTATTTTAGGTCAGTAAAGCAATAAAAGTGTGAAACCACTGATATGCATAGTAAATGTAAGTATATTGTAATAACTGTATTTAACAAAGTTGCCTTACCCAATAGGTTCTAATTTTTTTAATCCCAGGAAGCAGAAGCTTTTGCTTTGTACCACAAGGCTTTGGACCTTCAGAAACATGACCGATTTGAAGAGTCTGCCAAAGCTTATCATGAGCTCCTTGAGATTCGTCTTCTGAGAGAGGTCAGTGACCTTCAGAGAATGAAACTTTAGAAACTGCTTTTACTGTATCTTGTCTTCATTTCTAATTGGCTAACTGGAAATGTCAATATTGTCAATTGGCAGGTTGTTTACTGTCCTTTTTACTTGTCTGATTCCTAATGCCCACATTGCATTTACTTTATCATTTCTAGGCAGTGCTTTCTGGTGATGAGAAAGAAGGGCTGAAACACCCAGGTTTGATGTTAAAATATTCCACCTATAAAAACCTAGCACAACTGGCAGCACAACGGGATGACTTAGAGACAGCCATGGAGTTTTATCTGGAGGTACAGTGCAGCTGAAATAAAACAGTGGAGCCTTAATATTTGTTAAAACTTTCTAAAATATAGACATACACCTTGGCATACATCATGTGAATGTATAGTTGAATAGTGTGTGCTTTCTGACACTACATGGAATGTAACTGGTCCACCTTTCAATCCCCAAAGCAGTTGTGATCCTGCTGAAAACTAAAGCAGTGCCAGTCCCTGCAGACAAGTGGATCTGTGTGTCTGGAATGTGATGTTGTTTGTTATGCTTTCTAGGCTGTAATGCTGGACTCTACTGATGTCAACCTCTGGTATAAAATTGGTCGTGTGGCAATAAAACTAATCCGCCTTCCTTTGGCTCGTCACGCTTTTGAAGAAGGTCTCAGGTGTAATCCTGATCACTGGCCTTGTTTAGATAACCTTATCACAATCTTGTATACACTCAGTGACTATACAAGTGAGTATGATGTGTGGGAAAAAATCTCAATATATGTGTAATTTTACATACCAATTAAAAAAATTGTAATGATGCAATTGTATGGGTTGTATCTGGCATAAGCAATATGTTAGGGTATGATAGAGACTCCTGTTTCCTGATAGAGATTTTTTAATTTCATGATAAAGTATGATGGTTTATATCAGTTCTGGTTACCCTAAAAGTAAATGACGGGGGCTCTTAGATCAGAGCCTCTGCAGGAAGTTTCCCTGTAGACTGTTCTTTTCCCTTTTGATGTATATTAGGTTTGTCTTTCTACTGATTTCCAGCTACATAGTTTTGGCTATAAAACTACATAGCCTAGTATGATTTATTATAGTTACAGCAGTGGATATAACTGACCTTAAGATTTTACATTTGAGTAATAATATCCAGTGCATGAACTGATTCAAAGGAAGTTTGGGAGATCTGCAAGATGGCAGAATTGTTGAATCTAATCCCTTAGGTTTGTCCCACTGGAATGGTTCTAATTCTCCTCATGTCATTACACGTGAGCAAAGCCCTGGTGGGATACACTGCTTGTTTCACCAGTGGAATCTGCAGTTAAGACATTTGATAACATAAAAATGGTAAATAATTGTGATTCTGGTTTATGATTCTGATTTCTTCTGTGTCAGAATGAAGTCTTGAAAGTAAGTGAAAGATGTACTGCAAACATTGTTTAAACAAAATTAATTATATTCTTTTTCTGGATATAATACCTGGAAAGACATAATAGGCTATTTGAACTATATGCAGGTGATTATTTGACACGTTACAAAGCTATGGGACTAATTAATGCAAATGTCACATTTGGGTGGAATTCAGTGGTGTATGTGAGGCCCAGAACTGGGAGCTTTGAATGAACCAAAGCAGCCATTGACCATTCAATTCCTATTTCTCTGTCAGCATGTTTGTACTTTATCTGCAAAGCTCTGGAAAAAGACTGCCTATATAGCAAAGGACTGGTTCTGAAGGAGAAGATCTTTGAGGAGCAGCCTTGCCTCCGGAAAGACTCCTTAAGGATGTTCCTCAAATGGTGAATGTTGTCTTACAGTACATGCTGCCCTTGGAGTGTAAATTTTGGGTTTGGGGTTGTTCTAAAAAGCTGCTGAGATCTTATGCTTTAAGTGATAGTGATATCTTGCTAACCTGCCTTCTGAATAATAATAATGTTACTGGTGCTGCTGACAGAATGTTCTTCACTAATAACTTTTGGAGGGAGGTAGAAAGAGGCAAAGGATCCATTTGTTGCTGCTCACTTATTTTCACACCCAGATCTCTTGTAATCATCTGCCTTTGTTTTACTTATTAGTAGCTGATCCCTGCAGCATTCACTTTAGTTTTCCTAATTAAAACCAAACAATAACAACCAAAACAAAATAACTCCCACCTTAAACTCCCCCCCACATTACTGCTTTTCCAAGCAGTTACAAATTTGGGACTACTTTGGGAGTCTTACTGATTTTTATTGACAAATGAGTACAGTCAGATGGCTCTGTATGTTTCATTAGTACCCAAGATGCTGAAATTCTTACTTTATTAAGGTTTCAGACCAGTGCAACTCTGAAGATATTTTGCAACATTATGGTTAAGATTTTAGTCCTTTATTATTTCTTTTTTATTGCAGTATGTAATGTAAAACCTTTGCTACAAGTTTGTTGTTGTGTAGCTCTGCAAAGTAGACTGTTTCTTTCTGTGTGGATTTTGTAGTATGAGTGGGTAAGAGGAAAGTGGGAATAGAAAATAAAGGCCCATAAAATTTACAGGACCTGTCTAAGTTAGCTGCTCATTCAAAATAAAGATTTCTGGTGGTGAACACTTCTATATACATGCCATAAAGTTCATAAAATAATGTTATTTGAATCCTTCTTTTAAAACTATTTTTGTTACATCGTATGGAGATTTGAAATTAATGCCCCCCCAGCCTTTAAGAAAAAAACAACAAACCAATAAAAAAAACCCCAACCAACAAACAAAAGCTTTAACTTGTCTCCATTTCTCATTATTTCTTAGTGACATGTCTATCCATAATGTAAATGTGAGTGCAGCTGAAACAGGAAGAATCCTAAACGAAGCGCTGGAGCTGCGTAAGAAGAGACAAGCTTTGCTGGTGCGTGACAGGGAGCCAGACCTCAGACTGGTCCAGCCAATTCCCTTTTTCACGTATGTCTTTGTATTTTCTCTTTTTAAAAGGTTCCTCTGAAGCCCCGTGTGGTCACAGCTGTGGTGAGCTTCAGATTTCTACAGAACGCTTTTTTTTTTGCCTTGTAAAAACAAACCAACCCCCCAGTGTTTTGTTATTAGTTTATAGGTTTGTTTGGTGTGCTTACTGTTTTAGCACAAACCCCCTAGCTATCAGTTTTCAATTTTTGATTTAAAACCAGTGATGTTAAAAAAAAAAAAGGTAGCTAAGAGTGATTTGGCAGCTATTCAAACTGTATTATTGGATTATTCATATATGTCTAGTTTGTATATGAATTTCAAAGTAAGTTTAGCTTTTCAAAAATTCTTTTTGCTGTTGGGATAGTGGAAACAAAAAAATTGCAAGTATTTATTTGCAGCAACTAAGATACTAGTAAGTTGTTGTATATGTCTTTATCGTGAGGGATTGGGGTTTGATTTGGTTTTTTTGTTGCACATATTTTTCTGGAATATTAATGGACTTTGCATGTAAGTCCTATTGCAGGTAAGTTGCTCCTAGTTGTGGATGAGGGTGACTTCTTTTATTATTGTTGATTGAATGCAGAACCTGAAAATTGTTTATTTGACGCTACATTTTTTACTGGTTTTAGGGTTTGGTGTAGAGTAATTTCCTCAGCAACTGCTGCATAGACATTCTTTGAGATTATCCACATTAGTGACTCCCATTTCTTTCTTACTCCAACCAGTATACCAGTTTCCTCTGAAAACTTGTGCTTGCTGAGTGGTGAAGGAAAGCTCCTAAGGACCTCTGTTCCAGTCCTGTCACGGTCCATATGACAGGAAACATAGAAAGATATTCTCCAGCTTTTCTAGTCATGGGGCAGATTTTTGACACTCAAATGTGTATTGCTTTCCTACTGAGAAACTGCTTTTGCTATCTCTAAGTTACTGGAGAAAATACTGTAAATATAATTTAGAAAATAATGTGACAAGAATTAATGCCGTGATGCTGTTGTGTTCCCATGTGCAGGTGGAAGTGTTTGGGAGAAGCTTTACTTGCCATGTATCAGCACCTCACAACATGTGATCCTCCTCGGCCCAGTCTGGGAAAGAGAATTGATCTCTCAGAATACAGAGACCCAGTCCAGCATCTGATCCTTTCTCCCACCTCTACTCCTGTCAGTGTTATTCAGCCAACTCCTGTCAGCACTAACCCAGTGATGACAATGCCAGATCCTGTGTTACCTTACACTCCAACAACACCCAACTTTCCAAGTCACAGTCAGAGTTCGTTGGAACCAGGAGCTGCTGTAGGTGAGCAAGGTACTTCAGTCTGAGATTCAAGATCTCTTTCCTACTTATCTGGGTATTAAAAGCACTCCAGAATGCTTTGGGACATGCTGTCTTTAAACTGCATGTTGTGGGTTCAGAACCTGTTCAGCATCTGTATAACATCTGATAGAAAAAAGGGAAGTTGAGCTCTAGAGGGTTAAGATCTGTTAACCCTTCACATTAGAAAATAAAAACCACCTAAGCTGTCTGAAAACCATTGGTTCCTGACTGAGACATAGGGCCAGTGTTCAGGACAGTGGACTAACTTTCCTATGTAATGGAATTGAGAGTCAAGTTGATTTGTTTTTCTTGATTGTTCCTCCAGTGCAGGAGTTTCTGACCTCCTCTAGTTTTGTGCTGTTGACTCTCACTTCAGTTTTTCAGTCTTTAAGGAGAACAGAATTGTGATTCCATCCCAGCAGTGATGCATATCAAGCTTTTAATGTTGGGAAGGGCCTTGAGATCCTTAGAATGAATGGGCTGCCTTTCAAAAAGATGACTGGATTTTCTTCTGCTCATGTGTCACTTTGAGAACCTGAGACAACCGAGCTGTCAGTTATATTTATTTGAAATCTGTAGCAAGAGGTTTGAATATTTTAGATGTAGATGTATTTACATATCTAAAACTATCAAGGGGTTACCAGTATTTTGTTGATATTCACGGGAATTTACAGATGTTTCTGGAGTTAAAGGCAGGCTCCTCTGGTTCCCATTTCAGAAACTTCTTGAAGACTAAAATAACGATTTCTAATTAATAGTGAAGTGCAGCATTTTTATTATGTCTTCTTTCCTCAGACTAGCATTTTTATACAAAATGCCATAGCCAGTTTATAATTAGTGATTTTTTTTTTTAAATTTTTTTTTGGGACTACATTCAGAAGGAAACCAATGATTCTCGAGTGTTGCTGTATAATTAATTTTTTAAAAATAAAAAAGATTATCCACTTTTTATTTGTCAATTTAACCTGTCAGATTTGAGGGTTTTCTTTTAATTATGTTTCTAGGTGACATATCTGCAGGTGATAAATCTAAGAAAGGAGTGAAGCGAAGGAGAATTACAGAGGATAGTGGTGAAACAGCAAAAAGGAGATCTGCTAGAGTTCGGAACACCAAGTGTAAAAAAGAGGAGAAGGTTGACTTTCAAGAGCTGTTGGTGAAGTTCCTTCCTTCCAGGTACTGTACAGCAACACCCTTCATTGTGAGAATATCACAGAGAGGAAGCTGTTTGGGACTGTGTTTGATTGATATGCCCCAACCTTAAAACCACCAGAGCTGTGTTATTTTTTGAAGCAGATGTGATGCATTACCTCCTCATATATTTAATAAAATTGCTCTTACTGAAAATTGCTGAATAAAAATTGAAAACTAAGAAAGATTTTCTTAGTGTGAATGTGAATTAGAGGACAATGAAGATGTCAAAATGGATAAGATAAAGTAAACTTGATTTGGACAAAATTTGGGAACTTGATGTAAATCTCTGAATTTGCTTCAGTTAATGTGCTTTCACTGTTAAAATTTGCACAACTTCCCATGTTTAGGTTTCACTTAGTAAAGAAAGAACAAACGAGAACTTTGTTGATGTTGTGGTTTTTGTCCCCTTTCACACAGATTAAGGAAATTAGATCCTGAGGAGGAAGAGGACCCTTTCAATAACTATGAGGTGCAATCAGAGATCAAAGAGGAGAATTTCCAGCATGTTGGACCACACAGAATGTCATTTGATTCTACAACATTTATGGAATCTGGTAAGGATTTCTACTGGAACCCCTCACTCTTTCTCTGTTGTTTCTTCCATATTGTATGCTTTATTTTTTGTATTTTCCTGTCATATCTAGAAGATACAGAAGTATATGCTATTTTAAAAAGTACAATGTTATGGTATAGAAATATCGCAGTTGGTAACAGGTGTGATTTTTTTAAGTCTGGGGGATTCCTTAATCACTGTGTGCAAGAGCTCTATTATGTGGAGTTTCCCATTTAAACAAATTGGAATACAGTAACTGAATTCTGCACATGTGCAGCACAGGAGAACTGCTGCAAGATTAGTGCATAAAACACTGCTGAAACTTACTTGTTTCATGATCTGCTTCAGCCTTAAACATGTATGGCTTTGTATTTATATACTTTCTAGAAAAACAGGATGTTCATGAATTCTTGCTGGATAACCTGAACAACGGTGGGATCTTGGAGCTGATGATGAGATATCTAAAAGTCATCAGCCAAAAGTTTCTGGTGAAGTGGCCTCCTGGCTTGTGTGAGGTGGTCCTTAGTATCTATAACAGCTGGAGGAAGCACAGTAGCAGCCTCCCCAATCCACTACTGAGGGACTCGAGTAACCAGCATATCAAGGTAAAGCAACACTTTTCCTTATCCCCATATTTGCTGCTGTGTTGTTCTCTGTGTGCCAGAAGTACCCAGCTGAAATGCAGCGATCAGACACAGGTTTGGCTTAGCTCTGTCTGGGGAGCTGCTTGTCCCAGCTGTTGTATCTGTCATGTGTGTATGTGTGTGTGTGTGTGTGTGTATAAACACACACACATGCATAGAGGTGTAGTAAATGCTACAGACATAGATATATTTTACCACTTTACTCTGTTGTTGCTCTTTCCTTTTTTTTCCCTTCCCTTTGCTTCTGATATGACACAAAGTTTTGTTTTGTCATCAGGTGAGTAAAGAGGCTGCTCTGCTCTCACTGGCTGATCGAGGGTCAGCATCGATGCTTTAAACAGAGTAAATACAGGGTAGTTTTAAGATAACCTACAATTTACAGTAGAAAAACCCCAACCAAACCAAACAAACCCACCCTCCCAGCATCACCATTTTATTTGTGGATTTCCCGAATGCAAATAGAAAAATGGTAAATTCATTAAATTAATGTTAAACCAGTTTAGTGGCAGAAGATGATACTTCTTGAATTATAAAACCAGTCCTGATACTTGTCCACTGAACCTGCCGACGTTATCAGTGTGTATTCATTTGGAAAGTTATTTGCCTTTTGACATGGCTTCAGTTTGAAATTACTTTTTTCAGATCAAATGTTTCTGCTCTTTTGCAAATGAAATATGAATTCTGAAAACTGCTGTGTTCCACTGACTTCATTTACAAAACAGACAAAAGTGTCTCTATGTAGCAGGTGTTAAATTTTTATACATCCTTTTGTCTTTTTTATTTCTGTGTATTTTTCACTTATACATGCCCTTTTTTCAAACAAATGGAAATATATTTATGAATGTATTCCCTTGATTCTTGTTATGACTGGTACTGTATATGGACTTTTGAACCTTTTCACAATCACCTGGTTTTTACAGCTGGAACTGTAACCATTATTCCTATGAATTTAAGCAGAAAACAGTATATTCTTCACTATTACTTGGTAGAGATCTGTCATGATGTGAATTTAATATACTCCTGAACTTTATCCTGCAAGCATTAATAAGCTGATAAGACTGGAGTACATACTCAGTCTCATGCAGATAAATATTGAAAAAATTATAGAACACAGACTTCTTATTTTTCAAATATCACTGGTTTTGCTATATTGTGGAAATACACTTTTGGCATGACTTAGCAATTTAATATAGTTTTATTTCAGCCAGATAAAAAATATGGATGACTTCTTTTAACATTAGGCCATGTCGATCTGACCTTCTTTCATTAGCCGAGATTTTTTTATCTTTTTAAATGCTTTTTCTAAGTATTGGTTTTTTTCATACCTGTTGATTTGCAAATGCTTTTATACAGCTTTTAGACAGAGGAAGAAAAGTAGTTACAGCTTGGGAATAGAAATCCCAAGAGGACAAGATGAAGGTTTTCTTTGAAGTAAATTGCAGATTTAGTGATTTAGGGTTTGTTTTGTTTTGCTTTATTTTGATATCTCCCTACTTTTTCTGAAGGATATGATGTTGATGAGCCTTTCTTGCATGGAACTGCAATTGGATCAGTGGCTACTGACAAAAGGGAAGAGCTCTACAGGTGAGCACTGGATGTTACTTTCTTTAGACTCTAAAAACACTCGAGGTATATGAAGAAATGTTTCCAGGAATTCACTGGAGTTTGGAGCTATTTTTATTTAATGAATATCTTCCAGATCTGTATATTATTGGTCTATCAATTTGTTTACCTTTAAGTACATCAGTACCTTTGAGATACCAGACTCTTTCCATGGGATGTTAGTAACTTGATGGTAAAAGGTAATTAATTGATTTGCAGTTTCTCCACGGAATTGTCCTGCTGTCTCTGTGAATGGAAAGTTTGGTCCTGACTTCCCAGGAACTCATTTTTTGGGAGACCTGTTGCAGCTGTCATTTGCCTCTTCACAAAGGGATTTGTTTGAAGAAGGCTGGATGGAGTTTGTGACTCGGGTGTATTGGCTGAAAGCTCGCTTTCTAGCACTGCAGGTTTGTTTTACTTTCAATTTAACAAATAAAACTTCTCTCAAATTAAAATCAATGCCCTTCAGAAGCAGCTGATTTGTGAATCTCAGCTCTTTTCAAGCATATGGATAAAATCAGCTCAAAACACAGTGATTTTATTTTGCTCTTATATATAATTAACTGTCCCTAAGGGTTGAGATATCACATGCTAAGCAACTATTCAGATATGTTTAATATATGAGTCTTTGTTTAAATTAGCTCATGTTCAGCTTAAAAAAAAAACTATTTGTGCCAAAGTTATTTGGAATCATATTGTGTAGCTGCAGGACATAGATTTTTGGGGACCTGGGCTTGTGGATACCATCAAAGTCCCAGGCAGACCAAAACACAGATTTTTAACTGAAGCAGACTCAATGTTTTATTACTCTCCCCTCTGCTTTTTCAAGGTAGCACGATTCTTCTTTTGAAGCTGTTGAATTTAATATGCAGATTTTGAAGCAGAGGGTTTTAAACACATCACTGAGGGAATAATTTGAAATGTTATTTGATCCCAGTCTTTTATTCCCTTTAAGTGTTGCTTCCTCAGGACATCAAAGAGGGTTTTTTTATGCATTAATTATGTTTAAATCAATTGTCAGCTAGTTATGTGAGTCAGTTGCATAGCTGTGAACTAACTTGTTCCTTCCATTTCTTTTCTTTTTTTTTTTTTTTCCTAAGGATTCCTCTCCAGTAAATTTACTCCAGGAAAAATGAGAGTTCCTGCACACCTGCTGGCATTTTTTCTTGTGATATGCAGAGCTGTATTTTGCCTGTGCAGCTTGCATTCCTCTCCTCACCTCTCAACTTCAGCAACTACTTCAGTTGCACAGAGCGAGTAGAATGCATTGGCTTTGCAGAATATAAGGATGTTTCTTGATTCAGTGTTTTTATTTGCACAAATGGAAGAGTTATTTCTGCTGGTTTAGTCTTCTGTGTTTTTAAAGGAAAGGGATTTTAGCAATCCAGACAAATCTTGCAAATTTATGCAAGCTGAATTCTGTTTTTCTGTTTTGTTTTACCTGTTTTTAAATTAATTGCTAAGATATGTTGCATTTTTAAGTATTTTTGCTTTCATTTGAGATTTGTCAGTGAATTTGTTGTTTATTTGGGAGGACATGCACTAATCACACTGGCAGTGCCTGCATTGAATTCAAAACTTTTCTACATGCTTTGGAAACCTGAACTTTCAGTAGTCAGATAGGAGTTTGTGGTTGATTGCTTTTTTCTGTACTGTTTCTTTAGGGAGACATGGAACAGGCACTTGAAAACTATGATATCTGCACTGAAATGCTGCAGAACTCCACTACAGCACAAGCTAAAGCTGGCAATGAGTGCAGCATCGTCATACGGTTACCTAATCTACATGTTGATTCTGTTGTTTCTTTAGAAGAGGTAAGAATTAATTTGCAGGTGTATGTTCCCCATTCCATCCCTCCCACTCCATCTCTCCCAGTTTCAAATGTCATTTATGAATTAGCTCTTTCATGATGGAAGATTACTATATCTCAGAGTCAAAGGAGAGGTTCACAGTTTGAAGATGATGTCAAGACCATCCTCTCCTTTTCAAGAATTACAGCTTTTGGATCTTTTGGTCCTGTATAACTTTAGATTTCATTTATGCAAAACAAAAATACTCAAGCAGCTGCATAGACTGCAGTAGACTGTTGAATCAGTGTTTTAATTTCTGTTCTTAAACATTAATATCACCTTTGCTTAACTGAGCTTTCTACTTCAGGAGTTTGTTTTCCATGTAACAAGCTGGGTGCACTTTGAAGCAGAATCTCCTGTGATGAAGTCCCCCTGATGGATGTGTTCTTGCAGCGTAGAAATCTTTGATTTTGGACTTTGAAGCAATAAAGTTTAAAATCTTTATAGCACATTGCTGGGTCATGTTGAGCTTCTCATCCACCACCCCCCCCAAGTCTTTCTCCCCAGGGCTGGTCTCGGTCCGTTTTCCACCCAGCCTGTATTTGTGCTTGGGATTGCCCCGACCCACGTGCAGGACCTTGCACTTGGCCTTGTTGAACTTCATGAGGTTTGCACAGGTTCTTGAGCCTGTCAGGTCTCTCTGGATGGCATCCCTTCCCTCCAGCATGTCCACCACACGGCACAGTTTGGTGGTGTTGGCACACTTCTTTAGAGTGCCTTCAATCCCGCTGTCCATGTCGCCAGCAAAGACTTCAAACAGTTGTGATCCCAGTCCTGACCCCTGAGGAACACCACTCCTCACTGCTTTCCATTTGGACATCGAGCCATTGACCACAGTTCTTGGAGATGTGAATATCCAACCAATTCCATATCCACCAAGTCATCTATCCATCCAATCCAGGTCTCTCCAGTTTAGAGACAAGGATGTTGCCTGGGACAGTGTCAAATGCTTTGCACAAGTCCAGGTTGATGACGTCAGTCAGCCTTCCTTCATCCACCAGTGCTTTAACCCCATCATACAAGGCCACCAGATTTGTTAGAGTTGATTTGCCCTTAGTGAAGCCATGTTGATTGTCACAAATCACCTTCTCATTTTCCATGTGCCTTAGTCATACAACTGTATATTCATTACAAATCTGTTGAATGGGTGAAGTATTACAGGGTAGGTGTTTTCTTTCTGGTTTATGTTCCTAGAGGTAGCTCTATAGCTAAACTGCTGGGAGAAGTGTCAGTAGTCAAATCTGTGAAAAGTTGGATTATGTTATCTGTGATGTTTTCAGATTGAAAAGAACCTAAAATCTCTGGAGAGATGCCAGTCTTTGGAAGAGATCCAGCGACTGTACGAGGCAGGAGATTACAATGCAGTGGTGCATCTGCTTCGTCCAACATTGTGCTTTAATGGTTATGGCAGAGCAAAGCATCTGGAGTTCGTAACATCCATACCAGAGAGACCAGCACAGCTGCTTCTCCTGCAGGTCTAGTTTGTTTCTTTAAAAATCTGTTTTAGTATGGGATTTTCCTAAAAAAAAGGATGAAAGGATTGCTAGAGTTGGGTGTTGATGGTTAACGAGTCTTATTTAGAAAGCAAAACATGGAACCAAATCTGTAAATGCTCTGAACACCACAGCTTCATCAACATCATTAGCAATGTGCCAGCTTGTGCTGACTGAGAATGTGACTAAAGATATAAGATGCTGAGACCTACATGAAATGAACAGAAAAACTGTAAGTTCAAATAAACTTGAATCGTTTGCTGAGATATTTTATGGATGGGTTTGTTCTGTCTGCACCTGCTGTGAACACTTCCTGCTTTTGCTGCTGTTGACTTACAGCCATTCTGAAACTTAGTTGTCTAGCATATGAGTGATTTTTATGATGTAATGTCTCTCCTGCATGAATGAGAAACTGTTGATAGATACATCCAGTATAATTGCTGTAGAGTTAGTCCATTTGACACTGTGAAAATCAGTGTATTATAAATGAGCTCAGCTATGGGAACAATTTGATCATATCAGGTTATCTGGTGGAAAAAAGAGTTTGCACAGAAGACTGATGCTCTTTCAACTGAACTGAACTAAATCCTGCAGCCTCCATGCCATCTCATGACCCTACCTTTGGAGAGTAGAAAGAAGCAGGACAATGTTATAACACTAGCCTCATAGTTGCTGTTTTGTTATTTATGAAGTAATAAAATGGTAGCACAAGATCATAGAGATCCAAACCCTATTTCTGTAGGAACTTTATGCAGCTGCAGATCATTATAATTATATCCCTTTCCTGACTGTTTTCTTTCCTTGCATCTCTATTAAAGCAGAAAGCTTTTGTGATGATTTTTTTAAAATTTAGATCCTACTTGTGTATTTGTCATCCTGGGTCCATTCAGGACCTTTTGTCTTTTTGTCTTATTGTCCTTTTTAATGTTATGTTTAAAGGTGTTCTGTTATATTTCATTAAAGTAACCCTATTAACTGTATATAGAGTTTTGCTTTTCCCTGCTGTGCATTCATGTTTAAAATAAACTCTTCATTGTTATAATAGATTTTTTTCGTATTTACATTCCCTAGGACTCCCTGCTCAAACTGAAAGATTACAAGCAGTGCTTTGAATGCTCAGATGTTGCCTTGAATGAAGCAATTCAGCAGATGATTAATATGACAGCAGCCTCTGCTAAAGAGGAGTGGGTTGCTACGGTAACACAGCTGCTCACAGGAATAGATACTTCATTATCATCAGTTAACAGCATCTTGAAAGACTCTTCTGTAACACCAAGCCTCGTTCGATTAACAAACAACCTGATTCAGGTAACCTGTTCACTGGCACTAGGGAAGAGGGATTGTGTGCTACAGACCTCCAGACATGGTACAGCTGCTGTCTGAATTCCCACCCACTGGCAGTGATGGTTTTGGTTACATTTTTGTTGGGGGAAGTTGAGCCATTTCCATATTATGTGAACATTACCACAGGCTTCATTTTCATATGTTAGAGATGCACTGAGTGCACCAGTGCCAGCAGGTACCTTCAGTCACCAAGCTGCCTAAAATAATCATAGAATGGTGGTAGGATAACCCAAGGAATAACACTGTTTTGTTAGGCTCTTTGAAATGGTGATAGTACGATTGAGCTGCCTGGGTGTAGCTTGTGGCACTGATATTGCCTTTTACAGAAGGCATTTGCAAACCTGAAAACTACTGAATGAACGTTTTTTCAGTCTAGGTAAGTAATGGCAAGCTCTCAGTTCTATTAAGAAGCTGGTCTAGTAAATGTCAAAATTCAATGTGCCTACAATTCTCAAATTTTCACGTACTTCAGTAAAAGCCAAAGATCTTCACTACTCACAAAATCATACTCTCATTGTGTAAAGTTCTATGTGATATGGAATGTAACGGAATTCTGGAGAACAGAGTATTTGGGTACATAATTTATATAGTATCTATTAAAGCTGCCAGTTGATTTTAAACAGTTGTTGCAAAACCTGGTAGAGAATTCTGGAATTTGTTTAAGTTCCTCTTCCATGCTGGGTTGTAGATAAGTTTCTTGTACAATAATGAGACCTACTAGCACTAAGAATTCATGCTTACTGTGCACTGTTTGTATGTGATATTAACAGAGAAAGACCTACATGGAAAATGAGGATGCAAGAGGGATGTCAGGGTAGGGAAAATAATCTTCTATCCTTCCCCTACCAGCTGGTGTTATTTGTATCATTTTTTTAGCCATTCACTATGAGAAGCTGAGACTCAACTTCAGATTATTTCCTTAGGATAAAATGCATTGCCAGCTTTGGAAAGGATTTACACCTGACCTTTGTTTTGCATCATTTTGTTTGTATAATGCCTGTTTCTTTATTAGATCATAGACTGCAGCATGGCAGTCCAGGAGGAACCAAAGGAACCATATGTCTCCTCAGTGCTTCCATGGATTATCCTGCACAGGATCATCCAGCATGAGGAAGATGCTTTTCGATCCCTTTGCTGCCAGCAGCAGCAGAACCAGGGAGAAGAAGGTGGGTTTTTCATTCACTGCTACATATTGGAGTTGAGCTCCTTGCCATATAACTTTGGAATATAAACAATTAACACTTGATTGTCATCTTACCTTGCTGGCTAAAGGGAGTAGGGGGCTATGCAAGTATCTCTTTCTTACCACAGAGAAAACTTCTTTTTGCCAGTTGAAACATTGACTCGCATTTAACTCAGTTCTTTCCTACTTTAACCTTTACCAACTTCTTTCTTGCAGGAAGTCCTGATACCCCTATGTTGCCTTCTTCACTTATGCTGCTGAACACAGCTCATGAGTATTTGGGAAGAAGATCCTGGTGTTGCAATTCAGATGGTGCTCTGCTAAAGTTCTATGTAAGTGTTGTCACCATAGAATAATTGAGATTGGAAGGGATTTCTGAAAGTCATCTGGCCAACCCACATCTCAAAGCAGGAAATTACTTAAAAGTTATATTAGATTGTTTATTGCCTTGTCTTCATGTTAAAAATACACTTTTGAATCCACTTTCCTTCTTCTCCCAGACAAATGCATGAGAGTTTGTCATTTTAATCTGACTAGCAAAGGCTTGTTATTCCAGACCCTTTCTTGTTGATCTCCTTCTGTCATACTTCCCATTGTTCTCTGGACTTACCTCACTGAGAAGAATAATCATTTTCTTCTGATTTTTCTCCTCTGTTTTGCTTCTTGCACTAGTATTTTATTTTGTTCATGGGATTTGAAAGGGAAGTAGGAATGACCAAGCAGTCTGATAGTACTGTACATGATTCACAAGCTGACAAAAGCTGTAGTATTATGTCTTTTAAATTGCTGCTAAAATAACACAGTAGGATTCCATATTCATCTTGTCTCAGTGATTCCAAATAAGTTGCTCACTTCACAGAACTGAATTTGTCAAGTGTTACGTACAGTTTGCACATTTTCAGTGTACTTAAATACTGTTTATCATGTAAAAAGTGCATATTTAGCTGTCAGCCAGGAAGATTCAATTTTGAGTTTTGCAGTTAAACTTGGTTATCTGTTTCTTCCAAATCACAAGAGTAAAGATCTGCAGCCCATTGTCTGACTGCAGGTACGTGACTGGAATGGTGCTGATGGCTCACACATCCTCTCGTGTTACCCGGATTGGGTCCTGAAGCTGTGATGCATTTAGTTGTTCTGCAGTTGATAAATTTGTCTTGTTTGATAATACCTACCTTGATTTTATACCACAGACTCAAAAAAATAGTAATTCTATTGTTTTCACATTATTGACTAAATGTAACTTAAAATATACATACAGAGTTCATCTGTTGAACAAAAATTATGAGAATGAAGAATTACTTCAGCCCTTCACTTCCCTTTGTCTGAAGGCTGTTCTTTGCTCTGTTGTTCAGCTGGGTGTGTCAGAGTTAATATTCTCCAGAAATGGGTGTCTGGGCAGTAATGCTGCATCCCATTATGAGATAAAGGGACCTACCCATTCATCGTTTACCTTTTTAAGATTATTCCTTGAGGTCTCATGGTTACAACAGAAAAGAAATTTCCCATGACTGAAGGAGAATATTTCTATGTGCATTGCTGTTCTCTCACTTTATCCTTAGCTTAGAAACCCAAGCACAGTCAGTGTTTCCCTGAGGGGAGCTCTGGCAGTCTGGGACAGCCTGGCTGCTGGCAAAGCCCAGGTAATGGGGTGCCATGGCATTCCTTGAGCTGTGTTCCATGGGGACATTTCAGTGGCAGTTTACAGATTCAGCTTGACTTCATTGAGGTTTATTACCTTCAGCCAAGAGAAAATCGTGATTAGTTCTGCATAGAGCTGCTCAGGAATCTTTTAATTTCCCTTCTCAGCACTCCCTGGAGCTTTTTAAGCACAGCTCAGTGCCAGACCCCATCTACCTCTGCATTTGAGCAGTGGCGTGTCTAGGACAGTAATTTAGACAGCAGGGAAGGATGGTTGGGAGAGCCTGAGGGATTCTGCAGGAGTTGGCTCACCCTGGTAGGGCTGGAGTGAACGAACAGGGTTTGAATTGAGGCTGATTCAGGTAGAACTATTAGATGATCTCTGTGTCCTGATCTCTGCAGCTCCCTGGTGTTAGGAGCATAATGCTGATACACCTGAGCTGCCCCAGCAGGGCTTCAGAGGGCTTTATTAGCTCAGGCACTGTGCTTCATGAAAATAGAGAGACTCTTTCCGCTCTTGAACTTGCCCTTGGATGCTGTGCTCCTGAGTGATGAATATAAATTGTGTCTGTATAGTGTGCCTGTATCCACAGCCAGGGGAGTCAGAGAGTGTGTTCTGTGAACCTGGGTGAAGTATGGGTAACTGAGAGCTGGGAATGTATTTACAGGCAGATCTTTGCAAATGTCATCAGGTACTTAAAACAAAATGTTCAATTTTCACCCACAGAATTGCCCACTTCTTAAACTATAATATAATACAGTAGTATTTAAACACAAGTTTTCAGAGACAAGAGGGTGTTGGAAGGATAAGGAAAGTCAAAGATAAAATGGGATGAATTACTTGAGAAAGGCAGCTTAAAGAATGTTAAGTGTGTTTTACAGACTAGTATTAAATGATCGCCTTCTGTAGGTGAACTGTCTGCTTGAGGACATTCTATCACTTGTGGATGAGAGTGATGTGCAAGAGAAGATGTTAATATGTAGTTAAGTCCTTTAGCAATAGTCTGAATTGTTAAGAACAATTCTGTGTTTCTGCCAAGAACTTAAAAGCTGAATAAGAACACAGGAGATTGTTTTGAACACTGTTCAAGTGAGAATTCTGTTGCTGTTAGATGTGGTTTTGTTTGTAGCAGTAGGGATATCATGCTTTTGTTACAGTATCCTCTGATCTCACATTTTCCATCAGCTTATTTAGCTGCACTTAAATTTCAAATGTTGTTCACAAATCCATACCGAGAAAGTGGTGGCAATGAGGGTGTCTGTTGTGACTCAAAGTTGGTGGCTGTGACTCAAAATGTCTTTGAAATACTTCCTAAGAATTTCTTTACCCTTATTTTTCAGGGGTTTGGCTCTTAGAACACAGTACCTTGACCTTAACACAGATCTTTTAATCAGAAGACAATCAGTATTTTATACTAATCCCAACACTTACAAAAAAGCTTCTTACATGTAGAATATCAGGCTTTTGCCTTGTGATGGTGTGCAGTGTTTGTATTGTCAGGAAAGCCCATCACAATGAGAAACTCCTTGTAGCATGTACCATGCATAATTAATTGGGTTTGCAATCCTAGATGCTGAAAAATTATAGATGGTGATAAATAAGCAGATTAAGTGCCGTGAAAGCAACATGATGAATTTTTTTATGAATTGCAGATAAATGCATATTTTGCATTTTCAATCTATGACTGCAAAATTTCAGCTGAGGAAGCTCCTAAAATGACCAGTGTGTTGAGGAATGAATGTGGCTGGTTTGGACAAGTCAGATCTTGGTAAAAGAAATAAATGAAAGTTGATGCTTTTTATCAAAGGAAAAATATTAAAGGAAATTACTTATCAGTTAATAGGACTCTATAGCTGGTGGTATACAGCTTCCCAAAACTTTAGAGGCAAATCATAGTGGAGTACTTCATGTTTTTCTGTACCCTTTATTCTCCCAGATGACAAGCATTTTTCTTCTACCACCTCAAATGAGTTTTCTTTAGGCAAAACTGGTGCACTCTGATTCCGGGGAAACACACACTGGTAGATTTGTGAGATGTTAATAATGTAATTTCTACTTACATGCTTCTTTTTTAATTGAAATTTCATAGTGGAATACATTGGGATTGAATCTTAAACCTCAGTGGTTAAGTGTGGGTTTTGTTTTCGTTTTGAAATAAAGATCCAAAATCCCCCTACGCAGATTGTTCTTGGTGAACGTGTTTTTATTGACTTTGAACCTTTTTGATTTGCTTTTTAAAGAAGCTTAGTGAAGATTTTCGAAGAATTACCTTTTGTCTTTTGGCATTCAGTTGCAGGGTTTTTAATGAATGTCTTAAGAGTATCAGCATCTTCCAAAATATGCTACTGTTGGGTACTTTTTCTTGCAGTGTCGAAGGTAAAGATAGCAACTTGCTACAGTGTTCAGTCATTTAGGATCAATCCAGCTGCTTTCCTTGGTGGGCAGCCATCTGTGTAATACTATTCATGCTGTGCAGTTCTATAGTCCTTTTAGCCAGATTTTCATTAACTTTCCCTTTTTTTTCTGCAAAGTCCTTTCCATCCCACTTTTTCCATGCAGAGAAAATTGGTGTTTGTGAATTAGGGCAGAAATTCTTCTCTGCCTTTTCCTTGTTCACAGTGTTGAGGAACTGTAGTGTTGATGTTCACAGAAGCATCTTGGTGTGTAGGGGGAAACTTTGAACGATCTCAAGTCTGAAACATGAAGCTGATGTCTAATCTTATTGATTAAAGATACAACTTCGTGATAAAACATAGGAACAAAAATAAAGGCACTTTAGCACAGCTGCAGTGCCTTTGAAATGACTTGTTTGAGAACTAGTTTACAGAAATATGGGTGTAATACTTGGTTGTCATTGGGGAAAAATACATGTGGTTCCTTAATGTTGTTTTCATCGTCTGCCTTCAGACAGCTGGGTCGCTTCCTGTGGTCTTCAGCTTGCACGTGACCTTCTCCTTGGTCTTTGGCTTGTAGGTTCAGGTGCTACAAAAAGAACTTGCAGCATCCACTTCTGAAGATACTCATCCATACAAAGAAGAGCTGGAAACAGCCTTGGAGCAGTGTTTTTATTGTTTATATGGGTTCCCAAGTAAAAAAAGCAAAGCAAGGTACCTGGAAGAACATTCAGTACAGCAGGTAAAGTTATGTGTTATTTAATGTCTGAAGAATATCCTGAAGTGATGAAAGATACACTCTTGTTTGAATGCACCTTAATATATTTTGGAGAAAGATTACTTTTATTTCCTTGTAAAATGTATGTATTTTACACATTGTAGAAAATAAACTAAAGGCTTCCATATTTTTTAAAATTGTAAATATAACAAGTCAGATATTTTAAATTAAGTGCTTGTGTAGTCCTATTGACAGTAGTCTGCCATCTTGAAAATATTGAGAAATTGATTTTTTTTTAAGCTATCATTTTCCTGTTTCCAGCTGAGAAGAAGTTCGAGGTTGAGGAAAATTAGAGAGGAAAGGTCAGCTTGAGAGAAGAGAACTTTAGCAGCCACCCTTGCAGTTTATGAAAGTGAAAAATGTCACTTAAAAATTTGACACTTACTTTGACATCACTGATGGTAAATATCTGGTAGCTGTTTATGAGAAATGTGAAATTCAGTTGAATCTGGGAGAAGAGCAACTACGGAGTGCCTTGGGAAGAGAATTGTAGTAATAAGGAAGGCAGAGAAAAAACAGGTCAGCAGTACAATATCCTGCCTTGAAACATCACTACTTTTGTTCAGAACCTCAGTTGATTTTTGCACTTACAAATGTGAGTGATCGTAGAATTATCAATCAAAAGCATTTTCATGCAGGCAAAACAACTGTCTAACTCTGTTGAAAAGATATTTTTAAATACCCAAATGCTATTACATTATTGCTTGTTAAATACTTGGGAATTGTGTATCTTAAATTTACATGATAGAAAGCAAAGATTATGACAAAAAGGGTATAACTAAGAAAAAGGGAAGGATAAGGAGATTATTCTCTGCAATTTCTCTGTTTTCAATACAGAGCAAAATTTACTGTGAGGGGTAAGGTGAACAACAAAAGGAGAAAAAGTTAGTCTAGGGAAGAGAACTGTAAATTTTGGGTGGGATTCTTTTACTGCTTTCAAGAAAGAAAAGTGAAAAGCAAATGAGGAATAAATTCTGGAAGTAACTTTCTGTAGAGAGTTTGAAGATTTTTGAGTCTCAGAATTTTGCCTGATTCCCATTTCATTTATTCTTCTTATTTGACTCTGAAGGTGTAGAATTCCCTGTATGTTACCCATGATCTCAGTGTCACTCTGGATGTTTAGAATTGATTCTTGCTTATAAACAACTTTTCTGAGCAGCTCTTCTAAACAAGTAGAATAACTTTATTTTTCAGTGGCATATACTAAGTTACAGCCCAATACCTTAGCCTGTTAAATCAGTGAGCAGTGTGCTGATTTGTGACCTTTAGCTCTGTTCTTGGGAGGTTTAATTTGGTTCCTGCTAGAGTGAAGTGTATGCTCTTACAAACTAGAAAGGCCATAGAAATTCATTAGTAGACTTGAATTTTGGAGTTTGAAATAATTTTTTTGCCCTCTCATCCACCTCCCTCTTCAGGTTGATCTGACATGGGAAGATGCTTTGTTCATGTTTGAATATTTTAAGCCTAAAACTCTTCCAGAATTTGATAGTTACAAAACCAGTACTGTGTCTGCTGATTTGGCCAACCTTTTGAAGAAAACTGCTACAATTGTTCCTCGAACAGACAAGCCTATGCTGAGCCTGGAGACTGTATCTGCTTATATTGAAGGAACATGCAGCAAGGTATATTGAATTGTTTTTTAAAAAATTAAAAGGAGTAAGAAGTATTATTGCTGGTTTTATGTTGACTTTGAGATTATTAGTGGAATGATTCATTCCATGATGTTGGATTTCCTCAGGTAACTGTATTTAAATAAAATAAGAATGACACCACCAAAGCTTTTAGTCTTTGAATGGCAAGGTGTAGTATTGTTTGATATGGAGTCAGTATGAGGTGTTCATTAGTGTTTGTAAGTGCTCTGTGTATCTGTGAAATGCTTTCACTGTCTTCCTATTCAATACCTTCATATTCTGTGATGAAAAGGCTACTTTAAGGAAGAAGCAAGTGTGCAGCTCATTTAATATGAAGCTTTTATTTAAAATGAACCTTTGGTGTTTTTTTTTATTTTCAGGCACCATCTCTCCCAGAGGGTGCAGACTATTCTCCACCAGTGGTGACTGAGTTGTATTATCTTCTGGCAGACTATCATTTCAAGAATAAAGAACAGTCTAAGGCCATTAAATTTTACATGCATGACATTTGTATTTGTCCAAACAGGTCAGTATTGTTGAATCCTCCTGCACATCATTCATTCTTCTCACTTCTTTCAGTACTGAAAAGCAGACAACTGCTTTCAGGAGTGAAAAAAACCCCAAACAAACAAGCAAAACCCCCACCTGCAATCCATTATCACAGGTCGATTATATAATTAAGGACATCTCTAAAACATCATAACAAGCAAAACAAAACCCAAAACCTAGTGTTAAATATTTGATTTTTTTGGAAATTAAAAGCAAAAAAAGGAGAGGGGGGAGCTAAATTAAAATAAATAATAACTGTGAAGAATGAAGTGTTTGCACCTTTTGTTCTTTGCTTTGGCATGTTCATACATGGCAAGGAATGAGAAATGTTACAGTTTAATAGTGTATGGCACAAATAACATTCTTTGCTGGATTAACTGACTAGGCTGACCTCTTTCTGAAAGTTGATTTTGCTGCTAGAGAACTACTAAGAGAATACAAGTCAAGTAAAGTATTTAAGTGATGTTTAAACAAAACCACCTTGTTTCTTGATAATTTACAACTCACTGAAATACCACCAAGATTAAGCTCTCTCATCTTAAAAATAAAGCCTGTTTTGAGTAACAAATCTTCTAAAATTAAATTAAATAATCTTTAAATTTACTGATGAAATATAGAGTTTGCACATTAGGTGTTGTCATTTTAAATCTCATTGAAGTTGATAGAACAGGGTCAGTGACAAACCCCCTAATTTGATAGATTTGAGACAAGAAAATTGCTTCTAAATCCAGTCACACAGCAGAGACAAAAGGGAAGGTGAAGGCACAGAACAATTTTAGATATGAAGTCTACAGAGGAAATAGCTGTAGTTTAATGTTATTGCATCTTCTAGTCTGGGACTTGTGACTAGCAAATGGCTAAAACTTTTGTTTGAAGCCTGATAAAGAAATTACCAATACCACGTTCTCTCCATTTTTCTGTAGTTTTGATATTTTAAAATCTAAATTCATAAGTAAATGAGTGGAATGCATTTTTACTGTAATGTGTGACAGTTTGGTGCTCAGAAGGTACTATATGTGGTACCACAGTATTTTTACCCCAGTCAAATGAGATGTTAGTTTTTTGAATGTCCGTACTACAATTCCCCTTCCATTCCCCTCAGGATTCTGACTGCTGAGGTCACTTGACCCAGAAATGGGTTTTCAGGTGGAATCAGAAGAAACTACAAGCAAAAGTATGACAGCATTGTGGTTATTCCTTTGGTGTTAGAATCATGACAAAATTAAAAAACTCCAGAGCAGTTGACCCCAGATGTTAATGTGAGATTATGGCATATGGAAACTCCCCTTCAGACTGTGCTGTCAGTGATAGAATAAAGACAGGGCTGGACCCTGAACAGTCCTGAAGTCAGAAATTATAGTTCATCAGAATTTTCCTACATCAATGCATTTTTGTTTTTTTAATTTTTATGTTGGAAAATCATTACAATAAAGACTTCACAATTCAGTCTAATGATTCAAGATGTCATAATGACCACGTGCTACAGAAATAAAGGGTGACAATGTTTGGACAGGACAGTGTGGTTACTGTCAAAAAAAATCAGTGGGAGTGCTGCCATCAGAAATATAGATAGACTGGCTTTGCATGGCAAATAAGCCTTGATTTTTCATCCATTTTCCATATGTGACAATTACTGTGACAGTGCTTTATTAGGAAACCCTTTTTAATGAACTCAGCATGATTTAGGCTATCCAGCTTCTGTTCCACTCTGAGGGGAAGAGGAGACCCAGAAATCTGTTTTGAGGGAGCGTGTGATGAAAGGAAGAGAAAGCTGCAGATATAAAGATGAATCTTGTCTGTGCCTTCAGTGTAATATTTAGGAGTTTGTTCATGTGTTATTCTCTTTCTTGCATAGGTTTGACTCCTGGGCTGGGATGGCTCTGGCTCGAGCAAGTCGTATTCAGGACAAGTTGAACTCTAATGAATTGAAAAGTGATGGCCCAATCTGGAAACACTCAACCCCTGTCCTGAATTGCTTCAAACGAGCCCTGGAGATTGACAGCTCCAACCTGTCCCTGTGGATCGAATATGGCACCATCTCCTATGCCTTGCATTCCTTTGCATCCCGACAGCTTAAGCAGTGGAAGTCGGAACTTCCTCCTGAAGTTGTGCAGCAGGTGGGATCTAAGTGAGAGAAATGTGAAATTTTAGATATTTTATGTTATATTTTCTAACATAGTGAATTTCTAAATTAACTGTTTACATGCTATATTCCACATTTGAGACTGTGTGGTTACTTAGTAATATTGGATATTCTAATATTCATATAACCTGATGGTGTCAAGCAGCATTTAAAGATGGGGATTTTTTTCTTTCTTTATCATTCGTAAAATCAGTTTGAGCCTGATCTTTGAATTACCTTTTGAAGGTGGCACAAAATTATTGTAACCTTCTGGAAAGGGGAATTATATTTACCTTACCTTTCTGTAAATGTCATACAGTGTTTCCATAGAAAGGTGACATATATACATATTTAAATAGTGAAAAGATCAGGAATTACTCTGATATCTGTGTCCACATGTCATCTCTTGTATCTAAAGACATCTTCTCTTTTTTCTGTGTTTTTGGGCCATTTACTTAAAGATCAGAATGAGAAGATTGGTAGAATTTTCATTGAAAATGTTATGAATTCATTAGCTCTTTCTGCATGAGGATGATGAAAACGTTAAGAGTTATTAAGAAGTTTATTGCTAAGCCAAAACAATTCTAAATACACACTGACAGTGATAAGAGTTGCCTGGGAAAATGTTTTGTCTGTTGTTTTGGATCAGTGAACTCTATTTCTGATTTAGCTATTCTGACTTCCAAATATTATGCAGTCCACAACTGGAAGCATTATCAGATAAAAGGAACAATACAGAGCAGCCATCTGAAGTTGAGAATTAAATGAGAATGTTTATTTAGGACTACTTAAGTCTTCATTTTTGTCAAGCAAATATGTAAAAAATATATAATTTACTAAGAAAAGCTCTATTATAATAAAAGATAAATTTGAAAAATATCATCTCATTTCCAGAGATATAGCTCTTCAGGAATGTGTTTCTCGTGCATAAAAACCTTATTTTTCTCCTTAAAATATTTAGGAAATGAAAGGTTATGTTACTGTTCTTGGTTATAACCACATAACTTAAATGTATAAACTACTTTTTCAAAGAGAGAAAATTACATTAATGCATCTTTTGACCTAGTTTTTTACATTACTTTATTGGCATTTAATTTATGCTGGTTGGGGTTTTTTTGGTTGTTTTTTTTTTTGATAGGGTGGGGTGGGGAGAATATTCTTACCTTATTCAGCTCCAAATCAGATACATTGCAAGAAAGATGAAATACATTTCTTCACAAATGAGAGTGGTCCATAGTGGCTCTAGGAGACTTCAGTTGCAGAACAAAGCAAATAATTTTTTTCTTTGAAGAATTAAGATAATTACAGCCGTGAAAAAGTGGTAGAATTTGTTATTTTTCAGATTTATATGCTTACTGTTTTGTTCTGGTTGGTTGTGTCAGCAGTTACTGGAACGAACAAAAACCTGTCCATAGGCACCTTATGTGGGTCGCTGGGCTGCGTTTGATCCCTTGGATATATTCTGTACCTTTTAGGTTAAGAGTGTTAAATGCTGTACCTTGTTCATGCACTTTTATATGTGCACAGTAGTGTATTTTTGGAACTTTTCCTCCGAGCCGCAGTGGGCTCACGTGTTCCCAACGCTTGGTTCGATGGCAGATGGAGGAGCGCCGGGACAGCATGTTGGAGACAGCCAAGGTGTGCTTCACGTCAGCATCTCGCTGCGAGGGAGACGGCGATGAGGAGGAGTGGCTTATCCACTACATGCTGGGGAAGATTGCAGAGAAGCAGAAACAGCCTCCTGTTGTCTACCTGCTTCATTACAAACAGGCAGGGCATTACCTGCATGAGGAGGCTGCTCGGTATCCCAAAAAGATTCACTACCATAATCCGCCAGAACTTGCCATGGAAGCGTTGGAGGTAAAAGAAAGTCAAATACATAAGCTTGAAACCTTTTCTACAGATCATGGAATACCAGTTGTTATTAGTTCTGATTGTCAGGCACGTGTACGTGCTCTGCATCTGGGAACATTTACAAGACAGGCTTGGAGAGTAAAATGGAGCCTGTTATTCAGGCTGATTTTGTTTTAAAGGCAGTTTGGACAGGTGGGTAGCAATTCCACTTCTGAGTTTTGCTGCACACAGTTCATGACTCAGTTTTTTTAAAAATCAGACGTGGATAGGATTCACAAACATCTTGTACCTATGGAAGTGTAAGTTCATGCATGAGTTGGAACCTTTGCTTTTCACTGTGTTGTCTGGTGAAAACAATGGATCTAGAACATACTCATTGGTGACTTCCTTGCAAGGAGACCAGCTCTGCTTTATTTGTTGTATTCCATAGATGGCAGCTGTAAAATTTGTACAGTGTTCAGATCTTCTAACTTATAAGCAACTTTCAAAGGCAGGAAAAATCCTGTTTAGGTAAGTTTAGGTAACAGTTAACTGTCTTTACTAACTCCTGCAGTTTCTCCAGAGAAAAGACTATTTGTAAAAGATTGCAGAGCTACAAGTTCTTTACTGACCAGATGGATTTCGGTGTTTTTTAGGTATACTTTCGACTTCATGCTTCTATTTTGAAACTTGTGGGGAAACCAGACTCTGGAGTAGATGCAGAGATCTTGGTTAGTTTCATGAAAGAAGCTTCTGAGGGACCATTTGCCAGGGGCGAGGAGAAGAACACCCCAAAAGTCACAGAAAAGTGAGTGCTAGTTTCCAGGAGTATCCTCTGAATGTATACTTATAAACTACTGTACAATAAACTATTAAAATGAAGCTGAATATAATATAAACAAAATTATTAGAATTCATCCCAGTGATTGCAGTTTTCAGGTATCATGAGTAAGTTTATATGCCACACTGAGATCTTCTCAGTAGTTGGCAGAGAGGAGATGGGAAGAAAACAGACTAATTTTGATCTTTTGATCCATTTTAAAACCACTGTTTTTATTTATTAATAGATTTGATTTTTTAGATCAACTATTAACAAATCCAAAAGCAACTGACCTTTATTTATAGGACAAGAGAGTTTAGTCCACAACATTTGTGTCATTAACAACCACAAAATAAAGAATGGTTTACTATTGACAAATAGCACAAGGGAAATGTATAGTGCAAGGAAAGAATATAACTTGTACTAAACCCTGAGATTAGCTCAGTGACCCTGAGATCAGCTCAGCTGGTCAGAGCATGGTGCTAATAACACCAAGGTTGTGAGTTTGATTCCCATGTGGCTCATTCACTTAAGAGCTGGATTCAATGATCCTTGTGGGTCCCTTCCAACTCAGAATAATCTATGATTAAAACCCCATCATTTAGAATTTGTTACTAAGATTTAATTACTACATCGGAAATGCCGTAAGAACACGTAGTCTCATTTTGTTGTCCCTATATGTCCCTAGTATATAAACACTTCATATTTTTTGTTGTCCTCCCAGAGAAAAAGCTTGCATGATCGATGAAGACTCTCACTCCTCAGCCGGAACGGTGCCAGGCCCTGGGACCTCCCTCCCCTCCTCCTCCGGTCCAGGTCTGACATCCCCACCTTACACAGCCACTCCAGTTGACCACGATTACGTCAAATGTAAAAAACCCCGTCAGCAGGCAACGCCGGACGGTACAGTCCCTGTTCTCAATACTGGCAGCACAGGAGGTGCTCTAATCACGGGGGGTTTGACCAGGAATGATCAAACTGCTCGTTTCAAGGAGGGTGATGGGTCTGTGGTAACACGGGCAATATTGAAGCTCATTATCTTTATGAATTTGGTTCTTTAAATAGAATCAATGTACAGTCAGAGCTTTTAAATACAAAACTCGAAGTTGTCACCTGCCACCATGACATCTGTCACTTAGTCAAAACAGCAGTGTTTGTAGGAGGAGTATGTGCTGACTGATTTTTCGATGATTTTTTTTCTCCAGAGCTCATTAGGAAAGCGTGGGTTCAGTCTTTAGGAGACTGGACACTGTTTCAACCTGTGTGGAATGACCAGGTGAAAATTTGAATTGTGGTTGAAACAAGACAAATTGGTAAAAAGACAACACAAAACAGTATTATCATTTTTTGAAGGAGGCAGGTGGCAACTATTTTGAATATATTGTGATTGAGCACGAAGTGATTTGCATGACAGTCCATAGATTTCATCTTTTAATTTTTCTTTATCATTTACAATGACTGGTCAGCAGCTCATCTTTATAGAATATAAAGGGATGTAATATATAATTGGCTTATAAATGCAGAAGGTGGGGTGGTATTGTAGTTTTATTGAAGATTTTGCAATTACATATATTAGCAGAAATTAAGTTACAGTTTAAGTAACCTGATACTATTATTTGGCTAGGAATTTTATTCTGATTCTACTTTTCTGGCCATTTGTTTATCCATCTGGATCTGTGAGTATCAGCACTCAAGGAGTAAAATATACACTCCAGTGTATATCTTAGCATTGGTAGAATGTGCCAGGCCCCACAGAAATGCTCTGCTTGATACAAATTTATTTCTGGAGGGTGGGCTGCTTCCTACTGTCATTTTCTGAAGAATGATAATTTGTAAATAACTTCGTTGACACAGTTTTGAAACAAATGTTTACATGCCTGAAATTTTTGCAGGGTGAATTTATTCCTTTTCCCCAACAAATAATTCTTGGTGAAACTGGCAGAAGCTCCTTCGTTTCTTTCACTAAATTGACCAGAAAAATGTTCATTTTATTCTTGCTTGCATTTCAGTTGGGAGTAATTCATTAGACTGTTTTGAGATCATATGTGGTGGGGAGGTGTCAGTGGGTTGTGCAGTGATTAGGCTCTTCTGTTAGCTTTCTGATGCCTTTTGACACAAAAAATGTAGAAGGGAGGAAATAGTTAAATATTTCCTAAGCCATAATCCCTGTGAGAAGCAGTTCTGCCTAAGACTGCATCTGCTTAGGTCCTGAAGACTGTCTAAATATTCCCAGGAGAGGTTAAAGTTAGATAAATACTCCAGTGGGTGTCATTAGTGCCTTCACTCCAAGTAAGATGTTATGGGCTGTGGCAGCTGAGTGCCCGGTGGGAGCGAAGGTGGTGCTTAGCAAAGCCTGAAGGTGCAGGCACAGGAACCTCTGCCAGGGCTGAAGGAGCAGCGCTTGGCTCTGCCAGCTGAGCCTAGCTGGGCCTGAGCTCTGTGCTGTCAAAGCAATTCAAAACCTCAGCTGCTGGAGGAAGCAGAGTTAGGGGGATCTTCAGGAGGGCTGTGTGTAACCAGCCCTCCTGTAGCAGAATTGCAGAGTACTGCATCATTCCTCATGTTTTGTGAGGTGCTGGCACAACTGAGCTCTGGATGCAGCATATTGAGGAGCCCCAGGAAACTGAAATATTTGCCTTGGGCTGTTACAGATGGAAGGAGAGCTAACAGGCTGAGCAATGCTCAGAAGTCTTCCACTTTTATATTATTACATATACTGTGCTCTTCTGCATGCATTTGCATTTTACTTATATTAAAATACAGACTTTTGAAGTAAAATGCTCTTGACATGTTACACATAATCACATCACTGTAGAAAGCTGGTGCCTGCATTTCCATTCTACCATTCCTAAAAATAGCTAGAAAATACCCATCATTTGACTTTAGATTTATTTTTTTTTAACCATTCTGACAGAAATGAAACCTTTTATGTTGTCGTTGGACCGAATAAGTTGGCCTAAATTCAGCATAGCTGTTTATGCTTTCTGAGGCCTGACAGTACTCTTATTTACTCCTGTATTGATCATCATATATGACATAAACAATGTAAGAGTATTGTACAGTCTTACCTAGAATGTTCTTTTCATGTGTTACCACAAGCAAGATGCTATTTGGGATCCTGGTGAGGATCCTGTAAGACCTTTTTTGACCATTTTTGTGTTCTATGCTTCAAGAAAATATGACCTATGAGGAAAGGAGAAGGAATTGGGATGGTTTATCTACAGAGGAGAAGGCTCAGGGAAGATGTGACAGCAGAGTAACTTAAATAGTGTTGAAAGCTGTACAAAGAGCTAGAGGCAAAACCCTAGGATTTCCACATTCATGGAAGACCAAACAGATGATATTGGACTTAAATTGCATTTTCAATCTGAACAGTAGAAAACAGTCTTAGGAAGTACTGTGTTAGTGTAACCCTGCAACAGTTTAGCACTGGAAGTCTTTAAAAAATGGCAATACAGCTGTCTGCCAGGTATGATGGTAATGTAATTATCCAGGTAGAAAAAGGAATGGACTAGATGAACTCTTGTGGTTTTTTCTGAACCCTACTTTTTCTATTAATTTTTGGTTGTTTGTGGGTTTGGGTTTTGGTGGGGTTGTTAGTTTGGTTTTCTTTAACAAGATATCCAACAATGAGCCTTCTAGAGCAGCAAATTATCTCACTATAAACAGGAGAGAATTACTGTACATCTTTTCTTGAAAATATTGGGACTGTGATCTTCAAGCATTTATCTGTAGATAGGTGAAGTCATGAGGGCAGACTTATTTTGGATACATTATGACTGTGTCATTACTGTTCTGTAGCTCTCTAGCACATTTTGCTGGTGGAAGGATATGCAGAAATCACCATTAAAGTTGAGAGCTTTATATCCAGAGAATGCTGGTGGTACTAGTTTAAAGTCATATATTTAATGAAAATGGGAGAAAGGAACCGGTAAATACAGCTTGTAAAGTAACTAAACTTCTTTTTCCTCATGGCAGCTGCTAGCATATATCTCCTTCAGGGAGACAGAAGTATTGCTGAGTGGCAGCTGTTATTTGCTGCCTGACTGGCTGCTGTCATGTGTGGAAAATGGGCAGCTTCCTTTCTCTTTTCTTATCCTGCCATTTAGCAACATCTTTTCCTTCCTTCTGTTAATCCTGTCTTTCCTGTCATCACCCCTGCCTGTTGCTGTTTTATAACCCTACAAAGTGAAAACTCGAATTTGATAGTAGAAGCCTGAGATTTAGATTCTTATTTTCCAAAGGCAAAGTAGGAAACAAGAAAAACCAGGAGCTCACCAGGTACCCAGACTATCACTAGCTGGGATGTTATTGTGTTTCCACAGCTAAACGTACCAGAACTGACATGTTCTCTGTCCTTCTTTGTACAGGCTGGATGTAAATAGTCAGTAAAGACCAACTGCAGCACAGACTTGAAGCAATTTAGATTTGCCTAAATTTAGAGCTATGCATTACAGTTAGTACACAAAACAGGAAAAGTATTAAAATAAAATTTAAAAAAATGTGAATGAGATATGTTTCCCAAAAAGTGTACTTGGAGATGGTCGGGAGGTCTTTTTTGCTGTAATATGCCTTTGTTGTGTTGATACTCAAGTCCATATTACTGTGGTGGTATGCAGATGATGTATCCATTGCTTATTGCAGTGTTAAAATGTCATATTGTTTAAGTCTCCATCCATGTCATGTAGTTTGTCGTGTGTAGTTAGACGTAATTGTCCTTTTTTGTGTTTGTCTTTGCCCGATTGCTTTTGCAACCAATATTGCCCGTGCTGCCTCTAACCTTTACACAAATCTCTGTTCCCCAGGCATTCTCTTCCTGCTTTTACCTGTCACGGCTTGCTTTTAATAATTGGCAGAACCTGCATGATAAACTCACTGAGAAAGGCTACTTGCTTCGTGCTGTGGGAGGAGTCTCACTCCATAGTTTGTCGGTCTGTAATTCTGCAAATGTTATGAAGATGCACAGTGTTTTGTAAACGGGGGTTCTCAACATCCTGATGAGACAAAGGTGATCTCTGAGAAACTTCTTGCCCCAGGCTGTCACTCATGCTAAACGAAATAAGTTTCTAAGATGGAGTGGATGTTTCTCCAGTGCGTAAAAAGAATGTCCATGTTGTGTTTTGGAACACTGAAACCTCACCCTTAAAAATTCTCTCTCTTCAGCAGTTTAAAATGAAATCTTTGGGTCTGCAGTACATACCCTGTTCTGGCATGTGGTGCTGAATGTTCATGGGCACTGCATACTGGACTACATGAATAATGAACCAGACCCAGTTTATTGCAGTATGCCCCATTTTTACCTTTCCCCAGTTTAACCTCTCTCTAATTAGTACAAGGATCACACTGAGATGTAGAGTGAGATTATGTAAAAAGTATTTGTCTAAATAAATGGGACATTGGTGAGATACTCTGTTGCTCTGCTCTTGAAGGCAGAACAACAATATGGAACTGCAAGTTATGGAAACACATTGGGTGTTCACTGCAGCCAGACAAAACATAGGCTGTCATCTTTGACTCATGTTAAAAGAGAACTCCCTTTAAATATTCAGTGGACTTGCTGTCCTCAAGAAATTAACCTGCTCCATGCAAATCTCTGCAATTATTTTGTTTTTAATAATGTGCAAGTGCCTTTTGACATAGAGCTGAATGTTGTCTTCTGTTATGGGTGGAATCTGTTTGCAGAATGAGAATTCTGTGATACATCATGTTTCTGACTGCAGACCAGTAAAGAAAAATGCTCATACCTGGCAGTGAAGAGGCAGATATGGTGCCAGACAGCACAAAGAGAGTCTGTACCTCCACGGCCTGTGAACAACCCACCTTTATTACATGAGACAAGATAGATATTTTTTTATTGTAAATTGAGTTAGCATATGTATAGAGCTCTTTAGAAAAGCTTCCTGTGACACTTGGTTTTGATTTTTTGACTTGTAGCTGATTGTTTATCATCATTTAGATGCCTTCTTGTAATAACTGGGCTTACATTTTCCTTCAGATATTTAAGACAGAAAAAGATATTATTCAGAAGTGAGTTGTACCCTCTTGGCTTTCTGTGGCTTTCTTTTACCTACTCCCACATGCAGATGTTTTAGAGGTCTTTTCCCTCCTCACTGAGCTGCTTAGAAATGAACTGACAAAGGCAGGATGCCTCATTCACATTGGAACCACAAAGCTGTGCTTCAGCTCCCCGAGAATAAATTATGTAAGCTCGTACCACGAGGGCTGGTACCTGGTCAGCATAGTTAGCAGTGAGAGCTCTGTCATCAGGATTGTCTGTCTGCTAATTCAGGTCACTGATACTGTGACACATCACTCTCTCTCCTTGTCCTTTTTTCAGTGGTACCATTTTCAGTTTTGGTAACAAGGCTTGTGGACGGTTCACGGGGCTCGTGGTGCGTGTGGGAGGGTGCTGGCACAGGGTGATGCCTAGTGCAGAACTGAGCCCTTGTTTTCCTGTCATATTTTCAAATTAAATAGTCATTTAGGTTCTCCAGAGTTTAACACAACTTTTCCCTGTTGATTGGTAGGCATACTGATTGTATGGAGCAGTGACAGTGACAAGCTAATGGCTTTTTCTGGTGTGGAGGAATGGTGTGGAAGAGGGATTTTTGAGGTCAACCCAGGAAATGTATTTCATCCAGGATAAGATTAATTTAAAATGCTCTTAATCATTGAATTATGTCAAATGGACTACAGATATTTTTTCTAACATCTACAATAGATGTGTTTCAGTAATGAGAGTTACTTCATTATCTAGGTGACTGACAGGATCTCACTGATAAAATAAAGGTCTTGGCAGTACAGATGAACATACAAGTTTTTCTTCCCAATGACATCTTTCCAATAATAATTAATATTTTTTTACTAATATCTTGGAAGGTTAACAAGATTCTTCCTTTTGATCTTTTTACATCTTCTCTCCAGAGCTGCTCTTTTTCACCCATTGACAGAGTAGGTGATATAATCTGACACAGAAATCCCTGAAATGTCACAAGTTGAGCACATTATGAGGAATGAGGTAAAAAAAGAAAAAAAATTGCTGTCAAGTGCCATTTCCTGAATCATTAGAAATAAACACGAAATACTTAACTTTACATGAAACAGAGATTTCAGCTCATGAGGTTGTTTGAAATCTTCCTAAAACTTAGGAACGATGCAATGAAGTAATGAAACAAAATATAATAATACCATGGAGAGACATCTGCTATCAGATCATATTTTCAATAGGAATATTGTTGCAGTTACTTATGCACAATTTAGTAGAACTTTTTCCCCAGTCTCTTCATTTCCGCTGCAGATAATAATTTTGGGACATTAATACCCAGTTGTATTTTTATCTTAGCTTTTGAAATAATAGGAGACTTTACAGGAAGGAACCTCAAAAGAATATTTAGTCCTTGATTTACCATTTTCTCACAGCATGGGATTGGTTCAGCTTTTTGGAAAAGCTTGCCTTGTTGCTGGTACTGGGGTGGGGGCAACTAAGAATATGGGTAAACAAAATATTGAAACCAGCAACTTTTTAACTCTTAAATTGCACTGAGTTGCATTAAACTGCCTTTAATTATAGCAAAAATTATTAAAAAGCACTGATGTTCTCCTTGGATGTGCATCTTTCAGGAGGACAGGTGTTGATAGCAGCTGGGAATTTGGAATTCATTCTCATGTCTCACAGACTGCAGTCTTTGGCATGTAGGTTGAGTAACACTAGTGACTGTCTAAACTACAGCACAAAAAATGTAAAAATATGTGCTGTGTGTCCGTCTAGCATATATATGAGCTATATTTGTGAGTTAGGCTAGAAAAGAATAGAACTTTCATGTATAAAAATGTGTAATTTTTTTTCTTTCTAGAAAAGCAGAGTTAGGATGTAACTTGGTGCAGTTGCCAGGAGTTCTGCATTACATACTGCAGCATTTAGGTAATGACAGAGTTTTTTTATTATGGTAAGGAACATCTTGGGTAACCTAACAAATGAGAGCTATTCATCTTCCTGTCCTTGAAAGCCTCCAGTGATTCTATAGGTTCACTATGCTATTTTTTAACTATATGTAACAGTTAATCTAGAGATCAAGGTGGAAAAAAAGTCAGTGATCTTGCTGCAATTAAAACCTATTGCCTTTTGCACTGTATTTAGTGAATCTGAACAGTAATTATTGTATTTTTATTTTGGTTAATTGTATGTATTTGGAAATTCTCCCTCATCTTTTTGAAGATAAATAAGTCCAATTCTCCCAACAGTTTTCATATATGCCATCTCATTAATCTCTCATCATTTTTTTTATCCTCTCCTCTGAATTCATTTTACTTAATTCAGTGTATTTTTTAAAACGTGGTCCCAAATACAGACACCATAATTAAGTTTAATTTTCATTAGTGCTCAGTAGAACAGGAAGACTGACATATCTTTTTTCTGTGAAGTTGCTGATTATACATTCAAGTATGCTGGTTTGATGAATTGCTTTTGGAGCAGCCTGACATTTTGGCTGTTTTTTGTTTGAGAATCATGAATTCTTCTCAGACACATGTGAATATGTGTGCTGGGATACACTCACACCTTTTCTACTACTGATCGTGTTATCTTTTAGGTGCTTCTAGAAGGATTTATTTATTTATGCTCAGATAATTCTGTGGAAGATGAAGGCTGGCTGGCTAACAGCTTTGACCTTTTATGCTTTGTAAAGATAGGTACTACACTCTGGTTTACATTCCCTGGGACTTTACCCATCCTCTGTGATTTCTGAGAAATTACTATTAATGACTGGTGGCTGCTGCTAATTTCTGAAATACTCCAGTGTTTTCCATCTGGCTCACTTAGTTTGAAAGCATCTGCTGCATTCAAGAAATATCCAACATAATAGGAAGTTGTCTGAGTAGTCATTTTCCTCTGGTTTTCAGTGATTAAGGAGCCCAATGTTAATATAATTATTTTTTAAAATATATTTAATGTACTGGAAGAAAAGAAGAATGAACATACATCCCTAGATCTACACTCATTTTAGTAGAAATTTCAAATCAAAACAGCTAGCTAATAGTAAGGAGGTATTTACACTTGTTCCCCATAGGGAAAAGCACTCATGTCATGCATACATGTGAAACTTAATGTGTTGAGTCACTGTCTATCTTTGCATGCTGAAAAATTAGTGTAATTTCCCCTGATCTGATCTCTCCCTCGCATATTGGTCTAGCAGTTCTTGATTTACATTCTAATGTTTCATCTGTCATAACCCACACATCAGAAGTGACCTCCAGGCTTGTGGCAACATTTGGAAATTTGCAACCTTTTTTTCTTCCCTAGATGAGTAATTCAGCCTCTTTGCCACAAATGCAGAAACTTCCTTTAAAAAAAAAAATATCAAGGGAGCTACTGTAAATGTTTTTCCTGATGTCAACTGGGAGTTCAATGGTATCGATTTGTACCACAGAAGGTTATTAAAGCTTTATAAATGAGTCATTTAAAGCTTGACTGACCTCTCTTCAGATCCTTCTCTTCCCATTTTTTATAATTATATCCTTTCAGCATAAAACCTGTCATCATTAACCAACTGTATAGCTTCCAATTAGGACGCAAATACTGTTCTCCCATTCTTTTTCAAGATACGGTTTTATTAAGATCTGTTCACTGAAAATGGAAGGTTTTCTTTGTGTGGTAGTGAAAAGCCAACAGAGTGTATCAAATCTGGTTTAAATTCATTGGAATCCTAATAAGCAGAACCTGATCTGCAAGCTGAAGGTTTGCAGAGGGATTTATCTTGATGAAATAAATTCATAGGAGGCCCTTAGCTGTCTCCTGAACAAGTGCAATTCAGATGGAACAGAAGAAATTTAATTAAATTATCCACTCATCTCAAAGCAAGGACTTTTCCTTTGTTAATTTTCTTTCTTGATCTTACTGATAAAATTAATGAAGCAGAATGCAGTAGAACTACCTAGGCAATGGATGCAACATACCTTCTGGTTATGCCATTCCTGTATAGAATCATAGAATGGTTTGGGTTTCAAGGGACCTTTAAAGATCATGTAGTCCAACCCTGCTGCAACGAGCAGGGACATCTTTAACTAGATCACAGAATCAGCTATCAGTATCTTAAGAAGAAATTCGAAAATAATCTTTTGGGCTACAGATTTAAATAGAGTTGCCTGCACTGGAATTGAACACTGAATTATGTTGGCACAATATTAGGGAAAAATGCCAGTTTCCCATCTCGGGGGAATAAAAGTGTTCTTTAGTCATGCAGGGTTGCCTCTGATAACCCCTGATGTAGAAGAACATGGGTTATATCAGGCAGGTTTCAGACATGGGTGGAAGGTTTTCATTTGCCTGTTTGTTCTGTGTGTTTTATCCCCCATGACAAAGTCACAGTCCCTGTTCCTGTGCTGTAACAGCTCTCAGCAGAGTAACAACTTAGTTGTGATTGTGATGTAGTCAGCAGCCACTGCTCCACTCTGTCAAGTAAAGTCACTTCTCCTGTTCTTCTGTCAACTGCCTTGAAGTCCAGGAGTTTTCCTGTCTTAGGCCTAGTTCTTTGATGGATTGTTTATTTGCCATATCAAATCACCTTTCAGAGCATTTGCTGAACAGCATCTTGCACCTGCAGGATAGATGGCATCAGAGATCACTCCTGTAAGTCTTTACCCTTTAATGGTACTGATTTTTCTGTCCTTTATGAGTAATTTTTACCAGGATTGTTGTTCATGGTTTTCTCTTGTCAATTGACCTTTGCTTGTTTTAGACTCAAAATTATACTGGGTGCTTTTCAAGGCAAATGGTACAGGAAACCTGGAAAATCTTATAGGGCCTTACTAGCTGAAATGCTGTGTCCCCAGCCTAACTGCTTTTCAAAGTTGACCATTATTACTTTTGAATAAAATTCCAGAATTATATTCTAGGAAGAAATATGATGAGAAATAAACACCTTTTATTAGTGGTTAAGGATCCTGTGTTGTTGTAAGAGGTTTGCAGAGTGGCTACAGTTTTATGTTGCTGTTACAGAGGCAAGTAACAGCTTGAAGAGTGTGAAGTGGTGCATTCCTTCTTTATCTCTTTTGCAGAGAGGAGTCAGGATAGCACTGGAGCAGTGCTGTCTGACTCCAGTTCCACACAGGATATGTTTAATGAGCCTGCCAGTTCTCAAGACAGCCTGAGGAAAACTTACACAGAGAAGAGGATTTCTACTACCTGTGCTGATACACCGATGAACAGCAAAGAGACCTTGGGGTCTACAGAGGAAAAGGGTATGCCTGATTTAATAGATAATGTCAGTTGGAATATATCATTAAAATATTTCTTCTGGCTTGCAGAAGCACTGAAATGTGCTGCACTGTGACTGAGAATTTTAACTGGGTGCTATTGCTGCATATGTGTGTGTAACTTAAATTTGGAACTGTGCTTTGCTTATGTGGCCACCAATCCAATTTGTTCTATTTGTTAAATCTTACAAAGAAAGGAATAATGATGATAAACTGCTGTCTACGGTGGCCCTTTGACTGACTTGCCTTCTTTCAGGTTTAGTTTTTCTTCAGTGTTTCAAATCTCTAAATAATTTAAGGAGTAGTTATTTGAAGATAATCTCAAACAAGACATTTTTACTTTTCCCAGGTATATATTTTTGTTCTGGCCCAGCAGCAGCAGATGTTCAGTTCATAGAAGAGAACAAGTAGTGGAATTACATGTTTTATTCCATTGGATACTTCATTTCAGTGGAGAACTAGAATTGCTCTCTATCAGATTTTTCCATATATAATAGTACTAAATGTTCTGTATTTCACTGGAAAAATTGTTTTAAAGTCCATTAGCTGGAATTTCCCTTTGTCTGAAGTTTGTACAGTTGGATATGGCAGTAGATAGACAGGCTGGACTTCAACAGGGAAAGACAAACACAACCAATGTCTAAATTTTCCCCACCTTTCCAAGCTGTGGATCTTTGTGGGATGTTAAGTCTTTTTTGCCAGTTTATACTGAAGTGTTTTCCAATTTCATAGATCCAGAAACAGTGGTGTGTGGGTAGTCCTGGTTTACTTGCCTGATTTCCCTAGGAACAGCCTCCAAGCAGTCATCTTTTTGTTTGTAGAGTCAGATTACCTTGGTTTCTTGTTTTTTAAAAATACTTTACTTCAGTCTTGCCTAAGCTAGGGAAGCCTGTGTTCACTTTTGCATCAATATGCTGAAATAGATGCCAGTTCCTAGTTTTGTGAAATAGTATTTGCATAATCACTAAATCCAGTAGCCTTTTGGGTAGTAGACCAAAAACATGGCTCTTTTTCAGACTTGCAGTGAGTTGTGTCATTGTCATCAGCTGTCTGTCAGAACAACTGCCAAATGCATTCTTACATTAGTGATGTTTATTAGAATAGATTTTTTTCCTTTAAGGTACCTATATTATAAAATTATAATGGATACAGACATTGTGCAAGCAAATTTTGAAAAATTTTGAGTTCTGGAAAACATGTTTGACTCAAAAGTTCAGCATTATCAGAGAAGAAGTTATGGAACAGCTTTAGAAGTACACTTTAGTGTATCTCTACACTATCTGCTAGGAGATAAGATCTAATGTAAGAGGCTCTTTATCCTAGCAAAGACAAAGACATGGTAAACTTCCATGACTAAAAATCAAAGTTAAAGAAATTAATCTTCATGTAGCATGCATGTTTTCAGCAATAATGATTAGTTAACAGAAAATGTGGAAGCTCCCATTGTCACAGATGTTTTCTGCAGTAAGATCTGGTATCCTTCAAGAAAAGATGGGTCAGTTGAACTGTGAGTTACCAGGGTAATCACAAAAATGTGTAGAGGGAACTGTAGGCCCTACACTATGCAGGAGACCAGGTTAGCTGCTGCTGATCATTCTGTCCAAGGCTATATTGTATTCTGAATTGTGCTCTTCTAGTCAGATGTTAAGAATGATACCTTTCTTTTGGCAGAGTGGTTTTCATTTTCTGTTCCTTTCTCTGCAATAGAAATTACTGAATTTACTCTTTTGTTTTTGTATTTTCCCTCCTCCTCTCCCATCTTCCAAGAGTATATAAAGTCCTGCATTGTGTAAGGTGTGCTGAATTCATACTATTGCTCAGGGAAAAACCCAGATGAAGACAATGGAGAGATCAGTGTGTGGCTCTGTTAGTGAGCTGAAGGTTACTATTCAGTGAATGTCAGGAATAGCAATTTTTTTTTTTTCAGGAACCCCTCAATATTTCTCTCTGTGCTTCAATGAAGAAAAGGCTTACTTTTTTGTCATATTTAATTTTTGTCCTTTTGTATATTTCATTTGCCATTTGGTAATGGCAATTTCGTTGTCCCTTCTCTCTTAATGTTCCAGCTGCAGGAAAGTCAGAAGAGCTGCTGGAGAGCTCAGAATCCTACAACCCCGCTGAGCCTACCGGCCAAAAACTTGTGGTGGATCCTCAGTCTGCTTCTGGCAATCCCATCAAAGCTGCAATCCCCCCACCCTCACAGTGGGACTGCAGAAAGAAAGCTGAACCTTGTGGAGATGCGTCCGAGTTTCCTCACGGTCTCCCCGCGGACCTGGAGGAGCAGCGGAAGTTCCTGACGGAGCAGTGCATCGCCTCCTTCTGCCTCTGCCTCAGCCGCTTCCCCCAGCACTACAAGAGCCTCTACAGGCTGGCCTACCTGTACACCTACAGCAAGACACACAAGGTGAGCAGAGCACTGAGAGAACTGCTGTGTTTACTGCCCACTGTGTTGTCATTTGGACTAATTCAGTGTTAAAATACAGCGGATAAGCTTGTTTAATGCAGTTTGGATTGGAAGGCTGTTGGGAAGTCTTCAGCTCCTAGGTTGTCTGACTCATGTGTGAGGTCAATTGAGTAGAAAATTTCTTTTTTTTATTATTGGAGTAAGTAAATTTTTGTCATTCAGCAGAGAATTACATTTTAGATACGACACATAAATTCAGATGTTCTCATAAAAATGACAGCAATTATTTATTTTACTGAATAAGTGGGCTGAAAAGTGACTTGGAAGCAAAAATTCTTCAGTATTGGTGTGAACACATCATGTGACAGAGATAAACTTTCTGGGTACTTTGGGTCTTCGTTAGTAAAATGTGTAGGAATAGTACACTGAAATTATCAGAAAATTATCAGTTATTTTACTAATTGTCATAATCAAGGTTTGAATTTTGTATTTGGAAGTCTTTTGTTAGGTCATACGCTGCTCTACATGGCTTCCTGAATTCTCTTTCCCACCAGTATTGAAGCTTGTGTGAATAATAGGGAAGGGAAACAAATCATACCCTGGGCTCAGAGCAGAAAACATGTCACCAACACTGAGCTTGAGCATGTCTTACCAACCTACTGGAAGGTGATGAATGTTCCATTTGGCTGTACAGTGATTATCCAGAAAAATATTACCCTTTTTTATAGAGACCTTGTTTTGAAAACAGTCTTATGCTGTTTGTATGTAACAGTTGTTAATTTTTCCATGGAGCTGATCATTAATAAGAGCCTTAGATTCCTGCAATCTGTCATTACTTTTGCTGACATGATTTTGTATCAACATTCAACAAAAAAAGCTGCCTGTTTTCAATTTATTCGTTCAAATAGCATGTCCTTGCCTGAGGAACTACTTGCAAAATATTTTCTTCTATTATTTTTCCCTGATGAAGCCTTCTCTTTTGCTTTTTATATCTCTCTTCCTTTATAAATATCAATTTAATGATGGTTTTCTATATGAAATACACATTGTTGTCTGAATCTATTTCCTCTTGGAACTCAGAAAAATTGAATCCTGCCTGGTCGACCCTAGTAGTTACCAGGCTGACTTCAACTGGCCTTTTTGGGTTTTACTGTCCTTTTTTTTATTACTTACATGCATAACAAACAACCACTTGACTCTTTCTTTTGATATATGTATAGTACATATTTTCATGGGATTTAATTTTCTTCCTTTCATGACTCATTCAGGTTCAATGTCAAATGCCTGTGTTTTCATGGCACACTAGTATGTCTTTAGTGGGATTTAAACTCCTGAATGAACTTAAAACACAAAATGGATCTATGTATTTTTAGCAGTAACTGGAGTAAGAAGTAGGCTTACATATACTGATGTTAAACCTGATTTTAAAAGTGAGATAAATTATATCAGGTCGAGTTGTTGCGGGGGGCAGAGTGGTAAATTTTAGAAAACTGAAACTAATTTTTAAATGAATATAACCATCTTGGAAAATTCAGCATTTACGTAGCAGCGCCAGGAATTTGCATGAAGAATTTAGACTGATGGCCAAAATTCATGGTTGGCTGGGAAAGGAGAGGATTGGCAGGTCTCCACAGTGCATAGAAAAACAAGTTTTCCATATGCAATCTGTTTTCTCCTATTTTACAGTATTCCTGGTTTTGCTGTTGGAAGATTAGTAAAAATAGTTGTTGAGTGCTTTTTTTAACATCGTTTCAAAATCTTTGAACATTTTGCTTGGCTATGTGTTCTGTTGGGTTTTTTTCCCCTGAAAAATCCATCTCACTATTTGGAGGCTATTTCTCTTCATTTTATTCTGGTTTTTTGTTGGAATAAATGTGCAGGAAAGTAAGGGTGAATTTTCAGAAGTTACTTCCATTTCCCATTCACCTTTTCTTGAAGTAAAGTCATCATCCTTTGTGATTTTTACCTCCAAAATGAATGTTGGCACAGTTTGGAAGGAGAGATTAGGACTTGGCAAGACACTGTTTGTCAGTGTAATTAAGAAGTTTTGTGAAAAGTATTTGCCTTATGGCCCTTAGGGATTAGTATGGGGAACTGCTCTGATACTCTGCAACCAGGAGGTTGTCAGGAAATAAAAATATTTACTTATGTGCTTTTTTAATCTCAAAATAAAAAAATACCCTGTAAATCCTGAAAGAATGTGCTCATGGATACTGTGTGTATGACTTAGGGTTTTTAAGTTTGTATCTTGTAGAGTGCCCATTATTAACAGAGCCCTTAATGAGGAAATTAGTGTCAGGTATGACACAAGGTCAGTGGCATGACAAGTTAGTCAAACTAGGCATAATACAGTATGTAAAAATTACAAGATTATATATTTGTAGGCTTAATATATACGTAGAGACACAGATAATGTGTAGGCATAACAGATGTGACCATTTCAAGCAAAATCAGTTTGGTAATAACAGTTCATTCAAAAGGCTGCCCTTCAAGGTCAGTAGTCTTTTTATTTTGCTTTTATTTGATGCAGGAGTACCAGGAGCTTTTTGAGACAAGGCCTTCTAATGGACTGTGAAAGAAAATAGAGGGAAGGATTAAGGTGTAAGTGGAGTGTTTTGTTCCCCTCTCAGCAACACTTCGTGGTGTTTTCAGGTTAGGTGAAGGTGCTTCTGACACCACTGAGTTAAGAGGTATCCTTCCCAGGTGACTCAGAGTTCCACTTGGTTGACCATAAGAGATTCTCCTTTTCCACTTCAACTTTTTTTTCAAGTTATTGTAGCATGTCAGTCATCTTGTCTTTGAATCTTGGGGTGATAAAGATGTGGGAGGCAACAGCTGAACTGGAAAGAGTATTTCATAATTGCCCTGAGTCAGACAGCCAAATCCAGCATTTCAGGCTGGTAAGCAGTGTGCCAAGAAGAATAAATCCTTTTTGCTATGTCCTGGATCCCTTCACCCACTCCTAATAACTTCATCAGCTAAAAACCAAGCAGAGCAGACTCTGTGAAATCTAATGAGTTGAGACCTGCTCAGGCGTATTTACTGGGAATAACTGATCATGCTGATTTAAGGAGAAGGGTAGTGGAAAATCTGTAACTACATCTTTTATTCCTATTAGTTTTGATTGGGTGAAGTTACCGTGTAATTGCCCCATTTGTCTGAATGATCTTTTCTCCTCCTGGCTGGGTTACTGCCATCATCTTGTTCAATAAAAGCCTGTGAATTATGTGTACCAAACACGTGCCTGTGGATGGTCAGTGCAATGTGCACAGAGGATCACCAGAGCATGATGCTACAATTAATGATCTCTTAACCTTTTCATTACAAAACTTCGATTGGAGAATACATCCGTAGCTAAAATTTCTGTAGACCAGGATTTTACATTTAGGCTTTGTGGTGGGGTGGTAACTTTCTTAAAGGTTTTGTTTTGCTTGAATTTTTATGTGATAGTTTTAATGTAAGATTCAGATTGCCACACATTAGGCAATTTTTGCCTCATTTTCACACTTGGCATTAACTTACATTTCTGATGACTATGATTGGCATAAAGGAAGGCACTTATGTGCCTGGATCTTGGACGTTATGATAAGCTTATTTTTGCTAGATTCTGATTTTATTCAAAACAGTATGACATTTTTGGAAGAACAGATTTTTGTAGGTTCTTTTGTGCTGCATTTTCTTCTGTGTGTATATTCCAGTATTTTGCAGGATTAGGTTAATAGGATCACAGAAATACATATTAGGAAAGAAGTTCTGTAGAGAAAAGTTAGTATACAGTGAAGTTTACATAGTTTGCTTTCTTCAATCTTAATTAAATTTGACACTCAGCAATAATAATTAAATTTACTGATTTCCCTGACTAGCCAGGAAGTACCTTGTGATCTTTATGAGTGAGCATGTATTTGTTCCATACCAAAAGAAAGCTATCCAGATCCCCTGGACTGTCCTGCAGTGTAATCATGAAGGCCCTATGTCAGCTCTCTGAATGAAGGATTTTTAACATCTGTAAATATCTGGTTAGTATTTCCAGCATTCAGCTCTCTTGCACATGAATCTGTAATCAGCATTTTGCTAGAGGGGATGCTCCAATTCTGGTAAGACACTGGAGATTTCTGCATGATTACTGTCATTAGGACAAAAGCACTGATGATTGAGCAGAGCTTTTACTGTTTCACCAGAGCCTCATAAAGAAAATAATCTGGAATATGGGATGAGAACTTTGCTACTACCACCTCCCTCCCCCCCCCAAAAAAAAAAGATATTACAGCTGGAATATGATTCTTGGATGGACATGACTTAATCAAATTTATGACTCACAGAAGCGTATTTCCAGCCCACAGAACACAAGCCAGAGTTCAACATTCTCATTTGCCTCTATGAACCAAACATCTTCCTCTTTCTTTTATCTTCTCTGTTGCAAAGTTGTCTGTAAAAAAGCCAGTCAAATGCTGCTTTCTAACACTGAAATAAAAGGATTAAGGAAAGCAAAACTTCCATTGGTGAAGCCTCACAATTAATAATTGTCCCATCTGTTGGTAACATTCTGCCTGGAGCCAACAGCTGTCCCTGGTTCTCAACTGCACAAGAGAGGCTCATGCATTGTACTCATAGAAGGGTAGTGCTTTTATGAATTTTTGGTTGTTGTTTATCATTTAGTCTCCTACCAATACTTTCTTGTTAACTCACTGTGCACTATTAACCAAATTTGATGATGATCATGGAATTTTTCAGAGAGGTTAAGTGAAATTACATGGAGAGCAATGGCTGAGTAGAGGTAAGAGGCCTAAATTCACCACCCTGCTAAAAGAAGGCTGCAGTTTAAGCCTAAAGGTTGCCTCTCTTGTGAGGCCTGAGTGCTGGCAGGGATTCCCTGCTAGTTAGCCTGAGGGAAGACCTGAGGGACAGCTTCCAGAGTATATGGGGAAAAACAAGGGAGGAAAAAGGGAGGGCCAGAGGGCAGCGAGAAGCCTGGTGTGCAGGGGAAGGCTGCAGGATACCCAGGACAGTGAGTTCCACTGTTTGCTGAGAAACTTTATATTTTTATATATAAATTATTTCATATTGAACATTAAAATTTGGCTTCTAACAAAAAAATTAGGGTGTTTTAAATATACCTACATTTCGGGTTTCTGCAGGTGACAGGAGATAGAGGGTGGATATCAGCAAAGCAAAGACAGGTTAAAAAAAAATACAAGAATGCAAAACTGCATGATCTGAGGCTGGATTCAGCAGCTGTAGGAGCCTGGCCAGTCTCTGGGCTTGGATGCTTGCTCTGAGCAACAAACTGGCCTCTCTCTCCTGAGGGATGTCTTCTCCAGATCACACGCCTTTCAAAATACTGTTGGGACAGCAGCTACGTGGAAAATGAGAAATGACACTGCAGGTTAATAAATAAAACCAAGTGAGTGTGCTTTGTACTTTTACCTGTGGTGGCATTTCCATCCCCTGCCTGCAGCTCACCAGCCCTTCTCTGTCCACAGAACCTGCAGTGGGCCCGGGACGTGCTCCTGGGCAGCGGGATCCCCTGGCAGCAGCTGAAGCACATGCCTGCACAGGGCCTCTTCTGCGAGAGGAACAAGACCAATTTCTTCAACGTAAGTTTATACAGCTGATAAACACACCCGTCCGTTCTCAGCCCTCACTGTAACACCTGTTTCTCATTTGAAGGGTTTGTGAAGGGACCATAATGTGAAATTCCACACAGGCACATAAAACAAGCCATGAGCGGCTAAAGGAAGGGAGAATTGTGTTACAGACATATTTACTGGGCAAATGTGCCTCTCTTGAAGGGGACATTAAAGGATTATTTCTCATGAGCTTGAAAACAGGAGGAGAGAAGCACCAACATTTTTCAGTTATGCATCATTTACCATATACTTGATGGTTGAGCCCTCTATAAAAATTCTCATTTTGTTCATCTTGATTATCCTCTTGTCTGTCGTTTCTCAACTAGACTTGCACTTCTCTTGACAAAAAAACATTGCTAGTTGTGCTAAGCGATCTCCTGCAATTGAAGGAGCTTTCTTGTATTCCCCTTTGTTGTAGCATGGCTCAACAGAAAGAGTCTTTCCAAGTCCCACAGTGAGGTAGCAGCACTGTCACAGAGACTGTCCCCATGTCTGTGATATCTTCCACAGGGATGTCTGTGCCTCTTACTGGCATAGGACACACAACACTTCTGAGACTTACATAAGCATTTATCTATCAGATTCCCTGCTGTGATTGCCACTTACACACTGCTGTTGTCTTTGGTGTCTTTGGCTTTTTGTGGTATGTTCTAGGTTTTTGTGCCATCTGTTCTTTTGAGATAGGATTCTGTAGCAATTCTGGCTCACAGTGCATGGTGAGAGCCTGGAGATGGTCTGTATGTCATTCTGAACTATGTTATAGTCCATATCTGCTATATGGTTGCCTGTGATTGCAGTGACAGAATTTTATGTCTCTGCTTTCCCATCTAGTGCTTCTGTTTTAATATTGTAATTGTGAAATTTATTTCCATCTTATATCTGTTAACATCTATCTTCATTTTTGCTGTATGTTGTGTTAATTAGCACCACTGTGCAAGCCTCTGTTAAGGTGCTCTTCTCTGATTATAATCCCTCAGATGGGTTAAACAACTAAGGAATACTGACAATGGCTCAAAATTGTATCATGGATCAGTCTGCAAATGGGGTTTTCTATATCATTACATCTTTCTGGAGAGAACTTTTGATTAACAAATACTGTCAGCCAGCAAATAAGTACCATCCAGTCACCCCCCTCCCACACCCCCATGGTGGGATGGGGAGAAGAATCAGAAAAAAAGGTAAAGCTGAGATAAGAACAGTTAAATAATTGAAATAAAGTATTAAAATAGTTATAATTAGTAATATAAGGAGAAATTATGCACAATACAGTTTACTCACCACTTGCTGAGCAATGCATAACCTGTTCCCAAGAAGCAATTGGCCTCTCATGACCAGCTCCCTCCAGTTTATACACTGGGAATGATGTTCTGTGGTATGGAATAGCCCTTTAGCCAGTTTGGATCAGCTGTCCTGGCCACGCTCCCTTCCAGCTTCTTGTGCACTTCCTCACTGGCAGAGCCTGGGAACCTGATTTCTAGTAAGCACTGCTTAGCAACAACTACATCAGTGTCTTATCAATGTTATTCTCACATTGATTCCAAAACACAGTGCTATACCAGCTTCTAGGAAGAGAATTAACTCTGTCCCAGCTGCAAGCACAGCACAGCCTGATAGGGTTGTGACCTGATTGATGGCTACGTGGCTTTGTTCTGGTTATTTCCCTGCATTATCTGCCAGCTTTCCCTGCAAGAATCCTGCAGTGTGATTAGCTCTTCAAACTAGTGAATGCTTTGGCTCAGATTCACATAACACAAGTATTCTTGTAGAAATTAATGGAGTTACTCAACATGCTTCCAGCCAAGTGTGAACTTTGCATGATCGAGGTTGACTTGTTCATCACTGCAGGGTTAAGTGTCAAGAGTATCCTATGTTTTAATGTATGAGCAAGATGAGCAGTAGGGAACTGAGAAGTGTGTATAAGGGAGTGTTTCTACTTGAAAAATGTGAATTACCACATTGAGAGATCAGTGGTTGACCTAAATCATGTCTAGTTTTTGAATGCTAATGCTAGCTAATTTAACTTAGATTCCACTGTATCCCTAGGTGGAATTTTCCAGCATTATTTCAAAAAATAATTATTCCGTGCTCTGTGCGTTGATATTTTTATACTCTGAAGGATGAAAAGTGTAGCTACTAGAAGGATACTCTCAAGGATGTAGTATAGCTGCTAGATGGCTGTATAATAATTCTATTTTGTAAATCAACAAAAACTTAATTCCCATAATTAATGTCTTTAATAAGAAATGAAATACACTTTGAAATAAAAGGCAACTTTCAACAAAAGATATCTACAGAAAACCACTGGACTTAATTCTTTTGTATCATGATATATGATATATATATGCTGGCCCAGTGCCATATATTGGCAACAGTGTTAGTAAAGGGAGAAGATGTTTGATAATTATGTTCTCGGTTTGAACTTGGGTCTGCCAACAGATGAAGATGTTGTTAGTCTGGAGTCCTCCATGTAGACCACTGCCTCCAGGCTTTAGGAATTTCTGGGGGCTGAACTCCAGTGTGTCTCAGCTGTGGGGATGGTATGGCACACACAGCAAAAAAGTTTGTTGAGACCTTTGTGAATCAGTGCTAACGTCTTGACTTATTCCTGCATGCAAGTAGGTTGGTCCTCCTGTTAACAGGTACAGTGTACATCATGAGTTTAGCATGATAAAATATATTGTTGGTCTCATTTTCTACCCAGTTATATTTTAAAAATCCTCTTCAAGTAACACTATGTGGAGCCTGTGGCAGTAATCCAGTACAGACGACAGAGACAGAGCACAGTGAGAAAATCCAGATCTGAGAGAGAAAGGGCTGCAAGTGCCCATGACAAGAAGCTGGTAGTGTCAGCTGACATTCCAGAATTGGACAAACTGAAATCTGTGAACAACTTGGAAAAAACCCTCTGAGTGCTGCATTGACTTTGTCTGGGTTAAACCTCAACTAGTCTGTTCTCATGCAAAGCTCCAGCCCGGCGGTGGGTAAGTGACTGTTCTGCACCATCTGGGTCAGTGCTCAGAACACACATTGGTGTGTCATCCCTTGTACAGATGGTGTTGCAGCCCACTGTCCCAGCTACTGTCTTCACACAGAGAGATGGGTGATAAAACACAAATTCTAGCACTCTACAAAAGTAGTCACATCTAATCTTAGAAATTAAATGGCCAACCTTAAGATTTTCTAAGCATATTAATGTCCCTCAGGGTTATTTTCAACAGAAATCCTTTGCCTAGAGTGTTTATTTGCTTCCATGAAATGCATTTGGTATTATTTTGTGAGAACTCTTCAGCCTCCGTGATACAAAAGAATTAAGTCCAGTGGTTTTCTGTAGATATTTTACTATTGGAATACTTTTTTTATTCTGGAGCAAGTAGCACTGGTGTTTTTAATCTCTTGTACAGAAGATTCAGGGTTGTTGAAATTACAGCTGACTCAGTTTTACAAGTACAAACAACATAGTGTGAAAGAGAAAGCTAGCAGCTCCTCCCAGACATACTCCTAGCAGAATTATTTATGAAATGTTTATGACAGCACTGTATGAAAAGAAATAAACCTGGGTAAAGCTGTCTGGTTTTGAACTTTACTGCAGAACTGCTGGTCTGGATCTGTGTGTCATGGCCTCTTGTATAATTTGTTAGCTGTCACTCAGCTGTGACTGAAGTGAGCAAAAAAGGCATGTTCACTTAGCCTGATTTCTTCTCATTTGACTTATTAGAATAATGTCAGGGTGCTCAGAATTTCCCTTTTTCAATTCTAAGAAAAAATATCCTTATTGCATTATTGTACCTATTTGTTTCTCAAGCAGAAAAGAAAGGCCTCAATTTTCTAGGAGAGGAGATTTTGCATGTTCATGGCTCTACTGTGATGGCAATTATTATATGAATGAATACTGCTGTTAGACTTACAGGAGTTTTAGCTAAATTCCTAGAAATTACTGCTAAGCCTGTTTTGTTTGGCCAGTTACACATTTCTCTATAAACTTGCATGTACAGGTGCACTCCTGTGCATGCTTTTCTCCTCTTCTTTGTCTCAGTGTGAGTGTAAATATATACAGACTTTTTTTTTTTAAAGATGGAGCCAGGATGGTTTCTATGGTAACTAAATTAGAAATTAATTCACAAGGAGAAAAAAAATCCTCAAACATTGCTTTATATAGTAGGGCACTTCTTTAATGTATTCAGATTTCATGGTTGAGCTCCATGTACCAGCAAGTTCTCCATATGGTTTAATATACTCTGTTTGTATTTTCCTGGCACATCTTCTGTGGTAATAATAATCTGTTGTAATAAGGATCTTGATGTCCATCTTTGGTAACTGTTCCCCACATACAAAAGCTGTGCATGCACACTATATGCTACAATGCAGACATTGATGTGCATGAAGTCTTGCTGCAAAGTGTTACAGATAATTGTTCTATTTTTAATTCCAAGAGCAATGCAGTATGTTTGTTCTCTGCTGTAGCCCTGAAGCTCTTCATTCTGTGGTCTGAGCAGGGTCAAACTAAGGTGGGAGCACCCACTGGAAGCCAGAAGCTGTGAGGCAGGAGTGATTTCACTTTGTTTTGTCTTTGTTCATACCAGGTGTGACTGGGCACTGACAGGGGACCTCTGCTGAGCAGAAGGGCAAGTTCTGGACACTGAGTAGTTGAAGTTGCTAGAGGTAGTTCTGATTACACAGCATGGTGATAACCACAGTGGGAGCTTTCTCTGTTACTCTTCCTGTACAGCAGGTTCTTTCCTTAGTTGTGTTTCAGGTTAAGTCTGTCTGTCTGTCTTACCAGAGGAAAGTTGATTCTGAAAAGGGACAGCAGAGTGCAAGGCTGACTGTCTGGGGATTCTGTGCAGCCAGAGCCATACAGGTGAATTTGAGGTGTAGGATATTATGAAGTCTCTACTACAGGGGACAAAAAGGCAACATGCCTCAGCTCTCCTGGAAGCTGGGCAGTTATATCAAGGAAGTCTCATTATATGCCTCAATTAGTTTTATACCTTCCCTTAGACATACATTACTGGTCACTGTCAGAAATATGGCATTGAGTGAGTATATGGGATTTTCTTTGGATCCGATAGAGCTGCCTTTTGTTTCTCTCCCATCTCCTGACATGTAACCTCAGCACTAATGGTTCCCATGACTTGAATTAAAATGAAAGATTTGTTACAGAATTTAATGTCTCTGTTAGAGGTAACTGGCTATACATCATCCAAGGGAAGAGGAAAATTCAGAAAGGGTGGTCTGAACCTATTCTAGACATTTGTTTTACCCAGGCTGGGGTCACTATTAGTGCTGAAGAACCTCCAAATACCACACAGTGCCAAGGGGCAGCTTTTCAAAGTTGCTTGAGGCAACCTGACTGAAACCTCAGGTTCAGCATTTCCTGCCATGTACTTGAAAAACCTGAAGCTGGAGGCAACAGCAGATTAAAATCACTTTCCTAGAACTCGTACACTCTGCCTTCCTTCCTGTCCTTGGCTGGTGACAGATCTGAGTTACTCTCCCTCCTGCTCATAGTTGGTGTGTATCTTTTCAGTTGGCAAATGTACTTCCAACTCCTAGACATCTGCTATGTGGAACATGAGCCTTCCAACCAAACTAGTGCCATTTAAATCAGACTGGGGGGAAAGAACTTGAAGAAACATGTGCATCCATGTGAGCTGAGATGGTGCCCCTCAGCATGGTGAGAGTTGGAGTTTATTCATGTATGGGGGCTCTAAGGGAATTAATGGCTATATTTTAGTTTGATCGTGATTTGTTGCAACTTTTTGAAAAAAAAGTCAGTCTTTTTAGTACTTAAACCCTAATGAATGTTTAAATGTTAAAAATTGAGTATGAGGGGTTGCCAACTCAAGTTTAAAAAAAAAAAAAAGAAATCACAAGTGACATCCCAGAATTCACAAGGATTTAGTTATTCAGTTTTGCCCTTCTTGCTTCTGAGTGTTTTGGATGCCACTTTTATGCAACCACAAGGAAACAGAAACCATAAAGGAATAATTAAAAAACAAACAAACAAAAAAAACCCAAAACCCAAAACTTTGATTCCAGCAATTAGATAATGCTTGAAAGAAGTTATTAGTATCATTTAATAGGTGATATGCAAAAACAAGTGTCTAAAAAAGGTGACCTCCACCATTAACACTGACCTTCTGTGTAGTTGCACAAAACAAAATAGTAGCAATACCATAATGACAACACATATGAATAGCCTAATATTTTTATGCCTTTTTTCTTTTTTTTTTTTTTTTTTATGCTTTAGTAGGTAGACAGGGGCATCTGGGCAGAGGATGGTTAAATCCCTACCTAATTTAAAAGATAGAATTGTCTTTAATCTCCTCAGGAGATGGCCATATTGTAGCCATGAAATATCAGTGTTTTCCCTGGGCAGGAACAGGCCCAGCAAGAGCGAGTGCTCTGCTTTGTGAAAGGGCCCTTCAGTAAATGCAGATTCTCACTGCTGGCTTTCCACTGACTGTGGGCTGTTCAGATGTTAAGTAAAAGACATCTCTCTGCTATACATTTTCTTCTTGTGCTAGGAAGAGCAAGGTGCTCTGTGAAATGATTTGACAGTTTAGGAACTCGGCCTGTCAGCAGTGCTGGTGTGCGGTCAGGAGGCTGCAGGGAGCCTTTGCTGCAGAGGTGCTGGGGGAGCCAAGGCTTTGTGGGTCATCCAGTACCTCTCCTTAAGCAGAGATAACTCAGACCTTGCTGTTCTGCCTCAGAGAGATGCTGGAGCTGACACACTGCCTGCCTGCCTGGCTGGCTTCCTCAGGAATTTTAACAAGCATTTCATCGCTTTTCCTACGTTCCTGAATAATGACATTATAAAACTATTGTTCTTCATCTGTGTGAGGAAACCATTTCTGGTGTGGTGAAGACATATTTGTGTGGAAAACTGCTGAGGAATAAATGAAAAACCCTCCAGGAGTCCCTTCTGAGCCAAATGATTGTATAATCCCATGCTTAATTTGTAAATACAGTCAACTGTATAAATGGCAGATATTTTATGGTTACAGTACAAGCTAAAGTTTGGATGACTGAAGAATGAAAACAAATCAGTGTTTTCCCATCCTCTTTTTCTTGTTTTTCTTCCTTTTTAGCCTCTGTTAATTTTCTCAATTTCCCTTCACTGTATCTTCTGTAGAGCAACAGAGGTCAGAGGTGTAATGCTTCCAGCACTCATCATCGAATGCCCCTTGGGCCACAGGATAGAGAAACTCCTACTGAAAAAAATCATTGTCTTACCTGCCTGCAGATTCAGGAAGGCATATTTGCATTGATTAAATATAATTCATATATACAAGGTTATTTTGGCATCAAATCTAGAAACATTTTTTTAATGAACACTTAAATTTTGTTTAAGTTGGCTCATTAAAATGCTTAATGAGGTGATAGCCTGGCCCTTCTCTCTAACCATGACTGGAAGTCAATTTTATAAAAGTGATTGTAGGAAAGAGAATTAGTGGCTCTGACTCTACTGAATTTACTGAGATTTTTGTGTTTGAAACAGGCATGGTTTCTACCTGGAAAAAGTTAGCTTTTCAAAAATCCACATATTTTAGTCAAGTAAACGTATTAATTTCCATTGTTTTTCTTGTCTAGCTTGCAAATGGCTTCCACTGGGGAAAGGGGAAGCAAGAAAGGGTTATACTAATTGCCCCTATAGTCAGAGTTAAATTATTTCTTTTCTGAATTTACCTTTGATAGTTGTTCTTTGGCCAGTAGCAAGCCATTTTTTGTCTTTGCCCCTTTCTTTCACTTGTAAGGTTAATGTAATTCTACTCATACGTCTCCTGTCCAGATTTTCTAACATTTTAATTGAAAGAATGCTTTTAGTAGGTACAGATGGGTTTGTTCTGTGATTCTCTCTCACTTGCTCTCATGTGCTCACTCTCTTATGCAAACTTAATACCAACTCTGAAGCCAGAGGTAAGCGAGGAGTTAACTGTGCAAGTGAAACTTTCATAGTGATTGGCTTGAGACCAGAAACCCAGTGAGCAATGAAGTCTTAAAGCTGCCTATAAAAAGCTAGATAACTTTTTCAACCTCTGCCCAACATGTTATTTACAGTTCTTCGCTCCATCCTCTTGGAAAAACAGAACTCATCAGTGAAAAATGTCCGTCGTTCACAGAGTTTTCTGCCTCAATATATACAGGCTGTTCTTTCTGGCTGACTTTGCAGGCTTCCAAGACCCAGCTAGTAAAGATGCCAATAAATCTAAATCCCTGGAGATACAAGCATGGGGTTTTGAGCTGTCGTTTGTGCCAGTGGATATTAAACAGCTATTTTTTTCCATTCTGTTTCCCTAGGAAAAGTTTCTCCTTTTGTTGGGTGGATGAATTTCTAGGCAAAGGTAGGCTAGGGAACAAATAACCCTGAAATAAGTGAAGCTGTGTCTTTGTAGAAGAGAGAATGTCATGGAGGTTGTAGTGTGTTACTGAACATAAAGGAGTTGGTTTTAAAGCTAGATCTTAAAAGTTTAACAGCAACTGTTCCACCCACTCTAAACAGTATTTGAAAGGTGGAGGGTTGCTGGAATACTGTGTGATGAGTGTCCTTTTACAAATGTGTAATGGATAAATCCATAATTTGATTTTTCCATCTGCCAGCTGTGTATCAGATACGGGTGGGAGAGCTACCTTTAGACACTTAATGGGGTTAGTTTTAAACTTAGGTTGGGTTCTTTCCTCTTAAAAAAATATAAATAGGATTTAAAAAAAACTAAATAGATTTTTAAATGCAGTAGGTGAGCAGAGTTTTAAAGATGGTGATTCATGCAAGGTCTTTAAAATACACAGGTTTATATTGTATGTCTGGTATCCAGTTATCAGACTAGTTTTTGCAGCTTCTTACTATGAGTTATTTCTCCCAGTTTTATCATGGAAAGAGCAGTTACATCAGTGTAGGCTGCTGCATAAACAAAACAAAGCAAACAAACCCAGAAAAGAGTAAATTTCGAATCTGAGAAGAAAATATAAGACGTAAAATTGAATCTTTTTAATTCGCTGTCATTAGCATTCCTCTCCCCTAGAAATTCCTATAGTCTCTGACTGAAAGCTTTGACATGGAACTTGTTTTAATATCCATGTGTGGAGTTCAGACAAGAGTGTGGAACAGGCAAGTAATGTGTGTGCATCTGAAGTTGTACCTCGTTGTCTTTAAATAACTCCTTCTGTTATCTAAAACTGATGGCACTACTCTGAGGAACAGAACCAAGATCAAGACATACTCAGAGCAGTTTTCTCCAATGCTTATTTCTTAGGTGAAACTATGTGTGAGATAACCAAGATGAAATGTGCTTTTTCTTCATGAGCTGTTTCCACCAGCTGTATGTTAAGAGGATTCTGTGATGTTAGTCAAGGCAGTTTCCTCTTCTGTATATTTAGTTTTGTACATATTTCCAGGACTGCTTTCAAGGTGGATATCAACCTGTATCTGATCTTGCTCAGTACAGCACTCTTCCATATTCCAGGTATGGCAGATTTTTTTTTTCATTCCTTTGTCTTGTCTGTGTAAAAATAACCAATTTCACTCTGAAGGTGAAAGGCCCCAAATGGCAGTAAGGGAGCACAAAACCAGCTCCCATCAGACAAACAGCTCATCTTGCCTTTCTGGAACCCTATGACAATTTTGTTCTGCACTGTGATTGTTTTAATTTACCTGGCATTATGGTAATTTACTATAACCTTCATCTTTATAGAAAGAAGAGAATTAATAGCGAAATTAACTTTTTTTGTTGAAGTGGTGTATTTTGTGAGAAGTATTCCTGAAATTATAGTTCTCAGAAGAAGGATCTAAATATTTTTCATGGATATTCACTGCCTTAGTGTAAAAATGAAACTAGAAGAATGTGGGATGAGAGCAGCCTGATGCAAGTCTGTGTGTACATCTGTGCAAGGGGAATAGCATTTATGGATAAATATTTTTAACTTAATGGCTTCAGCAAGATACAATTGGCCTAACTAAAAAGGTTAAGATGGAGAAGATAAGATGGCAGATGATGATAGGTAAGAGCATATTTGTTGTTGTGTAGGCTGGACAGTTTGCAGACTGACTGCAGCATCACTGCACCGAGCTTAGATGAAGATATTGAAGCAGGAATTCCCTGAGTAATAGTACTGCATCTTTTGGCAAAATTCCTAAAGTTAGAGGAGTAAAAACGTTGAATATTGTATAGTGTATTATTGTTCCAGACTGTTTGGCTCCTGTGGAGGAGGTAGGATTTCCTGGCACAATATGAACACTTTTGGAGTTTGCGTGGTAGCTCCGATGTGAAACAGCGGGGGCTGACCACTTAGACAAGGTGACTTTCTCAGCCTCCTGAAAGGAATTAAAACAAAATAGGACTGAGTGGGTGAGTGAAAGTAATGAAGTCCTTAGTGGTCAGTATTTCAGCATGCTCCTCTAAACACTCAGATGTATTACTGTGATCCACCAAGGGGAGTCCCTGTAAGAGCTTGAGTGACACGTGGCTTATTTCCAGGAGCTTTATGGCCTTTGTTCATTTCAGTTGCCTCCACTTCATCTCCACCAGTTTGCTTACTCACCTCCTGTCAATAACGTTTCACAAATTTGGCTTTTATGAAGTTGTTTAATTTTTCTGTAGGTTTGAGGAAGGAAAATCAGAAAAAAAAACCCAACAAACTTGAAGCACTTCCTAACAATTACTCAGAACGAACTGTGAATTTGGCTGGCTGTTTGGTTTACTGACACAGAATAAAAACTCAGAATTGAAAACTCCTACCAGATCCTTTTCTATTGAAATGTTTATCTCTGCAGCTGCTCCCTGTGTGTATATTTGAAGTGTATTAGCACTTATACTATGATCTCCTGCTTAGCAGACTGGAACTAGTGGGAGTCATTAATATAATGACTTAAGTATTTTCTTAAGTATTCAGATGTTCAAGATAATTTAATGAGCTTGGTGTAACAGCTAAAATGATTTCTGTTTACACATACCTGGTTTATTCCTCCTGACAGATTACACTAAGGGTTTAAGAGTATCTGTTGGGGTTTGTTGCTTGTTTTTTTCTTAATTAATGGTATAACTATCAATTACAGTATTTCAGAATCACTGAGCTCCACTTATTTCAGTGATACTGACTCTGAAGTGACTAAAGTATTTACAGTGGGAAAAATGTGGACAAACCTGAAGATAGGCCAGGCTTTTATGTCTGTGTAGCTCATCCATGGAGAAATGTGTGTGGTCATCCCAAACTCTGGGACACTTTAATGCTGCCTTCTGTCATGGCTGATCTGCTTAATTTACAGTACATATTTTATGTTTATAATCCACGTGTGTCACAGCTAGTGGCAGACTCAGTGTTCAAAAACTTAAATAGAATCATAAATTAGATTTTAAAAAGAAGTAGGGCTTGCAGGCCAGCGTAGGTGTGTAATGAAGACAGTTCTGATGCCAAGGCAGTGCAATAACTTCAAAAGAAAGAGAAAGATACTCATAATGGGAATGCAAGTGTTGAAATGAAAGGCACATTCCAAATACTTTGTAAGCTGAAGTAATGACAATGGGATAAACTTAATCCTTACAAACCGTACTTAGGGACACACAAAGGTGCTTTTTCATGCCTGTAATGCAGCAGTTGTTCCGTCAGGCTCGAAAGAAAAACATTTGGCTTTGTTTGTTTGCCCTTAGTCTGACAGCTCCCTACTAAAGTTCTTACTGAAAATTACTTGCTTCCCAACAGGTTTTAGGTTAGGGTATTTTCACTGTCATTTTCTTTCCGATAAACAAGAAAGCAAAGGTATTTTTCTGAATTATTTATGCTAAAGAGAATGTTTCTTTCAGGACCAACAAAAATAAGACTTTACATTTTTTAGCATTTCAAATAAAACATGCAACTGTGAATACAGACTAATTTTCTGAAAGTTAAGCTAATTTCAAAGAGATTTTGGAAGCTTTAGCTTTTACTAAATACTTTGTTAAAGACCCTTTTCCCTCCAATATTTAAATTGGATCAGCAAATAAGCAATATTCCTTATAGTTTGTAAATACAACACTAATGTATAAAAGCATTAGAAACTGACTGAAATTTAGGTTAACAAGAGCTAGTCTTAGGTTTTGTATCAGAGTTGATGAGAATGAAAAACTAAACAATTAGTGTTTAATTGGCACATTTATTCCTTATTAGTTCTTCCTTGGCACAAATGGTGAAGTAAACAAACTTCATCTCCTCTGTATCTTTTATAATGAGATGTTCTTGTTGCTTTGCAGGAACAGCAAAGCAAGAAAAAAGATTTCTGAATACATTTTTCGCTTTAAACGAGAATTCATCAAAGTGCCATACACAGGAGGAGTTATTCTCAGGCTTTGCCCCCCATAGTTCTTGGGGTGTTTCTGTGTTTTCACCTTTAGCATTGCACCAGTAACAGTCCAAAATAAGTATAGAAAGAATCAAGAAATTTTTCACCATTTCATAAGTGGTCTTCAGTCCAATGGATCCACATAGGTACTCCAGAAAGGAAATCCAGTTTTCTCCATGAGTGGGGGCGAGGGGGGTGGCAGGGAGCCATGTAGGAAAATGCATCCTGAATGCTCTGCCATTAGTAAAATGAGTTCTTCAGGCAGTGAATTCTTGCCTTGAAGGGGTTAAACAGGAACAACAGTAAAAGGACTTTTTGAGTTTTACTCTGTGTGCTTGCATATATGTGTGTGTGCATGTGTATTTTAGGACAAGAACAGTTATAATGTTGATTATATAACGATGCTTTAAGGCAGGGTGAAAATGAAAGAACTATTATTTTGAAATACATTAGACAATGAAACTAGTCTTGATGGGAAAGAAATGTTATCTTTAACTGTGGCTAACTGGCTAGAGGATTTAGTCCTATTCCCACGACTGACTGAATTCCAAACCTAAGATATTGGTGAGAAGATAGGAGCACAGTCCTGTGCAGGCTAAGAGCTGGACTCAATGTCCTTGTGGGTCCCTTCCAACTCAGCATATCCTGTGATTCTGTAATGCCCTTTCTTCAAGTGTATCTTAATTTATTCAAATGTCTTGTAGAAGTATGAAAATTAAAAAGAATGAAATAATAATTCTGAGTCCACTTGCAGCTATTTCCAGTCACAAAGAAAGGAATGGCAATTTGCTTCAGGTTGCATTTGCTATCCTTGGTGATGAGGGACTGCTCAGTGTGTGTGTTATTATTTCAGGTTGTGCCACTTGGTGCCCAGGCACTTAGAAAGCAAAGAGATTTGAATTAGGGGAGACACACAGACAAGACTTAACTGCCTTACACATTTCATGCCCAGGAAGTTCTCAGCCAAAGATTTAGACAATGAGTAAATGTGATCCTACTGACAAAGTGTGGGAGAAATAATTTTAAGCAGAAGGGTAGGTTTCTTCTTTTTAAAGTAGTAGCCAGTGTGTATCTGAAGTTTTTGCTAGAAGCCACAGACACTGTATTTTGGGCCCATCATCATTGTGACAGTGTAGGCAAGTAAACCATTACCATGTAGGCCTATTTTCTGTGTTACATTGTCATCACTGTCTTCTCAATATGTCACTTTTCTCCCTTCAAAATCTGACAAGTCTCTGCTTGCTTTTTCTAAATAATTGAGCCAGAATAAAATTTCCTGCCTCTGTATGTTCTCAAATTGATAAGGTAAAGCAAAGCAAAGTGTCTTTCTTCCTGAAAACTTCTGTCTGAGAGCTGTCTCCAGTGGCAGACTGAAGCTGACAAAATGAAAGGCCCACCAGGAGATGAGTCTGAATGTGAAGTCTTTTAAGTTTGTGGGCAGCAGGGTGGAGACAGCAAGATGATACACCACAGATTTCTGTTCCAAATCTCCTTTGTTTCACTTATTCCTGTTGCTGTCTTTTGACATACTCCTCTCTCATTATTCCATTTGCATTTATGCTTTTTTCTTCCACTTGCCCTTTTAAGAACAGCAGTTTAAATGTAGTAGGTGGGCAAATAATTCAGTATGATTTTACATTTTTTTGTCTTTAGACAGATAATATATGGTCCATATGAAAGTCACCAAATAATGGCTTTATCAATAGAAATTCTTGTTCTTAAGAGGAGCAAGAGGGTTTGAAAATGTACAAGCCCTCTGGAGGTCCAGCTTTGGCACTTGCTGGTTTATGTTTCTCTTTGAAATTCAAAGGGAATAGAATTACCTCTTAATAAACAAGAAATATAGACCTGTACATAAACAGGATAACAAAATCAGTGAATATATGAAATGTGAAATGTATTTTTCTCCCCTCCTTCCTCTTCACTCACCTTAACCTTTGTCTTTCTGTTGCCTGCTGGACCTCTGTGTGGGTTTAACTTTGTGCAAGTGTGTTGCTGGTTTTGGGAGTAGCAGCCAATTCTGCTGCTCAGCACTAGTGGTCTCCTTACAGTAGTTCCAGCACTGATGCAAAGGAGAAATTTTCCTGGAAAACACTTAGATAAGACCACAAAATTTGCTACTCTGGATTAAGGTTTTATAGGCAAATATTTCAATCTTGTTGCTGTTGCTATCTGACTGTTTGCAAGATTGAATATATCTGACCTAAAGGAGGCAAATACTGCTGCTGAAGGAAGAATACTTTCTAGTTTCTGTAAGACTTCGATTCACTGGAAACTTGAGATTACTCTTATCTCTACAAGGGGAGAAAAAAAAAAGCCATCCATAAGTGAAAACAATGTCCTACTTCCTTAAAAACAAGAGATGAAATCTATCCCATCTAAGTGGAAATAGAGTTCATGGTAGGATTTACAGTGCATGTCCTCTGAACTGAAGAAAACCATTTGAAAGAGGAGCAGAATTTCAGATGTACTGACCTTAACTAACTCATAGGCCGTGTTTGCAAGGAAAGCTGGCACCCTTATCTCGACAGTGCAGAGAGGTCTGGAGTCTTTCTGAACATTCATTATGCACCCCAGAACATTTCATGGAGAAATCCCAGTGTGCAGAAGTGTAAAATCAGTTCCATCTGGCTTCTAGTATTGTGGCACTGGAGAGCACATGCTAGAGCTCACATCCCATAGGTGATCCTGGCTGAGATGTTCCTCAGACTTTTTCTGGTTGTTATTGATTTGAAGATCTGAAGATTTATAAAACAGAGAAATTTAAATGAGACTGAAAGAGGGAAACACAAAGTGAATACAAACTTGCCACTTTTTAATGGTCTGGAATAGTGCTTTGCACTCCTCCTTTCCCATAACTGAAAGACAAGCATAGGACATGGCCTTTGAGGATTACCAGTTGCACTCTGGGTGTGTTTCAAGTTCCCTGTAATTGCTCTATCAGTCTTTTTCCCATCCATCTTTTGTTGCCAAAATGCATAAAGCCACATTGTTTTGTCCCTAGCTTAAAAAGACTAGATGTTTGTACAGCCTTTATTTGCAGTGTCTCCAACTAATAAAACAAGAAAATACTGTAGTATCTTTTAATGAGCCAGAAGACTTAAATAGTGTCCCAAATACTGTGCTGTATAAAAGTAATTAAGGAAAAGGCCTTTGATATTACATAGTGTTAAGTCTGACCCAGGAATGCCAGCAGGATGGTGCCAGTCATCTTCTATAGCAGCCACCTCAGCAGTGAGGCTGGAGCAGGCAGCAGTGGGAGTAGGACTGCCTAAACCTGGGCTGCAGCTTAGAGGGTGCCTGTGGATAACTCAAGGTCATTTCTGACATAAGCACCAAATGTTTAGTCCCTTTTTTAAACACCAGGTAAATGATTTTATCCGCCTTTTTTCACAACCCTGCTGAATTTAGAGCGTGGCTCTAACGTATGGCCCATATCCAGAAGGTGGAATTCCTGTGGTCAGTTCCTACAGGTACAGGGGATGCCACTTCACCAAGCAGCTGTATTTTTACCTTGGGAAACTAATTTGGAAATCTTTGGCTCAGTAGCACGTGGAAATACTGCAAAATTAATTCTGCTTGTGATGGTTCAGACAACGGAATGATGTGTGCTGGAGGAGTCTGCAATGCAAGGTGATTAATGAAAATGCTGATCAGAAATAAAAATTGATAAGAAGCCTTTTGAATTGGACAGAATCAAAGATAATATGTGGTGAAAAACATATCCTTTTAGACTCTAAAGAGAGACGAATTTGTTTCCTTGATTTAAGTTTGTAATGGACTTTTACAACACGATATTACAATACAAAAGTAATAATGAATCAGACATATAGTATTCCAATTAGTGATATTTTAAAAATCTGCTTGTTTGGAAAGCAGTTTGGAATCTAGTAACTAAGTATTATTATAATTCTTGTTTACCTTTTATTATCATTTGAAGATGTCTGTGTTCTTGCTGCTTTTTGTGATACCGTGACTGTTCACTGTATCAGCTGAGAGGTGTTAATTATAAAACAAAATCCTTACATTGCCATGCTTATGGCTTAAAGGTGTTAAGTTGTGCAGAACTTTTATATAACATAATTTCAAATCTAGTTAACACCAATGATATTTAATTCCAGGTACAACAACTACCTAATTTGCATAAAAAATGAGAATACATAGGAAAAAAATCTCCAGTGCAATAGAGGAGATAGGAGCTCTACTGTTAAGTGTGACTAAAGGAGCAGATGAAAAAGGGCAGGTCAGAAAGAATCCTATTTGCATGAATACATAGAAAGTAAGTATTCATTTCAGTTCTGTATTTAAAATGTAAATCTGTGTTATGCAGTCAAAAGAGAAAAAGTTAATGGATTTTTGAAGTGGTAGTGCCAAAGCTGCATTGTTAATCAATATAGAATTTGTTATTGCCTTTGGTGGAAAGATGTGAGAGGCAATGAAGACATGGGTTGTTTTAGTGAGTGGTAATGCCCATAGTGAAGCCTGAGCTTTAAAACAAAAAATCCCTGTCTTTTAGAGTATAAATGGAGACACAGACAACAGGGTATTGCTGATTCATGTAATTTTATAAAAGATAAATAGGATAGCTAAATTATTCTCTAGCTACTTTTTTCAAGATGCTGTTAAGTGTAAAAGTATATGTGTGTATATATATGGAGTATGCAAATAAGTAGGGAGTGGCAAGGTGTATGAGACTTTCAGTGTGAGAGCCCTTGAAGTGCTGTGCTAAGAAAATAGGAACATGAAGAAATGAAAAGATGGGTAAAAAGTGGCTAAAATGATGGAAAAGGAAGATAACCTTAGCAACTGACTTCTGCTTAGTATGTGGGGACTTGCAGTGGAGCAGCAGAGTATTAAACCTGAGGTGTTAGTAAACAGGATAGATTTTGAGCACTTCAGAATAATCCTAGTTATCAGGAGAGGGGAAAAAAAAAACCAAAACAAAACAAGTCCCTGCAATGCTTAGAAAGGCAAGGAAGAGGTCAAAGCAGTAACTTGCAATTGCGAAGTGAGAGAGAGGAACAAGTAGAGATAAAATGTTTAAACTTCTGTGATGAAGGTAATCTGGAGCTGAGCCTGGATGAGTGGTGGGAAAAGAAGATGAGTTTAGCTGTGCTAAGCTCAGATTGAGAAAGATGTATCGGTGAGTTTGTGAGGCAGGATTAGATGGACTGAGGTTGGCAGTGGACTGACGTTTTGGGTGTCTTAATGTGGGATTGACTGAAATCGTCCAAGCTGGGGAGAGGGAAGTATGGGGGAAAGGACAAGGGGAAACCTTTGCTTTTCCCTTCAAACAGTTCGAGAAAGACAGGAAGATTAACGAAAGAGGTAAAAAAAGGACGGGTGAGAGAACCGTGCCAGCAGCACCCCCTGGTACCGCAGAAGCTGGGGCGAGGGGGGACGATGTGGCAGCGCAGACCCACAGGGGAACGGTGTCCGCGGCTGCCGTGCCGTGTGGCGGTGCGGGGCCGTGCGGGGGAGCTGCGGTGTTGGCCCCGCGGGGGGAGCGCTCGGCGGTGCGCGCTGTGCTGCTGCTGCTGCTGCTGCTGCGGGGGCGGCCCCGCGCCCGGCCATGGCGGCAGCTGCGCCGGGGAGGCGGCCGGTGGCGGGGGCCGCGCTCCGCCGCTCCGAGCATCCCGGCTGGCGGCCCCGGGAGGCTGCGGGCAGAGCGGGGAGCCGGCCGCGCCGCGGAAAAATAGGTCACGAACGGGGCCTTCGGTGGCGGCGAGGTGAAGGGCGGTGAAGCGGCAGCCGCGGGGTTAAACTGGGTCAGGGAATATTTCGGGAAGGTTTGGCGGACAGGTGGGAGCAAATAACTGGGTTTTTTTATTAATGCTCGCGAACCGACAGCAGCAGCTGTTTGCTCCGCTGCCCTGAGGGGGATGGCTGCGAGCCAGGCTCGGCGGTGACCGGCACCGACATCCTCTGTGAGGCACGGCCGGCCCCGGCCCGCAGCCTCCCGGCGGCGAAGAAACAGGGAGAAATAAAATAAATATCCAGCCGCGGCGGCAGGAAATCCGAGGTATGCGGCTTCCAGGGGCTCGGGCAACTCCGGTGCGAGAGGAAGTGCGATCTGGGCGGGGGCGGTCAGGTGGCGGCGCGGGGGCGGTGCGGGGGCGGGCGCGCTCCGTGTCCGCGGCCGCCGGGGAGCTCCGGCGGAGCCAGCCCGCGCCTCGGTGATGGTGAGTGCGGGGGGCGGCCCCGCGGCCGTAGAGGGGGGCTCGGGGGGAACTTCCCCCACGCACCACCTCGCGGGGAGCCCGGGACGGGCGGGGAGGGACGCCGGTGATGCCGCCCGCAGCGGGGATGCCCCGCGGGGAGGCCGCGGGCTCCGGCGGGGGCAGGCGCGGTGCTCTAGGAAGTTTGGTGTCTCTGGCCGCGGCAGCACAAACAGCTGCCGCCCTCCCCCCGCGCTGTAGGGCGTTCCTCGGTGTTGCCGTGCCTGTGCCCTTTCCCGTGGGTGCTCGAACCCTCCCGAGCAGCTGCCGTGACCCGCGGGGAATCCCTTCCCCGGGCGCCGCAGGGCTCACCCCAGCTCCGAGCGGGAGGGACGGAGATCAGCTCTGATGACATTCGCCGTCGTGGTTGGGAAATACTTATTTCATTAGTTCGGTTCGCCAGCAGTTAGAGGCTGGACAGAGCTGCTTTGCTGCACAGAGGAAAAATCCTGAGGGCCATGGGAAACGGAGGAGTCGAGAGAAGTTTGGAAGGGGGGATGAAAGGGTGAGGGATTTTTGTTTTCTACGGTCTGTATTGTTTGGGATTTCTCGGTATCCTTCCTCCACCCCCTTGGTGGGATGAATTACTTAGCACCCTCGTTTTCAGTCCAGCCCTGGAGCTTTGCGAGGGGCGTCTTTTATGTCTCGAAGAGCAAAGAGCCAGTAGGTCTGTAAGAACTGTGCCTGGCACAGAGCAGCCCAGCTGTGCTCTCTGCTGTGCGCTCCCTGCTCTGCCTACGACAGCCAGGCGCACACGGGAGATTCCCCTGCTTAACGGTGACCTAACAGGAAAGCCTGTTGTTCAGTATCTACTTTGCATGAGCTACTATGCTGTAAGAGTTGCTGCTTCATTCAGCTAGAGAGAGAGGATAAGAGGATTCCAATTTAATTAGCAGTTTGTTAAAACCAGTCAGCTTTGTCTGGTCACATGTTTATAATTTTAGAACGTATGTCTTAATTGCAGTAAATTCTGGTGTTGTGCATAAAGCAAGTGCCACATGCTGTTTGCGGCATTGGCTGTGGCAGCTCCATGTTTCTATTTTTTTAATTTACTGCAGCCTGTGTTTATTTGTGCAATGGCAGATTTTTGAGTGTGCTCTGGGCATTTTGCATGAAGCAGATCTAGGAGTTAAAGCATATGCTGTAGAGGTTTTTATTACCCAAGGAGCTGCAAGTTGTGTCTTTTTTTGTTGGAGCATGTTCAGGTTGACATCTTGAACACCCAGATATTGTTTTCAGTAATAGGACTGTTGTGTGTTTTTAGCATCTTTATCGGAGTCTGAAATACTCTAAATGTTGAGGCCTTCCTCATTCCTCCTCCTCAGTAATTACCCCAGTTGTTCTCAAATAATTTCTGTCTCACGATATCCCTGAAATCAAACACCAGCAGACTGTAGCCTGTCTTCTGCTGAGCTGACTGAGTCACTGCCGTGCCTTGTGCTAGATTAAGCTGTTGTAGTGTTGCTGCTGGTTGAATATTGAAGCTCCCCCGTGTATACTGTGATTTATGTTACTGTAAATAGGGTAATTGAATTATCGCTTCCCTGCGATGTCTCGTTCCTCTGATGTTATCAAAGATCAGTCAACTTTAGTTGGGGTGCTAGGCAGGCTGCTGCCTAAATGTACTTGAATTAGGCATTTCCACTAACTCTTAAAATTGGCAAAGGAACTACTTTTGTTTTTCTGAGGAAGCCCTGTGAGTCTGAAAGCAAGACAGTGTTAGGTGTTAACACACATACATATCCCCCCTCAGAAAGATAAAATATTTGAATAATAGAGTTAATGAAATTCTTTTTTGTCACATGAATTCCTGTATCAGAGGAGAAAAGATACTTGAGATTAGCTGTTGGGTGCATAACAGAAAGAGATTTTTTTGCCTTTTATAGCCGTCAGGACTCCTTCAAGGCCTCCACTTGCTGGACAGAGAAGGGAAGTGTTCTATGGATGCTGCTGTAGTGGGAGGAGAAGAGATAATGAGATGAATTACCTGTCAGCTTCTAATAACTTAATTTGAGGCTCTTAATTGGTGAGGATGAAATGTGCAAACTCATGTAGAGCTTCAGTTGTTTGCAAGGAGTGTGTCTCCTCCAAGGCTTTACCTCTGCATATGTCTTTTTCTGGTTCATAACCACTATTACAGGATATTTGTTTCTTACCACTTATTTTAAATAAGCTGCTTCCTGCCCTCAACTTCAGCTGACAAACAGTTTGAAATCCAGGATGTGTACTTCTGTCATTCCTAAGCCAGTATGAAACCTCAAACAGAGCTATGACCTTCAAATATGAATTGTCATGTATTTACAAACACATATCTTTATGAAACTGGCATGAGAAAAAGAAGCATGTGGCTGCATGTTCAGTCACAGTACTCTGAGATAAGAGAAAGGCCTGTGTCTGAAAGATGCATCTTAGACAGGAGATATTTTAAGGAGAATGTTTCTAGGTATTTTTTAGGAAGATGCAATTTTATATCAAGATGAAATTACCCTGAAGGCTCTTCCCTAGTAGTTTTAAAGATGATCACTTGATTGTATTTTATGAGCTGCTATGTGATGCTGCTAAATTAGTAGCAGTAGTTCTCTGGACCTTTTGATTCATGTTCCTTCAGACTCAAAGATCTCTTTCCTCAGGATCTCCTAATGCCAGGTATTCTAGTGATTTGGTACTGACAAGAAAGAACACTGAGGGCTTTGCTTTCTGAAATGATAGCATTTTCCTCTGTGCTACTGATGGAACCCTCTAGTTTTTGGTATTTTCTGAGATTTTAAGTCTTAACTTGGTGAAATAGATGTAAAAACTACAGGATATTACTTTTTCTAAGCATTGTATGAACATGCTGAAATATTTTGCAAACACTGGGATTTTATAGCCTCTCATCTTGATCTTTTAGTGTGTGTGTCATTATAGAAGAGAGTCTAAAAGCTGAAAGACACTCCATGCTGTCAGTGCAGGGATACTGGATGTCAGGTGGGAGTGGGCAGTTAAGGATTTTGGTTTTTGAAAAGTAAGGGATGTAGGATTGAAGAGCAGTTTGTGTTGACATAAAAATTTGAGTATATTGGTGAAAGAACTTTTTAGCATTCTGACAGCCTATTTTAAAATACTGAAAATCAGTGACTCTTTATGTATTGATAGTCAGTAATTTATGTCTAAAACTTGGATATTTAAATAGGTAAAAATGTGTTTCTTCAAATCCTTCAAGGCTACTGAAATAGTAGATGGTGACAAGAAGGTACAAGGAGACCTTTACTGCCATGTTTCAGCATGAACAATCTCTGCACAACTCATAATTCTACATTAACAGTCTGCTGAATCTCAACAATTAGAATCGCTCTTAATGTTATGAAGTTCTTGTCCTCCTTTCCTTTCTAGTAATTTATGTACTGCACTAGGTGGTGGAGGTGAATCAGTGTCAGCTGCTTGGGACAGACAACTTTAGGTGCCTGTAAGGCAGGTAGGTAAGATTTTGCATTTTTCCTTTACCTCACTCATCTACCCTACTTGAACATTAGCTGATGTGCTTGTGAAAAATCTGTTACCTTTTCTTGTAGCAGCTGCCTTGCCCTTGTCCCATTTGGACACTCCACAGGTTATATCATTCTCCACACATTGTGAACATCTGGCTTATGTTTTAACTTCTCCATTTAAGCATTGTCCTATTGTTATTCCCAGAGGAGTGGAAAGGCTGCCTTTAGGAAAGTGAGACATTTGAGATTTATCTCCAGACTTTTACGCTTCTGTCCCTGCATTTTAGATTGCAAGCTATTTCCAGTCTCTCTTTATACCTGGGCTTTGTTATGGGTATGTACTGCCCTTGTAGTCTTCTGAGGCAGGAGTTTTGTCAGAGTAACATTAGTAATACACTGTGCCAGGCTCGCTATTTTTGGGTGTTACAAGATGTAGTCAGAAATGATAGCTGGTAATTCTGTGTTCTGAAGCAATTTTCAATTTTCTTAAAATTAGGGTGAGGTAGAATCATAAAATTGTAGAATCATAGAATAGTTTGGGTTGTAAGAGACCTTTAAAGGTCATCCAGTCCACCCCCCTGCAATGAAGAGGGACATCTTCGACCAGGTCAGGTCGCTGTGAGCCTCATCCAATCTGACCAAGAATGTTTCCAGGGATCAGGCATCCACCACCACTCTGGGCAGTCTGTGCCAATGTTTTGCTACTCTTATTGTAAAATAATTTTTCCTTATATCTAGTCCAAATCAACCCTTCTTTAATTTAAAACCATTGTCCCTTGTCCTGCCACGATGGGCCCTGCTAAAAAGTTTGTCCTCATTTTTCTATAGCCCCCTTTAAGTACTGAAAGGCTGCTATAGCTGTAAGGTCTTCCCAGAGCTTTCTCCTCTCCAGGCTGAACAACCCCAGCTGTCTCAGCCTTTCCTCATAGGGGAGGTGCTCCAGCCCCCTGAACATCTTTGTGGGTCCATGTCTTTCCTGTGCTGAGAACTCCAGAGCTGGATCCAGTGCTCCAGGTGGGATCCCCAGGTAATCTTCCCTCCACCAAATAGATTCTAATAACCAGTTTACAGTGCATGTACACTACTGCTACCAGTTTACTTTGTAACCTCTGGGGAGATGGGAACTGTCACTATAGTGACAGAACTGTAAGGATCTACATTAAAAAAAATCTCATGATCCTTAAACTTGCCCTTCTCTGGGAACCAACAGCTTCTCCCAGCTCTGTGTTAGCCCTGATTCTCTGGTTCTGCAGCACCTCCTTTACAAACAGAACTGAGTAGTGGGGCTAAGCCTTGGCATGCCACTGACAGATACCAGAGCCACCTTGCAGACTTTTTAGTCGTCATTTATGTCCCCTAACATTTTTCATCTTTTACAACTTAGTCATCATCCTTTGTGTTGAAGGGGGATAGTTGTTTCTGGCTTGTAACTCATCTCATCCTGAAGTGGAGCCCATAAAAGCTCAGGTGAGCCACCTCCTCTAAATGCCTTTTGTCTCTCTGTGAAAGGTTTCTGGGTGTTGCCAGTAAATGTATGTGTCTGTATCATAGACAGGTGGAGTTAGATTAAATGAATCCCACATGTCAAAAAATGAGGGTTTGCTTATGTCTGCAGGGGGCTAATACAGGAGCCTACCCACTTCCAGGCTGAGGGATGGACTGTACCAAACTTGTTTCATTAGCTTTGAGCACCATTTGCATCTAATGCCAGGCAGTCTGGTTGTGGCAAATACACAGAAAAGTTCTAAGCAGGAGAATCCTCTGAAAACAATGAAAGGCTGGCTGTTAGGCAAAACCAGAACCCCTGTCACCCTCTAGATATACCCTGCTAGCCATTTATTTTGGTGGTAAAGAAGTCTTCCTGCATCTGGCCCCGGAAAATGCCTAAAGAAATTCAAAGTTCTGGTAAAGGGTTTTCCCGTGAAGGGTTTCCTATTCTTTAATTATGTTTCTGCATCAAGTTATTTGCCCATTAGAAGATCTGGAAGCAGTCTGTGTTCTTCGGATTTCTGTGCTTTATATCCTCCCAAAGAAGGAATTTTGAACTCTTTCAGACAGAGACATGACATAAAACCAAAATGTACCCCAAAAAAGGATACTGAAGCAACAAAGGCGGAATCAGAAATTCCAACATGGATGAGCAGACACCCCTCAGTGTTTCTGTTGAGTAGATGTAAGTGCCTGACTAAGTCTCTGGATGCCTTCTGCTCTTCTGCATCCCTTTGGCAAGCTTATTTCTCTCCTTTTAAAACCCTGAATTGGCTGCAAGACACAAGAAATCAAACTTAACTGCTGATAATTTAATTCCTTTCCTAATCATTCCCTTTTTCTCTCTTTCCCAAAATACAGTTGGTAAAAGGGAGCAACTTCTGCAGGAAAGACGATAAATGTACTTAAGTAATTTGTTCCAAAGTCTTTTTATCAGTAACTGACCTTCCAGCTTGAGAAGTTGTCCAGCTGCCTGAAATGGAACCTTGGTTAATGTTAGCAACAGAAAAAAGGGGAAAAAAAAGTCAATCAGCATTCCACAGCTTTATCTTCAAATGCACTTTTGCTTTAGCACCCCAGATTTGCAGGTGAGAGAAATGAGGACTAATCAAGAGGGAATGTGAGGATTGTTTCTTAGAGTACCCTGGAGAAGGACACTGCACCAGCACTGTTGGTGTTAACCTCGAAAAGCAGTGAGGGAACGACCATCTTCATGCAGAGGATGATGCATTGTGCCCACACCTCCGGTGTTTCCTGGATTTTCATGTGGGTGATGTCTGCCTGAGGCACACTGCTGCAGAGCTCCAGAGGGAATGCTGCTGAGCCATTGTTTGAGCAGCACTGCACCTTTAGAACAGGTTTTAAGAGACCAGTCTGTCGCTCCTCCTTGCTTTCTTCTCTGCCTTTCTTTCCATCGCAGCTGTGGAGTAGAATAGATCTTTTATTTCCTTTTTTTTTATATAGTCTAGTTAGCTGTTTCCCTTTAAAAAAAAAAAAGATGTGACTTTCTGTTGACATCGTTGTGAAATCACATGGTACATGGGAACCATCTGAGTAAAAACTCCTCAAGCCTCCTGACCGAGTGAACAAAAACCTCTAGATTCTGCCTGGCAAGTGGCCAAACCCAGTGCTCTGCAGAGGCCATCTGTAGGCCTCGGTTTCTGTTTCATTAATTCCACCTGAACTTGTAACTCATCATCTTAACAAGGCATTTCTGGTTTTGTGTAATTGCTTATGCAGCAAGGAAATGATTCCCTTTCCCTGCCTCGTGTGTGTGTCCCTGACTCATCCTCACAGTCTCCCGAGTGAGTGACTGTGGCTTCAGTGTTCTTTGATAGGGTTAAAACCAATTTATTGTCAAGTCAACTGTAAAGTGATTGTTCTGGAAATTGAAAAGTCTGAAATTTAAGACTCTGAAAATACATGGTATTTTGAAGAGAGAAATAGGAGTTGAAAATTGTCCATTATCTATCTTTATCAGCATATGATGATTGGAGCATGTGGAGCATTTCCATTTGTCAGTATTTTTTCATGCTGTTCTCTTGCTAAAATAATGTTGCAAAATTCCACAGTTTTTCCAAAAAGCATACATGCTGTTTATTCCTTTCCAAGTGTGTGTGTATTTAAAAGAGAAGAAAAAAAAAGTAGACAGTATTTACCTTAAAGACCAGGAATTGTAATCCTGCTCGGTCCTGACTTACTGAAAGGAAGTTGCTGCTGTTTTGCCTTTATTTCTTTTTCTTTTTCCAGGCTGATAAAATGTCATTTATTTATTTATTATCATGCTTTTTTTATATTCTGTTACTGTACTATGTAGTAACTATATTCTGAAAAAATTTGTAAGATTTTTCTGAAATTGGCCAAGTTACTCACAATAAGCAGGGGCTTCTTTTTTTTCCTTGATGACACAGGTCCATGCAGATAGTATTTTTAATATTCTGAATACAGCTGCTTTCCTTTCTTAATACTTTTGTACCCACTCGCATTCCTGTTCGCAGGGATCGAATTGTTCCATGACATACTGAATAGCAGTGTGGATGAAATGAGGAATCCAGGCAGAAAAATGATAGAATTATTTCTAGAAAAGAAGAAAAGCCAAAATCAGGTGACAGAGTAAAATAACGAGAGATATGGGAGCACGTTAAGATTGGATGAGAAAAGGTGGTTTAGTAATTTGCTAAATGGGGGAGGGGGCAGTGGTTTTAGTGGTTACACTCAGAATTAGCAGGAAGTCGTGAGTCAGGCAAAGACACGCTCACGACTTGAACACTAAATAGCTGAAGAGAGCGAGATCTCAAATCCTGTGTGTTGAAACAGTTCAGCTTGAGCCACATTCCTTTCCTTTGCAGGTGCCCAGAGCAAGATATTGTGATGATATAAGTAACTGAGAAGACAGGACATGAGTAAAACAAGTAGTACTTCAATATGTTGTGCTTAACCGTGTCTTAAAGCAAAGACTTTTAAAAGTTTAAGAAAGTGTGAGCTTTCCAGGGATTATGCTGTTGTGCTTAGTTCAGTTTAGTGATTTTAAAATATTGTGTAGGTTGTTGCATTATTAATCGGTGTCTTCCCTGCACTTTTTGGTTGGTTTGTTAGTTTTGTCATACTTGTTAACAATCTTCAAATAATATTTAAATTACATTTGTTTTTACTAAAGGCTCTTCCTAGCAGGACATTACTGAGACTGACAAATGAAGAAGTGTTTGGTTTTGCTTTGGTCACTTGGAATTGAGTTTGTTGTATGTGGTGCATCTTGAACTTCTGGGACGCCTTGGGGAAAAGAAAAAAAAGAAAAGGAAAATAAAAGAAAAAAGAAGGCATTGAGTAATTGGAAGTCTTTATTTGTAGCAGTGTGGGTTTTATGTGTTTGCTTCTTGTATGTGAATTGGATCATCTGAAGCATGACTTGCATTTCTCCATTTCGTTCAGAAGCAGAACCAGGGAGAACTGAGGGTAAAGTTTGATCTCTGCTTAGAAAATGGCTCACCCTGGAGCTGTGCTGTGCCAGCAGCAGCCATCCCCAGGGACCTTTGGGGTTTGTTGGGAACTGTCAGCCTCTCCTCCTCAGAGAGGAGTTCCTAAACCCCAGGGAATCCCCTCCCCTAAAGTTCTGGAGTAAGCAGGGTAGAGGAATAATAAGCACTTCCTTCCTTTCTATTTTCAGTGACTGAACTAGAAAGTGCCACCACTGCTGCAGTTCCTCTCACAACGCTGTCCTCTCCTGCTCACCCTCCTCCCTGAGTCTGCAGTTCTGCAAAGGCAGGCTGGGCAGCAATTCCAAGCTGAAAAAAAAATCATAAACATGTCACCAGGATTATGGCAGAGACTGACTTCATTATTCAGTTTTAATGTAAAATTCAGCATTAAGTTCTCTGCAGGATTTTCACATATTCCCAGATCTGTTTTTCCCTACCAGTGTGTCTCAGGCTCCCTTCCCCCGCCCCCACTCTCGCAGGGTGTTTGTTTTGCCAGGAAGGCACGGAGAGCAGCGTGATGTTTTGGATCTGGAGAGGCATTTTGGAATTGTTGGAAGCGTCTCACTCCTTCCTCTGGCTTTGTGTAAACAGCTTTGCTGGCTGTGGCAGCAGGGAGGAGAACCTTCAGCAGTGGGAATGGTGGCCAGCAAACAGGAGCGGGCGTTGGATGGCCAGAGTGGAGACTTCTTGTCAGATGGCCTCAGTGGTGATAATCAGTAATAAAACCTTCCAAAGAACTGGACATTTTTGTCACAAGGATCTGCACTCTGGGACAGAGTGTACTTTCTGGGTGTACTTTCAAGAGAGGTACTTTGCTAACATGGGCTTTGTTAAACTTCTCTTTGGGAGAGGTTTAAATGAGACATTCTTTAGTTTCTGACTGAAATTGCAGTCCTAAAAGTTCAGTGTCACTCATGAAATAAATTCTGATAAACTCATTTTGCCATCAGTGTTTTGCATATTGCTTAATAAAATCAGAGTGGGTGGAATGAATATTGTTCTGACTCCTGATGGCAGGTTTGTTTCTGCTTTTGGCTCGAGGCTGCCTGTGAAGCAGGCAGGTATGTATCATGGGACACCAATCTCATCTATTGCTGTTTTGCATTTATAAAGCTGCAAGTCAGTACATGAAAAGTTAGTGACTTTCCTTTTTAAATCAGTTGCTTCTTTTATAATTGTAATGATAAATACACTTAAACACCCCTAATATGAGTTTTAATTTAAGCTCTTCTAATGTACCCTGTTGTAGAAAGCAGCATTCTCCAAAATATGCAACTTTGTGTCTATCAGAGGGACTTTTTCCTGGCTTTCTGGCTGTAGTTTGTATATTCTGCCACTGCAAATGGTTCTCCTGTGTTATTGTAATTTCTAGGGTAGCATTCAAGTGTATACACGGGGCATGTGAGAAGGAGCTGCAGAATTATTTCCAACTGATTCCAGATACGGTATCTGATCCAAGTGATCCTCCTGACTCAAATGAAGGATGAGATAATTGCTGAAAAAGACCAGGGACCTACCTACACATTGGCTGTGTTCCACTCCTACAGCGTGCTGTAGTTGACCATAAATTGTTTTGTGTAGTTAAATTGGCTAAGTAGGTTGTTGCAATGTGGTGCCATTATTGAGGCATTCACTTGTTTTAGGATTTGGCAGAAGCCCAGTTTACATACGTGCAGAGAAGCAAAAAATAGCAGCTCCAGAATCTGTCTTTCATCTGTAGCCTGAAAGGAAAGCCATTGTCTGGTTTGGGGGAAGAAGGGCCATCTCTTATTTAAATCAGGTGGGTGCTGTTTTACAGAACTGTTACCTACACGATCTGTAGGTGCTTGGGAGCTGCTGAACTCCGTGAGCTTTTGGCCACCGAGGCGTGGAAGGTGTTTGTGGATCTTGGTTGTTGGGAGCAGGAAGAAGCAACGGTTGTGCCTTGGGGGTCGGTCAGGGTGCGGTTTTAGGTACTTTCTGGAAAAAGGAAACTCTGGAAAAAAACCTGAAAGAAAACTTCAGGGAATAAAGAAGCAGAATGGCTTTTCTGTGATCACTAGGGAGTGAGAGTAGGGAGCATGAGGAGAACCAAGAGCAAGAAAATTTGACAGATTAGTCTGTGCATTATATCTCGTTGAAGTCATTGTTTTCCATGTGAAAACACTAATATTAACACACTGATATTTGTGTGTTGTTTTTTCTTAAGTTCCTATACATCTTATGGAGTAGAACTGTAGATTCTCTGCAGATATGCAGGGGGAGAGTCCATTGTAGGCAGGGAATTATGGATCTGCTTTTGTGGTCAAATGTCATTTGTGATTGCAGTAATCATTTTCTTTGCTTCCACTTTGTATTAAGTTCTGAAAGGTTTTGCTCACATTGAAAGTAAAACTAAACAAATCAAAGCAAGACCTTTAAACAAGTATAAAGAGTAAATGTTTGTATATTCTGCTCCCTGAACAGGTTTATAAAGCCAAACTCATTCTCAGTCAGGTACTCCTGTCAATGAGACTATTCTTTCCTGCATTTTCACAAAATGGTTTGCATGATCAGAGGATTTTCATCTTAGAAAGCTACTTAGAAAGCAGGAAAAGCTTCAGAACCAAATAAAGCATGAGGGAAGGGTTTGTACTGATGCAGCAGCAGTTTTAGTGAATGGCCATAACAGAAGTCCCATCCTAACATGCATAGTAGTATGTGCAGTGCATCTTTTCGGGTGTGGTTGACTAAGTGTGTTGACAGCATCCACGATAAACACCTGAAAAAAATCTTGTTAGACTTACTAGGCATTGCAAAATCTGAGCTGACTAACCCTAATTAAATTATGTTTCCTGTCAGTCTTCAGCCTTGCTCCCTAAAGATTCCCTTGTCCCCAAAATTTAATTAGAAGGCACAGGATGTATGCACAAGTATTTGAATCTGCCACTGGAAAATGGATCCTGCTGAGGAATCCGATTCTTCCTATGAGACTGGTTAGTGCCGTGGTGAACACTGATGGTATCAAGGCAGTAACCAAATTCCTAAGATGTCTACTAGCAGATTATTTGAAGATAGAAATTTGCTGTGACTGCATACAAGTAACAGCTTTCAGGCCAGGAAAACTTACTTTAGGTTACTGGGTTTTACAGCGGTTCAGCTTTGGCTTAGGAAGGCGTATTCACAGACATTTGAGAAAAATGCACCATATAATTTGAGCTTCGCTTGCTTTTTCTGGGAATAGTTCAGAAGCATATTTAGAAGGTGTGCTGTGGCTTCTGCAAAGTTTCTCCTTTTTCTGCTGGCAGAAATCAGTTGACTTTAAATTCAGATCTAAATCTGGATCTCCCTGGCTGTGGGACCACAGCAACTGTCTGTCCGTTATTCCCCTGTCCCTCAGTGAAGTTCAGTGTGCTTCGGAATCCGACCCATATTTTCATATTCCTGTCCTTTTCACCTGGGTCTCTCCTTAGAAGTTTCCTCTTTTCCTTCCTCTGCAGGGAATCTGGCGCATCCCCGTGGATGAGATCGACCGCCCGGGCAGTTTTGCGTCTCATATGAACCGCTCTATTGTCCTGCTGCTCAATGTGCTGTCACAGCTAAAGGATTACAACACCTTGCTGAAGGTCTCATCTATGCTGCAGAGAACCCCTGATCAGGGAAAGTATGAGAGTTTTGTTTTAATCCGTTGCTTCGTAAAGCTTTGAAATATATTTTGTTCACTGCGTAACTATTTTATTTAAAGATGTTCTTTGTTTAGGAAAAAAAGCCTTTAGGCAGATCCCTTTGGGAATATAGCGGAATGGTGGTTAATTTTTCTCAGGATTACATTTCTATAATGTAGTTCAGAATTTCTCCTGAAACTCAGAGCAGCCATACAGGTGCCTTAACAGGCTTACAGGGGTGTTGTGTCACGTGGGGGACTCACTGGTGTCATTCCCCCTCTGCTCACTCTTGCGTAAGAACTGTGTCCAGCACAGGGGGTCACGGCCCAGCATCCTGCCTTCCTGTAATCCTTGACAGACTGAACAATGGTTATGTGCCTCTTGGCAGCTGATGCTATTTAAAAAGCTTATCCTGTTCAGGGGTGATCTAATTTTAATTGCATTAACCTTATTTAAGAAAAAAAAAAAGCTATTAATGTGAGCTATATACGGATTCCTATCAATGGGAGGACCAAAATAAACATCTGAGGAAAACATTGAAGCAACTGAGGTAAAATTCTAGTAGCTTGCCATGTGGAAAATGTAGGAATTGGTCTCTGGCAAATGCTTAAGAAATTGAACTTGAATGATTGATGGCAATAGGTTGGAGGCATTGAAGGTTTCTTCATGTGTTTTCCAGTGTGAGTGTACGTGAATTTGCATGGATTATAGTGTTTCTGGGAATATGTCACCACTTGTTCAGCAAACTTGAAGCCAAAAATACTTTGACTTTTAGCATATCAGAAGAACTGGACCATAGAAGGTTTAAATTCTGTCCTGAGCAAGCCCACAGTTGTACTAAAAATATTATGTTATTTATAAGTCTAGACTGAATTTAAAAAACAAGTAATTTGACGTGTTGGATCAGCCAGTGCCAGCCATGGTGAGCTGTAATCATTACAGGAACTTAGAAATGCAGATATTCTGGGTGTGTCTGGTATATGCCTGGAACAACCCTAGTTTTAAAAATAGGGAGTTTTCAGTTATTACTGAGCTAATGAGGAGTCAGGTGTTTGTATCTTGTGTCTGAAAAGCAAACCATAAAATTACACCCTAGGGGGAAAATACATGTATTAAAAATGTTGGCCTTTTGACTGAAATAGTACCTTTCAAAGTTATTTACTTGATTTTTAGCCCTCTCATTAAAACCAGCCAATCCTGAGGTAGAAATTTAATTTTCTGTCAAACTCCATTAGGTTGGATTGATGGCTGGAAATGTTTTCCTTGAAAGCAATCTAAAACATTGTGTCAGAATACACTGAAATTACAGTGCTCTGGTAAATTAAATGAAGCTATAAGTGAATGTTTTATACATACAGTATTATTTATTTGTAACACTAAATAGGAAAAAAGGTGTTAGCCTACCAATGTTTTAGCTCTAAAAATCCTAGATTCCAAGGCAACTGATATGACTAATGAGAGAGGATTTGTTTGTGTACTTAATCTCACATACATGCTTTATTCAGAACATGAAAATCACCTGAGAGTTCAGCATAGCTTTGTGTAACTAATACTCTTTTTCAAGAAAGGATTTGAATAAAAAGCTGGTATTTGAGGGGCACAGAAGGCTCGATACAAGAAAACTGTAAATCTGGTTGTCTGGTTTGCTCTGGGTTTAGTTGTTCAGTGTTGTTCTCTTTTCATTCTCCCATTCCCTCTGTTCGTAGACAGTGTTAACTTCTGCTTCATGCATGTCCTGTTTGATGGTTGTGGAGAAGTGGAGAGAAACAGCTATAGTGTTATATTTCAGTATGCAACCGTAAATGTTTTGTGTGCTTTCTTCTTGTTTTAAAGTTATTGTGGTTTTTGTTTGTTTTGGTTTTTTTTTTTAATGTCCTGGTTCTTGCTTTGACAGTCCTGTAAGCTTTTGGCAGTTAACTTCATTTGTTCTCTCCCCGTGGCTCAGGAAGTACTTGCGTGATGCAGATCGCCAGGTTCTGGCCCAACAAGCCTTTGTGCTCACAGTGAAAGTGCTGGAGGACACCCTCAACGATCTGACACAGGTAAGGCAGCAGGGCACTTAATGGCTGTAATTTAGTAATTAGATTTTTCTAGGTTCAGTTTACCCATTCCTTAGATCTCCTGAGAATGAAGGGCTGCATTGTCAGCACTTATTTCTAATACCTTTTGTTTATATGCCACTACACAAAACATTTTATTCCAGCATTGTTGTTTTCTGGTTTTGAAATCCAGTAGCAAATATAGTTGTTGAAAATGGGTTGCAGTGAGTTTGGTTTGACAGTCCCTTACATTTCAGGTAATGGTATATACATGGAGTGTAAAAGAGCTCTATTTTCAGGTAGGGTCTATTGGAAATTTCCTTTTAAAATGAACTGAGATTCCTCTTGCAAAACAAAACCAGACAATGAGATGTTACATGCCTGGCCACTTTTAACTGCTAGTCCTTGACAACACCACACTTGTTATTACATGTAATTGTAATCTAGATTTAATTTTTAAAAGTCATATAGAAACTAATCTGTTTCCAGGTTAAGATAATTGGAAATTGGAGCTTTATTTGGTAAACACATTCAAGGAAGAATTTGTTCCTAAGGGTTTTGCAAGTTCACAGACTATACATTTAACAAACTAAATGAAAACATCCTTAAGAACACGGGAACTCTGTATAGGAAATAGTTCGTTCATAAATCTGAATGGAAGAATTGTATCATTAGCAACTTTTGAAAGAAGAGATGATATTCTGAGGTTTTCTACTTTTGGAACATCAACAAAGTAAAGGTATAAAAATTAAAATACTGTAGCAGGATTTTGCCTACTTCTTGGTCTATTAACAAGAAAATTAACAAGAGCAGCCAAAGAGAAGGTTCATAAATTTGAGAGTGATCTGCAGCTGCCAAAAGAAACAGATTGAGTTTTGATTTCAATACATTAGAAGAAAAATTTGTGCTGTTAAACCTTGAATTTCATTTATTGGAGCCCAGAACATGGACTGAAATAGTGAGGAAAAATAAACCATTGCAGCCTTGGTCCATCCTGTTGATTTCTCTGTGGTGTTTTCACTGATTAAAATACATTAATTGTAAGACTTGTGGCTTGGATTAATTAACATTCAGGAACAAAAAAAGAATGAACATAGAATAAATGCATTTTTTTCAGCAGAGGCAGTAATGAAAGGTACTTGTTGTCAGTGTTCATGGTAGTCATTGCTGTGCTCAAATGCTTTCTGATTTCAATGATAACAGAGAAGAATGACTTCTTTTATTAAGGTTTCAGAAGATCAGGGTTCCAAGTCCTCTAACCTTGCTTCAGGAAGGATGACAACAGACGTCTCAAATAAAACTAGCGCTGAAGAAGGGAAAGATGTCCTTCCCAAAAAGCCAGTTTTATCAGATGGAGTAGTACATAGTACTGAAAATGGAGTAAAGGAAGTGACCCAGGGACAAATTCCCAATGCTATGGACATATTGGAACAAGAGGACAGGAATGAGAAGGAGATTAAGGAGCTCCCTGGCCCTGGCTCAGTTGAGCCTATGGATCTTGATGGCTATTCTAATGACCCTGAAAAAATTGATTCCTCGTGTAAACGCAGTGAGCCAGACCGGCTTCAGTCTGGCAGGACCTCAAAGGAGAGAGCTCCGGAGAGCCGGACTCCAGAACTTTCTTTGGAAGAGCTGAGTATCAGCTCGAAACATCAGCAGCAGGCAGCTAAAGCAGTACCTACAGAAGAACCTGTCCAGAGATCAAGCAGGAAGAGGAAATTACTTGAGGATGTGGAGTCTGGAAAAACACTTCTGCTCGATGCTTATCGAGTATGGCAGCAGGGTCAGAAAGTCATGGCCTATGACCTGGGTAAAATTGAGAAGATCATGTCTGAAACGTACATGCTGATTAAACAGGTAAAGTATTGTATCATTAATTGTAATTTTTCTGTGTGGCCTCGGACATGATTGTAGAACAACAGTACCAAGCAGCATGAAATTGGCCCTATATCTGTTCAAAAGTTGGGGAGATAAATATCTCCTAAAGAATCATTCTCTTGACAAGACCACTGCTGGAGATGGGGAGTAGGACCCTCTGTGTTTTGAAACTAAATTTCTGAAATCAGTTAAGAGCTGCAATACCAATTATGTGGGGTTTGTTCATGCTAAATGTCAGTTGAATTGAGAGAGTTGAGTATGTATCTTTGGATATATACTCCTGAATAATTTAAGGTCAGCATTCTGCCATAAAGTGCTGCTTCTCCCCCTTACTCCCATGCTCTACATCCCCATTTCATGTCAGTTTAATTAGATTTATAGATAAGTAATTATGACTTCATTAGTTGTGATTCTGTGTTTAGGTGGATGAAGAAGCAGCACTTGAACAGGCAGTCAAGTTTTGCCAGGTGCATATGGGAGCATCAGCACAGAAACAGGTGAGCTCTAAAGTCTCTGACTGCTTCTAACAAGCTTTTATTAGTTTGTACAGGTAAATCTGTTGCTGTCTGCAGCACTTAGAAATATCTGCTTTCCTTGTATGGTTGTCATCTAAGGTAAGCTGACCACGTTCGTGTAGGGAGCTCATCCCCTTTACTAGGGTTGTTGCTACTGTTTATGTCAGGCTTGAATAGTTTGCATCCCCAAAAGCTATTGGGGAAACCCCAGACCGTCTTCAAATTGAAATATTTATGGCACACTACAATTTTCCTAATGTCCATGTCATTCCTCAGCATTTCATGGATGGTGATTACTTCTTTCTGATCCCTAAGGGCAAACCACCTCATCAGCTCTTCCCTGGCTAACGCTGCTCTCTGCTCCAGAAATACCACATAGCTTTTCTCTCAACTCGCATGGTTGAGAATCTGATTTTAACTCTATTATATTACTCAGATTTTAGCTTGTAGTTTCTGGATTTATCCAGCAAACAGTTATAAAGCTTTAGAGGCATTGTTATTTATCAGTCCTTAATGTGAAATCAAAGCCATGATTTCATGGGCGAATGATGTGCTTCATGGTCATTCATTTTGCAGCAAACCATCGGTTGAATGCCCCAAAGTATTTAATAGTTTTGTATTTTCCGTAATTTTTCTTTTTTTTTTTTTAGTTAAACTGTGCATTTGTATAATGCATCTCCTAGCAGAGTAACAGGAGAGGATGTAAGAGGGAAAATAGGGTTTTTTCTTTATTAGATTTTCGTGGAAGTAACTTTCTTCAATTTGTGCCCCTCAGGAAAACAGTAACATTTTTCCATTGAATAATAGAAATGAACAGAAACGTCAAGAGAAGTATTTATTCTAGTAGTGTTTGTTTGATCATAGTCTGGTATTTAAAGTTTTAATTGTTTTTTAATAAAGACATGCTGGCTCAGCATGTTAAGTCTTTTTCAGTTTATTTTGGGGAAAAACAGACTTTATCACGCTTAGATTTATGACTTAAAAAATAAAAATAATTTGCAATAAGCTTCTTTAAAAAGTAATGTTGCTGCTTGTTTTATGCATGTATTCACCTTTTTAAAAACCATTCACCAAATTCTCATCTATCAGCCCAGTTCCTTGCTGGGCTGTCTTGAAGGTTCTGGGGATGTGATTGCTATTCCAGCTCTTCCAGCAGAGTCAACAGTTACTCAGGCAAAACATGAGAATGGTGAAAAACCTGCACACAAACTAATCTTGAAAATAGACACAATAGGTGAGCTTGTCTTTAACTGCACTGGCAGCGATAAGATTTCCTGTTAAATCACTTGAAATAAAACACAGCTCTTAACACGTGGCACTTTGCAGCTTGGAAGCTTTCCCTTGTAGGAAGCAGTCCCAGCTAACGAGGTTATTACATCCTGCAGTCTCATTTTCGTCTGCTGTGAGCAGGATCCTGCAAGCCGTGTGAAGCTGCTGCACTGCTCGTATAACACTAGGAATTAGTGTGGAGACACGGGAATAGCCACTCTCATAGACATCTGTCTGTTTTCAACAGATTGAATCCTGTTTTATTTAAAGTTGGCAAGTGTTTGCCTTCTGTAAGCAAATGATGTCATGTATAGAGCTGGTGCAGCCGGGGGAAGTGCTTTGTTGCTGCATAGTTTGAGTAGGTTTGCAGGGCCTGTGGTTCTTCAGTCACTTATCCCAAGAAATTGACAGTCAAAAAAAAAAGTGAGCGCAAAATCCACCTTGATTTATATCTTTGTCTGCTGGCTGTTGTATTTTACAATTCCAGGCATTATATGGTTTCTTTATGAAACGTTTTCACTTGCTCCCAAAATTAGGAATTATTTAAATTATGGTTTTTCAACTTTCTTCCAGACTGGTTAGTGTTTTTTAGCCTAAATATTTAACAACTATGTTGAAATCTTTTTCTATGCCTCTTCAGGCACAAGCAGGAAACAATACAGCAGTCAGTAAGTGGATTTGGACAAAGTGGGTTCTTACACTTGTGTGATGAGATCTAATCTTTTTAATAGCTTGGCAATACTGTGACCCTTTGACCTGGTTTCAGAAATTCTCTGTGGTTGTCATGAGTGATGCAATGCTAATGTGTTTCGAGCCAGTGAGACTTGCATCATGTTCCACAGTCAGCTGAACACATGGGAAGTGGCTTAGGAAGGACTTGGGGTTTCAGAAGGGTTCCTCTGTAGGTGGGGCTGCTGTTCCTAGTGCAGGTGGTGCTCAGCACCTTCACAGAGTGCTTAGACTGTAGTGCCTGTAACAGAAGGGGGTGTGCATGTGTCCTTGGTACAGACTTGGCTGAAATGCTGTAATATTAGAGCTCTGGTTGAACAAAATCACTTGAGCATCATCTTACCAATGAAACATCTTCTCAAACTTAATTGGACCCAACTCTTACTTTTCAGGAGTAATTTGTTTTCCCATAGCAAACTCCATTTTGCTTTACCAAATCCTACTAAAGGGGGCTTTAAGTTTTTAATGTCTGAAGACCTGAAACAGTTGTTCAAAGAGGCTGCCAAAGAGGGAATTGTGGGCTTGAAAAAGCTGCTAGTAAATACAATATAAATGAATCCATGTATTGTTACCATATTCAGGGGGGACGGAGGTTTTAACTTTATGAATAATTTGGGCTGTGGTTGTATCTGGCTGGGTTCACTGTTATGTAATACATATTTACTGCCAAACCATAATGGTGAAGTAAAATCTGAACTTGTAACACTTATGTAAAAGTGAAATGGGGGGAAGACTCAAATGTGTGCAGGTTTTTTATTTTTAATAAAAAGGTAAATCTTTTATGGAGAATGGGAACAGAGCAGCATAAATAGGCAGGATCCCAGTAATTGATACACAAATGTGTTCAGTAAGTTTCTGGGACGTTTCTTTCAGTAAATAATAATAATAACAATAATTATTTTTAAGTGATGTATTCATCAACTTTGGAACATCTTGATTCAAAATCTAGAGAGTGGTGATGCAACATTCTTAAATGCTGATATTAATGCTGTTGTGGAGAACGGGTGTAGCCAGAAGTAATTCCTCTTTTTTTGTCCTTTTGCCTTTAAGTTCTTAAGTGTGAGCAAGACTTTTGATAGACACATATCAAATGGGCTGAAATTGCTATCCAGTGGTGGTCACTGTGTCATTACTAGTTGAGTAACTAAAGTTACCCTAGAGATTAATTCACTTCGTGGTCAAGCAGCATTTTGAAGGATTCTTGTTCTTTTCTTTGGTTTTCTGTCTGAGAATGTTATCTAAAAGATTTGCAGAGATCCTGAAAGCAGTCAGCTATTACTGTGAGTTATAAGATATATTTTTAGTCTTGCCATCTATGATTTTCATATGAAATTAATGGTCCCTGGAAATGGAATACCAAGGAGGCCTTGTTGAGGGAGAATGAAAGATTGAGGCAGACTAGTCTGACTTTGAAGTAGCATTGTACTTAAATATGTGGTGCTGGGGACCAAGGAGGGGACATGCTGGCAGAAAGCAGTTGTAAGGCTTCTAGATAATTAGAGATTTTCTAATAAGACTTTCCACTGGCTGCCTAAAATTGGTCCTATTAAATTCTTCATTTTATGCTGTTAGGACATATTGACATGGTAAAGTTATTGCAGCACAAGGTACAATGAATTTTTGTGGTGCACAGAATATTCTGTAAATTCATGTGGAGATACTTCAGTCAAAGAACCCATCTCTCTTCTTTTTTTCCTGGACTTGCAATTTGAAAAGGTATTTTTGTTATTGTGGACTTAATATTGAATGCCATATTACTAAAATTAAAGCTTTCACCCATGTTGAAAGTCACGACAGATAAAACTCTGTAATTTTGTGTTAGGGTATCTCTAATCCTGGGAACTGAATTTGTATAAAACAAATAGCTTAAAACATTGCAGACATCAATGTTGCACACAGGGCTGGATTTAACATCTCTAAAAATACAAGAGCATTCAAAGGCAAAGTTCCAAAATGCCATTAAGTCTCTGGTCCTGTGTTGTGACCCTTGAGAATACGGGACTGTGTGTAGAAAGCCTTAGTAATGGGTAGCATTGTAGGAGCTGAAACTTCTATTGGCTCCTCATGGTATAGTATATCATCTAAATGTCATGAGAAGGGGCTATTTCAACATTGCTGAGTTATTTCAGACTCACTGCTGCCTTAGCCAAAAAATCCTTGTTCTGGGACCAACTCCATCCCTGAAGTGTGAGGAAGAGAAAAGAAATTTTCAGCTGCCCTTTCCTGCTCCAGCTGCCAAACCTTGAGCTCTCCCTGCTCTGTTGTGACTGATCAAATCCTCCCTTTCACCTTTTGCTTCACTCACCTCTTCCGAAGTAACACATCCATGACCACCTTCTCCCACTGGCTGGTGCCAAACTCCGAGTGCTTTCCCCATTTCTTTCTCTAAACCTACAGTCAAAACTCATCGGCAGATTTCAATGTCAGGTCCAATTAAACATGAGGCTTCATGAAGAAGCTGCCTCCAGAATCAAAACAAGTAAATTTTATTATAAACACAGAGGCACAATCAGGTTATGCAAAGGAGTTGTGCCTTTCAGGCTCCTTGTGGGCTGCCAGCATGATCCCAGGTTTTATAAAGTTTTGCTGCTTCTGTAATATAAAAGCAGTATTTCCTAAGGGAAGGTGCTGGTTTAGTGCTGCTCTCACTGCCTCTCTCTAGTTCCAAAACAGGTAACTGGGGTCTTATATTCTCCTTGCACCAGTGTTTGCCTCTTCCCAGTGCTGGCAATGAGTTGTCTTAATCCACAGCCTCGTACTGGAGAATTTTAGGGGATCATGAGTGATGGGTTTGCTGTACAGGGACTACAACTGAAACCACACACAACATCAGAGGTGCTCAGATTGACTCTGGAGCATCAGTCTAGTGATAGTACAGTCCCTGAGTTGGACCTTACAGTGAATGTGACATTTTACTTGGAACAGGAAAAAATTGTCTTCTGTGAGTGAAGCTAGAGGGCACTCCCATGGATTTTTTTCCCTTTCTGCTGTGGAATGCTGTCAGCACTGCAGTGACACGGGCTTTTAGGCTTTTTTCTTCAAGGAAGAAACTTGAGAGTGACTTGTTTGAACTGCCTTGGGTGTCTAGAGCGTTTTCTTCTCGAATTCTCACATTAGAAGAAACCCCCACAAAGCAACAAACCACCAAGCTGTTCTCTTCAGGAAACAGCTAAAAGCCTTCTGTAAAGGCACTTTGCTGGGGATGGGAGGAGATCGGGAAAATATTAAATAATTAGAAAATAATCATCTCTAGTTCTACCTCATGTGTTTTCTCCCCCTTTTTGTTCCACCCACATGCTGCTAATTTTCATCTTTTCTTCCTGCACATCAAGACGTCAGAGACTGCTTACAGAAAAAGTTGTTTTTCCTGAGTTGTCTGTGTGCTTTATTAATGCAGCAAAGATGACAAGAAAGGAGGGGGAAGGAGGAGGTGGGGATGGGGGGGACAAAAGGACGAGCTCTTTCATGGTCTCCTACCAAAGGGTGACCATTTTGTTCACTGTTGCATTTGCCAGTTGCCATGGCATCCCCCTCTCACTCTATCCTGGAGGTGTATTCTTGATATAATTAACAGCTCTCCTCCTTCTGTCTCCTGCAGAAAGCAATCATTAAGTGAACATGAAGGAAAGAACAGACACTTTTTATCTTTTACTTTGTATATTAATATTTTTCGTCCTGCTACCTGATCTCTCTTGGCCCAATAATGAGGTTTTTGTGTATGGAAGCGTTGCTGGAGTATGGCTGCCTGTGTAGAGCAGGACATTGAGCCCTTGCATGTATTTGTGTAAATGGGATATTTACTTAGGCTAGAGTGCAGGTCAGTCATATGTATTTAAGCCTTTGTTATTTTCTGTATATAAAACTCTAGTCTTAGGAAATTCAAGGTTCTCCAGAATCTGGATTATGGATACTGCTACTATTTCTAATGTACCTGGAAGAAAACTTCCAAATAAGATTTCTTTCAAATACTGCTGTAGAGAGATTGAGAGGGGAAAAAAGAATTAATAGATATAGTTTAATTAAAACACAATACTGAGCAGCAGTTGGAGTGGTAATACTGTGAAATGTGGCCAGCATATTGTTCACCCAGTTTGTGTGACAGCTCCCAGGTTTTGTGGGGATGTGCTGGTAATCCTTCTACAAAGGCACACCTTTTTGTGAGGTGGATTCTGACTTCAGTCCTACTACTGTGCTAAACTCAGGCATGGGAATAATTAAAAAAAAAAAGGCAAGAAGATGTTATATAACAGTTGCAGTGCCAGCATCTTTCCTTAGGAAAATTCTGTTGGGAAAACCATCACTTTCCCTTTCTTTGGAACATTTGGTTGTTACTTTTTCCCACAGCCTCAGGGCAGTGAGCCCTTCCAGGAGCAGGAGCAGCAAGGTTGCTGCAGGATTTCTTTGTTTTTCAAAATGTGTTTTGAAAAAACAGTAAGTGTGGTAAAAAGAAACCCTTGGTCAGGTTATCTGGTTTATGACTTCACAGATAGGCTACAAAGTAAAATTTTTCTTATGCTTTATCTTAATGCACAATTTCTCTTTGTTACTGCTGTCGTCTCACTACTGAAATGCCTCACTGGGAAACTATAGGGAGCTGTTTTTCCACTAACTTCTGTGAAAAAATTTTGCACTTTTGCTGATACTTTTATTGGTGGAAGGGTGTCCCAGTGCTGGCTTTCCAGCATTTCCCTCACTTCTTTTTGTCTCAGCTTTCAACACGGGAAGGCTTTGTCCGTAGCTTCCCTGAAGTTAAATGAACTCTTTGAGGAGTCTTCTAAAATAGTCAAAGTTCTAACAAATGAGGAGCCTGATTTTGTAACCTGTATAGGTCAGAAATAGTCAAAATTTACACAGACATGCACCCTAATTGTTCATTTAAATTTCACCTTTATACATTCTTCAAAATAAGGAACATTTTTGCTAATTTTTTGAAGAAGAGCAAATAAGATAATGGGTCTTTATTGAAGCAATGGACCATCTATGACACATCATTTGGATATTAATAAGCCTGAAATGTTTCTTCCATCCACTTTGGTAGTATAGCAGTCAATGGAAAAGTAGTACTGCATACCCTTCAGTACCTCATCTATATTTTTTTTTTAAATCTAGAAGGAAGTCCAGTCTTGACTAGATGAACCTGTAATTACAATGAAAGACAGAAAGAAGGCAGATAAGAGTTTTCATTTTAGGTCAGTTATATGCACTTGTTCTGTAAGTAACATCCTCATCAATGTAAGAAAAAATTCGTTTCCTCTTGATGACTAAATCCACTTTATAATAGTGGTAGTAACAAAGACACTGAGCATGGTGAGGTGGATTGGAGAGGGGAAAGGAAAAGTTCTGACTTAGGTTATGACTTAGTGCCACAGCAAAGTAAAAATTAAAAAATAATCTCCTAATGAGAAACCACATGAAACACTGGTAATGGATTGTCACTGCCTCTCAATTTCCTACAGTATGTCTGTGGAAAAAAAATATGCTTTGCTGCTGGTTTAGCAGTAGAAATAGATGAACATGAAGGGCTGCTGATAAATCCAAGACTTCCTGCAATGAGTTTTTCTGGGTTTATTTCTCAGCTGTGGTGTTACAGGGTCCTGTGTTTTCCTGCAGGATGATGAAATGTGGCCCCATAAGTCTTGAGCAGTATAGTTGGTGACATTGGCCTGACCTGGGCTTTGTGAGTAGCATCACTTACTGCTCAGGGGTGCTGGAATTCTTGCCCCTTCACTAAAACCAAAATCTTTTAAACAATGTGTGCCTCACTGTGGTGCTCATCTGAGCTTTGTGCTTACAACTTTTGGGTGGTCTTCAGTTTCTGAGTCCAGTAAAACATAGGAAACAGGTTTAAATCCCTTTTCTTTGGGCTCTGTGAGTTGCAGAATGCACAGTAGCCAACGGTGGGTTTTTTAATACTTAGCTCTTAATTTAAAGGAAGCTTTCTCTTCCTTTTTTATTTCACCTCCTCTTTTGAGAAAAGAAAGTCATTGAGAGGATTTTTATTTTCTCTTCCCAAGGTCTCTGTTTTCATTGGGTTGAAAAGAACCTGTCTGTTTGCAGCAGCCTTACACAGCTCTTCGCCAGGTCGCATCTGGAAGGTTCCTTTTAAAGCCATAGACACAACAATCTTCTTTGTTGTCTTTCTTTCGTATAAGGCTGCACTTTTTGACTACACATTAGAATTTTTGGTCATGGTTTTACTGAGACAAAAACATCACGTTATTTTCAGCTTTATTGTTTTGTGCAAATAAAATGTTTCTCTTATTATGAGGTAGGCTGATTTTTCTGGAAAAAAAAAAAAGTCCTGCCCAAGCCACAACTTCACGTGGGGGAACTGATCCAAAGTAAAAACTGGTTTATTTTTCTTGCCCCCGATACAGCATCTTCATTTTGAGAGAAATTAAATATGAGTTTGGTTCCATCTTTTTATAACAGTAGGGGTTGTTTCAATCTCGACCTTTTCTCTCTCTGTGCTTGATCATCTACAACTGACAAGATGGCCTTTCTGTGTTTGTCCCTGCCTCCACTGCCTAGTTAAATGTGTGTTGGTTAGTTGACCTCACTGATGCCTTAGATGATGGGATGTATTGAGTGATACCAACTTGGAGGGCGTGGTCAGTGTACCAGAAAGCTGAGCTACCTGCCATTCCAGGGAATCCAGTAGATGAGGATTACATTGACAGGAACTACCTGAAGATTCAAAGAGAAATTCAGAGTCCTGCACCTGGAGCAGAATGATCCCTGTGCAGCCTGACAGGGGAACAGCTCTGCCAGAAAAGATTTGGAGCCCTGGGCAAGAGGTTGGACGCAGGTCAACCATGTGTCCTTACAGCTGTGAGGTCAGAGAGAGCTGAGATGCTTCATCCTGGTGAGAAGAGTAATGGAGGGTGGGGTTATGGAATCGCGGTCTGCAGAAGAAAGGAAGGAACCAGACAAGAGGCACCATTTAAAGTTGCAGCAAGAGAAATTTGGATGAAGTAATTGGAAAGAAGTGTTCACTGTGAAGGTGGTAAAACACTGGAACAGGGGCCTGGGGAGGCTTTCAAATGTCCGTCCCTGGCAGAGTTTGGAATTTGGTTGATCCAACTGTGGAGTCAGCTCAGCTTTGAGCAGGAGGTTGGACTGGAGACCTCCAGAGGTCCCCTCCAGCAGGAGTTACTCCATGGTCTTGAGCTCTTTCTCTCCCTAATCATTTTTCTCCTGAGTACCAGCCAAGTACTGCTGACTTACTTTCCGAGTGTCCTCTTTCTGTCTGGAAATAGCTGTGCATTTTTACAGAAGTGCAGTTTGAAATGCAGATATATTTTTAACATCTGTGTACCTAAGTATTATTACCTTCATGTGTTTCTCATGAAGAAATTTTGGATGTAATACAAGCACAGATATGTCAGGTTCTACATCATGTATCATGCAAGTTAATGAAGCAATGGGTGTGAAGGTTTTCCCTTCAAATCACAGCTGAAAACATTTCCTCTAGTGATCTCACTTCTGGCTTAAGGCTTTCTTCTGCAGTTTAATTTATATCAGGTTTGTGTGATCCCATTTGTATGTGGAGACCTTTAATTTTGGGACTGATGCTTTAAGCTTCAGAAACTTGCAGCTTTCAGAGGCAGAATAGACCTTTTTCTGATCTAGTATGGTAATTGTTGTGAATATAGCTGCTGTATTTTATTTTTTTTTGTGTACACATAGAATCTGGCAGGTTTTAATTGTATGCTTTTTAGAGATTGATTAATCAAGTTCAGGAACTTCAAAAATACATTCCACCAATTATTAAAAAAAAAAAGTACTTGTGTTCTTCCCACCTTTGAATTTTAAATATGCATTTTCTCGAGCTGGAAGTTGCTCTGTTCTGTCAGTGAAATACTACTGACTCTTCTGGCATTGTAATAAATCTTTGGTCATCTAGGACATTAGGGCCCAATTTGATTTTACATTTGCCAGCAGAACTCTGTTTCTATTTCAAACATTCATACTCTATCACTATGGTTAAAGTGAGGGGTTTTTTTTTATGGTAGAGGTATGAGACAGACAATTAAACATCTGAGAATTCCATTCAACCGTATCCTTTACGGTCCAATAAGTTTCCATTAAATGAAGACTGCAAAGAGCGTGAAATAAATGCTTTCTGTGGCCTCACAGGCAAGAATACTTTATTTGATTACTGATAACAATTATAGAGAAGATACTCATTTTATGGATACTTTTTTTCCCTTCTTTGGTGAATTTATGTCCCCCTTCTACCTTCTGTCTATATAATAAATGACACTGTATTAAATTTTTAGCACTGGCTTTGGAGAAGAGCGTTGCTCTTGGTGCCACTCCTACGTCTGCACAGGCAGCAGCTCTCCCTGAGCCTGTTCCAATTGGACACCAGTGTTATTCAGTTCTGCAGTTACCAGGAATTTATGATTTGGGGTTAGGCTTATTGCTTATTTTACAAGCAGATATGTTTTTCTGCTTTCTCCATTTCTTCTCACATCATTCGCTAAGAATTATTTCTTGTTGTAATTTGCAAAGTCTCCTAAAGCACTGCAGATCTGTTTGTTCTGGTCAAGCATTTGTCAACATATTTTTAAATGAAATAAATGTGTTTCTGTTTATAGGAGATTGTAACTCATGCTTAATTACAGAGTTCAGAAAAGTGTGTTTTGTTGCGAGGGATGTGTTAAATAAAACTTTGTAAATGTGAGTGTGGATAAGTGTTAAGGTGCTAGTTTGATAAACAGACCATAAAGAACAGCAAAATAATCCATAAAGGAGAAAAGATTTCTTTATAATAGTGATTGAGTCACTATTATATTATTTCCACTTTAGAGAGAGTATTTGCTGTCTGTAAAATGTGCTGCTTGCAGCAGTCACTGAAGCAGGTAGAACATGCAGAATTACTGATGTTTCCTCACTGTCTCTGCCTGCCCTCCTTTTTTTAATGTAGTCCACAGGAGAAGCCCCCACAACCCCAAAGCATACGAAGGACAACAGAGAGAGCTTCTTCCCAGTAGCACCGGCCACACTGCATCCTGCCCCAGTGAATGCAGACACTGTGACTCCTGAAAACCTCCTGAGACTGAACGACCTGCATTCCAAATCCAAACCAGCCTCCTCTTCTTCATCCTCTTCCTCCTCAGCATCTTCAGTACCTCCATCCCAGGAGTCACACAGGGACACTGAGCACCTCCGAAGTCAAACTGCAGAGGCTGCCCCCAGCATGAGTGAGATTGTCCGTGGTAAGTCTCAGGGAGACACAACGTTTTGGCCCCCTCTACTCAGTTTCCCAAGGCCACATGGTGAGTTAGTGCCCCAGTTCTGATTCTGGCCCATTTTCTGATCCCTAGACCACATTCAAAAGGCTACACAGAGATTTTTGTCTTGGTCCTGAAATGGGTACACCTAAATAATTAATACATACGTTAATTTGTAGGATAGATTAAAAGAGTCATCACTCTCAGTGTAATTTGTATGTGGAATCATGGAATAGCAGCCTAAAAATATTCATCTGTTTTAGAGAATTTAAGTCTCTAGCAGCATTAAAATTGAAATTGTTTTGCTTTCTTCAAAGGGTTGAGGATCTAGGCCTTTTAACTTCTTAAAAGATTTAAGGTATTTTAAAGTGATTACCATTGAAATAAATTGCTGGGCAACCTACATCTGTCTTAGAAGTGCCTGATTAACATAATTAGCTGCACAGTTCTCACTGCCCTGCATATATGTGTGGAGATATATAACACTGATGAACAAGATTCTACGTGGTTCATAAAGCTAGTTTATCATCACTATTAGTCTTCACATTTGAGAAAAGAAGCATCTGACAGGACTAGAATGTTGGGAATATATTATTTATAGCCCTGGTGTGGTTATGTTGCCAGGTTAGAGCACAGGAAAGGATTGAAGAAACCCAACAAATGTTATTTATTCCATAGCACGATTGTGTGATTTGTTTATGGCTGTGTTATGTAATTGGTCCTATGCAGTTCTCTAGATGAGGAAAGAATCAAATTAGAATGCTGTGGTTTGCTTTACTGCTGTCATGGCAGGCTGGCTTTTTAGCAGCCAAAAAGTCTCTGTGCAGGGCAGTACTGATCCATTTTGGGGAACAAAGTAAGATTAGACCCAATTTCAGACTTGCCTTGGGTGCCCAGAAGAGGTGGTTGTGCACATTTGTGGGATGTGGTGCACATTGAGGTGGCAGAGCACCTGCCATAGCCTGTACTTGCAACCTTTGCAGAAACACTGTCTGAAAAAGCATCTGCTGCTGCCTGTGCTCTCTCCATCTGTTCACAAGCCTGGGCTCTAGCACTACTCACCAAATGCCATAGACAGAGTCATGGGAGCCCAGATAAAACTTATGAATGAACCATATAGAGAACAGGTATTGTGGAAAGTGATGGATGAAGATACAGTGGAAATAGTGTCCACATATGTGAGATGGGATGTTTCGTTAGTCTGGAATTATGACTTTCTGAAGTCTCTATACTGTCTCTATACTTCTGGTATTTCATTTCTTTCTATATGTAATCAGCCTTGGCATCTGAATGCACATAGTCTGAATTCATCCGCAGTGGAGAGAAAAGTAGGGAGAAATAGGTTTTCCCAATTTGCTAATCTCTGAGTACAGGACAAAATTGAAATTTAACATCTAGTATTAGCAGTTGTATTATAAAAATCCAGTTTTCCTTTTTCACAATTCCTAGGAGAGATTGTCTTGGGAGGGGAAGAAAGAAAAGGGGAGTGATAAGGAAGGAATGGCTTAGTCAATGTATAAACCACATTTGTTACTGTCCTTGTGAAGCTAAAGAATGGAGTTTCATGGTGCCATTAGATATCCTGGCAAGCTTGTTCAACAAGGACTAATTCAGATTTGTGCCTAGACAAAAGGGGAGGAAAAAATTAATCCTCTGTGAAGTTGTTATACACTTACTAAGGAGAGTGGTGTAGGAATGACAATGCAGATAGGAACTCAGGCATTCTTTTGGCTTTCAAACAAAACTCCCGAGCATTTCTGACGTGCAGCTCCCCAGGCCACATCACAGTGATTAGAACATTTATTTGAATCTTTTGACTTCCTGAGCTTTGTTAGGGTTGTAGAGTTACATATTTTTCTTTCTTCTTTCGTGCTTTCTATACATCATCTTGGTTGAGGGACATGGAAGGGTTAGCTGCCAGAATTACACTCCTGAAACTGTCTGAAGATCAAGAGGGTCTCTCTGCAAAGCTGAATGCCTGTGTTATATCTGGCTTTCTGGCTCTCAGACCTACCTGGCAGGTCTTTTCTCTAGCTGAGAGAGACACCAATTACTGCTGTGTCCTTATGTCTTTTTAGTTCTCCTACCTTTACATGTCCCTCCTCTAAAAAGAATTATTTATAATTCTGTTACAACCCTTTATTCATCTGCCTTCCGTTAGTTCTGTTTGTGTAAAAACTCCTCCCATTTTTGGAGCAAACTGTTTTCATCTTTTTTGTCTCATCACCTCCTCCTGTATCTATTGGTTCATGTGAAAGTATTCCACATCAGAGAGTATTAGCTGCTCTCATTTTCTGTGATTTCACCCAGAAGAAGGAATGGTTTTCCAAGCAATGTTGATGCTATGCCACTCATTTCTTATGTAAATATTTTACTGAGATTTTATCTAGTACATGACTAACATGACTACAAAATACAGCATGATGGAGTCCAGCAGCAGAGTGATGATAGTGGTAGTTTCCTACATTTAGGCATAAATGTACTTAGGACTATTTGCCTCTGTGGCTCAGCCTAAAATTTTCTCTGGAGAAACTAAAATAGGACAATTAAGGTAAACTCCCTCCAGCCTGTCACGGTGTTCCAGTATTATACTGTCCTAAATTGCTGAAAAATCTTGACATTTTCTTCCTCTTCACTGTCCTTATTCTGATAAGGAATGAACAGTAAAACGTTCGTATTTGACTTCTGATACCAGAAGAAGAGAAGGCTTTTGTACTTGGAATTATTTAAAGTTCTTTGTTTTGTTTAAAGCCAGTTATCTAGCAAGTTGGAATACAAAATCAGAGTAGAAGAGTAACACTCCCCCACTATTAAATTTTTGCCCATTTAAGGCCTAAGCATTTCAATATAAAAGCAAGGTCATGATATAGCTGTCCAAACTAAGAAATTCAGAGCTAGGGAAGACAGTTCTTTGTTTTGTGCAGGGAAGTGGCACTCCATAAGCCATGTGAATATCCTGCTGTAATTTCACATGTTTGTTACCTAGGCACAACAGGGCAAGTAGAGGTGTAAATGTAGTTCAACCTGTAGAACTTCTAAAGTTTCAGAAGCACAAGAAATAAATGCAAGTGAGGACAGTTGTGTGGAAAGGTGTGTAGACTATTGTATGGCAGGCAATGAAATTAAATTGTTTAAGTGTGCGTGGGCAGCAGCAGACTCTCTGAAAGACAGATGTTCCAATTAAAGAGGGTTTTTGAAGTGAGAAGTCCTAAGAATTCAGTAACAATATTGGAATATGACATCCTGTAGGCTAACTGGGTGCTGGAGTCATAAGAATGCTTTCAGGTGTAAGGAGTGTCTTTTTCCCAGAACTCTGGGACTTAGTTTATTTAACAACTGATACACGACCTTAGGCTTGGTGGTGAGTTCTCAGAAGACTGAGGCCGTTTACATAAGGCATTAGTACAGAGAATGTCAGCATTGCATTGACAGCATCTGTCTTTGTACTAAAACAGTGCGTGGCACAAGGGTTCACCTGGATTCCTCACAGCTTCTGGATACCCACACATCAGTGGGCATCCACAATTCCTGTTTCTCTCGGAATGAAAGAGTGGAGATTGTAGGTTGCCATCTTTAGTTGAGCTTAACTGCATACTGATCTCAGTGTCTCCCCAGTTTGCTTGTCATAAATTTCTGAAGACAAACACAGATTTTAAGAGCCTCTAGTTCTGTGTACTGAGAACTTCCTGCTTACGCAAAATGCCCGAAGGTATTTGGCCCTGTTGGCCATGTCTTATTTTGACTGTGCATTTCAATTCAAACTTTCAGGTAACTTTTAAATGACTGTAATATTCAACCCTCTTAATTGCAATCAGTGTCTTACCTTGTTTTTTCTGCCAAGTTCTAAATTATGCTTTATAGCACAGAATTCTTCTCGACAGATGGCACAAAAAAGCTGAAACACAGAACAAGTTAAGCTGGCCAAGGACCTGTGGCCTCATACAAGCCATATTGCAGTTTCCTGGCATGAAGGTTCTCTCTTAAGTGCACATGTTCTACTCTGTTTTATTGTGTCACTTGTATGCATCTTACTTTCGTTACTTTCTCCTTCATTTCCAGTGTCGACTTGTCCTGGTTTTTTGATAGCTGTCTTCCTCAGTTTCGAAGGCTTTAAAAACTCTTCTTTAAATACTTGCAGCCCCACACCATTGCTACCATCCCACCATACCTGCCCACCTGTTAGCAGCTGCAGAGTCATTAACAGAAATCACCGAGGCTGCCTCAAGCGAGCTCTGCATTTGATCTCTCTGATCTCTTGCTGCTTCGGCCTCCTCAGCGTTGGTATTTTCACTTCCCCTTGTCTGATCCCTGCTTTTCTTGAGGCTTTTTATTTTTCACAATAGGTGCACTCTGAAAACAAGTTCACCTGCTGAATGCCAGCAGGGGTTTCCTGTTTGTGAATGACTTCTTAATTCCTTTTTGCTGAGTGCTCAGGCAGTACCAGGCAGTCATGTCTTTCTCTTCCCTTTCTAAGTGTGCTGATTTGCCTTCTGTTGAAACAAAGTCATTCCAGAAGAGTTTTTCAGTACACTTAATGTCTGTTTCTGATCTCTACACTTCAGATTTCTTAAGTTTTATTTATTCAGTCCAATGTTCTGCAGAAAATCCTTAGACATTAAAACTGTTGTCATTTTTATGTACCTGTGTTGGGTCAGTGAGAACAAATAGGACAGGGGTGGCAGCTGGCCAAATGTGACTTGTTATGTTGTGAAGCCAGGGGTTTAGTGCAGTTAGAGCAGGTTTGTGGTCTGAAAGGCTCTCTAGCCCTGTGCACCCTCAGGATTCCTCTGAAAATCCTGGGGAGTCACTGGCCTGTGGATGCCTTGCACTAATGAGACACATTTTTTGGAGACCTTTTGTAAAAGAACAGGGTAAAATGGTTACAATATGTTTCAGTTTCACTAGTTTTAGATTGCTGTCAGTGGCATAAAATTTACATATGTTCCTGCACAAAGGAAGACTGAAGAGAGCTGTAGTTGTAAGCCTTCTGCACAGGTATTGCATTGCTTACAAAAGTCTTAGAAAATTGTGGGGTGCCATTATATTAATTTAAGAGATTTTTCTACCAGCTGCTTTTGCTAATTTCATCATGCTTAGCTGGCTCTCAGGGCAGAGGAGGGTGAAATATTGATGGTGAAGGAAAGGTCTTACGGCTTTTGTGATAACTAGTACAGAAAATTCAGAAGCAGTAGACTGCAAATGAGTGACTGTTCTATCCACAGGTGCTGCTCTGTGGTGCTCTCCAAGTGATGTGTGCTTGCTGAGTCAGATACTAAACACAGATATCAATTAGCTGTGTTTTTATGGTGCCATTTGAAAGTTCACATAGTTGACTATCAAAGTGTTGCCTTTTGGATCTAGGCCCATTGTTTGTTCTTTTAAATTGAAGGTTTGTTTTGCTTAAAAGAACAAGAGAAGGAAATTTATTATTGAACTTCAGGGCCTTTCTTTACCAGCATGCATGCCAGCTTTCTGCACCTCTAGGACACTTAGTGGTGGCAGGAAATGTTTTTGGACACAGGAATTCCACTGTCTGTGCTGTTAGACTGGCCCCAGTGTGATTGTTAGAGGAACCTGGTAGCTTGGGAGTTAATATGGGCCAGGGACTATTTTCAGGAAGCACTTTCACAGCAGCATTCTGTTTTAATCTCATTAATGTTGTTCTGTGACAGCTGAGCTCAGTATTAGGAGGCATTTTGGGGTATGTCTCATATAATTGTACAGTACCCTCTCCCTGCTCAGGACCCTAGTGATAAATATAGCAGTGTGCCATGCTATTGCAGTGAGAACTTCTGTTCACCAGACTGCTTGAATTTCTCTCCTTTCAGAGGGCAATAGAACTTGTGTTCTGCAGCTTTTCACTGCCAAAAGTACTCTGATGCTTAATTTTTAACATACGACTTTGTGTTGGCTTTGAGTGTAATTTCCTGAATTTGGCATTTCAAGTTCAAATACTTATTTCTACAGCTATAACTCGGTGGTGGTTTTTTAGAAATAAATTTCATGGCAGGATATTTGGAATTAATTTAGAGAAAGAAAATGTGTAAGGAAAGGCTATCAAATATACCTGCCACATCCTGTGATGAGCTAGGTAGTCTCGCTGCTTGCTGTGGTGTGGTGCCTCATGGCTGATATTCCCATTGTTTCTGTTGGTCAGCATCCTTCACTGTGTTTACTGAACCAACCTGTGTTCCAGTGCAGTCTTTCCATGGACTTAGTAGCACAGTTTATGAGGAAACTCTGAGCTCCTTCAAATTCAAGCTTTCCATGGCCTTTGCAACTGCTGTGTGGGGAAAAAAGCTGTATTAATTCCCAGCTGGAGGGCAAGGCAGATGGAATACAGAAAATGAATTGTTTTCACATTAGTACTATTCTTTGGAAATGTCTAAGATACATACTCCAGTATGTCAGGGAGCAAAGGATCAGACCTGTTTCCATCACCATGAAAAAAGTCTCCACATTGTATGGTAAATGAGTTCTGAGAGCAATTGCTGGGTGGCAAGTAAAATACAGAGTAAACCAGTTGTTACTGGGACTAGAAAGATAAGCATTTTCTAGAGTCTGTAGGGACACAGAATTCAATCCTTTCTCTTTTGAAGTGGTTGGATGGCAAGGTAGTACTGATCTGCTAAATCATACTGATGTATTTTCAGACTTTTTTTCTTGACACAGAGCTGCTGGGGAAGGTGTTTTGCAGAGAGGTGAAGGCAAGTAGTGCAAGTGCTTTACTTAAGCACTTCAGGTTGTTGCCTGTTCGTTTCTCTTTGTATTTTGTTTTTTGAAACCATGTTAGTATTCAGTCCTGGAGTTCAAAGCTCAGCTCCTTCCTCTTTCATATAATGAAATGGGGCTTTGTGCATGCACTGTGTGTTACTTAACATATCCGTGCTGTAATACTTCAAACTGCTTCTGTCAGAAACTGGAAGACATTTTTTTCCAGGTGCTAGTCACATTTTCTAGGCTTGTCTTCCAGTTGTCATGTAAGAGGTTTAAGTGCATGACTAAAGGATTTTTTTTAAAATTCCACATAAAATGTTTTATAACATTAATGTTAATGTCTCTCATACCTGACAGCATGATGAAATCAAATGATTAAGTGTTCAGTGCAGAGAGACCAGAGCAGCTGTTTACTGGTTACAGCACTACTGCTTTTAAACTTTCTCCACATCTGCAAATTTCCAAGTGATTAGTTTTGCCAGTGCTAGTTCTCCTTTTAGATACCTCAGAACAGCAAAGTGAACGGTCTCAGTATAAAAACGGTTGCAGGATTGTATAACCTGTGTGTTTATAGTGCGGGGATGTATGTATGTAGTATATTCTGTGTATAAAGAGAGACGGGGAGAGGATATTAACTGTGATGAAGTCATGAACCCAGCGCCCGCTATAGGCATCTGCAAACACTGGTTGCCCTGGCAACAAGTGGGAAGAGGTTGGAGAGGAAAGCTGGAGTAGGTTGTTGCACTGAATTGTTGTCAGCTTGTTTCTTCCTCACTAAAGCAGGGAGATGTTGAAAGGTATGATGTCCCTCTTTCTCTGCGTGTACTATTTTGTGTGTATTTAGGCAGTCGTTGGGAGAGGGAAGGCTAAAAAAAATCCTTGTAATGCAGCTCGATTGGAGATGAACTTTTCAATATCAACAGTGATGTGCATTGCAAATCTGTGCTTTTCTCTGTGTGCTTAATTTCTGTGTGTTGTGTTGTAAGGTGAGAGTGCTAAATGGGTCTCCAGAGTACAGTACCTGTCCTGTCCTCAGCCTAGAGACAAGTGTCTGTTGCATATTATGTCTTCAGAAACTGAATTTATTTTAACCTGGATTTGTAGAGCTAGTGTTTGAAAACCTGCCAGGACAGTACAAGTACTGGGTAATACCAAAAGATTTATTAACTGATATTAAATCTGAGCTTCTGAACACCTTCAGAATATGCTGCACTTATATTCTTGTGTTCTTGTACTTGTGCAGAATATTGTGGCTCATGAGTTAGTGGAGTCTTTACCTCCCTGGGGAAAGTTTTTATTAGAAGAACTAGGACATAATGTTCGGGGCTATAACAGCATCTTCTTCAAGACAAATATCAAGATATTCTCTTCAGAAATTTGTTTTAGACAAATAATAAAGAGATCCAATTGTATATGTCTTTTTTATTGTCCTTCTCTGTTTTGACCTTTTTGTCTGTAATGAAAAAAAATAGAACAAATATCTATGCAGTATAAAAGTATGAATAGTATCAGTTGTGATACATATCCCTGCAATAACTTTTTCTTTTTTTTTTTTTCAAGATTTCTAAAAAATATTTTGTTCGTTAACTTTATTTTTAACTTAGAAGCAAGGCTACTGAAGTGATTTATTTAAAAAAAAAAATTAAAATTGTAGTCCAGAAAGAATTCAGTGTATGACCCAATCAGGGGATAGAATTCTGTGACTGTATTTAACATCTCTGACAGCAAGGGATTGATTAACAGGCAGTGGTTCTTGATTTCTCATGTACTGAAAGGCACAGCCTAATAGAATATTAACAAGTGTTGTTTGCAGAAGTGCAGTGATAGAAATACACACTTAGTGTGCCAGACTCCTACCTTTTCATTTTCATGTACTTCTACATTAAAAATGGCTGACAAATAGTTTTATTCAAATTTAAATCTAATTTTACTACACTATAAAAGTGCATCTTGAAAACTTAACAAAAATATGATATGGAAGGTGGAGATTAAAGAATATGGACTGACAGCAGTCTTGTAGCATCTTCCTAGCAATAGGCTGCTCAAAAGAGCTTTTGTCAGTGGGGCATAATTTGGTTAAAATAAAGTACAGCAAATCAATTTAAGCAATGATCTATCTTACAATTAAACAAATATTGTAATCAGCATAAGAGGTAGAGTTTTGTCGTTAAACAATAATGCAAATCACAGCTCTTATTCTGAATTGTGAACTAATAAGTCCCTAATGTAGTTTAGTACTTACAAAACTGCTCTCTGTTAGCAGTACAGCTGAGTCTGTAGGATTTGCAGTTTATTTGTATATAGTTTTGTACCTGCTAAGTTAATTGCTGGTTTGTATTCTTGGTTAATAAGTGGATAAGAAAGATTCTGTTAGTACTTACCCGAGATACTTAAGACTGTGATTCTGGCGTGTTGGAGTAAGTTAAAAAGCAGTTGACTTCTTAGCTGTCTTGTAGAGTAATCTTCAGAAATCATCATTTTCATCTTGCCTTTCTTCAAATGTTGGTGTAGTGTTTCTTCCTATCTTTTGATCAAGTGTCTTGAAGCCATTTCGGTGTGGGAGTCTTCTGGGTTTGGAGTACAGCCTGTCGTCAGGCTCTGGCAGTGTAATGGGATATGTGTGTATTGGCTTCAGGCCACATTAGGGCTGATCCTCCTTCCTGCAGGCTCTTGTACTTTGTCAGTGTGGTTAAATGGTTTCTGTGTCTGGTGTAAATGGCAGGCAACACCCAGTGTGATCCTTCACTGTCCTCTGCTTCTTCAGCAGGGAAACAATGAATTAGGATTTTCCTAGTCAAGATCCCTGTAGCTGAGCACTTCCTTCTGTGTTGTTTTGAAGCTGATCTGGTCTATTAATACGTGTACAGATGCAACTATTATTTTCCTACTTCCAATGCTGTATTTTGAAGTATCCAGAGAGAAATGTGCAAGAGAGTACTGAGAATTCTTCTGCATTAGACCTTTCCATTTTGTGCTTGATAGTGAGTGGAACATCACAGAACAGAAGCTGCCTGTGATTTGTGCTGTAGTGGGTGACCTTTCCTTTTCGGGAACTATTGGAGAATTTTCTACAAGCAATCTCATTTATCCTAAAGCTTATATGGGCTTTCAGCTACAAGTTTAGATGATGGGTTCTTTTCTTTACCAATGAAAATTAGTGGATCAAAGAACTTACAGCCTGCTTTGGTAAGCTTTTATTTTGTACAAGTTATTCAAAAACCATAGAAAGTCTAATTCTTTTAAAAAGTTGCATCTTTTAAACTGCATTGATCTGATGTTAAGCTGTTATGTTGTCTTAAGCAGTTTCTGCAAGGGGAACTCTCATACAGGAGAATATTACCATGGTAAATTCCAAGTTCTTATCTATATTGGTAAAGATGGAGAAGTGTTTTCAACACTTGAGTGGGTGGGAGCATTTTTCCAATGAGGAAAAATTAAAATATGTGTTCCTTTTTAAGACATTGCACTGTCAAAATCCTAAATTACTTTAGAGCATGGACATACAAAGAATTTCAGAGCAAGTGAGACTGTGAATATCCATTGCATCTGCTGGTCTGTGATAGCTGCCTGTGCACACCTTAGCCTGTGTGAATATAAGGTGATTCAAATTAGACTAGACAGCCCGTTGTTTTTGAAGGATGTCTTCATTTTTAGGAGAGAATAAAAGCTTGTTTGTGTGACTATAGCCTTGAAAGGCTTGCTGCTGTTTGTCTGCCCTTTCCAGAAAGGGCACCAGTAGCTCTTGGTAGCTCAGTGAAAATTACTCCTGTTATGTACAATATGCAGCTCAGTGTGTAAGAAAGGTGGTTTAACACAGCTGGTAGGTACATAATAATGAGATTGTACACACACATACATGGGTTCAGAGTCACAAACATCCCAAGTTCTAGAATACAGAAGGTGGGAATTTTAGGATAATGTATTTATGGAGGTACAGTGAAATGTGGGCATTCAGTAGAACTCGATATTGATTTCATGAAAAATGGCTTTGGCCCTGTTATTCCGTGTTCACAGTAATTAATCTTACTTAGCAGTGAGCTAAGTCAGTGTAGGATGTACCTGTGATTGTAGATCAGAGGGAGACCCATTGATCACAGCTGGCTCATCGTTAAGGGTGATGGATTTTGCTCTGCACATGTGGCAGGTGTTCCAACCCTCCCATCTCCAAAGGAAATGCTCAGTTGCACATGTTTTTGCAGATGTGCAAAGATAACAAAATGTTATACACAAAGTTTTTTTCTTTTGCTTTTTAAATGACATTTACGTTTTTCCAAGAGCTTGAATTGATGGCACCAAGTATGAAAAAGTTGGTATTGCCTTCTCAGCTTCACAGTGTTTAATTTCACTCAGTCATGTAATGAAGAATAGAGCAAGGGTTAAAAAATTTTTTTCTACCAGTTGGTTAGACAGCAAAAGGATTGAGGCTTAGGAGAGAGATCAGGATGTCTCTTAATCTGTGAATTATATTTCATTACTAAAGAGGAAGAAGAGCTTGAAGTGCCTTTGGAGGGGCTTGGATTTCAGCAGCAGGAGTCACGGCTTTGTCAGCAGATGAAAATGGCTACTGTTGCACCATCACCAGAGCCTGTTTGCTGGCAAGTGGAGTCCGTGACCAGCACAAATTCAGGACATGTTTGTACCCCAGGTATGAGCTTCCTGTGCTTCAGGGAATTCTGAAATGGGGTGGTGAGCTGTGGATCAATCTGTAGGCATTGATCGATTGGATAGTTGGGATTGATATTCCTCAGTTTCTCTGCTTGCCTTCCAGCCAAGTATTCCCAGAGTTTAGAGGCATTCCTGGCCATGTCCCAGCTTCCTGGGCAAGTGCCTTGTCACCCCTTAATGGTAATTCTCTTTGGTGCATGTCTCGCATGCTAAATATTACCATGGCAGCAAAGCCAAGTAAAAAAACCTCCCAGTACCAGGCTATCAAGCAGTGTGGTTTGTGCATCCTTTAAAGTAGAATTTTTCTTTTAATTGAAATCTTACATGGGGCAGTATGATAACACTTTGGATTACACTATTGGAATATTTAGCAGAAGGAAACGATTTTTCACAAAACCTGGCTCAATCTGAGTAATCATAAAACCCAGCATTATAGCAGTTAATGTGTTCTATCCCACCTCTGCCCTCTCCCAAGAGAAGTAGGAGTTGGTGTTTTAATTGAAAAAAATGTAAAACCTGGTATTTCAGGCAAGCATAATCTAGATATTCATGTTTGGGGTATCTTGGTTTTCCTTATTTGTGAGAGGCACAAAGGATTGGCTGTCCATGGAGATGGGTCACTGACCTTGATGGAAAGCTGTGCCTCATCTGTTGTGGCAGCTCTTGCATTCCTGTGCACAGTTGAGAACATAAAATTCAATTTTACATCCCTTAGTACTTTGTTCTACTGCTGCTTGTTTCTCAGGGTGTAGCATTAGGAAACTGGCATTTTATTTTGCTGTGTATAACTGGCTGTGTCCATTCCAGAAATCTGCTGGAGCTGGATTTGACAATACTGTATCTGAAAAAATGTATATGAGCACTTGTCATTGTTACCAGACTGAGAAAGGCTCTGGTGTTTTCATTTATACAGCTTCTTAAAAAATAATTTTGACTCCGTATGAAGTAGCATTATCTGTAAGGAATATGTTTTAATTTCAATTTTTAATGTGAAAATGTTGTCATCTCCTGGATATTGTTGTGTATGTATGACTTTGTAATGTGATAGTGCCTGGGGAAGGGCTGGATCCTTCTTGTGAGATGTACTTAACAAACTCTCTGAGCAAGTTTGGACTGTAAAGACCACAAGCTGAGACACTTGGGAATAATGTGGAAATGATGCTAACTAGTGTGGGAGACAGCAGCATGAGCACACCACAGAGGGTTTTATGGCAGGATTTGAAGAGAGTAATGAGGAAATTTTGACGAGTGTTACCATATATTCTTCTTAAATTGTTGAGGCGTTCCTCTCTCAAGAGGCAGCGCTGTGGTGGAAGAAATAAAGACTCAAAACTGAAGCTAAGGAGCTTTATTTGTTGCATTACAGATTGGAGGGAGAGAGAGAGAGAGAGAGAATGCGAAGATGAGATGATTGTATCTGAAACAAGTGGGAGAATGGTATTTGTAGTGGTCTTCTAACTAGATGCAGGTGGGTCAGTGCTACACTGCCACTTGTCAGTCTTGGTCAGATTGAGTTTCTGCTGTCCAGTAAGATATTTTTAAATTATTAAATTATTATTCCAGTTGTCATTATACAATCTTGAGGCAATTTCTTCTGGTTATAAGCTTTGATTTATGCAAGGCTTGAAAAAAGACCTTTTGAACCAGCCATATGTCTGACAATGAACTCTTCCCTCTTCTTTTGACACCTGAAATCCTATATAACTTTCTAACATGTTTTTTCTTACTGTTTTCTGTTTAGCCTCCAGTTCCAAGCCTGAACTCAGCTCCAGTTCACAGACTTTGGGAAGTCAGCAGAACAAGACAGATGGCACCCGAGTAAAAACTCGCGTTCTGCCCAACATGCCAAAGCTTTTCATACCTTCATCTGTCACCAAATTTCCACCTGAGATCACTGTCACTCCACCCACTCCCACCCTCCTTTCTCCAAAGGGCAGCATTTCAGAAGAGACCAAGCAAAAATTAAAGGTAATAAAAGGGAAACAGTAATTTTTTTAGATTATTGTTTTTATCTTAATTCTCCCCTCAATAAAATACTTGTATGAAAGAAGCAGCAGTTCATAACCAGAGGCAGTATAAGTAGTGGAGGAAGGTGGTACCTGTTACTGGCAGGAGCCAGTTTTTTAAGGATTGGTGAAATACTGGCCATGGGTGAAATCAGAGCTATTCTAGTCCTTATCCCTTTTCTGAATTGGAAGGAATTACAAAGATGGCTGAGTGAGCCAGTGCAGCCATTACAATTCTTAGGTTAGTGGAAGCTACCAGAACATTAACTGTGGGGAAGCCCTCTGGTAAATGTCATATTGTTTCACATTAGGATATCATATCTTTCATAGAAGTAAGAGAGCTATTGAATGTGAAGGAATAACAACCAGTGGGCTTTTATCCCTTTGATCATGGGTTTATCCTGACTATTTAGCAATATATTCTCTCTCTCTCTTTTTGGGATCAGTCTGCTATTTTGTCTGCTCAGTCTGCAGCGAATGTAAAGAAGGAGAGCCTTTGTCAGCCAGCTTTGGAAATCTTAGAGACCTCAAGCCAGGAATCCTCACTGGAAAGTGATACTGATGAAGATGATGACTACATGGACATATGAATGAATTCTGGCCATCATCAACACCAACCATATTACCATCTTCTTGTTACCAGCATCTCTGGGAGTTGAAACATCTTCATTGGCATTACTCTCCATTTAATTGGCATCACTGTGTTCTTCACTTTCATTACCTTTTTTGTCACCACAACCACTTGTATTGCCTTCAAAATCTTCTCCCCATCATGGTGCTTGACGGAAAGACTGATTGTTTACCAGGAAGTTAATTAACTTGGATCACGCTGTCACCATTAACTGCAGTAAACACAAGGATGTTTTGTGCTGCAATTCCTATCTCTCTGCTGTTCCTGCTTCTTCAAACCACAGCTTTGGGAGTCACTCAGTAGCTCTTTTCTATAGCATTTTCTTCCTTTTAGTTGTCTTGCATTTTTCCCTCTGGCTAAGTTTTTCTCCCAGTAATTCAGCAACCTGATGTCTGTCTAACCATGCCATGATTAGTCCAACAGCTCCTTTTAAGGTGAATGGAGTAGGAAAAATTTACTGAGCTGGTATAATTGCATCAAGAAAGTCTGTAGCTTTGTCATAGGGCAAGGAGGGTGAGCTGAGAGTCTGTCAGCTCCTTCACACTGCTGGGTGTTTTGCTGGAATTTGACTCAGTGACAACGGACAAAAGAACCAGCTTTCCCAGGCAGACAGAGAGAGCTTGGTCTCCTGTTTGTGCTCATTTCGCACCAATGTATGAGGTCCAGCAAAAATTATCTACCTGAATGTTGGCTTAAAGAACTGATCTTTCCAGAATTGTCTTACAGTCCTTTCTCTTCTAATGCCTTGGACAAGCATTTTGAATTGGGGGCTAGATGATATTTTTATGGTGGTATTGAAAAAAACTTGAAAGATTTCAGTACCATTTCAGTACCATTTCAGTAATGTCTGTTTTTTACAGAATGACACGAAAAGGTGTTTTTTATCTATCTGCAGAGGGACTGCTCACAGTTATTTATATGAGAAAATAATGGTAACAAAGATCCTCTTTTTTTTTTTCTACTGAATGTTAACTTTGTAAAATAATGAATGCAAACCATGCAAAAAAAAAATACGTCACACACTATATATACACACGCGTGCGCCCACACACACATATATATATGTGTATGTACATATATATATGTATGTATATGAAAACAGAAGTGCATACAGCTTGCAATGTCGGATTTCTTTGTGGTTGGGGGGGTTGGTTTTCTGTAAAATGCAGAGCTTTGTATAAACTTTTGGGGTTTTTTTCTAATAAAGTTGAAATGTACTGTTGTCTCTTGTTTGTTTGAGAGGGCACAAGGTGCCATGGTTCTGAAGAGAGTACTACTCCTCTTTCCTTTTATTTCTTGGATAAGAAAGAAGGGGTTGGGGGGACATGGTGGAAGCCTCTTTGTTTTCTGAAGACTACCAGAGCTCTTGGGGTGGGTTTGGTCTGTGTGACCCAGGACCCAGATAAGCAGTGTTGCCAAGATTGCCTGCAAGAGGTTCACTTCCCCATCAAGACATGATGTGAATTCTTTTTCACCCGTCCTGGTATCTTTGAATGCTGATGAACAACACAAGGGGGAAGGCATCACGTGGGGAGCGGGATCACATAGAATATTTGGCTGTACAAACTAGCACTTAATGCACTATTACAGTGATTAATCTCCCTGACTGTAGGAATGGCAGATGGACTGTGGATAAAAAGAAGCAGCATCAAACTTTGCATTGCAAGTTTATTCTCATATTCTGGGGGTTTTGTTTTGAACAAAATATAGTTTATAAGCAAGTGAGCACGTTCATTTTGGATGTATTAGCAACTGTTTGTGTAATTTGTTCTCTTAATAGGTGAGGTGAATGCAGTTGATGTGGAAAACTGTGAGGCAGCTGAATGGTAAAAGCAAACGTGTTTTCAGTAGTAATATATTTTCAGTGTTTGCTCTTTAATTTGAAGTGTATAGAATACTGTGCAGTCATTGACTGGTAAAAGGCTGAGGGAGCTTTAGATAATCAAGTATGATCTTCAGGTTTTTTAAAAGAAAGCATAGGAAAACATCAGCTTCTTATGAGAAATGGAAAACAACTGTGAGGATGTAGTTCTGGATAGGGCTTTTTCAAATGGAACAGACTACACAGATTTTTTGGCTAATGTATATTCTTAAGTGTATTGCTAACTTAAAGATCACATTTAAATTCTTAGGTCCACACTTTAACATGGTTTGATGTGTAAAGCATTTCATTTTCTTAATTGAATCCATCGCTGAAATTAGTTCTTTTGTTATTCTTAAGGATCCTTGGCATTAAGCTTTTTGCCTTTTTTTTTTTTTTCTCCAGAGCTTCCTAAAATGCCTGGTCTTGAGTTTTCTTTTGGCTTCTAGTCCTGCTTTTTGAGAAGGATTTAAATTTTTGCTGGTTAAGGAAAGCTAGAACAGTAAGTGTAACTGTTTCTGTCAGCAAAGAGAGCTGAATTTGCTGATCTGCTCTAAACTCATTTTGATGTTCAAACTATGCAGCTGTGCAACTTGTTTTGTCCTGTATACAACTCTCTTACCTGGTTTTCATTTGTGGGTTTTTTTTTTTAATCTATCATTTTTTATTCCCATGATGCTCTTGAGCAGCTCAAGGACTTTTTTTCAAGCTCAAGAAGTTACTGAGAGACTGAACTGCACAGGCCAACTCCTTCCAATCCTGCCCTTCTGCTGCTGACTAAATAAGTGTGTTGCTCAGCTGTGGGCCTTCTTCATCAAGGGGTGTAACTGCTGATGTGCACTGAAGGAGCTCTTCTTCTCTCTGTGTGAAATCATCTCTCTGTAAGTACAGTTTATGTAGTTCATCAGTTCAAGGAGCCGTATTCTGGAATGGAGATGCCAAGATCAATGGATGTGTGGAGACATGGTGTTTGTTTGAAGCACCATGTGCTTGGAGCAAGAACTTCAAACTCTTACAAACAGAAATACTCACTTAGTGTGGTATCTTCTGAAGCTTGGCCATAGAGTCTTGTAGAATTTTCAGGAAGAAAAGCATTACAGTTAAACTTCAATTAGCAATTACTTCAAGTAATCTCATTTATTTCAGTCTAATTCTCGTGGTTATAGCTTGAAATCCAAGCCTAGGCAACATCCAGTTTACCAAATTGCATATCAAATGTAAACACTACATCTGTCTTCAGGATTTACTGGGTAACCATTGTTACAGAGTGTTCCCAGGTGTCTTTCTGATGTGCCAGGCAAGTAAATGGTAGCTACTGAAGTACATTGCTGTGTTATGTTTTTGATTTGGTTTTTCCTTGTGAAGCCATAGGGACAGGAATGTCTGGTGTCTAAAGTAAACATAAGTCTCTGACCAAGTGAGGTGAGGCTTTTACTTCCTTTTTTTTTTTTTTTTCTCCTGACAGTAATTGATTAAAAACCAAATCCTTTTTGGCTACTGAAAAGCCACACTGTTAAGACTTTCAGGCAAACAGCAAAACCATTTTTGTTCCAAGGCAAATGGAAAGAGAAATGATTTTGAAGCAGATGTTGAGAGGAATTTGTGGAGAGTTAATATACTTTCTGTGCTGTTACTGGGCATTGTTTTTGCACAGAGTAAGCTGTCTTGCACTGTTAAGGTGAGAGTACTGTTAATGTACATAGTACTGGGGTTTGGCTGTGTAATGCAATTTTATTTCCTGGCACAGGGTTTATATAATCTATGTGTAGTTAAGACCATTGAGAATTTATCTCTCTGAGGCAAGGAGGACTAGTGTTTTACTAAGAATTAATTTTGTTGGGCACAGCTGTCATTAGTGGCTTCTGCCCACTGTCTGACAAATGCTGTAGCATTTTCTTCAAAAGCTAATAATGTTTCCTTCCACAACCAAAATAGCAGATCAAGGAAGATACCAAGTATCTCCTTAATTTTATCATGTACTAGGGCTTGGCAGCTGTTGTCTCTTGGTTGTTGGGTTTTTTTCCTCTTAATTAGAGTGAGATTTCCTCATGAATAATGAAATTAATGTCTTTTGCAGCCAAAATAAACACCATATGGTCAGGGAGAAAGGGGCCAGGAAGAGAGGAAGGCGCAGCAGCTGAAGCTAATAGGAGACAAAATGGACTGAATGAAGGGCCAGGTGAGAACAGACAAAGTCTTACCATCCAGGGTGGGATCACACCATTGTTAAATTCCCTACCCTGCTTTTGCAGTGGTGTTGATATTTCAGTGAAGGTGAAACATCTGTGGTGTACTGCCTGGGTGTACAGTGTTATACACCAAGCACAGTCTGTTTCTGCTCCTGCAGGTGCTTGTCATACTTTTAGGGGACTGGGTGGGCAGGGTACACGAGTTGAGATGCACACAGAAAAAGCAGCAGACACAGATTTTGTGATCTCTCTCTTAGTCACGTAAAGCTGGGATGAAGAAGGTTTGCTCTTGCAGTTGAAGATGATGGTAAGAAGTTCACTGTAGGCTGAATATTAATTATTGTCTTCCCCTTCTAGTTGATAACTGAGGATCCACTAATGCTAAATTACAATACTATTAAGGATTTGGGGAGTAACCTCGGGATACTGCACCACAGGCTGTACCCCAGCCCAGTTATGCCTTTTTGGGACTCTGCTGTCGTTGCAGGGCATGATGGAACCAGTAGCATTGTGAACCAGCATCTGGGTTTGTTGGCTTCTGGAGGATGACTGAACTTCACTCAAATGGCCCTTTCACATTAACACTTAGAGAATCCCAGGCAAATCTCACCAGGGAGTTAAAGACATGTCTCCTTGGATAGACATTTTTGTTGCTGCTGCTGTTTATTTAATGCAACTATGAGCATGACACCCATCAGCAAACACTTGGTAGCCAACTCCAGAGCCCCTGTTCCAGTTTCAAAGCTGTCTTTGAGCTCACCCACCTCAGTGCAGCTTTGTGCACGGCATGTGGGCAAAGTCCTGCTGGCTGTGAGTGCACCTCTACAGCCGAGTGCCCAGAGTTCATCCCGTGTCATTTGGGAGCTACACTGGCTGCTCCAGTAGCACTAGAGGGGGCCCTAGGACAGGGGAGGGAAGGGAGGGGGAAAAAAGAAGGGAGAGACCAACCTCTCACCTTAAAATGGATGACCAAGATCTACCTTGAAACTTCTGAAAGACTACATTGCATTGCTGGTTTGGACCTCACTCAGTTCTTAGGGCTTTCTGCTACTGTACCATATGTCCTTTGCATAATGTATAGTCTGATTCAAAGCAGAGGGAATGAGAATCCTCATAGGCTGTTTACAGGATTGTGTGTTCCTGGCCATGGCAACCAAAAACAAGAGCTCACTTTGTTACCATTAATATTGACACTTGGCAGGAAAACAGATCCACTCTATACTTGCTTTTCACACAAAATCTGTTTGCCTCATGACTTTGTTTTCCCTTTCTTTTTTTTTTTCTTTATTTCTCTATAAGAAGCCCACTGGGTGTTTCCATTTTCTTAACGTGCAGCATATTATAGTGGGGAGAGGGAGCGTCTCATGGCAGCCTTGTGTAAAAGGGTTTAAATAACGCGTTGAGCTTCGTCAGTGTAAATCCTGGTTAGTTCAATCCCAGTTCACTGCAGTGGTGTGGGGTTTGTGCTGGTGTAACTGAGCCCAGCAGATATAAACACACAACTTGTGGGTCTGTGAAGCATTTTGAGATATTTTTTGGGAAGTAGAATTCTAATCAGGGATGAAAATGTTTATGAGACTGATGGAAGAAGTAAGAAGCTTTCAAGCTTGGATAAAACCTTGTAAGACAGTGTGAGTTCTGTGAAGCAGCCTGGAGGTGAGATCAGGTCCTGCAGCCATCTGGCAGGCTTCCTGCTCAGGAAGGGGCACGGTGAGATGGAACTGAGGCCACACACTGACTGCAGAATCAGGAGAACCAAATCACTTCTACCGAGGGAGAAAGTGAAATCACACTTCTGCCTGCACGTAAGATTTATCTGCGCAATTAAATGATTGTGTCTATAGTTGGTACAAAAACATTCCATTATATAATCCCAGTGGGAGGAACACTTTGCAGTGTCTCTCTAACTACATTGTCCTATTGAAGGAAACTGCCTATCTAAAGCCTATCTATGGTAAAAAGTAGTTTTTGCTCTCAGATTAGACAGGGATATTTCCCTCTCAGTTTTTATTTCTCAGCCTATTTTTTTTCCTCTCCCATGTCTTTCAGAGACCCTGCAAACAACAGTGAATTCCAGTATAAATGGAATATAAACAAAGTTCATATATGGTATAAGCATATGAGAACCCCACTGGAATGGTATTCATTTAATTTTAGTTGAGTGATATTATTATTGTAACTACAAGTGAAAGGCCATGTAGCAGGACAAAGGTATTTTAGACACAGTGCTTCTTGTGTGAATTGTTACATATATCTACAGTTATCCTAAGGACCTGCCCACATATTCACATTCTTTTCCTTCTCTGAGGACAGATATGGAGGGCTGTTCACAGGGAATAGTATGCAACTGAGTTTTACTTGCAAATATGCATTACATGAACTATGATCTAATATAGCACTGAACACATACTGTTCAGTAATAATTAGTAAAGGATGTTGTATGAGCAGAAAAGCTTCATATACTTGAGAAGTGTTCTTTGATTCCTTGTAATTTAAGTCACACCAGAGATTTCATTTCCTTAAATTATACCCTAATGTGTATGAAGAGTCACATTTTCTCTTCTAAATGTGTGGATATATATAAAATGTAACTCCTTCAGTAAGATTGCAGTGATAATTTTCTTTTCCCCTTAAAAGATGGCACTAGATGTATTCTCAGAGTATTGTTAATTGAGCCAACATACAAAAACTCACCATGCTACATGGATGTCAGCAAGCAGTTTGAGTATAGAAATTTGTCACTTAGGAATGTCTGGACCGTATATCAGATTTCCATTAGGTTAGAATGGGCTACGAAGAAAAAAATAAATTAAAAGTTCAGAAATTCATAGTGGGAGTTCTGAGCTTACAGCATCAATTTGCAGTGCTGTGCCCTGAAGTGAGCGACACAAGTTCAAATAGCTGCTGCCACGGCTCTCCCAATAGACACCCTGCTGGAAATGCTTCCTATACTTAATAAGTAAATGGGCTTTCCTGGGAGCAAAACAAAGAGCCTGACATGTTCTTTCACAGCAAGTATCAGTGGTGCAAGGGGATTTTTTCAGTTTGGCTTTCTTGGAACATCATAACAGCTTGGGATTGCACATCGTAAAGCATTTCTGCAAAGGGAAACGCAGGGGGTTTGTGCTGATAACCTGGGTCGGTTGATTCCATTGCACTGCTACCTAAGGAAGCATTTGAATTCTGCCAGTGCAGTCAGAACAAGCTATTGGCATCTAGGCAGTGCTGTCAGCTCATGTTTTAATTGTGGTGAGACAGGCATGGGTATGTCTGTAGGAGCCAAACAAGCCGAGTGCATTTACTGGTACACACTTGGATGCACAGTAATGCTTTTTACTCTCTCTAAAATCAATATTCCTGTGAACTGGGCAAGGATTCTCCTGCAGTGGCATATTCTACCAGGCCTGCACTTTTCCTTGGAAGCTGTTAATATAGCTGGTTTTGTCAAGGTAGGGAGAAAAATGAGAAAGCAGTGCAGGTTTGCTAGAAAGCCTGCAGCCTCGGAGTCGTTTTAATTCCTTGATGTGTCCCACTGCCTCCCCCTCACCACAGAGATATCCCTGTGCAGCTGGGATGGCAGGTGCCCACCCTGGCCTGGACTGAGCCCCTGGATGTGTGTATTGGCAGCTGTTGAGGGGCAAACACAAGGGCCTTAACAACTGCACATAGTTCAACTCCCTGCTCTGGAGGTGTTACCCTCCAAATTGGGGAGTTTACTTTCAGATAACTGATACTTGATCAAAATGTAAGAGAGTGTAAACAGTCTGTGCATAAAATTCACTCCTGCTGCATTTTATTTTTTGATAAGATGAGCTTGTTGCAATTTCAGTGAAACTCAGAAATATTTGCATTACCATTACAGTGCCCAGGCTGTGTGTATGGTCATGATTCAGTTATGACAACTCGGGCACAGAGACAGCAGTGGGGCAACTGGCTGTTATCTGGTGCTATCAACACATGGAAAAGTAACTGTAAAGAGTATGAAAATATGGAAATGTTATTTTCAAGTGCAGAGAGTCTGCTGGGGAAGAGAGAGAGGAGGAGGAGGACAATGTTCCTTCTGAAATATGTGCCTGAATCAGCAAGGTAACTAAATGTAAATAACTGCTATTGATTTCAACAAAGATAGCAAAGGGCAGCATCAGGTTACATGTCACCACAGGATTACACTGTGTACAGTTTCTTCAGCGACCTAAAGTATTTCTACAACTAAAATTTCCAACAAAAGTAAGTGCTTTAAAATAAATAGACTTAACTTCCCTAGTATGTGCAAGCTCAAAAGTTCATTGTTAACCACTGAAAAATGCAAAAGGCCAAAGAAAGGTGGAAATATCTCTGCTGTTAAAAAAAAAAAAATCAGCCCTAATTACTTGTCCCTGAAATTATGATGGCTATGGCATGTAGATGAACTTTGGAGAGCAACTAGTGTAATCCTGTAAGGTCCAGAAAGGAAGGTCATAAAATTAAGTTCTGTTTGGTGATACCTGTCTTCATGTGATCCCTGAGGCAATGTTTGTTAGGAATATAATTTCCTTTAACAGCTTTTCTCCCCCATCCTCAGGGGCTCATACTGTTCCAACAAGGAAATCCTGGGGGCTTTCAGAGCAGTAGCAGCAGAACTGGTGATACATTCTGAATAACATGGACTAGAAGCTGCTCTTTCTTCGTGGGTTCTGTATCTGGATTTTGTCAGTATTCACTTTCTGCACCCATTTCATGATAACACTATTGATTTATTCATTAAATCATAGGTGTCAAAAGAACTGAATTGTGCATCAGAGCTTTCTCATTACCTGGTGAGTTTTGCCATTTATCTTCCATTTTCTGTCTCCATAAAATAGAAACTACTTGTCCAAAACTGTCCCCCCTCCCTAAATTGCCACTGAATTTGCAGCTAGGACATTTTTATATGTCTTAAAATGTTTATAATTTTATCTTCTAGCCAATTTTAGGTAAAACTGTGGCTTTTTTCATCTTGAGTGAATGAATATTAATATCTGCTAGAAACCATTCCCATTGTTAAATTAAATGAGAGCAATACAGAAGTTATCTGAGTTTTTGTCATGGTGAATAACTCCAAATAACTCAGAGCTTCCCATGAGTTCTGGAGGGGACTAACAAGTGTCTGCTCATGTAAGTGTAGAACATGCTCAGTTTTTTTGAGACTCCTTAGCTCTGAATGCTGAGAAATTGGGATAATTCAGTGCAGCAAAAAACCAAGTCTCTGTTCTAATCAGGACTTACTTAGATTTTTCAGTTTTTCCCATTCCCCAGTGGAAATTTCCTGTGTCTTGTAACCATTTAGCAATATGTTACTAACCATCCATTATGTCCTGCTTTATTCTCTTTTAGATGAAAGAGCCATGTAAAAAAAAGAATTCACCAGCCCCTGTGACTGAATTTGAGCGATAATGTCAATGGAATTAACACATTGCCATTGTTGAATGGTCTCCTGTGGCTATATAAACATCAAGGTAACACATTTCCAAAGCAGAAGACATTACTGCTGTGATGCTGTTGTTGTGAGAATATTTCCTTACTGCCAAAACACTGATGTAGATTTAGCATTTTGCCTGCTGGAGAATGATGTTGGGGGGGGGGGGGGGAAGGTTGATTTTGCTACTTTTGTTTTTGCTGAATTCTGGTTTATTTGCTGAAGAAAATCTATTACATTGTTTGGCTAAACATGGAATGAGAGTGTAAATACATTGAGGTTTATTTAAGACAACATCTGATTGGTAAATGCATTTAAATGACAACACTTTTAAGGGCCTAATTCCATTTCTGAAGAGGACCTTTTGAAAAAGCTGGAGCAGAACTGCCTTCAGGAAACCCAGGATTCTTGAGCAACCTCTGCAAACAGAAACAGATTGAGGCTTAAATACCTTTGGTACCTTGCTGAGTGAAATGTTGGTAAGATGAAAGTTTCAGTTTTAACTTTGAGGGTGGCAAACAAGTTGTGAGGCCAGGCTAGCTGGAAAACTTTTTAATGGTGATGATCCCACTGCAGATTCGTTGTCACTGTCTCACCTAATGCAAGAGAGAAATAACTGATGGGGATGGGGCACAGAAGTGGTTTGGAATTCCTTGGGTCACAGAACCATGGAGTGTGGCTGCACTGCAGAAGCCAGAGCTGGTCAGTAGGACATGCAGGTAACAGTAATGATTTCCTTTATTATGACTTTTCTGGTGCAAATGGAAAAAAACCCCTGTATTTTTGCAAGAATATTTTCGTTTATCTTCAGGCAAGAAAATATTCAGGCAATAGGTGCTAAACCTGACAAATGCTCTTCCTAAATAACCCTTGTTATGTGAGTTTTAATTCTCTACAAGGTTAAAGCCATCTTTAAACAACAGGTTGATAGGTTTGCTGTATTTCTACAGATCAGAGACCATAACCCAGGTATCAAAGGGTGGGAAGTCAATCTCAAGGTTGACCTTACTGGGCAAAGATGGACATATCCCCCTCCAGAATCCATGAGACAGACCCACTGCCTGGCCAGAGCTAAATCAGTTCTGGTAAAAAGGACTTCAGTTTGCAAAGCTAAATCTGGCACTTCTGTGAACGCTAGGGCTGAAACAGAAAAGGGGGAAGTATTGTCCATCCCAGTTCATTGCAAGAACAGCCCTGGGTTGGACTCCTCAAAGGAAAGGACTCCTCAGCACAAGGAATGTTCTGTTTCTCTGGGCTGCTCTTGGTTGTCAAGGGTTAGAAAAGAAAGTTGTGAAGGAAAGAGGGAGGAGCTGCCCTTGGCAGGAGTTTAGGACACAGAAAATGAACAGTGTGCAGGAGATCAGTGAATGAAGTGGATGTGGCTGTGTGACCTGACGTCCTTTTCTCTCCCTTGAGGGCTGTTTGAAGCTCTCTGAAAGCAGAGGAGAATAGCTAGTAAACTTTGTGCTTCAGAATTGCACAGAGAATGCTTCTTTGATCCATGGATCAATCTTTTGTCATCTCTAATACAATGGCTGATGGCTTTAGTGTATCTGCACTGTCACCCAAAGGCACTTGTTGGGAAATGTAACTCAGTGACTCAATAACTTGTCACCTTTCTCATCACTCTGACCTAACCATAGGAGTGGGGAAGAGGAGCACTCTACCAGACTCAGCAACATTTAGATTGCAGTCGTACTTCCCTTGGGAGTCAATAGCTGGTCTTTTGTGAATATCTGGAAAAACAGGATTTTCTTTTTGTAAATCTTCAGCTGGGTAGAGAAGCTGATGGCAGGACCCCTGAGCCCAGCAAGAGGATACCAATGGCAGAAGCATCCCCAACCTGTTACTTTTCTGTTTTTGTTTCTTCACTGTGTCTTACCTTTCCTTTTTTCCCTTCTTTCTTTCTACCTTCACTTTCCCATACGTTTTTCCCCCACTTACCCACCTTTTTCCTTTTAGGAAGTTATGGAGCCCTTCTTCCCTAGGGTTCTCCAGGACACCTGTCCTCAGATGGCTCACAGCGCCAGTGCCAAAACAGGCACCAGCCTAATGGCAGCTGCAAATAACACCAGGGACAATGCCACAAAGGAGAAAGTGGTGCATTATCTGAGTCAATTAATATGGTCCTGATTTTATCACCTTGGACTGTAGTCATGTAGTTGTGTGTATACCCTGAGACCTAAACATCCAGCAGAAAATCTCATGGGGGAAATTCAACATGATTCCCATGGTTTCTTTCCTGTTAGTTCACATTAGGTCTCCATTGCCAAGATTCTGAACAAAAGGCAGGCCTGGCCACTGCTTGGGATTGTTGTTGAGGTTTACACTTGAGTCTGAAAGATTCTTTCTTTTTGCATTTGCATTTTGCATTTCACTTGATTGAAACTCCATTTCGCTTCTGGGATGATCCAGATTCCTCAGATACTTCACCCAGATTCTCCAGCTCTTAGGAGTCAATGGAAGAAAGAAACAATCTCCTTCAAGAGAACAGAGGTCTCCAGTAAAGCTCTGAAGCAGTGTGATCGAATAAGAGAAGCCTGGACATTTCCCTCTCCTGGAATCTGTGTCAAATGTGTAGTGCTGTAACCCACAGTGTGCCAGTGAGCCTGGGTTACATCCCAATGGGAAGCAGTCTGTTCATATGCCAGTGGAACACCCGTTCTCCCTTGTGGCCCCAGAATTCCTTTAGTACTCCTTCGAGGTATCACAAGAATAAGAGGTGAGAAGGTGTCTCAAAGCCTTCTTTGCTGCTCCTGCCAAGGCAGGACTGTTCTCTGCAATACCAGTGGTTTGTGCAAAAGGCAGTTAAAAGCCTGACACAGTAAGGACTTTGTCTGTTCCTCTGTGAACAGGCTGCCCTTGCACAGCCGGAATGTTTTTTTCCTGGATACTCAAATTGCTTCTCTCTCATTTTCATCCCAACTAATGAAGATAATTATATCCCTTTGTAGCACATTAATTCCTCTGTCATCTGTATGTTTACACCCTGCAGACATGTTCATTTCTTCTTTGTGTACAGGGCTGTCAATCAGTGAAGATTTACTTAACCAACTCCTCTAATCTTTTCTGGTGTTCAGCTCATCCAGTCTCCCTCCAGTTCCCCAGTAGCTTTGATAATGAGGTGATAAGAATTACTTGTGGTTTTACCAGTTTGTTTTACAGCAGGCTCTCAGAAAGAAGCCCTGCCACTTTCCTACTCAACTGTATGCTATTTTCACATGTGCATCCTGTGGTTATGTTTGTGGTTATGTTTCCAACAGGGAAGTGAAAGCATCTCACTGTAAAAATCCCTGTGAACTATCTCTGTATTGGAGCCTCCTTAATGTTACCATATTTTTTATAGGTGGATATGGCTGAACATCACTGTCTTCAAAAGCTTAAGTGATACTAAGGTTGTCTAAAGGGAAAATCTGGAATCAGGGGTGAGGAACTCCAGAAGTCAGCAATGCTTCCCTTGAACAACTTCTTCACAGTATGATGCAAAGGGAGGAGAAGGAGTATTTCCATCTTGGAGAGGAAATACACAACAAAAAAAAAGTCAGATGTAATGGGGAACCATGAATGGACTTAGATTTCAAATATTTGCCTCAGGTTTATGATAATCTACACCAGCCCTCCCAGGCTTGGTAACTTGTCCACTGTGTCCTGTAGAGCACAAACTGTAGATCTGAGGCTCCCTGTGCACTATAAGCAGTTATTTGGAAATGAAGCTCCTTGGCAGTGAGTCCAAACCTCCATCTCAGGCAGGCTCAGCTCCCTAATCTGACCCCAGCAGGAGCTCCCTGCAGAAGCTTAAATGCAGTATTAGAGGGTGGCAAAACCAGTGACCTCATTATTGATAACCATCTAATCTGTGCTCACAGAAATGCTTGCTCTCAAACATGACTTTGATTTCCTCCCCAGCACTCTCTTAGCAGAATTTAAGTATTTCTGATGAATCTACATTGTATTGTTTGTATCTGCATTGGGTTGGCAGGCGTAGGTTAGGCTGTGAAATAGCAGTCATTTAAAAACAGTTTTGCCTCACAAAAGCAAAGTTTGTGTTTTTAAGAGTGGTACTTATTATGTGTATTGCTGTTTGCAGGATTAGAGACTCTGTGTCATTTATGCCCAAGTAGATAAAATCCAGTATTTTCAGTATGATGCAGTCATTGCACACCTCTGTTCTCGTTCCAAGTGAAACTTGTCTGTATAACCATTCAGATAGGACAAAACCATGTGTCATCCCTTGGTTTCTCAAGGAATTACAGCCAATATATTTAAATCATGCAGGTGTCTGATGTTCTTAACAACTTAGAAGCATTTGTTCGCTATAGTAGGGCTAATTTTTAATTTATTTTTCTAAGCACATCTATCCAAAATGATGCTAGGCTTTTATATTCACAGCAGGGAGCATTGTGAGGTTTAAATATCCCTTTAATCACTAAGGATGTAATAAAAACAAGAAGAGTTCTTTGAGCTGCAGAGTGTTACCCAGGGAAAAATCTACTCTGGAGCTTACAAATGTGAGCTGAAGAGACAAACTGGGCAATAAAATCCACAACTACGGACCAAACCGGCTAAAAGTTGGTCTGTAGCTGCCCATCAGGAGCTGAGACTCAGAGGGGGGAAAAGGCCATTCAGCACCTCTAGAGCCATAAGAGCTGGGTCATAAACATTTCACAATCTGCTGGGGAGGGGGAGGGAGGCGTGGGGCTGAGAATTGACTGGAGCCTGTACCCGGGCCCATGACTGCAACAAAGAATGAGTATAGAAATTTGACTGTATGGGAAGAACAGAGGGAACAAATCTGGCCAAATCGGGGATTGCAGGGAGAAGTGGCAGCTGTCAGTACATGTACATGTACATGCCTCATCCCACTGTTGATGTGAGGAATCCATGAAACCTGACAGGTGCTTTTTTCTATTATCAGTGATGTTGAAGGATTCTTATCTGACTGTTGTTACTATGGACCCCAGTATCAGTTTGCTGTGAGGTGATGAACAAGTTGGGTGCTTTGTAGAGCTCACAACAGTTTTTATTTTTAAGTTCCAAACACTTTAAATCTTAACAATTTTAGTCTGCTCTTTGAAGATAGTTCCTCTGATAGCAATTATACTGTTTATTGATCTCCTGATTTCATTAGAACCTTACTGTGATGAACAGTATATGGAAACTTCCTCATGCAATTGATACAAGAGATCTGTCTTGACCAAACAAAGTAACTTGGACCCTTTAATTGCGTGACTGAAGTCTGGCTTTTTGTAGGTTTCATGGCTTTACAAATGCCTGATCACCAACAAAAGGAATCTTTTGCAGAAGCCGAAGTAGCATGACAGTGTATCGACAATCTTGAAAGTCCGTAAGGTTTAGATAAAAGCTCCTGGGTTTGAGCTGCTGCTTTTTTTTTCTGGAGACATCAGCTTTTTAATGGAGATTGGTGCAGCACTGTCTGTTGGGCTTCTGCTCAGCAGAATCCGTTCTGCTCAGGGTTTTTGTCTGGTCTCAATTCATGGTGAGGTAAACTGCCAGCAATTTTTGAGCTCTGCATGATGCTTCTCTTTGCAGATGAGTGTGTGCATGTGTATAAATATAGAAGTATTTATGGATGGATGTTAAGCCGGCGTTACTTGCTGTCTGTCTTCTCAGGCAGCTCCTTTATGGCTCCCGGTGGAGACCGGTGAGTTCAGGCAGGGCTGCTGCGTCCCCGGTGCGAGAGGAAGGAGCCTTCCCAGTGCAGGGGAGGGAAGGCAGCACTTGCACTGTCCTTTCCCGTGTCGTGGTGCAGAGCTCTCCTTGCCGCTGCAAGTCCTTTCAGTATGTATTTTTTTGTGGATTTGAGCGGGACAGAGCGCTGAGCTGTGTCTGGGAAAAACAATGGGTCGACAGGAAAACAGTGCACCTAACATCAGGAGTCTGTGGGAACTTGAAAGGGCTCTAGACAGACATATTTTGCATTTGACTCTGGACTGTAGCCTTTGAGGCCAAACTCAGCCTGCAGTGTTAAGTGGCTGCTAAGTATTTCCCTTCTTGTCTCCATGCTAACGAACTGCTGGGAGCAGGGGGAGTATTGCAAAGGGCTGGGGAGGGCGGATGTGAGAAAGGGGAGATAGGGGAGCATCCTCTTTTTCTTTAGTGGGGGAGCACAGCTTTGTGGCCAGGTACCTCAATCCACAAACCCGCAAGAGGAAAAGCCTTGTCTTAAACTTGAAATGTACAGCTTTTCATTTTTATGAGCTGCTTTCCCACATTCCCCTCCAGAACAGATCCTGTCTCAGCCTGTGTCCCATCCCCACAGCTCACTGTGCCTCTGTCCAGGGACCCTGTGGTGAATTAGCATTGAGATGTTACCAACAGGCCCTCTCCAACCGTTTTGGTTTGCCAAATGTTATTTTTGCATTTTTGAGAGCACAGGGAAAATTTGGGGGTGATACAATTTGGGGCTCAGTATGGGGTTTTCAGCCCTACAGAGGTCTGACTTCTGTGGGGCCCCTTGCAGGGGTCCCGGGGTGGGAAGGTCTGGGTGGCACTGCACATGTAATATGCCTGAAGACATCAGACAGCTTTTCCCAGGAAAAATCAAACCCAGCCATAAAAAGGGAGAAAAAAGGTGCCATTTTACTCCCTCCAAAGAAAATGTTATGTGAGCTCTCCTAAGGAGCTGGGTAGGAACTGTTCCTTTGCTACCGCATGATAGGAGATAATTTGTACCACTTCTTCAGAGGATCTCAAAACACTTTGCAGGGTTTTACCACTCCTGCAGCCGCCCACAGAGACTTGCTCACAAAGATGCCCAAGTTTAGGCTGTGCCTGTGCTGCCAGAGCTCGGCCACTCTGTCCTGGCCAACCCTGCACTTGTATTTCCTATTTTGCTGCATTAAGTATTGGGCACTAACAAGGGCAAGGAGTCAGTGTAGGGCTGTCTATTTTATTTTGGGTCCTGTAATGACATGGTGTCTCTTCACTTTTTCGGTGCTCATCCGTGCAGATGGCAGAGTATCCTTTGTAAAGAGTTGCCAAGATGCTCTGCCACTGTGGTCTGCATGTGCCAGGTGGGAATCGGCTAAATGAGTCACACTGAGATGGCAGGAAGGCTTTCCTCATGTTTCAGAGGGGAGAATCTCTTAAATGCGGTTTGTACTGCTCCGTGGGGTTTTTTTCTTGCTTGTGCAGATTCAACACAGCTTTGCTTAAGCCCAGTTTACTAAAGCTGATATGATAATACTTTCTCACAGCTGTGTGCACAGAGAGAAACCTGCAGGGGCTGAACACTGGCTGCTGCACCCAGGGGCTGATACACATGAGCAATAATCCAAATTCTTTCAAAAGACCGTTCTGTTGCATTTCAGCCGTGCCCCAGGCATAACTTTATGCCTCACACTTGAGCTTGCTCTCTGAGCAGAATGATTCCCTGGAAGCTCTGCCTGGGCAGAGGTGGTGGTGCATTGGGCACATCCACTTGCAGACTCCCACCCTGTTAGCCAAAGCCCCCTGCTTGCTGACACGTTAGTTATCTGTTCTCCAACAGTCTGAGAGCCCCAGGCAACAGCCAGAGATGGTGAGATGATCACTGTGTTGGACAGCAGGGAAGGCTGTCCAAACCAGCTTTGTTTGTGTGCAAACCAGCTCCATACAAAGTCCTATTGAGCACTAAGGGTTAAAGCTTCACTTAAGGTGGGAGAAATGCCAGAAAACATCTGCCTTACTACAAGACCCAGAGGGGAATGTTTCTTTCTAATCACCTCCTCAAAGAGATGCAAAGCAAAAGCTCTTGGCCTCTGGTTTTGTCATCACTGCACTCCCTCCCTCCTGCACTGCCCTACCTCATCCCTTTGGCACAGGGCAGAGCCTACAGTTAGAGCTGGGCTCAGCAGGATTTATACCTGCTGCTGTAAATGAGCTTGGAGCAGAGCTGTGGATGTCACCGACTTACACGTCAGATCCACTCTCTCTCCTGTCCCTTTCCACACCCTCAGCCTCCAATTTGCCAGGGAATTGTTAGACACCAGCACATTCACCTCTGACTTCCCATCAAACTGCCTGAGGGCTCTCCGTGGACAGACAGACAAGGGTAATGTGCTAAATTCCCCCTTTGCTAAGGATGAATTTCCTGGGGATTGCCTCCTGTTAGCCATGCTTTCCAGCAATAGTAACAAATTCACTTTTTTTTTTTCACTTTTAAAACCTTTCCAGTGCAACTAGAATGGCTGGGAGAAAGCTAGTTGTTAACTAGTCATGGGTAATTAATAACTCCACCTCTCCCATCAATCAGCTGGGAGAAGCCAAAAGGATTTGAGTACTTGTAGCAAATGTGTGTTCCCTAGACATGCTGATAGCAGCGTGCAAATGAAGTGGCAGCAGGAGACCATCTCATACCCTTTGTGGAAGAAGCAGAAAGTCATGATACACATCCCACGCTCTTGTCAGGTGAAGTCTGAAATTCCCAGTGCTGCTGCTGCTGTTGTGCAGTTTCTAACTGTGTGGGATGTTGATTCATCTTGCTGCTAGCTCGAATCTGACCCAATTTTTGTTCTATTTTTCCTTTTCAGATTCTGATTATGGTTGTCTTTTCCGCTTTCTACAATTAAAATACTAGCATCAGAAAAGCAGGACATGGAGAGGGAGCTGATTTGATGCTGTGGCAGAGTAGAAAAGCATTTCTGCATCCTATTTGGTTTGTGTCTGGTAGTGGCTGTGCAAGTACAAGCAGAGGTTTGACCTTGATACCATTTCCAGCTGACCTTTTCCCTTCTGATTTATTTTTCCACGTATGTAATAAATAATCTCCATTTGAGGTACAAGTTGATGTTTCTCCACCACATGAAGACCTCTCCTCAGCGGTAGCAAGACTCCACAACTGTGGATGTCTCCAAATTAGCTGAAGGAGAAGAGCCTGTGGTCTTCTCTATTATCCAGTGGTTTAAAAGGGATGTCAGGAAGGCTGGATGTGGTCCTTCAGAGGTACCAGGAGCCAATGGACCACTCCTGCTATAAAATCCTCCTCAGGACTTTTTAAACTCCCCAACCCTTTTCTTATAAACGTTCTTCCTTACCATGCTAAGCATTGGCTTTTCTCTCCCTGACCAGTACTGGGATGCCTAACATTCAATATACCACTGAAAGAGCCAGTCCCTCCTCTGATTAAGCTTCTTTGTCCTCTTTGCATGTCTTCACATTGCCTACTCCAAAAGGCAGTAAGAACAAAGCTCAAGGAATGTTGTTTGGGTGTAGGAAGTCACTAAACAAATTCAGAATACATTTTGCATGTCAGACTGAAGATCAGGTGTCCCAGTAACATCACTGACAAAACAGAAAAATGTTTATTTTTCTTGGAGTGAATCTAGACAGTGAATCAAATGCAACCTTACACATAGCAAGATCTTTGAAATGAACAGAGCTCCCAGATTTGCTGTGCAGGACCCACCACTGGCCAATCCAGACTGAGATCCTGCTTTTGACCTCCACTTTCTGACCGTGTTGGTCCTGTCAGTGTTGGTGCAGCCATTTCTGTGTGTGAATGCACAGAACCTTCACCGAGGTGCAGTGGCTGTTGTGCCCTGAAGGCCTGAGCCTTGATTGCTGTCTCTTAGCACTTGTAAGCACTTATAAGCACAAAAGCTAATGGTCACACTTGCAGAATAAACTAATTAAGGGAAAATGCTCAAGCCCTTCTTTCTGCTCAGCCTTCCCTGGGTAAGAGCAGTACCTTGAGCAAGACCTAAACCCAGTGCCTGATCTACCCCCCAAAAAGTTCAGGGTGCAGTTCAGGGCTGGGAATGTAGATATTGGGCAGGTAAGTAACGTTGTATCATCAGATGTGTTTACGTTGTTGGAGGAGGATCTGTCCTTGAAGGGATGTGTTGTGGCAGCATTCCAGTTGTGAGAGCAAACTTCGGCACCGACTATTAATCACCTACTTGGGAAGAGCCAAGCTCGATGCGGCCATATTCTGATCCCAGAAATCAAGAGTAAAATGAGTCTGTGCGCTGACGATGAGAATTACCACAAATCCGTGGAATAGCCAAAAGGAAACTTTCCCTGCTTGCTGTTTAAAGGGATTCGTTTTGATTTAGTAGCTAAGTCCTCAACTGATGTTTTCGGTCTTGTCTCTATTTGTTTAAAAGTGCGTTAGCAGTAAATCAAGGTGCATTTCCCCCGTCGGGTTTCCTGTATGTCAAAGCCATGTTAATTCTCTTTGATTTTCTTCCCTTAGCCCAAGCCATTGCTGCAGATCCTTCCTCTCTTTGTCCCTTTGGACATCAAAGGATCGCAGGGGGACAGCCCTGGCGGGAAGCTCCTCCCTGCTCATTAGCCTCCATAAAACAGGAACTCACCTTGGCTAGCTGTGCTTGGGGTCCCATCCTCATCCCGCTCACTCTTGACACTGGATCTCAGAAGGAAAGGCTTGTGCTTGCTCCAGGAAATCAGACCTGCTTTTGAACTGGACTATTTTGGTTCCCTTTGCAAGAACTCTGGTGGCTCTCTTGGCCGTGCAAGCTCCTAGACGTCACAGTACATGGAAAAATGCAAGCTTTACCAGGTAAGGGAAGGACTCTCTCCCTTTCCTTATGGAGTGGAAAGATCCTAGACTTATGCCAGAAAGGGAACAAGTGCTCCTGAAGGGCTACCAACATTTATAGTAGTGTGCATGGGGTTGGAGAGGATTTATTAACTGGTTTTTTTCTTAAGAACAGATAATAAATTGTGGGGTTTGAGTGTTTTTTGTGAGCCTTCAAAGATCTTTTCTAAGGTAGCAAAGGTTTGTTCACAATATGTCCAAAACTCCCTTATCCACATGCGCTTGTACCTTGTGATCCTTCACTGAGAGCTGAAGGTGTTATTTGTGTATTGTTTGCAAAGTACTGAGTTCTTCGGGTGTAAGGCCAGGGAACGTTTGGAAATATTTGTTCTACTTCTAATAATAGCTCTGATACCAACTATTTGGTTTTTCTTTTTTTTTTTTTCCCCTCTGCCCTTTGAAATTATAAACCACAAGCAGGCATAGCCCACCTCTTCCAGGCTCATGCCCAACACGCAAGATTTTTATGATTTCCTTAGGCTTTCGTTGTGTTTTCCTTCATCAGTCCATCCCATAACATGCTGTTTGTCTCTCCTGTGTGGGGCATGATTGGATTGGGCACAATGGCTGATAGGCACTGGGAAACTAAGGGCCAGCCCAGAGGCACTGCATTTGTCAGTGTAACTGAACCCCAAATTTACTCGGGGGTTTGACTGCACATCAGAAGGAAACAGTTATTTACCTGTTTTAGGGTTGTGCAGTTCATAATACACATCAGAAGTGACTGGGCATTCTCAGCTTCCTTTTTCTTCCTCTGCAAGGTGTTGTGTCATTCATAAGCAAAATACCTGTGCAGTGACTCAGTTAATTTCTGCCATCCTGCTGTTTGGGGTTTTGCAGTCCCTGCTGTGTTGATCTGATTCATACTGATTTCTGCCACTTCTAAAGAATTTTGGGTTGAAAAACGAACGAGCAACAAAGAAAAAATGTAGACTGTATATGGTATTTTATCATGTGAAGATTCCACCTATTGCAGAAGTCACCTCATTTTCTTACTGAGTTGCTTCTGGTGTCTGACTCCCTAGGGCAGAAATATTCCAGGTGATGGCTGGGTACATCTCAGAGATGAAGCCATTGCATTTGTAGAAACACCATACTTTTGTTATTGCCAAAAAACCCTCTGGTTCTGAGAAATGAGGTTCCCTCTGGAGGGTCGGAGTGTTTCTGCTGACATTTAGAAGATCAGAAAACTTGGGGATTTTTTTGATTGTTGGCAAGATTAATTTCTTAAAAAGCTTTGTACATTGGCGTGCATTCCTTCCTGTGGACACTGAATAGCTGTTAGTGTTGGACTTCTTCACTTGGAAGATAACAGCAACAAATGTAACAATAACTGGTTTTAGTGCAGGTAAGAAGCATATCTTTTGCCTTGTTGGACTTTTCCTGGTATTGCAAACCCTATCCCATACATTTTGGAAAGGCTGCAACAGATTTTCTGACATCATAACATTGTCTCTGCAATTGACAATGAATTGAAGGATTCCTTTAGGTGAGGGAATTGTACTCCAGCATCTCCTATCCAAAAAGCTTCCTTCTCCCTTCAAGAATTACTGAATTGTCTCTCATTTCTCTTTCTTTCCATCCCCAGGATAGGAAAAACGTATGTACAGAAACTGTAGGACAAGCTGCTTCTGTTGGTATATGGACTTTCAAACCAAGGCCAGAATAGATTGAAGATACCTGAATTTTCAGTGCCTTTATCATCCCATCTTTCTTCTTTTTCAACCTCATCTGGGCATAAAGAATATGTTTTAAAATGTGCCACATCCTGTGTTACCAAAACAATGATGATCATAATGCTTTTTAAAAAGCTTAGAATTAGAATTCTTGGAAGATGTTCAAATCTCTTTCAAATAATACTTTAAAACTAAGTTACACAGAAGAGGAAATCATAGAAGTACAGGTCTAACAAGTTCCATTTGGTGCTTGGACGCCCTGCCCAAACCTCTGTGCTGTAATTCCGGCGCTCAGGCAACTTTGGAGGGGGTTGTGTGCCTGAGTCTTGGCATTAGTTACCCAGGCACAAGCTAGGAGGGAATTGGAAGTGCCTTGCTAGCCAGCCTTTGACTCTGCAAACAAAATCCTACAAATAGATCCATGGCTGCAGGATCCCACTGGAGCCGACAGTGCACGGCTGCGGAGTCGGCTCTGTGGATCCATTCCCAAGCTCGCACCACTGCTGGGGTCCAGATCCTCATGCAGACTGTTAATGTTCTGTTTTTCAACCTCAAACTGTGCACACAAAACCTGCATGGTGAAAGGCATTAACCACATCTTAAAATCTTTGCTGCAGCGTTTGTTGTCCCTGTCTCCTGCAGCATCACACTCCTGCAGGTGCGTTGTGGACTCATCTTGGTAAAAAACAGGTTATAACATCTGCCTTTGATTTTTAATTCACTGTTGAACTTCTTTCACTTCAGTTCCTCTCTACTTCATTGGAAGTCTCCCCTCAATAAGGACTCCTGAGATCTGTCTTGTTGTAGTCTCATTTAATGGCATTGGAATTTGCTTACAGAAATGTTAATTCTGAAATTCATCTGGGGAAGGAGCGAGCGGCTGTCTAGCTAATCAAAATCTGTTTGCATGTATTTGTGACTGGATGGCTCCTGTGGGAAATCAGCCCAATTTTATTGTAACTCCTTTTGATACATGTGCTGCACTGAGCTACCGAATGCATCGTCTCATGGCAGCTTTCATGTCTTTGCAAGAGGATATGGCAGAAGCTTTAGTAAGAAGATGTTAACAGGCTAATCTTAGTGAGCAAACTAGGTGTCACTTCTTGGCCAGTTCATTAATGTTGGATCAAAGCAGGAAAAAGGGTAGAGGATTTTCTTTTTTTTTTTTTTAAATGCCTGAAGGACTTTACAAACTGACAAAATTACATTTAAATGTTTTTTACTTCTTAGTACTGAAGGAAGAAGCCCTTAGACTCACATTGGGTTGTTTTGGTAGAAAGATGTCCCTTTATAAAAAAGCTAATTTATCTGGAAATAGCTGTCTACCTTCTGTGAATATTCTTTTGAAGACATTACTCAGAAAAGCTGTAACAAGGTGAAAATTCCCCTTTCTTCTGCTGTGCTCTGAGTAACATCTGAACAGGCTGAGAGGCAGAAAAATCTCCCTTTTAAACAAATAGCTGTGCTTGGCTGCTAATGCATCACCCTGTGAGGTGTCCTGCTGGCTCTGGGCTGGGGACAGCACTGCTGCTGTGGGTGCCCTGCCGAGCAAGCACATCCATCCCTCTGTCAGACCCCAGGGCAGTGTTAGTAAAGCCCTGCTGGGCATGAAATCAGCCCACCAGCACTACACCGGGTCACATTTAACCTAAAGTGAAACTGGGCTTTTCAGTGTGGCAGCAGCAAACTTGCCTGCCTTACAGTATTGTTAAGAGCAGCTGTGGAGGTTTTTAAAGGTGTTTAATCTGAACAGCTCTACAGATGTTCCCCCTAGAATAGTGTCCCTTTCCTCTTCCCCAGGACCACTTTTGGTCCTCTGCCTCCAACAGAAAGTGCAGGCACATTGCAGGCAGCTCCTCTGATGTGCCAGGGTGTTACTGAACATCTTCCACTCCCATCACAGGCTCCTCAGTGATTCCCATCTCCAAGTCCAGTTCAGACCAGCCATCCTCTTTTCAGAATATTCCACAGGCTTTCTCTGTCACCTCCTTTTCTTGCCTTCACTTACATTTAGGAGTCCTGTCTCTCTCATCTTTGTCTTCTGGAGGGATTTTTCACTTCTGCTACCACCTACCTGTTGTTTTTCCCCACTACCCACTGGTGCAATTACAATCTTTACAATCCTTTCAACTTTTGTTGTATTCTCTTGGTAAAAGTGTTTTGTGTAACCCTGATCATACCAGAATGGTGGATTGTACTGCCAGTAAGAGTTTTGTAACAATGGACTTTAGGTTGAGTTGGTACAACACACAGATCTTTACAAAAGAAGCTACTGGCTAAAACCAAATCTGTTGGAAAAGGCTCTGAGCCTATTAAGTAGCAAAAATCCTTTGAAGAAAAATGACAGATTTTAAGAGGTTTGTTGTGGCACAGAGTTGCCAGTCCCACAGCAGGAGGGGCTGTGCCAGGTTGGTTCCCTCCTGCCTGTCTGAAGTCACCATCTTCTCTCTCTCTAGACTTGAAAGCGCCATGTGAGGCCCTTCCTTCCCCCAGCCTGGAGCCCTGTGCACAGAGCTCCATTGTGGTCACCCTCGAGGACAAGGGTCTCTGGATGAAGTTTCATCAGATTGGAACCGAGATGATCATCACCAAATCTGGCAGGTGAGAGGTGCAGGACAGCTGCCCACCCTACACCTCTTTTGAGCTGTTGTAAAAATCTCCCCGTGCCCATTTTTTGGATGGTGGTCCTTAAGCTAGTTTTGTTGCCAATTATGCACGTCTCCCTGATCCTGGCAGGAGAATTGCACTTTCAGGATGTCATAGAAGTCCAAGATGTGAAGTGCAAAAAGTCGCTTGTGGGGCTGATGTGCTGAGAAAACCTCTGTACCCTTATCTCACACTTAACACTGGTGTTCTTCCTGTCACCTCGAGGTTGCTCTGGAAAGTGCCCTGGGCTTCCTTTGCCTGGGTCACAGGCAGCAGCAGTTGAGCAGTAAATGCCTGGGCTTGAGTCTTGCAGACAAGAACATGGTGTAGACTCATAACGATCTGTGCGGGCAGAGTACTCTAATGTATAAATGAGTCATGTATTGTGGGGAAAGAATATGGAATTGTGAAATTGTAATGTATTATGTCAAAGCTGCTGTGAGCTGAAATAATCCCTTTGGGTAGGGAGGTAGGTGTCAAAGCTTTTCTGCAGAGTCAGAAGTTAAAAGTAGTGGCAGGGAGTACAGGAACAGAAAGCCGGATGTGCTCTTAGATGAGAGCACGTTTCCTACCCACGCTCAGAAATGCTCTAATCCATCCTCCAAGTCTGTGAGAGCTGCAGCAGGCGAGGAACTACGTACAGACTCCAAATAGTTCCTTTTAAGTTTCCCACTGTTGTGTTACAGGAATTGGAAGAACAGGCAGTAAGTGTCAGGCTGTCAGTGAGTGCTGCCCTGTTAGTGCCTATCCCACCTAAACCCACAGGACCAGGCAGTCCATCACTAAGATGGATAAATGGTCAATAGCTGGATGGAGAAATACTGCTGCAAGGACTTTGCCAGTAGTTGGTAAACATGGCATGCTGCTTGATCATTAATATCCACTTTATGGAGAAATCTTTTTGTACTCTTATTTTTCATTTCTCCTTCAGACGAATGTTTCCACAATGCAAAATCAAAGTCTCTGGCTTAATCCCATATGCCAAGTACCTCATGCTGGTAGATTTTGTGCCAATGGACAACTTCAGGTACAAGGTAAGTACTTTAAATAACAGAATTTATGCTGTCCTTTCATCTTTGTTTGAAATAGATTAATCTTTATGCTTCACTGGCCATGGTGATATATAAATTCTCTTTGGACAAAGTTCAGAAGTAATTGGTGGATTTTATGCCTCTCTGGAGTTATTTGTCAGTTTTGCTTGGGGAGCAGCTGGAGGGGTTACAAATTCCATTGTAAGTAGTACAGTTTTAATCATGATTAACACCAGAGTTCTCTGACAGCCACTGGGAGAAAGGGAGGTAAAATGAGGCCTAAACTTGGAGCTGATTTGGTAACACAATCATGGCTCATAAGAGAGAATCTGCTGCTTGTGCTCCAAAGGCAGGCACCGAATTGACAGTGAAGCAAAGTTGCTGGACTTCCCTGTACTGAAAGCAGGTTTTTTTTAAGATCCTGATTTCTGTCTTTCCCTTCACAGTGGAATAAAGATCAGTGGGAAGTTGCTGGGAAAGCAGAGCCCCAGCTCCCTTGTCGCACGTACGTTCACCCCGATTCCCCAGCTCCTGGCAGCCACTGGATGAAAGAACCTGTCTCCTTCCAAAAACTGAAGCTCACCAACAACACTCTGGATCAACATGGACATGTAGGTCGTGTTGTGCTCTTTTGGAATTCATCACAGATGAGCGTTGTGGGAAATAAGCGAGATTTGTGAGAAATTAGATCATGTGAAAATGAAAACATATCCAAGTGCCCTTTCTTCCTCCCTCAGCCCAGCCCTTGTGCCTTCTTAGGGGGTGCTTTAGTCTGTGTGTTGGCAGTGTTTGCCCATAGAAACCTTGTCCTTTGTCTGTCCCTGTGCCAGATCATCCTGCACTCCATGCACCGTTACAAGCCGCGCTTCCACATTGTGCAGGCAGACGACCTCTTCAGTGTCCGCTGGAGCATCTTCCAGGTCTTCAGCTTCCCTGAGACTGTCTTCACTTCTGTCACTGCCTACCAGAACGAGCAGGTACAGTGTGCAAGCACTGCTTTTGGACATGGTGCTAAATAATGTCTTCAAAACTTTTGTAGAGGAAGTGTCTCCTTCCAATCTACTCACCCGGGCACCTGTGCTGGACAGTGGGAAGAAACAGGCACATTATGGGTCCTGTGGAAAACATCCTCTCTGTGATGAGTCATGCACCTTAATGGCATTGAGTGTGCTCTCAGTGACACACAGAACTCCAAAAGCAGTAAAAAGTATGGGCAAAAGTCCAGATATAGCTACTGACCCTGTATGTTTCTCTAGTCAGATGAATCCCACCCAAGTCCCTGCTGACCCCGGCAAAGTCACTTCTCTGTGTGTGTCAGTTCCTGATCAATGAAGAGACCTGCTGGGAGAGCTCAGATACTGTGGCAAGGGCATGTCCAAAACCCTTAGAAAAGCTGTCAGGATAAATACTGAGGTGCAGGTCTTGAAACAGTGAAGAACCCAATCAGTCACCATGATACTGAATTTTGTTGCTTTTATTTTAAGATTACGAAGCTCAAGATTGACAACAATCCATTTGCTAAAGGTTTCCGTGAACATGGGAAGAACACTCGAAGGTAAACTGCTTTTTCATCTTAATTTATTTATAACTGGAGTTCACTTGTGAATCTTACCCAAGGCCTTTGAGCAAAACTCTACCAGCCAGCCCTGCTGCATTGTGCATGCTGCATTTGCCTGTATCTGGGAATGATGTCCCCCTGTGCAGCCTCCTCCCAAGAGACTTGAGGAGTGGGAGGTGATAATTCCTACAGAAATGTAGGAGGTGTGAGAAATTTGAGACCTACATTCCCTTCCAAGCTGGAGCTAGACTAGAGTCTGACATGTGAATAGGAGTGATAACAGGAGTCCACAGCAGATCATTTGGACTCTTGGAGATCAGGTTGATTCTGATATTTGGAGGCTCCCTTGTCTCCTTTTCCTGTGGGTGGAAAAGCATCTCTCCCAACAGGAGATTTTGTCTGCAAGATGGATACCAATACCAGTGAGATGATCTGCCTAGTCTTAAGGCAGCCAGTGGATGAGATGAAAAAAAGCTTAAGTTGCAACCATAGACTGGCAATAGAGAAGGAAAAAAATGGTTTTTTTTCCAAGCAGAAAATGTTACAAAAACATCTGAGAATTTGTTTTGTGTTATTTCATGCCTGAAAAAAAATCTCATTTCCTGATGAAAAAGGGCCAAAACTGACTCTATTTTACTTAAACTTTAGAAATGTCATGGATTTTCTTTCTCCTCCTAGCAGCATCATTTCTGACTAAGCTTAAACTCATTTTCCATTTAGGAAAGAGCTGCTTTCAAGTGACAGACCCACCCTGCTATACACATACCTGTGTGCATAATGTGTATTCAACATCAGGCTACACTTACAAAGTCAGTGCCAGAATCTCTGGTGCTGAGTTTCCAAGCTGATCGTGCCTTTTGTACAGACATGAAGCAGGAGCCCCTTTCCTGGTATCACAGGCAAGGGCTTTCCCTGGAAGCACGCAGCAATGGCAGGCACATGGCTAACCCTGGAATTTGGCCCCTGAGGGGCTGGTAGGAGAGGTGTATGGCACAGAATGTTAGAGATTCATCCCATCTTTTTGTCTTCCAGAGCTTGTCCAGCATCCCCACCTGTTTCTCTAGGCAAAAAGCTTACATCCAAGCTTACCCCCCATGTCTTGTTTCTTTCCAGGGAAGGACGAGCCAAATGCCAGAAGCCCAGTCCAGCCAAGAGCCAGAAGAGGAAGCTGCCTGAGGAAAAGGAGCATGATGCCGAGGAACGTGGTAATATTGGTCACAACAAACCCAGAGAATGCTATTCAAAAAGTTCTTTAAGCTTGATCATTCCTTGCTCCAGCTCACGGTGCTGCTTGCAGTAGCACAGCTAAGAACAGAGGACAGGGTAGGACTGACCCACCGGTATCTGGGCTGGAAAGGGCTATTCCCTTAAGACAGAAGGTCTGCAGGAGAGGTGTTAGTGCACTTCCTTCCACCATCCTGTGATTAACACAACTGCCAATAGACCATTGTGAACTTTGTCTCTCTCTTCCCCCCTTCTCATTCTTTTCCACTCTTTTTTTTCCCTGCTGTGAGTCAGATTTTGAGAAGGATGAGAATGTAGATGTGAAGGAAGAGAGTAACCCCGTGGTGGTCAGCAGTGGATATCCCTTCTGGGGCTCAGAGCAGAATGGCAGCCAGGCCTTCCCTGCGGCATCGCCGGTGCCTGCGGAGCAGAGGGAGGGTCTGACCAGGGAGCAGCAAGTGCCAACGCCGTCCTACCAGACGTATCGGTGAGTCCTACCTTCTGGTCCAAAGCTACCCTTTAGCTGACAGGATTCCTCTTCTTCTACTGGGTATTTCCTAAGAAAAACAGCCACCTGGGAATAGGGAAGGATGCCTTTTTGTTGGACAGTATATGTGGCTGAGAGATGTTAGATTAGCACAGGTGTAGCTCCATGGATAACGTTTCTGTGCTGTTTCAAACCCACTGATTCTGGGCATATTCATGTCTTAGTAATGCTCTTAATTTCCCTGTCCCAAAGTGCTCTCCCAGCCAGCTTTGTGTACTGCAGAGCTTGCCTGTCCTTTGGAGGAAGACTGTTGATGGAGTGGCAGGACTCCAGTGATTTTTCCCTTCTTACAGCAAAATTGGGCATGAGTGAGCCCAGACCTGAGCCAGAACTAAGGTAGTCTGGTCTTACCTTCCTCTGGCATTTTGTTTTTCTTTGGGAGTGAAAGTGAGGCCTGTACAAAAATCCACACTTAACAGTATGATAAGGAGCAGGCAAGGGAGGGAGGGCATGCTGAGAGCTTACCCTGCCTTTCCCCAGGGGCTCTGTGTGGGTTTTCTGTGGTTTTCTGCTGTGGTAGGTTTGACTCACTGTTCTCTCTGCCCCACGGCTCAGGTTCCACGAAGCCGGGGACAGCCAGCACCTTCCCGCCCGCGATGCCACGGCCTTGAACGATTTCCGGGCAAGGTGCCACGCCTTGGATCTCGCCACGGTGCCCGAGCACGACTCCAAACAGCTCCCAGAGGGCTTCACCAACCTGCCTCCGCTCCCCCCGCCCCTGCCTCCTCCCCAGGACTACACGGGAGTGGTGAACATGGCTCTAGACTCTGTGGGGAAACCCGGGGCCCGAGCGCCCATGTACAGTCCCTATGGCACCGAGCAGGGCCTGGGGCAGTGGGTGGTGCCTCCCCACAGCCAGTACAGGGCAATGAGCTACTCGGCCTTCTCCACGGAGTACAACACACAGGGCACTCCGGGACATGCCCACGGGACCATGGCGGAGTGGAGCCAGTACCCTCTGTTCCCCTACGCCTGCTGGTGAACGGGGAGGACCCTTCCCAGTGAAAAAACTTGAGGGAAAACTGTAAATGAGATCAGATTTGCTCTGGGGTGTTGGACTTCTGGAGCCTTGCCTGCACTAGGCAGAGGTATTGCTGCAAGCAGTAGAATGGGACACCTTCACTTCCTTGTCTCCTTGCACAACAACCCACACCATGTTTCACAAACAGTGGCTGCCCCAGCTGTGTCACTGTGGATCAGGCAGAATAAATGTCCTGCAGTGTCTTTTTTCCCAGCAGGAGTAGGGAACCACAGGATCTCCCAAGGGCAGTAGTTAAAGAGCTGCTGAACTTGCAGTCACAGGCTGTTTGCACCTCGTATTTGGCAGTTTCCAAAATCCCTTCCTCCCGGGACTTGAGGCAAGGAGATAGGGCCTAAGGAGTTTCAGTAAGCCATCCAGGTGGCACAAAAGCTGTAGACAATATTGCAAAGACAAGTGAAACAAGCAATCCTGCTGACCTTTGAGCAGGTTCCTCAGTTAGTATAGTCAAACTAAAGCTAGTCTTGCCTTTCTTCCAGCAGCAGAAGAGAGTAAAATGCACAGCAAGGAGTGTCTGGAGCATAGCAGTGGGTCATGCAGGCAGGGAAGAGTTTGTTCCATGCAGGAGAAGCAGCAGGAAGGCTGTGTGTTGTGTCTGCATGTCCCCGTGCCCATCCCTCCTCTGTCAGCCCTAGATTCAAGGTCAGTGAAATGCTCTTCTTTCTGCAGAGGTGGAGGGAGGTTGTTCCTGGAATGCATGGAGCTGCCCTGGGAGTTTCCAAGGTTGTCAGAAGCAGGACCATGAACAGCAGTGCTGTTGTTTAACTCCAACATCTTTCTTTAGAGTGAAAGAAAATCTACTGTGAACTTCTTCCTTCTCCCACACCCTGCCACCCCTGGAGAATATAATTTACAGTTGTGGTTCCTGTGCTACACTCTGAGTGTGTGAAGTCATCCCACCACTATTTGGGAGTTAAGAGGGATCAGCTTCCATGTTTAGTTACCAAAGTGGTTCCACCTCCCTCTTCTCTGGTCCCAGCCTGGGCAGGAGCCAGCATGTGCCATGCAAGGAGGGTTTCCTTTCATCTTCCTGTTAGAAGGGGGAAGCCTCCCTGTTTGCCTAAGTGGCAAATGGCCCTGGCAATGGGGTCTTCAGTGAGACAGGCTCTTTGCTTCTCAGGGAGGGTAGAGATGTTTCTAGGTGTTATTTAGGGAATGTTTTCTTGTCACACTAATAGCTGCTCTGTGGCCTGTAGCCATCAGTAGGCAGAGAGGTGTATCATTTAGCCTGTGTGCCAGATTGTTTTCTCTGTGTGTGTAGCAAGATGTTGTCTATGAGCAGACCTGGGCAAGTTTGTGCCCAGTGCATCAGGATTGGTGTGCAGGTACACTGGGAAAGGCTGTGTGCTGATCTCTTGGGATACCAGGTCAGCACTGTGCATCTGCATAGCATAGGGATGTTTGTTATTGTTAAAATTACTTTGAAAAGTAGCCCTATAAATTTGTGGACTCAGTTACAATGACTACTTCCTTATTTAAATTGTATATTGCTAACTGTGTTTGTACCACAAACTGTGTTATGATACATGCAGAGCAGTCAAGTACTTCCCCTGGGCTTCCCAGGCTTTGAGGATGTGCAGCATTGAAATAAAGGTCAGACTTCACCACAGTACATGAACATAATGCCCTGTGAGCCTCCCCTCTGATGGCACCCTGGCCAGTAGTGATTTGTACTTGCTGTGCATGACACACAAGTGGATGTGAACGACTCACCAAACAGAAATCTGGTTGGAGCAGAAACTGTGGAGGAGGTTGTTTTTAACCCAGAATATTGTGATTTCCCGCTGTCCAAATGCCAGCTGCGTGAAGGCAGGTCAGCTGTAAAAGGCTGACCTCTGTGGATGAGAGAAATAGTCTGTCTCTGACCATTAGTAGCTGATTTTGCAAGCAGTGTTTGTCACATCTTGGAAATGTGATGAGCAGAATGGCTGGGGAGTCGAGTGGGTGCCTTGAGCCCCATGTGCAGGGACCCTGGGGGTACTTTGTGCATGACAGTCCTCCTGGCACCTGCCGGGATCAGTGTCAGTGCCATGCCAAGAAAAGAGAAAGAATACATCCCCCCGTGGGCTACCTGGTTAGATCTGTTCCTTTATCTTTGTAGCTGGGATGTGTTTCCCTGTCACAGGGTGCTAATGAGGATGAAAAACACGCTGTGGTGAGTGTAAGTAACTGAGGAGAATCGGGCAGCACTGGGAAACTCCTGTGCAAATACGAGTACACTGTTCTTCCTTTCAGACCTTCAGAGTAGCATTGCAGGTGCTGCTGCCCCATGGGCCTGTTGGTAGAGCTGGTGTTTGGCACAGCTCTGCACTGGGGTAGAAGACTCAGCCTTGTGCCTAGGACGAGCCATTAATTACTCATCAGCCTTCTGTTGCAACAGGACCACTTGCCCTTCTTCAGTGAATCATCCAGCCTCTTGGAAAAGTACCTTTACTTTCTCGCTCTCCTGTCTCTGGTGAGAGACTGTGGCTCTGGCTGGTTTGTGAAGCCTTTGGAGATTTTGCCCGTAGGTGTGTGCTCTGGACTCTGCTCCCACCTCCTCCCTCTGCAGTTCCCACTGTCTTGTTTTCTTCAGCTGTGGCATTTAAAAGTCTGTGTGAGCTCGACTTGAAATGCTGTTTTTGCACGCATGTGACATAATGTAATGCTTCTGACAGCTTCAATAAAGGGAAATGAGACATGTGGAAGGCAGGCCATTAAGAATAATAAAATAAACTCAGAAGTGTGGGTTTGTGCATCTTTCTCAAGCACACCAGTGGCTCTGTTTTAGTCATGTTACCTGGGGCCAGTTTGTACATGCATGACACATGCTGTTGATCTCGGGGTTCGTTGTTCTCTGCAGCGTGTTCAGTGAGCCTCAGGTTATCTGCTCGCACTGCTAGATGTGACTCAGGCTCTTGCACCAATTCTTTGCAGCAAATTGTTTATTTTCTCTGTATCTTCTGCTCCTCTCCCATAGAGGAATTACATAAGGATGAGGGCAAATGGACTATAAATGGGATCTAGGTAAATTTCCTATGGGAAATAAAGATCTTAATTTATTTTGGTTTCTCCTACTGGTTTTGCAGCCTTAAGCCTTGCCTGACACTGCTTCAGTGCAGATGGGAATGGCAGAAAAATGCTTTCTTGCCAACACTGCAGTTCTTTCACAGGCAGCTGCAGTCTTGGGAGAGGCACCTGTTTCCCCTGCAGCTCAGCAAAGTGCCCTACACCTCTCTAGAGATATGGAGAGTCCTCCCAGGGGTGCAGGGTCCCCTCTCAGCTGGCCCAGGATGTGGCCTCTGCTTGTACCCTCTCTGGCTCTGCAGAAGCAGCTACCAGCTGGTTTCACTAAGAGCTTATCTCGTTTCCAGGTGCTTCAGGGACAGAGATGTGCTCAGCCCATGCAAACCAAACTGTCTGGTGCCCTCAGATGAACCTCCTGGCCCGACCGAGCCAGGGCAGAGCTGCTCTCTGGCACTTTCTGTGGCACTCGGTGTCCTCCCGCGTGTGGTGCGGGTCTGCCTGTCCCTGCGGGGCTCAGTGGGGGCCCAGGGAGGCTCCTTGTCCACGGACAGGCATGGGGAGATCGCACAGAGCAGCATTTCCATGCCGAGATAGGCTGGGGCTCTTGAATCGCCTTGTGCTGGACAGCCAGGCTGAGCCAGACTCCTCACTTGCTTCGGTGTGGGGTGTCTGTCATTTGGTGCTCCATGAGCCTCCCCACAGGGCTCCTGTGTGCGTTTCTTTGGTCAGGGCGTGTACTGGATCACTTTAAGCAAATCCAAGTAAGAGGTGCAAACCCCCTTCCAGGAATAACAACATTCTTCACGTCAAATGGGGTTTTTATTGCAGAGCTTAAAAGCCACTTAATTCCCGAGCCGCAGGTCGGGATCCATGGGGAGCCTCGTAGCAGGGGGGATGCAGCATTTGGCTGGCAGCAGCAAACAGCAGCCGTCACCCGCCGTGCGGGGCCGGGCCGGCACAGCCACATCCCCCCCGCCCGGAGCTGTCGGCGGTGCCCGCCCCTCCTGCGCTCATCAGCGGCCAAATGTGCCGTGCAGGTGTCTCCACTTACCTGCTCCCCCGCCCGCAGCCTCTAGTTACTCAGTGAACGGCCAAGAGCAAGGAGGGAGGGGTAAAACTGTGCAGGGCCAGCTGGGGAAGGGAGGACAAAGGGTTTTCCCCGGAGCATGGGGAGGGCTGGTGTGCCCTGTCCCCCTCAGCTGCCCTGGGCGCTGCCAGCTGGGCTCCAGCCGTGCTCAGAGGCGCGGCCTTGCTGCGGTTTTGCCGTGGCTGTAGAGGAGCCTGTCCCTGCCTGTCTGCAGGGCTCGGCTGTCCCCTCCCTGGGCCATGGGAAGCAGCCACTAGCCTGGCTCCGGGCCACCCCAGGTGAGCTGCTTTTGCTGTCGTGCCTTGCAGAGCTGTAGTGAGGTTTAAATGTGGCTTCTGATCATTACAGCAAACGTGAGCAGGAGGAACCCCGGGAGAGGTAACGCAGCTCACGGGACACAGCGAAGGAAGTTGTGAAGGTGTTTTTCCCCCTAGCACTCGGCCTGTACTTCCCAGAGCAAACACTGAAGCGTTCTTGAGACCTGGGCCTGAGCAGCGGTGTCAGATGAAATTTTAACCAGGGGTGAAGCAATCCTTCAGCGCAGGGGTGAGAAGAGGTGCTGCAGCTGTGCTGACCAGTGTTGCTGCCCAACTTAGTTTAGTGTTATTCCTTTTTTGTTTTTCCAAGTCGTGTGAGTTTGTTTTATGACCTGAAGTAGTTTGCTGTGAGGTGCTGGATTGCCTCTGACACTTCTCTAATACTCCATTTTTTTTCTTTGAACGTGCAGGTGTACAACTACAGTGTTCCTGCCCAGACAGCACCCTGCTTGGTGAGTGTAATGGATGGATTTCATTTCCATCTCTTACTGTTCTTTGGGGACATGCTGAGATTTTTATTTCTTCCTCTTCTATTTTTACTGAAGAGGGTAAATTATGTGCCCCCATAAAGGAGAGTGGGAGTGGGCAGCCAGCAATACAGGACAGGCACTCCATCAGTCACACAGCCAGGCATAAAGCACTGCTCACTTTTGGTATCTCTGCCTCTCTTTGTACAAATAAGACTGTACATGTAAAACAGCAGCTGTTCACAGGAGAGACTTCCTGCGTGCTGGCTCTGGCACTCCAGCTCCCATCTGTGGGGTCGCAAAGCACCAGCACCTGGGATCTCTGTAACATCCTTGCTGGGAGTTGGTGCATTAAGGGTAGATCTGCGTGGAAGTGCTGGTGCAGAGTAGACAGGGATGAGTCAGGCCTGATTCCTGTCACACAGCGGGGTCTGTCCCCATGCTGGCTCTGTTCGTGCTGAGCAGCCAGTCCTCTGCTTGCCCACAATCTGGTTTGGGTGCTGCTTTTCCATCTAGGAAGGACTCCGTGGAGACAGAGCTCTCCGGAGCAGCTCGGGCACCGCCCAGCAGCAGTCGGCTGAAGAGGGAAATGGGAATTGCTGTGGTAAGTTTAAGTCAGCCCTCGTGCATCCCTGGGGGTACCCCTCGTTATTGTTCTCCCGGGATAAAAGCAGTGAACCATCGAGCAGTGGAGGGGATGTGATCAAAACCGCTCTGTTTGCCAAAGGGATGTGCTGAGCATTGCACTGACATGGGCTGAATGACACTAATGCACTCCCTGTAGAACCCCTGGGGGCACAAGGGCATTTTGAAAACCGTGGATGAGAAAGTGAGGCCAGAACCGCGGGGTTTTCTGCTCAGCAGGCTGGGCTGGCTGTCCTCGTGGAGCCATTGGAGTCATGCCGCATGTTTCTCATCCTGCCCGTATGGCTGTTAATGGCCCTGTCCTGCCTCCATCCTCAGGGACTAATTGCCTCACACTTGAGCAAATGTGCTCGGTGTTTGAAAGGAGTCTATCGATTTGTGCCTATTCCTGAAAGGCTCAGAGGGCCCTGTTCCCTTTGAAGTGTAAAAGCATCTGTCTGTCTCTGCTTCTCCAGCAGTCTCCTGCTCCATTTGCATCTCCGCTCGGCTCGCAGGGGCCGCCCAGGAGTCCATCCCTGGCCCCATGCCGGGCTCTGGTGCTGCTGAGAGGGAGACATGGGGAGATGGGACTTGGAGACAAAGGTGCAAAGCTTCAGTCTAGGGAGGGGGTTGAGCCCAGCTTGCAGCTGGAAGTGCTCAGGATGGAGCTGTTCCTGGAGGCCAGTTTCCAGGACTCAAAACTGGGAATGCTCTCCTTGTGCCTTTATCTGTGGTGGGTGTGTTGATTAGGAAGGGGAGGAAATAGCCCCTGGCTTCTTCCCACCACGGTACTTCCCATGCCAGACAGCATTGGTTGGTTAAGGAAGTAAAGTCAGACTTGGGCTGCTTTGGATAATCTACCATCCGGGAGGAAAACTGTGCAGGAGTGACCAGAACCAGGGATGGTACTCTGATGTGCATTTGAACAAATACAATTGAAATGCAGCCAAGTCCTTACTCTGTGTGTGGACAATCTGGCCTGTGATTCTCCCCATCCCACCTCCCTGGACGATTGGACTGGTCCTCGATGGGCTGCTTGTCCTCATCGGGGCATTTTCATGTAGGCACAACCTTAAAAGAGGTGACTGTATTTCTGGAGCCAGGACTAACAGCTCTGCTGCTCCTTGGTTATCCCTGGGATGGTGGTGAGAGGACTACAGATAACTCCAGCCTGGAATTGCAGGGGCTGCCTGTAGCCACTGCCATCCAGCACCTCCCAGATGGTGCATTGGGTTTCCTATTTCAAGGGGGCCTCAGCGGAGCAGCCGTGGCACCTCACTGCTGGAGGCAGTAAATGGGCTCCCATCTGGTTTTAATGATCAGTAGCACTTCAGTGCTTGTTTATTTCCATGTTTTATGCTTGAGCAATAAAATACTACTTCAGTTTGTTCAATCCATCCTGGTGGTGGATGGAGATGAGTTCACAGCTTCTGACAAAGAGGTCCCAGCAGTACACAGGATGTTGGCTTTTTTTTTCAGACAGCTGGGCAGAATCAAATGATGCAGTGGCTTTTAAAATACAAACACCATGGACAGTATAGAAGGCAGGGTACACCTGTGCCTAGCAAAGAAATCTTTTCCTTGGATTAAAGCTGGAACTGTCTGTCCTTCTGTCTTCCATGGGGCAGCACAGATGTGAAGGCTGAATGAAGTTAGTCCCAACTTTAAAGCAGGTACTTGAAGAAATTTTAGTCCTAAAGGGCTGCCCATGGAGATCACTGGGCTGCAGCTGTAGCCCTCCCACCACAACACTGAAATGGTGCTGGAGGTGTCAGAAGTGCTGGCAGGGCCCCATCTCACCGTGGGCACACAGCAGCTCTGCGGCAGGTCACCAGGCAGCACCGCTGTGCTTGGGGCAGCTACGGTGGGACTGGGAGCTGTACAAAATTCTGTGGGGTCAGTACAGTCTATTGTTAATTTAATCAAAGGGGGAAACTGTTTGTAAGGGGCTGTGGGGCTTTCTGATGTCGCTGCTCCCCAGCACACTCGTGTTACCTGCCCAGCGTGTCAGGAGTGGAGAGCCTGTCTGCCAGCAGCTCTTGTGCTCCAAAGGGATCATCATCCAAAGGGACGGGCAGTAACACTTTGCAGTCTCTGGCAGTTGGTATCTGGGGATCCCAAATCGTTTTTGCAAACACAAGTTAAGCTTTTCAGCACGTCTAAACATGACTCTGTCCTGCAGGGTAGGTGGGGACACCAAGGTAAAGAGATTAAAGACAGTAAACCACAGGGGGAGAAATGGGCTCTTTGTCTCCCTTCTGACTTTAATGGAGACCTAGAAACCTTTTGCTTTCGCTTCTAACACTTGTCTTCTACCCTAACGGTGGAGAAACAGTCTCCTCTACTTTATTTCCCAACAGGATGGTCCTTGGAGGATCTTTAGCTCTTACCTCAAGAGCATTGATTTTCAGCAGTGACCCTTTTTCCCAGCTGTTTGTCAAGGCTTGGAGCTGTAGGTGACAACTAAAGAGAGAAGGATTTTAACAAACTAATTAACCCCCCTCCAAGTCATTCAGGGTCCATTCCCTTGGTGCCACTGATGTTGCATTTGTGCTAATTTCCCCTGGAAGGGTCTAATATAGAGGGAGCGATTAAAGGAAGCTTTTCTTGGGCTGCTTTTAGGCAGCAGGAAGAGGGAAGGTGGCAGCTGCTGCTCCTTTTGGTTGTTGTTGTCCCCAGGGTTGTCCACCTGGCCCTGCTGGAGCCAGGGCTCAGCTCCCTGCTCCAGGTACACTTGGAGTGCACCACTGAGGTTGGTTGGGCCCCAGCAACATGGGAGGCAAAACAATCCCTCAAATCCTGCCAGGTACCCTCCGAAATGGGGCTCCAGGTTACACCAAATGTGTCCCCCCAGCTTCCCAGACAAACAGGGGGTGTCAGTGTGGAGGGAAGGGTCTTTCACAGAGCTGAGTGGGTTTTGCCATCGTGGTGTTGGAAGAGCTGCTGCTCCTCCTGTGAGCCCGGCTGGCTTTCAACTGCAAATGAAGCAAATGGCAAAGCTTTGGCAAAGGGCCTCCCTGATCTCTGCCCTGCTCTGGCCTCTTGGCCCTTGACTCCCACTGGTGGTATAAAAGCTTCTGGAGTCAGTGCAGAGCTGTGTCGTGATGCCCTGGAAAGAGGAAATTATGATCCCTATGAAAGCTTCTATCAGCTCTGTGCCACTGGAGCCAAATGGGGCTCTGAGTGATGAGAAACAAGCCAAGTCAGGCATCAGGGCACCGTGCTCATCCTCACACTGCTCCCAGCTCAAAAGACGGGACAGTGAGGAGAAATAATGCTGTGATTCCTGGGATGTGGGGCTGGGACAGCTTGGGAGCTGTGGCACGAACTCCTTGAGTCCAGACTATAAAGTACTTCACAGGGCTGTCCCAATTGCCTGGCCTATTAGTTTTATGGAGGGGTGCATTGTGAGGATGCAGTTGATCTCCTTTTGCCACGGTAATGAAAATGTAACCACAGTGAGGAGAGACACCCTGGCAGGGAGGCAGCAGGAGCCTGTGTTTGTGTGTTGGGGTCACCTCCCGGGGTCCCCGGGCATCTGTCAGTGGTGGCTGCCACACGTGGGTCCATTTTGGCAAGGAGAGCCTTCGCCCCTTGGCCCAGCCAGGGGTTCCTCCCCGTCCCCCCCCTCCCCCGGCCCGGTCCCGCCCCGAGCGGAGGAGGAGGATGGAGCTGGGCCGCTGCACAGGCAGGGGCACAGTGCCACCCAGTGACTGCGTGTGACCTGCGAGGGGACAGCTGGGGCAGCCTGCGCGGGGTTTGCTGCAAAGGTGAGGGCCTGGAAGCGGCAGCGAGGGCACCCCAAGGTGGAGGAGAATATGGGAAAAGCCAAAAGACCGTCTGTGTTGTTGCTCTGTGGTTACAGTGCACGAGGGGGGAAGCTCTGGTGCTGTCACAGCATGTCTGGACTGAGGGCTTTGCGTGACTTGTTCAGGTGCTGACAGAGGCCGAGCGTTGGGCAAGTTGGGGCTGAAGCAGCTCACGTTTTGGGAGGGACCCTGGCAGCAAAACAAGGGGAGGAGGAGGTTACCTGGGATGAGCTGCTTGCCATGGGGAGGATGTGTCTTTGTATTGGGAAGCACAAGATATGTCCAGTCCCAGAGAGAAGAGGCTGTCACAGGGGCTGCCTCAGAGCCACTCAGCCTCTGCCAGGCTGGGGCTGGACTGGAATGGACCCCTTGTGCCAAGGTGTCTTGGACATTAGGTGACAGCCACGTGTGGTGGATTTCTGACTTGCACCCCGAGGTTAATGCAGGACTTTTCCTCCTTTCTGCCCAAACCCTGCCTACATTCCTCTCTGGGTCAAGCCCTGTGTCATGTTCCCAGGCTATAGCAAGCATCAACAGGCAGCTCAAATGGTGGGGGAGAGGGAAAGGAGCCAGGTACAGTGGGGTGCAGTGTCAGCAGCTCCTGAGGTGGCTCCCTGCAGTAAATTGCTGCCCCAGCAATGTCCTGACATGTTTCCAGCAGGGACTGTCTCTTGAAAGAGGCACAGATTGTGGCTCTATTTTGGGTGATGATTGCAGAGCCCACGGAGCATTTGGCAGCAGGGAGGGGTGTTAAATCAGCCTGTCCTTCTCCAGGTACATCATCTCCTCCCCTCCATTTTCCATAGCTGTTCCAATGCAGTGCTGCCCCTGGGCTGCAGGACTGCAGTGTGTGGCTGAAATCAGGGCACTGCAGCATGGGAGGTGTGGGCCCTGCACACCTGATGCGTGGAAGTCCCACATCTTTACTGCCCTGCCAAGGACTGTGCACGCTTTCTGTTCCTAGGCTGCTCTCCAATGTGTCTTTATTTTTGTTTACATTTAGGCCAGTGTTGATCCCAGAGACACCACTGTGGAGATCTGTGGGCTTTCACTGCTGTACAGCACAAAGCCTTGCTAGAAATCCAGCACTCTGTCCCACCAGCCGGAGAGCTGTTTCCATCCCAGCACCCACCTCTGCCTCAATCAGATGGTCACTAGTGATGGTGAAGGTGGATCACTCAGCCTTGTACAGGCAGGAGCTGCTACTGAGTACTGGGAGTAACCTTTTCATCACTGCTGGGATACATCCTGCAGCTTGGGATGATTTTGGCTGGAGATTTCCAGCGCTGCTGCGTGTCTTGCATGCGGTGCTCAGATCTGTGTTATAGCCCATTCAGCAGAATCCCAGACCGGAGCCAATTTTAGCCTTCCTGTTTCAGACTCCTGCTGATGTATCCTGCGTTCAGGCCAAGGTGCTATTTCTTGCAGGGAAATTATCTTTGTTAATTTTAGGTCTAGTTCTCCAAAGTGCCGAGTAGGCACAGCTATTCCAAGTAGTCGGGCACAGCGGGAGGTGTTCGATCTTCACGGGATGTGGCTCTTTCTTACACGAGGAAGGCCAAGCCTGATGAATTACGTTTCCTTTGTGCCTGCAGAGCGTGAGGCTGATGCTCAGCAGGAATCCAGTCCAGTGCTGTGTATCCATCATCACGGCAGACTTGGAGCCAAGTCACCAGCTGCGATACCTGGAAAGAGAAAAGCTGTTTCTCTTCAAGGTCAGTGGATTAATGGTATCACTGGTCACAAGATGAGGGCAAAAAAGAGACGGTGTGAGATTACAGAAATGGATTCAGAATATAGAAGTCCCCATGAGAGCCCCTGAACTACCTCACAGTCCAGATCAAATTAGTGAAGTAACAGAATGCACTAAAAAACTGTGGGATTACAGTCTAGAAATACAGGGTGCCATTACTTCACAGTAATGAAAAATGGGCAAGTTTGATTTTTTTATATTTTTTATGACAAGTCAAGGGTAGCAACAGTGGCTGGGTTTGTCACTTCTGTCAGGAGCATCCCTGGAGGTCTCCAGCTTGGCTGCTGAATGGTGGTGGGCTGAAAACGAGTCGAGTGCCAAGAGTTTCAAACCGACTCCTGTTGTTCACTTCTGTCAGTCCCTTCTGTCTGTTCAAAACAGCATCCACTCCTCACTCGCCTCTCCCCCCAAGTTGCTTGGGTCTCAGGTGCAGGGCAAGCTGGGGGAAGGCAAAGCAGCATGTCCAGCACTGCCCTTCTGCCCCTGCCGCCATCTGAGAGCCCAGTGAGAGCTGCTCTTGCTCCAGGGTCTGGAGAGGATTCAGTGGATAGTGCAGATTGGGAATCACAGTGCGGCACAGGGGGGTTAACAGTCCCTGGGATCCACACTGTCCCTTGTGCTTTAGTGATACATTTCTAGACCAAAAGCAAGTGACGGATTTTTCAGCGCTGACTTTCATCTGCCCTTGTTGGACCAGCCAGGACGCACAAAGCAGGAGCCAGTTCCCTGTGGGTACCCCAGATTTAGCTCTGATCCCAATTGTCTGGTGCGCCAGCGGCGGGTTAGACTAATAACTCGTGCAGGGAGGGTTCTGGTTACAAAATGCCCGGAATGAAGTAAGCAGGTGCTGGGAAGGTTATCTGAGGGGAGCATTGTGTTAATTCCCTATCCCTCGCTCCCCGTGCCTACCTTGGAAGCAGCATGGATGGTGACTTCCACAGGTGAGGCTGCACCTGGCACACAAGGGGTGCACTGAGCAGGGGCAGTAGCTCAGCTTTGCTCCCAAGGGTTGTGCCAGTCTGGAGCAGCAGGGATGGGTCTGAGTCACAGTGGTGGGTGCTGGATTCCCAGGCTGCTCCCACGGTGGGCAGCTGGAGCAGTGTGTGGATAACCTGACCCAAGGTGGGCACACACCAGTCTGTGTTAATGAGTCACAGTAATTGGTGCAACTCTGGCTCTAGGCAAGCTTGTAGGGCTTGGATTTCAGAGCAGGAGGCTCACTCCGGGACAGCTGTGATGTTTTCTTTCCCTGTGCCTGCCTGTCCTGCTTGGACACACGGTCCTGCTGCAGGGGGGCTCAGCTGTTTGCACAGCAACTGCCAGTTCACAGTTCGGGCTATGGAGGTTTCCTGAAATTGGAACTGCTTTACCTTGCCCTGCTGAGCTGTGACTGGTGGTCCAACAGCTGTGACAGGAGCAGCTGACCTGCTCTCCAAAAAAAAAGGCAGAGGAGACAATGAAGGGGATAGAAACTGCTACAGTTGCTCCAAGGTGAGCTGTCCCTGTTGGTGAGTGTGGACCTGAAGAGCTTTTGTATATGCACAATCTACACCATGAAAAATCATGTAAAAAACCTACAAGGAACTGTGTTCTGCTGTGGCTGCATTTTATCCGAGTGTATTTAGCTGTATTTCCTACTGGTGTAAGCTCCAACAGACACACCTCTGGGTATGTCCTAGAGAGGTGTTTGTCATCACACTGGTTTAGAAATAAAACCTTTTAAATGAGTGACAAACTGATGAACCCAACTCACCCCAGCCAGCTGGCACAGAAAAATTAAGGCTTATACTGCCTGTTGTAGGACTGACCTAACTAAACTAGTTCAGATTTGCACTGGTGAGAGCTTGGATACAGGTAAACCAGAAATACACCCAGGTGCAGTTACTGCTTGTTTCTCGTTACCTTTGACTTTTGGCTGAGCACACTTGGCTGTTGCTGGAGCTTTCGGTGGCTGCTGTGCTGGGCACTCCTGGTACAAATCCCCCATCCCAGCTGCAGAGAGAGGAGGGCTGTGCCAGCCAGTGGAGAAGGTGAGTATTCAGAGCAGTGAATCCCAGGCACCTCCACTCCCTGGGGTGTCAGAGAAACCCGGGTGGTACCAGAACAGAACCCAGCCCTGGCTCACCCTGCGCTGGGAGGGCTGTGCAGCACCTCCCTTCATCTGCACCTTACAGGGCACCCACATTGTGATCCAGTGTGCAGGAAGCAGATCACAGCTGGAAGAGCAGGGACACTTGGGTTTGCCACATAAAGCAAAAGATGCCATGAGAAGCAGCCACAGCAACGGGTCAGCACTGCCAGCTTTTGCCAGGAAGCCAAATGCACACAAAGCAGCTTGAAACAGGATTATCAATCCCACTGCGTGTACCTGACCTGTTCTTGCTTGTGTCATTACAACACAACTGTTTTTTTCCGAAATGTAACTTGCCAAATGTGACTATTTGATGATAAGACACTATGCAGAGTTGGCTATGAATGTTTATTAACATCACATGGAAATCTGTACTCCAGAGAAGACAAACACAAGGCTGTCACCATACCTACAGAGTCCAGGGAGCCAATGCAAGCTTTGTAGGCTTCTCTTTTGCAGCAGTTGAGTGTCTGATGTTCCTCTTAAGTTTTCCTCCTATACAGGATCATCTCAAGTATCAACACCTTGTTAATGATTTAACTGGAAAGCCTTAAGTTTACTTAGTGCTACTCTTGATCTGGATTGACTAAAAAGGCAAAAAGACGACCAGGATCCGGGTTCTCACTTCCGAAAGGAGACGTTTCTGATGTGTTACACCGGCACCTCTCAGCAGGGGCCAGGATGCCAGTCACTCCCCTCTCCTGCACCTGCACAGGTTACACCTTATTTACTCAATCAGTAATATGCTAAATTCAAACCATTTGCATAAATCAGTCACTCTTGCAAGCACAGTCAAGGGTATCACAGTAAATAAAGGTCATAATTTCCAGAGACCCTTAAAAGCCGTGGCCAAAGAGCAGCGTTAAATACAGTGGAGGAAGATCACTGACGTGTCGGGCGTGAGGGTGGAGGAGACAGTGATAATCTGGATAACCAGAGATGCATCTTTTTCAGGTGAACCTCCAGAGCCCAGCAGAATAGTCTGAGAGAGGCACGAGGATGAAACAGGGAAGTATCATTCAGCCTGGCAACAGTGTTTTCTCCTGCTTAATTCTTCCTTTGATTCTGGAAAACTTCAGTTGGCACTCTGTTCACCCACAAAACAGGGCATCATAATGACAGAGTAAGGGCTTACATACTCTGCTGTTACTGTCAAGGTTTTAAGACTTAAAGACAACAAATAATACTGTAAGTTGAGGCGAGTTTTATTTAGACTGTACAAACAGGGCACTGGGGAAAAAAACACAGTGGCTTGATGTTGGGACCAGTTCTATGATTTAAGTGGAGTAAGAAATTAAAAAGGCACTAATCTTAAGAAAAGACACTCCATATATTCTAAGAATATAATTCATTTAATACTGTTAATTTCATAGCACAAAAAATAAAACAAGCTATGATCCCCAAAATAAATTTTAAAAGCTTACACTTAATATTATTGCCTGAAGATCATGGTCTTTAAATTACATATTGTGTTTAAAAGTTTACACAGTGAAGACTGTCTCAAATACAAGGCCACCTTTCCCACTGCAATAATTGTATCCTTGACCCAAAACACACTTTTAACACAAATAAACAGAAAATGACAACTATACAGGAACGCTTTCACTGGTCCCAAAAGGCAGTCTTTTAGGCAGGTCTCACTTTCAAATGCAGGTAATTGAGGAAAATGCTTGAAAACTGGACTAGAAAACAAAGGCAGCCCACTCATTTCCAGGATGTTAATACAATATAAAAATTCATTTACAGGCACATGAAATGGCACAAAGAATGCTGTTTTTCCCTTTACAAAAATAATGCTCAGGCTCTTCAGAGCCCCAACCCAAACAGGATATTCCCTTTTGTTTATTCTTTCCCAATTTGTAAACAATCATGAATTAAATTAGCGCTTATCCAGTGATGGACACTGATTAAAACAGTCTTCATTTAAACTTTCAGACTGGTCAGAGGCTTCAACGTCTATATACACATGTACACAGCAGGAGGAAGCCAAGCACTAAGCCTACTGTGGCACCAGGTCATTACACCAGCTCCTAGTTCCAAAGCAACTTTAATGGTGCATAGATTGAAGCCATCACCTGTAGGCTCTCATGCTTCATATTAAGGTTACCTTACACGCCCAAGAACATTTACACTGATAGGTTATCACTCCAATTTAAGAGGTTTCATAAAGCAACAGACAGCACACGTGTAAGCAAGCGACAAGCGATTGAGAATCCAGAGTCCTTCAGAGAGAAACACACACTGATCCAATGCAGTCTTTATATGAAAATACTTGTCTCATAGTAAAATAGCCAAGACACATTTTGAAGCAAGGTTACAATCAGCTTAGGCTGGTCAGTATGCTACATTGAAACCACATTTTACATACCTGAACCACACCAATGCTACTTGGAGAAACACTGTTCATTTGTGGCCTAAAACCAGGTTCACAGAAATTTAAGAATTCTTGTCTTTGCATCAGATGCCACTACACACAAATTTTGCATAGTTTTGAAGGAAAATGTTTTGCTTTTCTGCAGAACATAATTAAACCTAAACCAACATCTGTGTTCAAAGTGTACACCTTATTCAAGGAGGGGATGAGTCAAGACATTTATTTCAGTGAAAAAAAAAAATCAGGTTAAAAGCTGTGTTCAAGATCTCAAATCTCACAGTATTTATTTACCAAGCAAAGGAAGAATTCAACCATCAGTCTTCTGAAGAGCTGCCTGTAACTAGGTCAGGCCTGAAATAAGATTTCTCTGCAGTAGACTGAGTTTAGTGCAGTTTCTGTATTCAAAAGATGACTTTCAGTAGTACAATCTGTGTAGTAAACGTGTGGGTATCGTCGGGGCACAGGAAAAGCATGACCTTCTTTAGTTAAGAGCTGCATAGCTTTTCTTTGCAAGACAAAATGTCAATGCCTATTGTCAAGAATTACAGCACCAAACAATTCAGTCAATGCTACTCTACTTCACAGTTAATTTGGTAGTAAAATGCTCTACAAGAACTTCTAGACTGTCAGCCACTCGATCAATACTACAGAAAACAGCAAATAGATGAACAGAGAGACTTCTTTAAAACCCGGCACTTTGAATGTCTGGTTGCAAATGCCATTTTTGCAGTTCAGTGCCTTCCAGCTTAGGATCTCATGGCACTTCCACGTGAACTAAGACCAACGTGCTTTTATTAGGATCAAGTAACACAAATCAACAAGAAAATGTGCTGGAGCTTAAGACAATGTTTATATCATTTGACATTTATAAGAGCAGGTGTTTGACGTTTCTCATTTTGCTACAACTGACAGCCTTCAAAAGTTGAGAAATGGAGGCTGCTGTTTTCCTGTAGCTTCCACATCGGACATTTGCTTTAACCAGGCTGTCTGAAAAGGGAGGTTTTCTGGTTGTAGTCTCTGCAGATGTGTATTCTGTTAATTCAGCGTTCCACCATTTTAAAAAGAGCATTCCAGTTCACCTACAACACACATTTGAAGAAGGTGGCACAGGATTCCACTGCACCTACGCTTTGATATCCTGCACCCAGGCTCAGGATGAGCACCTGCATGGCATGGACTGCACTTCCTGCAGCCATGTGCTCTCTGCTGTAGGTACAGTTACAGCAGGATAGCTAAGGTACAGAAATAGGGAAGAAGTTGTACTGATAACAGACACCTTTGTGGCCTCCTCCAGCCTGAACACTGATTTATCACATGGGGAACTCAGGAACCTGACTCCAATTAACCATTTTCTAGAGGATGCTGGGAGGGGGAGGGACCTGGGGCATATATAAACCAGAGCCAACTCATTTGGAAGGGTAAAGAAACTCGTGATAACATGCAGAGGACTTGGGGTACAAGCAAGGAAGAAGAGGGAAGAACAAAGGAAGATGAAAGCAGCCCTGGAAGAGAAGCACAGCAACACAGAGACATCCTGGAAAAAAAGGTACTGTGTTTGAAAAGGAGCTTTCAATGAGCTGGGGCTGGCATAGTTAGGAAACTTTGGAGAGAGCAGGGAGCCTACAGAGAAATAGATATAAAAGGTGTTTAATTGTTGAAGTAAGAGGATTTTATCTGTATTTACCAAGTTCTTCTGTCCTGCTCCTCTCCTACCTCTCCACACTGTGGCAATCTGATCTGTCTATCAAGTAATAGATGAGCACTTCTATACTAGTAAAACTACACTTTCAACACTGCAGAAGAGCTGTATATAGACCAGGCCAAAGTGTTTCCCCTTAAAGCTCACTTTCTACAGTTAGTGCTTGCAAAAATCATAGAAAGTCATTAAATATGTCAAAACCAGGTTACAAGTATCAAACCCTCCTAAGTTTCCTTATAAATAAATGCCTCAGCTTCAATGCAGCTCAATCAATGGTTATTTGCATTTAACACACACTGTTTCAGGAAGGTCAACAACAAGCTTAAGAGTTAACAGAAAGGAGCAGTGTCTAATACAACTGCTTAGAATACATAAACTCCAATTATTGTCCTTTGAAGAGACCGTCATTTTAAATGTACTACCTTAGGACAGGTAATTTTAAAACTAAATCTTCTTCAGTCCTAAAATTGCATTTTTGTTGTTGCTTTTTGTTGGACAGTAATGCACGAGTTGCATGTTTTGATCTAAGATTAGGGCTCTTCCTACTGAGCAAACTAGAAAAAGTCCATGGAAGTCTCAAGAGGAAAGGTTTTCTTCCCATACCTCTCTGCTAATATTCCGGTTCAGTCTTCTCCAGCTTAAGGCCCAACAGTTTTAAAAGTGAAACTAAAATTCTGGATGATGCAACTAGGGTATGAAGGTCAGGCAGTGACTTCAGTTGTATGTACTCCAAATGTATATTAAAAGAACCGTCAAACTGCAGCAAGCTGGAAAATGGGCAATGCTAGCAATGTGCCATTAAGTCATCATCCCACCTCAAACAACGCTAATGATAGCCAGGAAAATGAAGCAGCAGTGTAAATTGGGCAGAGGGAGTCACTCGTTCTCATCTGGGTTTTGAGGGTCAAATATTTTCACGTGTGTGAAGGGGAACAGCCCTTTCCGACCGTTGACTTCTCCTTCCCACTGACCATTTATATTCATCCTTGTAACCTTCACTATATCTCCAACCTGGGGGATTAGAAAAAAAAAAAGAGAAGTTATCACACCTCTGATGCAAATCAAATGAAGAGGAATAACAAATACAAGCCCATTATAGGGAAAGAAACCTCACCCTCTTCTTGGCATAAGGTACAATTGAAAAGTCACTTTCACTGAACTACCAATATTTTACTGCTAAAAACGATAATGTTGTCTGTGTATTTCCCAGAATATATGTATATTTACATATACTCAACATGTAGATTTACCAACAGAAAGACAAATTATGAAACTACACCTTTTCCTATAGAAAGCCTTGCAGCTTTATGCAACAGTATCTTTATTTTAGATGCAAATTAACATCACTAAAGCTTCCATCAGTGATGAGACTCAACATCCATTCAAAAGAGCACAGTACTTGTACTGGTTTTAGCATCAGCTGACTTACAGGAAATTCAGTTTTTCAAAGAAAGATCCCTCAGGCAATGAAACCATTACTTGAAGTTTTAGTTCTGATTATCACAGTCTGAGAACCTTCTGTAGTTTCTAAAATAATGGTACGGTTCTAAAGCAGGCAAAAGCCATCTCAAACCTCTCTGTTTTAGTATTAGATATAAAGACTCTAGCTTTATTTGTTGTTTTCACCTCTACTTCCTGCCAAAGGATTTGAAACAGGAATGATGACATGTCAAGCCTTTCCTACCATAACTGTCTCTTCCTGTCTGGCAGTGAAAGATGAGAAAAGCCTAAACTATGATCGAGCAAGAAACATCGGCCTACATGATGATAAGTCATACTCTTATTGTTCAATACCTGTATTTCATTTGGATTAGGCCAATTTAGAAAGCAAAATATCCCATCTGACAAGCAGCGTTTAAGATGAGCTAAATGCTCATTCTCAAATGCTCAGGACAGCTGAACACGTGGTCTCTTGCAGCAGCTCTCTCACTGTCCCCCTCCCTTCCTGTTTACTTAATTGACTCTATGTGGTAACGAGAGTAAATATTAGAAAACTGACATTATCAGCTAAGAACTAATTTCATGAAAAGTAGAACCAGCCTATGACCAAGGGCCAACAGTTCATAAGTTTCTTTCCCAAACTAGGTTCAAGCTCTTTGTAGCTGAGTCTTAGTTACCAAACTACCGTTATGAAATTCAAAGGAAACTAGCTTTAATCTTCTTATTTAAGGAAAAAAATAGACTTTAATTTTGATACAGTATGTATAACCATTTGTCTACACCATCTAAATAGTATTAAAATTCAGAATAGATGCAGATAGCCCCTTAGCCAAGGTCCTTAAACTAAAATCTTTCAGGTAAGACCTATGTACTTTATGTTAAACTAAACCCCACTAGTTTATAAAACAGTGTGCATGCCCCTAGATGATTTGAAGCCCATTTAAACCGGTTACCATTACTCCAATAGATGTTTTTTGAAGATCACTCAGGAGCAAGAATGCTCAAGTGAAATTTAAGATACTACAATAAACTCCTTGCCAGTCAGTCACTCAGTGTTACGTCTCTTACAATATAGTTTGTCCAACTTTGGAACTACTTCTAGAGATTTAAGCTTTATGTTGCATGTTAGAATAAAGCTAGACATTTAAGCAAAATGTGTTGCTCTACCTTCTCTAATTTTTTTTTTTTTCACTATTTGGGTTGTGTCCTGATTACCCCCCCAAATCTGAGACTTTCACACTTGGAACCATTGTAATCTTGCACTTCTGAGAGAGGAGGATATAACTGAGACATTACTTTTTTAAATGGACATTTTTATTTATGCTGTTCCTAAACTCAAACATGAAGCCAGCATACATAGGATGAAGTAGCTGAACACTACCCATGATAGTCAGCACGTACACACAGCATTAACCTGACTGGTTTTCATCTCTGCAGGGCCTGCTGCAGCATGCTTTAATTGTGTATTTGCTAAAAAGCATGATTTGTCAGACTTCTCACCAAATAGAAAGGCTAGAGAAAGCTTTAAATAGTAACAAGATGACCTAAACAGGAACCCAGCGAATGTCTCTTTAGGAAAAGGCTGATAATATCTATAAATACTCAGTGTTACATTGCTATATTTAAATAACCCTTGAAGACAGATCTAAGTTCCAAGTTTTAGACCAAATTGAAGAAGATGCAGCCAACTTCACACCTGTTAAAAGCTAACAGGAAATTGCATTTACACCAGACCATAAACCCAATCTGCCCTCAAACCCTTTAATATTAAAAATAATCTCTAGTATAATGGATCAAAAACATGGACCTGCATTTTCTGAGAATCTGACAATATAATTCTGTTCATGTGCTGTAGAGTTCAATCCATTATTCATTTTGAAGCTCTAGAAAATTTGGCTCTGAATGATTTCACAGCATGAATAGGTTTGGGAGCCTTACTTTAGCTCAGTGAAAAAAATATTTACAGTATGTCTCTTATTGCATTGCAACAAACTGCCATGTAGATTAAGGATGTAAAATGTCCTTTACACTGCTGGGTGGGCAAAGCTATATATATACACACACATGTATATGTATTTATACATCAGAATCTGCCACTAAAGAGCTGGCTGACAAAAGCTACTCAAAAAATACTCCTATATGCCAAGAACCACTGGAATACTAAATTAGTTTGCAATAACTTTATATTATTTTTTATTTTTTTTTAATGCAAGCTTCTGAATATCATCTTGTGTGATATCTCAAAAATGCAGTTTCTCTGAGAAGGTTAGATGAAACAGCATGCTGAAGTGAGATTTTTGGAGCAGGAACCTTGATTTCATGATAGAGTAACTTATGGATCTTATGTTAAAGACCTTCATTTTGGCAATGTTGAGAAGAATCTGGTCAAGTAATCCCACTATGTATTTTCCCCCAAAATATTAAGTAAAAGCAGTATTTGGCAAGTGCTTTATAAAGCATCTATAATATGGTCAGTTGGGGTGCAATCTCCCACTAAAATATTTAACTTTTTGCAGAGAGTGTTCTAAGCCAGTCAGAGGGATTGTCTTATGATTAGGCACAGGACAGAGTCAGGAGACCTGGTTCTATTCTCATCTCTGCCACAAACTTCCTGTATGACTCCGGACAGCTCATGGCCCTTATCTATAAATTAGGATAACGCTTCCGTAGACTCAGCATCTCTCAGGTTAATCCAGTCCTGAAGCACACAAGCATCACTGGATGGAAGCATCACTGCTGAAATGAGCAATTCTTCTGAAATGCAGCCATTTGGTTACACCCAAATGATAAAATCAAAACGTATTTCAGATAGCATCTTTCATTATGTCCTTGTTAGAGCATGAATTCAAAGCCCTGGGGAAACAGGAGCTGTGGAACATGCCAGTCAGAAAGGTTGCTTCATTCACTCCGGACTCTTCCATACCTGTTTCCCGTTTGTAGCTGATTCATACTCTACAAAATGCCATTTTATTCACACAGTCAACCAATTCAATGAGTTTTACAGATATTCCAACAACTGTATGTTAACAGTTCTATGGCTCATAGAGTTCTGTAACGTAAATTTAAGGAGATAAAAATGCATTAAAACTCTAAATCATTCTTTTAACCTACTGGGTCAATACTACAGAAAGCACTGCTCTCTGGAATCTATGGGGTGATGAGTCTCAGTCATTATCCTAATTAGCCTCACACTTCACCTTCTTTGTTAACACTGTTAGTACCAAAACCAACAGAGAAGAACAAACAAGAGGCACTGAGGAACTACCTGAAATCCCACTGTCCCTAAAAGGTGTGAAGCTGCACAAAAGAGGCAGAATTCAGCCACTCTGCAAACAGGACAAAGGGACACTGAAGGCGCTGGTGCTTTATGCATTGGAAGATCCAAGAAACCAACAGGCTGAATGAAAGCACAGCTTAATTTTCCTTCACTTCTGATGTTCTGTGCCAGAAGAATAATAGCTGATGCCCAAACCAGAGAATCAAACGGTTCAGAGGAAAGACCTTCTATTCTTGAGACATGAAAAGAGGTCAAAGGACAGCACAGAAATGTGGAAGTCCTAGATGCTATTAATCTGGCCTCACCTAGGAACAGAGTAAAACAAAGGAACTTTGCACATCACCTAGAGCTACAAAAACGGTCAGAGTAGGGGTTGCAGCACCGAAAAAGTGCTGCTTTTCATTAAATGATAGCAGCCTGTCTCCCTTGGGTTAAGCCACCTGTCATGATTGTACAGAATTTGGAGAGCTGACTTTCAATTCAATAATCAACCCTTCAGAAGTACAGGCTCAATATTTTGCTTAAAATCCAGACCTTGTGGGTTAGATGCATTTTAATCTTTAATACAGCAATACTCAGTGTTCTTGGCTTGAGAAAAACACAATGCTTGTTGTCTACTGAAAGAAGTAGCCTAATTTCCTAATTAAGAAAGTTCTCCTACTAGCACATTTTGGCCTACTTCTCTCAACTTTCCTTTGAAGAGGGAAAAAGTTAACTGTAACCTAATTGTAACAAGCTCAAGAGAAATATTATAAGTCAGTTATATAATTATAAACAGTGACAGGTTAACTTTGTATAGCAAACACACATGTATATGATTGACACATCATGAAAAGATAAACTACTTAACAGTACAATGCTGGCACAGGGCTACAAAAACCTATCATTAGTATAAAACTTCGCTATAAAAATATAGTGCAACTCTTGTTTAAAAAAATCTCTGATTCCAAAACGCTGTCATGTTAAGTCTGGACATGAACTCTAGGACTATTCCTGCCTTCAAAATTGTCTATGACACTTATTAGAGCTCTTGCAATTTATTTAAGACCCATTCTTTAAACATGTGACAGGTATAAATCCAGTGGCTGCCGCTGATCTCCTATTTTCTGGTCCCTTATGCCATTTTGTTCCATTTTACAAGTGAATTTGGAATTTGTTGTTCATGTCCTGGTTTGAACTTGTCAGTTTAGAAAAAAACTTTGTTAGCATATTATTACTAACAGGCTGGCTATAGGACCACCACTAGTTATTAAATGCTGGGAAACTTCCAGGTAGACTTTGCTGCTCTGTATCACAGTGACAGTGCCAGAGTTTGTGCTCTTACAAAATTCATCACCTTCTTCAGCTGCTGTTGCCATATGATATGACCTTTGAACAGAAGATTGCCCTCCTAGTTTTCCATAGTAAAGCAGGACTGAAGAACAGCAGCACATAACCCCGTAAGGTAGAGTTCTAGTCCCAGTAAACACAGGACACTGTATCCCTGTCCTTCATATCCCTTCCTCTACAGCACCAGAAAGGAAGGAAATAGCTTCTTGGCTTAAAGCACCCAAGTAAAGAAACAGATCTGGGTCGTTGGCTGTTGTGCTTTTCAGTTGTGTGGTTGGAGTTCTTTTATTTTTTTTTTTGTGGTTTGGTTGTTTGGTGGTCTGGTTTTTGGTTGCTTTTTTGTTTGTTTTTTTTTAATGCAGTATCCATGAAAATTCTACACATATTAGTAATAAAGTTAGTTGTAGTGAGAAACTACAGACTTCATTTAATTAAAAGCATTAAATCTGAACTGCCAAGGTAACTAACTCAACTGACAAGAGCATACATAAATCTTAGAAATACATGTAACTTATCACAGGCTTTAATTGTACCCTAGTGCAGATAGATGCCCAAAGTTATAGGTACCACCAGCTGTAAGCTTTGAGATAGTAGCTATACTTGAAACTACCATTTTAACATATAAACAGATTATAATTTTTTATTTTAGAGAATAAAAGTAGAGTATATAATGCAGTAGGATCCAGTCAACACTTAGACATTAGTCACTCCAATAATAGCAATAGTGTTACCCAGAGAGGTTGTTAACTCCCCATCCCTGGAAGTGTTCAAGGCCAAGCTGGACAGAGCTTGGAGCAACCTGGTCTAATGGAAGGTTGCAACAAGATGATCTTTAAGGTCCCTTCCAACCCAAACCATTCTGTGATTCTATATGAATGCTAAATAAATGTAGCCCAGCAGTAATAAATGCCCCAGTACCTAGTATCCTACAGAAACAACGTTGTAGTTGCTCTTAAATTGTCACACTTTAAATACTATTTAAAAACTGAACCCTCCATTGTTATCTAACCAAACAGATCTTGTTTCAGATTTTCTGTAGTACAGTCACTTTACATTTTTCATGTGAGAAGATTAAATAAATAAATAAAAATAGTATACTTTGCTTACAAAACAAACTTCTCTATAACAGGCTGGCTATGAATTTTTACCTTTTCTTGAAGAGAAATTCTGTCAGCTTATATAAGCAATAGTGTACAATAGAAAAACTGGACCTGCAAGCAGGGAGCTTGTCCCATTTTCAAGCTGAACCCAGGAGAATGACATCCCTCCACTTAAAAGGAAGTCAAGCATTACTATGCAATAGCTTTATTTACTCCAGATGGTATTCTCTTCCTTTTAAGTACTGTCTGTGTGCTGACCACACAGGGCTAGAGCCAGCAAACAGATATTTTGCTCCCAATATTGTTTTGTCAGTTTAAATGAGATTGCACAATCAGGAACCATGTAATTATACTAACAAGGTGTGCTACCTGTACAAGCTGGGCTTCCATTTAGAGTACACTTATACTAAGGTAGAGTATGTCAAATACTATTCTTATGAAAGAACACCATGAGCTTTCTTCCCCAGGACATTCCCATAACCTGTTCTTTGTCTAACACAAGCTACTCTCAGTGGTCTTACAAAACAGAAGCTTCAAATGGTTTAGATTATTTAGTGATGTGTAGAGCCCTGACAAGGCTGAGATTAAATATATCATCATGGCCCTGCAGGTGTTTGGCAACCTGAAGGAAGATCATGAAAAGATGAATGTGTTTTTCTTTAAGAATAGTCCATGTGACAAAAAAGTTCCCTATGCATGGATAGGTAGGGACAAGCTGTAATCACTGATTTCAATGAAAAGATGGATCAGTTCCCAGAATTCTGCTTCTGAAGCTCTTGAGAAGCCACAGTGTGGATAAGGTGCACTTGCAAAAAAAAAACAGACTGCATGGGAAGACAAAAAGGCATGAGGCAGTAAGTGATTATTGGATGAGAAGAATCTCTCAAACAAAACTTCAGCAATTTGAAGGTTCAAAACAAGTCAAACCTATGTGTTGGTCAGAGAATTAATCCTACTGGCATCCTAGAGTGGCTAAATTGACAGGATTAACTAGATCACCTAAAGAGCAAGTCAGAAAAGTCTATTTGGGGCCAATTTTCCAAGTGGTTCTGCCACCCTGGAGCAATGCAAGTTTCCTGAAGTAATTCCATGACACATTGATAACATAACCAAATCAATTGCTTGCCTTGCTTTGCTTTCAGAAGCATAAGTAGTTTTGGCAGGAATCTTCTGTACAGTGCAACTGGCAGTGAATTTACACTTTGTTCTATGATAATTTTCACACACTGTTCACAAACAACAAGCTGCTAGATTTCATAGGACACAAAGAAAACCCAGTGATATATATTTAACTTTTAACCCCATAAGAGTAATCACCTGTAGAAGTCTTACAGGAGGAAAAAACACTTAGGGTGAGTATTGTGAATAACTGGAAGTCACAAATATAACCTTTCAAATTTCAGTCCAAAGTATCAGCCATAGGTAAAAGCTTTAACTTGCAAAGTGACTGAGAAAAAGCAACAGGAAAAGTTCAAAAGTATTTTTAAAACCACTATTTTACTTGCTAAAATGTTGTTGCTTCCTATGCTTGTTTCCTTGCATTTGTTCATTGAAGGTATTGCAGCACACTCAGATTTAACCTTGGACACCAGCATTTTTTCCAGAGGAGATACTTTTTAACTATGGTTAATAATCTAAATGTAAAAGTAACAGTCTCAATGTTTTGGAGATAGTTTTAGAAAACCTATTCCAATCCATCATTTACTTCAGTTAAACTAACACTGTAACACGTATTCTTTACTATTTACAGACTAAAGCTTTAAAATCTTAAAGATATCCCGAATAAAAATAAAATAAAAAATGCTTTGGCAAGCACAGGAATTTCCAGCACAACTTTAGAGGTTACACTACACTCCTTCATCTGACCTCCTCACCCCCAATTTAGGTCTTAAGGTGTCTCAAATTCCACTTTTTCAAAAGTAAAAGGGACTGAAGTATTTCTTATATATTCTGCTCAGATTTCAGCTCTCAGTATGAGATCAAGTGCAGCTGAGGATCAGAAAGACTCTGTGTATCAGCAATCCTTACCTTTCTCTGAGGGATGCCAGTTCTCAATCTGGAACACTGCAGTGATTAATGAAACATCTCTTTCCTTCTCCAAGATTAGGTGGAGAAGCAAAGTCATCCTCTGACTAGCACTTACTTCCACAGCAGCATGTGTACACTCCGCTACCCTTGTAATGAACTGTTGAACAAGCAAGGGAGGGAAAATACAGGTCCTGAAGCTACTGACTTGGTCACTTTTCTCAAAGGAAGTGCTATAGATGAAGCAATTTTTGTAGATGTTTCTTCAGACTGTGACCTAACTTGTCAGTCCCCTGACATAACTCAGCAGATTTCATACAAAGTCAGCCACACCAGCTTCACCACTGACAATTTTTAGTTTCTTCTTTTACAAGGCAACTGAAAACCCTAAAACTTGAGAGGAAACACTTACCTCTAATGCCAGTGCAGTCTTGTCATAAGCACAGGGTACTCTCTTTTGGATAGCTTTGGCATACACTGGTCCGTTCTGTGTTGATGGCAGAGGATTGATCACTGCTCCGGGTGTACTGGATACTGAGGGAAGGGGACTTGCAGTTTGAGGCTGAGCATAAGCGTGGGCAGGTTCTGGAATACCGTAACTGTTGGAATTCCTGTTTCCATGCTTCCCAATAGAAGATCTGACTAGCTTTTCTACATAAGGAACAGGAATCATCCCAATCCGACCATCCTTGTTTCTGGCACTCCACCACTGTTCTTCTGGCTTCTCCACAATTACCAGTATCTCGCCCTTTTTAAATGGAAGATCCTCGGCATCATTGCCGGGAAAGTCATAGAGAGTCCGAACATACTCCACATTTTCTTCTGCAGTGGACATAGCAGGGGCAGATCCAGATCCCATGGGTGGACTTGGATACCTAAGTGTAAAGAAGACTTGGTAAAAGTGATGGCTACTGGTTTGTGCTTCCAGTACCAAAGCCAAGTACCGGTTTTACAGCAGGAGCATCAATTAGAGAATTACTTATTCAGCTTTGTAATGAAAGTATTGGCTTGGTAGCACTGTGAGGCATTTCATGAGTAACTCATGCTCTCAAGTAATTACTTAAATACCCAAATTAGCTACTCCAGAAACCCAATAAAAATCTATCACAGATGCAGAGAACAGGGAGAAATAATGCAAGATCTTTATCCTCCTCTTCTGGATTGTTGTGAGGACCTTTGAGCGGAGTAAAGTTAATTCTATAGCTTAAGTTATGACAGGCATGAGAGAGAAAACAAATAAAAATCATTTGGATGACTGGGGTGGAAGGTCCACAAAAATGTAGCTGTGAATCTCTCCAAGAGCCCTCCCACCCAAAGTTGCCCAAATAATTTGTTAGATTTCGACTACAGCATCCACTTCTAGAGACTTTACTAACTCTAAATGCCAGACTTGAGGCACCATAGTGGAGAAACAGAACAAAAGTACGACATCTTCATAAAAGACAGTATGAAATACTTGCATCCACTGGTAAGAAAGGAGTAAGGAAAAAAAAGCTAGCCTTCTAGAAATATTCCATTCTTAACTGTAGTATTATCTTTACTTTATTCACATAATTGTTTATTATTATGTCCATCATATGTCAAATACAGTCACTTTGTTGTCTGTGATAATATTCTACTGGCCATCAAATGAGACTATTTTCCCTGCAATGTATTTCCATCCTAAATGTTATACATTTTATTCAAAGCAGCTGTCAGAAATCTTAAAGGATATAGGCCACAGCAGATACTTATTATCTAAGATATGATAGCAAGAATGCATGTCATTAGCCTACTTCAATTCTCTTCTGCTACTTGCAAAATACGATGGAATTCAAACCCCCATGATTTTTGCACGATGTGCCAGAAGCCCTGAACAGAAAGATATTCAATCTTTCAGACACCCTGCTGCAGTCAAAGAGGGGGGAGAGAGAGAACCCTTCAGGGAGCAGTCGCTCTGCATAGGCAAGAGCTCAGGAACATCTGTAATGATGGTCAGAGCTCACTATTAGAGACACAAAACAAATAGGAAGTTTAAAACAATCTATTTTCAACTGTTTAAAAGTTTAAAATGTCATATTTGAGATCTAAAAGTACTGCATGGCTCTGTACAACAAACTGCTTAATTCTACTGCAAAAACCACCTTTCAGGTTGTACTTTATGACATTAAAAGAATGAACAGCTTTCAAAAGCACAAGCATCTGAGTGCAGTGAAAATGCCAGAGAAATAAGAATTAGCATAAGAGTTCTGAAGCATATACCTGTCCAGCCCTATTCTAAACCTAGTCCATTAACTAAAAATAAAATGAAAAGAAATCCGGAAATGCTACCTCTCATCCTCCCTCTCGCAGCAGGAAGTTTCCTTTGAACAGAATTTCAAACCATCAACCACGTCACTGATTTTTCTAAAAAGAGGTTTAACAAAAATCATGCTAAGGAAAACCACCTAGTTGATCCTTATAAAAAATGCCTGTCAGTTCACAGCAGGCTGGGTCCCATCTGTCTCTGCTGGGAAGAACAATAAGCAATTGAAACCTTGAAAATAAGGTGGTACTAAAATGCTCATAGAACATTTCACCCAGGACTCCTCACAAATACCAAGTGAGCAAGTGAAATCAGGTCCAAGTTTTCAAATGCTTTGAGAAAGCCAAGTCAGCCATGGTCACAAATGATTAAGAATGAGTTTTTTTTCATCAAGAAAGGTACAAGAGTATCCAGGTTCAGAGAACAGAGATAAGCATAAAGATTGCTTCAGTGTAAGACTTCTTTGCTCCCAACTGTCCACAAGTTTAAGCATGTACATAACACTGGGCAGCTCCAGTTAAGCATTCCTGCAATGGTGGAAGTGATATTTTTTTTCACCCCCCCCATCCTTCTAGCCACAGTCACTACACAGAAGACTTGTGAGCAGCTTGAAGAGTTCTTAAAGCTAGTGCTTTCTGTCACATCCTGCTCATCACCTGATAGCTTCTCAGAAAGACTTCTGACCACTTGAGTTTTTTCAACTTGACAAGCTATTGTCAACCTTTGACAAGTGATTGTCATTAACTACTGGTCTACGCCAAGGTTAAATTGTGATTATAAACCTCAAAGTTATTCTTCCCCCCTAAGAACTTGCTAATCTGCAAAACAGAATAAGATTTTAAAATGCAGAATTTAGAAGTGAACCAATCTGAATTTCTCTTTTTAATTTGTCACTACTTTTCTAGCTTTTATTTCTCTTCATTCTATCCAGGAAGCCCAAAAGTTTTGAAATAAGATACTGAGAAAAGCTTTATTAATGAAAAATAAGGAGTATGTTCTAGGGTTTTTGATAAGCAGTTTACTGATGTAGGTTGCAGGTATGTCCCATGCTGGGAACAGGACAAAGAAGGAGCTCATAGCCAAGTCACATTTTCCCATCCTCCCAGAACAGCATTTCTCAGAGTATGCAGATATAGATGAAAAGTGACATAACCAAACTGTGAGAATTAAATGCTTTACATTTTTCTGGGGTGGGAGTGCCACTCTAGGAGTTTGGGAAATGCTGTTCTAGAATGTATTAATGCTGACATAACAGGGTGAAGCAGCCTAATCACATAAAGGCCTGTTCTATTGTAATCAGCGTGGATGCAGGGGCAGACAGCAAATTAAGCTCCGAGGCTGTACTTCAATCCCTGAGAAGACGGGTGAACCAGCTTCTCAACCATCCTAGGAACAGAAAGACAATACCAGCAGGGTAACACAGAAAGGGTGACGTGCTTCGGCACGACCACACCCTCTTGCAAGGCAATTACAGACAGTGGTAGAGAGTTACACAGTACCTTTACACATCTACACGTACTGTAAGGACAGGGCCGCTGCGTTATGTGCATGATTTGACTGAAAGAACAACCCGTAATGGTCAGCGACAGCCAGAGCCTTAAGGCCCAGTATTAGAAAAAAATGTTTCCTTCGTACATATAGTATATCCACTGCCAGATCCCAGAGCTACTCAGCTGGACTATGACACCTTTATAGGTCTCACCTCCTGTTGCCACCTGGAGCAAAGGTGGCGGTGCGGGGGGCGAGGGCAGGGTGGCACTCACCTGGGCGCGGGCTCGATGAGGGTGGTGGTGTCCAGGTAGTGGATCTTGTAGAACTCCAGCAGGGCGGGCAGGTGCTCGAACTCCTGGTCGCCGATCTTAAAGCGGCGGTTGGGCAAGGAGTTGATGATGTAGTGGGAAACGCGGGAGTTCTCGGACACCGAGAGCACATAATCGCCCGGGCAGGTGGACGAGTCCCGCACCAGGAACATGCCGTGCCGCTGCCCCTGCAGCCGCGTCTGCGCCTCCGCCCGGGACACCGGGCCCACGTACCAGCTGGAGCGGTCCGACGAATCGAAACGAGCGGCGGAGGACATGGCTCCGGCCGGGGAAGGGGAAGGGAGGGGAGGAAGGAAGGTGAGGAGCCCGAAGGCCCAGGCAGAGGAAGAGACTCGGAGAAGGGAAGGCCTGGGCAGAGAGGCCTGGGAGGCGGCGCGGGCAGGGGGCGAGGGGAAAAGCGGCTCGTGCCCAGCCCAGGAGAGAGGAAACCCAGGGAAAAGGGGAGAAGGAAGCTCCGCGCCGCCGGAGGCGGAGGGCCGAGGAGCGGCTGGGGTGGGGCTGGCCAGACGCGGCGCTCAGGGCCCCCGAGTCTCCCTCAGCGGCGGGGTGTGCAGGGCATCCTTCCCGCCTCTCTCAGGCCTGTGGCGGGCCCGGCCAGGCGGGTTGGCGAGGAACAGCGGCGGGTGGCACGGGCAGGCGGCGAGCGGAGCCGGCGCGGGGCGGGACGGGGGAGGCAGAAGCGCCGGGCGCCGCGTCCTGCCGCGGGTTCCCTCCCCTCGCGAGCCAAGCACCAAAATGGCGGCGGCGCCGGGCGGCGGGAGCGCTCCCAGACACCGCCCCGCGCACGCGCCATGGCGGCGGCAGCGCGCGGCCGCGCCCGCCCCGGGGCCGGGCTGAGGGCGGTGGCGTCGGGACGGGGACTCGGTGCCCCGTCCTGGCGTTCGGGGCACAGGGAGAGCCTTCCTTCCACAGTTCCCCGGGCTGGAGTCACTTAGACCTTCCCGGCGCGCCCCCGGCCGGGGTGAGTGAACGTGCACTGAGTGAGGCAGAGGTGGCCCCGCGCCCACCGCAGCCCCTCACAGGGCAGGGCTCCCTCGGTGCTGCAGACGTGCTTTGGCGCAGGTCACCCACAAAAACTGCCCAGCTCTTGGTCTTAAGACATCTGAGGAGGACCCTCCATCTTCTGCCCATCCCTCTCTCGGCACATCCTCCCTCCTCGGTGCCGCCCAGTCCCAGGCTTTCCCCTCTTCGCCTCGGTGCCCCGAGGCACCGTGCGGTTCCCTTCCGTCCGGGGTCTCCTGCTTCCCTCCCCTCCGCACTCCTGGATCTGAGCGGTGACAGCACCCTGACCCCAGGCGGTTTGGAGACAGACATCGCCTCCCCTGAGGTTTTGGTCTTTTACTAGTTAATTTTTTTTTTTTTTTTTTGGTAAGGAACAAAACGGACCGCTGTGATAATCATCTCTGATCTCGAGATAACTTCCTACGTGCTCCAAGAGGCCGTTTCCTGCCTCTTTATAGCCAGATAACGGGGTCAAAGCCCTGTCTGGCTCGGGCGGGAGGGAAGATGGTGTCGCAGCCGCTGAGGAGGAAGGAAGCCCCGGAAAGGACTCAGCAGGGCTCTGGGGCAGCACCTGGCGCCTGGTGGGGATGAGCTGTTCGAATTTGAGAGGGATGTTGCCGCGGTGACCCCACACGGGCACCGAGGCCTCTGCGCCGTCTGACTCACGGTCCGGAGGGCCGGCGGTGCCAGTGCCCGTGTGCAGCTGCAATGGGCAAGAGGCGCCGCAAAACGACTGCGCTAATTCCCCGCTCGTGCTAGAAACCTTTGCAAATAGTGTGATTTTAGCTCAGTCCTGTGACTTTGTGTAATTTGGGCTTTTGATTTTGGTTTTCTTTTCGTTTTGCTTGGGGCCTGTGAAATGAAGCAGCACGTGAAAGCAAAAAAACCAGTTAAAATGGAGAAATAGATTTAAGATATCTGTCTTGAAGTGCCTAACCAGACTGTTGTCCAGTCTTATTCCACCTTTGTCACCTTTTCCAAAAATGACAACATAGTCATTTTTTTTCTCTTTGTTCTTCTTCCTATGTTGGCAACTAGTGCCAACTGAGGTGTCTGGATTGGAACATATGGGCTGTGTCTCTGCAGACATTTAGCAGGGTTCATTTAAAATGGAAGATTCCTCCAATGTCATCCTTATGTTTTAGACAAAATCATCCAGGAAAGTCTCATAACACCAACTGACACAAAAGGATCTTAAAGCAGCTCCTGAATACATGTACAGGTATCATTTTACCAGCCTCTGAAATACAGCCATCTCCTGGGTGGAAAACAACAGCTGTTAGTCATGTACAGCAACACTGGCAAAACAGGGACCCAGAGATGAATAATTGCATCTGAAAATCCACATCTATGCAAAAATATTTCATCCATTGCTAGGGAACCTTACTTAGTAGCTATACCTTTGATCCATCCCTACTGGTTTAGGTTCTTGTATCTGCCAATAAGTCAGTTTTAAACACATGTAGACAGGCTGCAATAGATTATGAAGGTTGTTATGTTTTCTTGTGTCATTTCAACAGGTTTGGATTATTTTCTTTTTGGCCATGACCAAAATACAGATTAAAAGATAGCACTTGAACTTGCAATACCATGTTAAATATTGTTTAAAAAGAATTACAAAAGCCACAAGTTAGCAACAGATTTAGTATATAAAAAGGAAATAAAAATTGCTATTGCTGCATTTGATTGAATTACAACTTTTGTTAAAATAAAAATCAAATGCAGTAGATCAAATAGATAGTGATTTTTGCCTCCGTTTTGCATGGATAATACTAAAATATCAAAAGAGTTGAAACATGTCAGAAATAAATAATATTAATTATAACTGGGTTTTGTGCAGTACTGCATGGGGCTGGACTGATGGTGGAGAACCAGCACACCCACCTTCCCCCCTAGAGAGGATTCTAAGGCATGGAAAGGTTTTCAGTTTGGAAGAAAGTGCCACATTTAGATGTTCTGATCTTGTATGTATGTGGGCTGTGTGCATCCTTCAAGTGATTCCCCCCTCATTTTCAATAACTGTGGTTAAACTAGAACAGATCTTTTAGGTAAAAGATCCCACATTCTACTTCCATATGAGAAAAAGGGGACTTGTTCAAGATCATTAATGTTAGCTGATAAGACTGGGCTTCAACTTCCTAGACTAAAGACGGTCATTTCAGGTGTATTACATCCCCACAACTGCATTTGGTTTAGGAAGAATGGATGAGAGTCTGGTACCACTTTACCTTTTTATTACATGTAAATACATTTATGCTCTTCGACTTTACCTGTTGGCAGCTTCCACCCTCAAAGCACGGACAAATAGTTGTAGCACTGTGGAGGAGCTGTGGAGCTCTCAGAGAGCATCAGCTGCTGATGAAATAAAACCTCAGTTGGCAGAATATTCCCTTGAGAAGGTCCTGTACCTCTTTCCCTGTGCCCAGCTGCTCCTTCTTCCTTTCACCAGAAGTTTCGCACCCCATCAGTTGGGCTGAATGCCAAATAAATTGTAGGTGTGGCTGATCTCTAAGTAAGGAGAAGTAAATTTCCGTCAAGGGTACAGAATGAGAATCCTTATTTTGTTTCAAATCAGCTACTGGGTATGCTTCCAATGCAAAATTAATGACCCTAATTTAAACTATGAGGAAATGGGAAAGAATATGTTGGATTTGGAGGTAGACAGCTGGAGAAGAAATACAGTAGTGAAAGCAGTTATGAAACAAAAACTGAAGCAACCACAATCACTTCTGCAAATGTGGAAGCCAGAAATACTTCAGGATACAAGCCCACTAATTACAAATCTGGCAAATATGCCTGTACAGCTTTACCTCTGTGCTAGCAGGAAATAGGAAAACAGATCATCAAGAAACCTAATTATTATTCTTCTGGACTTCCTAATGCATCAGCAGTTTAAGTGTTGGTATTTTGATCACTCACTTCTGGAAGAGCTGTTTGATTGTTCTCTTACAGACCAGAAATAACTTAGAGGTTTCTTAGTTCATTGTCCATCTGTCTACAGTGTCTTGTGTTATACTGTGTTATACTCTCAGGCTTACTGTAAAAAAATTAATGCTTTTTACTGTCAGATACAAGATTGACACATTTAGGACATCAGAGAAGTTATAAATAAAAAAATATGGAATCAGCTGAAAATCCCTATGAGTACACGTTTTTCTTGAGGTAACAGAAAGCTCAAGTGGGCTCTTGAAGGCTCAGTTCCTGAAGCATCACTCTTGATAGGATCAATAATATTTACAGCTCTGTAATCAATCTGTAATCTCTCCTGCAATTTGTTCATATAGGTAATTGTAGTAAACAAGAAATGCTTTATGTCTGCCAAGTTAGAGAAAATTGCCGATTTTAAAGCAAAGCAATTTTATTATTGTTTAGCCTATGTGTTATTTTGTAAAGGTACATGCTGGACTAAAATGAGCTACTGCTAAATGATTAGGATCAATTGAGCTAAGCTAAACTCTGTGTTTTTATACCTAAATGAAACACATGCAAATAAGATAGTGCATACTGTAACTTTCATCAGTCCCATTATGCTCAAGTGTAAAGAAATTTTGGGGGTGAAAGCAACAGAAGTTTTGTTTTCATCAAATAATAACTGCCTAAGGTTTAGTTCATGTAGCTTAGGGATATTATAACAGTAAGTAAAAAAAAAATAATGCAGCACTAAGGTAGATGATCATCTGATTTAAGAAAAGTAATTTCCTTGTAACTGCATTCTAAGCCCTATATTGATTTGCTTTGCACAGCACCCAACTGCAACATTAATGAATAATGCAATCACAAAATTGCATACGCTGATAAATGGAGTAACAGATGAGCTGACTATCTAAAAATCAGTATTCAAACACAGAAGGAGTGACAGGGTAGAAGCTGGAAAGCTCCCCCACGAGTTTTCTTAAGATATTTCTTTGGCTTATTAATTACTCATGAACATCTTATATTCTATGTAATCTAAGAATTAGCCTCTCAGCGTGGTTATTTGTAATAGTAAGTTATACCCTCTAGTGGTACACATAGGAAAAGGAGCCAGACAAAGAATGATTATTTCTTTTTTCATTGTGAAAGAGGCTAAATAACATTTTATGTACACAGCATAAATAACCCTGTGACTTTGTATAACATAGGGTATCACTGTCTGTCAAGAAGTGCTAGTTAAAATGGAAAATGCACTACATTGAGTTAGCTGTCTGGGCTTAGATATGTCCTCACATCTGAGAGCTACATTTATTTCCTACACATTACAAGTAACTCCTCAGGCAAAACAGAAATACTCATCAGTCTCTAATATTGCAGTCTGTATTTCCAGACTCTGTGTGCAGTGCAGAGTTCATTATCAAAAAAAGATTTTTCTGAAAAAGCTCATAAACAGGGTTTCCTGCAGTTACCAGGTCTTTTGTTTTATTTGCCAATTGGCAAAGGTTCAGAAACTGAGGTGAAAATTGACTGTGCTGGAGAAAAAATTTCAACAAAAGCCCCTCTTACCAAGGAAAAGCTGTTGAACTTATTTAAAGAAGTGCGCAAATACTCTTTAATCTTTTTCCAGAAGCCCAGATTCTACTAATGTAGAATCACCAAGATCCATTTTGAAAACATCTTTGTTTCCATAACAGAATATCCCCAAGTAATGGGGTATCCAGGAACTCACTCCAAGTCTGAAGTAGCACTGAAGTCCAGTATTTGTTGTGATGTGATGACCCCTGACAATCATTCTTATTGTCACTTTGGTTTTGCCCTTCTGCAACCCCGTTATTGCTACAAGATTTAAAAGCTTTTGGTAGTTTGCCAAGACTTTCTGGTGGCACTTGTAGCACTGATTACTTCCCACCCTTCCAAGAGGAAAGATCTCACACTATTCAGGTATCACACTAGTTCAATCAGCTTCTAAACTAATGTTAAGCAATATGGTAGTCAGGAACCAATTATTTTAAGGCCTCATGAAGGAAGGATTTACTATGCCTTATCTTTCTCAACTGTAGCTCCTGGCATTAGTTCAACTACTGCAGGGTCTTGGACCAATGTCATCTTCAATACTTCTTGTTATCTCATTATTTTTTTCTTTTGCTGTGGCAAACCAATCTCTGTTCTCTTCATCCTCTTCTAAAGCATATAATAAAAGAATGAAGAAATTGCCCATTTCCCAGGCTGGTGTAACTTCACTGATATTGTAGTAGTACTATAGGATCTAATTAAGCTCTCTAGCTTTCAGCCTCCACATCACTGTTAATAAAACTGAGACAGCAGTTAAAAAAGTTCTGACAAGGATTTATTAATTTATGGTTGAGAACAAATGTGTCTGACAGTGGAACAATGAGATTGCCACACTCTGTACAGAGAGTTTTTTTCTAGAAATCTTCTTTCCACTGCATTGACAGAACTTGCAGTATAGAAGTTCAGGAGTGGGTGTCAGTTCACAGACTCTCTCCCAGTTACAAGGATGGCTGCATGCCCAGATGAGATGAAGGTTCAGACTTTCTTGCTACTGTTCCTGTTTCTGTATGTTCAATCTTGCTGAAAAACCAATCAAGCTGTCTGACACCTGGCACAGGAGAGGGACACCAGGTGTCACCTCTCTGTGTTAAGCTGGCTGGGAAGTTTTATTACCAAAAAGAAAAGGAAAATTAAAATCTCAAAAAGCGATTTCAAGCTAAAAGCTGGAAGGAAAGAAGCTAGTCAAGCTGAGCCTTCTGTGCCTTTTTTTCTGTCCATGCTGAAGGTTGAGAAAAGCCTCCTTCAAAGGCAAAAAACCCTCTATACAACTGGGGGGGAATGGCAGTTCTGTGGTTACTTTAAAAATGCTGCTTTCTGGCAGGTGGGCAGGTACTGCCTGTAAGTGCATTTTTGTGCAGAACACTTGCAGATGGGTAGATACTGATTGTGAATGGCATTTTGTGCGCAACACTTATATTTAAAACCTTTAAATACTGAGTTACGTATATAAGAAAGACATATAAAATCTCTTTAAGTATTTTCTCCAACCCTTAAATTCCTCATCCACTGGCAAAAAAATAAATATTAAAGTTTTCTAATCTTCACTTGAATTGTCAAATTCCTCCCAGTCTGATACGCTCATAACTTCTGACGGAAAGTCAAGGTGATGCTTCATTCGGTCTGCGTGCCATTCTGAGAGCCATTTCTCTGTCTCCATTAAAATAGCCCTGGGCAACGTGAGGACACAGGCAGCCATCCCAGAAATGTCATCCTCCAGCTGGGGTCCTTCCTCCCAACAGTCTCTCTCTGCATCGTAGATGTGGACATAGTCCATGCGGATTCCTCTGTTGTGGGATCTGCCTCCCAAGACATAAATCCTGTTGTCTAGGACTGCAATGCCTGGTTCTCCATGTCCTGCAGGAAGTGGACACACATTTGTCCACTGATCAGTGCTTGGCTTATAGCAGGCAACCTGCAAAAAAAAAAAAGGAAAGAGATTAGCCAAAATTGAACTTGTATCCTAGTGACAGAGCCTAGCCATATGGCAAACTATTTAGGAAGAATATCATCCATCTTTTGACAGTGTGTTGATAGTGGAGAGAGCATATCACTGTGTAGTAGAAGTATAGTACTCAGCAGAAGATTGTGCATAATTGCCACATAGCTTTGAATCACAAGTTCTGACCCTGCTGCTGGAGTAACAGCTGTATGTCATTCCAAAAATGCACACAAAATTGAAAAAGCTGGAGACGTGTTAATATAAGGTCAGATATAATGCATCTGTTAGCGTAAGAAAAAAATATGCTGGAACATACAAATATAACAAACCTGCTAAGCTGTCTCTGCACCACACATTGGAGAGTTTTAGATTTCATTGGGTACCTACTTGGATAACTGCTTTCACTTGTAAGCACCTTTTTATCATTCAGACACACTCTTCAGCTAGATTTAATTCTGCCATTTCCATTGGCTGTGTAAGAGCAGTTACTTTTTGTGTCTTCTTTTCAAGTCTCTACCAGTTCTAGAAGCTGTAATAAGATTCAAGAGAATTCTCTCCAGACATCACTTATCATCAGGTACTGTACATTCAATGGCCATCCAACATATCCTTAACAGCTCTGTCCTGCAATTACACACCGGTAATTCAGAAGTCCTCAACTTAGAAAAAATGCATATGAGAAGACAACACTAAGTCCATTTAGTTGATATGCTATTTACTAGGTATGTGCATGCCAATGAACGTTTTCCATCAAAAACATTTTAAAATTGATAAGAATTCCAAGTGCTGGAGCTTTAATGCTTTGTGGTTGAGACAATGTGTTCAAGGCAAACAGCAAATTGCAAGCTGTGCAGTTGAGTGGGGGAGAGCTGCTGCAGCAGCCACTGCTGGGCAGATAGTTTTATTTGCACACTTAGTAGGAGAAAGGCATTACAGCAGCGTGCCAGCACCCAGAAGAGAGACTCCACCGAGGAAGACACAGGTATGACATGCTCTCACCTGGTGAACATCCCTTCTGTAGCCGGAATCATTGTTGCTGCCCCCGATCACGTAGAGCTTCCCCAGCAGTGCAGCCATCCCGTGCCAAGCTCGTCTCACTGGGCCATCTGCTAAAACCTCCCAGCGGTCAGTCCTTGGGTCGTAACACTGCAGCTCCTTCAAATAGTCCTCTCCTCTCCTCCCACAGGTGATGTACATCTTCCCATCCAGCGCCGCTCCCGCGTGGGCGTAAACCTGCATCACCACCAGGGAAAGCAAGAGGTGGAGGTCTGGATTTACGTATTTCTCCAAGTTTCAAGGTATGGAATAGACATTAAGGGAGTGACATTATTCATGAATTATTCAGAGATCAAAATCTGAAAGGATTTTCTTATAGACAATTCTTTCTAAGTGATTATAAGTTTCTATAAGATCATAAGAATTTCTGAATACACTAGAATTTTTAAAATTTCCAGAACTGCAGTGGTCTCCTTCATTAGTGTTCCTCGATTAGAAGATCATTCATACTATAAACTTTCTCCCTAGTCTACTTGGAAGCCTTTCTGTTGGTGATTTTTCTTATACAAGCAGTGTTATCAGGAATGCAAGTTATTCTACTTAGTAGCACTCAATTGAATCTTCAGGCTTTTTATATTTTCAGCACTGATACATTTATTATTTGTGACCTCATACAAGCTGTTTATCCTCCTCTGCCTCTGCAAACCTTTTGTAAAATGCAGTAATATTTTTATTTTTAAGCTGTCCCAAGATTCTCAGTTATGAGGCATTATTTGTGCTGGTCACTTGGCCCAAGAATTTTAGAAGTTGTTGTAGAAATCAGCATAGTTTCTTGAAAGATTACTCAGGATTTTAATTTTCATCCCTAACCAAGATTCATCAAGCAGTTGTCTCTATTTATCTTGCTTCTTCGCAGCACTTTTAACCTGAAAATGGAAATTCTTGTGGTTTTTAGCAGCATTAGAATTTAGAACTCATTTCACTCATAATCCCAATTCCAGAACTTGTTACCCAATCTCACTTCTGTGTCCAGGAACTAGGAAGTTTATAAGTTCCTTCTTATTGAGGAATTATCTCTTCTGATCAGGAGTAAATCATGTTGTCAGGACTGTAAGTGAGAAACTTGCACTACTCTGCCTCATAGTTTACCTGCCCAGGAGAAATGGGAGTTTCCTTCATGTTACGTGTTCAATTTTAAATACTTTTAAGGATTAACACAATAAGGGTGCAGGCAAAACCAACGAAAACCCACGAAAAATAAGCATTTAAGATGAAAATGTAATTTACATATATTGTTATTTTCTTGTAATTAATTTATCCCATACACAGAGGCTACTGTTTTCCATCTGAACATCAGCAAATTTAAAGTTACACATGAGAAAAACTAATCTAAAAAGATTTAATCAGGAAGGGGAACTGTAGTACTGTGTGTGTGGCTAATGCACTCCTTACCTCCTTCTTCAGAGGTGTCACATATTCCCAAGTGTTGCTTTTAGGGTCATACCTCTCCACTTCCCTCAGGTCTTCATGGTAATCTCGGCCTGCCACAGCATATATATAGTTGTCCACAACACAGACACTGAGGTCAGCGTGCTCTTGCTGCAGGGACTGGATCTGGAACCATCTGTTGTGCCGTGGGTCGTACCTTGTAAAAGAATGGGATCAAAGAAAGTTATCTGTACAGCCATGGAATCATTGCTGGAATACCAGACAGCACCACAGATGTGGGTTACTGCTCTGTCTTGGGCTGAGATTGAGCTCAGCTGTAAGCAAAGTGAAATCTGGCATTGTCAACATTTTATTATTAGCAATGTTGTTTTATGCTATTTTTAGAAGATGTATTTTAGCTGACATAATCATGCTATAAAAGCCTATGTTTTCCATTATCTTACACACTGCTGTCAGGTTACATATCAAAGTCTCTGTTTGCACAGAGCCATTCTACAAGCTAAAACAGTCTAAAAATAGCACAAAGACTAAATCTGGATCCTCAAGAGTACAAGAAGGGCATAAATATGTAGTGGGTTCTTTGATTCTTTTCCCCAAATATCTGCTGCTCAAAGTGAATCTCATGATTCACTTTTAGATCAAACTAACTCATCTGCTAATTTTAGTTACAAAAAAACCTCTTTGTGAAGTGAAACTATGCATGCCATAAAATAAGAGCAATTCAGCTAAAACTAGGAAAAATGACCACAATATAAAGACAACAGGGTTTATATCTGTTTCTGCAATATAATAAGCATGAAGGTCTAAATCTGATCCTTCCTCCTGCTCTTTTCCCTGTCACAGAATAACTACTATAAAAGGACCCTGGAATGTTGCTATTGCGCACACTGATTCTTGAAAATCTATTTGTAATAGAATTTTACTTAAAACCCCTGTTTGGTTGCTATATCCCTTTGCACTGGGACAAAAACTACACAAAGAGGATTTCCAGAAAATCCTAGTTCAAGAGCATCCAGACTACCCAGAGTTCTAGGTTCATAACTGGTTCCCACACCCTTGTTCCTTCCCCCCTCCAAAAGGCAGAAAGTAGCACATGTAATTCTCTTGAATGAGTAGCTGTTTCTACCCTGCCAGGCTTGGCTTTGTCTCATAAGCACTGCTGGATGCTTTCTGTTACTACGAGGGTCATTTCTTGTGTTTTCTTTCAGTGAGGCTCCTGCTCAGTTCCTAATCTTTTGACCAGCAAGGGTACTGACTGTGCTATTGGCTTATTGACTTAGAAACAGGCAACAGAGTGGCAATAAAAATGATAGCAGGATTATCCTTATCTTACCTCCAACACCTTGACTCTGCTCGAAAACCACTTACATTGTTGTCTCCACCAATTAAATATACAAAGTTATTGAGAACAGCAATCCCTTGATTGGACATTCTGGGGGCTAGTGCAGCTGTAAAGTGCCTCCACTCTCCCAACAAGGGGTTCAGATACTTGGCTTGATCACTGAGGACAATGGATGGAGTAGAATGCATCCCTCCAAATCCCACTACACACTGGAACTCTGATCTTAGCTGTGTCTGGGAGCTCTGAAGCATTGGCTGAAGACATTCATTCTTGTGGTACATTAATGCATCTGCAACTGTATCTTTTAAAGGACATGGACTTAATTTGTCATGAAGCCTTTGCAGGATCTGGGGTTCCATCAGAGGAAAACGAACTGTCTCAAGTAGCTTAAGGGGCTCCATCAGGGAGACCTGATCTGCCTCCAGTTGTTCTGGAGAATAATGATAAAAAAGTGCTCCATCATAAACTTCAAACTCATAGTTAACCTCCAAACGGTTGCTGCTGAGAAGGGAGTAGACCTTCTGCAAGGGTAGCTGTCGGTACACTTGTGTCCTTGAGAAAGCTGTGAAGTTCTTCAAAATGTAGGAGTCCAGCTGATCACTCAAATGCCTCAAGTCATAGTGGTCAGCAAGTTTGTACACATCAAGGATGTTCTCTTCATCTACCCAGGACATGAGGAAATCACAACAGAACTTAATGACTTCTGGAATCTGCGAGAGAGAGAGATTTTTCATTTCAGACACCATCTGCCTCATGCTTGGGAGACACGGGACAGAAGCCTGGGATGACTGTAAGAAAATTCCTCAAGATGACTGCTCTCCTCACAGCCTGATCACCATGTTCACTGGTACCCTATTCACCTTTCTGCAGAGAAAAAGAACTCAACATGGGTACAGAGAAGATCATAACACAGAACTTCTAGCCACACTGTATTGCAAGCACTCTGTATTTGTCCTTTCAGAGCCCTACAGGCATACTATATAACAGACTGTATCTGTAACAAATATATCACTCAAGAACACAAGAAGCCATTGGAAAGGAAAATGAATATTCAGTACTGTCTTCTGAATACAACTTGAAGTTGTATCTGGCAGGAGGAATTACTGGCAAGCAAACAACTGCTGTCCAAGAGCCCCTCTGCTAACAAAGTGCTGCCAAGTGTGTAAAAACCAATCAAAGTGAGCACTCACAAAGTTTAAGTACCAAAGCCTTGTGCAGCAGTTAGCTGCAGGGGAAATAAGAGAAAAATACTTATCTTAGAGGCATGTGAACCCTGCACTTAGTTAGAAACTACAGTGGTAGGATTTCCTGTAGCGAGGGGTCAGGACAGGTTATGAGCCTGTGGATTCAACTGGGGAAGACCTTGAGCAGTGCAATAGTTTCTGAGCAGCAAAGTCTGTCCTTTACCATAGGCCAGAGGTATTCAGTTCCAGGGAAGCTTTCATAAGCTTCAGTGAGAATGGAATGCTATATGAAATAGTCCTCTAGATGAAATGGTAAATGTTTATAAGTAATGAAATCCTTGGCACAAATGAGATGTGCCAAGGATTGTTCATTCATTGTTCCTACCCTTCCACAGTTAGTTCCAGTGGCTACAGCATCCCAGAAATCCTTATCCAGACCCGTGCTCTTATTCACCCCTGGTTAGATCTAATCAGATATCCATATTTTCTGTTTCTTTCATTGTTGCTTTTGTTTCTTGCCTTTTTTTTGTCACATCTCCCAGTACCTCACCTGAAGCTGACAGGCTGCAGCTAAGGTTTCCTGTACACTGTTCACACTGAGTTCCAGCTCAGAAGTGTAAATGAAGTTCAAGATTTTACACATTGCATTGTAGGAGATGCCATGAATATGAACTTCTTCTTGTTCCATCTCTCTCAGTCCTCCTGCAAACATTCCTCTGCAAAACAGACAATGGCACATGCTATGGCAGATTTGCATTGAAGCTATTTTCAGTTTGCTTATCTTATGTTGTCCTGGGAACATAAAAAATATTCAGAAAGATAAAAACCTAGCTAGACACTTCTATGGGATTACCTCTTCTCTAAGCTAATGATACAAAGAGTACAGGCCTTCAGGACCTACCAAAGTAACTCTTCATTCTGCAGGAAAAGAGTAGGGGCCACCTAAAAGTTACAGTTCAGACCTGAAGGACTTAAATACAGGCCCAGTACATACGGATAGTCAATGGTCAAAGGCAGATACTTTGGGTGTGGAGGAAGAGTTAAAACAGAGGGACTTGGGACTGTAGCAATTTTTTCTAAGCCAGAGCAGTTCTTCCTCCAGTTAGAATTTGTCTGATTGCCTTTGATTTGTTTCTTTGCTCTATGGAAATAAAGTAATTTCAAGGAACTACTCATCAAATTGACTGGGTAATGCCTGGTTTAATGCACAGGCAGTCACACTATGGGCACATAACAGAGTGACCCACTTCCAGTGACTTTTTATGTATTATGAAACAATCACCACAATGGGCAAAGTCTTACAATGCTAAGGATATGTTAAAAGCCAGAGTGCACTTATGCAGAAGGCATCTGTTCAGATAGTCTCTCCTCTTTATAAACCTCCAAGTACCACAGGCAGTGAATTTAGTGGAGGTAAGCTCAGTGTGCAGGAACAAGAGCTTTATTTCTGTAGAGAAATAACAGAGAGATGAATAAAGCCATAGTTAGTATACTGAAACACAGTCAGCTCCGTCTCATGGGTCTGATTTCAGATCCAGAAGCAGTGTGCCAAGACAGAAGATTTGGGTGCCGCAGGTTTGAGTAACATTCAGACACGTGCTCGTTACTGCCGGGCTGAGGGGTACCTGAAATAGTCACAGGATGCAGCCAGGAGGATGCGATGAGCCTCAATGGGTTTCTCCTCCACTACCAGAACTACATCAAAGAGGATGCTGCTGTCCCGGAGAGACACGAGGCCACTGAGCAGGGCCTGGGAGTGCTCGGCACTGCGGTACGTGTTGCTGGTGCGCTGCTGGAGGGAGGGCTCGAGTTGAGCTTTGTGTGGCTGAGTCAGCTCCTGGTCCTCCGCCATCCCAGGCAAAAATGCTCAGCCACCAGCTGTAGCAGAATGAAATCTGTGAGACAACAGAATCAGCAAAGGTTTGTGGCTTTTGCTTTACAAATGATCCTCTGACCCCTGCCCGTCACAGAAAATAAATCAAAGCAACTCTTCGGTCAGTGGAGACACAGTTCTACCCTGAAGAAATGATTCTGAATTATGATACTGGAAATAGGCAGATGGACATCAGCACACCAAAGTGGCAGAACATGGTTTTTCAAACAAGTATTCTGCCTCTCGGGTTTTCAGTCCAAGAGCCAGAGTAGGTATCATATGGGGATAGTTTTTTTTCTTAGCAAGAGTTTCATTTCCCAACCCACTACCAAACCCCCTTGTTTCTTTTGCATTTCTGCATCATTTATAATTAAAAAACAGACTGAATTTTTGACAAATTCCAAATTATATCCTCAGAGAACTTTGCTGCAATATAAACTGCACCTTCCATCTTTCTCTTGATATCTTACCACAGAATCAGAGAGTTCTCCTCTCCCTGTCTTTGCTTTTTCCATTTTCTGTAGCTGAGCACATTTCTAACTGTAATTCTGTAAAATACTGTATGAAATACAGTATACTGTGAGTTTCTCTATCGTGACAACTTCAAGCTACTGTGCACAACTGCTCTCCACTTCCCCCGTGATTCCATCCAGAAGGTATTTCCTCCAGCACAGGCACTGTAGAGGGCCATCCTGTACCTTTTTCTAGGGCTGCCATTGACACAGTGGAAAGGAACCCTACAGCACATGGGGAAACATCTGTAAAAAGCTGGCTGGAAGTGATTGTGTTTCGTGTCTACGGTTAAGCACTCAAAATCTCATGAGTCCTCTTCTACCATCCTGTAATTTACCCTTTCCATTGTCTTTGAAGATGTCAGAAGTTGTAGCAGTTACAGCTTATAGACTCTATCCAGTTGTCAGAGCACATTAAAAAACACCCCAAATTAGCAAAAGGAAGTAACAGAGCTGATATGGCTGCTTATCATATTTATAACAGCCTCTCCTCCAGCGGCCTGGGAAATAGCTTAGTGGCACAAGGGACAGTCACAAGGGATTATCAGCAGTCAGGGAAGCAAAAGCAAAACAAACCCAGCAAATCCAAACAAACACTGAAGAAATAGAACCATTGTTTAATTGTGCCAGCCACAGATAGCAAGTGCAGCATAGGAAATCTCTCAAAGTGATGCAGGTATTTGGTGTATGGGCAGTGAGGAAGGAGCTACCTGGATGCCACCAAGAAATATGAAAATCTTTATTGTGCTGCCTGAGGGAAGTTAGCCTACACTGTCCAAAAAAATAGGTTAGCTAGCTAAGTGTTATTGCATGGTGAATGGGATGGAAAAATCCCTTAAAAAGTGTATTAATGCCTGTCTGCTCTTTGCCAGCAAAACCAAGACAGCAGCTCAGAACAGGAGCTCTGGTGAGACATCCTTCTGGAGAGCACTCAGGTCAATTATACAGGGGAAACTATCCATCATCAGCTGAAGAGATGAGTAATGGATTATTTTTCATGACAGGTTGATGCTTTTCCTAGAAATAAAATGAAAGCAGACAAAACATTACAGTATCATTTGATTTGCTCCTGGGGACTACTAAGAGTGATGGATTGAAGCAAGGGAGATAATATAGTAAGAAAGGCAACTGAAACAGTGAGTGTAACAAGATGGTGATCAGTAATTTCCCATTTCACCAGAAGGGAATAAATGCAGCAAAACCAAAGTAAGGTGAGATATGGTTCAAATGAGGAACTGATTCAGATTGACTCTCTTAATGAAGTTTAATGTGGTTAATGCTCCAAAACAGGTTACATCTTTTCCTCTTCTTAGAGAGCTGTACCAAAAGAAGTCTCTATGAGAGTAAAATCATTGTATCAAAAAGCAGAAGTGAAAGTAACAAACGAACTGTTTTCTGAATTCAAAGAATTTTCATGAGCAGGGGAAACGTCAGGACCTTTGATACAATCTTACAGTGTGTCATACAGTGTAGTCATTGGTGGAGGAGAGACTGGGGAGAGATGAGAGAGAATAAAACGACATGGGCCACTGAAACCCCGCAGCAAGGGTTAGCAAGAAGTGTATTGTAGGGGAAGCACTTTCCAGAGAGAGAGAGATACATGCAGGGTAGGGTGAGAAACCTGTATAATCATGCCAAGCTTTTATTTATCTACTTTTAATTAATATGACTGTAGACAGTTACTATTCAGAATATTCCGTATCCAAACAATCTTTAAGAGTGACAGAAAGGGGATGAAGCCCACAGCAAGTAAAGCCCCAGAAGGGACCCTATCTTAAAAATATGGTAACTGGAACCAGGAAGATCACATGGTATTATGAAAGAGAGTAAATAAAATAAATAAATACAAAAAAAGATAAGAAGATAATTCAGGGATTCTGTAGCCTATAGGAGCATTAGTATCTGCACTGCATTTCAGTGACAAGTGAGGCTGTCTTGGAGATCTGCAGGGAGTTTATCTCACTGCTAGTTCTAGTAGATATGAACTCGAATTATACCACATCTGTCGTCAGTAGCTGAACAAACCAGTCCTTCCAGCAGAGCTGTGGTAAGCCCAGTGTGGTCAAACACAGAGGCTGGGAGTGCAGCTGAATCATCCTCCACAGCTGATTTTTGGCCAGTCAACAGCTGAGCCTACAGATATTTGGTAGAATCTACTTGCTGAATTTTGTCAGTCCCTACTTCCTGTTCTCAGGTTCTGCCCCTGGTTTGTACCTTGGCTGGCCCTGGTGAGCTGGATGTCCCTCAGGGTGGTCATTCATGCATCTACATCAACTCAAGAGCTGTCTTGTGTGTCTGGAGCACAGAGACACTACAATATGGAAACCCACCACTCTCTATAGCTACCCATGAGTATTTTGCCATCCACAGTTATTTGCCACTGACCAGTTTTGGATGTGTAGGTCAAATGCCATTGGTGCTGTGGAAAAAATGTTGCATACTACTGAGTGGGTACAGTATATGTGGTCTAAAAGTTGCCAGCACTCATAAGCTCTTTTTGTACATGGATATGTGAAGTTTCTTAATCACACTGTGGCTATTCAGTGAACTTCTGTGCTGTTTCATGTACTCCCCTACTGTCCTAATCTGGGCTCCAAGGCTCATAAATAAGTATACCTGTCTATTGTCATAGTTTTAACCAGTGGTAACTCCAATCATTTTAACAAACTGCTCCCAAGCTATCAAATTAAAGGTGAGCATGTGTGGTATTAGTCTATGGTGTCTGACTGACATAGGTGGTTAAGTCCTCATTGAGCCAGAAGCCAAGGAAAGCCTCTTAACTCCAATCTAGGTAGTTTTAGGAGCTGGTAGAGGACCATGAAGTGGCTGTGGGGGATGACTGGCAAGATTCACTCAGCTGAGTGCACTCAGCTCTGTAAAAGCTGCACAAGGAGCAGCTGGGTTGGGTGGTGGGAAGTTACAAAGAGCAGCTGCTGAAGCAGGGTTGGGGGGTTGTGTTGTGGGTTTCTTTGAAAGGAAAGGGGGCTGGTTATGGTGTTTGAGTTTTCTGGATTAAATGCAGTGTGCTTGGTGAGCTGATAGTTTTGTGTATTTCTCTCAGTATAGTTCTAAATGCTGACTACAAATTTTCTGGGGAGGGATACTGCTGTTAGCACAGCAGCTTGCTTCTCAAACTGTGTGGTCTAACCATCATCTGTGTGCTTTGTGCCTTTGTTACTGTCTAAAACTCTGGTAGTCCAAACAGTGGAAATGTGCTCTTTCATGTGTGATGTACCAGTTGGGGGGGGGAATGACAGTAAAGGTATCTAGGAACTCTTATGCACTGTCAGTGTCCACCAGTGTTAAAAATTAAAGGAAATGTATTGAATACACCATATATTTTGAGCCCAAAATAATTTAACCCTACCTCCTCAAATTTGTTTTTTTTTTGCTTAATCTTTATTAAAACAAACAAACATGCAAAATACCTAAATGTAATGCAAGCAGGACAGTTCAGAATGGAGAGAGAACAGGTTGGTTCCCTCTATCCTGAGCCTCTCTACTGTCAGCTTTTTGCTTGTAAGGCTGTTTTTGAGGCCTCTCTGCTCTCTTACTTCTCTTATTAAGAAACTATAGCTCTGTGACTGAGCCAAGTTCCCAGAAATCTGAGTAATGTGTTTTCTTTCCCCTCTCCTCTTGTGCAAGTTTCTTAGTACTGGTTAGCTGTTAACATGGGATTCAGTGGCTAAGTACTGCAGGACTAACCCTAGGATGGAAAAGATGAGGAATTCCTTGGGTTCACTGGGCTTCTTCAACAGTAGTAAAGAACAAGTGTTGTCTCATGTGCTGTGGGATGCTGTCTCCAGAAACAGGGGAAGGCAAGTCCTTGTTCCAACCACTTTGAAACTGCAGAGAAAATCAGACTAGACGTTTTCTCTGTTGACTGCACAAGGTATTTGAGCCTGCAGTTATGTTGGTCTGCATTTGTCTGTTGGAGGACATGGGTTTATGCAGGGATTAACTTTAAGGTATTACAATCGAGTGCCCAGTACATAAAGAGGAAGGAGGCAAATGAGGTCAGTAATTGTATTTGCACTTCTACAGACAAGTGTAGGAAGACTTTCATTGTTTGGTCACTTTGAATCAAGGAGCTAAAAAACCAAAAGAGACACAAAAATCCCCCATAAATAGCAAAACCCTCAGGGGTACCTAGAAACAGAAAACTGCTCTTTTTCAGTAGACTGAAATTTTCTGTATTCTGTATCTGGATTCCATTTAGGAATGAAGAGAAGGCAGCCATGCCTTGCAATGGAGGGACCATGAAGGAAATCTAGTACTTCCTTCTATTTCCTGTATTATATACAAAGTGCACTGTCTCACTAGTGGTCCCTGGTAATAAGCTGTGGACACACTGGAAGCTGCAGTATCTCAGTGACTTGTTGGTAGCTCTGTGGGATTGTCTGGTATTCAAACTCCATTTCCACAACGTGCTTCTGCAGACTACTGGCATGAAAAAAAATAGAAGGCTTTTGATTATTAAATTGAAATAACTCCTTAACTGCCCATGAAAAGAGTTGTGGGTAATTTTTTAAAAACAAAATCCCCTCTCTGATTAACAATAGAATACTTGCTTTCACAACAAAGGTATGAGGCTTATGACTGAGGAATTTGGCATTGGGCAGGAGGAATTTACGGAATTGATTGTAACTTGATCATTCAAATGGCAAAATGGTGAGAAACTGGTATGCTGGCTTGCTCTTGTGCTCACTGAAAATCCTGCTTCTTTTAAGAACAAAAGGTATAGGAATGGAGTAGCTCAGCTAGAAGCGTGGAGGGGAAAAGTTAATGGCATGGCAAAATAGATGTGCTGGAGGGGTCTGTCCTACCTGAATGTTTAAGTGCAGAGCAGTTGTTACACCACAGAGTTTCTGTGCTGCCATTATAGCTAACACAGCTTTTATTTTCTGGTGAGACATAGTCTGTGCACTGATCCTGTGCTTTAAACTCAGTGTAGATAATCCAGAGTGCTGAAGTCTGATATTGGTGTTACATGGTATGATACACACCCAGCCAAGTATTCACCCCTTCTATGACCAGCATCCAGGTCACAGAGTGATGCTCCTATTGTGTGGTGCATGTGTGGGTTTGGGGGTGGTTTTCTGGTAAAGTTGTGCTGACAGCCTTGATTCCCTACTGTAGAGAAATGGCTGGATGCAGGAAGGATTATCCAAGTTAGTTTCTATGGAAACTTGAGACATTTTTGTATTCAAGAGCTCGTGGCTGTCAGTTACATCTCTACAAAGAGGTGTTTTACGCAGATAGTGATATTTTCTTGTGCATCAGCTGTGCCCAAAATAAACCAGAGCTTGCTGGTGTCGGGTATCCAAATCTGTTTAGCTTGCTGCCATATGGACAGGTGGCTCGAGCTTGGTGGGGGTCCCATGCTTTCTTAAAACTGTGGAATAAATTAGACTGGAAAGAAACTTGGGAGGTCTCTAGTCCAATCTGTGCTCAAAGCAGGGAAACCTTCAAAATCAGGTCAGGATGCTGAGAGCCTTGTTGAGTGCAAACTCTCCATCCCTGTCAATAATCAGAAAACTGACTGTTTAACCACCAGATTTGTTTTCTTCTTTATCCATCTGATTTTTTTCCCTACTATTTGTGACACTCACCTCTCACCCTTGGCACTGTGCATCACAAAGGAGAGTTTGGCTCTGTTTTCCTGTAGCCATTAGCTTAAAAAATGGCAACTGACTCTGACCTTATCCTTTTCTTCCCTGTACTGAACAAACCCAGTGTTCTTGCCTTGCATGTGCTTGTATCTTCTTGTACGTGCTCCTGCCCCCTGTGGTTCCTCCACTGAACTCTCAGTTTTTCTTTCAGTAAGAGCTCAAAGCTGGGCATGGTGTATTCAAATTTTTTTGACTTATAAGTACTGAATAGAGTGGGAAATAATAATTTCACATGACCTACTGGCTGTGCTCTTGCTAATACAGCCTAGTGCGAAGCTGGGCCCTGTTGGAAGAATCATATTCAACTTGCTGCTCCTCAGGAGCCCCAGGCTCTCTTCTTTCAAAGCTGAATTCTAGCCAGGCTTGTCTCCAGTATATGGAGTTACTCTGACCCAGGTGCATGACTTTGCTTTTGATACTGAAATTTATGTAGTTCCTCTTGGTCCACTCAAAGTCTGCTGATGCCCCTCAGTTGCAGCTCTGTCCTCTTTCTTGCAGGCCATATTCATCACAGCTTTTTCCTAACACAGAACAACCAGTGTGTTGTGCTGGTTGTGATCCAAATACATTAGGGCCCTTAAAAGTCGTAGTGCACTGGAGGAAATTTAATATCTGTGCCCTAAGGCTTCCCACATCTTCATTTTTTCCTTGGGAGTAACAAGGGTTAGGATCTAAAGCAGGCTTCAGCTGAAAGCCTGACAAGATAATATGCAAGATTAGAGCAAAATGCTGGTTATACTGAGTCTGAGGGGCTGCAGATGCAAAGAGGCAGAACCTGGCTATGTACCACATTTTAACAGGGCAGGGGTCACACAAACAGATCAGCTAGGCAGGGAGTGTGCAGAAAGGGGAGGCAGCTGGGTGCCTGCCAAAACAGCTCAGAAAACAAATGTGATGCCACAATCAATGTAAAATGAAGAGCAAAACTATTGTTTGTTCTAACTGGAGTGCAAATAGTGGAATAATTCACCAACTACATGATAATTTGTAATGGGCACTTGTGAGACTGTTTGGTACATAGAAGACAATTGAGTTCACAATTATGTGTAGACAAGACTTAAGCCAGTTTCGTGCATTTGAAGAAAAATGGAAGAGAAGGGGGGTGAAGGAAAGGCAGAAGCTTTGCTCAGTACTGCTTCTTTCAGAATTGTCCCTCTCTATGCATTCACATCTGTGCAAAATAGATCTTCTTTCTGAAATATTTCACTTTAGGAACCTTCTACAACTACAAGAAACAACCCAAACAACTCCTTTTGACCAAGATCCCCTGAAAAGGAAAGAAAGGAGGCTATCTGGTAGTACATCATATCTCAGCATTACTTTTGAACGTTCAAATGATGACACACTTCCCCTGGCCTGTGCCCACCATCTTCCTTCACATCACTAATGGAAATATGCAATCACACACTCTGGGCTGAGTTTCTGAGCCATTTTCAGTTTCCAGCATTAGTAGTATAGCTGGAGTGTGGGAGGAAACCAAAAGGTGTGACTTGGCAAACTGCTTTTGCGAACTACGCTGACTCACAAGTTTTGGCATTCACTCCTTTCAGAAAACACCTGGGGTTTTTTTGGTTTTGTCTTTTTTTTTCCCCCCCAAGCCTATTACGAGTTATTTCTAAGACATATCAAGATTAAAACATCTCATATTTAATGTGTATATGGCAAAACAACCATGAAACATATCTATATTTAAATATATGGATATTTTAAATGATTTTTCCCTAGCATAACCTGAAAAGTGGGAGTTTTCTAAGCTGAATGTTTTGCCTTATCCATAACAAGTTTGCAACTTACCCAAATTCATCGAGTTGTAATGTTTTCTGTTGTGCATTTTGGGAGGTGGCCTGTGGCCCAAGTGCTACCAAAAAGTGCCATAAGGAGAACAAAAATTAATACAGTGCTAAAATGCTTTCTCTTATGGCTTCAGCATCATTTGAAGAGTTTGATTGTCTTTTACTACGTTGGTTTTTTTTTCTTGTTCCTAATGTTGAAACAAGATTTATTTTGTCATCTAAGTCTTTCAATAGACATGTTCTGTTTTGGATGGAGCAGCTGCTTGTCTTTGAAGGAAGGACTGTTAACCAACAACATTTAGACAAGGTGTTTACCCTAAAAACAACTGGCCTACCAATAAAGTTCCATTTTTTTCCAGACTCAGGAGACAGTGTTTAGTGCTATGTCCAGATAGACCTGGGAAATCTCAGGAACATGTTCTTCTGACAGAATTGTTTTAATTATCCCAAGAATTCTTAGAAAGCCCCTCAGAAATCCTAAAGTCTTTTCCATAATAAGAACAACACTTTTTTTTTTTTTTAAATGAGGCTTCTATGAGATTAAACTCTTTACTAAGTAACAACTATGTCAAAATTGACAGTTTATAAATTAGTCAGCTGTATATGTTCAATGAATTTTGAGAGACTCGGCTAGCTGGCAATGTTTCGAACCTGCTTTGTTGAACTGCTTAAATCAATCACGACTCTTTAATATTCTAAAAAGCAAGGAGGAAAAAACTTACAAAGTAGTTACAAGTACAACAATTAAGTGACCTGGAAGAGAGCAAAGGCCTCTTCCAGCATGTTCCAGCTCTGATTTCTCTATCAAACACAGATTTGTTCACGTTCTTCGCCACATTAATGCCGAGATCTGTGAGGTTCTACCCCGTAACTTTGACATTTCCCCATCAGGGACAGCTGGGCTTGCACATCACTGAAAGGGGCAGCCTGGCTCTGGCTCTCCACCAACCCTGTGACGAGGAGGTGAAAGCCAGCTGGAACACAGTTATGCTCTTACTTTCTATTCCCGGGTTGCAAACGCCTCTGCAGGTCCCGAGCCCCGCTGTGGCCCCACCTGTTCACCCCCCGCAGGTGAGGCAGCCCGGGGCAAAGCCCCGCACAGGTACGCGGGGCCCGGCCTCGCCCTGCCGGCTCCTCGGGGGCTTGGTGCGGGCGGCAGGACCACGGCCAGGGGCTGCCGGGCCCGGGGTGAGGGGGGTGCTCGCCCTGCCCCGGCCCCGCCGCCACCCTGGCCGTTGCCCCCGCACCCCTCCCGTTACCCCCCCGGGCACCCCCGCGGCGAGCGGGGCCGGGACAGGCTCCGGGGGGCTCGCTGGGCCCCCTGGGGGAACGCACAGGGGAGCCCTGCCCGGGGCCCCGCTCCCCCCGCAGCACCTACCGAGAGCGGCGGCGGCGCCTCCGCCTTCATGGGCCACCCGGAACCCGCCGGGCGAGGGAGGGGCGGCGGCGGCCGGAACCGGGGCGGGCGGTGGGGGCGGCCCCCAGTGGCGCCCGCGGTGTGCGGCGGTGCCGCGGCCGTGCCCGAGGAGCGCCGGGCCGGTGCCCCGGGAGCTGCGGCGGGACCGGACGCTGCGGCGGCCGCGACCCTCGGGGCCGGGCTCTGTTGTGCCCTCGGGCCGGACTACATCTCCCAGCGAGCCCCGCGCCGGCCCTCGCGAGAGGTGGCCGGGCTCGCGCCGGGACTTCCTTTCCCTGGGGCCGCCGGCGCTCCGGAAGTGGCCGCGCGGCGCTTCCGCGGCGGCGGCGGCGGAGGGAGCGGAGCGGGACGGGGGGAACGCGGTCGGTGCTCGGCCCTCCGTGCCCGCGGCAGCCATGGACGTGACCGGGCCCGAGACCGACTGGCGCAGCACCAACTTCCGGCAGAAGCTCGTCAGCCAGATGTGAGTGCGCTCCGCGGGCCCGGTGCCGGGCCGGCTGCGCGCGGGCCTCGGCCCCCGCCGGAGGGGCTCCCGCCGCCCCTGAGGCCGTGTCCCGCCTCTCTGCGCTGTTCTGCGAGGCCTTTCCGGCCTTCCCCGGGCTGCCTGGGTTCGTGCCCGGACCCCGCTGTTTCCTCTCTCCCGGGCCGGTACCAGGATTTGCTCAGACTGTTTTTTTACTTAATTTCTCCTGTCCTCCTCCCGTTGCACTTTGCTCTTCCCCAGAAGCACCGGCTCCCAGTCCTGCTTGACAGCATCTGCTTTAGGGCTTCGATTTTGGCGGTGTCCTTGGTGGTGTGAAATTTGACATAATCAGTTTTATGAAAATGCCTGTTATGGGCTTGTTTCTGATTTTTTAGAGCAAATGTGAGATAAAAATGCTGGTGGTTTAATGTAAAGTTCAACTCGTTGCCCTTTCAGTTGTGAAACAAGTGCTTTACTTGAATTACTTTGCTGCTCTGCAGTCTTTTCTTATTTTATGGAAGGCTCTTCTGTCCTGTGCAAGGGGGTTGTTACATTGCTTCTAAAGTAATGTTGAAGTCCTAATTTATGTACGTTTGGAAAGCTTGACCTTAATTTGTTGATTATAAGGATCAATATCTAAAAATTGACAGTCTTTTTTTTAAGATATATAAGCAATTTCCTGTTTGACTGCCTGTAGTTTTACTTCAGTTAAGGTGCTGTTCCAGAATTAAACTGTTACAGTATTCTTTAAAGAAGTAATGATGATGTGTATCTGTCAAAGCCACACAAACTTTCTTGGTGCTCAGAACTGATGTTTCACTTTCTAAACTTTCTGTAAAGTCATTAGTGTTCTTAGGTGAATCCCTCATTGCTTCTCCTCCTCTTCTGCTGCTTCATCAAAACAAGCAAACAAAAGTGCCCTTGAATGCTGTGTAGCTTTGAGGAAATAAACACGATAAATTAAATGTGTGGAACCATTCACATAACTCCCTTTGAGTGCCTTGTTATGCTGCTGGGTACAGAAGTCTTAATTTGTTGCATTTTCACACCTGGGTTTCCTTTACAACACTGAATTTAAGATTTTGGGGTTTTGGTTTGTTATTCTTTTTAAGAGTGACATGTGAGTGAACATTTCAGTGATGCTGTGGGGAATAAGTGTCCTGTGTAAATGGTCAGTGTGTATGATTGGGTTATTTGAGAGAATTGTGCCTTTGATGACCCAAGAACCTCTTCAGTACTGGGCTCTGTGTGACTGCAGACCCAAGCAGGATTCCAAGATCAAGGAAAAACCAGAGCCCAGGTGACTGGGGCTGAAGAGCAGCTTTGGCTTCTCCCAGGATGTTCCAGGAGACAGCAGTGATGTAGGAATGTGGATATACACTTGTGCTTGCAGGGTACCCCTTTATCCTGGCTCTTACATAGAGCTGGTACTTACTGGTGCCATGGGAGTCTCCTTCCTAAAGGCCTTTGCTTAATGTGTTTTTAAATGTTGGTGATGCCTGAAGGACAAATCTGATCTGGGTTGTGTGGTGGTAAACCCATTTTGTGGTTGTGTACAGTTCCTGCCCCAAGCTGCTTCCAGGCTGTGTTAGAAGGGGATTGTGTTGAGTGTAGAAAAGGGATGTAACTCAGGTTGTGGAGTGTTCCATTAATTTTGTGTTTGTTTTTTTGCTTGAAGTTTTCGTCTGTATCTTCTCACTTTAGTTAGTGGCTCAGCTGAGTGAGAAGAAAGAATGTCTGAGCAGAAATAGAGATGAGAACGTGGAGAGTACATGAAAGGAGGAGACTGAGGAACAAGCAGGCAGAAAAAGAGTGGAACAGCTGAAGTTTTTTGAGCGATGAAGGGAAAAATAAGAAAAGGAAGGTTGTCTGCATTTGTTGCTCTCCATGAAACACATCACAAAACCGGTTCATAAAGCAGCCTCAATTTTATATTCCAGCCTAGGTTGTCTGATGAGAATTCAGGCAAAAAAGTCCAAGAGGGCAGATGTTTCTCCGTTCCTGGGAGTGTAGAGGAAGTGAGGGATTAGTTATTTATAAATTCTTATTTTGTCACAACTGTGAACTGAAGAAGCTACTGCAATATGTCTTCATTTCAAGTGTTTGGGTTGCCATGCAGTGAACCTGATAGGGGAATTTCTCAAAGTTAAAAATAACTCAGGAAAAGTGGTTATTTTTAACCTTGCTTGTTCTTCAGTACTGCTGATGGCAAAGCCACACAGACAGTTGTACCAGCATGACTTGGCAGGGGTGGCTTCTTACCTCGTCACCTCTGCCAGAGGGAATCCCTTCTCCTGGAGGATATGTTTGTGAAGCTGTGAAGGGACGATTCTGTATGTAGTGAGAAGGGTTTTTTCATCTCTGCAGAACTGGAAGGCAAGGTAATGCTAGAACAAGGCATTAGGGAGGCTGGATGGTCCTTTGCATTCCTCGTGTAGCTGAAGGAGTTGTGCTGGGGACCTGGGACCTTCAGGCCTTGTACTCTGTCAAGCAACTGTGTGAATAAAGTAGTGAGTGATTCCTGCTTTGGGCCTTCTGCTGGGGTGTGTTACAGGGGTATTCCTGCAGTGAGGGCTGCTATTGATAGCATTTGTTATGCTTGATCTGTAACAAACAGAAATGTTGTGTGAGACAGTTATCCACACAAGATCAAGGGAATAAAGTTTTACTTTGAGGTTTTTAAACCTTGTAATGTGGATACATGTGGCTAACAGCACACCAGCACACTCGCCCCTGCCCACCCATTGCTGTTTCAAACAAGAAAGGTTTCGTTAACTGAGTGTCATAGTGATCAAATATTCTATTTCACAAAGCAGCATGTGGTGATTTTACATGTCTTAGTGTGGTGTTGGCCCTGGAACTCATTGCCCTCGTCTTTCGTTGGAACAACTGATTCATGCAGTCATGGTGTGAGCTGGGGAGGGAACTGGTGTAGTTTTGAAGGAGAACGTGTTTTGCAAGATGTTTCAGCTAGACCAGTTGGCCTTAGTGAGTGGTTGCACATATTTGGGCTGGAAACAAGCTTCTTGGGAATGGAGGGGGAATTCCTGAAGCTGGTGTTGGTGTTGAATGCCTCATCTTTTGAAACCACAACTTTTGAGTGTTGTGCATGAAGTCCAAAGCGCAGAGTTTTCATGCACATCTTGTGATGCATTTACTAAGTGCTTATGAGGCAGATGAAGGTTGGATTGTCTGGTACCATCTAGTTATCAGAATTTTGTCGAGTTCAGTGTTCCATAAAGATACCATACATTATTTGGTATCCTTAACTCTGGGTTAAAGCTATGACTTTTTTTTAAGTGACTTTCCTAGTCTTTTAATGTAAATATTTTTATGTTGATTGCAGTTAAATGTGTAAGCAAGGAAAGAGTTGTGTGTTTTTTCTTCCTCCTAGTCTAAACCTTTATTGGAATGCTAACAGACAGGACATGGACAGCTTGGAGTAGCATTTTTGGTAATGAGAATGTAGTCATAAAAACATGTCTTTCATATTCTATAACTTCAAAAGGAAAAGGTAGATACATGTAAAAGTAGATAATTTCTTTTTTTCCCCCAAGTTCCTGGTACCAAGTTCCACATTGATCACTGTCTGTATCACAGCCACTGAGTACTACCTGCATTACTTTCTTTACTTGCCTCTGCATAATCTTTGTCTTCTCTTTTTGCCAGCTCAGTTTTCGGTGCTCTCAACATGAAAGGCATTGCCATTGTACTGGAACTGGGAAGTTAAGGAGGATTCAGAGAGTAGTGTGGATTTAGAGGCAGCCTTTCCAAAAGGGAAAGCATTAAAAAAGGGACTGTCAATAAAGAATTGGATGCAGCCTCTTCCTCCGCAGCAGAGCCCCTTCAGGAGCAGTTCACTTTAAGGCTTGTTTGCCCATGGAGGAATAGTTGTCCCGCATTATGTTCAGATTCAGCTTCAGTTTAAGTAACTTCATAAATAAGCAGCATTTTTTTAGTGTCTGCCAGACCACACCAACAGGTTACCATGAGAGCCCTGCAGCAGGTAGGATGTTCACTGTGTTCTACCTTGCAGGCTGCAGCAAGTCAGCTGCCTGCTGCTGGTTTGTGAGGAAGGGGAATGAGTTGTGGCAGCCTAAGCTCCTGCATTTTAAGGCTGTACCATCTGCTCTTCGCTTCTGTGGCTGTTACTGAGTTAATTCAGGAAGCTGAACCAACTTACTGCTTGTGCAAGCACCATTCCTGCTGCACGGGACCTGGTAGAAATTCAGGGGAAATTGTTCTCCCAAAATGGAAAACATTAATCTTGTCAATCAGTTTTCCTCAAATGAACAACTCCTGGTATTTTGTCAAGGTGGTAAAATAATGAGTTGCCTTGCAGTTGTTCTTGAATTTCTGCAAAGAATATTGATGTTGGCTTTGTTCTCCATCATTTGAAGAAACTTTAAAGGGTGGTGATTTTAAGTATCATATGTGGTGTTGGTTTGGGGTTCTGTTTGTTTGTTTGTTTTATATCTATAAATGAGAAAGTATTTACTGATGTCCTCAATTAATACCTAGCTTTGTTTTTTCCTTTTTTTTTTTTTTTCAGTGATGAAGCTATGAGGAAAGCTGGTGTTGCCCATAATAAATCCAGCAAAGATATGGAGAGTCATGTGTTTATGAAGGCCAAAACAAGGGTAAAGCATCTCTATTTGTTTCCAGAAGTTATTGCATGTCCAAAGAAGTTAGGAACAAATTGCAGAAACAGCAAAGCCAGTGCACTTAGTTAACTGTCTCTGCTTGTAGTACAGTTACTTGAAATTTTGATTTATATGTGCTTCTTTTACCCTGAGGGAAAGTGAGGTGTTCTGCATCCAATATATGCATCAAACTGGACTTAGTGCAAGACAGCTTTGCTGATGCTGCAGCATTTAATGCACATATGGAACTGCACTTTTCTTACCTGAATGTTTGTGTGTAGTGAATTGCGTAGAATTTCATTTATTTACAGTGTAGCACCATTCCATGTGACCAGTAGATGGTCAGAAAAACCTGGGATATCAATGAAAAGGCTCTGCCAAGAGTAACACCAAGGCAAGCACCGTGGTCTCTGTGAAAGTCTGGCAATAGTGTACAACTCTACACTTTGCCAAAACATAAACTTCTTCCCTGGAGCTGTGTTAGGAGAAATTGGATACTGTTGCTGTCTCCAAACAAGCCACGTTTGGGATAGAGCTTGTCTTGGTGAAAATTTTTATAATGCTGATGTCCCAGATCTGTGCCTGTGGCTGGCATCCTCACTGGTGAGTTGGTGGTTTCATGGGCAGGAAGGCTCTCTCAGCCCTCTGCAGTTTCTTACATGTTATGAGGAACATGTAAGTAATAAAATACTGCAAAGAATATTTGTCTTTTCACTTCTGACATATCTATCATGTTAGTCTTCAGAGTTATTATTTTACTTGTACTTGTAATATGAACTTAGCTTAGGGAAAGGTAGTATGAGTGTGACATAATTCAAGGACTAAAATAAGCCAGTACATGAAGTAAAAGCAAGGTTTAATCCTTATGAAAATGACTTATAGTGGATAAGAACTGGAAAGTGGATGTATTGGTTTATAATGTTCACATACTGCGATCCTATTAGTGTAACTGTCAGAGAGGTTCTTTCCTGTGAATTTTGTGGTGTCTTGGCCTTCTTGTACCATCAACTGCAATGACCTATTAGTAAAAATATTCTGACTTAATAAACAGACTGTTTCTTGGAAGTGAACTGCTCTGAAAAGCCCACAGACACGGCAAAGTAAAATCCAGTATGTTGAGGAAGAACCAGAAAGTAATGGTTGCTCTGTTTTTATTTCTTATGCTGAAATACTCATTTTTTACCTTTAGGAGGAATATCTTTCTCTTGTGGCCAGACTCATTATCCATTTTCGAGATATCCGTAAGTGATTTTTTTAGTTTTGACTTATTTTTTTCCTCAGTCATGGGGTTGCTCATCACATCCTCCAAAAAAGACCCCAAAAAATAAATTTTAGGGTTTCTACATGTGACTCTTCACAAGTTGCTTTAAAAATCTTTCTGTAATATGCATGCCTAATTTCTAAATAGTTTCTTTTACACGTCATCTATAATTGAAAAATATTTGAGAAATTATTTAAACTACTGTTTATACTACTTTTCTTCCTTCCTAATTTTTCCTGTATTTTTGCCTTCTTTCCATTATTTATGTAGCATTTTGGTTACCAAATTGGCTTAATGCGTTTTATTAGAACTACAGTAGATAGTGATTTTTTTATTTTTTAAATTATGTGAATGTATTTCTTGTAGAGAGCGTATCTAAAGGGCCAAATTTATGTGTGACAAGATTGACAAAGATGATGAATTGTTTTTTCTTTTCAGACAATAAGAAATCTCAAGCCTCAGTCAGTGGTAAGAGCTCCTTTTTTTTTTTTGCTGTTGTTGTTGTTGTGTCCTTCCTTCCCCCTGTGCTCCCCACTTCTAAATAGGACAGCTTAGGAATCAAGGCTGTGGAGTACTAAGAAGAAAGCATCTGTATATTCCCTAGCTGGAATATTACATACTGCTGGAGAAAGAGGGGGTACTGTGTTCCTTACCTGATTAATGCTGCTTCTGCACCCCATGTTCTGGTTTGCCCTCTTGAATTGCCATTCCCTCTTTGACTTCACTTTTCTGTGTGCCCCGGATTCAGATTATGAAAACTGTCTTGAAAGGCACTGAATTTATCCACTGCATAATAAAAGTGATGTTAGAGGGGGAACTGTATAGCAAAGTACTTCCTCTGGTCTGAGCATTGCTTCTCCATTTGACTTCAGGAGGAAGAGGATCCACGGTGGGACCCTCTTGGTGTTTGAGGTTATAAGCTGTATGTCCTCATGGACTTTTGTTGGCAGCTTGTTTTGACTTGTGTGTAAATGTGGAGGTGGCTAATAAGTTCCTTTTCTCTAATGTATTTAGAATCTATGTGGAACTTTGGAACTCTGAAGCACTTTGAATCATCTCCACTCTATAATATATGCAGAGAGTCAAAGATATGCCAGAAGCCTCTGCTCTCACAGGCAGAGCAGTGAATCTTAGTTTCCCGGGGTATTGGATCTAGTCATGGTCTGAAGTTAACAGATCAGAGAGTGGGGGATGGAGAACAGAGGATTTTGGGCAGACAATTGCATGGCTAGCTGCATATTGGTAACTGTTTTCTTTGTAGATCCGATGAATGCCCTGCAGAATCTAACTGGGGGTCCCGCAGCAGGGGCGCCTGGGATGGGCATGGCTTCCCGGGCTCAAGGAGCACCCATGAGTGGGATGAGTGGCCTTGGTCCAATGGGACAACAGATGAGTCTCCCAGGGCAGCAGCAGCCTCCTGGAACCTCGGGAATGGCCCCTCATGGTATGCCTGGTGTCTCTACAGCTACTCAGCAGAGTAAGTGTTCAGTTTGCTTCAACCACTGAAATTGTTATGTCAGCTTTTCAGTAAAAACTCCCCAAGGAAAAGGTGCTGAAGAGATGTCATACCTCTGGCTAAATCAGCCAAGGGAACTGCTGGGAAGAGTTGATTTTAAGTACTGCTACCTGATGGGATAAATGCCTTCCTTAGTATAGTGAGGAACAGTCTAGCTATTGTATGAGCAAATTCTTTCATCCTACTGTTGTCAGCTTCAGAATGTTGTTTTTGTAGAGCTCACCTATGTTTTCTATAGTACAGTACTCCTGCTGGTGACCTCGGTGCACATTTCCTCCTGCACATTTTTATTCTCTTTGCCTCGGTTGCTGACTCAATGTGTGTGAATTAGAAGTTGGTAGTAGAAAGTCTCATTCATTCTGCTGTTAATGTGCCTCATCCATTTGAGGAAGCAAAAGCACATGCTGCTCATGAAGGATGTTAATCTCGCGCTGTTTGGGTCTCATGTTTTCAGTACAGTCTGCTTTCTTTTCAGACCAACTTCAGCTGCAGCAGATTGCCCAGCAGCAACAGCAGCAGCAGCAGCAATTCCAGCAGCAGCAGGTGGCTTTGCAGCAGCAGCAGTTCCAGGCCCAGCAGTCAGCCATGCAGCAGCAGTTCCAGGTCCAGCAGCAGCAGGCAGCAGCCGCTGCAGTGGCACAGCAGCAGCAGCAGCAACAGCAGCAGTTGCAAGCTGTCCAGCAGCAGCAGCAGCACATGCTGAAACTGCAGATGCAGCAGCAGCAAAACCAACAGCAGGTGATGAGAAACAGCTACAATGGCAAATGAGGTGATCTGTGACGGGTTACCTGTCAAGTGAAGCTTGGCCTGTGAGGAAGTAGAGTATCAGCTCTACCTGTTACCAGCGCTTTTCCACTTTAGAGTAGGGCTTCAGGTTGGCAAGTTAATTGTCAGCAATATATTACATCCTGGAGGAAAACCTTAACAGATGTTTCATTGCTTTATTCTGTCATAACAATAGAAAATTGAAATCTTTATCTCTTTCTTTCTATAAATGTCAGGATTGTCTTTCATTCTGACAAGAATAGGTATGTGGGAAAGAACAGCACTTGAATTACTGTAGCAGTAGTGGCTGTTTTGTCATTGTGTGAATAACATGTTGCCACTTTAGAAAATGTGTGCCATGCACAAGATATATATATATATATATATATATATATATATATATTAGGCACAAAAGCAGCTGAGGAGACTTCAGCTGTCATATTCTTGTGTAGTTTTTGGTAAAGGGTGGTTACATTTGAAGAAGTGTGTCTAAGCCCATTTGTACAGGAGAAGCTGATGCACTTCACCTTTGCTTTTGAGAATTGTTTTAGTAGTGAGGAAAGCTTGTAATGTCAAAACTATGAGATGTAGCACTGCGTAGGGTTGAGATATATGAAAAGTGAGTGGATAAAAAGGTTGGGCTTTCTCTTTGGGCTTAAAACGTCAGCCTGATGTATTAGGATTCTGTTTGCTCTTGGTTTATGCTATAAAAACAAGCCTGCTGTCGCATTGCTGGAAGCTTTAGCATCCTGGCTTCTCCTGCTTTTCAGATGCAGCAGCAACAGCAGCAGCAACAACTACAGCGAATTGCCCAAATGCAGCAGCTGCAGGCACAGGCTATACAGGCACAACAGCAGCAGCAACAGCAGCAGCAGCAGCAGCAACAAATACCACCACAACAGATACAGCAGCAGCCACCTCAACAAGTCATGCAACAGCAGATACAACAGATGCAGCAGCAACAACAACAGCAGCAACAGCAGCAGCAGCAGCAGCAACAACAACAGGTTGCTCAGGCACAACAGTCTCAACTTCCACCACAATCCCAGCCTCAGCCCCAGCCCATGGTATCTCAGCCACAGGCAATCTCAGGACAAATTCCCAGTCAGGTTATGCCTGTTACTCTTACACCACAGCAGTTAAAAGCCATGCAGGTAAGGGCTGGTGACCAGCTGGTATTGTTGGTTTGTCATGATCCTCCAGAGAAATAAAAAATATATTTGATTTTTGCTAATAATGAAGTAGGAAAACCATAACTTGTTAAGACCTCTGTAGCTAGCCTGTTATGAGTACAGGGTTTGTGTACTCATAACAGGCTTGTGTTTAAAGGTTTGTGTCTGGGCCTGCCAGTAGAGAACAGTTTTGTGCCTAAGAGTCGGAGTTCTGGAAATCTGTGAAAACCATTTATCCAGCTAATATTTAAAAAATAATTTCTTGTCTTACTCTTGAATGGACAAGTGAAGAAAAGGAAATAAACTCTGGTTGAAGAAAAATTACCTCCATGATGTTTGTGGTTCCAGAACATGAGCAAGTGCTTTGAAGTGCCCAGTGCATTTCACTGGAGCCAGTGCTGGCTCTCCAGCATGCTGGCTTGGCTTCTGCTGCCTTCTTTAGAGTTTTGGTCACAGTTTAAGATACTGTCTGTTCCTGCCTTGAAGGCAATGTGGACAAGACAATAATTTTAGTCTGTTGAACCCCTTGCTGGGTCATCCTCTTAATGGTGCAGCTGTTTGAACTGCTACAGTCATTTCTGTTGGGCCTCCATATGTGCTGTTGAGCCAAAGCTCAGACCTGTTTTTCTTTGGGCCTTGCTGGGGAGGACTGGAGTGTCAACCACACTTGGGAAATGGATGAGTTGATGTGTCCACTTTGTGCTCCTACCAGTTAAGCTAGGAGTAGTTAAATGCCATGTTTGCCACACTGAAAGTTGTAATGAATGTATAAATATTTTAAATGCTGGTCATTGGCAGGTGCTTGAGGGGAAAAACCCACATGTGTGGTTAACTGTTTGCCAGAAAGTTAAGTATCTAGTACTGTCATAGAAGACCTGATAATACAGAGAAGAAGTTGCAAGAAGAAACTGAATTGGGTGTGCAGCCTATGGAAAAACTGTTCTAGATGTTATAAACATGGGAACTTGTTTTCACTGAGAAACCTCAAAAACTCTAGTCTGTGAGGCTGATCATGTCTCTACACCCTTTTTTATGGGAATCATGGTCAATCTAATCTAAACAGAAGTGTCATACCCTAATCATATATGTATGTTTACTTTGCTTTTTCTTTTCAAACTCAAGGTAAGAGCTCAGCTGGTGCAGCAGCAGCAGCAGGCAGCGGCAGCAGTGCAGGCAGCTCAGGCCCAGGCTGCTCAGATGGGAGCTTCAGGGCAGGTAAGGGCTCAGGAGCCACTACCCCTGGTCACAGGCCTGTAGCAAGTGCATGCTAGAGATGAGCATGGAGATGGGTTTCTGGTGGTTTCTGATGAGGGGTCTGACGTTGGTCATTCCCTCTATAAATGGTATATGGTCTTCTCTGCTGTTTCTCCTTTGCCTGGAGTCAGAGGCAGGATTTCATTGACAACCTCTCTGTGCATGCTCTCTGTCCCAAGTAGGTACGGTTGTTGCCTGTACTGACACAGGAATGCACATGAGTAAGAAGGCTTCCTGTGGGCACACTACGAGTCTGACTGTTGGTACCTGGAGTGTATCACCTCTTCTTTCCTTAAACTTTCTTAGGTGACTGCTTTGTTGTGTAAACTGATCTCTGTACTGTGACTCTTTGCCTGCTATCTTTAATCACATGTGATTTACCTTCCATCTTCATGTATTGACTATAAAAAATTGTACAGACAATGAAATCTCTCTGCGCTCCCCTTTCATTCCTTTCATCTTTCATTCTTTTTCTGAGTGAAATGGGCAGTAGATCTAGATTGCTCTTGTTCTGGATGTGAATTGTGCAGAAAAAATGGCGTGTGTCACAAGTGCAGTTACGTTAAGAAAAACAACCAAAACAGGTGCTGGGTGAAAGCTTCTTGTCTAACACAGTTTTCTTATCCTGTAATACACTTGTAGCCCCAGTGGTTGTTCCTTGATGTGTGTCTGGGATGAAGGAGACATGGGGGGAAAAAATGGGGAATGGCTTAAGCTGAACCTTTCATCCCATTTTCCACAAGAATGTGAAAGTCTTTCATGGCTTACCTCTGTAGTGTTTCATATTGAGGCATTTTACAGACATGGGTAAGTACAATTATCACCACTTTGTAGATGAAGAGACAGGCAGACAGATGAAATGAGGCTGACTAGGATTAATGGCAGAGTTCATTTTGTATACCCAGACATTCCATGTCTTCATGCACCATTTTCCCTTCAGTGCACAAGTAATATTATAAGTTCAGTAAGACCTTTGGAAGGTTTTTATGTGGACTGTGATAGTAATTGGTTCTTTAACATAAATCTCCCAGACTTTTATCAGGGATAGTGTCTTGTGCCATCATAACTCTCATGTGGCCCACACCCTTGCTGGTGGCTAAGTTCTGTTTCTGCATTGGTCCTTTGGCTTGAGTCAACATAACATGTAAAAGCTGATGCAGTGGTAAGTACAGTACTGGCAGCAATGGAGAATTCTCTTTCTACAGCTGAAATGTGAATTAAAACTCATGTTTGTTTCTTAAATAATTTCCAGGTGGCACTACAGGGACTTAGGCTGACTGGAAGGAGACTGACTTTTCTTCTTTTTACTAACTAAATGGTGCTCTTTTCAACTCCAAAGCAGATGGATTGTGTTTGTGCAGAGTCAACCTAATTCTTGCCCCATTTAGTGACTTCATATGCCAGTGGCTTAACAGCACAGTGCATTTGAAAAGTTTTGGGTGATAAGATGGTTGACAGTGAGTTTTGTATTGCAGCTTTATTCAGTCATGTGTAGTAAACTCGGGGATTGCTCTTTATCTGTCACATGTGGAATTTAGAATATTCCACATACAGAGGCTTTACTCCATTTATGTTCATGCCATTGCAATATGAGTCTACTAAAATTCGTGTAACACTGTGAAGTCTAATAAATGGGTTTCTTGTACTTGTGGAAATATTTTCTGTATGTAATACTCACTTTTAAGATTGTGGCTGTCTATAATATTACAATGCAGCTTCAGTGTTGAGAGTGTATAAGAATTCTCTTTAATTTATAAGAAGTTTCTTTTAAAGTAGATTTTTGCAGTTAGTACATTTTTAGTACATGCACCAGCATTTTTAATAAATCTGCCTTGATTTCTTCATTTGGTCCAGGGAAGCTTTTGTTATAAACAACCCCTGTCCTAATCTTTGCTTGTTAGATTTAATCATAGTTTCTAGGGACTTTCCAACTGGGGATTTTGCTTGATATGTCTGTATTTTTCCTTTTCCATAAAATTTCTGTACATCCTCTGTGCATAAAAGTAAAAGGAATCCCAGGTTTAAACACGGGTTCACTTTGAAGTTCTTCTCTGAAGTTATAACAACACCATGCAGGTCAATGTTACCCTGCTCAGGTGTCTGGTCCTTGTGAGCTGATAGTAGGAGTGTCCTAGTGACCAGAGAGCTACACAAGAGCTTGCAGCACCAAGAAAAAAACCCATATAATCAAGTGGAATTAAGTATTAATAAACTTTAAATCACTGTTCTGGTGCAATTCCTTCAGGTGCTCAGAATACAGAGTGGCTGTTGATTTTTGAAAATCCAGGCTGCCTTTAGTGGAGTGACAGTGGTACTGAATGTACATATGCTCACCAGAAGCTGTGTATTTACAGAATTCTGAATGTTTGGATTTTAGATGAAAGAAAGTTACAAGTTCAGGATTCTAATTGTTATATTCCACTTCATTTTTATCAAATAGTAGGGTTTGTATCTTACTTTGGAGGGAGACTCTCTTCCTCTTCTTGTTCTCTGCTTTATCTCAGTTTACAGAATCTAGAAATTTTATGCCATAAAAATCAAGTTCACTTGTGGAGGAGGATTTGTGTTCAGTTAAAATCTTTTTCAAAAGTACTTGAACATTTCTGGTTGTGTTCTTGTTTTAGACAGACAAGAACATCTCCTTTATGGATATATTGCTTTGCATAAAACAAACCCCCTTTCCTGACTCCTTTGTCAAAGCATCACAGGTTCTGTGCATGTAAATCATCTGGAAAATGGGGAAAAATAGATTAGTTTTGTTAAGAGAGTGGAATTAGTGCTGTTTTATATATACACTTCCTTTTGAAAGCACACATTTCAAAAAATACAAAAAAATCAAACCCAAAAATGTGTGCATGTGCACGTTTGACCAACTGCAATACTACAAACAGCTGAAAGCCTTTGAATTGGGGTTTGTCCTGTTGGTGTTCGGTGGTTTGCCAGACACTTAAACTGTGAATGTGCTTCTAATTTCCTTGGCCTCAGTGGAAGTAATTAAATCTTCACACTTTGGTGGTGTGGCATGAGAAACCAGGAGCAAGATGGGACATGTGGGTCACCATAACATCCCTGGGATTCCACACGCTCCAGAGGTCCGTGTGCGTTCACGAGGGTCAAGATGGGGTGATTGTACCTGGAAGGATACATTGGGGGTTTTTTCCCCCCTAGCAATTTCCCCCTTTTTTTTTTTTTTTTTGGTTTTGTTAGGGTTGTGTTGCTTCACCAGCTCTCGTGTTGATACTGTAGCTCTTCACTGCACTTCATAGCATCCACCTGTGCTTTGTGGCAGTGCTGGGTTGTTGTGTTTGCTCGTGGTGGCTGTTGCATGCTGTGTGTGCACGTGTGCATGTGTGTGTGATGTCTGAAGCGCTCTCATTCGTTTCTCTTTTGAAATCCTGTCTCTGACCATCCCTCTTTTCCTGGATGGAAAGGGACTGCATTGCTCTGATGTTGTGAACTAACAGCTGTGCTGAATTTGACACTATTTTCTTTATCAGTTATTGCTTTCCTTTTTCAGTCTTGCTATGTTGTATTTAATTTTATTTATTTTTAACAATTGTAAGCACATGCATTCTCTGACTCTTTAGAAACATGTTGCTGGCTGCTTCAGTCCATTTACATAGAACACTAAGCAGGAGTGCCCCAAACCATTTAGAGGAAGGAGGTTACATGAACTTGTAGGTTAGTTAGAACTGCATGGGTTCCTTGGTAACATGTAAGCTAGAAAAAAAAGGTAGCCCAGAGAACTTTACTGTAGATCTTTAGAGTACCAAACAGAAGCTCTTTTACTGATAAGTGAATCTGCCGAAGTTACCTGAATGCAACCTCAAAAATATGGTGTATTTGTTGTAAATTCTCAGTCAGTATATATCAAATTCTCAGTGGAATATCAAATCTTAAGTAACAGAGGGCTATACATGTGTATATAAAATTAAATCTGTATGACTCCTGCAGGCTGATGGTTCTGAAAGGGACTTCTAGACACCTCAGAGTAGCATAGTCCTAATACTATTTTAAAGTACAAATTCATTCTAATGCTAACCTCCATCATTTGTCCTAAATGATTGTTCTTTAGGGTGTGCTCAGTCTTTACAGCTGGAGAATCAAACTGTGCTTGAGGAAGATTATGGACTCAGAATAATTTAGCCCAGCTTAGTAATAGAGGAATGGGTATTTGTCCAAGATATGGAAATCAAAAGGATATATTTGACTTATTCTGTGGGTTATAAAAGAAAGGAAATAGCCTCGTCAAACCCAGAAATCCGTTTTATTGTCTGGCATTGTTGTGCTGTCATAGGTTAGGCTGGTCTGGAGTTTTGCCCTCTGTGGAGCATTTGTGCTGACAGTTGCTGTTGAACTGTGTGACAAAGTGTTTTACAGCTAAGGGGGCACATGCAAATACTGCTAAACCTTTTGAGTCCACAGCGGGGGAAAGCACATCAGAAACCTATGGCATTATAGAGCTTCTTATATGGAGCACAGACAGCAATCTTAGAGCACTTATTTCCAAGAATTCTAGAAATTCAAGATGTCAGGCAAAATTTAGGAGAAGCCATTGATGGAAATGACAGCACAGTCAACCCTCAACCCACGAATCTGAGTCTACACATCGCTCTCTGGAGATGAGTAGAATTCATTAGGTGCCTGCTGAAAACAGATAGAAGGGTTATAAAAAGGAGTTTGGTTTCTAAGCTAGCACGTCAGGTTAACCTTTAGAGAAAAGCTCACTAACCTTCCCTTCATGCTCCCCCTCCCCCTAATTCCTGGAGGTTGCATGTGCTTCTCATCCTGCCAGTGCACTGCATTTCTTGTTTTGCGATTACTTTTGTCTGTTGTCCCTCTGTCCTCAAAGATGATCACCGCACCTATGGCCCGAGGTGGGATGCAAATCAGACCACGGTTCCCGCCTACCACCGCTGTGTCTGCTACAGCACCAAGCTCCATTCCCTTGGGCGGACAGCAAATGCCACAGGTATTTACTGAGTCAAAGCACATTGTGTCAGGGATTCACTGCCTGGTTGTGTAGCACTGGCTTTCAAGCAAGGGGACCTTCACTTTTGCACCAAACAACGAACTTGCTGGTGTTTCTCAGGGTGTTGGGCTGTTTAAGTTGGGTTTTTTTATGGATCCCTTTTCATTTTAAATAATAGGTTTACTGAGAGCTTGGGATATCAAATAAAGCGTTATTAAAGTGGCGTAGGTCTTTATTTTAACATTTCAAACTTTTCTGTGTTCAGAATCGATTCAGGTCTCAAATTAGAGGTCCTCACTCTACGAGTGTGAATTTCTGAGAGTGTTGCAAGTCTGCACTGCAGTTTACTGGCTGAGTTGTGACCAGGACCTTGCTTGTCATATGTTCAGGCTCTGTACAGGTGCTTTCTTCATTACTAGTAAACTGGGGCTCATTTCAGTTGGAGTAGTTCCTTGGCATAATATCAGGGACCCAGAAAAATCCAAGCTGTTCTTTTCTTTCATGGTTGTGTAGGAGCAACTGCCAGAAGAATTCCACTTGTACCTGCATCAAAGAGCTTGTGGAGGCAGGCTGGCAGCACCTGTCCAGCTGTTGCTGGAAAGTGCATGAGGCCAGAGTACTGCATTTCTTCTCAGGAATTTGCAGAGGTAGTTAAAGTGACCAGAAAGATTCTGTAGTCCTAGGCAAACACATCTGTTGTTGTTTCTGGTTTAAGCTGGATGGTCATTTCAATCCAGAACAGTGTTTATATGTTAACTGACAAACCTGGGCATAGCTGTGGAGTCAGAGGAGAATCTACTCTGAGCTTTGGTTGGTGTAGCAGTTTATACAGAGAGAGACAATCATCTCCCATGTGAAATACAATATTTGGTTTGATGGTGAGGCTTTCCCATGGGTATTTAAGTATTAGTTTCACTTACATTTAATATTTGACCCATAACAAAAGACCTCTGGTTCAAGCATTCAGTACCATAGGCTGATCTTTTAGCACTGTCATTGTTATTGAGGAGCTTTGATTTCCAACACCAAGTGAACTGGTCATCAAGGAACTCTCTCAGTAGGAGGCCAAGGATTGTGAAAATTATGTAGAGGGCTGAACAACTAGAAAAGGCAGAAGAAGAAAAGAAATTTTTCATGAGCAATGATTTACAGTATTGTAAATGCTTTCTGGAGTTTTCCTTCAGGCTAAAAATTTCCTCATTACTACCCATCAGTTCCTTGTTGCAGCCTCCTTTCCCTGCCATTGGCTTCTGCATATTTGCACATTCTTGCTACTGGGAGCTTCTGAAAGCTCTCACCAGCCTTATCTCCTGAGTGCTGTCCTTGCCTGAGACTCAGCAAACTGGAGATAGGCCTTATGGCTGGCTTATCTTCCAGCATAGTGGGCTCTGAACACTAAGAATAGCTTTGATTTAGTGGATGTAAATGCAAACTTTTATCAGGCAAGCCTAAATATCTCCTGGCCAAGACTTCAGAAGATTAGGGCTTGGTGTCATGATCAGGACACTGTAGAGTCACAGAACATGGATATGTTCAGTGGGCTGTCATGGCTGACCATGAACATGCTTGTAGGGCAGAAATTCATATCTTTCAGTGAAAAAATATGTAGTTGCATTTCTTTATATCTGTTGAAGATGGAGGGTATACAAATGATAAGTAACCACGGCTTGACTCTGGAGTTAAATGAGTTCAGTGGAGTTAAAGCTCTGGAGGGAAAGTTTTATTTGTCTTTTGGGTTTGTAGATATTTTTGTGGTGGGTTTTTTTTAAGCCTTGTTTTTACTCTGAGTCAGCTGAAAAGAGCATTACCTAGGAGTTGAAATTTCATTAAATTGTTGTAATCTCAATCCATATCCTGGAAACAGTGTAAAAACCTAAACCTGAAGATCTGTTCTGCAAAATGACATCTGAAATTATTATGTAGCAAATGAACTGCTGTCAAAGCAAAGCAGGGCAGTAAGTTCAGAATTGCACAGTTCTGAAGGCACGTTTCTGAAAATGTCGCAGTTTTGCTTACTGTTAGAGGTTGGCCTTTGGTCTGCTCAAATGAAGCTGGCAGAGAGCAAACCTGTTGTAAGAAGGAAAGCTGTTTGCCTGTGCACATACTTGAATGAGAAGGGACAATGCAAAACCATTCAATTCATTCAGTGCTTATGTGCACAGTAGATGCTGCATGTCCTTTTCTTTGCTTTTCTGTACCATTTGTAAAATTAATGTGAAGGGTCCTTGGTGTTCAAGTAGATACAGAAGCTTAAATCTGGCAAAAAACCTAATGAAACTCCTTTCTCCTTCCTTCCCAAGACATAAGGATTGAAGTAATCCTTTGTAACCAACTTGAGACACTTAAAAGGGGCCTGATTTTCAGGAAGTGATGAACCACTCAAAGTGGTCTTAGTTTGACCTGAGGAAAAATGGGTGCAGCATCCAAGCTCTAAATTATTTGCTGTTTAATACAATGTTAAATAGACCTGTAAGAAGTCAGGGAATGCTTTTTGCAGTGTCCATCCCAGCTTCCTTCCAAACAGTGGTGAGCTGCTTGCTTTCTATGGGAGGCAGGCTATGCTTTTCAATCCCAAAAATGCTTTTCCAGCTGTTGAGGAGACAAATACTGTTAAAGAATCCACTTCTTATGTATAACAGTAAGCACAGCCTCGGTGCTTGTTGATTATGGAGAAAAGGAAGATATAGTAGCTGGTTTAAACATCTTTTCAGCCTCACTTGTTCTAACTCTTATCTTCATGGGAAAGGTTGCAAAGGTTATTGAAGGTTGAAAAAAACCCATTGTAGTATGTCAGGCTGCATTTGATTTTAAACTATTCTTTAATGGCTGATAAACTAGCATTTTCCAGCCTAGTTTTGCACAGAGCTGGGGATTGTTCGTACCCTATTTTATTTTGGTTTTTTGTGGAATGAGGCCTCTTGCAGAACTGCAGTGTGAAATTCCAATCAAAGCATTTCCTGTTTTATTCAGTGTGTACATGCAAAAGTAGACCATATGATACCTTTAAAATGTGCTAAATATCATGTCCATGGATGATTTAATGGGTATTTAACAAGAGGGTGAAGGACAATGCTGATATGCAGCACCCATGACATGTCTGGGACTTGTGGATTTACTGTGACCTTTGCTTAAAATTGATTTAGACTGAGGGAAACAGAATTGTTGATTCATAAAGATGCTAATCAGTGACTTACAGGATGGACACAGAGGTTGCTGAGCCACGATGGATCTTTGTATGTACTTATTTATAGCCTCAGGTCATGAGAACTCTGCATGTGCCTTACACAGACATGATCACTTAACATCTTCATCACTGTATCATGCTCCAGGCCACTGTACAGGTTTTCTTGTTTGGTTTTAAGTGATCAAGGGAAAAAATGTGTATTAGAACAAATGTGAGAAGTTGCTCAAATTTGAGCATCATCTAGCTCTGGTACTGTAGAGTGTACAGAATAAACTTAGTTGTTACCCAGAGTTTGGTGCTGTTCTGGAAATGCTCTTATTCATCTCTTTGTCCTTCAGGCACACCTCAGCACTCTCCAAAGGTCAGAAAACTACTTCATTTTTTTTTTCCACACAGGCATTCAGTTTGGAGTGTTTCTATCTCACACAGTTTTTCAAAGCTGAATATTTAAACAAGATGTTGCTGATATGGCTTACTTAATTGTTTTTCTTCCTTCTTCCTAAAGAAAACCATTTGGGATGCTACAGTCAAGTCTGACAGACCTTTGAAGACTGTAATGAAAAGGTCAAAATAAGGAGGGGGTTTTATGACTCTTAATTCTCAAGTGAGAACTGTCTTTTCTTCCTGCTCTTCTTTAGTTCTAATAAAGTACAGGTTTTTTACACGGTACTTCTGACATTTTAATTGCAATATGATGGTTTGGGAAGTGAAAAGCAATTAGTTGTTCAAATTATGTGCAATTTCAGTGGTTATTTCTAGTAAAGTTGGTATGAAGTACTGCCCTGAGAGCCTCAAGAGTGATACAGGTGGGACTGTCCTTATGGGGGAAAAAGGAAACTAATGCTTTCATTTCTTGTAGGCTTGAGGATCCGCTTCTCTCCACAGGTAAAGCTTTTAGTTAGGTTCCCATCCTCTATTCCCTTTTGTTGTTATTGATCTTGTCTTTTCCCACCTTTCAGGTCAGCCAGAACAATATTACCATGATGTCATCCCCATCTCCTGTCCAACAAGCTCAAACACCCCAGTCAATGCCTCCACCACCACAGCCACAGCCCTCACCTCAGCCAGGCCAGCCCACTTCTCAGCCAAATTCAAATGTCAGGTGAGCCACACTGCAGCTTCTGAGGACTTTTGTTAATGCCATAAGGGTGAGGTTTTCAGAAGCATTCAGTATATATCTTACTCTATTTCCACTGAAGTGAATGAATTTCAATTCCAACTGCACTGAGAGCACAGGTGGGATTGTGCTGGATACACTCTGAAAACCCCCTCTTTAAATAAAGAAGCTGTGTATGAAATCCTCGCCAAGACAGAACTACAGAATGCCATAACAATGCTTACTAAAATCATATCTGCTCACAGGCTGGTGATCCTTCCTTGTCAGATTCTGGTAGGTTTGATTATGTGCTTGTTTTTCAGTTCTGGCCCTGCTCCCTCACCCAGCAGCTTTCTCCCCAGTCCATCTCCACAACCATCCCAGAGCCCAGCAGCTGCACGAACACCTCAGAACTTCAGTGTCCCATCCCCAGGTCCTCTAAACACTCCAGGTAAATGATCTGAGAGCTGTACTGCGTGAGTTGGGCTGTGGTTTGGTAACTGTAGTAGTTACTAGGAAACCTGCTATTTTTGGCACTTTAAAGAGCTCCACAAAGCAGCTGGCATTGCAAGTAGTGAACGTGTCACATGCACCACGTAACACAACAGCTTGGGTACCTCAAATCAAAATCAACTGAAACCTCTTTTCTCATCACTGAAATATGTAATGGGGTTTTTCTCCCTAGTCTTTTGAAAAAAGAATGATACTCAATTTAATGGAGCAAGTTCCTTAATTCCATGCAGGAAAGAACCCTTAGCAACAGCATAGAGTTGTAAAGGATCTAACCACTTAATCACAGGCAGCTGCTTTGCTCCAAAACACTTCCCCAGGTGTACTGTGACATTTTGCTCTTCTCCCTCACAGCTACAATAAGCAGTTTCTGATACTGAGAGTGGAGGTAACATACTGGCTCCTTCTCACACCAGAGTTGTGTGCTTTGCAGGTTGGAAAGCACCCACTTCAGGAAAACTGCAGCAAATTCATTGTGTTGATTTAATGTTTAATGCATCAGAGTGAAGCCAAAATGAGGCCCTAGAAAATGGGTATATGGAACTTTGGAACTTTTCAGAAAAAAATGGTATTACCTGGGAATTGCTGTTCAGTCCACAGAACATGATATTTCTATACAAAGAGGAGAGGATTGGGCAAGCACTTGAACTATGGAGGGCATCCAGTTGTGGATTTAGATGTTTGACATGAGCTACACTTTGAGAGTGTCACGTTTCAGATCTAGATTCTGAAATGTGAGAATAATGTTCTGCAGTATCTTTTATCACCCTGTGACCTGCAGTCTTCCTTCTTGCCAGGAAATCCAAATTCTGTCATGAGTCCAGCCAGTTCTGGTCAGTCAGAGGAGCAACAGTATCTGGAAAAACTCAAACAGCTGTCAAAGTACATTGAGCCACTCCGGAGGATGATCAATAAAATAGATAAAAATGAAGGTGAGGTTCCCTATATTTAGCCATGCATTTCTCTCTGTCAGCTCTCTCTTCTGCTGAAAGAAGCAGTGCTTTGCCTTATGTGATGGTTTCTATTCCAGGGATTAAAAATGTCACAGAAAGTTTGTTGCTTTCTTGCCTATAGCTAAAGATTTTACTGTGAAGAGTGGGCAAAATCCTTGTTCTTAAATTCTCATGAGTTTTCCTTTACTTCTGGTGGTTTTCAGACACATAGAGCGTATGCAGTAGATATATTTATGAGTAGATGAAAGATCTGTCTTCACGCTACTGTCTTCAGTGTTGACTGGTGTATACATGAAATAATGTACTTTTAACAGTATATTGTGTTTCTGTCTGCAAGAATTGAAGCTATCCTTGTAGTCAGTGTTTATGTCTCTGGTATTATTTCAGACAGGAAGAAGGACTTGAGTAAAATGAAGAGTCTCTTGGATATCCTGACTGACCCTTCAAAACGGTAATTCTTTCCTTTTGGCTGGGCACTAACTTTCCCAGCTGTTCCAGAAATTTGTTGTTTAGCATCCAGCCACGTTTACACTGAGGCTCTGTGGAGCTCAGATTGCAGGAACACTTCAGCTAAGGTGACCATTTTGTGGTGATGAAGTTTCTCCTGTTCCACAGGTGCCCCCTGAAGACGCTGCAGAAATGCGAAATTGCTCTGGAGAAGCTGAAAAATGATATGGCTGTGGTATGTGAGGCTTTGTGCTAGTAAAGATAAGCAATTAATTTGTGAAAGGCAAGGTAACTTTTTGCATTTCCTGTGACTCATGCTGTTAAGGCTTCAAGTAAGGTTGGACAAAATAGAAAAACAGGAAAAAATGGGCATTTACTTCACACAAGTCACCTGTGTGTATCTTTTAACTGAACTTTCAAGTTCTTGTGCTTTGTGCCAAGACTCAAATACTTCTTTCAGTGAACTTCTGTGGCTGATTTCAGGACTGCCTTCCTAAACCAAAGCAGCAGATGTCTTTTTGCTTGTTTGTTTTCTCCTCCCTTACTGTTAATGTGTGCAGTTTGGAGAATCATTTGCATTTCATGCGTCGGAAGTTTACCGCTGCAAAATTTTGCAGAATTAACGGTAGATGTTTCTTTTTTGGTGATGATTAAAAGACAAAGGGTTTCTGTTGTGTTTCAGCCTACTCCACCACCTCCCCCAGTGCCCCCAACCAAACAGCAGTACTTGTGTCAGCCACTGCTGGATGCTGTTTTGGCCAACATCCGTTCCCCAGTGTTCAACCATTCCCTGTACCGAACGTTTATGCCGGCCATGACCGCAATCCATGGACCGCCCATCACGTACGTATCACCCACCTGCTGCCTGTCCTGAGCGTTCATTATTTGGGGAAGAATGGTTATTTGTAGAAGCTGTTAAAAGAACAGAGGGGTTTTTGCAGGGGGGTGAGTTACAGCTTTCCTTTTGTGACCTGTAGAGAATTTGACAAATACATTTTCACCTGGTCCTTTTGTGGCCTGTGCTTTACACAGGGCCCCAGTTGCTTCCCCTCGAAAACGGAAATATGAAGAGGATGAAAGGCAGACCATTCCAAATGTCTTACAAGGGGAAGTTGCAAGATTAAATCCTAAATTCCTGGTGAACCTGGACCCTTCCCACTGCAGCAATAATGGCACAGTTCATCTCATATGCAAGCTAGGTAAGCAAGGAGACACTAAGGGCTGCATTCAGAAAGAAGTGCTGAGCTTGATTGTAGGAATTTGAAACAGTCTTGAATCTGGCTAACCTGTGACTTCTGCATGAAGTCTGTACTTATTTCTATACTTATCATAGCACTGCATCATCACAACATTCTGCACAGCCTGTTTCAGGGTACTCCTGGGGATTTCATTCACACTGATTGATCTTTTCTCTGCACTGAAGTTGCAATTGGTAACCTCAGTGTGTAGAAAATTACTTGTTGCTAGCAAAATCTTGATTCCTGATTTGACCTAATCTGATATGTGAGTTGTTGAGCCTTCATCAAGTAGGACAGAGCTAGAGAAATGGTGAGTTAATTTTTGGGATGGTCTATTTCAATTTGTACTAATGATCACTGGCAATGGTGTATGTTCAAGAAATTAATTCAGACTTTTTTTTTTAATCCTAGCTGAATAATCATGAAGTGTTTACTTGTTTTGTTCTTGGATTCCAGTAGGGAAAATAGATTCTTTCCTCCCCCACTTCCTTTGAAGTGTCAGGATTGGTTTTGTCCTGAGCATTGATACACGAGGCACTTAATTTTCAAAAATGAGGTGTCTAACTTGGTGAAGTTGAGCTGATGATATGGTGAGAATGGCAAGGTGCAGAAGTGTGTAAGAGATGGAGCTATGTTTGCCAGGCTTTTCTGCCAAAAGTTTAAGAGTGTTGGTAAAGTGAGCAATGAGATTTCCTTTCAGTAAAAAAGGAGATGTACGGTCAGGTTCGTCCTTGGGGTTCACAGGGTAGAAACCAAGCTGTATTATGCACAAAACCCTTCTATCCAGCAAGGAATGCTTTGTTCTGATGGGAAGTGTGTTTGCATCCTAGATGACAAGAATCTTCCAAATGTCCCACCACTCCAGCTCAGCGTTCCAGCGGATTATCCAGATCAGAGCCCTCTGTGGATAAAAAACCCCAGACAGTATGGTATGAGGCTGCTGGCATGACATTTGTTGGGCATGTGTCTGTGGTAGTAGGGGGGAAATGTGAACACTTCATGTTACTCTTGTCTTTTAAAGTTTTTTAAATATACTTTTTTATTATAACTTCCTTTATCTGTTATCTTTTTTTTTCCAGCAGCCAACCCCTTTTTGCAGTCAGTGTATCGATACATGACTTCAAAACTATTGCAACTTCCAGACAAGCATTCAGTCACAGCACTCTTGAACACCTGGGCACAAAGCATTCGCCAGGCCTGCCTCTCTGCTGCATAACAGCTCACTTTCTAAATCATGAAGCAAGAAAAAAGGTCTCAACAGCTGGCCTCTTCCACATGCCACTGGAATTCCACAGTTCGGGGAGGTTACTTCAGAAGAAAGAAGCCTTATGTTGTTTTGTTTCTAGGTGTCAGGTTCAGTAGAGAGCCTGATGTTAGACTTAGCCTTCATGCTTTTTATCTTCTGCCTCGGTGGACTTTTGCCAGCATTCTCAAATATACAAAATGTGTATATATGGTTCTTGAGACTGTATTTCAGATGAGTTTTTATTGTCTTCTTAGAGAAGAAATTATTTGTGGACTTCCATCAGGGAGTCTGGTATAAGAGGGAGTAGGGAGAAAATGTCCTAATTTGCTTCAAAGTTTGCTCAGTGCCAGTATTCCTTTCACACTGTATGTTTTGTGACCTCATACTGCCCCAGAAATAAATTAGCTCCAACTAGAATGTGCTTGCAAACTTCTCAGTGGTTGTAGGAATCATTTTGCCTTTTAGCTTTGCCCAGAGATGGGATAAATTACAGCCTTTTAAGGCATCCCTCAAATATGTGAGATAAATCTGGATAATTACACCTGGGGGTGGGAGTGTGGAACTAAACAGAGCAAAAAAAGTATTTTATAGCTTATTTTAAATGCAACTTTGTGTAAACGGTTTTTGGTTAGCATGGATCACATTTCTCACTCCAAAAGAGTGAGGCTGATGAGAAGGAAAGAGATACTAATGTGCACACTGACTTCCTCTGTGAATTCAGTAAATGTGTGTGTAAAGGTGTGGAGGGAAAAGCCAACAGTATAAAGGCCAAGTGACACCAGTCAATCCAGCAGGCTCACAGCTAGATTTCTTTTATTGAGTCTTTCTGAGGCATCTGGCTTCCTTTGGGAGTTGATGCAGTGCAGGGAAAATGCTTCTATACTGCATCAGTCTGTTTGAACAGAAAAGGCAAAAAACAACAGCTCAGGAGTAGAACTGACAATTAGCACATTGTGTCTTGAGCAATGATGGGCACTCAAGTCAGTCATCAGCTGCCTTATTGTTGGGCACTTCTAATGAAAACATTTGCCACAAGTAACTTTAATTTCATGCATTTTTCATATTTCCACTGTGCTTATAAATTGCTCCCTCTTGATTTCCTGGTGCAGAATTTCAAATATCAGATGTTCCCATTATATCCTGCCCCATGTCTCTGTATTGTGCAGCAAACCTTGAAGAGTAGCTGGGATCTCTTACAGTAGTGTCAAGAAATTGCTATGACCTCTATAAATCTGTGTGGTGTCATCGGTTTTAGGATGGTTTTAAATGTGGGTACTTAGTAAGCACTGACTGAGGCAGCAGAGTGCTATCAGTATTTTGTACATGAACGAATGCATTATCTGTTTGTTTCTATTGTAATAAATTTATTATTATTCCTGTGTTAGACATTATACTGCTCTTCCCATGTTAGATACCAGTTCTGTTGTGCCACTGGATGATGGTTACTGTGTTCTGTGGTAAGTGAAAACTCACAGGCTTTGCAGGTTAGGGCACAAAATCATAAATGGCTTTGTGTTCTATGCAACACTATCCTTCACTGTCCTCTGAGTGAACTGGAAGATCTGGTCAAAAGGTTAGTAATGGTATCTACAAATGACAGATGTAGTTTTTAACTGGTAAAAAAGAGAGAAATTGTGACCCAAGTCCTGCGACCACAGAGCTGATTATGGAAGTAGTGGGGAGGGGCAGTTTAAGCAAAGAAGTTAACAAAAACCAAGGCCCTCATGTATCAAATGCTCAAATCAATGCAGCAGGACTATTATCTACAGCAGGACAATGTAAGTAGGAAGTATTTTCTCTTACACTGGCATGGAACATGCTGAGATGCAACCCTTGAGCAGCTCTAAGGCACACTGATGGATTTGTTAGTAAAAAATGGTTATTGCAGGCTTACTTTCATGGTACTGAATGCTCTGGTTCCTACAGCATCATTTTGGATGTTTATTTACATTTAGCTTATAGGTGTTTTTCTTACTGAACCTCATTTTGCTTTGATTAGCCTCTTTTGTGGGTGCATTAATGTGGCATATATTTTTAGTGAGCACAAAATGGTTGGTATTTTTGGGTATTTTCCTGACTGAGTTGCCTTTGGAAGCTGGTCTTTGGATGAGGATGTTTTGAAATCACCAAGTAGATTCTGAAAACATGTGCCTTTTATGTAGTACCCTGGGTGGGTTGTGCCACTTTGTTAATGAGCCCCCCCCTGCTGGGCAGGGATGGAGCTGAGCTCCATGGGTGTTTGAGAGCTGGAGTTAGATGCTGCTGTGAATGTTACAGTGCCACGTGTACGGTGCTCTCGTGTTTTCAGTAAATGTTTTCTCTCCTTATCTCACTGCTGTGTGCAGTCCTTAATATCTTACAGGAGTAATGCTGCAGAGCAGCTGCCTGACATGGGAACCGATGGATTCCTTAAGCAGTGATTTAACAAAAGGGTATTTCTTGCCCTTTTTGTGTCAGGTGAAAGGGACAACAAAGTATTTGTTGATCTCCAAGAGAGGAATGTTCCTATCTGTTGCCCAAAACTACCAGGTTAGAGTTGCAGTAAGGTTCAAGAGGAAACAGAGCAGTAACTTTTCTAAGCAAGTGTTAGTGCTCAATGAGCACAGTGGCTCCAGAAGACATGCAAACAACATGAAGTGGTTTATGGAGGTAGAAGACATAAACCTGCCAGGGCTGGGGAGGCCTCAGGCAGGCACCAGGAGGCTTAAGCCCAGCACTGGGCTGTGAGATGCCACTCCTGCTGCTTTGCCCCACCTTCTGTGTTTTAGTTTTTTTAATATCAGTGCAACTTTCTATAAATTTGTGTGTGCACTGCTATTTCTGTTACCTTTTGTAAGCATGCTTTGGAGGTCCTACAGCCAATTCTTGCTTTAGAACAGTGTAAGAGGCTTGAAAGCAGTTACTGCTGAATCAAAAATATTTCTCTATATGGTATGGTTTATTTCAGTTTTATAAATACTGATGGCTCATTCTTCCCCCCCTCAAAAAAACCAAACAACTCATTCACTAGATTCTCTAGGAATACTTTTATAAAAATAAAATTTACATTGATTATCTCCACCAGCCCACATCATTGTTTATAAAACTCAGTTAACTTTAGTATTAAAAAATACTTTAGTTAAGATCTGATATAATTAAAACATTTTAGTCATTGAATCCCAGGCTCATCCTTACAACATTTATTTTTACAAGTGTAAGCCAGGAGAAGGAAACTAGTGTTCATGTGGTTTCCATCCTTCAAAGAAAAAAGTCATTATAACAGCATAAAGAAAATACCCAATTAGGATAATGAATGTGCAGCCCACTGGCCCAATGTAAAACCAGGATGCAAGGAAGTAGATCATCAGCAAAGAAATGAGAGTCCTGTAGCTGGCCAAAAACCTCAGACTGATCCTTGGTCCCCAGTTCTGGCTCGTTCTGTCCCTCGCCATGGGACTATACCTGATTTTCTGTACGAGGTGGGGGTTGATGAGATGATAGCGACAAAGTCTGCCAACAAAATCTTCCCTGGAGCAAAGCACTTCCATCTGATCAGCAAACTGAGGTAAGAAACATTAAGACATTAGTGCTGTAATGCAACTACTGTCATAAAGTAAGTGTAACTAATTTATTTAACCTATTTGATTTATAGGATGAGGACTGTAGGAAATAGGGGGCATCAAAATGCACTTTAAACAGCAGAACTGCTTTAGTGCAGACTTGGCCTTGTGTTTGTCATACCTATAGGAAGGAAAGAATTTGCTTTTCCTGTTTGAGAAACATTCTGAATGATACTCCACTGTTCATCAACCATGAAGAATACTTCAATAAATGACATTTTAAATGTTTTGTGGAGGAAAAGCAGAACTACAGGTACAGAGGCAAGCCTGGTACTGTTAGGAAATACCCATCTAGACCACAATTAAAGGAGATGGAGGCAAGAAGAAAGTGTTACGTATGTGCATGTGCAGTGAAGAACTCAAATCTGCAAGGGAAAACACAGAAGGAGGCAGTGCTGTCCCTACCCTTTCGTTCAGCACCGAGGACAGGCGGAACAGGAGGCGGACAAGGGTGGCGTTTTCGTAGCTGCGGATGGGCTGGAGCTCAGCATCTCCCTGGTACTGCACCTCGAACCGACGCAGGCCATTTATGATCTGGGAGGGGGAAAACAAACTCCTTATCTTGTACACCTTTAAGCTGGCACGTCTCTTACCCCCAGGTAAGCTGCATTTTTTTTCACTGCAGAAGGGCAACTTGTGTTTTCAAGAGCAACTGAGGGGGGTGATATGGAATGTTTTTGCTCTCACCTGGTACCTGCCAAGGGGTGTGAGAATGAGGCCGTTCTCGCTTTGAATGCAGTCTGGAAGTTGTTTTTTTCCATTCTCATCTTGAGCTGTCCCACATTTCATCATCATCTGGGTCAGTTGGGCTTCGCTCAGCTACTCAAGAATAACAAGAGTTCTAAAGCAGGTGTTTCATCTACCCCCTGTTTTCATTTATTTCTCACTTCACAAACTCATTAGCACTGGAAGTCCTTGAAAGCCAGCTCAGATACCAAGAACTGCTTAACAGCACCTTGGTTAGACATTAAAAGGAGATAAAAGTCTCTAGGTTAACCCAAGAAAGGTGTTCTGGTTTGTATGTCCCTTAGCTCTCAAGGAGTACCAAACAGCTGTCTCCTAGGTCAGTGCTGTGTAAGGGAGTGTGGCTGCAGAGAAATTCATCTGTTCCCTTAACCGTTCATCCATAGCTGCAGGTATTTGTTCAACTTCTACAGCTCTACATTTAGAAGACACTGGACTGTTTTTAAAAGTGCCTTGGCTGTTTTTAAACATGAGGACAGGGCCAAGTAAAGGAACAGGTTTGGTATAAACTATACAGTCCAAAAGTCCAGTTGAAACAAAGCAGGTTTTGATATTTAGCAATTCAGAGGAGCTAATACAGGGTTTTGAGGTGGTCAGGTGAAGTCAAGACTATAGAAGACTTTAACAACAAAATTTGCCAAGATGAGCCTCTGAATGGCTTTATGACCCCATAAAGAACAAGAAACACAGATATACATTTGAGGAATCCTGACTCTTGTTCACACTGTACAAGTTCTTAGAAAGATGTTACGTACCTTAAAGATTTGGCACAAGTACTCCAGTGCCTTCTCTAAATATTCATCTGTTTTTTTGATGCTGTCTTGCCCAATTTCATCAAGGTCATTGCCTGTGTAGGAACCATTCATGTCAGATGGTGTAAATCTAAACCATGAAAAGAAGGACTGGGTAGCCATTGTCTCTGCAGAATGGTCTGATATGGATTTTGCTGTCTGTTGTGCCTGACAAATTAACTGAGCCAGTTTTAACACCTAAAACAAACAAACAAAAAACAAACCAAAATTGTGTGGGACTGAGCATCAATACAGGGATAAAACTGTGCCTTGATAGCTGGCAGTGAGAGCAATCCCAGCAAATTCACTCTCTTAGCTTATATGGACTTGTGCTGACTATAGTTGCGTTTCCCATAGGGAGAAGGTAGTTCTTTGATGTTGAAGCATTTTAAAACCCAAGTGCTGCTTAGGTTTCCTCCTGCTATTTTTATCTGACTTGCTGATAGGTTCTGATCAAGTTCTGATCAACCTCTGAATCAGAAGTTCACAGTAAGAATGTTTGAGAGGAACCACCCACCATATGCTACTCCAAGGCAGCAAGCTGTTACATTGACTTCTTATTTAGCAAAGAGCAAGCAGATTTTTACAGCTGTGCTGGATTGAAACCCCTCAGGTTCCAGAAGTCACTGTGAGCAAACCAAATTATACAGTAATGCAGGGTGTGAAGTTTTCCACTCCTAACTTCTCATAACATGGTTGCTCAGCACTGAGAAGACACCTGTCCATGGAGAAAGGCAGGTGACAAGAAGCTTGTTGCTTACCAAATTCCTGACTTCTGTGCCAAACATCTGTTTATACTGGAAGTCCTGTCCTTCCAGGCTGTAAACATGACTCTTCACCTTAAATGAGGCATCTGTAACAGCTGGAGACCGTGATGACAAAAAACTCCCACCAAGTGTGGGGCTCATAAAAAGTCGGTGCTGACGGTGGGGAATAACAAGTTCTGGCTCCAGGAATAACTGTTCTCCTGGAATTTGAGATAAGCAGTGAAGATGGTTACATAATACTGTTTTTGCCTGGGGAAGGTCTAGCTGTCTTAAAGCTGCTTTTAGATAGACAGATGGTTCTAGAGGGAAAGAGGCCTTAATTACCTTTTTTTATTTCGTTCTCTCTGCCCACAGGAAAAAATGTCAGAGTGCATTTAGTGCAGACCATACAGGCAGCATTTTAAGCCTGTAACATTTTTCAGCAAAGGCAGAGGAGAATCATGACATTTCAGACACTGATACTTGTCAAATCTTGCCTCTCCCCAATTTACTCTCTCCTAATTATCCTGAAGTGCATGCATGACTAGCTGATTAGCTCTTTTGCCAAGTATAGAGACCTTCAGAGATATAAGAAGTTTTAATCCTGAGAAAAATAATCAAGTAAGACAAGTGTAAGAAAAAACTGCCTATTGTAATTGTGTTCTTTAAGGAACAAATGTGGAATTAAATCTAAATGATGGTGGTTAGAAAAGGACTACAGACATTCAAACCAATATGACAAACATTAGGGAAGACACACAGACTTTTGAATGGAAAAACAGCATTCAAAATGAAAGAGAAGCCTTTTCACCTCAGTGCTTCTGAGGTAAGATGTAGCTATTGTGAAGAAAGACTAAGACAGGACTGAGACAGCATAAGATGCCAAAATATCCTTTTACCTTTTAGGATCATTTCAGCTAGGTTGGGCTGAGCAAAGACCTTAGCTACTCGGAACACCATGAGGGCATTTTTGGGGCTGACCAAGTCTGTTCGAAGAGCTCTGTTCAGAAATCCTACAAACAGCTTGGTATACATGAGTAGGTTTTCTTGAATGAAGGCAGCCCTGTCAAAGTGAGTAAAGGATTTGTGAGTACAGCTATTTAAATAACTGTTATTTTGTCTTCTGCCAAACGAGCCATTAAGGGAATGTTTTACTCTGTCTCTGGAAAGATGGTCAATTTGCACTGAGACAAAAGAATACTCTCAAAACAAAAACTTGCATTCTAAAAAGTCATCTCTACTCTCTACAGGAAGTTAATTCGGGCTGATGGGCAGTTTTTGAAATACTGCTGTTTTACTGGGGATCTGCATAACCTTGAGGTTGGCTCAGATTCCTCACAGCTGCTTTCCTCCTTACCATTTCTCCGACACGCTGCGAGGCAAAGGCTCCGCGCTCTGCGGCGACTTTTCGGGAGCGTATCTCCAAGGCTGCAAGTAACTCAGCCACATCTCAAGAACCTAAGCAAAATCACACATAAAACCACAGGAGTATCAATACTTTTTTTGGAAGGGAAGACAAGAAAGGGATTTTTGTTTGTTTCCTTTTAAATTAGTGACTATTACCTTAATGACACCTAAAAGTTTTTAGGAATAAATTTTTCTCTAGTAATCTGAGAACCTTTGAAGAAGAACTGGAAAAAGTGTACGTTCTTAGGACCAACCTGGATCTTCTGTAATGCCAAAACGAGACGGCACTCAAACAGCTACTACAAAAAAACCCCTTAGTTGTGGCTACATTTAAGATGCATTTAACAGCTCTGATAGTGTTCACTGAATGTACTGAAGTAAGTAAACAAGATGCTACATTAATATAATTTCAGCTCTTGTCTTCTGCACAGATGTACCCACCACCCAGAGGAAACAGCAGGGTCCTGACTGCACTGAAGTCAAGACTAGATTTGCCGTGGCCACTGTAAGTATTTCTTCTCACATTCTGCCTTACACATGCACCTCAAACACTGCAATACAGCTTACTTTAAGTCCAGTGAGCAAGATGTAGCCCTGTTACATTCTGCACTTTTAAACTTCTACATTAATTAGGAAGAATCAGGGCCTGATATATTTCTTTTCCTGCTTGCAGGAGGTAGTATTTGCAGTATCTATTGCAAATGAGTATCATATTACTTTTGTTTATGACCTATTGTATTAGATTAGATACATTCATATAGGTCCTAATTTCTTAGTATCTATTTTAAGAGTAACACCTACTTTTTTTGCCCAATCAACAGCCATTTTCACTGTCAGGAGAATCAGCCAACCATTTGTAGTAATTTTCACCAAGATCTATTCAACTTCCTTCTTATGTCTAATTGGTACTCTTTGTTCTAATATTAAATGTGCATGTTAGATAAAGAATTCCACTGCTCTAGAAAAGAGAGATTTGGAGACCAGTAGGTGCTAAATGGCAATAACTAATAACCAGTTCTGTTAAGTACAGACTTAAAAAGGGAAGCAGGTACATACTGCTCTGAAAGAGGCATCCAGAGGCCAGTGGCCAAAACAGTGTTGTAGAAAGATGTAAAGCTTCTCCTGGACAAACCGAGGAATTACAACCCTGCAAACAGATTCAAAGACAGTCACATGTACAGACCAGCAGCAAATTTTAAAAACAAAACCACCTAACCCACCAACAACCCAACACACTGCCACAACTGCAAATACAGAAAGGACTGACCAAAACTTGTTCTTTCTTAACTGATGCTACTTCTGGCCACTGAGTTTCAACTCAAATTCATAAATAGCAGATACTAAACTAACCTTGGCAAGAATCCTCTGGTAGCATTTCTTTTCTCTGACTTGTGCCAGGATATAGACTAGTGTGTCATAGCTGCTGCCCAGGCTGCCCCCCCCCCCGTGGGAGTGAGAAATATAATCCATTACTTTTGTACTTTTAATAATGTACTTCTGTATCTAAGGATCAAAACAACTCAACCCCTCGGTGAAAGCTGAGCTTTTCAGGGAGAAGCCCTACACATTTCAGAGACAGGCTGCTCATGTACCTACCTTTTAAACTCCTCCAGTGGACTGGCTGTGTGGGAGTGGGCTGAAGGGGAGAGGGGCTCTGGTTTCAGGCTGTTGCTGAAAGCATGCAGGTGTTTCACAAGCAGTCTTACCACTAGCACATGCTCTTCAGTGGGCTTAAATGACTCCTAGATTCAAAGCAAAAGAGAGGAAACTAATAAGTGTCATATGCTAAATGTCCAGGAAATAATTCAGGAAAACTATATTCTCAGCTCAAAATACAAGAAATGCTCTCTTCCTTCTAGGTTCTTCACCATAGTTTGGTGCCACCTGATTTTGGGCAGGTTTGCTCCCCAGGACAAGCTGTATCAATCTTCTGCCATCAGTTCACTAAGAAACAGCAACATATTTTGATTGTAAGAAAAGGTATCTACAGTACTCTAGTGCACTGAATTTTGGACTAGAATTAAAGAACAGAATAACTTGTAGATTTCAACTTACCCCTTTCTGAAAAAAGAATATTCAGCCTTTCATTATGGTTATAAGTTCATTGCTGCAGACAGCACAGCAGGTCCTTTGTTTATGCTCAGGGCTGGCTTTACTGAGTTCTCCTTCCTCTGCCTTATAAGAGAGAATAATCCTAGACAGAGTAATGGTAAGAATAAGAACTGCTTGGAGTCCTGTGTGATCCTGTTGGTTCTAGCATCCTTAGGGCTGGGAGTAGCACAAGGAGTGAGGGTGAGCCAGAGTGATGTTATTAAGGAATGAGTGAGTGTATGGCAGAGCAGGGAGGTGAATGAGGTCAAACAGAGCTGGTTCTGCGTGCCCAGCACCAGAGCTGGTCTGCTGCCGAACCTGGGGACTAAGCACAAACTCCTTTGCTACTGTGATCTCCTTTAAGAGCAGTGAACTGATTTCAATCCACCACTGAAGGCAGATTTTGAGATAGCCATTTGTATTCTAATTTTCACAGAAGTTGAGAAGAAACAAAAGTTACAGCTGCAAGTATAATGGGAAGTCCTGGGAGAGCGTATTACACAAGAGCTGCAAGATGTTTCCAGGATGGCAGGTGCAGCCATGCTAAGGTAAGACACTGAGTATAACTCTAAGGGACTGGCAGGCATTTTTATACAAAAAGCTTCCACTTCTTAAATCCACTCAACAGTATTTCCAGTGCTGGGGGCGTGGAGGGGTCTGTGTGTGTGTCCATGTAATTTCTCTGCAATGCCTGAGGCAAAGCAGATGAGTTTTTACAGTCTCTTAAGATTTTTAATACACTGTGAGGTTCACTCCAGGAGAAGATTCAAGGCTTGATGATAGATACAGTCATGTGGTACAGCCAGATCTGAGACTCTTCTATGAGAAGGACAAATGGATACTAGTCCTAATGAAGGCTGGTCTTGTGGTTTTGACAGCTCCTGCTTATGTTGGCATGTTTTCTACAGTCCTGAGGAGAGTTTATGTCAGAGGGTAGAGCTCTGAGGGGTTACATGGTCCTAGGAGCTTGGATCAGGATCCCCAGAAGCATTGGAGAGGCTGAGTACTCTGCTATAGGCCTTGAAAGGGTGTAATTTAAAAAAATCGTATGATCCTCTTGAAGGCACCTTTTGAATTTACAAACCCACCGCTATTTCAATACATCCTTTTGAGTGATGTCAGTAGTTTTTCCCCTTAGCAATTCTCATAATTTCCTCTTAGCCTGGATCAGCACCATTATGAACATCACTGGTGTAAAAACTGTTTTTCCCACAAGTGTTTTTGTTGTCAAACCCTATCTTACAGGATGGATGTATGCCATTCTTAATTCTTAACACAGTAATTAGATAAACATAATGAAGAGATTTCAAGTAGTATGTTCTGTGCTCCTTTCTAAGCAGTACTTTGAGATATCACAGCACTTAATGGAAGAAAAAAAAGGATTAAAGAGCAGGGAAATGCAATGTAGTGCTAAAGAGCTTTATAGTATATAAGCTTAGCCCTCCCCATTCCCAAAATGAAGACCCAATGAGTAAAGGCTGAAGTAGGGAAAGAGGAATCAGCAATCTGTTCCAACAGGAATGTTTTTGCATGCACATTTCCTGAACAATCTGCAAATGTACCACTCGTGCTTTTGCAAAAGTGGACAGCCAGGTTCACATTGCCACTACAAATTTAGTATTATCCAATGACATTTCCTTGGCTAAAAAGCCCTAGATGTTACCTACCTTAATTTGGGTGACAACCATGCAAATTCTGATCTTTTCTTCCATGCAAGGTTTGCTTAAATGACTAGTGAGGGGCAGAAATCTGCCATTGGTGAAGAAACATCAGCATAGCTGACAAGTCTTTCTAAACTGCATTACAAGAATGCATCTCTAGAAACGGAGTTCCCAATTAGTCCTCATAATATGCTACATTTTAACTACTTTCTCCATGACCTTTACTAATATCTCTCGGTATCTGTTTCACTGAAAAGTTTAGTAAATCTCAGTGCAGTGATCTCAATCAAGCTGTCATGCTGCTGGCAGAAAAAGCTGCTGTACAGCCAGCACCAGTACACTTCGCAGATTATATGATGGAACAAGATTTTTAATAAGGAAACAAAATGAAAAGATGATAATACTTGGTATGCGTGGAGGGCCTGGTAGCTGGATTGGGCAGGACTACCGTGGTGTTTACTGGAGATACTGAGTCGGTAGTGGAGAACCTCCAGCTGAGACAACAGAAACAAAAAGGAAGGGGGGAGGGAAAAAAAGGAGAGAAGAGAGCAAGAGAAAAAAAAAGTGAGAATGAGCCCAAGGAAGAAGGGTGGGGGGAAAAAATGAACATCACGAATACAGTCAGGGACAACATATCACAGTAACAACTGCAGCCACAGTATCCTCTTCTTTGTGGTGGTCAGTACACTGATTCCACAGTATTTCATACCCTTTGTCAACTTGGAAATACAAATGGGAACAGGTGTCAGAAAAGGGGCTGTTCTCTGCTACCCTTAGAGCAAGCACTGGTAGGGGATATGGAGCTTTTGCCAAATAAACTCCCATTTCTGAAGTTAACTGCACTGTTGCAGTGTGCATTTGTTAAAAATGAAGTAAAACAGTGCAATATTCTGCAGGCTTTTTTAAAGTCTATTTTGAAAACTTCCTGTGCTGCTGGTTTGTATACAGGGGAGAAACTCAGTTGGAAGTTTCCAGTTCAGAGAAACCCTCTGTGTTCTCTCTCCTTAAAGGCCATTTGGAAAGGGTTCAGGTCTTGTGAATTTTCTCAAAAGAGGGAATTACTTTCACTATTAGGGAAACATCCCATGCATAAAATGGCAAAAGACACACCTAACACAGTGTTATGTGCTGATGCAAAAGGCACATTGCCATAACACTGAAGTGTCTGCAAGCCTCAGCCAGATCCCTTCTGGAATAAGCAGGTAAAGAGTATTTTTCTGACAATGTGATGAAGAGGATACTGTAGCGACAGTGACACACATGTATGAAATTAATGAAAAAACATAAAACAAAAAATGTACACTACACAAATCCCAATGACTACTGTCAGGCATCTAAACTAACTCTCCAGATCACACCTCTGCTGTCTTTAAACAGCCTCTACCCAACCTCCTCCAGTGTCAGTTTGGCATCTTTTGGTTTTACACTAATAAGAGTGGTAGGATTGTTATTCAACACCTCAGGCAGGTTCTCTGCTTCATTATTGACTCCCCTGCCACAGGAATCTGCAAGACCCTGTAGTCCAGTGGGTGTTCCACATGCAGTGCTGGGGGCTGAGCACCTGGCATTGGAAGGTCAGGAAGCATCACATAAAGTTTTGTGAAACTACTTTTTCTAAGGGTTTATTGTGATTACAGCAGAAGGGGATAGGAAAAGAGATGCTGCACACTTGGACTCTGGATCATCAGAGAAGGAAAAAGCAAACAGACAAAAGAATTGGGAAATAGTGGAATTAAAGGGGGAAACAGTGACACTCAGCACAGCAAACTGCTTCAACCTCAGGTTCACAGCAGACCCAGAAAGAATTCAAAGTTGTAACACAGTAGATCTTGTCAAAAGCAATTATTTACTATTCATTCCCATGCCACTGCCTTCTACTTGTAATGGGAAGTCTGTGATGCCATTAACAAGGTTTAAGGAAAAATCTATGATTCTACTTCACAGGAAAGTTACTTATCTGGGATCTGTCTTGGCCCATGAAAGCAAACAAATCTGGCTGCTGGACAAAGAAAGAGCAAGTTCTGCAGAAGCTCATCCCACCTTCCAATACAGGTATGTAGCCATTTGAAATGACTGATGGTCAAACAGGTCTAGATCCAGGGATGAGGAGTCACTAATTATCCCTCCTTTCACACACACAGAAGGTTAAATGGGATCAAGTGAACCCGCATAAATAATAATTTTATGAATGAGTTTAGGGTGATCTTGGGTTTCAAGTCAAGGTCTTTAACACTTGTGTTACAATAAAACTTACATTTCTGGGTATTCTACTTCCTCACTTGAGGAACTGTGAGGCAGACTGTTCTCCTTCAGCCCACCTTGAGACCAATCTAAAAAGCTTAGTTTAAATACCACAGGCTTATGAACAGCCCTGTCCCCAGCTGATCTGGCACCTTTCCTCAGTCCTGCAGGGCAGATCCTTCATCCATGTATGGATGTCATGGGGAATTCCAGTCCCCCATTCCAGTGTTCTACCCCCTAAAGAGCAAAGACTTCCTATTTTACATGTTTATGGTTACTTCCCATCAAAGATGAAACTAAAGTAACATCAGGGAGTTATGGCCTCAAGCTGTGGCTCAACACACCTTGTGGAGGATCCTGAAGTGCTGATTTCAGAGAACTGTAAGCTCTACCTAGACCCTACTCCACAATAACGTGGAGTCATTGTCTGCAACTGCTGCTCCCTAGTGCTAGAAGAGAGCATCTGAAATACAGAGGGTGAACAGAGGAGAGAAGTTTAAAGCAATCATCATTTCTAGCCTAAGCACAGCGCTTGATGCACAGAGACTGGACAGACAGACAGACCAAAGGTACTTCAAGCAAAGCCTTTCCATCACAGGTGCACAGCCATGCTGCTGGGAGTCCCAAGTGGAGACTTTGCAACATTACTGAGTTTGCATTTTGACCTCAAGAATAAAAGACAAAACCCATCACAGTTCAGCTCTCCAATGTTCTTTCCTAGCAAAATACAGATGTGTTTTATTTCATATCCTGTGGAGTGAAGGATTAGAATTTCTCAGTCAATCAACTCTCATGTTGCTCTTTCACACAGGAATAAATCCTGAGTAGCTTTTATATTTCTCTCCCCTTCCATGAAAGTCCCACTGTGACCCAGAGGGAATTCAGAGGATTGACATTTTCTCCTTCAAATTCCCTTTACATTTATAATGCTTTGATCTTGGCCTCCCCAACACTTACTTACTTCTTACATGCAGTAGTTTGTTACTGAACAGGCCACCACAAACTGCTTATAATAGTGTATTATCTGTGCAAGAGCTTGTCAGATATTCTGAACTCTGTAGCTGTAGAACTGCTTCTCACACCATTATGGTGAAAAGCATATTTTGGAATAAGAAACAACAAAAGTGGCTTCTTTTCTTAACACTGAAGGACAGCTTAGTAAGATTTTTTTTTTAAATTTCGATTTATGCTAAAAAATGGTTACAGATCTCAGAAATTACCAATTGGTATTTCAGTAACAGTTGCTATCTCTGCTGGAAATCAATTTTAGATATTTTTAGCAGCCATGTTGCCCCAGTGAGATTTAACAAAATGGTTTTATAGTGGTATCTTCTCCACCATTAGTACTTTGATTATTGGTGCTCAGATTGTTGTGACCATCCCACAAACTCATCTTGTACGAAAAAAACAACCAAACAAAAACCAACACAACTTCTGCAATGAAGGCAAATCTGAATGACACACTTATTCACATTCTTTGTAAGCAGATTAGCAATTCTGACACAGTCATGTAGATATTCTGGTAAGTTATTTCTTTCCTTTGGACCAATATACAAAAAAAAATTCTCCACAGAACAGGAGATTCACCCCAAGATAAGAGTTCAACCACCAGGTGATGTTCATGAATAAAGTACAAACTATTACCTTTACGTGAGGGGACTGCATTTTCTGATACATTTCCAGTGAATAATGATGAAGCCACATTTCAACAAAGATCTGCAAAACAAGTATTTTCTCAGCTAGGGAAAAACAAATAATCCAGGACTGCCAATCACAAGATAGGCATAAGGAAGACCATAGTAAGTAATTTGAAAATTAAGCTGGTAAATAGACAGGCACCTATTCAGAGATGTTTCAGGTTATCGTGTCAATGACTTGGATGGCAAACCCTTGCACCTGCCAGGCATCAATTAGTCAGTTCAGCAACATGATAAGAACTTGTTTCAGAACAACTCTTAAATCCAGATTTTCCTTTCCCTCCCCTTGATGGTGAGCAGAACCAACTTCTCTGTGCTCAACCTTTGCATAAATTGATATGAGATCAAAAAAAGAGAAACATCAGGTGTAGAAACTTTATGAGAAAAAAATTACTCAAATGCTTGAGATCAGTAATTAGAAACTCAATCTAAAAAAAAAAGATAGTAAGTGCCTTTCCAAGCTACAGTTTAACTGTTTTACAGTGGTTCTTCGTTTCGTTAACAGAAAGCAACAGCTGTGCTGCTCCATTCCAAAAACAAGCTAAAGCAAAATGGAATTAACTGTCTCTGTTTTAAAAAGAAGAGGTCCCTCAGTCAGCAGCAAGAAATCCAGCTTACCTGAAGCAGTGTTTCTGATCTCCAGATCTCCTGGGAAGCCGGGTCAGCGTTCACAGAGGGCTGGTGAGCGATGTGGCGTTTCAGCAGGCTGGTGTGGTGCATGCCATAGGAAGAGAAGGGCACTGCTGGAGACCTGCCAGGAAAAATGAATGGAAATACTCAAGTCAGTAAGCCTCAGTGCAGGAGAATGTATCACTGCTTTTAATCACCAGCCTGTAAACTGGAAAACAGTCTTTTAAACTGCCTGGTTGATTACACGTTTCAAAATCCTGCAGCTTACTGTAATTACTAATCACTTCAACTATTAACTAAAACACTAGGTCACTATTGCATTTTGTAATTATATAATAAGTACATGCACATCTAAGTGTGGAGGCGCTTTCTACTTCGTAGAGATCTTGCTCAATCAGCCATATTTTGTATGCCCTGCTCCCACAGTTTGCCTCTGGCACTGCAGTCATTACCTGGGAGTCGGGGAAGGGATGGCTCCCCCAGGATTTGAAGAAGGTGGAGGAAGGACACTTCCTTCTGTGGGCAGGAAACACTTCAGGTACGTGTCCACCAGGATGAAATAAGCACTGTTGGAAGGGCTGACGTGGTGGGTGACAGGTGAGTTCTGTAACAGAGACACAGGGAGTGCTGGGGGTTATACACTGTGGCCTGGCCAGGGCTGGGGAGTGATGCTGCACAGCCAGACACATTCAGCAGGAATAAGCAGGAGCCCTGAGGTTGTAAAGGGTGAACTGACAGCAAAGACACTTTGGAGTAAAGGTAAAGCGAGGAGCTGTAAGACAACTGCTGCTGTGGCAGTGAATGTAACCAAGCAGGAGAAGAGAGCAGACATATCTAGCACAGGTAACAACAGGCAGAGCAACCAAACAACCACACACACAGCACCAAGCCATGGTTATGACTGTACAGAAGGTCTGATCTGACACAGGGGTAGGAAAACCACTTGGAATCCACTGCCTGCTCCCTGTTGGTTGGACAGAGTGCTTACTGGTGTATCCAAGGTGGGTGTTTTGTTTATTATCTTGGATCATCAACTGAACCAAAGCAGTAACAAATTCCAAAAGAACAGATAAAACTGCTGTTAATTTAGCTACAAGCACCTCAGGAAGCTCTTGTAGCACTGTGAAGAAAGGCTAATACTCTTTTAAGGGAAAAATTGCTACAGGTACTTACCTTCTGTGTAATCAAACTAATTGCAAAGTAAAACATGTAATATTCAAATGGGTCTGGAAGAACAGAGTCAAGGATCAGATAATAAAAAACAGGCACAACTGTTAGATATTGGGGGATGCTAAACAGTCATTAGGTTTTTTATTTTGTCAATACTAAATTACCTTGCTAGAGCTTAACAGCAAATTCAGCTTTGCTTTCTTACTTTCCAGTTGACTCAAACTTTGGCAATTGAGATGTTCTCTGTGTGACAAGGTGTGTTTGCATTACTCTTTGCACATTTGACTATCTCAACCTGAAACCAGCACAGCTACAGCTACAGTGCTTTCAACAAGTCCACTGGCTGCAAAGTGAATATGCCCTTTTCCTACCATATTGCATAAACTGTGAGTAGTTACAAAAACAAAAATTGTGAAATACAGGCTCCACTGAAAACACTAGCAATTTTGCTGTTGACTTGATTGAGGCCAGAAATTCCCCCAACAAGGGTTTATAAGAAGAGGACAAATTTATTTTTCATCGTTATCTAAATATTTCTAATTAGCCCAAACTCTTTAGCACAACCATGATTTACCACACACACATAGTAAATATACAACAGAAACACTCATGATCTTTCAATTTTAGATATTTAAACAGAAGTAAATATTGTAAATATCCAACAGTTAAAAGGATACTAAGAGCCAAATTCAAGCCTAAACCACCAGATGAAGGAAACTGGACTTTGTTGTGGTATAAAGAACATTCTGGAAGAACTTGCTCTTGTATTGAAGCCTTCACAGGGCCCTGAAAGACAGAGTAATGAAATATTAATCTGGCTACTCAGCATATTGCAGAGTATGTTTTCAGATAGTGAGGTTCTGCATTCCAGCGTTCTGGGATGATCTCTACATTCAGCTCAGTGGGATTTTATTGCATTGCAGTAGTTCCTTCTGCAAATGTGAAGTCTTTAAAGAATTCTCAACTTTCTAATTGAAAAGAACATTCAGTATTTTTTTAATTTAAATTCAGTATATTTTTAAAAAACCTTCACCATGACTTTTCCAGTTGGAGTGGGAGCAGCAGAGGACTGGTGTTTGGCTGATGGTTTTGTCTTGGTAACTGAGCTGTGGACCAGCAATTACCATCTACTTAAATGATGTTTCCTTTTGTGAAAGACTGTAGAACTACCTGAATTCCTAGATAGCATGCAGCTGGTAGCAGTGGAAGAAACATAGTGAAACAACTCTGCAGATGAACATCTTTCTTTGAAATGTGACACTTCACATCCAGGATGGCAGTGAGACTTCAAACCCATGGGTACAAAGCGTAGCCAGGGAAGTCACTGCTCCGTGACGAGCTTGGAAAACTATTTTCAGTCCTGCAACTACTGGTAACCACATGACTTTCTCTGGGGACAGGGTAAGAATCACAATGCAGCTCAAATATCCAACTGCTGACAACCACAATCTCCAACAGAGTTTATGGCTGGGAACTCTCCTCCTCCAGAGGAGGAAAGGAAGCAGGTCTACTCTAACTTGGGAGCACTGAGGCTACACCGTGGCCTATACTGAATCACAGGCATGCAAAGTTTCAACAGCTGCAACAACAACTACCTTCTCTTCTTACAAACTGTTCAGTTACTCACTGGAAGATAAGAGACTGGGAAATCATATCTGTACTCTTCTGCTTGGAGTTTGTAAACCAGCTTCATCATCGGGCCACTGCAAACAAGCATCAGAGAGAAAACCCGTGGTGAGTACCCTCTCCTGTCCCACTTCTGTGAATTATGGACAGTGGAAAAAAGGTCAAATACTAGTTATTTGTTCAATGATTCATTTTTTAATCTGTGCTGAAATGAATGAGTTTACCTGGGATCCAGGAAATCCAAAGCCACAGAGTATTCGTTAGGATTTGTTCTTCCTTGCAAACAGCGAAGATTCCAGCCCACGATGATGCCATCCAGGCTACCAAAAATGCTCTCCACCAGCCATGGGAAGATGCCATGTAGTTCCTTCAGGGAAAACAGACACAAGGAGTTAATGTGCACAATCCCTCACAGGGACAATCTCTGCTGCACATACCAGAATGCACAAAGATACTGTCTGCCAGCTATTTAGGACTGTTTCCAGACTGTCACTGGGCAGAGCTTCCATTCAAAACATTGCACTGTAATATGGCAATTATGGGAGATCTATCCTGATTTCTGATCCTACTGAATTTGCCATGATGCTCCTCAGCACCACATGCAGTTATTTGTTACATTTTAAAAACTAGTTTCCCTCCTAAACTGAGGCTGAAAGGTATTAATGAAGTGCAGTCAACTGAAACAATCTTTTAATGGCTAAAAAAGGTTTTTAACTCTTGGAAACACTGGATTCCCACTGTTCTAAAAACTCAGAATCAATGAGGTTGGAAAAGACCTCTGAGATCATTGAATCCAAGCTGTGACCCAACACCAGCGTGTCAATTAGACCAGGGCACTCAGTGCCACGTCCAGTCTTTCCTTAAACACCTCCAGGGACGCTGACTCCACCACTGCCCTGGGAAGCCCGTTCCGAACAGATTCCAGCTCATCTCGATAAGAGAGACGGGGACAAAGAAAACAGCAATATGACAGAAGCAAATCCCCCTGAAACCCGCCGGGCAGCGAGGTCCTGAGAAGGCAGCGGCCGCTCACCTTGGCGGGGAGCTCCTCGATGACGGTCTCCAGGTCGTGGCACCGCTGCGCAAACGGTTTGTTTACACAGTCCGCCTTCAGCGTGGCCTGTTACAAATCACGAGGGGAAACTCGATCAGAACGGACAACGCTTACCGTGGCCACGGCGTAAAACAAAAACAAAGCCCCGCCTGCGCCGCTCCCCCGGCATCCTTTCAGCCGACACCCGAACCCACCGCCCGGCCCGCGGGACCGCACAGGGGCGGCGCAGGGGTACCGGACACCCGCCCGCCCCCGGCACACGTACCAGCAGGAAGCTGGGCTGTTGCAGGTGCGGTCCGGCCATTCCTCCTCCTCCAGTCCCGCCGCGGCCGCAGCGGGATCGGGATCGGGACTGGGATGGATCCCCACTCTCCCCCCGCCGCCTCCCGCGCTCGGCGCCCGCGCGCCCCTTTCTCGTCACGGCGCAGGCAGGTGACGTCCTGGCGGTTGCCATGGTGACGGGGCCGCGTCTTGTCCCCAACATGGCCGCGCTGAGCGCCCCGGGCTCAGCTCCTTCGTAGAGTCATAGAATGTGCCGAGTTGGGAGGGACCCACCAGGATCATCGAGTCCAAGTCCTGGCCCCGCGCCGGACACCCCAAGAATCCCACCATGTCCCTGAGAGCGTTGTCCAAATGCCTCTTGAACTCTGTCAGGCTTGGTGCTGTGACCGCCTGGGAGCCTGTTCAGTGCCCAACCACCCTCTGGGTGAAAAACCTGTTCCTCTTATTCAACCTAAACCTCCCCCTACTCAGCTTCATGCAATTTCCTCTAGTCCTGTCAGTAGTCACCAGAGTGAAGAGATCTGTACCTGCCCCTCCACTGCCCCTCCACTGCCCCTCAGGAGGATGTTGAAGACCCCAGTGGTGAAGACCTTCAGTTTAACAGGATTATTTACCAGCCTAAAATGATTCAATATTTACATAAACGTTTACAGAATCAAAGTTAAACATAGTACATTATTTCTTGGTATTGGCATGTGCTTCCTCTCCAGTCTGCTTTTCCCAAGCTGGATCTCAAAACTGCATTTTGATATTAGTAGTGAGTAAGGGCAGGGAAGGCATCAGCCCCAGAGGCAGTGGAACAGTCCAGTTCTGACTGTTGAAAGATGAATTACTTTTCACACAGCCCCATTTGGAATTCTGGCAGACAATTGATTGGCTTACCAATTTCCTTTTTTATATTATGTATGAGGGGTTTGTTTTTTTTTTAATAAATGTCCAATATTTTGCATGTAGCAAACTGGTATTGACACGTATGACAGTGTGACTGAACAGAAATGTTTTGAGCTGTGTTAGCTGTGATGTGACGTGTGTGTGTCCCATGTTAACTGTGATACACACGCGTGTGTGTCCTGGGTGGGATTCTGGCCGTGTTTAAAACGTCCCTTTGCAGATGGGGACTAACTGTGAGTGAACACCGTTCCTTGAGCGGTCGGTCCGTCCTCCAGGTGGGGATAATGAGCTGCTTTAGCTCGGAAAAAGCTACTGGGACTTCATGGCAAAGTTTCTGCAATGTGTTCATGTAGCTATAAAAGTTAAAGGTATGAGCGCCAGATGGTGAGGAAACAGTAAACCTGATGTATTTTCAGTGGGTGATAGAAGTGAAGAAATAAAGCAAGAAGAAATAGATGATTGGGTGAATATGTGGAAACGGAACTCTGGGGGTGCTCAGTGTGCTGGCTCAGTGAAATCTGTGCAAGAAAATAACCGCATGGAAGAAATCCCTCAAATTATTTTAAGAACTAATGGAACTGCGGAGGAGAACTGTGGAATGACAGTCTATTTATATTTATAGGTGTGCCCTGGAGCCTACTGAAATCAATGGTATAGGTCCATTATCTCTCTTACATACAGCATTTTCAAATGTGTATATCAGCATTGTATATGTATTTTTTTCCATTTTGCAGATGGGGAGACAGAGGCCCAGAAAAGTTAGGTCACCTGCTGATATACCGCTTACTTAGGTTTCCTTTTTCACTTTATCCCAAATTATAGCTGTCTTTAAGCCACAGCAACAAGAAAGGCTTTTTTGTTTTTTTGGTTTGTTTTTCCTGAGAGAAGTATTCCTGAGAGAGCTGGAGACTGAGCTGTTTTCTGAAAGTATAAATTCCATTCAGTGATCTGGTTTGGTGCTTGTTCTATGTTTTTGTCACTCATTGTGCCAGAGGTTTCTGTCAGACAAAGAAATGACTGAACAGCCATACTAACACCTCTCCTATGTAGCTTCACAGCATTTTGTCATCTTGGTGTAATCACTACAGCATTACAGTTTCAATCAAACTCTACAGTGGTAATTAATTTCATGCAATTGTCCTAAAGGTGAATGACTCAATTTGTGTATAGCAGATTGAGTTAATACCACACTCAGTACCAGAAAATCCACTGGGAAAAGAGATTCTCTGAGTACTCCAGTGGCAGCTTGCACCTGTACTGATGTTCAGGTTAAACTCCTGGGACATATAAGAAACCATACTCTGTGGTTCTGGTGCTCACAGTGCTGTCCCCAGAGCTCACACAGCCTTTTTTTCTGAAAGCAGTACTAAAAAAACCTGTGAATTAAATCATGTGGGGCCTCAGACTTCAATGGGAAATTTGGGTACAGGAGGAGTGTCACATCAAGGCTTTAGTAAGTGGCTTTTCCCCTGTGAAATGGTGTTTGCAGAGAAAGATGCCATCTTTTGTAGAGCTGATGGATATTGAGGGAGAAACAGCCAGGCTTTTGGACACTCCAGCTTCTTGCAAAATCTGACTTAGATGCAGCAAACCATAAGTCCAAGCTGGGAACACATGACTGTAACTTTAACATGAAAATGTTAATCAATGAGAGGAAAAGATAAATTAGAAATAATCTAATTTAGAGAAATAGCACAGGTTTTTGATGACATAGTCAGATCTTTTTGCTTGTGCAGGATTAATTTAATCTCTTCCTGTAGGGACAGGTTAGAGTGTCATAGCAGTGAAGATCTGTCAAATGTTTTCTTTTGGCTGGGGAATTGTTTGGGTGTTGATAGGTCAGGGATGAGTGAAATGATTAGAAAACATATAGTCTGTTCAGTTGTGATGGGAACAAACCAGTTAATGAGAAACCAGCTGGAACAGAGCCTGGATTCATCTAGGTGAGGAGAAAAGGGGAATTTTCAGAAATGTCATAATGTTTCTGGTCCAGCTGAAGCAACTTCTCTCTCCAAAGCTGTTTGGTTCGTGCAGACATCAGCTTAATACAGTCCCTAACGTGCACAGGCCTGCCGAGGCTGTAAGTCAGAGTTTCACATGGATGAAGATGAGACTTCATTTGTATTTGAGAAAACATTAGCCCTTGTGTAGGATATACCATCAGGCACTCAGGGTGTGTTTAACCATTGCAGGATGAGGCATCCCCATGTCTGCCTCCTTTCAGAGTGCAGCTCTTTGGGCAGTCCCTTGTATGTTTTATTTATTTAGCTGGGACACTAATGTTCTATGTTAAACTTATTCTCAGGGTAAATAAATACATATCAAGCAGCAGAGTCTTTCAGAAAACTACAGATTCTCAAAGGATAGGAGTTCCTATGGGTTCCACTTCAGATTATACAAAATTCATTCTCAAGAAATACAAGACTATTGCACTTGTGCACTGCTGGTGCCAGGGCACTCTCAGGCAGAAACAGAAAGCTTCACAGAAATGTTTCTGTGGCTTATCTTTTATGTTGCAGCTCTTTTATCAGCTCAGAGAGCACTTTCTTTGTATTTTAATATAAAGTAAAAATTGGAGTAACTCTTGGTTTTAAAAGACCCAGAAGCAGGGACAGTGGTGCATTGGTACCCGCTGAAATGTGTAATCTGCAGGGGTTGATGGAAAGCAATGGAACAGCTCTGCAGGGAAAAAAATGTGTTCTTCAGGGTCTTGCATCATATACAAGAGGGTGAGAGAAAAGACACAGTTGTTGTACCTATCAGGTAATTTCTATTAAGGTATATGCATTAGTTTTCCCTGATGATTTCTGCAAAATTGTCACAGTTTTACCTAAGTTCTGCAAATAAAGATTGCTTAAGGTATTGCATGATAGCATGGTATCAGGAGTTACAGCTCCAACTTGCCTCCCACAGTCTTGAGAGTACCTTAAGAATAGTCTGAATTAATAAGCCTTTCAATGTGTACTTTGAGTTTTGCAACTTTAGCAGTCCCATTTTGAAGATTTTCTTCTCCGTGCTAGAAATATGTTTTTAATTTAAGTTGGATTTCTTGCATAATCATATGAATCTAGAAGCCTGAGGGATTAAGTCATTCCAGCCTTTCAACACAGAATAAAACATGAGTATTGGTGGCCAAGTGTGTGAACATAATGCATTGTGCAGGGGGCTAAAGCAAGTCTTGGATCAGGAATCTGAGGAAATTTGAATATGGTGACTATTAGTGCTGGAACTACCTTCTGAGTTTAGCTTTATTAACATAAGGGTTGAGGTCTGGGATTTGGGCTTTGAGAAGTAAAACAACATTTAATGTACCATTTTCTATTCCAGTTCTTTGTTCCATTTGTGAGAAGCTTTTCCTGTTGATTTTGAAAGAAACGGTACTTCAAGCTGATAACTACGGTTTCATTTCCAGATATTTCGCTACGTTTGCGAAGCAAGATCTTCATGCAGTAAGATAAAGATGAATGCTTAGCTTTAACTAATACTTGAAGCGTGCAGCAGGAGCTCTGCCTGCTATTTATACTTTGCCAAATTGATGTTCCTGTTTCTCAGTTCACCAGGTTTCTGCAAAGTGCCATTGAGGACAATGTCACCTTTTCCCAGGTGAGCTGCAGTTCTACACACAGGACGGGGGCACTGTGAAGAACAGGGGTTGCCTTTGGCTGTGCCTCCATCATACATCTGGATGTGCATCCTGCCCTGAGGGACAGATGGATTCCTTATGGAATGATTCTCTGACTGTGGAATTTGTTACAGAGCTCCAAAGTGGCCTCTAAATTCTGTGCATTTCCAGCTGTACCGTCTGAACCTTCCAGAGAGAATCTGTTGTATGTCAGATAATCATTGCTCTCACTCAGAACAGACAGCTCTTCCTGGTCCTACACATTTCCCAGAGTCTTCCAAGCTGCATAATATTCACCAGTGTGGTGGAGAAGCCTCTGTCCCTCAACAGAGGTCACAGTGATATTCCTTGCTCTGCAGTGCTGGGTGCCTACAAATGTGATTGCTCTTTCTGTGTCCCTGAAAGGCAGCTTCTCTATCTACAAGACTTGTGTTAGGTTAGTTTTCCCAAAGAACCTGTATATCACTATGGCAAGATGTCCTTGGATTACTTTAGCATCCAGGTCCTTTTATCACCCCAGTACTCCAAAAAACCATAAACAGCTCTAAGCTGTTTAACAAAATGAAGTATAATAAAGAAGAAATATTAGCCTTAGGAAGGGGGGCAGTTCAGGATGGAATTAAGCTGTAGCTGGTTGGTTTTGTAACTGATACAGTATTTCATGTTATTTTTATCCTTCCAGTTAAAACCAGGAACTGCCATTCTTAAAGAGCAGTGAATCTATTTAATGATACCTTTAATAATCTCCTCTTCCTTTTGTAAGCCATATTTGGGGAGCAGAATGTCTCTCCCACTAGTGGCTGTCTGCCAGCTGGCTTTCGTCTTTATCCTTCCTGATTCTGCAGTCTTTTATGCATGTGAATAATTTCCTCTTAGAACATGCAGTTTTTAGCTCCTGGCAGTCAAGAAGAGAGAAATCAATGTAGATTGCTGGGGTGAGTGACCAGGAGGTGACGCTTGAAAGCCTTGGATATTGGCTGCTTCAGCCTGACAAGCACAATAAAGTATGAATGGGGAACTGCATAGAGCCCATGAAGAAGGATCAGTCACAGCACCTCAGAAGAGAATATAAAAAAGAGGTAGAAAGTAGAGCCTCATGTAAGAAGCTTCTGTGAATACTGGACAGGGCTCTGGGTCTGCAGAAACCAGTGGAAGGACTGGGATTGACCTCAATGCTGGGAGATCTTTTGTCCTCGAAATTATTTTCCTGTGGACCTTTTAAAATAAATACTGAATAAGCTGAGTGCCCTCTGACATGAGTTCCTTTAAGTAAAAGCATCTGCAATTGAGCAGCTTTAGGAAGGGGAGCCTTGAAATGGCTCCTGGAATTTGTTTGCTTACACTGATTTACACCCTTGTGATTTGGGAGGAGGCTCCCTGATAGTTGAAGGAGAGACAAGTTGTTTTACCTCTGATTTGGTACTACCAGATCCAAGTGCTCCAAGTCAGAGGAGAGTTCATGAGGCCTTTTTAAGAAAGTGTTGGTTATGGATTTTTTTTTAAATTAACATCCCTGAGAGAAACATTATATATTGCACATCTTGGAAAAAAATCTTGGAGGTTGGTGTTACTGCCTGTCAGTTGAAAGAATGCATGGAAAGGACTATGGCAGAGTCTCATCTTTCTGCTCGAAGAATAGAGATTCAGGTACTACAAGACTCCAGTGAAATGTTGGGAGTACATGTGTATTTGACCTAGAAATTAACATGCCATAGATACTTGCTTCATGTATATTTGAATATTGTCTTTGAGCTTTGACTCTGAATCCCCTTGTGAGATGGATGCTGTTTGTTTGACTCCTCAGCCCCCCTTGGCTGCTCCTCTAGAAAATTCAGCACTGCATTTCAGAACAACTTCTGGTGTTGATTCACCTTTCAAAGTTTTTAAGCATATTTATTGTCCAATTTTATTTATTTATTTGACCTGACCATGTGGGATTTGCATGAAGATGTTTGCAGAAATGATATTGACATTTGTATTAACTCAAATACACTTTTAAACATAGTTTGGATTTACATGATTTTTAACTTCTTCTCAGAAGCTGATACTTTCTTGTTCCCTGAAGGTGGAAGATGGATGTGTTTCCTTATAGTACATGAGCTGAAGTTCTTTTCTAATGTAACAGCATTTTGAATGCATGAGATTTCCCATCATCCATTATTAGCTTCTTTAATTTTTTTTTTTTCTCGTTTCAACTGCCCAATTCTGCAACCAAAATTACCATGATAACATCTCACAGTCATATGGGACTTGTATAATGTTAGGATGGAATTAAGAGTTTCTGCTTTGGATGCAGAGCCAAACATTCAAGCGCATTTTAAATGCTGAAATGAGAGAAACTGTCTTGGAACAGGCTGTTCTCACCCTGAACCAGATTTCTTGGTGCATTTCCAGCAGTACTGAATATAACTGCAAAATGGGCCCCAGAACTAAGATTTGGGACCCAGTAGGACATGACCTGTTCTATTGCTTTGCTCCCTGTGGTGTTAGAGCCAACCTAAGGCAGATTGTGTTCCAGGCCCACGCCTGCTGTGTGTGAAAGCAGGACATAGAGCTACCTGGAGCTGGGAGATTAACAACCAACTTCATGCACATGAAGTTCTCACCTGCCAGATTTCCCAGGCTGAAGTTTATTTTGTACCATGAGACTGGATTTAAAATAAACCCTGCAATTCTTCATTGTGTGTCAACCTGTACTAAAGGTAGGGAGGTCATTGGGATAGTATTGAGTGGAGGATGGTACCTAAGGGCTTACTGGAATATTATAAAAAACAAAGCATCACATCGTTCTGTGATCCCAAATACTGAAACTCTATGATCTTGCTTCTGACTATGAAATAGTGAATGTCACAATAGGTGCTTGTAAATCGTTCAAGTTTGGAGAATAAATAAAGCATTTGCCTGAGGGGAAACGTAAATTTTTATTCCCACTTTGGTGGGAAATTAGTGTGATTTGTAGGATTGCTGTTGGTTAAAATGAAATATGGTTTATTGCATAAAGATGAAGGGATTCAGATGCGTGCCCTGTGCAGGGTTATTTCTGTTGTGCCATTTAAATATATGGCTGTAACTATCAACAGCTCCTGTTCTAGGAAGCTCAGAAACAGACTGAGAGTAGGAATTGTGCCTGGACTGGGATGTCATTCAAGCATAGAGTTCAGGTTGTGTGGGCAGGTACCTCATGTCTTCATATTCTGTTCTTATAGCCCTAACATTCTGAAGTTTAGGAATTGCTGAACAAGCCATAACAGAGGAGAAAAAAACACTGGCAACTGTAAGTACCTAAGGTGATGTTAGCTGAAAGTCATTGAAATGCTGTTCCCCACAGCTGTGAGAGGGCTCATAGATCAGCTCAATTTTATCCTGCCAATATTTATGCTCCCTATTACACGTGGAAAAGCAGCTGGACCAAATCTGCTCCCTCTGACTGCCTCACACTTTGCACGTTATCTGAACATCTCCAAGGGCATATGAGAGCATATGAGCTTTCTGTGATTCAGAGTGTTTAAGCATGTGCTTAAGTTGAGTTTGTAAGCAATCTTACAGAAGAGCTCTGGGTGGACCTAGAGCACCCTGAAGCATCTTCTCCAGATCTACCAGCTGTTTTGTGCAGCACGAAACATGGTGTAATGTCAACAACATCATTGAAGAACAGGAAAAAGGAACAGCCTGGGGAAGATCCCTCCTCCTGTAGGTGTCCTCATCTCCCAATCTATTAACTAAATTAAATAATATTTTCTAAATGCCCTGAGGCACTGATGGATTATGCACAGATGTTTCTCATAATGCAGCCCACCTGATAGGCCAGAGTACTCATCAAAACATTACTAGAGAACAGCAGTAGCTCTGCCCTTGGAGACTGTTGGGTCCATCCCTACCTAAACTTCACCAAGTTTTGTGGTGTATCCCATTGTATAAGACTTGGTACAGGCACTGAGTTAGGGTTAGGAAGAAAGAAAGAAAAATCTAGATGTACAGTGAGAGAGGGACAACAAAAGCCGTTGCCAAAACATTTGGAAGGCTGTTGGTAGCGTTCCCTCAACACCATGTGAGCTGGGGACGTGGCTGATATCTTGGCTTAGAGCCCAGTCAAGGTTTAGAGTCAAGATTATGGCTCTGAGAATGAGAAATTCAACGATACAGTGAGAGTGGGGTTCAGGGGTGTTACCACAGTAAAATGAAGGGTTTTACCAGGGCTCTCCCTGAGTGATCCTTTGCCTGGGGCCGTGGAGTGCCCCATGGATAAGTGCTGTCTTAGGGGTAGGTGAGGGATGGGGCCAAGTGGCTCTTAGGCAGGGACAGTGGGGTCATAGAATCGTTTTAAGTTGGAAAAGACGTTTAAGATCATCAAGTCCAATGGTTAACCCAGTACTGCCTTCTCAACCAGAGCTTTATATCCCTCTGCTTCCTTCTGAGTTGTGTTTCCTGTGTGAAGTGTGGATGGTGCCTGTGCCAGCACCGAGCCAGGCACCACAGTTCACTGGGAGTGTAACCAGAACCAGAGGTGTAGAGCCTGCACAGCAGCTCTCGATGCCCTGGCATGATCCACTCATGCCAAAAGCATTAGGGCTGTCACTGCCAGAGAGGAAAAGAACATGCCACGACTTTTTCCCTATCACAGCCAGGGTTAACAAAATACAACCCCAACATCCACTCATTTTGCTTGGGACAGAGCTACTCTCCTATGTAAACAGAGATTAATTTCATTGCATCCTTCTAATGGCCCCCACTGTCAAATTGTGTTTAGGATTGCACAGAGGTCCAGGGAGAGGGCAGAGTTCCCAGTTTCACTAATGAACTTTGTTTTCAAGCCTGTATCTTTTTTTTTATTTTTTTTTAAACTCTTCTCTCTTTCCCAGAAATGTGTTCTGCTTTTCAACCCTTAGAATTCATATCTCACATTTCTAGCATGCTGAGAAACTCCAGCTCCATATTTCTTTACTTCCTGTCTGTGATGGTTTAACCTCTAGGCATTCACATGGCTTCACCATCACCCCCGAGCTGGAGTTTTGTGATTCCTTATCTATTGCTATCCATTTCATATTATTCTCTGCTGTTCTTTGAGTATTTGGATTTGACATTCCTATTACTTCTAATCAAAGGAAGTGACTGAATACTAAGGAGCAGTCTTTTTTTGACATCAGATTGTGTGAATGTTGCTGTGTAGATAGAGTACAGAGCTGCAGGAGTGCTAATACTTCAGCATAGGCAAAGCTGTGGTCATATGCATTTCTCCTTGTTAGGGAGATCCTGGCAGTGTCTTGAAAAGTCAGCTCCTTGACCAAAATCCCTGTGTTATGTCAAATTCTATTTAGAGTAAAGTCAACCCTGAGGAAAACCACAAGCTCACTAGTTATCTTTTAAATAGTTTCAGTTCTTTTAAATCATTTTACTATTACTGACACTTTATGGCTGAACAGAAATGCCAAATTACAACCCCAAGATAAACAAAACTTAGGCTCTCTTACAAGAACAATATCTGTGATTTGCGGGAGGAGAATTCATGCTGCACTGTCACAAATGAACAGGCATCAGCTTGGAGCAAGGAGGAGCCTGGGGGCTGGTTCCAGCTTCTGGCCTTGTTATTGAGGATACTACTGTGACAGTAGTTTTAAAAACATAGGCACCTATCCTCTGCAGCAAGTAATCACCACCAATCCTCTCTTTGCTGAGTCACTGAAGAACCTCCAATGGAACTGCTTGGACTCAAAAGCAAGTTTCATCTTTAATTTCATGTGGCTGTTATGGGTAGTAGCTCTTAACTGTAGTCTGATGTAAATATTCTCTGTCTTGTTCTCTGTTGGAAATGATTTCCAGTCCACCACGTGTTCTCAGCGAGACAGATATGTTGTCACTGCTTCTGCTGTGATTGTTGGTTCAGCAGTTAACACCTTGAATCTCAGTTGACTTCAGGTGTCAACATAACTGGGATGAGAACTTGCTTTTGGGTTTCTAGTGGGTCATGGGAAATGAAGTTTATAATTTGTAAACTGTAATTTGAGATGTGTTCATCTTGAACTCTTCTGTCATGATATATTTGCATTTATTGGGAGATCCCTGAGGTAAACATTGGTGCAGGGTTATGATTGAACTGGTAAAGCCTGTGCTTTTGGATAAGAGTAAGCAGTTACTTAAATCTCCCTTTTTCTTTCTTGTTATAAATCCCTTTTTAGTTCATGTTCCAGGACTCCTGCTGGGCCATGACTGCACTTCATCTTGTTTTTCAGAAAAACCCTAAAAGTTGGCTCAGTTGCCTAAAGGGTCCTTCAGAGGACAGTCAGCTCTCAGACTCAGTGGGTTTCTTTCTCTCTGATTGTTCACTTAGAGTAATGTTCCCAAAGCCTTTATTCCAGGTCCTTGCATGGGCTCCTCCCTGGGACTTCAGGGGTCAGGATGCTGCAGTCAGGAGGGTGTTACAGGGGCAGGAGTAGCAGTGGTTTTCAGTAGAAGTGCCAGTGCTGCCTGCTCTGAGCGTGGAGCTTTCCCAGTAACCTCATGGCTCTGGACTCCTTGGGGGTGCAGCAGGTGATGAGGGGCCTGACAGCACAGATCCTTTCAAATGGTGAAGAGACAGTGTTTCTTTAGGTCAAATAGAGCTACTTTGATGATTCCTGCTTTTCCAAAGTGGAGATTCACCGCTCTTATTCCACTGCTGGAGTAGCAGCGGTTTAGGGACCCAAAAGACCTGAAGGGAAGCAGCACAGTGAAGATGTGTCTGCTCTGAAAACTTTTATCACCCAAAAGCTGGATGAAATTGGAGATATTCGTTAATCTAAATTGTCAAGGGTTCCCAGATACAAAGAGCACACTTGTGGCTCAGGAAGTTTCTGAGTTGCAAGTGTCTGGAGGCTAGGAGAGTATTTAGGAAAAAAATCACTACACATTTGTTACCATACTCTTCCTGCTATAGTCTTCTCCGGGCATCCACTGCCAGCTGCTGTCAGAGGTAGGAGCTTTGGGGCTCTCAGTTTGACCCAGATGTCTGATTTTGTGTTCTAATGTAAATATAGTCAACATCTAAGCCTATTGTTTAGAAAGTGTGGAAACTGAATGTAAGCAAATGAGACAAATGTTCTTTAGATGAAACAGCATCTGTGACAATGAAACCAGGACAGGGCTGCACTGAATGTCTTTATGTTGGAATGTTGAACTATTTCAGGTTTTAAAATTTTTTTCCTCTTTCTAAGCAGTGTCTGAGGAACAGAGAGGTTTTCAGGATATAAGCACTTTTGCTTTTACTGAGTTTATGTTTTTAAAATGTCTGTTTGCTTGGCCTTAAGTAAACAAGCCTCCAAAATGTGGTGTTGGGCAATCCTGGCCACCAATATGTGTGTGATCAGTGTTTTTATATGTGCATCCAACCCTGTTCAGACTGACTGAATTTCATGTCAGGCAAGGAAATATGAAATGTGTACAGTCTGCTGAGAGTCCAAGGTTGGCAGGTTTCTGGGATCCAGCAGTGATCTACCCTTGACTCTGCAGCAAGTGTCAGACATTGAGGAGGAAGGAGAAGAGGGAAAGTCCAGCTTGGCTTCGAGACTGAGAAGCGGCACCTTTTTAGCATTTGACATGAAATAGAGACTGACACCCAGGAACTGAGGTTCACTTGTCTCTTCTCAGTCACCCCAGGCCGCCGGGAGCGGGAACAGGCAAAGAAAAGTGCTGACTACTTTTTGGCAGGAGTACAGGTCCTGGTGAGGGCTGACTCCAGAAGAAGTGTTTCTTTTGTGTTTGAGGTACTCCTTGGTGATGGCTGCCTGACTTTGAGGGACTAAGTTTTCTCATTCCAGGAGGTGATGTATGCTGGGCAGAGCTGCTGAAAGAAGAGAATTGTCCCTGTGGCAGAGGCACAGCCAGTCTGTGCCATGTCAGGAGGGAGCTGTCAGGGAGAGAGCAGCCTCAGGCACCAAATGTCCCAGAAAGGAGAGAGATTAAGTTTTAGTAATAAGGCACTGCCCATGGCTTTGGGCAACCCAGAGGATCTCTGTAACCAATTACAGATTCCACATGGTTTGGGGATGGAATGCCTTTTGGCTGTGCAGCACTGAACAGGCTGGATTTCCAGCTGGGAAGGTTGTGTGTACATGATGAGGATCTCAGGAAAGAAAGCAGCACGGAGGAGGAAAGATGGAGGAATATGATGGGAATACTTGCAGTTACCTGATGAGAGAGCTGTGGATCTCAGCCTTCTGTAGTTCATCCTGGGGCCTGAAGTGACAGAAAGGTTGGTCACTGCTCCTGAACAGCATCCAAAAGACTCTGCCTGAACTAAGCAGCAGAAGTGGAAGTGCTGTGAAAGTTGCTGGTGCAGACAGGAAGGAGAAGAGGGCCAGGAAATAAGCCAAGATGCAATTAGCCATTAGTTTCGTGGCTGTGGCACCTGGAGTTGGGTTTTGATTTCTTGATTTTCAGAGAGGATGATGTGTGAGGCTGAAGGACCAAGTCCCTTTCCTTTTGGTTTCAGCACCATTCTGGCTGCTGACATGGAGCTCTGGAGAGGCACACAGTGATCCAGTTTCTGTGGTCCGAAAGCTTTCAAATTAATTTGATTTTCATTAAACTAGGACACCCTGTCCGGTCACTGCTGGAAGTCTTTTAATCTATTGCAGACAAACCCCAGATGTTTCTGTGTGCATTATTTATTTTAAGAAGTCCTTTCTACACTGACCCTGGTGCACCATGTAGAAACTGTTTCTCTTTGTTAAATGCTGCTGCTTCCATTTGCCCTTTGCTATGGAGACCAATAGCTCTGCTTTTTGTGCAATAAACAAATAAATGAGTAAAACAAAAACAAAAAACCAAACCCTCAAGGTTTTCTTGAATCAAACTTTTTTTCTTGTGCAACTACCTTTCTTTTGATGACTTCTGTGGAAGTCTACACATTGCTGTACTGCCTTAGGGTTTGAATCCAGAGAAGACTTGTGAAATGTGCTGGTACAGCTGTTGCTACATGATTTGGAAAGGGATCCTGTAATTGTTGAGAACTAGAATATATTGCTGATGGTAACTTACTTTTCCAATCTGATAAGCTAAAAATGTCTTACTTCAATATGGTAATAAACGTAACCAGCTGTTGTGCAAAAAAAAGGTCTTTAAATATACAAAGTAGAAAAGAAAGGAAGGATATGTATGAAATTGTGAAAATGGCTTATTCTCTATTGAGATAAAAACATGTAGCACGCATCCATCTCAGCTCAGATATCCTTACACTATACTTTTGACATTAACAAAGATTACTATTCCAGTTCTGAATGTGGGGAAGTGGGTTTTTTTCCATTCCCATTTTTCATTCTCATGAATGAGCAACAGTTGACTTTTTGCATTTTCTACCCCATGTTCCAGCTGAGTAAATTTTGGGACAATAATGTCAGCATGTCCCTAGAGGAAAGAGTGTGAAATTTTGAAGGAAGAAAGGATTACAGTGATCACTGTGTGGGAAAGTGGCTAAGGATAAGTAATACAACGGCTCCAAAGGGAATTGTGCAAGAAACTGGAAAGAACATTTTTGAAAGTATTTGAATACTGGGGAATTTCCAAAGTAAAGCAGCAGTGAAAGATGAGCAGAGAAAAAGAAAAGGACAGAAAACAAGTTCTAGAAAACTGATTTTCTCTTTCCCTGCATGCTGCTCCTCCACCTTTTAGGGAAGAAAGCACTTTCTTGTATTCTTGCACAAGGAAAGGGTTACCTCACACCAGAGTTCCCAGGGCCATTCAGAAGGAAGGGAAGTCATTGTGAAGCAATGCTGTTATCCATGGAACCAAGACAGAGCCTGGAGCCTATGTCTGTAGTTGCACAATCAGCAGTAACCTTCATTTTTTTGTGCCGGGAAATGGCAAGGGCTGTTCGTGGTGCTGCTTTTTATCCTTCTGTCAGCCTCTCCTTTGCTTTGCTTGTGAAGTACATGAGGATCATAAGGGCAGTTAAGAACCTGCTTTTCCCACCTTCCCTAGCAGAGAAACTCAGCTTGCCCTTATTTTCTGTGTGTGCTGTCTCTCTGAGATCCTTACTGACTTGCAGCACTCACACATCTGGCTTGTATTTCCAGGACTTGTCCTTCCCAAAAAGCTGGAAGTGCAGCGGGGAGAGGGCAGAGGTACAGAGTTCTTAGGCCATGTTTAAGCTGGGATTCATGACAGGGGAGTCTAAGGCAAGTGTGAGTCTCTCCAGCAGCTTGTGGCTTCCCAGAGGCACATCCTGGTCCCTTTCTACCCTTCCTGTGCCAGTTCCACATGTTCTCCCTCACCCTCCCTTCCAGCACCAGCTCTGATGCTGGTGGATCTCACTGGATTCCAGTGAGATGGTAGGAGACTGCAGAACTCCAGAGGGGATGCTGTGTGTATTCTTTCATTTCTCAGGAACTGCAGGGATAGGCAGAGATGGGGCCTGCTGTCTCCACATGATCTCTTTGGCTCCGTTTGTTCTCTGATTGACCAGTCCTGCTCATTTTGGAGAGCAGATAAAATCCAGATGCTGGTCTTGACTCAAAGATTGCAATATGATTAAACACTTTGGAAAGGCTCACTGTTCTCAGCAGTACAGCTCTGTTATTTACCTGGTAATCCCAGAAAAGCCTCAGTTCTCATTTAGGGGATTTTCAGAAAATATTTCCCATGCTTGCTCCTCTTTCTGAGAGGATGAGGTTGTTTTCGGATGGTGTCTTAAGACAAAAGTCCCCGTTGTTTCTATATACCCTTAACTAACACAAGGAACTTTTAATAAAAAAAAGGCAAAAAGAAAAAGGTTGTAGCAACTGCTATTTTAGTCAATACAGAGTTCAGACAGAGTTTACTGTTGATATCTTTGGATGCATGCAATGCTCCCTTTTGTTTTCCACTACCAATACTTTCAGCTGTTATATTATTGTACTAATGAGGTTCAGTCTTTAAGAAAACTGCTGGATTTGGTCCAGAAGGGCACTCAAGAGTTAAAGGCTGAATCAGAAAGTTTCACTGTTAATCTAACCTTGAGCATGGCTCCACTGTTACAGGAAGAGTGAAATGCTGATGCTTGCAGTAAACTGTGCCTGCATATCCTCATCAAATAAAGTTAATGGAGAAGAGTTTCCCTTGGGCAGTGGTTTGTGCCATGTGTCCCACTAAGTAGAGCTGTGCAAAAGTTGACTTTCAATATGTCACTGTCACTGTAGAATAGAAGATGTTCAGGTTTGGGTTCCACACAGCATTTCTCTCAGGCATTATTTTGTAACCAGCAGAAAAGGAAGAAGGAGGGAGCAGCTCTGCCTTTAATCTTGAAAAAGTCAATAAAGATATAGGAACCCCTGAATTCTCCTGGATCCCTTTTTGCTTTCAGTGATGTGAGGAGTGGTTCGTGTCCTGTGACTGTCCTGCTCAAGTGCTTTCCCTTTGTTCATACTTACAACCCACAGAGATCCTTTAAGTGGAAAACTAAAAGTTAGTGTGGCTGAGGAAAATAGTGCCAGGGTAGTGCTGGACTGTAGATATTCGTCCTTCTCAAGACATAGGTTTGTCCTCTCCCAGTCACCCATCACTGTCCTGCTGCTGCGCTCCCAATATATGGACTGCTCATGGTCACCCTCCAACCCTTCCAGGGTTTGTAGGAGGAATCTGTTTAACTATCACAACTACAGCCAGAAGTGTGTTTTCAAGATTGGAGATGAAGTACTGCCAAGTTTCTCAGCTAGAACTGGGGGAGTTTTCCCCTGGCATCCTTTGAAATTAAAAGGAAAACCAAAAAGCCTTCATTCAGAAGGTACTTAATCTCAGTGAAACATAAGTCCATGAGTAATTTTAGAGCATATTTCCCTTTTCTGATTGCAATAAGAAAAGAAGCAGAGTTTGGTTTTCCTCAATCAGAGCATTTTATGGGATTAACTTTCATCCTGAATTCTGAGAAATAACAGAGGGAAGAGAGATATGAATGAGATCTTGAATACCAGAATTTCCTGATTCCAGGTATGTCTTTTTCCAGATGTCTGAAAACTTGGGTTTTGTGGGAGAAGACCAATGACCCTTGATAAAGAAAACTTGTTTGTGTGCAAAGGAAAACACTGTGCAAAGATTAGTGTGCATCAGTTTCTGAAAAACTGTACTGAGACAAATGGACCATGAGCACCAACATCTGTGACACTCACAGCCATGTCCCTTAGAAAATTGGAACAATAAATTCCCAGACTGTTCCCTATTATTTTTGTTGCTTGATTATCATATAAAGACAACTATGTGTTGTTTATACCAACTATATGCTGTGTATTCCTTGGTTATAATAAACATGATTGGAGGATGAGACAAATGGCATACGAAATACAACCGATTTGGCTTTTGGTTGCATGCTCTTGGAAACCTTGCCAGACTCTTTTCCAATGGTTTAAACTTAATTTAGAGTTGGAAAATGTAAAATGCACTTCTTTTTTGTTACAATAAGAGCTTGGTGACTGAAGACAATTTTCTGCAAACAAACACCAGCAGAAAGCAGCATCCTCTTGGGTATGCTGCAATGTAACTTGGATATCGTAGAGACAAAGGCAAATGAAGGTATTTAGGACACTAGTGTGAGAATGCCTCGTGAGTTAGGTGTGCATTTGGGGTCCTTTTAATTTAGATATTTAAAAGATGAGATGAGGAGTGATAAACTGAGTGTCAGTATCTTAGGTTTTTCTTTGTTGAGTACAAGTGTCTGGCTTTCTGTCCTGGCCTTCCCAGACATGGTCTGGAAGACGACACTTGCTTTTACCTTTCTTGCTTCTTCCAAGTCCCCTCCTTGACTGCACAATGGTAGTTTTCCAGATAGAGATGTTTGATGTGCTGAGTTAAAAAGGAAATTTGATGGAAATTTGGAGACTACAGTTGAATTTTCTATGTCATTTGATGGAAGTGAATGGGCAAAATCCACTTGAATCTTGAGTCTGTTGGTACTGAGTGGCCAGGGATTCCAGCCCTGTTATGAATTTAAAGGGAAGAGCTTTCCCGGAAAGCACCAGAATGATGATTCTTTAAGTGTTATAGAGTAATTTTCAAAAACAGAACATCAAAGTCATATAGGGATTGAGAAATTCTACAAGATCAGCAATGTTTTGCAATGGAATGAAATGAAGATTCACACTAGAGCTGAGGATGCTTGTTTGCACATGCCAAGTGTATTTGCCAAATGAGACAGAGGCGTGGAGACCAAGAAATTATTACCTAGGGACCATGGTTTTATCTCAGACAAAACAATGTATTTTTCTTGGACTATCTTCAGTTCCCCAAGATAACCTTATGGGAATATACAACTGTAATAAAGACACTTCAGCCTATCAAATCCATTCCTTGAGATATGACACGTGAAATAATATTGCTTAGTTATGAGATAAAGTTTAGCAGGAGAGGTTCAAAGTCTGCACTGAAATACATGTGTAAATCTGTGCAGGTGAATTCCCCTTCTCCCAAATCTAGCTGGGATAGGATCACAGGTAACATCTTTTAGAAAGACAGGTGGCAGATGTGGAGCCCTATCTTTAAGTTCTTGAGTGCAAGGAGAACTGTATAATTAAGAGGCTCTTACAGAGCTATTTCACTGTGTAACAATTCATGTGCTCATCACTGCTGTGTCAGGGATCAGCTTCTAGCCTTGTATATTGTATTGAGCTTTTACTTCTTTGAGTGGTCATATGGAAACAAAATACCCCAAGTTTGCAGAGTAGGACTGAGGTAACTTCCATGGTGATTCACCATGTAGGCCACCTTTGTTAGGTAATTTGCTTTGTGTGGCAAGAATAGAAGCCAAGAATGTGTGAAGCCAAGAAGCAGTGTAAAGTGCACTTCCCTTTGAAGTGCTCCAGCAGTGAATGTGTTAAATGTTTTCATCAGAGACTTAAAAAAAAAGGCAAGAAAAAGTTTACTTTCTTAAAGAGAGTGAAAAGCCTCTCACACCTAGGAGAGTAGGAAAGAAGGAGTACACCGTTCCCTTTTTCACAGCTTTTAATCTTAAAAACAATGTAATTCTCAGTCGCTGGGGGCAGAGCCCACTGAAAAGGGACCTCCCTCACAAAACCGCCGGGATCCTCTTATTTCCACCCTGAGCAAAGCAGGCGCCTTCTCGAAAGGAGTGAAAGTCTCCCAGCTCCTCCGGCGGCACGGGAATAACCATGTCCACGGGGAAGATCTGCTGCCTGGTGCTGCTGACCCTGGGGGTGCTGGCGGTGGCCGTGACACTCGTGGTCATCCTGACCCAGCCCCGGTGCGGTCCCCAGCGCTACCTGCACGGTGCCGTGGCTGCCGACACCGAGACCTGCTCTAACATCGGCCGGTACGTGCGCGGACCTCTCGGCTTTTCGGGTCACTTGTGGTGTATGTCGTGCTGACAGACAGGACAGGCACTAACCACGGGAGTGCACCGGGTTTCTGCCCGTCCCCGCTTTGGGGCTGAGCAGCGATGCTGGTCCCTGCGTGGAGCAGCCCCGGGGGCAGACGGAGCCCCTGCTCTGAGGTTGATGCTCATTTTCGTTGTCCAATGTCGCAAAAATTTGCAGCTCTGCAAACCCATGGATTTTTGGAGGGTATAAATATTTATAGTATAAAAATACAAGGCTGTTTTTAAGTGGGGAAGTAGGAAATTTACTGTTCACAGCGTGGTGGTGGGTCGGGTAAGTGGCTTAGAAATAAGAAGTTGGAGGAGCTTGCAGAGAGCTGCAGCTGGGCTTCAACAGAGGCAAGGAAGGCCAGGCTGAGAGGGAAAGGAGGACTGTGCATCCCAGTCTTTAGTAGGGATATGTTTCTGGACTGAAGCCTGCAACAGGTGTGTCTGGTATGAAGAAAAAAAGCAAGGAGCAGATTTAATTGAAATTAATCCAAGACAGTATAAGTACAAAAGACATACTTACATCACTCGGAAAAAAAGATGTAGATTAAAAAAATTCTCCAGCTGCCGAGGTTGTACCACTCCAGTTTGTGTAATAACTTCTCTCTTAAATATTTTGACTCCCATGTTATTATTTTACTGTTACTGTTCCTACTGTTATTAAACGCTTGTATACACAAAAGCAGAAGGATGCAAGTTTACATGCTGTGTGGGATGCTGGAGCTGTGTGCTCTACTTTGTGGCTGGAGGAGTGAGATGAGATGTGGTGCCCCTATACCACACTTTGCCATGTCTCTCATGGGATTCTTGCAATGACATGTTGACACAACAATGACCAAACCCTAAAGCTGAAACTAAGTGTCAGGAAGGATCTAGGGCTAGACGTTCTTATCAGATCTTGTCAGCTGTAGCACTGAGATATCTCTACAGAGGTAGAGCACCACACTTTGATTGAGGGTCATGTGTCTCTCTAGGACTTTGCACTACAATTAAGCTCATTGCAGCAGTGATCCCTACAAAAGGAGACAAGTAATTGGACAGGGTGTGGTCTGGCTAGATGAGAAAGATAATGGTCCTAAATTCCCCAGGCATAGCCTCCTGGGAAGTGGCAGATCTCTGTCTGAAAGTGGGTGAGCCATGCTCCGAGAGCCATGTGTGACATACCAAGAGCCAGCTCAGAGAGTGTTTTCTGTTGTGTTTCAGTCTCCAGAGAGGCTGGAGAGAAAGCTGGTGAGATTGAGGGCCAGTCTGCAGACTGGGATGAAGAGCTTCATCAGGGAATGCTCCTCCAGGCACAAGTGTTTCTGGGGACATGGTGAGGGGTGTATGGCATTGGTTTCAGAGGGACAGTGGCAGTACAAGATGTGCAACCTCTTACACAATTGTGAATGTGGCTGGAAAACTTGGGTGAGAATTTGGTGCTTTTCAGGCTTTGGGAAAATGTGCCTGATGTTACGTGTTAAGGTTTTAATGCATTGCATTGAAATGCATACCGTACGATCTCAAAGCTTCTTTTTAAAGCTGTTTTTCACTGCCAATTATCCCAGAACCATGGTTTTCCCTGGCACCAGGCTTTGTACATGTGCTGCTCCATAGCCCATAATGCAGGGGCTCTGGGGAGCACTATCCCAGGTCAGGGTAGTGGTCCTTCTTCCCTCTTTTCTAACCTGCTGTCTTGGGCCTTCTGCAGAGGTGACTCAGTTTCTCAGGAAGCCCTGATCTCTTTTGTCATCAGTTAAAAGCTTCAGTTTCAGAAAAACACCACGCAGGGACATTGATGTGGTGAGTCCATCCCCTGCTGCAAGGAGATGGATGGGCAAGCCTGAGCCTCAGTCTCCAGGTTCAGAGGTACAGCCAGGGAGCAGCTTGCTCCAGGGAGGACAAAAGCCATGCAGACCCCAACAGAAAACCCCGTGGTTCCCTACCATTTCTTTTCTTCCCACTTGTCCACATGCCATTGCCTTACAGGCAGTAGTTCCGAGGCATTTACGGAAACAAAGGAAAGCCACAATCAGTGTTTCTGCTGGCAGCATCCTGTCCCCAGCCCCAGCAGGACCCAGTCATATCAATGGATGTAAAATAAACAGCAGTCCCTATGTTTGCTTTGTGTTCCCGTGCAGCCTCTGGGAGCAGTTGCACTGCAATTAATGAACAATTACATTTTCCCTTCTGGCTTTGCCTTATCTGAGCAATAACCCAATAAAACAGTCAGAAACCTTCCTAGCAAACACAGTGCTGGCTACTGGCATGGTATGCAGGAAACACCACCCCATTTCCACTACAAGGAAAAGATGTTTTTCAGCTGTGCTTGATTCCTCAAGAAGAACTTGTTAAGACACATTTCTGTAGCAGAGCCTCATTGCTGTCAGCAGCATGAGGATATCTTAATGCCTGTGTGTTCTTTGATGTGGCTGTGCCTAGTTAGTAACAGTTGTGGGTTTTTTACTGTTTGTTTTTTTCTATTTATTTGTTGGTTTTGTCTTTGGGAATACAGGGAGATGATGGGGGTGTTTTTGTGCTAATATCACATAAGCCCAGGAAGGCAAGCTGGAGGAGCAATGAAGTTACTACTGTGCTAATTGACACGTTAAGTCTCAGGAGTTTGCTTCACATGGACCCATCATTCCTGCTTCAGTGCCCTGTCCAGCTGACCAGCATGTACCTTTTTATTGGGAATGGCACTTGGGGACATAGGGATCAGTTGTTTGGTTCCCAGCATGTGGAAACTCTCTCCTGTGCATCCTCCTCCACATCTGGGAACTCCTTGCCATTCCCTTTTGTCAACAGCATTTGTGAGCAGCTGCAGTTCTCTCTGTCCATAACTCCCAGAGGAAGACCATCCTCACACAGGTCTGGTCCCTGGTTGTTCTTTCCTCCTGCAGACTGCCCCTTCTTTCCCTCTGTCTCTTCCTTCTGACTCCCACAGAGGAAGGCTCCTCTCTGTGCTCTCACATCCCACACTGCTGCCAGGAGCTTTCTCCACCTGCTACCTGCTCTCCTCAAGCTGGGGCTGCCTTGCAGGGGCCCCAAGGAGGCATTTTCACGTGGTTCCTCCATTCTGTCATTCCTGGATTTTGACACTGTCTTTTTTCTCCCTTTCCACCACAGGGACATCCTGAAAAGTGGAGGCACAGCTGTGGATGCTGCCATTGCTGGCTTGATCTGCACCTCGGTGATGAATCCTCAGAGTTCGGGCCTGGGTGGTGGAGTCATATTTACCATCTATAATGCCAGCACAGGTATGGGCCACCCCTGGCCTCTCCATGGTGCCCTGTCCCTGTGCAGACCCCCAGCTGCTGTGGAGAAGCCAGAATCCTTCCTATTCTCTCAGAGCAATATTTTGAATATAAAAGCTGCATCCTCTGATCACAAACCAGGCTTCTCCTCCTAACCCAAAGCATCCATCACATGGAGCTGTGATCATCATTTCACAGCAAGGGCGTGTGTGGGGAAGAAAGAGCTTTGATACAAAATGAATTGAATTTGCCTCTCCAAAGCAATCCCAAATTTCAAAGTCACACAGCAGACTGCAGCAAGGTGTGAGCAGTGCTGAGATGCCACTGGGCTGCCACGGAAGCAGAAAGGAGCAGAGTGAGGCGTGTGCTGGAAATGAGCTCATCTGAGCCCTTGGGCTGGGACTTCAGGGGCTCATCCTGCCCCAGCAGCTCAGGCAGTGCCTACTGACATGGGGGCTGCATCTCACTGCCCTTGCTGGCACGGGAATTCCCAAAGCAGCAGGGAGACCTGTCCCAGGAGACGCCTCTTCACTTCAGAAGTCTAAATCTGACAATGTTCAGGGCCTGCTGGGAAGCCTTCCTGTGTTTGGCTTAACCTCTAGTATTCTTGCTTTTATGTTTTTAATGTGGGGGGTTTTTAAGTCTTGGCTTCCAAAAGCCCCCAGAGCTTACAGATCTAAATAGTAAAATCAACAATGAACACAGTAACAATACCAGAATCTTAAAACCCCTGCCAAGTAGTCTTACAGAGTTATGACTCTGGAAACACTTGGCTGTATCTCGTGCAAAAGCTTAATTTGGCAGAACACCTATATTTTTTTTCCTTTCCTTTTGGCAGAGGTAACTTTGTTTCCTGACAACAGTTCTCTTCTGCTACCTGAGTTATGCTGCACAAAGCTACCCATGGCCCTGCACAGCTCAGGTGCTTTGTACACCAGGGAGCACTGTGTGCTCCTGCAGCACAGCTGGCTCTGGGAACTGTCACAGAAAAGGATAAATGCAAGGCAGAGAAGGAGGCAAAATGATAGGCTAGACCTGAAATACAAGTCTATATGAGTGCAAGTTTTGTTGTGTTTGGCTTTGTTTATATTTTCCTTTTAAGCTCCCTGATACATAGGGGATCTTTCAGTATCACCATTCTGCTTATAAACACGATGGACCTACCTCACCATCACTTGGTAAATGGCCCTCCAAGGAACTTGAGGCTCATGTTATGTCTCTGACATGTCCCACCTGCAGAGGAAGTGCAGGAACCTAAAAATCAGGTGTAGAGCAGCACATTCCAGCCATGTCCCAGGCCCAAGAACCCTGGGGGAAACCCCAAATAGCTGGAGACAAGTCCTGGCCTTGTCCCTGTACCTTCATTGTCTCCAGGTAGGTCCTGTTTGGTTTGCTCTAAATAAAAGCAAGGGAGCTAAGGACAAGGTGTGCTGAGACCTAACCCTGCAGGTGCACTGGACACACTTATCAAAAGTCTCAATTTAGGACAGCTGAGCTCTGGGCCAGCAGCATGTGTGGTGCTACAGCTGAAAATGTGATGTTCACCTGCTTCAGGAAGACAGTGTAATGCCTTTCCCTCTTCTCCTCTCTAGGAACAGTCGAGGTGATCAATGCCCGTGAGACAGTCCCACGAGTGTTTCCTCACAATTTACTGTCTGGCTGTGGCCCTGGTTTCCCCATTGGTAAGGACACTGACTGGGCCATGAGGGATCTGTGCCCTCCTGGCGCGCACAAAGCTCAGGGTGGGGAACCGAGAACCTCGCTGACTTTATCTGGAGTTTCGTTTAATTTAACACACTCTACCTGGACTGGCTTTTGCAAAAGCAAGAAAAAATACTAGGTCCATAACTAGGTGACACTGGCAGCCTGACCAGCGAGGAGGGTGGGGAGCCAACATGAGGAGAAATCACAATGTAATTTCTCTTCATAGGAAGTCTGCAGTTCAAGACCAGATTTCCCAAAGGACTCACTCATTTTCCAGCAGTTCTTACAGAGAAAAACGAAGTCAATAACTGCTCAGACTTTCTGGAAATGAAAGAAATCAATCTAATGTGCTTGCCCCTGTCCATATGTTGGGGAAGCACCCTGGCACATTGGGATTTGAGTTGCTGGGCTCAGGCACTCTTGCTTTAGCAGCACATCTTGGATTCTCTACGTTTCTTGCTCTGTTCATTCTCCTTTCCTAGCACATTTTCTTTTAGTGCATGTCCTAGTTCCTGGAGGAGATGTTCTTATCCTTGGAAGAAGAGCCTGAAAAGGAATTGGGAATAACTGGTTGGAAGGGACGGCTGGAGGTCTCTGGTCCAGCTCCTGCGCAGAGCAGTGATATCAGGGTTAGCTCAGGCTGCTCAGGGCCTTGTCCTGTGATGTTTTTGAGTTTCTCCAAGGATGAAGAACTTCACAGCTTCACTTGCTCTGGTATCTGACCAGGCTCCACAAGTGCTTTGTCTCCAAAATCCAGCTGACACCTCCCTTGCTGCAGCATGTGCCTGTTGCCTGTTTTGCTTTCACCTCACCTCTGAGTCTGGCTCTGGCCTCTCTATACCCCTTCTGTTGGACAGTGGAAGAGATACACGAACAGACAAGGGTAATAAACAAACCAAGCCTGCTTTTAGAAGCCTTGGTTGCCTCTACAAACTCACACTTCCATTGGAGTGCTTTGCCAATGACTTCCTGGGTGTGACACTGCTGCTGTGCTCTTCAGGTGCCCCCTGGATTGGTGTGCCAGGAGAACTCCGTGGGTATGAGGAAGCCCACAAGCGATATGGCCGCTTACCGTGGAAAGACCTCTTTGAACCAACCATCAAGCTCCTTTCAGAGCCACTTGTCATTTCCCCAGTTGTGGACAAAATAATCAATCACCCAAACTTCTCCATGCCAGGAAAAAACCTGTGGTAAGACCCATGAATGAAACTGCAGCTTGAGGACCACTGTTCCCTCAGTTCTCTGAGGTGTAGAGCACGGGCTGCTGCTGTGGCTTGTGCTCAGGGAATACTTGCTATGGAGTGGGAGGGAATCACAGAAGTGGATTTTTTAAATATTTTTTTTTCTGTCAGCAACTTTTTTTTTTTTTAAATTTAGAGTGGCTTGACACAGCAAAACAGTCTGCTAAGCATGATTACTGATGAGAAGGATCTAGCTGTATATGGCCTGCCTCCGTCTGTGTGGAAATTGTCCCCTGACAGCAGGGCCCTGTGGCAGACACTCGTTTGGAGAAGCCCCACTGACCTGAGCCATGGTCAAAGTGCTGGGTTCTGTGGAGGAAACTGCCTGGGGAAGGAGTACCTGGTGCTGTGGGTCACATTTGGCTGAAAGCTTTCCTCCACATAGCCTGCAGTGTAGCACTGCCTTGGAAAGTACGATGTGCATAAACTAGATCAGCTTTGGGAAGGAAAAAGAGATTATTGGCCCTGGGGACAGAGCAAGCACGTGCAGTAAACTGATGAATGTTCTTCTTTAACAGCCCACTGCTGTGTCATGGTCAAAGGTTCCTGAAGAGGGGAGAGATCTTCAGGTGGCCAGCGCTGCTGCAAACACTGCAAACTGTGGCAGAACATGGAGCCGCAGCATTTTATGAGGGACAGATAGGAAAGGCACTGGTGGAGGATGTCAGGAAGGCTGGTAGGTAACAGCTATAGTCAGTCCTGATAGATGAGCCTTTTCCCAGCTGTTGGCTCTCAGTGATCCTGTACCAGGGGAAAGCCAACACAAGCCTTTTTCTTGCTGCTTGGGATGGTACCTGGCATGGGAAGAGGCCACCTTTGCCCAGTTCTTATAACTCAGACCCAGAAGCAGCACTGAGACCATCTGCTGCTCTGGCCTTCCCCCCCAGTGCTCATGCAGTGGCCTGTCTGACTCCCTCAGGCTTTGTGGCATCCTGGGGTTTGGCAGCAGATCAGGACCCGTGACAACAGTGCTGTGCTTGGTGGAAGGAATTTGGGATATACAGGGATGCCTCTTCACAGTGCCCTGTTGTAGCCAGCCCACAGCACCAGTTGATGTGCTAATGCCAGCCACTGGTTCTCTGTTGAAGGGTCCAGTCTCTCACTGGAGGACCTTCGGACGTACCGAGCAGAGGTGTCCTCAGCTCTGAACATCACCCTCAACAACCACACCACAGTGTTTGCTCCGGGACCGCCCATGGGAGGTGCAGTGCTCATGTTCATCCTCAAGGTATTGGAAGGTAAATTCCTAGCGGAAAAGGGGGAGCAAGAGGTTTTCAGGGAGTGTTGCTCCAGAGTGGTAAACCAGTAATGGGCAGAAATGGAGCCGGCAAGCCAGAAGGGGCCCCAGAGCAGCAGTGTGACTGTGCTATGCAGCAGGGTGATGACCTGTCTCACTCATACAGTGGATCAGCATCACTGTAGCTGCTGCAAAGGCCAAAGGATACACAATTTTCCCAAGGCTTCAAAAGAAATTGAAGTCACAGTGAAAATTAGTACTTGGTTGTTTCTGTGTCTATATCCTACTAAAGCATAGGGGAGACTTGGTAAGAACTGGGGTTGGAAAAGGAGGCTCCTTTCAGCTTTTTTTTTACATTTCTTGAAAAAACATTGCCTTGGGTCTATTAACAAAATTATTTCATCCTGCTCCATAGAGTATAAACTCCATGAAGCATCACTGGCAACACCTGAGGAGAAGGTAGAAACCTACCATCACATTGCAGAGGCTCTGAAGTTTGGCAACATGCTAAGACCCCACATGAGTGACCCAGCCTTCTCTAGAGCTCAGGTGAGCTGACACAGTGCATGGGTACAGTCCTATAGCACCAAACAACACTCTGGCACTCTCCTGCTTTGCAGACATGGAAAGGAAGAAAATACTTAGAGCTGCTAGTGAAGAGCAGTGTGGCTCAGTTGGCCAAAGCAGAGGCAGGATTATGCTGTTTACTCTGAAGCTTCAGCTGTAGGCTGGCGCTCACTTGCCTGATAAAGGACAAGCACATGCCTGTGCCAATGCTGAGGGGCCTCAGTACTGAGCTGGTTTTGTTTTCTGGGACAAGAGTGGCTTGGGGCTGAATGCTGCCAGTGCAGGGCCCCAAGCTCTGGCTATTGAGGCTGAATTCCCCAGACTTCCACATACCCAAAGACGTGCCCGTGCTGTGGTGGCACCAGCTCAGTGTCCTTGCTGTGATTGCAGGTGACTGTGGGGACCATGCTGTCTGACAGCTTTGTTGAGCTTGTCAGGCAGCGAATAGATGCTCGTGGTGACCACCCACTCAGCCATTACAACTTGTTGGAGTCCATCTACAACGGCAAATACAGAAGCATGGGCACAAGCCACATCTCTGTGCTCGCTGCAGATGGCAGTGCCGTGTCCGCCACCAGCACCATCAACTACCCGTGAGTAGCCAAGGGTTGGAGACTGAGTCACACAGGCCACGTGTCAGGTTCAGAAGGTACCTGCAAGGGCTGTTTCCCAGAAATACAAAACCCTTGGGCTTCACTGATTCGGGCAGCTCCTTACTTGTGAATGCCTTTTCCATGTGACAGCAAAGGTCTGTGAGCATCAGCTCCAAGGACCATCACAATTCAGGAGGATGCAAGAACTTGCTGAGCTATTGCTGAGTTTCTGTGGGTTGGGCAAATCCCCACAGGCAATAGTAACAGGGAGCTTGTCTCTGGCAGCAGCAGCAGCAGCAATTCCTTTTGGACACTTGCTGGGGCAGTTGCAGGCTGGGAGGAAAAAGAAGTAACCCACAGGGTGCCTTGTTCAGTTAATGTCATCAACAACAGGAGAGCCCTGGGCACTGAAAGGCTTCATCTTTCCCCCCTGCAGGTTTGGCTCCTTTGTGTATTCTAACCAAACCGGGATCATTTTAAACAATGAACTTGCTGATTTCTGCACAGCAAACAGAAGCATTAACCCAGGTGAGCATTCCCATCTTCAAAATAAAGCACAGGGCCAGGAGATGGATACACAGGCTGTGTACAAGTGGGCAGGGACTACGTGTAAACTACAGGTACTCTTTTCTTTCGTAGGTCTGGATGAGAGCAAGTTTGTTTCAGACTAAAAGAGGATAAAGCCCTGTAGTGTGTCTGTCTACTCATATCCCCTTGCATGGATACACAGGAGTTTTGGATTCTGACCAGAGAAATCAGAAATTAAAAAAAGTGCTGAAGCTGATCACTGATTACTGGAGGGGGCGGGGGGGGGGGGGGAAAGGAGTGAAGAAACTACTGCTAAGACAAGCTTGCTGACATTTTAGGCTCATCTCTGATTCTAAATATATAGCTGCTGCACAGTCAGTAATGCTACAGCCTTGCACTGAGCTCTGTAACACAGCAGTGCTGGTGCAGACACAGCTCTGTGCAATCAGCTATCCCTGGTGCAGGGTCCCTCAGACCTGCCAGGAGAGGACATCGTGGCAGGATTGCTGACAAGGGTTCCTCAGCTGGGCTGAATGAGCTGCAGGAGCCCTGAATACTTATAGGATACCCTGTTCTGCATCAAGAGGGGCTTCCTGTTCAGACTGCACCATAAAGGTCCAGCTTCTTGGGAGACAGGCCTTTGGCATGAGGAAACTCATTTTTCTGGAAGTCTTGAGATTCTTGAGGAAGGAGTAGTAGTTTAGTTTTCTGTGGGAAATACAGAAAGGTGAGATAGGTGAACTTGTGTCCCTCCAATCCTGTTAAGAGCCACATGGAAAGAATAATACTCTCTGTCTCTGCTCTAGGAGAGAAGCCTACCTCAGCAATGGTGCCTTCCATCCTCATCTCCAAGACAGGAGACATGCTGGTGATCGGGGGAGCAGGTGGGGGCTGGATTATCAGTGCTACTACCATGGTAAGTGAACAGCTACCACACAGCAACAATTTGCACCGAGCAAGGGGAGCACACACTGTCCTGAACTACTCAGCTCCCCTCAGGTCTTGACGCCCTGGTGTTTTGGTTTTTTTTTAATTTGCAATTTAGAAGTCATAAAGGCTGCAGGCTGGAGGCCAGGGAAAGCACTCTGGGAAGAATTATTATGTGTTCACCCTGTTCTTTTACTTACTCCAAGCACCTGATATTGGTCCCCATGAAAGCAGGAGAGCAGGCTGGTAGGACTGGAAGTCTAGCTCAGTGCAGCCTGTTGAACAGTCCAGGTTGCAGGCAGGACTTACAGCAGATCTGCTCTGGCTGAACACCAGTGCAGGGGTTGGCAGCACGTGACCCAGGTTCTTTCTGAGTATCTCCAGTCAGGCAGTGTGGGGTTTGGTTCATTGCAGGCAATTATAAACAAGCTGTGGTTTGGCTACGACTTGGAACGCGCCATTTCAGCTCCCGTCATGCACACTTTGGGTGACAGTGTCGTCTTTGAGGGGCATTTCAGTGAGGTGAGTGGCCTTGATTGGCTCTTTTTGTCTTCTCCTCTTGGTGGAAAGCAGATTGCTCTTGTAACTCTCCTGAATAACCTGTATTTTGCCTCTGGCTAACCTCCTTCTTATTTAAATCTCACTTTCTCAACCTGACTCCACATACACATCCTTCATTTTCACAACTGCCAACGCTAAGACCTCAGGCCCCTGCTCCATTCACCCCATTTCCTCTTCTCTCCCCCACAGGAAGTTAGGAGTGGCCTGCTGAGAAGAGGACATAACGAAAAGAAAGATAAATTTGTAATGAATGTTGTGCAGGGAATTTCCAAGGAAGGAAAATGCATCTCTGCTTACTCTGATAAAAGGAAGCTGGGGAAGTCGGCTGGATATTAGCATGGAATGCCATCACAACTCACAAAGCCAAAGGAGATAACTAGATCCAGAACATACTTTCCTTCGACATGCCCATAATTGCCTGTTCCCACCAGGATGCCTCCTGGAGCATGGGCAAAACCTGTGACTACACCTAATTCCAGCAGACTGCAGGTACCCTCAGGCAGTATAAGGAGAGGTCAGCCAGCCTTGTTTAGAGCTACACCTTCCATTACTTATGTGATATACTGAAAAACATATTTCTTGAGCACATCAGCTACTCAGAATGAGAGAGTAAAAAGTGGGAAAGGAAAATTGGTCCAAACCCCACTGGGAACACTGTGAAATGACCCAGCTGTATCTTCTGTTCCTGCTGGAGTCTCAGTTAAGAGTAGAATTGGTTTCTTTCAGGCTGTTCCACAAGAAGCTTATTACTACTGGGGCTCAGCAATGTGAAATACAGAACTATTTTGGCTATGAAGACTACAAGGAGTGTAGGACTGGGAGTCTGGCTCAGTGCAGCCTCTTGAACAGTCCAGGTTTGCACTGTGCTGCAGGCAGGACTTATGGCAGATCTGCTCTGGCTGAGCACCAGTGCAGAGGTCAGGATTTTAAAATCTGAAGCATCCAGGCTTAGAGGGTGGGTTTGGAAAGGGAAGACATGCTGTTGGTTTTGGAAGCTTTAGAACTTTCTTCAAAATGCAAAGGAAACACGATCAGGAGACATCACTTGTAACCATGACCTCAGCCTGGCCAGGCAAACACCAGCAGTGCTGGGGAGTGATGCAGCACCATCAGGCATTAGCAGAATTCTCTTCTCCCACAGCCTGTGCACAGGCACCAAATCCTTCTTTACCTTCTTTAGTCAGCCTCTAATGTTCCCTTCAGATCACAAGGAGGATGTTGTAGAACTCTAAGAACTCTCACAGAGCGAGAAAACTTCTGGAGAAGAGACCTGAACTCATGCACCTGGACCCAAAAAGTCTTTTGCAGTTAATCCATAACTCCCTGCTCAAAATGGCCCAGAATCAAACATTTTAAAAAATAAAACCAAAAAAAGACAAACCCCTCAAAGCTCTTCTCAAATATGCAGGGGCAAATTCCCAGAATCCCCCAAAACTCCATTTTCTGAAAGCTTATGAGCCTGACTGCCCCGTGGGCACAGTGTTGTGTGTGTGTCTGGAAGTGAATCAAACCAGAGCCAGGCCTAGCAGAGCCCTCCCCTTCACACACATGGCCCATGGGTCTCCTAGTGCACAAACAAATATCATCCCTCTGCAAACAGCATGACAAGCACACTCTATTAAAAAACACAAATTAAAACAAGGCCAGCTAGGTTTTATGCCAGTGTTCTTAGCCACAAAGTCAGTCCCATAAAGCCGTCAATTTACTGAAATCTCAGCCTTCACTTGCATTTTAATGATGGTCTGAGTGAAGATGACCAGAGCTAGGCATGTTTTCCTTCAGAACTGTACACCAAGGACCGTAGTATGACCACCCCTGCAAGAGAGCTAATGATTGCTACGTTACCAGATCGTAACCGCAGGCACTTAATCAAGAATCTGGAAGACAAGTTACTTCTGTACAGAGCCAGCTCCACGCACTCCTTTGTCCAGCTGGAATTTATCTTCATTCCCTAGTTCAGAAAGAACTACTGGTTTCTCCATCAGAGCTGCTTACTCAAGCCATGGCCCTGTGAGACAGGACTACAGTGCTGCTGAATGGGAACAGAGAAAGGGAATAGGCCCAAAGGCTGAGGGGGGTAGTATTTATGTTCATTTGGAAGGGGTTACATTGACTATGACTAACAAAAACCCCCAATCTACTTACGTCGCTGAAGTTTTCTACTTTGATTAACTCCCTTACTCCAGGTGCCAGTTCCTGGGTGCATTGATTCTAGTGACAGAAATAACACCCCAACAGCAGAGCTGTGCAGGGGAAGCACTTGCAGGCGCCAGACACCATCTGCAGCTCACACTGCAGCTCCAGACAGACTAACTAGACCGGAGGCTGGCTTTAGCAAGGTCTGTAGCTATTTCCAGCTAACCCCACTGAGCTTAGAGTTTACAGACAGCAACCAAGAGTGGCACTGGCTGGAGACAGGGAAACTGGCTTCCCTTCAAGGCCACCTTCAGCAGTGCTCTGGTCCCTCTCCATCACATTTCGCTACAGAAAACCCAAGTCACCAAGTAACTAAGTCTTCCATTACCTTTTCTTCTCACATACTTTAGGGTAAAGCACCAGCATACTGCAGCCCTATCACCTTTCCAGTGCAGTAACATCACAGCTTCTTCCCACCATAAAGACATGGGAATATTATCTGTAGTCCAGTGCTCACTACAATGTAACTACTTTGCTACTAACTTCGCAACTGAGCCAACCGAGCAGTTTTAAAACCCACCACAGCTTTAATTTGCAAGGCAGAAAGGAATGGGACTGCAGACTTCTCACTGCAGCAGAGATTTCCAGTCCTGTAGTCCTCATTAGCAGAATGCCTGGTGAAGCTGAGGAATTGTACCTGCCTTGGCACCTCTGCTCTTGCCCTGCCACCTCCTCACTGCTGCTGAAATCTGCTTGGGTCAGGAGCCTCCCAGTTTGGTCTCTCCCCATTCATGCTCCTCCCCACAAGAGAGCATTATTTTTGTACTGAAATCAACTTACAGGGACTTTCAAAGCATCATTGTACAGAGGCTGCTTTATTTTCTAATGAAGTCTATAAATTATACTTTTAATAAAGTGTTTTGAAACCCGTCTGGGAATTTCTCCTCCAAACCAGTTGCGTATCCCAACACACAAGCAGTTGTTTGAGAGAGGACTTCCATACAGGTGTTCCCAGCAGTAACAGTTGTTCATTCTGGAGCCTCAGTACGCTGCTGGAGAAGCTGAGGAGCAGCAGACTGCATGAGTAGCAGAGACATAGCATGAGTAGTGGAATGTGGTATCTGAGCAGGTGGCAGAAGTGCCTGCCCTGTGTACAGATATGTTATCCTGTAACTGCAGCTTGCAGAAATATTCATAGGTTTGGGGTTTTTTAAGTGTAGGATGTAAGTGCAAGCTGCAGCCCAGTTTAGTTTTAACAAATCATTCCTCCGTAGTGATACTGCTAAAAACCAACCAACCAAATCCACTTCTGCAGAGTCAAGAATTGAAATGTGTTACAGGAACAATTGTAAACAGAAATGTTTTTATCCATGGCAAAATCTGAGCTTTCCATGAAGGAAGTTTTGTAACACAGGTTATAAATAATAGGGAAGTTTTTTACCAGCAACAAGAAGTTTAGAAACATAGGAACAACTGCTGCACCATGAACTGTTTGAGGCAGCCCAGCAGCAGTTACTCAGACTTCTTTCAGAAAGCATGATTCTCCAACAGCCATTTCCCAGAAAACAGTTCCCTCCAGTTTTGGAATAACTATAGTGTCTGTAATGTTTCAATAAGCTTATTTTTCTGTGCAGTACCTTTCTTTATTTCCCAGAGGACACTTGGCCAAGAGAGAGCTCAGCTAGTCCCAATTCCAAAGAGCAGGTATTTGCAACAAATAGCAGCCAATGCTGTTCCACGCACAGACTTGTACCAGAGCTTCCCAAAATGGCCCTGCAAGCTGGATGTGAACAGCAGCCTGACACTGAGGGGCATGTGTTGTGGAATTACAAGAAGAAGAAAAGTGAACATCTCAGTTCAGGAAAAAAGGGGACAGGAAAAGGAGCCAGAGCACACCCCAGGCAAAGTTTGGTAAAAGCCACTCCTTTAGTTCAACTGATATAAGCAAATATATATGCCAAAGTCATGACTCTGATTTAAGCATGATCTAGCTATCACTTTATTCCTTGAAACTGGGCTCTCCTCATTTCCAGACACTCCTAGGAAAGAGAAGGTGCCTGATGCCTAGAATTTCAGCCTTTCATTTTCTCTTCTGTATTTTAAGGTTCTTACAAACTGACAGGAAGTTTCAACAAGCCAAATTGATTAATTTAGTTACTTTCACTTGTGTTTAAAGGATTTCATAAACATCCTGGAACATTCAGTTTTGATCTTGGACTAAGCTTGTGATGTGATGTATTGGTCCATGCTGGTAGGTGAACACCAAAGCCCCCCATGTAGATACAGATACTCTCAGCTGCTCCATATCAGACAGGGATTTCTCAGAGGTCATTAACTGGTTAATGGTAACTTACCTTCAAACAAGAGTAGCTGCAGCGTGCCCTTTTTAGAAGTTTCATTTCCCCAGGCTCTGGTATTTCAGGCCTGCAGTATGACATGGTAAAAAGCAAACTGGAGGAAAAACAATTTTGTTTTGGATATTTAACTATTATTGTTTACTCATTGCTTCATCAAAGAAGAGAAGAGAAAAATCTCAGGAGGAGCTTCTTTCACACAGACTCTCACCATCCCTTTTTGAGTAGCAACTGTGCAGGCAAGAAAAATGTGTGACTCCGTATTTATTTATTTTAGTTGTGCTCAGAGTTTTACAGGCAGCATCTTCCCTTTAGACCTTCTCAACAGAAATATAAAAAAAAGTTTGAAGCCATTTCCCCATTTCCCCACTCATCTCCAATAATCAACTGGGTGAAATGCAGAAACATCTTTTGTTAACAGAGTGGTGAGTTTGGCTTATCCCAGTCTAGAGCTGGGCTTTCTGCTATGGCACAGATCTGTTAGTTTGTAACTTAGAAAACCCAGTCCCCAGAGTCCTGTAACTCTCACCTACTCAACAGGAAACAAATATCTTCTCTAGCAGTGACAGGGACATTCCTGGTAGCTGACACTGTGCAGGGGAAACACTTCCCGCAGCTTGAGTGAGCTGGACCTTCTGCAGAAACTGGGCACCCAATCTGTCTTCATGGGATGGAGAGGAGGCAGGGAACAAACTCTTCAAGGCAGAACAGACTCTTCAAGTAAGTACTGCACGTCCTGGTGGACATGCCTGTCTTAGCAGACGGCTGTGGTATGAGGCACTTCGGTCATGGCTGTAGAAAACTGTCCCAGTTCCGTCAACAGAATCACAGGTAAATGTGTTCTCTTTCCTGTGAGAAGTCCCTGAGTTGCAGACCTAAAGGATCTTCCCCCCAAACACACCCTGGTGTCACTAGACCACTGAAAGAAGGAGCCGAGCCACATCAGTAGCCTGCAGGGAAGCCGCCTTTCCGGGAGTCGGAGGCCGCAGCCCATCCCTTGTCCGTCCTGAGGATGGCCTGAACCACCGCGCCGCCGCTCACCCGCGCCGTGTCGTGCATCCTCTTCTTCAGCTGATCTTCTATGCCCTGCAACGCAGAAGGGAGTGAGGACAACAGGAGAAGGAAATTGTACACATCCCACAGCCTGCGACCCGCATCCTCCACGACCGCCCCAGTGTTCAGTGCCTGTGTCGTGTAGGTCTAAGTCTGCCTGTTGTTCCTCCTCTTCCCTTTGCTTTCTGGGCTGCCCTGCCTTTGAAGAAGTGCAATTGAGATGATGTGCTATTTGTGATGTTCACTACCAATACTATTCTTGATCACAGAGCGTTCCAGCTCAGATGTCCCCATAGTGACAGCCAGGACTGCTGGATCCTGTTTGGCAATGGTGGAAAAGACAGGACTTGTAGAGAGTAGGGTATCCTCTCCAGTGCTGGCAGGTATCTACCAAATGTTATCATAGTAAGAAGCTTATTAACAGAGGAAATTCTGCATAGTTTGATGAGAAAACCGCCTTATGTAGGAGTGTTATCCCAAATACAGAGACATAGGATGAAATACGCACAAAACCTGCATCTGTCTCAGGGCTCTGTGATGTGTAATTTCCCAGGGTGAATGAAGCTGCCAACTCAGGTGAGTGGCCTACAGAGTGAGGCAGGCCTTGCCATCAGCTCTCAGACTGACAGCACTGTGCAGAGATCTTTACGTATTTTCAAGTTTGTTCCCAGGTGTCTCTGTGCATCCCCCCTCCTTAGCTCTGGGCCAGGGCTTCAGAATTCATCATAAGGTTGCACAATAGGACAGGAGTTTCCTGAGGCTCACTGGTTTAGACTGCTGGATAGTTTGGGCCCTGATGTGGTTTGCTGTTTTGCAAGTCCTTTGAGCCAAACACCACTGCAAGCAGATGCTTGGTTTCAGGTGTAGGTCACTCTGCAATGCACTGGCTTCACACCCATGTGAATGAGAGCAAAGGTGCACTTTGAACATCTTATTGTGACCCAGCACTGGATCTGTACCAGCTTTAATACTGCTCACCTAGGGAACATTTGGCAAAACTTCCTGATTTTTCCACAGTTCATGCCTTTCCAGCACTAGGAACCCAGCCCATACAAGTTCACGTGCACCCCAGACCCAGGCGAGACCAACCTTCTCTATTTGCTGCTCAAGCTCCGTGATGTTGGGAAACAGTTGATCATGGACTCTGGGCTCTTCCACTGCTTTCTTCACATCATAACCAAACCAGATGGAATTCATGATTGTCTGTGAGAAGCAAAAAGTTACTTGTCTTCAAGGAGGCCTGACCCTTGTAGGCACACAGGCAGAGAAGCCTGAAGGGTGTTCACCAGAGCACGTAAAAGGCACCATTTCTGGTTCATGTGGCTCTCAGTGGTTCTTATCTTGGCTAAGCAAAACACAGGTACATTGCAGGCAGTCAATTTGTATATGCTTAGTAGGATTCACACACAAAGAGACCATGAGTTACTAAAATTAACATAGTAAAAGGATCAGATCCTTAAGTTACAGTGGTTGGATTTATGCTGCTGTGATTAAGCACCCAACAGTGACCTCAGCAAGTACACAGCTACAGCTTCCTGCTATTGTGCAACCAGTTCTCTTGAGCCTGGCTCATCTCTACATGCTTGAACTGCAGGCTGGAGCTGCCGGGAAGGGAGAACAGCCTCAGGGTCTGGGGCTTAGAAAGCCACTTATAGTGGTTTTTACTGACTTCTCTACCTCAGCCAGAAAGCCAGATCCAGCTTGGTGCCGCTGTGTGTGCTGGCACAGGGGACAGCTTTCTTCTGCAGTCACTTTTAGGCTAGTTGGACATTTGAGTGGCAGCCACAGCAGCTCACAGAGAGCCTGCTTGTCACTGACATCATGCCTGAGCTAAGTTCTTATTAACCTCCCTGCGTGATTTTCATCCAAAGTTTAGGCTGGTGGATGGGAATGGCTCTAAACTAGGTAAAGAGCCTAGTTCATGGAGATCCAGATAAAAGAATTCAAAACTAATCTGAATTCACAAATCTTCCACAAGTGGTAAGAACAACTTGCCAAAGGAAAAGACCTGGAGCCGCTGAAGGAAGCAGTCTAATAGCAGACCCTTTGTAGCTCTGGCAAGAGTTGGAGGTCTGGCCCTTCGACAACTCCTTTTCAAGCCCCTGGCCCACGGCAGGGAGCCACAGCCATAATCGTGTCACAGGTGTAGAATGAAGCCCCAAAAGCTGCCTCTCTCTAGTTTTGCCTGGTGGTGTTCCCCATTTGCCCACACCATCACGTACCAGTGCTGTTGCTGTAGTTATTTTTGTTCCTCCAGAAGCACCAACCACCATCTTGACCTTTTTTGTTTTGTCCACCAAGATGGAGGGGCACATAGAGGACATTGGCTGTTTACCTGTCAGGAACACAGATGCAACAGAGGCTCAGTTTTCTACCTGCACCTTACAAAATGCCAGCTCCTGCTCCATGTCTAAATCCAGAGCCTCCGTATCCACCTTCCTGACTCAGCTCGTGTGCCTTGTTTGGCCACTGGGGATCCCACCATCCCCTGCACCCATCTCCTTCTTGCCCCTGCAATGCCAAGCTTAACCCTGGTCCTCCACGTAGAGGCTGAAGGCACCTTCCTCCAGTCCTGTCCCATCCAGGGCTGTCTGTGATGCAGCTGTCCTTTCACTCCCCTGTCCCTCTCCAAAGTGTGGAGTACAGGAAGGTAGCAGAATCCCAGCCTGCTTTGTCAGCAGTGAGATGGGTCTGCAGGAAACAGTGGTGGAGCAGGCAGGTTGCCTGGATAAGGTGTATTAATTGGATCTATCCCAAGGTGCTCTACAGCTCTTCAGGAAGGAGGGAGAAGGCTGGGCAGTGCCATCCTGCACTTTGCAGTCAGCTCCTGCTGCTGCCTCCCTCTTCAGCTAGTTCAAAGAAATCTTTTGCAGCTTTTAAGTCATCCCATTGGACATGCACCGATTTCCCTGGGAAAGGGTTTGTGGAAGGAGGCATACAAAAGAGTTTTTCTCTAGACAGCCTCTCCTCCTTCAGGGTGCACCAGGGCTGGCTGGCTGTGTGCTTTTGGCAGGAGTGCCAGGTGACTTGCTTCCATCCCTGCCCCCTGCAGAAGGTCCCAGATCTGTGCCTGATGGCAGACATGCTGCAGCCTGAATGCATGACAGAGCCAAAACACTGAGTCAGGAAGGTAGTTTACAGCTACCTGGTGCTATGAAATTTGCTGGAGAAGGAGGGATCCCAAATCCATTGATTATGTAAGGCGAGCTGAAGTCATCCATCTCATCATTAAATATGATTCCACTCACGTTGGATCGTACATCAGAGCCAAAACTAGAGAAAACAAGTTGTCATAGACATGTCAAAACCAGAGCAAATCCAGGAGGAGCTTCAGGTGAATTACTGCAATGTGAAACCTGGGATTTGATTGGAGTAACTCTCCACTCCCTCCCATTGTAAAGGACTTTCTGTCACCCCTAGGGGGGAAGGAGGCAGTTAATACCATGAGAAAACAGCTACACACAGAGGAAAGACAGCCCAGAGCCCTGCCTACAGCTCCTCTTCAAGAACCCCAAGGGGAAAACCAGCACAGCAGCTAAGGACAACTATTTCCCCTTCCAGCTGGGCAGAACTGCACTCCATTCAGAGGCAGCACAGCTCCAAGGCTGGCACATTTGGGAATTGCTGGGAGTTTGCTTAGATGTGTCAAGTTAGAGACATTTTTGCCCACATTTTCTGTGGACAAAAAGAACCTTCACACTCTGGCTTCAGGCCATATGCATGAACACAGTTCTTTCTGACAGCACTCAAAGCCAAACACTGCACTTCCAGGCCAGCTGCATTAGCTCAAATTCCTTCTGAAAGCCTGGGCAATCAGAGCCTGCAGCGATAACACTGCTTATGAGAAGATCCAGATGCAGTGAATGCTGTCTTGGGGAGGGAAACTCAATATGAGAGAGGACACACCTTGTCCTCTGACCCAACCACAAGGCCTCAGTGTTCAGGACTGAACTGCAAGCTCAGCAGAAGTGCCCATCAACAGTGCTACTGGTCTCTACCCCTCCCGAGAGGTGACAGCTCAGAGGTGTTTGATACCAACCCCAGAACCACCACTAGGAAGATGGCAAAGGCCTACAGGGAAGTAATGTCTGAGCTCATACTATTGGTTGATGGTGCTGGTGGCGGACACAGCACTGCCATCATCAGCCACAATGGAGATGTGGGATGTACCGGCATTATCTCCAGTGTAATATACAGGCTCATAGTAGTCAACTGGATGGGAGGTGTTGTCTGTGATTTTCCTCCGGAGACCATCCGCAAAGAACTCGGATGTCATGTTTCTGATTGCCTGTCAGAGAAATCCAATGCAGTTACTCAGCAGATTAAGAGACATGTAGTTATGAGGCTGATATCCAATGCTTCAGACTACAGAACACTGGCAAATACCAGCAGTGAGGCTACAGTTTTCCAGCAGGGGCTTGTCTTCTTGGCAGATGGACATTGTACCAAAGAGCATTTTAAGCAGTCACAGGAGCAGCTGTTACAGTGCACCCCTTTGTGTAGAAATTAATCAGCATCCATTTTTGCAGCACTATGGAAAGCTGTCCTCCACACTGCTGTAAGGCATAGGCAAGTAGGGCTACACTGGCTTCAGAGATGAGAGGAACAGAATCAGGTTGAGAGGACAAAGCCAAGGCAAGCTCTGACCATGGCTCTGTCAGTTGAAAATTTGTGTTCATCAAGCTGAGCTGGGCTCAGATCATGCTGCTTTTGCAGTCACAGAAGTAAAAGCACAAAGTGTGAAGTTGGGAAAAGCAGAGTTTCTGTCTCATCCCTTCCCATCCATTGGTCCATTCTACTATAGGCAGGACTGTGGTTAGTGAGCCACAAGGATGCTGGAAATGTCATGTAGTGAATAAGGCTTCAAACACTATCAAAACAGGCAGGGTTAGCCCTAAACATGCTCAAACGCTCCTGCTGAATTGAGGAGTTTGCTTTTCCTTACAGCAGGAAGGTTTCCTCCATACATATCTCTCACAGCTCAGCCATGAGTCACATAGGACTTCACATTTTGATTCAGAGCTATTTCAGTGCCTGTCAATAACAGGTGGCACAGAGCACACCTCACAAAGTTTAGTCAACCAAAAACTTCAAGCCATGTTCCAGTCAACCTTGGTGCTGCAGAAAGAAAATGCTTTTGCCAGGTACCTCTGTAATGTTGACAAACTTTGGATCTCCCAGTAAAGTCCTCTTGGCGTAGGCAAAGCGAAAGGCCTCCACAATGCGGTGGTAAGTCAGACCTTTCTCCTCCACGGTTCTGATGCTGTCAGCAGAGAAATTATATCCTGACAACAGAAGACAAACAAATGTGAGCACAAAGTACAGGGTCAAAGGACTGCTAATACACCTGTGTCAAAGGTATGACCTCAAAGCTCACTCTCTACAGAGATGGAGTCACTGGACTGTCCTAATCTCCACATGGAGAACACAGGAGCTCCAGTAGTTTTGAGCAGTGTGGGAGTCACCAGCAGCATTTATACTTGCAGAGATGTTTTCCAAAGAAGCCTCAAGTATACATTAGGTTCCACCCATACAGGTATCAGGGAAGTTCCCCAATCAGCAGAATATTTTTCCTCTTGCACCTGTATTTCAAGTAGGAAGGTGACATCCCTGAGTTTAGGGCAGAACAGGAATGTTTCTGCATCTTGAGTCCAAGACCTCAGGAGGGATCCTCACGTGCTAGAGGGCTCTTAAGGGAGGCTGTGGTTCCCAAACAAAAAATGGTGTTGTTTTTGGAGCTCTCCCAGCTCCTTCTGCCTGTGGGGCACTGCTCTGTGGCACTCTCACCTTTTAGTATGTTGAAAATGAGGGCCAGCACTGGGCCACTCAGGGGGGCACTGGGCGTGTAGAGGGTGAACTCCCCAAGTGTGACCTGTATGGGGTCGTTGATCACGGTCGCATTGTAGTCCCGCAGATCTTCCAATGTGACAATCCCTCCTGGAAAGGGAAGAAAACTAGAGATGTGGGTTTGTGTGACTTCTGATGGGAAGAGGAGATTGTGCTCCATCACCATGAATCACAGCAAGGGTGGGAGGGAACAAGGACAAACCCAAAAAGTGGCATGTGCACAGAAGGTGAATTTATTCCTTGATAGATCTGTCTGAGGCTAAGATAGCCTAAGCACAGAGTTGGGCTGGTTTACAGCAGCCAAAACTCTGGTGGGTCCATCTTTTTTTAGTTTTGGGGTTTTTTTGGTGTTTGTTTTTTTTTTTTTTTTACAAAGGACACCAGCAATATCAGGTAACAAATTGTCCTTCAGAGTCCTGTTTACAGGAGGGAGGATGCAGACAGTTTGTGCTACCCCACAAGTACAATAATTTGTGTGTTCTGTGGCCTTTCATATAGAAGGGGAAAGGCGGTAAGTAATTATCCACCACAAATGAAGCTGGCAAATGGCTCACAGGAGATTCACCGAAGCTAGTCAGTGCCAGCTGGTGAGGACAGGATGCTGCCACCATCTAGCGGTGCCGAGAGATCAAACAGCCCAGAGTTTACAGAACCACACACGTAATGTTTCAGGTACAAACTTGTTGGATTCAGGCTCTGTAAACAGGCTGTACCTACTAAGCCACTGCCAGAGCCACTCAGATTTGCTTGGCTATGTGGTACAGAAATGCACAGGAAAAACTCCCCATTTCTGACTGAGTTTCAAGCACATCCATCAAAGTGCTAAAGCTTCTTTTGGGTGTCCTGTTGCCACAGATCTCAGAGGGAGCATTTCAGGCAGCAGGTTTGACCCACTCCCGAGGCTTCCACAGGTCACTGGCTCCTCAGTGGGTGCTGAGCAGTCAGGCCACTGCTGCTGTTTGGGACAGATGTCCTGTTTCTCACCTGCGCTGCGAATGTCAGCGATGATCTGTTCTGCCAGGCTTCCTGTGTAAAAGGCATCTGCTCCTTCTGTGGCTATAGTCTCGTATGTCTTGGCTAGTTTAGGCATCTTGATGATATCGCCCTCACGCAGAATTTTCCCTCCTTTGCAGAACACTTCGCTAACAGAGAAAGGAGATTGAGAAGATCAGGTCTGAGAGACAAGTTCAAAACTGTGAGTACCTATAGCAGCTGACCCAGTATCTGAGTGTTCATGCTAAAGGCCTCTTGGAGAGAAGAGACACTGCCTGAGCCATGCCCCAGGGGTCCTGACATCTTGTACTGGGACATAAAAGTGACCAGTAGTTTCTGACCTGGGATTCCATATTGCTCAGTTTGCTCAGTGAAGGCTGCAGCAGGCAGTGTCCATCTTTTACAGCAAGGCACCCACCTTCCCTGCCTGCCCAAGGGGCCAACAACTGCCTCAAGATGCCCAGGATGGACCTAAGTCCTCGAACTCAAGCAGTTCAGTTCAGAGCACAGACTATGAAGCTATGAGGTTCAAAGCTTCCAGTGAGTCCAGGAAAATGTGTATGAATCCCTGTTTGTTAGATCACTTTAAGGTAGATGGTTTCCTCTCTAGCTCCCTCATCAAGGGTCATGGATGTGCTGTTGTGGACCTGCCGCACAGGAGTACAGGAAATAAGCCCAGGCTGTATATCCCAATTGAACTGGAAATCCAACCTGCAGTTGGCAGAGATTTTAAGGAAAAGAGAGAATTGAGCATGATCTCCAGAAAGGCTGGACATAAACACCAGGGGTTTGACTTCAAGAAGAGGAGGAGCATTTATAATCCTTCATGTTCATAGCCATTGCCAGAAGTGGACAGTCAAAGGCATTGCTTGAGGAAGACTGACTGCGGAGTAAGAGACGACCCAAATTCCCACTGCCTGACAACAGATGAGATGTTCAAAGAGACTCTGCAATTGCTCCAAATGCAGGTATGATTAGCTTGGTACACTTACAGCACAAGGAAAAGCTGAGGATTCAGAGAACACATTGCCATCTGGCAGATTGATCCCAGCACATACTCTGATTCCACCTTTGCTCAGACAAATGGACTTTAAGAGTAGAATTTTTCCCCCTTTAAAGGTCAGGACCAAACATTCCTACACTTGGCCACGTGATTTAGCACCTTCAGGTAGCTGCGATAACATCAGCAGCACAGTGAGCATGGTGACTGGAGAGCAGGCACACTCTCACAGACACTACATTACACGAACAGAGGTTTGCAGCCAGGATGCAGCTACCCCAAATTTGCACAGAACAGCAACTGCTCTACCTACCACAGCAAGGGATTGCTTTCAATTGACTCCTCTTTTGATTCGATGGCTGCTGCAAGGCCTTTCCCAACAGGGAACCCTTCTCTTGCCAACTTGATACTGGGCAGAAACAGTTCTCTCCATGCCAGTTTGCCATGACGTTCGTGAGCCAGTTGATAGCCACGGATTTCTCCTGGAACAGCAATGGACAGTCCTCCTGGAGCAGATAAGGAACATGTTAGTCTTCCACAGCAAGGAAAGAAAGCGACTGATGGAGCAGGAGGTAGAGCAGGTGTCTCTGCCAGCCCTGATTTTAGGCAGGGGTTGTGTGTGCTGTGACCAGCTCCCCTTTGTGCACAGGCGCTTAACAGAATTATTCGGTCTGAAATTTGCGCCTACGTACTCTGGACTGCTGAGATGCCTCTGTCCTCTTGCTGATAACTCGAGTTTTAGGGTCATTTCCCCTCAGTAGGCTCTGTTTCAGAGCAAAGCTGCTCAGAACACCAAAAGCTATCACGGTGAGAGGACACAGACTGCGACATACTTAAGCCAAAAACTTTGTTGCAGCATTGTAACTCTACAAGTGCAACAGATTGATGACTACTCTGCACAGTGAAGCAGCAGTTTGCTTCAATCCTGTTCTCCTTGGCATCTCTCAGAAGTTCAACACACTGCTCAAATCCCCTAAAAGGTGCTATTCCTTCTTGGTTAGAGGAGTGACTATGAAGAGAACTAGATAGTATTTCTTTCTATTTTTCATTAGAAAATACTTCCCTAAAAGGAACTTACTTCTCTGGATGCCCTAAGAAATTAGTTGATGCCACAACAAGTATTTAAGGAGGACACTTGAACTGAGAACAACCCAGGTGATCCACAAAGATTTATTCAAAGAGGTGGAAAGGAAAGATGTCAGATATGGAACAGGTTATGCTCAGTGCTTTGGATTCAGCCATATTTTCATGAAGTGAAAAACAGAAAGTGTTGGGCTGAATGACTAGTTTAAAGGACATTATTTTTAGCTTCTTTGTCAGGACAGAGTTTGCAGGCTGTGTAAAGTAGAGGACATTTCCAGCTGAGAAATCCTGTAGATAGGCAAGAACCCAGTAAGAAATGTTCTTGATTCAGACGTGCCTGCAGCAGCTAATGTTGGAGCTACATGGTCCCCCCAAAGCAGTGAAACAGGCCTCACCATACCTTTCAGAGAGAGCTGTGTGTTGTTCCCAAACATGGCCTCCGATGCGCCCTTTGGAGCCACCTCTCTTGCATTAATGATTTCCACTTTTCCTTTAATGACAGAGCAAGGAAGATGATGTTTAGCTCTGGACTCAGCACACAGCCGTGGTCTCTGCTGAAGGTCTCTGATCAACGTGAGCCAGTTTCTTGGCAATTACTTTGACGACATTCCCCCAGAGGTTGTGAGCATCAGTCTTTTACCTTAGCTCAGGTAGGATAAATCACCTGCCTTAGATAAAGTTCTCAAACTGTTCCAGATGTGTATGGCCCTGTCCCTTACCTGTGCTGCTGTAGATGGTAAAGAAGAGGCCCCCTCCTATGCCCATGCTGTGAGCGTTCATGAGTCCTATACAAAGCAGAGCTGCAATTGCAGCATCCACTGCTGATCCTCCTCGCTGAAGGATGTCCCTGTGCAGCAGAAGAGAAGGTGGCAAGTTACAGTGTCTCAGCTACCACTGTGAGCAGTGGATTCATCTCGTCAGAGCAGCTATGACAGATTGTCTAATGCACATTTGTCTACACCAAGTCTATAGGTTCCTCAGGAACAGGAAGTTTTTAGCCTGTCACCATAGAGAACACATCCTAATAATCTTGGTGCAGACACATCCAAACTAGCTTGAAAAGACAGAGATATGTCAAAGTATGTGAGGGGATGGGCATTTCAGATACATTCATTTCTCATGAGAAACAACTTTCTGAGGAGCCTTAGATCTGCAGCATTTGAGACTAGAACTGGGAGACATCTTGATAAATGTTTTTTAAAAGGAGTTAGAAAGGCAACTCTGGTTCTCATTGTTCATGGAACCAGGGAAACTTTGCCTGCTATGTTGGCTGTGAGCAACTGCAATAATGCTGCCTGCAGTAAAAAAAAAACCCAGGTTTTATTAGGGCCTCCTCTTCCTACAGGGAGATTAGGGATTGATTATCCATGCTGGGCAGCTGCCAGGATTGCACCTGGGCATCGGGGAAACAACAGTCCTGCCTGGTGCAGGAGCTGTCAGAGCTAATGAGAATCATGGCACAATTAGCAGGTACCTTCCAATTATTGAGCACGGCCCTGCGTCTGTGGCCACGGCCGCCCTCTTGTACGTGTGAGTGTCCCCTGAGCGCAGCCCGAAGAACAGTCCCAGGAACAAGATGAGCCCCAGCAGGGCTGCGGCCAGGACTGCAGCCACCACACAGCGCTTCTTCATCTTCCTGTGGGAAGAGACAGGATTATCAGCCCTGCTGCCTCGGGGCCACACGGGAATTAGGGAGCAGGTGACCAGGCACAAGTGGAGTGTTTTCATCTACCTCCTTCCATATCCTCAAACCGGCAACTATCACTTGGGTAAGAACCAGCCTCACAGCAGGCAGGTAATGTCACACACTGGAAAAGCTGCAGATTCAGAGATGAGAAGGGAAATCCAAGGAGCAGAACACAATTGGTGTTAGTCATGACTCACATCATCTTCAGAAGAAAGTTTTTTTAAAAATTTAACTTCATATAATCTTCTTTTAAACACCACATCTGTGGAGGAGTCTCTGTCCAGGAGGTTGTCAAGGACCAGTGCAAAACATGTCTTAGTCATTAGCCAGTAACCTCAGCCAAAGCTGTTTTGCACAGCCCAGTGTGAGCACAGCACTCACTCCTGTTTGGGGCCCTCAACCAGAGCACTTTCCCAATGAACCAGCCACTTCCAGAGGAAATGGCCAGTGCTCATATCTCCATGTGCCCCAGTCCTGTGGGTGCACAGGGTTACAGCTCATCTGTAAGTGAGCATAGCAAGCCAAGGAGCTCCCTAGCAAGTGTATTCCAGATACACACCAGGATGAGTTGAGAGTTACTGAGGGAATAACCCTTGGTGGGACTGACAGTTTATCACTTGCATCTTGAACAACTGCTCTTTGACCCATTTCCTTTTCTGTTACAGGATTGTTCCAGCAAAACAGACCTAAATTCATTACATTGCCCTCAGGGACTACCTTCCCCTGCGTAGTGCAGCTTTGGGTTTTTACCACAACTACAGTACTTGCACAGTAACCAAGACACCCTTTACCTTACCAAAGCATCTGCCATCCTCAGAGACAAGCCAGACCATGGAATTGTGGGTGAAGAATGGATCCACCAACCCCAACCTCTGTGGATGTTCAGCAGCCCAAAGCAGAGTGAACTCCAGCAGCCAGAGCAGCACTCGGTGCCTTGCAGCAGCCACACACAGAGGATTAGAGAGCAGTGACTGTGCCAGCACTGAGCTAAGGAGAGGAAACAGGCCAGGTCAGCCAGCCCAAAACTTTTCTCAGAGGGAGGTAATTAGCAAGCAAGGCCCCCTCAACCTCACCCTCACTCCTGTTATTTAAAATAGGAGATATACATTTGCTATCCAAGCTCTGTGAGTCTTAGTCTGAGCTTTAAAGATGCCCATCTCCAGGTAAAGCAGCTCAAAACAGAATGTATTTCTACTCTATGTGCTGTTCTGTAAACAAACGTCAACTGAGGACAGCAAAAGGTAAATGGATGAAACCTCTTTCCAGGTTCTAGAGCTTAATTTACACTCAACTACTTTTAAAAGAGACCAGTGGCGTGTTTGCAGAGCAATGTCTGTGCAGGGAAACAGAGAAGCCATTATGTCCCCAACAATAGCTCACACACAGCCTCAGAGTTTAAAGACAGTTTTGTTCGTTGGCACAGTTCAGCTTCAGCACTGGCAGTCTCCTCCAGGCTTCACAAGGAATGCCATGGGATCTTTTATCTGGCCCCAGCTCGGCAGAAGGTACTTTGTTTCATCTGAAGGCTGCTCTGTGCTGGGCTGTCCTGCAAGTCCAGGCTGACTTAAGCTCTGCAGGGGCTGTGTTAACCCGTGGGCTCCTGGCTGGGCTCTCAGCTCTTCCCCACAGCTGTTTGCCTCACTGCCCGGCTCCTGGAGAGATTTACTGCCTCCTCAGGCAGTTATCGCCACAGCAGGAGAGGAGAAGGGGAAATCTCAAATACTACCTCTGCTCTCACCTTTCACGTCCTCTCTGGAATTGTATCACACTTGTGAGTATCCCCTAGACCCTAAGAGCTCCATGCTGAGTGTCCTACTGCCTGGTGAGTGCACAGACCTTGAGAAAGGGTCCTCCAGCCCACTTCATCTGCCTCAGGCACAACTCCTGGCCTGCCAGCCCCAGGGTGAGGATAAGACACACATCACTGGGGCAGGAACACACCCAGGCTGCCATGAAGAGACACTGACTGATGGGCACTGTCCCTGTGCTGCACTGTGGCACCACACTGTCCTCTGGGCTGGGCATCTGCAACCCATGTCAATGCTCTTAATAAAGGTACCATCTGCCAGACTGATCCTGCTAAGGAAGCAGCAGATGTACGAGCTAAAGACCTGCAGCTTTATTGTCTTCAACACTACAGAGAGCAAACTCAGCTGAGGTTAATCCCCTCCACCTTTACTGCCAGCTCAACTCTCGTAAGTTCCTTAACCTTTTCAGGTCTGACCCTAGAGGGAAGCATCCCTTGCACAGCCCTTACTGCCTTCCCAGCTGTGGCACAGCAGAGCCAGACATCTGTACAGAAATCAGGAGATGGATCAGGAGCCTGCAGATATCCACTCTCTAACTCACCTCTCCACACTCACCCTGTGCCCTGGGCAGGCACGTGGCAGCAACAGCTGAGTTTTTGCCCAAATAATCTATTTGAACCTTGGCTCTGAGTTGAGTCCCTGCTATGATTTATTGTTGGGAGTGGAGCAGCAGCTGCAGGCCACCACCTGAGCTGGCTCCAACCTCCACATCTCTGCCAAATCCAGCTGCTTGGAAGCTTGGCTTCAGTCACAGAGTGCTGTCTGGCAGAAGCAATAGGTCTCCATGAGAGAGGGGCTATAAAGTAATTAAAAGCATTACAATTATTTCTCACTGTTATAAAGGTCCAAGAGCCAGTGCTAGCCATGGAATTTAAAATGTAGTCTGATTGCCTTAATTTACATTAGGAGAGGGGGTGGACCAGCAAATAGCAGAGCTATGCCTCTACAAGAAACTCCATTGAGCTGTACTGAGATGTGTCACAACGTGTGCAACCTTATTTAAACATGACACTGTTTTTCGAATAAAGAACCCCAGTACAACAGGCTAGCTGGTGTCAGGCAGGGGATCAGGGTCTGACATCTCTGCCAAGAGAACTGAGGCATTCTGTAGAGATGAGGAATCTGCCATGGTCAGGGAAAGCACCAGGAGAACTGGAAGAGGAGAAAGAGGAGAGGTACCAGCCAGAAAGCAAGGGGGAAGAGAACAGCAGGGTGCCAGAGGATGACAAAGAACTCTGGGACAACGCTTAAAACTTTAACCCAACAGGTTTCTGCTTTAAGCCCATCTTGCAACAGCTGCATAGCTCAGCACCACTCCTGAGAGATCCTTGTACTCCCACAACCAGCCCAGTAGCCACTACCTGGCAATTAGCTTTGAGACATCCTTCCTTACTTTCCCCAGGCAGCACATGAAACGCAAGGATAGTTTGGACATCTTGACCCTTGTCACAGGACACAGGCCATGTTCTTCTGATAAAACTCAAAACCTAATCTGTATCAGTAACATTATCATATTTAAGTAATTAATAACAAACAATTGAAATAATGTTTTCACACTTTACTGTTCTGCAGAGTGAACTGTCAATGACTTCTGGGTGAGAATGCACCTAAAGGGAACAGTCACAAGGTTGCTGCAGGTCTCCCAGCAGAGGCCTAAAAGTAGGAGAGCCAGGTTTCTAGCAGAGGCCCAAGGGCTGTTCACCCAAATGTCCCATTGCTGATCCAGCATTATGGGACAAACTATGAATTTCCTGTACTTATTCATCACAAGATACTTAAATTCAAGTCTTATGCAGGTCTTCATCTCCACCAGTGATAAGGGAACTAAAGCAGAGTTCAGCCAAACCACAAGGAAGCCCTAAGAGGCTTTCAAATTCAGACCTAGGCACTGGTCCCACCCCAAGCAGGAAGGCAGAGCAGTCCTGGAGAATCACAGTAACTCCACTCAACTCAGTTAAAACCTTTCCCCAGAGCCGGTTCCTCTGTGCCAGTTCTCCATGCCCTGTGCGACCCTCCCCTCAGAGGCAGGACAAAAGCTTTTAGCACCCTCTTTGTTCATCCCAGCATCTCGGACTCGTGTGGATACAGATCAATTTTCAGGAGAAAGGCCTCCATGGGATCAATGGTCTTTATTGTTGTGAAGTCAAGCCAGAGATAATCGACATTGAATAGAACAGCCTGGTGCGGTGCCCGGTGCCCGAGTGGAGCGGCTGCCCGGCTGGTTCTCAGGTGTGCTGCTCAAACCGAGCTGCTGTGACTACAGATTGCAATTCCAACACAGGCAATGGCCTTTCTGAAGCCTAATGGCATGTAGTATTCTGCCCAATGTAGAGTAAACCTCGAGTTTACTGAGAAAGAGACAATAATTTCCTCTTGAAGCAACTTTTTCCTCAAAAATCTTTCATGTTTTCCTGCAGAAATTTTAGCCTTGAACGCAGCATTTTTTTTTACTTTAAGACACTTCGGCATAAACTATGAAGTGAAAAAGGGCAGAAAGGTGGAATAAATGCAGAATTCCCCATTTCACATGGTTTTCACTGTGTTTTCTAGTTGAGGACGTCCCAGAAATCCAGAACCAGCAAACTCAATCTCAAAAATCCAAGTTATTAAAGTTTTACAAATTAATTCAGAACATTACTGTTACAATCACTCCCAACTTAAAGTCAAAATACTTCATTAAAATAGCTCAGTTCTCCCAACTTTTCAAAAGAAGTTTTCAGGTGCTCTTCTACCTTTAAACTTGCAGCTGTTCATTAGACCTGAGCTTACTCAGACTGGTTAGTCAGGTCCTATCATTCCCTTTTGGCAAGCTTTCATCTGATATATTAAAAAACTCACATTGTCCCCTATTATGTGGAATAAGAAATCCCACACATCACTATCAGGCTGAGTGGAATGGCTTAATGAAAGTAATTCCTAATTCCCCCTTACCTCTGGAGAATATTTGCGAGTCCCTCCTGTACTTTTGCACAGAGCTGTGTGTACTGATCTCCTTTGACTGTCCTTTCTCGAGAAGTAAACCCTTTTCTAGGGGCAATACATCCTTGTAGCAGTGGCAGGAACCACTTATCTTCACTTAAAAGCTCTCCCAAGCGTACCATACTATTTGGTATTTGTACTGCTCTGCTCACAGAGATTAACCCATTGAAACTCATTATGTCTGAATTCACAGTACCAGAGGAATGCATAAGTAATCATTGACTGGGTGAAGAGTCAAGAACCCACACCTTTTGAAATGCATATTTTAGCATTCATGAAGGTTGTGTATCACCGGCAGAATCATTCTGTGTTCCTGGGGTTCAGTTGCTATGTGGTACAAATGTTTTTTCTCACCTAGTTGTTAGCTCTGAAGTTCTGATTAAGGAACTGAGCAAATAAAATGGCCTCGAGATGCACCAGGAAAGGTTTGGATTGTACACTAGGAAAAATTTCTTCAGTGAAAAGGTGGTCAGGCATTTCCAGGCTGCCCTGGAAAGCAGTGGAATCACCATCCCTGGGGGTATTTAAAAGACCTGTGGGACCTGGGGACTTAGTGATGACTCAGTAGGGCTGGGTCAATGGTTGGAATCAGTGATCTCAAAGGTCTTTTCCAACCTAAATCATTCTGTGAGTCTAAATATGTGGTCATCTTAAGTAAAAGTGCTTCCATCTCCACATGGTCATGTACCCTCACACCACTCCTGCCTAACCAACTGACACCCTTGTGGTTCACAGAGACACTGGATTTTAAGTGTGTTTGTACCTTCAGTTTAAACCCAGACACCTTGACAGATTTAGCTGGGATTACACTTTGTGGGAATAACCTGCCTGCCAAGTGTGCCAGCAATGCCTGGGCACCTGATCAGCTCACACACCAGTTCTTAGCAATCACAGTGACACTCTACCTTAAACTGTCATTAGGTTTAGTCTGGATTAATACTCCAGCTGCAATGAGAAGATGCAATGCCTGTTCTGCCATGCCTGCTCCCACAGGAGCACCCTCTGGCAGGAAGAACGGCAGAGCAGAAAGGCAGGGATGAAGAAACCTGCCCTCCATCACTAAACCTCACTGAGGCTTTTAAGCAACAATCATACATGTCTGCTTGTGGCAAGTTCAGGAGCACAGTTGTAGCTCAAAGGTTGTAGCTCACCTGCTGTTGAACAGTGCAGGATAAACCCCAGCAGCAACTCACACTCGAGGTAAGGAGCTGCACCAGCTGTCTTTGGACTCTACAGACTCAGCCCCCAAAGCTTCTGCCACTGCTGCTGTCCAGGGCTCACTGGAAACCTCAGGACCCCTCTGAACATGAGCTGAATGCCCATTCAGAATGCAGCACAAGCAAATCACAGCTTGCCTGAAACTTGGGCACAGTAAGGATTCAAGCCCACATGTCCAAAGCCTGACTTTCAGCCAGAAGGCATTCTGCAAAACCAGGGTGAAGCAAAGTCTGCCTGGATGCCAGTCAGCACCGCTGGATGCCATCTTTGGACTTAGGAGGATCAGTCAAGTGGGTAATGTCTCAATTCCAAACCCATCCAGTCCCTCTGCCCCACTCCAACCTTTGATACACTGGATCCCCACTTCCTTCAGAAGGATGGTAGCTGTACTACACTGACTCATTAACAAACTTTGGCCTTGTTCCAACATTAAAAGCCTTTTGAGTCATATTTCCTCTCCTTAAAAATACAGCACCTTTTCTGTAGTAGCCACAAAATGGAGTTCTGTTTAACATTTGCATTTGGAAAAATTAGTATTATAAAACATGAGCATTCCAGCCTTGAGATATTCAGAAGGGATCTAGCATGTGCCCATCCTTCAAAGAGGACTTTCAGATACCCCTTTCAATATGTTGCATCAAGAGGGCAGACCCCTTCAGTTATATTGCTATTATCCAAGAGATCTTGAGCAAAAACAGAAGCTTTCCAGAAAGTAGGTATTGGCACAGAAAATATCCTGCAGGCTCAGAAAGATTTGATATACCTGCTTTTTTCTACTGGCCAGCCTGAAGTACACATACAGAGTCCAAGCCACATACAGCTAGTAACACATACCACTCTCACTTTATCTAAATTTTTGATGTGAGACCTATGATGCTCCACAGAAAAGATTGTGACAGGATCTGTGCCAAAACAACTGTCCTCTGAAAAAGCAGACAGCATGAAAAGATACCTGGTCTGTGCCCCAAACAGAGCCCTCTGCACTTTCAGTCTGTCATATCTTTAATATTAACAGAGGAATCTAAGATGCAGTCTACAGAATGGAACCCTTTTCTTAATTTACTGACCCTGTAGGTGTGACAGTACCAGGTTTTATGCTTAATAGTTTTATAGTTCTAAAGTTACTATGTCCCTGGAGCAGGTCTAGGTCAGAAGAGTCTCCCTGTCACATTTGTCTCAGAGGGTACAAGGTGATATGGAAAGGCTGCTAGCTGTAAAAAGCCCAGTTCTAAATCATAATTATCCAACTGTAATGCTTCACCCTCACTGCTGAAAGACAGGTTTTATATCAGTGAGTCACAAAAATTAAGCGAATTCTATGTCCTTCTTCAAGGACAGTGCAGTCTCATCCATGGCATGTTCTTACCAGCACAGAGCTGGAACAAGTTGGATGCTCCTCAGCAAGTTACTCTTTCACTTATGCAGGAGTAGAGTTGAGGATGAGGTCAGAGAAGGTTATGAAACCTGAAGTTAGTGTCTCTGGTTCTGAAGGGTGAATAGTGTGCTCTGTACAGGTTGTGCTATGCAGAAGGACCTCATTTCAGCTGTACATAATCTTTGGGAACTCTCGAATATCTCAGTCTAGGCATTAACATAATAGAGAGCCCTGTTATAACTCAGCCTTGCATGTTTCAAGCTGCAAAGCCACACCTCAAACAGTAATCCCATGGTTAATGCAGGCGCATTGCTGCCTTGTTCTTCTCAACCCAAGATAAATAAAGAAAAACATATCTCCTGCAGGGCTTGCTACCTCTTTCCATTTGAGATGTTCACAGCATGGTCACCTTTAACATTCCCCCAAAATAGCAGGCACTATTACATTGAAACTCAAGCAACAGAGGAATGCATCTGTCAGCATATGAAGTGACGCCTTCATAGCTCTTGCCATGGAACTTGCAGACACTGAAAAGCATCAAGTGACCTGAGACATTTCTGGGCACTTTTTGTTTCTTCCCCCACCCTTATTGATTCTTCCCATAAGAATTTCAGGAAGCAACACCAGCAATGACTCACAGAGCACAGATCACATCTACTGTTCAGACTCCTCCTTTTTATGGCAGAACATACATCCCAAGGTCTCCCTTTCCCGAGGCTTTAAACGATGCATTGTTGGAACAGCTGCTGTTACAAGATTTGGTACGTTAGCTAAGGACACCTCATGTTGCAGGTTAGCTGTCTTATCCATCAGGAAGTCTTTCCCCTCTAACAGAGCAATGTTGCAATCCAATACTACCTGAACATGAGCATCAAATAGTATCTTGAGTTCCTGGTAGCACAGAGATGTTCATAAGCATGAGAAGCTTCTTCACACTGAATTATAGTTTCTTTTCTGACCCTTTGCTCTACTCTTCCATGCCTAAGGCAACCAGTGGAAGTTAAGTACCAGCTGCGTGGGTAGCAGAGAGTTCTATTTTAAGCTAAACACTGCCTAAGAAACACTGATGTAAAAAAGAGATCACTGCTGAAAAAGTCCTGGAAAACAAGTCACTAGGGGAGACTCTTAGAGAAAAGGTACTGGAAAAGTTGCCTAGCGTGCAAGAGGTCAAGTTGACTAAGAGCAGGGACACAAGAGTTGACTTTCAGAGATGAAACTAAATAAGCAGATGTTTGTCCACAGCCAAAGCACCTCCTTCCCCTCCAGTAAGAGTTGCTTTCATTGTAACTCACCTGCTCAAATGGAGCAACCCACTAAACCCACATGTTTTCATTTTATGAATCTGTTTTCCCATAATCATCCACAGGTGCATCGCTCTTCCCTGGGGCAAAGGTAAACAAAATGAAAGAGAACTGGTAGATGGGGAGATTTATTAACCCTTTCTTACCAGCCACATGGCCCAGTTCTGGTTATACTCTTCTACCCGCCCCGGCAGCTGAAGCTGGGACAGTGCTGTGTGACAGCTGACAGGGCTCCTGGGTGGGCAGAGGCTTTGCTGATTGCTGTTGCAGAAACAATCCTTCTGCTCCTTCCTTCCAGAAAAGGGTGACTGTCCTCTGTTCAAGGTCTGCTTTCTTTATCACTTTTCCTTAATTTTATCTTTCTGCTACTCAGTCTTACTCATTAATTTCATGTCAAGCTCCACTGTTTCCAAAACCTACACCAATCTGTACCTTTTATCTACCAGCTTTATAAAGTCCTTTCATCTTTCCAAAGCCTTTCTGCCAGGCCACCAAAGGGACTGTGTTCTTGCAGCTGACAGACTTGCCCTCCCCTCAGCTGCCAGCAATAAGCTGAGCAACACAGTCCTGCACAACTTCCCCTCAACATCACCATCCTGGAATAAGAGGGGAGAGAACTACTGGAGGAAGAAAGGGGGAAAGAAGAGGGAATACCATGGGGAAAGAAGAAAACTTAAAGTGCTGAAAGAGAAAAACAGATGAAGTGGGGATGAAAGAGGCAGATAGGAGGACAAAAAAGAAAAGAACTGGAAAGGAGGAAACTAAAGGGGAGAAAGCCTCTCAGGGCTAGAGGCTTTCTTCAGTCTAGCCTGACTGCTGCAGTTGGACCTGTCCTTCACATGCACATCAAAGCTCTCCAATCACAGATGAAGTCTAGACTTTCTTGATGCTCTACAGAGGGATTTATTCAATGTCATTACCATAGCAAGTGACTATGTATTTTATAGACTGTAGAGCATCTGGATGGGTGCAGCAAGAACCAACAATAAAACTCGGATTCCAATATAATAAATGAACTCAAGACTGAATTCACTGAAGAGGTTTCACAGACTGCAGCTGAACTTGGAAGAAAAGAGCTCTGTTTCCAACTGAAAAAAATTTGTAGCTACCTGCTTAAATTCGCCTGCTTTTGCTAAATCAAGACTCTACAGGTAGACACGTGTCTGAATTACCACAGAGCTGGTTTGAATAACTTTGTCTCTCTTGGTCTGACTCCTGTTTGCTGTGGACAGCTGGATCAGGAAATGCAGCCCAGGACTGCAAACTTATGCTGGGAGAGCCCCCCTCTGACATGTTAAAAGGGCTCCAGCCAAGAGCAGGAGCAGGTCTTTGTTTTCCAAGCATACGTAGGAGAGGTCCATTCTTTTCGTTCTGGTAATGAGCAGGGAGTCTCCCAGATGTTCTTCTGGTCCTTCACATGTCTAAATATTAATTTTCCTGTGCAGAATCTGTTCCTTTTCACACCAGTACATTTGCCCTTGATACTTCCTTGCAACAGAAATTTTTTAAAAAGAATTAAATTTGGCCTGCTTGATTTATTTCAGGGCATTTTTTTCTGTTTTGCAGTCCTGTTTCCCCATACATGACTGATCTCCTGACCTGTGCTGAGTGCTCTGCCTGCTCTGCATCGGGAGCTTTGCTCTATTCCGCAGCACTGCCCTTCTACTCTGCTTCTGGAACACACCTTCAGCATCATCCCATTGTCCCTGCAGTTTTTCTGGCTTTGCATCTGCCTCCTGGCCTTTCCCCTTGCTACCAGGTAAGAAACATGTCAGTGCTTGACCTCCTATCCCAACAGAGTTTTTTCAGGTTACCACTTAGAAGCACAGAATGATGTGGAAAGAAGTATCCAAGATCTATGGATTTCAGCCTGCTTCTTAGACCTAGCTTCCTCTGAAGAGCACCACTTGCCAGTAGGACACTGACTGAAGTAAGAATTTCTCATCTTTAGGACCCCCTGAAATCTGTCTTCCAGTGTTTGTGTAGCTCTGGCCTCTCTGGTGGTTTTGAGAGTCCTTCCTGTGTCCAGGTGCTAAAGCAGTATTTCTCTTATCAGCAATGCCATGCCACTCAGACCATGTGAAAAACCAGGGTCAAATTGAGACTCAGTCTGATAACCCAATACCAACCTTTCCATAGACCTTGTCAACCCAATAAGGAGTGAAGACCAACATCAGCTTGGGTGGTATATAGGGTACCTTCAAAAGGTTGGATGAGCCATGCAGAGGTGAAATATCTCCTCTAATGATGTGATTGAGATTCCAGGGCACTAGACTCCCAGCTCCTTTCTTTGATCTCAGCCTCTGTCAGAAAACCAAATTCCGCTTGAAGCCACCAGTTCATGTACTGCTGACCCTGAATCATTGGCTGTTCAGATTGCCTGGACAGAGACCCTGCTCCCTGTGACCCAGCCTTCACTGAGAAAATTCAAAGTCAACACAGTAGATAAAGACCTGTCAATCCCTATAAGAGAGAAACACTTGCTTTTCCAACCTGACCCTGAAGGCTTGTGAAACAAAGGTACCCTTTAATAAAGTAGGATTAAAGAACTGGAAAGGTATGTAATAAAGGGAAAGAACTCCTCTATTTCACACCCCAATCCAACCAAAATACGGAGATAAGATAAAATCATGCTGTTTACTCACTACTTTAAAAGTTCTGTTCTCCCTGGGTGCAGTTCACCTTCAGCTAGTGACACCAAAAGAAGGTGCTTCTGCCTTGCTCTCCTGCCCCTTATTCCTCAAGGGTTCCCAGATGCAGGGGCTCCAAAGCCAGATCAGTCACAGAGAGCCGAGTGGCAGCAAGGCTTCATATATGGGAGTGGTCAGAAGGGGAGGGTGATGTAATGAAGTCCTATCTTTGAGCAGTAAAGGCATGCCACCCTTCCCCCTCCCTGTCCCTGAAGAATTGCTGGCTCACAGGGCAAGCTGAGAACAGAGTGGTCCAGCACTTTCCATGCCGTACTTTCTCACGGTAAAGGGAACAGCGTAGAGGGTGGGGAGCAAGGAAAGACCACACTTGAATGGAGACAATACTTTGATGTTAGGTAGTCCCAAGAGTGAATCTGTACTGGTGGAGTTGTTTCTTTTCTTCTTGCATCAAACAATACTGTGGCAAGTTGCTGGTTTTCTCCTGGCACAGGTCCTGACAGCAAGGACACCCTCTGCATTAGGGCACTGGTGACCCCATACCCATCCTGATCAGGCCAATCCCATTCCTGCACTCGTCAAAGTTAGCTGATGCTGGAGCACTGCCCAGCTCCATGGCCATAGGGGCTGGGAGCTCTGTGGAGGAGAAGGATCATGTGTCCCATAAAAGGTGGTGTCTTGGACACTGACCTGGGAAGCTCTTGAGAGGCACATCCTGCCCTTATCCATCAGAGGAAGTCATGTACCCTGTGAATAGAGAGGAAACTCTCAAGCAAGGATGCACCATTGCTCCCCAAAGGGAAAAGAGTTAATTTTCAACTTCCTTAATTTCAGTTTTGTTGATCTCTCACTGAAGGGCTTGTTTGACCATGAAAAGCCACGTCATGCATTAGGACGAGGTTTGCCTGATTCAAAGGTTATAAATAATTGGTTGGGTATCTCTGTAATTGCTCTATAAAGAAGATGCCAGGTCTAACAGATTATGTCTGTGTTCTCAGCTGAGGCAACTGGAAATGGCAGGAGGCAGTCCAGGCTTTCACAAAGTGGAATTCATGGAGTTACACTCACCTACCAGGAACGGCACCAAGACCTGCAGGACCATGTAACAGCAGCCAAACAAATACCACCTGCTCACAGAACCAAAATCTCACACTGACAGGAAGCTCCATGGCTGGTTCTTGGGGTTGGGTGGGGAAGGAAGATGTGGGAATGACTCTTGCAAGAAGAGCTGCTTGTGCAACACATAGTGAACTGGACTGGAGAATGATCTTACCCTTAACCCTTCACAGGTTATGTTTTTAGCCAGAGATCTCCCCTGTCCTCTTCACAGAACACTGTGCTAGCCTAAGAAAAGGAGCTATTTAAACTCTGTAAAGAGTGTTCCTGCACACAACATCATAGTCTGAGCCTCACCCTAAGGAATGGGCCTGCTTTGATAGTGTCAAGGGACTTGAAAGCAGATACATAACTGAGATCCCCTTTTAACTGCTAGATATGCTGCATAAGAGATTTTTTCAGATATAGGACAAACTAGCCTTCTCTTGCAGATGTAAGATTTGCTCACTATATTTGCACTCTCCAGAATCTCAATAAACTACTCCCTCTTGTCCTGTTACTTTGGAGGGGGCCTGGCTTTGGAGCTGTTGGAATCAAAACAGAAACAACATAGAGTTGTTCTGATACCCTTATCAAAATGAGAAATATGTACCCCTGACAGACACTTTCAGTACACCCACAACTGCAGCAGACTTCATCCATGCCAAGGAAAGCTCCCCACTTGCTCAAGGTCCAACATGTTTTTTACAGGATAGTTTGAAGACAACCTAAACGTGCTGGGTGAGTGGCAAAGTGAACTCTAACCAAACTCTAAGCTCAAAGAAGAGAGTCGTAATAGGTCCCTTCCCCTATTTCTCTGCTGATACTCGTGGTAGGACACAGTGGGGTCTGTGGAAAGCTACCTAGCAAATATGAGCCTCCAGTATATGCTGCACCTCGAGGAAGGTCTCCAAACTCCATAGTCCATCCAGATTGCCACATTCTTGTCAACATCACTACAAAAAAATTCACTACTTAACAGCATTTTTAAGTTACTGTCAGGGCCAGGGAGCCTTACAGGCCAAATGAGAAAAGCACTCATATCCCCACTTTAGAGACAGGACAATAGAGACAATCTTGCCCAGGGATTCAGAGCAGGTCAGTGCCTGGGCTGGAATAAGGAATCTTCTCCCCAGATTCCCTTAAGCATGTTGATAGGCTTTACCTCTCTTCCCTGTCACATGCCCAATATATACAGTGAATCCAGAGTCAGCTGGAAGTGACAAGTGCAGAGGCTGACAATGATCTAATTGCACAGTGTCTGGAGCTCCGTGGGCTGCTGTTTTCAGTGTTTCTCATAGCTGTGGTTTCTCCCCCACTGTAAACAGGGAATTAATAAAACCTGAAGGTAGCACCCTTCATCTTCCAGTGAAAAATGACAGCAGATTAGATTACAGCAGAGGATCTGGGGAGAAGTTCAAAGTGTTTACCACTTAATGGAAAACTTCCAGATTATTACAGAAAGTTGTTGGGTGACTAATTGCTGTTAAAGTCTAACCTAAGCAAGAGGGCCCTAAAACCAGAGGACCATGGACTTTTCCCAGCAAGAGCCAAGGTCCACTACACAGACCTCCACAAATCTTTTTTCCATTCTGCTTCAGAATCAGTGGGAGTTGGAGATGTGAGGGCTCAGAAGTTATTCCTGGACATGAATGAACACTGACCCACAGAGATCTGTGGTGCAGCCCACCCAAACTTTGCCTCATGAGAGCTGCGCTTCTCAGGAAGCCTCACAGCTTCTTGTTCCTTTCTCAGCACTCTCTGGTGATGGATGAGCTCTACTGTTCTCAGAACAACAAATGAAACATCTCAGCATAAAATTCAGCACATCCTGGTAAGCCAGAATTACTTTAGTATGGCAAGGTCTCTATTGAATCACTTAGAAGCTCCTGCCCTGTGGCAGGGTCAGGGTTGCAGCTCTCAGAGAGGGATGGGGCAGAGCAGCAGCAGCAAGCAGCAATCCTGAAATCTGTTATCCCCACTTTTCAGCCCTCTGACCCAGGCCTGGTAGTGTCTGCAGCCACCACTGTCCACTGCAGGGCCACTCAGCTCACAGTGGGAATGAACCCATCTCCAGCTGTTCAGGTGCTGCATGGGAAAAAACTCCAGGGAGTCGCTGAGAGGGCTGTACACAAAGGTCCAATTTGCACTGAGTAGGCAGAGGCTGTGTGCCCTCTGGCTACACCTCTGCAGCCTTCAGAGGGCAAACCTATCTCTGGGATGAACACCCAGAAACAAGAGTGTCATGGGCCAAGGAGCTCTGATTTACACTGGGTCCCTTTTCCCTGGAGGGTGCTCAGCAGCAGCACAAAGAGTTCATATTACACTATACGGGGAGGTCACACACCGTGCAAGACAGCTCACGCCCTAAGTGAGAATCTGGACTTACAGCTCTTTTATTCCAGTGGTTCCCAGCTCCTCACACTCTCTGTTTGCTCCCTAGAACTATAGCCTCAGGAAATAAATGAATTTTCTTCCTAAAGATGTCACTTGCTGCAGCTCCACGTACTCCCCTAGTCCTTCAGGCTCACAGTTCAGCTAAGACTTGTGTAATACAGTTCACAGCTCTGTGTGGCCATTTGAACCCATCGGTTTTGACCTTAGGAGGGAAACGCACAGCACAGATTCAGTCTTGGTGCAAACCATGAGCCATGTGAGGGATGGGCACTATTGTACAACAGGGCAGGCTCCTGTCACAGCCCACACTTCAGCAAAGCAGTTCAGTATGTTCAGCTTCCACCAGCCCAAGGGTATACCCTGAAAGCACTGGGTGATTCTGTGCTTTCCAGAGTCACGGTCACAAAGTTCACTCACACAAAAGAAGACCAAAGGGACAGGAGCCTGTCTTGACTGGCCTCTGCATCTGAATGCAGAAACCTGGCTGGTTTGATGCTCACAGCATCTCCTCCTCTAGACAGAGCATAACATAGGACTTTGGGAAGTATAAGTGTTCAAACACCAACAAGTCTTCTGTCCTGAGAGATGCCACCCACTATCAGATGGATAAAGGGGGGTTAAAGCAGCTGCTCACTCGTATCCCCTTGTGCTGTGCCATGCAGGTGTAACTGGCCTACTGCCCGCTCTACCAGCTAATTGCAGCCCTGGCACATTGGCAAAACAAACAAAACCTTCTCCAGATATCAGGTTAAAATGCGGTAAAGGGATCTGTGGTTCCCACTGGCAGTGGAAATGGCAGCAGGTGCGGGCTCAGCAGATGGAAAGCACCCAGAGCCTGCCCCATCCCAGTACAGAGAGGCTGTGATGTTACAGCCTCTCACATCTCAAGTACAGATCAGAGAACATAGTCCCTTTCTGGTTTATCTGGCCCCTGGCCCAGCCTTCTTCAAGCTTGTTTATTTAGGTGTTGCAAAGGGCACCAGAAATGGCCATTGCTTTTGAGAGGTCAGAATCACAAGTCTCTGCCTCAAAGCACTGGAAAGTGTGGAAGGGCCAGCTGGGCAGAGCAGCAGATACTGTACCAGCTTGGCTCCAGGAAAGACACACTTGCCATGTCTTCAGGAGGAGCACACGTGCCACAGGACAGAGCAGTACACAGCAACCAAACCCCATCAGTTCTCCCTCTCCATCCCACAAGGATGGGCTGCACAGCATTAACATCACAGCCTCTCTGTACTGGGATGGGGCAGGCTCTGGGTGCTTTCCATCTGCTGAGCCCGCACCTGCTGCCATTTCCACTGCCAGTGGGAACCACAGATCCCTTTACCGCATTTTAACCTGATATCTGGAGAAGGTTTTGTTTGTTTTGCCAATGTGCCAGGGCTGCAATTAGCTGGTAGAGCGGGCAGTAGGCCAGTTACACCTGCATGGCACAGCACAAGGGGATACGAGTGAGCAGCTGCTTTAACCCCCCTTTATCCACCTGGGCCCCCTGACCACTGCCCTCAGGCAGGGAGAAATGAGAACAGATGAGAAACCAGAGGCATTTCTCTGGCTCTGCACTCTCACTGTGTCTCCCACAGGTTGAGAGGAGGGGTACTACAAATATAGGCACTCCCTAAGTTACGAGAGCCAGAGCAGCAGGTGCCATCAGGCACAAATGGACTTTGGCAGGGGGGTAGAGTGGCCTCCCCTCTGGGAAAGGTCCTCATCTGCCCTGGCAGATGGAGGCAAAGGAGCTTCCCAGAGGCTGGAGTGATATTCCCACTCTCCCCACTCCCCACATCAGGTGCAAATCCCCAACTCTAGCCCTCTGATGCCTGCTGGGGGGATGGAATAACCATTTTCTGACAGCTGTTGTGCCTCTGTCTCCCACCTTGTTCCCTGCACAGTTGCCTCACAGCACTGAGGAAAAGGGACAATTTGCTGGTGGGGTCAGCCTGGTGTGTAATGGGGGTTTTTGGAGAAACAGACTTTAGGATTCAATGGGGCTGCTCCCCCATGAGAGCTCCCATGGCCAGAAATGAACTTTGAACTCTAGCAGGGCAGGGCAGAGCTGTGCAGAGACAGAAGACTAGATAAAAGAGATTACTTTTATTTTTTTTAAGAGAGCAGGAAGGAGCAGGGAAGAGAGGCAGAGTCCAGGGCTTGGTCTGACTGTTCAGATCTGAGGCTACCAGAAATGCTGGCTGCTCTTGAAAAGGCTTCCTGCCTCCCCCCATGCCACCCCATGCCTGGCCTCTGCCACAGAGATCCCACCAGCCTAATTTGGGCTTTTGGGTGAGAGCACAGAAACACAATAGTGACAGGAATGAAAAGCAATGGGAAGGATAACACCCAGGAGACTTATTCTTGTAAAGGAACAATATTATATCAAAGAGGATCTGTGAAGACAGGGAAGAGCCTTTTGTAAAACTCACAATTGAGCCAAATCCTGCAGTTATTATGTGCTGGTCTCTCAGGAACCCCATGAGAATTCCCCCAAAGGGGGACCCCTGTGCCAGGTCAGGCCATGTGCCAGACACGCTGCACATAGAGCAGTAAAACACCCACTGCACAGTCACTGTTTGCCCTGTGTGTGTGCTTTTTAATTACAGTTTTTGTTTGCAAAGCATCTCTTATAGAAAAGACAAATTGCATTACTCTCAGCTTATTAAAATCACACTCAGAGTTTCTCAATTACACCCAGGCAGCAGTGTCAGTGTAATTAAAGCTGGGATGGACGTTTGGGGAGCCAGGAGCCCAGCTGCTACACAACCCCTTCCCTGCACCAGCCAGAGCCAGGCTCAGCTGCCTGAGCCCGGCCCAAGCCTTGGCCCCTGTCATACCAGGCACAGCCACTGCCATGCCACGACAGAAGATGATGCAGGTAAGGCCAAACACCTCCTCAACACATGGGAATGGATCCCCTGCACCAAACCTCCCCAGGTTACAGCTGGGCTCTCACACTGACTCTGCTGCACAGGCAGGGGCTGGGGCAAGGGATACACGTGGCCTTGGGGTTACAGCACTGAGGTGTGGGGACTGAAAGGGGGTTTATTCCTGTTTCTGCGAATAAATAACTGCAATAAATCACATTGCTTGTCTGAGACTCCATTTCCTTTCATGCAAAACAGAGATTTTGGGCTTCCCTGTTAACTAAGCAGCTCTGGGGACAAACAGACACCTGCTCACACCCATCTCACACAAGCATTTAAAGCCCGACTGTGGCACACAACAGACCTGGGACTGAATTACACAGGGGAAGGTGTGAAGCCCAAGAGACTACGAGACCCAGAGAACTGAGAGACAGCAGTAAAAGAGCTTACAGACCTGTGAGAAGCTGGAGCTCACTGCAGAACCAGCCGTGCCTCCGCACCGCTTGGTCTTGGGAGAAGGGAACAGCAGGTGTGCAAACAGCCGTGTGGGCAGCACAGCAAAACACCTGCCCTGAGCCCAGGAGCCTCAGAAATAGAGCTCTTGCTGCACAGCTGGGACCAGTTAAGCTTTGGGCAAGTGGGGACTTAACCCCAGCACTGGCTTCCTGCTGCCAAGGGGATGTTGTGGAGAATATCACCTCCAGGAAGATGGAGCACTAATTAGGGAAAGCAGATAAATACTGCATCTCTTTCAAGAAGAGTTTCCTTCCCACTGAAGCCCTCACAGTTTCAGTGCTCAGCAGGATGCAACACATCCTTAAATGACTTCCTGGAGCCTGGTTTCAAAGATCAGTCCCTTCAAAAGCAATAACATGCCAAGATCAATAGCAGCCCCAGGAGAGCTCTGAGTATACCAGCTCCAAAACCACCGAGCTATCACTACAGCCAGTTACCTACCAGATGCTAAGGGACAACTCTACCTTTTCACTTCTGAAAAAGCTACTGAGACTTCCTAAGTGATCAGCCTTACTTAATTATCAAGAAAAAAAATGAATTAGTAGGAAAATTTACATTTCAGAAACAGGATGATGTGCCTGTGCAACATATCCTGGAGAGGCAAACCTGTGGATACAGTTCACAGGAGGAGCAGAGCTCACAGACACTGGTTGTGATCCCAAGAAAAAAGATATGCTCATTTGCTCCTTGAACAGTTTTACTACTAACTCCCTAAAGTTACTAATAGGAAGTTCTGGGAAGTAGCTATCAAGTAATCATTTTTAACCTAATACAAACTGTAAGTGAAGAATGAATGATCAAAACTTCATCTGAAAAATGCTGAGTGGGGTACCCTACGAATGCCAGAAACAGCATGTTCATTATATTTACTTGTGGTCCAGTAATGAAATGACAGAAGATAACATATGGAGCTAGCAAAGGAGAGCAGGAAAATTTCAGTTGTGGAAAACTTGAAAACATCTGCAAAACAGGGCAAATAAGAGCAGATGAAATTCAATATAGAGAAATATGTGATGCCTGGCTGTGATAAACCTATATGAAGGACAGATATATACTGGTGGTATGAGTTAGGACCTCTTTTCACCACCATTAAATTTCTTACACAGATTTGGGGGAAAAATGCAGCAAGAAAGAAGAAAGAATTTGTTCATCCGCTCTTTAGAGCTTATAAATGAAACTGGGTCTGTAAAGAGGAATAGTATTCCTTTGAAAAGGAAAAAGAGGACAAAGGCAGAATTAAGAATCAAAGCTGGCAAATCAAGCTACAGCTACAGAAACTTTTTTAAAAAAATAGTAACTTAGTACAAGGAACTTACCTAAGAAATACCATAACAAAGATTACGCCAAACATATCGAGCACAACTAACTGTAACTCCCTTGGAATAGCATTGAAATCTATCCAAATAGGAGAATTCCAGTCAGAGGTCAGCATTTTCATCCCTTAAAACACATGTGCAACGTCAGAGCGTGCCACAGGAACACAGTGCCTGAAAAGCAAAGGCAGGATTCCCGAGAGCTTCAAGCCTTCCTCTCCCTGCCTGGAGCTGCTGGCAGTGTAGTATCACCCAGCCTCATCTCACCTCCAGCCTCCGAGCAGAGTCACTCTCCCCGCTCCATCCGCCCCACAGACACACCTGCGCGCTGCGATCCTACCTGGAGCTAAGTGGGATTTTCCATGCGGGCGGTGCGGCATCTCAGGGGTCCTCCCAGCACATCCCTGCCTGGCCCAGGGCTTGGCGACTGGCCCAGCGAGAGGAGAGCCTGTTCTCCAGAGCAGCCGGGCTGTTCCCCTGTGGGTGAGAGGCTGGGTCAGTCCCAGTTCTTGTGCTGGGCACTAGATGGCACAGACGGGAGGCGATTCCAGGGTAGCCAGCCCGCGGGCCGGGGCGGGCCGGACAAGAGGGTCTACCAGTTGTCCACGGGAGGCAGCTGCCAAGGGGAATGCGCTGCCAGCAGCGGCATCCCACGGGGGTATCTCCTCCATGAAGTGTCCCCCTTACCACTGCCCTGCTGCAGCCCCTCAGCATCCCGTCCTGTCCTGTCCAGGCAAAGCGTTGCCTGTGCTGCAGGAGGCTGGATAGCTCAGCAAGGGCCGTGGCATCCGTGCCCCTGCCTCCTGAACATGACCTGCTACTCTCCTCACCAAGCACAGGCTCCCTGCCTCAGCCTCAAAAACACCTTATTCACGGAGCAGCCCTATATTTGGCTCAAACTGCATCAAAAAGAGGGTGGAAATCCTCCCTGGGATCAACTGTCCTGTTTCAATGTGAGGCTGCACTTTTGTGCATCAGCCTCCAGGATAACAAACACCACCTGAGTGCAGAGAGAGACACCAAGGGCCACCCGTTCCATCAGTGGTCCCTCTGGGTTCTGGCCAGGTCTGGGGAAAGGCATCCCCAGCACCTTTCCTTTGCCCTGTGGGATGATGGTGCAAAGGAGGGAAGCACTTAGTCATTACTCTAAAAGCGTTTGTCACAAGGTAACTCCTCTAAAGCACCTCACTCTTCCCCCTGGTTTTCTTCCTTTTCAGCACTGTTGCCTGCAATCACTGAGGCAGGACCTGCACCTCGGAGCCTTCCCAACCTCCTCTTCCTCAATTTCTAGGCGTGGATGGAATTCCTTACAAGTGAACTGTGTGGACTGACGCGATGAGGCAAACATGGGCTAAGCCACACAGAACTGCTGTGGTAAGCACAGAAAAAGCCAAAGCATTTTCTATGGTGACAAAAAAAAGTAGAGGAAGGTGGAAGGTTGTGTGTTGGCCTTATGCCATTCTGACATTAGAAATTCACTTTGCTTCAAAGGTTAACACAGTTAATGCATCTGCTGAAGATCACAGGCTCTGACAGCCTGTCTGGAAAGGCTCCATCCATAGCACTGCACGAGGGACAGCATGTGCAGGATGACACTGAGGCAAGCAGCAAGCTTTGTGCACAGGGCAGAAGTGGCACACATGGGTGTTATCCAAACCAAACCTGAGCCTGGCAAAGGCCAAAAGAGCTTTTGTGCTGAGCAGCTCGGTGGTGCCAGGTATTAATGACACAAACAGGACTCCTAGGAAAAGCCTGTTTGCTTTTCCAGCAGCTCTACCCTTTCCTGTTTGTCTGCTCATGGCACTGCCCAACAGACTGCAGTGGGTTTAGGGATCATCTAGGTCGAACCTCACAGAGTGAATCCCTTAGGGTGTCTTAAGTGAGAGACAAAACATAATTCAGATGCCAGCACTGAAAAATCCAAATTCATCAATGGTGTAAACAGGGTAGTAGGTCAGTTTGGCTCTGTGGCTCTTATCTTTTAAAGGCTGGGCTGGGTGACACTGGTGACCAGGGCACAAGCTGGAGATAGGCTCCTGCTAGATTCTGGGGACAGCTCCAATCCAGTGTCCAGAGGCTGCCTGAGCAGTACAGAACAGCCAGAGAAGCCCCTCCAACACTGGGCTCTCACTGACAGACTTGGAGACCTACTTCTGATCACCCATCTAAATCTAAATGCTGGGCCATGGGTGTGTAACAACCTGGCTCTGAAAGGTTCCTGGGCAGAAGGGGAAATGCTTCAAAGAAGGCTTTTATGCTCCAATTCCCATTTCAAGCTCTGCTTCTTGTACTCTTCAAATACTTGGTATTTTTTAGGCAAGAGATGTCTTTTTATCTTTGGATATAGATGGAGAAAAACTAACCAAGCTGGAAAGAAATTAAAACAGTTGGTCACTTTTACAGGCCTGTCATGAACTGTAAACAAGCTTTTAAAAAGTGCTGAGGTCTTTAGAGAACATGAAAGTCTTAGTCAGTGGTGCCATCCTCCTCAGCAGCAGGACATCTTATGTGTCATCCTGGTGGCTGGTCTCGCTTCGCTCTGGCAGAGTCAGTGATGGGGAGAGCACTGAGCTTCCCAGGCAGCCATCATTTAAACCACCCACCAGCATTTTCATGCCTCGTGTCTGCTCAGGTCACACCTCCACAGTCCAGCCTCCAGCACCTAGTCCAACACTCCCCTGGAGGCCTGTGGTTCCTCTCAGTGGTTTAGTACTGCTTGCTAAGATGCTTAAAGCCAATATAATCCATGCATTTAGTGGTTTCAAATTCCAAAAGAAGCTTAGCAGCACCAGGCGCTGCCTTCAGCCTCTCCTGCACAGGCTTAAGATGGTTTAATTCTTTTATGAAACTGTAACTCCAGCCCACAGCTTTAAATTGTGGAGCTTCTAAGCCAGGTTTTCTAAAAGCTCTTCAGAAATATTTTTTATGAGACACACAAAAAGAAGGGATTCCAGAGGGACATATTATCAGATCAGATGTTTCTGCTTCTTAAAAGCTGGAAATGAGAGCCCCATGGCAAGCTATATTTTAAGTCCTTGCAAGGCTTTCCTCCACTGTTTCTCCCGTCTTAGATCAGCTTCTTTAATGGTCTAACACATGGCAATGCCTGGAGAGGTCCCAGGGCTTTCCCCTACGCCTCCTGTCAGCCTTGTGAAAGCATCACCACTGTGCCCCAAAGGCAGATGACTAAACAGAAGAGCAGCCTCCTGGGACCACAGCCTGTCCCTAGAGGTGCCACTTCCCAGCCTCTGCTTCATTAACTGCATTTGCTCTGCTGTTTTTTTAACTTTACTACTGCTGCCCTTTACAGGGCTGGAAGAGACACCACACACTGGAGGTGTGTGACAACCAGTCCCTGAGTGGGACAGGAGAGCCTGGCCAGCCCCACCACTTCCAGAGGTGTGATGGGTGTCTCTGGTGGTGCTTTCAGATCTGCTTCCTCTGCCTTTCTGCCAGACACCACAGCTGCTGCAGCAGTTCAGCGCAGGGCTGTGTGTCCAAACCTCACAGTGCCCTCCTTCACAGCCTGCATTAATTTAATCAAGATAAAATTAATCCAAATGAAATGGGTGCAGCATGCTCCCAGAATGGAGGTAACAAATCCTCCTGTATCTCAGTTACCCAGCTGATTCATCGTGAAAGTAGCAGGAGCTCAGAGTTCTCCTGTGCTGAGGAGTCAAGGGAATGCCATGCATCACTGGAGCGGACCAGAGACCTTCCCTGTGCTCACAGCAATGTTGGCCAATTTAACTGTGACCACAAGATCACAAGTTGTTAAGATTCTCTATGCAGGCAGTATACAGGCCAACAAATCTGCTTTTATGGGCCCTGCTACAACTTGATTAATTTGCCCAATAATGAGCAGGCCAGTGTCCATAATTACTTAGCAGAACTCTGTCCTTTTGAAAACCCATCACTGCACAGATGCATGCCTCAGACCCAGAACACCACCAAGGGGCCTCACGGGCTGCAAAGAGAGCCTCAGCTGCAAGAAGCAAAAGGTTTAAGACCTAATTAATGTTAAATGGGCAATTGCTACCATTTCTCCATCAAGTGCAGTGTCTCAGCATTGACTGTCTGCATGCAGCTGCTTCTGCCAGCAGTGATGCTGCAGGAACTATGTAATATTACAGCCCAACTGATGCTGCATTCATCCTTTATCTCCCCACCTCCACGTGCTCTGCAGTTTTGGGAAAGATGGTTGTCATTAAGGGGATTTGTTCCCCAAAACTGCACTGTCATGGACAGATGGACATTCTCCAGGTCTGCTGCTTTGTTCAGTCAAGAGCTTACAGGTGTTCGGGATATGGAGCTCCCCACATGCATTTCCCCTTGAGTAGAACATGGCCAAACAGCAAGTGCAGTTGCCCCCAGATATAATGGAATTAAACCTGGACCCTGCACTAGCTCTTTGCATGTATCTCTCCAGAGCTACAGCTCCCTTCCCTGCAGGAGGCTTGGCTTTGAGTGATCTGCCAAGAAGCTCAGAGCCACAAGAAATAACAACTTGGGAGCTCAGACAAGCTGGTTTGCAGGCAAACAAAAGCTGAAGCTGTGAAAGTGTGAGGCAGTCAATGCAGTGTCTGGCAGCACAGCCTCCCCGCCGCCTTAATCCTCTTTCTCTTCTTAAGCACTAAATTAATCAATTACATTTCCAGCCCGGCAAAACCAGTCAAAAATGTAACCTTCATCATACACAAGGCAAACATAATTAGGATTGTCATTCGAATCCAGGTTGACCAGCATACAAATCAGCCCAGGCTCCGGGAGCGTGCGGGGGTGCGCGTGCGCGCCCGGTTCCTCCCCGGCAGGGGCAATTGGAATTGCAGTCACACCGACAGCACCACGGGGTATTCCAAGGGGAAGGGCAGTGACATGAGCTCCATCTGCAGTGATCCAGCTCCACAGTCTCTGCAGGGAGTGCTGTGGTGCTGAGCACTGCACAAACAGGGCAGGGGCACATTAGAAAGTGCAAACTCAAGGCAACCCTCCAGGCTGTGTCAGGGAGGAAGCCACGACCTTCCCAGCCACGGCATGGGAGCCTGACCTCCCAGCCCAGCACTGCCTATTCACAGACACTGTAGGGATGGATGGTACAGAAACCAGGCCTTGGCAACCTCTGACCACGATTGCCAGTGTGAATTTGTAAGAGGTGAGAAATGATTATCCCCTCTACGGTCTACTGAGTCACAGTAAGCTCTTTGACAGCAAGAGCAAGGCAGGAGTGTTCAGTGAAAGCATCAGCCCAAGGTTCAAGAGCAATCAAAAAAGCCAAGTGATTGATAGGAGACAGAGCAAAACCACAGACCTCAGTGTGCTCTCAGGTAGCTCCAGGGTGCAGCTGCATCCCCACAGCTGTTGTGCTGGTTTGCCAGAGGCTACAGCAGGACTAGAGGAGGGGAAGGGACTTAGCTAAGGATGAACTAAGGTCTGAAATGATTTCCTTACAAGTCCAAGACTCTTCAAACTGGCAAACAGAAACATGAGAGAGGTCACAGTAGACAGGGTGTGGCTTAGGGAAAATGAAAAGGGAATGACTGCCTGCTGCCTCTTCCAATATATAAGCTACAAAAGCATCAAATGAAAACAGAAATTGACAGACTCAGAACAAAGTAAATATTTTTTTCACACAGCTGAACAGTGCCATAAAATGCTGTGGATGCTCAAAATTTGCTCAGGCTCAAAAAAAGGTTTAGGAAAAAATATCTGTAAGGATTATTAAATGCAGAGATCCACAACTCAGGAAATTCCTCAGCTACAGATGGCTGATGGTAAAGAGAGTATTCAGGAACATATTACCCTGCATCCCCCTCTTGTTATCCTCCTTGCTAGACATCCTCTATTAACTACCATTAATTGAGGATCCCAGGGGAAAGAGACCCGTGGTCTGATCCAGTACAGTTGCTCTTCCCTCCTGGCACTGACCTGAACTCTCCTTACTTGCCTGAAAAACTAGGAACCGGGAACATTCCCATTACTGGACACTAGGATGACAACAAGGAAACGTGCTTATAGCGTAGAATTTGAGCAAAGGATCTCTGCTTTCCATTTCTCATGTTAGGAGAGATTTTTGGTAAAACTAACTCAGTCATGCTGCACCCAGCTAGCTTCAGTTGGCAGCACCATGTGCCTGTGTGTTCAGGTTAGAAGCAAGTTAATACCCTTCTGAGAGGTGCTGATATACCCTTTGGGATGGGGTGAAGGAATCTTCTTTCCAAGTCTCAAAACCACAGCTTCTGGTTGCTGTGAGAGGGCCCACAGTCCCCACTGTCATACCCAACAAGCTCATGAGCTGATCTATCTCTATGTAAAGTTTTTAAGTGCCCTTGCCACTGCAGCAGAGAGGAAAGGGAAGATGGGGACACTCCTGTAGATTGGTATCCCCTGGGTACTGCATCCTCACCTACTGGCTCAGTCTCTTCTAGGGTTGCACAGGACCAGAGGATGCAGGCTCTGAGTCCACTCTTTCCAAGCAAACTCCTGCCTCCTTCCCTTGCTGACCATCTCAGCTATAGAAATACATCCACTCGCTGTCAGTGCCCTTTGAAAGCACACACAGATAGGGCAGGATTATCTCTTAGCCTACAGAGAGCTGCCAGCCAGCCATCCTCCTTCAGCACAGCCAAGTGGAGCACTGGTGTGTTTCTCATTAGCTCCTATTATCCATGCTATTGTATCGTTCCCAGCGTTAAAGCACACAGCCCAGAGACAGCTGAACTGCTCTTGCAATTGTTTGTTTGTTAAGAGGATTTGCTCTGTGGCGGGATATTTTCAAGTCACATGCAGAGCAGAAGGTATCCTGGTAACACTGCCATCCTCTGAACTGCTTTCTTGCCCTGGTTCTCCCACTACCTCGGAACAACGCACACAGCTGCATCCCTGCCTGCGAGGGAACTGCCTGACTCTCGGAGATAAGGTGTGAGACAATTGAGCAATACAAAGCCATTCTGCTGTTAAACTGATCCTTTGGTTACAAGCCCCACTATCGCTGCTTGTCTTGTCAGTGACACAGAGCAGAGCAGAGCAGGCAGAAGCACAGATCTGTGGCAACCTGTCCAGCTGCCAGACGGCAGGGAAAGGCCACCGTGCACCCCTCCATTGGCACCTTTACCCATCTCTCCAGCAGATTTTGTCCTTCTCTTCGCTCCCAGTGACACTCCTGCGGGATAATGCTGCACCCCACATGAATGATTTTCTCCTGACCCAGCCTCTCTCAAAGCTCTCTGACCAGATCCTGAAGTCCTTACTCAGCATCTACTCCCTCCAAATGCGATTAGCTTGAGTCGGCCTCAGCAATATCTCAAGATCTGTTGATGCTAATTTCCCTCATGCAGGTGCTTAGATAGAGAAGGGAGGGGACTATCAGGGAGATGAACAGTCAGGGCTTTTGTCTGATAAATAATAGCAGAGTAAAATTCTGAGAGGACCATCAGAATTTGGCCTACCCATGGTTAGAGAGCTGTGCAAACACTGTGACAAAATTTAAGCATTAGCCAGGCTGCTTTAGAGTCCAGCCCCTTTTTGCTTCTGTCTCTTCAAGCCAAACAGAGGTCACCCACAGAGTATTTGAAAGAGGCTGCAATGATGCAAAGCACCCACATCTCCATCCTCATTCAGGGCTTGGAGAAAGAGTCAGAAAGAAAATTATCCTTGCTGGCTCTGTATGGCAAAAAGCCACAGCCACCTCCATTCTCCCAAAGTGAGGACCCAATGGCCACAACAACAGATTCTTCTACAGATGCATTAGGTGATACTTGTCTAATGGATGCACAAGGCAGTGAGAACCCCAGGTTGTTCCTAGAGCTGTGTGCCCTCACATTACAGCTACAAGACACCCCTGCTCTGTGTGCAGGACTCACAGTCATGGGCACCCGGGCTCAGTGGGGTGCTAGTCCTGAACAGAAGTAAGCTTATGGCTCCAGCTCCAAAAAGTAGGTCAGGTTGAGCCACTGGTTATACTGGGAGCATGAATGAGCTGCCTGCAAAGTCTCAGTGGTCAGAGGTGGGATCCAGGCTTTGTTTTTTACCAGTGATTTTGTCTGAGGAAAAGCATGTGCTAAACTTGCACTGCTGGAGGAGGGAAGAATGCATACAAGGAGAACACTTCTACCCACAGCAGGTAAGGAACAGTGCCAGCATCATACTATCAGTTGCAGATGACGGGTGATGGGCAAAATTCCCGCCACTTTCTAGATTTCTAAAAACACCTCCTCTGGGTCCAACAACAGACTGACAGAAAACACAGCCCACAGAAGCAGTCCCTGCCAGATGGCGTGTTTTGAACCACTATTAATCTAGACAACCTTTTGCACTGTTCAAAGAGTTTGTCCAGAAATAATAAAAAAAAAAAAAGCTCCCCAAAATGCCTGGATGGAAGGAGCGGTCCCGGCAGCATCCGCTTCTCTCTTTGTCTTCTCCGCCAAGCATCTCCCGGCAGAACCAACCCGGGAGGAGGAGGCGCCGCCGAGGCAGCGGGGCTGGTGCTGGGTCAGGGACCCCGGCAATATCCGAGCCCTGGGGCGTTGTTCCTGCGGGAACGCCGGGATCCCGCAGCGGGGGAGCGCGGGGGGCCGGGGCGGGGCCGGCCGGGCGGGGCGGCCCGGACCCCCCGCCTTCCCCGGCACCTCCCCCGGCCCGCAGCCCGGTGCCCGCCCGGTCCGAGCGCGGCGGCGGCGCGGCCGGAGCGCGGCCATGGGCTCCCGGCTGAGCCGGCAGAGCAGCCTGGAGGAGGAGAGCGGCGAGGAGCCCTGCCCCGGCAGGCTGGAGGGCGGCCGGGGCGACTTCCACCTCTCGTCGCTGCTCCTCCACCCGCAGAAGCTGCCCGGGGTGCTGCGGAAAGCCTCGCCCGCGCCCTACGTGCGGCGGGTGGGGTGGCTGCGGGAGATCCAGGCCACCATCCGGGAGCACAAGCGGGAGCACGCCGTGCACATCCTCCGGCTGCTGAGGAAGGTACCTGCTGCGGGGATGCGGGCCCGGGGCAGCGGGGCGGATCGGGGCAGGGCAGGGCAGGCACAAAGGGCGGTGCGGGGCCGAGGGCTGCAGCGGGGATGGAGCCGCGGTTTACGAGCTCCCTTCTCGGCGGCGGGGGTTTGCAGCCCCCCTTGGCGGGGCGAGCCGGGCTCTTTGTGCTGCCTTTCTCCGCTCCGTGCCCCGGCGGGGCGGGAGCCGCCGCGCTCGGTCCCTGTCGCGGCAGGCGACACCCGCCCCGACTCCCTGCCACCTCCCCGACCCCCAGCCTGAGCGAGGGGCACCTGGCCCGGCTGCCGGAGGGCAGAGAGGAGAGCTAGAGGAGAGCTATGCTGCACGCAGGAGAAGGGGCATCCGAGTCTGGGCTGTCCCCATCCACATCCCTCCGTGCCAGCCCCTGGGTGTGCTCAGGAGTGATGCCCACCAGAAAAAAAGCCACTGCCGTCCCACTGCCACCACATCCCATTATGCCCACCCAGCCAGGCTGGCTGAGACCTGTCTTTGGCAGAACCCAAAATGGTTTTGGAGAGGACCTCTGGGACAGTCTAGGCTGAGAGGAGAGGTAAAGGGGTCAGTGTATCAGTGGGAGCGTGTTTCTGTCTGCCGCCATTCAGGAACAGAAAAGCCAGTGTGCAGACAGCATGGTGCCAAACTGATGCTGAGGACAGAGCCCTGCTGCTGGAACAGAGCCATCTCCTCCATCACTCACTGCTACCATCACTTTCCAGGCAAACTCAGCGGCCCCAAACTGCAGGCAACTCTGAAATTGGTAGCACAGGGGACAGACAAATCCCACTTCTGATTTGGACATAAAACACTATCAATTCTTAGCTTATCATGTTGCTTCATTAGATAATGATCTGCTTCATCTTGGGAACACACACTGTTCATCTTAGTAGTAAGTGACCTTTGGGTGTGAGTGTGGTAGAGCAGGGACTGGCTCTCTGGGAAGCTTGTGCAGCCATCGTACCAGCTGCAGGGAGCTGATTAACAGCCCTGTTCTGCACATCCCTGGGTTTTACAACACATCCAACAATGGTGGTCAATGCCCTGAGCTGCCAGCGAGTTGCACACTCACAAATAAGAATTTACAGGACCAAAAATTACATCTCTGGTTTTCCTGTCCACTACCTTAGCATTCATCTGAGGATTGTTACCAGCACCACGTGTAGACAGATAAGCCCTTAGCAGAACTCTATGCTTGCACCAGTATGGCAGACAAGGGCTGAATAAGATTTCAAAGGCAGCTTTGGAAAGGCACCGTTACAAGAAGCTTTTGAAGAAAGAGAGGCAACCACTCACTTCACGGACATGGCGATGTAACGTGAACAGACTTTTGTAGGGTATGCCAGAGGCCAGAACTGCAGAATGTCATTTTCTATAGTGCTCAGCACCTCTCCTTGGGACTGAAGCATTGAAACCCTCCACAGACCTTGGAGGTCTCCAGAAGGTCCATCTCTGAACAGCCAGGGTTTGAATGCTAAGTCACAGGGCCATATGGAATGGAGGGTCTTTTCTAAGCTCCTTTCAGGATCACTTGAACACTTGGCTTCCTCACATCTGTGCTGAGAATTACCATGTCCTGAACACTTACATTTTGCCCACTGCCTTTCCAGTTCCCCATATTATTCCTGGCCCTTATCTCTGCCTGTCCCTGTCACAACAGTGGCTGTCTGTTCATCTGCTCGTGACAGAGCAGTGGGACATGCCTCCTGTAGTCACAACAGAACCTTTCTTGCCAAGTAAGACGGGAACCCATCTAGCAGCACCCCAAAGTCTCAGCTCATGGAGTGCTCAGAGGTTTCAGAGACAGAGGGCTACACCACCACCGTGTACCACCCCCTTCAACAGCTGAGCACAACCATCACCCCGGCTGGGGTCATGTATTGACAACCAATCCTCCTCACATGTCCAGTGTCAGCTTCAGAGCATAATATGATCAATCCTTTTTCTCATTTTCAAATTTTCTTCACAACTAAATTCACCCCTTAGCTTGGTCCCCAGCATGTCCTTCCTTACCTTGGCAGCAACACGCTCTCGGGGGTCGCGGATCAGTGTGTCCCAGGGGACGGTCTGTTTGTTACCTGTAAAAAAACAGATACCTTGTTCACTCTGGTGGACAGGGAGGATATTTAACATCACACCTCATCACTGTGCCTTGGGCCAGGGTGCAAATACCCTAGAGAGGGCAGGGAAATGGTGGGACAGGAATCACAGCCTCCTCGGGTGAGCAGACACGCTCAGCCAGGCTGGAGGACACGGGCTCCCAATGTACCTCCTGTTGCTGCCAGCAGACACACACCTTGTGCACCCTGCAGATGGAGTGTATCTGCCAGTGGTTTTTGACCTGTGTTCTGCAGACTCCAAAGGGCTGTGGACTACTCCTAAGATGTTGATAGGGTGTGATAAAGTAGAGCAAGCAAGCCAGGCAGAAGCAGATCCGCTAACGGAGATGCAAGACCCAGCATTTTAGAAGACTGCACAGAGAACAACTGCAAACCACAGGTGTACACGTGCTTTGTACATCAACACTAGGACAGCTCCGTTGCACATCATCAGCCTCAGAAATGCCCACCTGCAGAAGCCAGACCAGCTTTCCTGCTGATCTAAGTGGGCATCACTCAGGTGAAGCCAGGGGAGACATCAGACTAGCAAAAAGTCTGGTGTGATCTGTTTTCCCTGTGCTAAGACAATGACCAAGTGTCATTTTTAAGACAACAGCACTAAGCCAGCTGAACTGGCAAGACTTTTAATATTCTGCTGTCAGCAGCCACCCTTTAGGTGGTACAAAATTTTCTGAGAAATGAGAGAGGGAGAAAGGGAAATAAGTAAGATGAACCAGAAAATGCCTCTGGGCTAAGAATTTATGGAATATCAATGTGAAGTGAATATTTACAGCTATATTACTTACAAAACCCTCGCAGGCAGGATTTATAATGGGAATGCAGATTCATCTTAATGGTAAAGCTCCAACTGGGGGACTTTAATTACTTGTCTGACATCCACTGCTGCACGCCCAACCATGCCATCCTCACGGCAGATTTCTTCATCTGTGCATATTACACTTGGCGTAGGAGGCTCCATTTCCCTGAAGCCTTATGGTTAAGGGAGACACTGGCATGATGCCTTGGTACGCTCCTGGCCCATATCCAGCTGTGGCTGTCTGTCCTTCAGGACTGATCCACTGCTTGGCTTCCTTGGTTGCTTATGGGTGTCGTCTGTGTACACACAGTGATGGGGTTGTAAAGCATTTGATTTGTTGTCCCTTTCTCCACCAGATCTGTAACCAGGATCTCTTTGGTATTGTTCTTTCTGCTCAATCCAAGCATACTCAGAGCAGGATACAGCACTATCTTATACTGGTGCTTAGAGTTTAAGATCCCACACCTCTGCCAGCTATGGCTCCATCCCTGTTGGTGATGTATGTGCATACATCCAGCTTTTTTGTCCCCCCTCTCTCTCCTTTTTTTTTTAGCTCTCAGTCACTGGGTGGTGCCTGAAGCACACGCTCGGCAGAGCAGTGCGAACATATGGGGCACCCATTTGCTTATTCATTTCTCCTGTCAGCAGCATACAGAATGGGGATAAGACTTGTTTCCTCCCTCAGCTGAGCCCTCCTTGTCAACTGAATCAAACCCAGCACCATCCCTATTAGGAAGGTTTTTCTTGTTCTACATTTCTACTCCTAAGGTATTTTTTTCTGCTCCTGTGATTTTTGTGCGAGTACGTGATCTCTCTTTTCCAGATTTTTTTTGTTTTTCTCCACTTTATGGTACCTTCTGATTGTAATAACTGTGTCATATATTAACTCTTGGCTTTCCTCTTAACAAGAAACAGCTTAGTTCCTTGCAGTATCACCCATCTGACTCCTGGGGAGGCTTTTTATTCCTAAAGCTGCTGAGGTTTCTTCCAACATGTCCAAAGATGTCCTGTACCCTGGTCCAGGCAGATGAGTTGCATGGACCACAGATGTTCCCTTAACTCATATTGTGGAAGGTGGGAAGAGGAGTCCCTCTGATTGTGGTGTAAAGCCACCTGTAAATGTACCATTACACCCAAAAGACAATGCTGCCAGTGCTTAGAGCTTACTGAAAAATTCACAGCACAGCTAAACTCATAAGGATGGGCAGGATTTCTGCTCAGCCAGCCACCACCAGAGTGTAATGGCAGCATCTAAATACCTGAGAAAGGTTTGATTCTTCCAGAAAAGCTGAGATTGGAGAAGTATCTTTAGAGCCACCCTTCCTGCTTGGCTTCTTCAGCGGATTCACACATAGAGGCTGACAAAGCTGTGTTTCTCTAAAACTAATTCTCTCTGGGCCCCAGCCAGCCTGAAAATTATAAGAGTTCTCACCTTCCTGTAATAGGTGGAAAGAAGGTGGAAGCCCTTAGGCTCACTAGCTCAAATTAACACTGTATCTCATTGAGCTCTCTGTCTGTCTGCATCCCCTAGCACAGAAATGCTTGGTCAGATACAGCTGCTTCACCTCTGTTGGATAATTTCCTGTACTGAGCATCCAGCTGGCACCTCATCAGATTTACTTTCTGGTTTCAAAACACCTCATGGTTATAGCTAGGAGGAAGCCCATGTATGAGACTGTCTGTTTTTTGTGTAGGACCTGGGACTGGAAGGAACATTCCTCAATGAAGTACTCTACAAAAATGCAACTTTCCTCAACTTGGTGGATCCCATCTCCCATGACTTGCTGATGAGCCTCGCTAGGGATCTGCAGTGTCCCAAAAAGGTGAGTGTTCCCTCAGCCCTGCAATCCTTCAGAAACATCCACTGTATGCTGCCAATCCCTGGGATTGGCAGCAAATAGATTGTGGGGCATATTTCTGTACAAATTAGCTAAAACTACCTCAGCACATGAGTGCAGCTGAAGGAGGGGATGGTTATGTGCACAGAAATCAGGAAATTACTTTTTGTGCCTATAAACCTTGGTGACAGGGTACAGTGCCATATTCACTGGTATCACAGGGGTTCAAAGCAGCCAGAGCTTATGGGGGGCTTATGGGGCTGCAGAGGAGAGCAGAGATCTCTGCAGGAAAACCACCTCTCTCTTCCCAGGCCCTTTGCCATATGTAACTACCCTAACCCAGTATTACTTCCCCCCAAACCCTCCCAGATCTCCCAGTAAAGGATGGTGCTGTAGGAATATATTGCAACTCAGGGTTCAAGAAGTAAATGTGTTACATGCACATTATCCCTGCACTGCTCCAGCACTTCCCTTCAGAGCATGAGGTGAGCAGAGACAGAAAGGCAAGGCTGAGCACAGGCAAACTTCACAGATGCCACAGTCCCACTGCAACACCAGCACCTATTTCTATTACCTTTGCCACCACAAACACTTGGATTTGCAATGTATCCATTTGCTCATCAGGCTTGGCAAGTGTCATATTTGCTTTATAAAGAGAGCAATGGAGTAAATTTCTTATTCAAAGAGAGATATTAAGTACACAGAGCTCAGAGCAAGCAGCAGCACCCCAGGGAATACACTGAATGCCTGGTGTAGATTAGTGGCATTTCTAACCTTGTTCTGCATCTCCTGAGGCTCACTGATAACAATTAGCCAGTCAGGTCTCAATAGACAAACTACATTTAGCCAAAGTTTAATCATCATTATTGGTCTGCAATGCAGCCTGAAAAAATAAATCTCTGTGCAAATTCTATAAGCATCTAAAGGAGGGGAGTGGGTTGCAGCATTAGTTCCTCTTTAGTCATACTTCATTTGACCTTATCTCCAGCTGTTCTCCCAGACCATCTCCAACCCCATGCTGTGCAGTGCCCCTCAGGGCAGGCAGCTGGAGGGGATGTTACCCTCCTCACCCAGGTGCTCAGTAGATAACATGCTACAATTTTTATACACCTGCATAATACCCCCCTCTCATTTCATGCCTTATAGATGCACATGCTTATCTGCACTGACACACATACCACTACATAGATATGATTTTCACCATTCCTAAGGAAGATGTTGAGCATCTGAGCTGCCCCTCAAAGCCAACAGGAGTTTAACTCAGTAGTTGGAGAGATTCAGTACCTACAGCACCCTTCCCAGAACACACACTATCAGACCACGTCCCATCTCCGACCCTGGCTGAGCATCTGGTGGGTGTAACTGCATTACAGGCAAGCAGGCTGAGTGCAACTCCCAGTCTGTCAGTGGAAATTAAATCAGTGAGGACACGGGAGAGAACAGGAGGGTAATTCTCAGTTGTGTGAGCCAGCAGTCACTCGCAGAGCACTGTGCCAGCTGCTGTGCTGAAGCCTGGTGTGCACGTGCCCCCACTTGGAAAGGTTTGCTGCTGTAGGTGACAGCAGAGTGCCAGCTGCAGCCTTGCCAGCACAGTACCAGCCTAGAACAAGGCACCTATCCCAAGAGCATGGGCTAGTCCCTGTGGGTTCCTAGAGGGGCTGGAATAGGGGTCAGGGGGTGCTCAGCTGAGCACTAAGGCTGGAATCCCTCTCCACTGGGCACAGCAGAACTGCCACACGCTGGCAGCGCATCCCATGAGGGTTGAGCTGATTCAGTGACTGCTGAGGGAAGTCACAGTGCAGCTGTTGGCCCACAGTGCAGTGCTTTAACCACTCACAATAAAGAATAAATCAGTGTATACCCTGACAGATTTACTATGTATTTACCTGTCAAGTCCCTAAATGCACATGTTGCACCATGGCTGGAGGGCTGAGGAATGAGAGTGCAGGTGTCTGTCAGCATTTGAAAAATACAGTAGAGAGGGCAAAAGTCTCAGCCTTCAGCACCTGCCATTTGCTATTCTGCTTCACCAGAGGAAGAGGTTCTGTTCAAAGTCACTGCATTAGAGAACACATGCAAAAAATAAACACCGTCTTGGTGCCATCTTTTCCTGGCAAGTTACTGCAGTGAACTACTGGCACTGGCAAGCTCCCACACTCAAACCTCCAGGAGCAGAATGGACTGCAAGGAAGTAAGATGGACTAGGGTGAAAGTTCCCTGTCCTGACATCTCCCAAACAGGGCATGGGAGGGCACAGAGTCAGGGTACTGCTGCAGGAGGAGCATCTCTCCTAGCAAGAAGCACCTCAGGGGTGGAGCAGGGGTGCCAGTTACTGAACTTTCCACATGAGAGTATCAGACACATCAGTCCAAAGACAGAGTTTGGGGAAGCATGGCAACAAGGTAATTGACAGAAATTTAGCATTGTCCTGTAACACAAGTTGGCAGCTTGTCTGCACAGCTGGGGACGGGTGCTGCTGAGGATACAGCAGTGAGGAGCTGAGACACCCATGCTGTCCTTACACTTCTGAAAGTGGACAACTTTTGAAGAAAAATATGTAGGGAGTCCCTGCACAGAGCAGTCAGCCACATCTACATCTCTGGGTGTTGCCTGGTCTAGAGCTGGCTCCTGCCACAGCTCTAGAAAATAACTCCCTCTTCTGGGCTCCACTTGCTCCTGTGCAGGGTGTGAAATTGTAGCCCCACTCTGAGTAGGAACATGATGACTGGGCTGGGGTCCTTCCTGGTATTGCAGAGCTCCTACTTCTCCCCCATCCCAGGAGGAACTAACATGGCAGAGGCATCTCAGGCCTTCTCACCATTCCTCTTTCATCTTCTCTTCCTCTTCATCTCCTCCCTTACATACATGCCTGCTCTTCACTACCATCCTACCATCTTTGCTCCTTTCCCATCTTCCTCATCCCTCCCCCTTGCCTCATATTCTGCTGTGGTGCAGGCAGAGTCTAAGTTGTCCCTTTGCTTTCAGGAATATGACCCTTGGAAATCCTCAGACAGGATCTGCAGGCAGCTGATTTACCACCTGACGCCCCACTCGAAATGGCACCGGCACGGCATGCCCCGGAGGAAGTCCCAAGTGTGGTAAGGAGCCTGGCAGGGACAGGATGGGGGATCTGCCTCTAGAAACTCTGTTGCACCATCCCAGTGTGCCTTCTCAGAGAAGGGCAGGACTGAAAACCGTGCACAGCAGCTGCTGTGCAGTCTCTTACAAAACCCCAGCAGGGTCAGCCCCAACACCCCTCTCCTTGATCTCGTTTGCCATTTACTCTTTCTTGTGTAGTCTTACAGTTCCTCCCCCTCTCCAAAGCACACTGAACTCAATCCCACTGATTGCACAGCACAGACAACCCTCCTGCAGGGTGTTCAGCCCCAGAGCTGGCAGCCTTGCGGAGACACCCACGTGCCAGCTGAGCTCTGCATCCCACTTTGTCCTTGTTTATATCAGTAAAACTTGCCTGCCTGTGGGAAAGGTGTCCCATTATGAGGCACTACCATAAGCTGATCACCCCATTCAGTAGGAACCACTTTGGGGGGGCTGGCAGAGATGTGACCATCCTTCTCAACTCCCAGTTCTCTGCCAGCACCCAGAGAGGGCCTGGAGATGGTGCTGGGCCTCATGCAAAGGCAGCACAACTCAAAGTACGTCGGCCACTGACAGGTACTGGATGGCAGCTGCTTTCCACTACTAGAAATGTATTCAGACACCTACACTTGTTCCCTCCTTGACACTTGCTAGCTTTTATAACCAGATAAAGAGCAATCCCCACCTTCTCTCCTCATTTTCTTTGAGCAAACCCTGCTCCTGTGACGCAGATCACCAATGCTGAAGAGAAGACAGTGAAGTGACTAAGAAAAGAGCCCATGTCAGCCCCATTAGTTTCACAGGAATAAATGCAGGATTGGATAAAAAGAAATGCAAAATCAGCAGCACTCTGAGAAAGGCCTTGGGCTTTTCTGAGACTTTTAGTCTTTGATGTGTGTGCCAGCAACTTAAAATCCCCCATGGGAATTGACATTTCCATCATACCTTTCATTCTGACTCAGAGGCAGATCCCCAGTGCATTTTAAGGAATAAAATCCCTAATATCATGATTTCCAGGCCATCTGCCTCTCATACCTATAGCCCCACTTTGCCACCAAATCTGAGCACTCTGAATGCTCTCCTTCCCAGCACCCCACAGCCCAGGACTGTTTGTGCTGCTTTGCAGATGGGAACCACAGCACAGAACAAGACTGAGGTTCCAGAGCTGAGTCCTTTCTGGTTTTCCAAGTGAAAAATCCTTCCCTGCTGCTACTAACTCAACCCTCTGCCTCCATACTCCTGCTTGCAGGCAGAACAAACCTCTTTTGGTTGTTGGACTCCAGGATGAAGAATCAGACTGGAAGTGTTCTTTGTGATTGCACAGCCCAGGGACAGCAGAGGACTGCAAACTGCTGCAAACTCATCACTTACCAACAACAGAGAGGAGGTCTGTGGCCAGAGGAAGAGCTCTGGGCCCCAGGAACCCAATCCCATGCAAATCCCAAAGTCTTGGCCAGGTACAGAACATCTGTGAGCACAAGCAGGGAGAGGGCAACGACGCAATGTGCGATGGAGGGAAATACAGGTCTAAAATGGGTGGCCTTACCTGGAAACCAGGCCCAGTTACAAGGTGTTACATAAGGCACAAATTAATCTTGATTAAATATTTAACAGAAGAGCTTCCTCTTTTAAGTCTGGAGATGAAGTGGTTTGCAGTTTGCAGCAAAAGATGCCTGCAGAGTTGGCATCCAAAGCTGCTGCAAGAAAACGGGTGTTGTCAGTAGCAGGAAGGCAAGAAATAGCTGCTTCATTTGGAGATACCAGGGCCTGAGTTTGTTCAGCCAGGCTGTTTTTACATGATCCAAATTCTCCACTTCTCTCTGTCAGCTAGTGGGAGTATTTTACTATTAGTGTCCGTTTCAAACCCCTTGGCTTGTACCCTTCCTGCCATGGAGGTCCTGTAAAGAGCATGGGGTAGCAGCAATGCTTTGAAGGAATGTCTAAAATCTAGTGGGGTTTAGGGACAGCAGAGAGGAATCTGTGCATGGAGATCACATTCAGGAAATTAATCCTCCTCTCACTTTTGCAGTGTCCTGGGCTTTGGCATCTGGTTTTCACAGAGCTGATGCAGGACTCCCTTCTTCTCCACTGAAATGCAATTTTTGCTTTCTGGCAGTATGTTAGATGGATCCAGGAGATAATTAACAAGCCCAGCCATACAGAGAGCTTGGAGCATCTGCCAGGTTTTAATTACATTTGGGCTGTTATGGAGATGTGGTATGGGAGATTGAAAGGACCTGCAATACTGGAGTCAGATCACACATCAGGTGTTCCTCCCCACTGCCAAATAGCAAAAAAGGGGGTCACACACAGACTGATGATAGTCCCCATCTACATCTACCAGCTACTCTCAGTGGGACCCACACCCAGCAGGTACGAACCTGAGCCACCCATGAACTGATAGGGCAAAAAGGGTAAGATACATTTCTTCAAGCACTACTGTTTTGATACACAGGCAGACCCCATACAGAAATGTGGAAGGACAAAGCCTTTTTCAGCTCAGTGTACTCAGTGGAACAGCAGCGGGAGTGAGCAGGAGAGATCCAGTCCAGGCTGTGTCTTGTTTCTGTGCTTGACTAAGCTGCCAAGGTGAAGCTGGGAGGCAGTTTGCCCTCTGCATCTGTGCCTGTGGGTTCCTGACAGGGCTTGTCTGCCTTACACAGTGAAGGGTTAGCAGTGTCCCAGCTGTGCAGTCACCCAAAGAGACTATTTCAGCTGCCCAGGTGATACTCAGACAAGTTTGCCACACTGAAAGAAAGGGGCTCAGTTCTCCTTTCCTGCAAAATCCTGTCTTGGGTCTGCAGCTTCCAGCCAGCAGCCTGCACCCTGCTGGCCCCGACCCTGCTTGGGTTGACTGCCTAACCAAACTGGGAAGGTGAGCTCTTGGGGATTTACTCTGGGAGATTTAAAATTTAAAAATTCAAGAGCTGGAGGGTAAGATTTCTGTAGCAGGGACCAGCATAACTTTACTGCACGGTTTTCAGTCCCTTACATCCTAATGGGAATTCAGTTTTAGCACTGTTTTACAGTTGTATAGATCACTCCCACTTAACGAGCTGAATACATCCTAGAATGTTGTATAACTCCAGCTTCACTTCCTCACTAAATTGATGTTTATAGTGTAAAGATTAAGAAATGCACCACTACACAGATGTAGGCTTTTTAAGTTATCAACACCACATCTGTGGCATTTTGACAGGTGCAGAATTCTTAGATATTACTAATTCTTGTTTTCAGAAGTCTTGGGGCCTCCTTTAATGGTGAATTAAGGAAAATTGTCACCATCTGCCTCCAGAACAGGGCTGGACCCAGAGGGTGTATTACTTTTTGAGAGCCAGAACAGTTCAGAGAGAAAGAAGGGTATCAGGTGAAGACAGGCTTTGTGTGGAGAGCTGGATCTCAGCCTAGTCTGCGATCAGGAAACTGTGGATTACAACTGAGCTGTCTTGGCAAAGCCGTCTCAGGGAACCTTAATGTATCTTCCACTTGCATCATTCCTGGAGCTGGCTACTTCAGTGTAACTATTTCCTTTCCAGAGTGCAAAGGATCAACCAAACCTGGATCCACAAGACAGAGCTTTACAATCAGGGGGTTCCTAACACAGGGGAAAAAAACCCAGATTTTTTGCACAGTGACTGGTTCTGGAGGAGCAAAGGCAGTTGTGTGTATGGAATTAACTCCCAAACAACATGTGTGTGGGCTTTCCTTTTCACAAGTCTCACCACAGTTTTACTTTGCTCATCTGAGTGAATTTCATCGTGGCTAATCCAAAACCGGGAGGAGAACAGAGTATCCCTTCTGGGCTTACTGCTCCATTTCTGTTATTGACGTGCATTGCCCAGACGTTGCAGCATTAGATGCACTTTTAAAATGCAGTGAAAGCACTTGTGTCTAGAGGACTTCAAGGAAACAGCCCTAAAGGGATTTGGATCTTTTTTTTTTCTTTTTTTTTTTTTTCCTTGAAAACATCACTCAGGGCTGTGGCTGACAGCTCTGGCAGATGAGATCCCAGCCTTCAAATGGCATGAGGTGAATATTAACTACAGCTTCATGTCAGCCTTATGCAACAGGGTAAATAGGCACCATCATTCCTGCTTTAGCAAAAGGAAGCCAAGTTAGAGAATACCAGTGAGTTAACTAAAGCCATATGGTAATAGCCATATGGGAGCACAAGAAGTGCCCCACACAATGTTTTCAATAAGCTGCTGCTCACAGAGATGTCAGCTGGACAGACATGAGCTGGTGGATGAGTTGTGGAGAGAGGCAGGAATCGTGCCCTCTTCTTGCAGAGCATCCCAAGCACTACCCATGATGAGGGTTCCCAGCAGCATCAAGAGGCAGATACAGTTGGAAAGGCTGTCGGAGGTGGCAGAAAGGGTCATCCAGCAGCTTGACACTGCCTTGTCAGAGTCAGAAGAAAAAGGCCAAGACTGGCAGGCAGGAGAAGCAGGACACTTTGATAGAGAGACAGTGAGTGAAATAACAGAGGCTGGGTGGCAGATGGTAGTTAAAAGCCGTCAGCAGAGACCTTGTGCCTTTGTGACCGTGACACAGTTGAAGGTCTGGCAAGGACATAGGCTGATACATGATATTTACAGTGAGGAGGCAGCATTATTCCCTGCTTTGCTAGGATAGGCCTAAATAATGAAGGGAAGCAACCCGAGGTCTTGCATGGATCAAGTGGCAGCACAAGGAAGGCCAAGGGTTCCCAGCTCTCCTGAACATACCTTCAAGAACAAAGTGAAGATGACAGCAGAGCCAGGAGAAGGAGAGGCACTCAGCTGCATCAACACCTACAGATGTCCAGGTCCCACCCCAGTTGCAGAGGGAGGGGAGTAGGAGAAGGACTACCTTTGCATTCCCTTGTCTCCCCACAGTTGGTCAAAAGAGCTTGGGCACAAGGATGGAGATGTGACTAAGAGACTTCTTCTAGAAGTGGCCTATTTGTGCACTGCCTCCATCCTCACAGCAGTGTCAGGCCCAGCCTCAGATCAGCTCAGGTTGGGGTAGTCTGTACTTTTGAGGCTTCTCTTTCCTTTTTCATGTTGCACTAGAGGCAGCTCAAGCCAGCCCTGCACAGCAGCATCCTGTGCCACAGAGAAGCAAAGCAAGCAGATTATGCTAAGTAGGCAATTAAAAAGCTCAGAATCCATCCCCTAAATCACTGCTGAAAGCAGGGAAGCCATCCAGACATGCCTGTCACAAGGTTCTATGCAAGGAAGAGCAGCCAAGAGATACCTGACTCATGGCTAATTAGCCACTACTGGCAGTGCCTGTTAATGACGAAGGGGATGCACAGTAATAGGAGTTTCTGGCACCAGGAAAGTTTTCCATTTGGAGACAAATAAAATGTAAAAATAAAAGGAGGGGGAGAAAGCTGGTAATTCTCCAGAGAAACAGGCAAGGAGTGGTGGGCATCCCTCGCTGCTGAAATCCTGTCTGACTCTTACTCTCTCCTCCCAGTCTCTCTCCATAGCATGGAGACAAGGAAGTGAGGCTGGGACTCCAGGAACCTGAACATTCCTGGGCTGAACGAGCTCCTCCAAACCCCACAAAGCTAACAACAGGCCAAACACTGCTGTGACTGCTGCAAGTCCCAACAGGGCAACACTCAAGAGCCATTACACCCCTTCCCTGCAGCCACCAAAGAATTTAGCTGATGAGCAAGAAAATGAAGGGATTCAGTGCTAATAAAAGAAATGTGCTGAGCCTGCACCTTCATGGACTCAAAGAAGGACCTGGAAGATGGCCTAAGGGTTAGTTCCCTTGGGACAGGTCCTCAAGACAAACAGCTAGCAATTAATTTCAAGTCTCCTAATTTTTCCATCTCAAAACACTCTGAATTTGCTTATGCTGGCTGAGTTCTCAGGAGGTAGAAGATTTTTATCCCAAAATAAAGCCAGGGGAGGCACAAGATGGTTTCATCCCTTTCCCAGCCCAAACTTCTCACTGAGAGAGAGGGGATTTCTTCTGACACCTCCAGGTCCCTCAGGCCTCTGCTCTGTCTGCACTGATCCTGGGTGGATCTCACATGGCCAGGGGACTGCTGGCTAATGCCCACTGAAGAGCAGAGCTGGCACCTAGGAAGGGATGATTGGCAGTGAGGGTGGAAGGAAGACTGCCTGCACATCCATAGGAGGAAGGCCTGACCCTAAGATGGGAGTTGGGAACAATGGAAGTAAGAACTGTAAGAGATGTACCTCCAAGTGCTCTCATCCCTCAGCAGAGCTGGACAAGGGTTGCAAGCAGAGTGTTGATTCCTTATAAACAGGAATCTGGGCTGGCAACTTTCCCCTCTGGATGCTGCATCCCCAGGCAGGCAGTAGGGGATGGACTGCTGATTGCCCTTGTTTCTTGCTCAAAGTTTCACAGAATTTCTCACTTGCAGCCATTTTTCCAGCATCTGAGGGAGTGGGGGTTTGTTTCCTCTCTAAGTTTGCTGCAGATAATACAAACACAGTCTGCTTCCCTGAATCAAGAGTCCAGATCCTTGTTAGATGCAAATCCCCCCAATTATAAATCTGCCCAGAGCACCAGTTGTGGTAGCATTAGGTTAATCCAGCCCCTAGTGTTTCTGCAGCCCTCTGTCTACAAGTCCCACGGGCATCAAGAGCCACATTTCTAAGTAGCTGTTGTGTCTCACACAAAGGAAAAAACCTTCTGCAGCTGAAGCAATCTTTAAGCCTATTTCACTCACAGAAATTAGGGGATAATAGATGACCCATTTCCCTGGAAGTAAGCCTAGCATTTTCTCAGCTGCTGCACAAGCAACTGAGAGCTCAGTGTCCTGCGTATCCTGCCCCCCACCCCCTCACACTCCCTGAGAAGTAGAGCTTAAAAGAGCTCAAAAAAACCCCCCCAAAACCAAGTGTCAGATAATTCAGAGTCAAGCACCTACCCACGTCTCCCTGACCCTTTTCTGTCAGCAAGTACATTTACCTCTAAAGCAATAGAGGAGGAGTGGCCAGCTGTGCTGGGCTCTTCCTAGGGATGGCGTTTAGCTGCACCTCTTGGAGCTGCACAGAAACACCAAGGAGGTGAGGAGGAGGCTGCCAGGGTTCACAGCATGCGTGGGATGTTGGATCTCATGCTTCAGCACTTACCAGAGAGCCTGGCTGCAGCACGGGGGCTTACGTCCACCAGGACGAGGCTTCTACAGACACATCATCCCTACAAGAAGCATTTTTATAGGCAAGAGAACAATTTAAGCACAGGAGGAGCCCACAGTGCTGGGACAGGAGGCCCAGAGTCACCCTGGCAGGTACAGCAATGAGGGCAAAAGGAAGCAGCAAAAACACAGGAAAGGAAAGAAAAACGAGCCAGCAAAGAAGGGAGGGCGGGCTCTGGCACAGGACAGGAGGGTTTAAGCACATTCAGCCGGGAGCAGTCCAGTCTGCAGAATCAATTATGGGAAGATAATTTGTCTGCTCGATTAAAGCCTCCTTGGGGTATTGGCTCGTTGCTGGGGAGAGCAGCAGAAGGTACCTGCTCTGGTCAGAGCACGATCCGTGACTTATTACTGCAGTCCCTGCACAGCAGTCAACAGGAGGGGAGGCTTAACGGGCGGAGAGAGACAGAGAGCACATTGCTTTTGTCTTTCAGACATTTCCCCTCACTTATCACTGTCTGCACTCAGAGCCAAGTCACTCTAAAGGGGACCCCAAGACCCATTCAGACCTGCCCCCTGTTAAGAAAAGAAAGCTGCTGCTGCAGACGCGGAAGGAAAAACGGCACCTGAATGCTGAGGACCGGCAGCAGGAGCGGTGCCGGCTCAGACGTGCCCTCCAGTGGTCCCCATCCCCAGACCAAACTGGGCTTGTGCCTTGTAGCTTTACAGAAAGGAAAGTTTGAGGAGGCTTTGCATAGACCGAGGCTTGGGGCTGGGGAAGGTGTCCCTATGTTTGTACCTCCTTTCTGTGTCCCCCACCACCCCAGAATCTGCCATGGCTTGACAGCACTGGGGAAGAAAATTTCCAGGAGCCACAGGCTGCATTTACACAAAATGGGCACTGAAGTAGTGACAGTCTTGCTTCTATGTTTGTTTATTCCCCCACACCCCGAACAAAGTCTTACTCTAAACCCATAGAGGCCAGAGAAGGCTTCTGTATCTCTTGTACCAGCCCCTTATGGACGTAGAGGACTGTTTCCACCATGCACTCAGGGTCACAGAAGTTTCATTTCTCTCTGCTTAACCTGACCAGTATGAATGCATACCTTCACTGTGCATTTGATGCTTGGTTTTGCTAGGAAAAAAGTACTCCATATTAAACACCCAGTTAAAACACAGCTAAAGGGATAAGCTGAGACTCTTCCAGCTTTGAGGCTGGTCCCTGATAGACTTCATACAAGTTGAACCCTCTTTTGTGGTAGATTGTGCTACACCACTGCCAGTGGTTGGTGACAAACTATACCAAAAAACCACGCACATTGTTTTTCCAAAGAGTTAAAAGAAATGCAGCTCCCAGGCAGCCTAGGCTGATCTCAAGGATCCCTTGGATTTGTAGGAAAAGGGAGGCTTGCCCAGTGTCACCACAACACGCACAACTGCTACTGCTATTGCAGCAGCTAAAAGAACTGCATCACTGCTACAAGCAACATGGTGGATTAATTCTTCACAGTCTCATCTCTGGGGCCCTGATATTGGAAAGATATCAAATACCATCTCCAAGTGGAGGCCCTGTGGAGACCTCCCTTGTGTGCTTTCAGACCAGTTCTCCAGGACATCAGTTTCTGCTGTTTGACAGTACAGACAAGCACTGCTCCCCTTACCCCTCCTGCGATCCACTCACGAGTAGTGTGAGTCATCTAAAGTGTAAATATTTAGTAAGTAATACATTTTACTTACAATACTTTGAGGTCTGAATACAAGCTAATCCATGCTTGTATTACTTCTCTACCACGAGAGCTCATTAGTTTGAATCCATGCTTGCAGATACAGCCTCAGCCTGGCACAGTGAATGCCCAGGGGAAACACAAGGGCACATAGAAATAACCTGGGCAAAGTGCTACTAAACCCAGAACAGGAATTTGTGGGCTTAAGAATTGACAGGGCAGGCCATGAGGTCTTTGCACCTCACGCTCCTACCACGAAGCACAGCTACAGGTTTGCCAGTGTTGAACGTGTCCACAAAGGGCTGTTGCCTGACCTGATGCACATTTATTCATTCATGTTAACACATGCTCATAGGGGATTATTAAGGACTGAAATTTCCAGGATGCCGTGAACTGCATGTGTAAAGCAAAGCTGTAGAGGCAGCATCACATCCTCTCCACAACTACAGAAGAGCCTGGCAGTCCTAAGGCTCGTAGGGACATTCTCACCTGCCACGGGAGCTCCTGCGGTGCTGCAGCCTCCTCCGAGGAAATTGCATGTCCCCATGTACCCATTGCTTTCAGGGACTGGCTGTGCCACAGGAGTGCAGGACACTACAGAGAGCCAGATAGGAAGAGTGGGGACCTTCAAAGTGGTGGTTAATTCTTAACCCCCCTGATCCTCCCAAGCTCAACAAGGCACTAACAGACCCCCTGAGCACATGACTGGGGGTCCTACGAGGACTCCCGTGTCCTTAGAGCTAGATGTGTCTGAAAGAGCAGCAAGACTTAACATAATTTACACTAAGGGATTAGGTTCTTCTATGTTACACCAACACACACTTTCTACTCAGTTTTGCAAAGTATCCCCACCAGCTCCTGTAGCCCCACAGCTCCCGCTTCTCGCAGCACTCTCACAAACCCACAGTCCATTATAACACTCCACTCCCCACTCCCTTTGCATACCCAACGGCCCCATAACACAGCTTTGCCTGCTGTACAGCTTGCCTACCTCCTCCTCTCTCCGCTTGCCAGGCAGACAGCAAAAGAAATGGCCGAAGCCATCTCTGAGCACCCTTATGCCCTCCCCGCCTCCTCACAGCTGCAGCAGATCCCAGATGATCTGCTGACCACAGAGACCCAAATAGGCAGCCACTGGTGCTGCTTACTGACTAAGTGCTGGTTGTGAAAGCTTAAAGAGACATGCAGTAAATCCACTCCTGGAGTGCAGTTTGCCTATTGGTTGTTTTCCTGGTAAAATATCAGGTTTTCAGCCATTTAACACTGCTCTCCTCTGCAGCACAGTCTGTTTGTGGCAGACCTTGGCATTCACCTGGAGAGGTGGCTCACAAACAGCCCCCACATAGTGCAAACCAGTGCACTTTGGAAGTTTGCTTGCCTTGGTTATTTTTGCTTTCTATGCACGGGCGTCCGTACACACACAGACAGACAAACCCTTTGAAATCTGCTGGTGGAAGACACTTTAGCATCCTGTGTTTAGCCAGTTCTGGCAAAGTTCATGTATAGGTGCTGAGAACACACAGGAAAGCCCCAGGACAGCCTGCCCTGAGGTATGGTACAAATGCTTGTTTCCCCTATAAGCTCTATTAACCCTTTGCTTAATGTTCTAGCCCCTGCTGTTAATGAGTCCTCCCCTGACACAAGCGCTCTCTCTCTTGGGTGAGATGATGGGAGTGCTTCCCTTAATGATCTCTCTCCCCTTTTCTGTAATCAGCCTGAAGACCAGCCTGCAGAAGAAGGTGAGCCAGGACTCCATGGATTTGTCGGGGATCCCCCTGACCATGCGGGATGTCCACCGCATGGCCTACTACCTGCAGAACAACGGGGACCACCTCACCTCCGTGGACCTGAGCTTCACCGAGCTGAACGATGACATGGTGCGCCTGCTGCTGCCCTTCCTCTGGGCGCTCCCCAAGCTCACCCACCTTTCCCTCAACGGCAACCGGCTGACGCGGGCGACCATGAAGGAGCTGACTGACACCATGAAGGACATGAACAAGTTCCCTTGCCTGGCCTGGGTTGACCTCGGCAACAACGTGGACGTCTCCTCCATGCCGCAGCCGCTGCTCGTGGGCCTGCGCAAGCGGCTCAGCCAGCAGACCACGCTGCCTACCATCTATGAGGTGCTTGACTGCGACTCTGAGATCGCCGGCGGGCACGAGGGCAGCCAGCCAGAGGATGAAGCAGCCGGAAGCACCCCGCCACGTGCTTTTTCTCAGCAGGGCTGCGAGAGGTGACTGAACAACAGGCCGGCGCTGGCACACTGAAGCCACCCCAAGGAGCAGTTTCGAGTACAAACATCAAGCAGAAGGCCAGCTTAGCCGGCTTCCTTTGGCTCTTTTTCTCTCGCCTTTCCTGACATCTCCCCCCCAACCTACTGTGAGATAAAAGCCTGTCGTCCCCCCACAGCGTGCTCCGCTCCCTCCCCTCGCTGCCAAACCCATCGCCCACGTTCCAGAGAGGAACCAGTGACTTACAGTGAACCTGGTCCCCAGGCAGGGTCTCACTGGAAGACGGGAAAAGACCTGTCGGAGTCAAGAATATCCTCCAGCAGCCATTGGGTTGAGGGAAAGGGATGGGGGGGAACCTAAAACAGAAACAGGCTTGTAGTTTACTTCCTTTCTTCCTTTTCCTATGCACCTTGGAAACCTTGGGACCTGCAGCCTTGAGTGTGGAAGGAGGTACCCCAAGAGCCTAGCTGCTGTGGAGCTTAGTTGAAGAGGCCAGAGCTGGAGCCCGGCAGTGTGTCTCCCTCTTGTGTCTGGCTCCTTTTGTTTTGTTTTTTTCCTATTGTGTGTTTTGTATGAACGTCTGAACAAAGGGACCTGGTCAGAGACCATTGGATCACATAGGCTGGGGCGGACACATGGCTTGGAACTGCAGCATCAGGATATTTGCTGTGTGACCGGGGTGAGAGGGAGGGGAAGAAGGTATGTGTTGGTGGGAGCATGGGGGATGGGATGAGTTGGGATGGGATGGGAGGAGGGGGGAGAAAAGGGAGGGAGAATGGTCTTGTGGATTAGTAGGATTGGTTTCAAAAACTGTGCTTTTGTACTAAAATTACAAGTTCCAAGGTACTACAATTACAAGTTCCAAGTGAAATTGAGGAAAAGCTGACAAGCTAAGCACCTAACTGTGGCACTAGAGGAGCAAGCAGTGAATGTGCCAGAGATGGGCACTTCCCACAGCAAAGCTCAAAGCTTTGGCTCCTCGTGGCATATTGCATACCTCGTAATACAGACATGACGTGAGCAGCTGCATCGCCATTTCCAGTGCTGTCCAAAAACCAAACCACTGATGCAGTATTTCTAGTGTTTTCCATGTTGCTCATGCTCTATGTAAACATAATAAAGAGTTCTCTTGGACATGAGCGTGAAGCACTTCAGAGTCTGAGTATCTGGGTTGTTCACAAACTGAGCCAGCGGCCCAGGCACCACAAGAATATGGACCAGGAGTCCTCATGCAGTGCCTGAGCAGTGTGGGAGAGGATCAGGTACCATTCAGGTTGGTGAGAGTTGTTCATTCCTTTAAGAAAAGAGAAATATGGGTGTTCATTTGTGGTAGGCTGCCACCCTTCATGCTGCAAGGGGCTGGTCCAGATCCCTCTACTGAGCCTTCCTTCCCTCCAGCAGATCAACATTTCCACCCAACTTAATGTCATCTGTGAAATTCCTGGGGGTGCCCTCAATTCCCTCATCCAGATAATCAATAAAGACATTGAACAGGACTGGCCCCAGTACTGAGCCCTGGGGAACACCAGTAGTGACCGGCCCCAGCTGGATGTAACTCCATTTACCATCAGGCCCCAGGCTCAGCCCTCAGTTTCCTCCCCTGCTGTGGAAGAGATGGTATTAATTTTTTCTTCTTTTCCTTCCAAAATACCTTTCAGCAAAAATGAAAAGCATTTCAAATGTCAGCAAGATCTGCTTAAACTCTTACAGTCTAACCATAGCAGCACTCTGCTCTGTGCCAAGAAGAAAAGTCGGGCACAAAGGATTTAAATGAAGGCTTGGAGCTGCCTGGTGAGCCAGTGCATACCTAGAAAGAAGGAAAATGGGCGCTAAGCATTTGGTCTTTGGCTCTGAGCAGTGTGTCCCTAGAGCTCTGCATCAAGGCATCTTCACAGCTTCTCCAAAACAGTGGCACCCCTGCAAAATGAGGCAAGACCCCCAGTGTGCAGCACACCCCTGACACAGCTCCTCCCTGCAGAGCTCCTGGCCGAGCCCCAGGGAGGATCTGTGCAGCCTCTTTCCAGCCCTGCTTTTGGTCTGAGCTGTGCTACCCAGCAGGACGAGGATGAGACATCCAGCCCCTTGCAGGGGAATTCTATGCTAATCACTGCCAACTCCAGGAGCTGGAGATAAAGCATGGCTTGAAACAGCCTGGTTCAGCTGAGCAGCTGTGGGATCTGTGTTTATTCCTCCATATGCTTTGGGTTCCTTTGCCATAGAAACCTCCCCATGGAGAGCTGGTTGTGAATAAGTACATGCAAATGCAAATCACGAGGTCCTGGCCTAGGAGACTGCCACTGCTTCTTGGATGAACTCCGAAGGGCTGTAACTCAGCTGTGGAGGAATGATCCCAGCACACCCTGTTCCCTGCCAGCTCCTGACCCCACTGACAGGTGAAGGGCCCGGGGAGCACTGGTGTGCATCCAGCTCCAGAGTTGGGAAGTGCCCTGGTGTCCCCCACAGATGAGGTGTATGCTCAAGGAACAGGCCTGGAGGCTCCAAATCTACCATTTCCATAAAAGCTGAGTTCACAAACCAGAGAGGATAGTACAACCCAAATGAGCCTTTCCTTGCATTGAATGAGAAAGCTCAGGGCTCTCAAAGGGGATTAAAGGGATGAGCTGCTAATTCAAGTCTCCCCACTGATACCCAGAGGGACCAGCTTAGTTATGCTCCTAAACCAGGGGACGCCTGCCCTGCAGTGAGCCTGTGTCTCCTGCTACATAACAGGAGATGGATCCCTGCCCTACTGAATACTCTCCTCAGTATGTGCTTGCTGGTGTAGGGTTGTAACCTCAGCTGCTTAAAGCCACACACACCCCTCAGTATCAAAACTCACATACCAGGCTCTCTCCATCATTTTCATTTTTCCCAGCCTCCCTCTCCATGCAGGATGTAGATGCTCAGCCTGTGATGGGACCTGTGTCAGGCAGCAGGGAGGAAGCTGCAGCTGCACAGGTAATTTCACAGTCCCTTCCCTACCCCTGACCTCCTACCAGGGGACCAGTCTCACAATAGCTCTCCAAGTGAGACATTTAAGCACACCTTCCAAAAGCAGTTTGCTGGAAGGAGAGGTCACCAGGTACAAAGCATGTCCCTTGAAGCTGTTGGTGAGCACTGTCAGCTGGGGCTGTGTGGGCTCAGGCAGGCAGAGACCTCCAGCAGAACCAGCCTGCAAAGCCCAGCCACAGGGGCTGCACACACAGCTAATGAGGCTGTTGGTGCCAGAGAGCAGAGGGAAGAAGGAACAGCACAGACACTTCCAGTTACTCCAACAGAAAAGCACTTATTCCCTCCCTACCTAACTGGACAACACCTTCCTCACTCCTCCATCCTGTATTTTACCTCAGCCTCTGACCACAAACCCCAGGTAAGCATCCTGGCATGCTCCAGGTGGCTGCCACAAGCCTCCCTCATTCCAGTTTGAATAACTAGTAATTATTTTGTTGAGGTAAGGATGCAAAAAGCAGCTGGAAGCACAGGCTTGTCTGATCTATTTTTTATTTCACATACTTCAAAACCTGTCAAGGCCCTTCTCTTCTGCACTGCCAAGGCTCTTTTATCAACTTATAATTCATCACAGGTACTTGGAAGATAAAGGAGTTTGCACTGTTTGGGGCAGGCTGACAGGCTCCTTAGTGGACAGCTGCTGACAAAGATTTCAAAAATATAAATTGTTTCATCTTAAGAAAACAAACAAGAGAGGATTAAACATTGCCTTTAGAGATCAACTGTCCCACACCAGATGATGTTTCACAGTCCAGAAGAGGCAATGATGTCTCAGCACAAACTCTTACCACTACAGCACCCTGACAGTGCAGCAGGTGTAGGAGCCTTCCAGGGCAGCTGGCAGGAAGCCCAGTTACCCCGGCGCTGCACAGTTGGGGACCATTATCCATGGACAAGAGAATCTGTTTTGCAGTTTACTGGCATTTGAGTGCTCTCAAAATAGATACAGTAACTGGCTTAAGGCTGCCAAGAGGTAGTGCACAGAACAGAATAGGCCGGAACACTCTTAGCTGAGGCCAGTGCTCTGGGAAGCCATGACCGCATCTTGATTCTGCTTTGAGACACCGAGTACTCGATTGTGAACCCCTTCTGTTCCTCTCAAATTTGAGAGTATTCCAGTTCAGTGATGCTGATTCAAAACCAGAATAGCCACAAAACACAATAACAACACAGGAACTCTTCCTCAGCAGCAGAAGAGCTCAGAGGAAAGTCAGCTTTTCTTCCACATGCATTTACTCCTTTTCCCAAAGCTGGGCACCTCCCCCTGCTGCCTCCAAACTGGCCTCAAAAGCAAGAGAACCACAAAAACATTGAAATTTCCTTCTACAGCATCAGGGTCATTCTGCTTGCGTGCAGGGTGTGTCACAAGGCTGGAGGAGAGAGACTTCCCTGCTTACTGACCAGCCAGTTCCTCTGCTTCTGGGAGGGCTATTCCTCCCAGTCCATTTTTGTTTCAATCTGCCCCATGTTGGATACAATGATTGGAGGCATTAGGAAAGCTATCAAAAACTACATGGGCCTCATTCAATCTGTGTAACTCCCCTGAAGCACATGGGGTTTCAAAGAGCACAAATGTGGCACAGAAAAGGGAGAAAAAGACCCTCTCCCAAACAGCAGCAGCAGCTGCCTTTGGGTCTTCATGTCAGACTTCTGAGTGGAGCTTTGCTTTTGATCCCCTGAAATCTTTTGGTTTGTAGAGCCAACAGTTTGACATGTGCACCTTTGTCTGAACTCTGCTGCAACTGAAAAATGAGTAAGTCAGAACCAAACTGCTCATTCTAGCAACAGTTCTTTGGGATTTGTGTTTTTCAGAAACTGTAAGTGAAAGAGAGCAAAATGAAGGGCACCAAAGGAACAAATTTGACATGTAACAAGATAGTCAGAGAAAAGAGCCCAAAGTGTCTCCAGGTCCCCTTGTCTGGATCTCAGCTTGGACTGGCCCATCCTTCAGCTCCAGTCTGAACTGGAGTGTTTTAGAGTGTCACTGGCAGCCCCCAAACCTCCTGCTAACACAGCACGAGGACAGCGGGACCCATTGGCCATTTTGGGTTTTGCATCACTAATGCCTATGCTGTTGCTGTCCCTGATCAATATTGTTTAGCTCCCACAATTGCATCTGTACTGGCAGCACTCACTAACTTTTTCCTGATTTTGGCTGGTTTTGGAAGACTGCGAAGAGAGTCCCTTATGGTAACACACAAAGGACCCTCTTTAAAGCAGGGGAAGGCAATGTCTGGCCCCTACCTGCCCTTCCTGCTGCCCCTCACTAAGCAGACATTAGGCTAAGCCACACAAATGCAATCCCTGCCCACCAACCTCAGGATAGAAGCCGTTTTGCCATCCTGGGCCAGATGCTCTGGAGCTGAGTGTCCGCTGGGCTCCCACCAGCAGGAAGGCAGGATGCACCTCCAGAACTCCTTCCTGAGGTGCCCAGCTCACACTCCAGGAGCCCGTGCCCAGGGGCTGCAGGGCTACCATGAGGAGAGGGAGGACTCCTGCAGCAGGGCTCACAAGGGCCCCGCTGCAGGCACTGCTGAGCACAGCCCCAGGCTGCTGGCACCGTTGGGAAAACATACTTAGGATAGGGCAAAAACCCACAGAGCAGTGAGGGGTGAGGGGAAAAAGTGTGAGAAGCAGCTCCACAACACCAAGGCCAGGGGAAGAGGAGGAGGAGGAGGAAGATGATGTGCTGCAGGCACCAGAGCAGAGTCCCCTGCAGCCCATGGGGTGACCATGTGGAGCAGGGGAATGGTGTGAGGAGGAAGGAGCAGCAGAGACAACCTGCCATGGACTGACCACAATCTCACTTCCCAGTGCCACGGGGAGGGGAGGCAGAGGAGTTGGGGATGAAGGAGTGAAACTGAGCCTGGGAGAAGGAGGAGGTGGGAAGGTGTCTTAATTTGTCTTTGTTTCTCACTGGCCAAACCTATTTTAACTAGCAATAAATTAATTCTCCCCCAGTAGGTCTGCTTTGTCCAGTACAGTAATTGTTAAGTGATCTCCCTGTCTTTATCTGGGCTCACCAGGATTTTAATCTTAGTTTCCCTCCCTGCCTTGTTGAGGAGGGGAGTGAGAGCAGTAGGGTGGGTGCCCTGCATCTGTTTGGGGAGACCTTCACAAGGTAAAATGGTGGGAGCCATCACTGGCGTTGGGATTCAGAGATAGAGAGCCAAAAGGTAAAGCAGGACTTGGGATCAGGGTGCTGAAACTAAGGAAAGCTAAGGCTGCTTCTAGGATCATCCCCAGTGTAACCCTTAGGCTTGGGAATCGGTGTGTCCCATGGTATTAGTGTCAGCCTAAGGACAGGACTGTGTTCCAAAAGGAGGGCTTTAAAACACACAGTAAAAGCAAGGCTCACATGAGGCAGCAGAGGTGACGTGAAGGCTGTTACATGGACCCTCTCAATAGCCTCTAGCCAGAGGCTTCAGCATGTCCCATGGTATAAATCTCTGCCTAGGTTTAGGATTAGACTTCATGTATTTGGAGTCAAATTCTGACGTGAAAAACCCCTAATGAGTTCCCTAGAGCTTCATCTGCTTTTCTCCATGTCAAATTTGGATCATTAACTGGGGAAAAAAAACATGCGAAAAGACAAAACAAAGACAGCAGATCCTAACAAATATCAAGAGCAAAGGAAGAAGCAACATTTCCTCTATGTACAGTCACTCCTTCTTTTCCCAAACCACAGCACTCCCTGCTCCTGTATCCAAACTGCCCTCAAAAGCAAGAGGTGAAAATGACTGCAGGCAAATGACACACTGCTGTCTGGTTCCAAGGATACATCTGATGTACACTTTGATATAGTGTTCTTCAAAGAGGAACAACATTGACTTATGGCTGAGCTTTGCAAAAAAAGGCTTGCTGTGGAGCTGTTTCAGAGACATGAGACTCATGCAGAAAGGAGCTCATTCAATTGTGAAGCAACAAACAGCAACATATTTTTGTTATAGAAAAGTCTCCACACTCCAGTCCTGCTTCTCAGCTGGATATTTTGTCAGGGAACCTTTTTCACCCTACAGTTTACTTGAGATTTTGGGAGACTAAAGCAACCCAAAGTGCCACCATATGGATCAAGGCATTACCACATTCTCAGCTTCACAGAATGTCTGCTGAGGGCCATCAGCTGCAGTGCTCCAAAACCTCTCTGAGGCTGTGGGCTCAGAACAGTTACAGCCTGACTCGTGCCTCTAATGGGGGGGACTGCCAGCTTCCTAAAAAGCCCAAATGCTTTTTAGCATTTAGCCTGGACAGCTCCTACTTATAGGCAACAAATATATTGTTGTTTATAGATGTGAATTGAACTCAACACATTTGAAATTGGAATACAAAGCCAATGCACGTTTGTGTTGCAGAGGTCTGTTCTCTTCTGCCAAGGAGGGTGGAGAGAACTCTACCCTGAAAACAGAACCAAACCTCCTGAAAGGGGGATTATAAATAAGCCTAATCCTCTAATCATCACCTTCAGTTACACCTGGACAGAGCAATATGCAAAGCAACCAGGATAATTTGATCAGTAATTTATCTCCCTCATATCCTTAGAGGGAAAGTAGAACGATTATCCTGTCAAGCAGCTTACCTGTAATCCTCCAGAAGAGGCAGAGACTGCATCTCTTCTCCAAACTTGCAGTCTCATGTCTTTCCCTGAAAGCACTTCTCCATAAAGCCAGTTCTCACTTTTACCTATAGCAAGAAAATATGTTTGCCAGAAGCACAGGATTCCACTGCAGGATCTCACCTGCAGCTCCTGTAAACTGACAGTTAAAATTCACTTATTTTCCAGAAGATAAGGATGAAATTACAGGAGGAATTAAGGAAGGAGGATGAAAACAAATCAAAGTAGCACAGATTTAGCAGTCCTTACTGGACTGATTGATGTTTGTTGGAGGAGAGCAGAGAAATCAGAAAAGAAGGTACAAAAAGATATAATAAAAACCACAAAACTGCACTTTTCTGGATGCTACTGAGGGACTTAGAGCAAAGCAGCCTGAATATCCAAAGAACTATCCACTCCAACAAGCCACCATGAAGTGGGTTAGTGCTCAACAGGAGACTGATGCAGGAGACAATGCTCAGAGGCCACCACTTCTGGGATGATCCAGCACTTAGAGCACTCACTGGGCCTCAGGAGACTTTCTCCCTGAGCTCCAGGGACACCGTTAGGCCAGTCATTAAGGATAAGTATATTGGAAAATACTGAGGTGCCTAACTCATTCATTTCAGCAGGACTTGTGGGCCCAAGCCTGTCTTCAAATCCTGGTCTGAGTCTCTCCTTGGCTCAGACTCCATCCCCCTTTATGAAATGCAGGGTGACAATGTCTTTACACCCTGTAACGGTTTTGTAAAGAAAAACACATCAAAGTGACAGTCGGGCTCCTTCCATCATGGAGCCATGAACACGGCAAAGGGACAGTCCCACATAACACACCAAGTCCCTGCAAATCCAGGCATTCCCACTGCCTTCCCTTTGAATCACAGGCCAGTGCTGTTGATAAACCTGCCGAGTGCTCTGTCCCACTCACTCCCTGTTAACATTTTAGGCACTGGGGGACAAAATGCAAGGAGTTTTGCCTCACAGGCAGTGGTTTGCTCTGGAGTAGGTGTAACAACATCTCTTCACTGAGCTGGATTTAGGGCAAACCCCCAACCACACACAGCAGATTTTGAGTCCCTAGGCAAGGGAAAATGAAGAACAAATTAAATGCTCACTGCAAGCAGTTCACCAAACAAAAGAACAATAATAGTGTTTTTCTGCGATTCTTTTCATTTCTCCCAGCATAACTACACATCTTCTGGATACAATCTGTTTCTTTGCCAGGGCTTCAGCATTCTCCCCTGAATTAATGATGCTGGAAAATCTCCACTTTTCATAGACTCTGATAGTCTCTGCTGAGCAGCAGAAGGCTGCACAATACTTGCTTATGCAATGACTGGTCCTGTGCCAGGAATAATAGCCTGTCTACCAGGAACAAACAACTCACACACAAACCCAAAATACTTTTCTCATTAAATGTCTGAATTAAGTGGCATAAAAACCACTCCAAACCTACTACTCATACTGCACACTAATGTCAGCCTCCACAATGAGTTAAATAATCCCACACCCTATTCTTTGAGGAACAGTTAGCATGAGCAGGGCAGGGTGGCACTTCCTTATTCATCACCTTCAAAGTACTCTTGACCCTATCAAAAACTATTATTACAGGTCCAGGCAACAACAGGACATCCAAAGCAGTTAAAATGCAGCTTGATCTGGAAAGTGCCTTTGTCAGGATGGCAACATCAAAGAACCTTTCCTCCATTTTGACCCTCGGCTGAGAAATAAACAACTAAATCATTGACACTTTCTCATTGGCCTCAGAATTCCACCCCCTGCTTCCTTACCAAATCATTGCGCCACTGGGATGTCAGCCTTCCCTCCTTGCTCACCTTTTACTGGCAAGAGGAAGTAGGACACCTCTATTTTACAAGAAAACTCACTGTGAAGCTCAAGTGACAAAGAGATACAGACTGGACAGTTATGCTGACAACCAGTACTAGAAACTCACATTTCCTACTCCATTCTGCCCTTCCAGAAGAGGTAGAGGTTTTCTGAAGGGCACTGAAAAATGAACTAAAGAAAAGTACAGCTTAGGATCAAATATAAGTTAGAAACACCTGGAGAGGAGCACTGCACATGTAGGGGATGAAAGCACCTGATCAGTGAGGAAAGGTCCTACAGTTCTGTGCAAAGCAATTTTTTCAGGTGATACCTTCTCTAACCATTTACCTCTTCTCTGCTGTTATTCCCTGGTTTTGAACCAGAACACAAGTTTGGTTTTGACTCTGGAAGACTGGACGAAACTACCCGCACTTCTCCACACACCATTTTGCACGGCTGCAGTGTAGGTTGTCTGTGCTCCATGAGTCCTTCAAAGGCATCTACACTGATGTTATGGAAGGGGCAAGTTCATGACAAAGCTCTAGGCCAGTACTTGTCTCTCTCTGTTAAAAAAAGGAAGCTACAGAGAGCCCTGGACCCACTGAACAGGAAGAGATTTACAAGCCCACACACAAAGGCAACGGCAAAGAATGAAAAGAAATGCTGCAATCTGTGACCAAAAAAAAGGGTGTCAAATAAGTGCAGATGTTAAAAACAGACAGCTGCATCTCTCCCTGGTATCCACTGTCCCAGAGAACAGATTGCTTAAGTTACTGAAGTGAGGAATCTACACAATCTGCCTAAGTGCACATACCCAATTATGGAAGTACCAGGGAAACAAACAGCATCAACAGCTGGAATAACCCAGCTGTGCACAAAGCCAGCACTCTGGGAACACTGAAGAAGAAAGAAAATAAGCGGAGTACTTTCATGCTAGAGTTTGTAATAGCACTGAGTTTACGGTTTGTATAGAAGGGACCACATTTCTTGCATTTTTTCCCTCCAGAGGGTTCTGGTTTCTCGAGCTTCATTCTCTTCCCGACAGAGCCATCTAGTGGGTGAGACCTCGTTTGTCAGAAGGAAATTTTGATTTATCACACTCTTTAAGTGTAACACACACATCACAGGAAGGATCTTCAAAGCAGCCTGTAACAAACTACTGTTCCAGTTAGTCTAGCCAGAAATTGTGATACGTTTGTCTTGGCCAGGACTTAAATTCCTACCAGTGTGAAATTTAAAAAATTCTAACACTAAATTCACAGTATCTTTCTTTACAGTTTATCCTAGACTCAGCCTCAACCTGAAGTCATAGTGCAAAGCCTTTTGTTTATGCAAAATCCAGTATTTTCTTCAAAGCTGATATGGATTAGAGATGTTACATGTTTTAAATAAAGCTTAAAAGCTAAGGCAAAAAAAGTTTTCAGAAAAACTCTTCTGGTTGGGAAATAAATAAAGTTTCCTTGCTGTGTGCTCAGTGGACAGTCACAAATACAGAGGGTGATATAGCAGCATCTCTGTTACTCTCTGAAACAGTTGCTCTCTGAAATTTGTGGCTGTCCCCTGCCCTCAGAGCTGCTAAAAGCCACATCCACTGTTTCAGAGAGGAGAGAATGGCACCTTGGCATTGTATGGGAAGGACAAAGAGGGACTTTAAAACAGGTGAGCCAGTCATCATTAGTGGAAACAGTCCCCAGCAAACCTGCCACTGCCAGGCAGCTTTAATTTGCTCAAATAGCATTTAACCATTATTCTCTTTAGGGTTCCCCTGGGTGTTTCAAAGCCTTTTGTCATTCCAGTAGCTGCCTGAGGCCAAAACATGGTGCGATTTTCCCCCTGCCCTCTGCAAAAGCTTCCATCTATCCTTCAGGACAGACTACAGGCTATTTAACAGTCAGGAGGAAACAGTGAGACACAAAGCCAATGGGCCAGATTTGAAGCCTTGCCAGAATGCTGAATCTCTTCCAAAAAATACTTTTAGTCAAGGCCTCCCCCATCTATGGCTTACTTCCTTTTCCACATATTAATAGTTCTTTTTGGAGGCTTTACAGAAGAAGGAAGTAGAGCTCTGAGGGCTGGGAAGTACCCAATAGTCCCAGCATGAAAAGATGCTGCAATCCTCCCTGTTAGTCTCCTTGAGAGGTTACAGGGAGACCCAACAGAAGCCAGACCCAAAGGAGTTCTGGCAAAGGGATTCCTCTGCTCAAACTGCAAGTAGTGTCATGTGTCTCCTGTTACTGAACAAGGTAAGGGTAACTTCTTTTGTCCCTCACTGTACATCAGCCATGGCCAGGATAACACCCTTTCAGCAGAACAGCTTGACAGGCACACTCTCCATCCTATACCAATTTATATTTAGGACAATTAACTGTACTAACCAAGCTCAGGTTTCTATTGGGTGCTTGCTTTCCAAGTCAGCTCTAGCTGCTGAAGCAGCATCCTATAAAATCTTGCAGCAGATACAATTCAAGTTACACAGAAAGTAAACTAGTCTCATATCAGTCCATGTCTGCCTGCTAACACAGTGTAACTCCACTGTACAAAATTACAACACAATCATAAGCCTGGTTATTAAAAGCAGCAAAACCCAGTTAAAAGACTGCAAATGAAAGACATCTATTTCAAACAACTAGACTGCTGCTCTTGTATATCACCATACAGCAACAAAGGCAGGGATGTCAGCAGAAATACCTGTTCTTACCAAACCACTTACAGAAATCCCAGGCATTAGCCTGGGATACCACAGACAGTCCAATTCTTACCATGAAATTCATGGTGCAGCTACAGAATGGAATTGTTTTCTCCTCTGTGTGTTAAAAAACATCAGTCTTAGTGGGTATCTAGTACAGAGACTCAAAACAGACTCAAGCTTCACGTTAAGATGGTCCTTCTCAAGTCTTGCAACATCCAGAAGCGTCTACCTGGGCATGGGGAAGAAATTCTGTGACAATGTCTTCTCTCCACAGTAAGAGCTAGAATCACTAGCTGTTAAAGAACTGCCAACAGAATGAAGAGTTATTACTACCAGTGATTAGAAAGGTTGTAGTTTGCACACAGACCAGGGCAGTCTCACACAGAGTGAAATGACCTGATCAACAGGAATCGCTCATGATCCTCTCCTGAGTGACAGCTGATTTGAAGAATGGCACAGTTCCACAAGGAAGGGTTTAGTATCATTACTAAAGCCTCAAATTGCTCATTTTAAGTTGGAAATACCATCTTCAGGAAAGCATTACTGCTACACAAACGTGACTCACGTGCCATGTTTTGAAGCAGGGCTTTGTGAAAACTGTCTTGTCTTTTGGACACATTCCCACCAGGCATGAGATGACACTATACAATGCTTTTTTAATTTAAGCTTCAGCACATGCTAAGGAGGTTTCCAATGCAAATATTTAGGATCACTACTACCCAGAAGAACAAGTAGCAGGGTTTTTCCTAGTGGTTTGAGACCAAATACAGCTTTATTTACACACAATTCAACAAATCAATACATTAGTTCAACTTTCCTCTCTGCACACAAGGGAGAGTCTTCACGGCATCAGAGCAGAAAAGCATGACTAGCTCTTTCCTGTGTGTACAGACTCATAGCTGATTGTATGCAAGTATGTGATTACATACAGAAGTGTTACATTTAAACATTTCAACCATTTAACTCAGTAAGAACAACCACACTACACTTTCAGCAGAATAAAATTAAGCTAGAACTACATTTGGCTTCTTCCAGATCAGCTGATTATCTACATGACTGTGTAGAGATGTTAAGATCAAGAGCTGAAGGTGATGAGTTTTGTTCAAAACATAAAACATTTTTATGGAATTGTGTTTAATGGATAATCATTTGTAAGACTTTCCCCATACACCTGCACTACCTTTCAAATTTACAAAACGTTTCAAATTCATCCTGGAAAATGCCCATTTTATATTCTGTCTTCCCAGACAGAGGGGAAAACTGCTGAAAGAGTTAGATTTTTTCACTGAAAGGATAGACTCAGGTTATCAAAACTGTGTTCCTAATGAAAAATTCTCCCCGTATTCAAAGACAAAACTAAGAAATGCAAGAATACAAGCTCAATATACAGATCTGAATGGACCATTGTATGTCCATATAAAGCAAAAGAATGCAGTGCTTTGCTTCTCAGGAAGCTGCCTCTATTTTGCTCTGTTTTCCATAAATGCAGCTACTAATAAGACTTTGAAGTGTATGACTTAGAAATTCTTCATTAAGAATGCCTTCTAATTCTTTCGAGAATAAGTGACAACAGGACTAAACAAGAAAAAGGAAAAATAATGATCTTTAAAAGTCAATGCATCACACAAAGTGGTCAAACCTAAAGTTCACTATTCTCCAGGCAAAGCTGGCTTAAGTTTGAAATTAACCTACAGTGTGTTTGCCCAAGAATTGCCCTGTAAGGTAAGAGCAGACAAGTTTTTGTCAGAAACATTTATTAAACAGAACTGAAACCAATGCACACACAGTCAAGTTAACACCCCTAATAAAAAAGCACGTCTGTCAAGACCAAAATTATCTTCGTTTCTGGAAGATGTTGCCACGGCCCATCCCACGGCCTCTTCCTCTTGCAGCCACTGAAGAAATAAAACATCAGAGATGACGTGAATTTGACATACCTGCATATTTATCTCAACAACTGACAAGCAAAACCTAAACAACAAAGTCTCTTGCTCAGAAGGAAGGAAAACAGGCTGCCCTATGATGCTCAGAAAGTGATGTGACAGCAAGAAGCTTCCTGTGAGAAGAACCAGAACTAACGGTCCCACTCTGGCTCTTTGGAAGAGCTGCAGTGAATACTCATACATCTCGTGTTCCTTCTAAGCTGATACACAAATTTGTGTAGCCCAAGAGATTCAAAACTCCACACTCTTCCAAGGTTTTGCAACAGAACTCAGTATGTTTCAGCAGATGTTACCCCCCATGTAACCTTACTGCATTTGCTAATGTTAACCAGAGACTTTGTGGCACGTGATTGTTACTCAGTCTTGTTATAACTGGATTGTTTCCCTGAGAAAGGTACAAATGAGTGTGAGCTACAGAAAGGTTAATAATTACAGCTTTCCAGCAGTTTAAGTACCATCTTTATAACTGAAGTTGTTTTCCTACAAAAGCTTAGCAAGAAAACCAGAATCCTTCCCTAAGTATTCCAAACAGCTGGTGGCCACAATTGCTGGAAAACAGAAAACTAAGTTTAACAGAAAGCCTCTGTTTGACAAGACCACTCAATACCTCTGAATTATTGCAGCATCAATATAACACACTCAGGTAATTGGACAATTTGTCTTGATTCCCACCATAAGACGAAGCACACAGAAAAACTGTATGAATCAGTAATCTTTCCTTTTCTTACAGCCTACATCTTCTCAGTGGTAGAGATGAGTTTCCCAGTTCTACAGAAAAATAGGGGAGGGACCACGAACAAACTGTACCCACCTTGAGCTTTGAGAATAGCTGCTTTTCCTCGCCCAGCTCCAGAACCCTGGTTTTTGTTCTTCATGCTCTTCAGCATAGGAGCATTTTTCAACATGTCTGGTAAGATGAGAAACCGTATCTTGCTACCCCTGATGTACACCTGTTCGAGCTGTGCCACTCTGCCATCTCTGTATGTCACTGTTATGTTGGACATCTGGAAGGTAAAAGCCAGTCAGTGCTCACACAGGCCTCAGCTGTGACACGAGGCATCCACAGCCATTCAAACTCCAGGACTGCTGCCCAAGACTTTGGCTTTCTCCCCATTTTATAAATTAGTTTTATCAGCTTTGTTACTTTTGTTTTCTCATATTCAATCAGGTTTAATAAAGCTGCTCTAGTCCTAACTATTAAAAAAGCATTTTGATTTCAGCAGTGACTTGGTAAATGCAGTAAATAAGCTTCAGTTTCTTAAATCAAGGTTTATTTATTCTTACGCTCAGTGGCTTTTAATAAAGAACTCTAGAAAAATATTGTCCTCAGAACAGAATCTTAAATCCTTGATCTTACTGACAGGAATGCCCAAGCTGACTCTAGAACTGGAAAGAATAAACTCTGGCCTCTTTGGAACACTCTGTAATGCTGAATTCATTTCACTATGGTTAAGAAGCAGCAGTACAGTTTTCTAAAAGCAACAGCCTTTTAATCAGGCTATCAACCTTCCCAGGCCCAGATCAGCCAGCCTTCCCTCCATCCTTGTGGGGCCTGTATACCTGACAATTCATGTTGTCCTCAGCTTCAATAAGTTTGCCTCGGTAAACTTCTCCTGTGTTGGTCTCACAGGTGACGATGTGGCCCTCGGCCTCATGCAGGACCTTGATTGGCACCCCAATCGACATGGCTGCAGTGCTGTGGCTCTACTCCTGACACAAGAAGAAAACAAAAGCCGTTATGACAAAGAAAGTCGTAGACAAGGCTTCACCTACACAACCCAGGATCTTCCCCAGTGTACAGCACCGATTTTCTCACTTGTCCAAACACACCGTATGCTTTGACTATGCATCAATAAAACTCCTCTAGGGAGGTGCCCATGGAAGGAAAGACTTTAAATACCAGAAGCCCACGTTTCCCGGGTCTCTTCTGACTTAGGAAAATCACTTTTAAGCATCAGACAACGAACCACTGGTATCGCCAGGTGCACCTCAACGTGAACAGCCTCAGGTGCATCCCATAACGACACAACCAGACTGAGGGGCTGTGAGACCCCCCCGGGGACCGCATCGCCCGAGTACCGAGCCGGGCCGTGAGGGAGCCCAGCCTAGCCCAGCCACCCACCCATCTACCCACACACACACCGCCGCCCGGCCCGGCCCCCTCAGACCCCGCGGGCCGCAGGGGATGCGGCGCCGCTCGGGCGCGTCCCCACAGCGCCCGGGGGGCGAGAAGGCCCCGGGCGGCGCTCCCGGCGTGTCCCCGGGGCCCCCCCACCGCCCTCCCCGCACTCACCGCCCGCCGCTCCGCGCCGCCCGCGCTCTCCCCTAATGGCCTCCGCCGCCTCCCGCCCTGCTCCGCGCGCCGGAACCGGAACGCGGCGCTGGGGGCGGCCCCGTCCCGCCCGGCCCCGTCCCGTCCTCTCCCGCTCGGGGCCGCCCCGCGGTGCCCGTGCCCGCGGAGGGGCTGCGCCCCCCGCCCGCCGTGTCATGCCCCTGCCCGCCCGCGCACCCCCTCGCCGCCGCCCTCCGCCTCTCCGCCGCCACGGCGCGGGGCAGCCGCCCCGGGGCCCGGCCCCCGCAGCCCCCGCCTCCGGGAGGAGCCAGCGCCGGGCCCCGGGGCCGCGCCGCCGGCTCGGCGGGGCCGGCACTGAGCGGGCGGCGGGTGCCGCCGCCATGAAGAGCCCCCGGGAGGCCGGGGGGGCCGCCGCCAGGTCAGTGCGGCCCTGCTCGGGCCGGCGGGGGGGACAGCGCGGTCCGGAGCGCCCGCGGAACGGGCCGGGGAGGGCACCCGGGCAGGGGACGCGGCGGCTCCTGCCGGCCCCAGCTCCGCCCTGCCCGCTCCGGCAGCCGCGATGGGGAATTACCCGCTCCGCGGGTGCCGGGGCTGCACCGGGGCGCGGGCAAAGCGCAGGGGGGGTCGCGGTGCGATTCGCAGCCGCGGCTCGTACCTGATCCCGGGACAGCCACCGCTGGACAGCTCTGGGTGTGTTGGGAACAGGTGACTGGAAGCGGGACGGCCAGGAAAAGTAGTTGCTGCTCCGTGAAGCCTTCACGTAGAAAACACGTACCTCGTGGTTAATTTGGGGACTTGACAGAGGCCCTGGGTGTTAACAAAAAGGGGACAAATTCATAACACGCCAAGAAAAAAGGGTGACAAAATATTTAACAGGTCCTGTTTGAATAGAATCTGGGAATTGGGTTTTCTTTTTTTTTTTTTTTTTTTGGTCAGGATACTTAGGAGCACTTCAAGCTACATTAATTAGAAAAAATAAATATACCGATGGGTGTGCCCATCTTCAAAGTCATGAATCAACAGGGGCACAGCTAGGAAAAAATATTTGGAAATAGTCCAGAATCTCTGCACTGGCTCATCCCTGCAGTGGGTTATAGCTTTGTTTAATATCAGATTACAAATAACATTATCTAAAAAGTTTTATAAATAAAATTACATCAAAACTGGACCAATCCACATGATGTCTAATTCATTTTTACTCCCATCATAAACTGTATGTGACCCTGTGTTAGAAAAACTTCTCAAAGGTCTTTCTGGATGAAAGATCTTTATGATTGTATACTTATGATTAACTCACCTTGGTCGACACTGAAGTAGCAGTGACAGGCACAGCTCTTCACAATCCTTCCAGTGGTGAGGGTGTTCTTGAAACTGAAACTGCCACCTTGCCAGCTCCATAAAAATAAAAACTGAGGCAGAGGGATGGAGCTACTTGTATTCTGGGACTTTTTGGTAGAGATTATTCTTTTTCCCTCTCCACTGAATTTTTGAGGCAGTTAACACAAAAGGACAACTGGTGCCTCTTGTGAGCTCTGTGAGTTTTTTTAAAATTGTGAATTACAGCCCCAAGGAAAAAGACGTGTAGAATGTGGGGCTTGCAAGAGATCCATGCCCAGAGCTGTTGGTTATGTCTGTTTTCTCACAGTTTGGTTTAACTCCTCTCTTGTGGCATAGAAATACATTCAGACACAAAAGAAAGGATGAATACCCGTGCCTTACCTACTGTTATGCTTCATAGTTGAGGGCTCACAGGTACGTTGCCCCACCAAAAAGAGTAAAATGAAACTTCCAGAGGAAAAGGGGGTGGAAATGCAGAGTGATCCAGGTATGGAACAATAAAGGAGTATGAGATTAAATGCTTAACTGTACAGAAATATTAAATGCACATTGCCCCAAGAAATAAAAAAAACCTACCTGCCCCTCAGATAAAGTAAAAACATATTTCTAAGTTTCCGTGACTACAGTGCTGAGGACAAGCTGACTTTTAATGGTATGGAAACACATTCCTGTATGGATTGACATCCTTCATGTTTTACTCACACAGTTGACTGCATCCAGCTGAAAGTGCCAGTGATTCAGCAGCTGTACCACTGGGACTGTGGGCTGGCCTGCTCCAGGATGGTGCTTCAGTAAGTGGCTCTCTCAGTGAGGGAAATCCCATTCCATGGGGAGGGGTAGCAGGAAGCAACATCCAGGGAGAAGAGGTGTGTTGAACAGCTCTGAGTTTAACTTAGTCTGAGGAGAGCAAGAGTTTCTGAGGTGCCCTTGGAGAGTGACTGCTGCTTGGGCCTGGCACAGCTTTCCAGCAGGAGCAAGGGAAAATACAGATTGAAGTGAACTTTGGACTCTTTTGAATAATTGCCTGCTTTGACAGATGCAGAATACCTGATCAGCTCTATGAACTTTGCAGGCTGGCATGCATAAGCTCATAGAAGGTGTTCCCTCTTTCCCGTTGTAATTCAGAACTGATTCTTAGCACAGTGATTCACCTGATTCCTTTCTGTGTTTTCAAGTGATGGGCAGGTGTATCCCAGTTTATGAGTGTACTGTACCTGTACTACCTCTGTCCTGCTGAGCTGTGGGATGAGTGTGTCTGTTCCAGGAGTAGTTTCAGCTTCAAAACTGTGTTGCCCTTTGGTGGTTCTTTTTTGTTTAGTTTTGGTTTTACTTTTTTTGAACTAGTAGCTGTCCTGCTGAACTCCTCTTTCCTTCCACAGAGGAACATGAGCTTAGGTGCAGGAGAAATACCTATTTAGATGTCCACTTAGTAGATATGAAGCAGAAGATTTTCATTTCTCTCCATCCCTTCTGCCAAGACGTTAGTCCGTGTGCTGGTAATTTCCCATCTTGACTACTGTAACCTCTATTCCCTTTACCTCTCTGCCACTCCAGTCTGCCCAAAACTCAGCTTCCAAGATTAATCTTCTCACCCTGCTGATCTGACCTTGTTTGCCCTGCATTCTCAATTCCAATCCTTTTTTTTTTTTATTTCCATTTACTTCCATTTGTTTTCTTACTTTCAGAACTCTGTAACTGCCTCTCCTGACCCCTTTGCAACCTGTCCCAAGCTTCCTCCTGACTTCATCTCCCCTTTTTTGCCTTTTGTGTCATCAATGCCTAAGACAAGCTTCCTTTGAATATTTACTGAATTCCTTTATGGTTCCTACTGAATTCCTTTATGGTTCCTCCTTTTGAAATCCATGTATTGCGTGAAGGAAGTTTTAGTCTTTTAACACTTCTTTCTGTGTTGGCTCTAATACTACACTTGTACATTCAGACTGTAAACCCTTCAGGACAGAGTTCTATACCAGCTTGCCTCTGGTACAGCACCTGTACACTTCTAGTACTATAAAACACTCAAGGTACCCACACATTTCCAATTTTAAAGTCAGCAATAAATCCAGTTGAATGTTCCCTACTCCCTTCCCTTAAATTTCTGGCTCCTTTGTGGGTTGTTTTTTTATTTTGGTTATTTCTTAGCCAAGCCCATTGTTTCAGTTTGTATGTGCTGTGATGTGGAGGCTTGGGCTACAGCACCCACTTTGCTTCTCCTAAGATCTGTGCTTCCTTTCCCCTGCCTTTCCTAATGCCATAGGTACCTGAATCACTTGGACAATGACGAGTTTCAGAAAGCCATCCAGGAACTCCAGTTAACAAAGAGTATCTGGACTATTGACCTGGCCTACCTAATGCGGCACTTTGGTGTTAAGCATAAATTTTGCACCCAGACACTTGGAGTGGACAAGGGCTACAAAAATCAGGTCAGTATTCTCATCTGCTGGGGGAGGGCAGGCAGCTTTCAAAGCCTTGAGTGTCACGCTGTGAAAGCTCTGCTGTGTTACTGACAGTCAACCACAGTTAATCAGGCCTATTGCCAGAACTGGCACAAATCCATTCCAAAGGGAGGGTGATCTCACATATTCAACATCTTTGATTCCATCATATGAGTTTTTAAAACGTTTTCAGGTAACGTTCATGAAAGGTTCCAGCCTATTTGACAGCCTTGGAGGCTGAAGCCCTGTATTTATCTCCAGAACAGGTATAGCCTGGGCAGCAGCAGTGTTACCTTCCACACTCTCCCCACTGTGCCTCAGCCCTGACCTGCAAGATCCACCTCTAGAGGTGAGAGGGGAACTCAGCCTCCCGTCCATTGGGAGCTTGGCCTCTGCAGGGCTGCCAACAAGGGGCCAAGGAGGGCCTGCAGCAGCTCCTGCCCAGTTTTCCCCAGGGAAAATAGACAGGCTTGTCTCATGTAGGCAGCTGAGTAGCCACTGGATGGAAACTGCAACAATAACTGACCAGGAGCAAATTTAAACTTGTAATTCAGAGCAGGAATCTTTGTCCTGTTACCAGGGAACTAAGGGAGAGATCTTTTATCCCATAGCCAGATATCCAACTTAGGCAGGCCCTTGCTAGCCAGAGGCTGTAAGTTGTGGATTACCCAAGATAAACATCATTCCAGTTTAGAATTTCTGTTATCTCCACAGTCATTCTACAGGAAGCACTTTGACACAGAGGAGAATCGAGTGAATCAGCTCTTTGCACAGGCCAAAGACTGCAAGGTGCTGGTGGAGAAGTGGTAAGCTCACTCTTTTCCTTCCTTTCTCCCTGGACATTCTGTGGGCCCCAAGCTTTTCTTGGAGGCAAGAAGCTAAACTGCTGGAAGACACTCACTGAAATCAAGCCCTGAGCCCTTTTTTGTGAATTAAGAGTCTTTTTACTACATCTAGCTCAAAAAAACCCTGTGGACATCAAGAACTAATAATGAAGTTTGAGAAAAAACAGTCATGACACAGAAGAAGGGATTTGAAAATGCTGACAGGACTTGACTCTTTATGTTTTGAATTTGATTATCCATTACAATTAGCCAGTAGGGAGTGCCTACAGCACTCTAATTGGCCATTGTTGGAATTACAGAGAGTGCTATGTGGGCACAGAACCCACTGTTCCCAGAGCTATGCAAACATTATAGATCTCTGTTCCTAGACAGACATGCAAAGTACAAACTAGCATACAAGCTTTTGCCAAGGGGACCATGAAATAAGGAACATCAATTAAAGAACTGCAAACCCAGGAGAAATGGAAAAGCTGCAGAACTGTTTCACAATCAATGGTGAAATTCTGCTGGGAAATCACTAAGCATCAAACAGCTTTGTCCCTTTTTATAGTGAAGCTGGATTTGGATCTCTGGTGTTGAAGTGGGATAACTGATGAGGAGTAAGCAAAGAAGAGAGGATACAGAGCAGCCACAATAGAATTTGAATGCCACAGGTCGTGTCAAGCTTTGTCCATAGCAAAGCCTGCAGGATTTAATAGCAAAAAGCTGTACCTGTGATACAGAAATAACTGTGCCAGCTGCGTGTCCCAAGTACTGCCCACCATCACACACTTCCTTGTACACCAGCCTCTTTCCTAAACTTGTCACATAGTATGTCTGGTTCTTTTTCTGCAGCACAGTAACTATTCAAGACATCCAGAACCACCTGTCCCAGGGTCACGTAGCCATCGTCCTAGTGAATGCAGTCCTGCTGCTGTGTGATCTTTGCTCAAGTCCTGTCAAATATTGCTGCTTCCTCCCCATCGGACAGAAGTGCTTCTGCAGGAGCCCTGACTACCAGGGCCATTTCATTGTGTTATGTGGCTACAACAAAGCCTCAGGGAGTATTTACTACAACAACCCTGCCTATGCTGACCGTGAGTAGCCTGTTCTTTTGGGTGGATTCTCAGCCAGTGCATTACTAACAAGTCAGTAACACAGAGCCACAGCTGGACCTCCCCTCACAGTGCATTTCAAGCATCACTGCCCAGTCTGCCAGAAGGGGTTTTGCCACATTAATTACATCAGTGCTGCACTTTGTGCTGTGATTTACTCAGGCCATTCAGATACACATTTTAGCAAATGGCTTGTTTGGCTCTCAGATGGGTTCGTGAGAGAAGCTGAACTGTCCTTGTGCAGAATACAATAAAATGGCCAGTTTAGTACCTATTTACAGCACTACTTCAGTGAGCACTTTGAGGTAGAAAGATCTACCTGGGTAAAACTGTAACCTAAGCTGCCAGGTCTAGTCTGTATACCAGTTGTTTTGTTTGTGGAGGCCATCAGACTCAGTATAAGAGCCTTTCACTGGCAAATCCTCCTGAACTTTTCATAACGCTTTTTTCCCCCTTAACAGGAACATGCTGCACCAGCATCACTAACTTCGAGGAAGCCAGGACAAGTTATGGCACTGATGAAGATATTCTGTTCATCTACACAGACAGCTGACACCCACAGTGGATACTCCTGCTCCTTCCTGCTCAGCCTGCATGGCAGCTGGCTGCTCGTCTCAGGACTCCCCTGCACAGACCTCGCTCCTGAACTGCAGTGGGACCTCAAACAAGGGAGGCTTTATGGACATTGACAGGACTCTATTGCAATGCTGTCTTTACTTTTTTTTTTTTTTTTCCCTGACCATGTATCTGATTTTGCAATGTATGTCTCTGGTTTTTTGTTTGGTTTCTTTTTTTTTTTTTTTTTTTTTTTTTTTTTAATTTTCAACATTGCACATTTCACAGCAGTTCTAAAATACAGGCTCAGAGCCTGTTCACTTTCAGCTTATTTTCAAATGAAACACATAAGAAAAAAGCACCAAATTTATGAACTTTAACACTTGGTAATACATGCACAGGTTTAGGTAAACAAAGAAAAAAAGTAGAAAATACCTGTTTCTCTCTGTCGAAGCATCAAGAGCTGATCTTCATCCTAAATCCAGGGATCTGAAGTTCAGCAGGGTATTACAGAAGGAAAAACATTAACTTAAACCACCTTTAAATAACAAAAAAATGCCTTTCTAGCTCATCAGTATTGTCTGCATTGTAGGAATGAAAAACATTTACTCAAGGAAACTTCCCATGTACCAAATTCACCTTATATACAAATTTGGCATTTTGCAACAGCGTTAAATTTTGAGTTGTAGTTAGTGGCATTGTCCCCTTGCACTACAAACTCAATCTCTTTTGGCTAAATCCTCTTGGTGACTGCTTAGAGCTCCCAAAATTTAAGTGAAGACATTATTTCCACCTCGAAGTCTTTACTGCTCTCTGCAAAAAAACCTCTGAATGTTACGCCACGCACACGTGCCAGTTTCTGCAGAATCCATTCTAAACTTATTAAGCAAATACAGAAAAAGATCAATCATGCTAATAGTATATATTTGGTGTGTAAAGTGTAAATATCTGACAGCATCTACTGCATTGTAACTAAAATGTTGAACCATAGAGCCAAATTTTGCTATTGGTATTAGTTCAGTGACCTTCTAAGACGAGCTAAAAATCAATTAATAAAAGAGGAAATACAAACATCTCTGCTACAAGTAAGAGGCAGGAACTCAGATTTTTCTGGCTCTTATACTACAACTGTATTTGGATGAAGCTGGAGTTACTATATTCAGACATTAAGTGAACTTAGTAAATTACTTTGCTGAGGAGCACTCTGAAGTGTAAGAAATAGCCACCTATTTCAGCTTCATCCATCACAGTTTCCTACAAGTCTCACCTTCAGTCCTGCCTCATGTGGAAGTGGGTAGGAAAATAAGCTGATGTAAAACTAGGAAAATTTTAGTTTGCACTTAAGACAGAGATCCCACACCTTTGGCATGGTTTTAGGAAAAAAACTGTTCAAGTTCTGGAACTGCGTGGGATAACAGCAAAAGGACATTATTATTTAGTGGTGGATATAATAAATAGGAATCTACTTTCAGCATGCTAAAAAGCCTTCTAAGATAAACATTTTATCAGCTGTTGACTCACTGAAAAGTATCTATTAAGTGTTCACTAAGTACACTTTAAATAAGAGTCAAGAGTGCTCCTTTGTACAAAGGCTAAAAATAGTAACAGACATCTAAAATGTGGAAGCCTTTAAAAAGTTCCAAACGAAAAGTATGTGACAAATTTTCAGTGTGTCACATTTTGCTTATCACTGGTGAAGTTGAAATATATTCTGGCCCTGATCCTTGCAAAACCAGTAAAAGGCAGGATGTGATTTGCACAGAACCAGTACATTGGTATCACCAGCAGAATCCCTCCAGGAAAAAGGTACAAAACCTACTGCAGGTAATGCCTTTCAACTCCCCCAAAGCAGGTCATCAGAAGGCTCCTGATCTGGGAATTTTTATGTCCAGGTCCAAAATCATGATGTTTGATTTGGAGAGATTGTATTAGCTCTGTTAATAATTAACAGGTATGTAAACTACAGGCTGTTAAGAGTACTTCCTTAACCCATGCATTTTCAGGTAGGTAGTTCATTCAATACCATCAGACTGCCACGGGATTTATCTTAGAGCAGGCTTGGTTAGTTAAATAAAAACAATTGTTACAAAAGGCTTGTAAATTGACATTTAGCATCTTACTGGTTCAGTTAATAAAAGTGACTCTTGAGCTTATAGATAAAACATGAACTTAAGGGCAAGCTGAGTGTTCTGAAGTGCACAGACAGGTGTAGCAGCATTGACTGGTGTTTGGCACCCAGGGTTTAAATGCTTCAACAGAAGTGAAAGACAAACAAAGCTGCCTAAGTTAGTGCAGAAAAAAGGAGAGCTCCACTCTTCCAACAGGATCTCACACAGCTGCCAAATGGAAGACAGCTAGGAGAGATGAAAACACGAGGAAGAAGCAAAAGCCAAGTGAAAAGACTGTCATTTGTGTCATTTATATGACACAAATTCAGAGGAAAAAGCAGCTCACTGCACAAACATTCAACTTGGTTTCCCATTACAAGACTGTCTATCAAAACACCCATTCTGAAAATGTTCTGTTGCTTTGTTTCTGTCAGGATGTCAATAGCAAAGGAAGGGGATTTTACATGCAGGGATTTTATACATAAATATATTTTTATTTGTAATTAAGCCATTCTCAATAAAGGTTTAAACTCACAGATAACCCTGTAACATAATGTAGCAAGTGCCTTTATTAACCAACTTACTAGGAAAAATGTTGGAAAATCTTTAGAGGACGTGTTATGGATTTAACTGGAAATGGCACAGCTGAAACTGTCCTAAAATAAACAAAAATAAGAATTTAAATATTTATTACAGCTATAAATTCATAGTTGCAGGGCTGTGAACTGTATTCAGTCTGCACTGCCTGAGCACCTGCTGCATCACCTGAATCATACAAAGCAAAATTTCAGAACACATATGTTGAGAATAGCAAATGTACCATTATTACCTGTATTCCACAGCTCTTCTGTGTACTCCACAACCACTGAGTGTCCTGTTGGAGTGCAGCCCCAGGGAAGGAGTTTTCCTTACCCATCCTGATCCTCAATAGCAGCTCCATGGCTTTCTGTTCACAGGGAAAACTATGCAACTGCCCCAGCCTGGGTCTGTATTTCTGCCTCCCAGCATGTCAGAGCTTTGGAAATACTGAAAGCACCCATCTCAGAATGACTTCTGCACCTCGAAGGAGCCCATCAAAGACACCAGTCCAGCTATGGTTGTGGTGTAAAGGGAAACAGAACCCAGGGGGTCCTGATCTTCAAACAACTAGGACAAGTCTGGGACATTACTCAGCTCTGACAGAACTGCATCAAATAGTTTGTAGTTAGGGGAGAAAAAAATAAACCTCAGATGAAAACAGTTTATGCCTCCTTTCTCCCTAAAGTACACATTTGATTAAAGGGTAAAAACTAGAAAGCAGAAGTAAACAGAGGCACAATGCAAATATCATGTAAAAATTTTTATTTCCTGTGAACTCATCATCAAACTACATCACAGTATACTGTACTGAATAAATTTCATTATCATTTTATATGAGTGTGTTCCTACTGGATGTAGTTCTAGCAAAGAACAAAACTTGTCATTATTAGTGTAAATAACAAACCAAACACTCTAGAAGCCACTTTCAATTATTTTACTTAAGACAGTTTTGAATCCTATTATTTAAAGTTGGTTACAGGAAATTAAACTGACAATATTAAAAGAACAACTTGTGATCCACAGGACAGCTATCATCCAACAGTACCTTTTAATTTTTCTTGTAATGAGATGCTCTCTCTTACTCTTTGATGATATTGGGTATAAAGTAAGGCTGGGTTGCTTCAGCGAGCTTTTCTGCATACATTTCATATCTACCAGTCATCTGGAAAAGGAAAATCAAAGCTTCAGTTCTTTCAGTGTGCTATGAAAGTACTTCAGTAGAAAATATTTATATCCACTGTTTTTTCTCTTTTTCTGATAACATAGGATTTAATTGTCCCAAACAGCAAAATCATAATTCACTCAGAATTCAAGACCTCCAGTGCCTTAGCACAAACTAACATACTTTTGATTAAAGAACTTGCACTGTGTTGCCTATAACTGTATTTCTACACAAAAAAGATGTATATTTCCACTCTAAAAAGTCAAACTTTTAAATGAACAGCTCTCTTTCTCTCTACAGCTCTCCTTCACTGACAGTCTTGTCTGCTGACTAATTACTTAAGGCTATTTTGGTTATTCTGGATAACTGGAAGTTGAATTTGAAGGGTGGACTTCCTTGCTTATGCATCAACAATTTTTTAAGTAAGTTATGTCAGTGAAGGCAAAGGAGTGGATCTGTAATTATGGCTTCATGTCATGTCTTTGACAACCAATGAACCCTGCTGCCAGCAGTGCATTTGTGTATGTGCCACTGACAGAATTTGGGTTGCTCTTACTTTCCCCTTTAATAATATGAAATAATATGAAATACTATTAATAGTTTGGGCGATAAGAGCAAGTGCTGACAGTGCTGAAATACAGCACTTGATGTAGTGTTGTCATCCTCTCCTGAAGTGCACAGACCACAACAATTGGCTCTGGGAGGAGCCAGCTACTTCTTTATTGCCAGAGTATAACGCAGATAATTTGTTTAACTCCTTTGCTCCTCTGAGTTAAGCAAAGACATTCTACTGAACGTCCCTTTCAGGCATCACTGGATGCAAACCACAGATCCCAGAGCAAGTTAAACAGGCTCCTACTTGCTATCAAGGGTTTTCTGCAGTGGGTAACTGATGACTTCACACTTCCTCATTCCCCTCATCAAGAGCTACCTCTGTCTTGGCCACAAATGAGAGGAAAAGGAAACAGCCACCCACTGTCACATAAACAAAACCACAGCTGTGCCTTATGTGCCAAAAGACCAACAATAGCAGTCCACACCATCAACATACAACTAAGGTGCTGAAAGCACAAGACTTGAGGACAACAAAAAATACACAATTCTACACAAAACAGCCAAAGGTCAGCGTTTTGTTTTTACTGTTTGTTTTTCCTAATCAATGCAACTGCTATTGTTCAGATACCCCTACTAAGCTGTTACAAGCAATCCTCCATGTGCTTCCTGACACACTAAATCTACTTGCAATAAGGGCCTCAGATTTCAGTGGGAAAGCAGAACTGAATGTCTGCCTGACTTAAAAAAAATGGGAATCTCTCAGCACAGTTTCATTCCACTATAACAACAACCACATACCTACCACAGGCATCTGCAAAATAACAAATGCAACTCTGTCCAGAAGATGACCTGAAATGATTTTTTGGGGTTTGTCCCTATATATGGACTAGCAACACTATCAAGGAAATTAAGCTCTAGCTAAGAAATTATTGCATTTTCATTTAAAAGCTTATTCAGCATTTCAAATCCACAGAAAACTTGCCTTTTTACATCACACTGAAATCAAAACACCTTAGACAGTGCACTATATTATAATGCACAGGATGCAAATAAACCAGCTCTGTAAAATAAATGTCTCCTTGCAGTAACATGATATTAAAAAACTGACACTCCCTGCAAATGATTATTTCAAATACTAGGTGATCACTGAAGAACCTACATGTATTGTGACAGTTGCTAGCCTGGAGTTCTTATCTACTTTGTTAGGATTTAAATTATGCTGATCTTAAGAGTAGATAGGAAAAAGTTCTAGTCTCTAGGAGTACTGAGGACTAAAACAAAAGACCTGTCTCCCCATAAGAGAGCAAGATATTTTCTTCATCATCAAAACCTACTTCACAAGTTAACACCTCTTTTCTCCTTTCGCTTGCCTTCTTTGTTGTTCCAACAGGGTACTTGTGGGGCCTGTGGTAAACTTGATCAGATTAGAAAAAGGGAACTAGAGTGTCATCTGGTCGCCCCACTAAATCAGTATATAATACTTATACATATAGCACCCTACACAGCTTGTACTGGCACAGCTGAAGGGTTAGCAAGCTGCTGTGCTAAGCCAGCCATTTCTTCAACCAGCACTGCTGCTGGACAAATTAAATCAAATTACACCCGCAGGAAAGATGATCCAAATTCGCTTCATCTCAGAATACAAAAAAAAGTAACAAATAAGTTTGTTAAAGCCATGTGGAGTGGCTTGCAGCCATCTTAATCTGATTTAGATAAATTCAAAAGTGTGTTAGGACTTCAGAGATGACTATACACAGTACAGAGGTCTTTCTCTGTAGCTCCAACATAGCCACAAATTCAGAGAGCTAGCACTGCAAGAAGTTTGCACTCAGAAAGTTCTCAGAAGCTTGTGGGTTTGGGTTTTCACTAAATTTCACCAAAACTACAATTAAGGCCCTAAGAATATATACTACTACTGCATCAGATCAGATCAAAGGCCCATCTCAGCTCAGAGACAAATGCCTACATACACTGCACAAGCAAAGCACAGACACTTCCCCAGCAGCCCTCAGAGCTCCTGGCAATCCACTCCTAGGGTCCAGAGGCTCAGGTTTTCATTTGAAAGCTACTGGCCTAGTTTCCCTGAATTTGGCAACTCCTTTTCCAAATCTGTTTATGTCTTTAGCCTCCAGAACATCCTGTTAAATTAGTTCAACAATTTAAGCTCTGGATTGCTACGATAAAAAAAAAAACCACCTGCCTTTTAGCTATTGTAAGATGCTGGAATCATTATGAAGGCTTTTTTTTTTTTTCTTTATAATCAGGCTTACCTTAAAATTCCACTCGTCACCGACTTGCCTGCAAAGGTTCAGATCCATCTCTACCACCAGCAGTCCCTCCCGAGTGCGGGACAGTCCCGGGGTCCTGCTGCCGTCGGGTGCTGCTACATAACTGGAGCCATAAAAATGGCCCATGTCATGGTGAGCTTAAAGAAATGTTTAAAAAGCATGTAACACCATCTGCAAATAAGTGTATAACTTAACAGGCAGTGTCCCATAAAACCTGGCTCAGTTTCTTACAGTTGCTCACTCACTGCCCTTTAGGCAAGGTGTCACCCTGAAGAGTCACATCACGATCCTAAAGGAACTGCAGTTTTGGCCAGTAATTTACTTTCATGCACTGTACACCATCAAATTAACAGGAAAAACTCATTGCACTGCCTTTTAAATAATGCATGATTATGCTTTCCCATTATTAAGTCTCTGAACTAAAGGCTCTGCTTTTATTTTTATTTAGCATTTAAATGAGTTCTAATTGTCAAATCATACATTTCCCGAACAGCTGACAGAGATTCACCCAACTGACTTGCAATACAAGGTCAGAGGTGAAAACAGTGGGATTTGAGATACTATTTCATATTGCACAACTCCTGAGTTGTGCTAAAAATCAACCACATCTGTTGTACTACTAAGCAAGGGACATCACTGGTCTTTTTCATGCAGCTGCTAAAAACACTTAGCTCCAAAACTGGCCAAAAAACAGACTCAGGCTCACTCTGGATGAAGCCAGAAGCAGCATGGGTTGGCACAGGTCAAATTCTAATGTTTCAACATACAAGTACATACAAGCAAACCTCACGTTCTTCTTTGATCATTCTCTTTAACCTCCAGCAAATCTGGGAAACTGGAAAAAAATGGCCTGGCTGAAGATTCAGGGTAGGGCTATTACTGTTCACAAACTCACAGAACGGTTTGGGTTGGAAGGGACCTTAAAGATCCTCTTGTTTCAAAACCCTGCCATGGGTAGGGACACCTTCCACTAGACCAGGTTGCTCAGAGCCCTGTCCAACCTGCCTTTAAACAATTCCAGGGCTGTGGAATAACTCTTAATAATCTTAAAACTGGAAATACAATGTCATGCATGCACTGACAACACAGGCTAATTTGTGGGATTTCTGTCTCCCAGTCCTCCTGCATTAACTCTCAGTCCTCTGGAAGTGTACAGAAACCTCAGGTATCAACTTCTGGCGAGCACATACCGAGGTACCACCACCATTCCTAGGAAATACTCCTTCTCTCCAGCTAACAAACAGCAGTGTTAGGTGAGGCACTGACTAGGCACTCCAGCTGCACAGGGAAGACACTCACAGGAGAGCCAACCTTTCTTCAGACTTTCTCGGTAACAATTATTAGCAACCCCTGAATGTGATTTCTGAACGTACCTTTTCCACCATCTCCAGAAGTAAAAGCATTTTTGTAGTATTCCTGTGAAACAAGAGGAATCCATAGGTGGCAGTATAGTTCCATTTCATCCGAAACATCCCTGCTAGTCTATCATATTCAGTTTGGAAGTTTATATAAATCTACCAAGATTTTTTTTCTGGCACACTATCAGCACTGTCCAAAGGGACTCATCAGAGGGGCCTAGTTTCAGTGATGGATGGGATAGAACACAAGGTCTTTTATCACTGCCTATTGCTCACACACTTTGGAGAACATGCCTTGCAAGTGTTACACAAGTTTAAAAAAGAGGCAAAGGAGGAGATATTTAATCAAACACATCTTTTTTGGATCACAAAAGGAGGCCAAACGTATTTACATAACAGCAAGAACAAGTCTGGATTTTTGTAGGGAACCTCATTTAAAAAAATTACAAAAGTAGGGTATTTGTACCAATTTGAAGACAAAAATGACCTTTTGTGTGCAATACTAATTTTCATTATAGAATTTTACACTCCAGAAAGAGGTAGTATCTGTACAACAGCCACGAGCTGTGTACCACTGACTTGAGGATATATTTAATTTTCAGTCATTTTGGCTAAAAGAATACTGATATCCCCACAGACAGTAGGAGAGTTAGCAAAAGGGTGGGTGCCTATTACAAAGATTCAATTCAAGAACAGGAAGCAGCTGCAACCAAAAACGAGGCTGCCAGCAACGAGGCAGCTCTCAATCTCTTTATCCCTGTCCATCTTCATATCACACCATAAACCCTAATACAGTAGTTACACGGTAATGGAATCTCTGCATCCTAGTGCTGTGAGTCCATTGCCTTGAATTAACTCCACTGCCTGAAGTATGAAATGAAATGAAACAATGCAGATACTCACTGTTCCCACTCTGTTGATGGGACAGGTGAAGCAGTGATTTGCTATGGCAGCATTTCTGGCTTCGATCGCCCACAGTGGCTCGCTGTAGTATCAAAGAGGCAGCAGGAATTCACTACTTGTACACTTCTGGGCCCAAATTACATTCTGTCTCTCCTGTACATTTGTCTGTCAAGCCAAACTCAGCTGTTAAGACTGATCTTGCTGTCCCAGATATCCCTAGATAGAGCCAAGCACCACATTATTTCCTGGGGAGTTACAGGTGTGAATGACTCTATCTGATAAACTGGTAAATGTGGCTTTGCCATGGAAAAAAAAAAGTTACCATGTCTCAAGATTTTCAAAGCAATTAAAGCGCAAAATATTTTACTTTCCAAATTATGCAGAAGATTTGCACATGTGCTGACAGTCCATTAACTTTCACAGACCATACATCATTCTGTAAAAAAGCTGTAAGGGATTCATACAAGTTGCCTCCTTTTTTCCCCCAAAATGGTCCAGGAGAAGCTTTTACAGCAGTGAATGAAAAAAAAAATGGGAATAACAATAATAAAAAGAAATTAAAGAAAAAAAATTCCACCAAAATTTTCTACTTCTGTTATTTCAACCACAGTTTTCATAGTACTTTCCAGAAAGTCATTTTCCCATGCTGGGCTGATAGAAAAGAAAGTGAGTTTAACAACATCATCCCAATAACTTCACAAAAATTATTTATTAAATCAGTCACTAAATTTACTAAAACTAAGAACTGAGACATGAGGAATAAAAAAATTCCTTCTAACAGGCCTCTACCTCTTTTCCAAAGGAAATTCCAATTCTGACACATGTTTAAAACTGAAGTAGTCTTCTTTTTATTAAATAGTTTGATACACATGGATCAGACAAGTCAATAGGAGGTCTGGAAGTACTCAGAGCTTCAAAACAAAGGTGATACAATTTGTACACTCCTGTGACAGCAAGTACCTGCCAGATTTGGAACCCAAAACAGGCTGCAAGTACTCATTAATCTGCCAGTCAGACTCAAGAACCTTCAGAGATGGTCACTGGGCTGATTGAAAGGACTTGGTTTATTGCCTCTTTTTTCAACTGCTTTGAGTCTGGCAATCAGCTCTTTTAAGAAACAGGGATTTTATTGAAAAGCTCCAGCAAATTACAATTTCACAGAAGAGGAGAGACAGGAAAAAAAGGCTATACCCGAGAAGTGACCCCAGAGTTAGCTAAGAAGTGTATTTTCTTAGCCCTCTGAGTTGGTTTTAATTTTTCTTTTAGAAAATCAAGTCAGTAGGGTGCAATTAATGTCAATCTGCAGAGGACTGATCTCAAGGGAAAGTTTACACTGGTTCAGTCTGGTTCAAGAGGCCTGATAATCACAAAATTGCCGGGAGTCAAAAAAAAATGTTTCTCAGAAAAAGGTTTCTCAAATTGCAATTTCATCCTCCTACGTGGACAACACAAGCTGGCAAGATAAGCCTGGACATAAATGACTAATGTCTGTCACAAAGCCCAAATATTACATGAATTATCTAAATAAACTCTCACCAGCTTTCAGAACACCAGCTGGATGCTGGCTAACTGTCTCAAAGACCTGCAGATGTACAAGTAAAGTTCTGAGACAGCATCAGTGAGTGGGAGCAGAGTGGGAGCCCAAAACTCCAGGTGGAGAAGAATGCAGGCTCCTTTGTGAAGGCAGAACAAGGAGGCTACACCTCCTGTTCCAAGACCTCAGCAAGGTGCTCCTGAATGCCCAGTGAGGGGATCAGAGGTCAGTTAACCCAGAAAGGGAGCAATAAATCAGTTTGTATTTTACCTGAGTTTCCCAATAGTGGCTGAAGGGTTAAAGATGATCTCTGCCCCATTCAGGCTAAACATGAGCCAGTTCAGAGGGTGATGGCGCCCATAGCAAATATTCACAGCAATTGCTCCAAACTGTGTCTGAAACACTGGGTGTCCTGTATTTCCTTCCCTATAGTAAGTAGACTACAAACAAAACACAAGAAAAACAACATAAAGGCAGACTTCTTAAAAAAAGTGAAAGGAAGTACCACCAACATTGCTTTGACACTTCCCAGTTTCTGATCATCAGGTTTAAATCATTAGATCACGGGTAAGGACAACACCTTTCATTTAGTACACAGTGCACTCTAAGGGGTGTATACCAAAAAGTGGCTCTTAGGCTGCTGAGATCAAATTCAAGCCCCTTTCTGTTTCCTCTCTCATGCTACACCTAAGCACTGTGTGACTATGGCATAAACTCTTCTATCAATGCTAGAAGTTCCTACAGAAGCTTAGGGCAGATCCACAAATCACTCAGCTTTAGGCACCTCTCTCAGTACATTCACCATATGAGAAAATCTTCCTTCACGATCCTTTTATTTGGATCCTGCTAATTGAATATATTTCCATTTTTTTTTCCAATTCTCAGTTTTTCCTATTACAATAGGAGAAGAAAAATAAGAATGCTGTTGCTTCGGGGAATTCATCAGTTCTTATTTCTTTATTCCTCACCAGAGGTCACAATCATCTCCACAGCAACAAACTGTGATGGCTCAAGAAGGATTGATTTTTGTTTATGTGCCCTCCCACACAGGGCTGAATAGGCCACAGACCAATCTTTCCCTTTCCATTTAGTTCTCACTGATGCAATGGGCATGACTTCAGCAAGGCTCCTTTCCCTATCTGCTCTACAGAGACAACCCACAAGAAATGATTTCAAACTCAACATTTCCTTGAGGTTTAACTTTGTTGATAAAGAAAACAACATCAAAGTAGCAGAGGAACAGAATCCCTTCCTGTAGCCTGGGTGGTTTCTGAAGTTGCTCTCTCAGAACTGCCCAGGTCAGAAGAATGGACTTAATGCTCTGCTAACAAAACTAGCCAAAGACAGTGCTGTTTTGGGCAAACACTGCCTGATTCTATAACAAGGTAGACACAAGAAGAAATGTCAAATCATTGTAGTACACCTGCAAGCCATAAACAGATTGTTCTGTAGTAATTCTGGCATTTAGGATTCTAAGAACTAACTTCTTTTAGCAACTAAGCAAAGCTCTTACTGAAACTCTTATTTATACTTGACATGAAAAAGTAAAAATATTTTCTTTTTTAGGCGCTTTTTATTACAGTTTCATAGCTGGAAACAACAAGTTTCTTGGAATCTGTTGATGCTCCACAAAACAGTCTGGAAAGCTGAAAGACATCATATATTAGGACAAGCAACAGGAATTTATTTTTTTGTTGGATTACACAAGGAACAAATAAAAAAGCGTGGAAAGTAACTAAGGGGTTTGTGAGTTACTATTTTGGGTTATTAAAGGACAGACCTGATAAAATAATACTAAGTAACAAAATAATGGTTAAAAATAGAAGGTAGCACTGGTGATTGACAAGCCTGTGCCAGAAATCCATTGTGCAGAACCCTTAACAGCCTCCTCTGAAGAAACACAAACCAGCCCGAACAGGTCCAGGATCCCAGGTCAAAACTTCCAGAGGTCTTTGAACATGAATTTTCAAGACCCAAAAGTAGTTTTTAAATTAATAAAAAAGCAGTTTAGATTCTGAAGCCTCAGATTGGTGACTGGAGCATTCAGACAGGGAACAAAAACAACTGCAGGTATAGAGCAGCACCCAGTGCTTAAAAGAAATGCCTCTGTTATTTACTCACTTTAGCTGATAAGGAGAGATTTAGTCAGGTAAGACAATGCATTTTTAGACTTTGGTTAATTTTTAATCCTGATCTTTCTACTTGTGATAATTCTATGGATGGATAAACACATTTCAGATCTACCAGCTTTCTTCTGACATTGCCTTTACTGCTAGTTCAGTTGAAGCTGATTCTCCAGGATGGCCTAAAACCTGCTGGGGGGGCTTCAAGTGGCAGCAATGTGATCAGTAAACAGAAGATGCCATAAACCAGCTATTCAGTCACAAGTGTAATGAATTAAAGGACTCTGCTCAAAGAAACTCAAGCAAAAGAACTGTCATTTCCAAGACAACCTCACAGAGAAACACAGACAGACTGTAATGTTCACACTTGAGCCATGAAACAATTGCCCTGCAAACTGAAACAAGTTCAACATGCACACAGGAAAACACTACCCAAGCCAATCATGCACAACAAACATAACACAGCTCTGAATTAAACGATTTTTTTTTTAGAGATTCTCGATGCTTTTGTAGTTTCTGCCAGGCCAAGGAAGATTACATGACAAACATCATTTGTCTTTCAAGACTCATCACTCTCACAACAATTATTAATTCCTGAGAAATTAACTTAGTATAATTTCATCTGAGAAAAACTGATTTGACAGTAAGTGAACCACATTTTCTAGAAACACATTACATTTCCTGCCAGTACGACTCTGACACAGCACATGCTGGCACAAAGAGCTGCAAGGTAAGACCTGATAGTCACCGTACTGCATCTTACCTCATTGAAATCTCCAACCCTTGGAATGTGATTTTTCCTACTTTTGCCAAGGACAGCCCCAGAATTAGAAATGACCACTGCAGTATTCCACAGAATTCCACCGTGTATTTCATCTCGCTCCAGGATTGGAGATACCACAACCATGTTATGTTTCTTTGCCAGCTGTACAAATGAACACAATTCCTCTATTAAATAAACACAAACCTGCAGTACCCCAGACTGACAGACACCACAGCTCACTGAAAACAGTTATTTCATTGAAAAAAAAAAATTAAAATAGCATTATGTATAGTATTAGTGTTAATTGACATAGGTATGAGTGGGAAATACAGCAACTTCTGCCAGTTTACTAGCACATTTTCTTTCCCTTCAAATCAATTCTCTCTCTCTTAGTTCTCCAAGCTTCCATAGTGTCATTAGTTCCATGGTGAGAAGCAACATGTTCTTGCCCTAGATCAGACTACAGATATTATGCTGGCCACAAAAGCTTAACAGCTCAGTGCATATCTGGGAAAATCTGACATCAAAACAGTCTTTTGTTGTTTCAATCACTTGTAAATGAAAATAATTGAAATTGCTTATTTAAAATAAAAAAGCTGTAAGAAAACAAAAATAAACTCTGCCACCCTTCTAATCAACAGTCTCTGGAGAAACAAGAGCCAGACAATAACAAATCTCCTTGGGTCCATAAAAAGTTCCCTACATTTGTGTCATTCCAGAGGGGGATCCAAACAGTGACAGTGTTCCCTGTTCAGAAAAGGCTGCTCTTCTCCTCACACTTCCATGCAAACATTGCTTAATGCTCGACTGTTCTAGGAAAGAAACACCATTTAAATAGAAATTAAAAATATTTGTATGAAGAAACATTCCTCCCATTTAAAATTCAGGAATAGTTTAATGGGCAGTTTCATTTGACTTTCATGGTAAAAGGCAGTCTTTAGATGCAAAGTAGTTTAAAAAATAAATATTGAGCACAGCTGTTGTCCATTTCTACTTCAACTCACTACAGTTGTATTTGTCAAGCAAGTTGAAAATTTATCTTTTATTATTTCAGTTTTCTCAGTGATACCAGAATGGCACATAAAGAAGAAATCCATGCTGATCAGTGGCAGTTATGGGCTGGGGATGGAGGATGGATGTGGGTTTGGGGTTTTCTGCTTGGTTGGGTTTTTTACCTCTTGACAGAATTTTGTTGTTGGTCCATCCTCTGCTGACTCAGCAAATTCAGTCCAAGGTAGTTTCTCTCTTGTACAAAAAGCAAAGGGCATGGCTGGAAAACACCAAAGCAAGACAAAATTCACAAGAATGCTCATGTCACTCAAGAAATACATACTATTTGCATGAACACAAATAAAAAATTAGACAAGAATGATTCAACTGTTTTTCTTGCTTAAAGGCAAAAGGTATTTAAAAATATTTTTAGCAAGGGCAAGGAGATCTGAGCCCACTGAGGGCAAAGCAGAAGAGAATGAATGCACTAAGTGATGTCTCAGCAGGGGCAAAACCACAAAATACACCCCAGCCACCAGTGTACACTGTCTGCACCTGTTTTCACAAACATTTCACAGGACTTCTTTCTGGGGTTTGCTTCTGTTAAGCCTCAAACACCACATGCTACTTAAAAACAGATTTTTAAATTTTAGTACCCGTCTAGAAAAAAAACCTAAAGTTTTAGGAGAAAAAAAAAATGAAGAAAGAATCACGAAGGGTGCCATGAAGGAGCTACAAATATCACCACTGCAGATTATGCCAGTCTTCAATGTAACAGACCTCACACACATCTTCCATACACTCCTCCTAACTCAGGCTCTTTGGTTTTTCCTTTAGGAAGCAAATCACTAAAGTCAATTGTTGTATCTTGGAAGATTTCTGCTGGTTAGTCACAAGACACATTTCTAGTACAGGATACCTGTTAAAATAGAAGGAACTTGACACCTGACAACTTAGAAGGAATCACGGAAAATACTCACTCCAGGCCTCCTGGAAACACACAATGTTGACCCCACACATTGCAGCTACTTCCACAATCTCCTCAATCCGTCTGTGCAGAGCAGCCACCTGATTGTGAGAAATGCCACACCATAAAAAAAGCTGCATGTTCTAACTCACTTCTCTGTTAACAGCCTGGTTTTACAACCTTTGTTCACATTGAGTTTATCTTGCTCTATACTTAGTGCCACTGCTTTCAGAGGGAGTAACTCAACAAGCTATCATTCTTGAACACTGATAATAGAGTCAGATACAGATTTGTAAAAGCATTTAGATGCTGAAAATAGAGAAAGCGTTCCAAAGGGATTCTAATTCCAAGGTTGCAACATTTATATATGTGGCAACTCGTTGCTGACTGACTGCAAAAAGCTGAAAGTCTTAACAGAATCAGCAAAAATTATAATTTTGCTGCTCACTGTGAACAACCTACAGAACAATGTTAAGTAAATGTGAATTTGAAGTCAAATACTCAGAATCTTAAAATATGAGGCCAGGACAGTCTATTTCCTTGGTTATCTCCAAATCCTGCTTGTACACTCTCTAGAAGTTTTTAACTTCAAACTATTTTCTAAAGTCCCCTGTCCTAAGAGCTAAGTAATTATTACCAACAAAAACCATCAAAGCATTTATTAAGTAGTTTTCTAGAGTATTCTACTTAAAGATAAGCATAGGTGTAGCACTTTGCTGCTTTCAGGTGTCAATAAGAAAAAAAGGACTCAAGACTGCAGTGACCTATGAACTCAACAGCTGTATATTTACAGAAATAGTTAACTAGTTATTTATAAGGTAAAATCATTAATATAACCGGTACTTTCTTCAACAGCTGCTATACAAAATCCACAAACTTGATCCATTTACTGATTTAATGACTTGCATCTGTGACACGTAAATCTTTCCAAAACAAACTACTTCAGAAATGTTCTGTCCTGTCACTGTACAAAAGTAGTACTCCAGGAGATTTTATAAATATGGTATTTTCTTTCCCTTTTTTAAAGCTACTCTTAAGAGGCTATTTCTATAGATATGTGTCACCTCAACACTTTTGTGTCCAAGATGTTGAGATATGATGGTCACAGAATCATTAAGGTTGGAAAAGACCTGTAAGATCATCAAGTCCAAGTCACCACTAAACCATGTTATCTTGTAATAAGATTTCACTGACTGTCGTACAAAGAATAATGAACACAGCTGTATTAATCTGTGTTTACTCTAATGGATTTTCCTATAATGGAACATTTCTCAATTAAAACAAGAACTGCACCTGTGGTTTCCACCGGTTGCCATCCCTTTTGATTTTGTGTAAATGATTTTATGTTTAATTTTAAAGGCAAAGGATTTTCAGGTACAAAATGAGCTACTAAATATTGAGCTTTGGAAAAACTGCAAGCAGGTTGGGCCTTCAGTAGGTAAACAAAAGAAATGTTTCTGAGAAACAATAAAACTGAATGTGCCATCCAACTCTTACAGGATCCTACACTGCAGTAATGACGGGTCCTACACTGCCAGACAATCATTAGACATTTCATGATGCAGATTCTAAAATCAGCAACTGAACCATGTTATTTCTCAATCCAGCAGAACACGAGTTACAAATGGCCCCGGTCCCACTTTGTGTACCTGGACTGCCACTGGTGTGTCTGCGGGAAGAGGAATTTTATTCTGTACCAGTCCCACTCGAACGATACGTGGCCTTCTCAATTGCTCCGGAGCAGCTTCAAATCCATAGCCCTGTAGCTCAAAATCTCTTTCCTGAGCTGCTGACCATGCAGCACTCGGCAAATTAAGTTTTCTGGATTGAACAGGAAACAAAGACGTTTCAGGATGAGATGTTCTCCTTTTCTGCTCTGAGTGCAGTGGACCCAGGGGATCACAAACCCTGTCCAACCGGCAGACGCCCAATCCCCCACGCTGCCATATGCATCTATCAGCCAAGGGACAGTGGAGCAGTGGTCAGGTCATGTGCAGGTCTCACCCATCACCTCCATGGCACCAACTTCCCAGCGTCCCCCTCTTATTTGTTACTTCCAGACACCAACACCTTGCTGCTGAGATCAAGGAGTACATAGGTACAAACCTCTACCTGCCTGCTGGATTACAAGCACTTCCCCTCAATGTATTTCTCCTCACGTCTGATCCCCACTTTTCCAGCTCTCTCTCCCCGACGCCACGACCTCCCAGTCTCCCCCTCACACTTTTCATCCCTGTCAGTCACCTTCTCAACGCCTGGATCACCTCCAAACTGCCCCGGTGACTTCAGCAGAGAAACACAAACCCTACTCTCCCTTCTCCCCCTCAGCCCAGCCCTGTGTCCTGCACACCCGCCCTCACACCGACTCCTTCCCCTCACTCCCGGCCAGGCATCCCCGCGGAGCGAAGCGCCGGGAGACCGGGCGGGTCAGGACAACGACCCGCGGTTGGGGGCGAGCCCGTCCTGGCAGCGCGGCGCACCTGGCCTCGCGCCCGTACAGGATCCGCTTCACCTCGGCGAGCTCCCCGGGCGGGATGTGCCGCTCCAGGCAGGACTCCAGCGACTCCAGCGACTCGGCCATGGCTGTGAGAGCGGGCACTGGCTGCCCCTCGGCCACTGGCTGCCCCTCGGCCGCTCGCTGCCCCTCGGCCTCTCGCCCGCCCCTCGCACTTCGCCCCGGGCGCCCCGGCGGGACACGCCCCGTTCCCCTCACGGGCCGCGGCCGTCGGTGGCTGTTTACCCCTTGTGCACCAAGCGTGGCCAAAAATGCGGCGTCCCACCCTGAAGGGGAAGGGAGAGCCCAGGAATTACTGGGGGGTCTGAGGGTCCTCAAAAAAAAAACTCAGAAAGCGTCATTAGCAAATGGCACACTTAGTGTGGAAATTGGTAGTTCGTGGAAATTAGGTTAGTCCTTGCCCCCAGCCTTATAAGCACGCAGCAGTGGGGTTTGGATAAAGGGATAAGATGGAAATGAAGAGAGAAAAAAAGAGACAATTAAAGAGAGGGAGAGAAAAAAAAGACAGACGGCAAGATGAGAAGAGAGAGAGAATGAGAAAGAGAGAGAAAGGAAGAGAGAGAGAAAGGGAGAAAGAAAAAGAGGAAGAGAGAGGAAGGCAGGTCAGTCATTCCAGGTGATACAATGTCCAGGGTCCTGCCCCTTTGGCCATTCACGGTTCTTTTAGGAGCTTTTTTACCATGCCAACAGAAAAGCTTGGAAATAAGAGGTCATAAAATGGCAGTGGATATTTGTGTGTCCATTTCAGTTGCACTAAGACTCTGAACAGGAGCCAGCAATAAATAACTTTTACTTTAACATGGATTTGAGGCCCAATATAATTGGAAATCCGTCCCAAAACCAGAGTTAGTGTCAGACAAAGGATTGAATCAATTAAGACCTTGATCTGGGACAAAAATAAAAGTGCATCTAATAAAGAACGTTCCCTTCAGCAGGTACCAAGTCAACACTCAGTTTAAACCAGTTATTCCCACTGAAGCACTGGCTGTGCCTTCTGCTTCAAAACACACGGAAATTCACAACATAGCAACTGGTTTTCTCATTCAAGTGAAGCACGAAGTCCAGAGATGGCTACACATGTCTAAATATATCCCACCGAGGTTAAGCACTACTTTATGTATCTGCTGGAAGATGTAACAACGTTCAGCACTTAGCATTTGCAGTTGTTAGGTATTTTGAGTTAAATATTAAGCCTTTTAGACTAAATAAAAAAAAGAATGTCAGGGAGAGAATGACTAATATTTAACTTTAAGCAGAAATTGTCCAGGAATAGTCTGGTTTCATCGAGGCATTTGGAAAGCTGTGATTCCTTCTCTCTAATTCACCCTTTTTAGCCCCAAAAGTTGCAGTATGCTCTGCCTGCCAAGCACACCAGGGCAGAAGTTCTGCTCTGGGGCTTTGTTAGGGGCAGGAGCTCTTTGGAATAACTCCTAAAGGGCACGCTGACTCCTGTAACCAGAAAATACCTCACCCCTTTACTCTTTGGGGGACTTTTCAAGAGGAGCTAAACATACAGATGATAGTAGGCTACAAAGCAAAAAATGTTGAATAATAAGGAGTAAAAAAACCTCATCATTTGAAAGGAAGGAACTCTTTAGTCTGAATAGCCTCTACGTTGTCTATTTGCCCTGTGCTCAGCAGTGTAGCATCTACTTTTTCATGACCAAGGGCCTAAAAACCTGTTCCTAGGAATTATTTTTCTTTCCCAAACCTATTTCTGAAGGGCAATAATAAGCAGTGACTGATACATATATGGTATTTTTCATCTCATGATCCTAATTTGCTGTAATGGCCAATTTTAAAGGTACCTATCAGTAACATCTTGTTTCTTTCATGACTGGTAGGTCTCTAAACGTTGCAGAAGGGAAGATCAATGCAGAAATCAGCTGACAATACAGGAGGGAAATGAGGAGGCCAAGTAAGTTCATTTCCATATCAGCATACCCAGGATGTCAACAGATAAAGCATTTCTGGAAGATTCATAGAAACAAACAGAAGGGGCTGGGTTTCTCTGGGAACTGTTCGATTTCTTTTCTGCCTGGACTGCGAATTAAAGGGAAAAACAGCAGGTCTATTTTGTATCCAGCTCCTGGAGAAGGTCACATAACTGAACTTTTCAAGCTTCTATTCTTAGTGTGAACTTTCACTGACTTCTCTGTTGGTGCCTTGTTTATTTGTAATTTAGTAAATTGTACTACATGTAGGAAATGGACTTCATGGCAATAAAACTGAAGCCCCTGAAAAAAATACTCAGGAGCGGTAGAGACCTGAAAAAACAGAACATTTCCTGTGCACTGCATCAACCATCCTGCAACAGCGCACTGAGGTCCAGACTGCATGGATAGGAAATGACAAGCCTAGAATTACTAATAATGATGAAAGGAGACCAGGCTATTCCATAGGGACGACGTGTATATAAAGGTATAACTCCAGCCAACACAATAAACCTTCAAAGCATGAAATGTTAATGTTGAGCAGGAAAGTAACCTAATAAAGGAAGATGCCTTCCATATCCCAGACAAAGCATATTAGAGGGCTTGGATTTAAGTCTGAATGTTCCACCTCAGTCACTGCAATTATCTGTTTAAGTAGGATGCTTGAATCCAGATCCCAGTTCTGGTTTTGACTTCTTCAAACCTCTGTATTTAAACTTCTTCCCAGTTCTGCATTACCTGGACCAAGTAATTGTTTTGGGAAATAGCTGAACCTTTTGGTATGAACCCAGGCTATAATAACCGGTTTAGAGGAAAATGAGTATTTTATGGACCAAAAGTTCTCTAAAACGAGGGAAAATTCCTACAAAACAGTTCTGAAGTGCACATGCTTTTCATCTCTATTGCCCTCAGTCAGGGTGGTCCAGAAAGTCGGATGCGGAAGTCAGGACCACACAGTGTAATCTGCACAGAAAGCAGTTGTCGTGCGCTGAAACCCGGCACTGCAGAGCTAAAACTGGGCTTTGATAATCCTGGTCCACACACTCTGTGCTGCAAGACTGTTCCCAAGAGCTTGTGTAAAACCCCACAATAGCACCCTGGCATTAGTCAGAAGCACCCTGGAGATTGAATTTAAGAGCCAAATATCTAGAGTTCAGGCTAAAATTGAGAAAGACCCAAGAAAAGATTTAAACAAACAAACAAAGTCTTTCCACTGTAGCCCAAGATAGGAGCAAAGGCTGAACAGCATCACGTACCAGAGCAAGTAGGCAGGATTAGTGGCAGCATTTCTGTCCATCCTTCCTAAGTTAGTAGTATGTACATGTACTCCCTCTGAAACACCCAGCTTCTTACAAACCCTGCTACTGTCATGTGAATCGTGTCTCCAGGCGCTTTCTTCTCCTGTCAGTCCTTGAAATGGGTCACACAAAGTTCCCCAGAGCAGATAAATAAATTAATAACTCGTGTCCCTCGTCCAGTAACTGTCTCAGATCACCCACAGGGTCACGCTGCTGGTTATTAACACCTATCAAGGGATTTGGGTGGATGTGGACCCAGACGTGTCTTGCAAGGCCACACGATATTGGTGCTCTCTCTAAACTTGCTTTCTAGATGCTGCAACAGCCTGTAGAATGATCTCCTACAATGTCATTTTCCAGTGGCCACAAAATAAAGTGCTGAACTGTACTGCAAAAGAGATCACTGAAATAGGTCATTACATGGCTTCACCTCAAATACAAATTCCCTTGCTTCATTTGGAAATGTAAAACAATTGGCTTGGAACACACCTGATTCAAAACATTTCAAGTGTAAGAGACAGGCAGTGAAGAGGAATTAGCATAATAAAAGTGTAGAGAGAGGAGACAGGTCTAAAATACAAGGGGGGGGGAGATAAAGCACTGGCTTCATTCTCCTGAATACTCAGCTAAAAAAAGGACTGAAACCTTCCTGTCTGTCCCACTTTAGTTTAAGGGTGCTGTGATGTAGGGAAACCAACATTCTCTGTTTTAAAGTCACTCTTTTGAACCCTGACCTCTTGCTAATAACACCTAACTTCAGTGGGGGTTTTGAGAGGTTTTTTTCCTTTACACTAGTTACAGACAAAGCTCTCTTCCTATTTCTACTTAAATCCTTACAATCACTCCTACCAGTTTTAGAAATGGGTCTGTATGTAAACTGAAGACAAAGAGTAGTTGAGGATTTTTATACAGATGGAAAATTCTGGCCTGCATTTAGATTCCTCACCTTTCCCATGGACTCTGCAAAAGCCGCAGGTACAATCACCTACAGAGTAGGAAAGCCAAATTATAAACCTCTTCTGTTGGCTTTGTGTCATCTGCTTTTGGCTTCCCGCTGTTCTGAAGGCTGGGTGAGGGGAAGTGGCTGAAAACTGAGGAAGTTTATTGTTGACAATACATTTTGTCTGCTCTCAGGCATGCCCGGGAGCAAAGCAGTCCCTGAGCAGCCCCAGATCTGGGGAGTGAAATGTAAGCGTTCAGTCACCTTCCCCTGTCTCCCACAGGAAAAGCCCAGCTCACAGTTTTCAAAGAGTTAAGGTATCTTTGTAAGAGCCCTTCTGTTGTTTGCACTGTTGTCTTTCTAGCTAGAAACATTCCCCTTGATTGCTCTGACTAAATCACACCTGAAAATGTATCTTTAAAGCAGAAGAGATTCACAAATTGACCACTTTCGCCAATTAAAAACTTCATCCTTCCCTGGAATATGGCTATCTCCCTGGTGCACAGGAAGTGCATTAAAGAAGTAATAAACACTCATAAAACACATTTAGTGATCTAACATTTAAGAGCAGAGTTCTTGTTCATTACTGTAACTTTCTGCTAAATTACCACCAATGAGATTGCTCATGGGCTCAAAAGGTCAGTGTTATTTTTGCTGTTGAAATCGTGGAGTCTGGGAAACAACTGTGTGTAAATTGCTGATAAACTGGAACAAAGACAGAAGAGAAAAACACTGAACATATAAGAATGCAAGTAAACCAGCAGGAAAGGAGGGGAGGGGAAGAATCTCACGGACAGTTTATTAAAAGAACAAAAGAATAAAATCTGGCGCATTTGTTTTCCACGGGTTCAGGAAGCCCGGTCTTTAAGCACCTACTATAAATAGTGTTCTAATCCTTCATCAAAGGGGGTAGTAGTCTATACCAAAATGAATGAATTTTAGGTATAATCTAGGAAGAGGAAGATGTCCCTCCCCTCATAGTAGGAGAAAGATCTTTTGTTTCAATCCTTGCAGAATTTAGATATTTCAAAGTGTAAGAGCTGGAGAGATGAGGCAGAGTCCGGAACACGTTTCTATACTGCTGAATTCCTGGCAAGAATATAGTTAGAGAATGGAATTAGCAAACATCTAAGTTGGAACTGAATAATCTGATTTTGGGAAAGACAGACTTGAATTTATCACAAGGCTAACTTCAAAATCCTCAAGGATTTCCCCTCTGAGTGGAAGCTCTATGTGAATTCCATGAACTTTGGAAAAGCATTTGATAGGTTTGATAGAGATATCATATGGGAAGTAATGGGACCTTATTTGAAATTCTAAAAGGACAACTTTCAATCATTTAATCCTCTATAAAAGACCGGACCGTAAGGTGATTCCAAACAGCTATTTCAGAGACATCCAAGTTAAAAACAAGTGCAGATTATAAGAGCCCTATATTGCCCTTAAGGGGAAAAAAGTCACTGAAAAATTATTTCATCAAAAAAACTGCAAATTATTCCCAGAGGGCTCATTAGATGGCCCCAAACCCATTGTTTTCTAGGTGAGAGCTTTGGCTAATGGCTTGTCCAGTGGCAAGGTAGTATTAAAGGATTCAGTACACCACTCTGGCTCTCAGTTGTATGGGTTGGGGTTTGATGGTGTTCAAAGAAACAAGGACCTTGAAGAGGTTTGTTTCCATAGCTTGCCCACTGAATGCCTGGTGGGTAACTTTTAGGATAGGCACTGAATATTCTTCAGGCAGGTTAAAACCTGCACACAACAGTCAATAAAGGGATACATTAATCTTTAGTTTTACACTTGACAGCACAAAAGGAACAGCAACATCCATTAACAATCAACACCTTGCTTTTCTGGGAAGGCATTCAAGCAGGGAATGAGGAAATTATAATAAGGTTTGTCTCTCACAAAGGATGAGACCCTTCCCACCACTGGAATTATTATGGAAAACCTGCTAGATCTCTCATACAGGCACTGTATAAAAGGTCCTCACAGGACATTCTCCATATTAAAATGCTTCCCCATTAGTATCTCACCAAAGCCATTCAACTCACAGCTCCCACTGGCTAGTGGGAACTAGGGCTGCACAGTGACAGGGGTGGCAGGGAAGGGAAGAAAAAAGGGAGCATCTGTGGTATCCCTCTGCTGCAACATGATATGGGAGCATAGTTTTATCCTAAGTGGGAAAGGGGCTTCAACCCTTCAGCTGAATTTGCCCAATGGTCTGATCCATACCCCCAGACACTGGAACAGTCTCTCAGGATGTCAGGCACTCAGGGCTTTTATACACAGGGACTTGGGTTGATACCCAGCCTGGAAACTTCTGCTTCAGAATAACATGATCTGCTTTAGAATTTATTTCTGAGTAACATACTCTTATTCCACAGTGAGAATATCTTTACAGGGTGCTAACCAGAAGTAATATCTCACTTGAACTGCAGACTCCACTGCAACCCAAACCAGTTGTCCAGTGTAAACAAGCCCTTTTTTCAGAGAAGTGGGAAGACAACAAAGCTTGACATCTTTTAAGGACAGCTCATGGAGGGGATGCTGTGAGGCCTCAATGGCACGTTTGTGTAGTGGAGGCCAATATCTCTGGCTCACAGCAACATGTGAATTTGGGCAGACGGTTGCAGCTGCACTTGGCAAACAAACAGTAGTAACCTAAACTTGACACTATAAATGATGGTTATTGAACTAGTGTCTTCATGAACAGGCTAGATGCTGGCAAAAGGGCATGAGGAAGACAAAACAGAAGTTTAATTAACTTAACAGGAAAGGAAAAATCTCCTAGATAAAAGGAAAAGAGCCATTTCTGAGCCAAGTATTTAAAGGGTTCTCAGACCTTCCCAGGCCAAAGAGTGTCTGTGTGTAATGCTGACTTCCTTCCAGCTCTGTCTGTGCCAGAAATAACTCGTCAATGGAGTATATCTCACAAGTGTACCTTTTATCAAAGCCATTCCTGCACAGGAAAGTGATACTTGCTGCTGACGTGCTGCTGGCAAACAAGGAAGAAGGAAGCTGTGTTTATGAAGAGTGTAACACATTCTACTATCCTTCCTGAGCCCATACAAATGTCTGTGGACCTGTAATGGCCTGAGCAGACTTTCAAAAGAGAGAGAGAGAGCACAGAGCAAGAGGGATCTGCAGTGATTAAGGGGAGAAAGGAAGGATTGATTGGCCATTTCAAGATCTTTGGTGTCTTCAGCATCTTCCAGTAGCAGTTTACCATCACTGATACTGTCTACTGTGTTATGTTGTTCTTAGCCACAACAGAAGGCACCCAGAGTGAGGACTCTGGGCCATCACACTACACTGAAATCTGGCCAGTCAGGCTGTACACACAGAATAGATTCACATGTTACCTGAAGATACAAGATGTAACTCTTGGCTTGAGTGACATACTGAAAGGATCATATTGCCTATATGGTTATACAATCATCCACCAACTGGCTGTGGCTTGCCTCACATGCTCCAGTTCAGGATCTGAGCTTTCATCTAGAAAGAAAAGTATATTCCTATTTTTCCCGTCTTCAGGAAAATATTTCACATGTGAATAGAATGGAGCAGCTGAAATAGCATCTGCTGATGTCCACGGAGAGCCTGAAATCAAAGCCCTGAGAAGAATAATCACCTTCCACCCAAGCATTTCTCTGGCTCCAAAACAGGAAAACTGGCTTTATGAAGGAATAAAAAAAAAGAAAAAAACCCCTCCATGTTAACCATTTCATTGCTAGCCAGCAGTCTATGGAGACTGGAATTTAAACCAGTTGACAAAGATGAGAAGACAGGATGGGTTAGAAACACAAAGTCAGCAGAAAGAAGGAAGAGAAGAGATTGTGGATGACCTACTGGTGGAGAGAATTTTCCTGCTGAGCAATAGTTTCCATACCAACAATTTCTGAGCAAATTTCTAACAGTAACTGTAGGAAGGGGGGTTTTTTGTTTGGTTTGGGGGATTTTTCTGTTTACCAACTAGACTCCATACTGGACCTTTGGTCCAACCTCACAGTGAAGAGTTCTGTGGGTCCAGAGGAGATGACAGTACTAAATTTATAGGCCAAATATCATTAAGGATGGAATGCAGTCCTTTCCAGGAATGAGTGAGACACTCTTCCCGCAGCCAAAGAGAGGGGCTTTTATCTTTTTCCTTTTACACACAGGCACCCTCCTGCCCCCCCAGTGCACTGCATGCATATAGCCATTTCCTGAAACATTTCAAATTTGTTTTCCTTAGGTTATTTGTGTCTACAGCCACCAGATGGTCTGTGTCAAAGCTGATATGTTCAACATATTATTCCATTATCCTATTAGGTTGAACATGTCCTTCCTCCCATGAGAGCTGTTAAGACATCACCCTTACAGAAAAGAGGCAGCTTTAGTCCCCCTGTCACCTCCTTTCTCCTTCTAAGTAACACACTCTCCTCAGTTAGCACATAGCTAACATTCTAGTCTATCTTGATATTCTGTGTTCATACCTGCAAGAAATGATATCTGGCCATTTAATATCCAGCTCTCTCGCTGAACAAGCTGCACACATGTATCAAGTGCAATAAAATAACTCCAAAGGTTTGAAAAAGACAGTGATGATGCTTTCTTCTTTTCAAACAACAATTTCCTGTATTGTTTTGTAGGACTCTATAATTTGAAATGATCCTCCATCAAGATACCAGTCATATTTCCAAAACTGCCCTCTTGATCTTAAAAAGTCATGGTAAACATCTGCAATTCAGGTCAACGACATTTAAACTGAGGAAATGGTCACCTTTGGTTTTCCTCTGAAGGCTCCTCATGCCCCTGGGAATGGGAGAGCAGAAATTCCTGGCTGGTTTCCATGACCCCAAGGACTGAACATTCTTTGCTTGAGGATCCTTCCCAACCCCTGCAGCAACTACAACTAAGGCAGCTTGTGTCAACAAAGATTATTCAAAAGATGCTGTTTAAAGTTGGTAGGGGTAGAAGGAGATGGGAGAAGAGAGAGAGGGAAGCAGAGGAAGCACCACTAACAGGGAGGGAGGCAGCCAGCACACAAACGAGCGAGTCTACATTAAAGATATGTAGGATCTCCTGGGGGAATACTTAATCACTAGCAACAATATGAGCACTAGGTCTTGCTTTTCTCCAAGAAGCAAGTCTGGGTGGGAAAGACCCTGGACAAAGGACCCTTCTTTTTACACACCAGAAATAAATGTTTTTGTAAACAATACGTAGCCCACTTCATTTGCATGTCTGGAGATTACCACTTACCTCACATCCTACATTTTCACAGGATTTGTGGGAGAACAGACATCCCCAGAGTCACATGAACAGGAGGAAAACATAGCACACAATCCATGGACTGATCATCTGCAAGACATGAGTCACCTACAGATGTGAGAGGAGCACAAGAATGAGTGAGTATGGTAGGGATGTGTGATGGATAAGTGGGGCATGCAGGGATAAAGAGCTGGGATAGCACTTGTCTCAGACACAGCTAGCCCAGATCAAATCCTTACCAAATCCAATCTCTAACTGATCAGATGGGCTATTCACAGCACCCAGGGACAATAAAGGAATTATTGTAGCAGAACAAGTGGTAGCAGAAGAAAAGGCACTACTTGGCAAAAGGCAATGCTGCAACACATCTTTCCCCAACACACACTCTGCTTGAGTCAGTCTCCAGAGCAAAAGGGAGCCTGCAAAATTTCATATTGATGTTTTACTATCTGCTTGCTCACCTTTTGCATCTTTTGTTCCACAATGGGAAGCAGTCACAAGCGGGTCACTCACAAACATGTTGGTGCTCAGTTCAGTTCCTCCTGGTCCTGGCATAATGACACTCACCAGCATCAGCTCAGTTCCAGGAACTCAATATAATAAAGCCTTTTTTAAAAGCCTCTATCAAGCCAGGCTGTGCCCTGGGAAGGCCCTCCAGCACAGCCTCCTCCTGTGTTAATCAGAAAGATCAGTCAAGAGCACGTACTTGCTTCCCTACCCATCCACCTTCCCCTCCTCACCCTCACTCTGTAGGGCATTATCAGGCACTTCAAGAAGAGATGCAGTTATGTGAGTAGGGTCCATATAGCTCCTTAAAGAGGCACCAAAATTCATATTTGTCCCAGGAAGAGGCAGTGTTCATCTCTATTCCTGCTGCATCCCCTCCAGCTATAAAGTTTTTATGATCCTGTAGCACACAGGTTGTACATCTTCGGAGAGGTGAGCATTGGGGGGCGAAAATTAACAGAGATGCACCTAAAACACAGGAAGTTAATGAATAAACTGATATTAGGGGAAAATGGTAGAGGTTAATATCAGTAGTTCCCACTGAGAGTGGCTGATGGATCACTGTTTACTGATGATGGTGAAGGGGCTTTGAGAGGTGTTTTTACTGTGAGCAGTGGTTCCCAACAGGGGAGAGCAGCAAGTGGTACTGTTACTGTGGGATGGGACAGCTGGGGGAAGCCAGAGAGTCTCTCACATGTGCTGTGACTCAGACCATATCCAGTCTCTCCTCTAATCCACAGGGGTACCATTTCTCATGCCCTTCCTCGCTGGATTGCTCTTGTCACCATAAATCCAGATGTTCAGGCTTTGGGAGGGAAGAAGCGATTACACCGAAGGGCTGCTCAGCATTGCAAAACAACATCCAGTTAGGCTGAGGTCCTGAGGAATTGCAACACTTCAGAGATTCACTTGAACCTTGCATGCAGTGTACAAAAAAATGATACTCTAACTATCCCATCTGCTGGCCCATGCTTCTCTGGTCATGATATGTGCTTAATTTCATATATTGCAGGTCTTCAAAGCTTCCTTCTAGCATAGTGTAATTTTCCACTGTTAGCAAGATCTCTTTAGAAACCAAGCCACTACCAAATTACCTGGGAAGCTTTATGTACACAAAGCTGTAGTTTTTGGAGTGGAAGTTCTCCCCCAGGCTAGAAGCAAGATCTTAGTGGAAAGATTCCTCACTTCTTACAGGTACAAAGAACCATTCTCTAGTAATGTTGAATCACAAGATCCTGAACTACCAGTCCTAGAAGAATGCTTACTTACAACACAGTGATTTAGCAGAATAATAGAATAAAAAGGTGAGAGAAGCAGCAGCATAAAAATACCTTCTGACTGACCACAGTTTCAAAATGTGCCCAGCCCCTGGAGCCACAGATTACTGGAAAGAGGCTGGGAACAGCAATAAGAGCTGCCTGCAAATGATATTCCTAAAGATTGTGCAATTTAACCCAGCTATTATGAAGATGGATGGATGCAGGATGCACATGTATTGCTGCCTGCTCCACACAATGGCTAAAATTGGGCAGAGGGAGAAATGACATAGTGCAATTGGCAAGTAACTAATATGCCTGTGGCCTTTCTTCACCTTTCCATCTCCTTATGCATTAGACAGAATATTCATGTCCCAGGCAATAACCCTTCCCTGTTCAGACCTCTGCATCCTCCTCTTTCCTCCTGTCTCTGGTTTGCCAGTTGTTCAGCTTCCCTCATCCACCTATGCTTGGTCTATAAGTATGTTCTCAGTTTCATAAACTGAAAGAAAACTTCTAAAATTACTACCATTTTGACTCTCAGCTGCCTGCATAAAATTCACAGCTTCCATATGGTCTGGGTGAACTCAGAGACTTGATCAAATTGGTGCTTGCTTCTGTTTTTCCTTTGTCTAGTATTTTTTTTTTACACTGTATTCTTTTTTAGTGTGCTTAACGTATACAGCTGCTAGCAAAGCAAGGGCCAAACTTAAAAACAACAACAAAAAATTTAAGATAATTTCCCTTCTTAAATGTAGAAAGCTCAATTTAACCCACAGAAAGTCTCTTTGATGGTTCAGCATCAAGCAGACACAGGAAGCACCGGGGCAGCTATTCTTGGGCCTTTGCAGAGAACTGGAACACGGTGTTTTCCCTTCATGCTATGGACTGTGCTGTCACACCACCTCACTGTCTGGTCCTTGACAAACAGAGGGAAGCACTGAAAACCTTCTAATGCCCAGCCTCTCAGGATGACTTACCTTGTTTAACAATGAGCCCTTTGGGTTTGTTGAGCCTCCGTGTCTTGTGCATGCAGGGACATGTTTAGCACTTCAACGGAGGTGAAGAAAAACAGCACTTTTATGAGTTGCCAAATCAATGAACAATCACAGCCAGGAAACCTTGTTGCTCCTGACCACAGCTGCTCATCCTTCAGGGGCACCTGAACTAACTGAAATAGGGTAACAAAGGATCAATTATGTTACAGCAGAGAAACACAGGAATGTCTTCCTGAGCACAGTTCCAGAATGTGGTCTGCATAGAGACAGTGCTGGGGGAAAACAAAAACCAAAAAACAAAACACAAAGCAAGCAAGCAAAGGGGAAGACCCTCCAAAATAAAAAAAAGGCCTCAGAAACATGAAGTGAGAGGCCACACGAGTCCAAGGCAAAGGGAGGAGTTGCCACCCAGCAACTGCTGGTCACAGCACTCTGGCAAGGCACTGTCCAGTTCAACTGGCCAGAATGATTTCAGGCTACACCAGAACAAATAAGGACCTGGGGTAACAAGCTTAATAAACTCAACAATCAGAGTAATTTAGAGGCACTTTTCCTCTGAAGTTGCTTAATGGCTTTTAAAAATCCTTTGTGGTTGCCCCATTCCCACTTGACTTCTTGGCATCTCCCTAAGGGCCTTTGTCTTGATGCTGAATCAAGTGCTGTATCCTGGTGAAGGCAACTGAGTTGTCTCCTTCAAGAGTGGGGAAACCTGCCTGAAGTAAACAACAAGAGAAGCCCACAGAACAAGCTGCTTTACAGACCTAAGATTTCTACCCAAAATTGAACAACATTTAATTTCCTCTGGCCTCCCACAGGATGACACATCACAGGTGGTACCTCATCAGGAAAGATGACTTGCATAAGTGTCCCCCAGTCCAGTCCACCCTCTGCTGAATACAAAACTGCAACATCCATCCCTCCTCATTGGTATATTGTGCTGAGGCCAAACCTGAATTCACATTCACACACAGGCTGTGACTGCAGTGCCACAGAAGCCAGCAGAGCCACTCACAGGGGGCTGTGAGACTTGGGCCTTGCATGTTAACAGCAATAAATATATTTTATATGCATCTTTTGCTGTAAGCTGAACAGCTTCCAGAGTCATCTCCAGCCTGGCAAAACATTTTATCCGAGTGGGGACTAAATTAGCCGGGAACCTGAAAGCCCACAGACAGCAGAGGGAGCACTCACTGCTCCTGTCCTCCGGCTCGAGCATCCTGTCCGAGGTCAACAGCTGAAAATTAAAGTAAAAATGACTCTCGGTGGTCACCTGGGAAAATGGAGATACAACTGTGCACACGCTGCACTTGTGGTTCAAATGCTGCTGAATTATCACACCAAGTTAATGCCCAGATTTGGTGCTTAAGAAGGGCTGTGTTTGAGAGGTTGTTTCCACTGCTGTGTTGCACCAAGCACATCAGGCACAAAAGAAAGCAGTCACAGCACACTTTTGGCCCAGATTCTGGTTTGTATCTAGAGTTTCACTGGAGATAGGGAGATGGAAGTGAGACCTGGACTGGATTGTTGGAGCCACCAGTTTTGGTCCCACCTTTCCTGCAGTGCTGCTGGAAATTCCCATGAAGGCTCCATCCCACCACTGCGCCTTGACAGCCTTTGATTGTTGAAGGTGGGGGCAACACTGAGCTCCCCCATGAAGTGTGGAGACCTCTCGTGACAGTCACTAGAGATGAGACAGCCATTTCGTGAGCTGAATGCCATCAAGTTAGTGGTTGAAACATTTCTGTAAGTACTAAACGTGAAGGAGCTAAAACCAGAAACCATCAGGGGTGAAATGTTAAGTTTACACTATTGAAAGGCAGGGCAGATGCTTCCTAGTCTGTTTACTGGCACAATTACCAGTGGGTTGTTGTCTGCCATTCTATCAACCCAGGATTTCTAGATCTGTGAGGAAAAAGAAGTTACCTTTTCCCCACCACGTGCTTCCCAAGTTATAGGAACAGCAGTTGCCTCTACTCTGCAAATCAGACTTGCTCAGAAAAAAACCCAAGCCCTTTAGACGACCCTTTCTGCTCCCCCAGTAAGCAGAAGGAAATGCTGTAAATAAGTGGAAAGGCTCCGTGCTGCCACTATTTCCTGACTCCCAGCACCAAAGGAGAGCACAGGGGTTTGTGATCAAGGGGAATATTCCTGAAGAGAAACTATCTGCAGCATCTTGGAGATTTCTTATCAAAAGGGCCCTGCTTGCCTGCATACCACATCTTCACCTACCTTAGCCTCTGACCTGTTTTCTCCCAATGATGCTACTCTTTCTCCCTCTTCCCTTCTTGCTCCTATATGGCCCTCTCAGAGAAATGTCAGGGCCTCAGCTAGTATATCCTTGGATGCAGTGTAGGGAGGTGTAGCCAGCCTCAGGACCTCTGACTCACACCCCACAGCATGCAGCTCTTCATGGGGCAGAGGAGAAGAAACCAGAAAAGAAACAAAAAGCAAAAAGTTAAAAAGATGCAGAACAGAGTCACAAGATGAAATGGAAAAAAACACCTCAAAAAAGTGAGGAGGAGAGGAAGAGTGCAGCCACCTTCAAAACACAGCTCAGGAAGAAGCTGGGGAGCACAAACAGACACAACACCTTGAATGTATGCAACAAAAAGGTTTTCTTCCATTCCTTCCCTGATTTCTGCCAGCAGTCCTGCCTATTGCCCGCACCCACCCATGCAAATTCACTTTCAATTACCTTACCTAAGGAACATTCATTGCAGGAAGATGCCCTGTGTGTATCAAATTAGTGCCTCAAGAAAGCCCATTCAGGAAACATCTCCATGATCCTTATTCAGTTAGTAGGAGGGGATGGAGTGGGGATGCCAGCTGAGAAGGGGGTTTTATGCAAACACAGGATGAGATGGCTGTGCAGACACAATGCAGAGGGACCACATCCTGCCTGTCTGAATATTGCTGCAGCCTCACAATTGCTCGTCTTTTAGAGTTGAAAAACTTCTAATCCTAGATGGAAAGTGCTGGGATGAACAGTTGGGCATGGAGGTATCCACAGGGGATACCTTTTAATCTACTTGAGAGACCAAGGACGATGAGCCTTAGGTACCTTTAGGGGGGTGTTTAAACCTCGGAGTTTTGGTATGAATTTATGGCATTGAAATAAGCAGCCAAATCACTTGGAGCAGCAACAAAGATTATAGCTCTCCAAATTGTTCCCCCTGTTGCTGGGGTTGGGAATAGGTGAGATTTCCATGTGCAATACACAGAGGTCTTGGATGCTGCAAAATCTACCAGTCAGCTGTTGAAACTGCCCCTGACACACTGGTGTAAGTCATCAGCAGATTTCCTAAAGTGCTGTACAGAGATCTCAGAGGACACAGCCACAGACTAATACCCCTTTAGGAACATGGTGTCTCACAGAAATGCCCCATTCTCTTGCTTGTGTTGCCCCAGGGAAATGGGACGTAACATGCTGCCAACAGCTGTGAGCAAACTAGATTGTCCACACGGCAGCTGTAAGGGGAATGGGACTGAGGAGAGATAAATTTCTGTCTCTGACAAGAGCTAATGGGCTCCAGGCAGACTGGCAGCTGCAAAGCACCCAGTTCCCTGCTCTGGTTCTGCTGAGCAGGCACCTCTGGGACTGTACTTTGAGCTGGTGAAGAAAAGAGTTTGCTTCCATCTATTTTTATACTGCAGATCCATCTGCTGCTCTCCACAGCTGGCAAGGCCTGGAGCTCAGTTTAGATCCTCCCAACAAAAGCCTCTTTATGAGGCATGGGAATCCCCCAGCACTATCAACACCATTTGGATTGCATTGCCCAGGCTGAGGCTATTTTGGGCACCACAGGTGGCTTCTCCATCTCACTGAGCATGGGGATGGAGCCAACAGATGCCTCACCACAATACTACTCAGCCATACCACCAGGGATAAACTGAGCAGAGTGGAGGCTCTGATAAGCCCATGGGATCTGGGGGGAAGGGACACAAAGGGAGCAGCTCAGAGAATGGGTTTCACAGGTGAGACAGAGCAGAATTTCCATCAACACAGAGACCCTCAGAACTGCTTTTGAGACACAAAAACAGAGCAGAGTTTCTGCCCTGAGCAAAGCACTAGCTCACCCCATATCCAGACTCACCATTTTTATTCCACAGACCCTGTGCCCTAGAGAGCAACTCCTGCTCTATCTGGGCAAAGCAGAAACCTCCTTTTCTCTCCTTTCCTCTCTGTCCAGGCAGTAACCCCTTCCTTTGTGCTGAGATTCAACACCAGCTTGCTCCTGTTGGAGGGAGCTCCAAGCTCTGGGCTCCCCCTCACACACAGGCAGCAGAAAGCTCTCCCAGCCTCTCCTTTCTCTGCTCTTACTGCATGGATGCTATTTCCTGTGTTTATTTTGCTTGTCTGCCTAGCTGGCCGGGAGGGTCTCACCTGCTGGAAAACTGCCATTGCTTCTCCATCTGCAACACTGACCACGGGTTAGCAAAAAAAAAAGAGGTTTAGGTCACTTCTAGTTTCCTTAGGATGCCTGACTACCAGCAGAGGCCAAAGGTCACAGATGCTGAGGGAGAGCAGGTTCCTGTGCGTCTTACCTGGAAGCTGACAGCAGCAGATGCATCTCTTTAGGAAAAAGAACAGGGACACATGTTTCACAACACTGGGATTCATCCAGCAGAGAGACAACACAGCCACCTGGAAAACACTGAATTCATGGCTATGTCCTCAAGGGCCTCCCTTCGGAGAGTGCGAACGTGTCTGTGCAGCAGACAGAGCTCAGCCTCTTCCAAGACCTGGCTGACATACAGGCTTCAGCCTTCAGTGTCATCCACATGTCACTGACATCCTGACCCCAGGATGCAGCTTCATGCTTTTGATGGGAAGAAGGCATTGAACTGTCCCTGGGAGGATTGTATGTCCCACACAGTGCTTCCAAATCGAACACGGACGGAAAGATCCTCCTGCAAGGGAATCAGAGACTGCTGTTAGCATAGAGTGCACATCCCTCCCTCCAGCCACACAGGGAAAATCTACAGGAGCACGGTTGCTACAATGCTTTTGAAAGTCCAGGTGGTGCTGAGCCATGGAAAGGCACAGACAGCCCCTGCATCTTGGATAAATTTTGTGTGCTTTGGGTCTGGCACGTGGCAGGAAAGGAGGGATCATCAGCAAATGTAGAACTTGGGATGGGAGGGAACTTGCATGGGAATCGAGTGCTCAGAGAAAGCAAGCTATAAGTGTTTCTGATTAAAAGCCTTGATTCCCAAGTGTTGGCTCAATCCATAAAGAATAGGGGAGCTTGGGTTTAATTTAGCTGCAAATGAATGTTAGAAGGGTTAGTTCTGCAGACTGGAAGGCCTCAGTGCAAGTTAGGGATATTACTGTGTATTTCCTCTGGAAGGAAATCAAAATGCTGTTTCTCATGACTTCAGAAAGGACGCAGCTGTAGAACAAGCAGCTGATTCTCGGCTTTACTTGTGGCATTGACTTACTGATGGTGGGAGAAAAGACTATTTCTGTTTTTCCAGTGCAACCTTTAGCATTTTGATCCTTCTGGAATTAGAGGAGGATCTTGAGGAGGGTCTGAGATTTTTTTGTCTCCACCCTATTCTGTTAGTGCTTTTGGCATGAATATAAAGAAAGGCAGGAAACACTTGGAATGCTGGACTGCTCCCAAATGGCAGGCACCTCAGAAATGAGGGAGCGAGTTGTCCTCTTCTTTAAGGTGCTGGTTGTTCATGTAGCCCAGCACCCCTGTGCTGGTGCTGGGTGCTCTCCTCTCAAAACTCTGCCTTTGAATCAGCCACAATCCTTGTGAATTAACTGCAGCCCTGCTCCAGTTGCCTCTCCAGGATTGGGAATGCAAACATTAGCTCTCTTCTCCCCAGTGTCTTTTGGCTCTGCAGAATAACTTCACAATTGGATGTTACCACCACAGAACAGCTTCAAATCAGCAGCACGACCCCCAGTTGCCTGGCTCAGGAAACCTGTGATTGCTCACAGGATGGCAGGGAGTCATTTAGCAGCAGGCAAGTCTCAGAGCTTCCATTTCTGTTAGCTGTGAAATCAGTCCCATTCTCTGGATGATGGAATGGTTTAATATCACAGGATCCAGAGTGTGGGGCAGGGCTGCTCAAGGCACTAACACAGGAATCAATACTGTTCAATGTCGAGTTGACTGCCTGGCAGGTTATTCAGTAATGTGAAAGGATGGGAGTCCTCTTGGCCCCAAGACTCACACTCCTGCAAACAGCATTCCTTGGCAAGACACTTCTTTTCTTTCTATGGCCCGGTGGTAAAAGTTTGTATCAGCATGGATTCAAAATGACCTTCATCCCCCCTGGATCAGCACGGTCAGAGATGCTGGGTCCAGCACACCTGCCCTGCTGAAGGCTCCAGCATCTGCCACTGCTCAGCACACCTCCAAAATAGGAACTTGGCAAACAGAGCTGACAGAGTGCATTGCTAAGCAGAACATTCTGCCGAGTCCCAACACCAGGACTGCATGTTATAGGGCACTTGCCAATTCCTGAGTCAACTTTATTTATTATACACTAGAAAGGTTATGACGAATCTCAAAAGATAAAATCTGTGTCTGTCAAGCCACCTTCCTTATTTTCATTGGCTCAGACCCTCACGCTCCACACCAACAATAACAGGACATGGGTTCAAGAGGCACCATGAGTGCAGCTTACCCTGAGATCGCCCAGGCTTGTTTTGCATTCTTCATAGAACTGATCCAGGCTCCTCAATTCTCTTTATTAGGAGGTGATTTTTTTCCTGGATGCAGTCACCACACTGCACAAGAGCCCTGCATTCATGGGAACCCCAAAGCACAGGCAGAAGCTTTCACAGCCCAGATGATGCCAAATACCCAAATGATGCAGCTGCAAGTTCTCCAGCAACATGAAGCACCCAACTGAGATATGCTGAACTCCCCTTTAGAAGTAATACCCTGGACTAATACCAGCCCAAAAGACATCCCCATGACCTCATCAACAGCTGAGGCAGCAAGATACCCCATGCACATGGATTTTCTTCATTGTCATTATGAGCTGTTATCTAATCTCCTTGTCTTAGGTAAGGCAAGAGATCAGAGCTGCCCAGGGCTCAGGGTAAATCCTTGGCAAACAAAGCCAGAGCGATTGCAGCTCCAGTGCTGTCAGTGTCTGAGCTAGCAGGTTTAAAGACTCCCCTGGGCTCTCTAGAAGTTGCAGTCACCGCTCTGGATTGCAGCAGGACACTCCCAAAAACAAGAGTCCCGGGTTTGGAGTTCAGTGTCACAGTCTCAGACCACACAGTATGCATCTGCACTACACATAACCTTATCTTTACACAGTTTACTCTGAACTTGCAGACTGAAAGCTCTTTTCCCAAGTCCTTACCTTTCACTCGCTGAAAAATCACCATGCTACTCTCACACCCAAACTCGGCTGAGATTACTTTCTTTGACATGTTGCAAGGACTCCAGTTCTTGAACTGAAATTCTGATTTCCTGAGATCTGGACAGCACTTTCCTGCCACACTGCACAATCTCAGCAGGGACTCTGCAGTCACACAGCAGAGAAATGTTGGTGTATCTTACAGCCGAGACCCCTCCAACAATCACATCCACTGGGTCATTTCTGAGGAAACATCTCCAATATCCAGAAGTGCCCCCCTTTCTTCTCAGAAATCATTGAAGAAGAGATTGGGAAGTCAGTGAGAAATACAGCTCCACTTACTATTCAGTGAGACTCCAGCCTGCAGTGAGTCACATCATGTAACTTGAGGGGCTTACTTGTGGAATCAGAGATGGATTCCTCTCAGGATCACTCCAAGCTGGCAGAAGTCTACCTCCTTCCTCTGAATGAACACACTTGGTCTTTTTAGTCAAATGCAAGACCGAGGGACTCTTTCCTGTGAGAGTAAATTGTGAGGTCCACAGGGCCTCAGAAAAGGTGCTCAAAGCTCTTTAACTTCCTGAAACTTCTCCTTGAAACACATGCAGGCACTTGTGTTTAACTATGCTTAGCAGCAAAAGCTTCCTGTTTGGGGTCAGGAGTGACAAGGAGGATCTTGCAGCTTTATGAAAAGCTTTTTAGCCAAAACCATGGTCTCCCATTAGTGAGGAAAGCCCACCCTCCCCAGCCCCATCCCACTTCTCCGTTCAGAAGTGTCAGCAGCTCCCCAGTGCTGCAGTCAGCTCTTCTCTGCAGCAAAGGCCCTGCCGAGTCCAGTTGCTCCGGGTGACTGAGCCAAGGTGTGGATCTCTGAGCAGAGATTTCCAGATCAGGCCAATTGTGTTGTTAAGCTGGGAGCTCTCTCTGTTCTTCCAAGTTCTCTTTCCTGGGTACGAGCATTGTTCCCTCCGGGCTCCTGCAGACGCCCATTGTTCCCCCAGCTCCCGGCCTTTGATGCTGCGGAACAAAACGCACAGTGTTTGTGAAAGGAGGGAAAAATCAAAAACCTTTTCAATTACACAGTTGGTTGAGCAGCTCGGGCACAGCTGGCTGCAAAGCACCAGGAAGCCAGCACCTCTCAACAAACTGGGACTCCAGTGAGGAGGCCTCAAGCTCAGCTGCAAAGTGACCCAAGAGAGAAAGACAAGTAGTTGATGGTTATCTGGTGAGCTTTAATTTCATAACCTCCCTATTGCAAGTGCTCCTGGATTGTACAGACTTTCACTAACCTCCTTGGACCCACATTTAGTGGCTGCCAGCTGCAAAAAGCTGGCAGGTATTCCTGCTTCATCCTGTCAGCATTGCTCAGATTTGACTGGAGAGACACCACAGTAACATCTAGATTCCCTGCCTCCATTTCCAGACTAATTTGGCTGGTGCCAGGCAGGGGCAACTTCAGCCTGAGCAGCATTGGCAGAACAGGGCAGAAGTCTGACACGGTGATGGTCTGAGGTGCACCAGCAGGGCCACAGAGAAGGAGGTGGGATGGCCCAGCCACAGCTGGCAAAGCTGTTTCATGGTCCAGTTTGGACCCCCCAGGTCCTGCTATGGAATACACCATTCCTGTCAGGGCAGTGGTCTGGGTGGATACAGCTCTACCTCGTGTTCCATAAGCAGCTGTGAATGATTTCCCTTACTGCCACGATGACAGGATCCCAGGATCTCAGAGATGGGAGGGGTCTTCTACTCCATTTGAGCCTGTCACCTTAGTCCATGCTAACCTCTTCTGCAAAAGCACAGGCAGCACCAGGGAGAGAGCTCTCCAGAAGGATCAGTCTATGGAAAAAGCTAATAAAATAATAAGAAAATACTTGCACATAAAAGGGCCAGCCAGCCAGATCTGCCTCAGACAAAGGCACTCACACTCTCTTTTACAAATATATTTTTATTATTTTAATGCTTATTAAGAAATGTAACCAAGACAGACTCCGCAGCACCAGCAGCTCCTCACTGCCCAGCAGTCTGATGACTTCACAGATATGAAAACTTCACAGATTCAAAAAAACCTTTGGTCAATGCACTTTAAATACATTTGCATGCACAGATTCTCCCACCCCCTTCCCTCCCCCCTCCCCAATGGTAACTGACAAACAGAGGGAAAAACAACACCTATATCATAAAACACTTAAATTAAAAGAGTAATTGTTTCGTAGTGACAGCATGTGCAGCAGGGTGTTCATAGTGTCTTGGTTGTCAGACCACAGAGAACTGCTCCACAGGAACACCAGCTCCTGAGACAGTGGGGGAAGCAAAGGATGTTCTCAGATCAACAGGTTCCAGTCTGGATTTTAACACATCCTTGTGTGAACAGTCCTAGCAGGCAAGTAAGATGGGGAGTTACACACAACATTGCCCCAGTTTGGGGATTCTCAGTCTGTCAGGGTTATTCACCTCTCATGCAAATGAGGAACTAGTGTGATTTTAGTTACTCTTGATGTGTTTTACCATAAAGAAGGCCAAAAGCTCAGGGCTAGAAAGAAAAAAACTCCAATATGACTCAGTGCAGTTTGATACCCAAATCAAATTGGGAGAGAACTGACTTTTAGGCAGCTGAATTTAGCAGACACCACTAGAGAGTATTCTAGTTTTGATGCATTGCAGCACCTTTGCAGCACGTTTGTCCTTCCACAGAGCATGGCTGGATGGATTTGGGTTTAGGTAGGGCCCATGCTCATGAAGCAGAAGGGTTTTTGTTACACCTGGACGTGCTCACGCAATGGGACAATGTATCTGGAAAGGACAATCCATAAGAACCTTCTCTGCCTCAGTCAATATGGACCATACAAAATCAACCCTCTGCACACACCAGGCAGGGTTGATCCTCTGCAGTGACCCCAGGAAAGCTGTAAGGCTGTACATCCCTTCCAGAATCCTTCCTCAGCAAGTCACACCTTGGTCTCAAGCCAGCATCATCTGTGCACTCCCCAGCATCTCCCAGCACATTCCTGCTCCCCTGAAATCATCCTCAACACCTACCCTACAAATACTCCTTCACCACCAAGATTTCCCATCCATCCTGGCCCTACAATTTCCCACACCTTAGAGACTTCTCTATATCCACCAGCATCCCCTGGAGTCTGTTTTCAAAGAATGATCAAAGGCTCAGACTGTTCCATGTCACTCCAAGTCCACCTGCAGAACAAGCTTCCTGGCACCAACTGGGATCAGTGGGAAGCCCTTTCTGTCTACAGTAACCCCAGCTGTCCCACCATGTCCAGTTGCTTCTTGATTCAAGAGCTGGAGTTCAAGCTTGCACAGAGCTTTGAAATATCACTGATCCCAAGGGAAATCTGCAGGACACAGCTGTAAGTGCATTTATTTGCACATACAAAAAAGCAGTGCCCTATTGAGGAGAAGGCCCCAAGAAGTCTTGATAAAATTACTCCTGGCAACTGATCAAACTTTGCTTTCTCTAAAACCCAATAAAGCAAATAAACCCTGGAGCCTAAGGGTCTTCAGGGAATGGTGAAATTCATGGAATGCCATCACACCAAACAAGGCACCACATTTCTCTATGTGTCTTCAGACTTTTTTTAGAAAGAAGTTCCAGTTGAATGAAATTAGTCTCTTCTTACCCCAGCTCTTACTCTCTGGGCCCACTGCACCTTGGATTCCCAAGGAGGTCTTCTGCAGCCTCTCCTGATAGTCATCCCCTTCTTTGTCTTGGCACCACATTTGTTATCCAGGACAGCTGCATTTCATCAGCTAAACATTCTTCAGCTGCAAGAAAAGTGGGCATATGGTCCTATGCAGCTTGGAAGGCAAGTGGAGAACTGCTAGAAGCAAAAACCACACTTCACTGATGGGACCTACTACTTCTTTTTTTTCTAAAAAAAATCCAAACCCTAAAAGCAAGAAGCCTTAAAATCATAATCCCTAGGAAACAAGAAGTAAGAATTCCAAAATTCTGTTCAAAAGGCTCATGCTCTCCCCAACAACTGCATCAGAAACATCTTCTGAAGGTCCATCCCAGCCATATGTTTGCCAGAAGGCTCACAGCATGTGGTGAATTGCCATCCCTTCCATCCTGTGGCTGCAGACTTCTATGCAAACCACACTGCCTCCATACCCTCCTGCTCTTCCTCCTGCACACATCCCCCCGCCCCTTCACAAACCCTTTTCATTTCATGTCTGGATCACTAATATTGAGAGGGACTGGACACACTTGGGGGCAGCTCAAGCAGCAACACAAAAGCTAATTTCAAGATATCTGGAAACTCAATAAACTCTCTGTGATCCAGTCAGGCAGGAAAGTTTTCCACAGTGACAATCCTAAGTTGTCACTCAAGACAGATCAACTTGATTCTTGTGGCAGCCAAGCAAGAAGCTGCCCTAATTGAGTGTGAAGATGCTCAGGAAACAATATAGAAAGCAACCAACCCACATCAGCTGAAAGTCTGATCCAATGTGGTGTAAACCATTCCTTTACAAAGCTCAATAGGAGACACTTCTGCACTCGTGTGTGCTCCAGCATGAGCGATGCTGGTATTTTCCCACACTTCCTTCCCTGCTCTGCTGCTTTGTGGACCTGATTGTTATTGACATGAATGCCGGATGTAATCTTGTGTTATTCTTAGAAACACTTCGGCTCCCAACCGAGGCCTGAAGAGAACAGCCCCCCGTTTTCCTGAGTTCCTCTGCCACAGTTACAGGAGGTCAGAGCAGCCATCACACAAATAACCTACAGAAATATTCCATCGAGAAAGATCAGGAGTAACGAGATCCCGAGTCACCCTGCCGAGGAACCACCTGTGACGTCAGTCCCAGGGAAACGGCTCAGTGTTCGTAAATGGTGCTGGAGTGATAATCCACTCCTCTGACGTTAGACCACGGTGGAGGAGCTGTGCCAAGAAAGCAGCAATTCAATTAAACTGTGAAGTCTATTGTTTTATAAACTGGCCTGTCTTTCTGCTAAGGGTTGTGGCGGCAGCCGCATCTTTTTCTCCATCTCACACTAATCTTTGTGTTAGCCCAGAGCAGCTACACACTTGAACACATCCAGCATCGTAAACTACTCCCCACCTTCATGTAGGGAGACTGGCAAAAGGAAAATTCTCCTCAAATAAAACTGGTTTTTCATTTTAATTGTTCACAATACATAAAATAAACATGGGGTAAAAACACACAAACATAACCTGCTCTTCCTCAAGTATGAAAATCCAGTTTCCCTTGGATTCTGAAATGTTATTGGACAGACATGAGGAGGAGCCACGTTTGGGGAGTATTTCTGATGTTTTCAGCTAGAGAATAAGGTTCAGATCCCTGGAATTACCAGACTTTTAGTTTTCCAGTAGGACAGTATTGCCCGTGTCTCCAGAAGGCTGGTGGGACTGGACACAGATTATTTGTCTGAATAACAAAACCCAGACAGTTCTCAGGTAGAATTCAAGCTGATGTGGGTTTCTGCTGTCCTTGAGCTGTCAGGCTTCCTGTGACACAGAAAATTATCAGACTGCTGTGAAACACCTCTAAAACAAGCCACATCAGTGCATACACTTGCTGCAGCAGAGATTTGCCTGTTCTCTTTTACAGAGAACTGCAGTTTCTGTAGTTTTCTGCAGTTTTCCAATACTACTGACACCTTTCAGCTTCTCAGAGTGGGAGCTTCTTCTAACCAGACAGGCCAGCTCTGTTGGCCTCTGTACCACAGGGACACATCAGGCTTCACAGTAAAGCACATCAGGAAAAAACTGAAATCACAAGAGAAGAGGGGTTTAAACAGAGCTCATTGGAATTCCAAAAATAAGTGGTAGGTATGTATGTGGGTTCCTCCCTATCCCCAGAAAGAAGAAAAAAATCCCACAGCCTTTTGAGTGAGGATCAAAATGACCAAAATATGGAATATTAACTCCCCTCACACGCATTTGGGGCCATGGAAAGAATTTGCATTCTAGGAGCTTGGGAGGACAAGCACAGAGATGGGGAAAAAGCAGACAGTGCCACCAGCCTACAGACAGGCCAGACACCCGACAACTCTTCACAGCCCCACCCTGGGGACACAGCCCCCAGCCTGGCCTGCTGCTCTGCCACTGCAGCACCAAGTCCTGCTGAGAGCCCTTTTGCCAAGGGAAATCCATATTACAGACTCTGCTTTCATGATTTGCTGGACAAAGTGGAGAGCTAAGAGGTTGTATTTGCCTTGTGCATCTGGAACACTGAGTGCTCAGGGAACTGATATGAGTTCTTGTCCATCTTTTATAACTTAAAGTAACCTTATCAAGACATGGAAAAAAACCCACTTGAGCAACTTGTTGCAGTATAAGCTTTAAAAACATGAACTGAAGACAAAATGCCATGGTTGAAGGTATCCAGAGTTCCCATCTGGTAAATTCCTTTGCTCTACCAGCAGCTCCTGGCATCCTTCCTCACCAGTAGATGTTACTATCCCCTGTTCTGCTTGTTGCAGGGCCACAGTACTAAAAAGCCCCTTCCCTGTTGCTCTTTGCCATTCAGGGAATACTTCCAGCCATGCTTCAGTTTCTGTTGGTAAAGACAGCAACACTGACACACAGCCACAGGCACACAGTACAGCATAATGTCCTGATATCCCTGCAGCAGCAGGGTCTCCCAGTGCTGAACCTGGAATGCCATCCTCGACCTTGGCACTGCTCATGGTGACAGGTCACTGACGGGTAACGTGTCCCTCCTTCCTTAGTCCACTTCAACGGTCTCTTGGCTTTTCTCCAGTCGAGTATTTAGGATCATCCCAGCAGTCCTGGATAAGGGACCCCTTTCTCCACAGCAATCTGAAACACAGCTCTCCCCCCGCCCCCCAACCTCCCTTTCTGCCACGGCAGAGGTCACCAATGGAAAAAAAATCATTCCACCAGGAAGACTTCAAAAGTCTCATCAGGAAACATCAGCTGCAGCGAAGGCTGCTCTTTCCAGATCTGAGTAAGACACCTGGGCATCAAGTAGCTCTTCACTGTGAAGCTCCCTGTTCAGGCATGCATCAGAGAGAATCCCATTTTTGCAGGAATGTAGGAGATGCCCATTTGTCTCCAGGTCCAGAGCATTTCCGTTCTGGTGCCCTTCCAAGCCAGCTTTGCATTTGTTCAAGTCCTGCTTTTCAGGATCCCTGTGGATCTCTCCATTGGTGTACACCTCTAGCGCATACTCGCTGATCCGTATGCTGGCGTTCTCTGTGTCCCCACCGTGGGTGGAAGTCCTGGAGCTGGCTGGCCCTGCCTTGAACGGCTCCTTGCGGCCCAGGATGTGCTGGCTGATGATTTTACGGAAGGTGTATCGGAACTCCCTGATTCGGTAGGCATAAATTAGAGGGTTTACAACCGAGTTAGCGTGAGACAGGATAATAGCCAGATACATCAGCCAGAGGGGAGCGTGGGCACAATCTGGGCAAAAAAGGGTAAAGCAGTTAATAATATGTAGTGGGAGCCAGCAGACTGCAAATAGCCCAACAATGATGGCTAAGGATTTGGCTGCGTGGACTTCCTTCTGCAACGTGGAGCGAGAACGTTCCCCGTGCACCATCTTGTTCTCCATCTGCTTGAGCTGTCTCCGGGCTGCCATGAAGATCTTCAAGTAGATGCCAAACATGAGGAGGAGGGGCAAGAGCACACAGGCAAAGAAGTTGTAGTAGACCATGTACTCCATGGTGACCACAGCCTCAAAGAGACAGGCCACCATACTGTTGCTGCAGTTGATGGGAGAGGACCTGTTGGAACCCAGCTCTTCGATCTGGGCACGGTTGTGCCACCCCAGCATTGGGGTCAGGCCGATGATGAAGGACAACACCCAGCAGATGGCAATGATCCCTTTGGCTCGAGAGCCAGTCACCAAGCCATTGTACCTGTAAAGCAGAGCAAATGGGAGCTACATCAGTGTTATTCCACAAGCCCCTGGCACCCACACAACCTCCCAATGGCCCAATGTTCCAGAAGACAGCGAGAAAGGCACCTGCTGTGCAGAACCCACACAGCACAGCACAGCAAGGACTCCATGGTGACACCGTCTGCTGCCTATTTCCCTCCCCTTTCCTTTAGGCAGTGAATAGTTGACAGAAAAGTGGGGAAATTGATGCAGTTTTTATCTGTGTTCCTTTACTCCATCCATCTACCTAGTCAAGTACATAGATCTTGAATCTTGCCTAATCAACAGCACTGCTCTGACCCTGGGTGATGAAGACTACCCTGGGTCTCTTGCTGAAGGCTGAGGTAGTGTCTCCTTCCTGGCAAAGGAACAGCCTTTTAGCATGGAATTGCCAGGTCTGTCTTGCAGGGGATCTGCAAACCCAATAGCACAAAAGAACTCAGAGGCACAGTGCCACATGTCCACGTTCTGGTGTGCTCCAGGGAAATCCTGCTGGCTCAGCTGCAGCAGCCAGGCTGGCATTGCCTTGCACAGCACCTCACTCTGCTCCACATGGGCACTTTTGGGAAGACCAGCACCATCAACCTTCCTGAAATAACCGAGACAAGTCAGCAGTTTTCCTCACTGGCCCAGCTAAGCTGGACCCCAGGTCTTTCTCAGAAAGGGTGAATTGAAGCTGAGGACAGTGCTCTGACTATAGGTGTGCTGTGGCTGCACTGCACACACCAAAGGGACCTCAGTGGTGGAGGTATTGATATGCCTGGTTGAAGCCAGCACTCTTAACAGTAAATTCTCCAAGATCTGTTGAAAGAAACAATAAGCAGTGTGGTAAGAATCTGACAGTGCAGCGGGGACATCAGTTTGTTCAAAATATCAGCCGGTTCCCAAGGCCTCACAGGTTACTGCGAGTCCTGAGCTGACTCCACCAGTTCTTCCCTCTGAAAACGTAAATCAGGGCAGCAGTTTAACATTTCAGTGCAATTTCCTTCCCTTGGTAATGCTCGGCATGGGAAGTAGATGGCCGGATTCCCACATTGTCCAGCGTGGGTCCCACACTGTACTTGACCCCTTGTGTCTGCGATCGGACAACGGTAGCGCTGGGCTCCCAGTGTTTACCCAGTGCTCCTGCTCCCTCTGTCCCCAGGATTCTCTCAGAAAACAAACATTAAAAGAAATAATACAACAAGCCACAGAAATCTTTCCATCTCCCAATGAAATAGCTGCTCCCACAGGTTCATGCTCCTATCCCAACACAAGTTCAAGACAGGCAAGGGGAGAGGCTGCTTTTGCTGGGCTCAGTGCAGAATGGAGATCCTGCACGTGCTTTATATCCCTGCTGATGGGCCTTGGAAGAAACTGGCTCCACATGAGACCTTCCTCAGCTGCATTTCAAAATCAGAAAAGAGGGAGCGGGTCAGGGAGCCAACACACAATTCCCAGTACTCCAAATACACCAAAATCCTCCTTCCAGAAACAAGGGAGGAATTCAGTTGATTCTGTCTGAGAGAGAAAAAGGTTTTTTTCCAGCAATTAGTGGATCCCACTCAGTGCTTAGGGGCTGCTAAGGGCACAGCATGGATGGCAGCAGGGAGCTGCTCACATTCAGGCCTCATCAACAGAGCAAAACAGCATCTGTGCTTTGAAATGTACACTCAGGGAGCCAGAGAGTGGCTGAAGACACTCGAAGCTTGGAAAAACAAAAAACAAAACAAAACAAACCCTCAAAACCCTGCAGCCCTGGAATTAGCTACATCTTGTCAGAGGAATTTTGAAATTGTGCAGCTGTTATCCCACGACTAGAGATGTCCCTTCCCTTCCACTAAAAATATATATCACTACTGCTCCAGACAAACACCCCCCTCACTTCTCCCTCCCTCTTACCCTCTGGGGATTCCCATGCAAGAAACTTTACAAGGCTTCAGAACAGCACTTAACCCAAGCAGTTTCCAGCTGCAGTGTGTTGTGCTGGAGTGCATGTCCATCATGCCTTGCTCAGTATCTCCAAGGGTTAAGAGAGAAAGCTCACGGCATCTGGTGACAAAGTCTGTGGCCCTGCGTTGGCCAGGTACCCACTGAGAAATGTTAATTTGTTTAGGAGAGCTTAATTTCTAGGACCCACATGAGACACCTCTGGCTGACTTGGCTGAGGTAGGATTATAGGTGGCCTAACTCACCATCACAGCATCCAACCATCCTGCTGCTTGTCTTCTAAACCTTCCTTTGGTGGACAGCACTGACATCCCGGTCAGGCGGCTCTGCCATGCATGGAGCAGGTTTCAGACACCTTTACTGCATCACCCCAGAAAGCCTGTGCTCAGCCTTGAGGGCTTTGATGTAAATTCCAGCAGTGCTCAATGGTGTTTAACAAATCACTACAAAACACCACTCACTGAACACACCCACTCAACATCCCACAACTCAGGCAGCTGAAGCCATCAGAGACAGGACCAAGGAGGATATTCTGTCCCTATTACAAGTATCTGGAAATGAGAGACACTGGCAATCTCAGATCATCCAGGAAATCTGTGGCAGGGGTAAGAAACCAAACTGAGACCTTCTCATGCACCACCTAAACAACCCTTTCCCAAAACTCTCAGTCATGAACCCTCCTCCCCTATTGCCAGGTGCCAACTGATACCAGTGCTTATCCATGCTATAGAGACAGGGTGGGGTGGGATCCCACAGCTGGGCACAGGTGCCCACTATTATTTCTTCTGCTCTAAACAGCAGAAGCAAGAATGGTGGGCAAACACAGTTGTTCTGCTCGTGATACGATGAGCTTCCAGACTAAAACCTTGGCAACAGCGAGTTCTGCTGCAGCCCATGAAGCCACAGACAACAGGCACTGCTTTCAAAGCCATGCCCATGTTCAAAGGAGAAGGGAAATTACTCTTCTCTCATATTAGGCTGAATCTGCCCATAATCTATTTAACAGGAGCACACGTAGGAAATGCCTGCCATAAAAGGTTTATGGTGACTAGGGAGAGAAATAAGTCCACATATGGCTCAAAGTGACAATAAAACATTAAATCTCTGATTCACCGGTTCAGGTGCTCGTGTATGAGCATTTCAGAAGGCAACCCTGGAGAATTCAAGCTGAAAGAGACTGTTCTCAGCACAAAGGTCCCACTCTGCATCCCGGTAGGAAAACCAGCTTTCAGCAGAGGAAAAGGCCTGTGCTCCAGCACGTTACTGCAGTTGGCACTGGATGACCTGCGTGTTTCATGCCTGAATCCAGCTCACAGAGCAAGCAGAAACCTCAGTAACCTGAGAAAACTTTTCCGTTTGGCTGCGGGAAGGAAAGTTTCCCCCTCTCCTTCCCGTGCATCCGAGGCACCTGCCCTTCCCCGGGGAGATCTCTGCACCGATGCCGGCACAGGAGCACGTGGCTGGGCACGGTGCCCGCGGAGCGTTTGCTGGCACCGCCGAGCCTGGAAAGCAGCGATTGTTCTCGGCCCCTGGCTTCACCCTGGGCTCAGACTCGCGGCCAGTTTTGTTTGGAGCCCCCGGGGGTTCGACATCCGCCAGCGCAGGTTTTCAGGTACCTGCCGCGTGAGAGACACGGCTGGGATTTTATCCCAGGGCGAACAATGGCTCGGACTCCCTGCCATGGGAGTGCTTTTCTGCCACTTGCAGAGTGTTACATTTGTATAAAGCCTGGCAGGATTCAGCAAAGTGCTTGAGAACTTTTGGAAAGTTTACCAAGTTCTACACCGTGTTTTAATCACTTGAAAGGTAGAACCCATAAAACGTTCACAAGTTAGTTTTTATCTATTTTTAAATTTCACCTATAGATGTCTTTCCTCACAGCAATATTTTGAAAGAGGGTCTTTTCTCCACAGAAAAATAATTTCAAAGGTAACTTTAATTATGTACTGAGGGATACAAAACCAAGCAGCATCAGAAATCTCACTTTGCTGCCTCCTTAATACTGGCAGTTTATTTGTGTGGGAATACACACCCACATATTTGGTTACCTTCATTAGGACAAATCAGACATGAAATAATTAAAAAGAAAATATAGGTTTGGCCCTTTCTGGTTTCACGAGAGTGAAGGAAGTCTGAGTTACTGAAGAGCGTTCATCTAATGAATATTAGGAAAACCTGGTGTTATCTTTCACATCCTCTGAGGAGGAGAGGGGGCTTTGCCAGCTGTTAAAGGATGGGGTGAAAATAACACACCTTTAGTGGAAGAATTTTCCTTCAAATTGTTTGACACATTTTTGAAGCAAACAGATATTAGAAACAGAAAAAAAAAAGAGGATGTGAGCAGCCTGAATCATATCACATTTCCCTCTTCACATAATCAGCTTTCACTTTCTCAGCATGTGTGAGGCTATAAATCTAATGTTTATTCATCCATAAATTCTTAAGGGGAAACAGAATTGACAAGTTCATTACTCCTACTGTGAAAGGACAAACCAGCAGAGGAAACAGAGGAGGAGGAACCCATGGATTTACCTGTGGGTTTCTGCATCCAATCAACCCCACTGTTCCTGGGGCAGAAGAGGGTGTGCTCTGTTTTTTCAAAAACAAGATAGTGAAACCAGTATCATGCCCAGCACTGATGAAATCTGGTTTTTCTAAAAGACTCTTTACCTTGGCTGTTCCAGGAAATTACATTTTCAAGACAATATAGTTACAGTGATAGCCCAAAAAAATGGGCAGAAATCCAGATTTTTAAAATCCTTTTCCTGGCAAGTCATCCTCTACAATAAGAGTGCTTAAACCGTGACCAAAAGTCCTCAAAGCCAGCTCATGAGAGATGAACTCAAGACATCAGCCCTTCCCAAAATCATTTCAGAGGCAGATCCCAAGGGCTACTCTACATGTTTCCTTGCACCATTTACTATTATTTTGCTTTATAAACTGAATATCTATTCAGTATCTAGCAGAACAGTAGAAAAGTGGACACAATCCAATTTCCAGGTGACTAATATCAACAGTTTTCTCCACAGTGGAGTTGAATAGATATGCCTTATAACCACATCAAAACTAGAGGCTGTAACAGGTGTGACTAATGGGGTTTGGAAACCAGCAATTAAAGGTAACGTTACAGCAGCACAAACTTGCTGAGAAAAGGCTTCAGGAAAGACTTTGCTGCACTGGCCCACCTGGAAAGGCAATCTCTGCAGCTCCAGGGCTCCCAGTCTAGTTTTGAATGGGAAGTTTGTGTTAATTGACATAAGTGCTGCGTGACCAAAGTATTCAGAAGAGACAAAACTAAATTGCACAGATCAACACAAGTGATTTAAGGTCAAGAGGAGTGAGGATGTGCAAAAACTCAACCTCAAGAGCACAAAACTCAGAGATTTGTTCCATTTTTGCAGCTGCATTTCTTACTCAGGAGAGGAAGGCAGTCTCTCCATTCCTGAGAGCGTGCTGCATCCTCCTAAGACAAGACAGGAAGGAAGGAGACTCCTACACTTCTCCTGCACCAGCCTCTCCAGGGGCTTCCTTTCCATCTCTTGAGCTCAGTGAATGACTCGAAATCATTGTCACAGAAATGCAAAGCTGCTTCACACCCACGGCCAGACACAGCCCACCACAACAACCTGCTCCTAGAAAACTGAACTGAGGAGCAGCCCCTGTGGGTGTGGCAAAACTTCCCCTTGTCCCAGGTCAGCCTCCCTGGTTGCACACCAATACCAGCCAGTCATAGTCAGCTTTCACAGTCTGATATGGAAACATCCTTTTCTTCCTTTAAACTCCAGAGACCACAGAATAACCACCTACAGGTCTGGGCTGGGAGAAGCCTCTGCCTTGACCTGATACATCCTTTGCTTCCAGAGGCAGTGCCTAAGCTGCTCTGAATCTTCCTAAGGCCCATTTCTTCATCGCCTGCTGCTTCCTCTCCCTTCACATTTAATGAGCCCTGTGAGAAACCCCATCCACACTCCCCCAGCCCTGCTGCTACAGCAGCAGGCAGAGCTCCCCATTCTCCCCACAGGGAAGGAGACAAGCCCTGACCTCACCCCCTTTCTGCCCTCCACCATCTCTTGCTTTGGCTCCCCCTTCCCACAGCAATCTTTCTGCAGCTCAGGGCACACAAGTTATTGATGCTACTGCAGGATCCCGTCTAAGTATGGAATGGCAGCTCCCAGGCAGCAGCACTGCAATGCCATGGACATGCACCATATGAGGACAAAGAAGAACTGGAAAACGAAGTGAGCAGAAAATTCAGCAGCCAAGGCAGCCAAGGCAGCCTTTAAGACCTAGAAAAGGGTTTTTTTCAATATACAAGAGAAAAAGTTCTGATCCTCATTTAACTTTTTCCTTCCTTGATTCATCTCCACGTCTGTCGCTCTCAGGGATGTTCAGCCCTCACCTCTTCCACCCCCTGGCCCCCCAGCCCAGCCCACTCTTACCTGAGGGGTATCCGGATGGCAATGATTCTGTCGATGGCGATAGCGAGGAGGCTGAAGATGGAGCTCTGAGTCAAGACCAGGACGAAGCAGGCGATGAAGAGGCAGCCATAGAAGAAGGCACAGAAGCCGGTGCTGATGGTGATGGCGAAGGGGATGGCCAGCACGCCCACGGCAATGTCAGCAGCAGCCAGGGACACCACGAAATAGTTGGTGACGTTCTGCAGGTTGCTGTTCAGGTAGACGGCCCAGCAGACCAGGATGTTGCCCAGGATGGCCAGCACGGCGATGATGAGCTCCAGGATGATGTAAGCGATGTCTGAGAGGAAGTCGTCCTGCCCATGTACTAGCATGGTGAGCACAGCCAGGCCGGTGTGAGCAGGGGCCGGGACAGCTCAGCGTTCATATCTGCAGAGCACTGAACAGCCAGGACACCGCGAAGCTGCCGGGGGTCTCACTGCCAGCCCTGCAGGCTGCTCACACACACGCTGCCCTCCCCAGAGCTCTTCCAGGGCTTTACAGTACCAGGTGTCCAGGAAAAGAGCCCAGGGCTTGCCAGCTCCAGCAAAGTGGATTAACCAGATGCAGAACAATTCAAACTCCAGCAGACAAATGGATAGGAGAGTGTCTCTGGTGGACAGACACTGCTCCCCAGGCCACAGAGTCCAGCAGGCAACAAAACACAGCAAGAGTGCTGTACTGCAACGTCACATCAGCTGCGATGCTTTGCTTCCTGTTGACAATCACACTGCTAGTCATGGCTTCATACCTACTAGCAACATCCTCTGCTTCTCTTTTTCACCTTTTCCCACTAGGACTTGAGAAATATTCTCTTCAGCTGAAGAAAACATTGAACTTCTTCACTTGTAGTTTCCTTTAGAAAAAAAAAACAAACACACAAAAAATCAACACCAGCCACACACACTAAGTAATCAGCTCTATGGAGGAGATGGAGAAAGCAAAATCTCATTAAAGTGGCACAGTAAATTGATAACGGATATTAAACAGACCTAGAAGAATACATCATTGGCAAAATTCTCACATTTTGTCTATCCTGAAAGCTGCAAGGCCAAGCCCAAGTTCAGGAAGGCAGCATTTCACAGTGGTGATGAGAAACAAGGGACGTTTTGTTTTCGAGGCTACCAACTGAGCTGGCACTTCAGCAGCTGCTCAATAGCCTGCCCTGAAACACGAGAGCCCCACTAATTATGCCTTGGCAAGTGCTGAGGCTGCAGAGAGGAAAGGTGGAGGAGCCCTCTCACATACACCTGTCTCCCTCTGATCGCAAACACCACACTGGAGCCATCACGTGAGCCCAGGAGTGAGCTGCACCAAAACACTGCTCTGCAGTGACAGGAACCCTCATTAGAGGGGGGTTGTGCTGCTGGCATGTGTGGTCACCCCTTTGTGGCCAGAACCAGCCTTGCCTTCCTGTGCACAGACACTGGAACGTGATCCGTGGCAGGGAGAAAAGCTGGAGGTTTGTCAGACTGTGACATCTTTGAGGACATTCCCACAGACCATGAACACTCTTTACAAGGGTTTCTTCAGGCTCCCCTCCTGCAACACCAGCATTTTTGTTCATGTGAATCTGTATCCTAGAGGCAAACCATTTATTCATTACACCTGCACTGTCCATAGCGTTTGTGGCCCCCACACATCATGTAGGTCACCATCGCTCTTCACCTACAGCCCGCCAGAAACACACCCACCAAAATACACCTCTCCCAGAAACACACACACACACACGGGCACAATGCCAACGCCATCTCTCAGGGATACAGTCGAGTTCCTGCAGTGTCATGCACACAAACCTGGGGCTAAATACACGTGGCCTGCGCGCTCACCCCCCTCACGCCGATCTCGCAGGTCACCTCGTACCTCTGCTTTGGGTATGGGTGCATTTCACCACAGTCTCAGCTAAAAATACAGCAGTGGAGAATACAGTTCCCTGAGCTTTGTGCCACAGTCAAGAGATAATTGCTTGCTGTCCTCGCCTGTCACTTGCAGAGTGGGTTGTAAACCTTATTTAGCAAGCTTAAGCAGTGATATTTTCTCATTAATTTAAGAAACAGCTACTTGAAACATCAGAGGGCTTGGAGAGAGAGATTCACAGCACTAACTGATAAATCACCCGAGCTCAGTTTTGGATGCAACATGAACCTCCAAAAGACAAGGTTTTTGGGACCCATCCACAGGTGATCTGGCTTGGTTTCACCCAGCAGGGCTTGATGCCTTCACAGTTCACTCTGTTTTCGTCAGAAACCTAATTTCTCAGGATAAAATAAAAGGGTAAAGACAGTGATAATAAAAGAAAATATGATTAACTTGTGATTCACATCTGATCTCAGGAATATAATCTAATTTTAAACCTTTCATTGATTTAGAGCTCTATCGCTAATGCTGCATTTGAAAGGAAAGTGAATGATTCTGGTGGTTTGGACGTGCTTCAAAAACCTTGCTTTTCTCCACCTCCAGCAATCTTGGTTTTGTGTTTTGTTTGGTTTGAGTGGAAGAAATCAACAGAAGAGATTATTGTGTGATCTAGCTGTTAAGAGGAAGATAAAGATCATTCATTTAATCTTCTAAAGAAGAAAAACCTGCAGAAGCCTCTATATTGTCCATCTCTTTACAGCAAAAACTCCTATTTTCCACTGACTTCCTAAAGATTTGCTTCCACTTCCTTGAATTTCAGGGATGTCAGTGATATGCCCTTACATCACTCTGCAAGCATCTGATTGTCCATTACAAATCCCAACAGGTTTGTTTCAAAGCAGCGATACTGAAACCTCTCCCCTCAGCCCAACTTCCAGGGAAGGGGATTAGAATTAATATAAGATAGAAATAAAGATCTGGAGGGAGAAAAAACAGAAGAGGCAGGATGAGCAATAAACAACGCTTTGTGCATGTGTGGGAGCAAGAAATGGGGGAAGAAAGACAGGAAAGAGCTGGTGTGAGAAAAAAACCAACCAAACAAGGGAAGCAGTGGGCAAAACATACCCCTAAGAGGAAGGTGTGTGTGTCCCTCTCAGAGGCTGTGCCTAAGGGCTCTGAAGTGGGAGCAAGCTCCTGTGTCCCTCAGCATCACAGCAGCAGGGATGGGGACAGGGTAACACCCCAGCCTCTCCACTCCCCAATGTGCTCACACGTTTCCATGCAGGTCAAGCTCATGACCAAACTCCAGTGTCAGGACAAGTTTAGAAAAATTTAACAAATTACTGGGACATACGTGGGCCAAAACTGCTGCTATGGAAAATAAAGCCACTACAGCTCCCCCCACAAGCTCCTCTGAGATGGAGGCAGAGCTGAAGGAGCCACTGTTTGAAAGGAGGCAGCCTGAGAAATGGGCACGTTAATATGGATGCTGAGAGGATTTAAATAAAGTCCTGCTATGTTGCTCTTGCCCCTCATGTTCACAGCACATACACCTCAGTGAAGAGGATCCAAGCAAAATTACTGGGATATTCCTCCCCATTTGAGAGCTTCCTTTATTAGGATTATGAATCCATATAATCCCAGATGCATTTTGTTTAACCTGACTCTTTCAATGGCTCATCTCAAATTCATTTTCCAACGGGACACAGAGGGAAGTTACAAACCTACACTGTGGAGGTCCCACACATACTGATTGCTCAGCACAAAGACAGCTGGAATTGCCTACAGCTCTGCATGCACCCTGAAAAAGCATGATGCTGGAATCTGAAGTTTAATGACCACATCACACACTGTTTTCTGACACAACAGAGCTTTTAACCTTCTGCTTCAACTGTTTGTTTCATGGTCTGATGTTAAATTTTAATTTTCTATCTCTGAATTTGCTTAGTCCCTTGCCTCCCATCCCCCTTCACAAACAGTGGCTTGATTCTTCATCCCAAGCCCTAGTCATTTATTCCGAAGCAACTGGAATGTTAAGTCCAGAAGAGGACAACATGTCCTTCCACCCTCTGCTCTCAGATGGGCCGGAAAACACAGAGTTCTGCAGAGCCAGCACATCTCAGGAGAGAAACAACCGGGGCTGAGCAGGTGTCCCAGCCACAACAAAACAACATTTTGTGTCTGCTTCAGCTCCGCTGCTTCTGAGTAGCCACTGCCATTAGAAAAACCAATTACTGGCCACACAACCCCAGCACATCAGGGGCCTCACCTGTTGCTGACAGAACGTGCCACAGCCCGGGAGGTTCCACGTTCAGCCTGAACTCGCCCTCCCCACCTCGTTCCCCTCTCTGCAGCATTCACTTGACATGATAACAGATCTCAGTTCTAGAAGTGTTTGCAACTTGCTTTAAAACAAGAACAGGCTCAGCCTCTCTGCTTATACAGCTAGAAATCCACTGTACTGGGACAAAATGAAATCCAGACCACCTAGAGAAGACAACACATATCCAGAGGGAATACAAAATTTATTGTAGAATTGTCTACCTCATGCAAGACCCAAAGGCTCAGCAACCAGGTCTAACAAGACAAAATTAATTAACAATCTGCTTTACTCACTGGGGAAATGTCTATTTAACATCTAGGCCCTTGAGGGAACAGCATGGCAAGCTTCTTGAAACTTAGGGAAAATAACCTGTATCACCCAACAGGCTGGACAGCTACAATTCGTATTTCTTCCTAAGCCTGTGTTTTATTTTGTTAATTCCTTCTTGATACCCTGGGCTATGTTCCGGCCTTTTCCCCATTATTAAATAAACCTTTTTTGTCATTCACAAACCTGTAAAGCTGGTGCTCTGTTCATTTTTAGTGACTTGGAACACTCTGTTCTCTCTCATATTTCACCCCCCAATGAAAAACTGCTCCTTGAAAATTCAATAAAGCATCTGAACAGCACGTTCCCATGAAGCAATTCACCACCAGAGCCTAAGCAAGCTTTTGTTTGGCATCTCCAGTTGGCTTTGGACTAAGATGTTGCCCCTTTTATCTCCTGAGTGCCAAAATCATCAAGTTGAGCCTGTGGCCACTGCTTGATTCAAATCATCCACCTCAAACAAGCTCTTGGCCCCTCTAGGCTGAGTTTGTCCTGCTTTTGGACACCCACACTCTGTCACGCTGGTGCAGAGCAGACTCACCCTCTGCACCCGTGCCAGGCTGACAATGTCTGTGACACTTCAGTTTGACAGCTACTCTCATATTAGCAAAATCTCCAGACCATCAGCAGCCCTTAGGACACCCAGGGCTGCCTGTGGGCACCTAGGTGACAGGCTGCAGCTTCCATGGGCTCCAGAGGGAATCGGTTTCTTTGTTTGCTCTAGGATGGGGTAAGAGGCAGCTCACAGGGGCCATGGTTTATGTTCATCAAGGCTCATTCCACAGATCACAATCTAGCATCTCCTTTTGACAACATGACCCTTCCCAGGTACCAGCCACATGCAGATTACCTAATTCCCTCAGGGAAAATCCTTGAATTCACACATGGCTGGTAAGCAGAGAAATTGGTGCTGCTAAATCATTTGTTTCCTACTTTTCAAAGCCTGGAGGGGGAGATGCTTGTCAGTTTTTATCCTCTCTTTGAAACCCTTTCAGCTCAAAGAGAATCTCCCTATCTTTTAAATCAAAGACTCCAAGAAATCTCAGTCTCTCCCCATCACTTCAGAGGATCAAGTCACAATAAATGACCCCATGTGCTCACAGGCAGTACACAAATTTGCAAAACAACTGGGGCTGTAAAACAATGAAAACAGGTGTCCTTTGGGGAGAACCTTGGGGAAGGCAGCAGGAGCACTTCTCTGTGTTGCTCAAGGGTTTCCTTTCTGAAGTTTGGTATTTTTATGAATATTTCAGGTAGAGCAGCTTCTCAGTGCCCCTGATTGCTGACACACAGCCCGAGTGCTTGGAGCTGTCAGAGAGCACCCTCACAGCCCTGCCTCCCTTTCAGGGGAGTTGTGGCTGGGTGGGGCAGGAAAGAGGAGGAAGGAGGCATCACCCATCTAACCAAGACATACATTTTCTGATTCCCCTATTTGCTTTATTATTGGCTGCTGGCTAAATGATCTTTTAGGTCATCTGCTTACAGTAATAGGAGGAAATTAAATATTAATAATAGACTATTTCCCTCTAGACTGCTCTTTGTTAACAAAGGATACAAGTGAAACAAAGCAGGCAAAATTATCAGCTCACCACGGTCTTGGTTTTCAGGTACCTGGAGCACTTGCACTTTCCCTCAGCCTTCCCTGGAGTTACAGATGCCCATTGCCCTTCCACACCTGCCTGTGTGGACACCCATCCAAGTGCAGAACACAGGGATGTGTGGAAATCCCTGTTCTATCAAGGGGCTCTGCATGGCAGTCTGACCCTTCCAGAGGACTGTGCCAGACTTTATGCAAAATATCACCTGAGCCACCGATGCTCTGACTACAGAAGTGCAGGGCCAAGGATTTTTGGACAGGCACAGAGCTTGTCTCCACTTGAAGTCTTCCTCCAGTGTAAACCCTACAGTGAGGTAACAAGCTTTCTGGGTTGGCTTTGCAAATTCTCCTGAAATACTGAGTACAGTGAGGGCTTCAGCTCTGCTAAACTTGGTGTCATCTCCTCTTACAGGAAAGTAACAGCTCTCCAAGACTTACAACCCCCCCTCTGTGTACTTGTGAAAGGCAGAAGGAATGGCTCTTCAGAGATCTGTACTGTCTCTGATCTTCATCTGTCAGCTCAGAAATGGGGGAGAGGGGCAACAATTCTGCTTTACATTTCCATCCCTGCTGCAGTCCAGGCTAAAAAAGGAGGCTGCACTGCCAGCAGGAACACACATTGTGAATTTGGAAGTAAAATCTTCACTGACCGGGGGATTACCAGAGACACCCTCACTGCTGCACCAGTGACAGAAACAAAACCAGTAATAAAATCACACCCTGCAGGCCTGTCCTGTGTCTCTCTTCTCCTCCTGTTTATGCCCCATAAAAACAATGAAAAAAAATCAAAAATGCCCCAAAAGTGACACCCCACTGGACAACAAGCAATGGCCATAACATAGATGGGCTGGCTGCTAGGGATGGCTAATCCAAAACCAATATTGCAGCTTTGCCTCCTGCCCTCCAAGTGATAGAAGTAGATTAATTTTTATTGCAGTAGCGGAAGACCAGAACAGAATGCATTTGGCCATTTTTTTCCCTAAGTGGATGTTATAAATGTTTAAAAGCAACAAAAACCTCACAGTAATTATTCCCATTCTAATGGTCACAAAAAGCCGGGGGGAGGCACAACTAAGTAAGGCTGAATGACCAGCAGTTAAATAAGCCAGATCAAACCAACAAACAGAAGGGAAAACACTCCCCTGTGCTCACTAAAGTCTCACTGGGCAGCAAGCAACATGATATATTGCCAAAAAGCACCAAAACATGTTGGATTTTTGAGCAAATTATTTTTTACTCAGGATTGCTGATGTTGATTTACCTATGGTGGCATTTGTAAAAAATAATAATAAAAAAAACAAACAAGCATTTGGATAAGTTTTCATAAGACAGATAAGTGAAAAAAGCATAATTAAAACCATGTACCATGGCCAGCAACAAGTTATTACTGCCAATATCATCCACAATGTCTCCAAGGAGCAGTTTTCCTTTCCTGTGTGAGGGAAGAACTCAAAGCAAACTTTGCCTCCCCATAGCCCTACTAAAGCCAGCTGTGTTCATACATAAGGAGCATTTCCTTCAAGAACAAAACAAGAGAAATGAGGAAATAGAATATCAAGAAGAGGTGACTGAGGAATTACAGGCAAGGGAAGAGTTTACTCTGAAAATATTTATTGTATTGCTAATGTATCCATTCTGGTCTGTTTTAAAATAATTGAGTAGACTTCTCTCCAGATGTGACTTTGCCTCTCATTTCTATGTGAATTTTCCAGGAAGGCAGTTGAGAATTGGGTACATCTGTTCATTTTCCTGCATTTTTATCCAGTTGTTCCCAAACCTTATTTGCCTTCTCTAATTACAGGCTTATCTCCACCAGGCCCTGTGATCCCTGCTCCCTCTCTCGAGCACTGTCCTTCTGCAGGTTGCCAGTAGTGTTTGCATGAACTCTGATGGTGGAACAAAAACTATCCCCAGTGCAGGGAGAGCTGCTGTACCGGGCCAACCAACATCCTGCAGCAGAAGGAACGTAACTCTTTCCATCTCTCTCTGTGTAACTTAAAATCATTCCCAAGCTGTCCTTCCCTATCCTGATGAAGGCACTGTACAAGTTGAACAGAAAATGAGTGAATTCTACCTTCCTCTGAGCCAAAGCAAAGCTGTCTCACTGCATTAGCTCACCCAGGGCTCACCCACTGACCCCTCTGAGCAGGGGTTGTTCTGAGGACCCACAGTGAAGCTCCCGTTACCACCCAAGCAGTTTGACTCACACCCACCCACAGGCACCAGTCAGGCCTCCACTGGGTTGCTAACACAGCTCATCTCATCCTTCCTCCCCGACTTGCTGCCTTCTTTGATCAGTTTAAGCAGTGACACAGCTCAGCCTGAGCTCCACAGAGCCCATCCCGCAGAGCCCACCCAAACACCCCAGTGCTCTCCCACCCTCTGCCCCTCTCTGCCCAGTGACTGCTGTTTGCTCTGTAGGGCTGTTCACTGCTGGCTCAGCCACAGAGATCAGCCCTGTGCTCCCTGTGCCTTGTAGAACAGGCTGATTTTTCAGCCAGCAGAAGAGCCCTGTTTCCTCCCATGTCCCAGGGGGTGCCCTGGCCCCTTTTGCACCCCCAGGCTGGGCACCAGCACCTTTTACACAACTCACTTCACATATTTGTCAATCAGCTGCCAGTGAAAAAGGATTTAGACAGTGACAATGCTGGTGGGGTGTGTGCTCATCCCAAAAGCAGGCAAAAGCCACAATAACAAATCTTCTGCCTCCTTAGTTTGTTTCCATTTTTTCAGATACTTCTCCTGACCTGCTCACGTTTATTTGCTCAGTGTCATGCTTCATCATTCTGTTAGTGTTTCTGTCTCAGTCTCAAAACTATTTAAGACATTTTTAGGACTCTGCCACCCTCTGTGGATAAGGAGGAGTTGATGCTCTGATGATGCCTTGAGGCCACATGCCCTTCCTTTGACACTCCCTCTTCTCTTTGCTATGGCTTGCACCACACTGCTGTCACTCTTGGGAGGTGACTTGCACTTTCACTATCACAAGAAGCCACACCAACACAAGCCTTTTTAGAGGTACTCAAAGGGACTTCTTTTTTGCCCCTAAGTCTATGATTATAATCCAATTTATTAAGAACTCTCCAGTGTCACTGCTCAGTGATCCCAGAGCCTCAGTGTTTAGCTGGTGCTCTGAGGACTTTAAGTCTTTCTTCATTTCCTAAGTCCTTGTGCTGTGGTAAGAGCACATCCGCTGCAGTGACAGCCTGGTACCTCTCCCTGCTTCCTGCTCTGACGGCTGCAACTCTGAGGGAATGACATTCCTCATCATTGGTGTCTCTCCTACATCAAACCACCACACTGGAGAACCAGCAGCCATTCATAAATCACTTCAGAAAACATTTTACTGGACTTGCCAGCAGAGACACCTCCACTACCCTCGGGAAGTGGCCCTTCTGTCCTATGCAAACTTCAGATATTTTACAGTTTCTGCACAACAAGACATCATAAAAAAGCTCCAGCTGTAAAGAAACCTGCAATCATTTCTCAAATGCATGACAACCACGATCCTCACACCTTGCCAAACAAGGATAAGCCAAAACAGACTCCCAAGACAAATTCCTTAGGGACCGTGGCCTTTGACTCCAAACTCAAAAGATGTTAGTCAAGCAGAGATGGATCCCAGGGAGATGCCCAGAACAGTTTCTCCCAAGTGCACTGTGTCCACCTCTTTTCTGCTGTAATCATACAGCTGGGCTGTGCTGTGGTTATGTGGGGGAAGATTCCCCTTTAGGAATGATGTAGGAAAGTTAAAAAAAAAGCTGTCAATGAATCCTCTTTCCAGTCTTCAGCCCATGAAAACACCTTCTCACCTTTCTATATCCTGCAAGAGCTGGCACCATTCAACTGTATCAGAGAAAAAGAATCACATAACTCCATCAAATCCCCAGAATCCTCTATGCCTACCCATGTTATAGCCCTAAATGAATCAAAATGGTCAAGCAGAGTTTGGATCAACATTTCACAAGACCCAGGATGACATAAATGAAAACATTAATGTTTTTTAGGTGTTTGACAAAGTTAGGTGCCTCAGTTTTAACAGGTTCAGCTACAGAGGCCTGATTTTTGGGACTGTCAGAAATAGTTCCAGACTCTCCCTGACTAGGTGGCCATTAGCACATGTCATTTTTTGCCAAAATCCAGGCTGCAGAACATTTTTTAAAGTCAGCATGCTTCCCCAGAGATGCTCCAGGAGCTGTAATGGTGCTGGTGCCAGCCCAGGTCAGTGTGATGTGATTTTCCATGGTGCCATTGAACCTGGGCACTGATCTGTGGATCGGACGTCTGTGGAAACTCTAATTATTCAAACCAATTTCAATCACGTGTCTCTCTTCTGAAGATCTTATTAAAAAGCTACATACCTCTTAGCTGTCTTTTATCCTGGGGAATGTTTCCTATGGAAAATCCCAGTCTGTGCCCAAGTATTTGGATCTCATACTGAAACCAAAGCTGTTACCACCACAGAACATGGTATTTAACAGCCTACTTCCTTTAACTCCTTAACCTCAATAAGTGATTCATACTAGGACCTGACAATCCTATTCTGGGGAAAACTCAATAACCAAAACAATAGGTCAGTTTGCAGAGGACTTTCCCAGTACACGAAGGGTGATTTGGGTAACAGACAACGCTACAGAGCAGGCAAAGAGAGCAGAGACAATTCTGCTGCCCTAGTAAGAAAAAAAAAAAAAGGAGGGGAAAAAAGGGAAGACAAGAAGCAAAAGGAGAACACAAACTCAAAGCAATGTATCTCCAACAAAGCAAAACAGGAGAAAAATGGAGGAGACTCTGAGGTCTTGGAGAGCTGCTGAACAAGGGGCCACAACTGTCACTGCGAGCATCACCTGGGACAAACACAGGGGACAGGGAGCCAGGGAATGCCAGGGGATAGGGAGCCAGGGAATGCCAGGGGATAGGGAGCCAGGGAATGCCAGGGGATAGGGAGCCAGGGAATGCCAGGGGATAGGGAGCCAGGGAATGCCAGGGGATAGGGAGCCAGGGAATGCCAGGGGATAGGGAGCCAGGGAATGCCAGGGGATAGGGAGCCAGGGAATGCCAGGGGATAGGGAGCCAGGGAATGCCAGGGGATAGGGAGCCAGGGAATAGGGAGCTAAGGAATGCCAGGGGATAGGGAGCCAGGGAATGCCATATCTCAGCTGCTGGCAGATAAAACAGCCCCAGTCTGCAAGGACGAGAATGCCTGAGTGCCTTCCCTCCTGGAACTCAGTGCAATCACAACTTCTAATCAGCATACAGACAGGAGCCCAGCATGTCATCTGTCACGTCTCCAAAGCTTAAGGAAACCCCCCTTTCCTCTCCCTGTATCAGAGAGGGACAGGAAGATTCCCTCATCCTCTGTATATGCCTTTCCCTCCCCCTGTTCCTGGCTCAAACCATCCCCTGCAAGAAGTTTCCCTCCCCACTAACTTCTCCATTGTCTCAGATGCATTGTTTGCAAATGCTCCCTAAAAATGCTTTGTAAAGTATCTTTATTCCTGTTTCAGGTTTTTCCACATCCCTGTGTAACACCTGGAGTTTATCTTGTTACCTGTCAGATAGTGATAAACCTACTGCATGCAACCCCTGACTTACCATCTAAGATAAATACAATTTGTCTTGTAGCTGTCATTTCTTTTCAAATCCTGCCTTGCACAGCTGCATTTGTAGTGGTAACAAATTACTTCTTTGGGCTTGAAATGTGAAAATTTTCAAAAAATGAAATCAAAATAAAAAATAAAATAAAAATCAAAACCACATCAGCAAGAGCCCCAAAATATAAGTAAAATTTCAAGCATGGCCTTCCTGACACTAGATTTATTGCTGCTTTGTGGGCAAGGAGGCTCCAGGACTACTTTTGCATATCTTCTGCAATGGCATTTGCATGCCCTGTACATTAAGTACGTTGTATTTTATGCTACCAACAGGCCCAAAGATGAAAAGCATCCTTTCTCCAGAACAGCTTGATCCTAACTTTGCAACTGCATCCCCACATGCAGCTGTGGCACAGCCTACCTACCCCATCCCCTCCCATGCCACTGCAGCTCTCCAGCCACAGCAGGCACGAGGTAGCCAGGTTTTGGATGATTTGCTCCTTGCAGAACACAGATTGAGGAGTAAAAGAGACCCTACCTTCACTCACTCACATTTACCAAACACCTGCACTTGCTGTAGCACTCGGAAATACTCTTTGTGGATCATCTGTGGGTCACCCACTGTGGTCAAGATGAGGAATGAGTGAGAGCAAAGGAGCTTTAAGCTGGGCATCAGGGTGTGTCCTGCTCGCCAGGAAAGTAGGGAACCTCCACAGCAGGTCTTTAGGAGCAGGATGGAGAAAGAGATGTCAGGAATGGCAGAAGCAGGGCTGATCCTGCCTTTGGGCAGAGGCCTGGATCAGATGACCTCGAAGTGCCTCCCAAGGATATTTTCCATAATTTAGAATTGTATGTGCCATCTGTCCATTCTGATCTACTGATTTACTGCAGAAAGAAAAAGTGGAATCCAACCAGTAATTATTCCTGATACAGATGCAAACTTTGTGATGGGAGAGGCATCTTCTGACTCTAAGAGGGAACTGAAGCCTTCAGAGGTTAAATCACCTGTGTATCTGCCCAGACCCTCCCACCCTCCCAAGGCAGAATGCTGCCAGTTTTTTACTTCCTAACAGACCAACCCTCAATATTCAGCTACAAAAACATCTCAAAGTAGGCAGCTTTCTCTGCATTTTTAAAATGAGCAAAGAGGCAAGGAACTGGTGCTGTTGTGTTCAAGTAGCTTCACCGAGGCTGTTCAGGTGCATTTATGCAAAACCTGAAGGTGGTCCATGAAGCAACCAAGCCTTCTGGCCCTAAATACCCAATGCAAGGGAGTAATCCTCCATTGACTTGTGAGAATCCTCCCTGATTCCTTGACACATAACTCAAGATCTCTTTCCTGGCTTTTACTTCAGAGTCCAACAAAAAAATAAAGGTTTAACAGCCCACCTCCATTTTCAGATGAAAATCACACAATAAAGAACAGCTTTGAGAGTTAGTCACCATCCAGATCAAATGAGATAGTGAACAAGAAGACCTGAAAACTGTTCAAACTGAAGATAAGAACAAACTTCGCAGGACATGAGCAGAGATGATGACATCAGCTTTCATATGGGAAAAACTTCAGTCACAGCTGAGCAGAACTCAGAGAGCTTTGCCACATTTTACCTTGTCCCCTCTCGTGTGGGTGGAAATGTCAAACGAAAGCAAAGAGCTGAAGCACAGTGAAAATGGCGGAAACTCTGTGAAACCTTAAACATCCTGTATAGACAAGAAATCATGCAGCCATCAGTCAGTCAGACAGGCAGAAAGGAAGTGGTAAAGGGGGAGGTTTTCCCTCCACACAAGATGGAAAAGCATCCAGGCTCAAGACCAAAGGGGGACTCGACCCTACAGAGAGACAGGACTGAAAGGAAGAGTGAAGATTCAAAGCAGTACCTCCAAACCTTCTGCTGGGCTGAGCCTTCCCCAGTAGTTCTTAAGAGGGCTTAACCACATGGCTCTACATGAAATCCATTATTGAAGATGAAACAAGAAAGATGAATAGCTTTCCAAAGTCGATTACATCCAAACGCAGTAGCACCAGCAGCCCTTATGGAAGCATCCTATTAAAATATTAGCAAAAACAGAAATGCAAACATGGGAGACCTGGCAGGAGGCTTTCCAGCTCAGAGCTTCAGTGCCTTTTGAACTCACTGATAGAAGGACTGAGGCTAAAAATATCATTACTGAGCCAGCATCCCCTGACCTGGTACAGGGTGATGCCCATTCTATTTTTTATGTATGAAAATACATATGGGAAGAGACAGATTATGTGCGTGTGAAAATTACAAATGCCCCACGTGAACGGCATTAAAAAGACCTGCTGCCTTTTTTTTTTCACACCCTAGAATAGGTCATTTCTATTTTATATACACACATACAGGTTTGCAGTTTGTACCCACATGTTTTCTCTACAAATTCAGAGGTTCACAGCTCTCCTGGTAAATTCAGAACTTAATCCATTTGCCATATCAGACAGGATTTCATTTCCATAGGTTTTTGTGATATGCGATTACATTTATATTGACTTTTTTAATTGAGATTCGAAATAAGCGATCTCCTCCACAGATCTAATTCAATTCAAATATTTCCCACATCCCTGATGGTCACTTTATCTAATCTTTTTCTACTTCACTTGGGCAGTACGCTGTGGGGGTGTCTCTCTAACAGCAGGAGCTCTCTAACACCGGTCCTTCTCTCTGTTAGTTTCGCTTCTGCAGAAGAACGAATTTATCAGTTACTCCAGTTCTTGAGTTACACGTGTCTGAGACTTACCAGCCTGATAAGGAACCTGAAAACAAATACATCCAAAGATCGAGTGATCTAATAGTTGGCCATCTGCTTAGGAAAATAATTTTAAATAGTTACGGCAATTCTATTAACTCTATTTACCAAGTGAGTCATGTTGTTCTCTTTAAGATAACCCTTCCCGTCTCTCTGCGGGTCACTGCCCCAGGCAGTTTTGGAAGAGGGTGCTCAACGACCTTTACTACTTTCAAGCTATAGCAAAGCCTGCAGTAACCCTGCACTCGAGACACCCCAAACTCATACTGCACCAGGGCATAAAAGAGCATTAAAGCAGCCGAGGTGCCTCTGGGCGACTGTTAAACCACACAAACAGCCGTGCAGAAAAATCTCTTCCCAGGAGCATCCCCGGTGAGGGCACCACACGCCAGCACTGACACAGCGGGAACACACCTGCTGCCTCTCGCTCCCGTCCGGGATGGGCTGCCGGCACCTCCATGGGGGCAGCTCACCCCGCAGGGCTCCAGAGCCTGTGCACCAGGGCAGAAAGCCTTCTCCACACATCCTCCCAACAGCTCCGGAGACAACCGGCACCTTGCAGCCTGTTTCGCTGTCCTTCACCTGCCCTCTCCCCGCAGCACAGCGATCCCGGGTCCCCCTGTGACGGGCAGCTCACTGGGTACCAACGCTGAGAGCTCCCGGGCACAGCCAGAGGGACTCCGCTCAGAACTTTCAGCCGCTTGGCAGCGATAAGGCAGGGTCGGGGCTTTCGGGGGCAAGGAATGGGATAAGACTGCGCACAGGTTTAACGCCACTTTTTCAGTGCCCTTTTCCCCTTAACACGACTGTGAAATGCATAGAAACCTCCTTCGGAAACACTTCAGAGAAGTTTACAGGATGCGGGGTGCTCCTGCGGAATCACTATTTTACGATTAAGCACAAATATCAGCCGAAGAGCTGCAAGAGGACTGGGTGCAGGGAGGCAAAGTCCAGCACCTGATGTTTGAGGGAAGATCCATGGAGCAAACATCTTGGAGCGCGGGGGTGTGTCGAGGGACTGACAATTGGGAATCAGCACTGAGTGAAAAGCACCGGCTCCACAGGGGAAAAAGCCACCCGAGCCGGGGCAAGAGAAAGCGGTGGCAAGGCAAAATCGCCCCATCTTGGGGCTGGGGGCTCGGCAGCACCGAGAGGGCAGCCGGCGGCCACTTTTGAAATTCGCGGGACAGGGACAGGGACCGGGGCAGCCGCGTACGCCGCAGGGGGAAGCCGAGCCGCCCACCGCGGCTCCGGGACCGGGGACCGCCGCGCTCGGGATGCTCCAGCGGGACGAGCCCCGCAGCCCGCCCCGGCCGGGGGGTCCCGGCAGCCGCACACGGGGAACCCGCCGCCCTCCCCGCGGCCCCGCCGGCATCACCCACCTGCGCCCGGGGTCCGCTCCGCTCCGGCCGCCGCGGGAGCCGTGTGTCGGTGCCGGCGCTGCCCCGCGGCCGCCCCGCTCCGCTCCCTCCCCCGCCGCAGGACGCGGGGCCCGCGGCTCCCCCTGCAGGGCGGCACCGGCGGCGCGGGGCGGGCGCGGCGGGGACGGGGACGGGGACGGAGACAGAGACGGCCGCCCCCCGCTCCCGGCAGCCCCGCAGCTTTACCTGGCGGCCGGCGGCGAGCGGGCACCGCGGGGCTCGGCGCCAGCACGGCCAGCCCGGAGCAGCATCGCGGCTGGAGGAGAGACGGACACTCACTAAAGAGTCCTCGCTCGTCCGTGAGGGACCTGCGAGTGACCGAAGCGGGCTTTGACTGGGCTTGATCTGCATACAATGAAAGGAGGAAAGAAAGGAGAGGAGAAGAAAGGAAAAGAGAGGAGGGCTTTCTCTCTACATTGTTTTAAGCATCTACTTCTTTCCAGGCTGGAAAACCCACCCAGCGAGGCGAAGCGTGCAGCTCTACCACACAAGGCTGTGGTGGCACAGTGCAGTGCTACGGGGGACAGCGGGACAGATCTCGGCACACGCACAGAGAAACTTCACTTTCTTCTCTGCCTAACTGCCATTACTACCTCCGGAAAGGAGCCCCTGTGCAATACTGCTCTGGAAGTGTTTAAGAGTCCTCTGTAGAGGTATTAAATACCTGACAGAAGTTTCACATTCCCACCGGGGAGGTGGCTGTGGATCCCACCAGCACACACGCACATTTCCTGCCCGCGGTGTCCCCGGCCAGCTCCTGCTCCTCCAAGGAGCAGACTTGGGGACAGCCGTGACTCATCTCACAGCAACTCTAAAGCAGGGAGAGAACCTCTCAAGAATTTGATCCTGCTGCTCTTTGTGGATATCTTCTAAGTTTTCTATTTTTCAACTTCACATCTCAGCATGCAATTTATCTACATGCTCCTATTGGGTGGGCATTGCAAACAGGGAAAACCACCAGTGTGACTCCACACTTCCCACCAACCCCATGGCAGGTCCCAGACTGACAAACTGATCCCTCTCAGTAACAGCCAGCCCAGGCCCTTCTGTGCAGGGACTGCCACATCTTGGATTCTTGTGCCATGCAACAAGTTTTTATTCCAAGATTCCCCACCCCAGAGAGGGTTTGCTCACACCACCTTGGCCAGAAGCATTCCCACAATGCTGACCCCCAGCACCAGCTTACCCAGCCTTTCCCAACAGCAGAAGCACAGACGATGCTTTACCTTACTTCAGTATAACAAGACAGTAGGAAAGAAATAGCAGAACTGGCACCAGCCCCTTCAGCACTAAGATCAAAACCCACGAGCATCTAAACATTAAAAATTTAGCCCTGGCAGCAGCACCTGGCACCTGAGCTGTCCTGCCCTGCACTCTCATCCAGCCGGGAAGGAGGCAGGATGGTACATGGGCTGCCTCAGCCACACAGTTGGGAACTACAGAGCGGAGGGGAGGCCAGAGCGCTGCTCCAAACACAATGGGAATCCTCCCGGGAGAAAAAGAAAAGTCATTTTTCCCAGGAAGTTACAGAAAAGGCTGGAGTAATTTACCACACAGTGACATGTAATGGTTTTAAGGAACACATATATTGACTAGCCAAGTCAAAAGAAAAAAGCAAAAGCAGGAGACTGGGAGAAATTCAGGAGCCTCATCAAAACATGCTGCATGACAGCTTTAGAAATGCCACCTGCCTACATGAAGTTTACCGGAGCTGTTTGAAAAATGCTGACAGTAGGAATCAGGCACTGTTGGTGTAATGGTCTCACATGTGCCCTGTAGTACAAGACGTAGTGTTTTCCCACTCCTAGTTGATCCTCCATGAAATTTTATGCTGTGCAATTGTTTTTGGACCAAAGGGGCAGCTCACAATCAGCTGCCTGCCAGGCTCTGCTGGATCTGCTCTGTGTTGCTCCTCTCCAGAGCAGCGTTTCCTGTCTTGTAGAGGTGCCTCTTATCTTTGAGGATCTGGGCCAAATGACTCTCTCCCACTGAAATCAATGAAAGCTCCAACTCCAAATACTTTTAAGGAGCAGGGATACAGTTTCTAAATATGATTTTGTTCCTGAATACATTATACCCAAAGCTGTTTCAGTCAACTCCCTTTATTAAGCTGTCAGGTCCCATCCTCAACACATCATCTTACAAGTTTCCCATATCACAGATGTTGATCACTGTATCTTTGAAGGACCCCAGAAATGCTTCACTGGATGTTTCTTTTCCCAGTTGTAACTCTCTGATTTTTGCAGCTGACTAGTTTTAAGATTGATGTACACTGTTGATTTTTTTTTAAAATCAGCAAGTCATAGAAGATCCAAAGCAAATGTCTGAGTACTTCCACAGGACTAGCTGATAATGGTCCTCTGACCAGCTTATAATGTTTCTTAGAAATTGCTTTTTTTTCCCATAGGAGAATTCTAATACCACTACCAGAAACACCAAACCACAGATTCTTTCCCTCACCAGCCATTCCAGTTTGGATGGCATATCAGATCCCCATTGTCACCTACTGATTTCCTCTGTGCAGCTGGCAATTCTGCAACATTTCAAGATGTTAATTATCACTACTGACACCTCCCAGAGCAACTGAGCCAGGTCTTCTGTGATTTTTGCATGCTCATTTCTCACCTCTGCACAAGTAAATATGCTTACAATGAGCAGCTGCTGTTTTATGTCCTATTCAGCAGCTGGATAGGATAACTTCCATTACTGTAGTAAGATCTGAACAGATCCGTTGCCTTTCTTTTGAACTAAGAAATTAATTGGCTTTCTGTTGGCTTTATGCCATTATCCCTGTCAAGTATCAGATCACATTTCTTCTTGTGCATATTCAGTGTGTATTGTCCTTACCTTGTGCCCTCCCTTTACCAGTGGCCAACAATGACAGTAAATTGACAGGAAGGAATACAATCAGCTTTTACATTTTTTCTTTGCTTTTGTAATATATGCAGGGGCGGCAGCACAAGGGAGCATTAACTTCCCTTCCCTTAGTCACTCATGAAGAATAAACTGGCATTACTGTGACTGCTGTGGCCAGGCACACTTTGAGAAGGGACTGCATGAACAGAAAGACCGAAACCACCTGGAACCTGAACAGCTTCCAGCAGCCTCCACAGCCACGGGAAGGTACTGCCACACACTCAGAGCTGGCTGTGAACTGAAAGAAGTCCAGCACTGCAAGGAAAGAAATTCTCCCATGTGGAGCCAGGAAGGGCTTTCTCGTTCCTGAAAAGCAGAGCTGCAGTAACACACTGTTCACTATCTAACTGAACAAGCCAAACTCCTGCATTCTGGGCAGCTGAAAAGTAGTGATAAGAGTCTATTTGCACTTCTCAGACTTAACAACTGAGCTCAAGGTGTAAACTCTAGAAAGCCTGTCTAGAATAACCCTTGAAATGCTTCCTTCAAATAGGTGAGAGCAAAGTAAATAAAAAACTCACACTCGAGACCTATCGAGAAACTCACCCTTCTCTTTGCTGACTCTGCACGAGCAACAGCCTGGGCATGTTGGTGATGCCACTGCAAACACAGAACACACTCACAACAACAGTAACCAAAACCACCCTGCCACCCTGGTAAGCAGAAAGAGCAGAAAATCATACCTAGGTACTGAGGTTTCCATGTGAAGGGCTGAAAATGATCAGTTTGCCTAGAACAGAATCTGGAGGAATTAATGTGTTTTTTTTAAATAGAAAAATTATTTCTGTCTTAAGGAAGTGATTAACACATTATTAGTTTTGGAGCTGTTCTTTGTCGTGAAACTTCTCTTTCTAACCAGACTGAATTATCTGGTATGTGCAAAATTGCATTTAAGGGGTGCATATTTTGCAAAAAAGCATCAAACTGAGTGTTACATTAGCATACATGTTCAATATTGGTAAACAGGACACTTAAAATGGTGTATTCTGATTTGTATGTAATCTCATTCCCACAGATACTGCCTGAATCAAAGCAATGCAAAACTGTGTAAGTCTAAGGGAAGGGATGAGGGCAAGGTTACTTGAGTCCTTTGGGAACACCAGCAAATTCTTCAACATTAAAGACACACATATATATATAAATAAAAATCCATATGTGTATACATATATACGCAATTATTTCTCTCACATTGTTCAACGTAAAATATTTGATAGCATTTTTAAAATCAACATTGGGAAAAGAAGCTAGATTTTCTGAAGGGTGTCTCCTTCAACAAAGTTACACATGCAAAATCTTGCTGGAAATGCCCATGGCCAACATCATAATGAAGGACACTCCCCTGTGTCAGAGACCGAAGCCTTCACACAAACTGTTCAATTCCAGCACAGGAGGAGTTCAGCTTTTACCCAGGCTCAAGGAAAAGAAGCTAAAGTCAAGGTAAGATTTGTCCCCACAGGGAAATGCAAACCATATCCCCATCGCTGTCTGAATCCTGCCATTTGCACTTGGGTCAGGAACAAAGGAGGGATTTTCAGTAATTTCATGTCAGGAGTTGAACACTGTCCGTAAAAGGCACTGCCCAAACAGACTGTGGCTACATTTCTCTTACTGCTATTCAGCATGACAGACTAGGAGATGGAATTCAATCTAAATTTAAGCACTCTCTATAAACTATTAATAGAAGAAAAACTGGTAGCATGAATCATCATGTGGGAGCTGCAGAGCAACAGCTAAAATATATAGAACTTACCTTTACACAATAAATGAACTGTTGGAGTCGCAGAGCCCAGAGAAGTCAGTTGATTCTTCTTCACTTGCACTATTCTCATTTTAGTCTGAGGAGCAATAAAAGGGCAACCTTTGTTTAACTTGACAAAATACACATTGTGTATAACCAAGCTTTGTCACAACACAAATTGGAGACAAAAAGTAGCTACTGACCCTGCTCCCCACCACTCCCTGCGAGGGAATAGTGTGTGCTGGAAATGTTGGTGCAAAATGACAGAACTTCAGAGGTTTATAAAGCCAAGTTAGTGTTTTAGCACCCTGTTCCAATGCCTGTGTAAGAGCTGTACCTCTGGCCAAGAGGGAAATGGCAGCAGAAAACCTTCCTTTTACACATTTCTTCTCTGCAAGGATGATAATCCAACGGCACCAGTTTGTTAGACCAGCCATTTTACAGAGGGATGTTTTGCAGCTCCTGAACTGCAAAACTGACCCTCCAGTGCTGTGATTTTCCAGAGACAGCCCTGGCTTTGTGCAGTGCAGGCTTTACCCAGGGCTGTACCCCAGTGCATCCCATGGACTCTGAGTGTGGCCCCACGGAGACACTCGGCCTTAACTCAACACAGTGGCATTCTGGTGCTCTGTGGGATATTTATTTTTGAAAAATATGATACTGTCAACAGCTCAGTGAAGTTGTCTCCAGACTGTTATGTCTCCTCCTCAAGTTTCTTTCATTTTTAAGAGCTTAACTTTTAGGCTTCTGGCTTGAGGAAAGAGCCTAAAATGGTTTAAAAGAAGGACATAAACAAGGGAATGAGTATGCACAGCACTGGAGAGAAGCACAAATATTTCCTCACACTATATAATCAATGCAAGTATCTAGGAGAAAAAAATACTGTGATAAGACACTATTGTGTTCAACCCTGTTTTCATAATGAGATTAAGAAGGTGCCAAAGAACTGAAAATCCCGAAGGGCCAAGAACATTTAAAAGTCAACGCTGTATTTTTCAAACAGGGCATTTCATATACAGAAATTCAGTTCTACAAACAGGGTTCAGTTAAACCATGGTGATACAGAGGGCAACAGCAGACAAAGACTTATAAAAACCTCAACTTGGATTAGGACTGATGGCATCAGTCCCTCATCTACTCTTTAAAAATTCATGGAAAGACTTTTTTTTCCTCAACAAAGGCTTGCAGGGGAGAAGTTTGAAAGCAACTCTTCTAATAGAAATGAAGCTAACAGAAAACATTTAATTAAGCATTAGAAATGTTCTAATCTTGAGGTGCCAGGAATAGAGACACTAATTAGCCAACTTCTCCATTCAAGGTGTTGGGCTGCAGCACTGAACAGTAATTCACACAGAAGGTACTGGAGCTTCCATACCACCAACACAACTTTTCTGAGCAAATTCAGAGAACTCTCTATCTCACTGAACCTGTAGGATTGAGGATGAAAAAGAAAACATACCAGTTTGAGAAACAGGAACATGAATGCTGGGCCCAAGGAGGGACAGTGCTGAAAAAACAACATGAAGTGAGGGAGCTAAGAGAGGGTGAACAATGTACAGGGCACAGAACTGAGGTCCCTTTTTGTTTGTTTGCTTGATTTTTAGAAATCCTACCAGTAGCTGCTGGCTGTTAACTTCCCAGTTAGTAAGGGAAGTTGTTAAGAAAGGAGCAAACTTTTAATGGTAACTTAGTGTCTCTGTTTCAAAACAATTTTGTGGGCTAATAACGTACATCTTCGTGAGCTCCTCTTGTCTATGCCCTTTGTAGAACTACACACAGCTCCTGGCAACATACACGATATAATCCAAGTCTCTTCTGCTGATTAAAGCAATTTTGAAACCCTTTATGATAATTTTAACTGGAAGTTCTGTATTGCTAACCTAGTTCCTACACTGAATTTAACTGCAGAACAACCATGACTCCAATATTAGCTTTTGTGATTTAATACAATGGAATATTATACTGCTGTTGCTGCTGAGGTTTTTATTGTACTATTCCATATAACTGCAGTTTTTCATTACAGTAAGACCTTCACAATTATTTAACCAATTTTATTATATTCAACTTAAACACACTTATAGAGCTTGTTTCACATTTTTAACAAAGTTCTCTAGTGACAGCTTGGAAGACAATCCATGAAAAATACTTTGGTTAGGGAGTAGGGATATGGGAAAGAAAAGCTGCAGCTCTGCAGACTGTGCAGAGTCAGTTTTAGCATTACCTCAGGCCTGGCTGTGTCCTGCCCGATGCCTCTGTCCTGAGCTCCAAATGCTCAATCCACGTGGAAATGGCCCTTCTAAAATGCTGCCACACTTGCTACAGGAAAGAAAAACATCTCTTTTCTGACATGAGTTTACTACACTACATTTCTAAAACATTTATTTGCAGAAGAAGTATGAAAAATGAGGATCCACGCTTAAAAACAGGATATAAATCTGTTTTGAGAACTAGAAAGAGGTTTCTTAAACCACTGTAATTCAGGGAGAATATTTCACCTCAGGAAAGGAGAAGCAAGACATTGTCTTGCAGAATAATATCACCGAGACAAAGACTTTTCTGGACTGCTGAACAGTCAGAAAATACCACACAAAGTCTCAAAAAAAGAGTAAGACATAGGTAGAATTAAAATATCTATACTAGCCAGTGTATTTCAGAACAATAATTAGGGGCTCAATCCAAACCTCTGGATATAATTTATTCCAGAGCACTTGAAATTAAACCTCTAAAGGAACACCCAAAAACAGTTACCATCCAGGATGACTGAGATCAAACCAGATTTAAGGTGTTCTGATCTTTATTTTCACTTGGAAATTTTATTTTTAGGCATCTGCTTTAAATAGTCTGAACTGCTCTAGAGATTAAGTCCCCAGTCCCTCTCCAGCCCAACTCCTTTAGAGACAGAGAGGGAGTGAGCACACAATTACCTTACTTGGGTTGAGTTAAGCAACACTGGAATAATTCTACTCCTGCAATGTATGAGGGAAGTTGCCTAAATGGAACATATTCTCTGCAGTTTCCTTCTCCAGGACAATACAGGCTAAGCAGATGCCTCAAACATGTCCCTCTTATCTCAAGTACTCACCGTCTTATCACTTAAACCCCTCTGGGGGTAGATACTGTGAAGTGTGCTGGTACAGCAAGAGATATGGCTTCCAAAAAAATCCTGAGGTTATGTGCACACAAGCCATTCACACACACTCCTCATCCACAGCAGATGGATCTCCCCAGCTACCTCCTGTAACACTCCTGAAAAACCAGAGTGCCAGAAATAGTGTTCAAATAGTCCCTTTTGTAGCGGCTTTGCTCAAGAAAACAAACACACGTTCTGCTATTTGCAACCTTTATTTCAGGAATAATTAAGAAGAAAACATGGCAACATTGGCAAATTGAAGGCATACATACTAAATACTCATACAGAATACATTATGGAGAAAGTAAATGCCCAGATCTTTAGTGGTCCTTGCAAACTAAAAGCATATTGGGTCCTCCAAAAGGTTTAGCTTAACACAGGCTTGCTGACTTCTTAAGTTCCAATGATTAACAGCTTGTGCCTTTCAAACCAGAAATGAAACCAGGGTGAAATACAATTGGAACATTTGTCCAAGTTCTCCTCAAACCTGTATTTCTCAGCTCTAACCAGAAGCAAACAAAATGGTTTTTCCTCTTTATCATTTAAATAAATACACTAATACACCACCCTAAGTATCCAAGACAAGCACTTCTTGAAACATGTTCCATTTTATTCAGAACCTGAAGTACATTTATGTACACACACGTTTATACATGTGTGTATATATATGTACAATTACACATTTATGCAAACCCTCTCTATGAAAAATGTCCATACATGTCAATGTGTGTGTGTAAACTATTCAAAAGGGTTCTGGGAAAAAAGCAAAGTACTCGTTGTCTAGAACAAGAATTACTAAACCCACACAAAGACTGACATAAAACAGCTGTGTTTCAAGGAAGAGTAAAATGAAAACAAATCAGAAAAGCTGGATGGATGAGAAGAGCTTTTAAGAATCACTGATTTTTACATCATCTTTAAAGGCCATGGAAAATGAGCTTTAAATTAGCTATTTAGGAGATATTATTACTGGCTGCAGTGTCATCTCAAACAAGGTTAGTCCTTATCCAATATAGTGCTGTGAAGTCAGACTGAGGAGACATCAATACAATCCTATTCTTTCACAAAATCCAAAGTTCATCACACTGCTCTGTCAGTTCTGCCTCACACCTGAACTGAAGCACCCTCACCCGAGGGGTGGAGGTACCAATTAATGCCCTTCTGATTCTGATCGGGAGAGTTGCCCAATATTAAATGGGATCACCACCTTATTTCAGACACATTGAACAACTCTTGATCACTACTGACCTAAAGTGAACTTACAGTCTGGAGGCAAACTAGTCTATGCCTTGTTTAGTAGTGTTATTCTTTCTTCCCATTAGATAACACAGAAAAAACACTTCTGTTCAAAAAAACCCTTCAGATATATATAAAAGTGCTACTTAAAGACATAAAAATTAACCTTACAATACACATAAAACCAAAGGTTTCTAACAAACTGAAATGTTGTAAGTTACAAGGATTAATCACTTGAGTATGTTACATGTACTTGTGCCCTCTTAGCTGAACTGAGTCCCAAGTAACCATCCTAATTGAACATATGCAAAAACTGGAAACCATTGAAGGCCTCCAGAGAAATTTCAACAATGGAACAAAAAAAAAACCACACACAAAAAAAAAAAAAACAAAGGAGAGCCTCTTTCTCCCTGTTTGTTGAAACAGAGTTCAGAATCAAAGCTGGACCATTCCATTACTGCAAGTGCAGTCTACAGTGAGAACAGGTCAGTTCGTGATCCGTGGAACCAGGACTGCCAATGGCTCCTCTGCAGCAGGAAATGTCCACTGGGCTCCCTCACTACCATATAAATACACCAGTTACATGCAATTAAAATAATACATAGATCACGAGGGTGAATAGAATACATTGCTATGTTGGGGCAGAGCCAGTTTTAAGCCTTGGCTTCCCCAAACAACTTGCTCATATTCTAGAACTATGCAAAATACAAAAGCCTTAGAAAAGTGCAACAAAACTAGCTTCATGACATTTTCCTTTCCATTTCCATAAATACAATCTCATAAAAATATTATTAAACAGAAGCATACTTCCCAGTGGAGAACTAATGTGCCACATTTCAGCCTTCAGTAAATGATTTTGCCTAAACTGAAACCCCCTGAAAATAGGGGATTAAAATGAAACCAGCTTAATTGCATGAGGCTGCTGTAATACTCTGCCAAAAGTTTGCCCTACTGTTCTGCAGCCCCAAGTCCTGCTGGAACTGATGGGAACTTTATGTGCAACTCTGTGGCAGACAGTGGCCTAAGGGTAAGGAATATTCCAAGTAAAAGCTAATGTCAGTTGGAAGAAAGTCATCTGGTATTCATAGGTTTTACTGAAGTTTCAGTGGGAGGAAATAATTCTAATATCACAGAATGAATTAACTCGAGGAGGGGAGGACAGTGGCTTTGTCAAACTGAGTTCAAGGGTGTTGCACCCCAACAACTGGCAAGTGTAGCAAAAACATAAGGAAAGAAAGACATTTGTATCAATTAACAGAAATCAGAACTGTACAAACCTCAACCTTTTAAGTTATTTAGCAGTAATTATCAAAAGCATACTTGCTACATATTCCGGATGCTTAACATCTCGGCTTCGATAATTATAAGGTGTACTACAACACTGATTCTGAAATCAGGGAATACAACAAAAGAAACTTAGATGAAGGAAGGACTGGGAATGCCCAGCAAGCAACACTCTAATTTCAAACCCATCCAGCCACTCTCCTGTGAAAGCAGAAACACTATTAAAGATACTTTTCCAAACAGGGACAATTAAATGTATTGAGATGTCTATGTTTTGCCACTCAACACACACTAACTCAGGAAAGCATGTCCAGAACTCAACAGATGAGGAAGACTCTTTAACAGCACTTCTCACCAAATAATTTCTCAAACTGGTTAATATTACTGAGCACTCATACACTAATGTAGCTTAAAGAAAGGAACTGCAGAAATAGAGCTTGGCAGAATGTAAAAATAAAACAGAAATAAATATTGACTAAGTCAAGGGAAGGACCACAAACAAACTATACAGTTAACTCAGTCTGTACATGAACATTACTTATCTTAAAATCCTCTTTCTAGGTTACCTCAGCAAGACCATTACTCACAATAGGCAAAAAATAGCATAAAGGTGTACAACTGCATTCCTTCCCAGAAGAATTTAGTCCCTTAACAGCTCCTGCCTGATGCAGCTGCAGTTCAGCTGTGGCTGTGCTAGTTACAAGAGGCAAATGAGAAGTAAAGTCCCCACAAATCACATGAACACAGTTTTAAAGGCTTAACTTTAGCCAATGCATAGCTTCACACCAGCCATCCCAGGGGGCAGCTTTGGGAGATGCTGTCACACACCACCTGAACACCAGACAGCCTTCCCACACCAGGCACAAGAACACAGAAAATAAGAAAAACACCCAGAAGTTCTCCAAATCTCCAACTTCCCCAACAATCTTAGTTAAAATCAGGGTGTAATAAAAATTGTGCCCTGGGCCAACTTGGTACAGAAATAAGAGAGAACTGAGTGAAAGCAATTTTTTGGTGATGCAAAAGAATCCAAATGCCTGAAGTGTTGAATCACGGAACTGAAAAAACAGGTAAGAACTTAACACTGAGATCAGTCACAGAAATGAGTCTCCAATGAGAATTTTTTCTGCCACAGCTACACAATTTATAAGGCAGATCCTCAGCAGTATAAACCACTGTACTGCACCATTATAGCAAGGGCCCGATTTATTTCTCCTTATGCATGTAAAACCAGAGCACAGCTGCTGCCAGGGATATTAATGTGAGTTTACACCAATAAATTAAAGCCAAGTTCATTTAGCTCTGGTAAATTAAGGGCCTCCTAAACCATGACAATGGACTTTACAGGAAAACACAGAGTGGAAATATTTTATAAAATTGGAGACAACAAAATTATCAGAAATGCTACATGTAACTCAAAGAATATATTTTATGCAAAAGACATAAAAATTTACCCTTAAATCAGAATCTGATGCAATTACATACTACATTCTGGATAGCCTATCCACAAACACAATTTTAAAAGGGAAAATTTCACTCACAGTTTTTCAGAGGCATGGAAATGAGAGGGCTTTTGTGAGGGCCAGAGATTCACACCAAAGGTATTAAATTAGTGTTTCTATTTAAGTAGACAACGAAATCAAACACAACCAACTGAAAACCAAGTCAAGTGTAACATCTACAGATCCAGAGGATGATCCAGCTGTACCTGCATCAGGATGTCCAACAGCTCCTTTTGTTGCCCACCCCAGCCCTACAGCTGGCAACGAGTAACCCTGATATCCTACAGCACAGGCATTTGCAAGGCACATAGTAAAATGCAATAATATAAATGGATGAGAAAATATTTGCCCTTTTTCAGTACATTCAGAAATATTTTCTGGATTAAACGGAAAGTAAATCAGCATAAACTTGCACTTTACATGATGGTGAAAAAACCAGGCTGTTTCAGGATTAACTAAGAGTAGGAACCAAACACAACAGTATCTTCCAGATATCCAGAAGGGATACAGCCATTTTTCCTCTTGAAAAACTGAATGTGTTTTGAACCTTCAGAAAAAAACCTGTTGCAGAGTGCAGCAGGGCATTGTGTTTGTTTTAGATCTTCCATTGCTTCATTATTTCCACCCAGCTGTGCAGCACCTCAAATGTAAAGGCTCAGATACATCATTATACAAAAAACTCTTCATGAAGCCCAGTGTTCCTGGGCTGAATTCACAGAGGTTTATCAGACAGATCACACCAAGAAGAAGTTTACAGAGCTCTGAAGTTCCACACAAGGTCATTTTTATCATCACTGCTAGCTTTTCTCTCTCTTTCTCAAGACCAGCAGCTCTTTTTAACAGAAAGCATCTGGCAAACATGATTTCTCCTTTTACAACTATTAGTGTTATTGCAGTTAAGGACTCAAACAACATTCCAGGTAAATGAAGTTGACCACTGGACAGAAAGCAAATCAGCTCAAAGCTCAAATTACCTCACCAAAACAGGTCAGGAGTGAATTTAGACCAAAAAATGCTATCCCTTTTCATTAGAAAAATATTTTTTTAAATCTAAGGCAATGAATAAGACAATCATAGATAAGGATATGTGTTCAGAGGATAAATAGAAGGGAATTTTAAACACTAAGTGGCAAAATCTGGAATTTAGTAGTAGTAGTAGAATACAAGACAGCAGTAATGTGGATTCCCAATAAGACTATTCTTACTGAAACTTAAGAAATGAAGCAAACAAATTTTGTGAAGAAATATACAGAAGAGGAAACTGCATTTCAGACTTTTATTAAAATCTGTTAATGAAGATTTTTTACTTGAAATCTCTCTTGCAACGAGAGTCTTTAGATTGTGTTGGCTCTTCAAATGCACCAGTTAATAATCTGAGGGTATCTAGGCTACTTGTAGTGCTAAAGAGCTGTAAGAACATAGGAGCCACTGCTGCTCTAAAAACTTCTCCAAAGTCCCTCAGTGTGTGTTAAGTAGTTGTTTTACAAAGTTTCACAACTCTCACAGGCACATATCAGTGTAAGTGTATATTCTTATACAATGCTAGACATGCTGAATTATTACTCTTCACGTGGGCTGTGTTCTTCAGATGATAGTTTTTGGATTTGGCAATACTTCTGAGTTAAATCTGTGCTTTTATACCATGAAGTTTCACAGATGCCAAGCACAGTTGCATTCACTGGGTTAACATCTATGACATTCAAACTGTCCTTAACAGTCGTAAGAGCACCATAGGAAGGGCAGATTCATTTTCCTTACAACAGGGTTACTGTGTTGGAAGAGCCTGTGCTTATAAACTGCAGCTGTTACAGAGCTCACTGCTCAACTTGGCTTCTGCTTAATATTAATGAGAGATGTGGCTTAACTGCTGATGGGTGTTCAGAAAAGTAAGAGGCAGAAGCAATGAGAGTGAAGTCTTCCCTTGCTTCGACAAACAAGATGACAACAAACAGCTTGTGACAAATGGATACATGAATTCTGAGCCATTAACATTCCACACAAGGCCCTGAAGTGCCAGGACGTATCAATTCAATGATCTCTAAGGCACTTAAAACTCTTTTGCCCAAGAGCTGCTAAATGAAATCAGGTACATTTTAGGGAAAAAAAACATAACAAAAAAAAGAAGTTGAGCAGACTAAAGTTTCTCAATTCCTTCCTTGTGACAGTGAGTCATTTCCACGCAATATTTGAGACTACTGGGTGTACACACATTACATCAGTTCCTCCATAGTTCTGGTCACAGAACATCTCACCTTCTCTCAGTCAGATGAGGATGTGCAAGATCAATGAAAAACACACAGGAAACATGGCAAAGCTGGATTTTGAGATCAACTGCTTCACTGTTACATCTTATTGAAAATATCTTCTCTGCAGAGAAAATGCTATCCCAGTTCCAAACTTGTCCCACAGATATCCATGATGTGTGCTCGTATTGCTGTAGAATAAAGCCCAGGGTAGCTGAGTGTGCTGTACAGGCAAAGGAGGAGAGGGAAGAACAAGCCATACAAGGGTTAATTATTGATTCATTTCTGTCATAATGGAAGCACAGGGAGTTTGCACAGGTTCCTTGAAGTAGAGTGTACCCTGAAAGCCAGGAGCTGCGTGTGCTAGTGCTTACAATCCAAAAGATAAAGATGAAAGCCACATCACTGTGACAGAGGTAGGCCTATAATGAAGCTTTAGAATGAAGACTTCTTCTGTGCCAAATTTTTCGAGGTATCAAGAGCACTTTTCCCCTCAATTTGTCATTATGGAACAAAAGCTTGTTTTCCTAGAATATTGTGCACATTTTAAAGGATGGAAAATAGCTGTATAGGCAGTAACTAAGTTACCATTAAGAACTCTACTGCATTGGGCTGCCATATGCTGTGGGTAGAATATTCAGACTCTGTGGTATCAGGATGCTACAGAAAATTCAGTAATATGATGCCATGTTATCCTTTTCCTTCTCAAAGCTTTATCTGTACATTCAGTCTCCTGTGTGCATTCATCTCACTCTCCCAGGAAAGAAAGCTTCAAGAAGTCTGACTGGAAAGGCAGCACATAAGTAGTCCAGGCTCTTTAGGCTACATAATTAATCTGAATAGCTTAATAACTTGGGTTATTCCAAGCACTGTGGCAACAAGTTCTCGCTTCAAACAGTTGTTTCCAGGCTTAGTAGCTGCAGCAATCTGAGGCAATCCAGGACAGTGCCACTGAAGTTTGAGGGGACTCAAATGTTGCCAGTTTTCAGTGAAATGGGGATTAGCATTTCAGTAAGGTTTCCATCTGGTAGCTCCCGTTGGTTCTGTGCCGTGGAATGCTCGGGGTTCAGGTTTCAAAGTACTTGTAAATGGCTGTAACGTAGAGCATGACATTCTGCCAGTCGGGCCGCTCCGTGCGCACCATTTCATTGATGTCCTGTCACAGAAAACACACCGGTCAAAATCAGCAGTGAGAACCTGGAGAGCAGTGGGGTTGTGTTCTCACACCTTCCTGGGGATGGGTAATCTGTCAAGCTTCCACCACGTAAAGCACTGATGAAGAAAGCTCTGTTTCCTTCCATATATCTTTGCATTACTTACAAAATGTAACTAATAGCATAGCTGCAGACAGGCATTTTGATCTTAAGCCAACAAAATAACCAACACTGTGCATGCTTGAGCTTTCCCCCACTTGGTACAGTTGGTGTAATGGTCAGACTTTAGTGTTTACATACCCCTACACCAGCCTTGCAAATCAACACAACCTACTCAGGAACTGTGAGTCTGGAATCAAGGCCCAGATACTAAATAAAGCTAAAATTCAAAATTCCTATCAATAAATAACTGAATCCATTTTACAGTGGACTACTGTACTTTAGATTACTGTATATGCATTTTTAAGTAAAGAGACAAGGAAGAGGGAAGTTTACTCCTCATTTGGGTATTTGCAAGAGACAAGCTGACAGGGCAATTACTCTGTGTGTCATAGTGACAGTGCCCCAGACTGACAGGGAATAAGCAGGGTAAACAAAGCCTGATCTACCCTCTTCAGCACATGTAGAAAGGAAAAGAGATAGATGTAGTTTCTAACAATTTTTGCTTACTGTAAGGGTCTATTTGTAAGCTTTGGGTGAGGGAACCTCCAGAATTCAAAACAGAGAAAGTTGAAGTTTTTTTAATTTTCACATCAAAGTAGCTGAACACCTTCTTGTACAGAGAAAGAATAATTTCCCCTTGCATTCCACCACTATTTACATACAGGAGTTTTCCCACCCTTCTCCTCCCTGCACCCATGTAATATGGATGAGGAAAAAAATCCACAAACACACGTATCATAGACAGTGTGTATGTAGGTATGTAAATAGATACAAACTCTTAAGATGGATCCAATTTGCACTTAGAAGATTTAATTCCATTCAATTTGCCTTTTTAGAGTCTCTGTGATTAAGTACATTACAGAAATGAAAGGACAGACAGTAACCATTTAGACTAAGGCTGAATTATGTGAGCATTACTGCAGTTATTTTCCACGATCTCATTCTTACATCAGCACTTGGTAAGAAACTTCCACATTTCAAATCACTGCCAAAGTACAAAAGCCCCAGAGCTGCACTGCCATTGTCAGCAAACACAATGCTGGGGGGGTAAAGGCACTGATAAGGATCAAGGAAAGTGTTATTTTTAAAAAGGTCTGTTGTATTATTAGCTGCAAACTACAGCAGCTTTGTTAGAATTTAGGCTGCAAAAGTATCATTTAAGTATCATTTGTGACACTGGCAATGTGAGCTGAGTTTTTGTGACCATTCACAAGGGTTTGGGATGCTGCCGACTCCACACCTTCAGAAATCTTCCTTTTCTATTAAATACTGTACTATTGAAAACTAATTGTTCTACTCTAAAATTTGTATAAGACAGCTCATTATAAGTAATAATTGAAAAAAACCCTTGCAATTGTTTGCAATGACGACAAATTAGAAGTCTTAGCTTAGGAGACAATTCTTGACTCTCATACTGCACTGAGCAAAAGAAAAAATTACATTGCTTGATTTGTAGCTCCAGAGTTCCAAAAATCCCAAATAATTTGAAAGTAGGTCAAAGGCAGGACAGAATTCATGGATTCTTGCAAACTGTATCACATACCTACTTCTCAAATTATTCTCAAACAAATCCACTGCCTTTATTAATATTTCTCAGTTTATCTGCTCTGGCTATTGCTGCTGCCTTTGCTGCACCTGCTGGTCCACAAGTCTGTATCTCAGTCATTATTTAATGCAAAACCCCATGTCAGCTCAAGATATTGATGACAGTGGGTTTATTAAACAAAGTCACAGAGGTAGGGATTATCTTTTGTGTTGTTCAGTCGAGTATGATACAGGGGCAATAACCTCTACTGAGCTCATCTGCTGCTATTTTTAAGTGTAAAGCACCCAAGTCTTTCAAAACAGAATAAGTTTGATTTTTATAAATGGATCATAATTAATTCAATATGCATTTAAATCTTACCAGAGTAGATTTGATGCCAACACTTTCAGCTGCCTGAAAAGCCAAAGTGAAATTTCTTCTCTGCGTGAGATATAACAACGTGTTAGAAAACAAGGAAATACTATTTCAAACATAACAAAGTGGTGTTAAGAATATTCATAGTAATGCTGTTACTTTTACTTTAAATGGAGTCTGCAACTTTATTATAGTAATTTAAAAAGAGCCATGGGAATGAACATGCTCTAACATTATCAAAAAATTTATGGAAAATTTTTATTTTTTTTCTTGTGTAGAAGATAATGTTGAAAAATTATTGTCAGTGAAGAACGACTGAATTATAAAGTAGTAAAGAACTGATTATTTATTCTTTAAAAAGGATAGCAGCTCAGTAGTTTGAAGTGTTTTTGGAAACCCTAGTAACACTGACTTTTTTGCTCAGTCCCAGGAATGAGATTTTTAATGTCTTACCTTGTCCTGGCTGTTTAGTTCTTGATAGGGAATATGGGCTGGGAGGTAAGTGTGGAGCACTGCACAGAAAGCCAAGCCATCATTCCAGCTGCTGCTGAAGTTTGTTATGTCAATATTCTTGAAGGAAAAAAAAATATAAGCAATATTAAAAACATAATCTAACAAGATATGAGATTCTACCACTCCATCAATATTTTTTTTTTAATACCCTTGAAGAAACTGGTACAGAATGTGAACAGCCCAATACCAAAGTTGTGTGGTAAGAAAGCAAAAGGCACTACTACAGAGAACAACAAAAAATGTACTGATAACAAAGTCAGTTATTTTATATATTAATATCAGGTAATATTAAGCTCTCTTTAAAAGAAAAAGGGAAAAATGTGTGTCAGTGTGTGTTAAAAGGTGTAAAATGTTGTGCTAGAGAGGGTAAGAGAAGAGATTTGGTGCAACTGTATACCCTAAGATAAAAAAGCAAATGAGTTAAATATATACACCCCAAAACCCTGATCAGACAACGTGCTCATATCTCTGTTAATGTTCATTTTACTTTTCTGCTTCTACTGCATTCATATCCAGACAAAACTGCAAAACTGCTGACTGATGAGGACAAGTATTTTCTAAACAAACCATTTCTCTACAGAAACTGATGTGAACAAGATCACAAACAAAATTAACCTTCATTTGGAAATAAAAACGTTCCAACAGGTTTATCCCTGACAGTAACAGGGAATCTTTGGGATTGAAACTGAAATTGAAAACTGCTGTTTTGCACTCTTGATCTTCTAGTTCCCGTAGGAAACTCAGTGGCACTGGTAAATGCATCTCCTGAGACTGTATAAATTATTAGAGAGTCAGCCCAGTCCAAAAGAGTTATGAACAAGATGCCTCAGTGACCTTTTAAATTACTGTATATTTGGCTGTTGGCAGTCAAACAACGTTAGAGAGGCTAAGTGGAGAGCAGTCAGTTTAAACTTTAATTAGGAACAACCAGTAACAACAACTCATGTATCTTTCAGGCCCTTATGGAGAAATATAAATACACTTTAATATCTAACTCACTTAACTGGGCTCCAGCAGAATCTAACCAGCTCCATGACTTAGTTTTCAAAGTTTTAACGTAGCAGGAACCAAAACCTCCAGTCACAGGACTGCGATGGCACAATCACACGAGCCAACCTTTCACCTGACAGCAACTGAAGTCATCACTCATCTTTGACAAGACACTAAAACTTGCCATTCCTAATGCAGAAAACTCCCCCCAGAACCAGCGTTCCTGTGCCAGACAGGCTGAGAACAAAAGCACTTGTATAACTTGTCAAACCAACGGTTTGGACTTCAAATGGGCAACAACCACAATTCCTCCAACAGAGGAAAAAAACCAAAAAACCAAAAAAACAAAGCTAGAAGAGAATGTGAGGGAAATCTCAGTTTCCTGCTCAGCTTTAGCACTTCTCACACAGAGCCCCCCCAGTGCAGGTCCAGGCTGTGGTGATGTCAGAGTACGTGCTGGGGCTCACAGTGCCCAGGGCAGTGGTCGGAGCCTCTCCGGCCGCGCTGCTCCCTCCCCGCCGACGGAAACGGCATTGTTGGAGACCCCCAGTCTGTGGGAACATGCTCTTCACAAGGCTTCCTCCAGCCACGGGGGTGGGAAAATTTAAAAGCAAAAGGAAAAAAAAAAAAAGAGAAAAAAAGAAGGAAAAAAAAAAAAAGCTCTCTCTCCTTTCTCCTTGAGAGAGAGAGAGACAGGAAATTGGATTTAAATTAATGCTTGGTTAAGACTTTCTCAACGATACTTAAATTAGGGAAACATATGGAACATACAGGACGAGATTTAAGGGGAAAAAAAAGAAAAATATCAGACTGTTAAAGCCAATGAATTCCTATTTGTGTTTGTCTACAAGAGTGACTTTTTGAAAAGTTTCTTCCCCCTACCCTGTAACCACTAAGGCCTTGGCTCACATCTGTGCCAGTAATATGGATAAAGGTAGGGAGAGAGACTTTCTTGTCAGTCATGTGGCTATGTTACAGCCAAGCTGGCTATAAAATCAAGTGTGAATGATCTTGTTTGCTTTGCTATAGAATCCCTTGAGGGAAAAAACCTCAATCCTGTTTTTCACCCTTTGGCTGAAATATTCTCTCTCCTTCCCTGGGATGGCCAAATGATCTGGGAGGGGGAGAAGAAAGATCTGCACTGGCACTCTCACAGTCAAGCTCCACACAGATCTGCTTGCACATTCCTGCATGCATCCAGACAAACTACTGAAAAAAAATGTATTAAAGCTACTGAAGAATATTGGTAAGTTTTTAAGCCTTGGTACTACAAGGATAGATATGATATTCCTTAATAAAGTAAAGATGAATGCTGAAGCATTGCTAAATCTGACTAACAGTTTTAAACATACTGGTTTCCAATCCAGTGACTTAATACTGAATATGGTTTCAGCAAGTACCTTTTGTTGGTATTGTTGCAGAATAGGTTCTCCTTACCATTGACCAGGAGTCCATTAAAGTCAAACAAAATGAAGTTTGATAGTGCATTGCCTCACAGAGCTGACACAATGTCTTTTTTCTCTCCCAGGTTGCTCCACAAACTTCAGAGGAAGCCCAGCAATATTTATTTGAAAATTGAAGAGTTTTGAACCTAAACATCCCCAAAGCACAGCTGAGATCTTGATACTGAAAGAGGGACGGGAGTGTACAGAGCCTTCAGAGTGAGAACAGCAGCTCATAATGGAAAGGACAGAGAAAGGAGAGAAAAAGTAAGAATGTTACAGCAATAGGCTGAAAGAGAGGTCTTTGCAACAGTCAGGATGGTCACCAACAGGCAAGAATTCACTCATCAGAATGAGAAAATAGGAGGCTGCAGTGATGTCTATGACATCACAAGGATCTACACCTGAGGCTTGACCCTGTGGATGAAGAAGGAAGGCTTGTGCTCAGGATATATGAAAAAAGAAATTGCAAAGTATCAAAATAGTCTGGATGCCCTAGAAAACAGACCTATAGAACAATGGGGGCTGAAAACAAAAGCCTTCACGTGATTTAAAGACCAGGAGGAGCACTCACCTCCAAAATCTAGAGGCATTTTTCATAGTTTTGTAAGTATATTCCTTCACATCAACAGAGGAGAAAGAAAACCGGGATAAAGTTGTGCTGAAAATGGAAATTGAAACTACAACAAGAGAAAGTCATCTTCCCTTAAACATTACCGTTGTATAAACTAAAAATTTCACTTTAAATGATAGTAATTATCCATAGAATGTTGAATTTTGAATATAAACATTGGAAAAAAGGGCCATTAAAAAAGTGCATCTACAAGTTTGGTTGGTTCTCAAAAAAAACCCCCCTCAGGATACTCTATTTTTCTAAATCATCTTGTAGGGTCCAGCTTTTATTATAAAGACAACAAGCAGAAAACAAACCCATCATCCAAGAATTTTAATGTATCCAGAGAAGCTGAATTAAATACAACGGAAGGAAACAATTAAAAGGGACTGGTTTCTGTTTCCAATTGCTCTGAGCATTATGAATTATTATTACCTCTCAGACTAAAAGAAGTATAATATTGGTCAGACAGTAAAAAACAAATCTAGAAATGGGACAGATCGTCATTTACGCTGAAAATTTAATTTTTCTTTGAGGGCTTTGAGCACATAACTGGCACATTTAAATACAGCAAATTTTATTTCCTAAAGGCTTTTAACTACTTGTGGTTTTTTGAAAAAGCTCGGTCAGTATAATGAAATCAATCTTGCATTAAGCTCCCATTTCTCAAAGAACTGACGGTAAACAGAACATCAGCCTAAAATCTCTGACATAATTTCTTTGTTACTGCTTTTATTAAGTAATTGGCTCTATTAAGGGAATTCTGCTGGAATCTAATCCAGAATTATTCTTCAGGCCATTTCAGACCACAAAGTATTAAAGCAATTGAAGGACATACTTTCAGATAAATTGTCGAATGAAGAATAAGTTTTTCTAGAGATAGGTGAACTGGAAGGAGATTTATCAACTCTTGCCTATTAATGTTTAATGCTTAGACTGGGAGTGAAGTCACCTCTAGTATTTGGGATAGATGCTTTTTAAAAAGGCAATTCTAACAAAACTAATGCAACAGGAAATTGCCATAAAAAGATCTGTGCGAGTCATTTTCCAACCAGCAATGAAGAACAGAGTTAAAAATTTGTAAGACCTTTCTAGAGACAGAGCACAAGAATATAAGGGGGAAAATAACAGAACACCCTGGTAGATCCACAACCAAGAAGCATTTCAAGCATGACTCAAGCCCCTATTAAACTGGAAACTGCAGAGCAGGAGCAGTCACCACAAAATGAGTATCCCTTTGTGCCCATAGAAACAAAGAATAAGATTCTTCCTGAAACGAGGCTGAAATGTAACAGGAACACATGATCAATCAGCTTAGGCTGAAATACAATAGTGGTTAAACAGTAAATGAACTGGATTTCAACATGAATCAGAAGTGCATCCCTGCAGTAAAGGAGGCCAACTGTGTCCTGGGCTCCAGCACAGCGAGGGATGGGATTCCTGCACCCTGTCAGTCTACACCTGGAGAACTGGGGACAGTCTGGTCCCTCCAGTTCAAAACAGTCACTGAAACAACAGGGTCCAGCAGAGTTACCAAGATAATCAGATAGCTGAAGCAAGGTTGAAGGAATTTGGTTTATCCAGCCTAAAGAAGACTCTGGAGAGATGTGATCTGAGTGTGCCATAACTAAAAGGCAGTTTTAGAGAAGCTGGGGTGCTCTCCTCACAAAGACAGGATGCAACAGGAACAATTCTTTCCAAGGCAATTCTGTCAGGATATAAGAAAAAGGTTTTCACCATGAAACATTCTAGACTGCTTAACAGGGCTCTGCATGACATCAGTCTAAGATCTCTCCCACCTATGACTTCTCTAGAATTCACAATTGTAAAGTGTTTTTTAACCAGTGTACTGCTAATTTCAAAATTGTCTCCTATTGGTTTTTGCAATAATCCTAAATTAACAGAGGGTCTTCCACAGTCAGTGAAAACACCTTGTTTTAAAAATGCAAGAAACATGTATTAACAATTATAACAGTAATTCCTTACTTTTTTTATTCCCTCAGAAAATGCCACAGCTAAAACACCCCACAAACATCAAAAAACCCAACCACAGAAAACTTGTTTTCTAACTTGTAGTTACAAACTAAGAACAAAGTTATTTTACCATCTCTTCAGCAGACATATCCACAGCTGTCTTCAATCTCCCTGAACTATGGACATTAGAACTCGAGCAGAGGAGCATCCTCAGCTATTTCTCCATCCCTTGATCTACATAAAGAGGAGAGGTTCCCACATCCTAACTTGGGTCTGGCTCTCAAAAAGAGTTAGGGTATAAAGAAAATAAAAACATGTGTCTATGTCTCTGTTGTATTAGTTAATGAAATAAGTGGGTTGAGAAAGCAAAAGCATTAATATGATTCTGTGCTATAATATATTAAACCCTTAAAAAGATTTGAAGTTTAAGTGTACAGACCTTGGCAGGCTTCTTCCCATGGCAGAAAATTACTATTAAAAAGCTTTTAAAAGCTTTTAAAGACACATAAACACAAAAGAGTAACCATTATAAAAAATACACAGGTAAACTACAAAATAACTGCTATCTATGCTCCACTAAATCAGGATTCCCTGATTCCCAAATCGTGGCATAAAGCTGTGGCTATCAGCACTTCTGGCAGTAGGTGAGAACATAAAAGTATTTCTGGAATAGGCTTAGCAGCAGTCCCAACTACTGCCTCTTCACTCCCAGCTTCTGAAAAGGTAGTAAATGGCAAATATAGACAACCAAACCCTTCAACGTTGACCATTAATGTTTCTTTCCATACCAAAGGCATGTTATTTTTCAGTTTGGGCACAAAAAGAAACCATAAAAGCAGGAGTCATTCTCACAGAATCCAATAATAGCTTCAGACATTAATGTCTGAAGCACTTAAGAGGTACAGACAGCTTCATAATTTATTCTAAATTTTGTCATAATTAAGTCTAACAAGTTGACATTTCTCTTGTATCAGAATCCAATCCAAACACAGAAAGGAAACATGTCCTTCCTTAACTCAACAATTTTTGGCTAAAGCATCAGAGCTTAAACCAAGGAGTGAAGTGTTTTGGCAGCCTGACTACTTTGATGAATCAACCAGACAGCACAGGGAAAGCACACCCTGGAGTCAGTATTTGAGCACAGGTTTTCATGAGCACAGTCTTGTCCTTTTTGTGTGTGCTTTTAAAAATCAATGTAATACTTTGAGTAGAATATGACCCGGCCTGGTGTTGATAAAGACAGGTTTTAAAAAAAAAAAGCAACCTAAACTATCTTTTACCTCTAGTTTTGTTATTCTACACTTATTGTTTGAGCACTAATGAAAGCATTGCTTGATTTCAAGGTGCATTAAGCAGAGCCTTAAATGTTTTGTAAGACATGTAGGTTTCAGCTGTATAAGTGGCAAAAATTAGGTGGCCTTTCCAGCAGAAAGCAGCACTTCATGAAATAGAGGACAGGCACTATAAGACCACACCAAGAGTATCTGTACTTAGGAAGTGTGGAAAGCTTAAAGAAAGTTAAAAAAAAATTTAGTCTATTCTTGTTGCTATCTTGTGACAATTGCTTTTTTTGGTGTCAGACTTCTGGAAGTGAATTATCTCTCAGAATGCTGACAAAAATGGAAAACAAATTGAAATACTGCAGGAGATAAGAATGGGTAGGGATGTGTGTATCCTGTTTATTGGTCCTCTTTCAACATGAAACATGCATGCTCACATCCTTTTGGGGACTTTTATTAGCTGGGTACTCAAAATGAAAGTAGCTGTGCTCCAGCCAGGGTAAATGCTCCATAACAGCTGGCTGGGATTACTTTCTGCTTTGAAGATATCTGGAATTTATGACAGTTTTATGACACTGCACATATTTTAGAGGAGCCACGAGGATTCTCTCCTCTGGAAAATGCAGCACTTGGCCGTGTGCTCTGAAGCTGTGTCAGATCCTGAGCAAAGCTAACACACCGTGAGATTTCAAGTATTTTGTGCCTGTTCAGCTGAAAACTGAAGGTGATTTGCTCCTCTTTTATCTAAATGCTTATCTTAAGAGAGCAGCTCTCCTCTTTCATGGCTTAGAGGTCTGTTCAGCCTGGAATATAAGGCAGCTCAATAACTCAGTGAGTGCAACACTGTCTAGACTGAACAGGCTCTAGATGGGAGTTAATACAGAACCTGCCTGCTGCCAGTTCTGCTCTGACCTTCTGCACCTCACCATCCCCCAAACCTATGCTTCAAGGAGAAATTCTGCTTGCAAACAACAGACAGCATATTAAAAGCTACAATATAGTAAGAGATGAAGCCATACAGGTTTTTACATGAGTAACAATTTCTCTTACTTTCATTGACTATATCAACCTTACTTTTTTATTGAGGTGCTCTTGAAAAAAAACATTTAGAGCACAGTTAAATATTAACAACTACATTTCAAGATGACTATTCATTTATTCCCCTCCAAATTTGCTTGAATAAATGCAGAGAAGTGCACAATGAAGTAATTTATTATAGTTTTTTTAACAGGGCTTATTCCACTGTAACAAACTGAAATTAGAGCTTCACCACACTATCATCTTTGACTTATTCAGCATTCACAAAATTTCAAGCTTCTTCAGCAGAGATACCTAAGACTTTTTACCAAAACCTTGAAAGTAATTTCCTAGAGGACATAGGAGATCAGGAGTTATTCTGCTTCCATTTTACTCGAGCAGACAAAAACTATACCAGTTGTACCAGGCAATTATGTAGTGCTGCATTCTCCACAAGTACCCTTTGAACAAAGAAAATCTTTTCCCTTTGAAACAGCACAGACTTTGGTTTTGTTGCTTGTTTTTTTCTTCTTTAGTATTTTCAACACATGGAATAAAGAGCAGCTCAAGAACCACAGCTGTCCTATGAAGGCAGTACCACTCAATCATAGGCTGCTGTCATTAATTAGCATAAGCCAATTACATTGTATCTGGTGTTTAACATTCTAAGCCACTCACCTACAGCTCTGTACACTCTCAATAAAATTTTAGAAATTAAGATTTTTATCTGGCTGTCTTTGTGATTACCATTGTGTCCATGTGTAAACCACAAATCAGCTATTTTCCACTATCCAATGCAAAATATAAACCCAGGAATGAAAGGTAAAACAATACCAGGAGCAAACATGGCTCTGTTAGAAATGGGGCTTTAACTCAATGTGCATGGTTCCAGCTTCTCTGTAAACACCAACAGCTGAAATAATTTTCTATAAATATCTTACATGCATTTATGCATAAAAACCTACAGCTGTGAGACATCACCTCCAGGTGACAGGGAGAAAACAAGACCAAAAAGGTGATTATTGTTGACAACTGATGAAGAAGTAAACACATCTCTCCATGCTGGCAAAGACATACTTGAAAAACACTGTCTTACAGTGCTGACTTTTACTTAAATATTGGTAGGTTAATATGAATAGGACAAAATTAACAAAAGAATTATTTTGAAACAAAAGGCTTCTAAGATTTCATTTCTCTTTTCCTTGCTTCCAAATCACAGTTAAACTCTTCCAGGTCATTTTAGAACTTGTTACAGACTCAAAGTGCAAGTACCTTTCATTTAACCTGTGATATTTGTAGCTAAATGAATAATATTGGTAATAAACATTGATTTAAATTGGAAACAGGATAGAAATCAGTGATTGGATGGAACTGTGGCAGCGTGTAAGACACCAGGAGGAGCTGGAAGTAAGATGGTATCCTGTCAATATTTGGCTGACAGGAAAGGAAGAAGAGAGCTGAGTACCTTAAGTAGGAATGAATGAGGAAGCATCATTATGCTGATGCTTGTTTACTGCTTGTCAGTTTTGAATCCACATAGTCGTAAAATAAAAAGAACCTTATCTGGTATTGATAACATTGCTGAGATGCCAGAAAGATGGATAAGCAATGTTCACAGTGAATATGGTGTTGGATATGTTTAAAACATTAGAACACCACTAACATGGTGTTCAACCAGAACTGAATTTCAGGGGATGATGAAAATAATCAAATTCTGTACAACAAAGAAATGAAAAATGAGTGTGCATAAACTAAAATACATTCTTCTCCAAGAAGTAATTTAATTTAACCTGATACTATCTTACAGTTTCAAGGAAGGCATCCACTGGCTCTGCAGATGCTCCATGCTGTGCTTTCTCAGTACCACACTGCAGGTTTTGAAGCAAGTACAGTAAGTCTCAAAACCTATATAAAACCTTTCTACACCTCCAGGAATTATAAGCAGCAATTTATAGAACCAGAAGCATGCTCTTGCATGTGCACACAGCTGTGGAATGAAAAGTTTGGAATAATATCTATCACTCTTCCTAACCAGATTAATGAAGCTGTCAAATTCATCTTTCATTTCGAGACAATAGGGGAAAATATTTTCGCACTTAGTTAGAGGATTTATAAAGAAATATAACATCCTGCCTTTTTACAAAATGTGGGGAAGGAGAAAGGCTCTTTCCACAAAGCTGCTTATCCTCAGGAATAGCCCAGTTTAGTACTAGACGTGCCACAGGAAGAAGGGGAGGGCTTTATATCCCAGCCTGTCCATTGTACTGAACATGACTTTTCCTATGGATGGGTGACCATCCTGTTATGCAGCTCTCAACTTCCTCCTGCATTGTGAGGCTCAAGTCATGGAAAGAGTAAAGTTCTTAAACTGAGGATTGTGTTGGGAACCCAAACACTTTCAATACAAGTTAACCAAACAAATACATCATGGTCAGACTATTAACATCCTGGTTTAGTTTGCTGAAGCCACTATTCTTCTGAAAAAATAATGTAATCAGGAGAACTCTGGACAGCTATCTTGTTAGTTCTTTTGGCTTCTGATAACGTTTGGACTAAGTGGGAAAAAAACCCAAAGTCTGCAACTGCAGGAGAAAGCCAAGTTCAAAATGCAAGACAATGCACCTTCACAAAACAAACTGTCCCTAAATAGAGGCTAAATGGGAGCACATTCAGAGATCAAAAAGAAAAAACCCTATGCTAATTACCTATCAAGAAATGGTACTCTAGCTCCATTTGGGAAACATTAATTTAAACCTTAAGTTGCTCCAGTTTCAGCTACAGTTTCAGAAGTGCAAGCTGTGAAAGGCTGACCTCAAGTGCCTCAATGAGAGGACAGCTGCCCCCTTAAGAAAAAGCAGTTACCGCGTGCAGCAAAGTGACTGAGGAGTTATTAGTGTTAGTTAGGGCAGGACTGGGAGCACGTGTTCCAAGAGGAGAGTACAGGACATGCCAGGGCCACTGCAATCTATGCAGTCAAGTGTGGAGCAGCCTGTTTTATTCCACGGGCAGGCTCCAAGGAGTTGCAGCTACAAGTACGTTACGTTAACCAGCTCTGCAGTTACCTGGTATCCCTCTGTTTTCTTCTGGCACCACTTCAGCAAAGCGTTTCTCTTGGATCCTCCATATTCTCTTGCTAGGGCAGACAAGGGATCTTTCCTCTCTTCCCTAGGAACGAGGCAGAAGTGCAACTTAGAGCTTACAGTGTAAGCAACAGAAATACAGATTTGTAAAGGCTGAAACAGAAGGACAAATGACTGTCACAGTGGAAGTAGCAGGATACTGCACTACTGACCAAAAAACAGAACACACAGAAATACCTGCAGAAGACTGCAGAGTTAGTCTGGAGTAATCCTTTCCTTAGCAAATCATCTTTCTCTTTCCTTTAAGCTTTTTTTACCAGGTCTTTCAACCTCAATGATATTTCTTTCGAATAGTTCAGAAAATTAAACTCACAACATTGTAAGTTCCAGCCTGAACCATTAAGATAACTCGAGCGACTTTATTTTGTATTTAGAAAGAGAATAAACTGATGCTATCTCCTTTGCATCTCATGGCTGATTACAAATGTCACCTTGAAACAAGAAGTTTGCATGTGAGCAGCACATTGTTATTAAGAGAACATTTGTCTGAAATCTGGAGTTCTCAAAAAAGAAGGGGGAGATCTATGTAGGCTGATCTGCCATTTGATGTATTAGCACAATAAAAGCTATCAATTAAATTCACTTCCAGTATGTCAAGCTATCTTAAGTAATTTTGGTTTTTAAGAAAAGACTGGGGAACAAAAGAACAATCATAACTAAGCTGGCCATGTTTTCGTGAGTCTTACATTACAAACATCTGTTTACCAGGGTTTAGAAATGAGTTCTTCAGACTAAAAAATATATACTATAGAGGTTAATACTTCTCCAGTGGCCTAGTTACAAGACTCAGTATTTGCAGATACTCTAATGAACAGTCTTTTACTGAGCAGATGTTACACCACTTATGGACCTTAGTTACTGCATGTAAAGTGTGCCAGCAGTTGTTTTTAATTTTATTTTTAATAATTTCCACTTGGAAAATTAAAATAAGATAGTTATCAGTGAACCTATACTGCAAAGACTTCCCCATCTGACATTTTTAAAGAATTCTATGCAGATGTAAACAAGATTGTTACAACAACCACAGAGATGATACTCTGAGTTACTCTTTCTGCCTACTTCCAAAAAGACAGAGATTGTATATATTCACTCTCATATCTTCAACTTTCATTCTTTACAACCCATCTGGTGACTGGAAAAAGGAGTGGAATGTGGAAATACAGAATATCACCAGTGCACTCTGCTGCAGATGTACAGGTAGCAATTCTCCAGGTCCTGCTAAGGGAAAAGAAAGCATCCAGGGAATGTGGATTCCTTCCTGCATGTGTGCTGCAAACAGAACACCAGAGACTGTTCCATGGATCAGCATCTGTTGCTCAAAGCATAAAAGAAGACAACATGCCCCAACAGACGAGGAAATGTTCTCAGGCACTAATCTTAAGTACATATATTGCAATTTGCTTGGCCAGTCTTCACTGACATACAGATGGCAAGATCTCAAAGTTGCTTAGGTAACAGCTGAAGTATCTGTGAAAAAATATGCACAGCAGAACAATAAACAGGAAACAGTAACTCCTATCTTTGATGCAGAAAGGCACTATGAGCCTTTGAACCCAAATGCCCATCTCAGAGATTTAACACAACAAGGAAGTCACTTACTGTGTACTTTAAATCTGAAATAAATACATTATCTGAATAGGTCACTGTATCTAAACTCCACAGACACCCCACAGCCAGAATGATGCTTCACAGAAGTCTGTACTTCAGTTCTTAAATCAGTACAGATTTCAACAACTGGTGTATTTTCTCCATTGGTAATTGAAACAAATAACAATGGGATTGCATATTCAATCTATAATGAGGATTATGCAACACTATGAAAACTTAAGGACAGAGATTTGGGACAACATAAGAACTCAAATGAAAAGCTCCCTCTCTCTTTACGCTAAACATACTGTTTAGCCATGAGGGAGCTGTACAGCCTGTTCTCAAATTCCAGTAAGAGCACATGGTTTATATCAGGTTCTCACAGTTATGAAAACACTGCTGAAGAAAATAAATTAGCATTAAGTTGTATGGAGACAATGAGAAATGGTTTGACATATAAATCTTACATGTTAGTATATTAGCTCAACCATAATCCAAATCAAAGAGCCAACAATGTTTTAACCAGAACAGGGAACAGTAAACTGCAAGTATTTGTTTTAGTGAAGTACAGCAATAACTGTGCATTTTACAGCAACTTCTAGGAAAAAGTAAGGGAAACCAGAGAAACCTGGTCACATAAACTGAAGTCCAGCAGTGACATTCTGAGGGTGGCTTTAAAGACCACGCTCATCACCACACCCCCACTGCTGCAGAGCCCAGGAAGTGTCCTGTAGTACTGAGCACTGCAGGACGTGGTTGGGCTGCACAGTAATGATTTCATAATTATAACTGTACAATTTCACACTGAAATGTCATGGATTTGCCACAGTCTGCAGGCTGCCACCAATGCAACTCGATACGTTACCAGTTCAAAGTCCATGCACAGATGTATTAGTCTTGGGGTTTTATTTATTGATGGTTAAATTTAGGTGCTAGCACACACACCATTAATTGTTGCTAGTAAAGAACCCACAGATCCAAACTCAACTAAATTTCTGCACAGTGAAAGGAGGGCAGCACTTAGGCCTGTCTCAGCTGATTTCAGGGAAATCCCTTTCAACAGCACCCCCAGCTTAAATAACTTCAGAATTTTATGCTGTAGTTATTAAATATTGCAAGTGTCTCTGAACATTAAGGGTTTCACATTTCTGCTGTACAAAAGCTTTGTCAGGAAGCTCTGTGAGAAATGGTCTGGAGCAAGTCACTTAACCTTTGTCTGCCAGATTCCCAATCTCTGAAGCAGGGCTAAGGACATACCTCACTTGGATACCACAGGGATTAAACACTTTGAAGTTCTCTGACTGATAGCACAGCAGATACAAAAAGTTTTAAATTTATCACAGACTTATCTTTTTGTCTTACTAACCAAAGGAGGTTGTCTGGCCATTTGTTACTCAGACTTGCACTATGATTCCATCTGTGGGACAAATAACCCAGGCCCGTTCACTCATGGCTATTTAGAAGAGTTGCCAGTGTCTGGGATTAAGATGTAGGCATGCTGCTGCTTTTTGTCTTCAGATGGGATTACAGAAAGTCTATCATGTGGTCTCCCTGGGCCCAAGACACTCTGATGATCTGCTCTACATGCTGTAAGCTCACTTCTTGAGTTTGCCTTCATGGTATTTTGAACTGGTATTATTATTTACTGACACGACTTAGCTTGGTTTTCTAGTGGAGCATAAAGTTTTGATATTAACTCATACATTCTAAAATGCCTAACTTTTAAAACAAATGCTGAGCTGCAGAAAAATCTTTCTGAAGCTCTTAGAGTTTAGTGAAGATCTGGGGAGCAGTAAGATCTGCAGTCTCAGCACCAATACTGTACCCCAGATGTATGCAGACAGATATGGAATTTACCCCAATAAGGGATTTTTACCTTATTCGACTTCTGGTTGTAGGGGTGACTGATGCAGTAGGGGAAGAAGAGAGGGACAGCTGTGGTGAGGTGGTGCCCATTGCCATGAGAGATGCTGGAGATGCTCCGTCAGGGGCACTGATATCCCGCTTGATCTCTTCGCTACTTCTTCGAGAGACTAAGGGGGGAAAGGCCCATATGTTTATTTATCTCTTTATATTTATCATATTTATCATTTGCATAAAAACTTTCAAAAACTTATTTGTGCTCTTAAACAAGCATTAGTTCAGAAACCAAGCATAAAAACCTGTATCCAACACCAGGTTTCAGCATTTTTCTTGGTACTTTGCACTTCAGAAATACCAAAGACTTAGACTGCCCTACCAACACTTATGGTCCAGCCTGTATCTTGAAGCAAAGAAAATTTGATGAATGTATCTTAATGGAGTATCATTACTTCCATTTGAAGGATTTAATGAATGAGAAGAAATTTTAACACCAAAACATTTCTTTTTCTCTAGTCCATGTAGATACACAGCGAAGCTTCAAGTAGTTTAGAAAAAAGAAACCCCAAACAGTTTAGAGATGGCATCTGGTTTATTTCCCTTTAATTTTAATGAAGAATTGGCATGTATGTGATTTCTGGACATCACTAAATATCATCAAGTATATCAAACATTGACCTGAGTCCATTCAGCCACATTCCACAGAGCTTGCTTCATTTTATCAAGGGAAACGATTTTTCTTTCAAATGAAAGCACAAGCATTGTACTCTGTAAAACCATATCTGGAATGGTGACATGTTCTTTATGTGGAAAAGTTTCCAGTTAAAAGTATGAGGTTTGCCCTTATACCTAAATAATCACCATTGTTTATGTTTGTGCAAATCAAAGATGCAACTCTCCACATAAATCATTTTCTAATGACCTGGGGGTAAGTACATCAATTTATAAGTAATAGACACAAGAAGTTTGTGATTTTAGGACAAATACAAACTATCTAAAACACATCTTCTTGTAAACATTTACTCAAAGGTAGGTGTTTTTTAAAAAATATTTATCTCAAATTAATTCTGCTTGGTTTATACAAAATATCTTTTTATATTATCACCCTCTTTGTGTTATAATTAATAAAGATTTGTTTTGTAAAGCCCCTGCTGATACTGAGGTATCAGTTTATACAGCTTGATAGTAAACTAACACTCTACATAAACTTGTACTTAGTAAGTCTATTGTTTTTTAAATCCAAAGTTAATATTAAATGTGCAGCAACCACCACTGGCAATGCTGAAGAATATTTGTAGGTTATGCCAGTCACAAAATGGACTCATTTAAAGTGATTCACTGCAAACATTCTTTTGTCCTTGTCACTTAAAAAGAATAATCCTCCTGTTTTAAGCCATTGACAATAGTTCTTTCCACAAACAAAAATAGAACTGCTTAATTAGAAAAGGATAATAATGCTTCTCTGCCTCACTCAAAAAACCCCAAAAAATCCTACAGCCAAGCAGTAAAAAGCAACAGTCAGAAAGAGTTTCTTCCTTCACACATATCTTAGACACCAAAATTATTTGTAACACAAGGAAAGATGACATAGAAGTCAACTGTTCCATGCATGGTTCACACTCGTCCATCTGACATGTTGGTGGAAGTCTGCATAGCAACACTAAGGACACTTGACAAACAATTAGGAAAAAAAAAAAAATCTCTTCAGTTCCACTTGAAGTAATAAAATAGAATGTTATTTTACCACTAGACTTCAGTTTCTTTCCCCAAAAATACTTCAATAGAAAACGTGAACAATGAAAAATAAATTACTCCAAATATCCAAATAGGGGGTTTTTTTTTGACAAGAGCTTGATAAACATTCTCTCTTGGCAAAATAAAGTAGATCTGTAAGTACAGTGTTGAAATGAGAGTTCCTTATTTTAATAATCATCTAAAAAACGTGGTATTACCAGAAATAGCTTTGGCACTTTCCATAGCAGGTACTCTTGGCAAGGACGCCGGTCGGCTGGTAGAGGATGTTCTCAACAAATGTTCTGGACAAAGCAAAAGAAGAGAGAACATAATTGCTGAGGATTCCAATCCAATGTCAGACATTTAGCTCTGAGTCAGGAATATTGTCCACCAGTGCCCGAGTTTGGCTGTTTCAGTGAGAGCAATTGATTTTATCTGTAACAAAGGGAAGGCCTAAAATTGCTCATTACCAATGAAGTGCACTATGAATACAGCATGAGCTTCTTAATCCTTGTTCCCTAAGGTTTCTTGCTAACCCACTTCCCCTGGTCTATAAAAAATGGATTGTTAAATCAAAACGCTAATAAAGGAAGCCCCATTTAGCACATGGCCACAAATATTCAATATTCAACAATGTGTACTGGTAAAGCAGATTGCTTTGTCCCTCAGGTGATTTTTTTTTCCCCCTCTGGTTTGTTGGGTTGGGGTTTTGTGAGGGCTTTTTATTATTTTATTATTAAATGAAGCCACACTTTTTTTTCCTTGCCTCCTCCATGCAGTGGAGCCCAAAAGGTGCCTTCACAAACTGTATGGAAAGATTAGCTCTGCCTCCTGCCAATGAGTAAAAAATCTACCACAAAATTCATTTTCTGTAGCAACAAATCAAAACTATTTCCTATTATGAGATATTCCTTCAAGTAAACCTTTAAACTGCAAACAAAAGGTTTACATATTCCTAAGAAAAAACTCTTAGAAGGCAGTAATTTGAATATTAAACCCCATGGAAATTAAGAACGAGGATGAAAAAAAAAAGTGAAACCCCATTTATTAACTGAGAACGTGACATAAGAAACATACTTTGCTACAGAAATACATTAAAAATACATCTCCCTGGCTGTAAACAGGAATTCTGTCTGGCACAGTCACTACTGGAACCCAGTCCTGCTCATTCACTGGCTCTAAGGGAAACACAAGAGCCATGTAAAACATACCACTCACTTTGTGTTTAAGCTTATGTCTACCCATGAACTCTGAAACAATTAAAGAATCCTGAATTATCTTCTTGGAAAGGCATTTCAATATTCCTAAAAATATCGAAGTTTCTAAAATTAAAACTGCAGCTGCATTGTACAAATAACCTCAATATGGATTCAACAAAAGCAAGAAGGAAATCTGGCACATACAGACTATTATGAAGTGCTACCAAAGAAAAAAAAAACCCAAGCCTTTACAAAACATCAGACCTCAGGAATACCAAACTGAGAGGAAATATTCAGCCTGGAGTCATATGGGGATTATCTTGAGAAACATCTACACACAAAAAAACCCTAAAGCAGGCATAAATCAGAGAGCTACACCCAACACATGATAGCCATTCATTCTCACAGGAAGAGCACATTGTGAGCAGTGTTTTGAGAGACAAAACAAAGTTCACAGAACAGGGAAATATTGGGAAATAGATAAATCAACACTCAATTCCATTCAATTTTTCATCTGGCTCCCGAAGATTCAATAATAGGTTTATATTTTACTATTCACATGCAATGCAATGCCAGCCATCATCCTTGTTTCATTTTGGGGGGTGAAAAAACCCTCAACCACACAATAAATAATGTAACCCCAGGTGGGTATTTTTAATATCTGGAAGACAGCTGCACACATGTCCCTGAGATTATCTTATCTTGATTTTACAAGTGATCTTAGTTTATGCACACACTAAATACTGACAGAATAATGCCAAGTTATCAGCATGCAAACGTGGTTTTGTAGAAAATTAAAAAAAAAAAACCATCTTCATGTTATGCAACCACATGTGAAGAAACAAGTAATAAGAACTTGAACACGAGATATTCTACGATACTGGGAAGATATTTTGATAATAAAAAGGATATAACATGATAATGGCTTTATATACTAAACGATTTAAAAAAAAAACCCACAAACAAAGCATTAATAGCATTGCTAAAAACAAAGTTGGAAGGAACTTGAATCAATACCTTGAACAGGAATTTCTGCATAGCTTGGTCGTTTGTCTGTCAGGGTAGCAAGGGGTTTCGAAGCTGAGATTGGCCCACTTATAGAATGCCTCTGAAATGGAAAAGCACTTGTGTCAAACATAATTTGAAGGTAAAACCAAACGTGGCACATCAGAATCAGTTTTAGACACTCAGATATTACATTAAGTACTAATTCAAAAGAACTAAAAAAATAAAGAAACCTTTAAAAATGCTTTTGCCAATCTGAATATATATACACAAACTATGCCTTGATATTGTAACATTTATTTCTTTAAATTGAAACCTGTTCCTCAGACCAACGTTGCAAATTAAGGTTATGAATTCTCACGCCGTTTTTGTAATAGTGTTCACCTTCTTTTGTATTTTGTTTGAACAAACCTGTTCTGATTAAACTAGAAGTGTTTATTTAAACTAATAAAACCCCCTATATATAGCCAAGGTTTTAGTGCTTGATTTGTGTTATTAATATAAACCTTTAGAGCTTTGTGCTTTTTCCTGGAAAGATGGGAGAACGGTGTATTGGGTACAGTGACACAAAGTACCCTTTGCTAAGAAAAACCCTACTGAAAAAAATTTTTTCAGGCTTTATTCAGAATGTCAAGAGCTTCTGTTCTCCACCTACTTAACTGAGATGCTCTGGGAACAACTGGTGAGAGACAATTTGTTTAGTATTTGTCAGAGATGTGATAAAATTCAAGTATATTTGTTTTCTTCTCAGATCACTTTAATTTCTGTTCTGCTCTAAACCAGCTATGAATTGAATATTTTCTTTTCAAGCTTTATGTAAAACATTTAGCAAACCACAGCTTCTAGCACCTTACAGTGCATGTACATGCTCACAACTGTGTTAAGACTCACACACACAATTTAGTAAGCACTGAACAGGACTCAAATAAGCATTTTAGTCTCATATAAGTGAACTGTACAATGCAGTAATTACCCTTACAGTTACTCAAACTCAGGCTCAGTTGCTGAAGACTCTTGGAGGATTGTGCACAATTATTTTAAATTAATCATTGCAAAGAGCCTATTGCAAATTACAGTTCACTCTTTATACACCCTGTTCTATTACATTCCAATATTTAATCATAATCAGTCCACTAATGTGTTTATCCTGAAAACTCCTTCAGCTTTCCATCTGGCCCAAGATTAAATGAGAAGGTTAAATGAGTCTTATCTTTATAAAATACTAAAGGTCAGATGTTTCTCATGCCGAATTATGTAGGCAGGACAGAGAAACCCAAAATTGTTAAGTTAACAGTATATACTTCATAGGATCCTGTAGCACAGGCAGGATTACAGGGCTATTTATCCATCATTTCGAGTCGAACTAGTTATGGTTTTGTGCTAGAAATCAAATGGAGAAAATAACTGCCAACATATAGAATGAAGAGTTTCATCACTTCATATATTAAATGTCCTGCACATACACTACAAAGATTATACCTTTAAATTCCAGATGAAAGCGACTGATAGTGAGCCACGCACAGAAATGCCCACAACAGCTTCCCCTAAGAGCTGGTATCTCAAACCTACACTGTCTTTAAAGTTCCTGTCACCTTCTTAAAAAAAAAAAAAAAGGACATATCCTAAGTATAGGACAAGATCTCAAATTGAGGCCACTTCACTGCATCCCCCCACCCCAGCAAACAGCGACAACAGTTAGATAATAAGGTAAAAAGAAAAATATCTCATTTTGGTCAGCTTTGGGACTGTCAGTACAGCAACAGGGGAGTACAGAGCTTCAGCCAGGAAACAAAGGTATATACAGAGCTGCATAAACACACACCTTTATCACCTTCTCAGCTTCTGGATATCACTTTAAACCAAACATCCTTTATGGGTTTTGTCAGAAAGCGGCTGTATTACTCAAATGATAACTCACTGCATATTGGTCTTGTCTCTTTGTTGTAAAACCATTTGCCTCTTTGCTCCTGTTGACACTGCAGACAGGGCTCACTTGCACTGCTGTTAGTTCCTTATTACAGATCTTAAAGCTCCCACAAGTAACACAATGACTAACACCCTGCAGACTAGAGGAAAACGAACCCGCTAATGCTTATCCAGCTCCACCTGCCATCATCCACGTGTTAGCAGCAGAGCACAAGTCTCTGTAGCTTGAGAAAGAACTGTGGTAGGATGAACTAGTCCCTTCAACTCCAAATATTTTGCTTCTGACTCTTCATCCCTGTGTCTGTTGTCAGCTCTGGAAGGAAACACGACCTTCAACCACTATCCAGGTGCCTATTCCCGATCACTCTGCACTTCAGTACGACCTTCGTGTCGGTGCACCTACACATTACAGAACAAACAGGTTTCCACATATTAACTAGTTAAGATATGGAATTCCTTGACACTAAATTGCTTGGAGCTGGAAGTTTATATACTTAGAGCAAACCAGGAGTGGTGCCCAGTAAATCTGAAACCACCTCTGCTTTAAGAGTTCTCCAGCTATGAAACGAAAAAACGTACCCAGGGAAAGCAGGAGATAAACTCCCTTGTCCTCATATTCCTCCCTAGGCATCTGCTTTGGTCACTCTGTGGCATTCCAGACCAGCTAAGCTCTGAGCTAACCCAGCAGGGCTGTTTGCACATTCTGAAGAGCATTCTCTTCATACCTCTCTCCCTAAATTGTTTTGCAGCACTGCTAAGAGCCATAGTAAAACACAGCTATGTTCCACTGCAGGCTTGGACCTGAAGCCAGAAGGGGTTTTGTCTGTTTGTTTTCAGTTGCAAAATATATCCAAGAATGTACCTCCTCGTACATACACATATTACTGTAAAGAAAAACATACCAAGCAAACAAAACTTCTTCAAGACTGAAGAAATTCATGACAGTCCAACACAAAGACAAAGCACATGTTGAGGCATCTGCACTCGGAGAATCTTTTTTGCAACCAATCCACCTCATCATAGTATCAAAATTGTGCCACTTTCTCAGTGTAAATATTTCCCCTGTGACAGCATTTAAAAACAACTGAGATAAATGATAATAAGCAATTCAACACCCATACAGAGATCAGCCCTTCCACCTTTCCCCAAGACATTAAACCTTGGATGACTTCTGTAAGGTGGGAGCTTATAGTGATTACTTACCATAATCTTGCTTTACAATTGCAAGAGCAGAAACACAGACAAAAAATTGTTAAAAAAATGCATAGAACACAACAGCAGAAAACAAGGTAGTAACATGAAAACAAAGAAAAGGAAGAGATGATGAACATCAGTTTGAACCTGAACCCCTTCTTGAGCAGAAAATATTCTTTAAATGCAATTTACTTAATTGAGGTCACAAAATCCGGTTGCCTTCTCAGTAATTACAAACACTTTCAAGAAATCCATCTAACTTCAAAAAGACAATAGGAGCTGTTTCCATTTACACACCCTCCCCTTTGTTTTTCAGGCAATGCTTCCCACTAATGAGCACCCAGCTGTTAATGACTTGGTTCTATAACAGAAGGTGAATTCAAATTCCAGTAATCCTGGCAGATCGAGATCATCAAACAAGGGCTGCAAACCTGTGCAGGTTTGCAGTATTCTGAGACATTACTTTGGTTCATGGTTAATTTACAGGTAAATAAAGTGAAACCAAGCCCTAGGCTTCATCGAAAGGTCTTCTGTCTGCCAAAGCTCTGGTTTAGCCCTTTAGAACATGAGATTAAGTCTGCCTCCTCCTACAAGAGCACAGAAATAAACAGAAATATAAAGACAGATCAATAGGAACAAAGCATCTGTCAGAGAACATTTCACATTTAACTAATTTAGAAAACTGCTGTCAAGAGTGACTGAACCGCAAGAAGTAGCAGAAGCTCTCCCAAAAAAAACCATTTAATTCTTTCTCTTTGCTTTGAGGCTACCTATTTGTTTCATGAAATTCACTCTTAAATGAATAAAAGCTGCACTAGTCTGAGCACAGGAGAATAGTCAATCTCTTCCAGGTACTGTTCCTTAAAGATTAAGAGCTAGTATGGATAGAGAGTCCTCAGTTCACACAGAGAGAATTTATTACCAAAACATTACACTGACCTACAGTAAAAATCAAGTTTTGAAACTTATGGTTAGCAATATCTTGAAGGCAACAGGAGAATTACTGATATTAAAGGAGCAAAACACATAGTACATTCTTTGATTTTTCTTTATAAACCTGGTCCCATCTACCTTTTCCTTAAATTTTTTGGTTTCTGTCAAAATCTTACTTCACACAGCAAGTGAGATAATAAAACCAGCAATGATCTACAAAGCTGAACATCAGAGTCCTGATGATGCCACCTCAGTGTACCCAGGCTCCTGCAGCAGCTGAGCAAGTGGACAAGGCTTGTGAGGGGACAGGACAAAATACACAGCACAACCACCCACTGGCCAAACTCTGTCAGTACAAAATGAACCAAGATAACAAATTCACAATTATTTCACTCCTCCTGAGTCAGGCCTATATTGAAAGGCCAAGCAACATGGGATACATTTATACTGATGATTGCTGACAGATTCTGCACAGATCTCAGCCCACTGCCCCAAGGGAATTACTGCTGTTTCCATGCCAGGCACAGGACTAACAACTGACAAACAGCAACTCTAAAACTAAGGAATGCAGATACAGTTTTCTTCTCCTGATTTTCAGTAGCACAGGAATAGCAATGGTTGGGAATATCTAACAAAAGCTTCCAAATTATGACAAATCTTATATTTCAACGTGGTTCTCAGTGACTCTTTTGTTAGACTGAACATTTTAGTAATTACCTACTTAAGGCAACATTTTATCGTTATTTCCCCACAAAATCAGCCAATATTTGTATGTTACCACCTGTAGTTTCACATACTCTTCTGCACAAAGAAGGATTAAATGCTGTCATAAAACACCTACCTGCATAGGGGACACAGCAGCAGCTGGGGGAGTTTTCATGGGACTTGGGCTCAGGGGAGTGCGAGGAATTGTGGCCGCAGCAGGGCTCGGAACTAATGGGAACACAGAAAGAAAGCCTTTGTGAGCATGGCACTGTTTTGCAGTGAAACAGGAGACTGCTATAGCCAACCCTCACCTTGTACTTCACATTACAAGTTTTACCAGATCACATCTTTCAGAATTTCAATTAGTAACTGACTGAAAAGTCATTTGAAAGTATGCCTACACATTTACTCCTCTGCAATTACATTCATTTTCTGTCTATCATCCACAGTAAAAGCATAAGCTTACTGGGGGTGGACAAGGCTAAGGTGCAGGATACTATTACCTTGGCAGATGTAAATGCTGGCATTACTAGTTCTCTGATCTCCAGATAATTAAAGAGATAGCAGCAGGCTCCTGGCTCTGCCAGTGAGACAAGAAAGATAACCTATATCACCTGCTTCTCCTTTCTAGTTTCTAATCAAAGTCCACAAGTACTAGATATTATATAGTTTAAATTTTGGGATTAAATGAGTAACATGTTTAGAAATGTACAAAACCAGACAAATTCTAAATTGGTGAATCAGTCATCTAATTATTTAACAGCCTGATTAGACATGAATGCTGAGGAAGGAGGCAGATATTAGCTTGAAATAAAAGATTCAAAAGAAGGAAGAGGGGATTTATCATTTTACCAGACTAACTCTGGCAAGAAAGCACCTTCTTCCAATAACACTCTAAAAAACCCTTCTAAACTAACAATGGAAAAGTAAAAAACTAAATACCTATGAACAAGGAGAACAAGCATGGAAATAGAATCATTTACAGAACCTCCAAAAACATGGAGACGCTTCTATGTCTTAAACTTTCAGGTTATAAGCAATTACAAGTAGCTTTGCTGTGCACAGGGCAGTCTGTAAGTCTCTCTGGCAACTTAGTCTACTTCAGACCAAGCTTTTTTACATCAAAGACTTACAGAGACATTATTGTACATGAAATTCAAAACCCAAAGACCTGGCAAGGGAAATATTTTAATCCATTCAAGGTCCTATATGCAGTCAAAAGGTAAAAAGCCAGTGTTTCTCATGTCAGGATAACTACTTGGATTCCTTATTCTGCTCATCTAAAGAGAAGAATAACAGCACACAATCAGAATTATAGTAAAGTCTGTTGTCTCAACAGTGAGACCCCTCTCATTTTAGAAAATATTCCCTATATCTTTTAATAGGTGCTACTGGCTGGATCTTAATTTTAATCAGTGCTCTCAGCATAAGAATACAAGTTATTAAAAGAAATAAACTCAGCTCTAGCTACTACCTGGCTTTTAGAATGCTTAATTTGGTACATTAAGTTCACATTTTAATAATCAGGCTGAAATCAGCTGTGCTGCCAGCTATAATTATGTGTGTCATATGTGTTTATGTATTTCTCATATACAGGAGCACTGAATCAAAGCACCCAGCAGCATATGAGTCACTGGCAATGCGACAATAAAGAAAAAAATAACGACAAGACAAAAAGGGATGCTTGCACTTCACTGCAGAGAACAATCTGTTCTGCAGCCCAGTTTGGGTGGGTTTGTGTCAGCCATCACCTACAGGCCACGACAGTGGGAAATAACTTACCTTTGATTCAGCTAAACCAGCAGAAGGGACTATGTGAATACCTGCAGAAGGGGGAGCTGGTCCAGCCCCTGCCCTGGCTGTTCACCCACCTTGGGAGGCGCTGTCAAAGGACTTGATGAGCGTTTTCACGGTCGGGGTGGGCTCGGAGGAGGTGGATGATCTGCGGCTCAGGCCCATTCCCTGCCTCAGAGCTGCCAAATCTCTCTCTACAGCGTTCATGTAATTGTACACTCGGCCACGTTCCTCTTCCTGCCTGAAATCAATGCACAGCTCATTTTAGGCATTTAAAAAACGTTTCAACCTGTGAAGTCTCAAAAAAAACCCCAACAAATTTGAAGCTGAATTAAAATCCATGGTCCAAATCGGTCGTTACATTAACCCAGTTGTCTTTCCACTGTAATTCAGAAATAGATTATCAACCTAAATTATCACTGTAAATTCTTATTATTTGTCAGCAACAGAGCTTAGCATCTGGTGAAAAGTCTGTCAAATCAATACTTGATTTAAGGCTTAATTCCCGCTCCTATCTCTCACACACACATGGATGGAAAAAATTGAGCCTTAAGGATTTCACCAGCTGAAAATAATCATCTCTGAGGGGAGAATCTTTTTTCCACCTGGAAAAAAATTCAAATTAATACTAAGGAGGTAAGAATACATCTCTGGCATACATCTTTAGGCATCATACAAATCTGTTTAATAAAAAAATTAGATTTTTAGCACAGAATATTTATGGCTATTGTCTTCAGTGTCACTTACAAGACAAGAACTGTATGAAGTAATCTATTTTCTACAGTCTGCAATAATTACACATTGACTGATTTTTCCTTCAGACACTGTAATAGACTTTCCTAATACCTTCCCTCCAACACAGCACCTATATCACTTCCAAGGAAGCTGATTCAGTTGCCTGCAGTGAATCAAATGTCAAAAGATGCTTGTGTATAAATAAAAAATTATATCCTGATTGGAATCAGCAAGCCAGTTCTACTAGCAGAAGTGCAACTGCAACCTCAAAGGTTCACTTGCAAGCAGTAACTGAACAACTACAGATCTGCTGGAATGTGTCACAGTAAGAATTGTTCATATTACTCAGCTTGGTGATCTTCAGATGAGATGCCTCACACCCACCACTCATCCATCCACATAATTTTCCACTTTCACTGTAACCAGTCTGCTCTTCCTACCATCAGTTCCTACCAAATTCCATAGCCTGTCCTATCTCATATCCTACTGGATGCTGAGTTAAATGTAATGCATCCTATAAAATTCCCATCCACATGGAAAAAAATTGTTTACTATATACACATTATTACTATAATTGTAAGATATACATGCATTTGAACCCTAGAGACAGTGAAGTCAGAGTTCAAATGGTGCTGTCTAGAGATGTTCCTATTTGAGGACTTAAATGCTTCAGAAAGACATAACAGTTTCTAAATAACTGGAGCACCTAATTCAAGCCACAATACAACCTGGTTTGAATTATTTTCATTTAAAATGTTTTTATATACAAAGCATCTCTAATTATCAGTGGAAAGAAAAGAGTGCAAGATATATGCAGAATTAGATAAAGGTTTCTCCTCAGGTAAAAATCCAGCTGTGTTTTTAACCATACCAAAAGCCTTGGCCAGTAATGAGAAATATTAATGATGGTACAGAAAAGGCAACACTGCCCGCTTTTCACCTGAGGGAAGTGAAATCCTGTTTAGCTGTTAAACTGGACAAATCCTCCACTTCAATCTGGTTTTGTGAAAGTGCCAAACTGAATATTCTTGGGTGGATTAAGTATACAGTATAAAGAAATAAATATTGTTCTTTTCAAAGTGTACCTATGTTGACCGTGGAAAGCCTGGATAAAGCAGCTTCTTGAAACATGGATTCTCACGAGAGGATTTAGGAACTTCTGGAGTCAAAACACTGGATTTCCAGAACTGTACCCCCCTGCCCAAGGAGACCATCTCCCTGCTGTCCCTTGCATACTTGCGTGACTTGATTTCCTCCAGCTCCTTCGTGAGCTTCTCGTTCTTCTCCTGAGCTTCGTGCAATCTGCGCTTCAGGTCCCCGATCTCCTCCTGGGCCTCGGACTTGATATCGTTTGCAATCACCACTGCAGTCTGCAGGTCTGCCTGGAACTGGCGCCACTCCGCTGACTCCTCCTGCCAGCGAGAATTTTCAAGTTAAAAATAAAAGTTATCCCTCATGTTCATAGTTTTTCCTGTGCTGTTACAGGAAGCAGTTTACAGGAATGACAAAGGTACTCATCTGGCATAACCGAAATTGCAACTTCAATTCAAGAATTTTTGCTGGAAATAACTAGATCTGAGATAATGGATTTCTTTTCCAAAGCAAATAAAATGTTCAAAGTGGAGGTGGCAAAAAAATTAATATTAAACTATGCATCGGAAGACACAAACATTTTCTCCTGAGCCCAATGCCATATCTCTGTGACAATGAGAATTTTCCTGAAGTTAATTGTTTAGTGTCTGTAGGTTAGTAAATATATTCCCCTGATACCTGCCTCTCAGAAATAATTATTTTAATGGTATTACATCTAATCATATTATCTTTTCACGATTTCACATGCAGGTCTTGTGATATTCTATGTTTACAATTTAGTGAGTTTTTAGGTTTTAACCTACCCGCAGTCTCCTGTGAAGATTCTTTATCTCTCTTTCCATGTCATGCTTTTGGTCCTGAAGTTTTTTAACTGTATCTGGAAAGAAAGTCAAATTCTCTGTAAGACCTTAGTCAGGGACTATTTACTTTAAAAAAAGTAACTGACAAACCTGCAAATGCGTTTGAAACCTTACTCAGAGAATACATTTTTATAACCAAAGCCATCTGGAGAAACACAGTATGAGAAGAAATAATTTGCCAGCGAGTGCTAATAGGTACATAATTCTCTGTCTGGTGAGGGGAACAGCATTAGCAAACTCAGTTCTTATACAAATCCCAATTCACAATATTAAAATGACACAGCAATAACAAAGAACAAATAAACCAGGAAAGCAATTTGACATGAAAGGATCCTGAAAACATGGATGTCTGGGGATTTTCCCTCCTCAAACAAGCTGCAGCTACACAAAGCCCGTTGATTCACAATTTACTCCCTGCCCAAAGCAGCTGACATAACACTCACAGCCCTGCCTTCCATGGGGATAAAATTCTACTCATAACCCCAAGACTCTGACATTCTTGTCTACCAAGCTACTATTTGAGGGTGAAGCAAGCTATATTTACAGCACAAGGCCTAACAGTCTGTGAGATCTGTTCTGAGAGATGGTCCCCTAAATCTGTCAGCAGCCACACAAAAGGGTTCACAGCCCCATCAGCACCAGCTCCCCTTGGCGTCTGACAGACTGGCTACTGCAATTATTATTCATTTGGTACTTCAGTCAATACACAAGGACAATGTGATTGATTACTCCATTCTTATAACTAAGCAACTAATGAGGAAGAACACAGCATAAATTTCTAATTAGCCTGTCACTTCACTGATCCTGGGATTCTAGGATGGTTTATTTCTATAGCATCGTGTAGCTGTTTCCAAACTGTAAAAACGATGGAGCAACTGATTAAATGCAATTTTTCTTCAGGTTCATTATTCCAAGACCTGCTGGAAACAAATATTTTTCCTGTATATTAGCAATACTCTTTCCACAACGTGACTGAAGATGCCTAATACATTTAGGCTCTTCAAAACAAAATCCTTCCCCAAGAGCCCCAAGTACAGAGGCTTCGAATGTCACAGTTAATTTCTTTACAAGAATGACATAAACCTCAGTTGGCCTGAAAGCACGATAACCTTTCAGGCTTGGAAAAGTTGAAACACTAAAATTAGACAAGATATTTCTGTATTTATCTCCTCTTTATAAGACTGAACATTTTAAGATGCATCCAACTGATCTTCAAGCTTTGAAGATAAGCCTGACAGGGTGGGCCACCCAAATCTCATGCTACCATGATATTTAAGTAAAGCTGTACAATTTTTAGCTTGTCTCTGTATACACAACTTGTTTGAGCTAAAGTCAGCACTGAGAGAGCAGGTTTAGGTCAAAGTTATAAAGGTTGCTCTCCCTGCCTTTTCCTTTAAACACATTTTGAAACAAAATCAGGTCGATGTTAATTTTGACTTTTAAAAAAAGTTCAAAGAAAAAGTGTTTTTCAAAACAAAATTTGTTCTACTACTAAAAGCAAGCTGTCTAAAAATAACCACAAACCAGAAACTATAAATGCACCCAGAGTTAAGGCTTATGTAGTGCCATTGTTTTGAGCTTCTGTGAGATACGAAATGCACCATTAAGTTTTAATGTATTTATGCTTTGAAGTAAAACACAATGGTCTGAATATTCTGCAGGTACCATAAACGATACAGAGCACTCCACAGCAGTTGCTGGAAACAGTCTTCCACCTCAGTCAACCGAAGAGATTTTTAAAAAAGAAAAACACACCAAATTGCAACTGAATTTGAAATGCAGTGAGGAATTAGGATTAATACAAGTGATTTCACCTTTTCCACCAATTATAGCCTGAAAATCCAAGTAGTCAAAATAAGTAGAAGATGCATTGTGGAATCTTTCCTTTCTGCATCCCCACAACCTCCATAATTCTCTAACACACAAACCTTTCCCATGTCCACATGCCCAAATTTTCAGCATGGTAGGACAGGTACTTCTACCATTATCCAGTCTCCTCCTTTTAAGGATCATAGACAAGAAAGAGGATCGAGATAAAAGGAAAAGTAACTACAGGTTGGGGTAAATAAAGAACAAGGAGACTGTTCTGATGAATGAATAGGAAAATCAAAACTGGCAAACCAGCAAACTGCTTGTGTTTACTGCAGGGGCCAATTACGTATACATTTTACAAAACAATATTGATTTAAACCACAGTTGGAGAAGGCCTTGCCTCTACCTAGAAGGCAGAAAAATAAAATTAAGGGACATGCAGACTATAAATGGCTAAGATTTGTAGACCTATCTTGCTTTTGAGCTCATCATGTCAGACAATACAGATCAATGCAACAAGAAAGCTGAATTTAAGGGTCCGCCATCAGCCAAAAATCCCCACCAACTAACAATTAAAAAATGAATGTCCAACTGACTTTTCCAAAATTATGTTAGAAAAGGCCTAAATATGGTAATGCAAACATTTAATTTCATAACTGCTGTCAAGATCCTTTTCAAATGAGCAGAATTAAAAACTAATGCTGTCAGCTCCATAAAAGAACTATTTATTCACTGAACTTTAGATTCATCAACCTTCTTGCTCACCTACCCTTGTCCTAAAAATTTACTGACTTAAATAGTTCAACTAGGAGAACCTACACGCTCAGCAGATGTACCTTGTGCTGAGAGAACAGGTAACGATTATTTTCAGGCATCAGAAGAAGATCTGACAACTGGTAAGCAAACCTACAAACACCCATTTTCTGCACATCAGGAGACAAAGTTTTCTGAAAAAAAAAAAAAATCCCCCACAAACTCTTATTAACTTCTTGGAAGAATAATAGGTTTCTTTTTCCCCCTTAGTCACCAAGGATGAGTAATGTGACAGCTGGGCTACCTGACTACAGGAAAGTTTTTGGGAAGGCAGAAAGAAAGCCAGAGGTACCACGCCATCTAGTGCAGTGTCTGCCCTCCCCACCTCCTGCCAGCTGCCCAGTCCCTCCCAGTCCCCCACCTCCACACCAGTACAGGTTGTTTCAGCTCAGTGTAGTGGTGAGGATATAAAACATACAGGTTATTTTAATATTTCTTAGGCTTTTTAGATACAATACAGAAGCACTGTGCTTAAAACTCCCAATTCCCAACAGTAACGAGCTCAGCTGCCACATTCTGCAGTTCCCACATCTGGATGGATGTCAGGAACACACTGGTTTTAATCAATGCAATTTGCATCCTACTGTCCAAATCCAAGAGATTCCAGTTTCTGCAGGCAGACATATCGACAGCTAAAATGTGACAGATCAATACTCAGATTACTGTGAAAAATGTTTCATTCCAGGTTCATTGTGCCTCTTTTTGGTGTTTGAGAAGCCCACAGTGAAGCATTCCCTAAGTGCCAGTGCTGGAGAATTTCCCATTCCTTCATTACTATTTGTGCTGGTTAACCATTAATTGAATGAACACTCACCACCTCATCTGTGAAGCATCTTTTCCCTAAGTGTAAAGTCCATCTTTCATGAATTCTTTAAGTGATAATTCTCCATCACTTACCACTTGTCATTTTTCAGTTGTCTTACCATCACTTTCCTTCACTCAATAACTTTGCCATTAGGTAAATTGCCTCCTTAAAGGGTGGGTTATAATTCTTCACAAATTAAAATCTAAAATACAAGTTCACTAAAGAAAACCTTTATGCTTTTACTACTACAGTTGGTTATTTAGGCTGAAAAAACCAGCATTCTTCTAGCTGCTGTTTTATAATACCTAAACCTACACTAAATTCCCCACATTTAAAAGCAGAGGCATTATACATCTGGCTGACAGAACACCACAGCTGGCCAAAAGTCTGAGCAGTGTAAGAGAACTTACTGCTACCAAGATATGCTTTTCTGTCACTTTAATACAAATTATTAGAATTCTGTCTTTTAAATGTTTTAAGTGTTTTTCTGTGTTTTAGATGCACTACCTCCAAGTCCCAGATTTTCCACACTGCTGTTCTTTGCTGCCACTGCTTAGAGGCTACAGTGAAAAAACGCTCACACCGTGTTAAATTGTGAACCCATGAACAGCGTTTTAAAGTGGTCAGAAAATACATATTTTTCAAACGTACACAATTCCTCGGGTGCCATCCCTTCGTGCTGCCACTAGATGCCACTCTCCTTCCTGCATATAACAAAACACCGCTTGCTTCCCCCGAAAGGATCACACCGGGCCATCAGCTGGTACAGCTGAATTTTCCAAACTATTTCAAGAGCAATGAATGACAAATATTGTTGCGATTTTTGTTGAAAATCTCTGCCCTGGCAGAGCTTTGTCTCCCTGAATTTTTGCCACTTTAAGTGAAATAACTAACAGCTGTTCTGTATCCCCAAAGCAAAAGTCTCTAAAACCTAAAGCTGCCTTCTAAGTGGGTATTAGTATGCAGATACCTAAATATCTACTTGACTACAGTGCTGCTACCTGTATGAATGTATTTTAGTTAAGGGATTAAAAAATACCAGTAGAAAAGAAGTGTTCAACCTTTTTGAGTGTTTGCTACAAAACAACTTCAGGAACCAAGAGAGAGCTGCTGACTATGTGTCTGAGCTCCTGCTCCCAAGTCAATGTCTGTATTTTAGCACAGAAAAAGAAAAATGCATAATAAAAAAACAATTTTGTAAAGAGAAACAGTGATTGCCTTTCAAGATAAAAGAAGGGTTGCTTAGGGAAACAATGCTCACAGCCACAAGTCTGAAGATACCAGCTTCAGCTGAATGAACAATTTAGCTTGCTTAATTTTACTTGATAGCAGACCAATTTAAAACCCTTTCTATGAATATTTCCCTCGTTGTTAAAAGGAATCATGCTTTGGGTTTCTTGCTATCTTGTTTCATCTTTAAACAACATGGAAGACTAGCAGATATTTGAATTCTGTAAGCAGCAAATTACAAATTATTACTGTGCAAATACAGCTTGCCAGGGTACAGTTGCACAAGTTCTTATTTAGATGGAGACTAATTGCAGAATTCCAGCCTGTGGTAGGAATGTCTGAGCAGGTCTTCGAGATCAGAGAGGGAACTAAGGCACAGAGAGCTAGACAAGTACAGAGTAAACATGAATTTCATTTTAAGTCCCAACCATTTCTTGTACAGCAGCAAGAGTCAAGAGATGAAATTTTATTCTAAGTTGCTTGAAGTTTGTCATATCAATTTTTAGGGTCACAGATCAGTTCCATAACTTGAGCAAGTGTACACAGAAGGAGATATACACATCTCCAATACACCCACACTGCCAAGTCAGCTGACACTTGTAACTTCCAGGGCCTCCATTCTCTCATTTCTCCACTAAAAACACCTTTCTTTAGCTGGGAGAAATTATTATTATACACATTCTAAAGCTAGCTGGTAGCTCCTAATACTTGGAAACTTGAAAGAGAAAACCTGCTTAAAAAACAACAGCAAAACACTAAATCAATCATGCAGTCTCCAAAACCCAGGAGCACTATCATTAAGTCTGTAATTACCTGGTTTTCTACTTTGAAAAACAACTTGAAAACAGTATTACCAGATTTGGTATTTGTTCTCAATTCACAGGTTTTCATTCCCACACCAACTGGGACTGGAAAAGCAAAGCCAACTTGATTTTTTCCCCTAGTGTGTAAGGATTCTTGCAAAACCCAGTCTGACTTGAATTCAGACATACAAAAGACAAGTGAAAATATTTTCAATACTACAGTGTTCCACTTCAGCTTTTCTTAAATTATCATTCCTCTCCAGAGAAACTCCCCATACTTACTCTCCAAATCAGATATGATGAGATTGTCATGCAGCTTCACAGCACGATGCTGCTCCACTTCATCCTCCAACTCAAAGATAGTTTCTTTCATGTCACTTCTCTCAGTCTCTTTCTCATCCAGTTCTGTCCGAAGTTTTTCCAGAGTCACATTGAGATCCTCAATTTGTTTTTTGGCTTCTTCTTGGAACACTCTGTATTCATCTTCAACCTGAAGAAGAATGTATCTTACCATAACTAAAATAGTTGCATACTAAACACACTTTTAGATTTGTAACTGCCACACTTACAGTGTATTTCTGAAAACAGAAAGGTAGGGGAGAAGTGCAAGCCTTTACCTATGCATTGTTCTAGTGCAACTATCTTCCTGAGCCAGAATTAAACTTTTTTATTCCCAAGCTGGATATGTGAGCATTCCCCAGCTGCTCCAACAGCAGTGCCCTGTATACAAGTGAAGCAGCATCGTAGCCAGGTTGTGGTTTCACAGCAGCTGATCCAATTTAACATGGAGCTGCCATGGAAAAGGGATGGGGTGGGGGGGAAACTCTTCACCCTTTCTTTCTCTTGCCAAAAAAGAAAAAGCCTGCTCTCTTCTGTGCATCAAGTTTAGTGCTGGCTGGACCTGTGTGATGATGGACTCCCTTAACTAAGTAGCAGGTTTCACATTTGTGTGTGAGATGTGTTAGTGAGGTGAAGCATTCTCAGCATTACAAACTATGTGAACTGAAATTAAAAAAAAAAAAAAAGAGAAGGGAAGAGGCAGTTGCCTTCTCTCTTTCAGGAGCAGGGGGAGAGGCTATTTTATCCTGCCTCATAAAACTGTAACATAAGTAACAAGCTGGGATCAGAGGCAGAGGAACATGAACCCAACAGTAAAAACAGGGTGTCAGAAAAACAAAGAGAAATTAGGTCGTGGCTGAGGTGGGTCAGCACAGGCAGGCACCAAGTTTAATAGACAAAATTCCCCGCTTTTAAATCACCCGTTTCAGTGGTTTTTATTTTAATAGCACTCTCCAACTTTAATTATTAAAATTATTTTATTATGTCTTCATCCCAAGTTAAAGCTGATTCTGACTGGCTCGTGATCATGACTAGCATGTTGTTTTGCAGCTAATACACAGTTCAGACATTAATTGGCATAAATTGTCTCATCAGGAAGATATACCTTTAAATGCATACTTTACATTATTAAATGAATGTTATGATTCTTGGTTTTATATTAAATTATAGCTTTTGCTAGACATGCCTACTGCATAAACTAGTTATATTTGAGTCAAAACAGCTGGTCTAGAACTAGAAATATGCATTTCAATCCAAAACTCATTCAGTACATAAGCTGCTCCTGGATGGATCATTAGTAAAAAACCTGCATGTATTTGCCATATCTAATAATAATTGCTTGAAAGCTTATCAATATATTTTGATTCCTTTTTTTAATTTAAAACTAAAATATGTATTCAGGAAATTAAATTAAGTAAAATCTCTGTCTACCTCAAAATTATTTTCTTGAGAAAGAAGACACTTTTCTGCTTTATTTATCATTAGTTTATTCTCAATTAACTGAACCAACTTGCATACACTGAAGCTTCAAAATATTCTCTCAGTACCTGTGAAAGGTCCTTCAAGTCATCAACAGTTGGGTTATCACTTCAAACTTTGATTCTCAGTCCTTTCTCAGGGACATCCCTCTCCCACCAGTTTGGCACTAATTCCTTGAAACCCTTGCAGAAGGCATGCAATTTAAGCACTAAGTTAGTACAGTATCTTAAATACTGTTTAAGTTTGGCCATCATAGCTTTAAAAAGTAACACAACAGTTACCCTGTAGCCCAACCTATCCATATAAAATTTTTTAAAAGCCGCCATCATTTTCATGACAGAAGTTGAAAGTAATCAGTCCTAACACTACTGCAATCCAGTTAACCTTGTAATTAATGCTCTACTTCTCAAAGAGTTACAGTGGCCAATAATAACCCACGTTGTACACGGGACATTAGAACTCAACAGTGTTTTGGACACTACCTTAGCAATGGCGTCTTGCAGTCGATTGGCGTCGTTGCGGGTGTGTGCCAGCTCTTCCTGCAGACCACTGGCCAAGCTCTCTGCTTTTTCTTTATCCAGCCTGACACTCTCCAGCAGATCCTGTATGTCTGATTTATCTCCAGAGTTGTGTATTGAATACAACTCGGCCACTTTCTGCTTTTCGTGCTCTAACTGAGCCTTCAGCCTGTTCATCTCGATCTGGTCACTGGCCACTGTGGTTTTGTACTCCTCCAAGGTAGACGCCAGCGCCGTTTTGCTCTTCTGCTCTGACTCAATAATCCGTTCCATGTGGTGATTTCGTTCCTTTAGCGCCCCTATCATCTCTTGGGCCTCCTTGTTGTCTTGTTCTGCCATCTTCAAAGTGTTGCTCAAGTGCTGCTGGACACCCAGCAGCTGCTCTCGCTCGAACCGGGCGTTCTCTGCCAGGTCCATGTAACGCTGCTCCAGCTCCATGTAGCGACCGCTTTTCATGTCCTCATCGATCACGTACGAGATGTGGTGCTCGTCTAAAAGGGACCGGAAATACTCGATCTGACGGCTGAAGTGTTCTAACTTGTCACTCTGCTGGCACAAAGATTCCATAAGGATTACTTTTTCCTCTCCAAGTCTTTCATTCTCACTGTTCAGCTCTTGTGTTATTTGTTGCAAATCTGCAAGCTCTTGAAGTGTGGCTTGGAGCTCTTCAGCCGTACTGTGTTGGTTCTCTTCCATCTGATGTATCCGTTCCGTGAGACAAGCTACGGACACTTCACTTGCATTGCCACTGCTTCCCTTCCTAGATCTTTCTATACTTGGTACTCCTTCAGACTCTGAAGATGATGGAGCATCTAAAGCATCATCACTTGATGTCAGTGGCTGATAAACTTCGCTGCACTCGCTGTCTAAATTATCCATGGAATTACTGTGTTGGTTGTCCATCAGAGTGTTTTCATCCTGACTTAACAAGTCTTCCATTGACCCAGGAGCAGAACCTTCCACTGAAGATGTCAGAGTGCCACCACCATCGCTGTGGTTGCCAGCTGTAATCTCTGGACTCAAAGACTGATAGCCAAACAGTTTTTCAGAGTTGTCCAGCCTTTGCTCCAAAGAAAAGCCCAGTGCATTCAGTCTGTCTTTTAACATTCGATTCTCATTCTTCAGCTGGTTGAGCTCTTCTCGGATGGCGGTGTTTTGTTCCTGTAACTGCAGCAATGTAGACTCTACATCAGTCGGCTGATGGACAACAATGGCCTCTTTTTCTTCCGATTTTTCGTCACCTTCAAGCTGATCTTCGTTGAGTCCCAGCTGAGCCCGCATATCCCTCAGCTCATTTCTCAGGTGCAAGATTTCCACATCTTTAGTTTTCGCCAACGTCAGGAGATCGTTCACCTTCGCTTCCAACGCAGCTTTGTCGCTGATTTGATTGTCTGACTTGGACTTGCTCATGCGAATGTCCGACTCGGGGTTGGTGCGGCTGCGGGAGCGCTTGGCCAGGACCGCGTCGTTGGCGCCCTGTCCCGCCAGAGGCAGCTTTTTGCTCTGGCTCAAACGGGAACGATCGCGGATTCTCTCTCTGGAAGAGCTGGACTCTTTATTCCCAGACGAGGTGCTGCGCTTAGCTGTGGAACTGGCACCTGTACGTGTTTTGAAAGTGAGGAACGTGAATTCAAAACACAGTACCTGTCATAGAACACTGTGTGTTTTCTACCAGCAATACAGTGGTTCGTTTTTGGAATCTCAGTAGTAAACACATTTCACAGAACACATCTACAGTAAACATGTACACAGCATTCAGCATGAACCAGCGCAGTTAGATTTTAACTGAAAATGAGTTAGACCCTGAAGTTTAATATCTTTAAGTTTCTTTTTTCGGTCTTCAAAAGCTTCTGATAAATTGTGCAAAAACTGCAGCAGTGCTATTCCCATGAGTTCAAATTGTCTCTCTTTTCACTAGATCTGAATGAAAGCTTTTAAGAGATGAATTGCGTGTTATGATTCCCCAAAATGAAAGTTAAGGTTTTTTGTATTTCCTCATTGCATAAAGATGAAGACAGATCATTACTACTTTATGTCCAGATGCTTTACAGCTTTACTGAATTCAGCACTTCTGAATCCAAAACAGAGCAATAGAAGGCAAGACATATTTCCATCCATACTGATAACACACGAAATGATTTCACTTTTCTGACCCATTTCTGAAAGCTCTCTTACTTTATTTCTACAAAGCAATACCAAATGTCCAAAATGTTCACTGTAACAAGTGATCTTAAAGATTTAGTGCTCATATCATGGATTTTTTTAGATTCTCTAAATGAATTATATTATCTAGTTCTATATAGTAGTTGCATAATCAGTTCTGAAAAATTAAAAGAAACACCCTCCAGAAAAGCAATTACATTATTAAAAATAGGAAAAGAGCACAGAAGGTGTGTGATTTGACCATGGCATTACTGACCACTTCATTAGGCAGCCTGCACCCTCGATACATAATATGAAAATAAAAAGCCACCCAACTACCATCTTTAAGGATCCATATGTCCATTTACCTGCAATAGTTTTGGGTTTATTTTCCAGACTGTTCATGGCTGTCCCTGGAGCTGAAGATGCTGTTGATACACAAGTGTTCTTCTTGGCCTTGACACCGTTGGTCATTGTCACTCCACCACCACCAGCCATCCCAGCTAAGAGGTCATCGTTACTCTTAGTCTGAAAGAAAGGGAAGAAGCAGCTTTAAGGCAGCTGACTGAGAAGTCTGCATAGCCAACAGTTCTCCTGTTAAAGATTCCATCAGTTTAAAAAGTACATATTTGACTAGTCATGTGTCTGGGCAAGAATGTTGAAAAGTACAACTGCACATATGAGTGACCATAGAAACAGAGCCTTCTCTCTCTCAGATAAAATTCTTAATTCTTAATAACAAGGAGAAGAAAAAGAATTAAAGCACAGTAACATAACATAGTGTAAAGCTTCTCAATTTTGACTGAAAGTTTGCTGATGCATAAAAATGAAGGCAACTCTTAGATAATTAAACCATCAAATACTAGGAAATCAGTATAATGTCCTCCAATAGAATACGGTGAAATGTTTTCTGGTGGATAAGTTCACAACAAAAAGATCAAATCAAAGAACAAGAAAAACCAATCCAAAATTAGCAAAATACCCCTTCTAGTTCAAAATACTATGCTACAAATTGCTAGAAATTAGGACAGTATTCAGAGGCAGGAGAAAAGCCACTCTTCACCATATATCCTTGCCTTGTTCTCGTGCTCTTTACTAGACACTCTCAGAGATGGGATATTTGTTTAATGGACTTTTTGTCTCACCTCACAGGATCATTACTGAAACTACTGTGAGCCACAAAAGCTGCCTGGAATGTGACAGAGCAGTAAGCACAGGATTCTCAACAACCAGACTCCCAAACAGAGAATACATCTTTCACAATAAAGCAACTCTAAAAATACTAAGCTCTTGAGCATTAATTGGCAGCCGCTACACTCTTTAAAATGCAGTTTTTCACATGGTGAAACAATCAAAATATGCTCAACATTTTTCCTGTTATATGGGCAAGAAAATTAAAAGAAAACAGCTGTGTTAGTAGCATTCCTTGAGTAACTGTATTATGCAGCTGCATAACATATCTGAACTCTCATCCACCACCCCAGCTAAAAGTTAGTGCTTAGGAATTAACCAGTTGCTTCACATCATGACTTTCAAATTCTGCAGGTTTACAACTTCCAGCTCCCACAGATATTCATGTTAAAAACTATATGCCAGACATTACAATTCTATACATTAAGAATGAAGGTACATTTGCTTAATTAAAAAAAGAAGTTGCATGTCACACTGTTCTAGTCTCTTTTTGCAAGTGCAAATTTCAGAACATTTAGGAACACTCATCACAACATTGTGGAAAGGGCATGGATGGGATCTGTGCCATTTACAAAGAAGAGCAGCTGCAAAACAATGGAGCTCAGGAAGAGAACATATTTGCTCTGCATGCAGTTGACAGAAAATTTACAGATAGAAACATATTTGTCAGGGTAAAAACCTTCTAGGACAAGAATGTTTTTATTGCATCTTGAAATGGTATAACCTTCTAAAAAGGTTTATAAAAGGCTGGAAGAAAACATATTACTCTGAGGATATGATGTGCATTTAAGCTTGTTTTCTGCTATGAAAAAGCCACTGTTGTTCTATCCTGCTGCTCTCCATGTGCTCACACGTTGTGCTGAACAAACAAGGCTTTTCAAAGGGCTCCTTCCTCCCAGGAGCCAGATCAGCTCCTCGATCTGCCATGTCCCAGCCATGCAAACAGCAGAGGCAATGGAAGTACCAATAGGAAATGAAAATGTTGGAGGGCTACAAAACCCACCAAGCCCACCCTGTTCCTGTGGGGAGGGTGGGCTGAGCACAAACCACTCGTGCACAACAATCCCCGTCAGCCTGTGGCTCAATCAGATTTTGTATCTAATCTAAACTAATTTTGTGGGCATGGGGCAGAGGGGGGGGGAAACAACCTTGTGCTGCAACTGTCACCTAAACCAAGGCATCACAAAAAGGCACAGAACAGTGATTTTCTGTTTTGCTGCTGAATCTGCCAACGTGATAGTTCAAACGGACTATTAACTGTCAGCATTTCTACCCCGTTGAAAGGGTGGGGAAATTAGATTAAGCTTTTAGACACTTATAGTACAAGTACATGTTATCAAGCCAAATAGGTCAAGATGTGACTCAGCTTGAAGGAAAAGAAAAAAACTACGTAAAATACACACTTTCAGACATTAGTCATCTCCAGTCCTTGCTGAACAAAGGAATTTAAGACAGCCATTCTTTTTCTGACTTACCCATAAACTATTTCTGGTCTAGGTTGGAAGGCACTGCCTCCTCTGCAGCCAATTAGTAAACACTTTCTCAAAGCTGTAACACTATACTCTTGGCAAAGAAAACTATTTAGCAGAGCTTTGGAAAAATTACAAACCAGCAGCTCTCTTCTTAATGCACCACAATAGCAACTGTTCTTGACTTTTAAAATCAAAGCATTTTTGTAGCCTATCTTTTCAGTTGAAGCAAAATTAATGCTGTATGTTTATTAAACAGCTTCTTCCCATTTACTGAAAACTGTGCCATCCTGTTTAGCATTAAAACTCCTACAATAAAATATGAAAAATTAGAAAATATCATAATTAGAAATGCTCGTCCAGACCTATTTTGATTTTCTACATAAAACCCCACTTTATAATTATACAATTCATATTCTGTTTTCCCCCTCACAACTTGCAGTGCAACGAAACTTGAATAATCACCTCTACAATTCACTTTGTCTTTGTTTCTCAACATGTATATCCTATTTACTGCATCTCATTCAAATCCCTTTATATATATAATTATTCCAACCTAGGATTTTCTTTGATGATTGCTGTTGCTGCATTTGAGTTTTTCAAACATCTAACTTCACAACAATCTGTAATTAAGTCACTGCATTTTGCAAACAGAATAGAAGCCTAGACACATGAATACTGAAAACACATCCTAATTTTTAATATTCAAATACTGGTCTCCAAGCCCTGGCTTTTCAGGGACACTGGATTTTGCAATTCTTCTGAAGTACAGCTGCTTTCTAATTACAGTTGGGAGTGTGAGCAGGATCACAAGCTCATTAGCCAAAGAAGTCAAAAAATAATGAACTTAAAAATAAGAACACGTTATTTGTAGAGTACTTTTTGAGGGATTAAAAACCAGAAGCGGCTGGCAGTTAACATCCCACAGAAATAACGTGGGGGGGGGGTGCTGAACATCTGCACAACTCCTGGGCAAAGTGGGGACAAAAAGCTACAGAGAAGGAACCGACCGAGGGCACTCGGAAGCAGCTGGACAACAGCCCCTGGTCCAGGCTCAGCCCCACACAAGGGTGGGTCTCACAGTTTCTTCCTGGGCTTCCATTGTCCACACACTTGGACAACTCCACAGAAAAGGACAAATCTGGGGAACAAATGAGCACTGCAAGAAGCCCACCCAAAGCTGAACACTCGACCACGGTTGTATCATGAAGGGGACACTATAATTACAAAATCATTTTCAATTTTGCAACATTATTACTAATGGAATTAAGATTGTTACTGTACTAAAAGTGAGTATTTCTACTCCTTAGCAGTGGCCTTTCATTCAATATCCAACTCAAAGGACTGAATAAATCAGTAAGCTGTTGCAATTAAAGTTATTTAATGCCAGCTTGTTTTTTGGTCAAGGAATATGAAGTGAAATTCAGAACACACACCAGTTCATCAACTCTAAGAGAATATCCTACAACCACAATGAGGAAAACAGTGTGCCAAATGTTCCATCAATAATATCAAACATAAAACTATACAAAAAATTACTTGAAAAATAATACGGCTTTTATTGATACTTCTTTCAAGTCAGTAATCATAAATGTGATTTGTCAGTACCAGTAAACTAAAGAAAAAACCACCACAAACAACTAACTCAGTTATATGAGTATGGAACACTCAAAAAAGATAACATTCATCATTGGTATGAAGTCACACAGTTGGCACAACAGCAGCTTAACAAGTAAAAGGCATCCAACTGTATGAGTAAGCCTGGCTGTAACATAAACCTGAGATAAGTCTTAGTAATTAAGAGAAAAATTTTCATTGTGCCTCAAACACACAGTTGTCAAATTCTAATCCCACACCCAAACACAGCCAGAAGTGTTACTAATATAAGTAAAATTGTGAAAGTATACTGGGTCAAATATGTTTAGTGTTAGATCATCCTCCTCCTTTATCTCCCTGAGAGGTATGACATAAGAAACTTGATAAGTAAACTACAAAGGACTTTTGTTTCCATATTCTGTGAGAAGTTTCCAAAAATATAAAGGAAGTAGTGTCAACAAGCATCAAAAGATTATTTAAAGTTAAGAAAGCTGCAAGATATGTGATGGAGTGATGGAAGAAAGGAGGGGCACTGGGAGAAAACTTCGCTGAAACCTGGCTTGCCAGTTCATCAGCAAAAGTATTAACTACTCTTCTGTAAAAGAAAAGGAAGAAGAGAAAGGGAAGACACCTTCTGACTTCAGCACTCCTGCAGAGCTATTACAGAGACACCATTTCTTTAATTTTAGGTCCTTATTTGCCAGTTCTTTAAATGGCCTCCCTGCTTTCCTGTGTGTCAGTGACGGTGGGTCAGGTCCCAGTCACAGACACCAGCCCTGTTCCCTGTCCTGCTCTTTTGCCCCAGGAGAGCAGCAGCACAGCACAGCACTGCACTCTGGGCTGCAGAGAGGAAAAGGAGCTGGATTCAGCCATGTCTCCACACCAGGAAAAGGAGCCAGACCAGGCAGGCTCACACCAGCCAGCCAGCCCAGATGTGGTTGCTCCCAGGTGAACGCTCCACACCAGCACACCCCAGTACGTCTGATTCTTCTGGTTTGCTGAAAACCAGATGCTCCTACATCTACTGCCCTGTTTTGCTAATACATGAGGAAACCTCTACCTTTGAACTTGTTCTGGGAGCAAGAACCAACTTGTGAAAATTCAGCTCAAGCAGTCCTTTGCACAAAGCAAAGGCCAAAACAGCCCGAAGAATTCAGCTGCACTGACCTGACAGGGATGGCCGATACCAAAAGGTTCTCATGTCAGATACCCCCTTAGCTCTTTTTTCAGAATTAGTAAATGACTCTTATCAGATCCCATTAGTCACTGACACACCGTTCAAGCATAACACGACACTATTAATAACATCCATCAGAACCCAATTTCCACCCTGCCCCTTCTGCAGAACAGCCAAGCTCTGCACAGAATATTGCTCTCCAGCACATCTCATGTTGCAATGTCCAAAATACAGCAGGGATGACACACAAGATCCTATCACCCTGCCCAGTGCTGCGTAACTATCCAGATTCCCTTCAGCTGCCCCTGTAACAAGCCTCTAGTCTAAACTTCACTAAAGGCGTGCCTTGAAATTCTACCCTTTTTAAAGTTTTATTGCAAAAAAAAAAATATAAATAATCAGAACGTTCTACCGGTTGTTACCTTCAAAAGAGACGCCGATGTCCCGGTTTTGGAGAGTTTTGTTACTGCAGACACTGAGGAGCCGTTTTCTGGTTTGGCTTTTTCAGTTGTTTGAGTTTTATTTACTCCAGGCACTTTGGGCACTGAGCCAACACTCCTGCTTGCTTTCTTCATTCTGGGCTGTCTGTTTATGATGCATTTACAAACAAATCTACAAGCAGAAAGAAAGACATTTTAAATACAAAATACAGATGAAAAGCCATGACTTTTTTTTTTTTTTTTTTTGCTCTATAATGCTCTATTTAAGACCAGAAGTCCAGAAGAGCAGCAAAGACTACAAATTAGAGCCAAACAGAATGCATGACTGACCCATGGTTTTGGCCTTTTTTTAAAAGGAACTTTTACCAAAGACTAAGCACTTCCTACAGCTCCACTCCAAATTATAATTATTTTTTTATTTTAGTTCTCGTTCCGCAGATGGCATTGAACCGAGGATATTTTATAAGTGACCCACGCTGCAGAGTTCACTCATTAGCCAGAGAAAGAGGCTTATTAGGGAGCAATGTTCTGTATTTCTGACTGTGGGAAGGAAAACACCGTGGGAGGATTCAGGCCTGACTACCAACAACACTGGATCTGAGAAAAGATTACCACCAGCTCGGTAACTACAGTACTGAGAGAGCAACAGCAGTCTCAGAGGCTATAAAAATATAAAAAAGTTTTCCATAAAAATCAAAAAAAAGTTGAAAAATTCAGATTCCCTAAAACAATTTATTATGAAAAATCACATAAATAAACACAAGGAAATGTTACATGCGATTACAAGCATTATCCCTGAGAAGAAACCAGAAGTAGCCCCACTGGGTTCCACAGCCTGCAGGCAGGACACTCCTGCAGCTTTGCCTTCCCTTCATGTTTTATCCAACGGCAGGAAACTGTCAATACTGTCATTCCACCCAGGAGCACACAGGGGAAAGTCCAGAAAACAAAGCTGACTTTACCCAAACCAGGAGTAGCTGCAGCAGACCCAAACACCGCAGTTTTCACAACTACTGCTAATTCTGGAAGACGACCTCAGAAAGAGCAGACTAGCAGAACAGCCATAATTTGAAGCACTGACTAACAGCAAGACCAGACACTTCAGGATCTTCTTCCCTCTTGCAAGAGAGTAAACTGGCAGCTGTTTGCTTCATCTCCCCTGAGTCAGAAGGCATAGGATGGAAGATTAAGAGGATGAAACTTCCCCTCTCCTTTCAGTCTTACAGATTCCAGGTGGAAATAAGTGATCAGGTTTATCTGAGCCCAGTATCCTGCAGTTGATTAGAAACATGAAACACATCTAGTTGTTTCCATCTCTTAAAAACTGAAGCATTTCAAAGGCATGAAAAGCAGACTGGTGACTGCATGCATGAGACATCCAACACAGCACCACAGTGATCAGAAGTACTAATTCAGCCAACAAAATGAACACATACCCTTACACACACTCCTCCCTCCCCATCCCCTCAGCTGCATACAAGTATATTTCAATTCTGACTTTGACAAAAGTCAGGAAAACCCCAGGAGTTTTGCCTCCTCAGATCCCTGAGTACTGTTAACAGAAGCAACAGGAAGCTTCATTTTAAGACACTGAAAATATTTGTTTATAGCTTCCAGCTTCCCTTTAGCTCTGAAAGCCTGGGTGAACAGATACAGAAAACTTTGTTTGTTGTTGCAGTTTCATCATCAGAATGTCAAAAATGCACTGGTCCTGCCATATGGCTACTAGTAATCAGAATGTCTTCACAGATTAAATAACTGAGAGATAATTTGAAATGAGACACTCCTAAGAAAACCAAAACCCAAACCAGAAAAGCCCCATGAAGGTAATATGTTTGCTGTACACACATCATATTAAGTGGTACAACCGCCTACTAGATTCCAGAAGCAGATGTTCATGTTTACAGGTAGGACTAAGTTGCTACACTTACATTTCTTGCCCTTTTCACGTTTACGAGTCAAACCCTTAGTTGTGCTTTTGATCTTATTCAATTGAAAACTAAAACTGAGAAGACCAAAGAGGATAAAGTTTAGTAAAACTGGTCTCATTACAATTGAATGGTAGTTTGATGTTCTACAGACACAAAGTTGCCCACAGCATGCTTGAGAAATATTCAAATGCATTTGCAGTGCAGTTTGTTGAGACGCCGAGTGCACTGGAAAAATTACCCCAAAGAAAAACTACACACTTGGAATGAATCCAGTAAATCAGACCCATAGCTTTTTGACAGCTCTCAGAGTGAGAAGACCAGTGCTCTAAGGAAGGTCAGGGGACTGGCAGTGATATGACCATGAGACATTTGGGCAGAGCCTGGCAATGTGCACAGAGCAGTGGCTCCAGCTGGCACGGAGACACCCAGCAATGGCCATCGCAATACCCATTTCTCAAGCCTACAGAGCACGTCCACCAAGCCTGACACTCCTTAAAACATGCCAGACACAGCACAGATGATCTCTGCACGCACAGGAAACACATTTGGGATCTGCTGGTTACAGCCAGTAAGACAGTAACAGAACCCACGGGACGTCCAGTCCAAAAGAAATGTGGGCTAACGTTGGCTTTTACAGCACCAACCATTTACACTCTTAGCAAAGCATCACAGGGGTCAGCAGTGACAAGGCTGTGGGAACTCAAATCTTTCTCATCCATAACATTCATTTCTTGAAAATGCTTTTTCAGAAGTGTTCCTGAAAACATGCCACAGTGTTCTCTCTTCAGCAGCCACTGCAGAGCACAGTGATGTAAACAAGTGAAGCTCAGTAATGTAAACCAAGGATAATCTTCGTGTTTCATCGCAGCATTACTTTAAAATATCCATACATTTGACACTGAAAAACACTGGGTTTGATTTACTGAAACTCAAAGGCAGAAACACCTTTCTAGAAATTTCAAAGATACATAGAAGAGAAGCAGGGTTAGCTACCACTGTTCCTGTTTTTATTCCAGAGAAAATAAGCTTTAGTAGCTACTTTCCTACTGAAACAAGATGTGTAATTACAGTTTAAAATACTCAGAAAAATATACAAATGGGTCACACAACTTAAAATAATGACAAGACATTAATTAGCATTACAGGTTTTAAAAGCAGCTGTTCACTAAGACTGCTAAAGTGAATTTATGACCTCTCTGTGCCAACTTCTGCCCTCCTGCCTTCTCCAAGAAGGAAAAAAAGAGGATGGGGTTTCAGCACTGAAAAGAGAAAACATCAATATTGTCGGACTGGAAGTGGAAAAATCCCTACTTCACCCAGTTCCTCAAAAGGCAGGTGTGGCAGATAAAGACCACCTTTGTGCTTCTGAAGAACAACACCACTGTCCTCAGGAAGACCCAGTATTAGGAATCAACAATAATCTTGTCTCTGCCTAACAATAAATTCTAAAACAAGAAATAAAATGCTCTCTAGCCAAAGGAAGTTTTCTGAAGAATAACACGCAGCACTAACAATTCAAATGAGAACTAAAACATTATTTCACTATTGTTTTAAAAAGAAAATACTGCATATAAAACTGTAGTTTATGTTTTGCCCTAGGGAGAAAGAAGGAATTACTGAAGACTTCCTTTCCCTTTACACACACTTCCTCTCACCTCAAAAAAAAAGGAAAATAAATCCAAAACAAAACAAAAATTAAAAAAAAAAAAAAAAAAATAAAGAAGAAAAAGAGCAAAGTAAAAGAAGTACAAGAACAAAAAGAAGTAAAAGAAGCTCAACTAAAAGGTCTCAGTGGCAGAGTTGTAACTCCATGAGACAGTTCAGAGTAATTTTTGGAGGTCTCATATCACACTGCTAAACAAAATACTCATCTATCAACAGCCACGAGACATTACTGGGAAACATTTGATTAATGCCAGCACAACAGCATCAGTTACAAAATTAATCAGAATGGAAAAAAGCCAAAACAATCCCCAAATATCAGATAGAAAGACTGCATTCCTAAGCTAAAATGTAACTACTCCCTCTAACCTGTATCCTTTCCCAGCCGTCTCTCTTTCCACAGCACACATAGTCCAGGAGAACCTCGCTCAGGAGGGTGCTCTCCCTGCTCTGTGCAGGATGTGAAACCAGCCCTGCACTTTATACCAGCTGCAAAAACAACTGCATAAATAATAATTTGAAAGTGTTTTGCCCAATAGCACAGCTCTGCTTGTGACTGTAAACTGATATGATACATCCACCCAGCCAACATGCAACGCTTTCAGCGTTACTCTTTACAACCCTGGGCGCTGGAGCAGGGCAGGGAGGGTATGATTTCTTACTGTGATTATTTTAATCTCATCCATTATTTAATATACTTGTTCATGCTAATATTGCTGTCACAAAAGTAAGGCTCAATTACAAGGGTACAAAAAATAGTTTCCCATGTCCTGGAAGGCAAGAGAAGGTTAAACACCAAAAGCATTTTTTGCTGTTGGTTGAAAACACAAGATATCAAGAGGCATTAGGCAGTTTTACCTATCAAAAATTGTGAATGATTAAGAAAATTATAAATAACCTTAGAATTATCTTCTGAGAGACCCAGAAAAATAGAAACAAGCGATCCCTTAAATTTGAGGATACTGAGCACTTCTGAAAAATCAAACACCCAAATTACAGAGGAAAATAGAAACATTCACATCTAAGAGCAATGGAGTCACTACGCTTTCACTCTCTATTTGTACAAATTCTTTGGTTTTTATATATTCAGGTTGACAACTTTGCCCAAATAATTAGGGGATGACGTTTTTAGGTCACTTATACAGTCCCGAAAGGCAGAAAAGTAAAGAAAAGATTACAAAATACAGTCTCTTCAACCCCCTGTAAAACACAGACTCAGAACTTCCCCGAGTCTCTGCTGCCAAGACAGAATGGCCACCAAAAATTTAATATCTGTGATATGAAACAAGCTACATTATAAGAGACAGAGTTCTCTACAGTTATAAAACTTTCAGCCTGCAAGCTGCACAAACGCTCTACTGTGATATCTCTTGCTCAATAATTCCAAAAACATAACATATTAACCACTGGATTCCAGAAGCCCAGAGCAAACAATGCATTTCTTTTAGTGCTTAAGATCAAGACATCAGTTTTATAGACTTGAAAGAGTGTTGATGGTAGCGGGTAATTTAAGATACCAAGGACAACAGGAAAGTGCATGGAAGCACAGAAGCCCCTCATGAGACTAACTGGACAATATAAACAGCAAATAAAACTAAATATAGGTACACACAGAGTAATCTATCTGCTGGGGAAAACCAACCTCAGCTCAAACATAAACGTGCTCTCAACATTCTCAATATTGCTCAGCAAGACTTCAGTGTTTTGATTCACAGCTTCATTAAACTATCAGTACAGGAATTATTAAAGAAGTGAACTGACAATGAACCATAAAACAGAAATATCACACTCACAAATCAATTTTTTGCCCATCTACCCACACTTTAATTGGTATGTGCAGTTCTGGTCTCTTGACCTCAAAAAAAAAAGTTTCCTTATAGATCTGAAAATGATCTTATTATTGCCCCTTGCTGGACCAAAGGTATATGATGGCTCCCACGAGACATCTCCCAGGGGATATGACAGAACCTTATCAAATCTGCAATGGCATCGAGGAGGCAGACTGGGAGTGGCTGTTAATCACCTCTTCCCATACTAAAGCTAAGGACCAACAAATGAATTTAGAGCCAGGTTCAAAATAAAAAAAAGTGAGCTGTATTTTTAATGCAGACTGAAAAAATGCTGTGGCTGCGTGAAGTGCGAAGAGAGGGAGAGACTGGACACGAACGAGGTAGAGAAATTCCCTAATGGATGCTAAATAGCTGAGCACAAAGGGCTCAGAAAACCCCCAGAGCCAAAACTAATTGCACAGTGGGAAAGAAGTCAGGGTGGGAAGGAAGGCTTTGGTTTAGGGTTTTTTTCCTAAGGCATCTGCCCACAGCTGCAGCCAGACCCGGAGCACCAGGTGGGATGGATCCCTGTGCCAGCGTGGGCAGCGTCTGCTACAAAACATACACAGATATATATATACACACCACTGTGTATTGCAGCACACGGGGGCTGCACTTCTGGAACAACGGCTGCAGGTTGTTATTTAGAGAGGAAAGACCTTCCTTTCACTTTCTGCCTTAAAAATTCAAAAGAGCCTGTACAGTTTCCCATCACCAGTTGTGGAATTACACAAACAGGAATTCTGCACTGAAGTTACGTTATCTATCCACTGTTTTCAAGCCACATTTGCTACTGCTACTTCTCTTTTAAACAGAAGGAAGGAGAGACCAGAGCTTTGAAAAGAATTCGCTGTTATACACCTAAATTTCTCTGCTCCTTCTTTGGAGAAAACTTCAGAGCTGCAACTGCTGCGAGCAATGTGTGACCGTTGCAATACTTAACATTCCAGACAAGTGACAGGAACATTTACAGAAGAACCCCTAAATTCACAAACTGTGCTCTGAAAGCCTTTTCATAACAAAATTAAATTATGTAGCCTTGTTTTCAAGCTCCTACTTCAAACAACTGCTATTTCAAACCACTGCCAAGGAAAGAAAAAACAACTGTTCATCAACTAGCACAGGGAAACTGTTCCACAAGGAAGGGGAGCACTGTCCATAACTCGGTCTCAGCACAAGTTTCTATAATGACTGCACCTTCAGAAGACTGGGGTTTTTTTAATTACAGTTTTGAAAAATGAAGGAATAGACCAGGTGAATCTATACCTTCCTGGTATCCATCATAAAGGTGATTAAAAATTATTCTACATAGGCTCAGTACCTGTAGAATGCCCATTAACTATGGCTGCTCACACTACAAACCAAAATACCATCCACATTACTATTAAATAGGTTTGTTTCATTGGTGTTGATAACACAGGTAATTTGGTTACACTGTCATTTTTCACTCCTTTCATTTAATTTCACATTTGCATCCAAATTTTAAGCCATGCACTAACAGATGAGGCAATATATACCTATTTCCTGGAGAGCAATTGCACCTCTATGCCAGATTTTACATGCTCAAATAAACATAGCAGAAATGTCAACCTTGCCTGTAAAACCCTTAGGTTAACATTCCATTAAAACAGAACCAACTCTTACACTAACACTGTAGCTTTTCTGGGGAAAAAAGACATCTTAACACACTAAACTTCCCAGCCAAAGGACTGGCCAGCTTTAACTACAAAATCCAGTAGTCTACAAGGCAATACTTGGTCAGTTAAACACATTAACTGGAAGTGCTGTTAACTGTAATTCCCAAGCATGTTCCAAGCAAGTGTCCTTACAAAAATCAATAGCTCTCCAATTACAAAGGTGTATTTAGTGTCCTATAACCCTAAGTATATACTGTATTCCTCAACCAAAGTCCACTGCACACATGGCATTTCTCCTTGCACTGGCAGGGAAGTACTTTCAAAACCAGTCACGTCAATTTTAAGACCAGGGAACTTGGTAGAAGAGCACAAGCAAAGGTGTAGGACTAACACAGCAGCTTCCTTCCATCCCAAACTGACTTGCTCAGCACACAACACTTCATTGCAATGCACTCCCTGGAGCACAGCTGTTCCCAAAAGTGCTGCCTAAAGCAGGTGACCAGTGGTGACCTTTTCCCTTTTTTTCCATTGGAAATGTGGTCAGCTGAACTCTGGTATCAACAACTGCAGCAAAGGCTTCCGCTGCAACAAGTTCCCAGGGAGAAGAAAGGCAGGCAGCAGCCTGGCTCCCATGGTGGAGAGGGGGACACAGAGAGGACTTGCCATGTGGCATTTCAGGAGCCAGACCAGTGGCTCCCAGCACACGGGTATTACAGGTAAAACCTGTAAGATCAGTCAATAACTTTGATGAGGTCTCATGTTCATCCAAAACACTCCATCAGATCTTCAGCTCATGCAAAATCCAAACACCCCAAATCCTGATACCTGATAGGATGGTTACAGTGACAAATCCTACCAGCAGTTGACCAACATACTGTCGACTTGAGGACTTTCTACTGCCTGGATTTCTGGAGCTGGGAGGTGACTGGGTGCTCACTATGTCCACTCCACCACCAACCTGGTCTGGCAACATTCTTGAAGGCATTGCAACAAAAAGAACAGAGAACAGGAGAAGCATAAAGAGATGCATCCCCTGAGGACCTTCCCAGGCCTCAGGTGCTTATGGCTCTGGGATTCCCAGCCCCAGAAGGACGGACCATCCTGGTCCCAGCTGCACCAAGAGAACAGCCTGAATGGGAATGGCCCCTCCACAAGTCAGTCTTGCTAAGGCTGGGGAAGGGAAGTGCCTGCTGGGGATTGCTTAAGCTAGTCATGAAAATAATTTAATTGTACCCTGCCACCAAAAGAGGCAGTCCCACCCCTTCCTCGGTCCTCTCCCTTCTTCCCCTTCTAGAGATCACAGCTCATTTCTGATGAGTTGGTCTTTCAGTCAGATCAGCACTGATCTGACTCATCTTTTAATTGCTAGATACTATGCAAAGGAAGCAGCGGGACTGGGAACAAGAAGGAAGTCTCATCCTTTCAGAGACAGCGAAGCCCCAAATTTTAATTCGGTTTCAGGCTATTGGACACTCAGCAACAGCCCTGCTTTAAATGAACCTCTTACCCACCCAACCACTACCCCTTCCCGAGCCACACTATTCCCTGGCATGAGGCAACAGGTGAACTGTGTTATTTTTAAGCAATCAAAACATGATACCACAGGGTGCTGAGGGGTTTTGAAGACTGGCTATCTATGGGTTTGAATTCCATGCTCTGACCTACCTTTCCTCACCTCCAAGGCCTGTCAACAGCACACTCATTACTTAGTTTAAAATCCTGCAGCCTTGGCAGACAGAGAAGAGACAGAGCCACATGCAAATAGTTCCTAAATACCCTGGTATCACTAAGGGAGGAGCTTTTACCTGCCCCAGCGTGGAAGCCCAAGGACATACATTTGAGTCATACAGGGGACAGGATGGAGACATACTTGGGACAGGATGGAGAGGTTCCCACCCGCTGACAATTTTTTTTTTTCTCCCCCAGGAAAAAGGGTAAGACACTGTCTGGCTTCCACATTTTTATTCTGAGCCTTCCAGAAAAGGGTGAATAACTAACTAGTTCATGGAGCTGCTCTTTCCCTGGACAGTTTGGTTGTTGGAGCAATGCAGGACTCTACGTGGGATGGAGCCTGGGAAAGCACTAAAGCCCAGTACAGCATCCCTAACTGATGTGGCTGCTGATGTGCTGATATCCCCATGGAACGCCAAGTGTCCAACTAACTCTTTAGCACCTTCCATTGTGAAACATTTTTAAAGTATTTCTTTGAGAAGCTCCTACATCTCCAGGTTTCCTGGCGAGCCTTTGATGTTTGGCCGAAGACCTTGGAATAGTTTTCCCTCCAGTAAAAGGTAGTCTTCCTATTAAAAAAGTCTATACTAAAGCACTTTTTTTCTTTCAAGTATCCTTTACTTACAACACTAATGTAGACTAACTATAGACTTACTGGAATTTTTTTCTCTAGATAGATACTATTTATTTTTTTACAGGTATATAATCAGAAAGATTTACGGTGCTGGTTACTTTTTTAGGGAGAAGCAAATTGAAACAGTCAAGACTGTTGTTTACAAAGACAGAAGGATATTTCACTGTATAATAGATGCTACTTTAAATGTACACCCATTAGCAAATCTCAGTGTCATCTACCTTGCTAAATAAAAGAAACTTTAAGCTCAGTACTACTTGGTAACTCAGTAAAAAATCATACAAAATTTTAAAAAACCCTATGGCTAAAGAGAGAAAGGCAAACTAACAGATCATTGTTACAAACCTGTCAGTTAAGACAGCCAACATTTTAGTGATGAACAGTGAACCCTCACACAGCAAGGGAACTCTGTAGCCAAAGTTCCAAGAAGCCTCCATCTGCCAAAACCACTGTGTGCTTTTAATTAAGAACATATACAGAAATGTCTTAAGAAGAACTCAGAAAGTTTCAAGGAGTGGCAAGAACACCAGCCTCTTGGTCATGCTTTCCACCCACCTCCCCAAAAGTATATCCCACAGGAAATCATTACTCACTGCATGTACCTGTGTGGAACATGTACCCTACATCAGCCAAATCGCCAAAGTCGGGGAAATCTTTTTAGCATCAGAAAAATACAAATACTTTCAGGCTGATGTCATCAAACACATCACTCCAGTACTTCAATACTACCTTAGTTTTTTTTTTAAATATTATTTAAATACTAAATGTTAAATGCTCAGTAACAATTTGTTACCTACTCTGTTGAAATTTTGCTTTAGTGGCTTTACAACCCTTTAATATGCAACAAATTGCTAGTTCTAAATTTTTTTGTCTTTTGGTACTGAAACCTTGCAGATTGAACCCCTTCAAAAAGTCTCCTTTCACCTAACTTCAAAATTTCTTCTTGTATCCCTCTTTTCTGCAATTTGGGAAGCTACTACTTCTGCCACTGATTTGCAACAAAGCGTCAGTTCCTTGCAAAACTGAAGTATCCAAAGATATTCATGTACAAGGATGAAGATCAAATGCTGTAGTGCCTCCACAGTGAAGTCCTCTTACCCAAAGAAAATCATGCATGTATGTGTGAAACTCTACTGATGAATTATTTACATGTTACAAGAGAGTATCCTATGATTAGTTGCAGGCTGCACTACTGCTAAGTGCTCCAAATGGTGGCTTCTCTGATCATTCCAGTTGGAATCAGCTCAAAAGAAACAAGTAATATATTCCTTGTGACTAGTCACATAAGGTGACCATTAAGTACATAAAACAGCTTCTAACACCCGCTTCTTCTCCCTTTTTCAGTGTAAAGACTAAAAATAAGACTAAATGGAGTGATTTTTTACGACAGGAAGTACAAGCATAACGTTTCTTGTGCTGTTTTTCCCACTGAGCAACAGTGATTCAGTCCCATTAACAGCATTAGACACTTCTAGAACTGGATCCTAGTTGGAGAGACAGGCTCCAATGCCACAAGGTCAAGGCAAGGAAAAAAGAACTTCTGAATTTCACCAGTGAAAGATCTCTTATGGGGGGTTCCCTCACATGCCTCCACCTTCTGAGAGTTTATTTTCCATACTAACAGTAAAGCAAAAATGGCACAAGTTTGTTTGCACCCAAGATGTTATTTGTAAGTATATATTTATTCATACCTAAAACATTCACTGTACATCACCTCATCTGTTCTGTACAATGGAATCTTTGCAGCATAAAAATATCTATTCCAACACGTGCTGAGACAGAAACTTCTGTAACTCCCTGGCTGCCTCCTGCACTAGTAACTAACACACGTCAGAGACTGTTCTCCAGAGGCAAACCTGCACTGCTTGGGTTGTACTGTACAGTCAATATTGTTTTCCTCTCTCCCCCACCCAAAGAGGGTTTGCCATGTCCCATGTCTTCTGGAGAAGACCTGGCATTTGCCACCTTTAAATGATGCCCAGGTATGGCTCAGGAAAATACCAGGTGGCCTAAGTAGTGCCCATGATGAAAACGATGTGACTGATCACGTGCCAGACCTCAGCCTAACCCCCAGGTTTTCCTTGATTTGCTGCTATGGACAAGCTCTCCACCAAGGCAAACCCTAACTCAAGCCTTTCCTCAAGCCCAATGCAGAAAACACCTTTGTCAGAGATCACACTGCTCTAGGAGAATCCTGCAGAGCTGGTAAGCTGCAAAACACGACAGAAAGTACAGTCCATGACAACCGGAAATCCCTGCACAGAGGTTTTCCCACTGTGATGTTCCACCGTCGTCAGATTTTAATACAACAGTCCCTCACACAACCAAAGAGAGAAGACAGATCTTTACCAATGATCACACTAAAATGCACGTCAACAAACAGCCCTTCAAATTGGAGTGGATGAAGTAACTGGGAAAATGTGGACTGCAGTTTTTAACTAGATGTCCCTGTATTTGACAGAAATGGAAAAATAAGTTAAAAAGATTTGAGACATTTTGTTCCCAATTACGTACTGTACTCAATAAAGAAATTATGCTGTCTTCAGCAACACAAAACATCTGAAAAATCAAGTTTTCTTTCTTACTTCACATAGTTTACCAGCCTAGAACCTGATTTTTCCATTAACTGAAAACGAAGTGGCAGTGTTACAAGAAATATGAGACTACACCCATCTCAACTGCTCGGTTTTAATCTCAGACTGTTTACAATGACCCTCTCTTTTCATTTTGTTAGCAACTACCTAACAACAATCAACTTGGCTGTAGAGGGAGAAGCAACTATAATTCTGACCTACTGCAGCACTACACTGTGACCCACAGTGTTAAAAGCAGCCACTGGCTTTAGTTTGCCTATCTTTCAGCAACCAAAGTCCATACCATTAATGAAGCAGGAAGCAGCTCCAGAAGGTTTCTGTTTGCTTTTGGGGAGCAGAGCTTGCACAGACTATGCCCTTCGACAAAACCTATGGCTCTTCAGAGCGCTTTTCACCCAGTGGAACCACTTACATGACGCATTTCTGCTCCAAGAGAACCGTGTTCCAGATCCTAGCACAGACACTTTCTGCAAGCACAGACGGTGAGGTGCTGCTGTGGAGAGAAGGATGCAGTTTGCTGAGCATCAGCACTGCATTGGTTTTGTTTCTGAGGACACAGAACCTCTCAGAACAGGCTGGTGAGTGATTTTGGCACAGCTATAGGAACCCGCCTCCCTCCATCCCTGGCAATACCAGGTCACGAAAGCCTTGCAAGATGGAATACTGCGAGGCACAGAAAGGGAGGCAGCAGGCACAAAACTCAGCTTGTAGGATCTTCCAGCTACAAAAACGCAGAGAAAAAACGGCGCTCCAGACAAGCATGAGAACCAGAACCCCACAGAGGTGCTCCCAACCGCACCAAAAAACCCCGTTACAAGGTGCTGACGCGGGCGCTGCGCCCTTCCCCTCAGGAGCTCCCGCACGCGCCACCACCCCTCTCACAGACACAGCACAGCAAAGGATTTCACGCGGGATGCAAACGCGGGCCAACCCGCGCTCCCCGCTAGCCGGGCCGACGGAGCGGCCGCGCTGAGCCCGCCCGCGGGGACGCGGCCGCAAGATGGGTGACAGCGAGGGCGCGCAGGGCGGGCGGGGGATGCCGCGGCGGCCCCTGAGGCGCGGGGGGCCCCCGAGGCGGGAGCGGGGCGGTGTCACGGCCGCAGGGTGACAGCGCGGCCCCTCGGGGAGGACGGGGGGGAAGGGGCGATGATGGGAGGAGCCGCGGCCCGGGGGCTCCCGGCGGCCGTGAGGGGCGCTGCGGCCGGACGGCGGCACACAGGCCCTGACGGAGACCGCGCGGGCGACCCCCCGATGGGCAGGGGTCGGGCTGTGCCCGCCGGCGCTCGGCGCTTACCGGGGCAGCCGCCCGCCTCCTTCCCGCTGCTCCGGGCCCCGCTCCGGGGGCTCCGCGCGGGCCGGGCCGGCGGGCGGGGGAGGGGGGGGCGCGGAGGGGCGCGCGCGCGGCTGGGACCCCTCCGCCCGCCTCCGCCTCCGCCCCGCCCCCTGCCCCACCGCGCACGCGCCGGCACCGCCCCCCGGCGGCCGTGAGGGGAAAGGGGAGGGGGGCGCGGCCACGGGCGGCGCGTGCGCGGGGCGGCCCCTCCTTCAGGCGGGGCTGGGCGAGGGCGCTCCGCACTGAACCGCGGAATAACAAAATTAGAGACTCGATCAGGTTGGGAATGACCTCTGAGATCATCGGGTCCGACCAGTGGCCCGATATCGCCGTGTCAACCAGTCTATGGCACTGAGTGTGTCAAGTCTTTCCTTAAGCGCCTCTAGGGACGGTGACTCCACCACCTCCCCGGCAGCCCGTTTCAATGTCTGATCGCCCTTTCTGTGAAGAAATTCCTCCTGATGTCAAAACTAAACCTCCCCTGCCGCAGCTTAAGACTATGTCCTCTCGTCCTGGTGTTACCCGGGAGCAGAGCCCGACGCCCCCCGGCTCCCCCCCTCCTGTCAGGGAGTAGCGGAGCCAGAAGGTCCCCCCTGAGCCTCCTCCTCTCCGGCTGACCCCCCCAGCTCCCTCAGCCGCTCCTGCTGCTCCAGACCCTTCCCCAGCTCCCTTGATTTCTGAGGGCGAGGGGACGCGGCGACCCCGGCCCGGGCCCGCGCCTCACGCTGGTAAAAAAATCCTTTTGTTTTGTTGTGGTTGGTTGGTGGGTTTGGGGATTCTTTTTGTGGAATAAACACACATATTTTAAGCTCCGGCACTGAGCGCACACAGGGCAGGCAGCGCAGGTGGGAACGAGGGGACTGTGGGACCTCCTAAACCTGTGCCTCACTGTTCAGGTCCGTAACTGAAGCTTTTCATCCAAGCAAGAAGTAAATGTTTAAATGTGCGCCATGGTTTAAGTGAGGTAGAGTTAATTTTCATCACTTCGCTCAGCACAGATGCAAAACATAGCCCTGTACGAGCCCCTGGGAAGAAAAGCAGAACATTGTGGTGAAGAATTGCTTTGTCTTAGGTTACAAGAACTGCGTGTGCACACAAGCTTTCAAAGCCTGAGCTCCCGTGAAACACACTGAGCTGAGCTTTGTAGCTCATCGGTGTGCGGGGTGTTTGACTTGCCATGAATAACCAGCGACTGCAGCTAATAAACCCAAATTGCAGCGTGGGCGCTGTGGTGGGAGGTACAGCAGAGTTTGTATTGACAGTCATTGGCTGGGAAGTGCTATGAACACAGTAATGAGGAAAATGTGCTGATTTGACATATTCTTGTGAAAGTTTCCCCTCTGTTTAGCTCAGACTGTGGGTTAAAGCCTCTCTCCCAACAGCAGTTCAGCTGTTTTAGCAAAAGAAACATCTCAGTGTAAGATTGTGTTGCAGCCTCTCCCTTGAGGTATGTTCCTTCCTAGAATTCATAGGAATAGAATTCACAGGAATATGGAATTCGCAGTCTGCAGATTGGTGAGGACAAGTAAGATTTACAGTCCCCTCGTTATCTTTGGTCAAGTTTTTACTAATGTAGTAAATCAAAATAAATGACATCTATATTTAATCAGAATTCCTTTTAAAACTGAGAGGATGTATGCTGCCAGATGTTACAACATAGTTTGATTTATATTGTGGGAAAATTTTCTTGTTTATATGTCTTACAAAGGCAGTCATTTTATTGAGATGTCCTTCCCCATCCATTTCTATCAACTCTGCCTGTTCTTACCTGGTGGGGATTCCTCTGGAAGGCTTCTGCATGGATACAGGGTACTTGTTTGACAGTAAAATGCTCCTTTATACATAATTAATATTTCTGATGTTTATTTTCTTACATTAGCACCAATGTCATTCCACTACATTTTCTGATCCATGATACTTTCAGCAAAATGTTGTTCTGTGTTTCTACCTTTGGATCACTTTTCAATATATTTATCAGTTAAAAAATGGCATTTCAAGTGGCATTACTTCTGTATTAGGGATGTGAAAAAACGCCTGCACTTGTTTTGTACAATATATTTCTCACGTAGCCCACAAAGGGCTCAGCTTTCTGTTTTCCAGTAGGAAGCAGTTGTTCAGCTCATGAATAATGAACAAGCTGCTAACTGACAGTGCATATGCCTCAGATCCTAGTTCTGGTAACTTAAAAGGTCCTGAAAAAAATGCGTAAAAATTGCAGCATTCTGTGCTGTAATGTGTGCAAGAGTGATTCAGCTGTCTGCTAGGAAAACTTTCTCATTGTGGTATGTTCTGGATTGGATTGCCCCGGAGGATTATGGATCTCCATAACTGGAGGCTGCTAACAAAGAGCAGACAAATGTCTCTGGAGTTGGGCAGGTACCGCTGATGCTGATCCTGCCTCACGCTGACAGCTGCATCCCGCAGGGCCTCAGGGGCCCACCTGCCTCAGGGCAGCCTGAAAAGGGAAAGACACCTGCTCAGGTGGAGCAATTTGCACAGAACATCCAAATTATACCTCATGTTCTTTCTCATCCTGCTCCAGCCTTAGGTTTTGTTCCCTCTGTCTCATTCCAGGGCCGGAGCATCCCGCAGGAGTGTCCTGGGTGATTTGCACAAGCCTGCACACCACGGTTCACCTCAAGCCCATGGCAGTGTAGCTTGCTCTGGGCCTTCAAGAAGGGAAAAGCAGCCAGAAGAAGTGGCTGAGAAGAACCAGGCTGGCAGTCAGAGGGGAGCTGGACACGGTAGGAATGTGTTGTATGAGCAGAGTGCCTGCACAGGACATGTCCCCTCCAGTGCTCCCCCAGGGGCTGTTCCATGTGGATGCACTACAAGGGTCCACTTTCTGATGGAGGGAGAACCATTTGGCAGAAGAATCCCACATTGAAGCTATTGGAAAACTATTTTCCATTATACAGATTCACCACTGGTAGAAAGTATTAATAACAGTGACTGGGTTTCCCCTCCTTGCCCAATTCAGGGGTAAGCACATAATCAGTGTAGTTCTGAACACTGCACTCAGCTGCATTTTATCTCCTTCCAGCATTGCTGTTGAGCTGTGTCATCTTTGTGACCCATGCTGAATGAAACTGGCTAGAGCTTTGGAGCAAGGTACCTTTTTATTATAGAAATGTTTATATATTGTATTAAATTTGGACTATATTAAAACATAAATGTACTTTAATTAATTACATTAATAATTTAAACAATATTTAAATAAAGCACCAATTAAACGTGATTAAATTACGGATTTGGTTTCCAAACTGATTCCTACAAACCCCCACTAGTTTCATGCAGTGTTGAGAACTGGAGGCCAGAGCTGATTTCTTAGCAAATACATAACTACAGTTCAAGTTCTCTGCACACAAATATAAAGCTGACAAGGTCTGAGACTGGGCTGGGGTTGAAGCAGAACTCCTGCAGAAGGATTCACACAGAATCTGGACATGGACTGGGTTGCTCAGCTACTTCTCTACCTTACATGTAACTATTCCACACATTATAGTTCTTCTAGTTAATTCAGCATAACCCTGTACCAACCTCTAGATTTTAAGTGATACAGCTTCTACCTTGTAAACAAGAAACAGCTTTCACTTGGACACAGCAGTGTTAGATTCCCTACCTCCAGCAAACTCAGCTGAATGCAATTCACACACTCAGTGTAATGCAGGCCCACTTTTATTTAAATAAGACCAAAAGAACCTGACAAACATAGATACAGGAGATTTTATTTAACATGTGTACAAAGAAAGGCTACAAATGCCTTAAGACTTTTTTTTCCTCCCACATACAGTTTTTGGATCCCTCTTTCATACCGCTTTTCTCAGAAAGTAAAAAAAAAAAATATCCAGAAAGACGATTTTCCCCCACTTTTTTTCCCTTTCCTTTTTCTCTTCTCTTTGGGCCTAAACTGAGAGATGTTTAGCAGTACAGTTTCAAACACCTTTCAGTATTAAACTATTGGATTAGGTTTTCTTTCCCAAACAGAGCACTATAAGGATACTGAAGCACTAGCACAGCAGTATAAATGTCAAAACCTGACTCCCTACATGGTAGTGTTTAAAAACAATGCCAACAGGTATTAGCTCTGATGAAACCCAAATTATCCAAACAATAAAAAGTTGTCTTCTACACCTGATAATTTAGCACTAATTATATAATTTAATTGTATTTATATTTAAATAATAGTCTTAACTCCTTTCCTTGGATTCTTCACGGATTATAAACACTTATAATACTAGAGATAAGACAAACTACACAACTTACATAGGCAAGAGAAGGCTGAGTTTTATTTTTTTTGCTGGACAGACACAGAAAGGACAATGTTTCAGTGTCCTGCTGTGAGATCATTTTTTAATTCACTGTTTCATTGTGATACTTCTCCAATTTATCCAACACACACGATTCATTACCCCTCTTTTGCTACCTTGGTAATCACTTTTAGTCCTGATATCCCAACTCTTGAAACATCAGTCCCTGCATAGCTAAGTTTTATCCAGGATTCTGCAAGTTTTGTATGTGATTGTGAAACTCAAGACTTCTCTGAGGCTGTGAGCAGAAGGAAGGGAGTAGAAGAGGCTGCGTGGAGAAATGACCTTTTGCTGTGGCAGCTTTTACATTACCGACCTACTATATATGAAATAGGTGTTAGTTATGGATCAGCTTTCAGATATTTGCATAATCCAAACTGGCAAATTTCTCCTGAAATGGGACTAAATGGAGGAAGTTTGAGCTGCTCTAGATGGGCATTAGATCAGTCATGTAGGTGGCAGTAAGAAGGAGACTCTCAAAACTGCCTTCTGGGCCTTATCCAACTGCCCCAGGGAGGGGGGGAGCATGCAAGCAGCAGCAAGGCCAACTGCTCTCTGCTGGCTCCACCCACTGTGACCCTCCATGGGGGGTCATCTCCAGGGAGCTGCTGTATCCTCCTTCCAGGCAGGAAGCTGTTTTGTACACAAGCCTGGCCTTTTGTACATCCACAGGGATCTAAAACGCCGCGTGGTATAAATCATTCTGCACATTAGAGAAACTGTTCTATCTGCAGAATGTCCGCAGGTTCTCAGACGTGCTACCACTGGTGGAAAAGGCTGCAGCAGTTACACAAGCAAAAGCTCTAGTGGAAAATACAATTTTCTCTATTCTGATGAACCATTTTTGACGTGAGGATTTGAACATGACTGCGATTAAGACAAAGCAGTAGCACAAACACTCCTGCTAGGCCTGGGGACTCTGTAATCATATTAATTCCCAAATAGGCTTGAACAGCTGTAAATAATAGAATCTTAGCTCACAACACTGGCCTACGTGAGCCCAGAGCATTAGCAGTACCTGGCCCATTCTGCACAAGAAGACTGGAAATACTTTAATTATCTCCAGTGCTCTGCTCTGTAGCTCTGCTACAAACAGAATCTCCCCCCTGTGGTAGTTGCTACAGTGCAGAATGATGTGAAGTGATTCTTTTGGAAAAGGAAGGATCTGTTTTACTGTAAGGTGAAACGTGGCAGCAGCAAATAAATTATGTGAAAAGCTGTTGCATGGTTCACCTGCATGTTTTTCAGTGGTCTCCAGCGATGTCACTATAAGGCAGTAACACAAAGAGAATGAACACTGGGGGGAAACTAAGTCATTTTATAATTTTTTAATTCTTGGCAAGAGCAGTTATGAATTTGCTTGACCTGAAAAGCTGCAATCTAATGATATGGTCATGGAAGGAGAAGAAATTGAGACAACACATACACTCGATTTGCTTTGGTCCTACTGCCCAAGCCATTTCATCATTGCAGCATGTTTGTGGCTTTTATCCTTGCAGGCCCAGGAACATACTTTTAGCTCAAACAATAGTTTCACCTGTGTGGTTCTATGAGCTTCTTACTTCTCTGTGGTGGCAGTTCACCTAGGGTAACACACCTATTGCTGTTGCCACAGGGGGAAACAAAGGAAAACAGCAAGTGGTAAACTTGGCTTCCTTAGCACTGAACTGTGTGTAAATGTTGAGTACTAAGAAAGAGGGGCTGCAGCACATCAGAACTGGGAGGCTCCAGTAGCTAAATTCCTGGCGTTCCCATATTCATGTTTATTTCCTGGCACGACAGCCTTTGCTCAGTTATCTGGGGCATGAGCTGCCTTCTGTGACTCAAAATGAGAACTCCTTTCTAGTCCCAGACAATGTGACCTGAGCGATTCCTAATTATGCTTCTCTTTTCCATTCGTGTTACTTTTATTCCCTGAAGATTGTTACGGAAAAATTTATTAACTGTAAGTGCTTCCTTTATAGCTTCTCTTGGTTTTAAGGGCAATCCATGTATTTAATTCCATTCAATTACAAAATTCATAGAATACACATGAACATTCATTTCATTTGAGTTCAGAATGGAGAATTGCTAATACAAACCCAAGGCTCCGGTATCTCAGTTGCACAGGCCCTGTGTTAAAGGAAGGGAATGGTACCAGGTTTATTTTTCACTACCAGTACAATGACAACGTTAGTCTAAAAAGAAAAACATCCCTGGATTACAAATTTAAGAGGGCATAAACAAGTGGCTACAAGAATTTCATTAATTTGATCGTATCTACTTGGGAATTGCCCTTGAAGAACATTTTTCTTCTTCAAGGAACAGAAGCAGGCCCCCCCCAAAATCCAGCATGAATGTACTGGTCTTCTGCTATTACAAGGGCCTGTTGTCTTGAATTAAAGTAAAAAGAGAAAGGGTAGGGTTTTTCTTACAACATTTCCCATTTTATACTAAAATTTCCATAAGAAGAATGTCACATCTGATAAAGTTATCCCAGTAGGTGACCAAGCACTGAAACAAATGGATTACCCAGTGAGGAATCAGAGAGAGCTGGGGTTTTGCCATCAGATTTTAAACATTTTTAAAAGCCACATTGGTCAGTTTATATTTTATACATACTTGACAGAAGGGCACGTTAAGGTAAATGAACACATTGTGATGCCTTCCAGTGTTACACAGGTGACAAACTAATCTGGAGATCCACATATGCTTTAAAGAACAGTACATTTGTTTAAATAAACTCATAGAAAACTAACATGAACAACCATAAAACAGAGTTTTAAACAGGTAAAACGAATAAACTGCAAAACCCCTGCATAACCCCTCCCATAAACATCGCTCTGTGGTTCCACCACCTCACGGCCAACACCACAAGTGGCCGTTTGGCTCCGGGCGGTGGGCACGGCAGGGACAGGCACCACACTGCTGGGGTTTGCCCTTAGCTGATACACTGATAAACAGCAGCATTAAAATACAGCCTGAAATAGCTCAGCTACTACCTCAACTTGTTAAAATTGTGCAAGAATAAGGAACACCAGCAGCATTTGAGTGGACGTGTTTCAGTTTGGTTTCCCACACTCCCCTCCCGTACAAAGCACACACAGACACAGAGCTGACTCTGAGCTAGGAACTGTTACTTCTTGTCTGCCTCGGAAAACTTTTCTCTTAGTTTGCTTAACTTTTTTTGATTTTATTTAAAAACCTACTCAGTGTTAAAAAAAAAATCCATGAGAATTTTAAAATAGTTTCTAAATGCCAGGACGCTGATGCTTGTTCCCCTCCTTAAACTGGGAGAGACACAGACTATCCTAATCACCTGAATTTCCTTAGCTGAAAATTTTGGTGTTTGAGATTCCTGTTCCTGAAAGCGACATTTGCAGAAAGGTCTCTCCAACACACTAGGAACTGAAGGAGCATAAACTCCCAGTGCACACCTAAAGGGTAACTTTTTGCTAGTTTGCTCTTAAGTTGTTTATATTGTACCTTTTTTCTTACAGAAAATGAAAGAGTTTGGTTTTCTGACACAACTCACAAGGGAACATATAAGAGGAGAAATCAGGCGGCCTTCTCTAAAGCCAAGTGTTGCAATTCCCTTTTTGTTTAAGTATGATAAGGCTTATTAAAAAATAAAGTAAAAAAAAAAAAAAGCCCACAAAAAACCCCCTGAAACAAACCAAAAAACCCAACCAACATCCCCGGGAGAAGAACATAAAAGCTTTTTGGAAATACTTAAATTTCTGAAAACATAAGACTATTGAAAAAAATTTAATTGCAAAATTAAAGGAAATTCAAGAAATCAATTCTCGTATTTCAAATCAGTCCATGATTTCATCATCAGCAATATGATGAACTATCTTTTCCAGCCCAAAATTACCAGCTTTGGGGAAAACATACTCATACTTAACAGAAATAATTAACGGGTTAAGTTAAATTACCTTTTTTTCCCTGATCCACATGCCTGCATGTTAGATAATGTTACATTAGAACTGAGCATTGTAATGAGAGACTGACAGCAACAACCTGTCACAGTAACCAAAGCAAAAGCCATTTTCTCGTGGTTACATACTATAGATCAGTAATTTAATATTAAAATTAACTTCCTATATAAATAAAAATAAAAAAGTTGGGCAAAAGTAAATTGGCACAGTCATTATGGTATTGCTTTCCAGTTTCAACACTGCAAGGAGCAGCCACAGATTCCAGACACCGAAGGAAAAGGTTATCACCCAGCCACCAGCTGTAGCTTGGGGGTTTTTTTCCCCCCTTTTCCATGAAGTCATCAGCAGAGCTTCTGCCTCAGGTCCGTCCCCCCGAGGTGGGAGCTGGCAGGAGTGCAGCCTGTGGTACAAGGATCGCTGTGGTGGGATTGTGCCGGGGAAAAGGGAGAACAAATACAGAGAACCAAAACTAGAGTGTGCTTTGCTGCTCTGCACGACTTGGCTCAAGTCAGTGTTCGTCAGGATTGTGACTAATTTTTACCTTCAAACAGGCAAAAACCGAAAATAAAAATTAAAAAAAAAAGTCAAAATCTTAAGCCTTCAAGTTTCCTTGCCTTCATTCCCTCCCTCCCCCAAAAAGCACCTCCTACTACAGACACATTTTCTGTTTTGCGGGTTCAGAAGTTGGAATGTTGTGGAAATACATACAAGAGAGAAGGAATTTCTAGTTGTACATTACATTACAAAGAGGTTTGCTCCCAGACCTAAGGAGGGAGGGATACTAAGCAATATTAAATTCCTATAAGAATCCTTACAAAGCATGCAAAATATTGATATACTCACAAAATTGAAATTTATATTTGTTCCTTTTTGATTTTGCAACTTCACAGTACAATAATTTCTAATATTATGCAGCAGTCAGAATTACAGTGACTACAAAATCAGTTCCCTTTTAATTTTTTTCTTTCTATTTGTTTGTAACACTCCTTTGCTATTTTTTTTTTTAACTGAGAGATTGCAGATCACCCATCAGAAAATGTGCAATTCCGCACAAGAGGGGTTCCTTTCTGTGTCGCATTTCCCCCACAAATGATGTTGACAACCTGACCCTACCAATCCTTCAAAATCTGTCCCTCCCTTCCCTTCTCCTGCCGATTCCTTCCCTTGTCTTCCAGCTGTACTTTTCTTCTTGCCAGGACAGTGATGGACAGATGCCACTAAATGGATGCTGCAGAGCTGGGTAGGAAGTGGGGGCTGGAATGGTTTAGGGAAACGACATCGCTCCCCCCCCTCGGGATGTTTGGCACAACTGCTTCATAGCCAGAATGCTCAGCTCTGGATACCAGCAATCAGATTCTGCAGTTTCAATTCCCTGGACAAATACTGCTGCCCTTTCTGCCTCTGGAACCCCTGTGGCTTCAACTGATTTAGGGAGGGAAACACAAAATTGGTGTTTGGCCAGACCTTTTGTACTGCTGGATGGAGTTCCACAGAAATTTCTCCACTGCTCTCATTTAAAACAGGGTTGGAATTTCTGGAGAATCCACAATGCATGCTACTTGCTAGATTGTCCATAAAGTACATTCTGACACATTTTTCAGAGTGTTTGTATCTATCAGAAAAAGACTCTTGTAGAAGCAACGTACAAAGCCTCCAAAGATTCAAGTATCAAAAAAAGATGTTCTGATAAAAGTCTGGAGTAAGCAGCCAGCCAAACTGACAGCCATTAATTTTTTTTTTGTTCACAAATTCTTCAATTATTTTTGCAGGGATAACATATTTTCTTTGGAGTGTTGGGAATTAAGTGTCTTCCCAATTAATTTTCATTGAGTTTGGTGGGATCTAAGGAATTTAGCAATCCTTCCTGGATAATGTTGCCTCTGCTTATATGCAAAAAAACCAACAGAATCACTGACTCTTATCCTCCCTGCCTCTCTTTAATTTGCTGTATTTATTTATAGTGTAACTTCATTGGATGTGTCTCCCTCAACCCAAAAAAACCATCAGAAGTGCAACACAGGCAAGAGCAGGGCATCTCCTCCCCCGGGGTGTATAAACATCTGCACCTGAAGGGCTGGGTGAGACAAAAAAAAACCCCAAACACAAAAAGTCCCAGCCCCCAAATGGACCAACAGTTCTAGTTGTACATAAAACTGTTGGATTTCTTTAGAACCCCATTTGAATCAAGACTTGAATTTCTGAGGAGGGAATCTTAGATCCCAGACCCTTCCCTTCTCCTTCCTCTTGCAAAGCTATGCTATTTTCGTGGCCTAGAACAGTACTTGAAAATCAGCAGTTATTAAAGACACAGTTGTGATATATCCTTTAACACCCCCTCACCCAAAAAGGGGTGTCCTATCAAGTGGTCCAGTAGAAATCTTGAAGTTTCTTTATGATAAATTAAATCCATAAAATGAGGAATACCTTCTGTCCCATTCCCAACAAGAATAATGGCCACACTCTGTGGTGCATTTGTTCAAGTGTCTATTGCTCCTTCTAGTGGAGATTCCACGCAGCTCCATCTCCACTTAGTTCTGGTCCTACCAGCACGAGGAGAGGGTTTTCTCCTTTTTTCTCCAGCTTGTCTCTGGTTCACAAACAACAGAAGCACTGAGGGCTGGAATTCCCCAGCACAGGAACAGGCCAGTCACGTCTGAGGAAACACCAGTCAGCTTTTTCTCAGGGGTGGCAGAGTTATGCCAAGAGCAGTTTTGTGTGTCCTGTTGGTACCGTGGGCACTTACACCTCTGTGGAAAAGAGAATGCTTTGCCTCTTGCTGTCTGGGGTAGGGATGGTCTCCAGCTGCAGGAAGTACAGAAGAACTTGAACCTGGAAAGAGAAAGACCAAGGTAATAAAGCCCTGGTAACTCATTCTCATCCCAGCTATTTGAGAGCGGGCAGACGCCTACAGCTCTCTCCATGGGAGCATGTAGCACTTGTGTATTTGTTTTAATCACTGTGTAACATCAGCAGCAATAGCAAAACTTGCAGTGCTTCAGAGACACCCTTTTCAGCTTCCAGGATGAAACAATGGCACTGGTGTTCCAGTGCACTGAAAAAACTGCATCTAGAACTTGCCATTATTCAATAGAGAACATACAAACCAGCCTGACCCAGTAACACAGTGTTCCAACCCTCTGCATCACCTTCACAGGCAGCAGTGGCCAAAGAAATGTGAATTTAGCAGAGGATTGTGTTGGTTTAAGTGTTGAGGAGTGTTGCAGAAACATTTTTGGTCCTTTTATCCCAGGGCACCAGGATGGTGCTGGGAGACAGCTTCCCAAAAACTCTTCCCTTGCACAAACAGACATTCCTTCATGAAAAGCTGTATCTGTACAGATGCAAACTGAACCGCCTGAAGAAACACAGTTCTACAAACAATTTAAAATGTCACTGTAAGGGCAGAAGTTGTTTTATGTTTCTCAAAAAAACTGCCATGAAAAAACACAGCAGGGTGGCTGAGCCAGGCCTTTCCCAGGAAGTGTCTTCACAAGATGCAATGGTACATTCAGGATCTTACCTGGGACATGACTTCTAGTGACCAGCTGTCAGTCATTGTGATGGGCTGGGTTGGGTTAGCAGGGATTTTACTGTCCTTCTCTGAAGGTCTGAGCAGTGTTGGTCCAAAGACAGTGGCAAGATTATGCAGGGACATCTTGTTAATGCCTTCCCTCTCAGCAACCCTGGGAGGAGACACAATGCACGAGGCAGATCTTCATAAATACCTGAGTTTTACAAATGAGAAACTGAGGCACAAAGGTTAAAATATTTGCCCAAGAGAAAAGTCTTCAGCAGAAACACAAGTAAACCCCAGATTTCCTGGATTTTAATCCAAAACCTCAGTCACAAGATGATCTTTCATGTCTCCAGGAACAGTCTCTGGTGTATTCAACACACATATGCAAATCAACACACTGGGCTGGTATTAAGCCAGCTTACTGATTAATATCAAATGCATGGAAATACTTTTTCACAATTGAAACCATTATTACACAGACAAGAACAGAAAGACTTGACTGAACAAGGAACTGACAAGAGCATTTAGGCAAAGTGTTATCTATTTTAAAAACAGATTATATTGGATTTCAGACACCTTTTGAGACAGGGCTCACCAGACCTTAAACATGGCCAAAGCTTCATAACTTATGCAAAAATCTTTCCAGACCTTTGGATCCAGATGCAGGTGCAGTTTTGCAGAGACATTGCAGCAGGAATTTGCATTTGCACTAGATAAGCCCTGACTCTTTTGTTACCCCTTTCCTCCAGTTCTAATCCTTTTTCAGTATGAGTGGGAATGGAATTCAGGATTTACTGCCTCACTAAGTGAGTATGAGACAATAGTTATCTGATGAGCATTCACAGCAGATCAGCAAATGCTTCATTTGTGTGATTCAGCACAAATTTAAGGAAAAGGCTCTTCTTTTCAAAATAACAATGCTTTACACATTAAATGTAAGTCTCAAGGAACCACATATTACCTTTTTAAATGGTCCAAAAGGAAAAGGAATGTCACAAGGTTGGGTTCTGGAAGCGACAGCAACAAATTCAGCATACAGCTTTCCTTTGCAACAGGATCTGAAAGTGCTGCAAGACAGAGAACAAAACATCCCCCCAGGCAGTGAGTGAGGATCTGACCGACTGTGCCACCTCCCAGAGCAGCCCATAGGGATGGGCCTGGATGGACTGTGGTTACATCATAGGCTGGAAGGAAGGTCAGAGTTGCACATCAGTATCCCACAGCATCTCTTTCCTTTATTTCAGAAATGCATAGAGACTATTTTTCTCTCAAGCAGTTCAAGTGCTTTCAGACTTTCAATCATTGGTGTCTTTCCCCTGCATCAAGGTAAGATAGGGTACACCCCCCTCCCCTCCAAAGGGGGCTTCCCTGGAAGCCTGACTGGGCAGTCAGCCTGCACAGTCCCAGCAGACAGGCTGGCATCCTGTTCTGAACCCATCCTTCAGAAACCTGGGCTTTTCCAGCCTGCCCTCCAGTGTGGCAGGCGCCCATACTCCGCCACGTGGGAAGGCGCTGTCATTCCAACGCTCCATTCTGAGCTCTGTCCCACAACCCTCACAGCTTGCTCAGGCTTCTGTCCAACACTACCAATTGTGTTGCTTCAGGAGCAGCCTCCTCCTGAAGCGTTTCCATCCTCAAGGGTTCCCTCTGCTGCTACCCACCGATGCCCTCGGCGAAGTTGGGGTACAGCTCGTCCGTGAACAGGGGCTCGGGCAGCTCGCGGAAGTACAGCTTGAGGGTGCCCGCGATGGCGTTGACGTCCATCTCACTCATCATCACCGACACGTCCTTGTTGTCTGAAAGAGGGCAGAGCAGGGGCAGGGTAAAGGAGCTGCTGGCCTTGCATTCCTTCCTTTCTTCGCTTTGGGTCTGTTTATCCTTTGTCTTTGCCCAAATAGCTGAGAGTTTTCCTGTTTACATTTCCCCAGATTAAATGAGCAACCTTCTGACAACTGAGAAGTGCTGCACAGATGACTGCAAATGGCTTTACATCAAGTCAAGAGAACCTCACCTCCCAGGTTGCTGTGCTGTGCCTGGTCTGAACAAGCCCTGCTGTGGCAATGGATTTGCCATCTGCTCCCCCCCTGCTTGACTGTATTTATATGCATTTCGACTTTTGTTAGTGACAACAGTTGTTATTCCAATTCCCTGCTTCTAATAGCCTGGAATAACAGACTCTGAGGTCTCTAACTCCCCACCGAGTGTAGCTAAAGCAATTCAGGGCTCAAATTTCACTTTTGTTACTATTAGGAACAATAAAACCACCCCCTTTCCCTAAAACAAACACCAACAAGCAGAGCCAACACTGGTTTAATGGAATTTAGCGTAAAACAGCGTTTAACAGAAATGAAAAAAGTTGGTTTTCTATCTGTGAAAGACCCTTATTGCACCAGTGGAGATTCAGCAGAGGTTTTGGTAGCTTAGGGGGATTGAAAAGAAAATCCAAGAAGGAAAATATTTCACTAAAGAAGTGAAGAAAAAGTGTAGGGAGGGTGAATTTGGGCAACTGGCACAGGCCTCATGACTGCTTGCCTAAAAAGGGAGCTGGAGTGTGGCTTGAGCAGTTCTTGGACCATCATGTGGAGGCTGGAAGTAAGGCAGAATTTCCCTTTTTTGTACCTCAGCAACTCAGAGGTGTTTTGGGTACCTTTTGGGACACACAGACTGTTGTTTTAAATGCAGCACCTGTAAGGAGCCCTTTTCTGCTCAAGATCAAAGAAAGCTTTGCAAATATCAAATTATGTCATTTTACAGCCTGTGCACATCAGTCTAGACAGAGTAAGAAGAGAACTCAGGAGCCCTGACCATCCAACCCCAGTGTCATAAACACTCCTCATAGTCAACCTTAGAATATCTTTTTTGCTGGCTTCCTTTCACAAAACATTCTTAATTTTAAGGACTTCTATTAATTTGGAGACCTCACGACAGTGAGGAAGTTGACTCCCGATTGCTGACGTTTCCCCTGAGAAAGGTGTCTGTCATTTCCAAAGATTTGGCAAGGCAGGTAAACCCACCATTTCATGTCTGCTGGGAAGAATAACAAAAGCATGGTTTGTTACAAGGATCCATCCTGTTGCGTGTCTGAAGTTATATCAGTAGCTGAAGAATATTAATAAAATATGCAGCCAGGGTTAAAATGATTCTCCTTGTGTGAGAATCTCTACCTCTTAATGCTTCTTGGGGAACATAAGATTAAAAATAGCAGAGCCACCTGACAGGGAGCTCAGGCAGGTTCTTGCAGAGCAAAGGAGAACATCAGGCACAAATACTTACTGACATCAAAGGCAGCTTTCAGAGCCTGGATGTCCGTTGCAACCCCAGAGACTCGGTAGATTCCCACCTCCTCCATCCCGCGCCGCTCGATCTCCTCCACGCACTGCCGCACTATGTAAGGCACCTTCGACCTCTCTCTCCTTCAAACAGCCAGAGAGAGGAGTTCAGCACAGCCCAGGCCCTCAGTGCCTGTTCCCCCAACCAGCCAGGCTGGCTAAAACCACCCCAGCATTTCACTGTGCAAACCTCTTCTGGAAAATGAGGTGGGAGGAAGTCTGAGCAGGCAACCATGACTGAGCTGAAAAACTCTTTTAAGAGTAGGAGGGTTTTCTGACTGTCTCAGCTTGGCTTCCCTGAGCACTTGAGCTTCTGGCCAGGCCTCAGTACCCCTAGAGCCTATGACTGCCCAGATAAACAGAGGATTCCCAAACATTCCTTGGATACATAGCAACTCTGTTGCCTTCAAATTAATACAATTCCACAGAGAGGAAATACAACACTTCCCAAACCGTGTAACAGAACAAACAGGTTTCTGCTGGCAAATGATTCACGACAAAAGATCAGGGGTTAAAATAATACAACAGGATCCAAAGACCTTGAACATTTTTGATTATGGAAAGGAAACATCAGTGTTCAGTGGCTCTGGAAATTTGTGACCATGTCAGCTAACTACAGAGAAGGCAAGGGCAAGAGGGATTTCCGGAATTCAGAGAAGCTGTCAGTAAACACCCTGGGTCCCACAGCCTGTGTGCACACCGCTTTTTTCCCCTGCAAAAAATGAAGCTGGGAGCACACAGAGCATCTCCTGTCTGCAGCCACATCTGCCCACTACATGAGTGGAGGAGGCTGGACTGCCACACCCCTCGGGGGGCACGGGCAGGTGCACCCCACTGGCCAGTTGCCTTTCTGCAAAACAACGGGGAGAAATGTGACCCCCGAGCTCACTTGGTGACAATGGCGATCTTGACCCCGAACACGCCGGTCTGTTTGCGGGAGGGCATCCTTTTGAGGCTGAACTCCCGGCTGGTGAACTTCACCGACAGCTTCACCTCAACCTGAACAACACAGATCAGATGGCACTTTTTACACATTTTATTTTATTTTCCCCATGCTGCAATGAAGAGCAAAGAAATAAAGCCCATGGGAGGCACAGAAGCAGAGCTAATTTCTGTTTGCTGCACTTACCCCATTCATGGAGATGACCGTGCGCTGCCAGTCTTTGTCCTGCAGTGCCTGCGGGTCCAGCTGAAAAACAGAAGTTACCCATGAGCTGGGAACAGACTTCAGAGAAACCAGCTGGCCTGGAAGGCTTCTGCAAGTGAGCAGGGCACCATTACTTTTAACATGTTATTTCTTGTCCACAGGAAAACACACACTCCAAAGTTTTCCCAGTTTCAGGTAACAGGATGCTCAGATATTGTGCGGTTCTCTAAGCAGGGCTGAGGAGGACTCACATACATGGAAAATCCAGCAATATGTGTGCAGTGTCTGCTCAACAACAAAGGCAACCTCAGTGAGCACAGTCAATGTTTGAGCGGCAACAACCTGAGTTTTCACAGAATGAGATACTGCATTCATGGCTGTGGCACACACAGAGGCACATGGACAGCCAAAATCATCCCATCCCACAGGGCCAGGAGTCAGGGAAAGGGAGGAGAGATTTCTGAAATAACTGATTTGAAACAGAGAAACTGTCTCCCACTGCAGTTTTCTACAGACAGGGGAGGTTGGGTGAGTGTGAAATTACTGCACTGAAATAAAAAACCAGGCTGGAGAACTTCATAGCTCTTGGCTATGGAGCCAACAGCTTCCAAGAAGGACTGAGTTCAAAAGACATAATGACCTTAAGAGTGAGATCAAGGAAGAGAAATACAAAGTGATCCATACACAGGCAAGTAACTTTAAACAAACCAAACTTCTGTCAGGATCCAACAGAGGAGAAATGGAGAAAATCGGCCCAGAAATCATGGAAAGTTGTTCTCCTTCAACCTGCCTAGTCCTTTTCATTTCTATCTGAGAATGGAGGCAGGAAGAACACCTGACCCTGCTGCTGGAAGAATTCATTAAACAGAACCAAGTTCCAATCTCCCATTTTCAGCTTTGCTTGATCTCGAGTGGACAGTTGTGAGGCTGGGGAGCGGCTGACTCGAGTGCTCAAACGTCACCCAGCAATTCCAATACTGGCTGGGAGAGCCCAAGCACATCCAAACCCAGCTCCAGGGAGACTGGAAAGAGAGAGGAAGCAGCTGCCTGCACTGGGACTGGATCAGCAATCAGAACCAGCCAAAGCGGGAATTTGGTGCTTTGTAGCACTTGGCTCTGGAACACTGAGGCACAGTAAGACTGGGAGAGGCAACTGCAGTAGCCTCTGTCTTGAGTTTACTGCTGTCAGCAAACACACCCTCGGCAACCAGAGGTACTTTGCAGCACAGCTCCCCCCTCTCACAGAGCCCTGTGCAGAGACAGTGCCCTGGCAGGTGAGAGAAATGCTCAAACAACAGCAGCTGCAGGAAATTCTGGGAGATCTGAGACAATCATGGTCACAGCCTTTCAGAACATCGGCAGAGCAGCCCAGTGCTGCTGACAGCTACAGAGACAAGTGCCCCCATGCCCTTCCCCAAAGAAAGACAACCAGCAGACAGGAAAGTTTCATGCTGCAGAGACCCCAAGCAGCAACAGAACAAGCAAGTGAGGCCGACCTTTTGCCTGTGCACTCTGTCACGGACGTGAGCCCACAGCGGGACGCTGCCCGCACACACCTGCTTCCCTGTGGAATTGGACCGGCTCCTGTAGGTGCAACTCCGCCAGAAATTCCTGAAGACCCCTTGTAAGGAATAGTCAGTAACCAGTAGCTCCCACATCCTGGGACTGCACAGAGGTTCAGGAGGCCAATGGGCAGCAGTGCTTGGCTCCAGTGGCTCAGCAAACCCAAACTGCAGCTCCTGCCAGGGGGGTTCGCTTTTAACTCCGGCAGAACAGATCCGCCCCCGCCTGTGTGCCTGGCCAAGGTCCCCACGAGCTGGCCAGAGTCTGGGCTGTTCCTCCTTCAACTTCCGTGCTGGAAGTTTGGTTTCTTTCAACAACTGCATTCTTTCCCAGAATCAAGAGGAAACCATTTCTGAAGTGACTGGTTTCCTATGGAGGACAACCATGCTCAGTATTCCTGAAAGCTTCATCTCCATCTGCCTAAAAAGTTAGCTGGTTAAGTTGCCAAAACAGCCCTGCTGATGGACACAGTCACAGCCAATCCTCCTGCTCGGAAGCAGTTTTCCATATGTTTTTAGAAGGGAGTCACCGAAAGTGTATTATTTATAGCAGGGACAGAGTGCTTAAGACTGAAGAAGAAGGAGGGGTTTGAATATTTGCCAAAAACATTAAAGGAAGAGTCCAGCAGAATCCAGTTAACAGTTTATTTAAGCTAACAGGTATTACTGGTTATGTCTGAGTACTGACCAGGGAACTCCTGCCACTGCACAGTGAAAGCAAGTAAATAGCTGTTAAAAAATACGAGCCAAACACCAGCCTGCTCTGTCTCAAGAGTGACTTTCACATGGCTGCAAAGGACAAGCAGAAGCAGAGTGCTGGAGCTGAGAGCTCACAGAGACTTCACCCTGCTGGGTAACTGCTGGGGCTGAGCAAGGCCTGTGGACATACCTGAGTGTCCCTGCTGCTGCCTCTTGCTCCCTTCTCCCTGAACTTTGCTGTGGGGCTGCCAGGACTCCTGCCCTCCCCACCTGCTGTTTGATCCCTGCTGGAGAACAGCTGGTACTGAATAGAGCCAGGGAGAACAGGCACCAGGGCTGGCTGACCCGAGCCAACCCTGCATAAATCACTAGCAATAACAGCAATTAAGAACAGCCCCCCCCCCAGTGCTTTTTAAATAACAAAACAAAATGATGGAAGCTATTAAAAGAGCAAAGCTTGAATAAGGTCTCAGCAACACTGAGCGAGACAGGAAGATCAGGTCTAACAGTCTGAAAAGTCACAGTAGGAAACAGTCAACAGGAAACCAAGAGCGTCATTGAGACTTTGAGCTTCAGTCCTGGACCCAACTGATGACTGACCTTCTGGGGCCAGCAAGAGCAACAGAGCAGCTGGAGCAGGAGGTACAGAGCACACAGAGCACAAAGAGCTAGCAAGAGAGATGCTCCAGCACAGAGAGCCTGTGACAAATGGGGTCATGCTGTCTTCTGGCCTGATTAGGAAATCACTGACCTGGAAGAAAGAACATGGAGTAGAAGAATGCAATCCCCAGCCAGCATGGCAAAGGGAGGCAGCTCCCAGCGAGCTGTGCCAGCTCAGGCAGGGCAGGCCCTGTGCAATGGCTGCCTCTGCATCTGACAGTGACATTCACTGCCCCTCTACACAGCTCCTTCAAACAGTGGCTTGGTTTGAATGACAAAAGCACCCGTGCCATCTCCACTGAAACAGAACCACTGTGTTGTTTCCCTGCCCTGTGCAAATAGGACAGACTTACTAAACCCTTCACAGACTGTACTGCAGGGGCTTGTGTGCACAGTCCCCACCAAGAGCTCGTGCTGCACAGGAAAATACAAACCAACCAGTTTGTCTGTTTGCTGCTTCCTCTCTTGTAGCCTGTTCCCTGGTATTTGTGGTGGCAAGGTGCAGCCCCAAATTCACTAATTACTTAAGCCAACACCTCTCTGTATCCTGCCCAAAACGCAACAGAACAAAGCAGCTCAGCACCACGGGGGGTTTTGAGTGCAGGTCTCTGGCCTTTGTAGCAGCTCAGCACTGAATTCAGACAGGGCACAGCAGTCAGAGAGCAGAGCAGAGTGGTGAGGACCTGGGAAAAGGCAAACTGGGGGTGCTAGTCTGGCAAATGCAAGCTAGGCACTAAGAAGGGTGTCTGTGCTTTGCCTTAGGAAACCACCACAGGGAGCTTGATGATAATTTCTTTTTCCCCAGAGAGAAAAGCAAACATATAGAAAGAGGAAAAAGCAAAGAAGTCTCAGCAGAAATGAAAGAGCAAGGGCTGAGGAAACATTAAGGTTATTTATGTTTTTTATCTATTCATTCACATTACTTCTTCCCTTTATTAAATCTCCCTGGCAACTTTACACTCCATCAATTTTGAATTGTAACCGATGTGACATACATGCTGTCAGAGATCTCACTGCTGCTGGAAACTCCCAGTCCAGCCATAACCCCATTCTTCTCACAGCTCCCCACTGACAGGTTAATCTTTCCCACCATCACCCTTTAGCCATGACCCATTGCCTTCTTCATTTCCCCCCTATTTTCATTGCTGGGACACTGTTCTGCTTGAGCAAACTGCTTAAACGAACTCGAGGGTGTAAAAGGTTTCTGAGTTGACACTTGGGAGGTACAGCAGGGAAAACATGGTTTACATGGAAAACAACTTAGTGCCTGAAATAGCCGTGGGCACTGCTATGAGACATCCCAGATAATTAAGCAGATAAGAGTGATTGTTTTGCAAGGCAACAGAGGAATGGTGTTGCACTTCTTCCACAGAATGACTGATCTATGGTCACATCCTCCCTGATTTTCCAGCACTGCTGTGAGAGAGAAGGAAATATTCTGTCTGAGCTGATCGTGCAGAAAAAAGAAAAACAACAAAGGAAACAGCATTTCTTGGAGACACCGACGGGAGGAGCCGGATCCCAGGGTGAAGTATCAGTTTACTCACCAGTCTGTTCCCGGGGCAGTCGTGCTGACCCATGTGCCCACTAAGATGCAGTCTCAGGACCAAACAAAGGCTGCTACACTCAAAACAGGGGGATGTGTCTGCCACGTGAAGTGCAAAATTCAAAGAGCAAAAGAGGCAACCCAAGGGTCAAAGATGGATTGCAAGGGAACAGCAGAAAGAAAATTCCCCGGGGTGTTCACACTGAGAGGAGCTGATGCTTACAGCCTCAGGGCCTCCTATAAAATGATGATCATTCCTTCCTGCCCCAAGTCTCCCAATCATTTCAGTTGCACAGGGTAGCCAGGAATGGTGTTTCTCATGCCTGAGGTGCAGCAGAAGCCCCCAGCCATGTGTGGCCATCCAACACTGCACACCCAGAGCTGCTGTGCCCACAAGGGCTGCTGAGGAATTCACTCCTACATTTCCAGGATGCCCCCCAATTTTAAAACCTCATTGTTTTATTTTTCAGGGATAAAACTTGCAGGTTGGCAAGGAAAGAAACAGCTCTTGCCTGTGGCTATAAATACAGGTAAATAAAATATTGCATTGGAAAAGAAAATATGAGCAATGGAAGCTACTAAAATTGCTGCCCATTCCTGGAAACTTGTGACCACATGGACCAATTTCCAGTCTTCCTTCCTCCAGTGCCATAATGTAACAGAGAGATTTAATAAACATTTTCACAGCCAAGACAGTCCTTGTCTCCTTGATGCATTGTCTTCATCACTGAAGCTCAGAGAATCTGGTGAGTCAGAATTCCCAGTAGTGGGAAGTTGCATATTTACAATAATACATGGCTTAACAATACACTGCAATTTAGCCAAGACAGAAATTCCTCTGCTTTTATCAACAGGAGGATGCAGGCACTCATGTTCTCAGAGTTTTTAACTAAAGGGAATTTATGGAAAAGAAGTCTTACTTCAACTTTACAGACCTTGCCTTTAAACAGACAGACTTTGGCTGAATGAAGACAGTGCAACAAAAACAACAACAAACCAGAAAGCCCAGGATAAACTACCAACTCTAAAGTAAACAAAATTTGGTGTAAAAGCACCTGGAGAATCCTAAAAGAAAATAACTATAAAACCAGCGATTGAAAACTGCTTTAACACAGCATTTACACAGCCAGCCTTCAGCCACAGGCTGCCATCTGATTTTGTTGTTGCATAATTATGGTTTCTTAATCAAGAAATGGTGTTTACTTTAAAAATAAAACTAAACCGAAGTAAAACCTTTAATAATTTTTATCAATCCAAAATCTTACCAGACTGTCTTATGACTTTTCTTTGCAGTTATTCAACAGTGTTTAAAATTCGTGTGATGGAGCAGAAATCATTGAGAATTAAGAGGATGCTCTGGCAGTTTACCAAATTTCTTTACAAATTGTAAAGGGGATGTACAGAAAGCAAGAGAAATTTTGCATGTGCCTTTTATGATATAACAGAATGCAACATTTGCACATTAATCAAAAACACTTTTATTGATTTTTTCCCATTTTTAAACCTTCCCAGTGTTTAGCTTTTTCTAAAAGAATCAAGATGCAATTAATATATGTGTCACCAAAGAGTATTTTTACTTACTAATTTTAATATAAAATGTATTAACAGAATATGCCATTGCTGTGCAGAAAAATGCCCACTCCTGTATGAAGAAAAAAATTGCTTAAAATTTAAAAGATTTGATTTGGTTTTAAAATCATTCTATGTAAAATATTGGGAGGATTTAGTGGGTCAGTGATTTCAGGGTTCTCTGTTATAAGCACACAAATCCCCGGGGCATTTCAGGGCTGCAAACTTGCTCTTTTGTAGTTGCTCATCTCCATGGAAAACAACCTTTGTTAGCGGGAGGGACACAGAGATTTCTGGTCGGGCTGAGACACACACAGGAGACACCCTGTGCTGGCATTTATTGATTTGTACACGAGTTCCCTTCCAAATCCAACCAGGCATTTGAGACAAAAGCTCTCTCTGTGACACGTGGCAGCCTCGGGCTGCAAGGAGGGAGGGAAGGGACAGCCCTGATGGGAGTCATTTGGCCAGTGAACCCTGGCAGAGCAATGGGATCCCACAGGCTGCCCCCAATCCCAGCTGTTCTGCAATCCCAGCCACTGCTCCAGTGATCTCTGCTCTGTACAACAGCCACTCCAGCACAAAGAATGTGCCCTCAGAGCAGCCATTTAAACACCCTCCTGAAGTTGTGGACAGACAGTGCAACAAACTGGAACAAGAGGGGGAACATATGTTCCTGATGTCATCCTCCATGGATGACCGGATCGCTCCTACACAGCAGTTCCCCAAGAGCAGCATCCCTTTGCAATCACCACCTCCCCTCTTGTATTACAAATTTGCCACACAAAGTGACCCACTCCACAGTGGAAATCCCCCTCGGATGCCCCCTGCTGTCATGGACACCATGCCCAGGACATGGCAGTTATCAGGACAATAAGCCTGTCCTTATCAGGACAATAAGCCTGTCCTCCAGGGCCAGGCCAACACATCCATCACCTTCCAGCACATGATTTACAGAGGGGAGAGGATATTCATTACTTCCTCCTGCCACAAATGGAGCATCCTCAGCAGTGCCCAGGGGCAGTGCAGCTCCTGTACTGGGCTGGAAGTTTGGAAGTTAATGGGCAAATGAGAGATCAAAACAAACTTTCTTGAAAAAAAGCAGCTATTCCATAAGGATGCTGAAGCAGGCATAGGGCACAAAGCAAGAGGGAAAAAGCTGCTGCCTTCCTCTCTGTGAGTCACACTGTGTACCTCACTATCTAGACAAAAATCTTCAATACTTAGACACTCAGAATGCAGGAAAACAAACCTCCCTGGTGCGCTCCAGGATTCAAAAGTCCTGTGATGTTTTGCAGAAAGGGTAGCAGGAATGAGCTCAGCACAGTCTTACCTGGATCTGCCCTTTCCCCATGATTCGATCTGTGCTCTCTCCATCCTCTTTGGTGAGCTTGGTTTTGTTGTAGCACTTTTCATAGCACAGAATCCGCAGTGTCTGTGAGCCCTCCAGCTCAATCTCAAACTCCTGCAGGGCACCAGGACAGGAAAGAGCTATGGATGCATCACAGGAGGACACCAGTCTCATAATAATCAATTTAGTCTCCTTAAAATTCATCAGAAGGGAGCACTTAAGGACTGACCAAAACCTCCTCCCTAATGGAGTTGGTCTAGAAAATAAAGCGAAATTGTATTTTGTATATATAAGGTGGTCAAATCAGAGACCTTAGTCAGGTTTCACTGGGTCTCAGCAAAGCATTGTTCAAAGACACAAACTCACCCAACTTCCTTGTAATGAATTTTGCCTGTAAACAGGCAAAAATGTCTATAGCTAATTCTTCCCTCTCTCAACAAATAAACAAAACCACGTCCTTCAACATATTTTCACTTGTGTCTTTAAAAAAAATAATCAAACATGCATCTGTTTAAATGATGAAATGCTGGACAAGACTCATTTGTATCAAATTGTTTGTTTAACTACAGCTAATCCAAGAGAAAATCTTCTGCAAGCCCTGACAGCCAAATGAACCTGGCAGGAAAGGGCTTTCTGAGCAGCAGCAAGTGCAGCACAAGTGCTGAGCATGCAGCAAGTTCTTCCATTGGTGGATCTTCTGCCCATTGTGCATTGATGTTTGGCACATGGAATAAGTCACAGCAAAAAAAATCAAACCTACCTCGTTCCAGTTGGGCTCTGTGGTGTCTCTGTAAACTCTAGTTTTGGCCTTGTTCACAAAATACCCAAAAGAATCCACCTCTAACGTGCAGTACAAATCTGAGGAGGGGAGACAGCAACAGAAACTTAAGAAGTTTCTAGAATCTGCAAATTCACATTAATCACTTCCAGGGTGTGTTTTCAGCTCCACCATCTCTGTATTAGTACCAGTAACATCATTCCATACAAATCTCATCATCTGGATCAGCCCAGTTGCCTTTAGGAAGCTGAAGTACCAGCACAGCTGTATAAATTATGTCAGCACAGACAAGCCCTTCACCTCTATCAAAAATCAGGCATATGGTGTTATCCAATATTCCCCAGATCAATCCACACTGAGCTGAAGGTGTACCCCAGTGAGCAATAAACCTTCCCCAGGTAGATACTGGACCCCATCAACACAGTGATTTCCCTAGAACAGCATCAGTGCAGGATCCCTCAGGGAGCAGGTCAGGGGGCAAAAACCTCATTATTTTTACAAAGTGGTTAAACAGGTGGTATTTGGTGCTTCTGAAGAGCTACTAATGAGCTGTAGACATTGCCCCACCTGTAAGTTATGTCCTAACTTACAAATGTGGTGTCAGGCAGCAGCTGGGCAGTCAGTGGCTCAGCAGGAGGAAGCCAACAGGGATGTACTCCCAGTGCACTCCTTTCCTCCCTGGACTGCACACTTAGCTTGGATATGAACAGGATCCCCAGCCCCAAGGCCAGGTAACCTGGGCAGCTGTTCTAGATTATCCCCACCAATGTCTGGGAATCACAGTTATTCCTACCAGGGTCCTCTTCACTCTAGTCTGTCACCTTTTTTGATCCTTCTGTGAAATCATGTCCCTGAATTTTAGCACCTCTTTCTTCACAACAAAAAATCTGGATGCCAGAGAATGCTGTCCATTCTTTGATTGTAAAACAAAATACAGCTGAAAGAATTCAGTATAAGGGCTGACTTGTTTCTAGAAGAGGTGGGTAATCAGCAAACACTCCTTAAAAACCCAGATTAGGCCTAAAAATAAGTGCTGCATGTTTGACCCTTGATGGTGATCTTTCTGAGAGTTCACAGCAGGAACTTCCAGTTCCCCAAAACCCCTCTCCTCCTCACCATCACCACAGATGCTGCAGTCCTAAATCAGCCCATGCCCAGCTGTCCCAGCATATGACTTATCTAACCCCTGTCAGTACCTCTGCGTGTCACAGAACTGCAACTCACTTGAGCTTTGCTTGAATCCTGTGGCAGAGTGGACAATGACATTCAGGAATCCATAGAGACCCGGGGATTCATCATCTGTACAAAAGACCCAAGGAATTCTGTTACATTCACAGTGGAGCTGAGAGTGATGAGACTGATATTACACAGGTTAATGAGCAGAGGGTAAACTGTCCCTAAGGATGGCAGGAGCACATAACAGCCTTTCTGGCAAGACAGGAGACTGTTCCAGGAGCACTGTCACCTGCAATGCCTTCTGGCAGTGGGAGGCTTCTACAGTGACATTTCTAGGGTCAGCAAGACAGCGTGGAAGAAATTCAAGATAAAATATAAAGTAAAAATATAAAAGTAAAATATAGAGGCTAAGTCTAGACTAGCAGATTAAATAGTAATTTAGGATGGTCTCCAACGGAATTTTGGCCAATTAGTGTTCTTCCAAAGGATTCCCAAGCATAGTTCAAAGCTGTCCCAGGTTAGGACTCCACCAGGTACTCCAGTACCTTGCACAACAGCTGCATATAAGGACCATTTAATAGTCAATGAATATATATTGGAGGATGTTGGGGAATATTTTGCTAATTTAGATGTAGCCACATAACGTGGAGCTTGTATTTTTATTGTTGCAGCATTAGCATTGGGATGACAGACTGTTCTTGTTCCTGCTGCTCTCTCTTGGTATGCCATCATCTACTTCAACTAAACTACACAGACTGGTCACACATGGCCTCAGGTTTTGTTTTACAGGGACTCTCAGTTTGTAACTCATCACCAGGCTGCAGTGGGTAGCAAAAAGAACCAGGGGAATTCACAAAAGCAGGCAGGGGAGAGTTTCACTGCAGCTGCACCATGTGAAAACATAAACCAAAGGTCTTACCTTCCTTATTGATAGTGAGGGGAATGTTGTGGACTGTCTGAAGCTTCACACAGGAGTTTGTCAGCATCTGGAGCTCCACCGATGTGAGTGAGAAGCTTTTAAAGCCTGCCAAGGAGATTCAAAGGGGGAGGAATTCAAATCTAAAGGAGAGGCTGGATACCTTCTCCCTCATGCAGGGCACACACGGGACAGCTGCTCCCTGGGCAGTGCCCAGCGACAGCACGAGGTGCTCAGGGCTGTGCTGCTGCTGCAGCCCAGCTCTGCTGAGGGCACACTGAGTTACTGTGGGGAGTAAAAACACTCAGGATGGTTCACAGGAAACAAGGGGAGGTTCTTACTTTCTTGCAAAGCCAAAAAACACCCCTGCCAAAAAAGTAACTAAGTTTCTTTGGACTGGAGCCAGGTAAAAGCGTGCAGTTGTTCCCTGTACCTGGAATTGCAGGTGCAATTGAGCTCTGATCTCTAGGGTAAATGGGAGCATCTCTACCACACTTATTCTGTGTTCTCCCTACACATTCCCTACATGTTGCTGCAAGCAGATGTCCCCCAAACAGCCTCAGACATGCAGAGACAGGAGACATGCTTGTTGTGCTGGGGATTTCAATGCATATCTCTGATTTTGCAGCTTTTCCTCATCCTCTGGACTCCTGCTCTCCAGTAAGATCACAGTATTTGTATCAATAACAGCCGAGGGACACTCACATTTCTTCTGCTGCTCCCGGATATTCTCCCTCCACTCTGCCCTCTCATAGTCTGATGAAATGAGGAACGTGTAACTCTACCCAGGAAAAGAGAAGAAAATAGTGCATTAGTCTGAGGGCTGGCCTGCCTACCCCCACCCTCCTCCAGAGGTAAGTGCTGGATACACTGTCCTTCTGGCACTCCTGCCACACGTCCTGCATCACAGCTCTGTCAGGACAGGCAGGGCTGTGGAAATGATCCTTTGGCAAAGCACCAGCAGTGCCAGCACAGATAGTCAGAGTCCCACCCTGCCAACAGCAGCCGTGTCCCTGCAGCCATGGGCTCCCATGGCAGCTCTGTGCCGTGCTCACAACACCAGGAACCCCAAAAGCCTCCAGCACAAGCCTAGACACTGGTGCAAGCTGAGGAAGCAGCGACCAGCTCATGGATTGTCACCAAGCAGTAACAGAGACTTGTGAGAATCCTTTGCCACGTGCATGGAAAGGCCACGGTGACAGGTCACAGCACTGCCAGAGCAGGGGATGTGTACAGATCAGTCACAGCCTTACAGGATGTCATCATAACCCTTGGTACAGCAAGGGCTGGGTGTCTGCTGCTTGGAAAGGGCTTCCAGGACAGACAGTTGTGCAACAGCCAATACAACCCCCCCCACACACAGGCCCCCATGGTCTCGGGCACATTGGGGGAGATGGGATGTCCTCTCACCTTCCCGTTGCGGTTGTGCACCCGGAAGGCCATGTTGGGAGACATCAGCAGTAGGAGGGATTCCTGCTCTGAGAGCTTCTTTTTTAACCTCTCAATGACCTTGCTGCCTTTATTGGCCCTCTGGAGGGTGGGGGAGAGAGGGAGACAGAGGACACATGTCATTCTCCAACATCTATCCCATTTACACTAACACATATTTTAAAATCCAGTCCCTCCCCTCTGTGAGTAGGGAAATGGCCCCATGGCAGAAGAAATGCTGTCAACAGGATCCACAGGGCTCCCAGCTGCTCAGGAACATGTTCCTGCAGTACCTCTACACTCACACTCTGCTCTGTTCCCTGACTCCAGCTGTCCCAGATGAAGGTGCAGAGGTGCATGGCCACTGTCCCAGTTACACCCTGTACTTTCTACCCAGAGGCTGCAGCAGCAGCATCGTGTCACCGGGCAGCCACAGCACTGCCAGGCCCTCATTAACTAAGGAGACTGAAAGGAACTTCCCTAGAAGCTGCCCAGAACTCTCCCACTCACCACCCACTGATCTATTTTCATCAGAAGTCACCTAAAATCAGTTTTTCCTGGATAAAACCCGGTTCCAAACCCAGCCATGTGTATTGTTTGGCAGTGATGCACCACAGCGTGTATCTTAAGACACCTGCACCTGGTGAGTAAGAGGTTTCCACAGTGTTCTTCCTAATATCTTCCTTTTTCCAGGAAGCTCTCTCTGAAAGCCAGCCAGGGCAGAGAGGCAGGAGTGTGGGGGATAATCTTGTCACAACATGATCAGTGTTATTCATATCTGGCTCTACACACCAGCAGGCCTTCAGTTTTCAAATTCTTATTTCTCTTTTGGTTCCAGGAATCTAACACCTCTGAGAAAACATGTCTTGCAAGCAAAGAGAAGCCTGGGCCAGACACACCGTGTCTGTGTCAGACTGTTCAGTCAACATAATTGGTGTTCTCCATACATTTGCTGATGCTTTGACATCAGTGAAGTAGGAAAAAGACTTAAAGGTATAACTGAGCTTGCAAAAACTGAAGAATACATGGCTTCTGACCAAAATTACTTGCAGGATCATACTTTAGCAGCCAGAAATTAGTATGTCACACTCCCAGTCCTTCTCCTGTCCACAGCATAAGAGCCCTGCCCTGCACATGGATGCTCAGGGATAGCAGTCACAGGTGGTTTCATGAAGTAGAGGAGCTACTGGGTACAACTACAGGGTGGTTTTGTTTCTGCCTCCTCACAGGGCACCATCATTCAAGCTGTGAATGAGGATGAGCAACGATGGGCTGTAAAGCATCTGGGTATCACAGACCTCTGCTGAACAGCCTGTTCTAACACAACTCCCCACGCTGTGCAGCCCTGGGAGTGCTGCTGCTGTGGCACCTCAGCACAGACACTGGGTCTGTACCTGTCAGGGAGTGCTCAGCCCCTGTTACCTTTTCCCGCTGGATGTCATTCTTGATCTGGGATATCTTGATCTTCATGGCATCCAGCTCCTCATCAGGTACCAGTGGGATATTGGGCACTGCCTCAGACTCATCCACCATTTGGAAGCTGAGGTCAGTGAGTGGGATGTACCATTTGCAGTCATATTGCTGGCTTTTCCTGAAAGGCAGAAAGTCCAAACCTTTTACTATTATTGGTGTTTGACAATACCCACTCCCCCTTCCCAGCTATAGTGCATAAGATACAGATATGGGTCCAACTTTACTGTGATTCCTATGTGGGAAAAGTCTGGCAAAAGGCTGCTTTCCTGTAAGAAAGCCCAGCAGGGCAATAGCCAGCACAAGTACACAAGACAACTCATTTTGATAGGTAGCTCCTTTTATCCTAAGAAACCACAGCCCTCTCCTGCAAACCCTTTCAGTCCCATGTGCTCTCCCTTCAAAGCCTCCATCCAGCCAAAGTTCTAAAGCTGGGCCAAACCTCTGACCTGGCTGCCACCTGTGACCTAAACCCAGGTCTCTTTTGCCCCCCCAAATGGGGCAGGTGAGCCCCACCTCTACTGTCAGGAACATCCACTCTTGGGAACATCCCACTGCTTTGAAGGTTCATTCCTCACAAGCATGTGCTTCAAAAAGGGCAGGCATAACGTTTTGCTTGAGGAGGGCAAGGAGATGAGAGGGGTCTCCATTAGAAGAACATTTACCAAATGAAGAGAAGCCCTATTTGAGGCAGGTATGTTGGTAATGGTTCCTTCCCCTCATTTGTCAAAAATGTCAACAAAACTGTCTTTATAGATGCCCTTTGGGGTTGACAGTCTGTTTATTGCACCTTTGACATTTTTCTGTAAAGCTGTTAACAGGCTGTAGCTGCAAAGCCAAAACTAATAACCTTAGTCACAAAAGAAAGTGAAGAATGTCACCTATCAAAAGAAAGGGGAAGTAGAAAAATTAATGGCATTTGTCCTGAACATCAGCAGCTACAGCATATCCTATTTTCCTAGGAAGGCTCAAGGCAGAGATGGGAGGAATTAACCTTTCCTGAGGGATTAGGACATGGACAAGGTCTCATACAAGAAAAAGTCCTGCCTTGCTGATTGTTCCTTCTCTAAGTACATCTTGTGGGTTTTAGTTACCCAGGTTTGGGGTGTTCACATGCAACTAAAACTGCTGGCTAAACCCAGGACTCTGTTGCAGCTGAGGTGCAAAGCACCCAGTTCAGAAGGAAAATCTCACCCTCCAATCTGCTTCTTGAGCTTGGCACACAGGAACAGATCGGTAAAAAGAAAGACGTGGCGCAGCTTGCGGGCTCCCTCCACCAGCTCCACCATGAAACTGTCCTTCAGCAGCTGCCGGTGCTGGGGAAAAGAGCAGGAAAAATGTGTCAGTGCAACACGAGCTCCAGATCTGGCACCGGGGCAACACATTCCTTAGACGTGACTCCTACCAGAGCAAATTCAGTAAATTTGTCTGATTCAGAAAAAAGAAGACAGCCTATTAAATATCCCTGGCTGTAAACTCTGCTCCCTGCTGCTGCCCTCTCTCCCAGAGGCACAGATGGCCATGCATCTCCTTCAGTACCCAGTGCTGGGTCAGACTTCAGGCTTCTCCCCATCACCTGTTCTGAGCCCGAGTGTAACTCCCTGTGAGTCACTGCCCAGCCTCTGTGTACCGGAGGGCCGGAATCCCCGAATTCCTGAATCTCTGCCAGGGAATCGTCCCCTCTGGAGCCAGCAGAGAGCAGCACACACCGCTTCTCCCAGAGCCACTTCCCAGCCTCTGCATTCAGCTTCAGCCACCTCTCCAGGGACAGAGCTAAGCCCTCCTCGGACACCTCCTCTCCCAGTCACAGCAGAGTTTGTCAACATTAACAGCTGAACAGCAACAGCAGCCATTGCTGCTTCTTCATTACAAGTGCTGCTAAGGGATAATTCCTGAACATGTGTATCCATCAAACTTCTCAGTAGGCCCTTATCAGCCTGTGCTTTAATAGAACCATCTGGATATACCCCCACTCCATGTCTATTGAAATCTCTTTTTATATCATATAAAGACTCGCCAAATCTAGAAAATTCAAAGAAGTTGCACAACTCTGATGCCTTTATTCCTGTTTTTAGTTCCAGGGAGCTTTACAATCTCCTAAAGAAGAGGCACAGATAAGCAGGCATAAGCATTGCTTTCCTAATTCCCTTATGGGGGAGAGTCCACAGTTAAAAGATTAAAAGGCTGGAGTGCTAGCACTTACACAGATGGCTGTGTGCAGGTACCAGTGACCACATCAGGAGTTTCATGCCCTGCTCTATGCTCAGGCCTTCCACTCTGCTGTCAGGATCAACAGGACTCTGCACATCTGGAATAGATAACTCCCACTGATTTCCAAACAGGGCCATTCAACTTTGGGCAAGTTTTATTCCCACCAATATGTGTAACTGTCAGTGTTGCCTCACTTCATGCCCAGTACAAGCAGGAACCATCAGCTTCACCACACGTGCTAAGGCACACTAAGGAACTTTTCCATGACCCAAACTATTTCCTTGTTATTCCAGCTAAGAGGATGCTCCCCTGACACCACCAAGTGACACGTCACACATCCCTCACATGGCCTAGACAGCGCTGTGGCTGCAGACAGGAGAGCTCTGCTGACACTGTCCAGGGCCAGCCAAAACGTCTGAGCTGCCTCACCGTGAGCCCTCCCCAGCCCCACACTCAGGACCTGCCTGTGTGACTCACTCCTGACCTGCTCCATCCCAGTGATCCCCACACTGGGAACAAACACACAAAATTCTGTTTCCACGAGGCAGCTCAGCTCCACGTGCTCAGCACTGCAGCACCAGGAAAGCAGCTCCCCTGAGCCAGGTCAGGACACCCACACCAGAGCTGATGCCTCAGTTTCTCAGGTGATGCCCCCCAGGTTCTGTTCTCTGCGTGACTTAACAAGCCCTGCACACACTCCCTGCCGAGGGTGTGGGAGTACAAACCCCCCACGCTGCCTCTCCTTCCACCTACGGTTCTTCCCATCTCGGCTCTCCAACATGGAAACAAAACCACATCAGTCCTGAGCCCAGCAGGCACCATGGCAGGGAATGCACGGCAAAGAAATGCCCTTGCAGACACAATTCTTGTCTGCACAGCCTGCATTTTCCTGTCTGCAGCTGCACCACAATGACCTGTTAAAGCACCCAGAGCAGTGTCAGCAGCTCATCTGGGTGCTGCCTTCCCTGACACAAAGGTCCTGGAAATCTATGAGCAGCAGCAGCAAAAGCTGCACCTTTCCCATCGCTGTGGGAAGCAAGGCTGCTCCCCAGCAGAATGTTGCACCATCTCTGGGCAGGACTCTGTGGAGATCTGGCATCCAGCAGTGATACAGGCTCAGAAGGGCCTGTACATATGTTAGTGTTTATTTTTAGGTGGGTGTGATCCTCCTGGCTCCTCCTCAGTGGTTTTGGGGCGAACGCCTCACTGCATTAATGCCTCTGCTGCTTGTGCACGCCTTCCCCTCCTGCATGGTGAACAAACCCCAGGTAGGAAACTGGAAACACTGAGCTTTAAAATAAATAAACAGGAGGAGGTATGTTATCAGTAGCAAGAGCACTCCTGAGCTGCAAAGAATTTCATTTGGGAGCAATAATAAGCAGGAAAAGATATTTTCTGAGCAAGCCAAAACCCTGATCTCAGGTTTCTAGATCTGATGCATATTAATTACTCTGCAAATCAGCTCAGCTCCTCTGGGGCTATGAGAATAACTGCTTACTGCCAGCTCAACCTCTGCTCATTGTTTCGTAGGTGTAAAGATGTTCTCACAGCTCACTCATCTCTGTTCCCCAGCAGGATGCAGCACTGTCCTCTCCCTGACTGGCAGGGACATGGCACAGTCCCGACCTGGCCTTCTGCCCACCTCTGCCAGGCACTGGCAGTGTGTGAGGTGAGCCAAGAGCCCAGCCCAGCACCCTGCCAAGAGCACATCGCCCCAAAACCCGAGCAGAGAGCTCAGCCATTTGATGCCAAAACAGGGGCGTGACTCACCAACCTTCACAGTTCCCACCTGTGCTGAGGTGGCCTCAGTCACACTGGGTTTATTTGGGTTTGCACTCCTGGCTACCAAGTGCCCCGACTGACACAGACACAGTGCAACCATGAGGCAGCAAAAAGTCCCACAAAGGGAGCTGGGTGGGAAGACAAGAAGGCTGTATTTCCTAAGCTTGGCTGGAACAGAAGGAAAGAGACGAAAAGGATATATTCCAGTTAGTCACTCAGAGGAAAACACTGAGCCTCCCAGACTTTTCAGTCTTCGTATCTTCTTGCCCATGAGCTAGATGGAAAGGTCTCCCTCCAGCAAGCAGCACGGCTAAACTGCCAGAAGAGCAACCAAGCATCTGAGGAGGAGAGTATGGGAGAAAACATGTGGACCGACTCAGGAAATCTCTCCTCATTACCAGCTTCTCTCAGAAAAGAGGACTTTTGTTATGGCTGGGCACAACAGGCATGTCCCAGGCTGCTCAGCATCCATGGAGCCGAGGAGGGGCACTTCCAGCAAAGGGGCACATCCTCTGTTGCACATTAGTCATCTTGCCGGGAGGTTCAGCAGGTCAGAGGGAAACAATAAAAGGATTTCCCAACTGGCTTACCAGATCCCTGCCAAACCCCACAGTGTGGGAGCAAAGGGCACCTTCCTGGACCTCCTAACATGAGTCAGCCCATCCTCTCCCACCCTGGGGGAGCCAGCAGCCCCCTCAGACAGGACTCCTGCTGGTCAGATGCCTGTGCCACCTCAGCTCCGCAGGTCTTCTCTGGCAGTCTGGGAACCAACACTTTCGTCAACTTCTCCCACCCAGGGCCACCAACTATGCCTTTGGTGGCCTCCTGTTAAACAGGGTCTCCTGAAACACAAGGCCTTTTGGCTGAGTAATCCTGCTGTACATGACATACAATAACCCACATGTGGGAAACCATCTCTCTACCTTGTTTCCAGAGTTATTCTGTTTGTTAGAGGTTGCCAAAGGTGATAATGGTTTCCTAAAACACCCTGAAACAACATAAACTACACAAAACCACATAAACATGCATGAAAATCTAAGCTTAGGGTGAGAGTGGCAGTACAGTGGCAGTGCGAGCCCCTCTCTTCCACAGACAGCCCCCAAGACTGTCGAGTGTCCAGCACATGAGCTCAGCTCAGCTACAGAAAGTTGTTCCAGGAAGCCTAGGGGGAAAACTCCCAATTTTGTATCATAATGGACTGAATTAGGATCATCTTCAATCTGTTACCTTCAGTGGCTCTGGCAAAGCTCCTGTACTGGTACAGTGTAAGTCCCAAGCCTCCTCTCCAGGCCCTGCTTTTCTCTGCGTGTTTTTTCACCTGCTTCTTCTCCCACCCACCTCAGTGCTCTGAACAAAGGAGTACCGCTGTTAGTGCTTGGTTATCCTCTTTGGATTGCCTGTTGCTGTCCTCCTCCTCTTACCTCTCTCACTGAGCATCTCCCCCTCCTCTGCTACCAACCTCACGACTACCTGTGTGCTCATCTACTCATCCTACGGTGTTTTTGTGCTGTTTGCATATGAGAAATCCTGCTGCTGTCACAGACTGATTAACTCCAGGAAGTGTGGCCAGCTTGTCTGAGACACATTACAAAAAGTGGAATTTAAAAACCTACTCAACCAGAACCACAGCTGCACAAAAGGCCATCTCTCCTCGCCTGTGTGCCGAGGAAGGAGCTCATCTGATGTGGTGACAGCAGAGCCCTGCAGTGTGTGCGTGGGAGAGAGCCCCGGGAAGGGCTGGAACATGTGTGAGGCAGAGGGAGGAGGGTAAAAGCAGGAGATGGGTATTGGCACATGTCAGTGAGGAAGAGCTGGTTTGGCTTTCTGCAGAGCGTAGGAAGAAAATGATTCCTCGTGTGTGTGTGTGTGTGCTGCAAGACCAGCACTGCAGAATAAAGGGATGCTCTGCCCAGGGAATTAAACTGGCTGCACTTTGAGCATTTTAATAGCCTTTCTTTCTTCTTCCTGAAGCTCCTGTCACCAGGAGCCCTCTGGCTGCAGCTGTAAGACAGAGTGTGAAGCAGCCAAGATCATTTCTGAGTGCTCAACTGCCAACATCTGCCCAAGGCCTCGGAGTAGTAGGCACCAGGCCTCACGCTGAGCTTCCAGCTTTCCAAAGGCTTCAGTCTGCACTTCTGCTCCCTTGCAAGATGACCCAAGTGCTACAGTCATTTGCATCTGGGCTTAGTTGAAAAAAACACAAGGTGCAGTACATAGAGCTGCTCTGTTAATAAGAGTAAAAAAGGTTATTACTCCTCTCCTTCTGCACATAATAGTGACACATCCTTCATCCCAAAGCATTTGTTTTCCTTCTTCCCCAGGGCACCATCCCCAGCAGAACCTTAACCACGTTCCCTATTTAAACTAAGACAGCAGTGGTGAAGCAGGATCAGCAGGGAGCAAGGAAGGTGCCCTGCTCCCTGGACTCGAGGGGTGGGTGATTCTCCACCACTCACATTCCCAGTCACAAGGTACAGTGCTGCTCAGATCCCCTTTCGCTCCATGTATTCGTTTGGTTATTCAGAGGCTTAGCAAAGTGGATTCCTGCAGATAATCCATAAAAAAGAACAGTAAGAAAGTAAAACTATAAAAGTAGAAAAATGGGAAGGACAAAGCAAGAGAATGTAGCGGATCAAGCTGAATGGAAAGAGACCCCAAAGGCCAGACAAGCCCTCCTGGATCCCCTGTGTTGCCAGGCTAGGGCTCTCCTGGCTCCTCTGCACCACAGCCCTCAGCAGACCACAAAGCAGTTTGCTACAGTCAGCAAGGACCAAACTCTCTGTTCACAGACTCAATCCACCAATACTGCCATCCCTGCTGGAGCTCTTTCTGTCCCTCTGGTGAAAGGTTTTACTCCCTTTGTTCCCATCTCTTTGCACTACCTGGAATGCTCATTCAGCCCAGCAAATTAAACTGCACCACAGACACCTTCCAGTTCATCTGCATAGGTCCAGAATTAGAACAAAGCCTACAGAGCCCAGCAGAACCAGGGGGCTGGAGAGATACCTGGCATCACACAGGAAGCCAGCAGGCAGGTCAGACTGAGCCAGTGCTCCCAAAGCAGGGAATCACCTTCTGCAAGAGCGAGGAAGGCTGCGCTGATGAGCCTGTACTCTCTCCTGACCTGCACTCCCCTCCTTAGCAGCCTGTCACTAGGGAGATTAACAACTGGCTGCCTTCCCCAGTTCAAAGCAATCCTGAAAAGAAGAGCAGGAGCAAGAGGCTGGCAAAGGAGATTTGATTCCTCCCCACAACGCACTCAAAGAGAAAAAATATTCCACATAAAAGGCAAGGACTGGGGAAAAAAGATAACTGAGATCAGCACCTAAGCAATACATGAGGGGAAAAGGCTGTTTTACCCTCCTTCCTTTCCACCAAGGAAATTTCAATGGGAGGAAGACAAATAATGAAAAAAGCCATCAAAGCAAGCTGGTGATTCATTAAAATAAAAAATGCATTATGCATTGAGAGCAGTCAATTAGGAGATGCAATCCACACACTGTCCTGTCACCCCAGGGGAAGCACCAGCAAGGCAAGTGGGAGGAAAGGATAAGTAGAAAAGGAAAGATTTACAGGCATAAACAAAACCCAGCTATGACCCCAAGCTGAGCAGCCTGCAGAGGAAGGAACAGCCATCACTAACCCACACAGAGTAGCTGGGAGCAGATTTGTGTCTCTGGATTACTACAGGAGAGTGAACATACCTACTCTTTAGACACAGAAGGGCATCCACTGGGGCATTACTGCTTTGAAAAAAGTGGGATATTGCTGCCAAATGACTAAAGAAAATATTCACTGCTAGATTCCCAGAGTGGAAGGCAAACTCTGGGAAGCATCAGAACCAGGTCCTTTTCTTCCCTGGGCTCAGTAAAAGCTGTGTGCAGTGAGGGAGAGCACAAAGGGTTCCCAGTCCCCTCCAGCACACCCACAGCCCTCTCCTCTGTTATGTCCCCTTCTTCCCTCCCCACATCATACCTGGAGTCACTGCAGGACCAGGGAGAGTGTGAACAGGCCTGCTGAGCCCAATCCTGCTTTCTAAGATCTGACAAATACACTGCTCCAAAAAGCCATCATCAGGATCATCCTCCTGAGCCTGCCCCTCTGCCTGGGCTCTGGCACCTCATTAGGATTCTGCCTGACACTTTTCAAAGCCTCATCCCTCATTGAGATGCTGACAGACAACCAGAGAACACAAAATGCTCCCTCCCCTGCGAGGGGCATTCTAGCCTGTGATTTCTGCTATGACTCAATCAGCAGCCACTTTAATGAGGCCATCTACTATCACTGAGGCCCTGGTGACTGATGCTTGAGCTTCTACCTCAGTCTCCAATTGCTCAGCCCCTCCTCTTCTTTTCTCAGCTGCAGACTTCCTCGGTTGGCAAAACGAGACAATGAGCAACACTTGCAGGACAAAGTGCACCAAATTCCCAGTACTGCAGCTTCTAGCAAATCTTTTGTCAGCTGAAAATCAGTTTAACAGCTAAGAGCAAGCATGTTTAGCTGTCAAGATTTGAGAATAAATCATGAAGGTTCATGGTATCTTAACAATCTCCTGTTAAGAGAGATGTTTTTGTACAGGGTACTTTGGGTCACTGTTGACCAGCCAGTGTCTCTGGCACGCTGCCACAATTCCTCTTACACATTTAGTATCTCAGCTGCACCTCTTTTTGTCCAGTCTCCTACATCCTTCTCTCTCACAACACTTCTGCCAGTCCTGGCCTTTCCTGGTCAGGAGGGACTGAACCCCTTCCTAATGAAATGATGAGGCAGCTGAACGAAGCCCATTGAGGAATGCAGGACTTCACCACTGAGTAGCTCTGTGGCCTCCTTGCACAGCATTGCCTGCAGGTAAAGGAACTGCACATCTTAGAGCTTTCTGGGTGCAGTCCAGCTCCCAGCAGAGCTGAGAAGGGTTATATCACATTCTTAGGAGACAATCACCTCCCCTGGCTTTCCCAACACATTCCACTTGTTTTGCTTTCTAGTCATATTTACAACATTCTTCTTTAGAAATAAGGATGCAGAAAATTAGTTTTATGGTGAAAATGAAGAATCTGGAAAAAAGCAGCTTTTCCCAATCTTTCATGACTTCTGATGTTTCTTCACTTTTTTCTCCTCCCAGGCTTCCCCTTTGGTTTCAGTTTGCAGGTAAAATACAAATCCACTTAGTGCATAGCAATATGCATCACAGCAATTATGTATGACAAATGATTTTAACAATGCTAAGGAGAAAACTCTAATCATACTTTTCCTCTGGGTTTCCAAACTGTTTTCTGAACAGAAAACAGAGGGAGCTGTACCACATCCTTCAGAGAACAAGGACACTGCATTAACTGTATCTTAGCAACAAACAGATTAACAGCATAACTTCCTGGTCTGCCCTACAGAAAAGACACAACCAGTATTTAGAAACTGAGAAAATAATGAAAGCAGGAAGACTCACCTCCCCCTTCTTTACAGTCATGGACTGCCGCCGAGGAGTGATCTCCTCGTTGATGCTGGAGAGGAAGTTCTGAGAGATCCGCAGAGCATCCTGCAGCAGGGGGTGATCGGGGTGGCTCACTGGAGTGTGCTTGAGCAAATCCTGACAACAGGAGCACAAACAGAGAACAGAACCATGAGCAGCACTGGAGAGCAGAAGGGTTTGAGTGCCCCCAGCTAGAGCTGTAGGACAAGATGCTCCAGCTTCTTCTTACTGATTAGAGCAGGGCTTTATCTCTAGGAGATAATAATACTCTGCACTTCTCCATGACACCATTGAAGAGATAACAGCATCCTACCTATGGACTCCATCCCCTTAGTGTAAAGGGAAGAGGCTCTTATGCAGCATAAGAGGTTTATTTTTGCAGTCCTGCTCCATGGAAAATTTAAAGGTCAAAGAAAACAAGAAAAGGGTCTCAAGATTGCAAACTACCCTTCAGATACTTACATGCAAGACAAGTGTGCTGCGAGTCACTCGATCCACGGGCTTGTACAGTAGGGCTGTGAAAGAAAAGCAGCAGGAACATGAGGAAGAAGTACCTAAATGCAGTCCCTACAGACCAACTTGTCCAGTGTACTGAATGTACAGGCAGAGGTTTATTAGCCCATGAGCTACTGGAAACATCCTTTCTCTAAAGTTTAATGTGCTGTACAGCCAATAAAGCACCACGGAACCCCATCTTGACCAGGCTCTTCAGAGGCCACCACAGGGCAAAACTCATATAGCAATCAGTGCTGGGGTTGCATTTGTGCTATCACTGGGTAGCAGATGTTCCCTTAAAATCACAGCAGCCCTTTGGTTGGGCTGGTTTTGCCCAAAGGGTCTGATGAGGGAGGCACTTCTCCATCCACACACAGCCTACTACAAACAAGCTCTGCTACTTCCCAGGTAGAGCCAGCAGACTCCACAACCTTCCAGCACTCAAAAACAAAAAGAGAGAGTGGAGGTTTGGCAACAACCTCCAAACAGTGCTGACAAACCAGTTTCCTCTGTATGGATCACTCACTTTCCAAGGAATTTTTCGTTGTCTGATCTTTAGATTCCTTTGTGCTTCTGGCCTTTAGATTCTAAAAGAAAAAGAAGAAAACCCACGTAGCAGATGGTCAATCACCTTGAAATATCACATGGGAACACAACAGACTATCTGCTCCTCCAGGGGAGAGCCTAAGAGTGAAAGGAGGACAGCCCTATCACAGGTCAAGTCATTGATGGAAAAATGTGCTTTACTTCTTGGTAAATCCATCATTCCCATGTCACAGGCACCCACACATCTCAAATATCAAGCAATTTTGTTAGGAGCACGTGCCAATAGAGATGCAGCAGAACAGGGAACCTCCACAGGGATGGAGTTTTTAAATCACCTGCAGAAGAAAGACTGTCCATAAGGATACAGCTGCTGTCACAGCACATAAAGTACAGGATTGGGATTCAGTACGCCCAGGTTATGCTTCCTTAGACCTGCACTCGGAACTGGGTGACCTTGGACACGTCAGTTCTTCCATGGCAGCAAAGGAACACTGTCTGTGACTCTGCTCTCTGCACACAGACCACGACACGCATTAATGTGCTCAGCTCCAAAATCCTCACCAGGACACAAGTGCAAAAGTGTCATCACCATCAATCCAAATACTGGCATGACTTCAGAATTATCCTTCGGAAACAACGAAACTGAGGGATCATATTTTACCTCTTTATCATAGAAATCTCAAGGGACATGCACTATAGGAGGTACTCAGGAGATTTCTCAGAGCACTAAACACCCCTGGTATTATTCAGCTCTGATTATTTATCTGATTGTTTTTAAGGAGACACATATGAAATCCGTGTTTTCCTCGCAACTGAGTTCTTCAAGAAATAATCACCACAATACAGAGAGTCAATGAGACCATGCACTGCAGGCAAAGCTGGTGGCCTCAGAAGCATAAAAGAAGTCTTCAAGATGCTCTGACACAGGTACTCCTCTGAAAGGGAGGAAATCAGAGTAGGCCAAAAACAGCATTACGGCATTATTGTTGACACACTTGCCTTTTCAAACAGAGAGCTACCTCTCCATGCCAGTGAAGCTGCAATCCCACTGACAGCCACAGTGCAAGCCATTAAGAATGGCTTTTTACACCACAGTCTGCATCATCATTAGCAAGAGAAACATCTGAGAAACTCACAGCTTCCCCTCTAGAAATGTATGAAGGTGGCACAGAGCTGAAGAAGTTCAAGGCAATGCCAGCTCTCACCAGATTTCCTGGGTGGGGACCCTACATAAAGGCTTGTCTCTGATAACCTCCATCAGCCCAAGGGACAAATGGCTGTAAGAAGAGGAGCTGGAGGAGTGGGTCCATAGGAGCTCACCACTCCTCCAGGAGCCAGGGCTGCAGAGACACCTGGGGCACAGACAGGAGTGACATAGCAGGGGATTAGTCAGATCCAGACGCTCGTGTGTCTGAATACCGTGACATTACCTCAGAGATTTCAGCAAACTGAGCATTGGCTTGGCAGCATTTCTCTGCTGTCTCCATAGCAACTTCATAGTTATCCACAAAGGCCCGGTACACTCCCAGCTGGCTGGCCTGCAGGAAGCAAAACAAAATGAAATAAGTGCTGGGGAGGAAGACAGTTTAGGATGGTCAGCCTTGGTATCTAATGACCAGGTCATGTGCCTTCCCACCAAAGAACTGCAGGGAATGCCAAGCAGGCCCAGAAAGACACCTCTGACCTGTCAGTGTTGTCTAACCAGCACTGGTGCCCCCATGCACCCAGTTCCATCCATGCTGAACAAGTTTACTTGTGAAGGATGTGAAAGGCTGCTAGAATGACACATCCTTATTACTGACATCTATTTTTCCCTTCTGAGCTGCCAGATTAGTATCTATTAAACTTTTAGCTCATTGATGTAACTGGAACTGCTGGCTTTTTGCCACAACATATGAATCAGGAATGATTCAGCCCAAATGTGACCCCAGTAAGCTACTTGTTGGCTTCTGTATGATGCATATACTAAATCAAACCCAGATATTAGCCCATATCTGCATTAATGAGCATTGTTATAATAGCAGAGTGCTGAAAATACACAAGAGAGATCCAGAGCACAATCTGTTTGGAAGGCAGTGACTGTGGCACTGGGTGACAGAAAATGGCAATTTTTCCAGCAGAAGGAATATGTGACTGGTCCAGAAGAGGACGGAACAGGCCTCAGAGTGCAGTAATAAATCATTATTATACAGAATCTTAGCACTGATCCCGCTTGCTGACTTAGGAATTGCAGCCATATTCATGCCAGAGAACATAAGATCCAGCTTGGGAAATCCCTGGGTAGCTTCCAAGCTTGTCTGGAGTGCAGAGCTGGCTTTGTGCTGCAGAGCTGCACAGGCTGTGTGCAACCCCTCAGCAGCTCCAACACGCCTGCAAGTGCCATCGGCAGAGCCCAGGCTGGAGCACTGAGAAAGGTCCACTGGGGAGGCTTTGGTACCAGGAGGGCTGCACTCACCTGGTGACTCTCCACCTTCCCTGACCCTCCTGCCTGACATGCAGAACAGCCAGAGCAGTTACTTCCCCTCAGCCAGTGCTCCTTCCCTCACAACCACTGTGCCAAAGCTCTCTGGAGCTTTGTGCAAGAGACAATGGAACAGAAAAAGCCACTCTCAGGAGAACATTCCCTGTAAAAAATTTCTTTAGCTGACAGAGGCTGAGAAACAGCGAAGCTATTTCCTAGGTCACATTTTATTGAAAGACCAGGAACCAATCTCAACCCTCATACAAAATCACACAATTATGACTGAAGCTGAAGAAAACTCTGCTCACTTATAGCAGGGATGACCCTGGCAGCAAGGAGAGAATGAAATCTGCATTTGCACAGGGGCACAATCCTGTGAAGAAGCTGCTGCCAGAACTACTGATCATTTGCAGGGCTTATGACATTCAGGTTTGGATGATCCCAGCTAACATGGCAGGGCTTTGAAGTTTCTCCATTCCTGGGCGGTTCTTTCATTTCCTGCTACTCCTGAACAGTCTTTCTAAGCTTTCATTTTCCTCCTCTAAATGTGCCATCACAAAGACATCTTTTTCATTAAAAACTGAGCTTCCAATCAAAGCAATGATGATCACACACTGCTTTCACGCTGATTTAATTTTTCTGGTTTTCAATTAAAAAGAGCAGAGTGAAAATTAAACAAGATTTGGTAGAAATAGTTGGCTTTTGGATAAGTTTTTTTTTCTATTCCTGAAACCCATCAGTGAGGATATTTGCTAAATATTTCTTAATTTCTAAAAACAGCTCCAAACAGTTCCCTTTCTAGTTACAAAAGAAATATGTATAATATATTCCCCAAAAATGAGAAGCATATTTCAGTCCCACATGCCTAGCATCTTTTCCTTCATTTCAACAGGAAAAGGTGTAATAACAGTCAATTTGATGTTGCAAATAGATCGTACTTTGTGCCAGAAACCCATGAAATTCTAAAACTCTTTATATCCACTATCTGTAGCTTCAATCTACCGTGCTGTGTTTTGCGTGATATAAAGAAAATTAATGTCCCCAGGGACATCTGGATAATAACAAGTATTGCAGTGTTTATCATCAGATTGCATGACATGACCACGAGTAAACAGTCTGCTCCAAAGGATTTGATGTACATCCAGTATAGATGCCTTGTAATGCCTGATGTTCTTGCTGTCTCTCTCATCTAGTTGCTTCCCAGTGCCTGCCAAGAATTATTAGCTTTATCTCATCCAGGAAAGAGTTTGCAATTCCCACTGATGCTGTACCAAACCACCCAAAACTGAAGCTGCTATGCCAGCTTGAAGCTTCCTGCACTGTGGCAATTTGCTCCTCTGCTTCCAGTGCTAATCCAACAAAATCAACAGTCCTGTCACAAATGCAGAAAAATCAGGGGAATATAAAAGCAGAGTGCCAGAAGGGCTTAACTCCTGCACCTGTGATCACCCAGCAGCAAGGAATGGTCCTAAACAAGAGCCTGAGGAGCTGTGCAGTGAAGCAGAGGCTGCTCGACAGCCAGCCCTGCCCAGGAACACACTCAGGTCCTCTTCAATTAGTGCTGTTCCACCGCTGCACTGCCTGTCCAGTGTAGTCTGTGAGGCTGCCACTTCAAGCAGCCTTTGTATCTCTGCTTCAGCAACCAGCAGCAGCTGGGTTTGTCTTCTTAAACCAGCTGCTCAAATTGCATACCATGAACTACTTACCCAGGCACCAACTTGACCCCTCCTGGCTAAAACATGTTGGCAGTGAAAAGCAGATTCCCTTATTCTGATCTTGAGTTGCTGGCATGCACAGAAAACATCATCTTCCAGGGCCAGCTCCCCCTGCTCCACAGGGGATGGGGCTGATGCTGGGCTACACAGCTGCTAACAATTGATTGACCCTGGAAAATACACTCCCCAGCCAATAAACCCCTCACTGGAATGTCACTCCTACCCTGAGAATCAGAGGCACCTCCGGAATGCAGAGATTCTTTTTCTTTTCTAAAAAGGAGAAAACAGCTCCTTTAATCCTTTGCTCTCTGCACATGCTAGGGGAGAGGCTAAAGGGGCCAAAGAAATCTCCTAGAATGCAAACAATTTGTCATCTGGCTCAGAAACCCAGCAATTTTAATTCAGCCTCAGGAATATGCTGTATATGTCTTTGTCCTGTTCCGCACTCAGAGAATTTTGTTGAGGTTGCTTGGAGGATTTTAAGCTGCAGGTTGACTGCATCAGCATAACAGCAAGGGGAATACAAAGGCCAGGATGGTGGCAGAGAAGCAAAGTCAAAGGTGATGACCACAAATCAGCACAAGGTAGAGCAAAGCACCACTGAGAGAAGGAAGTATGTGAGGGAGTTCAACAGTAATGAGAAACAGTTCACTGTCAGTGTTAGAAAGTTCACTTTGTAATACTGCCATTCTCCCATCTTCCTCTAAAGCAAATGCTTTGATGGTGCTGCAGAGACTCTGGAGATCCAATATTTCTGTGAAACTGTATTTATTTTAGCACCACAGCTTGCTGGAGTCTTTAATTAAAGACAATGAAAGAGCCATTTTGCTGGAGGCCCTTCACTGCAGTGGCAAAGTGAGAAGCCTTTCCTCTAATCCAGCCATGGGCTTTGATCCCTTCAGTCTGTGCACAGTCACCAGAGGGAACCCACCAGCTCCTGTGAGCTGGATCAGAGGTACCAGAAACTCTGGTGATGGCAGCTGACTCACCAGCTTTTGGAAGAGGTCCCCCACACGTTGCTGGTGACTCCACTGCTGCACTCGGGGAAAGAGCCCATCGTAGAACTCTTTGTGGATCTCATAGAGCTCAGGCACTTTGAAGAATATTGTCTCAATCTGCTGACTGGTCAGCACAGGCTGAGAGGTGGTGGCAGCAGCTTTCAAAGGCTTCATGGGCTGAAATGAGGAAAAATGGAAATCATTATCATGCAAATCATGCACATTCACCCTCCTAACACTGCAACACATCCCTCTATAGATTTATTTTTCATCCTATTAATAAGTGATATTTGCATTCACACAACTCCTGAAAGCTAGACATGAACAAGTTCTCTCATGGGGATCAGCCACCCCAGTAGGTGGATTTTCCCAGGGTATTAATGATGCAATTAAAATCCCTTTGCACTTCATTTCCTTAATCTCTGTCCAACTGTACAGGAAGATGTCTAATAATTAGCACAGGACACTTAAAGACAGAGCTCCTGGGTACTACCACATTAATAACTCCCTAACTCCCTAAGTTCTGCTATATGCAGTCCTTCCTTTAATCCTCTCTTTCTCTGCTGGAGAAGAGGAGGAAGAGGTACCCTTCACACCTGTAACCCATGTGTATGTGAAGTTCTGCGAACTCTGGATGGAAGCAGCAGTAAAAATTCAAGTACCAGTGTTCAAACTGGCATCTGGCCCCAGTTCTTACCAGCAGCAGGGCCTCCAGGTGGCTCAGGTAGGTTTCCTCACTGGCTAGGATTCCTGACAGGACCCATTTTCTCATCTCCAGGCCTTTCTCCAGGTCTGGCTCGCTCTACAAAGAAGTTGATAAAGAGAAGAAAGAAAAAAAAAATATTAAAAGGGGACTGGGGAGGAAGACAGAAAGAAAAAAATCCAAGAATAAAGATGGAGTAAAAGATACCATTCAGTTGACCAGAGCATACTTGGGTTATTTGTTTACTTTCAGACTAAAAAAATACCAACCAAACAAAAAACCCACCTGCTCTCAGAATCCTGTTTCTAGCAATATGGAAACATAAAACATTAAAGAAATTTTTATTTACCAGCAACTGATGTCACTTAGATTATTTACAGCTATTAGCTTTAGTCATCCAACTTCGGTGCCTCAATTAGGTGCCCAGGCCTCTTCACAAAATTCAAAAAAGAACTTAAAAAACTCAGAATTTATCCTCCTAAACAAATCTCAGGAGCCTTGTTGTGTGCCATTCCCTCCCCCCTCCCACGAGAGCCCTCCAAATCCATGTTTCTCCGTGCAGAAGGAGCTCTGCCCCTGCATCTCCACAGGTGTGCACACACACAGTGCAGCCCCAGCCTGCCACAGCTCCCAGATGGCTGTTCCTTCTCCCACTCTCTAATAGTCACTAAATTATTTTTCAATGCCAGCTTGCACAATGTCTATTTTTAGTGAGAGGATGGAATAGTCAGCACTGCTTGGAACGCACATGCTGATTTTCTTATTGGGATTCCATGAAGGAGTTCTTAACCAAAACAACTGAAGAAAAAGAGGAAAAAAACCCCAAACATAAATACATTCATGGGCAAATGAGGAAGACTAGCATGAAGTGTTAAGAGAAGCAGTCATCCTCTGTTGAATTTTAATTATGCTTCCTCTCAAAATTATTATATGAAAAAGTGTTTAACCTGATAAAGTGAAACCGAGTGTTTCCAAAAAAATGTGGCCAAGCAATGAAGGTTATAAATAATGAGAAACATCCCCCCTTTCACAGATTCTTATTTCCAGTTCTTTTTATTTCTGTCATTCACAGAAATAGCTTGTTACAATTCCTGCAAGCTTTTTATGTTATTAAATGTCTCTAAGAATAGAGTCAGTAGTTGGCTCTGAAAGGGTACTTTTCAAGGTCTTTGGGTAGGTTGTTTGTGGCTCCATCCTACTCCTCTTAATATCGAGAGGAATCTTCAGCTTTTGATTTCAGCAGTGGGAGGATCAGGAAACACAGCAGGATGCTCCACTCTATTGACTGAACATAAAGCCCTAGAGCTGCCAAAAAAAAGGCTCCACTTAGTTTAGGGTCCTGTGCTTGAACCCTGCAGATGTATAGATGAGGTTCATGATGAACAGAAGGCATCTGGGCTATAGGTAAAGCTTGCAGGAAAACTATCACATCCTGAGTGTGACTCTGAGCCTACGCACCACCCGAGGAAAGAAACAGATCCTCACGCTCCCAGATATTTCTGGATTCAGTCTCATCAATAACCATCCTGATTCCTGAACGCTTTCATTAAATTTCTCAAGCTATTTTCTAGCCTAAAAGACTTCCAGCAACTACTTTATAAAAATTTTGTGAGGTGTCAAATACCACCATCACCTCTTCTTTAAAAGTGGCAGACAGAAGCTCTTCTAAGGAAACGCGTAACATTCACACGCACGTCAGGTACCGCACGGAAAGAAGAACTTGTCTTTGCATCCCACCCTTTGGTGATGTTCAGTAAGAACCACAGTGTCCTTTAAAATCTTGAAAGGGCATCTCAAAGAAGGCAGGATTTGTAATTCAGCAGTCGTGTTCAAATGATTGCAGAAAACCAGTGACAAACTACATGGTGAAATGAGCTGCAACAGCCTCTGTGCGTCTCCAGAGCACCCGTGTGGCTGCCTGCACAGCTCAAACAGAAATGTCCAGCAACACTGTGACCATTCCTTATGGTTTCTGTGGCAGCAGTGCCTGGATGTCCAGCTCATGGACCATTTTTTAAGGCATGGTACACATGCCTAATCAAGACAGACAGCTCCAAGACATTAAACAAAGGTTGCCTTCATCCAAAGAGGAAGGGATGTAGCAGTGCTGGTGCAAGAGAAACACAATTGCTCTTGGTTTCGAAAGATTTCTTACAACACTTACAAAAGAAAAGTGCAGCTACACAAAGAAGCATTGACGAAAACTAACAGTGCTCCAAAGTCCCCACTGCTGAGGATGAGGTAACTGGTCAATATTGACACAGCACTATAATTATATTTAGCAGGTTCTCTTGGAGGAGGTGAGGATTTAAAAACCAGCTGGGTCTGTTTGTAACATCTGTAAAGAGCAGCACACAATGGCGAGTCATTTAAATGATTCAAACTTCCCCATCACCACAGTGGCACAACAGTTTTCCTTACAGCACTGAGAACAGTTTTCCTCTTCACAAGTAAAAGCTTTAATTTACCAGCCAGTTCTTGCTGGGCTGACAGAGCAGCATTTTCTGCCTGAATGTTAATTTCCTCCCGTTAAAAGAGATGTGCTTTCAGAGACAAACATCTCCCAGGACACACTGGAGGCCTTCCTTCCTGGCCATTACCGCACGGGCACTGTGCAAAGTCCACGGTTTTGTCCTAAACCTTTTTAATAGGAGCATTTTTCCAAGTGTGGTGTTTGCAGAACTCCAGCCTCACACACAGCCAGCCAGGGCAGGGCTTGCCTGCTTTACTCTGGGTACAGCAGTTGCTGAAGGAACCCTCGGGGAAGTTTATCCAACAATCACATGGCACGTTACAGGATTTCCAATGCAATACCTCAAATTTACATACAGCCTCCTCCTATGTGAAAAGACGATCTCCTGCTGCTCCTGCTGTGCCAGGGATCAATACACCACCTCGGTGCTGCTGTGTTTGCTCCAGGGAGCCTGTGCCCTGACAAGAGGTCCTGCTGAGGGAGCCTTTGCTGGCAATGTCAGCTGGGGCTGCACAGAGCAGGAAGAACATCTGGAAAACAGCCCCGGTGCTCCTTCAGCCTCAGGGTGCTTTTTAAGTCACACTTGTTACGAAACATACTCCAAGACTGAAAAATTCACTGGGAGCTGGTGCCAATATCAGGAGGAAGAGGAGTAAGTTTATTCTTTGGTATTACAACATTCCTCACTTACAGAATTGGGAATTGCTTACCTGGAACAAGACAGCAGTGAGCAGGCACAGATCCTGTGGGACTGCCCTTCCACCCTCCCCCTGCAGCACGCCAGGACATGATGCACCCCTTGCCAAGGGCATTTCTGCTTTGCCCATATCTAACACAAAAGGGTAACAAAGAACAACACTGTGACAACAGCTCCCTGCCTGCTCAGCTCCTGCACTCCAGCCAGAAGGGCAGTTCAGAGGGAACATCCTGGGCAGAGGTATCAAGCTCCTCACCAGCACAGGGAGACCTGCCAAGGCTTAGGACTCCTTTCCCCACCCTGGCAAGAAGGGAGCAGTCTGAAATCTCTGAGCTGCTTGTGCTAAGGGGAGGAACTGGTACCACATCTACCAGACCACATTAGCAAGGGGATAAAACACCTATTACCACAGTGCAGATGGGATGTTCCCAGCAGGAAGTGGGAGCAGCCTGTATTGGCAAACTCTAACCACTCAGTAGGGAGTGCCAGGTGGTCAGCAGTCCATCCCATGCCTCCTACCCAGCTTGGTTAGCTTGTTTTTCACTTGTACAAGTCTGACTAGTATTTCATGTTCTGACTATCCCTGCCTCTTTGACGCCAGCGTCCATGTCTAGCCTTTCTCCACTGCCCTTCCATCTTTTGGCTACCTCTCCACCCCTGTGTTTCAGAATAAATATTACAAGACTGTACCAGGGCAGCAGCCAGAGCATTCCTGTCTCCCTGCCATGGGAGCTGTGAGGATCCAACACCCAGCCAGATCTGAACAAGCAAGCAAGGAATCAGTGCCTTGCTCCCACTCCTTATGAATTACATTTAAAAAAACCAGACACCAAAAAGGAGGTGGAAAGCAGGCTAAAGGCAGTGTCACAGGTACCTCATGCCTATACAATTCTGGTGTTCTCTTCTCAACTGGGTGGTGCTTTTTGCTATTCCAAAGACTTAAAAACCAAAAGATTGAGTCACAGCCATAGTAAGTGCAACCTTGGGACCTGACCCACGGCCAGACCGAGCGGCTGGAAGCTCTGGAGATATCAGAGCACACACACTGGCCCCGAGCCATGGCTGCTTTGAATGTGTTTGCAGCCTGTCAGCCCAAGCACTTTAGTTTACTAACCAGGTTGGCATCACATGTTGTGCTCAATTACTGCAAGGCCGACATTCACCAGCTCCAAGGATTAGACAGATTCGGCTCTTCCTGACTCTGTTTAGAACTCAGGGCTTTCTGGTTTTTTGTTTAAATTAACAGCAATAATTGTTTTCTTGCAAACGTTAGAAGAGCACAGATTAAGGATCTAGAAACCACAACACACAAGATTTTGCAGAGGTTGCTGCTGGCACAGCTCTGTAAAGAGAATTAGGGATTCAAAGTGGGCGTATAAAAGGCACTTTAACTCTTCCTTTGGTACAGTGTGTTCATACACCGGGCAATGAATGTGCTCAAAGGAGAGGCTTCCTGTAAGGACAGCTCTGAATCTCACACAGAACCTGAGAGCCTACAAAGGAGAAAAGCTATTCATTTCCATTTTTAAAGTGTAAATATATTTGTAAGCTTCTGTTAAACAGGCTGGAGGTGTCTCATTGTCTTGGTGATATTAAACAGGGCAAATTCTGTAATCAAGCCAGTCATGCTCCATGCAGGGAGGGGAAGGAGCAGGGAGAGGAGCCAACATTATTTATAACATCAGTACTGGTGTGCCAGCTCTCCTCAGGAAGGGCTGTACATCCAGGCTGAGCCCTTAAGGAGCAAAGAATAGGAGAATAAAAAGGAAAAACTGCATCTGTTGGGGGTGGTGAGGAGAAAGCCACAGTAAAACAAAACAAACAAACAAACCCAAATACTGAGAGGAAGAAAGGAGAAGGATTTGGAAACACTGGAGAGAGAAAGACAAGCTAGCAACAGTAGTAACAAGCAGAGCAGTAACCCCATTTATTGCTGTAGCTTCAGAGGTCAACTTCTCTGGATCCCCTTGGGACCAAGCTAGGAGCAAAACCCACAGCCTGCTCTGCCACAATCCTGCTCTCTGCTGAGCTGGCAGACAGCAAGGACAAAAGGATCTGATCTGAGGAAAAGCAATGGCTGCCAATGCTGCACCAACCATGGACTGCACAGCAGAAAAGGCAAGAGAAATTCTACCTGGAAATCAATAAGTACCAGCCAATTTCTTCTCCAAACAGAGCAGATAGCAGGAGGTGGTTGCTCAGCTTTAGCATTCCTGCCTCCCTTGGCGTGATATGGGCAAGAATTGGAGAGATCTATTTTGGCAAAAATTCATCTGCACTGAAAAGTGACTCCTCTCCTGGAGGGTGGAACGAGCTTTGCCTTCCCACTGCTGTTCTGCACCTGCCCCCACCTCCCTGTCTCTGAGCCTGGCTTTGCTGGTGAGCAGATCTTGAAAGGCCATTCTTATTTCTACTCTTCTCATGGCTGCAATCTCTCCCCATATGAGTAGCAGCAGTAGGATCACAATCAATTAAGCTTCCCATCCTCTTTAGCCTCCAGGCTGCAAGCTACCCACTCCAAAACTCTTGGCAATCACTCTTCTCTACTGAAGGGTGTCAGTCAGCAACTTTCCAGCCGTCCCAATACTTTCCTGTGTCCTAAGAATACTGTAGCGAGCTCTCCCTCTGTCCTCCTCTAACTCTGTTCAGGTATCTTCTCCACCTTTCACTCTGGCTGTAGGGGAAAGACAGACACATTCTCGCTCTTTCTGGGATTGAAGTATCACAACCTTTTACCAACACTGTCTGACACCTTCTGAAGCTACTGGCACTGTCTTATTTGGCAAACATTTGGGCTGACATTCTCCAAGAGAGGTTTCCAGAATTTCTGGAAAATTCAATCACAGAAGTTCGACTGTTACAGAAAGAAAGGTTTGGGAAAATTAAACCACTTCTCATGTTAAATAAACAAACAACTTAAGCATCAGTGGAACCTATTTCTCCTTTTCCCTCTCTCCCTGTAGGTTTGCTTCAGAGCAGCAGGTAAAGTTTGGTAAAAGCTTTATGCCAGGACACACATGAGCAGCCCAGCATGAGACCCTGGAAGAGTCAGAAGAAGGGGTATGACCTCTCTTGCTCAATGCAAACATTTGTTAAGGTTTCCTAACCACAAAAATGACAAGTCAAGGGATGCTGAGATCCACACTACAAAAGGCCACCTTGCTTATGCCCTCTCTGGGTCACAGACAAAACTGATGCTGGTGCACCACTTGTCACCCTCCTGGGACACCAACAGTGGACACCCAGTGGAATGTGAATCACGAGAGGTGTTAAAGTGGCACAGTTTAGGGGCAGCATCTTTTCATCTGCTTATATGATGGAGGTGATGAGAGGGATTAGAAAACACTCCCCATATGAGAAGGTGCAGAGCACCACAAACCTTTTGGAAGTTCATTGCAACACTCAGCTCTTGGAACACTGACATGAGGTGCTGGGAGTTGGTCACCCTACACCCTGAGGGAGAAACAGGATGCCCCTCTATAAGTAGTAAAGGAGGGATCCCTTCCTTCTCTTTTAGAAAGAGGCACTGCTTTGGCCACTCTGCACTTTCCCTATGGTGGCTGGACAGAACCCTGATGTGCCACCCAACCAAAGGACAGAGTTGCTCTAAGGAGATGGAAGGACTCAGTCAAATACTTGGCAGAAAAATACAAAGCCCAGAGCAAGCCCATAAAATAAGTCAAAGCAAGATGCCCTCAATATCCAGATAGCAACAACCCAGTATCCAAGAGGAAAGCTGGTCTCATGGATAAGGCAGATGAACATCACACCAAAATGCTTCTATGTCTGTGTGATGCTAAATGAATTACTGAGATTAAAAATATCATTGTTTGCATTATTCTCCATTTTTTTGGGTGTCTGACTGGAGTGCTGTTAAGTCTTGGTTATGAGTGAAAACAAAGGTATTTGACTTTAAATGTTAAAAAAACTGTACCAAAAGTCAGAACCTGGTTTTGCAGAAGATTACACATCTCGCATTAAGCACCCAAAATTAGCAGATGCTTTTCCTATAACCTGTCTGCCTTGATTACCTGTGGTTAGTGAACATACCATCCTCTTATCTCACAGGAACACTGCAAGGATAAGTAAGACCTGTGTAGCATTCCAACTGTACTTGCAGTTAATGGCCATGCCACTAGGAAATGAATACTTCAGAACTCAGAGCAGAGTTTGCAGTGCCCCATAAATAAGGTGCACACACAGCTCCAGGGGTGAAATGTTGAATCCAGTGAGTATCATTCACTGTGTTCACTGTACAATGCAGGAGCCCCATAGGGAAAATAGGATGACTGAGTAATTCAAAGTTTTCACTGAGATTCAAGACAAGGCTATGGCATGAGGCAAGGCTGGATAATCGGAGTAATTTCTTAACTTCTGAATGACTTCACAATCTTAATATTTTGTCAAAGTAGTGTATGTACTGCATGTTGTGTTGTTACATAGGGTTAACTTGATTTGCAGACTCTGGTCATAAGGATAATCTAAAATATTCAGAAGTAACTGCAGGTACCCAAGGAAAAAGTAAAAGGGCAGGAGACAACTATAAAAGCAAACACAGGTAAACAAAACATGTTTTCTGCTAATCAAGTTTAGTGTAAAAGAAAATAGAATAGATGTGCATCCTGGTATTTCTGGTCTGACACATTTTATGCGCTTGGCTCAGCACAGTGTGTTCGACACTTAATTTTGTTACTGATGTCTTTTCTACTACAGCTGAAAACAGAACACAGCAAAAGCCCGCTAACAACTCGTGATGACAGAAAGTTTAACTTGCTTGGGAAATACTGCAACTACATGTAAATTAGTCTCTTCCTCCTTGTTATGGATCGTCCTTAATCAGTGGCATTGTCAACTGTGGACTAATCACAGATGGGACCGACTGAAGCAGTTGAGGTTCACGATTAAAAGTCCAGTCTGTATCAGGACACCTCTTTCTTTTGGAAGCCATAAAACATCTTTTTATAGTCTGAGAGAAGAAAGCAGCCATTTATGTTCAAAATTATTTTTGAAAAGGCAGGCCTTCTAGCATTATTAAAGGAACTTTGAAATTAACTGCTGGTAACTGCTTATGAGGCAATACTCAAACAAATAAAGAACAAGATTAAATATTAGGCAGTGTTTCTTCCAGGCCTCCAGTCACAGGCACTGTGACAACTGGTCCTTTGAAGATAACTCTCAGCTCTGTGTAGTCACATAGCGTTTTTCCTTCATCCTGAGAAACGTAACCTGGAAATCTCAAGCCAATATTAAAATGTTCTTGGAGCTTTTTGCATTTACCAATGATAATTTCTTCACTCAAAAGCCTCTTACATATCACAAGAATTCTCATCTTGAGAGATAAAAAAGCATCTCAAAATTAATAGACTAAAGCATAAGCAGCTAACTAGATTCCACACTTTACAGTCAAGTAAAACTAAGCAAACATCAACAATGTATCTGCTTGACACTGCTTTGAGAGATCTTGACAATTCATTTTTATAAATGAGAAAGAAGAAGAAAAACACTGTCTCAAGAAGGATTCTTAATCTGGAATTCATCCTGGAAAAGGCATATGATGTGGCAGTAACCAATAAAGAGGAGTAGAAGGATGTGTGTAATGAACACTGGGCACTAATGGCTTGTGGAACTTGTCAGACTCTTGACTTTTGAGGCAAGATAAATAAAACTGATAAAAGTGATGGTGTTGATTTACATGTATGCTGATACCTGTAAAATATCATCCTTTTCTTCCGTGACATCTTAACTAATAGGACAGAACAATCTAAAGCAACAGATAAGTTAAACTACTTAGGTGATAGATTTCCAAGTGTTATTCACAATGTGGAAATTCAAGGTTGTTGGCCAGACTTTCTCAGAAACACAGTAGGAAGGCAGTGACAGTTGGCTTGGTGCTATTAAGCATTTTTATGAATGACTTGAGGTAACCCGAAGTCTGCAAATGACAAAGATATTCAAGGGAACAGCAACTTGGGATTCAAGTGCTCTCAGTCTATTGCAAAAGGATAAACAGAAACAAAGGCTGAAAGTCAGAGACTAATTCAAGCTGAAACTAAGATATTTTTGACTGTGAAGACAGCAAAGTCAATAGTTATTTACCAAGGCATACTGCAGACTCACTACCAAGACTATTGTAAGAACAAAAATAGAATTGTTCTGTAAGTTCCAAGCTATAGCCACGCTACTGAACCTGAAACAAAAATAAAGCAAGGTAGCCTGAAGGGGCACATTAAACCAGAGGTCAGGCTAGGCAGTCCCTTCTGTACCTTTTATCTACCATTACATAGGCAGCTATTTAGTGAATAGTCAAATCCACCACAAGCAGTGGCTCTTCCCCACCCAAAGTCACCATTTCAGAGCTGGTAGCTTTAATTCCTCTTATTCCACTTTCACAGGGTGAAGGGAATAGTTCTTGTATTCTAGATGCTTTATCAAAACCTTCAACCTACCTGAAAATACCTTTTATTTTCCTTCTGAAAGGCAATGACAACCCACACGCAGAGATGTATGAACACGTTTTGTTCCGCAGTCTCCTGTCCAAAACACTTGTTATTTAGAGACTCTCTCAACTGCAGCTATCACCAATTCTCTCCACTAAAATTCACAGAGGAAAAGGAAAGGACTCACTGATTTTGTAGATTCCAGAGACCCTGAGGACAGAGTGTCTCGGCTGCCCCGACTCTTGGAGCTGAGGTGTGGTGAGGAGGACGGCGAGTCATCGATGTAGGGCATCATGTCATGGTGCCTCCTCTGCTCCTCGGCGCGGTCGGCATCGTACGCGTAGCCGGGCGGTGTCCCCCCGAACGGGGCATCTGCAAAACACACAGAGAAACCTGTCTGCTCACGCTCCAGGAGACAGCCTGCTCCACCAGGCACTGCCTGCCAGCTGCCACAGCACTTACCAGTAAACCCAGAGTCACTGATAGTTAAACAGAGGCGTAAATAGTTAAATACAGTAGAGGCGTAAATTTAACTAAACTTATGTTGTCACCAAAAGTTCATTTCACTCATTCTAAGTCCTAAAAGGTAAAGTCCTTTCTAACACCAGTTGTCTCTTAATTACAGCTCTTTCCCTCACATTTTCCTTCAAAAGCATTGGCATCAAAATAAATCCTTTTGCAGGCTCCATAAAAGCTGTGCAGTCTGGGTTGAGGAATGCAGAGGTTGTGACAACAGACTCCGCTTTTTCTATGGAACATAAGCAGATGATGCCCCTGCCAATTTAGAAAGCACAGACAATACATAGCTCAGGGGAGAAATGTAACTCTCTCCAGGACACTCAGGAACAAGAGGACCAGGAAAGAAAGGTCTCACATGTCAAGTGAACCAACCTTACTGCCAAGCCCAAAATCCTAAGAGGCCCTCTTCTATTGGCTGCTCCTCCTCCTCAACTTTGAGCCCAACTCCTTAAACAAATGAACAAACCACCACTCTACTCCCTCCTGCCCATGCCATCTCCCCTCCCCCCCAAAAAAAAACCCCAAAATAAACCAACAACACATCCAAAACACAAAGAACAAAGGATGGTGGTATGAAGAGTCAAATTAGCCATCATTGCATGAGACCTCAATGAACTTCTGTAGGAAAAATGAGTAGTAAATTGTTCTGGTATCTTTAGTAGCTGCATACAGAGAGTGCTTCTGCAAAAACCTGTAACAGGACACACAGTGAGTAGCTCCCTCTGCCATAGGTTAAAAGGTCTTGCACCTCTCTGCACAAAGAATATATACAGAGCCAAAATCTGGTTTCTGCACAGTGGTACCACACCATGAGTTCCATGGGCTTGGGAAACTCCTTCACCTCTCAGTGCCCAGAAGTGTCCTGTGTGTGACAGCAACAGCCATGTGTGGGCCACTGACCACACAATGGGAGAGTTCCTCCTCCTCTTTCAGCTACAAGTCCCAGAATGCCACTCTTCTCCCAAAACTGAAAAATAACTCCAAGGAGATAAGTAAGATCCACTTTTACAGCAGCTGGTGAGCTTTATGGAAGACAAAACTACAAAGATGAATAAAAATAATTACACTTCAACACAAGTAGAACCAATTTTTTACTTGTTTTCACAAATATTCAGGTTCTGTGAAAATAATAAGCAGCTGCTGCCAAGCATACTAATAATCCTGTTATACATCACTAAGGCAGGGTGGAGGAGTAACATTTTAAAGCCCACTTTCTTCCCTCACAGTAAACTCAGTTAAAGCATGACTCATTCCAGTAAAGGATGTGAACTTTATGTGGAACAGAATAAAACTTGATCCATGTGGCTGTTTCAGGAGGGAGAGCTGGTCTAGGGAATTTACGCAAACAATATACTGAAAACCCAACAATGCACTCACTGTAGAAAGGAGCCTCTGTCTCGGCTCCTACCAAATACCACCCAGCTAAATAACAGCCTGATAGGAGGCCTTCAGGCTGCTGAAGGACCATGGCAGTGTTATTTTAACAAGCTCAGTGAGTTCCATGTCCCCACCTGCTCGTGCTCAAGCTCTCAGAGTTCCTCAAAAGACTTGTTAGATTGTGCAAGACCACAGGAACGAGGGGTGGGGGGAAGAGGTACATGTTCTCTGGAGGGAACCTTGGCCTAGATGTTACAGGTTTCCAGAGCTCCACAACCATTCAGAAGACACCCTTTAAGTTGATTCAGCAACCAGAGGCTTGAAAGGCTGAGATAAGGATGCTCAGTCACAAACAAAAGAGATTTTTAGATACCCCAAAGCTGGATAGTTTCTACAACATCTGCAAGCCAAACAAATCTCATGCTGGAATTCTCAAAAGTTCTTTGGCTAAAAGGATGCAGAACAGGAGACTTCATTAGCCCCCACCTTGCACAACCAAACAGGCAAGGAAATACCAAAAAGGAAAAATACCCTCCTCACACACAGGTGGATGGTCTTCTGTTTGGCCAGAAGGTTAAGGGACTGTTTTGACTCCAGAGACCAAAATAAGTAGGAAGGAGGATGAGTGTCTCCTTTCATTTCTGCACTATTTATGCCATATTAAAATAATAATAATGAAAAACCCAAACAAACAAGACCCCACACCAGAAAGAAAAGAACCCAAACCCACAAAATCTGACCACCACATCACTTCAGTGGAAGAGCACAGATACCTGTTTTCACTCAGGTGTCCCTTGTGCAACTTTCTAACCCAACAAGCCTGTGAGACATTACTGACAATTTAACACTGGCATTATCCAAGAAGGAACATCAGTACTGGGCACTTATGTAGGCTTCATGCCAACTCAAGGAAGAGTTCTTTTTTCGTTTAGAAGTTTCTTCAAACTATTCTTATCCAAACCAGTTTCTCCTGCACACATGCATTAACAAGACAAAGTCTCTGTGCAGAAATTAAGGCAGGAATATATTTCTTTCACTCCCAATGCTCACTTGCAAAATTTATAGTTTGCTCCACTTTTGTTAATGGGGGAGTAAATGCAGACTAAAATACATTAGCAGAAAGGCTTGCAGTGAATCACAGTATTTCCACTTTCCTCACTTTCTCCTGCTAAAAAACAGCTTCACAATTCTACCTTCCCTTACATGTTGTGTCTCCTACTGCACAGGGACACCTTTACCTGAAAGAGAAGGAAAGGGCAGGTGGAGGACGTGAGCTCAGAAGAGGAGACTTATTGCCAGATTTGCAACAAGATTCAGCCTACCTTTGAATCATTTCATCTCCCTATCCATAAAAATGAAAATAACACATCTCAACAAGGAATGAATCTATCAGTGTCACAGACTGCCATGAAATCTATGCATAAAGCTCCACACAGAATTTAAAACTTTATTTCTGTATCCTCCAGGGATCCTTCACACATTAAAAAGCTTAGAAGTAGTTATAATCCCTCCTCTTTCTATTATTGCTGCACACAGCACTGAAATCCACCTATGGAGATCTTAATTATCACAAAGGCAGAAAGACCTTCTCGCTTTTATTCTGCCATTTTTTCCAACAGAAGCAAAATATTGCCACAGCCAGATACACTACACAAGCCTTAGCACCAGGAACAGAGGTAGCCTTGTATCTCTGTGATTAAAGAGCCCACTGTTGCTAGGGAAACTAGGTTATTGAGAGCTCCTCAGCCCAGCACAATGCTCACAGGCTGCTCAGGCTCCACCTGGGAGAGAAAAGCAAAGAGATCAGAGCCGAGGTTCACCTGCTCTGACACCTCCAGCTGCTCTAGGTGCTACCACTGGAGATGGCAAGTGGAGACAGCAGATGGGCTCAAGCAAGAGCATTTGGTTTCTTAGCCAGTGTCTCGGGGAAGGTGAGCATTAAGAGGGTTCTTATCCTGCTTGTAGGGCCAGCCAGTCTCAGAGTAACCATCAGTAACTGGGCCACCAAGGCCAGAGAGAGATGAGACCGAGCAACAGCGGACAACTGCTGGCAAGGGACAACTAAAGAAAAGGGCAGGCAAACAAGGATGGTGGGCTCAAACATGCGGTACTGAGAGAGCACCAGAGAGACATGCCAAGGACGCTGCTCCACGTGTGTCATGCTTCTCATCTCACCAGCGGCCCCCTTTTCTCCCCCTCTTTGAGTAACCTGTAAAAGATCCCATCCCACCGAGAAGAGCAGCAGCTGTGACTCTCAGAAACGAGCCCTCTTGGCACACAAGAGGAACTATTTCTACTACTGGCCCTTGGACAGTCTCTTACAGAACTGCTCTCCTGCACCAGCACATCTTCAGGTGCACTGAGCTACCTGGGGGTACAAAGGCTCATCATCCATGCACACATTCTGCTAAAATCCTCAGGCATTTATTTCCACCCTTAGTTCTTACAGCAATGGCCTCTCTGGCCTTGTTTTGCTCCAGCTTTTGTAAATCTCTTCCACCATCTCCCTCCTCAGTTACTGCTTCCATCCTCTCACCTCCTTTCTCATCTCTGCTTTTCAATTTCTTTTGGTTTTCTCAAACATAATATTCCTTTTCTTTATGCTGTTGCGCCTCCCCTCTTCTAAACTGCTTTTCTCCCTCACTTCCTCAAATTTCACCTGGCTGAGGGATAAGGAAGAATCTAACAAATTTACAGCTACTCAAATTCCCTGGCACTCAAGAGAGAGCACAGCAACACTGTTCCCTTGTCCTGTTGCCTACACCCTTCCTGCTGGGTGCCACATTCATTCTTTGGAAATATGAAATCACAGATCTAACTTGAAAGCAGGAAGGGTAAAAGAAATTAACTTCTAAATAAAAAGAAAGATTATCTGCATCTAATCCAAGGCCACACAATGGTTCAAATGCACGTGTCATACTTTCACAGCAGCACAACATCCATAGCTGCTTGAGAGGCTTAACAGCAGCCTGCAGAGAAGATTCCAAGCTAGCTGTGCTCCAGCTAATCCCGCTAAAAGAGCAGTGAAGCCACAGCAGCTCAGACCTGCCTGCCTAAGTAAATACCTAGAATCCTGGAGGGGGAAGGGAGGTGCACGTCCTGCCAAAGCCCCACATCACTGTGGCTTCATTGTGAATGGTACCAAGGCTAGCACGAGTTTGGAATGTCTACACTCACTCCAAAAACATCCCCACAGCTGCACAGCAGAACAGAGCTAAGGCACTTTGCATCCTCTGTGTTTCTATGCCAGGGAATGTGTGAGGCCATAGATTGACAATGCATTGTCTTGGCAACAGTAGGGGTTTAAGGTTTCCCCACCAAGCCATAAACCACTGTATGGCCCCTTCCCCTCTTATCCCCTTAGTTCTGTAACCCCACGGATGCCTGTGGGCCAGATAAAGAACTCAGTCAGCTCAAAGAAAAATATCTTTGACGCTTCCCTTCTAAGCTGGATCAGCTCCTTGATCTAGTTCATGGCTCAGAAATCCAAACTGGAAGGATACATGCATGGTGGATCAGGGGTGGGTATGCTTAAAAGCTTCTACTGCAATTGAAGACATCATATTAACAAAACACTGCTTCATTTTTCTTTAGACTGAAGCTTAGTCAGTTCCTGGGATTTACATGTGGCTGGTTTAGGAATAAGTTGCCGGAATACAACACCACTCCTATTTTTATTTTTTTTGTAACCTTTAAGTTACTAATGTGCCTTACCAACCTCAGCTCCAGCTTGTATATACCACTGTTTGCCTGGTGATAAACAATACAGAATAATGTAATTTTATTTCTTAGTGCTGGCCAAGCTACTTGGAGAAGGATCAAGGATTCAGGCCCAGCGTTATGTTAGAAGTACCTCAGTGTGGATGGGCTGAGAATGCAGTTGCCTAGGGAATACAGCACCACTCTCTAAAAGATATAACAGCTGAACTATGGAAAGCTAAGCATCCTGCTTATTTCCTTGACATATTCTGAATTGTCATCTCCAAACCCAGGAAACAGTATACTCAATATACACACTTTTGCACAAAACTGAGATCCACAAACAATGACTATGTGTGTCTACCTATACCAGGAGCCTGTCCCACAGGTCACAAAAATCAAGTATCAAAAGGGAAAAACAATAGCTACCCCATCATTTCCCAGAGGAAATGTCCACAGAGGATGATCCCTCAAACTGCTGAACAAGCTGATTGGGAGCACGGGCTGCAAAAGTAGAATTGCAGTGAAAAACATAACACAGCCCACCCACAGGAACACCCACGAACACACAAACCCAAGGCAGAGGGAAACAGTTTCCCACAGTCAGCCAGGCTGCAGTGGCCCTTCTGCAGGGAGACATGGAGTGGGCTCTGAAAGCAACGCTGCACATGCTGACACCTGCAAAGAAACATTCTCCAGGGAATAGAACAAAAGGGTAACAGCACCCCAAGGAGGGAGGTTTCTAAATACAAAGCTGGACACTGGAATGACAGCTACAGCTTATACAGCATCCCAAAACAGGAGTTCTGTAAATCCAAAATTTTAGCAGATCACCATATAAATTTCAGGTTGCCATCCTCTGCTCTCCCATTCCAACAGCTCATCTCTCTGAAGCACATGAAGTAGCTGCAGAAACAGGCACCTGTCACATATAAATTTTACACAACACTTTGTTGTCTTTTGGGAAAGGCAAGGTCTGTGCAGGTGAGTGCCATGTGCACAGATTGAGAACTGCACCTTCCTTTGCAGATGGAAGAAGGAGAAAGCAATGTACCTTGCATATGGAAGCAGCAAGACAGCTGGTGGTTGTCTCCACCCTCCCTCCCCCAGGGGATCTCAGGCCATAGATGTTAACCAGACTCCAAGAAACTTCTGTCTCTACCACAGATGAGCTTTATCCTCATAGCAGACAGCGCCCTTAAGTCTTTAGGAGATGAATTAACTGCAGTCCACTTTTAATCTTTTAGGTGTGTCAAACCCAGATCATTAAACATCTAAAAAAGAAGATCAGAGTTCTTTAATCTGCCCATATATTCCATGAAGAGTTCATGCAGAGACTAGAGGACAGGTCTGATCTGTTTGGAGCAGTCTGTTACTGAGACAGGTCACTTTTTGCTCTGATTGGCATATTTGTGGGGAGATTTAACATTCACACAGATCTAATGCTCACACAAAGCAAGGGTCCACCATCCAGCTGGGATGTGAAAGCTGGGATTACTGAGCCCATTCTCCACTTCAGGGAAACCTAGGGAGCCCTCCCACGGGACAGAAGGAGCTGCTCACTAAGGCTACTGAGAGAGTCCTCAAGAGGGAAAATGTCAGGAAACTAACCTGGATTATCCAGGAGAGTCCAGACAGGACTGCACTGTAGCACGCAAATTCCAAAGATCTCCTTCTGCCAGCCAGCACAACCTCCCCTCTGCTCACCCTTGCTCCAGACAACTCTGGTTAGCAGCCCTGGAGTGCTGCATGCTGAGAGTTCAGCCCAAGCTGCCCCCACACCTCACACCCAGCCAGGCTCTGAGTGAGTGCCTGGCACAGCGGGCAGCAAGGGAAGAGCAGCCGAGGTGTAAATTCCCATCTCTCCAGGACTTCTGACACTCGGATCAGCTTCAATCCAACTGAAATGCTGGGAGGGAAGCGCAACCATCGCTCACCACAAACCAGACAGGGGAGTTCAGCTGATATTGGCAGCTGGGATGAGAAGGAGAACAGGTTACACACTTAGAAGATGTGGCCTTTAACATACAGGGTGCCTCCACAGCAATTTATAAATTTTAGGATGTACTATGAGCATGTGGGGTGTAACTAATGTTAGGATAGAAAGTTACACCCAGAGTCACTGCAGAAGGCAAGACTTGAACATTTCTCTGAGACAGCTGACAACACCAATGTCCTACTGGCTGCTGCATGTGCTCCAGGGCACCCACAAGGTTTAGTCACCATCACTGAGAGCCTTAAACATCACTGAGCAAACACACACATACAGCAATGAGGTATGTTCCCATACACATACAGCAATGGGGTATGTTCCCAGCACAACTGGCTGCAAATACGGTGCCAACAGGTGAAGACAGAAATTTTGGTGAGGCCTGAATTACACAGGTACCACACTGGACTCAGAGGGCAGGCCAGGGCCCAAAGCCAGGAAACTTGTTGCCCTTTTTCTTTTTTAACTGCTCCTCCTCACTGTTTACCACCGGGCACAACACAACACCCCATAATATGGATGAATACCTCAAACTCCTGCCTTGGGGAGAGCAGAAAGTGAATCTCTTTCCATCCAGGGTCTATGTCTTTAGATTCCTCTGCTGTTCTATGTTTTCCCAGGCAGGCTGGAAAGGTTTCCATGTTCAGTTCCTGCTGGCAGTCAGGCCACTGGATGTCCTTGGCAAAGGAAACCCCAAAGCAAACTGGAACATCTCTGCAGTTTTATTTTCCACTCCTTACTCAGGATTGTGCACCAAGTTTAGTTATTCTCATTTACTGCGAGTCTAACAGGCAGAAGGTAAATTTTAGGTGTGGTTGTTGACAGTTGAAGACTTTTTTTCAGCATAAAAATACATGGACAGGAAGGTACGTTCAGAAGTACATGTGGCTTGGCCCCAAAGGCACCAGGAGCGTTAGCACTGACTAGACCAGAGGTGCAAGCTGACTGAAATGGAGAAAAGGTTTCCATGAAAAATAACGTAAAAAACACCCAAACCAAAACCAAACAAGTAAACAGCAATGAACACACACAGCTGAAAGGTGAAGAACCAAGAAGTCAATTTGCCAACAAAAGCAGGGGTTGCATTATGAGAACTCAAGTTATAGGATTCAAGCTGTCTCCCCTCTGTAAGTTCCTATCCATGTCTCTCCCCTACTGTCCTCCAAATCAGGTTTGCAGGGAGCACAGCAAACCACAGTAGGAGCTGGCTAAGCTAAAAATAACTGGAAAGAGTGTTATTTTATAAGTAAGAGCAGTTCCCTGTTCCATTTCACTGATCCTCTCCACACAATGCAGCAGCACAACAGCACAGAGGTGGGATGGAGCAAACCTGACTGCTCAGGTCAGCACTCCTGCTGTGCTCAAACTATAGCCTTCACTTCATTTCTGAAAAAAAAAAAACAACCTGGTAACAAAACCCAAAAGGAAACTGCATGTACTGACTCCACTGGGAGGGTAGCTTCTCCCATACCCAGTGGGGCTCTACCATCTGCCCCATGAACAAAGAAAATTCCAACCATGAGCAGCATATATTTACTATTTTGTTCTTCACAGTTGTCTCAGAGTTTTGCAGCCACTTCAAACGTTTGGCAACAGGAATCCCCAGAGAAGTAGATTATAAAATTAACAAAAACGAAATGGAGCAATTGCCACACGGTGATCTGTTAAAAACCCCCACAATGTATATACACCTTTTCCTGTACTTAACTAGAGCAGACAAACAGTCCTGGCATGCAGAGGGGAAAGTGTCTGTTAAAACAAAAGTTTAACTGAACTGACAGTTCTGTGAGAAGGGAAGGGAAGGCCAGCCCTAGGCAGTGGGGGGTATTAAAGTCTATTAAAAACACCCAGTAAACACATTTGATAGGAATACCGTTCTGTATCTAGATCTTCAGCCTCTTTCAGGATGAGTTGCTTTGGCTTTTTTTTTTCAATATTGTTTTGTTTTCTCACCAGTGCAGCTAGGACACTAAGAAGCCAATAAAGCTCGTTGCCCTTTTCCTGTTTACACTGTAAATCTTGCCATTGACATCTTACTTGTAACACTCTGAAAAATAAGCTATTGATTTACTATCTTGGCCTAGAACAAGCAACCCAAGCTAAATGCCTTGGTAGGCAGATGGCTCTGCCTACACCACTGACAACCTTTTCTGAACACAGCTGCTGCCCAAGCTCAGTGTCTTCCTGTCATCTGGCTGGAGAAGAAAAAACAACAGTTTTGTGTCATTCATAGTCATGGCAAGGTAGTTATAGAAACTTTTTAAAATTAAAAATGCTGAAGGTAGAACACAGCTCCCTACCAGCAGTAATAAACACCATCTACTCCCCATCTCTTCCCTTGAAGCTACTAGTTAAGATGAAGGTGTCACATGGTTGTTTAGGGTTAGTAAGTTCTCACCTGACACACTATACCACCCTTCTTCACAAACTGTGGGTTTCTCTGCAGAATCTGCTTTTAGAAGTGGAAGTCCTCCTCTAATTATATGATTGTGAAGACTAAATTTAGAAAAACATGATTCCACAACAAGCAGCACAGTGGTGCCAGAGTTCTCTGAGGAGCTGAAAAGCAGATGAGAGGGAAGACCTCTCTGTCTGAGCTCATGGTGCACTTCATCAGACACCAACAATGCTGGTTTACACTCCATCATCATTGACTAATTCACTGCTGTTCAGATTTTATTAAAACATGGGATAAGAGGGAGCTTATTTTGGTAACACAGATGTGTTAACACCACTGCTTCGTTAAGCCCTGACATCCCACAGCATCAATGAGCCTACAAGTGATTTTGAAGCCTTGCCAAGGGGAAGCACTAAAATGCCAATGAATTTCAACCAAAGGAAAATAGGACCACACCAGTCCCAAGTAAAACAACCTGTGTGGATGTTGGTGTCCCCCAGCAGCTTTGTTCTGTACCCAGACTTGTACACACAGAGCAGAGCCTGCTCAGACAGCAGCTCTAAAAGCAAACTATTAAATGTTCTCAAGCCCAGCAAGTCCCAAAGCAGTTTCACACAGTAACTTTGCACCAAGGGGAAGAACTGAGCTCTTGTGGCTCCCTAATATTTTGATGATAACTTTGGATATACAGGGACACACAGATCAAGGCAGGATCAGAGCTGTGACTGCCACACACACACACACACACTTCAAGGGCACTCAGAAGCTGCAATTCAGGTCAGCTGGTGCAGGAGAAGAGGGCAAAGCAGAAGGACTTACCTGTGAGAACAGCTCTCTCGACTGCAGGCCCCAGAGAAGCCTTTGCACTATTGCTGTACTGCAGGGGGTGTAACTAAGGATTCCCAACAGTCAGGGCTCATTCCCAGGCAAGACACAAAATAAACAGATTTTCAGGGGAGTGTGTCCCCAAAGGTCACCTCCCCACACAAGACCTTCTCTTTCTCTCGTGGTGAAGGAAGCTTGTCAGGGAAACTCTCTGGACACAAAGAGGTAAAAAGCACAAGTATCTGTACATAAATACACATATACATATATATCTATTCACTCCCACAGCAGAAGATTGATCCAGCTATCTGGGAAGAGGATTTGGTCTGCAAAAATACAGGCTGAACCCAAGGAACCCAGAGCAGACTCCTCCTGAGCAGTCTGCACAGCAGAATAAGATTTTCAAAGATTAAGCAGAACAGCACAGACACATCCAGAGCACACACAGCCAATGCTGATGCTTGCTGCTGTTAACACTTTCATTTCCAAATTCCAGTGCTTAATAAAAACAGGTAAAGAGTCTGAGCAGCTAATCCAAAGCATAACACAAGCCAGAAGCAGAGAATTCCCATTGGAGCTAGTTTAAAGCAAGAAAACTTTAAAACCAACGTAGCAGCAAAAGAAACACCTTTTCCATGTGATTTTAGAATTACTTTCTCCTTTTATTTCCAGTGGCATGCCCCTCCCAAAAGAGCCAGACAACTACTCTCCAAGATGAAGCACTGAAATTCCAGAAGGAGTGATAATCACAGTGGTCTGACACTGGCACTTAAGGCCTGCTTCTGATTTCAAGCCTGAAAAAAAAAATCAATTATTTACCAGAATTACGACCTACTTAGCAGATAATAGCCTGGGATCTCCTCCCTCCCCCCTTTACAAGCAACATTTTGCTGGAGAACAAAGCATTAAAAAGGAAAGTATGTGGGAGTAGCTGGAACAGGGGCTGTTTTGCAGGAGCTCTCAAGCCCCAGCAGCACCCACATCACTGCCCCAGGCAGCTCCCGGGGGCAGGGGGTGATGGGAACCAGCTGCCTTTGTGCTGGTGGCCACTGAGCCCACTGGGACCAGCCAAAGCAATGAACAGCCCTGGAGAGCTGTGACTGGCACCTGAACAGTGGCTGTGGAAACCCTGCCCACACCATGCTCTGCATGAACTGACACTGAACTTTCCACTTTGACAGAAAAAAAGAATCTACAAATCCAAGAAACACAAAGAGAAGCTCTAAGGAGAGCCACCTACAACCAAGAGAGAACCCTCAAATTTTTGACACAAAATCCAAAATCTTCAAAACACTGAGCTTCCAAAAGCCCTTTAAGTCAGGCAAGAGATAAGAGAACTTTGTGCCCAAATGCATTGCAAGTCCACATACGGTCTTGGCACCTCAACCAGACACCTCAGAAAGAATGCAAACCTAAATGATTCTTTGGCCTCACTCAATTAAAGTCAACAGAGTTGGGGAAATACAAATTCAGAGCAATTGGTATTGCACTGGAAGCTGCTTTCACCCCACTTAGCCCCCAAGAACTGATTTAGAAATTATGTCAACCTAAACTCCTTAATATAGTCCAGAAGCACATCCGGAAGCAAACAAAAATCTTAGATGGGATAAACTGCTTACTGGAAGGGGATCAATCACTTGCCCACAGAAGAAATCCTCACAGTTATGCTCCCCCTATCAGAGGGAGAGGATCCAGGCCACGGTTTCTGACCTGACCAGACCATTTTGGAAGGGCAGAAGATTAGCCAGGCACAGACACTCACTCTGAACCGAATAAACTGTTCCTACAGCTGATCTCTGTGCCAGTAAGGGAGCACACACCCAGAAGGATGGCTGCACTCCTCCAGGCAGCACAGCTGCCTCCCATCTTCATTCCTTTTATAGGACATGTATTTATTTGTTTTAGTCTCTTGTCTTTCATATCGGGTTTGTAGGCAGTTAAATATTTTGAGTGAAAACTCCACAGACAAACTGAACCCCCCTACATGGAATACACGTACAGTGAGAAGCAAGCAAAACACAACAGGGGAAAAATAAAGGAACACTTGTACATCAGCACTATATTTAGATACTGCTTTACCAGGACTTTTACAGAAACTTGGAAGACGTGTTGTGTTGATGCTTGGTCCAGCCTTAAAAAGCTTCAAGCAATTTGCCACAGCCCTGAAATAGAATTTCTGACGTTTTAGACTCCAAGCTGCACAGAGCAGATACTGTTCAACTGCACAGTAACTGTTTTCTACAAAACCTCTGCATGCCACTACATTTCCTGGGTTAATGCTTCCCTTTAATTTTCAGCAGCAATTTTAAACAACAACTACACTGTCTGACAGACTCACACACTTCGATAGATTTGAGATGACTGAAGAATTAGTGGAATAAGACAAGATTCCTGTCAATATTACTACAGCAGAAAGACAGAAACACTACTTCTAAGTTGCTAAATGGGACTAGCCAGCTGATTATTTCAAGCAGGATATCCACTCTCATAAAGTGGAAAGTTGGATCCTGCTCCAAGAGCAAGATTTGACCAGAATGGAAGACAGACCCAAAAAAACCCCATTAACCTGGGATTTGTTTTACTTGCTCAGAATGGTGCATTACAGATTTTATACAGTTCATAAAATGCACCCACCCAGCACAGTGGGCACATATTTTATTACGAAAGCTGTATGTGGCAATGTCCTCTTCAGGACATCACTACCACAAACAACAACCACTGCCTTCAAGAGGCTTATTTTTTTGCCCAAATATTCATTTCTCCTTCTTAAACCAAAGTAATTAAAAGGAAAAAAGAAGGGATGTGACTTGGGAAGGTAAAATTAAGGGGGAGTATTGATACAGGACATGGGGAAGTTCTGGGACCACACTGGTACCTCACAAGCCCAAGCACTTCATGAAAATAAGTCTTAGACTCAAGCTATTTGAGCAAATTTTAGCCTAGATCCTTGGCCAAGAAGCTTTCAATCAAATAAGTGTAGACTACAAAAACAGCAGGTGTTAAAGATGCCACAGAGAATGATATCAAGTTGTAATGGAAGAAACACAGTTCACACAAAGAGATGACAAATATCCTCAGGCACTTTCTTCCTCTTAATAATCACAACCGTTTAAGTTGTTACTCTCACATCAGCAGCCCAGGGCTTGGGGACCACAAGTGGCTTCACTCAGCAGGAGCTGCAGGAAGTGAAACACCCTCTCCGTCTCTTCTCTCCCAAAATAGAAATGGGCTGGACCTCAGTACCAAGTGAAGGCTTCGTGAAGAGAAAGCTGCCTTGCAACAGCAGCCTGGTAGAAATGAAAAATGATGGGATGGCCTCATTTTTGTTTCTGGGTTTGTTTTTTAACAGATGGGAATGAGGAGAAGAGAAACAAAACAAGCATAACTCATTCCTTTCGCATATTACTCCCGAATGCAACAGCCAAGGAAAAAACGTGAAGCTTCATAAGCACCTGCACTGATGATCCCTGTGCATTAATGAATCTAAACACAGAGTTTTCATGAAGCTAAAGGCCAAATTCAGTGAGCAAAGTGAGGACTTTCTAGGTAAAGGCAGTGCACCCTTGTGCCCATCAACTACCTCTCAAAGATTAAAGTCCTCACTCCTCAGTTTTATGTCAAGCAGACATGTCTTGCCTTCAGTTAGTGTGTCTCCCTTCAATAGGAGCAGGAGGACTCACAGTCTGTTCAACTCCATTACAAGACAGGTTCTCCAGCACCTGTGACCAGCACCTGATGTTGACAAATGGGAGGGGAATAAGAAGAGGAAAAACAAAAAGCACAGCTGACCCTTATCAAGGGGTGGCACTACAATGACCTGGACATCACATAAACTGGATGTTAACCAAAGGACTTGGTTGCTTAGTCACTACTTCTATTCTCTACTAGTCACTACAGGACCTTCAACTGCCAGGTCCCTCTTCCAAAGCCTGGAGATTTAGTCTTAAACTGAACCTGAAGTTACCCTGAAGTCGAGCACACACTGTTCTGCCTCCAAGAGGTACAAAGGGTCACAGGGACAAAGGCAGTGAGTCTCAGGACCTGAAGTGCTCACACAAGGGACTATTTTAATAGAACCACACAGTATTCCTGCTGCTGTTGTGTCTTGGTTATGAGGATTTGAGCCTAACACGCGATTCTCCTTCCATGGGCTGCCCCCTTCTGCTCCCAGGGAAGGATGAGCACTGCCTGGTAGGTCCCCAGCAAAAAGCAGCCACTATTCCTATTCTGTGACTGCTTCATGGAAACCAAGTTTCCCCGTGGGACCTGGCAAAAAGCCAAGGGTGAAATGTAAAATTTAGTAACAGCAGGATCTGCCACACTGCACTCTCAGAGCACAGACTTTTCTAAAGAGATTACTGGCTACCAGCCACTCTCAGAGGGGGCTCTTTACATGAGGCTGGCCCTTGTCGGGGGATGGCACAGACACAAGGTGACAGAGACACAACAACCCAGCGTGCACTCACTGGGGATGAACCCCCGTGAGAACCAGGAAAATGCAGTTACTGCAACAGAGGGTCTTGTCAAACCACAGCAGTAACTGCACAGCCACTGACAGTGCCCCAGCCAGCACTGCAGCCCAGGGCAGCCCCTGCACGGGGGCTCAGGCCCTGCTCCTCTGCTCCGGGCCGGGCAAACGCCACAGGTGGAACCAGCGCTTCCCAGAGACCACCGTGCCTTGGCATCCCTGGAACTGGCCTCACAAGGACATTAGTGACCAGTGCTCTTTCTCACCGGGTGTGTGAACAACCAGCAGACAGTACTGGCACATGGAAGCACAGGCAATCATGGGGAATGTGGAGAGATGGGCACTGCCAGGCATTAAGGAGGATTGTGCTCAAAAGACAGGGGTTTGAAATCCACCTCTCACCAAAAACTTGGAAACACCATATTGCAAAATGCGCTTCCCTCTGGATATACAATTTCTTATTCAAACCCAGACTCACCTTTCAGGAATGTGAACAGCCCAGAATTAAAATGTCCCTCTCTCCCAGTATTTTCCCTCCAATTTGTCCTCTAGATAGCACAGGTTTGCCTCTCTCATTGCTTCTGACCAGAATGTAAAGCTTCTTCTTGCCTTCCAAGAACCTGAGACTTCTCTTGCTCAGTCCACAAGGTCTGCCAAGAAGTCAGGGCTGGAAAAAGTTTTGTGTGTGAATATTCCTATTTCACTATCCTTGTTCTACAAAAATGCTGGGAAGAATGCTACACCCCAGAGCTGCACATATGCCAGAAAACCTGCAGCTTGGTAAGAAACGTGGAAGAGGACACTTCCAGTAAAGATTCCCACCTCCTTCAAACTCTGTTACTAATCCACTTTTCCTACTGAATGCTGTCCATACATTACAGATACCCCAAGAATGCAGCGTGGGTCGTGCACAGCCCTCCACATCTGGAGGCCTTCAAGCAATGGGAGGCCAAGGCCACGAAGCTTCAGGCACCCTCCAATGAGCTCAGCCAGCTCTGTGGTTTAGTACCCAGCCTCAAAACACCACATTCTCCTTCTGAACCTACACAAACCAGCTCAATTAAGAGGCCTGAAAGTTGTGTATAAAATATATATTATTTAAGGGAAGCAAGGAGGGGGAGAAGCCATGAATAGAAGCCTTTATGTCAGGAGTTACTCCCTACCTAGTTGTTGGGTATTTTAAATCTCTCCCTCTCCGCTGTCCATGATTATTGAGTTCAATAAAAGGGAAGGAGGGAACCACTTTGGACAAACCCCTTCTGCTTAGTTTCTGTAAATGGTAACAACAGGTCTAGTCAACCCTATTTCCCTGTTTCCAGAGTTAGTCTTTCCCTCTGTTCTCATGCCAGACACAAGAAGTGTTATACACAATGGCAACCATGCCCAAACTTCTTCCATTCTTTAACTAGCAGAGCCCATGGGAGTGGTCCTACAGAGCAATGTTCTCCATCAGTGATGAAAAGAGCTCCCACATGCAAAAAAAATAAGGTATTTCTTGGGATATCATTCCTTGCAAGAAATGGAGCACAGACATCCTGCAGTACTGTCCAGAAGAAATGGAAGAGAAGATTGAAGAAGAGGCTTTAAATAGAACTTTAAAAGCAGTTGCTTCAAATGGAAACCCATCAAACAACTTTTTCCTGCACAAGCAAATAAATCCCAATAATTTCTGAATGTTCTTTCGGTATTCCATCCAAAGGGTCAGGAATTTCTAGCTACAGAGATTTTTGCTGCATTAAAAGAATTGAAACCTTTTTCTGCCTTACATGGGGAACACATTTAATGTCAGCTGTGTAACAGATTATACGTGCATGGGACTTAATGCCTCTCCTGGCAATAGTTAACAAATGTTCCCAGTAACATCAGAATTATACCAAAATTCCACCACAAAGGATAAAACTAACTTACAGGGCAACAGCTTTGCACTGAGTGAGCTAGAGCTGCAAAGCAGGAGGACTAAAGCCTAATTTAGGTTTGCTTCTGTCTGCAACAGTAGAAACAAAAATTTCAGCTGAGAAAAAGAAAGACTAGAAGAGCTGGTGACAAACAGGGAATTCAATCCAAAGAGACCGGATGGCAAAGAGAAGGTGGCTTCTCTAACAGTGACAGCTGGAGAAAGGAAGTCCTGGCATGCAGGAAGTTCAAGGCAGAAAACACTTTCCACACCTCCAGGACTGCTGGAAATTAGGAGTTTTCCAGTAACTTAAATTCAATCGCTTATAACATCACAGCTCTCTGAACGCAATCAGACTGCTCTGGGAACTGGCAAAACCCACCACTGCCTCCAGTATCACCTGGGCAGCTCATTATTCATGAGAAGTGGCACCATGAACTTGTGGATCCTGCAGATGTACAAAGTCTGACTAAAAAAAGAAACAACTCAGTGATTCACAGCAACCACTGGAAAAGGGTCTAGGAAACTCTTCTGCAAGGTTGCACAGCGTGGCACCATGGTTACTAAGACAATACACGGCACAAAATCCTGCTGTATACCTAATCCCTTTGTGTTTAACCATCTGGGACAGCAATTCCTTTCATGCAATAGGGAAAAGCCCCAGTGTTTGTCCAACATCCAAGTTTTTCCATTGTTTCTTATCTTTCCAAATTTACAGATGTACTAAATGTACTATTTATTCATTACTATCAGGACATGTGACAGAAAGGCAGCAGGTAAGGAGATCAGGGTATTTTGTCCTGCAAGTGAACAGTTTGACTCTAGGAAGAGCCAGATTAGCACCCAGCAATGCCTGCACCTTCTCAATTTTTAAACTGAGATAATACCTACCTATACTTGGAACTTTAAAGTAATGGTTAGGAAAAAAAATATTTGCAGAGAAAAAACTGCATCAGTCACTAAGTCAGAGCATTTATGGTTTTAGCCCCTACACACTCCCTTCAGCTGTGGTTTGATGGATGCCAGTCCCAGCAGCTGGTCTTTGGGCAAGCTTATGCAGGAATTGCCTTGACATCTTCTTGAACACTTATGCATTATTATTTTGAGAGCTTACAGGTAGGAAGGTCACTGTAGAAGGGCATCTCTCTAACACATCCTCCACTTCTCGAAATCATGGAATATGACAGCACATCTGCTGTCAGGGTGCTGCGGCAGGAGGAAGGTTAAAGGCTGAGCCAGCTCCTGTACACGTCCCACCACCATCCCTCTGCTCTCACCTGGAGCCTCAGCTCTACATTGAGCAGAAACCCATTCTGCCTCTACAGAATGAAACGTCAATAAACAAATAAAAATCAATCCGTGGGACGCTGCTGTGACCTCCAGCACACACAGCCAGCCTGCTGGTGCAGCCTGGGCAGTCTGCACTGCTCTGGGAGCTGTTGGCAGTGTGGAGGGAGCTGGGCACTGCCACACCTCAGCACACCACAAACTCAGCTTCAGCCACTTGACACCAATCCCCATTACTTGGTGTCTTTTTTTTTGTTTTCTCCAATCAATCATCCCCTTTAAGTCAAATTCTGGGTTTTCCTGTTGTTAGGAACGGGGATTCATTGCTTCAGCCTGGCTTCCTCTAGGACACATGGGGACGAGAGATAAGCTCTCCCTTTCAGTCAGTGCTGACCACAGATAAGCAGAGGGGCTTTATTATTTTCCACCTGGCCCCACCAGCAGAACCCAAGCAAGGATAATCTGAAAACCTGACAGGTTGAGGAGTGGAAGAAGCAAATGCTTCTTCAGCAAGTCTCAGCTTGCTAACAAGGTTTAAGCAACAGGGCACGTTATTTTCGGCTCAGGAAGTAACCAAATCTTATCATTCCGCAGGAAAGAAAATTAGTTCTCCTCCCTAGGAAAACTGAGGGTGAATAGCTGATGTGCATAACCATTCTTTGGAGAGCAACACAGGCTGGCAAAGCTTTTCAAGCCAGCCTTTAGCCACATTAACTCCCTTTAACATAAATGAATCCGAAGACCGCAGTCTAAGAGATGAGGAAGCTTTGCCATCTCATCCTTTGCAGGGAGGCACAGACAGCAACACTTCGGAGTGTCAAAGAGATGACTGAGCAAAAAAGAAGAGGAGAAGGACTTAAAAATACACTGTAGTTCTAATGCTTCAACAAATACCAGGAAATTCCAAAGTCCTGCCTCTCATTTTGTCCCAAAATACAATGGTATGATTTAAGAAGGGTGTGTGAAAACTTACTTGGTGCCCTTTAACTGCACATGCTGTTGCCCACAGGCAGAGAAACTGTGCTCCAAACAGGCACTGCAAAGTCTGGATTTCTTACCACCTCAAGTTATGATGGAACAGATGCACTTTTGTTTTTGCTTTGTATCTTGACCCATGTCACCTTTACATCCTGTACCCACATCACCCTGCACATCTTGCTAGAGAAAAACTTGTCCCCTGGAATAAAAGAAAACAGCCTTTGGAGAAATATGGAAGCAGATTAAATGAATTCCTAAACCCATTTCAACAACTGTGCTTCTCATTTTTGCTCATGTGCTGCATTCTCCAATGTTTTCTAGTTGTTGCCACATTCCCAAAGACAGCCATCAGCACGGCAATTGCCACTATAAATCTGGAGTTCTGTCTTTAGACTGAAGATGAAATAAGGTCTCAGAAATGAGATGCAAGAAAACAAGTCTGTTTTCAAACCTTTGGAAACTCTTAGTCAAACAGCTGAGACAATGTTTCTGCCCTGGAAGAATGTGCTCTGTTCATCAAAATGCTGCCGAGCGCTTTATGTAGATTTTCCCTGTGCTTCCACTTCCAAGCTGGTTTCTTCTGCTAAATCAAATCCTATGTGGATGCCTGTCAGCCCTGATCTTCAACAGATAGTTTACATTTCAGAAACGTTTCTTAACTGAACTCCCGAGGTGATCCCTGCACACAATGCACTGAAATATTTACTGTGGGCTTAAAAATTTACAGGTCTGGTCTCTCCCTCAGAGACTGTTTTTTTCCCCCAAAGAAAAGTTCAGGATATCTGTGGGTCAGGAAAAGAAATATGAAAGACATTGTTACCAAAAAATATTCTTATAATTCATTTGGAAAGGTTCTTTTTACTGAAGCCAGTGGGACTATATTTCATAACATATTGTTAGAAGAAACACTAAAAAGTCAAATACTCCAGTGCTTTGGAGCATGTGCTACTTAAAAGAGACAAGAAAGAAATTTGCAAAATAATCCAAATTAAAACAACAAAACCACTCCTCCAGAAACACAAGCACACAAAGCAAGATGCTCTCAGTATGTACAAACAGGCACAGCTGGGATCTGTAGATCATTTGAACTACTGCAATTCTTTACAATGTTTCTGTAAAAATAAGGCACTTAGATAAGCAAACCCAAATATTTTGTTTAATCAATGCCCCCCAGCAGTGTGCTACAAAACTGCCTGTCAATTTAGGAAAAAAAAAAAGATACAGCATTTTATTTAAAATAGAAAGAAGAAACACTCATAATTAAAATAAACAGGAAAGTACCCTTTGGTGAGGAAAAGGAGTAACCCTGGGGCAAGTCATTGAAAAGGGGTTTGGATTTGCCAAGTTCCACAGTGTGCTCAGGAGCTGTACAAGCAGCACACTGTGCAGCACACACACACACATAAGGAAGACCACACCACACACACATCAGTGGGTAACCTACACCTTGCAATTAAATATTTAGAGAAATCAGGGCCTGCACAAAGCTCTGCAGGCGCCCTTGCCTCCTTACAGTGACTCTGGAAGAGAAGCCATGCACCAGCCTCTGCCCTGAGGAAGGGTAACTTTAACCTTTGTGACATTTCCACAGGGAGTTGTGGCAGAGATGTGATGCTCCCGGTGACCAAACCATTCCACACCACTCTTACACACTTAGAAAGTAGGAAAAAGTTATGTAGTGGCAAAGACTTACAGGGTTAGAGCTCTTATGATGCCTAAACAAACAAATCTACGTTATACAGACGATACCGGGTGCCGAAACCCTGGCATGTCAGTGAATGAGATTGTGTATCTTCTGAAACTCCCACTTTATGCACTGCACAGATGTGAGAAGAAAAGGCCTCACTGCTGAACCACAAAATATTCTGCACATTGCAATACCAAAAAAACCCCACAAAAATCTCTAACACACAGCATTGGACATTTCGAACATTTGACACCGTGTGCACAGCAAACCGTAACCTCAGCGCTGCACCTTTCATGGCACACGTGAAGGAGCGTGTCTGTCTTGCTGTCAGAACACTACAGCACCAGATCTCCCAGGGAAGGAGCCTCTCAACGTTGCTACAGTGGAGCAAACGAGGCCAGACTGTAAGAGCTACCCAGAAGAACACAGATAAGGACATTATGCATGCACAAAAATGGTGTCAGCCACCAACTTGCAGAGGCATTTATCTGCAATTATGGCTTATTACGGCTGCAGTCATAACACAGTTATTCAACAAATTCTGAAGAATTAGCCTCCTGGAGAGTATGAAGTAGTTTTTCCCCACTAGCAGAACCAGCTGTCTGAGGATTACTGCAGTGATAAAAACCTCTTTCCCTCTATATCACCTTACAGTGACAGCAAGGGCATCAAAGGAAGGCACAATGAACAAGCCGTGAGTCTGTTTAAATAGACAACTATGGAGCACAAGAGTGGCAAAGAGATGGTTCTGAAAACAATTACCCCAGAGGCAACACACACCAGAAAGAAGAGATGCCAGTTCCAATGAAGAACCTGCCAGCTGACAGGTCCACACACAGTCACAGATTACAAATCACTATAGGAAAAAGAGGCAACATTACAGGCTTTATATGCTGCTTCTCTGACACGTGGAATTAAGGAATTATGTAGGTATTTCTGTATCATCAGTTCTGCCCACAGCAGAACTGCATTCCCAGAGAGGAGTGGACACCAAAAGGCAGGAAGCAGCATCTCCTGGCACAGGAGGACACATCTTGCCAGTCCAGTCGGACAGCACTGTGGGAACATCACTCTGCTGTACCAGCACAAGGAGTCTGGCCTCCTGCTCAGAGATAAATTGTTACTTTGGAAAGCCTCAGTAACAATTAATTTATTAAATCACCCCTGTCTCATACCAGTTTTCAGCTTCAATATAAAGTCTGACCTTGATTAAGATTGGATTGGCAAAGAAATGCTACAGAAAAGTAAACAAAAAGATACATATTTTCCATGAAATTTCATTTGGAAGTGCAGTTTTGCAGCTAAAAGAGGACACTGCCTCCCAAGAACAGGGTAGCCCCAGTGAAGCATCATCACAAGGGAACATCCTGATTCAGTTGCAACAATTTAGCTTTAAAACATTCTGGAATCAGACTTCAATATACTGTGTCATACTCTGCAGACCAACTTCTTTCGAGCAAGAAGGATTTCTGTTATGTTCACATGCACTAATCAACATGAGACTTTAAACAGGATTTTGGAGCTGGTACTACAAGGCTTTTCTAAATCACCAATTTTCACCCAGAGAATGCTTCAAATGTGTCAGGCAGAGCCTTGAAGAACCTTCTTTATCAGGATTTCATGAGTGTACGTGAAACATTTAGATTTGCAAGGTTCTAGTACAGATGCTTCAAACTCATGCAATAAAAACATATTCCCCAAAACAAATTTATTGGCACTTTCTGACCAGTATTTCAGCACTTAAAGAATCAGGAATGTAAAGTGTGCTGGGACTTGAACTCTGGGTGTGGTTACCACTGAACTGAAAGAAAGAAACAAGCCAATGCAAGAACCACCTCGTGTTTTGCCAGGGAGATTGAAGCAAGACTAAGTTAAAACCAGAAACTGTGGTAACAGATACTAAGTGTCATCTTCACTGTCATTGCCTTCAGCTGTGCAAAAGTTACAGAATTGACTGCACCTCAGGAGAGCCAGACAACATTCTGTTCCAGTCGATCGCTAATTTCTTGGCAGATGTTGCGTGAAGCTTATCAGAAAAGGAAAAAAAAAACACCCACAGGAAAAGAAAACTTCGGTTTTGTTTCATCTTCAGAGCTTTCAATGATTGTCTATCTAAGCAGTAATTTTCTCAAGCTTTATAAATCCAACCATATTTGTGCAATAAGCTGAGACTTTTCTTTTTAAAACACAAGTAGTAAATTCTCTGTCACACTTTACACTATCCTTAGCTCACTCCTTTGTACCTGGAGATGGCACACACCTGGCAGTACCTAAACACAATGTTATCAAAGATGAATATTCCTTTATCTCAGCCTTTACCCAAAGGACTTCTTTGCATCCCTATCACAATCAAAAATAGTATTGTCTTCCATACTCCTCTCAACTTCTCATCACTCTCCACCTTCCCTACCTAAAATATGGAAGGACAAAGTCTGCCTGTACACTTTAATTTACAAATTAGATTCCAAACTGATCCAAATGGGTGTTAATCAGAGCTGAACAGACACGTGTATTCCTAGGGTACGTTTCTTATGAAAGGCTCAGAACTACTCTCATTAATCTCTTTGAAGGTGGTGAATATTTACAAGTGAGAGAGTACCACTGAGACAAAAATGCAAACCAGACTCCAAATTCCTCCCCCTAAAAGAGAAATAACTTTTGTTCCAGACATGCACAGTAATCTTGACAAAGACACTTGTGCTCTAAAATCAATCCACAGTTCTTTAACAAACAAATCTGTGTGGCTGGCAGAGGAAATCTCATCTTGCTACATTGGGCAGGAAAGGGCTGAAGATCCTTCAGAGCATGTACGTGGAGGATCCCTTTCTGTCACTCCTCACTGCAGCAGACAAAACCTCAGAAATTCCCACCAGTCCCCAAGGAAACAGCAGCAGAGTGTTCACCCCCTGCCCCCAACTGCCTCCCCTTCCCAGCACCTGTAGCAGAGCATAAGTTCCTAAAGCACTGCTGAGCCATCAGCTGTTCCACGAAGGCAGCACACAGAACAGCTTTTGTGCCTCTCCCCCTCGGCAGCTGCAGGGAGGGGGGGCTGGGAGCAGGGCGTTCTCCCCAGCACACCCAGGGGGAGCATCAGCAACACGGCTAAAAAGGACTCAAGAACATACAGGGGCAACAGATCAAGCACACAGATGCCCACGGATTGACATCCTCTCCTTCCTTTCAGGTTGCACCTATTTATTCTGAGGGCTAAGGTTTAATGTTGGGGAAATTTCAAGTTCACCTAAGGTTGAGAGTTTAAAAAGAAAATGTGAAGCACAGTACAACCTTACCTGCCTGCAGCCTTTCTGGGATAAGGAGAGGAGAAAAGCCTGTCTGATAAAGCCTCTTAATCAGCCACAGCACCCCACAGCTTCCATCAGCCAGGCTTCAGCAAGATCCAGGTGACAAATGACTAGAGCAGACCCAAAGTGCCACTGAGTGCTGGCATGTGGCCAGGGGGCCTCAGTCCTGCCCCACAGCCAGCACCAGATGCCACAGTGGGGTGTGTGACAGCTCCCATACCACGGGCAACAGGTGGGTCAGAGCAAGTGGCAAGTGAAAAAGCCAGGGAAGGGGAGCAGCAGCTGAGCAGGTGGAAGCTCTCAGCAAACCCCAGCTGGGATCCAAAGCAGCGAGTGCGAGGGTGGTGTCCTCAGAGAGTGAATCTGAGCAGCAGGAAAAACTACAGCTTTCCCTGGAGCCAAGTCCTCCAAGTTCAGTCCTTAAAGCACAAGACAAAAAGTAAACAAAACCAGCAGAGTAGCCATAGGAAGGACAATGGGAGAACCAATGGAACATGCCTGGATAACACTTACCACATTCAGTGGTAACACAAAAAACGTGTGTTCCCTTTTTAAAATTTTTCTGTGCCTTCCCCTGGTTCTCAGTGTTCCTCCAGCTACACAATCACTGTTCCTCTAAAACTCAAGTAAGCAGAGAAACTCAAATGTAGATATATATCACACTCCTCTCAGGCCCAGCTGGCAAATTTCAAGCCAAGACAGGAGCTCCACTCTCCAGCCCCACTCAGGTAATGAACATCAGCTCAACTCTGACAGCACCTTCTGGTTTTTAATGCTGTCACAGCTGGTCTACCAGCTGTTTTCTGCATGTACCCTTGCAAATTTAAGAGGCAGGCCAGGCAGCATGAGTTTGAGCACTAAACTCTTGGATTAAAGGGGTTAGATGAGGCAAATGAATAAGCAGCAGCACTCTGAGGAATCAAGAGTGGAAGCAGAGCTGCACAGTAGCCAGCGTGCAAGAGCCACCCAAACAGTATTTCTCCAATTCTTTCAACGTTTACAAAAGTACAAGGAGTTGCTGAAATAGGCTGAAACTCTCAAAAACTATGCACAGGTAAATTTTTCTAGCACTGACTAAATTACAGTTAAATTAGCACTGCTGTAGACCCACACCCCACTAACAAAGTCCTAAGAAAACAGGGAATAATCGGGCAAGTCATCTGATTTTTTTACCTACTCTTCTTGCAACCCTTTATCGAACCCAGACTCTGCAGCATCCAAGTTGCTGCCACATTCCACACAACTGTGGCCACCAGCCTTCACCCAGCAGTTCCTGCACACAGGCATGAAACAGCTCCTTCCATTAACACCGGCTCCACTTGGGAACAAAAGGCTCCGAGAACTGATCCACAGAACTTACTTTCTCCCTCTGGTTATTGCAGAGCTGCCATGGGGTGCACTTCAGACACAGCCACAGGCAGTTCTGGCTTGGATTTGGTCTCCCTTTGCAAAAGTGACATTCAAACCAATTTACAGAGAAAATCATCATCTTCATCTTCCACAAAAGGAGGACAGAAAGTGCAAAGAGGTAAAGCACATTCCCCCTCAACAGTCCCACTTTCTTCCACTGTCCCATGCTGTACTAAGGGGATCCCATTCCCTTCAGGCTTTCTTGTATTACAGTGCAACAGGACTGAGTGCAATCAGAAGGCAAATTGCTTTTAACTGTCCCAGGTAAGATGACCAGGAGCTGGGGAAGGCTGGGCTGGACCCTGCTGTAAAAGAACCTTGTTTACCAGTTTAGGTAAGTAGCTTCACTGCTCCAACAGCCACTCAGCTAAGCACCTGCTATTCACACAGTGTGTAAGAGTGATCCAGAGATTCCCCTTCCTGCTTCTTCAGCCTCAAGAACTTCCCACTGCAGACACTCCATCGAACACTCAAAGCTAAGGCATGAAAAAGAATGATAAGATGAAGCACCTGAACTGGTAGGATGTCCCTCTATCTAGCATCATTTTGTGGAAACCTTGAGCCTTCAGCCTTGCCAACCAGCTGTGTGATGTTCCACAGGGAGGGAGGTTTTTACTATGTCCATTGTAACTCCTTCTGTCCACCTCCCCCAAACAGTGACTGCTGGTGTGCAATATAACCGTGATGCTCCCACCCCTTTTACACAGTAGGAACAATAAGCAGGGTCCAGAGGCAGCCAAGTGAGAAAACTAATCTGAGGCAAACCAGCTCCTGTTGAGCAGCCTCCCACTGCTCTAAATGGAAGATACTGCAGTCAGCTCTCCTCCACCCCTTCTGCTGCCAGTGACTGCATGGCAACACAGAATCAAAGAGAACTGAGGGCCTCTGCAGCCTGTAACAATGTGTGACTGTAAATGACATCCCATCCAAACCTCACCCTGTAGTCAAGATAAGTGGTTCTAAACCCTCTTTTAAAACAGAAACAAAACCAAAACCAATAACAAAAACAACACAGGGCAGACCACAGCTCCCCTACTTTTAGGTCCTCCTCACCCTTCCAAGAGTTCAAGACAACCCTCTGCTAAACTCAGAGAACAGCAGCTCCTTCTTGTTGACGAGCCAGCAGCTGCTCTGTGGAGCTGCCTCATGAAAGCAGGGGTTCCTTTAGTTACAGTTTCTTTCCTCCCTTTCCCACCACTTATTTTTAAGGGATTATGTTTCCTGTTTTCACTGCTCTGCCTCCATTTGTCATTCATCACAGCCATTAAAACAGGAGGGAAGCACAGGGGAGCAGACCAACACAAAGCAAACCTTTAGGGTTCAGCAAGCAAGGGATTAAATGTCACCTCTTCCCTTCCTCAAGCTCAACCTCTCGCACACCCTCCAAGATGTTATGTAAATATGGCTCATCCTCCACCATATACCCAGGTTCTGACAGCTCTGACAGATTAGACATTTCAGGAGGGATCAGAAAAGCAACCTACTCATCCCAGTTTGTGGCAGCTCCTCACCACCCCTCTGGCTGGTCCATCTTGGATCACAAACAACTTATTCTGGAAAACCCCTGTCTGTATCTTAGAGCCAGAAATGGTGCCCCAGCAGTTTTTAGAGATGAAAGCAGAGCAATATAACCCAGATACTCTTTCTTGTTATGCTGTTGATTCGCAGACATTGTCTCCCTACCACCTCAGTACTGGGGGCCCAATATTCAGGGAAATGTAGTCAGAAAAAACCAAATCAAAACAAACAAAAAAAGGCCTAGCAACAATTTAGAAGGATGCAACCCACAGAACTACTGCCCCTTCCTTAAGCCTTTGCTTAGACACGCCCTGAGAGCAGTCTCACAAACCTTCCTGATGAAGGTTGTACTCACTGAGTAACTCAGGTGCAGTGTAGTTCCTACAACTCTACTGCTACTCAGTACAGCTCTTCTGCAACTTGTATGGTGACCCCTGAGGACAAAAAACACATGAGATATCAAAGGTTAAGGGCAACAGAACAAATGGCTTTGAGGAGATAAAGGCAAGTTTTACTGTTTTAACACCTTTTCAGGTATCTCAAAGCTATTTGCTCTTTGTTCATACATTCTTTACTATGGCCTGGCTCCCATCCATCACCTGAGACTCAAACACACATGCTATCCATGAAGAATAAAGAGCAACCATTTTAGCAGGAGTGAGAAGCATCTCTGCCAAGTCCATTAGCCCCCTCCAACAGTTCACATGCTCCTATTCACATGACTCTGTAATTCCCCAAGGCTGCTGCTTTAATTGCACCCTTCCCACCCTCCTCCCTCCCAGTCACCCTGCAGGGCTGCCCCAAAGAGGACAGTGCACTGCACTAGCAGCAGATGATGGTCAGGGGATGGAGGAAAAAGACTAAAAAGCAAAATGTTGAAATAGGAACACAAAGACTGAATCAAATTTGGTTTTAAGCCAGCTGAGGGTATGGCTAAGCTGGCCTAATGAGCGAGTGTGGGTTTGTGCAGCAGCAAATCATACACAGAAAGGATCCTTACACAGGTATCAGAAAGCAATTAGGGTTTAATTAGGCTCAGGACAGAGGAATCCACACCAAAGAGGAAACTGAATCATGCACAGCACATACAGACCAGGGAGACCAGAATGAGAAAGGGGCACTGAGATGGGGAAAAACACCACAATCAAAACTCATCAACAAAGAGGGCAGTCAGCATCTGAGATGGCTACAGCCACTTCTGAAGGAGATACGTTTCTGTTCCCAGGTAGAAGTAATCTTCACTTTATGGGTCTGCAAAAATGAACATATTTCAGTGGTTAAGGAAAAAGCCACTAAAATCATAGCGAAGCATCAGGAGATCCTAAGCTCAATATCTGACAGCTCAGGCTGCACAGTTGGGCACAAGGGACAATAACCCTGAAGATAAAGCAATTTCCCAACGCAGAAATCAAGTTCTCCCTCCCAGTGCATTAGGAAGGGCAGATATCCTACCAACACCAGCTTAAAAGAGGAGTGTAGCCCTCCCTAACAAACTGCCCCTGTGGAAGTGTTTCACACACTGCCTGTGCAGCAGAGTGCACTCCTCTGCTGAAGAGCCTGTGCTGGTAACAGGTGGTGCACACACAGAGGGCTGAACTGCAGGGCTGTTCCCCAGGGAGTCAAGAGCTGTGCAGGTACTAATCCACTCAAACCATACATTCCCTGAGGGCTGGGGATTTCTTTTTCCTTTGAACGGTGCCACCTTATTTCTGGATACTGCTGTAAACAGACTCACCACAAAGACTGGTTTAAGGAGCTGCTGAGGCAGAGCATTAGCAGCTTCAGATTTTAAAGTTCTCCATAAGAGGTACAGCAAGCAGAGCACCCAGTAAAGGACCTTTGGAAATAATAATAATGGGTACAAAGAGTATAAATAGACAATCTAGACAAAGGGGGCAAAGCTGCTGCAAGGAAGATATTGAAAGTTTCGAGGCTTCACTAATATACCACAGTCACAAGACAGTTGCATTCTTTGCTGAGTAAGTACACCAGCTTCTCTCACTGATCTTGAGGATGTTAATGAGACTATCTGGAAGGCTTTAAAATTTAGGTTCTGTTCTAAGTACTGCTCTGGCAGGAACTTACTGGTTAGTAAGTCCACCTGAAACACAAATGACCTTTACTGTAAACCCACCTTTCCAAGCAATTAAAACACAAACAACAACCAACCAACCAAACAAAAACCACTAAACCAAACATCAACCCACCCTCCAAAAAACCCCATCTCTGCCTTTGGAGAAGTGTAAATAAGAAAAGCCGGTTAGTCGGGCAGTCAATCCTGTAGCACAGGAAAAATGGAATTTTTTCAATTCCTGTCTCCTTAATTGTTGCCAGCTAAAGGCTGCATTGATTTTTAAACGAGCTCAGAGACTGGGCTTTCCTGAAATATTCTTCTGCCACAGAATTTCTGTATTGCAAAGTGTCATTCAATTAACAACAGTTATGGGCAAAAGAAGTGTCACTAGCACTGAAGTAAGTGAACAAAAGTCAAAGCCCTGGATTCTGCTGTGCCAAGAGATGTATAAATGTTTGGAGAGGAAAACAAAGACAGAAGAGCTTCCTAGTAAGGAGTCTGGTAATGAGACACAAACTACTTTATAGCTTCAGTCCATTTACATGCATTGGTAATTAAAAAATAGCTGTTTGGTTGGTTATATAACAGAAGCTGTGGTCACCAGCATGGTTCTTTATCATTCAAGAACTGCAGCATAAGCCAACAAAAAGCCAGTAGACTTAACTAACTTCTCCCTTTAGGCTTTATCCACTGCAGGGCTCTACCAGAAACAGTAAAAAAGAAAGGTTAAACCATACTTATCTAACCACCCCAGGCAGAGATGAGCCAGGATAAAGCTTATTTAGCATCGATGTTACCACCTCACTTCAGGGATGAGATGTATGCATAGAGACTGCCTTAGAGGTTAAGTTCTAGAACTAAAAACAAAAGTTCATCTGCAGATGATCTTGGACACTTCATTTGTGATTCTCAGAGCCTCAGTTTCCCTGGATAGACAGAGTATTATTGACAGCTTGACCCATTATTATTGACACACTTCTGAAACACCTGCAGATCTCAGGAGCAGACCAGCCCATATCGTTACAATAGGACAAGAGAATATTTTGAAAGAAAAACCCAGTTTTAGTAGTGTGTATCGTTCCTCTTTTTGCAGAAAATCTTAGACTGAGTTTTCTTCTCCCCAGTCCCTAGTCAGATATAGAATCCTTCTATGCATCTTTTAAACCAACCTCCAGTACAGTACATTGTAATGTAAAATTGCAAGTTATCCTTTTAAAAGTAAATACCTGACCCTACTCACAAGTTTCATGCAGGTTTTTATATCATTAAAACTCTATTTCAACATACTTAAAACAAAACCCAAGATTTTTTTCAAGACAGGACTCCCAGCATCTTAAACACTAATCCTCCTTTCTCCAGGCCTGCTACTCTGAAAAACATTCACCCGCCCAATTTTTGCCTTATCAGGAACCTGCTACATTCCAAAGGGCTGTGCTCAAGGTTGTAATGTTCTTTTCCAGGCATTTTGCTGACTATTTCACTGCCAAACGTGGCCCTTTGCAGGATGCACTTGTTTGCAAGAACTCAAAACCCAAGACATTACACCAGGGCTGCTCAGCATTGCTGACAGACAGAGGCAGACTGCTGTTTACTTCAACCAGAGAGAAGAAGTGTGTCACTTTGGGTAGTTTTGAAACCAAGAATTAATAACTGACATTTGCCTTCACACAGTCCTTTGATCCCAAAGCAAAGCAAGCTAAAGGGACACATACAGTAGCACAGCTGTCCCAGGGGTGAGCCACTGGACAACTGCACACTGGGCAAGCTGGAGAAGAACAGGGTCAGAACACGAGTTCACCCTTGTAACAGGGTTCTGAGTCCTTGCAGGGTAACCAGACTTTGTCAGTATTATCTGACAGACCGAGTTGTAGACAGCACAATGTTAAACAGCCTAAGTGGTTTGCTACTCTTAGTCTTCCCCTACAAATAGCAACCCCTCCCCAGTGCCTCCGGCACTGCCTGACATCTCCCAGGCACACTGGGAATGCACAGGGAGATAGGACAGAGCCTGCCGGCAGCAGGGGCCATTTGGAGCCATCTTCAAGGACGTGTTAAACGATGCAGTTAAATCCACTTAAATACCCAACAGAGTATCAGAATAAACCTGTTAAAAGGATTATTCTATATATTAGTTGATTTCTACAACAGTTGTATGTGTTGCAAAAGCCCTTTAAAGGAATATGAGCCTGGAAATCACCTTGGGGCTGGGGTAGAGCACAAAGCCAGGATTCCTGGGACTGAGAAGAAACCAGCTATTTTAAAAGGTTCTGCAGAAGAGAACCAGACCCATCTCTGCTGAATTGCTCAAACTGCCTCAGATAGTAATCCTATTTCAGGAATATAGGGAGTGCTCTGGACTCAATGAGTCAGCAGGGTGGGGTAGTTTTTTCCATGTTTGTGGGCTGAACAGGAACAGCAAAAGTAAAGGAAGCTGGAAGGCAGAAATGTAGCACCTGGCTGCTATACAGGCAGGAATTCAGCAGGGTTAAGTGCAGAGCCAGCAGTCACAGGTAAAAATAGAAGTCTTATCTGGGAGTCAAGCAAGCATCCTAAATAAAACTGAGCAGAGAAACTGGAAAGACGTTTCAGTGCTGTAAGCTATGTGTATTTTCTGCTGATGACCCTTGCCCTCTCCTTGTTCAAGACTGAGCTTTTTAAGCAAATCACACCCTATCTGACATAAATCTTAGTTCCACTATTAGGCCAGGACATGAAATTTTATATTTCAAAGCAAACAAGTCTAAAAAGGCCTGGCAACAACCTCTAAAACTCCCCTTTCCAAAAGCATTCATTAAAGGAAAATACTGACATACTCTGTAGTTATGAGATGTGATACTGCAGATGTCTCATTACAGTAATTACATCATAAAAAATTACATGAAATCTTAGCCCAAGAACATTCAGACACACACTCTGAGAAACCAAATGCAAGTTACTGAAGGCAATCCACTCACCTTTAAAAGCTGTGCTCACCTGACATCCACACCGGTCTCCTTCCAGATGATTTATGACCTAACCAACCTTTTGGCAGAAGCTGGACACCCTTTTAAGTTTTAGTAAAAAGGAATAATTGTATCTTCTTTTCCATTTTCTCCTGGTCATAAACGGTCCTTTTATTTGCTGATGTAGTAATTAAACGCACAAAATACTTACACAGGCAACTGGAAGGGCAGTCAGTCACACAGACTAGGATGTCATCTGGTCTGTCTCGCAAATACTGACTGTAAATATGTATCTTTTTCCCATTTCCAGTCCTGGTGTTCCACTTACATTAATTCTACAAAACAATTTCAAATATCTGCAAGGCCTTAGGCTGCCTTTTCCCATCCCCCACCCTGCAACAGCAGAAACAAAGCATCTGCCAAGGGACGAGGTTCTCTGCTCAAAGGACACCCCAAGCCCCTTTCTGAGATCCCAAAGCAGCTGGATAATCATAAGTGAGATTGCTAAAGTTAAACATGACTTCTCAGCATTAACATTCCATTGTTATTTGAATTCACAGCCTCAGAGTCCCCGTGGACTGGGGGTTTAAGGGAACATTGTCTTTTGTGGCACTATTCTCTCTCCCCTCAAACACCACCCAATGGGCTGCTGCTCCAACACAAACATTTGCAGGAGGATGGATGGGATCCATGCCTAGAGGGGGTTTGTGCTTTGGTTGGGGGAGTTTTGTGATTTTTGTTTGAGTGATTTTTGGCTTGGAAAAAACCAAACAAACCCCCAAAAACGCCACAGATAAATTCCCTGATCCAGTTCTCAGCATGACCCTACAAAGGAACAGTTGCTGGCAGGACTGACAGGGCAGCATGCCACAGCATGAGGCTTTATCACCAGAGACAACTTAAATCAAGACTTAGCCTCAAGGGGCATAATATGAAAATACTGGGAGACATACACAAATACATGTTGTAAGCCCAGGCAGCGCTTGCTTCGAATTTTAAACAAATAAACAATAAAAAAAACCCAGCAAAAAGTGGAAAGAGCAGAAACACGGAAGCAGAACCAATCAAGCCACAGGCAGGCAAATGCAACCCAGGTTCTGAACTGAATTACTGAGAGGGGAAACTCAATGAGTTAATATGAACCCAGAAACAAGAAGAAAGAAAGAAATAGTGGAAGCAAGTATATGAATTGTAGAAACCAGTGTAAGGGCAAGTCCTCCAGCAAAACAACTGAGGGTTTCCATTGTGTTTTGGTTTTTCCTTTTTTACAGTATTTTCTTTTAAAACTTATACATGGATATAAACTAATTTCTAAGCACATACCTATGGAGGAAGTTAATCCATTTACTAACTAAAAGAAGCATGACCCAGGAAAAATAAACCAAATTAAATTCCAGGACACTAGAGCTCACCAAAATTCAGCTAAAACCCTGAGCTTCAGCATCTCAAAAGACTGAGCTGCATACTTCCTCATTAAAACACTTGGAAATTTATTTATGCAAATCACTATGTTGAGATAAAAGCTTGTTATAAACCTAAGGCTGTTTTTCTTTTAAAGTTCACTTTTCATTCTTCACATATGTTTGGAAAAAAACTTGCAAATGACTCGTTTCCTTACAAAGAAAAAAACACAACCACAAAGCAACCAGCTATTAAGCACTATTAAACAGGACTGTTTGCAATGTGCATCAGCCCTACATGGCAAGTGTCTATTAATGGGAAAACCAGTTTTAGCATCAGAATGTTTCCTTAACCAGTTGTTGATCTGCTTAAAAGGAAAAGTTTGTAACAAAGTTTAGGTAGAACTTCCTAAGGTTGCTTGTACCTTTGCATCAGTGCATACATTGAAACCAGTCTGAAACACCTATATAGAGAATAAAAGACTTGACTTAAAAAAACTTCCTCTTCAGATTTTTCTTGTGCACACATATATTCAGAACACATTTACATAACAGATAATCAACTCTCCTTCCTTGCTTTAAGTGGAAATACTGAGATTTCACACAAGCACTGGGACAGAGGGCAGGCACTAACTGTGGGAAGATGTGTAACCCTTTATCTGCAGTATAAATATTACATTTACGTATCGAGCCCAAAACAAAGCAGAGCTTGGATCACATTAGTATGTATTTTAGTTTGAACAGACGGTGAGACCACAACAAATTATGTATAGGTCAGTGCTCAAGCCTGAACAAACTGGGGGTAGTCAAGGTCAGGGCTAGGACACGTTTGCTGAACACACACGACAGGTCAGTCACATTCGAACAAAGATCCCTCATGTGACAGGACTTCAGCTGGTTACACACCATCAGCTCAGGGAAGGCACCTTCTGCTGTTGTCTCAGATACTCTGAAAACATAACAGACTTGTTTTTCTCTCCATGCACACCAAAAAACCCCTACCTAACCAAAATACATTTTGAGAGAGTCCTGTCTCAGAGGGCTGAGCAAACTGGAAAGAACATACATTTCAGTATTTTGATGTAAACTCCACTTGATCACATTGTCTTGCCATTTTCCCCCTTTAAGATGGCACATGCAGTGCAGCACTAAAAGAATTATTAAAGAAGGTAAAAATGCTTTCCAAACTGCATTAGTGTTTCCACAGCACCCATCCAGGAGGCATGGCAGATGCATATGGACAGCTAACACAGTTCTCCAAGAGGCAGGAGAAACTTTAAACCAGAATTCTGTTTTTGAACTGCCTGCCCAGCATAGCTCAGAGCCAGCTCTCAGCCACAGCAGTATTGCTGAAACCCAACAGCATCAGCTGCATGCAGGTCAGTTTTAAAAGATTTATAACCTAGGCCTGTGAAAACCCCATCAGCTCTTTTGAAGTCAGAGATCAAGCCCACACTTCAAAATCAAGACATCTTGAGAAAATCTGGTTCAGGTACTTATACAGAAACAAACTATTGCTGGGGAGCTTCAGTCACAGCAAAACAGTCACTAGAAATCCCCTGGCATTGGCAAGACCTGGATCAACTCTTTCCCATGGTACTCTTAGAGCTCTCAAGAGTAGCCACTGGTGTGTTCAACTGCTAAATATAATAAAAACAATAATCCAAGCAAAAAAAAATAATTCACTAAACTCTCTTGTTTCTTCCTTGCTAGTTATTCCAAACATACATCTCTTTTCCTGATAATATTTTTTCCTGATGAGAGCACTGCCCCTTTTAGCAATAGAGAAAAACTCTGGTAATAGAAAGTTGACTTCAGCTCTGTGACTGCATAGTAGGAATTCATATTCTTAGCATCTTACCAGGTGAACTGTACTGGAGGTGTCCCTTCAGTGCCCCAGTCCACCGGCTGTACTCAAGGGCTCCCTTGGAAGCTGAATTTGATGCACCAACACCTGCCTGTCCTCCACAGCACAGGTGAGGGCTAGTTCTTTATTAACCTCAGCAGTGCCAGCTTGTCTCCTCTGCTGGGGTCAGCATTATCTCACCATTCACCTCCTGGTGGACCTTTTCAGTTCAACTCAGAATTTTTCAGTGGTGAGAGACACTGAACACCAGCAGGACCATAAAGACAAAATCAATTGCCACGGAGCTCTCAAGGTGACAGTGCCCAAAACAAAGCGTGATACTCTCAACCATCTACTAAAACTCTGCTGAGATGAGTTGCCAGGATGTGCCCCTCACTCTGAAACGGAGGCTGCAACAGGATTTTCTGTCTCCTACATCTTCCTGGGATACACATCCCCCACCTTAACACCCCCTCCTTGGACCATCACGTTACTAATGAAGTTATTTCACTCCATGCATACAGAAGGTGCTGTGATGGATCAATGTGCATTAGGAAGGGTCAAAGTGATGTATAAACCCTATATAAATATTTCTATACAAAGAAGTGTGGTTTGTCAACAACTGCAAAAGAAAAGGCTTATGATTTTGTGGAAGTGCTCAGTTGTGCTTAGGAGAACCTTCAAGAAATTCTGCAAATCAAACTGAGGAAGTGCCTCCCTAAAGCCTAAATGGCTGCAGTGACAGGTCTGCATTCTCTGGGTTATGTGTTCAAACATCTCTTAAGAATACAGGGCAGTGAAAAATAATGGTCTTCAGGATACCCTCATATAAATTCATAAGACGTGAGAGAGCTTCTGCTCTCACAGGAAGCAGAACCCAGCCCTCATCTGAATGGCAAGAGCACCAGACCATGTAAACAATCTCAAAATCGCAATCAGCGTCTCCTCCCTGTCACTCAGTACAGATCAATTCAAGGCAGTCAGGCCTGTAGCTCAATACTCCACCTGAAACACCAAAGGGAAAACATGGAATTTCTTGATCCCTACCATCAGAAAAGAGCATGGGGACCTCTTGGCCCTTTTGCCAGAAAAAACTGAACTGTTGCAATTCAGATTTCACTCATCAGCCTTCTATTAAAGGAAAACAAGAAAAGCAATACAAGAACCAGAGTGTAAGATGTGCTGCTCCTCACTGCAGGCACTGATGTGGTGCAGGATGCCATCACCTACACAAGACACCTTTAGTCCCAGCAAAGCACTGGGTTTGGTATCCACCACAATTAGGCTTAGATGGAAGAACTGCAATAGAAGTTTACAACTGGATGTTCTCCGCTGGCTAATCCACAAATTCAAGTAAGTAATTAGTACAGCTGGCAAGGACAAATATATTCATCCAAATGCCACAATCTCCTCAAAGACAGTTGTCAGATTGAGGCATTATTATGTTTTCTTAGAGTGATGTCAGTGATTTCTTTCCTGTCAGACTGAGAGGTTCAATGACCACCTCAGGGGAATGTAAAGCAAAAGTGTCCTACCCAGGGGAAGGGAACTCCCACACTCATTCAACCTCAAAGGATTCAAACAAAGGGGTCTGCAGAAGAGGTGAAGGGCAAAGACAGGGGGAAACACACACAACTCCTCCAACAGTGATCAACTCACTTCCTCAGCATATTATTTTCTGAGGCTTCGTGTGGTAATGTCACTTCAGACCACCATGCAAAAATTTCCGGAGCAGATCTGGGTTAGCAGGAAGCAGAAATGAGATGAGGCAGTGAGCTGTGAACTGAGGCAGCTGGATGCTCACAGCCACAGAAACATGCTTTCTGTGCCTTGGCTCATCCTAAGCACCATAATCTAATCTCTTTTGGGAAGCCCTGAGCCCAGCCAGGCCTTTACTGTCTTCCTGGGCAAAGTCATAGCGTGCGATGGAGCTGCAGCAAATCCCTGCTGTGTCTGTGTGTGACACCTCCCTAGTGACAACAGACCAATCACATTTACTTTTTAGCAGCTCAGACACATTTGAAGCCTGATGCTCCAGGGAATGAGGTATTTTTCTTGAGAACAGATTATTCTAGGAAGCTGCTGGCCCATTTTAAAAGAACACACGGATGTGACTGTAGGCAACTGAGGGTTTTGTTGGTTTTTTTGTGGCTTTTTGTGTGTTGGGTTCTTTTAAAGCTGTCCTAACACCCAGAGTCTGCTCCAGCCTCACCCATACTGAGGGTTCAAAATGGGCACTCCTTCCCCAGCTTTGCAGCCAAGGGAGTGTGTAATTGCTGATAACATAATAGCTGGCACATACCCCATCAGAGAAGTAGCTGCATTTCAGTGTTGAGCGGAGGATACTCTAAAGTTCTGAAGAAGAAGGAAACACACGTAGTGAGCCAAGGCTGCCCAGTCACTTCCCCACACATCCAGGAGTCCAAACACACGAGCTGCTCACTATTGAGTAACTCCTGTGAAAGCTGACTGCTTAGATTTCAGATAATACTGTGTGAGCCACAGCAGCCTGCTACAGTTGCTGCTGTGCTGTGATCACAGACCAATCTGCAATTAATTTGGGGGTTTGGGATACCTCAGAACCTGTGCAGAATCTCCAAAAGAGGATGGGGTGTTTGGGGTTTTTTTTTAATAAGTTATTTTTAAAAGAAGGAAAATTGTGGTGGATTTATTCTACTAGAAAAGAATCCTTATCCTCCACAAAATGAAGTTATAAAATTAATAAAAAACCATCCAGAAGTAACACAGATTGGTGAAATGACTGTAAATAACAAAATAACAGAAGGTAACAACTATGCAAAGGGCCTGTAATACCAACAGGCACAGTTCAGTTGTGTAAACCAACACACTGAACTTTACTAACTCCCTCTTCCTACGGGGCACAATCATTGTGGATTCTCACAGACATACTCCTGGTGTGTTCATGTAGCCAGGAGCAACTCACTCGGCTCCAGCTGCCACGTTTGGGCAGAGCTTTCTCTAAAGCAGAGATTCCAATTACATTTGCAATAATCTCATTACTGCATCAGCCATAACCTGGTTAAGAAAGGGTCTAAGAGATCCCATTTTGGCAGTTGGGAAGCAGACAAAAGGGAGACACGCTTTGTTGTTTTAGTAACAGGAAGATCTGCAAACTGCAAGCAGATTTTGTGACACAAATACACCACGTTGTCCTACACAGGACAATTTTACTGTTTAAAACACATATAGTACAATTTGAAAAAAGTTTAGAGAAGTTATACATTTGTAAAACTGTCTCGGCAGTAAGACAGACCAACGTTTTTACTTATAGTTTATGGTTACTTTCACATCACATGTAATTTAAAGATATGATCAGGAAAGCAATCCACTTTGTCATCAGTGAGCTGGCCAAAACCTGCTTTGTAACACAAGACACTCAAATTGTTGTTTTGGAAGTACTTCATCCACATGCACTTCACCCAAGCTGATCCACGCCAGCATTTCTCTTGTCCCTTGCAGTCTACCCCTCTATATATCTGCCACTGACCCTGCACCAGAACATCATTTATTTTCCTACATGTGCCAGCAAAAGATTACTAAAGTCAATGACATTTCACCAGGGAAAGAACAGGATCAGGCCCTTATTATTCTTTGCAAGCTTATCTGACTGGGCAGAACAAATCAAAGAGGAGACAGCCAAAAAACCCCAAAGTGCTGGTCTTGGTTTCTCTGGGGAAAGCAAGCTCCAGATAAGCTGTGCCTCCAATCAACACTGATTTCCACGAACAGCAATATGCTTCCCTGTGGTAATTGAAACGGAGCAATTCTCAAACAGCTTGCCAAGTCTCACCTCATTACCCTTTATGGATTGACCTCCAAAATTCCTTGAAGCTGAAATACAGGTCCCCCTTGCCTCTGCATGATAACTGTTTACCCCAAGAGGTTGGGGAGAGAGGGAGGGCATTAGACAGCAAACTGCTCAACATGCTAGAACTGGAAGAAGAACCATTTCCAGGCTATTACTGGGACCCAAACCTCCATAGGCTTCTGTCTCCTTTGCTGGCCCATCTTTCAGACCGCCTGCAATGCCAAATTTGGATTACAAATCACACTCCCCACCCCCAACACTTCTTCTAAGAGCCGGTATCATTAGCTGTAGTGTGCTGCCCAGTATTCAAATAAGCATTTCCGCACTTGAAGGTTTAGCAAATTTTCTAATGAAACCTTGTTTTTCCTCTGTCCCAAATCTGTTATTCAAAATATCTACTTGCCATTCCACTCAACTCTTTTTACTACTTTTGCTCAGGCCTCAGTGAAACTTTGTGGTGTCAGTGAAAAGCAAGCTGTCAATGAAGAAGTGACTGAACATAGTACTTAGCATTTTATCCAAATATCCAAACCAGAGATATTAGACAAATAGAAGCACTTAGGAAAGATGGTAGAGCAATTAGTTCCACAAATTAGCAAGCTCCTCGCTTTCTTTGTCATCATCTTGTGTGGTGCTCACTGCTAAGCTTTAGGGCTCTGGCCCCTGGCTCTGGGAAATCACCACGCTGAAATCACCCACCTCCAATGGTTTGGGCAGCCAGCACAGCATTCTAGTCTGTGCTCATCACACTGGAGGTATCCTCGGGGCTCTGCTGCAGCTTGGTCCTAACTTGAGCTCCTGCAACACTCCCTAACTTTAGGCTTGCACTAATAATGTTTTTCACCTGCCCAGCCACAGGTCACTGGCTGCCTGCAATGGGCCCAGGCCCTCCCACAGCAATGGCAGCTGCACAGTGAGCTCAGCTCTGCTGCCAGAGAGACCACTGGGGGACTGTTGGTACTTAGGCAGGGATAAGCAGCTTTCCACCTGAGCATTTACTTGCAGAATTCATAGCTCTCTGTCTGCTCACTCCATAGCAAAGTCAGTCTCACTTCAACCTCTGTGTCACGGATCACGACAATGAGCTTCACACAGACACGTGAGGTGACACCAGCACTCCCCAGGGCTTCCCAGTACCAGACAACAGCTATCTGGGCTGGTTTACACTCTCATTTCATAGGCAGGTGCTTTGTGATTGCAGGAGAACCTGAACACTGGGGTAGGAAAACCTCCATGATCTGGGGTAAACTTAAGAAAAGTTAAAATAAAATCTATTTGCATGCCATTACCTATGGTAGGCCACAACATTAGCAACTGTTGTGGAAGAAGGAACAAGACCAACAGGACTTCAGAGTCCACTATAATCACTGGGGACATAAAGCAGAAGCTCCACAGGTTCCATTAAACTCAGCTGGAGGGAAAGAGAAATCTGTCAGAGAAAGAGAGGGAGCTCTTCACTCCCCCTGACTAAGCAGGGAGTGGTAGCACAGGCATCTTGATAATCTCAAAAATCTCAAAAGCCACTAAATCACTGAAAAGCAAGGCAGGGTGGGGGGTTGCATTTAAACAGCATCTTGGCATCAGTGCTCCTAGGAAATCCACTGATCATCACAGCAAAGGATTAAAACTTGTACAGCAAATAAGAGTGAAATGAACTAAACAAGTTTCAGAGAATATCTCAACCTCATTATTGATCCAATGCAAGTCACAGATGGAAAGCAGGATCTGTCGCCAGCAGAATCTAAAATTAACAATCTGCACATTATGGAAGTTCCCACATTTCAGCCCCTCAGAAGGAAGAATCACTATAGAGTGGACTGAAGTCTGCCTCAGCTGCTCAAAGGAAAGTTGTGCTTCTAAACAGGACTGGCATGTTGCCTCAGGAGTCTTTGAACCACTAAAACACTGCAAAGAACTTTTCAAATGACATCTTCAAACTAAAATCCACAGAATACAGTAGTGAGTTGAAGAAGTGCAGAATGAAGGAACTTGTCCAAGACCTCAGAAGATTCAAATAACTCAGGAACAGACCCTTGCAGAAACTGGTACAGAACAAGGCCCTTCCATGATGAAACACTGCATGCTTTCTTGGGGCTTTGCAAATAAATAGTGTCAAGGTTTAGCTTAACAGCAGGAAATGTAGATGCTTGCCTATCTGGTCAGGCATTTAAGGCACACAAAAACTGAAGAACCTACAGCTCTAGGTAAGTAGAAGCTTTAAAATGGCATTCTGCTCAGCTAACAGGAATTTTGAGTTTTGCAGTTCACACGCATAAATTTCACCACTCTTTTCTCTGTCTACATCAAACTCACTAAAAATATAAAGAATGTTCCATACTCTCCTGAAAGGGACATTCAGCACTCCCACGCTTAGTAGCAGCTAAAATAAGTAAAACTTCACTCCCAATGGAATTAAATGACACATATCCCAAACTGACCTTGCACTGAGCACTGTGGTTGTTGGTGGCTGTCTAGAGAAAGAGCCTGGCAGGACACTCAGAGCACCATCAAGTCTCCTCACATGAACAGAAGTCACTACGGGGGCACCTTGAGGTAAGCAGCTGGGCAGGTAAATATTATTTATGTGGAGTCCAGATAGTTTCCATGTTGTTATGAGATAAAATCATTTCACACACAGAGCTGAGACAGCATGCATTGATTGTATGAAGCAAGCTACAAAGCCAAGCAACAACTCCAGTGTGCTCCTTCATTAGCAAACTGCCGCTAGTTAAAAACTGACCCAGCCAAGGCCATTGTGAGGCCCCAACTCTCCATAACAGCACTGTGCAGACTTCCCCTTGATTATAAGCACAAATGCAAAACAGGCTCTTCTTCTGTCTGTCTGCAACTACTGTTTAACAGTAGGCTGAATTTTAAAAATTTTGTTCTTCCTTCACAATCATAGTAAAGATATTCAAGATTAATGCAAAGTTAAGATGTGATTTTTTTTCTATTCCCACTACAGGAAATTAGTGATACATAATTAATCCTAATATAAATATCTCTGCCCAGGCTCTATTAAGCACATTTAATAGAAAGTACAGCTATTACCAAATCTCAACCCTGAAGCTCTGATTCTGCTCCTTGAAAAAAACTGAAAGCCTACTACCTTGGTCTGATGTAAAGTTTTTGATAACCCACCTCCGAGAACCCAGATTCAAATTTTGGCTTGGACCTCATTCACTTGAGAGTTAGGTCCTTTTTTTGTAATACAAAAGGAAAACATCCCTGGTCTGTGAACTCGTGAAATAATTTGGATAGAACAGCACATGTCTGCTGGCCAAGCTGAAGGTGCACTGGGGTGGCAGATCCAGACAGAAATGTCACATTGCACCTGCACATTCAGCATTATTATGGGAAGAGCCATCAAAGGCAAAGCCAGGAAGCACACAGAAATCTGAATGCACAGAGAAGTCAAACACTGTTGAACAAACCCCACTTGATGCTAATCAACATTAAGGCTGGCCAGAACCTGTCATTCAAACTCTGTTCAAGCAAAACTTCAGGGAAGCCTGGCAGAACCAGTGATTGAACCACAGGTGTGGGAAAAGCTGTCTGGATCTGTGAACTGCTTCTGTGTCATATGGTGATGGAGAACAATCCTCATCAGAGCATGGTAGTTGGGAATGGGAGCCAGCCAGCCAATCACACACGGGTCTCTCATGCCTTTTGTTTGTTTTATGAAAGAGAGGTTCTGCCAGTTGGTTTCAGATCAAAATTCTTCCTAATCAGGAAAGAAATAAAATTTGTATAAAACGATGCTCAGTAGGAATTAATCACAAACACAGAATTCCTCCCGAAGGCACAAGCCTTTTTGGTTAAGTAAAAAGTTGCCACCCGCTAATGTGCAAGACAGCAGTGATTAGCCATCTGGTGAAAGTTCCTGCTAAGCTTGCCATGTCACCCCCTTTGCTGAGGAAAGCAGAAGGTGGATCAGTTACATTCTGTCCTTGCCTGCTATGTGTGGTCATCCTCAGGAACAAGACACAAAGCTTTCCAGCACAACCAGGAATTGTAAGTGTTTCGACTTTTCAGCAGCTCTTTTTTTTTTTATCACTTCATCCCAGCTAAATTATTTAAAATAATCTATTGCCTTTCTCAAAGCTGAATTTATCCTCGAGCTTTATCAACCCTTGTTATTTTTTGCCCCTTTGTTTCCTTCTGCAAAAACTGAAACTGCCAGGAGGCTTCCCAGTCATCTAAAGAGCATCAGTAAACAAGAGCAGAGACAGATGGCTGCAGCTCAGTTCAAAGGAGCACAAGACCCAGCCTCTCCCCTGCACTGCAAGTGCTACCCCTCAGATACAAACGGGCAGCAAAACCAGCAAGAATGCAGAGAGAAAACAGGGATGTACATCCAGTCTGGTAAGGAAGGATGTGAGGACAGGCTGCAGAGCCTCCACATACACTGAACATCCACCACAACCATCCAGCCTTCCAGTAACACAACGGGATATGAGGATGGTGGTGGGGCAGGGAAGAGTTCTCCCTCTGTTGTTGCTCCCAAAAGTACTGCTGGCAAAAACAACTGGCAGGGAGAGTAGAAGGAGGCATCTCCTTCCAGCAAAGTTACTTTTCTGAGAACTAATACAGCAAACTTACACAACCTGAAAAAGTGACAACATTTGACAGGCCTCTCAATTCACCTACTACTTCAGGAACTTGGTCCCATTGACAAATAACATATTAACACCTTATTAAAATGAGAGATTCAAAGAGACAAAGAAAACCCACAAGAGAACTCACAGATTTAGAATTACAGAAGTCTGTCAAAACAAACATTCTTATTTTTTTTCATTCCTGGATTTGATTTTCATTTACTGCATAAATGACTACTGGTGTTAGCACAAGATGCTATTTACATTTTGTGCCTTGCCTTGCTAAATAGATTCAGATGTCCACATACGTTCAGTAAATCTATCTGAATTAACATAGTTCCTTGTATGCCTCTTCCACCAACTATAAATTCACTGTGATTCCACAGACACACCTGCATGCCTGAATGGCTTACATAGGAACGGGTTCAAACATTGCCCATTCTCCCCCAAACAAAAATTGTGATTCTGTTGAAATTGAATTAACATCTTTCCCTCAGGGCCTCCTAATATTCCAAGTTCTTCCCTCATTCAGTGATGGCAGAAAGCTTCAAGAACAATCATCACCTCCAATCAGCTCTAATTGAAGGCTGACACAAGACAGAACGAGAAACGAGCACTCCAATTAATACAGACAGGAAAAAACAAGATTGTGGGAGCAGCATCATTATCGGGAAAGCTCCAGCAAAACCCTCGGGTTGTAGCATGTTGGCACACTACCACCTCTGAGGTAGAGTTTAACTACTCCTTAGTGCTCAAATATGAGGGAGGGAATGATCTGGTGGTGAATTTACCACAGCTGGTGAATACCTTCTAAAGTTCTGGCCCCCTTTAACCTCAGTGTTCACACTGAAACTTTAAGAACTCATTAACATGGGACTCCACTGATTCTCTCCAGAGAGGCCTGAATTGACCCTTCTGGGAATCCAGGCTGACTTCCCAAGATGCAGCCTGACATATACTTCTGTTGGACCTTCCTGAAACAGCAGAACTACAAAATAAACACAGATTTCTCACATGAAACAGTTGCCTGCTCACAGCAATTCACCCAGGGTATCCCATTCTTTTCCACAATGCTATTCCCTGCTTTATACATTTAAAAGACTCAACAAAAAGCTGATACGCACCTGTATCCCCATGGAAACAGCTGTCCTGGTGACATCTCCCAGAGGGCAAATCTCCATCACTTGGCCAGATCTGTCCTGTTTTTCGTACACCCACAATAGTAGCCTCAGACACAATGACCTGCTGCTGCCTGTGCCGTTTTTGAGACTGGGGGGTTGGGGGACTGCTGCTGTCAAAGGACTGCTGAGAGTTCTGGGAGGGAGAACGGCTTTTATCCCGGTACATGCGGTAAGTGGTGGGGCTGGGGGAGACATGGCTGGACTGTCCTGAGGAGAAGTCTTCCTCACTGGAAGTAAGGTTCTCATTAGAGCTACAGTCAGGGGTATATCCTCCTCCAATGTCTTCAAAACTCCTGGGGGAATAAGATCTCCTGGGCCACGTGAGATGCTTTTCCTGGTCAGTCGTGCCCTGATTTCGCAGAATAGGTCCTTTTCCTTCTCCTTCCCCCATCATTCCACCAACGTAGATACTTTGATACGGCTGGAAGTCCATGGGCTGCCAAGGTGAGCGGTTGCTGCCATTGGCATTAATCAGGTTATCTTTGAGAAACTTGGGGTTCAGTTCAGCATCCTCATATTCTCCATCGTAGCCAAAGCTGCTCTCCGAGGACCTTCCCCTGTACGCAGGCCTCTGGAACTCGCTGAAGCTGGGTACCATGTTAGAAGGGAGGGAGTGCAAAGACTTTTTGCGTTCCATTTGCATGGCTTGGCTGCCAAGGGAGCTTATTTTATCAGAAACATCTTTGTCGTTGACCTTTACTAGACCCTTCTCATGATGATACTCCATGTTCACATAAAAGGGCTTTTCAACAACATCCTTGTTATCTCCAGAAGAATGCGAGTTAACCTTTTTCATTCTCTCAAAATTGGACCTCAGGGCTGCCACACTGGTGCTGTTCCCTCTCTCCTTAGGTTCAAATGATCCCTCCTTCTCAGCAGATCCCACCAGCCTACGAGTGGAAGCCGATCTGTGTTTTGAAGGAGAGCCATCTGTATCACAGCGATTCTCCATATCTTCCACAACTCTCTTCAGTTTCTCCTCCCCATAGTACTTGGACCTGTCCTGCTCTCCTTCTCCGTGATGGGGGCTGTCCAAAGGGGACAGGTCTGACCCATCACTCTGGGTAGACAGCTTCCGCAGAGAGGGGATCCTGGGTTTGAACTTTTCCTCCCCGTGGTGTGACTTGCTTTTTTCATATTCCTCTTGGTCAGCAGACTGGTGATGATGCAGGTCCTGGATCTGCTGCTCTGCACCCCCTTCAGGCAACTGAGAAACACGTTTAAAACCCCATCTCTGTCTATCATAGCTTTTTTTCTCCTTTGCCAGAAGAGTCTGCAGGTAAATCATGCGGAACCTCTCCTTGTTCACCTCCATCTCCAGTCTCCGGATAGATGCTTTGCACATCTCCAGCTCCTGTTCAATATCTCCCACAGATTTCAGCTCCATTTTAGGAGGCTCAGAGTCTGCAAACTGTGCTTTCCAAGCCTCCACAAACCCCACAGGGTCCACCATTTTGCATACGGGAGTAACTGGAGAATACGAGAAGGAGGCTGGAGAGAGAGAGGTGGACAGAAAAAAACCAACCGGATCTCACATGTAGAAGCAGAAACAGCTCCGGCGGGGTCAACTCAGCGCGTCTCTTTCACGGTCCATGCAGGGGCACTGGGAGGCGAGCGGCGATCCTCCCTCGCAATCCTCTCTCCTTCAGCCTTTGCCGGCCCCAGCCCCGCGTCCCCTCGCTACTCTCTCCCCGGCATGACTGATCGCTTGCTGGCGAACAACAATGCTTCCACCCCGGCGATCCCCGAGCACTTCAAAGTGGGTGGACAAAGGAGCAGGCTCGGGGCGGGGGCGGGAAGGTAAATATCGCCCCCCACCCGCCTCCTGCCGCCGCCGTCCTGGGCACGGTCCTCGGCGCAGCCACGCTCCGTCCTCCTCCGCTCCGTCCTGCCTCGCCAGCCCCCGTGTTGTGCTTTCTCTTTCTCTCTCCTCCTTTCCCCCTGCCCCTTTCCCTGTCTCCTCCTCCCGGCTATTGTGCTGTGCTCCGGGCGCACACGCCGGGCTCGGAGCGGCGCTGCGGCGGCGGGTCCGGGCCGAGCTCCGGCGCTACCCGGCCGTGCCCGGGCGCCCCGCGGCCCCGCGGGAGCCCCCCCGGCGGCGCGGCAGCCGCTGCCCGCGGCGGCCCATCGCGGCCCGGCCCCGGCGCTGCGGAAGGGGAGGAGAGCGAAGGACCCGGCGCAGGCACTGACACGGCGCTGGGGCCTCTTAAAGGGGCAGCCGGGCCGGCCGTGCCGCGGGACCCCGCGGGGCTGGGGGGGCCCTGCCCCTTCCCCGCGGCTGCCCCGGAGACAAAGGCGGGGATGTGCGAAGTCGCGCTTGCAGCCACAGGCCTGGACATCATCGCACCATAGAGCCATGGCTATGCCTAAGCCTAGGCAAGAGCATAGCGTGCACACAGTGTATGGGGAGGTATCCATTCTCGTCCGTACAGCCATGCCCTCATATATTATGTATAAACACCAGCACGTCTCTGTGCTCTCTCTTGCGCTCGCAGCAAGGCTCTCCCCCCAGGCACTGATGCACCTCACCTTCAAAGGTCATGTTTTCCCCCACTCATGTGAGTGCTCCTTGGTAGCAGGCTTGTCATTCCCTTAAGCTGACCTTCCTCACCAATAAATGACAAGCTGGATTTCTGAGATGGGCAAAATAACTATGAGACCAGCAATAATGCCTGCTTTGTTCTGCATTAGTCTCACGTTTGCCCTGTGTATTATCCTAGCCCAAATAACTCAGAGTCCCATGCCCCAGCTCTGGGTGAAGGGTGGCAAATGATTTAAACAAAAGTCTGGCTGCCGAGTACTGCTCCTTCCGAAATCACAGAACATGATCTTGCTTAAGCCCTGCATCCCTTCCACATGTTAATTAAACCTCCGAAAAATGGTAACAAATACAACTGAAGTTTCATCTTGTCTGTTTGGATGACAGGAAAAGGTGAGAGATGTACATCTCATATACTCCATAAACCTGCTGCTTTCATATCTGCAGTGAGGTGTATCTTTTCTGGTACTTGTTAGAAAAGAGGGTGGGATATAGCCTCAACAAGAACTAATGGAATCCCATAAGAATGAAAAGCACAACCCCACAGGAGTAGCTCTCTTACCTTCAAGATATGCACTGTTTCAAACTCCAAGTTTTTCTCTTCATGCATTTTTATATGCCAAACAAAATATTTTTGGGTATTTTCAGACACATCACAAATGGCTAATCATTCCATTTTGCATAGTTCATCCCTCTCAGTTTTTGTTTCCTGGCTTTAACCTCTTTTCCTGCATTTGTTTCCTCAGCTTTTAACACATAACAGGCTTTGGTTGACCTATATGGAAAACAGATTATAATCTAAATCATAATAAAATCTATATGTTCAATAAATAACTCTATAAATCTTTCAAGAAATCTCAATCTATTACAGAAATAAAATAACTTGCCTTTTCCCCGTTGATATTATTTGTTTGCTTAGTGCCATTTGGACCAATGAAATTCTGACATGCAATGTATTTCTGGAATCTGAAGCCTCAGACTGCACTGGCTTGGTTCTAACAAAGGCAGGTATGTTACATCCTAGGGATGTGTTCTGAATTCATACTGTGCTTTTACTGAGGTCTCACCATCCTGGTTTTTTATGTCTGTTTTCTATTTGGGTCCTCAGTGGTGCCCTTTCTGGAGGGAGTAAGAATTCAGATGAGGGATTTCTATGTGCACGCTTAACTTTTAAGTGAATAACACTGTTAAACAACTACACCCTCTTTACCTATCGAAGTGCCACAACATCAGAAATTCCTCTGGGAATTCAAGGGCTCTCTGAATTTTTGCTGACACTTTATGCATTCAGTATTTTAATAGGATACAAAATTTCATTAAGACGATGGTGGTACAGACACGTACCTGTGATTTGAGACTGAGAATCCTGCGATGAGGAGCTAAACTATGGACAGAGTGCCAGGCACATCCCTCTGCTGGCCTGCGAGAGATCGCGCAGCCCTTCCGAGCCGGCACGGATCTCATCCTGCAGTGACCTCCGAGCTCCCTCTTGTGGGAAGAGGAGCCGCTTGGTTTAGGGAAAAGCTCGCGAGCTGTCATTGAGGAACTGTCCTTCAGCCCGATCCCACGCGAAAGAACAGGAGGTTTTGTAAGAAAAAAAAAACAACTGTAAAAACAAAATAACTGTAGGACGTAAGCTGAGCTTTTTAATTCTCATTTTAAATATGATATCTGATTAATCTATGCCTGAAACTAAGCAATTGGGTTTCTGTAAATACAAAGAACTCTGGGAGAGTTTGACAAGGCTGGCAAGTCTTGAGGCATTCCATGCAGTATAAATCATTCTATGAACCCAGAAATAAAGGAACTCTCCTTCAAATTCAGAGAATGGCAATTTCTCACTGTGAGAACAACCTTCTGGCCAAAACCACAGGAAGCTGAGCAACCCTCTCCAATACCAAATACAGATTCTCCTACAACTCACCAAACACTTCATTTCAACTCTCCTGCTCAGAGGATGTGATAAAGAGCAGGGTTCAGAGCATTCACTCACCAGTGCATTGTATTAGAACAACCTCTAACTATTGGTGGAAACCTGAAAAGGCACAGAGGGGACAGATTTATTTGTGAAGAATGGACTCCAGTCACACCACAAGGCAAACCTGAGCTGGGACCCAACAGGGCTCAGAAAGGTCTGAATCACATGACCTATGTGACTATAAATCATAATATCCTGAGTGTCAAATAATCACTCAAAACGCAAAACAACACGATTAAAAATTAAAAGGCTTTTATAGTAAGAAATTAACTTTGTCAGTTTACTTTCTTAAATAGCTTTTGATCCATTGCCAGTAGTTTTGCTCAGCACAAATGCACCCTTATATAACCAGGAAATCGTTAACATGTTAAGCTTCTACTTATTAAGACAAGAAACAGCATAACATTAGTCCTTCCAGAGGGGAATTGATTATTCCAATTGCTCTTTACCTTTGCTTCGGACTGACTCCAAATTCCACTTCTTCAGTTTCTCACCTGAAAGTTCCACAAGGAAGCTGGAGCTGTGACTGTTGCCATAATCACTGTGGGAATTTCAGCTGGTACAGAGATCGTGGTTTAGCCCACCCATGGTTACAGTTAATACAGTTTTGTCAACACTCTTTTCCGTGGTATTAAGCTTCTTCTAAGCCAATTAATTTGCTGATAGAATGGATTAACATACAGAGGTAAAACATTGACCAGTTAGAACTTGCAAATTCATATTTATTTTCTATAGTTAGTTTCCTTTGTGCTTTCCTCAGCAACTCATCATTTGCAACACAATCCAAGATCCATTTCAGATGATTAATTATTAATACTGAGTTTGTTGCAGGGGAAATCTCAGTAGCACTAAAAAAATGCCCTTAAAACCAACCAACCAAGCGAAAAAAACCCCAACCAAACAAAAACCAATACACCACCAACAAAACCCCAGTCTCAAAGCATCCATCATATAATAGAGATGGAGTCAGGCCATTGTCAAGTCACAGTTAATGACTGACTGAGTATTGCGTTTGTATTTGAACTTTTTGGAGCTCCAGATGATACTAAACAGTAATGACATCAAGCAATGTACTGAATCACTAGAAGAAAACCTGTCCCAGTTGATTTTCCAAGCACCATGATTGTGTTGCTGAAGAGATTGCATCTCTGTGATTTTATACAATAACCGAGCTCATCAACAGAAGAAACCCTTAGGAGACATATTTCTTGAGGGGCAGAAAAAAATCCCGATTTTTATCTTGGATTTGCTACTGAGTCATTTTGCACTGCAAACACTAAACCAGCATGCCAGCACAGAAACCCAGCACCAGGCCCAGCCAACCTGACTTGCTGCAGCAGAGGGAACCAGCTTTTCTCCTCTCATTCAGACTCAGCAAACACGAGGCCGTGGCCACGCTGCCCGCTCAGCCCAGCACACGGCACAAGCAAAGTGTGTATTTGTCATCCTTGGGAAGCAGCCTCGGGAACTGGACTAATACATGGAACACCATAAGGTCAAAATATCACACATTTGGACAAATAGCTCCTTACATACCCTCACAGAATCATTTTTTCCACCAAATGCTACATTTGTGTCTTTGCCAACAGTCAGCACAGTTGCCAAAGTGAAGATTGTCCAATAAAACAGAGAGTTCTTAGATCTCTATCCATCATTTTTTGTGAAGCTGCTGTAACTTACGTCACAATGAAATAAAAGTAATATAAAAGATGTTTAAGTCATCTTTTCTCCACTTTTTTCTATGTCTTGTCAAACAAATTGGGGAAAATGCCAGAATCTAGAGTATTTTCAGTTTGATGCATTGCTTTATTAACAAGTGTCCTTATTTCTGAGCAGCTCAAATCTGAAAGGGTCTATTATAATTAGTTTTCCAGATACTGTTGTTTCTGCAGTGATTGCATTACTATCTTAAGAAACTGTAACTTGTAACCATTCATAAGTTTTCTTCTTTATCTCCATTTAAAATTATTGCAGTATGAAATTTAAAATACTATATTTTTTTTTTAATGCCAGCATAGCATGAAGTGCTGGATATAAACCTTAGAAATATGGGAGTTCTAAGCTGCTGATAGATCCCTAGAGAAAGAGTGTTTCTGCTGTCCCACCTGGATTCCTTCATTATTTCTATGATTTGAGCACTTACAGTAATTTTGAAGGCCACACATTTGAACAGTTTACTGCAAGCAAAAGATTTATAACATCTCATTTATCTTTAGAGAAATATCATTACCTAGACACTCACAACTGAATGTTAGAATTCAGTGAGCCATTGGAAAATTTAGAAGGAAATAAAATGAGTGTATTTCCCTTCCACTTCTTTGGTACTTCTGCAGTTTAAACCTAATTAGCATAATCAAGCATACTAATGCAATTTCACAAATACTGGCCAAGTATTTGTTATAGTAATTTTTGACAATGCCATTTGTCAGCAGGAATAACTTTTGAAAGAGGAATGTCTTTGGGCATCAGTCATTGTTGCCCAAAGAAAAAAGAGCATTTTAAAGCTGCTTTACCTCAGTATGGAATCCAGCCTTGCTGGCTCTGAGTTCCCACCTCAGACAGGGGTGATCAGGTTCATGACTGAGACCACATACGGTAACAAAATCTTATTATATTATTACAAAAAAAAACCCAAACCAAAACAGGTGGTTAGAGCAGGGTGCAATAACACCAAGGTTGTGGGTTCAATCCACATATGAGCCATTCACTGAGGAGCTGGACTCGATGATCCCTGTGGGTCCCTTCTAATTAGGAATATTCTGTGAAATCTGTGAATTACTCTTAGCAACAAAGTAGGACTGCATGTAGACAATATTCATGAAGATCAATGCAGAGAAGGAATCTGCATCCTCTTTGGAATATATGTGTTCCATATTATGCACTTGTGAGACCATTCTTTCTTATTCAAGTGAGTGGAAAAGAATAATATTCTTACCTGGTAACATTTTCAAAATATTAGACAGATGGGATAAAACAACAAAGTTCCTACCTGGACTTCTAGGCTTGGAAATACTTAAACACTGGGCTCTGATTCTCAAGTGGAAAATGAAAAATAATACAGATTTTTCCTGGATGGAGAAACCACAGTGGAAACTATGCAGTCTGCATTTGTGTATCCATACCTGATACTTAAAAAGATTTTTACTGGAATAGTTCCAAAATACTTGGAATGCACAAAAGCAGATCAGAGTTATTTTATGCTATGACTTTAAAAGGGAAAAACTTATTCTGAACTTTATTCTGAACTGCCACTTGTTTCCTGCCCCCATGGGAATGCAACTTCACTATCTAAGATTTCTAGAGAATTATCAAAGAACAACACACTAAAATGACATCATTTTTGATTACAAGCACTTCTGGCAGACAGGTGAGCACATGGCACTGGCAATGTCTCCTTGCATTAAGGATGTTGTGTTTTGACTACACAGAGAAAGGTTTATGTAACAATTGTACCACCCTGCACAAGGAGCCTGCAGCAGCAAGGGAACTCTCAGAAGGAAAGTTTGGCTAAGTTTTTCCTCCCTTGTTTCCCAAATTAAAGCTCTCTGTTTCTGGCCTGAGAGCTTGCACTGCTGCAGGTGCTCTGTGCTGTGCTGCAGAGAAGCACGGTGCCTGAAGGAACAGTTGACAATTAGCAGCAACTCGGGCTGACTTGAGCGTTGCCTTCTGGGATTTCCACAATGTTCTCCAGGTCTGTGGAAACAGCAAAGTTATAAAATCAATTCACAAGAAATTATACCATCCAGTACTAAGGGTAACAAAAGCTGGATGCAGGCTTAGTCACTCCTGTAGGGTAGAACCTGGGTAGACAGTGACATGAATGGGCTTGCAGGTGTTTGAAACTGGCTTTTAATGCTTGAAAAACCTCCCCAGTCCTTCAGACTGTAAACAAGGAAAATACACACAAAAAACAAAACTCCACATACTGATGAGATTTCCTGCCCCAATTTGGGCCATGTGCCCAGGAGTGTTCTCCAGCTCCTTTAGCATGGACTGTTCGAAGGCCAAGGCAGCAACTCGGGAAAAGAATTCTTTGACATTTTCCCCTGGGGAGCAAAACAGAAATTATGTGTTTTAACAACTGCACATCAACAGATGATCAAGCATAACAAGCACATCTGTGAACAGCTCACTGCTCAATACTGGGACAGAACAAGTCTCTCCAACAATCTGCCTTCCATTCTGATCACTGCAGAGAGAACTTCTAATTTTCTTACTCTGGAATACTGTACCCTGTACTGCACCTTTATTTTTAGCCAGCAACAGAGAGAATTCAGTCAGTGGTATAATCTTTTTCCATTGCAAATGTTGAATAGTGGTGCACACGTGTATTTATGTAACTATCTATGAATTAAACATGCTCAGACACTGTGAAGCAGCTCAATTACTTCTTTCTGCAAACATGAAAGTGCGAGCACAAATAAAAATGCACAAATAAAATTTGATCATTAATAAACCTGAAGTTTCTAACAGCAACAAAATGAAAGAACAACAACAAAAAAAAGTGAATGGGGGGGAGAGGGGGATAATAAGTTCCTCCCACCTCAACATCAGTTCTTGTGGTTATTTTTACATCTTTTGCAGTATTTACCTGTTTTGGCTGAGACTGACCAATATTCTGCCTGCATCTCATTGGCAAAGCGGATGGCATCCAGCTCTGTCCTTTCACACACAGCATCTGACTGGGGAGACAACATGGAATAAGTGCAAAATAAAAGTGTATCTGGGCTGGTAACAGCACAGAGGTACTGCTTGCATCTGTCCTCTGATGCTTCCAGTTTCTCAGCAGCCTTTCTGACCTCGCCTTAGAACTCGTGCAACCAGACAGGACTGCGAGAACATTCCCAGATTTAGTGCTGCTTTTAAAATGGAGTCTCCACTCACCTCCCACAGCCCCAAAACAAAGCAGGGGGTAACATGAGTAACCATTGTATCAATACATAAGCAGCAGGGAGCTGGAAAGACAACAGCCCAGTTACATCCTTGTCACCCCATCACTCTCAGCAGAAGAGTTGTGGGACCAACTAAACACAACAGTTCTTTGGGTTTAATCTGTTTTGTTTCTGTCTCATAGCCACTTTTCTATTGCATCAGTTTTTACTGTGCTGTAACCCAATGGCCTTCCCCCCCTTTTTATTTTTGCCCTTTTTTAAGACTAAAATTTCTTGCCCTTTCAGTGGGGTTTTGCTTTCTTGCACTTAACTTTCAGGTCTTTTCACCCTCTCATTTGTTCTCTGTCACCAATCATAAGTATGCTGCTATTTGCTTTTGATTTCTAGCCTGTTTGGGATGGATGACACCAGTCATCTTTTTACAGTTTTCTGTAGATTGTCTTACAGTGGAGAACCCCTGCAAACTTGAGAAGAAATCTAAACATTTGGAAATGATTATGTAACATCAAGATGATAAGGAGAATTAATCCAGTTGGGAAGACACTGGCTTCACACTGAAGTAATACCTAGAACCTAAATTCCTTTGCTTTGCTCTTGTCTCCCTTTCAGTTGAAAGCACTACATTCTAAAATCAGAAATTAACTTACAGTAAGGTACTCTAGCTTAGACAAGGCTTCAGATGTGTGTCCTCAGAGGTCTGGCACATTTAGCTTTTATTGCAGCTCAGAAAAAGTAGCATAAACTACACAGAGTACCAGAAAAACTGACAGACATGCAATTTTCTAGGACTTATTTTCACTAAAGGGTAAGAAACAAAGTGCAGAAGTGATATTGTGGCAGTTGGGTGGAAATAAAAAAAAAAATCAATTAACCAGCAAATGAAACAAGTTTGTTTTGAAATCTTTAAAAACTAAGTATTGATAGCTGCAGGAAGAGAAACACAAGACTGAGAATGGTATAGAGAGAGTGCATTATATCCTGTTCTTCTGACAGTGCTGTCATATTCAACTAAGGAAGAAATCTTCCCTCTTCCTGAGTAATGAACACACTGTCCCTAAAAAAAAACAAATTAAAAAACCTTCAAGATCATTAGGTATGTTTGCATGTGCTTGAAAAATAACATGCAAGAAATATTTCATAACTACCCATTTTTTCAGAAACCCTCTTCTTAAATTGTTTCCAAGTAACTGTTCTATTTACTTGTTAAGGTTTTTGCTCAACAACATTGTGTACAACTTGTAAGGGAAATCATGAGAGGAAGTAGGGAAAATCCCATTTCCTTATCTGCATTCAATTTACTCACCACCAGATCTTTTTTTGTTCCAACTAGAAAGACAAAGCTGGAATCTGGTTCATTCTCCCTCAGTGCATCTTCTAGCCACTGTCTGAAATACAAAAGAGAAATGACAGAATCAGTCAGAGGGAATGAGGAATACAGGAGAAGGTAACAGATAATGGGGTCACAAGAAAAGTGAGAGGATGAACTTCTGTGAGAGTATCAAAAGCCTTTTTTTCCAGACAGAAAGAGATCCAGACCTATTCCAAGTCCTTTGAATACAACGTCTTCCACTAACAAAGTTCAAACATATCCACATTCAGAGTACAAATTCAACAATAATTATAGCACCCAGAGGGCATTTCCTATTATTAAGGAGAGGGCAAAGTTTTGATCAAGATAAGGAATAAGAAGGCAGGAAAAAAGGGAAAAGTCTGAACCACATAGCAGATTAGATAGAAAAGGGAATAAAGAAGAGCGAAATAATCTATTCAGCATTATAAAACAGCTCCCTATGAAGGCTGTATGATTCTTGTCTCACAAGCTTTTATATTTTTGTTACTCTGGCAATCAAGTTTCTCTTGAGTCATCCAACACAAGTCAAGGAGGGAAGGGAGTGTGTGCGTGTGTGGGAAATCAGGTTCACAGGCTTCAATTACTTTCAGCCAAGCAGAGACACTAATATATATATTATTTTACAAAGTCCTATGTAAATGAGCTAAGTACCATAGTACACATTCAAATAAGACAGAATACAGGTTGTAAAGAAGCCTGTACCTGCATTACAGTCAAAAAGCATGTTAGAAATACATATGCTGTGAACTGTGACAATGGTGTGGATCATAGATCCATGTAGGGTTTTGCATCCTGCACTGAAAGCAGAAGGAGTTTATCCATAACAATTAACGTGCTGTTGTAACCAAACTATTACAAATATCTGAACCAGTAAGTTTAGCTATATCTACATATATTTTGAGTTCTTAATTTTCTCTCCTCTTTTTGACAGGCTACCTCCCCAGAGAATCACTTCAGAAACTAGAGAAAGAAAATAATTTGGGGATATCAGTGTACCTAAAAAACGAGAGGCTCTTGAGACATTATGCATGAGATGCATCTCATCATTTTCACCACTTACATTAGGTGCCAGCCTGTTATTCTATTTATAGCAAATGAAGTAAAAAAAGAATGCTTTTGGGGTGTACTTCATCTCTTCCTGCATGTCTAGTTTTGGAAGGATCAAGCTTTGACTGAAGTGCTTTTTTCTCTGCACTGACTTTAAAGGCAGTCAAGTGTAAATAGTTCAAATCTATGCCCTGCATTTTCTTCAGAAAAATCCCACCCTATGCAGTCCAAACAAGTGACTGTCGTTTTTCATTTCTTAGCTCAAGAGAAAATACACTCATGATCCAGCAAGTTCTCAACACCTACATATGGAAGGCAATTAAACCTGCTGTAAAACCTTTCAAGGATAAGCCAAAATGCAGAAACTTACTTGGTGTGATCCAAAGTTTGGATATCAGCCAGATCAAACACTGTTATTATAACTGCAATAAAAGACAAGAACAGAATAAAAAGTAATTTGGTTAGAAGGTGTATCAGAATTCTCTCCAACCCATCTTGTTAAACAGAGAGAATGTTTACATATAAGGTGCAAGAACAGATTTAACACACAGGAGGTGGAAGACTATCCATTTGCTCATTCCTTTTCCTTTTCTAGCACCCAATAAGACTTAAGTCCTTAGTCTGCAACCTTATTTCATCTTTACCTGTAGTCTGCAGTCTACGGTGCCGTTAACCCTTTTGTTTTGGGACCACTAATTCCTGCAGAAATTGTCTCTTACCAAAGGAAATGCCAGAAATACCCACTTCTAACTCCAACATTAATCTCACCCAAACCCAAATTCTTTTCCCCTTAAACAGGAGTGCCAATTTTTATCACTGCATCATCAAAACATTCAGAGCTTGGAGATGTGACAACACATCCATTCACGAATTTCTTCATCCCTTCTTCCCTGCAGGAACAGACAATCCATTCCACCACACTGGGTCTACAGGTACCTTCCCAAGGAGCATATAGGCTCCTTTTATACATTTCTGTCTAAAACACAACCTCCTGACACAGCCAGGATCAAATTAATATTGTTCTCACCCTCTGCTCCTCGGTAGTAGGCAGATGCAATGCACTTGAACTTTTCCTGACCTGCTGTGTCCCATCTGTGCAATGGGGGGAAAAAAGAAATTTCAGGTTAATGAAACCCAGTGTAACCTGAGTAAACATGGTAATGAAGCAGCAGACTGGCACAAGGCAGAGAAGAATGTGATACCAGAGAAGTGTCACCATCTGGAACATGTTATTCATTAACTGCTGATAGAAATACAGTAAAGCTCTATTATTTAATGAAGACATGTGAACTCTGTTTTAACCTTTTTTTTTTAAATACCGTTTATTTTGGAGACACAATTCAAATATTTTTATTCTGCATGGTAATACCCTTTCCTCAAAACGTTTTTTTTTTCATCTATGCCATTTACATGGATTTCTGGGGCAGTCTAATTTTGTACATTTCCTGTGCTAATACTAAATAAATCATGTATTAACCCATGTTAGAGTCCTGCAGCTGCTAGATGGGATATCTGTACATACACTACAAATTAGAGACCTGCAGCTCAGTCTACCACCTACTAATGACACCATTAAATAAAATCAAGAAAGTGCTTTTTATTAATGAACATGATATGCAGTGCCCTCAGGTACTGCCAGCACTGCAGAGGTTTGGGGTTGTTGCTGCCACTCACAGATACTTCAAATTTATCTTGTATGGAAATCTCCCAGCAGGAGGGGGCACTAGTGCTTATCACATGGAAATGTTCTACCCAGCTCCTGAGGACTTGGCAAATAATGCAACCTGATGTTTAGTAGCTCATGAACCTTATTGCTTCAGTTTGCAAAACACTGATACATGAATCTACATTTTTAGGGGGACTCAAGGGCCTGGCATAATTTTCCAAAACACAATTGCACTGAAATGAGTGGGAAATGGATTCCTAAGTATATTTCAATAAATACCATGAGCCATCTATTTACATCAGTGATGTCACTGAAAAAAAAATGTTCTGAAGTGAAAAGGTTTTTAAGATTCATGCACTAAAATACCTCATGCAAAGCATCTTATTTCTGCTTTGGGTCACACTACAGTACAAATAATTCCATAATGCCCTCTACAGAAAAACATTTTCAGCCACTGAAAACACCAAAGGACTCCCTTCAGCAGACCCAAAGCAGGTGAAAGAAGGGCAGGATTCCCACTAGTCTGACAAATGAAGCTGAAAATCAAAGATAACAGGTTCACATACTAATAAAAACACTCCAGTCTTTCTATGACTTGGGGATAATTAATTAGTCCCTAACTAAGAGGTGTTGAAATCACTGGACACCTTAACATTCATTTCAATGGCTGCAGGAATAAAACTCCCAGTAAAGCCAAGTTCAGTGCTCATCATGCCTTTTAAACCCCAATGACAGACTGGGGTAACCCTAGAACTGGACACAGGTTGTGTCAAAAGCTTCCACTTCTCTTTCATGAAAGTTGAGTAAAAGAGGCAGAACTCTAGTGAAATGGCACAAGACATCCAAGATGAATTTTCACTGACAAGCTTGTAACGTTTTTTAGGGATGAGAAATCCAAGACAACAAAATTTTTACTAAAACTGCAGGTCCAGCTACAGAACCTTTTTTTCAGAACACATTATTCTTTGTGCAATTTCATTATTTTCAAAATATCTTTATTTCACTGGAGCCTGCAGCAATACAAGCTCTGCTGAGACTGTACTCTGAGCAATGCTTAACCATCCTGTTTCAACTTACATCTGGAGATGATATGGGATTCCAATTATCTCAAAACGTTCCATTTCAAAATCCACTCCAATGGTTGCTTTGTAGTCTCGGTCAAAATTATCTTTACAAAATCTGCAATTAAAAAAAAAAGGGGATGAAATACTAGTAAGACACAACTACAAATAACTGCAAAACTAACACTGTCAGGGTAAATTACGAAGGAAATAATTAACTAACTGTGGATTGGCTATATATTGTAGAGGCATATCTGAAAACACTAAGACACTGATTAAAAAAAGGAGATACTGTATAGCAAATTATGAAGCACAAACATCTAGTAAGCTTTCAGGATGAGATGAGAATCAACATTTTTGGACTGTCAAGGAATGTACAGTATCTTATAGTTTTACTTACAAGGGAATACATTTTGGGTCATAAGTAATGACTCAAATGATTGTCAATGAGATTAGGGTTTTTAAGTTCTACTTGAAGAAATAATAATGATGACAATGCTGCAAGCATAGAGAAAAAGGTGTCACAGTGATAATAAGCTACAGAAATTCAGTGATCTGTTCACTGGACCTAACTACAAAAAGCATAAGAGCTTTTTTTAACATTCAGTAAAGAATCAAGTAAGTATTTTTTAAGGCATTCTGCCTTAAAGATCCTTCTGCTCAAGCTTCTCCTACAGTCTTGCACTGTAGAAATGAGTACAGGGACCCACACAAGGGGCTGAAAAGGGCTCAGTGAACAGCCCTGCAACTAAGGAGAAAACATGAAACCAAGACTCAGACACTGAATTTTTTTTCCCATTGTTTAGCCTTTAGACTGGATGTCTTAAGAAAACAATGTATCATATTTGACTGGATAAAAGTACTTCAGAATATAATATAAACTGATTGAAGTGCTAGAGCATGACCTTCTGTGTTGGTCTTTCTCATACCATAGTCTTAGTTTTGTCTTTCATTTAATAACAAACCCATGAAGCTCTGGTTCAGGTTCATGAAGTACTACTCTCAGTGGACAGCAAAGAAATGTTATAACACTTACTTGAGAAGCAGAAAAATCAAACATCTGGTGAGATATACTATACCTGTTGATAAGACTGGTTTTCCCAACATACAGGTCTCCTACCACAACCACTTTGGATATTTTCAGCCTGTTATAAATATTTGAAAATGTTACATGGTTTTAGTTGCAATTTCAACAGTCTCTCTCTAAAAATTCTGATTTAGATCCTTAAATTGCAAGTGATGAGTACATGTCCCTGTGACTTAAGTATCCCTAAGTGCCACTGTGCTGCACAAGCAGAACCTTAAATTGCAAGAAAGAAGGTCACCAAAAAAACAAACCCTTCTGGAGCAGAAATAGTCTGTTTATTACTCTCTATATTTTTTTCTTAACTTTACTCCAGTGGGATATAACTTCTATTGAATTAAAACTGGTTTGACTACAGGTGTATACATTTGACAGTTTACACATAAGACTATAGAGTATCTACATCCTTTGCATTAAAATTAATCACAAGTTTCTCATTGACTTAAACAGTACAAATAAAGCCCTAAATAAAAGATTGCTGATAATAAAATAACCCACTGCAGAATGTGTCTCTGGGAAAAATAACCCACAAGGTTAGAGCCAATACATTTTCTGACTACCTGGAATAATATTAATCTGAAGCTGGCTTCATGTAAATAATCCTCTTTGCTCTAGGTCCTCCCCCAGGATACAGCAGGTGGGCTTTGGGTGACTCAGCCTGCATTCTTCAAATTGCAACTGAGTGTACCTTTTAGGAGACACAGGTGGATAAGTGAATGTAAGTGTTCTTGCTGACCTAAACTTGGATTGGCAAAAATGTCTTAAGAGGTTTAATGTCCTTTTCTAGCAAGGAATGGCCTCTTAAACAAAGGCATTAATCTACTGAGTACTATTTCTGGTTACATCAGATTTACATGTGATGCTGATTCCAAGTTACCTATTCTAAATAGTCCAAATCTTGATTGGTAAGCCACATGACTAATATTTAAAAAAAAAAAAAGAAGGTGTTTTTGGTGCCAATCAACAATAACTGAGTGGTCACAGGCCCCTATGCTGCTGAAATGTCTCTGCCTGATTAACTGTTACTGAGAAAATACTGAGTAAAATCAATGACCTTCAGGGAAAAGCAAAAAAGTAAGTGATGGTTTAGAGGTGTGTGTTCTATTAATTTGTACTGGGGAAAAAAAACCTCCCCAGATTAGACAATTTAACACACTGATGGAATATTCAGAGAGTCTTAACTACAGGCATTAGCTACTGAATTTCTCAGACTAGCTTTCCAAATGACAAAGAAATATTTTATTACTTGGGATAATGAAAAAGGAAGATAATGGTTATTCCTGTCAAGCTTTACAAGTACTGTACAAAACACTGGCTGCCCTTTTACCTCCATTACACCAAAAAATTATTTAAATCACCAAATAATAATCACTCTTAGAGAGCAGTGACAGAAAAGTGTTTAATTTTATTCACAAAGCCAAAATGTAAAGCTTTTTAGCTGTACTCTGTTACTAGAATAAGTTAACTGGACAGTAGTTTTACTCTGGAAATTAAAAAACAAAACAAAACCACAAACAAACAAAAAACCAAAACCCAAACCTCAAAATATATAGATGTTGGCATCAGAAGGGGAAAATGCCTCAATTCAATAAAGGAAGTAGCAAATTTACATGAAACTAAGATAGTGACTGTGCTCCTAAAAAGTAGTAAAGTCACTGATATCTCTCAGGGTGATACATTTTAGCTTTCTTTTTTTTTTTTTTAGCAAGACTCCCAAGTGAAATTAATAAAATGTTGCATTTAAAGATGTATATCATGACAAGTCTTGTGGTAATCACCAACTCCAGATTTGAAAGAACAGTGAGCTAACTGTCAGTATTCATAGAAGCTCCACTTTATGGAAGATTCTTCACACTGAAGCACAGAAGCATTTATCACTAAAACATACAGCTATTTATTTTGACTGAATAGTGATGGTTTCTAACATAGTTTAGCTTTCCTGCCTTGCTTCAGGAGATTAAATCAGTAATGGTAACAGTTCTGGGAGAGAGAGAAGGTGGGGGAAGAAAATAACTTCAAGATTATTACTAAGGCATAAAAGAGCTTATTTGGATTTTCCAGTGCTATGTATTTACCAGAATTTTGCTCCAGTTTTAAGGAACCATTTAAGAGAACTTCTCAGCATGTAAACTTCAAAAAAGACTAAAACTAGATTCTTAGGTGTTTCAAGAAACTTAGAACTGCTGTGTTTCTATCCCTCCAAAGCCTTTATTATCTGCTCCTTTTGAACACCAACAGAGAACACAACAAGGCTGGATCTGCTGGATCTTTTGAACGAAGTAAATGCTTTGAAGTGTTTAATTCAAAGGTGCTGAAAAACTATTTGTTGCTAAACTGCTCCACCATTTTTTCAGTGCTATGTATGCCAGCAGTAAAAGTATCTTTGACACTCCTGGGAAGAAGAGGCACTTTGTTCATTTACTGTCAAACAGGTCAGAGAACTGCCACGTGCATGGGCTTGGCTGCCTGGAAACACACTGGAGTGAGGAACATGAGGAATGAGGAAGGAAAAGCCAGTGAAGAAAGCAGGCTATCAAGAACTGAAAATACTTTCTTTGTTGCATACCTGGTTTGTTCCAAACTCACCCTGCTGCTGCAGTGCTCTGCTGACAGGCAGTGCTGACCTGGGCATGGAAGTGCTCCTTAAGCTGCAGACAGGCCTCAGGTGTGTACCACTGAAACACAGAACAGCTGCTGGGACAAACTGCCTGAGGGCTGCTTGGCAAGAGCAAATCAGCAAGGAAAAACAGGGAAGAAGATTATTCAAAGAGTTTGTCGGGCACAGAGTTATCCTGGCATAAGAAAAGGGATAGCTTGGCTTAGAAGGCAGTCAGGCTTCCCCACAGCTGTGTTGTAAAGCTCCTTGGGACCATCATTTGACCACCTTTCTGAGTGTCAGCATCCAAGCACCCAGAGCCAAACACATTTGCACATCATTCTGTACCACAGTAAGTGCCTTGAACTATCCCAGTGATCTAAGGCACACAAGACAGACAACAGATGGGAGCACACCACCAGCAAGTCATTATTCCTATGAAGTCTTTTCAATCTCTTCTAAGTGTGAAGCACTGTTTTTATTATTAACCTTTAACTAGGAATTAGTTAAAAATGAAGAAAATGTATTTGATTTCCTATTTGCTAAAAATACCTGTTATATTTTTCATAAAATTAAAAGCAAAATATGTGGCTGAGATCAAGCATGGAAAAAAAATGCTAACTCCCTTAAAAGGATGTTTTGAACAACTGAAAAAATGGAATGGTAGTTCCTTGTCCTTCCTTGTCCTTTACTCTGCTATTATACTTCAAATAAAAAAGTCTTTGGGGACATCAAAGGGCTTTTGTCTGTGTTTCTACAGTGCCTGCTACATTGGATTTACTGTATGACTAAGGTTCCTATACAAACAGAAAATTAAAATTGCCTCAAATTCTTCAACCAAAGCCTCCTAATTAGACTTTTTTTGCATATTTAAGATAAGCTATGGTTCCTATTTCCCCTTGGTGTTGGAGCTCTTTAAGCATGTAATTATTAATGTTTTGCTGAAATAGCAAGATAAATATTATAAGATAACACTTCTGTGGCAAGAATCACTTTTTGTAAAGGTTAAAAAGAAGAAGTGAGTATTATTATTAAAGAGGTCAGAATTGAATGGGAATTTGAGGTCACATTAAACTTTGAGAGAAATTCTTAAATAATTTGTAATTTTAAGAGAAGACAACAAGTGTACATTAAGTTAAATTAAAATAGTATTGGCACAAGGGAAAGATAGATCAGTGTGGCATGGGCTATACAGAATGCTTACCTTGGGAAAATGGGAGATTATTCTGTCCCTACTCACTGGGGGAACAAAATGCATTAGGCTGGACTTCATCCTCCAAATCCAGTTAAATACTAGCAGAGAGAAAATATGCAAAGAAAAATATAGTATTCAGGAATTACCTCAACACAGGGACAATATGATCAAACAAAAACTTAACTAAGTTTTTACAGACTTATTTTTTATTTTTTTTTGTCTTTTTGGTACAACTGGCAGTTCTTTCACTCAATTTGTGTTGAAGGAAACCTGTTTCTTATGTAAAAGGGACCACTTCAGTGTGCACAGCTCTAGTAGCAAACAGTGACCTTCTGAAACTACAAGGAACCAACTCTAATTCCATGGGAGGGCAGAGAATTGCTCACTTAATTCAACACAAGTGCTTGCACTTTAGCCCTCAAAGGATTTTGCAGTGCTTAATTTGAAAATCTTGCTCATCGTTGTTTCAAATGCCTCTGCACTGAGCACATTAATAAATGTTAGGGGCTACCAGATCTCATTTGGTCAGAGGGAGAAAGGAAGAAAGATGAAGCTGCCACATTTCTTGGCACAACATCAAACTTTCATCCAAGATCAGCCCAGAAAGAATGAAATCAGTAGATAGTCTGACATGGAAAAAGAATAATGCTCACATGAAAATCACAAACGCATTTAAATGTCTCACCTGAGACATATCAATTTGGTTATGCAATGAAACCTCGTGGGTTGCTGAGGGAGGGGACCCTTAATAGGGTACCAATTTCTTAGTGGCATTCAAAGAACGTTTCTAATAAGAGCATTTCCATCATGTAGCAAAGTGTAAGGAAGGACTCACCGCGCAGCAGCTGATGCAGCAGGATTCCAGCCACACAAACAGCTCAGCCCGCTGCTACGTGGCCATAGCAACAGGCTTGCAACAATTCCCTTCCTCCCGTTCTTCCACAGACCGGGAAGGCGGAGTTGGAGTGATTTAACTATACGCAGGACCCTGGGTTTAGAAGAAAAAAACCTGAGTTTAGTGGTCATACAGATTCCTCTGATCAGAAACCGCTCCATAATAAACACAATGGCCCCTAATCCTATATAACGAAACAGTTCCATTGTCTTTAAACATAGTTGTATATTTGGATACAAAGAGCAGGATTGACACAATTGCCAAGGAGCTAAGGGAGTGGGAAACTCTGACGGTGCTAATATTAAGCATAGTAGCAATTATAAAGAAACTCCTAAGGGATTTTTTCAGCATTTCAACTTGATTTCATCTCAGCTTTAGAGTCAGGATGCGCATGCCACTAATGAGACATTCTGAATTATATAAATGTCTTTCTAGTCATCAGTAATCTTGCTTTCTAATGTGCAAAACACCAAAACCAAGGATAAGAAATCACACAGCTCTTTTGTATTACCTAAGTATTGTTAATCGACTCATTAATTTAGACAGCATTCAGTGTGCCAGACTGCAATTTAGGATGCTAAAAGATTTTGCTATGTATTTCATTAGGATTTAAATTTCCAAATTTCAGGAGAAAAGAAAGCTCTCCCATTCTAACAGTCATATGTTGATAATGCTGGAACAGGCTTGGAACAAGGAGACAAGCCTCTCCCACTCCTGCAGCAGACTAAAAACGTTAAAGGGCAAATGAATGCAGGCAAGTAATTTTAAACAGCGAGCAAGTACATAACAAAAACCCGACAGTTGTGTTTTACAACCCTACAATAAGAACAATGCTCAACAAAATTGCTAGTCCACTACTTAGAATTAATGTTTTATTCTCTTTTGTGAGGAGTTGCTTTTAAACCACTTCAGACACCCACGTGACCTCGACCACACCAGAACAGCCACTTCCCCTCAAAGAATCCAGATTTGCAGCTGATGGGTTATTCACCAAAGAAAGCAACATTACAGTATTTATCTATTACCATATGGATAGTTCTACTTGTGCTACCTGTGACCACATAAAATTTGAGAGATCTAGAGCCTTTTTATGGTGTGCTCCCACCCTTCTGACAAGCTTGAATGACTGTATGGCAATATTAATGTCTTAATTAATGTCAGAACTATAGGTCTAAAAAGAAAAACTCCATTAGTTGGGTAAGAGTTTCAAACACTAACTTGCTTCTGTCATGTGTACATAGGCTGACTCACTGCTCATCTCCTAGAGCTCTTTCACAAACTAAGCTACAAAAATACCCCCAGTTCAATAATCTCAGTGAATGCAAAGTACAGGAGGAACCAAAGCAAACAAACAGAAATATATCAAGGGGCCATCTTCACTTACATTTATTGTATTTAATCTAAATCTCACACATGCATAAAAATATCCCAATTTACCAAATCAACAAGTTAGACACACCATTAGAGGAAAAAAAAAATAAGAAATACAAAGCTGCTAAAAATACTGAGAATGATCAGTGCTGAGATCCGGATTTTCTCTTCTTACAGAGCTGAAAGGGGATTCAGTCACCAGGGAGGGCTGGGAACACAGTGTCTCCACGGCATCACAACCCTCCTTATCTCAACGCTGCAAGAACAGGAGCACCGGCAGATTCTGTGGATAGACAAAGGATTTGAGGCAGGCATTCAGAAGGCATACAAAAAATAAGTTAATGCCATGACCACTAACAACATCAGTATTCCAAGCTATGGTGAAGGACAAGACAGTAAAATTCATGCCCAAAGCTGAGTCAACACTGAAGGACAAATGAAGTCTCCAGTTTTCTCCTGCCCCTTCTACTCTGAAAAAAGCTCACATTCTTCCTATGGAAATATGGTGAAACTTTACAAATATATAGTTAGCAGAAGTATAGTTAGGAAAGTAAACTCTTCTTTAAATAATCTGCTCTAAAACGTTGCAGAAAACAGTGAATCCTTTCCAGGAAATACTTTTTAAAGTAGTAATTTTTCTTTTATGGATTTTGAAGATCAACAAAGCAGAATCTATTCCTGTGATGTATTTTAATCCTGATCAGAATTACTTTGGATTAGTAAAATCCAGTTTAAAACCTTTGATTATAATTATTGTTACTCAGACATAATGAAAAAATCTTGACAATTTCACTATCTGCACTGAGACCGAAAATTTTACAGTACAAGCTATCCAGAGTTTTTCCCTGATGCCAGATCACATCTCACAACCCAGAACACTGTTAAGCTCTGCCAGCAACATTGCAATGGCATGTTCTTCCCATGCCCCTTCCTCTGAAGATCTGTGAAGCTACGTAATGATAACAGAAACCTTTACTACACATTCTAGCTGTTCATAGTGACATTCTGGAGAAGGTTAGGAAAGAAAACCTGGTCCAAAACTCCCTGAGCTCTCTTCGACCCTTGCACCTCAAGGCGCTCGCCTGCTGTCTTCCTGCCCGTAACTCGATCACCATTTTGTTCACTCTGAATTTTTCTCAGTTTTTATTTTTCTCAACTGTAACTACTTTGAAAACAGGGGGCGAGAAGAGAGACCGCACACTTCAGCAGAGAGGCGAGGTAGAACGGCCCCACACGGTGACCCCAGGGCGCCGTCCCTTCGTGCCCTCACAGACCCCGCGCCCTGAGGGGCCGCCCCTCAGCGCCCGCGGCGCTCCACGGCCGCGCCCCGCGCCCCACTACGCCATTGGCGTAACTTCCTGGCGGCAGCCGCGGCCACACGCGGCACTTACGCTGTTGGCGCAGGGCCGGACCCGGTGCTCGGCTGAGCAGCCGCTATTCACGAAGCGGTGCGTACGCAAAGAGCGGGCGCTGTGGCAACCAGGGCACGCGCGCCGTGCGCGGCCGGCCGGGGCTGAGGGGCGGGAGCCGGGACACGGCGCCTTCGGTTATCCGGTGCTTTTCTTTGGTTTTGAAGAGAGAAACGGAGTTGTCCAGCGGTTGTTTTAACTTTTCAGCTCTTTGGTTTGTGGTTTTTTTGTTGGTTTTTTTTGTTTTGTTTTTTGTGGAGCAGTTTTCAATACTGGAGGTCGTATGGTTCTGTCAGCAGAGCCGCTGTGCGTGCTGAGGGAAGGGGAGGGCAGCCACCGCCCGTTCTATCAAACGTTACCGAATTCTGAGGGCGGGTTTAAACTAGATCCCTTTTGAAACAATGTCACTTTGCTTGCTTTTGCTTTAATATTATTATTTTGACCTCCTTTTTGGTCGGGGCATTGGGCCGCTTCGTTTTAATCCTTTGAAAAACACTACCTCCATCACCTTGCAATTTTAAGCTTCTTTCTTTTTTTTCTCTACAGTGTTCAGTCGAGAATTGAACCAGAAGACAATTCAGCAGATGAACAGATATTAGTGCCGGTGACTGTGCACCAGTCCAGCCTCTTTCGCAGCTTCCTGACAGTGTTCGTGTGCTAAAATAGCTCCTCTGGGACACAGAGCACTGTTCAAAGTCAGTAGGTGTCATTTCGGCACATTATCTGTCCAGTCACCAAGTACAGCCATTTTGGAGTATTTTTAGAGATAGGGAGAATCCTTCCCAGGAAACTTCGGGATGGCACAGCCTCGTATCTCAGCCTACCTGCCCCCTGATATAGATCCCACAAAAGCCGCTCTGGCATTTGGGAGGAGGGCCCTTCCTAAGCTGAACGAGGAGTTACAGTCTGCTGAGCTGCTGACACAGCAGCGGGCACTGATGGCGCTCTGCGACCTGGTCCATGATCCAGAAAAGGTCTACCAGGCAATAGAAATAGGTAAGTGATGTGTTGGCATCAGCTCTGACACAGCAGGGCAGGCTGAGGGGGAAACCCCACTTTCCTTTCTTTCGTTACTTTTTCCTTACAATATCTTTGATGACACAAAATGCCCAGGAAAATTTTTCTGTTTGTTTTACCTTAGAAAGGTAAAGAATATTATAATGCCATATACATGGCAGTATTTTAAGAGTTACCCTCACTTTAGGATTTATCAATGCTTCACTCTTAAGTTTTCTCAACCCCTAAGTACAAAACTAGTTCATATTCTTTTTTTTCCCGTAGAACCACAGAATCATTAAGGTTTGAAAAGACCTCTAAGATCATCAAGTTCAACCATTAACTGTGTACTGCCATATTCACCTCTAAACCATGTCCCCAATCTTTATTCTGAATTTAGCTAATTCCTAACATATACTAATTAAAAAAAAAAAAAGAAAGCTTCAATAGTCCATACTTAGAAACCCCACCATCACCACTCACATTGTCACTTAGTTAAATTTCATTTGCCTGGAATCTTTTCTAATTCTGTTATCCATGAACCTTTCAGACATAAACAAAGCAGTGAATTTATAAATTTCTATTATCATAAAACTGCTAAATATATTTTATTTAGAAAGGGGAAAATGGAAGGCTTTTAGTTATCCTAAAGCAGGGGGAAAAGGCAAAATCCCTGGTTTTGTTTTCCTTCATTAGACATTTTCTACCACATATAACAGAGGACAGTTTTACCTTCCTGGATCTGTTATGCTTGAGATGCTCATAATACTCATATCTCAGATCCCCTAATAATAACAGGAAAAAATTCTGATGAACATTTTAATTAATAACTAATAAAATAATTTTCAGAAAATATCTACAAGTTTACAGAATCTCTGAAGTCATCCTCGGTCATTAATTCCTTCAGCAGTGAATAAAATGGCACATCCAGATATAATTTTATCAGAGAGATAAAACATAAAGAGCTTTTTATGCAGAACTCCTTCTTAGAGGTATCTCAGTGGTTGTAGAATAAGCCTATAACAAAACAAACAAAAAACCCAAACAAAAAATCCAACACAAAACACCAGTCCCGGAACTTCATGAGAAATTAAGCCAGAAGGCAATATAACCAAATTTATCAGACTCATCACGATTACATCTGGCCATCACTATTTTCAGAAGCCTTTATCCCAGCACTTAGAAGAATCCTAGGTTTGGGTGTTGGAGAAAAGAAAAACCACAAGCTTACTTTTTGCAATTTTTAGCAGTCTGTTGTGTATCTATGTACCTCATTATGTTACACTGAAAAAGTCCTCCAGTTTGCCACTGCTTTTTTCTCCATTTACTTCCTTTGTATTTTTTCCCTCATAAAAGGTAATAATTGTATTTAAAATTTTTTAAACTCCTGTTTGATTAACAGTAGCTGCCAAAGTAATGGAAGATTGTTGTTTCTTTGGGGTTGTGTTTTTTTTTTTTTTGGTCAGTGCTACCTGTGCATACACAGAATCATTAATGGTTCACCACATTTATTTCTGTGTGTAAAGCAACACTGTGTTTTTACGTAGCCTGTGCTACACCTGAAGAAGTTTAAAAATCATCAATCCTGCAAACACATGCTTTTCCAAAGACACCAACAGCTCCACTGACTTATTTTTAGAGTTATGTCACTTTATATTTGCAGGATTAGGATTTAACTTGATAGATAAGTCAGCAGCTTATTTGCAGCATGACATTTTTGGCAGTAGGCCTTGAAATTTGAAAGTTTCTTCCCTTCTTGAGATATGACAAAGAGCATTTCACTGTCAGCACAACTTAAAAGTTCTGATTGTTTGCACTTCAAATTGTGGGATAAAAATGAGTATTGCTATTTCAAATTAACGCTGAAGGTAAGAAGTGCTAAAATGAACTGTGGTGTCTCACAGGATTCTTGGATAACCTGAAGACTTTGCTGGGACATCCTGACAACACCGTCCGGCAAAAAGCAACAGAAGTTCTGTACCTGATGAGTATGCACAGTGTGGGCAGGTAGGTGTAATTCCAAGTTCACTGAATGGTATGGGAAGTGATAGAGATGTTTCAGTGGGACACAAGAACAGAATCTCTAAGTCTTTTTAAGAGAAATGCAACATAAATAAGACTAGTTAAGTATCTCACACATATATACGAGTTTTATCATGATTGTTAAGTCTGTCCTCCTTTGTTTTCAGGCAAGGGCTAATACAAAATGGAGTGATTTCTGCCCTCACTGGGCTCTTGGATGATCCAGCAGATATCTGTCGGAAGAACATCCATCTGATTTTTAATATGATGGCAAAAATACCTGAAGGTAGGGGTTTTAAGTAGCTAAATATTCAAATGGACAAGGCAGAGAAGAAATCAGGTAAGTTCACCAATGTAATACATTCCAGTGTCTTTTCTATTTTTGCTCAGCTTAGTTTTCTTTAGTTTGTTCATTTTCTTAAGTCTTAAGCAAGTTAAGGTTCCCTGCTCAAGGTACAGGTTTTGTGCACTACATGCTTGAATTTGTATTTCAGGGTGTTGCATCAAAATTCACTTTGTCCTCTTGTGTTCAAAATGTGGATCAGCTGTTCATCCTGGTGCACTAATTTCTTAAGTTTTCTAATATGAACATTAGTCTTAAGTTTTCCAATTGATCAAAATTATAATTTTAAAATTAAAGTTTCACTAGAGAGAAATTATCAATTAAAAACCATACCCTTTAAAATAATGGGAAAGTATATTGTCTGAGGAATTCTGTTACATTGCTGGTGCTTAAAAAGAATTAAATGAATTCTTAAAGCCTTGCTGAGTGTACATGAATCCTAAAAATCTGAAGATGTATTTTTACACCTTTTTAAAGTCCTAAATAATTGAATCCAAATGAAGGATATTAATATGTTGGGCTAAACAACCTTGAGAACATCATCACAGAAAACCAGATTTTCTTGGAAAAGTCTGTGAAAGCATCTCTGAGTAACTATCCTTGGAAAAAAAGGTGGTTTTCTATTTAGTTAGATAAAAAAAAAAATATATAAAATAAACATACATGCGTGTATTTAAGGGTTGGAAGATAACTCCTTGAGCAGAATTGTGTCACTGCAGAATGGGTTCACATACAGATGGCTACTTACAAGAGAAACAGAAAGGTGCTAAAAACTTTTTTGCTATAAGAAAATTTGGGGAACTATCAGGGATAGCCACACATTTTCCAATAGGTAGTAAGAGTCCTAATAATTCATCTGACAAATTACAGATACAGAAACAGCCTCTGCTTGGTAATTCAGCCTTCTTCACCTTAGAAACTGTCTTCCTCTTTGCATTTACTGCTACACCTCATGCAGATAATGAGATAGGAGGTACCTGGGATCAGCTGGGGGAAGTCAGCAGCTAATGCACCATCCCACAGCTCAACTGCTGATGTTCTCTAGAGCTGAGGAGATTTGCAGGCCAGTAAAGCAACATGTTCTGTGCTAGACAAAGAGACAAAAGCTGCACATGCACTTGGCACCAGGTGTAGCTGTTTGTGTTAACTGGGAGGTGGTCAGTGACTCCTCTCAGCTCTATGCCAGGGCACCTGGTCTTGCTCCAAACAAGGGTAATTTAGGAACACGAGGCTATTTTAAGCAAATCCACTTACAGGCTGGTTTTGATTCCTAAATTTAAGGATGGATACCAGTATCTTCCAGGAACAGCGGGATAGTTAAAAACCATAAGGGAAAATCCACAAAGACTGGGAGAACCCTGAAGAGTAACATTTGTAGAAAAAACAATAACTTAGTGGAAAGAATTAACAGGCAAAAGAAAGACAAAAATAGGATAGACAGGCTATGTATTTAGTAGAGGATAAAAGAGGAAGAAGAACCAGCAGGAAGAGAACATTCAGAACATTGAAAAAATTAACAGCAAAACTTTCACTCTTTGTATAAACAATCAGTTGACACACACAGTACTTGACAACATTAGTGAAAGGGTGTTATGCAATGATGAGTGACCTGGGCAATAACAACTGCAAAAATAGTTCTCGGAAAAAACATCTTTCATTATGATATGGTTAATACTGGAAAAGTTTAATAATTCTTACCTATTACCTGTCCTGTTGGTTTGGGGTACTAAATCCTTTTAGACAAAGATGGAGGTGGATTGGATGGGGCAATGGATTTTTAAGCTTGCCAGAACCTCTATTTGGGAAGAGCCCAAGATTTAATATTTCTCTTACATTACTGACTCTCAGTGTCTCCACTATTCCACCCTTGGAAAACGATAACCACCTGGAGGTGTGGATAAGGACTGTTTAAGGATACCTTTTTCCCTTCAAAACTTGTTTTGCTGCATGGAGTACAAGTGCTGAAAGGACAGATGGCATTCTTACTGCAGCAGATGGGACATCTCTTCTGTGAATGTCACTGTTGCCCAGGTGAAGTGAAATCCCAGCTATATTAATGCAGCTCTTTCAGGTGGCAGTGCACTGCATCACTGATAAACCTGAGAACTGAGAAAATAGATGCAAATTTAATTGCATGATTTCTCCAGGTGGATGACTAAGAGTCAAGGGATTTAATTTCAGCACCTGTCTTCACCCCAGACTTTTTAGTTTTAATTTTCCTATGCCTCAGTTTTCTTATACAATCACCATTTTTATACAGAATTTTCTGTATAAAACCAAGATTTATTTTAACATCTTCAATTCTTCAGCTAGAAAACAGTAACCATGAATTACTCAGAATATTAAGATCAAAAACATCATAGGAATTAAATTATTAGAGAGTTAATAGCAAGAAATTGCTATTCAGAGAACACAATTATATGAATTGATTATTTAAACTCAGTTATTTAGTTCTTTGTTCCTCCCCATATCTACGCTTTTCTCAAGTCAAGTAGGAATACAGGTGGTGGTTTACTTTATTTTCTCCTTCCCAAGGCAGCCTTCACTCAGTGAGAAATGGAACTGGCTGCTTTTCTTTAGAAATCCCCTTAGGCCTTGGTTCAAATATCTGGGTTCTCCACTTCACTGTGGGTTGTCTCTGATATTTATGTTGGAAGGGCCTTCTTAGTTGAATAAAGATTTGGTTTTACTACACAATGTCTCTTACCCTCCTCATAACTTGACTACACTTTTGGTTTTATCCAGCTTTCTTATCTTGAAGCTGTGCTGTAATGAATGCTGGTGTTTTCTTGTCCCTTCTTTAATGGCCACAGTCCCATGAAAGCTGGAGGTGAAGGAGGCATAACATCTTATAGACCCTTCCTTGGAAAAGGAAGCCCTGACTAACTTCCTACCTTTTCCACAGTTCATCCAGCTAACATCTAGCTCTCACACTAGAGAAAGCAAATTAGACTAGAAATGCTGTATATTTTCCCAAGGAAATGAGAGCAATTTGCCAGTACACAAAGTGCAGAGGATCCCGTACCAGCAATTACCACGTTGTTTTTAGTTCACTCACCAAGTCAAGCAGCCTGACTGCAAACATCACAAGCAGGCAGCAGCACCTTCTCACCACAAGACCTGAATCCTCCCTCTGTGCCATGACAGACCTTTTATACTGTGAAGGCAAAGCCTCATTGGCTCGTTTGCCTCTTCAGCTGGGAACAGTTATCAGGGAATGCTTAAAGGGCCCCTGTGTCTTCAGTACAAGGAAAAAATACCATGTTCAAAATTAGACAGATCTTTTCCCCATTATTATGTCTGGACTGAAGAGTCTTAACCTCTGACTTGAGCCTCAGGGGATATTTTTCTTATTTTGCATTCTCTAGCAAGGTTTAAAATTATTATTCCTTGAATCACTGCCTTCAAGAGTGTTGTAGTTCTCTTGGCAGTCCCAGCTCCTCATTAGCTGAAGTCTCTGGGTCACTTAGAAAAATCCTAGCTTGCATTTTGATATTCTCAAACAGGTCAAAAGAGGATTCTTAAACGTAAGATAAGAAAGATTAGGACTTTTTTAATGCATTTTGTAGCAATGCCAAGAAGCAATCAAAGCAATAAAGCTATCCAAGCACTATCAAATATTTTCAGCTGGTGTCAGAAATGATTAAGGGAATGAAAGGGCCTGAGTCAAATTATCCACCATCCTCTAACAAGTGATTTTGGTCTATAACTAACAGTCTCCCCCAAAAATATAACAATAACATGCAACCAGAATTTGTAAGGCTATTATGGGATTAATGGGAACACATCCCTTAAATCTCACTCAGTTGCTCAAGTGTAATTGCTTAATATTGAAATGGCTGAATGTTAATGAATAAACCGAGGAAGGAGATCTGGAGCAAATAAAAGAAACCTCAGCAGCCTGTCATAAAGGAAAGAAAACACCCCAAATATTACCTGATTAAACAACTGTCATAACACTAATTAATGAACACACTGTAGACACATTCAGTATCATTTGAATTATTTATTTTTTAAGTGGACAATTTAAATGTTGATGTTATTAACTATTTTGTTTTAATTTTCTGAGAGCCCTTGGCTGAGATTTCTTGCACTAATCATAGTACATCAGGGGAACAAAAGTAGAAGGTGATTTTCCAGTGTGCATGTGTGTCTGTGTCTCTGTGTACGTATGTGCTTTACAGTTATCAAACATTTATTTACACACCAACTTTACACTGAAGTCTTTAAGAAGTCTTTTCTATGGCAGGGGAAAGAATCAACTGACCAAAGACTTGGGTCTATATGATCCATTAGAGATTTTCCAGTATAGTCCCACAGAGCTTCTCATGCATTCAAACTTTTGCCAGAATGTTACTCCATCCAGTAGTGTTTCTTTCTGAGATGAAACCTGGAGCTGAGGAATGCACCTCTTCAGTTTCCTTAATTTCACTAAACTGTAAATAATTTAAATTATTAAATTGAAATATCAAGACATTTAGTTATTGTTCATATCGCTCATCTTTAACCTTCTAATAGTACATCACATTTTAAAAATAATTTAAAAAAACAACAAAAAAAAGACTTTGGAGGCTATATACTACACAATCTCCATGGCTCCTGCTGCTTGGGAAATATAACATTACAATTCCCAGAATATATTTGGAGCAGTGGAACAGAATTGTCCGTTGGCAACTTTCACATTCAGCAACCCAGACACTACAACAATAATTTAAAAAATTGCTTTGTGATTTATTTTTTTTTAATCTGTATTAAAAAAGGAACACTAACCTACCTCTTAAATATAGTTTGGTTTTTGTGAAACACCAGAAGATTTGGCAAAAAAAGATGTAAAAGAAGACTGTTTCGATGTATAAAACTCCTTACCAGTAGAAGAAACACTGACCTTAATTTGGCCTAGTCATAGATTAATTTCGTGGGGTTTTGCTGCATATTTGAAGCCTTAAAGAGCAGAAGGAGCTTCTTGTCAGTTTGGAAATCACAAAACATTGTGCACCAACAATTCCTTTAATAGGCAAGGTGTCCATGAGAAAGAGTAAAGTAAAGCAGAGGTGTGTACATAGTATATCTGTGTGCATGTGCCTGTGCATACAGGGTGGGGGGCATGGACTCCTCACTGGGGGTGCCAGTATGGTGGGGACGTGCCTGTTCTCTACAAATTACAGCAGTATTTTCCTTAAACTCTCCTGTTCTGTAGCTTCTGGTTTGAACTGGCTTTTCTCCCCAACACAACCACTCTGCTCCACACCCTGCAAACGAGTTCATCTGCCACTCACCAGATTTATATCTTTATGTCAATAGAACTTTAGGACAACTGGATGAAGAATTATTTCTTACACAGAACATGATAACACTCCCACTGTAGGAAATGGAATGAAACAAATGGGTTAAAAGTGCAGTGACTGTGGTGAAACATCTCCACAGAGTTAGGCATCAATCTTTTTTTTTGTTTGTTTTTTTTGGGGGGTTTTGAGCTGTTGGTTGTTTTGGTTTTTTTGTTTTGTGTGTGGTTTTCTCGGAGAGGAGACTTTCACTCTCCAGAACATTTATTTGTGGAAAATGATGTAGCAAGTTAAGGGGCCATAAGAGGAACTGTGTTCATACATCAGATTTTCCCTTTTCTCTCCTTGGGCTATTAAGCACTGCCCCCTTTTTTCCCACTAGAAGTGGAAGTGGTTAACCCCTTTTTTATCGCTCCAGGAAAACAGATTAAGCCCAAGGATTCTTAGCAGAGGCCAATGTATTTGAGATTGTTCTGAATGATGACATCTGTCACTGCATCAAACACAAACTGTATGTTACTGGTATCAGTGGCACAGGTGAAGTGTGAGTAGATCTCCTTGGTCTCCTTGTTGCGATTCAAGTCCTCGAACTGGCGCTGGATGTAGACTGCGGCCTCCTCGTACGTGTTCTGGCCCTTGTACTCAGGGAAGCAGACTGTTAAGGGGATGCGGCGGATCTTTTCTGCCAGCAGATCTTTCTTATTCAAAAAAAGGATGAGGGAAGTGTTGATGAACCAGTTGTTGTTGCAGATGGAATCAAAGAGACGCAAACTTTCTGCCATTCGACTCTGTAGGAGAGGAAACAATGGTGTCAACAGCAGGGTTTCAGCATGACTGTGGGAAGCACACAAAATACATTATTGTCTATCAGGGAGCCTTTAGAAACAAGTCTATCTGCCTTTAGAAACAAGTCTTCTTTCATTTGGTCACTGTCCATCTTACCTGACCATGAAATTTCAGGGATCTTAATTCACTTATTTTCATACAATATATTTCACCACAGATTACTCCTTGCTTTATTTTATAAAATATTTGGCAACTATGGAGAAAAGTCTAAAACCGAAGATTTAGAAGCAATAGGTGCAACTTGGGAAAACATGGTGCTATTCAAATTTGGTTAGCACTGATAACAGATTCTTTAATAGGGATGAGTGTTTTCTAAGTATTGCATACCACAAAAACATTCTGCTTTTAAATTTTTTGAAAAGATGGAATTAATACAGCCCAGTTATAACATTACATCATTAGATGTGTAGTTAAGCATGCCATACATACTCAGAATTTTTTCCTTGCCTTACTGTATAATGGGAAGCTGGAAAGAATGCACAATAACCACATCCTGCTATGGTGGGACAACTTGAATGTTTATACCTGAAAGCTGAGTTTAGCCAGATGTGTTTAACATCTGTCTGCTGCCTTGAGTAGGTAAACTCCATTACTGGAATTCCAATGCAATGCTGCTCTAGACTGAACACAGAGAGGTCTGTTAGAAATCAGGCACCGGCAGGATTTTTCCTCATGTGTTGCCACTGTGACTGTTCCTCCTGCTGCAGCTGGAGCTGTCCATGGTACCAGGCCCTTGGGAGGCTCAGTTTACTCACTGGTTTACACCTCTAAATAGGTGTAAACAGATGTAATGTTTTGAAAATATTCTAGATCATTAAAATAAATACCACTTAAGTATTGTCAAAAGTAGATACAGAAAATATCTTAATCAAGCATTTTTGGCAAGGTCAATGTTTTCCAGCACATTCAGGTTTCTGTACATTGTGAGTCAGTGCAGTGGCCCAGAGTAAGTGAACAGAAGGGATTTGGGATATCAGAAACAAAGAGTATATTTTGTTTACAAGACTGTGCAAATATGTTCCATTTGTCTGGCTTTTGTTCAGAGGGGATGAGACTCTTGGGGATGGTCCTGTGCAGGGCCAGGAGTTGGACTTGATGATCCTTGTGGGTCCCTTCCAACTCGACATATTCTGTGATTCTGTGAAAATAATCAAGAGTCCAGGCATTTTTGTTGTTTGACTGCGAAGTATTCTGGCCAGTTTCCCTGTTTGGAAAGTGGAAGCAAGAGGATGGTTTTGGCTTTTGATAGAAATAACAGTATTTTGGGCCTAATTCTCCTGAAATTTGTGTCATTTGTGCCTAGTGCATCTCCCTTGACTTCACTAGAGTCAATTCATATCTGGTCAAGTCAACTGGTGAGATAAAGAGAGAAAAATCATTCACTGTTTATTACGTAAAAAATAATATGAAAATATAATTTATTTAAAATTTACTTTCTATTTTGTTGTGGGGCTTCTTTGAGAATGCAAATGTATTGTTACTACTTCAAAGGAAATCTGCACCAGTTTGGATCATTATTGTTGCACTAAAACAGTATCCTGAAAAAATTAGCCCTTAAAAATGCACAGTTGCTGAAACAGGAGCAAACTGGGTTACACAAGCTTTTCAAATTACCTCTCCTCCTTTCCTCTCTTCGTGTTACTATTCCTTTTCATTTGCTAAGGACTGACGTGGTCAGAATTGCATCCTCTGTACTCAGAGTTCCATGAAGGCATTGATTTCGTCCTGTGTTTACAGACTAAACCCACAGACTGCTGGCAGTTCCTGGTCCTTCCAAAGCCCCAGGAGCACAGGGGGGCACCGTGAGGGCTGGCACTGCCCCAGCATGGGGGAATCTCACTCCCAAGCCCTAAAGACACACTGAAATGTAAGCAAAGTTACACAGTTCAGCTCCTGGGGGTTGGTTGTTTGCTTCTGCCATTGTAAAGGTGGGGTCATCTGAACCCAAGTCTACTTTTTATATAGACAGATTTGTAGGTGTAAAAACGTAGCTTTAAAAATGTATTTAAGCATTTATTTTTTATTTTCACAATGCAAATCCTGACACAACAGATAATCCCCTAAAAACATCGTAGATCTGTTTCCAAATACTCATCCTTTCCTTTCCTGATTTTGTAGCTGATAATGAAATTTTTATCTCAGTCAAAATGCTTTTGCTACTAATAGGCTGAAAAAAAATCTTTTAGAGCTAATATAGGTTTTTGGCCAACTCTCAGAATAATCATGCCAAGGGAATATTGCATTTTAAGAGGTTTGTGTTTATTACTGTATTTTGTACTGAGTCATAACACTGTCCCTCTGCTCCCAAATCCTCCCGTGGAGTCTGTAATCCAAGGACAAAAGCAGAGTTAAAACCCTTCCATAAATTATGAAATGTAATGAACACATACAAGAGGATGACAGTTTTTAAATTACTGTAAACTTGGTGATCCCTTATGTGATGTAAAAAAAAAAAAAAAGTAAATTGTTGATCTTGAAATTTCTTCTTCAGTATAATATTATTATAATATTGGCTGGATATCTGAAAGTCATAAAATCCTTAGCTAAACTAAACAGGATTTATTTTAGTTAAAAGCAAGTTAATCAAGAATCATTTCCAACAAGGGTGCAGGCTGTATTATACCAGTGCAGGGCTGTGGTTGCATGGTATAAATGCATGATATACTTTGGGAAATGAAACCCCCAAATCCATGTCATGATTTAACTTTAATAGCACAGGTAGGAAAATGTATCGCTGAACAATGAGGAAATGTGTCAGAAAGGAAAACCCAAGTCTTCAAGTCCTAGAATCATGGAATGGTTTGGATTGGAAGGGACCTTAACCATCATCTTGTTCCACCCCCTGCCGTGGGCAGGGACACCTTCCACCAGCCCAGGTTGCTCCAAGCCCCGTCCGAGCTGGCCTTGGACACTTCCAGGGATGGGGCAGCCACAGCTTCTCTGGGCAGCCTCTGCCAGGGCCTCCCCACCCTCACCGGGCAAAATTTCTTCCAGATATCCAATCTAAACCTACTCTGTCACAGGAGCCATTCCCCCTTGTCCTGTCACTCCAGGCCTTTGTAAATAGTCTCCATCTTTCTCCTGTTGGCTCCCTTTAGGCACTGGAAGGCCCCAATTAGGTCACCCCCAAGCCTTCTCTTTTCCAAGCTGAACAAAGCCAATTCCCTCAGCCTCTCACTGTAGGAGAAGTGCCTCCTCTGGACTCGCTCCAGCAGCTCCATGTCCTTCCTGTGCTGTTCCCCAGGGCTGGAGGCAGCTCTGCAGGGGAGTCTCACCTGAGGGGGCAGAGGGGCAGAATCCCCTCCTGCCCTGCTGCCCACGCTGTGGGATCAGCCCAGCACACAGGGGGGTTCTGGGCTGGGGCATGTCCAGCTCTCACCCACCAGCATCCCATGTCCTTCTCTCCAGGGCTGCTCTCCATCCATCCATCCCCAGCCTGGACTGATCCTGGGGTTACCCTGACCCAGCTGCAGCACCTGCACTTGGTCTTATTAAATGTAATGAGATTCCCATCGCCCATTTCTCGAGCTTGTCCAGGTCCCTCTGGATGGCATCTCATCCTTCAGCTGTGAATAACAGTAAGATGTCATCCAGGTAATTAGGAAAACTTTAGGGAAAGATAAACAGACTGCACCTACTTCCATATGAAGTACAGAAAACTAAGTGAAATTATTCTGATTATTTTTTTCACCTGTCAACATGGAGACATGAAACAGTGTTCAGTCTCACCTTCCACATGGAATTAAATGACAAACAATTAAATCCAAACCGAAGAGAAAAAATTACACATGGCAAGACAAGGCCTTTATAAATTCCAGGTGGTGGCTTATGATTTGTTCAGTGCATCGACCATGTTTCAAACAGCAATGCATGAGAGCCAGGTGATTTCTGCTATATCTTAAGAGGTGGTATGTCCACTGTTCTAAGAATGAAGGCTGACACTGAAAATATGTGATGTATCCACTCATATGCTCCTGACATAGCAGGCTCATTTCTGGTTTTGTTAATATTGCAAAACTACTGTTCATATCATATGGAAAGTGAACTTGAGAGGGTTATGGCTCATTATAATAAAAATAGAATAAATTATTGTACAACTCCCAAAGGGGTTATTAAAATTTTCTATTAACATGGAGAAAAAATAAGATAGAAAAAGGTATTATTCTTCTCTGCAGTGTCTTTTCCAGGTCTGGAATCTTGAAGGTGGTCAGAAAAAAATGTGCTGCTGTAATTTTATAATTATATACAAGCTGGGGTATAAGCAAGATAATGCCAGTGCTTTATCCAGATGGCCTTGTTGGGGGCTAATTGCAAATTCTTCTCTGAGCATAAGAACAACGAATTGGTTGCTTAAGGGAAAGAACTTGCTAAGGAACAGATGGCTGCTTCTATTCTTCCAATACTCTGCAAACACACAAATGTCCCTGGTCATCCTCTGGAACAGTAGAGGTGTGATTAGCAGGAAAGAGTTCAGAACAACTAAGAGCTTCCAGTTATCAAAATAGCAAGTAATTAAGGAAAAAAGCAACTTGGTAAATGGAGCCAAATTGAAATGTAGTATCTCCTTACAGCTTTCACATTAAAGCTTTTTAGTCTCAGATGGGGGAGCTTTGGGATTAAAAATGAAAAATTATGAAGAGAGAAACTATCACAAATAAGGGAATTAACTGCCATTTGTACTTTATACCTAAGAACTTTCAGTCATTGCTTCTCTTTCATCATCATCATTTTCAAACTGGCAGGCACTTTAGGATTTGAAAACCTTAACCGAACTAAATAAAATTTATCTTGTGTAAACCATAAACAATACTGAATAAAATTTGTGCAGGAATAGCAATGTTTGCTTTCCAGAAAAGTTAGAAAATCTTTAAATGTCAGTAAATCTTGGAAGAACCCTTGGAAGCTGCTGCTATTTCCTGGTTGAGGCTTTCCTTGCAGTAGTGGCTGACATTTACCATGTGCTGCAGCTCTGAGCTATGGTACAAAATGGCACCAATCTCTCCTCTCTGTTTCAAGTGTCTTTAGAGACCCACAACTTTAGACCTTCTAAAGAAAGCAGGTGAAGGTGAAGTATTTGAAGAAGGGGTAGTGGGGTAAAAAGGTAACTGAATCACTTGGATGTAAACATTGTTTCTTCCTTAACGTTACCAGACAAAATTGAATCCATTCTGAAATAATGACAGTCTACAAAATAATGAAGGAAATACCATTGCCCAAGACAGGCACAGACAAAGCAATTCAGGAATTCAAGCTATGCTTGAATAAAGGCAGAGAGAAAGCAGAATTTGCAGAGAAAAACTACAGATGATGCAGAAAGCAAGAGATAACTTGGATAAATACAGAGAGACACTCTTTTCTTGCAAAAAAGCCCAGACTGAGTGCTAGTTGAAATGTCCCTCCTGTGTTGGGCAGCCCTGATTGAGTGCTGGATAAGAGAGACTTGATTTAAAAGGGAAAACACTGTTGTGTGATTCATCTTTTGTTCAAAGGAAGAAGACTCCTACAAGAATGTAAAGGATCAGGTGGGGAAGTGGGGGAAATTAGGATAATTTAATGAGTTAAAAAAATTAATTTAAAAATGAAAAAGAAGAAACTATGTGTTGGAGAGAAGTAAACAGCCTTAATCCAATTCACTCTGTGAATTCTTCTCCCAGAAACTAACAACCTCCCTGAGGTAGGATTAAACTGGGATAAAACACTCTACCCCTGTTGTCCTGTATATACCAGTTTTTAGCCTTGGCATCTCCCAGAAGTGACAGGGTAAGCAATAGGAGTTCGACTACACAAAATTGTTTTGGTTTCCAATCCCAGGATCCCAAAGTTTTCCTGGAAAATGCTGGGTATTCTAAAATGTCAGAATAAGAAAGGGTGACATAGGAGGTTAAGTCCCTCTGTGAATTCATTAAGAAGCGTTCTTAAGTCACTTAGCAGCTTAACTTATTCTACAAGCAGACAAACTCATTATCCATCACCAAAACAATGTCACATTAGTCCAAAACCAGTGCAGGAATTCCTGACCAGTGCCATAAACAAACCAGGAGGGAGGTTGGGATAGTTAGAAGCAGCTATGTCACTACCTGTCATACAGATACACACATGCACATGCCATCTATTTATGTCCTTCCTGCCAAAATTCCTTTCAGTGTCCTGCATGTAGGAGAAATGTGAATGCAGAAAGGTGGAAATACACTCGGAAACAAAATTTGTAAACTACCAAATTATTTCTTCATTATTTTAAAGATAATGCCCTGTAATTGTTCATACAGTTTGTACAATGTAGAACTGGCAGAGGGGACAGCAGTCTGATACCTCTTTTTCAGAGAAGGAAGGGAAAATAAACCTCACAAAGCAGTACTGCAGCATCCTATCTCCCATGATGATTGCTGTTGAATAATACTACTGTCTTTACATAAAATTCTGCAGATGATAACTGAATCTGGCAGTACAAATGAGAATTACATGAGGACCTTTAGTCTTGGCTATTGTGTAGGATGACAGTGAAAACATTATGAATATTTTATCATATATGATCTCTGGGACTGGAAAAAAACCTGTAGTGTTACCAAGGCTTACTGTGGACTAGACTAGACAAAGCAGATTTAATTGAGAGTATTACTTTAACAGTCCTGAACTTTTGTCTTTGAAAACTGATCCCCTGCAACAGCAAATCATGTTTTAGGAGTCTGTGCTAAGTTAAACATCGATATGTTGTAGTTACATATACATAATACACGTGCCAGTGACAGGCTGGGGTAAACCACTTTTCAATACTATCTATCAAAACAATTTGATATTCCTAGATCAGGAGCAATACAGATTTGTTAATCCCAGTAAGTACAGTCTGACACCAAGCTATGATTACACTAAGGAGAGCTGAGCTGAGAAAGAAGTTTGATTAAATTTCCTGACAGGAGGATTAGATTTTGAGACAGGGGATTTCCAAGCAGAGGAGCAGGACAACAGGTGCTTCTGCTAGGACTTCTAAATTAAAGGGAACCTAAGGAAAGGATATATAGAAAACTCTCCGAAGAACAATGGAAAAGGTTACTGAGTTCAAGAATCAGAAAGGGTGGGACAGTCATCATTACACAGAAATGCCAGAAGATCCAGATAAAGGCTACTCCTGGATATCTGGCCAGGGTATTAAAGGCTGTTCCACAAACAAGAAAAGGGGCAGAAGAGAAATGGGGAAATACATGTAGAGTGACTTACTGCTTGTGAGCAGCTATACATATCTCTTAAGCAAGCTAAGTAAAGGAAAAATTATATTTGGAAGTCATAAAATGTGCATGTGATAGGTGCTATATTTATCATTATTCATAAGAGAATTACAAGTCCAGAGGAAAGTTCTAGAAAAAGGTATGTTCAAGAGAAGAGAAATATGAGGCACTCAATATTGGTCCTGTGCCTGACAGAACAACACCACAAGTCAACACCTCTGGGAAGCAGAAATAAGGATACATTGGCAAAAGGAATGCTATTGGAGCTGACACAGGCCAAGAGAAACTTAGAGGCACCATGGGCCAACATATTAAACCTACACATTGCACAGTGTCCAGCCAGGACAGCACTGCCTTGGCTGCAGTAAAAGCACCCAAGAGAATCATTGAAGTGGGCAGGGAGCTTGTTTTTGCTCCTTAAAGGAGGCCTTGCAATATTTCAGTTGCTCAGCAAACAACTATTAAGACTCTCCTTTTCCCACCTCAAAGGTCAGCAGAGCTTTGTGCTGCAGAAGCCTCTGGACATCTGAGCTCTGAGCACATGCACTGCTGCTCTGGGTGCCACTGTGCAGTGCAAGGAGTTTTAGGAGGGCAAACATGCCATAAAAAGAAGAGGAAAATAAATCTCCATGGTCTCTGACAGTGTCAGAAAGTTAAGGTTTCCTAAGTACAAACTAAGGTAGTTCTTCACTTAGTTCTAAGAAATAAATTAGCAGCATATAATACCTAGCCTTGCTTTGGGGAGGTAGAGGGGTTTTTTTAAGCATTGTACAGTACTCTGAGCAAATTGCATTTTTCTAGAGGATAGAAAAAATCTGGTTTAAAAACATTTTCTTGTTAAAAATATATTCATTTAAAATCTCACAGTTCTTGAAAAGATATTCAAAGTAGCATGAACATCCATATCTTAATTGTAAGTATCTGGATGGTTTCTCCTTAGATTGAGTTGTCTATATGGTAATAGAGGCCAGCTTTTCTATTCCTGGTAGCATATTTCAATTGATTTCAAAGCTTACTCAGTGTTTCTAAGTGGGGTGGTTTATTTGTTTTTGTTTTCTTCCAGGCCTTTAGATTGTTTACTTAGCCAAGGGCAAAAGGAGCATCCCAAGTACATACCCAACACAGCTGAAATGTTGCACAGTTTTACACATGAGGACTTCAGTTGTCCTCATTTGAGACCTTCAAGCTTAATATCAGCCTTCTGGGTCTAGACAATCACAGAATGGCCTCTGTTGGAAGGACCTTAAAGCTCATCTTGCTTCACCCTCTGCCATGGGGAGGGACAACTTCCACTAGCCCAGGTTGCTCCAAGCCCCATCCAGCCTGGCCTTGGACACTTCCAGGGATGGGGCAGCCACAGCTTCTCTGGGCAACCTGTGCTGGGGCCTCACCACCTTCATAGGAAATAATTTCTTTCTAATATCTAATCTACATCTCCCCAGGATAAGTAATTTAACACTGTACTGACCTTCAAGAAGGGGCTGAGGGAACTCTTGTTTGGGCTGGCACAGAAGAGGCCAAAGGGTGATCTAAGAACAGCCTACAATGACTTGAGCATAGTTCAAGGGTGATGACACAAAACTCTTCCCAGCAGCACCAGAGGAAGGAGTAAGCAGCCATGAACACTAACTGAGGCTTGGGAGGGTCAGGGTAGATGGTAGGGTTTCTCTAGAACACCAGCTCAGCACTGGAACAATTTGCTGAGTTTTGTGAAGTCTCCCTCCATAGAGGCTTTTCACTCAACTAACTCAGTAAAGCCACAGCTGGCCTGATTTACTGCTGGCAACAGTCCAGACCTTGGGAGGTCACATCCAGCTCACATTTCTGTAATTCCATGAATTGTAAAAACGGATTTGTAGTTGAATCCATAAATAAGAAGTCAATTTTATGCACCCAGTTCTGAGCAGATCTCAAACTTTGCATCCCAAAGAGGGTACTTAAGGGCTATCCCTTTGATGGAAAGAGTCACTATCCTGTTGGTGAGGCAGGATGAAAAGGAAATGGCCAAAGAATGGAGTTGTGGCCTTTGTGGAACATCCAGGGTTTATTGTTTACAGTTCTTTCATGCTCTCTGGTCCTTAGAGTAGCCCCTAAACTATTGAACTAGTGCAGAAATGGGCAAGATGTTTATTCACTGGTGCAGGCCACTGACTAACCCACCTTTGGAATAGTTTATGCACAACCCAAGCTCTGGCTGATATGTTATATGTAAAGAAAGAATGCTTTTCATTGCTTTGAAACAGGCACTTTTCTAATCCATTGCAGGGTGGGAAAGGGTGTTAATGGGGTGAATATTGGTTCCTGTCACACAGACAATTGTCTATCTTAATTGAAGTGAAACAATATAAAAGGGAATTAATATTTTTTAAAATTCTAGTACCACTAGAATGCACTAGTGACTAGAATGGTGAGTTCAGTAATTCTGTGTAACAGAATAATGGCAGGGGGACAGATTGCAAAATCTGGCGCCTGTGAGTGCCCTTTCTCTGGATAAAAAAAAAAAAATTGAAATCTGAAATGTCAGTGACAAAAGTCCAATCTGATAAACTATGATATAAAGAAAAGAAGACTTATCAAATAAAAAGGTTTTCATTTCAACACAATCAAGTCAAGCTTAAAAACAAGACTCTGGATCTTTATGAAAGCTAATAGATAAAGGGTCATTTTTAACAGTCTAACAGAATTAAAAGCCAGAGAAAACCAGCAGGAATTACCATAAGCATGGAATGGCTATCATAGGAAATTAAACAAACTACTTCTGTTCAACCTGGAAAAAGAAATAGCTGAGAGAGAACACAGCAGAGCTCATAAAACCATGAATGGTATGGAAATGGTGAATAGTGAATGATTTTTGCACCACTTCATACAATGCAAGAAATAAGAAACATCACATTCACTTATCTGACAGCAGACAAGCATTCCTTCCATACAGTGCATAATTAAATGTAAAACTCTGTCATGAGGTGTTAGAGGATAATAACGATAACAGTAAAAGTCATAAAAGTGTAATTGGGTTCAAAAAGCAATTAAATTAAAAGGGCACTTAAACAGAAAGATGTTGATGCAATCTGAGGTTCAGTTATCTCGTAGGGTAAACTGCAGGAAATACCAGGGAATGCTTCATCTGTTCCCATAGTCCTTCCTAAATGCCCTTCGTTGTTACAGTTCCCAGACAATTTTGCCTTTCCCATTAGGCTTGTCCAGTTTAGAAAGAGGTTGTTTCACACACTTCACTGTCACTTGAAGCAGGGAATGTTTTTCATAAAAAAGGTAGGCAAGGGGGCTTGGAACTAAGTACTGACCTCCAGCAATGTGCATTGCCCAGTGCTGGAGTGTTTGAGTGATGGGAAGAGAATTACATTTTCTCTTAGACACAGAAGGAAAAAGGAAAGGATAAAAAAAAGAAAGAAAACTGGCCTACATTGATGCTGAGCTAGTTTTGACCAGAAAAAGTTGGCCAGGAGTTTCATTCTTCAGCAGTAGCTGAACAATAAAACCAGCCTATTATACAACAAAAAAGGTAAGTACCACTTTATACTGAGAAATTCACTGCAGGAAGGAAAAAAAAATAATTCCCACAAAACCTGAGACCAGCCTGTGTGACACCTGGAGAAGGATGCATTTTGCCCTCACAAGTTCTTGCAGGAACACTGGCTTTTCATTGCATTGCATCTTTGAAGGTATTTTCAAATGCTTGTAGGATGCTTACAGAGTTTGGCCCAGCAAGAGCCCTTGTGGGAAGAACAGGTACCTTCCCTTTGTATCCCATCTGTGTTGCAAGATTAACTAGCAGGAGCAAGAGGTTATTTTTAGCACCCTTGCCTGGAATTCTAACAAGGTTCTTGCCATCCTGTGGGTTGTGAGGTTGCCTCCTACTAAGCTGGAAGAAACAAAAAGGCTGTGGGGCACAGAGGTCAGTGCTCAGAGTCAGGAATGAAAAAGAAAGCAAGATAGAGGGAAAACTGCAAAGCAACTACAACTAGAGGGTCTAAATCTGGGTCTGATCTTGGCCCCTTTTGCCAAGCTGAGGGGAGTACTCAGTGCAAAACCAGAATGTTTAGCACCATGGAGAATCTTGTCTTCCCTTTCAATAAATTCTTCTGGTTTTAAGCAACATTACTGGGATTTAGATCAGAGTGGTTTCAAGAGATAATTTCCATTAAGTCATTTCAAAGCAATTAGAGAAGAATTAAAGGAAAGAAATGGTGATATATGCTGGGGAAAAAGCTTCTCCCCTATTTGAGATGGAAGCTCTAAAGCAAAAATAATTTTGGTTGATCAAGACTGAATTTAAAAAAAAAAAACCAAACAACTCCCTATTGTGGTCTCAGGTTACAGGAACACATTTTCACTGAACCCTGTCTCATTCAACTTGCAGGATGGACAATGTCACATGTTAGTCAATGTTTGTCTTTAGAGTCACAACTCAATTTAGAGACTCGTGCTTTACTATAAACTTGCTATTTATGAACTGCTCCAAAGACAGAATTACTGGTTTCTTCTCAAGCTTGTAATTATTGTATCTGAATATTTCATTGACTACATTTGTTTCCACAGCATGTAGTCAGATCAAGAGGTGCTGTTAGAAGCAACTTATAAATAGGGAATGAAACAATCTATACAATGAGAAATTATAGTTAGAAGGAACCCAGCAATTCTAGACACCCAACCTAATTTTCTAAACCAAAGTTTTCACACATGTATTTATTTATGTAACAAAGTTTAATAGGTTTTTCAAGCTGTCAGTGATATCTGGTGTAGCTCTGAATAATGAGACCTACTACAAATCAGATCACAGAATCTCAAATTACCCTTTCAGAAAAGTAAGGAAGAATGTGGGATTACCTATGAACATTATCATTTAAGAAACACATTTGGAACTAAAAGGGAACATGGACCTATGCCAGGTCCTAGTACAGGTTTTCAGTAGCATTCCACTGCTTTAGCCATATGAACTTCCTGTTTTCCTGTAATCCTGTGTTCCATTCATTTCCCATTTCCCTCCCTCGGCAGCAGATGATGGCAGTGTTCCTGCAGCTGACAGTCTTATTTATCACATGAGCCCTCATTAATCACAGAAAAACCACTATATTCATTGAAAGAGGCATAAAATTCATGGAAAAAAACATCATCAGTATAAAGCCTGGATCAACATATACAGAAATGAGACAGTCAAAATAAGATTACAACAACAACATTCTCCCTTTTCTATCTCTTGATCATTTGATTTCACCAGAGCACTTAAACTCTGCTCCACCTCATCCTCAACCCACAGTGCTTCACTGACTCCCAACCTTCTCACTCTTCCAGTGCCATTTCCTCCTCTAACTTGTATATTCCAGATAAAACAGTGTTTATATGGTTTTTTTACCATTAGAAGCTGATCAAATCTCCCTAATAATGGTCTAAATTGCTCATATTAGCACAGATGTTTGCACAGTTCAAAATAATTCAAACTTGCAAAGGAATGAGGAAAACCCCCCAGCATCTATGAGATCAAGAGGGGTGTCAGATGTGCTGAGTTACACCCAGTGAAGGCCTGTTCACAAGGAAATGTCTCCTGCGACTCTCCTGTTCTCAGGAGACAATAAAAATAGCACTATTAGCTTATTTTAAAAAAAATTATTCTGTTGTTTGAATTGTTTCTTGTGGGATCACAAGGGGAATCATAGGAAGTGCCAGTAGAGTAATGGCAATTTAGGTAACAAACAGAATAGAGGATGAAAAAAGGAAGGTCTTTGAGCACCTGATCTGTTGTTATTACAGAACTACAAGTCCTACTAACTATTTTTTAAGGCTTACTCCATGGAGTAACACTGCAGTACTCCTGGCAGTCTGCAGGTCTTTTGCAACAAATGAACTTATTAGTGTTGTCTCTGTAATATAACTGCTGTCTGCTTGGAGAGCTCTTCATTAATGGATCCAGGATCGAATCAAGGAAGAGACAGTCTAAGAATTACTTACAGCAGACAAACAAGGGGAAAACTAACCAAGTTACCAGCTTTGGCAGGCTGGAAGGGTTTCATTTCTTTGCAAGGCTGCTTATCACTTGTCCATTCCTTGGATTTCTTAAGGAAATGTAGAATGGTTTCCTATCCAATCCTTTAAAAGGGAAAAGACTATATTTTGGGTTGTGTACTGCTTCCCTATTTTCAACTTACTGGTTAAACATTAGGTCATAAATACTATAATTTTGTACCCAGTTATAACAGAGTATTTTTGGTCCAGTGAGTCCTGACCCTAGTCCTAAGCAGAGAGTGAGAACTCCAAATTCCTTCTCCTCCAACTTCTGTTTTCCATTGCATTCATTTCAAGTCCCTCTTCAGGTTTCCATGGAAATAGCAGAGAAGTGTGCTTATATTCTTGGCATTAAAATATTCATAAAAGAGGATAAGGAGCTGGTTTAAATGGCAGATGCTGTATTGCTGAAGCAGATTTAAGGTCCTTGTATGTAAATGATCACATGTGTAAGTGAACACATTCTGGGGAGAACAGGCCCAGGATTTATTCTTCCCAGGGAGAGGAGGAGGGATAGGCAGTACAGATTCCTGCAGAGAAAGCAGGAATTTCTAGCTGGAATGCAACACTTCCAGGACAATTGCAGGACAATGCAAAATAAATTCAGTTAGGATTTTGCCATTGGAAGTTGAAACCTTCCTCAAGGGAACAGAACATGGTTTAAACTTAGAGAATTATCTTTGGTAATTGAAAAAAATATTTCACAACTCTGAACTATTTAATTAAGTTTTAAAGTCTTACCTGTATAAAGCTTCCAATTCCTTTCACTTCTTGCAAGTAGAATATTTGATACAAAATTTAAATTTCAGGCCTTTGAAAAGATTCTCATACATTTGAACTCTGAGTACATTTCATGTTCTAAAACAGCCATAAAACTTTAACATTCTTTTAATCATAGAAAATGTAATTGGAAGCAGGAAATATACTGACTTATCTACATTTTTGTTCATGAATCTTACTCAGACTAATTATTTTGGTTATTTTACTCATTACAGAGATCTGAATCCTAAGCATTACTGAAAGTATTCTAATAGGATAAATAAACATTTATATCCTAGGAGATCTGGTTTTCTGATTCAAAATATCATCTCCGGTCCTTAGAAGACCATTTTATAGGGAGATTCCACTATAATCCTTTGACCCTGAGGAGAATGGAACACAATATGTAATGGAAAGACAACTTCTAAAAATCCATGGAAAACAAACAGTAAATATATGTAAAATTTCAAACCTTGCTATTAGAATACTTACTGTGCAGACACTTGGTGTATTTTTCATTTTCCAAGAACAAGAGTAGTTTTAAAATATAACTTTATAAAAATAAACACTTCAAAATGTCAAAACAACAGCACTGACACTTTTAGCAGTGGAAGTCAAGAATGTTGTATTGACTTGTCTGCATGAAGTTATTCTCAAAAAAACTTGTACATCATAAGGCAGCTGACAAGTGCATAGCAGTGATGATCTATCAAAATGTTTATTAGTCTTTATCTGTAAAAGCAGCAGGACTTTTGGCATGTTTATCAGTAAATCCTTATTTGAAAGACATTCCAAAAAGTGCAGTATACCAGTCTGTTGAACCTGTTCTGCAAGCTCTGAATGCAACAAATACTCTGAGACATTTTTATGCTACCAAAAGTGTTTAAGGAAATATCTCCTTCAAGAAGATTTTTTTTATAAGCCATACACATCTGGAACTGAGAAAAGCAAGACAGAACAAGGAAGATTAAGCCATTGACGCCAGTTGATGGAAGAATCAAGGAAGAACAGTGGAGATGAGGGCTTTATACCACAGAAAAGGAACTTCACACTACAGAGAAGGTTAGGAACTGTTGTAGAGTCATGGCAGATATGCTATTTTTGACAGCATCTGTGAAGTTTAATAATGAAAATTTAAAAAACCAGTACATGTCCTTTCCTATCCAATTGGGTATTCCAGTGATGCTGTTCAGGCTCAGCTCAGGGAGGGGGCTCCTCCCTGACTGGCAATGTATGACATGGATCCCAACACTGGCTCCAGAGGTTCACATCAAAGGGAACATCAAGGGTTTTGAGGATGTTTCATGTGTGTAGGTCTGATGAACAACAGGAAAGAACAGCAGGACACAAAGCAACTATTGAAGGAAAGATACTTTGAGTAACCCTGTCAGAGGATTTAGACAGCAACAGCTCCACCATTCCTTCTGGAAGGTGCATTTGTAGGTGTCAGTCATACTGCACTTCTATTTTTTTTTAACTTTTCTTTGTGGCACCAGAAACACCATGTGCCCTAATCAGAGCTGTATGAGGAAGGTGACACAGATACCACTTTATTTCTTTCTTTTAAGAACAGTGGAGGTATTTCATGTCCAGGATTTATTACCTTAGAAAACCTTATTGTTTCCAGCTTGCACTTTTGGACAATCGTGTAATTTCTCTATTATTCAGAGGATGATCATCTTCATGATAGAGGAAAGAGCAGAATAAAAAAAGCATTTGCCAAGCTGTTCCAAAAATCACCAATCAATCCTTAATGAGCCTTAGACCCCTTTGTGTGAGGGGAACTGAGAAGGCACCTAACGAAAGCCCTCAGTGCAGAAAGGATTATCATTTCTCTCAGATCTTCAGATTAAGCTGAACCTGAAATTATACCATCTGTAAAATCCATGTTCAGAATAGTTTTCAACTAAATCTCTGACTAATGACTCCCAGTTACCTTCTATTGAAGCCAGATGCTGGCAGCTCTGGAGCACAAAAACCCAAAACACGGGACAGAACTCTTTCAGCAAAAATACTCCTGCACAAATATTAAAATCAGATTATTTATGAATCTTTCTGCCTCTGGTGCAAAGTTGAAAACTGATTTATATTACCTACCTTTAAGCTAATAATAATTTTTTAACATGGGATTAAAAGATGAAGAAAAAAAAAGCAAGATTCTGCTAAAGTTTTTACAGATGGGCAAAGACTTCAGGTACCAAGCAATAAACAGTGGAAAAATATTTGCAATCATCCATATGCATGACCTACAAGTTCCATACATAATCATTTGGGTGGGCTGAGACTTTATCTCATAACTCATGTTCTCTCTGCTGGAAAGCCTCACCTCACCTGACATTGTCCTGCTGTGTCACTGATGCCCTTTTAGCAGGAACTGTTATCAATCTGTGTCAACTGCAAAAGGTGCCATAATGGTGATATTCCAGATTACAGCTGAACTCAGTGTACTGCAGCCATGAAAATAATCACATTGATGAGGGAGATCAATTTATCAATCAAACTGGGAAAAGCCAGATTTTTTTCTTCTATATTTCTTAGCTGTACAGTGCTTAATTTCTCCTGAAATGTCTTTAATACCATCTTAAATACCTCTGGACGTACTAATTCTTTTTGTTTCCTTATTGTAAGGATTTGATACCATAATATAAACTTAGCAGTGTTTCTGTTCACTGAGGCACTTGTTGAACAAGTGACAAATTGCTAAGGGGCACGTGAATGTATCTTGAACCAGTACCCTGGATAAATGCAGGATTACTGGTACATGGAAGTTAGAGTAAGTGGCACATGACACTGGATTTTTAACACTAGCTAGATTAAAACATTCTCAAAGGATTTTCTTGAGGATAGGGTGAATTTTCCTGCAAAACTATTGTACAGAACTCTCTAATTAGAGGCTTTTACAGTGAGTTGTTATTGTCTTTCCTAATCTGTTTTAGAAAACTAAATTAATTCCTTTTTTCTATGAGCACTACTTTTTCTAGAAATCAACCAAGACTGCTACAGGATCTAGAGTAGGAAAATCTCCCAAAGCATTATTTTCTAACATTATTTTACATTGTTTGTTATGAATAAATGGGCATCAGAAGAGATTGAATTCACACCATTCTTACTGAAGGCATCAGCCCATTTCACTTCATCAGTGAACAAGCAGACTGATGTCCTGTGTCAGGCCTGGTCTGCATTTCCTCACAGGCTAAGGCTTTTTTAAGTGCAATTAAATCATTTTGATGGAGTTCAGTTACTGTGAGATAGTGTCTGTCATCCAATAAACAGCATAAAATAGAGGAAAACTGAAATTGGCCAAATACTTTGAAATTCCAGTTTGATTTAAAAATCAAACTTTTTCAGGGGTTTGTATCTTTTTTCTCCACATTTAAATATGCATACAGTGGAATAACAACCACCACCATCCCCCCCCTCCAATATCCTTTCAGTAGAAAATGAAGTGGTTCATGCCAGGCCTGCATTATTAGAAGATGATGTTTTAGAAGATATTTGTGGTTGTAGGAGTTTTCTGCATACAAGAAAGCTGTTCATAAAGACAGCAAGCTGTAATCTGTAATGAAAATGTTCAATGGAAAAGGATTTGAGAAGAATATTGGAAGTGGAAAAGAGAGGACTGAGGAAATCATATTTAGATCACCAAAAGTAAAGACTGCACATCAGTGATGCCTCATGAGGCTGTGAATTGACAGCCTTGTTCCAACGTACCTTTCTGTGAAGCTGTTTGCTCTGCTTTCAAAGTGCAGCAATCCTGCATTTAGGTTATCTGTTCTCTTTGTAAATGTGTTTACAGCTGATGGCTCCAGTGTTTCCTGTGGAATTACGTGACAGTCCAAATTCTCCTTCGATTTATCTCACGCTCTGCTCCAGCTTAAAGCACTGTCCTACAAGCCTGCACCCTCCTCTGCTGTGCCAGAGCTTCCCTACTTATATTGTGCCTATACACTGAGCAATACAACAAAATGCATATAAAACTGATCCCTAAAGAGGAAAGTCTGCTTTATAAATCAGAAAGCAAGATATCATCCAGGATCTATTTACCAATGAAGGAAACAATTGAGAATGTGCAGTATTAATAAAGAAAATTCATACTAATAAAATTCAGCAATTTCCTCACAGCAAATAGTGAATGCAAAGAGCACAGAAATACAGAAGTATTAATCAGGAAAGCAAAGTACAAAGAATTAAAATTTGGAGCCTGGTTTTGCTCATATTAAAATCAGTGGTAATAATATTTTCATTCACTTTCATTACTTGAAAAATATTTTCAATAAAATAGAATCAGCATCTACAATACAATCTGCTGGAATTCTGTACAATTTCCTAGTACTTCTCTAGTATACCAAAGATTTCAACTATTCAGCCACATATATGATGATATAAATATCATGATTTTTATCATTAATTTTATATATTTTGCAGGATCGTTTCTTAAACCAGTACACCCATCTAAGCCACAATCAGACAGTTTTGCCAGGCAGGTCTTCTTCCCCCCTGTCATCTTTTGGCACATGGGGATATCCTGCTCCTGTGCCTTTAAAATTTCCTTCTTGAAGAATGCCCAGCCTTTCTGGACTCCTTTGCCCTTCACGACTCTCAAGGGACTCTGTCAACCAGGCTCCTAAACAGGAGAAGTCCAAGGATCAGTTCTGCTGACCTCCCTCCCTCCTTCTGGAGAACTGAAAACTCCATCACGTTGTGACTGCTGTGCAGCCTCCAACCACCACAACACCCACCAGTCCTTTTCTGTTCACAAACCTGTTCACAGGTTCAGCACAGTGCCTTTCCTACTTGGCTCCTTCACCAGATATTCCACACTCTCCAGGAACTTCCCAGACTGTTCCTCCTCCACTGTGTTGTATTTCCAGCAGACATCTGGCGAGTTGAAGGACTAGTAATTGTGAGACTTCTCCCTGGTGCTGGTAGAATATTTCACCTCCCTCTTCATCCTGGTTGGCCTACAACAGACTCCCACCATGATATCCACCTAGCTGGCCTTCCCTCTCATTCCTACTCACAAACACTTTCCCTGGCATTCAGTGCATCCAACCACGTATCCCCAGTCTGTTTCATCCAATAATACAGCAGAAATGGGCTGAGACTCTCATTTCTGGCCCCAAACCCCTATTACTCCAGTACGTGAAGTGACTGCATTTAGAGAGGAAATTATTCATATTTTATTATCCTATGCTCTGGCTTTTATAGGAGAAGTAAAAAGCAGTGGGTAACATTAGGACTTACCCTCTGGGAATAATACCCTGAGTAGCTCATAAAACTGAGCATTCAGTCAAATGCAGGTATGGAGGTGATGTCATAACCTGCAACTACAACAGTGCAACTTTCCTACTTTTCTTTCCCAAATGCACAGACAACAAATGCTACAGTAAGGTTTAGTTATATAGGATGACTTCAGCTGCTCTAGCAGTTGATATATCAAAATGAAGTCTGACTCATCTACCTTTTTATTTTCCTCTGCTACTGGATCCTACTGGTTGCCTTCCACAGATCTGGAACTCACTGGATTCCAGCAGAAAGTCAACCATACTGGATAATTTTCTGATAGGTTTGTGAGTTATATCTGTTTAGCAAAGGGCCCAAAGAGCAGTGGGGCTGGCAGGAGTGATGAAGCAGAGGCAGCAGAGGCAGCAGGAGTTGCCTGAAGAGTTGAACCAGCAGAATAGAGAGAATAAGACATCTGGTTTTTCCTAAAGAGTGAGCTTACAGATAATGTCAGCAGGCTTATATAATTTAATACACAATACATGCATTTCACCAAATGCAGATAATTCTGCTTTCCATATTCTACAGTGCTTCAAAGAAAATGAGAAAACACATACAGAATCACTTTATCAAGAAGGGAGATCTTAAAATGGATTTAGCAGGAGTGTGTTATTTAATTTATAAAATAACACAGTTATAATTTGGACATATCTCTATATAAATATATATTAAATTGGGTGTATCACAAGCATTGCATCTTCTGGTTTAATTTCTATTTATGACAACTATGGTCATTTCCATCTATTGGGTTTTCCCTGTCCTAAGCCATACTCAGCTGCCCAGCTAGCTGAGTAAACCTCAGCTTCCAGAAAAGCTGGTCCAACTGGTTCAGCCTCCTTCCAAAAAAAATCTAAAATTAAAAAAGTGCTATTTTGAGTTGGTATTTATCTTACCTCACTTCTGGCCATTTGTTCTTATTTTGCCTTTCTCCATTAGATTGTGTATTTCTTTAACTATTGAGCATTTTTTGCTCCTTTGGGTATTTATACACTAAGCAGGTACTGCACAATCTTTTTAGCTCTACAAAACTAATTAACCTTTTGAAACCTTTTTAAATGCTCTAAGTCTCAGTCTGGATTTCTGGATGGCAGTGACAGCCAGATGCTCTGCAGAACACTGCCCCCAGGACATCTCAGGCACAGCCACAATGCAGTTAGTCTTGTCAACCTTTCATTTCGTTTCTTTTAACATATCTTTAACCTCCTTTATTAACCTCTCACATTTCCAATTCAATTGGATGGCTTTCCTTTCTCCATGTGTGGGTTGTTGGGAGGTTATTTATTTATTTCTAATTACTGCTTTCATTTGGTCTCTGAAGAACAGCAAAGGCACTATGCAGGCTGCTCTTAGAACCATCCCCTCTGTACCCGTGCCAGGAGAATCCATGCTATTGGAATACACCTACTACTAAGAGGCATTATAAAAACTGGTGTACTCTGACAAGTCCAGTCCTAGTCAGCATTATCAGGACACTGCTGCATAAACACAGCAGTGGAATTCCAGCTGATTTGGGCAAATATTAATGAAAATAAACTCATTGCTGTGTCAGAGTTGCAGAGAGAAAGCTCAGGGTGCTGGAAGCACTGGAGTTCAGCAACGGCTGAAGCTCATTGTCCACTGCTCTGACCCCCCCCACGCCGTGTTTCCAGGGAAACAGCACAAGGAGAGAACATCAGGTGGTTAAACTGGAGGGGCCAGGCTTTCCTGAGGGAAGTGTAACACACGTGTGACATCCCATCAGGATACTCTAGGAAATCAATTTAGTCACAAGCTTTTTCCTTGTAACCAATGCACTGAAGGATTCTTACTTCTAATTTTATTCAAAACTCTGTTAAACTATTCTCAGTAATTTATCTTTACTGACGATAAATAGTTTGGGGTTGGTTCCTATTTGTAAAGTAAGATATGACCAAATCAGTAAATAATGAGAAAAAGTACACAGAGAATGTGTGGACTGTGTATTGAAAGCAAGTTGTTTCAATCAGTTCAATAATGGAAAGAAAGGACGGTATCAAGCTCAAATATCTAAAAAATAAGTGACAGGAGTTAAAGAACTGAATTAATTGGAGTAGAGGAGTTATTCATTGTCTGCTAATTTTGAAGTATAATCAGGGGACACTGTCATTGGTTGACAAGTTAAAAGTTTAACTGAGCGTATTAATAGCTTTAAAAAAATGCATTTTGATACTCAAAAATCTTTCCAAAATGCAGGGTTACGTATTCAGTCTTGGTAGCACACAATAAAAAAAAAAAAAAGAGGCTGAAAGCAGTAAAACCACAGCAACAAATGCAAATTACTACATCTCTGCAAGTGTATAGGACCTGTTTAATATCTGTGCCTTGCATTGTCCAAGACTAGCTCCAAGGACAATAGTGATACATAGGATAAGCTTATCCAAGGATTTAGTCTTTCAGCATGAAGAAAAAGGGAAATTCCCTGTTAAAGCAGAGTACAGAAAATTAAATATCAGTAAAAATACTCCTGAAAATATCAGTAGTAGGTCAGACTGAACAGCAACTTTTTAATATCATTTAGAAATATGCTAAACAGTTTAAGTTTCTGACCAGCTACTGCTTGTCCTGCTATCTCCTTACACTGAAGGAATTGTCCATCAGATCCTCCTCCCGCCACCTTTAATCAGCTGTTTGCTCAGGACAAGCCTTCCTTCCCAGCTGTGGTAGGAGGAAGCCACAGCAGCCCAGCTGCTCTCAGAAAAAGGTTTTCCAAAGTGTCAAAATGTTTTCAGCTTCTGGATTCATCTCCCTCCATACTCCCTCATTCCTTAACAAAACCAAAAAACAACAACAGAACACCAAACCAACAACCAACAGACACAAGTTATCAACTTTCCAAGGCATGACTTGCCTTCCTAAGACCCTTCTCTGTTCCTGGTGTGTATTTCTTCATGTGTCTGCATATTCTATCCTAGGTCACCAGGCTCTCCAGTTCTGTGACCTGGGCATTAGACTAACAACCAGAGATACTCTTGAAAACTGTTTTAAACCAAATTGCAAGTAACATGATGCTAACAGTAATACCTTCAATACAATTAAGTATTTGCTGTTCACCTTGCAAAGCTTTTCAAAAACAGGTACTTGGGGTTTTCAGATTTCATACAGGACTTTTCCAGCTGTAGCATTTGACTGTTTTGTCTTTGCTACTAATCCTGTCAAACCACATAGGGCTTTTGGTATTTAAGATCACTTCCAGTTTTCTTGTTTCATGCCCCACAATTTTCTTTGCTAAAGCTTGTCAAATGTTCTATGAGTTCTTCTCTTCCCAATGTTTAAACTAGATAGTTTTAGTGAGTGAATGTTATAGGAGAGACTTGGTCACTGGCCAGCAAGAACAAGTGCTGTGGCATTTCAGGAGTAAAATTTCAGCTCAGCCTTTTGTTTTCTTGCTCTCTGAGCAGTGAGGTAACAACCCCATCAAGTAACAGTGACCAGAAAAATTCTCTTCAGCCTCCATTTCAGGATGCAGCACCTGCATCACTGGTAGAAGAGTTATTTCAGGTGTCTGCTCTTCTCAGCCAGGGAGCCTTTTAAATTCACACATTAGCAATAAGACATGTGAATACATTTCCATTAGTTATCTTTTCTAGATTATCAAACAAAGCCAGTTGTCTTCTGAGTCAGGGAGGATTCTGGACACACCAAAAAGGAGGTACTGGGAACACATACTGATGAAATGTTCTAACACCATGAAAGGGATTTGGATTGCCAACCCAATGATACAATACAGAAAGCTGAGGTGTCTGTCAAATTACACTTGTATTGCTAGGGGTAAAAAAAAAATATAGAAGATTATGTTTATCTAAAATATGGACTTGTAATAATGGAAGAAAGTTCTGAAAAATCCACCACCACCAAAACTCCTCTGAAGCTGTTTAAACAGCAAGGATCCTCCTCTGTTCCAGCATTTCTGCTTGTTTTTAAAGCTAATTGGACTCCACTACTCTCTCCAGGGCTGGTGTACCACAGAGAGTTGTTACAGCTTATACAGTTCCAAAAATAGCCCAAAGTGGCTGTTTTTCCAGACCAGGGTGGAATTTTCTTTTTATTTTTTTATTTTTTTATTTTGTATCGACATGTTCCTATTCACTGTGATTTTTAAGTGGACAACAGACTACTCACATGAGAGATGATATCAACACTTCTCTACCCACTGGGTGGGCTCAGGGTTTCTAAACACAACCCACCTCAGTCTTTTCGTGGCAGTGACACCTCACCTCATCTGGAGTTGTGAATGCAGCCACTCACAGAGACCAGAGCCAGAGTTACATCATCCTCCAGGCATTTGTCACAGGGGGACTTAAGCCATTCCCTGGTTACCAAAATACACTGGGAAGTTTAGTCACCTAATTCAGACAAGTCTGACAACCAGCTCTGGATACCAAAGCAGACAAACAGCACTCAGTAGGTCCCTTGCAGGAATGCTGCAGGAATACAGTATTACTTTCATGCCATTTTTATCAAAACAGGTAAAAAAGTCTTCATGTTGTTGTCTCCCTGAATTTCTTCCCATCAATCTCTTTCAATTAAGCCCACTGCTCTACAAAAATACTTCTTTATCTTTAGGTTTCAATACCCCTTTGTCTTAGGAAATAGTCTATTGACATTACATAGATAAGCCTCACAGCACACTTGGCAGGCTTTTACAGCCTGATCCTGGCATCTTCATCCAATCATACAATGACATTAGATGAGTCTATTTTTTATATTCCATAGTGTGACACGTTATCATATTTGTGACTTTTTTTTTAATTGGAGGAAATAATTTAGTAAAATACAGCCAGAATTATTTGCATATAAAGTTACTGTTAGTGTCTGAAGTTACATGGAATATAAAGTTCAGGGTATGGTAATAAGTCCAAAATATGGAAAACTGCTTTCCCACATGTTCTATGTGAGGATCTCCATATAAGAAGTGCACAATTAGAGTGAACAATGCGACCAAAAATAAGCCTTCAGACTTGAAAGACTAGTAAAAAGAACTGCAGATTGGGAGTTGATTGATCATTTTGTGTTATGTGTATTTGTTATTTTACTGCTGGTTCCATATTTTAGAAGATGCATGCCTGGATACAAGTCTTCAGGCTGAAATTGTGATATAACACTCTATCAAGGCAAACTTTGATGAGGGACTATATATCTATTGCTTTCTTAAGTGAAAAAAAAGGCAAGGTTAGAATTCCATTTGCAGTGCTGAAAGATTACAACATGAATGCTGAAGTCATCCAGGCTCTGCTCCCACACAAACCTCACTATGAAAAATCTGGAAATGGAAAAGCTTCATAGGAAACTGAGAGCACCTGAACACTTTAGGTCAATCTTTTTCTCAGATTCCCAAGAGACTTATTTTGTCAGAAGGACCTTTGCTGGCATGGTTTTTACCACTGCTAATCACAGGTGCTAAAAAGGATCTGGACACACGAAGCACAATTTCCCCTCTGTCCTCACTGTTATTCTTAGTGCTGCAGGAAAAGAGCTGCCTGCCAGAAAGGAGGTTTAATACACTGTATTACTCAAAAAGCTGAAGTATCAGGAACGGTAAATAAGCTCCTTAAGTATTTGGCTTCAGGGGGAAAAAAAAGAAAAAGAAGAAAAAAATGTTAACAATGTTGTTTACTTGATAAAAAATTTCCTGTGAGAAACAGGATTTCTGTTCAAAATGCATACAGTTAGCATATGAGAAGGCTTCCCAGTTATTGCTGGATAATTGAGAGGTTCCTTTATGACCCCAGCAATCAGAGTTGCACGAGGCCAACTGCAGGTTGAACTGTTGCTGCATTGTCTTTTTTCATCTGCACCTCCTTTTTAACAAGATGCTGTACTAAAAAAATAGCCTCAAAAAGCCTAAAATGTCAGTTTTCCATTCATTTTCACTGGCTGTAAGAAAGAGAATAAAAATTATTCATTACCTGCAAGTAGCTTTCCTTTAACATCCATATTTATCAAATTTTAAACTAGTATAATTTTTAGACCTTTACAACCTTTACTTGGTATGTCCTGCACAATGTGGATCTGTTGCAACTCCTGACCTCATGAATTCTCAAGCACACATTCATGTGAAACTCATTTCATTATTTAATTTATTATTGCATCTTTGAAGAGTGTTTCTAATAGTCTCAAACCCTGTTCCAGCTGTGAACTGTAGAAGAAAATTGAAAGCCATCCATAAGAATGTAAAGCAGGCCTGACCCCCAGAACTGAGTGCACAGGGCAGGTGGGGAGGCTGCAAACAAACTGCAAGGATCCTTCTCAGGGTGAGAGGCAGGAGCACTAAGATTAGAGAATACGGATTATTTAACATTCTCTAGCACACATTAATTGCAGAAGAAATTTAAATAAAGATGAGACACTTAGATATTAATGGGTAGCTCCTCCTAAATGCAGGATGCAACATGTAAGAAGGCAAAAAAAAAAAAGATCACTTGATAATCTGACATTATGAAAGGCCAGAGATGACATCTTAATATCTAATAAAAGACAGAATGGGTCAATCAGCTGCTAAGGACCATGAAAACTAATTTATTTGATAGAACAGAGAAGAAATCAGCATGGGGATATAAAAACTGAAGGCAACCTCCTCAGAGTGCTGGTCAGGAATAATAATCTTGCAATAAATCAACAGCATTCCAAAGGTACTTTCAAACCAATTTTGCCACTGTGTCAAAAGCAGAAGCAGCAGCTGTTACCCAGCTGAGTCATGCTGCCCAGGTATGGTGCATGGAAAGATCCAGCTGTATTTATTATGCTGTGTAGGAAAAAACCTCCAAAGACACTGTGGAAATGAAACCAGACTCAGACCACATTTGCAGATAACCCTAAACAAGCAGGAAAAATGTTGTGACAGAGTGACAGAAGAAAGCTCACAAGGTGGAGGAAAAAAAAAGAATTACAGTTTTCACTATCTTACTCTTTAGTAAGCAGCTAAATATCACATGTTAAACAAGGCAAAATACTGGTTTGTCCAGGTCTACAAAGTGCCAGTTTAGGTGATTTTGGGCCTGCAAGGGATGTTTAATAAAGCGTAGCAGGAGAAAGACAAAAGCCCCAGAAAAATTCTGCCTTCCCCTTTTGTCATTTGTTTTCAGGACTATAAAGTTTAACTTGTCACTTAAAATTACACTCAAAGGAAAAGTTGTCCAGGCAACTGATAGTTAGGGCATTATTTTCATTCTCCCTTATGCACATCAGTGTCACCACAGCGATGTCACCCTGAGCAGACCTCCTGAGTCAGCCACAATCAGAACCACCATGTGCACAACTGAGCCTTCCCCTCATTTTTTACCATATTTGTCAATCATTATTTTAATGCATCTTCAGTAAAGGCAGAGCTCGTGCATAGCATTTACCCACTTCTGTCAGCAGGATCACTGAGGGGATCGTATTCCTACAGATCATTTCTCAGCTTTCACAGTTTAGAAACCAGCCAGATTTTTACACGCTCTCTCAAGCAGTAAGTTATGTTTGGCAGTGGACTAGTTTTTATTTAACAGTTCTCTTCACCATAGATACTACACCAGGAAGCATTTTAGACTCTGCAACACTATCATTTGTAGGGCTTTCCTCAGGAGTGGCAGTCTCAGTGCTGCAGTTCTGGTGATGTACCAATGTTGGTCCTGTATGGAGCTGCATCCATAAGGATTTTTCAAAGTATATTGATTTTCTTCCCTTTGACCTAGCTCTTTTCAATTTTTAAATCTGAAGAGCAAGGCAGACAAAGTCTACAGAATTGCAAGAAACTAACTAACTCCTAGCCAGGGTCTAGATATAAAAAAGACATGCTGTTCCTAGTATATCTCTAAATGAAGAGAAAGAATTAGGGGCAATGCTTCTCTCATGTCAAGAGGAGGTTACTAAACAAAAATCAGATCTGCAAATCTGTTACAATAGAAGGCACTAATGTCAAGACAAGAATCTCCAGATAATGAAGTGCAAGTCCACGTGTAGGACAGTGGAATGGTTCACCAGAATAGCACAGAGAAGAAAATGGAAATGCAGTTTATAAGCCGTAAAATCACACCAGAACATAAGAACAGGGAAATATTATATATGTGATAAGCTATACCAACAAAAAAAGGGCCAATTCAAACAGTGCCAACAAGGACTATTGGAAATACCTTTGCAAAAATCATCTAAGCAAGAATTCCATCCTCACAGAACGGCCACATGGAGACAATGAGGGAGGTACAAAAGAAAGATCTAAGCAAACTCAAAGCTATTAAAATTAGGTAACAACTTTTTTTTCTTAAAATAAATTTCCCTGGCCTGATATTTCTCATGACCTTCTATTACTGCTTCTCGAACTCATCACTTAGCTCCTTTCTAATAAGAAAAATCTTTGTAAAAGATTTAGTACTCATAATGCATATTTAATTTACAGTAAAATTCAAGTATTTCTGAAAAGTATTATCAGGCTTAGGTTGGTTCAAGAACAACAGTTAAGGCTGATTAGTAACCCTCTTCCAGAGAGGACTGCCCAAACCAGATCATCAGACCTGGCTGAAAGGTCCCCTTCTGTGATCTTACTGAGATCCCATTAGAAATAAAATATAAATATAAAAATGTCTTGGAACAATTTCCTCCTCAACACCACTTACACAACACACCTGCTGTGACAGAACAAGGACTCTGGAGTTCTGGAATACTCCAGGAGCTGATACTGGTGGACAAGATTTCTACATGTTTACAGCTGAAGGTGTGTAAAGCACTACAAGAGAAGTAGCATCATTTTAAGGTTAACTTCCCAATTTTACAGCATAGATTTTAATTCTTCCTGAAAGGCAGCTGTTTTCAAACATAAATACACACACCATGGCTTCTCTTAAGCAGCACATTTTACAAGGCTGTCAAAAAAAATAAGATCAAGTGAAACCCTATGAAGTTTAACTCAGGCAACCTCAAAGTGATAGCAAACACACATTTGCATATGCAGAAGTATTTATATGTGAGCCATAGTTACTGTACTTGCCTGCTGTGAAAATCAGAGGGAAACAGCAGTAAAGGGTATTAAACAGGAACAGCTGCTCTTTGGGCAGGGCAAATTGGCCATATAACCAAAAACAGCCAAAGACCATTTTAAATTTTAATTTGATAACAGTTTCATTCTAATTCAAAACCAAATTTTATTACTTTTTAAAATTAATTTAATCCCAAATTCTGATTGAAAATCCTGGAAAAAAGGGGGCAAAAAAATCTTACTACTATTTGAGCTCCAGAATTTCCCAGGACCCACAAACATGGTGTCCAAATGAACCATCCCTGTAGACCAGGGTGTCACTACTGCCTACCTTTAAGTGGTGTTTGAAGGAACACTAAACCAGGTAAACATTTAGCTAAAAGGCACCAAAAAATAATACATCAGCACCTCCATTTCCCAACAGTAACATTCAATAACTCCTCCTGTCCAGTGGAGAAAACTATCCAAATAAAGGAATCATAGCTTTTGGCTTTTTCCTAAAGATTGAGGGTGAGGGGAAGGAAATAAAGGGCTGGGAACTCAGAGATTGTTGCCTTGGGAGGGTAAGGAGGAGGGGGAGAAAAAAGGCCAAATACTGGTGAGGGGGAAAGGAAGAGAAGACAAGGAAACAAGGAGCAGAAGGTTCACTTACTGTTTGGTTATCTTCATACAGCTTCAAGTCATACCCACTCAGCTCCACACAGAAAATTATTGCTGTAACCCCCTCGAAACAGTGGATCCATTTTTTGCGCTCGGATCTCTGTCCACCCACATCCACCATTTTGAAAGTCAGCTCTTTGAAGGTGAACTTATTTTCTACAATCCCCGTGGTCATGTCCCGAGACCTCAGAATGTCTTCCACGGTGGGGATGTAGTCCAGCGCCGCGATGCGCTCCAGGTCGTTCAGGTAGTAGGCGGCGTTGTCCTCCAGGTGGTACTCGTTGGAGCGGCAGAAACACTCCTGCACGCCGGGGTCTGCCCACAGCCGCTTCATCACCCCCAGCAGCTCCGGGGTGATCTCACCCTTGCTCTCAGCCGGGCCCGTCAGGGCAAAGAGCTGCACGGCGTCATACGCTCTGTCGGGATTGTGGAATTCTATCTTAAGGGTGGCCAGAGCCCGGATGATCCGTGTGAGAGAGTCAATCGCGTTGTAGATAATCAGAGGTTTGTATTCCTTACAGGCCTCCAAGTTAAAGCCGCCACTGTGAATGATTTTCATCTGCTTTACGATCGTGCTCTTCCCAGAATTGCTGGTACCCAGGAGGAGGAGTTTAATCTCCCTTCGCTGTCGCTGGCTTTCAGAGCGCAGGTGGCGGTCGATCCTCCGGGACCGCCGCGCTGCCTCTTTCTCCTCAGAGCTTTGCCGACATCCCATGGTACAGCAGGCAGGTATGGAAGGGAAGGGCTGGAGATTGGCTCACTCTCTTTGCCTCTCTGAACAAAGACCTGCAGTGTCTTTCAGTTCTCGTGCCAGGTACACCGTGAACAGGAGAAAAGGTCACTTCCCAGAACCTGTTGGTCCACGGTGCCTCCAGCCACCTAATTCAGGGCCAGCAGGGGGGCAAACACATGGAGATATGCAACCACAGAAATAGTCTCTTCAGTAGATCTCATGGCACTCCCCTTGCCAGTGCATAAACTGGGGCACATTCCTGTTAATGATGGGGCTCTTCCCTCTGCCACAGTTTGTCCAGAACCATCAAATACCCCTTTCTGTTCTGCATAATTATTTGGCTGCCTTCTGCCTAAAGGTAGGGAGCCACACTGTCACCTTCTCTGCTCTAGCCCTTGTCCTCTGATCGTATTCTCTGGTTGCTGTGGTGATGCTGTGAGACAAAGCTGAAGCTCTTTTCACTGGTCCTATACTTGTTTTGTTTCTCTTTCCCCACTTCTTCAGCTGATCCAGTTCAGCTCTGTAAATCCGTGCTTTCCACCTGCCAAACAATGAGAAAAGAAATGAATGAAATGAGAGACTCCAGTCCTTGCAGCAAGCCACTCACTTTCTCCTTTTCTAGACTTCTAAACCTGTCATTATGTCAAACAGGTGGAAAAATATGTAAGGAAAAGCAAACATCGAAAATTATAGTAAAAACACAAGGCCAGCTGAGGCTTGCAGACCTAAGAAATGTGGTTTCTGAACAACAGTAAACCAAATCTCCCTTTCAGCCTTCTGTGTTTTATTATCTAAACCTACATGAAAACAAACAGTGCTGAGCTGTGCCCCAATTTCTCCCTCAGCAAGAGCTTATGGCAGTGCTTTTCCTGCACAGTCCTGTTCCAACTGGTTTTTCTGAAGTAGAAAACAAAACAGATTCACAACTACTTTTCACAGTCTATTTATATCAATATCTTGTACTGGACAGATGTCCTCCTGAGTTTTCTTTTATCTTTTTTATTTGCACTGAACATTTAAATAACTAAATTAGGAAGCAAAGCAAGCTGATTAACTTTGCTTCATGATTTTGTAAAAGGAAGAGTTACTGATCTTTGCAGAATACAGTAACAGATCTTTTTTTCCCCTTGGAGAGCACATTGTTCAACACACTACCTGCATCCTGCTGCATCAATAAAGAGATCCTCTACTACAATAAACTTTGGAAGCTCCTTTCCATAGCCAAGCTAAGTGTTATTAAACCTCCTCTCTTCCATTTTCAATACAGGAAATTCTGAGATACAGGAAAAGTGAACAGTGACTACAACGTGAATTTTTCATACAAAAGCACAGGAAACTCCATCCCAGGCAAGGCTGACAAGCTTTTCAGTGACTGTTAGAGCAATTATTCCTTCCCAAATTAGGGGTTAAGCCTGCTAGTTGGAACTCTGCAGAAGGCAACAGCAGGAAGCAGTTACCTCTCACAGAGGGAAAACACATAATAAATAACTGATTGGGGATAATCTGCTTCTTTTCTAGGAAGGACTTGCTGCTCCCCCCAAGCTCTGAGCACAGTGGGCAGCAGAGTCGCAGATGTCACTCCTTCCTCGCTGACTGTGGGCCCTGTCCACTTTGGCACCTCTCTTACTCTCTGCTTTTTTGTGTCCAGAGGGTCTCCAGGGAGTATTTTTACAAACTAAAATACATTGAGACACTCCCAGAGGTTGGCTTAAGACAAGTTTCAAAGTCAACTAAAGAAATAAAATTCCTACCACATTTTAATAAGCCTAAGTCTCTCAAATGCCATTTTCAAAGTTGCCCTAAAAGCCTTTAGAAGTTTTTCCTGCTTGAACTTATCAGCATTTCGACGTAGATGTGACAATGCAGTAAAATACGTATTCCACACTAGTAGGAGAAGGACAGAATGATCCAAGCCAGATGTTGAACCCCTTCCTTTTGTGAGAGAGGAAATTAAACTACAACTGCTTGCAACCTCATGTACCTGTCTAATTAATTCTGACAATCTTACTCTGAGTTGTTCTAGTTATCCAGTCAGCACGTGGAGTCACCTCTACATGGCAGTTTGAAGTGCTGATCTGTGGTCTTTGCCTGTATGGACCACACTATAGGAACAGTTGAAGCATTTTGAGTATCTTAAATTTAAAGACACATAAATCCCTTGCCTCAAATGCACCATGTACTGCTATCACCTGGTCTAAAATTCTACAAGACAGTCTTAATATCAGCTGTCTTTTTCTTACTTCTCTTTGCAAGCCAGAAGGCCATTAGCACAAGAAGAACAGATTAAGCAGCGGAAAATTAAAATAATGGCATATACACCATACTAGAATGGTAATTAGCACAACTTTACTTACTCTGTAAGTAAGTAAAGAAAGGAAAATTCTCCCAAATGAGAAGTTGTGCTTTCTTTAAATAATTGACTTTTTTCAATGGTCACAGAATATGAAAAATTAAGAACTGAGGAAGTTGTTTCTTAATGTAACTTTCCAGCCACACAGATAGAATGAAATTACTGTATTAGATATCAGGCCAGATTCTTATTTTACTTATAGAAAAATTAGAGTTGGTTCCATTAATCACGCTTATTCTGACACGTTCAGAACATTTCAAACTGGTTTTCCTTTAAGTCCTCATCATTGGAGGTTTCATTTTCATGTCATTGATAAAACCACTTGTTGAATTCTTTATGACATTATCTGTGCACCTCTGTGATTACAGATGAAAAACTTTGCCAGAAGCACAAATGGGACTCCCTCTCCTTTGTTCTAGTTTCATCCTGAACAAAAGGGGCTTGCTAGCAACAAGCAGCAAGAGGACAAATTCCTTCCAAAATGCACCAGTACTTAGGATAAATCTGGAGATTTTATGCCTTTATAGGACAAGCAGATCTTTTTTAAACTTCATGTTATTGGCCTCAAAACGCTTATAACAAATGGTTTGGTAGAAAGACACTTTCAAGGCAAAATTATTCTTTTCATTCAGCTCACAGAGTATTTCCTACTGCAGATTTCCACAACACACTCACATGCATCATTCATGTCCCACGATGTTTTACATCTCAACTACTCTGTTTGCCATCATTAACACGTTTAACACAGAAAAAGAGGGAGTAGGATCTCCTTATTGCAGGAAAGACCAGGAGTATGTAAACATGAGTTCTACACTCTTGAATTTCCTTTTTTTTTAAGCTTCTAGTCATTCCTATTGCACACATTGCAATGATATTTGGTTACCACTATTTCAAGTAGTAATATAATGAGGTGATCACATTGCTTTGTAAAGCAGAGTAGTAGACACTATTTTCAAATAGTCACTACAGTAAGAAAGTTTGATTTATTTGAATAAGTTTTCCCATGGACAGTGAAAAGATCTTCCACAGTCACAGTCATTACCTTTTAAAAATCAGGAAGATAATAATTCCACAAACTATTACATTACTAGAGTTTACTGTCCTGGCTACATACAGATGAACTTTCTCTCACCAGGTTTACTTTTTCTTGGAATACACTCAGAAAATAAGGCTGTCTAGAATTTGTTCTGATTCTGATTTCATGTTAAACATGCAAGTGTTTCATGGCTGTAAGCTTCTAATTAGTTAAGAGTCTTTTCAGTTACTCTAATGGAAAGCCCTGTTCCTCCTTTCACTGTGCACACTTGTCTAAAGCTTGTTTAAAGAAATCTCATTATTTGAATGACCAGATTATACTGTAAATGTGTATCTAAACTAATACATCTGCCTTCTGCTGACAACTGAAGCTGCTCAAAATGTTAAGAAAACGTACTTGTTAAATCTCATGACATAGATGGGCTGTCTTGTGATTAAAATGGGTTGTTTTTCCCCCAAGATAAAATCAACATGCCCCCGGTCCTGAGCTAACAGTGATTATTTCCATTATCAAAGGAGAAGGGAATGCTACATGGATAATTTCTGGAGTGGGAAGGATGCTTGAACAAAATGCTGCACTGGTTATTATATCAAGCTGTTGAAGCCCATTTACCTGAGCAGGCTGTTTAGTGCCAGCATGTTCCTCTGGCCACCCATTTATAGCCAATAAAACCAGTCTTTATTGTTGCTTTCTGCTCAAGGCTTGCTCTTTGCCCCCACCCATCACTCCTGATCCCTCTGATCTGTGTGTAATCATAAGCACACACCTCTTTTCTCACCGTGTTCCCGAGTAACAGCAGCCAGGGGAGGGGAGGGATGGGGAAGGGGAATGACACACCACCACAATTCAGTTGCAAACATTTCCATAAGGAAAGATCCAAGTATTGTCTCTGGATGCATTAAGCTACTGACATGTCATTGTGGAACGCAGAGTTACAGAACCTGCCTTGAGAGATGTTTCCCCCCGATCCTGTAGAAAGGAGCTGATTCCCAGGCCAAGAATAAAGCCAAGGGCTGTGACTGTCCCAGGCAGCACAGCACTGTGCATACTGTGTGCTGCTGGCAGCAGGAATTTCAGCTGGAATTGTCAGCACAAAGCTGTATTATCCCTCAAATGCCAGTGGTACCAGTAGTCTGATAATTTAGCTTCATGACCACCAGCCCACACACACACACAGAGCTTTGGGAGCCTAATCTTATTTGGGTCTTTACCGTATTTTCATCCCAGTAGCCAGATGATACATATAATTTTTTCCCCAGTAGTACTAATTTAAGAAAACAAAGTGAAGTTGAAAAGGTTGCAGCAAGCTTTCCACAGCAGATTTGGTTACAGTTGCTGGCAATCTTTGCTAATTCAGTATTACAGAACATGCACTATCAGAGGAAGAAAGCAAAACCTTACCCAAGCTATACTTTCCCAGCTCATTGATTCTGATCACTTCTTTCTCCTTACTTATCCCAGAGTTTAAAGGTGTTGGACCCGCCTGTTCAAACACGTGCCCGTGTAAAAGCAAAGGCAAGTCAATGTAGGCAGAAGTGGCACAGGACACGTCTCAGACTTACAAGTGTAAGCCAACCTACTGTAATCAGTCCCTAATGACTGTACACATCTACTGAGGATTCCTGTACTTTAATAAAACCTTATTTCTGCAGGTTTAAACTTTCAGTCACTTCTTGTGCTATTAACCAAAGAGAAGACACGAGGGACTGTGACATATCAGGAAATACCCAAGGTAGTTTACTGAGGAAGAAGTCAAGTGCTCTACTAAGCAGGCTTTTCTGGTTGGGTTTTTTCTGAGAGAGAATGAGGAACTGAGGCTTAAAAGGAATAGGAAAATTGGTCCAGATTTTTGAATCCAGGAGAGCAGCCAGAAGGAGTCCCAGACATTCATGCATTAGAAATACAAGGTTGAAATAAATTCACAGAAATTAGTTTACTGTTTAATGCATGGTGATTAAAGCCCATTTATTACAGAATAAGGTTGTTTTAGAACTGGCCACAGACATTACTGACATTCTCTTTAGATAATCATTGAAATTTGAAAGACAAGGAAGGAAAAATAAAGCATTAATACCTAAAACACCTGATAGCTATTTAAATCATGATCTGTTTTAGCAACTCAACCGATACATCACAGTGACTGATTCTTGAACAGAGCCACAGATACACCAGTTCTGTTCTGAATTGTGTTGCTGAAAACCCAGAGCAGTGCCAGGACTGCCCAGGGAGCTGCCGGTGCTTCCCAGCGGTTTCACTGAGCCCAGACTCTGCCACAGCAGCCAGTTTAGAGGTGACCTTTGGACTCCCCTAAAGAAGCATTACAAGAACAAGAATATTACAGAGGGTCTAACAGTGGGTGTGCAAAAATCCTGGCTGCTGGACAAGGGCGAGAAGAACCAACACCCAGAACATCTGCTTTAGGGACACACAAACATCAGACTTGTTTAAAAATGTGTAGTAAAGCACCAAACAAAATGCAGTACCCACTGAGTGCTGTGTAAGCACCTCGGGGGATGACAGTGGTGCGGGTTATGTCTTCATTAGAGTCACTGTTTAGCTTTCATCATAACCCTTATGTGGGTGATTCAAGAGCTGACTCCCATACCACAGGGCTGCTGTTTCATCGATCTTACAGAACCTAAGGAGATTATTTTATTACATAAAGAAAAGCACTGGTAAACATTGGGTTTGGTCATGAATATGGTGGCAAATTTCACATCATCATTCAACCTTATGCACACTACTTAGGAAAGATAAGGACATTTTAGTAGTTATAGCAAAACAAAGTTAAAGAAGGATTTGAAACAGGGTAACAGTGCAGCCTTGTAAGAGAAAGTTTCTCATCCTGTGCATAAAAGGTCACCTAACAGAGCAAAACCATGCTTGTTTTAGGCTGTTCCAGTGACAGGTACAAGCTAATCAGAATCTCTGTAGCAAGAACATGAGAGCCTGGTACAGATAAAGAGTGTCCTGAAGACAGGAAGTTTATTTAATGTGATAGAGAAAAGCAACCAGTGCAGATCCAAAGATTGAAGCTTGAGGCCAAGCAAGAAGCAAGGAAAAGATGCTTCAGTAAATTGGAAATCACGGAAACCACAGACAAGTTTTATCTGTGATGACGTGTAAGAAAGCATCTTGGAGATTCTAAACAGAAATATATCACAACTGTTCTGGTTTTGTGTTTTCAGAGAAAGAACCAGACGAGAGGCAAAAATTAAGGCAAAGGGGAGAGTAAAGTCACAGAAGCTAGGTAGGATTTCTAGGGCAAACTAAATGGTATGTAAACACAGGAAGTGAGAAATTCCTGTATCCATGAGAAGAAGAAAGGAAGGAAAGATGAGGCGAGAAGAGCAGATGGGCACATCTTACTATCTCACACTGGCAGAAAATCAGAAATCTGCACACAGAAGGGAAAAAAAAAGACCAGTGGGAAAAGATTGAGTCAGAAGCTGTAAGGATGGGTCTGCACATATGGAATTTAATTACACTAGGAGGAAAAAAAGAGAATAAATGCATAGTGGAAGAAGTCCCCTTGATCATCAGACATCAGAAGAATGGCTTTGCTAGAAAAAGGACATTGCTGAGAGTGAAGCAGGACTGTAAAGTTGGCAAGACAGATCTTGCAGGGAGAGGTAGAGCAAAAGGTTTTAGAAGGAGGAAAGCAAAACAGAAGAAACTGTTTCAGTAGAAGTAACGAACACTGAATTCCCAGACAGGCTTGGTGAGAGCTTGGGGGAAGAGGACTGGCAATATGATAGTTAAAGTTGGGAACTAAGCAACAGAGAATGAGTAATGTTTCACAGAGAACAAATCGAAGGAACTTCAGTGAATGGAAAAACAGAAAAACAGCCATAGATTGAATGAGTTTGCAGGAGCAGCAAGTTAACCAACAGGAGATAAAGGTAAAGAAGGAATACAGAAGATTCACTGAAGAGAGAACAGCATCAGGGAGTTCCGAGACAGCAGCTCAATGAAAGCATGAGAGGAAAGAGCAACATGATACAGGAAGAGCATCAAAGAGTGGTCCAAATGGAAAAGAGTAGGAGAGGAAGGCAGGACAGTGAAAGAATAAAGCCAGTAATTCTCATGATGGTCTAACTTGGAGAAGGAAAAAGAAAACTTCAGCAGGTTTGTCAGGTTATCAGCCTCACAAGAAGACAGAATCACAGATTAAAATGCTGTTCCTAAGATAAAAAGAGAAAGAAAGGAAGAAGTAGTGTGGATATCAATATAAAAGGCAGGGCTATCACCAGGGATGAATTTGGTAGGTAGGGTAGACAGCAATTTCCAGCCCTGGGCCACACATAAAATTAACCATAGGAGCTATGTCAGAAAGTATCTACATCAGAACTGAGGATTTTCTAGGTTTCATTTTAACAACTCATATTAAACATGATTTTATCCACAGAAGGGAGATGAGCAAAAGAAGTATTAGACTGCAGTCCAGGGCAAAAAAAAAAATCCCAAGAGGGTAAAGAGAATCCACCATGTTCTCAGAAATGTGACTCATGGGAGAGGACTTGGATGCTACCAGGCACAGATTAGAGCTGCAGCCCACGCCTGGTCTCATTCTGCTTCTCTTTTGAAATTCAGAAGCTTTGACAGTCGTACAATCCTGCTGCACGCAGGAGCTTCAGCAGGTACATCTCAGACAGCTGAGCCCTTGTTGGAGTTCCTCTCTGATTCAAAGGACCCTTTTTTATAAGCTGAATATGAAGGAAGTTACCCACGTTCTGGTTTTGATATGAAATTGCTTTGTGCCCAGTCCAAAACACAGATACCCATCTAATTCACAGACATAACTCTGCAGCCACCAACATTTGAGTACAGTATTGTACAATGGTGAATAAGTTCCCGGTTTCAAAAGCCAAGCCAAGACGTTTTTTACAGCATTTTGCCATCTGGATAAAGTTCTCTACAGACCTACAGAAACTAAGTTCCTTTTCACTCACAGTAAGGCAAAAAGGCCTTTGTATCTGATGCATCAACTTCTTCAGCTACCATTTTTCCTCCACTAACACCTCCCCCTGAAAACAAAACAAAACACCAACACAAAACCCCACCACCCACAAACTGCTGCTGCCATAAAGAACCCAACATCCTTTTGAGGTTTAGCAGCTTCTAGGATTTCTCTTCAGTCTCTCCTTCCCGATTCCCTCTCTCTGGAGGGTGATCACACCTTCCTCACACCCCAGCTGCAGTTGCTGCAGTTCCACACCCACCACCACAAGCCAGAGGGATCCGAGTCACTCCCTGCTGGCTCCCAACTAGAGATTAGGAGAGGCTTATGTTGAACTGAACATTAGAGAACACTGGAGTGGTTGAATTCCTTTCATCAGACTTTGAAAATGTCTCTTAATAAGCAAGTTGGTTGGGGATGAAATGCAGGTTAAACTATCTGAAGAGACTGAAGGCCTGATTCATCCAGAGAACAAAGCCAGAGCAGCAGTGCAACCATCTCTAGCAATATTCTCAGTGTTTTTCCTTACTCACACCCTGAAGATTTAAGTTTCTTAAGTAATGTTAGGTTTTTCCTCTTATTCAACCTTATTTTTAGTACTGAGATGAAGAATATTTCTATGTGGCACTAAATGAGACTGCAATATGAGCTAGAGGAACTTAAACAGTTGTGGTGAAATGGCAGCCTGTAAGTGACACTTTGGGGTATTCATAGTTCTTCCTCATCAGAAACAATGACAGTGGTATTTGTTAAGGGAAAAATGAGAATAAAAACATCCCAAACCCTGTGAAGTGCTGTGGCTCTGATCCACTTACCACAAAAAGTAGTGGGTTTGTACTTGAGTGGGTTTTGTACTGCGCCTGTATCCGGTTTTGAACAGGACAAAAATAAACATAATGTGTTTAAAAACACTGCAAGCAGGATACTAAGTGCCAGCAATGGAGATGGTTTTACTGATGAAAATTTAGTGCATGGTTCATACTCTTCTTATACATGAATATCTACTCTGAGAACTCGTCAGACTAGATAAGAAATAGAATAGTTTAACTTTCAGCTGCCCAGTTTTCTCTGATCTCGTCGTTACTGTGTTATGAGGAGATACTGAAGGGTCAGTATCATTGTTTTAACACTAATTTCCTGCCTATGTGCACATGCTCCAAGCCTGGCTTCTGCTGTATTCACTATGTGTGTTTGTTCATAAGTCTCATCAACCTTATAGGAACAGAAGCCAAATTTGAGCACATACATTTTGAGTCATATTGTGACAAAACTCGGTCAGGGTGGCTTCACACGTTCATAGGGCTACTCCAATTTTGTCAATATTGTGGATCACTTTCATATCATTCCAAGAATAGATTTTTGTGTATAAAGCAAACATAAAACAGTAGGTTTTGTATATTGGTTTATATGAATTGTTTTTAAAACAGATAGGTAACAAAATGAGCTGCTAAATCTAAGTCCATCTTTTGAAGAAGCCTGTGTGGATGTTGAAGCTGGTATTTAACATGGGAGTATCATGATTTAGATTTAGCTGGGCAAAGTTGTTATTTTTCAGCCTCAAGCAAGTTTGCAAATAGTTATTTTTTCCCAAACCTGAAACATATAAATGATACCTAGATTTATTTTTGTTATTGGAGATAAATCAAAATCCAATACTTTTTCTTGATCCTGTGTTATTTTTCAGCTGTGCACTGGTAACTGTACTACTACTCGTACTATTTGCAGTTGTAGCTTCAAATTTTGTTACACATACTGATGATTTTTTTTGGTGTTTCATTAACCCTGAAGTACTTTTTTGTGTACACCTCTGTGTGTGGAGAGAGAGGGGAAGGAGGGTAATTACTGCTCCTATTCAAGCTGTGTTGTATGTAAGGGCATTTTCACCATTCAGATATTTTCCCCCCAATCACAAATTTTTTATTCTCTATAGTCCTGCAAACTTCCTAGTCATGCAACCAAAATTTCTATATTTTTACTAATCCATTAACCCTTTGATTCTGTCTGCAAATAATTTGTCTCTTCTATTGTACAAGTTCTCCTTTGCTGAGGTCAGAAGAGTTCCCCTTTTGTATCAGCTCTCAGCTAGAATCGTCTTCTCTTCTTTAAGGCACACAGTTATCAGCTCACCATTTTGTGACCCTTACCATTTCGTTCATTTTGTTTCAAGTAGGCTCTTGAATCAAACACTGAGAACTGACAGGTTCATTTATCATACTACACACATGATCTACTACTACTGTTAATAGTAAAACCCCCAAATTTGGCAGGTTTTCTTCTGCATGAGGATGTCCTAAGAGCTCAAGGGAGAGCTTCGCTAACCAGCCAAACACACAACACCACCCTCACAGCACAGGTTTAGCAGCAGCATTTCAGATGGTTGCTCTTTTGTTCATTTTACTCTCAGTGACATCTCTTCATGACTCAAATAGCTGTGGCACTAAAATTATCTTAAAGCTGAAAGGTGCTAATCGAGCCTTTAGTTTATTCATTATTCAGCAATGGATCCTTAGTTATTCATTTCTCATATTACCAGGAAAAAAATACTTATGGTAACACTCTATCCTACTATTAAGATGGCACATAAAGCTGGAATTTTACCCCTGATTCCTAACTATCCTAGTTAGCATTCTGTGTTTCACACACATGAGATGCAGCAAAAAAGCAGATGACTCACCATCTTTTTGCTCGCTAAAAATCTATTGTTGATACTTTTGTAAAAACAACGATGGGAAACAGGCACAGATCTGGGACAACAAAATACAAATGCTGGAGGTTCCCCAGAGCACACCCATCCTTCAGAGGACAGGTCACACACAAATGTCTCAGCAAGGCATATTAGGTCGGAACAGAGCAAAAGCTCTTGGAGCTGCCTGGATTCCAGCTTCCCAATTGTCCGGATTCCAGCTTCCCAATCCACACAGAACTCAGAAAGCAGATTTACCAAGTGGGGGCCAATATTCACAATGCACAGCAGAACAATGATTTATCTTGAAAGCTTAGTTAAAGGAGTACAAGGACACCCCTGAGAGCTGACAGGGGTGGGGGTTCTGCATTTTCAGTGATCTCAGGTACCCCTGGTTAGGATTCATATCAATCCTGGCCTGGTAACTACTTAGAGCTTTCCAGGAGAACTGTGCTTAAAATCATAGCTTTGTTTTGCTTCATTTAGAGCATTCCTCAAGACTTTTAAACTGAGGTATTAAAATTAGTATTGTAACTATGAAAAGATGACAAGGGTTACTGCCTCTTAATGCCATCTGTGACTTTCAAACATCTTCCATCTTTGTCATTGCCAGGCTGAAAAATTCCCCTCCAGGATGCATCTTAGTAGTAAGAGAACAACTCACGATCTGCTATCAACCCAAAAAGCTACAGGCATTCCAGAAACCAAGGCACATAAAATTTCCTACCTCCCAACTCCAGGAAAATGCCTGCTAAGGTGTCTTCCCACTCTACCAAAGGCACAAAAGCAGGCCACAGTTACAGAGCTCACAGCTGACACAGCTCTCAGCCCAACCCACCTCTCAGCAATTCCAACCTTGTTTCAATCTCTTCCAGCTGGCAGCAATCCCATTAGGATGCAATGCCACTGACACACACTCACTAGCAGCCTCCTCCTCCCAAAGTATATTGTGCACCAAATACCTCAGGAGGAATAAATCCCCATTTGTGTCACTTCTCTGCCCACTGAAGGCTCTGGGCATCAGAGAAACCACCATTAAAAGTTTTAAGTAGTTCTGCTCTTTTAGAGACACAGGCACAGCACTGAACAAGTCAATGTACTGTCATCACAATACTCATCGTGTCTCCTTGAGTATTCTGAGAACTTTTTTTCAGTTCTTTAGAGTGAGGTACAATTTTGTTTGTATTTCAGATTCTCATGTCTGTTGTTAAGTAGCTTCAAGGGGTGCCCTGCACAAAAAGAATTTTAACTGTCCCTTCCCGGGTTTTGTGTTGGTTGCAGGAGGGAGCTCATTGACAAGGGTGACATTTCTAAAGGCTTCTGTAAAAGTTAAAAGGAAGAGCCAGGTCCTAGACATTATTTTCTGAAGACTTTCAATCTTGACCTTCTACTGTTCATATTCTATTGATCTCCACTTGCACCTGACCAACCCTAATACAGGCTTAAGAAGTTATTTGTAGTGAAAAGTAGTATTTCAGATGTATTTTATAACTAGAGAACCCTGGAAAAATATATCCTTTAAATTACATTTTAGAAAATACGGAATCTATAATTGATGCTTCTGACAAAACAGATGCAGACACCGAGTAAACAAGGAGACTGATGTACTCTTAACATACCTCCAACAACTATAAATCTTCACAACATAGGTAAGGACAGATAATAAACACCATGTCTAAGGAATTCCATTTGCACTCCCTATCTCATAGCTGAGTAAGAACAGTGCTGTGCAGATTGACAGCATTCCTTCTGCCCTCTAAAACTGTGTTTACAAACATTTTATTATTTTTTTGAGTTGACTTGTTTATGTAAACTTGCAGTGAGATCTATGAATAAATCTTGATGGATTAATCATGAAAACATAAAGTATCCAAACCCCAAAGTTTCAGTTGTACAGAGCATTTGATTAATTACAGACTCCTGTAATGGGAGGAACACAACACCATGAGTAAGATACAGAATGAAGACACCCAGATACTGTATTTTGTCAAGACAATAATACATTCACAATTCTCTCTATTGATATTGTCACATTTCACCATAAAGTAGATGAAACCAGGTTAATTTCTGGGGGCTGTGGACACTCCATATATCATTTACTCTGAAGTTTAGATACCAGCTGCAAACAGAGACAAAGCAAGTTCAAATTTTATTTTAAAAAGTACTTTTTGAAATAATTAAGCTATTTGCCTGTGTTATTCTATATTATTTGAGGGGATACACTTCTAATGCCATTTCTGCTGTCATCAAAAGACAGTGTTATTCAATAACAATTTTGCAGCAACAAAATGGAAAGTGTCTCAATTCTTTCACTCCCAAGTTATTTTCAGTGAGGAATAAGAAGCCATACCACGAGCAGAAGTTCCTATATTCTCTTAAGATTTTAATCAAATTTAGCCTTTCTTGACACTGACAACCAAACTGATCAATTGTCTCCAGTCAGCCCATTTTTGTAATCCTAGTCAGAATAATGTAGGGAGGCACCTCTAGCCCAATAAAACTTCTTTAGTTCAGACTCATAGCCTGGGTACGGAATGGGAACTGTTGCTTTTCATGGACAGTGATCTGAGCTTTCCCATCAATTGAAAAGATCAAGAACTCTTGCCTTTTTCAATTTGCCACTGCTCTGATAATGCCAGATAAAATTACTTTTTAAACACCTAAATACAGATATTTTCTTGAGCAGGGTTTTTTTCTGTATGTCAAAAGTAGTCCTCTAAGTGCTACTGGGTAATTGCTAATTTTTTGTCTGTCTTAGAGGTCCTTTTTTTTGTGGTGTACTGTCCATATAGAACCAATGTAGATTATAGGATCATGAGAAAGTGCCTTACTCTCTTTGTAATCAGTTGAATTCTACTTGTCTGAAATTCTCTCAGTGTAAGACAATATTATTAGTAGAACCACTCAGAGAGTAAAAAGGAAGGTAATTGTCCTGCTCACTGAGAAGTTCTCCCACCATTTGATAATTAAGTCCCCATTAGTAAAAGATTCTCCCAGAGTTCCATATGCCTGTGTGCCAAACCTTCCCTGTAAAGCATCCTTTTGCTTAATAAGCATCACCCATTTCTTTCAGATTTCTTAGAAAAATTGTGCCTAAATGATTTCCAGATCAGGATATTCCAACGTTTTCTACTTGGGGTTCGTTGCTCTCCAGTATCAGAAGACTCAACTAGAAAAGCAACATAAAGTAGTCAAAAATACAGAGAAACTCAGACACTCCTGGTCTTGGTTTGAAGTTAAGTTCTCAATATATGATATTTTGTGATCCAGCCTTCATTGTAGAGCCAGGTTGGGCTGCCTAAATCTCATCATGAATTAAAACAATTTCCAGGTCTGATCCCAAAAGGCCACAATATCAGTGGCTATTCTTGGTTTCCTTGACTGCAGAAATAGGAAGAGGGGTAGAACTGCCAGGCCATGGATACAACAAGGAGAGAGGCTTTTCTTGTCACAGGCCAGGGTAATATCCTCTGTAAACATTTAATTTTAGTTTATAACCCCCTTGCACTGACAGAGAACGGGACTGTAACAGAGCCAATAATTCAGTGCTTTGTCTATAGGGTAGGTTATTACTTTATCAATGTTTTAATTTCTGTTATATAGAATTTGCACTGTTCAGGACTGCAGTTACAACCAGGCAACCTGCAGTGTTAACAGTCACAGATTCCTACCTCCTGTTGATGTCGAGACCTGATACTTTCACTTGTTTAGACCACTGTATATTTTTACTTGACCTGTGAGATCAAAGAATATTGTACTGATATAGTACTGATCTCAACAGCAGCCTAAAATATTTCCCCATTTAAAACAATTGTTGATCTCTAAAATCAGTAGCCAAAAATTTGTTCCTGTAACTTAAAAAAAAAATAAAATACATAAAGTCTTCAGTATTCCGTTTCTTTTTGTGAGCATGCATGCAAAAAGCAAACTTGACACACCTATGTAAGCACAGCCATGAGGCAAAGTTCAGATTTGCTTCTGGGAACATTCACAGCATGAAACATAATCAGAGGACTTATTGCACATCCAGTCAGGGGACAGAAACAATATGATAATAGCACAAGTGTTCAAATTTGAAGTAGGCTAGCCTTATAATTTTAAATACCAACATAAATGTCACTGAATTACAAATTAAGGTAAGTTTATCTGTTCATAGACATAGATGGATTGAAAAAGAGGTTTAAAACATGACTCTGAAATGACTGATTAGGGTGAGGTTCCACCATTACTGAGCAATACAAAATGAAAGCTCTGTAGGTTCTTAGCAATTGTAAGAATATATAAATACCTTCCCACGACAAAAGGGCTTCTATCATAGTACCCCAAACTCTGCCAAATTTACAAGGCCAGGCACAGAAGGGCATCTTGAGAGAAAATCTTCCTGCCAAGGTATTTAGTGGGACACTATAAACTCACTGGTAGTACAGAGGGATGCTCCAGTGCAACAGTGTTTATTCTGGTATATTTTAGTTTAGAATTAATTTGGTTAGCATCATATGCACTAATTTAATGAACTTCGTGCTTTAAATGATACAATAAAACTTTTCTGTAGTATTGGTTTGAATCCCAAAGCATAAACATAGAAGGGCAACAGCCAATACTCTGGTCTTTCTTTTCTCATAAGCCATCTGAACTGAAAATAACACTCTAATTCACATATTTGTATAAATGGATATTGTATATCCAAGAGAAATGATATTTTGTTAATACATTCCAAATATTTGGATTATATGACTTGGGCTGGTAATATTCAGAGAAGAAACCCTTTATTTAAAAAACCCAGGTCAAATTGTATTATTGTCAGAAAGATGTTCCCTTAGATGGCACATAAGTATCCTTTTGAATCACACAGATATTTCTCTTGTAAAGAAGAAGTATAATAACCAGGTGCACACCCCTCTAAACAGCAAGCCCTCTCACAGCTAAACATCCAGCTGGGCTTTTGTTCCTGTGCCATGACACTGAATTGTAATCAATTCAGCTCAATTGTGTTGTTTCCTTCCACAACACAACTGTGTCAACTGGATTTGTGCATCAACACTTGATCCGCTGCCTGACTGTGTTTGCCTTCGCGCGCTTTGTGAAGATAAAGTTGCTTATTCCACATGGGCTGGATAAGATTGGAAAATACTGGGAATGTAAACTAGAATACTGCCCAGATTACTAGGGAAAACTGGATAAAAGATTTGGATTACTGGTTGTGTTTTAGGGAAGTCTTTCCAATACCATTGGTAAGACACAGCCAGAAGAGGAGGCCGGTGCACCAGCCCTGTTCCTAGCAAGGAAACAGGGTCGGTAGGTAGGGAACAGCAACTGTGTTATGACTTACCAATATTTATGGTGAGCCATGAAAATATCTTCATAATTAACTAGTTAAGCTTGGTTAAACATTACAATATAGACAGCAAGAGTGGGATCCATCTGCCCAGATTTAGCATATGCATGTAGGTGGCCACCTCAGAGCCGATCACTGCCTGCTTCCCTCGGGGGCAGTGCAGAGGAGTCATTGCCAGAGGTCAGCTCATCTCACACCAAGAGAGTGGTCAAAACCTAGTCTGATTAATTCCATTGTAGAAATCTCTTTCTCTCTCCACCACCTAAAAGGGAAGCCTTAACAACTGCTCCCTATATACGTGTCCATGTTATCGGCATCTAAAAGTGATGAGAATAATTCCTTCCAGTTGCCAAGTCCAGGGAATTACTATTTATTAAATCGACTGTAAAAAATATCAGATTAACATGCTGTAGTTCCTAAGAAATTATTATTTGCTTTCTGGTCGTTATCCTTCCTGTATGTGAGCAAAATGAACAATCAGAATTTGAACTCAGTTTTTCAGATTTGCCTCTTCATGTTTCTCCATTGGCCAACACGATCACTGGTAATTTCACGGGCTATTTCTGCAACAGAGACTTGTCTGGAAATGTTATCACATTTGTCTTTTTGATGTGATGACTTAGCAATCCAGAGAAGAAACAACTCTCCGGTATAAGGGGCTTAAAGAGAAAACAAGGGCAGAGGGAAAAAGGATTTGTTGAGTAAAACTGTTCTCTAACAACACACTGGATGTCCAGCACTAGATAATAAAATGGGATTCTGGGGACACCCAAGTTTCTGCTGAACCACAGAAAATTCTCTGAGCTGCGGAAATAAAAAAACACATGGAAAGCTGGTGCCTTCTGAAATTTTGCCATGTGTTTTGTTAGCTGTGATTTTACATGTATTTTAATAGTAACAAATGTTGGAAGTCCAGATAACACAGAAGTGATGGTCCTGTCACTGACCTGCTCCTTCCATCCCACTCCACCAGTGCCCTTCAGCGTTAGGGAAAAGCAACAGTTGAGAGAAGAGTATTTTCTCTGTAGCTTTCATTTTAAGGGTTAAATTCTGTCCTTGATTACACTTGAATAAAGCTAAAAGAATTTAACTTGCTAATATGTATCAACTCCAGATTTAATAACAGAATAAATAAAGCTGAATTTAGCTCTTCTCTGTCATGTTGCCTATTCCACATACCTTAAATTGCCAGGGGACTTTTCAGAGAGAATCAGTTTTGGTTGCTTGGAACAGTCTAGTTTCTCCCTTTTGGGATTATTCTCTCATCAATATGGTAGTTGAAATTTGGACTTCTTAATCACCACTCTTGGGTTCTGGAAAGTTTAATAAAAATGTGAATTTAACTTACAAACTACAAGTCAAATTATTCTCTCCATTAGAGTGAAGGGAATCTGTTTTAACTAATAATGGATGTGGATTTATTCTGGATACTTTGGGGATCACAAAGAACAAAACTTAGCCTTCTTTTTTAATAAAAATAAGACAATTTTTGTCTCGAATTATAAATACGATTTTATCTAAGTATGCCAATATTTTGATTTTTAAGGGCTTTGCTTTGAAGTCCTGTTAGATAAAATAGTTAATTGCTTCTGTAGAAGCTGTTGCTGCTGAAGCTGTAACACCAACCTTAACAGCATTTGTGGGAATAACACTCCAGTTTTCTCAGTAAAAAGAATATGATTCAAATCACTGATAATTTATGAATTAGAGTTTACAATGCAAGTAAAGAGTTACTGAATTTGTCACTGAGCCTGTGACCCCACTGAAATCAGCTACAAAACTGTTCAACATTGTTGTTCCTAGAGGGGAACCTGGTCAGTGAAACTGTGTGTGCTGGTCTGGGCTCTGCCACTGAGATCAGGGACAAAACTTCCAACAGCTCCAGTGACCAAAACTTTACACAGAACTAGTGAGATTCAACTCCAAATTTCAGTTACATAAATCTGGAGAACCTCTTCTGAAACAAGGGGAATTGCTGTGACTTAACCCAAAGGAATTGAGAGTATTTTTCCTCAGTTCTTGGAGGGGGAGAAAGAAGAAGACATCGTTCTCTTCTCTTGCCTCGCCGCCGTGTATCACCCAGGACTATCTGCTGTCAAAATCCTCATCTGCTTAAGCTGCAGAGGAAGAGCTGACTTCACCATTTAAGGCTTTAAGCTTTTATTGCCTGCTGAATTGTCTATTATCCTTATCCCCTTCCCTTAGCAGGTAGATTCCTTAAGAAGAAGGGACAAATTTCTGGTTTGTGTTTGAGTTTCAGCTTAGGTTTCTTAAAATTTACCATACTTTGTTCCATCAGTGTGTAAGCAGAGCTGAGACAACCAGAACACTTTCACTTCAGTCCTTCTGAGCTACCTGGCTGGTTATTTTTAGATTATCACTGTTAAATTCAAAACCAAGGCCTGTAGCTGAAACACTAAACTGTACTGGAGGCTTACAAAACTCAAGGTAGTACTTCCAGAAGAGTTATTCACCAGTGGCCTATGAAGTGACAAGCATATAATCCTCAGCCAGAGGTGCAGCATTCTTTATGTAGCACACGGAGTTTATTCATCTCTGTAAGGTCCATTGTCAGAATGAAATTTCCGTGGCTTACACAGAATTAATCAGCTTTTTTTCTTTATAAGCATGTATATGCACACAGAAGGGGATTCTGCTCTGAAAATGCAAGTCAGTGCTTTGGTAATGAGAGATAGCATGAGTTTTTCTCCTAAATGTGCCTTATAACTAAGATGTTTTGTTTTGATTACACCTGTCACTGGCTTCTTGAAGACTGGAACTTCATCCTTCTATACACATAGGCCTCTCCTGTAATAATGTCCTCTACCCAAGGGCAGGGAGCTGTGCTTTTTGCATGATAGCTTCCAAACAAATGATTTGTTGGAGACAGGCAAGTTAATGGCACAACGCTCTCAGCTCTGCAGAGCTGTATCTGCTCAGCTTGCAAATGTGTGCCCTGGTGAGGAAAAGTGACTGTTTCTGCCTCCAACAGCACCTAAGCCATCAGCTTGGACCTCAGACGTCTATGTCCATAGAGGAAAATTCCCCCAAGCACAAAACACACTTTTTCATTTTTACTCCTTTGTGATCCACAGGTAGATGTTCACAGCACTGTGAATTTGTGACCTGCTGTCATAACCTCTGTGGATGAAATGTTGGTGGCCGCTTGAAGGGTGTGACCCACAATGGCGCGAAATACGGAGCCCAAATAAAAACCAAATTGTGGCTGGAAGGGTATCAGAAAATGGATATGAAGAAATACAAAGAAATGCTGAAGGGAAAACTAGTGATTTTTTTTCTCAGATCTTCCCAGGAAAATGTTGCTGAGATAGGTCAGTAGCTTCCAGAATAAATACCACAAGAACACACGTTAAACAGCTCCTACGGTGCAACAGCCAAAGCAGATCAGTACTATGAGCAGAAATTAAACTGACACATATTTGTCTGCAGCTCTCTCAGCTCACGTTGAAGGGTTGGGGGTTTTGTGCATGAATCACTCACCCAAAATGCAAATGCAAAGATACTGAAAAACTTGTGGTTCCCAACTGCAGATGGGAGCCGTCCACAGGTGCAGATTAATATAAACCCTCCTCATTCCTTCACATGCATGGGCACACACGGGCAGGGAGCGCATCCAGGCTCTGCAGAGCCACACAGCCTTAGAATGAGCAGATGTGCCTGTTACCGGGAGGGTTTATTACAGAAATTGGGCAGCAGGAGTCTTTTCTGACAGAACGGTAGCCAGGCTGCATTTCCCTGGGAGGAGGTGCTACATAGCGTGGAGGTTCTTCTCCCAACAGGCAGAGAATTATTATCTTTCTCAATCATTAAGAGAACGCAACAGATCTTATTAAGGCTCAAGTATTGAATATTGACAGGTTATAATCCAGGCTAGGAAAGGGAGATGACTTAATTTTGTGAAAAAGGGCCCAAGATGAAGCAGCGGCTGACAGAAGGCCAGTATCCCTTGAGAAGGTCATTTTCACTGGATCAGCAGCCTGCCTCCCCTTACTATTTTTTCTCTACACACAGTGAAATGTTCCTACCTCACAGTGACATTCATCTTTTCCATCCAGCAAAATCATAGCTTATTGTTTCAAAATGACATCTTTTTCGTCTTGCTTTAGAAGTGCCTTTTTATTTTGGCAATACACAGAGAGGGAAATGTTCATCACCAAACTGATTTAAGAGAGAAAGAAATGCGGAATATTGCACTCACCTCTCCAGCACCAGGCAGCCTCCACCTCCTCAATCCATCAGTACAAACGCTCGCATCCACTGACGCCTCTCCTCTGCTTTGGCCCTTTTTCACATCAGCATCTGCGATTTGCCGCGAGCAGACACACCACGACTGCAGGGACTAACCCCACAGCCCCAGCAGGAGCAGGAACCTGCTCTTTCCCATCTTCTCCCTACGAAACACAACCGTAAAACCCCGGGATTTTCTAGAGGCGGCGGTGGGAGCACTTGTCCGGCGGCCCCCCGCGGGAGACAGGGAGGTGCTCGGCGCTCTCGCCGGGGAGCCGGGCAGGGGGAGCGCGGGGCTGGCGCTGGAGGAGGAGCCGGAGCTCCAGCCCGTTTCCACGCCAACCGCGGGGGTACCGCGGGCGGGGCGGCGCGGCCGGCGGGCGGCTCCGGCTGCGCTCCGGCCCCGCTCCGCTGCTGCTGCCGCCCGGGGGGCGGCCGGGCCCGCAGCCCCCGCGGCCCCCGCAGCCCCGCAGCCCCGCAGCCCCCGCCCCGCCGCAGAAGGAGCCGATGGTGACGAGGGGTTCAGGGCTCGTTCCCGGCTCTCGCTCCGCCGCACTCGCGCATTACATAATGTGCGGGCACGGCCGCGCTGCCGGCCTGTGCCGCGGGCTCTGCCCGCACCGCCCCCGGGGCTGCGGCGGGGCACGGCCCGGCTCGGCTGGGAGGGTCAGCAGTGCTGTCACCACGCGTATTTTAGAGGGAACAAGTCGCATACGTGTTGGAATGATTGCAGTGACGGGAGAAAAAACAGTTTCTTTAGTTACATGGGATTCACCTGCTCTTCGCTTTCCTTCCATCACTCAGTTGCTCTCAGTACTGGGCATATGTTTCCTTCTGCTTTTGCCTTTCTGCCTTTTGCGTTTGTATATGTGTCATTTACTACAGCTTTTTTAAATTAACGATGAGTATCATTTTCTTTTTATCTCATTAATGGATTTACTCAATTTATATTTTACATTTTTCCTTGTGTCTTTTTCCTTTTGGTATTGTTGAGTTTTCAGCCCTGATCAAGTAGCTGATTTCCCCCTACACTGCTAATTTTAAAGGCATGATTTGTTGCTGATACACTTCAGCTGGAGATAGCAACAGACACTCACACACACATGGGATGCAGGCATTTTTCCCACAATAAAACCAACATAATACAGCACAGAAAGCATCTGATTCCTGTAAATGATATCACTTCCAGTACTGATATTATCAGCAGAGCTGTCACACTGATGAATTATAATAATGAAATGCTTCCATGTAAAAATCAGTATACTATGTGAAGGAAATTTTCCTATAAGTACAGAATCTTAGGTGTTGTTCACACTAGAAGAGTTTGCCAGTACATCTAGACTGGCAAAGTTGTTCTGGTAAACTCCTAGCATTTAAAAAAGAAATGCCATATACCTAACTTGTATTGTTCTGCCAGCAAGCAAAACAATAATGTTCAAATCATAAATTTGCCCTGCTGTAATAAAAAATATCTCTACAGTTTTATTTCGAAATTTTAGCTTTCAGGATACATGCTCACATGTCTTGGTGCATCTGTAAGATCAGATAGTGGTCAATTTAAAACTTTTAATAGTGTTTTGTTTTTCAGAGGCACTCTTTACTTGCAAGTGCATAAATCCCTGATATAGTTTTGTTGGCAAGGGAATAGAATAAAAAAATGTATCTGTGGTAACTGAGTAGTCTGGATAATAGGATAAAAGAACAATAACAAGGTGCACAGGCTTAACTGCGATTCCATAAAGAACAAGTAGTTACTATAGAAACTGTCACATTACATGTATCTTTAGTATAGTACTTGATATGTGAGAAAAGGCATCTTCCACACACTACCCAACTGTGGCAGAAATAACAGCATCAGCCACCATCATCCTGGGGAGGAAGATCTTTGTTCGTGTGCTCTCTACAGAGAGAGCTGTTGTAGGCATTTACAGTTGCTATAACTAAACACTTTCTTGCAGTTTTGGGGGAGGCACCTGTAAATCAGCTGCTGGCAGTGAAGGAATTATGAACATGCAGTACCTGAGTAATGGAACAGGTCTGAGAAGTTCAAGGCTTTTATTCAAACACCACCATATGGGAACTTGCTGTTGATTAATGGCAGAGTTAAAACCCAACTCAGCTGACAAATGCACCAGCAGACATGTCTAAGTTTTCTTCAGTCTCACCTTGTCCTGCATCCAGAAATTCTCAATTAGGGCCTTTCAGCATGTATTGATTCCACTACACGTAGCTAAGCTCCCACAGGAATTTAAAGAGAAATATATATCTCCAAATAGTGTTTACAGGTGATTAAATGCCAAAGTCAAACAGCAGAGAAACCCAGTTCCTTTGCTCAGTATTCTAAATGTTGTTCCTTGTATACAAAGAGACTGAAAACACACAAATACCTATTGAAAATGAATAGTTTGTGTGGAAACAGTAAAGGGTAGTGTGAGGGAGGTGTGATGATCTGATGGGATTTCTGTTCCCTCTTCCATGTCATTTATCCCATCTCAGAGCAGGCTCTCATTTGAAGGGAGCAGTGTTTGACTGGTGAGGTGCAGCATCTAATTCACAGCTTCCTGGACTTCTTGGCTGCACGAGTTTCATTCAACTTGCCAGTGCTATTCATTGAGCAAAAGCCAAATCCTTGCCTGTTTACTGCTGCTTTTTTTTGGGATCAATCAAAATAGATGCATTCATACATGTTTAGTTTGAAGACAATAGTGCTAAAACAGCAATGTGCTCTTAAGTGGAAAATCCCATAGGGATTTTTCTAATCAATTACCCTTTATTATACCATGACAACATCAAAATATTTATATGCACACATGCAATGTTCTTGGTGAATGTACATCTCCAAATGATAGAGGGTAAATTGAGAGGCCACATCTGGTCTGTAATAAAAATATAATAAAAGACACTTTGTATTTCATTCAATTTTCTACCAAACACCCTCTTTTTAACAAGCAATTGTAGATCTGGGTTAGATATTTATAGACAGGTCTGTGATTCTCTCAGTGTGAAGAACTGAACAGAACATTTAGAGAAGAATAAAAAGGTTGTATTTTTATTTTTAACCATTTTTCTCACGTGGAAGAGTTTAAAATAGCATCAAATACAGATGACTGGGATCTGATATTTATAAGTAACTGGCATATTGTTGCTTTGTATCAGTGACTGGGAGATGGTGGAGAAAAAAATCATGAATGCACCTTCCATCAGGTGGTATCAGCCTGACCTCATTTGGCTTTATCACTTAGGATGTAAATTCACTTTCTACCAGGATTTCACCCTTTTATCTTTCTCACATCCTTCAGGTAACTGAGGGTTTCACTTAATATTGACAGTTTACTCATTCTATGAGGGCAAATTATGGGAGACATTTGGGAATGTGAACCCAGATAATGAGTTACAGTTAATACCACAATCAGTTAATCAACCTGCTGCATTGGCAGCTCACAGTCATTGGCTCAGCTGCTCAATCAGCACTTGCCACTGAAGCCAAGTTTAGGAAAACAAACACGAAATCCAGCAGCTGGAGGACAAGTGCTCTCCTGGAGCCCTGGGAGATGCTCTGGCTTTCCTGGGGAGGTGACTTTGTGTAGCAGTCCCTGCTTATCCTAAACTTTGTGACAGATACATGGGAGAAAGCTACAGACAGAGATATCATGAAGTAAGATAAAGGAGCACAGATCTTTATAAAGAGCCCATCCTTCAAGGCTGCTTTATGATGTTATTTTAAAAAAAGGGCAGTTAAAGTATTCTTTGCTCATTTTTCACTGTTGAAAGCAAAGGAATGGGGAAAATAACAAAACAAACCCCCTCAAACTTTAACTCAAAGTGGGGATCTTTTAGTAAAGTACACAACAAGACATCTGTGAAGTGTGAACAGACAAAATCACTGGAGATCAAAACACACGGATTCTTTGGGAATTACACCCAGGAGAGGTAATTAAAGAGTGCCAAAATTTTTTGAAACTGAAGCTTTTAAAACAAGAAGTACCAGCTACAGATCTCCTGGTAAAGTGGGCTGAGCAACAGGTTGTTGGCTACTCTTTGGATGCCCTCTTCCCTCCTGCAGGCTTCCTGTTTGAGGCCTTTCCACTTCATAAGAATGATTAAATATTCACTGAAGAGTGAGTTGAAAGTAGGTCTCTCCCACTTGAGGACACAGGTAGGCATTTAGGGTTTAATTTTTGCAGTAGCAAACAAACAAACAGAAGAAATGTACTGATTTCAAACATATTTAGTTTTGTCACTGATGTTCTTATCAGCTGAAGAAGTATCAAATTGGGACCTCAAAATATTCTTATATATAAATAGGTACTTAGAAAAAATGTTATGATTTGACTTCACACTTCCTTGTATCTTTTACATGTGATAATTCTACTTCATGTCAGAACCACGAGATACAGCTACAATTTCAGCTGGGTTTTGTGATTTACTTTTCCTTTCGGAAAGTTTTGCTCTGCCAATGACATGCACACGATCGATTCAGTGCCCAGAAGTGACTTAGGGAGGAATTCAGCCTCCAGATGAGTCTCTGAGACCATGTTGAGCTTTCAAGGGTGTCCTGTCTGGCCTCCAGCTGCACCCCAGGAAAGTCCAAGTTTCCTGCAGGCCTAAAGTCCCACCTGACAGTGCCAAGAGATCCCTCAGACTCTGAGGTGACATTGGAAACCCACATTCAGCCATCTGAGCCACTCACTGACTGGGGGATGGAATGGGCAAAGCACATTGTGCCAACCTTATCTAACAAAGCAACTGATTTAAGCTGATAAACATGTTATCACATCTTTGAATTAATGTCGTTTTCAGACTTATAACAATGTTATTTTAAAAAGCATATTAAAACAGCAGTCATTTCTATCAGCTGATAGTTTCTGATATCTGTTATAATTGTTGCAAATCTGATTCTCTCTTTCTGTTTAACAGTGTTTTGAATCCTCTGTTTATAATGTTCTTAAAGATAAGTACATTAGTAGCACTGTTGAAGTGCCTGTGCTTAATCTGCCACGTTTACAGAAGCTGGACCTAATATTTTAGTCCAGGTTAAGTAACAGGTTCATTTTGCTGTAGTGGCTTGGGTCCTACTGCACTACTTGTTTTCCAAATAAATGATGCCAAAGGTCTTTCTGCAAGAACCCCCTCACATTCACTCACTTAGAGCCTCATTCAGGAAGGCACTTCTAATCAGAAAATATGTACATTAAGACATGGGCCTATTTGTGATAAACTGCTTTGAGTCTGTGATTTACAGCTCACTGAAGGAAGAAGGCTCTCAACCCAAGAGCAACATTTACAGGGGAGGCACTTCAGAAAACAAATCATCCTCAAAAGCAGCCCACACCTTGGCTCTCTTTTATTCAATTAATATAAAGGAATTTTTCACTGCTTGAAATAAAATATAGACTAAAACATATTGGAAAGCACTATTGTAGAACCTCAGTCAGAACAGAATGCAATTTTCATTGAGGAAAGCACTTTTCCTCATGAACAGGGCTTTCCATGGAAAACATGGACTCTGCAAAGTAGCAGGTCTGAGTGGGAAGTGGAGACTCCGCCCGCCTTTCCATCCTCACGTCGTGCAGCCATCTGGGCCTGTGGCTCTAATCAAGATGTGTTTCCTCTTCTCATTTCAAACAACATTGCCAAGCCAGAGCATCTGAAGCAGAAAAGGATTTCACCCACCTGTAGTACTGTATTCTTCTTTTCCAGGAGGTTTTATCAGTTGTGCCCGTTCAATTGTGCTCCTCTTGGCACCAGAGTGAGCAGGGGGAACTGTAGGATAAAATTGCCTTCCTGCAGCTCTGCCAGCCTGCCTGCTCAGCAAACATGAGCAGGGGATTTGTCAATGCTACAACTTCTCCAGCTTCTTTTAATTTGAAATTTCTATCAGGTCATTTTTTTAAAGCAGCCAAAAAAAAAATCTCCCACCCTTCTAACAATGGAGAAAATGTAAAACAGAAGTGCTTACACAATGAGACTGAATTCGTGTTCCCATTAATTTCCTCCTGTTGTCTTCTACTATTTGCAGTCTTTCAGTCTGTTCAGTTTTCAGTCTGTGCAATGATTCATATCTTCAAAGCAAGTTTATGTTAATATTCAGGACAAAATTCCTCAGAATCTGACACATCATGAATTCTAGATATTTTGCTGCTTTAAGCCTCTCAATTTTATTGTTTGACAGTAGTGTAATCAAATCTATATAAGAAACTTTCTCATTCATATACCTCTGTTTCTGATGGATTTTGATTCAGTTGTACTATAGAAGTTCAGAGAGTGCTTTCACCTTCTTAATGACACATTTCTCCTAAGGAAAAAAAAATGAAAAAAATGCTCTTTTATGCCTGAGCATGTGAGGTTAATTCATGAATTGCAAAAGGTGAATGTTAGGGATAACCAAAATATTATACTGGGCATTTGGCTGAGCAGTGCCATTTTGCACTGCAGAGTTCCAGTTGCACAGGTACAGCTTCCAGGCAGAGAAATTTAAGGTAGTTGAGAAAACTGTTTCTTGAATTTCATTCGTGCTGCTTTAATGTTTTGACCCTCTGCCTCCAAAGAGGAAAGATTATTTTTTTAAAATCTGTTCTCTCAGCTGAAGTTCTGAAAACTTGCAATTGTGCATCTCTCACATTAAAGGTTTGTAAGGCAGTTGGACTTAAGAGTTCAAAACTGTTTTTATTAGTGTAAGACATTGTAAAATTGGCTCTGATTGGTTTCCCGACTGTTCGACTGACTTACTATAAACAACTTTTGCCTCCTCCTTCCCCATCCACTCCTCTCTCCCCAGCCAGGCAGACAATAATCCCTGCAGGAAATGAGCTCTCACACATCTTTACAAGCCTCTGTGACAAGGCAGACCTTTCTCCCCAGGAATCTCTCAAATTTGCTACAATGTAAGTAATAATCATGGGAACGTTTGTCAAGCTGATAATGGCACGTTCATCTCAGAGCAGCAATTTCTGTGACTGAAACCTGCTATAGGAACCCAGAACACTTTCTACTCTCCTGGTGTACACCCTCGGTATAAATACAAAATCCAAGGTTTAAGTAGTGTTTAGGAACCAGCCCAGGTTCTCCTCTGAACATTTTCCCTGTTGGGCAGAGAAATTCAGTAAACTCAGGGCTTGGAATGCTGTGGCACAACAGGGACCTGGGAAGCTGCAAACCAGCAGTGTCTCATGGCCAGGGGCTGCACTGGCCCCTCTCAGCCTCATCTCACAGCTGCACGTCCCCATCACTGACCAGCTGGAAAAAAAGGACAGATTTTGACTTGGAAAATCTGAACTGGGGCAGCCTCAGGGGTTGAGGCTCATCTTTTTGGGATTAGTTCTCCCAAGGCTTTAGTTTTCTCTACAGTTATTGATCTGAGGACTTTGGCACAAGTAATGCATAAGTCAGATTGTTTTCCTTCCTTCGTGTATTTTGGCAAAGTCTTCTCCGTAGAGGAAATTAATAAATTTCAGGATGACATTTCCTTCTTCATCTAAAAGAATAAGAAAAAAAAACCCTTTGTGTAAATTTTTACAGCTTTTTTCCTTTATTTTTATGATTTTTTAAAAATGTTCTCATAAAAAAGATACTTTGTCAGAGAAATAAAAGCCAAGAAACTTCCTAATTTGTATGATCATTGTGCATGGCAGCTCAGTCAAATGCATGCTACACATATGCACATGCATTCACACACTTAGGTACAAAGGATGACCATGAGTGTGTCTATGTGTTAAGCTACAAATTTAGAAAACTTAAAGAAAATTAGTCACATAGGAGGTGCAAACAGCTCGAGTTCTGAAGACTAAATAAATAAATTGCAAAAGATACCACTGCTTATCCTGCCATGTACAAGCAGCCTATCAACAATTATAGCTGGGAAAAAATCTGAGCCAGTGTTTCTCTGTCATTTCTGTTTCACCTTCATTGGACTGTTTGCTCTCTCGTGTATGATAAGGAATCAATACAGTTTTATTAAAGGAAGGAGAAGTTGCTTTCATTTGGAGACTACCCTCAGATTCCATATGACTGCCCAGCAATCCACAGTTCATGGGTTGTGCACTAGTACAACAGAAAGCATATTCCATTATTTCCAGCATCGTGCTTTGGGTGGTTTCACACTAAAGGATCTGACACTGCCATCAGTCAGAACCAGGAGACTTGCCTTCCTCAATTATTGATCTTGAACTGCAGATAATTCTTGTACAAAACCAGAACCTGAGATTTATTCTTCATTTTGGAAACTCCTTCTATGTGAAACACGAGTCTATTGTGTCTAATTCATCCCCAGGGTTTCTGAAGATGCTGTGATAAAAGACATTCTGTAGACCAGAATCTTTAACTTCTTTAGATATTATTTCTCTTTTCATAGGGCATGAATGATTCAGATGGTCTAAATTACCAAAATGACAATTATTTTTTTAAAAAGTGAATTTGTTTCTTGGATTTCTGTATTATAACAGAGAAGCCAATGCTGATATATCAGCTGTAATTTCTATGTTAATTTTTTCAGTGGTACTTTGCTATTACAATTGCATACACACTAAAGCAAAGTTTCTAAAAACAAAATCAAGATATGCAGGAGTCTCTTTCATTCTTTACTGAGGATTAGGAACCCCTTGTTTACCAGACCAACCTTTTCTGTTTCTCACTAGTGCCAGAAACCTCTCGGGTTTTTAAAGGATTCCCAGAGGTAGCCACATTATGTGCTTCTGCAGGGTATTGCTGACTTCTATCTTTTTATAACCTTAATTTCTATTATGTCTTTCATTCAGACAGCATCCCGAAATCCTTAGTGTTGGAAAAATCTCAGTGGCTTCAAAAGCAGATCCCATAATGCTTTTATAAATCTTGTGAAGTTTTATGAAGTTGTTGTATTTTTAGTGAGGATCTGACAGACCCTGCTATTGAGGTTTGATTTTACACCTGGTAAATCCCCCGGGCTCTCATAACATAAATACATAAGGCCAATGCTCAGATTTGAAAAGGCTTGAAACAGAATTGTTTATTATTCCTAGTCTGATCCAATCCCTGCAGTGTTTTCCTCAGTTCTTTAATACCCCAGTAGCTCTTCAGTTCATCTAAACAGACACTTCCCACCTCTCAGTCCTTTCAGATAAGAGATAATCTCTTGGATCTAGGCACAGTCATCCTTTGGGACACTACTGTTTATTCCTGTTAAATTGTCATGGAAAGACAGAATTATTCTTGCAAAGAAGAGGAAAATATTCTGATTTTCAAAGATGTCAACAGAATTCACTTCTTTAGGTAGAAGGCTGGATAAACCTGATGGATTTTAGGCAGGTGAGTTCAGGTTCATTGAGTGTGGTCTGCTCTGCTCCAGACTTACCAGAAAGTTCAGCCCAGTTTTATAGTATTTATAGTATTATATTTAATCTACTCTCTGACACAGCCATAATGCTGGAAGCACTGAGACTCAAATTGCTGAATCTTAACATTAAATTAGCTACTACAAGGTTCTCAAACTGTGCTCTTGTGACTGGTGACTCAGAGATCTTCTCAGCAAGTCTAAAGAATAAATGACTGTTTTTCCATTTAAACAGTTGTGAGCAAGGAGTCACTGGGGAGGGTGTTCCAGAGGAGCTCCTGCGCTCACCTGGCCCCTCGGAGGGGACTGTTACACCAGCACTGTGCTGTCCAGTGGCTGCACCACTGCCAGCATTCACCAGTGTAATAAACACTCTGCTCCCTCTAAAGTAGTGATAAACCACTGCAGTGTGAGCAAGAGACCTGGTAGATCCAGGAATTTTGTCCGGATCATTTGGCTGCTCCCAGTGGGTGAGCTCCCCCGGGGCTGTCACAGCTGGGTGTGTTGGTGGCACACCGTGATGCCAGGCAGCAGTTTTCCTTCCCATTTCTTCTTTCCTGTCTGGCCCTGCTTTTCTTTTCCTTGTGTGCTCCTTCCTAAGCAGAAATGCCTTTACTGAGCATTGCAAGTCATCATGTGACTATCACAGAGACACCCAAGATGCCAACAGAGATTCATATTCTATACAATCTGTGTTTCCATATTATTTCACTGTTATATATAAACCAAACATCCCTTTGTGGCCACACATGAGGCAAATGCTTCAGGCTAAAACAACAATTTGGAGTTGAAAACCAGCATTTTTAAGGAAAGGGATTTGTAATGTGATTTAATTGATTTATGTAATTGAAAACCAAAACAAAACACCACTGTTATGTACTATAAATGACTCCTTTGTCTTCTACAAAATTTAACTTGTTTACATGCCCTGCAGCCATCCTGAGAGAATAGAATAAATGGCAACTCCTCTTTGGGCCTATTTGAACAAAGAATCAGGAAAGGGAGGATGAGAGTGGCCAGAGAAGGAAGAGATGAGTGCTCAGATAAAAAGCAGCCCAAGGGAAGATTACAAGTTCTCAGAAAAACAGATCAATAATGACGTTAACTATGCAGCTGCAAATGCAACTATTTGCATTTTGAAAACAATTTTCCCAACTACTTCACTGTGCCCAGAGTATCCAGAACACTCTGCAACAGATAAAACTCCTTTGAAAGGACAGTACTTTAATGGAAAGTCAAGATCCTGAGGAAGTCACTGTATTTTTCAGTACAGGACTGGAGAGCCCAGCTCACCTTCCTCTCCTACTGCTCACTAGGGTGGAAGGATCTGAGACTGCTCGAATTTACAAGTGACTCCCAAACAACTTGCCACTGATTTTGTCTCCTCCCTTTTCCCTCTCTAGACCCTTCACCCTGTGGTTCCCCTGGGAAAACCATGACGAATTTCCACGTGGAAATTTCAGTCCCAGTGTTAGGTAGTCTCTTTTTGTTGTTGTTGATGGCCTTTCCTCTCTGCCCTCTTTCTCTTCACCACATTGAGACTCTTGACAAGGTCAAACAATTCATCTTTGTTTCTATATTTATATCTAGGAAGCTCCCTCTAGTAGCACAACATTTCAGCTGGGACAGCTTTACAAAAGCAGTAGGTAAGACAGCTGATGGTACAGAGACCTGGCCTGGGAAAATAAAATGTGGTTTTGGAGAAATGAGAACATCCCAAGTGTTCATACAAAATGAGCACCACCATTATTCTGGGATCTGATCCCAGAATAAATAGTACTTAATGGTTGCCCAAAATAAAAGCAGTCCTGGCTAGGACAAGGTATTGGTGGGATCATTTAGAAGATGAGTGAAACACAGACACAAAGAAGTGAAACCTGAATGCATCCTGTCTAGATGATGATATAGTTGTGAGAATTGAGAGAATTTAGCAAGGAAGTCCTGAAAGAGAGGGAATTGCAGGAAACTAAAAACAAAAATGGAGATGATGGGTTAAAAAATGCTTATTAAGTATTTGAAAACAAGTACAAAAAATAGGAAAGAGAAAAGTACATCTGCCAGCACAGGAACGGGAGAGAGAATGGGATAGCAATGGTGACAGACAGAGGGAAAGCAAAGTTAAATCAAGCAGTGGCTTCTCTGAGCTCAGCCCAAAGTGTGGCTGCTCTGTGCACCAAGGGTTTGCTTTTGGAATGATGTGATTCAATGCCTGTGGTGTGACACTGCCCCAAGACTGGTATGCATGTGAATTAAAGCTACACAAAGGTGCTTGCTACTGGCAATGTCAGCTTAAGTCTATCACCTCCAGTTCTTGACTCTTCCTCTGAAATTGTACCTCCCAAATTATGATTTTATATTGATTTCCACAGCAAATTTAGAAGTGCACATGATGACTGTGTGAGCAGCCTGGGGATCCGAATTTCACACACCCAGGCCATAGAGTTTCTTTTTGTGAAGAGCTTTGGGAGGAGTTTTAAAAGTTGCCGTGGAAAAATCTTGTCTTTCACAGGCTTTTTCAAAAGACTGTGGGAAGGGTGGCTAAAGCAATTCTGGGTATAATTTATAGCCATCTAAGTCTGCTTTAATCTGCTTCCCTGGGAGCAGTTCACTACTGGCTAAGTAGGGAGTGGGTTCCTTAGTGCCTGGGATTCCATAAGGCATGGAGCATTTCCAGACATATTCTTACTGTTGTCTAAGCCCCCAAAACCTTCCTGTCCCTATAACCCACAATCCAAACAGCAGCAATCCTTGCCAAGGGGGTGAATGCCGAGGATGGAGTGAGCTGTGCAAGCTGTGCCTCCTTCTCAGGGACCTCTCCCAGAGCAACAGTGCCGGTGTCCTGGATCACGTCCTTCCACGGGGACGGTACAAACGGGCTGGAGCTGATCTCGGACAAATTTCTCCTTTTGTTCCTCCAGGGGACATACACATGGGGTCACTTGGGGTTTTTTTTTCACTATGAAATTGCCAACTCCCCCATGCAGTGACACACAGAGCCACAGCTTCAAAGAACATCTTTTCACTTTCCTTTCCTGCCTTGCCTTTCTGGCACAAGGAGAAATCCTTGTCTGTAAAATGTCGTTAGCCTTCAAGAGTGAATTGTCTGAAACTGGTTTTCCTTATTTATTTGAATTCTTAAAGCAACTGCCCTCTAAATGCTGCCCAGATAGTAAAGCTGTAATAATATCAGCCCAAGCCATTTCTTTGCTTTGGCATTCATAAAGTGGATCCTAGTAAGTCAGGAACATAAGAAGTTACTCAGTGTCAGGAAAACCTCAGAAATATGTACAACAAAATAGCCTTCAGATTAAAATCATGTTTTCCACCTGATTGTCAATTTGAGGGATTTCTCCCATGCACGACCAAGGGTCATTAAAATCTCCTTCCCTCTTGTCTCCATTGTGGAGATTCATTTGAAAATACCTTGACAACTCCTATCCACAAAACTTCCTTATCTAACTGTATATGAATCACTTTGAAAGGAGCCACATTTCTCTTAGCAACCAAAAAATCAGTCTTAGCAACAAGACAGCTGGAGAATTTTGTGTTCACATAGTTACTCGTGGACAGTACGTTCTGTTTTCCCCTGGCATTGCTGTTGCAGTGTTGACTTAGTTAAGGGTAAGAAATGGTACAAAGCAGGCTCTTGCTCACAGCAAAGACATCACTTGCAGGGCAGATGATGATCTCTCTACCTTTGATGCTGTTTTTGAGGAGCCAGTGCAAGAGCACTGACTGGAAAGCTGAGAATTTAAATTTTTGCTGTGACAGAATTACTACAAAGAAATACGTGAGGGAGCTGCCAGTTCCCAAAATCTTGACTTCCCCCCACAGAAACCACAGTGGAGAATCAAAGCATGAGTTCTAAAGGCTCACACTGCAGCCTCTCTCAGCATCTGTTCACGCTGAGAGCAGTTGGAAAGGCTGGATAGAAGGCGACTTTCTTATATATTTCCTCTATTTTCTTTGCAAGGATAATTTGGGGATAAATATTATAGTGAGAGAAACTGGGAACATCAGAGCAATTGCCATGTTGGTTATTACCTGAGCTCAAGATTTACAGGAGTGTTGGGGAAGCTTCCCTGAGGAAACAATGCTAAGATGACATTTAAGGATAGGGCAATGTTGGAGTATTTTCCATTTCTCAATCCCACATCTGTGTAAGGAAGTGAGTTACCATCTGTACTTTGATCCTACTGAGAAATTCCAGGTGCAGGTACAACAGTCAGTGCACTCAGCCCTCACCCACCTTCCTTCCCTGTCTCCTCCCAGGGGCTGCTGGTGTCCTGCAGGCTGGTTTGATTCCCCCCCTGGTACTGAAATTGAGGACTGAGCTGGATGAGATCCTGGAGCTCATCCTGGGCACCCTCTCCAGCTGCCTGCGCATGGAGGTTTCAGAAGCCCTGGCAACTGGTGCCGTTGCTGCCCTGAAGGAAAAGCTCACACACCCCTCAGCAGCCATCAGAAGCAAAGCAGCTCAGGTCCTGCTAGAAATCAGGTAAAGGAAAACAAACCTGTCCATAATGCCAAAGCCCAAGAAAGTCCTCATTTCAGGAGTAAATCCATGCCATTAGTTTACATTGTGTTCCACTGCACATCGAAGCTGCCACATTTCACACATGAAGCACTATCAGCCTGAATGCAGCCATAGATAGAAGGCTTCTAAATATCCTAACTGCTATAAATCACTCAAAAAAGCAGATGCTGATCAGTCATTCCTTCTCCTTCTGTTTGTTTGCAGTATTGGCAGTGGAATCAGAATTTTTTTCCTGGTACAGCACTGCTGAGAAAAAAATCTTGCATGAAAAATCTTGTAAAAATAGGATTCTGACCACTGTGGAGGTAGAGAGAAGCTCCCTTGCGTTTTTGGACAACACTCTCAGAAAATTGAAGGTCCTGGGAAACTCTCACTGTGATTGAGGACAGAAATAGTTTTCTGACACAGGCTGCTGTGTACGTCAGGGATGGATCAGAAAAAGCAATCTTTATATTAAATTTGTGTATCAGAGAGTGGATGAAAGGAACAACTTAAGTCCACTGCAACCAGAAAATGTAATAAAAGTGTTCAACAGATGTCTAGTTTAAAGAGGCCTGCAGATGATGTAGTTTATATATCAACTGGCACAAAACATTTGCTCATGTCCTGTAACAAAGCGAGGTCTTAGAGGAAAAGAGACTGTAATTATCATGAGTCAGAGAAAGAAAGTCAAATGCACCTGCAGTATGGATATCAACTACATTCTAGGGCCCTGCAGGAGCTGGGCCACATTAAATACTCCCCTTATTAAAGAGGCTGGAAACAAAGGGAGAAAATTGACCTGGGAGAAAAATGAATTGCAGACCCCTGATTTATCCGGTTTTAAAATCTGTATAAGGTTCAACAACCAGGTTTCTAACTCATTGCCATTGGGACCACCAGCATCCTTAATCTTACATCCTGTTCCATGCTGCTGCCCATCAGTCTCCAGTGTTCATAAAGAGTTTTAAAAAAAAAATCCAAATATCACCCAAAAATAACCTAAAAAATGGTGAAGCCCATGCACCTGGGTTACTGTGGTATCATCAGGGCTGTACCACATGTAGGTTCAACAGTCACCAGGCACAAACACACACCCCTTTAGTTCCCAGCTGGAACAGTCACTCCAAAGGGAGCAAACAGGAGTGTGCAGTGCTGGTGGCACCAACAGGCTGGGGTGGCTGCATGGTCTGCAGGCACAGTTCAAAAAAGCAACTTAACCATCTTTTCTGCACAGTTCTCATCCAGAGGGAAAACTTCCGGTGTGTGAAGAAGAGGTTATCCCTGTGCTGGTGAGCCTGCTGGGAGACACGGATCCTGCAGTCCAAGCTAGTGCAACAGGAGCACTGATGTTTGCTCTTGTCACTCCTCAGGGTGAGAGTCAGAGGCAGTTCTGCTGGGAAACCTTCTGGAAATCCAATTCTAAGGAAACTCAGTAACAAAACATTTGCCTCCCCTACCCCCTCAGTCCTCGGTTCCTGACAGTGTTAAAGCTCCTCAAGAAACTGTAAGATCAGGACATTTCATATGTCTTGAACAACTACTGTCACTTCCCCACAGTGCCAGGAGGGAACAGGATACTTCACATTTCGTTCCCTTGAAGTAGGTCGAGAAGTTTTATCTCCCCTGCCTGCATCATTTCCCTCCAGAGTGCTGCTCCAGAGGGAGAACATTTCCCATTCAAGTCCAGACCACACAGATCCACATACCTGGAGCTGTGCTGAATCACCAGGCACAGGAGCGCTGCTTTCTGGAAACATTTTGTGGTTCCAGGCAGCTTCTCTCTCACAGCTGGGAGAGCAATGAATATTAATAAGGTCTGCAGCTCTCCCAAGTAACTTACATGACACTGAAAATACTAACTGCTAAATTCTCACTGTGATGAATGAGTAATTAGACATAAAAGACTCTTAATAACAGCAGTTGTGTTCCAGTCCTTCTCTGCAACCCTTCCTCTGGCTACCAGAGACAACACGGGAATGGATCTCAGTGTTTGAAGTGTCTTTAAAAATGCAAGAATGGGGCATGTTCTTTAAGGCATCTAACACACCCCACTCACCCCCCCCCTCCAAAAAATAGTTTATTCTATCATTTGATGCCTCATATATTCATGGATAATTTGTCGCAAATGAAATCCTAACGTGCAAGGCAGATAAATTGAACTGGGAAAGATCTTTTTTCTTAAATATAAACAGCTGGGAGCCAGCCTTGGTCTTCAGAAGAAGGGCACGTCCTGCCCCTGTGCACTGCACCCCCGGGGCTGTTCAGAGCTGTAGCGGGGCAGGGAGTGCCAAGTGTCAGTCCAAAAGGATGTTGATTAAATGTCACAACCAAAGCCGGTTTCTTTCTCTGCAGGGAGAGCCTCAGCCATGGCAGCTGCAGCCATCCCACCTCTGCTGAAGTTGGTTGCTGAGGAAACCAGCACAGCCCGTCTGAACGCGATCAAAGCCCTCACGTTGCTGGCTGAGCTCCCCGAGGGCCGAGAGACGCTCCTGGATCACACGGGCACATTTCAGGAGTGTCTGGATGATCCCCGGGAGGTCGTGCAAAGAGCTGCCCAAACCGCCATCCGAGCCATCGAGTGGAAACCTTTCTGCAGCCGCGATCTTTTCTAGAGATCTGTTGCCCTCTGTTGTTGTCTGGCTGTAAGAGGTGCTCGATTATATGAGACCTTCAGAACCAAAACTCTCTTCCTCACTTACTCCTGAGCAGTTCCCTCTGAAAAGTCATTTGCCAACAGATTCACATCTATATTGCAGGTCAGAAAGCAGAATAATGGGGAAAAAGAAAAGTTAGGAAGTCTGGAATTCTCCACTAGGGGTTATTGCCTGAGTTACCAAGATTTTCCTGATATAAGAAACCAGCCCTTTCTGTTTTCTTCATAATGCTCTCTACTTCTTTTTTGTTTTTGAAACCTCAGCCTATCAACCATTAATCAATAACTAATTACATCAGAGAGGTTCCTAATTAACCCCTCCAGCAGTCTTGCCTGTGCTGAGGAATTGATCTGGCACAGGAATTTACATGAGTTTTGCATCAAACATTTGTTGAACGTGAGATTAGAACCACTTAGAACATCAAGCCAGAAAAAGCAATGGCAATGTCATAGAAGGGCTTCCCTGAGAGAATTAGGAGAAAGGCTCCACTAGGGTAGCCCTTGGTAAAGCTGTGCTGGGGCCACAGCCCAGTGCCTCTGACAGGAGGGGGGTCTGGCCCTAGCTGGCATTGGTTAGGACATGGAACAAAAGCACCTCTGGGGTTGTGCTGGTAGTTGGCATTTTGTAGTTCTGTAGACCTGTAATCTGACCTTTGAGTACCCAAATTAACAAGTATAATGGAAAGGTGTTGTGCCAGAACTGAAGAGTTTTGCCATCATGTCTCACTTTTCAGGGAGAAAGATGGGACAAGAGGAAAACTGATCTTACTGTCATGATCTAGTCCAACAGGACCTGGGCAAGATGATCTCCAGAGGTCCCTTCCAACCTCACATATTCTGTGATTAACAGCTGTCTAAACAGAGGTGAGGAGATAAACAGGACAGAACAGAAAATGTCAAGTCCTACTTTGAAAAAAAAAGTGTTTCTTTGTTTGTTTGTTTTTTTAAATCAACAGTTTTTTAAAAACACTTTACTTCATAGAACTGAGGGTAGCATACAAAATTTAGGCTGTTTGTGAAAGCAAGACCTGACCAACCAGACTCACATTGTCTGAAGGAAATAAGGTGGTAGTTCCTGTGGTTAGAGCTGAAGGGCAGTGGAATTAGTGGGAAGTTCAGTAGCATTTTGTTCACTTTGAGTTCAAAGCCACTCACTACAGATGTGGCACCTTTCTGCCTCCAGTTGCAAGGGTGTAATTGAAGAGGCATCAACAGGAGTCCTGGGCAAAGAAATAACCCAAGTGAGCAGAGCAAGCCTGGCCATTCTCAGCGACCAAGGAAGGTGAGACAGTGCAGCTGACAGCTTCACAGCAAGTCCCATTTGTTTTCACTCAGGTTTTGGTCTCACATGGTATTTTTACATCTAGAAGTTGCCACGTTGTAGCTACAAAGGGGCTGCACCAGGTCTCTAAAGGGGTTATTTGTCAGGGGTGCTGTTCCATTGGAAGCCACAGTCACAGAGCAAACTGCATTAGCCTTACAGAGGGTAAACTCCTCCTGTAGGAGTGATTACAGTTAAAATGGTTCTCCTCCATAGCCTAACCAAAGGGCAAATTTCCTCTCCTATAAAGATGTGATTTTAAAGTATTGAGTCAGTTGGATTCATTCCCTCCGGGCAGGATCTTGGAGGAACTCTGCCTTTTAAACACATAAGGCACTCATACGTAATACATATTGGTGCCAGAGTGCATCCAACTCAATAAGAGAAGCCAGGCAGCTTAATCACATGCTAAAGGACTGGAGCAGCACAGTGGAGGCTCAGCTGCTCTTACAGAACTGCTGCAGGAGAATGCAGTGACAATCACCATTTTAGCTCAGTTCCAACCTCGTCACAGCCTTCCCCAGTCATTCAGGTATCACCCTTCAGTGAGTTCCCAAAATAATCAGCTTTTTCAAATGTAGAAATAAGACCTCCACACTGAACTGCTCTCACTAGAAGAAATTCAGCCAACTTGGACCTTAAGTACTGCATTCCGAGCATGTGCCTGATCACTGCTTGAAAGGCAATATAAACTGTTCCCAAAAAGGCTCTACTTGGGATCAATGTTCTTGTCTCAGACACAGAAATGGAACTAAGCCTCAGTTGAACTCTGAGATACAGGCACTAGTGGTGCCCTCCCATGTGTCAGCTGCTGTCTCAGCCACTCTTTGCACAGCTACACCTGACATGACCCAGTACTTCAACCACAACAGGAATTCCCCGGGGCTTTAGAGACCATGCACTGCCTGTGGAAACACCAGAATGCAAAGTCTGCACATGGAACAGCCATAAACCACTATTAGCTGGGGTTTTCAGTTAAAAAGCTGTATGTACTGACAAAAGATTGCAGATCTAATAATTCAAAGTCACGTGCTCTGGTGGGGCCCAGCCTGCAGCAGGTCACTGGCCAGAGCACAGCACAACAAATGCCAAGGGGAGCAGAGTTAAACAGCCTGTGTGAAGCAAAGGATGCACAGAGAGCACAGCTAATGCAGAAATAATCCTAATTATTGCAGAACACTTTTGTAATCTGTGGTGTTTCTAGAGCTGCATTGTCTTGGTGTCCCAAGATGTGCTGTCTCCCACTGGGTCACTGAGCAGGACTGGCCAGCACAGCCTGTCCCAGCCTGGGAGATGAGGGGACAGGGCACAGAGCAGGGAGACATCACACTGATCCTGTAACCCTCACTATATGCAACCTGAATTAGGGTACATTTTTACTCTACAATATCCTTTTTCCAGGTACATTAAAATGTAACACACAATTGCTCCCACAGTAATATGCTGATTCCTAAATCTCTCTCCTAAAATTAGTTTCTCAGCCACAACTCAATATCTGAAATGTCCCTTCACATTCTTCATAAAGACCTTTGAGATCTCAAAGGTACCTGAAAGTAGTCAAATAGGTAAAACTCCGAACTAAATGTCCCAGTGTGGTTTTTTTTTATCCTGGGAAAGATCCTTTTGAATTGCTTTATACACATCACAAATACTTATATTAACATCTCTGGATCTCACCCACTGTAATTAAGCTCACTGTTTCAGAGGCAATGCTGTGTGGACAGCAGGTCTCTGGTGTCAGCAGTGGTGCCCCCCCAGCACTCTCCGCTCCCGTGGCTTCAGCACCGAGGCAGGTTTGTAACATCACTGAAAGGGATTTGCCTTTTTAGCTTGAAGCCAACAATGATGAAGGCCCAGATATAATTAATGTGGTCCTGGGTCAATACTGGAATTAATTCAGTTACACTTGACATGGATTGAGCTTTCAAACAATTCTGCCCAACTATTCTCATCAACACCAGAAGACAATTCATCTGCATCCATGGGACACGAAACCTTCCTGAGTGAGCCTTGTGTCCCACTCAGGTAGGGCTCATTTTGAATTTTTTCTAACAGCTTCCAGAAGGTTAAGGATGTTATGGTGCTTTGTTCTTGCAACAAAGAACTCATTTCCCTGTCCCCATTTCCTTTCACAAGGCCAAGGGTTGGAAACCATTCGGTCCTGCTCTGGAAAATGGCAGCTTTTCATTCCATCTCTTCATGTTCCAGAGCAAGGAGTAATTTGATTCCCATCACTACATTTTCTATTAAAAAAAAATAAATCATAGAGTGAGAGATCTGTCTAAGGACAAAATAGTCTGGGCAAGTCAGATTCGGCTAATTATATTAAACCAAAAGGGCAGAGTGTCTTCTCTGTGGCTACACACAAAGCTAACATGCTCAAAGCACAGAACCTATTTTTAGCAAGACAAAATTTGCAATTTGAATGAATAAAAACCATCTTAATAATTTGTTATAAAGATACTTTGCATCTAAGCCACATTTTTAAAGTTATAGGCTCTGATACCGTAAATAACAAAACTGCACAGAGCAGCCACGAGCTCACATTGCCCTCAGCCTGAGGCACCTCAGGCCCCTTGGTGCTGCTCCAGGCAGGCACAGGGCTCTGGCCTCGGGCACTGCCAGGTGAGCACAGGGTGGGCACAGCAGCTCCAGGGAATTTTCTTTTTCACAGCTGCCCATGGTAGATGACAAGACGAGCATTCAGGGTTTTTTGCATTTCCCCTCTTTCTCAGTGGTGTATTGCCCTCTTAGCAGATCTGGGCCCCTGGATTTTCAGTCCAGCACAAGGGCAGCTCTCTCTGATCACTGCTCCCTTCCTTGCTCCCCAGAGAACACTGCAGGAGCAGGACACAGACACCTGCAGCTGGGACATGAAGTCATTAAATAAATTAAAACACCCACAGCCCTGCTGTGACCCCACAGCCTGGGACCAGCCTTTCCCTGTGCAGCCTATCCCCAGGAGTGTCAGCTTGAAACCCTCCTCTGGCTCAACACTTCAAACAACTCAAGTGCTCTTCAAACACAGTGACTGGAGCTCCAGAGCTCTCCTCCCAGATGCCAGTCCCCCCTGCTAACACATGGATTTATCATTTACCTTTGCTCCTCGGTTTTGTGTCGGCTTTTCCTTCACACAAACACTCCTGGGTTTGCCAGCTTAGGAAGTGCAGTGAGGATGGAGGCCCTCAGCAATCCTGGCTGCAGCTGGGGCTCTGATCACCAGCATCACCTGCAGAGCTCAGCCTCGTGCCATGTCCCAGTTCCCCAGGGACAGATCCTTCGGTTAAAACCAGACCGTGGTTACTGCAGAGGTATTCCAAGCTAAGGCACAGATCTTCCCTCCCCCAGCATTTCAGTAACACAGAGGAATAAACCCAGATTCTGAGTTCCAAGAACAGTGTGTTCTCATGATCATTAACACTAAACATTTGTGAGATACTTGGATACATTTTTATGGGTGAAACAGAAAAATTAAAACATAAATGAACAGTGATTACCTTTTCCAGAACTTGGCCTAAGAACTACGTAGTAATTCTTAAATGGAAGATATTGTTTAGTGTGTGTTCTTTACAGAGCAGTATCCTAACTGGCTGACAGTGCTACCAGGGGAATTTTTTGTTTTATTTTGTGTAGTTAATTTTAAATAATTCTGTATATCTAACTAAAGTCCTCCAAAATAAGCTGTAAGCCTGTATCTTACCTGACAGGATAAGCTGGGATGTCTCAAGATCCCCTGAGGCAGAGCTGTGTTATGCTGTACATGCCATCCAGGTACTTTGTGCTGCTGAGCCAGAGGTTTATTTGGAGTCTCACCACTACCCAGAAGTATTTCAAATGTACAGTCAAATGTGGGAGACAACCCTGTGCTCAGGGTTCCCACCTCTAGAGCATGAGAATGCCCAGGACAGCCTCAGCTACTCCTGAGTGTCTGAGTGTCCCAGTCTGAGTGTCCCAACCACAGCTGGGACATGGACAGAGCTGCCCTGAGAACTGAAGAAAAGCCACTTTCTTCCTCAAAGTCATGAAACTGTCTTTGAATGCACCAGCTACAGACCTGAGGGGGCATTTCATGCTAAGCTGAACATGAAAATTTTATCAGCTGTTCACAATATCAGGCAATTTTTCTATGGAATTCTACAAAATGAGAGGAGTCAGCAGCAGCTGTCAAACTTTATGGAAACATTTGAACTCTTCCTTCTACAACATCCAGTTTTCAGACTGGAATGAAATCAGGTTGCTGAGGACATACAGGGGACATTGCTGGGAAACTGTGGGTTAGATTTTCAAGATTCTGTAGTCCTGGGAAGGAAAATGAAGTGATGGTGCCTGATTAACCAGGAGGTCATCCAAAGGCTGCTCAGCCTGCCAGGAAATCACTTGTGTTATTTGTCTTTATCCAAATAGCTCTATAATTTCACCATTTTTTTTCTTTTTGTAGCAAAGGATGACAAGGAGGGATCTGGGCAATCCTCAGTGAAGTCCTCCTTGTTTGTTTTTCATCCATTACTATTACCCAGAGCCAAAATCTAGACACCAAATGAAGTTTCTCTGTCTTCCATCATATCATATAAAAATCCCATGACTTTGTGGACACCAAACACTTAAAAATATACAAGTACTTTAATACATACAACTCTTCATAGTTCATTAAATATAATTAATTCCATGGTCTTGGAAATACTCTACTGTTGTGTTAAGTGTAAGAAAAAAAGGCTTGCACTGGTATTTCTGTAGCATTGATTAGATCTGGCCTGTGCAAAACCCTTCAGGATACTGCAGGGACTGTGCTGAAGAGCAGCAATTCTAGTGAAGAGCAGCAGTTCTGGAATCCAGAGCATTTTGGGTTAGATTCAAATGAAGCAGAGATGCTGTGAGAGGATTATGAAGTGAGAGTGATTAGAGCTGCAGGAGGCAGCAGCAGTGGTGTGGCACATGTAGGGACTGCACTGCCTTCCCTTTCAGCTGCACTTGTTCCAGTCAGGACCATCCTCTGAAATGCTTTGGGACAATGCAACAAGGAACAGGGAACTGTGGTGCAGCTTGACTAAGCAAACCAACATCTTCTTGTTACACTTGATTCCCCAGGAAGCTGAATGAGATGAAAAGAAAATCTATTGCTTTTTGCTTTGAAGTGTTAAATCTGCCTTTTCCTGTGTCCCCAGCTGGTACCAAACTTATCAAGTGCAGACAATCAGCCTGGTTTAGCTGATATCCCACAGCTGTGACTATTCTCCTCCATGAACTGCTAACTCATGCTGCCAGCCAGCAGGAATTCTAGTTCTCAGTGAAATCTTCAGAGAAGGATTTATAGCTTTGCAGAAAAGCAGCACAGAGCCCTCAAACGCATTTGCAAAATGCAGCTCAGCATTCTGTGGGTGTGGGGTTTGTAGCACAGTCCAGAGAGAGAGGCAATACATTGACACCACAGTAATGAGGTCCTTGACATCCCAGGGTGGGAACTGATCAGTAAGAAATAAATATATATATATATACACACATACACACATAAATATATTTTTAAATATATATAATATATATAGTGCATGTATATAATGTATTGCCTGTGTATATATAATATATGTATTTTGTATAAAAAGCTTCACATTCAAGTATAGGTACATATTAAAATACCAAGAGAGGAGGACCTTTAGAAGTTAAGCTTAAACAGGATCTGTTGGAAGCAGAATTCTTATTAGGATCATCGAGAGAGGTGGTCCCCAATTACAAAATGCCATCAATTCAGAGGTTAGTGTTCCACTGATGACTGAGAAACACAACCCAATGGAAAGTGAGAAAAAGGGGAAAGAAGTGATAATGGAAAGTTAGATATAGTGTCAAATATATTGATATACATATAAATCCTTTACTTCAAATATCCCATGTTCGGAGGGACAAAAGTGATGTTTTAATTGGAATTTGTAATACAGTCCCTCAGTGGTTGTAGGTTTTTTGTAATCAAATTATCATAGTCTAAGGAAAAAGAAATTTGAGAGATCAGAAGAAGGGCTGAAAATCAAAATAGCATCATCAACCCTAAAAGGTAGTTCACAAACCCCGATATGAAATATGGCTCACGCAGCCTTGTTCTGAACCTAAAATATGAAATGTATTATGGATAGAGAGAATAATGGATGGAAATTCTGAACCTCAGTTAGCCCTGCATTGGTTCAATGTCTAAACAGAAATTCTCTCTCTTGAAATCCCAGTGGCCTTCATCTTCAGATTGTTGAAATCATGATCATAAAATCAGCGAGTAAATCACCCGGACTTTTTACCAGTGTGGATGATGAAAACATTAAGTGTGTCTAACTGTGTAAATCTACAAGCCATCACTTTCCTTGGCAGGGCAGCAGTGGGGGGGCTGGGAGCAGAGTTATGCAAAGTAGGCGTGGCAGAACACAGCCACAGTCAGCAGGATGATGCCATTGACATTCACAATATTTCTCCACAGGGGAACTTCGCTTGTGTCCATCAGCTTCTTCTTCATGGCCTCCTCTTCCTCCTTGCTCAGTTTGGGGCCTTTCTCTTGGTCCAAGCCACAGAACCAGTTGTAGGCTTTCTTTACACATCCAGGTTCCTCCTGGCTTTCCTTGTTAACTGGAAGGAACAACACTCTGGTCATGGCACATACAAGGATCACGGCACACGCTGAGCGCTGGGGCTGAGGGCAATCCTATATCAACAGAGCAGTTCTGATGTATGGCCACAGTTAATGGAAACACATTGGTACAAAACAGTACAGGGATCAAGTTAATACTGTGTTTTCACAGCTCACCTGGAAATGTTCCACATGTTCCATGGGAGCCTTTTGCAGAAATCACTTGGGCCTTTTGCAGCCCAGAGACTTGGTCTGGTATTGGGGAAGCAGACCAGGCTGCAAAGCTTAAGCTCAATTTTTTCAATAATTTCTACACTTTTAATTAAAAGACAAATAAATGAATTTGAGGATATTGATTAAAAGAAACTTGGGAGCAGAACCAAAACCCAGCAAAGAGAACTGGTGGTTTTGCAGTTTGCTTTCATAGTGTCTTCAACTACAACCCACTGTTTCCAGGTGAATTCTCTTGGAATGCTGGAGGCACACACACTGCTGCCAATGCCTCTGACCTAAAGCACTGCCATTGGTTTAGCCCTAGAGCTGCCACCCAGCTACCCTGGAGAGCAAGGGCTTCTCCCTTCAAACCCTCTTCACTTCTGATTTACACTGAGTGTGACAGGTTGGTAACAGCAGCTCACGAGTCATTGAAATACAGGGAGGGCTGAGGTTTTGTTGTTGAGAGGGAGGATGTCTTTGGATATCAAGTATGTTAATGTTTCTTCAGGGATTTTCATTCCTGATACTCAAATACACTGGCAGAATCTGTAGATATTCAACAGTTACCTGATTCCTCATCTTTTTCATCAGCCTTGTCCTGCTCCTCATCTGCATCAATATCAATCCGTTCCTCTTTGCTGTGCCGCAGGGACCAGCACAGGCGGTAAAGCTGCCACGGAACAGAAGGACTTTAGTGGATCTACACAGAGACAAAGCAGCCTGGCCAGCACGTGGACCAGCTGTAAGAGCACAGCACCCCAGTGTCTGTCTCAGGTAATTAGGAGTCACTGAAGATTTGTGACAGATAAAGGAAGACAATTTCCTTGGCTTTCTTACAAGAACTGTGTGCTGCAGGCAGCTGAAATGTGGAGAGGTAATACACCAAGTACCAGGGTTTAAAACTAGTGGTTTCATTGTGTTCCACTTCTTGAGCAGCAGGACTGCAGTGATACTCACATGTACATCAGGAATGGGCTTAGTCATGAAGGAGACTCCCAGGATGACGATGGCGGTAACCCCGAACAGAATCAGTGCGAAGTAAAGGTAGTGAATCCCACAGATGATGAAGGGGCAGTTGGAAGGGTTTGCACAGCTGCCAGTTCCATAGACAAACTCTGTAATCATCCTGCTCAATCCAGCCAGGAGCCCAATAATGAGGCCCCAGAAGGCACCCTGCAGACAAGGGTGTGACAAGAAGTATCAAACCGAGTAATTCCAGGCATGGAAATAAGCTCTCCATAAGTTGCTGAAGTAAACATGGAGGTAGTTGTATGTTATGTTGGCTTTGGCACAGGGATACCTTCCATGACCTTATTTATAGCTCAGTGCATTAGTACAGATGAAAGGGGCAATGAACAGCAGCTCAGAGAAAGAACATGAAGGACACCCTATCCAGCCCAGTTCTCAAAGTCCAGCTGTCTCCACACATCCTCTCCTACAGGACAGGCTCCAGCCACAGACTGCACACCCCAAGGGCTGCTCTCATGTCCTTTTACCTTGGAGGGCTAAATCCCTGACAGCTCTGGCACGATGGAACCAGCCAGCAGTGTGTGTCATCCTGCCCAAAATATGTGTCTGGTTTATCTTCTAACAGCCCTGTTAGTAATTAGTTAAAAGCTAATTCTCAGTACTGTTGGTGGATGTTTTGCTGCCTGGTGTACAGCACTCCAGCCAAAGCATAACAGACACAGAGACCTTTGTCTGGGCACAAATTGAAATATGGGAAATTCTCTTTAAACATAACCTTTTTTTTTTTTGTTTTACTGTAAGGGTGATTGACCATTGGAACAGGCTGCCTACAGACACTGTGGAGTCTCCATTCCTGGAGATATGAAAAACTCAACTGGACAGGACAGGTAAAAGGTGATTTGTTTGGTAGAGCAGTTTGGTGACCAAAGATTACTTCTAAAGAATAGATTTTCATAAATTATCCATTTTATACTCTTCTTGGCAAAGTGATAGGTAACCTAAGCTTCAGAGCTATCTAGGAATTCCTGGGTGACTGTTTATCTATCAGTCTACCAAAGAACTTTCTCAAACTCGTCTCTGAAGCCTCAGGCCCTGGGTTATGGAGACACAGAATCCCTGGGCCATACCAGGATCAAAATAAACAGGAAGAAGTTGCTCATAAAAGACAGTAAACCAAAAAGAGCAGTTCTCCCAACAAGGAACATGCAGCATTCCTGCTTCCCGGTGGGCACTTACCGGCTCATTGACACGCTTGCAGAAGATGCCAAGCAGGAAAACAGCAGAAATGGGAGGTCCCAGGTAGCTGGTAATGGACTGCATGTAGTCAAAGAGCTGCCCACTCTGAGCTGACTGAACCACGGGAACCCAGGCAATGCTGATGCCAATTAAGAGTAACATAAATACCCTGTAAACACAGCCAGACATTCAATTAGCCATCTGTTTAGAAATATCTATGATCTATGAGAAAGAAAAAAACCCCTAGCAATTAATCAATAATTTACATGTTCATTTTGTATTTCAGCTAGTGAAATCAATTATAATGGCCAATTAGCACTGAACAAACAATAGAAATCCAAGCTGGGTATTGTGTAGGTCAAATATCCATCAGCACACAGCAAAACATGCAATCAAAACATAGAAAATCACTTTTTTTCCTGTGTTTGTTATATCCAGAGTCAAATCAATAGCGTATCAACTAGAACTAGTTCACTGATGCTGCAGCATGAAGCCTGGGAAGATAATTAAAAGGAATTCCCTTCGAATAGTAGTGGGAAGCAGTGAGAATTAGTTTGGCTACTTCCTTTGGCTACTGATTCCATTGGGATCAGTGTTTTCCCAAAAGGAGCCGGTGCGGTGGGACGGCAGCTCTGGCCACAGGAGGCCACTGCAGCTCTGCCAGGCAGGCTCCGCCCGGCCCTTGGGATCGGGGAGAAGGCAGCCAGGAACCATCGGTGCTGCGGGGAAGGGCGGCCGCGCTCACCTGCCAGCCAACATCATCTCCTTCTCAGACGCTCGGGTCCGGATTTTGGTGTAAATGTCCACAGTGAACAAAGTACTGGCACTGTTAAAAATGGAAGTCAGGGAGCTCATGAGGGAGGCCAACATGACTGACAGCATCAGACCTCGCAGACCTAGAACACAGACACAAGGGAACTGGGATGAGCATTTCGTGAAGAGCCTCAGGACCTCCCCATCCACGGAGCTTGGCTGACCCTTCCCAGCCAGCTCTGAGCGTGTGTGGCAGATTCCCGTGCCTGACACAAACCCCTGCCTGACACTTCCCTGCAAAGCAAGCAAAGCAATGTCTGCTGAGCTGGGAAAAGCTATTTAAAGCAGTGACAGGGAAACCCTCGAGCTTTTAGCACATAGGTACTTCTTTAGTGAATGCTGTCTGATTAAATGCTGGAATAAAAAGAAAATAATACTAAGCAAACTTTTCCCAAGAGTTATAAAAATAATTTGTCTTGTTTGCAGGTCAGTGCTCACTTGCTTGCAGTATATTTGTGAACCAGGTGTTTGCCAAAAAAAATAAGTTTCCTTTACTATTTTTTAACCAGAGTAAGCCACTTTTCCAGGTGGTGTGGTCTGGTCACACAGTGTGGGGAAGTACTGCATACACTGCTATGAACAACAGTCACCATAAAGTGCTAAAGCTGTCAGGGAAGTGCCATGGTCTGCATAGGAACATAACCTGTTTCTTTGGCCTTCTGAGCCAGCACCCACCTCTGTGGGGTTGGCAGGAGACTGCAGGTGTGGGCCTGCAACTCAGAGGTCCTGCCACAGAGAGTCTTTGATAAATCACTGGCAAAGCAGGTAACTTTTCACCTTCACAGAAGGGGAGCTCAATTACCGCTTCATCACTCAGTATTTTCCAGCTGAGAACTGACACTGTCAGTGTGGAGCTATTCTCCACCCACAGCTTCAGCTAAAACAGACAGCCCCTCTGCTTAACAGTACATAGTTCTAGCAAAAATTTTGGAACTAAATACGGGTCTTGGACTCCTCTAGCACTTGTTTTTACAGTCTGGCAGTTTCCCCTTTCCTAAAACAAAGAAACAACAAATACAGACAGTGTCTTACCATTTGGCATGAGCTCCACTACCATTTTTGGATAAGCAATATTTGTGCAGCCCACTGCAGTGCCACAGTGCTGCTTACAGATTTCAGGCACAACACAAGCCACCACATCTGAGGAGAGGATAACGAGGCAGTTAGACGAGGTCATGTAAACAACAGATTGCTCCCAAATTAGTAGAGCTTCTAAAATGTATCTCTGTGTCAAACCACCAGATTGACATGTTTGGTATCATCCTTGGTTTGCTGGCAGGGAGGAAGGTGATTCTAAGCCTCTTTCCTTCCTTTCCTCTCTAAAGGAATACTGAAAAGTGCTGCAGGTCAAAATAAAATCAGCACTAATTGGTCAGAGCAGGACTGAACAACACAAGGAGAGCAAGGAGAAAAACAAGCAGAGGAACACAAAGCCCACTCCCTCCGACCTGAAGCTCTCTCCTGTGCCTGCTGCCAAACCCAGCCTGACCCTCTGCTGGTCAGAGATGGGCAAAGGGCATTTCCCCACACTGCCCTTGAGACTGGCCACAGCCCAGATCCTGCAGTCTGGGACTGATGGCCCTGTCCCCCTGAATGCCAGCGGGAGTATCCAACCTGGACAGCATTTCCCACTCATTCAGTCAGAGTGGGGCTGTAACAGTCGGACAGCTGGGGAGGGACACTAAAATGAACAGCAATAACAACAGTGGAAATCTGGGATCAGGGAAAACAGCAAGACTTGTGGCTTCTTACAGTGCAGTTAGTTTTTGTGCATACAGGTGCCTGGACAATTTGGGTGACAGATGACAATCTAACAGGTATTTTGGAAAGGACAGAGAGGTTGGCAATGAAAGTTAGGCAGCAAGAAGAAATGTGCATTTCTGTGTCCATGTGCATACCTGTGTACAAAATTCGGCTGATCATTCCAGGCATCACTATGATAAACATGGGCAAGAGTTTGAGGTATCCACACATGACACAACCAGCCTTCACATGGGACATGTTCTTGCCAGAGAGACATCTTTGGACAATAACCTGTCAGTGAGACATGGCAATTACAACATTTCCCTGATCACACCATGCCACTTTCCAAATAGAAGGTGCTCCTTAACCTCTGTGACAGCAAAAAAGCCTCTTTAGCATTTCTGCCACCAGGAAAAATAAAAACTACATGAAAATCAAAGTATATATTTGAAATAAGTAAAGCAAAATATCACTTATCCAGTGTATAAGAGCTAAGACTTTTCTCACAAGAAAAGCAGATAGACTAAAAAGGCAGAAAGGAATAGCCTGAGCAATGGATATAGTTACATTGGGGGGTTGTTCTTTTGTTTAGAAATTGTGAAGATTGTCTTTCTGACAGTTCAGAATGCAGACAGATCACTTGCTAGGGCTGGTGCAGGAGCACACTTTTCTCTACTCATGTCAGTGTGATCTCCTGGAGAAACTGGACAGTAGGTTTTAGGGAGAAGAAAGGAAGATTGGGGAAGTATCTCCAGGCTGAAAGACCTTACATATACAGAACATCTCTCCAAGACTGTGCATGCAAAGATAAAAGCTGCACAAATAGGAAACAAATTTGTCTTACTGAAAGGGGAACCCTCTAATAAGGGTCATTTGGTGCGTGGTTTCCTAATCAAATGTTCACAGCACAACCTCTCTGTGTTTGCACACATGGTCACACACAAGAAATGAGAAAGGAGGAGGATGTGCTGGGCACAGGTGTGTAGGAAGACTTGAAAAAACATTTTATCACATGTCAGAGGAGTTTAGAAACCAGGAACTGGAAAGTCACTGACCAGTCTTGAACTAACGGCCAGTTCTGTGGCCCAGCTTTGCATTACAGGGGCAAAGGTCACACTGGAGTTGTGTGCTGGGCATTCCCAAGGCATCCTGCTGCCACATTACCTGATCTGTGCACCAGTACCACAGGGCCAGGACACTGAGGCCAAAGACAAGCCCTGGCCACGGCAGGTCTCCACTGACGGGGTCTCGGAAGATGTGGAAGGCGTCCTGCCGGGGGGTGTAGCACTCGGGATCAATGTCAGTGCCCCCATAGGAGGTGTTGGATGGAATTGCTTCCATGTACTTCTTCATGAAAGCCTCGTACCCTCCCACTTCCTTAAAGGCTGCAAAATAGAAAATCAAATAGAAAATAAAAGTAGCGCTAAAGGATTTATTACTGAAATCTCAAATGGAGCTTGAGAACGTGAGGAGAAAAACCTCCTTAATATGGATGCAAAAATTCCAACCTGCTGACATGGGCAGTGTCAGGAAACACACACAGGGGTTTGGAAGTATTCTCACAACAAGAACCAAAGTGACCTTTCCTGTCAGGTTTCTGCAGAGCTCACAAATGCTGGGTTGGGCTCTGGTGTCTCTTCAACAGGCCTTACCAAGAGGTGAATTGAAGATACATTTTTTTCCACGCCTGCTGACCTAGGGAGAACCTAAGGCAGGGTCTTCCCAGGTTAGGTCAGTCTAAAGTTATTTCTGTTGTAACAGTGGTGGAATAATTTAAATTCAACAAAAGACCTCACCAGGGGAAAACCAAGCGCTGAGTAACTAGAAATATAAGAAAGGACACCACAAATTCATGGAGCCTTATCACTACTTCTTTCTTTCTTATGACCCCCTCCTAAATTCAGTTTAACAGCATCATTTCTGTTTTAAAATGCATATGGTCTTCTGGACATACACATTGTCCCACCCATAAACATTCCATTTGTGTCTCTTGTCTGGCTGGTGCTAAAGTGACACCCACAGATCAGCTGCAAAGCTTCCTTAAAATGCTCAGGTGTTTGGGTTGTTTAACACAAGCTGGAAACAGGAAGATTCATGCAACGTGACCAACAGCTCTTCACTTTGAATCAGGAATTTTCATGCCTTAGCATCTGAATGTCTATGAAATTATAATCTTATTAAAACAAGATACTCTCTGAACTTCTCAAGAGTATCATCATCATCTGCAAACAACTCCACTTTCCCCTCATTAGCCATCACAAGTCCTGTGGTGTCATGGGATGCTGTTTATTACCCTAAGCACACCTGTGCTTAGGAAACAGTGACTCAGTGACTAAAGGGCTTTGGCAATGTGCCTGTTTTTGGCAACATGCCTATTTTCTTCCCTGATAAATAGATATATGAACTGAAACCTGCCAGTTAAGGTACCAGTTTCACACTGCAGGATTCATTTCCACAGCCGCTGCAGGATTTGTGATTGAACATTCCAGTTTAGTTCATCTGATTTACTTACCATATCCCATGAGAACAAAGGATCCCACTACCATGATGAATGTTTGTAAGGTGTCTGTGTAAATCACAGCTGCGAGGCCACCTGTTGGCAAAGAAAAGTCAGGACAGATAAGTCAGGACAAATAAGTCAGCCCTGTGCAAATGCCTCTGTGGAATTTTTTTTTTTACACTTTTCCCACCACCTCTCTCTTTCAAAGACCTCTGTAAATAATTCCCCTTCCAGGTTTCCATTCCTCCTCTCCTCTCCTCCCCATCTTCCCTCTTCTCTTTTTTGCTGGCTCCCCCAACTTCTTTGGTGTATCAGACTGCTTGGTAAACTCACCTGTGATGGTGTAAAGAGCAGTAATAGAAAGCAGGATAATTATGGCCACATACAGATTCAGCCCTATGGCCAGCTGGATAAATACAGCTCCAGAGAATATGTCAGCCTGGAAAACAAAAAATCACAGATGAAGCAACATTTAAATTCCTGATAATGACATATTACACAGCCATGATGAGGGCACTGAAATACACAACTGTGCCCTTGATAGTCCTGCACACACAAATCAAAAAGAAAACAGAAGCCATTTCCATACACCTGCCAGTCTCCCCTCAGGGCTGTGGGAGTTCCAGTACAAGGGGTGTGACACTTCTCAAAGTGTTTCCAGACCTTTTTGAACAGATTGTTTTCACAGTCAGAGTCACCTTGCTGCTCTGTGCTTTGGGACTGAGAGACAGCTTAGTAAAAAACTGCTTCAAACTGAGGCCACATTCACTGCCCTGTGCAGGGATGGACTGTGAGACACCTCCAGGACATGGCACAGTTCTCTTTAGTCAGTGCTACTGCACAAGTCTCTTCCTTCCCATTCCTGCTCACACACATGTGCTGTAGCTCGTCCTGCTGGTTCAGGACAAATGGTGCATTTGCATTAAAGGCAAACATCTTGTATTGTCTCTATTTTTAAGTTCCTGTCAGAAGAACTGACATCAGTTGACTAAGGGAAGAGACCTTGAGCTCCTGTGTAAGAAAGGAATTGTTCAGGTTTCAGAGTAACACAGGGATGTTAATCACATTAAATCAGTTCCTGATTTAGAGATAATTTGCATCAGTGTTTTTTATACAAGTTTGCAATCAGAATAATCTGCCCCAGTGCACTTGTGATGCATTACTGTAAATTATGTTTTCATTAGAGGCTGCTCCTGAGCATCCAGTTCATCCCACACAGGAGGGAGGTTCCCGAGAGCAGGCAGAGCCTGGGATCCCAGAGTAGGCACCAGCACTGCTCCTGCCTCAGCTGGGCACACACACTGTTCTCCAGCCTGGCTACTGGAAGATGCCACATGGAGAAACCATCTTCATTCCAGAGACATGGAAACCTCACCCCTAGTTCCAGCTGAGGAACGAGGAAGAGGCCCCAGCCTCTGCCCCACTGCTCTGGCATGCAGGAAACAACTGTGGAGCAGAGTGTGAATCACAATCCCACTCCCAAAACTCTGCCTCTGGAGCAGATTTCTTATAGACTTTAGTTTGGAACCGGGAACCGGGACCTTCAGCTCTCACCTCAGTGGCTGTCAGACCATATCCTTTGCCCCTTTCTCTACGGTAATTTTTTCCCTATCTCTTCATACCACTGGTCAGCCCATGTCCCAGACCTTTCTTTTGTTGTTCTTGGCTTTAGCCTACATATCATTAAATATTAATGGTCCTAAAATGACTCCCAGAAAGAAATGTACAGTTAATTATTGAGCATCCTGAGTAATGTATGAGCTTCTTCAAACTGCTCAGCTATCTTCCAGCTCCACTGCTCCTCCTTCCCAGTTAGATTATTGCCTTCCAATACTTCCTTATTTCTCCATTTATGCTCTTTTGTAGACACTGTTAATCTTTATCTGACCTCTGAATAGAGTGACTTTTTCCTTTACATTGCAAGCTATCCCTGCAAAGGCACACGACCACACACCAGCTGAGTGAATCCAGCTGCAATGGGAATGTGGGAGTCAGGGCAGGGGCACCTACTCTTTAATCCCTACACTGTGCAGTCCTAGGAGGAGGTTTTCCTTCTCTTCCTCTTCCCAGTGGTAAGTCTACACCAAACATTTACTACTGGAATTATGCACAATGAATGTAAAGAAAATGCTGCAACAGATTTAGAAATTTCAGTTTACAATTTCTGATTTCTTCAAAAGCATTCAGACCTTAATTCCCTCTGGTCATGTCATAATTTAGTCTATTTTATTTTTACTAGACCCTTCCCTTTGGTGTAATGACCAGTATCAGCAACTCTAGTGGCTAACAAGGCTCTGAAAGCTGCTGTGGGACTCCTCCCAACGTGCTGCATGCTTAGGAAGCATGTACAGGTGAGGCACCTGAGTGACAGAAATCCTCTGGGCTCAGAGAGCACGTGTGCCCTGATCCCAAGGATGAACACCTCGCAGCATGGCCTTGGCTGGCAAGTGGCTGATTAGCCACAAAGCAAGGTAAGAAACCAACAAAAAAACACAGCAAATGTGCAGGAAAAGAGAAATGGTGAGGACCTTGCAGAGGTGTGCAAAGGGACTCTGACCCTCACATGGTGGCACTGTGCCAGAAGGAGCAGGGCAGGAGTTCCACGACCTGGTGTGTGACACTGTTCCCTGGAAAGCACTGTAATCATTACATTATTAAGTACAGGACATGATATTTTAACACATCCAGGAAGCAGCACACAAAATGACTTCCCCAGAAGGAAGATGCCACTCTCCTACAAGGCTAAGGGCAGTGAGTATCACTGCAGTCACACTGATGGGTGTGACCTCCTGTTCAGGGCAGGGCAGGGCAGAAACCCATCCTTCTCTATCACATCTCAGTGAGCCCCAAGGATCCCAGGGGAGTGTTTGCTAAGGCAGCAGTCAAGGAAGTAAAATGCAATGGACTGTCAGCACGTGGGTATGTTTGGACACACAATGTGTCTCTGGGAAGAGAGGGCTGTGCTATCTCCCTGTGGCAGGCACCTCTCCACACAGCACTCTTGGAGAAGTCCAGGATGGAACAGCCCTTCCCTTTCTGCTTCTGGAGCTGGTTCCTCTGAGACCACTGGGGAATGTTGTTGCATAGCATGGCATAGCAAAACCTGCTCTGAGATCCCTGACACCACCTGAAACCTCCAAGGACTGCCTGCTCTGCCCATTCTGAATAAGATACAGCAAGTAGATTAGTCCTGGGCAAATCCTGCACTGAATACAGTGACATAGAGACCTGTTTGTCCCTGCTGAACCTGAGCCTCAGTGTACATGGACAGACAATGTCAGAGTTGCTTGGGGCGGGGTGGGAACAAAAGAAACAGGAAATTGTGCACTAGATTTTCCCCTGCACAGCACAGAGACCCAGCTCCATGGCACCTCCACACACACACCTGGAACACATGGGGTGATGGGAAGCTGTGAGGGGCCAATGGTAGAGTGGGGCCCAAGGGGGATCCCTTGGCTATTGCTTTGCATCCTCATGACAAGGACCACAGCAGCAGGAGAGGGTGTGTTCAGCCTCATGACCACACTGAGAGCTTGAATGCAGAACCTGTCTTTCCTGGAAGGACACTAACTGAAATGGGGTAAAATCCCATAATCAGATACCTGGAATGGCCTAGGCTGGCACTCAAAGCCAGAGAGTCAGTTCAGAGCCCAGGGAGCACCTCGACACAAACACGTGTTCCCAGTGGGAATGTGAGTCACCGGCGGGAGGAGTTTCTCTGTGCTGGAGCTGCCAGAACTCTGTGTTATACCTGGGACTTCTGATTATGATGGTTGAGCACAACTGCAGCAAACTGTGTAATCCTTTTGATACATCTGGAAATCCAGCTCTGAGTCCCGCTCCACAGCACCAAGCTGTTTAATTTATAACCTCCCTAAGGATCAGTTATCACGAAGATGTGAGAATGAGAGCAAAAGGTCAATCTTTTAGCTTAAATTGCACTATTATCACTCAGCTCCCATTCAGAGGGCAAAGAGTAATCTGCCATGGCAATTTCTGCAAAACAACAGATTGAGGATTGCCTGAACTGTGGACTTCTTTACAGGCTTGGTAGTTTTAAGATATATGGGAAATAGCAGCTCCCTTCACTACTTCCCAGAAACATATCCATGTACTTAACAAACATTAACTTCATAGCACCTGCAACTTTACACCAATCACTTGCCCATTAAAAGAATCTCCACTTCTCTCCTTTCACCTCAGCTGTTACAATTTCCTGCTTCTGCATTTCCCACTCTTCTATTTTCTAATTCCTATTATTCTTTTTTGATCCATAGCCCTCTTGCTCTTTTCCCTCATCTGTATTACTGATGGCATGTTCAGTGCCATTATCAGCGGATAAATATGAAGCCTAAGGACAAAAATTCCTACCATAGATTTCATGAATGCCTAAGATAACAGACTATAATACAAGTTTCCCTCCACTTTGACATTTCTAGAGGAGAGCATAAGTAGAAGTGAACTCTAAAAAAGAAAGATAAAGCATCAAGAGACATTGTCAGGAAGGAAAAAACTTGGATGCTAGCACAGATCTGGCTACAGAGTCTCACTGGACAGAATAAAGGAAACACAAAATCATACTTTTACCATTGCTAATTCAACCAAGGGCTCCGAACCAGAAATAAATGACCAGTTGTGTGAGCAATATTGTAAATGGGGGTTTGTTTTCTTTAGATCAATGTAGGATAGAAGAAATGCTGTAGAAGTTTTACTTACTGAGATCTTTGTGAAAACATACAGGATCAGGGAAAGGACTGACAGGTAGACTTGGATCCGTTTCCCACCAAAACGCTTCTTCAGATACTCTGGCATTGTGACCACCTGGGGAGGGAGAGAAGGTTTCAGACCAGGGGGAACAGGTTCAGATCAAATCACAGGAAGATTTTTTGTACTCAGGTACTGTGAGAGTGGAGCACAAAAAGGGGGGGAGCTGCAAATGCAGTTGCAAGGAAGAGCAGCTCCAGGAATCAGGGGAGAACAAGGAGGAAGCACCAAGTACTCCTCAGCTCAGGTCTTGGAACAGAGAATCCTCATTTTTCAGTTGCACAGACATAATGTAGGACTGTTCTGGCACACTCAGATCTCATGCCATTCATCATGGCTTTGCAATATTCCAGACCTGGTCTGCAAACATGAGCAGCAAAGACAAGTGTAAAGCACTGTTTGGACTTACCCCAGCTTTGATGTAGATGGGGACAAAGACCCATCCCAGAATCACCACAAATATCAGAGCCTGCAGCCAAGACAAGAACAGCTGAATTAGCCCCTCTCTCTAGACACCACTCCCAAAGACCAGTTATCAGACCCAACAGAAGGTGGAGACCATTGAATCCACATAAACCCAGGTATTGCAGGGGGGTGAGGGAGGATCTGCTCTGTCCTTTGATTTACCAATGGCACCAGACTGTCCCAGCCCTCTTCAGAGCAAGCCCAGGGAGCCTGGTTTAACAGTGGTTAAAAGGCAACCAGCCCACAGGATTACTATTCTGGGAAATATTTAGGAAGGTGAAGCCTGATACCTGGGACCTATTTGCAGCATCTCGATCCCAGAGCCACTAATGCAGGAACTTTCCCACTCCCAGTCAGCTCTGCTGCAGTGCTATGTCCCAACACCTGCAAATGGAGGTACTGTGGAGAGCAGCATTTCTTCTGATCATCATTTTGATCATTAATTACCTTCTGCACGGGGTCTCTGTGAGATAAAGATGCTTTATCATTGTTTTACAATGATCTCATACACTGTACAGGATGCACCACCTGAAATTTGGAAAATGTTTTGTATGTCCACACTCCCATTTAATGATATATTTTGTGTTACCATGTGTGTTCTGTGAACTACAGATCTTCCAGGATTGCAGTGCCACAGTTTGCTGATGTAAATGTTTAGAATGCTGTCTGATATACAGCTGTGCATATGTAAATTGATAAGTACAGAACAAATTCCTGCTGTCAGAACTGCACTCAGTATTTATTCTGCCCACAGGGCTTAGAGGGCCTTTTAACTGCACCTTTTAAATTCTGCCCCTAGATAAAAACAGTAAGATGGACAAGAAATACCTGGTTGGCTTCTGCTGTCGTACTGATACAAATTAGAAATAATTTCAGTGGAACACAAGGATGGCAATAGTCAAATTTAGTAGTACTTTCAAGAGGAGAATCAGGTTATACAGTGAAGAGCAATACTTCCCCCGTGTCTGTTAACCTGCCCAGCACTCCCACTGTGTCACAAGTCAGGAATATGCAGAGTCTGCTCAAACACACACATGTACTGCTGCTGCTTCCTAAACAACAATTGTTGTACCCTGTGTATTGATATGAGCACAGAAGGAATCTCCCAGGAGATTAAGTGTTAGAGGGAGAGATGTCTGAAAAAGGATAGGGGACCTAGAGATTTGTGTTCTGTTTTGTTTTGCTTTGTTTTGGTAGAAGAAGAAGGGGAGTAAGGTCTGTTACAAGCCTAATACAATCAAAAAGAGAAAGCTGACAGATTAACTGTGCACATCTCATACAGTTCATTTTAGGCTTTATCCTTCTCCTTAAACATCCGTATCATACCAGTACTTAGTATTTGCAACAACCATCTCCTTGCTAAGGAACACAAGCCAAACCCCTCAGGCTGGTGTGATTCTTTCACTGCTTAGAATTAAATGCAAGGGAAGTATCGACCTGTGCAGGCTCATTAAATCCTTTGTGTCACAGCCTAATCCCTTCCCTGAAGGTGAATTAAGCAGAACAAGGACATTATTACCCACACCCACAGAGCCTGAGAATACAAGGAAATGGGCTGAAGTAGCTGCTGTGAATCCCTGTGCCCCTGCAGTTAACACTGCCCCTGGTACTCCAGGCAGCTCATTTAAAGTCAGCTTGGATACCTCTACCCTGTAGTGCAACCCTGAGAAAAACACACATGTAATTAGAAAAGGAGACAGTAAAGAGGAAAAGGTTTTTGGAAAGCAGGTGCTTGTGAGGGATGCCCAAAATTTCTTAATAGCCTGTGAAGAAATCAAAGCCCCTTCAACAACTCCTACATAGCAAAATGCTGTAAAAATTATCGTGGATTACAAACCTGATAAACTCTTCCCAGTATCCTGGAGTCTGAAAGGGTTCTTCATAAATAGAATTATAGAATCATGGACTTAAATCATAGAATCAAAATACTTTAAAAGAAATCAAAACATATGCACAGAGAAGAGAACCCACTGATTTATTTGGTTCAAATGCTCTCTAAAAAGCCTCATTCAACAGAAAAGAGTCATCTTTTTCCAGTGGCTTGGACAAGGTCCAAGGAGGACAGGCTAAACAGTAGATTATATTGGCTCTTACAGGTCTGTGCAGAAAACAAGTGTTGCCAAGCACAAACTCTGACAGTCTTAAATTATTGGGCAATGTTATTTTGGATAAGCTCTGCAGATAATCCTCCCATCCCAAATACATCCACTCACATAAATGGCACTTACATTCCATTCATAGCCTCCGATGGCAATCCCGCTAGCTGCTGCTGTTCCTGCTATTCCCACAAAGTGCCCACTGCCAATGTTGCTGGCAAACAGAGAAGCACCAATCTGCAAACAGAAAGAACAATAGTTGGCAAATAGGTCCTGTTATGGTAACTTTAAAAAAAAAAAAAAAAAATCTTCATTTGGCACTTTGTACTCTTGCCTATCCGTGGTCAGAAGGTGATGAAGAGAATGACTGACAACCAACTTCCCTGACAACTTTCAAGATTTCCACTTACTGTCCCCCTGAAACCTGGGACTCCAGCCATCATATACATCTACAACAGTGAGAAAAAATGGGATGTTGCATGAAACATCTTCCAGTTGAGTCAAAAAGGGTATTACACCAATACTTGCAAAACTTGTCTAATTGACATTTGGATGATACCCAGACAATCAAGGGAGAAGACTGCGATCTGTCTTGTTCAAGGAGGAAAAGACAAGTGCATTCCCCCTGTCTAACTGGTTTCATATAGTGCAGTCTGTGGATCTAAACATGCCACCAGGGAGAGCTATATTGGTTCACTTTAGCCAAAAGATATTCAATTACTGAATTAAATTCTGAAAGCTGCAAGGCAGAAATACCTGCTGAGAAAGTGCTCCTGGAAGTTACAACCAACTGCAAATCAAGGAATTATATTTAAGAAGTGCTGGATCTCTAAGACCCCCAATTATTTCACTGATCAAACAAACAGAACAGTGGGGAGAACACGGGAATTGATGAACAGGGAGAGATTAAAACAAGGAAAGGTTCCTGTTGGATTACAGACAGGCAGGAGCCATTCACAAAGATCTAATTCTTAATTAAGTAGCTCAAACAATAGGAAAGATGAAAAGGAATGACCTTCATTTCCTCAAACTGAAAACATTAAAGGCAGCAGAAATACCCAGTGATGATTTACAGGGTCAAGTGCTGAAGGATGCAGGGTGAGAACTTGAGCATGAAAAGAGGTTGGATTGGGTACAGTGGGCAAAGGACATGGGAGCAGCTCTGAGATGAAAAGATGCAAGGGAACATTTTTTTATTCATTTTTATTTTTACCTTATGTCCTCTGAAAGCCATCAAAAAATAAAAAAAAAAGAAAAAGAAACAGAGTTAAAAAGAAAAGAAAACCTTGCAGAAAGTAGGCAAGAGAACCTCTGTGACCAGCTTCTAATGCTCTCATTTGAATCATGGAATATCCCAAGTGGGAAGGGACCCTCGAGGATCATCCAGTCCAACTCCTGGCCCTGCGCAGGACACTCCAGTAATCCCATCCTGTTCCTGAGGGCATTTTCCAAACACTCCTGGAGCTCTGGCAGCCTTGGGGCTGTGCCCACTGCCCTGGGGAGCCTGGTCAGTGCCAACCACCCTCTGGGGGAAGAACCTTCTCCTGAGATCCAACCTGACCCTGCCCTGACACAGCTCCAGCCGTTCCCTCCTGTCCTATGCAGTTCTCCCATGTTGCAAGATTCCAAGGTGCTTAAAAATGGTTTTTTAGATATAGGAACACAGGACCTGCATCCAGCACATTCTCCTCATGTAATTGCCCAGTACAGGTAGTTAGAATGGAGTAATTTTACAAAAGGGAGAAGTATTCCTTGTCTCCACCTCACTAGGAGATTTTTAGGGTCCTTAAATACATATAAAAGGAATAGTTACAACTCTCCAGGTCTGCAGTGGCTGCAGTGAGTGCTTTGAGCAGCAGCAAATATTACATCAATGTTTCTGAGAGCACAGGAACGATGACCTGAGTTTCAGAAGGATAAAGGATTTCATCTTAGAAATCCAACTCTGAAGAGCAGATTTATTCTGTAGAGCTGTGCCACAGCCAGAAATAGAAACCATGCTCTTCAACTCCCAATCCTGATCTCTAATAACAAATAGATTATCCTCCCCCATTGAATATATGCAACATACAATTACAATTCAGAGGATTCCACTCGTTCTTTTCCACTTTCTTCTCCTTTCCTCAGTTTGATCTCCTGGTTTCTTCTAGTCTTCTTGCAGAAATGCTGTTCTTTTGCTATCACGGGAAATTTACGTCTCTAAGTTCACTTGGTTCTGGATTTGGGGTTTTATACATATTTCTAGAAGTCAGTTGTGCCCTACAGGACTGTAACCAGTTTGTCATATGACATATTTCTACAGGAATGATAAGTGTTGCAACAAACATTGGCAAACAAGAGACCTCTGTCTCTTTTAACCTCTTTGTGACAGCAACAGTGTTTTCCCAGCAATGATGGTGAAGAAACAAATACCATTTATACCAAGCATTAGCACTGCTGTCCAGTGCTTTCCTTGGAGATGAATAATTAAACTTAAATCTAGGTTACTAGAAATGCAATCACCAGAAAATATTAACCACATTAATCTCTGAATTTATTTAATGTGTTCCCTCTCCTGTTTCAAAAGCTTAAAATGCAGGCAGATCCAAGGAACAAAGGCAGCTAATGAAGAACTTTAAGAACTGACAGTCAGAAGCTTTGGCTGAGTGCCTGAAAGCCCAGGACACACAGTAGGACAGACTGATGATGCTGTGTTCCCAACTTTGCCCAAAGTACAATTGTATTGAAAGAAAAATACAAACTCAAACCACAGCAATGCAAAATTACCAACGTATTTAGGGCCAGTGCAAGAACAAAACAATGGGAATGCAGATCCCACCTTCACTATCCACATTTTCCTCTCTGAATTAGGGAACCTCCAGTGCAGCAGAACTGGAAGATCAACACATCCTAATAATGGGTGCAATTTAAAAAGTGGTTTTAGTCATGTATACATGGAAAGGAGGAATGTGGCTCCATAGCTGGGAAAATGCAGGTTACCCTTAAAGCTGCAGCATGGTCACAGCAGGAGGAGTGTTGGCCAAACACCCTCACACCCCCTGAGCTGCTGATGCCAGAGGGGACCGAGAAATTTCCCATCTGCCGTATTTTAAGAATGAGGGAAGAAGGCAGATGGGCTCTGGGCCTGAGCTATCTTACTGAAGAACTTACTGCTGAGGTATTTCTGTGCTGGAAAGGCTGATTGCTGGAATTCTTGATTTGCCACTGGTGGATGCTGCTGCACACCTAAAAAACCCTGGGCTGAAACTGGGGAATGGCAGTGGGAAATAACCTTCTGTGTTATTTGTTCTCAGTGAATGTGTTAGTGAATTGATTTTAAAGACAGATCTAGGAGGAAGAGTAAAGAAGAAAGTTGATTGAAAGAAACAAAAGCTGCTAAGAGGGAGAGAGGACAAAACACTGAACTAACCTGAGGCAAACGTGGAACATTAACTCCTTTAAAATATATTATGAGGTCAGGTTTTAACAAGAGCACTCTGTTCAAGAGAAGTACCAGCACCCTGAGGCAGATGATGATCACTGTGTTTTTTCATGTTATTCATTAACTGTTTCACCTTGCTCTCCTCATTAACTTGAGGATGCACCCACATCCCGGCACTGGCTGTTCCAAACCCTGTGCAAGTCAGTGATGGCTGCAGTGACAGTGGGCACAATTTCCACTCCATGGATTCTCTCCCTCCCAGGACCTGCCAGTACATCTCCTCTGCCCCAGTGTCTGCCCTCCTGGTGGAAGGTGTTAGTTCAGTATCCAGCCCTTTTCCCACTGATCCCAAGCTCCCTGTGGCCTTTAGGCCATCACAGAGAACAGCAGGGGCTCCTCCTCATCGGGGGTCACCTGCAGAAGCTGCTTCTCAAATCCCTCTTCCCTGACACATTTCTCATTCCCTGGATCGAGAACTACTCCTTGACACTGTTAATGCTTTTCTTTTACTCACAACTCCTCCCTACAACATGTGACTTTACTCTGATACAAAGACGTAGCTTTTGGGATCACCCTCAGCCACTTTGGAAAAAGCAGTACAATGCTACAATGAAATATTACTGCCACACTTCTGAGGCTCTGAGACCCAAAGAAGGAAGTGTAGGGGTTTACTCTGCTTTCCCAATTAATCTGTAAAGTCCATGCATTGCATTTTTGCCCAGCTAACCCCATTTATACACTTCCCAACTCACTAAGGCAGGGGGTGGATACACAACACACATCAAAAGGGTCTCTGTGTTCCAACGAGCCCAATGGCTCTTGGAACAGCACAGGCACAACGAGGTTGATCTGATGCCTTCCCACCTTCACCCTCTGAGACAGGAACACCTCCCAGCCAGCTGGAAAATTCTGATGGATTCTATAGAAATCAGTTTCACTGGAGTTTTCCAAAGCTTTGCTTCCTGTATTATTCTTTTTACCCTGAAAATTATTCATTACACACTTTTTTTTTTGCATGGAACTTGACAAAATAAGTTAATTTCTCATTCTACTTTACCTAAGAAAAGGAAATACAACACGATGGAGTTGTCATTGCTGGTCCCTTGTAGGTGTGTCAGATTCAGCAAGTGGGGAAAATTCTGAGAATATATAAAACTCAGCTGGCTCCAGAGATCAGAGAAATCATACCCATGGTCAGTTCTGATGGCCAGGGAGATAAGCCATGCAGAACTGAAGCAAAAATCTATTGGGTTTTTTTCCCTAATTCTTATCTGTACCACAAAGATCAACAGGTACGTGACAACAAACGAGCTGAGTTACATTTCTGTTTGAAGTGTGGTATGTCCTTGACCTGCATCCTTCCTGCCTACCATCCAGCAAATCTTCCTAACCACAGCTGGCCTTCAGATGCCCAGCAGATACTCTTTGTCCTATTACCACTCATGCCTCAGGAACTGAGGTATAGAAGGTAACCCATAATTTTGTGTAGACAGCTCTGTCTGCAAAACTACAGAACCTGAAGGAAAAAATCCCAAAGCAGGAAAGCTTCCAAAGAGGATGTTGAGGTTTTCAGTTGTGCATGACAGGCTGATAATCCTGCAAGAGTGGCTCCTACCAAAGCTGACTGTTCTCCAGGAATGGATACTTCATTTCCTGCAGTGGCAGCAAGTATTTGGCTCACCCCAACTCCTTCCCCTGGCAAAGGGAGCTCAAATTGGGTTGGCAAGGCCCCTTCCTACAAAACTGTCACTTGCCCTGAGCTTCCCTGTGTCTTTTTGGGAAAAGCAGAGCTGGTTAAGAGGATTTAAAGAGCCATATGAGTCTTTCCCGAAGATATTTCCCTCAAAGCCCAAGAGATCAAACCCAGTTTCTTGAAGATTCTTCTCTCAGTTTCTGTAAAAAGACTGTGGAAAGGGCACAGCATTTCATGCCATTATGATTAACCAACGACAGATTTCAATTTCTGGTAATCTGTGAGAATGTGATTGTACAACTTTAACCCTAATGAACTACTGGAACTACTGAGTTGGCTCGTCCACAGCACAAGGGCAGTGATTTCAGTGAACTGCCACAGAAGGGACCTATCCCCTCAGGAGAACAGCCAGAAATCATCTGTGGGCTTGGTTCTGCAAAATACTGAACAACCTTCATGGGCTCTGTGGAACAGAACAATCAGAGCCAAGGCAGGACAGAATTTGGCCCAGGATTAATGTCTTGCTCCTACTTTATACCTTGAGAATTGAATCATACAACAATTTGCCAGTGACAGACAAACATGTAAAATCCATACTAAAAGTGGGAGTAACCTCTAGCCTTGGTTACCAGGGTCTCCTCCTATCTACTAAATCACAGCTATTATATCGTTTCAGTGAACAGAATAGAATCCCTTTGCAGATTGTCAGTAAGAGATCCTAATACACTGCAAATGAGCCTCTTCCCCTGTGGGGTCAGAAAACTCACTTGTGGGTGCCCTGCAGAGCACAGAACAGAGCACAACCGCTGAAAAATACACTTACTGTGAGGGAATTAAATTTATAACAAGTTTGTGGAAGGATTTTCTTTTCTTCATTTTTCTCTGTTCCAGAAAGCAATGACATGACAAGGGTCGTTATCCTGAAATGGCAGGGGAGAAATCCCACAAACAAGAGTCCTCTTGCAAAACAACTCCCCCACCCCAACTGTGGGAATGTGCTGGGGTTATCAGGAACCACTCCAGGTCAGCCCTGACGTGGCACAAATGAGAAGTCAAGGCACAAAAGTAAAACATCACACTCAGCTCTGGCTGTGGCAGAACTGAGATCACATCTCTGACTGAACTTTCTATACTTTCATTGGTTTCCTTGTCCTTTCAGCCCAGTTTGCAGTGGGTGCTGGACATCCCATCTGCCTGCTAACCTGTGGGAATTGGTGTTTTGGAATCTCTTTTGATCCAAGGCAAACTTTCCACGGTGGTGCTGCTGACATAGTATTTAGTTTGAGGGTTTGGAGGGCTTGCTGTTTGTTTATTTTGAGTGATACAAGGAAGAAGAGCAAGAAGGGTTTATTTTTATGGCACAGGAAGACACTCCTGGTATTCCAAAGGGAAGGATCGAAGGGGAGATCCAGGACTCCAGTGGAGACCAGCACTTTGTCCATGCTGAGCTCAGAGTATGGGAAGGAGTGATCCCTGTTAGCTTCCCTCTGGAGGGAGGGAGCTTGCTGGATCTCTTGGGTTTGTGTTGGCAGAGGACTCCTGCCAGATAATCTCCCCCAGGCCTCAGGGCAATCATTAGGAGTTCTCAGTGCCACTGCAGCAAGACACAAGTCTTCTATGGTGAGTCTTTCCTGCCTTGCTGCTTCCACCCTCATTTACATCTGCACAAAAGGATATTCATGTTCCCCCTGACAGGCAGACAGGATTGCACAAGGTTCAAACCAGCCCACTGATTTAACTGACAGTTAAGCAAAGTAATCCGGTTTTTTTTTTCTCTACTCCTAGAATTATGGGGTTTATCTTAAAATAACTTGGAAACTTTCTCTGCCTTCAGTCTTACAATAGGACCTGAATTTTCTTAGATCTACTACAACAAATGAGGAAACCTTTTACTGTCATTGACCTTTAATCCTTTCATGTCCCTAAAGAGAGCAGCTCTCTGAAGCACAAGACTGAAAGGTGTGTAGGTATTTCTGCAGCCTACTTTAAGACAATTCCTAAATCCTAAATTTTTGGACAACAAATATTTACTCTCACTGTCCTGGTCCTGTAAATGAGTCAATGTGAGAAAAGTCTTAACCCACAAGTCTTGATGAAGTGAAAAAAACATTTATCGAGACAATGCAAGATCAGGAATGTTGTGGAATTCCATTCAAGCAAATGGAAGCATGTACAACACAAGTAATACAGGAAAATGCACATTTGTCTAAGTTTTCTGCTTTTCTAATGAGTTACATTAAAAAGACTGTATGGTCTGGAAGAAATAGATAATTGTTTCTAATACAATTTCTGCCAGAGGCCTGATGGATGGCTAGAAACACTTTGTGTCTGTGACTCCTCTATCTTGGAAGATAATACAGAGTCACAGAAGACAAACAGTGTAAGTCACAGATAATCTTTAAATAAATTTAAACCATATTTTACCAATAATGTATCAGAATATTTCCAGGATTTTCTCCTTGCATAGAACAGCACTTGTTATGAAAAGTGGAAACAATAGAGCAATAAAAGGGAAAATTTCAGTAAATTAATTCCTCTCTGTGATAACCTCAAAATGAGCCAGCTTCTTTGAGTGCAGTGAAAGTAATAGATTCACAGTATTAAAAAGTTTTAAAGTGGGCTGAAAGGCAAAGAACTGGACTTGTCTGCATTGACATTACCAATGTATCAGTGTTCAAACAAAGGGGTCACATAATCACGACAAGCTCAGAGCAACTGTCCCCAACACTTTTCCCTGCCTATCCAGTGGCTGAGGTTGTGCAGTTTGCCCTGTGACACCATGGCTGGAGAAAGAGTGGGGTTTGCATCTTCACAACAAAGCCACCACAGTCTCAACAGCACTGTGGAGATACTTAATATCTAAGGACTAGAGTCCTTATGGATAAGACTTATACACAATGTTATAGTCCAATTTACAGCACTCACCGGCCACCAAATCATGCTCCGTCCTGCCAGGAAAAACCCTCCCACCGTCCCTCGGTTGCTTGAGTACATAGCCTGGAAAACAAGGAAGGAAGAGAGTTTTAATCATATTTTAAGTGCAATAGGCACCATACAAAGACTAAGAACAAACAGCTCAAATGAAGGGATAAAATACACAGGGAGGATAAAGTGAAAGGGCGACTAAAAAGAACAACCTTATGATGAAGGAAATAATGAACAATGATTCTTTTACCTAGGTCTACATTAACCATTCAAGCTTCATTCCTTCACCTTTCAAATAGTGTGAAACATTAAAATAAAATGAAATTTCACCAAAAAAAAATCACTCAATTAAAAGCTCATATGAACTATTAATTGGGGTGAAACACCTTTGAATTCAGGCATTAAAAAAGACTGTAAGGTGCAAGTTTGTTAATAGAAACTGTGCAGCTTTTTTAACTCAATACTATCCAGCCCCTACATATATCTGTTTTCTTGTTGTGATATCAGCACTGTGCCTGTTTCTCTCTGAAGTTCCAAAAAAAGAAGCCAGCTAAAATTTCCTTTTCAGAAATTCATTTTGTTAAGGGATGGGCCTTAGAGGGAAGCTTCCTCCAATTTTTGTTAATGACCCTGAGGCATTATTTACTGGATTCCCATTGTCTCCTCTGATGCACTTTGAACAGGTAAATAAGAAAAAAGACTTGAAAAAATTAGCCAGACCTTTTCTTCTGATGCTGAAGAAAGGAAGTAAATATGATAGATTTACATTTAATTACACACAGCAACTGAATAAGCATTTGCCATGTAAAGAGGACATTGTGGCTGGAAAGAAACAGTTCCAGGTATTAACTCAGCACACATTGGCCTGAGAAGCCACAGATCAGCCCTTTATTGTCACAGACATTTAATATAAAGTTCAACTACAGCAACTGCCAGACTTCGTAGCAAAGACCCAGCTCCCTCCTGCCAGATCTCGAGGTGTTCTGCTAGACTGGGGGTTCAGATTTTTTGCTATTTTGGCCTTTACTACCATGGTGGAGAGGCAAAGAAAAGGTTGTGTCCATTCTGTGCAGATCCTAAATTTTTGGTGCTCTTCAAAACATTGCCAGGCTACTAGAAAGGGAGGTTTGTTCTGCAGCTGACTTCTCTGCACTGTGAAATGTTCTTGGGATGCTCCTGGAAAGCAGAGGATTCCTGAGGGGCAATGCCTCCTCTCCACTGGTTAATGGTCAAGTGTTCAGGTGACCAGGAGAGTTTGCCCCAAGGAAACTGGAATTCAGTGACATTCCACTGTTCATGCCTTTGTAGCTTAGAGTATTGGCCCATTCTCTTCAAAACCTTCAGCTCTGGGGTCACACCCCTGGGATGGGCCCTGCCTCTCTCCCCTGGCTGTGTGAGCACTGGGCTCTGTTTGGGATGAGGCTCCAAGCTGCCCTCACACACCCGGCACTGCTGGCTGAGGGCAGGAGGCACCACAGCGCTTGGATCACGAGCAGACAGGCACTGCCAGCACTTCCCACCCCTGAAACTCTTCCTGCCTCACACTTTCAGTGGCACTGCACCCTGGAGTCAAGGATCTGATGGCAAGAAACAGCCACAGCAATGCTTCCCTCAAATGGCACCTACAACCTGGACTCATCCCTTCCTTTGCCCTCCCCATCTGTGACAGTCACAGAGTTACTGTCACACCACCTCACTGCCCTTTCCTCTCCCTGCAACTCCCCCTCCTCACCATTTCCTCTGGCATCCCCTCACCAGTTCTCCCGGCAGTCCCAGTGCTCCGTGGTGCCAAACCCCATCTCTGCCCTCCAGCCTGTTTCTCCCAGGGACCCTGGCTGGCCTTGTCTTTACTGATCACATTTCTGAGCCCCATCCCACACAAACCTCATTACTTCACCTTTCCCACTAGTCCCATTCATCCACCTAAAGGGATGCCTCCCTGCGTTACCAGCTCCTCTACAGCAAATAAATACCCACATTTTGCCCACTGTGCACTTGCTAACTCAATTAAGCACCAAAATCTTTATGCAATTATACATTTTCATTTGCTGACCCATCTTCCCAACATTGTACTCATTAAGTAAACCCAAATAAAATAAAATCCCAACGTACCCATAGTCCCACTGCCAGAACTAACACAAAATAGATGACAATAATAGAGATGTCTGCAGCATTGTTGATCTTTATGGTGGATTGCATCCTGGCTGCTCCTCTGGCTTTCTTCTTCTTTCTCTCCTTATGTGCTTCTTGCAGAGTTCAGGTTAATGATGAACTGCTGTCATTCCCTACGCCTTATATAATATATAACTTCAGATTCACTTGTCTCCCATGGGACACAAATTGAAGCTGCTGCTTTTCCCTGGACAACAACTCCTTCCCAAATAGTGTTCCTGTAACAGGTGCTGCAGATTTCAGAGTTCAGCGCTCCTGCTGAAGGTGCTCGTGGTTTTAACATCCACGAGCAGATGTCAGAGAAGGAATGACAGGGAAAGGAGTGGCTTGGCAGCAATAAACCTGCATATTTACCTCACTGTGGGTGAGGACTTTTTTTTTTTTTAAGTGGTTGTACCTGTAAATCTAGTCACGGAAGATGTAGTTCTTTTAGATGATGATGGTAAGCAATTACCTGTGAGGAGTGACCTGACACTTGGGGAAAACCCAGGGGTCCAGGATCTGGGACAGCCTCTGTGTCACCTCTCAACTCAGCAGCATTACTCAATGGAGAAACAGCCCTGTGTTTCTGGGAAGGAGACAACTTGAATCTGCTCACACTGCTCCCATGGATACAGGTAAAGATGCTTGTGAACACCAGACTTGGACCCAGGAGCTTACTGAGCTTCCATGCTTCCATGCTTTTTAGACCATGATGTTGTTGGTTCTCTATTGTAGCTACTCAGCTTCACATTTGAATTCATCGGAGCTTGGGTCTGCTCTCCCTTTATTTGCTCCTCTTTAGAATTAAGCTAAGCAAAACACCCAGTCACAAAGACGTGGAACACACTGATTACAGACAGATCCTCACAGCTCTGAGTAAGGGAGGTTCCCCAAAGGATGCCTGTGATCCTCTGAGCTGGAAGAGGCCAGAGAAAACCAGGATATTTAAAACAATAGATACAGGTGCCAGGCACATTTCTGGGCTCTGGGGATACCTGAGAGTCCTATTCTCTGCTTGATCCCGGGGAATCATTATTCATTTACAGCTGCCTAGGCTGCCTTTTGGGAGTAAAACATGACCCTGAAGTTACACTGAGCAGAACAAGCAGTCCAGGACATGGGAAGCACAGCAGGCCTGGCTGATCTTGCAGGTGTTGTTTCCTCAGGAGATGAAATCGAGGTCTGACTCTGTTGGTTTGCAATGACTTTTTCCTGGGTAAACTACCCTTTGGTAATTGTGGCTAAGAAAGGCAGTAAAGAAGCTATAATACAGTGATTACTTATAAGAATAAAATGAAAATCTCTCTGTTGTTTGAGCACCTATACTCTTATAAAACATTGCTATCCTCTGATAGTTTAGGGATCTCCCCCAAAACACATTCTTCAGTTTGTCCTGCAGGACTGTGAAATGTTAGCTTAAAGTCCCAGCAGAGAAAAAATTAACCCTGGAAGCTGCTGAGCATCCAAAATTCCCATTAGCTGCGACCTTCCCTGCTGTGTATTTCAGTGGAAAATAAAAGACTTATTTACTAACCTTAATTATCAGGAAAGAGTTTGCCTAAGATAGGCTGCAGATGGCACTTCTTTACAGAGATTGACGCAGGGGTCCTTGCAACTCACAAAAAGTTTGGTTTTCATGGATTCCATTTCTGTGTCAGTCTACAGAGGCAAAGCAAAGAAAACATTAGTCAGGAACTGTGTTCTCAGCAAAAGAAAGCTCAGAGGCTGAGAAACACCTCGGCCTCCTGTCCACAGCTCCTGCTGGAACCACACCGAGGAGATTCCAAGGTTTGAAACAGTAATGGAGAATCAATGTCTAAAAGATAATAATCACACAATTCCTATCTTTCTGTACAGTGGACACAAACTTAATTGTGCTCTATTTCTGTAAGCCACAAACACAAACCAAGCATCATCTACCAGACTGTCAGAAGAAGAGGCAGCTTTGTCAAGGCTCTGAATATCTCCACATTCTTATATCCATAGCCCAGAGAGAAACCTGGAAGCTTTGTACTGGGAGGTTGTTGGTGTATCCAGTGATTCACTTCATGAATTCAGTGCACACAAAAGGTCTCTGAAAGGTCAGCCAAATCTTCAGATTTGAAAAAGGCTGAATCTTCCTTTGCGTTAAAGCTTTCAAAGATAAGCAGGAGTAAAGCTCCTGATGTGATGAGTGAACGAGGCATGGACACAATGACACCTCTCCTCACACACAGCCAGCAATGTGCTTTGGGGGCTGCTCTCAGCAGCCTGAAAGGTCTGTTTAAGCAGGTTTAGGGTTCCAACACTAGACAAATTGACATAATTTGATATATTGAGGAAATGTCTCTCCCCTTCCCTGTGAGCCAAGAGAGATTTTAATGGGAGTGAGAAAACCAATTAATTTAAGTAACATAACACAGTGACTCTGATCCATGCCTATAATGATTGCTCCCCTCTGGATTGAGCCTGATGACATTCAGCTTATCAGGAACATGTCTGTTCATACCTGAATAGACAAAACAGGGAATGGACTGCAGCACAGATAGCTACAAACCAGTGAGTAACTGGTTCAAAATCCACCCCAGACTGGGATGGAGCCCAAAGAGAATAAAGTCCTGGCTCTGCACTCCCACTGTGTAACCGCAGGGCTGACAGAGGCCCCACTGTCTGACGGGGCACAGGGCAGGTAGATCCTCATGATCTAACAAAAATGAACACTTTAAGGACTAATTTTCTGATTAGTATCTCTACAGGACTAGGCAGAGGCTGCAATTGCTCTGTTGTCATTAGAAAATGGAACTGTAGCACAGAAAAATTACAGAATTACTGCCACTTAGGCTGGTGTCTGACAAAACTGTGTGTACCTCTTCCTCCTGAAGAGGGCAAATGATAAAGCAAAGAGTAAAACAAACAAACTACAAACAAAGAGGAAGATGCATCAGCATGCAAAGTGCCTCCCACTGAGGAACTCCTCTAATCTTTTCTCTGGCATCCCTCCAAATTTCTTGATAAAGCAAGCAGAGCTCTTTTTCAGGTGCTCTTCAGAAATGCTAATTTAAACAGTATCCTTTGTACAATTAATAAAGGACAAAACCAGACTGAAATCTGCAGTTATTTTTCTTGCAGAAGGCCACATACTTTGCTAGTAAATTCTCTACCCTCCTTTTATGGTTTCTGAGCCATGTAATATGAACTTGGAAAAGAGCTCATATTTACAAGTGGACAAAATATAAGTTCAAAGGCTCTCAGCACAGTTTTCCTAAAATGGTTCTAATAATAGAAGGTGGCAGTTAGAACAGGAGACAAGAGGATTGTTAACACCTTGTGTTTGATGCCACAAGTCCTTTTTCTCTTTCTGCAATTTTGATTAAGTGAGCAAAACTTGGGTCTAATTAGAAAACTTAGTCACAGAAGGAGAACAAAAATGTGGAAAACTAAAACATGGAATCAATTGAAGAGGAACTACTAAAAGGAAAAAAGATCCAAAGTCCAGTAAGTATAATGTAGGTAGAAGAAAAAAAATCAGTAGGAAAACAGGTGCCTTCCTAAAATGTTATCAGATGGAAGGCAAGGTCACTCTATTCTTATTCACTAAGAGGATCAGATTAAGAAATGTGAACAAAACCACATATTTATCAAGAGACTAAAGAGATAACAAAAATGAACACTTTCAGGACTAATTTTCTGATTAGTATCTCTACAGAGGAGAAATATCAGAGGACATAAAAAGAAAGGTCTATATGCAGATAGACCAACAGAAGTGAAGCAAGGAAATTTATTCACTTCTTCAGCAAGTGATTCAATTATCTCTGTGTGATCACTAAAATCACTCAGCCCTGAAGTATTGCCACTGTTATAAAAACAACAGTCTCAGGACTGTGTTCTTCATACGGGATAGGCCAAGACAGCAAATAATTTAATTTATTTTTGTTTTATTAGTGTTTTATTAATTCTTATAATTCAGGAGATTAATAGGGGAGGACTAATGGCAATAGATGGGTTTGAATTTCCACTGGCACTAAAAAGTTGAAGAGTAGATTAAAAATTACTCCCCAGAACCAGTGCAGACTGTCACCAGGTTTAGCCACCTGACAGTGGGGCAGATTGTTCCCCACAAGCAACTTCTTAATTGAGTAGCATTCTCATTAAAACAGAACTACGATTATTATCTCATAAATAATAGGCTAAGTAGCACACATTATTTCTTATTCTCATGATCTAATCCATTATACTTTGTATATGTTAGAGGATTGCTAATCCCTCTTGGGAGTTTCCTACTTTTCCCCTAAAACAATGTGTCCAGAAAAGTATCTTTTAGAGATGGATACTGAGGGATGCTGATCTGCCAGTTCTGCTATAGCTACAACTAAATAATGGAAGGAATTATCCAGATGCATGAACATCATCACAACTCTCCCAAATATTGTTGCCACTCATGTTTTAGAAATGCTTTAAGGAAAACAGTATCTCCACTGCATAAAATGCAGGAGAGGAATGAACAAGAGATGAGCTGCTGATGCCCCTTCCACTGAAATAATTCTTCAGTTTTTCAGGTGACCCAGTGAACACCTCAGTTGCTCATGTTCTATTTCCTCAAAATCAGTGTAATCCCTCAGGAACAAGGGATAGCCTCAGCCCTTGTGGGTATGTTTTCATTGCCCTACAGCAATAAGCAGCAACAAATACATTATTATTATTTATTGCATCTGACAGGTTAATTTGATTAAAGAAATCTAAGTGGAGGAGGGAAAAGATCATAATCTGCTAATGTAATAGCCTAATAAAAATGTCCAATTTGCTCTACAGGGTCCCAGGGGCTCTTCAGTTAAGCCTATTATTTGTACAGTGTTTGGCTGGAAAATTAAATGAGGACAAAATCTGAATAATACTGTACAAAACACAATATGAAGCTTCTTGAAAATGAGAGAAAACAGAAAATATTGTTGGAGAGAACCCAGGGGAAACATCCTTTAAGGAATCTGGGCTGAAAGAGATCATATTCACATTTGGCATAAACACTCTTCGCTATTGGAGAATAAATTGGTCAGAAAGGGAATAGTGAAACACAGGAACCTCTGGTCACATAAAAGGGAAAAGAAATCCCTACTTGGGGGAAGGAAAAGCTAACAAACAAACAAAAAACCCCAACCGACAACAAAAAAGATCATACACGGATCACAGTTGGGAAAACAATGAGAGAATTGGAAATAACAAACATGAAGAGTGTAAAAAATATACTAATATTTTCTGAAAACAAGAAATATCGGTAAATTACCAGATACATTTGTGCAGAGTTATCTCTCCCAAAATCAGTGTGAGGCAGTCTCTGGATAGATTTTGTTAGTTTCTAGGAAGTTGCACATATCTAGAAGGATTTATAAGTCACAGAGCTGTGAGATGAACAGCTTTATCCATTAGATCTGTGTTGTTTCAGTCGGTGGGACACTTGTTTACCAGTGCATGTGCTGTATTTCCAGGAGGTTTCCCCACGGGTGTCAGACCATGGGGACAAGAGCAGGGATGCCACTTGAAGGGTGTGGGTGTTTCCAGGACTGTGGCTGAGGCACAAGCCAGTCACTCACACTCTGAGCTGAGTGTTTGCTGCCAGCAGCACATCAAAAACCCCCGCTCCTTCCTTACAGGTGCTGTGAGCTCTGTTTCCTCACGTCGTGATGTAAGAGCTAAACAACACAGACAAACTGATAATTAAACATAAGACTCTTTACAGGAAGGAAACTCTTGCAAATGTCCACAGTTCTTGTTAAAACAAATCAGCTCTCCCAGCTTTGGCACTGCTAAATCCCCCCTGTCCACGGGCTGCTGATGTTTCAGAGGTCACGTTTCAAACTGTGCTGCGGGCACTTTGCATTTGAAGCGGGGCCTAAAGCAGAGGAGCAGGCAAGGAGCCATCAGCATTCCCAGAGTTATCACCACCTGCCCATCCTTGCTACAGGGGCACAGAGGGTGATTGCTGCCTAAGAATGCACAAGAGGGAAAGTATTCAGGAATACACTGCTTCAAAAGCTGCATCTTTCCTGTTATCTGTCAACTCCAAACCCCCAGGAGGCCCAACGAACTGGAAGAGCAGGTATTCCCCAGACCAGGTGCTCCCCAAACCACTGCAGAACTAGGGAATACAGGGGATGAGAGTGGTACTCAGTTATGGATCCTCTCCATCAGAAGAAATGTTCTTCAAGAAGAAAACCTCCTGGAGCTGTTTTGTGCATTCCTGCCATCCCAGGAGTAGCATAAAGCAACTAAAAAACTCAGCATTGTAGCCCTCTTTCTCTTCAGTGGTGTCAGGCTCCTGCTCCAAGATTTGATACCAAATTATTGTTTCTACCAAACCCAGTCATTAGAGGAATATTTTTCATTCATCCAATCCACAGCAGAATGTGTAGCTGCAATCCAGAATACACATTTACATTCATATAGCAAATTATTCAGCTCAACAATATTAAATGAAACACTGACACATCCATGTACAGGACAATGATACCAATACTGAAAGGAGGGGAGAGAAGCCTAATAGCACTTTTAGCAGCAGGACATATCAACTCCACCTATTTTTCAAGGAGTACTGCTAAAAGGAAAAGCTCCTGTGGGCTGGGAGAGCTGTTGACAGCCTGTTTAACTGCCAGGAAGCTCAGGGCCCAGCAGGATCTGTTGTGGATACACGGAATAGGGCAGAACTACATCCAACTTGTTCAGCTGCTACGTTCACTTCAGTACTTACACCTGCAAGAATAATTCCTATGCTTTTCCCACACACAGTAACACAACAGTATGTCAAATCCATGTGTGCTCATCTATCAGGAACAGGGAATAAAGCTTTGGGCAGCCTAGTAGATACTACAGAGTGTGAATGTGAAGGGGGTGGTAACTGGGCAAGGAGACAAACACTGATGACAGGTTCTCTGTCCCTGTGCACAGAGAGAAGGCTGAGCTCTGCACTGCCTGGACTTTCACAATCCTGCAGGTGTGGGACTGCTGTGATTCAGCTGCAGTTGCACAGTGCAGTACACTGTGTTTAAGAAGGGTGTGTAAAATTTGGAACATTTTTCAGCATCAGTTAAGAAGTTTCATATCATCAGGACATTCCTTATTGGAAACTGTTGAGGACTGTAAGACTTAGCTGTGTAGATCAGGGTGAGCACTGACGTTGCCCCAGGTAAGAATGCAGCTTCCATCTATCCAGAGAGAGGGAATACATAACACTGGAATACAAGGTAACAATCTACTCTCAGAGATTAGTCCTGGAATAGCAAAAATCTCTTCAAACTCCTCAAATGTGGTCAATCCTCCTTTAAGCTCATGCAAAAGAAGTGTAAATGTTCTGGGGAGATCATGCAAAGATCACAGATAGAATGGGATATTCACATTCCAGAATACTCCAGGTGTAGCCCAGAGGGACAGTTAAGAGTCCGAACTTCCATTTGTGCTCACAGATAAAATCTGATCTGATTACTTTAGAGAGCAAGCAAACCACACATTTATTAAAAAAAAAAAATTGATGACTACACCAATTAGGCCCTTTCAGTTGTCAGAGAAGTAGCACTGTGTGTTTGCTGGAAAATTGTGGATTTGTAACTTGTTGGAATTCTTTCCAAATCCTGAAACATTCATTTTTACATTATATTGCCACTTTGAGAAATCCTAAGAGATTTCCTATGTATCAGTGATAGGAGTTTCCATAAGAAAGCTGAGTCTCCAAACTAGGAAACACATGAAAAGCTGCTTTTACACCTTCATTCATTAGAAATGACCTCACTTGACTGAAATAGTATTTAAATTGTACTTTCTCCAAGGAGATCACAAGGGGCAGAGAATAGTAATCGTTCTTGTACAATCACAGGACACCAAAGTGATTTATGGTGGCTATTATTTTACTACTTGTTAATGATTCCTTAAGAGTCCAGACAATTGGCAATAATAGAAAGGAGACTCATTTTACCATATAAGACCTTTCCTCATGATCAGATGCTTCAATGAATCCAACACGGGGCCTCAGACCAGTCAGAACTGAGGTGACCCTTCTGGGCAAATCACTGTTAAATAACATCCACCAGGACATACTTGTTCAACATTCTGGGGACAGGAAGGGACAACCTTCATTGTCAGAGGTAACAACAGTAAAGCCAACTCCCTAAAGGTACAGGTAGGAACCTGCTACTAACACCTGTGCATCCACAACAATGGGCCAAGAAACTTCCACATGGCTGGTGTCACCTCCCAGGTTGTGGTGGCAGGTTTTAAGTCCCAAACCACTTGAAAATAGAGCAGTGGCAGGCCCAGGTTTCAAGGCTTCTCTTCTCACTGCTCAGTGCCTGCTTGTCAAACCATGACACTGCTCCATGCTGGTTGCTGCTTTGCCAAATAAGCATTGGGGTCCCCACCAATAACAGAAGTGTTGTCTCTCCCATTCCAAAATCCTGGAATCCAAAAACCCATTCTAAATCCACAAACTGGTAGTCTCAGTGCATTTGCAGAAAAATCCTGTACTTTGGGCTAAGACACTGTTTAGATGGACAAGTTAAAGCCCTTCAGGCTTCATTTGCATGACTTGTCAGCATCTGAAAAACGTCTGACAGTGTGTAGCATCCCACCTTTAAGGGTAAGGGAGCACCCATCCCTTTCCATCTGTTCCACTGCCCCTTCTGCCCCTTTCTCTCTCCTAGATGTATTCTGTGGGGAGCAGCAAGGTGTATCCTGAGCAAAGGCCACCTGCCTGCAGCTCTGCTGCCAGTTTCCAAAGGGAAAGAGTAGCCTGGAGAACAGCTCTTTGGCACTTCAGGCTGCTTTTTGCTACAGCCTGGTATGTAGTGTTTGAATGGAGATCAAAAATGGGACAGGAGCCAGGTACTCACGAAGCACAAGTGTCCTCATGGTAGCCCAGTGTTTTTCCTGACACTGAACTTGGAAAAAGCTTATACCAAAGAATAAGTTTCTCCACAAATTTCCACACTGTACAATTGTCCTGATTTCTTACTTTACAGAGGAAAACACATGGATATCAGGACACAGATAATTTGAGGACATCCTTTTGTACACCAACAGCACAAGTACTGCAATGGCAGCATCTCTGTGAGGGCTGAGGGCACCCAGGGCTGCACCAGCAGAGCACAGGCAGCAGCCAGGGAAGGGAACTCTGCTCATCCTCGTGAGGCAGCACCTTGGACACTGTGTCCCACCTGGAGCCTTTCATCACCAAATGGATATTGGTAAGTGGAGAGAGCACAGTGAAGTGCTGCACCATGTGGCATGTGAGGAGAGGCTGAGGGACTGGGTGTGTTTAGACTCAAGAAGAGAAGGTTTGGGAGAAGAAACCAACTGCCATCATCAAATACCTACAGGGCAGTTACATGGAGGACAGAGCCACTGTTCTCAGAAGCAACAGTGCAAGGGCAAGAAGCAATGGCACAGATTGTGGCAGGAGAAAGTGTGAGTGGATATACAAGGGACAAAATACAGTGTAAGTGCTTAAGCTCCGAAATAGAAATTTCTGCCTAGAAAGACAGAAATCTCTGTTCTTTGAGGTTTTCAAAATCTTATTGGACAAGGCCCTGAGCAATCTGATCTAACTTTGAAGGCAGCCCTGCCCTTCATGGTCTCTGGAGGCCCATTTCAAACTAAATTATGTTATCTGGAGATCTCTGACATGTTTCCTTTTCTTCAAAGTCCCCCTTGGTGCACAGGCTGTTTGACAAGCCCATCTCTGCATTCAGGTGTGCTGTCACAGCTCACAAATCAAGAGTTTTGACGCACGTTCTCATGATTACACCAATGAAAGAGTCAATAGTGTCATATACTCGTTTTTTACTAATCACTCACTGCCAAATCCTTGAGGTTGTTATCAGGCAAAGTCCCATAAAACCCTGGAGAAAGCAGAGTGCACTTCAGTGCCACACCAATCAGAACAGAAACTGCACGTGAGCTGAAAGCACATTAGGGCTGTGGGGGCAAAGTCTGGGAGCTCCTAATCACACTTTGGTTCCTACACAGACCTCTCGGGAGCTGCAAGGGGGGTGCCCAAATAAAGTCTGAGCAAAGCTGGCAATGGACTTCACCAAGTGACTGTAACTGGTTCATTGCACTGAACTGTCAGGGATGACTTGGAGCCTGAGGCTACAAGTCCCAGGAGTGCACCAGCCTTACCCTACTACAGCAAATTCAGCACTTCTTTCACACAGTAATGTTAATTGTCCTCTTTAACACAGAGAGGATGGTTCAAAATCAATGGAATGGACAAGAATAAAGGGCAGGAATGGCCCTGACTTCCCTTTGACTCCTTGATCCCAAAGCTGAACACGGTGACTGCAAGGTCCCAACACTAACTCAGGTCAGCCTGACCTGACTGTCTGTGGCCCTGGACAGCACAGGAGTGTCAACTAACAGTTTAGACCTGCCAAAAATTGAGCCCCATTCACTTCCCTCCTCTTTTTTTTTTTTTTTTTTTTCTGCTAGAAGTAGTCCTGAGAATACAAGCACAGTGAAATTTTGGCAAAGAGTGTCTGTGTAGCTGCAGTGGATTCTTCACAAGAAGTTTCCAGGTGCTTTGCAATATTAGTATGACAAAAAGTAACGAATCCAGTGTAATTCCTAAATAAGAGAAGGATGATGAAGAAGAAAACAGCTTCTAGATTTTAAGAGCAAATTGAGATTGACCTAAACAAAAAAATACAAAATGCCACCTATAACCATATTTTGTGTTAAACTCCTTGTGAGTTAGCTAATTGTAATGGAATATTCATAATAGAAAACCCAGGGAAGTGAAATTTAAAATTACTAAGATATTAAAACTGAAGCCAGTGGAAAATACTTCATCATTTCCTTTTCCCACTCCTAATTTTTATTTTCATATTCCAAATAGACCTCTTGGAAAATGTAGGTCTGATCTTTCTCTGCTTGGCAAAGGCTTGCCTTTACTGTGATTCACAGTAACACCAGTAGGATAAACAGGTGCTCAGTGGATGATCAACACAAGAGAAGAAAACAAAGCCAGTCCTGCATTCCCATTACTGTGGCACACTTAGAGCTCAGTGAACTGCAATCCCTTGTTTCCCATTCTCATTTCCCAGTTGTGTCATCCCCATTAGCTGGAGACTGCAAGGCTATTTCATGTTGGGTTCATGGCACTAATGGAGAAAGTAGATGTTAATAGCTAAAATTTGGTTTTTATGAATTATGCTCCTAGGGCTTAATGGCTTATGTTTCCTTGGCAACAAACACATTATGTGCTTTTTAATAAGGTTTGCACATGAGCTGTGTACAGGACCAGGCCAGAGATCCTGGCTGATAAGGTTTCTGAAACATTATGGATTCAGGAGACTGGATCTACCCTTTGACAGAGTGAGGACCACACTGGTAGAAGAGCAAGAGCCTTCCCCAGTCTTTACAGAACTGCTCCAACTGCAGTCTCCCAGTTTCAGTATCTGTAAGGTTCAGGCTTTATTCATACAAAGACCATCCTCACTTATTTTACATCAGTAAATTTCATTAACTTCCTGGTTATCTACTTAAATATTCTACAATGAAAAAAAGCAGGATGATATTCCAGAAATTAAATTTGTCCAGTAAGGCTGCACTGTGGCTTACCCTGAAGAAATCCTGGAGAAAAAAGAAAAAGCTTATTTTATATTTTTCTACGGAACAACTTGTTACAGGAAACAGGCTGCAGTCTTTTTAAGAACTTCAGCATGCTTTGGGAAACCTTCTCAAGATCACAAGAGGGTGTCTCACATCCACAGAAAGGAAATCCTAAACTACACAAACTATAATGATGAAAAAACAGATTTCTGATGAATATGCACAGGCACAGGTGACTCCTGTGATTGAAGTCAGCACAGATCATGACAGTGCCACTCTGAGGTGCCTTTAACATTCTGGTTTACTACAAATATCAAAGCTCTGTGCACAACTCTGAAAAGGTTTTACTGATGGGAGATGAAGGCTGCTGGTCACAAAAGGATGTGGATTTTACCTCTTGAACAGACACTGACCAGAAATGCTCGTTGTTTGTACTGTTTGGAAAATACTGATAAACAAATCACTTCACTAATTGGGCAGTGACTCCATGTATTTCTAGGCTTTCAGCCTGAATGAAAGTGAAAGGCAGAGAATTCCACTTTATCATACACAATCCAATGCCTTCTGACTGTGTTATAGATTCCAGAAAAGCCTCATTCTACGAAGAGTTCACCTCACTCAAAGATGTTCACACCAAGTTTGGGTTTCCACACAATCACTGTTTGTTCACCCACACAAAATGAAGGGGTTTTTATCAAAAGGATATTTGAATACTCTGTGGAACAAGGCATGCATTTGGAAAGAAAGAAGCATGGAAGAACTGTGCAACTCCCCAGAAAACTAAACTTATGGTTATAAAGAAGAAAAAGCCAGCAAACAAACCTTGCGCCAACACTGGTCTTCAGCATGGACTGAAGGTGGGAAATGATGCTGAAAAGGTCCTTTTTTTTTTTTTTTTTGCTTATCATGTCCATAGAAACAAGAAACATAATTAACACCATGTAAATCACTGCTGGCTCCAATCTTCCTACCACTGTAAAAACAGCAACAGGCAAAAGGGAGTGGAACACTGAACCTCTAACACAAAGTGCCAGGTAATTAACTTGTTTATATCCTTACACTCTGATGCAAGTAGTAAAGAATACAACCACGTGATCAATAAACACCTGAAAACATTTACTGACAGTAATCCATGCAGTCCTCAGAGTTAAGGGAGGCTGACATCCATTGGCAACAGGACCAAAAATATTAGGAAAGAGAGCTCTGCAGAGTTAGAAGTAGCTTCTGCATTCTGCATTTCCCCTGCCAGCCTCACACACACAATAACCAGATCCCATTAACTAAGGTGAAGTTAAGCCTGACTTAACAGCCAGCTTAGACAGACTCCTGAGCTTCTGAGTTTCCCCATGAGTCAGGGGGAGGACAGGAACAGAAGGGTGTTAATGAGCTGATGCATGGTGAGAGTCAAGCTTTTCCTACCAGTGCTGCTTCTAGAGCTTCTATGGAAAGCAAGCAGATGGAATTTCCAGGGCTCCAAAATCTACAACATGAGCAGAGAAACCCTAATGCAGTTCTAAAGACATCCACTGGCACAACATGGAGAGATACAAGAAAACTGAGGTTGTTTTCTGTGCTATAAAACTGCAGAGGTTCTCTGGGTCCTGCTGAACACAGCTCACTGACAGTCCTGAAATGTTCCTCAGAGGAGATAGCACAGATCCTTTCTTTCCCCTCCACATTTTGTCTTTAGGGTTTTGATTTATGTTCCAGAAACTCGCCTCTTCCCATTGTTATCAGCCTTCATCTGTTTGGTTTGTTTATCTGAAGCAATCAGAAACTTCAGAAAGAAAAAATTCCAAGCCTAGAAAAGGAGTGCTCCATTGTTCCATCTGAACCAACAGACACAATGAAAGGATTATTAAACACGTGGAAACAGGATCTAATTGACAGAGAGGAAGAAAGAAGGTGGAAGTAGCACCAAAGCATACAATGGAACAATTAGTATGAGAGACATGTCTACAAATCAGATTGAACAGAACTGGTATTAAGAGATAAGGTGTGCATTGAACCACTACAGGTGGCACAGGGAAGAAAAAAAGACAGCAAAACTCATACATCAGGCAAGCTTGTGTAAGCAGAGAACCCTCTTTTGTTTCCTGTCCTCTCATCACATCAGGCTCAGTCAGTGCAATCAGGACTCCCTGACTTCTATTGCACCAAGCTGAGCATCACTGAACATCAAGAATGTTAAAACGAAATGCCCCTGTTTGCTACTTCCCAAGATGTAATGGAATGATACTGAAAACCAACACTGTACAACAGAGCACCACCAACCTGCCAGAGCTCAAGGAATGTTTGGAAAACACTCTCAGGCACATGCTGGGGTTTTCGGCGTGTTGTCCTGTGCAGGGCCAGCAGCTGGACTTGACGATCCTTGTGGGTCCCTTCCAGCTCAAGATATTCTACGATCACAAAAGTGTGGAGGAGGCAACTTCCATAAAGCTTGTAAACTGGGACATCAGCCACAGTCTCACCAGTGAGTGCTGCCATCACTGCATCATTCAACCATTGGAAATAAATCATTATTCCCAGTTCAACAAAGCGTCCAAGGCACAGCAACTTTCTGCTTCAGACCAGAACAGCTCTTTGCCCTCTCAGTGACACAAGGGGTGAGGCAGTCACCAACCACCAGCTGCAGGGCCATTCTCCAGGAACTCAGAAGTAAATCGATTGCCATGACTCAACTGCTCAAATCAATACTCACCCCTCCTCCTGTACACACACAGACACTTTTCTTCCTTTAAAATAAACAACATTATCTCCAAATTTAAGGAGCATTACTGTGCTTAACGTGGTACAAGTATGTTTTTCAGGGGAAAACATTTTTACCCTATTACTTTATCCAATGAAAAATTTGTTGTCAGTTCTTGTGAATCTGATCACAGACACCTGTGGTGCAACCATTTTGTATTCATTCTCTTCACCTGCTGGGAAACTGGTTCTGAAATTTTATGTCAATTTATGATTTGAATCACATTTATCAACTTAACAGCCCAACACCTCTGTGTTTACAATCATAAGTGAAGGATGTAAGAAAACATCATTTCCCTGGGATTTGGCTCTGTCCAAAGTTACATCACACAAGAGGCAATTAAGGCCACTTTAAGTAGATTCCTAATGAAAATTAAATATTGCGAATTGGCTAAATACTAAATTATTAATAACTTGCTGAGAAAACATTTTGAAGCAGCAAGAGCAGGTCCATTAACAAGGGCAGTAAGTAGCTCCACCTCAGTTCAAAGGTAGCAAAAAGCAATTAAAGTCCCTGGTGCACAACTTGCAGGTGTGAGATCCAGCCTGCTCAGGTACGTGAGCCATAAAGATCCTGAGGGCCAAACCACTCCAGGGATGAAAGTACCCACATCAGCACTGGAATGTGCTCCTGCAGGGGCATCCTGGGAAAAGCACTTCTTCTGCCTTTATTTGCCTATAGAACAATGACAGCCTGGGGTTTTTAAACTTCAAGAAAATCCTCTTTATTAAATTACAGCTTCAGATCTTGCTGCTCCTGCCAATGAAGTAACAACACAAGGACAGCAATAACTGCCCAAGGTTCTCCCTCCAGGCTCTACATGACTTCTTAATCTGCACATGCAGCTCAATTAATCCTACCCAAAGATAGCTGCTGATGGCTGCTAAGGAAAACATGAGTTATTGGTCTCCACTAACTACAGATTTTGGACACAGGCCATAGTGTTCCCACCATTCCCAGATTCCTTTCCCACATTCTCAACACCCAGAGCACAATATATGCTGCCTAGAAGTCCTGAGCTGTTTATTTTCAGAAAAGCACATAACCACCCACGCAGGGGTTCAATTTACCAACAAAACACGAAGTGTCATCAGTGAAAGACACCCTGAAGTATTTTTCCTTGGCAGTAGAAGAACAAATCTGAAGTCTGTATTTCCTACTACTCTCATAATTTTAAAAACACTAAGTCCCTAAAATCCATCCCTGTTGGTGTTTGGACATTGTTCCAGCTCCCTGCCTTAAACCAAAGGGCACTTGGGGTGGGTCCTGCACAGTGAAGTCCAAAACCCAAGCACCTGCCCTGCCAAGCCCAGGGAATTTCCAGGAGCTGGAGCTGATGTGTTCTGGTGGTTGGTTTTGAAAGCCGTGTCAGGCACAACAGAAGACACTTATTACAGTGAAATAATGATCCCAAAGGCCACAGGGCTGCAGAGATTGCAGGTGGGCAGGGCAAGGTGTTCTGACTTGCTGTCCTTTTTGTCCTTTACTGAATGCATGTATTTAAATAAATAAATATAGCTCATTATGTTGTCTTCATAGAGGATTATGTTATTTAAAAAAATCCACATAATTTATATGAATTCCTCTAAAATTATTCTTTTAGTACATCTAGTCTTATATGTAGGATTACAACTTTCATATATACTTCAAAATTTACTTCATATTTAAATTTAAAATTTATATGTTATAAGCATGTTTTATTTATTTGTAATGCCACTGTATCAAGTCCAAAGGTGCTCTGATATTATTACTTTTAACAACACTGTCATAAATAACAGTAGCACAGAACAAATCCTATTTATTCTCTGTAAATTTTATGGTTTGGGTGGGTTTTTTTATTTCTACGGTTTTCCTACAAAACTTAATAAGAACAAAAAATAATACAAGGATAGAGCAACCATTTTATGGTGCCATTTCAAGAAATTGTTGGATTTGCAGGAAAGAGTGAGACAATTGCTCATTAAAGAGAGAAAGGTGGGCTGGGAAGCACTCTGTTAGCTGGGCTCGGCTACATGTCTCTACACACAAGTTCGTTCCAAAATTCTCAAGTTTACTGCAAACAAGTGAATTTCAAAACTCAAAAATCCACTCCAGGAGTGCAGATCCTGATGGACCGTGGCCGTGTCAGGAACACTGAGTGAACTTTCCAGTCCCAATAATAAAATACACCCTGTGCCAGCAGACACCTGCCCCCTTCCTGTTTGACCACCAAGTTCTCCAGCCTCTGCAGGCTCTTCCTGAGAGCACTGGTGTGAGTCACGAGTCACAAAACAGCCCACTAGGAAGGTGTTTGTAGAATCTGTACTTTAATTTATATTACTGCTGTGTGAGATACTATATTTTACAATAAAACATAAGAGTATTGATTCCAGGTAGGCAGAGAGTGACATCTTTCAAATGCAAAGCTACAGAGCACGTGAAAGCATTTTCTGTTAGCTACTTAATATCACAGAGGAATTGTTTCTGTCAGAGTAATTAATGCTCACTAAATCTTTGGGGGTTAATTAACAGGATTTTTTTGTCTCTCCCAGTACAGTAAAGACTGAACACTGTGTGAACACAGTTCTCCAGCAGATGGAAGCACCAGTCAGCAAAAGCTGAGCTCCCCCAGCTCCCAGCACAGGAGCTGCCTCCTCTACTGCTCACACAACTCCATGCACAGACCCCAAGGGGCTGACACTGCTGGAAAACAAGTCTAAAATCCTGTACCAGTGTGAGATCTCCAGTATTGCCCTGCCATAGCATATAATTATTATTTAAGTATCTACAGAAACCTGATGTGGGTGAGAGATCAGAGGCAGGGAAAGCTGCCTCAAATACAAATCATGAACATGTGAATTTCAAGTAAAATTTACCAAAACTCCATCAGCTCAAACAACCTTTTCCCACACCTCCCTGACAGCTAAACACAGCCCAGCTTCTTGCTTTCTTTCTCATCTTTTACCAATAAATGTGATCCAAACGTGAATGTTTAAAATTTACTTAAATGCAATAACCTTAAGTTCCAGGTATAGTGCTGAAATCAAACAAACCCACATTCAGGAGTCACTCTGAAGCTCAGTTAACAGGAAAAGTAACACAAGTGGCCATTAAGTAGGATTAGATATCCCTTCAATCATGAACTCAACAGTATCCCAGACTAGTAACTCCAAGGCTGTTCCAGTCCATTAAAGCCCAGGAAAAGCCATGGCTACTGACACATATTTTACAGGGATGCAAGTCACCATGACCGGAACAGCCTGATTTGCAAAGCCCTCCACTGCATGTTGATTAACTAAACACTGTTATTAAACTAGAATTTAAGAACTCACACACAGGTCTGAAACACAGCCCAGTTGACAGGTCTCACCTGACTGCTGGGAGCTCCCAACGCTCACTGGCTGCTGCTTTCCACCTCCAAGAGCTGTTTTGTTCCTTGCCATCTGATCAGAAGGAAATGAAATTACTTCAGACACGAAGGACAACGTTCTTTTACAGTTACTCTGGTACAGGGGCTGAGATTGCTTTGTGCAGTACACTGAATAAATAAATAGCCAATCAAATAGTTTTTGTAAAGCATGCATGAGGAGGAGAAACCGAAATAAAATTCTAATAGAAGGATTTTATGACTTCAAACATCAAAACCCCCAACCCTTATCCCTTTGCTACCCCCCATACCTAAGTGGAAATTCTGTTCCCTACCCAATGAAGTTACATTCTCTTACAGATTTTTCTCCTAGTTCTGCCAAAACTGAGATGCCACTCCCATTCCAGCCTTCTCCCAACATTTCAGGAGCCCTGGATTTCAGCCTGGATTTCAGGCACTCCAAAACTCCTCAGTTACCTGGCCTGCCACCACCACTCCGTGTAGTTTCCCTGACTGCATCCTTGTTTGCAGCTCCATAGAAACTGCACGAGTTTTATTCTGGATTTTGATTTTCAGTTTGCGGAGGACTGGACCCAGGGGGAGCAGAGAAGGGTTCATGTCATGAACTTCAGTGGGAAGTCTGTAACTGGTTTCTCGTGAACTCCAGAGCATCTGCAGGGCACTGAGAGCAGAGACTTTATTTGATATGTGGAGACAGTCACACATATAATTTGACTAATATGCCTTAGACATGTAATTCACTCAAATTGCACAAGTCTGGAAAAGCCATTTTCATAAAAGCTTATTTATTTATCCATAAAGCAACTATATGTATGTTATATAAACACAGAAAATCTATCAGAGCTATGGATCTGCCCATCACACACAGTGCTAACCACTGTTTACATTCCCACATCCTCACATGAATCACAGTTTACACGTTGTTGTACACACTCACTAAACTTGTTCTTGTGTACCTTACTTGTCTTTAGCAGCTGCCTCCAACATTTTATTTAACCTCTGCTTCACCTTTCATGTAGGACATTTCTGGGAACTCCTGGAATTATTAAAACAAGACAGGTACGTGTCAGCAATGATGAAACAGAAATTGGGAAAGGCAGGAAAGAAGTGGAAAACAAATTACAGACTCACTCAAAGCCTGGTGCAGATGAAGCAAGCTCAGCTATGACATTCCCTGTTACTGTACATCTGCTGGGATAAATACTGGGCTGGGCTATTTATCTCAGAAACCAAAGGAACCAAACAGGACAGATCAAACAGCAACAGAAGCTGCAATCCCATCTGACACAGAACCACAGGACAACACAGCTTTTCTCCATTTCACTGTGGCTTGATGTTCACAGTAACACCGAACAGCAGAAACAGGTGAGCAAGATCCCACAGCCCAGAGGCAAAAGCCCAGCCACAGCACATTATCCCAGAAAAACCAATGGGGTCTTTGAGTCACAGGCAGCCCTCCCTGGAACATAAAAACATAAATATAAATAAAGGTCTCTCCTTTATTGCCATTAATGGGAACATTTCCTGGCACTGGTCAGATGACAAACTCTTTTTCCCAGTTCTCTCAGCCAACTCAGTAACCATGGCAACTGTCTCCAGTGCAATGACATCATATGGTTTCCTAGGCAACTGTTCCCAGTGCAATGATGTCATGTGGTCACCATGGCAATGCTCCATGAGGCCAGGAAGAACGTATTTTAAGTGGGAAGATAGGTCAGAAAGGACAAAAGAGGGCTCAGGGAAGAGCAGGATGAAAGATAATGGAGGTAAAAATATGAGTTTTACGAGAAGAATAGATGCAAGGGAAAGGAATGGGTGGACAGATGGAAAAAGAAAAATCTGAAGTAATTTAAACTATTATTGGTTTAAAAAAAAATCTTAATTCTATTATCAATAATATGTTATTTAGGTCAGAGATGCTGAAGCACAGCATGGTCACAGGAAGTTTGAGTGTGGCTCAAGCGCTGAGTTAGTGGAGGGACTTTGGACAATCCAGGAGAAACTGCCAGAAATCTCCAGAGAGACACCAAGGGAAATCACTCTATACAGAATACTCTAATACCAATACTCTAATACAAGGTACATTTTCTAATATATTTCCCTTCTCTGACTGATTACCCAGGGCTCTCTCACAGCAATGCCAAGAACCAGGTGTCACTGCCATGCCTTACAGGGCTGGAGAAGATTCCTTTGCCCTCTTCCTTCTGTTCTCTGTACTTGAAGACATGATAACAATAACCTGGCCAGCTGACAAATGAAAATGGGTTTTCCTTTGACTGAAAGCTCCTTCAGCACCTCATCAAGGTGGAAAAATGTCCTGTTTAATTCTGGACAGTCTCAGCCAGCAGACAATCTTACTACCAGCTTTATGTTAAATGGCTATAAAACCCCTGGGAGAAAGCTTCTTGGCAAGGAAATGCTGGAGTTATTGATACCCAGTGTTTTATCCCTGTGCACTGAGTGCAAGATAAAGGCACAGAAAGCAGTGCCCTCTGAGGACAGCCTGCAGGCTGAAAGCCTGGGGCCACGTTCTGGAGGAGGCTTCCAAGTCTATCACACAGTACTTTCCTATCCAGCAAGGCATCTTCACATTGTGTCTCTTAAGCAAAGCCTTAATTTAGTTTAATTAGCCCAATATTTGCCCTCCACCACTCATTTCAGAAGGAGTTAATGCAGAACCAGATGTAGTGATTGTAACACTGAATTCAGCAATGGGAGGCTGTAGCTGTGACTTCTTCAACCAAAAGTGATTCAGTTTTTACACTGAAGGGAAGATGAACCTCAGCTGATCAGACCCAAACTTCAAATAATGTGAGGTTTAGAAAGCTGTCAGATTTAAGCATGGCTGTAAATGCCACGCTGGTGTCAGGCTGACCCACAGAAAGCAGGATCCTGTGTGAACAGTTGAGCACTAAGGAAAAGAGCAGTTTTCTATATGAAGGACTTTGTCACAAGGAAACATTTTTGTACCATGAGACCTCCTGCACATTGTTGCTGTTACTCAGAGAGCAACAATGCATTTAATATGCCAAGCACTTTGCAAATCTCCACAAAGGCAGGCATTAGGGCTCATAAAGTCTGACTCCTTCAGAGCAGCCCACTCAGTACATCTCCAAGAGCTTTCATTGCAAAACCCTGCAGTCATCAGGCTGGAAATGTTCCAGGTGCTTAATTACACACAGAAGAGAGAGAACTGAGAGAGAGAGAGAAGAAAAATCTCAGAGATAAGCAGCTTTAGGAAGGATGTGGTGGCCGAGGGAGAGAAACAGGAAAAGGGGAGGAGGAGGAGAGGAAAGGGAGGAAAAAATCTCTCACGCTGTTGAGCAGAAACACAAACCCCAGAGAGAGAGAAAGCAAGGGCAGCATAAGGCCCCCAGAGTTACTGTCCAGTCCTCCTCATACTCTCCCCTAAACCAGAAGATATCCCCAGAGCAGCTCACTGTGCACATCTCACACAAAACCAGGCTCAGCTGGGCATTCTCAGACAATCCACAGGTCCCACCCACGCAGCAGTTACATCTTCACTGAGCTACCAAAAGGTATTGCTGCAGGGAGAGCAAAGGAAGTCTTAGCAGGGTCAGCACAAAATGAAGAAAAACAACTGCTAGAGAAGAAAACAAGTGGGGAAATAGGTGCTGGGGATTGTTTTGGTTTGTGGGTTGATTTTTTTTTTTCAAGCTGAGCTGAGAGAATGAAACATCTGCATTAAGCGACATTTCAGGCTGCAGCCTTACTTCAAAAAGTAGGACTCTTTAACAAACAGTGGCAAAATACAAGGTGAATTGATAATGTTTGACTCCTGGTAAATCCCTCTGGTGAACAGTGATACATTCCAACTTTAAGTAAAACAAAATCAAATGCTGAGACTTGACTTAAAAGAGAAAAGGGGAGAAAATAGAGTAATGACTAATGGCCAAGTAAAAAAAAAAATCTATTAGCTGTTTCAAACTGTGTTGCCTTAATTAATAAAGAATAATATGTACGAATATCTAATTCATTACCCCAGTAAGTGCCATGCTTTACAACTGCACATACAGGTGTTCTGTGTTCATTGAAAATAAGACAAATTCTGCTCTGATTGCTGCAAGACAATTAAGCTCACATGTAATAGAAGAAATGGTAATATGCAGCTCAGCCAATATGAACAAAGTAATATAGTGAGGTGTAACGGTAAAACTTTGCAGACAGCTGTCCCAAAAGCTGTCAAATGCTTCAGCTCTTAGCCTACTTTAACCCTAAAAAATTATATGATTTTAAAAAAATTGACATTGAAATAACAGGAAGGAAAGATCCCAAAATAAGACTGGTTTTTATTGAATAAGAAATAAATTGTAAGAGCAGGAAAGAGATTTATCAACAGGAATCAGAATACATGTCGGATAAAATATCTCCTGGGTATTCCTGACTTTGTGTCAGCCCATCCACCTGCTAATTAGCACCGAGACATTACTGTGATTGCACTAGGATAACAGGATGAATAATTCATTATACCTTACCCATTAGTGGCTCTTAATCAGTTCTCAATCCCAGGATTCAGTATAATCTTTATGGTAGAATTAACAACACACATACACACATAATGTGTTTAGTAAAATTTAAAGCAGTTGTTTTAAACACAGCTAATGATAGGCTAATAAGCTCAGCTAAAGCTGGGCTTTACTAATCTAAAAATAATAGTTAATTCTGTCCACTTTTAGCCTAGACTCACGGCCAACCTCAAAGCAAGGAAGTGTCAGCTGTGGAAACCAGGAGAATGACTCAGCAGTGGTACCAAAGCTCATCTGTTAGCAATGCTGGGCTCTGATGGGACTGATGACAGCAAATGTTCCAACTTCCCAATGCTTCCAGGCCATTTTACAGCCCAGGGAGGCTTAATAGGACTTGTTCCAGAACAGGCAAATAGCAGTCCTTAAAAAGCTTGAAGTGGCACAAGAGAAGAGAGGAGTTGTTCCTGCCCTGTAAGGACATGTGGAATCCCAGTAAAAACACCCTGATCCCACGGATGGCCAGCAACAAACACTGGGAGAGACCTGGGCCATTTCCTGCCAAAGGTGGCCTTGGCCTTCTGCTCCCTGCTCTGGCTGTGGGATGCAGTGACAGGAACAGAGCTGACTGCTCCAGCAGGGCTCTGGCTGTGGGATGCAGTGACAGGAACAGAGCTGACTGCTCCAGCACAGCTCTGGCTGCAGACAGGAAGCCACAGCAGCTGCTGCCCGGGTGCAGGGCTGGCCCAGCTTGGGGCACACACCTCCACAGCTCTCCGAAAATCCACTGGCTCTGCTGAGGCTTTAAAGCCCCAACACCCCGAATTCTCAGGTAGGTGTGTCACTGGGGCTGCACTTCAGTAAAAAATAACCACCTGGGATTTGACTCTTTTCTGTGCTTCAAAACAAAGCAAACATGGGACAAGCCCAAGTTGCTCACTGCAGAGAGAACATGCTCCACTTCAGCCGGCGGGGAAACCACTCAGTCCCTGTTCCCACACACATCCACTGTCCCTGCCTGCTGCAAGTCAGATGTTCTTTTGTGCTGCTCAGGCACAACAACAGTCAGAAAGGCTGTTAAAAAGGCTTCTCCTGCCAACCCCCTACAATTCCTGCTTCCTTCCAGTGTGTGCCTTACGTGCCTGGGAAAGGAATCAATGCTTTGCTGCCATCCCTGCTCTTTCAGTAGCCTTTGCTTGAGAAAACCCTGAGTAAAGGTCAACCCTCTGATGTTCCAACAAGGATGCAGTTCTCCAAATGCCACAGATTTTATATAAAATTACTGTAAACATAATTGGCTTATGTTTTTAATACTATTTATATTTATTATAACTTATAATAAGTAATTGTTATAGTTAATATTCATAACTGGCACAACACCATGGGAAGTCATAAGGACTTGATCTGTTTCTTCCCTCAGACACATTAAACCAGATCATTCTTCAGAGATGGGAGAGTTCAGCTACTAATGGATTAAATCCTAAAATGGAATCGATCCCATTATCAAATTATGTGAAAACAACTCATTCTAATTTAAGTACATAACTGTACATAAGTGATTTCCTAATGATTACCTCCATAAAAAGGTATTCCCTGCTGGAGTATTCACAGTGCTTTGCCTTAATGCTCTCTGGGCTTTGCAAATACCCAACTGAATGAAAATAATTCATCTGGGTACAATGTTTGAGTTGGGACAGACCAAACTGGTTCATAATCATTAGTTAAAATCATTTAGACTAAAATATAAGACAGCATCTAACACTGAGGATTCAGAAAAAAGAAATGTGTATACTTGAAGGATACATATATGATAAATATATTACTACATTTATAGTTGTGCAATAATAGATCACAAACGGTATGTAGCAAAGAGTTATAATAGACATTTTTAACCTTGTGAATAATGACAAAATGAAAAAAGTACCTGTAGCCGTAATACATGGAAAGTTACACAGCTCACTCACAGACACACTCAGTCTTCAGTGCCTGCAGTTCACAATCACAGAAAACCAAATTCTAGTGATAAAAAAGCATCTTGCTGACAATAGCCAAAAAGGACTGATATCCACTTACCCTAAAATTTTAAAGGAAGGTATTGCTTTGTGACTTTCACAGTCTCAATCCCCAGGATTGAGAATCTGCCCTACAAGAACAGTGAAAAATCAGAGTATTTTTCCTGCAATTTTGTTCCTAGAATTTCCACCTGTTTCTCTCAGTCTTTGGTTCCTTCCATTCCATATCTCTTTTCTCAACTGATCCATACAGCTTCTATCCCATATGATCTTCTCAGTGCTCAAAGATAGCCATGATATAACAAAAAAATTCTGTTAACATATAACCCAAATGGGGAGTAATTTGGGAAAAGCAGCAAAACATGTCATCAAAAAGCACATCTACTATATATATATATATATATATATATACTTCAATATATAGATATAAACAATGCATCTTCATTTCCCAGGCTATAACTGCTTTGGGACAGACTGTGGCTTACAGTATATTTATAATTTACCTTAATCCCAGTGAAGGATTGCTATGAAATATTTCCTCACTTGATTGCCCTTATCATGGCACAGAGACATAATGCACTGGATTGTTTTCTCCAACTCAAAATGTGTTCTAACAACTGTGCTGTGTGGTACCTGTATTGCTTTCAGCATTCAGCTTTCATTTTTCTAGGAGATATTTAAGCACCTATTTAAACTATTCTAAAAATAAATATTAAATATTCCTTTAATTTTAGAGCTGACAAATTACTCTGCACAACTGCCTGATGGAATTAATTTATACTGTGACGCCTTGAAATCGATTTGCAATCAACAGTCTTGAAACAGGAGACACTCCTTGTTATTCCTGTTTGACTCAATACAACAAAATACAGAATTAGATTAAAAAATGGCTTTCAACAGTTTTCCATGGGAAACCTGATTTTTAAATTTATCATACTTTCCTTAAGCCTCTTTGTCTTACCTGCTTCTGAAACATTCTTATCTGAAATACCTCTTTTTTGAAGGTGTTTTGTGATTCTCAAGTGCTTAATCTTGCTTTTTCACACACAGAAGACAAACTTCCTTAACTTCTAAGGTTTCCTGCCTCCTGCAATATTTTTGGAAATATTTAAGTTATCTATCATGTTCATGCTATACAGACACAAGCATAAAAGTCAGATGAGGAGCATGAATAATCATAGCTATAGATTATTTTCTTATATACATGATAATAACTGGAGAACAGTTACCTGGGAGCAGTCTGGGAAAGGAATGGTATCCAGAAAGTACTTGCTCACTGGAGATAAACAGGTGAGGGTAGTTGGAAGCCTGGCTTACTTTATTTCTCACAGATGGCTCTATTTCTGACACTAATTAAAACCCTACCTGGCCTGCCCTCAGTGTTTAGAACATCTTCATTTATCTCAGAAATGATTAAGGCTCAGACACTAAACCATCTGCATCTATGGAACTTCAAGTACTTTAGGCTTGTTCAGAACAAGATCTAAACATCCTCTGTCAATTATGTGTATAATCAACTTCACACTCTTCAAAATCTGCCACTGATTTCAAGGAGGTGCTTCAGTGAATATAAGATGTATCCAACAAGGTTTTTCGTGTTGTTGCAGTGGTTTAGCTAATTTTTCTTGATCAGCTAAGTTTAATTAATTCAAATATGTGGTGTGGATATAATTAAAAAACAAAGATCCAAAGCACTGAAATATTTTTCCTGTTTTCTCCCTGTCCTTAAATTCAAACTAGTTTGTTGAAAGACTTCCAGCTGGTCCCAGAAAGTATTTTATAATGTACAGTGACATCAGTTTTCAGCCTTCTTTCATTACCATTAAGTCATTCTCATATATAACTTAAAATACAGCCAGGCTTTTCATTTCCTTTAACTTGAAGTGTACTCTCATCATTTCTTTTCTAGATTATTATACAGCAGCCTCCTGCAGCTGCTGGAAGAGGCCCAGGGAGTAGGTCAGGGAGTACCCTTGTGCTTCTTTGGGAATAGATTCGGCTCTAGAAGTCAGTGCATCCAACTTGCAGATCACAAGGACGAGTATTAAGGATGGAAAACCACCAGCAGAAGCTCCATGCAAAGGAAAGGCAGAGTGGAAAAAACTGTTTTCAAATCCACAGTGAGACCAAGGTAGTTAACAGAGTAAAGGGTTACTTACCACAGTAAGTGTGTGGCCCTTTGATATGTGCTATCCATGGAGATCCAGTCTCATCACTCTTCTGAAGGTTTCTGCTTCCCTAAAACCTCCACATTCCCAGTGCTATCGCTTATGTTGTACCACAGCCTCTCACTACAGGCAGCCCAAGAAGTTTGAGTGTTCCAGAGCATTGGCACATTTCATTCTAGTGGGTTCAACAGGGTGTGGATGTGTTTGTACTCTGAGGGATGAACAAATCCACTTCCACACATTTGAGCAGATTAGGACATGCACTGAAGTATCTCTGTGCCTACAAAGACCACACTGTTAATTTAAGGTCTGACTATCCCTTAGCTTTCAAGCTCGTACAGTGCCACAGAAAATGCTGCTTTACACTTAGCAGCTCTCAGGTTGCTAAAAATTCAAGGGTATGCAGAGACATATCAACACCCTCGGAGTGACTTAACCTCCCAACAAAGATTGCCTGGGAGAGACACAAAAGGTATAGTCCTGGGCAAAAGCAATGCTCAGATGGACCTTTACATAAATAACTCTCACCATGTCAAGATTAACAAGCATCCTTTTATGCCTGAATTAAAGCAACATAAAGAAACCCCCATCGGGGAGCAGGGAAGATCACTTTCCATTGGAATTAGTCCTGCTTCAAAAAATGTTGTGAACTTCAACTAAGCACTTTTGGTGAATACACCTTGGTGTTTTCAAACAATAAATTGGGCATAGCCTAGGATTTTATTTATTTTAGAGAGTGAGAGACAGACAACATGACTTAGGGGTCATCTAAGACAAATACCAGTTCCAAAATACCTGAATCCTACAGTCCACTGAAGAATATTGGAATAAACAACACGTGCTGTTCATCTCTTTTGGCCTCCTCCACATCATTGCTGCAACAGGGATTACAAAAAAGCATTTAGCAATCCCAGGGCCCAGAATATGATAAAGCTCCAGAAGTGGAAGCTCCAGTGGATTGCACTGGAGCACTTTTTCTTTCTTGCTCCACAGAACATTCTCTACTGACTCACACCAAAACACCACCACAAAAACTCTGTGTCATTCACTGACAGCTGGAACACATGGGAGGAGTGTCTGCTCTCCTACTGAAAATCTAATACACTGCTACACTGCATCATTCTGCACAATCCCTTTGTCTCCCCTTTGGATCCCATGCACCAGGGCACCAGCAAACCTTCAGCTGTGTCAGACACCTGCTGACTCATTTGTTGTGTGTTTATCTCTAATTTTGTGATATAGGATCTGCACAAGGCAGTAACTACAATGAGAAAGGACTCCTCAGCTTTTGAATTAGCAAAAAGGTAATATAAAAGATAACAAAGAGACAGGTACTTCTATAAACAGGAAAACAAACCTACCAATTGCCAATAATACTAACTATTAACCATCCAGAGTGTTTCAATGGGAAAAGGCAGGTATGGCCAAGTTTCACCTTGGCTCCACAGGGCAGGTAAGGAGGTAAGTATCTGTATTTTCATCTTTTTCAGATGTTGCATCAGGCTTTCAATTGTTGCCAACTTTACTGATATAAAGCTAGAATTATCTAAAAGATGATACAATATATAAATACACACAAATCTACTATTAAAAATTCTAAAACTCCAGATACTTAAAAACAACCAGTGTGCTGCTGGTTATAAAAAGTATAAGCAGCTGCTGTGGGTAAATCAGACCAGTAATAACTATTGTACAAATCAAAGAAAAATAGATTCTGATAAATGAGAACTTACATGACCTTTGAGCTATCCCAGGTGCCAGTGGCAGTCTGGACACAGCTAACTTTTCCTGCTTCTGGGACATAACATTCCAGAAGCATGTACAGCACCAACAAATGTACGTGTACACTAACTGTTGGGAGAAAGCAAAAACAACAGGTAAGTTTGTGGACTAGACTTAAGTTAGCTAAAAACAGAAAGGCAGTCTTTAGGAACAAGTATTGCTTCTGTTTGAAGCAGGTAAATATGAAATAATGACTGGGATATTCACATGTGAAGCTGATTTGGTGGCTGCACTTCAGAGAAAGTTTAGAGGTTACAATGGACAGAAGCAAACACAAGTCTCTACACTGATACAAGTCATGTGCTTTACAACTCTTCAGCTCCTGAGTGGAATTGCATTACAAGTGCTCCAGTGAGCAAACAACTAAACACACCTCCTTTGGAAGCTCCACTGTGGGTGCTGTGAGTTCTGTGGTTTTGGTTTTTTCTTCTTTCATTGTACACTGTTTGTGTTGTGTTTGTTTAGCAAGTGTCAACTTCTCATTCAACTTTTGATTAAATATGTTTTAACCCACCAGTGATGTGCTGGGTAACTCTGTCTCCACTCTGAACAAACGACAGGACAGCTCATGTAGAGATAACATCCCTGAAGCAGCATTTTATTTTATTCACTTAATTCCAAAACATTTAATTTAGAAGTCTGGCATCTCAGTCATCCATCTTAACATGGGCAAATATTGACATACAGTTGTCAGAATACACAGACAACTAAACAGCCAAAGAGTTTACAAAAAATAAATTCATGATTCTTCAAAACAACTGCAAAAGGTTACAAGTATCAAAACTCTTAGGTAGATGCACTGCATTAAAAGAAACTGTGCACATAAGTTAGAGGCAAAAAAACCAAATTGCTACTGAAACCTCACATTTCAAACAGTTTATTGTAAACTGATGAACAGAGCTGTCATTTCACATCAGCTTAACTGTTTTCATTGACTGAAAAAAATTTGGGGTGGCTAATTTACTTTGCATGCACAAAATGTACTGCTTAACAGAACTGTCAGCTCATTTCAAATGGAAAGAATTTAACTGGAATCTAGTTATCCTCAATTACCTTCCATTTCTCTTTCCCATATTTTCCAATCAACAGGCAAACTAAAAATGCCTCTTTCTGCACTGCTCAAGTGCAACTAAGATAAATAGGGCCAATAAACCAATCAATCCATCAATGCCCATGAAGACTCATCTGAAACTGCTTCTTGATAAAGTGGACAGCAGATCTGAACAGCTGTACAATACAGATATGCTTAGCACTAGATATTTAGTGTGACTGTGGCAAGGAAATATTGGTGATGATGGGGATGGCCAAGTGGATGAAAGAGGGATCAGAGGAAAGCTTTTTAATTATTGCCCTCTCCTGCTTCTTCATCTTGCTGGTCACTCGTCCAGAGAGTGAGGTTATCTCGAAGTAACTGCATGATGAGAGTGGAGTCCTTGTAGGAATCCTCATTTAGTGTGTCCAGCTCCGCTATGGCATCATCAAAGGCTTGTTTGGCTAAAAGGCAGGCCTGCTCGGGGGCATTCTGGATTTCGTAGTAGAACACAGAGAAGTTGAGTGCCAGCCCAAGCCTAATTGGGTGAGTGGGCTGCATGTGCTCTTTGCTGATTTCAAAAGCCTCTTTGTAGGCAGCTTCTGAGGCTTCCACGACACTGTTCTTCTTCTCTCCAGCAGCAACTTCTGCCAAATAGCGGTAGTAATCCCCTTTCATTTTCAGGTAAAACACCTTGCTCTCATACTGGAAGTCATTGCAGTTCTTGATCAAGTATTTATCTAGGAGAGCCAAAACATCATTGCAGACTGTCTCGAGCTCCTTTTCTATCTTCTCCCTATAGGCTTTAACCTTCTCCAGCTTCTTCTCATTCCCATCTGCCATGGTCTTCTGCTCTATGCTGCTGATGACGCGCCAGGAAGATCGTCTGGCCCCGACTACGTTCTTGTAGGCTACAGACAGCAGGTTTCTATCCTCATTTGAGAGGGGCTCATTCAGCTCAGTTACCTGTAAACACAGACAAAGAGCAAATTTAAAGGGTTTGCCTTAAGAGAAAAGCGTGCAAACTTCCTTAAATACTTTCATCACGAAGTGTAAGATTCAAAATTTCTTCTAGATCCCAGAATTCCTTCAAGATGGGAGTAATTTTGAAATATCGAAAGTTTAAACCCACTTCTGCAGTCCAGAGTGAAACCCCCACAGTTCTGATGTAATAGAAGGGGCATTTAGAAGCAAAGAACATTCACTGAATAAAAGTGAGTCAGGCTTGTGTAACAGAGAAGCACTAACAGAGGAGGGCTCGGGTTTTTTAGGAAGTCTGCTATAATTACACAGACTACACATATAGTGATGAATTGAACTGTACCTACAACACCAGCTATATGAATCTGGAACACAGCACCCACACTGGCAACTGGTGCAATTCTTGCATTTCTTTCCCCTGCTGCTCTTTCATTCGACAGCAGAGATGGAAGCGCTGCAGTCGATAAGCTCTGCACGGTACAAAGGAATTAGTGTTTCATAGTATCTTTGCTTAGTGAGTAATTATCAATGTAATACAAAAATTATCCTGATTTCTGCTAACTGGTGGCTCCAGACAAATTCCAGGGATAGGACGTGAAAGAAACTGCATAGAAATAGGACAGGAAATCAGGAAAGAAGCCACGATCAACTCTGAACTGCTACTACAAAAAGCTGGGATAAAAGGATAATACTTCTCATACTGTCTATTTAGGCCTATTTCACTTGTTGTGTTAATTTAGGGAATAAAAATCTATCATGCAGTCACTTGAAACTGTTCTACTTTCTCAAATTTATAAACATGAAATTAAGCTCAAAGGAATTAGGATGAAAAACTCCCCTACTTTAAGCATATTGCATTAAAAGCAGTCACTAGAATTCTAAGGGTATGTACTTTGGTGTGAAAGTAAACTTGTCCTTGCTCAGACACTGCTAAAATAATTCTTTTAAAATGTGCATATTTACACTGTTTGACAGGCACCAGAGTGTTCTCAACCAAATACTTACATACTACAAATAATCAAGTCACAAATATTTATACTATTCTGAGACTGCTGGTGTAGCCAGTGAACCATCCAAAAATGTGAATATTTCCAGATCTAAAAAAATACTTTATGAATTGTAACTGTTAGAGTAAGAGAGAGTTTTAGCTTTATCTCCAAAATGCCTTTTCTCCACAGCTCAGGACCCTGAACTCCCCCAAGACATCGCTCTGCTCATCCTAATGCAATTACAGACAATCTACAGGGGCTGAACTGCACAGGAATCAACTCTAACGACATCTTAATAACCTTCCTCCTGGCTCCCAATCAATATTCCCCCAACAGTCTCTCCCTCAGCAATCTCTGCTATGACTCACCTGTATCATCTACTCTAGTAGAGATATTAACAGTTCCTTTGCAGCTCAGTGACAAAACCATGGGAGCATAATAAAGGAATCCTGACTACAGCCCTGGAATTCCTACCCCCACATGCTAAGGAGTGTCAGTGCTGTGTGAGCTCAGAAATGACTTTGTGTGTGATCCCACACAGGTCACACACCAAACTGAGCTACTTCCACATGGAAAACAGACCCAAGGGAACGTTCCAGGAGTGATCCCCGATGCACTGTGGGACTGCCCAGCAGAGCCTGACCCGGGGCAGTTACTGTGATTGCACTTGTTTTTCAGCCAGAGCATGTCAGTCACAGCCTGAGCCAGTTCTGAGCAAGCTGCTGCAAAAATGACTGTACCTGAGCCAGCAGAAAGTCAGGCTTAATTATTAAAACTCTCCTGATACAATGTTACACAGTCCATAATTTTGGAACAAATAAAAACCAGACTAATGAATTTAAACCAGACCAGTTTCTTGCATCATGTGACTTCAGTGTCTTGCACGAAGAAGCAGCTCTACAGCTACATTTACTGTATAGAACCACAGGGAGGAAGCATCTCCCAGCAGGGGAGGACACTGCTAACATTTAAAGGCATCTCAGTCCCCTCTCCTACACACACACTTCATAACCCCAAACCAGACACTCAGTGATTTGTACCAAAAATACAGAACATCCCAAACTTTTAAGTCCATTTATACACACAGCTGAAGCCTACACAATAAACTAGAACCTCAAGCTATTTTGTTTAAAAGCCTTTAGATCAGCCCAAGACTTAAAATTTATTTCATGCTGTGTATTATTTCACACACAACTAATTTTAAAACTCTGCATCTCACAGAATTCAGATTCACTTTACAATTTTGAAGAGTGACTTCTTACCCACTATGTAGCTATATTAGAAAAGCAACATAAATTAACAGAGGTCATAAGCACTACATATTAGGATTAATACTGTCTGGAATATTAAGGGTTTATACAGGTAAAATGTTTCATTATTGCTGGAATTATCTAAACCCAGAGGTTTAAATTCAGTTCTATATTCTCAGGATGCTGGAGCATTTCTTGCATCAACTGAGAACCTTTCACACACACACCAAAAGCATCTTTCTCCAGCGTGTTGAGAAGCAATTCTGTACCTACCAGGTAATGTTTATTTGAAATAGATGGAATCCTGGAGCAGCATTTAATGCAATGGGAATGCCACACCCCTTGGAAGAATGCCATTTAGTAGAGGCACATTTACATATGACTGTATTTTCTATTAAAATAGTTTGGGCTTGGAAAAAGTAAATTAAATTAATTTATTTGTAACGGCAAACTGTTTCATTTTACTCTCCTGTCTACAGCCAAAATACTAAGATTCTTCCAAAAAAAATAAGCTTAACAGCAACAAAAATTTGTATGAACCAGTAAATTCCTTTTTTAAGCTACCACTTCCACTTGGTCTGGCCTTTTTTTTAAATAAGGAATTGATGAGACTGAAAAAGAAATGCTTCTTCAGCTTTATACTGACAGATGAAATGGCAGCCTTGTCACAATATTTTTCTTCAGAGGCAGTCTCAAAAATCAGGCAAATGCATTTTCACTAAAATAGTCTTTGTTACTTACTGTTTCTATCAGGCTGTTGGCTATACTGTGTATTGTAAAAGTGTGGTAACACATATGTAAAACTGAAATTAATTGTTCAGATTTCAATGTACACTGAAAGCAAACTTTCATACAGCACCTTTAAGAAGTATAAGATATGTTACATTCAGAGATTTACATAAACATATAATAGAAGCTTTTCAAATCAAGATATCCTGCACCGAGAATAGATATCCGAGTTGGAATACCCATTTCCTTCCTGCTGGAGGAAGTCTAACCTCTCTGGACTGCAAGATTACTTGAATATTATTCTATAGGGATAAAAAGCTCCTTTAATTATGTCTCACTTACAACCACTGAAAGAGAAGTGTGAGCTGTGTGAGGACAGAGAGCCCCCAGGGCACTTCACAGGAGCTTATGCTCAGATCTACAAAATAACTCCAAGCACTGAAGAGTTCTGGAAATCACCACGTTGGAGTGAACACCTGTGAAAGCCCAGTAACCAACAGATGCTGCATTACAGACATGCAACAGTGCATGAACAGCTTAAAGTAAGGGAAGTGTTGCCTTTTAAATTCAGATTTTTTGTATTTCAAAAGTATCTATAATGCGTTTCAAGGCTCAGCTCCCAAGTACAGAAGCTCAGCAGCACACAGCTTGTTTGAGAGCAGCAGTGGCATTACAGAGAATACTGTGACTCCAGCTGAATGAAAATTTGCACAGTAATTGGGACAGTTTAAAGACAACTGGCCATGAACACTAGTTGTAAGTCCTTTACTGACATACTTCCTGAGGCACAGAAACTGTATTCTGATGGTTTCACATATGCCCAGAGTGCCAGACATGAACTGTAGTTCAGCAGTATTTGGGGAAATAAAAAGCTCTCTACTAACTACAGCTACAAATAGTCTTCTAGAGCAGCAGATTTTAGTGGTTCCTCTGCTTCATTTTTCAGACTTACCAAGAGAAAGATATGAGATAAACAGAGCTGTTACTATTACATTACATGTATTGTGAATTCTAGCAACACAATTAAAATACAACTTACTTTAACACCTAGTGCCTCTGGTATTGAGATACTCAGAAGTATCACTGCTTTAGAACTGGATTGCTTGCAGTATTTATTACAAAATAATAGCAAAAGTGAACAAGAGCAGCAAAATAAGTGTCGTTTTACTGCCCTCATTTAATGGAAGTGACACACACATTCTTACAATAAAACTGTGGGCTCCATTTGAAGCTGCTTCTTCAAAATAAAATCATCTCGAGCCTTTGAACAGCAGCACTCTCAAGGGAAACAGTTCCTCTAGGGGCCTTTGGTGTTCACAGAGGACAGGTCAGCAAGAACAACCCAACTGTAATCTGATACAGCAAAGACACTGCTAAGCATTCACTGGCATTAACATTACCCGTAAAATTCAGATCGTGTGAATACTTTGCTTTCAAAAAAGGGACTAGACATAGTAAGTTTGATCATTCTGCAATTTTATTATACATCAGTACAGGCAGGTCAGTACAAATAATTTTCATTGCTTGGTCCTGAAAGAGGCAGAGTTGCAAATATAACTTATTGTTTAAACATATGCCAGTAATCAACAGGGTACGGAATGCACTGAGAAATTGTTACCCTACAAAGAAGAGGCAAAAAGGAAACGTTAAAGCTTGGGAGAGGCTCTTGGAGCATGGGAGAGCTTTCACACCCAGATGCAGGTACTATCTTTGAGTCAGAGCACTGATGTTTGTGGGTGAGGCCTCTATTTGTGTTTTTTATTACGAGGTAAAAGAAATATCTAGAAAAGGAAGGGGCTCCTCTTCGTGTGCCGTGTCCCCAGACAGCTCCCGCGGCAGCGCCCATCCCACCCGGCCAGCACCCCCCAAACGCTGGGTGTGCCCAGAGGGGGAGACGCACCCCAAGGTCAAACCCACCACCCCAGCAGGAGGAAGGGGGTGGGCGAGGACGGGCCCCCTCTGGAGCAGGTCAGAGAAGGAATGCACGGCGTTCCCGCCGCTCGCAGGGGCGGGCGCCATTCAAACGGCTGCACTGCGAGCCCGATTGGCGCGGTGGGGAAGGAGAGGAGGGCATGGGGACAGCCACACCCCCGGGGCAGGGACGGCCGGGGAGCGGGAGGGCTGCGAGACCGCCCGTACGAGGGAATGGAGGGAACGAGGGGGGAAGGAAACATTTTAAAAGGGTGATCTAGGTCCGGTTTGGACCGGCTACTGTTTGTCTCGTCTCTGCCAAAGGCAGGTAGTACCGGGCGCCGCCCCACACGGCGGCGAGGTGTCCCGGCGGGACGGTCTGGCTCCTGCTCCCGCCCTCCTTTCTTCACTACGACGGGTGGGACCTGGCGGCTCGCATCCTCCCCGGACCCGACCCCGCCTCGGTCCAGCCCGCACTTCCTTTCCCTCCCTCCCCCGCCACTACCCCCCTACACACTCCTCCCCGAGTACGCCGCACGGCCGCCACGCTACCGGCCCCACTCACCGACTTCATGGCCGAGGCCATGTCATCGTATCTCTCCGCCTGTTCGGCCAGGCGGGCTCGCTGCAGCAGCTGCTCTCGGTCCCCCATGGCCGCTTCCGTGGTGGCTGCCGGGCTGGGCTCTGCGCGCCCCTCAAAGAGAGCGGAAGGGGGTCGGGCTGTGCGGAAGCGCTCGGGTGGCGGGCGCAGGGACCGCAGCGGAGCGGCTCTCCGGGCTGTGCTGTGCCGGGCTGTGCCGCCCTGGCCGCCGCTCGCTCCCTCCCTCGCCGCCGGCCGCGCTCCCGGACCTCGCTCGGCGTGTGCTGGTCGGCGCCTCGCGCTGCTGCCGCCGCCCGCGCCTGCGCGCCGGGAAGGCAACGAGGGGGCGGAGCCGCGGCTGCTGCAGGGGAGGGGAGGGGGCGCCGCTCCCCCGCGCTCTATTTCTAGGTGACGTCACTTGCTATAAATAGCCATCGCGGGGCGCCGGCCGCGGGACGCGCGTGCGCGCTGCGAGTGCTGCATTTTCCTGCTGCAAAGGTGGAGGTGGGCGGGGGGCGCGGGCACTGCGGGACCGGACCGGGCGGGACAGTCCAGACACAGGGGCTCGGACACACACACACCCCTCTCTGCACCGCCTCCGGCACGGGCACTGCCGCCCCGGCCCGCGGGGCCGCTGGTGTGACCGCGCTCCGCGCTCACGTGTGCGCCCCTGCCCAGCGCCATGGCCGCTTTGTGCGACCGCGGCCGGCCCGCGCCAGCCTTGGCCTGCAGCAGTGACACGGCTGTGCCTCGTCCAGGGGAAATATGTGTATCTCGCCTCCGAGCTGCCTTGAAACAGCCCTAGTTGTGGGGGTGGCCATGATGACCACGGAGCAATTCTGCTACCTTGCCTAAGAGATGCAGCTAAATTCAATTTTACTACGTATTATGTGTAATAGTCGAGCTCCTCTTACATAAATTGATACACTATCAGCCTTACATAAAAATCATCTCAAAGTAGGCACCTCACACAAACGACACAGCTGCTGGTGGTGCCCAGAAACACCGGCAGCCACGTTACTCCTCTCTTACAATAAATCGTGGATTAACTTTCCCTATTCAACCCAGGGCCAGCGTTTAAGCCTCCCTGCACGGCCGCGCGTACGGGGAGCTGCGGTACCGCGGAGTGAGGGATCTGCTCACCCGCGCACCGTTCCGCACCAGAGCCGCTGCCCAGAGCACCTGTAGCAGTTTGAGCTCGCATCTGTCCTCACCCCCAAAGACAAGGAAAGCAGGTCCATTAGCACACCCCGGGGGCAGGGACAAGGCTGCTCTCGCTCATCCCTCTGCTCTCCCCTACCCTCAGTGCTCTTGCACTGTTGCAAATGAGTAAATCCAGTCCCTTGTGTCAGCCAAAAGTTTCGGACTTAACTCTAATGCTGCTGGCTTTTGTGCATTAAGCCCTAATGCCATTTAAAATAAATGCGACAGTTCTGAAAGGGACTAGATGAATATTGCTGATTTTTTTAAAGGACATAAATAAATATTATGACAAATAAGAATAAACAGTAATTATACTTAATGAAGCACAAAAGATAAAAATTACATCCAGCAAGTTATAAACTGATTGCCAGAACATTCTGGAAACAGCCCTTTGCAGCAGTGTGAAGCACACAGCACTGTGTGTGCATCCCAGCAAGCCAAAGGGTGCTTTTTCATAACAGGATTCTAATTTCACTGTTCCTTAGAGAAACAATGTTCTAACAGAGCAGATCCTAAGTATCACTCTAATTCATTGTCATCATTATTGCACAACCTGTATGGATTTTACCTAAGAATAAACTTTTAGCTGTGAGATGTAAGGACATGATCTTGAAAAGGTATGATTCAATGTAAAACACAGATTTTAATGTATCTGACACTGAGGCAAGAACAGTGAGAGATGGGCCAATCCTCCATCCTCCAGCTAGGAACCTTTGCAGCTGTAATAACTTCTCAGTAGAGATTAGTCAGTCTGCAAAGCATTCCAGCAGCTCTGAAAATGTGTAGGGTTTACCAGGAGCTTTCTAGTCTTGAACAGCAGCTTCAGACTCCCGAGGGAAATGGATTACAAAGTATTTTTAAAACCAGTTATTCACCCACTGAACCAATCTGCATTAATCTGCCAAATATATGTGGATATATCTACACATGCACAAAATATTATCATTAAATGCTTTTGGTTTCCTTAATTGAGATTTCTGTATAACAACTATTTCTCAGCCTAACGCATCTCAAAACAACTTCACCTTGAATCCAGGAGGTGATGTGCAACCTCATTGCTCTAAAACCAGATACATGTCTAAATTCAACAGTTGCAAGGAAAAGTGCTAAAATAACACAACCTTGTATGCAGCATTTCCACAGTGTGACTGTAACCTAAAGAAAGTGAAGAGAGTGCATTGCACATACAAGGTTTGGGAGAGTACCTATGTTCTCCTGCGGGTACAGTGCCTACTGCTCTGGATCTTCATCCATAATAATGGCTCCACAAATCTACAAGAGTACAATAAACAGAAATTAGAGCTCATGCAATGAGTTTTATAATCTGCTACAATATTTATAAGATGAGTTACAATGTCTTAAAAACAAAAATGGAAAGGAAATGGAAAAATCAGCAAGCCTCTTTAGTAGAGTGCTGCATGGGGTACAAGCAGTGCCTGACTGTGGTTCCCCTGCCCGGCTCAGATGCCAGGCATTACAGATGACATTACAGAGCTCCGTGATTCCCATCAAAGCTCAGGAATACTGCTCTCATGAGGCAGGACTGAGAGTTGTCAGCAGTGACCACACCCAGCAAGAATTTGTAGATGGAGAAACTTATGGCACTGAAAATTGCACTGTGACCTAAGGCAGTGGCTCTGCTCCACAGGCATATCTGATTATTGGACAGCACCCATGTTCCACAAATAGCTCCCTCTGAAATGCCATTCCAGTTCACTGCTCACTCACACAGGGGCACTGGGGACACCACAGCAGTCTCAGAGGGTGTCTCCCCGGTGCTGATGTTTAGCTGTGGGGACACTGGTGAAGAGGGACAAGGAAACTACCCTGTGCCATTCCCAGCCCTTCCCCAGGGCAGAAAGCCTCCCCTTTGGTTGTCCTGGTAGCACTGAGGGAGCACACACATGTTGTGGCACTCTTCCTGAGACTCATGGAACTATAGCAGGGGTGCTACAAAGTCCCTGCCACCAACATCCTCCTGATCCCTGGAGCAGATGATCTTCCCTCTCTTTTCTGCAGCAAGGAAATGTTTTATTTAGGGAACTGTTAAATGATGAAAGTCCTGGGGACAAGATACTGAAAAACAGAGAGAGAACAGAAGAAACCACCCACTGATGAGGGAGGTGAACCAGCTTCCACATCACAGCAAACCAAGTAGAGACAACCAGGGTAGAGAAAGAGGGACAAAGAGTTTGCGAACATCTGATCTTGGAAATACTTGTGACTGGCACTTACACAGGGCATGATGCTCAGATAGTGCTGTAAGGACAGATTCTTCCCCAGGCTTAAGACTATCTGTAATTTTTATTGTTAAAATCCTGGCAGCACATTCCCCCAGCACAGTGAGATAAGTGTGCATCAGGAGGATAGGTGTTGTCACCAATGACAAGATCAGAGCACGAGATAGCAGTGGGTGTAGCTGAAGTGTGATGATTCTTTCCCAAACCACAAGGGACTGTAATTTCAGTGACATATTTCTAGCCAAACCATACACCACAGTTTAATGAGCAACAGAACCCTCTAGGGCTGTCACAGTGTGTGTGAAAATAGTCTATTTGTCATATTTCAATTTCATATTAATTTTGAATCACTCTCCCAGAACCTCCGTCATAACTCAAAGGTAAATCCTAGAATGAAGACAGAAAGCTGACACTGCCAGAGTGCTGCTCAGCAGCACAGTTCATGCCATGAATTGTGGGGAAGTGCCCTGGGTATCCATTCACTAAATGGGGAAGACCTAAAACAGAAGGTCAAGGACTTGTACAAAACCTGCAAAGCTCTTGCCCCCTCATGGGAAAGGGCAGGTCTGTACACATAACTATTTGGGATCACTGCAGTATTTTTCATATCATTCAGCATTCACACACAGTAGCCTTTTGCATGTCCAAAATCCTGTGCAGATATGAGTTGATAAATCCCCAGAACTCTCTGGCGAAATGGGCTATTTTCAAGCGCCTGCTCATTTCAGAGTCCACTGAGGAAGCAGCACTATGTCTGAATAAAAGATTATGGCAGTTTTTCCTTGCCAGAATGATTCAGGGATATGCACAGGAGGTTGTCAAGCATGCTCAGTTGGGGGGGTTCTTTAAGTGGTGAGGACAAGGTAGCTAATTGAAAGCAGCTTTAACCCCTCATGAGCTGCTTCAGACCACAGTTTGCTAGTCCTGCCCAGAGAGAAGAATGTGGTTTTACTCTTTATGTAATGAAGGGAAAGTAACCAGAATTCACAAACTCCAACAGGAAAACATGAACAAGCCTGCTTATCAGCAGCTGCCACCAGAGCACCATTTTGAAAAGAGGCTCTACAGGTAAGAGAAAAAAACCCCAACCTCTGTTAAGCAAATACTGAATGTAAAAAAACCAAATTGTACACCAAAAAAAAAAAAATCAATCCCACTAAATCCCAGGGCTTTTCCAAAAGTCGTGAGCATTTGCAGGCCACAGATAAGATCAGAATTTAGATGTTCATCATTTTAGGAACCACTCCGAAGATGCCTCATGCTGGGCATACACAATTAAGGACTCAGCATCAACAGCCACATTTAAAAAATAAACCCAGATCTGTCTTAACAAATGAATTTTTACTGCTCTTCAACCTTTACCAAAGTGGATTAGTTTGACACAGAACTGGATTAAATCCCACTGAAAATGATTGATCTGAAACAATGACCTTTCACTGCAGAACGTAACATGAAAGACTTTGGGGATAAGACTGGTGAAGTGCAGAGATAAAACAAAATGCCTTTGCCAACATTTTCAAAAGTGGCCTCTTATTCTGGGTGCCCTACTTGAGTCACTATGTAAGTGCTGGTTTCCTCTGAAAATGAGGCCCCAAGCAAGGTGAGCCAGGCATCCAGAACAGGAGTCTGCCTGGAAACACTGGTCTTGAAGCTTTAGCTCCCAGCATTTGTCCTGAGTGGGCCGTGGATACACCCACTCAGTGACTGTGATAGCAGAACTGCCAGTGGGACTACAGGCAGGGAAAGCTGCTGCTCATGTCATGCTGGGATTAGTTCAGGGAAGTTTTTCATGGCAGCTGCCATGCAGGTCCTCCACACGGCCACTTGCACACCCCACTTCCAGCACAGAACCACTGACAGGCAACAGCTCAGTCTCTGGCCTTGCCAGGCTTAGGGCTGTCTGCTGAACTGCCAAGAGGAAAGCTGCCTCTGGCAGCAATGTGGAAAACATGGATACCTGACTATTGGGAAAGTGTCCCCCTCGCCTCAGGGACAGCCAAGTAACAGAAAGTCCTCCTAGATTTCCATCCCCTTTCTGTGACCCATCAACACATATAGGCACTGTTCTTTGGGCCCTTATATGCATTTTAGGACAAAAATGCCTTCTTTTTTTTTGTATCTAGGGCAAGCTCCTTCCTGTGCTAGGCCATGCCATGTGGAGGAGGAGGAATGACAACAGCAGGTACAGCACATTCAGCTCAGGGCAGGTCAGCCACGTGCTCAGAGTGCTTCCAAGTACAGCTCCAAGGAAGAACAGCATAAACACAGAGCTTGTTCCAAATGGTAGGACAGGGAAAGCAGAACATGACAGGGACGCAAATCACACCTAGAAAACCAGAACGAGGTAAGGCACAAACTGAACAATTCAAATGCTACCCCAGTGTGAACAGAACAGAAAGAACTCCACTGGGCTCTCCTTCAAAGACTAACTCCACCCAGCAGCACAGGCAGAGGAGGACAACAGCAGCACTGGCATTCAGCAGAGATTCACTTGATCTCTTCCTCCACTGCATGGCCAGGCAGCCCCTCTCTTCTGGCTCAGGGATGGGGAAGCACAGCCCACCTCTGAACTCTGCTCACCTGTAACTCAGCATGGTCAAATCCTGTGAGATCACCTGCTTGCAAATTCCCATCCAAATGCAATTAGCTCCCCAAAAGTGTTTTGTGCAGGTTCAACATCCAGGTGACATGAGACAATAGTGGGCCAGAACACACTGTACTTTAAACACTTGACTTTACATCTCTTAAAGAGAAATACTTTTAATTTACTCAATTTCATATATCAAGCTTTGAATTGTCTAACAAATTTACAGAAAAGTAATAAGTTATTTCACCTGGGAAATGACCTAGAAAATTCAGTTGTCCTCCAGAGGACAACTGTGCCAAATTTGGAAATGAAATTCATTATGTGTGAGAGAAAAGGCTTTAATTTGGCTTTAGCTGAAAATCCTTTTTCAGATTTAAGTTTGGAAGAGACTTGTTGTTGTAGCACTCCTGAGAAATTCTGCTGAACTGAGTGTCTTCTTTTTAACTAAAAAGTCAAAACAATGGTGTTCTTGAACTATTAAAAAAACTTACAAGGACTTAGGACACTGGTATTGTTAAGGTGGTAGAACAAAGGTCATTTATATCCAAACCCAAAGTACCTGCATTGCCTAGCATGGCTTATTAGAAAGTAATCTATTTAGAATGATAGGTACCTAAAATTTCTATACACATAGTGTTAATCTTATTCTTTTCCCTGACAGGGAACAGCACTAAATATTTGAAAGGAACTGAAAATACATCTCACTGTAAGAAAGGCATCATTCCTCTTCACTCCAATACATCTTCAACAGTAGGGAAGTGTTATCACCCACATGTATCACATACCACTGACTAAGTAAATCATAGTAATCCTAGTGACGTCATACCAGCAGGGGTGAAAAATAAAGTACCTTATTTGGGATCTCGGACAACAGTCTATCAAGAATCCAGTGTGAATTTTGCTATGGGGCCGCTGCCTCTGCGTGCAGCCGCCTCCCTGACCGTGTCCTGCCTCCTTTCCACCTCAGGTCGCAGGAACGACAGTGCCAACGCCTGGAGAACAGTTTTTCACGCGGCGTGGCCGTGACGGCGGCACCTGTGCCCGCGGTACCCGCGGTGCCCGCGATGCCGGTGCCCGAGGGCCGCCCGCCCCTCAGGGCTCCCCGCGCCCCCTCAGCCCCGGCCCCCCCGCCCCGCGCGCGCCCCGCTCGCGCCCCGCTGTTGCTATGGCTCGGCGGGAGGCGGCGGCCAATCAGGGCGCGGCAGGATATATCTGTCGCTGTTGCTACGGTCCCGCGGGCCAATGGCGAGGCGGCAGGGGCAGCCCACGGGCCAATGGAGAGGCGGCAGCGGGCGGCGGGAACGGCCCCGAGCGGAGGAGGGCGGGCGGTGGCGGCGCGGGGCTGTGAGGGCGGGGCGGGCCCGTCCCTCACCGGGGGCTGGGAGAGTCGTACAAACCTGGCGCTGCTGTTGAGGGCAGTAAACAATAACATGTGCGTGACCCTTCCAAGCACCACTGCTCCGAGCCCAGAACCCTCGACAGTAAGAAATGGGCATTCCGAGTGAGAGCCATCAAAATAAAGGAGGCATCAGGTTCTCAACACACACAAGTGTTCCCAGGGCAGCTGGTGCTGGGGTTTAATACATAATTGTCACGTGACATTTATCACTTCATACCCCTACCTTGAAAAAGGAACCCTGGAGAAACAGTAATTGACAACCTTTATTTGCTAACTTTGTAACTAAAGGTAAGGGAAGCATCTCCTCCATGTATCTCCAGGCTGGAGGTTTGGCAAAGATGACCCCTTCTCCAACACAGATTTAAACCCCCACAGTAACACTGCAAAAAATACCCAAAAGGGAAAATAGGGAAAATACCCAGAAGACCACTCCCCATGACTTGCAGGATTAGCTTTAAACCTGCACCAAGGGCTTGCCTTGCTACTTCTTGGTATTAAACACCAAAACCATGGTATGACCTCCCCCAGTCCTGCCAGAGCTTTAGCAATGAAAATTCTGCCATGCTCCAGTTTGTGTCATCTGTGGCACTACGGAATATGGAACCTTCCAGAAGTTACACCCTGCAGCACAACAGGAAAGCAGGGATAAGAAACAGCAGTATTTTGCCAGCACTTAGCTGAGACCCTGAGAAAAAGTTATTCAATATCCACTGTAAGGCAATATAACTAAATTTTACTCCTTTAAAGTAGAGGAGCTTAATTTACCTTCATGATGCAGTGAAGGACTCTGATCTCACCAGTACTATGGATAATCCATGTAACTGCCACAGAATAAGTGCCTTGGTAATTTCAGCATTTACACTACAGCTTCAGACTGCTCCAGTTAAAACCTACAGTCCACAATGTTTCTTCTATCCTTTGCAAAATTCTTAATAAAACTGTAAGTAAACCAAACTTTGTAACCGTTTGAAAACGCCTCCATCCTTCTCCCTCACTCTTATTCATCCCCTTGTCAAACTCCTGATTCATTTATAAAAAAACACAAGAGGAAAAAATAGGCATCGATGGGGTGTTTCCTGGGGAAGCGCAGCCCACCCGGAGCGTCTCTGCAGGCAGGTCACATCTGTCCCCTGGCAGAGAATTCAAAGAGCAGGCACGCTGCCCAGAACGTGTCGCTGCTTAACGGGTCACCAGCTGGATCCTCCAGGACCTGAAAGACACAGGAAGGAATCAAAACCTCACTATAGGATTTTTGACACAGTTGCTTATGGTGGGAGAGCTCCTCTGGGCAGGCAGACAGCAGCACAAGGTGTGTGATGGGAGGGAATGTCAGCGCTGAGGGCTCTGTGCACGGAGGGACAAAGGCCTTGTTCCCCTCTAAGGTAGAATGATCCATCTGTGCAGGACATGGTGTAACAGTGACAAGTACAATCAGTGCACAATCCAACTCTCAGTAATTCAGAGCAAAGTAATTCCCTTCCCTTTGCCCCAAGGCATTGGCTCCTGTAAAAGCCAGTAACTGACAGAAGGTAAGACCAGGATGAAATAATAGAGGGAGTGATCACCTGAACAAGGGTGCTCTGCTCAGGAAGGGAAAGAAATGTCTCCCAAATGAATTAAATTTTTGGTTTTTTAGCTTTTGTTTTACTCTCATTTTGGTTCTGATGGTATGCATGACATACAAAAAGCAAATTGAGTCGTGTGGACAAAAGGAAGTGTCCATCTGCACACCCCTGTGGTTCAGCCATAGGAACCAAATATCTGCACATCCCTGCCACAAGCCCAGAGCCATTTGATTCAGCAAGAAGCAAAGTGCCTGGGAAGTCTGTAGAATGCTGTAAAATCATTTACCCATTCCAGCTCTGCCTTTTCCTAGAGCACTCATTAAAATATGCAAAAATTGCTCTTCTGAATTCCTGAACTGAGCAATTATTACAAAGATTTGAAGATGTCCCCTTTGACATCTGCAGGCATCACTTGGTCTCTTGCTCCCCAGCCCACGTTGCACTGAGTGTCATGTTTCTACACCACTGCAAAATCAGTGCAGGAATGCAGAACAGCAAGATGAAAACTACCTACAGAGACTGCATGCTCTGGAAATCTTAGAAAAGGCTCATTCATTATTAATGCCCAAAGCTTTCCTTCTCATCTGGCTTACATTATGGCTGGTAAAAAGGCCACTTTCCAAGATACAGATCTTTATATTGATGCTTTCAGAGGCTCAAAAGAGGTTCTGTTACTGCCCTCAGAGCTGCAGCCACTTCCCATAATGAGGCCAGCAGATATGGGCTCCTGCTTTTCATAATCTCTTTTAAAAAGGTTTTCTCCAGCAGTTTACATTGCAAGGGAAATAGCAATGGATGCTGATTGTTAGACCAACACACGTGGAGCCAAAAAACAGCTAAATGTACACCTTAGAGAGGGCTTTCTTGGGTCCTATTTTTAGGAAACATTTAATTCAGAGATGTGCCCCCATCCCTCTGAAAGCACCAGATTTCCAACTTCTACTCTCTACGGCCTTAAAACCACCCTCAGAAGGCATGCAGACTGCATCCACAGCATGGAAGTAACTTCTTTTATCCTGCCCTATAGTCACACTGCCCTGTATACTGCTATCAGCCATCTCAGACCAGTGCAAAATCCCCCTTCCTCAACAATAACACAGGCCTGGAAATGAAAATTACATGAAACATTTCAAGAGGCCTGAGAGAGCAGAATCAGATTGTGCAGAACCCCTCAGAGGGGAGGACCCTCAAGCAGCCATCATTCATTCCACAGTGCCAGGTGAGCCCTCCGTGACTCCAAATTTAAATGGCACTTTGGATCTGCACAGGTTCCTTTGGCCACCACTTCAGTGACACATTTAATAAAGTTAGAGTCTGATAAACAATTCAAGTGGGAAAAAGAAAAATGACAAAACCACCACTCCTCATCCAGTATCTGCTGCTGGATGTTACCCAGGGATTGCCCAGCTTGCTCTGAACTGGATACCTACAGGTATGCTTAGATCAAACATGTTTCATATTAAATATGATAGGAGATTTCACATCTCCTGTGATAGAGCTGCAGGGGATAGTGTGTACAGGGCTGAGCTCCTTTCTCTGAGCATTAGGTGTGTTCTCTTACCTGGCTTTGTCCCAGGGCTTGGCTTTCTTCCATGCAGGGTGCAGAAACAGGTGGGCACTGAGGCTTGTCAAATACAGTCTGACAGGAACTGCAAAAAAACCCATATACAAGTGCATTTGTATTTATGCTCTACTTGCTACTTACTGTAATACTTTTCAGCAGGACAAGAGGGGCTTGTTGGCAAGACTATTAATTTAATAGAGTTCTGCTTAGTTGTCTCCACATCTGCCCCATTTCTCCAAATTGTTATGGCCTGAGAATACAGACTCTGTAGTGGGATGACAGGCCTGACCAGGAGCAGTATCAGGGAATGACATCTCAATTTGCAACTTTCCTTCTGCCCCCAAAATGCTCTCCATAATCAAGGAGGTATCTACTAAAAAGTCTCTCTCCTGGAACATATTTTAAAAACAGAGATCTTAAGAGTCAAAACAGATAAACATGTGGCTTTAGACACAGCCACAACATTGGCTATGATACTACTATAGCTTTTCAAGGCCACCAGTGGAGTCTGAGGACTGGATCCCCATCCCCACTCCCCTGGGGTGTCTGCCTCAAGAGATCAGTCTGCGGGCACTGGGTCAAGTAGCAGACACTGGGTACTCGAAAATTTGATGTTCTTTCCCATCATCACCAACTCTAAGATATTCCTGCCCAACACTGCCCATACCACCACCTGGAATAGCCCAGGGCATGAGTGTCCATACAGGCCCAGACAAGAGGTGCCCACTGGTAGAGCACAGGAAAAAAGTAGAACCAACAGTGCAGGTGTCAAACTGCCCTCCCTCAGAATGCCCCCCAGGCTGCAGCCATCAGGGAACTCCTCTGCTGGAGCTGCTTTCAGGCAGTCACATTTCCTAATGACAAATGGATCCAACTCCCTCTCCCACTCCCCACCAGGAATGTCTCATCCCTTTTCACAGCCCACTTACACCGACACACACAGCACCCTTAGCAACCAGTCCTGCCGTTCAGTTACACAGCTGCCACAAAGTGGCCCCTGTTTGTGGGCTCGGGATGTGCTGCCTGCCAGTGTCAGGGTGCTGGGTTATCCAGGGGGAGAGCCTAACAGCAGGAGGATTCCTGGCACTCCGAGCTGGGATCCCAAAAACCCAGGCAGAAGCTGGGAGCTGCCACGGCCATCCCAGCACTGCCATTTTCTAGATCAATATGCTGGCTCAGAAATGCAGAAAGCCTTGCCCCACAGAGCTCAGGGTGCTTTTCTGTTTGAAATGGGAGCACGAGGGTTGCACTCTGCATGAACCATTAGCTGGGCTACATTCCACCTGGCCTGACTTGCAGAGTGAACAAGATGTACCACCACTCCCTGTAAAGGTGAGCATCTGCTTGGTGCCCCACAGGGACTGCCAGTCCACTAGCTGGATCAAAGTCTCCTCTCAGGCAGCAGAAGCAGATGGAGACAGTCAGTTCCCAGCCTGGTTCCCTCTCACACTCCCACCTCACAGCCCTGTAGATCAGAAGAGGTTTGGATACAGCCCAAGTGCGTAGGACTGGCTGTAAAAAGCCCATGAAAGAAACCAACAGGAGTTGTTCTAATAAGCTTTCAGGCCAAGTCCTTTCCAGGTGAACACCTTTAAAAATGAGACAAGCAGATGAAGGGTCCTTTGGCTGACTTGTAGCTCTATCCCTGCACTCAAGAAGCAGGGAGTCACAGGTGCTGGCAAGGCATAACACTGAGTCCACTCCAGATAGGTGACCTTGGCTAAATAATTTCCTTCCCTGTGCACTACTCTCATGTGTAAAGCTGGGATAACTTCACTGCCCTGTCTTTCCAGGACAGCAACACTCATTTGACTCTTCCAGTTTGAGCTGTTGCTCAGAGCCCCCAGATGAGTGATGCTCATTGCAACGTGACTGCTCAGGAGGACTCTAGTGACACAAAACTCCTCTCCAATCAGGAACTCTGTGAGAGGGCTCTGGCTGATAACACAGGTGATCCTCACTCACTGAGCAGTGATCTTACCCAAGATCACCCACACAAGGTCTCCTGGCTCCCCAGAGAGCAAAATGAAATTGCTGAAGCTGCAGCCTGAGCACCACTCAGTTCTAAAAAAGATTGATGTTCCATAGCATTTATGGTATTTTAGGGAGTTCAAGCTTCTGGGCGGAGCTGGACCAGGGCACTGAATAGGGTTTACAAATAGAGTTCAAATAATATATCCTCACCAAAAGGTGCCAGTGAAGCAGCAAGTCCCACCCCTGACAGGAATAAGATAAAGGGTGTGTGGATTCCTGGCACAACTGACATATCAAACAAGGAGACATCCACCATAGATTTCTTCTACTGGCAGCACATACTTCAAAAATAAACATGAGCTCACTCCAGAGTCAGAACATGCAATTTTAAATCCAGCCAAAATATTGCCAGCAACCCTTGCTGATCTTTCATGATCTTTAGCCACTGTTTAAAACTGCAAATCCTAAAACACAGACTGAGTTTTACAATGCCCAGACCTGGGTTCTCCCCAGCAATTCAGAGCTGTCTGACATGACTGTGAACGAGGCACAAAGCCAACTGGGAAACAGGGGTAAAAGGCAGAAATGTTTTTAGCAGGGAACGGGGGCCAAAACCTCACTGATCTTTATCTCCAGTAAATCACTGCCTTCCCTTGTTGCTTGACAAGTCACAAAGCTTTCTGTGCCTCTGCTTCCTCCTCTATAAAGTGGGAATAAAGCTCCTTCTACCTGCTTTTTTGCCATATTGACAGTGTAGTGCTATAGCACAAATGCTGGACAGTGTCAACAGATGGGTTGTGAAATGGGGCTGCTGCTCCTGCTCAGTCTTGCAGATCAGTAAAGGGAAGGAAGCTCATAATATCTCTTTGGCAGTGTTTATTTTTATGTAACTTGATGCAAGTTGTATAACATATGGAAAATGGCACGAATTTTTGTTGTTTTGCATTCTCTGAATTTATCTTAAGTTCCAGAGAAAATCTGAATTCTGAAACTGTTGTTACAGGTGGAAAACAGAAAGATAGAACAGTGTCTTTCTGTTTTCCAATTTGGAAAGCTTACCCTATGGAATAATCTTGTCATGGGGTTGTGAAGCTACAAAAACTATTTTAGGATTAAGTACAGGCCCTACCAACCCAGCCCACAGAATCAGCTCTCACTGGATCAGTATAGGTTATGATTTTCTGCCAAAAACAAGCAAATAGCTCAGAAGCTGGACCTGCTTTAAAAAGAAGGGTTCATGTCTTTCCTGATTCAGCTGGTTCCAAATCCCCTTTGTGCCACACACAAACACACACATATACACTTACACATTTCCAGAGCACAGATATAAATACCTTCAAAATAGGATGGACACAAGGAGAATCAGGCCCTGGGAATGAGGTGCATCTATACTCTTTCTGCAACCCTCTTTAACAGTGTCTCAAGAGAGGGCTACACCCACAGCATTGTTATTCCTGCCTTTTAGCAGCCCTGTGCTTTCCCTCCCTTTACCTGTGGGGAATAGATTCCAGGGTCCCTAGCTGTCCTTCTCTAAGGATGAAGCTTTCAACCTCTAAATCTGACTGCTGAATGATTCTTCCTGGACTGCCTTCAATAGAGCCACCTTGAGGGACTCTGCTCAAGGGAACTCTGATACCTGCTGAAATAAATGCTTGTATTAAACACAAGTATACAGACAGATAACGTGACCCAGCTATTCCTTCTCTCCTTGCTCCCTGTTCACCAGAGGCTGGGGGAATGACACTCACAGCCCTTTCTGTTCTGTACACCTACAGCAAAGCAGGTGGACATTCCTTATGTATCCTATCAAGCCTATTCTGAAGAACAGGGGGAAGAAAAGAGATGGTGGGAATGCTGAACAAGACTGGACAGGAAGGAGACGAAGAGGAAGAGAGAAAGAATAGCAGGAAGGAGAAAGGAAAGGGAGAATGTGTGCCTGAAGAGCACCATGTCACAGTTAAGAAGTTCCCAGCCTCTTCTCAAGCAATCTCTTAAGGACAACTGGCATTAAAAATGGACACGGGGAGCAGACAACACCTGGAGGGACTCTTCCAGTGGAAACACTAAAAGGAATCCACTACTATCTTATGGAAGCAATTACAATTTAGGCAACAGAGTAGGTAAGAATGTCTGTTTCAATACCTTAAATCAACAGCTTTTTCTCATTGAACTACTATAGAGGCAGAACTCCAAAGCTCAAAATAAGCTCCGCTCCCATTTCTCGTGACATTGGAAAGCCACTAAAGTGAGCGAGAGGGTTTACAACAAAGGGAAACTCTGAAGGTCAACAATCTGGGTGCAGTTTTACTAACCTTCTATATCTGGGGTCCACACAGAGCCATAGACTCCTCTGGTGCTGCAAGGGCTCTGCCACATGGCCAGGTGTTCGTCCAGGATGGGAAGGGGCCTGTAAGAGCACAGGAGCAAGCTCCCCAGCTGGGGGCTGGCCCCAGCAAAGCTCACTGCTGCTCTGGGCTGCAGCACAGCAGGGCTGAAGCAGGGTCCTGGTTCCAGCACAGCCTCGGTGCAGAAAGGTACAGGTTGTTCAGTGTTGGGAGTGGAGAACAAAGCCATGCTTGTTCCTGCCTCATACACCTCAGTGCTCTGAATAAAGCTGTAATGATGGAGAAAATAAATCAGCCAGACACACTGCTTTGCCAAGAGGGGACCCCCAGCTAAACCTTTGAATCCTGCCCTCCACAGCTGGGAGATCAACTGCTCTGACTGGGCACAGACCATGTCCATCTGTGGTGTCAAGGCTCCTAAGTGATGTCCCCTGGGAACTGACATGAAACTCAGTTGCACAAATATGTTTAAAGGTTGCTTTGTCTCTAAACTGTCACTTATAAAGTGTTTTTCATACATCACCTGGATTCCAGCATCTCTAAATACATTCCTCTGGGAGGCTCAATCAGATCTGCAGCTGACTGCTCCCACCTTGGCTCCCAGGGCCCGAGGGTTATCTCCATTTGCTCAGAACCGGTGCCTGCATGAGATCCACCTGAAAGGTGCAGGCCAGGCAGGTGAGAGAACACCAGTGGTTACTCCAAAAGACAATGAAACAAGTCTAATTTGCCAAATACAGCAAGACCCCCTTGTTCCCTGTAACTGAAGTTTGGTTAAGATTCTGTGGAGGGGCATGGAAATAGGGGGGTTTCCTGGAGTACTGCCCTGATCCCAGAATCTGAGAGCTAAAACCTGCTGCCTCCCATGTATTTGCTTTCATTTGGTGCCCCTTCTGAGCCAGGCATCTCTTTTCACCTGTCCCTGCACAGGCCTTAGGAGTGTCTGCTCCTATAGACTCACAGCCTCTGCCCAAACAATGAGGCAGAGTCCTCCAGCACCCACTTGATCCATCAGCATATGGATGCTGTTCTCAAGAAGCAATTTCTTCCCTTCCCGAGGGAAATTCAAATTGATTTTCAGCTTTCTGGACCACATCCTAAGCCCATTAGGAAGACACAAACCTGCAGTCTGCTCCTCCTTTGCGTAGGAAGCCCAAGCCCTCTCAGGACAGGAGTTGTGGAGCTGTTCCATAGGAAGGACGCAGGATTTTCGACGTCGCCGATAATTCGCAAACCAGTTATAGACCTGAACTGGCTGCAGGTTCGTGTCCCGAGCCAATTCCTCCTGCAAACCCAGGTGCAGGGAGAAACAAAGGGGAAAAGAATAAACCACATCCACATAATCAGGCTTTTCCCCTCAGTTCCAAAAGCAGTCCAGCAAGAGTTTTCAAACCCAGAGACGTTTACTCACTACATCTCCAAGAAGTCTCTGTGGATCCAATTGAGGACCCTAACTCAGAGTTGTTGACCTCTGTCCTCAGAGTTGACAGAAAACACACATTCCACCCTGCACCCCCAGACAATTTGTTTGCTAAAGGAAACCACACACTGCTATTATACTGCTCACCAAATAGTGCCCTCACCAGAGCACATTCACCCCCCAGAATAACACCTTCACAGAGGCAGTCTCCAAAGTGAAGCTCTCACCTTCCAAGGCAGTGATCAACCAGGATTACTGAATTAATTCACACATCACTTCCATTACAAATCTGTCCCTGTCCAAAGAAGGTAGATCCATGCACACATCAACACAGCCTGTTGTGTTTTCAAATGCTGTGAATCTGATGTGATAAGTCAGCACAAAACACGTTCTGGTGAACAAAGTGCAATTTTCCACATGCTGTAACTCAGTCCAGTCAGACAGAACTATTTGTCACTGTAATAGAGCTCTTCTGAGTGACAGCTGTTTCACTGCCTGTGCTCAATCGCTACAAAATTAGAGCTGTTAAAAACCCAGAGAGGAATTCATTGCTCTCAACTTCTTGTCCACAGCAAGAGAAATTACTTAGCATGAACCTGACGATTTTTTTAAAGAAACTTTTAGGGAAAGATCAAATACAAGGAATCCCAGCCCCAGTGAGGCTTCTGAAAACACCAGTTCCAGATTTCTGATGACAGAGTCCTGCTTTCTGTGACAAAGAGACTTGACTGTAAGTAACATATCCCTACCCGCTGTTTCTTGTCTGGGTTTGCTGTCACCTCTGCAGCAAACCTGTGCAGGTGCTGGCGTACTTCTTCTGGATGGTTTCTAGTCTTCAAACCTTCAGGACAAAGGGAAATAGGTGGAGGATTCCTGTACACAGGAGAAAACAGGATTAAAAAAAATCCCAAAGAGAGTCATTGACATTCACGGGAATTTTCTCACATTGCCACAAGTGATCAAAACACCAAGAGAAAAAACAGCTCCAAGAAGCAGCATCTTGACATGCAAACCCAGTCTTTGCATCTGTAGCCCCTACCTCTGCTAACTACAGCAGAGAAAAAAGTGTTGGTCCCCCCACGATGCAGTACCTCTTCCTGCAACGGAACTTCTGCAGTGGTGTCAGAAAATCCCTGTGGTGTCTCTCCATAACCCTCTGATAGTGAACCTCGTGCCAAAGTTGCACCAGCTCTTCCTTCTCTTTTGCCTTGCAGTGCTAAAACAAAACAGCGTATAAACAAACCTTTCCCGGGAGTCAGTCAGACTTCCTATAAAAGAGAAAACCTGCAACAACAGAAATTTACTCAGAGACTCCAACTGGTTTGACAAAGCTGGTACATTACCTGAGCATATGGCTCCTGTACCTTCTCTAATGTACACAGGGAGTTGCCTGCTTAATTCCTTCTTTTCCCCTGGTGAAAAGGGCTAGATGACCAGATCAAGAGGCCAAAATCCCTCACTGTGAGTGGCACCATCCAGCCTTCCTCATATATTCCCACCCTGACAAGCACTCTAATCTTGGGCTTCCCAAGACGTTTATGTCCTGAGATTGTGAAAAACTCCAAGAACCACCACATTAAAGAACAAAAATCCTGCTACAGCCAACCCCATAATCACCTAATTACCTTCTTCCCCTTGGCTGATGAATACTGCCTGTAGCAAAGGCTTTATCCTGGGTTTCAGGTCAACCAATGCACACATATCACCTTCCACTGCCTTCTGCCAGCTGGAAACACTCCACGTGCTGCAGTTTGGGTCCCTCTGCACTAACAGCTTAACTACTGTTTTTCCAATACTGCTTTTTGTCTCCATGAAGAACCAAAGAACACATCCCTACCTCCAGCAGGCTGCAGGCTGTGTCATGCTGCCCATTACGGATGTGAACGAACACGCAAGCCCGGACAATGTGGATGTTAGTGAGAAAATACATCTTGTGTTTGCATCCCATCATGGCCCCAACCAGCTTCTCCAGACTAGGGGATGAGCTCTGGAGGTCCTGGCAAAGCTCTCCTGCTAGATCCAGCAGCTTGGAGGGTGGGGGATCCTTGTTTTTATTCCTGTTTAACATGGCCATGAACTGCTTCATCCTCATGTCCTGTTGGAAGCTTTCTCCATGAAATGCACAAAGTTGTGGTTAGATAAAAACTATTATCTCCTATTTTTAACTTCTATGGTATGTCTTTTTTTTTTTTTAAAGGAAAGAAATTCACTGTGCTATATTAAAAGCAGCCCGAGGACCTTAAAATGTTTTAAATAAAACTAAGCCTAAAGCAGCCCTGAAAAAGCTAAAGCCACACCAAGTTTGCAGTTGAAAAAACTGAGCTCAAAAAGACACATTAAACTTGCCCCGAAACTCGGAGACTGACTCTAAGCTTTACATCCACAGCTTAGAGGTTAAAACTACTCGAAGAGAGTAGTTCGGTGAAATTCAGGTGAAACTAATTAGTTTTTCTCCAAAACGGCGCTTTCTCAGGCCGGGGCAGTCGCAGTTACTGCAAAGTGTAAGCAATAGTCGGGGCTGGTTTCTACCCTTTTTCCTGGGAAAATGGGGCCGGCGCGGTACCCTTGGGGACACCCCACCCTTGGGCCAACTCCAGCCCCGCCGGACAAGAACGGGAAAAGCTGTTAAATACCTGCGAAGTGGAGGAGCAGGGACGCGCTGCAGCCCGGTCCCGGTCCTGGCCCTCACCCTCATCCTCCGGGATCAGGTGAGGAGCCGCGGCTCGGTCCCCGCCCAGGCGGGGCTCCGGGGCTGCCCCACACCCCGACCCCGCCCCGGGAGCCCTCAGACCAAGCACCCACCGCGTGCACGGCGCCGTTCATTGTACGGTGGGGAAGAGTACATGGCAGCGAGCTGCTTTCATAGTAGAGAGCAATTTTTAAGTCGTTAATGGGGCTCAGACACGCACCGATGATTTTGACACACTTAGGAACTGAATGAAGAGGCACGAGGCTCAAACCCACCTTTTGTGGGTGAGTGCCGTCTCAAAGCAGATGAGTCATCCAGGCGCCGTCTGGGGGATAGAAACTGCAGCAGCTGCGATTATTTTCCCTGAATCAGGTCTGAACACCATTGTGAAGGTGTCAACCCTCCCCTGACTCCAGTTTCTCGAGGACAGGTAACAAAAGGAACCATCTCGCAGCAGGAGCCAGCAGCCCCCACGCTCAGCACGGCTGGGTTGTGAACCCACCCTAAATCTGCACTTAAATAAGCAGCTCGTGCAGAGGCCCTGGGCCACGTGGGAGTTTTCTGTGCAAAGACAAAGGCTACATACTTGAGCACAGGCACCTTCTTTTTGCTGCGTGCAGACACATTCTAAACATCTGCTCATTATTGTCAGCAGTATTTTGCGTTCAGTGGCCCTTGATTTCTCCTCAGGCTTTGGTGCTGGCCTTGCAGGACAGTAACTGGCTTCTTGCTCCTGCTGTGTGACACTGTTCTAGATCCAGAGCTGGAGTCAAAGTCCTGGATGCTTAAAAGACAAAGCCCCAGCACTGAACTTGGAGCTGGGCACAGGAAGCAGTACTTCCTCTTGGCAATTGTTCTCTTTCTGTACTGCTGTCTGTGGAGTTACAACAAAACATCAGGGCACTTGCTTTTCTGCATTTTTACTTATTTACATGTATGAAATGTAACAAGCATCTCTCACATTTATCTTACATATTCACACAATCAGGTACACCTCAGGAGAGGCAGGGGCAGGCTGCTGCCAGGCACAGCAGATGCCAAGGGCACCCATCATTTCCACAGACAGGAAGCCTCTACCATCACACTGTGCTGAATCCAACTGCCCTTGAAAACCATTTGCACTCTCCCTCCTTTACCTCTGCTCTAACTGAAGTTTTGGCAATCAAGGACTGCAGCTACTTAAAACCAAGCTGAAGTCAGGTGATAGATATTGGCAAGCTAAGAGCTCAGATTCTTTTTTTCCCAAGCACTTAATCAAATTCTGTTGAATATCAACAGCAATATTGTTCAGGTCCTCTTGGAGCCTCAAGATGAATTCAACAGAGAGGCTCTTTTCACTCATCCTTCACTTCTACATCCTTGCCACAAGGTAAAGCTTTAGCTGTCTCCCTAAGAGATCCAATGCAGCCCCGTCTCACGGAGCACTGGCGTGCATCTTGTCCAGACAGTCAGTCCAGAAGAGCACCAGCCGGCTGTCCTTGTTCCAGCAGAACTCGGTGAAGTCCTTCAGCAGTCGGTCGGCGAACTTGTCGTCCCCGGTGGCGCTGGAGCGCCAGGTTTTGGTGAGCATGGTGTTGTAGGCCCAGTTGTAGCCGATTCGCTCCTCACAGAACATGTTCTGGTTGGTGGAGCTGGTGGAGTTGCGCCGGCGCCGCTGCTGCCCGCAGGAGAACTTCCGCTTGGAATACGGCAGCTGCAGAAACACTGTCCCTGGAGGAGACAGGAGGGCTTCAGTCTGAGGCAGAGTCAAGTCCCTGCAACTGGGGGCTGGCTCATTAAATTCTGAAAAGGAAACTGGCCTGAGTGTCATTTGATTGCCTTTCAGCAAGAGAAAATGGGATACAATTTTTCCTCCTTCGCTGCTTCTTCCTGCGTGTTACGACACTGGGAGAGAGCACTCTCAGTCTGCCTTTCCCCTGCAGGCAGGGAAGGAAGCAAAGCCGTAGGCTCTGATCCATCTTTCTAACTTCCCATCAATTGCCATTCTCTTCTGCAATTTTCCAAAAGCTCTCTTCCTGTCATTGCTTTCATGTCTCAGCAACCGCTGGGAACACTGTGGATCCATTCTACTGCAATATGCCATGCATGGAGCTTGGTTAGGAGTGCTGATAGACCACCACCATTTATGAAGAGTAATTATGAAAGCAGGTGGATCCTAAATGCTCTATCTGTCTCCCTCACAGTGTCTATGGGTAGAGATGCATTTACAACTGACCTTAAGCACAAGAACAGAGCACTGACTTGTCCCAAGACCTTTTCCTCCTTCTAGCCTCTGGGTACACATTTATTTACACTGACCTTGGAATAAGCTCTGCCTTATTTTTTTTTAATTTCTCCATCTCCTAGAAAGAAAAGTTTTAGAGACACCATAAAGCAAGATTTCAAACCAGCACCATTGACTAGCAGCAACACTTTGTGCTTTCCCACTGCCCCTCCAGTTTTCTGGTTTGTTTTGGCTGACACACCTACATGTCATCTGGCTTGGGACAAAACAGGACCAACATCACTGACACAGAACACAAACTGCAGGTAAAATGGTTCTTTTGTGTGTAAAAACCTCCTCCTCGCTCCAGTGCCTCCCAGTTATCTCTCACCTGTGACATGGATATACTGGGGCTTGTTCTCTGCTGGGAAGTTGAATGCAGAGGCTGAGTATTTATCTTGCACAAATCCAAATCTGAAGAAAGAGAGACCACAGGAATTAAAAAAAAAAGATAAAAAGAGCCACTCCAGGTAGGATTCCTCAGTCCAGGGTAGGGGCACCAGGGAAAATCCTTCCACTATGACAAAGGCTCCCTCTTCTAATGGCCTGAAGGGAAGAGGAAAAGGGATGAAGAGAGCTGAGCTTCTCCAAGTATTCTCTGGCCCTGCCAGGCACAGTGTGAAAGCCTGTGACCTGTCCCAACCTGTGCAGGACACAGGAGCAGCAGCAGCTCCGAGCAGCCTCTGACAAAACGGGGCAGCTGCATATGAGGGAGGGAAGAAGGAGAGAAGACAGACATTCCCTGGGTATGTTTCAAGCTGCAATATCATTTTTTTCATGCTGGGCATTCTCCCACGCAGAATTCAAGCAGCTCACCTGACAGTTCTCTGCTGTTTGTAGGATACTTGTTCCTCTGCTGCTTTCTAAACTAATGAAAGCTGGTTTCCAAGCTAAAGTCCATTAAAGAAGGCAGTTTCTCTGTCACAAAAAACACCTTGGCAGCAACACCACGAAACAAACTCGAAGTTCAATCACACAAAGGCTACAAAGTATTCAGAGTTTCCAACAACTCCTTCTTAAACTCGGCCCAACCTCCTCTGTACAGCTCCATCCCAGGCTCCTGCCTATTGTCAAGCATTGGTTGGCATCCAGTTCAAGGCTGTGTTAAGTCCACATGGAGGAAATAACTGTCCCTTCTCAGGAAGAATCTATTTACAATCTATCTGCTTCTAACTTAGAATAACAGGGCACTTTCCAAAGGCAATGCCCTCCCTAGGAGGAGTTTTCCTAAGGAGTGACCTGCCCCTTGCACCCCCAGAACCAGCTCCAGGCACAGGAGCTGTATTTTAGTCTAATAGTCTGGGAGCAGACTTCAGAGAGGCAGAGAGCACAGAACCCACGGGACCCAGGAGTGACTGTCGGGCACGGATCTTCATTCCACATTATCCAGGGAGACACAAACCCTCTGCTCAGCCCACTCTGTCCATACCTGTGTGCTATTGCCTCCTGGAGCAGGTGCATTCGGTCCCAGTATGTTTCGGGTTCGAAGCCTGAAAGACACAAAATGTAACAATTATCTAGTAAAGCTACTTTATTTCCTTCCTTTTCAAGACTTCAGTTTTCCTCAGAGGACCTCTGTGCACTTTTTTCTCCCCTTAGCCATTTCTTTTAGTCCCAATTTTTTCTGTCAGCTGTCCCTTGAATGCCATCTTTATTAGAGATGTGTCTTGTACACTCATCCCTGAATTCATATTTTGTGTCTCTTGAGATGAAGGAGAGGAACATAAAGGTGTGTGTGGGAGAGGACAAGGAAGGAGAGTGGGCTGCTGTGTATCAGAGTGCTATGAAAATAGTTCAGTCAGTGGGGCTGTGGTGACCTTGCAGCATCTGGATTTGTCACATTTGTTTTACATTTACACCTGGACACTGGGTCAAGGATTAATGAAAATATCATATTTACTATTTTAAAACAGAGCCTGTTGCTAATTGTCCTTTCTCATGATGCAATTTTGCCCCTCTCTGCATGGGACAGAGTTCTTTGATCTTTGAGTTTCCACCTGAGACTTACCACAACACTGTCAGTGGGAAGGGCGAGGTCACACTGCAGAAAAGGAGATTGCAGTTTCTAGCGCTTAATCTCATGTGCAAACACTCTAACCATGAACGTAACCATGGCAACAACAAAAAAAGGATGGCAGTGGTGAAAGCCTAATCTCACTGAGGGGGAGAATAAACAAACACAGGATACAAATGCAGAGCAGCTGTGGGTCTACCAGCAAAACAGAGTCTGTCAAAGGAACAGCCACTTGCCATGGGCTCTGTAAGGGTGTGAAATGTTAAAGATCACTGGGGAGACCACCCTTCCTGTGGTTTTTTGCTGCCCACCTCACCCTGTTCATGCTGACTATGCTGCCAGCACAGCCTCCTCCAGCACCACCTTCCTCAGGGGGCTGCTGAAGTGCAAAAACAAGTCCCTCAGCCATCTAATGCCTGGATGGTAAATGAGGTCCTCTGTGTCAGCCACGTGTCAGCAGCGACCTGCCTGGGGTAAAACAAGGACCCTTTCTTACCATCAAACAGATGCTCACTGCCCTCCTTCAGCAGGCAGCTCACGTTGAGGGGGATGAAGAGCTGAGCCCGAAGTGGGTCTCCGTACAAGTAACTGGGCAAAGCAAACGGGCCTTCCAAGACTGGGACGAGCAGGAACCCACAGGAGGTGGCTTTCCGGTGCCAACCCTGAACCTGAGAAAAAATTCAAACAATGAATCATACGACATATGTCATCTGATGAGGGGCACTTGTGTGCATGAGAGCAGCTCGTTCCCCAGGAATAGATCAGACATGCTCAGCTCTCCCCAGGCTCAGCTCACTCCGCATGGCAAGCACACCAACGTCCTTGCAAGCGAAGCAGTGCAAGCACAAGGCATCAGGCTTTCCTTTTTCTGAAGTGCCACATCAATCAGAAAGCACTTTAAAATAGGACATTTTTCAGGAACTGATTCAGCCTACTTATCACCAGTGGCTAAACACTGCTGCTTTACTGGAACAGTGCAATTGATTTTAAATAAAAGCAAAACCAATTACCTAGTGCTGTCTGGCTGGGTGGGGTAAAACCTGGTGTTAAATAATTTGAGTTTTACAGAAGCAACAAAAGGAGAAAAAACGTCTGAAAATTAAAAAGTGAAACAAACCACTTATATTTTCAGTTCAAAATGTTTTCAGCAAGTTAAAAAAAAGGCTAAAAAGCATTGCTGAACAGGAAGAACACATTGCTTGGAAAAGCCTTGTTATGAAAGCAATTCCAGCGAGATTTAAAGTTTTAAGGTTTGGGGATAGAAGGAATGCAATGTGAAACAGATTCTTTTCCAAAGACCCAGATCAGGGCTTAAAATTTGCCTAAGGGGGACTTAAATTTATCACCTTGACCTGTGTTGATCTCTGCATACTGTGCATGAAACCCACTAACGGCAGAGCACTGCCCTGCAGACAGAAGGACTGCAGACAGTGTGATAAACACTGACCAGATGCAGCAATGCCTACAACCACCAGGAAAATTACTTATGGAAAGAAGGGCAGATCCAGCCCACTGGCTCTCTCCTAACACTTCCCACGACAATGCCCCCAGTTGTTTAAGGGATACAGAGGCCAGCCGGGCGTTTCTGGGGCCATCCAGAGCAGAAGGACTCTCACCATCTCAAAGAGCACAGCTGCAGTCACTGCCATCCAGTGCAGCTTGATTTCAAAGGCAGCATTCAGGGAGAAATTGCCATGGTAATAACAACTGCACCACTCCAGCCGGTCCGTGCGGTTGTTCACATCCACGTCCAGCGTCACCGTCCGCTGCTCGGGCACCGTGGCAGCTACACAGCCAAGGAATGGGGGGCATTCAAAGGATGCATTAGACACAGGGTGGGAGGCAGGACAAAGAGCAGAAGAACCAAGATAAGCTATTTGTAATGAATTTGTCCTCCCATTCTTCCCCAGATATTTTTGGGCTGGCAGAATAGTCCCAGAATGCCGCTCATCCAGATCACCAAGGACAGAACACCTGAAGTATTTCTCGTACCAGGGGTATGTGCTACAGAATCACCTCCCCAAGCAGGCAAAAGACATTTCAGCTGCAATAAAGAGAGAGAACCAAGAGTCCAGCAGCTAATTATGGCACCAGTTGCCTGTTGATTAAGTGTGGCTAGACAAAATCTATGGCTTTTTCATACCCGTAACATTCCAAATATTTCTATATGCCCCCACCAGAAATCTCAACAGGGTGCTGTTACACAGGGCAGGAGCATTCCAGGACTTTCCACAGCTAAAGGAGATTAGAAGTTAAACTCCTTATTTCTTTAACCCCATATCAATATCCCACATTACCGCAGTGCTAAAATTGCACATCCAACACTTCTTGTAAAAGCAGGAAAAGTCAGCCAAGACATGCAGCAGCCTTCCCATCACTGCAATACCTCCTAGTGCTCTGCAGCAAGGGCTGGGATAGTGCCCAAGATCCGTCTCCCTTTGTGCCCTACACCCCAGCATCCCAGTGAAGGAAAATCTCAGGTGTCAGGCGAGAGAGGAGGAGAAGCACAGCAAGTGGAAGTGACCTGGCTGGTGTCACACAGCAAGGCCAGGGACAGAACCCAGATCTCCTGACTCAGAGACCAAAGTCCTGCCATGAAACATGTTGTCACTTTCAACTTTTCTTTACAGAAATACATAATTTAACGTTTCTATAGTGTCAAAAATGGACACAAAACAATGGGCTGCAAGGCCTCTACTGAAAAATGTTTGCCCTTTTTATTATTGCATGCACAGGGGATGGATGTTGTTATTTCTTGCTTAAGTAGAAGATGTGCACCCTTTTATAGGGTCAGCTTTTAAAATTATCTTATAAATTAATGGCTTTACGGTGTTTAAAAAAAAAAAAATTGAAGTTCTTCCTCAAGGTAGATGGAAAGTTCCCACCTTCACTTCTACTCCAAGTTAGCTGGAGACAGTTTTCAAGTTTATAAGGAAATCCTTTACATTGCTGTTACTGCAGCTTAAACAGGAAAAAAAAAAAAAGGAAACCACAATAAAAATGAAAGAACATAATCCAGTTTTGTTTCATAAACAAGAGCCATTTCTGTCTTCGGGAAATGTATCATCTGCAATTTCTGACCTGGTCTGGTATTGTCAGACAGACCAACACCTTGAGTTTCTTTCTCTGGCTCCTTTTCAGTGGGATATCACTGTGATTGCAATGCTCGTGGTCAGAAGGTTATGGTGCCAATTTTGTAACAAAGTGTGTTGGAAAACATCATCCTGAAAGCTGTGAAGCCAAAGCAGCTCAGCCAGGTGCTGGTCATTAGCCAAGGGGTCAGTGCCACCACCACAGCCCAGTGTGCCACACCAGCACGCCGTGAAGAATGAGCTCCCTGCTCCCTTAGACTGTTCCTTTTGCCAGACAGTGCAGACTCCCTGTTAGGGCTGGAGCTTCTCTCCACCTGGTCTGCAGCTGGAATTCACAGGCAAAGCAAGAGGAACACAGTCCAACCAGGTGAGCTAATCCAAAATACATTAAACACTGATAAGAAATATCCATGTGTCTGAATTCAGAAGCTTCAGATTAGAACCAATGTATTGTAAGAGAATAAACTCTGGCTTCCAAAGATCAGATTTTAAGAGGACTCACCTGCTTCCCAATTGTCTTGTGCTACTGAGTATTTAACTAATGGTTTACTAAGCAAATCGGGGAGGAGCAGGCAGGTTATTCTCCAGTCACAGACTCCGCTACACACATGACTACAATTGCTAGTGCATGCACTGCTACAAATCAAAAGGGACAAGATTAGGTGTATCACAGGTCAGACTTCCACTGGGAAGGGAAAGGGGGTAGTCACTGGGCCAGCGATTTGGGAATTGGGAGGGATAAAGATTTGAGAGATACACGGAGCTTGTTCCAGAGCTCCCAATGCTTGCATGCAATTTTATGTCACAGCCTGACATTTAGGGAAGGTGGGGAGGGGAAGAACTAAAAACCACAACCAAATCAAGACCAAGAGAGGAACAAATGAAGTCACGTGGACCAGGGGTCATCTGGGTTTAGTAAAGCTCCTTGCCTCAGATGAACTGGTGAAGTTTGGGTATTTTGAATACTGTTTAGAAGAGGGACAGCATAGAAATATCATTTAAGCCAGTTCCTTTTTAAGAAAAAACTTCCACACTGGATTTTTCTACAAGAAACTATAATTCCTGGAATAACCAGACTGCATGTGAGCAATCTGAAGACACTTATCATTCATTCAAGGATTGCAAATTGGTTCAACAGCAGAATGGACATAATTCCAACTGCAGAGAAGGAGAGCTACACAGGTGTGCAATAGGTAACATGCTGCAGGAATACACTCTTTCCCTGGCTAGTGTCAAAGGAAAGGTAGGAGGGCACTGAGGCACTTTCTTGCTCTGCTCCTTTGCTGAGTCTCAGCCTTCTCACCTCAAAAAGAGGACAGACATAGGACAGTGAAGGGGTTTTCTTGGCTAAATAGCGAGTAAGAGATCAAACCATGAACAGGATCTGGCCCAAGTGCTTCCAGCCTCCACAATATTTCATGCCAGCCTACATTCAGGCTTCAGCTCTGGCCACAGAGCTAATGAGGTTGGATACCAGCCAAGGCAACAGATTTATCGTGTGACAGGGAAAATATCCTGCATATGTTGGCTTCAGGGAATTAACCATTAGTTCAGACTTCCTTTCCTTAATGCTTTCCCATTTCTGATGCTGTTCCTCTTCAAACAAGGCTTTCAGAAATACAATGATTACTGTGACTTCAGGTTTAAGAGATACTACACCAGCGGGAAGGTACTTCTCTTCAGAAGGTCAAATACACACAACAGGAGAACAGCAGAATTTTCTTTTTATCCTTAATTGCTAGGCCTTTAACAGATGCATCTAAATAAACCTGAAGTTGCAGTTCTATAGCAATGATTTTTCTCTTCATTTTAAACAGGGAAAGAGGAACAAAAGCAAGTGACTCAGGCTGGCCTGGAAATGCAACAAAAAGCTGACAAAGCAACACGGTCAGTCATGCAGCCAGTGTGTTTCACAGGCTGGTAGAGGCAGTCAGTGTTCTTCTCCACACATTACAGGACATTAGATACTAATAATGGTATCTTGCCCAGCAGCAAGATCTTCCTACTGCTTCCATACCACAGGGATCATTTGTAGCTGGGCTTCACAGATTTAATATAAGGAATCTGGCTCTGGTTCAGATTAGCTAAGAAAGCCTCCAGCACATCACAGAAAACTTCTAACACATCTGGATCTCACTATGGTTTTTGCCACTAGGAAGCAATTAGACATGTAATTTTAAGAACAGTTTGGCTGCTCTGCTGTTCTCACAACTTATCCCTCCATGCTCATTGCAGGTTGTGAAGAGTCTCTCTGTTTCTGCAGGGAGACAAAGTATTTTCCTTTCTAAATTCTAGAGGTTCAGAAACATGAAATATTTTAAGAAATAGTTTTTATTGTACCCCAGTCCTCCACAGTAAAAGCTGCCTGCTCAGCCAGTGAAACACACCTCCAGCACATGAGAAACGTCCACGTTCAAGACACACGTAAGGCCAGCATGAAATTTGCAGCTTTACTGCTGGTCCACGTGAGATCATCCCCTTGGCTGGCTGCTCTTCCCCTTGCAAACTATCCCCCTGCACTTCCCCAGCTGTCACCTGTGCTGTGCATCTACCTAAGAGTGCAGCTGCCTGGCTCCGTCCTCCGAAACTGCGGCTAAAGGAACTGTGCCTACTTGCATAGGAGGCGGGGCGGCTGGGCAGCCAGGGCAGGAAGAACGCCGGGATCTCCGAGTGCAGGAGCTCTTCTGCCACAAAGGCCACCTCAAACCACTTCCTCTGGAAGGCGGAGAAGTCGTCCATGGCAGCGGTGTGCCACATGGCAGGCTGCTGCATCCCCACTGCACAGGGCAAGGACAGCTGCAGTTAGACCGACACCAAGGGAGAGAGGGAGTTCTTGATGGAAAAGAGGCAGGAAAAAAAAATTACTTTATGTTTTCTGCCTTTTTTTGTTGGTTTGGTTTGGTTTTGTTTTTTTGTTTTTTTTTTTTTTTAAACCAAACAAGCTGAGTGTCTTAGACTCCCCTTCGATCAGTGGTTTTGGTCGTTCCCAAAACGCATTCCTGCTGCAGCACCCATAAGAATCAAGTAATCCTAGAGATTATGCAAAGGGATAGTGAGGAAAGTCTTGTAATAACACAATGCTGACCTCGGTCTGGTTCTTTGTCCACAACAATCTTGTAAAAATAAAAGCCATAAATAAAGGTTCGTAAAGCTTCTCCAGATGCATGGACAATCAGCTGCTCTTCCAGCATTTTCTGAACAGAAAGAGAGAGAACTGAGCAAACGTGATGAAAAAGAAGTCACTCTTCCAGTCACAGAAAGAGGTTGCTAGAGAACATTAGGAAATAATTTTCTTTCTCTTGACATCTTTTTGTCCAGCTATGTGCCTAAAGAGAATACCAGCAAAGTTAGCTCTTAGTATTCAGTAAATGAAACAGCAACTCCTTATCTCCATGAGAAATTGTGTTTGACTTTTCCACAGATGTCTGCCTTCCTCTCTTACCCTGCTCTGTTTTTATAGATGGATTTGTAGGAAGGTAGGAGGTTGGAAACATTCTAAGTTCTCTGTTAATTGAAATGGGATCTCAGCAGAGGAATGAACTCCAAAACATTTCCAACCTTCTGCCCCTGACACAGTTCAATACAGAAAAATCCCTTGATGAACACAAGCAATGTTCCTGCATAAAGTGTGTCTTCTTCAGCATCCATAACAGAGAGGTCATGTGCTGGTTTTCGTAAAAGTTCATTAACTAATGATCAGAAGGAAAACCAAATCATGCTGTAGTACCTCACAATTCCAACACAATGCAGAGTTCTGGATAAGTACAAGCTAATTGGAGGTTATACAGAGAACTGTCATCCTGTAGAAGTGGAAAAAGATACTATGTATTACTACTGAAAAACATGTTGCTGTTTTGTGATAGGGCAGCCAAAAAATGCCATCATCACCTCATTCTGTTGAACAGTTTTCAATACCTATCAATAAGAGGATTTTAATAAGCAACAGAAATTATTGCTATGCTTTCTTCTGCAATTCTACTTTCTTCACAGAGTGAGGTATTTCTGGCCCTCCACATGCCCCTGGATAGTTCCCTTACCTGCATTATGTCAATGGCCATGGCCTGGGTCTGCACACCCTCCACATTATTGACCAGCCAGTGCACGACTTCTGCACTGATGAAGCAGTACGGGGAGAGGCCCTTCTGTTCCGAGAGCAGCTGGATCCCTGTGCTGAATCACAGCATGTCACACGTGTTAACACACAGTGATTGAGAGTTCTTTTAAGTAACAAAGACAAAAATCACTGCTGGGGGGAAAAAAAAGGGTGGGTGGGGGATAAAATACAGGACAAGAAATGCACAAGGCCCACACGGTGACGTATCTTTGGCTTCTGGTAACAAGATGAAGAGCTGATAATGACTTACTGAGAATTCCTGCTTTGACAAGATTCTGGGATTCTAATAATTGAAGTCTCTGCATCAATACTTGTACCTCAATTGCTATAAAATTCCTCATTAGGGAAACTGGAACTGAATAATAAAAGGAAGTTTAAAACTCCTCCCCAGCTGATATGGTGCTCTCCTCTTGGAGTGACTCCATGCCTCATGTCCTCTGACAAAACATCTCAGTAGATGTAAAGCAGATTTATACTAAAAACTTACGTGGGGTGTTTCATGGCTTCGAGAATCTCCACTAAAGTGGAGGAGGAAGTCAGAGCACTTGTGGAACACTGCTGAGAGCTGTAAACAGAAGCACATTCAAAAATCAGGGAAGCTTCCAGATTTGTTCAAATATGTATGTTTAAGAGAAATGCTCTCTCTTCTCAACAATGACTGTCACATTTATTTCCTTTTTCATATCAAGAAGGACAGCTAAAAGCATCAGACCTTTATTTTCCCCCTGAGGCCACCAGGACATGGTTATAAGGACCCAAGGCACACTGTACCACATGCAGTTGTAGTCAGGAGCAACTGAGAGCAAACATTTGGAAGTTGGCTTTTTTTTTTACTGTAATATACAACCACAGGAAACAGGTGCTAATAAAGTTTATTTTCAATATTGCTTCCTCCTCAGTGTCTCACTTCCAAGGTCAGAACCTCTTGGATTTCATCAACCTGCTCAATCCAATTAGACCTGCAGGGCCCCCCCTTTGCCAAACAGACAGAAGATGTCAATTCAGAGCCTGATTTTCTGCTAACAGATTTCAGAAATGGGATTTCTTCATTTCTTGAAGAATGAAGCTCTTCTTGTGGGTGGAGAAATCAGGCCTTGTGTTCATTTAATTCTGGAAAACTGGGTTGCAAGGCTTATTTTACTACCACTCTCTCTGCACGTGGAAATGCTGCAGTAAGGTCTTGTGACAAGTGCCTCCAGCACTGACAGACAGCACAGCTTGTTCTCAGGTGCCTGTTTAAGGGCCCATTCCTTGACACCACAAAGGGACTGTAACTGGACAGCACTGCAGTCCAGCACTGCTGGGCTTTTCCTACCTGCCCTCTGCAGCTCCAGCTGTGCTGTATCCTGGCTCTGCAGCATTCTGGGCACTTCCCAAAGTCTGGGTGCTGCCCCTGTCAGGCACCTGCCCCGTGGTTATCAACATGTTGCCATCTGAGGCTGCAGGAACTGACTGATCTATAGAGACCTGGGAGGAGTAAACACAGCAACATCTTCATGAAATTCATGATATAATCCATTTCCCCCCTCCCCACATCATCTGTACCTCAGCTCAAGTTAGTTAACAACAGGCAATACTATAAGGAAGCACAAGCATATGCAGAAAGGATAAATACAGTCTTATTTTTGTCATCACTACAGAGCTCCTGACAAACAAGAAATTCAAACCCCAATAAAGATGAGGATCACCAGCCCAGCAACAACTGTGTTGAGAGAACCACTGTCAAACCAAAACCATCAGTCCCAACCTGACATTTTCAACTGTGAATAACTGTGATTATAAACACACAGTGGACAGAACAGGGCACTTAATCACTATGGGTAAGTAGTAAGCATTTAGCAAAAATAGTTTCGACTCTAACTCTCAAAAATATGCAAATGTATCACACAAAATTCATGTTTCATAATGCACAAAAAAAATCAGCTCCTCTTCTCTCCTTTCTCAGGGCAGTGTGAGCAGGCTGGTTGGCACCCACCCACACCTCTGTCGCCAAGACAACAGGAACACTTTCCTCCCGCAGGAACACTCACACCATTCCAATGGTAGACTGAATAGTTCACAAAATTAACATAAAATCGTTTCAGAGAGAACATGAATGCTGAAGGACTCAGCAAAGTACAGGCTGTAATTGCCATCTGTCATTAACACGGCTGGTTCAGGAAAGGCACATTATATAAAAGCTCGAGAGGTGGGGGAGAGAACACGAACAGCAGAGTAACTCCAAGTCAGGCTGGTGTAAATATGAGGGCTGCTCTGCTGTGATGAATCCACAGCACACACACAGCTCAAAATCACAAAGCTGGGAGCTTGATTTAGGTCTGTCAGCCAAGAGTCCTTTCTTTATGCCATCTCTCACATCCCAAAGATCTCTAACTCTGCAATGGCAGATGTTTTTTTTGGGCAGCCAAAATCAGCAGATGTTCCATCCAATGTGGACCCCACAGTGCCCACAGCCAGCTAAAGCCACTCTCCCTCCTCAGAGCCACTTCAACCAGCAGCATTTTCTATGGACACACTGTGTTATTCTAATCCCTAACTGGTGTTAAGTGTACAAACGAGTTCTGTCACAATGACTCTTTGAAGCCAAGATCGCATCAATATTTTCAGCCCTCAGTTGTTTAAGAATCCAAGAGCACAATTTGCCTTGGATCTCCCCAGAGCCACCAGTGAAACAAACACCACAGAAGAAATTTAGCCAAGAATTAGATGAGGGAGCTGTTGCCATTTTGTTCCGTGAGGGAACACAGAAAACAAGCACTTATTGAAAAACAAAAACAGAAGCTTTAGTAGTTGCCATGACAGTACTGCAAAGGACAGTGAGACAGGGCACAGGAACATCCAAAGCACAGCACAAACACTGAATGGTGGAAGGAAATAGCTGCATCTCCCACTCTGTCCTGCTAATGCTGCACATCTCCCTCTCAACGAGCAGATCTGCAAAGTAACAGAGGTTCCCCACACGGCAAGCTCAGGACACAAATGCTCTCCATCACCTCAGTCCAAAGCCAGGGATGACACGAACCCATTCAAAACTAACCTGGGAGTAGAAGGTTGAAGCTGTTCGTGGGCTGCGAACAAAATCCATAAAGAAGGCCCCATCCTGAAGGCATCAGAGGAAGTAGGCCCATTAATGGCAACAGCAACAAGGAGTTGAAGAAAAGCAAATACAAAGTTGTGCAAGTATGAAATGACCACAGAGAGAAAGTATGAGGAGAATGCAAACCCCAGACCCAGAATGTCAGATGCAGCAGAATGCAGAGCATCAGGAGTTCTGACACACATACCATTACTTTCTCTCTCTGTAACAAGACATTGCTCTCCCTTAGCACAGATGCTTTTCCAGAATTTTGGAAAAGCACATTGATCAGAAGCCAATTGAAACTACAGCCTTCCCTCCATACTTCACAGGAGAAAGACTTGAGCTCTGAAGTATGTGGGTTTCCACCCCAAATGCAAAGCTGAATAGTGATACAGAAACCTGTACAGCTACAGGTGTAATGACAGGGACAGGTGATTTTTTTTTTTTCAGTCTGTTAGTCATTCCAATGATAAAGAGGGAGAGGCAAAGAAGCTCTTTTCAGGAAACACACTCTTCCTCGTAAATGCAGGTCTGGTATGGTGCAAAGGAAAGGGAAGAAAAACTCATCACAAAGATCCTTCCAACACTGTGTTTAATACCTCATGCAAAATTAAACAGATGCTGCCTGTGCTACGTTCCCACCTACTTGCAACCCCTGGGTGAATTTATTCCCAGTTGCTATTCCAAGATGTGTCAAGATTCTCTTATCACATAAGACAATGCAGTGAAACCCAACTAGATTTTCATTCCTTATTTGCAATTCTTTATTCTGTTCCCTAGGTAAAATATTTCTGTCTAGTCTGCAGTTAAGATGCTGCTTACCTTGGTACCTACATATAAAACATTTTCTGGAAAGAATCAATACCAGGGTTACATGGCTGGCAATTTACACAGTGCCAAGCACCCTGGATCCACAAGGGCAAAGACTTCCCAAACAGATCAGGCATCAAGAGAACTCACTGTGTTAAAATCATACTGTGTTGCCCAGTAACTGGCTGAAGTGACTTGCCAATTCTACTCTGGAACACAGTAAAGGTGGAGCCAGTGGCTCAGTTTTGCTCTGGAATAACTCCAGCACTGAATAGCATCCCAGAAAAGCACTTGCTCCCTTGGCTGCTGGCAAAGCACAGCTGTGACCATTTGTCAGTACTTTGGCTCTAAGTCTGCAGACAGCCAAGAGACCTCCTAAAGGGCTGGGGCACCAGGCACACACTTGCTGATGTTCCCATGTGAGCACAGAGTTCCCTGACATGGTTACCTGTCCGCTGGCACCTTTCCAACAGGGGTGAGCCATCAATTTGGAGATCCCAATTGCTTATCTCCCAGTCCCTACATGTAAATATTTACAGGAGTGTTTACTACTGTGGTGTGAAAGGCCCTCAATTGATACACACTCTTCCAGAGTCTCCAGTCAGCCTTCTAGAGAGGCTCTGGAATATAGTTACTTTTAACATCAATCAAGATGGTATTTGCTGGTAGCACAAAGTCTGTTAATTTGTTCCCAACACACCACTGTGCCATTGCTATGGAAGCCAATTTTGCCTTTTTCCCCTCAGAAGCAGACACAACATTCTTCTCTCCTGTGTCCTACATGGAATTTTCACCAGTTTTACTGACAGAAAGAGACAATTAAGATTTCTGTTTACAAAGAAGGAGGCTGATTTTTCAAAATGGTAAAAGAGGAGAGTGCAAAGCCTGAACTATGATCTGGAAGTTTGCAAAAATGCCTCAGGTCAGGTTCTGCACCTACTTTTTCAGGTCTAGTACAACCTGCTCCAGACTCATCTGTGTCCTCAAAGCCCTCTAATTCTACAAATAGGTGTCTCTTACAAACACGATCACTGCTACTCCATCACTTCAACTATCAATATCCAGATCTCCAGAATAACACAAGGCTTGTCCCTGCTGGTGGCAGAAAACTGTGGATGTTGAAGCATTAGACACTAAAAGAAAAATACTGAAAGAGGTGGTTGATAGTGGTTAATCTGAGAACCTTTTCTCTGCAATATTTCCACTTTTGAACCCAAATACAGATTACACTTAAGTCCTGTATCTTTATTAAGCTCCTTGGTACTTCTGTTGAAAGATCTGCATGCCAGAACACAGAAAAAAACCAAAATATTTCTGGTTGGACTTGGAGGCAGAGTTCCTGCTCTCCTGGCACTCACGGGACACTTGAGAAGAAAGGCTGAGGGGTAGCACAGTCTTTTCTTAAAGTGTCTGAAGAAAGCCCCAGGAAGACAATTTTCCCCAGCCTCGAGTCCAGCCAGTGAAGGAATGACATCTGAATCACTTCTAAGGAACACATCCTCTCCTCTGAGGAGAGGCAAGAGACTAAAGTTCCTGCTGTTAAAATTCCACACTCAAGCTTCACACAGTCACGGCCTAGAGCCTGATTTTGCTCTCCAAGACACACACAGATGCAGACAGGACTGTACTGCTCAATCTAACAGTCCAACCCAACTGAAATGAAATGTGCTACCGGAAAAGGAAAGGGACTAATTAGCAAATAGCACTTAAATCAGCAAAACACACTGAGATAACATCCCAAGGATTCCATATCACTGTCACAGTTACAGAACTGAAGGAAGGTTGTGCCCCAACTTCTTCTTATGCCCTTGCACACAAAGGCCAGTACAGGACCAGCCCTTGCTGGATTAGAGGGTAAGATGTGGTATGATGTAGCCATGTGCTTAGAAAAATAAATCTTCGATTATTTGAGAAATTCTTATGTAAAAATGGTAGCTAAAGAAAGACCAGAAAGTCTTTACCTTACGAGGGCTGTCCATATAGGTGGGTGTGATGGCAATGCTCCCACTCTCCGAGGGCTGCCCAGAGCTCTTCCCAGAAAGCATTGCTGCTTGCTGCTCCCCCAGAGTCCTCAAACAGAAGGAAGGAATCCAGAGTTTATTCAAACATACTCTGTGTCAGCTTCCACCTGAGGGCAACTGCTGCAGAGGGGCACTGCTGTATTTTCAGACACTTGCCTTCCCACACTGAGGCACAGAGTCAACCCAACATCCCATAAGTACCTTTTGCCCCACATAACAATGCAGACCCTTGAACTCACTCAGTTTTGTTATGCATGTGCAACACTAACTTAGCACTACAAATATTAAATCTCTTGTGTATTTAACATAACATGAGGCAGAGCTCCCCAACTCTGCTTTAGTCAGCCCAGGTGAAATATGTAGGAAGGATGTTCTAGTGCTCTTCACACAGCCTGTAGAGACTCACTTCTGACTGGCTTCCATCTGCAGCAGAGCTGAGAGTGCTGAGGTTCCTTTCTTCCCAATGGGAGGTCCAGACTGCTCCAGAGAGTGGGTGGGAATTGGACCAGCAATCTGCAAGCCTTTCATGGCAGATCCTTTCTAACAAAGAAAAAAATGGAAGCACAGACTTAAGTCAAGCTATGCTTAACTAGTAAGCAAGAACACAACCTCATGTCAGCAGGGCTTTATTAAATACACATTTAGTATTGTGAACTGGAAAAAAATTTGATACACACTAACCAGTTTCTCATCATCCTCTTGAAACCACTGTTCACCAGGAATTCACCCATATGGTTCTGTTTTCCCAATCCTTTTCCTAAGTCTGCAGCACAGAGCCAAGCCAGCCAGAAGTTCCCAGCTACACTACTTCAGAGATCCCTTTTGGCCAGTTAACTGCATCCCAAGGTGCAATAACATTCTCAGGCTGATCATCCTGCAGCACAAAGCACGGTGCCTTTGCAATGAGGTGGCATCACACTCGTGGTAAGAGAAGACCCACGAAGATAAAAATAGAGCAGCAAGAGGCCAAGGCCTGGATGGTTCTGCTGTGCAGTTCTCTGAGTGAGAGCTGTTCTGAGTCTGGTTCCAGCATGGGATACCCGTGCCAGGTAAATATAACTAGTTCAAGAACAGAAAGGTGTTAACAAGCACAAACTATCTAAACCCAGACACAGCACAGCCCTCAGCTCTGCCCTGTGTGTATGGATCACCCATGGACACAGGCCACGGACCCCCAGCCTGCCTGGGGTCGGCTCAGGTCTCTGCCAACGCTCCATGAGGTGACTCAGACCCGGCTGCAGCCTCTGACCCCACCACGCGCTGACTCACCCGGATCATCCTGTCGGATCGATGGCGGCGCCGGATGCGGTTCAGCCCCTCCACGAAGCGGATGAATCCGTCCAGGAGCTGCCACTCCTCCTCGTCGGAGCGGGGCCTGTCCCCGTACACGTCGCAGTGGGCCTCGCCCTCCACGATGCGCTTCGTGGCGCTGATGCAGGCGGGCAGCAGCAGGAACCGCGTCCTCCAGAACTTCAGGGACTCGATCAGGCTGGAGGAATATGGAATTCAGGACACCTCAGCGGTTTTCCAGGAAGGATTTTACACAACCTAAAACACACCTGTAGCTGCTGGGCATTCCAGAGAGCACAGTGACCGTGTCACGCTGCTACCCCTGAGTCAGAACAAGCAGGTGGGCAAAGGAAGGCTCAGCAATACAAATGTCAGTGGGAACCATTAAAACACTGATATGCAGAAAACAAGGCCATTGTAGCATAGAGATATATTTTCTTTCCTGTAAGAGAGAGGAAACAAAGGCTTTCTCTCTAAAAGTAAGCAAGTAAAAAGGAATTTCAAAGGTGCACATTAGCGTAGGAGGCATTTTGACTGAGACCTGAAAAGATGACAAAAACTGGTTTTGTGGAGAGAAGATATCAGAAAGGCTATTGATGCTAGTGGAGATATTTCACATTTCTAATAAGCACTGTGCTCCATAGCTTAGGAGTAGGACTGCAGTCAAGCCTAGTACTCAAGCAAACCTCCAACAGCTTCAAAATACGTGGAAGCTTTGAGTCAGATCCAGAAATGAGTAAGAAGCCAAGAAAAGCATCTGTGTGGTACAAAATGCCATCATATTTCTTTGCATTTGGAAGAAAAAAAAAATTCATGCTGAATTTTGTGATCAAGACTCAGTATATCAAAGATCAGATAATGCACCAGCAACAGAGTGAGGTTCCTACAAGGCAATAGCTGCTACCACCAGACAGTGAAAACAGGCCAGATTTTCTCCCTGGAGTACTGAGCATTTGTGGGCTAAACTTGCTGATGAAATTTTAGGTCAGAAAGGAAAAGAGGCAATTAGGACACAGAACAGTCTGGATGGAGAAGGAGATCTCACCTGAAATCCTCTGAGCCAGCAGAGCAGATATACTGATCCAAGTAATTCCACTTGTACTCTTCTAGTCTCTCATGGGAAAATTCTACCCAGCAAGAGACAAATTCAGAGTCAGAGTGTGAGGGGCACAAGCTGTAGGTGTAGTTTATCTGAGCAGATTCGTATGGATACCTAAAAGATCAAACACAAACGTTAATCTCAGTGTTATCAATACAAGTGGTGCTCTTTCTTCTCCTAGAGAGAAAGAAGGTTCTACAGTATGTTCTTTCAAGCAGGCACAGACAGCTGGAAAAGAATGTTCATCTGAACACTGGCAGCAAACTGCTCAAGCAGAGAGATACTCACTTGGGTAGGTACCGAGTCACGGTGATGATTTTGTCTTTCAAGGTGACTTTGTGGAAAGTACGGCCCATACTCAGCCAGTACTGATCTTCCTCCTCAGCTCGATTTCTTGATACAAGACCTAGTTGTGAAAGGCAAACCCCTTTCAGCTTTTTGCAGCAGTCAGATTTTAACAATAAATTGTGCCTACAGACTCCAGAATTGGAGTCCAGAATTGGGCTTCTGAACTCAGGACGAACTAAAATCCATCTTTCAGGTCACATTTTTAGGACACACTTGTACAATGAGTCTTTTGTTCTTACAGTTCAGGTTTGTTGGCATCATGACCAAAGAGGAGCATTTGGGATTCACGTGCCTCCCACATGGAACCCTCTAGTCAGACCCACCAGGGAACAGCCCCAGTGAAGTGTTGAGCATCTGATGTGATGGGAAAGCTGGGATCCACTTGCACTTCCTCCCTGTGCCTTATTCCTGGAACTAACCTCTTAAGCTTGACACATAAGGTAAGGAGCCTTGCTGCTCATTCCCAAAACAGAGATTAACAATGTATCCCATTTACGTGTATTCCCTGCTCTAAGAACACTGTGTCATGCTGACTTGTCAAGGGAATATCCAGGGGAAAAAAAAAAAGTCAGAAGTCAAATAGGAGTCAGATTCTCTCCAAGGAATATGATACTCCCTTAACCCACCCCAGTCCTCTGGGGCTTAACTCAGTTTAGCTGATTCATGGTTTCAGGACAATGAAGCTTTGCCTTGGACCTCCATAGCTATTCTGGTGTTAGAAAACTGCCTCCAGATACACATATGTGGAAGCCGTAGGTCTGTCTTCTTCCAGAGATGTGCTCTGCAGTCACCATGTGACTTGTGTTTAGGAGTTATTCACCCAAAGAGCACTGAAGTCATTGTTCTTTGGGTTCACCATCATGAATATGAGGCCAGTTTCTTAATAAAGTTAAAAAATCCTGCACCTGTCCCTTCACGGTGCAGCCTTTGTGCTGTCCCAGACAAGGCTCTCTCCCTGCAAAGACTTCCAGGTAACATCAAGGAATGACAACAAAAACACAAAACAGAGGGCTTCACTGAGCACCTGTGCCTAATTCAAGGTAACTGGGACTGGCAGCAGGAAAGACAAAAGAGGGAATTGTCAGTCGTGGGTCACTCACCTCGGCTGTAGAGGGGACTGCTGCTCAGGGGGGGTGGCACAGCTGGGGCCGGTTTCTGTGGCTTGGGTTGCACAATAATTTGATAGCCTTGCATGAGGCGCTGACAAATAAACTCCTCAAACACCTGCTGGGCTGTCATCTGCACTCCTTCCTCATCCCTCCTGGACAAAGGGCAAGCAGACCACAATAAGGAAGCTGACACACACCTATTCTTAGCTCTGTGCTTCCCAGCTGAGGGTTTGTGCCCGTGCAGGGCCCTGGGCAGTGCCTGGGAACACCTGCCTGTGGGAGCAGGAGGGAAAACGGGCACCTTTGGAAATCAGCTGTCTGATTCCCCAGAGATGAGTTTTCCAGCACTTTGCAGACAGCCTCAGGGCAGTTTTTGTCCATGTTCAGCAGAGCTCAGAACTGCCAGTGGGCAGCAACGCTCCAGCCTCTTCCACAGTGGGAAGTGAGAGCGGAGAGGGATTAAAGACACATCACTGTGGCATCTCATTACAACTCCTTCTGCTCTGAACTTCACCTTCCCGCTGCAAAAGGACACTTGACATTCCTTTTAGGTGTTTCTTCATTAGTCCTGCTACTCCCTACGTATTATTTCAATCACCCTGACTAATATTTTTTTTTTGTTCCCATAAAGCAGCAACATGAACAGGTCTTTTGATGCCTTACAAGCTGTGGAAAGTCTGAAAAATGCTGAAGATGATGAGAAAGCTTCAGTAAAAAAACCAAACCAACTCTATTAAAGAATAGTTACCACAGACCTCTGAGACAAGCTGAGAAGTTCTATTTATCCTACCAGCACTGTTTTCCAGCAAGACTCCTTAAACTAAATATCCTTGAGAGTAAGGATAAGTATCTTAAACACTGCATGTCCACGTGCATTTGCTCATTTAGTGTTTCCAAAACACTTGCTGGAAAATACATTAACAAAGATGACAGCTTGAGGTTGGGTATTTTGATTGAATACAACGACAGAAAAGAGATGCAAATATTTGTGCACTAATTCTAACATAAAATCTACAGGACACCATACTGTGGGATGGTAACATTTGAGAAGGTGCAACGTTATCACGGGAAAAAGACAAATCTAAGTATTCTGCTGCTCTGTCAGGAATTCATCCTTCACTTGCACGGGTTCCAGTGATCCTCTTCCATCACCTGCTCCTTAAGCACTTGGATTCAAGGCATTTACAGAGAAGGTGCTGGCCAAACCTGTCAATGTCAGCCTCTGGGAGCAGGTCATAGCAACCCTCCGTGTAATCGTTCTGCAGGCTCTGCCGGTCCGGGAAGTAATCGGTGGTGAGGGGGAGACAGGCCGGAGTAGTGAGGGATTTCCAGTCCACTCCAACTGTACAACAGAAGCCTGGCACTACGGGGGGAGCAGACAGCGTCAGAACTGCCTCGTTGTGTCATGGGGGGCACACAATGGGGGCATGGGGGGGCACCCAGGAAAAAAAAACAGGGTGCAGAGGAAGATGAAAGGAGTGCGTGAAGAGGAACGTTAGAGCGGATGAGGGACAAAAAACAGGGTTGGCGTAAGGTCAACAGGGACAAAAAAGGGGGTGGAATGGGAAGGGAAAAGGAAAATAGGACGGGAAGAAGGGAGGGAGAGAAAGAGACAGAGTTTGTTAAACAATGCAGTGCACATGCTGCTCAATCCCATCATGCAAATGGCATTCACAGTTAATACATTTAATTGTCTCTTGATTGAAAGCTAGAGCTGACACAGCCACTGCCCTTCCAAATTACAGCAAGTCAGGTGCAGTTACTGATTATTAATAAACAGATCAACATTTTAAGTCTGAACAAGAAAATCAGACCAGTTTTGCATCCTAGACAACTGCAGAAGGAACTGGAGAGGAGGAGAGAAAGAATGACAGACCAGGCACTTTCTGGAATAGTACAATAGCAGAAAAGGGAGCATTTCTACAGTTATAAAAACAGAAGACAGATCCAGAGGGGTGGGAAGACCAGAAAAACAGCAACTTGGAAAGCAATCCTTTCCCACACCCTTTCCTAGAGTTATGCTGCAGTTTTGAGATTACAGAGATCTAAAATGAGACATTTAACTAAATTATACCAAATCATCAGCTCACCACTGCACTGCATTCTGACCTGACTCAAACAATCTGTATCAAAGCCCCTGGTCAAATACTGATTCTTAACTTTTTGTCACAGAGATCCTACAGACATTTATTTTACTGTAAAAGTGTTAACACTAATGGCAGGAACACTGCACAAGAAACTAATACAGGACAGACTGCTGTAAAGAAAATGTTTCTTAGGCAATCACACACTTGTTTCTGTGTGAGGTAAAAGCAGATATTTCTCAGTAAACAGTACCAAATGCAGAAAGTGACTGAACTACTTCAGTGAGCTGGTGCCAAACAAACTTTTCATACTGAGAAGCAGAGATGAGTTCAGCACCTTTTTGCATAATAGTCTGGTAAGGAAAGAATTTCAGATGTAATGCAACAAGCAGCTTCACAAGAGCTACAGAACTGCCATCCCAGTGAGACCCAGTACAGGGAGATCCTGCAAATTACTGCAGGGCAAAATAAACCACTGCCAAAAGCCAAGGAGGCTCCTCAGTTTCTTGCCTGCCACCTCCTGATGCCTCTATATGTGAACATGCCCTTTCTCTCCCCATCTTCCCACCTATGCAAACTCTCTTCCAAACCTCCCTCTTGCTTACTTGGATCTGGAGAGTTAGAGACAGCATCTTCCAAGGAATCCTTGTTCTGAGTTTTGAGGTTCACCCCTACAAGAAAGAAATATGTGTTTTATTTTGAGCAATTATGCACTTGCCTTGAATTTCAAATAAAAATAAATCAAAAGCATGCTGATGTTTCAAGATACAGCATCATTTTTTTGCTTGTGAAGAAGTCAGGGTTCTGCACAGCAGAGAAAACCACAAAGTCAATTAATGAGGAAAAAAATATATCTTGGATCAAATTTGGACATCTCACTAGAAGTGCTCAGTAGCTAAAAAACAATCAAAAACCACCTCCTCAAAATAGTAAAACACATCTTGAAAAGTAGATGTCAAAAAAAAAGCAAATAACAAAAAAAGAAGTCACCTGAAATATAATCAGTATCCAAAGCCAGATTTTTTTTTGATTGATTTTCACATTTTATGAACAAGTTAAGAAGAATTTCAGAAAACACAGGGGAAGCAAGAAAAGAAAATATAACAGACTTTCACTGTGGGAGAAGAGAACCCATATATAAGGTTCTAATTATCTAATTTATGAAAACCATAATACAGATTTACTCCAATTCTACCAGAACATATTTCAGCCCTCTACCAGGGGGCAGAGAGGAAACAAAACAATTGATTTTCAATCAGCAAATACAAACTACTCTTGTCAGGCTAAAGATTTTAGAAGTATTAATTAGGTCTTCAGTGCCCCTAAATAGGTTCAATATATTTATTACAGACTGTTTAAAAATACCATGTTCTGAAAAGGCAGCAACTTCCATTATGTTTCACCCTGTAAGATACACCTTGGTCCATATTTCAGTAAGAAAGAATAGTAAGGAAGTTGTTATTTATTGGGAAAGGAGATAAAATGATAGAAATGCACAGTTTTTGAAGAAAATTCAGCTTATACTAACATAACTAAAGACTCATAAGGGATCTAATACCAGTGAAAACTTAAATAAGTTTTGATTAGGACTTAAGACACTATGATTCCTCCCATTCTCAGGTGGCTTTGTTCTAAGCAGCCTGTTAACCTGGAAAACAGAGACTAAAACTGCAGCTCAGTGAAACTAAGCCAGCAGGATGCTATGGCCCCCCCCCGACCAGTTGTTCCCAGTCCCCATGTCACAACTGTCTGCTGTATTTGCACCCATGCTTGTGTGTTTAGGGTGCAATAATCCACCCAGCAAAGACAAACCCATCTGGAGCAGTTCCCTGAGCTGGTACAAACAGCTGCTGTGGCACAGGAGAGAAAATGAGCAACTAAGGAGACAAGAAAAATTGCTGCCTTCAAACCATTTACCAAAACACAAATTTCAGGAAGCCCCCAAACATTTCAGAGGAGCAGTTTTTTAAAACTAGCTTGTGTGGATTTACCCAGGAGATTGGTATCAGCACCAGAGCTGTTACCCTCTCACAAAAAGGGTGGTCATCTGCTTCCATGGTGATGCCAGGGAAACAGTGGAGGAGCTGTTCCAAGTGCCATTCACCTCTCACCAATTCCTGATGCCACCTGCCATCCACTTCGGGAACTGCAACAAGATTATTCGCTATCACCTCCCATCTGCGGGACAATAGAGACAAACGGCCAGGGAAATACATGGGGTCGTTTTTCACTCTGAAGCCCGTGATGCAGCAAAACGTGCTGCAGCAGCAGAGGAGAACCATAAATCATAGTTTTGGAAATTAAAAAAAAAAACCAAACAAACACAAAAACACAACCCTCCTCCCCAGGCTGTTTCATTTCACAGGTGACTCAAATCATAAGGGAGAAAGCCAAGACCCCAAGTTCAATCAGCAAGGCCCAGAGTGGCCCCTACAGATGGCTGGGGGCAGTTAGGGCAGGTGCTCAGAAAGGCTTCCACAGGGACACATTAACTTCTGCCACATCCCTGATTTATATCCCATCTACAGACACGGGGACTGCTGTACAATGCAAGCACATCCACCGCCAGGATATGCTCTGCATTTATGTTGTGCAAACTGCATCCAGCTGAAATGCAGTCTGGCAACTGCAAGAACAATCAAGGTCTGTCTGGAAGGCAGAAAACAAGACAAATAAAGCCAAAAAATTGAAGGTATTCAGATGAAATTCACAGAAGGAAATGACAGAAAATCACTTCTAATGTGACTACGTGAACACAAGACGTGACACCCAAGAAAACTGAGTAGTTCAACTTCTTTATGGCTCTGAAAGGTGTGAGCACAGGGGAAACAAAGTTGGTTTAATGCAGTGTAACTCAGAAGGGTAAATTAAAAAAAAAAAAAATCTCTAAATTGGTTTTGAGAAAGGAACAGAAGTCTTGAATGCTCTGGTCCAAAAGATGGCATTTTTTTGATTGCATGTCCATGAAAGTAGAGGGTAGGTCACAAAAAAACCCCAGAAAACATAGCAGAATGTTTAGCATGGCTTATTGTTCCACTTACAGGGCCCAAAAGAAAGGGTGAGAATTTCCACTAATTCAGGTGTGTGGGTAAGGTAAGAAAGAGACACTAATATTCAACTGAAAGTACAGACGTGTCTTCTCTCAAAAGTGTGTTGAAACATTTTGGGCTGTGTGGACAACATTTAGCATAAGCAGCACCATCTTCGAAATGCTTAAAATCTGGAGAAAGTGCATTTGTAGACACTGATAAGAAATGCTGGAAAACACTGAATCCCAGAACTTACCGTGTAAAATAAACCTGCTTTTTTACAGTTCCTCTCAAAACCTAGATATGACCAAACTTCATTCTTTCCATCAGCTTCCATATGTAATATATATAAATATATATATAAACAAACAAGTTTCTTCATCCAGAGGGGTGACAACTTAAAGCAATGCCACAAAGAAAAAAAAGTTCTGAACACCAGTGCATATTTAGTTATTTTTCATGTCTGGACATCAGTGTTTTGTTATTGTGGAACTCAGTAACTGCCTGAGTTTATAATAGGTAAACAATGAGCATCTTTCTATAATAAAGGTTGTAAGACATACCTAGACAAGTAGAGACACATTAACCAAAGCAAACCAAAAACAACAAACCAAAAAAACCACCACACACCAAGAAGCCCAAGTAAGAGCATCAACAGATCATCCAACTCCAAAAAACGTTTCTCCATTACTGGCTCCTCCTCCTTGGCAATGCCTGTGCTCCCACCTGCCGTGACTCCTGCCCCTGTTACCCTGTCACTAACAGGGATGGGCTTGTTCAGGGCTCTCCCAGCTCCAGGCTCTGCCCCTCACCTGCCCCGTTGCTCCCAGCCAGCCCGTTGGAGAACTCCTCTGTCCCGCTGAAGCTCAGGAAAGAGCCGCTGTCCCCCGGATGCCGAGAGCTGACGTGTCTGGAGGAAAACAAAACAGACCTTCCTCACTTGTGCCATTCCCTGCTTTTAACAAATACAACCACTACCAGGCCCCCAGCCCTGCTGCCTCAGCTGAGCCCATGGTGGATCCCAGTTCTTCTCCCAGCGTTTGCAGAGGTGGCAGCACAGAGAGGCTGTAACAACATCCCCCATCTGTCCAGGCTGGTTGTTCCCTGCCTCCAGCAATAGCCAAAGCACTGCCCGTGCAGGACAGCAAAGAACCAGCTACTTGTGTCCTCCCTGGAGAGAAATAAAGCTTAGCTGGTTATTTACAGATCTGATTTTGTGCTCCATAAACCTCACTTCCAGACTGAGCCAACTGCTTTGGATGAGCACATCATCCACAGAGATGACAAAGATCCAGAAAAGGAATTGTCAGGAACATGACACAAGAGATTGGTGTAATGACAAGATGCTTTAGCACACTAGGATGTACATAGCAAGTCATAAAAATGTTTGGTTTTTTTTTTAAAGTGAGAACTAAGGAACAAAATCGGTGAGGATGACAATTACGGAAATCTGTGGAACACGGGGATTAGAGTATTGTAAAGGAAAACACAAAGTATAAGGTAGGACAATGATTTTCCTATAAAATGAAAAACAAAAATCCAAACATGAAAAAATAATTAGGCAGTGCAATCTCCTGAAGGACTGCTTGAAGATAGCAGGAAAAATACCCTGAAAATCAAAAAGGCAGAGGATACCAGCAATGCCTTCACTCACCCTGGACATCCTGAAACAATACATAAGGTGAATTTCTATAAGCACACAAGAGAAAAGAAACACACAGTAGGAAAGATAATCATCAAAGAAATTAACTTACTGACAATTCTGAAGTTGCCTAAGCTAGCAAAATGGTTTTGATAAGGAATATTTAATCATGAGTGAAAAACACGGAGAAAATGCTATCAGTAAAAGAATAACCAAATGAAAAACAGGTAAAACAATAACTGGAGACTGGAGAAAACTTGAAAAATGGCCTTGGTGAAGGGAACAATGCAATGTCTCTCACTGTAAAAACACTTTCTCACTTCTCAGAGTCAAGAAACAATATAAGCTCCCATCACTCACCAAAGCTTGTTTTTTAAAAGGAGAGTAGTTTACAAACATAGGTACTTTGTTTGCCGTGTTTTGAAGGGTGTTTCTTACCAGCATGGGGAGGACAGGACTGAATGGACAGCACTGAAATTGCTCAACAGCTACTGTGAGGCAAAGCTCTGTCCTGTGCTAAAAAATGTTCTATTCTGGGATGGAAGTCTCAGCTATTGGGATAATAAGACAAGAATTAAAGGCAAAGGCTTTTATAGGGTAATTTTGAACAATTCCATGAATGATGCACTATATTGCTTATGCTCTGCAAGCTCTCTGTGATAAACTACAACCCTCCCCAAATTAGAGGAAGTAAATCAACTCCAGCTTTGCCAAGAGAGCTTTGTATCTCAAAATTGAAGTAGATCCTGCACATGTGGCACTGACACAAAACTATTAAACTCACAACCTCTATAAAACCTCAAGGAAAGGGGATGTTCATGCAAAGTCTACCCAGATTCACTCTCAGGTCCTCACCTGCCTGTGGCCTCATGGTAAGCCAGCTCCAGGAGCTCAGCAGAGGAATGGGTCAGGTCCTGCTGCCCACTGCCCTGCATTTCTGCCATGTTCTGCCGGGTTTGGTGATGGATCTGGATGGCTTCTCCTGACGGACCTACAGTTACATTGGATCATTAATCACCACATCTGCACTGACTCCTCAGTTGCCTGAACCCTCCTTTTGCCAACAGCACAGGCAATGATAACTAATGGACATTAGGAAAACATGTTTACAAAATCTCCAAAGCACTGAACCTCTGGCATCTCTAGAGCAGTGAAGTAAAATTTTCTTTTAAATACTTTGAAGGGCCTACTTTAGGCACTAAACAATTATGAGAACAATTCAGCATCTGAAAGTCAACCCAAATTGTAGCAACAATTCCCCTCAGGAGCTGCTATAGGATTGTTCCCCAGTACTTGTTTGCCAACAGATGTAATATTTTCCAAGAGAGGACTGAGCAGGCCTATACACTCAGCTCAGCCAGTGGCACAGTGCAGAACCAGAGTGGTTCTCTCATTGTGTTAAAGCTCAGGCAAGGAAGCAGGAAGGCAGTGTGATGTTCTGTTCCCTTACCCACGGGAAAGGTGTGCATCCAGCGGCGCCGGTTCGACGTGAGCTTCATGGGCATGCGGGAGGGGGCGAAGGGGTTGATGAGGGCCCTCTGGGGGGTGTATCCCCCCGGTCGGATGTGCAGCATGGATTCGGCACTGCCCACGTGGAACCTCCCAGGGGCACTGGAGTCCCGCTGCTGAGACTCCAGCATGTTCTCAAGGACATCTAGAAAACACAGCACCGAGTCAGCGGGAGATCGCGCAGGAGCCGAGCGAGGGAATGAACTGCTCAGGGATGGAAAGATCCCCCAGGGCAGGAGGAAATAAGGAGAGCTGAGGAGCAGGCAGGGAGAGATGCTGAAAGCAATTTCAGTCCAGTCTGAAAAGTACAACATAAACAAGAATCCAGACAAGAAAAAGCATTATTCCATCTGCCATTACAGCATTGCTGAGAACTGTGACACTAAATGAAGCCATGAAGAAACCACTTGCCAAGTCAATTATGAAGAATTTTTCAGAGCTTAGAGAATTTCTGAGAAATAAAAACACCAGAAACCTCAGGATGAATACCAAGGACATGGCAGAAGCTACAGCTGAGCAACACGTGCCTTTTCTGTAACATTCAGATTTGAGTACTGAAATCAGGGATTACTCCCAAAAGACATGGGATGTGACCTCCACAAGATAAGTTCATTGTCACTACTGGATGTAGAATAGAAGTGCAGTTATTTAGAAATAGGAGAGAGAAATATACTACATGACTAAGTAGCAATTACTCTGCCCAACAAGTGGAAATTCCAAAGAAGAGGAAGGGTCTCATTTACTACTCTGTACTGCCATGTGAAAAACCTCGATTTCTCTGACTCTTCTCTCCCCACCACTCCTATTCCACACACATCCCCATCCAGCTGAACACCTTCAGCTGGTCACCAGACTATCCTTCAAACTACAGGAGTAACAAAAATACCAAAAAAATTGTACTAAATGACAGTAGGTGGAAACATGAAAGGCAGCTGTAATGCCAGTACATTGTTGAGAGCAGTTCTACACCAGTAACTCTGATTCCTGTGACAGGATAAATATGGTATCAGTGCCATACAGCATGACATGAAAAAATAGAAACAGCCTTCAGGGATAGAATTTGATAGAAGATGAAGCAATTGCAGGAGGAATACAATTTACCTAGAAATGAGTTGGGTTTGTGGAAGACACTGCATATTGTCTGAGAAAAAAAATTAAATTGGAAGGGAAGAAAAAGGAGAGTGCCAGCACTGCTAACACACTGAGACAGCTCAGCAGTGCATTGTCAAAAGGAAGGATCTCGAAAGTGAGTCTTAATGACAACAAATCCCCATGGAGAGATGTTATAAGCAGGGTCCCCCAGGGCTCACTGCTAAGGCCACTTCTCATTTGACAGATTATAGGTGACCTGGATAATAAAAGTTCCTTGTGTATGTCCACATCTGCAGGCAGACACAGGAGAATAGTCAAGTACTAAAGAAGGTCACAGACAAGGGAAAAGAGTAAATCAGTGTCAGGACACTTCTATTTAGGACGAGCCAATAAAAAAGCAATGGAATTGGACAAGGATAGCAAAGGGAGAATGCACACCCAGGCACAGCTGGAGCTATGGAAAAGCTGTGCCACGAGTGCTAAACAAGCACCATCTCCCCTGTGCTGGCCTGGCAGTGCCCAACACAAACTTCCACCTTCCCTTCCCTCTCCTCACCAAAGGCACTTCCCCACGTGCCCCGGGCTGACCTCTGGTGCTGGTGTAGCCCAGGGAGCTGCTGACTTCACACTGGTGCAGGTGGGGCCGCGGGATCATGAGGATGTTGGAGATCTTGCCCAGGGAGCTGTCGTCAGAGGCCTGGCTCCGCACCTCCTCCGGGGGCAGCGTGCGGCTCTGCAGGGACGGGCTGCACGACACGTCGTAGGAACTCGAGCTCTTCCTGGTCCGACTTTCCCTCTCCCTCACAGACCTGGAAAGGGATAGGAAAGAGAGATTAATTCCTGGGTTAACAAAGGGCTTGAACAGGCCCAAGTCATGTAAAGGACTCCATACTCAGGAGGTGAACTCAAACAGGACTACAAGGAAGGCATCACTGTCTATTTTGACCATGTGGGCACTTCATACTTCTGTGCCTCAGACAGCAGAGGAACAGAACACTGAAATGTTCCCAGCATGGCTGTGAGAAGAGCACACTCGACTCCCTGTGTAATTCCACAGACACCACACTGAGCTGGTAGCACAGATGTGGCCTAGAAGATACTAGACCTGGGCCTACAGTACCAGGAATAGGCAGCTATAGGGAAGGTACTTGGAATTATTAACTACATTAAATTGTACTGGCATCTTCCAGCATGGATTTCTACAGGCTGCTCATATTAACAAGTGAGTCCACATGCACAGTTGCTTCAGATTTAGACGATACTGCTGAAAGAAGGAAAGCAAAAAATATACTTCAAAACAAGCTCATCAATCCCATATTCCTGAAAAAGCACTGAAATTTATAGTTTGTTCAAAGAATTTGGCCAGGACCTGAGAACAAACAGTCTTTCTCCTCAGACAAAAGGCCACGGAATAGTGGAGAACCTGCACTCAGCTTCCCTGTTCCTGCTCTCATACAGGGTGTCCAGGATCCAGGCATCATTTTCAGGGAAGATTTTCCACCACTCTGTGTTCAGTCACTAAGTTACTAAGCAGTGAATCAAAGTAATTGCTTTTCTACAACTCTGTGCAAGTCTATTTGTGCAAGTACCTTCTTAATCCCCTTGCAAAATCTCTTAGAAACTTAGTGAGGGAGACTGGCTTCATTCCACTTGAGACAAAATGAAAGATTTAAGGAAGTATATTTATGCCTTTTCTTAGATCCCACCCACTATCTTAGAAGCAAAATCAGACAATCAGCCATGAAGACCAGGTACAGACAAAGCTTTTTCTTCAACTCTAAGCATGTGGAGCTTAATTCTCCTTGTATTTCTCAAAGCATTTAATGCATCCAGAAGCCCACCATAACATGGCTGCTGTAGACCCAGTGCATGCCAAGCCTCCTACCTGAAAGTGGTGCAGCGCTGGGCTCTGGACGGGCCCGGCAGCCGGAACACCTGGGCATCGTAGCCATCGTAATCCACCTGGATAGGCAGGGCATTCTCAGCATCCTTGGGAGCTCCTAATGCTGAAATTGAAATCACACAGCACTGCAACCTCTTTCAAGAATGTTCAAGATCTGCAAGTCAGAGCGTCCAGCTCTCACCTCTGAGAAAAGCAGCTATTCCAAAAGAAATCCCATGCAAAAGTCTCATGAGCAGAACCAGCTGGAGCAGCTCAATTATCAAAGTTGGTGTTGGAATGAGGGTTGCTGGGGCCCTAATATCTTTCCCCCATATACCCTAAACATTAAATTAATAATCAACAAACCAATCCTTGTATGAACAGATGCCTTGATTTCTCTCATGAGGGAACTGCACGTTTTAAAGCATCTTTGAAAAAATGAACAACTTCACTTACAGGAGGTCCACCTTCCTGAAACGAGGTGCTGTTAGAGGAGTGATGGCTTTTCCCACTGTAATTCTGTGCTCACAGTACTGACAACACCCCAAGCCAGTGAAGGCCCCTCTGTCCCACCCCCATGAACAGCATCACCACCACACCAGCCTGACACCATGTCCTCCTCTGTCCAGGTGCCACAGCCAGGACACAAACACCCCCCTCCACGTTAGTTATCTGCCAAGAAGCCAATGGACACGTGCACATTAACATCCCCAGGAACAAATATGTGGGTTTGATGGTTTTCTGGCACAACTATCCCTTCCTTTTGCTGAAGTGTCATTGTCTTACTGCAGCTGTTTGTTAGGTTGGGAGTCAGTGGGGTAGATCCTTCCAGAACAGAATTACTCACAGGCATCTCGATTATTTTTTGCTTTCTCAGTCAGCGGCTGGAGGGTCCAAAGGAAGTGTGAAGTGACCAAAAAAAAAACCAACAAAACAAAACAAAAAAAAAAAAAAAAACCAAAAAAGGAAGGAAAGAAAAAGAGAAGGGAAACAGTCAGCATGTTCTAAGGAAATATCCCCCACTGTGATCAAGCAGACAAAGTTTATCTTGCTGACTCAGCAAGGCAGCCAGACCACTTCAGAAATATTAAATACTGATACTCGGTCACACACCTGTGTGAAAAACACACTTCTCTTCCTCTCCATGGAGTTCTTTGTTACAGAATGAAACTCTACTTTTTATGGTGGTTAAAACATTTCCCACCTAGTTTTATCCTAGGAAGAACTACAGACTAGTCCCTCATTCACAGTCCCTACAACAAACATGACAGCTTTGCTTTCACAGTCTTTTAGCACAGCAACTTAGTTCCAGCTGTTGGAATACTTGCTAGAAAGATTCTGATGCTTGGCTGAGAAAAGGCATCTAACAAACTAGTAAGAAGAAAAGATAAATCAGAAAGATGCCCACCTTCCTTCCTGCCAGCTTGATCCGTGGAGTGAAGCTGTTACACAGGAGCTGGCTTTTGGATGTGTAGAAACTGAAAGGGAAAACAGGGTGGCTCTAAGTTCTAAGAATTGAACACAGTTGGTTTGCTACACAGCAAACAGCCTGTGAGTCTGAACTAGCCATTGGATGGAGAAAAGGAGGTACCCTTCTCTGCATAAAACACATGGAAACTACTGAGGGATGGTTAACTTGAGAGAAACTACACTTTCTGTAGAGACCAGGCTTTGATATCCACAAAGCCTCAACCTAGACCACTTCTTAATATGCAGCTTGACACCTGCACTTCCAAGTTCACTTCCCCCTTCTACAGAAAGGCATCCATTTTCACTGTGCCAGTTACACAGCTCTCCCCAATGTATGTGACACCACTGACTCACACCAGCTGTTTGAAAACTACAGAGACTGCCTCTCATTTCTGAGATGTTGCATTAATGCCCAGGGTTCCACAAGAGTAATGTAATATAAGGCTTTGTTTCACAAAGAGAGCAGAGGAAATGAACAGTGAAAGAAGAAAGAGAATTCAACAGATTACGAAGAGGAAAGCAAAGCAGGAGTGTTTAGCAAAGGCTGGTAGAATCCACCTACCTGTGATTTATCCAGTGTGGAATATTGTAGTCATCACCCATCCGGGAGTCCCCGGGGCCACAGCGGTTATGGAGCTGTAAGAGGAAATCAGAAGCACAGTAACCAGCTGGTCACAAAAGGAACAACGTTTGTAGCAGGAATAGACAGCAGGGGAAAGGAGCACACCTTACCTTAAAGAGTGGTACAGCATGCAGGGGTTGCTCTCCCATGCACACCAAATCCACACCAATCCCTGGAAACAAAGAGCAGCAGAGTTCAGCTGTCGAGCAGGACTGATATGCTAAGCCAAAACAGATCATCAACTTGAGCTGAAGACCCAATTTCTATTCATATCACATTTTAAGATGTAATTAAACTGAAAATGGTAGTTAACAGCCCTGTGGTATGTTTATGAACCAACAGTGCCTGTGGGGATAAAAGAAATGTTTCTTCTAAACTAATGCAAGTCATGCAAGATTATCCTCTAAGGGACAGGTCTGCATGGACAGATGAAGTTCTCTACCACAAGCAAGAGAAATTAAAGGCCTCTGAGTACCCTGAGAATCTGCTCATTTCAATATGAAGTACAGACAAGTGTTCCAGCTATAACCCCTCTTCCCAGAGCACACAGGTCACAGCAGATACTTTTTCACAGCCAAAAGAGGCTCCATCTCTCCCCAACATATCTCTTTGCCTCCTGAGCACCTCCAGTTCTTTACCATTGTCAATCATCCTCTGCTTGGTCAGGATCATGAGGAGCCGGTCGACCTCGAAGACGCCCACGCCGGGGGTGATCACCACGGACATCTGCCCCGTGCGGTCGAAGTTCCGGTTGATGTAGTGCTTGTCAAACACTGCGGGACAGAATTTGGGAATACCTGAACTGGATGTTTCTTTTCAGAGCAAGGCAGGTGACTCTCCATTAGCTGTGGTGCTTAAGAAGTTTCCCCAGAGCACATGCACATATGAGAGGGGCTGGAGATGGAGACAGCCTTGCCCAACCAAGGAATGTTAATAAAGCTTCAGGAGAGGAGTGGGGGCAGGAGAGAAGATGGGAACCAGACACATGAAAAGGAATATTTTTTTCTCATGTGCTTAATGTTTCCTTTAAACATCTAAAAAAAAAAAAAAAACCAACACCACCACCACCAAAATATCCAAAAAGGTAGACTGCAACATTAATCATTTCAAATAACACCCTGGGCTCCCTCCTACGGGAGTGACAAGACAGGCATTAAAATGACAGAATGACATCTATGTACAGAATCACAAAAAGTGTGCCTTTGGAGAGCCCCTCCAGCTCATCAAATCCAACTCTCCGCTAAAAAAAGATGGATCAGCTTCAACTTAATCACATTTATCTATTCTCATTTTGAAACACTTTCACAATTTAACATTTCAGCTTCTACTCCCAGAGGTTCTCACACAGATGCACGGCTCAAAGTTTCATCATCTCAAGGCCCTGTAAATGGTTCCTGAGACCTGAAATACTCAACACTGTTATCTGAGAGGCACTGGTTTTCCAGAGACACATCAGAGGCTCAAAATGATAATTTAACACCTAATATTCCCCTTCTTTTCACTGTGTTAAGGAACAGGCAACAGAAGTCCACACCCATTTATTGGTAGCTGCTTTAGTGGTTTTTTTCCCCTGCATATTTTTACCCATTGCTCATAACTTACCATTGAATGAAAGATTTATGGCCTCCAGGTAGTTCCCTTGTGCTGAGGTGGAATTGTAACCTGGAGGAAAGCCATCTGGACAAGTGTTCAGAAGGAAAAAAAAAAAAACCCACAAAAAAAAAGATCATCATCTCTGCATAGATTATCTTTATAAAAATAATAAAAAAAACCCCAAAACCAGAAAAAATGTATTTGTACTAAATCCTATTACTTCAAAAATTACAGGCAAAATTGGTGTTATTATGTTTTTACAGAAAGACCTGGGCAAAACAGCCCAGCCAGGAGAGCACTGAGTACAACACCAGGGTCCAAGTGAAACTGGAGAGTTTACAGACAAGTTAAAAGAAAAAAAAAAAAGAGAGAGAAAAGGGTAAAAGCAGGGAAAGGAGGAGTCTTGTACCTGCTTGCTCCAGTCGTACCAACACAGGATACTGGATGAAAAGCTTTTTAATGGTCACAAGCAATGAGGTCCATTCCTCTCGCCTCTCATTCTGAACTACAACTCTAGAGAGAGCACAGCTTAATGAGGATCATGGAAGGAAGCCATGAGAGGAAGGGAGAAGGGATGAACAAACTATAAAGGAATGCACAAAAAGGTGCACTGGGTTGCACATACACTGTGGGACAAGAGCTAAAAGAACTGTGAGGAAAACAAGCATACTTGTAAAAATCTTCATAAAACCTTCCCTCGTGATCCTGTCGAATGGATGCACGATGTGTTTCAGGAAACTCATCTGAAATGGGAGGAAAAGCACGTCTTATCCCATGCTCCTGTGGAGAAATGACTCATCTTTTCCAGAAAGGAGCTGTTTTTCCATTTAAAAACCCAACAAACCAACCACCAAACAAACAAAAACCCAAAACACTCAGAGAAATATCAGACCTCCTACACAACAGAAAAATTGCTTTCAAACCAACGTGAGAGTCGGAATATGATGAAGAAAATTTGTCATATATTCTTCTGTATAAGGCTTTCACTGCAGTACTTTCATAACAATGGCTGTGTGCCTACTCTGATAGGAAATACTTTGAATGTGGGCATTAAAAGAAAAAGGGAAAAATTAACTGGCAACCTGTGACCAATTTTCAAAAGAGAAGGATATAGGTTTAAAAATGGAAACATGAAAATACAGATTTTACATACCTATAGATTTTGCTTCATAAAATGTTCTAGAAAATAGAACCACTGTCACTTCGTGGCTGCAATTCTTCTCCTGTCCAGGAAGAATAAATGAAAAAAAAAAAAAGAACTTTAAAGGTCACATTCAGTAGAAAACACATAGTAACACGCTCTTGTCCCTCACACCTGGAAATAAAGGTAATTAAAAAAAAGTACAGTATTATATTAATGTATCTGCACAGTCCTGCATCTGCCTCTCTGAAATAACAATGATCTGCCCTGCAGATTCTGTGCTTCTTGGTTATATCACATTTACCAGGAGCACTCTCCCCTGCTCTCTAAAGAAACTCCTCTCTGTCGTTGCCAAGATTTTTGCTTAAAAACCTAAAGACAATTGACTCAATTTGTTTATACCTACAGCAATTTGATACACCTGTTCAGAGAGGAGTCCCTAACAATTCCAGGGAAATAAAAAATTAAAACTGAACTCAATCAGCTATTTACCTTCCACTTTGTGAAGAGGTCAGCGAGGAAACCATTCACAGCCTTCTCAAAGTAGAGGTCCCCTGCAAAGTAAACATCTCCCAAGCATCAGATAACTCTAGTTACCTCAAGTAAGGGGCACATCTAACCCTGAGATTCTAGGACAATTATTTCTATCAGACTCAGAGCAGCTGTGTGCACAATGAAGGCTCGTATCACTAAAATAAGATGATATAAATGTTAAAAAGCACGACTGTTTCAGGGGATGTAAACATGACTCTCACTGTCAAAAGGTTCTGGCCTTTAAATTAATTTTTCCAACACTCTCCCAGCATGCTGGGAAAGCATCTGTACTGTCTTTTAGGCAGAGGATGCACAACCGATCCCCTGCCCAGTTCTGAACAGTTGCCCAGCTCCATATGCCCAAACACATGGCCACAGGAAGTGGCAAGAGGTTTGCTAAAGAATTAAGCCAGAAAAAAAATGGGATGATGACACAGAGAAGTGACTCATTCTTAATGCCTGAAGTTTTAATATTTTCAGCTGAAGGTACCGAATTCCACCTGGACTAAAGGAGGTTTTACCTCCTTGCTAAGCTAAAGTCAAGAGAAATCTAAAACATCAAGGTCCTCTTTGCACGAGACTTCCACACATTTGTGGTTTCAGGATTCACAGACTGGCACCCACCCTCGTCACCAAACGTGTTCAAACCCACAAAAAATCTCTCCAGTGCTCACAGTGAGCTGCCCCTTGATTTCATCACCAAGATAATGGTGCTCAGGCTCTACAGCAGGGACAGGAAAATGATGGCCCACCCAGGAGACAGAAAAGTGGCACTGCAAGTAAGGATCTGAGGCACCTTGGAGCACTGCCCAGGTCAAGGGCAGAGCACTTCAGTTTTCCAACAGTGGCAGAAATAAACAGCAGTGGTAGTTTTCTAGCAGGTGCAGAAAGGAGAGCTGCTGGCACCCCCATTCCCAGGCAGGGCAGTTACCTACGTACCATAAATATCAAAATCCCACATTTCACAGCTCATCTGGATAAAAATATAAACCATGGCAGAAGTGGAGCGGAAAACCACCTGCAGAGGAATAAAGACCTCATTTAAAACAAGGTACATTCACTAATAGGGCCAAATGAAGAGGTTAATTACACAGCAACATCTATGACTGTGCCCCCTGCATAGCAGGGAATTTCCCCTCTAACAAGTTGGCATTTCAACAGCCCAAGGAATTCCTGGTGCTGCCAGCACAGCAGAGCTGAAGTTCACTAATCATTCACTCCCCTGAATTTATTGCCACTCTTCACTTTACAACATAGCCAATTCCAATGATCCACACAAATCTGCAAGCAAGATAGAATTACAAGAAACCTGGCAAGGACAGGAAGGGAAAAACTGCTTTTTCCCTGCTTCCTGAAATCTTACCCGGGTGTCCTCACTGATGTATCCACAGGTGACTTTCTCACTCTTTACCCACAGCTCCCCTGCCTGAGCCCTGGAAGAAAAGAAGTGCAGAGTATTTGCTGACCAGAGTAAACATGAAGATGAGAGAATCAATATTTAAGCAAACAAGACATGGACCAAAGTCTGCACTCAAGGATGACTTATTTGGTTAAAATCTGATCTTTAATCCAAAAGGTGTCAAACAGCCTCTGCACATTTCCTTGTCCCTCAGTCACCTCAACAGCAACTGAACTAAACCTCATCTGAACTATTAATACATCTTAGGAGGGGAGAAATATTATAAGAGATAAAAGGAGAAATATTTGGCATTCAACAGAAGCCACAAGTGTAGCTGGTTGTCCTGCTCTTAGTTTCTTTCACCCCAAATCAGACAGAAGCCTTCCCCCACCTCCTGGTGCAGACAGAACTCTGTAGATGAGTAAGAGAACGATAAAACATGAAGGATTTTTCAGAGCAGATTCTCCAGCTGGATACTCAGAACTCATAAACCTAAAGTCATAAGTAACATTAAGCCCTCAGAGGAGGCACTGACCTGATACCCGCAAATTCAACTTTTTGGGTGACATAAGCACAGGTGCTGACCTAGGAGGGAAGAGTCACAGGTGTCAGAAGAACAGGAGGCTCAGAGTGAGCAGAACAATGCCCAGAAAACCCCATTCACACTCAAACACCTGATCTGCATATAACAAAGTAACAAAAACCACTGAGTGCAGCTACTACTGATATCCCAGCCTACAAAACCTCTGCAAAAGACAACAGAAAATCATTTTTAACACATATGAACTTTTATTTGGATCATTTGACTAATTCACTGCACTTAGAAGAGCCAAAGACTGCACTTCAGAGATGCAGAAAGAAAATATTCCAACAGCTGCTTATTAAGTGGTACTGTCAGAGAGGGGACACTTCAGCTTATTTCTACTTAGAAAACGTTTTGATTTGATTCCTTCCAAATGTAGCAAATCATTAAAATTCAGAACACAAGAAAAAAACCTCTCAACAGCATTTTCAACACCCAAGACAGTAATTAACATTACAGCAGTGGAGCAGGAAATGATGGGATTCATTTTTCTGTAACACATTTACAGCCATGTCTCCAGCTCTGACGTACCACTCACAGCACAAGTTCCTTGGGAGCTGCTGACACTGCTCGTGTCCTCAGTTTTCTCTGTTTGGTAAAGCACTTATTTTCTTTCACAGCAGGCACAGAAGAAAGGACATTATCTCCTGCTCCCTGCACAGGAGGGCAGCAGGGGTCTTACCAAACTCTTCTTCAGTCGCCACATGTCCCCACGGCCAATATACTGATCCTTAAACGTCAGCTCCACCAAGTCCAAGGTCACCTCCTGGGAAAGGGATGAAAAACAGAGTTTGGATTTTACTGGTTGTTTCTAAGCAGTGCCCATCAATATGTTCATTTAAAAACCAAATGCCACAGGAAGGGCAAATATAAGATAAAAGGGACTCCCATCCAAATAAATGCCACAGCTGTGTGTGTACCTCAACTACTGGGAGCTACAAAACACTGCACAAGGCCTAAGTAGCCCACTGTGCTACACTTGTAGCCCACTGTGCTAAAAGTCTCAGTGCAAACTGGAAGCACAAGTAAAACAAATGACTGCCATTGTTGATGACATTAGGGAAACCTTATTTCCTGCAGATTTTTGTCTTGTGCTGAAAGTAAGCTCTGACTGCAGCTCTTGTGATAGTCAGGACATTCACAGGAAATGCCTCTCTGTAAGAGGCTCTGTGGTGCCAAATAATGCAAATCCAGCCCATGACTCTTCTTTTGATTGGTCACTTTCTGTTTCTCTTTACTCTGCCTGGTTACCCCTAATTTCTAGAATTTAAAGATATTTGAAATGTCTACACTTCCATCAGGCTGTGCTGAAGCTGGTCCATAGAGTTCAAAAAGAGAGCAGGGATGGGATGGAGAGAAGAGACACATAAGAAACCAGCAAATAATTCAACTGCCCAAGGCAACTAGGAAAGAAGACTAAATATCTTTCAATTAAAAAAAATGCCTTTTTTTCCCCAATATTACTGTAGATGGAAAGTCCCAGGGCTCTGATTTGAGCAAAGCCACACACCTTTGGGTCAACAACATTCACGTGGACATCCTGGTACGGCCGCAGTCGGAACACCTGGGCAACTGTCTGATCCACACTTATTGTTTCTGCCACAAAAATGAGACAGGACAGCAGAGAAGTGAACATCTCAGCAAAAGACAACAGCTTATTTCAGCTATGAGCCAATCTAAGAGTCAGTAAAATTAAAGCAGGTGAGATAAACGCAGAGTTTAGGCTGAATTAATTCCTGCAAGAAGATATAAAGCCAGTCAGAAAAGGCAGAAACAAAAATTTCAGGCTAAAAAGCCAAGTTGGTTTAAACCACACCTCACATCACTCAACCAAAAATAGATTTAAAATTGGCTGATCATTTTCTGTTAAAATTATAATCCTTCCCTTCCTAAATAGACAGAGCATCGATTTACCTACGAAGTTAAAATACAAGCATTAGCCAAGCACAGGTACAGTTCAGTCACATAATCCTTGTCTATGATTTTACTGTGCATAAGATGACTCTGGAGTTTTACCTTTCTGCAAATCCTCCTTCAGTGACTTCACTTGCAGGAGCAGGGGACTAGCAGGCAAAAGAGAAAACAGCAAACAAGTTGAGAGACCAACAGTCTATCTGGTAAATTACTCTCAAAACTATTTAGAAACATGGAGCACAGATAAGCTAAAGAGAAACAATAATATTTTCTAGGAAGCTTCATCCATCCTCCTGCTCACCTGTCACCCCCTCTTGTTCTTTACACTCATTATAAGGCATTCTTGAGGTAGAGATGATATTATAAATGGGAAAATAAGGCACACAAGAACTTCTCAGAACCTCACACCAGTGTTCTGCTGCTTTTCAGACAGGGGCTGCAGGATGAACAGCTTCATAGAAGAAGGTTTATGTTTTTATGGCTGACAACATAATTTTAATTTTGTCCTAAGATATACTACAGGGTGAAGAATTATCCTTAGGTAACAGCAGCTCTATGAACAGGATACAGACACTGTAGATTCTGTATTCAGGTGCTACTTGGCTTATGAAAGGCGAGCAAACACCAAACACAAAGAAGTCCATAAACTTTAGACAAGAGCTCCTGCTGAAGTCAACTCTTTTACTTTCCTTCAGGCAGAAAAAATTCATGGCAGCAAAGTGGTATCAGCTGTAAGAGCCCCTCACTCCAGGAGCCACTGCAGGTGAACACACCCTTTCAGTGCTCCCACCACACCTGACTGACATCAGCAAAGAGAACTCACCTGTACTCATCATTGGGATGGGCAATCTCCACAACATCTCCCAGCTTGATTTGAAGGAATACTTTAGGATTCACCACCAGTTCATCATCTACAAGACACAAATGAGGGCAGTGAGCAGATACACACCAGACACCTGCATGTTTGCACACAATAGTTTACTCCACATAAACACCCCAGCCCAGGCCCCCTGTGCCAGCAAGGCTTTACCTTCACCCCAGGACAGGGCCCCTCCCACAGACACAAACAGCTCAAACAACAGAACTTTCACAGAGGGTGTGTTCAGCAAAAGAATGTGCCTTAATTGGGCAGCCAGGATCATCCTCTCTGTTTTTCATACACCAAACACCAGTAGGAAAGCAGCCAGCCAGGAAATCTCGACAGGATTTATCAGCATGTGTAAGTCTAGAAGCAGGGGGCAGTTATTAGTGCAGGACACTGTTATTAGTGCACAGGAACACAACCTCCTGCAGTCAGAAGTCATTGACATGTCTGTCACTTATGAAGGTGACTGAAACACAAGGTTAAAAAAAAAAAGTAATGCAACAAAAGGGGAAGAGGTAGAATAAAGCAATTTTATTGTACAGGTGCAATCCTGTTCTCTTCCAACAAATGTTATTGTGTTGTCAGAATGTTATCCTGCTATCAGAAAGACCTACCAGAGTTTCCAAACTCTGGCTGGCAACACTGCTTGTTACACCTAAGTTCCACCTTCACTGTTTTGTCAAAAAGGTAATTTATTAATCAATTGCTTTCAGTTAGGTGAGTGCTGGTCTCATGTTGCAAACCAGGAGATACTGACCACTGCCTCCAAAGCCCTTCTTGTGTATGACGAGCTTGTACACCTTGTTGGTTCTCATCTTGGACTCCAGCTCTTCTCAGCTGCTTCGAGCAAAGACAGCTGAAGGCATCTCGCATATCTGACAACAAATAATAGCAAACACAGACCTCTTGTCAGTACAAACCCGTTCTATGTGTCTTGTGCCCGTTGTTCCCGCTGATCTCCCCGCGGCACAGCAGAGCTGGGCCAGCAGAGGGGAGTGCTGGGCAAGGACAGCAAACACTGAAGTCCAAAGCACTGCTTTCCATTACTTCGTCGCGGTGGGAAAATAATCCGTACATTCAAAACTCGTTAAAATAAACTTTGAAACTTGGAACTGATGGCAAGAAACGCCGCTCGGGGCAGGGAAAGGTGCTGGAGAGCGAGCAAACTCGAGCAGCTCCAGCGCTCGGGTACCTACGGTCACTGACCGGCTGCGGAACCGCTGGGGCCCTTTGGTTGCTCGTTTACAAGTGACCGAGAGCAGCCCAGCGAGTTCGTGCCGGAGCAGCGGCGGGGGCCGGTCCGGCCGCAGCGGGGCCCGCCGGGGCCCTAACTCTCGCAGGGGGGCGGTAGCGCAGGGCGAGCAGCGCGACGGCCGCGCAGAGCCCCGGGGAAACGGCCCAGGGGGGAGCTCGGACACCTCAGCGCTCGGTGCCGCTCCGCGGCCGCAGCAGGCCGGGACAGCGCAGCACAGCGCGGCGGCGTTACCGTGCGTGGCGTTACCGTGCGCCGCGCAGCCCAGCCCAGCCCAGCCCAGGCGCAGCCCTGCCCGCCCCCCGGTGCTTCTCAGGCGCGTTCCTGACCTGCGGGTCCCTGTCCCCGCCGGGGCAGCGGCACCGTCCGAGCGCCACTTCCGCGTCCGGGGCCGCGAGTCACGTGATATCGCCCGAGGACGCGGGAAGGCGCGTGACGAAGCGGGACACGCCCCCCGCGCTGGGTGGGCGGGGCTGGGGGCGGGGTGGTCGTTCCTGGGGGCGGGGCCACAGTAAACCCCTGCGGGCGTGCGCGCGCGGCGGCCCCGGATGCGGAAGTGACGCGCGGGGCGGGCCGGGCGGGCCGGAGCGGGGCCGCGGCGCCGCCGCCGCTCAGGTAACGGCGGGACGGGGGCGGAGCCGTCCCGGAGCTGTCCCAGGGCTCCGCGGCGGGGCCGCCTCCTCCTCCCAGCCCCGGCCGGGAGCGGGCGGCGGGGGCCGAGCAGCTGCCGGGGGCCGGGCCCTGCCCGGGCACGGCGGGGGCGGTGCGGGGCCGAGCCCGCCCCTGCCGGCACCGGGGCAGACACCGGCGGCTGTGTAACTACCGGCAGCGGCGGCTCCTCCGGTGCGCTGCCGCGGACCCCCGGGAGCGGCCGAAACTAGGAGCTAGGAACAAAGGGCCGTCCCGGCCCTGCCCGCGGCTCGAGCTGGGAGCTCCCTGGACAGGGGATCAGGACCTGGGAAGGGAATCGGCGCTCGGGAAGGGGATCAGGACCCGGGAAGCGGATCAACTCCGGGGACAGGTGTCCTTGCGCGTCCCCCCGGGACGGGCGCGGTGACACCCGTTTGTGTCCGGGCTGCTCTGGCTTAAGGAGCGGAGGGCAGCGCCCGGCTCATCAGCCCGTGCGTTAGTGAGCTGCGGAACCGATGCTCCTGTGAAGGCCCGCGCCTGTCTGTGAGCTCGCAGGGGCGATGCGAGCTCCAGGGCTCCCCTCCCTCCGTCCCCGCAGCCGTCGCGGTGTTAATTTGGGGGCTGCAGAGGGTCCCGACCCCGGGGCTGCGCCCGCACAGGGCACCCCCTGCACAGCGTCAGGAGGTGCGGGACACCGTGTGAGGGTGATGCCTTGGAAAATGTTCCTTTGAGGCAGAAACGTGAAGGAAAGTTGGGATTTTTTTCCCGAAAGATTAGAAACTTACAAAATCCCAGGAAAACAAGCGATGCTTTGGCAAAGGAGCAGGATGTCTGATACAAGTCCCATGATTTGCTTTGTAGCCTCTTTCCAAGTTTTTCAGGAGATGAGGTTAAATCTGTAGGGAGATGTTGGAATGTGAAAACAAGGCTTGGGAATGTCTAGTTGTCCGTACTCTGTTCTTTTGTTCATAAAACATTTCCTTAAATACCCAAAGGTTTCTCAGCTCCTTCCTTAAAAACATACTTGGAAGTACCTTAAAAACATACTTGGAAGTACCTTAAAAACATACTTGGAAGTACCTTAAAAACATACTTGGAAGTACCTTAAAAGCATACTTGGAAGTACCTTAAAAACCAGTTTGGAAGGTTCAACCTTTCTTAAGCATGCATGGTTGAATCTTGAATTCTTTTTAATCTAGTGCAGGAGTTGGACCTCAGTGATCCTTGTGGGTCCCTTCCAGTTCAGGATATTCTGTGATTAACCCTACAAATGTTGATGTAACATTCCTTGTATTTTTAGGATAAACTGAAAAGCTCAGGACAACCAGTCCTCACCTGCCCTGATGCTCTCAGCTGGGCTGGAGTCTCTCTTGGATTCTCCTGTGGCTGCTGTGCTGGAGGAGTTGTACCCTGGGCTGCCCGGGAGCGTCTCCACGGAACTCATGGCAGTGCCAGGACCTGCCCTGGGACTGGGGGCACAAGCTGAGGGCTCAGTGCCTGTGCTCACACACAGGGACACTCCCTGGACTTCTGGAGTAGGAAACTTTTGCCAGAAGGCAGAGGATCTGGGTGATGTGCTCGAGGTGGTTTCTCGTGGGCCGGCAGAATCCCTTCCTGAAGAATTGCTGCAGCTTGGAGACCTTGAGGGGAATGAACAAAACAAAAAAAGACACTTTAGGAAAGTGGACTGTTCCAGTGATGGATACCAGAAAGAAGCTGAAGAGGCCCAAGGTGCTGAGGACTGTCATGCTGAAGGCTCTACTTCCACTCCAGGGGAAACTTGGTCAAAACAAGTAAGCAAAGGCAAAAATGAATCCCTGTGTGATACCTTGAATTTAGGGTGAGAGCCACCAGGCAGTGGGTTTGGCCAGGGGGTTTCCTGGTTCTCTTCTGTGTCTTCTAGTATTAATCATAAATGGTTTGGGTTCAAAGGGGACCTTGAAGATCATCTTGTTCCACCCCCTGCCACGGGCAGGGACACCTTCCACTAGACCAGGTTGTTCAGAGCCACATCCACCCTGGCCTTGGACACCTCCAGGGTGTGTGTCAGCATTTGGATTATCATGGGTCCAGTGAAAAACGAGGCTGTTCTTCAGCAGACCAGCAGCATTTTAAACCATCAGGGTTTTCACTTTGTTAAACGCTGTTGGAAGGGTGTGAGGCAGGTATGGAACAGAGCAAGGAGCAAAACTGGCAGTGACTGGAAAGGAGAAGAGAAACAACTCAAAGTGTCCTTGCCCAGTAAAGGTGTTCCATACCAGTGGATTGTGCTGGTGCTGACACCCAGCCGAGGTACTGACCACAAAATAATAGTTACTTCAGTCTGGCAGTGGAATTATAATGCTACAGGTGGCTCCAGTTTAGCATTTCAGTTTTTGGGCTTAGAATTATTGTTTGTAATTACAGAGGAAATCACTGTTGGTTTACTCTTTCAGAAGAGTAAAAGGGTAAAAGTGTTATGGCTTTTTTTCTTCTCCCCTTTAGCAAACACTGATGGTATAAAAGTTATTTCTAGGTCAAAGCTGCTGAAAAATATGCCAAAGAATATTCTGTTAAAAACTGAAGTCACAAAACTCTATTTAAAAACTGAGAGTTTTAGTGATGTCCTTGATAATTTTCTTTAGTTTGTAAATAGTTTTCACACACACCAAAAGCCCATAGGGGAGAAAAAATGTACTGTGACTGAAGACATACTAGCCAGGAAATACCAGGATAAGGTGCCCAGGTGTGTGTTTTACACTAATTACTTGGTGTTGCTTAATGCTAAAGTAATTTGTGGGTTTAATTCTGAATTTTGATGTCTGTTTGGTTTTTTTGAAAGTTTGTGAAAACAAAATGAAATAAATTTTCCACAGTCATTCAGTTTTTCAAGATGAACTTTTACATATTTCTAAGTTTGGTTGTGGGGTGTTGGTTTGGGGTTTCTTGCAAGTAGACCGAGGTTGTCTGTTGTGAGTTTGTGGTTTTGAGCCCAGGGAAGGGGTGGTAGAAGGCAAGTTCCAAAACAGACAGAAAATACCCACATCTTCCCAGAGGTGTAGGGTGGTGGTTTGGGGTGTGAGACAGCCCTGGAGACTGGGTTACTCTGCTCATTCAGATTTTCAACAGTTTGCATTTTAAGCCATTTACTTACATTTTAGCTGCCTTTGTCACAGGACCTCATTGCTGCTGAGTGCAGCTCTTCTGTGGATGCATCCTTGTTTCATGGTGTGGATTGCAGGGATGGGGAAGGAATGACAAGTGCTTGTGGGAAGCACTTGCAGTGCAAGGCTCTGTGCAAGGCTGACCTGCCCACAGGTTTCTTGGTGATTTGCTTTCCCTGAACTAACCCAGCTGGGCAGGTGCAGTCCCTGAGACATGACACATGTCAGGAATCCATCCATCCATCCATCCATCCCCACTGATCTTTGTCTTGTTTCAGGAGGACCCTCACTTCAACCAGCAAGAGGCAAAGTCTTCAAGAGCCTGTTGCACTGAAGTTGCAGGATCTCTGAGGAGCACAGGTAGATACTTTAGCTGTACATCCCTCTCTACCCCCTGCTTCCCTCCCAGTTACTTCTTGTTGATTTAAAATTGATGATGAATGGTTTGGGGATAGTTCATTTATTTTGTTTTACAGAAGAAACTATTTCCCTGCATAGTTATAACAACACTAAACCTTAAAGCTTTGCTTTGCTCTGGCAGCACATGTACTTCCCTGGAGACCTTTTCCATACAAGATGTATTTTAATTATTTAATTCAAGTAATTATTTACCCCAAAGCAGAAGGGGGTGCCAGTAGAAGATGTTTTGCATTTCATTTTGTTTCAAAGCTGGATTGTATGAGAGCAGTAATAGCAAATACATGGAACAGTATTAGACATTTTTGAATGTTTTAAAAAGTGAAATTAAAAGGGCAGAATCCAAAGGAAGAGGACAACTAAGCTAAATCTAAATTTCATTATGATCCTCCAGAATCTTCTAGCTCCAAATACTTTGGTCACTTTGCCTGCATCTAGTACTTATTTTCTTTCTTCCTCCCTGCTTTCTTAACCTAAACTTCTGCTTAGCTGACAAATGCCATCTAGTCTTAGTCCTTACTAGAAAATCTGGAAAAGATCTGCAGAATTTTGAGAAAAAATGTTCCCTGTAAAGTTTTGAATATGAAGATATTCCACGGTAACTGTAATTCTTTAATTAGCACCTTCTTTGTGATTTTATGGAAGAAGTTTATTAATAATCCAAATTGCTTGGACAGATGAGATATGCCTTGTGTTCCTTTGGATGAGTCACTGACAGAAATGTCTTCAAGGAGGAAGAAATGGCCACTCAATGCCCAGCCATCTTTTTAGGCTGGAGCAGATCAAATCCCCAGTTTTGATGTTAAAAACAAGCTTTTTGCTGGTGGCCTGTGTGTTAAGTTATAGGGCCTGCATTGCACCTCGCTGGATATTAGAGGAATCTGAAATACCCAGGTCTTGGAGTGTCTGTATTGAAATGGATTGGGTTTGTTACCTTAGGGGGGTGGTGGAGTAGTTCATTTATCTTCTAAAGGCTGGTGGTAACATTGTTAGCATCGATTCTCCCTTTTGGAAACATCCTGGTCGATGACACTGCAGTATTGCTGCAACACCCAGAGGGACTAAGCTGAATGCTGTCCAGATTTAGTGTATGCTTCTGATTTACTTTATCTTTTCTTATGCAGGGGAAAACCAAGCAAATGTTCAGGTGACAGCTGAAACTCTGCCAAAGCTCCCTGAAGAAGTACAAGGTATGAAGGCTGATGGGACTAGGATATTTAGTAAAGCAGGATACAGGAATGACAGAGTGAGTAAAGGTCTTCCAGCTGAGAGCAAGGAATGCCCAGATGTAGACACAGTCCTGGCCAGAGCTGGGGTTAAACAAACCAGCATCTTAGATTTTCTAGAGCCTTTAAGAGTCACGGACGTTGGAGCAGCCACAGACCATCCCCAAGACTTTACTGGGCTGGAAGCCCACACTGCCAGGAGAGCAGGGGGGAGTGGTGTGTCTGCCTTGGAGATTAAAGAAGAAAAGTTACCCAGACGAAGTCCTGTTAATGAATTCAGTGCATCACTTGCTCATTGCCAGACTTGTCAGCAGGATGAACATGATGCTCGTGACTTCTGTAAGGGTGCTGTACCCAAACAAAATGACCCTTGTGGGTTGTCCTCAGCAGGGAGCTGTAGGACACTGTCCATACCGAGTTCTGGAGTTTCGTGTCCAGTTCTGAAGAGCATCTCTTATCTGGACTTCAGAAATATGCCAGTAGAAAACAGTAGGACTGCAGTTCATGGAATTATCAATGAACCCCCTCTAAAGTGTCTTCCCCAAAACGTGGAACGTCCCATTCATTATGATCATGCAACTGGGTGTGTAGGGAATCGAAGCTCCACATCTGTGCCAGTAGAGCAGATCCCAGCGGTGAGGAACAAAGGATTATCTAGTGCTAAAACTGATCCTAGGGAATTAAGTGCTGGTATAGGTAAATCATACAGCTCTCAGTTTGGACAGGCTGCTGAAGTCTGGAGAAAAATTGCTGTGGGAGATAACATGGAAGTTTGGAGCCGGCCTGAAGCTCAACAGGGTGTTGATCATTGTCATTCTTCAGTTTTTAGTTCTGTTGCTTCATTTCCTGAGGAGTTCTCCAAGGAAAAATTTAAAAGAATCCCATCAGAAGGTGAGAAATTAAAAAAGAACCAGTGGCAATTCTCTGTCAGTGACCTGTTCAAGGATGGTAGAAAAGAAAAGAGTCTGTTGATGGAAACAGGCAACATTGCTTCCCATGGAACTGGACAGAGAGACATAAGCTCTTACAATACCTCCAATAAAATTCCTCCTCCCAGCAACCACAGCTGTCTTGACCTTGGTACCAAGCTGGAAAAAGATCCACCCAAGGCACAACTGCTTGCAAAGGACTCTGAGAGCAATACAACATCAGATGGGTTGGCTGCTGGTGTAGTTGAAGATGCAGAAGCTGATGGCAGTGGCAGTTTGTCCACTGGGAAAGAAACACATTTGTTTTATACACTAAATGTAAATCTACCTCCTGTTTTACAGAAAGCAAGAGAACCTCATCATAATGAGTGTCCTCCTTGTACTGCTAATGAAATTTCACACAGGGACAAGGCTTGGGATAATCTGTCTGGAACAGAAACCATTGGTGCTTCTGGAACAACAGGGGCACAAGTCACTGAAGTTTTGCTTCATGAAGACAAATTCAGGTCTTCAGTAAGTTCCAGGACTTTTGCTAACCCTAATGTGACAAGCAGAGTATCCCAAAAGGACATGAAATCTGCAGGAAAACCGGAGAGAGTGATCACTGGTTTAGAAAATGAACATTGTTACACACGGCATTGTAATAATCAGTGTATAAAAGACCAGTGTACAGCTGCTTGTGCTTCCTGGATTTTATCAGGGAGTGCACGTGTGGGTGAAGTTTTCCTGAACAGTCATTCTGTTGATGTTGATAAGATTGAAGAAAATGGTAATTTGGAAGGAGAGTCTTCAGCTGGATATAATAGTCAAGAGGCAATCATCTTTCCAGAAGCACACTTCCCTTTGGCATGTGGATCTCTTCCTTGTAAAGATGACTGGGGCAACAGAGGTGTAGCTCTGCATGGGATAAATGACATTCCCACAGGAAAAAACGTGTTTTGCTCAGCTTATACTGCAGAGAAGTCTGCTGCTACCTCGGTAAGAGATGAGATTTCAAATAAGAGTGTGGAGGTTGTGAAACTCTTTGATGTTTGTGAAGTAGCACATGGCAGCAAAGTTGTTTGTAACAGAGAGGAGGCAAAGGAACAGATGTGCACATGTACTTCCCAGACAGAGAAATGTGGCAGAACAAGAACTCTGGATTCTCCAAATGCTCCTGAAGGCAATCAGAGAAATAAGACCAGTGAACAGTTATTAGTCACATATTTGGACAAAAACACCTGTGTTCATAATTTCGGATTTTGCAACTCTCTGGGCACTCAGGAGCAGGAGGAAGTGCCCTCACTCCCAGCAGATCCCTCAGATTGCAGCACCTCAGCCTGTGCTGCATGTCCAGCACCTGCCAACGTGAGCATCCCAACACAACATGCCAGCCACAAAGAACCCACCCTCTGCCCAAGGGAAAACTGGTGTCATGGTTGTCAGGGTGAGTTTGGTGGCCCAGGGCCAGGCAGTGACCCATCCTTAGAGACTTTACCCAACCAACCAAACCCTGGCTTACAAACTGCAGACAGCTCTGAAGAAGGAAGTGAATCTGGCTCTAGTCTGGGGGAAGAGGTAGTGCTGAAAGCAGGGGATGACTTGCCTCTGTTAATGCACAGATATGCAAGAGAAGACGGGTTTGAAGGAACTCTCAAAGAGAATGTAGTGAATTTGGACTCTTCAATTGGTGTGAGAAATGACTGTTCAGGATCCATGGGCTCTATCAATGATCTAATTGAAGAGAAGACAATCAAACTAAAAGAACACGAGGATGAATGTGAAACAGGCAGTAAAGGAACTCTCAAAGAAAGCTCTTCTGAGAGCAAAGCACATGGCTCACAGCATTGTTCTATCAAACCTGCACCAGAGAAAGCAGAGCTGGTGTTTGCAGGAAACAAAACACATCCGTCTTTGCCAAAGATGAAGTCATTGGTGGAGGACCAAGAAAATACAGTTAGTGCCCAGTTTTTACCCATCTCATCAATCCATGGGACATCCATGTCATATAACCCAGAAAATATGAATGAGCTTTCAGGTACAGAAAACAGAGAAAGTCTGAGCATAAAACCTGTCTTAAATAACACTTGCCCACAGTTAATGTCCGAGCCTGGTAAAGAAACCAGTGCTCCAAGGGGTGTTGGTCCATCCCATTCTGGAAAGTTAGACATCCAAGAACCTTTTAATAAGGCTCAGGTGGATTCAGAAACACTGTCAGCTCTGAGCTGTGGCATCTCTCTGCCTGAGAAAGAAAAGCTGTGTATGTCACCTGAGGATAAACAAAGAGATAACTGTGATCCATATTCAACCAAAGTTTTTAGCAAAGATTCTTCAATGACAAAAATTCTTTCTGTAACAATTTCTGTTAAGAGAAAATCCAGCAGTATTGAGATTCCCTCTTCAGAGAGTGAAATGGCACCAGGCTCTCTAAATGGTGCAAAAAGCTCAAGAGTTTGTGCCCACAGCAAAGAAAGCCTGAAAGGTGAGGGACACTGCACACCAACTGACATGGATGGGACCTCACCAAAAACTCCTCCCTGTGAAGGGAAGTTTGAAAATACATCTAAGCCAGAAAATATGAATGAGCTTTCAGGTACAGAACACAGAGAAAGTCTGAGCATAAAACCTGTCTTAAATAACACTTGCCCACAGTTAATGTCCGAGCCTGGTAAAGAAACCAGTGCTCCAAGGGGTGTTAGTCCATCCCATTCTGGAAAGTTTGACAGCCAAGAACCTTTTAGTAAGACTCAGGTGGATTCAGAAACACTGTCAGCTCTGAGCTGTGGCATCTCTCTGCCTGAGAAAGAAAAGCTGTGTATGTCACCTGAGGATAAACAAAGAGATGACTTGTTTTCAGACAAAAAATTCAGCAAAGATTCTTCAATGACAAAAATTCTTTCTGTAATAATCTCTGTTAAGAGAAAGTCCAGCAGTATTGAGATTCCCTCTTCAGAGAGTGAAATGGCACCAGGCTCTCTAAATGGTGCAAAAAGCTCAAGGGTTTGTGCCCACAGCAAAGAAAGCCTGAAAGGTGAGGGACACTGCACACCAACTGACATGGATGGGACCTCACCAAAAACTCCTCCCTGTGAAGAGAAGTTTAAAAATACATGTGTAGAAGAGAAGATGGGAGAAGAAGTAGCCCCTAGAAAAAAGTTGCTCAGAAATCATCCATGGGCCTTGTTAGAAGATTCTAAAGGGTCTGGTAGCGAAATAGTCCCCCTCAGTACTGAGAATCATGGCAAAGTTTTGGAAGAAATCTCAAGATCCAACCTAAATTATGTTTCAAATGAAAGAAAAAATGATGGAAAGCTCACAAACTTAGCAGGTACCAGTGTGCTTTCAGCAACTGTGCAGGACTGTCAAGCTATGTGTGAGGCAGAGGCTTCCCCTGGAGTGCAGTGTGATCCAACACCCACACTCCATCCACCTCTGAGCTCCCCATCAGACAGGGGCACAGAGCCATCCCCAAACTGGGTGGTTTGCAGGGAAGCACGTGTGCCTTACAAATCAACTGCACAGAGCACAGATCATGTAAGGGAGGGAACAGAGGGCCAGGACACAGGACCAACTAGTGCACTTTGCAAGCAGAGTGAGGCTTTAGGTTCAAAGAGACTTGACCAAACAGAGGAACATCAAGTGACTAAACAAAAGAAGAAGTATGAAAAGATGGAAGTGCATCAGTCAGACCAGGCACACCAAGAACAGAATTTAGAACAGCAAGAGAAAGCAAAAATCACACCCAGTATGTTGCACAGTTCTGAACTCTTAGGCAGCTCTTCAAATGAGTTGGTGACATCTAGAAATACGAAGTTTGAAGGTCCTTTAGAGGAGACTTTTGCTGTCAGCAGCAGTGAAAGGAAACTATGTAGCACTTTACAAGAAGTTAAAAGGCCAAAGATTACCACAGATATTATTAGTTCACAGTTTTTGAAGACTCAGGATTCAGAAATGGAAAACCTGAACCTTAATTTAGGGTATGATGGAATCCCTGGTGCCTTTGGAACTACAAATAAACTAAGAGGAATGACAAAGAAACTAGGAGGACCTCTTCCACTAAGAATACAACCTGGAAGGACATGCAAAAAGGTTCCCACGTTGTATCAGCTAAAAACCATTAGAAAAATCAAAAAAATTAAAAGTCCACCTTTCCTTGAGTTACCCCTGCAAATATTCCCTAAGCAGGAAAACACACCTCTGGAATCTTTGTACTTTCCATGTCAACCACCACCAACAGAAAGGGAAACACCCTTGAGAGTTGCTCCTATGCCAAGGCAGAGGGCCAGGAGGGGCAGTTTGTTGAACAGCTTGAAATTTCGGAAATGTACCAAAGAACCAGCATTGCTGAGCAAGTTGTCTGCCATGGCCAACAAGCTCCTGGCCCCTGCCAAGGGCACCTGTGACTTAGAACCTCGGCCATATTCCTCTGAAATGCTTCCAGTGGGTGACAGGTACAGCCACCACAGATCGAAAAATCTCTTGGAAGCCTTTTCTTGCATTAACAGGAACGTTCACTCACGCTGGGCTGGCAGTTGGTGCACCAAGATGTTCAGCTTTCAGCCTTTGGCACTTTATCCTGTAGAAACTACCAAAACACTTTTTTCAGACTTAAGCCACAAGCCTCCGACCTCTTTCTCGGACACCCCAGTTTTCCCAATTTCTTTTCACATAAAATTGGACTCCAGTCTCGTGCCAGACCTCACAGGGATTACATCCCAGCACTCTGTACATCACGGACCCATTTCCAGAGAAATGCCAGCACCAGCTTCAAAGTGGACTTTGTCTCTTCTCCTGTCTCAAAGCTGTTCAGGTACAACAGCTTTCAAGGAAGATTCTACTCTAAATAAAGAGCTTCATTCCTCTCACTCCCTAACAGCCCCAAGGACTGATGCTCTTCATCCTGACCGTGGAAGAAACACTGTAGCTGAGAGGAGAGGAGGTTGTTCCACGCTTGGCCTTCACACAGTGTTAGCACTTTCTTCCCCTGGATGTTACAGGATTTGGACAAGAAGAAGAAACTTAAGCAGTCATATTCCTACCATCCAGAGACTATTTATATCCCAGCTGGCACAGGGTTTGAAAGGGGCAAGGTATCCAAGCTGTGTACCCGCTGACCTCGTCTCCTCCCTGCCATACTCACTGGGCAGGGTCCTCTCCATATGGAGTCAGCACGGTCCTTCTGCCCGTCCTTCCGAAATCCCTCCTCTCCATTCCAATCACTGCAAGTGGCAGCCAAGTGTGGGCATCGAGAACAGGTAAAACCCATCAACTTATTTCTGAGGTTAAATCTGTACAGGGTATGTACTGGCTCCTTTTTGGGAGGGAGAGGGTAATTGCAGCTTGCATTGGAGGGGCAGTTTCCCCTGTTCCAAATCTACGCATTCTGCTCCAAGAATGGCTCAACATGGAAGATTCTTTCCTACAGAACAGTCTGTTAGCTGAATTTAAATATATTTGCCTTCACTTCTTTAATACTGTCCTGTTTTGGCAAAATGGCTAACTCTATTTTCTTCTCCCTTGCAAAATATACACACCATGCATCAGAGTATATAATGCAAAAGGTGAGCTACTTCATTAGGTCTATTCAGAGTGACTGCAGAGCAACTGGATTTCTGAGGTAGGAGAGTTTTTTTCAGAGGTCTGAGGCACAAGTGCCACTTGGAACCAACTGTAAAGTGCTCAATATCAGGTTAGGAAGAATTGGAAGGGGAGGGGGGTTGCATTCAGTTAAATTTTTAATTGTATTCCATGACTGTTCTATGCTAATTAAAGCCTCTCTGTGCATGTTATACCTTCTGACAGTGTGTGCCTGGTATTGCTGTCACACACAAGTGTAGCTCCAGTTCACGCTGGTAATGAATTTTTCTCTGTGTGTCATTCTTGTTATGAGTGGGGAGAGGACTGAAATCTACTTTGCATATTTAATTTAACTTTGCTGTCAGCATATAAGATCATTTTACTAATAAACAGAATGAAGAGGAGGTTTTCCTAGCTCTGTCACAGGATTTTTGCATGCTTTTGAGCAAAGATTCTGCCCTTTATCCATCCCTCAGTGACACGGGGCAGTTAGTCCTTGGTTTTATTCCTGGGCAGAGTAAAGGCTCCTGAGCCCTGTAGCAAAGTCCCTGTGATGAATTCTTTTGATTAGTGTGGCAGTCTGAACTGTTGAATTGTCTTATGCCATAGCTTGACGTAAGTGTAACCAAAAATCCTGCCAGATAACTAATGCTGCACTTTGCTTTCTATAAACACACCTAAAAGTTTAACACCTGTTAATATAAATTCTAATGTCTACCAAAGGTGTGACTGAGCTTATGGAAGTGCTGCCCCATTCTGGGAGCTGTCTGCACTAAAATAAGTTGAATAATGGCATAGAGACAAGTCTCAGCACATTCTGTGGGACCTGCTTCTGTTTTCATTCCAGCTGAGTCAATTTATCAGGCTGAATTTTCTAATGAACGAATGAGTAGCTCTGGAATAATCTTATCAGTAAAGTACAGTTTGAGCACTAAGCTTAAAAATAACATTGGTAAAAACAAAACAAACATCTTTTTAATACTTACCTGTGTATATGAGGTGAATGTATTGTTTGGTATTGCTGAGGCTTGTTGTCCTTGGAAGTGTAAGACGAGTCCATTCCTGACATGAAGGGTCATTTGAAAACTGCATGTTTTGCTATGAATGAACTTCTTCCCAAAGGGAGAGAATTTAAATCAAACCTTTTCACTCCAAGTGAAAAATAACCTACAGTTAAAATAGTCTAAAACTCCCTTTGTTTTTTCTCCAAAATACCTTACAAATATGTGTGTGAGGCAGCCTTAATTCTGCCCCGCTCGGATTTTCCTCCAAGTGAAGTTATTGTAGCATGTGATGACTTGAAAAGTTTAAAGAAGTGCAGCAAATAAATTCTGTTACTAAATCAAAATGAATATTAAAAGTTTGGCTACAAAACAACATAAAGAACAAAACCTAACATTTTAAATATTTAACACCTTTTTAGATTCCATTTTGCTGAAGATTGACTGCTTGTTCTCATCAACTAATAATTCTTAAAGTTATTTACAGGAACAGTGAAAAAAGGATAATTCAGTAAATGCCTCTTAAATTTGTGTGTACTCAAAAAAAAAATCACAAAATAAATGTTTGGTATGTAAATACAAGAAGTGTGTTTGGTGCAGTCTAAAAGCATTTTCAGCTCCCAGTATGACAGAAATCTTTGCCTATTTTGATTAAGATAGTTAAAAATCAGAAAAATAAAAAAGTTCCCTGCAGGCCATTTTCTTCTGAAAAAGATTTTTCTCTTTAAATTATTTCACTCATAGTGTTTTCAATAACCAAGAGAACAAGGAACTAGAGTAGTTCTCCTGCCTAAAGGTAATCTTCTGTCACTTGCACTGCCAATAATAAAGCATTCTTTCAGTGAATGCTTTTCTCTAATTAATACTTATTTGGATTAAATATTTCTAAAGGGTTTTTTTTTCCCGTTCTTGTAATTTATTATTATTATTATTGTTATTTCATTATTATTATTGCATAACACAGTAAGCTCTGCCTCTGCCACAGAGGGCTCTGCTGCACAACTGAGCCAGGTTCCAGCAGCGTTGGAATAGTGGAACAGTGAGAGAAACAAAATGTTACAGTTCTGGTAGAAATGAAAAACACAAGAAAAGGGTCTTTCTGCCCACCTTCTCTATAGTTAGTTGGACTTCCCTGTGCTGCCAGCATGGCTGGGTTTTAGAACAGCAAAGTGCATTTAGCTGTGGATTTGAGAGAACAAGATTTGCTATTTAATGCAATAAAAGCCATCCAAACTGATTTCCTGCTGTTAATAGTACAGCTTAATGTCAAAGGACTTTTATGCCATAGATTTATGGTAATTACCAATCCATTGGTTATTCCAATTGATAAGGACAAGGCTGTGGGAGTTGGAGACAACAGGGAGTTAATCTTATGGAAATAGTTCCTTTCACTTGTTACTGTTGCCATTATGCACTTTGTTTTATTTAGCAGCCAAATCCTTCAAGGTTTTTGGTTACTTTAAAAACTGGGGGTTTTGAATAAGGAATATAGACTTTCATAGAAATAATTACAACTTTTAGACTTTAATAATTACATAGAAATAATTATGACTTGCAATACTGTCTCCCTCTCTTTCTATACTTTTATTTCCTTATCTCACCACTACCATTTTTAACTGAAAGTAGGACTATTTCCTTACCAAGCTGTCAATGAAATTTAGTGACCTAAATGGCAGATGTATCTTGCTTTTATATCATTTTAGTCTTTCATTCTCATTCCTGCTATGAGTATCTTTTGTCTTACAGTCCAGTTTATGCTAATAATTTTTCCCTCATCTTGTTATGGTGTAGACCTAATTTCTGCCTTGTTTTGTTTTGTTTTCTCGTTGTCCTTTTGAAGCAGCTATGCCATGTTACCACACTTACCTGCCCAGAGTATGGAAGCACTGCAGACTGCAGGCTGTGACATATGGTGAGTCTATGTTTATTCTGAGCAGTGGGATCATGAGCTGTCTCAGAAAGCCATTGCCTGTGTCATTTTGGCTTTCAGCTTTTGGCAGTTCACTCCCAGAACAGCTTTGTGATTAAAAAGTCAGTGAAGTAACCTGACTGGGTGATGTAATGGAGAAGAGTGGAGGGGCATTAATGCAAACACCCTGTGGGTCATTGCACAGAACAGTTCTGGTACTTTGAACCACGCTGTGCCACTTTTTATGACATGAATATGTGAAACTATAAAAGTTTTGGTTCCTTACTTGATCTATGTCCTTCCTGCCTGAGCGACTGGACATTTGGTGCTGAAACTTCCTTCTATTCTTTTTCAGTGCAGGGATGGCAGATATTAGAGCTGTATTTTAAGTTTATCTGTAAATAGAAAGTATGATTAATAGTTGTGTCTTAGAAATTTGCTGGCAGAAAAGGATTAATCCCTTTCTATCGGTAGTTGATAAATAGAGCTGTAAACTAGTTACAGAAAAAGAGTGGGTTTAAAATTATGTGTTCAGATATTCTGGCAGTTGAGTTTGTGTCAGTACCACTGTGGGCTGCAGCAGTTTTGGCTCTGTGTGTGTACCAGAGTTCACTTCCTGGGGCAGTGTCTGTGAACTGCATTGCTTTTCGTGCCCATATTGCAATGTAGGAGCATCACTGAGAGCAGGGAATGCTCTGCAGTGTCAGCTGGGTATTAATCTACATGTGTTCCCTTCTTCCTGTGTTACAGTCTGGAAGCTTCGTTCCCGCTCCCGTTACCAAAGCCTCCCACACTTGCAGAGTCACTGCCATCCCCCCCCGGGCTTTCAGCATCCGAGCTCCAGGTCTGTGCCCTCGATGAAGCCGATGCTCCCGTTCCAGCCTGTCTGAGATCCCAGGATGACACAGAACTGAAAAAAGTGAGCTCATTTTATATTGTAGGTCTCTCAGACTCCTGGGTCTCCAGAACTCGAAGCTGCTGCTGCTGCTGAATATTAACCTTGTAACTGTTAAAGATGAGGGGAGAAAACAGGCTGCAGGGTCTGGTCTGTGCTGCTGCTTTCTTTGATTCATGCAGAAAGAAGGTGGCAAACCAGGGAGGAATGTTTAATCTATAGATAACAGCATACTAGGTAATACTCAGCATATAAATATACTCAGCAGAAAAGGGAATTCTGTTGACTGGTGTGGTTGTAATTTTCTTCATTTTAACGGGGTTTTTTCCTTCTTTCTTTTTTTAAGACTGAGCCAGAAAAGAGGCCAAAGAAAGTCTCAGAGATCCGAATCAGGAAAACTGTTCCCAAGCCGGACACTAACCTTACTCCAATGGGACTGCCCAAACCAAAAAGGTGAGCAGTGTCTCTGAAATGGACTCAGACAAGCTCCTGCTGCTTACATTTCCTCCATATGAATACAATCACCTCAGTAACTGCTTCTCTTACCATCACTGTTTTGTACAGCCCCAGCTGAGTGATGTCTGATGTTTGCTGTCAGCTCTGTCAGAACTACTCACTGAGGTTTGGCCAAAGCTAAACTGCTATGGAATGATTTTTCTAAAGAAGAAAGAAGTTTGTTTTGATAAACATAGATTGAAAATCAGTCATTCTGCAGTGCACAGTGAGATGAAGTGATCTGTTGGAAAGTTCTGTTGATGCACATCATGTTGGAGTTCTTCCCAGTTCCTTCCTTGTTTGTGGCATATGATCTTAGGGAAGTGAGGGTAATCACAGTGCCAAATGTTGATAAAGCTTTTCCAATCAGTCATCTGGTATTTTGTTCACTTTTGTCTTAAACACAAGTGTCAGCTTTGACAAAGGAATGCATTTCTTCAGAGATCAGCTTGGGAATGGTCAATAACTAAAAGGAGTCTCAAGAGATAAAGTGTTGATCTGTTAGACTTGAAGATTTTTCTTAGCTTTCACCAGAAAGGGACCTGTGAAGGCATTTCCCCTTCTTCTTTTGAGCATCGTTATTTCAAAGCATCACAGAATGCTAGAAGGAATACTGACCTCTGCAGAAAGGGCAAGTCTTGACCCAGACCATGTAAAAACACTGCATGAAATTAGGTCCTTAATGAGCTCATTTTTCATTCCTCCCTGTCCCCAGTTAAAACACAATTACTCAGCATTTAGGCAGAGAACTTGTACTTGTTTCTCATAAATCTGCTTGCTGGGAAGAGAAGTGGGTTTGAAATTCTTCTTTCTTGATTGATTTGTCATTACTTTTTTTTTAGGCTTAAGAAGAAAGAATTTAGTTTAGAAGAAATTTACACAAACAAGAACTACAAGTCCCCTCCTCCGGCCAGGTTGGTTCTGCTTCCTAATGAGAAAACTAAGATGAATGTAAATTAATTAGGCAGAGAGAGAGAGGAGATGAAACGTGTCTGAAAGCTGAGAGGGAGATATGTTTTTTAAATTGCTCTACTTTAAAGTGGTAGAGAAAGTTAATTCAAAAATAGTATCTTTTACTATTTGGATGGAAAGCAGTAAAATAGAATATGAACTAAGAATTTGCAGCTGGTTAGGTATGGATTTGTATCTTTTTTTCATCTACTCATTCATTCCAGTCTCCATCCAAGTGAAGTAATTACTTTGTCAGAATTCAAAGGGAACTACATGTTCTTTAAAATATGAATGTCTTCAGATGTTCAAACCTATTTATTCTATAAAATCAAGATTCTATAATTGAGCTGAAATACAGATAGAAAGAGATTCTACCCCAGTGTCTCTGCAGCAGTGAGGAATTAGCTGGCAGTAAGGTGCAGTGGCAGGAGGTGGAAGCTGTGGAAAATATTCATTACAGGAGGTGTGGAAGGGCTGTAAAAATGTCAAAGCAGCTTTACTTGGGTTATGAAATCCCCCACTGTCCCTGTCCATGGAAGGGGGCTGCTGCTGCTGCTGCTCGAGTGTTCACCAAGTGTTCTCTGCTTTTACCAGGAGCTTGGAAACGATCTTTGAAGAGCCCAAGGAGAAGAATGGACACTTGATTTCTGTCAGCCAGCAGAAGAGAAAGCGGATTCTCGAGTTCCAGGACTTTACTCTTCCCCGGAAAAGGAAGACACGAGGCAAAGTCAAAGCAGTGGGTTCTTTCACCCGAGCCAAAAGGGCTGCACTGCAGAGTGCAGAGCTGGATGTGCTTCTCAGTCAGAAGCTCATGGCCCTTGAAGCCTTTTTTGCAGAGGAGGTGGAGCAGGAGCAGGCCTCCGGCATCTGAGGGAGCCACGGAGCTGGGAATGGTCCAGTCAGCCTCTGGAGTATTTTCCTCTGGGGAGAAATCTACTGACTTCTCCATGCATTACTCTGTTCTAACATCTGATAATCAGTTTTTGGCTGTGACCCTCTTTAAGGTGCTATTTTGTTTTTTATTTTTGTAAATGCTATTGGAGGGATTCTTTTAAGTCCCTATTGGAGTGTAACACAGCCACATAAAATTTACCCTTCCTTCCTCAACCTCTGGAAAATACTGCTTATATTTAATTAATTATGTTTAAACACCTTTTGGGGGTAGAGTAGGAGTGTAAAGGAGGAAGTAGTGCACTTTCAGTGATGCTAGAACTCTGTACTCCAGATCATTTGCACATTTGAGTCTGCTGTTGTTACTGTAATTAATGGCTATTTTGAACAACATGACAGAAGAGATGCAGTGTTTGATAAAGGTAAATTCTAGCAAACACATTCTTGATATACCACTAACTTTTTAATAATTAAACGTAGCTGTCTGGGTTTGCATTCAATTGTTTCTTCCTTCTGTTGACTTAGAAGGTTCCTTCTGAGTTTCTGTGCCCTTCCTGGCTCCAGGCAGCAGAAGCCTCACATAACTAGACTTTATATAACTTGCACTTTGTATATGTTTCTTTATTTGGTGCATGAGGACACCTTTTAACATTATTAAACTCAAAAAAGGGTAATGTTTTAAGGAAAAATGGTGCCCAGTACTACTTTTTCCCAAATAGTAGATTTTTTACTTACTTGGCTGATGCCAACCTCTTCTCCAGAGGAAAAGCCCATGAGGATGTTAAACTGCAGGATACATAAGCAGAGATTTCTGTTTAACTGAGCTGCTGCATGTAGAGAATACCAGCAAAATCTTTGGGCCTTGCTTTAAAGTTATTTTAAACCCATTAAAAATATTAACTTAATGTCAACAAGAAATTTTTTTTCCATCTTAAAGGGTTTTTTACCACTGTAGATTTTTAATTCCTGTAGCTCTTAACTGGATCCTCTCTGTACACACTGTTGTCCACAATAGCCAGTGCTGCACCAAGAGCCTCCTGGCACGTGGGCATCTTTTATGTAAGGCCATTTGTAATCCCCTGATGCAGCTCTGGGCAATTTCTCAGCTCTACCTTTTGAAGGAAGAGAGCTCCCTTCTGGCATAACTTCTGTTACCCTTACTTGAAGCATAATTCCAGGTGAATGCCAGCTGCAGTTCAGGTCATTGTCCCTTAGTGCCTAGAGGAGTTATTGAGGCAAAGCTGTCATTCCTGGGATGCTCAAATTGAATTAGTCTGTTCTTTCTTTCACTTGAACTTGCACTTTCTTATTTACCTGCCCATGTAATAGAGTTTCTATTGACCTTCAAAGTGAGCAAATATCTAGTGGGTGGGTATTTTTTATAAAGTCCCAATAAATGCAGGACTGAAAATACTATAATTATCTTCTGTTGCTCTACCACTTCTGTTACTGACCAAACAGAAAACTAAAAATTATCAAGCAATCTGTTGAATTTCAGAGCTTTGAAAGTAGAGAAATGGAAGAGGATTATTACACTGTGTGTGCCTGAGTCTTGAAAGAAGTCTAATCTGGTTGGTTTTGCTTCCAGCTTATGTGCTGGGATTCCCAAAGGTTTACATTCTTGTTTTTAAGGGTAATTATCTTTAATCAGGAAGACTGAAGAAAAGAGAGGAGTGCACACTTAGAGGAGTAGGGTTTGGAGTTTGAGGGTAAAGTAACAAGGCAAGCAAAGTTTGAACATATTGACATACTATTTTTCTGGTTAAGCTTTTAAGCTGCTGTAGAACATTCTAATTGATCCTCTTTATTTTTGTAAAAAGAAATCCCTAAAAAACAAAGGTTGACTGCCTCCTAAAAAAATGTTTGAAACTTTCCCTATCCTGGTTTATTAGCCCGATTATGGATTGGTTGGAAGTGGTAGCAAGAGTGAGAGATATATTTTTATGGATTTATGCTATAAAATGGGATTGTTAGAGAACATTCATTCACCTTCTATTAATATGGGAGGCTTCCAGTGCTGTGAGACAATTGAGCTGTAACCTTAGTGGGGGCTTTAAGGAAATAAAGATATGGGTGGGGAGGGAAGAAACTTGGGTCCAGGAAAAGTTCAGACCTCTAATGTACTTTAAAACATGGAATGTGTTAGGTTTTTTCCTTTGGGTTAAGTTGGGGTTTGTTTGTTTGTTTGTTTTGGGTGGGGATTTTTTATCTACTTCTCTGTTCTGTCTTGTCTCTGATTGCTTTGAAAGAACATTTCTTAGCTTTCTTTCTACAAGCTACAGCAGAGAGAGCAAAGAAAACACTCAATTCTCTTTGGTTTACAGTAATTGAAGGAGTTACAAAAATGTTGCAGTTGCTTAGCCCGTCCCAGACCTTAGTTTGTGGCAACCCAAATATCCAGCATTATTCTCTTTTGGTTCAGTGTCTGTATGATGATGTGAGCTAATGGAGACCATACATCTCCCCCCCTCCAGCAAACAGGTGTCAGTTGTGCTTGTGCACTTTTTTCTCTTTTCCTTTCCCACCTCTGTTGCTGTTTACAGCACTCCTGGAACAGCCTGTTCCCTGGGGCTGCTGCTTGCACACTGGGAGTGGGGACTGTGCAAAAGCTGGGCATTGGCCACTCTGAGCTGCTTCTGTCACAGAGAACTGCAAGAAAAAAGGATAGAGGGTCTGTAGCTGGAGGAGATGTGCATTTGCCTTTTCATCAAGTGAACCCACTCCAGTGAGGATTTTTTTGTATCACCATGGAAAGACATTGTATATCTTTGCTCACAGAGTGATGACTAGAGCAGCTCGAGAAGGATTGCAAAGCTTTTGCCATGTCCTGTCTCTTAGTAGTAAGTTATGGAGAGCCAGGCAGCTCTTTGCTAGATTTGCTGATTATGGGAGATAGAAAGATCACTTTCCAAGAAAAAAAAATGTTATTTTCATCATGCTATGACTGGAGCAGCTGAGGCTCCTTAATGTATGGTACAGCATTAGCCTGGCTGGCCTCTTGGCTGTGTACATTTGAGTTCTGATGATTGCTGGATATGAATTCCTGCCAGCAGTTCTCATTGTATTGGATTACAGGTGGGCCTTTGGTATATTATGTTCCAGGTGCTTTTCTAGCATATGGATGATAACTGTGGATTGAAAATCTGTATGATGCTATCAAGTTAACAAATAGCTCCATGAGAATTTGTACACTTGTGCCATTAGCCTCCATCATGCTCTTGGCATTTTGTTTCTGTTCAATATTGTGTGAATCTAAAATTTTACTGTTTCTTTTGTGTGTGTTTTTAATTTATGGAAATAAATTTTTCTGAGAACCTTTCAGTTTTTTAAGGCCTTCAGGCTTGTATGGCTAAACATGCATGATACATGTCCTGCATACATGGGGGAAAGAGGTCAAATCTCCAAAGAGATGGACACTGTTAAGTAACAGGGTGTTGGTGAGGCACAGAGCAGCAGTTCTGGTGTTCCTTCATCCACAGCCACACCTGAAGAGGAATTTTAAGCATGATTTTAAGCATGATCTCTTCACAGCATTGAGGCTGCATCCATCTCTTGAGATAGCAGACTAGTAGGAGCCCAAGAGCAGGGCCAGTTCCTGCTCTGCTCAGAGCTGAGATTCCAGGCTGGAGCTGGCCAGTGGTCCAGGCTGTGCAAGGCAGCACCTGATGCTTGGGAATCAGAGCTGGAGCACAGGAACATCACCAAGACCTGTACTGTCTGTGTCAAAAAACAGCATTCCTGCCCTTCCAACCCCTAAAATGCTGTGTATAACCCAGATTTTCGATTGATCACTGATCAGCTTGGCAAAGCTAAGCTCCGGGTGCATTTCTTCACTGCTCTCAGAACTGCCTTCTCTGAGGTGCAGTGCTCCATGGGCCCCGCAGAGGGCACGGGAGCTCCAGCACGGAAAGGCAGGAAAGCACCTCAGAGGCTAAGGAAGCATCCTAGTATTCCCCTGCTCCTTCAGGGCTACAGCTCTTTGGCTTCAACACAGTATCCGAGGATTTGGCTCTGTTACCAGACTGGGACTTGCTTTACTCACCATTTAGCCGTTAGATTTACCCTTCTGGGAAAGGTGGAGGAGTTTGGACTTGGGTCCTCTCGTTGGGTTAGTCAGTGTCAAACAATGGCACAAACACGATGGAGAGCAGTCTCAGCTCAGATGCACTGAATCCTAAACACTTCATAGTCAGAGTGCAAAGCTTTTCCTTCTCAGGAAGTGAAAAGGGGCAGAAGAGGTGTGACTGTAAGTCACACAACAGGAAAGACAAGCTGTTTAAAACTTGTTGGAAGAAACTGTTTAAAGCCAGGTATTTTTAGCAGCATTTTTTACAACTGAGTACAGCTGCCTGGCTTTGCTGGTTTTGGTGGAGGGGGTTTTTATGTCTTTCCTTTATATAGCAGATACACTGGCTTTATTGTCTGCACTAGTTGCATCTCATTTATTAATAGCTGAGGTTTATACAACTGCAACATACGTAGCAAGGTCTGGAAAGTTCTGAGTGAAGGATTTTAAATTATTTTGTTAATTAAAAACTTAACCTTGTCTGAGAGCAGAGGGTGGTAACACAAACTGAAATGAGCCTGCCCATGAAGAGCCATCCACTCTCAATCTTCATCCACTAACAGCCACTTTCTGTTTGTAAAACCCACGCTGTTTAATTGACAAGTAATATTTTTACCACTCATAGAATCTTACATTCAAAGTGTCAAAGTACTAAAAAATAATGGTTGGAGGTTTTGAGAAGAATGAATATCCACTGCTTTTTTTTTTCACCTTAAGGCTGCAAGCATCCAGTTCTGCTGGCTCTTAAATGCCTTAATACATTTATTTGTGAGAAAAAAAATTGGTTTCATTTAGTAGTAAAAATCCTTGGTTAAAAAAGCAAATACATTTTCCCAGTTAAAAGCAGAAGAGACCACTGCTCTGATAGTAACTACATATACAGCCTATGGCATGTATGTGCATTCTGCAAGGACTATCTGGCTGCAACCAAAATCACAGATACAGGAGGACAATGCTGCAGTTACCAAAATTTCAGTTGACTGGGGGTGGGGTTTGCATGGAAAGTCTTTATAAGACAAACAAGGCAAAATGCTACCAACTAACCTGTGCTACTGATGCCAGTCTGTATTTTAGTCCATGGTATTGGCCCTGCTATTTCCACAAAAAATGCTGATTTCTCCAGAGTAGGTGTAGAAAATTGCTGATCCTACTTCTGTGCTCTGGCTGTGCTGTTCCCTGTGCTGCCCTGCTCCAAACAGGAAAGGGGTAGTTTGACATTATCATAAACATCAAACCTGCTTAAAAAAAAAAAGACAAGAGGGTATTCAGCATACATTTCTAGAGATGCTTGTTTCCTTGCTGATTGCTTTGGATGGGCTGGACTTGCACATTTCCTGGTTTTCAATAATGATGGTGATGTGGTGATGTGCCTTGGACAGCCTCTGTATCACTGTCAGTTGGATGAGGATGCACAGATATCCTGTTTGCAGAAGTCCAGGATGCCTACAAACCAGAAAGAAAATACCTAAAGATGCTATCAGCTTTAAAAGTAATAAATTCTTCAAGTACTATTCATTAAAATAGAGGTAAAATTTCCCTTTTGAATTTCAGTTCTTTAACAACTTAGACTCCCAGAAGTCTAATTTCATGTGTAACCTTCATTTGCTTCAATACAGATTTTCAGATCCATAGGCAGTGCCAGTTTTGCTGACAGGTAAATGCACATTTCAGACAGTTTTCAGTGGAAAATAATGAAAAAGCCACCTTAACGGATGAGTTTTATAAAGGTTTTGATCTTAATCCCTATAGTGTGATCTTTTTAAAAAGGAAATTATTTAACTTATTTTGAGGTTAATTCAAGAATTAAATATAAAATTTCTTATCTTTTTCCCCAAGTTTGGCATATACAAATGAACATTATATGTCCTTTTTCCTGAACTGATCCCTGGAATTGAAGGGGAAAAAATTCAGAGTGAACAGTCCTATTTCAATAACCTCATATTTGCTCTACAATGTGTTGGTTATTCTGTTTCTGCAAAGCTCCACTTTCAGTGCTTTGAGATAGGAGCTTTAAGAAGTTCTAAAGGAGCTCCAAACACAGGACTCCTTGGGAAATTATTACTAACAGGATTATGTAGAACATACTTTCCCACGCAGCCTAAACAAAAGGGCAATAGCTGTGCACAGGGGGCTGCCTGCTGCATTTCTCTCTAACTCAGAATTAAGGACTTGACTTTACCTGCAGGTGTGCAATTAAACACTGATTCTGCCAGCTGGATGAAAGAATCTCCAAGGATTTCCTGATAGCTCAGGTGACTTGCAGGAACGAGGTACTGAGTAGCATCTTTGAAAAGCAGATCACTTCCACCGAACCTCCACGACTGAAAGAGCTGGAATTCAGAATCCAGTTTGCTTCCCAGAGATTCCTAAACAAAGAAAAAGTAAGTTTCACAGCTTGGATGAGAAGCAGGAAGGTTAAGCTGGTGTCTCTCAATTTTAGGTATAGCAGAAAGAAGGGTCCAAATTTATCTAGCACTGTCCTTATTGGTACAAGAAGATGCAGTTTTGCAGTGCCTTATTTTTCAGCAAAAGTGTGGCCACTGCTGAATGGGAACTGGTGCCAAAATACCCCTTTAGAGAACCCAAATAATTATTTTCTTAACACCCTATGCACATTTTTTATTCTTTCATATTGGATCTGAAGGCACTTTATGTGTGTAGTATAGAAAGATTTGATCTTGACAGGGTTTTCAGGAGTTGTACATAACAGGTGACAACAAGCCAAGCTTTTCCCTGTTCCCTGCCTTACCTGGGATTGCATCAGGAAGTCATAGATCTTAGTGACAGTGACTGGGCGAGTCATGACAGTGCTGGGGGGGATGGGGCCCAGGTGACACCCCGGCCACTCCGTGACTGCGGCGCGGGTCCCGTCCGGGCACAGCAGCTCAAAGTCAAGGGCAGTGTAACCTTTTGCCCAACCAGAGCTGTCCAGATCTAAAAAGAAAACGAAGTGAAAGCAAATCCTTTTTCAAAAGTAAAGCAGAAGACAGGGTGAATCTCATGGAAAATGTTAAAAATGGAGAGGAAGAAGCTTAGTCAGTGTGTTCCAAACAGATGCAGTGTCTGTGTTGTCATGCACAAGGACCAGGGTAGTGGTTGTACTGAGGAAACAGGTCAGTGAACTTAAGCTGTGCCTATCAACTAAACCCACAGTAATATCAAGGCCTATCATGTCTCATCTTCATCTGTGACCAGATCCCTTTCTGGACACAAAGCACTTGGGCCTGCATGGCCTTTGCTTCCCCAAACAAACTGCTCATTGCTGCATAAATTCCTGGGGGTTTCCAGGCCCTTACACTCCCACTTGATCTTAGAGAGATTCTTTTCTTTGAGAAGTCTCTTCTGTTACTGAAATTGCCTAAAATAGAATTTCAGTGTGCTTCATCAGGCTGAACAAAATGAGGGTTCCCTTTCCCCTCGACTCTATGAAAAGCATGTTTGGGCTGTTAGAGCAGTAAACATCATTTAAGAGACTGAGGGGATTTAAGCTCCTGCAACCAAAATCATTTTGATCAACAAAATCCAATTGCTAGACTGTTGCAAAGATCAGTGTTTCCCAGAGGAAATTAAATATTTCACAGTGTAGTAACATTGCTATTTTAGAAACTGTGAAAGGCAAAATAATTTGCAGTGGTTTTGCCTATTAAGCTGTTAGACCTGTTTATCCCATAACTGCCTGTGAAACAACATAAGGAAGTTGCCATGACACGATGAAGCCACAGAACATCTCCCAGCACAAACACCCACAGCACTGCCCTTACCTGCCATTTTCATTCTGGAAACTCTGATTTAAAAACAATGGGTACCTGCACTTTGGCTGCCTGTGGGAGAAGGGCTGGTGGGAAAATCCTCTGCTTTTTAAAGCTTTGAGCTTTCCAAAAATTAGTGCAGTCTCCAAGGATGACTATCCCCCAACACACACACTGATCTTTGCACTCAGGAATTCTTCCTCTTTCCTTCTCTAACAGTATCTGGGTGTTGAGCTTTACTGGAACACCCACATGCAGGAAGGTTCTTGCAGTTTTCTGGTCACAAACACCACTCCATGGACCCAGTTAAACCTGTAAAGGCTGATCCTCACAAGTGATGGTCACTTTGTGGGAAGTGACTGATGCTAATGAACATTCTCAAAGGGAAAGAGAATATCTGCATCTCACCTTCTATGTTCTGGAGCAGATTAGAGTGTTCCAGGAAAGCTACATCTCCAAAGCTTCTTCCACTGGGATTGCCAACTAGGCACCTAGTGCAGGAAAAAACCAAGAAGCAATCAGAGACAGCCACTGCACGATGACTGACATTTGCACAGTCATCTGAAGCTAAAACAGGAGTAGCTGGAAGCATCCCTCCCATCTGTAATAACTTGGTTGTCACATGGAACAAGTTGGTGATGTCAGTACAAGTCTCATATATGTTCACATATTTGCTAAGACAATTCCTTCCTCCCTTACAGCAGCTCCCAAGCCAAAGCTGTGGCACAATGTGCACCTTTGCCCATGCCTGGGCAGGAAAGAGAATGTAATTCAACTAAATGCATTATACATTTTTTTTCTAAGAGTGCTTTCACCTTTAAGATTCTTCTCTGCTTCTGTCTTCAACTATTTTTTTGGTATCTCCAGTCTAATTACCTCCTGTATCCTACCCTGTTTCCTCCCACATCACCTCTGCTCTCTGACTTCTGAACTATCTTTCAATCCTTCCCCTTAATGAGTCAGTACCAATGCTCTAAGCCCTACATGTTTGGAAGCATTGCCTTGCTCTAGAAATGGTTTCATGACTATTTTAAATCACCAGTCAGCTGAACATCCCATAGCAACTGCAACCAAAACAAAATACACTCTGGCAAAAGTTTATACAGCCAGTTGCTCAACAAAGAGGAGGAAAAAAACTTTCCAAGGAAATCATCAGCAAAATAATAATCCAATTCTGGCTATTGCTCTGCATTTCTGACTGACCACAAGCTCACCTGAGTGCTCCCATGTTGCCATAGTATTGTTCATTGTGACCTGCAGCACATCTGCTGGAGACTCGGGCCCCTTCCACCTCACTGTCCCCGATGCACACCTTGCACATGTTGCCATCTGCTCCCGGCATGCAGCCCTTCCAGAAGTAATTCTGATAAGCTGAGGAAAGAAAACCGAGGTGAGGTTAAGGCAAGGCATTCCAAAACCTCTTCACACATGGGAAAAGACAGGAATGGATTTCCATCCTAATAGCTAGCAAGAAGAGGGCTAAATCCTGTGAGGAATCACACACAGTCAGATATGGGGAAACGCTGCTTCGACACCCTCTGAGACTGCAATCACTTCCTGGCTGAATCCTCATGGCCCCATCTCATTTTACTCCCAGATTTAGGGCTTCAGATTTTCGTGGTCTAGTCAACAGATAATCCAGAGCAGCCCTTACCAGAGCCAATGTCACAGTTCTGGGTATCATTCCCCAGAGCTCCCACTGTGTGTCTGGACAGCAGTAACCATCCTGCAGGACTGTACAGGTGACTGTGGCAGGACCTCCTTCCTTTGAGGTTATGGATGTTAATCTGTTTGGCAGTTTTCTTAGCTAAGGCAACAGCATAAACAGGTGGCAGTGCTGCAAAACAATGACAAAAACTGGTTATACCAAGTCAATTACATATTCCAGACAGGTACAGCCCCCTCTTCCCTCCCTCATCCTGTCACAATATTTCAGTTGCAGTAACAGGACCTGCATTCTTTGCTTAGCCACAAAGCTCTTTCCTAACCAGAAAATTTTCTTCCAAAAAAACATGCAAATACATTCTTACATAAACCCTAGAGCAGTCTCAGGAAAAGCTAAGCATTTTGCCCTCTCAAATTTATTCTGTTACCTTTGTGCTTCACATGAATTAGTTTTCCTGTTTTCTCCATGATCTCAGCAGCTTGGGCACAATCTCCCCCTGGAGAGGAGAGACAATTATTAAGGATCTTGCCACTACTGTCATTCCTTTTACATGGCAGCACACCAACAAAACCCTTGTGATCCTCTTCAGCCACACCAGCACGTCTGTCCCTTTTACAGAAGGGATGTAATAAACAGACCAAATGTTAGAGACAGTTAGTGGAGCAGCTGGGGAGAGTATTTGGACACATATATTAATTCCTGCTTCCATCACAAAACATCACAAACTGTGAAAATTTAACTGTATTCTTAATGGTACTTTTTTGACTCCCTCTCTCCTTGAAAAGGTCACATGAGAACTCACCATAACACTCTGCAGCTACAGGCACCAGCCCACACCTCCCTGCGATGTAGACGTGTGTGGCGTCCAGGGTCACCGCGTCCGCCTCGCTGCTCTGCCAGCAGCATTCCAGAAAAGAACAAAACCAGGATTGGCATCAGTTGTGTATCCAAGCAGCTCTGCTTCTCCACGGGTTAGAAATTCCCCTGCACAAACTCCCTCTCATTCCCACTTGTTCCTCTGGTGTACAAGCTGGTCCTCCTCTAGTTCAGGTCAGGCCAGGACATACACAACCTGTGCACTCTTATCACACACTCCAAGCAGAGGGAGTCTCCTACCTTGATCATTTCAATGCATTTGGTCATGGAAGTTGCTTGGACACAGACCAAGGGGTCGGATTTGATGCTCAGTGCCCACTCCTCACATTTGTGAAGCTCAGCATCGCTGATGCAGCACCAGCGCACGACACTGTTCTCCAGAGAGCTCCCTGGGAGGGAGGGAAGGAGCACAGTGAGATCATGTCACCAATGCACCAATCTGTTATTTGGTAAGGGGATGTTTGGGTCTGTGCACTTGTGCCTGGCAGGGAGGAATTACATGGAAGGAGAACTTTTTCTTCCCTTTCCTTAGCTACAGTCCTCTGGAAGGCCTCTCACCTTCGTGGCCCAGTCCCTTAAGGAGAGCTACATAATCCAGACCAAGGACATAGGCAATCTCCAGCTGCTCCTCGAGAAGCTGCAGGTGCTGAGTGGCATCTCGGAACAGCAGGTTCTTTCCCCCAAAGGGAGACGAAGTGAAGAGTTCAAATCTGGCTCTTTCCTTCCCTTTTCGCCCAAAGAGGCGCTGGGACAAGAACAACACTTTTAATTGTGACAAATCTGCTCATTCTTCCAGTAACAGGCAGCCTCATCCTTCCCTCCCTTCACATCAGTGCTTTGTAACATAGCACTCAGAACAAACCCCACAGGTACTGCAGTGAGCAGATGGCTGCAGTCCTAAAAGCATTATGTGGTTCACTTTTTTTAAGGGTTTTTTCCTATTTTAGTTATTCCAATTTATTGGGTTGTGCTCAATGTCTCCTACCCTGGCAAGGCAACCAAGGAAGCAAAACTGAGTGAGAAACATTTGTGCAGCAAAGGGGTGCAAAGATATCTTGTACTTTAGGATTGGAAAGTAGCACATGCAAAGCAGCTCCATTCAGCCTGATGGCACTGGGAGAGAAGAAAGCACTGAGCAGTGTAGCAGGACCTCTGCTGCACAGCTAAGGTGTGTTAATAAGTGCACTGACAAAGGCACATGAAGTTTTTCAATAGAGGAAAGATTGTGTATAACTGCTCTCTGCCAGGGTCTGTGTGACAGCACAGCACAGCCCACTGGGGTGAATTATTCACTGTCTACTGAACTAATTTAAGGGCTGAGTGGCTTCATAAATTCTTTAAGCTTGCATTTCAGGTTCAGCTTCAAATAGATTCCAGGATGCCAAGATATCAGATACCATTCAGAAGTTGAGAAGAAAAAGGAGGAAGAAAGGTGAGCCCTGACAGAACCTGCACATCTCCCTCAGCTACACAGAAATTCACTTAAGTTCCAGGGCAGGATGAACATCATCAGCCATTTTGCAGTTAGGGTGTTATGGCATCTTCCCCTTCTTTACTTATTTATTCCCAGCCTCCTACAGAAGAACACTTCAGAGAAAAGTAAAACCTTGCAGAAGCCAGTGCAGGATCCTTCCCCAGAACAAACAATTTTTAGGGCTTTATTCACACTAACTACAAATTTCTCAAGAAAAAAGGCAAACTGGGAGGTAATCACCACACAAATATGGAAGAAAAACCTGTGTCTGGAGATCTACAGCTTATAACATGCACCCACTTGGATCATGCTGAGGAATTTGTTGGTGATCTTGTGGAAGTTGTTGCGGGTGACGATGCCCCGGCCAGGCCCCTTGCCCAGGTTACAGGTGCTGTACTGGCTCAGCTCAGCTGTGCTCCCATCAGCACACAGCAGTTCATATTCCTGTTCTTCTGACTCTGAAACAAGCAGACACTCAGGAATCTGCCAAGTGAGCCGTGACTGGGCAGCAGGCACAGAGAGGGAATGAAAGGCATATTTCAGGGGAGGTTGCTCAAAGGTTATGCAGGCAGCACAGGGCACCAAGAGCACCCGGGAAAGTGGTCTTTGATTAGTTCTCCTCTTAACCAAGAGAGGGATCTCAGCCAGAGGTGCCTCAAAATACCCTTTAAGATGTACCCCTGTAACTATGTTTGTTTAAAAATACTTACCTGCTAACACTACTGCTAACCACCTTCAAAAACATCAGTAAAGAGATTGACTTAAGTTTAAAAGTACAAAGCAGGTATACAGGAACTTCACGTCCCAGCAGCTCAGTACACTGAATTTAAAAAGGCATCTTAGGCAAAACAAATACTGACAGCTGTGTCAGAGACTTCAGTCTAAAGAAATCACCTGTATAAAAACATCTTTATGCTTCCATTCTAAGAATCTCCTGTGAGCAATTATTGCTCACTTATCCTTTCCTCTTCTGTTTCCTTGTGTGGACAGCCAAGAAATACTATTGAGCTGCTCACATGGATTGAATTTTCACTGGAAACAGCATAAATATTGGCATAATCCCCAAATTCCTCTGCAGGAAAGAGCACATCCATAGATTAAAAGCAGTCTGAGTTTTTAGGATTACCTGTGGCACTCAGAATTCTTAGATGGTCTAAAAAGGCAACATCTGCCACTCCCTCCTTCAAGCACCTGCAGGAAGACAAATGCCATCCTATTAACGTCACCTGGCTTTCCTCCCTTACAAGTTCTTTTTGCCCCAAAGGTGAATTCAGTGCCAGTGTCCCAGAGCTCACCTGAAGGCTCCCTCAGAGTCATAGAAGGGTTCATTGCTGCTTGTCTCACAGAAGTGGTTCTTGTCTCTGACATAGGATTTTTGTCCTTGGCAGAGAGCACACAGTCGAGGAGCAGCAACACCAACCCCAGGGATGCAGCTTGCATTGAAATACCCACTGATTGCTGCAGGTGTAGGGGGAAAACCAAAACAAAATAAAAAGAAGGAAAGGAGTCAAATGGGAAAAAAAAAAAAAGAAGGAAAAGGGGCCACACATACCATGGACATAACTAAGACCATGGTGATTTTAGAAATAAATAAGTTCCTCAAATGCAGCTTTAACTTTCTCTAGACTCCAAATCTGAAACATTTGCTGTAAACAGAGTGATCAAATTTTGCTTGTTTAAAACCACCTTTGTGCTGGTTAGATATTGCAAAGATTTGCTCCCTGCATATAGAACATGAAGATTTCCTGTTTTGGTAACAACTCCGCTGCTTTGAGATCACTGGAAAAGTTCTGAAGAGAGCTAAGAGCCAGTAGCAGAAACACTCCAAGAGGATCTAGTATCCACAAATCCCTTTAATTTCCACACAGCCCAGTTCATCCCACATCTGCTGGCATTTCACTTACTCTTGCTGAGGGCAGAGCCCTGTGGCTCCTATCACCCACCTTGGCTCAGAGGTTGTGCCTCATCCCAGGAAAGGTCATTTCTTGCAAGGAGGAAGCCAAATGGAATATTCCAGCCCGATGTCCACCTGGCTCCATTGTGGCAGCTGCGCACACCTCGCAGCCTCTGGATATCCAGAGCTCCTCGTTTGGCAACGGCCACAGCAAACACACAATTTCCTGCAGTAGGACAAAATATGTAACAGAAATTAAAAATATATCCCAATTCTGCAGCTTCCATCTGTGTACAGGAGTTGAACAACTTCTGTGAACACGGCCAAGGGAAAATCTACATTAGGCAGATTAAATGTAGGTGCTGATGCCAGAAACTTGACCACACACTGGGTACCTGGCACCTTGTCAAACAAGTGATGCAAGTGATGTGCAAGCAAGAACGTAAAAATCTGGTGGAAAAAACTCACAAGCCCACCCAGCTCCATCATACAATGCAACTGCTTCTCAAGGATTTTGAACATTTGCATCACACTCTTTAGGTATTGTAATGGAAAGAACTCCTACATCTTATCCTCAGAACATATTCACCAGTTCATGGTGTGTCAGCCAAAACAAGGTTCATCTCTGTTCTCATACCTTCTCCTTATTAATCTCTTCCTACATCCATCTGCTAATTTGGCTTCCTTCTCAGATTCATGTCCCATAGTATTTTCTACTGTGTGCTTGATTTGGGCTCAGACTTATTTATTCTTGCCTTACAAATCATTCACTGCAGACTGTTCAGGCCTGACAGGAGAGAATAGGAATCTTACCATGATAAGATTCTCCCCCTTATATTCTTGCCTTTTAGGGTGAGAAGGAGAATTAATTCATGAGAGAAGACAATCTCTTAAAGAACTCATAGTAAACGTTCAGTTATGCTGATAAAGAGCATGGTGTAAGAACTGACACAGATGGAGTAAAATCCTTCTTATTCCCTACAAGATCCAGACTCCAGCCCAGCAGTGCTGTGGGCAGGGGTAGGTGCAGTCAGTCTGTCACAGTGTCAGTGCCACAGGCAGAAAGGCTGCTGGGCACAAAGCACCACTGGGATTTTATTCATCATTACTAAGTATTTTAGAAAATGTTGTTTACCACCTCCACGCTCCTATAAAGTTAATAAAAAAACATAGATTTTTTTTCTCAAGAAGTCTAGAGTAATTTCTTAGCCAAATCAGAAGTACAGCTTATTCTTTTGCTTTACCAGCCTACCTTGATCATAGATCTCCTTTGCCACCACTGCCAAACCATAAAGTTTTACAGCAGAGTAAACATCTCCAGCATCCAAGGAAGCAGCATCTGCTTTATTTGCCTTAAAAACAAGAGCAAAACTCTCAAAACAACTGTGTTTACAAGAAAACGAACAGAAGCTTCAAGACCACATTTTTTTGCTTGAGAAGCAGTAATCAGTGATTTTTACAAGCATTTGTTTTTAATTGAACTCCTGCTACAAAACATGGTGAAATATTAGCAATGAAGGCTGAGTTATCTTCAAAAAATACCAGTTCTTTTCCACTAACATTCTTTCTCCCTTCTTCTCTGGGTCTTCCATTCCAAAAACACAATTCTGATGTCAAGTGAAGGAAAAGGCAACTCCTATTTCCCCCTGCTGCTCCTCTAGACCCCAAATCCTTCTCAGAGTTCTCCTGGGTATAATCTTTCCATAACCCAGGAAGTTGAACTGAATTTTATTTAAAATAGCTGCAAGACTGAATGAAAACACGAAATAAATTATTCCCTGAACCAACGAGAAAGTTTTCTTTGTTGTGTTTTCCACGTCAGATCCGGACTCCATTTTTTGAAGGCAACCAGGACTGTATGTAAATGTGAATGAAATTATTCTACAGCAAATGCTTGTCTTCCTTTTCCATTAATGATTTTTGTCAAAGCATTTAGCATTATGAAAATTCCATTGCAGAACTGCTCAATTACAAGAGCTTACACTTACAAAAGGTCTGATGTGTAATTTTATTCAAAATGAAATTTTTTATATGAAAAAGACTTTGCTCTTTACTTCAGAAAAGACTGACTAGGGGCTAAAAACAGTATGGAAGAAAGGGAAGATAAAATATTAATTACAGTCAGAGGAGGACCAGAACACACAAACAAGGGAAATGCTCTACTTTAATAGTTTGGGTTTATCCATTTATTTCCAAGCAGTTTTCTATATTTCTTGGAGATTGCAAGGGCATTAGCTGGGATGAAACAGTATGTCTAGTAGAATGCTCATGGGATTTAACTCTTGCCTCTCAAGCAACCATGCACTTTGCAAATATGCAGTTCTATCTTTTCAGTATCATTTTATTCTCCCAGAGATTCTGTTTGCCAGTTACTCTTTTAAAAGAGGATCCGGACTCCAAATCAGCTTTAAAAAAAAATCTCTGTGAACTCACCCTGATTTTATCAATGCAGTCATAGGTATTGTGGGCTCTGATGCAAGAAATCCTGGCAAAGGAAGTGGCAGTGGCGAGGGGCAGCACGGCCGTGAGCGCCTTGGACAGCTCGGCACACTTCCTCTGCTCCAGGTCAGACAGGGTGCACCAGCGGAATTTCTTCCCTGTAGCATCAAAAAAGAAGTCAAGACTTGTAGGATTTCACAAAAAACCCCCTCAGTTTAAGACCCTGCAGTTACTGCAACTCAAGAAAATCTTAAGCCGTGTAATGAAAACCAGGACTGAACGCCCAGCAAACACCACAACATCTCTACGTTGTCATTTCCAGATGTTTCAGCATTTCACTCTCTGGTGATCTATTAATATTACACAAAAATATTGCCTGGAATAAGTAATGTTTATAATTAAAAGATGAAAGGTTTTATTTCTTCCAGCATAGCATCAGACATTAGTACTCCACTTTTTTTGATGTTAATTGAGTACAATTCCAAGGACAACCCGTTGTGGATTTAGAGAGGAGCAGCTTGAAGTTCACTGACTCATTTTGACAGTGTTAATGAGTACCCAGATCCCAACCATTCAAAGGAAACAAACCTTCCCTGAATCACTAAGGATACACTGAGCGTATCAAGCAGCTTCAAAACTAACAGGGTCACCATCTGCCAATGATCAAACAGGAAAAATACAGGCAAATGGAAACCACAGGCACAGCTCAGGCTGCAACTTCTTTGCACAGAAGAAAACAAAACCAAAGCATATATTAGTTTGGAGGTTACCCCCCCCAGAGGTCACCTCTCTCTCTCCCTCTCTGCATCAGCCTTACCTGAAGAGAGCGAAGAGAAGATGATTAGGACGATTAAAATCACTGCCTTCATGGTCACAGCAGCTCAGCAAGGATCTTCTCTCTACCCTGACTCTCTGCCTTCTCATACCAGGAATTCCACAGTGCTGACCAAAGCTTCTGGAAGATAACAAAGGGGTTTTAGGCATCAACAAGGATAAACCAAGATTTAAGAAAACAAACAAACTGTCAGGGGATGGTATAACCTTGTCTGCAAGGGAGAAAGGGACACTGTCCTAGTCCTATGCGCAGATGGAAAAAATCTGTGCATTTTCTGCTTTGTTTTGATCAGACACAGGAAGAGATGTAATCCTCTGCTGAAGAAATAAATTGTGCTTCTGCTTTTTCAAAATGCCTTTGGGAGATGGGTAGGACTTGAACCTATCTTACAACAGAGATACCTAAAGCTAAGTGAATTGTCCAAGCTACCGACCATATCTCTCTACAGAACACTGAAGGGTCCTTCTTACCTTATTTTTTCACCTTGATAATGGTTTATCTACTGAGTAACTTTTAACAAAAAGTAATCCTATGCCTTCCCACAAAATCAGAACAGAGCTGTGACACTCTTGACTGTCTTGATTCTCTTCATTCCATTCCAGCACAGCAATGTCATCCAGACTGCCTTATTTCCCTGTTTTCTAACACTTAGCCTGGAGTATTATTACGTCCTAATTACTTTACATCATTAATTCTATGGCAGAGGGAAAATACACACACATACATATACATATATGCTATATATAAAATATATATTTGTATATAATATACAATATATATTCTATTCTATTATAGACAGGTACACTGATCTGATGATGCATAAATTATTGCTAATATGGCTTCATCCTTCCTGTTCAGGAGAGAATTAACTTTTCCTTCTTTGGATTTCCTTAGTACCTTGTCTGCTTCACCTATTTTTGCAGATACTTCTCCCAGATTTCTTTTGCTGCCTTATGTCCCCTTCCCTCATGATACCCAGTCATCATTCACCACTTGCTTCTTTCACATTCAGGTTGCTGATCTCTGAGTTTCACAGGTTGCCTCTCTAGATCTGCAACATTTTTTGGGGTGTTACTGATCTGATCACAGAAGTTACACAGAATCACAGGATGATTTGGGTTGGAAGGGACTTCAAAGCTCATCTCATTCCACCCCCTTCCCTGGGCAGGGACACCTTCCACTAGACCAGGTCACTCCAAGCCCCATCCAACTTCAGGCTTTTCTCACTCCTTCCTGCAAAGGAACAAAAGTTCTGAAGCTCCAAGACCTCCATTGTCTCATTTTCTAAAAGAACAGCTGTGGTATGAAAAAGAGAACAGGAGAACAGCCCCCCTTTGACTTGGCTCACCTGCACAGCCTGACACAGCTCAGTACCTGAGGGGAGTGTGTTTTATCCCTCAATGAGTGCAGGCTTTATAGTCTTACCAGATGTTAAAAATCCCCTACAAGTGTAAGAACAAAACACATGATAAAAGCAATTTTAAAATAGTTAAATGTCCACATATTTACTTTTAATTCCAAGGAAAAATATTAGATTAGGACAGGTCATTAATCAGTTCAGTCTGTGACAATTATTATACACTATAAACAAGTGTGTTACATTTAACCTCTGAATCACTTCTGAGTCAATTCTGGGGAAACTTGCCTGTCAGGCCCACCAGCTGTTAGACAACAAAGCTTATGGCTCTTGCAAGGCTTGTACCAAAGCACCCAACACTGTCAAACCCCACTCTCTTTGATGTTTTACTTCCTGACAATCCTACAATTATGTACAGGATAGGTACATCCCAGCAATTCAGTCAGTTAATAGTATGACTGTTACATGAGGGCTGTATCTGGATTTCTGCTCACATGTTACATATTTAACGATGAAAGGCTTTCCTGCACACGTCTAAGATATTTATACAGGTACTACTGCTGCCTGTGGTGATGTGAAAAATGTAGAATGACATGAAGGTGTTGTAGACCTCATTCAGGCCTGATTAGGAAAACAAATAAACATCAATCACAAATTTAAATTAATCAGGACTGCCTGAGGATCATGTCCTAAAGCTCTGAAACACAGTGGAAAGACTCTGGAATTCTTTTCCTGCTGATTCACCCTGTGAAACTACCCCCCTGCCACTGTCAAAGAGAGGTAATTAGCTACTTCCCAGTAATGTAGCATCTATGCATCTATCTAGGTATGCAAGATGGTGGAAAAGCAAATAATCTCTCTAAAATTCACTCTGTGCTGCTAGGATCCAGGCAAGGGACACCAGAGTAGGAACAGATGTCACTGCACTACCCTGCCAGACATCTCACTTGGCGGAACAGCACTGTGTCTGTCCCATGCCGAGTGTCCTCTCCCTAAAATTCCTGCCCTGATATCCCTGGTGCTGCCACACCTGTGGACAAGAACTCACCTGCCCCTCCACAGCAGCGCTGAGCAGCAGCTGAACCCTTCCTACCCCATCCACAACTCCCCAGCAGCGGCTCCCTCTTCAACCTGATCCACACTCCACACACCCTCAGGGACCACCACGCTGTCCCCACACTAATCGCCCGGGAAATGTCCCCACACCACGCTCCCTCAGGGCCGGCCCTGTTCCCCACATCGCCTCAGCGACGGCCTCTTCCCCCGCCCCCGAGAACAGCCCTCACCCCATACCAAACCCCCCTTTGGCGAACAGCGTCGCACCCGTGCCCCCATTCCACGTCTCCCCTGAGGAACGACCCCATCTCTACACGCCGTATTCCCTCGGGGAATTCCAAGGAATTCCTCACACACACAGCCCGTCCCCGGGATCGCCCGCTCCCCTCACAGCGCCGGCCCCGCCCCCGGCCCCGGCCCCGCCCCTCGCGCAGTTCCCGCCCTCCCGCGCGGGCCGCGGCAGAGACGGTGCGGGAAGATGGCGGCGCGGAGCAGGTACGGGCTCGGCAGGTGGGGCCGGGGCTGGTGCTGTCATTGTCACTGTTATTGTCACTGTCCGGGGCCGGCAGCCCTGTCTGACGACCGGCACCCCGGGGGCGGGGGGCGTGAGGAGCAGTTGGGGCGCTGATACGGCCTCTCCCGGGCCAGGGGCCGCAGCCGCCCCCTCCTCTCCCTCCTCTCCCTCCTCTCCCTCCTCTCCCGCTGACGTTTCCCTACCGCGGTGAACGCCGCTGTCTCTGCTGCCTCGGCCCCGTCCTCGGCATGTGCGAGGAGCCTTGTACTCGTGCCCCAAGCTGGAAGGGAAGATAAGGGGTTTACGTATTTTAAGAAAGAGAAGCGCGTGGCCTTTGACAGTTTTAACTCGGTTTCACAGTCTGTAGGTGTCAGTGTGTTAAGTGTTTAGTAGGAATGGGTTGATGGGGGGCAGCTGCAGCCCCTCGGGTTATGCAAGCCCGGGGCAGGATGGCTCTGAGAAGGACCTGGCCGGGCACCGACAGTCCTTTGCAGGAGATATCCTCTTACAGGTTGTGCTTTTTATAACAACTAAACTGATTAAAGAATAGCGTTTCTAGGCCACAGTTCTGTGTTCTTAGAACACACAGCCCCTTTACTCCACCTTCTGTCTCAGAACCTACAGCAAACAGCTCTTGCACGGAGCGCTGTCACCTCCGGCTCGGTGCCGACAGCCGAGGGTTGTCTCTTGTCCAGAGACTGAAGTCACCGAGGGGCTGAATTACCACGGAATTCCCTGGTAGTTCCCGCTCCAACAGCCTCCAGTCGGGTGGCAGAGGCAGGAGGTCAACACTCCCCCCCACACTTGTACCCACCAAGGTCAGGCTGTCAGGAGGAGGGAAGGTGAGACTGTTTAGTCTTGTCATCTTTACCTGTTTGTAGACAGATTTCAGAATAAATTGATTTTCCCATGTTGGGCGCCAGAAACAATTGGGGTAAGAGCTTAGGGTCTGCAGGGAGTGTCCTTGCTCAGTGCTGACTTGGCTGAGGAAGTGGCATGTCCCGGAATGCCCTGCCCTGCCCCGGCAGCAGGAACAGCTCCTGCGGCTCCTGTGAAGCCAGGGCAGCTCATCTGTTCTGGCTGTGCACTTTTTATAGGCTGTCATGTATGAAGGCTAGTAAATGTCTTGAATACTAATGCCTTAGGCTGTAGCTAGGTTTTAATATTTTTTTCCTCCATTACTTTTTAGGGTTTGAAAACTTTTCTGGTAGATTTAAGTCTAATGCTAACTGGATTACTTCAGTTTTTGACTGCCTTTGAAGTAGCCTACAGGCTTCCACCTTGCTGATGAGCAAGTGCTCCTTTTCCCCCAGTGTTTTAATACGTTGTAAAACAGGCCTTGTAATAGCACAGATTGGTGTAGGTCTGGTGTGTGACCCAGCAGTGTCAGCTGACCTGTTGTTGATGACAAATAACAGCGTCTTGCTCTGTAAAACATACAGGTTCTGCAGCTGTGGGGACTCTCTTTCTGCCTTGCCAAGGAAGTATTATCCTGGGAGATGATGCAGCAGTGTGGCATGTTTAGCACCTGCTAACAGGAATCTGGGTTTTGGGGAGAGTCTGTCCTGTCATATTTGGGTTACCATGAAGGTAGAGTGAGCTATTCCACCCCACTGCCCCGGGGATAGGTGAAAACTGGAGCTCTTTGTCCTTGGCTAATGGTAAAACACTGTTGGCAAGTGTCTGTAGTATCATTATGTGATTTCTAGACAAGAAAACTGCTATTTGTAGATTCTTCTTCAAAATAAAGGGATCATATCTATGTAACTCAGTAGATACCTGAAGTTAATTGTTTAAATTCTTTATAATCACTTCCTGGGATTGAATGGCCCCAAATGATGCAATAGCTTGTAAGCTAATGAAGCAACTCTGTCCTCAGTGTATATCTGATCAGGAGCAGATGAAAGGCCAGAGGGCCAAATGAAGACATCCCAGCTGTGCCATTGCATCTCAGGAATGAGTGGGTTGCCCAAAGACCTGCCAGGCCTGGTCCCTCCTGAGGGCTTGAGCCTGTTGGTGTGGGAACACTGCCCCTCTCCTCCCTGTCATCCTGCCTGACAGCGGGATGGGCTCTTGCCAGGCCACAGTCAAGTACTTGTTTAAACGTGCTTATTCACGGGCTTTGAACAGTTCTCCTACAACTGGATGGCTCCTTTTCAGATTTATTAGAAACATGAAATGAAATATATAATATTAAACATATGAAAGTCCTGATTTAACCTTTTCCCTATGGTGGGCAGTTCCAAGTGTATATTCTGTGTTTTCAGAGGGGCAGAACCACTCTCACTGCAGTTCACCAGCAGACAGAGTGGTAAGACAAATCCTAAAGAAGAGCTGCTGTACCTGGCAGCCTTTTTACTTTTCTAGCTAGACCAGTTGGTCTAACAAATGCCATTACTTCTTCATAAAATCCATAGCTTTTCAAAGTATTCCTTCCCCCCCCACCAGGATGGTGAGGAAAAAGGTACATGAACCAAATCATGTCTCTTCAGATAGTTGCTGTTGTAGGAGGTTCCTAAATGACACACCTGAGTAGCACCCTGGTGGAGATGGAATAATCCCAAGTGCTAAACAGTCATTATAAAATTTACCATTCCATTTGCAAGCAGTTTGTTTTGATCAGCATGGCTGAATTCAGCTCTGCCCTTTATAAACATTACCTTGGGATGCAAGTACGTGTTATGTCAGAAGCTTCTTACTATAAGATTGTCAGTGCACTGAACTGCTGACATCTGCATTATTAAACGTTTGTACTTAAGCAACTCTTCTTGTTTGTTGTGTTTGCAGTTTGGTGTGGAGCTGTAACCTCCTGCTCCAGAAGAACCTGTGTGTCAGAGCTGGGGTCCTCTGGAAGCAGCCGCCTTCCAGGACATTTTTCAGTGGTAAGTGATGGCTTGTGTCTACCAGTGCTTTTAAATTCAGGGTAACTCCAGGTTAAGCAAATTATGGTCTCATATTGGGGAATATGAATTTCTTGAAATAAAAGCAGGAGTGCAGCATCAGAGAACAATTCATGGCATTTCCACAGATACAAGCTTGCAAATTATGTTTTACTCCTCTGGTGTTATGTTTTCCAGATAGTAAAAGAAGTGTATTTACTTATTTCATAAGTACAAAAGCCAGGGGAATAATGATAGACATGAGGTGACACTGAGAAGGGCAACATCAAACTCTCTCTATAATGCATAATAGAAAGCAACATACTCATATTTAGAATATTCAGCTGCTTTACCTGCTTTGTGTAGTGCAGCTCCTATCAGCTGTTCACCTTGAAAAAACTGAGAAATTCTGTCTTCATCAGTTTAACAGGCCTGTAAGAAAGAGAAGGTATAAATATCCTTTTATATTTCAATCTGTACTTGTAATTTTAATAAATCAGGAAATCAAAGTAGGTTTACATGAAATGCTTAAGACTTGGTTAAAATGGTACTTGCATTCGGAGTTCCTCTGGCTGGGTAATGCTGGAATATCAGATATTATGTGTTTTTAAGAAATATTTGTTTGTGAACTTATAGCATTTGCATTGTCATATATTAGTATCACAACTGCATAGAGTCTTCAGTTTTTGTTTCCTTGCCAGCTGACCTATTGATCCTATTTTCTGTATCCATTTTTTGGGGTTAACTCACCTGTCCAAATCCTTTGTCTGGCATGTCATATATGGATATTTCATTATTGAAAAAGATGCTTACACAGATGAATAGAAATAGCAGCTCTTTGTTGTCTAGAAATCCAAGATAGTCATTGCAGAAAAAAAACTAGGAAGCTGAGACACATCATGCAAAGTTGTTGACCACATGGAAGAAAAGGTCATTTTAGTCTAAGTTAGCTTTGAACAAATCAACTTTTTAGCCAGTCATTTTCTAATTCATTGAGTTTTCAGATTCTGATTTGGATGTAAATCTAGATGACTTGCACATGATGTCATTAGAAAGAAAAGATAACTCTTTAGTTTTCTCTCTACCCCTTGTATCAGCCTCCTCCAAGTGTTTGTGTCCTTTCCTAGAAGGAATTCTTAATTAGGTCAGAGTAATGAAGCAGCATTTCTATCCCTGCCTCTGACTGCACAAACCAGAGCACATCTGCCTTCTGCACTTTGCTTTTTCATCCTCCTTTTTTTAATGTTTCTCAGGGAATGTGTCTTTTTCACCTGTTCCAGAGCAAGAAATGGTTCTTTTCATTCTCATTGCTGACTATACTCAGTGTTTAAGAGAATTCTGGAACAGATTAACTTTATCTGTAATGGATTCAGATTTAGGGTAGTATCTAAAGATGTTATTAGCACATTAACAGTCTTGCACCTTTTTCCTCTTGTCCTGGGCTTGTTTCTAGTGCTTTATGCACCAAGACATGAGTTTTCCCCACACATTTCATGCTGCTTCCCAGGGAGCTGCAGATCATTAGAGAGCCTGATGTTCAGCTGCCACCTGAGCCAGCTGCCTGAACGGGGATTTGTTTTCAGAATCAGTAACTAGTAATTTTGTCTTAGAATTTGTCAACTTGTGTGAATTCCATTAGTGTCTGAAAGGTGTGAAATTTTATTTTGTTGGGGTAAAAACAATGGCGTATTGGATGCCTTTGCAACGACTGGGTGTTGGAGACTGGTCACAGAAGTGCTGTTTCATTAATGCTGGAGATGAGGAAAAGTCAACTCTTCCTTTAAAGAGATAAAACTGTGTTTGGTGTGGCTTGTGGAACACAAATGGTTTGGTCTCCAGCACAGGCAGAGAAACGTTCACATCGGTGCAGTCAAGAGGCTCTTGGAGCAGAAACTTCCCTGGATTCAAACCAGCAAGAGCTGTTCCTGCTGAGGGGTTTGGGTTGGGAATTTGCTAAGCTCTGCTGAAATAGCTGAGCAGCTTTGCTAACTTAGAACCAAGGATGTGGTGGAAGGGAGTTAAAGGCTTTAGGGCTCAAGAGTGTCGTTGGACTGTGTACAGACATTTCTGTTGAAATAGTGATGCAAAGTTGAAAGGTTGTAGAGTCTGTAAACTCAAATAAGTCTGTATTTATAAACGGTTAGCTGTTCTAAATGATCCCTCTCCTTTATTGGGCATTGTTCCTTAGGAAAGAATAATTTTTAGAATCTTAACTCTAGTTGTAGTTGTTGTTGCCTTGTTTGTTTACTGAGTTTCGTTTTTAGGTATTCTTTTTCTGAGTAAGAACAAAGCTGGTTTTATATTATGATGTATTTTAGGACACATAATTTAAGCAATGTTTTAAATCACAAATGTAGGAAACAAATTATCCAAAAATATTACATTGGTAAAACAAAATGTGAACAACAATTACTTCTGTTGGGCATCTTTTTGCAGCATCATGGCTGAATGCTTCTAATCAAGGCTACTACTTAGAACTAAAGCTTTCCAATCTGCAAAACAATTGTTCTTTGTCCCTATGCGTGCCTAGAAATAGAGGTGGTGTTTAGTGAATTCTTTTTGTTGCTAATGCATCCTCTCATAGTCAAACCCTAAGCCTGACTTGATGGAGCAAGATTTAGAGTTTGATTCTGACTCACCCTGTTAATGATTGTTGTGGAAATGACACCAGTCAGGAATTAGTTCCTCTGGGCCTTTTCTGTCAGGTAATGACTTGTACTCATTGCTGAGAAGTTGGACTGACTGTAATACAGACTGGAGCAGCACATTCTGATACTGATTTAGCCCTGAACAGATTGGTATTCTCCGAAGATTGTGGAAGGGAAATATTCCCCTGGCTGTGCCAGCCCTGTGCTTGGGCTGTGGCTCAGTGACTACAAGACTGGTGTGATGCAGGAGGAGCTTGGGAGTTACTCTGTAAAAAATAGACATAATTCTACATGTCTTCTTTATATTTTTTCATGTGGTGACCTCTATTACAGCAGGAATGTGACTGTTTTCCTGCTTACCAGGAAAAGTGACACCTTATTAAAGCAGGTCATAATTTCCTTCCCTCTTCCAGTTAGCTGGAATTCTGGGGATCCCCTGACTGGAATGAAAGCTTTAATGACTCAGAAGCACTAAGTACTTCACATTAGTACAGATTGTTCCCCAGCAACTGATTATTCTGCATAATACCAACATTCTCACCGCTGGAAAGTGTGATAGTGCTGTCAGACACTTGTTTTATATATTTCTCCATGGACACTCATTTTATATATTTCTCCATGGGGCTTCCAGGGAGTGCATTTTATATATTTTGGGGAGAAGCATGTTGTAAGCATGTGGGGTGGGGGTGAGGTTAAAACCACAGATGACCAGTTAGTATTGGTCAGCTGAGTTTCAGTAACTTGGTGAGCTGCAGTAACTCAGAAGCATCTGTACATACCTTCTGTGTCACAGAGGTATTTTCTGATCACATTTTCATCACCTGAGCTCACACCCCTCACTGCACAGAATTGCTTTCTCTTTACTGTGCAGCTGTTCTCTTTCCTGAAGTCTGTGTGTGTGTTACAGACAGGAAGAAGCTTCACACTGCTCCAGTGGGACAAGTCTTCCGCCTGCGCCCCTTCCATGTCCTGGTAGCTACAGGTGGGGGATATGCAGGATACAGAAAATATGAGGATTACAAGTTGGAGCAGCTGGAGAAGAGGGGCATAGAGGTGCCTGTGAAGCTTGCAAGTGAATGGGAGGTAAGAAACTCAGGGCAGTTTTATTTCTGCCACATTTGATGCAAAGCTCCTTGGCTTCCATTCCAACAAGGAAATCTTGAGTTCATCCTCTACTGCCAATTCCTCATGGAACTAAAGTTTCTGTCACTTAAAGAACTCATTTTGGCTGAAGTGGTGATACATTAGAACTGCCACTGACTCCTCCATCTTTTAGTATGGCTGACACCATATATACTTTACAAGGAGATGGAATTAACACCTGGTTAATAAAAATCTACCTGTTTCCACTATGAATATACAGCAAGACCTTTTTTCATAGGTAACACCTGGGTCTGTAGTGCCTCCTGCTGATCCTGAGGGATTTTTGCCTTTTCCTTCTGGATTCCAAGGAGTTTAGAAATTATTGTGGAATTGCAGTGTGTGTGCCAGATTCCCAGATCAAATACCCACTGCAGCATTGAAGTAAGAAATACTTCATGACTTCCTACAATTGCTGTATCACCTCTGAAATATTAAATATAATTTACAACTCCGTGGTAAGAGCTGTATATGTGGGGGTTTTTTTCACAAGTTTAAAGTGTTTAAAATATATATGCTGTTCTTCCAAACAGCCAGGTGCCAGCCTGCTTCAGTGCCATTTCTGAAGGCAAGGAGTTAAAAATTCTAGGATTGTAAGGAGGTGCTTCAGTGTGACCTTTAGCATCCCATTTCTTTGCATTCCTGAGCACACTGCCTGTGTGAGTGATTTGGCCACATGCCTGTGGGGGACTGGGCTGGAATCTCTAAATTCATTTTCAGTAGAGCCCCAAATCAGATATGACCCAGACAGTCCAGATGCCAACAGCTTAGGCTGTGATAGCTCCTGAGAAATCTGTCTGTAAGTCTCTCCTCTGTATATTCTTTTCCTGATGAAGCTTGTTTCAAACAGGTTCTGATTAAAAAAGAACTGGTGTCCGTGGAGTATTCATGTAACAAGGCAATATCAATTCAATTTTGATACTCAAAAACAAATATTCTTTTGTTATTGTTCATACTTTTAGGTATGAAATTGGTTATTTCTCTTATTAAATTTGCTTTTTTTTCAGTACTGATATGCTGGTTTCTTATTATTTGGTGAAGCTGTGAGTACTGCTTTTGATGAACCAGCTCTAAAGGATGTGGTTTTTACAGTGGGGAATTACACAAAGAGTTCCAAACTGATAGGCAGAGCCCCAAATGCAGCAGATCCCAGTAGGAGATGCTAACAAGATGTCCCAGTCCTTCCTGACGTGCTTAAGTTCTGTTGAATGCTTCTGTGGGAGGGAAAGGAAGCTTGACAGTTATGAGGAAAAAGAGAAACTGTTCAGACATTGTAAGAAATATTCCAAACAATGGAGGATTCAAGAAAAATAAGAGCTGCATTGTTCCTTTTTATTGAAAAGTGGAGTGTCTTTTTTGCTGACCTATCAATTTCCATTATTCTGGTTTTTTGCATCACTGGAAGCACACTTAGGAACGTGGCAGAGGGGTGTTGCCTTGTTCTTAGGACAGAATAAGCCTTTGCATAGGCAACAAGAGACCAAGTGTGATTGAATGGGCTGTGAAAGAGTAAATACAGAACAGGAAACTGCTGCAGGTGCCTTCCCTGCTGAGGGTGCTGCTCTGAAGTTCTGATTCCACTGTACCAATCTCGTGTTCCTGTGGCAATAAGGACCATCTCCCACCTGCCAGCTCTGTGTGTAAGGCAGGTCCCCTGCTTCTGAGCAGAAGACAGAGATGAAATGGGTAATCCTCACCCTGTTGTGCAGGCAGGGAAGCTGTTCCTGCTGCAGAGATACATGTTGAGATTCTCACAGAGCTGTGCATGGGTTTGGGTTGAATTAGAGTGAGTTACACTTCTGGATAGTTTTGTTTTGCTTGAGATGTATAAAAGAACGGGGGGGGAAAAATCAATCTGGTTCAAGTCAAGTGTCCTTTAAGTTTCTCCACAGGGAAAGACAGAACTATTGTTTCTTCAGCACGGACCTTTTGTTCCTGTAATTTTCTTAGAGACATTATGTTGCTAATAGCTTGAGCTGATTAAGGCCTTAGTGTCTCCTGCTGGGAATACCAGTGGAGATCAGCTTTCATTTAATTAGATGAGGTAGAGCAGAGGGCTTGGAGGGAGACAGGTAGATGTTTATCAGATGGATGGAAGCTTATTGTTCCAAATCCGTGCTGTCACAGAACGTTTCCTGGCTGGGATCTGCATGCTTGGCATGTCATTCATATGCTAACTGGAGGCATTTTGCCTCTCCTCACCTCAGCGTGGGGCAGTTTCGATACAGGATCAAAGAATTACTCTGGGAAACCTTGGCCATAGGGTGAGTTTGGTGGAACAGAGTGACCAGATGAACAAGAGTGTTTCTTTAGAGAGGAACTTCTTGTAGGTGTCCTTTGCTTCCATAGTTTTTCTGTTTTGTGTAAGCAAAAAGCAGCATTTGTTGGAGTGACATGTGCCAGGAAAAGCCCAGTGAACCTGTAGGGAAGTGAGCTGCTGTGACATGGGATAATACAGATGAGGGATTAAATCACAGTTCTGTCCTGTTCCAACTGCAGCTTATTGTCACGGGCCACAGTTTTGGAAAACAGCTTAATACAGCAGGGAAGTGCTTGAGGACAGGTTTAGGATCTTGATTCTCTCAGGGGTAAAAACAACACAGTTTTTCCTACTGATGTCAGAAAGTGCTTGTATTTATGTAAGAGGATACTGGAGCTCTTGGCAATACAATACAGAAAGTGCTTTTTTGGCCCAGGGGAGACATTTAGTATTATGGTAAGAGGTGTGTATCAAGTTCAGGAAAGAGCTAATAAAGGAAGAGTATCTGATTATTTTTTTTAATCCAACATAATCTCCAGTTGGTTGGTCTCTTACTCCTCGTTCTTGCTCTTGGGTTGTGATGTTTGGAGTTTTATTGGAGCAAACATGCAATTACAAAAATCTTCTTATAGAGTGACCCAAGGCCCACAACAAAGGTGGTCAGAAAATGTTCAAAGTGGTGACATTTCGACAGCATCAAAATGTGTGAAGGGTGTGATTGTGCAAATGTTTTTCTCAGCTGTACTGGAAAATTGAACCTAGTAAAATCAGTTGGGTTTTTTTTTTTTTTTTTTTTTTAATCTGACCAGTGGGGTTGCTTTTGACTAGATGGGTCTATTCTATCTCGTGCAACTTCCTGAGCATCTTGTGGGATTATGGAGCGATTTAACCTGAGCGTTCCGGGAGCAGTTTATGAGTCGGCAGCACACTTTGCTGCTTTGGCTGCCGCTGCCTGTGTGGGATTGTGTTGCCGCGCTGGGACACGCGGTGGGAAGCGCTCTCGGGAGCTGTGCGATGTACAGCACCCGCACCGCTGCCTTGTTCCCAGACACAGCCGCTTTCCCGCTGTCCGGGCCAGCGGCTGATGACGGGCCCTCCTTGTCCCCGACCCTCGCTGTGCAGCCCCTTGTTCCGCGGGTGCTGCCGTGTCCCGGTGCCCTCCGGGCTCTTCCTTTTCGGTTCTCCTGCCCTGGCCCCTCCTCCGAAGGGGCCGGGGCCCTGCGGGCAGGGCTGGGGCGAGGCGGGGCAGGGCCGGCCCCGCCGCTTCCTTAAGGCGAGGACGGGACGGGCCGGGCCGGGAGCGAGCGGAGCGCGGGTGGCGGGTCGGGGGACCCTGTGCCGTCGCCGGGAGGTAGGTGGGGACCTGCAGCCGCCCTGCGCTGCCTTGCCTGGGGCAGAAGGGGCCCCGGGGGCGGCGGGAGGGGGGATTCGCATTCCGCTGCTTTGTTCACGTGTCTGAAAACTGCTTTGGAAGGAGGGGTCGGTGCCGCGTTTCGGCGGTTGGAGGCGAAAAGGCGAGACGGAGGAGACCTCCCTGGGCATCAGGTAAGGGCTGCGGGACCGCAGGGCAGATGTGCGAGGGCTGGCGGCCAAGCGTGATTCACCGCCGGTCTGTGGCCTGTTGGAAGTTTCAGGAGAGATGTTCCAAAGTCTCGTCTCTCCCATGAGTAATCCCTGAGTAGATGTAAAGAGAATGAGTCTCCTGAACCTGCCGTATCTGAGTCCAGAGTCCCGCGGGGAGGGCGGGGGGCGAGGAGCCGCCGCAGCCTTTGCGCAGCTTCCGCCGGGCGCTGCTCCGTGCGGAGGATGGAGCGCGGCTGCTGCTTCCTTCGGAGAGCCTGTGCGGAACCGAGAGCTGGCTCTGCTGACATCTTAGGCTAAAATAACGGGGGGGGGAGTGCTGGGGGTGGTGTTCAAGACCATGAATCGGAAATTATTACTACAAAGTATTAAAAGGGTGCCATCAATTTTCATGTCGCTTCTTGTTTCACAGAAGAGATCTTTGCGACTCTAGAACAGGCTCTTTGCACAGAATTCAGGTCCCGGTCCCGTTGGCTCTTCCCGGAGAGCCGGGAGCCAAGGCGCTGCCCGGCAATCCCGGCCCTTGGCTCGGAGAGCGCTCAGGTTTCCCGGCAGCATCAGGGCAGTTCTGTTGTGCTCTCGGCGTTCAGGAGCCTCCTGACTGGGGTGTGGAGCATCCGGCGTTCTCCTGCTGGGCTGGCTCCGGACGAGGTTGGGTGGGAGCAGGGACGACGTGTCTGGAGTTAAACAGTCACTGCTGGGAAAGGAACGGGACCTTTAACAAACGGTCAGCGAGGGCTTCGCCCCTCAGTACAAGACCGTATTTTTGCTGGCGCTTGAATACAACATTGGGATGCTTTCCATGCATTTTTTAAACAGTAGTTCTGTTACCAAATGTAGAAAGTATGACCAGCGGGCTTTGAGTGTCCCCGACCGGCGCATTCCAAGCCTAATGATTCATGCCTGCAGTTAAACCGAGGCTGCAGGTTTGAAGTTCAGTTGCATATTAGTCTTTCTTGCAATTACCTTGCTGATTTTTAAAACTTGAGGGAAGGGCTTGAGGTGGTAATGACGAGTAATTAAATGAGGTCACTGGATTTGACACTCATTTGAGCTGACAGAGCAGAACAGTGTTGCATAGCTGGCAGATTAGCAGTTCTACATGAGATAATAATTCTCCAGGGATTGATACCTGCTGGTAACTGCTGCCTCATTTACCTAACGGGGATTCTGGAGTAATTCAGATGGGTGGGGGAGTTTGGTGCTGGTGTCCAACCTCCTACAAACTGACAACTGTAAGATTCTGCTGTAAACTGATGACAAGCTTTGGGCACTGCCTGCATCCTGAGAGGTCCAGCTGTTGAGATGCCATTCTGTGAGTTCCTCTGTCATAAGCTGATTGATGACCAATTCTTGTTCCTTTCCCCATGGAAAGCAGGTAAACTCAGTGTGGGCTTTTCCTTTCAGCCTTCTTACCCTGTAGGAACTGCACGCTGCTTCTGGGGCAGCCACAGCAGGGATGGCATCTTGCCACGTGTGTCAGCATTTCAGCAGGACTCAGGCACTGGCATCCTGGTGAATGTAATGGGGGCAGTAGAACAGAACTTAAGAGAAACTTCTCACTCAGCTGAGCTCGGATTTTTTAAGAAGTGGAGAAGAAAAAGCTTTTCATAGCAGTGATTCTCCCTGGAAAGGAATCTCTCTTGCACTTTGCTTTGGACTGAAGTGTGGTACTTCCCACTGCATTGGGCTGCAGAACATTTCAGTGCCTGTTTTTAGGGAGCAGGTCAGGCACTGAGCTTCTTCCATGCTTTCACAGAATCAGGCTTATTCAGTCTAGAATATAATAGTTGCTTGAAAATGTTTGGGGGGGTAAGATAGAATTTTATTGAAAAAGCTTTCCTAAAAGGGAAGAGTACTGAAGGCAGTGTAGATAAGGCTTGTGTTTGCTCTGCTGCCTCTGTGCAGAGTCCTGCAAGGGTGAAGGTCTGCATGGAGGAGGTGGGATTGGGAGCAGGGTGCCAGCCCAGCTGTGGGCTGGGGACTCTGCTGCTCCTGCCCTGTTCCACCAGTGCCAAACAAAGTCTCTCCCCACAATTCAGTGAATGCGCGTGTTCAGTGTGAAAATGATTTTCATCTTGGCCTGATGAAGTGTCTTCTGAAACAATGTTGTCAAGTTAGCTTGTTGCTGTTTAAAATGAAGTATTTAGTGGTGGTAGTTTCTGATGTTCCTGGTGAATCAAGAGAAATAGCTCCCCTGTGCTCCTCCTTGCTTTTCTTTGGATTTTGGTGGGATTTTTGGTAACTACTTCCATCATTTTACTAGACAGATGGCTTCGTTTTTGTTGTGTAGGAGTTTCTTGTGCCAGCCAGAGAAAGACTGAATGATATTTTAAATAGGAAAACAAAAAGAGTTGGCACGGGGCTCAGGGAGGAAGGAGTATGTTTTGAGTGCTCTCAGTTAATCTTAAATTTGCCTTCTTTCAATTAGCTGCCTTTTTTTATAATATGCAATTGTTAAAATTCATCTTGAACAACAACACAGGTCTTACAGAATACCACAGAGCAGTTTTCTTCCTGAAAAAAATACTCTAATGCAGGGTCTCCAGAGGTGTTTCTAGGGTGTATCTGTAATATTTGGAGTTGAAGGCCAATCAAAATACACAATTACTGCTAGAATATTTTCCTTTTGAGGCGTGAGTGGGATGCCATTAGCTAGTTAATTCTAGCTTTTCCTTCTGGTCCTCCCACCACTCCTGCCTTATCCCTAATACAATACAACCTTTTCCCTCAATCAGAGCAGCAGTGCTCTTTTTGATCTACCCTCTTAGGCACACAGCTTTCATGGTGCTTAGAAAGCTTTGGAAACAAGGCATTGTTTTGTTTTGTTTTAAGCCCAGACTTCAGCAGAAAACCAAAGTGAAATGGAGCCATTAGAGACTTAGCCCTGAAATTGTTCTGGGTAGTTAGTTTAATCTTGAGGTGAGATGTAGCTACCTGACTTCTACTTTCTGAACCAGGGGGCTGGTTTCAGGCTCCCTTAACAATCCAAATCCAGTCACAGGAGAAGCAGAAAATCTCTGTTTTGAGATGTGGTCTGCAGGGTCAAAGAGGGAAATTTCTTTATGTACATTTAGAATGCTCAGATAGAAACACTGTCTTTAAAAACCTAAACAGCTTCCTTTACTCCTCTTTTGTGTTTTATTTCTACTGGGCATAAAACAGTGACAGTGACAGTGCTGAGAGTCACATAATAGACACATAACTCTATACCCAGTTCTCAAGCTGGCCCTAAGACTGGCTTGGTTTGTATGGATCTGGTTGTTTGTATTCTGTTGTAGAAGAATGCCCTTTACCTGCTCCCTGTGTGAGGCTTTTGGAATGAAAAAAGACTTCAGGAGGTGGATGTTTGTGCCTGGCAAGGGTTGTAAGATAGAGGGCCATTCTTTTCCTTTCTGTTTCCTTCCCGAGCTGGACACTCAGGGCAGGGAAGGATTTTTGGTGCCCATCAGTCCAGAACTCTTTCAGCGGGAGCTGCTGCACTGCAGAACTGGAGCTGGGGGTTGTCTCCTCCTCCTCTCCGCCCCATTCCTCCTCCCAGCCTCGCGTTCAGGCTGCGCTGGGATGAGCTGTGCGAGCCCAGCTGGCTGCTCCCCTCACTGGTGCGTTGCTGCCCAGCAGGCCGGGACTGCAGGGGGCTTTTGGGCGAGTTGGTTTCAATGGCCACCCCGACTAGTGAGAAGCAAGGACTGCTCATATGGACAGCTCGCCTTTGTCTTGTGCAGAGTCGGCTTTGTAGTGGGATGTTGAAATATGACACGATGCCTGTTTGTTTGCAATAGCTGCAACCCTCGTAGCAGAGATTCAAGTGGGAAACAGAGAGGGAATCCAGAGACAAACCAGCGGGGGATTTAGGAACTGTGACGCCGTGTCCTCTCTCCTGTGCCGGAGCAAGCAAAGGAAAGAGAGGTAGAGGAAAAAAGACTGAGCCTTACAACAGCCGTCACCTGATGATGTGTCAGTCAAACACCCTGCAGGGACCAGATCTGCACACAGGGAAATGGTGAGATGCTATAAAGCTTTATCTAACCCTCCACCCTCTTGCTACAACCTCCACAAAGTTAAAATCCATGTCCGGAGGCTGCGTTCAGGGAACGGCGGCAGCAGCAGCTGTGCCGGGGACCAGCACCCACAGCTGGAGAGCCCAGGCCCGACTGGCTCTGCCGGTGGGACACCAAGTAGGAGAACTCGTTTCAGGTACTGTTCAGTGTTTTGTGCTTTGCAGGACTGGTGACTGAGGGGGAGGGAGGCCGGGAGGGTGTCTGGGCAGGAGGAGCGGGAGCCATCTGCGAAGCTTTTGTTTGGCCTAATTACTATAAAGCTCCTTATGCGCTGCCGGCAGAGAAGGGCAGGCTGTTCCACGGCAAGGGGGATGAGGAGACTTTCATTCCTTTCCTTTCTCCTCTCCATCACTAGGAGAATGGAAAAATTAGTTGAGGGGCCGCTCTGAAACCAGGCCAAGGCAGTGAGAAGCCCGAGGGCTCCGGAGCGATGCAGCTCTGCAGGGATTGGTCCAGGAGCGACTGCAGTGAAGGGGGGGAGAGCAGCAGGAGGGGGACCCAGCCCGGCTCCCGGCCCGCCAGCCCTGGCAGGCTGGGGGGGGTTAGGATGGGAGGAAGAATGTGAAGTGTCCCTTCCTATTCCCATGGCAGTCCCACCTCCTGCTGAGAAGCGGCTTTAACTGTGCTGAGACAACACTTGGCTCGGGGCTCTTTTTACCCTTTGCATTGTGATGCACAGATTATTTATTAATTCTTGGGGGGAAAGAAGTTGTGTTCACTGCAGAAAAAAATCTCTGAGCCAAAGGCACCATCTTGCATCCCAGAGTGGTGACAGTCATACCTGCCTGCATGGTATTTTAATTCTGGTCCAAGTTCTGGAAAGAACGGGTTGGCAAGAAAATCCTTTAAATTCTCAGCTTCTTTCCATCTTGGAAGGACATAGGCACTATGTTTGTAGTTCACCCTTCATGTCACAGAATGCCTTGAGAGAGGGAGCTGTTGGGAGCAGCTAGGCCATCACACTCGAGTTTGTGAGGGCACATCACCGTGTCCCAGCTGCAGGGGAACAGTGTACTAGCCAGGAGTTCAGTCAGTGCCAGGTTTGAATAGTTTGCCCTCAGGTGAGCAGACTTCCATTTGATAATGTAACCTTGGAAGTGCCAATGGTTTCTTCATGAGAAGAAGCCAAAGAATAAATGGGGACCTGAAGGGCCTTGCATCCAGACCTCCTGCAAGGGCCTGAGCTGAGGCCTGTGATGGGCTCTAATAAGCTGAGTAGCTTTTCCCCCTGAGAGTTATAAGGTCAACTTCTCCCCATAGCCACTTGTGCAAAAGGAGACCCCTCTCAGGACATCTATGTGACAAAAAATCAGAGATGCAGTTGGTTCTGAGGCAGAGGAGTTGGTTATTGGGCTATGGAGACCAGATTGTCTTGCAGCAGTAGCAAAATTGGCTTTGTCCATACATTCCCTGTTCACAACCAGGGTACTAAAAGAAGGTTTGTAAATTGTATTAACTATCTCAGGAGTGCCACTCCTGTTGTTTCTCAAGTACTTGTTTCCTAAAGTTAGTGAGTGACCACCAGGTCTGTAAATTTGACTCCAGCATCCCTTGGGATATAAAATATAACTTGAGGCACAATCTAGTCAATGTGCCTTCAATGCACGAACCCTCTGAGGGACCTCAGTTTATTAGGTTTCAAAGATTTCTTTCATCAAAATATCTGTTCTTTCCATAAAATTGTCCCTTTGTAGAGTTGTTGAAGTCCCAGCATCACAGGTTCCCAGCTTTTAGAATATTGTTTGCTGCCCACTTTGGCTATCCAACAGCTGGAGCAGTTGCAAGAAATGTTTTCTGGGGTTGTATCTTCTGATATTTGGAAGAAGCACCTTTGTACTTTGTTATTTCCTTAAATTCTCATGTTGTTATTTCGACGAATCACCTGTAACTTAGTTCTCAAATGCCACCTGCAAGTGGTCTTGCCTTTCGTTTTTGAGGGTGTTATTCCTAAAATGTGACCTGTGCAGTGAACACCATCTTTTGGAGAGAGGATTTTTCTTCTTTTGGGCTTTTTTAGATAAACTGTTCATCTGTTTTGGGAAGGCAAAGAACTGATCAAAATAAAGGAGTAGAGACTTGCAGAATCAATGTTTAAGTAACGTTTAGCAGGAATAAGTCGTGCCCAGCTGCCAGGAGCTGGTGGCTCTGCAGCTGAGATGCCTGACCCTCTGCTGTTGTGTGTAATTTTTCAGGTTGCAATTCCCCCAGCTGGCCCTGAGGCGGAGGTTGGGCCAGCTGAGCTGTATGTCTAGGCCTGCTCTGAAACTCCGTTCTTGGCCTCTGACTATTCTCTATTACCTTCTGCCTTTCGGTGCCCTTAAACCCCTGACCAGAGTGGGATGGAGGCCCATGAGCAGGGTAAGTGTGAGCAGGTCTCTGCGCGTCGGGGCTGAGCTGGGTGTGCTGCAGGCAGCACCTGGGGGAGAATTCCTTCAGTTAGGGCAGCCTGGTGATGACTGGTGTGAAAGCAGAGATGCAGTTCATGTTTCTATTCAGTTCTTACTGTTCATAGGTGTGCTGACTAATTGCTTCACAGACAAGTGACTTTTTCAGCAGCAGAGAATTTGTCCTGTAACAGTCAGGGAAAAAATCAACAGAAGCTTTTGAATGAATTCAGTCACCTCACAGGTTCAGGGCTAGGACAAGGCAGACCAAACCTCTTGGCAAGTTCCCTTTCCTGGCCACGTTGGAATGGTCTCTTGCTTTCTGTTATTTTTGCACAGGGAGGGTTTGTTCCTCAAGTTCCTCGAACGTTTGTAATCCAGCCTGTCGAGATGATGTGCAGAGCTCTGCTGTGACGCTGCTGAGAGCAGGGCGTGGGTGCCTTGCACGTGGTTATTCTCCCCACAAATCATGCCATTTCAGAATGCAACAACCACACAAATATTTTGATTGAAAACTGCAACAGAATTGCCATTCTTAAGACTATTTCATTGAACAGCTGTTCTGTTTGATCCCATGAACTTGAAAACAAGGTTCTTTGGAAGAGAAGGGGTTATTAGGAAATAGCACTTTTGACAATTTGTGTGATTTTATAGTTCTATCTGCATATTCTCTGTGTTGGTGGAAAACAGCAAAATTTATTTTAGAAATTAACACTGTATAAGGTCAGCTTATAAACCCCAAGGTACTGTTTATTTAGAAGGGTTTTATCTGAAGTAAGATTAGGTTGGTGTTTTCATTCTGAAATATCACTCTATGTACATGGGATGGTGATTTATAAGTGAAATCTTAATTTGCTGTATTTTATATGATGGACAGGCTCTGAGTCAGTGTGTTCTGTCTGTGTTTATGGCTGTATTTTGCAAGACTTAATTATGAAGGATATGATTAACATTAAGAATAAATGATGACTCTCACTAAGAAAAAAAGCCAACAACTTTTAGCTCAGCTGAATGTAGCTGAGCTGTACTGTTCAAAAACACAGCACCAGAGTCAGCAGACCACCAGTTCTTTTCCAAAACTGGTTTCAGAGTGTTCAGTTCCTTTGGTTCACATCCTCCAGCCTTGCCCAATTACATCATGGCCATGTGAGCTTTTTGGCTGACAGGAAGTACCACAAACCCCAGAAGAGTTGTCTGCTGGAATTATCAACAAGAAGTTGCTGTCATCTGTCCACTTACATCAACAGCAGATACCTCTTGCCAAGTTCATTTCATCTGTTTTCCTTGCTACTAAAACTCAGGCTTACTGTAAGTCCAAAGGTATATTTCTACAGAAATAAAGGCATTTAATACTCTTGCAATTAGCAACTCCTGTTGTCATGAGAGGAGTAAGGCTGGTGTAAGTTTATGCCAGGGTAGCTGCATCCATTGGGTGCATTTCTTCGATGGGACTGGTGTCATTGGAGCAGCACAACATCCAGGACTGGGATGTGGGAAACACCCTCATAGTAAATGCACCTGAGGAGCAGGTCATCAAACACTGGGACATTATTTTTCAGTCAGTTTGCATTTGGTTATTCACAAAAATTTGGTAATTAAACCTTTCTGATTAACATTCTACTAGAATATGTGCAATGTCTCTTTTTTTCTCTAAGCCCCACATGGGCAGCTTCCAGTAACTTGAATGTGGAGCTTCAGCCTGCAGGGCAGTGGGAATTCTGTCTTCAGTGTAAGGTTATAGTAATTTTCATGCTGTCCCTTCTCTGCCCTCCCCAGCATGGAGGCAGTGAGGATGAAGCCCAGTGTTCATTTTTTGCTGACTTGAAGGCCACCTGGTGCGTGGTGTAACCCACAGTTCAAGGGAGGGTTTGCAGGAAGTGTGGGGAGAAGCACTCAGTGACCCGGTGCCGTTCTTCCCTCAGGTTGCCCTGTACAAGTCGGTACCAACTCGGCTGCTCTCGCGGGCCTGGGGTCGCCTGAACCAGGTGGAGTTGCCCACGTGGCTCCGTAAGCCCGTGTACAGCCTGTACATCTGGACCTTCGGGGTGAACATGAAGGAGGCGGCTGTGGAGGATCTGCACCACTACAGGAACCTCAGCGAGTTCTTCCGCAGGAAGCTGAAGCCGCAAGCGCGGCCGGTGTGCGGCGTGCACAGCGTGGTGAGTGAGGGAGGGCTCTGCACAGCATGGTGAGTGAGGGAGGGCTCTGCACAGCTCTGCCAGCTCCCCTCACCCCCAGGGGAACAGCACTGCTTCAGGAGGAAGGAAGGAAGGAACTAATGTGTTTTCATTTCTTTCCCCTCACTGTAGATTAGTCCCTCTGATGGAAAGATCCTGAATTTCGGGCAGGTAAAAAACTGTGAAGTGGAGCAAGTAAAAGGGGTCACTTATTCTCTGGAGTCTTTCTTGGGACCTCGTGTCTCGACAGAGGAACTGCATTTTAGTCAGGGTGAGTTCTGTGTCAGTTCTGCATTTATTCTGCTCTGCCCTTTCTGTGTTCTTGGAGATCATGAGAAATCACTTTTCCTCCCCCTTCTCTTTCTTGCATTGTCAGGAACAAAAGCAGGTCTGATTTCTGGGGTTTTTTTGGGGGGGGTGAACATGTCACTGTTTTAGTTCTTCTCTTTCTCATCAGTGGCTTTATATTGTTGTGCCAGACTCATTCTGATTATATGAATTTAATTGCTTGGTTCCTACCCTTGACTCCCAAGTTCTGTTACTGTGCTGATGCTGGAGCACTCCTGCTGTCACACTAAAACAGGCCCAAGCACCTGGACACCAAAAACTCTATAAGCTCCCCCTTAAAAAGATTTATGCTCAAGCACTGACCCTCTAATGACTGGCTGGTGCTATTACTGCTCTGCTTCACCAGCACTGAGAGAAGAGTATCTTTAACCCCTTCCTTTCCCTGCTTTCTCTGCAGCCCCACCTGGTAACTCTTTTCAGCAACAACTGGTCACCAAAGAGGGGAATGAGCTGTACCACTGTGTGATCTACCTTGCTCCAGGGGACTATCACTGCTTCCACTCGCCCACCGACTGGACAGTGTCGCACCGACGGCATTTCCCAGGTTGGTTTTGTTCCTGGGAAGCAGCTCTGGAGGGAAGCACTGGTATGGCCACTGCTGAATGACACAGCAGTGCAGCAGTTGTGCAGACATATGATAGATAATGGCAGCAAAGTGATTTGTCACAAATCACTGGTGTGCTTTACCAGGACAAGTCACATATAAATGGAGCAAACAGTAATATTGTGTTCAAGCTCTTTGAGTTCTTTGAAGTACCTGACCTGATTTGTTCCCAAACAGTTTCTTCAGAAAGAAATACAGATAGTTCTGTATTACCTGAAATACAGATAGTTCTGCAGATCACACCAGACAGTAGCCTAAAGTGTGATCTCTGCTTGTGCTTGGCAGAGAAAATGCAACTAAACAGTTGCACTGCTGGAGCTGGGATTGGAGGTTTTGCAGACCATCATACTCTAGTTAAGCAGATAAAAACATTTTACGTCTTGGTGCGTGGCAAAAACCTAAGTATTTGGATTGGGTTTCAAACACCCTGAGAGGGAGACATGACCTGCCACACACATCCTTCTGTGACCCCTTTGTTTTCACCACAGCCTTCTCTTTCATTCACTCTGCCAAGCATTTGCCTCTCTTCCTACAAACAAGTGACAGTTGTTTACTGGATCAGCTACACTTGTACTGAAAACACCATTTGGGTGGCATTACAATGCTGCTACAAACCAGACAACCTAACCTGAATATTTTCTCACTTCTCCAGGCTCTCTGATGTCTGTGAATCCCGGAGTTGCTCGCTGGATCAAGGAGCTGTTCTGCCACAACGAGCGGGTTGTCCTTACAGGTGACTGGAAGCACGGCTTCTTCTCACTGACAGCTGTAGGGGCGACAAACGTGGGCTCCATCCGCATCTACTTCGACCAGGTGAGCAGGGCTGTAACAGCAGCTTTCTGGGTTGGATGGTTGAGGTTGGCACAGCATAACAGAATTACAAAAAAAAAAACACCACCTTATTACCCTGAAATTAGGGTGTTTCTCGTACTGATATTCTAAGACTGATTTAAACATCATCGCCAGTATAGACTATTTTTTTAGTATTTCTATTGCACCTTTGAATTGTGAGTTCTTGCATTGAAAATGCCTGAGCATGTACAGTCTGCAGCTGTGGTAATGAACACTGAAATCCTCAAGTAACAGTTTCTTCCTTCTCTGTACAGGACTTGCACACCAACAGTCCAAGTTACTCTAAAGGTTCCTACAATGACTTCAGCTTCATATCCAACAACAACAAGGAGGGAATCCCCATGAGGAAAGGGGAACATTTAGGGGAATTTAATTTAGGCTCCACAATTGTCCTAATCTTTGAGGCACCCAAGGACTTCAAATTCAACCTCAAAGCCGGACAGAAAATCCGCTTTGGAGAAGCACTGGGCTCTCTATAGAAACTGTCTCAGCAAGAAGATTTTCTATACAAAGGGACTCTTTTCACACCACTGTTTCACTTTACAAGTCCTTATCACTCAGCAGGACCTGGGTGAGCAGAAGAGAAGATGTCAGTGCTGTGTTAACCTTGAGAGTATTTGCTCTACATTTACCTGCTGCTGAATGTAGAAACTGAATTGAGTGATCATGGATGTATCAGGTACAGCTGCCTTTAAAGATGTTGCCCATGGAGGTTTCTGTCCCAGCCTGTGCCTGTGTTGTTTCATGTTCTCCCCTCAATGTGCCGCAGGATAATTATGTTCTTAAGTCCCTTTTAAGCCTTCTGAGGTTGTGCAGGTGCACTGGGGAGGGGTGGAGATTACCTGTGTTTAAAGGGACACTGACAGGCTCAGTCTCAGACCTTGTACTTTATAGCTGCAATATTTGTTTTTCAGACCTTGAGTAAAGAATACGTTCTCATATTTATTTTGTTCTAAGAAACTCTGCTGAAATTGTCAAATAAAGACAGCCTGTGAGTGCACACAGAGCCAAACAGTGAGACTGGCTGGTGTGGCTTCACAGCCCAAACAAAGCAACACGTGCAACAGAGCATCAGTAGAAAGAATTACACTCAGCCAGGTTTTCTGCTGTTGAACTGGACAACTCCAGTTCTTTTGCCTGACATTGTCCCTTTAAAAATGGACTTTGCACTGTATTTTAAACCTGAAAACACTGTGTCTACATTCCAGACAACGGCTCTTGTCATCTTAGGATTTTCTTTTAAAAAACAAACCCAGACAGAGGTGTGTGTACTATTCCTAATCCATGGGTTTATTTTGCTACTCCAGGCCTTAAAGTTTTTGTCTGTATGAGGGACAGTTACTTCACCTCTTGGATTATGGAGTTAGAAGACACAGGGAATGTTTTTCTTATGTGATGTGATAGTAACTAAAATATGTTTTACTTTCTGCTATGTATCTTCATTATTGCTTTGTCACTAAATTATTGAAGAATTAATTTCTCTATTATAGAACAGCTTCAGATACTTCAGGACCAGTTTTTATTGCTCAGAGTGAAATGCCCTATGCACTGACTGTGTTTACAAACATTATGGCTCTTTGAAGAAATCTCACGTTGCCTCCCAGGTGCCAACCCGGCCCTCCCTTGACTGGCAACAATTTCATCTTACTCAAAATATAAAAAAAACCCACACTGGCTCTAACTTATGCCCTCATACTTAATGCTAGGAATGTGCTGGGGGCTGAAAGCTCTGTGCTGAAGCTTCATCCACAGTAAAATTTTAGAGTTCATGTCAAGAAGAGTTAAAATCTCACACCTTGGATCTGCTGCAGGTGGCACTATGTGGTGCTGACAGAAACCACTGCCAGAGTGAAGAGGAATTGAGTTTTAAAGCCATGTATCAGTTGTTTTTAGAGAATAAACTGTTTCAGGTCCCAGCACTCAAACATTTAGAACTGATTGTGCTGTCCAGAGCTTGTTGGAGTGGACATGCTTATGAAACCTGCCTTTCTGCTTTCTGAAAGATTTCTCATATTACTTCCTTGCTTGAGCTACTTTTCTGCTACTTCAAGGAGATAGGCTTTGACCAGCTCTGATCTCCTAAAGAAACCCTTATCTTCTTTGTATGCACTGCAGAAAATAGAATATAATTTTGTTGTACAAATGTCCAGTTTGCCAAGTCCTGTATGCTTAGCTTGTCATCAGGGAGGAAGGGATGATGAACTGCCTCTAAGTGATGTAGCCCAGCCCTGGGTCAGGTGATGGTGGTGGCTGTTTGGGTGACAAGCAGGAGAAAATTCATTTGGCTCCAGGAGTCAGTGTTTCCTCACTTCACACAGGGAGGAGTTTGAAAGCTTGAAGTGGCTCTCAGCCACCTATCTTGTTAAACTTCTTGGCATTAGCAAGTTTACTCCTGCAGCAGTATAGTACCAGATGCAAGGGTTTTTTTTAAACCTTTGAGAGTGAGAAAAGAGTAAGTCAAATATCAACCCCAAGAGGATAAAGTTAAGGTGAGATTTTTGATTAAACTTCAATGTTGTGTTAACAGTAGAAAGCAAATTTGTTCCAGTGGATGAGAAAAAAAGACAAGTGAATCTTTTCCCCCTTTTCCATTGGGGCCTTTGGCACCCAGACACAGCCAAAGGAAATTTAAGCTTTAATTTCTTCCTACTCAGCATCATCATCCACAGTATCTGAAGGTTACTGTTAGCCTGTGATGGAGGATGGGTTACTTGATGTTTGCTTTATTAAAAAGCTCAGAAGGAGGAGAGGATCCAGCAATTGGCTGTTTTTAGGATGGTTTTAATACTGTGCAGAGCGAGCTAATAACTCAGCATTGCTTGTGATGCAGGGCCAGCAACACACCCAGAACTGAAAGCAAAGTTGCTCGAGGGTACTGATAATGCTGTGAATTTCTCCTGCCTGGAGAATCCATTTAATTCAACTGTATCAGTAGCACGGTATTTTTGTATGTCAAAGTGTATGACTTACTGACATGAACTCATTTAATTGCAAACATTTTGAAATAAAGAGTCTTATCTGTGTTGCTTATCTTTCTGGCAGGGTAACCCTAAACTAGGTATTGCAAGTGCAGCATGAGGTAGATGTAGCTCCAGTGTGGTTTTTAATCAGCTTTTGTAACAACAAAACAAGCAAAACCATTTTCACTTAATTTATCAAATATAAATGCTGTACGTAGAACTAAGTGAATGTACACATCTCTTCCATCCTCCCCTGCTATCAAAGGGGCAAAAAGTCCTACCCCTGAGCTGGAAAGTTGGATCAGAGGCATTATAGATCCAGGGCAAGCTGGATCTCCTGCAGGCGGGTGAGCAGGCTCTGCACGCGCTGTCTGTCCGTCAGCTGGGCTGCACTCAGGGTGTGGATCCTCCCCTGCAGCTGCAAGGGAAGGCAAGAGCATGAGCTGTTTGTACAGCAAGGCAGCATTCAGTCCTTCTGACTGCTCTAGGATTTTTCTTCTTTTGTGTTATCCCACTTAGAAGCAGTTAAGGGACAGGATGTGTCCCTGGGGAACAGCTCGGTACTGGCTGTGGATTCAGAGGTACCAGAGCAGTCCCACACCTGGTGTATGAACCTGGGGACTCGGAGTAGTGCAGGTGCAGGCTGCACACAGGGAAACTGTCTTTGAGAGACTGCAGACAAAATTTCGAGATGGAATCTACGAAAGCCTGATCTGTAGCTTGGAAATAGCCTCAGAGAGGTCTGTTGGAGCTGGAGTTGCATTTCTGAACAAACAGGAAGAAGCATTCCCAGAGCCTGTTCTCATCAGCCCACTTCTGCCCACAAGTTTCCCTTCCCTTGGCATTTTACCAACAGCTTAGCACACAGTTCTTCACAGCTGCCATCAGCCTTTAGGCTGAGTGCAGAGCATAGTGATAATCACTTCTGTAGCTTCAGTTTGATTTGTACACACCTGGCCCAGCTCTTCCTGAACTCCTTGCACACCAGCTCGGGCTCCTGGTCCTGAGCTCAGTTCCAGCCACTGCTGCAGAATCTGTGCCTGCTGCTGACAGGACCTGATAAAATGGATTAGAAGGATTCTTACTCCAATTAAGAGCTCAACAGTCTAAGCCAACTTAGACTTGCAATTGATACTTGCAATAACACCCAATTTTTTGTCTCAAGCCTGTGAATAGTTAAAATCTTTCAAAAAAAGTGAAAAGAAAAAAGGATGCTGGAAAGTAGAGGAACCTGAAAACTGTTGTCTCCATGTCCTGGTCACTGACTTCCTCCTTTCCTGACAGTTAAATCCCCTCCAAGCCTCATTTTCTTTTGAGCAGTTTTGTAAATGTTTTCTTGTTCTAGTGGAGCAGTTATCAAATACCAGCCATATTTATTTTTTTTTAATTGACAGTTGGAAAAGCTCAGCCTTCATTCCTCTTGATAAAAGATCTAAAAGCTAAATTTCAGCTGCTCTGCCCAGTTAATTTATCCTGCCTTCAGATTACACCATGATACCTCTGACTTGCTTCTCAAAGACCTGCCAAAGGTATAATTAAACCACTTGCTGACTACAGAAGAAGTTATGCACATACTCCCTTTCACCTGGACTGAACTCAAAAGGAGAAAATAAAAATCTCTAGAACTTTTCTCTGTTCCATTCACAGTTCTACTGTGAACAGACTATTTTCAGGGTAGATGCATACAAATAGTGCAGCATTGAGTTGACAACACAAAGAAAGGCTGGCTAAAGGGCCTTTGAACATACTTGAGCTCCAGCTTCCTGCTGTAGTAGTACTGCATCTGCTGCTGGATGTGTCGGAGTTCAGCCTCCACCTTTCTCTGCAACACCATTTCTTCTCTGGAACTGTGCTCCCTCTCTTCCCCTTCAGCTGAATGGAAGATACAAGGCACAAGCAATGGTAGTAGAACAGACATCCACTGTTTCTTATCAAAGAAACAGGAAACATTTTGAATAGACAGGAAAAATTGAACCCTCCTGAGTCCTTCTCACATGGTTTGTTACCCTGTGACATGTACCTGTTCACCCAAAAGGTCAGGTACAGTGAGAGAGCAGTACAAGCTCTGAAGGCTCACTTTGAATACACACCAGATAAGAAATGCTCTAGTGAATGCTTTAGTACTACAAACACTGGTTTTGGCCTATTCAGGATTTAGTGGTTTATATCTAGTCTAGAAGTAATTAGGTAGTTAAAGTCTAGTCCTGCAGAACAGAAATTTCATGCCCTCATGTCTTTAAAAACACCCCAGTGAGAGGTGCTTGGACATCACCTGCCCCTGTTACACCCACACTGTCAGTACAGGGAGCTCTCAGAGAGCCTTACGGAGTGAACTCTTCCCTCCTGAAGCAAATTCTGCCCCAGCACCTGAACACATTCTTGCTAAAAGAAGCCAACCCTAAGCAGTTACCCCCCTTCAATCCCTAGAACAGGGCTTTAGCCCCCAGATTCAGCAGAATCCACACCACTATATTACCATCCCAAAAAGGAACACTGACACCCTTTCCCTCCTGATGCTGGCATACAAGACTGCCTTGTCTCCTGTCCATTTTGGGGAGTTCACTTGGAGTCTCATATAGATTAGAGAGGAGGATGTACAGTTGCTATACAGTTGGGATCTGAGGACCTACCTGCAGTTTGGTGACTCCACTGTCCCACCAAGTCTTCAGGTGACAGCAGATGTGGCTGCAAATTTGGTCGCAACTTCCCCACTGAGTTCTGTTGGGACTCCTGGGAATGGGCTCCTTTGTGACCACTCCCAGGCTGATCTCCTCTCTACAAGGTCAGAAGGATACTGGGTTTTTCCTCAAAGGGTTTTCTTGACTAAGCCCTACAAGTAGGATTCCCCTGACCTACTCCCACTCAGACAACCCCTGTAGTCACTCAGCCCCTCTCATACAGTGCCACAGAAGAAGCAGAGCTTAAAAAATGGGCTCTTTAATTTCTAGCATAGAGACATCACATCAATATTAACACTCCCATTCTGTGTGGAACAAGGGAGTTTAAAATGCAAGCACTGACTTGCAGGTAAACTGAATTCCAATTTTTTGAGCCTCTCAGACACAGCCTCTGCTCCTAAACTGAGTTATTCTTAAATCCCTGTAAATCTGGATGGCAAACTGTAACTGCTCTGAGCTCTGAAGGGGCAGGCCCTCAAGTCAGTTGCCAGGAAAAGATCTGGGTAGGAAGACCACCGGGAAAAAAGTCCTGAATTACAGTGCAACACACGTGGACTGCTTCAGACTGGGGATATACAGTTCTTGGGCATTCAGAGGCAGTGCATTTGGTCAGCTTTAAACATGACAGATTGAACAAGAACAGCTCAGCATCCAGCTGGGCAGCTCAGAAGAGCCACAGGAAAACACAGCAACAAGCTCCCGACAGCAGCCCAGTGCACACACTGATTGTTCCTTCAGCAGTGCACTCACCTTCTCTGATCCAGCTTTCATTTGGGGCATGAAAGAGGCAGGAGACCAGAGCTCTGGGCCCTGCCCAGCACGGGGCACATCTGCTGTCCACAGTGGGGGAGAGGGGAGAGCAGCATGTGGGAGAGAGGGAACAGGACAGGAATGAGCAGCACTGCCCGTCTGAGACAGGCATTTACAGGTGCTTTCCTCCAGGTGAGGTGTCTGCAGTAAGTTCCCACTCTGTGCAGAACATTTATTCACAGATTTTTGCTGAAAAGGCACCTCTGACCTGTAAAAGAAGGAGGATGAGGTCACTATACAGTGCAACCTGTTGGTCTTGTCCTTTGCAGTCAGTGGAAAAAAGGGAGAATCTTGTCATTCCCTTGCATACAGCTCCCCAGGCAGCTGTCTCACTATGCCCACTGTAAGTCACCCTCTTTTCTTTACTTTTAAAAATAGATTCTCTACCTAGCAAAAGGAGGTCCCAGCAGTTCCTTGCTTTCTAGAGACTCCAGAAGGAAGTCAGGCCTCCGTGGTGGTAACCTGGCTCGTTGAATACCACTTCTGAAAAGAAAAACAGAATAATGCCCCAGATTCAGGATTATTTTAAATTGGCATAAGCTGATATTGCAGCTAAAGAAACAGTCCTGTTTCATCATTCATACCTGCTCTGCAACATTCCCCTTGCACACAATAGCAATTCCTACAGACTAAATTTCCACCTGTATTAATGTGACAATCTGGTTCACCATGTGAATGGTTGTGCCAACACAGGGAGTGGTGGAAGGGACACAACTAAACAGGGCAGAAACACTTCTTTTGGCAGCACATACAAGCTTAAAGCAATGTGAAGTTACCATATTATTTCTCTGTAGGGCTCCTGTCCTGGACTGAGAAGCTTCATGGAAGATTATTACTTGCAATTGCCCCGTGATCAGTAGGATTTTTTTTAAGGAAAAGCTTCCCCAGGGAAAAGAAAGGGGCAAGATGAGAGTTCAGCTTCTGTAGAGCCAGGATCTCGATGTTTATGATTTCATCAGAGCTTATACATGGCTTCAGTGACAGCTCTAGGTGACTTGGGCAAGATAAGCAATCCTGATGGCCAAAGGCCCACAACAGATATCTTTCAAATGTTCCTCTGTGTAACTGTTCCTATGACAAATAACCAACACTCCTGAATTCAGTTGTATCTTAAGAAACGCATAGTGAAGGTCTATAGCTGAGCTGATTCTACCTGTTGCTGATATGCAAATATAAAGTCACAAATTCCTTCATTATGTGTGGGCTGATGTTTGCATTTCACAGCAGCTCCTGTGTAATTACACCACCAGTCATATAATGCAGGGTCAGAGAAAGAGTTAAGGAGAGTGCATGAAACTAAGTCATCAGTCTGAAAACTTGTAAACACAAAAATGAGACACACTTAGATGGACCACATATATGCAAAGCTACACATATGCCAGAGAAATGGGGGAGGAACTAGAAGTTTACACTCACAGATCACTGAGAACTGAGCCCCCATCAGCAGGGTGCAGTGGTAGATGTCTGCATTTTGAAGGCCATGGCTCTTCCTCTGCTGAATGTCCTCTTGTCTCAGGACTAACATCAGGCCTCCCAAATGTCACCTGCTTCTTCAGAGGTGGCAGAAAAGAAAAAGGTTTATTTAATTTCTTGGAGAGAGCCTTCTGTTTCCACAGCATGGAACAGCAGTACACGGAGTGGGGAGGGTTGTGGGCTGCCTGCCAACACAGAGAACAGCAGAGATCTGGTGGCTCAAAGCAGGAGCAAGACCACATCCCCCAGAGAGAAGGACACTGCAGAAGGAACTGAGATTTCTGATGACCTCACAGCCATAGCAGCTAAATTAAGAGGTTCCTGTGGTAACATTTGGGCAAGAACAACTGGGTACTTCTGCAGCAAGGAAAGCTGCACATTACAGCAAATGGAACAACTGGTGTCTTGGAAATCTGGAATAGAGCTGGGAAGGCTGCCCAGAAGCAGGAAGAGAGCAATCAATACAGGCATCCCTATCTTCCTTTTCACAGACAGGGCTGGGCTCATATTCAAAGGCAGAAGTGACATAAACCCACATTTGAAAGTACAAGCAGAGCTAAAGCTAACACAGAATCAGATGCAGCCTCTAATGCTTCATTCTGGCACAGAATTTAGAGACCAGACCCTAGTCACATGCAGAGGTTTCATCCAGGAATATTGTCTATGGCAGGACTTGGTCAGTTTTGAAATTGTTCCATTAAGAAAGGTTCCCAATTAGCAACATGAGTGTCAAGTGCTCCAGTCTCAGCTGAATGAAATGCTTTGCACCACGGGCAAAAGTGTATATAGGATCCAAACAACAGCTGGGATGTGGGGCTCCAAGATACAGACATGCACACACACACAAACACATCCCCACACAGAGCAGAGACCAGAGCAGCCCAGTTCTGGATGTATCTGAGCAAACACTTCTCTCTTTCACCTTCAGCTGGTGCTGAGCATGGAGCTGATCCTCCAACTGTTTCATGCCACTGGGGTTTCTCAAGGCCCAGATTCCACCTTCTCTCAGAAAACTCGTGTGGTGAACTCCTGTGCCTTTTTCATTGACATCTTTCTTCTCCTGTTGCTCCTTGGCAAATGTGAGCCAAGCATCAAATACCTACAACAGGAACAAGAGAGAGCTGGGAGTGTTACACACGGATTCCAGGCCAGGGACTCCCCCTGCAGACAGGAACACTCTCCCTTCCACAGGATAGGAATTGACAGAGCTACAGCAACAGGACACTGCCACAAGGACAAAGGGACAGGGATTTAAGTCAGGCTGAGGCTGGATGGGGTAAAACACATGTACATTTTTTAATTGGCTAAGACAATTTAAGGACAGTTTTCCAGCATCCCAAAATAACGTACAGCACCCCAAAGATGACAGGAAGCAGATACTCAGTGTGCACTGTGCTGACTGCAGTCAGACCTGCCCCTGAGCTGCACATCTGTAACCTCACTGCCCCTGCCCCACAAACCCCTCACCTTCCGCTGCACCGACAGGGACCAGTGCCACAGTGCCTGCACTGTCTGCTGCTTTTCCCGTTGTTGCTGCAACAGCTGTCAGGGGAAAAAAGATGCACAGCAACCAGGTTAGGAGTTCACACACCCCACACCAGCCAAAGCATCAACCAAAGAGGAAATGCTGGCAGAGCCAGAGCAGAAAAACCTACTCAGTTCACCCAGTCTATGGCAAGGTGTGTCTCTGCTAGTAGAACCAAAAAATCCTGAAAATGCTTAAATAATTTTTTTTTGGTCCTTGTGTAAACAGAACGTGATGGAGAAGAATGGATAAGGATTAGAAAGGAGCTAGGGATCTCCCCAGGGGAAAATTCCTTACCCGTGCCTTCCAGCAAGAGAAGGAAGCAGAGCAAAGTCTGTGAGTCATTAGCTGATCTCCCCGTCTCTGCAGCAGCTGTAAGGCAACCAAAACAGTGAGTCACTTGCAGGCAAACCTCATTTATCTGAGCCAAATGCTACTAGAGCAGAACAGCTACCAAACAGGCTTTATCAGCCTCCCTTTGTTCTGCTGAGGTCACCCTCAACACCCACATGCCCTACAGTGTAACCCCATTTGCAGGTATCTGAGTCCAGCCAGGATTGGATTCACAGTAAATGTCCCACCCATGGCAAGCTCAGCTTGTCATCTCTTGTTAAGTCTGTTACTTCTATCGTTTCTTCAGGCAAGGCACAGGCATGTTCCTTCCTCCTCAGCACATAAGGCTGTCATGCTCCTCCTCAGCCAAGACTGTCATTCCCTTCTCCAGGGCACATGGCTGCTCCTCCACACGTCACTTCCCACAGGCTGGGGAGGTTGCTGATCCTTCTCACCGTTTTCTCAAGGCACTGCTGATGATAATTTTTCCATTTCCCCAGGTACTTGTGGAGCAGGTGCTGCTGGTGATGCTGTACTGCCCTGTGGTGCTGAGCCCTCAGCATCAGACATTCCCTCATTAATTCCTTCCAGTGAAGAAACAGGGTCTGTAAACGCACTGTTAGGAGAAGATAAATTAACTCATGTACCAAAAGGAGACTATTAATTTCAGAGTATCAAGTGATCAGCTGCTCTTCCAGACTGTTTCAGCAATGCTCAACATGGACAATACTCAGCACTGACAGTATTCACTGTAAGGAATAATTGTGAAACACTTCAGGTAACAGACAGTGAGCAGTGACTTGTAAGTCCTCCCTGCTGCCACTTACATTCTTTGTAAGCTTTGGGAAATCATTTGCCCTCTGTGCTTCAGAGTCCTCATGTCAAGAATGTGGTTGGTACCAAGAAAATGCTTGCAGAGTTTGAGGGCCTTGATGCAGTAATATTGCACTGCCCTCAAAACAGATGTCTGAGCTTCTCAAAATTAGTAATGGAAAATTGCTTTGAGGAAGGAAGTGTTACCATCCCTTATACAGACAAGGAACCAACAGAGAGGCAAAAGCCACACAAGCTGCCTTCAGCAGATCACTGGAGTCCCAGGTCATTCTCCATTCTCTGGGGATGACCTTTGTAAGCTAACAGACCATCCAGTCACTTCATCTGCACAGATGACACAACAGACTGACCTTGGCCCGTACACAGATAACAAGGTCTTTTGAGAGATCAATATCTCCATCAGCTCACCTGTATCCAGGTGTTTTCTGGCCTCCATCACAGCTGTCACCTTCTCCTGGCGGTGACGTGCTCGCAGCCAGGCCGTGTGTCTCCACTGCAGCAACACCTAAACACAGCATGCAAACAGGGCATGGGACACAGCCTGGCACTGCAATGGAAGGGGAAGCAAAATACTCCCCATTGTTGCCAACAGAACCATTTTCATCTCATTTTTCACATAAGGCTCAGCAAGACAGTGAAAATTTCCCACAAATTAAACATAGCAGTATTTCAGAGGGTCCCCCTGGCATTTTTCAAGGCTTTCTTCTTTTCCATCCACCCACCCTCCTGTTCCATCTCACCAGTATTGCTATGCTACATCATAATACTGTTTTTCCCTTCCTGCTAAAATATGAGGAGAAAGAAAGGAAGAGGAAAAACCACGGGCTCACTTAGACAAGTTTCAGAGACACCTGTAAAAACAAGACGAGGCTCTCAGTTTTCAGGCCTTTCTTAGTAGTGACTCTCAGATTAAGTTTTTGGTTGTTCTACTTGCATTACCTGACCCCTGCCCTGAACCAGCACCTGTACTGACCCCTTGGCAGCTGCTGTGCACACCCTACCTTCAACAGGACTGCCCTCCTGTAGTGCTCATCTGCCCGAGCAGTTGCCTTGGCTTCATGTATAAGAACAAGGGCATTTTCTCTCCATGTACACAGAAGCTGCCTGAAGGCAAAAATACACAAAAAATGTAAAACCAAACAAAACCCATTAAGAACGATTCTCACTTGTTTATTTGGCACCTTCCTACTCACAAGGGAACCCAAAACCAGCTGCCTCCATAAACTCAGTCATGCAAATCACCTTCTGCCTGTTCAGATCTCTGCTGAAGAGAAGGCAGTGCAAAACAGAACACTGAAATCCAGAGCCAGTCAGGCTCTGCAAGTGACTCAAGTTGTATAGCATTAAGACAAGTAAGGTAATTAAAACTAAAGTAACTACAGCCTACGCAGTGTGGTAATATCTTTAATCACTCTCCTCGCTGTAATGGAAGGCAGCTTCTACATCTTCTACACCATAACAGAACTCATGCACAGCAGGGAACAATATAGTTTGTTGCCTGCTGAATCCCACAGGACTAAACAGAGATTTAAAAAAAAGTCCAAGCAAACAGGAAGAGGTTGATTTCTTTTAACTGGATGACCTGCATGGAAATACTAACGAATGGCAGAGTCAACTCCCAGCACTGAACACTCAAAAAGTTACAAAGGTGGCAGTGAAAGAAAGTAATGAATTTGCCTGCAGTGCAGTCCCTCCTCTCACACTGCCCAAGGAAAGGCTCACCCCAGCAGCAGTCTGGTGTGCTCTTCCTCCTTTTCAGCTACTCGGTACAGAACACTCCGTACCTTTTGTTGGTAACTCTGCAAAAAAAAAAAAAAAGCATTGAGAGGTAAATTTCCCTCAGCTGTTAACACCTCTGAGGAGAGGAAACATCTAGAATGTCCAAGTAGCAGCTCAGGAGAGTAACAGTGGGAAAAAAAATGCTTAGAGTCACTGAAATCAAATGCTGCTTTTCTGTGACAAGCAGTCAACGCACCCCAGTTACTGCTACCTACAATATACCCTCCATCAAAGCCACGAGATTACACTGGTTATGCTCCACAAAGCAGTGCTAGAGCTTATACAGCCCTAACTACAGCAGCCTGCATTCTACCTTGCACACTTGGTGCCTGGAGTGAAGCAGTGTGGCAGCTCTTCAGCTCTCACTGGAACACTTAAGCCCACCCAGACAAGTGCCTCACAGAAAAGGACATCCCCTCCTACCTTCCAGGCTGCCAAGGTCTTGCCCAGCAACGTCTGCCGATAGTGCAGATCTGCTCGCACCAACTTCCTCCATTTCTCACGCTGATGTCCCACATACTGCAAGGAGGGAGGGGAAAGAACTCAAAAAATACATAGACATGAAGGAGGGAAAACAGGTAGTGACAGAGAGAAGAGAGAAAAGTGCCATTCCCAGTCTCAGGGGAAACAACAATTCTTTATCTTGTTCTAACAGGTTTTCACTCAAATTGATGCTGCACTCTGCTATTCCTCCAAAAGGTCTAGCTGAGGTGGTTTTTCTTCCTGCCCTTTGTAGGAATCCTCTTGAAGACTGATTCAATTCACTCAAGTTAACAGGTCTGCACCAACATACAAGTGCCAACTGTAACATTTCTCATAGATTCTCACAACATGCTGTTTGGCACACCTGGTACAACTCATCATGGTAAGGAAAAGGCCCAGCATAAAAGTACCCTGTGACAGGGTCTGCTACAACCTGCACAAAACTACAGGCCTGGCTGCAAACTTCTAACTTAAAGTTTTGAGAAGGATACACACAGTACTGGGTAGGGACAATTTCATCACCTGACTCTGGTTACATTCTCAGGTGCATCTAAACTATAATCCCATTCTCACCATATCTAAACACATGAACAAGTAGACAAAGAGCTCCCTCCCTTCCCTCTACTGTTCCACCCACACTGAACTAGTTTTACCCACCTGGAAAGCGAGGAGAGCTTAGGAATGACTAGTGTTTAAAATAAACAATTTAATTTCTAGCCATATGGGTACAAGCAATCTGAACATAATAAAGAGTTTAAGCTCTTCCCCCTCTCTTAACTTTCTCACCTCCCTCCACTTGTTCCAAGTCTTCTGCAGACACTTTGAACAGTGAAATCTTAAGGCTTGCACCTCCCTGAGCCTCCTGTAAGAAAAATAATTATTTCTCCTACAATGCAATCCATGTTACTGAATCCTTCTAGCATAGACTTCAGTCCACCTTTGTTATTTTCAGTAAGTCATTTACTGAAACACAAACTAGCAGACTGCCAAGCACAAATAAGGAGTCAGCATCATCATGAATTAAATGCTGTTTGTCCTCAGTAGGCCACCACAGGGCCAATTCAAATCACTTTCCCTTCTTAAAAAAATCTCCTTACTCTGTTTTTCTCTCCTGAGTACTTTGCTTCCAGAGACAGAAGGCCTTCAGCTTCAGGAAGTTACTGTAGTGATCTCTGGCACGAACTAAGGCCTCCTGCTCCTCCAAACTTGCCGCTGCTCTTCTGCGCCAGGAGCGCCAGAAACAGTGCAACAGTTGCCTTTCAAAATGAAGCACAGCCTAAGGTGGAAGGAAGGTGGCAACGAATACATGACACAGGACACTTACAAACAGAAGATAATCCTTAAAGATGACATGCACAGAACTGTCCAATGCTGTTTTCCTCTCCTCAGGCTGAACAGCAGTGGACACACCACCAAAGGCCCTTTGCTGTGAGGTTATTTAACATGTTCTACAGGTCCCTGTGTGCATGTGGAGGGATGAACTGTCACCAGAAACAGCAGAGTAAAGATGGAAAAACTACAAACTGGTAAGTAGCATGTGAAGGGCTCCCAAGAACTGATAAGCCCCAGAAACCAGTTGTGTTGAATTCACAAGAGCTGATAATCTCCCACCACCAAGAGCCAGCCATATCTGCACAAGAACACCCACACTACCAAAAACTTGGAGTTGTGTAACAGACCACATAAAAGGAGGCAGTGGCTGCTACATAAAAAGATTCCAGGATTACATACATACACACATCTTAGGAAATGAAGGACTCCTTAAGGAACTTTATGGACACCTATCTAGAAGCAACTAATTTGTCAGCACAACCCTGGACTTCTTAAATAGGCTGGGGTTGGTCCTTTAATTACTATTATCGTTTCAATGAAGTAACTATGAAAATGACAGTGTGAGAGTTTCCCCTGACTTGATCTCCCACCAGGGAACAGGGAATTTACAACATCCAAGTCCATCTCATGCTAATTCATGTTCACAGACAGTGACTAAAGAATCACCCCCTCCATTTTCTAAGCAAGGTCAGGTAAGAGAGTTACATTTACCCTCTCCTCCCCCATTCGATCCTCCTGCAACTTGTTGGCCTTCAGCAGCCACGTGTCAAACACCCATCTCATCAACACCCTCCTGCAGGCAAAAAGGGAGAATGTCAGCACAGGAGAGAATTCCTTCAGAAAAACACACTGATTTCATGGCAGTCAAACAGCCAATTCACCTACAGCTTACACAGTTACTTGCTTTTTCAAATCATGCAAGCCTTCTTTAGAAATCAGGCAGCAGATAGATCATTACTCTGATACAGTCCAGCTCTTAAACCCAAACAAGCCTCAGAGTTCATCTTAACAAATCTCCTTCTCACATTCCACAGAGAAGCAGGAGATGTAAATTGTTCATTACTCATAGAAAATATCAGAGCAATTGGCATCAAGATGGTCATGCTCACAAAGTATTACCAGACCTTAAAAGAGAAGCAAAGGCCCACAAATTCCACATTTGTACAAGTTTATATTGACATTTCTCTGCCTACCTATAACGGACATGAGCCACTAATGTCAAGGCCTGCTGCTGTTCTTCCTCCTTCTCTTCCAAACGGGACTTCCAACGGTTCCAGAACTTCTGCAGCACCTGAAATAAAACAAGACAGATGAAAAAAAAACAAACATAGAGATCAAGTGAGGAGAAGAACGCAGAGAACTAAATTATTAAAGTTCTACTGAAATTGCATACTGCACTGGTTGCCTCCTGCACTGCTTCACATACCAAACCTGTTCAATAACCTGCTATGAATTTTTCTGGTAAAAGAAAAAAAATCACCATAAACGTAAGGAAACTGAAAACTAAATTAACGTATCTAAGAGTGGCAGCTGACTCACACAGGAGATTTTCTGTGCTTATCAGTATTTAGGAACAAAGCCACTGCTGTAATAAAAAAGTACTTTGTAGGTGAAAGTGGAAGCCAATAGGCCAGCTCAAGAAACACTAACACAAGAACAAGAGTCAAACTCACTGTAACTTGGTGCTGACGGTGTGACAGATTTTTTCTCATTCTCTGAAGACGAGTGTTCACAACATTCTGCCAAAGACCCTTAAAGCCAAGTTTCTGTAACAATAAGAAACATACACAACTTTTATGTAATCCAAATCAGGGAAGTTTAGAGCTGGCTGCTCCTTACAGACAATGCATGTTTGATGCTATTCCTTGCAATAGCCAGGATTCACGAACTTGTCATCAAAGCAAGGCATTCATTTCCTCTCACAAACTGTCACTTCTCCAGCTTCCCAAGTGGAATAATAATTGTTCCAGAGAGCAGCACGGTTTCCCCATTCTTATTCAACTGCCAGATTCCAGAACAGTTAAAATTTAGAAACCTGATGTCCAATCCAAACTCTCTATGGCATCTCCCACTGAACACCCACACCACTGTCAGCATTACAGGGACACTCCCCACAGCTCCTTCCACCTGCCACATGACAGTGCTCTTACCAACAGGTGATGTCTGTAGTGCTCTTCAGCCAGCTCACACTGCCGAGACTCCTCCACACGCAGCACAACATCTGCCACTGAGTTAAAGCATCTTTTACACAGAGACATCCGTCCCAATACACACACAACCTTCTCCCACAGAGGGGCACTACATCTCCATCTAAATGACCTGCAATATTTGAATTTCCAGCACTGTTATCAGCAGAAGTTTTGACTAAAGTCAGGGTTTTTTTAGATTTTGATGGCTTATCACAACAGATTTCTGATTCACTGTTAAGGAATTCCTCCACAACCATAAATTATCTTCTGCAGGCTCTTAGGTGTCAACATGCTAACATCCAGTAATTGCACAAGGTTAATTAATTGTTAGTATGGCATTACACATCTTTCTAATGATAACATGCTTGTTGTCACCCACACTGCTGCACAACATTCCTGCTTATTAACTGGATCTTTCCCCCGCGGGAATGCTTTTAACCTGTCTGTGCTAGAGAGTAAATACAGATGGGATACACTGCTTCCAGTGTGCAAAGACTCTCCATAAGGCAATCCTTGCTGCTTGTTTTTCCAAGTCCCTTTGGTGAGCATGAATTCTTCTCTTGCACTCCAACAACAGCCGCCAGTCGGAGAAACAGCGCCGGAGTGTCCGGCTCCGGTGGAGCTCCTGGGCCAGCTCTGGAAAACAATCACAAAATACTCCTGCTCTTTTGTGTCAGGTGAGATCACGGCATCTAAGCCACTGGTTCTGAAGTGACAGGAGCTCTAACACTGAAAAATGGTGGCAAGAATTCCCATTAACACTCAGCTATGGATTATATTCCTCCTATTGATCACAAAGGCAGTTTTAAGGCAGTGACCTACTGTACTGACTTAAGAAGGGCAAGTTAAGACACTGTGTCACTTGTGCAACACACACAAGCTTGGTCACATTTCAGTATACTCCTAGCACTAGTTCCTAGTTATCCAAGCTGGATTCTTTTCCACTGCCACCAATCAAAAGGCAATTCACACAAATATCTGAACTCATTCCAGTGACTTCAAGGAAAGAAGCAAAAGAACTGGTGTAATATAACCTTTACCATCCTGCATGAGTTGAGATTTGACTGCTCAAAGTCCTGAATACATCCTTCTTACAGATATCCTAGTTAGAATATAATAGACAATGTGCAAGTTTTCATCAAGGGAACAGTAAAGCATTTTCTCTTAAATCACATGGAAAGCAGGTGATCTTCCCTGCAGTTCAGTGTGTGACCTCAGCCAGCCTGTCACAGTGTGCAGCCCAAGCTGCATCTCATCAGCTGTTGGGCAGAGACACTGCAGTGTCTCCTAGAACAGAAAAACCCATCACTGTGCCCTAAGCAAAGGGGCTGAGCCCTGTTCTGTCCTCACTCACCATTCTGACGTTTCTTTACTCTGTGGAGGTTTAAGTATCCCAGCCACGCTCCCAGGCACCTCCTCAATTCCCAGTGCCGATGGTGAGTGACTGCCCTGGTCTCCTTCTGCTTCTCATTCTGGCTGTACAAATACAGCTCTCGCCACTGCAACCAAGCCTGACAGAAGAATGGAGGGAGGGCAGTAAGGAGAAAAAACAGACAAGATTAGGGAACTAGAACAAAGAAGAGAAGAGGAAGAACACAGAGGCAATAGGAAATTCCATGCAAGTTCTGAAGGTGAAAACCATGAGCAATGAACTTGCAACCTGAACTTGCCCAGATGCAGCTTCATTCCATTTGCTCACATCCTGATATGCCACTCCACCACAAGTACCACAATTTGCAAAGTAAATTAATACAAGGCCTAATTTTTATTCATCTTCAACATTTTCACACGTGTGCAACTTAAACATTAAAAACATTCAGCAGTAGCTGAAGCTCCTGGGACTTACTCGAAATTGCAGGCTCTGGGCCCAGTGCTGCAGAGCCAAAATATTCATTTGATGTCCAGTGCATTTCTGGTAGTGTTGTCTTCTCCACACTGCCCATGAAACGCTGCCAAAACAATGTTACAGACATGTTCAAACACAGGTGCCATAATTCTGTGCAAGGAATCACCTTCTTCTCACTGGAAAAAGGTATGAAAAACAACCTTTTCATAGACTCAAAGAACAACGTGGATTGGAAGGGATCCTAAAGATCATCTCATTCCAACCCCCTACCATGGGCAGGGACACTTTCCACTAGACCAGGTTGCTCCAAGCCCTGTCCAACCTGGCCTGGAACACTTCCAGGGATAGGGCAGACACAGCTTCTCTGGGCAACCTGTGCCAGGATCTCACCACCCTCATGTTAAAGAGTTTTTCCTTAATATCCAATCTAGATCTACCTTGTTCAGCTTAAAGCCATTCCCCATTGTCCTCTCACTGCATGCCTTTGCAAAAAGTCCCTCTCCAGCCTTCCTGTAGGCTCCTGTTGGGTATTGGAAGGCTGCTTAAGGTCTCTTAAATTCAGTCTGTGAGTGTGCCAGAACTCACACACACCAAAAAGAAAAATAAAATAATTAAAAAAAAATAAATTCGAAGATGGAACAAAGTCACTGCAGGAAAAGGTAACAGAACCCAGGTAAAAGCCACGGCCTCATGGTCAGTGCCTCTCTGCCCATTTCCACCCCATCCTTACCGCAGACAGCTTCTTTCCCTGAATGCCAGTGCCACAGACTGCATCCCACGTTTTGTCCTTTGAACATCAACATAAACCAGCCAGCACTGCCAGGTCCTGAGCAACTTTTGCTTCTTTGCTGTGCACAATAAAAAAAAAAAAAGACAGCACCTTAAGTTCACGCAGGAATCTGGCACGTTTGAACCACTGTCCCTGACTCCTGTCCCCTCAACCTGCAGGGACACCTCGTGGGAAGCCGTGAAATGACAGGGAAGCTCATCCAGGGTGAGGGTGTCACACTGCCCAGCCCCAGAATCGCTGACAGCACCATCCATGCCACCAGTTCAGAGCAGCGTGAACATCAGACAATGGCATTGCTTTGTCTTCAGAGCTTACAGGGTATATAATGTATGACAATACTCACTAATGACCTTAGTGGGTAAGAATTACAGGATTTTCTTTGGTTCGTTTTCAAAAAAAAAGTAGTTCATCAGGTTCATCAGTAGCTTTTCAGGAGTTATTGTCTAGTACAAGCAGAGAAATCAACCAGAAACAAGCCAAGTTTATTTAGGAGGCTGGTCATGCAGCTAAAAACAGAAGTGGTGTCACAAATTCCAGTTTACCACTTTATGCAGTGTGCTGCATTTTCTCCTCACAGCAGGCTGGCTGGTCAGAACTGACACTATTGAAGCAAAGTTGTCAGAAGAAAACATCATTGATTCTATGTCCCTTCACACTTACACATAAAAAACCCCAAACTTTTTTTTAAGATTTCCTTGTGAATCAAACATTTAACCTACCTTAAACCAGGGCACGGTTTTCTATGACTAAGTAACACACAGCTTCTGCTGTAAATACTCTGGCCTCACTCAGTGAGAAAGGAAGTCTAAATGGCCTGTCAGTTTGTGTCCAAAGGTGCCAGGCTCTGGGATAGTCTGAGGCTACATTCATGTGCAAGGAGAGCAGTTAACTTATTTTCAAATCAGCTCAGAACAAAACCATTGCAACCAGTACAGACAGCTCCAAGACAAATCCATTGCAGAGCAAAGAATCTAAACAATAAGACCAGAAGCACTTCAAAAGCTTGGTCTTCTCTTCAGTTGTAAGACACAGGTTGGAAGGAACAGTGAATTCAGGTAAAATGAGTGCAGTTAATACCACAGGGAATTATTATCTAATGGCTGTAGCCACAGTCGATAGAGAATTCCAGTAATATGTTCTATCAAAAAATATCTATTTGAACACACATTAAGTTTAAAAAAAACCAAACAGATGAAAAAAACCCACCAAACCACCCCCTCAAAAACAAACACTGCAATCCAGAGCAGATGGAGAGGCCCTTAAGCTTATCCAGTGGCATCCCTAAATAACTCTGTAGCTGCACCACAGTGCCTCACATGGAATCCCCCTGCCAGATCCAGCCATCTGCTCCTGGAAGCACTGCCCTGCCAGGGCCTGGGGGAGCACAGGGGACAGAGATTCTGGGGGAATGTTCCCCTTGAAAACTCCCATCTCACTATGCCCAGTTACCATCACTTCACTTACCATGAGACTCTGCAACACAGTGTTTGTTCCTCTCTCCTTGCTGCTGGCACACATAGGCTCTCCAGGCCTTGAGTATCCAACTACAGAGGAAATGCCTGAAAAAGGAGAACAGTGCCATTTGGTGAAACAGCCACCAATGTCTACAGGTAGGATTCTTTCAAGTTCAGTTGCACTCTAAAGATATGCTGAAAAGGGAATTTTGACTTCATCCTAAGACAACAGCAACAAAAAAGGCAGGGTGAGAAAAATGTGACATAAGCAATGAAGACATTGCTCTTGGTCTGGAGGTACCAGGGCTGTAACTTGCTTACTGGTATTAATAATTCCTTCAGAACCCAAGGAAAATTTCTCACACACACATCCCCCAAAGGGAAGTCATTTCACAAACCTGTAGTGGTTCTCTGCTCTGAGGCTGAGCTTCCTCTCTCTGCAAACTGTCCACCACTCCTTCCACTGGCCAAAAGTTTTTTGAAGAATCTTCTGGTCATGAAAGGATCTAAACAGTTGAAAGATTTGGACGTGGGAAACTTCACACAGGTTTCCAGAGTGACCACAAATCACTTTTAATGAAGATTACAGTACCTCTTCTCCAGCCTTGCCTGGTTAGCCTAACAACACCTAACTGCACTTAAAACCACTACCCCACTATGACACTTTATTCCAAGACTCTGTGAATATGACAAGAATCAATCAGTTTACTGACTGCAAACACTTCACATAAAGGCAAGGAATAAGACAGATGTTCCTAACTTGCAAAATATCCGAGGGCCAGTTGACTTCAGACACATGAATAACTTGCATATTTTATCCCCAGTTCAGTGTTTTACTCAAACAACCAGGATAGTTAATAACAATACATGTATTTTCCTTGGTAGTTTTGCTCTTTGCTATTTTAACACAAAATATTTTACGTATAGAAACAGATGCAAAACTTAAATCAGATTTTATAATGCTTTGATGTTTCCATTGTGTTTCAGAAACAGCAAATTTTAAATCTTCCCAAAGAACACTTAAATAGGCTCAGGAGCTCCTTCAGCCAGTTGCACATCACCTGTGCCAAAAATGAAGCTGTTCATCTGTTCATGTACCTGCTCCTCCCAGTGGATGCTGAGCCATGCTCAAAATGCATTCACAAGTTACATATGACCTTCAAATTCTTTAACTTCAGCAGAACAGTCTCTGCTTTTATACCCTGGTTTAATTACCACATTTGGCTAGGTAAGAAGTGATGGCACATTTCAGCTGAATTGTGAACAACTAAAAATTCAAATATGGCAAGATCTGCATGCAGGAATCGGGATTTTGCTCACCTAACTAAAAATAATGGTCATAATCTAATATTCCAACACTTTTCCATGTGGTCAAGATGACCTGAGCAGCAACCTAAGAACATAAAATCTCATCAACTGGAGTATGAATCCTTTCAAAATATTTCTCACCTCTTTGTATTTCTGATGGAGAGAAGGTAAACAGAAAGAACCATGAAAACACACAAGCTAACAAACAAAAAGCACACAAGCCCAGCCTGACACTTTTGATCTTAACTATCCCACCAGCTCCATGAAATTGGTCACGTCTTTAATAACAGCAGGATTAGGCCCAGAATACCAAGAGGTCCCTTGGTGAACACATATCAATCCTCTCCCAAGGTGCAATTCACAGCCACCTACCCCAAGCCAAGCTGCTAAGTCATTCCAAACACTCAAGCAGAAAAGGGAAAAAAAAAAAAAAAAAAAGAAAGAAAGAAGAAATGAGCTATGTTATTTTTTTGGACTTGGTGCATTAACAAACAGAACATTGCAAATAAAAGCTGTGGAGAACTAGGGATTTCTAAATCTAAAAAGGCAATTAATTGTTGCTTATGTTCCTTGATGATCTTTGTAAAATGTATTTCCACTTCTAAAAAAAGAAATCAAATAATCATTGTCCTGAATTTATAGGCAGCCAAAGTACTGCCAGTGCAGTAGATGGGACATCAAGGATGGTGAGGTTCACAGGGCAACTTCCATTTACCAACTAAGGCAAAGCTAGAATATATTTGATACAGTGTAATGAAACTGAATCACTAAGGGCCTGATCTTATTCCAAATGCAGCAAAGGCAGCTCTTCCCACTGGGAATTGCTCCAGTTCCCAAGGGTGTGGTCAAGCAAGAATGAACATGCAAATTGAAGCAAGGCAAGAAAAGTGTTGGGTTTCAGCAGCTCACACAACACCAACAACAGAAAGGGATTATCTGCCACAGGTATTTCCAAGTCAGCCAGGCACCAAACATGCACATCAAGAACAGTGCAAACAGTAAAATGAACTGAATTTTCAGATCTCTCTCATCATACCTTTGAGAAATGGTCAAATTTAAAGCAGGAATCACAAATCATACCCCATTAGTTATATGCACATACAGTTCAACTTCATTGAGACACCACAATTCCTATGAATTCAGTTAGTAAAGTTTTACCATGATTGTTAAAGGAAAAAGCAAGAGCAAGAAGGGTTCTTAAAGGAAACCTTCAAGTGATCTCCAACTACATCCAGATACTTTCTTGGCAGGCAGAACTCTCTTAGCCCAATGCTTTACCAGTAAGCCATTAAATAAAAAAAGAAAAGAAACCCACCCTTGAGTTCTGTAATTTTATCTACCTGGCTTTGGAAGGGAGAACTTGTCCAAATGTCATTTTTGCCCACAGATAGAAGAATTTCCTTGCTAGATGTCTGGAATATAAGGAAAGGTTAGTTGCCTTTGTACTCCTCCTCTGCAAATTCCCAGGCAGTAGTAAAAATAAGAACTTTTATTTTAGTTTCAGTAATAAAACTAAGGGTTTGGTTTTCAGAGATGATATCTGTAACAGAAAAATTCATCAGGCATAAACAGAGGCCCAGGTATCATTGCAAGGCTTTATATGGGACATACTTTAGGAAAGCTCAGTAGCCAAAACGTTTTCCACTTACAGCCAGTGGCACCACTGAGCAGGGTGCTGGCTAACCGTGATTTAGAAGCGGTAACATCACTCTTTCTCTCAAAGTCAACCAGCTGAGTCCAGAATACTTGAGCCAGTTTAATGTTTAGCTCTGCCTGCAACCACATCTTTCTTGTTCCCACCTCCCCCACAGCAGCTCTGCTTCTCCCAGCCCCTCTCAGCTCACTAATGCCTTGCTGTGACACTGTAACCTTCCCTCCTTTTCTTTCCGGTGGATTTAAGAGTTAATTGGCACACGGAGGGCCCCAATAAGCACCAAAGGCCTCACACGTTAATTAAAGCACAGCCGTGCACGGGGCCTCTCTCTTTCAGCAGGTCTGAGCTGCTCCATCAGCTCCAGTTGCTCAACAAATAATAGGCTTTAATCTCTAAACAATTACATCCCACCTTTGTCGAGATTCTTTGGACAAACAAAAGAAGTAAAAAAAACACTAGAGGAGAGCAAGAGGAAACATTACACCTGGCAGGGTATCACAGAATACTGTTAAACAGCCTTTTTTAAACGTTGCATTAGAAAATAAAATATACAGGAAATCCGACTGTGGCAATGCTTGTCCTCAAGTTACCACAAGACATCTTCAAAACTGTCTGGCACGGCCAGGAGCAAAAACTTCTGCCTCAGCCTGCACTGGTACAACTAAAACCAGACTTTTCTAGCTCTGTTCAGGGAAAAATACGTTTTGTACTTATCACCTGGTCCGGAAACTTTTTAACCTTCTTCTTTGATTCTGGGCACACCCAACTCTGCTGGGATTGTCGTGGCCTCTGTCCTGGAATTCATGTCTGGCAGAGTGGGGAGCAACAGCCTGGCCACTTGCATGGACTTGATGCCCAGCTGGTTGTTGGATTTCCTGCATCTTCAGGGATTTTGAACTTAAAAGGAAAGGAGAGATATTTTGTGTAAAATCACATTAGCAGCAAAGAATTGGCATTATTTCGATAAATTGGTCTCTAACAAAGGTATCCAGTCACACACAGAACAGCTACAAAATGACAAAACACTTATTGTCTCTTTATCAGGAGTTTTAATGTTAAAGTTTCCCCAACACAAGCAGAAAGACACATTTCACTGCAATCATGTCACACACAATTCTTTTCTCCTCTAAAGCTGAAGTGAAAAAGCACTAAAATGCATTTGTGCTTCCCCTCCCGTGTGTGTGCAAACAAGGTATCTTTATAGAGAAGATCTGAACGTGGTTTTCTGCCTTTTATTCTCAAACATATCTATTGCTGAAGAATTCTCTTGAGGACTTGGGAACTGAAGTTAGAATTTTCCATTTTAACATGAAATGTTCTCTCACAAGCAACTTTTTCCTAATTTCACTCATATCTTAAGTAAATATGTTTCTCCTCAAAAAAACCTATAAATCTCTTCCTGTTTTTACATATTCATCATTAAAAAATAAAACTAGACATATTTTTCCATCACACGGTTTGCTTTCACATGTAAAATCTGAAAAAATAACAACTGTGTTCTTATGAATTCTAAGCATTTTGTCTTGGTAATTTTCTGAAAACAAGGATAAAAAACACCTCAAACCAGATAAAACTTGCTGAACCAGTTGTATTGAAGCTTCTTTCCTGAAACAAATACTGCCACCACCCTGAGAATTTGCACATTAGAACCACAGACACATTCTTGAGCTCCAGAAGAGACAACAGAAGAGGGTAGTCTGAAAAGTCACCCTAATAATCACCTGAACTGAGCTGGGGAAAACATGGCTGCAGCCAGAAAAAAATGTTGGTTTCACAGAGTGATGGGAACAATGCAAGCTCCAGAAGTTCAGCTCAATATGCACGAGGTTCCTGCACACCTATTAGGGCCAACTCCCTTTAAAACTGTTTCATCTGCTCCAAAGGCAAACCTGATCTGACCATATGCGATGGCACCGTCACACAAAGGAGTCAAAACAATCAAACTTGGGTAAAACAGGCAGAAGTTTTGTACTGAAGTCTAAGGCATGTGAAAATCTAATGATTTTCCTGAATTTGAAACATCACATGTGCTGCACATATTTAGTGATGACAGCCTACATCCATGAGAATTTATGGCAACTACGTAAAATAAGAGTCAAAGATGGATCATTTCTCCCTTGTGAAGTTAGAAAATGAAAGCACGGGAAGAATAAGAGAGCTGACACCACGGATTAATCTGTTGTTGGGCCAACAAGTATGTTCAAATGTGTTCCAGTCAAGAACATTATTTTTATGTTTAAATGTTATGATAATTTAAACCCCCATAAAGTTGTGTTCCATGATGGGTTTGGGAGTGGGGTGTTTGTTTCATTTCATTTTGCTTTTAGGCAAGTATTCCACAGAGACCACTAAGGCCTCCTATGAGAATAACTGAGCTTTCTTCTGTCCCATGGAAAGCCTAAGATGCCATAATTTAAAAATAAAAATAAAATACAGCTGAGGCCTTTTAACATGGTAGCTTCTTCTTACTGCTTACCTGCTCCTGACTCTCTCCATTTGGCTGTAGTTCCAAGCCTGCAGTGCACAAATTCACTCTCTGTTCTGCTGTGCTGTCTCTCAGCTTTGGACAAAGCATAAATTGGTGCCTGTTATTTGTAATGCATCCATCAAATGGATCTGTGCTAAATACAATATCTTAAAGACATGAATTCCACTCAGGTGACGTGCACACAAACAGCACAACGCAATTCCAAACGTTCAACGTGAAGAGTGTGTGTCTCCCACCCTCGCTGCCCTGAGATGTGCTGACAAAAATCTAACAGTAAGGAAGTTACAACCATTTGAATCCTAAGGTAACAACTGTACCTACCTAAAACAAAGCTGTGCTAGAAAGGTGCTACAAAAGGATGACTCCAAGTTATGTTCCCCTACTTAAAAACAAATTAATAACCAAGGGTAACACAATCAGGAGCTAACCAAACAGATTCCTTTTCACTTCTTTTTTAACACTAAGCTTCTCTCCTTCACAAGCACACAGAAATGAAGAAAACAATGAACTCCAGGGAGAAATTCTGTGTGCACAGAACCCTGTGCCTTCCAAAGGCCTCGGGGGGAGTCAGAGGCTGGGAAAGCACCGGGACTCATGGACGGGCATCTCCCTGTAAGTGTGAGATCTCAAGGGGGTATTTCTATAAGCCTGGCTTAAGGCGTGACAGAAAGAAAGCCAAACAGAACCCAAATCAAAACAAACAAAATCTAAACCCCCCAAAACAAACAAAAACATACAACAAACAAACCAACACCAAAACAACCAACCAACCAACAAAAAAAACCCAAAAAAACACAAAGGCAATAAAAAACCCACAAAATTTTTCCGCGGTTTTTCTGCACGAAATTCCTTTCAGCAGATAATTATACCCTGAATTTTTGTGCCAAACACTCGACACCCACACGATGCTGCTCCGCAGCCCCGCCGTGAGGGGCTGGGGCCGAGGCCGCAACTCCCGCCTCCCACCTCGCTGAGGGCGCTACGGACCGCGGGGCGAGGGGAGCAGGACCGGGCACACGGAGGCAACGGGCAGCAGGGGAAACTTCGCCCGCCCCAACGGAGCCGCCTCCAAGGGGTACAGGAGCGGGAGGAGCGGGAGGAGCAGGAGGGGCGGGAGGAGCAGGAGGAGCCTGAGGCGGCCCCGCCGTGAGGGGCGGGCGCTCCCCGCCCTCAGCCGGGCTGTGCCGCCGCAGCGCCCCCTGGCGGCGGGCGGGGCGCGAACGGCCCCGGAGCGCCCGGGACATACCGAGCACGGGCAGGGGAAGCTGCCGCTCGCACTCGCGAGGGAAAAACAGCGTCCTGACATTTCTGCGCCACCGGGCTTTCCTGCTGGGAGCGTCCAGTGTCCAGCACCCGCGGCAGGTGTGCCTTTGGGAGCCAGTAGAGCAGCGATTCAGCTCGTAACAGCCACGTGAATAGCGGAACACAACAGGGATCGGGGCCTCTCAAAGCCCACAGCAGCTCGTAACAACCACTGAGCCGCAGACTGGCAGTCTGCTGGTTGCCATCGAGTCTCGCTGTGTGTTTGTTTGGAAAGCAAGCTGGCCCGGGGAGACTAGAAAATTGTTGCAGTGCTGTCTCATTTATAATGCACCACTTCGTCGTGGAAGAAAAGAAGTGAGGAATAGTTACTTCTTGTTTATTTCTGTCTCATTCTTTACAGCTTTTAATGCTGGTATTCAACTTTCATTAAGGATCCGGGACGAAAACAGTTTATTCACCAGATCCTACAAGAAATTCCTTGGTCCTACACAGCCCTCTCTGCCCAAGGTGTTTGGAAGCCCCGGGTCCCCGCTGGGCTCCTGTGACCGCAGGGATGGCAGTGCTGAGGGCAGAGCCGCGGGCACACGGAGCCGGCAATCTCGCTCAGTAAATTCCTGAAAGTCATGTTGAGAACAATGTCTGGTCATCACTGCCAACCACTAAAGGCTTTGTCCGGTGCCTCCGAATCAGCTGCCCCGCTCACTGCATCAGCCTCCGTCCCGCTGTCCCCCGGGAATACCAGACCCGCGCCCGGCAGGGACGGGTAACGGCTGGTTGGGAGCACCGGTTGGGAGCACTGGGGCGCTGCGCTCACACCGCTGTGGCGCGGGGGGCCGGGGCGGGCTGGGCAGCAGTGCGGGCTCGGCCAGGCCGGTCCTGTCACCCGCGGGCACGGCGGGACTCCAGGGCAGTGCCGGGGAACACCCCGAGCCCGCGCGGAGAGAGGGGAGCGCCCGCCGAGCGCGCTGTCACCGCCCGCCCGCCATCGCCGTGAGGGGCCGCGCGCGCCCCGCCGCTTCCCGCGCTCCTGAGTGGGACCGGGACGGGATCGGGGACAGGCACCGGGACGGGATCGGGGACAGGCACCGGGACGGGATCGGGGACAGGCACCGGGACAGGATCGGGGCCCGTCCGGTGCCGCCGCTCCGCACATGGCTCTCCCCGCGCCCCGCCGGCCGCCCACCCCGCAGGGCTGCCCGCCCAGACTGCCTGCGGGCCCTCGCCGCGCCCCGCGCCACTCCTCACCCGCCGCGCCGCTCGCGAGGTGAGACGCCGGTGCCGCGGGCGGCCCGCGGCGGGGGCTCCCCGTGGGGGCCGCGGCCCTCCCCGCCCGCTCCCCTCTCAGGCGCCGGGCGGGGGAGCCCCCGGGCCGCGCGCGCGCGCCGCGCCTGCGCGCGGGGCGTTAAATGGGTGCGGGGCGGGTGGCGCGAGGCCCCGGCTACGGCGGCTGAGCGGAGGCGGCGCCGGGCGGAGCGGGAGCGGCGCGCGGGGTACGCGGGGGCCGGGGCTGTGCGGGGGGGGCGTCGGGGCCGGCCCGCGGCGCGCGCGGCCCCTCAGCGGGGACCGGGCGGGCGGGCGGCGGAGCAGGGCCGGCGGCCGGAGCAGGAAGCGCCGCGGGCGGCGGTGAGGCCTGGAGCGGAGCGGCGCGGGACGCCCGCCGGTGAGTGCGGGCGGGCGGGCGGGGATCCGCTGAGTCACCTGCCCCGCTGCCGCCGCCGCCCAACTCCCGCGCGGTTCCCGTGCCTCGGGACGGCGCCTGGGCCGCGCTGCCCCCGCGCCGCGGGGCAAGCGGAGCCCGAGCCCGGCGGGGCCCGGGAGGTGGGTGGGGAGGCGGGTCCGGCGGCCCCGCGGCCCGGCCGTGCCCCCGGAGCGGGGTTTGCGGTGTTGAAACTCCCAGGCTGGGCTGCGGGAGCGGGTCGGACCCTCCAGCCGGAGCCGCCGGGTCGGGGCGGGGGGCGGTACCGGCCGGGAACGGGCGCTCTTGGGGAACCCGGCGCTTCCCTGCGGTACCCGAGAGCCGAACTGGCTCAGGCTGGAGGGAAAACGCTCCCTCCAGAACCGCAGGGGTCGAAATCTGACGGCTTGGTTTTGTTTTAATTAGCTCCGTGGTCAAAGGCTTTGAAGTAACCATGGATAAAAGAGGAGGTGTAACAGAAACGGAAAATGGCGATGCTTTCCTGGAGCTGAACAGAATCCCAACCAAATACCCGCATCGTTACACTAAGGTCAGCTCCCCTTTCCTCTCTGAGTTGTGTGTGGAGCTCTGGGCCACAGAAGTAGAGTGGGAGGTGGAGGCTCTGTAAGGGGAAACAGTGAGGTGAAAGCTGAAAAGCCTTTGCCTGGATTAGGATTTGCAGGGTGGTGTAAAACGAGCAGCTTGTTGAATGTGATGTCGCTGTGCAATCTTGTCCTCGAGATACTTCTTGATTCCCACCACCTCATTTTAATATCTGGGCACCCCACAGCATGTGCTGAGGTAATGGTAGAGACTGAAGTATGTTGTTCTACCAGCTCTCTCGAGCACTTGCACTTCACAGTTCTAGTTCTGCTTTCAGCAGAGTTCCTTTAAGAGGTTGACCAAAATGTTTCCTTGCAGTAGGTGCCACTTCCTAGGAAGGTGTAGCACACAAGATCTTATCAGGGGCTCTAACATATTTACTGGATGCCTTCTGTAACCTTAGAATTGCTCATTTTTGGCCACTGGAAGCTTAAGCAGTTATGACTCCAACGGATGCTTAGTGTTAAAACTTGAACACAGGTGCTTTTGTTTAACTATGGTACCTAAATATGTGTGTGAGCGGAAGAACAGTGACTAAATAACTTGCAGTTAAAGATTACTTCAGTACTGCGTGAGTTTGATGTGCTGTGTTTAGGGCTCAAATCTTGTTTGGGGTTCTGGTACCACTGTTGAAAACTGCCTTTGGAAAGAGTCTGTAATGGGGGCTGGTTTTCCTATGGCTGCAAGCTGTGGGAACAGGTGGTCATTGCTTTGTGGAAATCTGTTAAGATACTTTACAGCAAATGACCTGAAGTGTGGAACAGGGTGAGACAGTTTACTGTTGCTAACTGTTATCTTACTTGAGGAATTCAGAGCTGTTGGTTTCCTGGTAGGTTGTTTTTTAAAAGAAAAAAAAATTTATCATTGTGGCCCTGTTCTGTTGAGATAGTGGAGCTCTGGCTTATTTTAACTAGACATCAACAATAAACCACGTACTTCAGAACTGGCAAAACTTCATGAGAATGGCATGGCTTTCTGATTCTGTAACTTCTTAGAGAAGATGGGCACTTAACCTTCGAGGATGTAAAGTATACTTTTGTTCAGGCCTTGCTATTCAGTTTAAGTGAAGGAGAGGAGTTGTTTTTAAACTTTCCCTGTTGAAAAAGTGGTATCTGTACCTGTTCTGTCCTGCCCAGTTCCTCTCAAGAGTAGTAACTGAATATAGCTTCAAATCCTGCTTTTTGGGCAGCATTCAGCTGGTGCTAGTGGTGAGTGTGCACTGAAACCAATGTATTTTTAGCATCAGTTTTGTTAATTCAGTACCTATAGTTTCTGATCAGGATAAAGTTGCAGAACTAGTGCCAGAAGGTGTCTAGTCTTGTTTACCTGTTGGTTTCCAAGGAGTCTAAATCAAGAAATACCAGAAATCAGTCTGTGTTGAAATATCTTTCCTCATATTATGGTTCTTTTACGTGTAACAGGTTAAATATAGCTGATTTAAGGTGCTCATGTAATCAGTATTGTAAGGCATTTTCAGATGTTCCAGTTTCCTACTAATTAGGGATTGAGGGAACACTGTTTTGGGATATGTGCTGCTGATTTGGAAAGGGGACTGATTTCCTTTAGTGTTTTATATTCACTTACTGCCAGTAGGAAAACAATTGGCTCCTACTGTGAGTAGTTCTCAGATGCTTGATTAAAACTGTTTACTAACAATTAAACATACTTTTCACCCACCTACTTAAACGTACTAGTGTGTGAATTAAACAAGAACCCACCAACACCACACTCTGGAAGTGCCAGCATTCATCTCCTCTGTTCCAGGAGTGGACTGCCACACTACTCTGGGTAGTCCAAGCCTTGTCTTTTCTAGCTCGTGGGAAGCTATTGCTCCACGAGTGCACAGCTAATGAGCAAAAGCCAAGAAAGAATTCAAATTTTCCTCACTTGAATGAAGGATTGTGATAGGATGTGATTGAGAGCCTGTGGACTCCCTCTCGTGGCCAGAGGAACAGCCCATTCCCGATGTGGTGATGGACAGGGCTGTTAATACTCGTAGTATCTGCACCAGGCTGTGATAGTATTACAGCACTGATGTTACTCACAGATTGAGGTTTATTTTGGGAAGCTTGTGGGCAGGGAGGGCAGTGTTCCTCCCTTTAATGGAGCTCTTTTTGCTGAAGGCTGGTACAGGATGATGCTTGAATGTGTATATGTAGGTTTTATCCAGCTACCAAACTGCCATCTGGAAACTTTCAAGTATCAAGCCCACATAGTTAATGAACTGATTTTAATCACATGGGGATAATGATGTAAAAGCTCTAGAGGATGTTATATTCTTGGGGGGAAAAGGTAAAGAGATTTCCTTCGGTTTGGCTGATGTGTCTGCTTAGGATTTCTTTATCCTTCCAGCTGCTACTGATTTCTGCACAATTGTGAATCAGTTCAGTACAGTTGGGAGGGAAGGCAGATTGAGGGAAGCTAACCTAGAGAGAAGGAGCAAGTCTAATTAGAAATGTGGATCTTGATTGCAGCCAAGTTACTGATGATTTAAAGCACTGATGATCACATCAATAATAATGCTTTTCAAGTGTAGCAAACTCTGGATTGATTGCCAGTCAAATGACTGACTCAGGGTGTGCCGTGGTAAACCAAAGACTGTTTGAAAACTGGTACAAAGTGGGGAAACAAGTCATCTTTCAGCATTGATTTGGTGTTGGGTGGAATGGGTAATTGTATAAGATACATTCTGGTAATCTTGGAGTTGGTGATGGTCAGAAATGGCAAGTTTGTCTGGAATTTCCAGTTAACTGGTATTGTGGCAATGCTTTTTTACCTGCTGAACATTAAACACAGCAATTTTGATTCCTCCTTGAGAACTCAGCAGCTCCAGTGTCTGTGATGCCTGTCTTGCTTATAAGCTGAGCTGTCCAGGGAAGTGAATATGTAAACATATATGGTGTGAACAGCCTGGGAGTGTTCCCAAGGACTGAACCTGACCTAGTAAGGATCAGTGCTCCAAATAAGTGTTTGGTCAGTGACCACTGAAAGAGAACTGAAACAGAAGCTTTCACTGCATTAATTCACAGAATATGAAACAACATATTGTGAAACTGGGGTTGTCCAGTTGCAACACTGCCTTGAACAGGCAGTCTGGAATAGACAGTTTGAGTCACTTAAATTTTGTCTGGATGAGAACTGAAACTAATGTCTTGATTTATTTCTTTTTCTAGGAGGAACTGCTTGATATTAAAGAGCGTCCCTACTCTAAGAAAAGACCTTCTTGTCTTTCTGAAAAATATGACAGGTATTTTCTTAATTATACAAAGGCTACATATACTTCTCCCAAAATAAAAGTTTAAATTGCAAGAAATTCTTAGCTAAGAAGTGCTCTTATGTTGATGGGAGATGTAGGTGCTACAGAGTTCAGTGTATGACAGTTTTCAGAAGTACTAATCCACTAGAAAAGGTTCAGTGCTCTGGCCAGGGCTTTTGTGCTTTGAACAATGATTACTTTCTGCTGGATCTCATGTTATAGCTTCACACAACATGAGTCTGATAGACTTGCAGGAAAAACTACCTACAGTATAGATGGCTGTGTAGCACAGACTGGGTCAGGTTGTAACGAGCTGCCTTGCTTGGTGGATTACTCTCCCATGATTACTTCATTTAAAAATGAAGGTGAGTGTTCTTGGTTGTGTTTTTAGGTTTGCTAAGCAGCAGTTTGTTTACTATTCAGGTTAATTTATTGTAGTAGTAAGTGTGAGAAGGAAATAAATTTATCTGAATGCTTAAGAGCAGCAGCATATGATCTTCTTGAGCTGTTTTTCAGTGTACCAGATAAACTTCACCAATAACTAGCCTTTATAACCTGTTGGTGGGTATTATACTTCCTCACTGTTACAGGAGGGATCCAAATACCATGTGTGAGGTAGTAAACCAGAGTAAGGCAAAGATTGAGAAGTTGGGTGTGAAAGATGTTTCACTTGAACAAGTTGCTGACCAGCAAATTCTGGGTTTGCAGCAGCAGCAGCACCATGAATTATGTATTAGACTACAGGGTAGCAAACAACCCTGCAATTCTGTTTCCACAGTGATGGTGTCTGGGATCCAGAGAAGTGGCATGCATCTTTATATCCGACTTCAGGAAGAACTTCACCAGTGGAAAGCTTTAAAAAAGATTTGGATTCAGATCGGACTTCTCTTATGCGTAGGATAGTGGGTGAGTGTTCTTACAGCACGAGATCCCAACTGAACCTGGGCTGTTGGCAAAACCTTTCCTTTGGGGTAACACAAAGAAGACTCTATAAAATATTTCTGAAAATTGATTGACTTCATAGAATAAGTGTCAGGGAAGTCTTGGTTGCTGTAACTAGACTGTAGTTGGTTTTCTGGTAACTTAGCTAAGAACAAACCTGGGCAGCAGTTGGATATCCCACTATTGCCATATAGGAGGTAGTGCAAGTGCAGGGCACTATTTCCCTACAGCTCAAGGATGAGTACTTAGAAGATCTATAGTGGGAAAGCAGGTACTTCTGAGGAGACCACAGTGATTCCTCAATATCCAGCTGTAAATTCTTTGTGTGCTTGTCCTGTGATCTCAGCTAGGTTAGCTTCCCAAAATAAACCATCAGTGTTGTCCTTCGAAAAGCCCTGGGATAGCAGCAAGGCTGTGGAACAGACAACTCCCTTGTCTTTGCTAGCACTTTAAATGTACTGCTTTTTGTGTGGTCTTTGACTTGCAGACCCACGGGAGCGAGTGAAAGAAGATGACTTGGATGTGGTCTTGAGTCCCCAGAGGCGAAGCTTTGGGGGTGGCTGTCACGTGACTGCCTCCGTGAGCTCCCGGCGGGCGGGGAGCCCCCTGGAAAAGGACAGTGACGGGGTCCGGGTGATCGGGGGCCGCAGGATCGGCAGTGGGAGAATCATCTCCTCCCGGAACTTTGACAAAGACCATCGGGGTGGGGATTCCAGGGATGGAAGAGACCGAGACCGTGACAGGGACTACAAGGACAAACGCTTCAGGGTTTGTGCTTTCTGTTCCTGTTGGCTTGTTAAATCTGAGTTTTGGGGCACTTTGCACTGAAAGCACCGGGGGCAGATGAGTGCACGCAGCAGTTCAGTGTCCTGTGACAGGAGGCCATTTCTTCTTTAAAATCACCTTTATGGTGTAAAGGGGGAGCACTTGGTGCTTCAAAAACTTAGTTATATCCCTTCAGATAGCTCAACTGGGATGCATCTAATACTGTTTATCTTACAAACCTTGCCTGTGGTTGTCTTATCAGCAAGATACTCAAAAGTGTCATAGTTCATTTGTAGTTCTTAACCTAGCAGTTGTCAGTGAGTACTGTTTTTAACCTCAGCAAATAGAAGCTTTCTGTGCTTTCAGGCTTTTTTTGAATATTTTCTGCTTTTAAGAAGAAAGGACCACTAACCTACATGTTAGGATCTGAGTTTATAAAGGCACCTGTGGATCAATAGCCTGTGGTGCAATGAAGCATAAATTTGGCTGTGAAGTTTAAAATTTAAAAGTTTACTGAGCATACAGGGAGTGTGTATAAACCTTAAAAAAACCCTCAAAAATGGTCATTTGCTTTGGAAGTGAAGGAGGAATCTTATGAAACAGCATTTTATGGTTAACATTGTTAATATCCCACTTCAGAGGGAGTTTGGTGACAGCAAACGTGTCTTTGGGGAGCGAAGGAGGAATGACTCTTACACTGAAGAGGAGCCTGAGTGGTTCTCTGCTGGTCCTACAAGTCAGTCTGAAACCATTGAGCTCACAGGCTTTGATGATAAAATTTTGGAGGAAGATCACAAAGGGAGAAAACGCACAAGGCGACGCACGGCCTCCCTGAAAGAAGGTAATGGACATTCACCAGGGCTTTGTCTGCCACTGTGGCATGTTCCTGGATACAGAGGGCATTGTAAAGGTATTTACAACCTAAAAGATGAATTAGATGGTAAAATACTAATTTTTTTCCAAACAAAGGCAGGGTTGAGAGGCTGGGGAAAAAACCTTGTATGGATGTTGAATAATAGCAGGAGTTGATAAGTTATTAAAAAGGTTTTGTTCTCTTCTATATCTTGCTGGGTGCTAAAGCCTTGGTTTAAATTAAGCTAATGCTCTGAGGAACTTGAAACATTTTTTCCTTATAGTAATACTAACATTAGCAACACGGATTTGGGCATACAGCTGCCAGGAATGTGGCTGTGAACTGAATATGGAGACTCGAATTTGTGTGCATTCATTGGACTTCAAGTCTGCAGTGATTACTACCACTGAAGAAGCTGCAGTATGGCAAGAGGGAAGATGACTTTTTAGTGCTAGAAATTCTGCAGGTGGACAACATGAGTGAATAAACAGCTACACCTGGGGTGTCACTGAACTGTAGTGCTGTTTCCAAGCACAGGAGGTTTCTGGTCATGTCACAGCTTTTTTGCAGCACCTGTACCAGCTTGTTGAGAAGTCTTTAAAGCAAGAGGTGCCTTGCTCCTGGTGGAGGAGCAATATTTGTCACGTGCTTATAACATTAAGAACCTGAGTCAAGAAGGCAGGAGCTTCCAGAGGATTCTTGATGGAAAACCAGCAGCAGCTGTGTGTGCTTGGTGTGGCAGCACATCTGATGTGTGTGTGCTCCCTGGGTTGAGCAGGGGGCAGTTGTTAATGCACAGTTCAAAGGCAATTCTTATTTTCTTGAGCTGGATAGTCTACATAACAGCCTGGGAGCTCTGTGCTAGGGGGTGTGGTGTGCAGCAGAAGGCAGCCAGCACAGTATAACTGATGAGATACCACAGGGGGTGGGGTACTTTGGTCCTGTGCTTCTAATCCCTGGGCAAATGCACTGGCTGTTGGGCACTGTTCCCACAGGAAATAGTTGAGTTCAGTGATTCAGCAGCCACTTGGTTTTCTTTTTAAGGGATAGAATGCAATGGTGGAGTGGTAGAAGAGGATGAAGTGCAGACTGTCCTTGCCAATGAAACTCCAGCAGACCAAGAAGTTCCTAGAGAAGCTGCTTTACAAGAACCAGCTCCAGGAGAGTTTGACTTCAATGAGTTCTTTAACTTGGATAAAAGTGTTCCTGGCCTGGCTTCGGTGAGTTTTCTGGTTTTTAAGACTGGCTGTATTAATGAGAAGCATTTTTGCTGCTTCTGCTGCGTTCTGTGAAAGCTAAAACCTGTTGCTTTGTGAAAGTTGCTTTGTGCAGTGTGTAAATCTACAATGAATTTGCAGAGATGTAGCTTTGGAGTGTTAGGATGTCACTGCCAGAGTGTTATTGCTGGGAGTGGATCCACCTCCAAAGAAAGTGTTTGAGGCAAACTAGCTGACTATCTTTCCTTTCTTTTGATCACTACTTGAAGACTCAAAATTGTCATCCTGAATGGATCTTCTTTGGAAGTATTTAAGATATCTTCAGAGAAGATTCACTGTACAAATTTAGTGTAGTTGAGAACAACCTTTTCCGTATAAGTCTGGGAATTGCAGCAAACAGATCTTCTGGAGAGGCTTCCTGGAAGGCAGTGAGCCTGGAGACCCCAGGTGAATACTGTCTGGGAGACCTGGCTGCACTGTTACCAATACCAGTAATGTCTGAAAGGGTTTGTGTCAGCAAAGATTCATCATATGGTGGCAGTAACTTGACAAGTATACTGGAGGAGAGTTTGTTCTCCCTGTAGAATATATAGATGATGTGTCTTTAGACTTGACAATCTGATTTTCAGCATACCTGCAAGATGGTGACTCCTTTCAAAAGCAGGGAATTCCCAAGTCAAAATAGCTGCTGATGAGACAGATGGGCAGATGTTATAATTTGTAAAAAAAGTGAGTTTCTTTGTGATGGTGATATGTCTGTGACAAGTGTTACTATAGGTTTGTACATTACTTGTCTTAATTCTTCTAATGTGTTGGAGTCAAACAATCAAAACCAAGGGGATCAATACTGTCTTGCTTTTGCTGTTGTAAACTGTGCTGGGACACTTGTTTCAGACAAAACAAGTTCTCTGATAGGAGGAAGCTGCTCTTCTTGTGTCTAAAAGTAAACATGCTGCATGTTGAAACTCATCTGTGCCTATTGACCAGGCTTTAACTGCTTTAATCTTGCAAGATATAAAAACATTTAGTTTGAATTACATTTTATAATGCACTGTTTTTTTAAATACTTGTTGGGTTGTTGGTTTTTTTTTTTTTACACTTCCACTTTAGAATGTTGTATTTAATGGTCTTTGGGGGCTCTGTGCTGTTTCAGTTACAGTTTTACTCTGAGCAAACATTTGCTGTCAATAAGAGATGTACGCTGGGTTATTTTAACTGAATATACAAATGGTGCCGTTTTGGAAGGAAAAAAGCAGTTCAAAGCTTTGAAACTCTGAGAGCAGCATCTGGTTGTCTGCAGCAGAAGAATCCTGGTTGCACAGTAAAGCTTTTCAGAGATGTTTCTGACCTTGCTTCTGTTAAGATTTTTTTTTTTTCCCTTTGTTTTTCCTCCCATAACCAGCTGATAGAGGATGTGCTGGGGGAAGGTACAGTGTCTGCCAGCAGGTTCAGCAGGTGGTTTTCTAATCCCAGTCATTCTGGAAGTCGGTCAAGCAGCTTGAGATCCACCCCCCATGAGGAGCTGGAGAGGCTGGCAGGTAAGGCTCTAGGACAGTGCAGGCTCAGGGAGCCTCCTTTCACATTCTTTCTTACTCATTCCATAAGAACATGGCAGATAAAGCTTCAGGACAGTGAATTCTCCTGCAGTTTAAGCACTTGACATTCTTTTGGAAGCTCTTACAGTAAAGCAGCTGTAAGTTCTCTTTTTATAAATGTTCTTGTCAATGCTTCCTGATGACTTTCCAGGCAAGGGGTGTGAGCCATAACTTTTCAGTGACATGTTGAGGTTGGTTACCAGTGTATGTTCATCTTGAGCCGTTGGGTTGGTGAACTGATGTCGCAGTGCTCCTGGTTTTGCTGTTTCAGGTCTAGAACAAGCCATTCTCTCCCCTGGCCAGAACTCTGGAAACTACTTTGCTCCCATTCCATTGGAAGACCACTCTGAAAACAAAGTGGACATCCTAGAAATGCTACAGAAAGCCAAAGTGGACTTAAAACCTCTTCTCTCAAGTCTTTCAGCCAACAAGGAAAAGCTTAGAGAGAGCAGTAAGTGCCTCTTCAGCTATTGTCAAGTTCTTGTGCTGCAGTGTCTCACAGCAAGAGGCTTGGTGTTCTGGAAACCTCACCTGCCAAATCCAGGAGTAGGCAGTATTATAGATTTACTGAAACCCAGTATTCAACAGCTCTGTGTCCATACCATCCTTGATTCTTTTCATCCTATCCCAGGATGACACCAGCATTATCAGACTGCTTTACTGGCCAGTAACAATCATAGGATGATGCAAGCCCTGATCTGAGTTTCCAGCTTTGTGTATGGCATTTGCATAAGTTTCTCATACTGGAGACTGGTAATGTCAGCTCTGAAACTGTGGCATTTAACCTCTGGCTTTACCAAACACTGACAGTGTAAGTCATCCTTGGAAGCATCTGTAATCATGTTGATCCATTAAGTGTCAGTGTCTAAGAAGCTGAACAATGGCTTGAGGATGTGATTTTTTTTTTTTTTTTAAGTGCATACTGTAAACTTGAACTTGCCAAGACTTGCTACCACTTGAAGCACAGTGGCCTTGTACTGTTTGGGGCATTAATTAAATAACATAAAGCTACAGCACAGCATAATAAGAGAAATCTTGGCTGGAATCACAGGGTTCCAGGGAACTAAGTCTGTTGGAATTCACTTTTGCCAGCATCAGCTGTTCTAAACAGAGTTCAGGCCTGACTTTAATGTTCAAGGGCCACCTCCAGGTTAGGGATTTGCATGTTTGGGCCCATAGCATGCACAGAGGGTACAAAATGCATGTGTTCTTGGAAATCTCGAGGTCTAATTCCAAATTGGTTTCTCTTTGGCAAGCAGCATGTATTGCCATGTAAACTGGACTGAACAAAAAGTGCTCTGATTTGTGTGAAGCAGCAAGGAAGGAAAACATCCAAGTACTGCAAATGTTCTTAAGCATCCAGCAGGGAGTGTTGGCTAACATGTGGAGAACTTTCTTAATTTGACTTAAATAGAGCTACAAGTCTTTTCTGTGTTCTGCTTAATCTGACTTTCCTACTAAAAACTTTTTCAACTTTGATCCTCACAAACCGAGGATGAAGGAACAAAAGTTTGTGGGGAAGCTTCCATTCACTCAGAAGTACCTGCTACAGGTTCTGTATTCCCATAAAATACTGTACAGTTCTTGGAGTGATGTGGAGCTTTCAGGTCCACCAGCATCATATTTGCTCATGTTCCATGCTGCATGTCTGCATCATTGTTTCTTTTCTCTACCTTCTTGCCCAAATTTCCAGTAAATCTCTTTTTCTTTGGGCCAACATCCTGCTACAGCAACCCATGGCATGCTCCTGTCTCTTTTCTTTTCTCTTAAGGTGTCATACCTTGTGATGTGTGTTAGCTGGTCCATAAGGCATGTTTAGCCTTGATGTTGGGCACCAGTAGGTATTTATATATGTATATATGCACACACAGGAAAAAAATACTGCTAATAACACTTGTACCTTATTCTGCTTATACCAGTGGAATCTTTCTATAGAGGCTTTAATTTCTGAGCAAAAAATCTGCTTCAAACTTTATACACATCAAGTGAAGTGTGTTAACTGATTGTCCAAAGTCTCTAGATTTTCCAGGTATGTATTCCTTCTACTCAGGATGGCTTCAAGCAACTTGTCATGGCTTGCACTGTGATTGAAGGCCATCTGGTCTCCTGGAGTAAATGCAGCTTTCCTAACTGAAAAAGAATCAATTCAGTTGTCACACTAATATTCTCTATTAAATGCAGGCAAAGTTGTAAACTGCATGTCTTGTAGGATAAATGAAAGGTAGGGAGAACTTAGCAGTTGAAACCTAAACTGGCTCTTGGGCAGTCTCACGTGCTAGTAGTTGTGCATGTCAGTTCTCTGAATTTGGATATTAGAATTAGTCTAAACACAGGTCAGTCATGATTTGACAGCTGAGAAGAGGATCAGAAAACAAGGTTTTGGCTGTTTCTTGTTTTCAACCAACTTGTATTGAACACCTGCACAAGAACTGTTACCTCACTTGAGAACAGAATCGTGGTTTACCAGTATTTCTTCTGTATTTCTCAGCACATTCAGGAGTCGTGCTTTCAGTGGAAGAAGTTGAAGCTGGGTTAAAAGGCCTAAAAGTGGATCAGGAGGGGAAAATTGCCACTCCCTTTATGGCTGAGCAGATGGAGGAAGCATTGAATGCCACTGGCTCCAGACAGATGAAGAAGGACGGAGACATGACGGCGTTTAACAAACTAGTGAGCAGCATGAAGGCCAGCGGGACCCTGCCCTCCCAGCCCAAAGTCAATGTGAGTAGCAGAGCCCTGGCTCTGGGGATTAACTCCTGGGTTCTGATCAGGGAACCCCTTGCACAACCCCTCTGATAACCTGTGATCCATGAGCAGTGTGATATTAAATACAGGCTTGCATTTAGAATGTTGTTTGGAGGGGAACTGAGAGATGCTTTGGTCTCTTTTCCCCAGCCAAAGTAATTCAAAGTGAGGGTTTTCCAGTTCAGAAGTCACAGGATTGATTTCAAGTGAAGTTTCTGAAAGCCCCAGAACTCTAAAGCTATATGAGAAGTCTAATAATTGCTATCTCTGTTAAAATGCTTGTGGTGTGGGTACAGCCAACACTTAACCTGGGGCTCAGATGTTTTTAGTGACTTTGTTTTAATACAGCTCTGTCAGTGCACAGTCTAACATTTTAAACTTGGCTTTTAACATGACTTGTACTAAGATAAAACTGAAGCAAACGCTTGTTAGCTGGAAGATTAATGTTAAACAACAGATGATACTAAGGTTTAGGCTACGAGATTGTAGGATGAAATTTCATCCTGCCACTAACTGCCAAAACTGTTTCCCCAGAAGCTATCAGCAACCACTGCTGGCACCATAACATACTTCTAACAACTGAGGAAGTCTCACATGTTTGTTTTTCCTGCCAGACTATACCCAAGGACTTCTAGGCTCATCTCCCTTCACTAAAAGATAGTGAAAAATGTAAATTTGCCCTGTGAAGAATTTACAGACTGATTTCAGACTTAAGGCTTTCATTTCTGGCTGTCTCTTTGCATTGATGTGCTATTTGGGTGCACAGAAGAATATCTTAAATAGTTTCTCTAATATACAAAAAATTTTTCAGTTTGTGCATGTTTTCAGTTAACCACTGGCTGAATGTTCCATCTCCAGTTTACACAATTATATAAATCCATGTATTTGACCCAAACTTGAAGGAGGCACAGTGAACTACCTGGATACAGTCCAGCACAAGGCATTTTTCTTAGCTAGGGAAGATCTGTGAGCCAGCTCAGCCCTTCACTTTGCTGGATGCATAAACTACTGTTCCAACAGAACAGGTGAAATTATTTCTGTCACTGAGACAAATGTGGATAGTCTCTTAATGAGTTTGATTGTATCTATGTCTAATTTACAGTGTTTTCATTTTCTTAGCAGAGCCTTGAAAGCCACTTAATGTCACCTCCAGAGATGTCAGGCCAGCCTCTATCAAAGAATATTCTGCAGGTATTTTACTGGGGGAGGGAAATACTTAAAAGCATATCCCCAATGGGAGAACAAGTGTTATTTGACAAGAAGACATTTAAGGGAATTATGGGGTCAGTACTGAGAAGTGATTCTGTAGAGAAGAGAGAACTAGTCACTAGTGCAATGTAGTTAGAAATGTGTCTCGTCCTGATGTTTCCTGTAATTACAACTTGGAAATGAAAAGCCTGTTAAGTGCCTAATTCTGGGCAAACCAGAATTGGTGTATAAGTTGCACAAGTCCCTCTTGTCTCTAACTTGCTATAAATAGGGTGGCCTGTAGTGTAATAAAATGACTTGTTTGTGCAAATTACTCGTATCTGAACATTCTTCGTCACTTATTCTTAGGAACTTCTTGGCCCACCCCTTGCCAGACCTGCTTCATCAAATGTCTTGAGTGGCCTGATGGGTGGTTTGGAACCTGCAGCCTCTCTGCTGACACAAAGAGCCCCTTCTCCCCCCATTCCCCCCGTGTTCCCGACGCGAGCCGCCTCCGCGGATTACCTGCGCCACAGAATATCTTCCCCCCTCGGTGAGACTGCCTGCAGAGGGGTTGTTATTACTTGGGTTTGTTTTAAGGAATGTTTTACAGAACTGTAAAAGCTTCCTGGCTCTTGGTGGGCAGCTGGGTCAGCGTCTCTAATGTTGAGTTGTTCAGCCAGAGCTCACAGTGAGTTCTGCTGTGGGATAACGTGCCCAGCTACTGGGTAAGAGTCTAATTTTCAAGGACTGTTTGGCCATTTGTATTGCAAAACACCATCAGTAGCCTCCTTTGTAGCTCTCTGGCCCAGTGGCAAGGAAGAGATAAAGCTCTGTGTGGATTTAAGGGGTGAGCTGAGAGTCTTCACAGGGAATCCTTAATTCATGTAGAATTGTTTTACATCAGGATATATACTGTATGTATTGCAAGAAACTGTTAGTTCTTTTAAATGCAGCTGTTAAATCTTCTTTAGGTTTTGGACAAGGTTCTCAGCAATTGCTTGGTGATCCATTCCCAGGTGTAAGGAAGCCCATGAGCCCAGTTGCAGCACAGGTCAGATGACAAGCTTTTTGCTTAATGTAGATTCATCTTTTTTTTTTTTTTTATGGTGTCTGGTCTAGAACTAACCTTTGGAAACACTCAGCTGTTGCATTCAGATATTTATGCTGAAGTTTACTCTGAGTGTGAGGATGCAGTCTAATTTAGTATAGTCTCAAAACATCATTACAATTTGACCCATCGTAGAGTACCTCAAGTACAAGATTTTTTTTTTTTTTAAGCTTCTATTGCCTGTCAATAAAAGAGGCTGTTGGCAGACACTTTGTGAAGACATTAGCAGCTATAGCAGTCAGCCTTCAATATCTTAAATAAAACACGACCAAATCCAGGCTTTGATTTGTTTTTTATGCAATTCTGCTTCAGATGAGTCCCTTGGAGATACAGCAAGCTGCATTAGAGGGACTTACACTCCCACATGACTTGGCTCTACAGGCAGCAAACTTCTATCAGCATGGCTTTGGTAAACCACAAATGGACAAAAGCAGAGATGGCTACAGGAACAGGTGAGCATCTGACTGCAAAATTTAAGGGGTACGCTTGTAATTGATTTTTAGTGTGAATATTGTCTTTCACTGGATATCTGCACTGGTCAGGCTTGCACTGGTTCTTGGCAGTGCTGCCTTTCATTCTGTGCCTCTTCTTACTGACTCCCTGTCCCTCAACAGGCAGCAGCGAGTGACGAAATCCCCCGCCCCAGGACACCGAGGGAATGCATCTTCTCCAGCCCCTGCAGCCTCCATCACCAGCATGGTCAGTACCTGAGGGACTGGGGGTGTGGGGAAAGCTGTAGAGGTGTCTGCAGTAACTGCACTGTAGCACTGGCAATCAGTGGGAGAAAGGGAGGCCATAGAGTTACTCAGGTTCATGAGTTACACTTTGTGCTTAACTGAATGTCTGCTCCTTGGAAATCAGCCTTTCTGGCCACTGTCGTAGCTAAAACTGTTAACATTACCTTGGCCTGGTCTTCTGAAACCAAATGAAGGTGATTATGAAAACTCAGACCCTTGTGTGCTGGTGCTTAAGTTTTCAGAAGACAGGTGCTGAAAGCCATTAGCTGCTTTAGAGAATACTGGTCTTTGGGTATGAAGTGTCTGAACTAAGTGTAGGTTGAAATAATTGAAATAATACCTGGGAGCCTCAGGGTCACTTTGAAAATCAGTAAAATCTCAAAGCCAAGTTGCTGCCTCTCTGCCTTCAGCACTGTGTAGAATGTTGCTTTGATCTAAATTTTCCCAGTGAATCAAGTACTTGCAGCTCAGGACTGACACAGACTATCTAAATCAAACAAGTACTTCTGTTTGTATTCCAAACGAGTCACTTCCACAGGTGCTGTGGGACTCTGAATGGGGGGAAAACAGGAATGAGGCAATAGTTCTCTGCAGTTCAATCAGCCCTGAGTTAACAGAGATAAAGCAGCTCTGTAGGAACTCCCCTGGAGCTGCTGTTCTGAACCAATAGCAAAGAGGAAGCAGCTGTAACTTTAAATACAACTCAGCTATTTTGTTTCAAGCCCGTTAAAGTACATTTGACTTTGAGAACAGCTGCTGGGTTTGGTATTGGACTTCTGCAAAAGCTAAGGAGAAGTGCTTAAACTAGAGAATAAAGCTATGAAATGAGGTGAAATAAAATCATGGGCACACCACAGCTGATTGAAAAGAGCTTTAAATGGACAGGATGTGCTAGAATTGGTGTCCACCCACAAGTGAGATAGTGTGGCGTGGATAATGAGCACTGGGTAAAGCACTGCATCTCCCTGTGTCCTCTGCAGCTGTCTCCTTCCTTCACACCTACCTCGGTGATTCGCAAGATGTACGAGAGCAAGGAGAAGAGCAAAGAGGAGCCAGTTTCTGGGAAAATGAAACTCAGTGATGTGAAAGATGAAAATCAGAGACCAAATGAAGGTATTGTAATGGCTTTAAAAATATCACAAGCAAAAGGGATTTGGAATAGAATCAAATTGCTTCAGCACATAATACACCCAGGCTACCTTTAGACATTCCTGATTCATGGAGATGAGGGTGTAGAAGTGAGTGAACCTATAATGAGAGGAGGGCCTAGAGCTGTAGAGGGGACAGATACACTTCCAAGTGCAGTCTTCCAGCAGTGTTGGGTTTGTCAGTTTGTGGGCAACAGTGACACTAAGACCATAACTGTTTGTTGGTACCTTTTCTTGATGAACAAGCATAATAACAATTATGCTTCCCTAGTCTACACCAGTAATTGAAAACTTAAGAGTTCTCTTGAGACATGCTAACTGAACAGCCAAAGCTGAGACCAATTAAGCTCTTAAGTGCAGCAGATCAGGGAAGCATTTTGTCACCCAAACTGATGTAAGAGGCTATCAAAAGGAGATGCTCAACACCAGTGTCCTGACCCAGTGAGGCTGGCTAATGGATAATTGTACTTCAGTGCTGGTAATACAGAGGTACCTTGCAGTTCCTGTTAGCAGTCCAGCTGGAATACCTCCACTGGTAGCAGTTGATGCTGAGGTATTTTAGGCCTTATCTAACTGATCTGGATGGTCTATGGAAGTAGCTTCTTGAGGTACTTTAGTGTTCCAAATCTTGCTAAGCAGTGGCAGACATAGAAGGCTGCTGCTCACCTCCAAACACATCTAAACTGAAAAGCCACTTTGGGCTAGATTTCTGGAGCAACTCCGAATTATAATCTTGTCTAGGGAGAATCCCTTGTACCTCCTGTCACCTTTGGCACTGACTCATCCATGCTGCTAGTTCCAAATTCCTAAAAAAAAAAAATAAAAAAATAATAATTAAAGATGGAGTTAGTGCTGATTCTGGTCTAATTTAAGCTTGCTGTCAAGGGATTTCTGTGGAACATATTCCTTCTCATTACTGTTTTGAAATAATTTGGCCAGAAGCATCCAGGAAAGAGATGCTCACTATTAAATATATATGAGTACAGTTCAGCTAGATCTGGAATCTTAACTATCAAATCCAGTCATTAGCTTTAATTTTCATTAGGTGCAATCTCTAGCTGTGGACTGTAATAGTTGTATTCAATTCTAGCTACAGATAACCTACTGTCTAGTTCTGTGGAGAATGCAGATCAAGGAACTTTGCCCACCTTAGGTACCAAACTACCTGCACTGCAACGCTCTGCATGTTCCACACCTCTTACCCAAGCAAATCGTTGCACCAAAGAGCAAGACTACAGGCCCAAATCAGCTGGTAGGAAGACTCCTACAATGGCCTCCCCAGTACCAGGAGGCCCTTTCCTTCGTCCTGTTCATCAAGTACCCCTTGTTCCCCATGTACCACTTGTACGACCTGCTCACCAACTGCACCCAGGATTGGTCCAGAGAATGCTGGCACAGGGGGTCCATCCGCAGCACCTTCCTCTGCTGCAAGCAGGTAATCCATGCTTTTTCTTTTCCCCCCTTAAGTTAATGCATGTTCTGTTTAAGACTGACCTTTATGTTAGGACCAGCACAAGCTGATATTACCAGTAATGTTTATTACATGAGAACTTACCTGTAAAACCAGACAACAAATTCCAACCCATCTGAATATATATATATATGTTTTGCTTTGCTTTAAGTTCCTTGTGCTTATCAGCTAAGAAGTTTTCTTGCTCACATCCAACAGGTATGCTTCCTCCTGGAGTGGACCTGTCTCACTTGCAGGGAATATCTGCTCCCATGCTTGGCCAGCCTTTTTACCCACTACCAACAGCAAGCCATCACCTCCTGAACCCACGCTCGGGGACTCCTCTGCAGCTGGCGATGATGCAGCAGCAGCTACAGCGATCAGGTGGGTCAGAGCACAGCCAGCAGTGGGAGCTGTAGGACACTGGGAGCCTGCTCCAGGTACTTTGCTGGCTGGGCTCTTGGAGGGCACTGTGCTAGCAGGAACTACTCTGATTTAGTTGTTCATAATCACTAACCTTGTGTGGGTGTGAGGCAGCTTTGGCTCTGCCGGAAGGAAGCCCAAGTGAAGCACTTGCTTTCAGAACAGGAGTTGCCACTGACAGCTCTGCCTCTTGCAGCATGTGTGCAGCTTTCAGCCCTGCTGGGACAGAGGCCACCCACCATCTCCAGGGAAATGCTATTTGATCCTGGTCTTCCAGCTCAAACCTGCATGATACTGTGTCCAGAAGTGGCAGTGTCAGGCCATTTATGGGAGTGCTAATGTGAATAAACACATGGTGCCTAGATTTCCCAGGGCTCAGAGATTGAGTAAAAGCCACATTGAGCTCACATGCCTTACCAGGTGATAGCTCAAGGGCAAATCTGTGCTGGGTATTACTTCACCTCTAATAGCTTTACATTTCACAGGCTCTGGAGCACAGGGATCACCTGCTGGTGTGCAAACAACCCCTCAGAACGTGCTGCCTCGGACTGGATTATCTCACGGGCACACACAGCTCGACCATCGCCCCAGCCAGAGGAGTGGCTCTCCCATTGGCCTTGCAAAATGGTTTGGTTCAGATGTCTTGCAGCAGCCTCTCCCTTCCATGCCATCCAAAGTCATCAGTGTAGATGAACTGGAATACCGGCAGTGATCAGTGACCACTGGGTGGAACACTTGTGATTCTTTAGACTGGATGAAAATGTCCATAGTCAGGACTTCACCTCTTGTTTGTTTTTTTGGGGCTTTTATTTTTAGTACTCTGTGCAAAATTTCTTTTCGAGAGACTAAAGCACATGGCACCTGTCCTGGTCTCATGTCTGCATCAAGACTAAAGGATCCATTATGGCTTGGATAGTGAAGCCTGAAGAAATATAGATGCAAGACAAAGCCAGTTTAATCCTGGAAGTGTCTATTTTTTTTGTTTGTTTTTGTAAGATATGTGAATGAAGTGCTGATATTCTCTAGTGTAGAGGTAGCAGCTATAGATTCCTTCTGCAGAGAACTACATGTATAGACCCTTCTGTACAGACTTGTGTATAAACAATCTTTTGTACATACACACCTAGAATAGCCTTTTTGAATCTATACAGCTGTACATAAGAGTAGCTGATAACAGTTGAGCTTTAGTTGTGCCTATGGTTTGGACCTTTCTCCATTGTACGTGTGGGACTTTCTTTAAGATTAAAGTTGCATATCCTAAGTGTGAGTGAACAGGATGAAGTTGCTTTGCCTTTCCTTGCTGCTCATCTCCTCTAGGTCTCCCTCTCACATCTTTGTCACGTACTGTGCACTCAGTGTAGCTCAAGTGTCAGAGTAAAAGTCCACATCTTGCTGTCTGTGTAACAAAGGTCTGATTCCCTGTGTGTGACTCTTGCCACCAAATGAGAGATTTATTTAGTCTTTGAACAGCCTTGAGGATGGACCTGGTGCAGTCATGATAAAGCCAGATCTTCAGTCTGTAGGTACCTACTGGTCATTGCTCTTTCAGGAGGGCTGGTGCTGGTCCTTGTTTAGCTGCAGTATTTTCCTTGTTTTAATCTTTCAAGCCAGTTACTAAAGGTCATCAAAATGGAGCCTTTGAGTCCTCACCCTTCAACTCCTCAGTCATGGCTGTGGAATATCCTGTGCTGCCTTCAGTGCTGTTTCTGGAAGGGAGTCCCAAGCACTGTCCTCAGTCCCGTGTGCATCCAGTGATGCGATTACTGTGAAACTTGCCTTTGGAGACTTGTTCTGTGGCTTGAAAGGGGGAGGATGGGGTAGTTTTGTGATCTTACTGTGTATATTTGGTTTTTAAAGTACTATGTTCCTTTTAAGCCTGTTTCACTTTCCTGAACAGTTAAATGTTCTCCTCCATCCTTCTGCATGGTTCCTCACTTCACTCCCTCACTTGTGTTGAGTCTAGTACTGCTGTCATGTCCTCTATCTAGCTTAGGCCATTGTGCTCTTTTTTTAAAAGAGGTGGAAGCAAAACCAGAACTCTCACAGACTTGCTCTTTCTTAGGTCTCACTGAAAGCAAAACCAGCAGCAGGAAAAAAAAAAAATCACTTGTCTGTATCCTAAGCCTTGGCAGAGTGCTGTGGTGGGTTTGTTTCAGTCCGGCAGAGACAGTGTTTATGGAAATAGCAAGCTGAATCACCAACGTGGAAGCTGCTGGGGGTCACCCATATTTCTAGTGGTTGTTCCCAAAGCAATCCCTGTAAAACATGCAATCACCAGCTTGTCCTTGTAAGACTGTTTTCATACTTTTTTAACTTGACACTTTCCCAGTAACATTCTGTAAATAAAGTTGATTCTACCAGCTGTCTGTATCAACTGCTCTTGTACTACATTATGTCAGTTTATTGATTAACTTTTAAATGTTGTTCTTGTGTGTAAGCTGGAACCAGGATTTGAGCTGATCTCAGAGTTTCAGTTAGTCCAGGGCTGGGGAGGAACAGTCTGCTTTGATGAAGGTAACTGGCCTCACTGAAGATACAGAATGGAATTGCTGCATTTAAATGTCTAGGTTAAGTGTGAGGAGTGAGATTCAGTGTACTGGAAGAACCTGTAAAACTAACCAACTCCAAACAAAGGGTTATTTCTTTACAATCTGAATAACATCCTTCTCTTCTGCTCCTTCCCTCAAGGGTGATAACCCCAGCACAGCTGCAGCACTTCTCACACAGGAGTCTAGGAATACTACTGGTGGAAACACTTGGAGCAGAATCAAGGCTTGGATGTTTCCTTACCAGGCTGAGTAGCAACCACTGCTGTAAGGATTTAGTGCTTGAGTGGGTGTCTGAAGTCGCTTTATTTCTCCTTGGATGTGTAATAACATGAGGGGGAGCATCTTTGATGCATCTTGGTAAATACCCTGTAGGTAAACCCCCTCCTTCCCTGTAGTGCTAGAGGCTGATGCATTTGATTGCCCTCCTGACAAGAGCTAAAAGCTTCTTATTCACCTCTGTTAAGCAGCAGAACCACTCTTTTAAGAGCAGCCTCCTTCTCTTGGGCACCTTATTGACTTCTCTAAACTAAGCAGGAAATTTTTTTCAGAAAACCTGAAAGCTTTCAGTCACTAACAGACACAAACAGCTTCCACTAGTCTAAACAACTGGAAAAGCAACTGCTCCTGAGCAGAACCAACCAGCTTTTCCACGACTGCAGGACTATTAATAGCCTTGAAGTATTCAAACAAGGACACTTTCAGATTAAGGCAGCTGGAACTCTCTGTCCTCCAGCATTGTTTCATAAGATATGGTTCCCCAGCCTCTGCTTTTCATGTTTTCTTCTAATTTAGAACAAAATAATTCCTGATGTATGACCTTTTTTCCAATTTGGAAAGACATATACGTGCAGCAGAAACTCAGCCCTGGCCTCAACGCTTTTTGTAAGGTTTTGTCCTTGTGAAAGTCATTTAACCTGAGTTTCTCATCTTTAAGTTCTGCTGGAACAAGACCCTGCAGTGCAAGTTGACCAGAATTATCAGTTTTACCATGCAGGAAGGTACTATAATAAAAAAAACATTTTCCACTCAGAAATGGCCTTTCTTTACCACTTACAATTAATGACAAATTGCAGGCACAGCAATAAACTGTGAGAGAACAACTTTATTTCTTCACAATCTGAATAACATCCTCATCTTCAAGGGTGTGGTCCTTACCAACTTTTTGAGGGTTGTGTTTAACAGATGAACCCCAGACCAGTGCACTGAAAGGAGAAGAAAAATCCAATTTAAAAGGCATAGAAGTATGATATGCAAGCAGCAGAGCAGCAGCTATTTCTGTCACAAAGCTAATACAGAAAGCAATGCTTCAGAGCTATTTTTATTCTTCTGCAAGTACCTGGCTGAGTGGTCTGTGAACCAGGGTACAAGCAGATCAAAACAAAGTATGAAGTTATCCAAAGTACCCAAGGGCACAGGCCAACAGCCTGTAATGCTGCATCTAACACTACTTTTAAATACAAAGAAAAACATTTTCCCCATAAAGGAAATGCATGCAGAAAAGAGTATATAAACATCAAATATAGCAATTGAAGTGTAATTGTCAGAGGTAGATCAACATTAAAAAAAAAATTTTTTTACAAATCCTGTTTTCCCTTCAAGTTTACAACAGAATGAAATAATATACCAGGATGCAGATTGTTTTCTATTCTCTATAAATCAGTCTTTTACAATAATACTTACTATTTAAAGTCTTTAATGAGATTTTTGTGGATCTTCATGCAAAAATCCTCCACTGTGGTCTTGCAGTAAGGTAGTACCACAGGAGAGGTGTAGTCTGGGAGCTGCCCCTTGGGTTTGGTGTAGCTGTGACACAGATGGAACAGTCAGTCAACACCAAAACCTCCCTTCCCAACCCATTTCATCAGCCATTTGTGCTGTCAGCCCAGGGGCTGTGCCAAGCTCTGTTATTTCAGTGGTGACAATGGATATGCTGTGAAAGGTTTGGTGTTCCTAAGCTGAAAATGCATCTGGGCAGTCAGTGGGTTCTCCCTTGTAATGCAAAGGTTTCTCACTACTGAGCTTTCTGTGGGTGCTTAAAAAAAGGTGAAATGGGAATAATAGATGGAAAAAGACATCTACAGTATTATGGTTCTGACTTGTGATTTTTTTTTCCGTGAAAAAAAAAAAAACCTGATAAAGTTTATAGCCCAGATACCTAGACACTAAGTCCATTTTGACAACAGATATTATATTATCACAAGATAGGTGTAAATTTAAAAGGCTACAATTACTGTATTGTGAGTATGAATAGATTAATTCATAAATTCATCCAAAAATGCATTAGAATTGTGATGTAAACCTGGAATAACCTACAGTAAAAATATCTCAAATTCTAGATGATGAACTAAGTTCTGTTAAGAGAGCTGAATGCATGACAGACACAAAAGATGACTACCTCTGGAATTCACAATTTTACACTAAGTTTGACTAAAATTCCATGTTTTCAGGAGTTTTTTTAAGATGTCCTTGTTTAATTCCCCTACAAGTTCAAAACAGCACTTGTGGCTGTCAGACAGCAGACAAGAGGAGCACAATTTGCACCTTACAAAGCAAAGATAATTCAGCTTGTAGGAAACCATCATAAAACTCATTCAATCCATTCTTGACACCTTTTTCAGTCTCAGCCTTACACTGAACTCCACAAAAGGCAGCAGCTGTGACTCACATTCGTACAAGCTTCAAGTAGTCCCAAATTTTCTCCAGCAGATCATCAAAGTTCCAGCGATGATGAGCAGATATTGGCACACAGTGGGGTACTTTGTAAATAATATCTAGTTCCTCAATGGAAATTTGGTCAATTTTATTTAGGACATAAATGCATGGGATGTAGACCCTGCAAAGAGAAGGACACGGTTACAGCAGCCCGGCAGCAGCACCCTGCTACCTTCATTGGGAAGAAACAGTCATTTAAAAAAGCATAGGCTGGCTCAGCTTCTCTGGGAAGCAAGCATGAGGGACAATTCTTTTTTTTTTTTTTTTGGAATACAAACTGCAGTTGTGCCAAAGCCAGAGCCCAGCAGTACCTGTTTCCTTCAACCACGTCGATCAGGTCGTCGGCCGTGGCGTCGCTGCGCAGGGTGACGTCGGCGTTGTGGATTTTATACTCTGCTAAGATGCTCTTCACTGTTTCAGTGTCCAGCTCACTCTGAGGACACTGAGCACAGACAGGCACAGGATTAGAGAAGGGAAGTTTACAGCCAAATCAAGTATCATAATTAACAGTGCTGTCACCCAGCAACAGCTGCATATGGATTACGAGAAATAAGAGCTGCGTTTTAAGTTGCTGGACTTGATTCTGATTTCATCAAAGCTGCTCTGAGGAGAGGGGGAAACAGGTTTAAATCCTAAAAGCTTCGTTTTTATTAATGCCCCACTGAGAGCTGCAATCAGACATTTCAGCAGCAGTTTCCTGTCAATCTGGGAATAGCTGCAACACAAACCTACATATCTACCAGTTTAGTGCCCAGATAACTACACATTAGGGACTCAGAGCCCAGAGTTCTGATTTTTGGTATCTCTGGATATTTCTGGGCTTTTTTAGATTCAGTGGGAAATGGGAAATGGGGAGTAGTCCAGGTTGTAAGGCCCAGAACTCTGAGCAATCTTCTCCAGAAGAATCCTGTAGCTGCCAAGTGAGAGGCAGTTTTTGCACACTCTCCTTTGGACCTCAAACTTTAAAGTGTGGAAAACGACTGAGCCTCTGATTTGGGGGCCAGGAGGTGGTCAGGCTCCAGGAGAGGTGTGGATGGCCTCCAAGGGAAGTAACTGTAGCACAGGACAGCAATTCAGCTTAAGGAAGTCACAGCACAGCCTTGTCCCAGGCACACCATCAACTGCAAAGGCCTTTTTCTTCAAGCAATTTGTTTTTTAATTTTGGTTAAAGAAAACTTTCAACTTACTGTGGCTGTAAGGTTAATGCCTCCTTTATCCTTTTTTTTAAAGCCAATATTGGGGGGCTTACTATTCAGACGAATTCCAAATCCCTCCAGTTCATTCTCTATGATTCTCTTGTGGCCAAGGGGTTTCAGCACGTCCAGAACAATCAGAATGAGATTACAGGTTCGAGCAACTACGAACCAGAAAAAGAAAGTCATCTCTCAAAAAAGCACATTGACACAACCTAAGACAACCAAAATCTGGCTCAGTGGACTGGTGACAATAGGAAACCTCTGAAGGCCAGCACATTGCTTATTTTTAAGTTCCAGTAAAGACTTAAGTTTATTGTGCTGTCCAAGCGTCACTGATAGACAGACCTTTACATGTTGTAAGAATCACAGAGGTTGGAAAAAATCTTCCTTCCTGTCTCCATTCAGACCCCAGACTGACGATAATAAGCTGAAGAAATTAAGACAAAAGCCTTGTTGCAAAATTGCAAATGTACTTCCACTGCAGTGCCAACACAGAGCAGGAGCTTGGCAAGTGCACAAAGCCAGAACTGAAAACAAAACAAAATGAAAGCAGCTACTGCTCCTCAGCAGGCAGCTCAAGTCCAGCAAACAATCCAGATTTTAAAGACAGCAGCAGAAACAGTGATTCAACCCTTCCTTCTCCTGTGCTGTGTTAAATGAACCACTGATATGCTGCTGTCTCCAGCTCCAACTCACCTGCAATGACCTGCCGTCCTCTGCCTTTACCATCCTTGGCACCTTCAATAATTCCTGGCAGATCAAGCAGCTGTTTGTTCACAGGAGGAAAGTACAACATGAGAAAAATATTCTTTTTCATTGACAAAATAAATACTACTTTTACCTTTCTCCTAAACCAGCTGACTCTACTGCAAATCTGAACAGAATTCAACAAGATTGTTTCCCCTTTGGCTCTTATATATTGCATTATCCCATGTATTAGTACAGTGGAACAGATCATCTCACAGAAAGTATAAGAACTGCCACAGGAGCTTCTTCCCAGAGCAAAGTGAAAAACAAGGAAAATCATGGAAACGTTTCCAAGGTATTCTCAAGCACTTTTACATGTCAGTTCTACCCCATTAATGCCAGGCCACACCACTCAGCCCTCACAGCATCTACAGAGACCATTTACCCTCACAGAGCCAAGGAGATCTCACCTGTATCTTTGCTCCTTTGTACCTGATGACTCCAGGCACAGTGGTCAGTGTGGTGAACTCATATGCTGCCACTTCAGAGTACACACCAGCAAGGTTACTTAGAAGAGTAGATTTCCCCACTGATGGAAAACCCACAAACCCAATTCGGGCATCTCCTGTCTTTGCAACATCAAAACCTGCAAATAAAGAGCAGAAATATTTGTCCAAACATCGACATTTTTTGTCTTCTAATGTTCTGGACAGCAGTCCTGCTATTATTTTTAATATTACCTGAGCAAAAGCCAAGTAAGTTTTCCTACAAGGAGGATGAGGGTGTGAAACAGAGTCACAATCTTTATTACCTTGCACCCTTTTGTCTCTATAACACTCCATGGCATGTACCTGTCAATAAACTGTTGTCTGAAAGGCTTCCCAGTGGACTAGACTTGACTTTGTAAGTGGAGCATTTCCCTTAAGCACTGAGCTTAGACAATTCACACCTTTATATATAAAAATGGGTGGCTGCTGCAAGGTGCTTCTTCATGTAAAAACCTTAAGACTTCTGCAAATACAATACTGTATCACCCAAAATGAGAAGCACTTTCTTTTACACTTCAGGAAGGGCTGTCCTTCAGTCCTCGGGCCACAAACCCTGGCACAGGTCCTGTACCAGGAAGGACAAGAGGGAGAGGAAGGTACACGTTGCCCAGAGAAGATGGGCACATCCCTGGAGGTGTCCAAGGCCAGGCTGGATGCAGGTCTGAGCAACCTGACTTAGTGAGTGGCATCCCTGCCCATGGCAAGGGGTGGAACGAGATGATCTTTAAGGTCCCTTCCAACCCAAACCATTCCGTGGTTCTATGATTATTCAGCAGCCACTCTGACACGACTGAAGCGGACAAGGGTCCCCCGTTAGATCGATGTCCGTCACACCCCCCGCACTCCGGCAGCTCCCGCGGAGACAACGCACCTTCCCCGGGGCCGCCGCCGCCGCCTCCCTTGGGGGTGATGAGCTCCCGGCGCAGCTTGGCCAAGCGGGCCTTCAGCAGCCCCAGGTGGTGCGCGGTGGCCTTGTTCTTCTGCGTCCGGGCCATCTGCAAGAGAAAAGCACGGCACGGCGGGTTCACACCGGGACGGCTCCGCCGCCCCCGGCCCCGCGCGGCGCCTCACGGCAGGGCCCCGCCACCCCGTCATGGAGCGGCGCCGCGGCCGTTCCCCCCCACCCCGCCCGAGCCCCGCGGCCGGCCCAGCCCGCGGGGAGGCGGGGGCGGTGCGGTACCTCCGCCTCGATCTCAGCGATCTTGGCCAGGGTGCCGCTCATGGTGCGGCCGGTGCGGGCCCGCCCGGGGCCCCCTCAGCGCCGCCGCTCGCCGGCCACCGACCGGCCCCGCGCACGCGCCGCGGCCTCTCGCGAGAGGCGGCGGGAACGCGCCCCGGCGGCGGCGGGCGGGAAAGGAGCCGCGGCGCGCGCACCGCCGGCCTCGCGCGCTGCCCTGAGGGGGTCGGAGCAGCGCCCCCTGTGCCGTGTGCAGAGCTCGCGCTCCCTCACAGAGAGCGGGGCAGTGTGAGGGGAGAGAGTGAGGGGAGAGAGTGAGAGAGACAGAAAGCGAGGGACAGTGTGTGAGGGACAGAGAGTGTGAGGGGACAGAGTGTGTGAGGGACAGAGTGTGTGAGGGACAGAGTGTGTGAGGGACAGAGAGTGTGAGGGGACAGAGAGTGTGAGGGGACAGAGAGTGTGAGGGGACAGAGTGTGTGAGGGACAGAGTGTGTGAGGGACAGAGTGTGTGAGGGACAGAGAGTGTGAGGGGACAGAGAGTGTGAGGGGACAGAGAGTGTGAGGGGACAGAGAGCGAGGGGACAGAGAGCGAGAGAGAGAGCGAGGGACAGAGAGTATGAGGGACAGTGTGACGGGAGAGAGTGTGAGGGGAAAAGTGTGTGAGAGACAGAGAGTGAGAGACTGAGGGACAGAGAGTGTGAGGGACAGAGATCCGTGTTTGTGTGAGAGAGAGATCCGTGTTTGTGTGATCTGTGTGTGAGATCTGTATGCGAGAGATCTGTGCGTGACCCGTGAGATCCGTGTGTGTGAAATCTGTATGTGTGACCCGTGTGAGCGTTACCCGTGAGAGTGTGACCCACGCGTGTGCGATCTGTGTATGAGATCCGTGTCTGTACGAGATCCGTGAGGGTGCCCCGCGTGTGTCGGTCCGCGGCGGCCGATGCAGCCGCGGTGCTGTCGGTCCGCCCCGAGCCGGGTGTGCGGGATCCCTGCCGGCGGCTCGGGAGCGATGCCGGCGCGGCTGAGGCGCTCGGCGGTGAGGGACAGCCGGGCTGCGGCGCCGGGAAGAGCCGGCGTGAGGCGACGGGCGCTCGGCTGTTGGAGAGAGAACGGCGTGAGGGCAGCGGGGTCTCTCGCTGCCCGCGAGGGGAGGAGGCTGTGCCCGGCCCCGCGGTGAACCGGCCCCGGCCCCGCGGTGCCGCAGCTGTGCCCTCGCCAGGTGTGTAACTGTGACACCCCGTGCCCCGCAGCGCTGCTGAGCCGGGCGGCGCTGCCGCACTGCCTGCGGCGGAGCCTCCGGAGCTGCTGCTTTGTCAAACCAGCGCTGGAGCGTTCTCACGGCTCCCTCAGCCCAGCCCTGGCCGTACCGCTTTGCCCCAGGGACATCTGTAGCTGTCCACTGGATGCGGGCTAATTAAATAGAGAAAGGATTTTTTTTTTTTAATGGCCCCTTCAAGCTTTAAAGTATTTCCAGCTTTTGATAATATCATAAGAAGCCAAAGAAGTGGATTTCAAATATAAAGTATTTTTGTAACATAAGGAAATAGATTTTCATCAGTGTTCAGGATTTTGGTCTCCAAGTTTGTTTCCCTGTTGTATTATGTCTGAATTGGAATATTTACAGAAACGTTTTTCTCCATAAATCAGTATTCTTTCCAGGAAAGATCTTCTGTCTCAATTTATTGCAAAGTCTGTTTTTGTACAATGTACCTAAATGTAAACGTGATTTTAAACACAAATACACTTTCCTGGGCCCGTGCTGTGAGAAGTGACACTTGCAGAACCACCTGCCACATCTTCAGACAGGATTCTGAGTACCACACAACTGGCAAAATTTAACAAGCCTTATAGCAGTTTTGGTAACAGAGTTGTTATAGAATCATTAAATCTTCTTTAACTTACAGTGAAAAGAAAAAAAAGTGCTAGAGCAATGAGAGCAAAACTGCTATTTGCTGCCTCTTTCTGCCTCTGCATTTCTCTGCTTGTCTCATCTTAATCGAAAAATCAGCCTTTATTGTCATGAACTCTTTATAGTAGGAACTGTCATTAATATAAGCTTATAGAGAGCTTACTAAAATAGAATCTCAAATGAAATGGGATCACTATTCCTGGTAATGTTAGCTCAGCTAAGCTAGGGTAAATATAAATGCACCTACCACTGTATATTTGTTCATGGTTTTCTAATTATTCCTTATGAACAATATCCTTTTCCAACATGGGACATAGATTTGACCCTGGTATAAATTTTTTCCTACTTACTTCAGATGGAGTTGGACTTGTTTATGCCTCAGCTGAATTCAGCCATATAATCAGTCCACATTTGTGGCCCTTTTTAGTAAAAGGGAAAACACTGAAGAAAACACAAATTCTGAATGCTCAAACAGGGTTTAAGACCATCCCTCTTTCTGCAGGAGGGTTAACTTCAGAACTTGTTGCTAGGAACAACATCAGTTGTTCTCGAAAACTCACTCCAAATCTCACATATTGAATGTAACTAACTTTTTTTTTCCAAGTGTGGACTGAATGAAAAAAGTTGTCAACAAAATATGTGGTTTGAAAATTTAGTTACAGGGGAGTTTTTTGCTTTCCTGGTTTAGAAATTCATAGTGTTCTTAACGCACAACTGCTCAGTCTGTGCTCTTATATCCTTTTTTACAGGAAGTTACTGAAGAAAAGGTCCTATAAGGAATTTAGGCATCTAAAACCTTATTTCAGTGTTGAGTATTTTCCTTAATTACTTGAAGGGAATAAGAGTTTAATTAATAAAGATAATTAGTCTGATTTTTGGTAGCCAAATGAACATTTTCTAATCGGTTAGGACATTTAAAGTAGTTCATACTAGTTTACAACAGCACCATCTTTTAAGCTTTGGAAAGCCTTGTTCAGTATAGATTGGTTCCAGATTGTGAACAGAGTGACATTATTTTTATTTATTGTGATGACTGTTGTGAGTTTTTTAATATAAAGGTGTTTTATGTGATGTGGTGCTGGGAGAACAGGCTGATTATGACCATGGGAAATAAGGTGTGACAGTGGGAAAGTGGCTGAAGGGTGGGTGACTGGGAATGGATAAGTGAGGTCCTCTGAGGACAGCAATCCAAATTAGAAAACGGAGTGCAAATGATAAAAGCTTATTAGAGGAAAAGAAAAAAAAATAGTCAGTCAGAGAAGAGAAAAATCAAGGAAAATATTAATAGAAAATTGGATATAATGTCAGGAGAGGAAAAAGCCCCCAGTGGAACCTGAGAGAAAATGAAAGGAGATACAAGAGACTGAGATCTGCTTGAAAGGTTAATTGAGCTTTATAGTGGGCACTGATGGAAGATGGAGGATGTGAATTGCCATTTTTTTTATTAAAACATATATATGTTTTTTAAATTGAGCTAATTCCATTTAGGAAATCTAGATGAAGTGCAACAGGGGCTATACTTCCAAAGGCTGTAACTTGCACAACAGTCCATTTCTCTGGTGACCACCTGCCTGTTGTGTCAGACAACACAGAACGAAGGCTCAGACCTGGAGAAAAACCCAGATATGATTTAGTAGCATAGGAAGGGCTAACTGATGAACTGGCAGGATATAACTCCAGCACTTTTCTAATAATATTCTTAATAAGATAAGGAAAGCAATATTCTAAAGAGTATTGAGCAAGTGCAGAAAGACTCTGTCTGACATAAAGGCTGTCTCATCAAACAGTTAAGGACCACGACACAGTATGGAATCAGTGACTGGGGAGAACCAGGAGTGTTTGTTTCAGCAAGCTGCAGTGACGGGAATGTGACTGACACGGCACATCCCTCAGCAGCAAGATTGGAATGATGGAGGGCTAGAAAAAAATGGGCTTCAGAAATTCATATTCTACACGCTCCACTCCTGCTGACACTGATTCTGAGCAAGTCATTTCCTTTACTTGTGCCTCAGTTTTATTTTTGCACAACAGGAATGTGCAGTTGCCGCAGAATAATTGAAACTTTGATGTTTCCATAGCACTGCCCTGCGAGGATGATAACTGGAGCTCACTTCAATAGCAGAGCTGAGTAGTGGGAGAAAGCATTCAGTGGGTTTTCTGTCAAACTACCAATTTTAAATAGGCTGCTTCATTATGGGTCAGATTCTGAATTTCTTTCCAAAATGAGTATTTTAGCTTGAGTAAGAGTTTTACTTACGTGAGATGGTGAGATGCAAGCTAAGTATATTGAGAAGAGGCTTGCAAGTCTTTTGGATAACCATGTAAAATTTAACACTGTAAAATACATGGTAAATGCTGTAAGTATGAAATTAATTGTGATAACTTGTTTATGCTTCATTAAAATCACATAAAGACCTTTCCTAAAAATAAGTAGTGCGTGCTTACCTAGTTAAGTATTTCAAAATTCTTTTTTTTTCATATTTTATGTTCTAATAAATAATTCATATACTTGTGGATATCAAGTTTATTCACAGTGCTCTGAGGTCATTTTAGCCAAAGAGCCACTCTGGTAGTAGAGCACTTGTGGGTTTGGTAATTCACTTTATGCCAGAGGCTGCAGACTATGCTGGCAAACAGCTCATTGTGTCTGGGTGTTTGTGGGCTTGCTGGGGACTGCATTTCTAGCTTATGGGGGGGGGGGATTTCTGCAGGATTTCAAAAAGTGGGAGGGAGGTGACAGGGAGGAAATGAAATCGTGACTGCAGGTGAAACAAGGCTCTTGAAATTTCATATCCTCTCAGAAATTATCACCAGCCCAGTGAAAAATAACTGTATCAAATGATAACCCTGACCTGAGTACTTATGGTTTTAAGAATTATGGCTATGGGACCATAATCATCCTGCCAGAGTTCCCTCCTTAAAAAAAAGGGTAACTGCAAGTTAAGGCATGTAGACAATCAGTTAATTTTAAAGTGATTTTTCTGGTTTGTTTTTTTTTTTTCCTTTTGCAGTTTTTACAATTTGGCAAATTTACCCCTTTTTTCCCCTATGAATTGTACCTCGATTTGAGAGCTGGCTGCTACTTACCCATATTAATGTATTTCAGGGAAAAACTGGTCATGCTGAAGAGAAGACAAACCTGTAATGAGCTGACTAAGGACCATCTGGAAGAAAGAGATTTTGAGAATCTGTGATGAAAAGGTAAGACTTTTTATACCTGCAGTACTGAATCTTCAATGCAAGCATGATACTGATTGTCTGAGGTGAAGTTGATACAATTCATATCATAATTAACCCTTGAGGCAATCAAGAAAATCGTTTATCTTTTGAAGGTTGTAAAACCTACAGACATATCCATTCTTAGTTGTTTTCCTGGATTAACTTTTTTATGCCAGTTTATTTGGCATCTGTGGAGAAGTTGTCCTTCTGGGGAGAGCACAGGAGTTTGGCTATTGATCTGTAAATACCAAACCTTGCACATTTAGGATTGTACTGTAATGTATGTTTTACGTAAGAAACTTGTCTGTCAGGTTTGCTTAGCCAGGAATGGATGTCTAATTCATGGGGAGTCAGTGAGACTGAATCCCAGGTTGTGTTTCCATTTTGACCAGATCCCTAATGTGGCAATCTTGTTTTCAGTGGCTCAGGTTGCATTGGTTCCAGGCAGTCTAGAATAAGTTAAACTGGGCAGAGTGAAGAAATGAGGGGAACAAAAGGGAGATTAAGTATCAAAGGTTGGCTTCCAAGACTGTGTTAAATTAGTTTAACAACACAAAGTTCTGCAGTTTAGCATCGGCTCCCCAGACTTTGTTGTGGACTGCCTTGCAACAGATGGACTACACAGCACATGAGTACAGTGAGGAGAGTGATCAAAAAGAGGAAAAACAAACAGTGCAGTTTTCCTTTTTTTAAATAACTCTTTCTGCATACTTTCCACAGCATCATAGACCTCCCTATTGCTGTTGGGTTTGTGAGGGTGCTGGGTATTTTTAAACAAGAGGTTTTGTCTGCTTTTAGAGGAGAAAGCTGACAAATCACTAGCCCACGTCTGGGTTACAGAGGACACTGTGCTGTCTCCAAGTCTGAGAATCCTTGCTGCTAGGGTTGGCACTCTCATGGGATGATTCCCAATAAAATACTGAGTAAGCTTTAAAACCTAAATTTAAGTAATCATCAACCTAGTAAGTAATGAATGCTGAATTAATTGCTTGTTAGATCAGTAGCAGTTAATTAAAATACCAGTGAAAGCTCAGAAAAACTGATAGCTACCCACTGAAATCACAAGTGTGCCTTGAAATGCACAATGTTGTGTATTTTTGTGGAACACACATAGAAAGGAAATGGTTCATATGACTGATTAGCTGGCACAAGTGCTATGCACAAATGTCTCTGCTAATATTATAATCCATGTGAAATAGTGACTAACCTTCTTAAAGAGTATAATAATGGGACTATTCTGAAAAATTTCAGTAGCCACAAGACCTACACAGATCCGTGAGTTGAGAGTGTTGAACAAACAGGTATGAGTCAGCTCTAATTAACATATACCCAAATATGTTTGAATGGATTTGACTGCAACAGTCTTTTGTTCCCTCCTGTATTTGCACACCAATTTAAGGTCTGCACTCCTGAGTAAGGCCAGTAGCAATTGATCTGCAGCGAAGCGAGCAGTGTACAGTGTGCAGTCCCAAATGGTACACACATGTTCAGAGCACAGGAGGATTATTAATACTATTGAAATACCAATCAAAGTGCTTCAGCAGGCACCAGGCAGCTGCAAAACATTTAGGCATTTAGGGACAGCTCAGGAATTCCCATGAGCAGAAGTGAGACAGGAAATAGTGAGAAGCTGAATAAAGTAGCTGAGGAAAATGCCTTTATTTAAAAGGGAGATGAATTCAAAAGAAGTTCATCATATCCAAGCGCAGAAGTCAGAGAAAATAGATTAGGAATAATCTGAAAAGGGGAAGAAATCCTATATACTTTTCAGTAGAATTGAAATTTTATACTTTCTCAAACATCATCTGGAACTTTGTCTTCAAACAGTAGCTAGCCAGTTGTGATGGTAAATGAATTCAAAGGTAATCATTCCTGTCTGCCTATATAGTTATATATGGAGAAATGCCATTTAGCCATCACTTTAAACTTGGGGAACTTCACCTTACAAGTCTGTTTATAGTGATGAGCCAGATTTTGTCTCAGTGTGGCACAAACTGTTTATTTGCAGAAGAAATTTGGCTATGTTATAACAAACACTAGAGTTGAATGGCTACTTCGATAGTCTCATATTCTGAGATGGGGTGAGTTTGGGACCAGAAAATGCTGTAAGGAGTGGTCCTTTAAACGTGTTGGTGGAGCCATAGGGAGCAGGAGGTCAGAGTAATAACGCTGAAAGAACTAACAGGAGTCAGTACTCTGCCATGGCAGAGCACTGAGGACCCAAGGCAAAGGCTGTGATTCCCTGGGAGTGCAAGGTGCCGGGAGTCACCCTGAACGAGCATCCAGCAACTACCCTGAGTGTGAGCTCCCAGAGTGCTGATCTGACATCCTCGTGGCAAGTGTGAGTGGGTCCCTTCCCAAGAAACAGCGATGCTTTGGGGGTTTTTTAACTTTTACCTAGAGAAACAGGCAGGGTGTGTTGGATGGTGCCTTTTAAACAGGAGGGCTGGAAGCTGAAACCAGAACATTCCGTGGCAACTGGAGAAAGTTCTGAGGAGAGTGCAGTGAGAGCGGCAGGACCCCCCCTCCCCCTGCCTGGAGGAGAGACAAAGAACAGGCGAGGAGGGAACTGAAATAGGAAGCAGGAACCATGTTAGGAGGCTGGGGGCTAAAAGAAAGCAAATTAATAAACCACTGGGGGAAAGGAGCACAACTGTCCAAAGCCACGAGGAAAGATAAGCAAATTCCAGATTCTTTAAGTGCTCCGTGTGTGTGCAGCCTGGCTGGTGTGTTAAACATAATCATCTTCCTCACTGCAGCGAGAACTACTCGTGTGTCTGCACACAGACTTACAGAATATGAGCACTGTTATCTATTTAATGTGGTGTATTTAAGCTGAGTTTGTCAGCATTGCTACCGCTCAGCCCAAAATTTCTAAAAATACACATTCATATCAGGGTGTGTGCACACATAGTACAGTAATAAAAAGCTTCTGGTAATATTCTGCCTACAGTGGGGACAAACAGTTGCTATCAAAAGCAGGGGAAATCTGGAGCACAGGCTGAGGGCACTGTGTGGCCTTAAGTGTTAATGTAATATTTTGGAAGTTGGAAGCTTGGTGCGCTCATTTGCACATCAGTACCCAGAATGCTTTTTCAGTTCCACCACTATTTAATTCAAGTGCTGGGTTTGAGCTTTTGGAAGACTCTGTAGTTTGTGATGCCCTCACATGTGCCAAGTTCAGTATTTTCCACAGAATAGTTTAAGTGACGATATTAGACTGTGTGAATAGGTGGTCCAAGGATTCTTAATTAGGCTTGATGTTACAAATGCAAAAAAGTGCCCTGGAACACTTCTTTCCCCCCCCCCCCCAAGCGTCGTCTTTAACAAAACAAAGAACTCTGTTTTGGGAACGTGTGTGTTTGTTGGATGGGGGAGATACTTCTTCAAAACTCGGGGAAAAATTCTTCAATGAGACAGAAAGCAGATTTCAGCTGCAAATGAGTAATGATGATGATGATGTTGGAACAGCAGCTCTTTCATAGAGAGACCTCGAGCTCACAGGGAAGATTCAGCACTAGGACAGTCCAGGCAACCCGGGGCGGTGAATTCGGCGGTGCATTCGGAGTGTTTAACCCGGGCCCGGGGAAGGGTAACTCGCGGGAGCGGGAGCCCCGCCGCGCTGGGCGTGGGGCGCCGTGGGAACCCCGGGAGCGCGGGGCCGTGCGGGGCAGCGGAGTGTCCCCAACATGGAGGCACTCGGGGCTGCCAAGTGCCCGTGCCTCCCGCAGCCCCCGGCCCGCGGGTACCGTCCCTCCCAACAGCTCCCGAGGGGAGGGCATTTTTGCACTGGAAGAATTCCCGCTGTACCCCTTCCCTCCCCCACAATGCCGGCGCCTCGCTCTTCCAGCGAGGCTGAGAGTTGATCGTGGTACGGGGGGTGGGGGTGAGAAATGCAATGAAAGACCGGGGGGAGGCCAGTCTGCTCAGCAGCCCCTGGCCCCTCTGGGATCGGCTCTCCTCGGGCGAGCCGAGGAGGTGGGGGCCGCTCTGCGCCTCTGCAGCTCCGGGAGGGTTTGCATTGGACGATTCGCGCCTGGGGAGGGGGGGAGGTTGCCTGCAGCCCCCCCGCCGGCCCCTCCTCCTCTCCCCGGCGGGAGGGGGGCCTGGGGGGCGAGCTGCAGCCCGGATATTTGGGGGAGGGGGCGAGCGCAGCCCCGCCACCCCCGTGTGCCGCGGGCGGGGGCCTCGCTGCCGGCTCGGCATTGGAGGATCGGTGCTGGGGAAGGGGGAGACTGCAGCCCCCAGCCCCCGCGGGCGGGCGGGGTGGGGGCCGGCCTGCTGGCTCTGGCTGCTCTTGCATTGGCGGATGCGGGGAGGGAGGGGGGCAGGAAGCGGGGGGGCAGGGGGGAGCCCGAGTGGCTGGAGGGGGGGTCTCTATGAATAGGGTGGGGGTCTTCTCGTCCAAAGAAGAGAGGAAAGTTTGCGGCGCCGGTGGTGAGGGTGCGGCGAAGCGGGCGGGGCCCGGACCGGAGCCGGCGGCGGCGGCGCTCGGTCGGGGAGCAGGAGCCGGGGGGCCCCCGCTGGATTTTTGTAGGGGGGGTGGTATCGCCCCCTCCTTCTCCTCCCCCCAGGGGTGAAAGTGCAAGAGGAAGTGCAGCCGCTGCCATCTTTCCTCCGCTCCAAACACACAGGGACGGACGGAGCCGGCAGCCCGGAGCCGCCGCCGGACCCCCCGTCCCTCCCGGCCGCCGCCGCCGCCGCCGCCGCGCGCGCCCCTTCCCGCGGCGGCCCCGCGGCCGCAGCGCCTCGTGGCGGCCGGGCCCGGGCGGGGCTCGCGCGGCCGCGCGCGCGCCTCGGCCGCCCGAGCCTTTTGTCTCGCCCCCCCCGCGCCGCGCGAGCCCCTCGCGCCGTGCAGGGAGCGCCGCGCGCGCGCCGCCGCCGGCCCGGGCAGGGGCGGGGAACGAGCAGGAGGAGGCGGCGCGCGCCGCCGCGCGGCCCGAGAGCGCGCGCGCCCCCTGCGGGCGCCGGCGGGGCGGCGCAGCCCCCATGGAGCGGGTGAGCGAGGCCGCCGCCTGCGGCCCCTCGTCGGGCTGCTACACCTACCAGGTGAGCCGGCACAGCGCCGACGTGCTGCACAGCCTCAACCAGCAGCGCAAGAACGGCGGCCGCTTCTGCGACGTGCTCCTCCGCGTGGGCGACGAGAGCTTCCCGGCGCACCGCGCCGTGCTGGCCGCTTGCAGCGAGTACTTCGAGTCGGTGTTCAGCGCCCAGCTGGGCGACGGGGCAGGTGGCGGCGGCGGCGGCGGCGCGGACGGGAGCGCGGCGGAGGCGGCGGCGGCCGGCGGGGCTGCGGCGGCGGCCGGCGGCGCCCCCGGGGGCGGGCGGGAGCTGGAGATGCACACCATCAGCTCCAAGGTGTTCGGAGACATCCTGGACTTCGCCTACACGTCGCGCATCGTGGTGCGGCTGGAGAGCTTCCCGGAGCTCATGACGGCCGCCAAGTTCCTGCTGATGCGCTCGGTGATCGACATCTGCCAGGAGGTCATCAAGCAGTCCAACGTGCAGCTCCTCGTGCCCCCCGCACGCCCTGACATCATGCTGTTCCGTCCGGGGGCTGCCGACCTCGGCTTCCCTCTTGACATGACCAACGGTGCCGCTCTGGCGCCCAACGGCAACGGCATCGCCGGCATGCCCGAAGACGAGGCCACGCGGGCCGCACTCAGCGCCGCTCAGTCCTCCCTGCCCGTGCTGCAGGGCGTGGACCGCCTGCCCATGGTGGCAGGACCTCTGTCCCCACCGCTGCTGGCCTCGCCCTTCCAGAACGTTGCTGCTAGTGCCCCCACTTTAAGCACCAAGAGGGGCAGAGGGCGTCCCCGCAAAGCCAACCTCTTGGACTCCATGATGTTTGGTACCCCGGGGGGCCTGCGAGAGGCCGGTATCCTGCCTTGTGGCCTCTGTGGGAAAGTGTTTACGGATGCTAATCGTCTTCGGCAGCACGAGGCTCAACATGGGGTGACGAGCTTACAGCTGGGCTACATAGACATCCCACCCCCCAGACTGGGTGAAAATGGTGTCCCTGGTCAGGATGACCCCGATGCACCCCGGAAAAGAAGCAGGACGAGGAAACAGGTGGCCTGTGAGATCTGTGGCAAGATTTTTCGGGACGTGTACCACCTGAATCGGCACAAGCTGTCGCACTCTGGCGAGAAGCCGTACTCTTGTCCGGTGTGTGGCTTGCGGTTCAAGCGGAAAGACAGGATGTCCTATCATGTTCGATCTCACGACGGCTCTGTGGGAAAGCCCTACATCTGCCAGAGCTGTGGAAAAGGCTTTTCCAGGTAAGAGAGTGCTTGTAAGGACCACAGACACCAACGGAGACCTAGAAAGTTGTGTTTCCTGTCCCTTGGGATACGTACTTAGGATAGTTTGACCGTTCCGTTTTAAAATGTCTCAAGAAGTGGGACTTCCATCATTTCCTCTGGGACGCTATTCTGCAGTCTCCTGAAAGGGTTTAAAAGTAATTAAGACATAGAACTGGGAGTCAGTTGGCTTCTGGGGAACATTCCCAGCTTTATCCCAGACTTGGTGTGAGCGTGTCCTTGGGCAAATGAGTCTCTCCCTCAAATGACTCTTCTGTGAAATGGGTATTGAAATAATTACCTGCCTCACAGAAGTGCCTGGAGACCACTGATTTGTAGGTAGTTTGAAGGTGCTGTTGAAGTGCAAAATAATACATCTCAAGATTATTATTTTTCTCGTATCCATTTTAAATTTTCTTTTTCTTAACTTCCCTTCATTTCTCTTAGTTCGTAATGTTTTTTATCACCCAAATGTGAAGGAAGAGGTGAGATTTCAAAGGCTGCAGCATCAAGTATCTTTTATTACATGATCTTTGTGTCCTTTGGGTTTACATCCTTCTGAAGGGGATCCTGTTTCTGCCCTGCAACATACGTAAGATCTGTGCATTTAATGTTGCTGATTTTCTGTTGTCGCTGTTTGTGGGAGCTAATTTAATGAGTAGTTTGGTACACGTAGTTGTGTTAGTGGTATCTTATAGTCTGAGTTAATGAATTTGAAACTCTTTTGGAAGTTTGCTGCTCGCTTTGAGATTAGAAGTAGTGGGGGGGAGGGGGATGCATACACTCTTATTACTTCTGTACCAGCAGTCGGTTTTCTACAGCAGTTGCCTTGCTCTAACAGGAGGGAAGGAATCAAGATATGAAAACAAATCAAAAGGCCACTAGGCTATATAAATTGTGGAATTGCGCCCCTGCAAATTGTGGAATTCTGCCCCCGCTAGCTCTCTTTTTGATAGAGGGACTTTTTGTTAGAGGGACTTTTTGTTATTGAAATAAATGATGAAAATGTAGCCCTCCCCCCCTCCTTTTTTTTTAATTGGCAATAATTAGGGATGCATCTCCATAAGGACTGCAGATTTAGTGACGGAGAGTCACAAAATGAAAATTTCATCCGTGGCTAGAAGTGAAAGTATTTTTCTTATTACAGCGCTACCTGGCATCGTGTACCAATTTTTATTGTTTTTATTGACACTCAAAGATTTCTGCTGTTGCTGTATGAAACGTTTTTGTCATCAAGGGAGAGATACACGTTGAGCTCTCATTGTTCCCAGCAAGTTAATGTGAACAGGCAGGAATGCTGTTACAAAAGTAAACAACAGAAGTGTTTGCATATCTTTGTAAAATCGCAGTATGAATGAAAACTACAGACTTTAGGTTTCAGCCCTCAGTCTCAGGAGCAGCCACAGGAGGCTGGAAGCGTGATGTCTAATTTTAGTCTCCTTTCCTTTATTCGGTAGCGCAGCACGTGAGGTGGCTGGGCTGGGGGTAGGCTGAAGGACCCCAACCAGTCTGTCCGGTTACACCACTCCAGCCCATCGCTGGAGCATCGGGTTTAGGAGCCTCACTGCAAAGTTCAGCCTATTTTCTGCCTGCAGTGCGTGAATTCCATCCCGCGCCCTCTCATTGGCGCAGCCGCGAAGCTGGGGGAGGAGAGGGTGGGGAACTTGTTTCCAAGCAGTTTTGGCCTCATACAATGAAAAGCTTTCTTCCCACTGGGAGAAACTCCCACCAGGAAAATCTGCAGCTCTTCAGTCCTTTCTTCTTCAAAGTAGGCTTTGCTGGTTGTGAAAAATAGTCTTTTTTTCAGTAATAATTTGCTCTTCCATTGCACCTTCTAGTTGGGACCTTCAGAGCACTTTATTTGTATCAATGCAGTCTCCCCACTAAGTTGTGAGTTAGGACAGTATTTTTTCATCTTTAAGGTGGAAAATGTGTTACAGCAACAGAGTTTAGGGTCAGTCTTTTTGCACAGAGATACTTAAAGGTCTGATTTTCAAATATTCAGCCACTGTAAATCAAAGCATCCTGATTGTCAAGATCTAAATAGGATTTTGGAAGGGGACATGCAGGCTTGAAAAACTGTAACTTGTATTTCCCTTTTTCTCTCATCATTCAGTCATAATTTCTTCTTGGAAAGTTAAATATCACTATATTTGTAATAGATCCAGCACTGGGATTTTTTTTTTCTTTGGTTAAAATGGTAAGTTTATTTTTAGTATTTGTTTTAAGTGTGCTTATGTGTATTTTCCTTTAAGGCCAGACCACTTGAATGGACACATCAAACAGGTGCATACCTCAGAGAGACCTCACAAGTGTCAGGTAGGAGCCAGAGGGGTTTAGACTGATGTGTGGGTGATCTTTGGCATTGGATTTATGTGTGCAGACAATTCTGAAGTACCAGTAAAGACACCGTGTGTGTGTGAGTTGGGCTAAATGTTGGTGGAGAACAGTGTTCCAGTGACAGCTGCTTTACATCCCTCCCGTCCCCTCCTTTTCTGTCCCATCCCAGCCCAGCCCCTCGTGTCATCTACAGCTTTGGTCCTCCTGCTTCCTTCCCCTTCTTCCCCTTCCCTCCTGTTCTGTCCCAGTCTCACCCTGGATCTCTTACTCAGCCACCTGGGCTTGGAGTCAGTGGCACTGATGATTCCTTCCACTCCCCTCCCCTTTTTTTAACTGCAGTTGTTGCCATCAGGAGGCTCCAATGCCAACTACTTTTTTTTTAGAATAATTTCAAATAAAAATAATAAATTATAATTATCATAACTTGTCAAGATACCAATTTTTTTAACTCACATAGCCTTCAGAACATTGCACTGAGCAAAATTGGAAGCTGTTTTTTATCCCAGGGTGAATATAAACAACAGCATCACAATATCCTTTGTCATACAAGGTCACAATGCTGTATATAGTTTTTTGCAGTTAATAAATTATTTGTTAGGGTTTGAAAGATCAAATGAAGGGATATATTTTGTAATTAATTTGTAGAGAGATTTAAAAGGTGCATGGAAGTATCAGTTAAAACCAAAGCTGAGAATCAGCTCCACTATTATACACTGCCTTCACATAGATGTTGGGCAAATTTCTATAACATTTCGTGGGCTAAGAGTCTCCGTGCTTGCTTTCTGCAGAGAGATTTATTTAATACTTATTTGAAGAAGTTGGAGCAAGATCATTTTCTTTTTCTTTGAAGACAAGGATTTTTTTCTCCTAAAATATTCACCCACATTTTATGAACTCAGTCAATCCTACATGACTGCTGCCTCCCAATCTGCATTTTTGCACGTTTTGATACATCTCTCCTATGTTTCCTTCAAATTGTGAGAGTTTTGAAACATTTTGCAGTTTTAATAATCTAGTGAACAGTTCTCCAAATAGCTGGAGCCATCTGAAGGTTTCCCTTTGACATCCTTATGATCTGTGGAAGCCCAGCACCTTTGAAAGTCAGGCCACAGAGCCATCACATTGATTTAACTGTATGTCCTATATAAAGCTTTAGATTGGTTTAAGCTTCTTAAGATGATTTAGGGTTTATAGATTTATACAAATTGGAAAATTCCACTCATAAAAAGACTTCCCAGTCTGGGGACAGCAAGGGGTCTGGGTGGATGAAGGCAACCACGAATTTTTTCCATAACCATGTATTTGTCCACAAGTACAAAAATGAATGTTTAGTCCCAACATGAACAGAAGCTCCTCAGTCTTTTGCCAGTTGATACCAAGGTGACTGAATGGACACAGTTTATGAATAACACTGATAGATGTGAATTATCCTTTGCCAGCTGATGCCTGATAATTTTTTTATAGTTTCTGATTGATTTAAGTGTATTAAATATAAACTCTGTGTGAATCAGAGGAGACACTAAGAGCTAGAAAGAAAAGAAATGTGGAAGCTAAGATTGTACAGCCAAGCTCAACCCCATCTCCTTGCACACATGTATTTTGTGACAGCAGTTTCTAAGAACAGTCTCTCTCACCATGTGTTGTCTGAAGTGCCATAACACTGCATGCATTGTCCATCTCAGTTAAAAGGCATAGGCTACAGGTTACAAGCATCAGGACAGAGCTGAGATTGTCCTCCAGGCTTGGTTTGTTCTTGATTTTTGACTGCTTAACCCTGCAAAGTTAATTTTTTATGAATCTTAAGGTATAGAAAATTTGTTAACGACCTCTTGTGTGTCTTTGCAAAAACTACTTGGTAATGTGCTGTCAGATTTAGAAAGTCTTCTTAAACATGCACAGATCTGCTGTACATGGTGCAAACACAGAGGGGGTGCTGTCACACTGAACTTTTGTTTCAAACATGAAAGCTGAGGTATAAATTGATTAAGTTCTTGTGATTATCTCATAGCCAGTTATGCTTCTGTTCCAGGATGTGTATCTAAACACAGGATCTGGCTACAAGGAAGGAAAATAGCTTAATATTGGCATGTTGTTTGCCCATTTTCCATTCCTTTTTTCCATGGATTTTATTTGACAGATTAGCTCCCCATGAGAGCAGCCTGAACAGCACTGAGCATCCTTTTTGAATCTGTTGAGTTCCCGCTGAACGTTCCTGTTATTGTCATGCTTTGTTTATGTTTACTGAAAAAGAGAATTACTCTGTCAGTAAACAGAAGAGCATTCCAGAATCCTCTATTGCAACGGCATTTTTGGAATCTGTGCTCTGATTTAAACGAAATCCACCGGCCCTTTATCTGAGCCCTCATGTATCTTTGCAAACCAATAGATATCTGTGTTTTGTTGATGTGGCATCATGGTACACTTGGAGTACCAAAACAGAAGTGAGAAGGTATCAACCCACCTACAGAAATAAATAAAATGAAAGTATGAGGAGCAGGACTCAACCCAACTTCAGGATAAATAGAATGAAAGTATGAGGAGCAGAACAGTTATAAACTGAGCATCACTGCAGCAGCTGTAGTTTTCAGTGCTCAGTTTGTAATCCTGCACTCAGCCCCCTAAAATCTGTGCTTCACAGATCTTTCACAAGCACCCTAAGTTCCAGCACCTCTAGCACCTGATGCCAAAGACCTGACTCCAGCTGTTCCATTACTGTTAAAATAGACTCAGATTAGGGAAGGTCTCCACAGAGGCAAAGCAGCTGGGAAATCAGATCCAAGGAGTCGTTTTGGTGTCCAGGCAAATGGCACTCTGGATTTTTTTCCCTGGATTGTTGCACTGGTGATTTTTTTGGGGTTATTTTTAATTTTTTTTCCACAATCTGACAGTTTGAGTTGTGATATAGGAGAAGGGGTAAGTCAGTTTTGTGGCCACAGTGGGATGGCTCAGAGTGCTGACTCCATGGGAAGGGTGAAGCTGTCGGCTTTGGCGTGTGAATGGGATGAACGTTAGGCTGCAGTTTGGGAGGAAATGGTGATCTGAAAATCTGTGGATGTGAAAGAACAAGGGGGCAAAACGGAAGTTTGCTCCTTCTCAGAGACAAGAGACAGCTTGTTCTTCTGGCACATTAAATAAAAAAGAAAAATGCAGGTTAAATTAAAGCCCAGCTTAATTGGCATCCCAAGTCCAGTGCTTTTCCCATTGATTTCAATGCAGAATGAGTTTCTTCCTGTCCTAATTTCTCTTACTTCCTGCCTATTAGCAGGAAAATGGCAGCCACCATGGAATAAGCTCAGAGACATCCACATCCATAGAAAAGTTGAAACTTCAAGAGGTATTTCTTAAACAATGTTTTTTAAACTTTATATATTCTTTTTTGGTCTATTTATATACCTGTGCAATGTTTGATAGGAAAGCACTGGAGAGTTTTCTTCTATGATTAACAATTAATGATAAATATTTAGCACTCATTTAGCACTTCACATCTTTTGTAAAATAAGACCTTTTTTTTTCTCTATACCTTTTATAAATATTAACTATTTGAATATTAACTTTGGGGTTTTCTTTAAACCTAGTCCTGTTTCCCATTGTTATGATTCAGCTAAACTGGTTCTTGCTTTCTCCACTGGACTTAATTATTTTTTTAAGCTTCTTCACAGATATATTTTCTCTATAGCTTATCCAAAGGTGAGCTTTGCACAACTCAGCAGCAAGAGTGAGAAATCAATCACAGAAATTATTATATGGCCTTTCCCTAAGCTTTCAACTTGCTAAGTTCACTCTGGGTCAGATGTGGTTTCACTTCTGGCACCCCTGTATTTGTGTGATCTGTCTCTGGTCTGTTTGTGAGCTTCTGCCCCCCCCGTGCTCAGGAGTGGACGTTCCTGCAGCCCAGTAGCTTTAGATTTACTGCTGATGGATCTCTTGGCTGTCATTGATTATCTGGTTATATATCTTTAGCTGATATCCAACATATTGATTACTATCAGTGCTGCAATCCTGCCTTCAAAGAGTGTTTAGCTCTAAGAACATTTCAGTAAGTGAAAGCTGCACCTGTTTTGCTCAGCGCTGTGTCCTGGGATTTCAAAGGAGGAGAAACCTTTCACGTTCAAGAATTTGCCTCTTAATCCTGCACAACGTGTAATTTATGAATCTTTGTCTAGTGAGCTTAGTTAAACTGTATCACAGAAATCCAGATAGTTTTACTGTTGCCTTTTTAATTTCATTAAGTCCTGATCCTCTGAGGTGTTAAGTCTTGTGCTTGCTGCAGAGCAGCCTCAGCTCCTTTGGAGTTTGCCACACTGAAGCATCTCACAGGATCAAATGAGTGTAAAGCCTGTTGAAGTTGATAGGTATTTTTCAGCTGCCTTCAATGTTTTTTGGATTAAGCTCTTGATTAACTGAATTTTATATAATTATATGTGTTACCCTCTTCTGTATTATCAATTTCACTTACTTGACGTTATAATTTTGGAATTTTACTAGGATTGTTACTTTAACAAGTCTATCGGAACAGTGATTTAATTACGTACGGATACTTGAAAAGGTAGAATATATCCAGTTCCCAAGTCACTTAATAGCCTCATATTATATTTAGGGGGTTCTGGTTATACATCTTAAAACTGTGTTATTTTATATAAAGGTGGTATAAACAAAACACTGTCCACTCTTGGCTGTCACTGCTGCCCCTTGCTCTGGTCACTGTGATGTGTGTTTGCTTTGGTTTCTGCTCTCACACTTGTGAAGTGGGTCAGACTGTGTCTCCCATACCCTGTACAGCCCATGGCTGGTGATTTATTTCCCCTCAGACCTTAGAGATAGAACAAGCCCTTGAGAACTGGCAGGCTGCTGCAGCAGGCTGTGGACAGAGCCTGCGTGCCTGCCCATTCCTGGAGTTATAAAAATGGGAGGGAGCCTTCACTCATCATATGGATTTCATCTGGGAAGTGGGCGAGTAGAATGGATATTATGCCAAATCAAGCTTGTTACGTGGTAGTAAGTAGAATATGATACCTTGATCAGGGGTAAGTTATAAACAGATTACAATGTCCTGCAGTTATTTTGATACCTGCTCAGTTCTGAGGCTTCACTTGTACAGTTTGTCTGCACTGCTGCTGTGGATACCAGGATGACTCTTCTACTGTCTCTTGTCATATTCTCATCCCAGATGATTCTCTGATGCTTTGTTTGTATGTCTTCATACTCCAAAACATTCTGTGTACTGAAGTCAGACTGATCACATCAAAGAGTAGAATGTAGGAAGATGAGAGAGGACATTTTGAGTGGTCCAGAGTGATCCAAAGTGATAGCTCAGTGAAATGGCAGAAATTACTGTAAATGGAATGAAGTGGTTTGTGCTATTTCTGTTGTTAAATATTATTTAAAATTTTAGTATCTTCATCCTCAGAGAGGAGCTAAAGCCTTACAACTCTATCTTGATTTAAGTTTTACTGTCTGTAGTATATTAGAGCCATTTCCTTAATTCTTTCAAGTAGTAGCATCACATCATGTGCAATGTGTTGGTGATCTGAATTTTTTTGTTTGTGGGGGAAAATGGCTTGTGCATCATGTCATTTGTGTCTTTGCTCAGGATCTAAGGTATTTACTCTAAAGAATACTAAGTATATTCAACAATATCAGTGCTTTTGGCGGAGCTGATGAGTCACATGGTTCTCGTTGTACCTGCAGACTTGTAATGCTTCCTTTGCCACTCGTGACCGGCTGCGCTCACACCTGGCCTGTCATGAAGACAAAGTCCCATGCCAGGTGTGTGGGAAGTACTTGAGAGCAGCATATATGGCAGATCACTTGAAGAAGCATAGTGAAGGACCAAGCAATTTCTGCACTATCTGTAACCGAGGTAATGAAGAAACTATTCTTTTCTTTCAGTGGGCTGGGGTGGCACTGGAGGGGAGCTGTGAGGCTGAGTGACTCTGCCTGCAACAGGAGGAGGTTGTACCATGTGTATGACCATCCCCTGAGACTGCTGCAGCTGTAGGGCTGGCTGAGAGTTCCTAAAAAAACTCAGTTTAAATCTGAAGCAAATTGTTTCGAGACAGTTTTAAGAATTTTAATTGCTAAATAGCCAGATCCCTATACAATAACCACAATAAGTTGCCTTGCTGCTGTTCACCATACGTCTTCTTTTTCTATACCTGGTTAGACTTGAGTCCTTGGAAGAAGAATCTCTGAAATACACATCAAGTTGAAAATCATACACTGAGCATAAACAGATTTACATTTTGTTATCAAGTCTTGCTCAACCTCCTGGTGCAGCAGAGTCAAGCTGCTTCTCCCTCCTAACCCAAGAAATTGCTTTGTATTAATGTACATTTCTAAAACAGATTTTGTAAAGAGCACTAGAAATGTGTTTTACCTTTATTTGTACAAATACAGCTTTTCATAGTATCATAGAATATCTGGAGTTGGAAGGGACCCATAAAGATCATTGGATCCAACTCCCTGCTCCTTGCAGGACTACCTAAAACTAAACCCTATGACTAAGAGCTTTTGAAGCTTTTCTGTCTGTTTATGGTATTCTTCAGTTGAAGATAGTTGGAAATTTAGGTTTTGTGGGATGTAAGGCAAGCTGGAAAAATGATTTTGACTTATTGGTGTCTTTTTTTTTTTTTAATTATTAATACACAACTTCAAAATACACTGTTGGCTCACACAGCTAGTAAGGGTTGGAAGAGGTTGCTGCTGTGTTTTGGAATCTTGTTTTTTCCGATGAGTCATTTCTTTTCTGATGTGTGTTCCCTTTTCTAATTTAAGAGATGTGAAATCTTCTGAGAGAGAAAATAAAGCTGTTCTGTGTTTGATGTGAGGACTGTACAGGGAGCTTTTGGAGTTGATGAGTAATGAGAGACATTAAACTGAAAGGGAAGTATTTGCACTTGTTGAACAGTGTGTTAGGTCCTGAAAGTGATATTAACAGTGTGAGTGGAAAAGGCATCTGGGATGAGAATCTTGAGGTTCTGAAGCTCCAGTAGATGGTGTGAAATGAAGTTTGCCCTCCTTTTCAGCTTCGGAAAAACTGCTTAAGCTTATCCCGATTCTTTTTGTGGTAACAATGAAAGATCCTATCCAAGATCCAGGTGCTGTCCTGCTCTCCTTCAGCTGAGCGTGGTGCCAAACAGAAACTCCCCTGAGTTGGGAGGAATGGTCTTGTTTCCGAGATTTGTAAGAGCTTGAGTTTCAGCGTAACTACCACTGGATGTCACTGCAGCTCTTTGGAAATGGAGCCAGTGTGACAAAGACAGACCCGGCATTCAAACAATGAAATGACCAGGGCGTTTATTCACAGTTTACAAGTCTAAATATACGGTGGAAATTTAAAAATACTCTTCTCTGCAGAAGGACAGGGGACCTGTTGTGCAGTCACCTTTAAGCAACTCCTTTCTTACACTTTGTGTACTTCACAGGAGTTGTCAGAGTTGTGTACTGTGAATTTCAGTTTACAGCAGGACTTGAAAAATGTCATTAATGTGGTAAATTACTGTTAAATCTCTACCCAATGTTAAAATTCATAGGAAGGGGAAGTCACAGACTGGATTTGTCACATAACTGTGTTATGAACTCACTGTTTTACACTGTAAATGTTGATTACAGATTTATGATCAGTGACAGCAGAATTTTTCATCCCAGGTGTTCTAGAATCAAATCATAATGTTCATAGTTTTAATCAGATATCTTTTAAAACTGTAGAGCCTGACAAGATGGAATCTAGTGGCAGGTTTCTGGATCAGAAACACCTGTTTGTAGGCATTGGGACAGTCAGAAGCTGCACTAACCCGACCGTTGTGCCGTGCCTGCGTTGGGTTTATTCTTCCCCTGCCTAATGTGCTGGTGTACCTTTTAATTGTAACTTAGCTGCTTCTGGATATAGTAAATGTCAACCTCTGCATATAATAATTGTCAAGCAAGAATGCTTTCCAAGCCCAGGCTACTTGTAGAGAGAATTTTGGATGTTGGCCCACAAAAAAAAAAAGTGGATGAAACGATGACTCTTATCCAGCTGAACATTCCCAGAGTTAATGACAGAGCTTAGAATCCCTCAGTTGGACTGAAAGCTTTTCTGTGGAACTTAATTAAGCATCTCATGTTCTTTTAAAGGTGTAATGGATTTAGGAGATGGGGCTGGAACTCAGCACCTGGCAGAAAGCAGCAGCCAATGGTTTGCCATGTCATGTGTGTGCCCATTTGTTGATCATATCTATTTCTTTCACAACATGGCAGTTTAATATCCAGAAATTAGCAGCTGTGATTTGATGGTTTTTCCAGGTTATTTTCTTACTCAGGGTCTTTATACTTAGAATAATCACGGAAGCAATTAAATCTTTTAAATCAGGGAAACAGTGCAATGGTTTTGGGGGGGTTTTTTGGTTGTGGGGCTTTTTTCCCTGGGATTTTGGTTGTTTTGTTTGTTTTGGGGGGTTCTTTTTGTTTTAATTTGTTTTTTTCTTAAGAATTTGTCAAAAATATGCTTATAAAACACTAATCCTCGAGCCTCACTTTTTAAGACAAATTCTCTTTAATCAGGTTAAATAAAAAAGACCTGCTTCTGTTGTCTTGTTGCATAAATTTCTGTTACCATCCTTAGGAACTTTATTTGCTTGTGTGGACAAATTCAAGAGATTGATGACTTTGGCAAGTCTTGAGCTGGTACTTTGTAATAACAGGTGCAACTCAGAAGTTTGGGGTTCTGTTTCGAACACAGACGCTGTTCACAGAAATCAAATGAGTGAGGAGGAGGGTAAATATTCCAATCACAAGTGGGATGGAATTTATTTTTACTATAAGATAAATTCTTGCACTTTTCATGGAGGACACAAAGTCCATTAAAGCAAGAGATTCTCTGCATGTTCCAACTAAATCCAAATTAGAATTTTTGAACAGGGAGCATCCTGCAATTATTTCTCTAATTTATCTCCATATAGATGTTATGTGGGAGATCAAGGGATAGGTCCCATTTATATAAAGCAGATAATTTCCTCTCTATGCATGTTTTTCTTCTGGTATGAAGAAATAATCTGCTTCTCAAAGCAGAGAGATGTGTAGGGTAAAACAATAATTACATTCCTTCTCAGAAAAATACTGCCACTTTATCCTCTGCACAAGTCTGACTTTGTTCTGAAAGAGACTTTTAAAAGTAAGGGATTTTTGTCCAGGAACCCCCATCTTTCTAGGAGAGGCATTCCTAATTAGTCTGGTGGAGGAAAAGAAGACCAGTGCTAAGTGCTTCAGGAAAAAATTAGGATAAAAACAAACTCCCCCAAATCTCCCTTTAAACAGTTTCCCATGAAGCAGTTGGCATTCTTAGGGCTTTGATGGAAGTTGATGACTCACATGTTCATCTGCCAAGTGCATAAAGGGGAGCTAACACACTTTGCAGCAGTTTCCATTATATAAAACAATGTGCTCTACAAATAGAATTGCAGAGTTCAGAAATAATATTGTGTAGCAGAGATTACAGCTTCAGATTCTCCTGTGTCAGTCCTGGTATAGAAAGCCACTGAATACCTGTGTGTAGCCCTTTTTTAATGGTTGGCAGGGAGATTTTAGTGCATTGCTACATAAAAGAGGTTGATCTCAGCATGCCTGTGGTTATTGGACATGCAGGAAATAAGGGAAGCACCTTGTAGGTGGAAGTGTCACTATTATGTCTGTACCCTTTTCTCTGCCAGTCAAACACTGGTTCTTTCCATATCTACAGAAAATTCTTGATATTTATAAAAAATACCTTCTCTTGTTGCCCAGTGAGGTTTCAGTGCAGCGTTTCGTGTCTGAGGGCAGGTCTTGCATTATTCCCTTACCCTGATTCCCTGGGTGCCTTGGCCTGGCTCGTTCTGCTCCATTGTGTTTCCAGAGCCGTATGTTCTTGGTGTCTGGAATTGTGATGTGTCTACTTTTCTGTGCTTTTATCTTCAACTCAGGGGTCCACAGTAACTACCTCTTGTTCATTCCCAGCAGCCTGCCCTTTCCCCCTTCAGCAGGTTGCTGTGGAGTTCTATCTCACTTTGCAGGTCCTGGATACTCTTTGATCCTGGCTTGTAAGGAAGAGTCTGGGTAGAGGGATATTCTGTTGGCTAGGCATGGGGAAATCTAGTGTAAAGCCATATTCATGATTAAATTCAGCACCTGAAACTAACAGCTGCTGTCAGAAAATCCACCCCAGAGACGTGTGCAGGATGGGGTTTCCATCTTTCCTAAGATATTATTATATATCATCAAATGTAAACACAGTTATATCACTATAAAATGGCTTTACAGTAGAATAACTATTCATATTTTAAGTGATTGGTATGAAAGTTCTCTTGCAGGGGCTTGTGCTGTAAATGCTGGATTGGTTTAAAAAAATCTAGGACTTGGGTTTTCCCTCTCCAGAAAGGGAACCTGGAACTCTGGGCCTGTGACAGTGAACCTTGTCTTGTGTTCGGTTGTTAAAGGAAAATGTTTCTGACATGAAAGTGCCATAATATTCTGTTCAAAATCTAACAGAAAATTAAGCTGGTTGTTGGGAGGTTTACCTGTGTAGGAAATCTTTAAAATTTTGTCCTCCTTGTGTCTCATATATGGTCCAAATGTACTAGTAATAATTGCAAATCTTATGAAGATTGAATTTAAAAGCATTCCAAAGTATATGTGAGGTAATTTATTGCATTAAAGGAGAAGGACATGTGAGACTTCAAAAACCATTTTAAAAAGCACATGCACAGATGTAAAAAACCTGTTTTGTTCAGAAATCAATTGTTTGAAATATATGTTTTTAATTTCAGTGGTTTGGGCTTATGAATCAGAGCTGATAGAAATAGTGAAATTTATTTTTATTATTTTTTTTTACTGTAGACAAAATACTCAGGATGAGCTGAATGCAGGAAATGTGTTCTAAAAATTACTATAGAACAAAACTGTATACCTCAAAAACTCAGTAGTTTTAGCTTTCTGCCTTCTAGAAGTCACTATAAATGCCAGAAACCTGAGGGGGAAGCACACTAAATACCAATGAGGGGTGTTGCTAAATGGCATTCCTTTGAATCTTAACAGCATAAAATCAACTAATTAGAACTATTTTCCAAAGTGTTATCAGATGATAAAGGCATTTTTAATTAAAATAAATAAAACAGCACAAAAATGGTGAAGAGGCATGGGTGCCTTTTTCTATGATGTCTCTTCTGCCTTTTTTCCAGAAAGTTCCTTATCATCTGCTCAGTTTGGTTCCACAGAATTTGTTTTGAAGGAGGCCCTGCTTTCGTCATGACTAACAAAAAGCAAACACAGTCTGATGAAAAGTTTGCAGTTCATTACTGCCTGATGACAGGATCCGACCTGAGCATGTCCTGGGGAATTAGCTGGTGTAAGGGCAGCTTTGGAATAGGGAGCAGCAGTAAAAGATTAAAGATCAGGGAAGGCAGATGTGTGTCTTTGCTGGTGGCAGGATCTCATCTCCTTTTATCTTGTTTAGGTTTCTCCTCTGCCTCCTACTTAAAGGTCCATGTTAAAACCCACCACGGTGTTCCCCTTCCCCAGGTCTCCAGGCACCAGGAGTCCATCCCGAATGGGGGAGCAGCGTTCCACTGCGTCAGGACCTATGGCATCAAAGGCAAGAGACTCTGCTCTGCACTTGCTGCTCTGGGCAGAGCTGTGTGTGGTGGGGCGTTGGGCTGGGAGGGAGGAAGGACAGGGAAATACTGGAGACAAGCTTAGGGAGATGCAGAGGAATTCCACAGCATCGTGTAGGATGTGATACCTGCCCTTGGATAGCTGATCTAACAAGGCTGGGGGAAGGAGATGGACACAGAAAAGCATAGGAATTTTTGGCAGCTTCTTTGATTTTGGAGATTGAAAAAGCCAGGTTGGTTCATCTTGAGCCTCTCCTGTGGAGCAGTGTCTGAATTTTGCCTGAGGGTGCAGATCATGGGCCAGTTCCTTAGTCCCACTCCACTGGAATCTCGTGTCAGTCAAACCAGGTTTCTGGTGAAGGAAGGGGGAGCTGCAGAATGCGGTTCATAAAGATTCATCCTCAAGATAATGAGGGGCCATGCAACTTTCTGTAGCTAAACTTACACTTCTAAAAGCTGTTATTGGAGGGGAGAGGGAGAGGGTGATAATAGTACTGGTACTTGTTTGTTTGTTTTTAACCTGCATTTAACTTCTGGGGGAAAAGAAAGGAAAAAAATATTATTGTAAGCATAGCTGAAGAGTATTTAACTTCTGAATAAGTAAAGCTGTGTGTTTATCTGTGTAGAATAGCTTTTTGCCTTTTTGGTTTGAGCTGTCAGTATTTCTGGTGAAGCTGAAACATCAGAAGATGTTTTGCTTTAAACCCATGGTTGTTACCTTTTTTTCTTGCCCAGGAGAACACAGCAGGCTGGGTCAAACAAAGTCTGTGCCCTTAGAAAGCTACACATGTGCAATTTTTTCTGTTGAAGTATTATAGAGTTACTGCAGTAGCCCTTTGGTTTTGGGTGGTGTGCTGACTTAACAAGAGATTTACTCCAGCTCAGTGGTGTACTGATTTCATGCATATCCTGTTTGGTTTGTAATGCTGAGTCGAGAGCAAATCTGTCTTTTGGGTTGTGCCAAGTGGTTCTTTGGTCTTTTAGAGTTAATAGTAGGTACAGCTTATTTATATTCAGAGACTTGCTCAGTGAGTATGTCTGGGTTTCTCACGCTCATTCACATGCACTGAGCAAAAAGTGTGGCCAGACTTCCCTGGCATAGTGCCAGAGGAGAATGGGGAACACTCCAAACATACCAATGGCTTTGCTGGGATAGGTATCCAAATAACTTTAAAACAGTGTCCCTAACATCTCTCCTGTTTCACACTACAGCATTTAAAGGTGGAGCAATTTCAGATTGTGAAGTTCACTTTCAACAGTGTTGCACTTGTGAAAAAGAGTTCCTTGAGACTAAGTGTAATTGCACTCAAACTGCAGGAGCTCACTGCTGTTGCTGAGTATTTCCAGGTTTCTTCCCATCTTGCTGCAGCCTGTGGTACTTTGTGAAGTTTCTCTAGGCTCTGCCCCAAAGTATCAACAATATTTCAGAAGTGTGTGAGTGAATTGCACAGTTAAAAAGTCATCATTAGGCCCATCCTTTTGTAGTATCTGAGGTGTAAACATTGTGAGACATCTCTGAGATTCAAGAAATGTTGTATAAACGAGACCCATTGCTGTTGCATCCAGTATCATGACAAAGCCCTAATGAAACCCCAGCTGCTGCTCTGGGGGCAGCCTGGTGGTCTGGAAAGAGGACCTGTGCTCAGGGGCTGGAGAATGTGAGGGATTGGATTTTAAGTGTGTAACATTCTGTCATGACAGGCATGAATGTGATCAGGTGGTAACCAACACAATCTAAATATGCTGAATACCTCTGTTTGGGGCATAAGATTCTGAAAACTCCTCTCTTTTCTTTTTCCCGTAGAAGGCCAGAAATGTTCCCATTCGGACCCGATTGAGAGTTCTGATTCATACGGAGACCTCTCTGACACCAGTGACCTCAAGACTCCCGAGAAACAGAGCACCAACGGGTCCTTCTCGTGTGAGCTGGCAGTGAGCAAAAACAAAATGGAGACGGAAGGGGAGAAGAAATACCCGTGCCCTGAGTGCGGCAGCTTTTTCAGATCCAAGTCTTATCTGAACAAACACATACAGAAAGTTCACGTCAGGGCCCTGGGTGGCCCCTTGGGGGACCTGGGTCCTGCTCTGGGATCCCCCTTCTCACCCCAACAGAACATGTCTCTCCTGGAGTCCTTTGGGTTTCAGATCGTCCAGTCAGCATTTGCATCATCCCTGGTGGATCCAGAGGTCGACCAGCAACCGATGGGGCCAGAGGGGAAATGAGATCAGTGTGATCTTAGCAAAGCAAAGCAGCAGTCTGGCTATAGTGATAAGATGCTGTGAATGAAAGGGGAAATAATGGAATTGGGTTCTATAGCTGAGAATTTTTTATTCATTTTAGCTTCCCTCTTTGTCTCATGCCCTACCCCCACCTTTAAACTTCCACCGGGGAGAGGGAGAAAATGCTTCTTAGCTGATAAATTACAGAAGATGGTGGCCTTGAATAGGAGACATGACCCAAAACACTAAATGGAGCTTTAGAGGCTGCTGCTGGTGTTTCTCTGTGTTCTTCTGGAATAATGAGAAGTTGCCAGCACTGGTGTGAGAACGAGACAGTCCTAGTGACCGAGGCACCTGGGGAGCTACAGCTACAGGGAGCTATGGTTTTGTTCTCTCTCTATTCCCCACCCTCCCTAAACTACCCCAGAAAAACAGTAAGTTTTAAAAACAGACCCACTATTGAATAACATTAAGTAAAATGCCCCGTGGTTCCTGGCAGGTTACAATGCAGTTGTCCTTTTAAAACCAGAAAAAGTTTAAAGGAGGTGAGAGAATTCGAACCCCTTCTGCCTTTGTGAGGCTGTGAGTGCTGCAGCAGGACTGAACTGCTGAGAAAAATCACCTTTCAGAACAGGTTGTTTTCATTACTTTTGACCATTAAACTTGCTGTCAGGTTTTTAATTCTTTATTATTATTATTTTAGGACCTGTTGTAGTGAATTGCTACTGAAAAGCCAGTCTAAGGCGATACGCAGAGCACTCGTAAAGCAGCAGTCACATTAGGGTTAGTATTAATTTTTTTTTTTTTTTAGATGTACCATAATTAATAACTTGGCTAGTTGGTTGTTTTAAGTCTATGAAAGGAATAGTTTTTATGAAAAGAAAAAAAAAAGAAAAAAAAAAGGAAGGAAAAATACCATTGCAGTCTGGTTGACTGGTGCTCATTTTTCATGTGGGGACCTAGGGTATGAACACGATCAGCTATCGGGTTGACACTATGTACCACTGACTTGTTTAGTGTGAATAAACCCAGGGGTTCACAGAGTGATTTTGGTTTAATTGGATTGGACTCTATATTAAAGAAGTTAGTATGTTACTTTGCATCCCCTCGTTTTGTCTGGTTTTTGAGCAATTCAGCCACCTGTCCAAAAGGTGTGCAAGTGAGAGCCAGTAAATAAGATGTTAATCCCACTCTACACAGTGCTGTATTCTGAGCTGGGCTTTTTGGCCACAGTCGTGCTCTCCTGATCTGCCTCTAGTCAGGTTTGCAAAAGCCAGTCTTAATCCTTTCTTTTCCAAAGAAGAAGGGTTTCTAGTATAAGAGGTGGGAATTGCAAACAGCATATCTCTGAAAAAGAATTGATTACAAAATGCAAAGAAGCTGGGCTTTAGGCTGTTACAGGTTCCATTTAATCTGAAAATACCACTTGTGCAGAAATAATGTCCTTTCTTGACCCTCCCTTTCCTCCCATGTTACTTGTCAAGGTTTTATGTACCAAACCCAGGTATAAATGTTGTTTAACACAGGGTTAGGAGTTAGGAATACTCTGAGTTTTAATTATGGTTCTGCTGTTGATGCTCAAGGTTACATAGAAGAGTTCCCTGAATTTATTCCTAAATTTCCTATCTGTGAAGAGTTTTCTCTACATCACAGTTGTAGAGAGGGTTAATGAGCAAAGGTTTAAGCAGTGCTTTGGTAAACTGCTTTGTGTTCTGAATGTCTCTAGAAAGGCCATTCTGAAGAGCCCAAGCCCCACACCAAACTTGCATCCCATGGAACAGTGCCTGTCTCCATCATTAATACAGTGCTGGAGCAGGGCAGATCCCTCAGATTAGGATCCACATCTGCTGCAGGAGATGTGTCTGTGTTAGATGGGATGGAGCCACAAACTGCTGTTGCACCACAGCTTGCCTTGCCCAGGTGCTCCTGATCCAAACCCTGCAGCTAATGCAGAACTGAAATCAGACACATTCCCATTTTGGTTTTATGTTTGGATTATAGAGCCTTTTGTAAGTATATGGATTTTGGAATGACCTTCTAAATTCTACAGAGTTAGAAGTCCCAGATTCTCTTGTTAGAAGCTACTTTTTTGTACTTGCTCTCGAGTGTTATAAACCCAGGATGAATAATCAATGGCTTTCTCTTTATAGCACCAGCACTTTCTAAATTGAGAGCATGTTGCAGTGGACTTGATGTTTTGCTATTAATCTGTGTTGGGAGACTGAAGGACATGTTCTTCTCCAGTCATCTTCTCCCAGAATCCCTGGAATAGGTATGAGTCTCATGTAAAAGGAAAAAAGCAAGCAAACAAACCCACCTTCAGACTAAAGCTTCATGGAATTGCTGTTACTGTACTGGTAAGATTAGTTGACAGGTAGAAACATTTTAAAATACCTTACAAATCTGAACAGTGCAGAGACAACCTTGTAAGATGCCAAGGAAGTCAGGCTGGAGCAGGCTTTCCAGTCAGCATAACAATTCATGGGGATTAGCAGATGCAACTGCAGTCACTCTTTCACTGACAGCTCATATTTAAGCCACAAAGTGAAGTTTCTGTTGAACTGAGGCTGGGTGCTGAAAGAGAGAAGTTTGTGTCCCTGATGTTCCCATGTGCATTTAAAGAGGGTGCACTAGTGAAAAAATTTAATTCCAAAAGCCAAATCCAGAGTATAGGATATTTTCATCCTCCATTTAGCTCCACTGACTTTAGTGTTAGTAGTGGGTTGAATTTTGGCCATGTCTATCAATTTAATTTTGAATGCTACAGAATTTGACCTGGTGAAACCAATGAAAAGCCTTGAACTAAAACTGAAGCCTTCTAAAACACTAACTGTGCATTCTGCTTGTCATAGAAAATGCTTACTAAGGTGTCATGAATACACTGAATGAAAACTACTTACTTCTCAGTCTAGGGGACAGGGAAACAATTAGGCAGGAAGTTTACAATCCTGAAATGACAGTTCTAGATCATCCTGGTGTAAATGAGAGAGATTTGTACCAGCACAAGAGGCTGGTGCAGGCTTAATGCCAGCAGGAGTTTGGGCAGATCTTCAGCAGTGGTGTGTTTTCAGTGCTTTTTGCTTCTTTGGGGGCATACTGTTCCATTCTGGACAGTAATCTATGTGCAAATCCTCTCTATTCTGTACTTTTGGAAATGTCTGTTTCTCACAGAACATGAGACAGATCCAAACAGAAAACCCAGCTCACAAGTTCAAAGTTCAAAGGGAAGTACATTAGATGCCCTGAGCTGCAGCCTCACTTGTTGCTATTACATTTTATTTTTAATTGGCATATCAGTGTATAGGTGATAGTTCTGACTTTGGGCCACCCTCCTTTCCTTGTCATCCCCTTTGGTGGGACTGCAATCCAATGTTTGAGTCAGTGCATGTTTCTGCCAAGAAGGAAACTTCAGTTCATACAAATTTGGATCATCAGAGTCTTTGTATTATAGGAGTCCCATAACTTATTTGTCTGAGGCTCAGAGTCTTGTGTATTAGGTATGATGAAAACATCTTCAGTCATTCATGATCTAAACATTAAAGACAGACAAGAAAGGAATAGATGCTTATAGGTGAGTGAGTGAAAGAAAGATGAAGGACTAAAAACCACTTGCATGCTTAAGTGTTGTGTTAAATGTAGGGCCGCAGATTTATCAGGCTTCTTTTGTTGCCTGATTTGATCTTTATGTGTGTTAATCCACAACAAATGCAAGATAAAGCAATTTAATAGGAATTTGTTCCACGCTGAATTAAATGAGGTGACATGACCTTGCATTTGTCATGTCTTAAATGTGTGCAAACAGACTCGCTGGTGGGGCTCACCTGGTGCATGGTAATGTGGTGCATGTGAGCTCTCAATCCTGAGGGATTTTTGTGGGGAATTGATAGCAGAACCAGAAATTGAACACAGATTTTTCCTTCTCTCAATCCAGTGCCTTATAGTAGGGCAAAGTATTATATGTTGGGGGGATGATTTGTTTGTTTTTTAAAGCCAAGATGGTGTGGAGTTGGTCTTCCTACCAATCTTTTGAATAATTGTAAATGCCCAGTCACAATTTTAGACCTGTTTGAGTGCCAGTGACTTAGGGAATATTTGTTATTTCCCATGTATTCCCTGAAATTATTGTTCCTCCCTCAACTGCTGTCAGCAGTAAGGAATGACTTGAATAGAAGAGCTGTGTAACTGAATGTCTATCTAACTCAACTAATTGAATTGCTAGTATGAAAGCTAACCTAGATTTTGTAGGCTCTGTTGTAACTTTAGTGTCTTGTTTTTTCACTAAATCTTTGTTCCTAGAAATCAGTATCTGAACTTATGTCTTGAGTCGGGAGTGGGGTACCACTTTCAGCTTTAATTTTTTTTAAGGTGCTTGCTTGAGGAAGTAGATGCCAAAGTAAACTTCAAAGGAACTCCAGACTTCAGTGTTGGAAGAATGAACAGAGAGCAAGAGCTCTCTTTGGGTTTCATGAGAGATAAATGGACAAAGTAAAAAACAGCCACCAAAATTCTAAGTCATGAAACAGGACAGAAAACAAGAAAAGGCTTTTCTTTACCACCCACAAAAACAATCAGATATTTTCAATTGTTCAGCGTGGCAGAAACTCTGAGAGCAAGTGCCAAACAATCCCATGGAATGTGCTGGCTTTTTCAGCATTATCATACCTTAACAGCATTATCAACATCCAAATGTAAATCAAGGCAGCTTTGTACCGTTCACCTTTTGCCTGGGCACAATACCTGAGGTTTAATGAACAGAACATAAGCTCACAGTGAATCTCTGAGCTTATGCTCTCAGTTCCACTCTGAGAGACAAAACAAATGAGCAAAGAGGGAAAAAAAAAACAATAGGAAAACTTGAAACAGATTCTGGAAGATTCCAGTGTCTCCTGAGAGAGTCACGGTTCTTTATCCTGAACATCCTTTTCAAAACAAGATCCTTCAGCTGTTGTGAGTGAGCCTTTGGGAACAGATTTGGCTCCCAGCCCAGTGTGCTACAGCTCCCTGTCCCTGTAAGAAGGTGGTGTGTCTGGAGCACTGGGCCTGGACCCGGAGGGAGGGAGGCAGGCACGGAGCAGGGATGCTCCTGGGATGAGCCACAGGTACTGCCACAGTCAGCAGCACCACACTGGAATGGTGTCCTCCTGCCTGCTCCCCTGACACCCTCACCCTCCTCACATCCCTGTGCCAGTGTGGTACCTACCCAGATGTGCCCAGCTCTGCAAATAACTGTGAGCTCTAAAACAAACCAGGGAACTCTTTGGCTAAAAAGAAAAAAAAAAAACCAACCACTTAAAAATAGTGATGTGACATAACTGCAGAGTGATGCAGAGCAGGAGCAGGAGCCCTGGCTGTGAGGGGTTGTGGTGATGGCTGGAATGGTTTTGGAATGTTAGTGGAAAACCACAGTTGTGAGCTCTGTGTAGTGGGCAGTGGCTGCCTGTTTGTAAAGAATTAGCACCCTGTGTCATCTCCAGCCTCTTCCTGTGTTTGGTTCCTGTCTGTAAAATGGGATGATGATAACCCTGGGGTAAGGACGTGCCAGTATTTGATTGACGTGCCAGATTGTGCTGCACAGTCGTGCTGCTGAACTCTGCTACAAATGTTTGGCCTCATTGACTTCAGGTGTAATGCAGAGTTAAACAAACATCTGGCCGCATTTTCCCTGAAAGGTGAGATATTTAAATTAATTTAAAGGCTGTCTGGCACTATTGATCTGCTCTCAGGGTTAATGTGAATGAAGCTTTTCCTGGTACTACAATTTTGGAGACCTGGAGGTGCTCTGAGCTGAGATGTGCTGAAGGAAGGAGGTAACTGGTACCTTCACTGATGTTCCAGTGACCCCCTCCCACCTTCTGGTTTCCATGTGGAACCTACAGCCACTGGCAGCCAGAATTGCTCTTGAGCATCCTGCAGTCACACAGTGACCTTGGGTAAGTGACTTTACAATAAATCAGTCTCATGCTTGCTAACAGCTTTTTGGCTGCTGCGTCCACAAACTGGTGCCTTCTCCAGGCAATTTTTCCATGCCCTCTGCAAAGCTGTCACACTGACTGCTGGCTCTGGGGGAATCAACCAAACCTTGCTCTTGGGCTCACAGTTGCTCTTCGGTACTGTTGTAATCTGAAAGTTTGCTGCAATTAGTGCAAATACCAGAGGGAGAAAATAAAAGGCTGTTCTCAGATGTCCTGTAGAGTGAACAACTGAAACATGAGTGTGGGATGAGCCAGGAAAACTGGCATTTTTCCCTGGCTGCACGCCATATGGAAGAGACAGTGCCTTGGAAGGGAAGGAGCAGAAAAGTTTGCCATTGGCTCTGATGAATCCCAATCCTGCTTCTACTGAAGTTGTTGGGAATCCTCCCATTGTCTTCAGTGTGAGCAAGAAAGGATCTTAGGTGAGGATGGATGACTCTTTCCCTACTTGAATGAAGTCTCTTGCCTATTTATGGGCCTGCTTCTATTGAAACCGAGCCTGTTTTAGCCTTTTTGGGTTCTTAGGGACCTGTTTGTATAAAGCAACTTACCTACCTATCTTTTTTTTTTCTATTGTGTGTATTTTTTGTATGTTCTGTTGGAAGGTGAAGCCTCTGTAGAAGGGGATACAAAACCTGATTTTTAAATAGTAATAAACCAAAAGAGAATTAAACTCTGCAGGCTGCATGCATTCATTTCCTGGAGATGGAGAGTAGAGACCACGAGTGCACAGAGAGATGGGCTGTACTTCTCGTATCTCAAAATCCTCCTCTCTTCAGAGACAGTTCCTGCCTTTGCACATCTCCCCAGCTCTCTGTGAAAATCCATAATTGCAACACTGTGTTACCAGGATGGCCTTATTTTGACTAGAAAATCCTCTCTCTGGCACTGTGCAATGAGATTTCTTGTTTCAGCATAAGTGGATGGAGTAACAAGTATCTGTGAAATTCAGTATTGTCCTCACTGAATGGCAGTGAAATAAAACCAAGACAGGATATATAAATACATTTTTGCTTCTGGCCTGCCTACCTCAAGTGCTGGGGCATTGTCCAATGCACAGTGTTCTAACTCCACATCACTATAGTCTAAAGAAATAAGTGTGCAACTATTAGGTGAAACTTTACTAAGCCTTTGTTCCTTCCTGGCTTTTTACCTCTTTATGTTTTTGCCAGCTAGAGCTCTGACTTTCTAAAAGAGAAACCAAAAAGACCAAAATAACAACAGAATTTTTCCCTGTTCTGTAAACATGCTTAGGGAACAGAGCATTTGCTTTTGTAAATAGATGTAAAACAGTCCACGTGCATATGTCAGTCATGAAAAAGTCTATCTCTGCATGCCTATGGCATGTGTGTGACCCAGAGAAAATACAGAGTTTGCCTTTGCACAGAGGAAAGAAAGGGCAACTTCCCAAAATAACTCCTCCAGCAGCCTTCAGGCAAACACCTGTGGAGGGAGGTCTCACAGTACCTGTGTGCCAATGGTTTTATCTGCTTTCAGGTCACCTAAGAAAACAAAATCCAGAGGTGAGAGCTCTGCATTGTAAATGTCTGTGAATCCTGCTCTTTATGAGGAAGCAATAGTAGCTTTGCTGCAAGGTTTGGTCTCTGCTTCTCTGCTCACATGTTGAGTTACAAAGGAGAACCATTACAAAATGAGTCTTTGCTTCTGCTCTTCCAGTCCTCATGACTAATGTCTCCAGTCCTCATTCCTAAACCCCAGAGAGATATGAAAACATGGGTTTTTATGTGTGCAAGTTTATAATCATACTGCCTTTCTGTTGGCTTGGAATATGGAGCACTTGCTTATGAGTGCCTGTGCTGTTTGGACATGGTGTATTTTCCACAGGAACTGGGAGTTTTGCATATTTAAGTGCAACTCTAACCTCATGCTTTCCACAATGGAATCTAACTCCTACTTTGATAATATTCCATTATTATTGAAGTTTAAACAGCAGATTTTTGAGCTATCACCTCTGTTTGACTGTGGAATCGGATTCCATGGTAAGGGAAGCGTTGGTATAAAGATATTTAATAATCCAATTCACTGGAGGTTAATTTGAACAGATATCAGAACAGAAATCTTTATTCCTTTTGACTCAAATCTCCAGATGTTTTGGTGCTGTGTTTTCATGTTTCTCATGTGCAAGATAAACCCATTGTTTTCAGAAAGGCATTTTCTAACAAGAGTGAATGTTGGTTTATCAGACTGCTTAGCTTTGCCAGGTACTGCTGGGCACAGCAGTGGATTGAGAAACAAGAAAGCTACAAAGTTACTTTTATACCTTAAAAAACAACTAAACAACACATTTTTCTTCCTGCATTAATGCTTGTTTGTACTTTTCATCTAAGTCAGCACTACACATGTAGAACTTGAAAACATCTCAAGTCCTTGCATGCATATCCATCTTCTGGATTCCTTCCCCTAGAATACCATTTCATAAGGTAGGTATTGCGTGTCTGAGGCTTTCAAGCACTTTGCAGACATTTAATCATTTCTGCCTCTGTGACATAAGTAGTATTAACATGGGAAACCAAAGCAGAAGCTTGCCTAAGGTCAAGCAAAGATCAGTTAAAGAATTTAAACCAAGGCTCCTGTTCTTGGCTCAGACCTATGTGTTCTCTGAGTAGATCACAGTATCTTTCAAAATAGCTTCCCTTCCTCCACCCTTAAAAATGCGGGCTCTGTTTTTTGTCAATAACAGCCTGCATCTGGGAGAAAAACCAAACAATCAAACAAACAAAACCCAGCAAAAACCAGTGCAACTGGGGACTGAGACACGGTTAGACAGCTGTACCTAATTCCTAAAATCATTGCTACAGTTTTATGGTATCCTGCTAGGAGACACCCCCGTTGGATGGCAGGTAGAGCTCTGTCTGTGATCCAGGCACCGGGATCGGGACACTGCAGCCAGGAAAAGAGCTGAGGGCTCTTTTGAGCTCCCTTGTGAAGGGAGCCCTTCACAACTGCCACAGTGGGCCAGTGTGAACACAATGTCTGTGGGCACTTGGGCCCTTCAAACCCACTGAGAAGAGCTGTGGAAAGGCACTGGGCAGTTTGTGACAAAAAGGACAAAGAAGTGTTGCAGTTGGAGAGGAGTGTGTGTGAATTTCTGAGCGAGTGTTTAGTGCTAATCCCTTAATGATGGCAAAGAGGAGCTTCGGTGCTTCTCCCCAGTAAACAATAGGCCCCACATTGCCCTGCCGAGGCCTCTGTCCTTTTAGGACAGCCCACACAGAAAGTGCATCTGAGAAAGCACTCGGAGTTAGTGGAGCAAACCCTGAACCAGTCTGAACCAGTTCAAATATCGCATAGGGTTGTTTTGCTTCTGAAGACTTCCTTGTTAGTCCTTGGAGGCTGTGGCTGGCATTTACTGAGCAATAGCTCATGCTGTCAGACTGAAGGGGGAGGGAAAGCCTCTCCTTGAGTGTGTCAGCAGGGCCATGCAACAGTGCCATTGGATATTCCTGCCCCTCCACGCCGACTCCTTTGTAGTCACTGTCTCTGTCTTGATTTTTGGTTATACTCGGCTCAGTTTCATAAACTCAACATCTGATCCTTTTGTTGCAGCCCTGATGCTTTCTTCTTACATTCAAATTGTTTCTAGGTTAGAAATAAAACATATTTGTTTACAACCCCTACATCATTGCTTACAGAAGGCTTTTTACAGGTGAGACCCACTGTCATTTTCATGACCAAGACAGAGGCAACAAAGGAATAAAACCCCTGATTTTGTTGGAGTTGGAATAGTGTTTAGTGACAATCGATGCTTTAAGCACAAATTGCTCTCATAATCTCTTCACAGTAGACGAGGACTCAGGATGTACTTTATTCTTGAGCATTGCAATTTATGAAGGAAGCAGAAAATGGTTTAGAAAAACAAGTTTTGAGGGAAAATTGGAACAATTATTTTGGTTGCCTAGGAATAAGAAAGGGGAGCTTATGGGAACATGACATATGTTCTGTTACAAGGAGGGCAGTGGTCAACTTTTTCCATTTTAAGCATTCCTTGTTAATTTGGCTAGGAAAGATTACTCAGATTAGAAAACTCATTTTATTTACTCTCCCCAGTGTCTTATTTGGTGAGATTAAGTAATAAAGCATGTTAGTTCTTGCATAGGAGGTTAGATGAACTTTTGCCCAGGAAGATCTGAAAGCACTTGGCTATGGCCAGAGAAGGAGGTGGGTTTGATGGGTTCTTGCAGAGTCATTCCAGAGCTGTACCTCTGTGGCTGCCTCCCTTGGCACAGCACATTGGGCTATATGTGAGATTCATTTTATTTTTCTTTTTTTTTTTTTCTTTAAGAAAAGTCTCAATACACTTTGAATTTTTCCACAGGTGAAAAAGTAGAACAAACAAACAAGAAAGAGCAGCTGACAGACAGGAGAGAGAGAAAGCAGACATTGTTCATTCTGGAACCTGTATAAAGTAAACAGCAAAAAGGTACCAGCTCACAGCTGAAACTGGTTCACACTGAGTTTAGGGAGGATGGATGTTTGTGGATGTGGGCATGTGCTGTGATACATGTATGTGTATACACCTACAGAATTCTACATGTAAACTGTGTGAGAATGTAGCTGCACAGCTATTAGATTACTTGTAGTTTGAGTAGTTTAAAATCAAGTCCTGGGAAATAATGTCACATTTAATCTCTAAAAGCATAGCAAGAAGAGTAAACCCATTCCCAGCAGCAGAAAGAGCAATTGAGTCTGCCTTTGACAGCTGCCACCTGGCATCCTATTAAACTTAACTCTATGAAACTGCCAGGCATAAATCTTCCCTCATCCTGGAGAAAGCTAGAGATGAAAGAAAAAATTATGCTTAGAAGTCAGTCGTGGAAAAGACTTTGATCTTTACCATTAATGTGAAGGTTTTTGCATTTCTCCCAGATTCCCCATTGTCCTTCTGTGGACTAGAAACTCAAATTGTTTTCTGGAACTTGGCTGGGTGTAATGAGAAGTGCAAATTTATCTTGTTACATAGCAGGAGAGCAGGGAAGGTCTGAGATTTGTTTCCACAGAGATTAGTGCAGTTCCTGGATCAGTATGTACAGGAGGAGGTGCTTTCTGTGCTAGATGGAATGGAAGCATTAGTTAGTCTCATGAAGTGAGCAAAAAGAAATTAATTGTGCAGGTTGGCAGCCCTCTGCAAACTGTTTGGGACAGGCAGTGCCTCTGGATGCACTTGTGGCCCTGCAGTTTCTGCTGAATGGAATCTGTCCCGTAAAATCTGTGATGAAGAGCTATTACAAACAGAAGGCTTGATTCAATAGCCCCTATTAACAATTCTTGCTGACTCCATTAGCCTTGCCTTCACAGAGAGTAACTGGAGAGCACCAGGAATGCAATAACGGGGTGTCTGTGCAGACAATGAGCATAATGCCACAAAGGAGGAATCTTAGCTGGGGATGGCAGTCAGGACTGACACACACAGTTGGGTTTTGGTTTATTGGTTTAGTATTTTACAACCTGGCTGCAGTTTTTTTAATCTGACATTATTAAACTAAATTTTCTGTAGTGATAAGTCATATTGTTAAAGCATGAATCACACATGAGTGTGTGCTGAGGCCTATGGTCTCATACTCAGTGTAGTTTTCCTCATCTACCCATCTGTCATGCTGGTATGTATGTGTTTTTGTGGCTTCATTGGGGACTGGATGCAGCAGATAACCTGGTTGTAAAGAGGTTAAAGTGATTGTCACCTGGTGAAAAAGGGGGAAAAAGTTGGGTTGGATCAGCACCTTGAGCCAGCCCGTCACACAGGTACCTGTAGCAGCCTGAGAGCCCTGCCAGGATGGAAACATCTGGGAGTGGAAGGGAAAGGCCACTGCTCCAAAGAGTGATTCATAAAACACTGAATACAACATGCACCTTCCTGGCATAGAAATACTTTTTATGTGTTCAGTGTTTTCCATATGATTTCAAAGCACTTTAAAAGAAAGGAACTTCCCTGTCCTCTTCTGAGAAGGGAGGTTTGATTGTACCTCATGTAACAGAAAGGAAGGGAAAGCTCAAAGAAGTGAGGCAGGCAGGCAGATTGGCCAAGGTCAGGAGAAACTCTGTGGGAAAGCCAGAAATAGCACCTTGTGCTGCAGGCCTGTGCCTTGGCTACAAACCCATCAGTTGGCCCAGGCTGCCTTTGCAAGCTCATTGTCAAACAGGACCAAGTATTCAGTGGCTTGTTTTTCACTGGTGTAAAATAGAAGCATTGCTGAGGACTCCAGATGCTTGTGTACAGTCACTGATGTGTTCAGGAACAGAAGTATCTATTGTAACCCATTTGAAACGTCTGCAGAGAGGCTTTATCACAGTGGCTGGTTGCCTGCAGTAGAACTGCTTTGAGGCATTTTAATGCTGTTTACCTTGCTTTTTCTATAAGCAAGCACAGCTCTTAGGGGATGTGGAGTCAAAGGAAAGCAATGGATTAGCAGAGGTGAGAATGTAAACCTTTAAGGTGGAGGTGCAGTGTGTAGGGTAGAGGCGAGTTTTAAGTGCCTTAAGACAAACACTTTCCCTGCCACAGGCAGCGGTTCAAGCGTAGTTCCGTGTGGGAAGTCTCTTCTGGCCCAAGACTTTCCTGCGACTGTCAGAGACGAGCCGAGGGACGCGGAGCTGCGCCTCGGCAGCGCTTCCCCGCGTCCCTGCCGAGCCCAGCAGCCCCGCGGTGCCGAGCACCCACCGCAGCGCTCGGTGCCGGGCGGGGACCCTGTGCGGCCGCGGGGGAGCGGCGGCAGGTTGCCGGCCGGCCCCAGCCCTGCCCCGCGGCGGCCGCCCCTTCCCCTCCCGGGGGCGGGCGGCGGCGGCGGCAGCGTTAGGACCCGGCGGCGGCTGCGGGGCGGGGGGGGAAGCGCAGCCCGGCGGTTGTTTACTGGGGAGCGCCGGGGCAGGGCTCGCCGAGCTGCGCGGCCGGGCTGGCGGCGGCTCCGAGGATGCTGCCCGGGGCCCCGCGGCGGGCGCTGGGCGCTGTGCTGCTGCTGGGCTCGCTGCTGCTGCCGCTGCCGCCGGCCGCCCGCGGCGCCGAGGGTGAGTGTGAGCGGCGGCCCTTTGTGGGGGACAAAGGCCGGGCTGGGGAAGGGGGAAGACCCCCGTGGGGGAGGCGGGGGCCGGGCTGGGGGCGGCGGTGGCCGGCCCCCCGCACGGCTCGGCTCGGCTGGTCTCTCCGCAGAGTGCCTCCGCGGAAACGGCGCGTCCTACCGCGGCACCCGCCGAGTGGCCTCCGGCGGCGCCCCGTGCCTCAACTGGCTGAGCGTGCCGAGCCCCGCGCTGCCGGCAGGTGGGTCCGGGTCCAGGGGAGGCGGACAGGGGGGTCCCGGGGGTGAGGCGGCCGCGCTGACGGCCCCGCTGCCCCCCAGCAGTCAGCGAGGACCACAACAGCTGCAGGAACCCGGACGGCGCCGCCGCGCCCTGGTGCTTCGTCCGAAACGCTGCCGGAGACCCCGAGCGGCGACCCTGCGACATCGCCCCGTGCTCAGGTAAGAGCAGCTCCCTCCGGGCCCCCCCTGCCCTGCCCCGCCCTGCCCTGCCCTGCCCGGGCAGCCCCTGCCGCGGGGGGCTGGGTTCGTCGCTAGGGTGGGGTCCCCCTGCGCACAAACAACCCCGGGCTACGCCAGCACCTCCCTCGGGAACGCGGCGTACCCGGGGCTCCCCTCCAGCCTTCCCCCGCGTGTGCACATCTGCCTCCCAGCTGTGCCTTGCTCCGCCCCTACAGCTTTTCCATTTGTGCCAGAAAAGGCCTGTGGAAAGCCCCCACTCCTCCATATTTCACTAGTCACCATAGGGCTCTTTAGCTGTGTTGCAAAAGGGCCGAGGTCTGGGCATCTAAGAATTGCAGAGGTGTTGGGAGAGTCTTACTCTGGGGCATGTTACCGCTGACTAAAGAAGCTTCCTGCTGCTAAACGATTCCTGGTGGGAATTTGAATACAGGTGGGGGAAAGAACTTGGAAAAAATAAGAATTTTAAGGGAGGACACGAAGAAATGGAAAACCCCAAACACTGGATTCCTCCTGGATAGTCACAGTAGGAACAGTTTACCAAAAGAACTGTAGCTGAAGCCTGATTCAGGGAGAGGAGATGTCAGTGTTGACTGACGCCAGAGCAGCCACTTGGGGCTTTTTGAACTGTTTACTAATTTCTGAGTCCTGCAAGATTTACGCACTCACTGTCCCTTGAGATTGCTGTCCTCGTGTGTAGATACTTTTCCCACACATGAACACCCTCCCCTTTTCTTCACTTTGTTCTTTTTTTGCATGCTTTTCCCTAAAGATGGAGCAAAACAAATGTTCTGCTGCAAAGAGCCTTACTCAAAACAGTCCTGCAGCTTTGGGATCAGGAGAGTTACCTGCCCTTTTGGCAATTTGCGTGTCTAATGGGTTTGACTATTTTTGTGCCTCAGAATGGGCACCTTTCTGTGTCCCAACAGCTCCCTTTAGTTCAGCTTCCCTGGCTGACCGTACCTGAAGTTACTGTGCAGTGCAGGAGACTCTGATTTCCTGTCTCTAATCCCCCTTCTGTACTTCCATTTCACATTCCACTGAGGCCTCAAAATGGCTGCAGAGAGAAAATCCACAGGGAGTTATTGCCAGCTGTGGGGCAAGATCCTGGTGGAGAGATTTTCAGGTGTGGATGTATACTGTGCATAGCATTTCCAAAAAGTAGGGGTTTTCCTGTAGAGCAGGTAATAGATACCTACTCTACACTATCACAGCTTCTGATGTGCTACAGCTTCCATTTGAACTGTATCATGAAAGAAGGTGCTACCTTGAAAATGTTTCAATGCCGTTGATAAAAACCATCAGTGATAAAAAACAGGGCTGGGAAGGGTCCTGTGCTCTGAGTGTCCATCCTTGGGTGCCTTTGGGCTCTGGCTGAGCAGGAACTTGCTGTCCTTACACTCATCAGTGGCTGTGCTGCCTGGAGGGCTGCTCCGACTTAGGCTGTCCAACATACTAAAGGAGTTTGCTACTCCACTGCAAAGAGGGGCTGGGGGAGAAGAATATCCCCACGTTGTTTTCACACCATCTGGAGTCTCCTTCTCTCAGACTTTCCTGTGTCAGGAAGACTGAGGCAGAAGAGAGATAAATAGGCTCCTGGGAGATCTGGGACGGAGATTCTCATAATCTTGTTCACGTCTGTTCAGCATGATTGAAACTGCAGCCTGTGTATCGATCTATACATTAAATAAAGTCATTGTGCATCCTCTGGACTCATGCCCTGAACCTGGGTTTCGTTCTGCTGTCTGACTTCTCTCTCATCTGTGGTGGTGCCTTGGACTCTTAGTTAAATGGTTTCATGTCAAAGGAAAGTGGGGGGAGGAGAGTACATTTCTTGTCTACTTTGGGAGAATTTCTGGCAATAGCTTAAGAGGGAACAAACACATGTTGTTTTGAAGTACTTATCAATGCTTGGTATGTTGTATATATATTTTTTTCCTCTCAACAGATGCTACAGCTGCCACAGCCCCAGTCCCTACAGCAGAGGTTGGTGCTTCTCAGGAGGATGAGCAGGTGTTTGAACCAGCTGATACGTTGCCCTCCCGGAGCGAGGCAGCCGCAGTGCAGCCCGTCATTGGGATCAGTCAGAGAGTGCAGATGAGCTCCAAAGAAAAGAAGGACTTAGGGACACTAGGTACAAGCCCGGGATCATGTGCTGGATCCATTCTTGTAATTCTGGCAGGATGGATTTGTTTTGAAGCTCTAAAAGGTACTGCCTCTAATTTTGTCTCTTTTTCTTTTCACAGGGTATGTGCTGGGGCTGATCATGATGGTGATCATCATTGCCATCGGAGCTGGGATTGTCCTGGGATACATCTATAAGAGGTGAGTGGCTGTTCTTATTTGTCCAGAAGCTGGTGTGTATAGAGCAGGAGTGTCTGAGCACCTGCAGACCTAATCAGATCCCAAGGAAAAGAGACAGAAGCATATGTTTGGTTGTGGAACATTGAGCAAGAGTTTTGTTTGTGCCACTGAAGAAAGAACTATTGAAGAGTTAATCCCATTCTCCATTTCACCCATCAGTGTGGTGTTCTGTCCTATTTAAAGTTTCAAATTGCCCTCTATATTCTTTGCTTTTTTGTGTGTGCATATGTGCCTTGATGTGGCTTCCTCAGATGTGTTGTGGGGAGCTGGAATTTATGCAAGAGCTGGAGAGAGCAGATCCCAGGTGCCCTCTGTGATCAGAAAAAGAACAATCCTTCTAGCAGGCCACCTGTTTCCCTGCTTTCTCTGTTTTAGCTTTAGAAGAAAAACAATTGGCAATTTTTTTTGCCACTCGTGCATTGTATCCTATGAAGCTGAATACCAACTAGCACTTCTTTTTGGTCAAAGTTCATTTTACCAAAGCTCCTGTGTACTTTAAGGTCAGTTTTCATTCACACTTCAGTTACTATTTGTTCATCCACTGTGTTGGATGGAAATGTTTTTGTAGCTCAGCAGCCTTTGAGGGAAGTGGCAGCAGCAGCTTAGTTGTAAGAGAGAGGGCAGGATTAACAAATAGCAGTGATTGTCGCTGCAGCAAGCGAGTGCCCAGGCTCCCTCCTCTGGGAGGGTTGGTTCTGTCTTTTGGCTGTTTGACAGTAGTCTGACACAACCAAGCAGAAGGAGCCCTTTCCCAAGCTGGGACATGTCCTTATGTAAGTGTTTATAATAAATGCCGACAGAAAAAAAACAGAGGGAGGAGTGTTACATAAGGGGCAAAACACAGAGCGCTGCTTGTCGAGGAATCTGATTTGAGGTGTCACGTCAGAGAATGCTGTCTTGTGTGCTGGCAGGGACGGCAGCTGCTGCTGCACGCTCGTAGGCAGCTTTGAAAAGCAGCCAAAATGCTGACAGGAAACCCCAGCAGCTCTGCCTGGCTGGGATCACGAGCCCCGGGAGGAGCTCTGTGCCTGTCCCACCTCGCCGCTCTCCTTGGCGGGAAGAAGCAGGAGACCGATGTTGGACTTTGTCCAAATGCAGTTTTGCTTCTCCAGCCACAGATTGCTCACAGCAGGGCTGCAGTGCAGGTTTACTGTCTCCCTCCTTGCCTTGATCTCAAAATTGCATGTGCAAGCTGGCAGGTTTGGGTAGGTGTGGTGAGAAACCTTTAATGGGTTTAGTAGCTTTGGGTATACAGAGCTTTTCTGGAGACAACATGCTATTAATGCCAAATCCATTTTTAAAGTAAAGCTGCTCTTCCTCAGCACAAATTACAGAGGTGTTCCTTCCCTTAGCAACAGGCAGGAGGCTGAGGTAGGTTTGAGAGCTGGTTGTGGAGTTAGGCTTTAGCTGCAGCAGCAGAAGGCAGGGCCAGCTCTGAAGTCAGCTTTAATACTTTCAGGGACAGCTTAATTTGCTGCAACAAAAAGCAGAAGCTGTCACCACCTCCAGTATTTGTTTCAGATGAAGCAGGTTACAGAAGCCCTTCTCCACAGCAGTGGGCTCTGCACTGTCTCACTGCTCCCCTGGGCCTGCACCAGGCAGTGCTGGAGGACTGTAAGGGATAAGGAAACATATGGCAGCTCTGTGGTTTGGAGGGGAGGTCTGGCTTTACAGTCATCATTTAGCAGCAGCAATGTCAGCGAATAAGCCAGCTGGAGGGAGGGACAGACTTCACTTGGCTGCTTGATTTTTAAAGATGCTCAGCTGGGGTCCTCTGCTTACAGTAGGGAATATATTTGGCCCTTTTTAAGTAGCTGAAAGTGCTGTTTATCTTACAGTAGAGAGGAGGGGACTCTGCTCTTTATCACCTTTACTGAGACTCTGCTTCCAGGCAGTGGCACTCACCCCATGCACGTTTTTTTTTTTCTATTTTAATGTAGGGGGAAAGACCTGAAGGAGAAGCACGAGCAGAAGGTTTACGAGCGGGAGATGCAGCGCATCACGCTGCCCCTGTCTGCCTTCAGCAACCCCGCGTGCGAGCTGGTGGAGGAGAACACCATCGTGGTGCACACCACCCAGACCCCCGGGGAGGACACGGGCAGCGGCCCCCTCATGGGGCAGGCGGGGACTCCTGGTGCCTGAGTGGCTCGGGCAGGACATGCAGGCTGAGCAAAGCCTCCAGCTTCCCACTGTGAGTGCAGGGGGTGCGTGTGTTCATTTCTGTTTTGTTTTCTTTTCGATGAACGCCGGCTGAGGGTGACGCAGAGGAGCAGAGCAATGGGCTATTCATCACCATCTGTTGGAGGGGCACCATTCAGTGCAGGACTGCCTAGGGATTGGTGTGGTGGACCCTGCTGCTTCCTCCCACCTATCTCCATGGTGTGCCAAGGAGCTGGGGGGGATGATGAGCCAGGCTCACGACTGGCCACAGATCCCATAGCCCAGAGTGTGGTCTTGGCTTCCTCTTTTTCTGTTCCTTTCCTATTTAATGGTGTGCACTGTTTCTTAAGTTTCAGCCTGGAACCCCAGGAGGGAGCAGTACTGCAGGGACTGAGGGGAGCTTCAGGTCAGACTTAGCTACATAATTACACTCTAATCAGTGATTATAGTTCCTGCCTTTTTGCTTTAGTAGCTGAGAGCTGGAAACACTGTCCAGAATCCTGCTACTGGATCAGGTTTGTTTTTTTTCCAAGGAAGAGTTTATTTGAGGGATGTCTTTGGCCAGGAGCAGTGTGTTTAGCCCCAGTGTCAGTTTGGAAAAGCTCTCCTCTAGCTCTTGACAAATCCAGGTCTTCCAGGGCTGAGGCCACATCTCCATTCCCCTGTGGTGCTACATGCACAGCCACAGTTGTAGGTGTCCAGGTGGTCTGTATGTGCCTCCTGCTCACTTATACAGATCAGGAGACCAAGGGCCAGCAGTAGATAGTTGTGAAGAAAACAAACTGCCCTTCAGTTACTTAAAACAGGTTAAACACTGAGGATGGATAACATCCTCTCTGGAATTCCCTTGGCTTCCTACAGAGCCAGTGCTGGACAGAGTGGCCAAGCTGTGGTCACCCAGATCACAATGCAGCAGCTCTGGCTCCAAGGGCAGGACAGGGCAGTTGTTTTGTAAGATCCTGAAGTCATGGCGTGGCTCCTGGCCCAGCCTCTGCCACACACACTCAGCTTGTGCAGCAAGACTACTTACAGAGCGTGGCCCTATTAGAGAGGTTTTGTAACAACTTTTATTAGCATTTTGGGGGTTTGGAAGGGATGGTTGCTGCAGTGTCTCCCAAGTGGCACCAAGGCAAGGCCAGTTCAGGGAAACACCCATCCCCACCTCAGGGGATTCAAGCCATTCAAGTAAGTTTTCTAGCCATCTGCTTTATAGCTGTGGGCCTAACAGGGAGCAGCACTTGGCAGCAGGGGTTTTAGTGTTAACGTTTGATTCAGAAAAGGGAAATGTTTTATTTTTAAATGCCTTTGAATACCATTTCTTTGTAAAATGTTTTAAATACCTCATTATGAGAAGGTGCAGACTGTGCTACCTTGTATTAAAGCTTAAAAGAAAAATGCTCTGTAGACCTGTGTGGACTGTGGCTCATCTGTGCATTCCCCTGCCAGAGCAGCACCCTTCGGCTTGTTGCAGATGGAGCTGAGGAGAAAGGAAGATGCCACTTCAGTTTGCCAGGCCCAAAAGTAAATCCCTACAAGCAGTGCCTTCCCTCACCAGCAGACACGGGGCATGGAGCTTGTCTCCCTTGCTGCCAGCAGCTGGTCTTGGACTGGGACACTGTTCCTGAAAAGCAGCTGGTGACTCAGCAGCCTGGCCCGTGGGAAGACACTCGTGGTTACAGCCCCTTCCTGACTGACACGGGTCAGTTCTGCTTTGGTGCTGCTCAGCAGCAGCTCCTTCCCTTGGGAAGCACGATGGAGACGGAGCACAGCGCGTTCCAGGAGGCACTGACAGAGCATTTTTGTTCAGTTGTTGTTTTAACAAATGCCCCTTGGACTACATATTTCAGAATAAGAGGTTTCCAAGAACAGGCTGTATTTTTATCCCTGCACTAGAAAAGGAAAACATAAGGAGGCTCCATGTTCTGCTGACTCCTGTCCACCCTTAAAAACCAACCAACCAATGAACAGAACTGAACAACTTCTCCAGGTAAATAGTCCTACAGAGCCCTTGCACTGTGACTCTGCAGTTCTTGGGTGTTTGAGATGGTACCTCACCTGGGCGGTTTTGATGTTGCCATGTTGTGACTACAAATGAAACCTGAGAAAGTTACAGCTTCCGGCTTTATTGAACACAGAGACCACAAAATCTCGTTCTTACAGCATTCACTTACTGCTTTTTAATTTAGAGCGTGGAGCTGTGCAAATCACAGTTCATAAACCCCACCCACACATCACCCAGGACTCTCCCCTTCAGGAGTCCCCTCACAAACCAGCCTGGGAGGGGGAATGAAAGGGCAAATCCTATTAATAATGCTGAATCCACTGGACCCAGTTTAGTGAGGCTCCTCCACTGACTCACAGCACAGGGAGTCCCCAGTGTTTCTAAAACACCACTACATAGACTAAAAACAATCCCCCCTTGCACACCTGTTGTCATGTGATGGCTGGTCCCATGTTTTTTTACATAATACTTTAAACTCATGGGTAGGGGGAGGAAATCAAAGTAACAGCAAAGACTAACACCCATTCCCCACCATTCAATGCTGAAGGAAGGAGGGGAGAAAAAGGAGCACACTAGAAATCCAGTTAAGAGCAGGACTTGATCCAGCTTTTGGTTCAGTTCTGCCAACCATATGAGCTACTGCAGCAGTAGCTTTATTTCCTCTCCCACTAAGGGAGGAAGAGAAGTACTGGAAGAAAATACACCCCCACCTACCTCCCAATGACTCCAAGCCCTTTTTTCTCCCCCAAAGCAGGGAATGACCCTGAGGAAAGTTTCTGCTTGGAGAATCAGTTCAGGTGCTGCAGCAGCAGCTGCAAGGAGGACCTTCAAAGGGAGCAACTTGCACAGTCTGCAGGAAAGGATGAGGTAATGGCAACTGAATTACTTGTTCTCCAGCTGCCACTCCAGGGAGGATGGGACATTCTCCAGCACTTCTCTGTTCATGACAAGTCCATCCTTTAAGTAACCTTGGGCAAGTCCCCCTTTGCTGTTGTCCATGCACAAGGTCTGAGCCACTTCAAACCTTTGGCTTTTGGACGAGCACCTTCTGCCGCCCTTTCTGTCACGTCCACAGGCCGGGAGCTCAAGCAGCTTCAGCACTCCAGGAATGTCCCCAGCCAGTGCCTAGTGCAGTTCTACATGTTCAGGTTCAAACACTTTCACCTGGGTTAAAGTTTGGGGCGGGCAAAATCACTGCAGGCGTGGGGTCTGAAGATGCCCCAGTGGCTCATTTGCTGCCAGCCTCATTCACCATCAGGAGGGGCAAGCAGAGCTCAGTCTTAGTGTTTCTAGGCAGGCTTTTGGAGGTATTCTGAGACAGGGAAGAAAACCACAAAACCAAAACAAAAATTCATACATGCTTCCCCAGAGACAAGGTATTTCAGGAGAGCTGCCCAGTTCCTGGGGCTTTTCACACTCTCCCCGATGCACGTGGGAGGTCAGCATCTCAGTGAGTTATTCTGGGAAACACATGCACAAACATACACATGTGCTGTCCTGGTGGGGCATTTTGCTGGATGTCCAATTTTCCCAGCTTTCTGAGCAGGGCAATCAGTGGGAGAAGCAGTTCCAGAAGTGCTGGTCCTTACCCAGGAGAGTCTCCTATAGCAATTCCACCCCTGGCAGACAGGCCAGGGTGGCTTCACAGCTTGCAGCCAAGTTCTAAGGCACCACAGTAAAGAAGCCTGAAAAGGCCAGAGAAACATTTCTCAAGCCAGAAAAATAGTGTTGAGCAGCTTTCCTAGGTGCAGTTGGCAGGAAACAGCCCTTTTTGCTTCTGAAACACGCCAGAAATCCACAGTGAATCAGGATGTCCAAGAGGAGGGGCACTGGGTGGGGAGAGAGAGGCAATGCAGCAAATGCACAGCGTGGTGCCCCGTTAATGCCCTGGAAGTGGCTGAAGTGCATCTCCCTCCCTGACACTCATCCCAGCTCAATGGAAGTGATGCAGGCAGCAGGAAGAGCGGACTAGGTGGTGTTCTCAGGTAGCTTGTCCCGGTTCAGTCCATACTGCACACTCACATTGTGGTCCAGCTCCTCCAGCTCAGAGGGAAGGGGGATGGCAAGTTCTCCAAGGTAGAGAGAGAGAGCTTCAAAGGAATCTTCCAGCTTGGAAAAAGGGGGCCTAGAAGCAGCAGTGAGGAAATGTGAGTGGGGAAGAGGAAGAATAACAGCATCTGGAAAGGCTGAGCCCATTGTCCTTCCAGACCTTAGTACTCTGCCATGTACTAAGCTGTGTGCAGGGAAATGATTCCCTCCCCATTCAGCTTCCATGCAAAGCCCCATTTTTACAGCCAGTGATCAGGCTCTGGCTCTTTGGAACCCACTTGGCATCAACACTGTTCTGAATCTACAAGTTTCACAACTGAAATCAATTGAAGTATTCACCTTGCTGCCAAGGCCTGCCCCTACTTTTGATACCTGAGGAGCCCCAAACAATCACTGCTCCTCCTCTGTGCTCTCTGTCTTGGAATTGTTTGAGATCTCCACCACATACAGTGGCCTGTCTGCCAAACTGATGAGTCTTAATTCTCTCCACACACAGACGCCTTTGAGCATTCCCACAGAAGGTTGGAACTGCCCTCTGTGCAGAGCAATCTTTCCACCATGGGGATACAGACACAATCCTGCAGGCTTACAAGGAGGAGGAGCCTTCCAGACCCCAAACCTACCTGCTCTCTGGCTCCAGTCTGCAGCAAATAGCAGCCAGAGGGAAAAAGGCTGGAGGACAGTCAGCAGGAACAAACTTCTCCCAGAACAGCTTGACATTAAGGCCAAAATCCAGTGTGCGTGGGAGACAGTCTGGGTCAGCATAAACCTGGCCTATGATCTAGGGAAAAATGAGAGAAGCACTTCAGTACTGCAACAAGTCCAGAGTGTTAACAGAGAACTTCAGCATCAAGCAGGGGCTCCTTCAAACTATTATGGTGGAAGGGAAAGAACAGAAACATTGTTCCTCCTTTCCAATGGAGCCACTGGAGGCCCAGACCCCTTCTCCTTCTGCCCAGGGTCTCTCTGCCAGAAGACACAGGATGATGTGCCCCTCCAGGGAGTCTCACTGCTGGGGATGATGCAGCCCCTCATGACTGCAGGTGATCAACAGAACCTGCACCACCATTCCACCCCCCAGAACTCACCACCTCCACCACGAGGGCACTCACAGTGTACTAGAGGGAAGGAGCCCAAAGCAGAGCTCTGGGGTGATCTGGAGTCACAAGGTCAGTGTCAATACAAACTTTCACATGGACAGAGTATTAGGTTTAAAGCCTCATCCGCTATCACAAAAAGGGTGTTATTTATACTCACTCAGGCTTTTCTATGCCAATAACTCACAGCAGGGCAACCACATCCTGTAACAAGACAGTGGCACACCCAGTATGTGTTTTGGCAGGGTTATTTCCTTATCTGAGTGTAGGGCTTTTTTTTTTTTAGCATTGTTGTTTTGGGGACAAAGAAAACGTTCATGTGCTCCTACCCCTTTGTCTTTTTTTTTTCCTGAATGAAACAATTGTTTTAATCCCACATACAGATTTTTCAAGTTCCTAAATCTATCACTCACAACCACAACATTCTCTGAGAGGAGGGCCCAGTGTAAACAGAGCTCCAGATGAGGCCACAGAGATTTATGCACAGACATTTGCTTTGTCCCCTTCATCCAAACGTTGAAGATGAAACTGTGCTGGCATCCCCTGGTGTTCCTGTAACTGCTGTGTCACACATAACACCCTGCCTTTCATCTGTATTTCCACTGCCATACACACCTTTTAAATTGAAAATACTTTGTGGCTTTCAAGTGGTGCTTATTGTTCTGCAGACAGAAAACCTGATGGAACAGTCAGAACATGCATTGGCTCAGAGATAAACTAAGCCCACAGGCTTCAGGGGGCAGCTTCATTAATCGACCTGCAAAGAGGTTTCTGCTTCCCTTCCTTTGAAGTGAAGTGCCATCCCCAGTGGAGGCCCTGAATTTGCTGAGATTATGCAGATGATTGTTCTTTCAATGAGGCAGTAGAAAAAGAAAAAAAGTATCACAGTTCTGGGGAATACTTTCAAATGGATACCAGGGCTCAGTCAGAACTTGATGACTTTTTTACAGCTTCTCTCAGTCCAGGAGGAACCTCTGCACTTCTTTCAGTCCAGGAAGAAATTGGGACCAAAAAACTACAAGACAGTTCTCTCCCTTGAGGAACCAGAGGCAGGGTACACTTGTTCTCCCAGTCTAATTCACTGATAATGTACTGTTATGTCACAGACTGCACACTCAGAACACAGAGACCTCGCTGATACCATGTGTGCAAGGAGATGGCAGTGGGGAAAAGGGCCATGAAAAATGCCATGTCACATCCTTGTCTTACCTCACAGAGAACAATCCCAAATGAAAAGATGTCCACCATCTCATCGTAGCTCTGTCCTGCAGGAAACATAAGACAGTCAGCTCTGTAAGAGACAGTTGCCCACCCAGCTATTCCAGGAGCTGCCAGTTCAAAGTTTATCTAAGCCTATTCCCTGGAGGGCCCTAAAATAGGTGACAAAACAAAGGCTTAACTCTGAGCAGGGTGAGTCACCCCAAGATATGTACATACCAACTGCACCTTCCCATACACTGCCATCGCAGATTTTAACCCTGCTTCTTTCTTATCCTGGGGAATCACAGGACAACAGGGGGAAGTGTGTTGTACAGACCTGTGTATCAGCTCTGAGCAAAAGCTAAGGATAACTGTGGGAAGCTTTTGTCCATTCCCCTTGACTGCTGTTCTAATGCATCTCCACAGTGCACAGTCAGTGCTCAGCTTCCGCAGCAGGCAGCGAGTGCCGAGTCTCTCTGCAGTGACTGCAGGGATAATAAATTACACACCGGCAGCACTTTGATCCCGGGAAAGCAGGCAGGCTCCAGCCTGCCATGCTCTGCTTACAGACACACCCCTCCCAAGCCAGTATCTGGTAAACAGAGGTGATGTCAGACTATGCTCTTGCTGTTCTCCTGACAAATGCCAGGACTGAAACAGGCTCTGAGAAACAGCCCCAGACTCCCGGGCTCTCCAAGGCTCTCAGGACTTGAGAGAAGGTGAACAGAACAGCGCACAAGAAAGCAACAGGGAGAAGAACTGAGCTGAGGGAGAAGAGCCCAGTCGTCCCTTCCCTGCTGGACTATGCTGGACAGTGCTGATACCCCAGGCAGCCAAACTGCCCAGCCTGATCAGACAGACCTGCTCGTCAGGAGGAAATTGTGTCCATTGCATTCCCTCACCTCCACTCCTGCAGGAGCAGCTTTTCCTAAGGGGTCACTGCTCAACCTTAATGCAGCTGAGGGCTGTGTGCCAAAACCCTGATTTCCCTGCACTTGGACAACTCCCACCTCAATCCTGAGGCTTCTGCAAACCTGGCAGCAGATGGCTTCTCCCTGGATCTACACAACAGCCTCATCCTGGAGTTTAACGATGCCCTGTTTCCAGGGCAGTTCCAAAACATGAGGCTGTAACAGTAATTGATCTCAGGTTCAGTCTTATCTCAGGCCTCTTTTGTTTTCTTTGTTATCTGGATTATAGGAAGCTTACATCCATTGCCCTCCTGAAGAATCCTGTTGTCAAGCCAGAAACATTACCTGGGCTGGCACAAAGGTTTACCAGGTCAGGTACTGCAGCTACAGCACCTCTGTGTATAAATAAGCTTCCACATTAGCAGGTCTAAAATCACAGGCTCTAATAGGTTTGATTGTTACTGGGGCCGGAAGCTTTCAGTAATCCTGTCATCCCTGTACCCTGTCACAGCTGTCTCCTCACCTGCTCCTGTTCTGGGATCTTACCATTGAGCATCTCTGGGGCCATCCAGTACGGGTTCCCCACCACTGTGTAGCGCTTCTTCCTGTCACTCTTGCGCAGGGTTCTCTTCTTGGCCGAGGGTTTCTCCAGAGTGGGCTTTTTCCTTTCCTCCACAATCAGCCGAGACAGACCGAAGTCGGCCACCACCACCGTCTTATCCTGCACGAGGGATTGAGTACAGCCCACTGATTACACTCAGCTCCTCTCAGGAGCAAAGAGGCTGCAATTCCTGTTCGCTTCCAACTACACTGTAAGGGCAGCTATTCCAGCTCTCCTGCAGCCAGATGAACATACAAGATGTGTAGACAGGTGTAAGATACCCAATTCACGATCCCAACCCATCATTTCCTCCCTTCATTGCTTTATTTCCCATGTAGTCATTAACACTTATCCCTTCAATTTGGCTACACTTGCCAGGGCAAACCTGGACCTTTCCTTTCAGAGCTTCCTCTTCTACCTGGCCAAGAATTAACTTGGGCTTTCACCCCTGGTTATTTTTTTCACCCACATGCTAATCTCCTATCCCAGCCAAGTGAACAAGGGCAAGGTTTGAGGGAATGAAGCCACATAAAACTCCTGTGACCCAGCATTTCAAAAAGAGAGAACACACACATGTGCACACCCCACACACTTGTCTGAATCCTGAGTGCCAATAAAAAAGTCATCAAGTGGTTAAAAGAACAGAAGCAGCTGTAGAGAACATCTCATAGTGGAGATAAGGAACAGAGCTGTACTAACTCTGATGACTGTTACAGGAGCTGCTACCAGGGGAAAGGGGGCAAGACAACAGAACACAGAAACAGTGAAAGCCAGATCAGCCTGGAAAACCCTGTGTCAAGATGAAGCTCCCTTGTTTAGGGCACTAGAAGCCTCTCTGAAATCAGTTCCACCCTGACAAAAGAGGAAGCATCAAGCAGAGAAAACCAAGGGAGGAAGATGCCAAGGAGAGGAGCAGCAAGCTGTGGGAACAGAGGTGTAGCTCACCAACTTGATCAGGCAATTGTGTGAATTCAGGTCTCTGTGAATGATGCACATGGAGTGCAAGTAAGCCTGGAACAGAGGGAGAAAAGCTGGTGTTAGGGGTTCCCAGGTTGGCACATCCTCTCACCTTTACAGACTCGAGAACCTGATGCCAGTGGTCAGGCAAAGTCCACAGCCCCTCATACACCAACCCTGCTGAAGCTGCTCACCCTGACCCCGGGGGTTTGCTCTGTGACAAAGGAACAGCCCAACTCACCATTCCAGAGGCAATCCCTTTGGCAAAGCTGACCTTCTGCTGCCAGGGAAATGGGTCCTGAAAGATAAGTCCTCTGTGGTCAGTACTATCTTACCAGCCAGCTGGTGACAGCAATGCCTCCACAGCAGGGGCTCTTACAGCAGTCACAGACACCATACAGCCCCGGAAAGAACAGGTTTCCTGCCTCAGGCCCACCCACAGCTAAGAAGCAGCTTTACCACAAGCAGATCAGCCTGGTACAACCAACCCCCCCAGTCAGGCTCATGGAGTACAGCTCTCCCAGGAATCCCAACTCACTGCACTGCGGAGGAAGTCCTTCAGCGTGCCCCCCTCGATGTACTCAGTGAGCAGGTTCAGCTTCTTGTCCTTGTACAGCACCCCAATGAACTTGAGCACGTTGGGGTGGTCCAGGCTGCGCATCACTTTCACCTGGAGACAGAGTCATCCCACCCCAAAGAGCGAATGGAACACGTCCCAACAGGTTGCTCTGTGGTGACAAGCTCTCCAGTGCTGAAGGTCCCCTCCAGAGATCACAGAGAACACTCAAACCCCAACCTCAAGGCAGTCAGTTAAGTGTTGCCTCTTCATTTTCACACTGTGCATTCAACCTGATCTTAAGTCATTAAGGAAAACCCCCCTTGAGTTGGGTACTCTCAACTTTTTAGAGCCAGGAGCTCTCCAGGGCAGCTCTCAGCTCTGTACTGCAGGTGTCAGGGCTGGAACAGCAGTGTCAGGTGCTTAGGGAGCTGCCTTTAAGCTAAATCTGACTTTGAAAAACATCGTAGGTACCACCAAGAAGATAGTTTAGCTTAAATACAGTGGGAGTCTCAAATATCTTATAGATATTGGTCCTCATCCTTTGTATTTATGCACAAGGCTCAAGGGATAAATCCTTTATGTACTGCACAGCTCAATTTCTCTCAGACTTGGGCTGCTTTTTATCACTGAAAAATTAATGAACTGGGAGCTGAAGCCACGTCTATTGCTCAGTGTGAGTCACAATTCACTGCAGCAAACATTCAGCTCATGGCAGCTTTTCCCCCTGCAATGTCTCCCACCTCAGCACCTTGATTCCTGCCAGGTTGCTGGCAGGATCTCTCTCTGAAGAAGATGGAAGAGAGTTCCACCACACTACAGGCTCAGAAGCCTTTTTGAAGTCTTGCTCCTACCTCTGTCAAGAAAGTCTTCTGTGTTTCCTCATCACAGCGAATCAGCTCCTTCATCACCATCACCTTTCCCGTTGCTTTGTGAGTCACCTGGTGGAAAGAAAACCCACAACTACAGGCAAGGTTCAAGAATACACAATTCCAATGCTCCTGCAACTCTTCTGAAAGAGAAGGTAACATTCCTCTCGGCCAGAGAGGAGGAACAGAGGTGGGAGAAAATTCAGAGGCCAGGGATCTGCTCAAACCTGCATGAAATTTCTCCTTTTGGAATTCAGCAGATTCTGCTTGTGAAAGAGAAACTACCTAAAGCTGACAGAGGATCAGGCCAAGAACCAGAGCTGAAGCCTCTTCTGGACAGCACAGTGCTGAGCATACACACAGGCTGTGGAACTGGTGCCTCCAGAGGCTTTGGCACTGGTGCAATCCTCAAGTTCCCTTTGGGAAGCATTTACCCAGCGTGGTGCTCACATCTTGTACACAGACCCCCAACAACTCCACTCTGTATCAGCACAGGAATCAACGTTCACTTGCATCAGAAACCAAACCAAAGAACCCAAAACTACCTTACATATGCTTTGGTTTTATGGGGAATCTCATACTCATCCACGTGCAAGCAGAACTGGGATGCACAGGCTGTTCAGGCAGGAAGCAGTTATTTTACCTTGCTCCTCTGGAGCAGTGTCCTGCTGCCTACAAGGAATGTCCCCAGATGGTGGCAAACACAAGAAGATCCACCATAATAATAAGGTAAAAAGTTTCCTGGCTCTTGACATGGAAAGCATTTCCAGTTCCTCAAGAACTGTTTGCCTGTCTCCAGTTAGTTCCTGGCATTTTGCTGTGTTCTAGAGGGCTTTTAACCAGCTCAGCCTTGATTGCATGAGGTGCCTGAGTGAGTAGAAAGGGTCCCAATTCCAACGAGCACATTCTCCTGGACATCCTCTCCCCTTCAGTTGCTTAACTTGGACAGCTCTGTCTCCCTAAGATCTCCAGGGAACTAAACAACCACCTTGTCTCTAGGAACAGGAGGGATCTATTTGACCAGCTACAGTACTTGCTGCATCAAACCCAGTCAATCTGAAGCTTAAGAAAAGCATCACTTTTTTTGCCTCCTACCCTTTAAAATAAAAAGCTTTTCAGAAAACCTCCAGAACTGCAATCCAGAACACAAGACCCTGTTGCAGCATTTAGGAAGCTTATGAGCTCTTGCAAACACTAATTCTGTTTGGAACCATGGGACATAACAAGGCTGGTATAGGTGGAATGTGAGTGTGGAATAACATGGAATAACACAACAGAAGCAAGAGTACAATATTCTTCTGCTCCCATCTGAAATCAAGCATCCATACACAGGCAGTGAGCCAGGGAACACCACACATTTCAGCCAGGGACATGAAAGCCAGAGACATCTAAAATCCAAAGAAAAAGGGCAGTGAAGAGACAAAGACAAGGCTAAGTGGAATTCTTAAGCTGACATACCAGCAAAACTGAAACAAGTATCATCATGAACCTCCAGGGGGGCAGTTTTAACTCCCAGAGCATGCACCTGAACAGGGTGGCCATGGGGCAATTTGAGCAGAAAAGAAATGCCTTTGTGCCAGTAACTGTGGGGACACAGGTGACAAAAACATGCGACAGAGCAAAGGTTCCACTTACCTGCACCTGTTATTTCTCTATGAGCAGAGGAGAAGAGAAATATGCTCATTAGTATGGATCAAAAGCAGTGGGATTGTAGAACTGGCACATCACCTCCCGTGGAAGCATGAGATGCACATGGTGGCTGGACACCTCAAGGTTATACCCTTGTGCATGTAAGGAGAGAAGTCCCATATCATGGTGTGTGCAATCTCAGTCCTGAGGAGCTCACAGCACCTTAACAAGGCAGAGGAAGCTGCCCCCTGGTGTCAGGCATGTTGGGACAGGAATTGCTGGAGCACCCCCTGTCAAGACCCCAGAGCTTAAATGCAAGAGAACTGCTACTGATGGAGATTTTAGCTGTGAGAGTCATGCAAGACCTGACCACTACCCTCACACTGACAAGATATGTAGGCTCTGCTGTGAGTTCAGAGATGGTCACAACATCAGCCTGGCAAAGCCCAAGCCTGCCACACTGAGGGTGGGTGAGAAATACTCAGGGGAGCTGAATGCACCTCTGCATAAGGAAGATGCTTGTAAAAAGAGGTGTAGCCTGTCACCCATTCTGTCCCCCTCATCCAGGCACAGCTGTCACAGCTGCTGTGACACAGGCACTCTGTAGAACTAAATCTAACTCAGGAGATGAGCATGTGTGGCCAAGATTGACACTCAGAGGAGATGAAGTCAAAACCATCTGCAGCCAGAGACACTCAGGGAATGAAACAGAAATGGATCTCAGAGCAAACCAGGGAAGATCCAAGACCAATCACTCTCAGCAAGGCAAACACCACTGAGGCAGTGGTGAAGGATCCTGAGACAGGCAGGCACTGCTGTAATCAAAGTAAATGATGAATGTCTGGGGACCTCCTCACCTTGATAGCCTGTCCAAAAAATCCTTTTCCTAGAACTTCACCATGAATCAGGTCACAGGGCCGGAAGATTTGCTGGGAGCAGCTGGAAGAGGAGCGCAGGGATTCAGAACGACTGATGTCACGGCTCAGCAGGAGCGGCTCCTTCGGAGAGCTGGGGCCAGGAGACTTGGAGATGCTGTTACTTCGCCTAGAAAACAAAGAAGACAGGAAGGTCAGGGAAGCTGCTGGGGAACATCTGGTCCAACACATCCCATCATTCGCTCCTAAGGGACCAGTTTCTGTGTGTCCTTCAGTGCTTTTAATATCCCCAAAGCCAGATGCTCTCCCAGCACTGTGGAAGCTCTTTATGAACCCAGAGCAGATTCTGAGTCAGAGCTGCCTGATAACAACACACCTCCTGCACTGGCAGTCAGAGATGGAGCTCTGGGAAAAGGGGGGGGGAAGCTGTGAAGACACAGCACTTGCTATCTCCAAACAAAGATTAAAAAACTGGTAAATGACTAAATGAGCACCTGAGTGCCCTACTCTAGGAAGACAAGGTCTCAGTCAGATTCCCCCTAAAGGACACATCCTTCCCCAGCCATTTAAGGCTGGTAAAAATCTGAACTGCACGTTTTCTAACTGTGAAACTTAGTAGCTTTTCTCTGTTAACAGTAGAGCTCCTTAATTCTATGAAGGAAAGTTTGTCATCCTGAAAGGGAATGGAGAGAGTACACATCAACAGCAGACCCCAAAGCTGTCCGTGGCTTCTCCAATGATTTCTCCCACTGCCCACAACAGAGATAAGCCATATCCCCACAGTCATGGCAGTCCCAGGGCCTGGGCACAGAGCTGCCCAGCCAGGGAGCACAGGGCAAATCCAAGCCAGGCCAGAGGCAGTGCTTCCAAGTCTTCACCTGAGGGAGCGCCGTCGGAGCGTTCCTTCCAGGTTCTCCTTGATGTCCAGTGGAGAGAGGGAGCGTGGGGAGATGGGTGGCTTTATGTGGGTGGGCAGGCGGGAGTCCAGGCGAAGCCTGTCCAGGCGCTGCGAGACGGGGTCGTGCTCGATCAGCAGCTGAAGGGTCTGGCTGGTCTTGCGAATCAATTCCTCCACCTGAAGTCAAACCAAAGGACAGCACTGCAGCAGACAGGAGGAACACAAACAACAGGAGACAGAGGAGACACAGAGAGTGCCCCTCAGGAATCAGAGGAGCGAGTTCAGTGAGGTCACTCCATAGTTGTGGTTTAGTTGTGTGCACCACAGCTGTCTGCCAGACAAATCAGACCAGCAGCACAGAAGCTCCTTATGCTGCCCAGCTCTTTCTGGTCAGCTCCAAGTAACCTACACAGAAAAGATGTGGACAGGCTGGAAAGGGTCCAAAGAGGGGCCACAAAGATAATCAAAGGGCTGTGACGCTGCCACGTGAGAAAAGGCAGAGAGAATGGGGTTTGTTCAGCCTTGAGAAAAGAAGGCTGAGGGGAGACCTTATCATCATGTTCCAGTGTTTAAAGAGTGGCTACAAAGAAGATGGAGACTCCCTTTTTAAAAGGAGTTATGTGGAAAATACAAGGGGTAACTGGTACAAGTTAATCCTGGGGAGATTCCAATTAGACACAAAAGGACAGTTTTTCACAAAGAGAACAATCAGCCCTTGGAATAATCTCCCCAGGGAAGTGGCGAATTCCACAACATTGGACACTTTTATGTTTCAGCTGGACAGGGTGCTGAGCCATCCTCTCTAGAATGTCCTTTTGCCAAGAAAGATTGGACCAGATGATCCTTGAGGTCCCTTCCAACCTCGTATTCTATGACTATCAAATGGTTTTCTTTTTCTGATAAGTGTTCAAAAACTACACAGGTTTCCACTTTGAACAGTGCTGCAAAAAACAGCTTTGAAAAAGCTACACAGATCTTTATCTTTATCTGTGAGATGTTTTGTGCTCCTTGTGTTCTCTTCAGTACCAACAAAAACTTCCCCCTATGATCAGCTGGGCCCTTGTGAATTAGCAGTTGCCTCTCAAAGGCTCAGAAGTGTGCACTACACTAGCAGTACATGGGAAAGTCTTCACAGCCTCTCTGTCCTCTCTCACAGCCCTGGACTTTTCTTTTTGCCTCCCTTTACATTGGAATGCCACAAAATCATTCCTGCATCCTAATTGCATTTCCATCTGTTACATTTTCCTCTCCAGCTGGAAGGCAAAGCTTGTCCTCATGTTTATTCCTACTGTCAGCATGAGTACTAGGGCTGTACACACTGTGTGTAGGGCAGGAGAACAGTGTCAGGAAGCAGAGAAGGTGTAGGAAGGCAGAGGAGAAGGAGGCTTCAGGACAGAACTCCACCCACCTCCTCCACCTGTAAGGTACGAATGGGAGCTCCGTTGATCTCCAGGATCCGATCCGCAGGGTGGATGGCGTTTCGGACATCTGGGCTGATGTGCATCCTGTTAACTCTAAACATGGGAATTACAGTGTGTGTGAGAACTCAGTTTAGGCAAAATTATAAAAAAAAAGCTTCCCTTCATATTGGTGTTTTGCAATAAAACAATACCAATCTACCAGCACAGGGAGCTCCCACTAGACCGAGTGCTTAGGTCTGAGCTGGTTTGAAGAGAGGTCTCCATGACCAGTGGCAAAATTGTTAGTCCATTACAATCCTCCAAATGTCTTGTGTCCAGTGAAGGAGACAGCACTGAGAGATAAAATTATCAGTTATGGTGGATGAAAGAGACTGAAATGGAGACCAAACACAGGTGACAGACGTCCCTGCGATGCCGAGATCCCCTCAGGACAGCAGTGCTGCAGGACCTGTACCAGCTCCCCCTGCACAGACACGTACATTGCACACAGCCTGGGCATACTCACTCTTTCACCTGGACACCAGTGGCATAGCTGGAGCAGCCCCCCTCCACAGACACGGAGAAGCCCCTCTTGCCATCCGTGGCCGCGGGCATGGAGATGAGGGTCAGTGTGTAGGGCAGCTGCTCCCGCAGGGACTCCGTGGAGTGCTTTTCTATCATGGGTGTCAGCACGATCTGGTTATGGCATTTCCCACTGAAAGAAGCAAAGGAAGTCATCATGGCAGTGTCCTGTCCCTCCCTGCCAAACTCACACCTAAGTCCTCTCACTGACCACAAGCCACAGCTTTGAGTGCTTACACCATTCCTTCTTCCCTCCCTCAAAAGGCAGCTTCCTGGCATTCCTTAGAGTAGCATTTGGCTGAACAGGGCTTACACACAGCGGGGAGCAGCTCCTCTTACCAGTAGAGAGTGGAATGTTGCACCAGTGCATAAGTGTCCCCATCCTCGATGATCACTTTGCAGCTCATACAAGCGAAGCACTCGGGGTGATACTTGTATTCGCCAGCCACCTACAGACAGAAAAGGGAGTAACTTAAGCAGGGCCAAAATCCATCAGCAGATGCAGCTCCTGCTTTCCTCTCTAATTAACGAGATCATTCACAGCTCAAAGTCAAGTAGCAGGTTTTTACTGGAGAGTTTTATTAGTCCATTCTGTCTTTCCTGAACCCCATCCTTGGCACCTTGTTTGCAGAACTCCAAAACAAACATGTCAGCATGCAGAGCAAAGCTTGTGTCCCAGGGACCTCTGCTATATTTGGCAGCTGCTCAGCTATCAAAAATAGTTGATAGTCTGCTGGAGACTAGTAAACAAGGTATTAAACCTTCCTGTTCAGTTGCTCTTGGCAAGATAACTAATGTTACGCCTGAATTAATAAAGCTGAAAGGGCTTTTTTTTTTGGCAGACAGGCAATGCACAAATTCAGATGCTTTACCAGCCAGCTGATAGAGAAAGAGCAAACTGAGACTGAGACAAAAAATACCTTTAAAGAATCTTTTTACTCATTGATCTGTTTTTCTGTTTTCCTTATGAGAAGTTCCCTTATTGACAGTATTCTGCAAAGACTTCTGCAGGCAATGAGAAATTGTCTGCACATTCCTCAGTGCTTCCCTTTGAGGTAGCAATGGTATCACTAAGTACCACACTGCTTTTATTTAGGCCCTAGAAAAATAACGGTCATGTTTTATTCTTGACAGTTTTATAGGTTAAATATTTGCAAGGTTGTGGCAGGAGGGGAACATATAGGTGAGCCCCATATTGTGCAGGCAGAGTTCAATGCTTCAAAAGCAATTTCAAGCCCCAAAGTAATTGGGGCTAACACTATTTCAAGACACCATCAGCCTGAAAAACCACTCTGGCTGCAGCCCAGGTGAGACTTGGATGGCAACATTCCCCAAAGCCAGAACCTGCTGCTTATCCTGAGCTGAGAGGTTTGATTCCACAGTGCAGTGGAAAATCACCCTGTGCAAACACTGAGGCACTCACTGTACTACAGCAACTGAACACATGTCCCCCAAATCACTTTTCTGCTTCTCAGGCCTGTGCATTTCAGCACTTTACTTTCTTTGTTCATATGCTTCAGATCCTCACAGCTCCCCCATTCAAAATTAATCTTTATTAGAAGATGTACACACAGGCTCCATTCCTATTCTTTGATTAGGGAGCAAGGAGACTGTTACCTTCAGTTTATTTGGTTATCTTTATACCTAGGACAACACCTAACTAAGTTTGAAGAGTTCAGGCAGGAATCCTTCTGTCCTTACCATCACAGGTCCAGTCATCAGCAGAGAGCAGCCATGGCAAGATTCCCCAAACTTCCCCCAGTAGTCTTTGTGACAGTACAGCTTCCCATCCTTCTCATAGTACCAGTTAGTGAGGGGATCCTGACATTCAGAGCACCTTGAAGAAAACAAAGGAACAAAGTTCCACTTGGCAACGAGTCACAAATCAACAAAAGAGGTCCTGTCCTGCGTGGAGAACACAGACATTCAGCAGCAGCTCACCAGCAGCTCTTCTAGCTATGGATGCACTAAACTCTACTGTTTCTCAATGCTTTTTCAGCTGAAAATTACACCCAAAGCTGAGGTTTGTAAGGAGAGGTGGAATCAACCAGTACAAAGGAAAAGAAGCTTCCAAAGTGTAAAACAAATCCCACACATTAAAACACACCAGTAGGTTTATAAATTCTGCTTTATATTTTGCTCCTCTGATCTCTCTCTCTCTTTCTGGATGCAAGTTTCCAGCCACAGAGTTGCCCAGCACAGAGACAGTTTTGCTGTGTTCCTACTTGGTGTTTCTGTAGCATCAACAATCTTGTGCCAGAGCACTTGTCTCCTCAGTCAGTTTAGGAAGGGGCACAGAGAGGCAGGATCCACTTCCCTGTGCAACACAAAGCCAGTTTTGCACCAACCTTTCTGGAAAGCTTTTCCATTCTTCTGTAAGCAGACCTCTCCCAAAAGGTAAACTGCAGCACTTTGCATTTGAGGGAGAGTTTTCAAAGCAGTTTGTCCCTTGAGCTCCACACACTCACTGCACCCACAGTTAACTCTTGAGAAAAGTCCTCCACCTCTCCCCACCAACTGCTCCCTTCTGATCATAGTGCATGAGGAAAATAAACACCACAGGCAATCAATGGAAAAAAATCCTAAACAAAACTGTTTCTCTAATTTCACGGAGTCTCAAAATCCTTCACATATCAGTGTCAGCTCCTATTTCCAAGCAACCATTATTAATCCTCTATCTACATCTCCTCAACAAACAAAAAATTCTCCCCCCCCAAAAAAAAAGAAAAAAAGAAACAAGGAAAAAGATGCAGCAATTCTACTGCAGATACCTTTTAGCAATCACAAGCAGAACTCAGATGTTCAGGCTTCCTGAACACACAGTAATCCTGCCTCTTCAGCAGCACAGAGGTGTGACACAATGCAGAGATAAGGCACAGACAGCAGTTGCATCACTAAAGATTATTCATTAGCCCTGGGCAGCACGTTCTCAGACTTTAAAAGGAAAATAAGTCTGGTGTTGGCCATTCCTGAGCCGGATCCCAGGCGGGTTAGTCACCAATAACCAGTTTGGAGAAACACCTCGAGGATCAATGTTGTCATTTCCCCAAAGGTGGAAGAGTTTCTTTTGCCTCTTACCCCAACACCTGTCCCAGTTACTACCCTGGAGTGGGGGTTTAGGTCGGTGGGGATCCTCCCTCAGCACTCAGTGCACTCGAGTCACTGGTGGCACTGGAGGTGCACTTTTTACATGCTCCCAGGCTAAGATGAGAGCTACTGTTGACTTCACCTCTCACAAGCTTCCCAAAAGCTTATTTGTGCCAAAGACATTCCTTGTAAACTCCACCAGTTGTAATGAGCGTGATGATATGTGAAGCTGGTTGTGCTCCAACACTGAGAGAGTTATTTGCTCCATCTCAAGAGACTGCAAAGCAACCGGGTAAGGCTGCTTGTAAGCAGCCTTTGGTTTTAGGGGAAAACACCTCATGAAGTACTTAGTGCCGTACCCTACCCTCAGGAAGATTGCTCCTTCTAACATATTTGGCTTATACAGTGTTTGTTCTCCCAGCTGAGGAGCATCAAATCCTGACCCCCCTCCAAGTGATGGGAAAGAACTCCAGCACGTGCAACAGGCCCTGCCAATTTTGTCTGGAGCAGAGGGAGCAGTAAGTCAAGGCTGCTGTAGGTGGTACATCCATCACTGCAGCCCCAGCCTGGGGGCACTGCTGTGGTTACACCCTGCTCATGGTATGCAGGAGACCCCGAGGGCATGGCAGTGCATTCTGCCTCCAACCACCGGCCTTTGGCTTCATCTGCAGTAAATACCCCTCACTGAATGAGCAAGGGGGTGAGTGGGAGGGAGAAAAGAGCAAGTGGAGACTAACAGCAAAGATTTCTATCGTCTTGTGGCAGGAACATCTGGCTCAGCACGGGCAAATCGGATCCCTCAGACTTATCCAACTTCTGCATGCATGCCTGTACCAGTGTGTGCTCCACCAGTGATTACATCTTCCAACAGGGAGCTGTGACCAGACCTGCACTTGGGATGCAGACAGCAATGCTGGAGACTGCTCCACCAGGACTTCAACACCTGGCTTTCTGTCTAAGTTCTCTCCAACCAGGTGGGTTAGTTATTTATTTGTTTTTAGGCACAACACCTTCCCTTCCTCGCCCCTCTTCAATTTCACCTTCAACCACCCCTTTTTCTCCCTAAGAAAATCTAAAATTTCTGCAAAAGCAACACAACTTCAACTCTGCTTAGGTGGGCTCCAGGGGATTATGTGCATTTGTCTTTCCTTTGCCTCTTTTCTACTTCTCCATGGTTTGATTCAACCTCACAGCACTTGGTTTTTTTTGCTTCCATCCGGAAATAAGCACTGGTATCTAATGTGAAACACACCCATAGCAAACCGAAGGTGAGGAGGTGGAGCCAGCAAGCAGTCAGTCCTTTGCTATGTAATTAAACAAATCTGGGCAGGACAAGTTTGCAGCTTAAGGCTCAGAACCCCACCCTGGGCAATGAGGCAAGAGGAACAGAGTCCCAGAGAGGCTGGATGCTGGGAATGGGCCTAACTGGCTGCTTCCTTAATCTCTGCCAGCAACAGGACAAGGCTGCAGCCCCCAATGCCAAGCAGCACCTTTGTTACTTACCATGCATTCTGGAACCTAGGACAGGCTTTAGGTTTGACAGGTGTGGGACACTGGCTGACAGCACAGGTATGGTTTCAGTGCCTCAGCCCAAATGATAAAAGCATCACATGGTTGTTCCACATAGCTCTCACTGAAGAGATTGTTGAATGTTATCATGTCAGAATTTTATCACAGGAGATACAACTTCTTCCTTTCCCTCCTCACTAGAGCTGTGGCATTGCAGCAGGGCTCTCACATCAGCTGAGACAGGAACACAACTACTGCTGCAAGTATTTAGCAAGCTACCCTTTGCCAGTCACCATGACCAAAAGAAAGGAAGATTTCATGCTCCTCCATGCTAATCTTTTATAGATTAGAAACCACTAATCTTTTCCTCGATGATTTGCTATTCTCATTACAGAGTAACAAACCATGGCAATCAAGTTTCATGGAGGACTGGTAACAGCCATACCTGACGTGTTTCCTCTGGCTGCCCAGCCACCATTTTCAGAGCCACAGAACCCTGCTCTCATTATACAGACCAGACATTATGATTCTTCACTTCCCAGCCTTGGCTATACAAAATAAATTAATCTGCCTCCCACAGCCATCCCCCAGGAACCCCAGGCAGCATTTGGGTGCAGTGCTGAGTCGTGGTGATCTGCAGCACAGCAGGTGCAGAAAGAGTTCACAAATCGCTGCTGGACGGACTCTCGGTTTTGGGGGGGGGTGGCAGGAGGATCAGGTCACAACAGGTAACCGGCCCGGTTTCAACTGATGTGGCATCTCTTTTACAGCTAGATGAAAGCCAATACCCTCATGGAAGCAAAGACTTCCCTGGCACTGAAGAGACAGATCCCTTTGAGAAGGGCTCATTAACAAAATGCCCCCCTCACACTCACTGTCAGGCCGGATCAGTTAACGCTACACAGGCTCGGGAGAGCCCTGGTTCCAATCCTGCCGGCAGAGCTGGGGGAGCACAGCCACACAGACAGAAAGCTGCAGGATAAAGCACAGCCCCAGCCTGCAGCTGACCCAAAGGCTCACTCGGGCTCAGCAGGAGTGTGTGCACTGCCCACGTAAGAGACACCAGACAGGGAAGAACGGATATTAGAAAACAGAATACTAGAAGACAGAGTGTTTAAGCTCTGACTATGCAAAACCATTTCTACACACTTAGGAGAAGGTGTATCTATGGCTTAGTGTAATACCCTATACATATTACAAATAACGAATGTCTGCTCACTTTCCCTCTTCTGAAAGCAGATGCTGTTTCAGAAAGTTGCCTAAAGAAGCTCAGCAAATGCACACCAATATTTACTCCTGTCCTAGACGGTTTCAACAAAAGGCTCCTTACTCCCAAATCAGCACAAAAGTGTTTGCAGAACAGGATCAATAACAAGCAAATCCGAGCAGAAGGGATAGGAGGGAGACAATGAAAGTGCAAGCTGTGCTTTTCCTCATCCATCCACCTCATCAGCACATCAGTCACCAGCCCGGCTGTGTTCAGCCCCACTAACTGTTCTCACCACGGAGATGCAACGCAATCAAAGCCTTATTCTGGAGCTATCACCTTTCTCGAGCCTCATTTGTTCAACTGGACCTAGAACAAATAAAAATTGAATAAACCAAAATATCCCAGAAGAACCCTTTCCACGTAAGGGAAGTGTGCTGCTCATCCCTAGTTACCCGAGAAGTACCTGATTTCTTTTCTCAAACAGGATTATGTGCTGCCTCGCTGCAGGTTACATCACCTTCCTGCACTCCCACAGCAGCACCTCAGCTCACCCTGCGCTGTGCCCAGGCACAAGGAGCTTTGGAAGAGAAGCAGCAGCAGCCACAGTAATCTCATTCGTGTGCCAGTGAGCAAAGCACGGGGCACTGGGCACAGTGGCACATCTCGTGCTCCCTGAGGGGGAGCCTGCCTGGGCTGTGCACACTCTGGAGCCGCTCCTTACAGCCGAGAGCTGGGATGGGGTTGGCAGCAAGAATCTCCCCTGTTGCCTCCTCAGAGCCACACAGGATCCCAGTTTGAGGCCGGCTGTTCCCGGCACACAAGCACTGACCTCGTTCTTCACACACTGACGCTTTAGGATTCCATCACAGGAGGGAAAACAACACTCTGGAGGTCCAGTGCTAATCCTGGGCAACACTTACCGAAAGGGATCCTTGGGAGCGAAGTAAGCTGGGGCAGACAAGTAACTTCCCATCTTCAACACTGGATAAACCGGCTCAGCCACAAACTCGTCCAACTGCCTCTGAACAGCCCTGTTCTGCCAACATGGCAGCAGCCAGGGCTCATTTACTCTTGCGCTGATTCAGATACTTCACCTCTCTTTGAAGCTGCCCAAGGAATGCCAGGTCTCTCGGCTGCTCATTCCTTTTCAGACTTTTCCTGGCTCCCATGGCTATAACCATCTCCTCCCGCACTCCGCAGCAGCAGCACCTCGGGAAGGACAGAATCCCTGCTAACCGGGCTAGTTGGACATGCTGCTGCAGTGGTTCCTGCGAGCTCTGCTGCCTGCTAACTATTGTCAAGTTTTCCCTTCCCTGGTTCCACCCAAGGGTGGGAGGGGAGGAGGAGCCATGGCAGGCGGACAGCGGCGGCTCCAGAGCCTCAACAGGCTCTGCTCCTTCACAGGGGTGGAGCTCTGACCCAAAGAGGGGCTGCGTATTCAGTGCTGAAAGAGAGCGGCTTTGGCCACAGGATACAAGCACAAACACGTGAAGCTTCTCTTTGCAGCAGCGGCACACTCTGACGGAGAAGTCAAGGAAGACAACAAGCCGCATCTCCAAACACATCAAATTAACGTTTACTATAAACATTCCTAAACCCCGCACAGTGAGTGGGGTTGTACCGCCCTCACAGCACCTACAATCCCTTCACCCTCCTGCAGGAGGTAACTCACAGTGTGCTGCAGCCAAGGAAAAATAGCTTCCTTTCCAACACTGTTTTAACAGAGATCATTACAATCCTTTAACCTAATCTTCGTCTCCTGACTGGAAGCTGAGGTATAAATCAGCACAGAGCACTCTCTCCCGCTCGCAGCACATACAGTTGTATCATTGTGCTCGTCTGAAGCCAAGCATGATCTCTAGTGACCTAATCAGCTAAAGCTGCTCGCAAGACACTCAGAAATGCACCAAACATGTGCTGCTGCACCGAGCCTACCCCTTTCTGTACAGTCAGCAAAGCCTGGCATGCCTGAACACAGCCTGCAAACCGTGCTCAGCTCCAGCACTCCAATGTGCTTTTCCTGGAGATGCTCGTCTCAGCTGGCACACTGTTCCAGGGACGCTTGGGGCTGGAACAAGGCAGGCTTGGCTGCAGATTTGACAGCTGCTGCTCGCTGTTGAAGTAAGCAGAAAGCCAGGCAGCTTTTTGGGTTGTTTTTTTTTTTTTTTTTATTCCCCCCTCCTCCCCCCTTTTTTTTAACTTTTAATAAGCAGGCACCTTTCGGAAGGGAAAAAAGCATCCCCATTCCCCCCTCTGAGTGCAGTTTGTAAGCCCGGCTGTAAAAGCGCAGTGAAGCCCAGTGCTGCAGAGCCCGATGTGCTCGGCAGTTCCAGCACGGGTCTAATTCCTTCTGACATTTCACACAGCTCGACTGGAAGCGGCAACACGGTGAGTCTGTGTCTAGGAATGCGCTCTGGTCTCCCACATTCTCTATATGTTGCGTGCTGAAAAGGGGCCAGCGCTCGCAATCCAGCGCTTCCCCGGCCACCGGCACCTCCCCACCGCGCACAGACCCCCAGCGCCTGCCGAGCCCTCCCCGCCTGCCTCACCTACAGACAAAAGCTTTGCCCCGCAATTCTGCTGCCAGGGGCTGAACGCCCTCCAAGGGGGATTCCACGTGACCTCATAAATCCCAACTCTTCAGACAAAACCTTTGAAGATTTGATCCACAGATGTGATAAGCAGCCAGCTAGTCTGTGAATGAAGCCAGCAGATAAAGCCCAACTTCAAAGTAATAAAAACCACCCAGACAGCTAAGCAACTAGGAAAGGATTTTGTTTAAGACTTCCTTAAAGCCAAAGGACACATAGTCAAATGTCTATTTAAACAGGAAACATCTTATCAAAATGATTTTACTTTTGCAGCAAGCCCCAGCAGCAGCAGCCAGTAAGTTACTTTTGGCTACACAGAATTCTCTTGTTACTTCTTGCCTTTTCTGTTGTCTCTATGACCTATTTGAGAACACAATGTCTCTGATAAAAGGGCTCTGGAAAAGGTGTTAATGTGTTCCTACATTCTAGATCTGAATTCCTGCCAGAATGACTGTACTTCAAAAATGCTGATAAACAGGTGGTGGGGAGGGGGGACTTTTTCTATGTCATTTCTGGGGGGCCACAATGCACCGAAGCAAATTTCTTTTTCGCCAGGTGAAGTCAGATATCAGCATTTTCTCTCTTGCAAACGCTGACAGCATTTCCACTACAAACAGGTTGCAATCACGGGAGGGAGTTGTCTTCCTCATTATGGTTTAGAACTGTGCAGTAACTTTTGCCAGAAGGGCTGTAATAAATAAAAAGGAACACACGAAAAACCTCGACAATGACTTACACGATGTTTATCATCAACTGAGTCGCAGGCATTAGATTTACCCCCACAGAAGTGCATCACACAGCTACTGTGATACAGCAGGTATATCTTAACCGAGCTGGGGTTGGGCTGAAGCTCTCAACACCCTCTTTACCACACAGCTCCTGCATGTCTGCAGACAGATGTATTGCTCAGCACATCCACCAGCCCTAAGACACACAGATTTATCCTGGCACAGACAGGCACTTGGATACATGTGGGACCGGGGGAAGAGGAGTCTGCAGCCAGCCTTTCTCTCAGCATGGGCGCAGTTTGGAGGCATTCCAAATACTTCAGTACAATCCCAACACCTCACTGCAATTCCAAGGCACTTACATATAACACGTGCCTTGCTGCTGTTGAAAGCCAGAGTCAGCTCCTGAAACCAATCTCGTTTGGATCTGCACGTACCTCCCAGAGCTCCTGCCCAGGGATCCTGAGTAAATTAAACAAACAGCGAAGCAAAGCCCACCTCCATCGCTGCATTACTTCTAAGCACCAGCACAACTTCAGAACAACACAGCGAGGAGGCTTCTCGGTGCCTCACATCACTAAACACATTAGGGTGGAGACAGGATTTTTACCTGCACCACACTCACCCAGTGGCTGCAGATCTCCTGAATGTGTGTGGGCTGAGAAGCAAACCAAAGAAATTCAACCTACTGGTACCTCATAGGTTATATATGGCTTGGGGAGCAGTGACTTCTGCACAAACAGCAGTAACACTGGCACTTCCACCACTGCACCCTCACTCCTCGGTCTGTGCAGAATGCTGAACTCCTTGGGGAAGGATCCCCTCTCACTCCAGTGGAAAGCCTACCACAGTCTGGGCTGTGTGAGTAATTCCAGTTACCTTGATGTGATAATGCTCTGATAACAGCGCCCTAAAGGACAAGCTGCCGAGACAACTAAAAGAAAGTTTGGATTGGAATGCCCCATTCCTCCTTAAACACAAAGGGTGGTCATCGAGGTCCTGCAGCTGATAGATTCCCTGAGGAATGTGGCCACCTGCAAAGTGCTTCATTGTTCTTTTGAATCTGTGAACTCTTCAACAGTCCTGGTGATTTGTGCACTAAGAGGCAACTATTTCTCCCTGAATCTGATAGTGAGCTGGCAAATTTCAATGCTGATGAAGACACCACCAAAGCAGCATTCCCAGGGGTCTGCAGGATTAGTGGAGAGCTCTCACCTCTGAGGCCCTGTCATTAGCTTTCTGTAACTGCCAGAAACTGGAGAAGACAGGGAAGAGGAGGAGATTCTTTTCTTCCTGCTTCTACCTTAATTCAGCTGCCTTTTGTTACTACTGATCTTTGCCCTGCTCTCAAATTCAGCTGCTCTGTGTACAAACCTGCCCTGTGCTTGCAGCTGAAAAGCTAAAGGAAGATTCAAAGCACCAAACATTCCCACAATTTAAATTAATTTAATATATACCTTTGCTTACATCTTCACGTGTCCACATTTCTACATTTGTGCTTCATATACATCCATTTGTTTTTAGGGCAGGAAGCTGCTTTTGGAAAATGAAGGCCTGTGCCAGTTTGAACCAACAGAAGTGATCTAAAGTCCAGAAAATACAGTCTGGAGAAAAAAGTAAGTCCAGGGTTTCTTCTGTCTGGGAGGGACTGATGGGAGACACGATTGCTGCTTTCTGGAAAAGGTTATATGGATTACAGAAGCAGGGGGAAAAGCTTGTTTTCTGTGACCATGTCTAAAAAAAAAATCGATTTAAATTGCAACACAGGGGATTTCTGAAGATTGTGCCAAAGGTTTTAATACTGAGGATAATTAAGTGCTAGTAAACAGTATGGGAGACCAAACCCTACAGTGACTGGAGATTAAGTGACCAATTTCTTGATCATTCTTAAGCCACAGAAATTACTTGCTTCAAATGTAAGTTGATGGTTAGAGGATATACTAAAACAGAATACAGATTTAGAAAAATACCCTCAGAAGTCACCTAGTTTATCCTGTACCCCTAAACCAGGTTTAACTATATACAGTCTTAACACAAGTTTGCCTGGCTTACCTTCCCCTGCCCCCAAATGTAAAAAGAATCAAAGTGATTTACTAAATTTTGCTGAGCAAACAAATATTTCTATAACACACAAAATATAGTATTTAGTATAGGAAAAAAATGGCATTCAGTATAGGAGAACTGCATCTGTGTAAGACAATCAAATCAAATCAAATCACTAGAGCTGGTAAATGAACAGTGATTCTCTTTCTGCTCAGCAGCCTGGAGTTTAGGGCATCCCCTGGATGCACAGGGAGCTAATCCAGGGCTGTTTTCCACCCATGGACAATTGTCACACTGCAGAGACGAGGGATTCTGGGAAGAATCTACTTTTAACCTTGTTCCACTACCGAGAAATGGTCAGAAGGAGGATTGGTTTCAAATTCACTAAAGAATACCAGCAGGAGACAGAGCCAGGAGTTCTCCTGCACTCTGCCAACACTGTTCCATTTTTTCAAAGTATCCATTCAGAGAGAACAACCCTCTGGTGGTTACAACAGTCCTTGTGTTTTAGTTCCTGCCCCAGTAAAGGTTAACAGGGACTGAAATGGAGCAACACATCCAAAAACAGTGCAAGCAACCCTAAACAGCCTGTCAGGGAACTAATTTAACTCCAGGTAATAAGGCAGTTTTTACTGTGACTTAAATTTTGGTTTATTACTTTAGATTTCATTTAAACAGTTTAATTTAAACTTTAAACAATTTCTTAACTATTTCAAGGCTATTTAATATCAGCCAAAATCTTCTACAGCAAAGTCAATTTACTGCTTACAATCACTTAAATGTGACCAGTATAAAAATACTTAATACATATTTAGTCAGATACCAAAAGTTTACACCTTTTGGCCACACAGTTGTTTATACTTTTAAGGTAGTCACAAATTATGTCATAAGGAAACAGAAAGCCATGAGAATTTTTCCTGAGGTCACATTGCATTGCATATCCATAAAAATCTGATGTATTAAGTAAAAAGGAAATATTTGTTCAAACTGGATTAATAGTTTCTGCTCACCATCATCTCCAGTGCTTTAGACCTAGTACTGAAAAATTTTGGATTCATACAAATTTTTTCTGCTTCCCTTTCCTCTTCTGGGGAAAAAAAAAAAAAGGAAGATGAGCTTTTCTACTCTTCAAACTCCTGATGATGTTTCAGCTTTTAATTAGCTGGTTTTGGTACAAACTAACTGGTATATTTTTAAATCTGTAACTGTAAAATCATCATTAATTCATCACCTTCTGTTACTTTTGTTGAAGATATACTGTGAACAGTTTTTCAGGGTTTGGTTTTTGGTTGAGATTTCTGCTGCAAGTCTGTGTTGCTTGGCTACTTAAATTAGATTGATTTTATAGACCACGGTAATATACATCCTCTGTTATTTCATGGTTAGGAAGGAACTGAACCTCAGCTCTCTTCCTTCCTAAAAAAGTTCTTAAGCACCCTGCTACAGTAGGAATTCCAACCACCATTTCCAATTATTTTCTTCCTATGTATCCAAAAGCATTTTCCATCTGCATGTAGTCTACAAGCTGGATCTGAATTAATGGTTTCCAAACAATCAAAACTGGCTTTTTAACAAATACTGTGTCCTTAAGATAAAGCCATGCAGCTACATCTGGGTCTTCTCATCCCATCCTACTCCAATTCAAATATGCAATATCTTTACAGAAAGTGGGAATTGTCTTTAATTTCATTTGTCATTAACAGTGGGAAAACAAAAACAACACAAACCACCAAAAATAAAACCTGGTAATAACACTTTATTCAAAGGTATAATTCAGGGTATTACCTTCTATTTCGTAATATGGAAAAAAGTTGGGACTGAAAACAATAAAACCAGCAAGCTGTGGGCCAAAAAAAGTTCTTCCAATAATCCCCTGAGGTAAAAGTGATCCAGCCCTAGGAAAAAGGTACTTTGCCACTTCTCTCCTTCCCTTTCTTGGTGTAATGTTTGAAGTTCTGTGCAATGCAATTTCCAAATCCAGTTGAACCGTGAAAAGCAGTGACCTCTGAAAGTGTGCGCTGTCTCAACAGAGTTCAGAGGCACAAAAGTACATTCAGAGTTAATTCACAACAGACATCGTGACACAAACGTCTAAGAAACGTCCTCAGCCAGATCCAACCCAGCGGATTCAAGCCTAAGGACCAGCTGGCCAAGGAACAGTTTAAAATATCCCAGATACACGGACAGGGATTTGCTCGTCCCTCAAGCCACAGCAGAGAAAACGCAGGTTCCAGAGACAAAGCTCCTGCACAGGCAGTGGGAGGAAGGAGGGAAGTGACAAAAACTTAAATCCTCAGAGACATGGATGTACGTCAGCTCCTGCCAGAGCCAAGCCTGACCAAGAATAAACAGAGCTAACGAGCCTGGAGCGGTGCCAATCAGCATTAGAGAAATTATGTGCCAGGCCAGGGAGTCAGCTAATCCACAGGAAGACTGTAAAAAACACTCCACAAGGGCTGCCGGAACTCACAGCTCCCAGCTGCCAAAGGCTCCTTCCCTCAGAGCCTTTCTAAAGTTTGGCTTTGGGATATCAAGCACGAGACTGCTGCTCAGCATGGTCTGGGGACAACAGAAGAAAAGGAGGAACCCAGGGCAAACTGGAAACTTTGTTTTTGTGCAGAGTCCTCTCCTGGAAGTAGGAAAAAGGGAAGGGCAGCTTCCTTTGCTGCAGATTCCAGCTGTTCTTTCAGCACAGCAGCCGAGCCGGGTGCCAGAGCTCGGCAAAAGCACCGAGCACAAGAGGTGCCTCAGAAAATGCAAACGGTTATTACACAGCTCAGGAGGAAAATTGGTGTCTTCACTTGTAGAAAACAAACCAACCCAGAACCAACCACCAAACTTCCACTCTACAATATAATCTCTGATATCAAACTCTGTGAAGTTCCCCAAGGGCAGGATTTGCCTCCAGCTCAGCTGTTCCCCACCTTGACAGCCCCAAGAGCAAGAAGCACCAAGACATTTGCAAGTCAAGACCCACAAGAGAAATACACCCAAGAAAGACAGACTTCCAGCACACACAGCTTTGGGTTTGGCTACTAGCAGAACCTAGGGAAGTTCAACAACAGAATACTAGTTCTTTAGGGAGAAGAGAAAACCAGGAGTAAGACAAGCTGCCTCAGTACAGCTAAACATGAACACTCAAACCCAAAATACTGGGATTTGTCAAGATATCAAGCTGTAATTGTGATTATTAATGTGACATTGTAACTCACAGCATTTTCCAAATCAACAGAGCCAGCACTGCTTTGGCAGCATGAGATGTTTTCTTTCTTTTAAATACACCAATAACCATAATCCTCACTTCAGCAAAGTTGGGGTATTTTGTTCTTTAAACGAGGACAGTAGATGCTTATCTTGGCACAGCAAACATTCCTCCAAAGCCACACTTTGGCTTCCTTTCCCCCCATTTTCTTTGACAGTATCCAAAACATTAGCCTCTCCAGACCCAAGCCAACACAGAAGCCAGTAGAAGCTGCAGGTTCTCAACCCCTCTCAAAAGTACAGGCCCCTTCAGAAATGTGGTTCTGGAGCATGAAAACTGGACTGAATGTTCATGAAACACTGACAAGGGGCATTACTCCTACCACCAGAAAAACCCATGCAGATATCCCTTTTTTTCCTTGCTGATAGCAACATTATCCAACAGATTTCATAAGTTTGTCTGTCTTAAGTGTCTGAAAAGGAGAGAAAGCAAAAGGCAAGATCTCCCTGCCCTCCCTCCCCTGTATCAGCACCCTGATAACACCTTGCACCTGCCACACATGGACAAAGCAACAGGCTATGCAAATTGCCTGGGCACTACTTTGGAATGCAGCTGAAGGCAAGCGTGCAGCCCATGGCTTCTGCTGCCACCAGTAAATCAGAGCTTTTATTTGCACTTTATCCCGTGTGCGTCAGCACGGCCACCCTCTGCCAGGCAGTGTCTGACTGATGCTGGGACCGGACGCTCAGAACAGCTCAGGCACAGAGATCACAGGGACAGCTCCTGGTTTATGTTGGTACTTCACTCAGGTACTTCAGCACCAGGTCCCAAGCCAGTAGAACAGCCTGAGGAGGGTTTAACAGGCCAAAGCTCTACCTACCGAAAGCAGGAGATGTGCCAGGCTTCGTTGACAGTCTTGTAGAGGCGCTGCCCCGCAGCGATGCTGTCCCCACATCCCAGACATCTCCAGACTTCTTCACCTGCATGCAGGGATAACATGACAAACAGCAACCAGTTTACATCAGAGAAAACAAGGATTGCTGCCTCCCTCTTAAAGAATAACCCTAAATTAATTAACAGGCAGGAAAGTCTTCACACTTGGAAAGTTAAAACAACACCAGGCAGTCTGTAACTCATGAGAGTGAAGCTCCCAAATCAAACTCTGACATCTTAGATATTACTTTTTTTTTTCCTTCGGACATGACATCTGCTCCTTCACATTCTGGAGGAGGAAGCAATATGACTTTCCACATAAACCAGCTCAGTTATAGCTCTGCCAGAGCAGAGACTTCAGGAAGGCTGACTGCTCCAGTACAATTCCCATAGAGAACGACACTAGGCCAGGAAGCCACGCTACTGCTTTCCCCACACCACTGACTCAGCACACAGCATTTGTTCTCATTTGTATAATTAAATGGATTTCCCAGAACTGAAAGAAAGGAAAGGCAAACTTTATTCAGTAGAGAACAACTTGACTACCGGGAAGGAATTACCCACTTGAATGAATATTCCTGTAGAGGCTGTACAGCCAACACCAGGCTACTGTCAGACTTAGGAAGAGAGAGTGATGCTACTGGCCTATTGCCCTTTCAGAAAATATTTTAAATAGTTATAATAGAGTTATAATAGTTTCTGCTAGAACTGCCAGAAAGCCTCAGAGCTGGTTCCTTAGATGCAGGCAAGCTAGGAAAACAGAATGAAAGCCTGTGTACAAAGAGCATTTGGCACACAAATAAATGCTATCCCAAATCCCAACAGCAGTGCGGGCATACTAAAGAGTCAGGGATCCGGATGAGCACAGGAGGGCACAACCAGCATGTGCTGAGCAGATCTCAAACCTGTTTCTTCCTGCTACCAACAGTTTGCTTGCATTAAGGGCTGCATAAGGAAAAAAAGTGCACTTAGAGAAGGAAAACCACAAACCACGAACTTCCATTTTCCAAAGAACGTTACAACTGGGTAGTTGCTCAGGCAAGTCAATACCATGGTTAAGTTCCTTGAAGCTACACAAAACAGAAGCCATCAGCCTTCCATGCACTTTGACCCCACCGTGTAGGTCAGCGACAATGTTTAAAATTAACCAAGGTGAAGATCTTGCACGTTTTACACAAGTAGTGATTTAGGAGGAAAACCACTTGTCGCTCAGCCACAGACACCACTCTCTCCAGCAGACTGGCAGCACCCAGAAACGTCTCCCTGCAGACTGCAGGGCTCAGAGGATTCATTCAAAGGGGACATGTGGTGTAAGTTGCCACTTCAGTTCCCAACTGGGCATCGGCTCCACACCTGGGAGCACCTGCCCCTGTGCCCTCCTGCTCTCCAGAACACCAAGAACTGCACCTAAGCTCAGACCTGCACAGCAGAGTAAGGGTTAGGAGAAACTTGGAAAAAGCTGACACTACCCATGTTCTTCTATAAAGCAAATTGCTTTTCAGCCCACCAAATGGGCTTGAGAATAAAAGGCAAAGCCACACGTGCCTGTACCTGCATGTACAGGCAGCAGAGACTCTCCTCTCCAAGCAGGGCAAGCCCTGGAAGTCAGCTAAACTTGTGGAATCGCTGCAGGCCAAAAACACCTGCAAAACAGTTTGCAGCTCCGTGCCCACCCTTCAGTGCCACCAGCACAAGGAACACATGTCAGGCTGGTCAGCGGATCCCGTTAGAGCCATGTAAAGACCGAGGACTGCGCCACAGCTGACTAAAAGCAACAGATTCCTCCACAACCATCACACAGGACTTGACCCACGAGCTCCCAAGCCCCGGCAGCAGCCGCCTGACGCTGCTGCGGTGCTACATCTGTTTGAGCGTCCCTGGGAAGGCTGATTAGCTCAGAACGGAAACGAACAGTCCTAAATCCGACTGAAACTGTTCAGTATCCAGGAGAAACGACGGAAATGAACAAAACAGAGCAGGAAACGGCGCGAAGGAAAAGCAAACGGACATAATCAATGTAGCAGGTCCTGCCGAGTCCCCCAGGACGGCAGGAATGTTTGAGGGGCGGTCAGCGAGGAGCGGCCCCGGCGGGCACCGGCCGAGCCCCGGGAGCACCGCGGGACCCCGAGAGGGACACGGGGCCGAGGGCAGCCGGGCCGGCGGCACCCGCGCTGCGGAATCCCGTGCGGGCTGCGGCCGCACCTCCATCACTTCCCCGCGGGGTTCGCTGCACCAGGACCTCCGGGAACCCCCCGCGCCGCGCGTGGAGCCGCGGACCGGCGGAGGGAACCACGGGCCGGCTGCAGCCCGCTACCCGGACACGGGCTGACACCCGGCCAAGGCGCGGGCTCCGAAGGCAGCGGCTCTGCCGAGCCCCGCAGGTGCCTCCCCGCGGCACAAACGACGCACCGGCGCCCGCATAACGGACCGGGGGGGAGCCGTGGCCTCGTGACCGCGCCCCGCGCCCGTGGTGGCGGAGGGCGGCCCCTCCCGCGGGGGTGCGGCCCAGCCCGGCCCGGCCCGGCCCGAGCTCACCTGGCAGCGCCTCCATCCCGCGCCCTCCGCCCGCTCCCGCCCGTCGCCAGTGGGTCCCGCCGCACCTGGACCCGCCTCCCGCGGCCCCGCGCCCCGCCCTCCTCCTCCCCGCGGGCCAATCGGCACCGCCCGCCCGCCGCGCCCGCCAATCCCCGCGCCGCCCCGCCCCAGCCGCCCCGCCCCTTCCGCGCTGGCAGCCAATGACAGCGCGTGCTGCCCCACGGCCCCGCCCCGCACGTGCCGTGGCGGGCGCGGCGCTGGGCGGGCCCCGCCCCCCCGGCCCCCTGAGGGAGGCGCGTCCCCGCCGCTCCCGGCCCCCCGAAGGAACGGCGGCGCACTCCGGTCAATGTAAAACCATTTTTTTTTTTTTAATTCTAAATCACTTTCACAACAGTGAAAATTAGTGAGGAGGAGGAGGAGGAGAAGGAGGAGGAGAAGGAAGAACGGTAACGCACTAACCGAGCCGTCCGGGCCGTGTGCGGGCGGGTGCGGGGCAGGGGTACATACAAAAGCACACCGGGGAAAGGGGGGAACCAAGCGTTAACACTTTTAGACTATTTCATCTTGGAATTGCCCGAAAATAAGAGCTCTCAGTCATGTTTCTGCAGCCTCCTCTAAATCCATTATATCTCTCACCCATAGATGGAAAGCCCCCCCAATGCATTAAAATTCCGTATTTTAAAACATAAGTCCTAGTTAAATATGTTTCAATACCTCTTGAACCTATTGCAGTCAGTTCTCTCTCCTCTTTATGGGAAAAAGGCTTCCAAGGGATACCCTGCTCCTCCCTGGACGACCTCTGCTCCCAGCAGCGAGTTTCTCCACTCAAAAAGGAGAAGGAATCCACCCCTTCCCATCACATGGGCCCTCCCTTCCCATCAGCAGGTGGTGCTGGCTGAGCAGGAGAGGAGCAGGAGAGGAGCCCGAAGCTGCGACATTGCAGGACAGCCACACAAACAGCCTTTCTCCTGGAAAGGGCCCCAGTTACATGTTATGCACTTGGGAAGAACCCTGTGCAGAAGTTCAGCTTCCCAAAAGTGCCACACAACAAAAGCTGAAGCACCACTTCAACTATAAATAGTTGAGCAATATACTGTGCCAGACTATCATCCAGTCAGGTATAAATTTGACCACATGTGGCAAAACACTGCAGAAGCTTTGCAACATTCTACTTGCCAGATGGAGTTTTGGAGGTAGGCAAGTTAAACTTCAGTCATCCTCTGTCTTGACACTAGAAGTGAACAGTTTATAATCACATAAATAAGCTTCTACAACAATTAAGGTGTCCTGCCCAGGAACCTCTTCCTTATACACTAGAAAAACCCCAAGCTATTGAAACAAAGTTTCTATTTGTTGATTTGTTTTGTCAGTTTTCTGTCTATTGTCAGAGAAGTCACAATATTCATCTTGCAGGAAATCAATGAGACTATCAGCCACCTGAATCGAAACAATCTAAAAACAATAAGAGAAAAAAAAATGGAATTGCCTAGTCAGAGAAATATGAAAACTGTTAATCTTGCTAGGGAATCTCTCGTATCTGCTGTTGTGAAGGAATCTACACAAATACATCAGGAGTACTCTTTAAAGCTGAATACCCAGCAGGATTCCAAAATGGCTACAGAGTGCTCACCTTCTGAAATATCCCCTCAGCACATTAATGGTTGTGGTCTCCTCCAGCACTTCAAATTAAACTCTTTGGTAGATACTGCAGAGACTCTTGTGCTGTGGCCGTTCTGCTGTGGCTCGGAGAAGCTGTGTGCACCTGCAGAGAGAAGGTCTTCCAAGTGTTCCCTACCGTGCATGTGCTGGCAAAGGCAGGATCTCATTTTTCCTCCTGTGCAATTTTACAGTATGACAGGTTTAACCTCAAACCTCACGTAAAGATGCCTTTTGTTCCTCTCCCCGAACGAGCTGATCTCGGATCTGTAATAGGATTTTATTTGGAGGACGTGACCTTGTGTAGAAAGTCTCAAAGCCTTGGGAGGGGATAACTGTCGCTACCGTGACGAGGTTGTGAGGGGTGAGGGGATTATCCACGAGTGCAGCCCCGGGGCTGTGCAGAGCCAGGGGAGAAACACTGCTGGTCAGTGAGGAACTGGGCTGGGTGAGGCAGCGGCTGTGTCCAGCCCCACCTGGCTCCACAGCCAGAGAATCCTTCCAGTGTCTGGCTCCAGCATGTTCAGGCTTTAAAAAATTGCAGCATAAATTTGTATCCCTTCTTCCAGCAGCCGTCAGAACCGCGTCAGGAAGGGGTTTCCATCACGCCGGGAAACAACAGCAGGAAAAGGAACCAGTCTCCGGACCTGGTTCCATTTGCACCACGTGCTGTGCCCAAAGAGTGTCAGCAGTGCTGCAGGTGATTTCCTGGAGAAGGCTGGATGTCGATGGAGACATTAAATAACATCTGCAGCTCTGGCAGATCCATCGTGGTTGCAAAGCATGAGATACTGGTCACACTGGAGAAGTTTCCTGACCTGCCCAGGAAACCCCCAGGACCTGGGGGTCCCTGTCTGTCCCACAGACCTGGTGTCACTGATTGGCACAGGATTTCAGAGCAGCACTCCCTTGGGAGCACAGCTCAACGCTAGGCCCGTGGTTTGTGGCAGGAACCTGTTGTACAAGATATCTGAGCTGAAATACGCTTTTTAACCAATGTTTAATTTCCAACTCTGGTGCAAAATGCGAGATTCCTCATTGTGCTGTGGTACCACCAATTCCTGAAGCCCATAGTTAGCTACGGAACCAGACCAAGAGGTTTAAAGTGGGATGGGGATGCAGTTTGTAACTTTCAGTGGCCTTGTTGGTCATGAATATATAGAATAATGGAAAAGATTTATGCAATCAACAGCCAGAACATTATCACCAGTGCCACAAACAGGAAGAGGCGGGAAAGGAACTGCTCATCCACATATTGAGGAGTCCCTGGAACAGCTGGAAAACAGGAAGTGAAAAAAAAGAAACAAAAAACAGTTCAGCTCCTTCCTCTTCTCCAGGATCATGCATACTCTGAACACAGTAGACAGTGCTGAGCCAAGTTCACTGTTCCCAAGGAACTTCACTACCTCTACCTGAGCTGCCTCTGTTCCTTCCCACCAAGGTGAAACCTCTGAACAAGGAAATGGTAAAAGGGTCAGAGCTGCCTGTGCAGCCCTGGCCAAGAGAACTAATGAAAAGCACATGAGCTCTAAAACTCAAGCTGTGCCTTTCTGGAACTGCACATATTTACACACTCCTACCTCAGCCACCACACACACAGATTTTTAGGGGACACTTAACTATGGTTAATAGGGAAGGTAACTGGACCCAAGGATAGCACAGGACTGTGGCAACACAGCTGTGACATGAAGAATGAGTTTCTTCCTCGTAATTCCTGTGCCATATGACATGGTGGAAGATTTGCCAGGCACTACCATTCACAGAGGAAATCCAGAAAATCCTGGGCAGTAAGTTTTCTTGTTCAAAACAGACAGACTCAGATTGTCTCCAGTGCAGATGGGGAAGAGGTTTTCTAGGGATTACTTAATTTTTAGAGAGCAAGGTCACCACTTGAAGTAACCCAACTGGTTTTTGTTAATCAAAACCAGCAAAACAATTTCACTGGAAAGTTACTTCTTGTGGAATAGAGATGACTGTCTCAGAGATAAATTTCTGAAAAAGGAACAATCTTTGCATTCATTATTTCGTGGTACAGAGCACGTTTAAATTTTTCCTTCTCATCTTTCAGGAAATGGTCCTTTCCTGCTGTTTTCAAAATCTAGGTCTCCTTCATACACCCCTAGTGACTCCTTTTTATTATTAGAAACTCTAGTCCAATTTGTCTCATTTTTCAGAGGGAGTCTGCTGAGTACCAGAGGAGACATCTGAATGAAAAGGGAGAAGTTTCCAGTGCCACTGTTCTCCCAGGAGGGCCTTTAAATGATATGGAAGGGACAAACTTGCTTCTTTATGAGCCCATGTACAAAATGTGTCAGCCATAAACCATGTTCTGGGCTGGGAGTTTGCCCTCATGTTGTGTTTCTATTCACAGCACTTGTTATTGCTGAGAACATTCTGTCATTTAGCAGGTTATTTGTTTAAGAGTTACAAGGCAGTTTGTAACACATGTTTGTGACAGGACCCTTGGAGGAGGTGGATCCGTGGTACCTGGAGGAGGTCGCCCGTCGTTTATGTTGAAGGCTGTTGCAAATATACCAAAGGGAAACGCCCCAATTCCAAAGGACATCTGGAAGCCACCATCACCAAAGCCAAAGCCCTGGAATCCCTGCAGAGAACAAAGCAGCAGGAGACAAAAAAAGGTAACAATCATTTAAAGCCTATTTCAGAATATTGTGTAGAAGTGCAGACATTCCCTCCCTCTGGCTCTCCTCCACCTGAAGGGAGGCCATGCTGTCTGACAACTTTCCCTCTGACACACTATTGTAAACATTTCCTTAGTTCTGGTTTTAAAATGTTTCACACAGTAGCAAACTTCTCAGAGCAACCCAAAACTCTGAGAAAATGAAAACTAGGAACCACAGTTTTTGCTCGAAAGCCACAAGTTCACAAAAGTGTATCTGTAACATTTCCCAGCTTAAAGTAGTAGATATTTGCCAATGTATCAAAATCAACATTACCGATCCTATTTAGAATATCTAAACAATGTATTGTGTGTTAATAGCTATTAGCCACATAACTATAAGAAAGGCATTTTAAAAAAATAATCTACATTGATTGTCTTGATACATGTGTGTCATTCAAACACTCAGTGAAGTGATAAATTGCCAGTGGGATGCAAAGAGCATTATAAGGAATAGTACAAAAAAAAATTTACCAGGGGGACTCTAATTAAGGTGTCAGATAAAGTCACCTGGGGCAGGAATGCAAGACATAAAGAAAGGAGGAAAAAAGGAAGAGTTACAATGCAACACTGACCCCATGGGATCCAGACTAAAACACCACATCAAGTCAAAAGACAAGTCTTGTGAATGGAGATGAATCCTGCTGTGGAGAAGCACTGTGCTACTGGAGAACCAGCTGTGTGTGGATCTAGAGAGTTGTGTCATGTTTAGAAACTGCTGAGAGCCCACACTTCTGTAATCCAGCCACCTGCCCTCTCATCTCAGAACTGAAACAGTGGTACCAATTCTGAAAGACCCTCTGGTCTGTCACCTCCCAACAGTGGGAGGACAAAGATGATTTCACTCATATAATAAAAGCCAAACATTTCTGGATCGAGCCTTGATTTGAGGAGTTGGTCTTTTGACTGTGACTCTTCTCAAGGACTTTGCCATAAACTAGGAGGGACAGCAAAGCTCTCTGTGTGCAGGTACAGGGCTTGTAGGGAACAGCTTGTAGGAACATCGCTGCTGGTCTTCGTACCAGACTCCTCTGACTTCCAGCAGCACCAGCTCAAAGGTTCAAACAAGGTGCAGAAGCTGATTTAATAAGGCAGCAATTCCCTTAACAGCTGAGCTCCCAACATATTCAATACAGAAATGTGCCTTAATCACACCCAGCAGAGTTGTTTGCCTACAGCACGAGGCAGATAAATCCTCTCTGAGGACCCCAGGCTGTGTTACATGGAAATGTGCCATTGTTTCATCAGGTCCTGCTGAAGAACTGTCCTACTGCCTTCTCCCACGTCTGCTCAGCCTGTGCCAGCTGCTGTTTACATGCACTCCGTGTCATCTCCTCAACAACACCAGAGATCCCTCTCTACATGAACATGTATCCAACAGATACCTACTTTCTTTTGCTTGCAATGCCATGGTACAGTAACATCCCACAGAAATTATAGAAGCAGGTTTCAGTGCCAAAAATCCCAGTTCATACATGAATTATGTATTTCCATGACAGGTATATTTTGATGGAAACACATTTCCACAAAGGATTTTCAAAGCAAAGTGTTCCTTGTATTTACATGGAAAACAATTGAGCATGAAGAGCATTTCCAGTGATACCACACTGGGCCATTTTCACAAAGCACAATCCAAGTTAGCCCGTTCTTTGGGATGCTAAAGAGTACTGTAGGAATGGAGTTTTCTGCCACACCACAGCTATGAATGATTCATGACCAGCCAACTGGGGATGAGCAAGATGTGTAAGCTGCAGGATCCTCACACAGGATCTCAAGCACACACTATATCCTCCAGGAGGAATAAATACCACCATCAACAAAAACAACTCATCGGCCTGAGCTTGTTTCTTCACTTACCCCTCTGTTCTCTGGTTCAGGTCTCTGTCCTTGGGGTCGTGGTGGAGTTTTCTCTCTGCAGGAAGTTATGAAATTAGCTCAAGTGCAAGGACACATGACAGCAGTGTCTGCAATAGCCTGGCTAATAAGGCAGAGCAACCATAAAGCTTGGTCCCACAGGGCCAGGCTGCAGCAGAGCTGGAGCAGTGTGTGAGAGCCAACCCCCAGCTTCTTTACCTTCAGCAGCACATCCCTGAATTATTGCTGTGCTTTTGAATAACAGAAGTCCCATTGCACAGGCTAAAAACTCAGGACATGAACATTTTATAGGAGCTTATCCAGCCAGATAACAATCATTGCAACCTGGCACTTGTAACTGATAATTAACACCCAGTTAAAATTCAAATGAATTGCCAGTTGAACATGAAATGAGGTGTGTAAACCCAGGCCCTGAAAAAGCCAGAAATATTTGGCAGAAATGTCAGTTCTATCTATCTTTTGACAAAGTATTACAAATTATGAATCCAGCACTTTGACAGTTTAATCTTAAGACAGCTAACTAAAGTTTCATCTTTAGCTTTCAAACAAAAATAGTTGTATTTAGGTTTCTTACCTGGGGTCCTGCTGCCCAGTGCTACCTCTTCCATACAGAGGAATAACTTTATCTCGACTGATTCCTGCTTTACACACAGGACACACTTGCCTGTTTGGCCTGGTCTCTAGCCACTAAAAGAAAGGACATGATAAGGAAACTAGTAAAAGACCATAAAACAACAATATCCAAACCTCATTTGCAGCCAGGCAGAGAGACTTTAGCAATTCCTCAGAAAGCCCCAGAGCAAACCATTTTAATAAGTGCCAAGTGCTCTCCAAAATGGAGCTGGCACTTTGGCTGTTGCTCTGGTATGATCCACTTACTGATGTGCACACATTCAGACCTGCCCTGGAGTAAAATATGAAGAAATAAACAGTGCCAAGAGTCCTGCATAGGCCCAGGGCTAAGTGTAGACACCCTCCTTTCACCCAGCTTTTCCATAAGGTACCACAATGTAAAACATTACAAAGGCAGAGAGAAGTACACCCAGCACTTAAACCTGCAGAGGAACCCCCTACAGTAATTCTACCAAAACTGGAAATACTCAGGTGGAACAGAATTAAGTTTTCATGCTGAAAGAGCAGTTTGCAAGGTGTTGCACATGCAGTTGCATTAGCAGGTTGTGATTGCCCTGGAGAGAAAAGCACATTTAAAAAGAGGGGGATACTCCAGAGAACCAAGGGCTTTATTGAGCAACAGGAGCTGATGAAAGACAAAGTAAAAGGAAACCTGTCTTACCTGATGTAAACAAGGCCAACTGTGAGCATTCCCAGGACAATTTGTTCGCAGAGCAGAAAAAGGGGGAAAACAGAATTAGTTACTGACAACTCGATCTGACAAACGTACACGGACAGCACGGCTTGGCCACAGCAGAACCCTGGAATCCAGCTGGGCCAGTTCTGTAACCTCCCATTAAAGTAATTTTTGAAAGTACAGCCCAAGTCTGATCTCCACTGGTTCTTCCAGGTTACACAATCTAAGTTGCAAAGGTGGTTCTGTGCATATCCCCTTCGATTCCTCATCCTCTTCCACACCAAAGGCCCACACAGAGGCTGCATCAATCCTGGGGATCACTGTGCAAACTGGCTGTTCTGATACCATGGAAAGATATCTCTGAGCTAAGATGCAAATGAGCAAGATGTCAGTACTGAGACTTCAGGATCTTAAAAGATTTAGCTGAAACATCAGCCACATTCATAGAATCATGGAATAACTCAGGCTGGACAGTACCTCAGGTAGCCTGTAGTCCAACCTGATGCTCAGAGCAGGGTCAGCTATTGAGATCTGACCCAGTTGCTCAGGGTAGAAAAATTCCCATTATACAGAGTAAATTAATATGGCAAATTAAAAAAAGGTCAAAGAAAACAAGGCTACAAGACAAAACTGCAAACAGCCATCTGCTCTCAAAATGGTCTCGACAACCCTATTCAGACAAGACACATGCTATTTTTAAGGTTCCATTCTTCCAGATCCCTTTGTGCAATAATTCAATCTAATTTTATCTTAACAAGCCATTAGCCAGTGATTTTCCATCTCCTCAAATAAAAATCTGGATTTTCAGATGTTACATACATTTACACAGAAAAGAAATGCTCTTTTAGACCTCTTTTTATTAAAGATTTAGCCTCCTGTGTAAAATAACCCCCCAAACCCCCACATTTGGCCATGTCAATCCTTCATAACTTCCTAACATTCAAGAAAGAGTATATTCAAACCAAGTTACCCAAATTAGAAATGCTGCACATGTATTATATCTGTGCTGTACATTACTTCCATGTCAGATCAAAGAACTGAAAAGTTCCTATTACAACTGCAATACCATGGAAAAAGAGAAATATCCCACATGGAAAAGCTTATTGCCTATTTTTTTTAATTTTTTTATGGTTTCAAAGGAAAAAACAGCCAAGCCTGTGGGAAAAACTACAGTTTGGCCTCCATAACCTGGATTCAAAGGCAGGTTTAGGTAAAGAAGATGTCTGTGCTAGGCCAGACAGCACAAATAAAATAACACACAAAACCAAGCAGTATCAATGAGCTCTGAACTGTCTGTGTGGGGCTGCTTGTTTGCTTGTACAGAATAATCACAATATTCTGAGTTGGAAGGGACCCACAAGGCTCATCGAGTCCAACTCTTACAGGAATGGCCAGAAGAACAGGAAGTTTAAGATGCAAGAAACCCACTCCTGGACCATGAGCAAAGAACAACAGCTGAGAAGCTTCTCCTAAACCAAACCCACGGTCCTTACTCATTTTATACAGGACATTTGACATCTGAAATTATAAAAAGCACAGGATTCTATGGGATCAGCTGGATGGTGCTGATCTCTGGGCTGAGCTGTGAGGGTGAGAGCACTTACCAGAAGAGGTGCCCACACAAGCTGATCACTGCATCCTTGGCAGTGTCCAAGCAGATGTTACATTCAAAAGTGTTGTCCTGATTAGTGTTGTCCCCGGGACCGTTACTGCTGCTGCCACTGGTCCCCCCAGTGCTGGAGCTCTTGGTTGATGTAGGAGCTGTGGGTCCTTTGCTTGCCATCCTCAAGAACTACCCAGACACAAGGTCAAGAAAATTTTCCTGTTGGAATCCTAGCAGTGAGAAAGGGGGAAAAAACCAAACAAACCCAACTTCTTGATATTATAACACTGCATTCTGGTCCTATTCCAAACTGGTAGTGATTTATCTAAGAAGCTCTTGAATCCTGTTGTTGATGGTTTTAGTCTAACATAGCCAAGAGGGATCTTTTTTTAGCAACTAAGCTACTTTACAGTCCTGTAGTATGACCTGGCTGGTGTGTGACCTGTATTTTACTGTTACTGATAAGCAACTGAGATCCACAGCCAAAACAAACCCCCTGTATTTTCTCAGAAATGCCATTTGCTGTAAGAGGAATGAGCTCACCTAGTCACACACGCTCTTCCAAAATTCAAGACAAGTTAGAACTGCAAGTGCAGTCTGAAATAGGATTTAATCATGAAGCCAGTCTCAGTTTGGACAGACTGACAATGCAGAGTTCAGTGTTCATTAGTTTGGAATATTAATGATAATAATGATAAGCAAAGGCAGCTTAGAACTTGATTTGTCTCCTGAGCCGTATATTGCTGCTATCACAGCAATGTGTTGATACAACTATCAAACATTTCTAGTACTTTCAAACTATCAAGCATTTCTAATGCAGTAGTAATGCAGAAGTACTAAAAATGGTACCTTAATGCGCTTTAATTTTACCCACTACTCATTAACATCATCATATTTATCAGAGAACACCATTTATTTTATTTCAGTAGCAACAACCTCCACAGTCTCATCCTTGATATGTAAATTCCACAGTACCTAAATCTTTGAGACTCAGTATAAGGCATTTACATTTCCAGAAACAAACACTCTTAGCAGTGTAATATTTTTAATCTAAGAACTAAGAGAGTTTCAGCAGTTAGATATATATTAATTCACTAAAACAAAAATGTTTAAAATATTCCACTGTGCTTTCCATGAAACTCTGACATTACATGGCTACTGCAGGAACAGGAATACTTAGTTAAGGTTATGAGAAAAAAACAGGTGATTATCTGACCTTTTTGCAAGTGTACAAACAGTGAAGCACTTTCAAAGGGCAACTTGAATTTTTCAGAAGAATTTTTTTGCAAACTCACCCCACGGGCATTAAAGGCTTTCCTTGGTGTCACCTCTTTGTAGCAGAGCTGCAGAACAGGTGCAGGGCAGCAAAAGAAAACCTCAGGATCTCTGGCTGTTGCTGCCAGCAGCTTTTTTCATAACATACAATCCCACAGCACGGTCAAGGAAGCCTCACACTCAAGCCTGGTGAAGTATTGCAGCAGAGACACTCAGTTCCAGCAGGTGGAATGTATTTCTGCAGAGCTTTTTCACACAGTTACATCATTTTGCACAGTGTCCCAGAAGGGCAGCTTTGTATTCACAGATGCTGCACTTCAACATACGCTGCTTTCAGCACTGCTGACTCCCAGCATTTCACACCATGACTTCATTTACACTCAGTGCATTGTACAGAATCCAAATTCCTGTCGGTTCAAGGCAGATGGAAATGCTGCCAGCAAATAAACTATATGCTAAAGACACTTGGATTTTTCACACATCCTCACTACCAGAATCTTCAGCCTGTCTTGCTCAGTAGTTTACGTGAAAACTCACCAACCTGGACCCATATATATAAATATCAAAATTTAGAAAACCTCATTAAAACTAAGGAGTTCAACACACTGTGAAAAACACAGCATTACTTTATGGAATGGACACAAGAAATGTCTGGGTCTTATATCTTCACATATAACACAAGGAAAGGATGTAGAAGAGACAAATAAATTAATTTCTGTGTTCCTTAAAACAATGTGGGAAAAAAGGTAATTTTCTACAAATTAAATCCCATAAATTTAACACCACAAATCTGGAAACTCATCAAAAAGATAGAATCTGTATCTTCACCAACACCTACTAAAAAACCCCTTAGCTTTCAGTAACTATGAAAAATTAATAAATCATCAAGTTAGTGAAATATCAGTATGAAATGAAATGAAATAAAATGGCTAAGAAGAAGAAGAAGGATTGAAATGATACAACACAAGAGGTACTGGATCCCCTGTCACAGAGAGGGTCATTCCTTAGTCTGTACTGGGGATCCCCTCCTAATTATTTGTCCACTGGCTGATTGGGCCCAATGATTTATTAGGATATAACCAATTTAAAATATCAAAAATATATCAAAACACAACAGTAAAAATGATCAATCTCATCCTGAAAAGCCTTCTCACACATCTGCTCCTGTCCCTGGGATATCATTTAGCACACCCAGGTCTGTAACAAGCGCTGCTGGGTCTGTTCATCTGCCAGTCCGGCTGCACATGTGCAAAGAAGCAAACATGAAACAGTATCCAGTGGCTCATTTCCATTTGTTAATCATATACTGTGTCACTTGTGAGTGTGCCCTGTGGATCCTGAAGTCAATGTTCAACTGCAAATTCACCTGCTCTCAGTGTAGAACGAGCTCAAAATTGTTGAACTGTCACTTGAACCTCAACTCTGAGACAAAACTCTTTAGGGGAAAAAAAAACCCAAACCAACAAACCATAAGCAAACCACACGCTAAAAAACCCAACAATCAAGACAACAGGCCAAACCAACCCCATTTTCATTTTGATTTAGAGTTCAGAAGGAAGATTGTGAGTACACTGGTACAGAAGATGACTTTTGGGGTTAAGTAAACAGAGTTTAGAGTTGCCAGTGGAGGTTTGCCAAACCCTGGTCTCCAAATCAAGCCTAGAAGCATGATAAGTAGCAAACAAGTGAAAGGATATAAAAATCAGCTGATATCTAACTGGGGGCATTCAGAGATCTTGTCTTTTCTCCTTACTTTTTTGGTCTTTAGGTAATGACAAGAAAACAGCATCTTTGTTACTTAAAAGCCACCTATATTATCTGTTTATTTCCTTTAAATCATGATCCCTATGATATCCCAACAGACCGTTCTGACATTTACTACACCCAAGAATGAAGCAGATGAACAAGGAGCTCTACTGCAAGTCAGCTTCCTAAATGAAAAAGTCTGGTGGAGCTGAAGAAGACACGGAGGTGAAGATACATGAGATGGTGGAACTGGTCCTCCGGGAGGCACACGGGACACTGGGACAGCCGGGAGCTCGGGAGGTCCACGATGGGGGTAAGTGCAGGGGAAGGCCTCTTTTAGTATTTTAAATGTATTGTGTAAGCACTGGGTACAGATCTCACCAACTGGCAGCAAGAAAGACCTTTTACTCAAACGCTTTAAAAACTAAATCTGTAAATGTACTGGGGACAACTGCACAGCAGGAAAACGGGAGCTGAATGGCTGCTGTCACAGGTCACGTTTCTGAACCCAGCAAATGAGAATGACTGCATTTGCCAAGGTACACTGACCCAACCCTAAAACCATAGGAAAAACACTTCAAGCCAGACTGGCAGAGTTTCCACTACAAGTTAAAGCATGCAGAAAAAAAAAAAATCTTACTTTATCTAGGATTACTGAAATTGAAATAAGCCAAAGCTAGTTTGTTTGCGAAACAAGCTCGGATTTAGTTCCTGAACCTTTTGCAGTTTAAATCAAAAAGAAAACTTGTTGGATTATTTTTCTTATCACTACAGTGACATTTTCTGACACGTGTGACAAATTTTATAAAAGGAATATTAACATCAGAAATTCTATCTCAACCTAAAACTAATACTCAGAGTAGTATAAATACACCCACTCAAAAGTCAAACAAAAATCTAATACCTAACCTATTACAATTGCCTGGGCTTCAAGTACAACAACCAGGTAACCTCAGCTGATAATTGCTGACAGGGCCTCGAAGAAAGTACACTGACTTCTTGACAGTAATTTTTAGATATTCTTAGCAAACACGACTGTCCTTCTGTTAATCATTAAATATCCATTTATCTCTCGATACCTTTTTACTCTTTTCTGTCTCCCAAGCATGTTACATTTTAACTCCTTGGGAACATTTCCCGAGTTCATCTTTTCACTTCCTGCAACCTGCACAGCATCGGGCACCAGCTTTTCAGTATTAGCAAGAAGTGGTCTCAAAACTCATGTGATCACTTGCTCTTGCAAAACCAGCCATTTGCCTTCCAGCCCAACGTGCCCTTGCTTGGCCTCGTTTCTTTAATTGGGATTCTGCAACGTACTTCTGTGTTACAGCCCCTGTTCCCGGGGTGAGGGCCCAGCTGAGGGGCTGTTTTGGGAACCCCAAGGATTCGAGGCACCTCACGAACGCAAACAGTGAAAAACCTCAAGTGATTAAAGTAATTACTTTTTTATCCATTCCATAAAGGTTTAATATAGACCCTAAGAAAAACCTTTTGACAAAGATATTATCCTCTTACCTCACAAAGTCCAAAGGGAAAAAGAAAAAAACCAAACCAAACAAAGAGCACTGCTATAAGCACTCGGGTAATGCTGCCCGAGCCGGGCTGCAGCGCTGTGACAGGGACGTGCCGGGCTGACCGGGTTAGCAGAAAACGTGAAAATAACACCAAATACGACAGCAATGACGTGGTTTGAGAAGCAATAGGCGACTCTTAACATATAAGTAATTCTCGAAATGTTAGTAATGCCATGTACCAGAAACTGATGCCCGCGACATCGCCAGGGCCAGACCCCTCTACATACCCAGAGCCGGACCCATCTGTCGCGACAGCGGGTCCGGCCCGGCCGCAGCGCGAACACGGGGCCCCTGCGGGCCCCAACCCGGGGTTTCGGGGCAAACCCCGGCCGGCAGCGCCGGGCCCGGGCCGGGGCCGGACACGGGCCGGGCCTGCCGGGGCACCGGAGCCACCGGGCGACCACGGGGGTCCCGCCGCGCCCCCGCCCCGCTCGTTCGGAGCCTCACGGCGGCCCCGGCTCCCCCCAGTGCCCCCCGGCCCGGCCCGGCCCTGCTCACCGGCGGTGCGGGCCCCGCAGCCCCGCTCGAGCAGCCGCTCCGCCCGCGCCCGTCACCTGACGGCCCGGAAGCGCGGCCGGCGGAAGGGACCGGGCCGGGGCTGGGGCCGTTCCGCCCGCCCGGCACCGCCCGCGGCTCCCCCGCACCCGGCACCGGAGGCGCTGCCCCGGCGGCCCCTCCTGTGCTCCCCCCCAGACCCCGCACACGGGCGTTACCTGCGCTCCGGTAGAACGGCCGGGGCTACTCGGCCCGTTCCGAGCCCCCCCCCCCGCGCCCCTGAGCGCTGCGGCTGCCCCGGTTTGGCTGCCGGGGGAGGTGTCCAAACGGCGGCCTCTGGGGAGAGCACAAAGTTCTTAGTGAATGCGGAGGGAGGGAGGGAAGGAAAAGGAAGGAGCTTTGAGGGAAACAAATTGTTCAGATGTGAACAAACAAATGTGAGCAGAGCATTAGGATTGGAGCACGGGAGCATCTCCACGATGGGAACAGAGAGCCTGAGAAAGGTATTTAGAGCTTGATAAAGGTATCTGTAGGGCTGTGAAAAAGCCCAGGGTCAGAGGGACCAAAGGCAGGGTGAGGAGGTGACCTGGGGTCTGAAGGAACGGGTCAGAACTGAGAGATACCTGAGAAGGCACCTCTGAAGGCTCTGTCCCAGCTCTGAGGGCACCTCACAGTCCTGAGGACTCCAAGATACGAAACAGCCCAAAATTGCTTGTTTTACGCAGTGGAGAATGGGTTAATCTTAAACCAGCTGAAGGTGAGCCTTACGAAGGAATAGTTAAGAAATTAAGGGGGGTTAGTGCCTAGGGAGACCATTGGAAAGAGCCCAAGGATATTGTCAGAGGCCTGTCTCACACGTGGGCTGAGACTACACATCTCTAGTGTGAAGGGTGGAACGTACAAGCCGGGAGTGTCCAGCAGTATAAAAACACAGCTCTACTGAGCCTTCCTGCTGCTCTCAACAGCACAGAGCCCTGGCAAAACCCATGGAAAAGGGGTCTCCCAGAAGACCACCTGGAGTTGCCAAATGTGTTGATGTATCACACTGGAAAATTTCTAGTTGAGGTGAAGATGTGGTGTGTGAACATGGCAGTGGTGGTGCCATGGGGAGCACACAAGGCAGTTCCACCCTCAGGAGCAGTGTATTTGCTGTCTGTGAAAATCTCTCTAACAAAGCACTCTTCATTTTCAACCAGTCAGGAAAGCAGCAGGATTTGGTACAGCTTCTGCATTCAAACAAAAATTTGGCATCTCAGTGTAGTAGCTGATTAGGAAGAATTTAACGAGACCCCAAAGGTAGGAGCTATATCCTCCTGATGCTGATTAAAACAGGGATGAACTTATGAAATTCAGGTCAGCTCGGACTAGTCACTGTGTATGTCAAGAGAATTACAGCATGAAAAGCGAAAAATGGTTGATTTTGGTGTTATAATGGGAATAAGTAATGGTCTGGTAACAGTGGTAAAGTGCTGAGGATCTTATTATGGTCACTGACTCCTTCCACATCCTTTAGTGCCAGGTATTCCCTCTTTCTCCACAAATACCAAAGTGATACTGCTATCTAACTAAGGGTTTTCTGGTGTGGTTGGTGTGTTTAACACTCCTGCTCTGTGTGAGCTGTTGATGCTGAGGAACACCGAGATATTTTCCTGTGGGGCTCGTGGGAAGGGAGGCTGCTCAGCCAGAGATGGACATTGAAACCAGCAGTGTTCACCCCCAGCAGTTTCCCACGCGCGGGCACCGCTGGTCCCAGCGGCACAAACCCGGGCCGGGTCTGTCCGTGGGGGTGCCCCCGCTGCCCCTCGGGGGGTCTCGGGTGGGAGGGTCTCGGCAGACGCGGGCGGACTACAGCTCCCGGCATGCCCCGCTGTTGGACTGCAGCTCCCGGCATGCCCCGCTGTTGGACTGCAGCTCCCGGCGTGCCACGCGCCTGCAACATGGCGGCGCCCAGGGGCGGCTCGGGCCCAGACACCGACACCGGCAGCAGCTCGGACTCGGACGGCGGCGGCGAGGCCGCGGCGCGGTTCCGGGAGGCCGCCTGGGACTGTGCGGCGCAAGCGGCGGCGGCTGCACCACGGGCGGAGCCGCGCGGCGGTGAGGGGCCGAGAACAGCCGCGCTCTGCTCTCCTCGTGTTCTGCTCTGCCCTTCCTCCCCTCTCTCTTTTCGCTCTCCTCTCCTCTCCGGGTCCCTCCGCAGCGCCTCCTGCCCCAGGGGCTCCTCTGTGCCGCGGTACCGGTATGGGAGCCGGGCGGGGCCCTGCCCAGGTCATGCCCGGCCTCCAGCCCGGCCTAGAGCCCCTTCCCGGCAGGACTGGCGGAAGCCAAGTTTCCTTTTCCCCTCATAACTGTTTCCCCCCCCAAAGGTGGGCGAGAGTTGTCTTTCGGGCACGATTCTTTATGCTATAACATGTGGCCGAAGGGGGTTAAAGAAGTCGTTAAAGAGGTCCTGGAGCAGGTCTTTTGAACGTACTTTTGCTTCTTCCTTTTCAGGTGGCTTTAGGAAGGATCTGTTACAGCCCAAAGATCAGCCAAGCCTGAGGTATTTTTTCTCCTGGTTTCAGACTTTCATGTTTCACTGAAGAAAAAATTAATATATGTTGTATTTGGGCTGTTTACAGTTAATACCTTGTGTAATTCTCACTGGAAGGGCCTGCTCTGTTTTGGGAATTAGCCCAACCATAATCTGAAATTATGGTTAGATCTGAAAAAGATAGTAAGTTTTTTTATAAGTACATTTGTCATTCCTCTACCAGCAAGGAAATATAAAAGTTGAAAACTTACTACTGCTGTCATTAACAGCCTTAGTTCCATTGTCAGAAACTGCCCAACTCTGTAAGTGTCCCGTGAAGGAATTAGTGCAATTACATATATTACAGTCTCTTGTCTCCTGTTTGGGTGAGGGCACCAGGTGTTTCTGGCCTTGAAAGAGAATAATCCTTGTTCTTGTTCTAAACGGGCGGGAGGTGAACGGCTGCCAGGAGGGTGACAACGAGCTCCACACAACTGCAGAGTTCAGAGCACACGTGGCCAAGAAACTGGGAGCAATGCTGGACAGGTATGGGCAGGCAAGGCTGAAAAGGTTTGTTCTATGGATCAGCTACACTGATGCTTTTTGTGTGCTAAACTCAGGAAGTTCAACATCATCTTGTCTCCTTCATTCCTGTATTTAGTGCAAGCTTCCGATGTTCCCTGATCTAACCTTGTTGATGTGCTGTGCCCCTCTAGTAAAGATCCTGTGCAGCACTGCCTGTGACCATTTGCCTCTGTGGTGAATGTGCTGTGGGGACGGAAAAATGTCGGATTTGGGTGCCTTTGGTCATTTAAAGGGTGGCATGGAAATCTTCCATTTGTTCTTACATCTAAAGCAGTGCCCAGTTCAGGGTTGTGCTGGCAGTGTGCCTCTGACTGGGCTGTTCAGTGTGTAAATATGGCCCTGGAGAACTAGAATTCCTGGTGTTTGGAGCTGGCTTTAGAAAGGCTGCTTTTAAATCATTCCTGTGGCATGTGTTGCTGAGGGGAGAAGGCCTGGTCTGCCCTGAAAGCAGGGACCTGAGGCAGCCTCACTAACAAAAAAGTGTAACATCTCCCTCTAGTCTTGTTTCCCAGAAATATCCAGCTTGAGCTGGGTTTGCACAAACCTAAGTTCTGACTGGAGTTTTCTGTTTAGTTTCATCACTGTTTTGAAGGACTCATCAGGACCTTCTCAGACCTCTGTGCCACAGTCTGACTCTGCAGATGATGGTGAGTTCCAGTCTCAGCCATTGTGACTGTGTTGGTTAAGTGATGACAAGTGGGATGGAACCTGTCCATCACCAACTAATTGGTTGTACACCCAACTAATAAACATTTTCAATAAAAGGTTTTTCTTAGTGCCTGTGAGGGCTGTTGCTTTGCAGCCGTGACCTTTGTGCCCCAAGTCCTCCCACACAGTCCCAAATAATTGCTGTCAAGCTCTGTAGCAATACAGTAACAGTAGTGAGGCTTCCAGGGAGATGGCTGTTGATTGCTTTCACCTCTGTTTTATATCATGTCTAAAATTCCTCTTCCCATACCTCAGGTTTTCGCCTCTTCTCCTCCTCTGTCCCTGGAGACTGTGGGAAACCAGAGCCTTGCCCTGCAGCAAGGAGGAGGCGCCCAGTGAGCTCCAGGTGAGGTGTTGGCAGCTGCTTTACTCCTCAAGGACTGTTGCATCCCACATTTCAAAGGCAGCTGGAAATCCCACGAGGGAACAGGAAGCTGAAAAGCTGGAAAAGTGTGTATTCATGACTGACATTGGACTAGACCAGAATTTTGTTTCTTATTTTAGTGCTGGGGGAACCAGAAATGTTGGTGGGAGATTTTCTTTCCCCTCCTTGTGTGTGTAAAGAGCATCCTGGCCTTCCATCTGGTTAAATACAAACTGTGGTGTGGAAGTCCCAGAGCCACTGGGTGTTTATCACGTGTTCTCATCTCAGATTACTCTGCTGGCCGAGTTTTGGGTGAATGGAAGGCAAAAGTGTAACACAACCTCCTTCCCTCTTGTTCCCTTCCCAGCGACACGGACAGTGACCAGGAATGGCAAAGGTTCCAGGAGGCTGCTGTGTCAGCTGCAGATATTCTGAAGCAAAGTGCTTTTCCTGCACTATCCCAGGATTCCAGCCAGGATCAGAGTCAGGGTTGTGTAGAGCACAACCAGAAAAAAAAGAAGAAGAAGAAGAAGAAAATTAAGGGAGAGAAAAATATTCAAGAGAAAAGAATAGACCCAGTAGAGTGTGACCAGATCTGCAAAGATTTGCCTCGGTTGGTGTCTGCAAATGGACAGCAGGAGAGACAGAACAGCAATCATGGAGACAACTCAGTGCTGCCAGGAGCTGTGAAGAAGAAAAGGAAGAAGAAAAAATTAGAATGATGGTTTTACTCTGCAAACAGCAGGCAGTTGTGATGGATGAAGGAAATGAAAGAAAACTTAACAACAAGAGTTGCTGCAGAGGAGGGAAAATTAATTGGCAGAGCTTCTGTTCTAAAAGCTCAGTGGCCTGAGAGACTAATTAAGTGCCTTCCTGTGCTGTTGGCACCCCTGTGGAAGGGAACATTGTTCTCCTCACATGGCAGTTGTCTGTGCTGCTGCTTGTGCAGGCCAACCCTAAAAGGACGAAATCCTGTGCCAGACTTGTTTGACAGAGGGGTGTAATCACAGCTGCATCCCTCCTGCTCTGTCTTCACATCATGAAACCAAATCTGGTGTCCTGGAGAAAGTACATGATGAATTGAATTTGGTTTACATGGCAACAGGTGATCAACTCCCTTTTCTCTTTGCCTCTTGTAGGCGCCTACTAAGAATAACTCCAGCCCGTGGGAGACTCATTTACCAAAAGCACCCTTTCAGATACCAGGGCCCCCTTATTTTTTTTCCTGTGATCATCATAACAATCTGTTGTTGAAACCTGCAGTGTTACTAATCCCTCTGCAGTCTGCAGCTCTCCAGGGCCCCAGCACATAACCAGTGTGCAGTGAGCTGATTTCAGGGTTGGTATAAATGGGTCCTGCTGTTCAGTTGTGTCCACTGACATTTTTTTTCATGTATAGTTTTTTACGGCATCTGTTGTTATTAAATTCTGTTACGCTGTTGGGCTTATTTAACTTGGTAGGTTTTGTACAACAGTGGCTTTCTTGCTGTATTTGGATTCTCCCCAGCAGAGAGAGAGATGGTTGAGGGTGGCTCTTTAGTTGCTATGAAATTGCTACAGGAAGGACTTAAGCCTAATTTAAAAATTACCGTGTTTCAGTCCTTGATTGGGTTGATTATGACTTTTGTCTCTGAAATACTGTGAGGTTTGGTGGGTTTTGGTATGACTCTTAGTCTGTTTATGCTTCAGTTCCAGTCTTTCAGGAAATTACCTGTTACTAATAAATATTTTTCTTCTCTTTTAAGATTGTTGGGTTTCAGTAGATCCAACTTATTTGCCCTAATCAGGAGACCAGAAAGCCAGATTAGAAAAACCAAAAGAGTGAACTGTTGCTCTTTGAGCATGGGAAACCTGCTGTAAGATCCCTGCTGGTTTTCAGTCAAGAAAACACAGTTGGCATCCAAAAATGGAAAAGCCAAGTAGAAAATTGGCTTGTAATCTAACTGAATGTGCCAGCACAAGTTACTTGTCTTATGGGGCAGTTAAAACTGCAGTGCACTGCAGCTTGGGCCTGGGCTTTCAAATGCATAGTGGCCTAAACATTACCTTTTGATTTGATCTAAGATTATTTTTGTGCTAGTTGGAAGTTATGTGTATATTTGCAACTGATGCACATGGGAAATTAGGAAACAATTCTAGGATAAAACTCCTCAGAGAATCTAGTGCCTGAAATTGTTGGTGGTGTCTAGAGGAAGCTCCTATCATTGAAACCTGTAATGGACATCTGCAATTTTGTAATTTCCAGATATAACTGAAAAGTTCATTGTTGGGCTTTTCCTTTTTTTAATTTTCTCTTGTATCTTAACCTTATAAGAGTCTTGAGCATGTTCTAGTCTCAAGGTTTTTTATCCATTTCACAGTAGAAAGAGTAGCTCAGTTTCAGTCACAAAAACCTGTTAACTGGGGCTTTCTTCATGTCTGGCTAATGACATATCAGTGATGTGAATGTTGAGAGTAAATAGAGAGGGATAATTAGAAGAGGAATTATATGAGTAGGTCCTTGGGACTAAAAACCTACACTTAGTGCAGACTCTTAGACCCCGGGGTGATTATTTGCATATCAAGAGCTACAGAATCGAGCCTACAGGGAAGCCAAGAATGAGCCATGTTCTGTAAAATGAATCCAAGCTGACATGTTTATAGAGAAAGATGAAGGAATCTCTACTCTCTGTGGAGCTTGGGAACCTCCCAGTTGTTGTGCAGTGTCAGGGACCAGTGGGGAATGCCATCCTCCAGATCATTCAGCAAGTCACATGAGATAAGAATCCACAGGGTTAATGCAGAGAACTGGAATCTCCTTGCTGCTGTTAAACTTTAATTTCTGCATTTAAAACAAAGCAGAGCTATATCAAAAATAACCAAGCCATTTCCACTGGGATAGCATGATTTTAGAGCAGGTCATTTGTAACTGAGAATGTTTGGTACTTTGGTTGTTAATTAAGGATTTGTAGCTTGTAGTCAGTGATCCCATGCTGACAGGTTTGTGCCAAGCCGTTCCCAAATGTGTTTCTTGGTGATTTTCTTTGCAAAGTCAGGAACCAAGTTCTCTCTCTTGCCTCCAAGGTGCTTTTATTGTTATTATTGGTGCTCCTTCAGCACAGGAGGACAGTGTTTTAAAGATGGTGTCCCTTCTTTGGCAGCTCAGCTTTGCTTTTTCCTTCATGGCGTAGTCTGGTGTTGGCAGGTTTGTACAGGCCCAGCTTGATGAACGCTGAGCTGAATGAAAGCCCCATCCAGGCCCTGGCACTGCTGCCATATTTCAGTCAGGTCCCTGACTTGGTGGGATTCCCTCTTGGGCAGCCACAAAAGGATGTCTGGTCATTCTGTGGTGGCCTGTGGGGTTTGGGTTTGCTGTTTCTGGGGGGGACACAGTGGATTTTAGCAGTGCCAGCATCATCTTCCCATGGCTTCTGTCTGGAGCCTGAGACATTTTCTCTCCTGGAGGCAGCTGAGCAGGGGTCTGTGTGAGGCAGTGGGGGCTGGCTCAGTGCAGCAGCCCTTCCTTCCCGTGGTGACAGAGGTGACAATGATGGCAAACAGGGTTGGAGTTGCACCTGAGTCACCCTGGGGGCAGCTGTGGTGATCACTGGGTGGAGGAGGCCATCTGTGTGGAGATGAAGGTCTCGATGACGTTGTGGGTGGATGGCAGCAGCTGGCTGTGGCTGTTGGTGGGGTCAGAGCTCTGGTACAGCACCAGGCTGCTGGAGGACACTGCCAAAGGCACAGGCACAAGGTCAGTACAGATTCCCACTGCAGGCCCCTTACCCTGTGTGTACACCCTCACATTTCCACCATGGCTGCACTCCCCTGGCACAGGGGCTTAATTCCTTTTGTCTGTCTGTTTTGTGTGCTGTTACATTGGTCCTGAAAACACTGAGGGCAGCAGAGAATTCAGTTTTGAGGATTCTAGTTGATCTCCTAGTTCTCTTAGAAATGGGAAGATCCAGCTGGAGTCTCTTCATGAGGGACCCTTGGACTTTTCAGCCCTGAAAACTGCCCACAGGACTGGATACTCGTTGACACTGATTTTGCCAATATTTTTAAGGTTATTTTCCTCTCTAGTTTCTGAAGGAGCCCATTCCCACAGTCTGGCCTTACACAGAAAGTACTCTGGATTTTTTCCTTGTACCAGCTTTTTGACCCCTTCAGGACACTGGTATGGCCCTCTTAGGGAATTGTGAGCCCCAGTTACCATTTCCTAACTGGATTTTGCAGAGTTGGGAAGAGAAACTGGGCAATATGTGGTTTGAGACAATAGTGGCTGCTGCTCTTACCCGCAGGGCTCGAGGAGAGGCGTGGGCCTGGCTGAAGGTGCTGGATGGTGGTGTCCTGGTTCTGTAGGTGGATTGTTGGTGCCTGTGACACTGGTGTGTGCATCCCAGACTCGGTGTGAGTCTCTGAGTCAGGGGTGAATGCCTAGAGAAAAGAGAGTTAACAGTGCCTGGCTTCTTCATCCCTTCTAACAGGTGTGAGAGGAGAGTTCAGCAGGTGCTGTTTCTAAGGACAATTAAATCCCCCTTGATGATGCAGTGAGGAGCTTTCTCTAGTGCCTCCAGTACTGCAGCTGGCACCAGTGAGGAGATAAAAGAGATGGTCCTGCTGGGATGACACAGACACCACACACCCAAAACCTCTTTGACAAGCAAGGAGCTGCCTGCAGACTGGTGCAGTTCTAAGGTGGGGAACAAAGGCATGTGCTGTTACCTGTTTAGTTGGTGTCAGGTTGGTCAGGGCGCTGAGGTTGGCTGTGTCTGTTATCACCATGGTTTGTGGTAAGAGACCTGTGTGTGTGTACTGGGCCACTTCAGACTTGGGGCCGTAGAGAGCTGTGCAGGAAAGAAAACAAGGTCATGTGGATGCTGGAGCTTTGCATGAGGCTGGTTTGGCTGAGTTGTTCTCCTCGTGCGAGGGGACCTGCTGTCTGTCTCTGAAAGGCTGGGAGTGGAGGGACAGGGAGATGAATGCAATAGAAAAATAATTTCATAATTAGAGCAACAACAGCAGAAGAGGAAACCAGAGTGCTGCAAGCCCAATTCCCAGCAAATGCCCTAGAACAGAGGCTTTATTTTTGTTTGCTTGAGCAAACGAGTTCGTGCTCTTACCGTGAGGGTTCTGTATCTGGGCCATGGTAGCCATGAAGGGGCTCTGGTTGATGTGGCTCTGGACTTGCTGCATGAGGGGCTGCTGGTAGGATGGGTGCAGTTGCTGGGAGAACTGGACAGGCTGCAGGGTAGTGAGGCTGCTCCCCATGCTGTTTATCACAGGTACACTCTGGGGCTGGGTTGAGGCCAGGCCTGGAAAACAAGGACTGATGACAGGGGTGTCACACACTGTGGGAGGAGTGTGGCTGCTCTGTAGTGGGGGTGTCACACAGTCATTGTGGCAGCCCTGTTGTTGCAGGGTGATTGCAGATCCTGCTTTTCAGGAGTTTCATTAGTTATCTGTGATGAAGAATAGATTTCATGCCTGTGAGAGGGAAGTGGCAATGTGCAAAATGTGCACTGCAGAACCCCACCTCTGGTTTCCAGTGCTTGTTCCTGTCTACATCCCTGTGTACCAGTGTAGCCCATTTTCCAGTTTAGTGATGACCTGACACAGAGGTCCCCTGGGAGGCCTTGCTCAGAAGTAAACTCAGAGCATCATTTCAGTGCCCAGTTAATTTTACTCTTTTTTTTTTATGAAGCTCTTGGCACCAGAATTAGACTGTAGCTGTCCAGCCACATGGAGTAGAGTTTAACCTCTTTTTGCTAGGGCTGCCAAATTATGGAATTTGTGTCAGGTAGAAGGTTTCACACATTACTGCCCTTTTCCCACAACTGTTCAAACCCTATTCCTGTAAATCAACAAGTCTCTCCAGCGCTCCAATTTTATGGTTTTTGTTTGCACAGAATTTGAATCTGTATCATAATCTGAGGTATAAATGGAAATGGAAATTAATTCAGAGCTGTCACCATGGAACAAAATAAGGCCTCTTTCTTCCTGGGAAGAAAGCATAAGAGGAGAGTATACATTTTATTTTCCGGTATCTAATGAGTTGTGCTTTGGCAGTAGACTAGTCTTGGAATGAAAAGAAATCTCATACAAGTCCAGAAAAGCTGTTAAAGTGAAAAACATAAAAAAATAGTAATTACTGTGGATTCCAAAGGCATATGCTGCTCTTTGCAGGAAGTGGAACAGTATGTTTTGTCTTTCAAGCACCATGAACATGCTTCAATTTTCATAGTTCTAAGGAAGTATTACGTTTATATTTGGGAAGACGAAGAGCAGCAAACCAAAACATTGGCATAGGAATAGATTGCAGAAGTCCCTTTACTCTTAAAATGTGGGTTTGTGTGTAACATAATTCTAACATGAGGAACATCTGTCCCTTAATCCCACTGGAACCTGCAAAGACCAAGTGCTGCTGAAGATCCTTAGTGACAATTTCCTCTCGTGTGTCACTGCCAGCTTAGTGCCTTTGCCTCTGGAAGTGGGGCAGGTGGCTGTAGGAGTGACAGGCAGCTCTTTGTGTGACTCCTGGCAGGGTTTAACTCACCGATGACCAGGGTGGAGGCTCCGGTGTTGGTGAAGGCGGGTGCCAGGGACGGGGTCTCGCCCGCCCCGATGGCCATGACGCCCGGCAGGGATGCCATGATCAGGTTCTGGGTTTGCTGGCTCAGGGCGTGTGGGCTCTGCTCCAGGCTGTGCAGGGCAGTCAGGGTGCTGACAGGGGGGAGGGTTCCTCCAGGAGCTGACACCTGTGGGAAAGGAGAACCCTAAACATGCCACCTGCAGCAGGCTGGGGAGTCCCAAGGCTGTGAGAAACATCCTCCCTTTCTTCCTGCCTGCTCTGACCCCTTGATAACTAGGAAGGCTTCATATTTGCTTGTCTGCAGTTTCCCTGTGCTCAATTAACTAGCACAAGTCAGCTGTTGACATACTGAGAGTAAACTGAGAGTTTAGTTTGTTCAAATTTAAGAAATCATCAGGATTTTTCAAACAGGAATGAGATTAGGCCCGGTGCATTCTTTTTAGAGAAAGAATATCTTTCACAGCTGGGGGTAGAAGGTGATGGTCAGAGAAATTAAGAGGCTTGGGTACACAGTAGTTCTAGATGCAGAGTTCAGCACAGAATGCAGGAGTTTCTCTTCTCTTGTTCACCTTTTCCCCCAAGAAGTGCCTGTAATTTCCCTTTCTCCCTTCAAGTGTCTGTTAGTGGCCAGTGATTGCGATTTTAAAGGACTTGCTGAGAAGTCCCGTTAGACTATTTTTGTCACACAGTGTATTTTTCAGGCTGTGTTACATGGCAGTTCCCTGCTGATAGAGAGGAGAAGTACCTGTTAGAACAGGACTGTTCTGTGTTTGTGTGTCTTGCTGATTCAGTCTGTCTTTGAGAAATTTAATAACTTGACTGTTTTCTCAGCCTCTAAAATGAACCACATAACCTGTGTCTATGCTCCAGGGGGGTTTTGAGTTTGCAAGGCCCTTTAGAGACCTGTAATCAAAGTACTGTGGAAGAGCAAAAAGGCATTCTAATAATTTGGCTGATAGAGAAAGTTCAACACTTTATATTATACTTTTTTTTCTCTCCCCTCAGACAAAAAGCTGTAAGGAACCTTTAGTAAGAGTAAGCACCACGAGGTTAAACAATGGGACAGACCACCTTGATATGAGTTTTAGAAGACAGACATAGAAGATTTCCAGGACCTCATAAAAGACTTATTTTCTTCAGCAAGAGACCAGAAAGCAGCAAAGTGAGTGACTGATGGGATTTAAATCATACTCATTTTTAGTGACCTTAACTTTGCCTCAGGCCAACTTGCACTAATGCAAACTTCTGCCAACTGTTTCTGTGTAAGCAAGGGAACATGTGCAATCTGAAATGATCAGTCATATAGTTCTAGTGCTTCAGTGCTAATTATGTGGGAAAAGGTGTAATCAGACCTCAAAAGGAAATTGGCTTTGAGAAGGTGGATTGCTGCAATCTACATATGCAGTGCTGTCTGCATACAGGCTGTTGGGCTTAATTTTTACAGGTAAGGTAGATGTAGGTGTGGTTCTGTGTTCTGTTAATCCCACTGGTCTGATCAACTATCTTGAGATTTGTCGAGTTCAGATGAGAGTTGGAGATGAGGTGAGAACCTCACTGTGGAAAGGAGGAGAGAACAGGGTTTTCTGGGAAGAAGGAAACCATGTCATACCTTGAGTGCTGTGTTTTCAGAATAGGCTGTTTTGATTGCTCATAAGGAAATGGCTTCTTGCTTTCATGCTCTAATTCCTACCCTCACTGCAGTTTAGAGGGCACTTGTGTCTCAGGACTGTTGATCTTATGTGGTCAGTGCAAAGTGACTTTGTAATATCTCTACAAAAAGGTGGGTTTAAGAACATCCTGGGAAAAACTACTTCTGAATAGTCCACATTGTGACCACAGTCAGCAGAGCTGATGTCCTCCAGTCAGCAGAATTGAAGCACCCCTCACTTACCAGCTTAGTGTCTGTGCTCAGTAGGTTCTGGCTGGGCTCCAGTCCCGGGGGAGAAACCTGGTGCAGGATGGTTTGGGTGGTCACCATGGAGCTGTTCCCGTGGGGGTTGCTGCTGGAGGACTCTGCCTCACTGGCTGGCTGCTGGTTGTACCTCACTCCTGCATCACAACAGGAGGGAAACTGGTTGTCAAAAATGAGAAACTGAGAAACTTTGGCAGGTGCTAAATTGAGTTTCCTTTGCAGGCACTTGCCTCCAGATGTTTGGGCGGGGACTTAATGGGTAGTAGGGGAACCAGATGAACAGGACTTCTCACACCCTGCCCTGGCTTTCCTCTGTAACTTGGTGCAGCTGCTTCCTCAAATACTAACTGGCTGTGAGTGCTGCAGGGAGCAAGCAGGGTTCACTGGAAACCACCCTGCTGGATGTGGTTGTAAAGAGGAGAGTCGTGGTGAGATCATCTCTTCCCAGAGCAAGAGCAACTCCCAGCTCTGGCCTGTGAAGCTGAAAAAGCTCTGCTCTTTTTGGATGGAGAATGACCTTTCCTGATCCTAAAAAATTTGATGGAGCTGGTATTGGAAGGAGAAAGGGGCACACAAGTGAAAGGATATGGAGCTGATTTCTGACAGCAGACAGGGATGACTCCTCCAAAGAGGATTGCTGCCTGCTGGTTGGGAGGGAGAGCAGGATGTCACAGTGAGTGACAGCTTTGGCTGTGAGCTTTGTTACTGAACTTTGTCACCCTTGCCATTCTAGCCACTCTCCTCACTCACAGACATGGGCTCTTTGCCACCTGTGCTCTTCCCTTGTAGCAAGTCTGCTTTTTCTGTCTGTACATTCACCTCCCGAAGGGGTGGATGTGGGAGACAGTTTTGGTGACTGACTTTGGGGAGGTTCACCCCCTCTTTCGGATCTCCCTCTGGTTGCTTCTTACCGTGAACTTTGGTGGGTGAGAGAGCAGCTGGTGGCTGGAGGGAAGAGGAGTTGTGAGGAGTGAGGGGGGGGCCAGAGGTGGGTTGGGGTCCACTGAAGGTGTCCATGGCCAACTTGTGCCGGAAAGCTTCCTCCTTCCTGCGGTTGGCAAACCAGTTGTAAACTCTGACCTCTGTCACCAGGTTCGAGCCCAGTCCCTGGGCCTGAGATGGGGAAACACCCCTCTGGATACACTCTGCCCTGTTGGGGGAAAGCACAAGGACAGCCTTGCTGAGCTGGGCTTAGCTGGAGACACAGAGTAAGTGCACAGCCCCAAAGGGGCTGGAGTCTGGCACACTGTGCTGTGTGATCCTGATACAGCAAGACAGGAGATGTTCCTTGTCCTCTGTGCCCAGGGAATGCTCAGCTGTGGCATTGCACTCCAAGGTGGCTGGTGTCAGTGGTGACACCCACTGCTGTGCCCTTGCCCTGCCTCTCACCAGGGCACAGAGAGGCCCTGCTGTGCCTCCTTCCTCAAAGCCACACAGCCACCCTTACCTGTTGCACTCTTCCACCAGGGCCTCCCTCTCCTCTTTGCTGGGGTTTTTCTGCCTTTCGTAGGCTTGGAACAGGATCTGTTGAGAGGCAGGACCCCACTTGAAGCGGTTTCTTCTTCCCTTCTTGGTGGGCAGGTCATCTCCCATGGGCTCCTCTGTCAGGATACCCTGGCCAGCGTGTGTAAATTCTGCAGGCACAGAAGGGCAAGGGTGTTGGCTTTTTGGAAGCATTTCCAATAGTTCTGTCTATTTGGGTGCCTAGCAGGCCCAATGCAGCTTACCCTTGGAGAATATCTTGTACAAGACAGAGGGTTGAATCTAAATAAAGTGGAAATAAAGTGCCATAATCTGCTAAAACTGGTGTTTCTAGCAGGACCATCTTTACCTGATGGTTCTCTCACATGCATTGCATCTCTGCTCCCACCTTGGAGTAGTGAAAGCAAATGCAGCTGAGTTTAGAGAAGGCATAGAATCATAGAATGATTTTGGTTGGAAAAGATCTTTAGGATCATCGAGTCCAATCATTAACCCAGCACTGCCAAATCCACCACTAAGCCAAGGCCCCAAGTGCCACATCTGCATGTCTTCTAAATCTCTCCAGGGATGATGACCCTACCACTTCCCTGGGCAGCCTGTGCCAGTGCTTAATAATCCTTTTGGTGAAGAATTTTTTCCTAATATCCCATCTGAACCTCCCCTGGTGCAACTTGAGGCTGTTCCCTCTCGGGCAGGAATTCTGTCTCTCTCATCTGCCCACTACCCTGCTTTAGTCTGAGGATGGATGTAGAACTCTGACTGCAAACAGGGAGCATTAGATGGCTGCTCCTTGGCCAGCCAGAGGGGAGGTGGGTCACTGCTGTATGAGGGGAGTGATTTCCCATGTCCTGTTTCGTTCACCTCACCATTGAATACTGATCTAGACTTCTCTAAGCTACCTGCTGAAAGTGGCTTTTGCTTCCATTTTTCCTTGAAAAGAACAGGGAGTTAGGGTGATCCAGGGAGAGCAGAGGCCTTTATGAGGTGGAGAGAGGAGAACAGTTGGTGCCATACTTACGCTGGGCCACCTCCCGCTGCTTCCGGACGTACCAGGTGTACAGGGCTGCCCGTTTTTGGGTCTTCATGGGAGTGCCCTTGTTGAGGTGCTGTGAGAGGTGGGACTGGTTCAGACCAGTCGTGTCCACCACCTCACGCTGAGGGATGTTGTGCTGCTGGAGGTAGGATTTCACCATCTTTGCTACTCGCCAGGGATCCTCTCTGCAAGGAGCAGAAAACACTTCTCAGGGGAGAGAGATCAAACACCTGCTCTCAGCAGACCTGGATTCCAAGGAAGTGCACTGGTACCTCCTGAGGGGCACCTTGCCTGTCATCACCAGCACGTTTGCTGAGGCCAGAGTGTTCACTGGCTGCAGGAGGGAAAGCTCAGTTCCTCAGTGGGGTGCCTCGTTCAGTTTGAACTCTGCATTCAGGGTAAGAACTGCAGGGCACTGGAAATAAAGTGCAGAAGATGTAACACTGACATCCTTTGAACTGCTCTTTGTAGGTACTTTGATCTCCCCTTAGGAGGAGGCTCTCCAGTTACCAAGGGATTTTCCCAGTACATGGCCACGATCTTTGCTGTCTGGGCTCATTTTCATGCACAGTTTTGGGCTGTTCTCTCTAGGCAATTGTCATCTGTGATGATAGAAAGTGCTGACCAGTGATGTGAGCAAGGAATGGACCTTTCTGCTGGCAAGTACTGTGGATTTAAAGCACTTTTTCTGCTAATGAGGAATGGTACGAGGAGGGAAGTGATGTTGCATTTCAGTATTCACACAGATGTTCTGTGACTACAGATCTCTTTCCAGAGGCAACCTTTCTCTTCCCTTTCCCTACATAACTTTTCTTCTCTATCCCCCTCTCTTTAAGGCATAGATGCTTGGGGTGGATGTACTAAATCTTCTAAGACAGATTGATTGTGATATTAGGCTGAACCCAGCTCATGCCCTCATTCTGGTCCAGGTTGGGTTGCCTTGCAATAATTCAGGAAATGGAAACGGGCTGTCATTATCCTGTGATGTGACAGCTCTGTATGCATATGTATGTGACAAGTCATCCAGGATTATGTTCTTACACATCTGCTATGTGTTATTCAAACACAGTGATTCACACCTAGAGCCACTTGGAGCTTCTAAATGCAATAAAGAACAACAGGCAAACCACCAATTCCTCCTATTGCCACGCTCCTTTGGAGTAACAGCTGAGGGAATAGACCTGCTTTAGACCTGCACACAAAACTTGAGAGGCTAACCTGATTTGGGATTTTACAATTATTGTGAATCTCTGGGTTTTATGATCTCCAATTAATTAATTAGAACATCCATGGAGGTTCCTAAGGAAAACAGAGAAAACAGGACTGTGACTTCGTTGTGTGTATTGATTTCACCAGAGCTGAAAGTCACAGCAGCAATAAAGATGTGAAAGCAGGCAGTGTGAGTCCAAACAGTGCAGGAGCCTCCCTGCAGAAAAGCCCCTGGCTCACTTCAACAAGAGCATCTTTCTGTGCCTTCTGTGTGAAAGGTCTGGAGGAACTGGTTTGCTTGCTGTGGAAAGACAGTGATGTCACATTCAACACCAGCATCAAAGGAGCAGTGGGGAGAAAAAAGATACCTGGGATCCTGCAGAAACTGTCACAAGAACACACATGTCTGAGCAACAGGCACCAACTGTGCTGCTCATTGCTCTGTTGACTCAGGAGGTTGCCGGAGGCTGCAAAGTGATAAGGAGGACAAAGTCCACACCTGTTCTCTCAGTACAAACAGCCTTATCTGTTCTCCTGCAGCCTCCCAATGGCTGATAGTCCAAGGAGCAGCTCCACAGCAGTTAAAGTATGACAGAAACAGTGCCAGCTCCAGCTTTTTGAAGAACCTGCTTAAAATGGAACATTTGTTTCTCTTTTACAATGGAACACTTGCCATAGAGGCTTCTGTTTTTCAGCTTCTTCCCTTAACCATCTTTGTCTTTCAAAAGCCTCACATTTGGCTGAAGTTATGAAAGCTTTTCTTTCCTCAGTGTGTTTTCTTTTTCACTTCTGCTGCCTAAATCAATCTCCTCCCCCTGTGATAGTCTAGCCAGCACCTGCACCTTGCACTCCTTGTATAAGTCCCTATATAGAGGAGAAAAGACTGACTGGGAACCTGGTCTCTTAGATTTGAGTTCTGGCTTGGATGGGAAGAGGAAAGACTGTGTTGCCACTGATGGAAGCCTCTGTTACATGTTGGTTCCTTTCTGCACCCCAATCATGAGACTTTTGTCTCCCCTGTTGAGATCCTCACTTCCCTGTGGTAGGAATAAAGCAGGAAGCGTCTGTGAGTCTCTTCTCTCAGTGGTTAAAGCCCTGTGGTTTTTGTCTACTTTTGGACAAAGCAGGGAGCTTTGTGAGGCAAAGCAGTGCAGGGAATCTTAGAACAGTGTGATTTCCTGGGACAGTTGTATGAAATCCTGGCTACTCTGTATGTTGTCAAAGCACAGTCTGTGATGTCAGTGCAGCAATCCTTCAGGCCAAGGCTACACTAGAGTACAAGTGATGACAGTCTGGTCAGCTGAACCCTCTTGTGAACCATTGCCCAAACACGCAGTTCCACCTGCAAAGCCTCCACCATTGGCTAAGACATCATAAGTTGAAACCTTTGCTCTTTCACTGGCCATAAGATTGTCATGGACTGTCAGAGGGGAAGATTTCACTCTAAACCTGGTTCTCCTGGTTGTAGTTACACTAAACTCTCAATTGCTTCAGTGAGTCAGAACTGCAGAAATGGGTCTGCCTTACTTAAGCTCTCCTTCCCTATCTCCAAGCCTGTTTTCTGTCTTTTAGCTTCCCTTTCTCCCCAGATGCAGTCTCTCCATCTCTTGTTCTCCAGGGTCTAATCTCTGTCTCCAAATTCTTCTCACGCAGTTACTTTTGACTTCTCCTGAGGTCTTACTCTCCTGCTCTCAGTTGCTTGTTGCCATCTGAGCACAGCCCCTCTCTGTGACTCATCCCCACCACAGGGGCCTGGGTCCTCTCTCCATGTCAGCTTCCCATTTTCTTACTTCTGAGGTCACTTTTTAAGGGCGTTTTCACCTCCCTTTTGTTACCTGAACAATAAGTAACCCAGGTAGTTAGTTATAAACTCAAAGGGAACAAGAGGCTGGTTGATAATTTATAGCAACATCTCAAATTTAAATGGAAAGTAAATATCAAGTTGTTAGCATTAAAGAAAACCCATTCCAGAGAGCTGGAGATGTAACATTCAGGGGACCTTCTCCCTCCTTCGCTCTTCCTGACTTTTTCTTTCTCCTTTGTTCCTTTCTTTCCCCTCCTTTTCCCCATTCTCTCTGTCTCTCCTTCTTTCCTGTTCTCAGATTCTCAGGTGAGAGAAGCCTTCATTTCCCCGAGGTGGGTTCTGAATTGCTGCCTTGGACCAGACCCTGCTCAGACAGAGGTTCAGAGCTGTGAAGTGCTCAGGACCATCCTCTGACCCTTTCCTCAGGAGCTGCAAGCCCTGCACAGCCTGGAGCCGGGCTGGGCACAGAGGGAAGGTAAGACCATCCATCCCAGCAGTTCCTTTCTGTTGAACTTGGCCTGGTTTGCCTCATCTTGGTTTATATGTGGAAATGAAAGGGGTGTGGCAGCTTCATCTCCACATTCCCCAGCTAGAGCCACTCTAAGGTGGGAGGAAAGACCTTTATCATTGTATGTTTTTGTTTTCTTTTTTCCTCCTGGAAAACACACTTTTATCCCTGCCTCCAGAGGAAATCTGTAGCTTATCTCAATTTCTTTCTTTCCTAATGGAATTCACCCCTTGCCCTACAGGTGGATTGTTGCTATTCATCTCTCCATTTGCTTTACCTGCAGTTATATGATCTGTCCCTTCCCCCAGGATAGCCTCTCTCTTGCTTTCTGCTCTGGGAATACCTGGGAGTTTCTCCACACAGCTCAAACTCCCTACTGAGTCATTTATTTCTTATCACAGATGCAATTAGTTTTCTGTGTGGATTGATATGAGAAGAATGTTTTTATTCAAACTGTAAATTTGTAGAAGATCAGTGAAACATAGGAAGGGACAAAATGAAAATATGTTAATTCACCTGTTAATATCTGAACTGCCTTTAGCATGTTTTGTCTGTGGGGGTAAGATCTAATCAAGACCCATAGGTGCACCCAGTGTACCAGGGTGTATCTTCTCTACATCCTGTTTTACTCAGCTTTGACTAGAGCTTTCCAAACTGTGCTCTCAATGTCAGTGGTCCTGTGAGGACGTACTTAGTCTCTTGGTACTGTCATTTTTCCCCTTTCCAATTCCTGGAAAGCCTAACAATGGACACTTTCCTGATTCTACTTTATAAGCAATGGCTGAAGTTACCAGGAAGAATTTCTTGTATCAGCAATAGCTGTCACAAGTCAGTCTCTCTTAAAATCTGGCCTACAGTACTAGACCAGGAATTAATAATGCCCAAAGAGGCTTCTGCCTAAAAGCAGAAGTGCCTCCATCAGTTTTTTGTATTTGAAATCCTTGTGTAGATGCTGAAATAGCTTTGCAAGCATTGACCTTTTATTGGGATTCCCTGGTCATGGAGGGACCTTGCCTTCTTCTCTTTTATCTATTGATGGGACTAATTTCTATTATGGACTGTTCTGCCCTGCCTTAAGGTTCTTTAACACTACTTTAAGGACATTGCTTTTAGGCATCTTAAAACTAAAAAAAGTTTATTTGTAAGTAACAATTTCTTAGATATTCTCACCCCCTGATACTGGTTCAGCTGCTTGAATGAGTTCTCAGACACGATGTCACTTTGATGAGGAATTTGAAACATGCCAGTGCAGACTTCCTGCTGTTTTCATTTCACCTTGATTAATTTAGACCTATTATATTCCTCCATAAGTATACTTGTAATTTTTTGCTATAATTTTTTGGTGCCTTCGTGCTGCCCTTAACAGCAGAAGGGAATTGCTCTATCCTGTGATGGGGGGACTGATGACAGAGAGCTCAGATGTTTCAGGGTAAAGCTTTTGGAATTAAGACCCAGTGTGAGGCCTAGGAGATCCCTGTCCTTGCTCAGTCCTCTGCATGCTGTCTCAGGGGTTTAGGTAGGTACCTGTGTTCCCATTTTTGAAATGGGAATGCTGTTCAATGGACTGTCTGGAGGCAACTGTGAGACTGTTCATCAGAAAGTATTAATAAATAATATCACGGGGTTGCAAGAGAGGTAAGACTTGTGGTGAGGCTGAAAGTAAGCACAGGACAAACTGGCAGCAAGATCCTAGAAAGGCAGGGAGGATCAGAAGCCAGAACTGGTGCTGAAGTGAGGGTGGCAGGAAGGGATTCCCTCCCCCCGTGTCTGTTCTCGGATCACAGCAGATGGCACTTCAGTCCTGCTTCACCCATTCCCTACAGGAAAAGGGACAAAGCCAGGGGGGCTTCTGCAGCTTCCATGGCTTCCTTTGTGGAGAGATACTTGATAAACCATCAGAAGTTAATGATCAAAAAGCTTATCAGGGTCTTTTCATCTATAAATTTATAAGACAAAAGAGAAATAATAAAGCCATTGGATAATTAGTAACTAGCCAGGGCCCGCCCGGTGCCACTGGGCTCAAACTACCCCAAGACCTGTACGCAGACTCAGGAAGATGAGAAGGAGACAAGGATGAAGGGAAGAAAAAGAGTGGGAGACAGAGAGAGAATCAGCCAAGGAGACAACAAAATGGGAGGAACAACAGCAGAGACAAAAGTGAGGAGAGAAGGGAAATAGGTAAAAAGGGTTTGAAAGAGATAAAGGGAACAGAGGAGACTAAAAAATGGGACAGAGCTGGAAGTAGGAAAGAAATGAGAGACATACTGGGCCAGAAAGAAGACTGAATTATTGGGAATGCTTTCCCCACCCAGGTAAGAGCTGATCCAGTGAATTTTCCTCTCTTGGGTACTGCGAAATCATCAACTCCCAGTCTGCCAGGGAGGGTTTTTTTAAGGTATTTACAGCAAATGCTGCCTCTTGTCATGCTGTTTTTCTAGCTCTGGCCTTTCCTGGTGGGATTTGATGTTTTCTTATGCTGTTACATTTTCTGTTGATTTCCTCTGCACGTGAAAGAGAGTGATCAGAAAGCCTGAGAAATTCTCTAGATGGATTTTCAGTGAAGATTTTAAGTGCAGGATGTTGCTGCATCTCTTTGTTTTCTATCACCTTGTCATTTCAAAATACCCCCAAAACAGGCAAGAATCTGCTGTGATAGATGGTAGGATGGACCTGATCCTTGCTTGGACAACCCTCTTGGGTCACCCATAGGAATTGTAATCTCAGTGAGAATCCCAAATGGGAAACCTGGAGAATATTTGAATCTATTGTGAGGCTTATTGGTTCAGGGAACTTTTTCTGTCTTTTGATCTCAAAAATGCTTTTTGCAAAGGCAGATTTGTGTGGCAGTGAAAGCTGTAGTTGTTGCTGTGTATGTCCTTTGTAGCTGTGGCAAGCAGTGGACGGTAGAAGCAGAGTGTTCTGTCCAGGTTTTAACCTTTGCATGTATTTGGTGTCTACTCTTTTTACAAGAAAAATCCCCACTGAAGTCAGGGAACTTTGCACTCAGAACGAGTTCTCTTGCTTTGTCTTTGCCCAATAATCTACATCAAACCCCAGTGAAATTAACAGTATTAATCTCCTTAAATACAGCAGGGAAACATTACAAATTCACCTTACTGTACATCCTCAGGCAAATGTAGCACCAGCTCAGAGTGACCAAATTATTTTTTTTTTCCTGATGACTGAAATTGTGAATCCTACAAAAAAATTAAATTCTAAACCCTGACATTCAGTCAGAGAGATGCAGGTTTTACAGGCCTTGGACTATACTGGAGCCTGATGCTATAAGCACGTTGAATCAAGCTCCATGGCTTCCTTCATGCATTTAAGTGAGATGAAAGGAAAATTTGAGCATTTATAAAGAATCTGAGGGTGTTAGGGGGCTGCTAGTCCTACCATGGATGAAGGCTGTCTCTGTGCAGGTAGATCAACTTTGAATACTAGGGAACTGAGCAGAAGGGGAAAAGAGAAGAGATTTAGAGGGAGAGTGCAAGAAAGCAGCAAAGAGGAGCAGTAAATCTGTCCTTACTGTAATAGTCTTTCCACCACAGCCTTCTGGTGAGCAGCCTCCTCAGGGCTCAAGTTTTCCAGCTCCTTCATTATTGGAGGGGTAAATTCCTCCCCGTCATCGGAGGTTTCATCTTCCGATAACCTGGACTCCCCGATGCCGTTGGGGAGGTTGGGGATGTCGGGACAGGGCTCCCCTTTCTCTGTCTGCAGGGCATTGATGGCGCGCTGACTTTCACTCTGGAGCCCATAGGGTTCCACCTCGCTCAGCGCCTTGATCAGGGTCTCCTTGGTCAGCCCCGACTCCAGCAGTGCTCCCAGCAGCTCCACTTGGAGATGGCTCAGCTTCGACACCATGGTCTTCAGCCTGGTGCCTCTTGGCTTTTGGTTATCCTGCTTCCAGCTTCCCTACACCATGTTCCTGAGGTAACACGCCCGACTGTCAGGAGAGTGGGCACAGCGCAGCCTCCCGCCTTTGCGCCCCCCCAAAAAAAACAAAATACAAAATTGAGCCACTTCAGACCCCCCACGACTGTCCTGAGCCAGTGCTGATAAAGGGACCCTTGGCTATCTGTTTACATTGGAGCAATGTAAATTCTCCAAGGTTCATATTTATCTGTGTGCTTAGCAAGTTACTGAACTTTGGACTTCAGCACCCGCCGCAGCAGTTCACAAAGTGCAGAGGGAGAGAAAGCAGGGGGAGGGGGAAAGGGAGGGAAACAGGCGAGGAAAATGAAGGATAGGAGGTCTGCAGCATGGAAAAGTGAGCTATGGAAAGAAAACCAGGAAGATGGAGAGGCATGGCTTTCTTCTGGCCCCAATAGTTTTGGAGAAGGAAGAAGGTGGAGCGCCCAGAAGGAAGAGCCGCGTTGGGCTGCGCGTGGGTCAGGAGAAGGTGCTGCTGTTGGAATATCGCAGAGCCCGCTCGGAGCTCTGGCAGTGGTGAAGTTCAGCCAGTCTGAGCCCTTTGGGCTGAGAGAAAGCCACACTGGCAGCTTCCCTGGCCTTTGTGCCACCCCCCAGCAGAGGAGTGTGACCACGGGGTCTATGTGAACGTTCCCAAGACTCACAGGACGTTCTGGAGCTCCGGCTGAATTCTGTGGCAGAGCATAGAGTCTTAAGTGACTTTTTCACTGTGATTTTGGCTTGCTGGGTACCTTGATATGCAAACACTAGTACCTTCATTTTAACTTGCTATGTTTATTGCTTAATTGATGAGCAAGAGGAGTGTTCCCACATAATTCAGGGGATTGCAGGCCTTGCCCCTCTGAGCCCGTGACTGAAGGATGTGATAAGGAATAGCCTTGGGTGTTGGTTCATGCTCAAAATCCCTGTCCTATCATCAACTGCCCTTTGCTTCCGATGAGTGCTCTGGGCAGGCTTGTGGTTCCCATTTATCGTCTTCCTCCATCCCTTCTTGATACCAGTCCTGCTCTGAGGTTCTGCTCCCACCTATTGGGTGACTTCCTAAAACACGATCCCTGGCTCGGCTGGAGTCACTTAATGCAGTTCTCCAGTTCTGCAGCTCTCTTCTTATGACTACATTGTCTTTTCTGGTCTGAAATGATATGAATGAATCTATCTACTTTGAGTGGCTAAATTAGGGAATAACTGGTTGTGCACACGTGGCCTCGATGCACGAGTGTCTCATGCGAGTGATTCCTTGGAGGATTTAAAGGTGTTGTCTCAATGGAGGCTTCCTGGGGGCAGCTGCCTGTGTCTACACACTCCCATCAAACCTAAGCTTACAGGAGCCTGGTACAGCTGTCCCCAAACTGGGTAATGGCCCAAGACAATGCCACAGAGGACCTTGTCCCCTGTTTTCCCTTTGTGGGCACCGTCAGCCGTGCTCTCCAGGCTCCTGAGTCAGCAGGAGCAGGACAGGATCCTCCTCCCTCAGGGCACAGCCCGCTGGGGTGGGACTGGTGTAACTGTTGGCTTTTATTTCAGACATGGTCTGCACCCAGAGCACCATGTGGCCTCCCTGCAGGGCGTTAACAAAGCTCAGATGGACACAGAAGACTTTCTTTGCGCGGCTAAAAAGAAGTAACAATTCGGAGTCCACGTAAAAACATGTAATGTAAGAAATTTTCATATGAGCATTAATGTAAAAAGACATGTTTAGCTTCTAAATATTTTATTTTTGGTCATGCTCTCAATAGAGAAGAAATGAATGGTGAGCTTGGCATTGTCCTATCAATGTTCTGACATGCATTTCATTTGCTATCACGTTTCCTTTATTCCTCCCCCTCTGCCCCTACTAGACATGCCAACAATTACTGGCTGATAACAGTAATTGTCAATTCTAATTACCGTGTCCTACTGTGACATTATAGTTTCTGCATGATATGTCCTTATAATTCAATGACTTTGCAAACAGAGACAACAGATTGTGGAGCTCTTGCAATATGTGACAGAGGAGACACTGTCACACTGTGTTACTTATTTCTGCCTCTCTTTGGCATGGTGATTTCTTTTACCTAAACTAAGATGGAAAATATTAGCAGTGTTCTGTTTAAAAGATTGCCCAATCTATATTCTGTAAGTATATAAACCTGTTGAATGCTTGAGGGGAAATGGGGACACAGACCATTAAGTTTAAACAAAGGACAGCAATATTTGTCAGTGGAAGTTGTAAAGAGAAAAAAGCACAGCAACAAATTATCTGTCTATTTTGTGTGGTTTCAAGGATTCCTTATACACACAGAAGTCCTGATGATGCAGCTTCTGCTTGCCTTGGAGACCTTCAGCTGCAGAGGCTTTTTTTTGAAACCAGTGAACTCTGAAGTCTATAAACCCAGAAGTGAACATCTGTTTTTATGCTGGGACCTCACTGAACGCTACAACTGGATGCCATGTGGAGAACTGAATATGGAAACCTTTCAAATACTAAGGAGGAGGTAAATATTCCCTGTCACCTTATCCTGAAGGTCTTTTTCCCTTGGTCTGTTAGAATTGTCCATTTTAAACTGCAGGACCCTGGAGAATTAGCAAAAGAACCCAGCAAACTTACCCACTTGATCTTGCCATTGACTGGGACCTGCCAGGCTGTGCCACTGAATGGTTCAGCACTCCATTAAAGTATTTCAGATTCTTCAGTGCAGGAAAACCAGTGAGCTTTTCAGTGTTTCTTAAATGTTACAGATTTAAGGAATGGAGGGGATTCCTGCTGCAAATTAGCCAGTATCCCTATTTTACAGCCTGGCACTAAGGATTGCAATATCCTATTTCCCAGTGCCGTGACGTGCAGTTGTGAGGTGATGAGACAGTAGAGGCCAGGGTGGAAGCTGCAGAGCTTTTACCAGTTAGATTCTAGTTCTAATAGTAGAGCAAGAGCTCAGTTGCAGAGTCTGGCCATAATCCAATGCTCTCCTGTAACTGAATTGTGCTCAAGGGTTGTACCTTGAGAATGAATATTTGAAATAAGGAGGTCTTGGGTTTGCTAACCCATCTCATCTGTTACCAGTGCTTAGTATGTGTTGATGTCCTGAATTGTAGCAATTTCCCAGGCCATGGCTTGATCCTCAAGTCACTCTGATTAATGTGATCTTGGTAATGTGCAAGTGGAGACTTTTAAAATTCAGAGCACCGAGTGAGACCTGCTTGTTTTCCTCATGTTTGCAGTATTGGTTCTGTATTTTTTCCCCTGCAGAATGTTTTCTCTAGGTGTAATTAATCTGGTGGTTGAGACCCCTCAAATTCAGTGTTTCTTGACAAGACATAAGCAGCGTTACAGCACTAATCTGGTCAGTTTAATAGCAAGCTCACAAACAATTGTACATTAACAAATCAGTTTGGATGCAGATTGGACAAAATATATCAGTAATCACAAGAAGTCTGATTTCTATTTTATTTTAATGGCAAGTTTTAATAAAGATATTAAACATGTTCAACACTTTGTTTTCTCCTACTACATTTGAATATAACCCAATGCATTTTTAAAAATTATTTTCTTCTCTCTGAAGTAGCAGACAGTGTGAATACAGTGATAGCTATTTTACAAAACTACCTTCCAGCATTCTCCACTTCCTTCTAGGCAAGGATGTGCATGAGCTCCTCTAATGAAATTCTATTTTATTGGTAATAATAGTCTGCCTGATTAAGTGTTCCAATTAATCCCTTCTGCCTTACATGTAATACTGAATTACTAATTAAATAGATACTTACTAACACTGAAAACAACTGCATGAAAGTAAAATGGGTACCAATAGGAACATTACTCCTATATTTTACTCTTACTGGTCTGTATTCTGCTTATTGCACTTGGGCAAAGCCCCAGTAAGGGACAGGAGAGTGCTGTGAACAGCATGGAAGGCAGAACAGGCTCCCAATGCCTGGCTTCTTGTATCAACACCATTTTTACCTCTGATGTTTTAATTTACTGAATAATATCTACTATTAAGTGTACATGATGAAAAATACAGTAATTTGCTGGGATAAAGCCAGTGTAATGTGGCTTCAAGGAGAATACAGAGAAGGGAAAAAAACCTAAATGTATTTATGATAGAAGTGCTTCCAGAGGGAGCCCGTGTAGTTCCCTGAATAGGGTGGTAAAATTGCCATTGGCAAAAGAAACACAGAGAAATTGTTCTATTAATAATTCTTTACCATTTTAATGTTCTTCCTGCTGAGACTGCTAAATGCTTTACCGGCCTGAATGACATTAACATAATCCCCTCCTTGAAATGTGAGAGCTATTATGATAATGTTCACCCTCACTTCTGTTATTGGGGGGGAAGAAAGCTACCCAAGTACCAAAACTGGTGATTATTTGTGCTTTGGGAGCTCAGTCCCAAAAGGCAAACAGGAGTGTGAAAAATCTGAGATAATTGTCATTTATATGTTGTTTTTGTGGGGTTGGATTTCAGCGATTTGTGCAAACCCTGAGTGTCCCAGCAGGGAAGGACTCGCTCAAATACACGGTTTTAATGTTTCAAGTATATACCATTTACATTCTAATTTAGTAGTTTTGTTTGTAAATATGTGATTGTAATTGAAAAATGTGATTTTTACACAGAAGGAAGCTGGGTTTTTTTTCATTGGTGCCTCCTTCCATACTTTTAATAGTGTGACCAAAGCTTCCAGAGCCAAGAAGGTGCAAGGCTGCCTTTTGACTGAGACACACTGGAGTAACTCCTCAGGGTTCTGATTGCCACCATTTGCAGGTTTCAGTTGCATTTAGAAGGACAAATATTTTACTCTTTACATTTGTTAAACTTTGGGAGTCTCACTGAAACTAAGGAAGGTGTAACAACCATTAGCAACTGGGCTGGACGCAGAGCTTGGAGTCATAGTGAGATAATGGGTTTAAATTACAGGCTCTCTCTACAATATTCCTCCACCTGTAATGGGGAAGCAGGACTGTCCTTCCTTCCCAAGTCACCCAGCTGGTTCCTCCCCACATTTATTCCCTGTTTTACCATCAGGATGAGGCTGGAGAGCAGGAGCAGCTCTGGAGTTGGGTTATGAAGGAGTTTCCCACTAGGTGGTAGTGAAGAGAATCCTGTCACACATATGGTCACTACAGTTTTAATTGTGTTTAGCAAGGGTCCTACAGGCAAATAGCCCAGCGTAGCTCCCAGCTGTACAGTCAGAACTGGATCTCTTGATTTTTTTTTTTTTTTGCCTTTCCTTTCTGCTCATTTCCATGTTATTTGTTCCTCCCAAAACCAAGCAGGGTTGACAACTCTACCTGTCATGTCCTTTCCTGAAAGGTGAAGTGTCTACATGAAGCTACTCTGGTTCTTTCCACCTCCATTAGAGCAGAATCAAGACATGGTTAGCTAAATGTCATCCTCTGACATTTAAACAACTTGGAGGTGAGGACTCTTTGTAGCCAGTACTTTCATCTGATTTTTCTCCACCACACTTGCCTCTGGGAGCTAACTTTCCAAATATAAAAATTAAAAAAAAAAAAAAAAAGGTTTTGTTTGCTCCTAGTTTTGAAATACCTGACAGGTCTAAGGAGAGCATCAGCCTACATCAAAGGTTCCAGACAGAACAGGTGTTTTGGAAGGACTTTGTAATGTCAGAGTAAACTGTCACTGAAATTCAGAGTAAAGCTCTCTTGTAGGTCCAAAGAAAGACTGTACAAAAGATATGCTGAGGAAATTATCTGGGGAATGCAAGCAGTGCTCCAATTTGCAGTAAGAGCAGATGCTGGGTCTGCAAGGAGGAATAAATTTCTCCCGTGAATTCATCCCACTGCTATCCTGTAATGATAAAGCAAGCTTGAAAAGTCATTTAGTAGTCTAGTCACAAAGCCTGAGATGCTGAAAGAAATTGTACTTTAATTGCTCATCAGCTATAAATCATTTGTGCCAAATTAATGTGCTGGAAATTTTGCAAGACTGAGAAACTGGAAGCTACTTCAATAAGGACACAAAGCAGGGATATTGTTTCATAGATACCAATATCAGTTTAACATCCAATTCTCAGGGAAAAAAAAAAATTAAGGATGGCTCTTTAGTGCCAAGACAAGGCTGAAGCCCTGATTTATCTTTCCCTGCAGTGATTTAAAAGGACAGAGAGGTTCTTTTTTTCCTCTTACATTTACTGTGCTATAATCAATGAAAAGGGTAGCACAGACATTCCAGACACTTGGGTTTCCACCACAGCAGGGAGGATTCCAAATTATTTGGTCATTATCTAAGTGTTCCTGTAGATTTTTCTGCTGTGCTGAGGGAGAACAAAAGCAGGGAAGTTCTCTGTTGTGCAAGTCCTTCCCAGAGCCTGAGTATCTTTTACCTTTTGTGTGTATGTGGGAACTCCAGAATTTCTCCAAAATGGACCGACTTGTCTGTGTACCCAGAGCTCCAGGTTCTGAGCGTGGCTCCTCCTCTCTCCTTGCACCACATCCACCAAAGCTCTGTGTCCACTGAGCTGGGCACAGGGACTGTGTGTGGGGTGTAAGAGGAGGGGCAAAGATCAAATAAGGGAGGAAGTTTTGCAAGGTAGTCCAGCCTGAGCTGGATGAGAGGGAATGTTAGCATTCCTCACCCTCCCGTCCTTCCAGCACACCCAGCTGCCAGGACTGACCCCAGCAGGGAGTCCATGAGCTGGCCAGTCACAGCACTTGGAGTGTTTCCACCTCGCAGCTGATAAATCCGATTCTCAAACAGCTGTTGGTAAGTGGGTAAAGTGCTGATTATGTCAGGAGCGCTAAGGTCGTCCCTGTCCACAAGGCCAAAGGGCCATGAAAATCAGAGGATTTGGATGAAGTGACACAACCCAAATCACTTGTTTCGAAGGCACAAAATAGAGGGGGAGAAGCCCTCAGAGCCCAGCACCATCTTAATGAAAGCACTGTTTAACTAGGACAGAAGAATCCCAGGTGTCACCTCCACCCAGACCAAGAGAACCTGTGTTGCACATGCAGCATCCTCCTGCTGCTGCATCCCAAAACTTCAGGTGGCTGGAACATGTTGCAGTTTCCTCTGTATTGATGCAGGAGCTGAGCTAGCAAGGATGAAGGGATCCACCCAGGACTACACAGCAGCTGCTGACAGAACAGAGGTGAAATGAGATATTCTTTATTTTTAATCCTCTGTCATGACCACACACCCTGCTAAGATTTTTCCATTTAAGAGAATAAATGAGATGGATGGACAGGATGAAATTAATTTATTCAATCCACTAACAGAAATAAACTAGAGTGGGCTCCAAATTGCATCTGAGATCCCTGAAGGTGCAATGAGAATGTCCCAATGTCCCATTAATTTTCTGAAGATTGTAGGAAAATTCTCTTAAAGGATAGAATTTCTCCATCCTTTTTTTTTAAAAAAACCAAATGCCTATTTTTACCAGACCCAGGCATTGTTCTTCTATTTATATTCCATGCAGTTACGTCATGTCCAACCGTATGTTCAAACTGGCTCTTGTCCCTCCCACGCTGGAAGGAACAATGAATGGGAATGCACAGCTGGACTGGGACAACTGATCCAAACTCCACAAAGCCCCACTTGCACAAACTGCTGCAAGTGAACTCCCAGGAGGTGGGAGCAGAACACACCACTTCTGCATTTGGCAGAAACAAGGAAGGACGGAGGGTTCGGCAGCAGAAACCGGGGAGGGGAGAGACAAGATCAGTGTAAATGCAGCAGTTCCCCTGCCTGGGACCTGTGCAGGTTTGATACAGGGCTGGTGATAACACAGAGCATGTAATTTTTATTTGGTCAAAGCACATGGAACGTTATTTTCCTTCCTTAAAAACCCACTTGGAGCATCTCATCCTACCGATTTTACTTGGTTTCCAAGATCACAAATTCAAAAACACGGTAATCTCCAGAAATACCTGTGAATTTAATAAAACCACCGGCGTGTATGAACTACCTTACCTGAATGGTGCATTTAGAACCTCACCCTCCTTCAGAGGAACCCCACAAACCCCTTTGGAAGGTCACGGGCTCCTGCGGGATGCGGGAATCGGGCGGGAGGAGCCCGGTACCCCGAGCGGAGCGGGGTCACCCCCGGCCACCGGGAGGAGCCGAGACAGCCCCGCCAGCCCGGGGGAGCTGACCCTGGGCCGGGGGTCGCGGGGAGCAGCTTCTCCGGTGCCCGCCGCGGGAAAAGGAGACGCCGGCTCGGGAGTAACCGCGGGCATCACCTCGGGCAATCGCGGCTTCCCGCCGCAAGCCCGGGGAAGCCCCCAGCCTCAAAACCCACCCGCTTTCCGCGCTGCCTTTCTGCCGGAGGGAGCTCCGTCGCTCCCACCCGCTGCCCCCGCGGGTCCCGGTGCCCGCAGCGAACGCGCCCGCCCGCGGGGCTCACCCCGAGAAACGGCAGCGGCGCGGGCGGGCCCGACAACCAACGCGCCCCTCCCGCCCCGCCGCCTCCCTCTGCTCCTCTGTCCCGTCCCACGGCGCCTGCGCGCGGCCGGCGGCGGCACGTGAGGGTGTTGTGGGCACGTGATCCCCCGCGCGCGGCCCGGGCCCCGCCCCTCGTTGCCCCTCCCACCCCGGCGCGGCTCCGCCCCCGCCGTGCGCGAGCGCGGGCACGCGGCGCGGCCTGGCCCGGCCGCCGGTGCCGCCGCCTCCCGCCCCGCCCGCCCGCTCCGCGCCGCCGCCGCCGCCGCCGCCGCCCCGACGGCCATGAGGCCCCCGCCGGCGCCCAGCGCGGCCCCGCGTCGCGGCTGCTGAGCCCCCGCACGCCCAGCCGCCACCAATCGCCATCTACCGCACCGCGCGGGGACCCCCCCTCGCTCCCCTCCCCTCCTCACAGCCGCCGCCATGTTGGGCCGGGAGCCGCAGCGGGGCCGCCACTGTAGACCCGGAGCCTGCGAGGAGGAGGCGGAGGAGGAGGCGGAGGAGGAGCACCGGCCCGGCCGCCCCCGCAGAGCCCAGAGCCGGCCGCAGCCATGGCGGAGCAGACCTACTCCTGGTGATCGCGGGACCGAGGCCGCGGCGGGGGACCGGGGCGGCCGAACGGGGCCGGGCGGGGAGGGGGTCCCGGGCGGGGCGGGGGGCGCCGGCGGCGGAGGCTGCGGGGGGGGCCGGGCATCGAGCACCCAGCGGCGGAGGGGCTGCGGGCTGAGGGCTCAGCGCGGCGGAGGAGGAGGGATTAGGGGCGAGGGAGGAGGGACGGGGCGGCCGCGCTGCGCGGATCCCCCCGCCGGCAGCGGGACGGCAGCGCTGGAGCCCCGGCGGGTCTGACACCGCTGTCCCGGGGGGCTCCGTGTGAGCCGAGCTCTGCGATCCGCCGGGCCCGGGCAGGGGGCAGCACCTCGGTGAGGCTGAGAGGCTGCAGGTCACCTCTGCCCACGGCGAGATCGGGGCCAGCGCAGGCTGGTGAGTCGGGGAGTGAGAGTGTGTGTGTGTGTGTGTGTTTGCACCTGGTGACAATGGGCTCGGGCTGTGTACAGGAAATAGAACGAGGAGGAAGAGACCAGTTCCTGTGGGAAGACATGAAGTGTAGCAATGAGAGGGCATTTTTTTTTCGATGTCCTGACACTGTCTTTGGGCCTAGCTGGCACTGGATCAGAGGAGACGGGGTGCAGCTTCTTCGTATAATTCTTGGTTTTTTGTGCTGTCATGGATAACGACCAGAATATCTCAAATAATTTACGTGTGTATCAGCTCTATTGACCTGACCACTGCAGCAATTTGTGATACTCACCCTGCATTTTAAATCTAGTGATATCATCCAGAGTTGTTTCTTAGATTTGTTGGAAAAAAAAGGAGTTAAATCACAGCTTTGACCTTGGTGTGTGCTGTATGTAGAGAAGTAATACTCCTATCTGAATGGTCCTGGAAATCTTTCCCATTACTTCTCAGAACTTCGAACCCAATGGAGATTTCTGTTCTGCCACATGTTGAGACTTTGGCAAAACCCCTTCTTCTCTCTTCTGTCACTTCTCTGTCAAGAACCAATATTTGCACTGGTCTTCTGCCTTTTAGATGTTGTTATTTTGTGTCACAAGCCCAATTCAGGCAGTGGTGTGCTCTGCTTTAAACAACAGCAAAAAGATAACTCTTCTGACTTACAGGATTGACTAAGTGTTGTTATGGTAAATGAATGTGGTTACAGATTTAGGCAGTTTAATGTGGTTTCAATTAAATATGTCTAGTGAACTGTTGTCTTAGTGTGTTTAATTGCAGAATGAAATTATAATGCATAACTACCCTGGGATTTGTCAGCTTTCTTTAAAGAAGGAAATGTCAGTTGTACGTTATTTTGATCATGAACTCCTTTGCTTTTCTGAATGAGAGTCTTTGCCATGGCAGTAGTCTAAAGGGAGGGTTTTTTAACAGAGGCTGGGGGGAGGATTGCTCTTCTTTAGGTTGCATATTTAGGGGAATGAAGTTGGGATTTAAGTTATTCCTCACCGTTTCCCAGGTGAGTCTCAAGAGCGGAAGTTCTTTCTTACAGTACTGAGGTTGTAACAGAACAAGGACGTGAGGCTCAAAACACAGTAATTTTGTGTCTCTATTCACTATGTCCTCATGTATTTGAGGTTTCTGTCACTTTGCATTGGGAGCTATGGACAGAGCGAAAATCCAGTTCCAGACTCAGGAGTGCTGCTCTCTTCCCTGTGGATTTTCATTACTTACACTTCGAGCAACAGTCTCACCGTGGTTTATTTTTAATTACGGTAATGCAGCTCTGCATAAATTGGCCAGTGCTTTAGTGCTTTTAGGAAAAATGTGCCTTTTGGTGACCCGAGGAGAGTGGTGCAGCAGAGTTGTGCCCAGGAGTGAGCAGGTGTCCAGTTTGGAAGTTGGACCGATCCCGTCCTGTCCGTGTGCCAGACCTGGGCCTTTCTCTGTGTTGCGAAGGTGGCTTTTCCAAGCACAGGTGTGTTCGTGGTGCAGTGTCCAGCTGCTGTGCACACACCTCATTTCATATCTGAAAATACAGAATTTGGCATGAAGAAAAATCCTTTCACACCTCTGTCTTTGCCTGGATGTAAATTGGTTCCTGGCCACAGTAGTGCTTCCCTTTTGTCCAGGCATGTAAGGCTTGATTACTCCTTTCTGTGCATAACTCTCAGCATGCGTTGTTGAATCACTGGAGCTTCATAAATGATAAGACTTTATGTGGGTTTGACTGTTTTTAAAACAATTGTCTCAGTTGTGTTAGAAATACCTACAAAATGTGGACTTGCCAGCTGTAATTACTGGGCATTGGCAAACACACAAAACAGGGCTTTTCTCGGTGACTGACAACTCGTTAATTATGTTGTTTTGAAGAGATGAGAACTAATTCTCATTTTTCTGTATTTATTGTTTCGTTAAATATAAATCTGAGATTTTAAGGTAGGTTTATATTTTTCTTTTTAATTACCAAGTGGAAATGATTGCAATTACTTTCTTTTATTAAGGTATTTTAAGAAGGAAACCTACAACTTTTTTCCATCTCTTTCACAGTTTGAAATACATGAATTATGTTTTGTCACTGTTCTTGTAAGTTATTTCTCCAACAACTTCTTTTTTTTTCTCAGGTACTACCACAACCTATAACCACATGTCGTTTTATTTTAGTTCTTTTTGAATGTCTTAAATAGTCTTGCTGAGCCAGTGTTTCAGATAGAGGTGTGTTATCTTTGAAAGGAGTCTCTACTGAGAATTTGCGGGAGGAAAATGAATACTGTCATCCTGGAAAAACTAATTTTAATGTGAGTGTGGGATAAGTGCCAGATGGAAATGCTCTTCAGAGGGTATGCACTTTTTTTTTTTTTTAAATGCTTGTCAGTACTGAGCAGAGAAACTTTCTTTGTCAAGTTCCTGCAGTAACGGGCGGGAAGGGAAGAGCTGTCTCTGATGCCCGCCCGTTACTCAAATCCACAAGCGCTGCTGCATCAGAAAGGTGTTCGTGATTTTTCTGCATTAAATAGGAGCTGAATTAATTCCCTACCAGTGGAATGGACTGTGGGAGGAAAGAGGTTGTGGAATACCCATTTTCCCCTCGCTTCCTGTCTGTATTCAGCAAGGAAGTGGGACTGGGTAGTGACAAAGTTCCTGCGGCAGCAGAGGGGGGGAATAAATATGGGAAGAGCTGTTTGCCCATCACCAATGTGTCTGATGTGTGTAAGAGATTAATAAATACCAAGAAATTTATCTTCAGGCACTGGGCTTTTGGAAGTATTACAGCAGATGAGCAGCAGGACCTGGATCTTACTTCGTGCAATACTTGGTCTTTCCTCAATTTCTAGCACTTTGTGGTGAAATTTTTGTGCTGGAGCCTATTGAGAGGGCACAGCAGTGTCATATCTTGTTTATCTTCAGTTAGTAGGTGTTCAGTGTTTTTCAAGGCCTGATGTAACACCCCCTCCCTTTTTACTGTTGCCCAGTCTGGCAATAGAGATTGCTTTGTTCTTTTTTTGCCCTTTGAATGCACAAAAGATTTTCACAGCTTCCTTCGTTTGTGAAGAGGGAAGGAGAAGGAGATTTCTACACCAAAACCGAATGCATTTTTATTATTTCCTTTTCCAGAGTGTTGTCTAAGAGCAATATGGATTGCAGTGTGTGCGTGTCCTGTCAGGGTGATGATTAGGAGACGGACTGGGAGGTGAGCTAAGAGAAAAAAGGAAGGCACTGTATTGAGTCATGGATCTTAAAAACAACCTGAACTCCCTCATTACAATGTTATAATCAGTACAATGATTCTTGTATTACCCATCAAATTTTCATGAGTGAAATGGTGATATATTTAGAAGCTCCTCTACGTAATGCAAAGGGCGTGGAAATTAAATCTAATGATGTGTCAGAGTAATCAATAAAGCTACTGGGTTTTGGAATAAGTGTAAATGTACAATGCTTTCTTTGCTCCTGGGAGAATTCAAATCAGTTGCTGTTAGAAGTCTTGCTGGATTCAGAGGTCTGAGAACTTGCTTTTATTGCAATTAGGCATTTAACATGCTGCTGCCATGAATTAAAATGCAGTCTCTTCCAGAAGACCGAGGTGGTGCTTTTAAGTCTTAGTTGGCTGGATTAGATGTGTATGTGGGAGGGCAGGGAGTAAGAGGAGCTACAGCTTGTTGACAGAACTTGTCAAGCAGTAGTGAAATAATTTTTTGCATTCAAGATTTTTTACTTGTTTGTTCAGTTTAGGTTGGGCCACTTTTACTGACTACTGAAGGTGTTTTGAGGATGGGAGGCAGTTTACAACAGAAAACAAATCATTCACCTGGCTTTTAAAATACTGCACTTCATAGGCAACAGATTGCAAAGCACACAGATGAGATTCTGTTATGCTGCTGTCAAAAATCTGTCATGAAATCTTGGCATACAAACGTGGGGTTTGGCCTTTAATCTCCCGTTTTTCAGGAACTGAAATTACGGCCACATTCCATTTTAACGATTGTTAGGAGCCTCCTGAGAACAAGGATGTCATTGTATGAATGTGGGTGAGTGTCTGGCATCAGAAGAGTGACTTAAACCTGGGTAAATTTGCGAGCATCACGTTTGTGGTTCATGTTTGTCTTTCGGTACCGGTCTCACTTGAGTTGTTTGTTATCCTCCCTGGAGCTTTTGCTGTCTCAGGCTGTGTGTCGTGCAGACGGGGCACTGTCTGCAGCACTGGGCTGGAAGACAAATAAAGCAAAGAGCGTGGGATTAGGTGGAGTTTACAGTTACTTGAATGTACATGTGTATAATGACTCTGATTAACAGAAGGGAAAAAAATCTCTCTTCAGTGCAAAGCCTGTATTTACTAACACATTAATAATTCTTTAAGAAAAATGTTAAAGCGAAGAACAAAATCAGCGTTCTCTTGGTGCTGGTGTGCAGTACCTGTTTTGATTAAGATTTGTGTCAGTTCTACCTTCGGCCTTTTCGGGGTATTGTGGCAGCAGAAGTTAATGGTTCCTTGCTTTTTACCCAGTGATTGGAGCACTTGGTCAGGATGTAGGAGATCAGTTCCATCCCCCAGGGTTTCCGGCCTTGCATCTCTCACCTTCCGAGGGAGTGTTCTCATCACCAAACTATGTGTTGTTCAGAGGGTGAGCTTTGTGTGTCCATTTCAATCTGTTTTATTTCATATAGGATACTGTAAATATTTGCTGGGCCAGGAAGCAGGCGAGCCTTTGTGCCCAGGATTGGCAGGGACCTGGACTCCACTTCCTGCCTCCATAAAAACTGTGGGAGCCTGAGGGGTCTGTGAGTCTGTGTATTCTGTGGGGGTAGTTCAGGCTGCTTTTCTGGAGATGGAAGGTTGAATTTCCACAAACAGAAGATGATCAGTGTGTGATTTCTTGTGTCACAGGTAATTGAGCTGTTAGGTGTGTGGATCTGCCATTGTTCTTGTGTTTGTGTGAGGTTTGATGGACCTGAGAGTACCTCCTTCTTCTCCTGGAGGGTAAGATCCAATAAAGAAATGGCAATTTTGTGCACTTTGGGATTTTGGTATGAGTTAAACAACCTGATGCTGTTGGAATTTGAGGGGTTGTGTGGGGACCACCAGACAAATTAATTGAGGATATGAAGTTCTTCTGAGATAAGTTCTGTTTTGGTGAATACCACAATTTTTGACTCTAGATTCAGTTGTTGAAAGCTCTGTCAATAATCATTTGTCTCTGAAGCACAATGCCAAAAAATGGATATTTATGAAACCTTCCTACAAGAAGTACTTTGAAATATGTGTCATGCTTTTTAAAATGCAGTGATTTTGATTTCCTAAAATTTGAAAGAAGAGCAGAACAGACTCTGGTCTTTTTTAGTATCTCAGCTATTTTATTTCATTATTTGGATATTGTGATGTCTCAACACCTGTGGCATAGGGACCACTGTCTTGCCCTTTGACATTTTATGATGACTCTAAGCACTGTAATACACTCTAAAAGCAAATAGTTGACAAAAGTAATTTAGTCAAACAGTGTGATTGAATTCTGGTGACATGATTTGCAGGAAGAACCAAGGCTGAAATTGGTAGAAAAAACTAATCATGCACATTTTCTTTTTGGTGCTGCATTGCTTTAGTGTCACTGATTAGAATTATAATTTGAAACAGTTCAGCCGGTGATGGGTGTTGAGTGGAATGAAGCACGAGCTGGCAGGATCCAGGCAATCAGACCCACTGTGAAAGGTGATGATTTAATAAGATTAATGGAGCATATGTGTCATTGCAACACTTGCTGATCCCCTTTTTCTCTGATTCTTCCAAGGATGCTAATGGTGATGATTGCTCCTTCTTTTGGTGTCTGTGCCTGAAATACTCTGCTCTGCCAGACCAGGGTTCTCCCCTCTTTTCCATCCCAACAGGAACTCGGCTCTCAGGATACATTAAGTGTCTCTCTGTCCCCTGGATCCCCCATGATGACATTGTCCCAGAGCTCATTAATTGTGTGGCTGTGGTGCTGTCATCTTCAGTATTAGATTCTGTTGAGTATTTCTTCTCAGGGCCAGATCTGAGCCTCAGGTCCCAGATTCCCTTGGAGAGCCTCCATATCTGTGTGTCACATTAAGTGGTATCATATAGACAGGGCAGTCAGAAAGAATGTTCTGGATTTTCGGAAGGATACTGTGTAACTGATAACTAACCAATTAAACCAGAACGTTGTTAATATCCTACAGCAACAAGGATTCAGAATAATAAATCCTTGAAATGAGAGTGTCCTTGCACTCACTTGTGTTGGGTGCAAGGATTAAGTGGTTTTTTTTTCTTTCAGAGTGTCAGAAAGGAGGTTCTTTAAAATCATCCCAGCCAGTATCCTGAAGTAGAGGAGAACGCACTCAGAAAATTATTCTCTACTGCACAATGTTGTGTTTAAGATGCCTCCCTTTTTACTGAAGTTGCCCATGTAGAAGCTGGAGAGATAAAGTCGTATCTCTCAGTTTATATATGGCAGCATTTTCCCTGCCCAGTGGAATCTGAAAGGAAAATGACCCTGTTTGACTCTCATTTCTTCTCTCCTTCCATGTCTCTCAGGTCTGGCTGCTTTCCCTTTACTTCCTGTAGCTGGTTCATAGACTTTTGACCCAGGAAAGTCTTTTCCCATGCAGTGGGGCTGTAGCTGAAGGCTGTGAAATGATTCCCTTCCATTTTTATGGCACAGCCTCGTTCCTACAGGAGCCTCCACAGCAGAGGTCGTGTGGGGGAAGCAGGAGGAGTCGCAGGGAGTTCCACCCTCTGTTCACACACACAATCTTTAACTTTAGGCGTGAGCTGGCAAGCTCACCTGCAGGAATAGGCTCAAATCCAGATTAACCTTCAGTTCATCTGCTAAAAGAAAAAAAAAAAGAGTTCTGTGCAGCATTAACTACTGACTTTTAAAGCCCAGCACCCTCCAGTCCTCTTAGTTCTACCCAGACTGTGCTTCTGTCCACTTTCTGTCTCAAGAGTCCAACTGCTTTGTTCCTGTGAACGCTGCTGGGTTTGGACAGAAGTGTCTCCAAAAAGTCCTTTTGTTCATCTCATAACTAGACAGAAGATAACTTCTAGTAAATTTGCAATGATACAATTTTAAGTATATTTCAAGTCTTTCAGAAGTTTACAGAGATCAATAACAATGTTACGAGTTGGGAATGTTTCACTGAATCGTAGAGCTGGGAACTCTGCTTACAGCATTTTTCTCATGTCAGTACTACAATGCAATAGAGCAAAACCACTGCAGACATGGATTCATGGGGCAGTGGGTTCGGGTGGTACAAAAAAATCAGGTGATCTCAGCATGTAGATTGGTGCACCTTTCTGTACAGCAGTGATGCACTGACAGTTTGCAGGGGGTTCTCTGCATGGGTTAAGCGAGTAGCAAATGTATATCTACAGGATTTATTTTAATTTCAGTAATCACTTGGAATAATAAGTTCAGCTTACTCCACTTGTGATACACAGCTTGAACAAGAACCAGAATTGCAAAATGTTTGAGCTCTGCAGGGCAGAGGTGAACCCAACAGCTGAATTACAGCTCTGCCAGTGTTACTTTGGTGTCTGTGACTCTTGGGCCATCTGACATCCTTCTTCTGTTGGATAGGTTTAAAACTTGATTTAAATTTAGTTGGAAGTTTTGCAGTGGGTAGAAATTCAACAATGAATTCTGGAATCACTGTAATAGGATCAACCAGCTGTTGGTACAGATACATTGAATGTATAAGACCAAGGCTCAGTGATAAGTTGTACAAAGGCACGTTTTTACTGGTGTAAATGTACTACTTTCAAGGTTACAGTTGTGATTTATCTCACCATCAGTCTGTGTCAGACACTTTGACTATTTAGTCAATGGGAAGTCCCTTTTCCAGGGGAGTGTTAGCTAAAGGTGAGGTTGGTGAAATAGCAGGTGGCAAAGGGAGCAAACAGAGCTGGGTGATATGGATTTCTGTGCCTGGACTGCACACTGGGGAGGTGAGATGTGTCTGTGTCTTGCTTTCTAGGTTTGATGGCACAAGGTCATTCTGGTCTGTTTTAGAAGTTCAGATTGATAGTCTGTGTGCTGGAGGAACTCTCTGATTATCTGCTCTCTGAACTCTCCTTGAGGTGGCTGATCCTGTACCTTCACTGGAATAGCTGCTCCAGAAGTTACACAAAGGGCTAAAAGCTCTCATGGGGAACATTATGATCTCTGCAGGGTTTTGAAGATGAAGAGTAGAATCTAATAAGCTTTATGTTGAAAATAGTTTAAAGAGTGCTTTTTTATTCCTCATGAAAAGGAAACTTTAAAGCTAAATAGCAAAGAGCTGGGCTTTTTTTTTTTTTTTTTAATTTTCTGCTAACTTGACTGCTTCTAAAGCAGATGCAGCTGTAAGCATTTACAGATGGTACAGAACAGAAAGAACCTATCATACTTAAGTGCCTTAGAAGAACCCCAATGTTAGTTTTCCAGCTCGCTACCTTTCTCTTTATTTTTTATGTTTTTGCAGATGGAACATAAAAAAGAGCTACCTTAAAGCTAAATCAAAAGATGAAAAAAATCTGTCATAAACCAGAAATACTTCTCTGCAGGGGGACTTTACTGGAAAAAGTTTCTTAAAATTCCCAAAGCGCCCTCTCTAAAGAATGTTCCTACTTCTTGTGCACAAAGTTTTTAGCTGTTTGGGCAAGAGTTTGTTGAAAACAGTTGCCATCTGTTCTGCTGCCTGTTTTTTGCTCCGGACCTGGCCCAGCTGCCCTGAGGGTGATGCTCAGGTGTGTTAAAGGTCTGTGTTTCCCTTGCACACAGGTTGTAAGGCAGAGATCAGGCCCTGCCAGTCTGATCTCTGCACAGGCTTTGTTTGTCTGGGAAGTGACCACGTTTGGTGCTGTCAAGACATTTTTTTTTCCTGAGTTTGCCTCTCTTACTTGGAGGTGGCAAAAGCAGGAGGCCTGTTTGGATGGTCTGTATGTGTTTTTGTGCCAGCTGAATCCCTGTTCACGTGGTGCAGTTGTGAGTAGTCGTGTCCATGTCAGGATCTCACCAGCCATCATCTGACAACATTAATTTGTCTTAATACAGGCCCGGCACGATGAAAGCTGCTTAAATCTGGCCAGACAGACTGGCTGCTCCATAGCTTTGACTCATCCAGGAATGCACTTTCAGTGCTGTCACTGAAGATTCATAGTTGCTGCTGATGGTGTTTAATCGTTCTTTTATGGAATTTTTACAGAATAGTGTTTAATTCTACCCAGGCACATCGTGGTGGGGTTTATGATCCTGTACTGTGTGGGTGAATCAACTCATCAATAGCACCCAGAGCTGCTCTCTCTGTATGACAAGGTCATAGTGGCCAATTTGACTTTGGTTCTGGCTTGTTGATTGTAAGGCCTGATGGTTAAATGCTTTGATTAAACTATTAGTTGTGAGTTTTATTTTTTGATCTGACCTCTGAATGCATTGCTAAAAAGAGTTTGGATTTCTAAGCATGTAATCAATAAATACCAGCTTAAGTGTCAGAGGTACGAGGTGTGGTTTTGTTTTGGTTTTTTAAGTCAACAGTAGAGTCAATATAGGTGAGATAACGTCCTCTTTCCTGACTTCTGTAATAAAATTGAACAACCTTTTTCTTATTAGAGAGCTCACTATATTGTGATATCTTTAAAAAATTGTTTGAGAATATCAAGGTATTCCGTGTATTTGTAAGTTAAGTACAGGAATTGCTGTGGAAGTTAAACCTCAAAATATGAAAAAACATTTTTATATTGGGATGGAAAACTGTGTTTTGTCTAGGAATCAATGCAGCATTGAGATCAATATCCTCCACACCTGAGAGGGCCCCAGAGTGTCTTTATACATTAAGTCTTGGGTGAGTGTTCATCCATAGGTTTGGGCAGCTGCATTTTTGAATCTGTGTAAACTGCAAAGTGATGATCCCTGGCTGCTGGGGAGATACAGCCCTGGGTCTTTGCTAGGGTGTCTTCCTGGGACCTATTCTAGCATTTAATTTAATTCATTCTTCCCAGTAGTGCCTGCATATTAAGCTTTTCTGTAGCACTCATTGCCAAAAACACCTGTATCTCCCAGCTAAACCAGTTGTACGGTTCTAGTACAAGTACTCTTGCACTTTCTCACTCTGAACCACTGGTTTTGCTTCAATTGTTACATTTCCTTTATAAGGAGACAGTGACTTACCAAGGAGGTGGGATTTGCAGCGTGTTCTGCTATCAGAGTTCTGCTCTGCGTGAGCAGCTCTTTCACTTACAGAAAGAAACCTTATGAATGTGAATAAACCCTTCTTCTATTAGTCCTTCACTACAGTGAGTATTGTACTCCAGATAGTTACAACAGGGTTAGTGGAAGAATGTCTCTGTTGCTGGGGATGTAGGTGTGTTGGCAGTGACCAAGTCCAGAACTGGGCACAGATTTTGTGGTGGTCAGGGGCAGTTTGCTCTCCTGGGGTGAAGCTTTGATTAGAACCTTGGGATGACCCTGCAAGACAAGGAGCAGGGCTGCAGTGAGAGCCTGGGGATAAAGGATGGAGCTGGCCACAAGGGAAAGAACTTAAGCAGGAATATGCACAGAATGTTTTTAGGTGATACTCTGAGAGGAGGTTAGGCACTCAAGATGAACTCTCCAGTATATGTGTCTTGAGTGAAACTCTATACCTGGGAGAGGATCAACTACTTCTGGTTTTGGTTCTGGATGAGATCAAATATAGCATCAAGCAGTGGTATCCTCTGTGTGCTTGTTAGGAAACCTGCTGTATTTTTTGTGTGTTCCTCTCTGTGTTGCTTCAGATGGAGATATGGACTTCGGTCTGAATTTTTTTGATTTAGTCTGTTGCTGTCCTCTCTGCATCCCATAAGATTCCAGGTTTGTTAAGATTTGTTGTCTTAAATATTTAAGTAGTTGTTTTGCACAGTGTATTGTTTCCTGTCCAGGCAAAGCTGCCAGAATGATGACACATTTGTCTTCCAGTGCTTTACAATAAGATGTTCAAGGTGAAGTCGTTCATTGGGTCCTCAGAGGCGTCACAGCTTGTCCTGTCTCTCACGCTGGATTATTGGTGTGTCTCAGCTGCCTGGTCAGCTCTTGGTACAGCAAACAGAGCAGTGACTGCAGCTCCCACAGCTCAGACACCTTACCAGGTGTCAGACGGACACACTGTCTGACCACCGTGGCTGTGAAAAATCTGTGCTGGCCCGAGGGACGGTCTGAGTGCTGTGCAGGAATGCTCAGGCCAAAAGACATTCAGGAATTTCCCTGCATATCCTGAGAGTCGTCTCTTTCTGCCACATAATTAATGTGTTTCTTTTGTCATTGTCCTTTTTTGACTGCTTGCTGGCACCATGACAACCCTAATATTCTGCCTGTGATGGAATGTTGATGATAAATATGCCCAGGATGATGGGTCTTGGCTCAGCTGCACTTTAGATGAACTTTTAGCCCTGGATCTGCAGCGGATTCTGACTCTTGGGGAATGTGGTTGTAAGAGGAGCAAGAGGAGGAAGGTGGAGTTGAGCAATTCATTGTATAGAGTATTTATCTCCAACGACCTTATTCAGAAAAATGCCTTTTCTTGACTTGGATGACTGACAGTGTCTGGGATGAGGCTGAATTGCATTACTAGAAGACAAGGCTGTGTTTTCTTACATTAAAGACTCAATTGTCTGGAACCTTGTTCACGTGCATTATTGCTTCAGTTCTGGAAAACACTAATATAGTTTCTTTTTGTTATGGTAAAGTGTGAAAATTTGTTATCCTTTGTTACTAATAATGGCCTCTAATTCACTGTTTGTAGTTAAACTGTTGAGAGGTTTTCCTAAGGGAATTTTTCAGTGCTGTTAGGAAACTTGCTGTTGAATATCCTGTATCTTGATAGTGCAGAGGAAATGGATAGCTTTGGAAGAGCTGGATTCTAGGACTCCATGACAATCTATTAATAGAATCTATATTAATTTGGAATGGCTGCAGCGCCATAATATTTCAAAATTTGTTGAAGCGAGATAACAAAATCTCCTGACCCCTCTAGACACTGAATAATGCCCCAAGTCATCTAAAGAGATGAACTTATCCTCCATTTCTGTGGCTGTTAATTCTTTTATTGGGAATTTACACAGAGAGAGGAACAAAGGAAATAATTTAAAAATAGTTGTAGAAATGATGTGAATTCACAGATCTTAGCAAGTGTGGTGCCTTATCAGGGGTGGGATGTCCTGTAGCTTTTCCATGCTAGCTTTTCAACACTGTAAAAGCAAGTAAGTATTTAGATTTTCTTAAAGTTGTGGACACCTAAGGACAGTAACTTTGCAAAATGCCCAAGGAATAGAAATTCACAGTGCTCTTATTTTGGAAACAAAAGTTTCTTTGAGTTGTATCTATTTTGTAACTAAAAGCGTCTTGGACATATAATATGTTGAGATATTTTTAGAAATCAACATCGAGTGGATGTTTTCTTCATCATGAGGAGGTCCTCAGTTAAATTTTTAGCATGTTGTAACTAGACTTTTTTTTTTTAGATCTGGTACTTTTAAACTTAGAGAGACCCCACGCACACATTTTTGATACAAATGTGGAACATAAGGCCAAATGGTAATAAAAATCCTGCACAACTCTGTAATGCCATTTGCAATTTTCATCACTAAAGTCATTTTCCTTCCAGTTGTTTTATGATATAAATGTACCAGAACTTGCTTATGATTTTGCAATAAGGAATTTACTAAGCTGAGCTGGGTTCTTTTTCCAAGAGGAAAGAACCCATAAACATGAAGATGTGCTGGGTAAGGTTCAAGGAGTGTGTTATGTTTCTGTTTCCTGTGTGGTATTGAGGTTGTTCTCAGTTCCTCTTCAGGTGCTGCTGTGGTTTAGATCAGCAGCAGACCCTCCCTGCTGCCAGCCAAACTCTACTTTCCCTGCTGGACAGTTACAGACACTCTCCTAAGTAGAAAATGTGAAGAGAACAGCTGAGAAACCCTTTATGTAGCTGTGTCAGTTGGATTTAAGATCCATGTTGTTTTCATGACATCAAGAGAGAACTGGAAGTCCAGAATCTCAGCAGAGTTCAGTGCCAGGGTCATCAGTCACCTGCTTTGCTTATTAACAAGGGCTGGGTTCTGTACCAGGTGTGGTTTCCACATGAGACATGTTCCATCTCTGCAGCCCACGTGGGAGTTGTGAGCTGCATGTGCTGCAGCAGAAGAGCTGCTATACTTGGGGCATTTGCTTGGGCTGTTTGTTTTAGGAATTCATAATTGTTTAACCTCTGGAAAGAAAATAATTTCTACTGATGGCTTATGCTGTGGCATCAGAACTCAGTCATCGAGTGCTACAGTCGCTGTTGTTTTGCTCCATCTTGCCCGTGACGATCATCTGAACGTTGGTAGGGACTAACACGGATCTCCTTGGACATTCCAGGCTGAGTTGCTCACATTTCTCACAGCTCACCGTGAGGATCATCACCTTGCTCATGCAGCTGTATTGGGTTTTGTAAAGAAATATTTCACTTGTGCAATAGTCTGGGCTTGGATGTAGTAGAGATGCTTATATATTATTTGTCTTTTGCTAATAATGTCTCAGGAGGTGCATCTCCAGCCAGTGTCTTGTTTGAACTTTCAGGGAAATCATCATTCTGTGCTTTGAATATCTCCCTATTACCATGGCAAATAATTCATGCTGCTAATTAAGACACTGTTAGAATTGCACAGAAGATGGGCAGGGAAGGAATACAGCCATCTCATGCTGACAATTTATTTGTCTTATAAATTTATAGAACAGTTACTGCTGAGGTAGCTCACAGTTTACAAATGAAAATGTATGACCTGTGATTCAGGTGTATCTACTGCAGGTAGAAGGAAAGAGAGACATTTCAGAGCCGTGTTTTGTCTGGTGCATATGGAGACACATGGTTGGGAGCAACATTGTGCCCTGAACTAGATTTGTGTTCCACTGGAGAGAAATGCATTCAGAGAGACCTTTTAAGTACTGAGGCCTGAAACCAGGAAGGCCAAGAGTTCCCTAAATAACCGATGACTGGCAGTTTCACACTGGGCAGAGTTTTTTCTCAAACCAAAAGGAGACAGTCTGAAAAGTGGGGAAGCCATTGCAAAATCTGGGAAGTGGGTAATAAATGCAGCAGACTGTTTTGGTGTCAGTTGGAGTTCAAAGAGAAATTAGGAGAACTACTTCAAGTATGTGTTAAACACCAGAGAAATATCAACACTGAAGCAAACTGATGGTGTCTTTGTTGTCCACATGTAATAGTGGAGACTCCAGAACTAATAATTCTGTGGTACGTTGTGACTGCTCATCCCAAGCCAGATATGCTACTTCTGCCTCTTTTCCTGCTGTTATAAGTGATATGAATTAAATTCTGTGTCATCTAAATTCTGGTGGATAATTTGTATGTTCTCTTTCATCTTCAGAGAAAGTTATTAGTAAATCTTGCTTAATACAGAAAGATGAAAATCATCAGCCTTACCAGTGACGTGGTGGTTAGTTCATGCTGCACTCTGTCTGGAACTGGGCAGTGCTGCCATTGCACACTTACTGCAGCAAATGAAATGCCTGATGTTAAAAGAGAATGTTTTTCTGGTCTACCTTCTTAATAAAATATAATGTTTTCCTTTGTGATTAGTTATTTATCCTCCTTCATTCCCAGGAGAGTGGACATTGTGGTTCATATTTTGTTTTGTGAAACGATTTCATATAGCTGACTACACCTCTGGAATCTATGTCATTCTCCCCTAAAAGGAACTGAAAGCAAACTGGCTTTCTAAAACATGAAAGAAGCCTAGAGCAGACTCTTTGTCATCACATTCCTGGTCAAATCCAGCGTTTGCCTTCCACAGAGTTTCTAATATTCAGTAACGTCTCTGACTTCCCATGGGGGTTGCTTAGGTGAACATAATAAGTGAGAGCTGCTGAAAGAGAAAAGAATGAAGACTTCATCATGGGCTAAATTGAGTGAAAACTCTTGTGGATTGCTTGCATGTGTTGTAGGTAGTTTTCTAAAATCATACTAGTGGGAATCTCCACCTTTCTTGCTTTCACAGTAGTTTATTAATCAGAGAAAGAAATAATCTACAAAACTTATATATTAATTGAATTCTTACTTGTATACGCTTCAGAAGTTATGGGGTGACTATTCACATCAACTTAGTTTTAAAGTTCAGATTTAGGACTGCATAAATACCTAAAGTGAATGGAGAGAGCAGGGACACCTGCAAACCCTTGGTAGAAAATGTGCCCCTCTCCCTCCCTGCAGGGAGCAGGGTCTGGGAAGTGCAGTGCCCTGGGCTGAGGGGACAAAACTAACCTCTGTATCCATTGATGCAACCATTTCACTGAACATCCCACACACTTTGGTAGAGAGCACAGCAGCTCAAAAAGCAGGGAAAGGTTTCCCATTGCCCTGCTGAGGTTCCAGCAGGTCCTGGTTTGCTGCCTGAGACCTTGGCTCTGACTCGCCCGGGTGCGACCTCGGCATCTCCTGCAGCATCACACAGCCCAGAGCCCTCACCTTCAGTGTGTGTGAACCTGGCTCGGTGTGCTCAGTATTTTTAGAACTACTTTGGGGTTGAAAATGTGCTTTCCAAGAGTTGTACTGTTACAGTAATTTCAGGAGAGATTAGAGGAAGACGTTTGGACAAACCAGAAGTTCTGAGTTAAAAAAAAAAAAATCACTTTGAAGAGAAGTTCTCTCCATTTTTTCATCCAAAATCCTATCTGTCACTTTCTTGTTACATTTTTTTTCTCTTTCTCGCATGAAGATGTTACCCAGCTTCGTCCATTTTACATAATATTTGCCTTTTCCTGCATTTCAGATACATTTGCTTTAGAAGTCTCAGAAAATTAAAATACAGGAAACAAAACAGGCAGGAAAAATATCTGAACTTTGTGCTGTTGTGATTTTGTTTTTATTGTTGTTGTGCTTAATCCTGTGCAACACAAGTTGCAGTTTCTCATGAATAAAATCTTAACTTTAAATGTCCCCCAAATGCCAAACAGTCATCACATAGTGTTTTAAAAACAGCTTTATGTCAGCTACATCCTCGTGGTGCTTTACTTCTTACACAAAATAGTTTTCAAATAAAATAGTAAGGATAATTAAGTGATATTTTTAAATTACTGGGCTTACTTTATTCATCATTCTGTGCATTCAAATCCAAATAATGTTGTGAAAGTTAAAGAGCATTTTAATGTTATGGACTCAAAATAGCATATATTTTTTAGGTACAGGAATCAAAGCAAAGTGACAAACTCAATGTGAATTGTGTCTAAATTTAGTAGGTGACTTAAACTAACAATCAACCAAAAATTCTAATGTTTGAGTCAACTTTGTCATCTTGCTGCTGCATTTTCCTGAGTTTAACTTCTGCTGGAGTTGAGTTTATGCCTTCTGGTTCTGATGTGAGTGCTTTTGCCTGAAGGGTGCTCTGGAATACAAGAGCGTTCCAAGGGTGAACTCAGTTATTTTAGGAAGGTAAACATCTGGATGTTCACTACAAAATCTTTTCCAGGAAGGTTTGTTTTGTTTGGTTTTTTTTTTTCCTGAGCAAGAAATATCAGCAGAAATATAAATGCAGCCCACAGTGTGTCATCTCTGCCTTCCCAGGGCACTCTGGTATTTTCAGACTGGTCTGGTGCTTAAGGTCCCTCTGGGGATTACAGGAGGATATTGGGAGGATTTAGCTCGGTAGTTTTTTGTAGGTGGCTTTGAGACTTCAAATCCAGAACAGGGATGGAACTGAGCAAGGGAATTGTTGTGGGGGACACGAGGAATACATTGTTTCTAAGACTCCAGGTGTTTGCATTCTGGCTGGGAAAAAAAAAAAGATTTTGATTGAGGTTGGTTGGTTGGAAAAAATTGCTCTCTATCACTGTTAAAGAGTTTTCTGGGTTCAGAAATAAGAAGTGTTCCAGGTGCAATATAGGATTTGGGATAGAAAGGGTTGTATGTGTGGTTCTAAGGCATTCCCATATACATTGTATGTGTACGGGGAAAAATCAATGAAAGCGTGAACTTAAGTGAATTAAATGTATTTAACCTGATAACTTCATAGAGAGGCAGATTTCTGTTTTATGAGTTGTCTTACACCCTTAATTATACAGAATAGAGCTTTTAAAATGTATCCTGGCTGCCTCACTTGAATGACTAGATTAAAAGTCTTATGCAAATATGCTAATGTATTATGAAAATCCAAATTTCAGCAACACTGATTGCTGAAACATTACATTTGCAGCTCAGGGGAATTTTCCCCCTTCGCCGTTTCCAGTGCTGCTTAGAGAACTGTGACATCCCCTTTTCATTTTCTTAATACATTTTGAGTATCTTTAGCTCTATACATTGCTTTTTTTCCTTAAGCAGGAAAACTTGAGGTTTTCAAATGTTATTTTGTTACTATCCCAGTTTTCTAATATCGCTGATATGATGGTAAATACACTTCTGGTGAGAGGCAATTTTGTCACTAACGATGTGTGGGTGTTTATGTCCCCCGGAGGATATCAAAACCTCTTGTGTTTATGTACTGAAAAGCTCCTGCCTCCCCAGCTGTGTGTTTGCTGGTGTGATGAGGGATTGCTCCTCCCCACAGATACAGTTTTATTTCACTTGTTGCGTGGTGGTGGCAGGAGGCTGTTGCTGAGTTTGAAAAGGCTGTTTTGTTTACCTGCAGTGCTTAAATCTGGTCACTCACTTTGATCTGTATTTCGTTATTACTACATACATTACATGAAATGTGAATGGAAGAGCAGATGGTGAAGGATCAGCATTTATGCTTCCAGCATGTAGAATTTCCTGGAAAGCTGAGTCCTGTGCTGTGGCATCAGCAGCCTGTCCTCAAAACCACACCGTGTTTGCCTTAGAGTAGCTCCTGGATGCCAGGCGTGCATTGAGTGGTGCTGAGCCTGCTCCTACTTGGGCATCCCTGGGGAGCCCCCCAGTTCTGTGCTTTTCCTAAAAGCATTGAGCTATTAATTCCCTAATCCATAGGGAAGCTATTTTAAGTTAATGTAAAAATTGGAGACCCTTGTTTCAGTGGGCTTAAGGGCTCATGCAGAGGTGTCAGTTTGCACTTCTCAAACCAGTTCTGTTAAAGACGGGAAGAACAGAAGTTAGCCTGCCTTGCATTTATGTGGCTTTCCTTTCTGTTCACGTGGCTGGAATTGTCAGGATTTTCAGTAACACCTGAAAAATCTGATGTGGCTGCTCCTGCAGGCTGGCCTGGCTTTCTGTCTGGGTTAGGGCTGTGCTGGTGGAGATCTGATCTGACTCTGCCGTAGCATTTCATGAATACTGAAGTAAAAACTTCCTTTAGAAGTGAATCTCTGCCCTGCTGTGCTGCAGTTTGTCTGGCCTGGGACACCCATTAAATGAGTACAGCTTGAATTAATGAATAAAAGGCATGTTACAGTAAGGGGGATGGGAAAAGAACGGAACAACTTGGGTCCTTTAGCCTTGGAGGGTCAGTTGTATGTTTAGAATGATTAGTGCAAGTTAGTGGATGAACTGAAGCAGGAGAGAACTTGCTTTCCTGTGTGATTTTATCTTAATGCCTTTCCATAGAAATTGGCTTTTTAAAAGGCAAATATTTTGTCCAGTAAAAATAATCTTTCAATTTTGTTTGGGATCTCTAGTAGCTTTTGAAGCTGGTTACCCCTGGGCTTGCAGAAATATTACAGACTCACCCTCTGTGTTGTCTGATGGTGGATTTGGGGGGTAGGTTTCAATTCTGTGTTTGTAGAAGTAGAATGGTACAGAGTGAAACGACAATTTCTCCAGATAAAAGTAGTTGAATTTTGAAGTGGCTGTAATTTGATGCTGGTCAACTATAAATTTCACTCGGTCTTTTACATGAAGACTCGTATACTTTAGTTTGTCCAGAAGGTTTATGTGATGCAATATTGAAGGCATCACAACTGCTGTTAAGAAAATTTGCTGTTAATAAGGATTTCAACATTTGGAGGCTCAGCTCAGCATGTGAGATACCTCTAATAATCTATCTGAACATTATCATTTCATTAAACCTCAACAGTTTAGAATAAGTGAGTACAAAGGAGCAGTAGGACATGTTCTCCTTCTTTTTCTTGTTTTTCAGGAATAAAATAAAGCATACTGGATAATACATTTGCACCTGGTCCCTTTTGGGCTTTGTGTTCTTTGGGTTTTGGTTGCCCCCAAAAGCACAGTGCATGAAAAAGGAAGAACTGCCACCTCTTGTGTTATCAATAGGTTTTTTTCGTGACTGTGGAGATGTTAATCTTAAAATGAAATTGGATTTGAGAGGGAAAAAAATTGTTCAACTGGATTAGTTTATTTGGTGTTGGAAAGAGTGTGAATTCCCCTATTGTTAGCAACACGATTTTAGTCATTTTAATCTCAGAGTTCCCTCATGTGGTGTTTCATTTTGCCTGTGAGCTGGCTTCTCCCCTTACTGTGTATATTTCTAGGCTAAATAAACTCAGTTCTTATCTCTCCTACTCATCTTAGAAACTGTTCTCTGCACTCATCCCAGTGACAGGCTCCACTCTCCTTCCTGTGCCGGATGCATTGTGTGCTCTTACTCAGGATGACTAAAAGGAAGAGAAATGAGGAGAACACCTCAGGAAAACAAATGTGACTACAGAAGTGTCTCCAAAATACTGGTATTAGTAGGCTCAGTACTGTGGGGAAATCATAATGCTCATAATGTGAAACCTTAATTGACTTCTGTACTAAATCATATGCAATTTTAACAAGATAATTGCATTAGAGTCTGTTTATATGCATTTAGTGCCATGCTAACAATTGAAGCTGGAGCTGTGTTGCCAAGCTTTGTGCTACCCTGAGTCACCAAGCCTTTGGCACAGGTACCCTGGGAACAGGCTGCATTGCTTGGCTCTGTTCGTGTGGAGTGTGTCATTTTGGTGCTTTATGCTTTTATGCTCAGGACTTCTCCTCCTGTAATAAATACACCTCACTCTGTGATTTACTTGTTTGGGTTTGCTTTCTACGCCGGGTAAAATAACCTTCCCTTCCCGTTGATTAAGAGACTTTGTGGAGTGTGTCCTGTGCTTGTGGGTGTGAGTTGCATGAGAACAGAAAGAAAATCCTGGTTTTAAACTTAATTTCCCCCCTCTACTGCCTCGGTTTTAACGGAGCTAATCATGGGAATCGTGGTGTGCTCAAATACAGCTTTGTGCCTTCTCTCTGGGTGGGATCCATTCAGGAGTGAAAAGCTGCTGTTTGACACACTGGTAATGTAGATCCCAGTGATGCTTGGATTTTTTTTGCCTGTTTAAAGGAGTTTATTCTTTGTAAAGAAGTTGCCTTGCATTTGCTTTTCAAACAGTAAATTATGTTGCTGTTTGATTTTTTTTTTTTTTTATTTTCGAATTGTATTTCTGGTTTAGTGAACAGCAGTGCATTATTCCTACAAATGAAGTGCTGGAACTATGGAATATTATCATTACAATATTACAGGTGTGAGATTTTACTTCAAGCTTTTCTTTTTAACTGCATGGAAGGTTTGGTTTTTTTGGTTTTGTTAGGTTTTACTTCTTTCTAAGCTCCTTGCTTTTCACTTACATAGCAAAGTAGAAGGGGTGGCTTTTTCAGTCATTGCTTCTGCTTCAATGAAGAAATTAAACACACCTTACATTTTCTGGATTCAGTTCCTTCATTCACTTGAAGCTCATTTTTTCCCCCACCAGCACTTTTTTCTTGTATTATCAGGAATAATGATGGATAATTCTGCTTATATCAATATGCCTTCTGATCATATTTGTATGTTTAGAGAATAGATTGGTTCAGTTTAGGTGTTTGACTTCGTGTGTGTGCCAAAGTAATCTAATACTATTGCATTAGATACTACTGTAGAGCTTTTGGTCTACTATAGACCTGAGAAGCTTTTTGTAGTTCCTGAGGTGAACAAGTGTAGAGCTGAAGTCTTCCTATCCCCCACTTTCCTAGAAAAAGTTGAAGTCAGAGTGTCACATTTTTAAAGTACTCAAAAGTAAGGCTAGTCCAGTATGTCCAGTTTTATGAGCTTATTTTGGTGGTCTGGGAATATCTGGTAGAGAAGATTGAGTTTGAGTGTTTTGTTTGATTTCTTTTATTTGGAATAGTTTGATTTTTTTTCCTTTTAGTGAAAATGTAATTTAATGTGTGTATGTAAGAGAGTGTTACAAAACACAGATTGTCCTCCTGTTTTACATGATTATAGTCGTGGTTAATGAGCTTTTCTGTGACGTATAAAAAGATTTACAGAGATGAAAACGTAGGTGGGAGCCGAAGGTGAAGATTTTGGGGAAGTTTTTGTCTTTTTCCTGTAACTTCATAAAACAAAAAGCCAGCACTGAGCAGCCTTGTGTCTAATGCAGAGCTGTACTGCCAGGGGATTGAAAACTCTGGGTTGCACAAATAACTGGGGTATAAATTGATACCTTAATAATCCAAAAGGGTCTTAGCCATCAAAATTGCAGAAAGCTTTCCTGCACCAGGGATAACCACTGGCATTTCCAAAGGGCCCTTCCGAGAGCACAGTGTTATTTGGATCATGATGAGACTCTTGAGCACAGAACTGTAGGCAGTTTGCACAGTGGTACTTTGTAGACTTAAATTACAGTAACCACACCCTTGATTTGCCTTTTTTCTGATGTAAAACGGGCTATTTTTTGAAAATCCATACAGTTGAAAGTGGTAATTTAGATAGAAGAGCTGTTTCAGCAAGTCTTTGGGGTAGGCTAATATGGCCTGACCTTTGCAGAGTTCACTGGCCTGTTGGAATCTGAGAATTGACCCAAAGAAATGTACTTGTGGCTCTGGGGAGAGAGGATTGTGCGTAACAGATCTTGATTTGACCTCCTTTCTTCTCCCTCCTTCCAGTTGTCCTTTTGATTATCTGTGGAACGTGGAAACAGTTTTCTACACGAGGAGAGTCTTCCCGTGTGGTCAGTTCGTTCCTGTGGCCGAGCTGCAGCCTTGCTCAGTCAGATGGCTCAGACATATATTTATGTACATTTTCGTAATTACATATTTATGTCTTGTTCTGACATTTGCTGATTTGAGTTCTTCCACAAAAGCATTGTGTTCATATTTTGTTGGCCAGTTTTTGTGGTACTACAGCAGAACTTGAACGTGTCCCCTGCAGTGCACTGAAGGCTTTGACAAACTATGAAGGCAGTTACAGGCAATACAGTTTCTTTAATTAGTTCAGCAAATGAGTTTTATGTCTTTTTCTCATTCTGAAGGAACAGTTTTTTTAATGGGTGGCCTGTGCCTCAAGGTGTTGTTCTGTGGTGGGAGCAAAGGTGTTGCAGAACTGTGGGTTATAAAGTGCAGGTGCTCAAAGGGCTTGTGGGAACACAGAACTTGGTTAGTTTTCAGTGGATACTACTGCATGCTGCAGCTGTAGAATTTACTGTGAAAACAAATCTGAAAGGACTGAAACAGCACAAAATATTATAAAATGTTGTCATCTGTTGCAGCAACTACAGTACCTGTGGTCTGTTTTGAAAATGAACTTCATTAAAGCAGCACTTCCTTCTGCGTGCAGGGTTGGTTACAGGAAAACAGGAAGGTTAGTTTTGTTTAATCTCCATGAACTCCTGCAAAGCTTGGATTTCAGGTGTGTGTATTACAGTGTGCTTAACCAGATCCAAGTGTAAGCTGCTCCTGGGAGGGTTTTAGTCCCACCTTGTCCCTGGCCACATGTTGACTCCCTCTGTCCATTTTGACACCTGCTGATGGTGCAGCTGCTGGCCGGGATGAACCTCCCCGCACGAAAACGGGGCTGGGCGCATTTTTCCACTTCTTTCTTCTTTTCCTGCCTATGAATAAAATAAGTTTTACAAGCAAAACCCAAGCTAATTGTAATGGCAAGTGTTTGGAAAAGAAGGTTTTATTGGCAGAGCTCTGTTAATGCTGCTGAAGTCAGAGGTGAGCTGACTGAAGGGGGATACAATTTACAGTGTTGGACTTTCTTGCCTCAAGCTTTCGATTTTCAAACCAACACAGGCAAATCCTGTCATAGGCTGGAGTCCTTCAGATTTAATTGTCAAGAAAGGATAAAAGTAATAATTGTTTTTAAAAAATAAAACCAGGCCTGTGCCTTGGTTCAGCAGTTTGCCGGGGCTGGTCTGTAGTAGGATGCCAGTGTTCTGGAAGAACAGAACTGAAACAGCTCAGTTAAAATAAACATGACACAGTAAAATACAAAAATTGAGGAAATGTTCGCTTAGTCTGTGTTTTGATATCAAATGTGTTTTTCCACATGTTCTTGTTGGCTTAACTCGTTGAAATGATGTCTTCTTCCACAGGGATCCCCTATTGCAGACATCATTGCATGGATGTTTTGTTCACATTTTCCAAAAGAAAAAAAATGTTTGCAGTCACAAATACTTGTGATACAGTTTCAAAATCGGCTTCTGGAGAGGATTCTTGGCTGGTGGTGACATATATTTGGCAGTAAAAGCATGTCCTGCTTTTCATGACATCTTGTTGTTTCTTTCTTTGAGAAAGAAAAAAAGAAAGGGCGGTTCCCACGTCTTTTTTCATTTGTGTGGTTTAGAGCAAAACTCCCAACCCAAATCAACCAAACAACCCTTCTCAACAGCTCAATAAACCTCAAAAGAGTAATTTCTTCTGTGTGTAGGTAAGAGATGAAAATTATGTATCCAGACTCCCACTGAGTACAAAATAATAAAGGCAGTATTTTCTGGGACAGCAATGCCAAAGATAATCAATAGGGTTTTGGATATTTATTTTGGTTCAGGCTACTTAATACTCAGATATGTGTGTCCAGTACAACTTACGTGAAGATGTAATTTTTTTCCATGAACCACTGATTGCAAATTTTGCTCCCAAATACCCTGTTTAGTGTGGTTCCACTGGAGCAGCGGGGAGGTCAGGAGCTGAAAATACCTTCAAGGTATATGGACACGATTTGGAATAATGGTTTGGAATAATGCTCCTTTGAGGAAGCAAAGTACTCTTATGCTTCCATGCAGGGACTGGAAGTTGTGCCCCCATTCCTGTGAGGAAACGAGTGCTCCAAGCTGAGCATGAAATCTGGAAATCTTCCGGTGGCTGTAATTCTGAAACACTGTGAAACATGTAATTCTTTGTTGTGCTGGCAAACAGTGGGGTAAACCAAGAGAGTAGCTCTGATAATGTTTTTAACAGAAAATACTTTTTTTTTCCAAGACTGTGTCTCCTGATGCCTCCCTGGACACACACTCCAGTTTCATCACAAAGTGAGCTCAGAGGAGGGTTTGCTCTTAGCAGTTTCGTTGGGAGCTTTGGTTTTGCAGGGAGAATTTTAGGAAAGCAGCTTTCTGGAAAGGGTAGAAGAGGGAATTGGGGTTTAAGATTGTATATGTAAATATATATATATATATGGTATGGAATAGCGTGAAAATGTTGTTCTGAGTTCTCTGCCTGATAAACAGCAGACTTGTTCTCTGGTTACCAATTGAAATGCCTGCCTGAGCCCTAACAAAGTCTGTAGGAAAGTCTGTTTTTAGTGGAACATCTCAAATTACTCCTATTTCTCTCTTTTTGTTTTGTTTCACTTTAAACTTGTTTAAAGTTTTTTTTTCCTACCATGATCCATGTTTCCATAAGTTACTCAGACTTACCAGACCTTATCTTCACGTGACAATGAGATGAAATTGTAAACTTTCTTTAGAAAACAAGCTATTCCTGTAATGTAGGGGAAGCCATAGCAATTTGCTTGTTTTTCCTATGAATCACCCTAAAGAATGGAATAGTGTTGAGATATGTTTACAGCTGTGGGTACCATGACTTCACGCTTCAAATTATACCTTTAAATGTTCCACTCAGATTTAACTTTGGTTTGGCAGCAAGCCTAATGGAAGCTCTTAAATATGTGTATATCGTGCACGCTCAGGGCATTGAAAGAGGCTTTTTAGTGATACCCTTGACCTGGAGTCCACTGAAGGAAAAAAGTGATATTGGTTTCACCTATGGAGGGAGTCCACCCTCCAACCAAAATGAATATTTGTGCAATTAGCAGTGATTGATCTCCATGTCCATGGAGTGCTCTTCTTCCACGTGCCCCAGGGCCGTGCTCTGGAGTCCCTGGCTTTGATTTGTTCGTCTTCATAACTAATTCTGCGCTGGTGGCTCACAGACAACGTAGCAGAGACATGAACTGCTCTTAGCAGTACGTTGGCCTGATCGCTTGAGTTACCTCCCACTTCTTTGGAGGAATAAAACAGTTAGCAGAATGTTTTGAAAATGTACAAGACACACAGATTCAGGACAGTGTTTTCCTCCTGAGCAGCACACTCTTGTGAGGGAAAGAAAACACCTGCCTGGGGTCACTGCAGCTGTGTGAAGGTGAATGTTGTTTTCTACAGAGTTGATCGCTCAAAAACCTGGGGTGGAACAGGGGAAGTGCAAAATACTCTTCAACTTGCCTTGAATTTACCAACTGGTATTTCTTGACTTTGTTTTTTCTATTGCTATAGCAATCACTGATGTAATAAACACACAACAAAGCTTTTGAAATACATAAAATGCTTGGAGGAGGGTTATAAAATACCTAAAACACTTGGAGGAGGGGGAAGTGTCCATCCTCGAGTTTGACATTTAACACCAGAATTCCAGCAGAAGTTGATTGTTTGGGTTTCGTTGGTGGGTTTTTTGTTTTGTTGTTGTTTTTTCTTTCTGTTTTCCCTCTGTAAGAATTGACTGTCTGCTGAGAGGGGACCCTCACACTGAAGGTGTGCATTCAGAGAGTTCTGAAAGTCAGTGGTAACAGGGCAGGGAGAAGCTCCATCATCACCCTTCCAATGCTGCTACTACCTATGAGTTTTCTTTCAAGGAGAATTGGGATGCATGTTTTGATGGGCATGGATTATACTCACCTTGGGAGGAGCCAGTGGACATTTAAAAATAAGAGTGATATTTGCAGTGCAGGTGAAGAGCACCAGACTGGGTGAGTAAATAGCCCTGGCTTTTAATGTGGGCTAGAGAGTGTTTGAAGTTTTGTGTGGTCACTTCTCAAGCAGCCACATCTTTCAGAAACTGAAGTATGCAAGTGAATTCATGTATGGATCCATTTTACCCCACATGAGGCTGGTTATGACAAGCTCCCCATGAGTTTTGAAGGACTTTTTGTATAGGAGAAACATTGTGGACTAAAATTGCAGTCACAAAGACTTACATTGTATGTCAAGAAAGTCTTCTAATTTCACCAGTGAGTGTTTTAAAACAACAGATGAGATAAACACCTGTCGTGACTGATTGATTGTCACTCCCCAGAGTAAGATCAGTGAGTTAAATGATCTCCTTATGTTCCCATCAGGGTGAATTTCTGTGATTCTCTGATAGATGTTGGGAAGTTGTAGATTTGGTCCCGTTAAACAAAGCAAAAGCTCTTCTATTTTAATCCATCCTTATTCCAGCCTATTTGGTATGCTCACCTTCCTTTTATGGTCTTATTTTCCTTAATCTTGTAAACTCTTGGATATTATGATCACTGATAAAGGAAAATACGTGATGAAATGCAGTCTTCTCTCTTCATGTGAACTTTAGTGAACATAGTTCATCTGCTGCACTTTTAAAGTTGATGTGATTTATTTGTTGCTCCATTGTTTGCATTCTTACATATGTACAGTAAAGGCAGGGAAAGTTTCTCTTGTTGCTGTTACAGCAGCTTTTGTATGACCATGATCCATGTCCAAGGCCTTTAGCTTGCATTGCTATGGAAACTTCAGGGCACAGGCTTCCCATTCCCCCCTCAGCAGAGTTCCTCACAATCTTGTACCTGGAAGTCAGGGGAGTGATATTTGCTCCTGAAACATCGAGGGGCTGAATTTCTTTGATCATACATTTAGTAGATGTCTTGTGCAAACAGAAAGAGGTTTTCATTCTAGTTACATAAAACTTCCCTGATGTCTTGGGCAATAACTTGGGGGTGCTTAAGCCAATGCTGCCACTGTTCAGAAACGGGCCATATCAGGAATCTGAATCTCTTGAGAAAGTTTCCCATTCACTCTTCATCATTATTCAGGCAGACAGGTTCCTCAGTCTGGTTTTGTGTGTGGTTTTGCAGATGGTTATGCAGGTATGAAGAAGAACAGGTGTCTGGAAAAGATGAGAAGTTGCTTTTGTAATGGCAGTGTTTTGGCTTGTGGTCAGTTCATCCTGGCCCGTGACAAGTGGGTTGTGTTGAGGGTAATGCTCTGCACTGTCAGCTAGAGACACCTTTTGTTCCTAGTTCTGCCTTTCTCTGGGTCTTCGCTGAACAAAGCAAGTTGCAGATATTTGTTGCTCGACAGGGAGGGCAACAAGAAGTACCAGGCTCTGCCTGAAGGTGGTTCTGCTGGTTTGGAAGGACTGTTACCCAGAAACTGCTCATCTGAAATGTGAAAACTGGGGCTTGCATTGACTGAGCGATTTTCTTTAGTGGAAGTGCAAAACTAAAAACAAAGCCAAAGAAATTAAAAAGTAATTACAGACTAGGAAAACAGTGGGCAGATGGCACAGACCTTGTGGGGTGAATGTTCCCAAAGACAGGTGAGCCTGGACCTGGGGGGACAGGGGAAAAGAGCTGGACCTGCAGCTGCTGATGCAGAGAAAAGAGCTTGCAAGTGTCTCTCATGTGGCACTATTACTGTTGTTGTGGCAACTTCCATTAGCTGGTTCCCATCTTCTCTAGCTGGGAATGAAGTGGGTCTCTGTTCCCTTGGGAATACAGAAGTTATTCATGTTTTCCCAGAAGAGGGGAGAGTCCTGCTTGGAACGCCAGCTGTAACTGGCGTGGTGTGTTTTGCATGGCTGCTCTTTGGAAGTGGTGGTGTGTCCCAATGGCCGGGCATCCCTGGAATTGTTCTGTAGGTAAAGGTCTATGGAGCAGTCTGTGCCAGGCTGGAGAGCTCGCTGCTTGGATTGTTGTCCAGACAATACTTGCACTGTATGGCTGTAGGGCAGACTCACAGAATATGTTATGGAACAGTGCTCGCTGTGTCTCTGCCCTGGCATGCCTGCCCTTCGCAGGCGCTGGGCTCGGAGCACTTGCCCCTGGAGCTGCCAGAAATAGATGCCTCATGGCAGAGAATTTGTGAAAATTGATCTCTGCCTCGTAAAAATGCAGGTTCAGAGTGAGATCTTAACCAGAAGAAGTGTTTGGGAAGTCACCTCTCAGTGGCTGGCTGAGAAAAGGGACTTAAGGCAGCAGAGTGCTTGGTTTTATAAAATACTTGGGTCTAGTAATTAGTTATTTGTTACTTGACTGAGCAAGAATCTGATAGCCTGATTAAATAACTTCTAAACCAACTGCCTTACATGGATGTTGAATTTCAGCGTAAGAATCCTAAAAAACGTGCTTCCTTGGGAAAACCAATGTTGACTTTGCATTTTGAGCAGTGCTCTGGGTATGTACTGGAGTGCAGAACCAGGCTGGTAGTTGTTCTTGTAGCATGGCACACATCTGAACTGACTGAAGTCAGTCTTCAAAGGAACCTTTAGCATGGCCTTACCCAGTATTAATTTTCAGATTGAGAATGAAGAATAATGATCTTTTCTTTGTGGATTGTCATGTAGCAATTACTAAGAATTGCATTTAAAATCAGTATTTAAGTCAAGGGACAACTATGCACAGGCTTGCTACAGGCGTTTTATGTGCACAAGTTTCCATGACTTGTTCCAAGATTAAACAGTTTTACAAAAATACCTTGTTAGAAGGAAGCTGATTTCGTTTCTATATGTGCAGTGGAAGGCTGGTTAAATGTGGCTACACAAAGTCTGCTGCAACTTCTGAAAAAGCGTCAGTAGTGTGGGGTTTTGTTTTGGTTTTGGCTGATCCTGCTTGAGAAGAACGTGGCCCTGATGCCATGTTTGTCTGTGAGAGTATATGAACTTGAGTATTTGAAATATGCCTATAGGAGAATCCAGTTATATGCATATGGAATCTGTTGGACTTGCAGAAGGTAATTTAAATTTCAGTAAAAATTACGAATGGGTTTACAGATCACTGTCATTTTGAATAATATTAAAAACTTGGAAGTAGTCTTACTTTTTGATTATTTTGTGTGATAGTTATTACCTCTAGCCTAGATTAATGTGTTAGGAAGTGTTTATTTGGGATCCAGGATTTTCAGTCACTTAATGAACTGTCTATCCAGTCAGTGGTTAGGATTTTAGGAAGCAGTTCTGGTTTCAGGTTTTGTGCAATACCTTATATAATGTAGGGAAAGTAGATGTTAAAAAGTTGCAGGATTTTATTACAATGAGCTTCACTTCCGCACTGTAAAATTATTCCTGGAGTTTGTTTGTGGGTTACTTGTGTTGGAAACTTTGGCTGGAATCTGGACGTGCCCGAGCTGCTCCCTTGGCCCAGCCTGTCATACAGTGTGTGTTTTGCCTTGTTCTTTTTCCAATTGCCTCAGGAAGAAGGAAAGTGTGACTGTACCTCCCTGGCCCTATTTGCTGGAATATCAGCGAGGATGAATTTTCCCAGCCCACAGCAGTGACAGCAACCCCGAGTTTTTAGGATGTCCTGCTGTAGAGATCTCTGTGGGGAGAAGGCAGGAGAAGGCACTGGTCTGTGATGAGTTTTTAATTGCACCATTGCACTTCTCCTGGGCAGGATGGCTGGACTGTCATTCCCATTTCCCCCTTGCACAGAATCCTGCTCCCCACTGCAGCCTGGCAGCAGATTGGGGTGTGTTGGATCAGTGCTCGAGATGGGGTTGCATTTATTCAGCTTCTTTCATTGTGCCAAAGGGCCCTCAGTCTCTGGTACAAAACTGAATGGATTATGCACAGGCCTGATCTGGGTATCACCCATATTTCATCTGTTTTATGAATCTTTTTAACATTTACAGCCTTGTTTTGACTAATGTTTAGTAATTATGATGAAATGGCATATTAATTATCCTAGCCTCTAAAATTGTCACTGAATGATGAATTACATGGAAAACACTGTTCATCTCAAAAGTATTTGCCAATTTGTGAAGATGCAATTTTATGACGTTCAGTGCACAACCCTGGACATGTTTGATACCAGTTGAAATTCCTCTCAGTCATTTTGTTTTCCTCATAAATGTGGATTTTCTGAATATTCTTTTAATAGTGGAATTCCACTATTTATTCTCAAATCCTAACAGAATACAAAGCTTCACTTTCCCTTTGCACAGGGCTGGGTGAGGGACATAAAACCAGTGTAATTATCCTTAAGCTGTTCTTTTTTGGTGTGAGCTTAGCTCTAACCACTGGATAAAAATAATATGCTGTGAACTATTGTGCAGAACCTGAACTTTTATATGTACACTGGTTCTAAGTGCTGAGTTCCATGTTGCATGTATTTGCAATTCAGTGTCTTGATCTTCATGGATCCTTTTAAGACCTCTATCCCACAGCCTGGGAACTAAAGGTTAAACATGACCAAAAAAATTAAATATATAAAGCTCAAGATTGTTTTTATGTGTTGGCCAACATTATGAGCAAATAAGATCTCTGTTTTTCACTTATAGTGTGGGGTTATGTTGAAGTTATTTATGGTAATTAGCCAAAGTAGTTTCTAATTTCTTAAAAGCTTAATTCACAAGTATATAATTTCATCTAAAAGAGGCTGTTTGTCAGTGATGTTTAATATTGAATTTCTGCAGTAGAAGATTCACATTTGTGTTTATGTATTAAAAGAAAGTATTTTAAACTGTGTGTCTAGTGGTTTGGAAATTTTCTCTAAATTGCTTTTAAATTGGGGATGGGATGAGTGATTCTGTAACTGTCTGGTATCTTCAGTTTTTATTTGCTCAGTGATACTTAATTTGGAACAATCACGTAATTCAATTATCTTTGTTCCATATCCGTAGTCTTGTTGAAATTAGGCCTTTTGGTTGGTTTTCAGAAATGTTTAGTTATCCTTTTTGTAGGATATAATGCACTTACCATTGGGGATTGGTCTTGCTCTTTTCCATTACTTCAGCACAAGTTGTGGATAACCTGTTGGGATTTGTGGAGTGGCTCCAGAGCCTCTCCCTGCCCACTGTGCCCTCCCAGCACAGTGACCCTCTGCTATATTAGTATTCCTGTTTCCATGCTTTACCCACAGTGTGTTAGAGCAGGAAATCAACCCAGATAAAGCTGCTTTTTAAGCCTCCTGCCGAGATGTCCCTCAGTAATCCTGTATCAAGTGGTCTGCAAGACGCAATAGGGAAGGAATTGTCTGTGGTTTAATAAAGGAATATTGCAGCCTGTTGTGACATTTGGGCTTTGCTTTTGGGGAGCTCCTTTTTTTTGGTTTTTTTTTTTCTCCCTGCCTAAATGAGCCTCAGCTGCTGTATTGTCACTTAACCATTGTCAGCTGAGATGTAAGAAGTCTTGTGGAAAACAGGTAACTGTCACCGATGTGCAGGGCTGCAGTAGTTGTAATTGAAGCAATTTTAATGAGTTTCAGGGAAAAAATCTGAATCTGGTGAGTTCAGAATAAATTACCACAAGGCTTTTGAGCTGCCCTTTGGTGGTTGTACAGGGTTTGCATGCTGCAGTCTGGAATATAAAAATTAATTTACAAGGTACAGGTTTTATGTTCCAAGATAAAATGAGAACTTCAGAGAGAACTACCATAAAGATTTGTCATCCAGTTCTCTATTTGTAGTATGATTAGAAAAAGAATTAGCAAATGGCACTGGAGAAATGGACACTCATGATGACACACCTGCCTTCTTTTTCCTGATTCCAGGGCGTATTCCCTTGTGGATTCCAGTCAAGTGTCTACCTTCCTGATTTCTATTCTCCTCATAGTCTACGGCAGTTTCAGGTAAGATTTTTCCTTAAGGTTCTGTGAAATTTTTATTTTTCAAATAAAAATATTGCAAGTGACTGAATACAGTTTATGCCTTTTAGTTCATAGTACTTTTGTCACACTGATGGCTGTGATGTAAATGAAATGGTTTTGCTTCTGGAAAGGAAATGGAAAAGGAAGAAACAGTAGCGAGCTGGGGCTTCTGAAAGATGTGACTGCATGTCAGGGTACAAACACGTATGAGATAACTGAAAAGTCAGTCTCTGAAGACAGCTCTGTAAAATTGTATTCTAGAGGGTATTAAAGGATTGTTGAGAGAGATAGAAGGGAATGGTATGGATAGCAGAATTTTATCTGTGTTCAGTGTTGGTTGATGGAGCGTGTCCTCATGGGATGGCAAACAAGGCCTGTCACACAGGTCCCACTGCTGTTTGCTCCAGCCTGGGGAACAGCTTAATACAGGAGTGGGGAAACTGCAGTGCTGAATTCCAGCAGAGCATCTGAGAACTGCTGCAGGATGAGTTTGAATCTTCAAAAATCAAATTTGCCTCATTTTAGGAGACTTGAGTATAGTTTAGAGAAAACACAGTTGTCCCTTTAGACTTGCATGTGGTATTATCCAGCTTGTTGTACTGTAGTGGCACCTGAGGAATGAGGCTCATCCTGACATATTAAAAAAAAAAATAATCTCAACATGAAAGTATTATTTTTTTAAAACTTAGATACAGCATGTTTTTCTTTCTGCTCCTTGAAGAGCAGGGCTTCATTTCACAAGTCTGTGATAAAAGGCCATCCAGTCAATGCAGAGTCTCTGAACTGCTGTGAGTGCTCCTGAAGTCAATGATAGCTGTGGTCATACACATGATGAGAGTTGCAGCTGTCAGGATAAGAGGTTTTATATCACCATCATAAGTTAATAAAGTCATATAATGAAAGAGCCAATTTTTTGCCAGAGCTGTCTGCTGTTGATAGCAAGCATTAGGTAACAGCACTGCTGCTGGAATTAAAATAGAAGGCCTTAGAAAAACAAAATCTAGAGGTGATCAGAACAAAAAAGTAATAAAAGGTTGTATTTGTTTAGTTTTTTCTTCACGTTTTGAGTTAATTAACATTTAGTTGTGGGACTAATTAAATTATTAACTATTGGAATTTATGCAGTTGTGTGAAAAGGAACTGTGCATCTGGCTGCAAGAAGCTGTAGCATTTATTAAAATTCAATTATGAGGACATAATGCAATATAAAACAGTAGGAGAGCTTGAACTTCAATTGCTTGTCCTTCCTGGAGCTCCTTGCTCTTAAAAATTTTCCCCTGCTGTTTGCCATCTTATTTATATCTGCACATGCTCTTTTACCATCTTGTCCTATGCTTTACATTTAAAACTACCCACGTAGCAAGGACTGTGAACTTCAGAGCAGTCCAACTTACCCAGTGGTGATGGATACAAATCCCTCGAGGAAATGTCCTGTTCTAGGCCACTTGTTTGCATGTATCCTGAAAACCCCAAGATGCAACCTGTTGTAGATCAAGATGGGGTCCCATATGTTTAAAATTACTTTCCTAATTAATTTCCTGTATCAGTTTCTTTAGCAGTTGTCTGAGCTAAACCCCAGAGTTCTGATGGAGACTTGGACAAGCTCCAATTCTGCTCGGTCAGGGATGAGGTCAAAAGCAGTTTTATACAGAAAATTTTACAGTGGTGCTGACAAAGACACAATTACATTATTTAAGAAATTAAAGAGTGGTAGTAAGTTACAAAATTATATTGGAAATTCCTAAAGAAGTAAAACAAAAATTTCTGTTGAAGGGGTTGAATTTTCTTAGGAAAGTGTCTTCCTGGAAAGATGAAAGTTACAGCTTAGGGTGCTTGTTCTCGTATGACAGCAGTGATGTCACCTAGACTTGAGTGCTTTGTCTTTAAAGGAGCTGTCACAAGACAAAAGAAAATAGCACTCCTTAGTTAACTTCTGTGTGGCAGAAAGTGGGTTTGGTTTCTGATTTTCAGTTGGAAAGAAGCAGGTAGAGTTATTGTGGTGTTGCTGGCAAGTGACTGAAACAGAAGTGCAGTAATAGGATCAGAAAGAATTGGGTGGGTGAGTCATTAGGATAAAATCCACGTGCCTGGCGGATCTAATCTAATGCAGGAAGTTTCGGGGGAATGAAGGAAAGCTTTGGTCCAGTGTTCTAGTTCACACAGGCAGCATTTGTCCAAAACCAAAACAAACCAAAGTATCCCAAACCCTCAGTATAGCCAGAAGAGTGTCTAATAAATCCTGGGTAAAGCCCACATCTAGAATGAAGTGCAGCTGGTAGGGTTGAGTTCCCCTTCTCTGACCGTGGATGAACGAGCATTGCCTTCCAACGTTTGTTCCGGGTCAGGAGTTTTAGCTTCCAGCCCTTTGGAATGTCTCTGCCCTGTACACTCTGACTGTCTCTCAGTCCTGGAACTTGACATACTTTCATTACTGACTGCCAGAGGGGCAAGGCTAATCCTTTAAACCCTTGCAAGCTGTAAACGGGAGCGTGCAAGTATCTGTGTTAGTTATGGATTTTTAAAGAGGTGAGCTCAGCTTGAAACAGGTTGTTTCCTAGGGCAGGGCAGACACCTATTCTTGTCCAAATGCTTCTCTGGGACTTAAATGTTGGGGTTACTTTGCAGGCAGGTAGCAGCTAAATCTTTTTCTATCCTATCACTTCCCCAGACTTGGTGTCTCAGCTTACGTAAAGCCAGATTAAACCCGGAATGTACCTGTCCAAGTACCTGCTTTTAAACCAAACCAGAGCATGGGATGAACTGGAGTTTTCCATCTCCAGGCTTTGGGTATCCAAAGCATTTGTAAATAGAAAGTAGCTCACATGGTGAACTTAGAGTTCATGTGAACATGGAGTGCTTCTGGTTGGATTTACAGCTTGGCGTTCCCACAGTCCCAGTGCTGTCAGATGGTGACTGTCCTCACGAGCAGAGCAAGAAGGAATTTCTTCGTGTGTTGTGTCTGCAGGCGCCTCTGTAGATACATCCTTGCTTTCCTGTTCCCTCCATTGTTCCATACCAACACGTCCTGCGGGGTTCCCTGAGGCATCTCTGCAGTGGAAGTGATCCATAGCTGAATCTGAACTTCCATGATAGTGACGTGCCAGCAGCTTTACTCATTCCTGTGGCCTCGGCGTGACCCTCCGGAGCGGCTCCCTGCGGGAGGGACTCCTGCCTGCTTTGAAACACTGCACTGGAAATCCTCCCAGATGGGGCTGTGGGGACCCACAGGAGGAACAACAGAGCAGTTCAGTGCCCCATGGGAGGTGCTGGCCCAACATTCCCTTTGGAAGCTCAGGAGAAACTTGAACAAAACAGCGAATGTTTCCCAACTTGCCATTTCTCTTCAGTCGAGTAGTTTGGAGAATCTTTTTTTACAATATAATTTTTAGCTTTCTTGGAGGGTGTTTGGGTGATCACTTCTCAATTTTTTTTATTATATTAGTGATAATTTGTAGCAGAGGGAAGAGCCAAATCATAAAACAGTTGGAGATTATTCAGGAGTTGGCTTGGATCGGCAGCTGTGTTGCTAAGTGAAAGTAATTTCCTAATTTATGCTTACTTTTGAGGCAGGGATGTTTTAGGTAATAATAATTGCTGACACCATTGCAGTGAAAGGAGAGGGGCTGAGGTTGTTTATGAGCAGTAGATCTAATAGTTTTTATTTCCAGTTTTCTCTGCTGATAGCAATCCCTTAAATTATGAGTTGCCTGATGCCACTGGGAGAATGATGGTGTGAAGTTCTTGCTAAACTGTGCTAATTCAGGGGGGAACAGGACGCTGCACTGAGAAAAGAATGATGTTGTTTGCCTGAATCTTGGAGCAAGGCCTGGAGGGCTGTCAGCCTCCTCCCAGATTTTTATAGCTTGAGAGGAAAATTACGAAGCTACAATGGATAATGGGGGAAAAGGGAGCGTGGATGAGGGATGGAGGCACTCCAAACGAGAGGCAGAGCAGAGAGATCTTTAGAAGAACAAGCTCAGAACAACAGATTAATAGGTTAGAATTTTAGTGTTCTCCATTGCCTCTTTGTATGTTTGATAACTCTTTGGGTGATGATCCATCATCTGTGTACAAGTACTGTATGTCTGAAGTGGAAGCTTCCTTGTATTCAGCCTGAGCCCAAAAGCTGCTTAAATCTCATATCACTGTTGGGGAGCACTTGCTTAATAGAAGCAAAGGAAACAAAGCAGTTCTATACTGGAAGAGCCTTTTCCTTGGTTTTGTGTTATGCAGTGAAGCTGCTCAACCCCTCTGTCCTTAATACACCCCACCTGTCTTGGTCCTGCAGACCTGGATGTGCTTGATTTTGGCTCTGGGACTGCAGCACGGACTCGCTCACCTGGGCATTGCAGTGGGTGATCAATGCACTGAAAGGAAATAACTCTGATGCCCCTGGAATTGTTTAGAAGGTTGCAGTGTATTTATTACTTGTCTGATAAATTAATCGAATTTGTTTACTTAGCATAGCACAGTTACAGCTAAACTTGAAAAGGAGTTAATGCCCATTAACCTGGAAGTTTTATTGAAATACTTGGATGCTGCTGCAGACTTAAGACAAGACCAGTGCTTCTGGTGCTTCTCTGTAGCTTATTTTAATAAATAAATATGCAGCTAAATCATGGATAACATATGTTCATCTGAATGAGAAATTCTCATGGTAAACTTGATTGCTGGTATTTTTATTAAAAAGTGTGTAGAATTTAGTGGTAGAAAGTATTGCTGGTCAAAAGAGACCTTAAGTGAAATTCCCTCGTTTCAGAAACTCATACCAAATCTGTTAGAATATAATTTACAAGTTATATCAAAGTGAAGGACTGTGGCAAAAGGAGTAGAGTACTGTGTTCTTTTGGAACTTTTTAGAAGTGTGTATATCAAAACGAAAAGATGAGTCAATAACAGCTGAGCTGGCTACACAGGAGAGTGTTGTCAGCTCCTGTGGATTAATTAAATTATGTCAATTTGTGCTGTTTATTCAAAGCTTCCTCTAGGTATCTGCTCTGGGTGTATGTAAAATCTAGGCTTTGCTGAAGTTTTTTCAATGAAGTAAGGCCTTACATTCAGCAGACAATTTACTTGTAAGCTAGTTTGGGTCATCATTCATAGCAACATTTAGAGGGAGGCAATAATATTGTCCTAAAAATGAAACCAGTAGTTAAATTTGAATGAAAAGGAACCAAATGAGAACTTGGAAAGAATTCAAATTCACCAGAGAATTGAAATGTTTACTGTGCTTCCATCATGTTCTACACTTCCCAGAAATGCAGCTAACAACAAAGCACAGCAAAGATATTTAACGCTCCCCAGTGCAGGCACTGGTGAAAGGTCTCACTGTCAGAACCTGTGATTTGTGCCTTATCTGTAACTGAGCATTTCATTTATCCTAATTTGCCAGAGTGTTTGGTGTTGTTTCCAATAACCAGCATTGCAGGGCTTTTGCAGGGAGAGGGGTGGCAGAATGGGAATGAGACCAGTGGGAATGAGCCTAAACAGGAGTTTAAATCTTCTCTGTTCCGTTTGCTTTGCTCCTGCAGGTCTCTGAACATGGACTTTGAGAATCAAGACAAAGAGAAAGACAACAGCAGCACCGCTGGGTCCTTCAATGGCAACAGCACCAATAACAGTAAGGGTCAGCTTTACTCCTTGTCTTCCTTCCCTCACTTGTGTCCTGCACCTTCTGCTTCCCCTGGGCTGGTTCCAGCTGCTGCATTGCAGATTCCCCTGATCCAAGGGATCCCTGGGCACTTCCCACCTCGCTGTGCCCTCTCACTGCTCTCTGTGTCTGGTCTGTGCCTGTGGAAGCCTCTTTTTAAACATCAGCATTTCCATAATGCATAAAAATTGCATGTGCACAATTCATCATGTTCTGCTGGAAATGGAAACAGCTTTACTTTGAAAAAGCCACCCCAGAATGAGAAGGGAATGTAATTCCTTTCTGTCTGGCTGTGATGTGTTGGCCAGTCCAGGGGCAGGGAGAGGCCGTGGGGTGCTCTGACAGCCCCCCGAGGATGATTCAGCCTTGTCAGTGCAGAAACTGAAGAAGAGAGTTCACAGGGCTTTGGGCAACTCATTTATAATGGACAAAAAATATGTGTCTGCACTGTCTATTCAGAGTGGGATTAACATGTCAGCTCCTGCGGGGTGACTGTCCCCTCTGTGGGCTATAAATAGGTTCCAGGCAGCTTGGCCACTGGAGATGCACTGTTTTACAGGTAAAAATATGGAAGTGAACAGTTAGAGTGGAACACACTGTGCACAATGTGCTGTAAATTCACACCTGATTTTACCTTATAACAATTTATGTGGCCATCTTCTGAGAATAGGCTCTAGAATGAAATATTTTCCTCAAATATAGAAGGCAGGAGTGAGATAAGTGAGAAGCCCTGTGCATGAAACCCTGAATGCCAAGCTTGTTTTGTTTAAAGTAAGAAATATAGCTTTAAAATTATAAATTAAATAACATGTGTTGTATGTGTCTCTTGCTTTTTTTGCCTTTTTTAAAATAGACTCTTGGAATTTACATAGTTGTCAGACACTGCTTCTGTTGGCAGCACAGAGCAAAGAGGTTGCTGTGCTTGGTGATTCAGCAATGAACAGTTGAGGCTTTTGGCATCTGGGCAGTGAGGGAAGACAGTCTGGGGCTGGGAAATAAGCACATTAAGGGGATTAGCTGTCAGAATGATCAGAAATGAAACGAAGAGCCCTGACATTTAATGCTGCAGGCACTAATTCCCAGATGCCAAGGTGGTGTGTAGTGTGTCATTTCTGGGGTTTTGTTGTGTTTGGTTTTTCCTTTGGGAAGTTGAAGGGCATGTGAATAAATGTGCTTTCTCAGAGCAGGAGATCTAAGTCACAGATTAGGATTTCTGTGTCCTCACACTGTCATCACTGCACTGTCTGTATTGCACTGTACCTTTTTGTACCAGACCTCAGCAATGCAGAAATCCCAAGGGACGGAGTTCCTCTGCTTTTTATTTTTAAAATTTACTGTGCTGCTTATGTTTAAGAATAATAGATCGCGGCATGAACTAATAAATGAGTGTACAGTGCAGGTGTCATGACTTCCCTGCTTGTTGTTTAGCTTCTCTTTTATGAAAATGGTTGGATATTTATGACTGATGGGTTGTTGTGAGCATGTTTCATGGGAGTGTGAGGTTTTCAGCATAATCAGATACATCAGTAACTGAGTTGTGCAGGTAACCTGTTATTTAAAGACACATCCTTACACAGAAACACACACACGTAAGCAATATGTGTGTATATTTTCCTGTGTGGTTATATTGCTATATTCTGCTTGACAATCTAAAAACTTATCCTTAAGATCCTTAAAAGCCCTTTCATACAGCCGTGTCTAATTATTTTGGGATAACACAGTGATATTCAGCTGGTTTTATATCTCTTCTAGCTCTGAGTATTGTATTATTTTTCACTGGTCACTTATCAAGTGACTACTTCAGATGTTACCTGATTTTAGTGTTTTACAAGAAGAACTGTGTCTTATAGTTTTAATTGGGTTATTGCTTACAGCTTCTGTCCCCTCCAGGGATCAAATATAAATACAGCTACAGAGACTGGTTAATTGTTGGACTGTGTGGGCTTCTCAATTTTGTTAGTAATTTTAAAAACTCATGGTAAAATGCAGTAAAAAATGTCCTGTCCCATTATTAACATCCCCAGTGGTTGCACTGCAGGCTTGAGGTGGGGGAAATAATAAAATAGTTCAGTATCTGTGCACTGTTTAAAATTGCTGCCAGCTATAAAATGTGAGCCTGAGTTCATGGTGGTTTTTAGCAGAAAAGGATTGTAGAGCTCTGCTCTGAGCTGGGGGTTTCACAAGCAGGTAAATGTGATTTTTGGAAACTACCTGTTATTGTGAGGCATGATGTTATCTGGTGACTGCAGCCTGTGATGCAATTTAAGTGCCTGGTGGCCTTCACCCAGGTGGAATTTGAAGCTGTGACACCCTTTGCATGAGCTGGGACAGCCTGACACTGGTCAGGCTCTTCCCCTCCTGCTGAGGGGTTCAATAAACCTCTCCTGTGCTCTGCCCTACACATTTCTGTGTCTCAATGTAAAGTGAAGCAAACATATAACTGCTACGTCCTAATCCCTAAGTAATGTTAATTTTCATAAGTTGTTATTCATTCTCTCTGTGGCACAAGTGAAAATTCCTACATTTTCTTCCAGCTTCCAGTCCTTGGGTTCTGCAGAGCAGCTGGGGCGTGTCTGCACAGACACCTGGGCTGTGACAGAGCTCCAGGATCTCGGGGTGCAGTGGAAGGTGCTGTCAGAGCCCTCCCTCGTGCTGCTGAGGGACAGCTGTGAGTGTGTGTGAGAGTTAAGTGTCCCTTCTCTCTCCTGCAGGTATTCAAACCATCGATTCCACCCAGGCGCTGTTCCTGCCCATCGGAGCGTCCGTGTCTCTCCTAGTTATGTTCTTCTTCTTTGACTCAGTTCAAGTTGTCTTTACAATATGCACAGCAGGTGACTAAGGTTTTTTTTTCTCTCTAAGAATTGGAATATAACAGAAAGTACTGATGTCATTAAATTTTGTTGATAAGAATTGTAATACTTGCCACAGTACATTAAAAAAAGAATCATCAGATTTCACAGTTTTATTTCCATGTCTCTGTAGCTATAAATAAAGTGGTAAGTATTATTTGAGAAGTATTTTCCACTTAGAGATTTGCTAAACCTTCTGAACTATAAATTGCCAGAGCTTTAAAGATGCCAGATGTATTATTTTGCATGAAGTTCACTTGTTTATAAATTGGTGCTCAGAACTGTATGTGGTATTTCATAATTCAGGTACTTTATGGGAAATAACTCTGGGGATCCTGCCCAGAGACTTCTTTTCCTAGTTTAATTTTGCTTTCGTGCAATTTTTCTGTTTCAAGAGTACTTGTGGTCTCATGAGCATTTGAGTGTTAGTCTTTTGCACTGCTTGAATTTAGAACAAAATTGAAACTGTTATCTGCGAAAAAATTGCAAATCCTCCCCTCGTGTTTACTGGTTACATTTTGTCATTTAAATAAATACCAGGGCTTCGCTTTCTGGAAAATTTTGGCCTTTTGATCTTTTTGCAATTTTTCGAGAGACCAGCTACTGTTGATAGTAGCAAGATTCTTCCTACTGCCCCAGAGATGCAGCAGCTTCTAAAAGTTGTACTCAGTCCACATACTGAGCCCGTGAAGCTTTTTAAACCCCCAAATACCTTTCATCCTCTCCCACTTCACATATTTTCGTTGCAGGCTTTTCCCTCATGATTGAACTCCTGAGCTGTGCATCCTCTCCAGCCTCCTAAACAGGGCTGATGTTAATGGGTGAAATCTGAATCTCTAGTCTTGAGACTAATTGTACCCCCTGTAGAGGCCTGTTGAATTCTGCTTTTATAACTTTGACCTATGACACACATCATCTTTCCTATTAAAAAAAATAGTTCAGATTAATTCTACTACATGCTAGATATTAGGGGAATTTACACACAAGTATACAAGATATTATAAGGGAAGAAGATCTATGTCAAAAGATAAATGTGGTCAGGGTTCTTGGTCCATTTATTTCCCGAATGACCTTGACATTTGTAACATTTGTGTGTGTAACTGCAGGATCAGTTGGGGCTTGTTGCAGGTTCAGAGGGTTGGGGATCAGTGCTCCTGGGTAACTTTGTTCTTGAACCTGGTTTTATGGTACTTATGTGCTTTTCCCTGGGCTTGCATCAGAGAGTGTTGTTAAGCCCAGAAGCTCTGAAATGCAGAGTGTCCTTAGAGGCTGTTCAGCAGGATGGGGACCCTGCTGGAGTTGGGAACCTGGGACTGGTCTTGGACTCGGTCCCCCTGTCCCCTGAAGCTGAGGTTGTGCTGTGGCAGCGTGTGCAGCATTGCCACACTCTTCATTCTTGTCCTGCCCATTCTGCTTTTTATCCCCCTCTCGGAAATACTGACAGAACTCTGAGTTTTCCTGGTGCTGTTTGCATGCAGACAGTTCTTAAATTTTCTTTTTAGATTATTTGATCTCTCCCTTTTTTTGTTTTGTTTTGTTTTTAACCTTCCTCCCACCCGAAAGATGTGGTTTGACCAAACCAATTCCTTTTTCCAGTTGCCTGAAACTGTGTTCTAAAGAGAGTATTTGACTCCTCATCTTCATTGAGAAGAGGAAAAAAAATCCCCTTTAAAAACCAGCAGCAGCCATCCCAGTTTTTAAAGGAATAAGTAGAGGACGGCACAAAGATCTGATCTGAAGGATGCAGAAGGTTTCAAGTGCCTTCCATTTTCATGTCAGTGTGTTCTTGCTGCAGCAGTTTGGGATGTGCTGCTGACATGTCTGTGTCTCCATGCCCTCGAGCTCCAGCCTTTTAAACAGCCCTTTAAAAAAAAAATGGAAGGAAAAATGATTATAAATACCAGCAGTTACTAAACGCTTTCACAAATGTGTGGGTGGGATAAGTATGCTGCCTGAAAAAGAAAATGTTTATGGAAATAGTCTGTTTGGATATTTATGTCTTTTTATCGTCCCGGTTTCAAAACCTTAAAGCACTTTGTGTTTTAAAAAAGTGAAGTTGCCAGCTACTGGCTATAACTTATTTGAAGTTGTACTGTGTTTCAGTAATGAATAAAAAGGTTTGAGTGAGATGGGGGAAAAAATTACTATCTGAGTTAAAAAGTGGGAAAAAAATCCTTTATTATGCTCTTAGTCTGTGTTGGATGTTGAAGAATTTTCAAAGAGTCTCACAACAGTTTGTAGTAAGATTTTTTCCGACTCCCAGAATATGTGAAAACTGTTTTTCTTGCTGACATGATCATGAATAGATTCAAGACTTTTTTTAAGGTTTGGGGATGGGGCATTGAATTCCTTTGAGAGCTTTCATTTCATTGAAGTCTGAAAGGCACTGTTCTGCAGAAAACCTCGGAGCCTTGAGCTGCTCTTGCTGTAATAACACTGAGCATATGATAATAGGACATTGTTGCAAGAGCTTTTTCCACTTGGAGAAGGCTGTTTGTGTACTGTAGAAATCAGAGCTGAATGTCCTAACATTACCTCTTCTTCTTTTTGTAGTCCTTGCAACAATAGCTTTTGCTTTCCTTCTGCTCCCGATGTGCCAGTACTTAACACGGCCTTGCTCACCTCAGAACAAGTAAGGACCTGAGCAATCCTTTGCTCCTCCTCTTATGTATTTCTTCCTTTTAAAGAGAATTGTCTAATGAGCATTAACTTCAGGGCTGTTGTTTGTGCCTGGTTTTTGTGCCAACACCGTGCTTCCACTTTGAAAGTAGGAAGCACAATTTCTGCAAGTCACTGGCCCTTGCCAGCCTGGGAAATGTGATACCATTGCAGGGGACTCAATTTCCCAACAGTGGTTTTTAATAAGTTTGGCTTATTTTGGCTGAGATTTCAGAATCTGGGATTTGGGTATTGGATTTTAATGTTCGTTAACACCAGGCTCTGGATTTTAATGCTGCCTCTTCTGGGGACTGTAGTTACATCAGTGAAAATTACAGTTGTTTTGAAACTAATTTTATTTTTTAACCTTGTGACTGGAGTTCATGTTGCTAAAAGCACTATCTTAGGTGGTGCTAGGAAAATAGCATGGTTACAATTTCAAGAGAGGTGCCAAGATTTACAGGGCTTTTTCCATCTCTGCAGTTCATGCTTTATACACACTGTTTGAATGTGAGGAAAGCTTTTATTTTGTTGCTGTTTTGGTACCTACTTGTGGCAAAGGAACTTCCCTTCAGTTGTTCTTGGCATCTTTCATCAGCAGTTGAGCCTTGTTCCAAGTGTCCATTTTCTGCTCTTTAAATGGAAACACAAAGTCCTCTGGCTGATGTTTGTGTTGTTCCCAGGATTTCCTTTGGCTGCTGTGGGCGTTTCACTGCTGCTGAGTTGCTCTCGTTTTCTCTGTCTGTGATGCTTGTCCTTATCTGGGTCCTGACTGGCCACTGGCTCCTTATGGATGGTGAGTATGGGAATTAAGGGGCTTTACTGCTGGTTTGTGCCTGTTCTGACACATCAGTCACTGGTGATGATGGATGAAATTTGCTGATATTAGTGGCTTGCTGAGTTGTGGAGCAGAGTCCCTGAAAACAGCCAGGAACATGCCAGGGGAGTGCTTGGGACACCTGTTTTTCTGGTTTGTAAAAGCTTCCAAGGAAGTGCCAGAACACTCATGAAACATATTCCACCCCTGTGTGGTGTGGGATGAATCGCCAGATTGAGTTAAAGAAGTGTGGAGACAGTGGTTGTTTGTGGTTCATGGCTTAATCTTAGCAATCTGGTTCATTTTTGCTGTGCATCTTGTTGTTTATTGGTTCAGATGATCAAATAATTTGTTGTGAGGCAGCTCACAGGAGCTGCTTGTCTTTGATCTTTGTGCTGCTTGCCATGGGTGGTGAGATGGTGCAGGTGGCAGGCGGCCAGTTGGCTTGGAGGTGTGAGTTATTGGGGTTTTTTCATGCTGGTTCAACTGAATTCCCAGCTTACTGTTCCAAAAAGGAGCTTTCCTCCTTCCCTCCTGCCTTCCAAATCTCTTGTGCTGGCTCTGGCACTCACTCCATCACATGGTGAGCTGATTGAGCTCACTACAATGGCAGCGTGCTCGGGTTTTGCCAGGCTGTTTTTCTGCTGCTGAGTGAGATGAATTGGATTATTGTGCAGTCAGGTATGTGCTAAATTTGGCAAAAGGTACGTGGCAGCATGATGGGATCTGAGGGGATGGTGTGGATATGATGGCAAAGGCAGGGAGGGGTCAGCAGGAGCAGCACCTCTGCTGCTCAGCAGTGTCGGCGAAACTGGCTTAGGACATCCTGTAATGGCACCCCGAGGTTGTGATTGCTTGAAGAAAAATTGCTGGAACAACATCACCTGCCCTTGAAATTGTTCATCACAATAGAAAACATTCATCCCATCAGCTTCCAGCTCCTCCTAAACCAGGCAGCAGCAGAGGCAAGTCCTTAGCACGGAAGCCTCTCCTTGCACCTTCATTCTTTCTTTTGTACAAAGGCACTGTGCTTCATTCATGCTTTTTGCTGCTTTAAAAGTCCCACCGGTTGTATGGAAGGGAAATACCTTTTAAAGTACCAGATACTAAATGAGAAAAATGCAGACCAAGTTTGTTTTGTGATAAGCAGAGTGGGCCACCATGAAATCAAGGGTGACTTTTGATCTGCAGTAGCTGCAAAGCCAAATGGAATGTCAAGTGTGGATTTTGGCAGAGTCTGAAGAGTTGTCTACACTGAGATATCACCAGAAGCATTTAGTTAAAAATAGTTATTTTTGTGAGTGTTTCAGTCTGACATCGTGGGCTTCGAGGTAATTCATCTGCAGAGCTCTGAGCTGCTGGTGCAGTGATTCCTGGCTTTTATTTCTCTTGGAGGTTGATTATGATTTACTGAATTGTGTTGCTGCTGTCTCGCTTTGAAGTATTTTATGTAATTTGTATGAAGGCAGCTTGAACTATATAGGTGATCCTCCTGTCATTTGTTCAAATCCAATTAAATCAGTGTTTACCAGTGACATTGAACAGGGAACAGCATTTATTGGCCTTTGTCAGGGAAACAGAGTCTGCAGCTTTACTCCTTGGGCTGTGGGATCCTGTCACCTTTGCCTTTACTGCTGTGACCCAGTAATGCAGACCCCAGTGACTCCTGTCCCTGTGGGCAGTCAGCACACGTGTCCAAGTGCAGCACTCCTGTCCCTAAGGCAGTGCCTGCAGCTGCTGGGTGTGCAGGGCCGTTGGTTGAATGGCTTCTGGGGCAGGGATGTGTTACAGGGTAGAGTGAGCAGATGTTGTCTCGGAGGTTGTTCTGGCACAAATGTGATGATGCACATTTATAGGGCTTGAAATGCTCGTTTCTCAGAGCAGATTGTTTGATGACAGAATCCCCAAGGATGGTCACTGACCCCTGGTAAGGCCTGGGTAAAGGCTTTCCTAAGTAGTGGACAGAGCTGGAGATGCACAGTGGGAATGCTGTGGATGGATGGAATGTCTGCAGTTACAGAGTGAACTGCACAGGCACAGATACCCCGGGAACTGCTGCATCAATGGACAGATCCATGGCCTGTGTTCTTATTCCCTCCCTTTAAAATACACTTTGGTCAGATCAGAACCTCAGTACCTGCATCTTTCAAAGGTCAGCTGTGGCCTGTGGGGGAAGTTAAATCCTCCCAGCTCACACTGTGCTTTGTAAACCAGACCCCACACCAGCAGCATCTGGGGCTGTCATTGCTCTGGGTGCAGGAGGGCAGGGGAGCTGCCAGAGTCTAATCACATATGCAGGAATATTCTTAATCCTCAGAATATCCCTGTTCCATAAGGAGTGTGCTTGCAGGGACTCTGGATTTAATTAGTTTTGTTAATTGAATGTTAACTCTTCCAGTTATTTCTTTCTTACTCAGCTTTCTTAAGCCAATGCCCAGCACTTCCAAACCAGGGCTGCCATTTGTGTGGCCACTCTACCTCTTTTTCTCTTCTTTCTCTCCTCTTTGTTTCTATTTTTTTTTTTTTTTTATGATTTGGAATATATTTCAATGAAGATCTGCCTTATTTGTTTGTTAACACCAGCTTGGACAGGACTTTGTTTCTCTCATGATTTCTGGACTCTTCCATTGGCAAAGGGAGCTGGCCTCCATTTAGAGAAGCCTGTCGGTGGTTTGACTGCTCTTTGGCCCATATTCCTCGCACTTGCTCCCAGGCATTCTTGCTTCCCTTGTTTTTTAGCCTTACCAGTATTTCCTAAAGCTGTTGCAAAACTGTGTAATTATTACAATGTGTATTTCACTGTCAGCTGAAGGATTTTTTCCTTCTCCTTTTCTACCCAGTATTTGCGTAGTTTGATGAAAGTGCCTTATGCTTGTGTTCATTTCAGTGACAGAGAAATGGAGTGTGTGAACAATAGATAAAACTCCTCACTGGTTAAAATATTTCAACTTCTGGTTAATTATAACCTGGAAATCCTCTCCTAAATACAGGCTTGCTTGAGCTATTATTAACATTGGCTTTAGAGAAACCTCTTTGATTTAAGACAGACTGTACCCTTGTATTTGCTCTTCTGCCAGAGGAAGTCTGTAACTGAGGGCTATATTGAATTCCTGAATGCAGTTCTTTTTCTTGCTACTTTGCTGTGTCAAATTCTTTAAACCTCGGTAACTTGCTTACATTTTGTAGCTGGTTTCAGTTGTGCAGTGTGATTTAGGGTGTTTTTATCTGAATAATCAATCCCACTCCTCCATTAAAACTTGGCAGCTCTGACAGTGGGTGTTGTGTCAGCTCTCAGATCAGGTGGGTTTGGCAGAGGTGCTGGGGTGCAGCCCCTGGCACTGCAGGCAGCCGGGATGGCAGGGGACTGGGGGCACGTTTTTCCCTTGAATCCATATGGATGTTTCCTTAGTGGTTTTTATGGAAGGACTCCCCAGCTCTCAGGTGAAATGCAAGTGTGAGGTGGTTTCACAGTCCATAATTACAGTGTGAGAATCCAAAGGTTAACTTGTACATTTTGGCCAAGTCCAGCTGTCCCACTGGTGGGCATGTATGTCATGGATCAGCTTTCCCTGCAGTTCCACTTGGCCAAAATGGGATTGTAACTTCTTACAAATTCTGTGTCATGTTAGACAAAGACATTTTGTTGACAAATGTCTGCATGATTGAGTGTAATCGGGTCCCAGCTGAGCTCCATTATTCCTTGTAAATCGACTGATATCACAGATAAAAGCTGATTTGCTTTTTAAGGGTTTTTTTAAAATATTTTTTTATTGTAAGTATCTCTGTAGGGATTTACTTGTAACCAGCTGTGGAGTATCTTTGGTAGCTGAGGCTGGGCTTTAAGAAGCAGAAAATGACACAGAAGTGAAGACTGGGATTTTTGTTTTAGTTTAACATCTTGCCTTTCTACCCTGACAGAATTCCCCTGGGAACAAAATGAACATCTGAGCTGCCTCGTGTCATTCAGCTCGTTGATCTGGCTGAAAACTCACCCTTGGGAGAGGGGTTAGGAAAAGACCCATATTTTTTTCCTTGTCAGTAGTTAGGCTTTCACACAGGTTCTTAGGAAATCCCTGGATATCTAAATGATGATGTTTTGTGGTGTTCTTGCCCATTCTTGCCCAAGCAGAAGGTTGGTTCAAGGGGGTTTTGTCAGACCAAGTTCTAACATGTCACATCACTGTGCTATTTCTGGATTAAGAGTCAAGGATTTTATTTATTTGGGGCATTTACTAGAAAACTTCCTAATAATGTAAAAGTAGAGGTTTATGTTTGGGGCACAAAAAATCCAAAGTTGTTTTGTTGCTTCTGTTTTTAAGTGGGTTTTAAGTCAGGGTTGTAGAGGGGAGATGGAGTCTCTGGGACACAGGACATGGAACATTTCTTTGTGGTGGGTGGTGGAAGCCAAGTGGAATGAGTGGTTGTGCCTGCAGAGGGATCTCTGCTTCCATGGGGACACGTTTGCAGTTGGCTACTGAATGTATTTTGACTTTTCTTAACCTTGGTAACAAGAATTTCACTGGCTGGAAATAGCAGACTGTCATCTAGTGCATGCAGAGCTGCACAGGTGCAAACAGAGGCTTCCTCGGGGTTTTGGGGGGGGAGATACTGGCTTGGGGTTGGTGGTTTTTTGTTTGTTTTGCTGTTTGTAATGAACTAATGATGTCTTGCATTTTGTAGCTCTGGCTATGGGCCTGTGTGTTGCAATGATAGCCTTTGTTCGGCTGCCGAGCCTGAAGGTTTCCTGCTTGCTGCTCTCTGGGTTACTAATTTATGATGTCTTTTGGGTAAGTGTTTGGTTTGGTTTCACTAAAACTGTTTTTATCCTTTGGATTTGTAATCGGCCTTGGGCCAGTTTTACATCAGCTGTGCTGGTATGAAGTTGATGAAATCTGGCAAAGCCAGATCACCGGCCTCAGTGCTCCGTTCTGAGATGTTGAATTCTACAGCAGGATACGGAATTATTTCCTTGCTAATTAGTTGACAAAAGCAGAAATATGATTAGAATATTTCAACTTTCACGTATTATTTAAAAAAAGAAGTTGGACCTGGAATTTTGGAAGCTGCTGAAGATCAGAACAAGCATTTCCAAGTCCACACAAAGCCTTACCCAGGACAAAAATGTGCCAGCTTCTGATTAGCAGAGAAATCTGCAAAACAAGAATGCAAATTGATCTGTAGCCAGGAAGGTTGGCATAGAATCTTAGCACACTTCAACAAGAAACATGACAGAATGTACTTTGTAACAGCAAAAGGGTTTTGTTTCACCTTTGCATAACAGCGAGCGCTGATCCAGGGCAGCACCCGCTGACAGCTCTGGCAGCCAGGCACTTTCCAGGGGGATGAGCTGTAGTGTAAGAGCCTGTTGGAGACCAGGGCTGCCTCATCCCATTTAGGAGTGAGCACTGTGCTCACCTCTTCTCTGCTCTCCAGCTTTCCCCTGTTTTTAGCATCCTGTTCCCCACCTCTGTCATCCAGCACCCTCTGTTTGTAGTCAAGACAGATCCTTTGCAAAGGATCTCAGGATACTAATCAATGCCTTGATATCAGGAAGTATATTCCAGTTATCCTTGAGGATTAATAGCATAAAAAGCTCCATCTGAGTTTTTGAAATGCTTTTGCCTTTTAACATCATATACAACATATGTGCATGGAAAATTTGGACAATAACCTTTCTTTTCTTGAATAAGCAAAGCAAAAATAGATGCAGCTTTGAGTTGCTGTGGAATTGCAGTTTGTAATTTCTGATTTCCTTGTTCCATAGGTCTTTTTCTCTGCCTACATCTTTAACAGCAATGTTATGGTGAAAGTGGCCACACAACCAGCTGATAATCCCCTGGACGTGTTATCCCGGAAACTTCACCTGGGACCAAACGTGGGCAGGGATGTTCCCCGTCTGTCGCTGCCTGGTAAACTTGTATTCCCAAGGTAAAATCAGTGGATCTTGTACTACATTATATGAGAAACATTTTCCTTCCCTGTACTTATTAGAACTAATTCTGTTGGAAATTATCATCTTAGTTCCCTGAATAATTGCAGGCAATTGGGAAGGATTAGAAACTGCTCTAAACAAGGGCACCTTACTGGGCAAGAGCTGTGCTGGGGGGAGATGATTCCACACCTCCCTGTTCCAGGGGTTCCTTGCTGGCTCGAGTCTGTAACCAGACACGTGCAGGCAGCTCAGTGCAGCAGCAGCAGGCAGTGGGTTCTGTTGGTGTATTTACTCCTGTTTCTTTAGATGTTGGGATGCTGAAATTATAGAGATGAGAAGTTCATTGTCAGCAGTGATAAAACCAACATTGTTCACTTTGTCAACTTTGTGATAACTCAGTTTGCCTTTATTTTCTTGAAAAATACCTTGGATTTACGATAATGGACAATTTTATTTCTTAGTCTACCTCCCAATTGGCTCTTTTCTGGGAATCTGGCAAGACTATAGTTTTCTGTTTTGTCTGAGTGAGGCCAAAGGTCTGAGAAGTCAAAAATGAGAGTACTGCCCTGTGTTAGATCTGTGTGCACGGGGCTGGAGGTGCAGTGTCTGTCAGTGTTAATCAGTCAGATAAAAGGGCCAGCTGGTCCCTCCCATCAGCACTGAGGAGAGAGAGGGCTGAAATACTGCACTGATGGATCTGTCTCACTGAGTAAGGGCAAAAGCAGCTTAAACACTACTGGGAGAAGGAAACTGGTGTGGAGTAACACGTCATCCCTGCCAAAATGGGTTTGTGTAAAGCTGAGCTGAGGTGGTGGAGAAATCACTTTGGAAAACTTCAGTAGCCAGCATTTAGCTCCTGCTAAACATCCAAGTTTGCCAGGGAAAGAAGGGATGTGCCAAACGAAGCTCAGAGCCAAAGTGAGGAGTCTAGAGCTTGTCACTTTTTGTTTTGGGCGTGAACCCAGTTCCAGTTGCTCTCCAGTTCCACAGGCAGCCACTTCTCCATGCTGGGGATTGGAGATATTGTGATGCCAGGGCTCCTGCTCTGCTTCGTCCTGCGTTACGATAACTACAAAAAACAAGCCAACAGTGACTCCTGCGGTGCCCCAGGACCAGGGAACATCTCTGGGCGGATGCAGAAGGTCTCTTACTTTCACTGCACACTTATTGGCTATTTTGTAGGTGAGTAATTAGTGTAATATGGAGAGCTGCCCAGTGGGCAGATGTGGGATTATTGTAGTAGGGTTAAAAGAAGATGAAAGCAAGTGTAAAGAGGCTTTAAGAGGATGTTTGGTTATGTTCTTTTTTAATCCTCTTCTCTTTGGGTTTATTGGCATGGTCTAGGGAGAAAAACCCTTCAACAATATTCCTTTTAAGATTTTTTTGTTGTTGTTGTATTTTATTCAGAGGATGAAACAGATTATCAGTGTGTTTTTGTTAGCACTTACTCTTTGCTTCACTATCTAAGTGTCGTAGCTCATACCTGGGTTATGGTAAAAATATGGGAGTTTCCAGATTAATTATGCTGTTCAAAAGTACGTACTACATCTAGGTAATTCTCTAAATAATTTCTACATTTTTGTATTCTGCTGTTAATGATCTCTTAGTTAGATTCTATACGTTGTAGTACATACAGAAAATCATCAGTAGTCACAAATGGAATGCTGGTTATAATTTGCTGTAGCCAGCCCTCTGCTCCCTAACATAAAACAGGCTTTTCCCTCAGGTCAGGACATGTGTGTGCATATCCTGACCTCCTGCAGTCCTTCTGAGGATGAAAAGGAAAGATTCATTTCCTACCCGTAGCCTTCCTCTCACCCATCATTCCCCCAGTGTTCCCTTTGGCCAAGTATCCAGGAGAGTCATTCCTGGTGTGTGCAGCCCTTCCTCTGAGCCCCCACTGCTCAGGCCGGGGCCTCACACTGACGGTCTCCAGAGGTGCCAGCCCTGGAGCAGCACTTCAGTGTGGTGCAATTCCCCCTTCACCTTCTGTTGCATTTTGTTTGAGTTCTTCTTGGGTTAGTCTTGAGAGTCAAAACCAGAGCCCCACGCAGCCTAATATTCAAACAGAATAATTTGTCACTGCTTGGTTTGTTTCAGTTGCATTCAGGAAGAGCAAAGCAGAGAGAAGTGACTTTTCCCCTCCTATTTAAAATGGTGGATGAAATGCTGAGAACATCCACATGCAACCTGGAGATATTTATAGTCCCTTTTTTCTCTTGCAGGTCTATTAACTGCAACAGTAGCTTCTCGTATTCACCGGGCAGCCCAGCCTGCCCTGCTCTATTTGGTACCGTTCACTTTATTGCCGCTCCTCACCATGGCCTATTTAAAGGTAAGAGGGGATGGCACGTGGGCAGCAGGAAGCCCTGGGCCAGCTGGCAGCAGAGTCAGTGTCCTTGCAGTGGCAGCAGCTCTCAGGAGGATGATGAGTGTCCCTGAGAGCTCTGGCCCAGAGCTGAGAGACCACTGCTCATCATTTCTTACTGAGAGGAGTTCCTGAAATAGAAGATAATTTAGGTACATAAAGTACCAGTAATTACAAACTAACTAAATTATAAAGTGTTAAATGCTGTTTTAATTAAATAAGTGAGTTTGTCCTTGTCCAGCTTGTCATGAAATACCACATGGACAAAGGCTGAGCAGCAATCAGAGAGGCAGAGCCTTGTTTGCCTGTTCCCAGTCACCTGTTCTGAACAGAAATTTTAGAGTGTACAGTTCCTGTTGAAGCACACATCTGGCACTGTGCAGAGCAGAACATAGGAAAGGGCAGGATTTTCCACCTGCATCATTATTTCCTTCCCATCAGAAACCCCTTTTGGGTAGATCTGCTGCCAAAATAAGTCGTTCTGGACTGATAGGGAAAGGTTTTTTCTTTTTTGTCTTTGTTGTAACTTGCAAAACAGGTGAAGAATAGGTTTGCTCTAAGACACACTTGCAATTCTGTGTGCATTTAAAATCTGATTCTAAGCAGAGTTCAGAGTTTCTGAGGACACGGTCCTTGTGCTGTTTCCCTGCCCAGGGCGATCTACGTCGCATGTGGTCTGAGCCTTTCCACTCCAAGTCCAGCAGCTCCCGTTTCCTGGAAGTATGATGGAACGGACAGGAAGTGACCTGAACTTCTGCCTTGGTCCTTTTCACTTTAACTTGTGGCTTTGTTGTCTCCTAAAGCTGGACTGGCTGGTACTTGGGAAGGTACCAATGACGGGACTTGTATGAAAGGACTTTGTATTAAAGGAGGGAAAGGAACAAAAGCGAAGATCCCGGAGCTCCGCGTGACTCCGGATCTCCTGCAGATGTGGAATTGGGGACCCTTTGTGCAACTGCAGCCACTTTCCTCTTTTCCTCACTCGGATGGATTAGTACCAGACTATTACCTTTGTGAGAGAGGAAGAGACAGACTTGAAACTGAAAACGGCTTGAAGTCGTTCAAAAACTCGTGAACACTAAATGCAAAAACAGTTAAGAAACTGAAGCTTCTTCAGAGAACCCTCGTGGACATTGGGACCAGTCTCCTGCGGGACTTCGGTTTTGAAAAGAACTGAGACAGAAGGTCTTCTGTCACAATATTGGGTTTTTTTGATTTATTAAATATTTCCTGTGGTGTGAGGTTACTTATTAAATCCACAGACATTGAGTGACTTCTTGCAGTATACATATAAAAATTTGTTGTAACAAGTTACATTTCCACCCAGATGTCATGTTGCAGTGAAAAAGGGCACGATTTTTATACATATATATATACACACATATAGATATATATATGAATAAATAAAAAGGAAAACCTGCTAAGATCATGCTGTGTAGCAGACAGGGGCTTGCTGTAATTTTTAGCATGTAGCACAGTTACTCTGGCTTTATGTATATGGATCTACAATGAGCTGCTGTTTTTTTTCCCCCTCCTACAACTGAACCTGCAGTTTAAAACCCAGTGTAGTATTTGTACTGGTTGTACCATGGACTTTAGGGGATATTTGGTTTGATCAATGTAGCAAACTAGGGAAGAAAAAAGTTCAAACCCAGCCCTGTGTGTCTGAGGGGGGAGGAGGTGGGGGTGTCTTTTTTCTTTTTTTTTTCCTCCCTTTTTTTATTTTCTTTTTTTACAAACAGCTCCCTTGCAGGTTTTTAGTAGTTCCTTCTTGACCCAGTGCATGTATTATAGCAGCAATTGTCTTTGTGCTTTCTGATCATAGTAATGTATCACTTGTAAATACATTTTTTCTATTTTCTATTTTTTTGTATTTTTTGCATTTTGTTTCATTAGTGTGCTGTATTTTTCCATGCCCCTGCCCCTTAAAGAAAACAAGAAAAAAAAAAAAGGAAAAAAGAAAAACTGTCCTTTACTGTTGTGACTGGTTGGAGTTTGTGTGTTGACTGCTTTGTACCTGTAGCTTGTTAAAATGTGGATTTTATTCTTTTTTCTTTAAACCAGCAGTTCCAGTTGTTATTTTATTGACTGAAAGGCTTTCCTGAGGTAACTAAACTTTTTTTCTTTAAAGCAGTGTGCCAAGCTGGGTGTGGGGAGCTCTTCCCAAAAGCTGGTAGCTCATTGACAGAAGCTGAGAATTGTTGGTGGGTGGGGAAGGAGGAATGTTCAAGAGTGACTCTGACTGAGCAGGGACACAGTTTGGGTCTGGTTTTGTTCTGGTAGGTGAGGAGGGTTTGGTGAAACACCTGATGCTCTGCCCAGCTGGGGGTACAGCAGGAGCATGTTGGGCATGGCAGGAAATTTCATCCAGCCATGTGTGTGCACTGTCATTAGTTAATGTCATTAATTAACGCCCTCCTCTGTTCTCAGGCAGCTCTGGCACTGATGGCAGAGGAGCTGACGGGGCTGATGTGTCTGAGTGGGCTGGGACACACCTCCAAGACAGCTGGAACATCCCAGGAAACGGTAAGAAACAGCTCAGCCATCTGGGGAGGCCCTAAGATTTAGCAAGTGTGGGTGTGAGTCAGGGGAGATGCTGTGACTTTATTTTTTTATTTAGTTATTTAGTTATTTATTATCACACCACCACCACTCCTCAGTTCTCTCTTAGCTGAAACCATTCCCTCCAGCATGTGCCTGCAGTGTGCATTGTCAGGTACCTGTCACTTTTAAAGGAATTAGTTTTTAACTAAAAACCTGTTTTTTTCTGTCCATAGCAGTTCTTAGATCCCAGACTTGCTAGGGACAACAGAAAGGCGAGTTTCCAGCTACACACCTCAAACCAAAGGTGAATAAAATATTCAGGAGGGTATTCACAGAAAGAAAAAAAAGGCATGTTTTTGGTTGCTTTTTTTTGCCCAGAGGTTCCAAGCAGTGGAATAACAACTTCAGATCCAATTTGCTGCTGCTTTATCTGCCCAGCCCTTGCACCCACCTGACAGTCATGCACAGCTCGGGTGCCATCAGCTTCACAGCAGTTCCCTCTAGCCTTTGGAATTAAAATACAAGGTCTTCCTTTGTCTTGCAGTGGCATTTTTAGGCCATGCCTGGAAAGGATCCCTGTGAACAATTTCTACACTTAGAAGTATTCTGGAAAAAGCTCTAGAAATGCTAATTGATAAATGCTAATTGATAAATGCTTAATGACAATTAGTTCAGCTTTCCAGAAAGTCCCTGGCCTCCCTTGTTCAGCTGTATTGCCCTCCTGCCCCAGGAGAGCAGAGTGTTGTAACTGAACCCTCTGTCTCTGCCCCACAGGTTCCACTGGCACTGCCCAGGTGAGCACACACTGGACTGAAAGGTGTCTGCTGCCCCCTCAGCTGGCAGGAAGAGGGTTTTGGTGCTTTGCAGGGGTTCACTGAAGCATAACTGTCCTAAGGAAAAGCACTTTCCCAGGGCTTTGAGTAAGTTACAGCTGCAAAGCTTTGTCCCACAGCTCTCCCACCCAGACCCACCTCAGCATTCAGGGAGATCACAAGTGGATCCTCCCTGGCTCTGGGCCCTCCCTGCACAGATGGACCTTCTGTCCTTGGCTCCCCAGTCTCTGCCCGAGGATCAAACTATACAGGCTGCTTTGGGTCCCCTGGATTTTGGGAGGCCATGCAGGGCCCGGGTTCCTGTCCCTGTGGGGTCTGGTATGGTTGCTGATGTCACCATCACTTAACAGTCTGTTGAATTCCTTAATAAACTATTTGACACAAAGTCCTGCAGGTGAAATGGCCAAACTACCTACCTGTCAGAATTATCTTAATAACTTTTTCACTCACTTAAGCTTTCTTGCAGGAATGCAAAATGAGGCTGGCAGAAGTGATAGACTGGAGCATATTTATAGCAGAGCTGTCAGAATACGGACCAGAATTGTACCGTACAAATCTGCTGACAGTCTGGAGTCAGTTTTCTGCTGTGACTTTGGGAATAGTCAGCTTAGAAATGGCATTTGTTTGTATTGTGAAATTTCCCTAAGGTCACACTTAACCTTGCAAACACGAGGAGTGCCAAAATGGCCTGGGGTGTGTGGCCAGTCTGTGTGGGCAGAAAGTGTGACAAGTGGAAGCAGGTCAGCCTGGGTCAGTATTGGCCTGTTGGGCACCCAGGGCAGTCGTCACAGCCTCACCCAGCTGGTGTGAGGGCACAGGGCACTGCCTGGGAGCACAGTGTGATCCGTGAGAGAAGGGGAAGCACTCAGGGAATCAGGAAACACATACTGAGGGTTGGGTGGCTTCCCTGCTTAGAATGACCTCTTAGGAGGGGGAAGTGGAGGGAAGGCTCCCAAGTATTTTTCTTTTTATACAAGTAGTGAGTGAGTAGAATTTGAAATTAATTTTTTAAGTAAATGGTAATGAACTCCATTTTTCATTCAAGTTACAGCCCTGTCACATTTTCTTACCTCTATTCCATGTCTTCTTCCTGTTATTCTTACAAGCAGTTGGGTTTTTTACCTCAGGATGTCTTTCAGATTTGGTGTTTTCCCTGCTTTCCAACTTCCCAACATAACCTGAATGTGTGGTCTCTGTTGAGGGCTCTCAACTTGGGCAAAACAAAGTTTTAATTTAAAATCAAAATGTATTTGTCCTTTTTTTCTAACAGCCAACACTGTCAGAAGAGACTGGTGGAGCAGACTGTTGTGCTGTGAAAGCAGTACCGCAGCAGGTTCAGCTGAGTCCTGTACAACTTGCTTGCTTAAACATGGAAGGCTGAAATGGCACTTTGAGGTTGTTTTTTTTTGGAATTGTGTGAAATGGAGTGATGAGCCCTGTCCTGCTGTGCTGTGAGGCCAATGCTTCCAAGGGGGAGCCAGACTCCAGGTGCAGCTCGTCATTCCTGATGAGGGATGGGACAGAAAGGATGTGTTCATGTCTGTGCTCCCCAGGAGTTAAGTATTTCTCACCTGTGTGTATTTAATTGTAGCAGCCCAGAACAGCTCTCCTCTTCCTTTAGTCTGCTGGGAACTCAAATGAAGAATCTGTGAGCTTTATGTGTGATAAAAACATCTATCAATTTTAAGGTCCTTGTTACTGTAACTGTTTCCTAAGAAAGGATTCTAGTTTGGGCTCCCCATTTCATCCCCAGCAATCTGCCTCGTAACCAGTTTCATGTACACTTAGAGCACTGGGGGGCAAAAACCACAATGTCCTTGAGAAGTGTTGCTTTTTGTCCTGGAGAAGTGGCTTAGCTCCTTCCCCTTAATTGTTTCTAATTTATGTATGACCTGATTTTCCCATCTCGGTGCCCCAACTCTGCCATGTTGGCCGAGTTTGTAAAGTGATAAAGAGTTACAGCTTCCCCTGCAACAGCCCCTTCTTCCCAAGGAGAGCCCGGCCCTGCCCACACCTGGCTGGGATGGTGCTGTCTGGGGGTGGCTGGGTAAGAGCTCCTCGTTTAATGCTGCAGAACTCGTTTGTGTTTTGCAATTTCAGCAGTTCCTTTGCAGCAGCCCTGAGGAGCAGAGGCACAGGCAGCACAGAGTTCTCTCAGCCAGCAGCAGTGAGGAGTAAGCTTGTAGTATCTTGCTCTGAGAAGAACCATGGCTTTGCTCTGGGAGCTCTGGGCCTTTTTGTGTAAGTGTGCTGTTTACCCCAGAGCACTGCTGTGACCAGTGCAGTGTCACAGGTCACTGAGCTCTCTCTGACCCTGTGGTAGGAGGGAAGATATTGCATCCAGGCATTCCCAAAAGCAGGTTCTGCCCACAGGCACAGCAGCAGGGCTCTCCCAACAACAGGCCATTACTTGATGCTCCCCACCCAATATTGTCTGCCCACAAGGGATTTGGTCCCTCAGGGTTGTAGGTTCTCCAGGTGTTCTCTGTCAGCCGAGGTGGTCACTGTCACCATGGGGTGTGTACAGGGGCGGTTTCCTTCCACTCTGGAGAGAAGCTGCAGCCAATTAGAGCTGGTAATGAGGGAGGCAACTGCTTACAGCCAGCAAAGGGGATCTGAGAGAAGCAGCTGGATGAGAGAGGAACAGGGCAGCCGGGTGGCAGGAGTGTGACTGACTGCACTGGGTCACCGGGATTCCACTGGAGCTCAGCACATGAGGTCAGTGCAGATGAGCACCGAGCAGGAACTCTGCATTCTTAAGAGTCCTCACATCCCTGCAGCTCCTGTTCTAGCTGCGTGGCTGCAAGGAGAAATTAGTGCAAAATAATATCACACTTCCTCCCACAGAGTCATAGAAGTGAGCCTTCAACAGTCAAAATGGTGACATAGGCTGAAATCAAGCTACAAAAGCGTCTCTCTCCTACAAGCTCTCCATAATGTACAACAGAATCACAGTCACAGTCATGGGAATGGTTTTCCAATAGGACTATTCCTGTTGAATGCATTGCCTGGCTCTGTTTCTGTCAATCCTTATGTCTGGGAGAGCAGCAGCAGAAGCTCAGCACCTGAGGACCTTGCCCCAACACGCTGTTGCCCTCCAGCGCCCTGCAGAGGGATGGATGGGTGACATCACTGAGAACTGGTCTCACTGGTACACACGGGCCCTGCTGCTTTCTGCTTCTGTGTCTTGTGACTGGAAGAAAATAATCTAAATTAATTCACATGTGCATTAAAAAAAAAGAGGGAGGGACTGGTGGTCCTTCAAAGTCTGGTTTTATTTGTCTTCTCTGCTCTCTCACGTATGGCAGAATCCTGCTCTTCCTCTCTCCACACAAGTCTAAATAAATGGCACCACAGGAAAATAACCATTTACCTCTAGTGTACTCCTCTGGACAAGGGGCTGGACCAGACAGTCCAGGTCTTAATCCTCTCCATCTTTTCCTGAGTTTAGAGCTTTTCCTATGGCTGTTGAATCTTCTAAAAGGCAATGTCTTGACAAAGATCATTGACTGAGGACATGTGCTACTGCTAAAGCTTCCTGGTAAGGTTTGTGTGTCATCTGTTTTCCTTCTTGTTGCCCAGAAGGGATTTAAAGGCTGTTACTGCCCCTTCATGCACTTCCTTTCTTATTCATATTGTAGAAGCAGATTTGGGAGCAGAGGTTTCTTTGGCCTTTTTTTTACAAAAAAAGTCTCAGGCACTGCAGCTTTTTTGCCCTTTGCTTCTGTCCCTGCATCCCAGAGCAGCAGAGTGAGGAGGTGCTGGGCTTTGCTGGCCAGTTCAAGGGATTCTTTCTGATCTATGTTTTCACATGTCCACAGAGAGTAACCACAGCCTGTTCTCAGCCCCTCTGTGTGTACGTAATTCCTGCATGTCCTGTCTGGCTCCTCTCCTGCTGGTAGAGGGAAGAAGTGCCCTGCTGCAGGATTACCTCCACACAGCCTGTGTCCAATTAGGAGCTCCCACACAGCTGCATTCCACACCTGAAATTCAAGGCACTGTGACCTGCAGCCTGGATTGGGGTGAAGGGGTCACAGCTCTCAGCACCTCTAACTCTGGCACTGTTTATCCAGTGCCTGGTAGTGACAAATTTTCCAAAACAGGCACTGGCTGGGAAGTGCACAAAGAGAGCTGCTGACTTCACTGAACAGCCAAAGCCATTTTGGCACTACCAAACCCATCCAGCGCTCCAGGAAAAGCCCCACACTGCCCTACCAGCACAGGTTGTCTCCTCCCTCCTGCACTCACAGCTTACAAACCTCAGTCCAGCCACTGTCCAAGGAAGAGTCAGTACATTGTACATTGAGGGTCAGTTACTCATTGGTGAGGAAAACCTCCATCATTGGCCTCATCCAAGAGGGTCAAACTTGATCACTGTTGAGCACCATTACGAGGCACTTGGGCAGTGTGTGGCTCTCCTGGCTGCCTCAGCCTCGGTAGGCCTTGAGCAGTTGGCCTGCAATCACCAGTCTCTGGATCTCACTGGTCCCCTCGTAGATCTCGGTGATCCGGGCGTCCCGGTAGTGCCGCTCCGCCGGCATCTCTGTCACATAGCCCATCCCACCCAGGATCTGGATGGCCTGAAGTAAGAGCAGCAAGTTAGACAGGGAGCAGGGTCAAGGAATTTGTTGTCTACACAACACAAGTACAGCCACTTTAACGGGAACTGAGCCCACTGCAGGTGTAACTGGGAGGGGTGGGACCCAGGGGGGTGACTGCAGCTTGTTTGCAATCAAAAGAATAAACAGCATTTGAGCTGGGTAAGAGCAGTACTGATGTCCCAGACAGAGAATTAATTGTTTCAGAGATATCTGTTAGTGATCCATGTTCAGCTAAGATGCTTTTATTAAGGACAGGGGACACTAAATGGAGATACACAGGGCCTGTTCCAGGTGCAGTGGTGCTGTCTCCCACACTGCTGATCCTACTCAAAACTGCCACTACCCTGGACAGCAGCAGGCACAGATCACTTTAGTAATACAGCTACCACAGGCCAGTATAAATCCCTGCCCCCATCCTGCTCCCCCACAACCCAGAAGAAGGCTGTGCTAACCAGCTTTGGCCACAGGGGTTGAGTAGTTGGTTGGCTGGTTTGTTTAAAAAATAAATTAGTAAATTCCATCCCACCTTCCCAAAGCACTTGTGTTGTGTGACAACCAAACATCCCTCTCCACGTGCTGGATATCAGAGGTGTCAATGGAAGCAGTTACCTGATGAGCAATGGCCGTTGCAGCTTCTGATGCAGCCAGTTTGGCCATCGCCGCTTCCTTTGGGGAAGGAAAACATCACTGAGGGTGCAGCTGTGGCAAAAAGGAATCCCTCACTTGCTTGAACACTCACAGCCCAGCTGTGCAGAGATGGGACTGACGTTGGTGCCAGCTGGGAGCAGCCACCCCTCTCTCCTCGGCTACAACCAGTGCTGAGCGCAGGGACCTGCTCAGAGCGTGGCTCCCTGAGCCTGTGCCCTGCTGTCACCGCTGGACAAATGCAGGGCTGGCAATACCTTAGTGAAGGGCTTCCCGTTGTCCTTCAGCATAGCAGCTCTCCAGGTCAGCAGGCGGGCGCCCTCCAAGGCCACAGCCATGTCTGCCAGCTTAAACTGCAACGACAAACACTGCCTTTGGCCCAGGGCCTCTGCTGCACAAGGACACACAGCTGAATTCTCCCACCCCTGGGGCCACTGGGAGAGGAGCCTCCATCCAAACAACCCGTTTTAACAGTGTTCGGAAATGGAAATTATTACCCTGTTTATCCCAGGTAGTGCAAAGTGCACTGTGTTGCTGACACCATGCCTCAGAGCACACATGGACTTTCCACCAGCCCCAGCTGCCCCGTGTGCCCAGCTCGTACCTGCACTGCCTGGAGCTTTGTGATGGGTGACCCAAAGGCCATTCTCTTCTCAGCATAATCCACAGCACAGTCCAGAGCTGCCTGTGCTATTCCAAGAGCCTGTGAGGCAATTCCAATCCTTCCTCCATCCAGAGTTTGCTGAGAAAGACACAAAATACCTGTTAAGTCAAGTCATACTTTATCAAAAATAGTAGATTCATATTTCTGTTGCTGTGAAGTTCTGTAGCCTCAGAATCCTCTGGTCAGACACCTCCTTGATTCAGAATAGCCCCAGTTATGTAGGAATAGAGAGCTATAACAAGTACTGGGCACTGTGGAGAGAAGGGGAGCAGAAAGGAGAGGTGTTGCTTCTTATTAGCTGAGAAGAAAAAAAGCCCAGTGCAAAATAAGGGAAACAGCACAACAAGAAGCATCTGCTCTGGAACGAGCTGGAAAGAATCCTTTGGCCAGACCCCTGGCTCACTGTGCAGCTCAGTTTACTTTAACTGAAAAATACTGGAAATCTGATAAATTTTCCTCTTTTACTTTCATCATTAGGACACACACTGAAGCATTTTTCAAACTAAGAAGTGAATCCAGTCAATAACCTGACTTAGCTTAAACACCTGCCCATTAGGCTTTTAAGTGGTGACCTGCCTCATTGTGCACAGGAAGAAATTGCAGCACAGGGAGAAAAGGCTTCATCTTCTCAGTCCAGGGCTGAGGGTCTTCAAAAGTGATTGGTGACTGGCAGGTTCTTTTAGTTTAGGACATAATGGAATGGGCTGTGCTCCAGGGAGCTTGGCCATTTCAAAAAACAACAAAGGGTGTTTTGCCCCTACAGAGAGAGCAGTGACCACTTCCAAGGGGCAGTGCCTCACTGCAGGGAACACGCTGTTCCAGCTGCCTGGCTCCTCCTCAGAAGTCACACACATGCCATAACTCAGCTGTCATCCACCTTGAGACACTATCCAGAGGTTTTCCTGGGCCTCCAGGACAACTTCCCTCTGCCACAGTATTTAAGCAACATACCATGTTTTTTCTTTATTTGTGGGTACAAACTGGAGAAATAGAGGGCTGGGAAAGGAGAACACTTAAAATACACCACTCCTGCTGACAGCACCTCAGTGGCATCAGCATTGCTTTAGCTGAGAACTGCCATGATAAAAGTGCTGCCAAGGATCTGTGGTAAATTAACCATTCATCAAGCTGTGGAAATGATTTCTCCCATGGTGGCAAGAGGGGTCAACAGCTTAACATGATATAGAACACCTTATGGGAATGATTCTCAGGGAAGTGATTTACAAAAGGGTAAAACTTGGGAGTTACAGCTGTGTCCTGATCCCTCTCTTACCATGGCGATTTTGAAGCCCATTCCTGGCTGCCCCAGGAGGTTGGCCTTGGGTATCCTGCAGTCCTCAAATATCAGGTTGGCAGTGGAAGAGGCTCGGATTCCCAGCTTGTCCTCTTTCTTCCCCAGTGACAGCCCAGGTGTTGGCATGGGAACCAGGAATGCACTGATGCCCTGCAAAAAGACCCAAACTCCTAAGAATGGTGCCACCTTCCCACTAACCTGGCTGTCCACAAGCTTCCTTTTTCATATTAGTCACATGTCCAGGTAACCAGGAGAAGGGAGGGGAGAGCTGAGACAGCACAAAGCCAGTGCACATCAGCCCCTCCTCTGCTCGATGCCTGCATGACCCTAAAAGCAGAATATCCAGACCTTTGCAAAGTGTTTCTCCCACACAACTCCTTCACTCCCGCCTTTTTCCTGTCTGATCCAAAGGAACTTACCTTGTGCTTCAGGGATTTGTCTGTCGTGGCAAACACCACAGTGGCCGAGGCGTCCCAGGCGTTGGTGATCCAGGCCTTGGTGCCGTTCAGAACCCACTCGTCCCCGTCCAGCCGCGCCACCGTGGAGGCCGCGCCCGCGTCGCTGCCGTTCCCTGGGCAAGGCACCACCAAACCAGCCTCAGGCCCCCTGTGCCAGCCTGGGGGACAAACCCACCCCCTGCCCACACCCCCTCAGCTCACGGCACCTCCTCCACTGTGGCAGTGTCACCACTGTCCCTCCCACGGGACCCAGACAGGGAGCAGAAAGGCCAATGTGTCCAGAGCTCCGCTCACTGAGGGGATGAGCATTTTCAGCTGGGACCAAGTTCACACCTTGGGCACTGGGACTGCACTTAGAACTGCTACAAACCACCTTTCTGCAAACTGTTAAAATTTCACAGACCCGAAACCCACCCTAAACCCAACCAAGGAAAGAAGCAACAGGGATGGTAACAGTCACATCACCTGGTTCACTGAGGGCAAAACATCCAATTTTCTCTCCACTGGTGAAGGGAGCAATCCACTTGTGCTTCTGCTCTTCGGAGCCAAACTTAAGTATTGGCCCTAAATACAGGGACTTTAATAATTGAGTGTTGTTAGTGCCTCTTAAAGGTACAGCCAATCCAGTAACTCCCTCATGCCTACGTGCTCTCCAACACACCAGAACCCACCACAGGAACAGACCCACTTCTCCCAGGTACCCCTCCCCATCAGTAACCCCCCAGTGCCAGCCAGGCTGCACCCCTGTCCCTCACACTCACGTTGTTGACGCTGACGATGACGCCTGTGGAGGCGCAGCCCCTGCTGATCTCCTCCACGGCAATGGAATAGGCCAGGTAGTCCAGGCCTGCTCCTTTGTACTTCTCTGGCACATCCATAGCCAGCAGCCCCAGGCTACCCATCTTCTTCACCTGCACACAGGGAATGGAGAGGTCAGATCCTCTGCACCACCAGTGTCCCACAACATACACACAAACACAGGGAGATAAGGAAGGGTTGTGGGAGGGTTGCACCCAGAGGAAAAGACGCCACGACTCCCACGAAATGGGAATCTGACTGTACAGACTGCTCAGTGTCCCCAGGGCCTGGTGAATTCAGCAGGAGCTGTACTTGGTCATTGTTACTTAGGCTCTTGCTAGTGTAAAAAGGTCTCTTCAGCACCAGGAAAGGGGGAGCCTTGAGAAGGTGAAATCAGGAGACAGAACCTCACCAGCACTTCCTCAGCCTCGCACCAAAGCTTCTCCCCTTGCATGTCTCCTGTCAGTAGGAAGATTTCAATGGGACATCTAACTGATAAAAATCATCAGAACTTTACCTCTGAGTCTGCTGAGCTTCAGCCTAGGACTGCACAGGGGAAGAATTTTATAGAATGAATGACCCACAGAACACATTGCAAGAAGGTGATTGTTTTTTCATTCCCATTAAAGCCAGATTTTGCTTCCCACAGAATTTAAGCTGGTTACATTCCACACTGTTCCACCCCAAATTCCTCAGCTGGACCCCTGGCTCTGCAACCATAAACTCTTCACAGTCTCACTATAAGTCTCTTGTTAATGTTTTGCAACATAGAAGAGAAAAAACAAGCTTTGCTTTGTTTTCATATTTAACATGTCAAGTTTCTGGTGCTGCAAAAATAAGGTGTTACCAGCCCGTTTGCTTTAAGAGAAACCTGGGGGAATTTTTAAACAAATAATTTCCCTCCTGTAAGGATACCCAACACACCAGTCCTTGACATCCAATCCAGAGGATGAACAGGACAGAAACTCCTTCTATGTTGCTTTATAATCGCTGTTTACATTTTCAGTTTTTCCCTACACATTCAAGTGAAAAGACTCAAAATCAAATGTAAAATTCACAGATGAGAACAGTAAGGAAAAGAGTTGTTTTCTTCCTTTGAGTAAGTGTGACTTTCCTGGCTACCTTCCTTACTCCTTAATAGAAAGAGGAGTGTGACAAAACTCACATGCCTCCAACTGTGCTTGTTTGGAGCCTCTTGGGTAACACAACAGAATCTGTTTTTCTGAAGCCACACAGAGACTACTACACTGCTGTGTTTTTCCACAACAGAAATCACAGGTTTGGCTGGCATCTCAATTTGTTCACAGTCCCAGAGGATGACCAACAGGCATCTCTTATCTCCTAATCACTTCTTTCCACCATCTGAAATGCACTCAGGTCATCTCTGCCTCCTCACTATAAACTGTTTTTATGGTAATGTGCAACCTTTAAAAGTATTTTATAATACACTGATTTTATAATAATATTTTATTTTATAATAAATTGATTTTAAAATAAATTGATTTTATAATAAATTTATTTTATAACTCAATTGTTTTATAGCCCATAGGTATGTCGGTAAGAGAACTGAAAATTCAGCAGTACTAAAGCCAGATACAGAGAGACACAAGTAAAGGTGAAGAGCTCAAAACGTCCTGTGGGCTTTAAGACCTCCATACTCACAGAACTCTCCCACAAGTTGGCCTGAACTTCAGTTTTCCGCTGCTCTGGAGCTGGACGCACATTTTGCCTCAGCCCGGACGGTCCCGCCCCAGAGCAGCGGCCGGGGGGGCTCCGGCTGTGCCATTCCCGCTCCTTATGCCCACCTGCTCGGCCGGGAAGCGGTGCTCCTTGTCCAGCTGCGCCGCCAGTGGCATCAGCTCCTTTTCAGCGAAGTCCCGCACGGTCTCCCGCAGCATCTGGTGCGTCTCGGGCAGCTCCGCGCTCTGGTACACGGTGTGCAGGCGGCGGCACCGCAGGGACAGCGCTGCAACGGGGACGGGGCTCAGCGCCGGTGCCGCTGGGGTACGAGTGGGAGGAGGAGAAGGGACTTTTCCTGAAGGACCCACGGGCCCCCCTCCCCGGGACCACAGCCGTGGCTCCCCTCAAGGGCGGCGCCGCCCGCGCGCCTGAGGGGACCCGCCTCAGGCAGGGCCTGAAGGGCACCGGGGCGCCGCCTCCCGCGCAGGCCGCGGCCCCTTCCCGCCCCTCCCGCGTGCCCCGCAGTCCCCCTTGAGCAGCCGCGGCGCTACGAGGCTCCTCTCGGCCTCCCCCCCTCACCCCGGGGGGCTCCGCCGAGGGCCACGATCGCCGCCATCGCCATCGCACCGCCTCACGGAGCGCACGCTCCGCGCATGCGCCGCAGCAGCGCCCCCTGGCGGCGCAGGACCAGCCCCTCCCTTCAGCCCCCGGCCCCGCCCCTCCCCTCCCGGCCCCGCCCCCGGCCCCGCCCCCGGCCCTCAGCGCGGCCCCGCACAAGGAGGAAGGTCCTTTATTCCTCTTGCTGGTGACAAAATCAGGGGCTGTACAAATACAGCGGCACCGGGGGCCGCACGGACACCCCGGCACCCCCGCGGGCACCAGGGCACGGAGGGGACAGCACGGAGGAGTCCACGCGCCAGCAGCCCAAGGCCACACTGTGAGAGATATAAATAAATGTCCTGTGACAGCACTGGGATCCGGGCAGGAGAGGGGGGTGCTGGTGATCGTCCCGTTGCTGCAGAGGAAGAGGTGCTGCCTCCATCAGGCTGCCTTCCCTTAGCCTTGTCCTCAGCATAAAGCTCCAGGAGAGTCCGTGGGTCTCACTGACAGCCAGGCGGGCTCTGGGCAGCGCGAAGGAGCTCCGTGGGATGGGACAGCAGGGCAGAATGCGGGGAAACAGCTGAAGAGGAGGTGATGAAACACAGAACTGAGATGTAGAGTTGCTACATTTGGACCTTACTGCTTCACCACTACCTTCCTCGTTCATTTCTGTCTGCTGAACATCTGTTTCATTCTTCCTGAACCCTCAGATAAGTGGAACAAACATCCCCAAGCACCAAAGAGAAGCCTGCTGCTCCTCTGCAGCAAGAAACATTGAAAATCCTCAGGAAAACACATAAAGGAAGACACTTCCTACCAAAAACAGAGGACAGGGACAGCAGTATCCAGTCCATACAATAAGAGATAATCTTCTTTCACAAGGTGCAATATGTATTCCACACTCAGGTCATGAAAATAGTTCTCCAGAAAGCTTGCTGGCATGGATCCAAAGCACTTGCCTCAAAGATGTGAAAAAGAGGTCCTTGCACTAATAGGGCAAATACTGGAAAAACTTAGCATGAGTTTATGGGTTTGGTCCCTTTTTTCGTTAGAGCAGAACTCAGTATGATCCCAACTGTTTTTTCTTTCCAATTCAGCATACAACCTGAGAGAAGCTGTCTGCACAGATACCTTTTCCCTTGCTCAAACTCCAGCTGACTCTGAGAGCATCTCCCCTGCCTGCAGCACCTGGCTAGGACTGACCATGACAAGGATGTGATCCCATTGGAATTTCTTCTTAACTCACTGGCATATGTAGCTTTGACCCATCATTAAAGCATCAGAGCACACACTCTGGAAGGAAACTGGTCTGTTAAACCGTATTTACCAAAGACATCATCCCTGCCACAAAGAAAAGAGGCTTTATAAAAAGTATATAAGCGAAAAGGAATCCTAGGGAAGCGACTAAAGTAGGGAGAGGAGTTTGGAAATCCCTGACTTTCTGGATTACAATCAACTTTTTCAGTGCTGGCTTGCCCTCTTGTAGGGACTCTTTTTTTTCCCTGCAGCATGCACTTTGGGCAAAGACCACCTGATTTGGTAAAGCAGACAAATTCAGCTACAAACCACGGGGTGCTACTGCTGCCTGCGAGTCTCCCGGTTTTCCTCCAGTTTTCCTTTTCCTTATTGCTGAATGGCTGATACATTCACCAGCGCGAAAGCCACCGCGCCGGTGCTGTTTCCTGGTCTCTGCCGAAGGCAAAGGACAGCAGGAGTTATTCCCTTTCCCTGCCGGCACCGCACACCGGCAGCGCGCTCCGCCGCCAGCAGCCGCTAGATGGGGCGCGCTCCCCGTGCGCGCCCCCGCCGGTGCCCGCCCGCGCCGGCCACGGGCCCTTCTGCCTTTGAGGAACCTTTACACACTGACACAGAAAACAGACGGGCATCACCACACTTCACAAGAAACGCAAGCGGTTGCTTCGTAATAGGAAGTGTGATAAAAGTAATATTTGAAGGCACCTGGATCTATACTACTTACAAAATTCAGCTCAACATGCTAAAGCTTCCCAGGGAATAACTAGCAGGCTCTTCAGACACTGCTTCTGAGCACTTCAGGGTGAAAACCACACTTCCAGGCAGTTCTGCCTTATTGCATGTAACTCACAGCAAGACAAACGCTTCCCACCTCACTGGCACCACAGGAGGCCTGCTGAAGACACTCACTGCAAGAGGCTTCTCGAGCTCCACCTTCCCAGCAGCTTTAACTAATCCTGAAATAACCAAACAAGATTGCCTAAGTGCCTGTGGAGATGCTGGAGGGGATCCATGGTAGCAGAATGGTTCTTCATCTTTCAACCACGCAGACCTTGCCCCTCCGCATTCCCAAGACATTTGTTGTGGTTGCTCATGATTAATGCTCCACCCAGAACAGGTCATTTGTTGTGGTTAATCATAATTAAGTATCTTCCCAAGAGCTGGAGATTCTTTCATGGCTGCCACCCCACACACTTTCCCTGCTCACCCTGGTGCCAGCTGATGTTCCATGCCAAAGTTACTTCCATTAATCTGGAGGTAAAGGCAGTGGTTTCCTGTTGCTGTCTACACATTAATAAGCTCTGGTTTGTGATGCCCCACTCAATCCTGCTTAAACAAACTACGCTGAGTCTTACTTAACACAACAGGTAACCAGCCATATCCACCAAGGAGACAGGTTTCATCTGTCTCAAGAACAAATGGAACTAATGTTAGAGAAGGTCTCTAGTCTAGACACAACCTAACTCCCACGTACAAGAGACACAGCTGATCAGCCCAGTGTGGAGACAGGAAAAGTGCCAGTCTCAAGAGCCAGCAAAACTGGCAGAAAAGGGTTTTCATAGATGAGATTTTGCATGGTCAGGAGCCAGGCCCCAGTATGGCTACTGGCAACACACAGGTCCCCTCTTCCCACTGCATGGTGCTATCTCCCATCACCAGATCCCAAACACAGCTGTGAAACACTCCCTCTGGTCTGGTGGTATCTACCTTGACAGAACTTCCTAAACCATAAATAAGCAGCTGAGTAGGCAAAGCAGCGATGGGAACCCCAGCAGCTAAAAAGAAAATCATGTACATTCTCACTTTCCAAGGATCCCACTCCGTAACACTGAGCGAACTGACCCAGGAAGCTTTTAGTACTAAATACCTCCACTGAAACAAAGCAAATGAGCTGGTGCTCCTCATAGCACCTCTGACAGATCATTTGAGTTTAGAAGTATAGACTGAAGCCTGGGAAACTCTGCTTCCTACACATTTTTCAAGTGATTCTCCACATTCTCCCTTTTTCCTCTAAGCCCCACTCCCCTACACCCCAGCCAGGCTGACAATGTGCTGTCCATCTAAAAAGCAACACATTCTGTAGCAAGAGCCAAAATTCCTACACAAAGGGAAGCAGGAGAAATGGTAAACATAGTGAGATTAACTTCAGCTCTAAGGTTGACCCCTGAGCTCTAACATGCAACAATTTGCTGACAAGAGCTCAAAGAGAAATGCTATCAGAGCAACAAAACCTTTTTTCCCTATCTCGTATCTCTAGTGAAATCTCTTGCAAAACACAGATTAAACTATTCTCAGGGGCAGCTCCAGCCCCCAGAGGCAGATGGAAGATTCCTGCACTGTTTAGAAGCGGAATTAGTCTCTTAGTTTATCTTTCTCGCTGCAGAATACTGGGATGCACCCTAAAAAGCAATGTCAGCCATGCTACAAACTAAACCACTGTGCACTAAAGAGAGGATTTATCCAACCAGAGAAGAGATCTGCTCTTCAGGCATCACTGGTTACTTGAAGGGGTAAGATTTTTCCAGCTAAGAAAAAGCTTAACACAAACAATCTGACCTCTTCAAAGAGAGCAGTCACCCAAGAGGTGAAGCATCAGAAGCACTAAAAGTGCAACCTAACTATAAAGACTAAGAGCAAGAATTGTGCCTCTTATCCACAACCTAACCAAGGTGTCAGAAGGTAGCCAGGAACACAGAAGGAGAGGCAGGATATGCTGAGTGTCGGATAGAGAAGTGTTGCAGGGAGATTTCCTTCAGGAGCCTTCGCCTTTGCTTCATGTCCTCAGCCTCATGCACGGAGAAAAGGTTTGGCAAGAAGCCTTGTTGCACGAGACAGCAACTCCAGTCTGCTCCTGCACATCTGGAATGGTTAATGGCATCACAGCATCCAGCAGACAGGATGGCTACTGTCCCCCATTGTAAGCATAGTCGGCCTTGTTGTGCATTATCAACTTGTTGTCCACAAAGTAAAAGCTGTCCGAGCGCGTCTCGTACGGGTTTTCAACCATCAGACGGACTGTAAAGAGAAAGCTTCATTACATTCAACAGCCTGCCACTGTCAGGATAAAAAGGGCTCTGCCACTCCACTGCATTTACCAGGCTGATGCTCTGCCCTACCCAAGGGAGAGAAGCCAACTGCTGCTGAGCGCACTTCAAAGGCTCCGGCCTGCCCTTTCTTCCTATTCACAAGACAAGTGCTGTTAAAAGCAAACAAAGGGGGATCAAGCAATTTTACTCAAAAGGACCTTGGCAACTGACTGGAGCAGAGCAGTGATCACATCTGTAAGCAGGAGCACTCCCCACACGTACACAGGCAGGGTAGAAACCCTGTGTCTCCTCCTGCATCCAGGCAGCCCCAGGAGGGCTCACGTGCTCCTGCTCTATCCACCCCCTGAGGTCAAACATACCCCACTCAATGTGTATTTGCAGAGATCTAGGCAGGCTCAAACACACCCCCTCAGTTCTGTTCCAAAGCAGGAGGCTCAAGCCCTAACAAAGTAAGCGCTAAAAACAGATGGGTGGCTACCAAAAGAACCCCTTTTCAGGATTTTGTTTTCTTCTAGGCTACACTAGGAGGCATTAGGTGTGTCAGCCCTCTGACTCTGATCAGTTCTCGCAGCCTGTGACTTAGCACAGGTTGTCTTAGGCTTTCATTTTCAAAGGAGGAGGCTTTGCAGCACAAATGTGTAATTCAGACAAGATTACACACTGCTCAAACCAGGAACCTGTATCTGTTTGTTCCTGTCGCCTCCATCCCAGTCACAACTTCTTTTACAAGCAGAGATAGGGAGAAAATGAGCAGATGCACACAAACAAAACACCACTCAGTGTGGCAAAGGAGGTACTTACTAAGGTCTTCTGAGAGCTGAGGGAATTCATAGATGTGTTCACATGTGTTCCTGCTACTGGGGATGCAGAAGCCAAAATCAAAGTCAAAGTTCTTCAGCAAACGATCTCGGAAGTAATGCCTCTCAATCATTCGGAAGTTTGACACCGGCTTTTCTCCCACTGTGAATTCCACTCTGCACACAGAAAGTAGGAAAAAGCAGCTAAGATGATATTCCTCTCTTCCTATTGGAAAGAACAGAGCCTTGGACCTGAGGCTACACAAGTGTGCAACAGATCATTCCAGAGAGAGACATCGATATTTGTAGTGTAAGATGGGCCCTCTCCAGTCTTTGACACAGTTTTGTTATAAACTGTCAAGTGACACTTTGTAAACACCCGACTCTCCCCTCATTCCATGAATCCCTACTCACGTTGCACCGACGGTCCGAAGCCGGAGGAACGCTGGGGTGAACTGGTACCGAACGAAGCGACCTGCACTCGCGTCCAGTTCACTGCTGTCCTCCTCATCCTCCTCCTCGTGCTCTGGAAAACACACATCGTGCTCAGAGTTACTCTGCTGATACTGTGTGTCCATGTAAGGTGATACTGGCCAACCAGTGCATCAGTACAGGTTGGCTATTGCTTAGGTACTGAATGTAAATACATTTAATAATTGGTCTGATTCTTATACTGGCACTAAGTAAAAATCTAAAAGATTTGCAGTGACAGTTGGTATTTGGTGGCTTCAGAGCTGATCTCACAGGATACACCCCATCACACGAAAGCACATGAAAGCAACTCTGTACCATAACAAGCCCAAAAAGGAAAGATTTGCAGCTGATAGGACTCCCCCATCTCACGAAAATCACATTTTTATGACAAGTTTCTCAGCAGACCTATGCAGTCCTATGCTTAAAGGCAAGGAATTCAGTCACCAGGACATATCAAAGGACCTTTCTGTTTGGTCTGCGTGGGTCCTGCATTGCAACTTCTCAGCTCTCTGAGTCTCTACTGTCCCTGCAATGTTAGTGTGATGTACCTGAGGCAGACGGCTTTGCAATTTCAAACAGCACTGTTCCAGTTTCAAGGTCCCGGATCTTAAACCTGGTGAAGTCAATGTTGTAAATGTTGTCCTCAGGTTTGCATAAATAATCTAGAAGAGAGAAAAAACACATAGTAACATTTCAAAATACCCCTGATCACTTATCAAATTAATTTCCTTTTTTGCTACCGCCAGCCCGTTAAGGGGCTCATTGTTTTACAGAAGCTTCATGAAAGCAGGGCAAAGTTAAGGATAGAAGAAACAAAGGCACGGTAGGTGCCAGGTAGCGGAGGGAGAAAGGGAAAGGATCGGGGCAGAAAAGCAGAGATCAGCATCCCAGCAGAAAACAAAGACAAAACGAAAAACCCCCACAAAAAAAAAACCGAACACCCCAAACTTTCTGGAAGTTGTAAGGAAGCTGCCGGTGGGCACACCCCGCTCTGCTGCGGCCACCGCCGCCCGAGTGCTCCGTCCCCGCCGCTTCCCCCGGGACCCGCCGCTCCCGCCCCGGGGGCCCGTCCCGCAGAGCCCCGCGGAGCCCGCGCCGGGCCCGGCCCTCACTCACTCTCCGTCACCCGGCACAGCCCCAGGACGTGCTCGGGCCGGACGGTCTCCAGCGCCAGCAATTCGGACTCGGTCCAGGGCGGCCGCGGCGCCGCGTCGGCCGATCCGCGTCGGCCCCGCAGGCGGCTCAGCGGCCCCGCGGATCCCGGCGGCGGCTTCTTGTCCGGCCCCGCCGCCGCCGCCGCCGCCGCCCGCGCCCTGGAGCCGCTCATGGCCGCCGCCAAGATGGCCGCCGCCCGCCTCGGTAGCTATGGGAGCGCGGGGCGGGGCGGGGCAAGGGGGCCGTTGCCCGGCAACGCCGCGCCCGAAGCTCAGCAGGGTCCGGCGCGGCCGCGCCCGGATGGGTGACCCCAGAGCCACGGCATCGGGACCCCCGGGTGCGCAGCGGGACGGGACGGGGGGGAAGGGGAATTACCTGAGGGGAAAAAAAAAACACAAGAAACAGGCAAAACCAGCCCTCCTCCCGCTGCCCCGCTGCCGGCGGCCAGCCCCCGCCCCGTTCCTGCCTGGGGAGCCGGGCATCACCCCTCGCTGGCATCACCCCGGTGACGAAAGCACGGCCGGCGATCACAGAGCGGGTGTCCCCCGAGAGCCCCGGTGTGGTCATGGGACGGTCTGTTTAGGGCACTTTTCGGGGAGCCAGTACGGTGTCAGCAAGGGGATGCCATGGAGCGACACCCCCCTGCTGCCCGGGCCTGGGGACACCCCGGGCACACCGGAGGTGACAGCAGCAGACCCCGGACGAGCGTCCTGAGCCTGGTGGGAGGGACTGGGGAGGTCCCACCTGGAGTGACTCACAGGAGCATCAGATGGAGGAAAGGATGCATTTCCTCCCAAAGAGGGGCAGCCCACCAGCCCACCTCCAGCCCTTTGGGGAACTGGGGTAAGAACAAGAAACATCTGCATCCTCTTTTCGGTCTCCAACCAACACCGAACATGCTCCCCATGAGCAGAAGCACATTTAGAGCAGTGGTTAGTGATGTTTGCTGCTGCTTGTGAGCAGAACACACCTCCTACTGCCAACCAAAAGCTATTTCACAAAAGCCTGTCCAGCCAAGGCTCCTAAACCCTCCTCACTGCATGGGGTCGGTCCCTCCATCCTGTGCCCTGGGAAGGACACAGCCAGGCTGTCTGGAAGAGCAGCTGCTCTGTATGGGGCTAGAGCCCCTTGTACCCCCAGATCAGGCACCTAGAACACAAAGGTGCTGCCTTCTCTCTGCTCCAGCTCCAGCCCCGCCTGCCCACCTCCGATGCAGCTTCAAGCTGAAATGGGGGCAGCTTGCAAAACCCCAGAAGGCAAGATTACATCTCTGGCGCTCCTTATCTGAGCAGGAAGCAACAAGGTCTGCATCAGCACTTTTAACAGGATGTTGTACCATTCAACTTGCACTTAATAGCCCAAAATGACTGGCAAGAGAACACCAGGGCTGTGCCAACACCAGGGCTGTGCCGGAGGCAGTGTCAGGGAGAGGCTCTGGGTGTAAAAGCCAGAGGGGGCTCCTCTGCCCCTACCACCAGAAAAGAGGGACCATCTCATCCAAGTGACAATATAATTTTGTTTATTTTCCTTTAGCACACTGCTGGTCAAACTGCCAGACAGATTTCAGAACATTCCCTCAACCAAACATCCTGGGGAAATTAAAAAATAAAACTGCTACCGTGTACCAAAAATAAAATAGCCCACCCCCACACCCATCTTTCCCCCCAAACTAGTCCCTGCAAAGCCAATGCAATCAGAAATAGATATCTGTGCTTTTCACCCAGGGGCCAAGCTCACTGCAAAACAAACTAAAAAAACGTCACTGCAAGTTGTTAGAACACAAAGCAACGGACAATAAAATAAAAAAAATCCTCCTTTAAACCCCTTTGTACTAGTGACAGACACAGATGGGGATCTCTCCCATCTGCTTTAGTCTTTACAGGTAACTCTTAGACCTGCAGCTTTACCTAGTTTGTGATGTGTCCTTAATGCCAAGGGTATGGGTTACTTCCACACATCCCCAGCCAGGCACTATGGAGTGGTGGGACCATCTGCCAATGCTAAAAGTGCTGCACTGATGGGACCCAAACACCACTGTCACCTCTCACAGTCCTGGCTACTGCCTCCTGCCACGAGCACAAATGCTGCCTCTGCTCTCACAGGCTCCAGGGCTGCTTTACCAAAAGCTCTGAAGACACGAAGCCCCAGAGGAAACCACAAAATATTCAAGCCCTCACTTGCCAGAAAGTTTCCAGCCACTGTTTTGCTCCAGCACCCCAGCACAGGAACTGCCACAGTGTGACAGAACAGCCATGGTAGCACAGGAAAAACATATCCCCCTTACTTGTGACTGGGAATAACTCCAGGGCAGAGATCCTGCATTTCCTGGATTCACACTCTCCCCAGTTAAAAACTGGTTCAAGCTGTACTTTGCCCCTCGCCTTCAAATCTCCATCACACAAACTCTTTAGCAGAGACCTTTGATGTTTGCAAAAGATTATTCACATGTTCTAATCAGCCAGCACTGTTTCTAGGAGGGAGGAAAGCATGTGTTTTGTTGAAAATTTTTTTTTTTTATATAAAGCACTTTTTGAGAAACAAACAAACAAAAAAATCAAAACCTATCAATAACCTGCAGTAGCATCCCATTGATCAGACTGGGGACAGCATCGTCACATCCCTCCCCCTCCCTCATCTTCCCCTCAATCTTCAAAAATAGTATTTAAAATACAGCAATAAACTCTGAGCAAGCCAGAGTCCCGGAAGACATGGACCTGCTTTCGCCTCTCCCATCCAGCCCAGCACCTTTCAATGCTACTTATACTCCTGGGACAAATCCTTTGGATCCAAGATGAGTGCACGTGCCCCAGACCTGCTGGGCAGCGCGAAGCAGAGGTGCAGCACAGGAGGCCCACTCGTGTGATCACGTTTCTGAGCCTTCCCAGCTCCAGCCTGGTGTGTTTGTGCCATTTGAGAACACTTGTGTGAGCCTACTTGGGACCAGCCGGTGAGGACAGACTGGTGGAACCAGGCCGACGGTAAAATGGCATCCTTGAATTGTATTAGGCTTTGGCATTTGTTGGGGAGATGCAGAAGTGCCAGTAGGTAAATTAGTTCAGTGCTGGCCCAGCTCCCATTTCCCTTGGATTCTCAGCGAGGGTATTTCCCTCCTCACCATAAGTGCAAGAAGCAGACGGATCTCTCCCACATTTGAGCACCAAACAGAGTCTGAAACATTTGGTACTTTGCAGCTGCTCGGTATCTGTCTCACAGCAAGGGCTGAACCTGCTCTGATGGTCCTCTCCCTCCTCCTGCTGTTTTCCATCAGCAACAGGCCTGTCCAGCCCAGAGTTCCCATATCAAGACACTTCCCTGGCTGTTGCAATCCCATTTCAACTTAGGGAAGGCCAAGGGACAATGCACAGGTTCCTGCTCCCTGTTCAGACAGGGCAAGACCTCAGCAAGTAAATTTGGGGCACAGGGCCCCCCAAGCCCCCCTCTGCACCCAGAAGCTGTAAGCACCAGGACCCAGCCATGACTCACTCAGCTCTGAACTGCACAGACACACAGGCACCAGACTGTCTGGAAGTTCTCCATCCTGCCTTCAGGAGATTTCTGGGACCTGAAGGAGCTCTTCCAGTTCTTCCATCCCCTGTTAGGCTTTTCTTCCATTGATCTCAAGGGCTGGAAACAAAGATATTTGCTCACAGTTCTCTGCTTCAGCTGTGACCTCCAGAGGTGGCATCCAGGGACAGGGAGACAGTCCCCAGCTGATCTCAAGGGAACGGAATGTCTGTCCCTTGGGGAAAAAGAAAAAACTCAGAAGCTCCTTAAAAAAAAAAAAGAAGCTCCTTCAAATAGACTTTTATTCAAAGCCTGAGACAAAGGCACCAAAAAGAGAAGGGAATTCATTTGGGTTTCTGCTCACTGCCACCTGGGACACTCAAAGGGGTCAGAGATGTTTAGTTACACACACAGAAGAGGAAAAGGGCCTGGCTTAAAGGAGGGGCTGATGGGGCAATTAAAATAGGCTTTGAAACCATCATGCTGAGACTGCATCCAGGCCTGAAACATGATCAAAGGTGTCATTTGCCCTTTATTAAGTGGAAGCTTTATTAAAGTTGCCTTATCTGCCCCTCTCTACATAACATGAATCAAGCCAGGTCTGTTCTGACCCAGCTCCTCACACTGCTGTGCTCCATGTGCCTGCTGCTGGTGGGAGGAATCAGCACAAACAGGCTTGTCTCTAACCTGCCTCACTTAAACAGTGTCTTGGATATTCCCTCAAACACCCATTCTGGAAAGCTACAGACAGCCCAAACTTTTTCTTTCCCTGCTCAGGACCCATTTATCTGGCTTGCAGATACTAGACAGAGATGGCAAGGGGAGCCAGAGTACACCATTCCCAGTAAGGTGCTGACTGGCCACTCTCTACCACCCTCTGTGCTCCCACATGCTCTGTTTGAAGGCTCCTTCAAGGCAAACCTGTCAGGAGGGGATGGATCAACAAGGAAACTGCTCATAGCACCTTAAAGGGTCAGGAACCACCCAGACACCAGCTTTGTAGTGACAAAGATGCATAAAACCAGAGTCAAAACAACTAAATTGAAGCCATGAACTATTCCTCCTCCCTATTCTTATTCAAATAAGACAGATTCATTTAAACTGAGCAACTGGAACACAACATCACACTGTACAGCTCTGCCTTGGGGCAGCTGATGGCACCAAATGGATGCCCTGGCTGCCAGGACAGGCTGGGATAAACTACCCTAGAAGACCTGTCTCTGACTTTTGCACATCTAAATGCACACCCCTTTTCCCATTGCAGGCAAGGTGCAGAGATTACTGGGTGAGCCACAAGAAGCCGAGTGATTCCTTGCTTCAAGGATGCTCAAATAAAATGCAACCTAAAAGGCCTGGAGGAGAGCAGCTCCTTACAGAGACGCCTGTTTTCAACCCCGGGTTCTTTGCTTAACAAATCAGTGCAGTTCATGCTTCTCAAAACAGATAAAGATCTAAATGTCTCTGTGCTCCAGTTAGAGCAATCCCAAAAACGCTGGAGAATCCCTGCAGGCGCTGTCACCGAACAAAACAGAGCTCGTATTTTATGAGTTTTATAAGTATTAGGATTTTAACAGCAGCTAGAAGATGAAGCAGAACACTTCAAGCTTACCACCTTTTCATCCTAAGGTTTGTTCTTTAGAATTTGCTCTCCTTAAAGCCTGTCCTCCCCTTTAACTAGGGCAGGGACTCTTGCTTCTCCCAAACTGGCTGTTGCCATTTATGCAGTTGGAGAGAAGATAATTAGGATCCTGCTTGCTTTTCAGCTCACAGAGACAGAATTAGGGTCAGGCCTATAGCAGTGATGTGTGTGATCAGAAAAGGTTCAGTGGCACTGCTGCAGAGAGCAGCACTTTGTCACCTCCCCAGCTCCCAGCCTGAAGCCCCTGAGCTGACAGCTCCTATCACAGCTTGAGGGTAAGGAGGGAGCGAAGGCTTCAGCTGCCTGGGCCCAGCAGAAGAGAAAAGGCTGCTCCTCCAGGTCCCTCTCCAGAAACAATACAATTCTGCTGACCCTGCTCAGCTCAAAGAAAGGCTGAGCCACTGCAGGGGATCAAACCCAGGAACAACTGCTGGGAAAACACAGGCCCAGAGAGGCAGAGCAGCACGGAGGTCACTGCTCAGTGCCACTGCTCTGGGGAAAGACAGAACACTTCTGAGGACAATGAAGAGAGCTTGAGGTAAAGCGTTCTGTGAGCCCAGAGCTCAGCGGCATCGAAGCTGACCCACAGGGACCCAATCCTGCCTGGGATAGATCCTGCTCCAGCTAAGAATATCTCCCTCCCGCCAGCCAGAAATGCTCAACATGTTGGAGGCCAAAACCATGGAAAGGCAGCTCCTCGGGGCCTGCAGCTCTGGATCAGCAGGAGCAGCAGCAGCTTTCACTCTGTTCAGCCTCTGTCAGGCAGGCACAGGTTCTGCATGTGGAAACAAAAGCCTCTTGCAGAAACATCCCTGGGGAAAGCAGGTGACCTTTTCTCCAGCGTTCTGCTCACTTTCAGATCTCTGGATGGCAACAAACCACCTTGCTCTCCAGGACTGAAATGTTGGACATCTGCCCCTTTGCTACGCTGCCTGGATATGCAAAAGGCCGAGCTCACTGTAAACATTGACCAGCTCCACTTCTCACTGCTGCAGGGAGGCCTGATCCCTACACAGGGAATGAGAGCTCACAGGGAGCATCCACCAGGTTGCTCTGCTCTGTCCTACAGCGCAGGTTGTTCAGAGTCATGGAGAAGGGAGCCAACTCTTAGGAAGGTCAAGGAACAAGTCCTTGACCAGGTTCCTCTCTAGGTCACCTGATTCTCAGCTTCTTCCAAAGGAGAGGTCACTTGCTAGAAAGGGCAAAACAAGGAACTGGGCTTGAAACAAAACCTTCGAAAATAAAAGGATATTAAAGGAAACAAAAGCCATAATCAATAATCAATACAGAAAACAAGTGCATCTGATCAGACGCCAACAACGTCAGCCTCTCGCAGGCTACAGCAGAATCCCTCTGCGATGGAACAGACACTGCAACTGCCAAACTAGGAAAGTCTCTCCCAACTGGTGCAGCAAATCAGGCCGGATAAATCCCTCTGCTCCCGGTGCAGCTCACAGTCCTAGGAGGGGACTGTCTCCACGAAGGCTGGGTGGAGAGTTGGAGTCTTGGGATCTTCAGGCAGGCGAGTACCATACATCGTGCCGCACACACTCAGGGAGATGCCGAGCCAGGCTCTGTCCTCCATAGTCATTTGACACCCAACAGCACCACAACGCTTCCACGCTCCTGGACGTGTACCCAGGCCTTGTTTTAAGAGCTGCTTCCCTGATTAAGGAACCATATTCCACCCAGTGAAGGCAGAGATCTCGCAGCACATTGCTATCCCTCAGTGTGGGAAGTGGCCCAGGACTGGTAGCATCAGCTTTCAACAGCCCAGAACACAGCCAGCCAGGACTCAGTTCATTCTCGGATGCCCCAGGGAGAATTGGAGCCTGCACGTGGTGCAAAGGGGAAGGCGAGGGCCTTGCTGCTTGCTGGCAGGGGGAAGGTAAGCTCCCTCTTACCTGGACCTGCTATTCATTGCTATTCATTCCAAATGAATCATCTTTTTTTTCTTTTTTTTTTTCCTTAAATTATGAACAATATGGAGAAATTGAAAGCAACCGTGTTTGGTCCAACTCCTTCCCTCCCAGCCCCTGGGCTGATGCACTGTGGGGCTTGCTCTCACAACCGGCAGAGACAGAAGAGGGTAGGAATGAAGACACCAAAGGCCACCAGTATAGGAAACATGAGGCTGCTGTTGTCCGAGGCATAGGGGTTTGGTGTGCGTGGGCCTGACTGAACCCGGTTCTTATTTGCCTGTTTTTTGACACTGGAGCCATCGTCATACTCATCTTCATCATCATCTTCCTCTTTTTTCTCCAGACCAGGGTGCGGTTGCAGCTTTGGGACATCTGTTGGACAAGATAAAAGGTTGCAATGAGGCAGGATGTGAATTGGGAGATCACTGGAGACACTCCCTTCCTTCCCCTCTCCCTGATCCAACAGGAACACAGGCAAGAGGGCACCTGACACCACACTGAAACCACAGCCAGAACACCCCAGAAGACAGGAACATCCTCCCTCACAGAGGATCACACCACTGTTTCTTTCCTCCATGAGGTAAGAGCATCCAAAAATCCAGTCTGCAAAAAAACCTACATCCTTCCACCCCATCCAGGTGTCACACAGAGAAGTTAATGCACAGAGCACACAGTCAGATACTGCAGCTGCTCAGGGAGATCTAAGCAAGAACAAGCACCTGCTGCCTGCAGGACCAGCAGATACAGGTGCAAACAGGAAATGGAAAACCCTTTCCATGAACAGCCCTACCCCACATCACTGCACCCCCCAACCCCACAGCTACCAGAGAGCAACATGGTCCTACCCCACTCAAACCCAGCCCTCTGAGCTTGGGGCCTGAACTGCAGGTCCCCCACACAGCAAAGTGCCACCTGGCCACAAGGTTCTCACCAAATCTTCAGCATCACTTGGAAATCTGACTAACAGTAAAGCAAAGTGATGGTTTGGTGAGAGGGGTCCTAAACACCCCCTGTTTGGGAGCCAGAGGGGCTTCCAGTCCAGCACACTTACAAAGAGTGTGATGGAAGTACAAGAACTTTTCTAGCACTCCCCACTGCTACCCAGATGATCTGATACCCAGTAAGAAAACACTGCCTTGTCCTCAAGCTGAGAAGGCAAAACAAAGCTCCAGGTAAGAAACACTTAACTACTAGCTAAAAGAACTCTGTAAATTACTTGTCTGCAGGGCTGCTGCTGACATCCCAGGCCAGAGGGAATGCATCTGTAGCTATAAGCTGAGACTGACCAGATGTGTTCCCTTTTCTCCTCCATATACAGGAAGTTCCAAAACAAACTGATTTTTCTCGTTCCAAAATGACAGGATTTGTGACTTGGAGGAGAACGAGGACATTACACACCTACTTCACTCCGCAACTGCACTCTGTGGGAACTCACTGAGAGAGAAACAATTTTGGCAGATGTGGGTCAGCAAGAGCTATGATCTCATAGTCTGAGAAGCAACAGGCTGCTCTCCAAGGGGGAAGAGCCTTCTGGCTCAAAACCTGTGCTTACCTTCCACTGTTCCTTGCAGAATGTATAGGGCACAGATTTTTGGATTGTCATAGTAGCCCTAGAGAAAGCAAAGGCAGCAGTCAGTCCACATTCCTTGCCTCAGCTGCAGTTCTGAGGCAAGGAATGGTCTCCCCACGTCCCATCCCCTCTCCTTCAGCACAGAGCTGCACTGCACAGCTGGGGAACAAGGAGAAAGGGAAGATCAGGGCTCTGCCCTGGAAAGCTTATTACCTTTACAAACTCAATGTGGAGCTTCCCCGTGAACGTGGAAACCTCCCCCTGGACACTCAGTTTCCCCTTTTTGATACTCATGGGAATGATCTCATCGTGAGCTGTGCTGTGTCCAACTCTGTCAAAAATGTCCAAGTCTTTCACCACCACGTGGCCATTCAAGCGAACATCAAATACCTTCAGGGTGAAAGAAATGACAGAGTCAGAACAGATTCAGGCACGTGACAGCTGAAATGGGAACAGAACAGGAAAGGTCTCTGCTTGTTATGCACCCAGGACCTGAAAGCATTGTAACATGCACTGCCCCACTCCCTTGGGAAGGATTCAGAGCCCAAAGCAGCCAGGTAGAGATACTGAAGCATTAACCTTGCTTTCAAATACCCTGGAACCTGCCTCCTCCTTTTAAAATACCCCCTACATCTGCTGTTCTGAACTGAGGACAGAAGAATTTTATTCTGGTTTATTCATGCTTTTTTTTCCACAACTTTCTTTCCACCTCCTGTCTGAGGACCTGCTCCTACCACCCCGGGGTGGCTGTGGCACACCACACCCTAGGGAATGAAGCCATTTCTAACTAACAGCCTGCAGCAGAACAGAGAGGAGGAAACAAGCTGGTGAAGAACACAGGGTTTGAAGGAGGTAAAATGTTTAACTGCTAACCACATCTGTGAATTCATAGTGAAAGTCCTCCTCAGGGCTGCAATGACTCAAACTTCACTCAGCACCTGGGGAATCCCAGCAGAACCACATCAAGGAAGAGGAACCAAAGATGCCTCAGCCCTTCAGTTTAATCTGAAGCTGCTTTTTGCATCCGTTCTGTAAGCCAGCCCCACCAGTTCTGTTCCCTGAAATACCTCTCTGGCAGGAAGGCAGCACAGTGCTTAAGGAGATCAGCTCTAAAGAAGCTGATGGAGTCAAGGGAAAGACAGGCTATTACACAAACCACTCCTACCCCGATTTATCACAGGGCTTTGAGTTCTTTGTGCTTCTGTTTCCACCTCTGCACACAAGGTATTTCAAAAGTGGACAAGAGCAATAAAGAGGGCGAATTTAATTCTGTGCTTTCAGGACCAGACTGAACCAGTATCAAGTCTTATTTCATTTGTAAAAATTGTTTTGAGTAGGTTCCAGATCACCTCCCTGCTTCAATCTGTGCAATACTTCCTCCAACACAACTGTGCTGTCACGGCAGGAACAACTGTTCAGGAAAAACGTAAAAAAACTCTTCAAAACCAGCACAGCCTAAACAGGTCATAAAACTCTATTGCTAGTTATGTTTAGTTGAACATGGTTTTTGAATGCTTTGAAATGCAGTTTTCCAGTCTGACTGTATAGCTGGAACGTGGGAGAGAGCTCTAAAGTTTCAGAGCCCGTGAGGGCTCTAGGATCAAAGTTAACCATCAGTGCCTTACTTCACTCCTTCCTCCAGCATGCAAAGCAGCAGAGGCAACCTGAGCACACACAGTCATAGCCAGGAACTCACATCAAAGACACACAGGAGCTGTTGCTTACCTTCTGTTGAGACTGTGCAAAATAGACCTCTGCAAACTTCAACACCAGCACATAGTCACCCTCCTCTTTGATGGGAACTTCATAGCCAAAGGTTTCCTCATTGTAGCGCTCGGTCTGGTACAGAATCTGGTCTTCTGCGTTGGACCGCAGGATCGGCAGCTTCATCCCGTAGTCAGAAGCTGGGTTTCAAGCACAAAAGAGTGAGAGGAGGGGTTAATTTCTGAGGCACATGCAAGAAACACTTTATATACTCTTATAGTGCTTAACTCCACAAGTGGCACTTGCATCCTTGTCAGACCCGTCTCCCCTCCTTGCTCTGACCAGGTGGCGGCACTACTGGAGCAGAAGCAGAGGGAACCAAAGCCCTGGAACCCCAGCCCTGTAGGAAAATAGCTCTGGACCTGCTGCAGTCCAGACAAAGTAAATTCACTTGCACCATTTCAGAAAGAAGAGCTTGTTTCACAAACAGTGCACAAAGCCGAAAGACTTGGCCAGTGGCTCTTGTTCCTAAGAGGAAAAACACCTAGAATATTTTTACGGTATTTTCAAATCTCAAACTCTGAGTAGAAAACAAAACCAGTGGGCACAGGACTGACTTGACTCGTTGATACAACAGATTTGAAGGTAGCAGTTGATGGCATCAGGTTTTAGAGACTCATCCCCCTCAAGTGAAAACCTAGGGGATGGTAGAAGTGTGAAAAGCATTAGGCATCTTACAACACCCTTTCTTCTCATCGCAGCCCTGCAATACTGTCAGCCTGAAGACAGGAAGAAGGAAGCAAGATACACAAGGGTTTCAAGAGCACCAACAGCTCCATCAGCTGCTGTTCTCACAGCCACCCAGCTGAAGTGGGTGCTGTCTGGAGCCATCTGAACAGCCCCCTGAGAAGGGCCCAAACAACATTCCTAAACAGCACAATAACTGACAAAATAAGAGAAATCATAAAATTTGCCTCCTCTCACTCATTGTTTCACCACATCTCAAGCAGCCCCCAAAAGACTTTAACTCGACTTGGCATTTTATTGTGCCAGGGTTACTGTACAAATGCAAACTGATGCAATGCCTCCAGAGCTGCAAATCCAGTGACTCCCCAGCGAAGTAGGGGCAGGAGGGAAGACTGTGGACACCATCTGCCCACTGGCACTTGAGGCAGGAGAAGTTGATCCAGACGAAGTTCTCTGCTGACACTTACCACTTCCAACCCCATTTCCATGGGAACAGACACTGCATCAGCCAAGACAAAGCAAGAACTACTAACCCAGAGCACGTTGCCAAAGACAGAGCCAATGCAAACGAGTGAGAGGAAATTAATGCCAGTTCTTAGTCTCCTGTTTCACACAGAGCTGTTCAGGCGATCGTCCGCTTCTCTTTACCACCCGAACCTGGGCGCAAGGACTGAACACTCTAATCACCAGAAACACAGAGGGTGAAAAGTTTAACCTGTCCTCCCACACAGGTATTTCTGGCCAGCTACAGATTACAGTGACAGCGAACCAAGGGCTCCACAGAAGTACGTTTCTATTAGAGGAAAGCCTGCACAGGAAGCAAGTCCTTTAATAGCCAAGAAGGTAACTGGAGAGGAAGACCTGTCACCTGCGTGTCAGAGCCCTGCTGACAGAGCTGTGGAGGCGAGCTGGGTTTTACAGCAGGCTGGGTGCTCACTGGGAGCAAGCAGTGCCCATCAAACTGTAACTCAACTATGCCTGGCACCTGCCTAATTCTGTAATTGCCATCAGCACATTCAGTCCTTCAGGGTACAGCGGCTGAACTGAGGCTTGAAAAAAAAGGTTTTAATTTGCCCAGAGGCAGGACAGCCCAGAATTACTATCCCTAGGTCATTTCCTCCCAGTCAGCCATATATTTCTGCTGAAGCCATTACATGCCTATCAACACAGAGGAACCCAGAGAAAACGAACAATGGTGCAATAAAAAGCCATTGAGGGAAATGCAGCTGAGAGCTCAAAGGGGTAAAGTCTCCACTGTGCCTGGCACCACTGGCTGAAGCAGAATTACTGCAATGGCCTGCTGTGCAGAGGAGACACCACAGGCTTTCCCCAAAGGAAGAACATGTCACAATGTGCTTGAGAAAGACCCTTTTTTCTCCTCAACTCAGAAATAAATTGTTCCAGTCCACAAGGACATTCAAGTGACACATGTGAGAGGTCTATGAAGGGAAGCTGACCTACAGCAGCCAAGGCACCTTGGGCAACTGGGATGCCAGCTTCCATGGGTGCAAAAAACAAACCATATTAGAACTTAAAAGTAACCTCCCCTGCATCCACTGTGCCCAAAAGGTTCTCCATTTGGGATAGCACTCATGCAGGGTAAGCAATGGCAGTTCCAGCTGTATAGCACAGGAAAATCCTTACCATCCTACACGGAAACAGCAAAGGTTAGACTCAAAAGTCAACAGACTTTCTCCACACTCCACCTGGAAATGACTGCAGAGCAGCTCAGCACAGCTAACGTTTTATACAACTGTGAATCAACTAAGTTTTGGTGCACTAATTATCAGAAACATGCACAATTCATACAACTGGAGTGGTTTCAAAGGAAGTAAGAAAAGGTAACCCAAGTGCAGTATTAGTTCTACATTCTGTTCTAACTAGTAGAGTGAAGATTTTACTGATCAGTAGCTAGAGCAGCTGATGATATCCCATCTGCCTCTACTTCTGCTTGTGTCTCTGCCCTTGAACACCCTGCCAGGACTGGGGCATGGAGCAGACCAGCCAGCTGCACTTTCCCTCTGTTCGGGCCCAACAGGACCAGAACGCTGCAACCACCAGCCCGCACCGCCAGCGATCCGGACCTGGCTGCGGAGGGCGGGCAATGCGTGTTCTGACTGCAAGGTGCGTGCTGCGGGCTGGCTGCGAACCGGCAGGTCCTGCTGTGGAAGCCGGGTTGTTCAGTGGAAAACAGGAGAAAGAAGGATCCCGGCGGCCGCACGCGGCCAGGCTGGCAGCCTTTCCAGCCGAAATCCCGCTCCAAGCCCGCGCGGAGCCACTTCCCCCCCGGCATTACACAACACCGGAGCCTGAGGACACCATCCCGCAGGGCACATCCCGCAGGGCTCACCCCGCCGCCTCCGGGGCCCTGGGTCCGCGGGGGCGGGGGATGCGGTCCCTGCTGGGCCCGGCGAGAGGACGGGGGTGGCCGTGGTCCCGCGGGTGACAAGTGCGGGCGCTCCCCGCGGGCCCCGCCGTCCCCGGGCGGTTGCGGGAGCGGAGCCCCCGCCGCGCTGCGGGAACACCCCCCGCTCCGCCGCGGGCCGGCAGCACGCGGATCTCGCACCCCGCTGGCACGGCGGGACCCCACCGCGCCAGCGGAGCGGGATCCCGCGAGGAGCCCCGCCGACAACCCCCCCGCGCCCCCGGTGCGTCCCCCCGCCCTCACCTCGGCCCACGCGGCCCTCGAGCGGGTCCTTGCGGAAGTGGATGCCGTTCACGTCCACGTGGGCATCGCCGCCCGCGTTGACGGCCCAGACGACGCTGTCGGCGATGCCGCCCGCCGCGCCCCGCAGCAGCAGCAGCGGTGGCAGCAGCAGCAGCACGGGCGGCAGCAGCGGCGCCCCGCGCGCACCGGCGCCCACCATGTCGCGCTCCCGGCGCCGCGCCCGCCCCTTCCTGCCGCCGACAGGGGGCGGCCTGCCCTGCTGCCGGGGCGGGGCGCGCACCGACCAATCCGCGCGCCGCACCGCGAATATTAAATAACTGCCCGTCTGCTATTGGGTGGCCACGGATGTGTATTTGCATATTCATACGGCGGCGGGCCAATGGGAGGTGGCGGTGGGCAGGCGGGCTGAGCGGCGCGGAGCCGGTGGCTGGAGCGGGTCCCTGCGGGCCGGGGCGTGGGGCCGGGACCGGGACCGCCCGTGCGGGAAGGGAACGAGGGGGAACCGGCTCTGCAGAAAGGAGCGGGAGAGACAGACGGGGCTTCCCAGCGGTGTCCGCAGCGGGGACAGCCCGGCGAGCTGCCCCGAGCGCCGGCCGCCTGGGCAGAGCCCGCCCCTCCGCGCCGCCAATCGCGGGGCTCCAGCGCGGCGGAGCGCGGGGCGGCGGCGGGAAGCGCGGCCGGCGGGTTGCCGGGGCAACGAGTGGCGCGGCGGAGGAGCGGGCCCGGAGCGCTCGGGGAAGGGGCCGGGAGGGGAGCGGGGCAGCGGGAGCCCCGCCGCCGCGTCCCGGCAGCTCCGTGCCCGCTACGCTCTGAACAGCAGCCCTCGGGCCTGGTTCGCGGCCCCGGTAGAACGCGCCGATTCTCCTGTTCGGCCCCGCCGTGGAGGATGGGGGAAGGCAGCTGCCGCCCGCCCGGTAAGGAGCGAGGCGGCCAGTGGCGTGAAGGCACCTTGGAGCGCAGTAACCTGCATGAGAAGCAAAGCGGGCACTGAAGGGGGAGGCGGGAGGTGACCGTGACACGGCCAGCGGGGCTGCTCCCAGGGCTGCGCTTTATAGGAGAATGTAACATCATGGTTTTTTCTGGAGGACCTTGGCAAGGTCTTGGGAGGGCTGGAGTGAGACATCCCAGATGGAGGTTGAACGAAACTCAGTCCCTACACGGCGGGGGGAGCAAATAACTCAATGTTCGCCTCTGTGTTTGCCCTCCTGTCTGATCGCGGTGCTCCTCGAGGCGTCAGACACCGGTCAGGCCTCGGGGCTGTGCTCCAGGCACCGTCTGCATTAGCAGCGGCTGCTCCTGAGTCCCAGCGATGTTTTATTAATTTGAGTCTGCTACAAAGCGTTTACTTTTAGAAATAAAGACTTTTGGTGCTGCAGATTGAGAATTAAACGGGTTTGTTGCTTTTGTAATGCACTTGGGGGCCTCTTAACCAGCCACAGCCTTGGAGAAGTGAACTGTTTTGGGGGGATGCGTTACCACCCACCCCCTGCTCCCCAGCCTGCTCTCCCCATGCCAGAGTGTGCCCCAGAGCATGTTCCTGCTGCTGTCACATCGGCTCTTGGGCTTGTGATATAACTAGACCAGGGCAAACATGGCACTGCTGTGCTCCCATGCCAGCACTGCAGCCAGGAAGGGCTTCCTGAAGCTACAAGGTGCCTTAGGAAACCGCATCCAGAGGAGTAGCGTGAAATGCGCACGCTTAACACCTCTCCAGATTCAGCCACCTCATGCTGGTTCCTGGCAAATCATCTCAGCGCTACAGACCCCAGCCCTGGCAGCATCTGATAAAATCCAGGCTAATCTGCCATATCCCTGCTGCGTTTGTGACCTGTTGGGTGTCCCCCAAGTTCCGTTACCAAAGGAGTGCAGGCAGCCGTGGCCAGGACAATGCTGTCCAGTTGGCGAGGCCGAGGGAGGCCTCGTTAGAGCTCATTTGTACTGATTACAGACGATCCTCTCTAATCTCTCAGCTTAAACTGCGATGCGCTCAGGTCAGGAGCACAACTTCAAAGCACATACACACTTAGTGTGTCACCAGGTGACTGCCACGAGCTATGAAAGTGAAGTGGGAAGAGGGATGGAGTAAATCATCAGCAGGCAGAGGGATGGCTGGGGCAGAGGTTACAGACAGCAAAGGGTGTGAATCCTTGTATTTCCAGTCCTGAAACCCTCCAGGGCAGCAGAGGTCCTAGTGAGGGCTGTGCGTGGCCCCGGTGGGCTGAGGCAGGTGCCACATTGCCCCCCGGTTCAGCAGGGCTTTGAACAGAGGGGAAAACCCTTCTCTTTCTCCTCCATCTGAGGACTCAGCCTTTTTAGAGGGCAAGGCATGGAGCATTGCAATACCTCCTCTGCCTCTCCGGGAAGAGCTTCTTCTAATAACTGTCGGGGTGATCATTTCCCAAGAATCAGCAGCCTATCATGAAGCAAGAGGGATTAACTGGGCAGCAGTCAGTGAGGAGGGACAGTGTCTATGCTCATCTAGGGGCAGGAGCCTTGGATCATGGGCTGGCCACAGCCTCTGGCAGAGGACAGCAGATATGCTGTGTGGCCTGTGCCCATGGTGTCCTACATTGCTGCCCTGAATCAATACTTGCAGTCACCAGCAACTTGATGCCAGCTTGTGCCCCAGATGTCAAAGGCTCTATCCTGTTACTAATCCACTGAGCCATCAGTCAGTCCCTTGATGCAGGCTGGATTTATACCAGTAACCTACAAGTGAAAGGCTCAGGGTCGTCTTCTCAATCCCTTGATCTCTCCCTGTCCCCTGGCAGCCAAAATGACTCAGTCTTGGATCAGTCCTGCCTGGTCTACCTACAGCCCTGATCATTCACAAATGATGTGGGGCATAGGTTTTGGGTATCAGCCATTTCCTGCTGTAAAATGGGACCAGGATTTGGAATGTCCAAAAGGAGCAACAGAGACGTGTGTGTCAGAAGCAGACCTCATGGCTAATGAGACATCTAAGAAGTCAACGTGAGCCAGCCCCACTGCTTGGACCACCTCCTGAACAGCATGGGGCTACAGGGCTCAGGTGCCCTGCCATGTGGAACCCTCTGGAAGCCTCTCTGGTACCAAATTGGAGATGAGAGTGAAAGGATTATCTCTGGAATTAGATTACTTAGATTGGAGCTTTAATCTCTGCCCCTGTCTGCACAAGAAAATAGTAAAACTCCCTGGGATTATTTGGGGTTTGTTGTGAAAGTAAAATCAGACTGGCAGCAAGAGCTTCTGCTGGGGGAAAAAAAATATGAAGGCTTTTGAGACTTGCCCTGTCTGACTTGTTCACTGTATCATGGTGAGACCTGGCAGAACAAAGCTGCAGATGATTTGGCAGACTCGGCTTTCCTCGGAAGTAGCTGTGGCTCCAGGACTGCCTCTGCAATGACACAAAGGTGTCCTGCAGCCACCCTTCCCCTGGTACTGGTGTCTGGAAAACAAGAACAGCTCTGCCACGGTGCAGACACAGGGACCTGCCTAAGTGAAAATGGCTGTAGTTTGCAGAGAACATCCTCACCTACTGTGATGCTGCACTGTGGATGAGTGCAGCCTCTAGAAATGGGGTTACCATTTTAAATAAATTAAGACTGTGTCCTGCCATCTGACTCTGTGGGCAAAAGACGTGTCTGGTCAGAACAGAGTCTGGGAAGGAGCAGGCAGAGGCAGCCACCACATTTGTGGCCTCTGATTGCCCACTGCTTGTGCACACTGGCTGTGGCACAAAGCATGTGCCCTGAGCTGTCACTGGTCCCCAGAGGCAGGCACAGCTCTGCAGCACAGCTGTCCTGCTCTGCATGGACAAGCAGCTTCTTCCTCAACAGGCTCCACTGTAAGTGAAGCACAGCTGCGGACCAGCACTCCTTTTGGCAGACACCAGCCTGCACAGGTCTCTCTCTCCCCTATAAATGTGACCCTAAGCACATTTATAACTACCCAGGACTCTGGACTCTGTTCCATTTATCACCCTCACCTCCTAATCACAATACAGCTGCTGTGCCAGTAAATGTAGAGATCTGTAAATATCCATTTTCCAATTTCTTGGCTCACACACACATTTCTAAGATGGGACCAGCTCCATAGATACACACACATAGTTTGCATACACCCACTTGCACACAAACTCTTCTGCTGCTGCACCCCCAGGTGCCCATCTGCACTCCTGGCTTTTACCTGCACACACACAAACTTTTCCCAGTGCACACAGCTGTGCAAACACAAGTATACACACACACACACACAAATATAAGAGGAAACACAGTTTTGCCATTACTGGGATATCAGCCATCTCTGCAGCTATGCTGGTTGGCACAGCAACAGAAAGACAGAAGAGAAAATCCTCCTTTGGGATATGGATTTGTGGACCCCAAGAATTTGGAAGAGAACCTGGGAAGTGAAAGATTGGAGATGGAGAAAGCCAGAAGATATTGGTCCTTAACCTTCCAGTTGGATTAAAGAGACAGAGAGGAAAACAGCTCCCAGTCACACTGAGGAAAACAGAGCAATGATGATGCCCTTTGAAGCCAAGCAGAAATCAGTGCTGGAAACTCGTGAGAGAGCCTCTGCATAGAGAAAGGGAACAACTATAAGTCTGGTGGAGTAGGGGAAGGGAGCGGTAGGTTGGGAGCATCTTGGGGAAAGGGGAAGGAGGATAAGCACCTGATGTGTCTGGAAGCAGCTGGTAGGGCCTGGAGGCTGCTGTTGTAGTCACCGCTGCAGACACGGGCAGCACAGCCCCACTGTACATGTGCTCACAGTTGTGTTTGAAATGGTCTGAAAGTGTAATGGGGTGGCTATTGCTGCCTATCCCACTCCCACCCAGCTCCCCTCTGAGCCCTCTCTCCCATTGCTCCTTTGCCACGGTACCACAGGGGCTCTCACCTGCCCCCGTGCCAGTGGAGGGGACGCAGGGATGGGGGCCCTCCACACTGCCCTCACTGTGAAGCACCTCCAGGCCCCTTGACCACGGAGACAGCAGGAAAGAGGGCACAGTCCTGAGACAGGCTTAGTGGCCGGCAGTGACTCCCCTTCCTGTGGGAAGGACCGGCCTCCAGACCCCAGTGCAGACACCAGCACGTGCACGTGCCCAAGCCCTTCTCCCCCAGCCCAGCCACCACCTCTCACAGGGACATCCAGGCTCCACATCATTTCAACGTGCATCTTTATCGCTTTCCCCCCGCAAGACATGTATTTAATTTACTCTTAGTAAACATAACCATAGGAGATGCAAATAAGAGCTGGGGAAGCATAAATAACTCCACACAGATAGACACACACACAGAGACAGCAAACACAGACACGGTTCACCAAGGGAAACCAAGAAGTGCAGAGCACGCCCTGAGGCTGCCACCGGTCCCAATGGCTTTGCCCTCATCCACCAAGCCAAGAGGATTTCTCCTGGTTTTGCTTTGCAGCAGCTGGTGGGAGAATAAAGCTGGGGAGGAGGAGTCTAAAGTTGCAAATATCCCATGAAAGCATCATGGCAAGTCCTGGCTCTGCAGTTTCCTGCAATCATCTCCAAGGAATAGTTCCAGTTGTAGGAAGTTGCAAGTCTTTCACAGTGTGAAAGGGTGGAGGGGCATGGGGACCACCATGAGGGAGGAGCAGCAGGTCATCTTGCAATGTCCTAATTGCAGCCAGCCGATAAACCTTCAGGTAGGAACATCGGGGCTAGATGCTCCATCTAGGTCCTCTTCTGCCCTCTCTAAGGTGCTGATTCTTCTTTAGGCTGAGAATAATCTTCAACGGGACATCATGCGAACAAACTCTGCAACCAACAACACAAGACAGCCCTGAAGCAGAAGGCACCCACCATCCCCAACCCAGCTCTCGTTCCCCGGAGACAGCAGGCAGCCAGGGTGAAAGCAGGAGTCCCCACGCTTCCAGCAGGTCTGTGCGCTCCGTGACCGGCCCTGAGAGCTCACACACAAAATGTGCTTTAATCCCTGCACTAGACATGGTGATAAGATCCCTCTATCAGGTCAATTCATTGCCTTGGACTCCTTCCCAGCCACGTACAGTCTTGTTTGCACAAGCGACTCTTTGTGACACACTATGGCAAGCGTTGTCTCCCTTCACTGGAGCTTCAGGGAACCCTGATTTACAGTCTTGGGAACAGGGTATGAATTCTTAATAAGCTTGCCACTTCAGAGACACCAGTGTGGGAAAGCACAAGGGTTCTGGTGAGTACCAGCGTTTTTGTAGAGGAAAGTTTACTCTGATGGACTTCTTGTTCTTTTAAAGATACAAGTTAACTGTAAGGATGCCCTGGATCTATTTCTTGACCACCCTGCAGCTTGTGAAGTCAATTACAATTGCTCAAATTGAGTGTAAATGCCATCAAATATAAATGTGTTTTCATTCCGCACTTGAATTGACGAGGAACTAATGACTCTGCAAAGAGGAGGGCAGTGGAAATTACCCCCTTGACTTCTCCTTTTCCATTGATGGAGCTTTCCTTTGACAACTAAAGCAGTAACTCACAGAGAAAATGATACTGGGATAGCATTTCATGTATTTTAGCTGTCTAACATAATTTAGCTGTGGGAAACAAGGAGAGCTACTGTCATGTAATCAGCCAGTGCATTAGAACAACTGCAGCTACCAGACACTTTCTAGGGAGACACTTCCAGTTTTTTAGCATTTTCAAAGCCCTCAGAGGCTTCAGTAATCTTGAGGACTGAGACACCTTGTCATGTAGGAGACCCATGAATGCCTCTGAACCAAAAAAATTACATCAATTTCACTTTAATTCTGTATTTCCTGTGCTTCACCCTTACTGCAAAGGGATATCTGGATTTGCACCAGGGAAACAAGCACCCTGCCATGCTCTCACACCTTCCAGCTCTTATATCTTCTTAGCTGTCTGATATCAACTGCTTCCTTGCCAGAAACCCCGAGCACTATTAATATTGCTCCTGCCACAGCTAATGGCTATGAGAGTAGCCTAACCACTCTTATTTTCCCAAGTCTTTCTGGCATGAAAAGTGTGAGAAGAAATGAATTATCTCTAGAATTTAACATGACACCTCTAGATCAGATATCTGCACTCAGTGAGCACACCTGGCACATGACCATCTTATGGCACAAAGGCACAGAAACAAATTCTCTATAAACCAAGATAACAAGGTGAGCCAGACGAAAAGGAAGGTGCAGTTCATTCTCCAAAGCAATCCAGCCACCTCACAGCTCTTGCAGTAGATTTAACAGAAAGGAAAATGCCCCATAAAAGGAAGGCTGGCACAGCCTGTGTGCACCAGAATCTGCTTCTCTGTGACAAGTTCTATCTCTTAACATCCTAGAATTATGGAGACCCAACTGAAACCAAGATGCAGCAAGAGATGATGCACAAATGAACAATTCAGCTGGCCAGAAAAAAAAAAAATCCTGCTTGATTTTTTTCTCCACACTTCAGATACCTGGGCCCCGAGCATGCATATCTTCCCTTCCGCTTCAGCCTCTGAGCTGAAACTCTGACTCACAGCAGAGCAGATGGGCAGTGAGCGCTGATCCCTTCTCACCTTCAAAATCAACACGCCCGTCTCCATTCAGATCCACGTCTCGGATGATCTCCTCGATATCCCGGTGGCCCACCTGCTGCCCTAGAAGCTTCTTCATGGCTTCTCGCAGCTCACTGGTGCTGATCTCCCCATCACCATTGGTGTCAAACTGCAAGCACATGAAAAACACCAGCGAGGGAAATACAGTTAATGGAAATGGATCTTGCTCTGGTTTGGATTTTGTATTGTCCTACTCCTGAGTGCCCTATGTTTTCTTCATTCCTTCTGTGTCCCTTTTCCTTTTCCTCCTTTGGGTGCCTTTTGGATTCAGTCTGTCTTTTCTCCTCAGAAACCCCTCACTGTTGTGTCTGCACCATCTTTCCTCTTCTTTGCCTCAAGGGTTCCCTTATCTTAGTGACTTTCTCCGCTCCTCCATTATTCCATGCCTGGCTTGGCTCTTTCTCTGTCTTTCCACTGTGCTGCTCTCTCCTTCTCCTCTTCCTTTCCCCAGTGGGTGTTCTCTCTTTCCTGTCTCCTGTTGCTCACTCTCTGGGGGCAGGTGGGAGGGAGCACTCACCTCTCTGAAGGCATCACGGAGCTCTTTTACACCAATCATGTCTGCAGTCTCTGCCAGCAGCTTTGGTCCCATCAGCTCAACAAAATCTTCAAAATCCACATGGCCACCCACTTGAGACAAGATGAAAGATTGTGTGTAAGAACTCCATGCCCAGCACTTCTCTGTGCCCCAGAGAGCGCTCGGCTCTCCAGGAAGCAAAGCACAGAGGGTGTGGGACAGTGGAAGGAAAAGCAGAGGTAGTTTTGCACTGTATTTTCTGGATTGTGGGCTAGGCAGAATGAGCCCCAGCTATCCCATATTAGGCAGCCATGGACTGTCACATCCTTGTGGCATCACATACTACGTATTAGAGGCTTGATCATTCCAACGCTCACAGCAACGCTGTGCTGCGCCTGTGCCAAAGGGCACGGCAAGGGCACAGCACGATGTGCCCGCGTGGCCCGGGCAGTGCCCTGCAGCAGTGGAGTCCTGCTCCATTACAGCAGCTAATGCACGTCCAACTGCTTAATCATTGCATTAGTTCTTTTACTCGTCGGTGCCCTGTCTGAAAGCTGTCAGTAACACTCTCAAATTCCCAAGCACTTGTGTGCCAGGGTTATCAGATGCGTTTGCGTGTGACTGGGTGCATATGTCACAGCTGTTTTCCTTCCCTTGACCAAGTAACTTGTCCTTTTAACATCCTCCTGTGTCAGAAATAACATGCACTAAATATCCTTTTCCCCACCTTGCTGAGGGTGAGACCCTGCACTGCCACAGATGAGAGGTGACAAAAATGCCGGTGAAAGACAAGGGGCACAAACACAGTTACAGCAAATTGGATGCGTTTGTCACATCTTTCCGTGACTGCAGCAGATGCTCCCATCTGACCCTGCCAGCTCAGCTCACTCACAGCCCATCCCCAGGCACACAGCAGATCCACAAACAACTGCTGCAGAGTGAACAGCCATCCACCACCCATCTGACCAAACCATCTCCATCTTCCCATGCTCTTCCTTCATTCTGACACCACCTGACAACAGCTTCAATATGACAGCACACAGAACCTGTGCACCGGTGTCTGACTGCCTGCATCAGGGGCAGTTTTATACCTGACAGCATAAGCATGAAGGACAACCCTTCCATTCACTGTTTCCATATACAGCACAGTCCACACAGTCCCTTTGATAAGCAAAAACAAAGGCATCGGCTTCTTGGGACCACAAACAAACAGGGGAGATGATAGGGAGTGAAACTGAGAACCAAAAGAACAGGGGGGGCAAAATCCAAAGGAAAAGAGGCAGCAGGGAACTGAGAGAGCCTGAGGCAATGATGTAGGGCACAGCAGCAACAGGCAGGTACAGCCAGGTGGGAATTACTCACGGTTCATGTTGATCTGCTGGGAGAGCTCTATTAGCTCCATCTCAGTGGGCATGTAGCCCATGGTCCGCATGCAGTTCCCCAGGTCCCTGCAGTTAATAAACCCATCCTTGTCTTTATCAAACTCCTTAAAGGCTTCTCTTAACTCTGTGGGAATGGATCCAAAAAGAACAATATTGTCAGAGACAGCTTGAAATACCTTTTCCAAGAAACCTCCCCAGAATCAGCAGCACTTTATGAGGCCAGGACTCCCTAAGATACTCTGTATTTTCCCAGCACATCTCCCTGGAAAGAGGCAATCACTGGAGCAATGTTAAGTTCTTCTATCAGCAGCACTGCTGACCCATTCCTTACAGAAAAGCTTGATTGGACAATAAGTGTCATAAATGGTTCATTGCTAAACTGTTCTTCATAAAGAAACTGAAATTCTTAAGTTTTTCCAACTTTTACACCTGTACTGTATTATAAATCTCTCACTGTAGGGATTAGCAAGTAAAACAGCTTCCCTGGAGCCAGACAGTCATGCCATGTTCTACAACAGTTTGTGTGGGAGCTGGGGGAGACAGCAGTTCCCTGATAGCCAATATCCCATTATTTACTTTTCCTCCCACCCTGAAGAAGCTGCAATAGATGCAAATTCCTTTACAGTCAGCACTCTTCTAGTTTTATATATTATTTCTTTTGCTGGGGTTTTCAGGAATTGTTCCAGTAAACATCTCCCTTGGTTTGCCCCAAATTATTTTACCCCATGGAGCCAACCTGGAAGGGCAGTAGGTTTTCACTGGGCAGGGAGAAAGGGGACAGAGAAGAAGCAAAAAATTTTACCTTCAATTTCTTCCGGACGCAGTTCTCTATCCTGCAAAAAGAAAACATTATGTTAAAGCCATTTGTTTGTCACAAACATAGTTTCAAAATAGCTGTTTGTTGGTACAAACAGTTCTAGGACAAGCCATAAAGTGAGAGAAGAAACAAGAAGGTGATGACATGTTTAATACCATCTACCTAGGAAGGCTTCCCAGTTCTCCTCCCACATGGGAGGGTTGTTAACCTGTGGAAGCCCCTCTCCCTCTCTTCTGCTGGACAGGGGGATGGCAGGTGCTCCCTCAAAACAGAAGAGACCTGGGCCAACACAGCAATATGTGTGGCCTCCCCATCTGATGGTACTATTGGCACCTCCTTGAAGCTCCTACATTGTTCCCCAGCACCAGGTTCTGGAGCAGAGACTGTCCCTGCAGCAGTTATGATCTCCTCTAGAGCTCTGATTGTATTTCTACTGCAGCTCCTGCTGACACAGCCAAATCAAAACAGCTGGAAGCGGTCTCTGTGACCAGCAGGTCTATACCATCATCTGCTCAAATCACTGCTTGATCTCTGTCCTTCTGGCAGGACAGCGACAGCCATGAGCTCTCACAGCCAATGTCCCAGCGACATGTCCTACAGTCTGTCCCCACAAAAAGGTAGGAACTCCCCCCTTCCTCCCAGCCTCAACTCCATATTCAAGCATTTTGAAACCAGGCATGAAAGCAGACACACAACATATACATCGGCAAGGTTATCTACAAACAAAACAGGACAAGGATTCACCATGTTCAGGAAACACTGCAACTTCAAACATCCAATTTGATTTTCTTGGAAGAAGGGGGAGGATATAAAAGAGTATAGGAAAATTCCAACACTGCACCAGGAAGAAAAGATGAGCATGGAAATGCACTGCTTTCTGGTTTAAATGCCCTTTCTAATTCCTCTCATGGCTCCCAGGCAAATCCAAAACATCTGAGGATTTGGAAACACAGAAACGCAATTTCTTATGTCGTCTCACTCTCGGCTTTCCCCCTCAACCGTGGGGAGTTTCTCCTTGCCTTCCAGGTGTCCTCCAGCCTCACCATACGTCCCTGGAGACAGTGCCTTTGATCAGTTTGAGAAGGATGATCCTTTGCTATTTAACCACAGGCCCCCCTGGAAACTCTAATGGCAGCTGCTCAGCATGCAGAGCAAACTAGGACACACACTGGTTTACGTCTGTGCAAAGGGGGCCGTGCCAGAGAATGACCAGATTGCCACTCATAACCTTCCCAGAGGCATCTCTGTGCTGGATGGAACTGTTGGAGCACGCTGGCTCTGCTGTTTCATCCTTCACAGACCTGGTATTTTCAAACATGTCATCCCATTTGTTCTGCTTTCATCAACACCAAGTAATAAAACAATTCAAACTCCTTGGACCGGATGCAGGAGGCATAATTGCCCTCCTGCCTTAGATAAAACAGCACATGGAAACCACCCATTATTTGTTCCAACACCTTGTGCACTTTATTCCAGAGATGGCAGCCATGAATCCCTGGAGATCGTGGCTGGGCACGCAGCAGGTGCAGGGCTGTGATCGCCCGCGCCGCGGTGCAAAGGGTGCCGTGACTCACCCGCGGTGCCGCCTCTCTTGTGAGAGTGGCTGGGGTGGGGCCCAGGCCTTCCTCCAGCACAGTCGTCACAAGACCATCCTCCTCCTCACCCACCGAAGACCACGTTGCAACCGACATGACTGACACATGTCAGAAGTGGGGGCTTCGGCACCGGCTCCAATTTTGCACACCAAGGCATTTGCGTTGGCAGGGCTCTGAGCGTATCTTTGCACATGCAGACTGTGCCACCAGAGAGCCACAGACTGCGAACGCAGAAGGAGGGGGAGGGTTTATGTCCCTCCAAAAATCTGACTCAAGCGATAACTAACATCATGAAGAGGTTTTCTGTTTTAAATGTGAAAGAAGATCCCCTAAAACGATAAAGGAGTAAAATTGCTTGGGATGAAATGGGCTGAATCACTCTAAAGCTTTTGGAGAGCATATGGGAAGAGGAATGAAACTGTTCCAAGAGTTTAGATCCTAGATATGAGCAGAGGTGACCCCCAGAGAGTTCATTATTCGTAATGGTCTTACCCTCATTTATTTCTGTTCTATGTACAATAAATCCTGTTCATCTAGAGAGTCAATAAAAGTAAAGCTGTTTATCAGATGCACTTTTTCTACATCAGGGTACTTAGAGACATCACTAATCCTACTTAGGGGACTTCTTAGGGTACAATGAGCCTCCATGGCCTAAGGAAGATGGATACCTGTCCAGCTGTGAGCCTTCCACTAGGAAGCAGGATCTATCTCCTGTGACAGGTAGCTCTGTGCATGCCAGCAAGTTTGCCTGTGTGAGAATATGTGTTGTGTTTTAGTGACCTGGCACAGGGACTCTGTGATCACTTAGTGGGTAAAGGTTAGGAAGAACAAAATCCCCTTGATCCATAATGACACATACTCTTTTTTGGGTTTTTGGTTGAAGAAGAGGTTTCAGAAATAAAGACCTAGGTGTCTCCTACAGCTGTAAATGACCACATCAACACACAGTAAGACAGAGGTTTCTTACAGAGGCAAGAAAACTCTGGTTCTCAGGTAATTGGGGTGAGCTTTGTTTTAGTATAGGAACATGGAAGGCCCTGTGAATATCTGACAATGCACATATTCACTCTTACATATCTATAAAAGACATGTTAATCATATGTTTCTGTATGTCTTTAAATTCATGTTACTGCAGGAGTAGAATGTTTGGATGCAAAAATATGTTTTAGTTCTTTTAAAGACACAATACTGGGGTGTGTATTTATGTATCTTTCACATGTCCAGGTGCATACACTTTAATTTACATACAAGCACATATTTTTATTGTCTGTATATAAATGCACACATTAGATGCATATGAACACATAGTTACTATAGGTGTGACTGAATAGATAGACGTGGTTTTGCTATTTATCTGTGTATGTGTGTGGGAGGGTAATAGCATTTGGTAGCCTGGCACTATTTGCAAATATGAGGACAGCCTGATGTTCCTCAGTTAATTGGCTGGGATTGCTGCAGTGTCAGGCTGGATATGACAGTGCACCAGAGATTGTGTTTGGGTATCTGTGAGGAGGAAGATGTCTGCTTATTTCTGCTGGTACTAGGGTGCTCACTGTAAACTGATAGGATACTATCAAATATGGACAGCTTGTTCCCAATATGGATGCCCTGATTTGCATTTAAGTGGCTATTTAGGCCTTAAATGCTAATCTGAGCCTCTGGGAGTGAGAGGTGGATGTCTTGCTTTGAGCACTGGGCTCTTCCTGAGTCCTCTTCCTACTACTTGAGTGCAGGCTTGGATCTATCTTCCATAGCTGCATTTTTAGATCCTCCTTTCCTGGTGTTTAGGCACAGGTCTATCTGCACATCCTTCAGGTTAGACATTTGCCTGTGACTGTATTTGCACTTGGAGCTGGAGCCGGGACGCTCGAGACCCAGGGCTGGGGGTTTCAGAGCTCCACGCAGACGGAGCGTGGGGACGGATCCGCATCCCCGGCTCACGTCCACGTGGCTTTGTGCGTGTCTCACCCGGCTGGGTGTAACTTACGTACAGGCAGCCTGTTTTCTGCGAAGCCCTTCCTCAGGAAGATGCATGCTGGCCCCAGCAGGTTGTGCATGACGGCGCAGTTCTGGGCCAGCACCATGAGCGGACCCTGGTACTCGCAAGCCGACGACCCCTCTTCGCTCGTCTGGACAGCCTTATAGCTCGTCTTCTCGTCATGGCGGATCTTCCCAGCCAACCAGCAGCAAGCAAACAACACAACAGAGGATGTTACCTCCCCATCTCGTTCCTCTGAAGCTTTACTGAACCGCCTCGCAGAGACATTACTGCTAAATTTCCTTCCTCTGGTCCACACTGCATCCCCCCCACCGGGCTATTAGGATTTGAACAGAAGCAGTAAGTCCGGGAGTTCACTTTCAAAAGCTGATAGAAGTACAGCCAACTGGGAGAATTTCTCTTTGAAATGACACCAGACTCTCAGCACCGCTCACATTTACCCAGACACAGCCCCAAGCGCCGCGCTCCCGCATCAGCTCCAGAGTTAACGATCCCTCGAATGAGCTGCCAAGGACGAGCGGAGCCCAGCGCAACAGTACGTGTGCCAGCCCGTGCCCAGGGCGGAGCTGCCGGCCGGGGCATCCCCAGGAGACCAGGCAGAGCCCGCACAAAGCCACTGCGGGAGGCTCCACCTTACACTTCAGCAACACAGTATCACCCGCTTTATCACACCATCAGAGGACCGTTTACAGCGTCAGGTGGCTCTGCCAACTGCAGGCTCACACTCTCTTTGCTACTAATTAGTTACATCCTCAGGGTCTCAGGCAGTTACTGCCCTGGCCTCTTCTAATCACTGACACTCCCGAGGTGGAGATTAGACACGGGCACAACAGTTTTGTGTGTTTGCATTTGCGCATTTTCCTGAGTGCACACGTCCTGCTAAGCTAGGGCTCCAGAACAGAATCCAGCACTGGATTTTATAAGGAGGCACTGCTTTCCTTTTATAGAAATGCATTTCCCTGGCTCTGCAAAAAACCTCTTATCCTGATATTCCCATGCAGCTATAAAAAGCCAACACAACCCACAGGACCCTCAGTTTTACAGAATAAACATTAATCATACACCAGATTCCTCTTCAGGAATGATTCTACTTTTACAGCCGGTGTTCCCAGGGGTGATCAGAGAAGCTCTGTCGATTGTCATTGTCTCTATTAACCCTTTTCTTTAAAGCCTGAGGTGCTCTTTTAGGCTAAAAGGCCAGATACACACACACACACACCCCATTCACACTTGTCTGAGACTATTCTGTCTACTTGCTGTGTCTGCCATGTGCTATTACATTGCAGGCATGGTTTGTAGTTTGCCTTTTTGTACACAGTCTTACACCAATCTGCTCATGTAAAATGTCATGTGAATATCAAGCATCAAAACAAAAACAACTCAAAAAGCAAGCCATGGAGAAAGAAAATGATGAAGCAGAAAAGAATTTTTTGTTGCAGTCATGGTTGAGGAAGGAATATGTCTCTGATTAAACCTGACACATAGGACACTTGTCCTTAAAAAAATGAAAGATGAGCATCCATCCACAAATGGCATATTACTAGCTCAGCTAAATGTCAAGGCATCTGTGTGGAACTGCACAGCTTTGTGATATCAGTGCAATGTATTTTCAAAATTATCAGCTTTATTTCCTGACACATTTCTCAGTTTAATATACCAAATAATATGAATCACTTAAGTAGCCCACATCAGTTCTGTGTTTAATTCCAGTGAAGCCACGCAAAAGATGCAAAGCTCCACAGCCCCAAATCCCTGTTTGCTGACCCTTCCAGTCAGTAGAGGTTATTACCAAGCCACAGAGTGGTACCTCGTAATAGTCATCCCATTATTTTTCTGTCTAGATAGAGACTGCTAGTTTGACAAAACAGTTGCCAAGAGCCACTCAGGATCGTGACCAGACAACCTGCCACAGTGCCAGGACACTGAGATGCACAGCTCAGCAAGATCCCAACAAGGGCTCCCTGCCCTGCTCTGCCACTGCAGGCAGTATTTATGGCATCTGATGTTCCCTCTGCCAGCAGTCTCACAGGTTCTCCTGCAAGTATCCCACAAGTTCCCTCCACCATTGTTCCTCCTACATCCCAGCAGAGTGGGGAAGGGAGCTGTGGAATGAGTATGGGACAAAACAATGTCATCTGCCCGTTACAGGGGAAACAGCAGTGTGATGACAAGGAGGATGCAAGAACAAGACTGGGGAGATCAGGCTTTCTCTGTCCCTTCCCTGAGTGAAGGACCCTTCCTGGCTGAGTCAGGCCCTTGGCTGTGTCAGACAAGCAGATTGTGGAGCAGGAAGGGACCAGGCTGATTTAGAGATGGCCAAAGTGGTAGAGAAGGGTGGCAAAGCAAGGGACCTGGATGCCAAAGCTTTTAATTTCTGCATAGCAGAAGCACAACAGGATTCACTTCATTTTCCTGCCTGCATGTCAGAGGTACGTTGCAGAGCAGCAAGTCACGAGAGGCCTCTGTCCCAACTGCAGTTTCCTCAGAGGGAAGGCAGCCAGGATGGCTGTTGAGATCACTGTAGGGACACTGACAGTGGGAAACTGAACCTGACAACCAGAAACATGGAGTCAAAGCCTGATCATTGCCACCTGAACAAGCAAGGTACTCTGGTGTCAGCCAGGCCCAGACCAAGCCAGCTGGTGCCTGGGAGTGAATCCCAAAATTTGGGTTGAAATCATGCGTTCAGGAGTTCAGACCGTCACCCAAGAGCAGCTTTCCCACATGTTGTCTACAGTCCTTCCTCTTTAACATTTCAGCAAAATGAGTTTGCCCAAGAATCTGAGAAAAATGACTGGGATCATAAAACAGCCAAGTGAAATTGTGCAATGTTAAAGACTGATTTGCAAAGTCTCCACTATAATCATGTGTGTCGTGATCAAAAGAACATCAGAGTCCCATGACCTGTCAGGATGAGTGCCCGAGGCCTTAAATCATGGCTCACTAGAGTAATGTCTGAGAAATTCTCTAATTCAGTTTGCAACTTTCTCTCTTCAGTCCTGACATCCCAGGTCTTGTAACTAAGCACAAACTGCATTATTCGAAGCATCTTTTAGGAAAAAAAGCATAAATTACCTAAAAGACTGATGACACAGAGCTTATAAGTTCTTGAATCCATTTTGATTCAAGAGCCTGGCCACATGTCAGACTTTAATTGCAATTGCCTTGATCATGCTGAGCATAGCTGCAGCCAACTCCTTTCATTCCAAGTTGGAGGTGACCCACAAGCAATCAAGTTGGTTTTTCACATGCACAACATTTAGGTGAACCTAAACTACCTTTGCCTCTCTTGAAGGTCACCCTGACCTAGGGACTGGTCTCAGCACTGCCGGACTGCTTGGTGATGAATTCCCTCCTCATGTATCCCAGCTCCCTCGCAGCAGCACTGTGTCATTACTGGCTTTGTTTACAGAAGTTGAGATAACAAGCAAATTGTGTTTCTACACAGAAGAGGCAAATATACAGTCAGAAGAAACTCTCTGCTAGGGAGGTCCTCTCCCTCCCAGAGGAGCTTTCCCGGGTGGCAAGATCTGGGTGGCAGGATGGGATCTTGATGGCAGTGCGATTTCACTGTCGCCAAGGTCTCCACAGAGGCAGCTCCTCATTGCAGTACTCTGGATGCTCAGCATAACTTTTTAATTTATGAGGGGTGAACTGTGTAGCTTTTTGCTGAGCTGTTAGATTTGCAGCAATGCCAGCTAAGAACCATGTGACTGACAGGTACACGGTGCTGTAAGATCTTCCTCAGTCAAACAAGAAAGTTTTCTGGGGCACGTCATTCCCATTTCAACCCTGTCCCTACCAGCAGAATCATTCCTGAATCAAATTCATCCTGGGATCGCTGTAAAACCTCAGCACAGAGCAGACTGTGGGCTGAAGCCTAACAGATACACGTGGCAGCTCACAGATGAAGTCCAGCTGGGCCCAAGCATGGAGACACAGGGGCCACGCTGACGTGCAACACGATGCACGAACACGCAGCCAGGGCCAGTGTATCCACGGACAAACAGACGCATGGACCAAGAGAGCACAGAGAAAACCATGCTTCTGTGCCCAAACACACACCAACAAAACTAGATGTGTGCATGCACGAGGATGGATAGACAGAAAAACACATGCATGACTCCACACAGGCTCCTGTGAGGACACCCACTAGCAGGTAGGTGTGTCCACACACACACAGCACCGTACGAGCAGGGGCACGACTGCGATACACACAAATTCCCCCCTTATGCACTCACAACACACACTGCACGTCTGCTCACGGCCCTCAGGATGTGTATGTGGAGACGTGAAGAGCTGAGGACACACACTTCAGATGGGCTCAGAGGTGTGCACACTCTTCCACACCAACGAGAACATGTGCAGACATGTGCCCCTTCACACGTACATGGATACACGTCCCTGCGCCCATGACACACGTGATTGCTCATGCAGGTGCCTCTCAGCTGAAGCACAAACTCACACACGTGCACACACACATCAAGATGCCTGTACAGAAGTGTGCCAGGCACACTGTGCACATCAACAAGCACATGCTTGCACCTACCCAGAGGACAGCTGTGCACACACACTGAGCAGGACACAAGCCCACACACATCTTTATTTACACACGTTATGGCTCTCAGTGTCCTGGGCTCTAATGGCTGCACTTGCAAGAGCAGCTCTTACACAAAAAGTCTGGTGAATGGAGCTGAACCCTTTGTACACATCTCTGTGTTTCTCCCACCTCCCATTCCCATCTGCCCACAATGTCACCCATCCCAAGAAGCAGGGCTGGAAATGCACAGCGCACTTTGATTCAGGGAACATACCTTTTTAGAGAGGTTTCTCAGTGGAGACTTCACACAGTTGCCCATAATATGTTGAGGCTGCCTTTCCGTTGGACTTGGTTATAAAGGAACTGAAGCAATTGATCCCATTAAAGGTATTCCTTGGGAGCAAAGCAAGAAAGGCAGCGCCAGGCAAATCCAAACAGCTACTGGCTGCTGGGGCTTTCCCTCTTCAGGGAGCTTTTTCTCTCTCTGCCTCTCTCTCTCCGTATTTTACTCTATGTTCACTTTCTTGAAGAGATGAAGCAGGAAAGAGAGGGAGGGGAGAGAAACAGACAGAAAGAGAGGGAGAGAGAGGGAGAGAGAGAGTGAGTGAGAAGGGGAGAGAGAGGGAGGCGGATGTATAATCTACATCAGATTAATGTTCAAATCCCTCCCACCCCCCTCAATCTGCAGGCAAGATTGTTTCACTCATAGGAGAGGGCTGTTTCAGAGAGAATTAAAACAGAGGCAAGGCAAGAAGTGATTTCAGTGATGAGTTCAGTGAATCCAGCTAGTTTGGGTCCACACAGCCTCTGAACATCGCATCCCTACCCACCCCCCTCCTAACTCCTCTTGGCTTTTCAATCACCAGAGCACTAGGCTGGCCAGAAGGCAATCCACTTATGGGCTTGGAGCAGAGTCCAGAGCTCGTTTCGGAACAGAAATGGACCATTTATCTGGGTGGGACCTGTTTCAGCTTATAAATCCAGCAGACCTAGAAGTGACTGATTTTTTTTCCTCCATGGTGGAAGCAAGCATGGAGACAGCAGTCCCAGGACCCTACAATGCTCAGCCCCAGGACAGTAATTTTTAACCACAAGGGAGAGACCTTGAGCCAGTCTCGTGGTAAAGTTTTTCCAGCTTTCTGCAAGTAAAAATCAATAGGCAGTTTAACCTGCATAAGTCTGCCAAAGATGGGCTCACACCTAAATCTGAACAGCCTCAAGTTAGATAATGTGAAGCAAAGAATTTGGACGTCAGATCCATCCATTCCATTTCCAAGCACTCAAGTCCTGGAATAAATAAGAAGCACCTGAACCTAGAGCCAAGTCTAAACTTTAGACTTTATGCCTGTTGTGGTAACAGAATAATCTCCAAAAGAAAAGGGATGAGTCCCCAGTACATTTTCCTCTACTCTCAGGCTGAGCATAAGAGCATCCAGTCTGAAAAGAGATTTAAATTGCACAGAAACTCATCATCACACTCAGGCAACTGGCTCTGAACAGGATAGTGAATGCACCCTAAGCTATGGAGCCACCACAAACGCAGCTCCACAGTAATAAGAAGCCGTGGCATGAAAAGCTACCTCTTTCAAGAACTGTGAAGACCAAGATGACACTTGTCGTGCAGCAGGCTGGTTGGACACTCAGGTGTTCAGCTGAGAACTTTCACAACTTTCTTTGTGACTGTGGTTCCAAACAAAAGCTTCAACAAAGACCTAAGCCACAGGCTGAGTACTTGTACCATGTGCTTTTGTGTAGGAGCCAAAGACTCACTCTCCTGGCAGCTCTGGGGCTGTAGGACAGAGAAGGATGAACTGTCAGTGTCACAACAAAGCAGGAATTTCTCCTTCCACCCTGATGGTGCTGTGGCAAATTAAGTACGGTTGTGAGGTGAATCAACAGTTGCTCTAGAGCTTAGAAGCTTCTTCCACCTAAGGAGATGATATTAGGAGTCCAACTATGACAAAAGTCAACAGCTTCTCCAGTTCCAGTCACAGATAGAAGTGCATGGCCATAGGGGATGGTGTTTCTTGCTCTTCCTTGTACTAACCACTTTCCAAGAGTGAAGGCAGTGGAACAACCTCCTCTCAGATCCCTTCAATGCTTTTTCCATTGCATGGCCTGGGTAAGAGCTACACAAAGAAGCTCCTAAACAAGAAGCTGCAGCAGGAGATGCTGGAAGACACTCCTTCAATCCAGGGCAGACTGAGAGAGGGACAAAGAGGATGGGGAAGCTCTGCTCTGGAAGATCTCCATAGCAGAGCCCACCCATAGTACACTGGGAAGTGAAACTGTTCCTGAGCTGGGCCTGTCTCCTGCTGTCACAGTTTGAAGACTCCCAATGCTGGGGAAATACACGGTCACTCCTCGGGGGGCTGTGCCAGCCCGGGGGGCCTCACAGCAGGGAACTTTGCAGGATGCCGAAACTCCCAGCTCCTCTAAGGCTGCCATCTTTAGCTCTGTTTCTCCTTCCCCTCTTAAAGCAGCTAATGGGAGGCTGATCTACCCTCCTAAGAAGTGCCAGTCATTAATAATGTCCCCTGTCAGCTGCAGCCATTCCCCAGGCTCCTTGTTTATTGACGAAGTGCTTGTCTCCCTTGAGCAGAAGCTGCCACACAGCGAGTGAGGCGCCTGGGCTCCTTCCCGAGACAAACGACTTCAATTCCAGAGCACAGAGGAGAGAGAATTGCCTTCCTGCTGCTAATGAATCTCCCCCTGACAGGCAGCACGGAGGCCAGGAACGCCCTGCAATTGAGAAGTGCCCATCTCCCCCATTCTCCCAGAGAGAGGGAGTGGAGCAAGGGAGTCAGACATCTCCTGCCAGAAGAATCCATCACAGCCCCCAGGCTGCTGTGGGACAGCTTTGGAAGACAGCTGTGGAGTGTGTCTCACAGAGCTCTAAAAGCCTCTCAACAAAAGCTGAGATGGTCTCCCTCCAAATATGAGCTTGTACCAGAGCACTCAGATCCAGCCACCATGGCACGCTGCTGCGTGTGCCTGCTCTCCAGCTTCTCCTCCCTGCAGTTACAGGCAGCTGCAGGGCAGAGTGAGGGCTGAGACGTGCTGCCAGGCTTGGCAGGGATTTCGCAATCCAGGAAGGGAAGAGGCAATGGGAGCCCACTTGTACGAGGTTTGCAGCACAACTCTTCAACTCCGCAGGAATTCTAGTGGAGCTGCAAGGGGGCCCAAGAGATGGGATCCTAAACAATTTTCTTATCTCCTTATTTACCTGGAATCTCTTAAGAGCAATTGGTCAGGACACCTTAATCTAGCAAACAGACCCTGCTGAGCTCCGAGGAGGAAAATCACTCTCTACAATGGGATCTTCTTCCCATCACCAGCACGGGCAGCTTAGAGATAGGCAGGAAAGTGGAGCTGGCAGAAAGGTCATTAGAAGATTAGGTTGGAAGGAACATATTTTCTCCCTTCCTCCAACTGAGGCTGCTGTAAGAGAACAGGATGCTGAGAATAAGTGTGTCAAAAACATTTGTGTGTAGGTGCTGATCTGTGGGTATGCCTATATCTGGGGTAGTCAGTATGCGTGTGGGAGGGCTGCACATGCATGTATACTGGTTTTCCCACACTGTTCTTTGTGGCAATCACACTGTTCTTTTAAGGTCTGGGGCTCTGTCGTAAACTTTCTAAAAATTGGTAGGAACTTTGTGAAATGCGAGTCTTGCTGATGTTTGTGCACCCCTTCCTCTCCCCTGAGGTCCCAGGTGGAGAGCAGAGACCTCAGGGGATGCAGCTTGGCACAGAGTGAGGGCTTGGCTCACGGGAAAGAAGCACTTGGCACAGTGACTGACCTGAGCACAGGGGAGGAAGAAGGCTGGGCAACTTGGCATTGAACAAGGAATGATTTAGGTGGTTTAATATGTCTGGATTCTTTAAAAAGCAGCAGTGCTGTGCTTTGGGCTGGCACCTTTGGCAGAAATGCTCATTTCATAGGAAAATGTTGGATCCCACCATAGCTAATCACTTGGCAGTTGCCAGGAACTTTATCCAGTGGCAGCGAATATCCAACAGACACAACAGAAAGAATAAAAGTCAATATGAAGCTTGGGATTGCTTATCAAACTATAGCTTTTCTTGGCAAAAATTTCCAGTGGAAGTATGGATTTGTACAGTGAGACTGTTCTGATGCCAGGCCCGTTTCAGTGCACAATCCTTCACTTGCTGGACCATTACCTCAGATGGCTGTTCTCAGCACAACACAAACAGTGCAACAGGGTGATAGGTAGTGGGGAGTATGTAGTAGAGCAGGGAAAACTCATTCCTAGCATCTTTTCACTGAAGTCCATAACTCTACTAAGAGCCCGTTGCATGCTTCAAACATTTAGCATTTTAAAATATGCCACCTTATTTAATTTATTCTAATGGGGGAATTTTTGGTCTATTTTTTCCTATCCCAGAGTGGAGAATGCATATACTAATTAGTAGCTTTCAAATCTGCTCCCAATCACCCTTTAGCTTGTAGCTGTAGATTTGTATTTTACAGGAAACAACCCAATCTTGATTACTGGCTGACCTCAGATGAGACTAAGCATTTGGAATAGGTAACATCCTCCCGCTGCCAGTGCTGTCGAGGACCTCATTTCAAAGCTCCTGATCACTGGAACATGCCCTGGCACTCCAAACTTCCGTGACTGACTGCCCTCTCTTCTTCTGCATCAGCTCCCAAGTGCTTTTGTTGCACATCGAGTTGTGTCTTCTGACCTCGAATGAACTTCGGATGGTTCCATATTCCAGCCAGACACGTACAGGTCCATCTCAAGGGGAGGCACCAGCAGGTATTGGTGGATGCAGTCCAGATTCTCATCTAGGGGGAGGAATAGTTCTGCAGAGAGTTTGGGAACTTTCTTTGCTGTCAGCTGTTCCAAGAAGAAAGTGTTGCTGACTCATGCTGTGCATAATATTCTCCTCCATTAGAGCAATTGGATCATATTCAATCAGAAACAACAGAAAGGTTATTAAAAAGACCAAGGATATTTTCCATCCCTTTCAAGGTAACAAAGCCTGGACTGTCTGTCAACTTCTGTTTGGAACAGCTCTGTTTGTAAATAGCTGGCTTCATTCTACATTAGATGAAAATAGATGGGAACGTGCCTTCTCCTGACACCTTCTCTGCAGATCTGGTCCATATATTTTGCATTAGCCCAACTTCCAAGTCCCTACACAGGAGATGTGTTGGCCAGAACACGATGTGCTGTGGATATTTTCTGCTGATGATCCTAAAGATCATCAATGGGCTACAAAAAGACAAGCTTGACAGCTCAGAAGCTGCTGAGAGAATTTGTCTCATATATGCAGTACTGAGGTTGTTTAAAGCAAACCTTACATGGTCCTTTTCTTTGTTCCAGAATATGAGAACTGTGTGCCACTCTGTCTATCTGGGACTACTGCAAAAGTTGGTAATTCTACCTGGCTTTCTCACCTCTTTCAAGATAAGAGGGACAGGGTCAGTGTTGGGCTGGCACACTGAGGTGCTATTGAAAATGTGGATGACCATCAGATGAGCAGAGATCTGGGAACCAATACCAACCAACCAATACTCCAAACCAACCCTGCAGCATTACGTGAGGTACACCACTGTGAAAGCGAGATCCACCTCACTTCTAGTTTGAGTAAGGATCTGACAGCATCTTTAGAGGGACCAAACTCCACATCCCAGGACAAGGTCTCTGGTTATATCTCAACACAGCTGGTCCCAAACTACCTAAACCCTTTGTGTATTATTTCAGCAGAACACAGGGGGTTGCTGGAGGTTTTCTACTTCCTACCTTCAACTGTTGTGACATGATGCTTCACAATGTTACACGGTTGCCTGTTTCCTTCCAAGAACAGAGAATGTCTTTTGTCTGTGTGGGATGAAGCAATGCTGTGTATTCTTTCCAAAGATGGTTGCAAGATGCAAAGTACATTAGGGGAGGAATGGGTGGAAGAAATATTAGAATATTGCTAATGATTTCATTCATGGAGAATGTTGAGTTCATGGCCTTACACTGATGCAGAAGGTACTAGAAAAGTAAATATGACCATACAAGCTAGGACAGGCTTTTGTCTTTATCCTTAAGCAAGGCATTTGATTGAAATTGGAGGATTACTCAAGTTCACTGGCACTGCTGTTGCTCTCTAAGGTCAGAGGAATGTCAGAGGATTATTGAAAGGGAGCCCAAAGTTAGCTAGGCGTCTTTTACTGGATGCACACCATATAGCTGCTTGTTATTGGAAATCAATACCACTCATGGACTCATCAGGGGAAAACAGTTACTGAAGCTGGAATGCTACAAAGAACCACAGCTAATTCAGCCTGCAATTCAAACCTGCAGCCCAGCCACTAAAGCTAAAGCTACACTTCCCTGACACTGTGATGACACCCAGTATTGCACAAAACAAAAATCAAAGTGACAAAGGTTGATGGAATGGACAGTGAACTGATTTACATGATGATTAATTTATCATTGAAAGCTTCTTTCCTCTCCAAAGACAAGCTGAATCTAACCAGAAGGTTTGTGTATTTCAGTGCATTAGATCATGCTGCTGTATATTTCATGAACGGAATATTTAATGAATGTTCTCTTAGCTTGGTTTTATTTTGATGTCTTTCTATAGCCTTGTAAACCAGATTTGTTTAAAAAGTAAATCACTGACAAAGATTAATGTTTGCTGGCAGACCCGCTGCAGGCAGGAGGCTTATCCACTGCCCCTCAGTGATTCTGTACGTCTGGCTCACATCCCTCAAGCTCTTTACAAGCAATAAATGTGATAAATTTTCCTCCAAACTGCGAACGGGAGGAGCCGAGTGGATGTGCTCGAGTGGAACAATGTTTCTCTGTGTCCGAGTTTGTTACATACAGAAAACATGAGACGTACCTTGGAAGGTGTGGCGGGTGTCAGCAGCGGGGGTGTGCGCATACGCCGGTCGATGCTTTAAGCACAGGGGTGCATAAGCGTGTACAGAGGTGGTTGTGTAGCCACACAGGAGATTTAGCAGAGGCTGCACGAGTAGGCTGTGTGTACATAGACAAGACACGTATACGAAGGCTTTTTATGTCAGGCTACATGCACGGACATGGGTTGTGGCAGCTCATGCAGGGATGGAGGCACGGAGGCCGCACGAGCCCCGCGCAGGTACCCGGACTCCTGTGACACGCACCTGGCACCTACATCACGGCAAGCACGGGACCCTCCCGGCTCTGACACGCACCGGGCGGCCCGGGGAGCGGGCCCGGGACGGGCCGGACGGGCCGCGCGGGGGCGCCCCGGGGCCGCCGGAGCCCGGGCCGGGGCCGCCGCTGCCCCGGAGCCCCGCGGCAGAGAGCGGCGCGACCGGGGACACCGGCGGGACCGGCAGCAGCCGGACACGGGAGTGTCCCCTGCGGCCCCGGGGACACCCTTCCCTCTCCCTTCAGGGACCCTTTTGCGGCCGGTACAAGCCTTCAGAGGTGCCATGAAACGCGGGGGAAAGTCGGGGCAGGATAGGGCATTTCTCCGGGATTTTTTTGCCTCCTAACCCGTGCACCCACGCTCCATACCAGCGAGCCAAGACTGCGCCACGGGACCAGCATCACTACGGCGGTCGGTCATGCTGAGCCAGAAATCTGTTCACCCCACATTACTGTACTGATTTAACAGTGTAAATGAGCAGCTGTTAGAGGTTGTCTCAGTTTGCCACGAGCCCTGACACGCCACTGCTTCACCTGCTTTACAGGTATAAAACAGCACACGAGCACCTGCAAATTCAGACCTTTCACCTTCACCTTGCCATCTCCACACGAGAGTTTCCATCGCTGGTGTCACCGCTCCAGCGCTGCCCAACACGCTGCAGCCTCCCTCGCTAATACACAGGGGCAGCTGAAAACTTCCATTACTGAGCCATGGAGCCACTCTCCCTTGCCGGAGCTGGCCGGGACTCCCTGGCTTTCCATGGGTGGAGCTCCAAGAGAAGTCCTGATGCAGTGACTGCTCTTGGGCAAAACTCTCGTTAGAATCAGCTGAAGCCGAAGCCATGGGAGGGAACAAGGTCATCCTGCAGATGAGGAGACCAGAAGGGTGAGAGGCTGGACAAGGCACTTTTCCCCTACCTGCTCCTGGCTGGTTAGAGGAGAATGTTCTTGACACCTGCTTTCCACACAGGCAGCTTGGGGACACCTCCTGCCCCAAAACGGGGACGCTTCTGTCATCCCGGTTACAGCCAGTTAGGAAGAACTAAAGCTCAAGAGTAAAGGAAGATGCAGCAGGACAAGAAAAGGAAAATTTTACAGGAAACGCAGAAAGATTCTTCCCCTATTTTAATGGTAATGTGGACGCTGACATTAAAGCAGGAATGGGAGATGGTGCACACAGGAGAGGCTTTAAACTCCCTGTACAAATAGAAATACAAAAGCCCCTTTGGCCATAGTGCTAACAGCAGAACTCTGTAAATATTTCATTATTCTCTACGCCATTGTTTGACCCCTTTGATCCCCATGCTACCAGGCATGGTACAGAGGCAATTGACAGAAAACTGTTGGGGAATCACTTCACTGAAAAATTTAACAGTCAGGCAGGGTGTGAAAGTTAAACGGCTCTGAAAATGTTCAGGTCTCACACAGCAGGATCACTTACAAATTAATATTGCATAGCAAAGGCCCGGAGAAAGCTCTTCTTAAAGGTGCCAGCTAAGCCAGTGGTGTGGCACAGGAGGGATGAGGCGAGGAGAACCGGCGGGTCTCTGTGCCGCAGTCCCCGCACAGCGCCGTGTGGTGAGCCCGGGGCCAGGCTGCTGCTGCACCGTGGGCGCTGCGGCCACATCACTGCTGCCCCGGGAATGCCACAAAACTTGCACTGCGGTCCCTGCTGTCCCGTTCTCTGTGCTGCTGTTGCTAGGGTCGTACAATAACAAACTGTTCTGCTGCCAGGCTGCCACCTCACTGCCACCCCAGCTGCGAGGGATCACTGCTCCTCTGCTCTTATGGACAGCGACTGCTTGATACTGCACTGTTGCTAAACTGTGATCCATAGCCATGCTACAGACACTACAGGACCCTCAAGATGTTCTGCTCTGCAGGGGTGATAGCACGCTCCTTTGTGCTCCACAACACTCCTTTATCACTTGGCCAATCCAACACTATCCTGCTGTCAGGCCAAAATTATATGAAACATCCTCCCCACGCTCCCCTTCCTCACCACTTTCCCACTTTGCTGCATTATCACACACACATCCCTTGCCAACTACACCCGTGAGTCACTGCACCGCTCTCGCACTGCACTGAGCTCCTGTCACTGCAGGGCTACTTTAAAACACTGCTGTCCCACTGTCCCACATACAGCCAGCCCATACTCACAGTGCACTCTGTCACCAGGTGCGTGGCGTTGTTCTCGTGCTAAGTCACAGCCGTGCTTCCAAAACTGCGGCATAGTGGTAACACCTCACTCGCTGCCTTCTGGTACAGCGGGATGGTGCTGTCAGATCCGCGCAGCCCTTTGCTAATATCACACCAGAAGCAATCACTGCTGTATAGAATGGCTCCCGTCTGCAATATTGTATTACTACATCAGTAGACTGCTCAACTCTTCTGTCAGGGTACAGCACTACACAGTTATCACACCCGTGCACTGCCAAACTCCTACCGCACGGCACCAATATCACATCTCTGCTCTGCCCCGGGATTGCGTTACCACACCACCGCATCGTCGGTGCCGTGTTCTCAGGCACTGGGAGCTGCACGCACTGCATGTTAACCCGGTTATAAACTCCACAGCACAGTGCTTTCCTGCAACTGCCGCCCGAGCCAGCGTGCAAACATGTCATTACAGTGAGATAACATCCTGGCTTATACTTAATACATCATTACACTACCCTGCTTTGGTTAATTCATGTACCACTCATTTGCAAAATGGTAAAATATCCTGAAAGAGTATTATTGCTTAATTACATTAGAGCATCACTGCACCAATATAGCATAAGCCTAATTAATAAAATATCTCTGCATCCTGTATCCTGGCAGTATCTTAGCATTCTCCCGGAGTACACACCCACAGTGCACTATATTGCTGTGCTGGTTATATAAACACGGCGCTTCTGCCTTCACTCCGTCTTTTTTTCTGCACAGCTACAAATCTGTCTCCCTCAGACACAACCCTGTAGTCCCAAACTGCTCCTTTTTGCTGTTACTGCAACAATGACATCTCCGTGAAGCCATCGCTGCAATCTTTTCCGCGTATCTGACTGTACCACTGTAGTGTTTGCATCCGTGACCACATCCCTGCACCACTGTGGAACAGGGGGATGATGTTCCACGTCTGTAGAGCTGGGACGAGATAATACTGGTGCTGCTGGACCACAGTGCTCTGCTGCTGCAAATATGCATCACTGTGCTCCTCTCCTATGTGCTGCAAAATTGCTGTTTTAACTGTTTCACAGTGGGCTGTGTGGGCTGGAGAGAAGTTCTTGTATTAAATAAATTATCTGCCGAGCTGTTGCTGTCTTCTAATTCCAGCGTGGAGCAGACTGGTCTTACAGTACCTGCAGCCTCAGACTGCAACCCTGGACACTTCTGTGCCTGTGATCCTGCCTCAGCCCAGGCTGCAGCTTGGGCTCCTGAAGGTGTAAGCCCTTGCCTGTCTCAAAGCTTCATGCATATTTTTACACATTTGTTTCTTCATTCACAGAAACAAAATTTATATAATTCCACTCCATGACAGAATTTCCATACATCATCTCCTTGGGCCTTTATTCACCCCAGGATTTTGATATCACTGCAGGAAAAAAAAAAAAGCTTCACATACCTCTTCCTGTAACCAGCTCTTTGTGCATCCTAAATTATAGTTCCCCAGCTTGTATCCACAAGTCCTCTGTAAAGGGGGATCTACTAGATCCTACTCCCAAAAGTCAGTCCTAAAATCTCCATTAAATGGTCATTCACTCATAGTTACTTCAAAGAAAGCAAGTGAGAGATTAATACAGAGAGAAATGGGAATAAATAACATTACACTCTAAAAGAAAGGTGCTGGTGTGTGTAAGCACTGGTGCAAGGTACCCAGCACAAAAATGAAAACTAGAATTGTGTCTGTCTCACTTCTGTAAAGGGGATTGTTCAACACCACAGTTAAATTTTGCTAAGTTTACAGAAATGTCTTCTGACACTGGAATGCAAGCAGCAGAACAGGTAAAATAAAGATACCGTTCAGGTAAGGGTTGAGTCCAGAATCAGAGAGGTTTCTGTGAGTGGAAGCCCTGGCATGGATTTGTTTGTATGTCCAACACTTTGAGGACATACAGCTCCATAGACTTAAAATCTGTTCTCAGATACATCTTCACTTCCCTCAGAACTACAGACACAGCACAAGTCAGAACCAAGTCCACCGATTTCAAAGCCTGATGCTGCAACACTGCTTTGTGTAACCTGGTTGAACACCAATCTGCTGAGCAGGCTCTTCCTTATTGCTACTACAAGATTTTAATCGAGACTTCTGGTGCACCGTTGGCACAGGGAGGGTAATACTCGTTCTGAGTTAAACACAAACATAACATTCATAAACAGCAGACTGTCAGTGAGGATGGAAAACTGTTGAGGAGAACAGATGTGCTTTGATTTTTATCTAGAGAAGTCAAGATGAACAGAAGAAGACAACACTCCCAGATTAAACATACGGGTGTATCATCTCCTTCCAACCAAACATAAAAAATTTTCTAGTTCTCTCCATAATCTCAGTTTGAATGGACTCCCTGCAAAGCCTCCCAAACCTACATTAGGAAAAAAAAAAAAGGGCCCAACGATAATAGACCCCAGAAATCATAATTCTGGTTTATTTGATCACTTCCAGGGCTGGAACTTACCCGCCCAGGCTACTGGCTTATGCCCATAATTGTGCTTCTGGGAGATTGCAGTTACATTAATCTTCCTGGAGATTACATCTCCCAGTAGCATCCCTAAATGTCTCTAAAAGAAAATTTCAAGCCAGTCTCCCTCTGCCTTTTCATTTTTAGAGGGTAACCCTGTTGGGTAATTTCACTACCAAAAGCAGCTAAAAGCAACAGCTTTATACCAAAAGAGCTTGCAAACACCGAAAGCATCTGTTCCATCCTAACATAGTGACTGGGAAGGCTTCAGAATTGGGTCAGGATTTTTTTTTTTTTTTTGTCGTTCTCCCCACTACCTTCTCCTGACAGCTTCTGCCATCAGAAATGATTCATATGCTGATTGTACAGAAATGTACCATAAGGAGATGTAAACAAATACAGCAAAGCAAGGCGGGGAGCCAGAGAGATGGAATCTAATAAGTAAATAGATTTTAAAAATCCGCTTCTCTGACTCTCACCCTCGGCAGGCAGAGCCACAACTTCCCCCGGCGACCGGCAAAGCACCGGCACTTCCCCCGTCAGCACCACCGAGAGCGCCCTCCGCAGCGCCCGGCGGGGCGGGCGGGCGCCGGGGGCTCCGACCCGCGCCCCGTCCCCGGCGCGGAGCCCTCCTCGGGGCCGGCCCCGCAGCGCCCCGGCCGTGCCGCAGCGCCGGGACAAGTTCGGCAGGGGCGGCCAGGAAGCAGTGCATTTACAGCTGCGGGCTGCGCCCGGGGGTGCGCAGGGCTCCGGGGCGAGGAGCCGAAGGTCCGTGAGCCGCAGGAGGAGGGGGGCGCGGAGGGAAGGCAGTGGGGGAGAGAGAGGGAGGAGTGGGGGGCGAGGGGCTCTTTGCCCCTTACCTGGCCAAAGACCGAGCTGAGCATGGGGTGCAGCTGCTGGATGAGGGGATCTGCTTCCTCCGACCGATCGCTGCCGCTGGACTTGGTGGAGCACTTGCTGCTGGATTTGGACAGAGGTGAAGCGCCTTCCGAGAGCTTCAGGGACTCTCTGCTGGACCTCTGCTTGTGACTGAAGAAAAAGTCCTCCTCTGCCTCCTCCCCATCCCTGTCTGAGAGCTGATGCTGGTCCTGGGGGTGACCGTGGCTGGTGTGCGGCGGGAGGTGGTGGTGCTGCCTGGGTGTCCGCACCGGTTCCTTGCCACTGCCTCTCCTTGGACCTCCTTCCGCCGGCTCGGGCTGGCTCTCCCCCCGTCCATGTGACAGCTTCCCCGCGCCCCTCGCTCCGTCCTCCCGGGCGCCCGGGTGGCAGAGCGGCCTGCGGGCACTGGGCTCCCCGGGGAGCGGCTCCTGGCTCGGCTCCCTCCCCGTCTGCCCGCCTTGTCCTTTGCCGTCCCGGACGCGGCTGCCGCGGGGCTGGGGTTGGCCGCCCGCCGCCCGCCGGCTCCCCGCCGCCTTCAGCAGCGAAGTGCGGGACTCGCTCTTCGCCATGGAGGAGCCGCTCATCGCGGGGCCGCTAGAGCCGCATCCCCGGCCGGGCGGAGCGCTGCCGCTGCGGGCACGGCTGCGGCGCGCCGCTCACGGCATGTCCTGCGGAGACCCGCTTAAATCCCGCACCGCGGCCCATGTGACAGCGCAGACAAAGGCCGCGGCAGGGGCGCTCCGGCGGGGGCTGGCGGGCACCGTCCCCCCCTCCGCCGGGGCTCCCCCCGCGCCGCCACCGCCTCTCCAGGTGAGCCGGGGCCTCCCCCCGCCGGGGCCGGCTCGGGCCGGGGCGCGCCGCAGGCGAAGCGGCGCTGCCGAGGGGTGCGGGCGGCGGCGGGCGGCGCTCCCGCAGCGCGGCGGGCGGGCGGGCAGGGCCCGGCGGCCCCGGGCACGGCGGGGAGGGGGAGCGGCGGCGGGCGGGAGCCGCGGGACCATCGCCCCCGGCGGCGGCGCGGACGGGGAGGTTGGGGGCGGCGTCCCGGGGGCGACGGTGGGGGAGGCCTGACCCCCGAGGCTCCCGCAGCTCCCAGGGCAGAGCCGGGAGGGGAGCACCTGCCCCGCGGGGTGCCCCACCTGCCCCAGGTGTGCCCCTCGGGTGGTTCCTCTGCGCCGGCACCGGTGGCCAGCACGCTGTGGGGGTCGTGGCCCACCCGACTGCTCCACCTGGGTGGTCAGCCTACCGACACGGGACCGCGGTGACACTGGCCCTATAGGTCAGCACTTGTAGGTCTTATCACTATTACTGAAAGGATTCAAACTCGATGCAGATTTCCCAAAGTTCAGAAGAGGAGGTTGGGCACTCGGCCACTGCCTGCCTGACATAGCCGACAGGGGAAGTTTTGATCCAGCCTTTGAAATGGACACAGAGGCTTTGTTAGGGCATATCATACAAGGATATAAAATTGAAGAAGCTTGTACCTAAAAAGCTGGTTACTTAACATCTTTGTAATCAAACACAGGTAATTAAGTGGCACCAGGTGGTTCAATAACAATGTTCTGTTTAAAACCAGAAAAAGATAATGGCATCAAATCAGACATATGTTTCCAATGAGGAAAGGACCCGGTTGCTTCTTGCTCATCCTCAGACAGTTATTGTGCCTCACTGCCAGACTTGGATACCTCAGCAGTTTATCTACCCAGAAAGATGAAGGTGTGATTATCGCATAATAAGCTTACTCATGCTCGCTCTGCTCTTGCTGGCACATGCACAGCAGTTACTATGCAATGACAGTCTTCTCTGCAACAACCCAAGTGCAACTTCTCTTCAGCCTGGGGTCCCGTTGCAGCCAGTGCTGCTGTGCCCCCACCACTACAGTCACGTGTGCCGGTCAGGGCAAAGCTGCCATGGAAAGAGAGTTATACTGCGGCCCTGGCTCGATGTGCTCTGTCCCCTCACCTGTGCTATCAGCACCAGATGCGCAGCAATTCCTGCACAAGGTGCCCTCCATCCACCCTCAGGATGGCAGAGAGGAGAAGGGGCTGGCCCCTCTGCCCCTTCCCTGCTTTGGAGCTTGGCAGCAGCTGTCATGGTGGCTAAATGGGCTGTTGAAGGGGTTCATGGCAGGGATGTTTGTCAAGCACTAATTTTCCATTCAAACCTGCAGTGTCATTTCAGCTCCTAATTATAGCCAAGGTACCTTTTGGGGGTTTGTTGTGGGCTGCTTTTTACTTTAGAACAGGCTGCTCCTGTTTGATATTAGCAATGCAGAATCACTACTCATGGCTGGATGAACACAAGCCCTGGCTTTCCCTACTGCACCTGCTTGCTGGAGCCGTGGCTCCTACATTGGTCCTTCTGCCAGGAAGCTCAGAGGTAGCAGGAGGCTGAAATGAACAGTTCCCAATAGCTCTCTGTCTTGGGAAGTTAATTCCATCAGGATGTAACATCGCTTGCAGAGGAGCTGCCGATTTTGGAGTTGCAGCTGGTGCTGACGAGGCATTGCTGTGAGGAAGTCCACACAGATAAGATTCTTGTCTAGTCTGACTAACACTGCCCTCACCCTCCTTGGGGTCTTTTGAGCTATTCCTGAGGACTGTAGTGACACTGCTGTCTACAGGTGGGTTGTAGCTCCATGCCTCAATCAACTGAGCGCTGCAGAATTTGGAGCATATGCCTCATTAGTGAGAAGGGACTCACTAGTGCAGGTGTGATTCATCACTTTGGAGAGCACGTCAGGGATCAGGGCACGAAACGGCTTGACTAACAGAGGTAATGACAGGGCAGGCAGGGCCATGTTACAGAACCGAGCAACAAAACAGCAGCAGCAGCTGAAAGAACTGTGTAGTGGGACAGAGTGAGAGCACAAAGCAGAAACCTGGCTGTCCACAACACCTGTATCTGGGTTTCAGCTGGGAACAAACTCATGCTGTTCAGAGAATCTGGATTATATCCTTCTCACAAATTCCTTTTGGAAGTTCTTCGTGTATGTCTTTTTCTAGACAAATTAGTCTTGGGATCACAGTGGCTGCGTGGCATCCACTGCATACTAAAGAGCTATTCTGGAGCCAAATGCCAGGGAACAACAGTGCCCGGCTGCAGAGAGAAGCACACAATTCCAGCACGGCTGAGCAGCGAGATGTGCAGGGACATCTCTCCAGAGAGAACGTGGCTCCTCTTCCATCTGGCAGCACAAAAGAGGACAGGCCTGAATCCTCAAGACGCGAAGATTATATTATGTAACGTGCACGCTCGCTGCTTCCTGAGACAGAGCTGAGTTAAACTACCCGTGTGATTCAGTCCGAGGCCAAGCCAGAGGGGAGCTGCATTTCCCTCCCTGAACCTGGGGGATTCTGGAGCAAGTGAGTAGCCTGAGGCTGGCGGGGGAAGGTAGATCCAATTCCAGCGTGCAATGACAAACACGGCACTGCCTGCAAGTGTAAAATTGTGGCTTTCCGTAAGAGTGCTTATCAAAAAGCATGCCCATGAGCAAATGCATGAGCGTTTTTGGGGGAAGGGTTTGGTCAATTCTTTTTGGCTTCACTTGTGTAGAGGAAATTTTTGACAAAAATGGGAACACTGTTCAAACAAACAGAGGCTGAATTGCCTGCACTGAACTCAGGAGACTGTATTTCCATTTCAGTTTAAAGGCCTTGAAAAGGAGTTTGAGAGTGAAATGCTCATAAAATAAAAAGTCTCCAGTAAGCTGTTGATAGGGAGGCACAAAGTGTCTCTGATGTTTTGCAGCAGTTCTCTTGGTACTAGTTTCTTAGTCTTTATTATTTCTCTCACCTGCATTTGCAAGGACATAATCATCTTGGGTAGGTATAATACCATACAAACAATTTGCCAAAGCAAATGAAAGTCAAAGCTGGACTGGGCTGAGAATCAGGATACCAATCAGGAATCTGTCCTGTAGCACAAGATGGACTGCCTAGCCCTCATTTATGGTCTTTTCCTGTACTATTTCTCCATTGCTTTTAAAGGGTTTCAGAAACACATCATGTTTCAATAGTCATATAGATGCCAAGTGTTGGTCTTCTAGCATATTGTATTTGGACAGGCGTGTGTCTCCTCCAGAGGAAGCAAAAGCACTGACAGCTGGAAATTCTGTTTATTTGAAGACTTGGTATTGCTCTTCAAGTTTTACTCCACAGGAGAGGAATAATCCTGACAGTATTACAAAGGCATTATTGTTCCAGCTGTAATCCCTGTGCTCAAATCCACCCTGGTTACTTCCATCCTGATTGCAAACAGAGAACTTCCCTTTGTATTTGTCAGGATGTGGCAGATGGATTGGAAGTCACTCTTTTCAATGGTCAAATAGCACTGAAGGTGGAAAGACTGCAGTGTGATCCTGTAATAAGCCTGCAGGAATGGGAAAGGAGGATGAAGGGCAGTAGAACAAAAACAACAGTCCGTGAGAGAAATGGATGAACAACAGGAAAAACACAGTTATGGAGAAGCCAGATGACAGAGACGTAAGGAGGAGAAGAAATGTGTAAGGACAAGGGTGAAGCTCCCTACACATTATAATGTACATACACAGGACTGGCCAGAGGGCCAGGCTGTGCCCACGAAGATGGCAGAGGGAAAAACAGGTAAGTGCCATCATCAGTGTGGAGGAAGGGAATTGTTTCCAAAGGGAAGTGACAAACTCTTTCACTGTGATGCTCTGTGAGGGCACAGACCTGGGCTTGACTCTACAGCTCCATGTTGCTGGCACATGAGAGGCCAGTCAGAGCAGAGATGATGCCCCAACCCTTTCTTAGCTTGTTAAACCAAATAACATGAAACAAGATATAACAGAAACTCTGCTCTCAGTGGCACAGATAGGACTGAGCTCCCTCAGCAACCACGTGTGGCCTAACTTTAGCCAGACTCCTATGAAGAGACCCAACCTTCCCTACTCCAGGCATGTAACAAAAGTAAATAATTTTCCTAGAATTACTCCTCGCCCTGCCTCCTTCCCACACACCCCTTCTGAGTCTCAGTCTCGGTTCACACAGCTAAGAATGCAATTAATTAAGCTGATACAGCTGGCTCAGCTTTGCAGTTGTAGAGCCCACGGCTGGCAAATGTCACCCCTTTCATATCAGACATCTCTGTTGCCAAACTCCAATCAACTTCACAGTCACATCTCTGTAGAAGGCACTGCTGTGCAAGTGGAGGGGAACCACAAGGCAGGCAGGAAGAACGTTGAAGGGGAGGTCTGAGTACAGGTTCTGGGGAAAAAATTCCCAAACCTCTGAAAATCACTGAAGCAAAACTGATGTGGTTTTAACAGTGACAGTCATCTTTCTCTCCATTTGACACAGTCTTGAGGCATAAAATGAAAATGTGCCAAATAGTAAATAGCAAAGGACCGCTCAGTTGGTCAGCTTGTCTTTGGCTTACATTGGGATCACTAATTAATATACAAGGGAGAAAATTAAATCACTTCACAATTTTCCACTTTCAGATGGCCTGAACTCTCCTTTGTAAGAGCAAAGCTTTTCACAAGCCCATGCAGATGTTTTACAAGCACAATAAACTGCATATGTGATGGAGTCATCTCTTTCTGAAATGTGATCTGGACCACAGGATTATGGCTGCTTTTCAGAGAGACAGGTGGACTCTTCAGCTGCATTAAAAAGGATCCCTGATTATCAGGTAAAAAGCCTGCATTTTTTTTTCTGACTGAGAACATTTAATCTTTGCTAGTTTAAAAAAAAAAAAAAAAAAAGGATTATTTATCAACTGCCTAAAGAATTAGTTCAGGGAATGGAAGGGAAAGAGAGCAGCACTGAAGGCCAGTTTGGGTTGGAAGTGGTTTGGGGACAAGGCTAAATAAATTGTTATTGCTTGCTCATTGCCTGGCAGCCTGATTTCCAGCCAGTCTCCTGGCAAAGAAAACCTCTTGTATTTATTTTGGGAGAGGGTTATTTTCCAATGGGAGGAGTATTGAGGTGTATCATGATTATCATACATCAGCCCTCATATTTTATTCTGTCACCGTTGATGCACTTGGGAAATCAGAATAAAAGTAGCTGCTGCTTTCATCCTTTGACCCTTTCACTGCCACCAACTAAAATATGAGCTACTGTCATGAAGCAACTCAGTTATACAACATAAACTCAGTTATACAACATAAACTCAGTTATACAACATAAACTCAGTTATACAATGGGCAAGAGTATGAAACAACTACAGTGAGTTGAAATTCATTTGGGATCAGCTGGAGTGAATCACTCATTATCTCCAGGGCAGTTGTTCTCTCTCCATAGAGCTGCTCTCTCTCAAATATTTTATTTAATGAACACTGATACTGGTACATAACCAGCACAGTTCTGGTAGAACATAGCTCCAGGGAGAGACAGGGTTTGCACATATGGCTTGTAACCAGAAAGGAAGCTGTATGAGTTAAAAAATATGGTCAGGTTTCTATCAGCAGCCAGTAGTCCCTTTCAGACAAAAAATTACAGCCCTGGGATGCCAGTGGAGGAAGGACACCTTGTTCAAGCAGCAGCTGAAGCAGCTCTTGTGCAAACATGCCCACCTCCCTGCTGAGCCAGCAGGCTCACGGGGAGAGAGGGGCAAGATGCTGCTACCAGTGCCATTGGCACAAGAAACTAGAGAAAGGCACTGAGAATTCCTCATCTTGGAGATCTAATTAGGTTTTTTTCCAGGAATTTAATAAAAGACCTGACGTCCTGAACAAAGTTACAGCTTAGGTAGTAACACTCCCTAAATTACCCTTCAAGTTCAGATGAAGTAATTTGTTGGTTGTACAAATAAGTTAGTTGCAAAATGCTTGTACGCCTCATTTCAAAGGGGTGTTATGCTTTGGTAGAGGATCTCACAACATCTCAGTAGTACAATTATCAAGTCATATTGAATAATGCAAGTTTTTAGTAATTTCCAAGGAATCCCAGTAAACATCTAGTGAAGCATTTCTATTTCATATTTACTTCTATCTTGTGCAGTACAAAGATCAGCTTTGCAGGTTTTGGGCAGGCAGCATACACTGGTGTGTGAGCAGGGAACTGGTGTCAAAGGCCAGTTAATGACCACCCTGACTGCCTGTGGTTTTGTTTGAATCACAAATGATAACTTCTGATATGTTCCCCCCAGTGAAGAGTTCCTACAGGGATTTCAGCTTTACTGCCCTATGCCTTAGTTCCTTCCATGTAAAGCACAGACAGTAACACCTGCTTCCCAAAGGGGTTCTCAGGTCTTAGGATTTAAGAACTTCTGTTCAGATACAAAGGAGAAAGTGTTGTGAGCTTATAAAAATCGTTTAACACAGCATGTACAGAAGCTGGAGGAAACAGAAATGTGCTTTTGGATGTGATTTCTAAATGCAAACTGTGGACACGTGCTGTTATGTCCCTTGTCTTTTGAGGTGGGATTTCAGGAGATGTTTATATTTGCTGTCTGAAGCCCAAGTTCACATCTCTCCTTTATCTGCTTATTAATAACATCAAACTGTATTAAAATTGTGTGTTTCCTGCATTAGTTGACTGCGAAGGCTCTCAGTTTACACTGTGGTCTTTGTTCAGATACAATATGTATCTGAGCTGAATCAATCCCCTGAAAAAGTTCTCCTTAAGACAAGTAGACATGAAGGTTCATTCTAAACATGCCAGTTTGTTAGTTTGAAGGTTCACTCCTAGTCTTCACCAAAATAAATAAAAATTGGGAAGAGCTGGCAACTGCTTGAAATAGATGAATAGAGGAAAAGGAGTGATCATCTGCAATGAATTAAAATCTTAAGAGCCATATTTCAAAAAGGGTTATTATTGATTAGGAAGAACGCCTCTCCTTTCTTCCTTTCCAGTGACTTTCTGGGATATCCACCTTGAGGAAAGGAGTAGTTCCCAGTTTCCAGGTGCTCTCATCTATTTACCCAGCTGACAAAAACCTCATGCATAGTAAGATCTTATCAACACTGGCACTTTATGAAATACCTTAATTACCTCAATTTCCTACAGCTTCTTTCACTTTTCAGATGATTTAGAGCTGCAAACAAGGCTCCCAGAAGACTGTATAGAGACTGTGCTCATGACACCACTTAAATAAGAACATGACAGCAAGTCATACTCTTTCTAATAATATCAAATATTTAAAAATATACATTGACTGAGCTTAGACATTTGAAAGGTATTGTTAATTTCTAATGGGTTTGTGCATTAAAGGCGTGAGGACTAATGACAGACTAGGCAGATCAAACAGAGGTTTCTCCTGACACTCCAGCTCTGAAGGACTCAAATGTGGATAAGACTGTTATGTAAGACAGGCTTTTGGATATCACTGAAGTGCTTTACAATTAAGATTGAATATTAATAAAAGACTTAAACTGAAAACCTCCAGCTATTAGAAGGATTAGGACTTTGCAGTGGGCTAGGGGAATACATACAATGTCAAAGCCATTTTCTTGGCTGTGATCAAAGGCAGAAAAGGCTGTGGCAGAAACAGCATCTTGGAGGAAGGGGAACAGAGCTTCAGCATCACATAATATTAATTAACAATAATATTATTAACAATATAATATAACAATAGTAGCAGTAATAATAATAGCAGCAACAACTCATGCAGAGACTGCAATCCATAGCAGCAAAAGAAAAATTCTAGGGGTGCAGTTAGAGACTGTCAGGCTCAGCAATGTGCCTTTTACAGCAGGTGTCCCCACACCAGGGAAAAAGCATCTGCTCATTTACCCCCCTGCGGCTGTCCCGGCTTTCCTGGGAAGAGCGTGTGAGAACAGAACTCACACGGTGCTTTTGTCATTCAGCGGCAATGTCAGCTCCTTCCACCAGAGCACCGGCCAAGAGGAATTAGCACGGATCTTTACAGGGCTCAGTGCCACGCAAACAAACTGGGCTTTATTAGATTTATTTTCCGGAGATTGATTCTTTTCTTCCAAAAACAATCTCTCAAGGAAGTGCCCTAAAGGGTATTTCCTTCGAGTGCCCGGGTCATTTCCCTGTGATGGGATTCCCATGGGAACAATTGCTCCAATAGTTTCATTGTGTTCTACAGAAACTTCAGTTTGTCATACACTGTCATCACGCAAATAGTACTGGCTGCATTTTGAATATACTTCTTACTTACAAGGTCTCCTCCTCTTGGAAAAACCTGGGGAATCACTCCCCTTGCCCACGTGCCATTCCCAGACTGTGCCATCTACTGCAGGGACTGTGCCTGGGGTGTGTTCCCTCCCGAGCCACAGCCCTGGCTACTGTAACTGTACAGCTGCCCAGGCTCAGGAACAGGGACAAGGCAAAAGTCTTCACTGGGTTAAGCAGAGACAGCTGGAAATGCGTCATTAATAAGGAATAACTTTGAAAGCAGTTTGGGTGCAGAGGGATTAAAGAGTGCCATATGGTATCAGGAATAAAAAGATGCCAAGGAGTCTAACTTCAGTAGAAAAGAAGAAGCTACCAAGATGCCCAGAAGAACTGAAAGTCTGGAAATACAGAAGGCAACTGGGAAAATATAAATTGCATGTGTACGTGCTAGAAATCTGTGTTTATCTAAAAACCAGGTATGCCAGTAAAAAGGAAGACAATCAAAAGCTTTATTTTCCTTAATACTCAATTTTGATGCATTTGAAATGTTTAAGAGGTTTCAGTCAATTCTGGCACTGAAAACTCCTTAGAAATCCATATGCATTATGAGATATTGCACTTCATATAAAAATAAAATGTAAAGATTTATGTTCTTTAGGCAAATACAAAAAAAAAAAAAAAAGGAAAGTGGACCTGAAGAAATGCATGTGGCTGGCTGATTCCGACCTTTTCAAAGCTTACTAAGGGATGTCTCTCCTGAGATTTTTTAACAAAATTCAGATTAAGGTCTGTCCTCTTAATAGGGAATTGGTTTTCCCTCAAAATTTTCAAGGGTGATGGAAGGTCAAAGAACCAACCCCTGGCAATCATCCAGTCCAGAATTAAGTGCAAGTCAGATCTAAACACAATGAAAACACAAAATACACCATACAAGAGATTCTGAGAGATATAAGCACATTTAGCTCAAAGATCAAACCATGGAGAATCACATGTGCTCTATGACAACCAGGATGGACTGAGAAAATACTTGGCATATGGAAGAAGATGTGAGAAATGTCCTGGGTCAGCTTTGCACATTTTGCAAGCAGCAGCAGAGCTTGCACGACACAGACAATACCATTGCAGTGCCACCTCCAGTGAACTGTTCATGAGGGAAAGCTCAGTGTTGCAGTGGGAAATGAATACACTATCAGCTTGAAAGGAAATGAAACATTTATTAAATTGGACAATGGCACACGAGGACCATGCTGGACAGAGTCTTGTGTGCAATTAAAAAAATAAAACACAGAGAGCAAGGGATATCCAGGTAAAATTCAGAGATTACACTGATAAGCTTGTCACCATTAAAGGATTATAGAGAGTAGATATATGAGTAAATAGGATCCTGAAAAACAATTAATGGTAGTGGCTGAGAGTATTGTTTACGGTGCCAAAGGCACAGCAAGCGCTAGACTTGAGCAAATGGCAGCACACGTAGGAAGGTTGGTACAACACAGAGTGCTAAGAAAAGCTTGATGCTGTTTTTCCAGCTGAAAGACACCAGCCATGCCTCTAAGATTTTCCAGTGAAGGAAAGGGTTATTGGTCTCAGAGTCACCAACTAAAAGAGACAACAAGTGGCAGGAAAAACGCAACATGCTGCTTTCTCAGTGGTACTGACACTGTATTCTGTCACCAGGAATAACTTCCAGTCTCCAGTAACCTCACCCCAACAATGTGGTGGAAACCAGTATTAAAACAATTTATCATTTATTGGCAAATCCTTTTGATAAAACTGGTGCAGTCATATGCTAATATGTATTTAACATCAGATAATTTGATCTGCAGCAAGTAAATCCAATGGTATCCAGCTGGATTCACAACTCACGCCTTTGCAAAAGGAACACTGGTGACTTAGGAAAATGTTCAACCAAAATATTAATAAACATTATTAATACCACAGAAGCAATCCAGAACATTAGCTGAAACGAGAGTATTTAAAAACCACATTTTCCAAATATTTGTCTACTTCCCTTCTCTGGTGGCAAAGGACAAGGCTAATTAATCAGCTACATCTGCAGTAAAATCTCCACATTTTCCAGCGGAAAGACAAGATGGAAATTTAAGAACTCTTTTTTTGCTCACAATTAATTCAACTTCTTATTGATCCTTTGCAAACTGTCAATTAGATTTATTTATTTTTTATAGTCTAAAGATATGTAAAAGGACAGTTGCCTGTACCACTGCTGTAACAATTAGCTGAAGCTTTCAGGTCAGTGGTATCTATTGGTTCATAAATTAGTGTCCTCTGCTACCAAACAAACTTTGCATCATTTTATTAATGAAGTTCCAAAGTTCATTAACACTTCAATTTACTGTCCCTGGCTTGAAACCTTATAGTTTATTGATGGAGTTAAAATAAAAATACAATTACACGCAAGAACATATTAACTAGATAAATAATTCCTGAAATGCTATTACCATATTTACAACTAAAACTTCAATGTATACTTTATGCATGACTTTGAGTATTTATAATGCAAGTTAATAGTCTCTGATGCAACATATTAGAAAACCACACTAATACAACAGGGCTTCTTCACTGTAGACAATGTATTTAACAAAATAAAAAATGAGAATTAGAACACTTAAACTGAAAAAACCCTGAAGTTAGAGGAACTGGGGATGTGAAGTAACATAAAGAGATAGATTAAACGAAACAGACAAGTTACACCCTGTAGTCCCCAGATCCACCAGCTTTACAAACATGACACAACACACATTTATGATGATCAATAGCTCTAAACAAATATTCACAGGAGGCTGTGGACATGGGAGGTTGTCTTCGAAGACAGGCATATGCTGAAGAGGAACACAGAACACATTTCCAAGTTCAGGAACAAGATTTTTGCCTTGCCTGACAAAGTGACAGCTTGGGAGCTGTTATAACAAGTTGAAATAACTTAATCTAGATATGGTATCACCAAGTGGGCTTAGCACACCCTAACAACAGTAGTCTCATATGTTGAGAGACATCATCAACTTTATGCTACACTCTAAATCCTTCAGAGAATGAGGACCTTTAGCATTTATTAGTTATAAATCCTTATTAGAGCTGTGTATCATAGAATAATTGCTTTGTTAATTTGGATGATGATGCTGATCTGGCTTGGATAGAAGGGTGAGATATTGAGCATTTTAATAGTGTTTAGCCTCCCAGACACAAGAACTCTGTGGAAGAAGCCCAGCAGAGAGACACGGTGGTTGAGCAGCTGAAATTCTGACTGATTACTGAGTGTTATGCAAGAAGACTCCCTGCACAGTTCCCTACAGTGATTTCTGCTGCCGGGAGAGGCTGGAAATTGTAATAAAAAGCAACACTTGTCCATTACAATGGCAGTGGGGTGAATTGTACACATGTTCAAACAAGATGTCAATGCTAAACACTGATTACCCAGACAATGCTTCAGTCACCAACCCCATCTCTCAGCCTGTGGTGGTGTCTCACTCCCAGCAAGAGCAGGGGAGTATCAAAGTTTTCCCACAGTTATTCCCCCCAGTCTAGTGCTATTCCTGGAAGCACAGTATGGTCATATTATTTGAATCCCCACTTGCATCAGAAACACTGATCTGGAACATTGCATCCTGTACCCCTTGGAACAGCAAATGTTTTACAGGCCCTCCTGTGACCCAGGAGCCAGGAGGACAGCATGGGGGGAATCATCAGCAAGAAAGCCCTAAATGAAGAAATGAAATAGGTCTCCCTTGGAGAGGAGGCTTACTGGAGTGTAACGAAAACAAGCCCCATCCCTCCTCCCCTGTGCACACATACACACACCCTGGAGGCTTTTGCAAAGCCACAGGAACGGAAATAATTTTGTTTGAATCCATCAAGCATTAAAATCCGTTCGCTGAGGGATTGAAGTGAAAAATGAGCCGGAGACAGGAATTAGAAGCTCACCGCCTGGGCTGTCAAAAGGGATTTTCCCCAGATAGAAAACAAGCAATTGGAAATGCAGGGAAGTAAATCCTTTCAGTCTCTGACATGTATGCACACTCTTGGTTTCCCCTCCCAACCCTCTTGGTTCTGGGTTCACGAAGTCAAACCTGGACAAATCTCCTTGTGTGCTCTCTGGCCATACTGCCCATTCTTGGGATCCCCTTCCAGGGGTCTGCTCAGGAATGTTGCAAGCCTCAGGCAAAGGGGAGGTGCTGAGACATCCAGGGCAGCCAGCTGCATTTCCATACACTGTATTCATGGTGCCTGAGGTGCCATAGGATAAACCAACAGCTCTAAGAACCATTTTATCTACTGTGTAAAATTTGCTGAAGAAAGAGACAAGGAGCAAAGTTGACATTCAAGTTATAATCACTTCTAAGTTACAAGCACATTTTAGTTTACCACTCAAAAAAACCCCCAAACACTACACCTCATGTGCCTGAAATATGGTCTCTTTCTCTCAAGACCAACACAAATATCTCTGCACCAGCTACATTTTGTTGATGTTTCAGAGGTTTATTTGCAACCATAAGAGCCAGATGTCTATTTTTCCCAAATCAAAACAGAGATTCAGGAAAATGATGTGGCAGATAGGAAGAGTTTGGGCTACTGTGCAGAGGCAACCTCAGATTATGAGGTATGTGCCACATTCACATATCTCTGCAGTCTTAGAGCTGGACTTGAAGAAATAAATTATCATTGCAGCACTGGTTTATGCAGGGTAGACCTCCCCTTTAGCTGGTTGCCAAAATTGAAGGCAAGAATTATTTATAGTACAGCTTCTGTATGAAGACAATAAACACAATGCACTGTAAATAGGCCAATATAGCTCTGGGTCCATAGCACAGGGATGTAGGACAGCCAAAAGAGAGACAGACCCCCAAAGAAACCTACAGATCTACCAAATGGCCTTAACACTGAGTCTTTACACTCATCAAACTGTGCACCAGCCTCACACTGCTGAGCCAATTGTCTACTGAATGAAGAAGGGAGAGGAAGAAAGAAGTAAGGAGAAGAAAAAGAGAAGACGAAGGGGCAGATATGCAGCATTTAAGCTGTGGGAAGAAGCAACAGAGTGACAGGAGGCAAGGAGCCATCTAACCACAGCCCAGCTCCAGACACACAAATTGGTTTAAGAATAGGACAGAGGTAGAACAAGAACAAGGTAAACATTCATGCCACAGGATCCCTGGTGCCTGGTGGCTTTGAATTCAAAAGCCAGTTAAGAGAATAAACTTGAAGAAGTTTAATATAACAGAAAACTCAACTTTTATGTGTCCTAACATGGTTCAAGATAAAGTCTACAGTTACCTAGATACAATGATGTGTGTTTGTAGTAAATATTTTCTTTAACACATGCTGTCCTCTACTGTTGTGTAAAACACTTTCCTATTGTACTGTGACTCTCTCTGGTAATAGTCCTACCACTTAGGTGGTGTTTCATTGCTGTAGATCACACTGTGCTTAACCCAGGGGGTATCATTATCTCTGTTTCACATGTGGAGTCATGGAAGCACCTAAAGACGAAATGAATCCATGGCAAGATCAGAAAACTAACTACAGTTTTACAGTGACAGCTTGTATAGAAGAGAAACCTCAGGAGGTTTAAATGGGATTTGCTGGCAGCATAAAGACTGTTTGAAAACACCCAGGGAAAGAGCTCAGGATAAACACAGAGACAAAGAAAAGATAAAGGTGATAATGCCATGGCCAGGGGTCAGAAAGAATCAGCAAGTGTCAGCTAGCAGCTACACTAGAAAGAGTTTGTGTTTTGTTCACACTGATGATATTCACAGTTGTCTCCCTGCTCTTTGAGGAGCTGATGAGTTATCAGCAGAATCTTACACCAGGACCAGGGCACCCTTACAGCTGGACAAAAGACTTGGAAAAGATGCTGGCTGAAGTCAGCTGGTGGCTGTGTGGCTCTAGGAACGATGCTGAGGTGGGAGCTGATCTGTATCTGGGAAGTCTTATGTTCCATCCCCATTCCTGTCCCCCTCCTGCTGAAGATGCTGCTGCACTGAACCTGAAAGGTCTGGTTATAAATAGCTTCTCCCTGCAGCTCCTCAATGAGCCACTGAGGCGGAATGAGTCATCTCTGCCAGCTCCGTGGCCCCCCCAAAATGCCTGCGTCAAGTTGGGAGCGTGGCTGCCAAACAGTGGCACACACTGTTCCCTCTCAAAGGGCAGTGGCCTTGGGGGACAGGGACACTAAACAATCCAGCTCTGCCCATTACTCATAAGCACCCAGAAGTCACATCACTTTGTGAACAATGTAAAATCTGTCAAGAAGGCTTAGAAATCTACGCTGGCACTTCAACCCTTTGCCCACACCATTATCCTCACCACCCTGGTGTTCAACTGGAGCTTCTAACCCAGTACTTGGTTTGTCATGGAAATGATTGAGCAGATCTTGGGGACTGAACCTCTCATTTTTCTTACAAAGAACTTCTCCTTACCAAGGTGTGGTGACACTGTTCAGCGAATGGGCACAGCAACAGGCAAGTGAGCTGCCAAACCCTCACCTCTGGGCCAGGTGTGCTACCAGGCACATCTCTGTATTTCCTATGATGAAATAACATGAGAATTTTAACAAGAAAATCAGATTTGCTTGTTTCATTGTGAGAGAAATTCACCTAGCTGATAGACAGCTGTACCTCTTCTAGTGCTGTTGCAGGAAAGCCATTCCTTGGTTCCTCGGTGTGATTTCCTGAACTTGCATTGGACACCAGGTAAGAAGAGTAAAGAAATTCTAGCAATTATTTGTTCACATTGACTTTATTCAGAGGCAAATGGAACTCTCTTGAGACATGTCCTTTCTCAAACCTAAGACAATAAAGATGGACATTTAATGAATTTTAGGATAAACACCCCTGTAAGTAAGTAAAGCACAAGTTCTAGCCAAGAAAATCATACCAATTTGCTGTGATTATCAGAGACTGAAGGGGTTGGATGTGAGTACTTATGGTAGGGGAAATAATTTAAACCAATACTGGGTTAAAAGGAAGGAAAAGAATATCAGGTAGGGAAGAAAATACAAAGTCAAGATCAAAGGAGAACACAAGCAGGGTCTGGAAGCCAGTTATTACTGTTCTTAAACAAAATAAAACACACAGAACAAAGCAGAAAGCAAGATTTGGAGACAGGACATGAGGAAATCTCCTGGTGCTACATTTCCTTCACATGGAAAGTTTAAGATAATGTGATCCAAGTGATTCTGGTATGTTTTCCATAAACTAAGTTTAATGTCCTGTGGCTCACTCGAGCATTGTATGAGAAGACAAGCTCTGGACAACAGGACAGGCAATCAAGACTATCATACATTTCAGGTGAAGTCAAACCTCTGCAAGCAGAATCTTGAAAAACAAAACCCACAAATAGCTGTTATTTGAACTGAAGACCAGTAAGGTTGATGATGCTGATCCACACAAACAGAATACACAGAGCAATATATTTCAGTTCCCTCCATTTGCCAGCTGGTGCTGGCAAGGCAAATATAAGGCAAATATTCCCCAGCTCTGTGGCCACTGTAGTGCTGCCAGTGGTGCCCAGCACTGCCCCGTGTGACGGCAGAGGGTGTGTTTGCTCTCAGGTCATGATGCAAACGATGACAAAGCTTGGCAGACTTTCTGCTGCCAGCTGAGGTGATACACTGTTGTCTCGAGGGAGGCAGAAGATGATGCAGCTTTACATGAGCTGCTTCTTCATTTTCCCTCCAGTTTTTAATTCATCATCAAACCAGTAAGGTACACTATGTTAAAAGTTAATGACTTTGTTCTGATAGAGTTTTAAAACAGACTTACTTCAGAATTTTGTAAGTTCATCATGTGCAACCTCATCTTTTCTATATTCATGGCTGGGAATATTTTATCTTCGGTGACTTTTTTCTAAACAGAAGGGACCTACTCCATAGAAGAACCTAAACCTTGAAAAGACCTCTGTCATGCTTTCTACCACCTTCTCAGCACTTAGAAAGTTATTTATTGGCACTCATAAAAGGACAATTCTCCTTTCTGCTACCACCTGTAACCTGTCTTCCCCTTCCTCATTATTACCCCTTCTGTGTCTCCTAACAAGGATACAAAGAATAATCTCTGTTTTCCCTTACAATGTTCCGGTATCAGTGAGTAACAACATGAATCTCACCTCCCCACTGTTCACTGTGCAGAAGGAACAGGCTCCTCACCGTCTTTTCTCTCACCCATTAGAAGAGATCCAGCTGCATTGCTATTGATCCCTACACTCCTTAGCCTCTCTGTGGAATCCAACCTTTACAAAGGCTGCACAACTGCAGGTTAATTGTGTCTCAAGGGTGTACCTGGGCTGGGCCCGAGTGCTGCCCCCAGCTCTGTGTTGTGCCATGGCTGAGAAAGAAAATCACGGAGGTCAAAGCCCTGGTAACATTGTCAAAGCCCTGCCTTCCCTTCATGGTGGGAGAAGGACAGAACAGGCAAACTCCTGAAGTTTCATGACTTTCTTGGCACTCTAGAATTCTTTTTTTTCTCACTAATAAATGTTATTTATCAATTCAGAAACTTAACACTTTGTGGTCAGTGCAGGTTATTTTATCCATTGCTGTAGTCCTGTTACTTTCCACTTGGATGCAGAGATAGCAGCCAGTACAAGATACAGGACATAGAGAAATGTCTCAATACACAGGAAAGCAAATTCCTTGCTCGTTTGCAAACTGCAATTGCAATTACTTCAAGAGATATGTCCAGTGTACCCAGAGGGAGTCCTAATAATGCAAGGGAATGCCAGTGGCAAAGCCTACAGTGACAGTTCCAAAACTAAGAAAGTGGTGGTTCTCATACTTAAGAACAATAATTTTTTTTTTTTTTAATGAGCAACAAAATAGTTTAAAAAAAGAAAATGAGGTATACATGAGGCAAGAGCCTTAGTGAGGGCTGAGGTCCTGATGGGAGCAAGGGAAATGCTGATGAAATACAATTTCTTGCTTTAAATATGTGTAAAGGCCAACAGAGATCCCAAAATAGCCTTTCAGACATGAAAAACAAATCCTGATAAAACAATTTCACCAACAGGTGTCCAAATTGTCCCAAGACTGTAAGCAATCCTCTGGTGTCACACACAGCAAACTTGGAAATTAAAGATACTGAAACCAATGGGAATGCAATAGCTACTGCTAAGAAAGGATGAGAATTTTCACAGAGCAGCTGAAGCAATATAGCTGCTACTACCTGGAAAGGGCTGCCATTTACAACCATCAAACAAGAAATGAGAGGGAAAGCATCTCCAAAAGTAGTTCCTTCTGTTGAAATGGTGTTTGCAGGATCCTGTCTACATCCTTTCTTACCTGAGACCAGATATCTCTCCAACATCCAGGTTTGTTTCATCCTCATCGATGTCCTTCTTTGGCTGCTCTGAACAGGGGGAATTCCAGCTCCTAAAGACAAAAGTGAAGGAGCAATTAACCCAAATGCATTGGTGGGTTCTGTCTTTTAGACTAGGATTATTCAAAGTATTATATACATTCCTTAGAAAAGCAGGCCTTTTTAAGGCCCGGGAGGCTTTCTGCCAAACTCCCCAGAAATTTATACAGACCTTCCTTAAATATCCCAAGGGAGGATGTTTTATGTTATCTCTCAGCTTGTGTAGCTTCCAACAAGGAGCAGGGCATACAAAGTGAACAGAGATAATCAGGTGTTTTTCATAAGCCACATCCCCTTGCAATACACAAAAATTCAGCTGGTCAAGTTCCAAACTGAACCCTGCGCTTGAAAACTGACCAAGGAAGTATTCAAACTGAAAACTTCAAGGAACAGAGGAAGCGGTTAAAAAAAAACCAAATTAGCTCAAATCAGGTTCAGGTAAGAATAATGCAGGACTCCTAATTCAACACTAATTTTGCTCCTCCATTGTTTAACCATCATATTTTTAATCCTTTCTGATCCACTGGATCGACTTTGTTTTTCCCTCTGCCTATTCTTCTGCATTAAGCACAGATGTAGTAATTATGCAGTGAGATTTTTCTTAAATCGAAAAATGGGATGATTAAATTGTCTGTATGAAGAGAAGAAAAATGATCTCAATGGAACTAAAAAAGTTAAGCACAGGTAAAAGCTGCTGATGCCCAGTGGCACATCCAGTCCCTTGGCCATGCTGTTGGCCAAGGTTGGGGTGCTCTGTCATCCATCTCAGCTCCAGCAGGATTTCAGATAGTGACAGGGACACAAGCATTTATATCTGCTGTCATTGTTGCTTGGCAGTAAAAATATATTCCTCTTAGGCTGTCCAGACATTTCAGTTTCTCTTAGGACCCAGTTTGAAAAAAACAAAAAATGATAGAAACTGATTATTCCACTGTGGATAGGAATATGGAGGAGGTCACCATATGCGTAGGATAAATATCCTCCTGTTGCAAATTTGTATCAGTCAGTCACCATCATCTGCTCTGTGGGATAAAAATGTCTCAGATATTCTGCACTCAAACATCAGAATTGCCCATCTCATTTACGGTGCTTACTGCTGTTCAGCAGGATCAGCCATGAAGATTAAGGTGATTTTTTTGCTCAGCCAATTGCCCTTTCCTTTCTTTTCTTTTCTTTTTTTTTTTCATTGAACCTTCACCTGTCCCTTTCCCCAACGTCTCTGAAGAGACAAGGACAAAGTCAGGAGATTTGCAAAGGAACTGATTGTGCTCATATAGGAAATTAGATCATTCTGCAGAACTTTCAGCAGATCCTCTCCAATACTGCTCTTATACCTGTCTTTCATTGATTTTGTTATACAGTATCAAAAGGACACTGTAGACTCACATCTGACTGTAGTGCCAGTGCACTGAACAAAAAGTCACTCTGTCCCAAGGGAGAGGAGAAGGAATGGGCGAAGAGGAGCAAAGAGAGAAAGGGAGAGCAGCACGGGGAAGAAAAGAAAGGCCAAGCAATAGCTGGAAAGAACAAATCCTTTCTTTTTGCTCTGTACACCTTCTCTTGTTTCTTTCCCACACTCGAGTCCCCCCGTCCCCTCTCCTGGCTCCTGGGATAATGTGGTCTGCAGTCTGATGGCATTAAACTGAAACCCAGTCCAAACCTGACTTTTCAGTTTCTAGAGCTCTGGAAGGGCACAGGCAGGAGGTAAGAGCATCCCTGAGGAAGCAAGGCTCCTCCGGCAGAGCTGCTGCAGCAGCAAAGCTATTAATAAATGTTTGCAATCTTTTAATCGCTCTTCTAAATTGCCATCGTGTTCCTGCAAACCCCATAGTGTGTCAGTGCAGCTGCCTCCTCCCGCCTGCCTCCCCGTGTTCGTGCATGTGAGTGAGGGGGAACATCAGGAACACGCTCAGATCCGAGGGCTGCTGCAGCCTTAGAGGGAAATGATTTTGACAAGTGACTTTTTAAATCTTCCTTATTCCAGAGGAAGCGGCCCTATTACTTGCATTTATAAACCATATTTTCACCTGGTTCGCCTTCTCCAGCAAATCCCGCCTGCTCGATCAAGACACTAAACTTTTTTTCATTAAAATATCACATCTGATCTGTCATGGCTTGGGACCTGCCACCCGAGAGGCCACGTCTCTTGTGATGTGATAGCACTGCAGGCACAGTCACCTAGCAGTCACTCTGGCTTAGACAAAGACATTCCCAGCCACAGAACGTTTCTGTCCACTTTATGAGACCCACTATGGAGCTGACAGTCACCAGGGGTACAACACAAACATATATTGCTTTTCAGGCGTTTCTGAAGGGTCAAGTAGTCAGGATATAAAGCTGTGATCCTGTTTAAGGCAAGAGATAACATTTCAGGATGAAAAGGATTAATACTTTCAAATAAATTGTCTATTTGCCTCTTTATGTTTCTAAAGTGTACCCATTATTGTCCAAACTAGGATATTACAGACAAAGCCACCTTCTAACGTCATGGTGGAGATCAGCTTAATCCTTTCTCTGTTCCCTCCCCCAGCTCAAACTCTCATCTTCATCCTAATTATAATAGCATTTGAAATTATCATGGTTTAAAAAAAGATGCCAGCTTATATAATATTCTTATTGCTTATTAATGATTTCAGAAGGGAGAGCAAGTTGCCTTGCATTCTGGGAATTATGCAAACCAAGGCTGAGCCATACCTTGTTGGACTCCACCAGTTTCTTACTTGGAAACCTGATGCGTGAGGATTACCGTGTAATAACAGATGTTAAGGCTTTTAGTGAATGACAGGCCTGCTGCACACACTAGAACAAGGAGACATGACAGGCGTCACATTTCACAGTGATTAGCCTTGGGCACTTTTCAGAGGCAGAAGACTCGAGGCGAAGTGACTTTAACGGCCCAGTGAGTGTGATAATCCCCCAGCCGGCACAGCCTGAAGAGTCTGATTGCTGTTCAGGATGGGAGCTTATGAATAATGATACAGAAAACAGCAGACTGCATATCAGGGACACGGTTACACGGCACTGACAGCCACAAAGACAGTCTGCTGGGATGGGAAGTTATTAAGTCCATTACTTAATCTAAAGTTGCTTATACCCTGTCCTCGAAACATCACCTCCTCCATAAAGCTGTAACGTGTGAGAGGCACTAAAGAACTGAACTGGAGATTTAGTCCATGTCCTTCAGCTTCCTGTGCTTGTCACTGTGGTGAACATGGGGTGGAGTAGGAGGGAACGTGAATGGGAGCAGGAGCTCTGTATCCATGTTATAAACTGCTGCAGTTTTATTAAAAAACAAGCTTCAATATGAGATGATATCATCCGTCTCTGATACTAAGAGACTATTAAAAGACAAATGAAGTTGCTTGCCCCCACACTTACAGAGAAATACCTGCACCCTGCAAGTCCCAAAAATAAAAGAGCTCAGTAGGTATAATTTAAGTAAATTAATTAAATAAAATTATTTTTAAATTATTTTGTTAATGTCTGTGATCTGAGTCACAGATGCTGATTTTACAATACTGGGTAACATTATAATAATAGAGAAATAACAGAGAGTACATATGCTTTATCAAGCAATAAGTTTATCTGTGTAGCAATATACATTAACATATTGAGAGCTGAAGTTGAATGTATGTTTTAGAGGAATCTAATAAACACTCAAAATCATCACTTCTTGCTTTTTAAAAGTCCCACACCTTACAAAAAATAACTTCACCATTATTGATTGAACAGCTGTCCCTGTTTGTGCCACAAACAAAGCTGAGGGAGTTGTGGTTTGGCCAAGCGGTTGGGGTGGGGACAGGGAAGGAGAAGAGGTGGAACAAGTTAAAGGAACCAATCCATCTCCTGGAGACAAACTATCACACACAGAAAATTTCCCATGCCAGCATATTTAGAGATAAATGGGGATGCCATGCAGACAGTGCTGCACATTAAGGTACCATGTTGGGAGTGTGGTGTCTCCTGTCAGCCCTGTCATTCCATCAGCAGTGCCCCACCCTGGCATTTACCCTGGGAATGGTGTCCCTCAGGCTCCTACAGGATGCAAATCTTGCTACCTCTACACATCCTACACATAGGAAAAAAACCCGCACACTTAACTGGCTCCAGCTTAGTTTCGTGACCTGCAAGCAGGTTCTGGTTTTATGCTATGCACAGTCCACACCACCAATTCCTGATGTGTCTCACATTCTGTCCTTACACCATGTCCCTTGCTGGCTAGAAAAGTGGTACTTGGCTTGGCACAGACACATGGGCAGCCCGGGGTGCTGACATACAACAAGCATATGCTGAAATGTGGGGAAAAGTGAGCTCCCTCAGGAAAGATGGAAAATGAAACCAGATGCCACCAATACTGAGAGAGAGAAGAAACCAGATCTGATCCTTTAGATGACTAGATGGGAGCTGCTCATGTTCAGAGACAGTAGGACCAAATTCAGCTCTAATTAAGTCACTAATGTTACAGCAGGATAAACATGATCTTCACAGGTATGAAACAGGAACAGAGAAGGTCACACAGCAACAACTCCTTGAGTTCCAGAATGAGCGCTATGGAATTTTACTGAGGGAGCCCGAGGGATGTGCCCTGGGTCAACTGCCCCCAGATCATCTCACTGTGGCAGATGCCATCAAGCACTGTAAAAAGGTTGTTATGTGCATCACCAGGAGCTTTAGCTTGGGACCAACCAGCAGCAGGCAAAAGGCATCTCAAGTGCAGCTCAAACCCGTGTCCTCAGGGCGACTGGTGACAACAGCCTCACAAATCTACAAAGATATTTTTTGGTTTCCTTCTGTCTTCATGGTGCATATAGTTTAAAAAAAAAAGATAAATATTTACTCTCTCTTTGACTCGGGTGCAAGTATATCTTTTGAAAAACAAAATTGAACAAAATAAAAGTAAAAAGCCCCAGCAAGCTTCCCAAAATAGGTCAGATGCTTCCAGTGGCTTTTTGTCTTCTCTCATCTGTAACAACCATCGCCTCTGGAAATCTGTTTGCATTTACTGGTCTTTGTGAGCATCCTCAGTCAGCACAAAAGAAATAGAGGCGCTCTTGATTCTCCCCCTTCAAATCTGCTCACACAGAGTGCACCCTACTCTGCTTTCACGGGCCTTTCCCTTGCTGTGCTGGGCTGTGGGACGCTGCAGCTAACATTGGATCTAGGCAAGAACGGACGGGTGGGGAGGTCTCTGTCAGAGCGGGTCAGGCAGAGTTGAGCCCCGTGTGGCCCAGCGAGGCAGTGACTGACACGCTGCCTGCACCAAGCTGACACCAGTACAAGCCGAGACCCTGCAGCTGCCAGGGGGAGCCCCGGCCGTGCCCCACCGAGCAGCTCCAGCACAGCCCCCCTTCTCCCCTGCACGCGCTGCCGCTGCCCAGCCGGGGCCAGGCAGAGGCACGGATTATATAAGGCTGCTCCAGGATGCCTGTCCACTCGGCTCAGCACTGAGTGATGGATGCACTGGAAAATGTTTTTCATTGCCTCCCTCATTAGGGAGACAAGTGCTCTGCAGAAGGCTCTGGTTCTGTGCTGCTCCAGGCTGCTGGAGTTAAACCTAAAGCCGCGTAGAGAAAGGATTATTCAGTGTGCGGCAACATAAGCAGACACATCTTACTGTAAAATAGGGCCTTGGCTTAATCTGCTCATGGGAATTCAGGGGAAAGGAAAAGCAGAGAGCAAAGATCTGCAAGACAAGCAACACCAGACACATCATTTCTGTTTCAGAGTGACCTCCACACCAAGTCATACGTGGAGAAGGTCACTCAGGTGGGATATGTTTATGCCGCAAGAGTTTATATTATCTCGGTTGTTACATTATTTAAGTGCATAATAACTCAATAATTTATTTGTAGCACTCCTTGAAGCAGATAATGTTATTATCCTCATTTTGCCAGTGTTACCCTCAGGCCTGGAGAGATTAAGGGTCAGACTTTCATGCATGGGAAGGTGCCCAACTCAGACTGATATCAAAGGAAGCTATGAACTTACATATTTTGGCAACAGAAATCAGTGGGACAGTTAGGAATTCCAGGTCTCAGGCAAATCTATCCACTAATCTTATATAATTGAAAGTGCTCTGCTCCTGCAAAAATTCTAATTTATTTTTCTTTTTCACCTAAATTCAAATATCTCAACACAGTCTCCATTGCTGTCTGCGCTAACCCACAGGAGATGTACTGGTTACTTCTTTTTTTAATAAGCTTCTTCCCCAGATAGGCAAACTCAAGCGTTTGCTTTGTTGTTGTTGTTGTTATTGTTGTTTGTTGGTTTCTAATACTTTGCCTTTGGTTTTACTGTGGTTATTCCACAGGTTTCTGGAAATTTACTGAGGAAAAGTCTCACAGCATCCTCAGCGACAACAAGCCTCACAAACTGTACCTCCTGTTTGAGTGCCATTCAGCACAGAACAAAACACCCAGTCCTGCCTCTGTAGCTGCTCTGAGATCTGTTATCTCTGAAAATACTGGTTTCAGGTGTGGGCTGGAAAGTGAGAAAGACTTGCTGAGGCTGCTCTTAAGTTTATGGCAGCCTTTGCCATAACATTATGGAATGTTGTAAGACTCCCTATAGGTAGCGAGAAGTTAAAATCTCCCTAATGCTACTGGATTCTTTGTAAAGAAGCAATTTTTCAATTATACATAATTAATAGTAATTACTCTTTATCTTCAGAGACCAGAACAAAGAATAATTAATCCATCTTAACATCCCTCTTAAGGAGCTATTAAATATGGGGGTTTTATACAGCAGACTACTTAGTAACTTATGTGGCCCACAGATCAGTCTGTGTTCCTTAATGCAGAAGGGAAAGGGAAAAGAATCCTAAACTATCTGAACTAATATTCTAGTTCTTGCCTCAGTTTAATTAACTAGTTTGGAAACAGCTGTTTCCTTCTTGCAGCAGCTTGCTGCAAATGAAGTGTGCTGCCTACAGATCTCTCATTTAGAGAAGCACTTTTACTACATTTTGTAAATAATGACATTCAAGTGGACAGTTTACTAATTTTAACATATATCTGTGAGTAAAGTATTTGCAATTATTCCTGTTGTAGAGCTGGTGAAAACGAAGCTCACAATTTTAGGGCCAGCTTCTCACTTGGCACATGACCTTTTTTGTACTGCTCTTCTCTCACGCTGGTTTTCGCTGCACAGGAGACTCCTGATCCTGTGTTCATACCAGACAGCACGTGCCAAACTCACAGACACTCGTGCCCTTTATCAGATCTTAAAATTTGGCTTCAATCTTCCAAAGCGGCTTCCAATTTCTGATATCTTAATGGAAGCTCACCTTACAACTCATGGGATGTCTCTCAGAGCACACAGTCCCTATTAATCTGAACTGCAATGTCCTGTTCTTGACTATTAAAAAAAAAAAAAAAGAAAGAAATGTGAATTTACTATTTTTATCCTAAACAAGTAGTCCAACACCACACTGCAAGCACTGAAAGAGGCAGAAGCAGAATTTGCTTCAAACACACAGCTTTGCAAGACAATTACTCCACGTGGCAGGATGACAGCAAAGATGAGGGCAGTGCTGCAGGCAGCACGTGTGGCAGCTCATGTGGCAGCTCTGACAGACCAGCAGCCTCTGACCCATGACAGCTTGGGTGTCCAGAAAGCTCTGACTGGTGATTACATGTTAAGGTGATAAAAAAGGATAGCTTTTATTCCTACATGTATTGATCCGAGGGAACCTGAGCTCAAAAGGGAGGAGTAGAGAGATATGGAAAATGGGGGAGTAAAAAGGGACCAAAGGGAGAAGGAGGATGTCCCAAATGTTAAATGAAACCATCTGCATGAAAGGCTCCAGGCCAGCAGGCTCACAGAATGCACTCTTCTGTCTCAGTGACCTTGTGAAGATAAACTGAACAAAAAGCTTCGGGCAACATCAGACAGGATTTAAGAAGCAGTTTTAATTTTAGCCAGATTGTTTTGTATTTTCGGCTGTGGGGTTATCTGGGGATGCAATGTGCATCCAGTGGAACAAAATGTAGTTGTCACCCTCAACTCTAATACTGCACCTGATGGCAAATTCAGTTCTGTGTTTCCAGGGGGAAGCAAAAATCATAGTGTTGGCCACACAGTGGTATCACAAGGATGGAGCATCAATGCATCCTGATTTTACTTCAGAGTGTAATTACTTGGCTACTTTATGCACGAGCAACATGCACGACCTATACTCCAACACAGTATGTGCTAATACACGGGTTTTCTCTGCTCACATAATGTCCTTGCTCTGCATCTCCAGACTGACAGTTATTTTCTATGAAGAAACTGTTTAATCCACCTGTACCTCAGTTTCCTCATCTACAAAATGGAAACATCCTGTCCAAAAAGAGTGCAAGGATTCACTAATATATGTTTTTTACAGCGGACACATTTGCTGATAGTTTTAATTATAGTAAATACATACAAACTCTAAGAGCTGACTGCACACAATAAAGTATATGCATTATGTCTATTACAGATTATTAGCACAATTAATTCCATATAATACAAATGCAATCTAACCCACAATCTGGAGATTACAAAGGGCATGTAAATCCAAAACGAAGGTTTAGATCTTCAAGCCTGCAGTAAAATGTCAAAACATGAACTAAAACCAAGAAATCTAAGAGTCAACCCAGACTGATTGGGAATAGCCCCTCCACAGGCACACTACCACACATAACAAACAGGAGTTGGGAAAATGACACCTCAGTATTCCTCTTGCACCTCCCCAGCATCACCACTTTATTGGACAATCATTGGTGAACACTTATTCCGATCGGGAATCTTATCTCCAAAGTTCTCAAACCGCTTTACAAATTGTCTCTAACGTCTATAGACAGTGCACATTAGTTCCCCCTGTCCTCACATGCTCTGTCCTCCATAATCTCTATTTGATAAGATATCCTGAGTCTCATTGTCTCTCCAAGTCTGCAGGAGAGACATCCATCCTCTCACTTGGCAGGTCTCTTGACCCACACTTCTATTTTAAAAGCATTTTCTGATTTTTCTCTCTCGGATCCTTTCTCGGGCGACAGTTCTTTCCCACCTTGACTGTGTAACTCACCATCCCTTGCAACAGTTTCTTGTATCCCTGACACTGGATCAATACCACAGAGCTGGCAGAGGATGAGAGTGAGGAGGTGGGAAAAAAAAAAGTGATGATGTTGTAATCTTTTTAGTCCTGTGCTGTCAGCTCGGCACACCACGATGTCTGATCGGACTCACGCACCTTGTACTGACACAGGCAGTGACTGCACAGGGAGCTGTGGTGGCTCAGCTCTGCTCTGTGCATCCCCCAAACCAACAACAGGGAACTAAAGGCAATATCCTGCATGAAATGAGGCAGGACAAGGCTATCTTACAACACTGCTCTCTGCACCGTGTCTCTCCTAATCAGCCTTCTGGACCGAAAACAGAGGCCTGTGCTATGCACGGGGCCCAGCCTGTAGCATGCACAGTGCACATGTCCTATTGGATTACAGGGCAGAGTGCACTCACATGCTCTGCTTGTCAGAGCCCAGCGTGCCTCTGCAAAAAGAAGGAAATAAGGGAAGGGATGGATAAAAGCAACCTGAGCACCACAGGGCAACCCAAGCCCTGTCAGAAGGCAGGATGGGGGATGCCACCACAAACACCAGGGCAGCAGACAAATATACCTGGTCAGCTATGCCGGAAGGCTAAGTTGGGACCTCACTCCACTAAGAAAGTAAGTGGGAATCTTCATGAACTTTGATACTGTCCAAAAATGTGAGACTAGCTTATCACCTAGGAGCTCACTGTATTGACAAGTGGAACAGATGACAGCTAGATCCCCTTTTGGATACTAAAACACAGAGCAATATGGCAAAGATCAATGCAATGCAGTCCTCTCATGGAGAAAATGCTTCTATCTGCATTAGCTTCAAAACTGACAAACTGCCCCCAGTCCCTTTGATCGTGGCCCAAGAGAAAAGGCCTCTTAGAAAGTCCATACTGGACTTTGTGCTTTCTTCTCCCCAGGCAACTCAACTCATATTCTGCAGTTCTCAGAAAAAAACACAACATGAAAATGGGATCACAGGTGAAGGAGAGAGGAGTTAATAGCCACAGGGAGACAGCAGCAGCGCAGGCATCTATTTCAGAGGGCAGAAGTTTATCACACAGGACAGGATTTCCACTGGGTTTATCACTGTTTTCTTTGTGTGGAATGAAGGTCATTAAAGAAGATGTTTCCACTCTGAATTAGCAATGAGTTCCCACTTAATCTATAGTGCCTCAGCGCTCCCGTGTGACCTGACTCCAGGGACCTCGCTGAAGCTCTTCTCCCACCTCACACCTTTTCCCTTATCCCCCCCAATTCCCCTCTCCCCAGTTTCTTCTCGTACCAGATCTTTGCAAAGAGCATTCCCTGCTTCCCCAGACCACGTCCCAGATCACAGCTTTGGAAACCACGACAGAAACAAGAAGTAGTAGCTCTGTTCTGCAATTCCCTCAGCTGTTTTCATTACTTAGCACGTATGCCCAAACCCCCCCGTACCTGGAGCCCAAGGAGCTACAAACTCTGGAGTTTTCTGAGGCAGCAGAACCCTTCCAGGAGCACTGGGGAGGAGCTGGACACTCTTGTTAAAGCCCTTTGGGGGCAGGTGCCGGCCCCACAGCAGCCACCCCACACAGCCGGGGAGTGACCGGCACCGGACCGTCCTCCTCTCTCGGACCTCCCGCGGCTCCCGTCACACGAAGAGACGTCCCGTCTCCCTCATTCACACTTCGGCGCACTAGACAAGGCGGGCTCGGCCAGGGCGGGCCGGTGCAAGGCAGCGAAAGGGGCTAAAGCCGAAGCTCGGACCCTCAGCGAACCCGGCGGGGCCGCGGCCCCTCAGCCGCCCCCTCACGCGCCGCGCGCGCCCCCTGGCGGAGGGCGGGGGCAGCAGGGGGGCGCCCGGGGGGACCCGGGGAGGGGCCGGGGGGCAAAGGGACATCGGGACCGGGCTGTGCCGGGAGCTGGGTGGGCAGCGGGGCCCGGGCAGGGATCGTCTCTCTGTGCTGGGCACTGGTGAGGCCGCACGGCGAGTGCTATGACCGGTTCTGGGGCCCTCAACTCAGGAAGGACATTTAAAGGATGGAGCGCGTTCAGAGAAGAGCAATGGAGCAGGGGAAGGGTCTGGAGTGCATGTCCTATGAGGAACGGCTGAGGGAGCTAGGGGTGTTCAGCTAGGGAGGCTCAGAGGAGACCTTACTACTCTCTAAACTCCCTGAAAGGAGGCTGTAGCCAGGTGGGGACCGGGGTTTTCTCCCAGGCAACTAACGACAGGACGAGAGCACACAGCCTCAAGCTGCACCCGGGGAGGTTCAAGCTGGACACTAGGAAGAATTTCTTCACAGAAAGGGTGATCAAACACTGGAACGGCCTGCCAAGGGAGGTAGTGGACTCGTCGTCCCTGGAGGTGTTTAAGGAAAGACTGGACGTGGCACTGAGTGCCTTGGTCTAGTTGTCATGGTGGTGTTGGGTCACAGGTTGAACCCGATGATCTCAGAGGTCTTTTCCAATTTAACCGACTCCGCGATTCGGCGGTTCCGTGACCGGCCGGCGGCTTGCGGCAGCACTGCGCACGCGCGGCCGGTGAAGGGAGGTGGGACAGCGGCGGGGGGACGCCCTTCCCTTGGTCCCGCCCCCGCGCAGCGGCGATTGGCTAGGGCGGACAGAGGCGCCTCGCCCATTGGCCGGACGGGCCGTCCGTCCGGGCCGCGCGCTACCGCCGCCATGGTTCGGTTCAAGAACAGGTGAGGCGGGCGGGGGCGGCCGGGCCAGGTGCGGGGTTGTCCCACGCCGCTCACCTCGCGCTGTCCGCAGGTACGTGCTGTGCGAGGTGCTCTCGGACGACCCGCGCTGCCGCCAGTGCATCGAGGACCGCGCCGTGGGCCTCGCCGTCAGGGACGCCATCGGGCGGGTGCACGGCGACTACGGCCTGGCCTGCTGCTCCATCTCCTTCACAGGTACGGGCGGGACGCGCGGCCCCCGGGGGTGCAGGGCTCCTCGGGCTCACCGATGCGTGTGTGTCCCCGCAGTGAAGTACCTGAACGCCTACACCGGGACGGTGCTGCTGCGGTGCCGCAAGGACTCGTACCGGCTGCTGTGCTCCGCGCTGCCCTTCGTGCGCTACCTGGAGAGCCGCGCCCAGCGCTACCCCTGCGCCCTCAACACCCTGCACGTCGGAGGTCAGGAGCTGCCCCGGGGCTGGGGGACAGGCCGTGGGGCTTGGAGGGAGGACAGAGATCAGTTGTACCTGCCAGGACCCCCTCGTGCAGCTGCGGGTGTCACACACCTCGTGTGTCACATCACGGCTGCCAGCAGATCTAAATAAGAAACAGGCACCAGCAGGTCTTTGTTGAAAGCCTCGTTAATTTTGCTTGAATCTTCGTTACATTTATCACAAAACCAGCAAATACAAGATGACATTGTTTTCTCTTTAAAATATATTTTAAAAGTATAGTATCTTCTATGTCCTGGAAATTAAACCCCTTGGGGAGCTAAGAGGCAGTGCATGTTAAAAATTATTGTTCCACCCCTTAAACTCAGCAGTGCAGAAATGAAGTCTACAGCTCCTCCTCAACAGTAACAAAATTGTTTCCTGGGGCATTTGATACAATGCTCTTTGGAAAATACACCAGCAGCTCTGAAACACTTGGTTGCGTAGATTGTTACCTGTTTTTCTTGTGACTTCTACAGGTACCATAAGAACATGTCAGAAATTTCTGATTCAGTATAACAGAAGACAGCTGCTGATGTTGTTGCAAAACTGTACAAATGAAGGTGAGTTCCTCCAGCCACTTTACTAAAACGCAGCCTCAACTCCTGGGGATTTTGTAGGATATGCTGGGCTACTTCTGAATTCTTGGCCTGAGAAATGTTTCTTTCTTTAGAAGTGGAGGATATTCCAGTGTATGTGAAGAGACCAAGTACTGACCCTCTGTTGCTTTCTTTATTGCAGAGGAAAGACAGTGTATACAGAAGTCGTTGTTGAGCTGTTCCCTTACAGAAGAGCAGTCTCAGAGTGGAGATGAGGAGGATGATGATGGCACAGAGACAGACTGAACATCACTTGTTACTGTTCACCTCCATCCTGAACTTGTGTAATCAAGATGTGACCAGTTATCTTCAGTGTTAAGCAAAGCAGGGCACAGGAAGAGCACCTGTTCATATTTATACTTCATTCCCTGTTCCAAGTGTTCTTAAATATTTTTTTTAAAAATAAAATCCAGTTTCCCTTAAGTAGGTTACTTGCCTGTTTCACTCCAGGGCTCCTAAGGAGTGTAGCAGCTCAACGTGGTCTTCATGCTGAGGTAGAAGTGAGCTTTAGGCAGTTGGCACAGACAAGGAATGTAGTTATTCTCCTTCAGTAAAAAAGCACTAACCTGGATTTTACCTTATCTTTCAGTGCACTGTTAGCCACAGGATATTCATTTTTTTGAGTCAGCAAAGCACCAGTTGTGTACACAGGAGCAGAGAGTACAGGGAATGCAAGGCAGAGCTGTAAGGCTCAACTCCATCCCACCCATTATAAAAGTCATAGGTACAAGTACTGCTTAGATATTTATTAAGTTTACACCAATCAGTTACAGGAAAGTAGCGTTGCTGGTATTATCTCGAATCCATAGGAAAACAAGATACAATTGAAGACTCTGTCCCTATGGAGACTGCCCCTGCAGAAGGGAGAGCCTGCCTTGCTCGCATCACTTCCCTTGTCCTAGTGCCTGTGACATGTGGAGGTGAGTCACACCAGCTCCAGCTATTCTGTCTCTCTTCCCAATGCAAAGAAAAGTTGACTATAAATGTGCAGAGATAATAGAACACAACAGATACTGGTTAGACACTAAGTTACTCCTGTTCCATGGCTTAAAATGACACGCTGTGAACACAGTTAACTGCATATTTGAATGGCTTAGTTGCTTTCTCTGCCCTCACCAATTGTTTTCCAATATGCATTTAAAGCACTGACAGCAAGATGTGTTACCACTTCCAGGCATCTTGTCTTAGTTTCTTTGCAGTCCCTGACAAGCTGTACTGTCTTTCCATCAAGTGTGGTTAGTTGTGACCAAGCGTGAAGTCAAGCTACTTTCAAAGAATGTTTGGCAGGTGTTCCCTCTATCCTCCTGCAGCAGCTGAAGTATTCTTTACCTCCCCTCTCTCCTGTTCTTTCTGGTTTACGGCCACTTGAGTTTTGTGACGTGCACTCTTTGGTAGCAGCCTCCCATGAGGCACATGTGCCTCAAGGAAGCACTGGTGTAATGTGGAGCCTGTTGCTTTGGCATTGAAGATCCATGTATTGACATCAGCCTTTTAAACAGGGACACAACCAATGACTGCCAGTGGTGTTGGAATACCTGACTCCAGGTATTCCTCAGACACACTCTCCTGCTCAGATCCATCACAGTGTGAGGAAAAGAGCATGTAGGAGTGCAGACAGACCACTGGTGCAAGTGGTGCCAAAGACAACAGAAGACACTCAGGCTGCCACTGTAAGTTTAGTGGTACTTCATACAGCTCTCTGGAATTAATTCTTGTCAGCAGAAAGGTAAAATCTGAATCTGTGAACTAAGTTTTCTAGGGCTCCACACTGGTCTGACAGGTCAGCTGCAGCTGAGGAGGAAGGGTTTAGTACTCTGAAGTGCGTGTGCATATGATTTATTGCAACTGCTGGCCTTGACTGGTACATTACACCTAGAGTTCATTTTATTCAACAAAATCCACACCACTTAACTCATTAGCTCAAATCAAACCACAAGCAGTGCAGAATGTGACCACCCAAAGAAAGAGCGGGGAGGGGTCCAGAAGAGGCATGTTTGTAGCACACATCAATTTACATCCCAGAACCAAGGAGATACAGGCCCTTATCCCAGTACAAGAGAACCCCAGTTGATTTCTGGGGTATAAAAAGTTATCTACAGACTTCAGCTATCAGTTGTTCTTCCAACTCAAGAGCAGCCAGTGTCAAACTATCATTCAGGTGGTTACCAAAAGTCCTAGGGGGGAGTGTTTGTTCTATATGACCAGGTTACAAAGAATGTGTAATTGCCAAAAACCAAAAATTAAAAAAAAAAATTAGCAGCCTCACTCACCCACATTAAAACAGAGCTGAACAACTCAGAGAAGCCAGGAGGTTCCTCCTACCACTAGTGCCATTTTGAAATACACAAATTCACTGAATCACTTCAAAACCAAGTAGCCAAGTTCTGCTTTACACTCACTCACCTCAGCTTTAAATCTTTCCAAGCCAGGAGAACAGGAGGAATTCTTGCTCTTTAGAAACAGAACAGATATAGCAGCTAACACTCTAAAGCCAGTAAGCTCTTTTGCCTGTTTCCAGTGCAGCCAAAACCAGTTTCTCAAGAGAGCAGTTTGACAGCTTTACTGAAACAGCACCACTGTCAGTCAGATGGACTTCTGTCCATGAATAATTAACTATAGGGAAATAAAGGCTCTTTGCCCTTTCTCTTGGGTAATATTGCAGTACTTTGGCAGTGCTACACAGCTGTAAAGACTTTCAAACTGCTTATCAGGCCAAAGAACTGACTCGGCAATTAGAAGCCTTGGTGGATTTGTCTCTGGGTTGTTACTTTCAAAACTCTGTTTCAGTATAAATTCATTAAGCAGTTGGAATCAAAACATGTTACTTCAACACATATTGTCATGGTTTCCTTCTGAAGCCCCTAGAAGCTCTGGAAACACAAGTTTAGGCTGTTCAAATTTAAATACTTAAAACTATAGCAGCAAAACAAAGCAAAATTAAAAGAAAACCAGGAGAGGAAACTTCTCTTGAATAGCAGAATCACTTTGTGTGAACAACAGAGGTGCTGAACAATAGCTTCTGCTTCTGTTTCTTTCTTTTCTTGCCTCCCTTTTCCTCTGTGAAGAATTAAAATGAAACTGTCATTCTTCTCATGGAACAGGAACATCACACAAATGGTCTTCCCTAGCCTAAATGGCTTCTACAGGTCCACAACACTTCCTATCAACTCACTGAACGCCAGGTAGTTTAATTTTAACAAAAAAATTACTGCAGACAAACTAAGGGAGACTCCATCACACCCAAAACACGTAAAACGAGCATACTGATTGTAAAGCTGCTGTTGCAACAGCAGATCCCAGGACTGCATGCATGTAGCAATTTGTCTGTCTGATAAATATCACTTCCATCCATGTCCAAAAAACAGTTGGAGCTGATATTCCACTGAACTCCCAGACCCTCCCATCCAACTCTCTCCATCTCCAGTGCAGTTTCCAAACAGAAGCCAAAGCTGAACATCAGAACTGAGCATTATAAATGAGTTTTATCAGCCAGCATCAGGCTGGTTTAAGTCCATCTCAATTTGCTGGAGGTTTAAGTTCACCTCAATTTGTTTCACACTCCTTAACTTGTAATTTCAGCCAGCAGTTACCTCAGCATTTTGGTCAAACTTGAGCGGTAGTTCAGCAGCTCAGGTATTTTTTAGTTTAAAAATGCATAACCTGAATTTAAGTTCCAGCAGAGACATGGCAAACAGGATTGTCAAAAGCCATCTCTGTCCTAACAGGATTCTTTGCTAGGTGGAGATCTCAGCTCCCACTAAGAGGCTGCTTTAAGCTGACAGAAGCCCTACTCAAGCTGTTCAGAAACCACAACCTGACAATTTTCAGAACTGTTCTCTGGCCAATTTCTGGTCCCCAAAATTGCTGCTCTCACTTCTCCCAGAGGAAGAAGGAGATACATTCCATTTTTTCACTTCAGAAATCTTCTCTGCCTTCCCCTCTGCCTTTTACCTGACAGATGATCAGCCGTGGACGGTTTGTCCAGTTTCAGGAGGGCTGCCTCAATAGCTTGGCTGAAGGAATTCTGGAAGCTGGGCACAGGGATGCGGTCAGAGCTGTCACTTTCTCCATCACTATCCACGGGCACAGGGAGTGCCAGAGTGTTCTCATCTGAAAGAGGGAAAGAGATGCAAAGGCTGCATTAAACTTCCCCCATGCAAATGGCCCCTTCACACTCCAGATGTTTCTCGTGAAGCTTCAAGATTTCTCAGATTTAAGTGCATGGTAGAGAACCTGAAGTAATCAATATCAAATTTTCTTACCTCTTGTTTTTGGAACAGGTTTAGGCCATGTTTCTGGTTTTGCCTTTCCAACTCTCAACATCTATCAAAAAAGTTGTAAGATGTTATTAAACTCCATGTACTAGAACCAACCTGCATACACCCTAAGTGGCAAAAAAATTTAGGAACCCCTTCAAGCACTCAAACCCTATGATGTCTCCCTAAGATTTATCCCACATTGTTTTTGTGGGGGAAGTAATTGCATTATCAGATTAATCCCCAACTAAGACATGGGTAATTCTGACAAGATTTACTCTGCTACACAACTTACCTGGGCAAAGGAAGGGAAGGGAGACTCTTCTTCCAAACTCCCACAGAGCAACGGGCTGACCTGGTTGGCAGCAGGTGACAATGGAGCTGGAAGAGACTCTACAGAGACAGGAGCACAGAATGAATTAAAACCAGCTGCATTCAGCAAAGACACTCATTATGCTGCTTATCAGGATGAAACAAAGTTTTATCTTATGTAATTAACCATTTTTACCTCATTGGTTCCATCCATCAGTCACACAGTGGGACCTCTCAGATTTCCTCAATCTTTTCATTTATGGGAAATTTAAGTTGGGTTGTGGGGGTTTTTTTTTTGAGTTTGTTTGTTTGTGGGTTTGCTTTTTTTGGGGTGTTGGTTTTTGTTTTGGTTTTGGGAAAAACATTTCAGATTAGTTTCTATTTAATACTTTTTATGAACTGCAAGATAAAACATTTGGTAAAGCATCACTGGATAACAACCTAACTGAGTGCTCATCAGCTACATTTTATTTTAGTATAATGTGGTGGGGAAGACGGAGAGGGTAGAAAGAAAAAATGCCAGCAGTGTTTTCCTGGCATACACACTTCTCTTCCCTTTTGGGGGCATTTTTTTCCTTTTATTTGCCTCAGCAGAGATTTAAAAGATGGGGTAACTACAGGGTAGATCTCCAAGTCACTGAGGTAGAGGTAGTAAAAAGCAGACAAAGGACCAGAATGTTTCTTAGCTACGTCAGCCTTTTGTGTATGATCTCACAGGCAACCCAGGAAATAATCACAGAATGGTTTGGGTGGGAAGGGACTTGAGGATCATCTCCTTCCAATTCCCCTGCCATGGGCACCTTTCACCAGACCAGGCTGCTCAGAGCCCCATCCAACCTGGCCTTGAACAGCTACAACTTCTCTGAAAAGCAGCCGTCTTTGATCAGTATTGAGAAAGTTCAGCATGAAGACCTGAGCAATAGATCCCAAAAGAATAATCAACAGCTAGATGTGGTGTGTTTTTGCAGATGCTCACCTGTCTGAAACACAGGGCTTCTGCCAAGAGGAGACTGACAGAAGCTCTGATGATCAATGCTGGTAGTTTCTCCAGGGCAAGAAGTAAAAGCAGGGAACTGCTGCAGATTCTCTAAAGCAATATGGACCTCTGGATCTAGAAAGAGGTTTTAAATTAAAGCACTACACAATGTGGGGGAGGACTGTCAATATGCAAGTTGTTTCAGGAGTCTAGGAGGTGCCAACTCAATTTTCTTTCCACCCTCTATTTCAGAGACCAAGTACAAGCCCTGCTGCTGGATGGAAGCAGTTCCTAGGCCTTTTTTTCCTTCTTCACTTTTCACTCTACATCGTGATTACTATAAAAACAGAAACTAAGAATCCTGAGATTTCTACACCCTGGAGATAGAGCTGTGCCCTCAAATGCCCTCTGTCTCTCCCAAAAAGGTAAGTATGCAGCCATTGCATAACATCACTTAACATCCTGACTAAACCAGCTTTATGTTTTTCACTATACTGACATTGTTTCTAACACTTTGTAATCTTGCTCTAAGTACACACTACAAACTAAAGGCCTTAGAGTTCATCCTTACTGCTCTAGAAATCCGGTCAGCAACTAAATACAACTGCAAATCCACCAGTCATGAGCAATCACGACTTACATTTGCCCTGTTTCTTGTTCTCTTCCATCTCAATTCTGCGTTCGCGCCGTCGCTCATCGCGAGCTTTCTTCTGCCGCAGGCGTTTCCTCTTCTCAAGGTCATCTAGGAGCAATGCACAACACCAGATATCAAAAACCCCACACCAATGCTCTGGCAGTGTTTTCTCCAGCTCTGACAACAACATATTCAGTTATAACACATCAGGAACAAAATATTCTTACAAACGACATCCTCTCCAAGCAGTCAGGAATTTTTTTGTTCTTTCTATAATTGTTGTCTATAAAACAGTGAATTGGGGTTGGTCTGTCTAGCAGTCATCAGTTGGTTGGTGCTAGAGGAGTAAAGCTGCTATGGATGTTCTTTTTTCTGCCACTAAGGGATAAGAATGACTTCCCCTTCACCCTCATGGATACGTGGCAGAGGCTACCAGAAAGGTAGTACCAACCTGAAAACAACTCTAAAGTCTCCTTAGAGATGACAGGTGGCTTCAGAGCCAGTTCACAAATGCTGAACTCACAGGTGAGGGGCAAGTGACAGAGGTAGCGATGACGTTGTCTTATATCCTGATAAAAAGAGAGCAATCCATGATCACAGCATGGCCCAGAGGCTGCCACAGCGATGAACAGCTTATGGAGATGGAATGCACACCACCCATCAAATCAAATGGAAAAAACCAGCAGCAGAGACACAACAATTACTTCATAAACTACAAACACATGAAGAATGCCCTGGGTCAGAACTAAATGTTCCAAGACCTCCAGCAACTACACCATAATCACATTTGGATGCAGCCACTCCAGCTCATTTACTGATTTTCTTGTTATTCCTCCCTTCTCACTCACATCACTGGAATAAAATTCTGCAATACCAGTCTTACAATGCAATTATTTTTGTGCTGGACCAACTTTGCCTTTTATACTTAAATTACTTGGACTAATGACCACCACTTTGCTAGGTTGAATCAAGCAGTTTTCTATTTTTCCTTGTAGGGCTGAAAAACTTGAACACAATTCCCTACTACCTCTGCATCCATTCTCACTTGAATGTATAATTTCTTTAAAAATTAATTAAAAACTATGTATAGCTGTTACTGCATGTGTCAATTCTTACAGTTTTCTTTATTTGAGGTAAATTAATTCAAGACCCATCCCCTCTTCCAGAACTTTAGTGCCTTAAGCACTTTCACTCCCTCTGTCTAAAACACTGAAGTTTCTTGCCATCCTCTGTATTTTCATAACATCCCACTGCTCAGAAACAACTTTTTAAGACTGAGGCAGACACTTCAAGTTGAAAAAGATGATAATCTGTCTAGTTCAAGCTACTGTCTTATATGAGAAAAGAATTTGCTTGTTTTAAAACAGCTTTAACAACAAACCAATTTTAACCTTGCAATTCCCTTACTCTTAGAACTTGCTACCTTCTAGGAAAATAAAAAGCAAGACTGCAGCCAACTTATCAAAAGACAACAAAAGCACTGTACTTTCCACAGATGCCCTTCACAGATTAGCATCCCAACCCATCATAGTTATTATTTATTATACTAAAGAGAAACAAGTTTCTTCTATCAGCTACATCTGCTAAAACATGGCCCCTAATTAATAAGAAGATAGAATAACTACCTCTGTCATTGAGTAGCCAGTTATCTCCACCACAGCTGCAGTTATCTTCTCGGGGCTCTTCTCCAAGCTGCCGTACTCACGGACCAGGCACCGAACATTCACCGGGTGAAGGTACATGCACTGTCCGTCCTCCGCTGCAAGGTGAGACATCATCATCACTCCTTCTCTGCCTGTTCATTTTCAGTACCCTTCTCCCCACCTCAGTACACCCTCCAGTAATAAAATTAAAGCTCCTTTCTGAGTTTCTGTGGGACTTTTATTTCACAGGGGTTAGCTGCGTCTAATGAAGGGACAAACTCCTCAAGAAGGATCCCAAAGGAGGCATCTCTGCCCCCGTGATTCCAGGATTTCATTGCACTGACCTTGATAAAAATAGTAAAAAGGAGAGTTGCCAAGATGTCCAGAGCTAACTGTATCTTTAGAGTCTTGGTAACTTGTTTCAGCTGGATTTGATTCTTCTGTAGTGTTCGTGTCAGGTTCCCCTACAGTGTCCACCTCAGGTACTTCCTCTTCATCCAGCACTGCCTCTTCTACTTCCACAGGAGGCGAAAAGGAACTTGCCAGGTCAGAGCAAGGCTCCACAAGCTCCTCATCAAATGCAGAGAGATATTCCACACCACACTACCACAGCAGAGAGGATACAGTTAGTACCATGCCACCTCCTTCAAAGATTATCATCTCTGCAAAAATCTTTGGCACGAGTTCACCGTACACTGCAGTGTGAAGTGGTAGAATAAAATATTAACACGATCTGCCAGAGCAGAGTTGTCACCCACCTTTTTCTCTTGGGTAACTGCAGGCTCCACAGCCTTGGAGCTTTCTAGGACCAATTCTTCCACAGCTGCACTGATTCCAGCAATGCCATTGTTTTTATCCTGGTCAGCAGAGAGTGCTGTTTCTCGCTCCTGCAGGTCATCCAAAGGGAACAAGTTTCAATTTGCCATTTAAGCCATAAGACCACCACCACCACAGCTATTTTTAGCCTTGTTCTACACTTCAAGATTTCATACATTTTCACAGAAATTCATCTGTGATAAAGAGTAACTCAAAGAGAGGTCCTCTCCTTCTTGGTACTGGAAAGAACACCCAAGTAGGACACCTAAAGGCTTAGAAAAGGAATATTGTACAGGTTTGCCCGTGTTTGCCCAATAGAACACTACCATCTGTGCAGCAGAGCATGGATGCTCAGCACTCAGCATACTCTTAAGTTACTAAAAGCCTCCAGGGAGGTTGTTACCTTCAGCTCCTGGATAGCTGCCTCAATAAAGCAAGCTTCTGGGGTGTGCTTTTCTTCCTCATACTGTTTCAGTAATGCCGCTTTCTCCTCCAGAATCACCAGCTGCAAGACCTGCTCCCTGGATGCCAGAAGCAGCTTTGAATACTGGCTGTGCTGGTCATCTGAACAGAAGGAGCACCAATCATTAGTGTCTGTATGTAAAGGCACCAGTTTGGGCTGCTGCTTCTTCTGAAGTTGTGTTGCTGCTCAGTTTTGTGAATTAATCCCCCCAGGGAAGACAATACTCAGTCCACATATTACCATTCTATCACAGGCTGGTGCCACATACCTGCTCTGCTAAAAACATCTCCCTCACACAGCAGTTTATCTCCCACTCAGTTGCTACACATCAAAAAAAACGAAGTCTACACTTCTACATGATGGAAGCATTGCCTTTGAGGGGTCAAAACTTCCTGAAACAATGCAGTCTTAGAGCTTCTTCCTCTTCTCAATATACTCAAAAATACTGCAATTAGAAATTTCTTCAATGCAACCCCTGGTTTGGCTCAAACTAATTCACAAGCCCATATGTATTAAAAATCCATACAAAACATTATGATGAGGTTTTTACAAGAAGCACACCAGAAATAGCAAGATAAAGAACTGCAAGTTCAGCAAAAGGTAGTCATCCTTGTTACAGAAGCACTTAAGTATAGAGTTTACAGCAACCACAGCATCACATATTAATACAGACCCTATATTCACAGCTTCCCAAGGGTCCAACCTTGTCTACAGAACATCAAGTTAATGCTGAATTGTCTGGCTTTAAAATGATCTCAAATCCTGTATTTGTTCTTTTGTTTGTTTCATGAAAGGATTTAAAGATCTTTACTTTCAAATACTGAGAAACATGTAAGCCCACAGCCTCCATGCTGGATACCCATCACACTTTAGGAGACTTGACTTTTTCCAGAGGGTTTAAATGCATGCAGCCTTTCCTAAATGTGACTGCAAAATGAAGTGAGCCAAGACAGCCCACAAAGCAGCCATGTTCAGTAAAATTATTTCTTTAGACATCAAATTTTTGTGATACTAACAGATAAGATGATGATGAGTTAGTCACATTCTTGACTGGAGAAAACTGAAGATGTCAGGCAACAGATGTTTGGAGTAGGTTTGCAATAATTTTGATTATTTCACCATATCATTCACTGACTTCAGTTGATAAGTGAAGATGATGAAAACCTTGTTGAAGATTACAGCCTTGAAATAGCTTAGACACAGTTATTTTTGCTAAGCTGTATAATGAGGAGCCAGGGGGGAAAAAGTTAAGGACACTGAAGTACCAATAAAAGCAGCAAGAGTCACACCAATGACTGTAGGATACAAAACACACACCAAACTAACAGCAGTGACTGAGAAGGCAGGAGTCTGCAGTGCAGTCACTTGAAGAGAAACAGCACACAAGTTAAAGCCTTACAAAAAAACGAAGTGTGGGTAGAAAGTTTATTGTTAATATGTTGTCATTAAGCTTTTCAGCCGTTAAACCCCATGTTTTGTAATCTGGTTTATTTTAAGATGACAGCATGGCATTGCCAGGGTCAACTGTGTCTACACGAATCCTGGTCACAGCTGGGAGCAGGATTCCAGCCACCAGTACTCGGATAGACTCACCTCTGATGTAAACAGGCTGCACCACATTCATCCACTGAGACTTGGGCAGTGCTACCAGAACACCTTTCTCCCTTCTCATAAGCTGCATTGTAATGGTATCACCAATTGCATACTGGCGTGTCTCCATAGCAACAACGCTGCAATGTACGGAGGAGGTTAGCGGTGTAAAAATAACATTTCAAAGAGACACATAATTTAATAAATATCGTCTCACCTCTTGAGATCCTTCTTGTGAACAGAGCCATAACAAATAGGACACTTACTCCAGGTCTTTTCGCTCAAGGAGAGATAGTGAAGGATACAAGCCCAGCAGAAGATGTGTCCACAGCGGGTGATCTTGGCTGCGGTTGGTGGGTACAAACATATTGGGCAAGAGGGCACTTCATGGCTACAGATTCGCTGGAATGGCACATGAGAAGAACAGCACAAGTTTTAGACCCAGAAATCAGTTCCTGGGACACAGAATAAGCCACCTGTAAGATCTACTCTAACACATTATCTTCCAGCTCTTTAGGCTCTGCTTATTTACCAAGAAATTAGTACACTGTGAATTAACACCTTCAGACTGCACATGGAATAACCTTCAAAGCCACCCATCTGGTATCTCTACTCTAATGACATTAAAAAGTGACTCTTCTCATGTTTCCCCTGAGGTATTCACCATCATCTCTAAGAGTTAGCAGCATCTTCATCATCCGAATTCAGACAGTGAGGAGATGGCAAACGAGCTCTGTGGCCTCACTTACACGAGCAGACTTGTGCAGCCCTGTTCAGCTGTGAGACTGAACTTACCCACTTCCATGAACATTCTGGGTTTAGTCAGACACTTTGTTAGCATCTCTGTGTGGCAGAGAGAACTGCCAAGCAAGCACCTCAATTTTTCAGCTCTCTTGGAGTGTCAGGTAACAGTAAGCCCACCTCCTCTCCACCTACGCCATGCACCAGACTGTCTTGGCAGATATAAGTTTCTGCTTGAGGCAACCCAAACTTCTGACCACAATTCTAAAGAGATTTTCTATTTTGTTGCTAGGCAAGATAGGCCACCTATGCACAGAATAATTCTTCAAAATTCTACACCCTAGTCCTCTTCCATGGACTCGTGCCCAAGTTTTCTGTTAATATCTCGATCACAAGGACTCTGTCTACAGAATGTCAGATACTATTTTTGATGAGCTCCCATCTGCAAAAGCAAGAAGAAGCTGCTAATTTTCCTAATAGATTTTAGCACTTCTCTTTTCCTGTCATGAAAGTATTTCATAATATATTCCATGACAGATCTTTCCCAGTATTGTGGGAGTGACAGAAAAGGCCTCAACTCAAAAACAGCTGAGTTTTATGTAACATCACAGAGGGAAAGAGGCAGTTAAAGACAGGTTGAGGTTCTTAAGAAAAAGAAGGAGGAAAAAAAAAAAATCTAGCCCATCACAACTGACCACTTGCTCCACAAAGTCCCAGTTGACCAAGGTATCTGGATCAGCAAAGTGGACTGTGTAGTCCTGTTCTTCAGAGACAACAAACTGGCAGCTGGGGAAAGGCAAAGAGACAGATGATCCACTCAGTTGTTTTTAAAAATTCTTTGAGAACTATTTTACAGGATTCTCTGAGCTGCTTCTTTGTCCAGCAGAAAACTATGTAGTCAGTAACTGCTGGATGTAGTCAGTAACTTCTATCTACAAAAATCAAGAGTTCAATTCACAACCAGATTTCTAGAATACATATGTGTCTAATTTCAGTTAGACACAACCTCACAAACTAACTACAGAATGAGCCAGGCAGTGTGGTTTTCCAGAAACATGTAAGGAATAGCCAGCTCCATCAGGGATCTATTAAAAAACAAGGAATCGACATGGGGAAAAAATGTGGTCACAAAAACTAGAACTACTGGGGTTCCTGCAAATAGATTTCACTACAATAAGCCACAAAACAATAGGGAAAAATCAGAAGCACCAGTGCTGAAAACAGTTTTTATCTTTAACATTATCAGAGAGCAGAGTCCTGAATACACTTCAAACTCCAGTGAGAGCAACCATTATTTCCAGTCAAAAGCAATTCTGCTGCTGGATTACTATATTGATCATCATTTGGGTTATACTACATACTTAGGGATTCACAAAATAATCAACAGCTTAAGAACTAAGACCTATATAAGTAATTGCCTCTGGAAATTACAAATTCAAATCAGCTTTCATCCAGCAACTGCTGTCTCTCCCATCTCAACACACTAATTTTTTGGAAAAAAATCACAGTCTCCCATAAGGGAACTACATAGATATTTCAAAATGGAGTGTCATATTCCAAAGTGATGACAGAACATTAGAGCAGATTATTTGGTTTGTCGCTAAAGGACACCTTGTAAATAGGTAAGAACAATGTCCCTTTCAAATATAGTCATTACCACTAAAAACAGTATGGCAAGGTAATTTCACCCTGAAAAAAACAATACAAGTAGTCAAGGCCAAACACAATTCCCTGGCTGTTCACCCCCTACAGCTCAGTGTCTCTGCAGAAGTATAAGAGCCCTGTTGGCCTCCCACTCACTTGGCCTGTAGGAAAAGCTCCTTGTTGAACGGTTTATGTCCCCACTTGTTCCTTTTCCCCCAGTTGCCATGTCCATTCCCATCAAAATGTCCTGCTTGGCCACGGGGTTCAAAAGTGAAGTTCAGTAAGTGGTTCAGATTTATCTTCTTGGGACCAGAGAACTGGGCAGGGCTGAACTCTGCCCGTTGAGCCTCTGCTACCTAAGAGACAAAAGCGTTTCTTAGAACCTGCCAGAATTTACTACAAAAGCATCAGTACAGGTGGATACCCAGGCCCCATCAGTGATTACACACAGAACATGCAGCATTCCCTCACTCACCTTCTCCCATCCCAGTTCTGCAAATCAAGTAGTGCAGCATTAGAAGTGCAGGAGAATCTGAAAGTCAGAACTCAGTGATCTTACCCCACACTGAGCAAAAGGAGGAGAGTGTAAAAACAAACACAAGTAAGGACAAGTAAAAGCTGGCAAAACCCAGTCAAGGTGAGTAACAGAATAAAGTTGTTCAAATCCAGACAATATTCTTTTAAACAGACAGCAGTACAACTCTGATTACTGTTTACACAGGTTGTACTTGTTTCAGTTAGTTTTCACATAATGAAGCAAAGAATGAGAATTCAAGAGGCAGCAGGTGAGTTTTGAGGCAGCAGTCTAGGTAAGCAGTGCTGCTCATCCACCAAAACTGAAAAATCAGAGTATCAATTAAACCCCACAAACAGCCTACAGTATTTAGATCCACATCAGCATAAAAGCCTCAGCCTGGTTTTACTCCACCTTGATGCCACCAATGCCAATACATTTACTTTCCCAAAACCCCCATCTCATGTAAATTTTTGCACTGAAGTGGTTGGACAAAATCAATTTTCAGAGGGCAAGCTTTAGCTTGAAACAGCTTTAGTTCAGGAGATTGGGTGACAAGAGTCCCTTGGGAGGATGTCCTGAAGGGCAATGGAGTCCAGGAAGGTTGGACATTCTTCAAGAAATCTTAAAGGCAGAGGAGCAGGCTGCCCCCATGAGCCAAAATATGAGTCAGTGGGGAAGACCAGCCTGGTTCAACAGAGAGTTTTAGCTGGAACTCAGGAAAAAAAGGAGTTTATGACCTTTGGAAGAAGGGGCAGGCAGCTCAGAAGGACTACAAGGATGTCATGAGGTTATGCATGGAGAAAAGTAGAAGGGCCCTAGAAACTAATCTGGCCACTGCTGTAAAAGACAATAAAAAATGTTTCTATAAATACATTAGCTACAAAAAGAGGGCTAAGGAAAATCTCCATCCTTTATTGGATGGTGGGGGGTGAAACATAGTGACAGAGGAAAAGGCTGAAGTAATTAATGCCTTCTTTGTCTCAGCCTTTAATACTAAGACCAGTGTTCCACAGGATACCCAGTCCCTGAGCTGGAAGACAGGGACAGGGATTGGAATGAAGCCCCCATGATCCAAGGAGAAATGGTCACCTGCTGTGACACTCAGACACACACAGGTCTATGGGGCTGGGTGGGAGGGCTCACCAAGCCTCTTTCCATCATCCACCAGCAGTCCTGGCAAACTGGGTGGTCCCAGCTCATTGGAAGTCAGTAAATGTGATGCTGGGTCAGAAGGAGGATCCAAGGAGTTACAGGCCTATCAATCTGACCTCAATGCCAGGGAAGGTTATGGAGCAGATGATCTCGAGTGCCACTACATATAATGTACAGGACAACCAGGGGATCAGGCCCAGCCAGCACAGGCTTGTAAAAGGCAGGTCCTGCTTGACTAACCTGATCTCCTATGACAAGGTGACCCATTTAATGGACAAGGTCAAAGCTGTGGATATTGTCTACCTGGACTTCAGCACAGCCTTTGGCACAGTTTCCCACAGATTCTCCTGGAGAAACTGGCTGCTCTTGGCTCAGACGGGTGCACTGTTCCCTGGGCAAAAAACCAGCTGGATGGCTGGGCCCAGAGTGCTGGGGAATGGAGTCACACCAGCTGGGGCTGGTCACTAGTGGTGTTCCCCAGGGCTCAGCACTGGGGCCAGTCCTGTTTAATGTCTTTATCAATGATCTGGCCAAGGGGATGGAGGGCACCCTAATCAAGTTTGCAGACAACACCAACTTGGGCGGGAGTTAATCTGCTGGAAGGCAGGAAGGCTCTGCAGAGGGATCTGGACAGGCTGGATCAACGGGCTGAGGTCATTGGTATGAGGTTCAACAAGGCCAAGTGATGGGTCCTGCACTTGGGTCACAAGCCCCACGGAATGCACCAGACTTGGAAAGCTGCCTGTCAGGAAAGGACCTGCAGGTGCTGGTCAAAAGCAGTTGACCTTGAGTCAGAGTGTATCCAGATGGCCAAGTAGGCCAAGGGCATCCTGGCCTGTATCAGAAATAGTGTGGCCAGCAGGACCAGGGAAGTGATTGTCCCCCTGTACTGGGCACTGGTGAGGCTGCACCTCGAGTCCTGGGGTCAGTTACGGGTCCCTCACAGCAAGGACACTGAGGAGCTGCAGCAGGTCCAGAGAAAGGAACAGAGCTGGGGAAGGGTCTGGAGCACAAGTTTGATGAGGAGCAGTTTAGACTCTCAGGGCAGAGAGCACTCCTCTTCAGTTGTTGCCAAGTTGCTCTGCTCACACTCCCTCTGGCATCTCAACGATGTTAGTTAGCACCTCTTATCACTCTTTCCCTTCCCAGCCCAGGAGCTGAACACAGCAGACCTATCTAGGCAGGTCAGAGTATCCTGTCATCCCAAGAAAGAAGGCCCTGGAGGTGTGGCATTACAATTCTCACCTCATCTCGTCTCCCACCATTAGAAGAGCTAAAAGGTTTGCCACTTCCGCCGCTGCCTCCCCTTTGAGGGGGCATCTTGTTAAAAGCTTTGCTTTTCTGTGAATTGGAGCGACGGGACTGACTGCAAAAGTTCTCATTTTTGGAATATGAAGTTTCTCTTTTACGATTATAACGCTGTTTGGATCCACTCGCATTCTTTCCATCTGAAAGGAGATAAAAAAAAAAAAGAGAATCAGGTCAGCAGCCTCAGAGTTGACCCCGTGTAACTTCACCTCAGAGAGAAGTTCACCTCAGCCACTACCTGAGGTGTTTATCAGGACATCAAATCCCCCAGCAATCCCAACCATTTCATTCCTGTCGCTGCCCAAAGAGCTGGTCAAAGAGTTTAAAAGAAGGATATATTTGCTGTGCTTTATCTTTTATCAGAATGGTTGAATTTTCTTTATCTAGATTTGGAATTGCCTTCCCCAGATGTTGGCGTGTTGCCTGGTTCATTAAGCAGTAAACACCAACATCACATATCATACCTGCATGCCACATTACAAAAACTGACAACAACTAGTTCCTTTTTTCATTCCATTTTCTGAAAACACACAATTTATCATACATTGTTCCCTCATATAAATACACTGCCTGTGTTTCTCCTGAAGTCTCCCACCGCCTGTTTTCACTCAGTTGTACCCCTATGCTTAAAAGACCCCAACAAATCTAATTCTGTTTTAAAAATACACCTCTATGTCATGAGGCCAACAAATGCTAATTGATCTTGAAGTACAAACTCAATGCTCTGTGGCCTTGCAGGGCACATACCTAATGTCTAAGTACTAAGTCCACCAACCTATGCAGCCAGAACTGTTTGCCAAAAAACACGCTTAGCACACCAGTGACCCTAATACAGGACACAGTGGTGAAGCAAAAAACAAAATATTGCAGGAATAAAGCTCACAAGAGCAGAAAAATCAATCAGGCTCCTGAGAGGAGTTCCCTGTGTCTAAAACAGCTGCTACATCAGAGTGCTAGAACGGGGTGTTAATACTATGAAGGCATTTCTAGTAGTCTTAACACAAGATCAGAGTTGCCCAAGGACACAACAGACTGCTGACCTGTCGCTTAACCTGGCATTTCTACCACCTGCCCTAAGTTTTATTTGTAGAAGAGCTATGTTGATAAGCTTAGAAACAAAACTCCACAGGCCCAGCAAGACATCCACCCGCACCAGCCAGCCCCAAAGTCACTCTGGATACCCAGTAAACATTACACAAACAGCAAGGCCCCACACAATATCTAGTTGCATTTATAAAAGCCTTCTAGTTTCCCTCTTCCTACTTTGCAGTCCTCCCCACCCCTTAATATAAACCTTACGTGTTAGGCAAACACACCACCGAGGTTCAGGATCATGTTTCCATAGGGGCAGTTTCATTGCTGGTGCTTCCAGTTTTCCCCTTTCCCAGCACTGCTTCCCATCTACCCAAGCATTTAAAACAGCTGGAGTGGTGTCATTCACATAAAGTTTCTCTTCTTTCTTTTTTTTGTTATTTTAAGTTTTCTCTCCCACTTGCACCCCCCCAAAAAGGTTGGCAGAGGACTGGAAGGTTGTGTGTTATTATATATTACTGAGAATCCAACTTTTTAAGAATAAACTAAGTAATAAAGGGGGCTGGATGGGGTTTTGTGGTGCTCTGCTGTTTCTTCCACTTGGCAGATTTCAGTCTTTGCCTGCAACTACAGCTATAGAAATACACTATCATTACTTTCACATGATGTGACAGAGCCATTTTTCGCAGACAAACTTTATCATCAGAACTGGTCATTTACTCTGCTATTGAAAGGGCTGATCCTTTAATTCAGAATTAAATCAACTCTGTCAGAAGCACAGCTGTGTAACTCAAACACATGCTTGCATAGCTGGCACTGCTTTAATGCACATCAGGCTAAAAAGACATGGCTTGAGCGTTATCAGGAAAAAAACACACCAGAAGCTGCCAAGTACTGAGGGTGTGACCAGGTCTGGCTGAATGATTACTTGGAGTGTTTCTTGAGAGTGTTTGTAGGGAAGAAGGAATAATCAACACCTCTGAGGCTCTGGTAAAAAATTAAGTAATTTTGAAGAGGTTTGGACTATTTCTTTAGTTATTCAGGAGCACAGCTTGTCCCTTTAGAGCTCCACGACCTTCATAAATCTCCAATTTCAGTGAATACTCTAGAGGGGCACACACCTACTGCCTGTACAACTTAGCAGTTTCTCTGCAATCTTCAGCTGGGGAAAAGAAACAACTCAGGAGAAATCAGTCTAAAGTGGGTCTTTACAAGGACCAGGAACAAGGAACAGCTTGCACCTGCAGCTGACAGAAGAATTTCCTACCACTTTAAGTTTTAATCAAGTTACTCACCACCAAATTTGTCAGTCAGCTGGTTTACACACATTCCTGTCATACTACAGATCCTTTCAAGACAACTCCTGAAGTCTTTGAGAATCACTACTGACTCTCACGTTTTATAGGAAAGGACTTTCCACCTGTGCCTGTGTTAAAAGGACCTTACAACCAATCTCACAATGCTTCAAATCTGATTTTATGGATTGCTAGTTCCTCCCTGCTCCCAGAATAATTATCCTCAGGAGAAGTCTGGTCCATCAGAGTAGCACTGAAATCGGTCAGCAGATAAGATTTGGACTATGCATTTGTAAACTGGAACACTTTTCCTCCACCCTGAATCTAAGCAACGCTGTTCCTTCCAACCCTTCCAGCATTCCACATGTCAGGGAGCTCTCTGCTTTATATCACCCATCCCACAAAGAGCAGGGCAGGACAGCTGCACTCATGCAGGGAGAAAAGTGAAGGATTCTCACTGCCATCCTCTCTTGTTAGAGCCCAGTTTTAAGTAGCATAAATTTGGATTTGATAGTTTGTTTTTTTCTTTCTTTCCTTGGCAAATTAGGAATGAGCAACAGCAAGTGCTGGTGAGGTACTTACTCTTCACTTAGGTCCTCTGTCCTTTTGCTGTTTTCATAGGATCTAACCCATATATATATATATATATACATACATACATATATGTGTGTGTGTATATATATATATATATATATACACACAGAGATTATGTGGATGTATCTACCCATCCACACTCCAAGAGACTTATAAAAAAATACTGTCTACATAACTTAAAAACACAAACAACAAAACTGTTCGTGCATTTTGGAGCAGGACCTGTATCTCCAAAGTCCCAGAGAGAGGAGACCAAGTTCACAGGACTAGGAGCAGCTCTAAGTGACCATTTTGGCACTGGGGCTGCAGTACTGGTTTGGGGCTGCAGTACTGCTGGGGTGAGAACTGCAGTTTCCTTCCACCTTTATTCATCTCTTCTTTTCTGCTGAGCTGTGCTGAAGCCAACAGTATTGCATAAGAGGTTTGTGGTGGATCACACTAAAGCCACAGGGTGGTTTCATGAAAACACACTGAAGCTATTGCTGCTGCCAAGGCAAACATCCCAGTGAGCAAGAGGTGACCAAGCACTCACACAGGGTATGATAAGGCCCAGAACTTTTGTGAGAACTAATGATGTCCATCAGGTCTCCAGGATTACAGAGACACCCAACAAGCCTGTTTTTCCTTAGCTACTTTATTCCATCCTAATGGACTGTGATTCCTGGGGGAATATATAACCCAAAGAAACTTTTCTGTTGGAAACTTCCGAGTTTAATTTAGATTCTAAGGCCAAGTTTGAAAGATAGGTGGAATCCAACTTCCACAAGTAGAAGAGAATATAATATTCTATTTAGCCCATATCCAGCTGTGCTGCAAGAGAAACAGAAGGAGAAGCTGCCACAGAGTTTCATGAGTGTCCATTTCCTCAGCTGGACAGTTACAGCAGGTAACTCTGGAAAGCATGAAATGGCAAGAGCTGGAGTGAACTCAACCCAGTGACCATCTGGGGAAGATCTGTGGTCCATAAAAATACTTTCCATTTCAGAGGAGAAACAGAGAATACATCCTACACCTTTCCTGAAAAGGGAGGGAAAACGGGTGGACCACATCAGCTACATGTCCAATGATAAGGAACTCAAGAAAAAAATCACATACGGTGACGTGCCAGTGTCCTACGTGCAACAGCTACCAAAACACACAATTAACACAGAGGTCTTAATAAGTTTGAAAATCAGAAGTATTGGAGTAGGCATCAGGACTCCTCTCCCCACTGCTCCTCTTCTACTGCTGGCATTGTTTCAAGCCTGTAAAACGTAACATTCCACAAAAATCACTTAACATTTTCATTCTGGGCTGAAATGACAGGCCTTTTACTTCCTTCCTCAGTACAGACACCGTATCTTCTACATGAAGGCACGCCAGCCACAGCACAGGCCACCTTAACTCCTTCCTGAAGGATGTTTGTATTCTGTGAACAACCCTCCATACAGCACCACACACCACTACAAAAGAAGCTGTAGTGAGGAGGTGTCTCTTGGCAAGACAGGGACGGAAAAAGTTCTCCCTAAAAAGATTTTTACATGTTTGAATTTGAAGTTAAAATTTCACTGTAATTGCACAGTTACGCCACAACCTGGGGAGCTGTGGGTGAGTCACTTCCCATGTCCCACTTCTGTCAATCCTGTGGAAGATCAATTAATAGAGGTGAAGAGCAGGTAATACTCGGTTACCCATGACATGAGCACACTTAGGAGGTCCAAAAAGAAGTCAACAAACACCTTCAAGATACCCATTTTGTTAACTCTCTGGGATACACTGCTGCTTTCTCAGAGACCTGAAGTAATACAGCTGAAACAAACCACTGAGGAGGAAGGAAATTAGTACAGCAGTGGTGGTGTAGTAACCTGTTGACACCTTCTCACATAGTTACAGGATTAAAACCACTAATTTTAATCACTATTGCCCCATTTCTAATTTTAGAAAAAAAAAAATGCAAGGTTGTCAGGAACACTGCTCCCCAAGATGTTTAGAGAACCAGAGTGGGCTTAGGTCTTATCGTGAAAAGATGACAGGAACTATCCTGGCTCCTGGTGAACTGCTCTGTCAGCAGAACCAGCTGTTTGCAATGACAGCTGTGACACTTTGGCTTGAATGCCAGATGAGCAAACAACACACATCTAAGTCTGAGCTCCCCCAAAGCAGGTCACAAACACCAGGATAAGGGGAATGCTGTGTAGGATATCAGACCCTTAGCGAGGTGTAACAACACACTGAGTACAGAATGAAGTTAGGGGTTTTTTTCACAGGCACTGGTAAACGTATGTTCTTACTATAGAAGCAGAGCTTTAGCTCTAAAGCTGATTACTCCAATACTAATGAAGACAAAGTACTAATCCTTAAAAGAAGAGGAGAGTGGGAATCCCAGCTCTGCGAACAGCGAGTAGAGCCGGAAGAGGAAGGAAAAAGAAACCAAAAACAAGCAGTGACCTGAAACGCCGCCTATTAAAAACCCAGCTGAGAGACAAACAACCCGACAAGGCGAAGTCCAGCTTCACCACGAACCCAGCCGCGGCACAGGCCGTGGGCCCCCACTGCCCCACGGTTACCCCCTTCCATCCCTCTCCCCGGAGCCCCTTCCCGGCTCTCACCGCCTTTGGGCTTAGACTCCCCCGCGGCGGGCCCGGCCGAGGCGGACCGCGGCTGCTGCCCTTTGCTGCCGGCCGAGGGTCCGGGCGCTCCGGAGCCGCAGGGGCTGCTCTTGTCCATGGCGGGGGCTGTGGCTGTGGCGGGGGTGGCGCCGGGCGGGCTCTGCAGCATCAACGGGCGCCCCGGCGGGCGAGCGGCGGCCCAGGGCGGGGGGGCACGACGGGCGCTGGCGGAGCCGGCGGGGGCCCAGGCTCATGGCCCGCGGGGGCGACCGGCGGGGGCGGCGCAGCGCGGCCTCGGCCTCCTTCATGGCGACATCTTCTCGCTGCTCCGCTCGAACCGGGGTGGGCCGCGGGAGGCCGGGCCGGGCCTGCGGGGCTCCGGGCGAAGGGGAGGGGAGGGGGAAGGGACGAGTTGCTCAGGGAGCCCCGCGGGGCCCGGCGCTGCCTCCGCCCGAGGGGGTCGGCACCACCCCGGCACCCACCGGCTGCTCGGCGCCGCACCGGCCCGGGCTCGGCCGCCGCTGCCCCGTAATGGCGACGAGTCGCCCGCAGCAGTGGCCGGACCCGGATGGAGCCGGTGCCGGGCGGGCCCGAGGGCATGACGGGACTCGTAGTCCTTGGCCGCGCGGGGCGCCGGGAGCCGCGCACAGCGAGCCCTGCCCGCCCCTCCTCCGGCAACCCCCGGGAGGGTGTAACATCGGCTGATACCAAATCATTGCCGCCGACCTGCAGCAAACAACAGTAAAAAAAAAAAAAAAAAACAACAAAAAAAACCCCACAAGCACCCAAACCATCGTGCCTAATTGAAGCAATAGTTTTTAACTTGTCCTTCAAAGCAAACCGGGGAAAAGACCCCACGAGGCAACAGAGATCCTAAAGGCATTTTTTTTTAAACTTTAAAATAATAGAGATCTTGAATGCAGGACCTGATCCCCTCCCATTATTTTAGGGATGAGAGCTTCAAGTTCAATGGGAGTGCAGTTCCCAGTTTCTTCAAAAACAGTAGAGGTGGAGCACGTAAGAGCATCTCTACCCCCATAATTCATACCATGATCTGAATCTACAGCCCTCAAGTAAAAGCTTCAACACTAGTTTTGTACCTACAGAGACAAAGCCATAATTTGAATTTTGTTGCTCTTTTGCTGCACCCGCTAAAGGAAAAATTCTCTGCCCCATGCCCGGGAACACCAGATCAACAAATATGAGAACTTGTGCTTTACACATTTCAATAAATCCTCTATAAAAATTATTTTAAGAAAAGCCTCATAAAAGGCCTTATTTAAACTTCTGTTTGTTCCCTGTTTAGGTCTATTACTCTTAGGTCTATTACTCTTACCGACCACATTATGAGTATGGTTACCACAGCGTTTAGATCTTCTGGATTTGAGAGAAAAAAGCTTTTCAAGGTAAAACACAACATTTTTATTTGCAAATAAGCTGGCTGTGGGAAGAAAATAAACACAAGGAAGTTGCCCCTCCCACCCCCCAGTAAAAACAACTATGCTAATGAAATCCCTGCCACTGCCCTTGGAGGCCAAGGTCTGCTTCCTCAAGAAGGGTGAAGGAACCAGGCTTTGTGCCATTAGCACACAACTGAGTCACAAGATGAGAGTCTGAGAAACAGTCCATGGTTCTGAGCACCCTTGAGGAGAAAAGAACACAGGCAGAAGAGGATGAAGGGACTGGTCTTGAGTCACACAGCTGCAGAATTCCTTCCCACAGTGCACTGCCAGGTAGGAATACATTAAACATAATCCTGTCAAAATCCTGCAAGAGAGACCACTAAGAACTTACCTTTACTATTCAAGTGCTCTTTTTGGAGCAAAGAGTAAAGGATTAAATAGAGTCCACAGAACTCGTCCCTTCTGAACTACTTACATACCAACATTTTTGCTCCATTTTTTTAAAGTCCAAAATAATGTTCAATAGGAAAACATTATGAACAAACACTCATCCTCTTTAAATGAGCTACAGTGTTATGCTCAACACTGCATTCCTCCAGAGACCAAGTGGCACACTCCACAACATCTTGCTGCATCTTTTCTGATGCATCAGTATCCTTTATCGCAGCCGTCTGATCACACATGGCTCCCTGTAATAAACAAAAAAGCATTCCAAGCTGCAGGAGCACCTGCCAGAGTCACCTGTACCGTCATTCTCAGCGAGCTCCCGGGACCCGGCAACGCTTTGCCGGGTGTGTCGGGCACGGGTACGGCTGAAATGCCGGGTCCCGTTCAGCGCTCGCTCTCCAGCCGGACCCACACAAGCCCCGCCGCCCTCCAGCCCTTCCCCAGCCCAGCGCAGCCGCTCCATCGCCCGGCCCCGATGGACTTTCTCCGCCGACGGAGGCGACCCAAGCCCGGCCCCGCCGCCAAGGAATGGTCCCGCCGGCAGAGCCGGGGATGCGGGAAAAGCGGAGCCGGGAGAGGGCCCAAAGCGCCCCTCACGCCTCGGCCCCGCCCCCTCCGAGCCGCCCGATGACAACCATTGGTCATCGTCACCAGCACCTCGGACACTCATTGGTCAGAAGCGGCTGGTGGGAGGGGCGGTTACCGAGTACGACATGCCGCCCTCCTGCTGCCATGGCGACGGGGACGCCGCCGGCCGAGCGGCCGCGGTAACCGGAGACACCCCCAGGGACACCGGGGACACCGGCTGCGGCCTGAGCGCCGCCTAAAACAGCTGTAATACTGAGGACGCTGCAGGGAACAGTAACAGGACTCGGGTAAAACGCTCCTGGGGCCCCTCGGCTGAGCGATTTGCTGTACAAGCACAGCCCAGCTGGGCGCCCTCCCTTACCTCCAGCCCGACTAAAAGCTTTGATCCCACCCGGGGAGGAGTCTTTGAGTAGCGTCTCAATAAGAGACCTGCTGTCAGCTGGGACTGTGGTTACTGGAAACACACAGAGGACACTGAGCTTACCTTCCAGGCTCCACACATCTCATACAGTCCTCGCCTGCAGCAAGCCACCATGAGTTGGCCATAGGACAAACAGACTGCCTTCAACCCAGGCCAAGGGCTGCTGTAGCTCCCACTTGTCCCTGACAGAGTCCAGTCCCAACCACAGTGACCCTCTGTGCAGCCTTGGGTTATTGCCTTACTCATGCATTTAGCTCAGTATTCAGATATTCTGGATTTGGGAAGAGATTCTTTGAGAGGTAACATCAGCCCACAGGAAAAGTCCAAAGTATCTTGTGACCACGGAATTTAGCTTTTATAAAGTGTCACAGCACCCACCCTGCTTGACTTCTGTTGTGGATGGTGTTCAACAAAAAGGATAATTACAACAAAACATTCATTCTCTTTACAAGTGCTGTGATTTCTGTTTCAATATTCTATTTCTCTGCGGCCAAAACGACACATTGCCCAGCACGTTGCTGCTCCTTGGACATGTCTGTATCCTTTACCACAGCTGCCTGATGGCCCGTGGATGGCTGTATCGAGCAGCAGAGGATTCAAGTTACAGGAGCAGCTCCCAGAATCACAGCCCGAGGAGCAGCGGCTGAAATGCCGGGTCACGTTGAGCCGGGACTGACACAAGCCCCGCCTGAGCCCTTCCAAGCCCCGCCGCCCCCGCCCGGTTCTTACCGCCCTGGGGCTCCGGCAGCTGCTGCCGGGGACGCGGGGTCGGCTCTGCTCCGTGCCCGGGATCACAGCCTGTGCCCGGTAATAGCGACGAGTCGCTCGCAGCAGTGGCCAGACGAGGATGGAGCCGGTCCCGCGGGCACCACGGGACTCGTAGTCCTCGGGAGCTGCGGGACCCGGGACACCGCTGCCCCACACACCGAGCCCAGATCCCGCTCCTCACCCGGCCCCAGTCACCCACCGCCACGACGACAGCACAAATGGGCCAGAAACAGTGACCTGGCTGGAGATCTTGTCTTTTATTATCCAAAGCGCTTCTCCAAAGACAGCAGGAAAAGAAACAGTTCAGGCTTTGGGGCAGCACATCCAGCAAAACAAGAGAGGAAAAATTATTTTAAAAAAGTGAAATAAGAATAAGAGAGGCTTGGAACATAAAGAACTAAACACTGTCAGTACTACTTGCATAGCACTAGCAGTAATGGGGAAATACAGTAGATGGCTATAGAACTCTCAAAAGAAAAACTGCTCCAACAGCTCTACTAGCAAAGGAGGAGCCTTCTAAAAAAAATAAATACAAGGAAGACTTTTTGGTACTTTTCCTTTTTATATCCACAATGTAACATCATCTGCTATAACAATCCCTGCCATTGCCCTTGAAGATCAAGGCCTGTGTCCTCAGGAAGGCTGCAGTAACTAGTCAGAGAGTCCTGTAACTGGATGCAAGTTTCAGTAACAGTCCGTGGTTCTAACCAGACTTGAAAAGAAGAATAGCGACTTGGCCGAGGTAGAAGTAGATGAAGTGCTTGGTCTCATGAGTCACATAACTGCCAAAGTTCCTTCCCACGATGCAGTGCCAAGTGGGATTGTATTTCTTGTCAAACTCCTGCAAAAAAGATCGCTAGAAATTAAGAACTCTTCTGATAGGTATTCACCTCCTGAGCACGGCAAGGAAGAATAGCTGCTCTTAAGTACTGGGATTATCTTATTGTTCACCTGCTGCTTAGACACACAAAAACTCCACAGCTCTTCTTATCTGAGCAGTAGTAAGTTTAAAACATTACTTTTGTTCAGAGAAACTAGTCTTTCTCTCCCCATAATTCATACCATGATCTGAATCTACAGCCCTCAAGTAAAAGCTTCACTGCTAATTTTGTACCCACAGAGACAAAGCCATAATTTAGACTTCATTTTGCTAAAGGGAAAATTCTCTGCCACATGCTCTGTAACATCAGTATGATCAACAAGTCTAAGAAGTCGTGCTTTACACACATTTCAAACAAATACTGTATGAATTCCCAGTAATTGCTACAAAAAAATATCTGAAAAGTATTAAACTCTCTTTTTTCTACTCTCATAGATAGTTCCTGCATCTGGAGAAAAAAATGCCATTTGTATTGTGGTCATAGCAAATGAGTATTTGTCTAGTGGAAGTAGTAATCATTCTGCTTAGTTGAGTTGCTTTTTATGTTAAGCTCCTCCACCCCAAGTATCCTGTATTTTCAAGGTATCTCCACCCCTCATGCACTGGAGCAGAGCCTCAGGCTTTAAATCCAGTAAGGTACAGCACTAGAACAGCTCAAGCTGGGTGCCTTCATAGAGGGACCCCAAACAAAGAAGTCCCCGGGCAATTACATGCTCCCAATCTCAGCTGCCCACCTTCCATAAAACAGTTTGGACCAATAATAATATTAGGGTCTGGGTTCTTTTCACTGTCTCTGGGCAGCCTGTTTCCTATCTCCAACGTTGTGTTTTCTGCTGACAGTTACAACTTCCTTATCTTCCAGCCTGACCCGGCTCTTGAGGCATTCTTCCAGCGTTGGGTAAAAGTTCAACATATCTGTGTGAAAATTCACAGCTTGCAGACTAAGATTTGAGCAAATTTAGCTTCTAATGCCAAGCAGTTCACTCCAGAGAGTTTCAGTCCAACAGATCTTAACATTTCAACAATTCTTCCACTCAGATCAGTTTAACTTCTACTGACGCACTTTGATTTCTCCATTCCCCCGAGCTGACGAAGCAGGATATATAATCTGAACTAGATCTTTCTCCTGTATTGTTAATCCTACATAAAGGACAACACAGATGTTGCAAACAACAGATAATCCACACCATCGGGATTTTTTTTGGTGGTTTTCTTTTTTCCTTATATCACTAAAAGATGAGAGGTGAGATTACAGCAGATTTGCAGAAAACTACTTTTCCCTGCAATTTTTGACCTAACTGGCAAGAACTGTAAACAGATCCTTAAGATTAAGTTCAATACAACTGAAACCAAGGAAAACTGGCTTCCTCTCAGGAAAACTGTAAGAGAGCTCAATAGAGCCCCTGTGTTTTGTACCAGCTCATCAGTCACAGGGACAGTCAGCTGCCACTCTGCTCACATGGACAATGGCACAGTGGCAGAAAAGGCCTAAGTAGAAAATACTACAAGAGAAAAGCAGGACCTGGAAAGGTCCACGTACAGGGGTGGGGGGAAGGAACATATGGACACCAACCTACAGAAAAAGTTCAACTTGATTATCTAGAACTTGTTTCTCTAGAGCAACTTGCCCAGCAACATTCTCCCTGATTGATTTTTCATGTGCATAGAGATTTCATGAGCACATTACACGCAAACATTTACCTTCTTTATGTGAGCAGCGATGTCCTTCTCGATGTTGTACTTCTCCAAGGCCTGAGTAGCACATTCTACAGCATCTTGCTGCATCTCCTCTGACATGTCCGCATTTTTGATCACTGCCTTTCGATCGCTCATGATTGCCTGCTTTGGGAGAAGAAGGAGAGAATTCGAAGTTGCAGGAGCACCTGCCAGAGTCACCTGCACCGTCACTCCCAGCGAGCTCCCGGGGCCGGGCAGCGCTTTGCCGGGTGTGTCGGGCACGGGCACAGCCCCGGGCACAGTCCGAGCAGCGGCGGCTGAAATGCCGAGTCCCGTTCAGCACTCGCTCTCCAGCCGGACCCACACAAGCCCCGCCGCCCTCTTGGCCCTTCCCAGCCCCGCTCCAGCCCTTCCCCAGCCCAGCGCGGCCGCTCCATCGCCCGGCCGCGACGGCCCTTCCCCGCCGACGGAGGCGACTCAAGTCCTGCCCCGCCGCCAAGGAAAGGTCCCACCGGCAGTGCCGAGGATGCGGGAAAAGCGGGGTCTGGGGAAGGGCCTGAGCACGGGGGAGCCGCTGGGGTGCTCAGCCCCAAGACTTCCCAGACTCAGTGCCCGAGGCGGACCCGGTCCCTCCCGGGAGCGGCCCCTCCCCAGCGCTCGAGACCCTCACGCCGCTCCGCTCACCGTCGGGTGTGCGCCGCGGGGCTGTAGCGGGGCGGGGCGGGAGCGGGCCCGGCGCGGTGAGCAGCGACACTCGCACTCGGCTCCGCCGCCGCCGCTGTTTAACCGACCCGCGCGCGCCGCCCGCGCCTCAGAGCGCCCCCAGCCCCGCCCCCTCCGATCGGGCCGCCAGCCATTGGTCACCTCCGCCAGCACCCCGAGCGCTCATTGGCCGCAGTACGGCAGTTTCGCAGGGTTTTGCCGCAGCAATTTCTTTCAGCCCGGCATGCCTTGCGGCCGCGCCTGGTTCCCATGGCGACGGGCGGTCGCGGCGCTGCGCGGAGGGCCTGGCTTTGGGTTAGGCCCGGCCTTGGGGCCGCCCCGGAGCCCCACCGGGAAAGCACAGCCCAGGGCAGGCCAGGGCTGGTGGCTCTCAGGCCATGCGCAGCCCTTCCCCATCGCCTTGTTTCTTTCTTCGCGGCCGAGCTGCCTGAAGGAAGGAGGGGAAGGAATAACCCCGAGCACCGGTACAGGTTGGGGGCCGACCGACTGCAGAGATGGACCTGGGGGTCCTGGTGGACAGCAGGCTGTCCCTGAGCCAGCAGTGTGTCCTGGGGGCCAAGAAGACCAACGGAGTCCTGGGATGCATTGGGAAGAGCGTTGCCAGCAGGTCAGGGAGGGGATCCTGCCCCTCTGCTCAGCCCTGCTGAGGCACATCTGGAGTGCTGTGTCCAATTCTGGGCTCCTTGGGACAAGAGGGACACGGGGCTCCTGGAGCAGGTCCAGTGGATGGCAACGAGGATGACTGAGAGACTGGAACATCTCTCTTATGAGGAAGGGCTGAGGGAGCTGTGCCTGTTGAACATTGAGACAACGGAGAGGGGACCTCATTAATGTGTGTAAATATCTAACGGAGGGTGCCAAGAGGATGGATCAGGCTCTGCTCAGTGGTGCCCAGATAAAGGACAAGAGGAAATGGGCAGGAACTGATGCCCAGGAAGTTCCACCTGAACATGAAGAACTTTTTTACTGTGCAGTGACTGAGCACTGGAACAGGTTGCCCAGAGAGGGTGTGGAGTCTCCCTCAGTGGAGATATTCCAGGACCATCGGGCACAATCCTGTGCCATGTGCTCTGGGATCACCCTGCTTGAGCGGGGACATTGGACTAGATGACCCACTGCAGTGCCTTCCAGCCTGACCCATTCTGTGGTTCTGTGAACGTGGCTGGACAGCAGCAGCTGTGACTGCAGCGTGAGAGGGGCTGTCCCAGCCATGGCTCTGGTAGTCAAAGATCACCTCTCCATATAGGTGAGATAAACACCCAGCAAAACCAACCCCAAAAAACAGACATGATGCTTTGGAGGGCATCCTGCCACAAAGAGTGTAGAGTTAAAAAATATGATATGACAAAGATATAAAATCATGGTGGGTCTGATGACAAAGCTAAAAGTCCCAACGTAGCAGGGAGGTCCTGGCAAGGGAGCCCAGCTCATGCCCAGGGAATGCAGTCTCTGGGCTGGCTTTAAGTGTGTGATGTCATCTCTCCTGAGAATGGGTTAGGTAACTTCTTTGTATCTACAAAGCTGGCAGAATTCCTGGATGATTCAAATAAAGTGATAAGCAAGGCAGGTCTTGGAAAAAGAAAAAAAAAAAAGGCAGAAAAGGTCCCTAATGTGTCCTAATGCTTCTGACAGGAATAGAGGCACCTTTCATTCCTCCCTGTCGCTCGTCAGAACCCACAAACCCTCCCTCCTGCTCCCTATGAGGTTTTACTTTAACCTAGGAAACTGAAAAAAAAAAAATCTGAAGAAAAAATAAAGAGAGAAAAGTTAAAGGAAACTATTTGCAAAATTATTCAAGTAAGCCGTGAGGGCTGTGGTGGGTTTGGGGTTCACAGAACGTTGTTGGAATGGACCTTAAAGATCATCTAGTCCCACCTCCCCCTGCCATGGGCAGGGACATCTCCCACTAGACCAGGTTGCTCAAGGCCTGGCTTTGAATACTGCCAGGGACGGGGCAGCCACAATTTCTCTGGGCAACCTGTTCCCGTGTTTCCCCACCCTCACAGTAAAGAATGACTAACATCTAACCTAAATTACCCCCCTTTCAGTTTGTACCCATTCCCCCTTGTCCTCCCACTGCCAGTCCCTGACCACGAGTCCTTCTCCGGCTTCCCTGGAGGCACCTTCCCCTACTGGACGGTGCTCTGAGTACTCCAGCAACCTTCCCTCCTCCAGCCGCAACTTTGCTCAGTTTTCATTTGTTTTCTTTTTCCCTCATCACATTTGCCCTCCCAGCGAACCACCCGGCGGCACGGAGCGAGGGGTTCACTGACGGCGCCCGGCGCAACTCGCGTGCCGCGGTACATGGGCGGTAGGAAGAGCGGGGCGCGGCGCTTCCCGGAGCCCGGAATGCCGGGATGCCGCGGTGCCGGTCCCGCCCCGGGGCCGGCGGAAGATGGCGGCGGTGCGGCTGTGCCGGTGCCGCTGCCGGGCGCTGCTCTCCCGTGTCCCCGGGGCCCCGCGGGCGCTCCGCGGTCTGGCCGCGGGGCCGAAGATGCACTTCGGCTTCCAGAGCGTCACGGAGGAGGAGAGGAGGGAGAAGAGTGAGGGCGGCGGCAGCGGGCGGGCTGGGCCCGGAGCCGAGCGGTGATGGGTCTCCGGGGTGCCGGGGTGTGTGTGGGGCTGTGCGTTACCGGGAGCCTCCGTGAAGGGTATCCCTGTGAATACCCCTGTGAATAATATCTCGGCTCGGGAAGGCTGCGTCTCCAAAGAGACCTTTGTCAGGCAACAGGCAAAGCAGGATTCGATATTTATTTATTTATTTATTTATTATTTTTTTTGTGATGAGTTTTCAGGTTGTTTTTTTCACCTCCACGTGGTGACAGACCTCAGCGAGGCAATAAAAGACACGGTTTACTTCGACATGAGCGTTTTGAAGTAAACTGTGTCTCATCTCATTCTCATGTCCTTTCTTTTTTGCAGTTTACCGGGTATTTGAAAGCGTGGCCAAGAAATACGATGTAATGAACGATTCCATGACACAGTTCACTTCGACATGAGCGTTTTTAAGCAAATTGCGTCTCATCTCGTTCTCATGTCCTTTCCTTGCAGTTTACCAGGTTTTTGAAAGTGTGGCCAAGAAATACGATGTGATGAATGATTCCATGACTCTAGGAATTCATCGGGTGTGGAAGGATATCCTGGTACATAAAATGAACCCTTCCCCAGGAACACTTCTTCTTGATGTTGCTGGAGGAACAGGTAAATCATTTTGGTGAGTTCCACATGACAATGCCACGCTGGTTTTCAGCTGTTTGAGTGCTCAGAATTAAGTTGCCCAGCTTTTTTTTTTTTCCTTCTATCAGTTCCTGTCTTTAAAACCAGTGAGGCATCTACTTGACTTTCCCAGAGAAGGGTTAAGAGTTAACTTCTTCGTGTTTTGTAATATCTTGCTCCAGGGGTCTGAAAGTGTTGTAGTACTGTTGTGGGAAACTATTTATATTTGTAGAAAGTCACTAACTCTTTGCTTTCAATATATTCCCTTTATATATATATATATATATATATATATATATATATATATATATACACACTCTGTGTATATACAGTGTGTGTGGGGGTTGTTTTTATTAATACATATGACTCAAAATAAATATTAACTCAGTTTGATGTTCAAAGCCTTATGTTTCGATTTCCTGGAGTCAGAAAACATTCCCAAATGTGAATCTTTTTTTTAAACCAACTGCAGGTGACATTGCCTTTCGATTCATTAATTATGTTCACGCTGTACGAGAACGGCAGCTCCAGAGGAAGCTCAAGCACCATCAGAATTTGTCATGGCAGGAAATTTTTGAGAATTACCAGGAAGACAAATCTGACTCTCTAGGGGATTCCCAGGTGGTGGTCTGTGACATTAACAGAGAAATGTTAAAAGTTGGGAAGCAGAAAGCACAGCACCTTGGCTACTCTAAAGGTAAGTCATGCATTGTACTGTGTCAGCAGTGTCCCTGACAGCAAGAATTTGATGCACCAGGTAGTCACCACTTCAGGATTACACTTCAGGTGTACAGTGATTATCTTGAATAATACTTGAACTTTCAGAACAAATATGGAAATGTCCATGAGGTCCGATACCCAGCTGTCCTTCAAAATTAAACAATCAAAACCTGCTGTTAACATCTGTGCTGACAAGTCTGGTATTACTGAGCTGCAAAAGAGCTCAGCCCTAGAATGACTAAAGATCTTATGTATTTTAGGAATCAAGATAGCAAATAAAAAATGCAAGAACTAAAGGATATTGTGAACCTATGAAACTTCCCAGAGTTAGAGCATATGCAAATAATGTTCAAAGAAACTGAATCATATTAAATATATAGGTATATACAGAACAATGTTTTGGCTGATCTGCAAAATTAACTACTCAGTCTTGAAACACAGTGAGTGGTATAGTACAGGGCCTTGAAAGGTTCCTGAGTATAGGCCAAGGTGTCTTTCCTCCAGCAAAAATGCAAAGTGGAAATGTTTGTTTTAAATATCACCTTTAAAAGAATCAGTTTTTTCTAGGATAGGTATGTTCTAGTCTTTCTGGAGCAGTCTTGAGTTCAGTTCTGTGACTTGTCTTTCACTACAGGCTTGTCCTGGGTACTTGGGAATGCTGAAGAGTTGCCCTTTGATGATGATATGTTTGATGTTTACACAATTGCCTTTGGAATCCGAAATGTAACTCGTATTGATTTGGTAAGTTGCTGTAGTGTATCCTGACATGGGGTCCTTATCATTCATTTGAGGGGTTTTTATTCAGCAGAGGAAGAAAAGGAGGAACTCCTTTGTATAAAGGAAGATCATAGTCTACTCCTGAAACATTTAAAAGAAGTGGCATGTGGTGTGCAGCTTGTTTGAATGGAGAATGCAATTAAATGCCCCACCTTTGCCATAAAAAGATAGATTTATACCAGTTGCACCCAATCCTTCTAGTTTGACAAGCCACACGATCTCTTCCTAAGGCAAAGGGCCTGGATGCTGCAGTCATTCCCCACCTTCTCCTGACCTATGGCATGGCTGGATCTACACATGCACAGTGCAGTCAATCTGCATGTCTCAAATCTTCTGAAGCACCTGATCTACATCCCACCACCGTGGGTCCAACAATTCCTGTTCTCTTCTGTTTCCCTGCCTGAGCCAGCAGAGCTTCCAGAGCAGGGTGGGAAGCAGCTGGCTGCTGCCCCCACTGCTGTTAGCTGACCTGTTCTGCCCACTGCTGCTCAGTGTCTTTACACTGGCTGGTGGTAGAGCTTCCTGTGAAGAACAAGTATAATCTTAATTAGGATAAGTAGTGCCCTTTGTTCTAAACAATGTCTGTCCTTTGAGGAGGACAAGTTGTCGTGGGGGTAAAGATGGGTTAGATCACCTGTCTAGGTGGACTAGTTTTGTGTGTTTTGGAGCAGTGTGTTACAACCTTGGCAAAGCTCCTTCTGTGGCAGGTGTAACCACCTTGGACCGTATGCCTTGGAAGTTAATGTGGATGGATGTTCCTGGTATTTGTCTGCACCTTTCCAAAGCACAGACTCTTTGCCTTCATGGATACAGGAGTCTGATGGCAGAGTTCTTTGGAGACCTGATACAAAACACCCAAGCTGCCAATTCTTTTGCAGAGCTCCTGTCATGTATGTGTACTGTTTGTGTCCCCCTCCTTAGAAACAGGACAGTTGAAGCCAAGCAACCTACAGAGCTGCTGGAATACAACTCTGCTGTGCTCTTGCATGAAAGAACATACAGTTGTAAAGAAACTTTTTTCTTGATTCTTCTTAGGTATTTTGTTTTGGATATAGGATGGAATTTTCAAAGTAGCCAAAGATTTTCTTCTTCCTTCTCTTTCCTTCCTGTTCTTACACATTGCTCATCCGAAACCCAGTATCGTTCCTTCTTTGATCTTTTGGGTGTGCCTCAGTAAAATCTTTTCTTTCAATTTAAAAAAAAAAAATCTATCGTGCCTCTTTTTCTTTTTCAGTTTCTTGTAGGTGAGTCACCTTCTCCCTTTTGGGTTTGGTCTGTAATTACAAGAGCTCTGCCAACAAACATTCATCAGTGGGAGTAGGGAAAAAGAAAAATTGGCAACCCAACATCAAGTTTTGACACAAAGCCTTGTATAAATCTATTTATGTAACATTGAGAGTGTTTGTGCTTTGTGTTTGTTGTATGTTTGGGTTTGGGTTTTTTTTACTTGTCTTGGGATGCTGCTCCACATGAAATATTACAGATTGCCAGTCAGGGTACTCTTTACTTCCCTCAGTTCATCTGAGTTGCATGATAATATCACATGCCATGATAATAGGCAGGTGCTGTTCTACAGAAACAAACTTATCACATCTGCTTTGTCTCAGGCTCTTGAAGAGGCCTATCGTGTGCTGAAACCAGGAGGAAGATTCCTCTGCCTTGAATTTAGTCATGTCAGCAACCCTCTTCTTTCCAGGTAAGAACATGGTGACACTTTATGCCATGTCACAAGGCTCCCTAATTTGTGCTCAGCCACAATAAGAGATGGAGACACTTTGAGGCCTCTTCTTTGTGCACTTTTAAAATCAGACACAGACTGCATAGCATAGTGGTACAGAGACCAGCTTGTGTTGGAGAGGGTTGGTTTTTAAACTTCTTTGTATTCATTTGCATTTGTTGTCTGTGTGTGCAGGCTCTATGATCTCTACAGTTTCCAGGTTATCCCTGTTCTGGGTGAGGTCATTGCTGGTGACTGGAAGTCTTACCAGTATCTGGTGGAGAGCATCCGGCGGTTCCCCCCTCAGGTGAGACAAAATTTCCCTGAACTCCTAACACACAAAACATGATCCCAGCACAGCCCTGCAGCCACTGGCTCACAGGCCTTCGAGTTGTTAAAATTATGGCACTTCTTTTTCAGGAGGAGCTGAAGGCAATGATAGAAGACGCAGGTTTTTTCAAAGTGGATTATGAGAATTTAAACTTTGGCATTGTCGCCATTCACTCAGGTTTCAAACTGTGAGTCTACTATGTAGCAAAACACAGGAGGTGTAATTTTCATGAAGAATGTGAAAGCTGTGGAATTTTAACAGTATGAGGATTGAAGAGGAGTGTTAATAACTTGTGCAGCAGATACTTGCTCAGCAGCCAGGCCCAGAACACCAGCTACCTTTTTTCCTTCAAGGAACATGTGGAAGGAGCAACTCCTGTGGCATTTCTTACACTTGCATTTCCCTTCAAGTGCAGTGTAAAGGACATGGCCAAAACTGAGCAGTGCTAACAAGTGAAGCAACATCAGTTGCCAGTGGGATTTGGACACAGAAATAGGCTGACTAATCTTCCAATAAGATGCCTTTTTTACTAAGCTTCAAGGAGGATATACCCATGAGAACTTGGATTTATGAAGCAACTATGGATTTTTATGAAGCTGTTATTATCTCTGTCATGTGGAGTTTAAGGATGTTTTCCCATGACTCCTTTACTTCTTTCAAAGGCAAATGAAAGGCTTGTGAAATAAAAGGGCTCTGCATCAACTCTTTTCCACTTAAATCAATCCTCTGTAAGAAGGTTGCCTAAGAAATTATGGATTTGGGGGTAGGTGGGAATAGGGGTGGGGATGTTCATCCTTCATTCACACTGCAATAAAGACAGTAATGCAAGAGGGCAGAGGGTAAAGAAAACTCTTAAAGGATGAACTAGTTCCAACAGTTTTATTAGCAAAGAAGCAATCTTCTGAAAGAAAATAAATACAAGGAAGACATTTTTGCTTTTTTATATAGCCACAATGAAAATACCAGCTGCTACAGCAAAATCCCTGACCATTAACAATACAACAAAAGACCTGGAGTTCAAGGCCTGTTTCCCCAGGAAGGCTGAAGGTGGGAGATCCTGTGCAGATCCCGTACCCAGGTGCAAGTTTCAGTAACAGTCCGTGGTTCTAACCAGACTTGAAAAGAAGAATAGCGACTTGGCCGAGGTAGAAGTAGATGAAGTGCTTGGTCTCATGAGTCACGTAGCTGCCAAAGTTCCTTCCCACGATGCAGTGCCACGTGGGATTGTATTTCTTGTCAAATTCCTACAGAAGAGAGAACTAGAAAGTCAGCATTTTTGTGGTAATTATACTAATACTGTCTAACAGGTTTTCTGGGTGTTTTTTTTTTTTGCAATGATATGTCACTTGTTAACAAGTATCACTTTTGGAAGGAGGCAATTAAGGAGCAGCATATGCTCCTAAGCACAGGGATCATCTGTCACTTTATAACTCATCTGCTGCTTAGTCATACCAAAAAAAAAAAAGTGCTTCCAAGCAGAGCAGGAATAAGCTTAAAACATATGTTTGGTGAAGTAACTTTTACCCCAAAGTCTCACCATGATCTCAAACCATAACTTCTGAGAGCCTCACTGCTTGTTCTGAACCTCAGATTAAACCAGTACTTTGATTTCATTAGCTGTTTACAATAAGGATGCTGAAAGGACACTTGCTGGGAAATTCTCTGCCACATCCTTGATATCTGGTCATGAGACCATATTCTTCCAACAGTCTGCCATCAGGAGCCTGCTACAACTTACAAATAAACTCTTGTGTACAGGTGTACTGTGAGTAATCCCATGCAGTCAGTGGTTATATAGTGCAGCACCTAACAGCCATCAGCTGAAGAGGTTTTTCTGAGAACATGGAAGAGGTTCCTGTTCTGCTCAAACAAACCCTTCAACTACTTGCAGCTCAGTCAGGCTCCCAGTAGGAGTCAAGAGAGAAAATGTGACAAACTGTAAGCTATGAACCATCTGTTCGGCACTCGTACGAACAGCTTGTCTTACATGTAGGGGGAAAGGGCAAAAGCCAAAACCACTTATGATGCGATTGGCAAACCACCCCTCCTCAAACAGGCTCCATATAGAGCCCGTGTTTTGTACCAGCTCATCAGTCACAGGGACAGTCAGCTCCCAATCTGCCCACCTGGACAGTGGGACAGTGGCAGAAAAGGCATAAGGCAGTACCACAGTAAAGCAGAAGGACCTAAAAAGGTCCACATAAAGGGTGGAGAAAGGAACATAAAGAGAGAAAGTCCAACTTGATTATCTAGTGTGTCTAGAGCTTGTTTCTCCAGAGCTACTTGCCCAGCAGCATTCTCCCTGATTGATTTTTCATGAGCGCATTACAAGCCAACATTTACCTTCTTTATGTGAGCAGCGATGTCCTTCTCGATGTTGTACTTCTCCAAGGCCTGAGTAGCACATTCCACCGAGTCCTGCTGCATCTCCTCTGACATGTCCGCATTTTTGATCACTGCCTTCCGATCGCTCATGATTGCCTGCTTTGGGAGAAAAGGAGGAGAATTCAAAGTTGCAGGAGCACCTGCCAGAGTCACTTGTACCGTCACTCCCAGCGAGCTCCCGGGGCCGGGCAGCGCTTTGCCGGGTGTGTCGGGCACGGGCACAGCCCCGGGCACAGCCCGAGCAGCGGCGGCTGAAATGCCGGGTCCCGTTGAGCACCCGCTCTCCAGCCGGACCCACACAAGCCCCGCCGCTCTCCCGGCCCTCCCCAGCCCAGCGCAGCCGCTCCATCGCCCGGCCCCGACGGCCTTTCCCCGCCGACGGAGGCGACCCAAGCCCGGCCCCGCTGCCAAGGGCTCGGAGCCCCGCGCGGCTGCAAGGGAAGGGTCCCGCCGGCAGAGCCGGGGGTCCGCGGAAAGCAGAGGCGGCGAATGGGGAAGCGCCCGTGCACACGGGAGCCGCCGGTGTACCGGGGTGGCCGAGCGTCCCCGGGGACCTCGCAGCCCGTCGCTCACCGTTGGGCGCTGCGGGGCCGGCGCGGTGCGGAGCGAACGGCGCTGCGCTCTGGGCCGTGCGCGCCTCGAAGCGCCCCGGCCCCGCCCCCTCCGCGCCCATTGGCCAGCCGTTGGTCAGCGCCGCCGGCCCCCGAGCGCCCATTGGCCACCGCCGCCGGCCCCCGAGCGCCCATTGGCCGCGGCGCGGCGCCCGGCAGGGCTTTACCCCGGCGTTGTCTTGCGGCCCGGGATGCCCCGCGCCGCGTCCGTTGCCATGGCGACCGCAGGGGTGAGGGGGGAGCAGGAGCACCCCCGCACTGCCCGCACCCGCTGGGATGGGTCTGTGGATTTGGTCCTGCTTCCCGTGCTACCCGTCTGCTGCGCCAGGGCACGTTGAAGTTGGACGTTTCTCCACAGAAAAGGTGATTAAACGCTGGAACGGGCTGCACAGAGAGGTGGTGGAGTCGCCGTCCCTGGAGGTGTTCAAGGAAAGACTGGACGCGGCACTGAGCGCCCTGGTCTAGTTGACACGGTGGTGTTGGGTCGCAGGTTGGCCTCGATGATCTCAGAGGTCTTTTCCAACCTCATTTTTTCTGTGATTCTGTCTGGCGTCGTCTGGTGATTCTCTGCAAAAAACTTGTTGCTTGAAGTACCCTCAGCCTCCAAGGAATTGTAATGTGTCCACCAGCTTCTGTAAAGCACCTTTCCATAGTTGATATGTGCACCCCAAAAGCCATTTTATTACTTGCCCCAGCCTGGATCACCGAGACACTGAGTTTAACCCAGTAATCTCTGCAACAGACTTTGTTTCTCTTTTGAAACAAGCTCTTGTTGGGAATAGGTCTTTCAGTAATATGGGATATTACTGAAATAATATTGGGATATTATCTGGGATAGCTTTTTCAGTAATATGCCCTTTACTGAGAGCAAAGCCCACCCCTGTCAAAGGAAGGAGTTCCATAGCTTGTAAATGGCACTTGAGCATCTGTCCAGTTCTGACCATGTCCTGATCACGTGTCTGTTTTCAGCTGTTTTCAATTCAGACTAAATGACCTCAGAGAGAAATCTCTTACTTATCTTTACTGTGTATGATCAAGTCAGCTCCAAACTTTGTTCATGAAGTGAAGGGTTTTGTTTTGCTTGATTGGTTTTGGGTTTTTTTTTTTGTTTGTTTGTTTAAATGAAGCAAGATGTTTTGGGAGATCCTGGGTGCTCTGTTTAGGTAGTTTCACTCTCCCTGGGGCACTTTCTGCTTATGCTCTTGTCAGCAGATAAAACATCGCTGTCGAGTCTTCCAGAGCTGGTGATCTGTTAATAACAGGAACCACGTCCATAGCAAACAGCACAGGATGACTTAGAAGAGGTTTTCAAACACTGGTTGGTAGGACTCCCATTTCCTTGTACCCTCAAGAGCAGTCATCCACCTCACCTGAAATGCAAATATTTTTTCATATTAGTACAGTATATTTGCCTGCTCAGTGTCATTCACAGCAAAAGCAGCATAACTGCAAGCAACCCTTTGCTTTTGCAAGCTCTGAGACAACCTCAGAAAAGATATACCACCCCCAAAAATATTGAAACTGGATAATGTAATACTATTGTCACTCTAGAGTATCTCAGGAATAACTTCTGGCTCCCAGGTTTTAGCATTCCAAAGAGGAGAGATGCAGTTCACAGCTTTGCTTGTGTGCTAGCAACGTGAAGAAGCTCTGAATGGTCTTGGGGCCACAGCAAGTAATTAATTTACAGAAGAGTCTTTAGTATCTGCAGCACTAGCAGTGGTTGTTTGAGTACTGGACAATTTTGTGCTGACAGAACTGATCCATTTAACAGTCTTCCCAGTGCTTACACTAAACTTCAGAAACACCCATGAATCTCTGAGGAGGCGCTTGTGTTTGGTAGCTGCAGGCAAATTTCTGTGCATTTATTAAGAAATGGTTGGCTGAGGAAACAGATGTGATGACGACTGCAGGAAATGTCAGTGTGGGTGAGATACATGTCGTTAATGGGGAACATTAAAGCCCAAGATACAGGGCTTTAAAGAGAGACATTAGAGCCCTACTTGTTAATCAAGAATATAAAAGTATAGTTTCCCCCAGGGCAGAGCTGCAGGGGAAGGCAGAACAAATGCACACAGGAGATGATAGCTGGGGTAGAGGAGGTGCTGAAGGAAACTGGATAAGGCATATCATGAGATTCCTCTTGCAGATGGAGGTTAGATTGCAAGCACTTTGCAGGAGAGGTATTTTTTTGCTCTTTGTTGCACACCATACTGCTGTATTAATAGGGATTTTTTCCAGGGCTTCCAGTTACTATCAAAACATAGAATAATCATTATTAGCAATAAAACAACTACCATCTTCTTTCTGTAAAACTGAAGAAGTCTCCACATCGACATTTTCTTTGTAAACCTGGAATTCACATGCGAGGGCTTCTAATCCAATTTTATATCTACAGATTTACAGGGGTGGAAAAATCTTGGCAGGTCTGAGTCAAGTTCTCTCCGTGGTCTCCAGAGGAAACATATGCTCCAGTTGCAGGTTGGGGCCCTGCAGTGAAAGCAGGTGAACCAGCACACGATGGGTGCCTTGTGTCACCCTCAGGGTGCAACCAGGGCCCAGTGGGGCTCAGCAGCATCCTGGGGGGCTCAGCACCCACCACGTCAGACCTGCCAAGGGCAGGCTCAGGCACTGACATGTTCTGCCCCACAGGCAGCTCATCCAGCCCCTGCCAGCATTTCTGTTTTGGTGGTTGCAGGTGTCTGAGTCAGGGCTGTAATTCCCTCATTAGTGGTGAAGTTGCAGCAAACCCCTCCATTAAGGAAATGTGTGTTTTCCACTTTAAATGCAGTTTGGGCTGTGGGGAACAAGCAGCAGGCAGTCTGTTCTCTCACCAGAGTGTGTGGGAGCAGCACTGAACTGGCAGTTTTAAGCTTAGCATTGGGAATGTGGGATCATGTTATCCAAATTGTTGGTTTGCTTTTAAATAGTTACCCGATGCTATTTCGGGTTGGAAGCTCCTACAGCCATGCAGTCCACTCTCAAATTCCTCTCCCTTTTTCTATGTAAATAATATTGTCCCCATTCTCTCTGATGGTCAAAAGGATGAGGCCAAAATGGACAGAACAAGGAGGAATTTCTCAAACTGGGAATTATCTGCTAACACGATTGAGTACGTCTTTCCTTGTCATGATTTATATGTGCATCCTAAATTACTTTTAGGCTGAGCTTGTATATTTGTAAAAATTTGGCATTTGCAGGGTCTGAATCTTGAAAAGCCCAAGACTAAAACACTAATACAGCATTACAGCTTTGCAGAGGATTTGATTAGTGGGGTTAAATACAGGCTTTACTTCAGTACCCTTGAAAGAATTCAGGTATCATAGTAATTACATGTTTTATGCATATGCAAATATGTGTGTGTGTATATTATGGAAGCTTAAACAAATAATGAAGTAACTGGACAAGTAAGAGTGGGACAAGTGTTTGCTCTCATTTCCTGACAGAGAAATCTGGGGGAAAAAAATCAGTTCCAGAAAAAGAACAGTTCAAAGCTTACCAGACATGCAATCTTTGAGGGCAGCGAGTGAAAGTGAATCCTACCCCGAAGCTGTGATTTCTTCCACCAGCAAAGCCAGCTCAGCCAAGGTTTTCCATTAAATACATGGCACATAACAAAGAGCAAAGCAGTTTGACTACATGGTATTAAGAACAAGCCACCAATGGCTCAACCTAGTACCAGTATTATTCAAAGGCTTTAGTATTTTCTTCCGTGTTTTTCGAATTATGATGCTTGTATTATGCTTGGTGGACTTTTGAGATGTCAAGAAACAAGGCACATGTATCATTAATCTCTAATGTATATTGTCTGCTGTTTGCAGGGATGTGGAAGATGCAGTTCACAGCAGAAATAGTTCTAAGTCCCTGCTCAGGACATCCCCTGTCACAGCTGGCAGGAGCTGAAGGGACACATAGCAGCAATCTGGTTATGAGATGGAATGGGAGTAATGGCTTTTCTCTGCAGAAAGATACAGAACATGCACTGTGTAAGCTGGATGACATCAATTTATGATGTCACAAGGTGAGTTTCTGCCCCCAGGGGAAACGTGTGCCAGCACAGCCATGGAGGAGCCACTTTCCTTCTCCTGTTGGGCTCTCAAGAGCCACAAGAGCAGACTCAGAACTGGTGATTTTTCAGCCTTTTCCAGCACTTCTGAAGACAATTCCATACGATCTCTTTTAACGCGTGGAGTTACAACTGGAATAAATAATTATGGATTATTAAATCCATATGTATGTAGACAGGGCACCACCCAGGAAAAAAACATATGTTTTTCAGCCTTTTACTGTGCCCCTTATGGCCTGAAAGTGAGTGGTGTGGACTATCTGGTTCTAGTTTGCTGCAGTATTTTTCTTTCAGCAGGTCTCTGGTTTCTCTCAGTGAGCCTTGGCTTATCTTGCTTCTGAGTGTTGGAGATTCCACGAGGATGCCTCAGAATCCTCTGCCAGGATAAGACAGTGACAATGTTATGTTGCACAGCACCTCCTCCTGTGATGGTCTCCTGGCCTCTCCAGTCAGTCAGGGGGGCTCATCTTGTTCTTGGAGCTGTGCTACTTCTTTGCAAGCACCTTTTATTTTAGAACACACATTTTTGTGTTTTTCTCAAATTATGTACAGTTTCAGTTATTTAATTTATGAGGACAGAAATACAAAGTGGGAAATAGAAGGTAACCCAGGCAGACATGGAGAACAGAGATAAAATGGAAATAATTCAGTACAAGCAAAATATTTGATTCGTCTTCTCAAAGTCCTTTTCTTCAATAACCGAACCCTGAGTACCGTCCATATGCCACAGAGATACTCAACAATGTTACAGACTCCTCCTCCACACCAGACTTTGTTACTTCTGACAGGTCAGAGCCAGAGTTGAGCTACAGGCAAGAAATACAAAAATAGAGCCTTCCAACCTCTCGTTTCCCCAACAAAGTTGTTGAGGAAAAATGGTGGTTTTAGTCATTACCTGTGAATGTTCTCTTTAAAGCCTTTAAGCCATTCGGTATCTTCAAGAATAACATGAAATTAATTTTGCTAAACAAAAGCACTAAGGCCATCTGCCTTCCAGCTTCACAGACATCGAGTATTTCAGTACCATTACTAAACTTTTACACCTTCTCTCTTCTGTAAGTTGTCTTGCAAGTGCTCTTCTTTTGACCAAAATACAAGTCAGGGTATTTCAGCTGTGACTGCACAAAACTTCATTTTCCCAGATAAAATAGTGAAAGGGTGTTTGGGCTCTGGGCTGTCACTAAGAGCCCTGCAGAAAAGTGTCTCGTTCCTCCAGCTTTGGTAAAGGGATGTTACCTGAGGGAAAACAAAAAGGAAGTTTTATGAGATCAGCAGTAGGTTACCTTCTAGGTTGTACAACTTGGCACTAATGTGCTTCTCTGGTTTATTCTAAGTATGTTCAGGCAGCTTAAATTCCCTGAGCAAGTCAGGGAAGTAAGTCCTGACTGACTTCCTGGAGAGAATTGCTCAACACATTCAGTAACTTCAGCCAGATCAGCCTCTGTACTGCTTTAGGACCAACAAATTGCACAGTTTTACACAGATGGCTACATTTATTTTACTACTTCCCTATTATTAGCTAGGATTCCTGAAAGTAAGTGCAGCTATGGCAGGTTATATTCCTCAGGTTAATTCAAGAAAGATTAAGAGGTTTTTACAAACAAGTCAATACCTGGTGGGGCTACAAAATACTCCTCTACCTTCTCTCTGGCGTTTTGCAGCAGCTCTTTGGTGCAGTTGCCTTCTGTCACATCATCTTCTCTGAGGTACAGACACCTGAAGAACACAGATTACTAGTTGTGTTTAGGCTATTTTATGAAGTAGGAAAGGTAGCTCATCGCTAAACCTGGTTCTGGTCCTAAGTAAGCACTGAGACAAGTACTGGAACATTTTGAAGCACCCAAGAATGCCACTGACAGATGTCTGAGGAGCAGCGTGTGCAGACCAATCATGACAAGACAGACCAGGGAACTGAAGTTCACCTTTGCTGTGGTCACACATAAGGATCACATGGGCCAGAGGCATCTTTCTCCCACACACAACCACGATAAGACATTTCTGTAACCAAAGGGGCCATTTCTGTAAGCGAAGGGTGATTCCCAGGGATAAAAGGTCACAAAAGCGAACAGTTTGACAGATTAACAGATAAAAGGAGGCTGCTGTGGTCCATCACCTGTCCTCCAGGACTGAATCCATGGGTTCCACGCCGTCAGTGTTCACTTCATGAAGCTGGTCAGCAAACTCGATCGCCTTCTGCAGCCGCTCCACGCCCTCCGAGTCACGGAAATCCACCAGGGCCAGGTGCTCCAGGTGGTCCAGCACTTCCACCGACACTTTTTGCTGTCAAATCCGGACAAAAAAAAGGCAGAACCGAGCAAGTTTAATAGTGCTTTTTTTTTTTTTTTTTTAAACTAAAAACTTGTTCCGCAGCAAAACCCGAGTGTACAAAGAACCGCAGAACCGTTAAGGCTGGAAAAGCCCTTTGACACCATCAGACCCAACCGGCGCCCTACAGACAGCGGCCGGGACATGCGTCCCGGCCGCTGTCTGTAGGGCGACGGTTGGGTCTGAAAGGGCTTTTCCAGCTTTTACGGGGAACTTAGTGAAGTTCACTCAGTGTTTGTCCCTCCCGCCTCGCGAGGGGTTGCGGTACCTGCGGCGGGGGCCGGTGCGCGCCGTGCCCGCTGTGCCCCCGCGGGGGGACCCTCCAGGCGCGGACCCACCGCGCCAGCGACAGCGCCCGCATCTCCCGCCTTCCCTTTTCCGAGGGCCGTGACGTCACATCCCGTGCGCGACGTCGCCCCGCCGCGCGCCGGATGTGCGTCACGGGGGGCGGCGCGCCCGGAAGCGGCCCGGCGGGGCCGCCGCGATGAACAGCGTGGGCGAGGCGTGCACGGAGCTCAAGCGCGAGTACGACCAGTGCTTCAACCGCTGGTTCGCGGAGAAGTTCCTCAAGGGCGACAGCGCCGGCGACCCCTGCGGGCAGCTCTTCAAGCGGTACCAGCTCTGCGTGCAGGTGGGTCCGGCCCCGCCGTGCTGCCCCCGAGCTCCCCCGCCCCGAGCTCCTGCCGCGGCCCCCGGAGCAGCCTCAGCTTCGCGCCCCGCCGGGTTGGCCTCGCCCTGTTCCTGTCGGTCGTGGCGCGGAGTGTTTCGCAGATGTTCTCTCGCTGTGTTGTTGATGTAACACCTTCATCCCGCTGGTGTAAAGGCTGCGGCTCGTTTCCGTGATAGGATCCATGCTGTCAGTGAACTCTCGGTGCATACTTGACTAACTCTTAACATTGCAGCTTTATCCAAACCAGCCTCATTATTGTTTTTTTTTTTTCTAGATCACTTTTTCTAGACCATCTCTCTTCTCCCAGGCAGGCAGCGATAGGATGAGAGGACATAGTCTTAAACTGTGCTAGGGAAGGATTAGGTTAGCCATCAGCTCAAATTTCTTCACAGAAAGGGTGATTAGACATTGGAATGGGCTGCAGGGAGATGGCAAAGTCACCATCCCTGGAGGTGTTTAAGGAGAGATTGGACACACTCAGTCTGCTTGACACGGTGGTATTGGGTCCCAGGTTGGCCTCGATGATCTCATAAGTCTTTTCCAACCTCATTGATTCTGTGATTCTGTGTTTTGCACCAAAGATTACATCACGTAGCACTATAAAGATATGTCAATTTTAGTTTTTTTGGTTTTGTTTTTCTTCCTTTTCAGAAAGCAATAAAGGAAAAGGACATACCCATTGAGGGCCTGGAATTCATGGGCCCGAGCAAAGGAAAAACTGAAAACTCCTCTTGACCTTGGCTGTTTGGGTGGAGTCACTGATATGAACCTTTGGACTAAGCACTATCACCAGGTGTACCACCAGGTGCCACCTGGATAAGACCTTTAGATCTTTATTAACTGCTTTCTAAGAAGCGAGGAATCTTCTCTGCTTGCGGAAACAAACAGCTAAAATCAAAAACCAAAAAGACTGGATCATGTGGTAACTGCTGCCTCTTTTCCAGTGAATTTTGGTGGTGGTTCAGCACCTAACAGCTTAAAAATCCATGTGACCTAACTTCCTGTTGAATGTACTCTGTAATGAGGGAATGCTGATTGGAGCGGGCTGAGATAATTTCTTTGTGACTGGTTTCTTCTGCTTATTTATATAACACTTGAAAATGTTTAAAAATATGAAGGGGGTTGATTTACTTTGTCTCCTCTCTATGCTGCTGAATTTTGGTGGAAGAAGTTTGTTTCATGTCATCCTGAACGTTGAGGGGCTAAAGCATTTTCTGTCAGCAACAGGTTTGGTCTGAAAGCACTACTGGGCCTTCAACAGCTTGGCTAAAATAAATATAACCAGGTTATATTTTGTTTGAAGTTCAGAACTGTTCAGTAGAATCTGATTGTGGCCTCTAGGAGGGATGGAGGTGGCCTCCTCAGAAGCTGAAGAGACTTTTAAGGAGAGGTGACTTACTGAGCCTTTTCTGAGGTAGTGACCCAACCATGAACTCAAATTCTCTCTCCTTTAGCATTACACATTCCCGTGGCATGATCCTCACACAGGGATGGGGAAAAGCTGGCCCCTCTCCTTACACCAACACAGGTGAAACAGTAAAGAATATTATGGCCTGGGGACAAAAGAGAAGTCAACTTCCTAATTATCCTGGAATTACAGTGACGAAAAAAGAGCTTTACTCTTTGCTTTTAATCACTACCTGATGGATTATTCAGAGGTTTTACTTTAAAAAAAAACTAAAAAAGGTGCAGTTCTCAAACTTTAAAGCTGGCCCAGACACTGAGTTATCTGGGCCTTGTGCAGAAGAACAGGAATAACACATACAACCAGTTTGCTTTTCTGTGATCTTTCATGTAAGACTAAATGTAGCGTGTTTTTTGTCAGCTTTAAAACAACTGTGCCCATCAGTGCCTTCTTCATCAGTGCTTTTAACACAGAAAAACTGTCTCAGCAGTCGTTTTACTAGTAAGCAGATGAAATAAATTGCATTGAAACACGGGGAAGGGTGTCCTGCAGCACCCACTTGGAGATTCTCTCTTGCCATCCGTCACTCCTTTCAACAGCAAGATGCCAAGGCAGCTGCTGCATTCTTCCTTTTGGGAAGAACAGGATTAATGACAACTGAGACAAGAGCTCAGTTTTGTACCATGTAAAAAACAGAGAAGTTAAAGAAAGAATTGGAAAACAGTCGACTTGCAGCAAGGAGAAACTTGAAAAAGAATGTGCTGGCACAGACTCAGGCTTAACCCTGTAGGTTAAGCAGCTTTTACATGACACAATACACATTATACAAGTATGTGCAGTGGGGCCAAAACTGTGTTTTCTTTTGCAACACCTTTGTGAGTGACTTTAAACAATCAGACTGCAGTTGTATGGAAAGCAGAGTTGTGAGCAAGATATGTACTGATACACCTGAAAATGTGAGAGCTGAGGGGGAAAGCTGTGAAGGCACACAAAGCTTAGCTCAACATCTTTGCTGCCACTCCCTGTGCCAGAAGGGCCCAAGAGAAAAATCACCTTCATGACTGTGAATAAATATTGCAATAGCTGGTTATGGAGAATGTGCTTCAGTATATATTGAATTTTAATCTGCATACCTGTTCTTCTGGCTGTGAGTTTACAGTCACCAGTTAAAAAAGACATGAAGAACATGAAGTTGAGTCACGTCCTATGCCAAGTGAATTCCTGTTGTGTATCAGACACAGAACAGGTATTAACATTCAGGCAGTCAAACCCCTTTACTCCTGCACTGTGTCCTGGGGGAAGCCTCCATGTTTTAAGCAGACACTAAAGAATTTCTAAGGATTCAGATTTTAAAAAAACAGTCAAATCCTAAATTCACGTTCAGAGTTGTTTATTTAAAGGACCTCATCACAAGTACACACAGAAGCCACTAAAATCACTCAGCTTCATCTCAAATGCAGAGTTTCTGAAATTATGACCCCAGAAACGATGGTTCCCACTCAACATGCTGCTTCAAGATGGGGAGAGCCAAAGTTCTGGCTGTAGTCAGGACCTTTAATCTTCATAACCAGTTGGGAGAGCATTAACATGGGGGTTGTGAAACAGGGTATGGTTCCCATCACCCCAGGGGAAAGGCTGTTGAAAGAAGAGAGATAAATAAGCCAGTGGCAGCTCCTGAACAATCTGTACAGCATCAGAAATAAGCAGCACTCCAGACTCAAACATCAGCGACAGGATGAGGGGACACAGCCTCAAGCTGTGCCAGGGGTGGTTCAGACTGGACATCAGGAGAAATTTCTTCATGGAAAGGGTTGTTAAACATTGGGATAGACTGCCCAGGGAGGTGGAGTCACCGTTCCTAGAGGTGTTTAAGGATAGACTAGACACAGCACTCAGTGCCATGGTCTAGCTGACAAGGTGGTGTTGGGTCACAGGTTGGACTTGATGATCTTTGAAGTCTTTTCCAACCTATGTGATTCTGTGACCACACAGCTTGACAGGCTGGTGAATTAAGCAAGCTGGCATCTGTTCCCAGGCTGTAGGAAGCAATGGTTGAAAAACTGTCTCCTTTAGCTGGGAGCCACAGTCTCTGAAGAGCAAGATCTTTGCTCTTGCTTAACCATCTACTGTTGTGCTATCAGACACAAAAACAGGTATTAAGGCTCAGGCAGTCGAACCCTTTTGCTCCTGCACTGTCTCCTGTGGGAAAACATGAGGACTCCAGTTTTGAGAATCTGGGATGCCCTCTGTTAGCTTTTAGCTGTGTATTAGTTTAAGTACAGCAGCTTTAGGACTGAAACGTTTTTCAGCAGGACATTTTTAGGAGGATCACTTGGCGGTGGGAACAGCTGTGAGAAACTCACTGCTTCAGAAACAAAGCCCTGGGGTGAGATCGCGGCTGTGTATGCACAGCACCTCACTGAGCAGATGGGAAAGCAAGAGGTGCTGCAGTGAGCTCAGATACAGCAGCCGCGAGGAAAAGAGGGCTTTCAAACAGCGCAGAGGTACCTTGGTCCTGATCCGGAGATGGGCGTAGGGCACGAACTCGGGCCTCTCGTGCTTTTGCTGCGACTTCAGGTAACAGTTCAACATACACACGCCCACGCCGGGCAGCGCCACCACGAAGGTCAACATCCTCCAGAGCTTAGCTGGGCGGGAGAACAACCACGGCTGCCATCAGCGTTAGTGACCCCAGAGCGCCTCGAACGCAATTCACGCGCTGACGAGGCGCTCACGAACACCGCCGAGGCCGCCCTGGCTCCGCGGGGCTCGCACCGAGCGCCCGCCCCGCTCCCGCGAAGGGCAGCGCCCGTTCAAGGGCAGCGCGACCCCGGCCCCGCCCTCGCCCCGCCCGGCCCCCGTTACCTCCGCCGCCCTCGTGTGCCGCGGCCGCCATGCCCCGCGCGGGCGGGGAGCGCGGGCCGGCGGCGCCGAGCAGCCCCCGGGACACCCTCGCCAGCGCCGCCATGTCCTCCGCGACCGCTCCCCGGCACCGGAACCGGAACGGGGCCGAGGACCGGCCCCGCCGACCTTGAGTCGGGCATGTCACTGAGGGCGGGCTCTCCTGAGGGCGGGGCCGGCGCCATTTTGGTGCTGAGGGCGGGGGCGAGGCGGGGCCGGTCTCGGGCAGCGCTGGCAGAGTCACGGCGTTATTCGGACACAGAAACAGAGAGTGACAGAATCGTTTAGGTTGGAAATGATCTCTGGGGTCATCGAGTCCAACCTGCGACCCAACGCCACCGTGTCAGCCAGAGCAGGGCACTCAGTGCCGCGCCCAGTCTTAACACTTCAGGGACGGTGACCCCACCGCCTCCCTGAGCAGCCCGTTCCAATGTCTAATCATCCTTTCTGTGAAGAAATTCTCCCTAGTGTCCAACGTAAACCTCCCGTGGCACACCTTGAGACTGTGTCCTCTTGTCTTGCGTTTCCTGGGAGAAGGGACCGACACCCCCAGGTAATTGTAGAGAGCAATAAATAGTTTAGAGAGTGAAAAGTTCTGGCGCTGTAGGGATGTCCCAGGCGTGAGGGGATCAAAGGGCCCCTTGGAACGGGGCAGTTCTGTTACCACTAATGTGTTTTTGTTTATTTGGATTCCTGGAATGATTCCACAGAAATAATAACATCACTTGAATAAACACAAGACTTCAAGGGAAAAAAACCATCGTAATTAATTTGCAAATGTCTAGATCCTATTTTAGTTCTTCATTGGAGCTTGGTGGCTGGCTGGGTGACCTTTGGCAGAAGCCATGTAAACGGAGAGAACATCTTCAGCGCTTAAAACCCCACAGTAAAATGAGAGGATTCCCATAGCGAGTGTAAATATTTTAACAGTGGGAAAGCAGAGAAACGGGGCTTTGGGGAAGGGACTTCTCAGACCAGCCTTGGAGCAGGGCTTGTGTCCAATTTACTGTGTAGCATATAGGAATGGTAAGATGGCCAGGATGTTGGAAGGCTGTTATGAAACACATCTTGGCATACAACTACTGCTCAATTGTTTGCTGTATCTTGGCAGTTTAAACTGCTAAAAGTGCTTTGGTTTCTTTGTTATTATCTTTTTTTTTTTTAAATTACTATTACCTCTTCCAATAATTTGCTTTCATATTATTTTATTTAATAAGTAATTTCAAGAACAGTTTTGCTTTCATACTGAAAGGAGAAATTATTCCCACGTGGCACTGTGTGTACCTACAGAACTGCTCTTCTGTCTTCACTGGTATGATGTATTTTGTACAGGACAGCCCTCAAACCACTGCAGCTCACCATGTGCATGCACACCTGCTTTGCTAAATCCACACTGAAGGTAGATTTTGCCTTTCCCCACCTTCATCCTTTGGATTCAGGTTTATGAGATGTCTAATATCAGACTTTTCATTTAAAAGGAATTTGCATGTGGTTTTTTGAAGGGAACAGAATATCCGAGAATTATTTTGTACAATTTTTGAGTGATGAAACCAAGATTAAGTTCTCTGTCCTAAAGCAAACTTGTAGCAGGAGCTACATAAACAAAACCACTTTTGTGTGTAGCAAAAAAACTTTTAAGTAAGCAACAGACACAAACGTTTACAAATGAGAGAAAACAAAGGATCAGCAAAACAAGCAAACTTATGTCTGGGATGAGGAAAAGTTCTCTTAGCACAGCTGCTCCAGATGCCCCTCGTGAGCACTTCTACCCACAGAACTGCAAGAAGCTCGTGGAGAGTGACTGAAAATGGGGTTTGGTCTGCCCTGAACCTGAGTGTGGTGGCAGTTTCATTACAGCCTGAGTGACATTGGTTTAAAATGGGTGTATCTTAGTCTTTATCATCCCAACAGCTGGGATTAATCTCTGTATGAGGTGTGTCAGGACTCCAGTGGCTCTGATTCACATCTCATTCAAATGCTGAGTAAATTAGGAGTGGCTGCTGGGAGACAAAAAAGATTCCATGTGAATAATTTCTTCTAGCTGGGGGAAGACAGGCAGGTATTTGAGGAAACCTAGATATTTTAAGAGTATTGTGAGCAATGTTTTGACGTGGTTGTATGAAGTAAGTTTAACAGTGCAATATGTGATGGTTGTTATCACTGTGATGATTGCAGTCCTCCTGACAGTCAGCACGTGTTTTTACAAAGGTCTGGGGAAAAGGAGTGAAAAGTCAGCGCTGGCTCTGCAGCTCTGTCTGGATTATTGACCCATGGCATGGGAACCCTCTCTTGTACTCACTGCTGTGCCCTGCTGCCTCTCAGAAAGGGGGTGTTTTCCCAAAACTGACCTATCTGAGGGCCTTGAGCTTGATTTAGACACTCGCTTACTATCTTAAAAAATCTGGGCCTAAATCCAGTATTTTGAGCAAGTTTCAATGCATACATTTTTCAAAAAAATCCAGCATCCTGGGAGCCCTTTGAGTGCATAAATGCTACAGAATTAGCCCTGAGAAGGAAAATAAATATATATATATGTCTATAAAGTGCTGGGAGCCAGACACTTAGAGGAAGAAATTTCAGTGTGGTGGTGGGACAGGTGGAGGTCAGGCCAGAACTCCCCTAACCTGACTTGGCTGCCCAGTATCTGTCTCCTGCTGGATGTGCAGCAGTGACATGTGGCAGTTTGGGTCATGTCACTGTTCAGTTTAGCAAAATTTGAATGATTGCAGTGAGCTGGCAGAGGTGGAGTTCAGTAGAGGTGAAGTTGACTCACTACACTGGAAAAGAATGTTTGTGGCACAAAAGCAAGTTCGGGTTTGTATGGACTGGGCACAGAAATGCTTGTGGAAGTAGGAGGCTTTAGCTTTCAGGTAATGGCACTGTATTGAGTTTTGAGATAGGGAGGTTCCACTACGATTCAGAATCAAAGGCCACTTTCCAAAGATTCGTTTTTCACCTTCCCTTTTCTTTTCTTTTTTTTTTTTTTTTTTTTTTTTTCCCCCAGCCGAAGTGGTGAGTAGCAGAGAGGAGGGCACGGATAACAGCGTGAACCGCCGATGAGACGGGATGGATCCCGAGCGCTCGGAGCAATGCCGGCCCGGCCCGCCTGGTGGCAAACTGCTTTCACTGGAAGCGCTTCTCCGTTCAGCACGTCTGGGAACAACAAATGCGCTCTCTGGGATTGGAGACTGTAATCTTATGCCTCTGCGTTTCCAAGTTTTCAGGCTCATCCCTCTCGAATAGAAACGTTCCCTCCATCAGATACTGTCTTAACAAACGCTGAGATAGACAGAAGTGCTGCAGAGATAGCGCCTGTGTCTCAAACTTCACAGAGTTTCTGCGGGCAAAAGTTTCCTTCATCTTCTCCCTGTAGTCCTGGAACGGCAGAAATCAATATTCTGACATCTGTAAATCCTTTGTTCCCCTTTTCACCAGGGCTTTATCAGCTTTGGGAGGGAGGGAGGGGGGAAAGAGGGCGTTGAGAGAGCCATTGTCCCTTCTCTCGGGAATGATCTGGAACTACTATGCAAATCTCTATTTGAAGACCCTGGGAACTGGGGGAGGGCTTTAGCTGCGATCTCAGTGGGAGGGGAGCTCTGCATCCCTGCTCACACACTCCTGCCTGGTGCAAGGAGCGGGGAAGAGTCTTTTGAACGGGCAGAAGAGACATTTTGTGCTTTGTGTGCTCCTGCGAGGCTTTGCACTCCTTGTGTCTCCTGCTTTGTGCCTTTTTATTCTGCCTGATTTTTCTTAATGTTTGCATAAGAATTGGGGAGGGGAGAGACCCGAGAGCTGTGATCATCAGGGATGGAGTCAGAAGGGTGCAGGGTGCAGCACCTCTCCTGCCCCTCTCTCACCCCCTTGGAGTCTCCCTCCCACCAAGCAGTGGAGCAGCTCCTGTGGTTCTACAACATGTACATCCCGACTGCTGGTGTTAGCACAGGGCATGGGCACAGTTTCAGTAAAGCAAATGATTCAGCTGGTCAGAAAGAGTGGAGTGGAATAGTTTGCAGTTCTCAAATTATCACGTTGTAGCCAGGTCTTAAAAAGCTGCCTCTTACAGGGGCAAAGACCCACAGAGCAGAACCTGCTTTGTGAAGCCCTGTGGTCTGTCCTGGTTGGCTCTCTTTCACCTGTTTTTTATTAGGGCAGGGTCACACTAACTGCCAGCTTCCTGGAAGTTGTGTAGGGTCCTCCTTAGGCCTCATGGAAGGGGAGATATCCTGTGCAGCCACATGGATGAAGAGGACAGTGGGGGAGGGACACTAGAGATCCATATCTAGGCATTTTTGTGTTTATAACTACTGATGTAAAGGCAGTCACAGTCCTTTTGATTTTCTGACCCTCATTTTCATGGTGTCAGTCCTGTTCATCTTTCAAACTTTGAGGGGTTTTGTGTTCCAGAAAACTAAAAATTACTTTTGAACAATGACAGCCCTGGAAAATGCAACACTCTTCTCTCTCTCCTGGGCAGCTGAGAAGATGCAGCCATTTAAAAATCTCACCCTCTGTCAAAACCATAGGAACACATGCCCTAAGACCTGATTCCCTGTTACCTCCCACGTTACAGCCAAAGCAGTGCAAACCACTGGTGTTTGTTCTGCAAGTACTTTACTGCTTTGTGGAGGGAAAGTGCATCACAGTCGTGCTCTCATCGGCTCTCTTTTTTTCCATGTGTAACTCCAGAGTGACTCAGCTGACTTGGGTGAACCCCTGGAACTGTGCTAGCTGGAAACCAGCCTGGACATGTCCTCTGGCTCCTGTAAGTGCTCCCAGTACCTGTGCACACTCCTCATCCCTGCAGATACTTTTCTGAGGACACTTGTTTGCAGGGGGGCTGGTGTCTGAATGCACATTCTTCTCACCCACGCCTCACATACGCATGCAAACACACATCCTCGAGTGCACACAGCCATACCCTTTCTCTCATACACATTTGTGCACATACACAGATCTTTTTGAAAGCTCCTGTTTTCAGAAAGGTTTTATTTATAGGTCCTGCCTGGTTGTGAATGTGAAAGGGAGAGAGTCCCTCAGAGAGTTCCTTTCATGTGTAAATCAGCCTAGGCTGAGAGCATTGGGGTCACTGAGAGGAGGATTTCACTCTTAATTACTCAGAGAGAAAGCAGGCAGGGGACTTTCTCAAACTAATAGGGTTGTTCTCTGCTGGGGAAAGCAGCTTGAGACGCCCAAACTTCTCTTGCATCAGACTTCAGGCTCTGATTCACAGGCCTCTTCTGCCAGCAGCAAGAGCTGGTGTCTATGTGGCACTTGGAACAAACAGTTCAGCTTCCAAAACAGCTTACTTATTAAAGATGGTTATGTTCACTCTGATAATTGGGTATTCTTTGGAGACCAGCAGAAGAACTGACCTAGCTTCCTTTGGTTTTATGCCACTTTTATTGAAAAGGATATTAGTTCGTGATACTTATATCTGTGACTCCACCTGAGGACCTCAGTATTCTTCCAGACCTGAAGGCTCCCACCTCTCTACCAAGCAGAAAAATGTTGTTGTCTAGAGATTAGTCCAGTGAGTAGGACTCTGAACTTGGACTTAAAACCAGCACTGATTTCACAGTTCAGCCTTTGTGTCCTTAGTGGTGGAACAGGGTAATCTTCTCTTTAGAACGGGGCTCTTAAGAGCAGAAGTCTTTGGATTGTGATACTCTTGGTAATAAGGCTGCAAGTACCAGGGTAGAGGTGGGTGATGAGCATGTCTGGAGAGATGTGTCTTTTTCCTGGGATGCAATGCAAGCAGGGGGATTCCCCTGCTGAAGTAGCATTATCACCTTTCATCCCTGGACACAAGACTGAGTCTGGAAATCTACTGCAGAGATGAGAGTGGCCAGTCACCAGCCAAAAAGTTGTCTACAGGGACTGCAGGACCTTCTTGAACACCTGCACACTTACAGGAGGTGTAGCTGTCAGTGGTTTCAACAAAGAGATCTGTGTTGTCAAGTGCACACTCACACACAGGCAAGTGTGTTTTCTGACTTCAGCTGACAAAGCTAAACTTACACCCTCTCGTCTTTCTCTCCTTTTCATTTGTCCTCTGCTTTTCTGTACAAGAAATAAATGTGTTCAGGGCTGAACGTTCCCAACTCATGCACCAGCAGCCTCCTGGGAGCCCTGATTTGGGATTCTTGGAGCTGTGTTAGTTCAGCTTGCCTGGGAAGGCAGAGGGTTTAGTCCAGGAGCACCTCTTTGAGGATGCCCAGCAGTGGTGGGAGCCATGGGCAGACGAGGTCAGCAGTCTGAAGTGTCTGCAGAGGTCAGAGGGAAGGGAATGGATCATTTCTCTTGCAAATGAAGAGCTGCAGCCTGGAGCAGCCTTAGCAGAGCCCAGCATGTGGGTCCAGGCTGTTCCTTTTATGAGCTGATGGAAGTGGGGCCCAAAAGGACTTCCCTGATGGAGTTCTATCACAGCCTTTGTTATCTTTCCCTCCTACAGCATGCACTGGGCATAGAATATGGATTGGGGGTTATCCTGGCTACCAGCACAGTCAAGAGGATGGAGGCTTTATGGCTGCCTAGAAAACCTTAGGCTACAGAGTATCCTTATTGCCATTCCACGAGGAAAATCTTGGTTTAAGATGTAGAACACATGTATATTTCTGCTTTAGTGCTCTGTTTTACCCAACCTACACTAAAATGAGTAAATCCAAGGCCTGCTTTAAAATAATGCACATAACTGAGTAAGGGATGGAAAAGCCTGGATTCTGTTCTTCCTTCTGGTGGTAAACTGTCAGTTACTTTGACAAAACCCTGTGAATGCCTATGCCTCACTTTTTCTGCCAAACACTGGAGAAAGACAGTGTATTCTTTTTTATAAAACATTTTGAGGATTTTGGGTACAGAATGCTTTATATATACAAAATGTTGCTGTTAGCACCGTCTATCAATGAAATCTCTTTTAGTCTGCTTTTATGCAATAATGTTACTTTCTCTGAATTGTTGATTTAGAATTAATTTTAATGTTATGTAAACAATGTCACTTCTCTCTTAACCACTTGCTCTTTTGCTTCTTTGCAGACCACCGGGGAACTCCCTTAGCTGTGACATTATAATGGGAGGTGGAGACACCTCGAGGAGAAGGTCGAGGCAGACAACAGCAATTACAGTCAATAACATCTCTGACTTACCTCAGTTACAGGTTTGTGTGATCTGTGCATGGCATCTTTCCTATGTACAGGTATCTCCAGTGAGGCAGGACATGAAAATATCTGTTTCCCTTGTAGGAACTTTGGGAGCAGCTTCGTATTGTTATTATTGTCTTTTCACAGCCTCAGATAGAGTCGGGCAGGGTGGGGGGTTTAAGGAAAGGCTGAAGTTGTAATAAATGTACTCAGGGTTTCCCCTCTCTGCTGTGATGTCACAGCCATGACAAGCATCTAGAAGTTAGAACAGTCCTGGGACTGCCAGAGCTTACACTAAAGGGAAAATGAACTTATGTTTAGATTTTACTTTTCAACCTCTGCTGTGTGTGCAGGATTGTTTTTTATGGCTTTCATCTCTATTTTCCTTTAGAAGCCTCAGGAGAACTGTCCACCCTTCAAATCTGTTTTGATGCATGACATGGAGCACAGCCACTCTCAGTAGACTGCAGAAAGAGGCCATCAAACCATAACACATCTTCGGAGGGGTGAGCTTGTTCTTTATTTCCTAGAAGCATCAGCCAGGTTTACACCACTTTGTGTAGGAAGAGCTGCAGGAGAAGATGAATGTTCCTGAGGGCTCAGAGGCAGTTTCATGTTTGGGGTGAGGCTGAGGTTAGCCATGGAGCCCGTGTCCAGGCAGTAATTTGACAGCAGACATGGGCACACAGTAATGCAGGCTCTGAAAATCGCAGGAGCCTGCTGAGTTATTGTGAGCTGGAGGAGCTTTTCTGTTTGTGGGCACATGGGTCTGCCTGCCTCACATTGTGAAGACATAACTGAGACATAAAGGAGGCTGGCAAATTGCAGAACACTGATGGAAAGGAGGGCAGGGGGCTAAGGAAGAAAAGTTAAGAGTTCGAAGACAAAGGGCTCAAGCCTAGTTGTGAATTCCTAGCAGGTAGTTGGTCTTTAAATGAAAGCATTAGTCAAGTAACTCACTGATTTAATGTGGGAATTTGATAGATATCTGCAAAGCTTTTGCAACTTGTCTGCAGTGTGATTACAGGAGATATAACAGAGAAAGAAATTTTACTTTCTCCCAAGGTATGTATTTGTTCATGTACCTAAAATATATAGGGCAGGCAGTATAGATGACATCATAAAAAGTGAGGCACACATGATACATATAGTGTTTCCACAGATTGTGGCTGACTTTAAATAAGGCCTGTAACTTGCTTTCCTTCTGGTAGTGCCCCATCATAACATGAGCACCATTGTTGGATTACCCAGGGCCTCGCCTTGGCCACACTGTGGGATACAGACAGGGTCTGTATCCCTGTCCCACAGAGCCTCCTGTTTTACCTGGGCAATGCAGCTGGCACTTCCATTATGAGCAGCTCCTTTCTTTCACCTCTGTTATCTCCTGTCACTGCACTGGGACTTCAGTGTCATGATAGAGTGCCTTGGCTGTGCTCAGCAGTGGCTGTGATCAGGCTGCACGTCTGTGCTATGCCCATCACCAAACTGCTGGGACAGATGCATTCCACAGAGCCCAGCCAGCAGCTCTGTCTGGACAGTGTGTAACCCCTTTTTGTGCCTGTTGGGACTCCATTAGGGAATGTAACAGGTTGGTAGGCAGTTCCCCTCTAGCTGATGCACAGCCTTTTAGTATTTTTAGGTTGGACCATTATTTCAAGTTTAGTTTTGTCTATTTGTTTTGCTTTTTAAACTTTCAAAAGGCTCTTCTTGAGCCTTGAACCATTCCTATGCTGGAGCCCTGTGAGTTAATTACTAAGGACTCACAAGTTGTTGATAGATGCATGCAGAAAGTAGCTACATGGTTGGTCATTCCAGTAAATCATTGGACTCTTCACGAATTTAATTCTGGTCTTTTCCTTAAAAGCCCTCTCCCAAACTGGACACAAGACAATGGACACCAGCAGGCACAGCTCCCAGTGACTAGGATATTGTCACATATCCAAAAGCCTGGTGGGAGGAGCAGACATTAGGTCTGAATTCATCCTGGCAGGGAGATTTGGCTGAGAGAGAAGGAAAAGAAGGTCAGAGGCAGCTCCAAGGAAACGGCTTTGGTTTAAAATGTTTCATTAGAGTTTTCACACTGGAAACATAAAGTACAGGAATACAATTGCTTGGCAGAGAAGCCACATTTAGTAGCAGTCCTGTATACATTCACTGCTCTGTATGGAAGGAGACACAATATATCCCTGGCCACCTCAGCAAAATTACAGGTTGCTCTTTGGAAAGGTGACTTTTTTCCAAAATAGCTTATGTAATCTGGAGAATTTTTTTAATCAATATTGATAAAAGATGTTCTTTTTTCAGCAGACCATTGCTCTCTACTTTATCCACTCAGCCTTTCCAGGGCAGACTGGCTTTATCTAAGCAGTGTATCAATGTCAGTCCAGCTGGGAACACTATTGGGATGCTCACCTCCTGTTTTTTCCTTTCCCCTGTCTATCTGTCTTTGATTTCTCCTGTTGTAATTCAACAGGATAATCAGGGATACCCTTTTCCAAAGGGTTAGTCTTTCCCTGTTGATTCAACAAGTTCCCTTTTTGAAGGCAGTTGTTATCTGCCACTTGGGCTTTGTTGCCTCAGGATGTTTCACCTCCCCATGCAGGCACATTTACCTGTGAGACCTGCCAGTGCAGGGCTATGGCAGATGTCACCAGGGAGGAGGTAGGAAATGGGTATCAGTGTGTCTCATCTGTTTTCTTCTTTTGGGACACAGCTTGACCAAGGAACTGAGCAGTTGAAATGTCACAGAGCAGTATGTGGTGTGGATGGATTATTTTTTTTAGGGAAGCCAGGATTAGTGTACATTTGGGTTTTTTCTGATTTAAAATATAGGTGAAAAATTTGGAGGGGCTTTGTCACTACATCCCAATGGCAGTTTTAAGTTTACTCTGGCTTGGAAAGGAGGGTTTCCCAACAGACTGGCAAAACAAAAGCACACATATAGTGCCCTGCAAAGGTCATTCCTGACCAGACCCTGAATCAGCTGAAGTACAGATTGCCATTATTTCACACTTTCAACCTGTGTGGCATATTTGTACCCAGGTTCTTTTGTCAGAACTTCCAATAATTTTTATGCTCTCCACTGGCTGTGCTGGGCAGTGTGTTGGCAGGGCCCTGGGTGCACCAGCTGACTTCACAACCTCTTTTCCCCGTCCTACAGGTTTGGCTGCCTGTGCTCAAGGTCTGTCATGACATGGTGGAGTGTAATCTGGGATCAGAGGTGTGTGCCAAAGAGCTGGGAGAAGCCTTCTGAGGCCTCTGAGCCATGGCACGGAGCTGCCCTTGTCCTCGGTCCTCATCTGGGGTAGGCTCAGGGGTATCTGTGCCTGGCTGTGGACCTTGCTGATCCTGACTTGACTTCCTGGCTTGGCCTCAGACCTGGGCTCGCTGAGCTCTTGGCTAAATGTGGTCACTCTCACCAGAGTTCTCTGCTGTTCTTGCTTGGTCACTGTGCCCCTGTGCCCGTTTACACCGAGGTCCTGTCCCTGCTGTCCTCGCTGCCAGCCCTGCTCCCCTTTGCTCCTCGGGCTCCCCAGGCTCCTCCACAGCTGCTGCTCTGCCCAGCTCCCGGCACGGATGGCAGCACCTCCGTCTGTCTGAGAGGGCATGAGCAGAAATATGAGAGGCATTACTGCTATGACCATAAGGAAGATGTGGCATTAGCTTTGCCTCCCTTCAGCTTCCCGAAAAGCCAAACCGAAATCCGGGTCTGTCGGCACGAGCCCGGCCTCCGGGAGAGCAGCCGGCAGGAGGAGCTCGCCAGACACGTCATGGATCATTCCCAGACGGTCCCAGCCGCATGTTTCAAGGGCATCGCTTTAGATCTGTCTTCTTGGGACTTCCTTGCAGACAAACCAGCAGCAGCAGAAGACAGAGGAAACTTCGTGGCATTGCAACCGAGTAGCCTCAGTGATTTATTTTCATTTTTTTCTTAGACTTCTCAGGTTGTTTCTCCCACCGCAGTGCCTGTGTCTTTATTTCAGAAACTTAAGGTATTTGTGAAGATGTTTGAGATGCCTTTTGGTCCCTGGCAGTGGCCAATTGTTTTATCTTCCAAGAAAGCTAGTGTAAGATTTTATGGACAGCATCCAAACCACGGAGTAAAGAATTCCAAAACAATGTTTGTCTTTGCATAGGAAGATATCTTCCTGGAGTCCTCATGACCTCTGAGGGGACCTGCAAGCAAAGAGCTCTGAAGTGTGTCACCACCACTCTGAATATGGGCCTGGCAAAGTTATTCAAGCAGCTCTGCCTCCGTGTATGCAGTTCATCTTTGTCTTCTGTGAGAAGCAGATACAGAGGACAGTAGTCACTCTTTTGCACAGCACAGTGTTTTCATCAAGTAGGTGCAAAGTGTCACCCTGCTTCTTCAGGCCAGTCCTGCAGCCCTGAACTTCACAGGCTCCATGGCCATATCTTTGCACCACCTTTAAAAAATAATGAAGATTAATTCTTTTAATTGATGAATTCTTTACTTTTGTAAGTCTGGCCCTCATTTAGTTACTAAATGGGAACTAGGTGCCTTCTGGTCCTGAATGTGGCTGTAATAATTATTTTGATTCTTACTGTGCCAGAAACTATTCTAATGCATATCAGCGTAAATTAAGTCAATAGAGATTCTTCAAATTTATCCTGGTGTTCAAGAGAATGGAATTCATGCACTTCAATTTACAGCTTATTAAGTGATCAGAATTAATGAACTTGCAACGACCTTTTCTGTTCTTGTTTACACGTTTTCTTCCTATTCACTCATAATGTACATGATTTAGAAGAAGGAGAGTTGAAAAGGCAGCGTGGGGGTCAGATGTGTCCCATGGAGCACAGCATTGTGCTTCAGGCTTTAATCATATCTGCAAAGCTGTGATGTAGGAATGGCACCTCTGTTGATCCACAGAAACCCAGCTCGATTTTCAGAACCCTCTCTGCATTCTGAGGGCTAGAAAAATATTTGTACTGAGGAACAGGGAAGTTGTGTAATAGATGCAGAACAATTCCTCCTCCTTTTTTTTTCAATGAAGTACTGTATTTCAATCTGGAGGTTGGGAATCATGCAAACCATCAGATCCATCTTTTCTTTTATTCAGGGATCTAGAAATCACTTGGGATGTCACCAAGAAAACCTCACATAAACCCTGTTTTTCCCAAGATCAATTGGATGTTATCCCACTATGGTTCATTCAGCTCAAGGTTGGAATGATGAATGTTTCCCTTTGGTTTTCATAATGTCTTAGGCTAAACTTGTGAGGCTGTGTGCTCATCTGGACATCATTTGTGTCTCACTTCATGGAATAGGACAGCTTCTAAATGCTCCATCTGATCAACTGCAAAAATTTCGGACACTTCCTATTATTCATGTGAGAGAGAACAGCACTAATTTGTTAAAAATACTAGGAAATCAAAAACGGAAAATTGGGAAGCAGATACCGCTGCATTTGTAGATGAAGCAACTGAGAGATAGCTCTTGCATACCAATACCTTTATCTCATCTCTGTCTATCATTCTAGAAAAGTTATCATGTGAGCACACTCAAAGATCTGTCACCAGATAAATACAGGGCTTGTATGCAACCTTTGCAGAACTGGAGGAGAATGGAGATCCAAAGTTAGAAGGAAAAAGGATGAGGAACACGCAGAAACCTCGATGTGAGGGAGCTGAGGTCACCCTGCTAGAACAGTATTGTAAGTGTGCACAGGGACACTGATAGTGATATTTAGAGAACCCATTTATTCAGGGAATGGAGGTAGTTGGGGCATTAAAATTCTGTTGTAGGAGAGAATAAGGGATTCCTGAAGAGGAAAATGCTGGGATCACAGCAACACATACACAACCTGCTTGGGGGCACACACATGCCCCAGGCATTGGAGGGGGAGCTGAGAGGCCTGGAAAGGTGACATATGAGGCATTTGTGCAGGGGGGGAGGAAGTGAGACTTATGGAATAAATCCCTGCACACGAGAGAGCAAAATCTTCAAAGGAATGGCTGTAGATGGTGAGTTGCCCACATGAAATAAGAAGTAGAGGATGGGCAGCCACCTCTCTCTGAGCAGCTCTGAGGGCTGCTAAGAGCAAGGGGGGGCCATGGCAGCAGATTGGAAAGGTGGTTTCAAGCCATGTGGGCTGATTCTGGCCATATATGACTTGCTGAAAACCAGAGAAACTGGTTAGTAAGTCGAGCAGGCGACTGGAGCCCAGGGCTGGACAGAGCTCCAAGCAGAGGCACACAGGTACTCACTCACCCTGAACGTGCTGCTCCTCCCTGTGCTGGTGCAGAGGGGAGGCATCTCAGGGACTACCAGGCACTCCCTGTGGGTGAAGGTACCATGCAGAGGCAGGTAGTCCCTGGAAGTTGATGTATTCCTAGTTCTTTTTATCTCTTTTTGCTTATGTACCTGCATACCAATGTTGAAAGATGAGAGAGACCCTCAAAGGCAGGCGTAGTGAAGTGACACAATTACCACTGAGGATTTGTTAAAACAGGGGGAGGAGAGCCCATGGTTGCATTTAAGGAAGGTACAGCACTCTTGATTCACAGGATTCAGTTTTAACTACAACTGACAAAGAAGTCCAGTTGAAAAACAAACACAGCTTAATACAAGGTTCAAGTACTGCTCTATTTTCTGAATTTGTTAGCTTTTTTCTTCTTCCCTTCTTAGTCCTGAGTGTTCAAGACCACAAGGCAATAACTTAACAGCACTGCTGGTATTTCCACGTTCTGTTTCTTTAAAAAGTTCATGAAAGTTGTCACAATATCCCAGTAAAGCTCTTTCTGCTGTGCTATCTAATCCAAAGTAGTTTGTATCAGATTTATGTTCTGGCAGCTCTGTGATAAACTTGGACTCTACCACATTGCAAACACAAAAGATTACTTAAAGTTGTTGTTATTGAATTTGAAGGACTCTCCTGTTTCATGGATCCACACCCTCGTATCAGGGTTGTGGTCCTCAATGGCTCTGTACCTCATACATTTATGAATTTAGGCAGACTGGAATGAAGGCATTTCCACTGGTGACAGTTTAATATTTTAGTAGATTCAACCTGTTCTTTGTGTTAAAATTGTGCCTTTTAAAAAACACAGTAGAAGATACGAAGCATTGGAGAATTCAGTGAGGTCTGGTATTTTGACCAAAGGGTCCTTGATGTGTAAAAGTTAGGTTTCTCCTCTCTCATGTAAGTCTCCTTAAGCCTGGTGTCTCAGTTCATAAGGCTTTCCTGAAACCCTGGATCAACCTCGTGAAGTTCCTAGACAAAGACAGTTATGTAGAAAATTATCAGACTCTCGATTCCCCTGGTGTGAGGCCTTGCAAACTTGAGCCTGAAAACATAAAAGACTGAAACTATGATGTCAGTCACACCCTCAACACAAAGATTATAGGTGTAACCAGAGGAGGAATTCATTGCAAAATCTCTCTGATCTGAAGTCAAGCAGAGCTCTGGAAACAGCTGCCAAATACTCAAGGCCAGAGACTTCTCATCCCGGGGCCGGTTCATCACCTGTGTTATCTGGTGCTCTAAAGCCTGTTCTATCCCCAGTTTATAGAAAGAGAAAAGATAACTGACATCCACTGCAAAAGTTGGAATATTTTATTTCTGTGTTGTATTTTTTTTTTGTTAAAATTAATCTACATTTGGTGGAAGGAGTAGTATTTTTTCTTACTATGACTCCAGGAGGAAAAAAACCTGTTTACTATCTCCACACTTCCAAGTGAGAAGTTCACCTTATAACATCAAGTGTGCCTTGGAGTTGCAACTAACAGTGACTTACCATCACTAATAGTGCAATGGTCTGTACTGTCTGACTGCCCCTGGAGCGAAAAATCAGTTTAATCATTTATAATTCATCTTTAAATTACATGTCTTGGAAAGGTTATATAGTCCTGGTGTGGGACCATGCAACCTCATCCCTGTATTGTTTCTGTACTCATGACCATCACTGTTTTGCGTGTTCATTATCTGATTCTGCTGACATTTGTAAAACATTCATGGAACTTGGGGGTTTTCTTCTAGTGTTATATCCCAAAAACATGACTCTCTGGCTCGGTGGGACCCTGGTGGAGGGTCACTCTGCACTGTCCTGAGACCTGCTGGAAGTCCAGGTGTGCACAGGCAGCAGTGAACAGGGCAGGGACAGGCACAGGACACAGTGAACTTCTCAGCTGACTTTTGGTTTCCAGCCCCACGCTCTGTACTGTTGTGTTCTGCTTGTGAGAATCCTTCAGTTCTTCTTCCCTTTGGGTCTTTTAATGCTAGCAGATGGAAATCCATCTCAACTTTCAAAAACTCTGAATAATTTATTAAGAACAAAATTGTTGGGTCTGAGAGCTGATTCCTTCTCTCTTTCTTTCTTTCTCCTTTTCTCTCTGCAAACTGCCTTTCAGAGGCAAAGTTTCTAATTACAGGTCAGGGAGGCAGGTTTAATCACACAGCAGAGCCCTTGATGCAGTATTAGAGAGTGTTATTTATACACCTGAATTAATAGGGATGCAGCATTTCAGCTGAGAAGAATAAGGTGGTTTTCAATTTCACTCTTTTTATGTGAAACAAACCACATCAGATTCACTGGGCTTTTTGACCTAAATTATTGGGATTCTGAGTATCTAGCAAGTAGCTGTTGTGCAGAGCTAAAGCAAAAAAAAAAAAAAAAGGAAGAATAGACAGAGAACTGCTCACACAGCAGAGGAACAACAGAAGCAGGATATATTGGAAAAAGCTGGGAGGGGATGGAAAGAGAATAGAGAGAGGAAGCCATTGGGAAAACTGAACAGGGTAGAAATACACACATGCAGCTGTCTATCCCAAGGAAGACTTTTGGAGGGTGGTAGCATCCACAGAAAATGAAGGGCAGTGTCAGTCTGTTGGCACACACTCAGGTACCTCAAAATACTGCCATACTGTTAAGGCCGAGAATAGGAGGGATGGGGATGAAACATGAAGCACGTGAGGGGTCCCTTGTACTCAGTGCTGCAGGGAGTGGGATCCCTGCACTGTCAGCACTTAGAGGCACCATCAACTTCTGCTGGAGGTATTTGTTCTGTAGTGCTGAAAAGAAGAGGGGAATCTGGGCAGGATTGCTCCTGCAGTGCTGTGAGCTCCAATGTGACTCTTTTACAGCATCAGAGATGAATTTTCTCTGCTAGATTGGATGTGAAACTCACATTCACTGTGCACTTTCATCTGGTTTTGTCTCTGTCTCTGACTTGTGTGATTTGGCTTAATGTTTGGTTTCTGCTTGGCTGCTTGGAAAGTCTGTGAAAATTTCTAGGGGCTTTCTGGACTTCTTTTTAGGGTAAAGAGTGGGAGACCTGATTCTCTAAGCTGTGGAATACACTGAGTTGACTGAGATCCTGATCTCAGAGTCATTGTTTAGGCTCTGTGATAGCTTTGTGTGTCTCCCACTAGGCAGATGTGTTGGGCCACATGATGGGCAAGTGTCCCCAATACCAGGCCTTTCCTTCTACCACCAGTTCTCCTGATGGTGGATCATAGATGAGGCACTTTGTCCCTCAGTTGCCCTGCAAAGCTGTGAAGCTCACCGTGACCTGCCAAACCAACATATCTACCATCTAAAAATCCTGAAGTGACAGGGAGGGTTACTGTGCTTCAAAATAGCTAAAGTGCAGGTTCTGTGTGTATGGAGCAAAGAACAGCAGCGAGGATGCCAGATCTTATGCTCAGTATGTGAGACTTGGCATGGCCTTGAGCTCCTAGAAGCTGCATTTTGCTGTGAGTGGTAGATTTCTAGAAACCATACCCAGCAGTCTGTAAGCTTAGCTTAGAGACAGATGAATGCAACACAGTCAGTACCTGTGTGATGTATTACTTAAGGGAAAAAGGTTATCTACTTTTGTAAATTTACATTCAATCTCAAGATAATTTTTTGTTTGATATACTTAGACTATGAACCTTGTTCTCATGTATGTCTGCAAATCATTACCACGGTGCTGGAGCAGTGTGTGCAGGGAATAGGAACTGATTCACCAGGTCCAAGGTGTCACAGTGCCCTGGCCATTGGATCTGTCAGCCTGGGTCTCCAGCAGTGTGTCAGGATCCAAAACTGGGCTGCAAGCTGGAAAGAAAGTCCACTGCAGACAAGGGGTCAGAAGCCTGGGAGAGCAAGCAGAAGAAAAGTCTTCAGCAGAGAAAGACGGAAGCGCTGCTCTCGTGGACACAGTGGGAGCAGGCAGCTGTGCTTCCCAGGCTTTGCATTGCCAACAGGAGGTTTTCTACCAGGCTGCCAGGGAGGAGGATGCGAGGTCTGTGTGTGCTCTGCCTGTGACACCCCTGTTATTACTGTCACATGCAGGTGGCTGACACCCGCCGTGACAGAGGCAACTGAGGGCTTCGTGTTGTGCTGTTCCAGACAACTTGTGGGGTGTGTGATAGTCAGGTTGCCCTTCCTGTGGGAGGAGATTTAGAGAGCACTCTTGGTTTTTGGTATATATGTGGGTTTTCTCCTCTGAAAATAGCTGTCTGTTGAAGTGGGAGTATTGCAGAGATGGGAGAGGATTAGCAGTGATGACATGGATGGTCATATTTCAGGGCAAACACCTGTAAATCAGTCTAAGCCTGTAAGTAGCAACCTATTAAACTGAGTTCACCTCAGCACCACTAACACTGTGTCTGCTCAGGAAGGCTAAGAGCCCTTGGAGTATGGCTGCTGCTACAAGCTTAGCCTGTTCCCATCTTTGTACCACTGCAAATGGAGTAGATATGGATGTTTACAGCAGATAAGACAAAAACATTTCAAAGAGGTGATGACATCTTTTTGATACATCTGCATTTCTGCTTCTCTCTGCTGCAAACTCATGTTTAATAAACTTTGCATAACAAAGTGTTTGGAACACATTTCCTATAGATATATGGCCTAACCACAAAGTATTAATGATTAAGTTACTCTGTGAACAAACACTCTGTACCTGTGACCTGGTGTGAAAATGTCACAGAGCTCAATCCAGTTCTCTCAGCAACTTCCAGAGTAATTTCTGACATTACAGTATTTTGTGCCTGGGTTCCACTGTTCCATTATCCTGGAAAATAACATCAATATCACCAAGGCTATGAAGACATATGAGATCTTTGGCTAGTTTGTGTGTGCAATTGAAATTGCATAAGGAAAGCATCCTTGTATTTTCTGATATTTAAATCTTCTCTTAGTTGCTCTCCTTTTTATATGTACTTACACACACACTTTTATATAACTTAACTTATAATTTACGTTGAATATTGCTGTGAAAGAAAATCCAGTCATTTCAAATATTAGGTTTTAACAGTCGTTTATAAGTTTTCTTCCTTTTTAAAAGAAGGCAGCAAATTTTTCATTATTCTTACTAGCCTGTCACCACTAGATTGGAACATGGGTTTATATAACATTTTCTTTATTACAGGGATCACTAGTAGATACTTCAGAGAATGTATCTGATATAAAAAGATGTACAATAAAGAATCACTTGGTTTCTCACCTGTAAGGGAATTTTTCTTGAAGAAAAAAGCCTGGCTCACCTGATCATGGCAATTGAGTCAAATTAGGGACTTTTTTTATTTTCTCAGATGTTCTCATGATCCTGCAGACATTGCAGGTGATCTCTTTGCTTCAGGCTGGCAGCTGCCTCTGACCACTCTGCCAGGTAAACACAGATGAGTGTCCAGAACAGTGTGTTGTGAACAGTGAAGAGGTGTTGGGTTTTTCTGTTGCTTTGTGTCTTCATAAATAGCAAGTTGTATGTTAAAGACTGAGAAATAAGCCTAAGTAGGCCCAGGGAGTCATTAGAGTTAGAGATAAGCAATACAGATCTCTTGGCACATCTTCACACTGGTTACTGTCACTGCCTCGTGAGCCTGGGGATTCCAGTGATGCTGATGTTGAGTTTTCAAGAAGGAACTGGGAATAAAGAAATGGGACAGATTTTACAGGGGAAGTGCATTTCTACAATTTCCATATGAGCTCAGTAAAATAGCTGCTGCAGATCTATGAGGTTCTTAAAAGCCATCACTTCTTCAGGTCAGTGGCATACACCGTTCTCCTAAGAAAATTAAACATTTGCATTCAAAACAATTTGCGTCCAAATAAGTCACAGTTAACGTCATCATCCCTCATTTACAGATTCAGAAAGTAAGATTTCAGCAAGGATTTACACAAGAGAGAGAAAAATAGGAGTCAAATCTTGTATGAGGATGTTTCTGTAAATATGTATCCTGTGTTTTCACTAATACAGAGATCCTTCAGAGATCCTTCTGGCTTTGGAGTTTGGGAATTACTGGGAACAACTGGTGTGCCTCTGAGCTGCTGTGTTCATCCCTTCAGGATTGTGCTGTTAGGTCACTTTCCTTGCTGAAACACTTTGCCCTGGTTTCCTTCCAGAAACAAGGAGTGTTAATTTCTTAAGAAACTTTTGTTAATTGTAATGTAAGCAGTTTTGAGGGAGGGGGAAATCAGTTGTATTAGAAAGAGGATCCAGTTCTGCACGTACAGAACGATGGGGATTTGACTGTGGCAAAATCCTGTTCCCAAATTTTCTTGAGAGTTTTTGGGAAAGACTGCACCTCTGTGGGAAGGATGGTTGGCCTGGGCGAGTTGCTGGCATACAGCTGTTGGTAAAAATGCACTCTGTGCCACTGCCTGGGTAAAACACATTTCATTCTCTAGTAGGCATAAGGAGTTGCCAGTGTCATTGAAATTTTGTACTCTGAATAGTTGCTGTAAATTTCATCTGGGCAATATCCCCAATTGTGTTAGATATAATTACATTCAAAGTTCTTTTTAATCATTTATTTGGAACATGTCCCAAGATTCAGCAGTTTTGGATTGGGACAGAAATTGAATTATTTATTATCAATTAGAGGTTGTCAGAGCCTTTGACACCACGTCGAGCTGGCATTGTTTGGTATCTGTATTAATGATCGTATAGATAAAAGCATGAAATTATTGGTTAGAAAGCTTTTATTCCGGGCTGAGAAGGCTGGTTTGCATACTTGGCTGGATGCTTCCCTGCACTCACTGTCATTATGGCTCTGTTTAATCAAGTCAACGTTGCCTGTGGAATCACTTGCCCGTAAATTGATGAATTGAGTGTAAGAATAATTCCTCCTAGATGGAACCCAGTTGTGACTTCCCTTGCCATCCCAGCCCAGCACATTTAGACTCTTCTGCTTTGGCTGTGGTCTGCTACAGACCCTGGAACAATCTTTGTCACATCTGTTCTTTTCTTAGGAGAGCAATTTATTGATGGATATTGGTGCTATGGAAATGCTGGATGCTGGGCCTTTGTTCCCCCAGGTGAGGGATGGAGCTGATAAACTCACAGGTGTTCCTGAGCTCTTCACAGCTCTCTTCTGCATCCTTCTCTCAGCAGTGTCAGTCTTAACAATAATTTTTCTTATTGTGTTTTGACACTTTGCAAGAAACCTCAGCTCAAGAGGAAGATCACGTAACAGAAGAGCAAAGGGAGCGTGGGGAAGATGCCACTCATCTCCTTGAGTGTCTGAGGAGAAAGGATGCTCATGTGACATTATCTCACCCCCATGTCTTCTGGATTTGGCTGTTGCCAGGGTTAGTATGGCCTTACAGGAAAAAGAGGGGGAGGGAAACCCTTCTGAGGACATACTTGCACGATTTTTGTGGAAAATCCATATTTTTTCTGCCTGCACTCTGAGCTGCTGGAAGCTGTGTGCATTAACCCTGTACAGAGACTGATCCAGCATGTTACCAGATATGATTTGAACAAGGTTATAAGAAGTTACACACTATATCTGGGGAGAGAGCAGGAACTTCTCATATGATATCTAATAATTAATGTTATAACTCCCTCACCAGTTCTACTCTACACTGGAGTCAGTTTTTCTCATATCAGTCTTCTGTGGATTCCAGTTCCTTGAAATTTATGTAAGTTTCTCATTGGGATCACTGATCTGTTAGGGGTTTTCTTCTGGTTTTTTTTCCCTGCTTCACACACACTTATCAAAAGCAGGGCTGTCCCACTGTCACAAGGAAATTATCACATACACCACTTTTCTAATTATTTCATTACAGCAAAGGAAACTGGGAATAGAGAAAGAGTGAAGTTCTCATTTTACTTGTAAATGTTGAGCTTTCAAAACCTTTTCCGTTCCAGAATGCATTTCATTTTAAATCAAACTTTCTTACAAAAGAAACTCTGAGAACATTGTTTTTTTTTATCAGAGATCTGATTTCAGAGTCTTTAAAGTGAAAAAAGTTATTTTATATAGCTTCATCTAACTTCTTAAATAATTGTATATATTTTTTTCTATTTTGAAAAGCTTTTCTCAATAATGCCAAGTACACTGAAAATGCCAGAACAAGTCTTTTGGGTATTATTGAAATACCAAATTTATTTTGTTAAACAGAAAAAATCATCATGTTTTTTCAAAACGAACATATTTTTTCCTTTAGTGTTCCTCCACACACAAACACTCATTATCTAGGCAAGTATTTTAATACTATGTAACTCTCATTCTTTTCAAATTGGTGACTGTGTGGTAAGAGGTACCTTTTCCAATGAGCTCACTTGGAAAAGCTGTAGCTGCATGTATCCAGCCTCTCAGGCTCAGTACTGACTTCCACAAAGGAAAGTATGCAACTGGAATTCCTGGAACAGACCTCTCTTGAAGGATGTGCTTTGTATCAAAGATGCTATTTCTCAAGGAAAAAAAAAACCCAAAACCACAACAAAACCAAAACCCAAAACAAAACCATAGCCAACCAAAGCCCAGCCCATAACAACAGATCAACAAAAATAAAGCCACTTGTGTTATAAATCAGCTTTTGTCTTGGCTTGCAGAAGGTGCAATGGCCCCTTGATCCACTCAAATCCTTCCACTTAGGAAAAAAAAAAAGAAAGTGGAAATGGAGAATGTGGCCCGTTGAGCTCAGTGTCTGCACCTCAAACCCTGCAAGCAACTCCTCTTCCCCAGTCTGGCAGTGATGTTTCTGATTCCCAGCCTCCCTCTCCAGAAGCTGACAAGCAGCAGCAGCTCTCATCCGAGGCAGACTTGGGAAATGACTAATTAAGCAGTGATTGCAGGATTGCTTCCTGCCCTGGGTACGGGACCACAAGGGTGAAGCTTCATAAAGCTGCAGTGAGCGCAGGAAGTGGTGCTGTGCATACTCCCACAATGGGGGCATTATGGAGACATGCCCCGGAGGCTGCCGGAGACCTCGCTGAATGGATCCTGATACCATCGGGGAATGGAGTACCTGCTAGTTCAAAGAGAGCCTGAATGCAGGTTTTAATCCTTTCTGACAATTGTTGAGAGGAAATGGCCTTTCCTCTGACCTTATCGTTGTAAACAACAACTAGTCATCAGGTTCGTCCTGCTGAGGGAATAGTCAAGGTCTGTGCAAGGATTTTACTTCAGATTTTTTTTTTCTCCTCTGATTACAATGGTTTAATTCTCTAGACATGAAATGCATTCTCACCCCTTAATATACTGGCTTCACGTACATTCTTTCTTAATTATTGAGTCCATGCAGCTCGGCCTGGTTCAAATTAGCTCCTCAGAGCTGTTGGCAGACACAGTGGCCAGTTTCGGTCCTCAGCCCTGTGGTTGTTTTTGTGAAGGGCTGTTGTGGGATGCCTTTTGGATACTCCAGTATCACCAGAACTGGTGAGACAAGCTGACAAACTCTTCTAGCATGACAGAAAATCACTAAGAGCTATTCTGACATGGCCAAGAGGCAGGATGGGGAATTGCTGCTGGGCACCATTAGCGTGGCAGTTTTAGTATGATAGAAGGATGCAAACACTTCCAGAATTGCAGAGGTGGGTGGATTTATCTCTGTGGATTCATATGGCTTTTAATGCTAAGACAACACAGATGACAGAGGAAATGAGAGGGTAGCTTTTGCTGCTCCTGGAGTTCGAGCCGACTTTCTGTAGTGAGCAGGACAGAGTGACTTTGCAGCAGAGGGCTGACCTGCTGCACTGACACAATTCTGGGGTAATGAAATCCACTTTCCCCAGATCTGTGCAGGACTCTGCCTCTGGCAGGCCCCCAGTATTGAGATGCACATCACGGTGGCCACCTGTAAGCATCCCCTTCCCAGTTGCTGCTCATCAGGTGCTAAGTGGTGTAAGTGAGATCAGCTGTCACAGCCCTTCTGAGAGGGTGAGCTATTCTGAGAGAGCAGAGCTATTAGGAGGGCACTTCTGTGCCTGGTCATAGACCTTGGCAGGCTGTACAGGAGGTTAGTGATGGCTTTGTACAAATGGCTTTTTAATTCTAGTGGTGGTTATGGGTAGCACTCACATGTCTCCTCTTTGGTCCCCCATGCTAAGTCAGACAGCAAGCCAGAAGAGATTTCTCCCTTGCACTGCACAGCCTGGTTGATCACTGCAAAATGAGGGATGGGCTGCACGAGTCAGCCTGCCTGAGCTCTCTGCAATGAACAGCTTTTCACTGGAGCAAAGGAACATTCCTTCCCTAGGTAAAGACAGTGAATTGTAATTTTTTCTTGTTATCCTGGTTGACTCAGCTTAACACCTTCTCTGCTTGTAAGGATTCTTACTATGTGCTCAACAACAGAATTGTGGTGCATTTTCAGCAGGCTGAAGGTCACTATGTATAGGTCCATATTTCTAGTGAAAAACCTGTAAAGGTTTTTCTGTAAATGGGAGCAGGTTAAAAGCCACTTTCCTTGGGTTTGGAGGAATGTCTGAGCAGGCTGTGGCAGGCCAAGGGGAGACTGCTGGGTTTTTAAAGAAAGGATGTCTGGTTTTCACAACTATGTACCTGCGGTAACCTTGGGCTGTGTTTTGTGTAACATATCCATGAGGAAGGGGAAAAGCCTAAACACTGGTGGGAGCAACTTCTGAACACCACATACATCCTCTGCCAAGTGGATGGTCAAGGTCAGGGTCTCAAGTGGCAAAGTAAACAGGGTTGGATCTGCCCTGTGCTTTGTCTCTGGCACCCACATGTGCTGTGGCCAAGAACAGACTGTACCCAAAGGGATGGGTTTCTCTGATTTTCATCAGGGCTGTAGGGCTGTGGGTGGAAGAGGGCATTCTAACAAACATTTGCAGTCTGTCCTGTAACCACGTGAAGCTGTTTTGCTTGCGCCATACCAAAATGTGTTGGGATCGCTCTGCTTCCAGTTTTGTTCAGAAAACAACTGTACAAGGCTGTGGTGCCTGTGTGCCAGTGGGATTGACGTGAGTAAGTGGGAGTGATCTCAAGGAGCTCTGATGTGATATGCCTGAAGGACTTTCCTTTCCTGGGGGCTGACCCCTGTGGCAGGGTTGTGTAATTAGGCTGCTGGGAGATCTGGTCATGGGTATGGTGTGTGCTCTGTAATCTGCAGGACACCAGCAGGTTGTGGGGGCAGTACCACCATCCCAGTTGCCTTTTGTGTGCTCTCTGCACCACCTGTGCACTGTCTGCATCGGGGTCACATTGTCACAAGACTGAAAGGGAGGCTGTTAGAGGAAGTATTCCCCTTTCAGTTGGGATTAACCCAGTATTTTGTGAAAAAAGAAAGCTCTCTTTCCGCCCCACCTCTTCTCCCCTCTGAGATTTACTTGTTTATGTGTTTGCAGGTGGCAGCTCTTTGCCTTGTTGTGGTATTACCTGTGCTAAGGAGAATCATAAAAAGCTCAAGCAGTTATTGATTCAGTAGTGAGAGCCGTTTCAACAGTGATAAAATGCCGCCTCTCCCTCAGTTATGAAATACCTATCACGTTTTCTCTGTCCACCCTGAGGTTCCCTTTAAGACTTTTTGAATTATTTCCTCCACTTTATAGAGCTGTAACAAAGGATGAGTGGCTGGATCGCTGTGCCAGCTTTACCTGAGTAAAAGGGGCCACAGACAGGCTGAAAGGGCACCTGTCAGCAGGCTACTAATTGCATGTGTCCATCAGCAGGTTGTCCTTCTACCAAAGAATGTTATCTTGGGATGAATCCATAGGCAGCACAGAAGGATCTTGTTGAGAGAGGCGGAGCAGGGAGCTGTAGAGTGCTGGTACTTACCGGGATGGTGTCTTCACAGCAGGTGCAAGAGTGAAAGGGCAGCACCAGCTATGTGAGAACTGCTCTGCCTTGCAGTGATTGTGTTAGGAAGGAACACACTTTGCTTTTCTTCCCCACAAGGAACCACTTGCGTTGCATTTTGCACAGCTCTGCAACATTTCTGGAAGTCTGCAGTGACTGGTTGGAATTCTGTGGGGAGTGAATGCTGTTTTTCCTGCTTGTTTTGTCCCATGCACGTTACACTGTGCACTGTCTGTAAAGAAGAGTGATCTTTTTGTTTCAGAGCTTAGTGAATACCATAATGGAATGCCTTGGCAGTCTTCATACCTGAGAATTGTATTTTTTTGCTGCACGGGAGCAGCACATTTTGCTGTTCTGCACAACCCAAGCTATGGGAGCATCTAAATTTCCTTGTGCAGTTCAAATGTTCCCTGTGGCCTGTCTTGGAAGCTTCTTACTGAGGCCAGGGAAAAGGGCAATTACTTAAAGATATTTGCACGTGGTTAGACTTTTTTCTGATCTACTGAGAAATAATCGCAATCACTTCCAGATTCTTTGACTCAAAGAAAGCGTCACCAGAGCTGACAAGGGCTCATTCTCAGTATGGTCTATATTGTAATTAGGATGTATACTGCCATCAGCACCTTGAGACCTCGGGAGAATGTGAGCTGAGGATTTTACTTGTCTGCCCTTAGTGAGAGTCTCATGAATATTTTTGAAGCAGGTCAAATACTTGTCATTGCAAATCTATAGAGGCCTTAATGAAAGCAATCCTTTGAGCAGGAGTGAAGGTGGATTTCTCCTTCCTTACAAGAAGGCTCAGGGAACTCTGGAATAAGTTTGAAGGAGTGGGTAATGTCTGTGGAGTGAGGTTTTTTTCTCTCTGAAGTTGGGGAGGGGAGGCTCCTGATCTTCATTCAGCTACAGGCTGGCACTTAGCACATGTCTGGGAGCAGTGGAAGAGCCAGGCAGGACTGGGATGGCAGTGATATACTTGATATGGAAATTGGGATACTTCCCAAAAGCAAGTTTGCTGATTATATGGCAACAAACAACTTGGTGTCAAGGGATAGGGTAGAATCTTCTTTTTTAGTAATTGTAATTATTATTATTTAGAGGCAATTACATTGTTAAATGAACACCTCACAAACATTATTATCCAGCAAAATGTCAGGTGACACTATGGGAAGGTGGGGAAAACAGTGAAACTGAGGCAGTGTGTCATCCCCCTGATACCTCCAGAGTGAGGCAGAGGAAACCCCAACACTGCTGGAATTCAGCTTTTGTGAAAAAGGGCTTGTGGGTTCTTCTTTTAGCCTGACCTGCTAACACAGATGTGGCTGGACCCCCAAAGGAGGGGGGAGAATGCAGGGTGTGATGTGCAATTCAGGTGGAGGGACATCAGAAACTGGTAGAACTGCGCGTCCTGGTCACTTCAGAGCCTGACTGCCAAAATGTCTGGTGCAATATTAGCCCCACTGATTGACTGAGACACAGGACTGCTGAGAACCCACGAGGTTTATCCCTTATCTCAATGTAAGTCCTGGAAATAGAAAGAGGTGGTGTCAGAAGAACTTGCTGTCCACCTGGGGAGCCTGGAACCTCTGCCCATGAAGACTGAGAAGCTATTTATGTCTTTGGCTGTTGGAAGTGGGCAGGAATTTTCCTGTGCTGTTGACCCAAGGTTACATCCATGATTAGGACTGAGTTTCATTCTATTTCCTTGAGCTTATGCTGCCATTCACTGATTTTTGTTACTGGAGCTCCTTTGCCTGGTTTGATTGCATCCTGACCCTAACCTGGTGAGATCCCAAACAGTCCCATGTTCAAAACAGAAGTTCCCTCCTCCTAAAGCACATGCAGGATCACTAGTCCTTTTCTTGCACTCATGATGCTCAAGGGGGCTGGAGCTGAGCTTCTGCAGCCCTGGCTGCTTGGTGATGGAGTTGTTCATACGAGGAGAAGCCTGTGTTTTGATGGAGGTGTGGTGTCCTGCCTCCTGTTCCTCAGCAGCCCGAAGGTTTCTCTGTTTTTTAGGGCTTCATACATCCAGACAGACTTATTTTTTTTAAAAAGAGATAGAATAACCTCTGCTCTGGCCTCAGTGCAGAAAAGCTTACCCCCAAACTCTCCTGTTGCTCTGCTTGGTGTTGCCTTCGAGCCAGGGAGGACCTTTCCAGTAAACTCCTGCACAAGAGGAGGCCTGTGCTGTGAACTCTTGCATAGTAATTAGAGGAAACAACTTTGGGCTCCCACCACTGCTTATGCAACAGGGCTGGATTTGGAGTTGTTTGTCACCATGCAACCCAGCACCAGCACGCTGGTGCCTCTGTCCTGAAACCCCCCCTTTGCCTCCATCCCCCAGCTGCTTTGCAGATTGCAGGAGCTTCTGTCCCACAGTCGCCTCCCAGGTAAATCCTGTCTGGGACCTTTCGAGGGAAATCGTAGCCCCTCGGCAGAAATGGTCCAAGTTTCCAAGGCAACTCTCCTCTAACCCTGTTTTGAACGCTGCCTCGTTCCCATAGAAAGTTGCCCATTAGTCTGGTCAGCAGCTGCTGCGGGACCACGCCACCTCCAGAGAAGTTGTTCTTCGCTGGGCTCTTTATTCCCATAATGAGCAGCCGGGGGGCCGCGGGTGGCTTGTGCTGCAGCCCCCGGGCAGGGCCCTGCCGGCGCTCGGGAAGGGCAGCGTGTCCAGCACGGAGCTGTTTTGAGGGGGTGCTTGTGCCTTTCTACCTTCCCAGGGAGAAAGAGTTGCTTGGGGCTCCTGGGAGGTGCGTGGAGCAGGAGGATCAAGTGCTGATGGGGCTGCTCTTGGGGGTTTTCTGGCGAGCGGGAAGGTGACAAGTGAATAAAAAGGACACGGCATTTTATTTAATTAGAAAAACCAAACTCCCTAAAACTAGCCTCCGAAGGGCCTCCGTTGTCATCAGCTGCACAAAGAGCTGTGACAAATGAAAGGAACTGAGCAGAGAAAAGGCTGCTTTCTCTTTGTGTCTCTTTCCCAGCTTCTGTTTGCTTTGCTGTCTCCCTTGCTCCCATTGATCAGGCATGTGGAAACATTCCTCCTCCTGCGCTCCCATTGTGGCCGCCCGGTTGCCAGGCTGCCGTTGGCTTGAATAACTTCACTAAGCCAGGCCTCTCCAAAACCATGCCATCCGGCGTGCTGGATGCGGAGCCAGACACTGCCCTCCCATCCTCCTCCTCTCCCTCCCCCTCCCCAGCAGCAATGGGGTGCAGTGAAAAAATGTGCCAAAGAACAAGGGAGGTAACGCGGAGCCCCAGCTGGCCCGACGCGGGGGAGAGGCGTGAGCTTGCCCTAAGAAAATGGGGGCAGCAAGGAGGGGACAATGGCCAGCCTGGGTCGCTGCCTTAAAAAGAAGGTGGGTGGTGGTGGTGAGGGCTGTTAGCCCAAAGTTTCTGAGCAGAGAGGAGACAGAAAGGCACGTTTCCAGGGGATACAGGCTAGTAAAGTGCAGTGAGGTAAACCCCAGCCTTGTATCCCGTGGAGGGGAGAGGTGGCGAGGACAAAACAGGAGGCAGCAGGCAGCCGGCTGTGACTGAGAGTGATTCGTGGCCAGCTCTCACTGGCTGTGCCACAAACATGTCCCTACAGCACACAGGGCACCTTGGGCCAAGCTGCTGGCTTGTGCAGTGCCTCTTGATGAGGTGACACCAGTGTCTGGTGCAGGTGACAGCTCTGGCACAGAGTGTGGCTGCACTCCTGAAGACAGTTCAGGGGCAGGCCAGAGGTTGTACCCCTGAGACTTGCCCTTGGAATTAACTTGGGTGGCTCTGGTGCTGAAGACATTGGACTGCCAGCCCAGGGACCCCGGGGGGCTTGTGCTGTCTCTGCAGAGGGGTGGCACCCACCCGAACCCGCCCGCTGCCTGTAGCCGTTATTGTGCTGGGTACGAATCTGCCCTATTGTTCTTAATGCTATTTTTCATCAGTGAAATAGCAGTGAGCAATCTGTGCTTTCAGACATGCTTTTGACTCAGCACAGCCGGGGCTGGATCCTCAGCTGGTGTAAAGCAGCCCTGGCCCATCAGCTCGCGGAGTCACCCGTGACCCCCATTTAGTCTTCGCCCCACTGGCAGCTGTGTCCCGGCGCTCTGGATCAGAGGAGCTGTATGACCACAGGCTGAGGCTATGGCCGGGCACAGGATCCCCTCCGGGTGCCACCAGGTCTGTCCACAGGGGTGGCCCCTGCATCCCAGGAGGTGGAGGGAGATGTCCTGGGGCAGCTGGAGCCTAAGCCAGGCTGGGTTTGCTCTGCAGAGGGGTCCTGGGTTTGTACTGGGTTTGTGCTGGTTTGAAGGGCAGGGACTGCTGAGCTCAGGTGATTAACATAACAATCCTGGGGCTCTGCCTTCATCCTGCGGCTAAAGCCTGGTTTGCTCAATCCAATTTCCAGCCTCTGCCCTTTCTTTAGCAGGCTAATTACAGCGGCAGGACAGTGGAAATGACCTTCTTAAAGCCACAGTGCCCCTCGTCTACTTACCTGTCAAAACACAGGAGACAGAGCACTGGTATCATTCAGAGAAATAACATGTTTAGATACAATGAGTGAACATACTGAAGTGCAGAGCTCTCCCTTGAAGTTCCCAGTAGGAACTTGTGTGTGGTTATCAGTAGTGACGTGCATTTGTAAAGAACTTTCCAAGCAAGGTCCACTGGCCAGCGGGCCCATGGAGGTGCGGGTTTGTGCAAATTTAAGGAACAGTAAGTGTGCAATATTACACTGATAAATGTGCAAATGCTACCACCTGTGAGGGCACTGGGCTGGAAACCTTCCGCAGCGCTGGCTTCTCTCATTAGTCATCCTAGCCTCATTCTGTCTGTAACACAGAGAGCCTGGCTCCAGTGCAGCTCTGGCCTCCTCCCGCACAAATTTGGATGTGGCCTTTGGGCTCGGAGAAGCTGTGAGTGCTCTGATGGCTGATCCTGCAGGTACTACTGCCTGGCATGGGCTGGAGCAGGAGCTTGTGTGTGGAACCTGCCTGGGGGCTGCAGCTTCAGATGAAGCAGAATGGGAAGCTGCAATCTGCAGGAAAGCCTTGGGCTCAGCACAGGATGCTGATGTGGCCATTGACAGAGCAAAGGATGGGTGTTCCTAGCGTCCTTGCAAGGGCTTCTCCACTGGAGCAGAAACAAGTGATTTCCAAGGAGGGTAGGGCATGTTTCTATATGAGTGCTCTGACCAGATCTGTGCTGTAGGTGGTCTTCATATTATAGTTCTTGAAACTATGTCAGCAGCCACAGAAATCTGCCCCTTCACAGAAAGTAAAATTTTGTGCCTGACCACTAGCTTGGCACAGGATAAATCTGTTGTGGTCCTGTTGAAACTGTCAGTGATCTCTTGTTAGGGCTGAGTTTTGCTTAGGATTGGCTTCATTTTGTGATTTTAGTAGTCACAAAACAAGAGGCAATCTCCTGGATGCAGGAGGACCTGTGAGGTGAAGCCAGTCTAATCGGTGGAGCAGCCGTAGCTAAACTGCTTCTGGAGCTGAAAGGATGGGTTTGCTATCTCTGCTGCTGGGAAAGGAGGAAATATGGTGAGCATCGTGAGGTTTAATGTAACGAAACAGGCCAGGAATAAAATTAACTGGATAGCTGCTGCAGATGTGTCAGTCACACTTTGCCCCAAAGCCACTGCTGATTGCTGAGATACCTGTTCCGTCAGGCATTGAGAAGAGGTAGCAAAACAATTTTCAATTCATGGCAGTCTTGGAGACCTGCTGCACACAGCAAATTTGATGCTGTGATAACTGACACTGTTTGTGACAGACAAATCTGTGGCTTGTGTAGTGAAGCAGTTCAGAAGTGCCTGCTGTCGCATACCAAGAGGTTGCGGAAATGGGACTTGCTAGGAAAAATGTTGCAAGAGGATCCCAACCACCAAAGCCATCCACTGAAAACCATAGGAGAGCAACAAGATATTTGAGCATACTGAGAGGGGTTTTTTTTTTCCCCCAATTATTTTTCTTTCCAAAGGCACAAATGGTCTGATCCTGTTGGAAGCTACAAAATAGGGGACTGTTGAGAAACAAGCTGGAATTGGGAAAACTAATACTCCAGCACCGAAGTATAAACTGAACATATCTGAAAGAGAAAGAAACAATTACAGGAAAGCCTGTTACTAGCAAACTACTGGGAGGAGGGCAAATGCATCCAGGGCAACAAGTCTAGGATAAATACAAGGAACAGTGTTGGAGGCATGACCTTGCCCATCCTTATTACGACAGCCTTTTCCTACATTTTGTTACTGGGAAGATAGACACAGGAGTTGTTCTATCTCTAACATGGAATGCGGGGTTGTAGGAAACAGTGCAGTTGCTTAGTCCTGTGCAGAGGGATGTGACTTTTTGGCAGGGCAGGGATCGTGTTTAGAACTGTGCACAATACAATGAACCCACAAATGTTACCGTTGATGATGAAGAGCAACTGGTTGCCTCAAGTGAGTCAGATGTAATTTGAAATTATGCCTGTGGTTTATTTAAAACTCTTAAGATAGAAAATTAAATAAATCTGTGTGCAGTGTGTATGCTACCTGTAATGCAGGTACACTATGAGAAGACACAAGCTGAAGCACACAATAAACATTGCTTGGGAAGGGAAAAGAATGTCTCCCTAATAGGATTTGAGGGGCTCTTTGTTTATGTTTTCCCATGTGAGCTCTCCAAGGGAGACTCCCTTGCTGGAGGAAAGCCCTGCTGTTCCTGTCACTGGTCAAGTGGTGACAGTGGGCAGCTTGGCAGAATCTGTGTGTAGACTTTGTGGTATTAGGAATCAAGGCAAGTGGTGTTATCTCTTCTCCACGTGTGGTTAAATGCTTTCTCTGTAGCTGGTGCCAGGCACTGTCATGGCCCACTGCTCACGAATGCCTTTGCCAGGTGGAGACCACGTCTGCTTTTAGCTGGAGTTAAGGACCAAATGAGATTGCAGTCTATGTGTCACTTCTAGATGACACTTAGGCTCCTATTTCAAAGAGGAGGTTTGGAAAACTGGGTCCTATGACACTTTCAATGGGGGAATACACCAATCTCTCTTTTTTTTTCCTGCGCTCTGAAATACATGAATAACCCACGTGTGTGAGAGCTACCTTGTAACCACAGCTGTGTCAGTGGAGGATCTTGTGTTTCCTTCAGATTTCACACCACAGTAGGTGACTCTGATCAGACAGTCTCTCAGAGAGAAGCCATCATGAGAATGCTGTTTGCAGCATCCCACACTGTCCTCACACAGAAGTCAGAGACCTCCTGTTTGAGTCTGTGTGGTAATCAGTTGCACTGCCCCTGTTTTGGGGGAGATTAGTGCCATGGTGTCTACAAGCAGAGATTGTGCAGTCTAATTTTGTAATGAAGAATTATAATGAAACAGTAGGCAGTGCTTCCTGTAAAGAATATCTGCTGTGTGTGGCTTTGTGCAGGATAAACTGTCTGGCTTAAATATAGAAGCAGTGTTCTTCTGTCAGGAACTCCAGAGAAAATGCATTCGAGTTGGTGTTTGCTGGCAGTGTGTTTGGTATGTCATTCACTTACCTATCTAAATTCCAAATGTAGTAGTTAAACCAATATTAATTCATTCTCTTGTGATGTACTGGACTGATGGAAATCATTGTACATTTGTGAGATGTACAGTGGAGCAGTTGTCTGTCAGGGTCTGGCTCACAGGTACTCAGGGTCATTGGGCAGGGTGCTGAACCTCCTACAACACCGACTGGGAAATCTCCTTAGCTCCCAATGACTCCCTTTCTTGTTCACTCACAAGGACCTTGTTTTAGCTATGTCTGTGGCAGACTCTTAGTAACAAAACTTCTGTCTGAAACGTGCTGTGTCTAGCAAAACAAGCAGCAGCTCCTGTGAGGTCCTTCCAAGCAGGTTTCTCTCACCACCATTATTCCCCATGCACATGCCCTCCATGCCCATCCCAGGATTTGCTTCCTTCCTTCTGATGATCTGTTATTTTGGAGCACAGGCTCACAGAGCCAAGCTAGAGGATCTCCAAGGGAAGTTTTAAGTGTTCAATAAAAGAAGGAATGCAGGGAGAAAAGAAAGCGCCGACTCAAATGGCATCATTCTGCGTCATTCTCTTTCCCTCATCCCTTTGAGGTTCTCCTGCCTTCCCTGCCTGCGTGTGACCTCCCTCCTCTCCCAAGCAGCCTCTTTCTTTTTTCAGTCTTCCTCCTGCCCCTCACCCTCCTAGTTCATTGATCTCCCTTTAGGCTTTATTAGTGACTCCCCCTCCCACCCTTTCTCTCCCTCAGTTTTTCTGATTCTCTAACATGAGACAATTGAATGAGGCCAGACTCCTAAGCCCAAGCCGGGGGTGAGAGGGAAGAGGCGTTAAGATTTAATGATATTGCCTCTTTAAGGAATCCCTAATTCCTAACACCCATCTCCTCCCCCACCTGAGAACCAATTAAAACTCAATGAATTCAAGTGGAGGCTTTTGTGCATCACATGTGCTTGACTAACAAAGCCTTCTCCATGCTGGAATAAAAGCTTCTATTCAGCAGCCAGTTTGTTCTAATTCAAATCACTTCCACTCCAGCATCCTCTCCTTCCTTGCTGCTCCTGAGTTCCCAGGCTGGGCTGCCACCCGCACAGCCCTGCCCAGAGCTCCGTGCTCCACCTTGCACAGCCCCTCCTTGGTGGCAGTGGAGCAGAGGATGGGAGATGACCTTTGTATGGTTGACTGGGCAGTCCATGGTCATTATGGCCAGGTTCCCAGGAGCCTGCTGGGCTGGGGGTGAGCCTGCATCATGCCCTGCAGGAGCTCCAGCCTTGGGAGCTGTCTCCAAAGGGGCTCTTCTCTGCCCTTGGGAAACAGCTCCTCTGGGTGGAGTCCTCTGAGTGCAGACAGAAAATGACCTTGTCTATGGGCAGAGCTCAGCCTTCCTTGAAATGAGAGAAAACTCTCCTTTTCTCTTCCCTGTAGGGGTTATGCAGATATGGTGACACCTGAAGTAACAGGGGAGTCCAAAAGCACACAAAGTCTGAGTCCAAGTAGTTTGTACTTTCATCTGCCTCAGGGTATAAATTGCACTACCTGGGAACCCAAGGGTAGCTATGTCTTCTATTGTGCCTTGAAAATGAGCTTGGATAAGGTCATCTGGGGAATAGAATACATTTCATGCTATTCAACTTCCAAATTTAAAAACCTTACTTGAAAGCTTTGCAGCTGCAGATCTGTGGTTTGGGTGGCTTTAAGTAGGGAGGCAATTCTCTGTCCAGATGTTAGTCAGGTAATCTTCCAGGTGTAAAACAGGCTCTGCTCAGAGCTTCTGCCTGTGCTTTACTGATCAGTGTTACCTGATCTGGTGGCAAAGCTGTGTGCATGACATTAACTGGGTTATCTTTTCTCTGTTCCTGCAGCCTCCTATTTGTAGAGACACTTTTGGATATTTTCGCTCTTGTGAGAAATCTCTGGTAGAAGCAGGTTGAGCACTTTGCTCTGATGGCAGTGAGGTTTTTACTCCCTCTAATCTCTCCTGGGAGCGAGCTCCAGCACTGCAGGCCAGCTGCCAAGGAAGCTATCTGCTCTGCTCCAGAGCCTTGTTCTGGTACATGGCAATTGCATCGCTCCCGGAACACGTGGGTTTCTCAGGGAGCCACGAAGGAGGTATCCAGCTCTTGAGTAGCTGAGACTTGTCCCACAAAGGGCTCTGGCAATTGAAATGAGCCCTTGGAAGCTGGTTTGATATTTGCAGAGGCACCAATGCTGAGAGGAGTGGTTTGGTTTCACAGGTAGTTAGGGATCTGTGGTGTCTGACAATGAGGGTGTTACATTTTAAACTCATCTGAGAGTCTGTAGGGCTGGTAATTCTTCCTACCACACTGCCTTGCAGCTGTCCAGCGTGGCAGGGAACAAGTGTTAATACACCTCAGGGTGTGTAGCAGTCTTCTAGTCAACTGTCACGATAGAAAGATTTTAACATCTCTTAGCAGTCCTGTTCCTTGCTATGGCTGTGGTCTCTCACATCTTACCACCAAACCCCAGCTCCGGCCAACAACTAGAGCTGAATGTGTTTTACTGTTCCCAAAGAGCATGTTTGGGTCTATACTTGTCTGTCTCATTCATGGAATGCTCCTTTGATGTCAAGAGACTTTTGCTATTTAGTAAATTGGCACCCATTTTTCATCCAGCTTTTTTCCTGTAAGTGCAAGTTGGCCTCTTGTTGCAATGATGTGCAGAGTTAAAAAAAAATTTTGCTGTGAATAGGTTTTCCCCTAGAAAACCCAGTCCTATGTCTACATAACTGCAAAAGAGCAGGGACTCTGAAAAGATGCAAAATGCACAAGGTGCTCATGCTGACCCACAAATTGTACAGAACCATTCATTAGGTGACAAGTTAATTTCAGGTAACGCCGTGTGGCACCATGACAGTGGAATCTCTGTCCATCAGTGTGGTGAGGGGGAAGAAGATGAGATCAAAATCTGTTGGTTTGAAAAAATATTTCATTCCTTGTGAGTTAGGGAGTGCTGATTATTTGGAGGAAGTTAAAAAGTATTTCCCTTTACAGCTTTGAGTTATTTTCTGCAACATGTTCTTTCTGAAGATCTCGAAGTGTCTTTGGTTTTTGGGGGTTTCTTTGAGGTAGGGAAGAAAAACCTCGGTTGTCAAGTAGTAAAAACAGAATTTTCTTGGCCCAAATCACCCAGCCAATCTGTGAGAAGAGGTTGGAGCAGCACAAACAACTCGAAAGCTTTACTGAAGAGCTCACTCTTCTTGAGCCTCCTGCGAAATGCAGCGACTGTGTAGTAGCACTCTAAGGTGGGGGCTGCCAGTGCTGTTTGCCTGTTTGGGGCCTGGGCCTGGCACAGCTTAGTTGGTCCCTGGGCTTTTCTGTAATAAACAAGCTTAATTGAAGAGAGCAGAAGATCTGGGCTCACGGGGTTGTGGGGCTCAGTGGGAGAACAGCCCCTGCCTTCGCGAGGCAGCTGAGCTCTCCCGTGTCCAACCCTGACCTTCGTCTCTGGGGCTCTGCTCTTTGTTCCTGTTTCTTGTTAGTGAAATGAGTTTGATGGTCTCAGACTTGCTAGTAAATGGTTTCTACTTCAAAACAAAGTGCAGTTAGTTTGGCAGGAGAGTCCCGGGTCTGACCTAAAACTAAATTACAGCTGACCCTGAGACAGTGAGGCCCCTCCAGGTCAGGGACAAGGGCATTGTCAGGACACTGGGAGCTTGCACTGTAATTAGCAGCAAAGGTATCAAATACCTCCGTTTCCAGCATTCCTGTCCTTAAAGCAACACAAGCATAAAAATCTCAAAATTTTTCCTGCTACAGCCTCACTAAAAACAAAGCAAAAGGGAAGGAAGGCTGAACAAACTTCTATTGATTTGCTTTTTCTCTGTTCTGCACTAAATCCCTCCCCGCCTTACACTGCCTCCCACAATCCCTTGTTCCCCCAGCATCTGGGAATGAACTTACCAGACCCTGCATTGCTTTCAAGGCTCCAGAATGGCCAGCACACTTGAGCACAGTTTGCCTGACAGCAGAAGTGTATAAGAGCAGCTTTCCTACTTCAAAAACTTGTTTGGCCTCAGAGCTGCTCTCCCAGCAAATGCCTCTTTTATTCCCATGTTTCTTCAAAGACCAGAGAGGCTCTTTTAGATTTACCCTCCAAAATGTGATTTGTTTTAAATCACAAACTTTGTGGTTTCCCCCCTCCCCCCAAACTTTCTCTTACAGGAACATCACAACATTTGAGATAGAAAAACACTTTTACCAGCTTTGTGGATGTCCAACAGAGTGCCAGTAAACAGAAGCCAAGGTGCTATTGCAGCTAAAAACATAGAGAAGGTATAAATTACCTGAGCATTAAATTTTTGACCAGCCACCTGTGCCACTACGAATAAACAAACACAGATCTTGGGTGCACACCTTGAGACACCACAAGCTTTGAGACACCAAAAATGCTGTGTGCTGAGAGCTTCCCCAGGCCTTCTTTGGAATGAGGATTGCTTACTGCATCTCCAGCTCTTTGACTCAAATATTTAAAGTCAGTGGGAAGTTTTGGAAGATGCCTCCCTGTTTCCATCTGTCACGAGTGGGCAGTTTCCAAACCCCAGGGGTGTCTGTGAAGTGGCAAATGTGGTGACCCCCAGAGGGGAAAGGCTGGAGCACGGCAGGACATACTGCACAGGGCTTCCAAAAACACCCGTATAATCAGATTACAAGTCCAGTGAGCAAGGATGTCTTAAGCCAGAGTATGATCCCTCTATTTCACGTGTAACTTGTGAGAGTCCTCTCTTCTGGTGTCTCCAGAAAGGCACCAATCATTCCTGCAAACAGGAGAGTAGACCTGCTCATTGATAAATCAGAAATATGGCAGGCAGATGGAACTAAAATCTTAAACACGTTTAATTAAATATTTGTAGGAATCTTGAGCGTGTTTTTTAATGTTACTATTCCCCGTTTTGATACCTGTATCTGAGAGAAACTTTGGATTATAGAGGTTACTGTTTCGTTCCTACTTTTAGTAACATTCCACCATGAGAGAGGTTTCCTGCTGCTCCTCCCTCTCCCTGCATTTGTCAGAGTATCTCCATGTTGCCTGTGTCTCAGCCCTGAGCTAAGTAATGCCTTGGACAGCTACTTTGGGAGCTAGTCCTGAGCTGTTGTGCTGCCTTGGCCACCAGCCAGCTGGAAGCTCAGGAATATAGTTTGTGAATCACTTCTTGCTCCTGGTGGGAAAAGGGTCAGTGACTCAGTTTACTTCAGCTCATGGAACTGCATGGGCATGAGGTAGGTGGGGAAAATTCTACCCGAGACAAAAAAAAAAAAAAAGATAAAAGAAAATGGCATAAGGACCCTAATGTAGCAGAATCAGCCTTGAGGGAAATCCAGAGCAGGCAAAGGCGTGAAAAGATAAATGCTTAAAGGCTGTGAAAAGTGAGAAAAAGATGGGCAAGAATGGACAAGTAGCAGCAGGAGCAAAGTATTTCCCACTAGACTATGAGCAGTGCAGAATCAGAGCTTGTCTTCTGTTAGAGGTCAGCTCACTGGGTGTGTGGGCAGGGGCAATCGCTGTGTCTTGGGACCAAAGGACAGATTCTGAGCCTTTTCTAGTTCCAAACTCAACACATTTAAAAGCTGGTGAAGGTTGCTGAAACCGGAGTGTTTAGTAACAGCCATCCCATTCCATAATCCCTAGCCTGGGAGGATCAGGAACCTGTAGGAGTGAGAGAGAGTGTTGTGCTCTGGGGTGGGGGAAGCCCTCTGTCTCTGGAGGACACCACTCCTGGCCCCGAGAGTCTGTTCTGCTGTAGAAAAACAGCTCTGAGTATAACACACACTGGGCCAGTTTGTGCCTTGCTGTAGACTGTTCTACAGCAAACAGAAGAACGACCAGAGATGTCCAAGTGCCCCTGGTCCCTGGCAGCCTCTCACCTCCCTTCCCCTTCAGCGAGGAAGAGGCTCAGGCAGGAGTTACGTGCACAGGGCAGCTAAGCCGCTCCTGCAATCTGAGGATGGGAGCTTTGCCTGGGAAGACACTGGTGTCCATCTTGATTAGGATGTGATGCCTGATTTAAGTCATGTGACAAGTACAAACAAAATACCTTGGCAAAACCTTGAGGAACCAGGACAGGCTGAGCTGCTTAGGAAGATTTACAGTGTGTATTTCTGTCCTGTGCACTTGCCTTGGTCTGAACCTTTCCCATCTCAGGAGCTCCAGGATGCACCCTGGATTTTAAAGATGCTCTTTTCTGTTCATTCCTCCAAATAATCTGCAGACCTTCTCAATGTTGTACTGTTAAGTTTCACAGTTACTTAGTCCCAATTACTTTACACCACCATAGTACCAGAATACTATAATATCATCCTCTGAGAAGTGCTGTTGGGATTTGTGGAGCAAAAGTCCCATCAGCTTAGATTAGAAAATAAGTCTTGAAGAAACGGGAGAGCTAAAAGCCAGTGGAACTGTTATAGCAGAGGTAGGAAATCGATTATGTCCTAACAGAGAAGGGATGGAGAAACAGCTTCTGCTTGCTTAGCTCCTGTTCATGTGTTGAGCCAAAAGTTCTCTGTCTGCTCCTGTATGCATCTCTTCCTTCTAGTGCTGCTCTGGGACAGTGCCAGGACCCAGATTTTCTGCCTCCTGCAAACATCTCAGCAGGGAATCTAGTCCTCCTTCCCCTGAGCCCTGTTCTCCTCTTGTTCCTCCATTCCCTTGGACTCTGCCTTCTTTAAGGCAGATTTTAGAGGTCCTTGACATGGTGCTGACTTCAGCCCCAGATTAATAATTCACACATGAATCAGACCTGCAGAAGATGTGCAGATCCATGGGTAGTGCAGCATCACTGGGCCCTGCCTGCTGAGCTGGTGCTGAAGGCCCAGCAGATTAGACTGGAAAAGCTGTGTTGGCTGTGGTGGAGTGCTGGGGGTTACCCACCCCCCCTCACCAGGACACAAGATTTTATTTTGAATTCAGAACTTTAATACTTTTAAAAAATGTTAATACCGAAACCCCTTTTGTCTAAGGTATCTGGCAGCCATTGCACTGGCTGGTGCTCTCAAACCTGACCCAGACCTTTTTCTGTTACCCCTATTCACCAAACTCATTCCCAGACCTCTTCTCCAGTCCTGGTGGTGTTTGGTGCAGCTCAGCCCCGTGCTGCACTGTTACTTGCCCTGACATGTGGCTGTGGACCATGACCTTTAAATTTCTCTGTTATTCCTATTCACCAGCCCCCATCTATGCATTGGAACACACTCAGAACTCCCCTTTCCATCAGACAAGCCCTCACTTTTGCCTCCTTTACTCCAAATTCTTTCTGTCATTTCACCTCATGTGCTGAAGAAACTGTGCAAACTGGGGATTCAAAGTGGTGCCAAGAGGTCACCTCTGTAACGTGCAAGGAATAAAAAACAGAATGTGATAACCAAACTGATATTTGCTTAATTTGATCTTAAAAATTTTCATGGATGGGGATTCCTTGGCCTTCCTGCCTGATCTCCCCCATCTTTAGCCATCCTTATAGTTGCTACTTTCTTCTAATATCTGACATCTCCTTCTGTGCCAGCTGAGCTAATTGCCTTACCTTCAGTGAGCACAAGGAACCATTTAATCAGTCTTTCAGACAGCCTGGCACGTCTGGCAGGATTTTGGTTGCACCTCTTCTCATCTCTGTTCTCTAATGGCAGGGAAATGGGTCCTTCCATATCCCACCATGGGAAGCTCTGAGCTTCCCGGCGAGGAGGGGAGGAGCGGGAGGCAATGTTCTGCTGCTGGGCTGGGGAAGAGCCTCTTAACAGTGGCTGCTCTGAGAAAGGTCCCCTTTCCATGGGTTGCTGGAGTGAGGACCAGGAAGGGGTTAGGTAGGAGCAAGGACGCAGCAGAAAGCAGTGACTGATGGAAGTCTGGGACAAATGGTAATTAAAAGTTTAGGGGGAAGGTGGAGCTTCAGGGCACCTTAGAGGAGAGGGGTCTCATTTTTCAAATTTGTTGTTGCTTTCTGTCACTTTGTATGCAATCTTTGGAGTGTTAAGAGAAGTGAAGTGCAGTGCACAAGTTAAGAGAAGTGCAGCTCCTCTTTGGAGAGGGGAGATCCTTTCCAGGCTGCTGCAGGGAGGTGGCACCTGGGGCTGGGCTGGTGCTGGGCTGGATGCTCTCAGTGCATGGAGCAGCCCCGGTGCTGGAGTTGGGCAGTCGAGGCTTCCTCCCTCATTTGCTGGACTGATTTATACAGGATCATGGAGACTAGACACCGTGTAGTAGTTTTTAGAGCTTGGAGAGAGGGAGAATAGCAGGAAGGGCTCTCTGATTTTTCCCTTAGCCATCATTTCCAGGGCAGCGGGTGGAAGCTTGCGATCTCCTACTGTCCTTCAGAGACCTCTCCTTTTTTGCTGTTTTATGCTGAATCCCTACACTGAATTCACTACGCTGCAAGTTCTCTTGATGTTTTATTTTCCATCCCCTGCAGACTTCTTTACCCTTTTTTTCCCCTGAGGCTCCAATCCCTCTTGCTGCTTTGTGGTAATTGGGGTGGTCTCCTTCTCTCCCCTCCCTCACTCCTTTCTTCCAGTTATCCTGGTTGTCTTTGTTTACTCTTCCTACTCCCGTTTCTCCTGCACTTTATTCACTCACACCTGTGTTTCTCTTGCATGCAGCCCTGTTCCTCTCCTGTGTTACTTCCCACCCTGTTCTCAATGCTCTGCACCACGTAGCTGGTTTTCCCTCTGTGAATCTTGCTCTGTGAGGTTTCCTACATGAAGTAAGGAAGCCCTCGGTGCTTTTGTAGTCATTCCTCTCTTCCTGTTGCTGACTCTGTCTCTCCCCCCCACCTGAGTGGAATCTAAACAATTAAATTTCTCTAAATAGCTCCTCTTCCCCTGTGTGCCTGACTCTTGCCCCAAGCCAGCTCCTGCCAGGCAGGACGTGGCAGAGCAATGGGTTTCCCTCGAGGTAGACACCCCTGGCTTCCTTGTTCTTTGCCATCAGCCTTTCCAGAGGGTCAGCATCCCTCCCAAAATAGGCGCAAGCACCACCAGAAGCCACTTCCAGAGCCTGGCATTGCCCCCAGGCTGCCTACGGAGCCACAGTTAATATCTTCCAGGTTTGCATGGTCGGCATTGTAATGCAAGTATTACAAAAATGATTTGAATTCCAGTTCAGAATTGTTTATCAACTGTCCAAACTAAATGAAAATCAAAACTTGTCTTAGTACCTGTCTGCCAAAACCTCCTGGTTACAGACAGGTCTCCAAGACACAATCTCTCCTTAAGCCTTATATGATGAGGGAGGAAAGGAGGGGGCTGCTGCCCTGCCCCTCCCCTAACCTCCACTTTTTGGAACCTCCCTCTCTCCATGAATAACTCCAGTGTCTGCCACTGGTGCTGGTCAGAGCTTTGCCAATCATCCTCCTCAGCAGGAAGTGGACATGATTTTGATAGTGTCACTCTACCACACACGAGACACTGAATAGCAGCAAGAAAACTGAGCAGTTTTGTTAATCTCGCTGGTGTTTGGCAACCTCTCAGCAGCAGCCACAGAGGCACTACAGCTGTCTGTCTGCAGCCCCAGGAATACAATGCTGCATTATTTTATATTCGGCAGATCATCTTTCCAATCATAAGGTCTGGAACGTTTTATATATTTACTTCTCCGTGAGGAAAGCTTCCTACTGTCACTAATCAACAGATTTTTTGAGACCCACTGTCTTGTGAGTTACAGAGATAAATGAATTGGTACTTACAAAGCACTTTGGGGTCCTAAGGTGGAAATACAAAATATTGTGTGTATGTTTTGGAAATGACCTCGGAATAAGTTACATGGTATGGTGTCATTCCCAGTGATGCAAGTCCAACCACATCCTCCATCCAAATACTCCTGAAGGCTCAATTTTTTTCCTCTGATGTTCACAGATGTTAACTCACATTGATCCTGTTCTCCCTTCCCCAATGTTATTTTGGTGAAGAAAAAACAAATAAAATAATAAACATGATGCAAAAAAAAAGAAGACACAATGAGGCATTTTAACACTGTGTCCCTCAGAGTGCTATACTTGTACTGTCTTAGAAATAACACACATTTAAAATTATAGTAATGCAGTGGTAGCAAACCAAGAGAGGTTATCCTTTAGTGTGTCCATCTCTGGGCTCTTGTTTCTTTCTTGTGTTTAATTAGTGTTAGTCGTGTGATTAGGCTGGACAATTATGGAGCATAAAACCTGTGCCAGGTGACTTGAAAATATTAGTTCCCCCTCTGGAGCATTTGCCCTCCAAATGGGAGAGAGCAGGTGCCAGGAGGCAGCGCAGCAGCCGTGAGCTTGGGCAGCGTGGCAGGCAGCAGCAGAGTTTTCTGGCAGCCCAGCTTTCTCCAGGTTTCCCAGGACATGCAAGAGGAGATGGCCGGGATGCTGCCTCAGCACCGCTGCTTCCACTGGCCGTGCAGCCCTTCCGTCACTGCCAGCTGCAGTACCACCTCTGCACGTTGTTATTTATGTTTTCCTGCTGCACCAGCCCGGCTGCCCCTCAGGGCACCTCCACCCAAAGTGGTGACTTCAGCCCTGTGGAATGATGAGTGGGTTATTTTGGAGAACCAGCTCAGCCTGGACCAGTGGCAGCAGGAGCTGGGATGCTGTATAGCTCAGTTCCCAGGGGCGGCTACCAAGTCTCTGGTGTTGAATGTGTTGCTGTGCCCAAGCACAGGGCCAGGAGACAGGATGGTGTCACTGACCCAGCTCAGGAAATGGAGTGGGTGAATGGTGGTTTGGCAGAGCTAGTGGGGAGAGGATGAATTTAACTCAAGAGTTGCAGCTTCAGGATGAGCCCATGTAATGAAAGATACTATTGCAAAGTATTGTTAAAAGAAAGGTGTCCTGGTTCCCCTCCAGTAGGGAAAGGAGGTGTATTGGCATGTGGAAGAACAGTCATGAGAGAAGGTCAAATGAGGATGGCACTGACCTAAGCTGTCAATACCCCACTCTAGGCAGTAAGAGGGTACAGGGACTCGTGCTGGAAGGAGGCAGAGATGCCTGCAGGGAGTATTTGGCAGCACAGTGGCACATGCCTGGAACCTTGTGATAACCCCTTGCCATGAGAGGGGCTCACAGCACTGTCACTGGAGGTTTTGGGCACTGCTCTGTTCCAATATGCCACAGATGCAAACAAATACTTTCTCCCAGAGCAATGCATGGTGCAGTCAGGAGAGGTTACAACTCTTCTCTGACTTTAGCTTTTCAGGTATTTCATTTGTTCCTCGCTGAGCTCCTCCAGCCACGCAGGCCAGGTTGCCCAAGAACAGAGGCAGCGCACACAGACCTGCTCCAGAAGCAGCATGTGGATGAACTTGTGTGGCAGTAGAGCTCGGCACGAGTCTGTCAGCCTAAACGAGCAAGAAAACTGCGCGGTGCCTTGGAGGCCAGCCCGACCCCCCTCCTGGTGAGCCGCGGGCAGAGGAGAGCGGCCGGGCTGTTCGTACCTGGTGCTGCGGGGCTCCGCGGTGCCCGGCAGCAGCTCTGCCCGGGGTCCTGCAGCCTGGGCACTGCCGTGCGGGGCCGGGCAGCCCCTGACCCCCGCAGGGTCGCTGTGGGCTGCCAGGGGGCACGAAGGCACCAGGGCTCCGGGAAGGCGCCTCTGCTCCCTCCTGCCCGGCCAGGGTCCCGGGGAGAGGGCAGCCCCGGTCCCGACCTGGAAGCGCCCTCGGCAGGAGCCGGTTCCGAGCCGCCCCCGCTCCGGCTTTAACCCGCCCGGTGCCAGCGCCCGGTCGGCAGCGCTGAGACACCGGGGGGAACCGGGCCGGGGTGTCCGGGGTCCGCCGCGGCGAGCCCGAGCGCGGCGGGCCGGGCCTGGCTCCGCCGCCCTTTGTCCGCCGCCCCGGGGCAGGTGCGGGCGGCGCGGCCGGGGACAAAGCGGCCGCGGGCTCTCGGGCTGCTCCCGCCGCCGCACTCGGCACCGAGCGCGCTCCGCCGGCGCGGTGCGGGCGCGGCTCCCAGCGCTCGGTCCCGGCGCCGCCGGCGGGTTTTATGCGCAGGGCGGCCGGCGGGCCGGCGGGGGTGGGAGGAGCCGGGCAGGTTGTGCCCGCCGGGCCCTCCTCCCTCGCTCCCTCCCCGCCCGGCGGAGAGGGGTCGGGGGAGGGGGCAGCATGGCCTGTCCGTCCGGCCCCTTTTCCAGCGCTCATCTGCCCCGGGAGTGCGGCGCCGCTCCTCGCAGGGAGAAGAGGTCCGAATGGAGACAGACGGCAGCCAGCCCGGCCTCGCCTCCCCGGACTCCCCGCACGACCCCTGGTACCGCCGCGGCGGCTGCCGCCGGCCGCCCTCACCGCCCCCCCCCGGCCCCGGCCGCGGCCGCCCCCTCCCCCGGCCCCGGCCGCCCGGCCCGGGCAGGCGCGGCGGCGGCGGCGGCGGCGGTGCCGCTGCCAACATGGCCGATCCGCGCCCTCCCCTCCCCGCGCGGCCCCGCCGCCGCCACCCCCGCGGGGCACCGCGGCCCCCCGGCGCGGCCCCGCTCACGGCTCTCCCCTTCCTCCCGCAGCAAAATGTTCATCGGGGGACTGAGCTGGCAGACCACGCAAGGTGAGCGCCGCGGGGCCCCGCACCTGCCGCCGGCGCCGGGGGTGGCGGGGCCGGGGCCGGGGCCGAGCCCGGGGGGGTGCGGCGGGGCTGGGACGGGCCGGGACACCCACGGTGGGCGCTGTGCTTGCAGAGGGCTTGCGGGAGTACTTCAGCCAGTTCGGCGAGGTGAAGGAGTGCCTGGTGATGCGGGACCCGCTGACAAAGAGATCCAGGTGAGAGGCCGGGCCCTCGCCTCCCTTCGCCCCCGCCGCGGCCCGGCCGCCACTTTAACCAACTTTCTCTCTTCTCTCCGCATCCCCTCTCCTGCCTGGGCTGCGGGCCTCAGGGGCTTCGGGTTCGTCACGTTCATGGACCAGGCTGGCGTCGACAAGGTCCTGGCCCAATCCAGACATGAACTGGACTCCAAGACGGTGAGATGACTTCTCTCATCTCAGGGGTGCATTTGCCGGCGGAGCGGCTGCGCTCGGAGCAGCCGTCGATTGCGGTGTTTGATTTCCAGTTAGAGGTTGTAAACTATTGATTCCTGATCCGGATCGATCGTTCCCTTCTCTATCCCACTTGCCGGCGGGTAGCTGAGCTGCCGCCCGAGCACCGGGCTCGCCGTTGACCCGGGGCTGATTCCTGGTGTAGATCTGTGGATCCTGGTGATGGTTTTCCTCCTGCCCATCGGTTGTAAGGCCCCTCTGTGGAGTGACCGTGGCCCTCTCGGAACTGGGACACCTGAACGCGTTTGGGGCGAGGATTTGCCCCGGGGAACGGATGCGGCTGCGTTTGGGGAGAGGGAAGCCGCCCTTTTGCTCCGTGTGCTGCCGAGCACTGCTCCCTCCCCAGGGGTGCTGTTCCCCAGCGCCCAGGCCCTGCTTCCCCGGCCATCGTGGCGTGTGCACCCCCCCTTGGCAGAGGGCCCTCGTGCTGTGCACCCCAGAGACTCTCCTGCGGTTTCCCCAGGCGAAGTTTTTGTAACGGTCATGGAGATTCAGGACTTTATTGTCTCCGAGTGTGGCCAGTGCCCGCCCATGTGGGCCACCACCGGCCTCTTGGAGCGCCTGCGGCTCCAACCCTCGCTCTGCAAGTGGGGTCTGATGAGAAGCCCGGCTGGGCCAGCAGAAGGGTTTTGGTGGCTCCCTGGGCTAGTGGAGTATCGTGGTGGGTCCTGCCTTGTGAATCTGTGGTGCTTGGGAGATGTGCAAGCTGTTTGGAGGGGTGGGGGTGAGGTGTCTGAGTGGGAGGTCCTTTCTCTTTAGTTTTAGTGACTTGCCCTCCCCTGAATTCCTTTTCCTTATTGCTGCCCTGGGGTGAAGGTGAGGGTAGGGATGGGGGAGCGGTGGGGGCTTCGATGGGCTGGCACGGTGAGGGGAGATGCTCTGGCTCCGGGCATGGGCTGCAGAGGAGTCCAAATGCACAACTTTATTTCCTGCAGCGCGTGGCTCAGGCGTTCTAGCCTTTATCTTGGCAGAGGGAGAGGGCGGGAGAGCGAGACCCTCTTTCTTAGGGTTTACAGTGTGAGTTGCAGTGAGATTTATGTCTGTTCCTGTTTAACTGCCTGGATCGCTCCCTTTGATGTGCACAGGTCCTTCCTCCCCACGGGAGCTCCCGGTTAAACCTACCCCAACCTTCCTGGCTGAAGCTGGGTCCCCAGGACTCCCAGCCCTCTTCCTTTCAGTAGTGATATAAAGTGAGTTTTGCTTTATGGGAAGGTTACAGTAAAGTCTTTTGAGGAGGGTCCAGGGCTTTCTTTTTTTCTTTTTTTTTTTTTTTTTTTTACTAGCCTGTGTAAACACAGTGTCTGCTCAGCTAGTCCTGTCATGAGTCTGTGGGCACAGACCCATCTTGGAAAGGCCAGTGATGGATGTCTGTTGTAGCACTCACCCTGAGTGTGTTTTGGGGCTAGGAGTGAGGTGAAACACGCTGTCTCCATTTTTCTTCCTGAACCACCACTGCTGCCTGTGTGAAGCCACTCTGCAGCCCACGGTGTGGCCCACGAGGGTGTGGAGAGATGAGCAGGGCAGGGCAGGGGCGGACGGTGGGCTCTGCAGGAGAACAGAAGGGCCTCATGGCGCAGGGCGCGTGGGGACCAGCCAGCCATTGAAATTCCCTGCTGCATCTGCTCCGCTCGCCCCGCCGGCACGGCATGGAGAGTGGGGGCAATTTTAGCAAGGCCTTCCTTTGTTAGGAACTTTGATCCTCTTCCCCCTTCCTTCTTAATTTTGTTTAGCGCTGTTTTCAGCTGTGTCAGATGTTTTGGGGAGTTTTGGCTCACAAGAGGTTGGTCTTGTGGTAGTGCATGAAGCCTCCATATGCCTTTTCCCTGCTGAGCTGAAAGACACTGCCGTGAGTCGTGGGTTAAATGACAGAAACTCATCTGAATCTTAATTTAGAGTTTTATGAAACTTTTCAGGAAAAGGCTGTCCTTACAGGACAGCCTTCTCTTGAGGCTTGGTGTCTTCTGGCAAGCAGCATTTGATAGACAGTGTCTGCTCAACTTGTTGCTTCATTGTTTTGTGATTCTTCCTGCCCTGGAAAGGGTTGTGTGCCTGATTCTTTGGGAAAACCTTGTCCTTTTCAGACTCCTCTTTGTCTGTAAGCTAGATAGGAGCAGGCTACAGGGTTATTTTTGAAAATACTTGGTATGAGAATTGGCTTTACAGTCTCAAGGTGAAAGATTTGCGTGACTTTGTAAAGCTGCAGCTCGCTGCTGCCTTGAGCTGCTTCTTTACAAGCTCTGGGAAGAGCACTTGGCAGTGCTGGGTCTCCCTGTCGTTTCTTTGTTGCCCTTGCTGAGTTTTTGCTGGGTTTGTCTTTTGTGGTGGAGGGAACAATCTGCAGCTCCCAGACAGCGCAGACCAGCGGGGCAGAGGTAGTGGTGGAGGTGTGATGAACGAACAAACCCAGTCCCGAGGTCTTCTGGGTCCTTCCCAGCCCTCCCCATGCTTTTGGACACTGATACCAGCTGGGTTAACACAGGAGTTATGTGACCTGAGCTATGAAATGGTGCTATACGTGGCCTGAAGAGCTGTACTGAGGACCTGGCTGGCCTGCTGGTACACCTGCGACATCAGTGGTATTCCTCATCCCCAAAGCCTTGTGGGGTGAAGGGGAAGTGGCTTGAGCTCAGGTGACTTCCACTCAGTGCAGCCTGATCTGCGGTTTTGTTTTTTTGGATACAATCTGAGCAGTTCTGAATGCTCTCTTACTCTTAGCAGATTTCTATCTAGGTTTGTAAAAAGGATCCATTACGTCAGTGGGTGACACTGAAACACAACTCCTCCAGAGCTATTTGTTTTAACACTAGAAATGAGGGAATAAGGTACCAGTGCTTTTGCTTTAATTAGGAAGGACTCGAGCCACCAAGGAGCAGTCCAGTTTGAGTAACTTGAATCCAGCACTGAACCCGCTCCCCTCCGCATGTTCCCAGGGCTGCGCCCGCAGTCGGGCACCCCGGCCTCCCTCTACCTGCAACAATAGCTGGTTGTGCAGAAGAATTTGTGAAATGACTGCCTGCTCCCTCCAGCCAGGAGGACACGTTATCTCTGCCCAGTTGATCACACTCAGGGTAATGAGAAAATGAGGCTGAGCTTAGCATTGCTGAGTATGAAAGCATCTTATTGGCAGGAGCTGAATGACACTGGCTGAGAAGTAAAAGACAGTAGATTATTGTTTTTGCTTATTATCTGCCATCAACCTCCTGGTCTCCTGCCGTCCCCTGTCCTCAGAATTCGCTGTGGGTGTCTGCACTAGCCAGGAAGCAGTGGGGGTGTGTGTTGTGTGCGGGGAGGGGAGGGCAGGGACTGGACGGTTCCGATGCCCCAGGGAGGCACCAGAGGGTTTGCTAATCTGCTGGCGCTTGGAGCTTGGGGAGGGAGGTTTATTTTTGAGTTTATTTGTGCTCTTCACTTTTGCCTCTGTTTACCTACGTGCTGAGTTTATTTATGTTGTAAGCTGTGAGTCAGGATGGAGGTGGGGAAGGCAGGGAGAGAAGCTGGTGGAAGGGCACAGGGGGGCCAAGCTCCGGGGCTGTGTGACAAGTGAAAGGATGCGGGACGGGAGGGCAGCCAGGCTGGAAAGCTGAACAAAGCAGTGAGAGGAGCTGGAGAAACACAGCTTCCTTTTGGGCTGTTGGAGCTGCTGGGCTGATGGGACAATGCTCCAGGCTGCCCTCCCAGCTGCAGCCTGTCCAAGTGCAGGGATGAGCCAGACCTGCCTTTAGTACAGGTCTTTGTAAGCTGATTTGTAGGTCTGGATCATCCCCGATGTGATGTAACTTTTCAGGAGTTGCTGTAAAAATAGGCTATAAAGAAAGAGGTGGTGGCTGAGGAGGAGAGGAGGCTTTGTGGGTGTTTGGCTTGCAGCTGCATTAGTGTTGTCCCAGCTTTCGTGGTGGTGCTGGTGGAGGTGTGAGGCCAGTGCAGGCATGGGCTCATCCGTGCTGAGCCCAGCAGAACGCGTGGCACCTGGATGGCGGCGCGGGGCCGGCAGCTCCGGCCGGCAGCAGGTTTACAGGAAAGCTGAACAGGCACAATGGAGGCTCAGCCCGCGGAGGGAGGGAGGGAGGCATCGCGGCTTTGTGTGCGGCGCAGCCTGGGGAGAGGGGCAGCACGTTCCCTGCGGCCGCGGCCTCCGCAGCCCGGGCTCCTCGGGTTAATTCGTGCCATCCTGTCTGCTCCTGTACGGCTTCGCCCTGTGTTTGAAGGGATGAAATGTTGGGCTATTTGTGCACTGCTTCTTCTCTGTCCTGTTACTACCCAGATGAACTCTGTACTTGTAGGCAGGGTGAAGGGTAAGAGAAGGCAAAAGAAAGCACTTTTACCATGAGGCTGGTGATGCAGGGCACCCAGGGGCAGGCCGAGCGGGAGGGTGCAGCCCAGCCTGTTAATCCCAGCATGTGATGGGCTCTCAGTGCGTCTGGCCAGCGCTCAGCCAGAGATGGACCACTGCATGCTGGGACTTGTAGTCTCCCTGGCCTACACCTTACCAAGAGGGAAAGATGTCTGCAGCCAACTCAATTTTATGCACCTCAGGTAGATTCCTTGGGTTTTTAGCAAGGTACCACGTGGGCAGAGTCAGCTGTGCACATGGAGGAAACCCTGTGCCTGTAAATAGGCAGGAAAAGCATGTTCACCTGTTCTTCCCCACATCTCTTTCAGATTGACCCGAAGGTAGCGTTCCCCCGCCGAGCACAGCCCAAGGTAAGCACTGCAGGCAGCCCTTGCACCACAAAGGGTGAGATTTGTGGTGGCCTATCTTGTCCCTCTGTGCAAGGCTGTCAGTGCACACAACAGAGTCACTCGCTGGGGTTTGCTCAGGACTCACCTGGAGCACAGTCCTGGGGGTTTGCGTGGCACTGGAGGAACCAGGAGGCCCCTCAGTTGTACTTTAGGATGCACTAGTTAAAGCTGGTGGATTATATGCTGCCCAGGGTGAACTTAGTCCTTCCAAGGTTTCAGAAAGTGTTTGCATGTTTCCAGGCCTTAGGAGATACAGAACAGCTCCGTGCTGTGCTGGGATACAGGTTGGAAGAATGCCGTGTGTGTGCACCTGTGTGTATGAATAGGTGTATGGCAGGGAAGGGGAGAAGGATTTCACTTTGTGAAATGGCCTTGTGTGCTTCAGCACTGGAAAAGGCAGAAGGAGTTTGGTGTTGGACCTTATGTATAGGAGGCTCTGGCATTGAAATGTGCAGTGGCAGGAACTTTTTCCAGGTGTGCAGCTAGAAACTTGTAACTGAGGAGCCAGCAGCAGGCTGGAAGCTGCCTTCAGACTTTGGATCTTCCTTTAACTTGGCTCTTGGATGTGAGTTTTGAAGTTTAGGGTCACTATTCCAGGTGCTGTCATGGGTGAAAGAGCTGGGGAGAAGCTGTGTCAAGAAGCAGGGAGGGAAGAGGAGACTGGCACTGGGAGGGGAGTAAGGGGTTCAGGCACTGAGAACAATTGGTGAGCAGGTATCCCGAGTAACTGGAGCCAGGAAGCACATGGTAGGAATTGGGTTAATTCCATTAAGCAGTTTGGTGACAGAAGGTGCTTTAGTGTTAGAACGGGCTGCTCTCCAAGCCAGGGAATTGCTGCGGATTAGCCCTATGCTCCTTGGGGTAATTAGGACCATGTGTTCCTCTGAGAGCAGGGGTGTAGCCAAGCAGCTAAGGGGAGGATGCAGCTGGAGAGCCAGTTCAAAGGATGTCGGTGTGCCTCAGCCTGGCAGCCATGGCCCCTCTCAGGGTAGTTAGTTTTCTTCCTTGTCCGAGCTGCATCAGTGACAAGTGACAGAGGAATCTTCCCTTTGCCTTCTTGCAGAGGCAAAAGACATTTAACTGGGAGTTGACTGGGCTCCACTTAAGTGTCTGGGGAATGGGTGTGAAATGAGGCTTGTTCCATTCAGGACTGGATGCTGTGCAGTCCATGGGCTGGAAAGGTAGAGGCTGGAGAGCCTACCTGTGCTGGCAGGCCTCCTGTCTGGGGGCAGAGCAGGCACCTCTGGGGTCACTTGGAGCAAGGTGGCTGTGCAAAGTGGCAAGGCTGGGGAGGGGACAGCTGTGCCCCAAGCATTTGGGTGCTGTCACAGTGCCAAGGGAGCGGTGGCGGGTTAGTGAGGGGAGAGGCTGGTAACGTGCTGCCTGATGAGGAGGTGGTGGCTGGGTGCTGGCACACAGGATGGGGTGGTGTGAGGGGGAGAGCATCAGTCTGGTGTGGGACAGATTTGCCAGTTGTGTTTGGCCAGAGGGCGTTGAGAAGGGGGAAGCTCAGCTGCAGCAAAAGGACCGGTGCTTCCCGGCAGCAGCAGAGGGGAGTTAGTGGCCTTTGGAGTCTCGTTCTCTGCTCGCTCTGGGTTTATTTGGTGAATTCCTGTCCTTCCCTTTTCCAGATGGTGACCCGAACGAAGAAGATATTTGTGGGTGGTCTGTCTGTGAACACTACTGTGGAGGATGTGAAACAATATTTCGAGCAGTTCGGGAAGGTAAGTCTCTTGAGTGGTGTTGGATCAAAGCTGTTCTTTCTGGGGCAAAAGGAGTTTTCTGAACTTCTGTGGGGGCGGGATTAGGAGCTTGTGAGTCTTTTGCAAGGGTTAAGTAGATTGAAGGTCAGTTACAGACGTGGCTGGCTGTAATGTCCTTGTAGGGGCTACTGCCCTGTGGTGATTTGAAACAGAGTTTCTGCTTGTTCCCAGAGTTGCTGGTACCTCGGCTGAGGGGAATGGTTTTCCAGTTTTCCCTATCCAGAAGCCTCTTGTGGCTCACAGATTTGCAGATTGTTGAAACACTGGAGGAAAGTTTGTAACACTCCTAACAGAGTGGCTGCAGCATCAAACCTTTGATTTTGACCAGTTTCTTGTGATTGGTATTTCAATAATCCTTTATTAAAAATAAGCCTTTTGGTCCTGAAACTACTTCTGCTGAGTCTTGGGCAGGTGGTGGTATAAGTTTTGGATATTTAAAGAAAGCTTGGCACTCTGACTGTCCCTTATGTTGATCTGGCTCTTCTGTGGCAGGTGGTGGCTCAGGGGAGGGTGGGCTTCTGTGGCTGGAAGTCACTTGTGCTGTGGTCCATGACATCCAGGTGTGCAAACTGTGAGCCTTGGACCGAATCAGAGGAAGGGGGCTTAGTCTTGGCCTTTCAGCTGCATCAGGAGGTTGTCAGCATCCTCAGGAGTGATCTCAACAGTATTAGACTGAAGGATTCCAATATTTTTAATGGGATTAGGAACTGAAGGGGATGATCGTACCCAAGTGCCCAATGCAGTCACCTCTGTGGCAGGACACTGTGACTGTTTCACTGTTGTTTGGTGGTGTTGTGCAGGGATTTGCTCTTTGGGGCAGGCAGTGTTGGATTCTGTACCTGTTGGGACCTTCCTGCCCAGCTGGGGGGCAAACACAGTTTGGTGGGCAGTAACATGGCTAGAACGCTGCTGTCTCCATCATGGATATGGAGGGAAGTACCACAGGAACTGCAGTGTGTGGGCATAAAGGCTTTGGTATTAATTTAATTTTCTTTTGAAAGATCCTGCGAAAGGGTGATGTTATGTTAAGGCCTATGAATTGGTGAAAGGAAGGGGAGTTTTGTAACCAATTCTGCCATATTGTTGAAACTTTTGGGCAGAAAGTTTGGGAGAAGTATTTGCTCAGAACCTTTGTTCAGCTTCTGAAGTCAAATCTGCATGTCCCGGTGTGCAGAGTGGCACTCTGTATTTCTGTTCGGTCCTGAGAGAAAGTGGTCAGATGTCCCCTGTTTGCCAGTTGTTAGCTCTGTGTGCTTTAATTTTCCATTAGAAATAAACAAACTCTATTGCATCCCCAAGAGGTTTTACATGGTGTCATTGAAGGTGCCACTACTAAAGGTGGTGTGGTGTCTATATACCTGAAGGTTGTTTGACTTGCAAGTTCTCCTGCCCTGCTTATGGATGTATTTGATAGGACAACAAATCCAACAAAAAAAGGGCACAGTCCCTTTTTAACCTCACTGTGTCCCTGTTAATGTGAAACAGAAGCATGTCATGTGGCACTCGCTTCACAGGCAGTTAGAGCTGCTCTGCTCTGAGCAGTCCTTCCCAGTTCTTTTGGGGTGTTGTGCTGTTACGTTCCTCTTGTTTAATGGTCATGTGCTGAGAGGTGTCCTGACGTCAGAGACTGGCAAGAACGGGTTGTGTCAGATTGTTTTCTGGACTGGGCAGAAGGGAGAGCTCTGCATAGCTCGGTGCAATTCATACCAGCATCCCAGACAACATCCTGTGCTCCCAATGTGCAGCTGGACTCCTGGCTCAGGGGAGTTTCCGTGGGGAGAGGTCAGGGCTGGACAGATTGACTTGCAGTTTTTGGGGCAGTTTTCTGACTCATCTGTTCACTTCTGCTGAGAGACTCCTCAGAGCTCCTGTGTAAAGCATCAGTCCTGGCCTGGAACCATCTTCCAGAATAAGCCTCAAATAATTCACCCAAGGCCAGGAGAACTGTTTCCTGAGATTCTCTCCAGTAGAGAGCTTGGTATGCCTGAGGGGCAGGATCAGTGGGAAAGTGCGTTTTAGAGGAAAGCCTCTGTGGCCTTCAGCTCTGGGATTCTGAGCTCTGAATGTGCTCTGATGGTTTCTAGGGCTAAGAAAGGCCTGTTGTGTTCAGCTTCAGATGTGACTCATGGAGAATGTGATTTTGATACACAGGCTCTGTTGGTGGCTGTTTCAGACCTTCCAGGTTTCAGAGGTCTCCCAGGTTCCCTTCTTTAGAGGTGCTCTGGGCACCTGACTCTGTGGTTTTCATCTCAATTTATGGCATCTTTAAGTGAAAGGTACTGAAGTTTCAGTCGTGTTATCCTCATCTTAGAAAATATTTTTTCAGACAGACTTTCCAAGTCATTCAGGTCCAGTATTACTTCTGGAGTTGGATTGGGACTGTGTGAAAAAGAATCTTTTAAAACATTTCCTTGGAGGACTTACCCTCCGAAGAAAGGGCTCTGTAACTCTGTTCACTCATCTTCCAAGTGACCCCACAGTTTTCTAGGATCTGGCAGGAGAAAAATCACTCCTCTTTCCTCCTGCTTGTCCTGGGGAGGCATGGGAACACTTAGGATCTAGAGAGGAGAGAGCAGGGAGCACCACGTTATCCTGTCTTGATTCCTCAAGCTCAAGGTACCAGGTTCCCGGGGGTAATTTTTAGTCAATCTTGGAGAATCCAGTGGGAAGCTCATTTTGGGTCTCAGCTTCAGGGAGAGATCATCCTCTGCTTCTGAGGGCAGGGGAGTCCAGGCTGCTGAATAGGTTTTGCACGAAGGTTATCTTCTAGGTAACCCTCAGGCCACAAGCCTAAGTGTGTGTTAGATTTGCCACCACTTAAGGCCTTTAAATTAGATAGATACCTTTGAAAAATACGTTTTAGCCCAGACAGAAAGCATGCACATGCTGAAGGAATTATAGGAGGAAGTGCTATGGCCTGCAGAACAGATGAGGTCAAATTAGATTATCATAATGTTCTCTCCAGTCCAAATCCGTGAACTGCAGCTCTCAAGTCTACCAAGGTAGCTCATGTTGGTGCATCTTGGGTCAGAAGCAACACACCTCATATGTCCATTAGCAGGAAAAAAAATGGGGGTTTAGTTGGGCTGCAGAGGAAATGGTTTTCTGGTTCATAAAACAAAATTCCCAAGTCTGACTTTTCTATTTTGGCATTTCCCCTCGCTCTCCTATTTTTGTTTTGTTTTGTTTTCTTTCCTTGCTGTCTCTAAAACCTTCTCTCAGCTTTGTAAAATGGAAGTGGCGAAAGAAAGATGGAAATGTGTGAAGAGGAAATCCATGAGTATTACTTAGGGATAAAGGAAGAAAGGGAGAGGCTGGCACCCCAATTCTTCATATCAAAATACTTGGTTTTAACAGGCACAAAAGGTGAAGCTTCAAAGAGGATCCCAAATACAGTGTGAGCTTCTCTGCTTCAAAGAGGGATCGCTTCTTTTTTTTTTCTCTTCCAAAACTGTGACTAAAAAATATGGGCTGCTGTTTTCCTGAAGGAGAAAATACAAAGGTGGTTTGTTTTTTTTTTTTAGTACAGTGAGAAAGACTGAGAAGGGATCTCAAGCTGGCTGTGGTTTGTCAGGTGCAGCTGCTGGGGCTTTGTACGTGGTAGGATCTCTAGGAAACACTTCTCTGGTTCCAAAACTCAAATCTCTCTGAGATGCAAGCTCAGGCCACGCACATGCTTTCTAAAGGAGATTATTTTTTCAACTGTAGGACAGAAGTCCTGGAAAGACTTCCATTCGCAGCATGTGTAGCTAAGTGTCTTGGCTTAAGTTGGATGGTGTTGGAGATCTCTAGACAGCACAAGGAAGTATTTCAACAGCCTCTCTAGGTTCAGGCTACCACCCTCACTGAAACCTGAAACAGAAAGAGAGGAGGAAGGTACCTTGCACTACCACCTCAGGCACAGCTAGTCCTCTGTCTAGTTCAACATGTATGAGAATGCCAGAGGAGTTCAAGTCACAGCTTCCTCCTTTTCTGCTTCCACCTGTGGGAACATGTTCTGTATTATTTTTGGGGAGGAAAAGGGGTTGTCCGTCGGAGTAATTTCTTTGGGCAGTTGTGTCTCTGATCTTGTAAACAAGGTTATTTGTGTCAAATCAAAACTGAAAGAATGCAGATCATCTTTCTATTTCAAGAGTTGATGTGATGAAGTTTTGTGGTAGAGAAAGTCATATAAATTGCAAGATATAGGAGGAGGCTAGGAACAAATAAGGTCTTTTGTCATGGAACTTATCTATACTGTGAAATCTTTGCTGCAGGATGTTTTTGCTAAAATTTGCATAGGCTCCAAAATGATTGGGCAGATTCCTGGAAGGTTTTTAAATACACAGACACCTCTTTGATTTCAGGAAATGCCCGGATCACAAATAGCTTGGAAGATGATGGAGTATTCTGGGGGTCCATGGTAATATCTTTGCTTTGTCTTTATGTTCTTCCAAAGTCTTCTGTAGCTGGTTGATATCTTGGGAGGTGTTGGGCAAGGCAGAGCCCTACTCTAACTTGGTGAAGCCAGTCTTTTGTTTGTCATTAGAAGAGAAGTTGATCCTTCCAGAAACTAGAAGTTCGGAGGTCCTGGAAGAAACGGGGGCCTGGACCCAAATCAGGTGTTTGAACTCACGGTTTTGTTGTGTGCTTTTGCATTTCGTGAAGCAGCAGTGCAGGAAATAACATTCACAATGACGTCTTTGCATGACTCACTAATCAGTTGTGGCACCAAGGGTGCTTGGAAAGCGCTTCAACCCAATCTGCATCTCCTTGGGCCTGCAGGTGATCTGCGTATGTGGATGAGTCGGTCGTGAGGGCTCAGCCTCTCTGTGTGGCAGCTCGTGCTCAGAGAGAGATCTGCTCTCTAAAAATACCCTGGAAGCAAAGGAGAAAAAAGATCTGCTGAGGTCTGAGGAGGGTTATGACCTTTAGGCTGCCATCTAATACTGCATCCAAATTCTGGACCCTTTGCCTGAGAGGTTCTGAGAAATCACTCTGGTACTGTCCCGACAAGAGAAAACCACAGTATCCAAGGGTCTGAATCTGATGAGGGTTTGTGTGTCTGTCACAAATACATATTCATGTGCACATGCCAGAGGAATGGTGTGGTTGACTTGGGTATGTGAAATGAGTTTCCCGGCTGACTAATGGGAGAACCTTCAGATACTGATGGGGAATGTCTGTAATGGAAGACTTGTTTCTGTGCTTATGGTGGACATGATTTCCCTCACTTTGGATCGGGAGAATGTTAATTAATTAATCCTTAATCTGCCGCTCTCTGGAAATTTCAGGGATCAAAGCTACTTGTCAACCTGCTGTGGATTTCCAAACTGGATTTTGGATTTTCTTCCACAGATCAGAGGGCAATTTATGCAAATTCTCACGCGTAACATGGTTGCAGTGAACAGATGGGGAGGGGAGGAGAAGGGGAATCTGATCACCCCTCTTGCGGCAGGAGGCAGTTTGGCCTGTGGTAACAATGCCTCTGGAACAAAGGGTTCTCTGTGCTCCGCATCTGGTAGGCACACAGCCAAAAACACTGTAGCAGCAATGGTCATTCGGGTCTTCTGGGGTTCATCTGATATTTGCCAGGTGCCCCTGTGGGAGTGGGCAGGAACACCTGGACAGGCTGTGCTGCTCACCTGTGGCATACGGAGCAGGCTCTGTTCCCTTGGACGAGTCTCATTCCCAGAGTTTTGAGAGCGGGTCTGCAGAGTGGGGTGAGGAGGGTCCTTGTGGTGCCATGTGGGTGCAGCAGACCTGCTCCCTGGATCCGTGCATCCTTCTTCCTGGAATCGGCCTGGCAGCTGAGAGAACCTTGCAGAGTTGCTAATGCCCCCTCTTGACAGGATGGACAAGTGGTTTCTAGATAGTTTATTTTATATTTCTAGGTAGTTTGGTTTTTATTTTCCATATTGAAGCTGTGTCAGCAGTTATTATTCTTCTGCCTGACTTTTCTACAAATATGTTGTCGTGGTTCCTTCTAGGACCAGCCCAGCCATTTTTGTTTGCTGTTCAGGTGGAAGGTACCCATCTCTCCAAACCCTTTGCTTGAATATTTTCAACTTTCAAAATCTACCCTTTTGAAAGTGCATCCAACATTTCTCATAGAACTTGTGTTGGAAATTATTATTTTATTACATCTGCATGAGACTGCCATTTGCTTCCTCTTTGCAGACACCTGGGACTGAAACAGGAAGATTGAAAGATGTTAGAATGGGATTAAACCTTTAAAAAAACCCCAGGCCTTTTGGCCAAGGCTGGACGGATCATTTACCATTATGGCATCTTTAAGTGAGAGGTGCTGAAGTTTCAGTCGTGTTATCCTCATCTTAGAAAATATTTTTTTCAGACAGACTTTCCAAGTCATTTGGGTTCAGTATTACTTCTGGAATTGGATTGGGACAGTGTGAAAAGGAATTGCTAAGGATGCCCTTTTAAAGCATTTCTTTGGAGGACTCACCCTCCGAAGAAAGGGCTTTGTAACTCTGTTCACTCATCTTCCAAGTGGCCCCACAGTTTTCTAGGACCTGGCAGGAGAAAAATCACTCCTCTTTCCTCCTACTTGTCCTGGGGAGGCATGGGAACACTTAGGATCTAGAGAGGAGAGAGCAGGGAGCACCACGTTATCCTGTCTTGATTCCTCAAGCTCAAGGTACCAGGTTCCCGGGGGTAATTTTTAGTCAATCTTGGAGAATCCAGTGGGAAGCTCATTTTGGGTCTCAGCTTCAGGGAGAGATCATCCTCTGCTTCTGAGGGCAGGGGAGTCCAGGCTGCTGAATAGGTTTTGCATGAAGGTTATCTTCTAGGTAACCCTCAGACCACAAGCCTAAGCATGTGTTAGATTTGCCACCACTTAAGGCCTTTAAATTAGATAGATACCTTTCCTCCTGCTTCTCCTGGGGAGGCATGGGAACACTTAGGATCTAGAGAGGAGAGAGCAAGGAGCAACATGTTCTCCTGTCCTGACTCCTCAGCCTCAAAGTACCAGGTTCCCAGGAGTGATCATTTACAAGAGCACACAGCGACAGGACAAGGGGGAATGGCTTCGGGCTGAGAGGAGATTGGAGATTAGCAGGAAGTTCTTTGCTATGAGGGTGGCGAGGCCCTGGCACAGTTTCGCCCAGAGAAGCCGTGGCTTTCTCATCCCTGGAGAAGTGTCCAAGGCCAGGGTGGGTAGGGCTTGGAGCAACCTGAGTTCTGACAGGTTGGTGACTCGTGTCCGACTCCCCCGGGAATGACGACGCGCCTGTGATGGGGGTGCGGGAGGGCACCCAACGGGGGCCGGAGGCCCCCGTTGGGTGCCCTCCCGCACCCCCATCACAGGCCACGGGGCATCGAAGCGCTGCAGGGCGGCTTTGTGAGCTGCTAATCCGGGCCCCAGCTGCCATGGCGGCCGCGTTGCCATCGCGACGGCCCCGCCGGCGGCCGCCCTTTGTTGGGGCCCGGCGCGGCCCAGCCGGGAAGGGGAGAGTGGGAGGAGGGGGTGTGTGTGTGTGTGTGTGTGTGTGTGTGTGTGTGTATATGGTTGTTGGTGGTGGTGGTGGTGTTGTTGGTGGTTCACGGCCACAATAGCTGCTGGTTGTGGTTGTAGGCTCGGTGTTAGGCAGGGCTTTGGTGGTGCTGGTGGGTGCTGGATGTGGTGCTTCCGTCCCCTGGGTGCGTGGTACGAGATGTTATATCCTCCCCCTCCCCGCCATGGCAAGAGGTTTGTGCTGAGACCACCCCTGGAAGGAGACATAAAGATGCTCGTGGTGGGTTTTAATGGCAATAAAATCCCATCAGTTGTAGCCCTGGTGTTGAGCAGGGTGAGATTATTTCACATGCTGTGTGTATAGACAGCTAGGTATCTGTCTGAGGTGTAGTTTATAGCAGGAAACAGCTTTCAGAGCACATGTATTAAATATGTTTTTGGGGTGCCTCTTAGACGCCTGATCTCAAAAAAATTTTCTTAGGAAAAAAGCTCAGGTCGTAGAATATTAGGTATTAGACAGAGGAAGGCTGCAGCTCTCTCTGCATGTGGTGTGTGGTTTGAAGGAAGTGGTTGCACATCTCCCAGCTCTTGAGTGCTCGAGCACCATGGCAGTGCCTGGCCATTGCCCAGGATGTGTCTGTGCCGTGGATTTGTGTGCATGTGCACTGGGCTCTGCCACTTGGAATTGCTCCTGCTTCACAGGCTCTGAGAAGAGGAGGGCAGGTCAGGCAGAGTAAGTCAGCAGCAGGACTCTGCTCATCACCACTGGGGTTTTTTTTCTTGTGCCCATCTCTCACTGTGATGAGTTTGTGTTCTCCAGCTACCTGAGCTGAAGTCTTGGTGAGGGGCACTGCCTCAGAGTGCCACTGACACAGCTTCCTCCCAGTGTTTACTGGGGAGGGGGGCAGCTCTTTTCCCAGCCATTTGGTGAACTGGGTGAAGGAATGGATTTAGATTTTAAAATGAACAAACCCAGACAATAAAACCTCTCGAACTATTTTGAAACATCAGGTTTGCCCCCAGCATGGCACAGTAGTTCTGCACCACGAAGGGAAATGGTGCAGGTGCAGGAGCAAGGGGCAATGGGGAACTGGCAGCGTGATGAGCTGCCCCCAGTGCCCATCTCCCTAGCTGTGTCTTGGGAAGCTGCTGAGGAGTTGTTTCCGATCTGTCTGAAGTCTTATGTCCCCCATATCTCCAGCTTGGATGCCTGGCACATTTCTCAGGTGTTAGTTAACTTGGCTGAGGGAGGCTGAGCCAGGACAGGAAGAGTGTGAGATGAGCAGGAGCCAGGTTGTCTGTTGTCACCTGGAGTGGATGTGTTAGACAAGGCCAAGGGCATCAAATACGATCTCTGTCTGGTTATGATGGTACTGGAAACGTTTGCAAGGGCTCCTTCCATCCCCCTGGAACTGAGGTGGAGCCAGGTGTCCCATGTTGTCCTGAGGGGCTGAGAAGGAGGAGCCTCTCCATTCCCTGACAGGGGCTGTGGGCTCTCCACAGGCGAAGCTCCTGGCTGCCTGTGCCAGGGTAGGGGCAGCTCTGCCCTCACCAGTGGCTGTTCTGGAGAAGGCAGGGATGCAAATGCTTCCCGGAATAAGGCAAGGGAGCAGTCCTGTGGAGTTGGGGGCGTGCAGGGCTTGCTGCCTGGGGAGCGGCTGTCTCACATGGAGGAGGAGGAGGAGGAGGAGGGCCAAGGCAGCTGCTGGCCAGAGACTGCTGCCACCTCCCCTGAGCACTTGCACGTCCAGTTTCATAATCGGATTAAGGCAGTGGTATTAGAGAGGAGGGATGGGTCAGTGGGACAGGTTTACACTGGGGCTTACACGGAGGGGATTGAAGTGTATTTTTTAACCCTGGTCGGCCTGACCCGTGGAGTGGTTTGGATGCAGCCCCGCAAGGCAGCACCCGCGGGAAGATGGGGGGAAAAGTGGCACCAGGCGGTGATGTGCTCCCTGGGAGGAGAGAAACCCCAGGCCGGCTGGGGGATGGGATCCGGCTGCCCCTCCCCCCGGGAAGGCAGTCCTGCTCAGGCCTTGCAGTAAATTTGCTCTAATTACAGCCTCCAGCAGTGGGAAACCTCACTTAGAGGAAAGGCTCCTCTGGGGTGGGGGCGGGGGTGCTTCCCAGCTTTCCCAGGCAGGCTCTGTTGTCTGAGGCCTCCGCTTCCCCTGTCGCTGGGAGGCCCCTTATTCCTCTCCCCTCTCCAGCTTTGCTTCTCTCCCCCCCTTTAATTCTCCTCTCCTTTGAGGCCGGGATTTGGGAACAATGCCTTCCCTGCTCCTTGCCCCCCGGCTGGAGCCGCAGGCAGACAATCGGGGTCGCTTGCTGCCAGGGGCTCAGCTCGGCAGCACCTGCCCCGGGCTGGTGGGGGAATCATGCTGGTTGTGGCTCAGGGAAGTGCCTGGTGTGGTGACTGCTCTGTGTGTGTGTGTGTGTGTTTGTGTGTTTGTTTGCTTACAGGAGACAGGAGGTCTCCTCTTGATCCCTTCAGGTTTGGGGAGGCCCAGGAAGCTCTGCACAGTTGTGTTGGAGAACGCTTGTGGCAGCAGCAATAATCTGATTGCAGCCCTTCTCTTTGCAGGTGGACGATGCGATGCTGATGTTCGACAAAACAACCAACCGACACCGAGGTGAGAGCAGCCTTCTGGCCCTAGGAGAGGGAACTGCAGAGGGTCTGCCTCCTGCCTGGCCTAGGGAGGGGTCGGTATCCCAGCAGCAGGGGATGCAGGTCGCAGCTGCTCTTTATCTTGCCTCCAGTCGCCCCATTCTTTTGCATCTGCATCCTTTACCAGTGGCCCTTGCAGCACAGAGAGCTTTTGTCCAGTGCGTTTCCTGTGCTGTAAACTCGCTGAGTTGCAGATATGTGAGAGGAGATGGCCCCCTCCCCTGCCCGCTCACCTCCGTGGCTCCAGCCCGCAGTGTGTGTCTTACCTTGTCCCGAGTAATCTGAGCTCCGGGAAAGCTGACACGAGAGCCTGAAGAGTGCCTGCTCCTCGCCCCTTCCTCGGCCCGGAGCCCGCTTGTGCTCCCAGGTCACCTTTTCTTACCCGAGTTCTGCTGGTGGAGTCTGGTTACAGGATGGGAGCAAGGCTGTACTATTTGTGCCATCCAGACCCAGCCCACCCATGGCTGTCCTTGCCTCCTGCCTTCCTGGTGAGTCCTCAGACCGACTACCTGGTGGCGTGGCAGGGCTCGACACTTGCATCCAACTCGGAGATTTATTGGCCACAACTTAACCTGCAAACTGCCTCTTCCCAATCAGTGCCAGTAGCAGCCCTGTGCTGGCTGCTGTTGTGTGTGTTGTTTGAAGCACTTCCAAGCACCTCTGCCCCGAGAGCAGCAGCGAGGGAACACTCTCTGTGCCCTTCAGGTTTTTGTTTTTTTCTAAAGCCATTAAATCTACTCTGACTACCAGGCCTTGGATGTTGTTCCAGCTTCATCTTAAAGGGGAAGAAGTGTTAACCCCTGTTCCTGCTGGGAGGTACCCTGGGTACCTCCCAGTCACTGGTCCAATTAAAGAGCTGTTTGGGAAGGAGCAGGGAGAGCTGCCAGCCACTGTGTTGGCAGCGAGGGGCTCAGCCCAGGGCACAGCAGGCCTAGTGAGGGCCTGATGGGGCTCAGGGCTGGTTTTGGCACCAGGGTTTTACTCTTGAATTCCTGAGCTGCTCTGCTCCTGGGTCTTGAGGTCAGTGGTGTAAAACCACCTGGGCACAGACAGACAGAGGAGTTTATGGAGAAATGTTTCTGGCAGTATGGAGAAAAGGTTGGGTTCTGGGTATTAGATCCCCATCTGCTTTTAAAAGTTATTTTAAAGCACCATGGAATTGGCCAGTTCTGGAAAGCAGAAAGCTCTGCTTAATCCCAGCTTGCTTGTACAGCAAGCTTAGACATCCTCCCACCTGCCTCAGTTTTCCGGAAACGGCTGCAGTCAGCTGAGAGTTCAGTCTGCCCACCCGAGCTGGGCTTTGCCAAAACTGTCAGCAGAGGGGTTGGTGAGAGAAAGGAGGTGTGAGCGTGGGCCAGGGGCCAGGAACACGCTGTCCTGCCTTACCCCAGATACGAACCTCACTTTGGTGAAACCTTGCAAATCGCTGTGCCTGTGTCTGCCTCGCTCTGTGCAGCTGCACTGCTGAGATGTGCCTGCTCACACGAGGCTTTATGGCCAGTGCCTGCCGAGGGAACTGCAGGGTGTTGCTGCTGGTGGGGTGCATTTAGTGAGGATGGTGATGTCCTGGCAAACAGCTGTTGGTTCCCCCACCGACTCTTTGTGTGAGCGTCCGCCTGGATCCTCCCCAGTGTTACCAGCCATGTGCTTTGCCTTGCAAATAGCAGAGTCTAAAAAACACCCAAATCTGGTTTTGAGAGCTGTTGGGTTCAGAGAGGGTGGGAAGTACAGGATGAGGAGGAAAGGAGAATCTATAAGGGGATAGTCCTGTTCTTGTGCATAAAAGCAGGATTTGCTGGAGAGGGAAGATGAGTGACAGCTGTTTTAGAAAGGGCTGATTGTACTGTCCTCCTCTCCTGCCAATAAAAGGCTGTGGGTAGCGGGTGCAAACTGTGAGAGCTCTGACCTGATCAAGGAGTTTTGCCTTTTCTCCAGGGTTTGGGTTTGTCACATTTGAAAGTGAAGACATTGTGGAAAAAGTGTGTGAAATCCACTTCCATGAGATCAACAACAAGATGGTGAGTGTCTGGGGCAGAACCTGGAGAAGGAGGGACACAGGTACTGGAGAGAGCAGGGCAGTGGCACAGGGGCAGGGTGTAAGGAACTTGGCTCCCAAATCATTTTTCTCTGCAGTGGGGAGTTGGATTGAGTCTTTTCCCCAAAATCACAGCAGTCAGTGTGGGAAAGAAACTTGTCATGTGGGGGTGAACCAGCGCAGTAGTGAGTTCTCAAGGAGGAGAGCTAACTGTAACAAGGAATTGTGCCGTGCTTGAAGGTTCTGAAATCACACAAAACCTCATGGTGGCCTGGGAGGGGGCAGGTTTTACCTTTATTCAGAAATTATGAAAATTAGTCTTTGAGGCCCTGGTGCAGAGCCAAGCAGAACATCAGGGGCAGCACCGGGAGGAGAAAGGCAGTGTTTGAGCTCCTCACTGGTGGCTGCAGGGCGAGGGAAGGCTGGCAGTGAGCAGGCAGGAGACAGGGATGGCAGGGAAGGGCAGCAGAGCGGGATGACAGCGGTGGCTGGAGCTGGGACAGGCAGCCCTGCCTGGCTTGCCTGTGCTCTGTGGCAGTGTCCTGTGCCCAGGACAGCCAAGCCTGATCCTTACTTTCTTGTGGCAGGTGGAGTGTAAAAAAGCTCAGCCGAAGGAGGTGATGTCCCCAACGGGCTCGGCACGAGGGCGGTCCCGAGTCATGCCTTACGGGATGGATGCCTTCATGCTGGGGATCGGCATGCTGGGTAAGCCCCCGGACAGCTCCCCAGCTCTCCCCCCTCTCCCGGCCGTGCCAGGCAGCAGCTTAGAGGTTTATTCCGGGAGCGGCGGGGCGGCCAAGGGCAGCGCTCCCCGTGCGGGGCCGGGGGAGCTGCGGGGGCGCCGGGACCTGTTTGCGATCGCGACTTGCCCTCTGGTGGCACCTGGAAAAACTGCAAACGCGTCACCTCTGCCCTGCGACAGCCGGCCCGGCCTGGCCCGGCCCAGCTCTGCTCCTCGGCAGCTCCTCAAGGGTCCCGCAGTGCCGTAGCACATGGACTGTAATTCCTTAATGCCTCTCATGGAATAGGATGTAACCACAGAGCTGAGTGTGGAGAAATCTGTGCCCAGGCATCTTCCTCCCACTCTTCTGCAGGTTATCTGATTAATTAGTTGATTAAAGAGCCCCTCAACTTCCACTTGAAACAGTGGTCTGTATAAATGTCTGCACTGCCTTTTAAGGGCTGTGAAAATGCCCTTTAAGTTCTAGATCAGTTTTGTCTTGCTCTGTTCCCTCCCTCTCAGATACAGGAGTTATTTGGTATTGCAGGGAAAGCTATATTATTGTGGGACTATCTTGTAAGGAGAAATTGGTGACAAGCAGGCTGGGTTTCATGTCTGTCAATGCTTCCAAGGCAAATGCGTTCAGAGAAAAGATTAAAAAAGGATAAAAAAAGTCAGTGGTAGCCTGTACTTCCAGGTCTACAAACCCTTATGCCTGGATCTGAGAGTCAGCATGATCCTTCCAGCACGGGTGCTGTTCCTGGCTTCTCTCTTTTCCCACATTCATGTGAGCCAGGCCTGAGCTGACCCAAGAGCACTGTTTGCTCAGGATCATCACTGGTGTTGCTGGGCAGGGTGTACTCAGCCTGGCTCTCAGTGCTAAGCCTGCTGAGTAGCAGTTAGTCACTGAAACAAAACCCCCAAAAGGGCATTTTTTTCCCTAATGTTTTCACTTGACTTATTGAAGGAAAATAAATCTCCAGCCTGTGGTTTTGGGTTTTGCCTTTTCTAAGCCATCTGAATTTTAAAGTGGCGAGGACCAAGCTGAGTCACTGGGAAATCCACATGTTCATGTCTGTGGAGATCTCAAATCAAATATTCATCTCTGAGTCAGAGCCCTGCATTCTCAGAGGCTTGTTCTGTATAGGTGGTCAGCTTCCCCGGGAACAGCAGGAGCTGCCCTCCTGCCTGGAGCTGGGCAGAAGCAGAAGCTCTCCACCTGCATTCCCCAGCACCTCTGGTGCAAAAGTGACTCAGAGCTATTCAGCCTTCAAATGCCCCTTCCTCCCTGATCTCCCGTTTGTAAATCCAGCTGATGCATCACAAAGCCTTAGCCTGCAAAGCTGTGAGTTTGAGAAGGAAACCTCCATGTCCTTACATGTTTGGAGCGAGGAAAAATTAAACAGGCCTGCTAAAACTCCTGTGCAGGCTCACACGTGTTGTGTGCTCTGCCCAGAACTCTCCTGGGGTTTCTGCTGTTCTTGTTTCTGCTTTCTAGTGCCAAAGGATGCTCATGCTGCTCGTGGGCAGCCAGGCACTGAGGGCACAGACCCTGCCAGCTTGCATTAACAGACCCCTTTTCTCTTCCCCAGGTTATCCAGGCTTCCAAGCTGCCACCTATGCGAGTCGAAGTTACACTGGCATTGCACCTGGCTACACTTACCAGTTCCCTGGTGAGTGGAGCTCCCTGCTGTTTTTTTGTTCTGCCTTCAGGTGATGGGTGCCCCTGGCATGATCCATGACCCAGGCTCTGCCCCTTTCACCCTTTCCCCTGTTTGGTCTTTCTTTAAATTGGAGACGGATGTGGAAGGGGGAGGGGAGAAGCCCTGGAATAGGTGGGAACAGCCTGTCCTTCATTAGGATTATCCTCACACTGCAGTGGCAGGAAAAGCCCAAGGCTGCTCCGACGCCCTTTGTGCTGAACTCCTCTGTAGGGCTGCTGCTGTGACACAGAAGGGCCCCGCAGCTCTGCCTGTCTCACCGCCTTTGTGTGTGTCTGTCTCTCTTTACCAGAGTTGCCACCGCTCTGAAAGTAGCACAGAATGTTAAACCCCATGTGCCAGGGAACTCCTGGGCACCTGAAACGCAGGCACCTGCAGCGCTGCACTTGTGTTCTGAACAGCACCTGGACCACTCACAGCCTCCACAAAGCATCTGCTGGGCCAGGGGGCTGCAGGTCCCCTGCAAACTGGGTGGTTTCAAGCTCCCAACCCTGCCATGTGCTCAGAACATGGACTCCACGATCAATGGGTGGAACCTGCTGTGCCGCAGCTGCTCAGAGCTTTGTGGGGCCTCCCCTCCCTGCTGCTCTCTGCCAGGCAGGGGAATGAGGCAGAGCACACTCAATGGATAGACTCATATTGCTATTTTTCAGAGAAGTGGCAACTCTGAGCATCCCTTCCTTACTCCATCCCTCAGTGTGATGGTTGATATATGAAGTTTTGATATTAGGGGCTGGGAATGGGAGGTTTCCCCTTTGCCTGAGGCGAGCCCAGGCTGACTATGGCTGAAAGTTGCTGTTGCCTCCTGGCTGTCTGGAAGCTCTCTGTGAATCCAGCTGTAGTGGCTTCAAGTGCCTCATTGTAAACCCATGCCAGGCTGAGCGTGGCACGTAGAGAGCACCGGCTGGCATTGCCACCAAGAGGTCGGATTGGCCGGGTCACAGAGCTGTGCTCCAGGGCAGACCTGAGGCTGCACAGTGAAGCTTGCACTCACCCTGCCCCGGCCACATTTATTCTGAGGATAAATGGATCCTTTCAGCCTTCAGGGCAGGAGCGCAGCACCTTTCAGCACCAGTTATAAATCAGTTTAAAGAAGACTCTGGCCTGGTCGCAGTCTGGCTGCAGGCTGCTCTCCCAGCAGACCCCGGCTGCTGTGTCTCTGCGGGGTCTCCCTCGGGGCGTGTGATGAGTTCCTAAGCTGTCTTGCATTTCGTTTTTAGAGTTCCGTGTAGAGCGGACCCCTCTCCCGAGTGCCCCCGTCCTCCCCGAGCTCACAGGTCAGTCCCGCTCGTTTCCTAAACTCACAAGCTGGAAGGGGAGAAGGGGGCTTTGTGCTGTTCCAGCGGTGTTGCTGCTCCGCAGCCTGGCGCAGTTCAGACTGGAAACGTTCCTTATTTCCTCTTTCATCTGAATGAGCTCCATCCAACGCTGGGGCTGGAAAGATGGAGGGGCAATCAGAGCCATGGGTATTGCCTGTAAAAAGGGCCATGCAGGTCCTTTCCTGCTGCTTGCTTTGTTTTTAGCTCCTCGCCCCAGGCTGAGTGTAAACCAAATATGGAAAACTGCAGAGAGCAGGGTTACTGCCACAGGTCTACAAATTACTTTAACCTGAACTGCTGCAAGGATAAGATTTGGAGTGCTGGGAGAAGGAAGAGGGTGTGGGGGCTATTCCTAGTTATTCCAATCCCACTTCCCTGGGCAGGAGGAGCTGCAGGGAATGCTTTCCTTGCTCTGGGTGGGGCAGCTCCCCGACTACTCCGACACAGGCTTCCCAGGGAGAAGTGAGTGTGGTGGGACTCTGCAGAGTCCTGCAGTGCTCACAGGGAGCTGTGGAACAAAGTGAGAGCAGAGGACCATTCTCAGTGTCCTCACAGTGCAAATAGTCCCTGGATCCTCAGCCCCTGGGGTGTGTGCAGTGTGTTCTCCCTACATGATGTTCCTTCTGTCTACTCTCCCTTTCATGGCCATGTTTTCCCCAGCTCTGTCCTGTCCATGGTTTTTGTCGTAGAAAAGCAGCTTTGTGTAGCACCCTGCTCCCCGTGTGCCATCTCATTTCCCTGGAGTTCCTTCTCCCAAGCGCTTCCTTGCCCCCACCTGTTTCAGGGTTTGAATTTCTCCATAAAAGGGTGTGGGAAAACTTCCTGGGAAGCTCTCCTGAAATTAGCAATACAAACAGGCTTGAACGGGAGTTTCTGTGGCACAGAACTTTGTGATCCTCGAGTTCCTGGGGATGCTCAGGTTGGCAGCCACCGATGAACAAATTTCCCTGAGGGAGATAAAGGGAGACTAAATCTTATCTCCCTCTTGACAAAACCCCTCCCTGACACCATGTATGCAGCTGCATAAGCACCTCTGAACCTTCTCATTGCCAAACAAAGGAGATGTGGGTCCAGTTGTTTATTTACATGTGCGTTTTTCGGCAAAACCCGTAAAATTTGTAAGGGAACATTGTGATTTGGCAGAAACGTTTTTCCCTCCGTGTCCACCCCTGGCTGCCCTGTGCCTTTTCCTAGCAGAGGTGACCTGCCTGAGGCCTGGCTGTCACCGGTGGCTGGGGCTCTGTACAACAAGAAGTTATTAATGCTGGTGTCCTGGCTGGGTGCCACGTTAGCTTCCAGTCCTGAGTGTCTCACTGAAGTACCAGCTGGGGATCGTGGCATTCTTCCCTCCCCGCTACGCTTACCTCCTGTTAAACAGACCCTGTGCAGCCGCTTGGCTGGGCCACGGGCTGCCATTCCCATGTATAGGCTGGAGTTGGCCCCATGGAGGGCAGGGCCCCTCTGCTCCCACAAAGGCCCAGCGAGCAGTGCAGCGCTCGAGGGCCCTCGTGCCTTGGAGTGGCTGCGGCACACATGGGCTGTGCTCCATGGGCTTGGCAAGGGGAGACGAGAGGAGGGGATGGCACAGGCAGGGATGGTTGCTCCAGCACCCAGGGTGTGCACAGGCAGGTGCTTTGTCACCACGGCACAAACCTGGTCTCTCAGCAGATAAGATTGCAAAGGCAAGGAGGATTTCTCCTGGAAAAAACCCTGGAGTTTTAAGAAGACCTCGCCTCCTTTCTCAATAAAACTGCATTCATTCATGAGTTAGGGACTTGCAGCAGTGATGGGGCAGGAGGGTGTCTACCAGCAGCCTTTCTTTCCCAGAACAGCATCTTTGGGGGTGATGTGAAGCAGCAACATGCTTTCGTTGGCCCAGGGCCTGTAATGAGCGGCTAACCCAGATAGAAGCCTCATATGACGTTTGCTTGAAACAGGCTGGTGCCTGCTACTAAATATTCCCTCATAAGCTAGTCTGGGTTTCAGCCTTAACGCGATTGATTTGTTCTGACCTCTTTTTATGGTGCTCTAAACAGAATCACAGTGAATTTCACATTCAAGCATGAAATGCTGACCCAGTCATTTTAAGGGCAAAGAGAAACATACTGGCTAGATGCCTCCTGCCCTGAGGGCTGGATGCCTGTGGCAGTAGAGTTGGGAATTAGAACTGCTACATATAAATTAAGACTTACTGTTTTAATTAAGCCATTTCTAGTTCCTGCTCCCTAGGTATATGTTTCCTGCTTTTCTACAATGAACAATGAGGGTTTGAGCAATTCAGGAGCAAAATTCAGCGTGGGGAGGATGGTGCATCTTAAGCAGAGACACAGAGAGAAAGAGGCTATTAAAATGTTATTCAAGAATACTACCAAGAGACAGAGGAGGAGTTGAGCCTCAGGATGCTGAGCTTCAGCTGCTGTCCCTGAGCTGCTGCGTTTCTCCACATTTACTGCCAAAATCTGGATCTGTAGCTTCAGATTAACTGCATCTTACAAGCTAAGTAGTGGCAGGATATATCTGAAATTGCCCACTTCTGGTTCAGCTCTTCCATGTCATGCCCTTGGCTGCTCTGGGGTGTGGGCTTGGCAGAGCATGGCTCGTGCATTCCCCTGGACATTGGCTGTGCAAAAGGACACAGATAAATGCAGGGCTGTGCACTTCCCGGTTGTCATCCTTTGTTGTCCCCTGTGGTGCACTAAGGCCATATGTACGTGTGGGCCCAGTATTTCGCAGTGGGAAATGAAGGCTTCTGTCGAGGAGTTTCCCATGCCCCTGAGATGCCTGTTCCTTCTTTTCCAGCGATCCCCCTCACTGCGTATGGACCGATGGCGGCAGCAGCGGCTGCGGCGGCCGTGGTGCGAGGGACAGGTAACTGCCACTGCCCTCCCCGGGGCGGGGTCCTGTCACGGAGCTTTGCGAGGGGCCACGGGAGGGGGGTGGGACGGGGTTGCATTTTTGGGATCTTCACTACGTAGTTTTGCTGCCTGCTGTAGGTTCCACCCCCAGTCGCACCGGTGGATTCCTGGGCACCACCAGCCCCGGGCCGATGGCAGAGCTTTATGGAGCCGCCAACCAGGACTCAGGGGTCAGCAGTTACATCAGCGCTGCCAGTCCAGCCCCGAGCACCGGCTTCGGGCACAGCCTAGGGGTGAGTGCTCCCTGTCTGCCCTAGGGCTCAATACTCCCTGTTGGCTCTGTGGGGGGAGGGAGGTAGAGAGTGGCACGGCCAGGGGAAGGGGCTGTGTCTCCACAAGGTGATGCAAGTGAGCAGCAGCGGGCAGCCCCCTCAGCCCACAGCCTGGTTTCTGGTTAAGAAATGCCACCCACTGCAGCATTGGCCGAGCCCCAGACCACAGGCAGCCAGTGCAGAATGCAGCAGCTCACTTGGAACCCCCATCCCTGGTCTCTGCTGGGTCTTCCTGATCACCACTCAAGGTCCTGATTTCCAGACCTTTCTCTGATCTGGCTCAGGCTTTCCAAGAGCCTGTCTTGGCCCTGACACACTGTGATGTGCAGGGTGATGTGCTCTTTAGACCTGCCACCTCCAACTGAAACCAGCTTTCCCAGCATCTGAGCCATGACTGAATTTGTTGTGGTAGTAATTCTCCTTCACTTTTCTTTTGTTAAGAGTGGGGTTTTTACTCCTTCTTCACAGGGTCCCTTGATTGCAACAGCTTTTACCAATGGGTATCACTGAAGCTGGGGACCAAGAAGGCAGGAGGTAAGAAAACTTTGAACAGGAGTGGGAAATAAGAGAGAGGAGTAAGGTTCTGAGCTGGCCCTGTGCTTGGGCTCTTGGCTGAAGCTGTGGATGCTGCTGTGAGGCTCACCAGCCTGACCCAGTCCTGTGGCCAGCCTGGGGCTCTCTTCTGCACCGGAGGTTGGGTGCCTACCTAACGGTCCCCTGGCTGGGAGTGTTGTGGAGAGGTGACTTTGTGTCTGGGCAATAAGAGGAAGGAAATGGAGCACTGACAGGAAGAGGAAAGGGTTGGCCAAAGTCACAACTCAGTGGTTGTGATCCTGAAAGATAAGCTTGGCTCACCTGTGTGGCTGGGGAAGCCTCTCCCATGCAGCTGGTTTTTCTCACTGCTACTGAGACCAGTCTCTGAGGAGCAAGGTTTTTTATCTCCTGCCTGGGAGAAGGGTAAAAGGAAAATCTGATCAGTTCTGTTTCTGGTCATCAGATGGGCCAGAGAGAGAACTGGTGAGTGGTCGTTGTTCGCTTTGCAAATGTAACTGAAGTGAGCTGGCTTAAAATAAAATTAAAAAAAACCCCAACAACCAAGCAACAACCAGCTTTTAAAAAAGGAGGGCAAAAACTTGCAGGGAACAGTGTCCAGGCAGGAGCCCCATCCCTGTGCCAGCGAGGTGCAGAGCAAGTCTATGTTGAGGCATGGTTTGGGTACCGAGTGTTTCTGTCAGATCACACTGGAAGAAAACCCCAAGAGAAAAGCTGTGGTTGTTCTAGATCCTGTCCCTTCCCTCCCCTGCTGTCCCACAGATTCCCCAGTGACCTAACCGAGGACAGCAAGCGGCTGGAGGATCTGGTGAGCCTCGGGGGATGAGCCAAGGTTACCTTTCTCTTGAATCAAACTGCACACTGCCGGCTGGCTGCCAGGCTCCTGCCGCCCTGCCCCGATCTCTCCCTTTGACCAGACCACACTGGACTGAACCCGAGGAGATCATCTCGCTTTCTTACTAACCACCGACGGTTTACGCTTCCCCCCTCCCCGCCCCCAGCCCACTGATTCTTCTTTTATTTATTTTATTAGCTGTTAGTTTTATTTTTTTATTTTATTTTTTTATCTTTTTTTTGGGGGGCTGCCCCTTCTTTTTGTTGTTTGCTCTTTCCCGAGCTAGTAGACATATTTTATGAATTGGCTTTGTGATTGTGTTAGGTAGGTTTCATTGAGGAGTATTTTTATTTGGCTTTGAAACTGTTTTGAATATTTTCAACTCTGTTGTTGTTGTCGTCAGTGTTTTTAAAGCACGGTATGTAACAAGAATGCAGTTCTGAAGGGAAGAAAGAGACACAGAGAGAGCAAAGGCTGAGAGGAACTGCTGTATTTCTATTTTTTTTAAAGAAACTGTTTTTAATTGTTTCTGTTTTGTAAATGTGAGGCTTTGAAAAGTGTGAAACTCCAAGGATCCGAAAACGTTGGACATCGCTATGGAACAAAACAAATGTATATTTTGCTAAGTGAAAAACACTATCCTTACAGCTGAAAGATTTTTTTTTTTTCCTAGGTTTAGTTTTATGTGGGGTTTTCTTTTTCCTCCTGTATAATATGTAAATATCGCGAGCTGAACCTGGCTGCCGCCTGCAGCCTGGCTCCAAGGAGCAGCTCCAGGTCCTGGACTTGGAGCCGCAGCGTGAGCAATACTCTCCAGCAGAATCCTGACAGGACTCCGTTCTTTTTTTGTACACCTTTTACTGTAAGATTTAAGATTTTAAGACCTCTGATGAGACGAAAGGGGGGGTGGGGGGGGCGGGCGGGGGTGAAATGTACCGGCCATCGGCTGTTTCGCTGAGCGGGTTAAAGCTGCTTCCAATTGCTCGATGTACAGACTCCATTCCTGGGCTCCGTAGTGCCGGCTCTGGGCTGGCTTAGGGAAAGGGCTTTGCCGCCGTTGCTTGTCTTGGTTACTTTGAAAGGAATTCACTCTCCAAACATTATCGCTTGCGTCAAGATTTCCTGGGAAGGGGGATCCTCCTCCGGAGGCGAGGGTGTCGGAAGGGGTGTCAGCCAGGGGGAGATTTGGGTGGTCGTTCTCTGAAGGGCAGGGCGCTGGGATGGGGATTCATTAACAGGGGAGAAAAGCATTAGGGTGGTGATTTTGGGGCGGGTTAAGGGCTTCTCAGGGATTATATGAATTATAGAATTGCAGCTTCCCATTTGCTTTACTCTGTGTTCTGAAGACTGTGGGAATTTGTCCGTTGTCCTGTGTGGGGGTGATCCGGTCCCTTCTCCAGAACCTGCTGGGGTTTCCCCTGGTGTGGTCCAGGCCCCTGCTAACCAGCACTCTGCTAGGGGAGGCCTCCAGCAGGAATACACAGGGCAGGTTTGGGTCTGGATTTCAGTGAACCAAAGACCTTGTTAAGGGGGGTGATTAAGCCTTTTATTAAGATGCAGCCAAACTCTTTTCCCAGGGAAATAACAGCTTCATCTTAAGTTTTAAAAATCATTCCCTCTTTTCCCCCAAACTGAGCCCCTGTAAGGGAGAGGGGCATTTAAGAAAGGACCGGGAGGGTCATGGCACCCACAGGGCCCTTTTCCATCTCTCCCCTGTTTGCTGGAGCTTGTCCTGACCTGGGCGATGCGTTTGGAGAGTTCTGTTTAGGTAAGAAGGTACTTAACAGATCAGTACTGAAAACACAAAGCAATAATTTTTGTTACTGAGACAAGAGTCTGTATGTCTGTTTTTTTAAATATTTCCTAATTAAAGAAGAGCTGCATTTTATTGGGTTTATTTTTATTCTATATACTTCAAATTTGGGTCTGCGGGCAGCGCTTTCCTCCCTCTTGGTATATGCGCTGAACTGCTTCCGTGCCCCCTCCAGACATCCCGGGCCAGCTGTGCTGCTGCTGGGCTGTGAGTCACTCTCTGGCCACTGCTGCCACTGCCTGGAGGCTGGGGCTCCGGTTTCAGGGTGGGCATTTTTTTTAAAAGAAAAATAAAGCTGTGTTTTTAAGCCAGTAAGTTATTACACTCCAGTGTTTGTTCTCTCCACACCTGTAACCCTTTTTCCAGATTTCAGTTTTAAATTCCTAATAAATTATTTGAAAACTGTCCTCCTCTGTCATCATTTGGGGGTGGGAGGGTTTTCCAGTGGGAGAGGTTTCAGGTGAATTTGGACCTGGCAGGAGTGGCATCCTGCCATTAGGATAAAAGCAGGGCAGAGGCAGGGCTCTGACTCGCTCTTCTGCTCCCACTGGCAGTGGCCCAGTTTATAATGTGAGGCAGGTCTAGGTTTAGTAGAGATTGTGTCTCTCTTCTGCATTACAGAGGTTTTGTATAAGTATTTATAGGTTCAAAAAAAGGAGGAGATAATGTGGTCCTTAGAAGTTTGGCTCATGCCCTGGGTTCAATGACTATAGTGAGCCAAGTAAGCTAGATCTGAGAAAGTAAAATGTGGAGATGAGAAGTCTTTAACAGACAGTGCTACAAGAGAAAGGAGAATTCTATGTGTGAAATAGGGAACCCTGAGCAAGTCTAGGAAAAGCAGTCTTAAAAATAATTTAAGGTTCAAGTCTATAAGTTGGAACCAGCTGTAAGCTGGGATGTGCTCATGAGTGTACTGAGAACCAGTGGCTTTGTATACAGCACAGGCTGGGGGAAACCAAACATAACATGGGTGGAAACATGTTTACCCTGCTGGGATTTTTCTCACGAGGTACTCTTGTAATGTGCACATGCTTGCTTTCCCACACATGGTGATCCTCTTGTTGAATTAAAATGTATGAAAATCACCATGAGACATTTTTGATTTATGACTTGAAGAGGCCAGTTTTCTGGGAAACGTTAAGTAATACATCAAATACCAGCAATTGCAGAAAAAGGAGCTGGAGTTTCATAGATAAGAGAACAGATAAATAATAATTCTAAAAAAAAGAGTAAAGGTGATCAAAGTATCAGAGAAGAGAGGGAACATTTCAGTGGATATTGAAGGGAAAGTCAGCAGATTGATCTATCAACAAAAGATTAAATTATTTTTTCTGAGCTAATTGTGGTACGGACTGTCCTTTACATCAGCCTTTAATGTTTGTCCAGTGCTCTGTCAGAACACTGAGAATATTCAATCTGTAACTCAGCATCTGTTTGCTGTAGGTAACCTAAGAGTGGGCAGCCCCAGAGAATTGTAGCGCTCAAAGAGGTCAGAAATGTCAGAATGGGTTTGGTTGTTCAGCAGCATGTCTAGCTTTAACTATGGATGTATCACCATCCAATGGATACTGTGGGCACTCTGGCATATTTTCAGACCCTGTGAGGAGGAAAATGTCCTTGTCACCCCTTCTGGAACCTACTGATGGTTGTGGAGCCCAAAGTTTCCTGTGTAAACACTGTGGTATATTAGGTTGTTGTGGAAAGGTGGGCTTTGCCTCTTCCTCTGCTCTTAAAAACTGAAGACTTGTTTGGTGCTTTGGAAATAAATGCAGACTCGGACTACCAAGTCTAGGATCTGTATCTTGAGTGTGTAAAAATGCCAAACTTGTCACCTTGAAAATGCCAGAGCCTCTGGGGTCTAAATAGAGAGTGCAGTGTTTTGGACTTACCCCTGGCTGATTCCAGGAAGCTTTTTCTTACCCATTTCTTGAACTTCATTCAAGGTTCCCAACTCACCTCATCCCTTGGCATAGAGAACCAAAGGGCCTAACTGGGTTCTGCATTGGTGCTGGAGAAGGACAAACTGCTCTCTCTAAGGTAATGAAGTCTGCTGTGTATGTTGACACTTCTAAGCCCAGTTCATTTCCAGTGTAAATCCCTTAAGGCTACATAAAAACAGACACTACTCCTTGTTAACTCAGATACAGACACTTTCCAGGTCACTTGGCTCCTGTTTCTTGCCTAGTAGTACCTCCTTCTCCTCTGTAGTTTCGAAGTAAAGAACAGCTCGAATTTTTTTTTGGTTCAGCTCATGCCAAATGGTTATTTGAGGTGAGTGGACAACTTGAACCTTATTCTCTGAATTAGGCCAGGAGAATCCATATAGAGATACATGATTAATGATAAGTGGGATACTATAAAAAGAGGATGCAGGTATTAGTGACAGGTGGTTATTAGTGTGCCAGCAATTTCCAACTTAACTACCATACTGCTACTATTTTTAGCAGAGGGGCCTTAAGAACATCCAGGTCTTTCAGGCTGACTTCTAATAGCATCACTACAAGAATTTAATAGCAAAAATTTAGAGAGCAAATATTTGCCTTCCCAGCTTCCATAGAGTTCACTCAATTGGCCTTCAATTGGTCACGCCACAACCTCCCACTCACAGTCTGCGATGGAAGAAGTCTACATTTAGTAATGTAAATACTGGCTGGTTTATCTCATACCCATGTCAAGGTGAGCTTGTCGTATAAAGGGACACCAATTCCCTTTATCACCAGTCTCTCTGTCAAGTCCTGCAAGAATGAAGTTCCTGACCCTGCTTTTCCTGTTGTCGGGTGCGTAGGTGCCCTCACCCCCTGACTTGGTAACAGTCAGCCTGACTCTAACCTCTGTGTCTCTCCTCAGTGGGCGCAGCCAGCGCTGATGTCTCTCCGCGGGCCATGTGGCTGTTCCGCAAGTTGATCAAGTGCACCCTGCCAGACAGCCACCCACTGCTGGACTTCAACGGCTACGGCTGCTACTGCGGCTTGGGAGGCAGCGGGACTCCAGTTGATGAGCTCGACAGGTTTATAACACCCTGCTTTTACAAACCTCTTTCCTTGCTTGTGCTTTCCTGGTTCTGCACCCCAGCTTTGTCTCAGCTGGCCCTGCCTGTAAACGCTCACAAACTCTCCAGCTGCTGTGAACGAAGCTTCCTCTCACAGATCGATTCAAAGGAACAAGGATGTGCAGTATCACACCTCAGTGCCTTATTACTAAGATAAAATATAATCCCAGCAACTCTCTTTTCCTTTCTATGGCAGCACAGCACGCTCATTCCAACCTTTTTTCCAGCAGTGTTGTGCCAGCAGCCTGGGTGCAGCTCTGCACACTGCCCAGTGCACAGCCATCAACACATGCAGGGCTGAGCTGGAAAATGCTGGGAAACGGCTTGGACAGTTTAGAGATCACACAAGTCTGACAGCCAAGACACCATGCTTTGTGTTGGTTGTGAGCTCTCAGCACCACTGAGGGGGTGTATAGGGTAAACACTGGCTTTTGCTTTCTCTGTGCCCAATAGACAATTGAGATCATCTCCAGTAAGTACACGTGTACCACACACCTCTCGGACATGAGCTGGCACAGCCGTGTCCCTTTGGGGCTGCTCTCTTGTCACTGGGTATCTTTTTGATTTTGGGGGTTTTTTTTGTTAAGTGCCTTGTCAAAGTAACCATAGTATATTTGTGTGTCTTACAGGTCAGCTGTATTTCTGGTAGTTTCTGACCTTTTTCTCCTTGTTTCCCAGGTGCTGCCAGGTACACGATAACTGCTACGGACAGGCAAAGGAATTGGACTCATGCAGATTCCTCCTGGACAACCCCTACACCAAGTCCTACAAGTACAGCTGCTCCAGCGGGGAGATTACATGTAGCAGTACGTCCACTTCCACATGACTCCAAATGTTCTCCATTCTCTCTTTGGAAGGAACAGGGCTCTGTGTTACACTCACACTTCTGTGGCAGGAAGACGGGGAGCTGGTTGTCAGAAAAGGCACACCTCACACAGGCACTGGAGCGAATATTCTCCATATAGCCCACAATTTAAAGTTTATGAAGATATATGGTATCACAGGGAAGCCTGTCTCCTCTTCAGGGGACTGAGTCCCTGTGGTACTTTTCTGGGATCCCTTTTAATGGCAGTATCCAAGAGATCAGCGTGTTAACTGGGCAGTGTTACACGGCTTTTGCCAGACACCTCTGATGAACGGTGAAACCTTTATAGGGCTCTGGAACCGAGGTAAAGAGCAGAGAGGCCGGCAAACAGCACTGCAGGAGGGGAGGGAGGAAGGGGCCAGAGATGGCTGGGCTGGAGCACACAGCTTTGGATGCAGAGGGTTTAGTGGGGAGAATCCCGTGCACCCCAAAACGATGGCAGCAGTGAAACGGGTACACCCTGACAGCAGAAATGCCATCCTGAGCCACCGCAGTGCCTGGCGAAGGAGCTGCGGGGTCTGAGCGCTCCTCTCTCTCCTCCAGGCAAGAACGACGAGTGCTCCGCGTTCATCTGCAACTGCGACCGCACCGCTGCCATGTGCTTCGCCAACGCGCCCTACAACCCCGAAAACAAGGATCTGAATAAAAACAAATACTGCAAATAGTCTCCCTCCTGCCCCTCAGGGCGGCCGCAGGACTTAAAAACCACCTCAATAAACGCCTTACAACAACCCGCTGCCTCCCACCGCGCTGCGACGACACAGGGCCGGGAAGAAGGCAGGGGAGGGGAGGGGCATGAGGGGAGGTGAGGAGGCCTCGCCCCCTCTGCCCACGGCTCGCTGGGGCGCGCGCGGCGCTCCCGCCTTCGCTGATTGGCCCTTGGAAGCGGCGGGGGCGGGGCGCGGCGCGCGAGACCGCGAGCAGGTGCGTCCCGCGTGCAGCCCCGCCCCGCCCCTCAGGTACCCGCGGGCTGAGGGCGGGGCTGCGGCTCCGCGGTGTGACTGTCCTGTTTCCCCCACACTCGAGGGGATCCTCAGGGTGACCCTCCTGCACTCCTTCACACTCCAGGGGCTCCTGAGGGCGACCCTCCTGCACTCCTTCACCCTCCCGGGGCTCCTCAGGGCGACCCTCCTGCACTCCTTCACACTCCAGGGGTTCCTGAGGGCGACCCTCCTGCACTCCTTCACCCTCCCGGGGCTCCTCAGGGCGACCCTCCCGCCCTCGCAGGGCTCCTCAGGGCGACCCTGCCTCCCTCACCGTCCTGGGGGCTCCTCAGGGCACCTTTCCCGCCCTCGCAGGGCTCCTCTGGGTGACCCTCATGCCCTCCCTCACCGTCCCGGGGCTCCTCAGGGCGACCTTCCCACACTCCCTCACGCTCCAAGGGCTCCTCAGGGCAACCCTCCCGCCCTCCTACTCCAGGGGCTCCCCAGGGCACCTCTCCCGCCCTCCTACTCCAGGGGCTCCCCAGGGCACCTCTCCCGCCCTCACGGAGCTCCTCACCCCGGCGCCGGGCTGCCCACGCAGTAGCCACAGCACAGCTGTCCCCCGGGGCCCGGCTGCGTGAGGGGATTGAGCTGCTTGGCCGCTCCCTGCTCTGAGGGAGCCCTTCCGCTGCCCGGCGCTGTTCCCGGTCAGGAGCTGCAGGCTAGGAGGTAATGTTGGCTTGGAACGCGGGGACCCCCTCTGAGGGATGGTATCTGCCCCCGTTTTCCAGCCCTGCCAAGGTCCTGTACCAAAGCTGCCCCCCGCCCTTGGTACTAGTTCTGCTGGCAGAGGCTTTAGGGAGGTGTGGGTGAGTTTCTGGGGCAGGGGCTGCTCACTCCTGTTCCTCACCGGAATGAACTGTACCCAAACATGGAGCAGAACCCAAGGATCTGCAAGAGAGCTCTGAGAAACTGGAAGCAGATGGAGAAGGAAGAAGGTCACTGGATCTTTGAGGGCATTAGCATGATAATGAGATAGGATAGTAAATTGCATTTTGTTTTGTTTTGGTTTTTTAATGAAAGAAAAAAGGGACTGTGTGGCAGCCAGATACTCCATCTTATGGCACATCAAGTCCTAGTTTTGTACCAGTATTTGTTGCTTATTTTTCCTTGGGTGTTTGTGTACGTGAATTTTCTGGAAACGTTGAGTACTTGGGGTCCTCCAAAGAAATCCTGAGGATCCTGGATGTGCTCCCAAGATGTGGCCGAGATGAATCATTCCTAGGGCTGGAAGTGCAAGATGAGATCTCCTGTGCTCACACACTAGCTCTGATTCACTGAAATTATTTTTTGTAGAACAGTAAAGCTCCTAAGTAAATGTTACTGAAATCCCTTTGTAGTGATAAATTATAAACCCTGTTGTAGAGAAAAAAAGGTAAAATACCATCACTATCTAGAAGGAACACTGTACTTGTGAGCTGTATCATCACAAGCAGAGAAGATTGCTGGGGTGCAGTTGGAAGCATTTCAGAACCTGTTGGTATAAATTTGGCCTGTAAAAGGAACTCTCTAGATTTGAGGTGAGCAGTGTATCTACTCCTGGCATCCAGCATTTGGGGCACACTAGCATTCCATAGATAAATTCAGTGGATAAATGAAGGCTCTATTTCAATTTATATCCATCCTACTCTGTACAGATTTGATAAGCCTACACTTATGTTTAGTCCCTTGATCATGCTTCTCATTTCCATGCTGCTTTGGTGGTGTGAAAGACCTAACAGTAAATTCAAACATCCTCCATCCATGGGGAACCTTCCCACAAAATGTAGCCTGTCAGGCCCTAATGAACGGCACAGGTGGGGAGGCTGAAGGGGTTCTGCTAATTAGGGCTTTGAGGAATGTTGTGGAAAGAGCAGGGCCAGTGATTGCTTGAACTGACTCACTGCCAGTGTATGGAGAGTACAAGGTGTGTGTGAAGATCTTCTGCCATGACAGCCTGTATTTCTGTTCCAAAACAGAAAGTACCTGAAACACAAGGTGTCCCTGTGCTCAGCAGGCTGGGGAGCTCTGAGGCCCCTCACGGCACTGCAGCTGGGACATGAGATGCTGGAGGGACAGCAGCTCTGTGGGCTCACGCTGCAGAAGTGAAATCTCAGCCTCTTATCTTCCTTTTCTCTATTGTTGTTTTCTAGGCCAAGATTTTTCAGTCTCTGCAGGGAGAGTTGAATTACTCTTAACTATATGGGCATTGCAGAGATGAAAGGGAAAGTGCTCCAGCTGAGGTGAGACATGCAGAGAGCAAACAACTGTGCTCGTGGTAATGATCCTGTGTCAGTTCCTATTTGGGCCTGAGACCAATACAAGACATTTGTACTGTTGGTCTTCCTCTCAGGCTCAGCTTTTCTTCTTCCCTGCCATTGTCTAGTTAGTGGTGCAGAAGGTGGTACTTGGGTATCTTTCCTTAGTGGGAGAGGACAGAATTGCCGGTGTCTGGAACAGTCTTTCACCTTCCTGCTGCAAAGGCTGGGAAAGGGTGACATCCAAGGCAGTTATGGGGAAAGAAGCACACTCTAGAAGGTAGATTTGGGTCATTTTCCAGAAGTCATGAACAAGCAGGTGTGTCAGTAGGAGCAATGTGACTGTAAGATGTGGGAGGCTGCACTTACACCACAGCTGCCCAGCCCTCCAGGCCATCTGCAGTCTGTGTTGCCCTCACTGGAGCTCAGTGTGTGAAATACCTCTCTCAGGCTGCTGGGCTCAATTACAGTTTGCTCTAAGAATTTGCCCAGAAACAAAGACAAGATTTGCCAAATAGGAAGTGGTTTTTATTTGCTTTGGGTAACTCCAACCCCACTTTCAGAGGAGCAGCAGAAAAATCCATTATAAGGTACTCTCAGCTCCTCTATCCAAACCTCAGGAGGAACAGCTGTAAGAAAAAGGGAAGAGCATAAGCTGTTGATTCAGCTAATTTCATGGTAAAAAAACCTGTCCTTGTGCTGTTGTCTGATGTGTACATTTGGCACCCATAGGTGCACAGAGCTATGACTGCAAGCCATGATCTAAAATACTGGTGAACTGGTCTAAAAACTATGAGCCAGAAGAGGTAGGAGAGGGTTGAATCATGTGGAGGATGAGACTGACTTAAAGCAGACAGCATAGATAGAAAGGATCTGTGAGAACACTGCTCAGGCTCTGTAACACTTCTTTTCCCATAGTTTTAGCCAGTAACACAAACATTATGGCCCTTTTGTTTTAGCTTTCAGGAACAACATTTCTCCCCCTTTTTAAACCCTCCTCCTTTGCAAATTCTGCATTGTCTGAGAGAATGAAGCTGAACACTAGGTCAGTTATGTTACTGAGTTTGTTGTTTTCCCACAGCATGGCTAATTCACATCCTATAGTGCTCAGCCCTGGAGGTTTCTGTAACTCCCTCCAGGCTGGTGATGACATCAGTAAGCTGAGAAACACAAACTTCTCAGGATAGGCCTTTGCTAGCTGCCTGCAAAGACATAGTTATGTTCTGATAGCTGTTATCTCTCTGCATTGCATCTTCCCACACAAACAGCCCCCAAGGAGTGACAGGGGAAGGTGTCAGTCAGCATTAGAGTGATGCAGATCTGGCTTTTGGTGCAGGATCTTTAGGTGCTCTCAGGCATTTCTCAGTTGAGTGAACTTCTCAGTGGTGTCCTGGGGAACATGTTAAGAGCTGAAGTGCTCTGATCCTGCTCTAAAAGAAGTCAACTTTAGTAGTACTAGATCAGCCTAGCAGGAAAAAAAAAAGGAACTCCTTCGTCTCAGCCTCATGTATTTGCTGTAGATATGCTCATTAACATATAGTAATAAACTATGGACATGAAGTCTACTATAATGTTTGTTTATTGTAAGTCATTGTCTTAGGGACTTAAAAGTATAATCCCTAGAGGGTCAGGGTAATATGACTCATCTGTCAGTAATGCTGAAGAGACACCCTGACTCCTCTCCCACAGGCTCAGCTGCAGAACTGGAGAAGAGGCAGGGATAGATGTGGGAGGTTTAGTTACCTGTCACATAGCTAATTCCAAGTCTTCACTTGAAATGTTTTCTTGTTTTAGACGTCTCAGTAATGCTCCCACACCATCTCAAAATGCTGGCTCTACTGGCAGTAAACCTGCAGCCTCTGTTTTTGACAAACCAATGTCACAGGAGTTTCAAGGAGGGGCAGAAGATGATGCAGATGGTGAGAAACTCAGCCCCAGCTCCTCTGCTAAGGAGGCATCAGTGCCTCTTCTTACATGGAAAAACCTATGCAAATAAATTCCCTGTGTGTGGAGACTCTGCTATACTTTAGCCATGATTTCTGCAAAAGCCTTGGTTAGCAGGACAGCTGTACTATGGACAGGACAGGTAAATATGGAGTGACATCTGTGAGCTTTCTTCACTGCCAAACAGCAGATACCTGACTTGCTGCAAAGTGGGGTCTCCGTTAAATGAGAGCAGAACGCAGGTGGGGGTCCTGAACTGATTTGGTCACTTGGTTTCTAAGTGAAGCTGTCTCTCCTCTGACCCATAACAGCCAAATCTTGAAATGCATTAAGCATCTTAATGCCTTCTACCTTCTCCAGAAATTGGATGCCTATGTATCCCTTATTTTCTGTGCTTTACTTGCTCCTGCCGGGCATGGATTTGAATTAACAACAAAGCAAAAAAGAACTTTGTGTCACGTGGTCAGTTGTCCTTGCTTTGCTACTTGACCTTTTAGCAGATGACTCTGTCATCCTTGTTTCCAACTGCTTGTTACAGTTCTTGTCAAAATATTAGTACAGGACATGTTATTTGCAGAGTAGGAGGGGGCATTTGTAAAGCCCCAACAATTAATATCCCTCATAGCCAGAAGGGAAGTGGTAGATTCATGCAGAAGGTCAAGTCAAAAATTTAGTGTTCTAGTTTGTGCAAGGTTCTGTCTTTTACTCTGTAAAAGGTTTGATATGGCTTACAATACCACCCTCAGGATCAACAAAAATGGTTACCCAGCAGTGATGGATCTCCTGTTAGGAGTGTGGAAATTGCATCTATTAATAGCTTGAGATTAGCTCCTGAGGGAGACCTATTGTACAGATTTAATTGTATTTCCCTCTTAATTCATCAGCTGCTAGTAATTACATTCTGCATTTTTGCAATGGAAAAAATGGATCTAAACTGGCTATTGAGAGTGTACTTAAATAAATCATAGGAGGGAGAGAAAATTACAATGCAAACAGTATCAATCTTGTAAACAATTTCAATTCACTACTTAGCTATTCATTAATTAAATAACATACTCAGAAAACGCATTCTGGAAAATGTAGCAGCCCCTCTGAAAGCAGTGCTGGTCAGATTAGCTTAAAGTAACTCCTCTGGCATTTCAACAATATTTAATTTTTAAAGGGTTCAAATAGGAAGCAGTTTAGCTTGTTAACTGGCAGTTTAGGGAAATGCTGACTTCCCATCCTTGCTGGAAGATGTCAGCCTTGTACTCTGTGCTTCCAAATAATCTCTTACAAGAGCAGTGTTTTTGTTCAGCTTCTATTTTAAATCTTTTCTTTAAATGACAACTGCAGTTCCTCTTGCCTCCTTTTTCTAGTGACGTTGGATCCTCCAGCAGGTGCCCAGGTTTCCCACATCGCCCTCCTGTGCTGTAGCCTCAAGTTACTCAGTCAAAGTCCCTGTCCCTCATTCTCCTCTGGGGACAATTATAATTAAGGTATTTTGTCCTCAGTTACAGCAGTCCGATTATCCTGTCCCAGTGAATGAAAAGGCACTGTTTACCACGGCAAGGTAAGGCAGAAAAGTGGTTTTTTCATCATCATCCCGTTTCCCGATGGTTTCAATGGAGAGAACTGGCGAGGCCGACACGTGCGAGGCCTGCTGCCCTCTCCTGGTGTCCTCAGCGGCCGTGCACCGGATCTCACAGCTGCCTCCTAGATGGAGGTTTTCCCCTTTCTTGAGATGATGATTCCTGCAGGAGTGGAAGGAAGAAGCTGCTTTATCGATGGAATTGATTATTTTAAACGGCAGTGTCTGTTTAGGATTAGCTGGACCGATTCAACCAGGAAGAGCTTTGGAATTATCAGTTGCAAAGGCAACAGTGTGATCAGGTTCTCTGGAACCACAGATGATCCCCTGTAGTTTTCTCATACTGACAAATGGAATTCAACACTGCTGGGTCTTCTGGCTACTCCTGCTATTAATGCTATATTAATGCTATTTCTGGGAGCATTAGCACTTAGTATGCTTTTTGTTTATGATCATGGGAAACAGTATCATGGCCCATCAGAGCGTAACTGTTACAGATGAAAATTCCCAGCCACGTTTTGATGCACGCTGTGGCAACATCTTTTTAGTCAGCACATCTCAGCCTCAGCATTTGCCAGGAACCCATCTTCTTACCCTGTGACTGACCAGGGAAGGTACTCACCTCGCAGAAATAACTTTACTCCTGACAGCTACTGGAGCTCAGTGGGTTGGGTCCTGTGCAACAATCAAAGGCAGCAGCTCCCCACAGCGGGAATTCAGTTTTAAGGATGCAAAGTGATCTAACCTTGTGGGCCCGATGTTAAGGACTGCAATTGGCAGCTTCTTCTCCCGGGCAGCAAGAGCAAACCTGTAACCAGAGTATACCTGCAGGAGTACCAGAAGACAAAATTACTGGCAGCTTAGGCAAGGGAAGAGATACAGAAAGGAGTAAGGAAAGGAAAAGAGTTCCTGTTGGCAGCAGGAAAAGGGGCTGTACGTACAGGGTTCAGGTAGGAAATGTCTTCGTTGTGGAGCGCACAGAAAAGAACAGCTTTTAACCTCTGTCAGTGAAGGATTTGAAATTTCATAGAAACTGAAACTTCATAGCCCGTGGAAGGAAAACATCCTTGTCTTTTAGTAAATCTCTGCAGCAGCTTTTATTAGTTATCATAGGTTCTTAAATGCTGCACTTTGATGGTTCTCACATGGCCCAGCTTAGGTGGTACAAGAACAAACCTAAGGCATTTCAATCATTCCTGTACAAAGGATTATAAGCTTAAGAAGTGCAAGCTCAAGGAATTTGTCTCCAGTATCCTGAAGCCAAGAGAATCACAATCAGGCAGCCTTGGTTTTATCTCATTCTGGGAGGTGTTAGAGTAGGGGATTTTAATGTAATAGAACTTGTTCCTGAAAAAATTTCTCTTATACAAACACTATTACAAAATGGTTTGTTTAATTACCTGTTGTTTAATTACCTTACCTTATCTATAAGAGGCTAATGGAGAAAACACACTGTGATACAAAGGACAATCCTAAGCAGTAAGGAAAGGTATTTCAGCTCTCTTTTTGAGAATTTAATAAGGAATTAGACGTCCTAAAATCTGAAATTTCACACAGTGCGCCACGGGGCCTAAAAAGCTGCCAAAGGCTAAAAATTTCAAGCAAAAAAAAAAAAAGTGAAGACTGAATTGTGCCAGGTTATCTTAGGTTTGTGGGCAATTGTGAACCTACAGCATCCTGATGGAGGAGGCAGCAGAGAGAGCTCTGAGTGGAGTTATTTATAGCAGCACAAAGTGACAGGGAAGCCCAAACAAGTAACCTGTGGAACCAGATTCCAACCACAGTAAAAATAAAATACAAAGAAGCTCTGCAAAGGCTGATCTGTTCCACAAGCCATTTGTAGTCCTACACTGTGGAACCCAGGTGCAGGCAGAGTAGCAGGGAAGCGGGAATGCAGTGTGGGAGGCAGACCTACTTACCTGCATGGAGGATCCTGCCACCAGCATGGAGTCTGATTCCGCCAGGCGCTGGTGCACAAAAGTCACTTTTTCCTGGCTCACCGTGTCTCCAAAGAATGTCACGTCAGGCTTCAGGATTCCACCACATTTACGGCAGGCTGGGACCTGGAAACTGCGCACCTGCTCATCTGTCAGGAAGACATCCCCGTCTGGAGCCACGCCAAACGCCTCCGCTTTCCAGGTAGGATTCAGAGCCTCAAAGTGCTCCTGGAGCTCAGAGCGCAAGATTCGGTCTCCACAGGCCAAGCAGAAAACCCTGAAATTCAGAGCAAAGTCTTAATGGAGAGTTTCATGTTAGCTGAAGATCTGGAGCCTTTAACTTGTTCCTTAGGAGGCCTGTCATAATTGTCCATATTAATTTACCAAATAGTACAGGTCAAGGAGCTGTCTTTCTACCTCCAACTGTTGCTTTGTAGGAATGCTCTAGAGGAAGTGCTTTGAACCCTGTGCATCCTCTCTCCCAGTTCAGGCTGTGCTTTTTCATCTGGAAACCTGGGTAATCCCAGCCAGGCTGTGATGGCCCTTCTCCAGTCCACTTATGCTGTGCAATTCTGGCACTATCCACTCTGCTTAGCCTTGGTGGATAATCCTTGTATCCTCAGGATCCCCTTGTCCTCTTCTCTAAGAGGACATTTGCTGTACCAAAGAAAGGGGAAATTGATGCAGGCTTCAAGGGAAATGATCCAAATAATGCTCTGAAAAAACAGAGTGGTGGTCATGTTTCTTAAATACTGCGCTGTGAACAGCACTGGTTTGTGATCTTTTTCTCCACCCCAGCCCAGCACCACCTTTAAGCACATCATCTCCAGGAGCACAGCATGGACGTTTTGCCTCCATGTTTCTCAGCAGGTGACACTGCAGCAGCCTGTCAGTCACCCCAAAGGAGGGGCTGGAGCACTGCCCCCCCTCCCCGTGCCAGCAGCGGTACCTGTGAGTGCAGCCGTGCAGTTCCGTCATGCGCTGGCTCCCGGCCTTGGTGTGAAGGGCATCCACGTTCTGGGTCACCAGCCAGTGCAGCTTCCCCAGCTTCTCCCAGTCCCTCAGTACCAGGTGTGCTGTGTTTGGCTGGTGGGAGGAGAACTGGGGCCAGCCCACAAAGTTCCTTGCCCAGTAGCGCTGCCGGGCGCTGGCACTGCGAACGAACTCGGCGTGCTGGATGGGCCGTCTGTCTGTCCTGGCGTAGAGCCCGACACCTTCGGAGTGGTAATCTGGGATCCCTGACTCGGTCGAGATTCCAGCTCCAGTCATTACAAACAGCCTCTTGGAGTTAGAAACAAAGTGCTGCAGCTCCTCTACTTCCGCGGGATCTGGGGGAAGACAGGCTGGCACAAAAGTCAAGTTTGGAGAGGCTCTGGATACAGAATGGGATCTGAAATGGTGGAATCTGATGGCTCTGAAAACTCCAGACAACTTCCTGGCAGAGAACATGTTCAGCTAAAAGGCAAGAACAGAACACAAGGAAGGTAAAAGAAAGCAAAGAGCATGACCTTAATGCCATTTTCTTGGGATTCTCTGGAAAATGATGCTCATAAGTATTCTTTGCTCTTTTTTCTGTTTAGCAAGGACACAAACTATTTGCGAAACATTAACTAAAGGCCACCATCCGAGGACAGCACTCGGATATCCCTTTGACAGATGGCAACACTGAGCACTGCCCAAGGTACAAGGACAAAGTTAACAGCCTTGACTTGTAGGGTTCCTGCCCTTCTATCCTGGTCTGAAGGACGGCTGCTTAAGAGGAGTTGTAAAGAGCCCAGAAAGACCTGAGCATGCAAAGTCTTTCCCAGGTATGTGCAGGAAATGGCAGGAAGGCCAAGCACCCCACCCCAGAGGCACTGGCTGTTTCCTCCCCAGAAGAGACCCTTGCTCTGCTTTTTTAACACTCCGCCTGCTCCAAATCAGTCCTTTCTATCTGCCCCATCCTTAACATGTGTTGTGGGAAGGGAAAGAAAAACAACCTTGAAATGTTGGGTTTTTTCCAGGACAAAGGCCTTGACTGGAGTTACTCCTTTGAGGCGTGTTTTGGTTTGTTTCTCGGGGTTTGGTTTTGTTTTGTTTTTCACAAAAGGCCTGGTGCAGAACAGGCCTTGAAATGGGACAGGAGATTATTAGGACACTCTCTAAATGCCTCTGACATCTCCTGTTCTGTGGGTGCCACCTCTCCAGAGTCAGTGGAGAGATGAAGGGGTACTGCTTTGCTTCTCCAGCACAAACAGGGGCTGAGAAAGAAGGGATCACCCAAATGGGTGTGGGGCAGAAACAACTGCCTGGCAGGTAAGAATAGAACTGACACCCTGCTTAAAGGGAGGAACAGCATTCCCTGCTAGGGACAGGCAGGATGGCTTTGCTGTTAAGTAGCCTGGAATTGTGTGCAGGACCTGTTGAGACAGCAGTGGATTGGTTTGGATTTTGATTTTGTTTGGGCTTTCTAGCAGTCTGCAGTTCTTTCTCCATTTCATTATTTTGAAACTATTTTTTCTGGGCCTCTCTACGGTTTTGGATACAAAGTACAAAAAGGTTTGAAAGTGACAGTACTGAGAAATGATTGTTTGGTATTTTTGCCTCCCACCATCTCCCTTGGCAAGGGGGTTTGTACAAGATGTGGGAGGTGGAGGAAGGACTTTAATTACTAATAAAAGGGCATGATCTCTAAAAGCTGATTGCAACAGGACAGATTACCTGGTACATCTAAGTGGCCTTGCCTCAAGCCTCCAGCTCCCCTCAAGTACCAGCTCTTACAGTAAATGGAGCAATATTTAAATACATTTAAAGCTTGGATGTTCAGCTGTAAGTATCATGATATTTAATAGATGCTAGTGGCAAAGATTTGTCTCAGTTAATCTCCAGTTCTCAAGGCTTTGCATAATCATCAGTTGAATTACAGGGAAGATTGGACTGCCTCCCTAGTCTGTATTGCTTTTTAAATCTAAGCAGTGGATTCTGTTTGCAATGATTTTTGCCTTGTTTTGCTGTTTAGCAGGAGTTGTGTTGGGCATTCCCTCCGAAGAGGTTTAATTTCCCATATGAATTAATTAGAAGGGACAAAGTCTCCCAATAAACTAATTTGCTCTGAGAATAAGTTCTGTCATGATGCTCCCCGAAGGCTGTTAAGCCAGTTTGACGGTAATTAAATTGCTTTAACTGATGAAAACTCTTCATTCCTGCCTGTTATCATCAAAATATCTCTCAGAAGGAAATGTTCAGAGAGGAAATGAAATAGAAATGTAATAGGGGTTGGCCCACAGGAGAGAGAAGGCAAAAAAAGCAGATACATTTGAGAGCTGCTATGAACCAGAGAAGGACTGTGGAGGAGAGAAAGTTACGAAGGACAGAATATTTCCTGTCAAATGCAAAGCTGCTTTAAAAATCAACGTTCTCAGATTAAAAAAATAACTACTGTACATAATAAGTGAAACTCTTTAAACGTACCTATGGAAAGCTGAGGCTTGAGGGTTTTTTTAAAGCACAGCCAAGATGCTCCACAGAAAAAGATCAGGCAAGGTTAAGGTAGAAAATAAACAGGATTCTACAAACGGTTACAGGCCAGAAATCCAGAGGGACTCCCATGTCATCCCGGTCTCTTGTGTTGTGATAACAGGGGGATGCGGGGTAACAGCCGAACTAAACCCGGCTAATGAAATAAGAGGGATACAGTGAATAATGCCTGGAAACTCACCTTTCATTGCTGCCGTGCCCGACCGCGGAAGGAAAGGGCTGACTGCCGGAAGAGGAGCTTTCTGGGAAATGTAGTTCACGGGGAAATTAAGCCCTAAGCACGAAGACTACAGTTCCCATGCTTCAAAGAAAAGCAGGGGAGGGGGAGTGGAGAAAAAGAGGATCCCTAACATCTTGACACCTGACTCAATCTGAAAAGGCTGGGAACTCCATGGCAGCCCCCATGGAAACGTACAAGATTAAAATCCGATTTGATTTGATACAAATGCATGCCACAGCTTTGATAACATGCATTGTAAATGCTTGTCCTTATAAAAGATCTATTTTCTTTTCAGTGAACAGATTTTAGGCTGATAATGTGATTCAACAAGTAACAGAAGAAAAATAAACTGAGGGCTGTTAAAGACATCTCCTCTAGTTCGGGAGTCAGGGCTGTGCCGACCTGCCTGCTGCTGGCTCTGTGTGCTCTGGCAGAAACCCCCAGTGCCTTTCTGCTTAGTTTCAGTCTTGATAATCACCTGATAAGCTGTACCAATTGCCTGGCAATAAGGAGGTTTTTGTGTTTGAGGTTTTTGTTTCAAAGGGGCCTTATTTTTCTGAGGAACAAGTACATAGGAGGAAGGCCAATCTGCTGCATGGTAGCAGCTTGACAATAGATGTTCACCTGTCTTACAGGCGATGGGCTCTTTCTAATAAATTGGTCTGCTTTTTGAATGCATTTGCCAAAGAGCTCTTGCTAATCAGTTCAAAACATTGCACGAATTCCTAATCCATTTTTCTTGTCCCTTGCAGTTATTTCCAAGCCCAGCTGAGCCGAGCCTGTCCCTGGCAGCGGGTGTAATTTTGTGATCCCAGGGAAGAAGCACATCCTGCTCACGTGCTGTGCGGTGCCACCCTGCCCGTCCCTCCGCCCCGGGCCCTGCGGAGTGTGGGGCGCGACCCTCTTTTTGGCAGATCCGTGAGTCTAAACCGCTTTTAGTGCCTTTTATCTTAATAGTTTAAACGTGTTTTTAAACCCTTGGGTGGGCGCTTTGCTTTGGTGCACCAAAGCCCACTTTGGTGGGCAAGGTGGCACCCGGCAGACCCCTTTTCACCGAGGGGAGCCCCCTGCTGTCACTCGGGATGGGACACGGCGATTTTTGGGCGATGCCCCCGGCTCAGAGCAGCCCTTTCCCTGGCGCTCATTACCATAGCGCCCTCCCGGCACCCTCCGCGTGTCCCGGCCGCCCCGCCGCCCCCCGGTGCATCCCCCCAGCGCCCCCCGGTCCATCCCCGCCGCCCCGGCGGAGCGCGGGCTGCGGGCGGGGGGCGAGGACCGGCGGGGGCGCGGGGGGCACCGGGGGCCGCTCTGACCTCCCCGGAGGAGCGGTGGCCGTGGGGCCGAGAGGGTGGAAAGAGTAGGTAGCTTTGCGCAGTGGCAGTATCGTAGCCCGTGAGGTTAATCCGAGGCGCGATTATTGCTAGTTGAAAACTTTTCCCAATACCCCGCCATGACGACTTGAAATATAGTCGGCATCGGCAATTTTTGAGAGCCTCGTCAGAGGCTGATTTTCGTGGTTAAAAGAAAGATACATTAAAAAAAAAAAATAGGTGAACGGTGTATCTTGCCCGGCTGTCATTAAAGTGATGCGGTCCTCGAAAGAGCAACCTGTCTTGACGACCTCAATCCCCTCCACTTTCGTTTTCAGTGACCCATTCCTTCTCCAGCAGCATTGAAAGAAAAGGGCAAGAACCGAACTCTTTACTTAAAGGCGCCCTCAGTTTATTAAACCACGTTTCCGGCGGGAGCAGGTGGTGGGGAAGGGGCTGGGCTGGGGCTCCCCGCCGGCTGTGGCCCCTCGGGGTTGGCTGGGGATGCCCGGCCCCGGGGATGCCCGGCCCCGGGGGTCCCGCGGGGGCGCTGCGGACCCTTCATTCAGCACCGAGCTGCCGCTCTGACGTCGCTCCTACTTTGCATACTCCTCTCCCACCAGCCTTCGCGGCCGTCCCGGGGCTCGGCACCGACGGGAAAAAACGGGGCGCTCCGGTCCCGGCGGGGCGCGGGGGGCGCGGGGCGGGCGGGGGGCACTGCCCGGGGGGATGCGGGGCGGGGCGGGAGGGTGGCGGGGCTCGCCCCGAGCTCGGCGGCGGCCCCGGGGCCAGGGGCGGCGGCGGCGGGAAGAGCGGGTCAGCTTTGCGCAGTGGCAGTATCGTAGCCAATGAGGTTAATCCGAGGCGCGATTATTGCTAATTGAAAACTTTTCCCAATACCCCGCCATGACGACTTGAAATATAGTCGGCATTGGCAATTTTTGACAGTCTCTACGGAGACTGAATTATGGTGTGAAAAATAGATGAAAATAATAATGGAAATAACTCACTATGCATAAGAAGCTGGTTTATGCTACTTGCATTTAAGGAGATTACAGACGATCATTACAAGCGATAAATTTGCTTTTGTTCACTCTCAGCGATGCCAGCGGTTGCTCGTGCCAAAAACGTGGGTTAATAAATTGAGGGCGCTTTTACATAAAAAGCTGTGTTCTTGCCTCTTCCTTTCAAAGCTGCTGAAGGAAGAATCGGTCAGGGAAAATGGAAGTGGAGGGACTGAGGTACTGGAGAAGCATTTCTCGTGTAGCTCTTGTTGAGGATCCTGCGGGGAGCTCGACCTCTCCGAAGACAGCTTAGACAGGGAGGAGAGGGAGCATTTCTGGAGCAACTGGAGGGGCGTGAAAGTCTGAATTGTGCTTGACTGGCTCCAGAAGTGCTTCAAAACCTATTAGGGAACCGCTTTCACTGTAAAGTACTGTAACCTCCATTTTGTGTGCATTTCTTTATGTATATCCATTGGCATCACTCGCTTTAAAAAAAAAGAAAAAGAAAAAAGAAAAAGGCTCCTTATTGTCAAAGAAATCACAAACCTTTACTCTGGAAAAAGCAGCTGCTGAGTTTAGTGTAAAATCCTATTATATAAGTAAACCAAATCCATTTCTAATTTGCAGCTGTTGTCTTATTTAATACCGAAGCAGACCCTGCGGAGGGAGATTTAACAACCATTGCACACCAGCTCCCTGGGCTGTGTCTCCACTGGAGCTGGAAGCAGCTGCTGTCCATCACTTTGCATGAATCAGATGTAGCTCGTGCTGCTGACAGGTTGCCTCTGACGTTCTCTGCATGGTCGTGTGTGCCATCTGGATGCTCCTGCCCTGCCGGTAAGACCCTGAGCTGGGCAGCTGCTTTAAACTATAGCCAGGCAGAGTAGAAAACTTAGTAGTGAACATTAGTGTTCCCTCTTCAGTAGTTGTTTTTGTAGCATTCAGTTATGCTGGGGTATTATACAGAAGAGTGACCAAAGACTGATGATGAAACCTCACAAATTGCATTTGCCCCCTCCTCCCCTGTTTGTACTCCACTGCCAGCAACATCAATTTGAAATCAAAACCTGAAGCATAGGGATGCTATTACCCTTTGGCAGAATAAGCCATGCTGGCAAATATCAAAGGCATATGTAGTTTGCAGTGAGTCATACACTTTGTGTAATTTCTTGATTCATATAAACTGTGTTGATAAGTATTGGTTTTATCACTTTACTGTTTCTCATCTCTTCTGCTGGAATTGTCTGTGATAATGCTCTGGTGTGGTGATTTCACTCCACATTGCAAAGTTGTGTCCTACATCTTAAACATTTGTTTTGCTGCAATAGATCCTTTTGACAACTGTGAAGCTGGACCTTGAATGGGGAAGTTGCATGTTGTGATTTACTGCCATTGCCTGAGACCTAAAGGTGTGACTGAATTTTTCTTTCTTGCATTCACCTGAAGAAAGAGCTGCACAGCACATATGGCACAGCACAGAGGACACACTGCATTGTCATCACTCTGCAGTTTCAAGTCCCTCTCTGGAATGTGCACAGGTAAGTGTGCCTTACAAGTGAGTGGAGCTTCATATGGCTTCTCTGACATACACTGTCTTCTGTAAATAATGGTGCTTCTCATCAGTGGTACTATGAAATGAGCTTGGATCACTCCTTGGATCGCTTGGTTTGGCAGCTAGTCTGAGATTACAGCCCTGAAGGGGACAGGTGGACAGTTCATCCATCCAGCCTGAGTGTCAAGTGTGTGGGGGTTAAACCACCCTTCTAGGGAGATGGTCTGTAACTGGTAAACGATGCTTTGACAAGAGGGAAAGTTGCCTTGAGCAAGTACTCTGAACACAGGCTGTGTGGAACCAGGACCTGAACACGGGTTGTGTGGATACAGGAAGCCCTGAAGTCCAACATTTTGTTGATGTTGACTCACTTTCTGACTTCATTTCCAGCTCCCAGCCCTGTTTCCCATCTGTAAATGAGGGTCATAACTTCTTGTAACACCTTCTGTGAAAGATAAGGGTAAATCACAATGTGTCTTAGCCATAGGGCACAGTGTAAGAGGAAATCCCGTGTATTTCTCTGATGCACTGCCTGCCTTCATTCCTTAGTACTTCCCATCCAACACCAGTTTGGAGGGATGTAGCTGCTCTCAGCATCACTTACCCCTCTGGGCACACCTTGGGTATGCTGCTCCAGTGGGAAAGAGTTTGCTGGAGGTGGAAATCACCTGGGAACTGCAGCTGCTTCTGCCCAGCTGTGTAAGGATGGTGCTTGAGCAGGTGTTCACAAAGCCAGTGAGAGTTTGAGGCAGAGAGCAGGTAGATGATGAGAGAACAGTAGTTCCAGGGTGTTAGGAAAGTTAGGAGAGGGTGAACGTTGCTTGAGTGAGTTTAGCTTGAGCCTGCAACTGAGCAGTTGTCTTGGCAGCTTGGGTTTTAACCTGGCCTCCTCCTCAGGCAATCCCAGGAGGGTTAGAGACTGGCCATTTTAGAAAGAAATGTTAGTGTGTGAAGAATTCAGTTATGAACAGCACATGGCTATGGGCACTGCAGTGAGAACAAGGTTGGTTTTAAAAGCCGTATTACTAGAGGATAGTTATCACTCATGTGGCAGCCCTGCCTTCCCACCTCCCCCAACCCTTTCAAAGCAGTGCTGAAGCCACAGGCAAAGCTTTAAGTGCAATGACTTTTTTATTTTTTTGTTTTTAACACTGAGCAGCTTGGACACAACCCATTTCTTGCAGGTACAACCATAACTAGTGCTATGACAACTTAATTTCAGCCCTGAGACACAACAGAAATTGCATTTTTGATTTGCACTCACTTCTAGACTCTCAAAGGACACCTTAGGAAGGTGAAGATAAAAATTGCATTCTAGGCTACAATGTGAACAGTGGGCACTTTATTTATGCAGAGGTAAAAATACAATCCAAGCCTGTCGTGTTGCTGGAGGAAACACACAGATCCCAGGAAAGGATATGTTTCTGATGACCTTAGGTCTGCTTTGCCATCAGTCAGTGGTAGTGGTTTATGTTGCTGCTCCTGGGGTGACACATCCTGAAGTCATCATTGCACAGTCAGTGATGGGTTTTGAAAAAATGTAACAGTCCCTTCAAATAATGCTTTAAATTTTGCTACTGGAGACCAGCAATGGGAGCGTCAGGTGAGATCCTTGGCATCAGTGGTGAAGCACACAGTGAAAGCCTTTGGCTTATATTTGTGTTGTATTTAGATCTAGGTAAGGACGTAATTTTCTGTCAAGTATTGGATTTGGAGTAAAGTACTGGATTTGGAGTAAAACCTGGCATGAATTTCTTGGAGGCTGTTGACTAATTGTAAGCATTGGCTGGGATGAGGGAGGGGATATTTCCCTGCCCCCCAGTGATAGTTCTCATTATAGCATGACTTAACACAGGAAATAATGATGTCTGACTTGTGCTAGCAGGGGAAACTGGGTGTGTTTGTGCCTAGAGAGTGAAAAATACAGCACTGGAGATTGCTCGCAGCTGACCTCATGGTCTCTGTTTTTATGGAAATGAAATCCCGTAATCTCGGCTCAACAACAGGACATGTGCTGTTCAGCTCTGGGAACATTCTCTGACTTGGTAGTAATTTTGTAAGGAAAAGTGCTACGAGAGTCATGTTTCCTGGATCCTTAGCAGTTCCCACACTGATAGTTTTCAGTGTATCTCTCATCAGATTAGGAGCTGAACATTTGGGCTGAGCAACTGCTTTTACTGCCATGTCGACTTGGCCAGAGTGCAATGGTAAACGCTAGCTCTGATGAGGGTGGAGCTGTGCTGTGGCTCGGCCAAGGCAAGGACTTTGCTTCCTTGGAGTGTGGTTTGATAGAGGTTTGAAAGGAAAAGCAAGTGGGAAATGATTCAAGATACACCATCATATGATAAATCCAGGAGGAGTGTTACGTTCTTTGAACACAGCGAAGGAGAAGTGGTTGGTGACTTTCCTTTATGGTGGCCACAGCTTGTGGAAAATCGTTCAGGAAAGGTTTCCCTTGCCCAGCTTTCCTTGGATGGGGTAAATCAGGGGCTCAGAAACGTTGATTTGTTTGAAGGTTTTGGGGCACAGCGCTGCCACGTGTTGGGCTCCTCCGGGCCTGGCACCCACCCAGCCTGGGGAGGGTCCTGCTCCTCCAGTGGAGAGCGCAGGGTTCGGGTCGCGTTCCTGCCGAGGCACCGCCAGCCTGGGCCGTGCGTGGGCCCGCAGGCGAGCGGGACGGCAGGGCGGGCATCACCGCGGGGACGGAGCCCCGGAGGCGGGCGGCGGCTCTGGGCGCTGCATTTCCCAGCATTTCCCAGGGCGCTTCCCCCCCCCAGCCCGGGAAGGGGAGCGCGGCCGTTCCCGGCCCGCCGAGCCGCCCCCGCCCCGCGGCTCCCGCAGCGGCCGGCAGGGGGCGCAGCGCGGGGCGGGCGCGGCGGGGGGCGCGCGGGGCGGGCGCGCGCGCGGGGGCGGGCCGGGAAAGTTGCGGGCGCTGGGGCGGCGGCGGGAGCGGCACCGGCACCGGGCACGGCGGCACCATGGACGACCTGGGTGAGTCCCGAGCCGCGCGGGCTCCCCCGCGACGGGTGGGGGGGTCGCACGGCCGCCCCTCCGCGCCCCGGGCGGCGGCGGCCGCGGCCCGCCCGGCCACGCTGCGCCCCCTCCGCGCCGCGGGGCTCGGGCCGCGCCCGCCGGCGCCCGGGGACGTGTCGCTGCCCGCGCACCGCGCTGGCCGTCTCGGCTCTCCGCCCGCGGCCCCCTCGGCTGCGCTGCCCCCAGGCCCGCGGGCAGGGCCGGCGGGGGCTGTCCCGGCGCTGCCCCGGCCGGGAAGGGCGCCCGGCGCTGCCGTGCCCGGAGCGGCGGGGAGCGGAGCGCGCTCGGGTTTCACAGACACCTCCTCCCTGTCCTGCCGCAGCCTCTCCGGCTTGCTCTTGGGCGAGAGCAGAACTTTGCGCGGGTACGGAGTGGGGAGCCCTCGGGGGTAAGCGGAGTGCAGCCGGGCTCAGAGCTCATCCTCGTCCTCCCGCTGCCTCTCCCAGGTGTGCTGCAACCGTCCGAAACCGTGTGGTGGGGAAATGTCAGGCAGCTGGTCGCACGGGAAAGATCTAGAGAGTTTGAGTTCCTTTGGTACCAAGCCGGAAAGGGTGTGGATCTGCCAAAATCCCTTGTGCTCTGGGAGACATTAGGGTGACTGAGTTCCGCTTATGAAACTGATTAAATCAGACACTGGGGAGGGGCCGTGATCCGTTACTTCCATCCTACCTTTAATAGAAACCAGACGTTCTCTTAAGATATAGTCCAAGCAAATTGCTCCTTTTCCTCCTGGACCTGGAAGCTCACATTACAGTGCTGGCATAAAGCTGGTGATCACACCTTCAGAAAACAGACTTTGAATTGTGCCAATGATAAAACTTAAGGGACGAGTCCATTTGCTGTGTGGCTTCCTGGTGAAAGGTGCACCATGAAGGATTCATCCTTGGGGAGTGAAATCTCACCCTCTGCCCGGGTGGAGCAGCTGGTGGTGGAAAGAGAATGAATTTCCTCTTCAGCTACTTCTCACGGTTGTTGTTTCTTTAAGTGGAGACAGTTCTGTTTACCTTTTCTCATATCCCACAGCCTGGTTATCTCTTGGAGATTTGGTACATGTTCCTAGCGTGTTCAGGAATGCGTTGCTAGTCAGAACAGGATTCACCCACTGTGTGTGTTGACTTGCTGAGTGGCCCTTCAAGGTGAGCATACAGATAGCACCACTGCATAGGGCCACTTTGGTGCCTCCAGTTTAGTGTCTCATCAGCATGCTCTTTAGTGAACCATGGGAGCTGTACTGTACTCACTGCAACTACTGCATTCCTTGAATAGTGGCAGTGTGACTTCCCAGGAAGTCAGCTTTTGTTGGAATAGGCTACTGCGGTTTCATCACACTGTTCCTTCCTTCTGTAGGAGGATTAGAGGTGAACTGCAAAGAAATTGTGAAAAATATCTGAATTTGTCTGGCTTGTTCTTCTGAGGTGCTAAATGTATTGGCACTACCAGAGGTTAAAGTTGTGATCTGATTTTGAAAATTGAACTTTTAGTCCCAGCAACTTGATTTCATCAAGTCTTAATTACACCGTGTCTGTCTCAACTTTTTTTGCAGCCTTTCAGGCTGGACAAGATCTAATTAACAGTAAGCAGTTGAACAAAAAAAAAGTGTGACCCTTTCACTCTCTGAGCTTTTCTTTGGTTTACAGAATTCACCACGGAAAAGCACACCAGCTGTTTTCTCTCTGCAAATCATTGTTAGCCCCCAAATGGCTCACTTATTTCTCTAAAGCCGTTCACCTCAGATGCATACAAAAGGGAACAATGTGCTGATATAACTCCCCTGAAATAAGTCAGACTTTCGAACTGAAGTGAGAGTTGTTTGTTTTTCTTTCCTCATTATCTATGGCTGGATTATCTGAGTTGTGGATTAACTGTGCCATGGATACAGACGACTGTGCTGGCTCTGTCCAGAGTCAAACTGGTCCGGCAGGACTTGTTGGTTCAGGCACAGTGCCATGTGGACATAGCTGCACTGCTTCCAGGACCGGTTTTGGCCCAAAAGTAGTGTAGTATTGAGCTGGAACTAACATGCTGTGCAGGTTCAGAGTTGATGTCAAGTAAAATCATCTTAGATGTTTCCACACTATGCTTCTTAATCTGTGTGGTGCAGGGATGACTGTTGAGTGATGGACCTTGCTGGGCATGAGGGAACCCCTCACAGAGCCCATTAGTGTGCCTGTTTTTAACTCTCTGCCTTTGTCCAAAATCTCCTTCCCCGTTGCAGAGTTGGAGGATGTGATCAGTGTGTACTTGTGCACTGTAAAATAGAGGTCCAGAAGTATCTCAGTTTCGTGCTTGGGCTGGAGAGGTTATGAAACATGTCAGAATGGATTTGTCTTGCATTGGGGTTTCATTTGAAGTTGGAAAAAACTTTGTTCCTTTTTTTTCCCCCCCCTCAGTGTTGAAGAAGTGATGTTACAGTGCACAGCTCACATGGGAAACTGTTCCTGCAGGCTGGAACTGTGCACCCTGTTGATCTGGGGGAGCCTGTCTGGCACAGGACATGCAGTGCTGGGGCTGGATATAAACTCGAACAGCCCATGGTGGGAAGGGGGGAGGAGAGCAGCTGACCAGACTTGTCCAGATTGTCTTCCTCGGATCTCTCTAAGGAAATGTATTTTGCGGATGTGCTTGGAGCTTGACAGGAAGTTTGCTGAATGAGTTTGCCGCTCTGCAGTGTTGTAAACTGGCACAGAGAGTACAACTTTGTCCTGAAGAGTGAGAATCCTGACTTGGGGCTCTCGTCCCTCTCATGGGATTGCCAAAGCACAGCCTGTGCTTCCAGCACACAAGTCACCAACCACACATATTCTTTTTAGACAATCTGAGATACTGAATTAGATGTTAAATTATTCTTGGTCCTGTGGTGCTACTTTGTCTAAGTAGTATGTGGGAACAGATCCATTAGGATCTGCTGGTTGTGGAGGAAGAAACCTAATTTGTGTAATGTGTCATGTCTTTTGTGGTGAGAAGAGTAAGAGAAAAGAAGCTTGACATTTGTTTTAGTCCGATACTGTTTGATTTTTGACTCTGAATGTTTTTTACAGCCTTTTCCTGAAAGGGGTTATTTGCAAACACTACTGGGAAACCTTTTGGTTACTCCAAACAGAAACGGTGTTGCTTTTAGAAGCTTTCATTTGATGGCTTTGAAATTCTCATTTCTCTACTGCTTTTTTTTTTATTTTTAAAGTCTTCAGATTTTTTTAAACTGGACTGTGCAATCAAAAACAAAACAGCATTCAGTAGAGCTTGTAAAAGGTGTTTTACAAAGATGTTATTTCTGTTTAATGAGAATATATTTGTGGCAGTGTTTTGGCTGTGCATGTAAACTAGACTGTGACCTTATTTTAGTTTGCTTGCTCACTTCTGGAAGGGCTTGCTCACTCTTGCAGAAGGTTTGTCTAGCAATGTGTTTTCAAAATTCTGGGAGCGAAGGATCAGTGGCACAAGAGATTTTGCTCTGAAAAGTTGGTTCCCTCTGTTTTAGGAATTCTAATCCACCTTCTCTTCAGTCCTTAATCCTCTCAAGATTGACTTTAAAGGGAGCAGTCTTGCCATTGATTTTTCATGGGAGTGTGGAGGGAGGTGCATGTGTTTCCATCTGTCATCTGTCCTAACGTTTGGAATATTGCTGTGCTGTGCAGGGCGGTGCTGTCTGTCCCTCTTCTGAGGGAGATGCTTGCCTGTTTCTGACTCAGTTCCTTCAGTCTGGGAGTCATATGCTGTGGGTTTTGGTCTTACTTGACTGAAAGTTTACTGTGAAATGGTTCACGGTCAGCTACGCCCAGGAAATGGTACTGGGGGGACAAACTGGTAAAGTAGTTTGGTCCCTTGGCTTTCTTCTGGCTCAGGTTTCTTGAGTCCTTCCTGCTGCTGGGCGAGAAGGCTGTAAACAGAACTAATACTCTGCACAATGAGGTTCTGACTTGTTTCAGCTCCTTAGCTGTTGTGACCCCTCGTAAAACAGGGACTTCATTGTCCTGAGCAACTCAGACAGGGAGTCCTCTGCCTCGAGCAGTGTGTGATGAAGAGAGAGGCTTCTTTTCTTGTTGCTCTATTTCCATGGAAAGGCTGGACTCTGTGCTGTCTTTAGCTCCTTTGTCCCTCGCTGGGAGAGGTCAACTTATCCCAAGTGTTCAGCTGCCCTCCTGGTTAAAATTGATCCTCCGACACCATCTCTGCCTCTAGAGAAAGAAATGGGCAACTTCTCATATGTATTCAACTCTCTCTCTCTGCTTGTTCTTTCTTTCTCAGGGAATCATGATGCTTTGATTTCTCTGGATCCCTTTTAAGTAATCTCTTTCCCTTCAAAGTGCATTTATTGTATGAAACAAGTTGCGAAACTGCAGAAATGATGGCTAAAATTCTTAAGTCTGGCAGTAGAACAAGCAATAATAATGCACTTCTGGTTAGATCAGACTTGGTTTTCTGATCTGCTGCTAAGACAGCTAGACAGATAAATTCCTTAATCTCTGCAACTCGAGGGAGGAGAAAGCCTGTCCATGGCCACAAAACAAATCTGTTTGAATCGGACTCACGTGTTAGTTGTGATATCCAGGATCCAATGCAGCTTCGGAGACAGCCAGAGCAGATTCTGAATGTAGTTGTGTTGTGCTAGTGGAAAATCAGTGTGAGTGAATAGGATCTCTGGTCCCAGTTTCCTGCTCTGTGTACTGATCTTGTGTGTCCCTTTTTGTCTGATGCGGAAGCTGTTAATGAAGATGCTCTTCTACTCCAGCTGCCTGAAAGTGAGACATTGTCTGTGGGAAGCTTCCCTGTGCTCTGATGAGAAGATGGGGTTTAAGGAATGAGTTTCTTGCTCACTTTAGCCTGTTCTGAGGTTTAAGAACAAACCCTGGTAGTACAGGTTGTCATGACTGTTACGATATTATATTTTAAAATGTTAAGTAGGGAACTGTGGAGACCTTTGTGTCCTTGTTTCAGCATTTGTAAAATTTCACCTTGCATCTCATCCAGTTTCAGATGGCAGCCAAAAATGGTGATTTCAGCTTCCCCATCTCTTGTGTGTTCACTGTTTACTTAATGAGATCAGGCTCCAGAGTGAATTAGTTCAAATTTCTCATCTTTTGGAAAACCAACCTTTCACCCCAAATTGAACAAATGATTTGCCAATGGATTGATAAGCTGAACTAGACCCAGTGCAGGGTAGAAACAAGGAGTGGCACCATTCCTTTCCACTTTGGGCTGAAGTTAAATGGGTGGGAGAGAAAGTGGAAGTTGTGATCTCAAATTGGTTTAACCTGATTTAACTGCTGGCTGCTGTGAGTGTGTTGTGTTCCCTCCTGCCATCTCCATTCCTTGTGTCCACAGTAACTGTTGGACAGCTGGCTGGGTCAGCAAACTGATTCTTCTCAAAGTCATCATTTTTTTACGTGGACAGTGGACTGGGAAGTACGTGAGGCCACCTCTTTTAGCTGTGGGTTGTGTTTAATATAGCATAAGGTAACCATTTATCCACAGCCTCAAAAATGTGGCCTGACTTAAGGCATATTATTTCTCTGTCTGTTGAACAGGGATAATTAGTCCTTACCTGCAAAGTGTGGTTAATGTTGGTTGAGATCTTTGTGTTTCTGAAATAGCTTCCAGCTGAATATATCAGAATATAACTCTTTTAAGCTTTTCTGGTCACCATTGCTGGAAAAGCTTACAGTAACCCATTTGAATCAGATTTTCAAGTTTTTATTCCCTTCTCAGCCCTGTTGAATGTTCTCTCTCTGCCTTTCTGATTGCTCATCCTTTCTTTATCCTCTGTTATGACAGGCTGTGAGTAGGGAGAAAAGATTTCCTTTCCCTTCCAAGTTCCCCACAGTAGTTCTACTCTAGTCTTTCCCTTTACCACAGAGCGTCGTGAAGTCATTCAAAGAATGTTGTGTGCTAAAGATATACCATAAAAATAGGAGGTGGGTGATGACTTTCTTGTATCACTCTTAGCTGTTTTTCCCATTCATGCTCATTCTCTTTGCAAATGGCCCCAAAGCAGCAGCAACCAGCTGGCTGGGGACAGTCTCCCTTGACTGACTGGTGTCAAAATCCATGCTCTCTCTTCTGTGTATGTATGTTTTTAAATCCTGATGGAGCAAACAAAGTAGAAATGGCAACTGGAGTGGTGTGGAGCAAGTTTGGTGTTGGTGTTTCAGTTACAGGAACTGAGTCCCCGAGGTTATGTGTTTGTGCTGTTTGGGAGTCTGGTAAGCTCTTTTTCTGCTCACATAAATGCAGCTTTTTCTTGTAGCAGACAGTAATTATTCTGAATTTACATGGGAAATTTATCTAAGCAGTTTGAGACAACTGTAAGATGAGGAGCCAAGAGAACTTATGGCAGCCCACGGGGGGAGGCAGCCTGCATTGTTAGTGCTTGGCTCCTTTTTCCCTGTGCTGGACTGTCTCTACACTGCAAACAAGTTCAGTTCGAGTTATTTAAATGATGATGAGATAGTCTGAAGTCTTCCAATGCAGCTTGTCATGCCTCTCCTCACAGTGTTCTTACTAAAGATCCATGTTTGTGCAGATGGCTTTGCTGGGTGAGGTACTGAGTGTGTCTGGCTGGCAGCATGCAGTGGAGTGTAGCTTGATTTCTTGTGGTTTTTTACTGTTTATTGCATGTGTTTAAATCTCTAACATTTTGCAAATGATGTGAAGAGCATCAAAAAAAGTAAATGGCGCTCCAGGGAATAAACTCTCTGAATGACACTTTGCATGGGGAATTGTGCTTTAAATGGCTCAGCTATAAATCAAACTGTATGGGGGCTCCAGGAATAAACCAATCCCATATTTTTGCCACAGAATTGAGCTGGCAGACAGAATTAATCCTGTGTCTGTCTAGACGCCTCGTAGGATCTTGCTTTATTTCTATTGCTGAAGAGGAAGGTGAGCAGAGAATTTCACTTTGTGCTCTGGGGAAGTTTGTGGTGGCTCAGGAACTGTGGTTAGGCTGGGTTTTAATAAGAGCAGGAGGCAGTAAAAGAAGCCAGGGGTAGAAAAGGTCATGGGCAGGAGAGCTGTAAATAATTTGCCGTGGATTAGGGGCTTAATACTCGCTTGTTCTATCCTCTTTCATGGTTCTAAACAAGTTCAAGGCTTCCCTGTGAAAAGGTTTCTTTTGGGTTGGAGCCACTAATTTCAGCTGGGTCAGACAAAAGAGCCTAAGGCTAACTGCTCGTCACTTGAGGTTACTGGTGCCCCACGAGTTGGAATAAGATGATGGCTTGGCTGGTCTCTGCTTCTCATCTTGTTTGACCATTAGTTGCATTTGCTGCTCCCCATTCCTCAGCACCAGCAGCTGCCTTGGGACTAGGTTTGTTTTTGTCTTTCTTGCTGATGGCAGAGGTGGTCCCCAAGAGGAAGGCGCTTAGGAGTAGTACTTGTGGTTTGAAGTTCTTGTTCATTATGGTTTTATGTGGGAGACTTTTTTGGGCTGTGTAGGCCTGGCTAGGCAGTGTGATGCACAGCTGGAACTATTCTGTCTGGATGTGAGCAGCTCCAGCAGTTAGACAGGATCCCTGCAGAGAGCTGGAGCACTGGGGGAGGGAATGAAATGCCATTTCATCCACGTCATGAAATCTCTTATCAGTGGCCAACTCAGTGTTGTGGGTGGGTGAGCAGTGCTGGCCAGAAGAAGCTGCCTTTTTTTTCTGCTGTGAAATGTGAGGAGCTCAGCACTGTCAGTCAGGCTGGGAGCTGTGGAGTGGCTGTGTGGAGCTTGGGATGAATTTGTCAGTCAGGTTCTTATAACCCTAAGCCTGTAGTTTACAGTCTATCCTGCTGGTGCCTAATCTGAGATTTGCTGCTTGGCTGTCCTGAGCAGTTCCCTTGGGCAGTGCCTCACAAGCACAGCTGCTCTGGCATGCTACTCCTGTGCTTCTTAGTTGCTTAAATCTGGTGCCTCCAGCACCTTCTGCCTTGGGATCATGCTTAAAAAGCCCTGGTTGTGTGATTTAGAGAGAAAATCTGTTAGGTTATCATTCATTTTCGTGCAGGAGTTGGTTGAGGGCTTCATTTATAAAATGCTACCTTACCATCAAACGCGAGGGAGAAAACTACTTGAAAGAGATCTCCGTGGTACTGCTTATGGTGGTGTGAAACTCAGAGACCTCCTGGGCTGCCTGGATCTGCTGGAGCCCTCTTGATTGCCCTGCTGGGGTTTGGAGAGTGCAGTGTGTGGGATGGAACAGCCAGGGTGATGTGAGGTGTTGGGTGCCACCTCCCCCAGAGCGGTACCGCTCTGGTGTGTTCCTGTCCCTGCAGAGCTGGGAGGCTGTTTGCTGGGGAGGAGGGTTGAAGGAAGGGGCTGGGGGTGGTGCAGGGAGGAAGCTTTATGTAATTCTTGGCTGGCTTTTGAATAATTGTTTTAATGAAATGGAATGCAGTGTATTCAGTGCTTGCTTGGCAGAAACAGCTATTTTTTTTTGTTGTTTTTTTTTTTTTTCCTGTTTTGGAGGGGGGAAAGGAGTTGGGGTTGCTCTACTTTCCAGCTGCTTTAAACTCTTAGGCTTGGATTTGTGGCAGAGATAGAAGTGGAATATTGTTCTTGGTGAGGGGGCAGTTGCACTGCTGTGCATGTGTGGGAAATTGTAGATTTATTGTGTAGTGGCAGAGCCTGGTCCCTCTGTTTCTCTGTGGGCTGTGGATGCCACTGTGGTTTGAGGTGGATCAGGTTAATTTTAAAGTATTCAGCACTACTGGGATGATAGTGATGTGAATAGGTACGTGTCCCTATGAAATACATGTCCATCTAAGTATTTGATAGGAAAATTAATCCATCTCCCTCTATGCCCTAGTTCAGTGCATAGCAGGGAAGAATATGATGAGTTGAGACAAAGAAGTCAACTTAATTTTCAGCAAAGCAGAAATGTGGGCACTTGGAATCTTTACTTCTCTAGACTAGTGCAGAATATTCTGTCCAGTTATCTCAGATGATTGTTGACTTTTATCTTAGGATTGGTGGTGGAACAATCAGATCATGGTGAAAACCCTTTTTTAGAAAGTAATTTGAAGAAGGATTTATTTCATGTACCTCTGAAAGGGAAGTTTATTCTCATGCTGCTTCTATTTCAGTATTGCTGGCATTTCCATTTTTGGTCAGTGCTGGAGATTGGTCTCTGTTACTCATCTTTACCTCTCAAAAATCTACTTTCTCTTTGGTCTTTGTAATTTATTTTTTTTTTAGTTGCAGTTTTCTGGGGGCTTGTGTTCTCTTGTGAGTAAAACAGCCTTTGGTTGATAGGATAAAATTTGTCTTTGTCAAATAACAAAACAGTAACTTCTGTTCAGGGCACTGAGATGAAGAAGCTGTCATGCGTTTAATTGCTTTATTAATACTGCTCTTGGTAGAAAGAAATCCTCACTATTTCTCTTACTGCTGATGAAGCAAGCCAGAGACTTGTGCCTAATGCTTCTGTCAGGATGCCAGATGACAGGTAGAACCATGGGTCATCCACCTTCTCATGTAGGAAGAGATAAGAAAACCTTAAACATTCTCCAGCTCTTCTCCCTCCACTGGCTCCAATACACTGCAGTTCTAAAAATGTTAGTTTTCTGTTTGGCTTTAACAATTTCCTTTCTTTCAGCGGACCTCTGTCATGACATTGTGAAACTCTTGAGTCACATTCTTCTGCCAATACTGAAAAAAACCCCTAAGAGCTCTGCAGCTGTAGAGCCATCAGCAGTTTCCATCAAATTACCACCCACATCTCCCAAAGTAGACTGGGGGACCAGTTCCCACATTCATTTCTGAAACATTGTCCTCCTTTCATTCTCAGAAACTCCTTTAAAGTGAAAAGCAGCTGCTTTAACCAGATTTTTAACCATGTGCTCCTTGGCCCTCTGTACTCTGTTGTCTTTCAGAGCTATTGCTTGCCCACTATCTGTAATTACTTGGGTTATCTTTTAGTACAGTGCTCAACAGATTGAAAGCTTAATTTTCAGACTTTCTACCTATTATAGTTATAAGTAGTACCAAGATCTGCACAACTGAAAAATGCTAAATATTTTGTTGTCATTTCCCCCTGCCCTGCTCTGTGAGTTTACACTGTGCTTTTGGCAGTGCTTTGTGTAAAGTCAATTGTTGACGATGACTTACACTTTTTGGCTTATAAAGAGTTTAGTGTTGTTTCCAAGTCTGCTCCCACCCTGTTGCAGAGAACCCTTGCAGAAATGAAAACTTCTTAAAAGAAAAATCCACCATTACTGCCTTAGTAATTAGGTTTTTAACAAGCCAGTTAAACCACATATGACATTTGACACAGGTTCCTTTCTTAAAAAAAGAAAAGGGAAACAACCCACTTCAGAGTGGTTGGCAGGTCAAGCCAGCAAGTCTTTATTTATATCTCAATATACTAACCTTTTCTTTGGCATCCCCAGTATCTGGGTGAGATTTGCAGGGACTTCATATCTCCTTATTGATTCAGGCTTTTAAAACTTCATATATCTTGGTTTTTTTAAGGGTAGGTTTGCATTTGCTGAATGCTTTTATATTTATGCTGTTGGGAGATATGCTTGTTATGTACTGAATGGGAAGAAGAAAAATGTTCTCTTCAAGGACTAAAATCTCTCAAGCCTGCATTCCCATATCCCATTTAAGAGCCTTCAGGATAGGAATGCCTCAATGAGACTATTCTAAATATGGATGTGATTGCAGTGTCTCTTTAGCGTCCCCATCTTTTGTTACTGGAATCCTCCTGTTGCTGGTAGCCAGGGCACTCTTCATCTCAGGGGCAGAATCTGTGATTCTAATGCTTTTAATGAATTCAGAATTTACACTAATATTTCAGTCCTTCATTTCATCATCTTTATGTGTGTCTCAAATTTTGTAACTGGCACTTTGCCTGGACGGGTCTATATTCAGCTCTGTTTATGCTGCATGGATAGGATTTCCACAGCTTAAAAGATGCTATTTTTTTTCCTCAAGTTTCACGTCTATTCTTGCATAACCATGCAAATCCTGCTCTTCCCTTTACTGGTTATAGGGTCCACATGCTTTCCTGTTACTGTTACTTTTTAAAAGGCTCATAATTAACTTAGAATGTGGAAGCTCTGACAATATTTTGTCTTCGATTGCGTCCAAACCCATTTTTACTTATGCAGATGGAGATGAACACAGCAATCTTTGGCAGTCTTACTGACTGTGGTTACCTGTGTGGCAATATGAGATGCTGGGGTGTCTGGGGTGGTGGTCCTGCTGGCAGTTGAGTCAATGTAAGGGCTTGCTGCTGCTGAAAGGGGAGATGGCTTTACTTACACTCATCCTTACCCTGTTCTGCTCTCTGACTGTTTGGACATAGCCCTTCTTGCTGACTCCTCTGCTCATCTCCTTTCTGACCCAAAAGGAGATAGTCAGCTTTTTTTGGCTGGGTGTATATTCTGTTGAACTGGTTCACACAGGGGTCGTGTGAGAGCCTCAGCCTACACAAGTAAGTGGCAGCAGCACATGTCTGGAAGAGGGAGTAAAACCTCTCCATTTTTGGCAGTGGTGAACTGTTAATTTGCCTTTCTGCATCTTGTGAAACTCTATCCTTCGCTCGGGGGTGCTCACTGTCCAGTGGAACTCCTGTGCTCTGTTGCAATGTAAATCCTGATGTAACATGTTTTCCTTCCCTAGATGAGTTAGAATCAGCAGTTACCAAATTATGATCTCCACGTGGTAAGTGCTCCACAGCTGTTGTAAAGGGTCAAACCTACGCACTTGTCACTTCCACCTGAGGGATCTGGAGCACAAGCACACAAGGATTGCTGATGCCCAGAGATTTGGAGGCCACTGCTGTGTGTTCACACTGTTCTGATTTGCCACTGCTGATTTCTACTGCCTAGAAACTGCTCAGAAGAGTGATCCAGTCCTGGATTAGAATGTTTTGTAACCTCGGTGCTACGACAACTTCCAGTTCAAGTCAGACCCAACTGCCTAAAGTTATGCAAATCTCAACTGAATACCAACCCAGGGTTTTAAAAAAACTCTCTTCTCAGTGGGCATGTAGAGGTGTTCTTGGTAGTAGCTGAGTGCTGCACATCTCTGCACTCAAACCTTGAGCTTCTTTTTACTCCCTTTACCAGATCCATGGTTTAAAATCCACAGTATGTCATTTCCTGCTGTTTCTATACCCATCCTTGGACTCTTTGTTTAAGGGAGATCTCCTTTGTACTGGATTTGTCAGATGTTTGTAAAATGGCAGCACTGTGTTTTGACCTAGTGCTGCTGGAGTAGCTGTAAACTGGTGTAGCAGGAAGGGTCTGGTTCCTCAGATAGCTGGCTTGGCTGAGCCCCTCTTCCTGTAGGAATACAAGGGATTTGGTATTTTGTCCAGAGGCCTTGGCCCTGGGAAATTTTCCCTGACGGGACAGTTCAGTGGCTGCTTGTTTGGTTTTCGTGAATATTTTTTTTTTTGTTTTGGCAGAGGAGAGCAGATCTTGTTGGAATTTTTTTTAATGTTGATCCCAATTTCTAGAAACTTTCAGAGCCAGCAGCAAATAAAAATTCTTATGACATGCACAAGGAGAGTAAACTTACTATTTTGCGTGCATAAGAATAAATAAGGGACTAAAAAAAATTAGTGTATTGGTGACTAATGTTTTTGGTAGTATTTAAATTTTTTCTTTCCATCCAGGATGTTGGCTGGAGTCCAGCTCAGGTCAGTACTGAGGTGGTATTAACTGCTTAGTGGCTTGTGTAAAATGTTTACACTCGCTCCAGTCTCATCCAGGATGTCATTTCGCTCCCGTTCAGCTGGAGCTGTGTTTGAACAGAGCGGATGTTCCTCACTTTTGTCTGAGCCAACTCACCTCCCTCCCAGAGGCAGCTGGGTCAGTACTGGCCACTGCTAATGCCTTTGTCTGGGTCTTCCTGGAAACGCCTGAGGATGTGTTTGCTGTCAGGGAGATCAGGGAGATCAGGGAGATCTTGCACAAGAAGAGCCACTGTAGGAGAGGACTGTCAGAGGCTGCACTTACCCTCCTTGGAGCCCCAAGCTGTTTCCAATTTCACAGTTGACACACAGGGAGTGAAATGGAGACTCTCTAATTTGTGCAGATAGTTGTTCTTTGTAATCTTTCATAGGACTAACTATAACTGCCTGCCAGAACACCAGATGATTTGCTTCCAAAAGGAGAAGATTCTGACAAAAGATTTGGTGGCAGGTGGAGCTCCTAGCAGGCTGCAGATTCAGGCTGAGAAATTCCAACTTAAATATTTTTAGTACAGGCCTGAGAGTCAGACTTGCTTTCTATGCTGATATAACGTGGACTTGCCATGTTATGCTGGGCTCTTCAGGGCTGCGTATCAGTTCTCCATTTCTGAAAGGTACAGGTTCTTCTGTGCTTCTGTGTTGTCACAGCCTGTTATATCAATATAAAATTGAATACGTGGAGATTTAGGTTTAGGGTGTGGGACTGTCGACAGCTGTGACTGAAAACTGTAACTGAAAATGGATTCCACTGTGATTAGCGCTGTAACTTGCGGGTGGGACAATCATCTGAGGACAGTGGTACTTAAATCTCAGAGGTCTGAATCACTGGAGGTCAAAAGTTGGAGCAGTGAGTAAAGGCTGGTTACGTCTGTGTGAAGCATCACAAACTTCCTGTGCAACCTCCAACTTCTCTGTCCAGTGAAGCAGAGCCTGGCTTTGTGCTCTTCAGCATTGTGCAAGTGTTGAGATCAGCTGGAACTGTGACTTGCAAACCCTTGACAAATTTTTCCTCATCCTCCTGAAGATTGTTCATAGAGTGGTGGAAGAATTTTTTGACTACGCTTATCCATCTTTGGAAATGGTTTCCTGTTGTTCAGGACTTTGTTTGAGAGTCCAGTGAATCTACAGAGAAAGGAGCCACGCAAGGGATTATTTGCTGGTTTTGCTTCACACAACTGTGGACTGAGTGCCTGTGAATTGCCATACAGAGGCATTCAAGGCTTGTGTAGCTGGATCTGCATTCTCAGAAGTCTTTGGGAGCTGTGAAACTGAAAATATTGATTTGTTTAGTAAGCTGGAACATGAATTCAGTTTTAGGCAGCAGGTCTTAGCATAGGGCGTTTTCTCTTGGCATGAGCTGTTTGCTGCTCAGGACTATAAACAGAGGGGAGTAAATGTAAGATATCTCTTTTCACTTTAAGTGTGGAGAAGGCCATGCTGTAAAAAATAGGATGCTGTATATGGCAGGAAATAACCCTTCCCTCCCCCCTGCCCCAGCACTTCTGGAAATGAGAAACAAACGGGAGGACACACCTTTGGGGGGGGAAACAGGCTCTGAAACTAGAGATGTCACAGTGCTGCTGCTAAGTTCGAGTACTCCTCTTGGAGGCAATATGGGAAGAACACAACAGCCAGTTTCAGCTGGGCTTGCATGGCCTTGCTTTGCTCTATGCTGTCCTTGGATCTTTGTGCCAGTAAGAGTTTGTTCTTCCTGGTGTTCCTGCTGACAGCTTCAGAATGGAATTGCCGTGGCAGTGGAGTGTACAGCTGAGGTTAATTTGAAGAACTTCAAAAGGCTGTGCTTGGTTTTAGCAGCTTTTCATCTGAAAACCAAACAAACCATATTCAAACCAAATTTTCTTTCTCGGGAGCGTCAGGTACATCCCCTCTGAAAGGAGATGGTACTTAAATCACAAATCACTTTCACTGTGAGGACGCTCAGCAAACTTGTAACATGCTGAGGAATATTTCTCTCTGACCATGAAAGCAGTTATGTGCTTTGTGAGACTTCCATTATCTCAACTATCTAATGAACTGATTTGAAACAGTGGAAAGGGGATGAAAGTTTTTCTAAGGAAGTTGGAGAAAGGCAGAATGACTACTGTGCTTCTCTTTTGTAGGTGGTGGTTCATTTCTCTCAGCCAGTTTGAGCTGGGGTCTAATTTAGTGTTCAAGAGCTAAGTGGAAAAATTCTGGTCCTACAGAAAAATCTTTTGTGGTTCCTTCACACAGATTGGACTGTAGGCCAGAGAGCCCTGATTTGAGTTGTTTCATCCAGGAAGCTGTGGTGACTCAATCTTTGAGGCACTTGCAGTGTCTCTCAGCCTGTGCTGTGTTACCTTTTGCCAACTCGGTGATGTGAACGGAGCCAGCAGCTGAAGGATTTCCCAGCCTGTTGCATCAAAGATGACAAGAGGTGGATCCAAGGTTCTCACTCAAGGAATGGGGCTGTGATTCCCAGGGACTGCTGGTGTCAAGCTCCAGGCTGGTCAGCTGTTTTCCTACAGTGTTGCTGTGCCCTTGAGAGCCTGCTGGGTTACACAGGGACCTGCTGCCCCCACGTGATGCTGCCAGCATTCCAGCACCCTCACCATGTGGGCAAAACCACCACTGCTGAGGTTACAGGGCAGGTCTGAGTTTCACTGAAATGCTTGTGTTAATTTGAAAGGAAATGATGTGGCCAGCTCCAGGAAGGATCTTGTGGTGACCTTTATGGTTTTCTAGCACATACACAAATAGCCCTCTTGCCCCTCAGGTGGACCTGGTGGAAGGTCTGAGCTCACCTGATGGCTTCTCTTGGGTTTTTGTAGTGTTCAGAGTTGGTTCATCGTCAGAGTTTTATGGTCAAGTGCCTCTGTCAAAAGCTCACTCTTAAGCTCAGTGGCACATGAGAGAACACCAGTGGGTACATAACATGTGCTGCCCTACTGACTGAGCCCTATCACAGTTCTGGGGCTGGAAAGCCAAAATGAGATGTCAGTATAGGCTCAGGTGGAAGTGGCAGGTAATGGTGAGGGATGTCTCCAGAATCTAAGAGCATTTCAGTCTGTGGTATCTGCTGATTGCATCTTTTCAGGCTGCAGTTTTCCTGGTCTGCATCTGAGATGCAGATGAATTATGGGAATCAGACAGGAGGATGGGTGATTTCTTTCAACTAACGTCAGGATGGGCTGGATTTACGATTTGTCCTGGCCTGAGTTTTGAAGGTGAAAGTAGAGCTTTTCCCATTTAAAGCAGAAGTTTTATTCACTTACTTGGACAATTCTGGCATTGGTCTTTTTAATACATTTTCTAAAAGCTGCTTAAGTCATGGAGTGGTTGGAGCTGTGCTTCCAAGAAACCTAATGAGTTTATCTAAAAAAACCAACAGCCCAGCAAACTTTTATTGGATTAGTAAGTTGAATTAGTTTAGAAAGCATCTGGTGATCAGCAGGGCAAGTTCCAGGAACAGCCTGGGGTTGCATGCTGGGGGGAGGAGGGACCCCATGGCCCTTCCCTTACACTGGCAGTGGGTGGTGGTGGCAGCTCTGCTGGAACTACAGCCAGAGGACTCCACGGGGTTGCATTTCACCCCCAAATGTGCAGTGAGTAGTTACTGATGAACAGTTACTGAATTTGCTTTACACAGGCTGCATTTGCACACTGTTACAGCCCAGTGCTTGGGATGGTAGTAGTGCATGTTAGTTGTGACCAGTTCCTTGGCCACAAGCTCTGGAATAAAATCCCCAGCTTGGGTCTCAGTGGTTGGGACAGGAAGCCACAGTCCTTGCTCCAGCTGCTCGTGCAGACCACATCTCACACTGCAGTGTCTTGTCTTTGTTTAGACATTTGCTGATAGTGGTCAGAGCTGGTGCATGGGCTGCTATACTGGGCAAAGCTGGCTGCTTTGGCTCTCCATATGGCACAGATAGGATTCACAGGGGCTGCCACCACCTGATTTGGAAAGCAGTTCTGTCTGTCACAGGATGAATTCTTGTCTAGTTTGTCTCTGCAATCTGGTGTAGCAAGGTATTACTGCTACTAGGTGGTTACCTTTGCTGTTGAGCTTTTCTGAAGCACCCACATGACTTTGTAAATCAGTGCCACAAATGCAAACTTTTCCTTATTCTAAGGAGGTGCAGGTTTGGTTTCAAATTACAGAGAAGCTTCAAGAATTTCATAGATATTGTCTTAATCAGAATTCACCATACCATGTATGAGTCTGGACATTCTCTTTATTAAGCAGTGACACATTTCTCATGATAATGAGAAAGGCTTCGAAAAAGCGTCAGTACATTAAAGAAATAACTGAGTGATTTTTTTAATTTTTTTTATTTTTTTTGACCATGCAATCTGAACTTCCTCTGGGCAGGTCGAGGCAACGTGAACTAAAAATCCCAGTGGCTGCTCTGTACTGATACTCCAGCAGTTATTAGGTCTGGAAAATGACTTATCTTTTGTGCCTTGAACTTTCCTGTATCTTAACAATCTGTCCCTGCTCCACAAGAAGGGCTGAGAGCTGTTACGTGTCCTGTATTCTAACCACCTTCTTGACATATTGGTTAGATTTTTGAAAACTTTTAAATGTCATCTCCTCAAAATGTTTTGGAATATAAGCCAAGCTATTTTACATGCTTTCTATATATGTGAACTGGAGAACTTGAGGATTTTAAGAGCATCTACTTGCTCTTTGAATTTTTCATGTCGCTTTTTGAATGTAGTTTTTGTATTTTATTGCTTTCGTAGTCTCTGATCCTTTTGCATTTAAAAGCATTGATTAGAATGTAAAGCCCTAGGAACCTGGAAATCAATGCCTGCTTTCACCTGTTTGTTCATGGTTTTCCTATTTCTGATGATGCCCTTCCATTTTACTGAGAAAAGTCAAAACTGCTGTTAAAATGGGAATTCCTGCCATCAGTGTTGGTCTTTGGGGCTCCCCACATTTTTTGGAGTCAAACTCTAGGGCAGTGAAGTCCTACAGCAGGGCTCCAACAAGTCTTCTTGATGCAGCTCTTTCAGGGCACTGCAGATGTTTCTTTTGAAAGGCTATTTAATAAGATAAATATACCCAGGCTTCCCATTCCTCTGTAGTTACTCACAATGTAAAACTGTCGTGCCAGGGATTGGGTTACCACCTCGAGCTGTCTCCCCCTATGTGAGCTGGAGCTGCATTTACTCCTGAAGGTGGGGGAGAGAAGAATTTATTTGAACCTAATGAGATTTTAAAGTTTGGATTCAGGGATTTTGCAAAGAGGCTGCTCAGATGAGGCTGCAAGCTGAGAGTTCAGTTCTGGACATGCAATTCCTCTCGTTCGTTTAGGGGATAGCAAAAATCAAGGATTTGGATTCAGCATCTTACAGGTGTTAAGAGAAAAGGGCTGGAGAATGGTTTGTGATTCTGCAAGTTGTCTTACTCTGAGATGTTATCATGTAAAGTCCATGTCCTCATTGAGAGCTGCCCTTATGGCTATTTTGCTTCTTATTTCCATTTGCCAACCCTCTGGGAATCTTCTGCTGCCTAAACCAGGAAAACCTGTAGCAGTTCTACTTATTTGGATAAATAGAGGTGGGGGAACGAACAGGGGAGGTGGAGACACCTGTTCTGTGCAGCTGCAGAAGGGGAAGCACTGTCGTTTGTGCTCAGACATCTCATCCCGATTTCCCACTGTGCTGTGTCTGGGCTGTCAGGGACATGTGGCACCAGAGATCTGGGGGAGATGGGTCTCTGTGCCTGAATGCATTTGCTCTGTGTGGTGGCTGGATGAAAAATCCTGTCTCCAGTGTCACTCACTTCCCAGATGTCCCATGCAAGAAGCAGAGCTACAGGGAACATGCAGTTTGACGGATGCACAGATGTGGCTTTCAGCTGTTGAAAATGAAAGGCTGATATCTGAGGCATTTGAAGTGTCTTGCTTCAGTTATGCTTCCATTTCCTTCCCAGCAGTAGATGAGAAGTAGAAGAAAATTGACCACCATCCTTTTGATCTGCTTACTATATTGATAATGCTGTGATTTGCTGTGTCAGCGGGGCTTAATAATCCTCAGTTCTTGAGAGAGATGAACTGCACGTGGAAATCTGAAGTTGTTTTCTCCTGGCAATAATGTTGTAGTCTTTGAACTCAGTGAGGATGCTGTGTCCCTCTAGCCCTCACACAGGCTGGAGTTACCCTGGACACACAGTAGCAGATGTGAATTTGTGGATGCCTTGCAGTGTAGGTTTTTACAGAATTAATGCATAATGTTCTGCTTCACTGTGTCACCTTAATCCAAGAGCATTTTTGAGATGCACAGGAAGGGGAGAGTGAACAAAGTATGTTTCCATATGCATGGGAAGATACATCTAAATATATATATATCTTTTTCTGTTTAGTAACTTCATTTTTTTAAGGGGGCTGAGTGCAGCTAAGATTTCTAGAAAAGGGTGTTGATGCATCAGTACTGAGGGGCCCTGGTGTTACCCATTCCTGTTCCATACCTTAGAGCAGTGCTGAGATCCCCAGGCTGGTGTTACTGCTCTTTGTCAGGCAAACCTGGGATGTGGGAAGCTGAGGAATGTGCCCCTGGCTGCACACAGGCCGTTCCTGCTGGAGGATACTGCGTTTGCAGGACAGCGAGTGCTGACACGCAGCGATGGCAGCAGGAGCCTGCCTTGGAGCCCCTGGAATGCGTGAGCTGTTCCTTGGCCCACAGAGGTGTGGGCTGGGGAGATAGCACAGGAATGTGCAGTCTATAACTTGGGAGATGATTGCCCTTTTCAGTCCAGCTTGAACTGGTAAATGGAGCTTATCCTGAGGGATTGTCCTGCTCTTCCACCTTGCTGATTTTCTTGGTAAAAGGGCTTTTCCTGAGCGGTTCAATGCATTGGGCATCAGCTCGAGAGTTCTTGTCCTGAGCTGTTGAAATGAGCAGCAGAGCTTTGGCAGATGCAACACAGTTGGTATTAAGGGTCTCTCATACATATCTAATGTAGGTGCAGAGCTGTATGGGGGATTTGTAGACCAGAATTCCAAGGAGCTCATAGTTAATAATGATTTTTGGGAAAAGGGAGGGAAGGGAGAGAGAAGCAAACTAATGTCCCTGGACCTCCAGATGCCTTGTGCTTTATAGCAGTAAAGGTATCAAAAATGGTGTCATTCTTTAACTGTCCCTCCTCCACAGGAAAATTTATGTTGAAAAACCACTTGAATGCAAACACCAGTGTCCTCCCATACTGGGGAGGATGTGGTTTGAGTAACCCTCAGGCCTGAATGTGATTTCAATTGAGCATGTAATTTTTGGGTTGCCCAGTGGAGGGAGGGGGACTCTGTCCTTCTGTCTCATGTTTGCATGCAGCTTTATCAGGTGCTTGGCCAAGTTACCTGAGCCTGTGGAGGACCAGCTCTGAGATGCTCTTGTGCTGAGTTAGAGTTTTATCAGCTCTGTGACTGCTCCAGCATAGCCATGACAAGCAAGAGCAGCTGAGTTGATGGTATTTTAGCAGGTTTTCCTTTTCACACCCCACTGGGCAGCACAATGCTAATGGAGTGGAAAATACAGGTTTCTGTAGGCACAGCCCATGCCTGTGGGTAGGCTGAGCCCTACCAGGTCTTTGGAAACTGGACTGTGATTCTGCTCCATGCACATGTCTGTGAGTTGACATTTTGTCTGTGGGTTGTGTTAGTAGCTTGCTGTAGGGGTGAGAGTGGAAGGAGGGGTGATCCTGTGGAGGAGCAATGGCTTGAAAATCTAGTATAACCCTGTCTGGCTTACTTTATTTCTGCAAAATCGCTAAATCTATCCTCTAGAGACAAATAAGTCTATGATATTTATCTTTGGGAGATCTTGCCTCCTAGAGCTGTGCCTGTAGCACTGTAGAAAGTATTTGGGGCAGTGGTTAGAGCGGGTGAGGTCAGTGTGTGGTTGTTTGCAGAGCACTGGGCGGTAGCCCCGGGAGGCTGCAGCGTGTGCTGGTGTGAGATGCAGCTCCGTGGGGAGGTGCAGCACACGTGGCACCGGCAGAAAGTTTGTGTGCCTATGACGGGGACGGGTTCCCGGCTCTGCGGGGCTGAGCGAGTGAGGTGAAGGGAGTGCCAGAGTGGGCACTGCTGCGGGGTTTCCTTGCTCTGTCTGTGTGAGGATGTGGTGGTGCCCTCTCATGGATGGTGCCTGTGGGAACTGGCCTTAGGATGGTCCAGTCAGCTGCTTCCTATGGGTTGGGGGGGATTAAGTGGATGCTTAACACCTCCTGCAGCGCTGTCCCTCAGGAGTCACCTTGGGCAGGAACACTTCATTACCCAGCAAATCGATCGAGCCTTTAATATTTCTATTTAAGCATTTAATATTCCATTTAAGGAGCAGCTACTGTAGTGAACTCAGTGCTGTGACACGAGGTGCAGCACTGCACAAGGCACAGCATCCCTGTCACAGTTCATCAGGCTACAGCTGCTGGTCCCATTTGTGAGAGTGACACACCTTTTTCCCATTAATAAATATCCCTTCTTTCCCACCATCTCGTATCTCACATTGTCTTCTGGTAGCGTTAAAAACTGCACAAATCCTAAATGAATGCACAGTGCTTTTGGACCTCTTGGGATGAGGTGCTGCGTGGCAAACAAAGCGTTAATCCCTTCGGTTGATTTGTTTTTTTTTTTTTTTTGGTTGGGTTTTGAATGATTGCCTCAAATCGCACTCTGGACTGCAGGACTCCTTGGGTTGACCTCCAAGGAAGCGATTTGCAGCCCGTGCCTTCCCTCTGGCACGGCGATGCCCGTGGGGCGGGATGGGCTCGGTGCCACCGCCGCTCTCCCCTGCCCTCCCCGGGGACGTTCTGCTGCCGGTGTCGGACCCTTTAAACGGGCGCAATTTCCCATTCCAGCAGAGCTTCAGGGACCTGTGGTTGCTGATGGGATTGGATCCGGAAACAGGAACGGAGAGGGACGCAAATGGGGAAGACCTTCCCTGTGTCGTGGCTGCGAGCTCGGAGGGAGCGGCGGGGGCGCAGGGAAGGGAGGACACAGGGTTTGCAGAACCTAGGGGCGAGCAAGCACAAGGAGAGGTCCTTTTCCACCGGGAAACCGGGGTGTGAGCGCCTGTCCTGCCCCGCCGGGTTGGGGTGGTGCCTTCGTGCAGCTGCTTCGGTATCAGCTGTAAAGTTGGAGTTTAGTTTGAGTAACCGAGTGATTCCTCTCCAGCCCTTTCTCCTCCCTCCGCTTCCCGTTCCTCGGCTCTGCCTTGTTTGCTCAAGTCAGGAAGGGGGAGGGTATGGGGGAAGTTAATCATTAATCTTAACTCCTTCGCAGCCATGGGGCTGAGTGCTCCTGGTATTCCCAGACCAATCTTCCGCAGACTTGTAAAAGTAAACGGGTACGTGTAGCCGGGCTCACTCTGTGCCCTTAGCAAAGGGCGGTGGGTTTCTGTCCAATGGATCATCCAGCACAGTGCTGACCCGAGCAGGACAATTTTGAGGCAAGAGTCACAGCTGCCTGTCCTGCAGTAAGGGCTGGAGGGTGGAAAAATGGTTTGGGTCCCCTCTGCAGGGCCAGAGGAGGCCAACACCCTCACGGGATTTTCACTTCCTGGTGGAGTTTGATTTGCCTTTGTCATTGGAGGGGAGAAACAAAAACCACTCCTTCTCGGCCAGCACTTCTCTGGGAGGTTGTGTGCATGAAACTTCCAGTCATAGGACCTGCCTGACTGTAGGAATTGCAGCTCATCGGCAGTTCCCTGGAGGTATGTGCCTTTCACTCTGGAATCCACCAGCTGTTCTTTTGCTTAAAAAGAAGATTCAGTTCATTTTTCCCCAGCTGCAGAATGCTTGTATCCTGTCAGAGAATCTGCTTCTGGGGTATTTTGGCCCCTCTAGGAAGATGCCTGTGATTTAAATGACTTGGAACATATTTTTAGCTAAATGAAAGGTGTATAGAATTCATTTAACACAGTATTTAATTTGCTAATGGCTGTATTCTGTTTTCTGAGTGCAGGACCGCCTTTTTTTTTTATTTTTTTTTTTATTTTGTGAAGCTTTGGGTTTTCGTAGAGGGAATATAAAAGCAGCACCTTCCTCATCTTCTAATGCTATAATACTGTCCTCTTTTAATGTATTTTCCTGAAGGCTTGCTAAGTGCATTGGCTGCTGTGGTCTGCTGTGCTCAGGAGGTGGCTCAGGGCTGGCAGGTGCTGCCCTGGGAGCCGTGGGCAGCCATTAGGGTGAGCAGTTGCTCAGTTGCTATTCTGGTGCCACCAGATAATTCCAGGTCCTTGTGACCCCAGTGGGGGACACTGCGGGATGGCCACGCTCAGGATGAGCTCTCACACCCCAAACCTGAGTGTGAGTACCTGCTGTGTGCGGGAGAAAGAGCCTGCTGAGACTAAAGACAGCTGGGTCTGCGCAGGGGGATCCAGGGGTTTCAGGGAGCCTCCCCTCCTAATTGTGCTGAAGTTGTGTTATTTTCTGGCTGAATTCCACATCCCCAAAGGGACCTGCCAGGTATGTCCTGATGCTCCTACAGTCGAGAGTGCCGGTGTCCCTGGTGAACTGACTCTCTAACAGCCTTCACAAGGTGTGTCCAAGTGCTGCTGCCCCAGCGGAAAGCTGGGAATGCAGCCAGGGAGGCTTTCTTTAGAAAGTGAGCACAGCACAGACCTGCAGGCACTCGCTGGAGTTCCCTCTCCAGGGACTGCAGTGGGCTCTGCAGGGTGGGCTCACAGGTCAGAAGGTCCAACAGGTTGGGATTTGCCAGTGAGTCACCACAGAGGAGGGCAGGGTTGGGAATGGGCAGAGGATGGTTTGCATGGAGAAATGTGGAAAGCTGGGAATGCCTTTTTTATGCCTTGTCTCTGAGGGAGAGCATTTTTCAGCTTTAATTTTTCTGAGAGGTGCTAACTGTATGACGTGGGTCCTCTCCCTGGCATGAATGACAGTGTTTTAGCTGGTGGAAGTTTTCCTGCTCTTCAGGAATTTGTGAGCAGTCTCCACCCAGCTAGTTGAGAATTGTTTCCAGGAGAAGAAATGGCGTTTACCTGGCAGCCTCTGGAAACTAGTTAACTGTTTGTATGATGTACTGAGAGGGACTTCTATTAGGAAAATGGAAGCATGTACTACTTCTGCTGCACCAGTGGACTGATCTGAACGTTTCATGCTTCTTTCACTACCTTAGACTCTGGAGAAAACACCTCCTGAGATCTTGTTTCCTGCAGAAAGCAGTGCCTGCGGCCACAGTAAATGACTCCGTGATGATGTGGAGCCTGTAATTAGTCTGTGTCAATATCCTGTTGCGAGTAGATCTCCGGGCAGGTTTTGCCTGGCTTGCTCTTCTGCAGGGGGCAGTGAGACTATGGATCCCTGTTGTTGGGTGGTTTTCCAGTCAAGACAAAAATCTGGGACTGACACAGCTGTTCTGGCTGGTTTTTTTTGTAGTAGAAGTTTGATTAACTCATTCATTCCTGGGCAGCAGTAATGTTTTTCAGGGCATTTGGTAGATTACTCTAGTTGGAAAGTCTTCCCAAAAACCTTCTGATACAGATACTTTGAATGAGAAAAAGGAGACAAAACTGTAGTCCAGGCTTTTACCATTTTGATTTTTCTTTTTTTGCTTTCCTGCAGACGCCTTACTGGCAGATCTGGAATCCACCACCTCACATATCTCCAAGCGCCCAGTGTTTCTCACAGAGGAAACACCTTACTCCTACCCAACTGGAAACCACACGTACCAGGAGATTGCTGTGCCCCCTCCAGTGCCCCCACCACCTTCCAATGAGGCCCTGAATGGAACTGTGATCGACCCCTTAGACCAGTGGCAACCCAACACACCCAAATACAGCCACCAGCAAGTAAGTGGATGTGGGAGGGTGCAATGCTTGGTTTGTGGGTGCAGTATCTCTCAAGAAAGTAAAGAGGAGGAACAGGAAGAAGTGATGATGAGTTTGGCTATGAACAGAGGGGGAAAATGGGGAGAGGTGTGGGGTTTTATTAGAACTAACTGGCTGGAGCAAATGGCACAAAAGAATTTGAAACCCGTCGTCATTGTTTGACAAAATGGTGGCGTGATGAGATTAGTGTTAGTCATCTGCCTTGCAGCCTGTGGGAAGCAGACTGGGGGTTTCCAGCACAGAGCTGCGACTCATAGGCAAGTCTGAAGTAAGTGGAGAACAGTTGTTCCTGGTGTAGCTCATCTGATAAAGGCTGGCTTGACTAAAGAGCAGATTTTTTAGAAGTTCTACTGGGCTTTGTTCTGCCCTATCCGTGTGTGGGTTTGCAAGGGCAATAAAGTACATATTTGCTTTGTATTCTCTGTTTCCAATGCAAATCTCATTTCCACAGCCTCAGTCCCAGTCTCCTATATACAGCTCTAGTGCCAAAAGCTCCAGTGCCTCAATTCCTAAAGACGGGCTCAGCTCTCCTTCTCCCCGTGCCAGTGAAGAGGAACACGTCTACAGGTATCTTGTCCCTATTAAAAGATAAGCCTGACTCACAACTTGAGCCTGCTGTGGCTCAGGCTGCCTTCTATAAGTGGAAACAAGCACTGCTCCCTGTGTGTGTTAGGTTGCCTTGTGTCAGTTTTGATTACCCCTTTTGTAACACGCCACCTTAACTTTCATATTCACTTCAAACACTGACCTGGCCCTTTGGCTTGCTCAGCTGCAAGAGGTTAAGGATCCATCAGACAGAGCAGGATCTGGATTGTGTTGTGAAGGATATAATTCAGACACAAGTGACAAATCCATCCCCCTGTTAAGCAGCACAAAAGTTCTTTGGGAGATGGGTGGCCTTTGGGTCAATTAAACCAGGGAACTCAGTACCTGTGCAGTGACTTGAATTTTCAGGTAAATTTGAACCTCTTACAACTCTGTCTCAGTAGGTGATTGATAGATAACAAGTTTATACTCACAAAGGCAGCTGCTCTTATTCTGGGAGGTTGGAGGAGTATCCTGTGCAGTGGAACAGACCTTTCTGCTGACATGGGGATGAGTGAGGAAGAGGCTGTCAGAACTTCATCCTGGACACCTTTTTACAGTCTGCAGACTGGTGTTTCTTTGGTGTCATGTTCTAACCATGCCAGCTCTTTCTGCTGAGCAGGAAGTTGCTTCCAACCAGAACTAACTCTGGGTAGAGGCAGGCCTAGCCAGGGATGGCCCAATGGAGGCAGTAATTGTAATTTTTTCAGATGACTGCATGCAATTAGCACGAAATGGAGGTAATTACAGCCATAAGTCCTCCTGTGCAAGGGTCTGGCATGGCTTGGTTCTGTTGTGAATTGTAGCTGGTGTGTGGGTTTGGGATGAAGTATGTTCTCCTCAGATTGCAGTTGTGGATTTTTCAGTCTGAAGAGAAGGATAATAAGTGCTCTTATGGAATTCATAATTGTCACTCGTGTTACAGGTGTCAGAGTCCTTAAACCTGTTAGATATTAACTTTCTGAGCATAATGTGGTCCTGTGAATGAGGCAGAAGTTCCCATTTTCTATTTGGAAAGTATCTTTTTGATAAAATAAGAACCTCTAGAGCATTAGAAATTGCTCCTTCATTTGTAAAATGAGGAGAAAAAAATTTCCCTGCCATGGATGATGGGAGGAAGAGTGTTACTACAGTGCAATTACTATAAAAATCACTGCATTGGTGCTAAGTTTTGCTTTGAAACACTTTGCAGTTCTGTGTGGTAAATGATATCACCCATATAAGATCATCTGTAATTGTAGCCAGTGTTTTATACACGCTTGTGTATCTCACACAGTAGAAAATATATCAAATTACTTTCTTATAAATTGATTAGAAGTCCCCAAATTAAAGCTTTGAGGACTTGAGTGTTGCAAGAGGTTATCACATAACCTATTGCTTCTGAGTTTTTGCTGATAGCATGAGGTTTGTACTTTGCCTCTCTCTCCAGTCTGTGCTAGCCCTGCATTCCCTCGCTTCAGGGAGGAGGGTTTTGCTGCTTGGTGTGGTGTCAGCAGAAACAAGTCATTTTCCTGTATGTGAGCTAATGGTTCTGCTGCTGTTCTGTGCATTTTGGATTTGCAGACAGTTAACTCTTTCCAGAGGGCTGGGCAGCTCATAGTCCTAAAATAAGGCCCTGTCCATCAATGTTCCATCCAATATTTCTTCATGACTGACAACTGGAGATGTGACTAAGGAGTGGCTGTGTTTAGTCATGTCACAAAGCACACATCTTCCTTCCCCCAGAGCTAAAAGCATCAGCCTGAAGAGAGCACAGTACATGTATAAACTTTGAGAACCTAATACGAGTTTCCCTCCATCCTTCTACTGTATCTTGGCACAGAAGTTTTCACGTTTCCCTTTATCTTTAGTTTCCCGAACAAGCAGAAGTCTGCGGAACCATCTCCCACCATGACCAGCTCCTCTCTGGGCAGCAACCTCTCAGAACTGGACAGACTCCTCCTGGAACTGAATGCTGTTCAGCATACACCTGCCAGTGGCTTCCCAGCAGGTGAGGAATAGCAAGACATTTGGTATGAGTGGGTACTTTTATTCTCAGAATAGTAGCCTGGTTTTTCCTTCCAATGTCCTTCCTGAGGGAGACCCCTCCAGCCCTTGATCAAAGGTTCCTTTAATAGGGGTGAGGCACCCTGCTCAAAGCAAGACCAACTTCAAAACTGGCTCTAACTAAAGTTTCAAAGTTAGATTAGGTTGCTCAGGCCCTTGCACTGTTTGGTTCTTAATATCCTCAAAGATGGATGTTCCACAAGATTTCTGGACAGTTTGTTGTTCTTGCCTGTGATTACCATGTGTGGAACTGGGGCTCTGAAGGGCTCTTTTCTGCTCCCCTTTCTTCAGATGAAGCTGGCAGAAGCCCATCACTGCCCAGCGTGGCTGGACCTCACTACGTTGTCCCAGAGAACAGCAGCTCTGGGGGAGGGAAGGCTGCACCCCCGACAAAGGAAAAGCCAAAGCGAAACGGTGCCCGTGGGATCGAAGATGTGCGTCCCAGTGTGGAGAGCCTGCTGGATGAGCTGGAGAGCTCCGTGCCAAGTCCAGTGTGAGTAATGTTTTGCTGGTTCCAGGCTTGGATGGGGTGGGACAGCTCCTGTGGGATTGGTGACTGTAGTGTAGGGGCAGCTGCTGCAGGGGATGGAAGGGATGGAAGATGGGCTTTGTCTAAAGGGTCAGAAATAAAGTGGGCACATGAAGATGCTGCTGCTGCTCTGTTACCTACTCCTGGGTGAAAAAATGCATAAGTCATGGGTGAGAGGTGGATTGTTCAAACTCAGCTGACCACAAATGCCCACTGTCTGACAAAATGAGCGTTCAGTCATTGTCTGTGTCTTGGTGGTGTGTGTGTGCATGTGAGACTGGGCAGAGAGGCAGGGCCTGCTTGTGTTGGAGAGGCTGGGGGAGGGCTGGCCGGGGTGGGCCATGCTGAGGAAACTCCTCATTCTCTGCTTGCTCAGGGGAGCAGTGGGACTTCCTGTCTAGGAGTGCCCTCCCAGGTTAAATGCACTCTTTTTTTAATTTTATTTTATTTTTCTCCCCTCCCAGGCCTGCCATCACTGTGAGCCAGGGTGAGGTGAGCAGCCCCCAGCGGGTCACGGCCAGTCAGCAGCAGACCCGCATATCTGCTTCCTCAGCTACACGAGAACTGGATGAGCTGATGGCATCTCTCTCTGACTTTAAGGTACCCTGTCAGGACACCTTAATACATCTGTCCCTCCCCACCCCTGGTCTCTCTTGCCTGTTAGCCAGGTCTTCTGACTTTGTTTGGTCTCCAGAATGCCCTCTTTACCTCTCACACTTGCCCTGAGAAACTTCCTGTGGGTATTTGTGCTTTCTGAGTGCTGCTGTAGGTGTTCTTGACTGCTATAAATTCTCATCACTGGCAGGATAAGACGGTTCTGGGATCTGTTTTTCCTTCAGTTCTGCAGTTTGTCTGTTTGCCAGAGATAATGAGCTTTGTTACTGCTCAGTACAGGGTGAATTATTTTGCTGTGCTAAAACTTAATGAGAAGGAGGGGGCATGGGACACCACTCTGCTTACTGACAGAGAACAGGCCCTTCTGTTCTGTGGGATGACCCTCCTCTCTGGAGTGTGTTCACCCTGATGTGCTTTCCCTGAGAAGGATCTTCCAGGCACGTGATGTGAGCACTGAAGCCTTTGCATCAGAGAGTTGGAGATTTCAAAGGTTTTATCTTAGAACAAACCCTCTTATTCACCTCAAAATGGGATTAAGTTTGAGCCTCTTGTGGGGGCAGAGGATGGCAAATATCATTTAGAATCTTGTTTGGAAATTAAACTATTGTATTAGAAAAGAACTGCTATTTCAGTCACAAGTAGCACATAAAAGTCCCATAATAGCATAATTCCAGGATTAACTTGCCTATGGTCCTCTTGAAACATGAGGCACTTGGCACTTGGATAACTTGTTCTTCATTCATATAGGTATGTTACCATTCCTGTACTAGATGATTAACTGTGGAGGTTATTTTCATGAGACTTCATTTACATAATCATAGCAAAATGAAAAATATTTTCTCACTTTCTACTTTCAGCTGTTTTGCTTGTAGCCTTACTAACTATTCACTTGAATTTGTTCTGAGAGTGGTGGAAAAAGCAAATATACTAGATATTCTCTTTGTTAGATTTGCCTTTCTTACATACGCAGGCAAGTCTGCTTTCTAATCCCAAGGAAGTCCCTAACTTTCTGTTTTATCCTCATATGGAAGATTCTGCCAGTAGTTGGTGTTTCTTGTTTGTGCTGAGCTCCATCCCCTCCTAGATGACTTTAGGTGGGGCAGCCAGGGCTGAGATGTTTTGTGAGGAGAGGTAGAGGGGACATTCAGTGACAGCTTTGCTGTTCTTTCTGTGCCATTTGGGTTCCATGGAGGTTGATACAATACCCAGAGCTGTGACCAAGTGTGAGTTCAGAACCCAGCAGTGAACACACACACGCCCTGAGGGGCTTGGCTTGCCTTGTGCTTGCTGGAATGGAACTCAGTCTGCTGCTTCTGGCACATGCACTTAATTTTGTGAGAATCTGGGAGTTACTCACTGTTTTCTCTAGACTTAGTGTAGTGTGTATTCAGTCAATTGCAAATATTGACACCTTAGTGTTGCCTTTTTTCTCCATATTAGGTCCTAGGGTGTAGTGCAGGGTATCCACAAGCATTTGTTCAGCCTGATTGAAACACTGCAGTGTTGTGAAGCTGGAGAGAGTTCACACTTGTGCTGCTGGCATTCCCTGCCCTGCCCCTTCCATGTGCTCTGGGAGCTGAGCACAGTGGCCTCCTGCCTCTGCTGCTTTTATCAGGGCTCAGAAAACAAGCTCAGGGTGTGGCTGCTGCCACCAGCCTTTGCTCCCAGGTGAGCTCTTGGCAACTGAGAATGACCTTGCCCAGCACAGGTGTTTTCCTGGCAAGATACAAGGAGGGGACATTTTTAAGTGTGGGTGTTCCAATACTTTGCAGTCTTGAATCTCCAGTAAAACCTGTGTGACAGAGACGAGCTGCTTTCTGTAATGCTGCCTGCCTTCCTGGCTTGGTTTCTGGTTGACCTCTGAGAGCAAACTGAAATGTAGAAAGATTTTAAGATTTCGACTTTACAAACACAGCAGTCGTATTTTTGTGAGGCACTGAGATCATCTGTGTCTGAACATTCTTCCTGGAGCACAAATAACATAGTTCTGTGATCATTTTCCTTTTGTTAATGATGTCATTGACTCTTTTTGAGTTATTTTCCTTTTTTCCTGTCCTCCACGTTGCTTCATTTTCCCTTCAGTCCTTTTTGTTTGGTTATACCTCCTCTATTTGTGCCAGCTAGTGGTGTTAACTTGTCTGTAAAAAATGTATTTTGGTCTGTGCCAGTGTCTGAATATAAGGGAGAGAAGTGAAGTTTTTCCAAAGGTGAAGGATGAAAGGCTACTGTTCGAGTACCAGACCTGTGTGATTGCAGGAAATAGGACAGAAAACCTAAGTATGGTGTGTAACTAGTTGGAGTTGGTTGTTGGTACAGCTAGAAGTTGCAGTAGGTGGGCATGAAGGAGTGGAGAGCACTGGTGCTTGATTTCCCTGGTACTCCAGAGTAAGAGGTGCAGTTACAGGCTGATACATCACCCTTTTATCATCTTTTGCTCACTTTAATGAGTTGGTCATTCTTTTTGCTTACAGAGTCCATTTGATTTTGGTTATCTAGCTCATCAGTCAGCAGGCACTGAGATCACTTAATGCACTTGTTTTTTCACCCTCTGCCATTTCTGTGTAATGTGATGCCTGCTTACTGCATAGCTGGATGCTGGTAGTTAACTGTTCTGTTACTGTTGGGTGCTTACCCATTGCTCTTTCTTTTGGAACTAGTGTGGTTTTGATATGTTGGAAATACTGACTTCTGAGTGAAATGTTAGTCTTGCCTTGAAAATTACTGACTTCATTAGGAAGTCTGGAAGCTGTGAACCACAGCATCAAACCAGGTTACTTTTACAGGTGCATCCAGCTTAGGCAGAATACTGGGAAATTACCTCTTTTTTTACTGAATGTACTTATGGTGGGCCCTGCTGTGCTACTCAGGGAGAAGAGCAGTCTGAAATGAATTTTGGTCTCCTATTGCTCTTCCCTTTCTGGGCACTGCTGTTGTGACTTTGCTAATATGTGTGTGTGTGCCAGCTCCTGGCCCCTCAGGATGGCAGCAGCTTAGGGCAGCTCAAGGTTATGACTCTTCCATCTACTGACAGGTTTTATGTATGTTGTGGTTAATTTTATCCTTTTATTCATGATAAGCATCTCAGAAAGGTAAGTAGAGACTGAGATACCATACATGAGGCTTAGGAAGTTATGTGCCCTGCTACCTGACAGTGTAAGGATCTGCCTGCTTGAGGCTTCTTTGGAAAATATGACTAGGAATCAGAGCAGATCTGGATAGCTCTTGAATTTGGAAATCCTTTGTGGATACATTTTTGAAACAGAAGGCTCAGCGTTGGTCTTAGGTTGACCTGCTGTGTGAGCTTGTCCAAGCCACTGTTCTGGTTTTCCCTTTTTAAGAAAAAAGGAGTAATACCAGTTTGTCTCCTAGAGTTTAGCCAGGAACCACTGGAAATGGGGAAAGAAGGACCCATGATCTTTTGTTTTCAAAAGACCCTGTAAGTCAAGGAGAACCAAACCCACTGCATTAGTTGCTCTTCTTAGAGTGTATTTTGGATCAAAATTAATACTGATTTTATTACAATGTCAGTGTGGAGACTTTGGCCTGAGGGAATGATGTTAATCTGCCACCTAAGCAATGCTCACAAGGGCATGGAGTGACTGACAGACTCATATAGATTCAGTGTGTGCCACGTCCAAGGTGAGATTAGTGATGTGAATAGAACAAAGCCCATGTCATCTGCTCTTGCTGTGAATGCCCTGAAGCTTTGTTTTCACTGCCATGAACTCAGCCAACTGGAGCATTTTATTAGTGTATCAAGAAGAAAATGTCATGCTTTGTTCTCTTCATTGATTGAGTTTCTTTCAGCTTTGAAATATAAAATTTACATGTCTGTCTGTTAATAAGTTGAAAAAGTGACCTTTCCTCACAGCCCAGACATTCCTGGGTTTGTGTCTGGCTTCCCAGTGGCCGTGACGTGCCCCTGTCAGCTGCAGGTGAACACGTGAGCTGTCACTCAGGAGGAGGCACAGGAAAAGGATCTTGGTGGCTGCAGAACTCATGTGAAGATCAGCACAATGTCATACTGGTTCTGCTCTTTGCTATCTCACTTTCTTTCCTTACTCCTGGAAGTAAGGCTTTGGATCAACATGGCTTTTTGATTTGAAGTTGATTGTTAAAATGCTTAATTCTTTGCTTTTTTTTTCCCCTTCTCCTTACATCTGTCTTTATCTCTTTCTCTCCTTATTCCTTCTGTCTCCTTTTTGCAGACTAGTTCCACTATGTCTCTGATTTCTGAACCCTCCCTAGAACCAGTTCCCAGCTCAGCAAATGCAGACTCCAGCGACACCCCTCCCAGTTTAACAGTGCTGCCCCACTCCAAACACCCTTCTGCTACTCCCAGTGGGGACTGGACAGTGCCACCATGTGCCCCCTCAGCAGAACTCTGTGCTGAGAGAGGCAGTGACACTGCAGTGCTGGCTGTTCCAGGGCATCCTGCTGCCCCTCCACCTGTGCCCCGTTTGGCACAAGCAGTCCCTGTGCCCCCACCACGCAGCTCTTCTGGTTGTGCTACTCGTGGGGAGCAGGTGACTTCTGCAAGCTTGGCTCAGCTGAGCAGAAAGCCTGACTTTTCTAGAAACTCCTCCCAGGCTCTGCCAGCTTCCAGTGTGGAGCTTCTCTGTAGACCTGCTGATGTGGAGGCACGAGGCCTGGGCTATGATTTGGCAAAAGAGATTGAGAAGAAGGAGCAGAGAACTGACCCCAAAATCTCAAGTATATCCATTTCAAATGCTTCAAATGGTCAGGGGAAGGGGCAGGTATCCAAAGAGCTGGATCAGCAGGGAGCATTGATGGACAAGTCAGCCCTTTCCTCCCCGGGCAGAAGTGTGGAAACAGCTTTAGATGAGCTGTGGGCCCTGGAGCTGCCTGCACATGCACCAGAGATACATGCAAAGAATGACAGCGTTTTGGATTCTGTTTATGAACCCTCTGTTGTTGCCCTGGGTCGGTGGGATGTCTTCCCAGACACTAAAAACCAGCTGGGCTTTGTAGTGGAGCAAGGACAGGAGGTAAAAGCTGAAGTGCCTCGTGAAACCAAGGTAGATAATGGTCCTGATCTGGGCAAGAAGAGGCAGGGCAGGGACAGGACTCCTAGGAAGGCAGGTACTGCTAACATGAACAAAGCCAGAGGAGACCAGGACAAAGAGCAGTTCAGAAGCTCTGCAGCCGCTCCGGAATCTCCTGAAAACTTTGGGAAAACTGAATGGGATCTGCCATGTGTCTCCAAACCACCCATTGAGAGGATTTCTGCATCAGGCCAGGCAGGCACTGAGTGAATGTAGGAGTAGGACAAGTCCTAGCTAGGACTGTTCTGCCAGCACACTAACACTGTGTGTGGAGCGAGTGTACCCGGGCTCACCCACACTAACAGCATGGAGCTCTGAGCAGGGTCCCTGCAGCTGCATGGCATGGAGCTTTGGAACCCTCGGCTTTGTCTTGTGCTCTCTCCTGCATGTCACTCAGCAGCACAGAACACAGCAGTCTGTAGGGGTTTCCTCATGAAACAGACTTCTATTCCCTAGTTGGGGTGAGGTTCAGTCCTTACAGACCTCTGAAAAGTAGCGAGGGCTGTTTCATGGCACTGGAGGATGTTCCTGATTGGGATGGCAGCTCCTCTGCTCGCCTTTTTAGGTCCCATTACTGGAGCTGTTGGTATTTCTTCCCATGCTGGAAGCACACTTTGTTCATCAAGAGCCTTGTGCCTGTCAAGGGCAAACACAAAGAGCCTGCTCTGTGCCCTTGTGATGCTGAGGTTTCTGTAATGCTCAGTGGAGTGGTCATGCTGCACCTCCTATCTTGGCTTCCCTCTGGTTAATCTTTCCCTTCCTTTTCTAGACAGTTATTTTTGGCTGCTGTGATTATCCTTACAGGGTTTTTCCTTGCACTGAGTCACTGTTCTGGGCTGTGCCAAGAGGAATTTTGGCATTGTGGAATAAATGTCATCACTCTTCCTGCTCACAATTGTCACTAATGTCTTTGAGTTTGTGCTGTTGCATCTTGGGGCTTGCTGTGACATTGCTCTTCTCTGCTGATACTTTCACCTTTGTCATTTAGATTAAATCTTTAATCAAGAGGACGAAAGAGACTGCGAATGTGCATCCAATGTCTCGGGACCTCTCTCCAAGGCGTAAGCTAGGTCCTGCCATATTCCACAAGACTGAGTCCCAAGATCGCTTGATTGAAGAGCTGCAGGACAGACTGGGCATCGCTGAGCAGGAACAGGAGGAATGGCAGAGCCAGGATGCCTGGCTGACAGAGGGGGTCATTGTCACTGCCAGACCCCGGGGGGAAGAGCAGAGTGGTGGACAGCAAGTAGAGAAGGTAGAAAGCTGGGACGTGTGCTGGGGAATCCCAGCATGTCCCTCTGCCCAGATAGCATTGTGTGGTGGTGCAGATTAAGTTTGAGTGTCCTAAGCCACTTGAAATGAAGGACTAACTCTTTCTGTTCACCCTTCTCTGGCCTGAGAAGGAAAGCAGCATGTGGTTCTGGGTGTTTAAGAATTAGAGTGGGATCTGAGGAAGCTGGTGATAGTATCTGTTTATGCAGCCTGCTGCTATCACATGTTGAATGTCTCTGTGGGGATTATTTTTAAATCCACACTGGGAAGCCTGTTATAGAGGGGGGTTTTTTTTTTGCTCAGTGCTGTACCTGTGCAGGACATTTTGGGGGTAAGATGATGCTCTTCCTTGAGCTACACACCACATTTTCTAATCCCCTTTTCTTTTCTTGCTGCTTTTCTTCCTTAGATAAACATACTGGTAAGAGCCAGTTCCTTGTTGGTTCCTCTTTGGATTTATTCACCTTTCTTCTTCCTCCGTGTCTTTCTAGGTGGTTTTTCCTCCAGAATCCCCGCTCCTCCCAAGGAGGACAGTCTCTGTTTCAGCCTCTTCCCAGCTCCAGCCTTCCAAAGAAGCTGCAAAGACAGTCCCTGCTAATGCTGCTCTCTCTCATGTCTCTGGCCCTGGACCTCTCCTCCCACTTCCACCTCAGCCTTCCCATGTGCCATCTACCCCAGCTCCTAGTCCAGTCTCTTCCTCTTCCTTCAACTTGGCTCCCCAGCCTCTCTTCCAGTGGGGAACTTCTGATGATGATTATCATGAGGTTTCTGTTGTGGGCACCCCTCCTTCTGAGGATCCCAGGCATTCCTGTACTCCCCAGACCTGGACCCCAAGCACCAAGACAGTTGTTTCTGTTGGCTGTCAGACTGAAGATGAAGCTTTCTTCCCAGAAATGCAGACAGGCTTCTCTCCTCTGGTTTGTGTTTTTAGCAGTGTTTTCCAATCCAACTACTGCTTGTAACTTGATAGCTCAGTAGATACAGTGTTCAGGTAAGGGCTGGGTATGAACTGCTGGGTAGGAGAGAGGATTTATGGACAAGCCCAGCTGTAGCATTGCAGAGTACATGTCTGTGCAATAAGCTGCTGGGGTGTGTGGGTCATGTCTGTCCTGACAGGCACTTTGTGCAGCAGGGACTCCATTTCCCTCTGAGATTAAGAAGGTAACTCTGAAACACAACCTGCAGCTCTCTCTGCCATAATCTCTCTTGAAGTGGGGAGAGAAAAAGATGGCAAAATCTCTATACTGGAAGGAGCAGATCAACAGTCCTTCCTGTGTTTGCCTGTTTAGACAGGTGTCCACAGTGTGAGTGGATGTGGGGAGGAGATGGCATGATTAAGATCTGTGTTCTGCATCTCCTGTCAGGGAAGGGCTGTGGCTCTGTGGTGGTGGGGAGTTTTAATGTATACAATCAGTGCAGTGTTAGTGTACAGGCAGCTTTCTCAAGCAACGAGCAAGGAAAGGAAACCCTTCTGCATCTTGAACTGTTGTACTTTCCAGGTGACCTCTGCTCCTCCCCTTGTCCCCAGTGCCAATCTGCTGGCTGCTCCTGCACCCCTGGGCCCCTCCACCCCTGGCAAGGCAGGACCTCCTTTTGTTTCCTCAGCATGGTGTGCTTTTCTGGTCAGTGTGTGCTGGGATCTGCTCCTGGAGCTCCCAGTGCATTAACATGGATAATATCCTGTAGTGCATGGTTTGCTGCTCATAGAGCTCCTCACTGAACTTGAGTGATGGCAGATCTCATGGGTGAAGGGTGGGAATTTGAAGGACCTTTGCATGATGAATTTATGTGGATTCTGTGCTGAGTGTCCCCTGTAAACTGCAGGAGGTGGAAACAAACCTCCTTCAGGTGGGGGCTCCTCTGTGAGCTGTCAAGGAGGCTGGGTCACCAGACCAGGTAGACACTGAGGTGTGCTCAGGTGGTTGTGCCTGCACTGGGTCAGCTGTGGCTGGCAGGAGTGTGTGGTTCCTGAGGTCAAGGGTGAAGTGCTCTGTTGCCACATGTTGAATTCATCTCATCTCCTTTCTCTTTGGATGGAATTTATCACCTGTGTGTGGCATGTGTTCCTGTCCTGCCTGGTGGCTACAAACCCCTGTTTAGAGTGAGAAGAGGTACGATCCTCTCAATCCTCCTTTTCCTTCTGCTGTGCTGTAAAGGAAGCTCTGGCTTTATCCTGGGGCTCTGGTTGGTCTTTGTCTCCAAAGGCCTGTTGTCTCCTTGCAGTGCTGTGCTTTGGCCTGTCACTGTAACAGTTTGGTAGCAATTGTCTGCTCTGTGGTGGAAGGTTTGTTTTAGGCTCAGGACACTGGGGTATGATGGGGCTGCTCTGTGCCGCTGGACTAGGAGAGGTTGCAAGTTATGGGATGGCTGGGAGGAGAGAGGAGGGGAAAAGCTGTGTGTCAGGCTCCGTTGGGAGTCATTGCTGCATGCGAGGCAAGGCTGAGGAGTGTGTGAATGCGTGTGAAAAAAAAGCTGAATTTATGTATGTCATGAGAATTTTTATACAAAGGAGCAGAAAGCAGGATTTGTCACTGAGTAAACTAATCGACTGCAAGGACAAGCAGCTGCAGGACAGGGAATAGAGCTCCTCCTGTGGCTGGAAGGGCACATTCTACTACAGCTCTGAGCACTTCAGTATGTCCCTGCTCCTCTGGCTGTGCTGGCAGCACACTGGGGGGTTGTACACAAGTGTAGATTTTATGTCTGTTTTAATTTATTCTCTTAGTAAAAGAAGATGTGCTCCAGACCAGCATCTCATGGAGGGACTTCTTTGGGTGTCTCTAAACCTGACAGTAGCTGGGGCAGTGCAAAGTCAGCTAAAATAATCTCTCTTTCCTTATAGTGGTTTGTCTGCAAAGGGGGCTGTGGTGGCCAAGGAGAACATATGCTTTGTTTATAAGTTGTGAGCCTCGGTAAAACATTTCTCCCTCTCCTCTGGGAAACCTTTCCAAGCTGTGTGTGCTGTGGTGGTGTGAGTTTCAGAAAAGGCCTCTGAGACAAATATCTGACTCCCCTTCCCTCCACCTGGTGCATTTCCAGGTCTGACATTAGATGTGGCAGCCCTGTCTGCTGGGGATGCACTGCCCTCTCTGTAGGTAAACAGCAGGCAACTGCAAGGCAGTTGTTTCCTTCCTCCTTCCACTTGCTTGGCTCAGGCATGGGATGAGAGCCACCCGAGGGGCCAAGGGGACTTGACAAACAGATATGCAGAAGGTGGGGAGAAGGGGGAAGATTTTCTAGCTGAAAGGTGAGATGAGGAAGAGGAGAGCATCTGTATCAGAGAGGAGACAGAACTGACAGCAGCAGCATAGAAATGGAGAGAGGTCAAGGGGAAGGGGCCCTCTGGATGGCATCTGCTTTGTCAGCTGGCCAGGAACTGATGAGGTAAAGGGAGATTTTTGGCAGAGGCTTAGAGAGCACTGTACTGACTGCCTGGGATGTGCTGGTGACTTCTGCTGTACATGCAGTGAGGGAAAATCAAATCCTCTGTGCACAGCTCTGCTGTTACACATCCTGGAGTCTCTGCATGTCTCTGCATGGGCAGAATACATGTGTGTACTCTTATTTTGGCCCTCAGTCTTCAGAGAACTGACTCCTGGAAACCCCCTGTGTGTCTCTGCAGAAGGGCCACTGGCAGCAACAGCAGGCATTTATCTGGTAAAGCACAGCAGCACTCACAGTCTTTTGTTTTCTCTTCCCTGCAGTTCATGGCACAGGGGAAAGCCGGGAGCAGCTCCCCTCCATCCACAGCCTCCAAGCCTGGCAGTCAGCTGGACACCATGCTGGGAAGTCTCCAGTCTGACCTGAACAAACTGGGTGTAGCTACAGTTGCCAAAGGTGTCTGTGGAGCCTGCAAGAAGCCGATTGCTGGGCAGGTGAGTGGAAGGTGCTGTCTCACTGCTGAACCTTGGGCTGCAGCTGGGAGTAATGGGAGGGCTGTTTCGTGAGGCTGAAGAGACTGGAGATGCTGGAGAAACTGAAGTACTCTATTTATCCACTGGCTAGGTACGCTGTAAGCTCCTCCAGTGACCTCTACCCTGCCCCTGAGGGACTGCCCTCTCCTGAGATGATAGGTAATTCAGTTTTCATGCTACCCCAGTCCAGGGCTCACTTGAGTAGTAGAACTTGTCATTCTTGCTGATCTCCAGCTGGTAGCTTGTCATGTGGTCTAGGGGAGAGGGAGGTAGAGTTGTTCTTCATGATTTGTCTTCCCAACAGGTAGTTACAGCCATGGGGAAAACCTGGCACCCTGAGCACTTCGTCTGCACCCACTGCCAGGAGGAGATCGGGTCGCGGAACTTCTTTGAGCGGGATGGGCAGCCCTACTGTGAGAAGGACTACCACAACCTCTTCTCCCCTCGCTGCTACTACTGCAACGGGCCCATCCTTGATGTGAGTTCCTTGGGGGATTCAGGGTGCTGGCAAGGTGCTGCAGGGCCTGGGTGTTAAAAACTCCACCCATGCGTCCTGGGTGGAAGATTTTGTTTTGGGATTTCCATGTTTCCTTTGTCCTTGTTCTGAAAGGGAAACAACCTGGCCCAGTCAAATTCTTACACCAGTGAGAGGAGATAGTCCCTCTTACCTTTTGTGAAGTTCCTTCAGAGCCCCACATTGCTCCATCATTCTGATTCCTCAGCATTTGTGTGTTGGTAGCCTGTGGTAACAGGCACCGGTGCTAGTCCTGAGGGCTGGACGGGGCCCTGTGTAAGGGAGGAGGCAGTGCCTAAGATCCTTTTAGGGTAAAAAAAGTGTGCAGTGGGGAGAGCCTGAACGAGCCAGAGGCAGGGGCGAATTGACTCAGCTCTCTAAAGGACAGTCTATTTTAATGCTTGCTCTTGTCAGCACCAACATTAATGTCTTTTCCCCTCCCTCCAGCCCCCCCTTACTCACCTCCAAGTTGAAACCATCATTTAAATGACTTGCACTTTGTGTCTTCTCCTGAACAGAAAGTGGTGACGGCTTTGGACAGGACATGGCACCCTGAACACTTTTTCTGTGCCCAGTGTGGAGCTTTCTTTGGACCTGAAGGTACTGCTGGTTTATGCAAGGAGAAAACAATCTCCTCCCTAAAATACAGAGGAGGGTGTAAGGCAGAGCTGCTGCTAGGGGACAGTCTGAGGGGACAGGGGAACTACTGGAGTTCCATGGGCTACAGCTGTTTGTGGGGGAAGAATGCTACCAGTAATCATCTCTTCTCCCCAGAGAGGAAGAGTATGCATGTGCTGGGATGGGAAGGGAACAGAACAAGGACCCTGCTGTGTGTGTTAGCAGGGGGAAGGATGATCCCACCCACACAGGTTATCCCACACAGCTTGTCTGGCCATAGGTGAAGATCAGGAGCTGATCCCTTTGCCTCTCCTCTCCTTTGGCAGGATTTCATGAGAAGGATGGCAAAGCCTATTGCCGCAAGGACTACTTTGACATGTTTGCTCCCAAGTGTGGAGGCTGTGCCCGGGCTATCCTGGAAAACTACATCTCTGCCTTGAACACCCTGTGGCACCCCGAGTGCTTTGTCTGTCGGGTAAGAAACCCAAGGTCCTTTGCATGACCCCTCTCTTTTCCACCCTGCAGGCATCTGGTCCCATATCGGGAAAAGGCGTCTCTGGGGCAGTGAAGGGCAGCCAGTCCCACAAGATAAAAACATGTCAGCAACCAAACACCTTCTTGTTCCTCTGCCTGTTTACGTTGAACTTTCGAGCTGCCTTTCTGTTCCCAACTGCAATTATGGGCTTCTGCAGCAGCTCACAGATAAACAGAGACATTTTCTGTGACCTTTAAATAATTATAAGCTAAGCTTCTCTCTGAGCACTTGCCTCAGCACTCGGATTTTGGGAATCTTCCTCCCATTCTCCATCTGACAATGTAAACTAACGAGGCTGACCTTGTTCAGACAAACATGCAAGTCAGTGAAATAGTGGCAGGCTCCATACAACAGGCATAAGAAACAGGAATACTGCAGATAAAATGCTTGGCGCTCTTTCAGAGAGCATTGCAAATATTAACTCTTAAAGGCCCCAAGAGATGAGCCAAATCAACCAGTGCTTCCTAGAGTGGGAGAGAAGGGCAGAAACCAGATGAAGCAGCCAGAACCACAAGCTGCTGATTCCTGGTGTGATGCTCAGATCTGACTGTGACCGTCCTGTTGGGACTGTCTGTGGCTCCTGCACTGGTGTGCAGAGAGTGGAGGCAGAAGCTGTGCCTGAATGTGGGGCTAGGGAGGGCTGTGCCTTCTTGTGCAGAGATTGAGACTTTATCAAGCAGTTCTGCTTCCTTTCCCCCTGCTGCCACACTGCCTGAATTAGTGGGGCCAACATGGATGTCTTCCAGGACACAAGATGTGATTCTCTTCCTGTTTTTGCTAAATCAGAGCAAACTTTTCAGCTGTCCTGCTGACTGGGGGAAGACACTGTTTATTGAACTGTCAGCATTAGTAAAGTCTTGGACTCACTGCAGGCAAACTGTATTCATCCTGGTATTGTGAGTGTTTAACAGCTCTGCCTGCTGTTTGCTGGACCCCTTTCCACATGTTGGGGTCCAGCTGTGTGTGATAGTCAGTGTCCTCCTCAGGGAAGAGGACAGCAAAACCAGGATTCTGCAAACATGGCTTCTCCTCTGGGCCTTGCTGCTGATATATTTGGCAAATCTGGCAGTGTCCTTGACTCTCTCCCACACTCTGCTGCTTAGTTTCCCACTCATACAAGGAGTTTCCCACTCATACAAGACCACCACTGGGGAGTCTCCCCAGTCTGGTGGGGGTGGTGGGTGCTTCTGTTGCAGGTTCTAAAGTGTAGAGTCCTCAGCTGCCTGACACTGAGGGGGAGGAAGAGCTCTGGACACTAAATTAGCATGTAGCTGGTGTATCCTCTTCTCCTTGTCTGTTCAAAATCATTAGCACTGTAGAACAAACAGTTTCTCCCAGCAGTGATCCGTGTGTAACTGCTGGAGATGTTTCAGGTTGGACAATCCTTTGCAGAGTGTACCAGCCTAATGCCAGCCTTTGTGGAGAGGTCACTTGTGAAGATTAATTGTGCCTCATTTTCTCAGCTGGAACCAGTCCAGTATTCATCAGGATTCTGCTGCATGAAAGTCTGTGTTGGTCCCTCCTTCTGCCTGCCCTTGTGGGGAAGCTGGAGTGAGAAAAAAACGAACAGGGAAAGGTGCTGCAGTGTTTCCCACCTCAGAGGAAGGGGTGTTCTCCTTTCTTCTGGCTGGACACATCTGGTAGCTCGTCCATAGCATTTTCTTTTGTAGAAATGAAGCTAGCTGGGGGAAGGAGCTGGTTAATTCCCTTGCTTGTGCCTGTATCTGTCCATCTCTCAGCCTTTTCTTGGAAACTCTTCTTGCTGGACAGAGTTTGGCTCTGGAGAACAGGACAATAGTGAAGGGCAGCAGTTCACCTGCCCACAGAACAGCTGGGCTGTGCCACAGAGGTGGCTTGTGGAGCTGCCCCTCCCCACATCCCTGGCTTCTCACACAACCTGTCCCCTCTGCTTTGTCCTCCTGCAGGAATGTTTCACCCCGTTCATCAATGGCAGCTTCTTTGAGCACGACGGGCAGCCCTACTGCGAGGTGCACTACCACGAGCGCCGCGGCTCCCTCTGCTCCGGGTGCCAGAAGCCCATCACAGGACGCTGCATCACTGCCATGGGCAAGAAATTTCACCCTGAACACTTTGTCTGTGCCTTCTGCCTCAAGCAGCTCAACAAAGGAACCTTCAAAGAGCAGAATGACAAGCCCTACTGCCAGAACTGCTTCCTCAAGCTCTTCTGTTAGAGGCACCATCGACGGGCGCTAAAGCATCTTTCTGCCACCCCCTCGGCAGTTCTGGCTCTCTGAACATTACTGTGATTTAGGAACCTTACCAGGCAGGGGAGGAGGGGGGTGGGGGGTGGGGAGTGCTTTCTGCTGCTATGGAGAGGCAGTAGATCCAGAGATGAGACGGACCATTAAACTGGAAACGCCCTTGCTGTGTCTCAGTAGAGAGAGGCCGAGATCCCTCATGACGGTGTGTGTGTCTGTGTGTGTGACTGACAGCTGAGCTTAGCTCGAGGGCTCCCAGGGAGATCTTCCCAGCCCCCTCCTGGCAGCAGGAGTCTTTGCCAGTACGTTTCAGCCTGTGTCAGCTCTCTGAGCAAATCGAGACACTTGCAGACAACACAGCCCTCTGCTTTGACACCTCCTTCTCAGGCTTTTGCCTGCACGTGTGCAGGGTGAGCGACAGCCCAGCAAGGGCACCCTGTAACCTCAGGGCCACCCTGGCTCCCCTCACAGAGCCACACCATGTGTGTGACTTGCTGAGACCAGAGCACCAGCACAGGCAACCAAGACCCTGCAAGGGTCTCTCCAGTTCCATTACACTGTAAGGAGATAATACCACTTACTTTTTTTTTTTTTTAATTAAGAGGAATCAAGATGTTAATGTGTGGGGTGGGGTTTTCCCCCTCCTAGTTTGTTATGCCCTTTCTCGATGCCTTTTCTCAGCACACCAGAGCAGGAGGTGGGGTAAGCCCTGCCCATCCCTCAGCGCTGATGTGTGCTCCTTGTGGGAACATCCCATGCCAGGCATCTCCATCCAGGACAGCTCAGGGCATCTGCTCCCCTCGCCTGCTGCTCCTGGGAGAGAGGAAGAGGCATCATCCCTTCTTTAAATGCAGGTGCAGAGAGGTCAGAGCAGCCTTTTTCATCCATCCCTGTTATGAATGAGTGTGATGTGTGTGTGTTTATCTGGCCTGAAACTCTCCCATCTGTCAGGGCCTGAAACTGTCACAAGAGTGGGGACAAGTGGAGGGGGTTAAGAAGCCAGGAGAAAAAAAAAATCCTAAATTTATATCCTTTCTTCCTCTTTGCTAATGAGACCTGTCAGCCCCTTGGTGTTTCCGTTTTCTGTGCTCTTGTTAAACATGTTCTACTGAGAGATGCTACAGCAATAACCTTTTATATTGACTGTTACTGGTATAACAAGTCCCGTGGGTCAGGTGTGCATGACACACCTGGAGTTTTACTATCAAAGTGAATACTGTGTCCAGTCTTTGATAAGAACTGTAGATTTCTACACTGATTTTGAATTCATATCTAATTTACTTTTAATCCTCTTATACAGAAATTTGGTTTTGAAGTGATTTTAAGAAAGCAACTTTTATATCAAGCTGTGCTGTTCTAGGCAGTGTGCCAGTTGTGCTGGCTTACTGCATCTATAACCTCAATGCTTTGTTAAGCCGAACTAACATTCAATATTTCCTTTTTATTGCGGGTTGGGAGGGGCTGGAATCTGTGGGGAAGGGAATGTGACTTGTATTTTTTCCCTAGCACAGGCAGGTGAACTGTGAATAGCTTTTTTTTTTTTCCCCTCCTCTGGGTCACCTTAAAAGTGTGTTTTCTGGTTTTATTGTAACCTGTAAACTGCTGTATTTGAATCACCTGCCTTTCTCCCAAAGCCCAGCTTCCAGGATGTTTGAGTAAGTCTTAATGTGATGCTTTGGGAGAGGAGCTCAGACCTTTGCCCTCTGTTTCTCCTCTTCAGCCACCTGGAATCAGAGCAGGGTAAACTGAGGAAAAAAGGTCTTGTGACTGAGGAGGAGAAACTGGGAGAGACGGACTCTGTTCCTGACTAGCTGTGTAACTTTGGGCCAGTCACTAAACCTTACTGTGCCTCAGTTTCCCCATCTGTAAAATGGGGGCAGTTTAGCCTGGATTTGTGAGGTTATTGTGAGGCTTAAGCTTGTGTTTGCTAAAGCACTTTTAGGTCTCTGGCTAGAGGGTGCTATGGAGAGAGAAGGACTGCACTGAAATTCCTGGTGCCATTCTGTGGTACCAGCCAAGGCAGCCCAGGGGGCAGTGTTTGGAATTATTGCTCTAGAGTGCTACAGCACTGTCACCAGAGGCATCTGGGTGTGCTTTGCAGCTTGGCAGGTGAATTAGGGGCCCAGGGGTGGCTGTGTCAGAAACCAGCCCAGCCTTGGGCTGGAAACTGCAGGTCCCTGTCACACAACCTTGTCGTGGTGCTGCCCTGCCCTGCTTGGATCACTGAAACTGTTTCACTCATTTCCCCTACAAATGAACTCAGTGTGTGGGTGTGAGGCCGAAGGGAGCTGTGGGAGCACTGGAGCTGTGTCAGCTGGGCTGAGTGTAGCTCTGAGAGAGTTCATGAGGCAAGAATCCTTATGCATTTGCCTTTTCATCTGTGAAGTCGATTTAACTTAAATGGGTGTTCCTAAGCTGTGTGTGTTTATCTCACTGAAAAGGTCAATCCTTGGTGCCGCTGAGAGGACACACAGCTGTTGTGTCCGAGTGTCAGAAAGGAGTGAGATGTTTCTGGCACTGCCACTGCAAATGGCATGACATCTGCAAACTGTGTAATCGTGTGCCTCAGTTTCCCTGTGCGGGGAGTCTTTAACCTACCTCACTCACTGCTAGCTGAGGGTTGTGTCAGTGACACTCCTGGCACACGTGGGAGGCCCTGGGTGCTGTGAGGGCTGCTGGGGGCCGAGGGGAGGCTCGGTGTCCTTAGTGCTTAACTGAGATCATTACACATTTACCTCCTGCCTTCATCTGGTGCCTGACGCGCTGGGATGCTGCACCGATGCTACTCTGCCAAATAACGACTTGTGGTGTCCCAAATGCCTGTGTAGTTCATTGCAGGTGCAGTTCGAGGGTGGCACAGCCGGGTGTGGGGCTGGAGATGGTGCTGGGGGGTCCCCGGCCCGGGAGAGGAGCGGGCAGGGGCTGTGACAGGTGCTCCGGGAGGGTCAGTGTGTGCACCCCCGGACCGGGCGCTACCCCTGGGGAAGGTCTTTCTCGCCACGTCCGGGCTGGGCTGGGGGAAGCTTGGCTGGGTCGACAATTATTTGATTTTTTTTTTCCCCCCTCCCATGTAAACTTCTAACCCCGCTTTTTTTTTCCATTTAAAATTCTTGCAGTTACGCCAATAAAGTTTTTACCGTTATTCTCACGACTGTGTCGCGATTGTTTCCAGCCCCTGAGCTGGGGAGGGATCAGACCCGGAGCGGTTCCCCCTCAGGGCCGGGCTGAGGGGGCGGGGGGGGGCAGTGCGCTCCTCCCGGCGCCAGGGGGCGCCGCCGCCCAGCCGCGCGCGGCTGCCGCGCCCTTTCCGCCGGCGTCACGCGTCTCTGAGGTGATTGACGCGGCGGGCAGCCAATGGGCGGAGGGGAGGCAGCGCCACGGCTCGCTGTGATTGGACTTGAGCCGCGGTATAAAGGGAGGCGGGCCCGCCCTCCGGCCCTTCTTTCCCGGAGCCCTCGTGGAGGTGCGGGCGCGGCGCGGCGGCTCCGGGGCGCGGGCGGGGCTGGGCGACCGAGACGGGAGGGAGCGGACCCGGAGCGTACCGGGGGTGTACCCCGAGTGTACTTGGGGTTTTGGGCTGCGGCCTGACTGTGGGGAGGAGGAAAGGAGAGGGAAGCGTGCGGACCCACCTGACCGTGCTTCTCTCTGGCAGGTCCCAGCTCGTCTTTAAACCCACCGGGCGATCCTTGGAGCACCGCCGAGATGCCCAGGGAAGACAGGGCTACGTGGAAGTCCAACTATTTTATGAAAATCATCGTGAGTGTCGGCGCGGGGCAGCGGGAGGCGGGCGGGTCGTGCTGCGGGGGCTTGTTTAAAGAGATGGGTGCTGTGGTGTGTCTGCTTAAGGAAGGATTACGTGGCATTAGGAAGATATTAAGACAATCCACAGTTTTTCCTGTGAGAATCTGCTGCGGTAGTTGCAGAGGTGACATGTTCAGGGATGCGACTCGATGGCTGAGTGAAATGTGCGGCCTGTGGCACGCTCAGCCTCAGCTGGAGCTCAGCACTCTGAAACTTCTGACAGCCTTTTTGTACGTTTTAGCGTGTGGAGGTTTTAATGATGCTCTGAGCACTCTGTCTGGCTGTCTTTGTATAGTTACAGTGTTCTTTTTGTTACAGCAACTCCTGGATGATTACCCAAAATGTTTCATTGTGGGAGCAGACAATGTGGGATCCAAGCAGATGCAGCAGATCCGCATGTCCCTGCGTGGGAAGGCTGTTGTGCTGATGGGGAAGAACACGATGATGCGCAAAGCTATTCGTGGTCATCTGGAGAACAACCCTGCCCTAGAAAAGTGGGTACTGCTGCCTGAGGGCACTTCTGGGTGCTCTGTCTGGGAAGAGGGGATGTTGTCTGAGAAACAGAACTGAAGGCTGTCGTCTTCCCTTCAGGCTGCTGCCTCACATCCGTGGGAATGTGGGCTTTGTCTTCACCAAGGAGGATCTGACCGAGATCCGGGACATGCTGCTGGCTAACAAGGTAGGGGAGACCAGCCCTCACCACATCTCTGGGCTGTTATTACGGAATGAAAAATAAAACTGAGTCTTCATGGAGGGTACGTCATTAGTAGGAGTCCTGAAGGGCTGGGAATTGGCCCTTGCAGTCTTACACAAACTGCTTGAGTTCAGCTGTGTCACTGGTGTGTGCTTGGGTGCTGTCCATCCGGGAGGAGTGCGTCAGCAAAGGAGATGATCCCACAAGGTCTGAGGTGAGCATTCTTGTGAGCATTCTTGCAGCTTCTCTTCTCCCCTCTCTCAGGTACCAGCTGCTGCCCGTGCCGGTGCTATTGCTCCTTGTGATGTGACTGTGCCAGCCCAGAACACGGGCCTTGGGCCAGAGAAGACCTCCTTTTTCCAGGCCTTGGGCATCACCACGAAGATTTCCAGAGGAACCATTGAAATTCTGGTCAGTGAGCTGCGTGCTGCTGTTGTCAAAGCTGTTCCTTCACGGGGGGCTGACTGTGGCAGCTTAGGGAACTCTGAAGGCCAAAGCTCCCATTAATTCTTAGATACTGTATGAGCAGTGTGACTGCTGCACTTTGGGGACTGGAAGGAGGGTGTCTGGAGGCTTGTGAATGTGGAGCGTACGTGTTGGCCTCATTTGCTCCATTTTCACCATTTGTGTTTGTGTCCCCTTGAACTGATGTGCTGGAATTTCTTTGTGTGTATTCACTGCTTTTCCCCCGATCTCCTCAGAGCGATGTGCAGCTCATCAAGACTGGAGACAAAGTGGGTGCCAGCGAAGCCACCCTGCTCAACATGCTGAACATCTCCCCGTTCTCCTTCGGGTTGGTGATCCAGCAGGTCTTTGACAATGGCAGCATTTACAACCCTGAAGTGCTGGACATCACTGAGGAGACCTTGCACAAGCGCTTCCTGGAGGTGAGCACCATAACCCATGTCCCTTGTGCTCTGCCCTGCTGCTGTGGGAGCCAGCACTGCCCCAGAGTAAAAGGCCCTGTGTGGTATTTTCTGTGAGGTCCTGCAGAGCCAGGAGCTCTCCCTGGTGCTCTGTACGTGGGATTGTTCATCTGAAGCTGCTTCAAAAAGTGTTCGAGGCTGTTTGGAATCATAGGAAATCCTGAGTTGGAAGGAAAACCACAAGAATCGTTACGTCCAACTCCTGGCCCAGCACAGGACACCCCAGCAATACCACCTTGTGCTTGAGAGCATTGTCCAAATGCTCCTTGAGCTCTGGCAGGTTTGGGGCTGTGACCACATCCCTGGGGAGCCTGTTCAGTGCCCAACCACCCTCTCTGGGGAGAATCTTTTCTTAGTATCGGACTTAAACCTCCCCTGACACAGCTCCATGTCATTCTCTCGGGTTCTGTCACTGATCACCAGAGAGCAGAGATCAGTGACATTTAAATCTTGATGCCTTGATTGTCCCTCCTGTTGGCAGTGTAGAAGTCATCACCTGGCCATCCTCTGCCGTGGTTTCTAGTCCAGGTTGTTCCCCAGAGCACAGAAACATGAGTCTGTCTCTCTCTCCACAGGGTGTTCGTAATGTTGCCAGCATCTGTCTGCAAATTGGGTACCCAACCATTGCTTCTGTGCCCCACTCCATCATCAACGGGTACAAGCGTGTCCTGGCCGTGGCTGTGGAGACCGACTACACCTTCCCACTGGCTGAAAAGGTAATGGCTTCAGTGTAGCTGAAGTGCCTTTGGTTCTTCATAACTGGCAGTGATAAATGCACGTTTGCCTTCTAGCAAGCTGCAAGTGCTGCCTTTGCAATTGCAAAGGTTCAGCCCTTAAAAATGTTTTGTTTCCTGTGAGTTTACCTTTTTCTCCCGCTCCTTTCCAGGTGAAGGCCTTCTTGGCAGACCCCTCTGCCTTTGTGGCAGCCATGCCTGTGGTCACTGAAGCAGCTGCACCTGCTGCTGCTGCCGCCGCTGCTCCGGCAAAGGAGGCGGCGAAGGAGGAGTCGGAGGAGTCTGACGAGGACATGGGATTTGGTCTCTTTGACTAACAGCAGCCACCGTCTGTCTGTTTGTGTCACAGGTGGCCCAATGGAAGAAATAAAAAGCTATTTTACACCTTCGTGTGTGCCTGCATCCGTAGTGTAGTCTCCACATCACTTGGGGCTTGGGAAAAGTGTAACCCGAGGGGGCCCGTGTGCTGCAGCGGTTGTTCCTCGGGCCGAGGAGCTGCAGGGGAGCAGTTGTTCCATCTCCCCGTGTGCTGCAGGGGAGCAGTAGTTCTCGGGGCCGCTGCTCTACACCCGCCGGCAGCTCAGCCCTTCCCGGCCGAGCTGAGCAGAGGCCTCGCCCGCAGCTGGTCCGGGCGCTGCAGCCGCCGCCCGTCCGTGCCTGTTCCCCCGCGCTCGCGGTCGGTCCCGCCGTGCGGAGCAGCCGCGGCTCCCCAGGACGGGCGGGCAGCGCCCATCGCCCGGCGCCGGGCCCGCCCCGGAAGCCGCTACCGGTTCCGGGGTCGCGGCGGAGCGATGGCGGCCGACACGCAGGTGAGTGCGGGACGGGCCGCGCCGGCCCGGCCGGACAGGGCAGAGCAGGGCTGCGGGGGCTCCGCCCGGGGCCGCTCCCGCCCCGCTGTGCCCCCGGCCCGGCGGCGGGGCTCAGCCCGGTGCCCGCGGCCGCCCGGGGCCGTGTCCGCCGGCCCGGGGCGGGCCCGCACCGCCTGTGCCCGGCCCGCGGGAAGGGGCCGCCCGCCGCCGGCGCTGCCGCGGGGCCGGAGAGGAGCGGGAGGGGCCGTTGCCGTCCCGGTCAGCGCCCGGCTGCGACCCCTGTGCGGCTGCCGGGCTCGGCGGGCCCGCCGTTCTCCCCCGGTTCACACCACCCCGCCGGGGGAGCCCGGTGTGCCCGCTTCCCGTGCTCGGGACCACCTGTTTAACCCTGATGGGCTTGGGGTGTTCCCAAGGCAAACCCCGGTCTTCTCAACTTAGATTTTCCTAACTTGTTTTGTTATATTACCTTTTTGTTCTCTCTGTTTGCTTGCAACTGCGTTGCTTGTAGGCTGGCTTTGTATGTGTGTGTACATAAACGTCCCAATAAAAGGAAAAAGCAAATAGGTGTAGCCTGTCCCAGCTGCTCTTGCGTGGAGACTGGGGAGTCGGGGTTTGTGCAGGTTCTGTAAGTCACTGAGATGCTGGGGAAGTCCTGTAGTGTTATACATAATTTGTAATTTCAGTTTCTAGACTGTTGAGAGAATTTAAACACGTTTTTCCTGTTTGTACATCTGCCTGCCTGCTTGTGATTAAGCAGCTTGAGTAAGTGGAGCTTGGTTTGAGTTTGCATATGATGAACTCCTGTATTGGAAGGTTTGAAGGCAGAGCAGCTCCTTAATGGCTTCTGGTTCTGTCGGTTGTTGGTTGTCCTCCACAGCTCCTTGCTATTCAGGGATGCAGCCCTGCTTCCAGCCAGTTTTAAGGAGAGCTGGGGGCATGAAGTGGTCACAGGCTTAAGGAGGTGTGGATGGTCCCTAAATCCCAGGTAGTTGCTGAGCAGGATTAACCTTTCAACCTGTCAGCAAAAAGCTTCACTGAAAGCAGTTCCTGAGAAGCTCTTTGAAAAAGACTGAAGGGAGAAGGAACAGTTTTGATGAGTTTCTAAAGACATGCTCATTTGCTGCCCTTCCAAAAGATGATGATTATTGTTAAGATATAAAGTGGCTGAATTTAAGACTGGGATTTCAAAAGCCCTTCCTGGAGAGCTCTGTTTTGATTTCTGTAAATGCAGAGGTGAGTGGTTTCAGTCCCCTCCCTCCAGCAGATCCCAGCACACATTAACACAGGCATAAAAAACCCTTTGGGTTGTGTGATGTGATTTTTGTTTTGCTTGGGTAACCTTGGATACGGCTGGTGGCATGTTGAGGAATTTGGCAGTGAGGCACAACCTTTTCTAATCTGGCAAGTCCATTTTACAAAATCCTTGCAATGTGCTTGTTAATTTTGGAACGCAGGAAATACCACTACAGAATTTCACAACTACTGACACCTGGAACCACGGGTCAGCTTTTCAGGATGGGCAGTTACAGTCACCCTGGGTTGTCTGCAGTTTGAAGTCCCTCTTCAGGGCTGCCTGGGCTTTAGGCTATAATGTACATGGAAAAGCTCCTTTGAGTTCTTGAAGTGCATTATTTTTTGCTTTCAAAGGTCCTGCACTCCAGGTTTTTGGTGTTAACTCTTGCTCTGTGTTACTTTTAGAGGGGTATCTCTTGCAGAGCATGAGCACTGTGCCAGGGGGACAGGTTAACAAACAGAGAGCAGTCATCCTTCAGCCAAGGAGACAGAGTTTCATGGTGTGATGCACAGTGACCCTTCCCTGGCAGATGAGACTGTGGATGCCCAACATTTGAGCACTGAGAGGTCATGTGGCAGCAGATGACATGTTCTGCTTGCCTGGTTTGTGTTATGTGGGTTGATATCAAAGGCAGTCTGATGTTGTTTCCTCTTTGTGGTTTCAGATTTCTGACACACTGAAGCGCTTCGCGGTAAAAGTAACTACAGCCAGCGTGAAGGAACGGAGAGAGATCCTCAGTGAGCTGGGAAAATGCATTTCTGGGAAAGGTAAGAGCTTGGGGGACCCTGTCCTGCTTACCAGGGTGGAGGAGAATGTTAAAATGTTTTGTTTCAAGGGCTGTGTGAGGGGTGTTTTTGTGAGAGGGGGGCTGCTGCTGGCAGCATTTGGAGTCTGTGCTCCGTCACAGTGTTAATTCCAAGTGTGGAGTTTGTAGGTAGCACAGAACCCTGGTTTTTGGCATGTGTGCTTTTTCCAGTCAGTAGTTGTAGCATTGTGTGTATTAGTTCTTCATTAGTGTTTCAGTTGCCTGTTTCTCTCCTGACTCAGCCTGGTTTTTTAGTTCTCATGGAATATTCAGATACATGTCTAGGGAGGGGAGTGTAGAAAATTTCAAGTGGTCTTAATAAAACAGCTGAAGCAAATTTTTAAAACTTTCTTATTTCTCTCATTTTCTGAAGATGGCTGTATTCCACGTGTTCCAGTTTTTGCCATTATTTTTAAAAATATGCATAAAACATACAAAAAGAGGGAACTTTTACTTGCAAGCAGTTTCATAGATGTGATGTGAGCAGTTTACTGATTTCAGTTGTGGAGTGAATTGTGTTTGTGTTAAAGATTAAGAGCTCATCAATTTATGAAGAAATATTTCGGAATACATTGTTACAGATCTTCCAGAGGGTGCAGTGAAGGGCCTTTGCAAACTCTTCTGCCTTACTCTGCATCGATACCGGTGAGTAAATTGATGTGTAAAGGCTGTATGATTTAATCTATCAGTATTTACATGTTTGTTAGTTAGACTGTTCTGGAGCATCTGGAAATGTTAGCATGCAATGTCACAAAGATGTGTGTGACACTGAAGGGTGTCATCTTGTAATTGGGCTCTCAGGATAGGTTTGACATTAGAAAGTTTTGCAACACTTGCCTTGCATTTCACCTTTAATTTTGAAATTAAAACTTTTGTCCCGTGGTTCAGTTTGCAAGAATGAACACCTGTGTCCTTGTGAAGCAGGACTGAGGTGTCTTTTAGATGCCTTTTAGACACTTCTAGATGGGATTAAATCATGATCCCTTTCAGAGGAGCTGTTCAGAACCTGTTTTCTTCTGCAACATGCTGGAGAGCCTCCACGTAACTGCTGTCGCTTGTGGAAGGGAATGGAGCTTTCTGCCAGAAACTTTTCCAGTTTTTGGAACAGAAAGGATAAAGTAGTTACTATCTCCACAAAGAGTCCTGTGTGTGATGTTGGCAGGTTTGTGATGCTCACTGGCACGTTTGTCACTGCAGGGATGCAGCGTCCCGCAGAGCCCTGCAGTCGGCCCTTCAGCAGCTCGCAGAGTCCCAGCCGGAGGCAACGGCAAGAAACCTTCTGCACTCCCTGCAGTCTTCAGGGATCGGCGGCAGGGCTGGAGCTCCCAGGTGCTGGATGAGTTGCCTTGTGTGGAAATGGTTCTGAGTTGCTGGTAGTTGCTCCTGGGTTCAGAGTGGTTGTTCTGCTGCTGTTTGGCAGAGGTGTTAAAAACCTTTAGAGACAAAGCTGTTAGTGCCTTTCAGATGTTCCTCTCTTACCTCTTTCTTGTCTTCTGGGAAAGCAGTGTAAATATCCTGGTATCAGTGCTGGTGGATTGGGTCTGAGTTACAGCTTTGCTTTTGTTAAACTTCAGATCTTTTATCCAGAAACAGTCTCCAAAACGTTTAGGAAAGGGGATTTCCTTACCCATCAGGTCTTCAGCTGGTAGAATTCAATCTCTTAGTATAGACAGGGAGATAATGAAATTGGAAGCTAAGCTGAGCAACAAGGAGCTCTTCTCTTGTGGTAACTTCTGGAAACACCTGTGCTTCCAAAAGGTGACAGGGTATTGCTGAGCTGACACAGACCACAGGGTGCCATCCTGTAGTGCCTCTGTGGCTGAACTAAGTGCAGCTTTAGAAAAATCCCTGATCTGGGTTTCAAGGCTTGCAGTGATAGGATAGGCCCTTCAGGCCTTGTGTGCAGGGACACTGTCTACATTTTTTCACTTTGAGGTAGAGATCTAAAGGGGGTGAGGATCCTCAGGGAGCTGCGAGGTGGGATCTGTTGCCTGGAGCAGAGGGAGGAGGTGAGGGTTGGCAGAAACCAGAACCACGCAGTGTGCCAGGAGGGAATGTGAGCTGAGGAAAGATTTGGCAATCTAAGGCTAGGAAGCTCTTGACACTAAAGCTGAGCAGCAGGTGAGAAATCTTGAGTCACTTTTTGGGCACTCTCAGTTGGTAAATTATTTAACTCTCATTTCTGTAATGCCGCTGGGAAGATCCAAAAATGGTCTCTTTCTTCTGCTAAGGTTTCTCATTCCCAGCAGGCAAGAACTTATCCTCTGGTGTGCCATTTGGAAGCCCTGAGTGTCAAACCAGAGCTGAAACAGCTTCTGAGGGCTGATAATTTCCATTAAAAGCAAAGGCTTTAGCTGCATTTTTGTGTAACAAAACTACCTATCAGTCAGGTGCTGTTCTGACACGGGCAAAGATGGGTCTGTTATGGTCTAGTAGATTTCCTACTGGGAGCTGTAGATTTACTTCCCTCTCCTGTTTGTACAACAGTAAGAGCAGTGGGTCTGCAGCTCTACTGGCACTCTCCTGGACGTGCCTGCTTGTACGCACAGTCTTTCCGACGCCTGACAAGAGACAGGGAGAAACATGGAAAAAACTGGTAGGTTCTTTTTGGTTTCCTTTGGAGATAAGGACTTAAATATTTCTAATGTCTTTAAGTTGCTGAAACATGGCAAATAATTCTGAATGTAACTGATAACAGCAGGTTAAAATCCAGGTTTACATGGGAATCTGGTGTATTTTGGTCTCTCCTGTTCTGCTGGAGAAAGCAGGAGATGTGTAAAGCATGAGAGAGGGGCAGTCTTGCAGCTGTGCATACAGAGGTGGCTATTGGTGCTTCTAAGGTGTATCTGCAGTGTGGCATGAAGTCCTTGTGACTTCCTTGAAGTGTGAGATTCTGTCACACAGTATCAAGTAGCTTTTTACTTTCTTTTCACCTCCTTTAACAACACGAACCTGTGACCACGCTCACAGCACCTCGGGATATAGTTGAAACACATTTTAAGAAGGGATGTAATCTGATATAAATTGCTGCTTTCAAAGGTGGAGTTTCCAAAACTGTTACTCATGGTTCTGCAAAGAGGTGCATGTGGGATGAAAGCAATGGCAGCTTGTGGGAAGAACTTACATGACCTAAGGACATTTTCTTAAGCAGATTCTGCTAATCAGCAGCATTTGGCATGTCTTATTTGATATGAACTCTCTGAGAAGCAAGTGCATGAAGGTTCTCTTGGCTGTTGCCCTTGGCAGGTGGAGGTTCAGTGTTTGCTCCTCTTGGAAGTCCTGGGAGGTTCTCATAAGCACGCGGTGGATGGGGCCGTGAAGAAACTGAACAGGCTGTGGAAAGAGGTGATGTATAACCTTATGTGCCACAGTCAGCAGCTGTTCTGGGTTCTCTGGTGTTAACATGCCTTGCTGTTCTTCTCTTCAGAACCAGGATCTGGTGGATCAGTACCTATCTGTCATTCTTGGTCTCGAACCAAACCAGAGTTATGCTGCAATGCTGGGACTTGTGGTGCAGTTTTGCACAGCCCAGAAGGAGATGGATATTATTAAACGATACAAGGTACATCTGTTGTACTGCTGGTTTTTTGGGGAAATAAGAAGCGTCACTTGTCATCATGGAGAAGGGGCTGAACAGATGTCTCAGTGAGGCTGGTACTTTGCATCTGCCCCTGTTTCACTATATATATTCAGTAGTTCTGCACTTCTGCCTGTAGAGGAGGTTTGGAGGTTTAGAGGAGGTACCAGATCTGTGGCTGTTTGGTGTTGCCTGGGCATTTCTGTAGGTTGCCAATACTGCAGCTTCCTGCCTTCTCCCTGTTGTGGGAATGAAAGGCAGCAGGTAGCTCTCCATGTGGTTTGAGTGTTGGACTCAGGATAGAGCAGAGAGCAGCAACTTCTGCTTGACTGACTTATGTGAGGGTGGAAGAAAGCTGCTGTGTAGGGAGTAAGGCAGCCTTCCAGAGGAGAAGGAGGTGGGGTGTCCAGCCTGGTTTCCTGACAGTGTGCTGGGAGCTGTGTACAAGTTGTGATGTGGCTGTAATCTGGTGTTTCTGCTTGCTCAGAGTGCTCTCCTGGATTTCTACTTGAAGACCATCCTTATGAGCAAGACAAAGCCTCAGAAGCACGTGCTGGTGAGACACTGTTGCAGAGGTGCTTTGCTTTGTCTGTGGCAGCGTTGGGGGCGGTGCTGACGCTCTGTTCCTTTGCAGGACAGCTGTTCCCCACTCCTCCGCTACATGTCCCACGCCGAGTTCAAGGACTCAGTTTTGCCAACTCTGCAGAAATCCCTGCTACGGAGCCCTGAGAATGTAATTGAAAGTGAGTGTGTTGTCTCTGTGTGTGGCTCTGTCAAAGATCCTCCTTAAAGGTCTGGAGCTGTTGGAGCAGTGTCTCTCTGGACTGTGCTGCTGGTCCTGCGAGTGCAGGCAGCGGGATTGTCTGGCATCTGAGGGTTAGATGTGGAGAAGCAACATTTGTGGTGTGATCCCAAGTGTCAGGGTATGTTTTAGCTACTGTTTGCACCAAGGACGGGATTTCACAGCTGAGTGCTAAGAATAATCCTGAATTAATCTATTCACTGGGCATCAATTTCAGTAGGGTTTTTTTATTGCTGCTCCTTACTACCTTGACTCTCTTGATGGGAATTGTGGGGAAGGGTGCATTAAAATGCTAAAAACAGTTACTTAACAGAATGTAATGTGCCATTATCTCTTTTGTCTGCAGCAATCTCTTGTTTGCTTGTGTCTGTGAACCTGGATCTCAGCCAGTATGCTCTAGACATTGTGAAAGGACTGGCCAGTAAGTGCTCTCACTTCTGGGGGGAATGATGAATTCAGAATAAAGCTTTCCTCAACTTTCTGGCTACACCTGTAACAGCTTCATTACTGATGAAGAGGTGGTTTTACATGGGAGGGAGGATGATGCTGTAACTTGGAACTGGAATAGTTCATGTGATGGTTCCAGAAGCCAAGTTAAGCCACGTGTAAAGATATGTCCTTGCCTTGCTGATTTTATGCAGTTTGTCATAAGGAACTCTTAGCTTGTGCATTATTTTCTAGGTCATCTGAAATCCAACAGTGTGCAGCTGATGGATGAAGCAGTTGTGGCACTGAGGAACCTGGCTCGGCAGTGTAGCGATCCTTCGGCTGTGGAGTCGCTGGGCAAACACCTTTTTGCCATCTTAGGGGGTGAGTAAATTGTAGGATAAGCAGTGGAGACAAGGTTTGTCAGGTTTGACAGGTTTGTCAGCCTCAAGGAGTTCTGTGTATTGTATTTTCTGTTGTCTGTAGCTGCTTGTATGGCAGGGGTGGCTCAACCTGGCTCAGGGATAATGGGGCAAGGTGTTGTATTTTGGAGAAGGTTCTCGATGTAGCACATAGTTGTCTGTAAGTCACCTGTCACCCATGTGTTTCTTGTTGGCAGGCTCAGAGGGGAAGCTGACAGTTGTTGCTCAGAAGATGAGCGTCCTTTCAGGTGAGGATCCTAGAAGAAAACTGCTTCTCTGGTGAAAGAAATTCAGCAAAAGGCTGAATGGGAGGGATCTGTGTTTCAGCCTTCAGGATTCCCTGCCTGTCTCTCTGCATTGGCTGTAGTTGAAGCCATAGAGGATGCTGGATACCACATGCCAGTTCCTGACTTTCTATTCAAAGAAAATAATTGGCTGGTAGGCCAAATATTTTATTCAAAGAAGACTTGTTTCCTGAGTAAAAATGAAGACAGAGATCCTCCAGTGTTGGTACCTGGTGGATGTGACATCCAGATGTAGTGACAAGAAAAAAAAGATGTCTGTGCAAGGATTGAAATGTGAAGGGTCCTTCTTTATTGGCTTTAGATTTTGTACTGGTAGTTTGGGAACTGCTGAGAGAATTCTGTCCTTTCAGGGATTGGCAGCCTTAGTCACCATGTGGTTTCTGGACCCTCCAGCCAAGCTCTGAGTGGAACCACGGCTGAGCTTTTCATCCCTTTCCTGCAACAAGAAGGTGAGACCTCTTGCCTTTGTTCTGGGTTTGCTAAGCTGCTTTTATCTTGAGCAGGATTTCCACATGGCCTGTAATTCAGGATAAATCTGGATTCTTGACCGCTGTGTTATGGAGTCTGTTGCCCTGTTGTGATGAACAACCCCATGGAAAAGTGCAGTGCCTGTTAGGAGCACGTGTTCTTTTCTTGCATTCTGACATTGTTACCTGCTTTCTGGTTTATGTTCCTGTGCTTGATGCAGTTGCTGAACTGACATGAGCTCTGTGTTTCTTCCCAGTCCACGAAGGCACATTGGTTCATGCAGTCTCTGTCCTGGCTCTCTGGTGTGTTCGGTTCACCACAGAGGTTCCTAAAAAGCTGGTAGAATGGCTAAAGAAAGCCTTCAGCCTTAAAACCTCAACTTCAGCTGTGAGACATGCCTACCTGCAGTGCATGCTGGCCTCCTTCAAAGGTAAAGCTGGGCACCTTTATTTTTGTCTTACACTAGAATTGTAAGGTTTCTAGCTCAGGGGCCATGCTTTTGTTTTATATAGCACCCTGCTCACTGAAATCTTGGTTTGTGTCTTTGACTCTTGGAAGCTTTAAAAAAAGAAATAAAATTACAGTGTTTGAAATGAAGAACTTAAGAAATTATTATCTTTTGGTGATCCTCTCGAGATTTGCATCTGTTGGTCCTATCCCCTTTGACTGCAGCATTTCATCCACAGTTGTTAGACCTCTGGGATTCCTTAACTTGTGAATGTTTGAAGTGGAACAGATGGTCATGACTTGCCAGGAATTTACTTTCCCTCTCTTAGGGAAACATTAATCTTTGAAGTCAGACTTCCTGTGATTTGAACTAATTCCTTTAATGTAACTGAATTAGCATTTTCTTTTGCATCCCATGAACAGAAACTGGTATTGAGATGGGACTGCTCTGTCTGTGAGGAAAGGACTGAAGTGGTTACCATCTAGCTTTTCACAGTTCAATATTACTGATTGGCAAATACTCTGGGAGATTCAGAATCCCCCCCCAACATGTGTCTAATTCCCTTCCTTGTCTCATGACAGCAGAAGAAACACTGATACCTGGGTTGTAAAGTGAGAAGAACCATGTTGTTTTGTAACTTGTCTCTTTTGTCTCCTCAGGTGACACATTATTGCAGGGAATGGACTTGCTGCCAATGCTCATCCAGACAGTAGAAAAAGCAGCGTCTCAAAGTACTCAGGTTCCCATGGTAACTGAAGGAGTTGCTGCGGCTTTGTTGATCTGCAGGATGTCTGTAATTGAAGGACAAACTGGTAAGGTCACAAAACATCTGGCAGAATCCAATATAAACAGGTTCTGAGGGTTAACACTTCTTCCTGATAATGTGCAGGGGATACTATTCCCTAATCTGTGGATAGTTTCTGCATAGAAAATCATTACTATTTTGTAAACCAGGGAAAGATTAATTCCTGTCTCATTCAGTGAAGAATTCTTGCTCTCCCATGGCTTTGCAAATTCCAGCTTCCATTCAGTTAGGGCAATATTCCTCTTTATTCTGACAGAAGGTGTTCACTCAGACCTTACATGGTAGGAGTTGACTGATGTATTGAAATAATTACTTGATTGTTATTTGGGTAGTGTTTTGGAAAGCATGAGGAACTGAGTTCATACATCTGTCAGATATAAAACCCAGGTGTGTTCTACCAAAAGCAACACACCACTTCCCTCCTTTCCTTCATTTTTGGAAAGGTTTGCCCTATGAAAGATTAAGGTGAATCAGACTTTACATTTCACATGTGTAAGTCAGAGAAATGTATTTTTGTCAGCAGGTGGTTTTTTGACATGTTTATAGTTCTGAATGCGAGAGATGAGAGGCTTTAGAACTGAAGACAAGGCTTAGAAGTAACTTGAGGGATTTCAGGAGACAGAATTCTACTGTATTTTATATACACTGGTGATTCTGACTTATTTTGAAACATCTGTTCTTTTCCTGTCAGAGTCTAAGCTGAGTGGTTTCTGGCAGCTGATTCTGGATGAGAAAAAACAAATTTTTACATCTGAGAAGTTCTTGCAGTCTGCATCAGAGGAAGGTAAATTGGCAGTTATTGTATATCCAGTTGCTGTTTAACTCTGTTTCTTAGTACTTACAAGAACTAATGTTTTTGTTAGCCCTGTTCTATGATCCTTGGAGGATGGAGTTTCAGATTAAAATGAACAGTGTACTCTTCAGAAGTACACCTAGACTAGTTGTAGTCTAAGCTTGACAATGAATCAGTTTATTTCTTGATGGACCTGTTATCACACATTTATCATTCCAAAACAAAATGTGTCAGAGTGGTGTTCCCATTTGTAAGTAAAGAGGTGCAGCTAATCTGAGGGATGTGGAAAAGCCTAAAATTTAGAATAAGATGGGAAAAAGTAAAATAAGGCTGGAGAATAAAAAATGTAGGTGAAAATCCTAAGAAATGTGGGGGAAGAGTAATAACAGACAGAAATGAATTGGGCTATAAATTAGCGTTTCTATGCTCTGTTTTGATCGATTGTGTTTAAAGATTAATTGAAAAAAAATTAATGGAATGTGCCCAACAGAAAACATTATTGACTACCTACATTGTAAACTGGAAGTTTTGAAAAACAGTTCATTAATAATTTCTCTGAAATGAATTAATTTATATTTTGTACGAAGGTACAATAGGTAAAGTTTTCTAAATGGGAAATGTAATTTCTCCTTTGCTTCCTGCAGTCCCTGCTTCCTGAAGGCACTGTGTATATCCATTCATTTTCCCTCCTAAGTCTGCAAATATCCTGAAACAGTGTGATTTGGAAAATTTTAGAATGGTCCCTTAGGATGTTAGATCCAAGAATTAATGCTGAGAGTAAATACTGTCATGATTTGTTGTTGCTGATTTAGGCAAAACCATCCAGCTGTGACATCATTAACGTGCCCAAATCACGACACCTGGGATGTCAGATCCATGCTTAGGGGTTTAAAACCCAATCCATGTTTCAGGGCTTCTGCTCCTGCTTGTATGATGTGGTTGAGCATCCATTCACAAACCAAAGGGTCCAGTGACAGCTGACACTCAGTACTCATTTTGTTTCACTGAAGCTCTTTGGGGAGGGCTCAGGAATTAAAGTACTGATGCAGTGAGTGTGGTGTTTATCATTTGCTTTGCTCTGTCAACTTAAACCAAAATAGGTCACACACAGTGGTCAGGAAAATTGTCCTGGGATCCAGCTAACAACACTTCTATGAAATCATGGTTCTGTTCCCAGTCTTGGCAGACCTGAGTTGGATTTGTCTCTAGCTTCACTGAGAAGATTATGTAGAGGCTCAGCCTAGGGAGCTATTTCACTGTGTCCTGCTTGCTGTTTGTTTGTTTTCAGGTAAAAAAAAAAAAAAATCTGCTTCCTTATGAAGTTCCATGCTATTTTAAATATTTGTCTTTTCCCACAGCCATGTGTACAGTGCTGCAGCTGACAGAGCGCCTGCTCTTGGATCATGCCCAGCGGCTGCCTGAAAGTAAAGTTCAGTACGTAGAGTGCACTTGTGTCACAGATCCGTGTCTGATCCCGGGGTGCCCGTGTGGGCAGTGGGGAGGGTGGGCTTGGGACGTGGCACGGAGAGTGTGTCCAGTTGGTTTGCAGAGCTGCCTCCCTGGCTAAACCCGTGTGTTTGTCTGTGTTCAGGCAGTATCACCGTGCCCTTGTTGCCGTCCTGCTGAGTCGGACCTGGCACGTTCGGAGACAGGCCCACCAAACAGTTAAGAAGCTCCTGTCCTCTCTGGGAGGGTACAAGCTGGCCTATGGGCTCTTGGAGGAGCTCAAAGTGGTTCTCAGTTCTCACAAGGTGAGTAGCCAAGAAGCCTGGTCTGTGCCCAGGCAGTTGTTTGTATACTGCCAGTCACCTCCCTGCCCTAGATTTGCTGTTAGTATTGACATACAGCCTGATGTGAAGATTATTCAGCTCCAGATGTTCTCCTAGAATGCCATTTGTTACTGGCTTACTGCATATTACAGTAAAATTGTCTATGGTGTGCCTGTTCTTCCATATACATATACAAAAAGACATATTATTCAAAATTATTTGGGAGGAAGCTGTAGTTTTTCATGGCCTTCTATTAATTTAATGCAGATTTAATCCCTGCTGGAAGACCAAGTGCTTAATTTATTTCTTTGTGTTCTGGTTCCTTTGCCCTGGTTTATAGCTCAGGCTGCCTATTTAAAACAAATATAATATAAATACTTTAATGGCAACTGTAATAAAAAATAAAAGAGGAAACGCTGAGTCCTGTATTATTGGGCTTGCTGCTAGGGCAGCACCATCTCAAGTTGTGTAATAGATTAAGTTGCATTAATTTTGTAGCAAGGCTGGGACTTGGTAAATAATCTTCCCATGTAACAGATACAGCCTGAACAAAGTATTTTTGAAAATATACTGGGTAAAATTAGACTGCAGAAGTCGGGCATACTGTTCCCAGCCAGCTAGCTCAACCTTTTCCAAAGTCTTCTTTGCCAGAAGTGATCATTTTAGTTTTTTTTTACCCCAGCTGAGTATAGTCCTCCATGCCTGATCTTTCTGTCACTGTCATTTCTGTGCTCTGGTTTTGCTGTTATCCTTTATCCCTTCATTCCTTTGGAAACTTCAGGGGTTTGTTACTGACAGGGAGGTGATTGTTGGCGTTCAGTCTGGTGTTACTGTGGGGAGGTGCTCAGGGCTCAGGAAGGCTTGGTGTTTGTCCATCCAGGTCCTGCCTCACGAGGTCCTGATGACGGAGTCAGGAGAGCTGTCGGAGCTGGGAAGGACATACATTCCCCCCCGAGTGCTTCTTGAGGCTCTCTGTGTCATCTCAAGTGTGGCAGGGCTTGATGTGGATTCCTTTGAGCCAGAGAAGCTGGCCCTGGAGATGCTGCTGGTGAGCCATCATCCTTCTGTAGGTAAGTGCAGGGAAAAGACCCTCATGGTCAGTGTATGGGGTTTTATTGTATGTCTTTATTTCATTGTATCAGCAACCTGCTTCTCATTTATTCTTCTTGCCAGTGGCAGTGCAGCCCGGACTTTGGCCAGCCCTCCTCATCAAGATGAAGATAGATCCCAAAGACTTCATTAGCAAACACCTGAATGACATCTTGCCCAGGATCACTGCCTACACTCCGGAGAACCAGGTGATTAATTCCTGCTTTCCTTGTGGTAGTTTTGGGAGATACCTTGGAACAGGAGAATTTTCTGGAGGAGTTCAGTACTAACTGATCTATAAGGAAGGAGATCTATCTAAAAGGTGTGGAAAAGGCAGGTTCAAAGAGAACATCTCTGGTGAAAGGGAGGTGGGATTTAAGGGAGAAAGAATGTACCAGCAACTGAGTAGAATTTTAGATAAGATTCAAGTACCCACTAAACAAGGAATTAGGGATTAGAACATAATGGGGGCTGCCTCAGCAGGGTATACTTCTTGGAGACAATTTTAAGGAATTCTGATTATGTTTTTTCCTTCATTTCCCTGACAGTCATCTATGAATGCAGTGGGATCTCTCTCTCTGCTTTCACCTGGTAGAGTGCTCCCCCAGCTCATCAGCACTATCACAGCATCCATGGAGAATCCAGCTCTGTGCCAGGTTACTCGAGAGGAATTTGCCATCATGAAGACACCTGAGGGAGAATTGTATGACAAGTCTATAATACAGAGGTAAGACTCAAATTTCTTGTCTCTCTGCACCTGGGGATTGATCACTGCTGGCATCTTGCCAGTGGGTGACTGGGTGTGTCAGATGCTTTTTCTGGACAGGAGTTCCCAGATTTTTGTGTCTGGATCTCAGTCCAGATCAGTGCTGATTCTTTTCTCTACTTTTCCTTCTCAGTGCTCAACAGGATAGCATGAAAAAGGCTAACATGAAGAGGGAGAACAAAGCTTATTCCTTCAAGGAACAAATCATTGAGCTGGAGCTGAAGGAGGTGAGTTGATGGGAACAGGAAAGCCAGGCTGATCAAAACCTTCCCTGAACTCATCTGTGTTGTTGCATGGCTTCTGGCATATGTGTGGGAAAGATTCTCTGACCTTCTTTGAATGATTAAATGTTGTCTTCTCTTGTATCTGTATGTCTCCATTTCTTTTCTGTTATATTTGTATTTTGAAGTGCTATTCTACCTGTTTGTGAGAGCACTTACTACTTGCTAGTCCCTGTTTTCTCTCCTCATCTCTGGTTCAATGTGTCTTGTGTAACTTTCCCAGTAAGGGCTGTTCCTTAGGTGCTTCCATCTTGTCATCAGCCAGCAGTTCTGTTCAGCCTGGCCAGGGCAGTGGGTGTGGATGGGGAGAAGAACTGGGTGAAAGGAGGGGAATGTACCAGGTTGACTGGAACAATCTTTTATTAAAGGTTGACTTCTCTTTGCTCTGGGGTGGACATCTTTTTTTAATGATATTAAATAATTTGTGACCAACTTAAACACAGGAGAAACTTACGCTGCTAATGGGACATTAAAGTGTTGTTAACCTGCTGATTTCCATTTTGTGTCTTTACTCAAGAGGGAATATATTTGGAAGCATATTTTGATACTATTTTAAAAGTAAACTGCAAATAACTTCAGTGTGTCCAACTTTCTTCTCTACCTAATTGAGTAACTGGTGTTAATAACTAGCTTAATAATGTCCATGGCTCTCTACTGCAGGAGATAAAGAAGAAGAAAGGAATAAAGGATGAGGTGCAGCTGACAAGCAAGCAGAAGGAGCTGATGCATGCACAGCTGGAAAGGGAGGCTCAGATAAGAAAACGGTTGAAGGAGGTGAGTTTTGATTGTATTTTTTGCCACCTCTGCAGCTACCATGACCCAAGTAATTTTGATGAAAGGAAAATGATGTAACATAGGGAATATCTGGCAAATCACCTGTTTGTTTCTTTTATTAGAGGTTAGATTTAACAACCTGTTTTTTCCCCAGTGGAGTTTTTTTATGGTAACCTTTTGAATTGTTTTTCTTACAGCTTGATAATGAGCTGGAAACAGCTCTAGGACTCCTGGACACTGTTATAAAGAAAAAGCCTCCTGGTCTCACTCAGTACATCCCTGGTCTCATCAGTTCCTTCTTGCCACTTTTTCGATCTCCTTTGGCTGCTCCAAGGATTAAGAAGCTTTTTCTTTCCTTAGCTTCCTGTGTCATGCCTGCTCGACTGAAAACCTTTGGTTAGTATTTGCAGTCGCTTTTTAAGGGCAAGGTAGATTATTTTTGTGGCAGGGCAGTGAAAATTCTTGCTCTTATAAGCTGTGGATCACAACCAAGAAAAGCCAAGAGGAAAAACCACCTGGAACAGTTCTTAGGGAGATGACTGTGATTTCCCAGAGATACGACTTCTGGATAGGACTGGGACCAAAGACAAGGAATTGTCTGGTCATTGTGACCAGCTCTGAGGAGCAGTTGGTCGCTGTGGGACCATCTCCCCTGTGCAGAGTTTAGAGGATGTGAGTGTAACTCACAGATGTTGTGAAGAAAGCTGTCCCCTGTCAGCCCTGGGGCTGGCCTTCCTGTCTGTGCCTCTCTGCAGCCTGGCTGTTGCTCTGAACTTTGTTACAGTTATTGAGTCTGTGTTCCTGGGGATTTTCCTCTCGAGAAATCTTTGGGTTTAGTCCTCTCATGGATTCTTCATTGTTTCTTTGCAGGTACTTTAGTGAGCCACGTGACCTTGCGGCTGATGAAACCAGAATGTGAATTAGATGAATCCTGGTGTCAGGAAGAGCTGCCCACTGCTCTGAACAGAGTTGTCAGCTTGCTGCATGCCCACACCATCCCCAGCAGAACTGGCAAGGGAGAGCCAGGTAAGAAGGGTGGTCAATATGGTACATTCTGCTGACATTCTCCCCCACCCCGATAACTATAAACTGGTTTAGTTTTCAAAGTTTGTATAATATTTTGTAAGTGAGGCTTTACTTTTTTTATTTTAATTGGATAACTCTTCATAGATATGAAAAACCTTAAGGATTTTTTTTTGTGTGTGTGCTGGTAGTAGTAGAAGTGATGTTACAAGTGTAATAAGTGTAGAAAGAAAATAGCAGTATTTTTTCTTAAAATGGTTCATACAGAAATAATAGCAGTGAAATTAAGGCTCATCTTTGCCAAGGACAACTCCTACATTTCAACACCACTTAGCATAAGGGATTCAGCAAGACTAAGTGGAAAGACAAAATAATTGCTTGTTATCTGTGATCTCAGCAGTGAAGTGCCCATGGCCTCTACTTGTTTGCTGTGTAGTGCTGCAGTTCATGAATATTTTATTATGGCATGGCTGTAGAAGGAGCACTTCTTTCCACTCAGTAACACGAGGGCAAGAATATGATCTGAGTTAAAATAAACCCTTTTTTCTTTTATTAATGGAGATAGTTTTAATCTAGATCACTTCCAGAATCTCCTTCACAGTGGGGTGCACAAGTGCTTGGGCCACTCCACTGACAGTAACAGTAGAGAAGAGGAGGGTTGGTGTGTGTCCTTTGGGGGCCGGGCTGGCTTAGGTTGTCTCACAGCATCTGCTGTACTGCAGGGATAGGGGTGGTTCACCCAGGCTTTGAGCCTGTTCATCCTCTAACTCAATAAAAGCTGCTGTGGTAGATGGTGTATATTTTTAAGGGAAATGTGAGGTTCTGTTTGGTCCCTTACCCCCATAGTTCAGTTCTCCCCTTGCTGTTCAGCTGCTGGTCAGATGTGCAGAATTGTGGCTGTGGCACATGTCATTGTCACAGCTGAGCAGTGGCAGTTGACCATGTTGAACAGCACTTCAGTGCTGAACATCTTGGTGATAATTCAGTGTCTCCACTATGCAATTTACTGCCATAGTAAGTGCAAGTTCATTAACATTTGAATCCATTTTCAGGCTTATTTCCAGAGAAAAGCGGAAATATTTTGAGTCCTTCAAGATTTCCTACAGTGCTTAATTAAATTAATATCCAATTATTTTTTTCCACTTCTGTAAAAGAGAAAGGCAGTAGTTTCCATAGCACTTTGTTGGACAAGTCATGTTATATTCCCAGCCGATTTTTTCTCATTTTCACAGTTCTTTGGAATGTAGTTGTGCAATGTGATTTAGTAGAGGTTAATTTCTCTGGTTACCATGAGACCTAAGACAGACCCTACCTCCTTGTAATGTGGATGATAAAATTTATCATTCATTGCTGAAAAACCAAGATGTATTCTATAATCTTTTTCATGTTGGTCAATACCAGCTACTGTATAAATAGAACATTTATCATCTCAGATAAAGCTTTCTTTCTTCTGCTACATAAAGAGGGATAGTGGTTGAAGCCTAGAAATACCTGGCCAATAATTCAAAATGAAAAAAAAAGTATAAAAGCAAACAGATACTGAGAAAACAGAGAAAAAAATCCCACATCAGAAATGGAGGGGGTTTTACCAAAGCTGTTCATGTTAAATAGGAGCTCACAATATGTTTGGGATTTAGTACTTCTCCCTTGAACTACTTTTGCAGTATCTGTGCCCTACATAAGCTGACTAATACTGCAGTATTGTATCTGCAGTGCTCTTCATCTGCATCTTGGAAATTTAAACTTGGGTGTTCTCTGTCAGCACAGATTGAATGTAGAAAGGAAATGTTTTCCCTAGACATCTGATACTTGAATTTTAACTGGATTAACTGAGGGACTGGAAGGAGCATTTGCTATATCCTATAGCCAAGGTTCTGTAAGAAGGAAGGAGCAAAATCTATAGCAGTGGGAATCCAAAAGCTTTGATTTTTCAAGGAGGGGAGTTGAGATTTGCACCAGAATTAGATGGACCTCATTCTCAAGGATCCACCTGAAGACTGGAATGACAGGTTAGCTGGTTTGGCAGGAAGTGTTTAAAGGAAATATAGCTGCCAAACAGGCTCTTGCTTTGGTACAAATAAACTTTAAAATTGACTAAAATAGATTTCATTTCAGCTTTGGTTGTGTAATGGATCTGATTTTGTGTCCCATCCCCTGCTGCCTGCAAGTATTTCCAGTATAGACAAAACCTCAGTTTTGCCTGTCTACTTTAATTCATTGAATTGTTTAAATTTCATTTACAGTGTGTATTTTTGCACTGTTGAGGCATTGGAAGTAATTTGGAATCCTAATGTGACTTTAATTAAAGCCAGACAGAATCATAGAATCATTTAGGTTGGCAAAGATCCTTAGGATCATCAAGTCCTACCCTTAGCCTGGCACTGAAATGCCAGAAGTCACTGATGGAGCAGGGGCATAGCAATACTTAGGGTCACTCAGCATGTTTGTGCATGAGGCTGAAGCTTGGCCACACACCCAAGTGTACATTTTATACCAATCAGTATTATAAAAAACCCAAGGAGGGGATCAGCTGTGCTCACAGGGTTGTTTTTCCTTGTCACAGGTGCTGCCCCGTTATCAGCTCCAGCATTTTCCTTAGTCTTTCCTCTCTTGAAGACGGTTATGACCGAGACACCTCATGACAGCGAGGACAAGGAGGAGTTCCTGGTCAAGATTCTGCAGATCCTTACGGTCCATGCTCAGCTGAGATCATCAGGAAATGGCCAGGCATTGCTGGTGGATGAGGTGAGAGCTGTGGGGATCCAGCAGTTGATCAGATGAGCCTTAGGATAAAACAACTGATGTGTAAACTGGACAAAGCAGATTAATTCTGCAAGTTAAAGTTAAGAAGGTAAGATTGTTTTATGTCACAGGTTTTGGTTGTGATTTTTTAAGAAATGTCATACACAGGCAAGGTACTTCAGAGTCACAAGACATAAAACTTTTCATCTTCACTTTTCAGAACGGCCCAGAGTTGCTGCCCCGGAGGGACATGCTGGTTCTGCTGACCCGGGTGATAGGAACAGGTTCTCCACGGTTACAGGTGAGTCCTCAGCATCATAACTATCAGGATTCTCCCTAACTTTCATTAGCACCTAAATAATGGAAATGCACTCAACTGGTTTAAGTCTCTGAGGCTGGTGGTCGATACATTCCCATTTTTCTCCTCTGTTTGTGGTATCTTGGAATAAAATGTCTACATCTTTTTTTTTTTCCTGTGGGTTTTATTGCACCAAACATATCCTTTAGTCTTCCACAGATGAAATTGTTTCCTTCTCTCAGGCCTTGTTCTGCTGAAGAAGTTCAGTAGTGGCTCCTCTCAGGGTTTGTTCTAAGGGATGAGATGGCAGGAAGGTTAATGATAAAAAGTAGAGAGTAGGACTGAACTCGGTTTTGTCACTGTTCTTTGGGAATTCCTCCTCCTGTGATAGCACTCAGCCCCCACTCTGCTCTTGCTTGTACATCTTACAACAGAAGTACAGGTTGTAGTGGAATCCCTAATATTTCCTCGTGGCATTTTAGGTGTTGGCTTCCGAGGCGCTGACCTCGCTGTGCGCGAGCAGCAGCGGGGAGGACGGCTGTGCCTACGCCGAGCAGGAGGAGATCGACGTGCTCCTGCAGGCCCTGCAGTCTCCCTGCATGAATGTTCGGGATGCAGCTCTCAGGGTAGGTGGAATCATTCAGGGTCACACCGAATTCCTGAAATCTTTGGGAGGTGAATCTTCTCTAGCACTGATGAAGGCTTCAGCTGTGATGGCAGTCTTAGGGTAGTGTGCCTGCTGGAGGGGGCAGTCTGAATGATAATGCTCAGTGCTGTTTGTGCTAGATTTAGGGGTACTCGGGGTTTATGCACATCTTTGTTTTATTAAAACAGGTGTGATTAGGACAACTTAACACCTTCTATTTACGATTGTATAGAGCTTAGTCTTAGAAACTGTCAAAAAATTCCTATGTGTGTATTAGGCCCTGATATTGGAAAGCCTCAGCTTAGTCACTTCTGAGAAGGAAACATCCCAAGGGTGCTTGATTTTCTTTACCATGAAACAAATTCCAGCTTAGCTCACCTGAGCTGTCTTGTCTGTACTTAGAAGCAGAAAAGACTGTAGTCACCAGAGCCTCTCTGCATCCTGCCTGTGGAGCACTATTCCTGAGTTTCACCAGCTCACCTATTAGCAACAGGAAGTCCTTGACCAGCAGAGGCAGTGTAAGGCACCAGGAAACATGAATTTTGACACTTCCAACCACTGAGAGCTTGACTGGGCAAAGGTTTTAAGTGTTTTAAAGCGTCTGTTTCTGAAAATCAGATCCTTGCACTGATTCTCCTGTAAACTAATTCAGGGACTGATGGAGCTACAAATGGTTCTGCCAACCCCAGACAGTGATGAGAAGAATGGACTGAACCTGTTACGGCGCCTCTGGGTAGTAAAGTTTGATGTCAAAGATGAGATTCAGAAGCTGGCAGAGAGGTGAGAGTTGTTCTTGGCTGATTGAGTTTTGAGGGGACCTCTCCTCTGCTCACCTCGGTGAGCTGCACTGCAGGACTTTGGCCCCGCAGCTGGAGCTCTAGGTCACCTTGATATTACATGTGGCAGTGGCTTCCCTTGCTGAAAGGTGACCCATCACCTCTCTGTGTGCCCTGCAGGCTGTGGGAGTCCATGGGGCTGGAGCTGCAGCCTGACCTCTGTTCTCTGCTGATCAAAGATGTCATCTACCACGAAGAGGCAGTGAGACAAGCAGGGGCTGAAGCTCTTTCCAGAGCTGTAGCTCAGTACCGAAAGCAAGCAGCAGAGGTCATGAGCAAACTCACGGAGATTTACCAGGAGAAGCTCTATGTAAGTACTCTTGTCCTAAGGGATTGACAGGCACGAGCTTGTGCTTTGTATTTTTTGTTAGTTGCTTTTCCTTTCGTCTCTCTTGAAGATGTGCATTGAGCCTACTGCTGCTGTGTTTGAGCTTCTCACAGACTTCAGTGTCTTGAACCAGCAATAGCACCACTGTACTGAAGGAAGGTGTGCCTTAGGTGGTCCAGGAAGGCTGTGACAGGGCAGGGTCAGTTTAAGTCATCTGGGGCCTAAACTTTCTTCTTGTTTTTTTACTGTGCTCTTCTGCTAGTGGTATCATACCTCTGTGCAGTATTATCAAATGGCACTGCAGCTATGGCTGACAGATCCTCTGTGTCCCCATCCTTGGAAAAGGAATTCTGATGAAGTTTTTTTCCTTCCAGAGGCCACCTCCAGTTTTGGATGCTTTGGGACGAGTGATATCTGAATCACCACCTGACCAGTGGGAAGCAAGGTACAGTCATCTTCAGATTGATCTCATCATTTCCTGTGCGTCTAAATGAGAATTTTTGACTTTTATTTAGAAGGACAAATTATATGCAATTGTGTTGAATTGCTGTTTTCACATGTCCTTCTGGTAGAGAATATTTGTGCCACTCAAGCAGACTGGGCAGGCAGAACTGAAATGGTTTTAGTTCCATCAAAATACTGGATGCTGTCTTCTCTTTGTCCTGATAAGAACAGTCTTTCTCTCAGACTGTCTGATTTTTGTCTTACCTTACTGTGTTCTCACCTCTGTACGGGCCATTGATTGGTTCAAGAGCAGCAGTGCAAGCCTTAATGAACTGGATGAATTCCAGTTTGGATAATTAACTTTTTGTTTACTTGTGTACAATACAGGTTTAATTGGAGATCATCTTGTTTGCTGCTTGTCTTGAGCTAATCTGTCCTTTAGTCTGATGTACCTTGTAAAGCTGCTGTATTTCAGCAGCAGATGAGGTGATCCTGATGTCTAAGATGGCTCAAGTATCTGTAATGCGTAATCGAGATAAAAGTCCTTCTATGGCTGAGGGATTGTTGACCTTTTGGGAGGCTGCAGCATGGGGTTATGTAATGAAATACACAGAGGTTGGACACTCTGAGGCTCTTTGTTTTCATTATGGCTCGTTCTCTCATTTTTTAATGTACTGCTGATAGCAAATGTGATTGTGAGCTCAAGCAAGTTCTGTGAAAAGTCAGTAAGCTTACAGGCTCACCATCTTCACAGGTGTGGCATAGCTCTGGCTCTCAACAAGCTCTCAGAGCATCTGGACAGTTCTCAGGTGAAGCCCCTCTTTCAGTTTTTTGTGCCGGATGCTCTGAATGATCGCAGTCCTGAGGTCAGGAAGTGCATGTTAGATGCAGCTCTTTCAACGCTCAACACTCATGGCAAAGTAAGTCTGAACATTTCTTTCTCTAGCAGTGGAACAAAGATGTGATGAAAATGTAGATAGTGTCTTGGAGCCCACAGATTTTATTTTTTAAAAATTTTTTTTTTCAACTTTCTTAGAGGTTGCTGTTACTTTGTAACAGCTGAAAACTTCATTTAGGAGTTTTTGTGTGTTCAGAGTTGTTCTGTTAGTGTTATCCCTGTCATTGCTATAAAAATGAAATACCCTTGAATCAACTGGATTTGAAATGGTATGAAACTTAGAGTAATAAAAGTGAAATCAGACCACGGATCTTTTAATCCTGGGAAGATGAGAATTCCTTTTCAGGCCTCATGCGAAGCAAAACATGAAAGCTTGCTGATTGTTGGCTTAATTAAAGTGAAAACAGCTGAAGTCATTGAGGGAACTGAGGACCATCCTTCTCCCTGCCAGCCCTTCCCAAGCAGTGTCACATAGGGGAGGTGTGCAGGGTGGGAATTTCCTTATTCTAATTTCCTTATACTTGCCAGTCACCTCTGGACAAATGTCTGTATTCCTATTTAGCCCAAGTTAATTTGGGTATTTTCATATTATTCGTTCTTTCCTTCTGTTTCTTAGAAAAACTGTGTGAAGTTTGATGTTTCTGCTCTCCCTTTGCAAATGGGGCAAGCAGAGGAGCAGGCACTGATGCTCAGGCCCAGGAGCTTGCATTGCTTCTGGCAGAACATCATGCTGGCAGGCTTGGGGAATCTAATTTTGAAGAGCTAACTTCTCTCTAGCAGGAAATATTTGTTGCCTATTGGGATGGCACAAGGTTTTATGCGATGTGACACATGAAATGAACTGTAAATACAGTGTGATTGTTCAGTTGTTGGCTCAGAGAAGAACAAACAAGTCCACTGAGCATAGCAAATCTCATTCTGAGTGGACTCTAGTGGCAAGTTCTGTGGTTTTGTTTTTCAGGACAATGTTAACTCTCTCTTGCCAGTGTTTGAAGAATTCCTGAAAAATGCTCCTAATGATGCCAGCTATGATGCTGTCAGGCAAAGTGTGGTCATTCTGATGGGGTCACTGGCAAAACATCTGGACAAGAGTGACCCTAAAGTGAAACCAATTGTTGGCAAACTGATAGCAGCCTTGTCCACCCCATCTCAGCAGGTAGGTGCCTTCTGGGAGGAGTTCTCAGGTTCCCCACAGAGACAGTTTAACACTAGGATACTTTTAGGAATGTCAGAGAGATGAAAAACGGTTCTGGTGACAGAAAGGTGTCATTGGGGGTGCAGTCTAGGGGGGGAGTTATGTTAGTGATGAATATTTAGTGGTCTGATGGCTGGTGGATTGTTTTACAGGTTCAGGAGTCAGTGGCAAGCTGTTTACCACCTCTGGTGCCTGCCATTAAGGAGGACGCAGGAGGAATGATCCAGAAGCTGATGCAGCTGCTTTTGGAGTCTGATAAGTACGCTGAGCGCAAAGGTGCAGCCTATGGGCTGGCAGGGCTGGTCAAAGGCCTGGGCATCCTGTCTCTCAAGCAGCAGGAGATGATGACCACGCTGACCGACGCCATCCAGGACAAGAAGAACTTCCGCCGGCGGGAGGGTAAGAGACAAAAGCTTTTCCCTCCAGAGATACCCGATATTTCTCTGTACCCACTACCACTCTGGTCAGATGAAGTGCTTGCACCCTTGTGCTTGGCTTAGCTACATTTATTTCACTAAAGTTTGAAGAGAAAGAAGTGGGAAGTGACTATTTTGAGGCCATAAAATTGCTCTGTTCACATCGTGGTGGAAGAAAGGTTTCTGGTGCTAGACCATACACATGTGCCCCTCCCTCCTGTTTTCAGAGGCAGGTTTTGCTGGGGGGGCTCCTTTTCTGAGGTCACAAATCCCCACTACAGCACAAGCCACAAGGGCAAGAAAGCAAGAGACTTTAAACTGTGAGATTTTAAGTGCTTCTGGAGGAATTGTCAGATACTTTGCAAACCATTTTCTTTTTCCATCCGCTTTATATGAAGTTGTATTTTCCTCTGACTGTGCTTTTTGGGTTTTTAGGGGCTCTGTTTGCCTTCGAGATGCTCTGCAGCATGCTTGGGAAGCTCTTTGAGCCCTATGTGGTTCATGTGCTGCCTCACTTGCTGCTTTGTTTTGGAGATGGGAACCAGTATGTGCGAGAGGTAAGTACCTTCACTTTCTGCAATCACAGAGCATTAAGAGAAAAACAAATGGAATGGTTATGAATCCTGTTTGTAACCAGGCAAATTGAGAAGATGACCTATCCCTTGAGATACCACTAATAACAATTTGATCTTCTTAATAACTGAAAGCATCTGATTTCATTGGCCATTAATTGGGAGCTACTTAGCCAGCTGCATCATTGTGCTGAGACACTATTTACATGAAGGCTTTGTTCCCAGTGAGTCTCAGAGGAAGGGAAAAAACACGTGTTGTGTCACAGTTTGTGAGTGTTCTCTTCTCCTTGGAGGCTGCAGATGACTGTGCCAAAGCCGTGATGAGCAATCTGAGTACTCATGGAGTGAAGCTGGTTTTGCCATCACTTCTCGCAGCCCTAGAAGAGGAATCTTGGAGAACTAAAGCTGGTATGGAGCAATATCTGACTGACAAGATGAGACTAACTCACAGTGCCCTTCTCTGTCATTCCCCTCGTGCATTCCATCATCCCTACAGGTGGCTGCGATGGTTTATTATCTGTGGAACTTTTAGAGCTTTTGAGATACAAATGAGTTCTCTGACACATTTGGGCAACCTTTTTTTCCCCTCAGCATATTCCAGGGACAGCTTGTACCTCAGAGAGAGGTACTCTCTATAGAGACAGTTTGTGTCTCTATAGAAGTACACCAGAATCTGGAATTTTCCTCCCACACTTCTTTTACCTAGTACAAAAGAAAAAAAAAGTATTTTTTAGTGTCTTTAGGTGTCATAGAGTGGCTTGATGCATTTCAGCCTTTCTTTGTCTTCTTCAGCTGGTAGATTTGAATGTGATTATCTTCTCGTATCAGTTCTTAATGCTGTGTATTGTTTCGTGTTTTGTCTTGTCTTTTTTCATTTTTTTGTGTACTTTGTGCACAGGCTCAGTGGAACTGCTGGGGGCTATGGCATACTGTGCTCCCAAACAGCTCTCCTCCTGCTTACCCAACATCGTGCCCAAGCTCACTGAAGTGCTGACAGATTCCCACGTGAAGGTGCAGAATGCAGGGCAGCAGGCTCTCAGGCAGATTGGGTCTGTCATCAGGAACCCAGAGATCCTGGGTAAGAATTGCCTGCATCTCTAATGTCCTGACATGACAGTGGTTTATAACAGCAAGATTTAGGTTCAAATGCAAATCTGTATAGGAATTAAACTACTCCTACGGAAGTATAACATGCAAGCTTGACAGCTTGTCTGCTTCCAGGCTTTTTAAATGCTCCTGTCCCTTTTGTGGCTGGTGTTAATAGGGTTTCCTCTGTCCCTGTGCTGCTGGTTCCTTTAGAAGGATCTAAAACATCCCATGAGAGAACACCAGCTCAGCCTGACAATGCATGTTTGGTTAGGTACAAATAAAGCTTTTTCTCTCCCTTTAAAAAATGTTCAGCAATCGCTCCAGTTCTGTTGGATGCTCTCACTGACCCCTCCAGGAAGACCCAGAAGTGTCTGCAGACTCTGCTGGATACCAAATTTGTCCATTTCATTGATGCTCCATCCTTAGCACTGATCATGCCAATTGTTCAGAGAGCTTTTCAAGATCGTTCCACAGACACCAGGAAAATGGCTGCCCAGATCATTGGGAACATGTACTCCCTGACTGACCAGAAGGTGTGGTGCTAAAAATGCTCTCTAACTGTATTACTCTAATACATTACTGGTAGAGGATGACAGACAGGCCCTAAAAAGAATTTATTTGGCTTGGAGATTTTCCTGTTAAGGTAGGAAATATTAGCATCCATGCAGATTCTTTAATTAAATGTATATAAATGAACAGATCATGACTGAAGACAGTGACAGTTCTCAGATGCTTAAGACTGTCTGCTCTGTGCTTTGGTCACCTAGTTAGTACCATATTTATCCCTGCAAAAAGGTCTTGCAATTTTTACTATATAAGAAATGACTTAACAGACAAACAAGTGAAGCACAGATCAGCTGCTTACAAATGGATCCAGGGTTTGTTTGAAAAGTATTTGTAGGACCTGAATGTAGGCTTAAGATCTATGTTTAATTTTTGTGCTGATAATCTCTACATTTAAACCTTGTGTAAATGTTAACAGTGTTGGATTTTCCTTAGACAGAAACTGCTGGGTTGTGAGTGAGCATAGAAAAGGTTTTGATTTGTACAGAACTGGTGTTGTTTCTTGGACTTGCAGAACAACTCACTGTGCTAATTTGCAGGATTGTGAAAGCAACTGATTAAACTCTCAGGATACTAGGGATGTTTGCTAATAATAAGGGGTGAATGTCCTTTACAAGAAGGTGACTTATGGTTTTCCTCATTTTGAATCCGGTTCTTACTCTCTGGGTTCTTTTTTTCAGGATCTGGCTCCGTACCTGCCCAGTGTGACTCCTGGACTGAAAGCATCTCTGCTGGATCCTGTTCCTGAAGTAAGTCTTTTGTACAAAGTTTTTCTTTCAGTCCATTAGGCTGGACACTGTCCTAACCAGTCTGACACATCTGTTGTAGGAGCTCTGAGTGGGTGTGTTGCAGATCTCTGTTTCTCTTGTCTGTAGGTGCGCACAGTGTCTGCAAAGGCACTGGGAGCCATGGTGAAGGGGATGGGAGAGTCGTGCTTTGAGGATTTGTTGCCGTGGCTGATGGAGACACTGACATATGAGCAGAGCTCAGTGGATCGCTCTGGTGCTGCTCAAGGTAGGGACAGCCATGTCTGAATCTCCTTTTAAACCAGATTAGCTGCTTGTTTCTTGTGTGTAAAAGCTCTGTTCCCTGCTTTTTTTCCTCAGGTCTGGCTGAAGTTATGGCTGGTTTAGGGGTAGAAAAGCTGGAGAAACTTATGCCAGAGATTGTAGCTACTGCCAGTAAAGTGGATATTGCTCCACATGTACGAGATGGTTATATCATGATGTTCAACTACCTGCCAATTACCTTTGGAGATAAGTTCACTCCCTATGTTGGACCCATCATTCCTTGTATCCTTAAGGTATGTAGCAGACATGAAGAATTTTATTTATTAAAGGATTAAAAAAAAAAGCCTCCAGAGTGTTTTTAAGTATCATTTCCAGTAATTGTGGGACATGTCAGAAAAAAAAGGGGGACTTTAAATTATAAAAATTATTTTTTCTTCCAAGTTGTTTGCTTGCTGTCTTTCATTTTTAGTCACCAGCCATTTCTTGAAATCACCTTTGTGCATTCACAACTCCCCAGTTCATTTGCTTTTCACGGCTGAGAGAGAAAAACATAGGTTTGTTTTCCTCCAGTAGCTTTTGTGTATTGTGCTGAACCCCCCAGTTTTCAGAGCCCCTTTTGTGTCTGTGTTCAGGCTCTGGCAGACGAGAACGAGTTCGTGCGGGACACGGCGCTGCGGGCGGGGCAGCGCATCATCAGCATGTACGCCGAGACAGCCATCGCGCTGCTCCTGCCACAGCTCGAGGATGGCCTGTTTGATGACCTCTGGAGGATAAGGTAAGGGATAACCAGCTTATCCACAGACATTTCTTTTCCGTGGATGAAAAACTAGTGTGATTTAGACTCTGCATTGCTCCTCAAGGAAACGCAGAGAACCTCCCAGGAAGCAAAATCAAGCGCGTCTTTTTGCTTGTTGATTTGAGTATGATGCCTTATAACACTGAGGCTGCAAAGCCCTGCCAGCCTGGATCAGGTTTCCAGATACCTGCAGAGCATCCCTGCTGGATTATTAATTCTGGTGGTGACTGAAATGCACTTCCAAGGCAGTTGATTTGGCAATATTTAGCCCTCATGTATTGTTTTTCATTTTTCCAAATGCTGAGTAAGTTATTGTTCTCCTGTGTATGGAAATGTGCAGTGGAGAGCTCACAGCTGATAGTAGTTGCTCAAAAATTAGTTGCACTAAATGATTTGTGTCAGCTGAGTGCTGCTAAGTGCTGTTACCCCAGGTGAATGTCATTTGGGTTGAGACAGATGCTGGCAATGTCTTGCTCCTTTTTAGAAGCCAGGCTGTTCTCAGATTCGTTGCTTTGATTTGGAAATTCTCCCAGCCTTTCCAGTTTGGAATTCATTCCTTCCCTTTCTCTTTAGCATGCTGCTTTCAGCCATGTTGGCAGACTGGTGTTACACATCAGCCTCTGCAGTGTTTCAGTGCTGACACAGCTCTGCCTCACATTTGGCTCCCGTCTGTAGCTGATGTCCTGTCAGATTTTGACAGGTACCGTCTGAGTGCCCTGTTTGTAACACTTGACTTGCTCCTGTTGGCAGGTTTAGCTCAGTTCAGCTCCTTGGAGATCTTCTATTCCATATCTCAGGAGTCACTGGAAAAATGACCACAGAAACTGCCTCAGAGGATGACAACTTTGGAACAGCCCAGTCAAACAAGGTAAAGCTGTTCGTGTGTGTTGTGCTTTTATTTCTTTTTTAATTCTCTTACTTTAAATCAGCATGGAAAGCCTGCTGGAAAGACAGATTGAGTAATCATGTATTTTTGTAAGTTTCATGAGTGGCTAATACAATTTATGCTGTTTCTTTTCAGGCTATTATTAATGCTCTGGGAGTGGAGAGGAGGAACAGGGTGCTGGCAGGGCTGTACATGGGCCGCTCTGACACCCAGCTGGTGGTGCGCCAGGCCTCCTTGCATGTCTGGAAGATTGTTGTCTCAAACACTCCTCGCACGCTGCGTGAAATTTTGCCAACACTCTTTGGGCTTCTGCTGAAATTCCTGGCCAGTACTTGTGCAGATAAGCGAACGGTGAGAAATGGAGTTGCACCTTCCTCTTTCTGCAGGTGACTCTAGAAACTGATTCCTGAGGAACACAGGATAATTCTTCCCTATAAATCACTTCAAAGCTGTCATCACTTTAAGTGTTCTGAGCATGAGCATGTCTGAGTTCTGTGTTTGCTGAAGGCAACTGTGATGAGAGTAAAACTAATTTTTCTGTGGTTATTTGTAATAGTAGTGTTTCCGTTCCTACTGCTCTGTCCGTACTGTGAACAGTAAGTTATGATCAGAAGTTAACATTTTCTTAAGTTTCACCTTCTTAAGTTTTATAAAAAGGAAAATAGTTAATTAATACATTTTTGGGGACAGGTTGCAGCACGGACATTAGGAGACCTTGTCCGAAAGTTAGGAGAGAAGATCCTTCCTGAAATCATTCCTATCCTGGAAGATGGGCTGAAGTCAGACAAGAGTGATGAGAGACAAGGAGTCTGCATCGGGTTGAGCGAGATCATGAAATCGACCAGCAGGGATGCGGTGAGTTAGATGTTCCAGGGGGAAATTCTCAGTTTCCAAGGTATTTATGTTATGGTGCAGGTATTGCACTTTAGACAGAATAATACAGATAGTGCTGGACTTGTTCTGTGGACTGAATTCAGGGCTTATAACTACACTGAGTTGCTGTTCAGGCAAATGTATGGATTTGTATCTGTTGGTAAATTCTAACATTGCACAGTTCTGACTTATATGAAAATCTTCCACTAGGTAGCCTTAGAGCACTGCAGCTTGTTTGTACTGAGTAACTCTGCTTGTCTGCCAATATATTTCAATTAAACTGCAATTTAGTTTCAGTTGTGCAAATTCTGCATTCTTCACTAGGATAAATGTGACTGTTGTGCTTTAGGTATTCTGTAATTTTACCTCTTCAGGTTCTGCTTTTCTCCGAGTCCCTGGTTCCTACAGTGAGAAAAGCACTGTGTGACCCTCTGGAAGAAGTCCGTGAGGCTGCAGCCAAAACATTTGAACAGCTGCACTCAACAATTGGCCATCAGGCTCTTGAAGACATCCTGCCCTTCTTGCTGAAGCAGCTGGTGAGCATTGCTCAGCATTAGTCAACAACCTGATTAATGATGCTGTGGGACAAGTTTTGAATAATTTACTTAAAGGAGAAGGAGGATTTTAGATGCAGACCTTCCAGGGAATGGCAGCAATATTTTGTCTCCTCCATGGAGTCATCCCAGCCATTGGTAGGAAGGATTTTGTGGCTAAAGCTTAGGCCTAAAAGTTGCTACACCTGGCTGTGCTATGGAATTGCCATTGTCACCTGCTTAAGTTGCTTGGCCACCATGCCTGAAATGGAAGGTCTTTCTAATGTGACAGAGGAGTGTGGTTTTGGTCTTGCTATGTAGTAAGAGAACATTTTTCAATAGAAGGGCTGGTTTTGGTTATATGATCACAGGGTAAATTGTCCCTTGAAACAGGGTTTAGCTCGGTGTGTCACAGGTGATTTCTCAGGTTTGTCACTTTCTCTTTCCCTGTAGGATAATGAAGAGACAGCTGACTTTGCTGTGGATGGTCTTAAACAAGTTATGGCTGTCAAGAGCCGTGTGGTGCTGCCTTACTTGGTGCCAAAGGTACAACGGGAAACAAATTTTTAACTTCATATCTGTGCTGTTTCTTCTGCTTGCTGCCTGTTTTCTTTGGACCAATATGGCAAAAGGAAGATCATAATTTGAAATTTTCTTCTGATTTTAAGCTCAAAACATTGTAATTCGGGTTGTGATGCATAAATTTTTCATGTTGTAGGTGAAGTGAGATTCCTTCTGAAAAAACTTTGTCTCATTTTTGGTGTTATTTTTTTGGGTTTTGTAGCTGACTACCCCTCCAGTGAACACCCGTGTGCTGGCTTTCCTCTCCTCAGTGGCAGGGGACGCTCTGACACGGCACTTGAGTGTCATCCTGCCTGCCATGATGTCTGCACTCAAAGAGAAGCTGGGCACCAGTGAAGAGCAATTGGCAAGTAGCACAGCTCAGCTCTTTGTTGTGACAGGTTGCCTGAACATAGTGCATCAGGTTTACTTCCCAGCCCAGAATCTGTGTTCTCTAGATTCACAGATTGCATGTTTAATTCAGTCCATTAGCTTCTCCAGGATGAGTCTTTTTGCCTGGTGGCATATTGTGAGTCAAAAAACGTATGCTTTCCAAATCTATTTGTATCCATTTAAAAGTCTCTTTGGCCTGCTACAAGACACAATTCTCAGTTTACTTATTCCTGGAGAACTGCCAGAGTGTCTAGTTAACTTCATATTTATTCTTGGTGTAGAAGACTGAGAGATTAAAGGGCTGCAGGAAGGAAATCTCCTGTTTTGCATGCAGCACTCCTCCTGTACTGCTTTCCAAAACATCTGGTGTTTGGACTCCAGAGAACATCCTGGAGTTGAGACTGCGGACAGACATGTACATAATCAGTCAGTGAATTAGGAATGAGTGGCAGAGTCCTGTTGTCTGTCTGCCGTGGATGCCCATTAGATCAGCTTCTAGCCCCAAGTCTGCCTGGAGATCTCTCATGTACCCACAGATGTGCTTGTAATTAGTGTTATGACTCACAGCATTAAACTACCTAGATCAGAAGAATGTTATCTGACAAGACTCACAGTCTGTCTTGGATGAGTAAGATGGGGAAGACTGAACTGCTCTTAATTTTTGTAAATTAGCCCTCCTGTAGCTGGTGCAGCAATCAGTTCAGCAGAGTTTGGTCACTTGGTAAATGTTAAGAATTGGTCAGAAACCTGTGTCTGCTCCAGGACTGAGTCAAGCTTTTAGTGGTGATGTTAGCAGCTATTTAATGAGAAACAATTAGCAAGTGAGGTGTGTCGTAGTATTTCTCTAAGAGAAAATGCTGGGGCTAAATCTGGCTTTGTTCTGTTTGAGAGCTAATGTAAAGTTAATTTGGACTCTTCAGGAGATGGCAAACTGCCAGTCTGTAATCCTGTCTGTGGAAGATGATGTTGGACAAAGAATTATAACTGAAGATTTGCTAGAAGCTACCCGCAGCCCTGAGCTGGGCATGAGACAGGCAGCAGCTGTCATGCTGAATATCTACTGCTCCAAGACAAAAGCAGACTACACTGGTCACCTCAGGAGCTTGGTTTCGGGCTTGATTCGTCTGTTTAATGACACCAACCCTGTGGTTCTGAATGAAAGCTGGGATGCGCTTAATTCCATCACCAAGGTGAGAGGCGTCTCAAAAAGGTGATGGGGTAATGCCTGGCCTGAGAAGGCTTCACAAAGAACATGGATGCCATGTTGCCTCATCTTTGTCTCTTCCCTCTCTTCTGCAGAAATTAGATGCTGGGAACCAGCTTGCTCTCATTGAGGACCTGCACAGGGATATCCGGATTGTAGGGAATGAGGCCAAGGGGGACCATGTGCCGGGATTCTGTATTCCTAAGAAGGTAAAGGATCAGAATGGATGTGAATTCATCACAGCCACAAGACACCCACCTCTGGGGAGAGCTGACTGATATGACTTTACAGCTCTTAAAAGCAGCAACTATTTGGGCATTCCAAACCTGTGTGTTGGAGAGACTTTTTGTAGGTTACAGCTCTCCTGAGTTACCCTCCAGAAGAGTCCTCTTGTAATGAGGTCTCTGACAATTCTGTTATGCATGTAAGTCATGGTCACTGGCTGCTTTTTGTGGGCGAGTAACGCTGGACTTCTGTGCCAAATTTCTCTGGTTTAAAAATTCCCTGAGCTGCCACCACTTTCCTCATAGCAACTGGCTTAGTAAAGCAGAGAGGCATGAAATCAAACCAAATAAAAGTGGGTCTGTCAATGTGGAATCAGGCAGCTGAAGGTCAACAGGAAATTGAGAGAAACCCTCCAAGTTTGTGCATCTGGTGTATAATGGGAGCAAAAATAAGGTACATATTTTTTGCATCTTAGCTTCTAAGCTCTCTTATCCGATTTTCGTGACAGGGAGTGACTTCCATACTCGTGGTGCTGCGGGAAGGTGTTTTAACGGGTAATCCAGAGCAGAAGGAGGAGGCAGCAAAGGCCTTAGGGCTGGTTATTAAGCTGACTTCTGCTGAAGCTCTTAAACCATCTGTGGTGAGCATCACTGGGCCGCTTATTCGAATTTTGGGAGATCGGTTCAGCTGGAATGTCAAGGTGGCTCTGCTTGAAACATTAAGCCTGCTTTTAGCTAAGGTAAGATTCAAAGTATTGGTGGTTTGTGAACATTTTCCGTGATAACCTTCAGAAATATCTGTTGCTGTTCATGTAAATACAGCTGGGATGCCTGCTGCTGTGGATTTGATATTTAGGAATAGCACTGTAACTGGATTGCATTCTTCCAGCAGCTTCTGGCCTACCAAAAAAGCCCCCAGTGCTGAATCACTGGTCTTTTTATAAATATTGCTAAATGCTGATCCCATTTTCCAGTGATTAAAGCCCACCATGTAATTAATCTCTCCTGTGTCCACCATTTTTATGAATTGTTAAGTGCAAAGATCTTATGTATCTTTGAAGTAAGCTGAGCTTTTATTCAGTGCTCTGTATACAAAAGGCTGTTCATGACTCTAAAATCTCTCAGCGTTACCCTTGTATTTCAGCATGCAGAAAATAAGATTAAATTTGAAAAGGTTAATGGTTTTGTGGTAAATTATTGTTTCATGTTTTTCCTCTTTTAGTAGCACATTAGATCTAACAGGGGCTCTCTGATAACAAACTGCTGTAGTAGAGGTCATGCTGTTTCCAGGCTTTGATCTCCAGTTGCTGTTTCAGACTTGACCCCACCACTTCCCATTTTTCCATCTCTGGAATAGGTTGAGATTGCCCTGAAACCATTTTTGCCCCAGTTGCAAACAACCTTCACCAAAGCTCTACAAGACTCAAACCGTGCTGTTCGTCTTAAAGCTGCCGATGCTCTGGGCAAACTCATTGTCATCCACGTCAAAGTGGATCCTCTCTTTACGGAGCTCCTGAATGGAATTCGTTCCAGCGATGACTCTGCCATCAGGTAAGCTGCAGGTGATGGCTCAGATTTCCCTGCTGACTAAGGGTAAAAGAAAGGGCTGGGATGGATGAACAAAACCCCCAATTCTGAGAGTAACATGTCAGTGAAAGCAGTTAACTGTTATCCGAGGGTTGTAAAAAGTGTGGATGATGGAGCCTGCCTGGGTCAGAAGCTGAGCTGTGAGTGTGTTTGGGAGAAGCAGTCCTTGATGTCTTCCCAGTTCTCCTCTCTCCTGTGCACCCCCAGCAGCCCACTTTCAGATAAAAGACACTATCAACTGCCAGTCTGAGCTGAAGTAGTGCAGCTGTTCTTGTATCCTAAGGGCACACAGCCCTAAGAAATGGACTTCCTGACTTGAGAATTTTTTTAATGTTTAAACAGTCAGAAAATATCTATGGTGTAACAGACAGACACAAGTACAGAAACATGGAAGTACTCTCTAGGATGGAGTTTTCAGCAGTGCACAGAGAGGATCAGTCTCCCAAAGTGTAAGGCATATCAGTGTAATTGCTGTGCAAGAATTTGCTGCAGGTACCCAGAGCAAAATTTCTCTTCCAGGGACACAATGCTGCAAGCACTGCGGTTTGTGACACGAGGAGCTGGTGCAAAAGTAGATGCTGCAATTAGGAAGAATATCAGCACGGTGCTTCTCGGGATGCTGGGACACGATGAGGTACTGCTTCAGCCAGCTGCAGAGGACCCCTGCTGTAGACAGTCTTTCTCTTACATTTAAGATCTGAACCTTCTAACAGAGTTATTTTCTAAAATAACTTCTGAGGAAATTCCTAATGATGTAGTCAGGAGCAAGAATTGGAGATCCCTGGCCAGTCCCTGGTAACTCTGAAAATCTGCCAGTTTAATGTTTCCTTGGCAACTGCTTATGTGGGTTTGACCTGTAGCTCCTCACCAACAGGTTTGAGCCAGCTATACACTCAGGATTTGCTTTTCATCTTGGAGAAAACCTGCAGTACCCTCCCTGTGAGCACGGATCTGTGTTTGAAGCCTCTCAGCTGGGGTTTATTGTTCAGTGTGAGAAATTTTTCAAATAATGGCAGATTTTTCTCCAACAAGCAAGAAGCTCTCCAAGTTTAATGTAGGGTCTTTTTTATATGGCAGATAGCAACAGTAACATCTGTGAGATTAAAATTAATCATCTAATAATTTCTTTCTTATGTCAATCAGTGCAACAGACACGCAACTGTTGACATTCTAGAAATAGAAAAATTGAAACATTCCCATTGGGTTGTAAGTTTCAGTGAGAAGAGCAGTAATGGGATCCTCACATAAGGAAGCCAAAATAACAAGAGCCTGGGAGTGTTAAATTAAAAGTAGTAAGAGTTTATCACAGAGATGAGCTCATCCAGAGATGGCTAGAAGTAACACTTATAGTAAGTGAATCTAAAGTAAACTCTTGTGAACACATCTTTCAAAACATTCACTTTCATCTTTATGACTTTTCCATTTAACAAATGAGAATTTAGATAAGATCTGTAATTCTTCAGTCTCTGCTGGCTTTTTTGACCATGGATTTGGCTTTAAGTCCCATTATGTACAAGAAACCTTGTGAACTGACAAATCCACAGGGAGTAGGAGTGAAATATTTATTTCCTCCTTCTCTTTTTGTTTCCTGTCATCTTCTGGCACTTGCTCTGCTTGCTGCCTTCTTTCTCCCTGGTGTGTTGAGCTCAACCCGTGTTCCTGCTCTCCCATTCCTCCTCAGGACGCCACCCGCATGGCCTCGGCCGGCTGCCTCGCGGAGCTGTGCGCGTTCCTGTCGGACGAGGAGCTCAGCACTGTTCTCCACCAGCACTTACTGGGTAGGTGAAGCTGTTCACAGGGGCTGGAACTGATTCTGAAAGCAGGCAAGATTCCTTCTCAGCCACTGGTTCAGGCTTTGTGACTGAATCTCTGCTCTGTATTTTCTCGTGCGTTTCTTTACCCGTGGCTGTTCATTTGTGCACCCTGGTACACAGTGAGCACAGGTTGTCATTTGGGGATAACCAGACTCTTTTTTCCCTGGATTTGTTATCAGATGACTTGATAAAAGTACCAACATGGCTGAGTAATTGCTGGTGCTGACACAGAGAGGGTGGGAGGTGACAGGATGTTCAGGCAAGGGTGGACAAGGAGGGCCATCCCACCTTTTGGCTCATGGTAATTGCAGACCACATGTGATGGCTTCACATGCTTTTGAAGAATTGACCAATTTGCATCTAAGTTAGAAAAAACCCACGAATTTTATAGGAACTCTTAGTGTTTGGGAGTGCTATGGATTACTCTCCCCTGTGGGATTAAGAAGGGAATCTGTTAACTGGTATCAAATTACAAATGACTTTTACAATTTTATTAGAGTCAAAGCTTGTATAATTTTGAAACCATCAGAAGTACTTGAGTTGAACAAGAGAGTCCCTTGTTTGTGTGTGCTTCCCTGTCTGCCCAGGTGCTGTTCCTGCCTGGTACAGGTGTTGTGTTTTAGCTCTTTTTGGGAGGAGTGAAGGAAGCAAGGCATCCCTTTAGATGCTTCTTGTTTTTTCATTTTATGGCAGTGAATTGACAAACTGCCAAAGCCTCCTCAGATGAAGAGGAATGGATGGTGGGAGACTTGCCATAGTTCTCTTCTTTCCTCTGCAGCAGACGTGTCTGGCATCGACTGGATGGTGAGGCACGGCCGGAGCCTGGCTCTCTCCGTGGCTGTGAACGTTGCTCCTGGCAGGCTGTGTTCCCCCAAATACTACAACAGCGTTCAGGAGATGATCCTCAGCAACGCCACGGCCGACAGGGTGAGTCCTGCCTGAGGATGGGCACGAGCTCTTGTTGGGAGCAGCTTTGAAAGGTGTGTGACCAGGTTCTCTGTGTTGCCAAAGAGGACAAAAACCCCCAAGTGCCATCTGGAGGTTCTCCCTTGGCTAGGTGCAGTTTTTATGGTGAAATGACACAACTGTTCTGGTTCTTCAAGTTCTCATCTCTGTGGAGATGAAGATTAAATAATCTTCAACTGCAGAGTAGCTTTCACTGGGAGTAAATTCCACTTCTGTTTCCTTATGAAAGGTGCAATTCACAGGCCAGGTTTACAAGAAGAGCAAATTATTTGTTTTAGGAGGATTTTAAATCAGAGGTTGAATGAGTAGTTTGGGGTAGGGTCTTGGGGGCTTGGTGGGGCCTGCCACCTTATTCCGTCTGGCTCATGGTTGCATTGGGACTTTTTCATCATATCACCCAATAACATTAACCCACTGTTTTCCTGCTTTGATGCTGCTGTTCTTTTGAAAGATGGGTTTAGCCTTCCACAAAAGCTGACAGACCATGAGCCTGGTTATAAAGGCTGTTGAACTCTGCTGCAGTAACACCAATTCTTTTCTTTATGTTGAAGATCCCCATTGCAGTTAGTGGCATCAGAGGGATGGGCTTTCTCATGAAATACCACATGGAAGAGGGAGGCAACCTGCCTCCCAAACTTTCCAGCCTCTTTATTAAGGTAAGAATTTTTATGGTAACTACCTGGTGGTGTTCTCATGTGATCTGAATCTCTCTCTGAGCTAACTCATGAGTGCCTCTCTGTTAAATCTCTGAAAAATCTAAACATTTCTCTTTGTGGCAGAACACAGACAGAATCACTGTATCAGCCTGCTTTTGCAACTGTGGATACAATACTGCCTTCCCTGCTCTAAGATGGAAATTTGCTTTTGAGCTTTCTTTGCTAAACCTCGGGTCTGAATCTTATAAGTGCATTTTTCCCTTGCAGTAACAAGCAGCTGGCAAGGAAGCAGAGAAGAGTAGGGGGGAGCAGTTGGGTTTTAAGGTTGCTAAAGGTTAAAGGGCCTTTGTTAGAAATGCATCAAATATCAAACCTCACCTTACCTGAGAGTGTTGAAGTTAACACCTTTTTCAATTCCTACCTATTTAAGTATTCTACATCAAAATTCCTTTATTGGTTGTTCTATTTTTTTAGGTGTGTGGCTGGATTTCTTTGGTTTGTTTAGTTGTCTGCCCTCCCTGCACCCTCCACTCCCCCACTGTCCTTCTTGGTAGATGGGTAGATAGAGTGAGGGGTCATGCTGGAGCATGTTACATTTTCAAAGTTTACATTTCTTTGCAATTTACTTGAAAAACTACCAAACATACAAGTTGGCATGAGGCAGGCCAACATCCTTTAAAGCAGATTTTTGAAATCCTACTTTTATATATTAATATTGTAGTATTGTGTTAAAATATAAAATACCACAATAGTCACAATACCTTTATCACCCTATTAATAATGCACTTGACATTCAGATATTAGCTTTCATGTTTTAGGTGTGTTAAGATTAAATTAAAATACAAAGCTCTGATTTATTTTTTTTAATTTTAAAGTGAAATCTGCTGTTGAAATGCACCTTATACTCCAACCAGAGACTGACTTGGCCATTGCTGCTGAGTGAGTGTATTTTAGAGGTGCTGACACTATCAGCTTTTCTGCACTTAGTGGTCACTGTCATTTCCTGAGACAGTTGAGAGGAGCATGTGACACTCTCAACCACATATATAGAAATTTTCTTTGAAAAGGTGTTTTGCTTTCAAGGTTTGTTCTTCTCTTACACAGTTTAGTCAAACTTGTTGGTATCAAGCGTATCTCTTCTGTACCTGTGAGTTGAAAACTGTTCGCTTTTCTTAGTAGAGTTTAAAATACTTAAATTTGAAAAAAAATATAAACAACTGCTTTAAATACCTGTTCTTGGTATACTTGAATTTAATTGCACCTTTGTATCCTTCAGTGTCTTCAGAACTCATCCAGTGACATAAAATTAGTTGCAGAAAAGATGATTTGGTGGGCAAATAAAAGCCATCTTCCCCCACTGGATCCTCAGACAATTAAACCAATTCTCAAAGCGCTTCTGGACAACACAAAGGACAAAAACACCAGTGTAAGAGCCTACAGTGACCAGGCTATTGTCAACCTTCTGAAGATGAGAGCGGGTGAAGACGTGCTTGAGGTATGAGACACAAGGAAATGTCATTGTTGGTAGCAAGGCTGTGTCACCTCACTCTGCATTTGTCTGTGTGGTGCCTGCAGCCTCAGAATGTACTGGAAGTCTCTTATGAAGTAGGTGGAGTGGGACATTCCTATTTGCATTTGGGCCTTCAGCAGTATTCTCATGCTAAGCCCTGAAGAAATAAGTGATACTGATACTGTACAGCCCTACGGTGCAGCATTAATAGAATCAAGGCTTTTAACACACCCCCCATGTTTGACAAATGCCTTAAGCCTGCCCTGTGCTGGAGTTCCCTCAGCTGGCACTGATAATTTATTGCTTTGGCCACCTGTATGATCCCACTGCAGCAGCAGTGGTGCTCGGGGGTATTTTAGAATGGACTACTTCATGCATCCGTTTCCAGACCTGTTTTCTAAGTCTGACCTGCTTTTGGATAGTTCCCATGTCTGGAATTGTAAAACCAGATGAAGAATTTTGGTATACTTGAAAGATTTTTAGCTAAATACAGCTTGTAAGGCACTTATGCTTATTCTTACTTTGAGTGGTGTGTCGTGAGGAGTTGGTAATTGGTGCTGCCTTCCTTCCACAGTCGGTTTCCAAGATTTTAGATGCTGCCAGCCTGGAGCTCCTCAACGAGAGCTGCCGGCGGTCCCTGCGGAAGCTGGCTGGGCAGGCTGACTCCGAGGAACAGATTGATGACACCATCCTGACGTGATACGGCTCCAGGGGACACGGAAACACTGAACCAACCGCTGCATCAGCATTTCAACTCCAAACACCTACTTTAAATGTTTTCATTTTTGAAAATGTTAATTCTGACGGGATTTCAGGAAAAGGACTCCCAGAGAGTATTTTAGTATCAAATATACCAGAATAGCCTTAATTAGACCCACATTAGCTGAAAATTAAAAATTTGGTCCCCTTTATGAAACAGATAATGAGCAAGAGACAGACATACTAACCAGTACTGGTCAGCTGTGGCCAGTTGTGAGATGTGGCTAGAGCACATCAGGCTTAAACTCTGGTGACAGCTATTTCCTTTCCAAGGTTTGTGCAAAACCTCCAGTACTGGAAGTGTTGTTGGTCTTTCCACGCACCCTGGGAAGCAGGAATAGAACTCAGTGAAAGTTCAGTTGTATTGTTTTTGTGTACTGCTAACTTGCTGCTTGTGACGGTTCTGAAGACTGAAAATCCCTGTAAAACGAAGTATTTAAAATAGCCTTAGAAATCACAGATGGGAAAGGGGGATTAAATGCAGTCTGTTTAGAGAAGGAACATTTAATAAAGGCTCTGACTTTGATCCTGCTGCTGTAAACTGTTCTTTTCACAAATGCATTTGTCAACAAACTCGTACTGTGATTTACTTTTCGGACCTGCTTGTTTTAGGGGATACAGTTTGTAGAATGGGCAGCACTGTGGTCTGTAAAAATCTTTTGCAAAACTGAGGCAAGCCAGGATTTAAGGCCAAGCCAGAACTGACATTTAATGTAATTTGTAATTACTCCTATTGATTTCCAAAGCATTTTTGATGACAGACAGCTTTTCAGTTAACCAACTTGTGAAAAGCCTTCCGTGTTTAGGTCTTCAAAGGCTTCACAAGATACTTGGCACTTCCACCATTGGGTTTTTTGGTCATTGAGTTGTGCTGCTCCAAGAAAGTATTTTATTTTACCTGGCCAATATATATCTCTTTTTAAAAATTATTTTAATTTACTAATACCTTTTACGTTACTTGATGGAAATAGTGAGAATCTTGTTGCAGAATACAAATTTTTAGGAGGCAAAATGAGCTTTACATTCCATGCAGAGTAACAGTTAAGTGAGCCTTATCTATTTTCTGAAACTCACAGAAGCTGGTTGCACCTGAGGAGCCAGAGCTTTAAGATTTGTTGTTTCAAGTGGGTGGGTGGTGTGGGTGGTGTGTGGGGAATCTTTCTTGATTGTAACTCTGGATGGCTCAAACCATGGTGATGGGAGGACAGTACAGTATTATACATCATAAAATCTGAAAGCATAAAATGGAACCTCGTGGAACACACATTGTGCTAGAACCAATTTGTTGATTGCTGTGGCAGTAGCAGCAAACACAAAAACATTCAATTTTTACCATTTGCCTCAAACAGCAAGATACAGGCTCGAGTATTTGGGAATGCTGTGCTTTGTTCTGGTCAGAAGTACAAGAACCTGTCAAAAGGTTCTTGATGTTATGTCAGCTCCTGAGCCTGTGGTGTATCCTCCTGACAACAGGGAATTGCTGTAGGAGTCAGTGGAGAGGTGTTGGAAGGGACTTGGGAAAATCAGCCATTTTACCCTATATCTAAGATGGACTCTGTTCCAACTAAAGCATTCCAACCTAGCTGAATTCCACATAATTATTTTTTAGAGAATTGTAGGATGGAGATCTGATAACCTTTCTATGCCATCTATTTAATTACATAAACTTTTCAGACTGTCAGAACTTACCTCATGTCTAAAAAAAAAGAATCTTCCTTGCTGCTCCTTGAGTCCATTGCTGCTTGTCCTGTTCCCACAGACATTGAAAACAGTTTGTCAGTTTATTTTTGCAGCAACCACATTGTTACTTCAGCATTCTAAACTAAATAAGTTTAGATCTTCTAAGTATTTTCTCATAGATTTTCATGTTTTCTAAGCAAGGTCTGGGTGTTCTTTTGTTGCAACACTGCTGTGTTGTTGACATGTTATTTTGTGTTCAGCTGCAAACCCAAGCTACAAAATTACTCTGTAGCTAATTTTTTCTAATCTTGCATTTATGCATTTCACTATGTCTACACAACTGCAGCACTCCCCTTTTGGTCTGACTGAAATTGTGTTCTACTTATCACATTTAGCTGCATTCTGAAGGTGTTTTTTAATTCTCATTTTTGCCTTTCAAAATACTTGCAAATCTTAAACCATCTTAAAACTAAGTATTTTGCACTGAATTGGTAATAGAGTGAAAACTCAGCTAAATGCTCTTAAGGATTTGGCAGCTCAGGGCACTGGAATGAGTTTCATCTGTAACACATTAGTTGTGCTTTGGGATAACAGGAACAGCAGTTAAACCATGCAATGCAAAAACCTCTGCACTGAAACAGGTACAAAATGTTATGCCATTCAAAAGCTACTAAATAGATGGCAAAAAGCTCAGTTGTTGTACTGGAATCACTCACTCCATCACTGCAGACAGGAAGGAATGATAAAATGGCAAGTTTTGGGGAAGAATGGCTGTTTGAGCTCTTGTCTATGGGCACCCTGACTTACCTATTTTATATCTGATTCCAGTTGATGCCCCACATAAAAACATGGGAAAGAAAATTACAGTTAAAGAAAACCTTTTTTAAGAACTTGTTAATTTTTGCCAATAAGATCTTTTGTTACTTAGGGTATTTTGATGATTTGCAGTTCCAACTTAGGTGGCAGCAAGTGGAAAAAGTCAGTCATCTTCCCAAACAGCACCTGAATTTCTGCACTGAGCTTAGTTGTTTCTGAGAGGAAGGAGTGAAAGATAGGAGCTCACTTGCACTTATGGAGAATATGCTGATTTTTCAGTCACAGTGAAACACTGAATTTGGATTATGATAGCTACTTTTTGCTAAACTATTTATACACTGCACTATAATACATCGGAGATAAAATACCCCTAATTTTTTGCCACAACATGATATCTGATAAATTGATTGTGCCAACTCGGAGACTAAAGAATTAATTTTTTTTTCATTTCAAGTGTCTTAAAAATACCAGTTGTCAGTAAAAGATAATTTTTCCCTACGACTGACTGTAATAACATCTTTGAACTGTCAAGCAAACTGTCTCTGAGTGACAGCTGAACTGTGTGTATTTCAAGAAGATCAAAAAATAATTTATGAGAGAGGTTTAAACTTACGGGGTGCTGAAAATTACAATGGAAGAGAGACAAATGTAAAAGCATAAAATATTCAAATATTTTGAAATTTTTTTTGATAAGTCACAGTTCTTACTGTCCGTTTTGTTAGGTATCATTACGCTGCCTCACGTTTTTCATGTGATGAGGTTTCACGAGCTTAAAAATAAAGGTAATAGGAGTCCCTGTCATTTTGGGTTTGAGCTGGTGGTTTGCATGCTGGATTCAAGGGATCTCCCTGCACCTACGTGGCATCCTCAGTGGTTTCCAGGATGTGGGGGCCTTAACAGGGGTGAGCTTTGAACGCTTCCTTAATCTCAACCTTTTTTAAGGAAGGTTTATAGTTAAAACCACAGACATACTGTTGATCAGAAGTATTTAGAAGATGCAATTTTATGTACTAAAAAAAAAATAAATCTTTAACCCAGACATGCTATTTGAGCCATCCTTAGATTTGTTTCCAGATGAATTTCTAGTCCATACAAACTGGACAAATAAACCTAACACAAGCTTTTGTTGCTGTGTTTTTACAAATGTATTAAAAAGCCTCAGCAACTGGGAAGTCCTAAGTAATTTACATATTCTACATCAAAACCACGCTGTTTGATCTTTAGAGTTGAAGTACGAGTATGAATATTTTTGTAGAAAAATTAATCAAAGAGAAAACCAACACTTTTCTTGTGTCATGTCTCCACCTAGAAGTGGTTACTGCCTAAAAAGCGACACAGTCTTGCAGAGTTTGTGTAGTCAGTGTCTGTGCAACTATTAATAAAATTATTCAGGCTGTCTGTGTGTTAAACAACTCTGAGAGTGCTGTTTGAACGGTGGATTTGGGCTGTGGATGGTGCAGGCACAGCTGATACATGTGAGGCTCATCTTGAGCCACACAGAGGCACTTCTGTGGATTTAAAACCCCAGGAATTTAATTCCAGACTGGCCTGACTTGCCAGGCCTGTGACACACACTTGGCCATTTCGTATCACTCTGCTGTGACCTGCAGGCTGGGCTTTGAATGGGAACTGTTCCAGCAGCTGCACAAATCGCTGCTTTGGTGCACAACATTCTTGTTAACGCAGCCAAACACACTCCCGTTCTTTGTGGTCTGCTCCTGTGCCTTGCCAGAAGCTGACAGTGCTGGGGCTCCCTCACGCCTTGGGTGCTTCCCTGCGGGCAGTCTCACCTTCTGCCATGTCCTCCCTCACGCGAGCGCAAAGGGAGCTGCGGGCGACACACTGAGGGGGACATACTGAGGGGTCACTCGGCGGCTCGGCATAGGGGGAACACAAACTGCCCGTGGAGGGGAAGCAGGACACGGTTCTCAGGGTGGTGGAGGGCGGCAGGCGCCGGGTCCCTCACGGGTCCCCTCACTGCTGCCCAGACGCGCGAGACCCCTCACGCGCCTCTCCCCTCCCCACCGCGCAGGCGCGGCGCGCGCGAGGGCGCGGCCGTTCCCCCGCGCAGCCGCGGCGTGGGGCGGGGCGGGGGCGGGGCCGGCGCAGGCGCGGCGGGCGCAGTTGGCGGGTTCCCCCCACCCCGGTGGCGGCCCGGCGCATGCGCGGCGGCCCCGCTGTCAGTTCCGGCTGTTTGTCCGGGAAGTGGCTCCGGCCGGAGCCGCCGCCGCCCCCCCGATCCCCCCGATCCCCCCGCACCCGCCCCCCGCCCGCGGCCATGGCCCGGGACTACGACCACCTCTTCAAGCTGCTCATTATCGGCGACAGCGGTGAGCGCGGCCGGCGCGGCCCCGGGGGGCGCGGGTAGGCCGCTGGCGGGGTGTCCGCCCCTTCGGGCCGTGAGGGGCCTGAGGGCGGCGGCGCGGGGGAAGCGGGGAGGGGCGGCCTCCTTCTCCTCCTCCTCCTCCTTCTGCTGCTCCCGGGGCACCCCCGGTTCCTGGGCTGTGCCGGGACCCCCCGCCCTGTGTGTGAATGGGGGGGCGCGTTCGCTCGGGCGTTCGCGGGGTTTTATCTGGTGAACCTGCGGAACTGGCTGCCGCAGGATATTATGGTAAATAGCTTGACTGCGTTTGGGAAAAGGCAGATTGGGCACGTAGAAGTCAGGACAGCACTGGCAGTGCTGCCGGCATCAGCCCTGGCAAACGCGTGTTTTGACGGCGCCCACTAATCTGTTGCTGGGATGAGGAGGGAATTCCCTTCTCCTGCTGACAGGTGGTTTAAAGATCGATGGAAAGGGCTGGCTGCCCTAGGGACCATTGTTTCCAGTGTGGCAACTACTACGTTTTGATAGTCATTATTATCTTAATTATTCCTTAAGACACTTTCCTTCCTTCAGCCTGAAGTCTCAGTTCTAGAGTTTGTCACTTTTTTTGAATAAATCCTTGAAGAGTTGGTAGCTTTGTGTATTTCTGCTTATAGTAAAGGATGCAAACATCTATAAACAGAAAATAAAGGGGTAGTTTGAGTTTCTTCAGAACGGACCCGTAAATTCTTCTGCAGCAGCTTCAGAAAGCTCTGGAGGGCTGAGAACTCAGCCCATGTCTGGTGCTTTAGTCTTGGTACATAAGAACTGGGACTGGGAAGATTCCTGCCTTCAAGTCCAGTTCAGTGCTGGTAACACTCCAGTAGCTCACAGTTTAATTTCCATAAACTGGGGAAGATTGCATCCACCCTCCTCTTTAGCAGAGGTGTGGTCCTGGGGCGGCAGGTCCCGGCATGCAGCGAGGAACAACTCTTGGATGAAAGTGTAAAGTTGCACTATCTTACCAGTTGTCACCTTCAGAAGCTTTAGCTGTATTTAAAAGTGTTTATTCTACACAAAACTGTGTCTGCATGGAGGGATCTAAGGAGGGAGAAAGAGCAACAGCTTCAGAACAGCTTAAACCCCAGGCAGTTTTGGGAGCCTGAGGATTATTACAACCAAATGCTGCATTCCGAGTAAAGCAGTAGCTCTGCTGCTTGCTGATGAGCTTCAAAACTGTTCAGGCAAGACAAACAGGGTGGTGAGAACTCTGAGGAAGACTTCTCTTCATTTTAAACAATTAAATCAAATTTCTTAACTGAGTCTTCTTGAGCAAAGTCCTTGCAGTGTATCCAGTGAGAGGAAAGAAGTGTTGTGAGAATTGTCGGGCTGCCTGTGGTTCTCTGTTGTAATTAAATCTCACTGTGTAGTTTGAGTATTGATTTTTCTTTGGTTTTGTTTTTGCTAACCCCAACAGGAAGGCTTTCTCCCTGCTTTCACAAAACAAGTTTGCTTGCCTTGTTTATTGACATTTATTCCCTGCAATAGGAAGTGGACTGACACTGGATAGGATGATTCTGGCACATCTGCTTTCCCCTGTATGCAAATCTGTCAAGAGGGTAGTAGGTTTGTGTGTTTTTAGAACAGGTCATCCTGAAAAGCTGCTGGTGATTTCAGCTGTGCCAGATATTTAAAAATAATACAGATGATCTGTGCTTTGCATCTGCTTCTTTAATTCACTCTGCTGTTCAGTAAAATACGGCTCTTGGAAACCCTGTCTGGCGCTGAAATTTGCTTTTAATTTTGATTGTGCAGGCACCAGGCCTTTTTTGTTTGTTTGTTTGTTTCATTTTGCTGTCTTCAACAGGCTGAGGCTCTGCGAGCCTTGTCTTCAGATCTTCAAATAGCTCTGTGTGGGAAGTGGGGGGTCACCAAGAGTGTGGTTTCTCTACGTGTGAACGGTGTGGGTCAGAGGCAGTGTTTGTTTAGTGAGATCGTTGTCATCGGGAGCGCGGAGAACTTCCCGAGTTCGGGAGGTTTCTTCTCCCTGGGAGCTGCCAGTGTGCTGGGAGCAGTGCAGGCTGTGCAGAGCAGGCTGTGCAGAGCAGGGCAGTGTGACAGAGCAGTGTCATGTGCAGCTCTGCAGCGTCGCCCAGGGCCGGCTGACTTTGGAGAAGGTGGTGTGGTCTGACAGGTCTGTGGCTTCTGGCATCTCTACTTGCTTTTTACTAAGCTGGAGGCCAAGGCCAAGAAGCATAGCACTTGCTGAAGCATTTTTATTTTATTTTATTTTTTATTTAATTTTATTTTCTTTCATGTTATTCTTTTTTCTTAGCTGACTGGTATTTTGCAGAGGTTTAGCTTCTGTTAAATAACAAGTCCTCTGTTAAAGTTCAGGAACTGCTCTGCTACCTTTGTTGAGCTCAGAGCTATTGACTACGTGCACGCTGTAACTGTGTTTTTTAGAAGCTTTTTTCCCTCCTTTCCCTTCCTTCTTAGATTGGTAATAATAAGTGAGCATGGCTTCTCCAGATGGTTTCAGCTCTTTGCAAACGAGGCCTGGCTCACTGGAATTTTGCAGATTTTTAGGTTGGTTTTTATTTTTTGTTGGTAGCTATCATCATATGCCAGCAGCTGAGAACTGCTGGAGTTCTGCACTGTCTTTGCATAGGTCTTTTATTCAGAAGAACTTGCAAGTTATACATCATCAAAATAATTAACTTTAATAACTTCTACCTGAAAAGATTTAATAGATAATTACCCTGGTGAAGTTGAATTTCCTACTCATGCCATAGCAGATTTATTTTGGGGAGGAAAGGTCATTAACAGCAGAGATGTTATGCAGAGATAACAATGTGGAGGCATTTGGATACCCAGATTTCCCTGGCTGGCTGTGCAGGAATGAGTTTCTTACAGTTCTTGTCTGAAGCACTGTGAAAAATGCTTCCCTGCAAGAGGGTGTGATCAGGGTGCAAACAATGTTTTATGGAAAACCTGGATGAAGTGCTACTCAAAGCACTTAGAGAAATGTTTCGTGGAACATTTTGGCAGCTTCAGAAAGGTGTGTTAGATGTGTAACAGGCCTTTTTTGGATGGCAGTACACAACAGTGATTCCCAATTCCCCTGTTCGATTTAGACTTCCATTAAACTGTGGCCATGATAAGCTTTATAGTACCAAGCCCTGGTCTGATTATTGTCAGAGCAGTCCAAATTCCACCAGGGCACAGAGAATGGGAGGTGGGCAGTGGAACTCAATAGAGTAGTTCAGAGCAGTGTTCTGAGCCCTTGTTAATTAGCAGGACATGCCCATTTTTGGCTCTTTCCTTAGCAGATTTAAGCCTACTGGTTGTAAACTTGCTTTTAGTTATTACTCTTCTCTGACCTCTTGAACTGACCAGAGTGCAGAAGGTACTGTTTGAGGTTTTGCTGAGGGCTGGAGGAAGGAAGGGACAACCCCCCCCTGCACTGCTACCAGAAGCATCCTGAGCCTTGGGGTGACTGTGCTTGGTCAAATCTCTGAGGAGAGTGCTGAGATGAACAGTCAAGGTGGATGGTACCAAATGATCTGCTGAGAAAATACCTGAGTTACAGTTAAAAATGCAATGGATGGGCAAAACACTGTTATTTTGGGTTGCCTGACACCCAAGATGATGTATTCAAAGATCTTGCTGTGTTTGTTTGTCATAGGTGTGGGCAAGAGCAGTTTGCTGTTGCGTTTTGCAGATAATACCTTCTCAGGTGAGTGGTTTGTTTACTTCAATAAGTGAAATGCTCCAGGTTTGCTCCAGTGCTGCTGGTTGGCAAGAAGCTGTTCTGCATTTGCCCACTGATAGCTGTACTAGGAATACATTGTGTTTCTAACTTTGCATCTCTTGGTATAATGCTGTACAGGCCATCCTGTCTGGTCTTCACTTGCAACTGAAAGTCCCACAGTGTTTAAACTGACGTGGTTCCAGAAATAGCTTTGTTGTTTGAGCTTATGCTGTACTCTCTGCAGACTTCCCATTAGCCATTTGGAGTTTAGATTGATTCAATGTTGTGGTAAACCACTTATATTTGTGATATAACCAGTTTATTGGGAGGAAACTCTTAGAACAGACTGTATTCAAAATCAGTGTTTGCACAAGTATTTAAAGGAGAGCTTTGTCTCAACATTTTCACAAGTGAAATACTCTCCTAGTTACTGTTTCTTGAGATATTTGGGTGCTTACTCTTGATGACCAATGTGGCAGAAGAATAATTTTGTTTCATAGCCCTGACCTTTAAATTTTAAGGGTGGCACGGAAGAAGTGACTTTATGGCTAGGAAAAAAAAGCTGTTTTCTGCAGATAAAAATACGCAGACCAGCATGACATAAGGCATCTTAAACAGTAAGCAGATATGGGGAACCTTGTTCTCCTGTCCAGTCCGAGAGCTGCTGCCAAGCAGTGCTCAGAAGTGTGCTTTGGGACATCCAAAATAAACAAGACTTGAGTTCTCACCCACACTTTCCCTCCAGGCAGCTACATCACCACCATTGGAGTGGATTTTAAAATCCGGACAGTTGAGATCAATGGAGAGAAGGTGAAACTCCAGATCTGGGACACAGCTGGCCAGGAGCGCTTCCGGACTATCACATCAACGTGAGTATCGCTGGGCTTTGGGATGTGCAGCTCTGGGTGCAGATCTTGTCGTTCAGCGTTAGGGTTGAGGTGTTTGGATGTTGCAGTTGATGAGGTAACCGTGGCTTTGTGGTCTGCACAGTGGGACCTCTCCCAGCTGACTGTGGTGGTGATACCTTGTGGCCTAGGTTTGGAACTAGGATTTCAGATTTCCTCACTCTTCTGTGCATTTCCATGGTGGCTTTGACTTATTCCTCTGCTGGTAGTTTCCAAGTGGTAGAACCAGAGTTATTTCATTGCATATAGCAGAAAACTCGTCTCTGTAGCCTGTCCAAGATTGTCCTCTGATTAAATGCACTGCAGAAGCACAGAGTGCAAACCCTCTGTCAGTGTCATATAAGTAATGAACAGCTTGGAGATTGAAGAATGGGATTTCTGATTCTTAGTTTTCCTTTAGGACAAATGCATTTTAGCAGCTGTCTTTGTGTGGAGCTCTGCTGAAGCAGACGCCCACATGATATTAACCTTTTCCTTGGTTGGAGTTCAGATTCAAGCTCATTGTCCTTTTGAACAGTGTGTGCAGAGCTTTTCCGGTTCCTGAAGAAACCACACCCAGGGCTGTGGCAGTGGGAACTAAGAATAAAATGTGTTTGTAAACTGATTGCAGTAAAGGTGGGACTGCTCACTGTTGCACTGGGGGAAGAGGGAGAAGTACACTTGGAAATGGAACTTTTGTTTCCTTGGGTATTAACCGAAAATAGTAATTCTTAAAAGAGCCAGGTATTTCACTTGGTCTTTCATGACTCACTTCTCCTTTGGCCCCTGTTTTAGAGGAGGATCTCTGACGAACTGGTTAATTTACTCAGACATGAAAATGAGATTGGTTGCATGTGTGTTACGTCTGAACAGCTAGAAATGGCAAAATTGAAGCTGATGTGTGCGCCGCCCCTTTCCTCTGCGCTCCTATACGGATATTACTGGATTACTCCCATTGTTCCTTAAGTGTTTGGCTTGAAAAAACTCAGTTGCCTCTTGTAGGGTTCCTGTGTGTGACATCACTTCTTGTTTCAGAGCTGCAGGCAGCTCTGGGAAGGAAGTGGTGAGGGGGAGGCAGCAGAGCGGTGCTGCGGCCCCATCAGCTGTGACAGGCGAGTCAGAGTGCCCCAATTACTGCTGAGTCAGCAGATGGCCTTCCTGTTTGCAGATTCCCTGACGCGACTCGGGGCTGCGTTAATGAGCGCTGGGTCCTGGGGCTGATGCCAGCTAGTTTAGAAAGCTGTGGTGTCCAGCCCTGAACAGGGAACACCAGGAAAGGAGGATTCCTTTTGTGAATAGCTGCAGATCGGACTTGGTGTAGTGTTTTATGTAATTTTTTTTATTTTTTTTTAATTAACATTTAAAACAGATAAGCTGAAATGGTTTGAGGGTGTTTGTGCCGTGACCTGTTGGAACTCTGTACTACTTCCTTTTGCATAGCTTTTTACCCAAGTGAGGTATGTTTTATTCTGGGGGTACTGAAAACCTCAGTTGTCCTGCCTTATCTCTGCTAAAGTAGTTACAGAGTCTGGGAAGAAAGATTTGAATTTTGTGCAATTTTAAGTAAAGAAGTTCATGTGTCCAAGTGCATTTAAAATGTTGAGGAGAACACTTTGGGAATGCTGATTACATGGACACAAGGATTCCTCTTGCTGCTAGGTTGGCAAGCTAGTCCAGCTTTCCTAATCATATCACCTATAAAACCAGGAGATAAGTTTTGGATTTTGAAATGGTTCTGCCTTTTTTTTTTTTCTATTTGTTGGCAAAGTAATACTATGACTGATTTACCCATCCCAAACTGAGTGACAAATCAAGGTACCTTGCTAGTACTTACAAAGGGGCTTGGCTGTCAAATCATGGGTGGAGTGTGAGTGCCCTGTCAACAGAATGTAGTAGTCTATCTAGTCTTTGACTAGATTGAGGTTTACACTGAATATAAAAGGTGTTCCTTCATTATTACAGTAGGCCAGGAAGTCCCTTTACAGTGAAAGGCAGAGTTCAGATTGATGTTGAGCCAAGGCTGGCAAGCAAGCCTGAAATTAGAGCCCATCTGGTAATTACAGTAATAGGTTGGAAGTACTGCTGTTTGGACTTAGAATTGCAAAATGGTAGAGGTGGTAGGAAGTTAATAGTGGAAAATTGGGAAGCATTAAAAGGTTGTACTGGTTTGATTTTACTTGACTACAGCTACAGAAGCTGTAAAACAGAATAAAACTGTTAAGGAGCAGAAATCATGTTGATCTGGAGTATTCTGCAGAAGTTCAAGAAAACTAAACTAGATCAGAATTTCATACTGGGAAGTATAAAGGCAGCTGGTTTTCTTGTCTGTTAAATGTGGAAATACTGGGATAGCTGGTGCCTAGTGGGAGGAGAGGCCAAACTGTGTGAATTTGGTTGGCATGGAATGTCATCCAAATTAAATTTAAATTCACCAGACACTTAGCATGCCAGGACACAGCTGTATTAACAGGGACAATTAAGATGCATGAACAATCAGTCCCTGCACTTGATTTGCTCTTGTAGACAGGACTACTTTGTCCTGATTCAGGACTGTGGGTTTAGGGATTTAAGCTTTACACGACAGTTGTCAGATGCCAGTTCAGGATGAACAGTGATAGCAGAGGGACCTCCTGCCATGGTGTCCCTTGGAATGGCATGTTCAAGAGAGGGATAAGCTTTTTGAGATGGTGGAATTGCTGTGTCGTGTAAACCAGATATGACTGATAAAACACTGGTCTGTTTGACCTGTGACAATAGATGTGCTTCCAGGAACCTGAAAGAAAGATGAGTATGAAACCAGATTATTAGAAGTCTTTGGAAATGGTTAGAATTCTACATGAATGAAAAGCAAGGAAATGTGTGCTACAAAGTAGTGAAGTGTTAACAAAGAAGTTGGATTAAACCAGTGACCTATCCTTCAGATTTGGCAGTTACCTGCTTTCCTGGCAAAATGAACATATGGGCCCTACTGAATGAAGTAGTCAATCATACTGTGTCTCTTTTAAATCTGATGTAGCTGCTGCTGTGCTTCATGAAACCGATTGATAAAACTCCAGGTGTTAATACTGGGAAGCGTTTAGCAGAGGGAATATGAGAACCTTCTCATTGGTATCTTGCAGTAGGGAGTCCCCAACAAATGGCAGATGTTCCCTCCTGCTTATTAAGGCCGTGTTCAGACTGGAGGGGAGGATGGTGGTGGCCAAAGGACACGGTGAGTTTGGTAACCACTTCTGAAGATCCTCTGTGCCAAGTCTGCAGTATTACTAGCTAGTGTGTCAAAGGCAGTAAGCTTATGTCTTTAAGCTTTAAATTTAATTCTGATGGTAGAATAAGCAACTTAGGTGGGTTTTTTCAGCTTAAATGTTGGCATTCCTAAGCCTCTTCCACACCAAAGCCAAATGTAAAGCCTTCAGATCTAGGGAACTCTTCCAACCAAAGCATCCCGGGGCATATACAGGTCAAGTTTATTTGTTTTTCACCTCAACAGGATACTTTCATGGACACTCTAAACATGAATGACTGATCTGTAATGTTTTTTCTGTATTTCACTGAGGTGTTTATCACCAGGAGCAGTAGCAGGTGCTGGTTTTGGAGGCTTGCAGGGTACGTGGCAGAGCGTGCCCACCATACAGAGGGCAGCCGGCATCAGTCAGTCCTCCAATGGGGGGCTGAGATTGAGAACTTCATTTCTCTTCTGCTCTCATTTCTGTGGTATCCATCTTCCCTAAAATGTGGATGGGAAGGAAATAAGACATTCTTTCCCTTGTGTCAAAGCCTCAACTACCTCTTGGTTGCCAAAAGCACAAAATTTACACCTACTCCTCCCTGAATGCCAAAAGCCCCATCTGTTCTCTACTCGCCAAAGCCCACAACTTGTTATAAAAGCAATTCTGCACTGCATCATTCTGGAAGTTGAAGTATGGGGTAGGATAAATCAGATTTTGTTTTCTAGTACTGTCCTGTATTTGGGGTTGGAGAATCTTTGCTGTACTTGTTAAGTTTACAGTGTTATCTAGGATGCAGAAGTGCATCAAACAACTGATAGAAAATAGCATGACCAGCCTTTTTAGAGAAATTGTGTATAATGGGGCTTAAGAGTTAGAGAATAACAGGTAGTCATGGTCTTTTCTCTCAGGCTTATTGCTTTTGGTAATGACAGCCAATGGAGAAAAATGACACTTTAGTGCAGATGAGGGGTTGGTAACCTTTCTAGAACAATGTGCCAGACAATTTTCCCTTCCAAAAATAGAAGCAGTGTGTGCTGGTAGGCACTCAGCAGGAGTCAGGGGCTGCTGTCTTGCACAAAGGAAGACATTCTGATAAATTGGTTGGCAATATTTAGTGCTTTGTGTCTGGAGCTCCCAGCTCCTGCAGAGTTTTGGTTGACACGTGGTGGTCTCTGCTGCCGGGTCCAGCCCACGGTCCTCGTCCCAGGAGCGAAAACAGAGCGTGTTGACGACCTGTCAGGAGCGGGATCTGAACGTGCTGGCTGCGTGTTTTCTGCTCCCCAACATCATGTGCTTTGCTTAGAAGAAAATCGAGGTGCGTGGGCAAGGTAGGAGCAGCAGGATGCTCCGTGGGGTCCTCTGGTTTGGATGACAGGATCACCAGGCTCGATGGTGTGTGCAGCAGAACGAAGCAGCTCTGCGTAGGTGTAGCTGAACCACCGCGCTTCTCCAGAGGCTCAGTGTTGTCTTTGCAAATGTAATACTCTGAGTTAGGGAGGAAGTGGTAGGTCAGCCTGAGGGCTGCTGAATTAAAAGACTATTAGGTGATATGGGAGAGTTTGGAGATAATTAGTTTATTGTTCAGCTGTGGAGAAATCCAGTGTGTTGGTCCCTGTCTGATGCTATCTCACAAAACAGTATTCATCAAAACCAGTGTGCAGTGTGTCAAGAGAGGATGGGTTGTTTTTCCAACATGTAGATTCAGGCCATGGAATGGTTTTTCCTCTAAAGGATCTAAGTTATGAATTAAAGTAGAGCTTGTAACAAAGTAAAGCACAAATGCAGTGCTGTAGCAAGTTTTGAAGCTGTTAAAGGAACTGACTGTGAATGGAATAGAACATTTCAAAGTGCAGGATCTCTTACGGGCCGGGAATAAGTAATTCTTACCTGAGTTAGTTCTTGCCAAGGAAAGTGAATGTACAGCATAAATTACTGATAAAACATGGCGTGGGAGAAGTATTTGACTGTCTTCTGCAAGTGCCCAGATGAGCAGTAGGAGCAGACTGTTCTACTTCTGTAGAGCAGGTATCATGTCATGGAGGAGTGCTGATACCCAGGGATGCTGAGATCAGGAGAGGAAGGTGTGTGACTGTGAGTGGTATGTGCCTCTCTGGAAGTCTGTCTGATGATCTATAAAGGCAGGAGGCTTCTGTTGTAGAAGGATGATGAGGCTGGAGGTGGGAAGAGATAGTGATTTGTTCACAAGTGCATCAGTAGCAAAGTGAGCTGAAGCTTCGAGATCTTCTGAAAGGTGTGTTGGGGTTGAATTCAAAAGCTTTCATGTTCAAAGGTATGTTCACTGAGATGGAATAAATTATCAAAGAGGAGCAGAATGGTCACGGTGGAGATCCCTGAGGTGCAGTGGAAGGGAGAGCGCTACATGTGGTAAGAGAGCAAGGACAAGGAGTACTGTCAAAATTTAAGGGAAGATCCTCAATATTATATGCTGGTTTCTTGAATTCGTTTTATTAAAAATTTTAATGTACATGTGAAAGAGGAGAGGAGGAAAGGAAAAGAATGAAGCTATACATAACATAAAAAATGGATGCTGGTGAAGACTTCACTATCAGCTGTTTCAATTACTTTTTTTTTTTGGGGTGGGGAGCAAAGTTGCCTAATTTGCAGTAGGGAACATAGACCTGGTAGCCTTGTGAATGTGGCTGAAAACTGATAAGGTAGAGCTTCCTTTTTTTCATACAGCATTTTCCTGGTGCACACACTGCCTGCCTTTGGTAGGTTCGTGCAGGTGATGATGTTGGAACTTGAATTCAGATATTTTTCTTGCGTATCAGAATTGCTTATTGTCTTTTAAAGGTGCTGGTTGCCCAAGATTAATAGGAATAAACTGAAATGAAGCTTATTTTTAATGGCTAAAGGTAGCAGAGCACAGTGAATGCACATATGGAGTCGATCTGTTGAGTAGGAAGGTGTGATCAGAACACAGTCGCTCAACAAGACAGAAATTTTTGTGAGCTCAAGAGAGCTGTGATTGAGGGTTGAGTATATTTGGAGATCTGCTGAAATTTTAGTCTGTAAGTGATCTTTCACAGATAACAGAATTACTGCAGAAACTCGATGTGGCTTGTACAACACCAGGGTTCACTTCACAGCCAGTTCTGAGGGACATGCCGGGGTTGCACTGCCTTTGGTCACGGAGCTGGAAGACAATATGAACGTTTGAAGGTCTTGACAACCCGAACAAGGAAGTTATTATCAGTCTTTGGACTTTGAAACCTGCTTGTACAGACTGAATGAGCAGGGAGGTCTGTAGGTTTAGAGGAATAGCATGTGAAAATGGAGACACATGATTGCTGTAACTTGTGGATTTGTTAGGAATCCTATGGAGGCTAAGTAAAAGAGCTGCTGAGAAGGTGATACCCAGCTTGAGTTAACATTTACTGTCCTTTGCTGCTCCACAGGTATTACAGAGGAACACATGGGGTCATTGTTGTCTACGACGTAACAAGTGCAGAATCTTTTGTGAATGTAAAACGGTGGTTGCATGAAATTAATCAGAATTGTGACGATGTCTGCCGGATACTAGGTAAATAATCAGAGTTACATCATCTCATTCAGTGGGCTCACCTGCCAAAGTGCCAAACTGACTCTTCTTTTCTTTCCTTCCCTTTCCTTTTTCAGTGGGGAATAAGAATGATGACCCAGAGCGAAAAGTGGTAGAAACAGAAGATGCCTATAAATTTGCTGGGCAGATGGAGATCCAGTTGTTTGAGACCAGCGCCAAAGAAAATATTAATGTGGAAGAGGTAATATAATATTCAGAGGAGTGTAGATACAACCATTTGGGGATAGTGGTGTGGGGAAAAAATGAAAATTACATTCTTCCCATTGAGGAAGAAAGATGAAGTGCTTTGTATGAGTTGCGAGTAGGTAAAATGTCAAAAAGAGACATCCAGCTGTGCTTGGGAGAGTTGGGGAAGCAAAATGAAGGAGCCCACGCTGCTATTTTCAGTAGCTTTGCAGTGCTCACATATTAGGGTCTTAGAAAAGACTTGTCATTAGGGAGAATGCTTGTAGGAGGTAGGACTGCCCAGTCTTCACTCGTGGCCTCGGCTGCCAAACTGACCTGTTTTTATTTACTGGCTTGGAAAAGGGGATAGAGATGCTATCAGTTTAGCTTGGGAGTAGGTTGGGAAGGTATTGGATTTCCTCTTGGCCTGTAGTGGGTTGGGGAAGATCTCTGAAGCATTATTGAAATACCTAGAACAGCGGAGTCGCTTCAAAAGAGCAGCACCCCCACAGGAGCCAGCCCGAGTCCTGGGGAGCTCTGACCGCGCTTGTTTCTCTTGCAGATGTTTAATTGCATTACAGAGCTTGTCCTGCGAGCAAAGAAAGAAAACTTAGCAAAGCAGCAACAGCAGCAACAGAACGATGTGGTGAAGCTAACGAAGAACAGTAAAAGGAAGAAGAGGTGCTGCTAATGCCCTTTCCCTGCTGCAGAGACTCTGCTCTCAGACAGATCAGCCCCTCCAGCTAGACTCGGGCAATTCCACTGGGGCAGGCTTTGGGAGGACTTTCTCAGTTTTGTGCCGTTATTTAAAGATTATTTTTTTCTCCATGTTTTCTATCAAGAGGCGCTGGCACCTTGCCACTTCAGTGCCAAGAAGGTATCGGATGGAATCTTGCCCCCCTCTCCTCCCCTGCTCATTCCAGTGCGCCTTGTAGACAAGAAGGACGTTGCCTACCAAGTGGACTAATTAACCCAAGAGTTTGTATATAATGTATATTGCTTTAACCAGCCTCGCCTCCCTGTTGTCGCTTTGGCTTCTGCCTTCTTAATGTCAACCAATCATGGACTGCAGAGTTCATCTTTTTAAAGAAATAGTACAAAGTTCTTAACTCGAGGTGGCCCCAGGCTGGCAGCGACTGCTTCCCGGGGCCTCTGGCTGCATTTCTGTTGGGCTCCAGGCTGGCAACTGGTGCCCCTGGGGCCTCTGGCTTCTCCTGGAGTCCCAGGCTTTTACTGGGGCTCAGGCTGTGTTTTTCTAGGTTACCAGGATTGCAGGTGTCACTGCTGGAGCCTGGGGTTTCACTTCACCAGCCCCTAGGCTGGCAGCTGGTGCTGCTGCTGGGGCCTTGAATTTCGGTTTGCCATGGTCCAGATTTGTGGCTGGATCCTTGGGTTTCACCTCTTTGTGCTGCAGCCCAGCTGTACCTGTGCTCTCCTGTAGTTTGTATCAAGATACTGGAAAACAAACTGACCTGCAGAAGTGGGATTTATTTGGATAAAACCTTGTTGTTTTTGGGGTTTTTTTTTAAAGCAAAGTTTAACTCTTTGACCTCTGCTTCTGGTTCTGCCAGTGTCCTAAGTGAGGGTCCATTTCTTTTGAGAAGAACAAAATTCATGTGATTCTGCCAAAAAAACCAAACTTCTCCTTGTTGCCCTGTCCACAGATAGGCAATCTGAACTTGAATGTGAATTTTGGTGGCAAAGCTTTTGTTTTTTGAGAGAGAAAAGGCATGAAAATAAATCCAGCTGTTCTGGGTTGATGTCTGAATATGAAAGCTGCTGCAGGATCATTCCCAGAATTCTTCTGTTAGGAAGAAGGACTGCTGTTTAATGCAAAGAAATGGAAAGCTTGCTTGCTTGGGTTATGTGGTGGTGGAGGATCACCCTTGGAAACAAACTGGGCTCACTGTGCTCAGTGTTTTCCTGGCCCTTGTTGGCCTTTCTGGGAAAACAAGGGCTCAGTTCCTCAGCCTGAATAGATGTAGTTAAAGGTGGAGAGTGTATGTGTGTGTAACTAAAATATCAAATGTCTGGGCTGAAAGGACATGCTCAGCACCTGAATAATTGCCTAAATAATATTAAAAAATAATTTTTCCTTAAAATGACTAAAAGGCATGGAGGGTATGACTTCCTTTAAGGCCTTGAAGGTGGGCATACTCAGTGTGTCTGTAAGTGGCCCTATGGAATTGCTGGCCTTAGTTTGGTAGGATGTGATTCACTGCTGTCCATGAGCTTGGAGTCAGCCCACTTCTCTCCCTTCCTCCCCCTTCCCCCAGGAGAGGCTAAATTTTAGTCACTTGTTTTGCCTGCATTTTTTTAGATTTTTCGGGTTGTGGTAAAAGCCCCGATCATACAATCACGTCACAGTCAATCACTTTAAAGACTTTTTACAAAATGCAAACAATGAATGTGTAACACATGGTTTTTTTAATCAGTTCAGGTGCTGGGAATATGTATCCAGCTGCCTTCACCCATCTCTTTTCTTCACATATCTTGCATTGGTAACCCAAGAATAAGAGTGAGCTGGGATGATACTGCTGGAGTGAGCTCTGATAACTGTAAGACTTGAGTGGCTGTGGAAAGTGGTGGCTGAATTCCCACCAGTCCATCCTTGTCTGCTCTCTGGTGTTGAATGTGGTGTGTGCCAGGAGGAGCTGGGCCATCCCTGGAGCCTTCCCGTGGGAATGGAGCTGTCCTGTGATAGTTACCCCTTGCAGATTAAAGGGCCCAGCTGTGTTAACTTTGGGACTCTTGTGGTAGCGTGTGTGCAGATCTAGGAGGGAGTAACTTCATATAGGCAGAAGTACAGAAAATGTCTGAATTTACTGGAAATGATGCAATAAAATGAGGAAATGGTGCACCCAAGCCTGGAGTGTTCTCTTATATGGAAAAGTTGGTCCTCTTTGAGTCCAGGTTTTGGTGGCCATGGTTTGAACTCTGCCAATCCAGGTTTCCATCTTCCTGGCTTAAAGTGGGAATTTCTTTTTTTTTTTTTCCCCAGAGCTGGCTGTAGAGGAGCAGTTACCTCTGCTCTTGCCACAACTATTCACTTGGAAGGGGTGGGGACTGTGTCTCTAGTGGTGCTGATGTGAAGTTTCCTAAATGTTGAGCAATGGAATGTCTAACTGGTTTGCTAGGATTATTTCTGTAATGAAAGTTTCTAATTATGCTTTTTAAATAATTTTAAAAAACTAAAAATAAAGGTTACAAGCTGCCAAATCTTTTTTTTTTTGAAGCTCTGTTTCCTCTGCTGACCAGCACCTGGAGGTGGAGGGTGGCAAGCCAGGGGTGAGCTCTGCTGCTGTATTGTTTTTTTCCTGGGAGGGGATATTGACAAAACCACAATTAATGCTTTCAAATGTCCAGTTGCTATTTTAGTTTTAAATGTGAATGAAGAGTAAGCTGGAATTGGTAACTTATTTCTGCGTGATGCTTGTGATTGTGCTGTAATCTTTTGTCTTTCTGTTCAACAAGAAGTCTTGAGTGAGCTTTGAAAGCTCCTCCAAGGCAGCAGGGGTCAGCCCCTGAGGTGATTAAAAAGCATCTGGAGTCTGTCCTCACTTTCCCAGGAAATTAATGTGTGTTTAATTAATCTGTGCAGGAACTCTGCAGCCGTGGCTGTGTGTGCTGCCCTCAGCATCCCCTTGCCCTGCTGCCCTCCATGCACGAGCCTGGGGCAAGGCCTCACTCCTGGGGAGGCGTGATGGAAACCTGCTGTGGGAAGGTGCCTTTCTCCATCTGCACCCTTCTGGTAGGAGTAGGGAGAGGGAAATCCTGAGCATGTGTGGATGGTCTGAACTGTGGCTGGTGCAAGCTGGAGGTGTGTCACTGTCTGTGTGTTGTGTCTAAACTCCTTACACTTTGAATCTGCCTCCATGTAACAGCCAGTAAATCAGACACAAGTGGCTGGAAGGTGGGATGATTTACCAGCTCCTCTGGTAAATCAGATGCTTCAAATGTTTTTTTCTCCTGGCCTGTTCTCTTCTGAACACACACAAGTGCTTTATGTGGCTGAATTTCTTGGGATGATGCAGCACTAAAGACGCTGTTGAGTGTTAAATGACAGTTCAAAAAATGAGCTTGTTTTGCAGCTAAGCACAATAAGCAGTGAGAGTTGAGACGGTATCTTATAAATGATCTGTTTTATTCTGAAGAGAACTATTTACAAAAGAAGTAGAGCATTGTTTTTACTAAAAATATGCCTTTATAGATTTTTGTAATATGTATCTTATAAAAACCATACATTTATTTACATTACTGCTACATACAAAAATTACAGCACTGTGGTATATGTACATATCTATAGATACATTCTTTCTGCTTGTCCCTGCTGTGTGCTTTTCCCCTCTCAATCCAAGGGAATCATTGCTGCAGCACCCAGACACTTCCTTTCTTGGCTTTTTGGTTCAAACAATCTTGCTTTTTATAGCTGAGTGGGGAGTAGAGAGTTTGCCTGATGGAGAGGCAAATCTGGAATTTACCATCCTAAGTAGGACAAGTGCATCGGCCCTGCCTGCAGCCTCCCTTCCTGCTTCTCTGTGCAAAATTATTCTGTTGTCATTAGCTGATCTACTGTTCACCTTGATGGCAAGTTGCTGATCTAAGTTTGTAATAAGATAAAGTGCTAGTGACTTGCCTTTCAGTTACACTTGTTCCTTGTTTACAGTCGCTTCCCTTACAGAGTTTGGGAAGGGGAGACTGATCCCTTTTCCCTCAGGCTGGCGTAACAAACGTTTGCCCAAACAGTCACCTGTTACTGAACTGTGGGAAAGTCCTTTGTAACCTTAATCTCAGCAGGCATCTCTTCTCTGTGCAATATTTGAACAGTGACTGTGCAGCACTACTGCTTTATTTACCATTATCTCAAAAGCAAGGCTGAGGGTTGTGTTTAGAGCTGCTGATCCCACGCCTTAAATCTCCTTTGGGATCCTGAGTACCTGCCGGGTTAATGCGCTTCCTCCATCTCACCCACTGGAGCCAATGTGTCCTTTTTGCCATGTGTGTCCTGGGAGCAGCAAGTACCACGAGTGAAGTGTCTTCTAACCAGCACTGCAAGGCTGATTCCAGGCTCCTGGCTGTGACAGGATGGAGGTGAGTGTTTTGATGACAGTGCGAAGTGAAGTAGTCGGGACCTTGTTAAAACACAACGTGACAAATGAGTGTGAAGGACTGCACGGGTGAGGTTTCTGAAGACAGAACGACAAAACCTAGCTGCTATGTTAAGGCAGTTTCTGTTCCTGTGGAGTAGCAGCTCAGCACAAGGAGGTCTCCTTTGGTGTGTTGTCCAGTTCATTACACCCAGTTCTCTTGTATTTCTGGGTTTAGTAGTGCAACTAAGTCTTTAGGCTTAAGGGGCTAGTTTGAAGAAACCATACCCAACTGGCACCTTGGAACACGCTGGCTTTCCTCTTGCAATCTCTTCCATCACTCTTATTAAATACATAAAACTGCAATGGGATTAAGGATTTTCCTTAAATTAAGAGATGTGCTGTGCCTACCCCTGCAAGTGAATGAGTTGCTTTCCTCAGCAAACATGTAGCAGAAGGCACCTTTCTTCATCTCATTACTGCATCTTCACGGGATAACTTAAGGCCCTTGCCTTTGGATTGCATCCATCCATCCATCCATCCTCACGGGGGTAGAGTCCCACACAGCTGCTGGGTATGTGGCTTGAAGAGAGAGCTGGTGGGGCCTGGGAAGTGACAACTGACAGCAGAAAAAAGGTCCGTGAGGGACCAAGATGTTCACGTGGCTCTCCCACAATAAGCAGAGCATCCTTTTCAGGGTGTAACTGTTCACAGGTATTGCTGGCATCTGTGAACCCTCCTTTTGCAGGTATCAAAGGTTATGTTAATGCATGTGGGTGTAACAGTCCTGGCAGCAGGAGATGCTGAGCATGTGCCTCATGTCTTTGTCCTGTGGAGAGTCACAGTACAGGTGAGACAGGAGGATGAGGACTCACCATCCTGAGAGCACTTGGCACTGTGCTACATCCCTTTCCCTCGCTTGCACAAGTGGATACAAGCAGATACTCAACAGTTGAGCATTGCCTAGAAAGGAGAGGCCAAGGTTCAGTTTCCTCCCCTGCCTGTGAGACTTCGGATTCCTTTCCCCATAAGCATCAAGCTGTATTGGTGGGGCTTTGTCCAAGTATTTCCTGGAGCAGGCTCTGCAATCCAGGTTTCATTGCTTTCAAGTAAATGGGTCTTACCACTCAGCTCTTTACCATAGCTTCCAACCTCAGAGTACTCTGCTTCTTGTACCATGGAGCTGTCTTAGTGCAAGATGATTTAATATCAGTGCGGTAGTTTCATGCTAACAAGGAAGTATGGGAATGCTCAAATCTTTGTAGGCAGAAAGGATATTTGTACTGAGGTATTATGGATGTTCTATCCCACAGGTAAGTTGAATAATAATAAAACCCAAGCCACCAGCCTCTTACCTGCTGCTTAGAAGAAGGTGTTTGATACCTAATTCTAGCAGAAAGCTTGTTCCTGTAAATAGTGAGCAGAGAGAGCAGCTCCCTGTAGGATGGTGTTTTAGCACCAAAGTTGCTGAGCAGGGCAGAGCTGAAGGTGTACCCAGCTCTGTTTCCTGTGGGACAGTGTAGGTGGTGGCCTGTTTAAAGCAGCAGGGAGACAACTTAGGGCCTGTGGGTATCATAAACTGCAAGAATGTGTGAAAATTGCATGACAGCAGCAGGACATCTCTGAACTGAGCCTGGCATTCCTCACTGGCTTATGATGGTAGACTGTTAAAGAGAGGAGCTGTAAGGTGCCCATACAGTGCAGAGGGAAGGTCCTTAATTGAGTATTGCAGGATTTCCAGCACTGCTGTGTGCATACACCAGAAAAGTCACGTTGCTCCTTGTTGATGAAGTCGTGCAAAGCAGGCTCTGATCATCTTTGATCAGTAGGAGGTTTGGCTCCCTGCTTGCCAAAGGGCTGAGAAGTAACTCACTTGCAGGCAGGGACAAGTACTCCTCCTTTCTGCCGGGCCCCAGCCAATGTTACTGCATGGGGCACAGTAACCTGCAGGCTTTCCAGAGTTTTGTAGACACCCTGATGGCCTTTGGCCTCAGTGAAGGCAGATGCCAGTGTGCTTTCTGAGGACTGAGTGCCAACCCAGTGTCAAAGACCCACTGACATCATTATGGGTAGGCTTTCAGTGAATTATTAGTTGGGCTTTTGGGGGCCTATCCAGTTAAAATGACAGGTTTCTTCTCTGTTTGGGAGGTGTGCATGGCTTTGGGGAGAAGTGTGTGACTTGCTGAAGCTCCTCAACTACCTTTGGTCATCAGAGGGACAGCAGCTGCCCCAGGACCAAACATCCACAACTTTAATCCAGTCTGTAATCTGTTGTAGATGGTCAGTCTCTTGGGGAGAAATCCTTAACATTCTGTGTAGCTACAGACTGCAACTCTTACCTCTGTAACAGGAGGGAGCTGGAGAAGACAGTGACACCAGCAATCTGCCCCCTGCCCTGAGCTGTGAGGAGCCTGGATTCCCAGCGAGGGTGAACAGCCACGCAGAGCTGCAGGTGCCCAGGCAGGATCTGCAGTGAGGGCTCAACTTCCACCACAGAGAAAGCTACATTTGTCAAAACATGGCAATGCTGGGGCCAGAGTGACTCCAGTCTTGGTGGGATGGATGAAGGATGTCACAGCTGCCAGGACTGGAGGGTGGTATAAATGACTCCCCTCTCTTCTCTTACATTCAGCCTCTTCTTCCCCCTGTGCTCACTGTGACAGCAGTTCTCAATCCCCTGCACTGCTCTGTCTTGGGGCTGCTTATTTCCTTCTCCAGCATGAGAATGCTTTTAAGACAATCAGAGTATTCTTCACAGCAGAAACTGGACTGTGCCGAAGCGCCTAAAATATACCCTGAAGTTTATCACTTCACTTATAGAATAAGAAAAGTTTCTTTCTATTAGTATCACATTGTCAATTTGCAAATCTCCAATTCATGTAAACATTTGGTTCAGACCAGGTGCGGTGTAAATAGTGCAGAGTCTCAAGGGTTAACTCCTTTGCCCCCTTCTTTTTTACTCAGTGGATCAGACTTGGGTCCATCAGCAAGCTGGGCAGCTGCCCCACTCCCCATCTTGAAGCAGGAACTGTTGGAGAGTTTTCTCTTTTTCAAATCAATTTTTCTTGAAAAAGGAAAAGAGACGGTTTCCTTCCGCCCCGACGGGTTCGTCCCCCTGCTGCTCCGGCCTGAACGCGGGGGAGGGTCTGGCACTCCGCTTGGCTCCGGAGCCACTGGAGAAGGAATAAGCAAGCTGGCTCCATTCCTTCGGGTGTTTGTCCATCAGCTGCTGGTCAATGACCCTGTGCATGTCATCCTGCAGCGGAGGGAGAGGAGAGGGGTGTTAGTGGCAGCTGATGCTCCACGGGAGCTCGCGCCGGGACGCGGCTGAAATGGGTATGAAACGTGCAGTGATGAGATGGAGCAGGGATGACAAGAGTGGGGACAGGTCTGAGCCCCCACCCGACAGCAGGCTCAGCTGTGCTTGCTGCCCTGAGGCTTTTCAGTGAGCCAGGAAGATAAATCACACAGTTCTGAGGGATAAATCACTCAGGTGCTCTCACCCAGGAGCACTGAGGCTGCCTGGGACCCTGTGACACCTCTGAACTATGTTCCTCTGCTGTTTGCAGCTTGTAGATGTCCCCTTTGGGGGGAGAAATAAATAAAAAGAACAAATGCAGCTGAAAGCAGATGCCAGAAGAAGGAAGGACGTCTGTGCTGAGCAGGCCTGTGTGTGCACCGTGGGGAGCAGGCAGGTGTGGCAGAGCTGCCAGCACAGCCACGTTAGTGGGGCTTCTTTGGGGAAGGTACTGAGGGCCTGGGGAAGGTGTGGGGGCCGGCCAGACCCCACGTGGGCTTTGCACCAGACTTATCAAAGAGAACTGAGCTCATCCCTTAAATCTGCTCCTTCCCCCAGAGCAGAGCAGTGGAAGCAATCTGACTGGCAGCTCGGCATGAACTGGGGCTTTTGAGATGTACCAGAAATTCTCTGGTTTTGTCCACGTTTGCAGCACAATGGAATTGCTCTACACAAAATAATTAGCCAGTTCTGTTGCCAGTAACAGTGTGCTGCCGTGTTCCTTGAAAACATGGCTATCAATTCTACAGATTTTAAACCTTCAAATCTGTTACTTCTGCTCTAATTGCATGTTTAAACTGCAGCTTAGTGAAAATGTGTGTCCACAAACTCGCCCTACAGGAGGAATCAAATGTTCTCCAGCAGCTTGGTCCCTGATTAGGACTGAAGGCACTATCTGGTGAGAACAAGGATTCTCTGGATGGGCTGTAGTGGTGGAAGTGCTGTTCATTTGGCACCTCATGCAGGGCAGCCTGTCAGGGAAGCACCAGGACAGAAGGGAAGGTGCTGCCATTGCCCAGCAGGTGCTCTGTATGTGAGATCAAATCAGCCAAGTGGGAGTGGAAGCTTGAACGATGTTTAATCTCTTGTTGCAGCATTTTCTGCAGGGAAAAGGATCAATAGCCATGACCTGGACCTGAATTTATTATGGGGACTTTCCCTGGGGGAGCAGGAGGGTACAGAGCTACACAGACTGGGGAAGCTTTGGGTCTTTTAAGAGCAGGGCTGGAGAGAGGAAAGGCAGAGGGAGAGTTGAAGAGGTTAAGGTAAACATTAGTATTAAGATGAAACAGGTTTCCAGAGCTGAAGCTGCCATGTGAAAATGTATGGCACTGGGATTTTGAAGGCACCTCTTCTAGTAAATGAAGTAGGTACCCAGGCTCCTGCATGGCAGATCTGTGTCCTTGATCAAGCACATGACAAGGGGTGAGTATGATTTATATATATTTTTTATATATATACACAAAAAATATTATATATATATATAAAAATACAGTATGCACTATTGAGAGTGCACTGTGTTTGGGCCCCTGTCTGTCAGATGTGTGAATCAGAGAGCACAGCACTTGGCTGTGGAGGATTTTTGCTTGTGTTCTATTTTATAGCCTGTATGATTATGTGTTTACAGAACAGAGTAATCTTGTTGAGAGTCCTTGGTAAAATGCAGACTAGAAGGGTGCAAGAACAAAATGCTATCAGATGAAAGCTTTTACTTATGCCCAGCTAAAGCAGAGACTCTTATTCTATTTTATCAGAAACATTCACCTTTGGAAAACAGTCCCCAGAATACATAAATCACCTGACTTGTTTTGTGCCTCTGTGGCTGAGCTGCTGTTCTGGGGACATTAGGTGGTTGGAAGCTATTTTGCTGCTGTGTAATAATGCTTTAGGTCAGTAAGTTGGAGACAACTTACTGCTGTGCTAGTGGGCCTGGGCCTCATCTCAGAGCTGGTGGGAGCAGCTCTGGGGTTGTTGTATTGCTGCAATAGGACCTGTTGTTAAACCCTAAGCTGGGTTTACTCTAGCACTGAATACTAAATGTACTAAGTACATTAAATACCACCCATCCAAACTGAAGCAGAACTTGGATCCAGACAGCTCCTATGCCAGTCTCTATTTCAGGAAGTTTTCCAAATCCTAGATATGGGGATACAGAGGATTAATAATATGTGCACCTCAGCCTGGCTTTTCCCGTGGTGACCTGGAAAAGCCTCACCGTGGGGACAAGGGGATTCTACCCCTCGTGCCCTGGCCTGGTGCTGAGGTGGGGTGTGTGTGTGCAGAATATTGTGGGTAATGGAGACCCCCCCACTGGCCCCTCTTGCCAGATGATGGTGAGGGCAGAGAAGGATGTGGGTGATGGTGGCAGCAGATGGAGCAGGCAAGGGGATGGCGAGTGTTGGCAAGGGTGTGGGGAGCTCACCTCAAAGGCAGGAGGGGTGTACGACTAAAGCTGTTGGTACAGGAACTGAGAAAGGCCACTAGATCAGAAACCAAAGGAGCCAGATAGTAAAAAGCCCTGAGGAAGCAAACTGTAAGCAGGAGAAAGAAAAGAAAAGAAGAAAAAAAAAAAAGAGAGAAACGAAAACACAGTGGAGTTGAGACAGGAGCGAGGTTGTACGGGAAAGGTTTCTACTGGTCAGGCTGGTTTTTAGTAGAGTTGAGGTCTTGCATGGTCTGCAACAAATCACTCTAAATGGCACAGACCTTTTGATTCTGCTTTATTTGGTGTTAAAGCAGCCCTCCCTAGGTGCTGGTTCTGGGAGGAGACAGCTTTGCCTGCTCTCAAGGGCTCTCTGCCTTGACGAGGGTTTTCCCCACTGACCCCAAGCAGAGCATCTCCAGGGCAGCTGTGGGACTGCCATGGGTTTGGTTTTTTTACCTTGGTGGAGAGCTGGGATTTTAGCTTCTCCTTCTTGATGGATCTTCTGAGTTGATGAAAACAGTGCAGCAACAGTCATAACAACCCCTCTGTCTCCCACTCTCCCACCTTTCTGGTCCTTTATGGAAATGCATGGACATGGTGTGTCCACATGTCCCCAAGGCTGTACCTGCTGGGGACACCTCCTGCATGGACCCCTCCCCTCCAGGGGCACAGCAGGTTACTCTGCAATGTGCATGTTACCCATTCTGCTTGCAGCCATGAGATACAATCTGTTTCTCCAGTTTAAATGAGTGTTCCTGTATCATGAACAGCTCTCAGCTGAACAGCTTGGAGCAGGGAGGGCAGCTCACCCCCCCCCCCCGAGTCCCACTGCGCCACTGGCTCCTGCAGAGCCAAAACCAAACCCCCCAATCTACGGGCTGAGAACGCAGCAAACCCCCAGGGAGGGGGGACAGTCACCCAAAGGTGCCTCTGGGACCACGTGCCACCCAGACCCTGCCCTGTGGGGCTGGGACTGCTCACCTGCCAGGCCTCCAGCTGCTGTGAGAGGTTCACCTTCTGCTGGATGGCATCCAGCAGTTGGCTGTTGAGGGACATCATGTCAATCTTGCACTTGCTCAGCTCCACCTCCACTGCATTCTTCCTGTGGGGGTGACAGAAATTGGGGCATGTGACTTTTTTCTTTTCTTTTCTTTTTTTTTTTTTAAAGCAAGGGTTAAACATATCCTCGAGGAGAAGTCAACAATTTCTTTCACTGGCAAGTCCTCGCTTCCTAAACTGTTCATCTCCATTCTATTCTGGACAATCTATTAATCTGAAGAGTGGGACAGAGCTGTTGACATCATTACTATAAACCCAGCAGATTTCTGGTAAGCACACTGTGAAGAATACAAAAAGAAAATCAAATGCACTGCTGTGTAAGATAATATTGTGCCTGGATAATGTGCATGATCTGCCATTAAAGCAGAGATCTAAAACAAGGTAAAATCTATATATAAATATTCTTTCCTTTTCTTCTGTTTACTAATGCATAAAAAAGAACAGTATGTACTAAAAATCAAATTACCTGTGTCTAATCACTTGATCAGTAAATTGAAATATCAAACAAACAAACAAACAGACAAAACCTTTAAAGAGTACAATTGTGCTTTTACTTGGTACTTGGACTGAAGGAAGGAAGGAATGAAAGAAGAGAGCTTATCACAGCAAATGCTTTTAAAGAATGACAAACTTAAAACTGTTTGAATTAAATGTTATGCTTTAAGGAGAGATGCCAGTTTCAATGGAGTTGGGAACACCACTGCTGCATTTCTTTCCAGGCATTTGATGGCCACTGGGCCTGTAACACCACGGACAAGGTTGCCCAAAGGGCCCTGAGCGCTCAGTGGCTGAGATGTTCCAGCTGCTAGTGGAAAGGAATTATCCTTCAGGATGGAGTAAACTGCCCAAGCTGGGAAATGCTGCTCACCATACTGAGAGCACAACAGGTGAGCACAAAGCTTAAGTTTTCAATTAACTGCTGTGTGATGGGAAGCTGTAACATGACTTGCTGGGAACCATCTTTCCTTGAAAACATTTTCGAGAGAAATAATTGCATCTTATTAACTGTAGCTAATTCCTCCCCTCCTAATAGCTCCCTTGTGCTCCCCTGCAGAAGAGCAATTTGAGAACTTGTGTTTATATTCCAGGTACTGGTTGCTTAACACTTCCTATTATAGGATCTTGTTTTCCTATTGCTTCCCATGTTGCCAAACTTCAGCTTCAAGCAAAAATTTTCCACGCCAGATGTCTGCCTCGGGCAGTGATTTTATTTCTGTTCAGAGTCAGGGATTTTTTGGGGGGGATGGGTTCAACAAAAGCGACTTAACCCTTGAGGTGTGAGGTGGGAAGCATATCACGAGCCTCCCAGGAGGTTCAGTGCCTGGGAACAGCCCACTCGGTCTGGGAGGGATGTTTTCATTTCCAGCAACAAGTCGCTCTTGTCTGCTTTCACTTGCTGCCACTCTCTGCTCATTAATCCCCCGCCACTCCCCCCGGCACACTCCTCTCGCCCCCAGACCCGGGCTCCTGTGACAGTCAGCCGTAAATATTGGTGCTTTGTGCCAGCAGGGTCATTAGTGGGCTGGAGAAACTGTGCCCTTTCACTCCCGGCTCTGGTTCGAGCACCTTAGACAGGCTTTTGCTGCCGAGCTCCCCCTTGCTGGCTGGATATTACCAGGGGATTGATGGCAGCGTGTTGCCATAGCCACAGCACAACCCGCAACCCACACGCACTGGAAATGTCAGAACCACCTCTCTCTGCGCCTGGCAGACAGCTGGGATGCTCCTGATCCTTGCCAACAGATGGAGGTGTTACAGAGGACAGCGATGGGAATTCGGTAGCCAGCTACCTGGGCAAGAGCAGCTGGGATGATCAGGTCACTTCAAGAAAGGTGAAGGGATGGTGCAGGCTGATTTAGCTCCTGCACCTTCAGAGCTGCAATGCTCCTGTGCTTCTCCTCTTGCCCGGGGCTTGAGTTTCCCTAAGAAGATGGACTTGTGGTGTCCTGGTTCATCTGCTTATTGAAGAGATTACCACATATATCCTTTCTAGCTGGAGCACAGAGGTGTGAATGTTTCTGCCCCTCTCCTCGGGGCAAAGAGTGCTCAGGGCATTTTGGCAGGCCCAAGGACAGAGCTGGGGAAGGGGGGCATAGGGTACAGGGGAGCAGAACTGCACAGGTGTGCAAGGAGGATGGGGAAAATAAAGAGCCAAACCAGTGAGAGAATCCCAAAAGGAGAAACAGAGAATTACAGGACTGGAGATGCAAGAAAGACCCTGGAACAGGAAAGGAGAGCGAGTGACCAGAGAAATGAAATGGTTTAGGGAAGAAGCCCAAGCAGGGCTGTAATGGGGATGGGCAGGAAAGCAGGGTGTGTCTGGAAGAGCAAAAGAATTCAAATATGACCAATAGGGCAGACCATTTGGTTCCCTGAAGTCCTCTCCTCCGTGCAGTGACTCATGCCAGCACTAGGGATGGCAAAAACATGCTTCACAGCATCCTCCTTAATGCCCCCAATCCTGCCATGGGACATGCATCTCCTGCCCTGTTCCCAAGCTGCTGGCAGCATTTCCCAAGTCCAGTGAAACCGAGACTTGCTCCATCACACTGTAACAGCTACTCAGATTTCCAGAGGGTAGGAGAAATCCACCCCAGAGGCATCTCCTGCCAAGGCACTCTGTAACTGCTGACCCAGCCTGGCCTTGGCTGTTCATGCCACTTACTTGGCAATGGCCTCATCCCGGTCCCTGATGGCCTGCAGGAGCCGTTCACTTGTCTCCTTGTCTTCAGCAGCTCCTCGCAGCCGGTCCCGTTCCTCCTTCAGCGTCGTCATTTCCACACTCAGCAGCGTGACCTGTGGGCAGAGGGAAGGTGTGAAACCAAGGGCTGCTCAGGCAAATTCACCACAAGTGTGTGTGTGTGGAAAAAAACCCACATGGGCCAACCTGGAGGCTGAGCTCCCCTGCTTGTAGGAGAAGCTGTGTCTGCTGGGAGGGGGCTGTTAGTGCTGGTGCAACACCTCATAAAGTGTGCTGGCTTTCCTGGGGATGGTGGCAGTGCTGGTCTGAGTGAGATGGTCACTAAGCCTCAGTAACATGCAGAAACAGCAAGGAAAGCAGAGCAGGACCCATCTGTGACTTTGCTGTCACTATGGCATCGGCACTAAAATATTGCCCCTCTCCAAGCAGTTTGTCTTGTGAATGCATCCTCTGAGCCTGCCTGTTGTAATTCTGATCTTTCCAGGGTTAAATTATTGCTAACATAATTTAGCAGCAAATAAGATTTTTTGAAGGGGCCATCACGTCTCCTGTAGAATGAAGCTGTAGACAAAGGATGTGAAAATTCCCTTTCATGCCATGGAAGGTGTTACTGGCACATCTTACAATTTTAATTAGACTTTAAAATATGTGTGGAGTCTTAAATAGTCTGAGAAATGATCTATCGTTTTGGTCCTGTGCAGAGTGAGTTAATAGGGTGTGAAATCATGCAAGGATTGCATTAGCAGAGCTTTGTAATATTTCATACACGTTTAATTTCTTTTGTCTAGGGCACACACATGCTCTGTTACACTACTCCATCACCTGGAAACCCTTCCAGCATTTGACCCACCTCCTGTCTCTAAATGCAGCTCAGTAGTGCTTGAATCTTCAAAGAAATCTTTAAATAGAGGGCAGACAGTCAAAAAGGGCTCATCACATCCAGGGCGTGGGAGGATCTGCCGTTAGTGCGGTGTGGCTGGGCCGGGGGGAGGAGGGTGTGAACACACCCTGTCTGTGTGCTGAGACTCCCCATGGTGTCCCAGGGCTGCCAGGGAACTGGGGAGCTGTTCCTGAGCCCTGCCCTCCCACAGCCCCCCGTGGGGTGCACCTCAGGGCAGCAATGGGGCAGAGAGCAGTAGTGGGGCAATGCGAAAGGTGCTGAGCACTTCTGCAGAATTCCCAGGGGACAGAGGATCAAGAGGCCCAAAACACAGTGTTTGGGGAACGGTTTGGGATTTTAACTAGTTTTATCTGTGCTTCAGTAAGAATGGGATGCCACTGAGGGAGAAGACGGACAGGGAGAAGATGTGAAACCACTTCCCAGTGTAGACAGAGGCAGGGGTGACTCCCATCTTCACCAGCTCACCTTGCTCTCAGGCAGAAGCAATGAATGTGTGTGGTGCTACAGTTCCAAAAGCCATTTAGGAGGAGTTTCCCTTTGAGTGTATCAATACCAGTGACAGCACAGAGGGATGAGGAGGCAGCAGAGCACCGCTCCCCCAGGTTGGACCAGATTTCCATGTGCATCGATTTTCTTTAGCACCTGAACAGAAGATGATGTTGCCTCTTCAGTGGGAGGTGAGAATAATTATTAACGTGGAGCAAGTGCAAGGATGGGTTACAGGCAAAAGCTGTGGGAGATGTGTGCTTGCTGTGAGAGGCTGGAGGATTTCTCCAAGAGCAATGTCTGCTACATTTGTAGCTATGCCCCATCTTTCTTCATATCACATAGAGGTGTAAGAAGAAAATAGAACTGCAGTTTTCCCTTTGTTCACTAAATATTCAGAGCTCTGGTAGTCAGGGACCCCTAAAAGCAGAGACAGGGTTCCAGAGTTGTGATCCAGGCCAGGTCTTCTGGTCCTTCTTGGCTGGGGAGTTTGGGAAGATCAGTCACAGCAAAAAAACAACCACGTGCTGCTCCCTCCTGGTGTCCTGTCAAGGCCTCCTGTGTGAGGTGCTGCTCCAGACACACAGGGTGGTGTACAGGTGGTCACTCAAAACGTGTGAAAGAGCCTCGAAAGGTCTCAGTCAGCAGAGCCAGGTTGCAGTCATCAAGCCCTTGTCTCCTCCATCTCAGGTGTGTTTAAGGGCAAGGGGGACCTGGGGGTGATGCACAGGACCACGGCAGCACAGCCAGAGAAGTGTCTGGGCTCATGTCTCGCTGGGGCAGAAGTTTGGACCCCCAGTATTGTCTCTTGTGGTGGCCACATCGCTGAGAGGAGCAATCCTCCAAGAAGGATGGGCTCCAGGGCTGCTCCCCTTCTCCACTCTGCCTCTGACCAGCTGCTCTGTCAGCAGGACCATTTCCCACCCCCCCCCACAGGCAGCCATCACTGCTGGGGTATTTAATGATGCTCTCACTCTTTTCGGTCCCATGGTGGGAGCCCCCACAGCCCTAAACAAGGCTGTCAGACTTGTGCTGACTTTCTGAACAGGGATGTTTTCCTATTTATTCTCTAAAGGGTTACATCAAAAGGGCAATACAGCACCACTGCCAAGACCAGTGTCAATCCCATTCCCTGCTCCAGTGCAGTTGGCGCTGGACAAGTACCTTCAACAAAGGATGCTACTGCTGCAGCCTCTGGATCCCCTCCAGCGTTTGGAGTCTTGTCCCACAGAAACAGGGATTGCAGAGCATCTCCTTGGGTGCCTCTCTCCATTTACTGCTCTTGGCATAGGACCTCAGACATGGGTGGTGCTGCGTTCAGTGCGGTTGCAGTGGGATTCTGTGCCTTGGGTGTGGAGTTGGTTTCAGGGCTGGATCATTTGTTGCTGTTGAGATTGCCTTTGCCCTGTTGGCCCTGGGGTGACAGGCTGGCCATGATTAGGATTCTCTGGGTGTGCATTTCTGAGGGTTTTGTGATGCTGCTATGGAAGGGGTCAAACCCTGCTTCATGCACAGCAGAGCAGCACTGTTATATCCATCCAGGGGATGTATATGTCTTTCACAAGGGCTTAATGCAGGCAGCTTGGGTCAGACTGGAAACCTTTGGGTTTCTAGTACCCCATATCAAGCAGACTTGTACTTTGGGGTCTTCTGCTGAGATGAACTTAAGCAACACAGATTGGCTGACAAGTGGACTGGGAGAAAGGTTTAAAGGAAGTTTGGCTGTTTGAGACAATGCCTGGGATGGACCCCAGACAACCTGTCAAAAACTCTCCTAAATGCATAAATCCTCTGCACTGGGTTTAACAATGTCTCCCTCATCCAGCCATAAGTGGTTTTGGCCTAAATCCTCCTGGGTTATTTATCATGTTGATCTCTTCGATGGAAGGCATGTCTTGGAGGATGAACACTGGTGTTACAAGACCACATGTAAAGTGTGGGAATTGCTAACCTGGCTGTGCAGTCGCTGCAGCTCCTCCAAACTCTGCCTCAGTTTCCCCCGTTCTCCCTCCATTAATTCCCTCAGGGCTCGTGAATCCTCACTTGTTCTCCTGATCTGTTCCTCTAACGTGTCGTCGTCGCTTCGTCGAGAGCTCTGAGAGCGGGAGAGAAATCTCTTGCTCAGATTTCACTTTAAAAAAGGCAATTGCATTAATTTGATACCGGTTTGGGATGGAGGTACTAAACAAGGAAGAAGAAAATGTGAATGTGACCTCGGTAGAGTTTCAGGGTTTTTCCCAGATACCTCCACAGTGGAAACGTGCTCAGCCAGTGGTAGTGCTTGTACACATGATACAAAGAGCATGCAGAGCTTAACACAAACCAAATGTACAGAGACCTGCTTGGTAACATATGGTTACAATCTCTGTGTTTGTGGACCTTTTGCAGGACTTTCCACATTTTATTTAACAAATGCAACTTCATCTCTATACTCAGCCTTCTTGCAGCTGTTATGGGTCCTTAAACGAGGAGGGTGAGTACTCCCATGCAGGTCTGCAGCTGCAGGGTCTGCACTGTGTTCCTCACCATGGCATCTCAAATAAGTCATCCTGGCAATGCAACCAGCTTGTGGGGGATGGGAACAGGCCTGATTTGAGCCATTGTGAGGTGTTTTCTTGTAATTCTGCACTCCTGTGGATGCTGAGCGGTCCTTCCCTCCTGCTCAGCAGCCTGGGGACAATATCCCACAGACATCATCTTGTGCCAGCAAAACCTTTCACCTGTCTGGCAGCTCTTGCCATGACATTCATATCCAGTGACAATTTGCAGGGACAGAACCTACCCACATAGGGGTTACGATGCTTTTGTGATGCTATTGCTAATGAAGCAAGGTTAGGAAAACCCTAAGAGAAATAACTGAACTGTGATGTATAAGGCAATCTGCAGTATTTCCACGTTGAAACTCTAACTTACTGAAAATCTCAAAGTAAGCCTATGTTTATTAATTTTCCAGAATGACTCCCAGGCCAACGATGGTTGCACAAGCTTGAAACTTATTGCATGAGCTTGAAACTTTAGGTGGTCTGACCACTGCAGGGCTGAAACCCCACGTGCTTGGCTCTTGTCTGACCATTTGAGACACATGGAGCAGGCTGTGCACTGTGACAGCCCATCTCTGTGGGCTACAGAGGTTTTCTTGGAGACTGGGAACTTCAAGATCCAGCAGAACCTGCAGCAAGCTCTGCCACCTGGGCCCGGGACATGCACAAGCCAAGGTGTCTCTGTGCCACCAACTTACCGTGGAGTCTGCCCCATCCAGCACATTTTGTATCAGTCTTTTGAGCTCACTGAGAGCTGCCCGAAGGCTCCCGGCTGGGACGTCTTTGGCTGATGAAGTTTCTGAAGACTCGTCCATGGAGGAGTCTGTGGAGACGGCGGAGTCCGCGCTGTCGTTCCCTCTGAGGTGGGAGCAGAGATACCGCACTTGGCAATAGGCCTCCCAGAGCTGCAGCCTCAGCTGAAACAAGAGACAAGAGGCTGGGACATCAAGGCCATGGAAATTCTCCTTCTGTGGTAAAGTGAAGCATGTGTTTGCTGAACCTCACAAATATCTGTCTAGCTTGCTCTGTTGGTTTTGAAATGGATGCAGAGGTTTGGCTTCATATGGTCAAAAGGGTGTTGTTCCCAATTTTCTGGCCCTTAGTTCAGCTCCAAACCCAGATCAAATGCAATAAACTCCCTTTCCCTCAGGGGCTGGTCACAGAGGCCCGTGGGCTTTCTCAGGGGCTGGAGGGCAAATACCTGCTCTCGTTCTTGTTCCAGCTCCTCTGCCTCCATGCTCTGCTCTATCTCAGATAGGAGGGACGTGCTGGTTGTGTTGAGGTTTTGGAGGCTTCTCTCCTCACTGAGCTCCTCTACCTTCCCCTGCAGCTGCCGGTAGGACAGACGCACCTCCTGGAGCTCCATCTGGCTTTGGTGCAGCTTGTGAAGAAAATCAAGGTATTGGAAAAAAAGTATTAGTGGAGGTGATAAGGACTGGATGAATCTCTTGGTTTCTGAAGGAGCTGGGAGGGAGAAATGAGTGACATAAAGCAGGGTTTCCAGCCAGGAGAAAAGTACTCTTGGCTGGTGTTGCTATTTATTGGAGCTTAATAATCTCCAAATGTCATTAGACATTGTTTAGACGCCAGAATATCCTGAAAGATAAAAATAGCAAGTTAATCAGCACTAAAATGAGAAACATTGTGAAAAAGTTAGGACTCAGGTAAAACAATTTGCTGAAAACAACACAGTAGGAAATGAATCCAAAAAGAAAGTGATACAGACAGATTTTTTAAAAATATATGCACAAATACAAATACATGTTAAAAAAAGGAAAAATTTTTCAGGGCTGTTTTACAGATCTGGGGATTCAGGGGTTGTCAGCCCATGGCAGCAAAATGGAAAAATCTTACTCTCTCTCAAGATGCCATAAGCCCCAGAGGTGCCAGGTGGTTCTCTGGGGGGTGATGTTTGGTGACACATGACTGTGAACACCATGGAAAACTGTCTGAGCAGTGAGAGCCACGAGGCCAGTGACTGCCCTCTGGGACAGCAGCGTCTAAGCCTTTTCTGAAGCCAATTCTACTATTAGAAAATTAACTAAAATGAACTACAACCAAAATTCTCTGCTTGTTCTGACATGTACCTAATTTCCCCGGCACCCTGTCCCACTCCCTTGCTCAGATCTCCCTCCTAAGCTGCTCTTTGCTGTCACTGAGACTCCTGTTATCTGTTCCCAGATCCCAGAAAACACCTGGGACCTTACTTGCTGCCATGAGGCATTTTATTCTATGGATTTATGAGTTGTTTTGACTCTCAGTTCTTGATTCTCTTCCTGGCCAATTTTGCCCCAAAACATGTCTTTTACTGCATTTCCCCATCCCTTCCCTGCCTCACTGCTGCCTCCTCACCTGCAGGTCCTTGTCATGGCTTTGTCTCTCCAGGATGAGCACTCGGTCCTGCAGCTCCTCCACGGTTCCCTGGAGCAGGTCGTTCTCCTCCATCATGGCACTAAGGCGATGCTCCAGCTCCCTCTTCCTGTCCGTCAGCATTTTGATCTGCAGAGGAAAGAGAGGCAGTGTCAGAACCCCACACTTTGCAGGAAGCAGAGAGGAGGGAAATCACATTCCGGAGAGAGAAATGAAACAGCAGAAAAAAAGCCAGAGTATGTACATAAGTATTCTGGACCTGCATGAGAGAAACTGTGTGTGTGGTTTAAAGCTTGGGAAGGCTCTGGAAGGAAACTCCTCCTTCTCCAGGCTGCAAAGGCAGCTCTAAAGGGGCTGGGTGGGCACTGGCAGGTGAGGGAGCAGGCAGAAATGTCCAAAGGGATTAAGCAGAGACCAGCCCTGCCCACCCCTTCTACCTTAACATTTGCAAGACTGGGCAAAACTAGTTACTTTTCCTGGCTAGTCCCTGACTGAGCATGGTGGCATTTTCTCCTGTATGGGTGCTGAAGATCACAGGGTGAGCCAGCAGGATCCAGGGTGAGCCTGTGGGATCCTGCTCCCCACAGGGCTGTGCCACAGCACTGCTCATAGCTGTTCTTAATTGCTGTGTGTTCATCAGGTCCTCATCAGGGATTTTTCTGTCTTTTTCCTTGTGAAGACTCCTTTCTGTGCCACGCTTATTTTTAGCCTCCCAGTGATCAGTTGCCTTTAAAATTGGTTCATTTCTTTTAATTGTCAAGGGCAGTGATTTCAGGCGGAGGGACAGCGTGCCAAACAAACCCTCCATGACTCAGTTAGCTGGGAACAGTGCACAGGATGAATCAGCACTAGCCAAAGTCACTTCTTGTTTAACCAAGAAGAAGGAGTCTTTTCCCAGATTAGTACACACAGGATCTCTGGGGACTGGCATGCCAGCCATCCACCAGCCCAGTATAACTCTAAATAGTCCCTATGGCCTCCTTTCAACCCATGGACTGTGACAAATTCAGCAACTTCCCATTGTTTTCTTGGCCTTTTTAGGACCTTGTCTCTTTGCTGCTTTCCAGGTTGTTGGAAAGATTTGGCTGCATAAAGGAAAGTTAGCCAAGTGTGTTGGCTTGCTATTTCCGTAGGGTAAAGGCTGCTGGAGGTATTGGAAACTGCTCTTAGGTGACTAATGGCTTCTGAGATGTCTCTGCCCACCACCATCATGATTTGAGAGGGTTGGAGAAAGAAAAATAAGAGGTTTAATACAGAGGTTGTAGCAAGAGTTTGTATTTGGCAGCCAAACCAGTAATGAACACAGTGTGAATAACTGTATAACAGAAAAAAGAACCACTCTGCCGTGAGCCCTGGGCCATGGGAAGGACATGGGGGAGAATGGGATTTGGAAAGTAAAACAGAAAGGAGGTGAGGAGGCAAGGTGGGCATGCACAGTGACAGGCATGCATGGTAACAGCGATGTACACGCAGGCAAACCCTTCCAAGCCTCCATACTTACTTCAAGGACCTGCTGCTCCACACCAAGGGGAGGGGAAGAAAAGGCGAGGGACCAGCAAGGAGCAGGTGGGAGTGGGAGAAAAAAACAAATTGAGAGATTTTAGGAAAAGTTTTTCCAGACGGCCTTTAAATAAAAGAACTGGTTGGGCAGTAGAGTTGGACATCTACTTGTGCAGTTCCTGCCTACATGGTTCCCAGTGACACCTCATCAGGGAAGGGAAGAGGAAGGAAGGTTGTATCATTCCTGCTAATGTACCACAGTTAAAACAGGCAGGGGCTCCTTGCTTTCCCAGGTGCGTGGCTCAGAGGCAGGAGAGGATTGCTGCTTTCTTTGCAAGCATGAGGAACAGGATAAAAAAACCCCCTTGCAGTCCTTCCCACCATGCCCCAGAGTTTAACCCAAACTGGGCAGCAGCCCTGCAGGAGCACAGCCATGGTTTAGCTCCTGGAAGATCCTTCTCATCCATTCATTTTCCGGGCATGCTGTGACCAAGGCAGCACTGGAAGCTGGCCTGAGCCAGCCCAGCCATCCCTGGGCTGCAGCAAAAATTCCTGCTGGGGCAGTCCTTTGCCCCACTGCTGCCACCCCTCTGTTTGCTCCAACAGCAGGTTCTGTTTACTCAGTTCAGGGAGGGTCATTATACAAGCTAAAACAGCCCTGGCTGCCTTTTGAAGGAGCAGGGCCAAGCGCAGGTGACTCACCTCGGCCTGGAGGCTCTCCAGCCGCACGATGTGTTGGCTGCTGGAGGAGTTCTTCTCCCGAAAGTCCTCCCGGAGGGTGTGGACCTGCAGGGAGAGCTGCCGCTCAACCTCCGACGCCTGCAAGGAGACACCAGCTGGCGTTACCCCAAGGGTGGTCGCACAGACCCAAAGCAGTTATCTCCTCCTGCACAGGAGACCTGCCCTCGTATGACTTCTGCAGAAGTCCTAGTTTTGGCAGAAACTCTGAATCCTGCACTGTTTGGGTGAGTGAAAAGCTCATCCTGGACAGACGTTGAGGAGAGCTGCCATTTAGACCATGCTGATTTTTCCCTCGGGGCAGCCAAGGGGACACAGCCCTTAACTTCCTTCCACTGCAAAAATAACACGATGATTCCCGTGTCCTAGGGGATAATCAGTTTTCCTCAAAAATAGTAGCCTAGTTGAGGTTGAGGAGGAGACCAGGCCACTTACAATGGTGAGGGGAGCCAGTCTCCACAGCCCCCAGGAAACGCTACTATTAGACTTATACTTTCTTAACCTCTGAACATCTTTGGCACAGCTCTAGAATAACAAGTGCTCTTTGCCTCTGATTCCCAGCTCCCGTCGGGGCCAGATGGAGAAACATCCGCTCCACACGACTGCCAGTGCAGGATGGCTGGGCTTGTCCCTCTTTCCCATGTTGAAGGAGGGATGCCCCACTTATGCAGGGTGGTTTGAGGACACTGGAAAGGCCATTCCCACCTGCAGGATCCAGGCTGCAGACAGCCCTTATAAATGACAGCTTAGACATGTTAACTACTCTCCAGACAGCTTTACGGCTGATTTTTACATGGGAAACACACTTGTTTAGGCTTGTAAGAGAACATAAGCTTTTTATGACAGATCCCTAATGAGACAGCACGAATGGTTTTCTATTTAATTAGCCTCCATCAGGCTCCATTACACTTAGGCACAGACCTCCACCTCTGGCACATTAGCTGGAAGTGAATTGATTCCCCTCAAGAGGTGGCATTGCCATCCTGCTCAGACATCCTGTACAGGTGGCATTGACGTCCTGTACAGACAGAGCTGTGTGTGCAGTGGCAAAAGCCATCAGGAACCATAATGTCTCAGACAGGGAGGTGAGATGGGAGGGAGGGAGGGGGGTCAGCAGCTGTGGGTGGGTTTGGGAGTGTATCCTTATGTTTGGCAAACGTGGGTCAGGATTTGACTCCGGGACAGAGTTCCCAAGGAGCAGCCCCACCAAAGGGTGCAATGGCTTTGCTCTAGCACCCTGTGACTTGAGGAATGAGCACACAGACCCAGCCTGAGCTGCCCACAAAGGCAACACTACCCTCTTTTAAAAATGGTCCCTTATTTTGCACAGTCTGCAGCAGAATATTTCAAATCAGAAGCATGAGGTAAAAGGCTGTTCCAGCTCCATCAAGTGAAGGAAAGTGTGGTTGCCCCAATGCTGCTTGCTTGGAGAGGCAGCAGCAGACAGAAGCGTGTCCACCAAAATCAGCCAGGCTCTGACCACTGGCTTCTGGAATGAGAAATGGTTTCCAATAATAAGAAATATTCTTGTCTACCCATTGTTTTTTAGTTCCCTTCTTATCCTGGATTGGCATAACTGGTCTTTTACCCTTCTTTAAAGCCTCACATCAGAGCCCTTTGCATATTGCCCTCACCTCACTTATTAAATAAAGCTTCTTTGCACTGGCAAGGTACTCAAAATATAATGATAGCACAGCACTATGGGAAGGGGTTGGTTATTTTTCTTCCCTTAGGCAGCTATAGGTTTCAAAGCATCCTAAGCAGCTATTAATTGGTGACACTAAAGAAGATGGATGGATTGTGCTTTTCTTGAATGATTCACTTGCTTTTGTAATGACTGCTGAAACATCTTCATGCTGAAACACTCTGCAGGAGCTATCAAGGATGAAAAAGCACCAGCTGAAAAGTACCGAAGGATTTTGCCTGCAAGATGCTGACCACACTCCCAAGGAGCACAAGTGGCACCAGTGGAGATGACACACCAGAATTCGATGGTTCACTGTGTAACATCATTGATATGCTTGAACAATTCTACACACAGAGAGTGTAAATGCACAATACAGCAGTAAGAAACAAGGGACTATTAATGGCACTGGAAAAATTCCCGGTAAGACAATAGATAGCTGCTCTTGCTGGTTCTGCTCCCCATGCTCAGACTGCAGCAGGTGAAGGGATGAGCTGCAAGGATGATTCAGATTGTGGAAAGTCTGTTATACGAAAGGAGACTAAAAAAAGGATGGCTTGTTTTATCTCATGCAGTGAATGCTGAGAGAGGACTCCCTATAAATACATCACGGATGAGCACACAGAAGGGAGAAGCGCTATTTAAGCAGAAGCACAATTTTGGCAGGAAAGAATTATGTGAATAAACTGAATAAGAGTATATTAAGGCTGGGAATAGGAAGATTTCCACATTTCCAAGGAGCTGCAGGAGGATTCTTCCTCTTGCATTCTTACAGTAGTAGAAATGGTGGCAAAAAATTAATTTTGTGATGGGGCTGTATCACTTTATCATGTAGTTTCTTTTAGAGGGCTGCCTATGACAGAAGGGAAATGAATTGACCTCAAAGGTCCTCTCCAGTACCAGACTGCATGCAGGACTATGAGATTTGTATTCACCAGCATTAAATCATCATCTGAAATTTATCTACATGCTGCTCAGCTTACACGCTCACACATCTTATTCCCGCAGTTATAACCCACATGGAGGGAGGAAAGCACTCAGTTATGGTTAGTATTTAGGTCCCTATGGCAGATGGAATGTTCCAATGTCACCTCAGTACACACCATTCACATCCTACCTCATGCAGTAGAGAATAGTAAAATTAACACTTTCTGTAGCCTCATACACAGTGCAGACAACTCTCTCTGACCAAGTGTTCAGCAGAAGTAAATAGAAATGTGTTTCCCTCCATAGGAGGATGAGGAAAGGTCTTCATCCAGTTCTCCTAGACAGAGAAATGGCTGATACCTTACTCACCTTTGCAAAGATTTGATTTTTCATAGACATGAGACAAAGCCTTCTGAGCTGAGTTCTGCTCATGGAATCCCCCTTTTCATGCTACATTTGTTTCAGAGGTTATTAACATTGCTGCCAAACTACGCTCTCTAACTGATTATAAACCAGAGATTTTAACATCAATTTGCACTATTTTATGGAAAGCCACCTTCACAGTGTCCAATGTTTTTCAGGCTTTATGGTGTATTTTCATACAGCTTCTAATTCAGTTCTCCACAGTGCTGTACATGTGCATGTGTTACATGTGTGTTTTAAACCATGAGCTCACTACTGATTACTTCTAACATACTCTTTTCCTTAGTGACACCAATTAAGATGAATCCTTCCATCTACACTTTCTCTTCATGGCTCAAATAAGCTGTGGTTTTTGTTGAATGGAAGTGAGTTTCTTCTGCCTCAGCCAGTGTCTGTTGGGCTTTCTCTTCCCCCATCAGTGTTTCCTAAACATTAAAAGCTAAATCTTCTGTGGTTATGCCAATCATTTAGTGATGCATTGATCTTGCTAGAGACAAGTAATATTCTTTGCAGAAAGGCAGACATGTATTGCCCAACATCACAGCTTTGCTCTGTAGTTAAAAAAGAATTAATTTCCTGGGTATGGGCAAATTAGCCAACACAGCCAGCAGGCAGGGTTTGAAACATATCTGCAATAGCATAGACATCAATTCACAATTAGAAATATTCAATCAACTGTGAGATTTGTTTTCTGGACTTCAGGCAAAGTTTCAATGAGATTTGGGCAGTGTAAGAAGAAAGGAAGAGCAGGAGGACGTTTTGGCTTCTGCTCTAATTAAGGGCTTTTTATCACTGCAAACCTGATTAAGTTCCTCTCATGATTAATTCCCCAGTGCTAAAATACACAAAACTGTGTAGATTTTTGGCAGAGAAAGATGGCTTGCCACTTACAATAACTCCACGAGGTTTAACATCTGGAATATATAAGCAATAAATAAATAAAATAAATATAAATAAATTGGAACACTGACACTCCTGTGAAGTGGGGATCTTTGAAACACTTGGGATGGATTGTGAGAAATTAATGGCCTGTAGATTAGTCTCATTCAAAGAAAATCCTCTTTTGGGAGAAAATTTGATAAATTAAACTAACTGTACACAAAATATCTAGCTATAAGTCAGAAAGAAAGAGAATGGCAAAAGTTTATAATAGACTATAGATAGGTAAAGAAACCAATGTTTCCATATGGTTTACTTCTACAAACAAGATGATTCAGATTTAACAAAGGATATTGAAGATTTTCTTGCCTAAAATAACTAAGAAAGAGAAGTCCTAATTAGTGCTAAATTTATAACACTCGGGAGATCATGTTATTCCTTTTATTAATTTGCTAATAGCTGAGTTCAAGGGACTCCCCATTCCCACTGTGGTCCCATTAACACTTCAAACCACTAATTGCTGCCTCCCCTGGCTGCAGGTTCCTGGATTCCCAGCTCTTCTCTGGAAAGAAAATATATTTGGCTACTGAAACACAAGGAAAGGAGGAAACAACAACAATCTCACTTTAGAATAATAATTTCAAAAAAATTTGTTAGGCTGGCACCATAAGCCACCATCAATATTTTGCACACCCGGGGGGTTGCTCAGTTTGGGAATTCTTTGAGAGATTTTTACAGAAGTTTTTAATTCAGGTCAACTTTAAACTATTATTCAAAGCATTAATCTATCCAGGAAAGTTCTTACATAATAGGGGTGCTTGTATTCATCACCTTTTGAGGGCTTCAGCTTGTATTTGCTGATTTATGTGCCCAGAGGGATTCTCTGTGTCAAGGCACCTCCTCCATTAAGTGTGGAGAAGAGGATTGGAAAATGTGGTGGGCTGGCCAGAACCCACCGAGCTGCTCTCACTCCCCCTCCTCAACAGGACGGGGGAGAAAATAAGATTAAAAAGCTCGTGGGTTGAGTTAAAGAAAAGGAAATCACTTACCATTAGAGGAATTTGAAGTTAAAACGGTGACTGGAAAAGTAAAAGGCGAAGCTCAGACTGGCTATTGCCAGGGGCTGGATTACTAGGGGAAATTTTTTGTGGTTTAAAACGGTGAGAGACGAGGGTGGAGCTGTACTGAGGGTGTATATTGCCCACCCTGGCGGCGTTGTGGCGGTGCCGCTTCCCTTTTTGGTGTGAGGAGATTTTTTTTTTGTGGCTGATATCATCAGCAAAGCTGTGAAGGGTGTGTGGCAAGTGAGTATTTTAATGACAATTATTAAATACGCGTTTTGCTGAGGTGAGGAGGGGAATTTATTGGGTCCAGGTGCCCAGGCACTGTCGGTGGGGCTGAGGGACCCTCTGAGGGGAGTCCGGGGCGGCCCCACGATGGACACAGATGGTTCCACCACAGCCCCGCTCAGGGCACGGCTGAGCTTGTCATCCACTGCCTCTGGAAAAATGCACTTAGGAAAGGACAAAACACTGTCTGGCAGTGACAGCTGAGGTAAAAAGTGTGAGAAACAGCCCTGTGAGCACCATGGTTGAAGGAGGAGGAGGGTAGGCCTGGCTAAGGGTTTTCCAGAGACTCTCTTCCCACTTCCCCCCAGTGCAGCGCAGGACATTGGAGCTGGGGAATGCTGTCCAGCACTGCCCCCATCCCAGCCAAACGATCTGATGGGGACAAATCATCCTCTTCTTGTCTCATCACTCTGCTACTGCCCAGGTGTGGGGGATTTAACTACACAGAGTATATAGCCACTTGGTCCCAGTGTGAGAGCTGCAAACTGCTGGGAGAAGGTGTGTGGAAAAACGAGAATTCAAGGAACCTGCAACACTTACAAGGTATTTTGGTTGTAAATATCTAACAGAGACGATTAACATTGATCCGATGGGATATTTTTAGAAAAAAAAATGGATTTTTAAGACTGTACAAGTGCTATCTAATACATACCTATTGTATATCTGGTAGCTATAAGAAGACAGGCAGGTGGACTAAATACAGTAGCCAGAGTGGCTATATCTGCTCAGTTTTTGCAGGTGAGATTTACTTCCTAACAGAGGTTTCTTTTTCTGCTCAGGAACCATCTCTGCAACCTGCCATAGCACCTGTCAGCCCACCCTTTGTGTTCTTCTCGCTTTGACCCCCTGACTGCTGCTTCATTTAGGTAAGGTATGTGAGGCAGCCTGAGTAGGGACATGCAGCATCCAGCCTGAGGTGTCCTCACTGGGGCCTGGCCTAGAAGCCATACACCTATGTGAGATTGTGAGCTGGATGTGGCACCTGTCTGTCTCCCTCTGCACCTTTTTCAGTGCAATTCAGGCAAATTACTTTGTATCTGGCATTTGGTACGTTGGTACCACACCCCTTCACGCTCAGCTACCTGCACTTTTCTTTACATGCCTACAGGTCTCCTCTCAGTTATTCCTTCTCTCCTCTTATTTGGAGGGTCCCATAAATCCCTGTCTGCTCAGACGGAAGGATTTGATTCTGTGACACAGTGCCTGACCTCCTTTGTTACAGCCACGCAGGCTGATGAGCCTTCCCTTCAGTGGGAAACAGGCTGGCACAGGCGAGCTAGATTGGTTGGGGGGTCCTATATGACAACACAGAAGGGGGACAAAAGAGGAAACAAAAGAGCATTATTTTTGCACAAAATGGATTTGTCAAGAAAAAAAGGAAATCAAAGATCCAAAGGGTTGCTAAAGCCAGGAGACTGACTAATGGAGAAAAGGCACTGGAATGACTCTTTTATAAGCATCAGGCTCGGGACACATTACTGATGGGAAAAGCCTCATGGCTGTAGCTTTAAACCTATCCTGAGAGGATTCTGTGAGACAAAGGGCAGCAGTGGCAGCTTATGCTAAGCTCTGCACTACTTTCACAATTGAGACATTTTGAAAATATGAGCCTTCATTTTCCAAATGAGAAAGTGAGAATTCTTTGCTGCAGATTTATTTCCTTTCCCTTCTGTAGGACAAGTGGGAAATGCCTGGCATGTCCTTTAACCTCCTGTTTACCACTGAACTCCCATTTACCTGTGTTGTAAAATAAAACAAACCAAGAATGTGTGCTGTTTCTTCTCAACATGTCCCAGTCATGCAGTGGCTGTTGTGGGTAGCAATGGGTTAATGCCCATCAGCTCTGATGCCTCACACCTGAGAGGCAGAGGCCCAGCTGGCCCTAAGGGAGAGCAGGGAGCACCTGGGGCTTTTTCTAGGGGGTTGGGCTGGAACCTTGCCTCAGACTGAAGCTGGATTGCCTGTTTTGGGAGGTGAAGTGTTTGCCTCGGCTGACTTTGGTTGCTTCCCATGTTTCTCACGGCTGGAAGACTGGAAATGCTGCTGGAGATGGACATAATAAGGTACTGCTACTTTTTTATTTCCAAGCGTCCTTGAAAAGTCCTTTTCATAAAGATAGTGAACTTTTGCTGCATCATTAAGCAAAGCATGAAAATAGAGTAGATTGGCAGGGTTTTCCTGGCAATGTAATTGTTCTTTTTATCCCTTCCTATAAGGTTAGGTTATATATGAGAACCAGTTTGTAAGGCAAACACCTGAATGCTTTGGTGAAGAGCTTAGGGGAATGAATGCAAAATGGTGGTCTTCATCTTGTCTTTTATTAAGTGCTTAGATAACTGTTTGACTGAGGCCAAAAACCATTAGCTGGGACTAAATCAATTTACAGGATTAGGAACTGCTTTTTAGGACAAAAGCACAGGCAGTTGTGTGCCATATGGGGGCAACTCTATCTGGGTGTAATATCTCCAGGTTCATTGTCTGAATGAGAGAAATAGCTTCACAAGTGGCTGTGGGTTGTGCACATGTTTTAGGAGGTGCTTAAACACAAGCCTCCCGGTTTTTTTAATGTTTTATTCTTGACCTAAGCATTTGGCTCTTGTGGAGAGGAAAATACAGTGTGTGGAAAAATGAGTCAGCCAGCTTCCTGTGGGAGGGACTGCCGGAGGCACGGTGCTTTGAATGCTGCAATAAATTAGCACTGGAGATAACTCAGAGGACAAAGTGTGCCTGGAGGACACGCCATGCTAAGTAGTGCACGAAGTGGCTCTTGCTCTCTGTGTGCAAATTCCCCTTGCAGAAGTAGTGTGGGAGATGAGACAGCTCTGCACAGAGGCTCCCAGGCTGGTGTCTGTTGTAGGGCTCTGAACAGAGCTGAATATGGGCTTGTTCCTGGTTGTTGAGGAGGAATAGGGTAAGAACATGTAACACTATCAGGCTCTCCTAGTTCTGGATGCTGCATGTCACCTGGAATGAAGCATTTGTTCCTCTGCACTTCAGTTATCTGCTCGCACATGGAAGCAGATAGGGCTTATGGCTGCAATAATTGATCTGGTCGTGCTCAAATGGAGCTGAGAGGAACCACAACATTAATTTCAGTGGAGTACAGCCTGGGTCCAACATGTTGCAAGGGGGTCTGGGACCTTCAGGTTAAAAAGTCTGTCATTCCCCCCCCACCTGTGTGTGAGACTGCAGTTCCTGAAGTTCTGTCTTGGACTAGTAGAGGGAATGGTACAGTTTGAAAGGTAGATGGTTCATGTTTTGCATCAGTAAGTTCAGTGGTCTGCTCTCCTAGATAATTTCTAATGCATTTCTAATGCCTAATTTCCATGAATAAGTTATTTTTCCCCTGACAAAAGGCATATTTCATCTTGATAGAGCATTTTGGCTGTTACCTTTGATGTGGGGTTTTTAATCCAGATTTGCTTGAGCTTAGTCTGACTTTTCTATGTGAGCTAAAGGTTGAAAAATATTCCAGTAAATTTCTAGTGAGCCATAAGCATGGGTCAGATGACAGGATAATGAAATACAAAATGCCTGACTAGTTTGGAAATAACTGAACTGGAAACATGAAGACTTAACCTGGTCATTAAAACCTTTTGAAAAATTAAGCAGAAGGTTGTGATGGTGGAGGCAAGGAGAAAAGTAACATTCCCTCCTGCTCTGAGAGACTTTGTTGTCTTCCCCTGGTAGCCAGAAGTCAGGACAGGCAATCTCCATTCTTGAATTTATTTTTTTATGAAATTCTTTTAGTCTAAGACTTTAAGCCTGAAGGTGTTCAAGCTCAAATGTGCCTGGAAGAAAGAGACAATAATTAAACTTTTTGCAGTCTCTTACTCTGGCTTTAAGCACTTTCTCTTCTTTATTTCAAAGAAAATTGAACTGAGCTCCACTGGGGATATCTGTGTTGGTATAGTAGCAGCTCTGTCTGCTCTTGAAATCTGCATCTATACACCTTGTTAAGCTCACAATATACTGGTTCAGGATTTAGCAGTATACAAACCAAAAGTTTTCCAATGTATGTAGACCTGATGCTCAAATGTGCAGTTACAAACATGTCTGAGTGCATGAAAATACTGGTGTCTGTTCCCATACATGTGAAATGACTGAGTGCCAAAAAGGTGGGGGCAAAATTCAAGGAGCTGGTTTAAAATATATTAATCTCTCTCAGGAAGTCTTCAGACAGGAGGAGAGAAAACATTTTCTAAAATGTAGATTTTATGGTAGATTGACCTGGAGATGTTTTATTAGCTTTTAAATCCCTGCCAAGTTTGATTCCAAATAACTTCTATCAGGCTGTTTTTTTTAAAGGTAGTGCTGATGTGTTTGCTTCTTTCTTACAAAACTTGTTGAATTTATTTCAAAACTCAGAGGAGGAAGAGCTAAGAAGTAATTTTTAGGAGCTTGGCTTAACTAAACCAAGACAGAAGATGTTTTGTGCAGAGGGCTTATTTCTCATGGCTGATACAGTAGAACTTGTGGCTGCTTTCTTTAGTAAAATAAGGAAACCCAAATCCTATAGTGAATATTGGCCAGAATGAGAGCTACAGCTTCAAACTATTCCATTAAAGCTTTCTCTTCACTAAATGCTTTAATCACTGATATGTGCAATAGCGTCGTAAGTGAAAGGTGAATGACATAAAAATGAGTAAATCCATGACAAAGTTTTGGGGAAAAAAAAAACCCAAACATGAAAATCATGTGGCAGTATGTCACATTCCAATGCTTAAATAAAAAGGTACAAATCTACTTTCTTGAGGGATTGTTCTGGAGCTGTTAGGTAACACATTACTTAAAAATATTTCTTGGTCAGCTAGTATTTAATCTGTCATTCTAAGCACAGCAGAACTGGGCTGGATACCTGCAGACAAAAAGCTTCTAGAGATATCATTTAACTTAGCAATGCTTCTTCCTGTACTTTGGCAGCCTCCAGCTATATCTGAATTGTTCTCCCTCACTGGCAGCATGAAATGATCTGTTTAGAGCGTGAGGTCTTTGGAGCAGACTTTGAGCACAAGGCAGACCTTGCTCTTGGTGATCGCTGACAAAAGATAATTACAGTGTGTTCGTAATAACATCTGAGCACTTTGATATGCTGCAGCCCAATCTATACTTTGTACATTACCATATGTAATAAGTACAGGATCACTTGTCTCCTTTCAGCCCAGCTTTGCTCTGTTTCCACCAAGGTTCAGCCTGTGACTCAGTGCAGCAGATGCCTGAACACAGAAGCACTTGTTTACCTCCTGTGCAGTGCCACAGATGTCGGCACTAAGGGGATTAAGTCTTTAATTCGTAGATCCTCAGGGCAGGGCTTGGCCTTCAGAGCAGTCTGCACCTCCACAGCAGTGTGTAGGGGCAAATATGCAATAGTAACTTCTCGTTTAGAGCCTAAAGTAAGCCACAGCAGGTGTACTCAAAGTTGAAGATAAATTTTCCGAACAACACCTGTAACCCAGCTTTTGGGAAGCTGCTGAGTACTTCTGTAAGTGGCCAGCTCTTATGCATGTGCCAGCCTGGCAGGTGAGGTGCTCCTCTGAAGAGACTGCATGGGTGTGGCTGTGGCCAGTCTCTGGATGATGGGAGGGTCTGGAAACAAGAATGTGGATCTCTCCTTGGAGCTTTGTCCTCCTACAATCTAGCTTTTTAGAAGTTCTTGCATGAATTTATTTAAACAACAGCTTTTGGCAAACTCACTGGCATCTTGGTACTTTAAGTCCTACAAAAAGCTGTGCTTGGAATTAAAAAATAAAGCAAGTAGATGTGGAGAGCAAACATAGCTGAAAAACGAGATGGGTGCAGCACATGCTGTGGGATGGCATATAAAATATACTATGCCAAATCATACACATGCAGGAGAATCATTATCAGGGAGTGGAAAGAGCCCCTCTCTCTATGAGTTTCAAGCTTTGGTGTATCTGTAAACATCAGTAAAGGTAAAGCATGGATAGTCCTGTATGGGGGAAGACAACACAGTCACAAACCCTTCTTGTGTTCAGTTATTCTTCTGAAGTAGGGGAGGTGCAGTGCTGCCAGAGGAAGAAAAACCTGCTGTAGCAACATCCCAGCAGCTGTGTTAGCATAAAGACTGCCTGGGAGCTGGAGTCCACTGAAAGCATCTCAAAGACTGTGCTTGGCTGTGGGCGGCGAATTTGGCCCAAACATGTTAGATTTAGACTTGCACCTGTAGCCAATGTTTTGCAAATGCAGGTCAGGTGTCATTGAATCGAAAGCCCTTTTCCCCACTAAGATGCTGCTTAGAGGGGTAAGAATCATTCAAGCTGGGCTTTTTTGGCACAGAGGCTGTTGCTTTCTGACAGCTGACTCCAAGCAAGCTCTCAGGAAGCCTGGGCTGAGTCAGGGAGCAGTGACAGGCAGGTCTGGGGACTGATCTGCAGCCCAGGCATGAGGCAAACCAGTGCTGGGGTGTGGAGACCTCTAAGCACTGCACAAGATCTTACACTGGGGAATGTTGCACAGATAGAATTGGGAGCCTGTCCTGTGTGTCTGATGCTGAGAAAAGATCTCTTATCCCTGGTGGGTGAAGGTTTGATGGCTGAGGCTTTGTCTGGTAAGGAAAAGCACCCTTGATAAAGCTGTCATGAACAGAGAAAAGGGGAGCATGCTTCCCTTCACCAAAATTTCCTGTGTCATCTTCAATGATTTGTCTTGGAGGGGCAGAGTGTGTAAAGGCCTGGAGGTGCCCTTTGGGAATAAGGAGAGGGGATAGGGAAAATGCTGTTGGCTTTGGCTCAGGTGCTCTTAAGCAAATGTCAGTACTGATGGCATGTACCCTGTGCATGTGCTTTTTGGCCCTAATTAGGGAACAGGAGACCAGCTATAAAGTCAGTAAGAAAAACACAACAAAACTGGTGTGGCAGCAGTTGTTCTTCAGCTTTGAAGAGTCCCTGGCAAGTTACTGTTGGGAGTGTGCTTCATTTTGAAAGCCCTGTTTGAGTGTGATCATACTTTACTGTGGCAAATTTCATTGCTTTCCAGTTATGTTTTTATCACTTTATCTTCAGCAGAGAGGGCTGCCTTGCTGGAGTGTGTGTGAGTTATCCTACACTTGAGCACAGGCTGATCTCCTGTTCCAGTTCTTCTGCTACAGTAGGGTTTTACACTGGGATCTTCCCTAGCTTCCCTGCATATAAATGATTAACTTTCTCTTCCTTTTGCTGCCTGACATCAAGAGCGATGTGACCAGTGACAGAGGAGATCATGGTATTCAGCTTCCAGCAGTTTTTATTACTCCTGCTGCTGTAGCTGAATTTCTCTATGTGCACAAGCCTGTGGTAGCAACACTAAATCTCCTGAGCGCCTGCTGTGTGCTGGAGTGTCTAAAATGGTGCTGTTTGGAACTCCTGCCAGTACACAGACATGTGAGTTAGGAGGATTTTTATCCTATCTGTGCTAAAAATCACCTGCCTTAAGCCACTGATCCCATCTCCCCTTCCTTGCATGTCTTGCATGTGATGAGGTGTGTGCTGGAGCTGGCAGATGGCTGGGGAGCAAACAGGTCCACAGAAACATGCAAAGAAACCAGGCTGCATCACTGTTAACCAGCTTGTGCCAAGACTTGGATTTTCTTCTGCCTGTCATTACCCTACGTGCACTGGCTTCCCCACCACCCCTTGGCTTGACTGTTTTGTGACCTACCTCCTAGAACAATCCTGAGGACCTTTCTTCCCCTCCTCTCTCAGCTCTCTCTAGTTGATTAATAGATACCAGCCATGGCACATTGTTGAATTCCTATATAGGCACAATGCTGTGCTAGAGATTTGTTTGCTTAATTACAGAAATACTATTATTTATGCTGTAGTGTGTCTGCATCTGGTTTTGCTCCTGAGGCTGGTGCTGCTTTCAGCCTCCTTTCTTTGGCTCTGCTTAAAGATTCTTTTTTTTTAATTTTTATTCTGTTGAATTAGAGCAGATGTCCTCAAGCTGGGATGTTATAAAGACTCGGAGTGAAGAAGGAACAAGTAGTTTAACCATGTCACTAGTGCATCACAGGCTGTTTTTAATCACTTAGATACTCCAACCCTTAACACTTACACATAGTGCAGTGCTATTCAGCTCCCTGCACTGGCAGACTCTGCATCTCCCATGTGGGGGCAGGTGTCAAGTCAGGACCATACATGGCAAAATTTGGCCCAGGAATGCCAAATGGGCTTCCAAGAGACAACCAACTTCTACACCAGGCCCTGACATGGTATGGAGCAGAGAAACTCTCCACTTGCAGAAAGCTTGTGTTGTACCTCCTTGACTTGATGCTTTGGTGATGTCTGCTTTAACAGTGGGGCACGAGGGTGCAGCACATAGCTGCTTGCTCCGAAGCAGAAAGTCTCAATTCAGACAGTGTATGTACATCATGTGATGACCTGAAACCCAGCTGGTTTACAGAAATTAATAGGTTAAAGTGTAGCATAAATTTGTTAAGCTCTTGCAGGGATTTGGCATTTCCCAGTGTGATCCCCACTGGCACCAAGGGACAGGGAAGATAAAGATATTAGAGCCCAAGTTTTCAGCACAAGCCTTTTCTTAAGTACTGATTCAAAATACAGCCTTACATGTCAAGATGTGAAACACCAAGTGTATCCCCTGCCTCAAACTTATTTGTTTGGAGGACAAGACAAATACTACCACTTAAAAAGCTCCATATTGCTTTTCATCTTTACTCAGGTTTGCTGAAAGGTTCTTGGATTTAATATTGTTTATGGCAACATTTAAACATTACCAGGAAAGAAGAGTGTTTGGTCAGGTCCCTTCATAGAGTTGGAATTTACACGAGGGTTATAAGGCTCATTGGGGCTAATCCCTGCTAGCATTATACATCATCTGACAGTTGCCAAGGAGACAAGGATAATCTGAGTGAAACAAGATATGTGAGAAGGGTATTTATGGACATTTGCTTAACGATGCCGGTGGAATGCACCAAAAAGTGATTATATGAGTGCCTTTGAAGTACTGTCTCTTCTGTGATGAATATGGAGGACTGGTACACATGCAAAAAATGTTCCAGTGATATTAAAGCAGCAGCAGCTTGGCCTTGATTTTTCCAATTCATCCTGCAGTGGCCTCATGCAGTGTTGTGGAAGGGGCAGACAAGGCTTTTGTGGTGCTGCAAGATGGTTGTCCAGCCACCTGCACTCTGTGGCATCAGCAGAGTATAAATAAGGATAAGCAGTATAAAGAAGCCATTTCAGTCTGTGGTGCTGACAGAGGCTTAATGAAAACCATCCACTTCACGTGCCCGAAATACTAGGAGGTGCCTCGTGCAAATGTCTTGTGTGCCAAGGGATGTGAGGGGAAGGAAGAGTGGAGGAGGTGTGTATGTACATACAGGCATGGAGGTTGTATGTGCTTTGTCAGTGGCTTTCCAGACAACCAGCTGTTTCCTCCATCCCTGTCCCCAGGGTGAGTTCAGTTGCCCATGGCCACCTGGCTGTGGGCTTTGGGTGCTTATGTCACATTCACCGAGCTGTGGGCAGGATTAACATCATGGGCTACTTGGGATGTGGGTCTGAGCAGGTATTTTGGTCAATTATGCCACTTTCCCTGACCTGGAGTGACTTATAGCTCTGCTTAGGGAGATTAAAAGAAGCTGGAGAGTTAATATCTTCATTTGAACAAGTTCATGCTTGGAAAGGCTTCTGCATCCCCTGTTTCACATGGCAAAATATTTTCTTGGCATTGTGCTCACTGACCATGAGAAGGGGCAGAGACTGATGGAGGAGGCCCGTGTCTGGGACCGGGAGCACTAAAGCTCTGTGGTCTGGAGCTGTCCCACACTGGGCAAATCTTCCCTTCCTGTGCTGAGGTGAGGCAAATGAGGGCAAAAGGCTGCCTTGTCTCCTTCCCTCTACCCCAGTTTGACCTCCTTAGTCTCTGGTAGTGTCTCTTGATGGAGGATTATGAAGGATGGGAAGACAGAAGGAATTTCCTGAGTTTTGAAAGCCTGAGTACTCCTTTGAAAGGGGGGAGCTGCTGAGAGCCAGCCTGAAGCTGATGGGCTGTGTCTCATGATGCCACAGTTAATCTGGGTAAGCAGAGATTAACTGAGCTGCTGGATTGGATAATGCCTGGAATGGTTTCTTGCAGCCTCTGCTGATAAAGCAGCCCAAGACTGAGACCCCTCCTTGTCTGCAGCTCTGCAGGGTGAGGGCCTGTGCCCATGGCACCACTGCCCCGGGCACAGAAAGGGCCCAGGAAGGGGTTGTATTAATGAAATCGATTTCATAAGCATTTGCCTTGAGCTCTTAAAGCTTTGGATATTTATTAGTTAGTCTTCACTAAGGTATCTGGTCCCTTGTGCTAAGGTGGGAAAGGAAATGAAGACTAAGCAGCACAACATTTAGGAAGAATTTGTGCATGAAGTGAAATAACAACACAGAGTAAAGCCAGGGAAATAAATCTCTCTGGAACAGGGGCAAAGTTACAGGAATAATTTGACTTGGCAAATCCCTGTGCAACTTCATAGCTGATCAATAGATGTTATTTGGACAAATATCACACTGCTAAATTCTACAATCTCTTTCGAACAAACATGGTCATTTCAGGCTTTCTCATTTGGCTTTATCTAAGCATAAATCTGCTGGAAAGTGTGACTCCCATGAAACCCGAGTCTGCTCAAGAGCTCATGTTCAAGCAAAGGTTGGAACCTACCTCTGAATAGTGGCCTGTTTACATTTGTTTGCACTCTTTCATTACTTTATGCCCATGAAGATTAAAGTGCAAGTCAGTTCCAAAGTCTTTGAGATCACTTATTCCTTGTGAGTACTCCTTAAGACTTCTCTGCCTCTTTCCCTTAGTATTTTTAAATAGCAAGAAGGCTTGACCTGATGTTAGTGAAAGTCTTGTCTGCATAAAAGAGAAACCTCAGAAGACTTAACTTTGCCTAGTTCTTCCCATGTCAATGTGAAAACTGTTCAGCCATGCCTGACCAGTGACTACTTGGCCCCTTCCCAAAAGCTTCCTTTGTTGGAGACCTTGTAGAATCTCTGGGCCATCTCCTCTACTCAGCCAGCCTTACAGCAAGGATCTTTTTCTTCATGTCAGTCTAATTCTTACCCTGCAAGTTATACACATTGTCCTTTATGTAAGGGATATGAAGAATGCGGCTTAAACTTGTCAAGGAGTATTGTCTGACTGCTGGCCTTTTCCTGGGGTGGTACATTTTCAGTATGGGACATAGGTCACTAAGTTTCTAATCCACACCTTAAAAACCCAGTTCATCCCCATTCTGTAAGATCAAGAGCTCTTGTGTATTCTGCCTGAGTGGAAAGGAGACTTTTCCTTCACTAGGGTCTTTTTTTATTGGTTTATACTGACAATTGCTGCCTAGTCTGACAGACTAGTGTTTCAGTCTTCTGGTGTTGCAATAAAATTTGTGCAAATCACTTGCTAACTAAGTAAAGAAACACTTGAGAACTCTTTAAGTACTTCTCCAAAAGGTTCCCTTCTCTTAAAACTTGTGGGTGTTTACTTGGTCCTGAAACACTTCACCTGCAAAAGCTATTGGGGCTATGGATCTCTTCTGCAAGTATAGACCCTTCCCTCTAGCAAGTCTCAAGGCTTATACCTCCTTGGAGTCCTGGTGTGAGCAACAAATTGCCAGTCTAATACTAGAATTACAGCAGACTTCAGCTTTCCTGGATCTGAGTGTGTAGGCAAACAAATACAATGGTGCTTTGTTCAACAAGTAACCATGAACAGCTTAGGCTAAATGGCTGCCAAATTGAACAGCTTTCTAAGAGCACCTCTGTCACTACAAAGCTCTGCCAAGTCTGGAAGTGGATTCCAGACTTCCAAGGATGTGGAGAACAAGGGAATCACAAGGTTAAATTTTCTTCTCTTGGTGTACTGCAAGTCAGGGCCAAGGTGACCTCAAAGAAACTGGTCTCACAACAGCTTAAGGAACAAAACTGCAGAGAGAACTACCAGCATGAGGCTGGTGATAGCTTAAGCTTCAACTGATGCTTGAGATGTCTCCAGGAGGGGAGAATGAATGAGGGACAAATAGGGGGAGTGCAGTAAAGACAAAATGCAACAGAATTTTTCTTTAAAGTCAGATGAAGTGCACAGTGAAACTAGTAAATGGTATTTAAAGGGCAAATTCAGTGAGCTGGATGCTTTAGTTATCCAAACATCCTCAGATCTTGTAACTGTTCTGTGAGAACTCTACATTTATGACACATCTGCATTAATCATAACCCAGCTGAAACTACCCAAGAAATTCTTCCTTTTAGAAGTGTTGTTCCCATGCTTCAGCATTAGAACCTTCCTGGGAAGAACAGTTAGAAGATGGTGAGAAGAGCTAATGGAACACTTCTGATCTTGACAGTCCCCCCTCAAACACTGACAGGGGTCCTCTCCATGATGGAAACCTGGTGCAAATCTCAACAGCTACAGAACTGAGCCTCTACAGGAGGACACCTAATGAGGTTGTTAGTGAGATGCTCCCTTGGCCTACTTATGAGCAGCCTTTCACTCCAGTTGCTCTGTCGTGCAGGTCCCTTGACTTATGTACTCATCCATCAGTTGTTTCCTGTTGTACTCTTGCCTCTGGATGGTGTTGTGTTCCCACCTGTGGTGGCATTTCCCATCCCTGTGGTGGCACTGCCAAGCATTACCCAGCTCTGTATTGCACTGTGGCATCAGCAAGTCTCACTTATCCTACATCTGTGCTCAAAGCAAACTGGGTTTTGCTAAATGCCATTCTAAACAAAATGTTGGTTAAGCTCTGGGCTCTTTTGCAAGGGGCCTCTATGATTTCATGGGTAATCAGAGCACCCAATACAGCTGGCAAAACCCCTGCAGTGGAGAAGAGACCTCCCTCTTGAGCTGTTGTCTACTAAATTGCATTTAGAAAAAGCAATCCTACTTGAAAAAAGGAGGAATTTAAAGACTTTCATTATAAGGTGTGCAAACTTTATAACCCAGAATGGCTCTTTAAAGATCAAATGTTTTTAATTGATTTTCCTGTGTAGATATTTGCAAAGCCTTCAATCATGTTCAGCTCTGGTTCTAGCTAGTAATGCAGTGGCTGGATGCAAACACCTTGTGTGTCCTACTTTGTAGAATCTCCTGGAGGAAGTGTTTACAGCAAGTGTGAATAAGCAGAAATATTTTGAAAGAATTTCTTCTGCCCATGTGTTCCTACCTCTGAGCTCCTGCACAGTAAAACAATTCCTATAAACATAATGACATGGGCCTAAACAGAATAGCCACTTGAAATTTTTAGTGCAGTGCAAGAGGGGAGGAAGGCACTCGTTCAGATTTTTATCTCCTCACTCCAGGACAAATTCAACTTCAGTTTCATGTTGGATTCTGGCTTTCAGGTGTTCACAGCTTAGTGCTGCTGCTGATGTCTCAAGGCAGAAGCCTTGCAGGAACTTCAGAAATCTCTTCTAGAACCACTGGCTAGAGGAGAAAGCTGGGCTATGAGCTGGGCTCAGCTGAAGTGCAGGGGAAAACAGTGGATGGCAGACTACCACGTGCTTTATATCTGTGTGTATTTGTCCTAGATAATGCTCTGGACACTTGTTCTGCTGATGTGCTGCCCTGGGGAAAGGAGGGGTGGTGGGACAGGAGGTCTGGGCTCTGTGATGTCTCTCGGGTCCAGCCTCTGCTGCTCCATGCAGGCACCACAAGGCTCTGAGGGTGTGAGATGAGCCATGCACAGTGTGGAGGCTCAGTGGCTCTGGCAGATAATCATTTCTGTCGTGCCATGGTGTGGGCTGGACTCCAGGGACGTGACCTGGTGGAGTCACCCTCTGTGGGCAGAGCTCACAAGGGGCTCTTTATACCCAGGAAACAAAATATTTACCTGTCCCCCAGCAAGCTCGGGAGCTCATTGTGGGTGGCATGGACAACAGGCTGCATTGGGCTGGGACAGCTCCAGCAGGATTTTGGGGGGAAAAATTGCCGTGAGCAGCAGAGGAAATGTGGGGAGAGGGTGCGGGGGGTGAGGTGACGCTGCACGGACACGTCCTGGCAGCGAGCCGAGCCCACGGCGGTGGCAGAGGGACCTCGGCCACCGCCCGCCTGGCTCGGACGTCACCAAGTGCGTTTCCCTGCGTGTCCGCTCGCTGTCGTGGCACCGCAAGCTCAGGAATCACACCCGGTTGCCACAGCAACATCACCAGCTGGGATGTGCGGTGCTGTCATCCAGCAACCAGCCGGGGGTCCCCGGGGATGGCGGGGAACTTGCTCCGCTGCCCCGCGGGGGGGATGAGGGTCCCACCCAGCCCCCGGGACCCATGGACGCCATCCTTTCACAGGGATTTTGTAGCTCCACTGCCTTAACAGTAACATTTTTTGGGTTTTTTTTTACCTTAATAGTAATTTTTAACCCTTTCCTTAGGGAGGGCTTTGCTATTCAGTAGCCCCTGTATTATTCCATGTACATCTTTCTTAGAATGATGGAATGTCAAGGGGCTGGAATGGACCTTAAAGATCACCTAGTTCCACCTGCCCTGCCATGAGCAGGGACACCTCCCACTAGACCAGATTGCTCAAGGCCTTATTCAACCTGGCTGTGAAGGCTGCCAGGGCTGGGGCATCCACAAGGTGTCTGGGCAACCTGTTCCAGTGTCTCAACACCCTCACAGTAAAGAATTTCTTTCTAATATCTAACCTAAATTTCCACTCTTTTTCAATTTGCACCCATTACTCTTTGTCCTATCACTACAGTCCCTTGCCTTTCTGTCCATTCCCTCAGTGCTCACCAGCACTTAAACTAAAGGATTCCAGGGTGAAAATCTTTCATTAAATGAGTGGGTGCAAAATTTTGGGGCAAACTCTGTAGGGGTGCCTTTCACCCATCTTTGCTGAAATTACTTCTTTAGCAATTCCTGTGTTCATGCCTTGGTGTCTGGATGGCCCTGTTCCTGTTTGGTCCTGAAGTTCTGAGTGTCCTAAAATGGGGTTAACAGACAGACTTTCAGCAGAGGGTTGAGCCTTTCTCCCTGCCTGTGTCCCTTCCTCCAGAGGGATGGTGGGTAAGTGCCACTCAGCAGTGACCTCGAGATGTTTCTTCATTACCTTCTGGGGCACTGAATCATTTCATTGAAGGACTTTGCAGGCGAGAACACGCAGCTGCAGTCACGTCCTATATTTACAGCTTTAGCATAGAAAGCCTCAGCACTCCAGGCCTGATGTGGCATGAAGCTGAATTATTAACAAGTGCTCTCTGCTAGGGGAGAAGTAACTGGAGAGAAGGAGCCTTTCCTGTTTGTGCACTAATCAGTATTCCCTGGGTGATGAGGGATCTGGCTGTGTGGTGTGAGGATCTGCTGATGCTCCAGAGGGGCGGGGACCTGGGGAATGCTTCGTGTGGTTCATAGGAGGTTTGCTGGCTTCAGTGTTTGGCTCTGTCTTGGGGTGGTATCTGTTTCCTCTCACAGAAACATAAGTGAGCCTTGTGCCAGGCACAAAGCAGTGCTGGGAGGACTCTCTGCCTCCCCCAGGGAGTGAGCAGCCTTACCTGAGCTGCCATCACAAGCAGGTGCTTCAGCCCCTAAAGTAGCTGCTGCCTTTTCTAGTGCAATCTCCCCCCTCCACTGAATTTAGACTGCTCAGATCAAGATGGGCTAAACAAAACTCTGTGCTACTGAGTAGTGCAGAGGGGAGTTTTTCATAGTAAGCTACTCACTGAATAGGTCCAGTAAACACTTTGAGCCACAGCAAAAACTGGACAATTTTTATGAAAAAGAATTCAGTGTAGTGACTGATCTGCACCTCAAAATGTGGGGCTAGTCAGAGCAACTCTTCTTTAGCCTAGGTCCACCCTGGATCTTCTTCTGGTTAAAAATAAACCCCCTAAAGCAGGACTTAAATTTAGCTTGACTCCTTTGCCTCTGTGCTAAGCATGAAGTTCCCAATAGACTCTGTCAGGTTATCAGAGACAACTTAATAAACAAGAAACATAAGGAGGCTTGCATTAAGCACCTGTATGGATAAAATACAGAATTAAAGATAAGCTAGTTCATAGTGTAATAGCTACAAATCTGTCATGGCAAAACCAGTGAACCTTGCTCAGCACACTTGTTCCAGTAATTTTTTTTCAGTGAATAGTCTGAATTTCTCAAAACCAACATTGTTCCTATGCTGATAGACCCGACAACTAACCATTCATAAAAATCTCCTCAAATCAATAACAGACAACAGGTTTGCCTCTCTTGTGTGTTCTTGATCGCAAAAGGATGTATTTAAAATAAAAGTGGTTTGGAAAGGAGAATATAACATGGTCAGCTTATTCTTGAATAAAAACCCGTTTCTCTAAAATCCAAGCCAGGCAGTGCCTGCCAGTCCTCTGAAGCTATGCTGCATGTTAGAGCATGAAGTTAGAAACAGAACTCCTTCTTCAATTGAAAAATTACTGAAAGGAAGGTTTTGTGGCTAGTAAATAAAACCTCCTTTGGAGACTTGTGGGCTGGCTGATCATGTTCTTGCTGTACCAGAAGGATTGACTAAAACACCTCATTCTTTGTAGCAGCATGTTGGCTCTAGATGCTGAGTGAATATAAGAACTTGGTGATTGAGGGCCCCTCTGAGGGACCCAGAGCTCCCCTCTGAACACAAAGAGCTGTTTCAGCCTGCAAGATGACACGCTTCTTCCTGCCACTGAAAACAGATTTGCATTGCAAAAACTACCTGAGCCTGACATTGTGAAATTGCCTCCTTATGCTCCATGTACCATAAAGGAAGGCCAGCTGAACGGGGAAGGATACATGGATACATCCTCACCCAAGCTACAGGCAGCAAACAGCTACAGGAGCCCAGAGCTGGGTAGCAGGAAATGTGTGGGAAAGCCATCTGGTGAAGGCACTTGGAAACAGTGTGAAAGTCTTTTTTCATTCACTTCCTGACAAAGTAGTAATATGTTGCCTCATTATAGGAAGAGGGTTGCCTGTTATTATTATTTGCATTAGTAACTCCTAGAAACCCAAAGGTGGGGACAGGATTTAAGTTGTGTTACCTGCTGTGGGTACCTGTAAGAGGAGAGCTTTCCCTGTACCCACTGCCCTCAAATTTTATAACTAAAGGACAGAGAGCACAGGATTTTTTTTTTCCCCAAGTGGAGAACTGAAACAGATGGGAGAGACTGAAGGAGCTGGAAACAGAACATGTAATAATTCCCAAGCCTTGACTTTCTCAGCAGAACTGTTCTTTGACTCCCATACTTTATCTCTGAGCATTTCTGGTGAGCAGTTTGTACCCTGGCATCCTGCTCACGATGAGCTCTGCAGTTCTCCTTGGTAAATTCAGCATTTAGCTTGGTGTGGACACATTGCTGAGAGCTCCTGCTTTGCTGTGCTGAGGCAGGGGGAGGGAAATTGAAGCAATGTGCAGAAGGGGATTTTAATCATCACTTAGCAAATTAAAAAATAAGGTTACTGTGGAGATCTTAAACTTGATCTTTGGCATCTCAGTTGTTTCCTTCTCTATGCACTCCTGGTCCAGCTCACCAAATTTTCCCCATGGTTTAATGCTGCTATAACCTCAGGCAATATCTTCATTCTGCTAAAAGCAGAGAACCGAAGGCTGTATTTCAAGAGGAGGCAAAGTTCCTTATAGCCTACTTACTATTATTAGATATTTAAAGTTCTCCTATATCATCACCTCATCGGAAGACCTCAAATCATTTTAAGGACCTTATTTTAGCCTCTTGGCAGAGGCAAAAGGATAATTTTTAGAGATTGGAACAGACTTAAAATCCCTATCCTTGAGTTTTCCTTATCAGTCTTTGCTAGAATTGAGGCTGGATTTTTTTCAGTCCCATGCATTAACTGCAAGACAGAGCTTTCCAGGTCCCCTTGCTATCTGTGTGTGGGGGTGTGTGCATGGTTGGTTTGCATTTGTGCCACGTTTAGACAAAGTATGTGCTTGTGTTGGCTTTTCATCTCTGGGGGAGGCAGGGTTAAAAAAATGTCCTAAAGCCTAATTAGTTGGTTAAAGAATGTCAGCAGCAGCAGGGAGGAGGAGGGTTAGGATGGTGGCTGCTGCCCTGCTTTGAGGTAAAAGAGGCTGAAGCCCAGGGGCTCTAGAAGAAGCAAACAGGACCATGTGGGCTGGCAGCTCCTGAGGCTGAGACTGTCATTTGACATATAGAGCCTATGCCAAGGGAATACCTTCTCCAGGAGGGAGATGATCAAGTATTGTGAAATGGGGCCATGAGGTGTTAATTGCCAAAAACTGTGGAAATTCAAATTTAAAGAGCTAGTGCCTATTAGTGTAGAATGACTCATACCAGAGACCAGGCTCTCTCTCTGTCCTGTGAGTGAAGCAGGGTATAATATTGGATGGGGCAGAGTTGAGGCTCTGAATAAGGCTTTCACTGCCTTATCTCAGACTTCTCCTAACCCCCTCCTCCCAAAGAACCCACCATGACACAAAAGGCAGGTGCAAAATGAAGAACCAGGAATTGAAGGACACCAGCACCACCTCAAAGGTCACAGAAGCTGTAACAGCACTTCTTTGTAGGACCTTTCCTCTGTCAGTGCTCAGTTCATGATCCCAGGCAGGACCCCAGCCTATGGCAATCTGGCTGTAGGCAAGCACATCCATGCAGCTCTGTTTGTCCTTTTTATTAATTGAAAGCCTAAGTGGCACAGGAGCCAGAACTATGTGGGTGCAGGATTTAAGCACTACCACTGCCTCAGGGATTACATGCATAACCTCTTCAAAATAAGAGACCAGACACGAGACTGCAATTGCACTATGGAGCAGCAAATGTGGAATACTAAGCACCCAGTAATCAAGTGCTAATATAATGCTGAGATTTTAAAAAGCCCCAGCTAAATCCCTGTGAACAACAACAGATCATTCCCCACTCTCTTTTAATTTGCCCAGATTCTCCTGATTTTAGGAAGACTGTTTACACCAGTGCTATATCTGTTGCTGTATTTGAGTTACTGGCAAGTTTTGGCCAGGTGACAGACTCGATGAGCACTGAATCGTGTCTTGGCATCATTCTGCTTCATCTGCATTGGGGAATTACAGTCCTCCAGGCTGGGAGCAGGGCTGGGCTGGACTGGGAAGGGCAGCACTGAGACTCAGCTTTTTCGGATGTGGCAGTTCTGGAGTGGGTCGATGAAGACTATTTCTGGCAGTAATAGGGAGTTAAAGGAACAAAACCCATGCTGGGACATTACAGGCTGGTAGACTTGACTTGGTGGCTCCTTTGACAAGGCTTAGCTGAATGTCTCCCTGAGCATCTGGCTGTGAGCAGCTCCCGCAGCGCAAGTGTCATGTGAGGATAATCCCATGTGGTTGAAAGCCCAAAGCAAGCTGTCTGGTTTTCCTCTCCTACCTTCTAGTCTGTTCTTTCAGTTTATACTTATGCTGGAACCATAACAAGCCTTACGTTTCCCAGTCAGTGACAGAAGTCATCCATACACAGGAAAATATTGAGGGTCACCCAATCTGATGGGAGACAAGTTCTTAGCCCTGTGTAAGAAACTTGACACAACACACAACTTGTGGAAGCTTGGGTGGAATCTCTCATCCACATTGTATGTGAAATATGCTGTGTCCAGAGAAAGGGTGAAATATCTTCTCTAGCTCATCTGCACTTGGGAGCTATTGCTTTTAAAAACATGGATAAACTTAGCAATGTTCCTGAGTTAAGGAAGTTGAGGTATTTTTGTATTTTTTTTTAAAGCCAGTTAAAAAAATCAAGTTGCACTAAGTGGCTTTTTTAGTCTTTGACAAGAAAATCTACAGCAGAATAAGGAATGATTTCTTCAAGGATCAGTACAGAGTGTCATACCCAAAACTTGCTCTTCTCACCTCTAGAGGTACAGGAAAACTGCATACACAGATTGAGTGAAGACCTGTATACTTGGCCCATTTCAGAGTCTCCTGGTCTGGGGTGAAAATCCCATAGGCAAAATCCTGTGTCAGCCCCAGAGACTCACCAAGGACAGAATCTAGTCTGAAAGATGTTCTTAGAACATAAGATGGGCCCCTTCACCATGAATCTGTGGTATACGTTTTTGTTCTATGCTATTTTGGGAATAAGTAACTGGTAAGAAGAAAATGCCTTTATCTGCTGGAGTAACTGTGGTCTCAAGCATTAAAATTATGGTTTGTACCAACTGTCCAGTGGGAAGAAAAAAACCCAAGGTTCTTAATTCTGGAAGACAGGTTAACTTCTGGGGGAGGGAGGCAGACACTGTTAAGTCTTTTGCTGTCAGAAAGAAACTCATGCTGTAAGTATTCAGTCAATTAGGCTGATTTGTAGCAGCCTCGCAATAAATCCTCTTTCATTCACAGGCAAGTTAAGCTCTTTGATGAAACATGCCATTCCAAGGAATTTCAGTAGGTTCTCACACATCTAACCATGGCAAAGTTATCTGTAGTGACACACCATCCTAGAATGACATGGTGTGTTCAGTTTTACATTAGAGCCAATGTAGCTCAAAAAAGGGAGGCCAGCAAAAAGCCTTTCCCCTCACAGTCACAGATCAGCCTTTTCCTTGCATGCTACATTTGTTCAGCCTATTAGTAAATTAGAAACAGATTTTCTAAACCAGTTTTAGATACGAAAAACAGGTGAGAGACATCTGTGCAGTAAATGACCATTCAGTCTAGAAACATAACTGTTTTACCAAAGAAATGCATCACTCCTTAAAGGTGTAAAATCAGTTTAAAGGCAGCATGTCTTATTGGGACACCTGTGCAATATGACCAGAGGCAGAACCATTTGTTTTCCTGAAAGTGGGAGCTTCCCCACTCACTTGCCCGAAAGGTGGTTTACAGCAGAGCTGCTTTCGTGTGCCCAGGGTGGCAGGTGCCTGCCCTGGCTGTGCCGTGGGGACTCACCCTGCTGAGCTGGTCCAGGAGTCTTTGGTTCTGTTCGGAGAGTTCCTGGACTGCCCGCGTCTTCTCGCGGTCGGCTTCGCGCAGGTGAACCTGCTGCTTCTCCAGCTCGTCCTGCAGCTGCTTCACGTCACTTTCCAGTTCAGACACCCTTCCTTCCCATTCTCCTTCCTTGTTCTCAAATCGCCTCCGTAGCTCGTGTTTCTCTTGTTCTAGGTGCTAAATAACGGGAGACAAGAGGTTAGGAAGGGAGCAAAAGGAAAGTGAACATTGTCTCCTTTTCCTTGTCCATGCTTAGGGTTGAAACCTTGTGCAGGAAAGAGAATGGTACTAGAGCGTGAGAATGCCATGGAGATTGCAGTCCCACATCGGGGCAAGTCACTGGCACTAGAGTTGTTTTCCATTTCCAGCAATTGGCCTGTCCTTGGCTGCTGGAGATCAGCACATTGAATTTTTACTGAAATAACTGCCAAAAGAGTAAAGTAGGCTGCATGTCAATAGACAGAATATATAGGTCAGGCAGAGCAATTGATTTAGCAGAGCCCAGCTTAACTCCAAAGCAATATTTCAGTGGCCAGTAGAATAATTCTTTAAAAATTGCCTTTATAGTCAAAACCACACGAACTGTATTCTTAGTGTTGATGAGGAATGTAGATGAGGCATCCTTCTTGTCATATGGGTCTTATGAACAACAGTTGAATCATCTATCCATTTGCTCCTTCTATTCCTGACCTAATTAGTTGTCTGAGAGTTTGATAGTGCACAGTAACTCCATTGTTTGATGCAGTCTGCTCTGGAATGGCAGTGGATGCAATGAACTGGTTGTTATAGACATTATGTATGTACAAGTTCTGGGTTCGGGTTTTATTACAGTTCTGGAGACTCTGCTCTGCTCAGGATTGGCTAGAAAGTGAGGGACAGCATGAATCTGAACCTGAAACTTTTGCATGTTTTACAGGCTCAATTAAATGAGGGCTTGACTGAAACAGAGCTGCAAATCAGGTCAGAGCAGATTTATGTTGTGCCCATTTGAAAGAATCCCTGCTCCAAAAGTGAGCTTGAATTTCCCCTGGTGACTGAAGCCACACTCTTACTTGCAGAACAATCACAGACTGGGGACATGGCCAAGTCCCAGGATTAGCAGGGAAACCTGAAGAGCAGGAGTCCTCTCCTTGTTGGTTGTCTTCCGACCCCCAGAATAATCTCCTGCTCCTATTGGATTCACCAGTCTTTTAGGAACGTGTTTTAGCAAAGAACAGAAACCCGCTGGGCCCAACACTGGCAGCACTCGCCCATTTTTCCCAGAGTATGATTCCCTGGTGAACAATTCCCATGGCACTTCTGAGAGGAGGGGAAAATAAACCTGCTAGGCAGAAAAGAAAATTGTGCTGCATTTATGTGAAGTGGCTTTTTATTGCTTGTTAGAAACACAGGCTGTGAGGGGGCTGTTTCCCCTGGGTGCCTACTACTGATGACACACAGCCTCCCTTGCAGGGTCTCTGTCACCTTCCTGAGCAGGTCTGAATGTCAAAGCCCTCCAGTTCCCCAGCAGCCCTCTGGCCTCTGTATCACTAATCCTCCACCTCTTTTGCTTTGCCATGTTTTCTCTTTCTTGACCTTATCTCCAAATGCTTTCCTATGTTCCTTTCAGCTCAGTGTAACAGCACCTTGCTTGTGTCCTTCCAAATCCTTCTGCAAATTCCGAACTTTCATGAAAAACCCTCAGATGTGAGGCTGATTAAAAAGAGTGGCCCATGTTTCAGACACTAGAAGAGTGAGCACCTTAGCAAATAAGAGAGCTAAGCAGTATTATAAATATTTTAATGCAATAGGTAGGCATGAGATCCCAGCACCAGGCCCATGACAACCTTTGCAAAGAAATCTTGTTTGTAGCTCAAGTGGGGCTAGAGCAGCCACAATTTCACTTTTAGTGGCACACTGAAAATTCTGTCTTTTATAGCTCTGCCTCCTTCACTGCTAGGCAACGTTCAGAAAGATCCAGGGCCTTCTCTAAATGGAAAATGGAACTTCAGCCTGCTGAGGAGCAGCACTGCAGCTGAAGTGCCCCAGACACACTCAAATGTGATTTAGAAACCACTGATAAGCCTTGTCAATCATTTAAAAGGCACTTTAGTCTTTCACTGTAAAAGAAAACCCACACTCCACTTGGTTCCAATAAGCAGCCATGACAAAGGCTGGAATTAGGGGGAGGTGAAGAATATCAAGTTTATTCTCTTGTGATGGAGAAAGCAGAACTGTGAGTGCAGTTGGGCGCAGAGAGGCTGTTGCAAAGAGGAGGATAAACCAGACCAGATGTGCTGACTGGTCCCTCCTGCCTCTCTCAGCAGCCATCTCCCCTCGCCTGCCCTCACCCCAGCACCTTCACAGCTGCAGATCTGGACAGGGTTTTTGTGCACACAGTGCTGATAGGGCAAACTGCTGTCCTCAGTAGGGGAGTTTCTTGTTTCCTAAGTGTCTTTCCATTCACCAGCTGCTCATTGATTTTTTGCACAGAACTGCTTTCTAGAAGATGTTTTCTTCTGAAAACAGCTTCTCTTCTACTTAACTGAGCTGGGCTGGTCCTCATTTAGAGAGATGAAAGCAAGGGGGTGTTTCCCAGCTGATAGAGAGGGTTCATACTGTAAAATGCTTGGACACAGCAGGCTTCTCTGTGTCAGAGGAACAGCGGTGTATTAACTGTTTTAATCCCTTGCAGAGGATAAAACTGACTAGGATTGCATATCAGAATTTATTACAGGACTTCAATTCCATGATTAGAAATGAATTTAAATCCAGGTTGTGAAGTGAAAGGTTTGCTAGAGTAGGTGTATGGCAGGAATGCTGTACCTCAGTAATGAACCCACAAAACTAGAACGTATTTAATCTTGCGCAAAGCACCTGAGGAGCAGGGCAGCACCTTGGCTGTTGTGAAATAGGCTTCACTGAGCTCTTGTAACCAACTGTGAACTGGGAGAAAATCTCTCCTAAGTGCTACTAAAACATCATTATATCAGGTTGTCACCAAGGATCTCATCTGAGACTTCACACCTGGTCATCATCAGAAAGTTCTCAGCAAAGAGAAGGAGGTAACAGCTGTGGGTCCTTCCTCCCTGCTCCTCTGAAATTGGAAAGCTTATTGTGAAATTTTATTCACTTCAGTGGCAACAGGAGGAGGCCAACATTTAATCTGCAGAGGCTGGGATTACCAGGCTTGTGTTGTAGAAGATTAATGTTTAAATTTGATTTTTTTTTGTGTGTGTGAAGTAGCACTGGGTTAGATTTGCCAAACCCAGCGGAAAAAAAAAAAGACCCTTAAGTAGATAACACCAACTCTATCAGATGGGTAGCCTGGAAAATAGCAATCTGTTATTCCAGTGGGAAGTTAGGGCAATAGTAACGGGATGAAAAGATGTAAACAGTTGGTTGTGTTTGCAATCCTTTCATTCACCTTCTGAACAGGCCTGTGAGAGCAGAGGTAAACATTTGGGGGATGTTATTTAAAGTGCTATATAAAGTCATAGTTTCCCCCCCTCTCCTTTTCATCTTCACATTTTGCAAACAGTGAGTGGTATTTGAGGCTCCTGAAATCCCTGACAGGCTGCTCAGTGAGTACCTAAACTTGAGTGTTTTTCCTTTAATGACAGAAATGATTCTACTCCGACTCATAAGGAAAACCACGTCAGCACAACGCCACATACGTCTGTTCTTGCTTAAAGACCAACCTGAAAACATTCACCCTGGCAAGTTTTAATACTCTAGGAAATTCTAATCTGATAAACAGAGCCACTAAACAACAATTTGAGCAAATGTCACCTTTGCTATTCTTTGGTCGGAATAATAAATGCAGAGAGATTTCCCTGCAAAGAGGAAGGGACCAGTTAGGGGGGTAAAGTGACAAATTTAATAATAGAGAGGAATTTTTTCAGGAGAACAAAGGCCATACAGTAATTTCACAAATCCTGTTGAACTTGAGAAATGTTAAGTCCATGAGGAAGGAATACAGGAATATGCAGGACTGTGCAAAAAGAACTGGTCTAGGGCTGTGACTTGAAATTTGAATGTTCATCCAGCAGTGTTCAAACTCTCTCCAGAAAGGTGAGAGAGGCTCTTCTCAGCCTTCTAAGCAGTATTACTTACTGGAAGAAATACTATTTCAAGAGCACCTCTGTGAAAAAGAGTGCTGGTAATAATAGTGGCTCTCTCACATAGTTGTGCAAGAGAGTTGTTCCAAAAGAAGCTGCCTGCACAAGTCTTTTTCTTTGTAATAGCTCTATTGTCCTTAAAAATCAATAAGAGCTCAATCCACGGAGTCCCTGGCAAACGGCTTTCTCCAGATACCTGTAGGTGTTTTCCGGAGCAAGCAGCTAACAGAGATGTATCATTAGGGCTTATCTCCTGCCCTGCCTAATGCCTGAGCTGCAACAGCTTAAGCGTAAGGGTCACATATGCTCTGTAGCTCGGTACCTGCTGCGCAGATTTAACTTCCGAGGTATTTCCGTGACGAGATGAGCCGAGCACCGCGCACGTCTCCTCCCCCAGGTGGTACCTGTGTCCTGGGGCGAAAGGGCCCCCGGGGACCTCCCGAGCACGGCGCTGCACCCGGCCCCAGCTCGGGAGCGGGGGAGAAAGCAGCAGCTTTGCCTCCCCCAGGCCTCGGAGGGATCGCTCAGACCCTTCCTTCCCCGTCACGGCCACGGGGAGTCCCGTGGGCTGCCCGACAGGGCCCGTGCCCGGGGCCGGCCGGGGAAGGGGCCGCGCTCCGATGGTCCGCCCGCGGGCCGGGGCCGGGCGGCGGGGCCTCACCTCCAGCTTGTCGGTGAGCTCCTTGTGCATCCTCTCGTACTGCCGGCTCATGTCCTGGTTGCGCTCCAGCAGCGCCTTCCCCAGCCGCGCCGCCAGCACCAGGTCCTTCTCCTTCTGCCGGATCAGCGAGAGCAGCTCGGGGTCGCGGGCGGCGGCGGCGGGCGGCGGCTCCGGCGGCTCCCCGGCGGCGGCCAGCAGCGCCAGCTCCTCCTCCAGGGCCAGCTCCAGGGCGGCGGCCCCGGGCGGCTCCATGCCGCCGGCGCTGTCCGCCTCCGCCGGTGCTGACCCGGCGGCGGGCAGGCGCAGGCACGGCGCCGACATGGCCCTGCGCGCCGCCGCCGCTCCGCTGCGCCCCCCGCGCCCGGCCCGCGGCTGCGGCGGCTGGGCGGGGAGCGCCGCCGCCCCCGGCCCCCGCCCCCCGCCGCCGGGCCCCGCCGGCGGCTCCGCAGCGGCACCGGCACGGGCACCTCCGGCACGGGCACCGGCATCACCGCCGGGCACCGCAGCGGCACCGGGACCCCGCGGGTCGCTGCCCGGCCCCTCCTGGAGCCGCCTGCCGCCGGCAGGTCTCGCTGCTTCTGCCGCAGCCCCAGGCCGAAAATCCCCCCAAAACATTGGGAAAGCCCAAAAGCGGAGCTTGGCACCCCTCCGGAAGGGGCACAGCGCGTTCTGCCTGCTCGCTACCCTGAGCTCTAGAGAGGATCTTTTGGGTACCAGAGCGGCTCTCGGGATCTTTCTGCTCAGTGGTTCGCCCTGGAGAGCTGACTACAGCTTCCAACAGCCACCGGGGCTTGCTTTCAATTTCAGATTGTTTGGGATGTTCCCGGATAGCATTTGTCCTAAAGGTACCCTTAGTGAACGTTGGGAGTTGTAGTCAATTCTTCTCCTGGCACTGTTCTCTCTACTGGGGCCAGGACTTGTTGGGTTTTCAATTTTGGTTTTGTTGTCTCACCACAGGAAAGAGGCCGAGGCAGAATAAGACAGCATAAAACTGTATATTGCCACGTTTGCTGAGACCCCATTCCCTCAATTTCTGATTATGCTCTAATTTCAAATGATACTTTAATAGTGATTGAACAAAAACATTTTTAAGGAAACTTGTGCTTTTGATTCCTGGATTCTGCAGAAAGGAATTACAAGTGTTACAGCTTTTCTCTGTAGACCCGGTTTCCATGGGGCTTGCTTTCCTTTCCTCTACAGAATATTCAGACCACATTCATCTGTATGAAACAGCCCTGATGCATCAGTCCAAGGATGCTTTTGGCTGGGACAGTTGGTGACTGATGCAGTTTTCTAGCAGGGCTGGCTCCTGCCTCGTGTCAGACCCAGGGCCCTGGAGAGCTACTGATTATTTGTAACAGTTAGAACATGAATTGTGGGAATGCAAACTTCCCTCTGGCCATCTGCCACTGGGACTTGGCCTTCCGTGGGGATACGCCCCAACAGCCCAGCCCGCGGGACCTGTCTATTCTCGGCCCTGTTCTTGGCAGCGTCGGTTAACATTTGGGGTGCTTTCTGTAATGTGAGCTCCTGCTCTCTGAGGGCCAGGCAGACACCTGGTACCTCGTGCCAAGCTGCCAGCACCCGTCCCACGGTGGTAACTGCTGGCCATTATGACCATCGTGATTTCTTTTGCGCTGGTGACCCAGAGGTGACGCTTCCTTTATCTCGTAGCAATTCCCCCAGGCACTGATTTTTCTAGTCCTTTTGTCCTGGCAGTCAACTGATGCTTACATTGCTGGAGAGAAGGATTCACCATAAGGTGAGCTGGTTGGAACAGCATTGGCCCTTTTGAAAGAATCCCAGCCCTGCCATGGGAGCTGTGCTTTCACAGATTTGATCATCGCTATTTAAACACAGGAGGGCGTTTAATATTTAAGCTGATTGTGAGCACCTTCTGCTGGAAGTGCCTACTACAGCAAACCAAGCCTCCTGGTGTGATTAATGAAATCCATTGTGGCATCAATTTTCATCTCTAATTCTTTCTCCAGTGTATAAAACAAAAAGAGATTATACTGAGATGCTTTTAATCCCCCAAACAAAGCCTGAAGCAAAACCGGTAGCTGCAGCTGTTAGGATAGGGATGAGGAAAAGCTATTGCTTGGATGGAGAGGAAAAAACACATATAAATCAGTGGTATGTATTGTAAATATGTCACCATCTTAGTCAGGCATCTATGCAAGCTTAATACTCTTTTGGGGCCTATTGACTGCAAAACATTACCGTGTATCTGGAGTAACCCTGCATTAAAGCTTTGTTTACAACACATGTTATTGACTTCCACTTTAAAAAAATAATAATTCCATTGTCCTGTGAATTTAATTATTGATTTGACTTTTTAGAAATATATTAGGTTACTATTTTTAAAAACTCCTTTGTCTGTTATTTTACTAGTATTTTATTTTGTGTGTGTTATCCCATTCGAATATCCATGAAAAGCTATTAAGAATATAATAATACAGTTTATTTACAGTCATATGGTGGCATTATCTATTAGGATCCTGGAATTTATTTCAGCTGAGAGCTGGTACAGTTGCTGCCCATAAGTGGACACTCGACTCCCATTTCTGCTCTTCTTCCCCTTACTAAGCTTGGTTATGTCCTTTGGAGAGCCTCAGCCCAGAAAACAGAATAAATTAGTTACATGAAACAAGTGAAACAGGAGGTTGCTGTTTTTTAATTGCACTGCTGAAGCCTGATGTGAGACATCACTCCTCAGGTACTGAGAACGGCAGGAGCGAGTAGTTCTTCTGGAGATTTAGATCAAACATTTCAAGAGCTGATGCTCTTGCAGCACGGAATATTCCTGTGTGTAAAGCACAAATTATCCTTCAGCCTGGAAATCACCACAGGGATGACCCTTTCTGAAAATGCAAAAAGGCCAGACTGACTCAAGCACACAGAGAACTGAGAGCAAGTGATGTCATCACAGAACACAAAAATGTCACCTTGTCCAGGACATATAAAGGCCTTTTCTGTGGAATTGGGAAACAAGGGTGAAAATAAAGCATAGGTATAAGAGAGTGGTGTAAGATTGCCTGTAAGAGGATCAATCATTCTTTTCTTGCTCAGATGAAAAACTTAGAGGTCTGTATAAGAAAACCAAGTAGCAAAAAGTTCTGTCCTTATGGGGCAAAAGGACAGCACTGACTTTGTCCCTAAGTAATTTCCCCTTCTTGCATTTCCTCATCCCACGATGAACCCATTCGGTAAATAAGCCATGGGGATGGTTGGAGAACTTGACTCAAGAGGCCATTCACAACAACCTACCAGTTCAATTCACTCTGCTAAACAGGTTCCTAAAAAAGCAAGACACTGAAACCAGCAATCCAGCTTAAGCTGTGGGTACAGCAATGTGTATTGTCCTTCCCAGAGGGTCAAGGAGAGGTGAACTCTAAGCTGTGCAGGCTCTTCAAGCCCAGTGTCAAGTATATTGCTAAATCCAATGCTTTGAAATCTGTATCCTGCCTTCCAGGAATTTCACTGGTTGGTCTCTTCACAAAGGAAGTGTGGCAGAGAGTCTGGACCTTTAATGGTTACACTAACAAATGCTGGAGCATGTAGGACTGTATGAGTTAAGCAGGTCAAAACATTTTTAACACATCAGAAAAGTCACAAATCCAATAAATGTCCAAGTGCTTCAATCAATACCTTCACCCCAGCTGTGAAGGCAGCACTCAGAAAACAAGCTGAGCTGCAATGGATCATCCTTTTTTATTTAGAGTAAGGGAGGAAAAAGACGTGTTGTGGAAAAGCCACAGCCAGACCTGTAAAAGTAGATTATTGTCCTGTGCTTTTAAAGCTGCCTGTGGTGAGAAAGGAATTCCCATCAGCATCTTTAATCTTCCTGTCAGTGGGCTGACAGACTTCCAGGAGAGGCAGCACAAGCTATCAGGTTTCTTTTCTCTCTCTCTCTCTTTCTCTCTCTTTCCCTCTCCCTCCCTCTCCCCTTCTCCCTCACCCCCCTTTTGTGAGTGATTAATTGCCTTATTTTCTCTTTGCTTTACTGCACATTATTTCTGACAAATGTTTCAGTTTTTCTGGTTGTTTGGGACCTCTGTGCTGAGGTGTTTGTGTGCCACAGCGTCCTGCTGCTGCAAGATGGGCAGCAAGAGGTGCAGGTAGCCTCAGAGTTTGCTGTTACCCTAGTGAATAATTAAAGGACATATGTGTCTTGCTTTCAAATCAGGCCAGAACTGCAAAGCCAGAGATAAGGCTCATATGTGACCTTTCTTCCTCTTTGCTTCTGTAATGTCCAAAGCTACGTGGCACATGTGTGCCAGGGTTTTCCCTGGTGCTGGGTAGAGGAAATACAAGATGGGAAGGTATATTTGCAAAAGTTGATAAGGGAGAAAAGAACAGAAATTTCTCATTAAACAGAAGGGAAAAGAAAGCTGTTATGAGTGTGTTAGCCAAGCAACATGTAGTAAAATAAAAGACCATCCTGATTTTTCTCAATATCCCCACAGAGTTTCTGACAAGTTTGTTTTTTTCCAGGGTTATCAATAATACATCAGAGCAGAAAGAGCACTCACCCACCAAGGTGACTCATAACATCAAAATCAGTGGAAACATGCCTTGACTGCTAAGGTGCAAAGCATGGCCTGGGTGAGTCAGGAATGCCCAGGGACAGAGCCAACACAATGCTGTGCTCACCCTGCCTGTGTGTAAGGAACAAGGGGTGCAAGAACAGGGAAACAATTCTGACTTGTGGTATGGAACACAGAAGTATCATGCTGAGACATCTGAGTTAGAGATGTGAATGCTTTGTACCATAGCTTTTAGTCTTTTTGAGGTGTAAAGTTTGGAAATATGTTGGAACAGCCTCTCCAGAACAAAACTGTCAGTGCTGGGAACAAGCAGAACTACTCTGGAGCTGGAGGAGTTGCGTGGACAATATTTCAGGTCAGCTTGATCTGTTTGGGGTACCACAGCAGCAATTTAACTTTGGTTCACACCTGGCCCTCACCTGACACACAGGCTACTTTGTACCTGGGGCTTTTTCTTGACTTACCATGCTCCAGGTAGACTCTGGACACAGGATCTAAGCTGGCTCCTTCTTGCAATGGCAGTCTTCCAACATTTCCCCCAGGATGGCTCACATACTCTTGCACCAGCTGCAGGAATTGCTGGTGTGTGCCTTCAGCATCCTGTTACAGACATTGCTGCCCAGAGCTGCTGCAGCACCACTTATCATTGCTTCAGGCTTTCTCAGATGGACAAGCTGCAGGGAAACAAAAACTGTCCTGGGGACATGGTGAGCACAACAGGATCCAGAGCAACCTGGGATGGGGCCGTGCAGGGTGAGGTGTCGGGTCTGAGCCCTTCCACACAAACCTGGCTCTGGGGCTTGCTGCTTCTGCACCCCACTGAAAGAGTAAGGATGTAAGGGCTCCATGGGGAGATGTAGATCTACATCTAGACTAGGGCTATGTTTTTCAATGAAGTAGGTGTTTTCAGCAGTGAGTGTGAGCCACTTCCTCTTGGATCTTACCACATGACAATGCTTGACAAGCCTTTGTGGAACAAACACCCCTTTTGAGAAATATAAAGTAGCCTCCTGTACCTTTGCTCATATGAAGATACCAAGTGAGAGAGATGTTCTTGCCTGTATTTCTTTACAGCAAACCCTCAGATCCGAAAATTGCCTGTCATGGTGTTGCCCATGGAGTTCTGCAACCATGAAATGATTGGACATGACTTTGTGCTTTGTTGTGGGGAAAAATATTTGTTCGCTATTATCTTGCTCTGCTTCTTAGGGATATGCTGTGATTTGTAATGACTCATGTTAGGAATGCTGCTCTTTGATCTGGCATTACTGGATTGTAATTGAATATGTTGACACATGGCAATGTGGGGTTTAATGCAGTCTCTTTCACTCGCTGTTGTGGTCAATTATTTCATGATAATGGCAACTCTGCCAGGTATTTTTGCTTCATTGAGCAATTATGTTGTTATGGAAACTGGTGTTCTATAAATTATATGAAGAGAGACCTGATTCACTTCTTGGGAACAAGAAATTTTAAAGTAAAAAGTACAGGATAATAGGGGTTTTTTATTAGCTATATATTTATTTGTGTAACTACGAATCCTTAGGGCCTGCTAACTCCTTGGTGCAAACACCACCAGCTTCGTATCCTTGCAGGATCTGCTCAGTTGTTGTCCCTCCTTAGAGAATATGTGATTAATGGATGCTCACAGTTGAAGATGAGGTTGTTCCTGCCTGTGTTTAAGTGATGTCCCGGCCAACCTTGCTGGATTTCAAGAACATTTCTGTGTTCCACCCGCAGGGCTCATGAGCTTCAAAAACCTTGCTCTGGCTGTGCTGTGGTCACTGCTGTGTGTGGCTGTGGCAGGAAGGATTTGTCCTTTGAAAGCAAGATTTATGGAGGACTGGACACTGCAAGAGATTGATAATCTGATACAAGAACCTCTTGCTCCTGTTCAGTCATTTAAACATTTCAGAGAGGATGTGTGTCTAACAGAGTTTCCTTTCCATCTCTTGCTGGTTTCTTGCCTTAAGGTGAAGGAATGTGCAGCTTTAAGAGATTTTTAGTTTGGGGTGTTTTGCCCAAACAAAACTTCCCTTTCAACCAATGCAAAGGAATCCCCTTACTTACTAATCCCAAGCACTGGAAAAAGTCCCAGAGCCTGAACTGTCACATTATTAGAAGCCAGACAATCCTGCCCAGGTGGAGGCACCCTGGATATGTGCAGCACAGAAGCTTTCACAAGGAGCTTTTGCAGCACCCATTACCTATGAGAGTAATCCCCTTTCAGCCCCTGAGCTGTTTCCTCAGCACTTTCCAAGAGCACGAACTTGGATAAACATGTGGGTGGGAAACCACTGAACAGAAGTAATTAAGTTGCTCCTGGTGAGCTGAAGCTCATTCTACATGGATGAGGGGCCCTGCATTAGCTTGAGGTAGTCAGTGCTATTCCCCAGCATCCCTCCCCTTTTTCACACTTTCAAACTGTGATTTCTTCCATTTCTTTTTAACAGCCGAGTTACTAGAAAGAGTGTTGTCACCTTACACACGTTCAGCCTAAGCCCAAAGTCAACTGCCTGATCTTTTTGATATCCAGATGCTGTGGCAGGCAGGTGAGATGTCTGTCAGTGTGTGTTCTGGTAACAGGATCATATTCGGAAACATTCTTGGTTTTCATCTTCCACATATCGGTTTCAGCTGGAAAAGCCAGCTGTTGCTTCTTAATGTTGATTAAATATTACGTTGCTTTGTAGTATTTACTGAATACTAGCTCATGAGAAACAGCTGAAACAGGTGTTCAGAGAGAAACCAACACTAAAAAAGGAGTGAAAGAAGCAACAAAACTTCTGAATATTTAAGTCAGAGAAGTCCAAGTGACTTCTATTCAAAATGCCCATTCCTTTCTTTTGGAAGGTGAAGTGGTGTCTGTGAATACCACAGGACAGGGACCACATTCAGCCTCCCTGAGCCCCAGGAAAAGGGCTCTGCAGGGTGGTCCAGAGCAGGAACCCCTTCTCATCTTGGCTCTGCAGGGCATCTGGAAATCTCTCTTCTCTTCTGGCCTGGCCACGGGGAGACCTGCAAGTACTAGGAAATGAGTTTCCAGATGATAATGTTTCCCTGAGTACTGGTGTTTAATTTGAGAGCAGTAATCAACCTTGCTATAAAAATACCCAAGTCTTAATCTCTCCAGAAAAATGGAAATCTTATGTCTTCTCATTCTAGTTGCTGCTTTCTAAATCCCCTTCAATTTGTCAGAACCCTTCCACTTCACAGAGTGGAGAGCTGCCAGACTGGTATATCATCTCTCTGGGGTCTGCTGCCCACGTAGCAGGTAGCACATTCAAATTCAAAATAGCAGACTTTGTACAGAGTGCAGGACAGCTTCAGTTGGCAGTAGAAAATTTGGGTTCTTTACAAATGTGGTTACATATTGCTGTATGAGAACAATTCACAATGAAATAAAACTTGCTATGAGTAATTTCCATTTTAAGCACATATTATGTATAAGAGTTTCCAAAAGAAAAAGAATTGCCAAATAATAGCTAAGACATACAGTTGAATTATGGGTATTGGTTTCTGTTGTTTAATTACCTGCAAACTGCACTATACTGCTGGAAAGGCAACAGCAGAACAGTTCAGCTCTCTTTCATTGGGCAAATGTATTTCTTTAGGATTATAAAGTAAATTATTTCCCATCATTTATACTGCTCAGAAAACCAACGCCTCTTTTCTCCCCATTTGGGGGCTTGCATCACTGACAGAAGCAAATCTTTGAGAGCTTTTTTATTTGCCTGCTGTAGTGCAAGCACAAGAACTGCTCTGCACAGCACTGTGCAAAGATCCCTGAATGTTACACACATGAAGTGGTGGCATCTGCTTTTGGAGAGGCTGCAAACCCAGACCTTTCCCTAACCTACACATCACCCCTTCCTGGACTTCCCAGCAGTCCAAACTGTAAGAAGGGAAGTCTTGGAGTAACATTGTTCTGTAATCCCTGTTGCTCTTCCATAGAGAGATGAAGAGAAGCCAAGGCAGTAACTTGCCAACAGCCCCCAGTTCCAAGTCATGCAAATCTCTTGTTGAAGTTGTGACCCTTAGATTACAATTTCTCTTCAAAAGCCGTCACAAGAGGAAAACAAAAGAGTTCCTGTCAATATCTTCTTGTAGTGACTGCACTGCTTTGGTTTTTGAGAGGGACCTCGAGGATCAAGGAGGGAGATGCTGTGACACAGCTGAAGTCACAGATGTGGGACGGTGATGGTATAAAAGAGCTGAATAGAACATGAGCAAGAAAGAAGGTCACAGCTCCAGAGAACTTGAGATCAAAACATAAGGCACATGGAAAACATGAAAGAGATTGTTCTTAAATACCAGAAAGGAGCAATGGGGAGAATGAATCCATATTACAGTAAATTTATTGGTCAGCTTTTAAATTGTGAGATAAATTGTGAGATAAATTGTGCTTGTAATTTAAAAAAGTATTTCTTTATTCCTGCTGGGAGGACCTAGTTGACACCAGCTGTAAATGTGTTAGGACAGAAAAATCAAAGTGTTTAACTGCTGCGAGGCACTCTCATCATATCATAATGCCTTTTGAAGCAGTAATTCAATGATTGATCAGAGGAGATCTAATTAACTAACTACATTATATGAAAAAAGCAGTCATGAAGAAAGCTGTGATACTCTGGGTATCACATTCATCAGAATCTTTGCTCTGCTGCATGGGTGTGGGTGTTCTATGGAAAAGCCAAACCTTCATTCAATGTATCACCTAAAAATAAACCTTAAGATTAAAAGTTTCCTTTCTCTTTCTATCCTGCCTTTCCCATGTTATTGCTTTGCATACTTCTAGACACTTTAGGAAGTGCATAGACCATATTTGTCACTGAAATATTCAGCATTCAGTTAACTGCTTAAATCTAATATTCACCCACACATGATCTATATTGAGGTGAAATTCAGCTACGAGCATTACCTTAACAAAGTGTCTTCTATTCTCATTTCCCATTTTTACATCTTGCTGTACAGCATTCCGTGCCTGCAGAGGCCTGGTGAGCTCAGTCACATCAGAAATGACATTTATGAACATTTAGCGCAGCCTCAGCGCGAGTTCACAGCAAACTTCTCCCATGGGGGGTGTGAAGGCAGCGTGACCTGCAGCAGGACAAACGAGAGGCGTGACAAAAATAAAGCCAAATACAATTCACTGGGATCGATGAGGACTTGACATGCTGTGGTAGAGGATGTAGAGATCAGCTGCATATTTTGCTGACCTGATGGCCTTTCATCCTGGATGCAGAGGCTGTGATAAAGCTCCACAGCAACTCAGGCTCTCCAGCAGAGCTGGGTTTGGCTGAATGCCCTTTGCTCTGTGATTCTCCTCTCTCTTGGAGATCAGGTCATTTTATAAAGCTTCCAGACTTTTGCCTGACACAATCTTTTGAATCGCATGAAATCAGCCTTGTTAGGCAGGAAGGGAAGAGTCATCAGAACTCATCTCACACATGTGATTTCAGTGCTGTGGGTTAGCTAGCCACATATTTGGGTATCTGGATTCTTTCAGCAACACTTAACTAGTAAAATTATATCTTAGTTTAAATAAATAATTTTTTTTGCCTCTTTTAGGTCAGTGTTAGATGTAGCCTTATGTAAAGAATTTAATTAATTTTTATATTTTTCCTGCTGTTTCGATTTAAGGACATCACATAGATGAATATTGCTTCCCCAAATTTACATTTAAGTGAAGAAATTTCAGTGAAGGCTGAAAGGGAAGGAAGCAACTACCTTCCAAACATTCCATTATTGAATATCCTCTCCAAAGAGGCTGTATGGCTTCCTGTGCCACAGTCTGGCCCATAGCTTGGAATCCTTGCTATTCCCTGGATGAGTTTTGTGTTGTTCAGTGTCTGTGACATGTAAGATACACACTGTGTCGGTTTTACTCCAGTGTTTAACTCCAAAGGAGTAACCTATATACAACTAACTGAAATATTTATGAGTTTGCCCTTCAAGTGTTTTTGTTTGCTTGGTGTTTCAGAACTTACTCAGTGGGAAAAAGAAGATGCTTCCACATAGCACGATACGTCTGCAGAGCTCAGGAAATATTGTGTTACTCCTCGGGGCACACCAACATCCCTGCCCTGTGCAGGAGCCTCCCCGGACCTTGCTGTGGTAAGAGCAGCCTACTTTGATTTTTATTGTGTCTGCACATGCGTCACCCTTGGTTGCTTGCCTTTTCCTCCTGATGACTTAGCAGCTCAATAATGTGCAGCATAACTAACCTGAAGTGCTAAAGCCACCAGAAATTGGAAAATCATTCAGCAGCACAGCCGGGAGTCAGACTAAGAGCCCACCCCCAGCCGACTGGGGGAAAAGGCTTCTGGGTGAAGGAGGTGATTTATGGGAATCATTTCTCAACTGCTGTAGAATGAGGGCTTAGAGCTGGAAGGAGAATTTGGAATAAAGGAATCTACATCTTTGGAAAAGTGTCTTGCACTGTGCTTCCAATAATGTTTTGTTTTAAAAGCTGGAGTTGTATTTATAGAAAATTAAAATGGGGCTCTCCTGAGCCAGCATATGCTCTGGAAATGATCCTCCAGCCTTTCGTGTCTAGTGTTCTAACATGCTTCCATTAGCTATCTATTAATATCTATTAGCTGTTAGTCTGTTAAACTCTTCCTGTATCTCAATTCTTTGAAGAATAACAGTAGTTTGATATAGTTGGAGAACGCTGAGTAGGCAAGTGATCGTGTTTATAAAACAGAAACGTTATGTTCCTCTTTATTTACAATCACTGTAAATGGAAAATGCATCTATTGTTTGTGTTTCTCTGAAATTAGGTATCACTCTTTCAGACACCTGAAGACCCATTATCACCTCCAGAATTTTTGTTTTCCTTTGTCTGTGAGAGAAAATGCCCTTTATTGGCTGATCTCAGAAACACCATCTCATCAATTGGGAACCAATTTAGAATCCTTTTAATTCAGCAGGTCATTAGAATATATATATGGCACTTCCAGGGAAAATTAAACCTTGTGGAAGCAATAAAAGACTGGCAGTTATATCTGATCAACAGTAATAGTCCAGCATCTAGGGAGATAACGATGATGTATTTCAACTTGGAAGCCTATCAACGTTTAACAAAGCTGAGTTTTGTATTTTTAGCCCATTGCAAAAACGCCAATAGCTGGGATTCTTTTTTTTTTTATTTTTTGGCTTTTGTTTTTTGTGGAAGTGGAGGGAATGGTAGAAAGACAGACAGCTGCAGGGACTTGCAGCACATTCTGATTCTTTAGTTTGTTTGACCTGATTTAACAAGCTTCCTCTGTTGAAATATCATTGCCTATGTTGGGAATTATGTCAGGAAGCACAATATGTGCAGTGTGGGTGAGTGAGCTTGCAAAAACTGTCAATGAAGATCAATTATAGGAATTATTGAATTACACATTAGATAAGAAGCAGATGACTTCTTTTTGCATGCAAGTGCAGTGTTGACTATTTTTGTCTAAATTAAAATACAGCCATATAGGCAGTGAAAACCTGTCACTAAGCGTCACAAGCTGCCCAGGCTTATTGATTATTTTCTTCTTTACGACTGAGGTCCTGCAGTCTCGTGGGTTTTGGCACGAAGCACTGTGCAGATGAAGCCAGAGAGCATCAATCCACTAACAACGTGTAATTTATATGCAGCTTGGGCAGAAATAGCCCTTTACAAATGACTTGATAGTGATGCAAAGGAAAATGTTATTTAGCAGTTGCCATTTTCTGATGTGTTGGTACTCCTGAATCGTGCTGTGGGAGTTGTGTGTCCTTCTCTCATACCACAGCTGGGCAGTCAACAACAGGCTGGTGAGACAGGCTTGTTCCTGCACCTTCTTCATTTATAAATACCTTATATCAGCCTGTTTACTGGATGTTTTTGAATGCTGAATAGTATTTTTTGCCTCAGGAGGCTACAGATAAGGTGGCAAGATTGGTTCTAGAATGGCCATCCTTTTGCAGACTCTACCCAGCTGCTGAACACCACTGCCAGCACTGCCTGGCTCTGCCTCTGGCTCAGCTTGGAGCTGAAGAATTCCAGAGAAACAGGAGGATTTAAAGAACCCTTTTCAAGAGAGAAATAGCACCTCTTATTCATGGGAACCAGATGATATATCACCTTTTGAGGCTGGGGTACTGAAAGACATCAGAACGAAAGCCAGGGGAATATAGAGAGGACAGAGGTACAACAAACACTGCAGCCTGTGTGCAAATCTCTTCTATTCCAGCATCTTGTATTCTAAATAATCTTTGTTTCCCAACACCTATTCATGATGGATTGGGTTGATGCAGAACCCAGCCTCCTCCACTGCTTTTACTGCTGTTTTCTGGAGGATTTTAAGAGGGTAGCTGATGTTCTGCTTTAGAAATGTTGTAAGCAAATAACAATTACTTAGCATAGATTTTTGGTGGTTGTTTTTTGTCATTTTGAGGTTGGCTATAAGGCTTTTTCTGATAACTGATATGAAAAGCTGACTACTTTCTTCTTCATGCTTAAAGGGTTAAGATGTAACGTGTCCTATGCCCCAACAAGTCTGAACCTCTCCCCTTGTTTGCAAGAGAGTAATTGCTCTTAGCTGTTCTCATCCACCAGCACAGTTTATTAATGTTGCATCTGATCCATTTCAAAATTTCTGAAAAGCAACACAAAAGATCCATTGCTCTGAGGAAAACTGGACAGCGAAGCGATGGGAAGAGCAGAAAGTAGAAAATATTCTACTTTAGGGTTTATGTAATTCATTCAATTATAGATGAATTTGAAACTGTAGCATAAAACCACCTTTTATTAAAAAGCGATTTTTAAAATAAAAGCCCATCTGCAGAACATTAAAAACACTGGGGGAAAAAAAAAAAGTAGCCTAACCCCCTTTTTTTTACAGGAAATGTTTATTCCATAGAAACTCTTTCCTGTGGAGTTTCTGTTCCTTTCAAGACTTGTATTTTGGTATCCAGCATTTGGCTAAAAATGGCTAAGTGCAATTCCTTGGCAGACCAACAGAGTTGCATCATTGCAACAACTTCACACTGTGCTTTATTTCTGAGAAAGAATATACTGGTTTTGTAGCCTTTTCTTTCCAGGTAGTAAAGGAAATTTAAAAGTGTAAGGAAACAATGTGAGCCAGGCCAATCACTGTGAGGAATCACAGCACTCCAAAAAAAGCAATTTTTTGACCAGGCAGTGACCTCCAGAGCAGCCAGAAAGTTTCATTCAGTTCCTTTATGAACCTTATGCTACTTCCTTGTTTGTCAGTGTAATCTCTTAATCACTTATTCATCACAATTCTTAACATGGAAAAGCTGTTTAAAAGTCTGAATCCCGCAATAGTCACTGTAAAATATTCCTTGGCCTCCAAGCAAACAGTATAGAAGTAATTCTAGAGGAATTAAATAAAGTAATGTGTAGGCTGTCATTGCTGAGTTCTTCAAGACAGGAGTGAACACACCCACTCAGAGCAAGAACATCTCAAATCTGTAAACCACCAAAATCGTGATTCCAGATTAAAAACTAGACAGGCAATCAAATCTAAATTTCTTTTAGTCTTACCTGGAAGAGTCTTTCGATGTTAAAGCTGCCATTGCCTCATCTGATGGTTTTATTTATATTGTGCACAAAGTGCTGTTATTGTTCCTTTTTACCCTCTTCACACTTCCCACCATGTTACAAGGCTGCAGAACACAGATCATTGTTTACTGGAATTTTTGGGATAAATATTCAAAGGAAAAATATAGAATTTATTTCAAGTTCAATCATATGAATATGTGCTTCCTTCTCCTTAGAGGTGGGTCGTCACAATGAAGAATCCAAGTCTATCTCTGTATCTAAATTCACCAGAGTTAGTAAAAAGTTGTGGGTTTTTTTGTTTTGGCTTGTTGGGTTTTTTTAAAAAGCTGACATAATTTTAGCAGACATATTTTGTTTAATCTATTTTTATACTTAATTTTGATGCTTCAGTCTGGCAGTATTTGTTTTCCTAAACTGTAGGTTAGAGCAAGAGATTTTATTTTGCTTTTAGATGACAAATCTTGGAACCCTGTAGTATGTTGTAGTATTTTGGGAGCAGTGGGTGCTTAGCCTGGAGAAAAGGAGGCTCAGGGGGAACCTTATCACTCTGTGCAACTACCTGACAGGAGGCTGGAGCCAGGTGGGGATTGGTCTCTTCTCCCAGGTTACAGGTGACAGGACAAGAAGAAAAGGCCTCAAGTTGTGCCAAGAGAGGTTTAAACTGGATATTGGGAAAAATGTCTTCACTGAAGGGAGAGCTGTCAGGCACTGGAACGGGCTGCCCAGGGCAGTGGTGGAGTCACCACCCCTGGGAGAGTTCAGAACCCGTGTGGATGTGGCACTTGGGACACGGTTTAGTGGTGGCCTTGGCAGTGTGGGGTTATCGGTTGGACTCGGTGATCCTGGAGGACTTTTCCAACCCTAAGGATCCTGGGATGCTGTGGTTCACCTGCCAGCCAACACTGGGCTGCAGGAAGGCACCTTGTACTTTCCAATGGCTTCTCCAGCAGAGATAACAGGAGTATGGATTTGATATGAGCAGGTTCTTCCCAACTGAATCGAGTTTTCAACTGGCATTGAACTGACCTATTTAAAACCCCAACCAAACAACCAAGCAAACATCCCTGTTTCAGAAAAGGAGATATTTTCTACTCCAGTGGAGAACTGATTCAGTGATGCTTCCCTCATGGCTGCCTGCCATGTTGTTACATCCTGTAGTGCCAACAGAAATATAATCTTATTTATTCCAGAAAATTCCAAACAATAACTAGATCTGTTCTCCCTCAAATCACCACGGTACAGTGACACATGAGTATCTTTCAATACCAGCTAAATCCTGAATTAATCCAGCCAGAGGTTTCTGGGTGTGCAGGGCTCTGCAAGGCATCCTTGCACGGGCAGGGAGATGTGTCTGGCACGTCTCTGCCTCCAGCTGATCCCCGGGATCAACTAAGAGCCTTCTACTTATACTAACACAGAAGGGCTCTTTTTGGACACTTTCCCTCAAGGATGGTCAGATTTCCAGTCTCCAAATATAGTCTGTGGACTGGATCGAGCCAGAAATTCTTTCCCCACAAATCAGGATACACAGTGTTCTGGAACCCACAGGAGGCTGGGAATGCCAGGTTCCTAAATGGAACTTTGACACATGGTGATGAAGCACCCATGCTCATCCCACAAACAAGCAAATTACTGTTGTAGTAAGTGAAAGGGTGTCCTTCCTGCAGAAATCTTGTTGATTTAAGGCAAGGAAAGAGTCTTGCTGCAAACATTCAGGATTCGTTCATCCTAGGACCAATATACGATTCAATTTTAATAAGAAGTTTTAATTGTGCTCTCAAAAGAATTCGGTGTCTTCACCATAAATGTATGTCTGTTCACAATTTCTTTTGGATTCTGGGTAAAATATAATTGGAAATGGCCATTTTCTTCATGATTCACTGAATTCCAGAGTAACTGAGCGTTTTGTTAGATGCAATTTCCAGCTGATAAACTGCAGCTGTTCCATTCTAGGTTTTATCTCCTAAGCCAGAGTTCAAGGTTGTCTTCCCTTCTGCATCGGTGAAAACATGCAAGTGGTTCTTTAGTGACATTTAAAACAAAACGTTTATTATAGTGGCTCAGATACTTTGTCAATTTTGCTTTAATTAAGCTCCTGTCACTTGTTGCTCTGCAACATGTAATTCCCATTAAGTCATGACAAATTTAGTTTTCAGCTGCTCCAGAAGATGTTAATGTGAGCACATCAATATTCATGTGTCTTGACAGATCGTGAGGTTTAATAAATTGCTTTCTATAAAATAATTTCTGTGGAATCAGGGGTGTTCCTCTGATGGCACAAAGGAAGCATGATGCTCAGATATATAAAATATAATTTATTTTTCACTGCATCTAAAATTTAATAAATTATTTCTCCAGAAAGTAATGAGAGATTTGTTTTAGGCTAAATATATAAAAAAAGTGGAAGACAATTAGGATTAAAAAAAACTTCACTTTCATGTGGTTAAACACTCAGTTTGCACATAAAGAAAGATTGTCAGTGACTCAATTCTGTTACCATTTCATTTTGGTCACACCAGAAATTTATCATGATTATGTTTTGGCTTACAGAGAAATTCAGGACGTGGCTGTGTTAGGAGAGTTTGGTCAGAAAACATGGGCAGGGACTGACCAACGTGTGCTGGAATGAGGAATCCTCAGAACTGGGATTTGGTCTGAAGAGCTCCACATGTCTCTGCATTTTTATAAATAAAAGATGATGACTGTGTATCTAATAGGAAGGGCATGTTTATTTAGAGCTATTTTAATGGATTTTACTTCTGTAAATATAAAGAAAATAAAAGCAATGTATAAAAAAATCCCCAATGAACATTAGCACTTATATAATACAATTATTACTATATTGCTAATACAACAAAAAAGGCCTTTAATATTTGAATCAAACTAACCTTGAAGAATATTACCAGGTGTAGCTCTGTGCCTAACTTGTAGTGGAAGTCTATGGAAGAAACACCAAACAGCCTTTCAGGTCATTTAAAGTTTCATTTCCTTTCTGCTTATCCCAGGAAGATGACTGCAGAGTGGTCTTTTCCCAAAAATCCTCAGGAGGAAATTAAAAATACTACAGAAGGAAAGACAATATAATTTCCTGATTATTATTTCTCTTTGCCTTCCTATCTTTGAAAAGGAATTTATGTACCTCTTCCATAACTGTTATTCCCAAAGATGTATTGTGCAAATATTTCTGTCCCCTGGAATGTGCATGACTTTTATATCTAGGTTGGATACTTTGTGATAGTTTGGGAAAAGAAAGTGGAACAAAATGTGCCAGGGACTTAAGGATTGTTTAGGTCCCATTAAGTGAAGGTGAGAGCTACCATTAGCAAGGGTTTATGACAGCATTTGAGTCAGCCAAATTTATTTGATTTTATTTGACTTGATTTGTTTTGATACAGAAAGTGGTAACCCAGCTGTGCTCAGAGTTAGGGCTGGGGAAAAAAAACAACAGAAGAACTTGGTTTATTACAAGATCTTTTAAATACTGGTGAGTTAGAGAAAGGCATAGAGCTGATAAAGGATAATTAATTTTTTGTTTTTATATAGAATGATAGACTAGCTGTAGATTAACTGTGGTAAAGGCCAGCCATTACATTCAAGCAAAGAATTTCTGAAGTACTTGATGTATTTCTGGGGTCCATATGCCCTGGAAGCCTGGGTTGCAGACCCCAGTTCTGCATGAGTAGATCAGGGAGGACAAAAAAATGGTTTCTTTGGTCATGCTTAGCTCTCAGCACTGTGGTAGCACAACCCCTGTTTATTACTTGCTAGCCACATATAAATCCATTGGCATCCTGGGAGCAGCCACGAGTGTCTCGCTGCTCCACAGATGAAGATATTTTGGAGTGCTGCTGCTGTAAATACAGAAGTTCTCAGCCAGATGGTGCTGGGGGGGACTTGGCAGCTCTCTGCCCATTAAAATATGGTGAGGTTACTTTGAATGAGGATCTGAGTGCCAGGTCCTTGGCAAAAATCTGGTGTACCTGCATGCCTGGTCTTTTACATGTAGTGTCTTATACCTCGGGCAAGCCTGAAGGGTGTTACAGTGACAAGTAATTTTGGGAACACAGTCACCTTGGAGCACAATCCAACAGCATGAGGGAGGAGAATTTGGGCCAAGGAAATAAAGGGAAACCCCTACTCTTATAATAAAAAGATGCCAAACAGATGGTAACCAATTCAATGCATGGTGAGATGTCAAAAACATGTTGAGCACCATATTGAGACCTGCTTAGGGAAAATCACAGAGCTATTTATTCTGTTATGCTTTTGAATGACCTGTTAATTTAATAGTAGGAATAAACCCTTGCTTTGTGCAATTGCAGGTCTGCTGCAGATCCTTCGAGTTAAGTGAGGTTATTCTCAGGAGCAGCTGTCAAGATCAAGAAGTGATATGTAATTTGACTGTTACAAAGAACTGGTGTACTATGATTGCTCTTGATATAAATATCAAAAGTATGAAGGAATCATCACTTTCACTCTGAAGACTTCAGATCACCAATTTAAAGAAAAACAAAACACGTGTCCTTCTGAACAGGTATGGGTTTTTTTTTTACTTGAGACATAAGAAATGGGTACTGAGGTGTTATCACTGAAACTGTACAGCCTTTCTCTCTCTCCTCTCCTCCCCTCATCTGCCACTTCAGCTTTTTTTCTTACATTAGATAACAGTTCTGGTGCAACTGTATTTTTATGCTACTCTTTCATTTTGGTGGTAGACATTCTTGTTGATGTGAGTCTTCTTACACAGAGAAGAAAAAACCAGTAAGTGATCTTTTACTACGTGGCTGCTTCTAGAAAAATATGTATTTAAGGGCCTTCTTAAAGGGAGCTAATCTAACTTGAACCCCCATCTAAATTATGAGGAAAACCGTATCTGTCCCAAACAACAGTTTTATCAGCCAGCTTCCCTCCTTGCAAGCACCCAACAGTATGCAAACAAAGAAATCTTTATTTGGAAAGAATGAATTATAAACCTGAAAATCATAGAACTAAACTGATGCCATTGTTGAACCTGTTGGGCAGCTGAGAGAGGCCCATGGTCCAGCCAAGGCAGACTTGGTAGCCAAGCAGCTCACCTGGCTGGTCAAATTTGGGATACTGTGTGGGAGACCCAGAGCTGTTCATGTTGTAGAAGGGAAAGGGTGGCCTAATGTGTATGAGATGAAACCTTTAATGACCCATCTCCTCTCCCAGTTTGTGGATCAGCTATTCCACAGTGTCCTGCAGAGAAGAGGGAACAGCCACACCTTGTGATTTGAACACAATATAGAAATGAGCTCCCAGAAGGAGAACCCAGTTCTTCTGCTGCACTCATTTTCTGCATCTAAACTCATGTATAGATATGGTGATTTCCCCAGTAGAATTAGAAACAGTGTGGATATTTAACAGTAATTTTGGCAGTTAAAAGAGAGGGGGTTAATGGCATCTGCTGAGGAGGAGATGGGCTGGAGAAAGCAAAAGGCAGAGGAGCCTGTAGTTCTGCTCTTAATTTGGACAGCAGACAATAAGACTTGTCCAAAATATAGGAAAGGACACCTTTGGACAGGATAAGGTTTCAAATGTCAGTGCAGGATGTGGTATTTTACTAATTTGCACTAGCATGAAAATTGACCAGTTTATGCACAGGAAGCTCTTTAGTGCACTTCTTTTAAGAGCTGATCTCTCCCGGGCAATGCGGTTGTGGATGAGACACAGCCAATGACAGTGTTCTGAGTGGAATCCAAAAACCAAATTGGCAGTGCAGGTGGCAGACAATAAATTAGATTTTAAAAACTCTTTCAGGTTCAATAACTTGAAATGAGCCCAGATATATAAGTTTGAGACAAGAAATAGACCAAAAATATGTCAGTGTTCCAGAGGCGGACTGAAAAAGGTGGAAGGAAGCACAAATCTGTAAAATGATTTGTACTTTAGCAGCCAGATGCCAAGCCAGTATTAACGTCACTAAAATGAATGTTGGAGAGCAAAATATTTTATATCACTACACAGCAACATGGTTATTTTTGAGGACCCCATCACCGAGGTTTCTGTTACCAGCTCAAATCCTGCCAAGACACCGTGTAACAACGGGCTGTGCTTTGACGCTGCACCCCGTGTTTAACATTCACTGTGGTGTCTGCAGATCCCACGAGTGCTTTGTGCCCGTGTTCTCCACGGACATCTCACGGATCTGTCCTTAAACAAGGTCACGCTGCATCCCACTGACCCTTCCCATGGAGGCTCTTCGGAGGGGATGCCGAGCTGGAAGCTTTTCAGCGGGGCTTCGCTCGCAAGCTAATCACCCCGTGTGTGAATAAAACGGCCATACAAAGAGGGTCGTAAAGGTCAGACAGGCGTTTTACAGAAAGGAAATTTAAAGCTTCTGAAAACCTTTCCGTTTCCCCTCTGGCTGCCCTACCTGGCAGCGCCTGCTGCCAACTATGACGTGCAGGGCAGGGTCGAGCCAGCTCGGGTTCAGGACTGTTGGGAATGAGTAATTTTGTGCGCTCTAAGATTTGGCAAAGCAAAAACAGACAGAAAAAAAAATATAAAGAGGTAAAACACATTTCAAGCGGCGTGCGCGCTGTGCGGGAGTAAACCGGCGACAGCAGGTCCGCAGCAGCTCAGCGACAGCCGCGGCGGCGCCTCACAGCTCACTGCGGGCTGCGCGGGTTCGCCTTCGCTTCCCCCGGGGAGGCCGAGCCGGAGCGGGGCCAGCCCCGCGTCCCCCGAGTCCCCTCAGCGGCGCTTCCGGCCCGCCCGGCCCCGCCATTGGCGCGCGCCCCGTCACCGGAAGTGATGGCGGGCGGGCCCCGCCTCGCGCGCGCCGTTCAAACGCGGGCGGCGGTAAAGGCGGGAGCGCGCGGGGCCGGGCGGGGCCGCGGGGAGGGGGCTCTGAGGGGACCTCAGGGGTGGCTCTGAGGGGACCGGGGGGCTGAGGGGTCCCTGAGGCCACCGGGGGCTTGGGGGGGGCTCCGCACTGTCCCGCCTGCGGCCGTTCCCTCTCCGCCCCAGGGAGGTGGTGGAGCCGCTGTGCCTGGAGGTGTTGAAGGAAAAACTGGATCTTGCTCTGAGCGCTCTGGTGTAGCTGACACGGTGCTGTTCGGCCTCAGGTTGGGCTCGATGATCTCAGAGTTTTCCAACCTAATTGGTTGGGTGATTCTCCCCTCCCCACACCCCCCTGTTCCCCAAATTGCTGCGACACGCCAGGCGCGTTCAGACTTACCACTATTAGTAAATTTCTGCCCCGAAGGAATATAAATATTGCTTAGATTACATCCTCCCTCATCTCCTTATTTTTAATTTAAAGTCAGCCATTCAAGTTCCTGCTGAACGTCCCTGTTCTCTTTTTCAGGTGATTGTTTATACGGGATAAGCTCGTACAAGTAAAGATGTTGAAGTTTAAATGCGGTGCCCGAAATCCGGTCGAGGCAGGAGCGGTGGAGCCCATCACCAGCCGAGCTTCTCGGCTGAATCTGCTCTTTCAGGTAAAGAACATCTGGCCTGGGAGGAGCTGATCTCGGTTTTGTTCATGTCCACTCCCTGCATGTCAAAATACAGCCTTACTTGTTTGTGTGGATGCTCAAAGCGTGCCTGTGTCATTGTTTGGGGGAAGGGGTAAAAGAAGTGGATAAATAAGTGAAGTTCAAAGTGTATCTGCTTTGCACAAAGTTCCGTGGACAGTATCAGGTCTGATGTTTTGTGTGTCAATGCTTTAGCCTGATGGATTTTTCCATGCGAAGATGAAATATTGCATTCTGCGCCCTGTAATCTTCATTTTTTCCATGGGTGATGTAGCTGTGGGTTTGTCCTGAGATGAATTTACCTAACCAGCTGCTATTTGATCATCTGAGGGTCAGCAGCTTTTCCCCTAGAGTTAATATTGATACCGATTGCTTCAACCATTTGTACCATGAAAAAAACAGACATGATACAATGTCAAGGAAAAATCCAGTCAGATCAGAGTCATCAGGAGAGTGTAGGTAGTTTCAAGGAAGCTGAGATTTGAACTTTAAAAATCATTAAGATTGCTTTGTCTAAAAGTAAAATACCTGTGACAGCTATTACAGATAGACACAGTGAGTTGATATATTTACCTCACACTTCTGTATCATTTCCCTAATTTCTGAAGAAGTGATTTTAAAATGAATAATATATAATCTGCTCTATACATCTGTTATTGATTTGAGGCTTTTCATTGTTGTCTGAGACTCCATCTGCTGTTGCTGCTTTTTTTTTCCAGGGGAAGCCACTCTTTGTGACTCAACAGCAGATGTCTCCTCTCTCCCGGGAAGGCATCCTTGATTCGTTATTTGTTCTTTTTGAAGAGTGCAGAAATCCTGCTTTAATGAAAATTAAACACGTTGGCAACTTTGTCAAGAAGTGTAAGTTTGTTTAAACTAATTTTCAGGTGTCATTTTAAAAGACAGTTCTTAGTAATCTGGATGTTTAAGTAATGCTTTAGTTGCTTTGATCCATTAATGAATGTAACCCAGGACTTTGAGCATCTGACTTTTTACAGGCAGACTCAACATTGCAAAGGGGATCTTGGCAGTCTTAGTAAAGCTTTGTTCAGGTCCAAGATCAAATGCAAGTGGCTTTTGAAGTGCTGTGACTCGAATGTGCATCCTCCTTAGTCTGTACTATATTTATATCTGAGGAGGCACTTTCTTGGAAAGTGTCTGAGCACTTGATACAGCAAAGCTCCAAGCGCACACAATAGAAGGATGTCAGAAGTTGAGAGCAGGGTAGTGACTAGAGGGATGAGGAAAAAAAATCAAGAAAGGAACTTGATAATCCTTGGCTCTTTCATGTTTTGGATTCCTTGTGTTACCTGAGTTTTGCATGTGCAACTTGTAAATACTGTTTCTGTGCGTCAAAGATATAATTTCTAAAGAAGTAAGTATGTTACTGATAATGTGCTTGGATTCCTTTCAGGGAAGAGAGAAAATAAAAGGTTCATCAATTTTTCTATTAAAATATAGCAGAAAGCCATTTGGTTACAAGCAACGTGTCATGCCCTCTGTAACAGCTCCATCCAGTGATTTCTAGATATTGTTATTGGACAGTAATTTTCTGTTGGTCTGAAGAATTTTTAGAGCAGTCTCCCATGAGCGATTGAGTAGCACCCTGCGTGCTGGTCAGTGGAAAACTCGAGCTGAATATCTGCAATAAATGCCTGTGGTTGGTTGTTAGACAATGGACTAGTGCCTCCCTCAGGCAGAGGAGCAAACCCTGCCCCTGGACTCTGGTAAAGCCCTCGTATTTTGGGGAATACACTTTGTGTTGGTAAAGGGTGGCTGGAAAGAAACTGGAAACCAAAGAGGCTCTCAGCCTCTGATGTTATGAATGGGACAGAATTATGGTTGCTATGAGAACTGTCTTAGCATTTCCTGATTCCTTTGTATGTACCATATTTCAGACTTAACTCTGCATCGATACATTCTTTTTCTAGTTCTTATGCATACTGTTATTTTTAAGAAGCATATTCTGGAAAGGCTTAACATTTCTTGAGAATCTGGAACCGAATGTCTTTTTTTTTTTTTTAAATTTTTTTTTAATTTAGATTTATTCCCCAGTTTCGATGCCTTTTTTTTATGAAATGCCAGTTGGCCAACGTAAAAATAAGTATTTTATTTTTATAGATGCAGAGGCTATAGCTGAACTAAAGGAACTGCAACCCAGTGTGAAGGATTTTGAAGTAAAGAGTGTGGTTGGCTGTGGTCACTTTGCAGAGGTCAAAGTAGTAAGAGAGAAAGTTACTGGTGACATATATGCTATGAAGGTGATGAGCAAGGAGTCCTTGCTGGCTCAGGAGCACGTACGTATGTTTGTGTTATTACAGGAGGAGGATAAATTGCAATTTGTTAAACACTTCCTTTTTTGTCACTACTATTAGAACAAAGCTAAAAATGTGTCTTGAGAAGGTTCATCCTACATTTTGATAAAGAAATAAGTTTGTGTGTAGTTTTGCTGTGTTTAAAAGCCATTGTCATAGTCCGTGGACTGGCTGAAGTGCCATCCTCAGGTACTAAACACATGGCCTGTGTCTTCAAGAGCTTAATATCAATTGTAAGACAAGAAAAAACAGATGAAGAAAACACTGAATCAGTATTGATCTGCTTGTTGATGGCTTGGATTTTCAGGCAATCTATTCATTAAGGGGTTTTTTTTATTTCAAAGAGCGACGTAGAATGTCACGAGTGGGTGTGAAGGCAAACTGGTGACTGGGTTTTTATGGAGAGCCTCTTGCTACCTTGGGAAATGCGTTACTTTTAAACTTAAAAAAGGGGTAACAGAGGTTGTTATCATAGTTTAGTGAGAAACAGAAGTTAATTCTTTTACTGACTTGAGATGATAAGCAGGACAGAGACGCTCCATGAAAGACCTCTTGAATTTATACAGCAATATCTGCATTAGTTGATCCCCATACATGGTGCAGTTAGGTTGCTCCTGAGATTCCTTATAATTTTTTGTAGCTACTAAAAATGAAGCTAAGCTAAAATTGTTCTTTCTGTTGCATAGAATAACAAGAAAGCAAAGTTGGATACTACCCTCATATGGCATTTGCTCAGTCTTGTTCGTTGTGGGTCAGTGAAAGTAGGGAATGTTGCTCTAAAGAAATTTGCAGTATTCTGTAATAAAATTAATTTCTTGTTGTCTGGCTGAACATCTGAACAATTAAATAGTTGCTAGAGGATGATTTCATCAAAGCCTTGTGTTTTAATGCCTTACAATGAATGTATTACTAAATTGGCTGTAAGATGCTACCCCATAATTGGTCCAGCTTCTTTTCTGCTTGTCTGATTCTTTTGAGATTAGTTTTATTTTATTGGGGCCAGTCCAGATGAAGTCAACCAGGATTGCACTCCAGACTGGTGGATGCTTCAACAGATTGAGAGGGAAGCTGGCCTTTGCTGCAGGGACTGTTCAGCTGAAAGCAAGCTAGACAACAGAGGGTGGGAGGGGAACAGAAAACAAAAAGAAGTAAAATTAAATTACTTTTTTAAATGTGTATATCACAAGGAAGTAGCACTTAAAATTTCTGTGTAATTTTTTTGCGATGTGTACCTTTGGCACAGACTCAAATTTTTCTCAAACTAGAGGACTCTAATGTATTCTAACTCCCTCTCATCATGATATAAGTGAACACTTTTTTTCTGTAGGTGTCATTTTTTGAGGAAGAACGCAGCATATTAGCTCAGAGCACCAGTCCATGGATTCCACAGTTACAATATGCATTTCAAGACAAGAAAAATCTCTACTTGGTAATGCCTACTCTTTGTTTTTCTCCTCTGTTGAACACTACTGCTGTTGTTATAAGTGAACACATGGTTGAAATGTGCTCATTTTCTGTTAGTTTTCCTGCACTACATGCCACTATTTGATATGTGTCCAGTGTAATATGGAGGAGTTGAATGGAATATCTTTTGTGTACATGAAATATGTGTTCTTTTAAAATTTAATGTAGGTTATGGAGTATGAGCCCGGAGGGGACTTGCTGTCACTCTTAAACCGCTATGAGGACCAACTGGATGAGAATATGGTGCAGTTTTATCTTGCAGAGTTGGTCTTGGCCATTCACAGTGTCCATCAGATGGGTTATGTGCACAGGTAGGTAAAGTTTGCTTTGCAGAGCACAGATATGTTTAATCAGTATCATTCCAGAGAAGGTGTTCTGGAATGATGCATTCTTGTGTGATTTCTTTTATTTTATATTCTGTCCTCTTTCAGGACAGTATTTCACAAGCTGTATTGGAAGACAAAATTAGAAAATTAATCAGACTCCCAACTATAATTGTAGCTAAAGGCATTAACTTTGATGTAAAGTTCAGCCTAATATCAAGAAAGGATTGTTACATATATTTTTCTGGAGGCTCAGTAAAAAGAAGCCTTAATGTTGCACTATAAAAAATTTAAATCTTTTCCAGAGATTGCTGCTTTTGGCACCAAAGAGTGTGGGAAATTAGTGTAATTGTTAAAAATTGTTGTGTGCTGACTGGAGAACAGGGCAGTATAGGATGTTGGAGTAGTTAAATATCACAGTTTTCTCTCAAGGCTTGGAGGCTGATGTGTGCATTTTCAAATCATATTGGTATTTAATAAAGTTATTCCATTCCGAGGATGTGGAAATTATTAGGAATTATTTTATGTTCCAGGAGGTGCAGTGGCTGCACTTAGAGCACAGACTGTGGCCTTCTAATGCAAGGTCACTGCCTGGATTTGGAAGATGAGCAGAATAAGTTGCAAGGGAATTTGGGAAGAAAGCTACCTCATACTTTACTGTAACTCAGTTACAATGTGGTGAGGGTGCAAAACCACCTTCTCTTTCCATCTTCTATCAATAATTACTAACCTTCCATGACATAAGGGGAACTTTAATACTTTCCTATTTGGTTGGAAACAGAACAGCAGTTGGAAATAAGGCTCCCACTTGAAAGTGCAAGTGAGCACACAGTTGAGTATAACTGAATAGGGCTATCCTGTTATCTGGATGTGATAGTAGGGGATAGCATGGAAAGGTGCTGATGGCTTTTTTCTTGCTTACAGAGACATCAAACCAGAGAATGTTCTTATTGACCGAACAGGACACATTAAACTGGTGGACTTTGGGTCAGCTGCCAAGATGACAGTAACCAAAACGGTAATAATGTGGATTTAAACTTTGTCTGTGGCTTGTTTGGATAGTCCAGTCAAAAGGGGAAAACTAACTTGGTATTTATTCCTGGGCTGCACCTTGCTCTTCTACCTCTCTTGTCCAAGAATCTGCTCTTAATCATATTTTTCTATTTATGAAAGGCTTTTCAAACATGAGCTCAAGTATCTTTTGCCACCCTCAGTAGAATATATTAGCTTATTAAATACATATAAATACACAGGTAAGGTTTAGGCAAGACTACTTATTCATGGTGGTGCACTGTGATACAAAATCATCCTTTTAGAGGTTCTTACAGCTGTTCAATGGACATGGATTTCTAATTGTTCATAATTAGAAGGAAAATCGTGTCTGTTGTAACTAAGGTGGCATAGCTTTGAAGACTGGGGGTCTCTTGGTTAAAATGAGTCACATTCCAGTGTTCTGGGCTTCACTCATCAGAAAGCACTACATTGAAATCTGAATCAGTGGAGTTTTTTATAAGTTCCTTGTAAGTTTTGGTAACTGCAAACAACTTTCAGTGAAAATTTAAAATTAAAATATATCTAAGTGAGAACATGAAGTTCTGCACCAGATTCCGGTCTTGTTTTACAAGTTTTTCTTTCTTCATAGCATTTTCTTTTTGATGTGATTCTTACCATTCTCTTTTCCCTGTTCTTGCATTTTCAGTGCTTTCTGCATTGCATTTTCCTTTTAAGTGCTTTCTTCACATTACCTTTTCAGTCACCCTCAGGTTTTTAGCCTGCCTGCTGTTCTGTTTCATTCTTTATGCCACTCAGTGCAAAACTGATTGCAGTTTTGACTCCTGAATTACCTTTTCTAAGCAGTCCAGAAATTCAGATATTAGTACTCTGCTGATCATGAACATAAGGTAAAAAGGTAGGGGTGAGAGAGGAATGAGGGCAGGGAATATTTATGTCTAAATTTGACTGGTTTTGAAATTTCAGCTACGATATCCCTGTTAATACTACTTGAAGCAGTAGACCTAGACTATATTTTCTGCTTAAAACATCAGTTTAGTAATCCTGTGCTTTTTGGAATGCAGCTTTTCTACTTTAGGAGTTTGTACTTTCTAATAACAGTTGGCTCTGATGATTTGACTCCTTTTATACCAAATAGCTTGCTTGGTTTGTTTATCAGCAGTGTCCTTAATGTTGCACTTATTTGCCAAACAGCCTTGCTTAAAATTACTTACTTAAAATTCACTTGGAGGGCTGAAAATTATGCCTCATTAAAAAAAAAAAAAAAAAAAAAAGGAAAGAAACAAGGTGAAAATGAACAGAAAGTGCTGTAATATCACTTGGTATATCTTTGCTTCTAGGTGAATGCCAGGCTGCCTGTTGGCACACCTGACTACATGGCACCAGAAATGCTGACGGGGTTGAGTGGGGATGGCAAAGCCTCTTATGGTCCAGAATGTGACTGGTGGTCCCTCGGAGTCATTGCCTATGAAATGGTTTATGGAAGAACTCCCTTCACTGAAGGGACTTCAGCAAAAACTTTCAATAACATCATGAACTTCCAGGTAGGGAGAGCTCCTTCCCTGTTCTCGAGTGAAAAGGGTGTAACTAAAGACTGGTTTTACAGTTGAGAAAAGAAGCTTTTGGATGTCTCTCACTTTGTCACGTTCATAAAATATTTGGAATATATGCTTTATATTGTATTTGCATGTCTCTGTAGTGTAGATATCAAGTAATTTTTTGTAACAGGTGTCACAGGCCCTGATTCACAAAATCCTAAGCCACACACCCTTGGAAGTTTGGGAGAATTTTCTGGGAAAGTGTCTTGTTTTACTCTTCCATCTGTGTGTGCCATTGGCCATTGCTCAGCATAAGATGGTGACCTGGGATACCATTGGCCTGGGTGGGAATGATTGTTCCTGTGTTCTTATCTTTGCTGCAGTAAATGCATATAAAAGCCTGTTTGGATAAAAAGCACCCTGCTTTTATTTGTGTGCTATAAATATTCATCCTTTGTGCCTGACATATCTCAGAATAATGAAACCTAATCTTACTGTTCTGAGCCTGTTTTCCTACTGAGCAGAAATCCATTTCTTTCTAATGCAGAGATTTCTGAAGTTCCCAGAGGATGTGAAAGTTAGCAGTGAATTTCTTGACCTGATCCAGAGCCTGCTTTGTGGGCAGAAGGAAAGGCTGGGTTATGAGGGTCTCTGCTGCCACCCATTTTTTTCTAAAATTGACTGGAATAATATCCGTAACAGTAAGTAGAATAAAGCTGTATTTATAAAGAATTTCTGATTCTTCGGTTAATGGGAAAATTGGTACAATGTGAGTATTTGTGTGTTTGATTTGAATTATTCATTATGAAACAGGACTGTGTCCTGGAGCAGGTGTTTTTAACAAAACAGCTCATTTTGGGCTTTTGAATAGGCTATGTTAACATCTCAGGTGAAAACTGTAAGGTGAGATGAGTTTAATAAAACTCCATATGAATTTCTGATGCAATTGCCATATTACTGCAGGCACTAGACTGGAAAATCAAAATGGTCCTTTCCATGTCCTTTCTCAGATTAAAATGCATCAGTAGGTTCATTCAGGCCTCTACCACCTCAGTTTGCTTAATTTGGGCTTCATCTCCTTTTTTTTGTTGTATCTTCAGCTTTCTCCTTCGTTGGTCGTGAACCAACTTCACTTTAAGGTTGGTTTATTTTTTGTGGTTTCTGTAGGTGATGAAATGTCCATGGCTGTAGGGCCACTGAGTTTTTCCTCAAAGTCAATGGGGGTAATATATCACTGTTTGTTTGTTTTTTTTTTGTCAAAAATCTGTTCATTCAGCTAGGAGTAGAATAAAACCACTGAGGCAGATAATTTTCTGTGCAGAAAACTGTTTATAATACTATGTAAACAATGGAATTTTGTGTTTGGAAGTACTGAGGCTCCAGCTCCATGGCAAAAGCAAATATTTCACAGATCATCAGTGATCTCTATATGGGCATCTGACTTGTGTTGGATAGTATTTGAAATTATTTGGACTGTAAGATTATCTGGGCAGGCAACATGCCTGCCTTATATTTTTTTATCAAATTTGCAGTAAGGGAATGATTGTGCTCCATTTTCCATGATAAATTGCTAAGCCCAGTGCTTCTACTTTTGATGACTATCTCAGCACTTCAGCTGTCAGCTCCACAGACTGTTTGCTCACTTTTCTGTTGATTCATTAATTTTGAACTTGTGGAGTTGCTGTTCTGTTAAATTCCATTGTTTCTGCCCTTTGAGAGCCGTTGAGCCTCAAGCCCTTTTCATCATTTTAGCATACATTTCCCAGCTCACTCTGCCTTCTTTCCCCAGAGCCCTGCCTAAGCCACCAGTGTCTGAAATTTTTCTATAACATTTATATCATATTATCTCTGATCTAGAAAAAAAATAGTGCCATGTGAGCATCTGTTCTGGTGTTTCCTTAGCAATTGCCCATCTAGGATTCACACAACTGCACGAGTTCATTGAGCCACTTCATGTAGCAGTGGTGATGCTGATGGGCAAGCTGGCAGGCAGCCCTGATTGTCATTACAATGTTGAAATAATCATTTGGGATTTTAAAAAAAATCTCATTTCTGCCTGCAGCTGGCCAGTGGATTGAATCACTCCCTTTAATATCCGGACCTACCTACTGTGACAATTCATGCAGTTTTGACCCCTGACTTCGCTGTTGTGCCTCATACTCGATAAACCCCCACTGGAACTAGCACAAAGCACAGCAGTCTTCTTGCTTTAAGCAGCAGCTTCAATGTATCACCTCTTGCTTTGCTCTCTGCAGTGGCTCTCCTTGTGCTGGTTTTTCAGGGGCAGTGGTGCTGTCATTCTGTTCAAAACCTCTGTCAGGTTTGACCTGGGCTATCTAAAAGCTAAAAGTCACTTCCTAATCTTGACCTTTGCTGATAGTGGTGTTTGACTGGAGCAATGGCAGCCTGAGAAAATTAGGAAACTTGTGAGTGCTGGAAGAGGTCAGAGGATTTAGGTTTATATTAAAGAATCTCACTGCCTCAAGTTAATCTGGTCAAAGATTTTGGGGTTATAAGGTGTTGGATTTGGTGAGCTTAAGGCCTTTGCCACCTGAAATGATTCTACGATTCTACAACTGTTAAACAAATTCTGTATCAGTACAATCAGACTTTTCTCTAGTCTATAAGAGCAATGATGTAATTTCTGTTTCAAACTGAGCAAGGTAGAGAAAAAATTGGTACCTTTGCCTTGCAGGTATTTAATTATCATGCTGAGAGCTCCAGGATAGCCATTCTTAATGCACTGATTTTAGTTAAGAATGTGTCATTAAGGGGTTTTTCAGTGTTACATTTTGTTGTTATGGTAACCTATGAAACACCTGACTTTTTAGTAAACCCCTTTCCTAAAGATTGTTGCCTCTAAAACAAGCTCTCAACTTCCTTGGGTTCAAGTAATGTGTGTCTGTAGAAGCAGCTCTTAAGTTACAGAAACAAGATCAAACCATTAAACCTAAGGTCAGTTTTAGCTGAATTAGTCTCAACAGGTAATTTTCCCCTTCATTGGAGTATTATACTGAAACACACTTATGGATTTTGCTCTCTGTTGACTTCTGCTATTTAATGACTTCTAAAGCTTATTAAAAAAAAAAAAAAAGGCACCCCAAAACAGACAGCACCACACTTCCCCTCACAAATAAACCAACCCAAAACTTTCAGAAGTTTGTGTTGATTTCCTTGACAGAATTTTCTGAAAATAGTCTGGAATTTATTTACCTGGAATAAGCATATTTCTACCTGTGTTTCAGCTAAATGATCAAGTATTTCAACTGGAAAGTTGATAACAGAACTATTTGAGTACTTAATAATTATCTAAAATCAGAGTTAGAGAATGGGGGGATGACATACTTGAGTTATCAGCAACAAGGCTACATTCTTTATAATTTGTGGATTTTGTTAGTTACCTTCTGTAATTTCAAATCCATAAACTGCATCAGCTTTTTAATTTGGAACCAACAAACTGCTTTGCTGAAGCCCAGCTGGGAGATGGTCAGAAGACTTTTATTATTAACTAAGCAATATATATATGTATAGCATAAAGAACCTTTCATTTTAAGAATTCCTTAGTAACTGCAGTCCAAGAGGTCTTGAAAATGGAATGGCATGTTTGGACTTGCAGGAGGAAACTATATATATGAGAAGAAAAGAATTAATGTCTTGTGCAAACACAAGAACTTGTGAAAGTGTTGAAGACTGATTTTTAGGCTGTTTTCTGCTCTTGAACAAGCAGGAACCCAAATCTCATTACTCATAAGTCTAAGACACTTCCTTATCCTTTTGAACCCAAAGCTGACGTTCAACATGTTAACAGTTAAACACTGTGGTGTTTCATGCTTGTCTTCAGAGAAATTTATTGACTTGTTTCTTGGAAATCACTTTTATTTCAGCTTGGAGATCACTGCTATTAACAGAAATGTATGTGTTGGATCCTTGTCTTGACAGAACAGTAGAAATGTTAAGACAATATTGTATAGATTGGTTGGAACTAGTACAGTGCCTTTTTTATAAGTGGTCTTAGAGAAAACATCCTTAAATTACATCACTGGGATTTTCTATTTTTCTTCCATAACACCTTCTCAAATAGGGCTGTTAGAGCCCCAGGAACAGTAATGCCTAACCTACTTAAAAAGGCTGTGTGGATGCTTTTCCTCAGGAAGCATTTATAGATCACCTTGTAGATCAAGAAGAGACACATTTTTATCCTTAAGAAACATTCAGTATTGCTTTTAAGTCTCCTATTTCAGTTGAGTCTCTCACTGTCCCAGGGGAAATGCAGTCTCTCTTTTCTGAATTTGCATGAAAATATTTTGAAATGATGGAAAGACCTGGTTAAAGCAATGTTCTTTGAACTAGTCATAAATACACACACTAATGCAGTGTTAAAAAAATTATTTCCGTAAGAGACACTTTATCTAATCTTAATGATAAAGTGGTTAAAGTACTTGAGAGTGTGTGTGTGGTGGTTTTGGCTTTTTCTTTTTTTTTTTTCCTTTTTTTTTTTTTTAAAACTAAGCAACCTACAACACCCCCTTTTCCTCTGAAAGTCATCCTTTGGAACAGATGGAAGAGGGTTACATCCTTCCACAAGTGGGGAGGTATCTAGGCAAGCAATTGGCTTTTTTAAAACATGCAGTTCTCTACAAGATACTTTAAATGGTAAACAGAACATGTGCGTTCGTCGTAACATGTCAGAGACAAAAAGAGGTCTTTTTACCCAATCAGTTTGCACGAGTAGAAACATCAGGTTTAGTGTCTTTTTGAGTAATAGTTTTGCCTCCCTTTTGAGTGAACCTGAAAAAAATGCAAATTTTTCACCTTGTCAGATGTGATGGCACCGTGTTCACATTCAGCTCTCAGAGGCTTGTCTTGACCTCTACTAAAGGAGTCTTCCCTTAAAGAAGCAACTGATAAGCACATCAGTGTATTTGCATTCCCCAGTCTTCATCTTGTTCTGAAAATACTACAGTTGTGTGACAGCTTTCTGATTTTAAACAAGAAATAATAATTTAACTAGAGGTTGTGTCATCATGGGACCCACATTTGAGAACAAAATTGCTTGTCTGTCTTAGCTTGTTTTTACAAGACCACTCTGTTTATTCTGTGGGTATTTTGGACTTCAGACAGAGGACTCAGTCTTGGAAATAAAAGACTGTGAAGAAGCTACCAAATAATTAACAAAATCAGACAGAGTGGATCTAACCTTTTCTTTTTTTTTTTTTTAAGTTACTCCCAGTTATTACTCTGGAGTGATTTTTTTTCTCCTGTGTTGAAACTCCTGAAGAAGTTCTGCTTCTCATTTTCAGTCACTATTGACAATTTCGGAACTACTTGACATCTCGGGGTGTTTTTGTTGAATGACTGTTCCAAGTCTCCTCTTCAGTTGCTCCTATTTCTTGAACAAATATTAGAGTTAGTATCAATACAAATATTATTAGTATCAAAGTTATACTGCAGAGTTGCAGAGTTCTTGGACTTTTAGTTATGGATTTTAGTGAATGCAACATAGAGGACAAAGGATTTTTTCATTCTTTTTTACTCTAGTGTTCACAATTTCTCTTCTTTGTTCTCATATTTTATTAAGCATTAGAAGAAACTGTAGTGTAAAACACTGTGCTCTTTAAACTAGTTTCCCACCAGCCCCAAAGGTTTACTCTGTCTCACATTCAGTTTTATCTCTGTGCATCCATTGTGCCCCCACTGAGCCCTTTTCATCTTTATATGTGCATGCATAGTTAAATGATATTTTCTTTTATGCATGTGGTTTGAGTAAGAATTCTTACTGCTGGTAAGAGGAAGGACTTTCTTTTTAATTGCAAGGGCTTCAAGATGACTCTTAAAATCTTCTTTGCTGATTTCTGGTGAGAAGTAAGGCTCTAGATCTCTCTTTCGAAGATGAAGTTATCTGTCAGGCTCTGGGAAGTGCATAACAGGGTGCTTATCCTGTTATAAAAAGGCAGCCAAGTTGGATTTTGGTACCTCTTTAAGAAAGATTCTGGATTCCCAGATGAAGTGAAGAGTTTGCTGTTTTCCCTATTATTTTACCTCACAGACAGCATCTGTCTTCAGAAACAATGTTAAAAACCTCACAGCAGCCCCTTCCTGTAAGAGGATGTGCAGAGTTCTTTCAGCAAATGTCCTGAACTAAAAAATTCTAATCCTAAATTAATCCTCCTCTGCTGTGAATTAACTGTAACTTTAGGTTTATATTTGCATTAAAAATGAAATACTTGCAAATTGTTTTCTGTTACTTCTCTGTTCTTAATCATTAAGAGGATATGGAAGAGTAGCTGGACATTATTCTGACATTAAGTGATTTAAAAAAAACATACACAGCCTAACCAACAATCTGTATTTCAAAATTATATTTATGGTACATAAATATCAGCATTATATTGGATCTAAATTTGTATTATAACCAATAAAACAGAAGAAATTAATAAAGTCATGATACTGACAGAAATTTTAAATGTTCTGCTGCCAGTAAATAAAACTGCTACTTACAGGACCTATTTAATTTCTGTATTTTCCCCATTTATCTCATTCTAATGGACTTGGAACTACTGTACGTGAGCAGCATCCTGTCTGGCTTCAGGGAATTTCTTCTCACTTCCCTGCTTGGAGCAGCCTCAGGATGGCTCCTTGGGGAGCTGCTACCAAAGCCTGTGTGTGTAGTTGGGATTTAGCAGTTCATACAGACACATTTCTTTTTTTTTTTTTTTTTTTCTTTTGGCCGTTCCTGCTGGTCTGGTGGGTACTTTCAGCTACATTTGTGTAGAGAACGAAGAGTTAACAGTGGGCAGTGAAGGGCTTTGGCAGCCTAGAGGGAGCCAGCAAGCTCCAGCCGTGCCTGGTTCTGCCCCTGTCAGTCCCGTCGGCAGCAGCATCTGTCACGATGCAGGCAGGTAGGGTTAAACCCCGAGCATGCAGGGAGTGAGGAGCAGGGAGCCTGCACTGCAGGGGTTGGAATGTTTGTTCCTGGTTCTTCAATCCTCACCAGCCCTTCAGCTCCAGGAGATCCATACTGGATCCATGGTAACGGGTTTAGCACACTCCACTTCCATCAGCTGGTGACAATGGGCTGTTCTGGTTGCTGACAGAAGAGCTGTCTCCTTTGCTAATCTCTTTTTTAGCTCTGTAGAGTTACAGTGAGTGGGGACCTAAGTGATGAAATAAATAAATAAATAAATAAATGTTAGAAAACGTGATTTAATGAGGCAGGAATTGCACAGCAGGCTCTTGCATTCATTCCTTTCCCACATGTAGCCAAGCCAGCAGGTAGCTCGGGTGCTGCACATCGAGGAGAACTTGTCCTTTTGTTCCTTGGGTTAATTAAACTGAAGCTAATGTAAGAAAATCGGCTGAAATTAAACAACTGCTTGACAAGTTAAGTGGTACCAATTTAGAAATTATACTAAGAAATACATTGTAATTCCTGCTATTTATACCTCTCTTCAGAGCTTATTGTATCAGAGCCAGACTGCAGTGGTGTCCCGACAAGAGTTCCAGATCTTCAGCAAGCTCTTTCAGAGAAATAAAATCTTACTTTCTTCCTTTCCTAAAGACCAGTGAGTTTCTAGTAGCTGTAGTTTATTAGAACCTTCCAGGAGAAAGACCAGTTTGCTCTTGATTAGGAGCCCATGCTGGGAAGATTCTTGTTAGTGCTGAAGGGTAAGATACATCCCTCAGCTGACTGGCACAGGATCAGGCTTCATTCTCAGGTAGTGTCACTAATTGGACAGGTTGGAGACATTTTCCTTTTCAAGATGAATCAGAATTGACTGACTTTTAGCTATATTACATCAATGTTTTATTTAGCCTGGTGCTCTGATTTTATTCAATGTATGTGTTTAAACAAACCACCATCCTAACCTGAAACAAAAAACCCCAAGCCCCCCAGTCTCAAATGCCCAAGCTAAAGCCCAGTTTGATGAGTGTGGGAGACGTTGTGCCTGCAGAGTGGTAGCCATGTTGGTGGCTCAAGGGTTAATCTCTTGTTGCTGTAATACGCTTTGAGAGCAGCAGCTCAGTCTGCTTGTGTTAGCAAGATTAAAAGCAGGAGCTGCAGTGCCATTGCAAGCACTGAATGAGTGGGACTGTTGCAGAGTGAACTGTAGCTGAATTTTGTCTTTTCTTCTTGCTTTTTTTCACCAGCTCCTCCCCCCTTCGTTCCTACTCTCAAGTCTGATGATGACACCTCAAATTTTGATGAACCAGAGAAGAATTCGCGGGTTTTATCCTCTACGCGCCAGTTGAGCCCGGCAGGATTCTCGGGGGAAGATTTGCCGTTTGTGGGGTTTTCATTCATCAAGGCATTGGGGATCCTCAGACCAGAGTAAGTAGGAATTATTGCTTAGGTGGATAGGACCACTGGAAAATGGGCAGGTTTGTTACAGTGAGGATGGTGTGTGTGGGGAAAAGCTGTTTTAACTGACCTGTACTCTGCTGTAGGGAAGCTGCCAGATTCGGGCTTGATCTGTTGCTGCTGTGCCTTGTGCGTGTCCTACCATTCTCTGATTATTTCTGGGATGAAGAGGAGGGAATGGGATGGAAAGATTGATTCTAAAGCAGTTATTGTTGAAATTGTTGCTGAAATACTCTGGATTAGTTGTTGCTGTTAAGCAGGGAGCAGCAGATGATTGCATTTCTGGTACTGCAGATCCCTGCAAGAGGGAGAATACTGAGTTCAGAGATGGAAAAGGGGGGTGGTGTTATTTTATTGGGTCAGAGAGTGGGCACCAAGTGCTGGGGATGTGTAAGGCTAAATCAGTGATCCACAGAAATGGAGATCCACTAACCTGGGAATGTGCAGCAATGGGTCAGTGAACAAGAGAAGGAGCTGATGGCAGCTGGCTGTGTGCTGCTGGGTCAAGTTAAATAGGAGGACTGGGCATTGCTGTACTGTGTTAGGAGACTGGAGACTCAGGTGAAATATGCAGTGTGTGTGTGGGGGGGGATGTGAAGATCTAGAAGAAAGGGTTTTCCATGGAAAGAAAACATGCTTTCCGAGGGAATGGAGTCAGAGAAAAAGAAGAATATAAATAATGTGTTATCAACTATCTGATGTGGTGGGTGGTTATTTTCTGATGACAGAGCTATTGAAAAAGTATCAGTGCAGTGCATTAAGTTGGGAAGTCCTTACCTTGGGATCTGGAGGCCTCTCAGGAACGCAGTGGCTTTAGCTGTGTTAGTGATTCAGTGCACTGAGGTGCTGTGTTTTCGTGTCAACCATCGTTCACTCCTGCTAGTTAGTTCCCTTCAGGGACTTGGTTGTCAATCTGTCTTAATCAAGTTTCATTTTTTGTCATACTCGTTGTGATAGTTGCTCTGCAGTAAACGTGTCACCAAATCTGGTGATACTGTTGACATCTTTGATCTTGCCCACGCCGTGAATCAAGGTTATATGATGGTTATGCCAGTAATAAGAAGGGAATCTTTGGCTGTCCCTCCTCAGCAGAGTTGCTCTTATGGGAAAAAGGAGACAACATAAAAACCCAAAAAGTGTTCATTTGGTGAAATGATCTAATATTGTCAACAGAATTAGAAAAAGAGATTGTTAGGTCTGTAGATACCTGGGGTTAAAATCTGTCTTAATTCAGGAGTGATGAGTTTAACTTAGGGTATTATCTTTTCTGCCTGGGGAACTGCAATCCATGTACCAAGGCTAAATGGCCATTCAGGTGACAGAAGAGCCTCAATAGTGACCACATATGTGTGGTAAAAATCTATATGTGATCGGGCCCAGGACTAGAACTGAAGAGGAGTGTGAGGTGAAGTCTCAGAACAGTGGTGTAACTGTGCTGGAGGCTGAGACAGCTGTAGCTGATGGATTGATGTGCTTCTTTTTTGGAGATGGTACTGAAAATGCATATGGAAGTTGTATTTGAATTTTGATAATAGATAGGAAGAGGTATAGCAAAACAATATAGGGATTAATGTCCTCTGGAGAAATTTTGACTGAAGTAAAATTTCTGTTTTGTGTGGCCTGTTTTTTCCCTGTACTGGAATAGAAAGACATCATATATTTAATTTTCCCCCAAATAATTTTAATTTAGGTAGGTCTTATTGGCTTCTTTTTTTGAATGAGATCTTGATAAATGCACTTTGTTATTTTTAGCAGTTAATATTTACATTTTGTTCTAAGAAGGTGATTTAAATATGGCAAAGAGCTTGCAGAGACTTGAAAATATATCTGTATTTAAATAATGCAGTGATTAGTTTATTCTCAATATCACTGCAGTTGGGTCCTAAAGATAACTTCTTACTTATAAAATGTTGTCTAGTGTGTGTTTTACTTGAGGAAATACAGTACTGTTTCTGTCCACACCAGCTTGAACATCAAATTCTAGATGCAGAACAGTAAATGGAGAAGGGGAGCCTTATCTCTTGTGAATCTCGGGACATTTTCTCTGGAAGGTCCTAAGTCATGAAGTTGATCAATCCAGAATTTTTCTCCTTAAAATCTTTCCTCTGAAAGTCCAACCTTATGGTTGCTAAGTGATGCAGATCTGTTTTCCTGTCTGCAGCACGAACCCTCCAGTGCTGCTCACAGTGAGCCCAGGCAGCTGCAGGGTGCCAGTAACAAGGTCCTTGAAACTTTCATGGCTTTTAATTTGAGGGCTGTCAAGTCACGAAGTTTAGGGTTATGCTCTTGCCCTTGTTCACTGGACAGTAAGAAGGTATGGCTGAGCTAGGAATTTCAAATACTTCAGTAAAAAGAAAAGGAAGGTAAAAGAAGTTCTCTTTTCCATTCTTCTCTTTCTCCCAGTGACTTAGTGCTAGAAGGGTTCACCTGAGTCACTTAGACCTGTTGCCAGAAATTACATAGTTGGTGTGTAGCTTAGAAGGGTTCATTGAATTACAGTGTTGCCCCATACCATGAGATTTGGGATGAATTTGTGACCCTCTAACAACTGTGAAATTTAACAAAAGAGCAAAAGTCATGACATTAATGTATTGTAGGAAGCAATCAGGAGAAATCAAGGGCTTAACTGCTGATGCCATAGGTTCCTGTCCTAGCAATCTGCTGGATGATTCTAAGAGCTGGGTTGAGGCTGCAGAGAAGGACCAGCTGAGTCCTTCTCCCATCATGGCCTCTGAATTCCTGATATGGGGGAGAAGAGCCTGTCTGACTGCAAACCTGGCTGGAGCGTGTGACTGTGACAAGATAAGAGGCAACTGAGGGTTTAATTCCATTAAAAGCCAGCCCCACCTTCCTGTCCCTAACCATGGCTGATCTCCAGTGCTTAGAACAAGTGACAAAAACCCTTGGGTGCCAAAAATATGCATCAAGTGGTGAAGGAAAATCGTTCTTGTCCTTTGCAGGTGACTAGCAGAAGCCTGAAGGCATAAGATAAATATGTTATAAATCCAGGGTTAACCAAATATACCAAATTGCCTAATAAAAATAAATACCTAATAAAAATGAATGCCTAGTAAAAATCAATACCAAATAAAATGTACCAAAATACCTAATGAAAAATACCTAATTAAAAAATACTTTATAATGCAAATTTTTGCCTGCCCGTGTCCTCTCTGCAAGGTCCTAAGAAGTGGTATTTTCTGGGGGTTTGTTTTTTGGGTTTTTTTTGGGTTATTGGGATTGTGTTTGTTTTTTTTTTTTAAATTTAAAAATTTGATATAGATTCATGACTGTCATTATAAAATACTGAGATTTAAAATGGGCCATTCTTCCAAAAAGCAGGACTACTGATTTCTTCCAACAGTTTGTCTGTTCTGGTGAGCTCTTTCACCAAAGATAGATTAAAGAGGAAGCACAGGATGAGCATACCAAAAATATGCTTTGCTTCAGCAAGCTCTATTCACAGATTGATGGTATCACTGTTTGTTTTTGGTTGGTTTTTTTTTAGGCCTGAGCAAGCATTTAGGAGGGGGCGGAAGGTACAGATGAGTATAATGCTAAAAGGAATAGAGCATGAGGGATGGGGGATGAGATTATGGGCATGTTGTGTGGGGGCCAGGATTAGGACAGATGGTGCCAATCATTGTGAGAAGGAAGCAGCACAGGTGAGTTGGGGGTTTATGAGAGTGGCACAAAAGGACACGGGAAGTTACGAGGTGTGATGTGATGCACGGGGGGGACCAAGGTACGTGTTTGATGCCCCAGAGTCATCCTGGAGCTTTTCCTCTGCTAACGCTCTTTTCTTTTTCACCTCAGCCAAGTTGGAACTGGAGGAGCTTTTACACAACCAGCACCATTTCTGATCATTCTGCTGGTTGAGGCTGCTGCTGATCTAGCTGTGAAATCACTAGTCAGCTGTAAGTTAACTTGGTTTTTAGTCATGCAGGCAGTGCTTCTTTGGAAAGTAAATTGGCACAGCCCCCAGTGCTATCAGAGCTTGGTACTACAGACTTGACTTCGGGTTTTTTTTAATTTTTTATTGCAATTTTCTTGTTGATGGATGCTGGTTACCTTTTGTAAATCTATTTTTTCACACTTCAGAGGAAACAGCAGAAACTGCTGTCATGCTAAGAGAATTGATCCAGATGTAGCAGTTAATTAAATGAAATACTCTGAGATGGTCTCAGCCTGAATGATAGCTTTGCATCATGGCTTTTGATGTTGGATTGTGTGTGTTTAATTTCTGCAATGATGCTGACTGAGGAAGAATGTAAGTGCCCCAGAAATGTGGGTATTTTCCACCTTGTCATGCTCTGTTGAGAGCTTCTATCACCATGACAAGGCTTATTAGATTAGCCAGTATTCCATTTCTCTTGATTTCCTCTGTCTGCCCCTTTCTCATACTTTGAAGATTGTTTGGATGTTCAGGAAGTTGTTCTAATACAATTTGTACACAGGAAAGAATTACTGGGAAAGCAAGTCTGTTAAAAGCTGCGTGTCCAGTGCTAACCAAAATCGGTTTCCTTGGGGATAAGATGTTCTGTTTCCATGGCAGGAAAATTGTCGTGTCACCAGGACATATATTTTTAAGGAATTTCTTCCTCGCTTTGGACAGGAATGAGGAAGAAAGATTGTAGTTCTAGTTTGTAGCCTCCTCTTCCCTTACAAAGCCAACACACCAACCCTGAGGAGCAGCTCCCTCTGCAGTCACCTCGTGAAATGCAAACTTCGGTCGGTCTCCTGCTCTCTGTCCCAGCCCATCCCACCTGGCTGAACCACCTGTCCTTGCAGAGCTCTGCATCCCCTTCCCTGAATCCATCCTGTTCCTGCCTGGTTTGCAGTGCATATGGATGCTTTAAGCTGGCTTACTAGGAGAAATTTTTGAAAAGCAAAATGGTGCCTGTAAGATTAGGCTCTGATTCTTTTAATAGCAAATAAAATAAATGAGCAAAAATAACGAATAAAATGAGCTCCTTTAGGGAGGTGGAATAGAAGCCACGAGTAAAACCAGGTTTGTGAGAACTGGCTGGAGTTTTCTTAGGTAATGCCTCAGGTTTGAAAAGGTGATGGCTAAGGCTGAAACTATAATTGAAAAAAAGATTGCTTCAGCCCGTACAGTTCAGACCTGTAAAAATACATTTTTATTATAAGAAGATTTTCAGACTTGTCTCAGTACATATTTGCAGCTATTTACATATATTTGATTAACATTTGAAAGCAGATTCCTTAGTGTCTTTTTTAGCTAATGTGAGCTTTAATTTGTATTTTTAGGCTGCTTTTCTCAACTATTCATTTTTAGCCTTGTTTGTACACCCAGCTGTTATGGAATTTAATATGCATCTTTCTCAGATGGTTGCCTTTTCTCTGTAGGAGTATAGACACGCTTTATAAATTGATTTTTAAATATGGTAATTTGACGGATCAGATTGATTGGACCAGGACTAAAGGAATGCTGTATAAAAGCATTAATTTTAAACATTTATTTTTTTTTTTTAGTAAGTCCTGATCATATCTGTATCATCGACATGCAGGATTCTTTCTTCTAAGTTTTTCCATATCAGGTTTCTGAAGAGGTGCTAATATTTGACCTCTCAGGGCAGCACTGGTGGATTTTGCTGTGTTTGTTTGCTGATACCACAACGGTGTTTCCTAATGACAGCCTGAGGTGGTGGTGCTGACGATCTGTTTGATACAGAGATGTTGCTGCAGCATTTTCATCAGAATCCCCGTCTCTCTTCCTGTGCCTATGTTGCCATATCCAGTTGGATTAAGGAGTAGGTTTTTCTCAGAAAATGGTGGTGATGGAACGAAACTTTCCTTGGTGTTAAGAGGAGCCTGTGCTGCTGTGTGTGGGTGTGTGGCTATATGCAGAGAGCTGCTCAAAGCTCCTTTCTCTCCGTGGGGATAGCTGGCTGCACACCAAACTGTGGCCAGGAGAAGCAGAAAGCAATGTGTGGGCAGCCCGTGTGATCTTTTATTAGCACCTTCATTGTGCTCCTGCGTTTTGATCTATCAGTTAACACCGGTTCCATCACTAACTGCTCAAATATCTAGTTTGAATCATTTCATGCGAGGGAGAATGTGATTTTTAAAATTATGTTTTGATGCGTGTACTTAATTTTTTGGTTGCAGATTGCATATTTAAGACTGCAAAGCACTAAAAATATGCTGCCAAACATCAGGTGGCTTCCTATCATTTTCTAGAAGGAATTTAGACTAACAGAAACGGTAACTTCTTAAATGCTGAGTCCTAATTAGACAGAAAGCTTAAGAATAAGTAAATATTTCCCCCAGGTTTCTGGAGTCAAATTGTTTTGAACAGTGCAGTTAAGTTGTGCCTCATGAAAAAGAATTACTTCTAAGTGGAACTCTGAAGTTCTGCAGTGTGACTAATCATATTGATATTGATTGAGTTTGTAGGGATCGTACGAATTGGGTTAGGAAAGTTTCAATTTTGATTCACTGAATGTAACTAAGGATATTAAACTCTTCTTCCTGTGGTGCAGATTATGAAATGTTGAAGTTTTTAGGGCTTTTATAGTTCGATGATAATTTAAAAACCTGTTTAAAAATAAAGTACCAAACAAAAAGCATTTCTCTGGAAATTTGTTGTCTTTCAAAAGGTTACTTTGGCTTTATGCTTTGCTTTTGTTGCACTTATAAATCCCTACAAATTATGCAATGCTGCTGCTGTGATTTATTGTTTTGCACTGTGACATATCCACTGATGGAAAATATTAATACTGTAAATAGAAGTACACGTGGATTATTTAATAATGATATACTGTCATCAGCTTTTATGGTATGTTTGATCTGAAATGATGGCTGTTAGACTGGAATTGCTGCACCTTTCTTTTATCCCGGGATAAGTAAGTACACAATGACTTTACAGAGGCTGCATGAATCAGATTTCTGTTACCTTTTGCCCATATTCATGTGCTGTTTGGCTTTGCTCTTTTAGATCTGTTTTTTCAAGTGTGGATTCTCCAGCCAAGGTCAGCTCCATGGAAAAGACACTTCTTCTCAAGAGCAAAGAACTCCAAGACGCCCAGGACAAGTGTCACAAGGTATTTATTTATGCGATTGGCCATCTCCATTGCTCCAGGAATCTGCAACCACTGTATGTCCAGGGATCTGTCAGATGCTGCTGATCATCCAGACTCGTGGTGGGCAAAGTGCTTTTCCTTCAGAGAGGTGGCTTCCTGTCCAGTACAAAGGGAGATGAATTTAGACCATGCTGTTGCTCTAGATACTTTTATCTTAACAAGAAGCGGCTCTGGATTTTAAACTGTCCTTTTCCCAGCGTTGACACAGACGACTGCTGCTTCCTGCAGGCCGTGCCTCTTCATCCCAGCAGTTACCCCAGTACTGTTCTGAGGGGCTCTTCCTCACTCATCAGCTCCTGCTCATATAACTGTTGTCACGTCACTGCTTATGGTGAACGTCTCATAACAGTTGCTGTGCTCCAATAAAGGGAACCTGGTGGAGTCTTTTAACACTTTACTGCTTGTTTGAGACTTTTATGAGAGTTCCATTACTTTTCTCCCTGCTCTGTTCTGGATTTGACCATTTGCTCCTGACAAGGAGATGGGGGGAAACCATCTTCTGGTCCAGCATGGATTTGGGATAAGGTTAAAGTGACCCATCTCTGCAAGTCAGGTGAAAAATGATTGTGTCTTCTTTGCTAACTGGGGTTCGAAGAATGACTGAATATGAACAAGCAGCTTGAATGAATGGGGTGACTTAGACTTACTACTTGTCCTTAAGAAGAACTGTGCATTCCTGGAGCAGAGACAATGGTATCGGAATTTAAACACCATTTGGAGAAACATAGCTTAGAAGTCTCTTGGAGACAAATTCCTTACAAACAGAGCTCTGAATGTAGCAGTTAACAAAGCTTGTGAAGCCCCCCTTTATAACCTCTTGATATTTATTGCAGATGGAGCAGGAAATGACGCGGTTGCACCGGAGAGTGTCAGAGGTGGAGGCTGTACTTAGCCAAAAGGAGGTGGAACTGAAAGCCTCTGAGACCCAGCGATCCCTCCTGGAGCAGGACCTGGCCACCTATATCACAGAATGCAGTGTGAGCCCTTACCCCAGTCCTTCCAGAGCTGAAGGCCTGAAATTTGGTGGTCTTTGTCTTTCTCTTCCATCGTGCTTTCAGTGGGGTACTTGATGGAGAGAAAATAATGTGTGAGGGGATATCTGTTGAACATGGAGCCCTGAATTGTTTGCAAAAGCTTGCTTGATAGTTTTATTCGAGCGTTGTTTCATGGTCATGTGCTTAGATCATGCAGGAGTGACTACTGTCCTGGTCTTGCTGAAACTATTTGTGATGTTTGTCTTACTGGCTGTGCTAGAACATGCTTGGGTTTGACTTCTTGCAGGTTTCTTAGCCAGAAGAGGAAGGGGCCTAATCAGTGCCTAGACAGAAATCTTCAGAAACAAATGGGATTAGGAAGCGATGGTGTTGCCTCCATCTGTGGTGTCCTGAGTTCACACTGATCCAGTTCCCCAGCACAATGTCAGGGAAGGTTGTAGGACAGGGGCTATTTTTCAGGTAGAATATAAAAATGAGACTGCAAAACCATGCCTTCAAAGATCCTTTGGCATTTTTCATGGGAGCTGGAATGTCTGCCCAGTTGTCCTGGCAAGATTCCAGTGAGGATATTTTCATTCTAGTCAATAGTCTCTGTATTTTCAGTTGGATATACAATTATGTTTCCTCTCTTGTACCAAGAACAGAAGTGTAGATAATACTCTCTTTCAGAGAATTGAAAACCATTTCTGATGGGTTGGTTTGTTGGGAAGCACATCTCAAAACGGGGCTGAGTTTTACCATACCAAATGCTACTAGGTAAATAAATAAAATTCAGTTTATATCTCTCTATTGAAGAATAATACTCAGTTGATAGGAGGACCACTGGTAGGTCCAAATTGCAGGTAAGATGTGTGGTGAGATACATACTCAGCTCTTCTATTCTTTGTAGAAGTTTAACAATGATTAAAGCATTTGACTCACTTAACAGCAACAAGAAAAATGTAAGTAACATGAAGTTGAAGGATTGTGTCTAGGTTGTGAATTAATAGTGCTGGATAAAATATAGATAAATGCTGTCAATAATGGATGCCTTTTGTGATCTGTGTTTGGTTTTTGTCTCTAAACCTGATGTGAGGAAGTAGATATTTGAACCAAGATTTGAGTAAACAGTGTTTGTAAAAATGGGCTGCTTCTGTTCAGATAGGAGCAGCACTGGCCATGAATTTCATTAGAGTTCCATCACTGGTGCCTCAATTTTTCTTTTTTTAATTTTTTTTTGGTTTTATTATTATTATTATTTTGACGCCTCACTGCAGTCGAGGAGGCATTTGTGTAACTAAAGATCTTCATTATACAACCATTTGAAAAACCAAAGACTATGTATTGAACATTTTGCTTTCTGCAGAGCTTAAAGCGAAGCCTGGAGCAGGCACGGATGGAGGTGTCTCAGGAAGATGATAAGGCACTGCAGCTCCTTCATGATATCAGAGAGCAAAGCCGAAAACTGCAAGAGATCAAAGAACAGGTATTCCTGCTTCTTTGGGGAGCAGGGTGGCTGGCCACAAACAGGCATTCTTGGCATATTCTAGCTCTGGTGCCAGGATGACATTTGATGTTGGTAGACTCCCAATCTGTGTGTTTTCACATGGGTTCCTAAACGACAGAGGAAGCAACAAAATTCCACTTGTGTATTTTGCAAGTAAGCACAGACTCCAAACTTCAGGTTTTTCTTTTCCTAGTCCTGAGAGGACTTCGTCTATAAAACCAGCTTAGGAGAAAGTTGCAATGCTTTACTAATATACTGCATTAGAAACGAGCTATCAATTTAAAATGGTTAAGGTATGCAAATTTCACAACAAGTTAATGAATCTTCACCTGGGAGAGAACTGAGCCAGCCTTTATTTTGTGATGGTTTTTTTTCTTCTTTCTTATCTGGCCATTTAAAATGCTTAATAGTCTTTCAAAATAGAATGTGTGTTACCTAACTCTTCTTTTCCTAATTTAATCTATTTGCAAAGGAGAAATTAATAATTTTTTTGTCCACTAGAGGAATGTTCAAAATTCATTAATCCATATGATTGTTCATAAGGGAAAAAAAAAGTCAAAATTAAATGAAAATATGCCCAAATTTGGACATTTTTAGGATTTAAAATTATTTACAAGACAAAACTCATTCAGTTTTATGAATTAACAGCAACATACTGCATTGAGAAAAAGAAACTGAAATTTGCTGTAGCATTCAAATAATTCTTTGCAACTGTCTGTTGGTTTTCATCTTCAAAGCACTTTACAAATGGTAACTGACTCATTTCAAAGCATTTGAGACAAGGAAGCCCAGAAACCTTGGTAATAATTCTCCAGACATAAGAAGCTCTTATGTAAAAAGTAATGAAATGCAAACTCAACCCTCTGGATGTATCAGGCCTCCATAGACTTCTCCTGCATTCTTCTGGGTGGTTGTTTTATGTAATACAAGGGATCTAAAGCTCCCTGCTCTCTGTTCTGGTGCTTTGCTTGAAAAGTTGCTTTAAATACTGAAATGTGGAACATTTTTGATGATTATAAATACCCGTAGATTCTTAGGCAGTACAGACACATGTAACAGAGGAAACATAATGCAAGTAATTTTTAATCAAATGCTTTGTCCCAGAATCTCTTAATTTGGCTTGTGAAGATTCACAATGACATAAAAATGTTGCTGAGGTCAACAAATGAATCTGTAATATCCTGCAGGCTTTCATATCTGGGGTGATCTTCTGAGCTTTCTGAAAGACAAGAGCAACAAAAAATGCTGAGATATTTGTGCTGACTCATACGAGCAGGTGGATCTTGGCCATTAACTTGGACCATGATTTTTAAGTCAGAGGGAACTGGGAGATGAGATGGAATAGTCCCTTTAGGGTTTTCCTGTTGAAAACCTGAAACCTGAGAGAGAACAAGTCAAATCAACAGCAAATCAGAACCTTCAAAAGTTAATACTTAGGCACATGGTATTTTCAGGGCAAGGCTGTAGGTTCAACTTGACCTCAGGTACTTGAATAGAAGAGTGTGGTGGATTTGTGGGGTCTTTTGTTTGTTTGGGGTGTGTGTTTGGTTTTTGTTTTGTTTTGTTTTTTTTTTGTTTTAACTAAACCTGTGCTCTGGCTGTTACTTGATGAAGATCTGTATGAGCAGATGTACTTGCAACAGCTCAGAATCTGTATTTTTTGAGAGCCCCACTCATTTGTATGTAGTTCCCTGATGTGATTTGCTTCAGGTACATGCCCTGAGCTTTGCCTGTCCACTAATATGCACTTAAGTTCTTAAACTCTGACCAGTGAATATCTGAGAGGTTTGTTCTGTGTTGCCTGGAGTGATGTGGCCTGTTCCTCTGACCTGATCATGAGACTTATTCAAAGATAATCTTTCAAATGTGATGAAACAAGAAAACCTGAAATATCACTAACTATCTCTTCTTCTTCCTTCTTTTCTCCTCCCCCATTCTCCTCCCTTCCCAAACACTCATTGTCACAGTGGCAACTGTAGTCATACTTGTAATTCTTTGGTCAAGTGCTTACTGATATAAAACCCCAGTATTTTAGGAAGTCTTAACAAATTATGCTTTCTCAGCAGGACATGTATTCCTTCAAACAGTTCTGCCTTTTTTATTCACAAATTTATTTGTATGAAAAGAATGTTTGAGTTAATATATGCTTAGTTATTATCAAAAGGCTCTAATTCTTTCCAGCAAGAAAATAAGGTCATCCACAGGAGGCTAACTGGAAAGAGTAGGTCCCTGTCTTCCTTACAAACCGGAGAACCAATTTTGGGGTTACAAAGCAAAGAGCCATTCTGCCAAAGGGATAGGAAAGCAATTTGTTAAAGGCCCAGCTTCTTTAAATATCTGCATAAGCTCTCCTTGCTGGAGAGTCAGGGGCTGCCCCTGGGGTCAGTGTTCCTGCAGTCCCTTTGTAGCTGAAGGCAGTGCCTGTCTGGGGGAGCGATGACAAACCTGAGTCTGTCACGAGACAGTTACTCTTCTGCATATGGGGGTAGTCAGGCGTATTGTAAGGTATTAAAATGGAAAGAAAGAGAGACTCCCCCACTGTCAGTCCTTCATAATCTTTGTTCCTAGCTCTTGATGTGCTTGTTTTCTACTTGTTCTCAGCTTCATAAAAAATACTTTGGGTTTTTTTGGTTTTTTTTTTGTTTTTTTTTCCTTTACTTTAGAGTAATTTTATGAAATGTATACTTACAGGACTTAGTAAATGCTAAATAAACATGATTAAAATCTTTTTTATCCAGTGAACATGTGAGAAGCAATCTCTTGAGCTAGTCTCAGTTTGAGTTCCCAGTGTCATTGAGATAGTCAATTCAAATTCTTTTCTTCTCCCATCTTCCCCATCCAAATGCCCTATCTTGTAGTCTCCTGCAAGGGGAATCTTTATTTCTGCCTATATAGAAAAATATCTTCTATGGGCAATGTGATTTATAGATAGTTTTTCTAAGATGATATTTGATTTTAGGTTGTCTCCCATGCAGAGCAGTGTGATCCTTTTTAACTCTGTCAAGAGAAAATAGCTGATGGCACAGTGTGCTACCCCTCTGCTTCTCCTTCTTTCCGTTTACCCAAGCTGTGCAGATCTGTGATAACTGTCATGTTATCAGCCTGAGAAAATAGATCTTGAGGCAGCATCTGGGCATTTAGTAGAGACATCAACTCAAAGGCACATTTCTGTTTCAGAACTTAGAAATGTAAGTAATTTTTATCATTTGTGTGTAGATGTATCTATGTGTTCCTGCACTCTTAAAAAAGTCAATATTTTGACTTTACGAGGTATTGAGTTGAAAATGGCAAGACTCAAACCAGAACACCATTGATGTTATTTTGTTTAGTTTTTACTGTTTTATTTTGTACTTTACCTTTCTTCCACATCCTCTTAAACTCATCTCTTGCCTGTAATCAATATTCTGGGATCTGCTGCTCCAAGCGTTTCCCCTCTTACCTCTAAAACGTAATACCTTCTCCTCCCCTTCCACCCCAACTACAGGAATATCAAGCTCAAGTTGAAGAAATGAGGTTGATGATGAATCAGTTGGAAGAGGATCTGATTTCAGCTCGCAGGCGCAGTGACCTCTACGAGTCAGAGCTGAGAGAGTCCCGACTGGCAGCTGAAGAATTCAAACGTAAAGCTGCCGAATGTCACAACAAATTGCAAAAGGTAGTTTAGGCTTCGTGGGAGACACAGGGCTGATGCTTTGCTTGAATTCCTAGTGCTGTTTGACACACTCACACATGAGTTGGGGGGGGATATCCTTCAAAGATTAGTGTGGTTTGTACAACTAATGCAAAATGTTTTCCAGTTGTGCCCTCAAAATAGAGTGACTTCAACTTTGTGTAACTCCTAGTGTTTAAATACCACGACTGGATAGAAGCACAATGTACTACAGCTTTTCCTGAGATTTTGATGTATTTTATACTTAAGTTACAGGTTAAAGATCAAGGAAAAAATGAAGCAGGAGAGTTGTATTGCAAATTGGAGAAGGTATGTTCACTTCAGTGTCCTGGAGTTTGCTTGCTGAGTCTTTCATATTATGCACAGAAACCAAGAATGCCTTTGGGTAGTCTGTGACATGCACGGCCTCTCAACCCTCCCTATTTCATTTCATTTCATTTTTTAAAATGTCTTTGTCTTGGTGTGATTCACTGTTCTTTCTGATTTGATATAAAGCTGTCTCTGGATAACCTGTTCGTAATGGATTGTGTTCAGAAGCCAGGCAAAGACAGGCCTTTATGTGTCATCCTAGTTAGGAGTGAAATTGGGGATGCACAAGGGCTTTCTTTATTCATAAAGAACAGCAAATGAAAACCTAATAGAATTCTGCATATTCTCACACTGAACAATCTATTTGGTGGCCAAAATTTGACGTCAGGCAGAAGTTAGCAAAGTGGGAATAGATTGGCCAAGGACCATTTTGATGTGTTGGAATTTATAGGGAGAAACAAAGGTTTTTGGGAAGTGAATTAAAATAAATACAGTATCATCAGCAGAGAGCATTTTTTCCTTTTTGGTTTTATGACTGTTTCCCTCCGTCTTTTTATTTAACTGCAGATCAATACAGAGCAGCAGGCCAAAATCCAAGAGCTGCAGGAAAAGCTGACAAAGGTAACATCTGGGTGGTGAAAGTGAATTTTCCACGAGACTTTCCAGTGAAACCTTAATGGAGAGGAGGGATGCACTTTGTTTTACCCTCAAAAATAGAATTAGTCATAGCATGGGGGATGATAAGGAAAGGGGGGTGGGAACTGGTATCTGAAATCACTGGTGTTTTCAATATGCTTTTGGCTCTTGAGACATGTCAACAGTGTTTATTTTTACAAATGAAGCTGAGTCAGAACTGGAGTAGTGTAGAGAAATTCTCATTTAATGGGTATGCCATGGGCAATGCACTGCTCCCTTGCTTCTGAAGACAGAGTTCAACTGGTTTTAGCTCACTATTAAAATACATGTTGGACTTGGTTTAATTGCTTTAATTGCAAAGTCACTTAAGAGTTCAGTTATTCACAGTAAAAGTATTGAACAATAAGGATTCACAGCAGAATTTTAAAACACCTTAACAATGTATGCTGAATAATATCTAATGTTTGCTGTCATGGTCAGTCATCACTGTAAGAACAGTCTTATTGGAATCTTTCAACAGAAGAGAAAGGGGTTGTCATAATAATCCCCTGAGCAAGCTTTTCACACTTGGCACCTCCTGAGAGGGGCCTTTTTCAAGGGTTATTATTCATGGAGGTCAAAACTATATAGAAATAGTACTTGTAATATTTCAAAACAATCATGTTTTATCCCGTCTTCTTGTCTCCCTGCATTGATGCTAAGGAATTATCTTTAGGCTGACGGGTTATTCTCCTGATCTTTTAGTAAGATTATTTTGTGAGTTCTTTCCAAGAACTTGAGCTGAACTGGGGGGTAGACTTTACTGTCAAGACATAGAGTCAAGTAGAAACTTGCAGTATAGCAAGTTTCTGTATAGTAGAAAGTATAGCAAGTCTTCAATAAGACAAACCCGTGCATCTCCTGGATTTTAATTTTTTTTTTTTGTGTGTGTGTGAAACAGAAGTTAGAATTATGTGATTGAAGTTAGAATTTGGGTTCCCACACATGTTTGTCCTTGTCTTAATTTAGACAGTTAGGTCAAAGTTCTGTAGTGGATTTATTCAGAATGTTGACCACCTTGAGGTTATGAAGCTTTCACACACCAAATTTTTTGTGTGTGCTTTTCATATAATACCTTTTCTTTTCTTTTCTTTTGACCTTCAGGCTGTGAAAGCCAGCTCAGAGGCAACTGAGCTTCTGCAGAATATCCGTCAAGCAAAGGAGAGAGCTGAGAAGGAGTTGGAGAAACTGCAGAACAGGGAAGATTCTAATGAAAGCATGAAGAAGAAATTACTTGAAGCGGAGGTGAGTGGAGAATGTCTGTCCAAAGTAAATGAGTTATTGGGATGTGCATCAATTTAGGAACCCTCATCTGGATGACTCTGAACAATGTGTATTCCTGTAGTAACTCTTCAGGGGAAAGTGTTAGACATGAATCCATTTTTAGTTAAAAAAGATACTTTTCTTTGAAAAAAGCTGAGAGATTTTTTATTTTGAGTGAGGAGTCAATAAGGACATGTGGTTACCTAAGGGATTTGAGGCATGATGAGGATTTAAAATACAGAAGCCAACCATGTATATTGACTGCTTCAGCCGAATTTTTTTCTCGAAACTGCTCCTTGCTTTGTGCTAGTGCAGAGTTGAATGGCCTAAATGGCAGCTCATAATTGCTCTACAGGAACGGCGCCATTCTCTGGAGAATCAAGTGAAGAGATTAGAGACTGTGGAACGACGAGAAAACCGCCTGAAGGAAGATATTCAGACTAAATCTCAACAGATTCAACAGATGGCAGAGAAAATTCTGGTGAGCAGAGGTGAAAATGAAACTTCGAGCGTGAGAGTTTGTAAGAAAGGGGTTGGAAAGAATCAGAAGCCATAGAATTGCATTGAATAAGGTGGAAATTGTTGAATAAAGGGATTTCTTTCTTCTGTCAGTCATCCTGGAGAAAGCTTAAGCACTCACACTCTCCTTGCACCTGTAGTTACAAACTTACTCCTGTACTTTTAGTCTTAATACTTCTTCAAAATTGTAGTTGTCTCAGGGAGAGCACTCTTAAGTCAACACAGTAATATTTAAATTATTTTACCTAGTGATTGTTTCAGAAGTAAAATATTCTCAGGACAGGATACTGCAACAACAAAACCATTAATATCTATCTTTTAAACTAAATTGTAGAGGAATTTAGAGGTCAGATCTATTTGAAATGCTTATGTTTTGAAGCAGAGAGAAGTTAGTCATCTAAACTATTCATCTCCAAAGATAATATTTGTCAGGAAACCATTTTCACCCACATGTTTCTCTGTTGGCAATTTATTGTTTCTCTCCTGCTTAAACCTATTAAATCTTTATAGTAAGTTAGTATGTCAGTCTCCAGTGAACCAAGCAGAGGGTGTTTCTAATACTTTTGCTTCCCTGGGACAGGAAGCATAATTTTATAGTGGAATAATTAAATTTACTTTGCGTTCCTCATGAGCTCTCTTTGTGTGTTGCCAATATGACAAGGAAAAAAAAGGTGACATTTTATTGGTAGGAATCCTGAGCAGAGACACACCTGAGGAAGGCCAAATGGAAATGTATAAATAAGCATATTTAGAGTCAAGAGATGACCCAGGCTTGTTCTGGGGATGTAGACTTTAACACCAGAATGCCTGATTGCTGTCAGAAAAAGGTAGAATCGGTTCTTTAGTAGTGCTGTTCCTTTCAAATTGTTTTGGTAGCACGAGTGCATGGTAAGTGGGAGACTATGCTGGGCACAGAGCCAATTTTATGTTTAGAAATAGTGTAAAACTTTGAATTGTTTCATAAGCCTCCTGTGTATATTTGGGAATTGTTCCTTGGTTTTGATTATGTTCTCTGTGGAGGAGAAACTGGAAGGGAATGCAAAAATATCGAGTAATTGTTTTACACCAGGGGATATGTTTAGCTCTTCTTATAGATAGTTTCCATGGAGTTCTGACACAGTGTTGGGGAGGCACAAAAGTATTTTATGAAGAAGTCAAACAGGTGCTGAAGAAATATTCCTGCAGTCTTTCCTAGTCCCTTGCAACTCTGACCTGGGAGCACAGGGTACTGGTGTTCTTCTTTCTGCACTCCTACCCTGTACCTCCCCTCTAGCTGATCTTTTCAAACACTTGACTTTTCCTGGTATAGAAAGTATAAAAAGGTAAGAAGGGAGTTGAAGATGCATAGAGTAAGGTAGGTATTGCTGAATAAAGGCATTGTTTTCACATACACTCATGTAGCAGTATCAGAGAAGTACCAGCTCATCTGCCTGTAATGGATTGAATAAGAAGCAAGAAACAAGTCAGAGAAGATACTTATTACTGTCTGAACATGTAGATCAGTGCTGTGATGCCAAACACAAAGTCAGTGCTACACAGAGAATAGTGAGTGAGAACTGGAATGGTAAGAGATTTACCTTTTTGAGCCCACTCTGGCTGTTAAGTGCCACTGCAGGAACTGGTGAAGCTTCTGCCACAGTATGAGCAGTCTGATGCTGGTGGCTTTGAAGCTGCTGCTGATCTGGTTGTCTGATTCTCTGCCAGGACCTGAAACGTGTGGGCTTCTGGAGGAGGTGAGTTGTCCCTCTTGTTGCTGGGAGACATATTTCAATTGCAAAAAGCAGCAATCTCCATTCTGTGCAGAAGTGTCGGGACTAGGCACTGGAGATGACCTACTTTTGGTGAACCTCCTCTTTGATTCTCACTTCTGGAAAAAGAGGTCTATGGCAAATTACTGCAAAAAAAGTCATATATTTTCAAGATGAGGAAGATCAGAAAAGAGAATATGAAATTAATATGAAAAGTGCTAAAGTACACACCTATATCAGGAAATTTTCCTGTGCTATGCAGTAATGAAGGCAGACAGGAGACCTGGATGAAGCCCAACACCTCAACTTGTCTATGCAAGAGTCAAGCCAGTGGTAGTGAATGACAGACCTGGAGCTGCTCTTGTTCCAGGGAAATTGTTGGAGTGGCAAATACAACAATGAATGAGCATGAAGTTGTAAGCCCAGCTCTTGTGAGGTGTCCTGTTGAAAGCTGATTATAGATATACCCCAAATAACATAGTCAGACAGCAGAAACAGCTGATTTCTGAGTTACAAATGGCTTAAATCCTTGCTGTGCACGGCTGAAACTATCTAATGTGAAACAAAGAGGTTAAAAATGTTCTGGCAAGTTCCACCATGTATCTTGCATCCTGCACTTTTCATTTTCCAAGCAATTTATAAATAGTTGTTCTGACAACATTTGTCTGAGGAATATAGCAAAGTAAATGCTATTCCCACTCTGAATGCAGAATGAAAAGCATTGACAGCAGTAGCCCCTTATTGAGGTTTTCTGTGAGAAAACAAGTGAGAGACCTTGGTAAAAATAGATCTGAACTTCCTGTGATGCCACTGCAGCTATAAAATGTTTATAACTGTGTGTTTTCACCAAATGTCCTTGGCCTATCTTTGAGAATATTTTACTGGGAAATGGAGATTCTTACCATGGAAGTAGAAATCTTTGTCCTTAGCAGTGGACCTGCACTGCAGTAGATGGGTCAGCAGCAACGTGCAGAGCTTAAAGGTGAAAATGTGCAGTTCTCATAAGGTTTTGTTTAATATGACAGCCCTGGTCTTGGGATTTTTATAGTGTGAAGTCTTAAAAAAAAGAATGAATGAGTGTTTGATACCTGTGTAACACATACACACAGCACCTACTATTTCTTTGTGTCTGAATATGAATCTCTGCTGCTTTTAGGAGCTGGAGGAGAAGCATCGTGAGGCTCAGATCGCAGCACAACACCTGGAGTTGCAGCTGAAACAGAAGGAACAATTCTATGAGGAAAAACTCAAAGTAAAAATATCTTATCTTCCTACAAGCTTTTGTGGGTAGAAGGAGTTCAGGGAAAAACAGTTGCCTTTAGGCTCTGATTGTTTAGTCCTAGGAGTAACCTTCTTGCTCACCCCTATTGCAATGTGCAGGGAGCTTAGTGGGATCTAAATCAGCTTTTCTCCCAGTCCCTGCCATTGTACCTCATCTGTCTGTAGCACTGCATTAGGACAGCTGGGATTGGAAGTCAGAACTAGAGGGAGGCAGTTGGTGATTGTAATTTGACTATTGCTGACTCAATGATACTTAATGCTGTTAGATCTCACACCCCGAAGAAGCTTTCAGTTCCTACTGGTGATTTTCTGTGAGTGTTCACTCAGCCTACCTGCAAGTTTTAAATGCAGCAAATACTGGAGCGTTTCTGGAATTCCATCCTCTTGGAGCTGTAACATCTGCCAAGAAGCCACAGAAACCACCCACTTTGTTTTTGTCTTTTCCAGGGTAGCATTAACAAACAGTTAGAAATAGAATCATAGACACCATCTAAAATTAGGAAAAACAAGCTGGGAAATAGGAGTATGTGCACTGGCTATGGTTTTTTCTAAAGAGCTTACAGTATGACAGGCAGTAAATACATTTTGTAAGAATCTTTGCTAAACCAGGTTATTCTTAGTAGAAACAATCTTTATCTGGTACATTTATCTAGGACCTTAATTCTACATTTTGGCTTAAATGTGAGAGGACATGATATTTAAGAGGAGAGAAGAAATTTCTGTGGGAGAAATATGAAGGAAAAAAAGAGAAGTAAAGATTTTTTGGTAGATCAGAGCATCTGGTAATCAGCAATGAGAGGAGAGTGATTGATAGAAAGCAGGAAGATCAGATGTAGATGTTGGGAAAGGAGAAGTGGTGATATAAAAGCTGGAAAAGAGGATAGGCATTATAAAATGAATAAAAAGAAAAAGAGAACCAGTGTATTATGGGGACCTATGTTAGAGGCTTTAGGAGGAGAAATCAGGAAACCAGATGAAAAAGGTTCAAAGGGATGAAAGAGGACATGGGGTTTTTGTAATCGGAACAGTAAAAAATATCCTGTGGTGAGCAGAATTTGTGCCTTCAGAAATTTCTTTGAAGGGAGGGACCTTTAGTTAACAACTGATTTAGAGCTCTGGACATGCATACATGACATGCATTTTTTTAAAAAGTGTAGCAATTAATTGCTTTAGTCCTGTTCCTGATGACAGGTATTTGTGTCACAAAAACAAGGTTTTTACTTAGCTGTTAGATTTGGTGTCTCCAACTGGAAGAATTCATGTGGTTCTCAGTTGCCTTTCTCATCCGCATTTATGGAACTCCCAGATTCCTTCTGAGCCATATTGGTAGGGCAGCCAAAGGATGGGCACTTTCTTATTTCCCCTATTGTACCTATTTTGGAGTAGAGAGTTTTTCTGGGGGTTTTTTTGCATTAGTCTGGAACTGTTCTTGAACAGAGTTTATATGACTTAAAGTAATAATTTTAAAAAATCTGTGCTGGCTCCATGTCTATAAAATTCCATCATCAAGTTCAGTCTTCAAGGATAATTGAGGGAATGCTTTTTTCTGGAGTTTGCTCTTCCATGGATTTCATGGAATTGCATCCTGGGTTTAATTTTGCTTGAGATATGATCAACTGCTTAAAAAAAAAAAAAAATCTGTCTATCTTCATGATTTTCTTTCTGCTTGCCCTTTGCCCAGTGAAACAGATATAATTTAGACAAAAGAAATGTCTTCATTTAGGTGTTGGAAAATCAGATGAAGAAAGATCTTGCAGATAAGGAAGCACTTGAGAATATGCTCAGAAGACATGAAGAAGAAGCACGTGAAAAATGTAAAGTCCTGGCTGAGCAGAAGGCGGTATGTGGTGTTGAATTGGAAATCAAAGCAGCTGAAGAGTAGCTTTCTGACACTGATTTCAAGCAAGATAATCTTGTTTGAGGTTTTGTAGAGCTGCTGAGCTGCTTTGAAGGAAATTCGTTGATTAATGCTGATTTTAAAAGACATGATTTTTTAATTCAGCGTATCTTCACGAATATTTCCTTAAAATTAGCCATGCATCTTGTTGTGCACCCCTCATTTTGATAATATAGCAGTTGCTTTTCTTCCTAATATTAAAGCAGCAAAAAGCAGTTGTAAATAGCTCCAGGAATTGCATCTTTGATGCTCTTCTGGCCATTTGTTCAGTCTTCTTTTAGTTCTTCTTGTTTCTAGAAAAAGTTCAGACTTTTTATAAACTTTGTTTTTACGATCACTTGCGTTTCAGATGATCAATGCAATGGACTCGAAGATCAGGTCACTGGAACAGAGAATTGTGGAGTTGTCTGAGGCCAACAAACTGGCAGCAAACAGCAGCCTCTTTACCCAGAGGAACATGTAAGTGTGGCAGCTGCTGTCACTGCTGAACAGGTCTCAGGAAGATGACCTGAAGGTCTTTTCCAATCTAAATGATTCTCTGATTCTCACTGTAAAAGTGGTTCTTTCTTGCAGGCCTGCTGTGCTCCCTGCCTGGTTTTCAGTGATATGCTTTCAAAAACAGGCTTGTTCTTCACATACCTGTGGCTCACTGTGTATTTTGTGTTTCCTCAAACATGACTGGGAAAATTGGTTTGTATTACAGTGAGTGTTTACTTTGGAGCCTTTCCTAAGGCAGATGATTTGTGCTGGTTGGCCAAACATGTTAAATGAATACTAATAATTTTAATATCCAAAATACCTCTGGAGAAGCATATATTCCATTTTTGAACATAAATATTGCTAATAGATTTTATATTTTCCTTGATTCCTTTCAACACATGATATTGAAATTGGAAAACTTTAAATACCTTTCATTCACAAACATCCCATCCTGTGTGGACTATTTGATACATCCTGCAGGGCAAAGCTAAAGCAGTTTATACCCTTACAGAGTTCAGAGATCCACCAGCTTTGGCTGTTTGCACAAAGGTTTTCTGTGTCCATCAGCTGCTGGGTGCAATGTCAGGTGGTGCCCTTGTGGGAAGCACTTGGATAGATTCCCCTATAATATTGAATAGAATCAGACAGGGATGAGTTTTGGCAAAGAGCTGCCTTGGTTTTATTCCTTTTCAGTGGTGATTATGCCTCCAGATATGTAATGGCTCCAGTTTTCATTGTATTTCAAATATCTGGCAAGTTATTTTAGCCTGAGCAGCCAAAAATATTCACAGAAATAACTGAGGAATTAAATTGCGTTGCTTTATGCTCCAGATGACCTCTAGTTAATCACCCAGGAAGTTTGTTGAGGCAACCAAAGCCATAATTTACCTTCAACCTGAAATAAAACATAAATGTTTTCCCAACGTGTACCTGGGAAACATTTGGAAGATCAAGTGTCACAGTCATTGGTCTGACTGAGTGTAAGAACTTAGCTGAGCTGGATGCACCCTCTGAGAGCAGTACACTTAACTGAAGAGCCATAAAAACCAAGGAAAACATATCATAACACTTTAACATATGACTTAGAATAGATTATTGAGAGACGTATTGTCAAGTGACGTAACTTTGCAGGATTGGTAGAAGATAGGACAGAATTAGCAACATTTTGAGAGAAAATTGCTTTATTATGCATGCAGATAGTTAATGATTTTGTGCTTGTTTTGTGAATTGGGCTGGTGAAAATGCATAAATTGTTGTTGGACTGCATTTTGGATGCACAAAAGCTACAGCTAATCTGAGCATTTATCAAGAGGAGAACTGGTGATTAAACCCTTCAGAGGAGAGGGGAGCTCTGCAAGCTCTTGTTCCAGCAGTATCTGAGGAAACCAATGATTATCAGGTTCCTGAGAAGATAGCCCAGTAAACAGTAGGAAATGAAATAACACCATTTGACAGTTCTGGCTGACAATACTCTGTAGAGGTAAATTAAAAAAAGAGAAAAGGTGAAAGGGTGGTTTTGCTTGCAATGCACAGAAATGTGAGTCAGAAGACTAAAGTTCTATTTTTAGTTTTGTTAAGTCTTCCTATTTGATCTTGGGCAACCCACATAATTTCTCTGGGATGGGATTAATAACAGCTTATCTCACAGTGAACTTCTTAAAATATTAATTCATTAATATATGGAGAGCTTTGTGAGGCTTCTAAGTAGAAAGCACACTATGAGGCAGAATTTTCCAATGCACGATAACATGATTCCAGGAATTGTAAATAATGTAGAAAGACTTTTTTTTTTTTTTGAGGGTATGCATTTCAAATGGTAGTAGTTAATCATTGCTAGCTCTCAAAATTCTTATGAACACAAGTAACTGCTTTTGTTCACTTTGTAGATTAAGAATTTGATCAAAGACAACAAAACTTCACATCAGTGTAGGTCAAGTTCTAGATCCATCACAACTTAAAAAAGACCACAACAAACAACCCCAAACACACTACCCCCTATCCTGCAGCATCTCATTCCTCTTATCTCATGGAAATACATTGTGAGAAAGCAACTCTTCTTAGCATTTGTTTTTCCTGCATAGAAAAACACATAACAAGGAACTGAAGAAATGAGGAGAATGAGCTGTAGTTCAAATATTGTTGTAGATTACCCTGTACAAGATCCATTTGTCTGTGCAACTTGCAAACATGGCATTTTAGTGCTCTGAGCATATGTTGGTGAATACACTAGTATTTTTTATGTTTAGCTGGGATGTAGAATTTAAGCTATGAACTGAACTGTTCTACTTAACAGGAAACTTGTGTTCTTCCTTATTTCACCCCAGTGAAAGGACATATGTTGGGAACATTTTGGGTTTGTCACTTGTGCGTTTCTCCTATCAGGAAAGCCCAAGAGGAGATGATTTCAGAGCTCAGGCAACAGAAGTTCTACTTGGAGACACAAGCTGGAAAGTTAGAGGCCCAGAACCGAAAATTAGAAGAACAATTGGAAAAGATGAGTCACCAAGATCACACTGACAAGAACCGCCTGCTGGAGCTGGAGACACGGCTGAGAGAGGTGAAAACTTGGCTTCAGTCCCTCCCAACAAACTGGCTTGAATGCATCCCATTTTGAGTAATGTAGTGAGAACTAGAATTAAGTTGTTTTAGTGGTATTTGAAAGTGTATTAATTTAGTTTGGTCTAACAGTCCTTTTTTTTTCCCCCCTAGTCGTAAAAAAAAAAATTAAAAATTGCTCATTAGAAGGAGAGAAAAGTAGTTATTAAGGACTTGTCATTCTGAATATGAGATTTCAGATCATCTTGCTTTCTCAGAATCTTATTTATGTGGGTTTTTCTCTACAATATCCTTAGAGTATTGTCTGGGTAGAGAATAAAAGCTCAGCTATGTACAATGATCAGATTAACCATTGCCTTAGAGTCTGCAGCAGAGAAAGCAAAGGACACAGCAGAACTGCTGTAAGAAAACAGGAAACCTGTTGCTTCACACACATTTTTTTTGAGTTTTTTTGGAAAGAAAACCTACAGTAATATGAAAATATAAATTTTTAAAGATTTGTGAGCTGTGCCTCATTTTTAGTTTTGTATCAACTAGTCTGGATTCACTTCAGATCTTCGTTTACCTTCTCCAGTCTCTACTAATTTTTAGCTAAGACTGAAATCTTGCCTTTAGCTAAAGGAGTTGGAAAACCATGTCCTTGTTTGACCAGAAGCTGGTTGGGACCAGTGTAAGATTTCTGACAGGCTTGTCATGCATCTCCAGCACAACAGACAGATTCCCTTGGGATAACAGACAGCTTGAAGAAGGTGCTAAAGTTTGGAATTGATTTTGAGCACTGAGATCTGTTCTGCTGGTGGTTCATTTCTTATCCATGAAATGACATGTTTATCCCTGAGTATGTTGCAAGAAAACCTTCATCAGAAGCCACTCAGGTAAACCCAGAGCCAGATGACCTGGTGGCTTTCTTTAAAAGGAATCTGAAGGGAAGATGAAATATGCAAGTCACTTGCAAAATGTATATAACATTTACATAAGAATAAATATTAATATGGACATTTATGCCTAGAGCTTCCCAAGTAAAGATTTTTAAAGACTCTCAGTTTCAGTGTAGAAAGTTCATCACAAACTGCTTCAACTTTTTGTATCAACATTTGATATGTGGGGTTTGAGTTACAGCTGGAACTATTCTTGTGCCCTTGTCGTTTCAAAATGGCAGGTTGCTTTTTACCTCTTACCAAGCAAACCAGGAGTTTTTAGGGAGCAGACAAAGCTGCATCCTTCACTTTTCAGTAACTGAAACAATCTACAAGGACGTGATTTTTGGGATAGACATGGCAGTGGCATCTTAAAGCAAGGTCATATTTTTGTTAGTAACTTATCTTCTACTTTTTCCTTCTTCAGGTTAGTCTGGAGCATGAAGAACAAAAGCTGGAACTCAAGAGGCAGCTGACAGAGCTGCAGCTGACCCTGCAGGAGCGGGAATCTCAGATCACTGGGCTGCAGGCAGCACGGACAGCCCTGGAGAACCAGCTCCGTGAAGCCAAAACTGAGCTGGAGGAGACAACAGCTGAGGCAGAGGAAGAGATCCAAGCCCTCACGGTGAGCCCTGAAATCTCTGCTATGAGCTCTATACCCAGATAAGAATTATGGAGGTGCATGTTTCATAGAGAGGTTAAAATTAACTTACAGTGTTAAATTTTTAATTTTCAGAATTTGGATACGAATTGTGCCTTGTGTTGATAGAAGCAGGGATGGCTAAAATGCCAAATTATATCTTTAACCACGTGAATACTTCTTAGTAATGGTTCATTGCTGCCAAAACTGATTGATGGCTTGTAGGAGCTTTATTACTTTTGTATTGAGGTGAAGGTTGCACCTAAAATTGGTATTTTTAGGAGCTTTACTCTGTGATATACTTATTTAAATGATAGCTCGTGAATTTAAAAGTACTTGATGATCATAAATGTTTTGATTATTTTTTTCCTATCAGTTACCCTGCTTTGAGGATGCTTATTCAGGGGGGGAGAAAAACCCCACCAAATTCCTAGGAAAGAGTGTTCTTAGCACATAATGCTTGTTTCATTAGAAATTGTCACACGTGTCTTGCAGTCTCTGGTGAGGTGTGTGAATGATAGAAAGGAAAAAAAAAAAAGTTCAAGTCTTGCCACCCTCTTCCACCCCAGCCCCCTGTAAATGGAATTCTAGATTATATGTTGCTGGTTGCTGTCTCTTGAGTACAAAAGCATTCTTTCAAACTGTTTGATTCTAAGAAATATTTCCATCACAAAAGATTCCCAGGGTTGTGGGGTAGAGAGTGGAGATGACCTGCTACCAGCTAAACCCCTTTGTGCAGCAGCCTTTAATGACCTTCAAATCCTGTTATTTGGAAGCGTTGGCAATGTGCATTCTTGTGCTCCAGTGGCATTTAATCAAAGAACTGTTCCGAGTATTCCTGCCATTGCTGCTTTTTGGAAGGGGTGGTGGGCTCAGCTGACGTGGGTGCTGGAATTAAGCTGATGCTTTGGGAGATGAATGGGAGAACCATTCCCTCAGTTCTAAAGTGGGCACAAGCTGGGCAAGTGCAGCAACAGCATCGAGGCCTAAGAATATCTGAATAGAACATGGCATCGGGTTCTTTTCTGCTCAAAACTGAGGCAGTCCCCTCCCAGCTGAAAGCTTTGCATAACAACTAATATCACTGCCAGTGGGCTGGTGATGTGCTTGATATCTTTACCCAACAGTGAAACAGATGAATATTCATGACCTGTGTTCACTCAGTCATTGCTTCAGTTAATTTGGCAGAATGGTGGTGCTCTTGGAGCAGCTGCTGTGAGACAGTCCAGTTTGGTGGGCTGGGGAGTGTTCCTGTCATGGATTTTTTTATATACTTCTTTTTTTTTATTTTTCACCTTGCCTGTGGTGGTAAGATAGCTTTTTAGCTCTCATATTTGACTTGTGCTGAACAGTTTTTTCCTGTTTAGTCTCTTGGCTCTAAGGGAAATGTTCTGAATGAAGAAAGGTGGCTGGATGTGCTCGTGCACTAACCTTTACACAGGTTACCTTTAGCACATGACATTAGACACTTTTTAAATCCCTTTCATGAATTTTGAGAGAGGCCATGAGGCTGAAACAAGAACTTTTTGCTTTGTCATGCTTTGCTTGTAAATTAGGGGGTAAAATGGTGCATGCAATCCTGCATTCTTTAAAAAAAGTGTTTGCACTTTTCCATGCTTTGGATGCTGTCTTCCAAAGAATTGATTATTGTGTTTTATCACTGCTTTTTAGAGAGGCTCGGGATTTAAAAGGGACTTTGTGGTAGGATTCAGGTAGATTGGCAGAGCTGTTTGGGATGGCTTGCACAGTATATCATTATAGCTTTTCTTTGCAAGCATTAAATTGTATGCAGTGTTTATTTTCTATGAAATACCAATCTGGATATGGAAGTAAAACCAGCTCAAATGATAATGTCAAGAATGTACAAACTTAAAATGGGATCAACAAGTCTTCTGCTGACCACTTCAGAAGGAACCTGTTGTTACCTAATTCCATTCTTGAGTTTGTACATTTTTCTAAAGCAGTTCAGAACTGGGAGCCATAAGTGTATTTTGATTAAGTAGGATGTGACTTTTGCTAATCAGTTCTTTGCCACTGCAAAGTGCTTTCATACCCTGCAGTATCTGCCTTCCAAACTTTGCTTGCTGGTAGATTGTTCTGCAGTTTGTTTAGCAACAGCTGTTGGATTCGAATTCTAATGTATGAAAAATTGATGATTAACTTCTTACCTCCTTTAGGCACATAGAGATGAAATCCAGCGTAAATTTGAAGCCCTTCGTAATAGCTGCACAGTGAGTATTAAATACAGATCATTGAATTATTTTGAAATTAAGGATAATGAAACAAACAATTTCCTCCTTTAATCCTTGATGACACTAGTTCCTAATGTGGACTTCTGGCTTCAAGGTGTTAGTAGGACCTGGATGGATTGGATTTGATTTCTTTTAGGTTTCAGGTAAACCTCAATTTTGAGGTTTTAGTCTGATCATGAAATTGATACTATTCTTCTTTTTGGAGAAGAAAGTAAATTAAAATATCTCATTGCAGTGCAGCTAATAAGAATGGTGTAGCAGCTGCAAAAAATGACTGTAGGTGAAGATCTTTTCTGCTTACAAGAAGAAAAGATCTACCTGTCCAAATCCTGAGCTGCATTGTAGATCTAGGCCAGAGTGGGTTTTAAGGAGGATTTTGACACTATTTGAAGAGGCAAGGAGTGTTAAGGTTCCAAATAATACGTTGACATGTAGTTGTCTGCTCAAAGTGCAGAGAGGACTCCAGGATCTGAATTTTCACCTTGAAATCTTTGACATGTTTTTGGATTCATTTCATCAGTCCAGGACAGATGTCCAAGGGCTTTGTCTATCCACAGGGATTCTTGAGGTTTAACAGTCTTCACACTTGTTTATGATGGTTGATAGAGGGCATCTACCTTCCAATGACTTGAATTACAGAAGTGTTGGATGAGCACCACAGTCCTCTGGATCAGCAGTGATTGCTGATCCCTCTAGGCTTTTTCTCCTTCCCCACCCTGTAAGCAGGGTTTAATTCTGGGATTTTTTTATCTTGATTGTTTCCCTACTACCAGTGATTTCTTCAAATTCAATTTTTCATGCTGTAGGACTCAGTATCTCTACAAGTTTCCATCTTCCAAGAATACCTTTTCAGGATGAGAGTCATTCTGTTTTCCTCACTTACTCTTTAGCACTTCAGCAAGGGCATTCTTCTGTTCATAAAATATCCAGAGGTGAAGAAATCCTGCACAAGAATCTTTACTTTTTGTTCCCTTCTTCATTTTCTTAGATTGATCCTCTAGCTCCATGTGTGTCATCATATATCTTACATCCATAGTTCTCTTCTTTTGCTCTATACCTTGCCCTTCAGTCAGAACTGCAGCTTTCTATGCAAACACTTATGTGATCTCCATGGAGGCAAAAACCATATGTGGAAGCAGTGGTTTCTGTTCTCTGCAGGGTTGGCTGCCTTGCAGAGTCTGTAACTCATTATCCAGTAACACTTTGTCTCTAAGTGTGGTGAACAAGCTCCAGCAGTAAAGAGTGACCCATAACATTTCCAGAATGTCGAGAGCTTCAAAGGTTCTGCATCAAAGGATTTGTAAAAGTGTTGTGCATTGTCAGGCCCTTCAGTGGGATAAGTGGGATCAGACATCTTCATCAATAAGAAATTAATTAAATAGTTCCTAAATGAATAATACATGCTCATCATGCATTCTCTTTCCAGCCCAGGAGAATGCCATGTATAATTTAATTGACCATGGACAGAAACTTTCCTGTTCTGTGTTATGACTGGTCCTAGCTGTCCATCCTGTCTGCTGAGGAGCTCTGAGAGGAAATCAGGGCAATCTTCTCCTGACAGTGAGGGTCAGGGACACTAATTATGGTGCCTTCACCAGATGTTTCAGCCTTGTGTTTATCTGATGGTAACCAGTATGATACAGGCTGTGCTTTTTGGTGACCATGTGATTCCACTTGAAGGTGATTAGAATTTATACTCCTTTTAAAATCAGACAGCACTCCAAGGGAATAATTGTAATATGCTGCTACTTATACAGCATGACAATGGACGGGTTTATTCTTTTAGCAAGTTCTCAAAAGATATCCTTTTTAAGCTGATACAAACTCCTTGAACTAGTCTGGCAAACTTTGGTAGGGAATTATTTTTATTTGATCTTACTGAGAAGCCTCAAACAGCATAAGAATTATGAAAATAAGATTAGACAGGAAAAAATATTGAAATATTGAATTACTTCAGTACTTTTGTAGTATTCAAAAGATAAATAAAAATACTTAATCTACTTTCTTTGGTATTTTTTCTGTCTCTCTAGCTTCACAAAGGTCACAGCTTCTGATTGGAGGCTTAACTCAAATGTGTGTCTGCTTTCCTTGTATGTTTATTGCACACTTGTTATTCCTCTTGCTGAGGTCTCTGTGCGAGGAGATATTTTTTTAGGTTCTCCTGTTTGTTAATTTTAAATTTGCTGGTTTTGGGTCAGAGACACAGAGACCATTGCTGTGGTGTTGGTCATGCTTTCTGCCTTGTTTGTGAATTTATATTCAGTTGCTCTGATAGCTCTGCATTGTTTCCCCTTGTGACATCTCTCTTTTATTATTGGGGGTCAAAAAGAAAATGCTAAAATTTGCTTTCTCTGGCTCTCAGTTGAGCAAGAAATAGCAGGATACCTAGTTACAACAAAAATTGTGAATTGTTGTGCCTGCTGCACACAGAGGGCTTGTGGGCACACACAGAGAGTAGTATTTTATCACAGTCTTCTCACAAGGATAGCTCATCCAGCAACTCTACTGAGGGAGAAGAACTAGTTCCCTACATCAATTCTATCAAAAATGTGATCCATTTGAAGTATAGGAAGTATTTTCCAGGCCACTAGAGAAAGATCTAGAAATAAAAGGCATTTTTAAATAGGAAAATTTACATATTTGTCCATTGTTTCCAGATGCCTCTGAATTATGGCTTGTTCTGGGATCATCAACATGTGTAAAATTAAAAATACAACTAAGTTATCTAAACAATACTAGAAATGTTTCAAAAAGAAAACATTCAGTAAGCAGGGAGTAAAGCCTTTAAATATTTAGAAGAAAAGAATTCTATAAAGTGTTTACACTCAGCTTAGTAAAATACTAGAGAACCACTATCTGAATCTTGTTTTTCAGATACAGACTGTTACTTTTACTCTAGCAATGAGAATTTCTTAACACTAATTGGATGCTGCATTTCCATTTATTCAAGTTTTCTCCAATAAAACAAAGAGTATCTTCTCTCCTCAAGTTTCTTTTGTCATCTTGTGTTCCCATTTAAGCATTAACAGGCTTGATTCTGCACTTGCCCCTGAGATTGGATATTGAGGCAATGAGTCTGTGAGCTCATCAGGCACGTGTATAATTTTAGTCATGCATGAAGTCTTACTGACTTCAGTCTAAGATCCTGATTCCCCATTGGCTCAGTGAGCTGGCCTACAAGAATAGTCTGTGTTCTTGACAGCTTCCAAAATTATATCCAAAGATGTTATATACTTTATGCTAAATTATGTTTCAGAGTAAAGGGATCTTGCCCACTGTAACAAGGCTAATACCCAGGCAAAAACATAAATGGCTTTGTTAAATTTGTAAAAAACAAAAAGAGAAAATTGCTGTTGGGTGGGAGGGGGTTATCCTGATTCTCATTTCACAGAAAATATGATGGCACATACCAGTTGCAGGCAGAGATTGAATTTCTGTAGCTTTAAAAAAGTCAGAGACTTCTGGGGTGTTGCTGTGAAAGAGGTTAATGGGACGTAGACCATGGACAGCATCTCCATAATTTCATTTGAGGATGAGGCTCCTGGTTGGCAGAGGAGTCCAAGGACTGTGTTTTAATCCTGGGTTGGTGTGGGAAGGAGAGGAATGCAGACAGTGCAGTGTCCTACTGCTCTGCAGCTCCCCATGAGAGCAACGTCCCTCAAGCTAAGCCATGATGGGTTTTTGGAGATTGAGATCCCTGTATAAGGTGTGTTTCAAGGCACAGATGTTGTCTGACTGTGGAAAGGGGAGGAAAGTGAGGGATTCATTGTTATAAACAGATCAAACAGGTAGAAATACAATCCCTCTGCAGCTGTTGTGGGTGCTCTGCTCCGTTACACTGCTGGGATTTGTCTGTCTGAAAAGCTTCGTCTCAGATCCAGATGTGAGACAAAGCAAGGCTGATGTCTGCTCTTGCTTCCTCCTCACAGGAATTTGGGGCTGAGAGACAACTTTTCATTGTTTCCTATTTGCTTCTGACAGGTAGCTTTCTAGTAGAGATTAGTGGGGATGGGGAGGACTGGAAGTGGATAGAGGAAAACTATTAGTCTGGAATTACGTTAAGCTCCAAATAACATGCTGCTGAAAGCATCCCAAAAGAGTTTCCCTTGCTGTGTCCTTGCATTTTTCTGCATGTTCATTGGGGGCATCTGAGAACTGAGACATCTTTATGAAGGAATAAGGGTATGGAGAAGTTTGCAAGCTGCAGTTACTAGTATATAACTAAAACTCCTTCTTTTTCTCCTTTTCCTCGTTACTTTGCCTGGAGTTTTGCTACATGGAACATGTGGATTAAGTTCTGGACATTGTGTCTGATATGCAAACCCAATCATCATGGCCCTGACTGCTTGTTGCTGTGATGTTTAATTTGATCTATGGCTGGAGAGGTTTATAGAGCCAGGTGTAACAGCTGGGAACGTGCTCAGTCTCACTAGAGGAACACCCTGCTTTCCTCAAACTGTGCAACAGGGAAGGAATTGTGCAGTGTGTGGTCCCTTCTGCTGAGGAGCTGCTCTGCTTGGGTTGTTTTGTAATATCTAAAAATGAAACAGAGTCTTCTGTATCTGTATAAAGACAAGTTGAGTGCTTAGATGTGGCATGTAGTGAACAATCTGCCAAGATGAGCGTGGTGTAGTTAGGTGATATCTCTCTTTTAAGGATTAGTTGTGATGAAGATGTGCAAAAATTGAAGAGAAAATTCCAATTGCTCTGCGAGTGATGATGCAGTGGCCTAGATGGTCTAGGATTGCTTTTCCAAGCTTTCAAGTGTTTAGTTGTTTTATAAACTTTAAATGTGAAGATTTTTATATTTATATTATGTGTTTCTAAAGGATTTAATAGTGTTTTCTTGCAGACTTTCTTTTCATATACTTCAAATTTACCTTCAGAATAGCTTAGGGTTGGTTGGTTTGGGTTTGTTTTTTTGGTGGGTTTTTTTTTGCCTGGGGATTTCCTTAACTGAAAAAAAAAATACCTAAAGCTATTAACTCTTTCCAGGTGCAGGATTCTGGCATAGGTTGTGTCTATGTATTTATGCCTAAGACAACAATTCCAATTAAATGTGGTTTTTTGATTTGTATTTTCTTTTTTGTTGGACCCCAGGACAGGCATTTATATCACACCATGTCCCATTTTCCTGTGTCAGTATTACCCATTACTCTTTAGGCTTTATAGTATTAATAAACTCTCTCATTCTGTTGGGTTCTCTATAGCTGTAGATAGCTTTTAAAAACTGGATTTGTTAACAGATTCCTCCTTTCCCCATGAAAAATGGAAAATTGTACCAAAAAGAACAAATTTTCTCTAGTTAAAAAAAATTAAATCTATCAATCTGTATGGATTACATTATATAGGTTATAATATAGTTGGAATTTAAGCCAGGGCATTTTGGAATTGTCAGTAAATACACTGTCAGAAAAATATTCAAGAAAGGAGATCAAATCACTTCTTCTGGAATCCTCCTTTCTTAACTGCTTTATTTGTCTGAAATTTTCCAGAAATATCCTACTAGGTAAAATGTAGCAGTGAAATATAAAATGACTTGGTTTAATTTTAGTTATATTCAAGGAAAGAAGTCAAAATCTCAGAACACAGAATAAAAGAAAATGGGAGCTCAACTTCTAGCCCTTAAGGAATTAAATCAACTTGAAATGCAGCCAGTTTTAATAATTCATTAAGTAGTTTGACACATTAACTCTGCATGTAACTTTATCCATTTTGTGTTTCCCCCATCTCTGCTTTCTTGTGCTTCAAAGCTAGTTTAATAATTTTTATAGAAGTACTTGTATTAATATATAAAATAGATGTGGAAGAAACCATGGATATATAAAATACATCTTCAAACTGCTGAGATAAGTGATGTAGTTAAATATAAAAATAAAAGCAAGTGGAAGGAAAAGAAAGTTTCTTATCTGGCAGTTAGCTGAGATCTCAGCTGTTGGAAGAATGGTAGGTAAAACACTGTAAAAACAAATGTTCTTTTGCTCCTTTTTGTTTCTATAAATACATGTCTAAGTTCTTATCCTGGTAGCAATACAAACAGTAACACATCCTTCTGACACAGGCTGCCTTCTCGGAAAGCTTGGTGCAAACAATCCAGAATAAAATGTGTGTTTTGAGCAGGGCAGTTTTGTGTGCTCAGGAAGGAGCACACAATCAGACTCTCATTAGAAATGTTGTGTTGTGGAGTGTGAATCATCTTGATTCGACCCTGAACATATGGGTGGCAGGAACTCCCCTTCACCCAGCAGGGAGTAATGTCTGTTGGACTTCTGCTTACAGTTTAAAAACCAAATACTGTTAATTTAGGTCTAGGAGAGGCATGGTAAAAGGCTGCCAAAATCTGTGTTAGTGATCCTTCAAAAAGAAGTGGCTGTCATATTTCCAGAGAGCTGAGAAGAGCTGTGTGCTCTATTCTCTGCTGCTTTAGATATTTAAGTCCTTGGCTTGTGTAGGAAATTGGAATATTTAAATTTGAATGTGTGGCCAACTGTGCTCTGGGTTTTTATTATTTTCCCATTTAATGAAGTGTCTTATTCACTTTTCTTTGACATCCAGGCAAAAAAGCCTCTAGAACATATTTTTGAGGGTTGAATATGAATTGTATGGAATTTACCAGTTTCTGAAATTCTTTTTATTAAGCTGATTTCAAGATTATACTGAGATTTCTTTCTCTTCTGTTGTGGTGACGTTGGTTTTGAGTTAGGAGGAGGTACATATTCATCCACCCTGTGTTCAGGCCTTTCATTCATAAAAATCAAATGTGAAAATGGCCCACCGTTGTTTATATTTTTCTTTAAATTTAAGGGAAAAGTGGTTTAAAGTGTTAAGTGGAATGCTGTTCTGATTAAACGTTTCCACTTCACCCAAAGGCATTTTTTTCTTTTCACTGGTTTTCTGTTAGTCTGTTGTGTTACCACAGTAATTTCTTTCCTAGTGGTCCCATCCATAATGCTGCTACTTTATATTTCTTAAAATTTCTCTGCCTTTCCTGGTTACACACAGTGTTACCTATAATAATACAAGCAATTCCCAGGGGTATCCATCAGGTTTTAGTGCCTCCACTGCACCTCTCAGTCAGTTTTCTTCAATACCACTCTTTGAAAGCCTCTCTGAAAGGTATTGACCTCATTGCTCTTAGGGGAAATTGAGGCAAAAAAAAAAGAAAAGTGCTTTGGCAAAGGCACTGCAAGTCAGCAGCAGGGCTGGGAATACAACCAGAGCTCCTGACTCCCAACCCAGAGCTTTAGCTGTGACAGTTCACTCATATAATAAATTGCATTGCAGCATATTTGTACTCTGAACCAGATTAAGAAAAAAACAGGTTATTTTCTGTAAGAAACAAAACCCTCTACCTAAGTGAAGTACACTCCTATGCATAAAAATGTACCGTTTACTTTTGTTTAAATTTGAAAAGAGTGTAAAAGCTTGGCAATAAATGTTTCTGTGCGAGAACACTTATTCACAAACCTGTGCTCGCTGCCATGTAATTTAATTTGTTTTTCTTTCCAGGTGATTTCGGATTTGGAAGAGCAGCTGAACCAGCTCACTGAAGACAATGCAGAACTGAACAACCAGAATTTCTTCCTGTCCAAACAACTCGACGAGGCCTCGGGGGCCAACGATGAGGTTGTGCAGCTGCGAAGTGAAGTCGACCACCTGCGCCGAGAGATCACCGAGAGGGAGATGCAGCTCACCAGCCAGAAACAGGTGAGGCTCTCCAAGTCTGGGCCATGATCTCTTGGTGATAGCTGGCTAATTATCTCAAAGGCAAAAAATTCTTTTAAATCTGGAAGCCTATAAGGAATGAGTAAGCTTCCAGGGGCCTGTAAGCCTCCCTTCCCAGAGCCGTTTTTAGTGAATGGAAATTTCTGGTATTTCCCATTGTGTTTTTACGGAATTTTACTTTAGAAATTTTGCACTTTGAAGATATTTAGGATATAATTAAATATCTGAAGATATTTAGAATTATTCATTTTTGGTTCTGTGACCCTGGAAATCTCAAAATGTTCGTAATGAGACCGAACTGACATTATCGGCGATCGCAAGTGAATGTAGGGGAGCCTTGAAATAAATGGGTTGTGATTTACCAGCTTATGTTTGCTGCCAATTTGCATGTGCTGTAATTTAAATGGTAAGGCTGAAGCTTAAAGTGCACGCTTGATGTGGGATGTGAGAATTGATAGGAGGATTTATTTTTAGACTATGGAGGCCTTGAAGACAACATGTACGATGCTGGAAGAGCAAGTAATGGACTTGGAGGCCCTGAATGATGAACTCCTGGAGAAAGAGCGTCAGTGGGAAGCCTGGAGAAATGTTCTAGGGGATGAGAAGTCCCAGTTTGAATGTCGAGTCAGAGAGCTGCAGAGGATGCTGGATACTGAGAAACAGAGCAGGTCTCTCTCCCCTCCTCCCCCTTTTATTAACTTTTGTGAAAATACTCTATAGAAGCTAGTACAAAAATTATATTTAGCATAGGATATGGGAGTTGGAACTAAATATAAAATCTTGTGAGGTAGTTCTAAAAATGGTTTATTAGTTAATAGTCATTCACCAGTGATATTGTTCCTTTTGTTTCTTTGCAAGTGAGAGATTCAAGGGGAGTGGTATTTATCACTGTAGTTTTTAAAATGTCTTGATTTATTATCTTCTACTTTATTATATGGAAAAATAGTCTTTGTTCTTAACTCTTCCTGTGGGGTCTTGAAATTTTAAGGCTGTAGTTCTAGCAGGGGCAGGAACAGAGTTATATAATATAAAAGTGTTGCAGCAAACAGTCTGGCTTCATAAAGTAACATCTTGAATTTGAGGCAACCCCTGAAAGAGCTCTTGATGCCACTGCACACCAGGGAGAGGTCAAGCCTGAAAGGAGTTAGGTAACATTATTTTCCATTTTAATGCAGAGTGAGAGCAGATCAGCGTATTACTGAGTCTCGCCAGGTGGTAGAACTGGCTGTCAAGGAACACAAGGCAGAGATTCTGGCCCTCCAGCAAGCACTCAAGGAACAAAAGCTCAAAGCAGAGAGCCTTTCTGATAAGGTAAGTAACTTTCAACCCTAGACTTTTATAATTAGATGAAATACTTTTCTGTTGATATTATTTGTAGAAATGTGGCCTCGAGCAGCTTTTTTCAAGATGTTAAAACAAATTAAAAAGAACTGGAGGTCATAGAATAGAATTCTATCTTCAAGCCAAAGACCTCAGATTATCTCTGAAAAAGACTGAAGCAAAAGCAGCCTATGATGCCTGGAATGATGAAGTCCTTCAATAACTTGGTATCTGCATTTGAACACTCCAAAATGTCATTTGGTTGGTTTTTTGCAAGTAAGGAAAGGATAATTATGTCATTATTTAGCACGTGCTTGGTGAAGTTGGATTTTAGGATTGTGGAATGCTCTATTTATCAGTGTTCAGTGTTATCCTGACCCTCTATCCCACCTGCCTAGCTCAATGACCTGGAGAAGAAGCATGCCATGTTGGAGATGAACGCTCGCAGTTTACAACAGAAGCTTGAGACAGAAAGGGAGCTCAAGCAGAGACTTCTGGAGGAGGTAACCTTGGAGACTCATGTTAGAACTTCAGAAGGTTCCACATCTTGAGGGGGGGAGGTTGTGTGAATAAGTGTTACACATCCATCCTTCTCCTGTATAACTGGGGAGATTAATCAAGGTGGGGGAGTTGTTTTTACTTAAAACTTTGCAGAGTGTGTGGCTGTGTTGGGGAGCAATAAGAGTGAACTGCTTCTCAGGGGAAGGTGAGCTGGGAGCCAAGAGGAGGGCAGCACGTCAGGCAAGGACAGAACCTTGCACCCAGTGGGCACAGAACCAGAACAAGAAGAGCAGAGCAGGTTTGGGGAAGGTACCCAGGTTCAGTGGTGGCTCAGTGATCATTACAGGAGCCTGTAGCCATGGGGCAGGTCCTAGGCCAGGTCTGCAAGGCCAGGTCTGTGCCCAGACACAGCTCTGACCAGGCCAAGTGCAAGGACCACAGCTTAAAACCAGCTCTTTAGGCAATGTGCTGGGAGTGCACAGGTGGAGGTCACAGGTGAGGCTTCTCACAGCCCTTTTTCATCATTAATTTGGGTCCCAGGAGTCAGATCCAAGGTCACACACCTGCACTGTATCAGGGAATCATTGAACGCAGGCAACGAGTGATTAGGGGCAATTAGTCTCCTGCTCTTCTTGGGGTACTGGCAGGGTACCCCAGAGCTGAGAACTCCATTATGCATCACAACAAAAGATTTCTGGCTCTTGCTTTATTACATATGACTGATCATGGTTTTCCTTCTCAGGGACTTTCTCATCAATAAAGTGTAAATTCTAAAAGAGTAGTTTGTCATGTGCCCTTTTCTGTTGTTAGTTAGAGACAAAGATGTAAACAGCTGGCCAAAATTTTCCTTATCTCATGTGACTATGACTAGCCTGGTTTACAGTAAAGATTACTTTTTTAATTTATTATTACAAAGTACTGAGATGGCTGCTGGTGGTTGTATAGAGAGCTTGAGAAAGTGGTGTCAAGAAACTCTTCATGTGCAGCCTATTTAACAATTCTGTACGTGCAGTCTAATTAACAATTACAAGATTTTAAGTGCTCAAAAAAGCAAATAACTTGAACGTGCAGGTGAAAGAAATGGCACTGCTACAGATTAATATAAATGCTCTACATAGAAATGCTTGTTTACTTTTAATGCACTCTGGAAGGCGGGGAATCTTCTAGAATGTTGTAATATTCCAGCTTTTAAAGAGGTGTCTGTTTACTTTTAAGTTCTGCAATGATCTTTTACAAGGAGTGATAATGTTTAACTTGTTTTACTTACAAACAAGCAAGCAGCAACCCCAAAACACTGGCCTTTGTTTTCCTATTAACAGCAGGCAAAGCTGCAGCAGCAAATGGATCTGCAAAAGAATCACATCTTCCGCCTGACTCAAGGTCTGCAAGAGGCTCTGGACCGAGCAGATCTTCTGAAGACTGAAAGGAGTGACCTGGAATATCAGCTGGAAAACATTCAGGTGAGGGTGAGGAAGCAGGGCAGGACTCTGCCTCGTTCCCTGTGAGGTTTTAGAATGTTCTGCCGTTTCTGTTTGACACTTCCCTTACACTGTTTTTTAGCTCTGTTTTGCTATTGAGTTGTCTGTTTGTTTCTTCTGATAAGATGAAATTTCTTACACGTGTGTGTGGTTCACAGGTTCTCTATTCCCATGAAAAAGTGAAAATGGAGGGCACTATTTCTCAGCAAACTAAACTCATTGATTTCCTGCAGGCAAAGATGGACCAACCAGCAAAAAAGAAAAAGGTGGGTGAAGCAGGTTTGGGAGGCATGGAATTAAATGGTTTTGTGATTGGTTATGTGCTGTGTATTCTTAATATTCTGTTTTATCTTCCTTTGTGTAACAAAATGTGTCCTCATTTAAGACCACTCCGAGTTGCTGAATGCAAACTTCATTAGGCAGAATGTGTTCTTTGTGGCCTTTCCTGTATTTTGTTATTCCTACAACCCAGTAGCTCCACCTCAGTGAGGCTGTGGGAATACAGAATTTTAAGCATGTTTTTATTTTAATGGTAAGTATTTACATGTGTATGAACTTAGTGTGCATCTAGAGTGGTTGTCTTGTAGTCACAGCATAGGACTAATTAGTCAGGTGATGTGACTTGTGTCACATCCCTGTCATAAGCTGTTCTGTCATGTTGAATTAAGTAATTTAATTTTAACCACGTATTTTGAGATCCTCTGTTTAGATGCTTTCGGAAACTCCAGGTGTGAGTACTAACAGGTAACGTACGTCCCTCTTTAAATGAATCCATATCTCAACATGTTCTCTCCAGTGCCAATTTGAACTAAAAATCCATCCTTAAGCATAACAGAATTGCCATTAGGCCCTCTGGCCGGACTGACACTAGCCAGTGTCACCTTGCCTAGTTTAAGCCATCTCTTGCTAGGAGTTAGGAGTTGTCTGTGTGTTTCTGTTGCTAGGGCCTGTTTAGTCGGCGGAAAGAGGACCCTTCTTTACCCACACAGGTTCCCCTGCAATACAATGAGCTGAAAGTGGCACTGGAGAAGGAGAAGGCTCGTTCTGCTGAGCTGGAGGAGGCTCTTCAGAAAACACGCATTGAACTCAGATCTGCTCGTGAAGAAGGTAGGGGTTAACAGAAAAGGTGAATCTGGAAGGAGACACACGTTTTTGGTCTGAAAACGTGCCTTTAATTGTGTGCCACTGTAGCAGTAACTCGTGTTGTTTAATCATTATCCCCTCTTGTGAAGATGCAATAGGGCTACGCTTTGTTCTGCGGGTTGTAACTGCTGAGTGGTCGCACAGAACCGCTGCTGTGAACCAGTGTGTCGTGTTGGTTGTGTTAACTGAAGTGGCACTTATCTTGTCTGTAGCTGCTCATCGGAAAATATCCGACCACCCTCATCCATCCACTCCAGCCACGGCCAGGCAGCAGATCATCATGTCTGCCATAGTCCGCTCCCCGGAGCACCAGCCCACTCCCATCAGCCTGCTGGCTCCTCCCTCCAGCCGCAGGAAGGAATCCTCCACACCAGAGGGTAGGCTCCTGGCCAACTTCTTCTCTCTATCATGTCAATGCTATCTCTATTTTTTTAACTCCAAACCCCGTTTTTTTTAATTGTAGGGTTATCAGATGATGAGTTTTGTTTTTATTTTTTTTGTTTTGAAATTCTGTTTGGATAATATGTTTCTGAAAACTTCAGTAAGGAAATAATTATTAGCATGAATTGTTTTAAGAGTATGTTTCTTTCAAAGGAGTATGTTTTCTTCAAAGGAGTGTGTTTTCTGTTCTACTCCCTGCATTGACAAAGGGATTTATGGGTGTTTTCTTAGCAGTTAACATTTTTACTTGTCTGCAGATTTGTTCTGCTAAACAGAAAGTTTCTATCAAGACTTCTGGTAAAGGGAAGAGACTTGGGTTAGGCATAAAAGTAAGATACCACATCAAAGCTGACATTAGTATCCTATTAACTAGAAAAAGGTGATATCCCTCCATATTTTTGAGAATGAAGGGGGGAGGATCACCAGAAAAAAGTGAGCGATTGAGGGCTCTGCTCATTTATTCTTGGTTAACCAGTGTTCCAGAGAGAGACTCTGAACTGAGACCTCCAGCCTTTAGCTGGAAAAAGCCAGAATCCACAGACTGGTCCAGCCCTGGCAGAGAACTGGGGAGGCCCAGGGTGCTGTGAGGGTGGGTAGCATTGCCATGGGGAAATGTCCTCAGAGGCAGGTCATGGGCAGGGAAGAGAATCACGTTCATCAGTAAAAGACAATGCCTTGAAGGATAGATCCACTAACAGGGATTTAAGATGCTTTATGAGTGCAGGGGCTGGTGTTACAGCATGAAGGCTGCAGGAAGGAGTGTATTGATTGCCCAGGATAGGTGTGGAAGGGTTTGTTAGCTGTGAGCAAAGCAGAGACATTACTTTAGCACATCTGAGTGCAGGCTTGAAATTTAGGTGGTTTGATTGACATAGCCTTGCTGCACCAAACATGAGCTGTTACAGTTCTACAGTCTGTTCTACAGCCTGGGCACCTGTATAAGGTAATTCCTGAGGCCGTAACGTAGCTTAAGATGTGCAGATTGCAAAGGAAAATAGAGTCTGTGTTCAGCAGGGCCTTCACAGATAAACGGTGTCACTTTTTGCTGCCTTCAACTGCCAAAACCTCCTGTAACTTTCCTCTCCCAGCGTTCCCCCTGATGATAAATGTTGTCCCTTCCAGAGTACAGCCGCCGCCTGAAGGAGCGAATGCACCACAACATCCCCCATCGCTTCAACGTGGGGCTGAACATGAGGGCCACCAAATGTGCCGTGTGCCTGGACACGGTGCACTTCGGCCGGCAGGCGTCCAAGTGTCTGGGTGAGGGGGCACAACACGGCGGGGCTGGGGGGGCAGGAACATCCACAGCCAGCTGGAACAGATTTTCAGTGCAAGCTGAAGAAAGGACCGATAGGAAGGCTTTGAAACTAGTTGGTGCAAACGTTCTGCCTTAGAAATCATCTGGTGGTTTAGCCTGGAAGGAGGTTCTTGGAGAAGCCGGGATTTGCGCGGTAGAAGTTGAGGCAGCTGTGTCATGATTTTTGTGGCGTTTAACATAAGTTTTTCCTCTGTCCTTTTTGTCAGAATGCCAGGTGATGTGTCACCCAAAATGCTCAACTTGCTTGCCAGCTACTTGTGGGCTGCCAGCAGAATATGCCACGCACTTCTCCGAAGCGTTCTGCCGGGATAAAATGAATTCTCCTGGTCTGCAGCTGAAGGAGCCAAGCAGCAGTCTGCGTCTCGAGGGGTGGATGAAAGTGCCAAGGTATAAACGGGAATCTTGGTGCTGAAATATTTGGAAGAGTTCCTAATATTATCCTGGCTCTTACAATGAGATAATTGGTACGTGCCCATTGCATGGGCATTACAGTTACCACCACTACAATTACAAGTGCTGCACTGAACTTTGTAGGAGTTGCATGTTTGTTTTATGTAGGATCCGAGCAGAAAGTCCAACATGGCTTTGTGCTTATTTCCTTCAGGAATAATAAACGTGGGCAGCAGGGCTGGGACAGGAAGTATATTGTCCTGGAAGGAACCAAAGTGCTCATTTATGATGCAGAAGCAAGAGAAGGTAACTTAGCATTTCTAGGAAGAACCTATTTTTTAATCTTCAGATGTTGTTTGGTGAGTTGAGAGGCTTAAAGATTGTTACTGTTTGCTATGGTCATATCTAGTTTAGCTAAATCTCCAGTAATAAAGCAACATCGTTGTTTTTCTAGATCCTTAACCATTTTGTTAGCTGGCATGTCATAATAATCCAGCTGTGAAACATCCATTGTGCATCCACTTCATTTTGCTATTACAGTTATTTTCTTGCTACCTCTTTGTTCATTCTTAATCTGTCTCCCCACTCCCCTGCAGCTGGACAGAGGCCTCTGGAGGAATTTGAGCTCTGCCTTCCTGATGGTGATGTAACTGTTCATGGAGCTGTAGGAGCTACTGAGCTTACCAATACAGCAAAGACAGGTGAGAATCTTACGTAGATGAGGTCAAATGGATTTCATCTGGCTTGCCATCACTTAGCCTTCTGCTTGGCTGAACAGAATATTCTCCCTTTAACTTCCATTCTGTAACTCTGTAATTTTGAGGTTACCTCTCTCTGAACTGGGGGAATAGCTCAGCACTCTAGATCTGGTTCCATGCAGGCCGTTGCTTCTGTCGTGGTAGTTGCACTGTGGTTAATATGATCATCCACCCAAATGGAAGTAAATTCCCAGAGATTTGTAGCGTAAACACTCGGTTTATTTAAATTTCTTCTCTATCAAGTGTGATGTGTCATACCTCATGCCACCATTGTGCTCTCACCAGAAAGCCATTAACTTAAAAGTACTGTGGGATGTATAGTCTCTTATTATGAAAAAATGTTGATGTGTTGATTTGTATGTACTGAATAGAACTGATGATAAGATTCTGTATGTCTTGACTTTGACATTAAAGGATACAGATTGTTAAAAACAAAGGTTTCCATAACCAGTTTTTACAGATTTTTCTTAATCAGTACAGGGAAAAATTTAGTCAACTGGCTGGTTTTCTATTTTTTTTTTTCCACAATGGAATTTCTTTCTCTTTTGAATAAAAGGCAAGATTTTTGTTTAGTAAAGAGAGCATTGTATGTATGGATTGCATACATCCAGCTAATATTTAGTTGTAAGTAGCTAGCCTGTGCAGGACCTGTAAAGGAGAAACCAGTGTATCAATTGCCATGGTAACATGTCATGATAAATACAACTTCTCTCCAATGAGGCTGAAAGGTGTTGATTTTAAGTCCACTGACAATATTCCAAAAACTAATCTAAGTCTTATTCTATCTATATAACATCTCAGATGTGCCATATATCCTAAAATTGGAGTCTCATCCACACACCACTTGCTGGCCTGGTAGAACACTCTACCTGTTAGCACCCAGCTTCCCTGACAAACAGCGCTGGGTCACAGCACTGGAATCAATAGTGGCAGGTGGGAGAGTTTCCAGAGAAAAAGCTGAGGCTGATGCTGTGAGTATGAAAGTTTCGTTTAATAATAAAATATTCTGGGAGGGAGCAGAGTTTTGAAAAATATTTTTTCACTATTTGACGTACTGAGGTTTAACTGAAGGTAAGTTATTGCTTCTGCCTTATGATGTACAATGTGAGCACCAGGAACTCGTTCATTGTGAGACTGATGCTTTATGTTACAATACCCTTCAAAGACATGGGGAGTGTAGTAAGAGAATCCCAAAATATCTCTGTAATTCCAGCAAAGGAAGGAAGAGTGGTTAGCACGTGGTTTAAATCCAGTCTCATAAGGTACCACATGGAACGAGCAAAGAAATAAAGAAAGTAAAAAGCAAAAACTTATGGAGTCAGAGGTTTTGTTGTTTCTTCACTGGGGGGGAAGGTGTGTGTGTGTTTTTAAGTTTGTTTTATTCCTAATAGGAATAAGAAGTTAAACAGATTTGTTTAGGTTTTGGATAGCCTTTTTCACATCGTGTACCAGAAAACTCTATTTTCTGGTAAAGGGAGATTGGATTCTATGGCATCATGTAAGTGAATGTTAGCTCTGGAGGAAGGGAATATCTGACTAGCAGGAAATTCTCTTTTTTTTTTCGGGCTCACATTCCTTTTGTCTGTGAGAAAAATACATGCTCCCACCAACATTTGTACTTTTCTTAAATCCTTCCCCTCAGAAAATTCCACTGCTCTGCTGTAAGAGATTGGGGGAAATGGAAAGGATAGGGGCAATAATGGATTCTGTCTGAGCTTAGGATAATTCTGATTAGTTTGCCTTACTGTATGTCAGGTAGATAAAAAATTCCTAATTCTTTTGTAGGAGGCATCCCTGCAACTTTTAGCTTTCTGAGAAAAAGCCAAGCTTTTTGCCTGTCTGAAATGATGACCTTACCTTGTTAAAATGCTCACAGATAAAGAAATGAAGATTAACTCAACAAGAAAAAAAAATATCTTTTTGTCATTTGCAGAAACTGCTTGGAAACTCCCTGCTGAAGCTGGAGGGTGAAGACCGTTTGGATATAAATTGCACAATGCCCTTCAGTGACCAGGTAATGAAGGCCCCCCTTCAGTGGGGCCTTTCTGACTAGTGGATAATTCATTCATGGAAGTGGTGTCTTAATGGCAATAGGTGTAATTACACACTTGCTTGTGGGTTTGGTTTTTTTCTCTTCACTGCCAACGAGTGTCATCCAAGTTTGCTCTTGGAGCATTCCTTGTTCACCTCATGCAGTGCTATTTTTTCCCCTGTTGTAGGTAGTGCTGGTGGGTGCAGAGGAAGGTCTCTATGCCCTGAATGTCCTGAAGAATTCCTTAACACACATCCCAGGAATGGGTGCCGTCTTCCAAATTCACCTCATCAAGGACCTGGAGAAGCTCCTCATGATAGCAGGTACTGGGCTGTGTGTTACCACTGGCCCTGCAGGGAGTAGATGGGCCTGGCTTTGTGCTGCACTGAGGTGCCAAAGGGCCCTTTGCCTGTGGATTCATCACAGGCTTTTGTCTGGTCCTTTGTCAGTATTTGCCAGGAGTCACTTACTGTGGTTAACACAGCCTGGTGTGAGGCTGGTGAATGGATATGGGCAGGAAGGCTCAGTTAAACCTTCCAGAGAAGGTGATTTCTCTGTTTCCAAAGCTGAGGGAGGGAAGAAACAGAGAAAAAACATTTCCAGGTTAGAGGACAGTCATCATTGCAAGTCCAGTTTGAAAAGTGTTGAGCTGATTAGTGAGCATCTCTCCTCCTAATCACTGCATAACCTTTTTAATTAACTGTTTGAGGACCACGATGTGATCACTGTGGCATAGGGCCAGTAACTCTTAACCTCTCTTGCCCTAAATACTAATCCATGTAACAAAGCTGGGACTTCCTGTCATGATTTAAGATTCCCTTCTGAAAGGAACACAAGTTTTAATGTCTCCATCTGTGGTTTTCCAGAGATAATCCTTCCCACACTGATGTAGGCATGCTGAACATTAGGGTGTATCTTAAGCTGAAAGCCCAAATTATCAAGTGTCTATATGACATTTGTAGGGAATGAAAAACAAATTTTCTCTCTTGTTCTGTTTGTTCTGCATTTAAGGATTTAAGCTGTCCATGCTTTATTTGTGTCAGGGTGGTACAGAACAAAGCAAATCTCACATATAATGAGGAGAGGGCTGTGTTAGTCTGTTGCTGGACTTCTGAGAAGAATTGTGTTTGGGCTATAATGCAATTTATTAGGCCACTTCTTGGAAGTCCCTTGCTAATTCTCTTGGCACAGAGAGGTTAAAACATCTTGTACTTAAAACATCTTGTACTTTAAGAAGTTCTGAAGGGTAAAATAAAACTTCCTGGCTAATTTTGAGTGGTGTCCTAATGAGGCCACAGTTGCTGTGATCTGCTAGACCTTAGCAACACTAATAACTCACAGAGGGAAGGGTTGTTCTCTCAGTGGATTTACTGCCTGTCGTGGGGTTCGGTTTCTCTAAGTTTTCTGTTTCACTTCGAGTAGGAATAATATGGGATGAATTCTACATGGTACCTTGTGACTGTTTCCACAGTAACAGCCTGTAATGAGGAGCTGCTGCTTAGGTAACAGGACAGACTTTTGTAGAGAATAGGGAGCCCTCCCTTGATGAAATGCAACCGTTTTTGTTTCCAGGAGAAGAAAGGGCTCTGTGTCTTGTTGATGTAAAGAAAGTGAAGCAATCTCTAGCCCAGTCTCACCTCCCAGCCCAACCTGATGTCTCACCAAATATCTTTGAGGCTGTCAAAGGATGTCACCTTTTTGCTGCTGGCAAGGTAGGAAACAGCTCCCTCGTGCCTCCAGACCTCCCCTTAGACTGCTCTGAGTTTAATATTAGTAAAATCAGCATCTTTATTCCACTGGCAACGCATCCAAGGTCTGTATTCTTGTTTTAAATGTTTTTCTTCAAATAAGAAGAGTGTATGGGCTGAAGAGAGGCTGAGCTGGAGACAGAATGGGGAATCTGCTACTAATATGGATAAATTTAGCCAGGATGCCATGATGGTGTAGCCTAAACTGCTAGATAAAAGAAATCCAACAGAGCATAGTACAACTGCCTCCTCACCACTGAGTGTAATTTTGAGATTTATAATTAGTGAATTCTGTCCTCTGTTCTTTAATGGCATGTTCCCAGGCCAGCAGATTTCCTTAGGTGTTTGCATCACTTTAATTCTTGACATTTACATAAATTACTGGGTTTAGTAATGGAACATTTAACCATAACAAAAATACTCATTAACAACTACTTCTGTGGACTGCTTTGGTAACAAACTGAACACCATTCATTTCAAGGTGATGTTTAAGATAACAGTTTCAGGGATTGAAATGTAGACCTGACCTATTTGAATTCGTTAATCCCTTTCCTGTGGAAAACCTTCTAATTTTTTATTAACTTCTTCCAGGTATAAAGGAGATCATAGAAGCCATTTAAATTCACGTTCTTTTTTGAGAATGTGAAGAGGCTTTTCATTATTCCAGGAATTCACAATAATTACCCTTTTAAAAAATTGTACTTGCTTATCTCTGCAAAGCTCTTTTTGTGGCAAGAGGTAACTTGGATCCGTTTCACTTGCTCAGCAATAGAATTTACTCTGTATTACCAGCCTGAACTGTGCTTGTTATCTTCCTTACAGGTTGAGAACACTCTTTGTATCTGTGCAGCCATGCCCAATAAAGTGGTGGTTCTGAGATACAACGAGAGCTTGAGCAAGTTCTGTATCAGAAAGGTGAGCTTAGTAACTCCCTGCAGTAGCTGAGGTAATTCACAGAGTGCACTAAACCTTTGTTTAAAACAAACATCTAGAACCTTTTTGCATGCATGAGAACACTTGTTTGCCAGCTAAAATGATAACAAATTGCGCTGTGCACTGACTCAAAGTGGAGTAGGCAGCAATTTCCTTTAATAAGAGTTGGCATATTTGGAGAGATGCAGAACAGAACTGTGACTTCTTGAGATATTGGATTCAGCTGTAATTGTACCCTCACTTATTTGGCCCAAAAAAAGGCTTTCTTAATTATCCAGCTGTCTTAATTATCCTCACCTCTGTTGTCTTTGGAGAAATCCATAACAAATTACTTCACTCTTCTTTGCAGCTGTGGAAGCAATGGGTGTCTGAATTTGTCCTACTGCACAAGTGAAAATTGAAGGGTATACTGGTGTTATTCCATCTCAGGATAGGCAGCTCTTTCCCCTACTTATCCTGGTACATGTGTACTTTCTCCTGGCAGCAAACAAGGCTGTAAGGTGTGGATCTCTCGTGGCTGTGTGTGCCCTCTCTCTGTACAAAACCCCAGCCACCTGCAGCCCCAGCCTTGTGTGGAATCTGCACAGGTCCTGCTGCCCTCTGCTATGCAGGGAGGGAAAGCAGAACTGCTGCAACTCCCCTCAGCCAGCTGCAGGCAGATCACACTCAGAGCATCTGACCCACTGCTCCTCTCCAACACAACTCCAATGGAATGTCAGGAATAAATTTTGTATGCTCATGTAGAACCAGAGGGAACCCCCAAAATAATAGGGATCTCTCCTCAGAACAAAGAGTTTAAACAGCCTTATAAAAGCCTGGCACCCAGAAACTCATGTCCTCTCCAATTCACAAATTAAGGGATGTTCCAGTCAAACTACACATCCCTGTGAGGTTCTGCAGGTGGCTTTGAAGGCACTGGTTCAATTTACAGCCTGGTTGAGGCTGTTATTCCCACTGAGTGCTACATGGGCACTGCTGGAGGGAAGCAGTGGGCACAGTCATGCAGATCTGGTCTCCTCAGGAGGAAAGACATGTCTTGGCACAAACAATGCAAACCTGGAACATCTACAGGCATTGTAGCTGATACCAACTCCTGCTCACAATGGAGCAGCAGCCAGCAGGAAACACTGAGGATGTACAGCCCTGTCCTTTGACAAGGGAACATGCAAAGGCGTGTTTTAGAAGGCAAGTTTTCCTTATCTCCACTAATCCAGACAACTGAATTTAGATCCTAACAAGATGGCAGCAAGCCCAGAATATGCTCTTCTTTTCTGCCAACTAAATTTCCAGATAAGCTAGGAATTATGCAAGGAATCTTGTCCTCAGAAGATCTGGGCATCTGTGTGTGGTGTCAGGCTAACCTGCAGAACTATCCTAGCTGTGCAATCACAAGGCAGGTCTTGGGCAACATCTCTGTGTAATGTTGTACAAAGAAGGAAGGAAGGAACGTTGTGTATGTTTGTCTTCCTTAAGGAGCCATCGAGCTGATCTCTGGAGTGTTAACAGCCAGGATGTTTAGGGAGCTGATTCTTGCTCTTGGGAGGATCATGGACATGCCTGCTGACAAGAGTTCTGCTCCATGGGTTAGAAAGAGTTTGGGACTTGACTGGGGTCAGTCCTGCTGAGTTGTCTGGGCAATTTTGTCTGCCTTTCCAGCAACTGCCCTGATTCATGGTGACTTCCAGGCTAGGAAGTGATTGTTCCAGCACAGCTACACTGGAGCTGGAGCAGTTCTGACAGATAAACTTCCCAGTGACAAGCCTGTCTTACAGCCCCAACTGCTCAGTCCTGGTCTTATGTCATCTCCAAGCCCTGTCCAGGCAGGCAGTCCTTGGCATGGCTGTCACCTACTGTAAGCAGGGAGCTGCTCCCTACTGCTCCAGAAAACTGAGCTGCAGAGCAGACAAGTGTCTTCCAGAACAGCATATTCTTCCAAAAGGAAGGGGATACTATCAGGGTTAGCACCTGGAGCTGAGTTGATATGCAAGTCTGTATTCAAGCAAGTATCACTTCCAACAAAACAATTCTTTTAACAAGAGGGTTTTTTCCATATGCTTTTGAGACTTTGGCGTTGCCATCTCTCTCTTTATAAAGACATATGTGGCAGTTTACAATCTTCCAGACTAAGCATTATCTGTAAACTGCTACAGGGAACTAATATCTGTCCATCCTGTCCTCCTTTCCAGGAGATTGAAACCTCGGAGCCTTGCAGCTGCATCCATTTGACCACTTACAGCATCATCATTGGAACCAACAAGTTCTATGAAATTGAGATGAAGCAGTACACGCTGGAGGGTAGGAGACAATTCCTGAGGAACGCTCCAAGTGGCTCCACAGATTCTTTTGGTGGGGCTGCTCTAAAACAGTTCAGGAAAAAGACATTGGTGCCAATCAAGGTGTTTTTCTCCATTCTCTTTGCAGAGTTTCTGGATAAAAATGACCACACTTTGGCCTCTGCTGTGTTTGCTGCTTCCACCAACAGTTTTCCAGTCAGTATCATCCAAGTGAACCCAGCGGGGCAGAGGGAGGAGTATCTGCTGTGTTTCCATGGTAGGTGGTGGATGGCTGTGCAGGTGTTGCACTACACCTGTTCTCTGGCACGTGAGCTGCAGAAGTGCTGCTGGATTTTGGGCAGCCTGTTTCTGGCTTAAAAGTTCTTCCTGCTGTGGATCAGTTGCTGCACGTAGACTGTGCCTGAAGGAAGGACTGCAGCCAGTGGAGTTAAGTGCAAACAAGTGTTTGATTATCCTGATAAATGTTCAGGGGTTCTCAGACCTGAGCTTTGTCTGGTTCCCGTGTAGACAGATAAGACTTTTTAACCTTCTTGTGATGAAATAAGAGAGAGTGTTATTTTTTTTTTTGATGAAATAAGAGAGTTATTTTTTTTGTGTAACTGCTTTTGTTGCCCTCTTGGACAGTGTCATGGCAATGCACAGGAAGTCTTCAATAGCAGTAATTCTGGGTGACTAATGGTAGGAGTCTGCAAACTGAATATCTTAATGAGTACAGAGAGCCCCAGAACTGCAGCACCTTTTGGCCTGACACTACTCCTACATCTCACCAATTCCATGTCAATTGGAGTAATTCACAACACTCCAGGATGTGCAAGATAATCCCTGCACCTTGTCCCTGATAAAGAGCCCGGGGTAACTGCCTTTGTCCCTTCAAAAAAAGGGAATAAAATTCAGGCACATGCTCATGACATGACATGACTTTTCCTGGCAGAGTTTGGTGTCTTTGTGGATTCCTATGGGAGACGCAGCAGGACAGACGACCTGAAGTGGAACCGCTTGCCCTTGGCTTTTGGTAGGTGTTGGGGGGCAGTCACTTGGATTATGGAAATTATTGAAGCATCCTCGTGGGATGGGTACTCTGCACTCAGCACTCCTGTTTCCTTCTCACTTTCCCAATTCTCCCAGAAACTATGGAGATTTCGCCACGATTTAAGCTCATCCAGATGGCAAAACCTTCTGAAGTATAAGCAATTTAAGGAAAACTAAACTGAAGTTATATTTCCTTAATTTTCCTAGTCTGACACTGACTGAACTGGCTAGTGCAATTTCTGATGATGCTTGCAAGTTTCTGAAATAGTCAAGAATATATGATGGCATTGTGGTTCCTTCAGGCTTTTTGTGCTGCCTAATGGGATTTTGTTCAGTTAATAGTCTGTTTTTAATGTCTTTTTCATGATAGTTTGGTTAGTAAAGTCCTTGAGACACAGTTTCAAAGCAACAATTCTTTGAGCTTGCATCTCTCCCCTTAGTGATAGTGTCTGTGTCTTATTACAGAAAATGTATTCCTCAGTTTTCCCAGAGGGCTGTCAGGCTCTCTTGTACTCACTGATGTGATTTAGAAGTTTTTAATAGAGAATTTATTTTGTGTTTTTTCCCGTCTTTGTGCTGCTCCTGCAGCCTACAGGGAGCCCTATCTGTTCGTGACCCACTTCAATTCCCTTGAAGTGATCGAGATTCAGGCACGAGCTTCTCTAGGGTAAGTTGTTCTCTTTTCACCCCTTTGAACAGCCTGTGGTGCAGAATATATGGACTTGCCAGGAAAAGGCAACTATTGCCATTGTAAAGACTTTTCCTGCAATTTTACCCAGAACTCCTGCACGAGCCCACTTGGAGATACCAAACCCACGGTACCTCGGGCCTGCCATCTCCTCAGGAGCGATCTACTTGGCCTCCTCCTACCAGGACAAGTTAAGGGTGATCTGCTGTAAGGGCAACCTGGTGAAGGAGACCAACAACGAGCAGCAGCAGCACCACAGAGGCTCCTCTGCCACGCGCAGGTACGGTGACATCGGGGTGTTACAGTCCCTCACAGTAAATCTCACCCCTGAGGTGGTGGAACAGATTCCCTTGTTCTGTTCTTAGAGAAGGAGGCTGGTGGTAGCTTGTTACTGTAATGCTGGAGGAGAGTCACTGATGTTTTAAAACCCAGAAGGGAAAAATCTTCATCTCTCTAGGAAGATGGGGATAATCTCCACAAATGCTTTGTGATCTTCCGCTGGTTTACTTTGATGTTGTGATCAAGCTCTGACTTTGAAGCTTGGTGACCTCAGATGCTGTTGATATGACACTAGACATGGGTTGGCTGTAATAAGCTCTAAAGCAATAAGCTCTATTTCCTGTCAAATAATGAGTCTGCCTTAGGGAGAGAGCATTGGGAAGTTGTGATGTGATACAGCACAACAGTGATACTTCACACAGGTGAATAAATACTGGGGCTGTAGTGCCCCTGTGCACTGGAGACAGAGAAATCGAGGCTTGTAGCTCATCCCAACCTGGCCTGAACATCCCAGAAAATTCTGAGTGTGAAAACGCATACATCAAACTTGAGTGCGTTTTTATATGAGAAGTGTATGGCTGAAGTGTATGAAAAGGTGTCGTTTTCTGGCCTGTTCCACACACCTGACTTACATCAGCAATTCCTTAGAGGCACTTGACCAGTGTGGCTCATGTGATGGATACTCAGCTACCAAAGTGTCTCTGCACTGAGGGCTGATGCTGACGCTTTTCACCTGAGCGCTGCTGGGCGTGTTATGGGGGAAAGTTACACTTTTGCCAAAAGAAAACGTAACGAGAGGTTTTTGTCACTCAGCTGTTCCCATCCCTTGTTTTTGAATGACAGCAGCCCCAACAAGAGAGGCCCCCCCACCTACAACGAGCACATCACCAAGCGCGTCGCCTCCAGCCCGGGCCCCCCGGAAGGTCCCAGCCACCCTCGGGAGCCAAGCACACCCCACCGGTACCGCGAGGGCAGGACGGAGCTGCGGAGGGACAAGTCCCCTGGGAGACCTCTGGAGAGGGAGAAATCCCCAGGGCGGCTGCTGAGCACCCGCAGGGAGCGCTCCCCGGGGCGACTGTTCGAGGACAGCAGCCGAGGCAGGATGCCTGTGAGTGGTGCCAGAACTCCTCTTGCTCAAGTCAATAAGGTAAGTCAGAAGCCTGGAGACTTCTCTGTTCTCAGGACAAGGCTTGTATGTACTGCAGAAGGGCTGGTGGGACTGTGAAGTACAAGAGCAAATCAAATCTCACCCCTCTGCTCCTCAAATTATGTTAGAACAGAGCCCACATGGTGTCACTCCCTGGCTCTGTGACCATCTTCCCTGGGCTAGTTCTGTGACTGCAAAAGCTGCTTGACTCTAGAACAGGTGAATTTACTATCAGAAGTCAAGTGATAGGGGATTTGAAGGGGGTTAAGGTCTGGGCCTGCTGTGCTCAGTGGTGCTGACAGTGCCTGCCTGTCACTGTTTACAGATGATGCCCCCTGGCAGGAGGCAGGACTGTGTCCTGGCTCCATGGGAGCAGCAGGTGATGTTCTGCTGCTGGCACCTCGTGCCTGGGAGAGAAACATCTGTGACTTGTAACCGTGGTTTTATTTCCCTGCCAGGTCTGGGACCAGTCTTCAGTGTAAGTCTCAGCTAGACAAAGTTACTCATCTTGACCTGCAGGAAAAAAAGGAAATATACTGAGTATATGCACTCCATCTGTCTGCTGCCCAGTTCCCAAACAGCATTCCTGGGCCAAAGCTCGCTCCGCAGCGGGAGCCGTGGCGCTTCTGAAGATCCTTCGCAGCTCAGTTGATTTCTCCGCACTTTCCTGCACTCCTGTTTTTGCACTTTGTACTACTGTTACTCTTTCAAGCAGTTCATGAACTTTTTGTATCCACTTTAGTCCCTAGTAGATCCTCAAGGAAATGGGACTAGTGTCCCGCCCCAGGTCGTTACTGTGGTTAGCACCCCTTACCAGAGAGTTGGGCATAGTTCTGAGAGGTGCTGGGAGCCCCTGATGGCCTGGAAACAGAAGGGCCAAGGTGAGTGAGTCTTTCAATAGGAGCTGTGGTTGGATGTTCTCCACAGAACACGAGAAAAAAATTACTTCTGATTAGTCTGTTCACCTGCCACTTCTGAAAGTTATTTTGTTCTCACTAAAATTGCTCTAGAGCAGCTCTGATGGGGAGGGAAGATCTCTGCTTTAACCGACCCCCCTACCCGGCCCTGAGACAAAGTGCATTACCTATAAGCTACTGGGTTGTAAGACTTTATCCAGGTCTTCTGCATGACAGTTCACTGCATGCTGCTGCACCATCACTGGCTGCTCTCTCCTTTTAGGTTGCTTTGCTGAGTAGTGTATTGTACCTCACTTGTAAATTAACCGAAACCTTTAGATTACGCTGCAAAATAACCGTTACTCTGGAAATTTGGCAACGAAGAGTTAACAAGCCTTATTCTATGACAAGAGTTACAGTCACACCTGTGTTCTCCTCTCAGCACTGGACACGGTCCCTTCAGCAATGAGTCCTGCCAGCCTCAGCTCCCAGAGGGAGCAGCCCGGGCTGGCTCCTCCCGTGAGCTGTAGCTTGTCCTACAATAAGATGTGGTGTGGTGGCACAGGACACTCACAGGGAGCAGCTCTGGCAGGTGCTGACACACCTCTGCTGCCGCCTGTCCGACCTCGAGCCTTTTATTGCTTCCTATTCTCTTTTGCTGTGAACATGAAGCAGAGAGCAAATGATTTTCAAAGCAGGTTTTTGACCATTCCCTCTGCAATAGCAACATCCTAAGTGAACAACCATGTTCTTTACAACTGGAAAGAGCAAAACTGCATCCAATCTTCCCCTGGTGCCACACTTGAAACTTCTGCTAGTCCCTTGCAAGCCTGTGCTAACCTGTTCTAGAAACCCATCAAAATTCCAATGCCTTGTCAGTGTCCTTTGGCGAGTTTCATGGATATTGTATTCAGTTCTCTTGTCTGTTGGGTTATTTTCAATCAGATGATTTGGCAGGAAACTTGCTGAAAGTTTTTGTCTCCTGGTCTGAATATTTTGAAAGGTCACAGAGATCAGTCTTTAAATCTTTGCATCTCATGGAAGATCTTCAAGACCTCAGAAATGGGCTTGTTGAGTCCTGAAAGTGTATATCTTGTGTCTTGTTTGTGAAATGCTTCCTGCTATAGAAATAGCTCAAAGGACTGTACATATTTACAAGAATCTTTATATTCGTAACAAAAGGGAATTGAATTGGTTTCTACTTTTTTATTGTAAACTGTGCGTTTTTCAACACTAGCTTTTTGTTTTACTGGTGGTTGTGGACAGCCATCTTCAGACACTGGAGGGCCCTCAGCTCAGTCCTCCTCGCTCCCATGAAGAAATATTGTAACATTAAATTGCAACTGAAGCTTGTTAGCATAAATGAGGTTTTAGGTCTCTAAAAGTACAGGATTTTTCTTCATTACCTTTTTATTATTGACAAGGGAGGGAACCAGAGGGCCAGTTCAAAGCTCCACCTGGAAAGTATTGAACTTTGTTGTTGAACAATAACCAAATAAAACAAATAACTATCTTGACTGGCATGGTGAAATGACGGCTTCCTTCTCCCTGGAGTCCCCCTGCCCATCCTGCCCCCTCCCAGCCCCAGGGCTGGGGAATCCACGGGTGTCACAGCTGACCTGAGACCTACCCCTGGCAATATTTAGCATTTAATACTCATCATTCCCTGAACAAGTAGTTGTAAGTGGCTTCACCAACCCCAAGCATGTTCACATGAACTACGACAGGGGTGGATTTATCCAAGTCCTTTACTAGAGCAGCAGTCAGCTGCAAACACCTACAGCTAATTCCTGCCCTCATGTGCTTCACCAGTGAGAGGGGTAGAGGTAAAACATGTGTGAGTATCTGGGAAAACAGTCTTGCCCTGGTAAATGACCCCATGCATTTCTTGAGCTGGAAAAAACCATCTTAATTAACAACAGTGTGATCTAATGTCAGGTTTGGGATTTATCCCAGCACCGTCCTGGTAGCAAAGTGGACAGAGACAGTTCCTCATCCCACTGCTGTAACATGCTGGTGCTTTAAGGCCTAATAGCTGCAACTTTAAAAAAAAAAAAGACCATTCACAAATCCAGTCAGATTGAGTACAACCTGCAGAGTTACTGTACAGCTCAACTTACACCTGCTGGGAAAACTTGCTAGATCAGACTTAAATGTAAATAACATCTATTTTTAACTGAACCAGTTTTTACAGGGTCTGAAGTATTCTTTCACAGGAAGAGGTTTTTAATATTCACACTGCTGCCTACAGTAACTTAATTTGTCCTCCTACTGTTCAGTGTTTTTGGTTCTGTGCACATACCCACCCCCTCAGCCCTGACAAAGGGCTTGTTGGAGGCTGTGGGGGTGGGTAACCAATGGCTCCCCTTACGTTTTGGTCTACATGACATTCTCCATGAAAAATGCTCTACATAAACCCTGAGCTGCTTGATTTATCTATTGTGCCTACTATGATGTATATGATGAAATGCTGACTTGTTCAATGTTCCTTTATTTCTTTTACTGTGCACAAAGAATACTTATTTAAAGCTCATTGTTGCAGTCCTATGATGCATGATCCGAATTGTAACAAAACTAAACTAATCCAGAAACTGGTGGAGTAAAAAAAAAATTATTATTTATTGAGCCTTTTGATTCCCAAAAACCCTGCACAAATCCATGTCAGCTGGACCCCCACAGGCTGTGCTGAAATTCATGGGGTCGGGGAGGGCAGGGAACTCTTGTTATTTCTGTACTGGTTTACTCCAGAGTCCCCAAAAATGACTGTAACAAAAGTCTCTGCATCTACCTTAAAAAAATGTGCTCTCCTAGCAACAGCCAAGAATAAACATAACAGCACAGACTGTGAGCTGTGGGTGGGGAATGTAAGTGAGCTAATAAATCCAACTCTTGATCCAGCTTTTGCCTTTGGAGGGAATTGATTCATCCCATTGCAATAAGGGAACACAGTGATTAATCTAATTCATTCACCCATCAAACAGAAAACAACCTATCAAAAACCAATAAAAAGACCCCAAAACCCACCCCCCCAGCAGAAACCAAAAATAAAAGCAGCCTTTACCTCTTCCTTCATTCACTCTCCTGCAGATGTTCCTGGTGGAGAGAAAGGGATCAGGGGGCTGAGGGGGCTGTGGCTTACCTGAGGAAGGGTGTGGCTGCTGGGAATGTCAGTTGAGGCCACAGGTACAGGGAACATCTCACCTCCATCACCTGGTGCCCCTGACTGGAGAGGCCCTGGGGCCTGTGGGCAGCTGGGCTCACTCATTCCAGGGGCAGGGAAGGGTGGAAGTGGTGATAGGTCATCATTCCTGTGGGGCAGCAGCTGGTCACACAGCCTGGGCCCCCCACCCTGGACTCTGAGTTCCCCCTACAGCTTTTTTGGGGCTGCAAAAGCTGATGGTGGCTGCAGCCCCTGTACCCAGTGCTCTACCAGCTGAGACAGGGCAAGAGGCTGCAAAGCAAAAATTAAAATTAAAAAAAGAAAAAGCAACAAGCTTTCTATAAAAGAATTGGTTCCATGCTGTGGTTCCACCACACCAGCACTGATAAGAGCCTGGAGTGAGTCATGCATATATGGAATTGGAAAAAAATCCACAAAGCTTAGCCAGAACTAATGAGCCTGAATCCCTAAACGCTTCAGTCGTGCATGCTTTCACCTGCCTTTCTGTTCTCCATGTCTCAAGGTTTCAGCTCCTTTAGTCACTGACGTGAAAAATTTCTTTTGTAACTAGGAAAAAAAAAAAAGAAAAACCAACCCAAACTTATTAAGCTACTGCTAAGCTTTTCTTCTAGCAAAAAAAAAAAATTAGTTCAGGGTCACTCAAATAAGAAACTTGTGCTGTCATTTCCCTGCAGGCACTGAAAGCATTTAAGAGGCCTCCCTGCAGGACTTCTCTCTGCCAATACATTCTCACAGCCACTTTCTGTGAACACAGCTGAAAAAGTTTCCCTACATCACAAATAAACACCAACACCTCTGTCTTCTCTAAGTGCAAGTGGAGAAAGTGTTTCAAGCTGCATCTCTGAATGAAAAGCTTGCACAACCCACTGAGCCATAAAACTGCAACCAGGCAATCACAGGTTATAAAAAAATAACAACTCATGAAGGCAAGGTTTCCAAAGATGGGAAGGGTAATAACAAAGCAAGTCACCCACTTATCTTGAAAATGTTTTATTTGTTTCTAAAGAGGCTGAAAACAAAAGCAATTCTGTAGTTCAGAATACCAAATACTATCCATAGCACAGAATGAAGAAAAGAGTTTTCAGAGAAAACCATTGCACTGGACCCAGGTCTAACTCGGCTACTGGAGATATTGCAACAAGGCTGGTGAACAGACCCCAGGATGGCAAACCAGCCTCCCTCTGTGGCTGGTCCACTCTGCTGCAGCTCTGGCCCCACTCAGACTCCTCACAGATCAGTGCAGGGTGCTCTCCCCCACAGTGGGACGGGGCTGGTTATCATTGGCACAGTCACAGTGCCCCAGGCACCAACACAAGCCAAGGGAAGGGCCCAGCAGGGCCCATCCCGGGCGAGGCTGGGGCACACTGGCAGCAGGTTTGCATTAATGTTGCATTTGTTTTGGGATAAAACAGGCTGTGAGTATCAAGTACAGGCAGCCTGGCATTACTTTGATCACTCAGAAAACAGAAACAGAATAAAAAATTGCCCAGTTCCAGCCCTGGCACAGAGGGCTGCGGTGCTGCTGCAGCCAACACGCTGCAACTGCGGACACCGAGGGGCAAGTTTGGCCACAGGACACTTACAGTCACCTTCAGGCTCTTACTGAGGAACTAATTCCTAAACTGAAGCCATCCATTTCCTTACAGCTACCCATGCCAGCTTAAGGAAGTCCTCATCAGTGACAGCAAGAGAAACCGGTTTCAAAAAGCAGATTACTGCCAAGACACATTTACGATTTACAGAAAAATCCAGCCATTAAAAACATCTGTCTTTACCAGAAATTCCACAGGGGAAAAGTATTTCAGTTCTCCTGAAGAGAAAAACTACAGAGCTATTCACAGTAGAAACCGTGCACCCCAGTCTACCGTAAAATAGTAACGAGCTTGTAGGTGACTATGTTGCTGATTCTGCCCAGAAAAGGCTGCTACAAAAACAGATCATCAATATTCACACTTACTTCAGCCATGCAAGTTTGGAACTTGCTACTGAAAGGATTGTGTTTGATGAGTTATGGAAGCAGTAATAAGCTTGCTTTTGCTGAGTGTTATGCTCAGATCAGATTCCACAAGAATCCTGAACTTTCTAGACTTTGGGCTGACAGACTCAGAGCCTGCCTCGCTGCTAAAGCTCTTTGATCTGCTGCTGCCTCACGTTTTGCAGCCTAATTAAACTGGTGGTTTTTTAACTGAGCTGACAGTGGGCACTGACACCTTTGCCACCTGTCTAGTTGCCACGAAGCTGCCATTTCCAAGAACTTCCAAGGTGGTACTAGGAAAATAAGGCAAATACGGGAGAACCTGGAAGTCTCAGAAACAATATAAAATCAGAGTTCATTTGCTACAGCACAGAGCAGAAGTATGTTTGGTTAAGTGAAGCATTTTTTTCTGAGACTGCACTGGCCCAGAACAATTGGTCACAAACAACTACGATGCTCATATTGGCTTGTACAGCAAAGTAGTCACGTATTTCTTCTTGTAACGATGTGTAGCACTGAGCACCATGACTCCATCCTACAGGAGATGGAAAACAAGTGAGCATGTGACATGGATAATTAAACCTACCCCTGTGGGGAACATGCCCAGGCCTCTCACCTTGATGGAAAGCGCGTAGAGGTGGTTCAACATGACGTGGTTGGGTTCAGGGAGCAGAGCGGGATCGCACTGGGAAGAAGAGAAAGGGAGACAGTGTGAAAATAACAGAACTCACAGTTCACTCACCACAGCTGATGGGTGACAAACACTGTCTGTAACCAGCCATACCCCCAGTACATTACTGCTGCTTACCCTGAGCCCACCACAAACAGAGTCACTGCTTCAGAACAACCCAAGACCCCTCTGGGTGAAACCCTCTTCATCCTCACCATGACCATGAAACAAACAGCAACTACCTCTTATGTGCTTCTGGCTTCTTAACAGTTCAGAAGATTAAGGTTTTGGGAGAAAAACAGCAACCCAGTTCTCAATTTTGAGGAGAGTCAAGTAGAAAAATAAATTTACTTCAGATGAATCCATCTGGACATACATAATAAAAAACTTACCAACGTGGCAACTATCCTAAGGTTTTTCCTAAGCTGTCTCCTGTCTGTTCCCAGATTTTCTCCCCATCTGTTTCCACTCTCAAGGCTGTTATTCAGCAAAACAAGCTAAAGCACTCACAGAAATGCCTGTGTCCTTGTTCAGGATGACCTGCAACAGGTGTGGGGGGAGAATAGGTGGTGACTTAAAGCGCTCCTCTGCCTTGCAAACATAGGGCTCCTGGTGATATGGTCCTGGGGGTGAACTTGACAGCTCTGCCAGAGAGATGGTAAATATTTAATCTTAAATAGTCTGTAAGAATATCTGTTCTTTAGAGGTACTGAAAGAAATCAATGGCACCTAAGTACAACAACTGCAGCCACTGGTGCGGTGCCAGAGGATCAGTCACTGCCCAAGAGGAGATTTAAGATGCCAAAGTCTGACTTGAAACAAGCTGAGGATTTGGGCAGCAGAGTTCTGAGGGCCTGACTGCACTCCAGAACTCCTCTGTCATCTCTGCCCAGCACTCCTCCAGCAAACATTCCATAGTGCACAGGCTGCTCTGTGTTACCTCCAGGGGAACCACAAAAACATGATGTACCTGTGAAAGGAAAGTGTCATTCCTGTACAGAGACAGGGTTATGGAAAGAGCTCTCAGAGCCTAAACCAGTCTAAGGAAATGCTGCTACAGCACATGGGGGGAAGGCACCTACTAGAATCTCCTCCTGGCTTTGTCTCACAAATAACACTTTCTCCAAAAAGGGTTTGTCCAGGGCAAAAACCAACCAAACACACCTCCTGCCTTGGGCTCAAAGGAGGATGTAAGGTACTGCTTCAGTCACAATCTCCATCCCTACAGAGCTCTGTAACAAGCAGGTGGCAAGGCTGAGTTCAGACATGGCTCAAGTTAAATTCTACCTCTCTTCTGTTACACTAGAATATGAAACTTAAGACAAAAAAAAGTTTGTATTATTCTAAGATACAGATAATTTTTATTACACTGTGAGAATATGATACATTCCCAAGCCTGTGTTAGCACTGCTAAATGCACCTAATTTCTGCCTCTTAATGTGCAACTTCTGACCCCCTCAGCCACTTCCTTAGCAGAGGAAGATGGAATTAGGAGCAATGTAGGCTGTCAGCATTGGTTTAATGTGGTAAAGCAGAGACTGATCCACCAATGAGTGCCCTAAAACCAGCCACCGCACATTGCAGGGGCAAAGAAACAGTTATTAAGCACCCATGAGCCCCTCCTCATCAGATCCACAGTGCTGCTCTGTCAGAGGCTCCCTCTGTGCATTCCACATTCTTCCTTTGTGATTTGTGATTCCTGCTCACATCCACAGGGCCTGACACAAGTGTGGATTAATCTGTACTGGAGCTTTAACTCCAGATAAAAAGGAAAATGAAATTTTTAACAGCTCTAAAAAGTGTGACATAAAATTACCAGTAAGCTCATACCAGACATGTCTGAACATTTCTGGGAGTCCACCATCAAAGCATCAAATACTTCAAAGTCAGTTTTCTTCACCTGGATGATGTTGTTGACAGTACCCAGCTGGCTGGTTACTACTGGCTGGGAAGAGGTAAGATACAAAAATCAGAATTAAAAAAAGCTTGTGGGACTATTGGATTCTCAAAACTACACAATCAACATTACCAAGGATGAGGTATATTGCTTTTAAAATATGATGGAACCAGATATGAAAAGAGCTCAGTTAGTTTTATGTTAAGAGCAAATTCAGGATTAAGGACTGGGAGGGAAAAATGCCCGTGGAACCTGCCAGGCCCACAGCACTTGGTCAATTCTTGGGCTACAGACAAGGAGAGGGTCAGGTCTGGGCTGAAGCTACCAGTGACAGCAGGAGCTAAGCTTCACTTCCAGCTCTACGGGGCTTATGGAGCCAGGCTCAGACCTGCAAGGCCTGATGTAGGATGCAGCATGGCTGGTTTTGCTGGTTTGCTACAAAGCTAAGGCTGGAGTTCAAGGCAGGGGTTTCCAAGAGCTGAATGTACTGTAAGGTAAATTCTGTAAGGTTTGCCAAGACAGCAAGAAGGAACCAGCAGGTGTGAATGCAGACTTCTGAAGCAGGTGAGGACTGCTGGGTGGGCTGGGGTCAAAATTCGTTTTATAGCACAGGAGGAAGAACAGGCCTGGTAGATTTTGGCACAATTTCTGGACTACTAGAGCAGCAACAGCAACATCCTGGCACAGAAGCCAGTGCAGCACAGCGAGACCTGGGCTGTCAGCAATGCTACAGTGCTCTAAAAGGTAGTTTGGCACTAGGCAAGAAAAGCTTGGCATCGCTTATAAACCAGTGGCCAAGAGATCCTGTCCCTCTTTTGTTACATCTCCTGCCTTCTGTGGTTCAGTCTGATGCTGCCACTAGTCCAGCTGGGATCAGAAACCTCTCTCTCACCAGCTTGAACAGCCAGTTTCTGCTGTTAACTGATGCCTTCTCTCTGAAAGGACCAGCTCTTGGGAGAGAAACCAGCCAGTTTCTCATCCTCAGGTGCATCAATCAATAAATAGTGACTCAAAGCAAATATTACCTCTGCAGGATCATGTGTCCACTGCCCATCCACAAAGAACTTGTACTGGTGCTCTCCTTCTGGCAGGTCCAGGATTGCCACAAAGTTATTGTGACTGGAATTTAAGGCAAACAATCAGCCCTGAAAGGCTCTGAAAAGTACATTGGCCTATAAACTGTGACACACAATGTGACACAGAGCACAAGCCTCTGTAACGTGCAAAACCTTAAAAAGGCAGTGCCACATTTAAGAGAATCTCTGCTGCAATCTAAAGGTAAAGAATTAATTATCATTAATGATAATTTCCTCAGTGACAGTAAGTTCCCCCACACTCCTGACATCAAGTAACTGGCACTGAGCTTTTGTAAAGTCACCCTCACATCTTCACGTTACTTGTCAGTACACGAGACCTCATTTTATCTGTGAGACTCCTGCTGATGGAACAAGATCAGCTTTCTCCTATTTCCTTCCCTTTCAGTATTTGCCATCATAAATTGCATTTCCCAAATGCCTCTGAAATAGATGAACAATGACTGGATAAAAGCAGCAACTCGATACTTCTGAGTTACTTTGGGGCTGAAGAGCTGCTGCTTGGCAATCTACTCCTGTGCTGTGAACTTCCTGATTCTTCAGAAGGCTTTACCAGCACCTCAGAAAGCTGAGAAACAGTTGATGCTCAACTGCCACTTCCCTTCTGCTCAGGTATGGAGTGCAAGCATCCCACCACAGAGCTGGATGTGAAATTTCAGTCTGGAATAACAAGCTCTCCTACTTGAGTGTACTGGGTTCAGTAATGTGATTTTATCCAGCCTCTAAAGAGGTATAAACACCCCTTTCCCAGAATGCATAATCTGACAACAGAAACAGACAAACCTGGTTTTTTTTTTCTTTTTGATGATAAAGAGATATTTTTATCCTTCTTCCATATTCATTTCACCATTTCCTGTCTCTCAGGCTTTCCACTTAAGAGTATGACAGCAATACTGATGTTCTGCTGGCCTTTCTTCCAGCTCCTCTCTCAATAATTTATTTCACATGCACAGAACAATCCTCCCATGCCATTTTATCAGGCCACAGTGCTCCTCCCTCAAGTTTCCTTAGAAATTAAGACCTTTCTGCACCAATGACAGTGCAGGCAGCCACTCACTGAGATAAGACACACCAGGACCTGGTAGATCAGTCACTGTTGACAGACAACAGGGCTCAGATCAACAGTTAAAAGTCAGATTCTCTGCCATACATTAAGTTTTAAATTTCTGAAAAAAACCCACATTGGTGTAAATGAAATACTTATTCAAGTACTGAAGAAGCAGAGCTCCAGAGCGCTCTGGTAGGAAGAAGTTGGGACCTGAATATGGATTTATTCTCTCATTTGTGCCGTGTCCCAGGCTCAGGGTTCCCTGGACCCTCTGAGCTGGAAAAAAGCCACTGATATGGCAAGGACATCCAGGTGTCACCAGAGACACTGTGCTTAGAAACAGCATTCCCTTCCCCACCCCAGGCACAGACTGCACAACAGGCAGTGCTTTGGGTCATTTCTGTGTGGTGCCCAGTGAACAAATCACTCCTTTAAAACTGACACACAGCTCAACTTCCCTCCTGTGCCACCCGAGAATCAAAAAGGCAGGTTCTTATCACAGGCTTAAGGAGCAGTAAATCCAAGCACAATCCCCATCCATCCACTGACCACCTTTCTCACAGCACTGAGCTCTCCCAGTCCCTGGGGAGCACCACTGCAGCAGCAGTTTGTTACCTCCTTGTCAGAGGAATTTTGCTCCAGTTGTTGAAGGACCCTGACAAATAAACTTCTTTCCCTCCTCCAGTCCAGCGAAACACCGTGGGCCGAGCCTGAGTGGGGGTTTTATCGTTCACCTCCAGGTCCTGCTGCCAAGCCAGAAATTCCTCTTTCTCCAATGGAGCCTGCAAAAACAACATCTGAATCTGAAGGAATTCCTTCCTGGAACGCTTAGACAACCTGTGTTGTACTGAAGGCTTTTTTTGCCCTCAGGCATAATTCTCCAAGGTAAAAGTTCTACAAGTAGTTTTTGTCAGATGGAGAATATAAACTGCATTTCTAGATGCAGTTCACAAGTTCGTTTGCACAATTCTGCAAAGATGCTAAAGCCTTCCAAATTTGCAGAAAGAGTGGAAGGCAAAACAATGCCACTGCCTCCAGCTCCAATTAGGTTAAAAAGAAATTACTTGAGATCACTAAAGCTCTCAAAATACACAGATATAAGAAGAAGAAAAAAAATAAGGAGAAATACTTATGAAGCATTTAGATTGTACAAATATTGTAGGCACAGAATTAGAGCTGGCAGAAAGACCACGAGCTGCCTGCAGGAAACAGTTCTGTCCAACAGCCAAATCTAAGTGTAATTTTCTGTTAGATGTTCTTATGAAACACGATATGCAGCGAGACACTTCTAACAACCCATCTAACACTGAGTAAAAAAAATAACAGATCTTTTGATATGGAATAGACAGGTAAAATGTCACTGGTAACTGCAAAGGCCTTAAGGATTCAAAGGAAGCTGGGGCACTGTCCTTCGAGCTTTGAGCCAGCTGCATTTCAGTTTTTCTACACTCAGTTCTTGCTGGAAACCATGCCATTACACTCCTTATCAGTGCCCTCTCTCTCCTTGGCATGGGAAGCAAGGGGGATGGTCATTTAGTGTAAACTCAACAACAGAATCACCGTAGGTTGGTAACAAACAGCCCCACAACTGGCAGCAGCACCAAGCCAGTAATGCTGAAAGACAAGAACAAATCACCTTCATTTCCTCTGAGTGGAACAAGTCTGCATCCTCAGGGCTGTCCATGAGGATCTTGGGCCGGTCCCCCTCCTTGGTGGCTCCTCCTGTGCCATCCCCTCGGGCTCCTTTGTGCCCATGGCGCTCCAGCCCCGCCCGCTCACTGCTCGTGTTCCCCATTTCCAAGGATCTAAAAGAGCAGGAAAAGCCTGGTTAACACTTTCGAAGCCAGAACATCAGCAGGCAGGAGAGCGAACTCATCAGTGGGTTTGGGCTGTGTTTCTGAGTTTAAGATCCCACACTCAGGACAAAGACACTAAGTGGCAATTTTAAATACTCTCCATAATGTTCAATACCAGTGCACCTCTGCCAGGCTCACTCTAGAAGGTGGCCAAGCCGGTCTCTGTCAGAAGCACAAAAGTGTTGTGTCTTCCCAAGCCAAGGGCTTGTTCTTTGCCCTCTGCACACCCTGCACACAACGCTCCACCACATCAGCCGAAACATCAGTAGAACTTTCTGTCAGAACGCCTCGAAACCAGCCAAACGAAAACGTGACTTCACCACAATAACGTTATCTCGGGTGTCACCCGCCGGGGGTGCCCAGAGCAGCTGGGAAGGGCTCTAAACACAAAATACGCTGAGTTGGAAGGGACCCACCAGGCTCATCGAGTCGAACCCCGGCCCTGCACACCCCAAAATCCCACCACGTTCCAAGAGCGATGGAACATGAGCTCCCTGAGCTCTGGCGGCCTCGGGGCCGTGACTACTGCCCTGGGGAGGGAACAGCCGCTCCCTCCGGTCCCAGGTTTTCCCCGGGAGAGGTAGAACGCACCCGATTCCCAGCCCTTCCTCCCGCCCCACACGGATGCGCGTGGCGCGTCCCCTCGGGCAGCCCACACGGCGCGGCTCCTGCAGGCGCCCAGTCCCGCCGGGGGCGGCACAGCCCGGCCCGGCAGTCCCGGGGCAGGGTCGCCACAGCCCAGCCCGGTCCCCCACCGGAACCCCCCGCGCCGGCCCCGCGGGCCCCGCACCCACCGCCCGCCGCTCCCGCCGCGGCTCTTCCGCTTCCGCCCGGTCCGGCCCGCGGCCGCCGCCGGGAACCGAGCCCGGCGCGGGAGTTCCGGGGCTGCTCCGCCCCCGGCTCCATCCCCGGCTCCATCCCGGTACCGGGGGACGGCTGCTCTCTCCAAGGAGCGTTGTGGATCCGCGGGGGAATTGCGTGTCCCCTGAGCGGCTGGATGGGCGCTGAGCCCCGCAGTCAGGACGCGGTGGGACCATCGGCCCGCGAGGAAGCGCCGGTGGAGTCTGAGCCCTTAACTGATGAATGTTTCCCATATGAAATAACACTTATATATTTCTCTAAGAATTCCCAATCACACAATCTGGTTTTACCCTTTGCTCTTCACCAGCTGTTACTGTCTTTCTTCTACTTTTCTAGCACAGCATCAACTAGGTTGGAGAAGACCGCTGAGATCACCAAGTCCAACCTCTGACCCCACACCACCTTGTCACCCAGACCACGGCACTGATGCCACATCCACTCTCTTCTCAAACACCTCCAGGGACGGTGACTCCGCCACCTCCCTGGGCAGCCTGAAAACCTGAGCAGTGCACACGCCCTGCATCACAGCTACTGAAGCTGCTTTTTCTTAATAACCAGCAGAAGTAACCTGCAAACAGGCAGAGGGATTCCTACCAAGTCGAACTGTGTCCCGGTGGAATGCTGTTACACTGTAGGAAGAATTCTGTCGGGACAGACAGATTTGCTCTGCCCCACGGCAGACCCAGGGCTGGCTCCCGCTGGGTGTTTTGAGGAACAGCTGCTCCTCACCTGTCTTTGGTGTGTCCAACACCCCAGACACAGGATAACCTGCCAGAGGGGTGCAAGGGCAACTTGTGCAGGCAGCTCTTCCCCAGCCCCTGCAGAACAGCTCCCTGATATAAAATGCAGCTGCTGTTATTTGGGTATTTCACACAGCTCAGTGCTCCTAAACTCCTGGTCTCCAAACTCAATCCTTGTGTTCTCCCCAAGTTCTTTTTTTGGTCAGTACCAGTGCACACACCTCTGTGTGTGCTGGCTCTGCCTGCAGTGCAGGCTCCATCTCTTGCCCATTCTGATGATCTGCACAACAGCCAGGCAGGCCCGTTGCAGGCAACAGTACCTTCACTTGGGGCCTGCCCTTACTTCTTTGCAATAGTTATTGATACTTCTGAGAACCACGGAGAGGTAATAAACTGCAGGGTAAGGACTGCTAATAGCTCACGAGGCTGTGGTAACCAGTCTGTGGTAGGTTACAAGCATTATTCAGTTTAAAGTCTGATATTAAAATGTGGCGGTTCCTCCCCACATGGTGATGGATCTGTGTCGTGCTAAGTGCCAAAACCTTTGGGAGTTGCTTGTGTCCATGGCCTCTCTCCTGTCCACAGGTATCTCAGCCTCTTGCTGGCTTCTCCTTCCCCTTTTCCCCATGACTGCTTCCTTTTCAACCCCGATTCTTGTCTTCCCTCACTGTGACTGGTGGGTGTGGGTGTAGCACAGTCCTGGAGCAATCAGCACATAACTCATTTTGTGAGGTGCTGGTCCCCGTGAATATCGAGGGCGGGATGAAATTACACCATGAAAACTAATTCATCCCCTGCCTCCTCACGGGCACGTCTGCAGGCACAGTCCTCACATTCACTGGGGTGCTATTTCCTCCCATCAGCTTGAGTGGGAGCCCAATTCCCTCACAGCTGTTAATGCAGGAGATGTGGGAAGCAAGAGATTAGCTAAAGACATGCCACAAGGCCCTGGCAGAGCTCATCCACCCACTGATTTTCTGGAACCCTGGAGTTTTGCTTCTCCTTTTAACAGCATCTGTGACTTTTTGCCTCCATCCATGCTTTCCAGCTTGAAGGGCATAAAAACTCTCCCTCTTCTACTCCCTCCAGGACCAGCCTCTATGTTCCAAAGGAAGACTACAAAATATCTTTTCTACCTCTGCCCCTTCACATACCTGTCTTAACCTTCCTTCTCTTACTTCTAGATGAGGATGAAACAGATGGGAAGCTGGTTCACATTTTTCCATCAGGACTTCCATATGTGTCACAGATGAGGCTCCTTGTTAACTTCCCTAGTGAGAATGTCAGTGTCACTTGCCATTGAAATAATTTATCACAACAACTCTCTAGTTTTCTGAAATGCCACATCTCTCACATGGGAGACACAGCAACAGGCTACTCAGGCTTAGCCCTCACTAAGCACGCCCAGCATGGGGGGACAAAAGGATCAGGGGGAAAATGTAACTGAGTAATTCTGAATAAGAAATTCCCTTAAAAAAAAAAGGCACAGTCCACGTTTGGACTGTTCACAGCCCATAAATCAAGACAAAACTAATTGATTAAATGCTTTATCTGGTGTTGTGACTGTGCTACAACACCTCCTAGAGCCATGTGGGGTTTTAAAAGCAGATGCTTGTAAAACACCTGCAGAATATCAAGAGCCACATGGTCTCTGTTAGTTACCATGACAGAAGCCACAAGCAAAGCTCAGCTCCTTTTTCCCTCACTCACACCTACCTTCTTCAGTGAATATGAACTAGACCTGGCCTGACTATTAAATCTTACACAGAGCATCTTATTCAGAAATTAATTTTAAGGCAATTTGGTTCTTGGCTCGTAAGAGGATGAGATTCAGCAGACCTGGTCAAGGTTCTAACAATCATTACAGAGCACTTTTGGTGCTGTACGGGCTGAGGGGTCAAGTGAAGTGACAACATTACTACTGAGTCATTCTAGCCCCTTGGAGATATCACTTACCATCTTTCTTCATCAGCTGATTCATTTTAAAAGAGAGTAAGGACCAAACAGGATCTGAGGTCAGGAGAGATCTGTTTAGGGGAATGCATATCTTGTATTAGATGGGGTGAAGAATGGCCTTACAGACCCTTCAGGCACAAAAGTGAGGGGTGGCACTCACCAGTCACTGTGCTTTAGGCCAGAATCTCTCCTTTTCACTGTTGGGATTATCTCCTGCAGTTGACTAAAATCAAAAAGCAGTTAAGTCCTCACTGAACACTGGCTGAAATGTGAAGAAAGGGCTGTCATGGCTCACTGTAACCACACAGCCTGCTCTGGTGTGCACTCCTTAATTTCAGTGGAGTTTCCCCTTCTCTTACCTCAGAGTAGGCGTCAAAAAAGAAATGCAGTGCCCTAGAGCCTCATACCACGCAGTTTAAAGTCCTGAAGAATCAGTTGATATCTGGCAAAGTTCTTTTTCCTTGCCATGATCCAAGCTTACTTAGCCAGAGAGAAGTCTCTGCAAGTGAAGTGAAAGCTGACTCAGCCCTACAGTGAGATATGACAAACCCAGAGGAGCCATCCTCAGACATGAGCTGGTGGATCAAATTCAGACATGCCATCAATCACATTTTATGGGACACATGAGCAAGTGCTTCTTGTAGCTTCTGTGCCATGGAGAGTGAGCTAGGTAGGAGCAGCAGCAGAACTTACCCTGGAGTTCAAGACAGGATAAATTTAACTGCAGAAACCTTCTGGTTAAATTCCTTATTATGATATTCCATTTTACCTTGGGGTTCCAGGTTTGTTCCTCCATTTTTACACTGGCCCCCTCCTCCTTCTAGGTCACTTCTGAATTTAGCCCACTTTGCCAGGCTGCCAGGGAGTGCTGCAGAGGAAGTCAGGCAGCCTCCTTAAAGGCTCACTCACATTTCAGGGACATTGCACACACTTGGCTGTGCGTGCAGAACATGCCGTTGTGCCTGGGAGATGGAAAATTGGGAGTGCACACAAAAATCCCTCCCAAACCACTGCATCCCTTCCCTACTCCAACACTGCACACCTTCCCAGACCTGCTAGTCAAAAATGAGGTTGGAGATGGGAGGATTACAAAAGAGAACCAACATTCAGGTAGTGTTTCAGCCTGAAGGGTTAAAGCCAGCCAGAAGCCTGTGCCTGCTGGGGGCTCTGACTCTGCATGGAGGTATCTCCTCCAAAGTCAGGGTAGGTTCCACATCTGTTCAAGGATGCCTTGGGGAATTTAGTCCTTTAAATGCCTCATCTAGTGCATGTGCACACACAATTACACAAAGTAAAAACTAACTGGGTAGATGATCCTGTCTCTCCCCTACTGAGGCAAATCAGTGGCAAAATCCATCTTAAATAACTGGCAGACTGAGTTAGGCTCTGGTAGGGGAACGAGCCTAGAAGAGATGCTTGTACACTGTTCCAGCAGATGCACCTGGACTGAAGCTGGGAGTGATGGACACTGGGGCAGCAATCAGATACAACCTATCTCCAGGCTGAAAGGCAGAACACAGGTCACACTGTGAGCCCATATCCAAAGATACAACTTCTGGAGCCCTCACTGCTTATGAATCCTGGTTGCAACCACATAAATTGAAGAGCCAGTGCTGATCTTCAAGTCATAAGCTGTAAACTCCTGGGTGTGCCTGCAGGGAGGCACACTAAGAATTTCATTTCATATTGTCCCCTTGATTTTTTTTTTTTTGCCCTGCAATCTGATGAAGCTCATCAACACCACATGTTGTTTAAGTGTCTGGCTGACTCCCTTCACATGGCAGCAAAGAACCCCCACTTATATTTAGAAGGCCTCTTCTAAGGTTACATATCAAGATACGTGCATGGTGCTGTTTTGCAGAATGCAGCTGCCCCCTAAGAAGCAAAAGATGCCAACATGATCCAGGAGCTGAGGCCAGCAATTTCAAGTTTCCATCTGTCTCTGCCTGTAATATGTGCAGGAGAGAAAAGAGAGCTGGACTTCAGGCATTAGCTGGTGCCCTCATCCTGCAAGAACACTGCATCAAAAATGTTGCCTGAGGCAGCTTTGTGGAAGGAATTGTCTGTTCACTTGCCCAAGACACAGGAGTTGAAATATGTTTTACTGCTTCCCAGCTCCCCTTGTTTAATCAAATAACATCATTCAGTACATATATATGAGAGTTGGTTTTTTTCCCACCAAAAAAATGGCTGGTCCAATGCAGAATAATGGACCAATAATCCAAACCTAGATGCGTGACAATGAAAAACAGGGAATTTCCAGAGCCTGTCAGAGATAATGAAATTTGTATATATGCCCCTCAGAATATGAAACAGGCACTAATTCCTCAGTCAGACAACTGCATTCTGCCTGCCACACCCATTGCTGTCACCAGAGCTTTGCTGTTTGAGCAGTAAAATGTCATTTAGGCTCCCTATGTTTGATGCCTCCTTTGTATGGGCCTGTCACACCTACAACAGAATGGTGTGGTTGTACAAGGACCATTTCCAGCATAAGCTGCACTTCTCAAACATGGCTGAAAATTTATGTTAACATAAATAAATGAAGAACCAATACCAGTACATTAGTAAAACAAAAATAAGATTACCTATGACACAGAAGCACTAAGGACATTAAAGGAATTGCTGCATTCTCCCTTCTCTGTCACATTAAGTAGTTTAATATAAAGCCTTTATTTTTATACCAATCAATAGCACTGTAAGGTACCAACATTTGTCTTCAGAAGCACTGAAGATACAATGGCTCAATTCTCAATTATATTAAGAGCAAGACTTCAAAGATATTTATGAGCATCAATATGCAAGTTAGATTTCCAGTATGGTTTTCAAAAGCCTGAGCAAGTCGGGTGTCTAGCTCCTATTGATCTCAGTCCTCGTTGGGCACTTTCAAAAAATACTTCAAGTTGCCTATCCCTATCCCCTAGTGCCCACAGAACTTTGGAAATTGTCCTCCCCTCTCACACCACCAGCTGTGGTTTAGTTTACAGTAATGGGGTTTAATATTCTGCAGAAGGATCAAACTTTTTATGCATGCTTTGATTTTTTCATATGCTGATGGAGAAAAGTGTCTGTGCAGCAATGCAGTGGGGTTTGCTTTGATACCAGCAACTCAAGGTGGTGGAGATCTGACTCTGTAACCTGCTGAGAGACCTCCTTTGGTGACCTCCTTTGACCATTCTCCCCTCATGGCAGCAAAGTCCCTCAGAAACCACTGAGGGACCATTTTGAAAAGGCCTCAACACTCTTTCTGGATGCTATTTTGAAAATGAAGCAAAGAGCTCACCTTGCTGGTATTTGAGCATTTCCTGACCTCTAGCAACTCCTGAGTGTACTAGCTGGGGTAGACTGGCTGTGTGGTATCGTGTAGGCCAGAAATCTTCCTCCTTTCACTTTATCCTGAAACTGTCCAAGGGGGTAGAAAAAAGGGATATTACTCTTTCAAATAGAAGAGGCAACCAAGCTTAGGAAAATCACTTCCCACATACCAGAATGGACATGAATTAAAAGTAATTTTATTCCACTTGTCAATGACATTTCTATCATATCTGATAATAACGCAAGCTCCTAAAAGTCCCACAAGACATATCAGACCATTTAAATAGTATTCAAGAACCAAAGAGGAGTTCACAGAACAGCCAATTCTTGGGATCATCAAAATCAGTGGCAAGATTCCCATGTGGACAAATTCGATCAGTAAAATGCTGAATAAATCAACTGACTTCACCAGTGCTCCTGAAGTTTTATAGTGCAGTAATTCAGGATAGAAGATGCTTCACTGACTTCAATGAAAAACAGAATTTGGCAGGAAGAAAAGCAAAAAAGCACATTGAAAGTAAAATATCAAGGCACAGAAAATACATGCTACTTCCAGGCATACATGTTAAAGAACAGGTAAAGGTTTCTGGGGTATTTTTTTTTTTAATAGGTAGTTGTACTCCTGTCAGATGATTCTTCTCTCACCTGCACCTGCAGAACTCTCCATGTTTCTGGTTAGTCACTCCAGATTGATGTTAGTGCAAGGACAGGGAGTGTAAGTTGGCACAACTTGCTTGAAGGTATAATAATAAAGAAAACAGAGCAACAGCCACTGAAGATGTAGCCATGTTGTAATGCTCACCAGAACTTACTCCTTCTAACATGGAATATTTGTGTGACAAAACAAATGTATTCTATGAAACAGTTTTCAGCTAATAAAACCAGCTGTCCTATGCTTAATTTTCATAATGTATCAAGAAACTGCAGTGATTTAAGAGGCCACCAGTTCTGGAACCTAAGGCTGTTCACTGAGTAGTATCTTGGGATCAGGAAGAGTGACTGTAAGTAGGGAAGGGTGCAAAAGTCTGTCCATCTCTAACTGCAGTGATATATAGAGTACTTGTAGCAAGATGAAAGGATGAGCTGAACAAAAAAGACGTGAACAAAGTAGAACACAATGAAACTGTGTGACTTGCTAGAGGAACAACAACAAAGGGATGAAGAAGAACATCTATTTTAAAAGAAGATCTTTTGTCAGATAAAAAAAATAGGAACTTTTTACATACATGTAGTTTAAAGAGGAAAATATGATCAGTGCAACTTTAATGCAGGACTGGAGCTAAGTCAAGGGAGAGCAACAATGAAAGGCAACAAAACAAAAATAAATCATTAAGAAAAATACAGATGCTATGGAAGAAGAGTCTCTCTTAATAATCAAGTGATTGGAATCGGTCCCAGGTGGTTAAAAATCCAAGATAAAGATCTAAAAGCTGAGCATGACAGAAGAAAGCAGCTGCTGAGTCAGAGTACACCCACGGCATTATAAAATCACGTAGCAGGATAAAATCACTAACCCATGGTTACAATTGTGTTGAGACTATTTTAAAGTAATAAAAAAATCCTTCATGGCCTGATCCAAAACCCACCAGAGGTAACAGGAGTTCTTCTACTTCAGTGGGCTGTGCATCAGATCTTACATTGTGCACTATAAACAGTCTAGATGTGTTGGCTTTGGCTGGCTGGGGTCAGCCAGGAAACATCATGGATCCAGCATACATTCCAGGGAAATGAGAAAGAAAAGGGATAATTTTTAGGGCAAGATCTCATTATACATTAGGGTGAAAGAGAAAATGCTGCTTTATACTGAGATTTCTTATAAATAAATGATTTTGAAAACCTGGTCACGCCATGCTGATTAACTAACTGGACTATCAGTTCATTCACCAGCAACATGCCTCTGCAGACTTGTAGGGTCAAAGCTAACAGTCTGGAATGGTTTCCATCTCTTCTTTTTCCGACTCCCGAGGTTTACATGTTGATATCCTCCAAGTGAAGTCCTGGTCTTCAGATAGCATGCTGCAAGGACACAGAAATAAGTATGTTTAGAGGAGGAAAAGACAGAGGGTTTGCCCTGTGAGTTTAAATTATTAATTCTACAGACCTAATGGATACATTATGCCACATTAGTGGTACTTGTTCTCTTAACAAACATCCCTCTAGATTGGTGGTTCAATACAGGTTTGAATCAAAGAGCTGAGTTTCTAATGGTATTGGTCATCTGTCAATCTGAACTGAATTTTTAAACTGGGTTACCTGAATCAGTGCAAGTTAGGACCTTTCATTGCCAGGAAATGAGCTCTTATTTGAAAGTTTCATGAGGTGAACAGCATCTGTGCTTCTTGGAGTGATACATAAAAGAGTCAGGGAAGAACAACACTGCCAGTAATAGAGAACTTGGTAAATACAACAGCAATACGTGACAGACATTTTAAACTGGGTAACCTCTCTTGTGCATCTACTTTAGGAGAGGAAGGAGCTGAGAGGTCCCCTCACATTTTTGGGTAGAGGGAAGGTCTCAGATATTACCCAGGGATGTACTGACCTCACTGGCTTGTCCCTGGATTGTGGGCTCTCTGCTGGACTCTGAGATATCTCCTCCATCAAGCAGCCATGCTTAGCAGTTCCTTAAAGAGGGATCTGGGACGTGAGGCTCTACACAATAAATATATCCTGCAGACAGCATTAACTCCTTTGCTGATTGTCTCCTGGATGCTACTCAAGACTCCAGTGGGCAGAAGCCACTGTGGGAACATTTCCTGCGTGTGCAGAGGAAACAGCTGGACCAGGATTTCTAATGTGGTTTGCTAAGGAAACGAGGCTGGTGTGGTCATAGTGGCCCTGTGCATCTGCACGTGCCTGCCTCTGCTCAGCCTCCGAGCTGACTGAACTCTTTGATAGACAGATAGAGGACTTTAGGCTCTTATACTTTTACAAATCCAGTAAAATGAGGTAGGGATAAAGAGATAATCAGTGAGAGCCCTTACCAATAGAAAAGCAGCAGCATAAGGTCACTGGATGGATGGAGACCAAGAATTAATGTGGGTAAAAGAACAGGAATGCCCTCATTTCAGACTTCAAGCTCTATCAGTTACTGGCAGGACCATCCCTGCAGCACAAGGCAAGTTGTATTCCTTGACTTGGGTTTGAGTTTTTTTATGGTAAGGTACAGAGGACAGGATTGTAATGTAAGGATCTGGAGGCTGGGTGTGTAATTCCTGTCCTCATGCTGGCCTTCAGTTTATTCTGTTTCTGAAAGACAGGCTCAGTGACTGGTTGCAAAGGCTTCTGAGAGCCTCAGGAAGGGGACAGCAGAGACATTAAAAATAATGTTGCATGCCTTTTCCTCCTGAAGGAGTATTTATAACTTAGTAAGAAAACTGCATTATGCTGTATGTATGCATCTGTTGCTGGTGCCCAGTCTAAATCCTTGTTCCTTTTCCTTCTACCCAGAATTACCAATGCTGCATTACTGCACCTATACTTGATTTAAGACCCTTCTGGTTATGAAGCAGTACAAGCTGGTGCTTTCCACACAGCCTGGATGTCTCTATCTTCCTTCAAAGCCATGCTGACAAGTGGTATTTCTGAGGCCAAGTTCTAGATCGAGTGAGATTAAAGAAGGGGTCAGAAGTTCAGGCTTCTCTACGAAAGCATTAAAATATCACAATAGTTTTCATAAAATTCTGAACTCAAACATGAGTACACCCTTCTCACGTAAGTTATTACCAGAGGATGGCTTTACCATGCCTGTGGCCCTGGGTTCAAGATAAACAAAGACAGTGAACACTTGATGTGAGTTAGAAAAGTCTCCCACGCTGGTCCATTGGCAGGAGTTTCTTGCATTCCATCCCTGCTTTGGCTGCCATTTCTTGGATCAAAACAGTCTCTGTGTCAGTCAGAGCTCTACAGAAAAGCATGAGTCTTTACTCCACTCTAAAACCTCTCACTCATTCTTCACATTTCTACTTGACTCACTCCCACTTGCAGAGAGTCACTAGAGAGGGGCACAGAAGACTTGGGCTTTATATAACAAGCCTTGTGGGTCAACTGGGTGGCAAAACTCATGTGAACTCTAGTTCTGCCCTGAACAGCATTGTAAAGTGTCACTCAGACACTAGAGACAGGCTAAATGTGAGTCTAAAAATCCCTGTGATAAGCTGAATATTGTTCCAGAGTATTCACAGGTTATACAGCAAACCCGGGAATGGGATAAGAATCCATAATTCCCATGGTAACATGAAGTAGAACGTGACTGTTGAGATCCAGTTAAGAAAAGGGTTTGGGATCCCTGGAGTCTCCCTCACTTACATAAAGGAGGATCCAGTCCAGGATTTTGTTTCCCTAAACCCTGCCAGTGGAACTCAAATGAAATCCAAAGGCACTTTGTGTCCAGTGTCACCCAAACCCAAAACAAAACAGAGTTTTGAATCTGCTTCAAAAATTTCAAGGCTACTCTGAAAACACAGACTGTGAATGACTTGAGAGTCCTCATTGACTGACAAATTATTACCTTTTGCTGAACAAAATACTCAGAGACAGGAAGGCTGACTCCAAGAGCATCCAAGTCAGTGGAAAGGTTACTAACAGGTTTCAAGAAGGATCTTAAGAACAGCAGCAGTGGGTTGGAGCAAACAGCCACCTTTGCAGCATCCCACCTCTGACAGTGACATGTCACAAACACCCAAAGGAACTGCCCTTCTCTCTCTTTTTTTTTTTCTTTCTTTCTTTTGTGTATTTCTTAAGACAAGGACATCAGAATTAGAGGCAGGGCTCAGGATGTGTCACTCACCTGTCATCAGCTATCTTGCCATTCCCTCTCTATCCAGGCATGTTGCAGCAGACCAAGGCCAGCCAAGCTATGGCACACAGCTCTGCACTATTTTACTTCACAGTGATGCCTCCTTATGGAAGGCAAATATGTCCCTTTTCTCACTGCAGCTCTTGATGGACAACATGCCTAAGGCACATATGCAGGGCCAGACTCGCTGGTGACACAAATACTGGCTTCGGTTACATCTGAACAAGCATCTGAACAAGTGGAAATGTAATTCAGTGTTCAGGATTGGCAAGGCAGGAGCGCAGGAGAAGCTGACTGGAGGGGGTGAAAGTGTATGAAGAATGGAGTGAAAATAAATTTGGCCTAGTGTGGAATGAGGGACAGCCCTGATTTGGCACACACCACAGCTCTGCACTCAGAGATTCCTCAGCATAATGAGGAGCACTGTTTACACTGATCAAGATAAGTTTTATTGCTGAGCTGTTAATTCCAGTGATGCAAATAATGGCTTCCCCTTCCCTACATTCAGGGTCATGACTGCAGAAGGCAGATGGTTCCCAAATGTTGGGTGGGCCCTGTTCCAGGATATTGTATATATAGGTATCACTATATATCTTAATATATGTTTGCTAAAGATAACATGCCAATGTTCAAGACAAATGAGGCTCTCCAAGGCAGCAGGAGAAGCCCTGAGTTGACTTAGCACCAAGTAAAGTTTCAACATGAAAAGTCAAGGCTGTTTCTTCCGTACAGACGTAGGTGTTGACTGCTGTTATTCCTGTGCTACTGTTACTCTGGGACTGAATAAGCCAGAGAAGGCACTCAGGGTTGCTTGGAGGTAGGGATTTTCTGAAAAGTTAAAGGGTCTTCCTCTTCTCAAGTCTGCCAGTGTTATTGGGTACATTTGGGGGTGTTATTTGGGGTATAATGTCGCTGCTTGTTCGAAGTAGGAATTCCTTGCACATCCTTTCTCTGCAGCTCCCATCATTCCTACCCTTGACACCCCTGACTCGATGTTTTTCTCCTGGCTGAGGCATGTGGAGTTGTTTTGAAGGAGACTTCAGAGCGAGCTGAGCCTGACCCAAGTTCCTGTACCAAGAGGAAAAGTTGTGTCACAACTGGTAGAGATTCCCTCCTGCCAGCCTGACTTGGATGCCTCAGTTTTGTTGCCTTCCAGAAGCTCTGACCTGGGATGCTGTGGAAGAACTCAAGTTCTCATTACACCTGGTATCTTTGATACTGGCAGCAGGGCTGTGGATAAATCAGAATTAGCTACTTAAATGTATGAATTTATGAAGAGTTTATGATCTCGAGTGACACCCCCTGTGAGAAGCTGTAGCAGTTCTGGGAGAACAGATAAAGTACTAACACAGATTAGAAATGGGATGGTAGGATGGTAAACAACAAGCTCTAAGGCAAGATACCTAAGAACATGGCAGGAGAATACCAAGGGGTTCTCCCAAGGGTAATTTGCAATGAGACTTGTTATCCTTTGAAGACCAAAAGGAGCCACAAGGAATGTCAGCAGGAGCAACGGGGTACTGTGGTAGCTGATGAATTTCATGTGGATAAAACACACAGTAATGCATCCTGGAAGGTCAAGATTTTCATACATATCACCGAAGTCAGAATTAACTTTCAGGGAAAATGCATGTGTAGTCATGGAAACATTAAATCTCTGCTTAATGGTAATCAAATAAATCTGTTGTATTAAGGCTATTTTGTGCTCTCTTACTAATACTGAAACATATATTAAAGTTGGCATAGAATTAATTTACAATCACTTCACTTCAGCAGAGGCAAAGTGGCTGTTAGCAAATAATCATGAACAAGGTACCAATGGATGTGACATAACTGCATGGAGTGTGCAATACATTCACACCAGTGGCACACCAAAATAAGTATAAAATATAAATGTACAAAAGTAAGGCAAAGAAGGGGACTCAGGTAAGCACGGGGAGTGGAAAGATCAGTTGGGTCCTCCTGTTAACTTATTTTCACGTCAAAAGATTGTTATTGCCATCAAATACTTCCTTAGAAGCACAGGCTTTTCGGAGGGTGACAAGTGAGAGGGAAGAAGGGGAGCAGTAAAGACACTGGAAAGCCAGAGAACAGGGTGAACCCATTAAACCCTGAGCCCTCACAAAACTCAAGGCCAAGAGACCTCTACAGAAACTATATACAGAAATTAATATCCCAGCAGTGTGCTGAGGGTTCCCAGGCACCTCCTCGTGCTGTCCTTCTCTCCTCCTACTTTGAAAAAAGTATTGAGCTGCTCTCCTTGCCTGAGAAATGATGAGTAAGGTGGTAAAGGCGCTCAGAGGAATTTCCTGCTGCTGTCAATTACAAAACTTGGCACCCCCTGCCTGAAGTGACTTGGTTTTAAATCTGTGAGGGCTGAACAAACTGAACACAAGCTGAAACAGAGATTCATGTTTGCAAAATGCAAAGGAAATTAATGAATATACAGGAAGCTTCAGATTCTGTGGCACCATCTAATAATATCCTACAGAACTGGACTCCATCTCCACTAACTTTCCTGTAGTTCAACATGTTGCACTTCAAATTTTGTCTGAAAATGCATGTTTAATCAGCTACTCCTCAGAGATGTCTGCATTTCAGTGGTGCATGAGATGATCTCTGTTTATAGTTTATGCACAAGTTTGTACAGTGCACTGAAAGGCTCTCCAGCCAAAACAGCCAATAATAAATTCATTTAAATTGGTTATTTTAATGGGAACTGCACAGTACTATGGAGAAAATTTGTTGCATAATTTTAAGAAATGGTACCAATAGCCTCATTACATTTGTCCTCTTTTGCAAATAAGCTTATAATCCATCTGGGTAACCCTTGTGTTACAGAGATTCACTCACTGAGTTTTGTCACTATTGCTGCAGGTGTAGCAAGGCAGGACAATAACACAGCAAGGAGAACGAATGGCCTTACCCCACAGGGAGCCAAGTCAAAATTACATTTGTGGTCACTTTTGATATAGTTGGTCACCTGTTTTACTGTCAAATAGTAAAAGAGCAATTGACTGTCGTGTTCTCCTTACAAAGTTGAAAGATAAATTGGCCAGATTGTGAGACTGAAAATTAGCACCTGGGGACTCTATTACCTGAAAGCTAAGGATCTCTGTGCAGTTGGTCTTGCAGATGGTGAAACGAGGAGCAGAAAAAACAAAAAGTAACTGGCCAAAACTGGAAAAACCTATTGGAGCTGCAAGAGTTTCTAGAAAACCCACTGCTGCTCATTTGTGTTTAACTACAGACAACAGAATTTTCTAAATGGTAAAATACGTAAAAATTTTTCTTTGGGAAAACATGCATGCACCCCTAAAGAGATAAAAACAGATAGTTCTGACAATGTTTAGTCTGTGGTTCTGGAGCCCATGCACAGGGAAGTGCTCGTAGCGTTTCCTTACCGTTGTGAAATGAACTACGCAATAGACGCCGATGATGACAAGGCCAATGATAATCGATGCAACAGCAACCCAGAGGGCATTGCGACCCAGTCTTTTTGATCCTTCTATGTCTCCTTGATTATAACTGTTTAAAGCCTGGAGAAGAGAAACAGAGAGTTTACAACTTATCGTAAAAAACCAGAACAGTCCAGAGTTCTTTATCAGAGTGCTCTTTTGCACTGTCTCAGCATCCTTCCTCAGGGAATCAGATTAGTCATAACATGTTCTTTAGTATCATATATGTATTCCGGAGGTATCCCAGAAATGGGAAGTGTGCAAGGAGAAATATGAGGACCTGATCAAATGAACTGTTCTGTGGACTGAAGAATTCAGATTGTGTTTAGAAAATGACTGCGCAAGGTATCACCAAGTGTTATAATGAGTGGGCTTCAGTATAAATCAGCTTTTGTAGCAAAGACAGAATGGCAGTTAATTCGAGTAAAGATCTGAGACTGTGGAGAGCAGGAAAGGGATGAAGTTCATCAGAGGATACCAAGCATTGCTGTAGAGCCATTTCTCCCAAGCAGAAAAATAATTAGGGACATTATCTGTGTGTTCTGTTGATTAGTGAGCACACAAAGCTAATGGGCTTAGATGCTTTCTTGGTGTTAGCACTGCAGTAAGATCAGTCCTGCCAAGACAGTCCCAAAGCAATGAAGCCTGTATTCCTAGAATTGCATCTCAAGGATAAGTGCAGGTACTTATTCTCTGGTGTCTAAGAAAGGCTGAGATGCTGATGCACTCCTGTCCTTAAAGAGAGCACTGATACATTTCTTCTCTTCCTGGAAGCCTACATGCCTAAACATTTCTCTATTTTATGTCCCTAAAGAATATCACTAATACCTCTGCTCTGCTGTCAAATTTTGTTGAGGCTGACTAGCAGATGGAGAGGATGGAATGGGGGAAAAGGGAAGAGATGGAAATGATAGAGGGGAACAAGCACATAGTCAAATAGGACGGTGTCACTTCTGATACTCCACCGGTGCAGCCTCCTGTTACAAAGGGGGGGCTGGCACAGTCTTCTCCCCTAAACTACTCTGCTGTTTCCAGCAGTCCTGTCTACAGGAGAAGAGCTTTCTTAGGTTTTCTTAAAGTAGAATTGGGAAGGTCATTAAAAGGAGTACGAGGAGAAACATGGCTTGGCTTGGTCTGGAGCAGGCTGACCTCCTCCTGCCTCTGCCAGCAACCATAGATGTGACTGTGGCTACAGGGGGAAACACAGAGAAGCATCACTGACACCCTGGCCTTTGTCCTCCACACTTATCAAAGCACTCCCTTTGCATGGCATCTTACAGTGTGGTCCTGCAAAACGCCTAAACTCAGTCCCCCAGACATGAGGTCTCAAAACTGAGACAGAGTTGTAAGCAAGATGTCACAGCACCAGCTTGCAGTTCTGTGCCATTTTACTAATGTATTTAGGAAGTCTGGAAAATGTCCATGTGATTTCTGCAGGTACTGCATAAATAATTCACTACGCAAACTTTAATAAATAATGGTGTTTTAATACAAATCCATGATGAAGAGGAGGAAAACAGCATTAACAATACAGAATAGGATTTGGGAGAGACAGGAAGGAGACAAAAGTTTCCTTATGAAAAGGTTTAAATTAAATGAAATAAGGCATTCATGAACAAATAAGAGGTTTGGGGGAGTGGCTGGGGTCTGACACAAAGCTTTTTGAACTTCATTTACTTCCATCTGCTTCAAAGGGTTCCTGGTCAAGCTTCCAGTTTTACACATTAGACACAGATAACATTAACTGTTTAAGCCTTAAATATTACATCTGTTTATTTCTAAGGGAAATATATATATATTGAGAATATAGTATCTGTATGAGACATGTGGTCTGTCCAACTTTTGAAACAAATTTCAGCCCTTTTCAACCTAATACCATCTGATTTCTCAGGTTTCTGCTACCTCGCTCCCTATGAAGTCATAAACTAAATTAAAGTCACAGTTCTGCAGCTGTTAATTTACTTGAGTAATCTCAGTGACTTCACCAGGTTCACATATATCTATTTATAAAATATATTCTCAGTTCAACAATAAAGTAACTTAACTTCATGTGAACAGAAATTTGATGAATTAGCTATAAACTTCTAATCCCTTTTTACAGATGTTTTCTGTTCCACATTCCCAGAGCACTGATCATGGCAAACCCAGAAAGAACACTGAATTACTTCAGAAACCCTCCTCTACATCTCTTACAAGTCTGGGCAGACCAGACTGAGGTTCTCTGATCAACATTTTCTAAGCTCTGTAAGCCAGGCTGTGTGAACCTTATTTGGCTGTGCCTGGAAACGAGACACTCTCTAGTTCAGTCCTAAGGAAGAGCGAGACGTGCTGACTCAGTGTGACTCCTCACTGTAAGAAAGCTTTCAGGGAAAGAGAAAGAAGAGGGGGGACTCAGGGAGCAATTCAGAACCAGGCTTGATCTCTGTTTTTTGGCAAACAAAACAGGCGGGTGCTGAGCAGGACACATGAAAGGGGAGTTGGTTCTGCAGGCTGTTGCAGAGGAAAAACTTGCCAGTTTTCAAAGATAAGGGCCATGCAAAAATGCCTAAAAACAGGTGCTGAGCCCTGTTCTTTAATATTCCTGAAGTAGGTACAGGCTGTCCCATACAGTGTTAGATGTCCAGGTACTTACAAACTACTTAAAAAAAGAAAAAGATGTATAAATAATAAACTTTGGAAATAAACTTACTAACTACAGGCACACCGGTCACTCTGCTAGTCACTGACCTGACCAAAGCCAACACACTGTATGTGGCTCGTTAGGATCCCAATTAGAAGAGGTGACTCCCTCAGAAAGTAAATTCCATCCTTTGTTGTCCCATGACTTCTACCACCTCCTTGTTCATTGTCTCTGCCTAAGGAAACTCATGTGCAGACAAAGCATCTGAATCCAACAGCAACAAATGCAGAAAAAGAACTTGTTCCTATCAGAGGCAGATGAGCCAAGATTGCCACAGCTTGACCACATATGTTGTTTGAAGCATGTAATTGATTAAACAAAAATGTGTCAACATAAAGATGTAGTTAGGAGCAAAAATCAGTGAGAAATAGCTTCTGAGAGACTGTTTGGAAGCTGTTACAAATCCAAGGCCCTATGGAATTAGATGGCTAGTCTGACATACAGATCTTTGAAATAAAGACAACTGAACGAGGCATACTGAGAAAATCCAACAAAACGTGTTCAACTGTCAGACCTCAGTGCTGGTATTGGAAATATCCAATTCATTTCTCAGAGTTGTCCCACAGTCTCCCTCTAGCTCTGATCCCACGAGTCAGATACAGCCAGTCCACACGAGCCAGCTCACAGACACAATTGGCAGTTCACTGCCAGCTGAGTGCTCCTTGGGTTCACCATAGGGGACAAGACACTGCTGCAGATAAGGAGCCAAAGAGCTCAGGGACACCCTGCCTAGCCACCAGAGAAGTATCTTCTGTCACATAAGCTCCTGACTCAGTACCTGCCCCGCACTACTGCCCCTGATGCCTTTCTCCTATGTAAGAACAGGGTAAGTCTGAGCGAGGCACCTCTGGGGTAGAGCGAGCCAACCAATGGTTCAGCAATGCAAATACAGCTGCTGGAAACAACAAGAAGCAGAATGGATGGCATCTGGCTGGAACCACAGAGGAGCACTGAGAACAGTGATCCTACAGCCAGGAGTTCTGGCCAGGTCCCTGAGGAAAACAGAACTCCATTTGCTAAACATGCCGAGCAATCCTCACACCTCCAAGTGACCAGTGACTCGTTTGAGGGGGTTGCTCTTGTAATGCCAATACAGTGTGTTACTGTAATCACAATACAGTGATGCCATTAAGGGACCATTCTACCAGCTGTCCTCTGACCCCTGCCATGAGAAACAGGTAGGTAAGGGACAAGAAAAGGTTGTTATCGCAATAGGGAGAACTTGCAAAAGGTTTATTCTAAAAATATAGTCAAGGAGGTAAGATCTGTCACGGTAAGGTTTGTGCCTCCAAAGGTGAGAAAGAAGTGAGGAAACCAGTGCTGGAGTTGTAAATGGGGCAGCAGAAGAGACTGAAGACAAATCTGTCATTTATTTTGGGGTGTGTTAGAGCCTAGACTCTACTTTTAGAGTGAAAACATTGTCTGAATTTAGAGCAGTTAAGGAGGACATGACACAGGTACACAGGGTGCTGAGCCATGCCCCTCTATAAGCCAACAGGACTTTCCCTTCAGGCCAATTCTAGGAAGTGGAAATTTGTAGAGAACTCTGGTTCTATGGGCCTTTATCTCTGACACAAGACCTCAGGCGAGCTCTGCAGACTATAGGGTATCTTCTGTAAGAAAAGAAAATAACCTGCTCTTGTATCTCAGTATTAACCCTTAGCAACTCTATCTGAAAAAGAGAGGGAGGATGTAGATCCCAGCAGAAATAGAAATAAAACCAGCATAGGCTAAAATGCAGAACCTGCAGCTGAGGATAATGGAGCAGTTACAGGTTGCAGCTCTGAAAGGCAGGGGGGTCAGGCTGTAGAAAAGAAGTTGGACAGGTTATTTTTAGGGAAAAGGACAGGTTATAGGTGCTGTTGAAACAGAAGGGTTTCACAGACAGTGGAGGTCACTGGTCTGGTTTTTGTTTCCCCCTCTAAGGCAGTGGGCAGCTGAGACCCGCATAGATTGTTTAGCATTCAGGAAGTGCTCTTCCCACCCTGGCTTCTACATATCCCCTGGTAACAGTTACTGATGCCTGACTCCAAAAGCCTGCGTGAACTTCAACTAGGCCGTGGGTGGAGATTTCTCCATATGGGGTGCAAAAATCTTTAGAGGCCAAATTCTGTCCTTGACAGATAACTTCTGTGCAGCCCCAGTGCCTTGGTGAAGGCACTGTCACAGTGAACAGACGCTCACAGCCCCAGATCATCAGCTCTCATTACTTTATATAGCACCCTCAGTGTCCATGGACAGAAAGGATGCTGGGTACCAGCAGAACCAAGTCTTCCCAAATCAAGGAAAAGATCACATCGTATAGTTAAGGTAACAACAAAGAAAACAAACACAGAAGGGGAAAATTAAGGCAGCTAATACTTAACTGCACAAAAAGAGTTGGGAAGATGGCTTTGGAATAACTCCTTTAAGTCATTTTCAAGCCTAAGCAATGTGATTTCTGATCAATCTTACTAGTTTTAAAAGAGCGTGCTTTAGGATATTTTAGACATAGTTAACTATTCTTACACTTAATTGCAAAAAGAAACAACTATATTTGTACTTACCTTTTCAGCCTGTCAGAGAAAAGGATGAAAATACACACATGTTTTAAACCTTTTTCAGCTCCTAAACAACAGAAATACACTGCAGTATTACTGATAACACTGATCATGTATACGACTAGAAAACTCTGGATCTGACTCTGCAACTTTTCACTGAGAGAAGGAGATTCTGTTCCAACAATCCTTCTGAAGTTAATGGGATTGCTGGATTATTAAGGAATATGCATATCAATTGCAGGTTGTAAGAGTAAGGCTGTTCTCTCAGTGTATTTGATACTCAATTTATAAGGGCTTTTGCCGACAACCAACAATCTTTATAGTTGTAGTATTCTAGTAAATAGTATAAAATAACCTGTTTACTGGAAAAAAATGTGCTCCTATCATATTTGATTAGCTGAAGCAGAAACCAAATCTGATTTCTGTTCCCCAGTCGCCACTTTCACACACACACACTGTGTCCAATCTAGCGTGCAACTTATTTGATGTAACAAATCCCATTAACTGGGATAAACCTGCTTCCCTTACATAGCCTGTGAGTGAAAACTTGTTTGAAACTGCCTTTCACTCCACGTTTTCCATCTGCTGGTGGGACAGCTCGGGTGGATCCCCTGGCTGTGCCTGCTGATGCTCCCAGGCTCGCTGCCTCACCCCACTGTGCACAGGCTCCAGGGACAAGCGGTTCAAAGGCGGCTGGATGCCCCTTTCCCGGACGGCTCCTCCAGCCCTCCCGGCCGGGAACGCCGTGGCCAAGGCAGCGCGGGGCGCCCCGCCAAGTCGGCTTAGACCCCCATCGGGGCTCTACTCACCATGACGGCGAAGACGAAGGCGACGATGTTGATGGGATAGGCGGGACAGAAGCAGGCGAGGATGCTGAGGAGCAGGTAGTTCTTGGGCCGCGGCTGCGGCGGCCCGTCGGGCAGCTCATCCTCGATGTTGGTCTCGGGGCTGTTCTCCAGAGCCCGCTTGATGTCGGCGCCGGCGGGGAGCGCGGACATGGGGCTGCGGTGCGGAGCTGCGGGCGGGCGGCGCGGAAAGCCCAGCGCCGCGCTCCGGGCAGGCGGGACCCGGCGCGGCGCCGAGCCAAGGGAGCCGCCCCGGGACGGGGCCGGGCGGGGCGCGGGGGCCGCGGGAGCTTTCAACTCGTGAGCGAAGTTCACGGCGGGGATCGCAAAAACACCAACTCCGAGCAACAGCCGTCGAGAGTTCCCAGCGCCGCGTCCCGGCTGCGGCGGGTCGGGGGAGCCCCGGGCTGTCCCTGCCCCGCCCCGGGAGCTCCCCGGCGGCCGGAGGAGCGCAAAGCCTGCGGTTGTTCCGGAGTTTTTGGAACTTTTTGCTGTTAAAAGACTTTATGCCAGTTTGCATGACCCCTGTGAAGACTTTAAGAAGTCTCTCCCCCTCCCCTCGCCCCGGAGTTTAAGAACTCCGCCGCGTTCTTAAACTCGCGTTTCTGATGTCTGAGCTGCGTCAGCAAGTGGGGTAAAGCCTGAAAAGGCATTTCCTCGGGTCTGAGATGAATTCGCCATCTCCTATAACTCCAGCGACTTGTTAAACTTAGGAAAAGCTTTGAAGATTAGCAAAAAATAACGAACCGAAAGGCCAATTTCTAGCAAGTGATTCAGTCCTTACTGAACGTAACACCTGTAAGGTGAAATCCACTTTGGGGGATGCACAAGAAGGAGCAAAGAAATTAATATTATTTCCAAACACTAATATTTGGGGAAAAAATTCCCTAACAACCACAAAACAAGTAAAAAAAAAAAGATCTGCTTCCGTCATGGTTTTCAAGTTGGTGAGAAAAACTATGGCACTTAGAAAGGAACAGGCTCTGTTTCTGCCATGTGATATATTAGAAAAAAGACTTCATACCTGCGTGGAGCTTCAGCAAAATGGAGACTTCTGATCAGATGAAGGCTGAAGCTGAGATTTTGCTCTGTCTGACTCCTCTTGAGAACATTTAATTAATTAAAGTTACAAAAAAATAGTAAGATGTGCTTACAGCTTTATGAATGAGACACTTCTGTCACTGGAAGCTTTGCCATTGACTCGAATGGAGCCACGTTTCCCAGTTCCAAATGTCATCCAACAAGATATAATGTAACACAGTGAAGACATAAGAAATAAAGGTGCAGTATTTTCGCTTTCATACACATTAATCATCACTCAGCTGCATGCCCGGAATATAACATGGAATGAGAATCTGCTGATCTATCAAAATGTCAAAAGAAAAGATGGTGTATCTTTAGGAAAGAGTAAGAAATACCAAGTTCCTTCTGCTTGCCAATGTAGCCATTAGTGTTCAGGCACAAACTCTGTACAGCTGTAAAACCTCTGATCTGTTTCTTCTCAAGGGGCTTTAAACACAGTCAGCAGACAAGCTCAGAAAATACAGTTCACATCACACCATACAATTACTGTTAAGAGTCCATGGACTCCATCCCTTTGGAAGGGATCATCTTCCAGGGCCACCCAAGCCTTTAATCCACGAGCACAGTTTCAGGGGACCATTGTCATGGCTTAGAGTTTGAGTTTGCCTGCTGGTAGTTGAAACACTCACAGGCAAATAAGAACCAATGAGAACATCCAGCTCACTTAGGGAAGTTTGAGCCATTAGTGGTGAACATAAACAAGCACAAGAAAAACCCGTGGCAAATCAATACCGCAGAGAAGGCACAGTTCTGTGCAGAGATTAGCCAGGGAGACTTGAACCTCGAGTGTGAGGAAAGGATGGAGATTCTTGCACTCTAACATCAGACATTTAGTTTAAATGCCTTTATAGGGTGATCCAGAGTTACCAGTCACATCAACAACCTGCAGTAAATTTTTCCCTGAGGATAATGAACGGTAGGTAGAATTTGGCCTCTGTTAAGTTGGACCGTGTGACTCCCTTCCCAGGTCCCTGAGACACAGACCTAATAGAAGAACCTGGGGGTCCTTGTGTGTTTCTGGAAACAATAAAGTTTAATTGTTCAAATGAGGCTGCTAACGGATGCTAATGGATTGCAAAGAAAGCAGGAGATAGGAAGTGGTGAGAGATTGAGGGGCAATTTGTGCTAATGAGAGCTCATTAAGAGGTTCTGGAGATAAAGGTTCTGTCACGAGGCAGTTAGTGTAGCTGAATTTAACCTATCTTTTACATAAACCACTAAAATTCAAGAAGTATATCCTGTTAGGACAAGACTGATTAAATTTTAAATAGCACTGACTTGGAGCCACTTACTGAGGTGAAGAAAAAGAAGGAGGTACTCAGCCAATAGTTTGGTTTTACAAGCTGCAGGGATGGAGAGTAGTTACATTCCCGAGAACCTCAGAAAGTCTCTAACTTCAGAGGGGAAAACCATTGTGCTGAGACGACTCAGCAGAAAGCTGTGAAAATCATTTAAGAGCACGAACTGAGAGTTTTAAGATGTAGTTCCATGAACAATCATAAAAATAGCCCTCCAAGAGAATGAGTCAGAGTACCAATATTCCTGCTTACAGCCTTGCACTTCAAGCTGAGCCCTGAAAAAGAAACTGATCACTCTGCACGGAGAAGTGATTTTCCAAGGAATATGAGTAAGGCAAAATGCCGGATAAATTACTGCCACGATGGGCAAAGCAGATGGGCTGGAGACGTGACAGTTTCAAGATACACATTTTTTTAAAGGCCTTCTTCCCCTGATTTCAGAGAGTGCTATGGCTTGACAGCAGGATTCCTCGCAAGGCAGAACGTGGTCTCTCCATCACACTTTGCTGTATTGCTGGTAGGACTCTCCTCAAAGGCCCACAGCGTTCTGGGAAGAAGTTCCAGTGTCTGCACACGAATCAAAGTCCACATAAAGATCAAAAATGGTAGTTTAATGCTCAGAGGTTGTTTGGGATTAACATGTACGTCTACACAACATGATACGAGGAGTTTCCTCACTGGCTCTCCACAGCACTAAGAGCAGAGTCTCTGCAAATCCTGAGCACTATAAACTCTTCTCATGGGTAGAGTTGTGCCAGAAGGAGCTAATGGGACCTTGTACTGGCCTGAGAGACTGGTCAGATGGGCTCAGCTTTCCCAGCTCAGTGCAGGGTGAGGGAAGCATTTCCAGACCCCAGTTCATGTGGCAATGTGTCCCCAAACTGGCCTTACATAGGGCTGTGTTTGACTAGCACAGTCAATCACTACACAGCAGAGCTGGTGGCACTCAACAAACCTAATTTCAGATGATGTTCTCTCTATGGCAAAAATGAGCACGCTGGTCTTTCCCAATTACTCTTAGGGAAAAAAAATAAGAAAGAGTAACTGAAAATTTTTGAGTGAGTGCAGTGTGCCCAATGGAGGAATACTAACTTGTCAGGAGTGCAAACAATGTCTTTGTAAAAATTACCTATGATTTCTCAGTATGGCCACACGACAGACTATTATCTCTTCTGTTTCCAACCCTTCTGGATTATTAAGCAGAAAAAAGGATTATAGAAATAGCAAAGGAGACCTGTGAGCAACACTTTCATGCTTTTCCCAAGAACAGTTTGTTCTCTAGCTAGATCATGGACTCAAACCTTTCTGAATACAGCAGACAAGGTATTCACAGGAACTTTTCTCCACTCAGAATTAAACACCACTTTGAGGGAAGGAGGTCACAGTAACAGTCAATGGCCATGTCAAGCTCCAAACTGAGTTCTACTTAACCAAAGAAGAAAAATCCTCTCAAGCATCTTCCAGGATTTAGCCATGCTTTATCCTTCCTGAGAGAACAGCAAATCTCACTACCTTGTAATACCAAGGGAAGAGAAAACTATGAACTGGAAATGAAGTAATTCAATGTCTAATATTTTCATACTGCATCCATTGCACAGTAATTTAAAATTCTTCATAAACTTCATCACACTATGTCATGATAGTAAAATCCATCTCTGTTTTGCAAATGGAACAAGGAAGCCCATGGGTATTAAACTATGTATACACAGCAGCACTGCTACTGCTGTTACATAGTTCAGTGTTCTGAGTCTTCCCTTTCCTCAAAAGGGGGATCACAAGAGGAGGCCTCCCATATTCCAAAAAGTAGTATTTCAGCTTGTTTACATAAGTGCTTCTACAGAAGTATTCTTTTACAGGGAAAACTAATCCACCCTTCTCTTTTCAAAGACAATTTTTTACCTGGTCATTCTGGTCTTAACAAGTGTGCAGGAACATCCCTCCTCTGCTGGCTGTTCATCCTCATGATTGTCAGGCCATTCAGTGACACAGAGTTGGAGACTGTGACTATGAAGGAACAAAGACAGACCTGCATTATTGGTTCTTGGTGCTATGAAGTTATGAAGAAATCTGTGTCACCCAAGCAGCTACTGGAGGGAAATGACTCCCTGTCTATTCCCAGGCAGCAGTGCCAAATGAACCACTGTCTCTAGCTTTTACTCTTTGCAGGTCTACTGCTAAATCAGTCCTTTATTCTGTACATTTTGTACATTTTGGTGTCCAAATTTGCTTTCCACAGATAGGTCTTTGCTTAGAAGTCTCTATTTATAGTGAACTGAGGTGAACTGTCTTTTTCACTTGTGCTTGAACTTCAGCTGCAGAAAACATTCTATCCTCCCCTTTTTTTTTGACACCTTAAATCCAAATACTTCCACGGATTGGGGTTTTTGAGTTTTGGAACAGAACTCTGTACCTGGTGCTTATTTCTGAGAGAGAAGCCACATTTTTGATCCTCTATTGCAGTTAGAGTTGAATAGAAGCTACAGAGAATCCTGAATGGGGTGAGATATAAGAGAAGAGCTGCCCTGGTTGTTATTGATGTTCAGATAATCCTGTTCAATCTTATTTGTTTGGCTCCTAGGAAACTTCTTATTACAAATACAGAATGTTTATGAGAGTGTAACATTCTGCCCTGGCCTCAGAATAAGGAATAAAGTAACTCACAATAAGGAATAAAGAAGTAGCCTCAGTGGGGTGGCAGTGAAAATACTACTACTAACCAACATAAAATTTGGATAGAAATGGAGATTATGTTAATGACCAGAACAGGTACAGCAAAGGACTAAGCACTACTAAGGAATGCAGGACTGTTACAGGCTCAAGAAGTGCAAAAAGAAATCTATCCTAATTCATTGTGTTGATCCCAACACAGCTATACCATGGAGGTTTACTGGCAGGTTTTGGGAAATAGCCATTATGCTTTTGATTTTAGATATTTTGGTATTTCAGCTGCTGTTCAGGTGATTATGTTGTTTATATAGTGGAGCTTGTAGATAGAAGCAATTGGTACATGCATGTGTAAACTAAACTTACTTTAGTTTAGCATTAAACTTACTTTAGCATCAAAAGAAACGAGAAGGGAGAGATTTGGGAGGCTGCCTGGGTCTGCTTACTCTACCTATCATTTAGGGATTCAAAATGAATATTTGGATCAAACTATTTGTCAACATTATGCAAAAGAAACAGTTGCAATAAGCTGTCACAAAGACAGTTGTTCCTAGCTCTGGAGTAAGTTTGTCTATTGACAGTATCACAGACTGTTCATAAATTCCATTCAGGCAGTGCTGGATAATGACAAACTAAAATCCCTTTATACAGGAGACAGAAACTAAGCTTACTTGATGGCCCTTAAATTCCAGTTGAATCAGTGATAGCCCAGCAAAGATGTTATTCATTTAGGAGATTGAATCAGATAGGTTCAGTTTACTGTCTTCAATATCCTGACAGTTATACTTTTCCCAAGACAGGGAGCTGCTGTATTATTTAACTGAAAACTGTAGTCAAGAAGTTACAAGAATAATTTGGATGTTGATTTCTTATGAAAGGCGCAGTAGTGGGTGGACTTATAAAGAAGACAGAGATTACTTGTACCAAAACTATTTCTTTCCCATGAGAAACAGATAAGGGTCAATATCTGCCCTTTAACTCTCTGCCATAAATAAATGAGAACATTCAGGAATCAAAGGCTAAATTCATGTTGGCTTTTTTTTTTCTTTTTGCCAACTTGAATATATTTGCATTACATCAAACTTCAAGAATTAATTTAGACCCTTCCCTAAATCTGTTCCTATCACTGTCATTTCTTCTAGAATAGAACTAGTTAGGGCACAGCAGGGGCATGGCTCATTGTTCCTGCTTTTGAAGTGGACAGAGTTTAATATGTGGCATATCAAATAGTAGAAAGTGTAATGACTGAAAGGATGCACGTTCCCTTCCTTAAGAATTCTGGATCAGGACTGTTTTTGCTGTTGTATTTCTGTGAGCATTTGTGAGTCAGCAGTGTCTGTGGGGCTGATGCATTAGTCTCCCACTGGGATCAGTGTACACTCCTGCTGTAATAGGTATTGTGAGAGAAATGCCTTCCTTAGCTTAGACATAACTTTGCAATTTTACCCTTGCAGCTGTATACTCCCATTTTTCATTGGAGACTACAGCTGTGGGCTGTGGCTTTGGAAACATCAAAGATCCGTGATGAGCTGTTAACTTTGGTAAATTATTCATGGGAAATAAATACGTGAACGGGGCAATGTTCAGATAAAAATGAAAGTTTCTTTCACAGTCTTGAGATTTTCATTCACTGATAACCTTCTAAAGTACTACCCTAATGTGAAGCCAATAAACAAGTCGATTGTGCAAGCCTGCTAGTGTTCAAACATGTGGGAAGATATCCTTGTGTGTTTTCCATGGTCTGTCCTTTTCCACTCTGTCTCCTGGCTTCTGACCTGTCTGATTTAGTCATATATCAACCTCAAAGGATCTGTTACAGCAGCTCAGACAGCAATGGGCATCTGCTCAGTGCCGTGGGTGATCTGTGCTGGGCTGTGAGGAGCCCTTGTTTTATCTCAGTGTTCCATTTCCCTGCAAATGAGTTCATGTTCTTGGAAGTTTTCCTCCTGGTGACTGGCAAGACAGGCTGTTGTAGCAGTCCTTGGTAGCACTGAAATAGCAGGATTTATCTTACCTCAGTTTAACACTCTGAAAATAGAGCTCAGCTCAGTTAAATTTCCTTTAGAATCCAAGTGGAGAGTTACTACCAGGGGATTTAATAGCAGGTCCCTTCTTGTTTATATCTTTCTTTTAAAGTGGACATCTCATTTTTCAGATTTCTTGCTATGAGAATTCATTTCAGACATGGCTGTGCAATGCAGTGCTGTAAATTCAGCCTTTTGGAAATACTAATGAACATTTATTTTCTAAGAATTCCTGAAAACATTTGTAACAAATTTGTTAGTTTAAGAATTTGAACAATTTTGCCAACCTGAGTATTTGTATTATCAAAGAAATTACAAACTAATCTGTACTAGCAAATAACTGAAAATTGCTGGTTTGAATATTTTTCATAAATTCAAGTGCTTATGAAAACATTTTGGGATTATTTAAGATTATTTCATATTTTATTAATAAAGGTATTTGGTGCAGACAATGAATTCAATTAGTTCTCACTCCACAGTCAGTCTGGAATCTCTTCATGGACTTCTCTGGATCAGCTCCAGTTTCCCACAATACAAATAACAGGAAAACACAGCCATGGTTGTGCATGTTCTGGGGCTGGATGAGGTCAGTTTTGTTACTTACTGGCAGGATAAGGCTCGAACCAAAAGGTTAAATGCACCCATTAGGGAAGATCTGGATCTGGACTCAGATCTGAACTTGTGGGATAAGCTGAATACTAATTGTTCTATGAATATTTAATACTCTTAGCACTTTCCCATTGTGTACCATCCCAAAGGGACCATCTTTCCTTCTCTCACACATATACACATGTACTCTTCTTTCATTAAGGATTCCCAAATACAGTAATTAGAACAGTCATCAAATTTGGATCTGACTGATCCAAAATCCAGCTTTTTTTCAATGCAGTTGCAGTGGCTTAGAGTGCACTGGTGACATGGCCCGGGACTCAGGTTACTGTTACTTCAGGAGATCATTTAGTGAGAACAAAGGAACTGAGACTCTGTTTCTGGGATAGAAACCCAGCAGGAAATAACCTGCTCGTAAACATAACAGGACAGAATTGTTTTTCCTAACTGATACATTACATTTATCACAGTCCTAAAAAAACTGTTCAAATGTATATACTCAGTGTCCACTTTTGTCCTGTGACACCAGGACAAGCTGCAGAACAGACACCAGCATGTCAGACTGATAAATATGCAAATATTCTACTTTGTGTTGTTTAATAATTCCAGTGTTTTCTTTTTACACTTTGTGCATGAGAAAATCTGTTGTGGAATTTGGAGAGGGCTTTTAAAAAAGTTCCCTGCTCATGTCCTGGATTCTTTTTATAAGCCTGCAGTAATCAAGTCTATTTTTTTTTTACAGGAGCAAAAGCTTGCTTTTTTGTCATTTTTCATCTCAGCCACTCAGATTATATGGGACACAGTTTTTCATCTTTTCCTACAACAAATGGGAACAGTTGGACATTGCAACCTTTCCTCCACACTTCTTATGCAAAGTTTTCATTACAAAATACACATAATTTCCTTTATCTGCAACCTGCCCTACCTTGTAAACATGGTTTGAAGAACCACAGGTAGAAAACAGCAGCCTTTGAAAGGCAAACATTTGCTAGAATATTCTGAGAAAGGTTCTAATGAACTCTCCGTGCAAGACAATGTTTTGATGACTGTTACAGTAATCTGGCACTAGAAATAAATCAGATGTTGTAGTTGTGTCAACCATGAGGTGTTCTTTTAAAAATCCACCACAATTTATAGCACAATGACTAAATCCATCATATATACTTGGGTGTAATTTACAATGTAGTGTACTAAAATACAGCCATCCTAATAAAAAACCATATAAATCACATGGAAAAGAAACAGCCATTTGCCAGGTAAAAGAAGGGAAAGATATGTCAACAAAGAGAAAAGGCTTTTTTTTCAGCCTTCCCCTACTTCAGGGTCTAATCTTGCCCCTGTGAAGTGCACTGCAGAAGTCTAGTTCAACAACAGAAAATCAGAATCTTGAGAACTGACATTGTTAATCAGGAGTGACACCACTGAAAAGGATTCTATTGTGTGGGGCTGATGCAGCCATCAGTCCAAAGCCTGCAGGAGATCTGTGTAGCTGGAGCATGCCAGCTCCTCTGGAAGGCATGTTCTGATGGGAAGCAGTTAGTTTTGAGTTTGCTGTGCTTCCAGTGGAATACAGCTTTTATTTCAGAGTACACCCTTTAATTCCCTTCTTGGCTGCAGAATAATCTAGGATCTGACTTTTAACCCACTTCAGTATGAAAATGGCCACTTACCACCAAAGAGAGTCCCAGTGGGCTGTGGTGGTCCCTCAGAACATGGAACTCAGAGGCTGGTTCAATGAGCTGAATGCTGCTGTGTCCCTGCCCTCCTGGCATGGCATAAAAGAGCATTCCTTGCTCTCACTGTTGAGAGGGCTCCTGAATGAACATCCTTTCTGCTTCCTGTTACCCTGATGAACAGAGAAATACAACTTCAAACACGCTACAGTGACACTGGTTTGCTGGACTGTCACCCAGCCATCTCAGCGTTTCCCTCCCTCTCCAATTTTGTCACGAAATGCAAATATCAGGTAGACCAAAATGCATCTACATCCCTTTTTTGATGTTGGCCAGTGACAGATGATTAAAAAGGGTGATTTCAGGGTGCTTCAGGCCCTGGTATGTCCTCTCAGCTTCTTGTGATCAGCTGTTTATGATCCAAAATTAGGGAAATTAAGGTTGAGGCATCTGAGAATTCTTCCCAGCTATGTTTGGTCACATCTTTTTCTCTCTTTGACCACTTTCTTTTAGTGGTTGGTCAGTTTTCCTACTGGGAATTGTACTCTTATTTTGCTGGTCACAAGATCAGCCATGGCACTTGTAATAACAACCTATTCTGATTTTACAGTCATTGACACTCAGCAGGGTCAATAACAATCTTTCCACTGACCTTGATAGAAGCTGGAGCTTATCCCAAATATCCTGGGGTTTGTTAGACTGTTTTTTTATATTCTGCAATACTACAACAGTGGTATTTATCAAAACTTAGCAGAAAGAATTGCTGTTATTAGTGTGCAAGGCTAAATATAATTTCATTTCTTTATCATGCTGGTGTGGTCTTAATTTACAGGACAGAAAAATAAAAGGGTGATATGTAAAGCTGAAATTCCAATTGGGAATGTGTATCTCAGTTTCTGAATACCCCTACAATGAGTGTGACATTTCTTTACAATAAAACAGCCTATTTCCAAGAAAGACAGAGATGTTTATTTTATAATCCCTATTTATAAGATGCTGCTTTTTACGTAAAATATAAAACAGAGTGGGACTATTGTTGTTGATATAATAGGATGATTGGCTTCTTTTCCACCATGGTGAAAGTTTTCCTACAAGAAGAGAGTGGAGATGACAATTCCAGAACCACTGTGAAGCGGAAGGGAAGGGTGAATGGTGAAAGAGGCATTACTTACTCTTCTAATTGGCAAGTCTTCCTGTAACAATTTCCAGCCTAATATCCAAGCAATTCTCATGCAACCATAAATTTCTGCCCTGCTACCAGTGACACCCAGCAAAATGTTCTTATCTCAGCTTCACCTGAGGCGTGTGGGGCTTGGATGGCACTGGGAACACATCAGGCAGCAGGAAACAGGATCAGGAGCCTCTGAGTTCAGTGTCTGAATCCCCCAGACATCCACTCCAGAGCATCAAGCAAGTGACCAACCCAAGCTTGTGTGGCTTGTTTTGGCTAATAGATTTGTGAATGACTGGTCCATTAGCTGACATTTAGAGGACCAGAACAGAATGGGAGGATGAGCAGAGAGAACACTGCTCCAAGAAGCTGGAGACCTTCAGCAAGTTGCCTGGACTATTGGTGCACTCATCTCCATGTGTTACTCTGAACCTACCCTGCAAGGGTCTATTGAAGCAGCAAGTCTGAGGCTGTGAGATTGTTTGTGGAAGTATTTGGGAGAATCCAAGATATCTGCAGAAGAGAAAACTCAGAAGTTTAAAAACCTCAAGTCCTCTTTTACCTCAGTATGGACCTAACACTTCTTTGTTTTGTTTTAGCCCTTTAAGTTGGCAGACAAAGACTTGAGCAGGGCTGAGGATCTTGCCTGAGGAAACTGTTTGTCAGGAAGCAGGAAAAGGAAAGCTGCTATTTTTCTCCAGAGGGGCTCTTTGCCACCTCAGAATAAAAGAAGCAGAATTTTTTTCATTAGGCTGATGCTGGAAAAAAAAAAAAGACAATCTATTTTCTTCTTAGAGGAGAAACCCGTTGTTACTTGGTGGCAATAGGAGAGACAAGAGCCATCATAAAACAAAAGCATACATAAGATATTTCATAATCCCATGAAAACATTAGAGACTCCTAACATTCACACTGGCATCCTGCTTTGGGAGCTCAAAGAGCTGCTCAGACATTAGCTAATTACATTTAGCACAATCATCTCATCTTACATGAAGGCAGACACATTAGGTCACATGTTTGGCTGGTATAAAGTTTGGATTTTGGCTTCATGGCTCATGCACTCCAGCTGAGGACAAACCCCTTTGTTCCTGTTTCTTGGATGTAAGGAAATTTCACAACCTCCTCTCTGCAGTTCCACAGAGGGAGAAAGGACCAAGATGAAGGTCCCATGCTGTGTAACCACAGTTCCACCAGGAGCTCCTGAGCTGCTAAGTTTTCTTTTTGTTTGCCACAGGGTAACACAACAGCACTGACAATGAAACTTGACTCAGATCATGGTGATATGATCCCAAAAGAACTGGAGTCTCTCAAAACCCACAGAGGGCTGCCAGGAAGCTAAAAGAAACGGAAGAATACAGTGAACGGTGCACTTGAGGTCTCTGAGGTCAGAACAAGACTTCATCCTGCTCCTCTGGCAGAAGCACTGCCACTTATTTCTCTGGGCACTAGGTCAGCCCTCCGGAGCTTTTGGAGAAGTTTTTCACTGGATTTTGAGATGGAGGACAAGAAAAGCATAGAGAGAGGAAAATATGGCTTTATTACTTGTACAAATGCTAACTTATCACTGCCACAGATAGAATGAGAAAAACAGGAGCACAACAGAACTTTAAGAGCTTACTTTTTTCTTATGTCTGTAAGTCAAAGAAATCTGGGTCTTTTTTAATTAAAAACAATTACCTCTTGATATTGAGAGGAGACAAAATAAGGCCATTAATCAATAACATATTACACATCAGTGGTCACTGTACCCACCTGGACCCTAAGCTGGCATTGTTTCCCCTTATTCTGGCTGAAGGATCAACAGCATTTCTCCCCAGTGGGTCCTCTGGAAGCTTTGACAGGCAGGGAAGCAGCTCAGTAAGATCATCAGCTTAGAAGGTCACTGGGTCACCAATTCCATCACCCAGCAATTGTGACCCACCAGGAAATACATGGCTGAGCCCAGACAGGTTCACAATCATCACATATTTATCACTGTCTGTGAGCTCAGGGGTGTCATTCTACTGTCTTACCCTGCACAGTAATGGCAAACATATGCTGAGGTAATGAGGGGAAAACGTATCTTCAGCTGGAAACCTGAGAAATGTGTCTAAGGATGCTTGGCTTTTCAGTACTGATTTTAATAGGGCAAGAATTAATCCATAAGCATACAGTAACTACAGGATAAACTCAATGCAAAAATAAAATATCTGAATTAAAATAGAAAGAATGCAAAAAAAAAAAAAAAAAAGATTTGTCTTAAAGCTTAAAACTACCCTGGGCTTGGGCTACTTTTCATAAAGGAGATCTAAAATGAAGAGCAGATAGAGACAGTGCTATTTAGACATGGAAATCAGTATATCTGTGCTGAGTAGATGCTTGTTATACTGTAGGTATTGTTAGAGGAATGTCTCAAGAAATTACCTGACCTGTGATTAAGAGGTGAAGGACTGTGCACAGAGGGAAGCTACTCATCTGAAACCACTCACTGAAAACCTCTGCTGGCATCTGCACAGTACTTTCATGTACAAACTGAAACAAAAAAAGGTTCTTTCCTGAGCTTTTGATTTATGTGTAAGAGAGAGATAACATGGGAAAATTTGACCATTGTGACAACAGACCAAATATAATGGCTTTTGCAAACAGTGTAGTGCTTTGTGTTGCCAAAACATTCCGAGTGTTGGATATGCTCTAAAATGAACTAAAAGGAAAATCCTACAACTTTCATTGCAATTTATATCCTGAATCCTTCCAAGTCAAGTCTTTGTGTTTTGAACTTGCATCTCTCTTCTACCTACCATCAAGGCATCTACATTAAAACAACCTGGAGTTAAATAAGAACTTCTTCTGGAATCTCAGCCAGATCATATTCAGTGATGCTGCTCCTTCTCCTAAAACACAACACTTTCTTTCATCTATTCCTGTCAGAAGGAGCACCAAGGTCCTCCTTCCTCTGTGGTTGTTTTTGAAGAGTGTATAAAGAAATAGACAGGAGATTCAGGTATGGTCACATGTTTTTCCTCTATTACTGTTGCACAAATATGAAGGATCAAAATGCAAAGGAAATAGCAAAGAAATAGATCTAAACCCAGCAAGCAACTGAGACTTTTCTAATGAACATTAAAGCAAGGCTGCCTCTCACTATGCAAATTAGGGCACAAGACAAAATTCTTTTTTTTATAAAACATCAAGACAGTACAGATACCCTGATCTCGACATGCTGGGTGCTAAACCTTTGCATTTGTAAGGCAAGATAACACTTGATATGTGTAAAATGCAGAATAACCTGCTGCCTCTGAGAGATTTCTCTTGGTCTTGCAGATCAGAGGAATAACTGAGATGAGAACACAAAACACAAGGTGGCATCGTTGCCATTTTGGTAAGTTAGTTACCTGCTCACACTACACAGAGGTGTATAAGTCTAATGTCACAGAATATTCTGAGTTGGAAGGGGTTCTCTTGCCTTCCTTATGTCCTTCCTCATCTGCCAGTTTCTTCTAGAACTACAAGAGTTGAGCCCAGCTCAAGATCTTGAGAGGTAGGTGTTGGGGTTTTTTTAGTGTTGCTGAAGCAAAACAAACATTTCTGCAGAGTTCCTGGATCAGGGACATAATTCATAACCTAAATGGCTCATGGATGTAACTATTGGGAAGGACAGGCCTTTTCAGAGCACAAGTTAATGCTTCACTTCAAGTGTCCTAACAATTTATGACAGGTGTCACTTTCACTGAGGCAGTAAATAAATCAACAATGACATAATAATAAAATGATACCGATTAATAAACCAATGGTTGTCATAACGTCTTTCTCTTGAAGAGTTCAAAGTGTCTTGTAAAAAAAATGAATTGTAGCATCTTCATTTAGTGAGATCCTAAATGATTTCACCTGGTAACTTTCCAAGTGCAGGAATTTTACCCACAGGTGCCTTGCTCTGCCCACCTTCATCACACAGCTCCCCACATGTGTACATCAGCCAGAACCTTAAGAAACATGCCTGGTAAATTTTCAAGTCAGGATTTTTGCCATATTTTTCCAGTTTCTTTAAGATTTTCTGTACAAAATAGTCACTCTTCACAGAGTGAGTCTGGCAAGCAATACAGGAAACCTTTAGCAGAAAGAAGAACAGCAATAAAAGAGAAGCCTTTGGGAACAAACGAATATCTGATTAATAACTCTGGGTTTGTCTGGCATTTCTGCCACTTCACCATTTCCATAACTTCCACAGAAAAAATGGCTCTTTGGGGAATGCACTACTCGACGTAATTCCGAGTGAATCATAGAATGGTTTGGGCTGGAAGGGACCTTTAATACGAATAATGTGAAAGAGCTTTACTTTATTGGACTCGAGCACCAATTCCCTTTGCTGGGCATTGAAATAAGGGCTTCTTCATTATTCATCAAATTTTGGATGACAAACTTGGGTATGAAAGGAAATAATAAAATCCCAACAAATACTTCCATTTTGCTACACATTTGTCCTCTTCATATTTTCTCTATTTATTTTGTTTAGCCTCTGTGGATTTTCCAATGCAATCAGTGCCTGATCTGACACACTTTCTGATTCTTCTTAATATGCCTTTTCCCTGTGCTATCATCATTCTCCTCTCTCTATGTGCTGACATAAATCTCATTGATGTAAGTGCACTGTAATGTGCAGCCTTTACCATTTCACTCTGAATATAGAGATACAGGAGAATTACACGTTACAATAAAAATAAAGTTCTTATGAAAAGACTGCCATTTTTTAAATGTTCTGTCTAAATTCTGCAGTGCTGCTTTGACAGCCCTGAAGACTGATGTTCCAAACCTTTCTAGACTGTGCCTGACTGGGGTGTCCTGTGGCTTTCATTGCAAAGGCTGAGGATTTGGCAGCACATCATCAGCAAGTGCTGCCTCCCTCCAGTTTAGGATACATGTTACTGGGACAGCAGGAAAGGGGTGAGAAATTTCCTCCTTAAGCCAGTAAAAAAAGAAACACATGGTTCTCATCTTCAGCAGGGCCAGTTCCACACTCAGTAGTTGGTGTGGCTATAGAGCCAAATCCTTCTTATCACTCTTTAGATTTTCCAAGTAACTGTAATTGTGTCCCACCCAGGCCTTTTATAATCCATCCATGCACTGAGATATTTTGAAAAGGGAAACTCTGTTCAGTGTACTCTTACATCACATATTTGTTTGTTTGTTTTTTCTCACCTCATGAGAGAGCCAAGACAAGTCGACTGACAGCACATACTAGCAAAGTGTTCCTCTGTGATTCAGCTTTCTTGGCATGCAGAGTTTGCAAGAGCATGGAAAAACCAGCCTTACTGTAAATGAAACAAGTGCTGTGGGGAAAGCAACGGCTCTGCCATGACTTTGTGTCTCCACGAGGGGGGTGACCAGCCTCGTTAAAACAGAAACACAGATTTCAGCTCCGTACCTTCACAGACAGCACTTGGCAGAACAGGGCTGGCACAGAGAGCTGTACATGTTAAACTGTATTGGCAAAGCCAAAGCAGTGAGGGGTTCTACCTCCTTACCAGTTTAGTCCACCTTCACCATCTCATGCCCAGCTGTCTTATTCTTTCCGTGCCTCTCCCAAAATACTTCAGTTGTTTCAGAGCCTGGTATTTCTGACAATGTTGCTCTTCCTGCTTTCTACAAAAAAAACCCCAACTTAAAAGCTAAAGTTGTGTTTTAAACATGATCATACTGCTGCATAATTAACAAGGAAGACAGCAAGGAAGGTAGAAAACCATGAATGTGAAGAACATGTTCTATCTGTGGACACTCATACCAGTTTTTGCTTTTGCAGTGTTCTATATACATTCATATTTCTACAAACACATTAAAAATGTTTACATTTTATATCAACTCTAAGCTGTAGGTAAGAAAACCTTCCAAATCAAACTGAAGTTTGATTTAAACTGAAATTCAACCTCCACTTTCTATCAGGTATCTATTGCTTAAAACCAAACAGAATACTGTACAGTGATTTAGGGTAAAATATTAATTAAAGTAGAACAGAAGAGAGATGGAATAGGGTGACCTGAGCTAGAATTTTGACCCAGAGATTGGGTTCATGTGTGCATTGCTACAAGAAGTGTTGCTGGGTTATAACAAAAACAACATCTGCTTTTCTTTCCAATAAATTACTTATACTATATCCTGCCAATCTGAGGTTTCATCTCCAAATGCTGATCAAATAGGATATGTGCTTGTGTGGCTGTATGGAGAATACTAAAATAGCTGCAACAGTAACTTTCCGTCCAGCTTGTCCTTCCATGCTGCAGGATGCTGGAATGATTAGTTCCTTGTGCAGGAACAGCAGCTGCTCAGGGAAGAAAACAAGGACCTGGCTGCAGCCAAGGGAAGTTCTGGGGACAAAAATCTCAGTACAAAATGGAGTAGAAGAATGGAAAGAGGAAGTGGGAGGGGGAAAGAAAACTGTGCCTCCAACACCCTTCAGAACAGCAAAGTAAAGAAGGATCTCAGGGCTGGTGCCTACTGAGACAAGAGAATCTGGACAAAGATCACAGATGAATGTTTCTGGGTGAGAGGAAAAGGATGACAGGCTTCAGCTGGCCAACAAGGCAGAGATGTCAGTGATCTGGGAAAAGGCCTTGAGAGAGGACATTGCAACTGTTACAGTGAGAAGAGTCAAAGCAATGCTGAAGAACAGAGCAGTGATCTCTGAACTGAAAATGCAAAACAGCCATACAGAGTGTGTGTGGACTGAATTTATTATCCGATTTTTGGGGTGAAAAGGACTACAATGCCCAAAGTAAATATATTCAATGTATATTTCCAGAAGGATGGCTCAGAAATATTCCAAAACACCGCTGCAAATATTTAACCTGTAATATATTTTTGTATGCAGTCACAAAATTGTCTACCATCATCCCTCTATTCTTATTTGAATGCCAAGATAAATAAATGCATCTTTAAAGGGCCTGAAGACAAGTCCTAAATCTGGTCAGCAGTAAGGCGGGTTGTGTTTTAAGAGTACACAGGAAAAGAGTCTTTTCCTACCTCTCAAGGCTCACGAGGGTGTCACATAAAGAACAAGCTGTTTCTTCATGTTCTGCTGGAACTTTTGCCTCATATCAGCACACGAGTTAGATTTGCTTTTAATGACAGAGCTGATATGGCAGCTGCAAATAAAGCAGGAGAGAAAACCGGAATTAACATCCTGTGGTTACTGTTTTGTGGCAAACACCTCAGTTGCTTAGAACATGTGAGCCCGTGAAAATCTTGAGATCTCCTTACTCCCAGCAAAAATCCAAATTTAATACAATGTACAGCTGGGCTTTTAAGCTCAATTTTTAAAATAATTTGATGGATCAAAAAATGGTAAATGATATTGAATTTGGGGTTTCATCATCTTTCATTCCATCACATCCTTCCAGGATAGTGCCTTCAAATTGCTCTGACATGTACTAAATGTGCTGCAAGGTTTCAGTGGCCCTGCTCTGCTCTCGTGTAATAAAATGTTTCTTGACATTTGCATGCCAAGTGCTTTGCATAGAGAGTGCTGAGTTTATACAGCATGTACTGTGCTTAAAAACCAGTTTTGTACCCTTACCCTGCCTTCTGGGCCTCTGCTTCCTTGATATTATACCCTTTCGGTCTTTAATGAGAGGCATGTTTACTCTGTAGTTCTTCTGAGCCACTGGCGACAAACTGTAAGATATAACAAGGTTTAAATTAATGTACAGTGTGCCTTTTCCAGAACGTGAAACATTCCACAGGTGCTGAAAAAACATTCTTAATATTACAGACTTGATGGGGTTATCCAGGTACAAAATTTATTTCTCTTGACCTCAGCTCAAAGGAAAAAAAAACGCTTCAGCAAAGTGTGACTGTAAGAATGGTTTGTCATATTGATCTTAGAGCTGTGGAAACCACCACAGAGCTGAGTAATGAGGGAACACATCTAATGTTGGCTGGAAATGGTAAACAGAGACTACAGAAAAATGCAGTGGTAGAAACAGAGACAATTCTACTGGAATAAGAGAGAACACTGCTTTTTCCACAGAGCTGCTGGAGCATAGGATCTCTTCTGTTTGCAAAGGCAAGATTTATGGGGGTGTTTTCCAGAAAGTACATACTGCTTGCACAGCAGTAAAATGGTTATGCTGCCACCCATGCAAAAAAAAATGTATATGTTATCTGAATTTACTGAACGCTGAATTCAGTTGTTTGGGGAGAAAAAGAATAAAAAGAAAAGGAGGGGAAAAAAAAAAGCATCAGCTCTTTTCTGATGAGTTGCTTCCCCCTGTCATTCAGGAACCCATCAGGTGACATACCTGGAGTCCAATCTTCTTACAATCTCTTTTGGTTTATGGACACCTTTTGACTCCTCTTCACATTTTACCTGTGATGACTTTCTGTAGGGCTGTTAAAAAAATTCTGTAAAAACTTGCCAACTCACTAGTGCATTCCTCTCTCCTTTGCAGATATTGCTCCATATATGCTGGCTAGCATGAGGCATCCTAAAGAAACCTGCTATTTAGTATTTCTGAAAATTAGAGTTTCTTCCAAGAAAAGCTGCTTTTTGAAGAGGTTTCAAGATAGGTAGCCAAGTACAAATGCACCCAATTAATTAATCACTTTTGAAAATCTAAGCTTTGTTAATTCAGCTGTGAAAAAAACCCAACCACCAAGTAAAAGATACAAATGTAATAGAAAATCAAGTAGATTTGAATAAACTATGCAGGAAGTCTGTTTTCAGTGTCCATGCTGTGCTGTTTGCATTCCAGTGGCGTAACTCAATTTTTCTGAATTTCTAAGTCTACTGTATCACTTTGCCATTCTTCTTTTAAATGTCATATGGAATTTAATACATTTAACATCAACAGGTATCTAATTACCTCTCTGTGTCTCCTTATCAGCATCCACTACCACTTCAGACATGTCCTCAAGTAGCCCTTCACTGGCTGCAGCTTCCAGACTACCCACCTTTGAGCACATCTCTCACTAATAACACTCTTTACTCTTCGCCTGCTACTGTAAAGTGAATGCTTTTATTCTCCTCTCCCTTGAAAGTCAATTTAACTCACTGTTTTCCTTCAAATTAACATCTTAGTTGTCCTTCCCACTGCTGTTTCATTCCCGCTTTGCTGCCAAACCCCTGGAGAGGCACTGACACCCATCTCCTCTGCACTGTTCCCTCCAATCACTCACGCAGTAAAACACCTGTCACGCTCGTTATTAAAAACCCCAGTGTTAGCTGTCACAGTCTGAGCCATCCTCCAAGGTGCTCAGATGTCCTACATGGCAATAAATGACATTTTACTGAGCGCTCAACACCCACAAAGTCGTAATCCCCAAATGCAAAAGGTCCTTTTTCTACGTTTTCGTGAAGCACCGCATGTAGTAGAACACAAAATGATTGCTGGATGGTGACTGTGTTAAATAGCAGCACGAGATACTTCTACTTCTTAAAAGTCAGATTTGGAATGTTGCACTGTGAATTGTAAAGGAATTTATAAGATATGGAAGTAAGAAGTTGCTGGGCACCAGCTAATGGGCTAATATTTAAAAAAACCCATGCTTATAATGAATATCCTCTATTAGCTGTGGCCTGGAGAGTTTCAAGAGTGCCAAGGACCCAGTCAGAAATTCCAAAGTTCTAGCACTGAGCCCTCTATTTTGTAGCATTAAAACCTGTTCCAGTTCTCCATCTGCAGAAGTAGTGAAAACAATTAATCAAGTTTGTCTGTATTAGTGATATTTTTGAAATATAACCTCCATAGCTGTGAGCTAGTCAGACATTAATTAGAAAAGAGAAAAAAGCAAAGAAGAATTTAGTAATTTCACCTGACCTTGATTCCTATCCTTTAGTTAATGATCTGCAGGGTACTAATATTTACCTGTTCTTCAGGGATCTAAAAATGGTAAATCAGTTGAAGAGGCATTGATAAATACCAAAGAAAAGCCCCAAATTCAGGAATAAATCTTATAATGAAGATCCTTTGCAGAAATATTTATACCTACTCTTTTAAAAATATACTTTTGACTGAGAAGTGAGAGCTAAACTGCTGGCTGCAAAGCTTTGGGGCTAAAATCCAGTTAGTTTTTAATCTCTCATTCAGGAAGTCTCCTTCTCATTGTGAAGAAAATGTATGTCATCTGAGCTGATCTACATACACACATCATTCATCACACAGTAGCCATGAAAAATTAGGTTTACATTTTGTACTCTAATCTGCTTTGTGAAACCTTTGACTGATTAGGTGGGGGCCAAATGATAAATGAGACTACCTCAGCAGTGATCTGGTGTTATACCACAGCTGCAGCTTCAACCTTTGTCAAAATGATGAAACATTTAAACCTTTGCACTAATACAGGTCCTCACTCAGCCAACAGCACTGAAAGTTCTAATCTGTATAAGCAAACATTCTACAGCAAAACTACCATTGGACAAAAGGCTTTATATTGAGTTATGAATTCTTTTCTTAAAAGAAATCTTTATGTAAGAGCCACACTCAGTTGTGTCTACTGATTAGCTGCCTCTACAGAATCCCTTTCCCACTTTTGAAATATAAATACGGGTACGTGTGGGTTAGGGTTGTGTGTGCTCTCAGAATTATGTCTGCATAAGTTACATGAAGCTTTGTGAATTTAAGATGCAGGGCTACAAGGCAGCTGTACTGGTAATCTATTTCTGATTTGTCTGTGAAGCATCCTGTGATCAGAGTCCTGGATTAAACACGATTTGAGCAGCTTCAGAATTCATTACAGAATCCAACCTTTGCTACAGAGCTGCCCTGCAGAAAGTAACTCCCCATATTTTTCAGAGCTAGGAGCATAACCCTTGAGAGGTCCAGACTTGTAACTCGGGCCAGTCCCCTGAAATCACAGCAACCATGTGATAAATGTTCTAAAGGGTGCACTGAACACCCTTCCCATATATTACACAAGATATCTCTATTTTCTGGCAGCAAACGGAGGCTCCCAGCTGTCACAGCTCTCAAGATTGTTTTTCAAATCTCATCTCACACACAAACCAATTGTTCACCTACATCTGTAAACAAATTGCTTGAAATTATAGCTTTGAATCCTCCACTGCTCCCATTCATCAGTGCTCAGCAGCAGCTGTGTAGGTAGTATATGATATTATCTCAAGCTTCCTCATATACCCCCTCAGCCTCTGGCAGTCTGAACCTAAAGGTCCTTCAGACACAGAAAATGTGTCCTTTCCTTTACATTTAAGAGCAGTTAATTGTTTTTTCTTCTATTCTCTTAAATTGCTTTTGCACTTGAATATACTTCCAGCAATATATCATAGCAATGGATTCTTAAGTTTAATTATGCATTGCTTGAAAACACTTTCCATTGCTTTAAATTTTCTGCCAGATAATTTAATTTGGTGTGCCATAAATCTGGTGTCAAGGGAACCTGTGAATAACCACTCTCTAATCACCTTTTTTCCATGCACTTCATGATGTTACAGAGATCTGTCATAACTTTGTCTCCAGACACTTCTTTCCTGTCCTGAAGAGCCCCAGCCTGTCTAATTGTTCTCGTGTGGAAGCCATTCCATATCTCTACCATCCCTCAGCACTTTTGTTCAGTCAAACTTTGTCACTTGTGGCACCAGCCTGGCTGAATAGGAAGGACAGAAACTCAAGATGCACTTACAAAATATTTGTATTTTTGCATAGCATGTTTTCTGCTCTGGCTTCCACATCATTCTTAGGGTTTTTCTTGCCTTTTTGATAGCTACTAAACATTCACAAAACTCTCCCAAATGATTCCAAGAGCTCCTTCTTAAGTGGGAATTTAGAGTGTAGCAGAGCATGATATCAGCCTAATAACGATAATACAAATGTCAATTAAAAGATAATTAGCAGTATTAAATGCTAACGTGCTTTTCTGGTCCAGTTTTACTTGGAAGGAAGTGAAAAGACTGAAGATTACCCAGCTTTGTACTGAACCACATTGGAGATCCAACAGATAAATTACTCTGTCAGGTCTATTAAGTGCAGGTAATCACTGAGGGATGAGTAGGAGGAACACAGAGTAAGTTAAACAGAACCCCCAAAGCTAAACAGTTACACTCTGCTGCCAGCCTGTGTCTGAGAGACTGCTGACCAACTCTCTATTGGTTGGTCCTTGTATGTAAAGGGATGAAAAAGCCACTCACCACACGTACTGTACTAGTTCTCTACTCCAATTTATCAGACTAATTCTATATATTATTATTCTGCCACCTCTGTTAGACACAGACACAGTTTGCCTTGACTGAGAATCCAGAGGAAAACAGCAGAGCTTGGAAGAGCTTTGCCCTGCAAATCAGAGCATGAACTCTTCAACTGCTTTACCAAACAACACTCATGAATAATTTAAATCCATGTTATGCCAACATGATTATATCCACCAAAAAATGTTGGAAACTTAAATTACTATTTACTTTTAACAGTATAAAGGTTCAGAAGCAACACATTGTTTTACAAATACCCATCACTGTCATACATAATTGATAGAATACAATCAGCTACTAAATATCACTTAATGGCTTTGTTCTGTAATGATAATATATATGGAATTCCTGTTGAGTTCACTGGGATAACCCTCCAAGGGAAGGCTGTAGGAATATACATGTATCTATTACTATAGAATTATCAATAAAAAGAGAAAAAGGAAAGAAAACACAATTAAATTTGGCTGGGATAGCTCATTATTTTCTCCTAGTTCTGCAACCTGCAGTAATAGAGGATGATGCTGTGCTGCTGATTTGACTGTACAACTCCCTGCTGACTGCGTGGGGACAAAGAAAATCCAGAATTTGTCTATGTTGCATGGCACAGAATTAATAACATTTCACTGAAAGAGTTATTGCTTGAAAGAAGAGAAGTAACAACATACAAAGGATAAGAGATCCCCAACTCCTCATTCCTCAACCTTGGATTCCAATGGGTTATTTTGAATGTATCAAACTGTTGGATTTGAGAGTCAAAGCTTCCAAAAGCCAGTGTGTGGCACACAGCTGTTGGAAAAGATGTTCACTGTGAAGAGGAGAAACCAATGTGTTATGGCATAGAGTGAGGGAAAGAGTCCATGTGGCACCATGTGGGCTGAAACAGATACATTTAACTGGTTCTGTAGCAGATGAGTTTTTAATTGTCCCAGTGAATTCCAGACACCTCTCAAGGTTTTTCTAACGTTGACACATAACTCTGTATCCTGAAAACATATTTTTGGATCTTATTTTTGGGCTTATCTTGATGATGTGCCTGGTGCTTTTTTACCTATGAGAATTCTGGCATTTATCCAGTTATGGTATGGATTCTTGGAGGTTTGGATTCTACAGTAGCTTCTAAGTTTTGCCTTTAAGAAGAAATAGTGTGTGAGTTAAATATGTTGGTCCTGTATTTTTCTGAACTAAGATTACCCTTGGCATTTTAGCTTATTCCACGTGCAAATCTAAATATATAAACTTTTGAAGAACAACTGGAATAATGAACTTAGAACAGGACAGTGTGCACTAGTGACTAACATAAAATACAGAGAAATGCATATGGTACAAGTACTGCCTTCTCCCTCTTTCTTACACAGGCCTACTTTTAACTTGGCAAACTAAATGTTAATTTTGACAGCCTTTTCTTTAAATGAACCTAATCTTGAAAGCTCTATCACCTAAGAAGATTTTATGCAACTTGGAACTTGCCAAGTGAATGTCAGCAAGGTGAATGACGTGTGCCTCTGTACACACACATACAAGGTGTTCAGTAAGTCGTTAGGATTCAGTCACTTAATGTTAGAATTTAACAGTTGCTATTAATAAAGACAGACTATATCACCATAAACTCCTGCAACTCTCAGAACACAAGTTCAGCAGCTGCCCAGCAGCTCTAAGTGTATCTGTTATGGGTCTGTGTCACTGTGAACTTCACTCATGTCCTACCACAGAGGGCAGGACATGAATCTTCCTTCAAATTTACCTTTTTTGCTCCAGGGGCACTTGGAATCCAAACACTGGCATAAATAAGACTAAAAGACTATAAGGTCATCTTTTTTTCTTTCTTTCTCCACTTCCTCACGTGGGCCTCTTCTGTCAGAATGCAACTGTGGGAAAGAACAGATTGAAGTTAAAAAAGTAGTATGTGAAATGAAGGCAGAACCAATAAAGCTGTTTATTGTTTTCACATCATCACACTTCCTCTTCTCTTTAAATTTAAAAAAAATACTCAGGTGTATCTCTAAATTGTTAATGACTGCATTTATTAGCACTTATTAAAATTTGGATATTTATATGTTTACCAGGATATGCAATTTTTATTTATTTATAATATGCTTATAGTACTTTATAAATTATAAATACAGTATTATTTGTATTCACACATTTATACTGCTGCTTATTATTAGCAATTACGCATTTATGTCAAATCAAACTTGGAGGCAAAGGAAATAATGTGACTGATTTGTTTGAGAAAAGATGCTGACACATTGCTTGCATTCCATTTTACTTGTTTTTTGCTGGAATCATGCCAATGGAGGTAGTAAGATTATATATAGAAGGCCAAAGTTTCAAGACATGCCTCAAAGTCTGTTTAGTTTTTCCTGGGTTAACATATTGTGTGCACAGAAAATAATAGAGTAAGTTAAAAAGATTCACCCTGATGGGAAGAGTCTTGAGTGCTGGGCAAACAGAAAACAGCTTTTTACAGGCTGTGGGTTTTGTTTCTTCACTGCCCCAAGCCTGTTTGGCCTGTTTTCTCCTTCCATAACACTATCTCTCAGGAACACTTTATTCCTTTCCCACCTTTTCTAGCCGTTCAGTTAGTGACCATATAGAATGGACATTTAATGTCACTCCAGTAAATATGATACTTTCCTGTTCAGAATTACTCAGCCTGCGCCACGTGTTTGCTTTTTGGTCTGGGTTTTGTATTTGGAGGAAAGATTTTATTTCTTACCTTTTATTAGTGGTTATAACATTGCTGTTGCACTTTGTGACTAGAGTGTGTTGGCATCTCACATTACTCTGGAGACAGTTTTCCAAGCTGAGGGTCGGTTCATGAGAGGAAGGTGGTACCTGGGAGTGATAAAAGCCACAGCAAACTGATGAGAAAAGACTGTTAGAGATGGATGAGCTTTTGATGCACTGAGGCTCCAAAGGTGTGTAACCTCTAGAGGAGCTGCTCTGTCCTGCTGAGCAAGGATTTGAGCATCACACAGCGAGGGCTGACACATGGAAGACAACTACAGTGTTACAACAGGCAGTGGAGGTGCACTGAGAAGAGCAGCAGAAGCCAAAGGACTGAAGACAATGCAATGATCAAATGGAGAGAAAATCTGAAGAAGGTAGTAAGTAATAGGTGTGGACTAGTGAAGAAACCACTCTGCAAGCCAAGCCAATTCTGCTAAATACAGTTCTTTTTTATTCTTAATGCTGTGATCCCGTTGAGGGAAAAAACGCATGGCACAAGCTCACCAGGCTCCTTCTTTTCTCCTTGGAGAATCAGTTCTGAGGTGGCTCTGAAACCTCTCCAGAGTTCACTAACCTTCTCTCTGCCTTCTAAACGTCCTCCTTCTTAAACCACTTCAAGTGCCTTTTTTAGCCCATGCTTTTTACTAAGTTTGCAGCTGCTCACTTATCCAGACTTTAAGCATCGTGTGGTCCTAGTTCATCCACGGGAACTGCCTCGATACCAAACAATGACAGAAACTGGCAACTGTTGCTTTTTAAAACCACTGCCCTCAGATGCCAAAAGCCCTCTGAGTTGACTTATGTGTTTATTTGTTCCTCTGACTCCTCTGTGCCCTGAGCCTGCTGGGCTGCTTTCAGGGGGTTCTTCCTCTCCAGTGACTCCTGACAGAGTATATGAAAGTTGCTTCACAGAACTGAGATGATGTCTGCCAAAAATCATCACTACTTGGTCAGTGTTCTAATCACACACTATTAAATGGATTGATTTCTCTGTTGCCCACTAACTTAATTTTTAAAGATTTCAAATTCTTCTATATTCAAGAGTTCAACATTAGTATTTCCTTCTGCAATACAATAACAAAGGATAATTCCCCAATATGGTCTGTGAGAACTTTCCCTTCTTTCTTTCAGTATCATGCAGGTTAATTACTGGGTGTCTTGAACTCAGTATCACTTTGTCCAGTACTTGGTTTAAAAACTCCCTGCCTAATTCTAATTTATAGCAGCCAACCAACCACCAGGCCCCCACTGTGTGAACTCAGCTGCCACAGCCTGACAGGCACTGCCCTGAAGCTGCTGAATTCCACAATTCCAGGTGCTGTCAGGAGGCTGCACTGTCAGGAACAAGGAAGGTGCCAGTGCACCTGTGAGTGAGGGGAAGAGGACAGGCAAGGTATTACTGCAAGAGAAGAAAATAAAGAGGAAACTGCAATGCACTGCCTGCAGGATGACCACTGAGGTTAAATAACAGAAAAAGCAAAGGTGAGGTAGGGCAGTGAAAGGGGGTATGGCACACAGGTATTCTGCAGCTGCTGATTAAAATGTTAGCAAGAACATAGCAGCTCATCCAAATCCAAGGAATATCCTATCCCTATTCCACAGGACACCCCCCTTTCTGTTAATGTGCTGCTGACTTTTGAATTAAGTGTCATCAGACTGTATTGATTCTTTCAAACACAACCCAGGCTTGAAAGCTGGGCCTCATTTGTTTTACTGGCAAGTAACAACTCCCTTTTCTTACTAGACATGTTAAAGCACCCAAAGGTCATATAGGGTGCAAATGTCAGGCACCAAATTCACTTGTTGTCAAGGGGAGCAGTTTACTCCCCCCCTGCTTCTCAAGTACAGAAAAATAAATATATAATAGAACATTTAAGAGAAATGCAGTGTATGAAAGAGCTGTAATAACTATCCAATTTAAAGCAAAAAACCCCACCCTGTCATAATTCCATAGAATTCTTTCTGGCATGTTTATGAATGACCCTTAAGGTTGATGGACTCTTCAAAGAAAACCAGTAAAATCAATCCAAACTTAAAATACAGAGGTAACCAACATACTTTTCTACACCGTAGATTTATAACATGTTGCCAGAATGTGACATCAAATATTTCTCCATTTAAATTCTGGCATCACAATACCCTGTTTATACAATAACTTAATAAATTTAGCTGTGCTGCCTATTTGACAAGTAGGCGAGAATCGTTCATTAAAATGCAAATGTAATCAAGATGAAATTTGGAATACGTTTATTAAAGTAATTGAGCTTCAGTCAACTGTAGTCACAACACAGATTTTCAAGTGCCGTTCAGACAAAAGGATATGTCTAATTTTTCTATGTTAATATCTTTATCAGCATGAAAATTAGAAGAGTTTTCTGAGCAGTAATAATGCACCATGAAATACTTCAAGTTTTCTCTCCAGGAATATATTATTATAGATAAGGGTCAAAGACACACACAGGGGAGTGACCCAGTAGTGTATTGCACCTACAGAAAATTGGTAGCAAGTGTATTTTCAGTGCTTGGTGTAACTATGTACTTACTAAATTACTCTTTAAATCCTTTAGAGACTCAAGGTCATCAGTTAATTTTAGTACAAGGCCATTAAACTGTCAGGGAATCGAACTTTTTACTGCTAAGATTTGGATTCTTGGTGCCTTTCTTTGAGCAAGAAATAACTCACAAAAATAAAAGGAAATCCTAAATTTGTCCTGGTTGTAATTTAGGTGCTAGAAAAACATTAAGAGGCTGTAATACTAATGCCAGAAACTCTTCCATGAGGGTAAGGATGAGCTAGATATTCACCAGGGGTTTTTTTTCACAATTTTTACTTGTTTAAGTACCCTGGTTCATCTTCACTACATTCAAAGGGTCATACTAAGGATGTGCTTGCTGCAGAAGATCAAATTTTCCAGTTAACAACCTCACATCTCCTGTGTACACAAACAAATTCAGTGGGACATGGTTACTAAAGGACTGACATGTGATGCCAAACTCGCTCAGCACAGCTGGTCTAACTCCAGCCTGAACAGAATTGCCAGGAAGAGGGGCAGAAAGCTGCACATCCCTTGGCTCTCCCTCACTAAGGGACTGTATTTGATGCAGTGGGTGATATTATCAGGGTGCTTCAGCCTCATTAACTCTTCCTGCTCATCTCCCTCTGCCCACTCTGAGGCTGAAGTTGCAGTCCACTTATGCCAGCTTGATTCTCTCTCTCTCTCTCTAAGCTTGAACATTCAGTTACGATCATGGTGAACAAATACTTTGAGCATTAAATAAAATAATTACGTATCCATCAAGCAACATGTACATATAAGACACATATTTCTCTGATCATGGAAACTCTTAGCCACTGTTTCACAAAATGGCTTTTTCTCTGATCATGGAAATGGTTAGCCACTGCTTCATAAAAGGCCTTATTCAATTTTCTTACCTTAATGGACACAGCCTTTATATCAACAAAGTTAATGACAGAATATCTCCTGCCCTGGACACTGTTCAGAAAGAATTCAGCTTTTTCCAGAGGCTTATAGCCAATTGTAAATATAAATGAAACCCATGTTGCATTGCTCTGAAAGCCACTGAGAGCACAGGCTTTCTAAAGGCCATTTCCTTTATTTTCATAAAAGCATTTCAATGTGCATCTGCAACAATTCCTGGCTAGACAAGTAAATGCTCCTCTTTGGGCACAAGGCCAGACCCTGCTGAGGGTGTTGTGAGGCACTGCCTGACTTGCTGCAGTAGTGACCAACTTGAATACAAGCTAAGGCTTCCCAGGTGAAAAACAAGTGCAATTTTATGCACGCTGCAATTTAAAACCTTCCTAGTAAGTATTTTCTATAGCAGAAAACCTAATACAACAACCCATTTCCTTATCAAACAGAAAGCACAGGAGGCAACAACTTTGAAAGTAGAGTAAATACAGCTAAACTGTATTCTGAACATTACAGGCTAAAACTGTGGATTAAAAAACAGTAAAAGTCTTCTAAATGAGCACTTTGCATTATCAGCCATATCATAAGCTGTGGTCCTATTACTAATCTCAAATTAAGACCTAAAGATTTCAAAGAAATATCTGCTGAAGGAAGCAGGGAGAGCAGGAAGCTTGCTTCCTTTAAAATCTGTGTCCTTACGTAGTTTTAGGGGGTACCATGATACTGGAGGGTCTGTCTTTTTGAAATTACAATAAAATAGAAGTTCTGACAACCTGAAGAATTCAGGATGTTATGGCAATCTCTGCAGGAGCACAGGTGTTAACCCTGTATTCTCATCAGATTTCAACTGATTAAATGTTACTGTCCTTGCTGCTGTTTCAGTTGGAACAGGACATTTAAAAAAAAAATTATTTCAGTCCCCTAAAATATGTTGTGTGTATCTGAATTAGCACACATAAGACTCCATTTGAGCTGTTGCTGCATTCTAATAGCTGAAGTAATTCTGATATGTCCCTTAACTTTCTAACAAGGCACTGTAACACCTAAATAGCTAATAATTGTGAAACAGCAGGAAATGCCAAGATAAAAGAAAATCCATATGCACACAGTGCTTTTCTTATTTACAGAGTACACACAGAACAATAGGAGAGCAAACTCTGCATTTTTTTGCAACCTGTCCACAGTGATACTCATTTATCAAGTGGAGAATTAGATTCACTCTTGTCATAAATACTGGAGCTGCTGACCATTTCACTCAGCACTTCAGTGCTATACATTGCAATGCTGAATGTAAATCTATGCCAGCACATGCCAAATTTATTTACATTAAGAATGCTACATCACCTTTCTGGTGATGTAAGGCAGTCTTATTGTAAATGAGAATTAGTGTATTGTTCAATTAAAAAACATTCAGTGAGTGATTACTGGTGCACACACTATCCACCTTCTGAAATTACAAAAAGCACTGGAGTTAAGTTTAGTGCTGGGGAGCCTGACCTAGCCAGTCTTACTATTGAGATCCACTTTTGGGTCATACTCTGAAAGCTCAGCATGTGGACAGAAACAGCTTGTAACTACTCACAGTTCATATGTAGATACTAATGTAAATTAACTATGAATTCTGGTTTGGTAGTGTTTATAGCCAAGTTAGAGATGTCCACACAAGGAATCAGGAACACAGTAGTTACTACTCCCATTCAATGGCTGAATAATTACACAGTAAGAAACAAATGGGTAAATATTCATCCATCTAGTCTTTTTAAAATCAGTGAAGACCAGATGATAATGACATTAAAATCTATTAAATGTAGTTACTAACCCACAGAAACTCAGCCATATGTGATCATTTACCCTTCTGAACCACTGACAATTCTGGCAAGGAGCTAAAGTAGTACCACATCAACATCTGTCTTGAGTAGCTGAAGACATACAAACAATCTGGAATACCCACGTTGTTTCAGATGTTGATTCCCATTTTATTCTCCTGCAGATGAGTACAATATTCTGTACTCAACTGTCTGTTTGAAAAACCAAATCAGGATCTGCAAAATGGGAAGAATGCACATTATCACAAAATTATTTCATTATCATGAAAATCTGACCGTGAAATAAGCCACAAAACAAGTAAGATATGAGTAAATTTGTGGTACATTTACAGAAGGTTGTGTGGCAAGAAATTAGGATCTTCAATAGTCAAAACACCTCCCACACTATTATAGAAGATGTCACAGGTGAATGCACTCATGTAGTGCTGCATATTCAAAGTGTCTCAGGGGTTTTCAATTAACTACAAAGACATTAAAACACAGATGCTGCCTCCATTGTGAAATGAGGCAGAATCTCTCCTTCGAAAATGAGGAGAGGTTCTCTAACATTGAGAAGCCCAAACACATTTGGCTACCTGGAGGTACAAAATCCTGTCTCTGGACAAGCAATAAACAAAGGTGAGTGGGTGCAGTTCTTCCAGAGCAGCACTGAGAAGACAGCTGTGTACTGAAGAGGGGCAGAAAAATATACCTCTGAGATTTCAAGGTTTTGCTTTAAATTTTTCTCCAAAAACTTCAAAACTAAAACTTCAAAAGAAAGAAAAAAAAAAAAAGATCGTGTGAAGATTCCTGAGGTTTCAATTTTCTAACTGTAAGAATGTACAATAATAACTCCTTGTTCATATTACCAGTAAAAACTCACTGCTTGTTAAGTGGAACTTCACTGAGAACACTGATCCTGTACCAGGAAAATATTGCTGGTTCAACATTTTCATGGGAAAGCAGAAACCACTCCTCATGACCTAGTGTTTTGCCTTACTACAGAAAGGTATTTACTAGCATATTTTACTAGTAAATAATGGAAACTCATTTTAAGTGTTAGTGTTGTCCAAACATTGAGTGACAATTTGTCATTTGGCATCAGGAGGCATAGGATTGGACTGCTGTGTTTAGGTAGGTAGTAAAACCTAGTAAGGATGAATTACTTCCACTTAAGAAATTTCAAACATAAACAAATACTTTTCCACAAAAGGAAAAGGAGATTGTGACTCCAAAGGAACAGCCTCTGGAAAGACAGAAATGTTGTTAGGAATAGCAGTCTTCCAGTGATTGATGATAGAGATAATGGTTCATACATCCATACACTTAAATGGCTGTCTTTACTCATGACTGCTGTCTAATTAATGTGAGCCATCATTCATGTAAAAGAAAAATTCTGCTTCTGGAAAAAAAAAAAAAATGCTGCAAACTGCCAGCAGTGACAGTGCTAGAAACATGCCAATTAGAGTGATTTCTGCCAAGCAGCAAAAGGGCACAAAACACTGGTTTCCAAGCAACTGACATTATGAAGTATTAAATACACTGGAAACTAAAATTGGCAGATAAACATTTCACCTTCTCAGTACTGCCTCACTCTCTTTGCTTCTTAACTCTACGTTCCCTCTCCTCCCTGCTCTTACAGATTCCACTTGCAGTAAACCATATGCATTAAGGAATGCCAACTTATCACACTCCCTAAACACCAACATCTTCTCTGTCTGCATATATTAGAGTAGCATTGGTATATATTCACAGGTAAGGACAGACAAGGTCATAACCAGAACTCCAAAAATAACAGATTAAAAGTCTTTCAGTAGCAGTTGCCATTTCAATCACACTTAAATGGTTCTGTATTAAAGTCAGCTACACAGCCACTAGCAGGAAAAAAAAGTAGGAGAAACTGTTCTTCAGGTTACATTCAGTCTAACTGTTGTTGCAGGCATAAAGGATGCATTAGCAGAAGCTGGGCTTTCTGCATGCAGAGTGACTTTTAGAGATCTGCCTTCAGGAAACTTGAACCTTTTTAAAGAGCCATCCAGTTTCTAATTTAAAACAGAAAAAGCAGCCAGTTGGATACTGTTAAACTGCCAGCAGTTTGACATTTAGCTTTATCTAACCAGCACAGCACAGTCAAACAGATGCACAGGAGCCATTTCCTTCAAACTCTGGCTAATGCCATCCTGAGGTTTAACGTGCCCTTTGCAAGGAAAGGCTTGACTGGCTCATGGAACAACAGGGACACTTCCCCTTCGGGCTTGCAGCTCAAAGCTGTTGATTCCCAGACATCACTGGCTGAGAATGACCACAACTTGTCATTTTTACATGGGCACTTATGCTTAGATGACTGTCCCTGCAGAGTTCTCAGTTTCTATCACCTTTTATACCTCCTTTTTACACACAAAAAATTATTTTCAGCTAATGTCTTTGGAAGCAATATGCTTAGTTTTAAGCACTAAGTTTTTGTGGACAAGAGTATTTCCAGGCTATTTGCATGATCTTGGTGGGCTGAGTTAGGCTACAGAAGTGATTTATGGCAACCTGCCTTTATTACAGATTAACCACTACAAGCTTCCAGTGCTTTGCTGATCTCTCTTGCTGTGAAACTGTTCCTACGGGTTTCTACAATTTATTAGCTATAAATACTTCTACTTTCCTTGTCCTCACACAAGTGTGGATTACCTAACACTATTTCTGGATCCCATTTACAGATGTCATTGGAACAAAGCAATAAGACAGGATCTCCCTCAGAGCTGAATGTCATTTCAAAGGGGCTGTGCTGCTTCAGTTTACTCAGTTCTAGTAAAAATAGCAATAGAAATGAAAACATAACTCTTAGCTCAAAGCTACAGATATTTGAGTGCTCAAGGACAAAGATGGTGTCATTTCTGCCACAGTGTATTCCACTCACTGAATCTGATATTGGGAAGCACATAAGTAAGTCAGAGCTACTTTGTGTCTACATGGACAATCTCCATGGGAAGTAAGAAACTTTGATCAACAAAGGAAAAGGAATGATCAGTATCTGCAGATTTCCCAAATGGTGTTTCATTTTAGACTGCACAAAGAAAAGCAAATTCCTAAATACCTTTCAATGCTGTGTGTAGGTAAATGATATCTGAGAGGGGACAGGTTCTCCTGGAGTGACTGGGGGAAACTCATCAGCAGGAAAGCACGGATAAGACTTCTTACTTGGGACCAATGCCTGATAGTTTTGAAAGATGAGTAGTTTGAGCCAGCTCCATGTTCTGTCCTCATTCTCTTTTATATCATCATGATGGCTCTAGAAAGAATAAGAGAGTATCACTGACAGGAGGTATGAGGTCATAATTATAAGGTTTATCTTCAGTTTAATTATGTTTTTAATGTAAGGCAGAATATTAAAGCTTCATGAATGCAGCTATGTCTGTTCCAGTAATGACTCTTCAAACATTTGAGATAATTTAAAAATTCCTACTACTCTGCTATGTCACTATGTGATCATTAAAAAACTTCCTCACACTTTGTTCCATTATACTCTTCCATACAAACAAGCTGCAAGATCACAGACACTACTTCCTGTGAATATGTATCAATTAACATCCAATTAAGACAACTGCTGGGCGTCCTTTTCAATCAGGAGGAAAAGCAGCAAAAACCAAATCCACAAAGGTCATTTGCATTCACTGACTCCCTGTGGTATGTATTAACATGCTGCTCTGCTAGGCTCACTGCTTTAATTGAGATTAAAAGTTGCTGCCCTGGAGAAGAAAACTCCAGTTTTCTTCTTCATTTCTTGCATTTTTCATTCTGCTCCCCCCTCCCCCCCCACAAACAGCTCCTTTACTATAGTCTGAAATTGTTTCAAGAAGCATTGCTGACATGGCCTTTGATCCAAACCAGCAGCAGAGTCATTCTTATCTGAAATGATCTTCTCCCACAGCTTCCTATTTCAATATTTGGTTAAAAAGTCCGTGGGTTTGATTTCTTTGCTGTTCTTACTCTTTTTTTTTTTTTTTTTTTTTTTTTTTTTTTTTTAAACACAGATTTTGCCACAGGAACACTGTGCAAATGGTGAAGATGAATGGCTAGCACGTTTTCATTATGAAAATACCATACCATGACTCTTAAGGAATTTCCAGGCTTACAGAGCACAATAAAAAATTTTAAAAACCCAGTTAATGTGTACGTTTGATGTCTAGATATTAAGTCTGTTGGATAATTTTCTTCATACTGGGCCATTTGGCTACTGCACACTTCAGAAAGCATTAGAGAAAGTGAGTTCATATTTAAAAAATCTGTTCCACTGACTTTTCTCAAGCAAATTTCTCCATGGCCATTATAGTTCATATCACGCTTCACTTCTTAAATACTATAAAATATGTAGGATTCATGATTTAATTGCCACAGGAAGTAGAATAATCTATATTAGCTGTGTTACAGGATTCCTACTGGGATTACAAAGTCAAGAATGATTGTTATTACAGGATATGACAGGGACAGACAACTGTGCTTTCCAGAAACCAGCATTAAAGTGACCACACAGAGCAAAAAGGCACATTTCTTCTGAGTGCACCAAGCAGCTTTGATAAGGCCCTGACAATGTTACACTTCTGATCTTCAACAAGTGTGTAAAAATATAATTTACTGTTTTGTAGGTGTAAACACACATTTATTTGTGCAGCAGCACAACATTAAGTCCTCCCTTTCTTCATCTTCCATCCGTTTCAGTTGTCACAGAAACCTTGGGGACAGGAATATTTCCACCCAGGCCTTTGAAATCATATGATCCTAGTTTTGAATGCAGCTGTCAATTAAATTTATGGGACTAAAAGAAGATGGTAGAGCCAGGGATGTTTAGAAGATAGGTATTTTCTTACTTATCAGCCCCTTCAAACTCTGCTTGAGATATTAGGATGAAGTTGGGTTCTTTCCATCCTCTGCACCAGCAATAAGGGTTCTGGAAGCCAAATTAGATATACAAGAACAATTTCACAGCATTGGTACCCTCTGTGGGTGTGGTACAGGTACAGTTGATCAGAGCTTACAGACAATTCTGCTGATAAAGTACCTAAAGGACTATAATCTTGTTTCCTTTAGCAGTACTGGCTCATGGAGGTGAGAAGGGAGGAGAGACTAAAATCAGGAGTTTTAATCACTCAGGGAAAAGATGTGACATCAAAACACATCAGGATCAAATCTATTCACATCATTAAAAATATACATTTAACACAATTTTGCAGATTGCATTACCATTAAAAATTCAGTGGAAGGCAAATCTGCATTTATCATAATGTGCCACAGGAAACAAATGTCCCCAGTAAAAAGTAGGCTAAACATTCCATCTGTTAGAGGAAACAACTGCACTCACCCGGAGTAATGGGCTGGATCTCACGAGGAATCTTTCCCTGGAGATTTGAATTTAGTAGGCCAATTTTGAAACTAGAAATAAAAATCAGAGAAACAGAGACATCACCATACCATCAGGAAAGGTGTTTCCTTACCTGAGACACCCAAGTTCCAATTGCAACTGTTCCAGTGACAATTAATCTTACATCCCCAATGTGACTTTTACAATTTATCCATGAGAGCAATGATATTTATCCATCTAATACCTCCCAATGCTGCAGAGATGAATAAGAGAGTGCATGCACATACCTGAGTGCTGGGCATTGTAAGATTTATCAAACTAACATTCCTAAAAGCATAAGATAGTGACAATAACATTAAAAAAAATAAAAAGGTAAGAAAAAAATATGCCCTATATATACAAAAAATAATTTTTGCTCTTAGGAACTTAGCAATCCTCATCCATGCTCTGCCATCCATGGCAATTCTTTTGGTATGTACAAATCATGCTCAGCTTCAGTTTGTCCAACTGTAATGCTACATGGAACTTCTTTAGCACATGAAAAAGCTAACTTTGAAAAACAGGGCTTTTCATGGCCCTGAATCCTTCTGATTTAGTCCCTTTCAAAGGGTCCAAAACATCACCTTCTGCAAAAGATCATGTTACTCACTATAATCTTGAAGACTATCTAGATGTTTATAAAATCAAATTTAATTTCAGAGGTTTCTACAATTATAGGATTAGAAACTCACTCAATCTACTGAATTGGAGAGAATTTCAGTGTTGTGGAACAGCTCAGCTGATCCTAAACATCTCAAAACCATTTCAAAAGCACAATTCTCAAGTCTCAAATCAAGACTCCCTCATGGTAACCTGCTAACAAAATGACATGTTATTTGTCCAAACTGTAACTTGTATTAAAATCAGTGGTTCAGTTTGCTTTGCCTGAATGTCTGCAAATCAATGTGTTAATATTTAAACTGAGCAAGTCTTTCAGTACCAATTGTGACGGTAATTTCCATCTCTGCAAATATTTCTCATCCTACTCATTTTAAAATAAAGAATGTTAAGCAACCAAAAGCAAGTTCCAAGCACCTGCAACTCGTAGATCAAGAAGTAAACTGATCTTTGGCAGGTTATCATCAAAAGAACTTTAACTCGACCTCAAGGAGACAATCCCACTGAAACTTAGCAATGAGTAATGACTGCAGGCAAACATAACTAACAGTGCATTTATGGCAAAAACAAGTCATGCTTTACCAAAATGGCTTATCCAACCTTCAAAATACGTAGGATTTATTATTTTGTTTACAGTTTATTGCTATTTTCAGACAAGTTTATCAAGTGCAAATTCACTAAAACTGAATTCAGCTAAGTGAATAATAAAAATAATTAGGGCGAGAGAAAGACAAAAAAGGACATATGTAAAATTTAATGTTACCACAAGTAACTAGCATAAAATTTAGAAATTGCTCTGATGTAAAAATTTTGGAACATTTAAAAAACCACTACATTATTGTGAAATGTAAAGTTCTGATTCCTCTACAGGAGTACATGCAGAGAAGCTGCTTTAACTTCCTTAACTTTTACACAGTTCATCTCAGTCAAACAATGAAAGAGCCTAATTTGCCTTCAACATGTGCTGATACAATATCACACGTTGCCTTGACTGCCACATTTGCTTAGATTTAACCTAATTATTAAGTTTTTATATAGATGTCTGTCTTACTGCTGCTTGTTTTGATTCAACTATTTTTCTCCACTGAATGCTCTTCAAAGACTTAAAGTCTCAGAAGCTTGTAAACACTCGTGTAATTTGTACCCTGCTGGGGCTGGCGGGGGTAATTTGTCAGTTTTATTTGCAGCAGGCTGTAAATAAACCTTGCCAGATGTAAATCATCTTTTTGTGGTAATGTTTGCTCTTCAGTTGCAAAAGAATCTCTTCCATTAGCTTAAACCTCACATCTCAACCAAGTTAGAAGGTTCCAGAAAAATTCAGAAAACCCTGGAGTCACCTACTGAAGGGTTTATTGTGCAGTTTAGCAACTGCTTAAGCTGATACTGAGAGAACAGAGGGAATGGTCTCTGTAGGCAAGTTTGGAGTGCAATCAGAGAGTGTGAGTGCAACAGAAAAGCAGAGTGAAACCTCAGTATTGTCACCACCATGCAGTGACAGTGGGGAAGCATCGGTGACAACACAGCCTAAGTACATTTAAGAGCATGATTGCCTAAATATGAGTGCACTCTGCCAGAGCCTATTCCCAACAGGCCTTCCTGTATTTCCCCCCTCCCACCACAGTGTTTGTTTATTTATTTATCTAAATGAGACCATAAGAATTGTCCTGCTGGGCCAGAAGTTTGTTGTGTCTGGTGGCAATAGGAGATACTTTCTAGAAAAAGAATATACAACCAGCTACTTTCTGTGGTCATTCCCATAAAACAATGGTTGCTGTCCAAACTCAGCTGGCTGAAAGGTACACAGGATCACAAATCCATGTCCTACCATAAAAGCTCACTACTCAGGAAATAAGGGGCACAAAAATCTATTCAGATTCAGCATTTTCCCGACACTCAAGCTGGCATATTCCAAATGAGTCCATGCAGGTGTTTCTATAATAGTGGCAGATATTTTCGCAGTGGTTTTCTCTCACATAATGGACATTATTTGTCCTAACACTGCTCAGTTCTACCTACTTAATTATAAATCTTGGCACAGCACCAAGTCATGCAAGAGACTGCCAAGAGGTAAAAAAGCTCCTCTATAAAGAACACTAAAACAATATAATGTTAATACAGATGGAGCTATCAAACAATCATTCCTCCTACACAGTTGTCAACATTTTCAGTATATACAAAGCCTATAAAGACAGAATTTGGAACTATCTTTTCTAAGCTGTTAGTACAGTAAATTATTTTGCCTATAATCCAGCTGCTGCCACTACAGAACCAAAGACTCCTTTAGCCTTGCCTGGCCTGTTTCTGGGTGCTCTGGATTCCTTTACCTTGACTGAGCTACAGGTGTACTGAGTCCTCAGGTCCATTCCTCCCATTTCCCTCTTCCCTGGTTCCAGTGAATCAGACTGAAAGTGATCGAATGGAAAATAAATATTACAGCGTTAATTAAGAGGAGCTTGTCATAGAGAAGGTATGTGCAGTCTCAGGGTTCCATTTCAATCACCAAATATTTCCTGGGATGGTCATCACCTGGGACAGCATTCTGCCACCTCACAAGCATGCAAACAAGTCTGATGTGATCCTTCTGTGCATTCCTGCATGTACAGGTGTCCCAACAGCTTTAAATCATGGCTGAGTTCAAGTCTGACAGAGATCTCTCAGGAAGTTGAGCAACCATGAGCTTCATTAACTACCAGACAGGAAGACAGGCTTGTTCAATGGCCTAGATTTAAGGAGTGACTGCTACAAACTACAAAACATATCCGTGGGAGAGAAATCTTTTACAAGTCCCAACCCAGAGAAATTTTCAGTAAGACTCCAAACAAGGAGACTGACATCTGTAAAAACCAAAATCATAGGAAAAGCTCCACAGACATAGGTGGGTTTGGAGCACAGAACACAATGGTTTTCTTATTGTTTCTCGTTTTTTAAGAGTGTACAAACCAGGCCAGCAATTTTACGTAAGGAAATTAAAACCACCTACTTCCTACATTGTTCCAAATGCCTGCAACATTTTTTCTTCTGAGCAGCTATGGAACTGAAAAAACAAAGGAGATGAAAGCTTATATTTGTTGTTGAACTAGCCCTGGCTTAGAAGTACCCTTGGGGTTTTCAGAGAACATCTGCACCAATTTCACAGAATTCTGACTGCATGCTGTGCACATGCAGTGTTTTTGCAAGCATTAGGTAATAAAAAATGCATGGATAAATTGCAATCCACTGGGAGACAAGGTTCTGGGACTGAGATGCAGTCCAAGGTATCCAGTAAGGCAATTCCCAAGTGTCCTGAGATGTCCAGAAAAATTAATTCCCAGTAAAAAAAAAATAAAGAAGCCCCTTTATTATGCACCTTGGAAGTATGGAAGAGCACACTGCTGATCTTTGTTGGATCCATATAGAAAATGCTCACCTACACAACAGGGTCTGCTTTGAGTTAGTTAAAAAAGGAAATTAAATACTGAGTTGTGATAGGTGAGATACTACTGGATGCTGAAGTCAGGCTAACACTTGGGCTTTCTTTCTTAAAGAAAAACTTCAAAAAAGAATTTTAAAAAAGTTAATGTTAGTTGTCAATTTTTATATCTGCAAATGCACTATCCTTTCTCTTTTATGTTTTACTCACCTCCTTTTTTTTATAAAAATTGTGCTCAAATCAGCTGCCTGGCACTCATTTTTGTTCTAAAGAGAAAAGAGATGGGTCAGATTTTAAATAAGCTAACAAAGATGACACATGATGAAAAATTAAAATTTTTGCTGGATTGTCAAATAAAATTCTGGTAATTGTTAAATGCATACAGAGAAATTAAAATGTGTTTTAATTCCAACATTTTAATTGCTTTGGGATAGAGCCACAGCCTGCTCTGTAACTGCACAGCTGTATAACAGGCCCAAGACTGTATGGAGCAGCAAATACACTTGGGTGGTCTTGGGTGAACTGGAACAGACTCACCACACAAACTCTTCTGTGCTGACCAAGAAGTGGCATTTTCAGAAAAATCCTCTCCAAGCCTTTCAATATTTTAAATTGTAAGTTAAGGTCACACCAGGCAAAGGCTGAAACCCTGGGTATAGGTTAGATCTTCAACAACAGTTAAGTAATTTGTGCAGCTCCTCACAACACCCAAAGGAACAGCCCTTTCAACTGCAGGTTTTTGAGGTCTAAGAATGTGCAATATTGACTTGTGTGCTTTAATAAAACATGAATTTTTGAAATAAAAAAGTAATTTTGAATCTATTAGCTGTTTCTGTGCTAAAGTGTAATACGGTTTAAAGGTCAGTCTTCTAGAACTGATACATGGAATTACTAACCCACCTAAACTGAGTTTTCAGTACACTATTTTTACCAAATTACAAGATACCCTACAACTCATCGGTGATTTCTTTTTACTACCTTCAAGAGGAGTTTTACTAGATAAAACCTATGAAATGTTCATCAGCCAATAAAGGCTGGTTTCTTACATGTAGTAAGCTTTAAACCTTGAATTCAGCAAACAGATATCACTATGAATAAACAAAACATGATGCTTTTTCTATTGCCTTCTTTAACTTGATCTTGAATCAAAGCTTCACCATTCTTACCTCTGGATTGAACAAGTACTTGTTAACAGTAGCTTCAGCCACTTCAAGTGGTTTTTCCTGTACTTTTTTTTTTTTTTCCACTGGTTCCTAAAAACCAATAAACAAAACCAGGTAACCATATTTGAAATATTGCAGCAGGTCATAATTTTCTAAATGAAGTGGTGCAAATAATTTTTTCTACAGAGACGCAAACTAAAGCAAAAGTGTCTACACCAGTCTAGGGTAGAAAAACTCGGTTGGTCAGCAAGTAACTTTGGTGCACAAAGAGATTCTCACAGGAAGATGACAAGCTTGCTGACAAGCTACTGTGCAAAGTGCATGCATGCTTTATAAATTGCTGTGCTTAAATGCCTAGAAATGCAACTCTTGGAAGGCTGTTGTACAGACTACTGTGTCTAACATAAAAAGAATATCCAATTTCCAAAACCAGGAATAGAAAATTACTTACTTGTAACTGCTCTTCCCTGAAGATACACACTGTGATAGACCACTATTCTTGGGTCTGTGCTTTCACCCCCTAGGAAGGCACAGACCCATAAAAAGCCCTGAAGTCAGACACAAACACACTCTCAGAACTCCTTCAACTATCAGTTTATTCAAGTGGAAAAAAGACACATCCCTGCTTATTTAAAAAAAATTATATAGGTAGATTAATAGAAGACTTCAGATCACTCAGCAGTGTTTGGAATGTAGGCTGGAAGGACATGAAGACAGTCATTCTTTCCAGCACTAGTTTTAGATCAAAGAGCTCATTCAGTGATTCCAAGCAATCCAAAGCTGGCCCTGGGAAGTTGTATCCATGTAGTCAGGGTAGAGCTGATGCACAAAAAGTGCTGCCCAGCAGACTGGGAGCTGTGGATGAAACTCTTCCTATGCTGTGCAGCTTCTGCCCAACAGAACAAAGCCCCAGCTTTGCTCAAGTGTTCAAAAAAGAAATTAAGAGCAGAGCACTTTGCTTGTTGGAATATTGACTTGAGAAGACATAAAATTCTTTCCAGATTTATGCTGCTATGTGGGATTTCAGCAGAACAAAGTTCCAAGTGTAAGGAGCAATACCTTCACTCCCTGGAGAATTGCAAACAACGTTATACTGGGATGACTGAGGCAGCACACAAACAAGTGTATTAAATGTCTTTCTCTGTGAAAACAGGCTTTCTAAACTAGACTGAATTTTAGAAATGAGTTACCAGAAAAAACACTTAAAAAAAATCCAGCATAAAACCTTAAATATTTATAACTTCAGTTGTGTACATCCAAGAGGCCAGCTGATCTATCCAAACCATAAAAAAATGCTTAAAGACAAATAATTATTTCCTCTGATCAGCCCTTCTAAATTTCAGAGTACTCTTGAAGGTAGAGAACTGTCAGATGAATAGAACAGAAGACTCTGCAAGGGAAACACCTTCAGAGAAGCTGGTTCAGAAGCAGATTGGTTGTGAAAATTGGTGAAGTTTTCATATTTTGGGTAATATTTAACTCGTATCAGGGCACAGTTTTGGAAAGTTCAGTGAAAAATCCAAGAAATTCTATGTATTTGAACATCCCTTGATCTTCTTTCTCCTTTTCAGTTGCTATTTCCTTATGGCTGTCTTCTCTGCAAGGCCTGTCTGTAATCCATAACACCAACCACCTCAGCACCATCCCAACACCACCAAAACCTGTGAACTTGTGTCAGCTTTCTCATCATCTGATACAGGGATAACATGCAGGGGACTTTTTTTTTTTAATTGCACACATTGTCTGTATTTAAAGATAGAACTAGAAGATTTATCTGATTTGGACAGTCCAGGAACAGGCAATTTCCAGTCTGCTTTCCCTGACCACTGGTAAGGGCTGGAGCCATTTAACCTTGTTCATTTTGAGTGTTTAATGCCACAGAGCACTGAAAAAAAAGTTCTCTCAGGTGCAACATCTCTCTGCATCCTCCTTCTGGCCATCAAGCTCTGCCAGACCATGGGGAAAGGAAAAAGAGCTCCCTGCCCTTTGCACAGATGCTGAAGGAGGGAGGTGTCACATCCCCACCTCCACTCAGGCACTGATGATGTGATTCAATCACCCTCAGCACAGAAAACAGAAGGGAAGAGCTCCCTTTTCAACAACATTATCTTTCACTACAATGTCATGTACTGAAAAGGTGCAATCTGAGCTTAAAACAGTAACAGTAGTAATTAGAGAACAGTAGAGATCTCTCTTTTTAATTTGCAGTGCAGATATAAAACCAGAGAACATTACTGGTATGTCTAATTTGCTACATTCAGCAATATATCATCATGACAATCTCAACAATCTTTGGAGCTTGGAGGTTGGGATTTTTTTAATGTTTCCAACCTAAGAAGACTTTCATCATAGTTCATCTAATTTGCTTTAAGCCATCAAGAGGCCTGTGTCAGTGATCATTTCCTGCTTTCATTATAGTGATGTTAAAAAAAAATAAATCTCACACAGCTTCACGTGTAAGAAACAACAGGTTTTCTAAAAAAAAAAAAAATCATAAAGTAATACATGAAACATCATCCTAAAGTGAGATTACACGAGGAAATGACCCAGAATTTTTCCAGGAAAATGATTATGGTCATTTTTCTCGAGCTGGCCTGGTAGAAGGAAGGCAGCAATGCTGCAGAGTTACTGCAGCAGGTGGAGCTCGATGCCGCGGGATTGTCCAGGCTCCGCTCCCGAGGCCCCGGAGGTGACCCCTTCCCGGGCTATCCCAGGTGGAGACGAGCACACGGGATTCCTGGGATTCCTGCTCACTGCCTGACACCGCTTCCAGTGACCTCTTCCTCTTTAGAAAGAAAATTGCAGGATCTTCAAGTATTTTTGGATGAACAAGTTCTTTTGAATAACTTGTTTTTAGTCACACCCACCACCTACACACTATGGATTTTACCCTGTCAATTCCCAAATATTTCTGCTTTCTCTTCCAGACATTTCTGGATATTAAAAGTTGCTAAATACTGACAAATCCATCCTTTTATTAAATGTTCTCTCCATATCCCACATCTGTCATCTTTGCAAATGTCATTCTTTGAGTTTTGAGATTTTCCAACGTTCTTCTCCAAGGTTTTTTTGACAATAACCTGAGTTGGTGGACAATATGCCAACTATAGATGGAGAGTCAAGGTACAATAATCGTGCTTTTAGGGTGTACATTTTCAATTTTGTTGTTGTTTTTGGTTGTGGTTTTGTTTGTTTTGTTTTTTATTTTGTTTGGTTTTGTTTAAGCTGAATTAAGAACCTGTCTCCTTTGCAATTCACAAAGCTTTTTCATCCTGGGTAGCTCATTAAGTTTATATGTTATGTCAAAAACAGATTGACACACCTATTGCACTCTTCTTCCTTCTCACATATCACTCCAACAGGAGCATTATCACTACATTTGCAAACTGTGAATGTGTTCTGACGACAATAAATCAGCAAAGCCTCATCACAAGCCAACATTTAGTCATCCAAATGTGAGAGCAACCTCAAGAAATATATCTTTTTATTTTATATAAATGTTCAGAGAGCTTTTGTAAAGCACCACATACAGAAGTGACTACTGCTGTTCTGCAGGAGGGGTTGTAAATGTTGAATTTTAAAGGCAATATTCTAGCCATGCACTCAGGATTTTTTTTTTTTTCCTATTTCTTCTCTTAATAGCGCTGCTCACTACTGACCCTTTCTGCCCTTTCACTGGGAAGTGGGAACATGGAACAGGCATCAGGACCAAAAGAGAATTTTCAATTAAAACACGAGAGGCTCCAAGGCAAAGGACTTCATGAAGAATATATTGCAGAAAATGAAGATTTCTTTAAGCATAATGAGAGTAACGCTATTTAAGTGCTCCAGCTTAAAAAAAAAAAAATCAGAAATACCCCACAACTAAACGTGCAGATATAAACATCAGCAAAGCTACCTGATTTGTTAAGGCTGTGCAGTGCCCCATAAATAATGCAAAGCACTTTGCAGCTGAGAATCTCCGTTGCCAAGGGAAGCACTTGGTAGGAGCTGTTGCAGCAGCTTCCATTCGGCTGCTCCGGTCAGGAACGGTCCCGGGATCGCCAGGGAGGGGCCTCATCCCACTGCTCTGCCACGGGGAGTTTTAATGAGCCAGGCGGCTCCAGCCTTGTTAGGTCTCCTCCTGCACTCCAATGAACACGTTACTGTCAATACAGACATATCAGGAGAATGGAGGGAGACAGCTGAAAAGTCAGAGAAAGGTTGTCTGCTAATGAAGGCATGAGGAGGAAATTTGGAATAAATAGATTCAATTTCATCTCTGTCAGAAGTTTCCTCTGACATCGTAAATAAAACATTTAACACCTTATCCCAGCTAGCAGAAGCCTTTTTTTTTCTGACTACGGTGAATTTTAATACAAACTCCACAGCTCATTGTGCCTCTGCTTCCCGTGCCTGGAATGGGAAAAATAACACTTCCAAACATCCATGAAGCATTCTGAAATTATAGTAATGGAAAGCATCTGTGCAGGAAAAAAAACCCTGTTGTTTTTATAACAAAACCAGCTTGAATACCTTGGCATTGTTTATTCTATCCATTTCTCATACTCCTGGGAAAAATTCTCTTAATTTTCTTGTCTCCAAAGACAATTTACTAATTCTGATAAGTTTGGTAAGTATAAATTCGGTAAGTTTTGTAAAATAATTGCATCAAATTAATCACAGTTGTAATGTTACTGTTGTCAGTGCATTTACCCTACAGTTACTTTTTAACCCTTTAAGCACCTACACCATTTGAGCTGCCATCTTTATAATCTTCATAAACTCTTTTCATTCAAATGATTTAAAAAATTTAAAATGTGTCCTTGGAAGTCAATGCAAATAAGGAAGGAAAAAAAAAATTATCACTTCTGTATGACATCTCTCTATGCCACCTTTGTCATTTACAAGGTCTCTGGGCAATGTGCCAGCAATTTAGATATTTACAACACTCCCAAAGCCTTTTACTCACATTTTTGGCTGCATACTGGCAATGATAATATTACTCAGCCTTAGCTAATGTTTTCTAGATATTTTTCCCCTACTTAGGTCAGAATTACAAGTGTTCTTGCCAAATCTTCTTCCAGGAAACCAAATGTTCCAAAGCCTTTTTTTGATCGCCAAAAAAACCATTCTCCTAGAAATTAGTGCAATTTGAGTTAAACTGAAAAAAAGAAAGCCCCATCTGCACCACAATAGTGCTCATTTCCTTCTTGCCATTAGTGGAGCTCAAAATAGATTACGAAAGTGCTGAGAAGAACCCTTCAGGCACAAAGGACACTGAGAGAGCAGAAACACCCATAAACATCTTTTAAAAAAATTGGTCTCTTACTTCTGCTGGTCTAACACAGGATTTCTTATTGCAATGTTATGCTAAAACATGAGAGTTCACGAACCAAGGTAGGAGTACCTAATAAAATGGTCAGATCAATATCTGCCACAGCACAGTCTCCATTCAATCCAAAGCAGCAAACAAAATCCATCAAAAAGCAGCAAACAAAAAAAGAACACACTCTTCTGTTTTATTTCACAGTGAGGGCAAAGTTAATTTGAGAAGGAATTGGGGGAAGACGCAGCTGGAGAGCAGAGTTACCAGCCTCAGGAAATTCAAGGAAATGTAATTGAGAACAAATTATCTCTTTAATTACTTTTGACCAAATCAATAAGAACCACGGAACAGAACACATGACGACTGCCACCTGGTAGAGGACAAAGAACACCGAAGTTGAAAAATTAACACAAAACTAAAATAAAGCCGTGGTAAGACCAATCAGAGCACTCCTCTTACAGGAGAAAAAAAAGGAGGTCGAAGGATATTAGCTCAACAAACAAACAGTGTATGCAGAAGGTAATGTTTGTTTTTGGCCACTGCTCACTGTTCTCAGCTGTGAAGACTGTTAACACTTTACTATGTTGTTCAGCTTTCAAGTTGTCCCATCGTTACTCAGGAATCAGAAAGAAAGAATCCCCAAGACCTCGGGTTTCCTTCTGAACTTCCATGGCTTTTGTTTACTAAACACCAACACGGGAACTGTTTAGTATTTAAGTTTAAGGCACAGCACTTTTTCTCGTCAGTGTGTTAATAAACCAGAGCGAGATCTTACCTCTCCTCTGGCTCCATTCCCAGATATGAGCAGTAACACTCACCCAGAGGTCACGGCTGGCTCTGGGTGTGATGGATGGGACACAATCTTCTGGCAAGGCAGAGATGGAGGGACTGCAGGGGCTGCACTGCCATCCAGCAGCAGTGCAGACTCCAAGCCCATCTATCTGTAATAATTACACAGCCCCCATTACCACAGCAGTTTAGCAGTTCACCACCTTTAAGACATCAATCCTCACAACATTCTTTTCTTGTCCAGTAGTAGTGTGGCATTATCCTCTTTGCATGTGTGAAAAATGAAGGCAGAACAGGACAAGAGCCTTGTCCCTGGTCACGTACAGTGTGTACGGGAGGAGCAGGGTGTAGAAAGCAGGTCAGTGAACCAAAAGCTTTCATCTCAGTGTGGAAGCCCCAGATCCCCTCACACAGCCTGACTGAATGTTACAGCATTTGTCACTGTCACCAAAGAATGTGAAAGAAGGCAAATTGCTGAACCTCCTCCTCTCTCCTCAACTATGTCTCAGTTTAACATTCCACAACTGTTCTTCATGTGGCTGCTGAGCACTGAAGTTAAAGTGGATTTCAGACGTGCTGTTGACACCGTGCCCTCTGCCTTTTTCTCTTTCTTATCACAACTCCTCGTGGACCTTAAGATCTTCAGAGTTTCAGGCAGTTCCTTTAAAAGTCTTGGCACTTATATGTGAGCAGGACAATGTGTTCATTTTATGGGCTGAGTAAAAGAAATTTCACTCTGATGTGACCTCTGCTCGGATTTGTTCTTGGACTGAAGCAGGGTGGTCATTTTCCATCTCCAGAATCCTGCATCTCGATTCCCAGCACATATGCTGGGATGGCTGGCTCAGCTGACCCGTTACCGAACTCCTCACAAGGTGTCTGACAGTGATCATCTGCTTTATCCCCCTCCACAGTACAGCTGGTTCAGCCAGAGATGAAATTCTATCATCCAGCCGAAACTATATTTTACAGCACCAAGGAAGCAGCATCAAGCTGACCTGTAGCTAAGCACTTTTATAGCACTTTCTGCTTCTTCCTCACAGGTGCTTATAGCCAGGAGGTGCTTCAGCTGGCCAGGGCAAGAGTACTGCAAAATGCTCAACTGGCTCAGGAGCCTGAGAGTAAGTACACTGTGTAATGATCTTCACACTGCCCTGTCTCTGGATGTTTCAGAGAAGTACAGTTAAATCAGCAAAAACAGAGGCCTTAAAAACAAATAGTTTAAAAAGGTAAAGAAACTAGGCAGTTTAGGAAGATGATGTTTAAGTAGTAAGTTAAGTCTTTTTGAGATACACTCTTTCCCTAGAAGTGACTAATTCTCACCTTGTACCTTAAACTCCTGGACAGTCCCTCCCACAGAGATCAGTCCTGCAAATGGAGTGCCTTTGTTGTCTAAAGCCACGGTCACACTGGCCAGAATTCCAAAATAATTCCCCTAGTATACATCTTACAGGTTTTGAATAGGTCTTATTAAAGTACAGACATGTCTAAAAAGTTATTTACTTTTTCAGTGAAACAGAGTTGACTTCTGCTAAAAGTACCATCATTGGCCCAGAAAAACAAATATCTCAGACCTGTGAGCTACTTCCTATTTCACTGTCAGACATATAATGGAAAAAAAATTCAAGTGCCAACACAATGCAGACAATGCAGTGAGATATGTTATACAGCCTGAGGTAAAAGAAATGGGCTTTAGAGTCTTTTTTTTCCTGTAAGTTGCTGTAGCCCACTTAGCAAGGAAATGGATTTGGGGCCGAGATCATCATCATCACTGCATCCATTCCCACAGAAACACACTCTATGAGAGGTCCTGGGAGCAATCATACACCACCCCACTGGTTTTGTCCATAAATAGAAAACCTCATTCTGCATAATCAAGTGAGCATTTTTCATAAGACCTAAAAATCATTTTAAACCCCAACAACAAAGAAAAACACATTAAAAATACAGTATGACAGTCTTCCTGGAACAAATGTCTCAAACAACAGCTGGCCAAGTATGACAGATTCACATGGAAGAAAGAGCTGGCTGTGCTTTGTAACAGACATTATTTCAAACAAACTAGACCCCAGGACTCCCTTGAAAGAAAAAGTCTTTTTTAGTTGACTTAGGGACAGAAAAACTATTGGTAGAACAAACAAGTAATTATGGTTAAATTCACCTCTGGAAGGAACTGGGGATGCATAAGCAAGCCCAGCTTTGCCCTCTAAACAGAACACGCAGTGGGATCAGCCCCAAAGATTTCTACCTCAAGTTCTGAGACAACAGTTTCCTAAATTCTTTTGGAAAACCTCTTCCATGCAAGAAAGTTGAATTAAAAAATATCAGCTTTATGTGGGTGATTTTGCTTTACTGATGTCTCAGAAAGCTGTCAGCTTATGTGAGTAAGGTTTATTAGCATCCATTGCACGCACTTGCATTGGAGTTTTTAAAAAAAAAACAAAAAAAAAGAAGGAGAAAGGGCTTAGAGAATTTTCCTGGTATTCAGCATCCAAGTACAGGATGTTAAGTTCCTAATTATATAAGCTAGTTTTGTGACTACCCAGCACTTACTTCCAGAATGTCTCATCCCAATGAGATATACTTATTTTTTCCCACACAGGTAAAGCCAGCCAAAGTCTGACAGTCATCTGATGTGAACAATGATTTGGCAGAAACCTCATAGCTGACCAAGCTGAGAAGAACTGGAATAGCCATGGTGATTTTTGCTTGTGTTTTTATACTCACAGGACACAAAAATAAGCCAATGATCTTTATCCTAGGCTTTATTTTGACCCTGGCATACTAAAAAAAAAAAAAAAATGGACATTACTGAACCATTTCCACAGTAAAGCTTTAAAAGGTCTCTTAGTAATGAACTTTCTTCCTGTGCTGAAGACTGAGGGTTTGCTATTCAGGACTGTGCAGAAGAGATCCACCTTGGACTTCTCCAATTACAGATCACTTGATTACCCAGAACTAATTTAAGAAGCATTCAGTGACATAACACATTTACCAAAGCCCTGTTGCAGTAGGCAACTTATTTGGCCCCCATGTACAGTCTGGAAAGAAGCTATAAAATCTGTCATAGTCTTAATCAGTGTGAAAGACTGTTCTTTATTTTAAAGTCTGAAAGGTCTTAAGGATGTATCGAGAATCTGATTTCTGGACAATCCATATGGATAATCTAAAATTAGCTGTGGTACTATGACATTAATAGCAGTGTTTTAGGTTTGGGATAAATGTTTAAGATAAATGTTCCATAGCTCTGTTCTTCCAGAGTTATATCTGAACCCCATGTAACAGCAGCTGGAAGGTGTTGGAAAGGCTGGACAGCAATATTGTGAGTGGAGAAGAAAATGTTGAACATATAGGGAAAGATTAAGCCTCAGCTTTTTAGAGCAATTGTTTCACTCGTACCCTCTCAGCTCAGTAGTGGCACTTTACATGTTGATATCCTGGGATAACAGTGACTCATGTTTCTGTGAAGGAAAATAATGGAAAACCAACATCAACAGAAAGCTCAGCTGATCAAACACCACTTCTTCCCATCTATGGCCTTCCTAAGAAAACTTGTGTGGAGGAGAGCTGTGCTGACAGATTGCTTTCCAAGTAAGAAATCCAAGTGAATTATTACTCAGGCCAAATAATTATCAAAACTTACCACTTCCCCCCCCCTTCCAAAGTCATTATCTGTAGATCCTGAGCTTTTGGCAGCCAAACATTACAACCACTTCAGGGAGGGGGAGGGAGGGGAGGGAATTGTTTTTCCTAGGACTTTTAAGACCCTGTGATTAGGAAAAACAAACACATGCAAAGAAATGTTAGAGAAGTTCAGCAACAGCAATTCTCTTCCATCATCACAGCACTTTAAAGCATTTTCAGAAGGATGCAGTTTTCTCAGCTCATCAAGATGGATAAAATCCTAATGCACAAATTACTGCTACAGATTCTCTCCTCAGAGAACACAGACAGATGAATCAGAATCACTCAGCAGACTGGCAAAACCAAGATTTTGTTTGGTGTAACTCTGCAGGCAGTGATATACCTAAGGTCAGAATGGAACCTTCCATATGGAGCAGCTAGGCAATGAGACTAATGTAGTGGGATCATTATGGAATTTACCCATCATTTTTTCACATTATGTTCTGTCTATCAAATCTTAAGCTTCTACATTTATCTTGCACGCTGTCTAATCGTTCGGATATTCCAAATCATATTTTAAAAACTCAGATGACTGAGTTTGTATAATGAGAAATTTAATGACCTGTAAAGTGAGTGCATCTGCCAGCCCTAAAAAGTAATCTTTTCACCACATGCACGTCACAATATGGGACTGATAGTTCCATTGTTATTTTTCCAGGCAGATGCTCCTGTTGCTTCCCTAAAACAAACCTGCATTTTTGGATGCAAGTTAAAGACTAAGATTATTAAAATGCTTAAGTATTTCTTACAGTATTTTTCCAATAGCACTTTATAGAGAATAAACAGAGTACATAGGGGTTGCTATATAAATGTGTATTCTCCTCATGTAAATTGAAAATACAGAGTTACAAACAAATATAACCAAACTCTGAATCATTGTTTAATTTCACTCAAGCATATTTTTGTCAAAGGGTCAAATGCTCTGCTGGAATAAAAATGCAAACTGAATCTGCATTTTGACAGGGATGAACATGGTCCACATTGCAACAGTAGAATGAATGTCTATGCAAAGACTGGCTGGCACCAACTTCATCCATGATAAACATGGACAGATGAACATGTCAAGAAAAAGATCTAAGTGTCTGTGTTTTATGTAAGATTACAGAGTATTCTTTAATCCTGATACAAAATCCAAACCACCCTCTATAGCTATACCACAGCCATAGCAAATTGCTGTCCTGGGTTTTAAATGTAGTATAATGGCCTCTCTTTATTATCTATTTGTGATTTGCACTAAAACTTAAGTGTGAAGGCACACATATTCCCATCCTTTGTGCCAAGGGTAGGCTGGACATCAGATAAGTTTGTCAGCATTCTGGCATAGATTTGTCTGGGTTATCTGCAAATAAATCCCTACCTGTGACTTACAAATATATTCATATTTAGGAGCTGCTCTGCACTACTTGTAAATGATAGTCAGTCCGAACTGCTAATACCTGACAAGTTCATAAGGGAATAAGCTGCAGCTAAAACCCCAAAATATGCCTTTCTGAAGGACAGCTATTTTGAGCAGCAGCTTGTGGTGGCCCTGCCAGCTGCACACACAGACTGCATTACATCTGTGGCCCATTCTCCGTGAGCGTTGCCTTTGTTTTGATTTCCTAGTTTGTATCCCATTAGTTTTAAGGCTCTGTGTCACTCTGCCATTAAATCACTGTTTTCAGGCAATCGTGTCTTCCAGCTGACCTCAGAGCAAAGGCACAAAGACTCGCATTCATCCCACTTTCTGTGACAAGCCAGAGGTGCTGAAAGCCTTGCTCCAAAGCCTCCAGCTTACACAGACAACTTGCTCTGACTCACCACACACCGACTCAGATCTCACACAGATAATCAGAGCCAACATTAATTTACGGGCACAAATGAAAGTGAAATACCTGAAGGGGAAAAAATTGCAGGCACAATATTTCCCTGAAAGCAGCTTTCTTAAAGGGAAGGATTCAAGCGTTTCTGATGAGCTAGTGGAAACAGCAAAGTGACTGTTTGGAAAATGGTTTTTTTTTGTGGTTTGTTTGTTTGTTTGTTTGGGGTTTTTAAAAATGTTTTTATCTGCTTTCACTAAGAGATGAAACAAGCTCCTGATCAGCAAGAGTGATTTCTGTCAGACAGTAAAGCTGAACGAATTTTGTGCTGCCAAGCTTTTAGAAAAAGTCAGGAAAAAAAAAAATAAAACCAAAGCTTTCATCTGATGAACCTGGACAAGGATCACTAGGATCCTGCCAAGGTTTAATTTCTCATTTTTCATGGATTAACATCATTGTTTATAATTCAGGCTGTTGCATAGTGACACCAGCTCTAAACGGGGTGACCAGAAACAAACCCAACCAAACAAATAACAATTCCAAGATGCAGCAATGCCTCTGAGGGGGGTTTAGAATGAGCTTATTTTACAGAAATCCACCTATGAGCTTCCCCAGCAACGGCAGCAGTTGGGGAGGCAGAGCTGGTGGGGGAAGTGCCCGAGAAGCCTCCAGTGAGGGTACAACTGTCTGCACAGAGGATTCAGCTCCCTGAACTGTAATGAGCAATTTGTCTCACAGCTTTGATCCACTGTCAGTTTAGCTGGCACTGACTCCAGGAATTAATTTCCACCATTTCAGGGTAACCTAATAAAAAAATGGAAGCAGTGTGTGGCAGATATTTGTAGATAACCTGTTACCTGCTGCAGGTGTTGACAAAAAGTTAAATGTTCTTCACTTATAGTACAAAAACTCTCAGACTCCTGAACTCAGAACTACACAACCTTGCCTAAGACAAAGTACCAACAAGATAAAGCAGCATAAAAGAAAATATTTTAACCCCATGCTCTAAGCTAATACTGTGCTGGTCCTGTGTATGTGAAAGGCTTCGTTAGAGGAAAGAATTCCTTTGTACAACTGAACAGATCCTTTATTTGAACCATCTGCCCGCTGGAAAACAGGTTCAGAACTTGGGAGAGATCAGTTCCAATGCCATTGTGATGGAATATGTTTGAGGTTTAATTACAGGACAATTGTTATAGATTTTTAATTATATTTTCAAGGTGATAAATGCATTGCACAAAAGCCATAAATATTTTTAGCTCTGGCATAACTGATCAACACCAAATAGAACAGTAAACACTGGCTTTAGAAAAGATTTAGGAAGGCAATATCAACCCTCTTTAAATCCAGCAAGTGATTTCATCCTACTCTTACGCTGTCATTATGCTGCAGATGGATCACAATGCATCTATTTCAGGATGTTTCGGGCAACAATCTTCCTCATTAGCAAACTCACACTGTATTGTGGCTGAAGGTTGTCCTGCTTGACCATGGTGAACTGACAGCAGTCACAGCATTCCTCACCAGCCACTCAGTGAACCTGCCAGCATCATGACACTTGTTCTAGTTCTGAGAGTTACCAGACTTCCAGTCCTTTCCTGCTTCCCATTGCCCTGTATTCAGGCATGAGTCTGGCAGGAAGTTATGTGACAGTAGGGAAACGTTGCTGCTTGGCCCACAAACACACAAGGTTTGACTTTCTGCCCATCAAAAAGATGAAGTTTGTTCTTTATTTTTAGGCCATGGTTATGAGATAACTTCATTTATTCTTAAAACAAATAGCTCCCCAAACAGCAGGGCAAAGCAGGAGCTCTGAGGATCATTTGTTATCTAATAAAGCTGTAAGTCTTCCTCTATCTGAACTGGGAGCTGACAGATTCGAGGGGTATGAGCATCAAAGAATGAGGTGAGAGTGAGGAATCAAGTCAGACAGAGCAAAGATCAAAAACACAGGGTTCCTGAAGCACTGGGAAGGAAAGGTGGACAAAGAGTGGGACTAAATAACACCACTGGGACAGAGGAGGATCCTCAGAATGGCAGACAAATGAGGCTATTGGATCACTGGTTGTACCTGCAGGAGGGAAATGAAGCACTGTGGCCAAAACCACTGAAGTAAATACATTTCAGGCTGAAGGACTGCAGTCCAAGGGCTGCTCTAACAGATGAGGAATGACATGATTTCACCCTCCCAGCAGTGCCACAGGCCTTAGCTCAAGGCCAAAGACACAGCAGACAGCACACACAGCAACCAGCACTGGCCAGAGGCTTCAGTGGGTTCTGTAATTTGCTGCAACCTGACTTGAATTGCAGCAGAGGAAATATTATAAATAACCTTAACAGCTTTGCAATCCCTTTATTTCAAACACACGGATTGTTATCTGGAGCCTGATGTAATGCAGCTAGAATGTGCCTTTTATGAGGAAGGAAACTTATGAAAAAGTCAAGAGTCGTTCTCAAAAAGGGAAGATTTGTAAGGGATTCAGTGTATGAATGAGCCATTATGAATTTAAATGTGTCATATCAGCTTTATGGAGCATCTTTTGACCCTTAAATGAAATTGAATAGGTGTGAATGAATTTCAGTGCCCACAGACCCAAACCTAGCACTGTTTCACTTGAAAAGCGGTGCCTGACTCCACGATTACTGCACTGAGGTTGAGAGACAGGCTTATGAAATATCTGGGTCCTCCACGCCAATAAGGATTGTGGAATCCGTCTTTTATACCCATTAGATTAGCAGAGAGGATGCATAAACCTTTTAGCAGCAAATCATTGAGGAATTAAGTTAAAACCTCCCTCTTAATACACCAGAGAAAAACAGGGTCCAGGCTACAGCACTCCAAACAACATCACAGCCTAGTTTTCACAATCAACACAAAGTAACTCTTCCTCAAAATGAATGGAATGCAAACCAACATTGTATTTCCATTCTCCATACCCTGCTTTTGAGCTCTTAATGTACAGAACGACAGCTATAGCTGCCTAATTAACTTGACTCGTCCCCTAAAAATACTCTCTATCTCAGCTCTCCTTCTGTTCAGACAGAATAATGTTAATTTAATGGAAAGGTCACATTATACTACAAGGAAGGTAGTGACATTCCATTATGTCCTTCTCTCCCTGCTTACAGTCCTCTCCCCACTGCTGTTGTGTATGCAAGGCATTTTCCATGAGACGTTTCATGAATAATGAGAAACCATCTATCCAGGGAAAATGCTGCCTTCCACCACTTGCTGTTTGAGCCACATCATTCTACAGTCTCGAGCAAAGCAAAACACCACCAACTTGATTTTACACAAATGGGTTTTTTGCAAGCCAAACTCAAGATTTAATTATTACACTTCCCCCCTACACACGCTGCTGAATGCCTTTATTCACTTTGCCTGCACAGGGAAATATTCCAATTTAAGAACAAGTTTCAAAGTTCTTGCATGTGGATCGAGTTACCCTGAACCTTATTTTCCTTATGAGAAGGATGATTCCTCCTCTGTCATGCAGTGTTTGGGGGGGATCAGCAAGGTGTCCTGGCTGAACTTCAACTCGTTTGAGCTGCTGTCTGCTCACTGAAGTTCACCTCTTTCAGCTGGAGACATCATTCTTCATCATTTTCTACCCTGCTCTCTCAGGTAGCACCGCTCTGCTCTGTTGACCACAGTTAACCAGGGATGGCTGATATGACCTCTACATTCAGCCTGTTAAGTGTTTTTGGCATCATTTGGGGCAAAACTGATCTATGAATACATTATCCTTCCTAGAAACGAGGACAGCCCAGCCTACTTATCTACAAATCTACTCCTGCATCAGGTCTGCATCATCTAGTCCTCTATCAGTTCTGATTATTTTTCTTGGAGTATAAAAATCACATTGATCACGTTCCACTACACCTAATTAAATACTTATCACCTTCTGCTAGTGATCATGTACCCAGAGTGCTTTCTAATTTCTGTGTATGCAAAAGAGCTCAGCTTTCCCTCCTGGAACATTTTCTTGCATTTCTGCTATGCACACTATTCATTCCTGACATAGTTCCACTGAACATGACATTAGAGGAATCCACCAGTGTCTGGTAAGATCAGCATTAACATTCCTTCGTGCTGAGTGACACAAAGGATCCAGAAACTCATCCATAAATTATAAGGTGTTAACCTCATTGTCCACTACAAGTTCTAAACCGACCATACCCATAAACAGGAGGAACCATTTATTTCTTACGTAGCACTTCTAGTCAAATATCAGTGCTTTTTTCCCGTTCTCACCCAAAAGTAGCCATTTGACACGGTGTTTACAGTTATCAAAAGTAATTTTCAGCTGCCACACTGCATCTGGGGGAGCACCAGGTTCTTCAAACACAAGGAACAGTCTTATTTCTTCAATTATATAAGCTACAGAGCATTCGTATGCTCCATTTAAGAGAAGCAGGCATAAAACCTGTTTAAAAAAATCTAATGTTTTGAATATTCACTGCAAAGTGTAACCTTTGTACTGCACTTCTCTCCTGCCCCAGGCAGGATATTGCAGCTCAATTCCCAAAGCCAGGTGAGCAGCACAACCACAGCTCCCTGTAATCACGGCAGTGAAATGCACCGTGACTGTACCTGCAGCCTGACATTTGGCAAGTTTACTAAAACCTTCATAACAATGCATTATTACATTTGATATGCTTCCCTTAATTCATTATGGAAGCAGCCCTCAGGAACAGAAATTGAACTTTTGGAATTGATTTGGCTGTTATGAAGCCAACAGCACGGAGACTGTGTGGACCTCACCCTTTAGCTGCTGCTCCACAGATGTGTCAAACTAATTTGGCAATCATAAACCCTTTATTTTTATAGAGCATAACATTTTCACCTAGTTAAGCTCAGGTCAGGAGTACCACCTAGCATTTGATATTCATGTTAGGCAGTAAAACTAACACTCTAAACCAAATAAATAAAGCCCATTCTTAAAACCATAGTTCCATGAGCGTATGCCTTACTTTGGGCCTCACTTTTATCACCATTTCTGTTTCACACTCTAAAAGACAAAGCAAAGCACCTTCAGGAAAAAACAGGAGCTCAGGCTCAGAAAGCACTTCACTGTAATACCAGGTTTACACTTTCCATTTGCAGTTAGGTAAGATAATTCACTTTTCTAAGTCACTTCCTGCATAAGTACAAGAAAGGCAATGACTGCCAGTCTCACAAAGCCATGAAGAAAAACATCTCAACAAAACTCTCAGCACATGAGCTCTTAAATTTAATGGTTAATGGTAACAGAACCAACCACTTCAGCACTGAAGGACTGCTGCTCTTCTAAAACAGTCCAGAACTTCTAACAGACATGTGACTGCAGTGGCAGAGTGGATCACACATAAGAATAAAATATAAAGCCCAGAAATTCTGCATCAACAGCAGCTTCACTATGCCTGCTAAGTGGTCTCAGATACTTGGCTGTCAGTGTTGTTATCCCCTCGTTAGAATTACTGCAATATGATGCAATATTTCCTCATTTTGTCCAGGCACATCTGCAAATAAGAATTTTGGTTCTTCAAAAACGGTGTGACTGACATTTTTCAATTTTTTTATTAAGGGTTTGTGAAAATTAAAGCCAAGTTAAAGAAATACACGTATGGTTCAGGCTAACAAAGGGGAATGAGCTTAATAAATAAAACCAACATTAGCCATTGTACAGCCTGACAGCATAATATGATATAACATTTGCTGAAGGAGGAGAAAGCTACCTGCCATTCAAATTTGATAAAATATGTCTAAAATTGAACTTTCCTTCTTATATCATTTGCTTTCTTCCAGTTCCATCTATGACAATACCATTATCTATCACCTCACTTCACAGCTCCTCTTTATCTTTCATTCTGCTCCTTTTACTACCACTCTCACACAACCAGACTGCTCCAGTCACCTAAAGCCATACCCTTTTCTGTTATTCCATAGCCAAATTATCCACATGTGCTTACTCACCACTTTCTTATATGCCCTAAGACCTTATGCAATCAGGCTTACTAACATTTAACAACAGGTACATAAAAAGCAGCAATGTACTGGCACATTATCATTATATTGGAAATGTCTGGTGGGTCACTGCCTCTGTGGATGAGGGAGAAGAAAGTCATATATGAGAGGGAGATCCAGGCCATTAGGCTGTTTATTTCCAAAAAACCCTCCTAAGCCCACGTTCTGCAACAAGAAATGCATCTGTTACTATTTTAAAAAAAGGAAAAGTGGTGTAGTGTTACGCTTGCTAAGTTAGTTAAAGGCAACAGGAGACAGTTAAAAATAACACTTGAGTAACTCATTCTGTTTACTGGAAATCACATTTACCCATCAAACATGTACAAACAGAGTTTCACTGGCTTGTTGCAAGCAGTGACCTGGAGAGAACTGGAAGTGTACATCAGCTTTCTCTGTGAGAAGTGAAGCAAAGATGTCACCTCAGATGCATATCATGCATGTATTCTGTCCTGCCTGATGGTTACCAGCTGGCACCCAGGACTTATCCATAGAGGTTATGGAACTTGGAGGAAAAGCCACTGGTGTGGCACCCACAGCTCGTTCTGCCCCCCTCCACACTGAGCACAACAGCTGCTTCCCTCTACCTTCACTCCAGAGGCAAGAAAAAACCCAAACACCTGATAACTTGTTACACCAAAGGAAGAAAAAAACCCAAAGAAACAAAACCCAAACAACAACAAACCCACAACACCCTTTTGCCTATTAAAAACAAAACAAAACAAAACAAACAAAAACCACCACAACACAGAAAAGGAACCTAGAGAAGGTTAAGCAAAGAAAAACTATCTGCAAAATCCACCTATGGTAATGAGGTACAAGGAATCTCCATGGAAACCTAAGCCAGGCATACCTGTGTACCCACTGCATGGCAGCCTTCCAGATGGAAGCACCACACACCATGACAAAGTCTTTCCGACATTCCAGGTCTCTCAGAGGCACAAAACCCTTTCCTTGCCATACAAGCACAGTAGGATTCTCTCCTGCAGTGTGACAGAATTTGGAATCACATGCAGTGCCACTGTGCTTGCACCTGGTTTTTTTGTTTTACACACTCCCTACTTAGCAGCACTCACATATTTTGGCCATAGCAAGGTGATAAACTGCAGTCAATCCACAAAGGGCAGTTTTCCAACTACTGACTTCCTTGCACTCAGGAAATTTATTTTGTCCATGATCTGCAAGATCATGCAAAGCAGACACAATCTATACAGCTATTGCAATGGAAGGTAAAAGCAGTGTGGTTTGCAGATGCTTTTAGTTTTTACACTGATTCATGGGGGGGGACACACACTCCACAGTCAGAGCTTCAAAGAGAAAAAAAAAAAAAAAGAACTTGGGCATAATCTTGAGTTTCTCATCTTCACTCCCAGTTTTTCCCTCAGAAATGCACAAGGCCAAACAAGATAAATTTGGATCACTGAGGAAGCTGAAAGCACGACTCTTGCTGCTACAACCTCTTCTGTTCCCTCCCTGGTTTTTCTTGTTCCCTTCATTCTGTCCAAAACACCAGCCCTCATTAACACTGGAATTCCTGAGCTGACAGGTTGTCATGACATGATGAGCCTGATAGAATAGTACAGCAGAAAAAAAAAAAAAACAAAACCCAAACAACCTTTAATCAAACACAAACTAATTCTTGCAAACAAAGCCTATTTCAAAACTCTCACTTTCATGCTGCCAATATGCAATTTTTTAATTGTTAAAGAGATACTCAAGTGTTTACCAGCAAAGACTTTGAGACCACATCTAGCAAGCAGTGGAAAGATGTGGAGGGTCCAATTTCACCAGCCAACGAGCTACCAAAATACCCCAAGACATACTTGAAAATCTCACCACATCATATACCTACCTCATAGAGCTAATACAGGAAAAAATAATCTAGAAGGTATTTTGTGGCTTTTCACTTTCAAAACCAGTTGAGTAGGTAATGGAAAAAAATACTGGGCTATCTATTCTCACTAGCATTTGTTGAAATCTCACAATCTTCATACAGGAAATTCCAAGGTATTTCTGAAGCTTCTTCTAAATCTATTAACAAAATTGTTGGGGTTTTGGTTTTTTGGGGGTTTTTTGTTTGTTTTGTTGGGTTTTTTTTAATGACTCAGGCACAGCACTTCTTAGACACAGGCAAGAGACCTGTGTCTAAGAAGTGCCACATATTGGTTACTCAGTTTGGAAAGCATTAGGAATCTCACCACACCAGTGCAGCCTGGCCAGACCAGTTTCTCCATTTTGGACAACCTGGGAAGACAACCCACCTCCAGTGCTTTCCCGCTCTTCCCAGAGTGATAAGGAATTATGACTAACCTTCACATCAGAGAGCTGACAGGAAAAAAAGTTCCTACTTGAAACACATGTTTTTAGTGTTCTAGGAAGCAAGGTTTTAAATTGAAAACCCTGACAGATCTTTAACTGCAGCAATAACAAATAACATCAGCGTAATTTCTGTTGAAAGAAATTGCTCTGCTTTCTTATCCAGTTTCCAGCTTAAAACCCTTCATTGCTGATGCTGTTGTCAATCTTATCTAGTGACCCATTTACCCAAAGCACAGAATTACAGAACAGGATTTTATGACAAGTACAGAGGAGGCTTTGACACTAATAATACTCAAGATTTTGCAGACTCAGATTGTTTTTAGGGCTTGGTCAGAAAGGCCACCTTTCCTTCATGTAAAAAGTCAACAATCCACCTCAGAGGTTTTACAAATGAATTTGTCGTGGCAATTAAGGGGAAGAAGTTATACAGACATGATAAAAGGTGAGTAACATCACCATGCACCGCTACATTACGGAATAAGAAAGAGACCTTTAACACATTGCTCTGTGAACGGTCAGGAAATCAAAAATACTGTCTGGATAGTTACATTCCATGACTTTCAATGAATCAGCGATGTCTGCAATGCACACCCGACCTTTGAGAGAGAGGGGAAAGGAACTCAGACTGAACAAAGTAACTTCCAGTGATCTGTAACAGAGGCTTGAGGGGCTCTGTCTCTCACTGTGGGTCCGGACTGACAGTAACCCGATGCACAACCAGGCAGACCCTGAGGGAGTCTCCTCCCTCACCCCCACAACGAGGTTTGAAAGGACAAGAACCTAAAATCCACTGGGAAGATGCTCGGTGTGTCTGTTCTGGTTAAAATACACCGTCTGTTCAGCTTCCCAGGATTCTTCTACAGGAGGCAGTGGCAGGGAGCAGACAGCACATGCAGAAAGTCACCACACACAAAGCACACAAAGCCCTTCTGAAAACACCAAGACACTGCTGGGGACGAGAGGTGGGATGATGTGCAACCTAAAGCCACAAGGGCTACAAAATCCACACCATTGTGAAAGTTGCCCACTCCATTATGCTTGGATAATGCTGTACAGGATGGGGAAAAGAAACCTCCTTGTTGTGGATTTGGGGATTTTTTTTGGGGGGGGGGAGGTTGAGGAGGGTTTTGTTGTTTGGTTGGTTTTTTAAACACAGCTGCTACACATCCCGAGCTTCCCATGTCTCTCACTGGTATTGCCAGTGGTTTGGGCAGGGTTTATTTTGTTCCAGTGGGTTGCAGTGGAATGCAATTCTTCCACTGTGCTGGCCCAGCTTGCCTTAGTGGTTTTGCTGTGAGACAGTCACCACATTCCCTGTGTGTCTGCAGAACAACAATTTCCAATGCGACAGTGAGAGTGTTCAAATATCAGCTCTAGGTTTTCTGATACCAAATTCACTTGATAAAGAAACAAAAAGCACCCACGAACATGCAGCTTAAACACATTTGTTGCCACTAAGTACATAAAAAACCATCCTAAACATGCAATTATTACATATCATACCCTATATGCCCACGTTATTTTGTGAAACCATCCACATTCACTCGAGTGGTTTTAGCTCTTAAAACCTACTTTTTAATAATATCAATTTAGAAAGCAGCATTACCAGCAGATATTAGCATATTCAAGCCCTGTTGAATGCACAGGGCTTTTATTATCTTCTTGTTGTTTACAAATTTTACTGTCATTCATCACTGCAAATCATCAGCTGTACTTGTGGCTGAAGAAAACACTAACTCAGAAGGCAGAGATGAGTGCAAATGTATTAATCAGAGATCATGATTTTTCTACCAGGAATGTTATGCTCTCAGACACCTATAATTAGACATACCCAGTACCTATAATCTTCTCAGCTATTCCAAATATTATGGGGACTGCTCAGTGTGGGTAGGAATGGAGTGAATAACCAATATAAAGCAAAAAATACAGGTAAAGTGAGGTATTTTTAGAATTAGGCTATAAAAATACATTTCTGTTCTAGAACTTCTAAAAAATACACAAAAGAAATATTTCTGCAGAGCACAGTGGCAGCTTAAATAGTGAGACCTGGTGTGTGAGCAGCATGAAATCCCTGGGCCTTCCCCGGGTTGTGGAGATGGAGGGAAACAGGATAGGTCAGATTCCTTTTTTTTTTTTCAACTCAGTAACCACTACTTTTTAGTAAAAAGGAAAAAAAATTGTCAGTCTGAGATTTCCAAGGCTATGTAGTGCTTTTAGCCATGCTGTGCACAAAAAGGAGCAGCAGGTGAGACTACTCACCTCTGATTGCTTCATGAATCTAAAGCATAAGCCACAACCACACATTTAATAATCTACACAGGGTTTATTTTCTGTATCAATTGTGTACTTTTAATTTGGTTAAGTAGCAAAGTTCCAATTGGGTTTCAGAGCATCCTTAAGGATCAAATCCTGACATCATTTTTCAATACCAAACCAACAAATGAGCCAATATTTGCAGGATTATCAGAATTTAGAGGAGTATACCTGCAGTTAAATATCTTTAAGGCAACTTCTAATATTCAGAAGGAAATACATTTTAGAAATTAAGAGTTAAAACAAGAACACTGGCAATACTTGCTGGATATTAGCTAATTTACAGAGACAAGCCTCTGACTGAAGACCAAGATGCTGCTTTAGGAATTGTGTAAAAATGAAGTGAATGCCACCAGTTGTCTGGAGCTTAAAACACTCAGTCTAAAACTTTAAGCTCAGAATGCAACATACACAACCAGAGCAGAAAATTAAGCAGTGGGTGGACAGACTCTTTTCTGCCTATCCCCAATAATAACCATCCCTTGGGCAACTCCATGAGAAAGCACATGGCAAGTGTAGGCTCAGAGTCACAGGGACTGGCAGCTCAGGTAGCTCTCGGCTTCCACAGGGAAAACTGCTCTCTGCATGGAACAGCACAGACACCTCAGATCTCCCTGTGGGAGCCAACAGCACCGAGGAAAAGGAAACAAATGGCAGAACACTGCAAGCTCATCTCGAGCAGCAGCAACACAGTTCTTGTCCCTCTGGTTTATGATTCCAACTTGGTTTACAAACGACTTGAGACAGCCCAGAACCCACAAAGTCAGTGGGTGTTGCAGGACTGCGGAGACCAGAAGAAAAACCACACAAACAACACCAGAGACAGTCCTGGCTAATCCCCTTACACCTTCCCGAAACCCAAACACAGACACAACGTAAAATATAAAATAACAGATCAACTACCTCCGAAGCCATCCCTACTTTATAAGTTGTGTCACAAAAGCTTTACTTTTTATACCATTCTTATGTTCAACTTCTGAGGTGTTTACCCACCTCTCAACTGCCAGCATTGATAATTCCTGCTTTTGACTCATCTTTTACTGTCAAGCCCTCACTATGATTCCTCTCCTTTCATTTTCAAGACTGTTACCTTTCCCTGAGTATTCTCCCTTAAATACATCCTCCTTATCTCATGTTTTCTTTTTCATTCAGGAGCCTGCTACTGTCTCCATTTTAAATGCTCTCATTAAGAACTTTAAAGATCAGTTTCAAAAGCCAGTTCCCAAGTCATAATACAAACATCAAAACAGTCCTCCTTTATTTACAAATATTCTCTACTACCATCAAATGTTGCAACAGATTCCCGTGATTGTTCACAGGAAGGCATGGAAGATTTTTTCAAACATTTACTTAAATAGAGTCAATAATTCTTTCCCCTAGAAACAAGGGTTTGCAACTTTCTTAGAAGAAAAGCCTCCCCACTTTTACCATTAAAGGTTGGACCAGGGAAGTCAGGCATACCTGTGCAAGCTGCCCCAGAGAGCAGAGGTGAGGTTTTGTTTGATTTGCGTAGAGAATCTCTCCGAGCTCCTGATAAGGCTTCCTGAGGGGGGTGAAGTGTCCAGGAGTGAATGGCTTTTCCCTCCCACGGTCATTTCCCCAGAACACTTGTTCCCTTGGAGGTTCACTGCTTCTGGCCAAGGCCTTTCCCTCCTCTTGAGCAGAGCCAGGCAAAGCCTAAATGTGCATAAAATCTCAAGAATTCAGCACTTTAGTGGCTGCCAGCACCTTTATTGTGCTATTCTGAGGTGGATGTGGGACCACAGGTGCCTTGAATTTGCTGCTCCTGGGAGGATTTGGAAACACAGGTGCCTCAAATTTGCTGTTCTCAATTTTTCTGGTCCCACCTATATTTGCTACCACAGGTGCCTCGAATTTGCTGTTCCCAGTTTGCTGTTCCCACATACATTTGCTACCACAGGTGCCTTGAGTCTGCATTTTTTAAACGCATCTGGTACTGGCACTGTTCCAGGACAGGAAACTTGGTGGGTTTAATTCCCTAAATTATTAAAACCACTTACTTCCCAGCCATGAAAACACACACACACAGCTGCCCAAACTCTGAAGCAAGTGTTTTTAATTTTCTAAAGGGTAGCCCAGCGGAAGGATCTGCAGTTAATTAACACTACACGAGGTCTTATTCCCCTCAGCAGCCGCTCAAAAAAAAAACAACCCCAGAAACAAATCCTGAGGGGCCGAGACACCTTTAAACCTAACCAACCTCCTGGGGACCAGCCGGAGCATCTCCCTCTCACGGGTTTCACGTCAAATAAAACGTATTTATCGCTATTTCTAACAGCAGCGGCACTTGCCCTGCCCGCAGCCCTCACGCCGTGGCTGAGGGAGGCGCCGGGACTCCGCTCCCTCACGTCCCTCCCTCAGTCCCGGGGCCGCCCCTGAGGGCAGGGGGGGCTCTGCAGAGAGCCCCAAACAAATCGGAGGGTTGGGCAATCACCGACCGTAGGAAGTTTGACACGGGGCAAGCGCTGGGTTCTGCTCCTGGGATGGGGCAAGCCCTGGCTGTGTGTGTAGACGGGGGAACGAGAGGCTGGAGAGCAGCGCCGCGGAAAGGGGACTGGGGGTCCCGGCAAGTCGGCCGCGGGTCAGCAGTGCCCTGGTAGCCCAAAGGGCCGCCGTGTCCTGAGGGGCATCAGCCCGGGCGAGGGAGGGGATTGTCCCAGTCCGCCCTGCCTCGCCTGGAGTTCTGGGGGCAGTTTGAGGTTCCTCCTGGAAAACCCCCACTGGGGGACACCAGGAGGCAGCAACTGGTTTCTCCAAGCGTGGAGGTTGCCCCTGGAGATGGATTTTTTTCACCTTTCTTTCAGATGAGGGACAAGCTGAGGTGTCCCCCCAAGCTGAGGGACACCAGCGCTGTGGCCAAGCGTCACGGCCATAAACAGTGCGTTTTGCCTTTAAATAAACAATACTTCACCGCAACATTGTTGGAGGGCTCAGTAATTAAAACACTGGGGAGACCAGAATGTCATTCTAACAGTAAGGGTGATATTCCTCAGTATTTCAATTAAATAAATATAGTCCTTGGCTCCTCTCCCATGTGACAGCTTGGGGTGCCTGGCAGAGCACCCCTGGCCCCCTCAATGCCCAGGGGACCTCAGGCAGGTGCTGCTCAGCCCTTGAGAAAACCCATCAAACCTCACTCCTCCCACGACCGTTTTCAGTAAAAGCCTTTCAAACTTCATTCAAACCTTGTCAAACAAGCTGTAACTGGTGCAAATGAAAACTTAAGATGAATTTAATACTGTACCTATTCAGCCCTAAAATACAGGGCCGATCAGCAGCAATAACACATTATTTGAGGTATATGATTTCCAGCAGATTGGGTTTTTAGCCTGTCAAGATCACTCCAACCATCTGAATCCTGTGAGTTCTCTAAAGGGACAAGGTATCTAGAAACATCTTGTCCCTCCCTCCTCCCTATCTTTCCTCTCAACCCTGAAAAAAACACCCTTGATATAATTTCTCTGCATTTTAATCTGTCCAACGCTTCTTTGCTATTATAACTTTTGATTTAGAGTGATGTGACCAGACAGGAGAGGGCAGAAGTGGTGAGACACAGTGGGGTTGTGGGGCTCCAGGGCCCTGAGGCTGCAGGAGGACACAGGGGGTGTTTGCAGCTGGGCAGATTCCCCTCTATCTCATTCCTCCTCGGCTTTATATTTTCTACAAGCTGAATTTTCCCCCAGAACCTCGTGCATTGCTCTGCTTTTTTTTTTTCAGGAAAAGCTTCCCAGACACACAGTGGTTGGAGCCAGAGATGCTCACACACTGATCTGCTAAATTGGGGAGCTGAAAACACAATTTCTGCTACTTTTCTCATTGGATGCAGCTTAATCATAGATGTTTCCAGCTGAAAAGAAATATTCCGACACCCAGTGTTTGAGACAGCCATGAAAAATATCACAATTTGGTAATGATGACCCTCTGAACGCCTGCTTTTGTTGGACCTGGGTGTACAAGAGTGATTTCAACTGAAGTATTTGAGAAAGAACTAGCTTCAATGAATTCCAATACACAAATGGTGACGTCTCAGCTGGCACTGGGATTTCAGCTCTGGGGATTCAGACAACCTTCATCTGCAGCAGGTTGGGACTGCTGGAGCAAGGGGACCTGGCTTAGACAAATCACCCCAGCACCCTCTGGACCTGGGAGTCAATCCAGATGCTGCAGAGGAGCTGGGTGGGCACACAAGAGCCATCCCACATCCCCACCCTGCAGACAGCAATGCTGTCACCCTTTGGAGCTGTGCCCAAAACACACTGCTTCCCTGGCAGATCCATTCTTTAATAGCTTTAAAGCAACTAAAGGGCCATCAGGCTTCATCAGGATGTTCAGGGCCCATGTGCTGGGAAAGGCACAGAGAGGATGTGCACAGGGTGATGTCCTGCTGGGGCTGGACACTCCGTGTCTCTGTTGGTCTCCCCTCTCTGCAGTTCATGCCCAGGTCCCTCATCCCACCAGCACAGAGGCACCTGCACCCTACAGGCAGCATGCACAGACCATCACACCTCTCTCCAGGCTGTTTGCATCTTGTTTCCCCAAAGTTTGTCCTTGGGGAGCCCACCCTGCAAACTCCTTCCTGGCAAGGAGTTCCCTCTGGAGTGCCCAGCTCAGAGAGGAGCACGCTGCCTGTGTCTGGCTCCTTAGTGCCATATCCATAGAAATGAGCTCCCTCCAAGACAGAGGAGGAGGTATTATTCAGAAACAAGCAAAAAAAGATGGATCTATGGGTTTATGTTTTTGGAGACATCCCCCCCTTTCTTCCTCCCACATCCTTTGGAGGCTCACGGAGCTGAGCCACGTGGGATCTCCCAGCTCTTCCCTTCCTCAGCTCCATTTCTCCTCCACCCTGTTCATCTCTAGTCCTATTTTCAAGCAATACTCCAGGAACAACAAGTATACATTTGTTTCTTTTTTTTTCCTCCTCTTGTGTCATTTCTCCATCCAGCTTACAATTTTGGTGGCAATTTAATAGCTTGTACAAATTACATTCCTATCTTTTTCTCAGTTATGGTTAGAGGAGAAAGTCCCATTTTTCACTGTGATCCTTCAGGTTTCTGCTGTCACTGTATTTAAGACTTTTTCTTTTTTTGTCCTTAGCTTTTATTTTCTTATCCCTCAAGGGCATCCTTGGAAATTCAAAGCTGTTCCCTGCCTATCAGTGGATCTGGTATTCTCTTTTGGCAAGTCCACAGCAACTGTCTCCCTTCCTTCCATTCTTCCACCTAAATGACACCTTTTCTCAATAAATTACCCTTTGTCTCTCAAAGCAACAGTTCCATTTGTGACAGTTTGGATGTATAATAGTTGCATCCCAGAGGATACCTTCAGGAACGTCAACTAACAGGCCAATACAAACTCACTGGCGCAGAAAATAAAGAGATTTATGTATTTTGGGCCTTATTCCCCCCCCCCCCAGTAGTCGAGTTGTGCTCTGAATTTTCAAAGTTTGCATTTTAAGATACAGTTGCTCATCACCAAAAAAAACCTCTCCTGGAATGGAGGGATGGCTGAACACATGGCAGAATTCCCCTTTTTCCAATATAACATCCCTTGGGGTCCCTGGAAAATATCTCAGAGCAGCCAAACCCACCCAGCCATGCCCCTCCCGGTGCCAGGCTTCATGGATTGTTTATGCTACAGAGGAAACATTGATTTTGCAACCATTTCCTAGCAGTAATGACGTTGATCGATTAGTAATGCCGTTGCTAATGGAGGGTAAACGTGTGGAGCAGCAGCTTTGGGGGGTCCCCAGGCTCCCTGTGGGCAATGGGGTCCCCAGGAGCCCCCTCTGCCCTTGGGGACACACTCACACCCAGCACTGCTGCAGGGGGGATGGAGCAGATAAAGCTTGAGAAGGCTGGATGGTCACACCCTGCCCCCATCAGATGACAGAGATACCCAAGCCCAGGGCTGGCAACAAAACCACCCTCCCTGGCTCCTGCAAACTGCCCGAAAGCAACAGACTGAACATTTTTACAGAAGTTGTCAGATCCAGACCTTGGCTTTAGCAGCCTGTAACTTTCTTCTCACAGCCCTGCACCTTCTGTCTCCTTTCCAAACACCAGACAAGCCGAACATTATTTTCCAATCCCAGCATCTGGCACGCAGCTCTGGGCAAGCCTCTCAGCCTGTCGCTGCTGAGATAAATGAGCCCGTTTCAGCGGCCGACTTCATAAAAGTATATGAAAAGTAGTTAACAAAAGGGTATTTCACAAAGCCAGGAATGCAAATGCAACCTCTGAGATAACTAATTAACTGAAGGAGCCAGACAAAGGGGAAGCAGCTTCCCATCTGTGGAAATAGATGTCATTTTGTAGAGGCTCTAATTAGTTCTGCCCTGTCCCGCAGCCGTTTTGTTGTTGGCGCACACAGGCTGCTCCTGCTCTGCAGCTCCCGGGGCTCTCGAGGTGAAGAGGGGGAGAGCAAAAATGGGGGAAGAGCTGCTTCACCTTGTAAAAGTTCCCTACAAGGGATCCAAGCAGCAAACAAAGCCAGGGTTGTTTTTTGGAGGTGGCCAGTGCAGCTGAGCGGAGCCATCCAGCACAGAGCACTGGCAGCACTTGGCCCCAACTGAGCCTTAGGAAGATCATTCAGGTGGGAAAAGTCCTCCAAGATCCAACCATTAACCCAGCACTGCCAAGTCCACCACTAAACCATGTCCTATCCCAGCACTTCCATTGAGAAGTGGAAGTTTTTTTCAGGTTACCTGTGGATGCCCCATCCCTGGAAGTGTCGTCCCAGGGGTCAGGTTGGATGGGGCTTGGAACAACCTGGTCTAATGGAAGGTGCCCCTGCCCACGGCAGGGGCAGTTGAACTAGATGATCTTTAATGTCCTTCCAACCCAAACCTTTCTTTCATTCTATGATTTTTACCTCTCCTCAAACATTTCCAGCCAATTTTGGGCACAAACATTAGGTTTTGCTACACCCCATGCTTTGGGCTGTCCTCTGCTTTGGACCAAGGCACAGCTCCCACCAACGTGCTCTCCAGGGAATGTGGCACCTGGAGGGAGCACACTGGGGTCTGTCACCACCTGTGCCTGCCCCTTTCAAGCTGTTCTCCTGCAGTGTTCAGCTTTTCCTTTGCTCCTCTGCCTGTGAGGATCCCTGCAACCCCCAGCCTGCAGCGAGCTCAGCAGGGTTAATGCTGGAACGGAGCGTAACATGGGAATTAGTCACCACCGGGACCTCAGTCAAGTGTTTTATTTAATGCCCTTTTCCAAAGACGTTTATACTTGAAAAAAATGAAGAATTACGAGCTCCCTGCTGACAGCTGTGACTCAGAGGAGCTGTGGGCACACTCCATTTAAGTGAGAAGTGTCTTCGCGGCGCTGATGAAACGTGGGTGAGGAGGGAGAGGGGCTGTTGAGAAAGTGGGTTTTGAAGGGAAAAGGCCCAAATGACTTAAATTTGCACTGCAAACAGCTTTGCTACAGCGGGAATAGCTCAGACCACCAATGGTGAGAGCCCATGACTAAAACTGCACCTCATGGCTTTGCCAAGGTGTGACCTGCCCTGGTACCAGCCACCAGAGCGGCTCTGGCATTCAGTGCACAGGGCAAATTCATGCCCAAAACCCAGAGCAGGGCAATGCTGTGCCACCAGAGGCCACGCTGCCTCTCACAGTGCTGTCCTGCCTCTGTGAATGCCAGGAACTTGCTCAGCAAGAAGTTTGTGGGACATTGCCAAAACCCCAGAGCTGACTTTGAACACCACATGCCTTTGCCAGCCATTATGTGTGACCTGCCCTGGTGCACAGGCCTGTGCACGGAGCACCAGAGGCACAAACACTTGCAGAAATCATCTGAGGGTTGCCCAAGGCCCTGTGTAAACCATGGCAGGTCACAGCATGGGCATCACAGGAGCCAGAAAAATTACAGGGAAAAGATAATGATAATTGGGTCACCTTTTCTCCACACGTCATCTCCCACCTGCATCTAGCATCAGCCTCGCTGGAAATGAACAGGTCAGGCATTGTCAGCAGCCAGGAGATGCTGTAGAGAGGGAGGGCAACCAGCAATGCAGTTAATAGGGACACAAGCCTTGAACTTTCTTTGGATCAACTTCTAGTGCATTACTGGAATGGTGGGGATCAGCTGCCAAGCAGAGGCATTTGGAAATCCTCCCAGCTCTTTCCCAAAGTGGAGGAGGAAGAGGCATTGCCTGAGCTGAGCCGGGTTCCTCCAACCCCTGCAAGGCCCCCAGGGGACGGGCTGGGAGAAGGGACCTGCGTATCCACAGGATTCAGCCCCTGAAGGTCAGTCAGGAACAGTGACTTTGCACAACACTGTGCCTCGGTGACTCGTGACACCACTGCAGCTGGCAGAGGCTCTCTGGGAGCCGGCTGCACCCGGGTATTATTAGATGTGATGGTTTTATTTCTGCTCCAGCCAAAGTTCAACTGAGCTCTGACAGGCACTGGATGCATCCTGTCCCACTAGAAAAGCTCTGACTGGTCAGTGCTGAGGGTCACCATGTCCCCTGCACACCACCATCCAGCCCCACAGCTTCCTACAGCAGAGTATTTCATCATCTCCCTTCTGTTATCATTAAAGAAAATAAGAGAAGCAATGACAATAAATGATCCTAAGCCAGATCATATAACCCTTTCCATTTGCATTCCCTACGGAAAAATTTCCTCCTCTCTTTTCAGAGCTTGAGCTCTCAGAAATCTCTTTGCTACTGTCTCACTGGGGAGGTGGAGGGGAATGAAATAAGAGCCTCCAGAACTTCTGTACTGAGCTGCAGCACATCCCTCTGCTCCTCCAATGTCACACAGCATCTCCCCCCACAACTGGCCCAGCCTGGGTTTGCAGAGGAAGAAAGTTGGGAGAAGCAGGGCCAGGGCTTGCCACGGGAAAGCACCCAGGCTTCATGGTCAGAGAGGGCAAAGTGGGCAATACCAGAAGCCCAGAGACACAGGGGATCCCTCTGTGCCATCCTGGCATCTGTGGGATGGGGGGCACTTATCCAAGCCCCTGAGCAGCAGTTCCCAGCAGGCACACAGCTGGCTCCTTGGAGCTTGTCAAAACTTCCCCACGTGCAACAGTGAGCCTGTGCTCTTGTTGAGATAAATGGGAATGCAGAGAGAAAGTCATTAAGATCTCTTCCATTTACACCATTCCTGCCAGCCCCTGAGAAGCTGGGATTTTGTCAGATCATGTTATCACCACGACTTTGCTGTTACTGAACCTTGAAGACATTCTTCCCAAAAGCACAACCACCCCCTCACCCTCTCCCCTTTCAATCTCCAGCTATTTTTATTTCATTCCTTGAGATAAAAGTATGTGTGTGGGGGAGGTATTTACACACACATAAGAAAATACCAATGCACATAAAAATAACTCGATGATTTGAGAGAGACATTTCACTTCCGCAGAGCATTCCAATCCCCATTCCAGTATAAAAAGAAAATACTGAAGTTACTGAGGCTTGGGGGGGGTTGTTGTGGCTCTCAGTGCAGATGCAGTGAGCATCCTGCTGCCCACAGCAGGCTCTGCAGCTGGGGGAAGCAGGTACTGGGTTTGTGCTCAAGAGAAAATAAGTGATATTTTTATGTTTCTAGGAAGTTTATGGCTCGCTGTGGAGCAGATACAGTGAATTCCTGCAGAAACCCTCTCACACCCTTATTTCATTCATTATACATTTCCACATGTGTCATTGCCCACCTTCACATTGCTTTTATGTTTGAAATATCTTTTTTAAAGAAAAGAGGGAGGAGAAAGATGAGTGCCCAGTACCTCCAGTTACAAGTTGATGCTGCTCAGTCTGGGAGCTTGGCTGTTCCCAGACCTTGGAATGATGCAGCATCTGCCCCTCACGTGGGGTGAGCAGCCCAGGGGCTCACACACCACCCGCTCCTCCTGCACATCCCACGGGATGCATTTAGCATCCACTGATCCCCAAATTTGGGATCCACTGGGCAAGATCAGCTTCTAAGCAGTGCATGGATTCCAGAAGGGAGCGAGCTCACACAGCAAGGCAGGCAGGAGGCAAGGGCAGGCTCAGCCTGGCTCAGGGAAGCATCTCTGCCAAAAACAACTCGTGAGACCCAGGGCAGCACTATCAGTGTCCCTACAAGCCCCAGCACGCCAGGATGTCGCCAGTCAGGGGCTGCACCAGCCAAGCAGCATCGCTGTGCAGGACAGAACGACCTCACTGGCACAGGGAAAAGCTGCTGTGCTCACAGAGCCCCGGGCTGGCTGTGGCCAGCCTTGTTTTGACTCCTTTTAACAGGCTGCCACACACGGTGTTCTTGGTGACAAGTGACAGCCTTGCTGCACTAACAGCGCTCCACCAAATGGTATTACTATTATTATCTGAGCTTGTGGACATAATAGATAATACGCCAACCCCCTCCCAAAATAACCTGGCGTTTGAAGCAATTTGAAGCAAAAATTCGGATTATTTGCTGAGCATCTCACACTGTGATAACTCGAGGCAGAGCTGTGTCCTACCAGCAGCGTTGCTGTGTGTTCCACACACCTCAGCTGCAGGGAGCTGCTCGCACTGAGCCGCAGGATGGCTGTCACCAAATCACTCCGTAATTGCAGGAAGAGATAACAGGAAAAAGGCAGTGCTCCTGCAAACTCTGCCTGGCCAAGGGTGTTTAAAAATACCTAACCCAGACCCCGTGGCTTGTGCAGCTCTGCTGGGAGTCGGGAAGCCCATGCTGGTGGCAAGCAGGTGCTCCCTGCACGCTCAACCCTTTGAAAAAACTGCTGGGATCTTGCCCAGGATCTCTTCTCCCAAAACTTGAGCCAGATTCCAGCTGGGAAGCACTCTGCTACACTTAAAAAAACACAACCAGGTGCCCTGCCAGCGACCTCCATTTGGTGTAAAACACAAAGCCATCTGACCACCCATGGGGAGCATCACCCCACCTGCCGACGGACCCATCTGCTGGGATGAATCCGACAACACTGGAAAGAAGTTTAAAAGGAGTATGTAAAAATAGCTCGCCTGGAGGTGGGCTGAAGGGGCAGCTGCCCCAGGGGGACCAGCTTGGATGGGGCTTGAAGCAGCAGCTTCTGACCCAGCAGAGGGTCAGAGGACCGTGGGTGCAGGTGCTGCCCATCACTGCTGGGCTGCTCGTCCCCCTGATGTTCAGCAGCATGAGTGGGGAGGCAGGTCAGGCTGGGGATAAGGGAAAGGCTTCCCAGGAGCACCAGCACTGCTGTCCTGTCATCCCCAACACATTCTCCCAGGAGGACCACAACCAAGGCTGGCATATTAGCTGCTATTGCTCACGGTCTACCCCCAGCCCACCCCCAGGAACTGAGACCCATCCGAGGAGACAAACCAGCCCACACACGTTCCCTGTGCCGTGACTAACAGCTTAAGTAAACAGCCAGGTAAACAGAGCTAATTTTACTTTCAGAACAAAAACAAAAAGCCACAAAGCCCAGTTCTTCCTCCTTGAGTAACGACTGAGTGTAATTATTGGCATTTGTCCTCCGGCTGCTTTAGCGAGGTGCCAGCACTTTAAAACCTGGCAGCCGCTACAAGACAAAGTGACATATTTAGCTCAGGAGCGAAAATGCTGCTCGCCTGTGAATGCCAAGGAGCAGGAAAACAAAAAGCACCTGCGAGGGAGGTGCCTGCTGCTGGGGAGGGTCCACAGCATTGCCTGGAAGCCAGGGGGATGGAGAGCCTGCCCCTAAGGCAGCATATCTCTGGGGATGGCTGGAATTAGGAGGATTCATAGCCAAATGCTCCATTTGTGCATTTGAAGGTCTCTGCATCCTGCAGCACGTGGCTTTCCAAGGAGAAATACAGCTCCAGCCACTGCACTTCGCTCACATTGCAACTTCCAAGGGGTTTGGCTGTGGCTACTCCTCTTTGCTAGAAATGGGTTTAGGCAACCCCCCAAGAAAACCTAGCCCTGAAAGCCACCTTACCAGGGCATGGGCGTGAAGGTTTGTTGTCACAAAGGTTGCCTGCATCGACCTGGGCTCTAATTTTATGGTGAGGCTTACACTGGGGCTGGCTCCAAGCAGCAGCACCTCACCCACACTCCCAGAGCAGTCGCTCCACAAGTCCAACAGCCTCTCCCCATCACTCCAGGTGCACGCTGTGGTCACACAAAAGTCCCAAGGGACTTGAATCTTGCAACCTTTCCAGCTCTCCACGTGCATCCCAACCTCCACAGAGGAGGAGCAAGGAGCCCTGACCTGACCCAGCTGGGTTTGGGATCTCTCAGTGTTAAATGCCATCAGATGAGGCCGTTTCCCAAGCAATGAGCTGCAAGGATCTCACTTGTTCTGTTTGATGCCTCCTCTTGTGTCATTTCAGTAGCAGGTGGTGGAAGGGGGGGGGAGGAAAAAACCCTACAAAATAATGTTTAACATCCCTTTAGTTTCGATTTATCTGAAGAGAATTCAAAACAGCACAATTTCCTCCTGCCATCTGGGTGCCACTTTAAAAGACATTTTCTCATATCGTTGCAATTTCAGAAAATCTTGTTGTACAGCTATGGAAATGCAAGATGCTTCCCCTACATTGTGCATCAATGTGAAGCTTTTTAAACCTCAACAGCAGCTTATGATATATTTTGACAGCTCACAGACGGCTCCCGAGAGAATTTCCCAGTTCCAACACTACCCGTGCATGGGGGGTGCCAGCCTTGGGCACTGCAGTCCCTCAAGGCAAAGCTCTCTGCTTGTTTTTGTACCAATTTCTGCTTTAGTAATGAGAAGAAGATTCCCTTGCAGATCTTTGAACCTGCTTGCCTGAACACTTGGAGCTGCAGGAAACTGCCTATGGGTGCACACAGTAGGTGCCCGTGTTCATGATGTGTATGTTCCACTCACACACCCCAAAATAGCTTAGAAACACACTGAGTGTGTTTGAGAAATCTCAAAGGTCCCTATAAACATCCTGCAAGTGGGCAGCCTGGAAGAGGAGGAAGGCTCTAGTGATATCCTTGCTGCTCTCAGCCTTTCCTGGACACCCCAAACAGCTGCAGGGAAAGCTATTCAGTGCAGACAGCAAACCTCAAAACTCCAGCTCTGCTGGAGAGGGGCTTTGGTGCCAGCCTGAGCCATCTCCTTCAGCATCCCAACCCCAGGGGAGACTCCCAGCCCTCAGCCAGGAAAGAGGGACACCCCAGACCCTGGCTCTAAGCCTTGGCTTTGCTGAGCTCCATGCCAGAGCCTCAATCCCTGCCTGCACAAACAGACACCCCCTAATCATGCAACAACCTTCTATGAGCAGTGATACACAGCTCAGGCAATTCCTCCATCCCTGTGAAAGCTGTTTGTCCCTGTCCCTCCTCAGCAGAGGGAGAGGCAGAGCCCTGGTGCATGCCAGGATGCTGCTCCCCTCCAGCCACCTCCAAAAGCATCCACGCTCAAACACTGATTCACAGCCAGAGGAAGTGCCCCAAGAATGAATCAAAGGGTTAACATAGGTCAGGGGGTGTTTGGTGTCAGTCACTTTAACACTTAATAATCACAGAAGTACAGTAGAAGTAACTCTGGAGCAAGCAGTTCATCAAGGGGATGAGCTGTGCCTGGTCAAAGATGGGACACGGGGTGACTGTCAGCTCCTCCCTGTGTGTGGCAGGGCTGCACCCACTGCCCCTGCAAGGGGGGAAGCCATGGGACACAGAGCCAAGGTGAAAACCAGGAGAGCGGGGTCCAAACAGTCCCCCTCCTCCAATTTGTCACCAGCTACAGAGCTCTGCTCCTCTGACACATCCCCACTGCTGCCTATGTTCCAGCATCCCCAGCCTCAGCCATGGGAGAGTCCTGGGACAGGCAGAGAGACAGAGTCACTCCATCCCCGGGGGCACACTGGGAAGGGAAAGATAGGCATTGGGGACCAGTAGAGACTTTGGTTTAAATCCAGCAGGTTTGCTTATTTTTGAAGGTATGGCCACATGGCTCCTGCACAGCAGGGGAGGGCAGGTGCCCTGCAGGAAAAGCTGGAGCTGACACTGAGCCAAGATCCTGGCACAAAAAGGCAAAGCTTTTGTCATCAAACACCCCCAGACTCTGGAGGGGTCTGGCAGCTCACGAAGGCCACGAGCTATACTTCAGTTTGGTAAACCCAGGACTGGGTCTAATCCTGGCAAATCAAACCATGACTCTGTGAGATCTTAGAGCAAGAAGCCCAGTCTTGAGCAACTCCTGCCACGTATAGTTCAGGGAAATCAAGGACATTTCCAGTGGAGAAATGGGTGCCCCTGAGGGACCAAAAAGTCTTTAAGGACTGAGGATCTGCCTTGCTACCCCACATACATTGCTTTATGAGGGCCTCAGTTTCTCCAAGGCCCTTCCAGGTTTGCACCAATACAATCAGAAACCAGCCCTGGGAATGTAGGTGGATGTTGGTTCTGTGGTGTTCTTTCCAAACCTGGCTCCTGCAGGATGGAGCCCCTTGCAGCTCTCTGGGAGGAGTTGAAATGCCGAGCACGCCTTCACCCTGATTTTCAGAAATTGCAGTAAATCAGTATAGCTGCAAATTGCCCTCTTTTTTTGGCTCTGGCTTGATGCAAAGAGGAAAACAAATGGAGTTTTAAAATTCAGCTAATCAAGGAGTTAAAGAGAGGTTAATCCTAATGGATTAATCAACTCACAGAAGGATGGGAAGGAGGCATGGGTGATGAGGAGCAGAGAAGCAGCCAAGCCTGGTTCCTCCTCCCAAGGTTCAGGGACAGTTTGGAAATGTCTTCCTCTTCCACCTGGCTGCATCCAGCATGGGAACAACAGAGGTTGGATCTGGCAATAACAGGTGAGTTCTGGGCTTAGGTACATCTTCCCTGAGAAAACACCGAATCCTTGATGCATCTGTTATCATCCCCTGAGGAAAACAGTGAGGAGTGTTTGACTTCACCACCCTCCCCTACAGACACCAATAGGTGATAAAACCTGGGATGTGGAGTGGCCCTGACTGGTGTTAACACCCCTGCAGAACTCAGGGTGGGACTTGTAAAGGGGTTTGAACGGAGCAGAGCTGCCTCAAGGCTTTCCACCACCTCCTGCACCCACCACGGCTGCCCAGACCACCCCACAGAGTCCAGCCCATGGCTGCTGTGACCAAGCATCCTCCTGCCCAAAACATCAGCATCTGCCTCCCAGCACAGCTGAGCATTCATCATGGGGCAAAGCCTCTTTATTGGCAGCTAATTGGGCTTAGGCATAAGAAGGGCTTGAACATAATTAGTGACAGTGAAAGCAAGGAGGCTTAAAGAAGGTTATTAATGATATACACACTGTATACAACAGCAAAATCGCCAAAAAAAAATATTAGATCCATTAAGTATCATTATCAAGGCCTGGAGCTAATCATTTAAGCTTAATGAAACTAATACATTTCTCCAGCACTGGCAGTAGTGCTCTGAGGGAAGCAGCTGGGGAGGCTCGAGCTGTGGTGTCTCCACAGCATCACTGCTAACCCTGACCCTGGCACCAGTACCTGTGCTTGCTCCAGGCTCCATGTTCCTGAGAGCTGAGCCCACTTCCAGGTGCTTTCAGCAGCAATTCATTTACTTCAGCATGAATCTTTTGCTTTGGTAGCTCAAAGGCCTTCTTGTCAATGACCACAGACTGGTTTGGGTTGGAAGGGACCTCAAAGACCATCTAGTTCAAATCCCCCTGCCATGGGCAGGGACAGCTTCCACTAGAGCAGGTTGCTCAGAGCCCACTCACTCCAGCCTGGCCTTGGCAGGGCACTTCTCCCACTGCCTCCACCCACACCTCCCTCCTCTCCCTTGTTTTGAGCAGCTCTTTGGAGACCGGAGGAGGAATGACTCGGAGCCAAGGCGGCTGCGATGATCTCACTGCTAATTATGCAGAGAAGTCATTTAGCTGTGGCTGTGCCCGATGAAGCGATATGACAGAGAGGACCAAAACCCCACAGCCACTTTGTGCATTGCAAATTGCAAAAAAGGGAGCAAACCCAATGCCTTGACTGCTGTGAGTGCTGTGCTACCCCCGAACTGACTGCAATTAGGGACAGGCACCTCAGGCTGGGACACAATTAAAAATCCCATCAGCTCCACTTTCCCCAGGCCTTTGTCCATGTCTGTTTTCCACCCCAGTCCCAGCAGCAGGATCAGCCCTGCAGCAGGACTCACCATCATTTTAAAGATGAGCCTGGGATTAGCACCAGCCTTATTAAAACCACTCACTCACACCTCATTTTACCTTCACACTGGAGATGATTTAGCTTGATTTATTCTAATTAGTTGTAATTTATTGTTTTAATGAGCTCTTCTGCAGGCTTTTTGTGCTTCATAACTACCTTCCTTGGCTGCTATAATGCATTTCAAGGAGGTCTTTTAATAAGGAGAGGTTTCCAAGGCTGCCATGGATAGGGAGGTTTTTGTTGGAATACGAAAGAAGAAAAATTAAGCCAAAATTTGCCTCTCCTCCAGGATGGGTTTGCTGGGGAGCATCTGGCTGGGAGCAGGAGGCTGCACTTCAGTTCTTCGCCCAAATGACAAGAGAGCCCCTAATTATCAGCACCGTTTACAACTGGGTTTAAAGACTGACAAAAGAAAACAAATAGGAGAAAAGTCTCCTTCCTCGGGCTGCAGCTCATTATCAGAGGGGGGGAATTCGTGGCTGGGAATTGTTGCAGTGCCCAGAGGCAGCTGCAGCTCCATGAAGGGGTCCCTGATGCCCAACACCACAGGCACACACACTGCCCACCCGTGAGGGTCTGTGCTGCTGGGGTGGGGGGGTCACTCAAAGCCCACCCAGTCCCCTCCCAAGCTGGGTACTGGCAGAGGAATCCAGAACATGATGCCTTAACACCCCACAGGCTTTGCTTTATCTACAGAGATCTCTCCTCCCCTCCCCTCTGCTCGGATGGGTGAAGCTTCAGGAATTTCTTAGTCTGCTCCCAGGGGTGGCTGTGCCAGTTTGTGGCCAGGAGCTCTGGCTGAGCTTCCCAGCCTTTGATTTGGAAGGGGCAGAAAGGCCAGCTGGTCAGTCAAGGTGGGTTATTTCTCCGATATTGGGTTCTTTCTTAAAACAAACAAACAAAACAAAACAAAAAAGTGAGCTTTTACTTTTCTGTCCCTGCAGCCACCACGTGGCAAAGTGTTCCCTTTGGAGACATCCAAAATAAAGCAGATGAGATTTGCTGTGCAAGTGCAGACCAAAACTGCATGAAAGCAAGGTTTCCAACAGAGGAGAAACTCCCAAAGAGAAACATGAAAACCCCCAAATGACCGACTAGAGCAGAGAAACACCTCGGTGGTTACAGCATATTTTCTCAGGGAAAAGGGACTGGCTCATCCTGAGGCAGCCCACCCTCAGGGAGCCAGGGATGCTCTAGAAAGGGAAAACACCTAGAAGTGTTATACCAAATCCTCTGTGCAAATACAGATGGATGAACTGCAGGAATAGGAACCGGCTGCCAAGTGAGAGCCTGGAGAGCTGCACATTGCCTGGAGGGGCCGAGGGGGGCTCTGCAGCCCAAGGGGCAGAGGAAGAGGATGCTGAGGGAAGTCAGGATGAGCCCCTGCATGAGCAGCTCTGAGCTTTGCAGAGAGGCTCCCAGAGGGGATGGGAAGCACAAACAACCGCATCAGCCAACAAAAGGGTCTCTGTGAGCACCCCAGGACCCCACAGCTTGATCCAACCCTGAGCAAGCAAAAGACATCAAACGCGTCCCCACAGGGCGAGCCAGTGTGTCCCGAGCCATGGGCACGTGTGGGTGTGAGAGCAACGCTTCCCAGAGCAGGGATGGGCACAGCTGTGGGAGCTGCTGTGCCAGCTGCTGACCACAGGCTCTGCCCAGGCAGCACTGGGAGCTGGGCAGTTGGAAAATAAAAATCAGTCCCATTTTTCTAGAAGGGACCAGGTCCGTGGAGGTGCCTGGTATGTCTGGATAGCTCTGGAGCTTCTTGTGGATTATTCACCCAGCTCCACATGCTGCCAACCAAAATAAATCAATTCAGCTCTTGTTTCCATTTTAGGAAAATAAATCCTCTGGGACAGGCTGGGAGGTGGTGCCCTGCTTGGAGCCGCGTGCTCCCCGTCCCAGCCCTGGTGGGATGTGAACCAGACTCAGAAACTGCTTGGCCCTACTGACTCGTGCCTATGCCTTGCAGAGGGCAGGTAATGCCCCACAGCTCAGGACAGACAGTAGGGCACAGCTAAGAGGTTTATTCAGCCTCCTGCCACTGAGCTGCCTGGAGAGCTCTCCCACAGCTTTGGTGACCTTATCCTTATCTCCCTATGTCCTTCAGCCTGTCACAGTGGCCAGTTAGAGCAGCAGGTCCTTTGAGGCTGGTTTCCCATGACACAGCCCCTTACCTTATAGCACTGAGCCCTCCCCATCAGCCCATCCCAGCTCTGTGCCTGCAGCACTGGGAATCACCCATTTGTGCTGCAGGAGGGATCACCAAAAATCTTTCCCAGAATAAAGAGTCTGCATGAACCACCCACATTTCCCTCCAGCAGCCTGGGAGAGCTTTGCTAGGGCTCAGAGCTGAGCTTGCAAGCTCATGGTCCTGAGATGCATCAGGAGCTCCTGGATTTCCACCTCAGCAGCCCTGACTCCACCATCCCTCTCCCGGAGCAGGCACACTCCTCATGCTCCCTGCTCTGGCTGCTGTCCAATTGGTGCTAATAAAGAGCCTAATGCAAATTGCCCAGCATTCAACTGCTTAATTCCACCAGCCCCTTTCAGAGGTGGTTGTGCATTTTATCAGAACTGACTTCTTAGAAAGAAAAAAAATAAACTCTCCCAAACACCTGCTCCTCTCCCCTCCCCATCCAGGAACAGCCCTGTGCCAACAGCATCAGTGTTGCTCTGAAAGCAGGATTTGAAGGCCAGATAAGGATGGTTCCGCTGTCTCCTTCAGCAGTAAAAGTCACTTGGTCTTGAATGATGTGGATATTGGGAAGTCCAATGCTTCTCCAGGAGAAATAAGGGAGCATTGGCCTCCTGGAATGATTTTGACAAGGGCCAGCAGAGCAGAGCTGTGCCTGAGGTGTCCTGTACAAGGTGAATTGCTGATAAACATGATCCAGCCCCTTCTCCTGCGTGTGACAGGGGTCCCAAAATGCACAAACTGGGTCTGCATCCCTCCTGAGCAACCCCAGGGTCAGACCTGCAGGATGCCCACTCCTCCCAGAGGATGCTCACTCGCTGTTATATCCTGCACACGGCATCCCCCTCAGAGCCAATATTAAGCCATAAACCATAATGTGTTCTGACACCACCTGATGTGCTGTAATTGCTCTAAACCCATGAAATGTGATGTCATTGCAGAGCGGCCGCTACCACTTTGTGTTACAGGTCTGATGGCTCCAAGCTGTTACCTCACAGCAGGCTGAGGGAGAGCAAACAGCTCCTGCTCCCCACTGGCCCTGGCTCTGCTCACCCTGGTACCCCAGAAATCCACGTATCCCACCCCATCTCCTCAGACATGGGGGGAGAGGCTGATACAGAAGTGCCCCCTGTATTTCCAAACTGATTTTTCCATTTGCAGAAACACCAGCAGGGGTTACTTGTTTAAAACCTCATTCACGCAAATAATCAGATCATAGTTAAAAAAAGCCCCAGATCTCCAGTTACAGTTTTTTCATTAGTCTGTGATACTTCAGACCATCCAAGAGCTCGGAAAGCTGCTGCCTGCACAAATCCAAGCACACTGCCAAAGGAAGAGGTCCTTAGTGCTAATTGCCCATGCCAACCCCAGGCATTAAGAAATTATTGCTAATGCAGCTTACAACAGCTTTTATAAGATGCTATTAAGGAATTCACCAGAAAACAGAACCAAATAAAGCAGAAAGCGATTAAAGAAAAACAAAACTTACCCCAAACTGCTGGATCAGCAGGAACAAGAGCTGGAGCCATCATCTGAGCGTGGCAGCTCCAAAGCTGAACTTGAAGCTCCCTTTGTCCCCCAGCACTGTTGCTGCTGTAGCCTGGGGCCTTCCCTAAATACCCTGGGGTGGGAGCAGGGCTCAGCTGTGACTCATTTTCCCCCGGCAACTCCCTGTGGAGTTGCAGCTGGTCCCTTGCACCTGCAGCCCTGCTCAGGCAGCCAGGTCAGGGCTGCAGTGGTGCACATCCAGCCAGGATGCTGGGCCTGAATGTGGTGCCAGGGGCATGTGCTTCCCCTGGGATCCTTCCCATGAAAAGAGACAAAGCTAAGGTTGGGCCTGGGGTTGTTTTTTCAAAAGGCTGATAAAAATAAATCTTCAAAGGGGTGAGGAAGAGGAGGCACAGTTTGTGCTGGAGAGGTGTCACACACAGGGATGACGGCTCCAAGTGGCACAAGGACACAGGGCTGTGACTCATGACTTTTCAGCATTCCATCCTGGTGTCAGTATCCCATTTCAAGGATTATATTTTATTCATAAAAATTGCTGTGCTCACAACAGTGTCCGGCAGAGCCAGCGTGTGGCTGAGCCTGGGGCTGGCAGTGCTGTGCACCACCAGAGGGTCCCAGCTTTGTAACAACTGCCAAAAAGTAAATATACTATGTAAAACTGGGTGAGAGTCCCCAGATTCCACCCCATGACCTGGAATGTGGGTGCCTTCATGGCACCCGAGTGCTGGGCCGGGGTTTACAGCATGTGATGGGCTGTTGTTGGTAACCGCAGCCCAAATGAGCCCGGGTGGAGCATGTGAGGTGGTATTTTTAACTCTGAGGTCCTGGTGACATGGAAAACTGGGTGCCTGGTCCAGGTGCTGCACAGATCGATGGAAAATTTCCCACTACCCATCGACAGCTCAGCTTTGCCAACCCCAGGCACTGCAGTGTGTTAACAAATGGTGCTTCTCCCCCATGAGCCCAGAGCCCAGCAGAAACCTCCACTAGGGAATTAGCTGGGAAGTGCTTCCCTGCAGAGCTGAAGGTGGGAAGGTGGCATGGCGAGATGGAAAGAAGGATGGTGCAACCCCAAATTTCCCAACTCAGAGCCTGCTTTAGCATCCCCAAGCAGGAAAAACATTTTCAACCCCTTGAGAGGGTAAAGACAGGACGAGCCCATGGTCCTCGCCAGGCTTGATGGTTCCCCAGCACAGTGTTAGCTGGGACTTGGAATTCACCCATCAGTGCAGACATCCCCACACATCTCCCTTGTCCTTCCGCCCCATGGGGAGGACCTGTGCCAGGCTGGGAGGTGGCACATGGTGGCAATCCCCCCTCCTCCCTGCCACCCTCCCTCAGCCCCGCGCCCACCCTCGCCGGCTCAGCTGAGACAAGCGGAGGCTAAGAACATCCACTGGGTTTTATTCCTCAGGTCTGACAAGTAAAAGCACAAATTCTCTTTGGAAATAAGGAAAAAAAAATTAAACCAAAACCCCAAACCAACGTTCAAAGCACGCGGACGGTTTGCGTTTCTCAGGACGGAGGCCGTGCCGTCAAGCTCCGCCGCCGGACACGTGTCCTTTGCAGAGATGTAGTTTAAAAAAAAAACCAACTCATGGAGGAGGAGAAGACACAGGGCTACGGGTTTCCATGTCAATTCTAGAGGAAAAAAAATGGCCCTTTTTTGCTATTGTTGTAAATATCCCATCCGAGCGACTCAGAGCAAACAACAACTGTAGGGAGGACATCCGTTCTGCTTGGCCCCGCGGGCACAAAATCTCTACTGGCACCTCAGACTGCTACAAGCCCTCGGGGACGGTGGCCTGGCACCCGGTGTGTGCCCCGGCTCTCAGCTGGCCCCCCCTGGGGTGACGGGTGCTGCCATCCCTACGAGCGAGCAGCACCCGTCACCCTTGCCGGAGGCTGTCAGGATGCCGCGCCGCAGGGGACCAGGGAGCAGGGATCCAGGGGGAGAGGGAGCAGGGGAGGAGGGGTTGCCGGGGCACGGCAGGGCCGTGGGTGGCTGCTCAGGTGCAGGCGGCCTCCTGGCTCTCGACGGGGATCTCGCTGCCGCCCTCGCCGTACTGCTGGTAGGGGGGGATCTGGGGCGCCTCGATGATGAGCAGCCCCTCCGGAGACAAGGAGGCGAACACCGTGATGGGATCCACCTCGTAGGGCAGCCTGCAGGAGGAGGGGAAAGACGGGATGGGTTAGGAGCGCGGGCCATGCTGCATCCCTGGTGGACACCGACCCTCGGGAAGCTCACACAGGACCCCCAGTGTGTGGGGAACCACTGATGCCGAGGCACCAGCCCGGGTGTGGGGCTCAGCAAAGCCTCTGTTATTACTGTAGTGCCTGGGAATGTGTCAGGGATATTTAGAGCGGGCTCCTGGCCGGCCTGGCCCCCGTGGGAGCTCTGTTTAATCTCCCCGGCAGATGTGTTTGACGGGATGTCACCCGCCGCTTGTGCCTCTACAAAGCAGGAGTAAATCCTGGCCGTGCCGCAGCCCACGTCAGCCGCGAGCCTTGCCCGTAAAAGGAGCCCGAGCGCCGAGCAGGAGGGAGTGCAGCGCTCGCCCCAGCCTTCCCGTGGGAGTTTGGGATGCACAGGGCTCCTTCAGGGTAGAAAAGTGAAGCTGAGCTGCTGCCAGCTGAGGAAACCCTTCCCATGCCTTGGGCTTTTTGCTGCCTCTCCCTGTTAACCCCTGCGGCCGGGGGTCTGCCCCCCACATCGGCTGCCTCTGCAGGACTCGCCTTTGCCATTGTTGTTGCCAAAGTGAGCCGTGGGTGAGTCAACGCGATAGCGATCTGAGTGACATCATGGAGATAAACGGATACAGAGACATCCTCGGGGATGTGCTCCGGAGCTGGCGGTGGTGTCAGGAGCTGGCGGTGGTGTCAGCCCGTCGTGCCCCGCCGCACCCCGGGGGTTGGCTCCTCCTCGCATCCCTCCTGCTCCCCGCGCCCCAGCCCTCCCCAAACACAGCCCCGGGCGTGGAGGAGACTGACAGAGCACCCCAAAAAAGGCCTCCTCCTCCTTCATCTCCCTCAGGAAGTCACTTTGTGGCCTGAACCAGCCAGGCACGTGCTGCAGAAGGGCAGAGTTTGGGGTGAAAACAGTCCCTGCGTGTGTGAGCTGGGGCGCAGGGACTGGCAAAGCTCAGCCAGGCCAACCGGTACCTACTGGATTTTCTTGGTGAAGTTCTTGGAGACAATCCCTCCTTCCACCTGCTGCTCCTCGTGTTTGCCTGCAGGGAAGGCCAACACCCCACATCAGCACCTCACCAGGAGATTATTTTTTTCCCCAACAAACAACAACAGCAAAACCCAACAGGAAAGTTTTCCGAGCAGTTGTTTCCCTTCCCGTGTGCAAACCCTTCCCTGGGGAGGGCTCAGGGAGCCTCTCCATGTGGGGGAGGCGATGGTGGACACAGCACAGCCGTATTTCCAGTAAGAAAATGGGGTCTCACAGGCTGCCAAGAGCTGGGGCTTAAAAAAATAAAAATAAATAAATAATAAAACCTTTGGAGGTGGCAGCCTCCTCCCCTGGCCCCACTGGGCTGGGCTCCTCTCCACCACACTGTCAGGATGGGGGGCCCTGTGCCTGGAGCATCAGCCAGTGTCTGCCTGGACCCTCCTGACCTGGGGTTTCCCTCTGTGATGCTGTGAAGCCCAAATAAATACCTGAGACTGTGGTGGGTGGCAGCCCCAAGCCCTCCCTAGTGACCCCAGCCCAGGGGACTCAAGGCCAGTGGAGGACATCAGTGCCAGGCTGATGGGCTGCTCAGGGCACTCGTGGGCACCCCAGATGTGGTGGACCCTGCACCCCCTGTCCCCACCATCAAATGACTTCTCAGGGATGTGCTTCTACCCAGCTCAGATCCAGGCTGGGGCTGTGGAGCAGCTGCTCCCTTCTTCCCAGCCTCTCCCTCGGCCCCTTTAAAGGGAATCTCCCTCCGTGCCGGCCTCACCCCGGCTATAATTAACCCAGCCAGGCTGGGGCCCCTCTCGGCCGCTCACTGCTGGGTGCCGCCAGCCGGGGTGGAAAGCAGGGAGATTTACCCCAAAGGACACGTGTCTTTTTTCATTCTGGCAGCAAACCACCACGGCTTGTGAGCCAGATCCCCCCATGGCACCCCCGAACTGCCTGTGGAGCTGCCCCAAAACCCTCCCCGGCTCCCAAGCACAGGGCTGCTACCGCTGCCTTAAAATAAAGGGGATTTTGGCATTTTACAGCAATTCCTTGAGCCGGCAGGACCGGCTGCTTTTCATGCCCCCTCCTGCTCTCACCTGACACCTCGACGTAGCCGTCCTTGGTTTTGACGGTCAGCTCCTCGGGTTTGAAGCTGTGCACGTTGACACAGACCTTCCAGGGCTCGCGGGGAAAGGGCGCGGGGCTGCGGCTCTCGGGGTACCCCCCGAAGTGGGCGCCGTAGCCGGGGGCCATGGCCGAGGGACGGCCCATCCCGGCGCGCAGGGGGCCCGGCCAGGTGGTGGTGAGCCGGGGCCGAGCCCAGTCGGGCCAGTCCGCCGTCAGGTCTCCGGGGAAGGGCGACAAGCCGAAATCATCGTCCAGCAGGCGCGAGGTCAGGCCGGGCTCCCGGAAAGGGTCTCGGATGCTGCGCCGGCCGGGATAATGGCAGGAGAAGGGCAACTGGCTGTCGGCCATGGCTTCCTTCGGAGGGGTCTGAGCGTGTCCCTGGGGCTCTCCCACGGAGCCTCAGCCTCTATGTGGCTGTTCCTGGCTGCAAACTTCCCCCGGGAGCCTGTCCCGGAGGAGACGCATCCACCCCGGGTGGGACGTGGGTGCGCGGGGACGGTCCCTCCTTCCCAGCACCAGGTGAAGGACGATGAGAATATCGATTCAAGCTGAATCACCGGGAGCTGGAAGAGCGCAGGAAGGACGGAGGGAGCTCTCTGGCCGTGAGAAAACGCTTCCTGTCTGGCTGCGATCCCAGGACCGGGCAGAGGAAAATAAAACTTCTTGTCAGGAGAGGGGAAAAAAATAGTAAAACCAAGTATCCTGAGATTAAAAAGCTTCTCTCTCCTTTCTCACTCCCCAGCACTTTATGTGCAACTTTCCCTGCTGCTCCCGGCTGGGAGCTGCAATAAATGCCTGAGCTTGGAGCCCAGAAACTTCTCTAACCTTCCAGCCGTTGGGCGAGCACTATTTATATGGATTTGGGAGGAGGGGGGTGGTGTGTTTTGCAAGTCCTGCCCTGTCAGCCGAGTATTTTGGAGAGGATGAAACAGCCGTGGAGAATCCGGGCTGTGGCAGCTGACCACTCCTGCTAGCCCGAGGATCCCGACTGCGCTGGGGCCACGGCACTTCAGCAGCTGCCCCAGCCCCCGCTGCCCCCTCCTGCTGCCCTGCCTGCCCAAAATAGCCCGGGCTGGCTTCTTTCACCCCAGTGTCACCTGTTAAAAATACCTTGGTGGGGCTGACCAAGCTGTTCCCCTCACTGTAAAGCCACGTGTCCCCACACCACCGGGTACCACTGTACCGGGAAATGGGTCACTGGTGGCACCCCCAGCACAGCACAGCGAGGGCGGTAGGACCCCGTGGGTGGGTGTTTGGGGGATGCGGGGCAGGGAACAGGATGACCCTCTCCAGCACTGCTTCCTAGACCACCTTCACCTGTTGGGCCCAGAGAAATGTCCCCTAACTGGGGTAAGGAGAGGGACCCCGGGAAGCAGGCAGGGTCCCCACGGTGCTGCTCAGTACCTGCCTCCTCCTCGCTCCGCCGCGTGCCCCGGCCCTGCCGCAATCCCGGTGCGGGCAGGGCGAGGCGCTAATCACAGCCGCGGCCGGCTAATTACAGGGCAGCGGCGGGAGCGAGCCGCGCGGTGGGAAGAGGCGCGGCGGCGCTGCCGGGGGAGCTCCCAGCGAGCATCCACCCGGGAGACACAGCCCCAGCCCGGGCGACATGCAGGGGGTACCGCTGGCAACGAGGGACTCCCCGTGGAGGTGATCCAGGCCAGCAGTGGGGATGCGCTGGAGGGTGGGATGTGATCAATGAGGGTCATGTTGGATACGGAAGAACTTCCTCTTGCCGCATCCTGGCTCTGCCTCATGCTCCGTCTCTCCAGCATTTGCAATTTTTCTAATGGACTTGATGGAACTAATTGCAGCAGGAAGACTTTAATGCAGCGCAGGCCGCGCAGAGATTCAGCCACTGGTCACTCCGTGGCATTAATAACGCTGCACCGACGTGACATCGCTGGGGGCGGGGAGCTGCTTCTCCTGGGCCGGGACAGGGCTTCCTCCGCTTCCGTGGAGGCAGCTGGTATCACAAGGGTCTCCCTGGGGTCCAAGGGGGGATTCCTGAAGATGCCTGGGGAGGTCCCAGATGCTGGCTGAGCACCCCTGATGCAGGGAGGCAGCTGCCAGCAGAGACCCTGAGCATCCCCCTCCATGCCCTTCTTCTGCCTGACTGCCCCTGCCTGGCTGGGGGCTCTTGCTGCCCACGGGTGACAGTAGAGGGTCCTGGGGGACGTGGCCATGCACTGATCCTGAGCTGAGCGGGGCACCTCTCACCGTGGCTGGGCAGTAGGGTCACTCCAGCATTGACAACTGCACCTGCTCTGGCAAACACCAGAGCACTAGGAGAGGGGGACAAAGCCCCGAGGATGTTTCGGGCAGCCCCATGATCCTGCTGTGTTTCCAGGAGCCTCGCAACAACCCCAGTCCCACATTTTTCCCACATAGCTCCAGGCCATTCTCCCTCCCCGGCCAGGAATTCTGCCTGTCGCCTCGTTCATCCCCATTAGTCACACGTCCCCTCCCACCCGCTCTGGGCCATCCCAATTTAGCTCCTGTTGTCACTCCAAACCTCCCGCCTGCCTCCCACTGCTGAGCCACCCCTCGACATCAGTTCTGGGAAGCATGAAGTGCCCTTGCAGCCTCCCTTCTCCTCTGAGTGACCTGGGGATGCTGCCCTGTGTTCCCAAGATCCATCTGTGCCACGGCCAGACCTTTCCTGGGTGCCCATCTGAGCCCTGCTGGGGACAGCATGGGGACCTGGCCCAGTGCTGCTGCTCCCCTGTGGGGCTTCCAGCCAGTCCAGGGGCACACCCCAAAGTGAGGGTGCTGAACAATCCCAGTTGCCTCTGCCTCCTAGCAAGAAGGTGACCATGGCAGGAGCTCTGTGCAGGGCTTGGAGTAAGAGCTGTGCAAGCAGGGAAAGGCACAACCCCAAGTTGAGAGGTGTTGAGGCCAACAGTGACCTCCATAGAGAGATGGATGGATTTCTGGCTAGGACTTCCCATGCCTGAAGAGGGTGGGGGGATCCAAAGTGCCTGGCAAAGGGCAGCAGAAGCCTGGTCCAGCAGGGAAAGGAGAGCTGCCAGAAATACTAGCCCACAACTTTTTTTTCTTCAGCCAGTGCCCTGAGGAGCCAGTCCTGAGCAGCTGGGAGTGGAGGCACATGCCCTTCCCTGTGGAGCAGCTGAAACAACCCAAAATATCCCACTGTGCACAGTTGGATCCAAAAGGAACATGACAAACGGGGCTGTGATGCAAAGGAAATACTGTCCGAACCTTTATTGGAACCTTTTTCTAACCAGGCTAACAACTCAAACACCCAGGAAGACTAAAGGATACAGAACACATGTCGATGGAGAGCAAGGGGAGCTTTACAACGAACTCAAACGAACAGATGCACCAATGTAATTTGGTGTGGAATCGACCAACGGGCAAGAAAACAGAGACACCGTTTCCCTCGCGGCTTTTCTCATGCCTTGGCTTTTGTTCTAGATCTTTCATTCCCTGGGTTTTGAAGGCAGAGTGCTGTCCCAGGCCTGTGAGGATCAGGGTGGTTTTCTTTAGGCAGTAGCCCAAAAGTTGGGATGCTTGACCACGATGCTGTTGCTACAACAGCAGATGTACCGGTGCTTCAGAGACCCTCCCAGTAATGTGCAAACTTCCAGGTAGCAGCAAAGTCATGAGAATTATTTGTTCTCTGGTAAAGAGGTAATAAAACCCCACTGGACACTACAGGGCAAAGTCTTTACTTAGGCACCCGAATCTGTCCCTTTCTCAGACCAATATCCCAATTGCCCCAAGGCTGAGCACCTGGCAGCTCCCAGCCAGCTCCCTGGGAACAGCCCAGCACTGGGCACGTATCAGTGCCAGAGCCACGTCCACACTCCACCACCACAGGCATCTCTGCCCGTGGAGCACAAACACCTCCCGCTCAGGGAAAGAGGACACTGGGGCAGATCGTGATTTTTAGCACGTCCCATGCTCTTTCCAAAGCTGGGGGAGGATTCCTGCAGCAAGCTCTGCTTATGTTGGAAACAGCAGAGACCTCCCCAGTCCTGCCCTGGCCACCTTTCCTGAGCTCCCACCTGGGCAAAGCTACTGGTTCTGGCACAAAGCTCAGGGAAGGGGGAAAAGCAGGACATGGTACAAGGGACAGGGTACAGGGCAGTGTGGACATCCCACCTTCCTGGTAGAGACCACAGCCAGTCACTTCAACCCTATCCTCTTCCTCATCATCAATGTAAAGGTGACAAGTATTCTCCTCTCCCAGACGGAAGAGGGGACCAGCAGTGCGAGATCAGAGATCTCCAGGGATCTTTGGTGATCCAGGCAGCCCTATTCCATATGGCAGAGGAAGAGGAGCAGGGCTATTCCTCCACAAGAGCTGGCCTGTCACCTCTGAATGCCCTGCACCTTTCCAGGGGGATGTGATTTGTCAACAGGAGCTGGTCCAGGGAGATGGAGAATTTTCAGCTGCCTTGCCCATCTCTATCACAATGAGGTTCTTCCCTAAATCACTGATGGTGAAGTCCAAATGAGCCCAATTTGCCTGTTTCTCTCCAACATATATGGCAACACCTCAAAGGCTCCTACCTTCACAGACCCAACGGCATGGCCCAAATAGCTTTTTTAAATTAACGCTCAATAAATAGAAGAAATAAATATTAAATAGAGGCCAAGTCCTCTCAGCCTGTTCAATATATGTACAATGCATAGCAAAATAAGTATGATTGGCTGTTGCAGACAAATTTGGTACAAATTCAGTCCCCAAAACAACAAAAACATTGAGAAAGTTGCAGTCAACATAAAGCAAAGCTCAGCTGAGTGCTGTAAGCCATGAAGAAAAGAACGAACAGAACAGTGCTTTGAAACATCCCTTATCTTTGCTTCCCAGCATTTTCCTGATGCTATGGCCAGCCTTGGACATCCCTTGTGTGTCTGACCACAGGTGAGCAGCAATTCACCAACATCAAAATGACCAAGTTGCTTTTCCACCAGATGAACTTGCTCTTTGCAGAGAGCACCTGCAGCAATCTGAGATGTTGGACTCAGAGCAAAAGTCCATAAAAGCAACAAATGAGAGAATTAAAAAAAAAAAAAAAAAGAAAAAAAAAGCACTGGCAAAAGGCACAGAGACAGAAAAGCTCACGGGCTTCACACAAACTCACAGAAACCCCAGTTGTCCACTGACAAGGGAGGGTGATGTTCCAGGTTGTACTAAAAATCTTAAATAAGTTAAAAAATAAATACCATGACCAAGGGAAACTCACATGTATATGCACATATGCACATACATACGTACACACACACAGACTGGATTTTGCAAGGACCTTCCGCAGGGATCAGTCTCTCACAGTCTCATTTCTTTAGTTTTCCCATGGGTGGGTCACTGCGCAGGGATGATAAACACAGCAGGGGAGTCCTGGCGACGGCATCCTCCCAGGGAAACCAGCAGTGCCTCTGCGGAGCAGATTGGTTTCGGGTTGAGCAGCGGCTGCGGAGCCAAGGGAAACAGCGCAGCAGCCAACTGGCACCCGGCCGGTGCGAGCACGGCCCGGGAGACACTTCCCCTCGCAGCACTGCCAGCACCCCGGGGCTCAGCCGGCCGGCAGACCCTCGCCATCGCCTCTGTCGGCTCCTACACCCGTCTGTATGCTCACATCCATCACATTCCTGCACAAATCTAATGAGAGACCCTAGATTTTAACGTGAAAACGCACAGCTCTGCCCCTGCGTCCCTCTGTCCGCCCTGCTCCAGAGAGCACAAAGGGACACGTTGGCAGCAGGAGTGACTGTCACTCCTCCAGCCACCTCAGCAAGAGGGGCCAGAGCTGTAAACCTTTACATGAGACCGGCAGCATGGATACATTCAAACAAACAAACAAACAAATCCGAAAATAACTTAATGTTCAAAAAAAAAAAAAGAATAAATAAATACTGGTAACGGTGACCACTTGCATCCATTCTGACATAGAATTAAAAATAGAATAATAATAATAATAATAATAGTTAATAAATAAATAAATAATTTAGGAGGTTTAATCCAATGCAAGTCTGCTTGGGAAACCCCAGGAACGTTTAGCTGCCATGGACTGTCCAGGCAGATGCAGTCCTTGAAACATGGATCAGCTGGACAGGTTCGAGAGCCCTGTGCAACCCTCAGGGTCATCTCCTGTCCCATGGTGAGTGGATGCTGCTGATCCTGGTGTGGTGCTTCCATTGTCCGACCCCAGCCACGATGTGTGTTTGGTATTTACACCAGTTGCACAAAGCCTCTCCTCTTTTCCTTCTTAATTTTGGATCTTCTGGCTTGCTGCTTCCTTGCTACAGCTGCATGTGTGGGTTACGGGGTGCCAAGGGGCAGGAGGCTGCTCCTGAAACATTGGTAAAGCTGGGATCTGAGCTCCCATCACTGCCTTTGGATCTTCCCCGGGAGCAGAAGGACAGGGTATTTCAGCATCAGACTGGGAAAGACTCTTTGGGGAAGAAGTGTGAGGTTTTCAGCCCTTTAGAGAGGGAGCTCACTGCAGAAGGTGGGCAAGGGGCCACTGTCAGGGCCAGCACAGGAGGGAAGGCAGTGGCACCCCAATGCAAGAACACCCTGTCTTTGATCCCTCAACCACAGCCCTGGAGCATTTGCTCAGCCCTACAAGGAATGCTTCTCTCTCTGTCCTAGAAAGTGTCGTCCCAGGAGACAGATACGTCCCTACCAAACCACCAACTACACCAGTGCCCACCTCTCTGCCTCAGCCATCCTCATCCTAACATTAGCTACAGAGAGCAAGGCTGGGGATCAGGGTCTGGGAAAAGGGGGGACTTTGGGTGTTGAAGGTACAGGACAAGGGGAACCAGCAGTAGGAAGGATATGGGGAAAGAGACTCCTGGCATAAAACTTCCCCTTGTACCACCCAGGTGGAATTCCAGCCCTCACTGCTGTACTTTTCAACAGGTAACAGGTTTTTAGGCTTGCTGAGGCAATCATCCATCTCCACCACAACACCTCATGGCACTTGGCTTTCTTCCACTTGCTGCTTTGGCCCTTTTCCTGCTGCCAGCGGGACTGGGGGGGCTGCAGGTAACTCTTTAGATGGGGGAGGGTTGCATTCCTTTCTACCCCCTCTCCTCCTCCCGCAGACGGTGGCTCCACTCAGCCCTTTTCTGTGACATTTAAACAACACACCTCCTTGACTCATTAAGCCCAAACTCGTTAATAATCGGGCAGGATGGAAGGGGAGGGGATGGAAAAAGGGAGGGTGGGAAGTCCAAATTAGCGTCTCTAAGCACCCAGGTGTTGTAAGAGAAATAAACTCCTCAGCACCAGCTCAGCCTGTGCTGGGAGCAGCCTTTGTTACCCGGCAAAACACAGTAATTGCGCAGGCAGCTGGGCTGGCAGGGAGACAAAACCCCAGGGCCCAGGCAGGGCCCTCCTGCCACTGCCTGCGGCTCCCTGGAAAAACAGGCAATTAGTGGGGGGCCCTTCCTGTCCCCTTGCACTGCTCTGGCCTCCCGGTGACAAACTGGGCCACCAGTAAACCCTGCTGCAGCCTGGCACCAGCACTACTGTGCTGCTGGTCCTGCCTCAGGGCAGCCTGAGGGGCTCAAGGAGAAATGGTTTCCTAAAATCCTGCTTAAAACTACTGCCTGTTTCAGGAAAGGAATTTGGGGTCCCCTGGCTCATGCAATGCCCTTTTAACCCTGTGTGCTCTCACTGTACCCCACAACCAGGCTGTCTCCATACCTCCCTATGGTTCCACTCCAAGGGCAACACTTCCTTTAGGAAAACCTGAACCCAAACTGCAGGAGGCTTCCTCCAAGAAGGGAACCACGTGGGCCCTGTCTCCCATGCCACTGCCTGGCCCTCGGAGTGCAGCGTGGCAGCAGCTCCCCTCTGCCTTGTACCCCACCAGCCCCATGTCTGCTTCAGACCTCAGCAGGCTGCTTGCAAGCAAGTCAGCACTGGGGGGATAAAACAACCCTGCAAAAGGTGTGGTTACTTCGTAGGAAAGGGCAGGAGAAAGAGCAAACAGCCCTTTTTTTCCCTGGAAATTACGTCAGGAGGGATTTCTAACCTTCTATTTACAGCAAGGCCTGGCTGAGTGGCAATAAATAAATATTTTCTTATGGAAAAGGCCTGCTACAGAATGGGCAGCTACTCTGGAGGAGAGACCCAAAGGACCTGATGTTTGCCTTGGTGGGGACAGGTCACTCCCCTCATCTCAGCAGCTTTCCAGCAAACTCCTCCCTAACTGGGTCTCTTCCTCCAAGAGAAGTTAATTTGTTGGTTCCTGGAGCTGAGTTCTTTCCTTTGGAACAGCTGGTAGTGCTTTGGAGAGTGGCAGCGATGGAGAGACGGGAGCATCAGGGAGGATGGAGCAGGTCTGTCGTGACAGACCCTCTGTAAAGCACCGACCCTTCTTCCAGCCCTGGCACAGGGAGCTGGGGCTGATCCACCCACTCCATGGCAGAACGAAGGGGCTGCATCAGGCGCTCCAGGGCTCTTACTCTGAACCGGGGAAGGGGGACCCGGCACTGCCACCACATCAGTATCGGGGATGATTGCTATCGATGGCCAGGTAGGTGGGAAGGAAGCAGAGAATGCCGGGAATCTGGAGGTGCCGCCGGCACACGGTGTCAGCCACCAGCGGCACTCCCTAACGACGCAGGCTGTCGGAGCTGGCTCCTGAGTCATAGCTCCTGCTCCTGCTGCGGCTGCTCCTGGGGCCCGAACTCCGGCTGCGGCTCCTGCCCTCGGCGCTGCTGCTGCTCCAGCTTCGGCTCCGGCTCGTCCGGTAGCTGGAGTAGCTCCGGCTTCGGCTCGGGGAGCGGCTGAAGCTGCTGTACCAGGAGGAATAGCTGCTGGCACTGCTGGAGGAGGAGGGGCTGGGACGGTAGTAGGGGATGGGGCGTTTGCGGGCACTGTGGGGACAGAGAGAGACGGGTTACCAGCAACACAAGGACAGATTTACTGCCAAAATCCCCAAAGAGCACTGTTTGCTCTGCACAACACTCCCAGAAATGTGAATGTGTTTGCTTAAAAGAAAAAGAAGGAAAAGATCAGGTAGCTGATGGGCTTTGGGATTCAAACCACCCACACCCACAGCCCTGGGGAACATCCCAAACATGAAATCTGAGGCGAGGCACGGCTCTGCTTGATGTTGTCCCAAAGAGCCCTGAGCATGAACGTTGGAGTCAATATTTGCCTTTCTGCAGTGTGGGACATCTACCACAGGGAAGGATGAAATAAAAACCTGTGAGGAGATGCTCCTGGCACCTGAGTCCCTGCTCTGACTGCATCCTTTTTCCTTCAGCTGTTGTTAATGAGACACCCTCCCTCCAAACCTCCCTCTGCCTCTAGCTAGAAATCCCCAAGCTCTGGGAGGGGTGGAAGGGCCTGCTGATCAGGCTCAGGGAAACCTGAGAAACCTCCTCTGGCAAGGGCCGGGACCCAAGGACAGCCCACATCCCCCTGGGAAGCGCCGGCTGAGCCCGTGTGCGAAGGATGGGGCAGCATCCCCTCACCTTGTGATGCGCCGAGCTTCGAGGTGGCTGGGAGAGTCCCTCCGGCGCTTCCTCAGGGGGGAGTAGGAGCGGCGCCGACGCTGCCGGTCACGCTCCCGGTGCGACTCCTTCTCACTGGAGCTGTACTTGTGCTCTCGCTCACGGTCCCTGGGGAAGGCACAGGTTGTGAACTGTCACTGCTGGGTGACAGTTTTGTGGGTGGATTTCGGGTGTGGAGGCAATGACCCATTGAGTGGAGGGCACTCATGTCCAAAAGGGACCACTCTAAGTGTTTCTGGTGGCATCAGCCCTGAGCTCTCATGTAGCTGGACAGAGAGACACTCATCTGGCTGGACAGATGGACACCACTGATTGTGTCTGGGGGTTCCAGCAGTGTCTTACAGTGGCTCTGCACTGCCAAGCTAAGATGGCTTACGGGGACCTGTGTCTGTGGGTGTGCTCTGTATTTAGCTCTGTAAAATTGCTCTTGTTGGCCATGCTGCTGGAGCTGGCACTCACAGTCCTGCCAGCAGGAACAGCCCTGCCAACAGGCCCCACGTGAGCCGAGGGCCCCGGCCCCGAATCCCTGCAGGGCTCCTCACGCCTCGCCAGAAGGAGTGCCCGTGTTGCTATGGTTTTCTCTTTTGTTAAATTCCCGTACACGTCAGTACAGGCCCTTCTGTGGAGCGTGGCTGACTTCATACACCCCGCTCAGTGCCATCTGCAAAGCAACACGTTACAGGTCAGGAGCCTGCCTGATCCTTCCATGCAAGAAATGTTCTCCTCAGTAGCACAGGGATTGTCACAGCTTGCAAGAATCAACCTTGGGAATGTATGATTTTAAGGGTGCAAAATGTTCACAGCAGCAGTGATGATACCAGAAGAACCTGCCCAAAGGCATCTCTGGGACTGAGCTGGAGATGTGTGTTTTCTAAGGAGTGTGGAGGGAACAGAGAGTGCCTGGACCATGTTTCCCTCTGCAGGGCTGTGAGTGCCAGCCCAAGGGTACCTGGCATCTGTCCCGGCAACAGGGGCACTTCCCAGGGCCTAACAATCTTTGGCAGAGCCGTGACTGAAAAGCAGAATGTCATTCCCTGCTGCAGTCAGACCCCTCTCTGACATGAGCTCCTCTCCTGGGTGGCCAGACCCAGACAGAGCCTCATGCTCTGCCCACCATTCACACCAGCATGACAGAGAGGGGCACTCCCTGGGTTTTCCCGTGAGGCATCTCCCACTGGGATGAGGCCGTGGCACACACCACTGAGCAGAGCAGCCATCTGTGCACTCCTGGCTGCACAGCTGTCCCCTGCAAGGGCTCGGAGCTGAGGGACAGCCACTTCACCTGCCACATGCTCTGACTGTGATCGTGATGCTTCAAGGCAAAGGATAAAACAGGTCTCCTTCCCAGCAACCCACCCCCAAAAGTGCTTTGTCTGAAATCCTCCTGAATCAATGCCAGGCAGTCCTAGGCTCCAGAAAATCCATTTTTTCCACAGCTCATCTCTGGGCTCTTCCCTCTGCAACAGCACCTCAGGGGCAATAAATGGTGAGAAATCTCCACTGGACTGAGGGCCAATATACTGCCATATAACTTCCTGCATGACCCTCTGCTCCCTTTCACCACAGTGCTGAGGACTAGAGCACCCAGTGAGGAAGCTGAGGGAGCAGTCTGGGGCTGGGAAGAACCAGGAGGTATGCTGGAGTCCAACCAAGTGATGGAGGCAGTGGGAAAGCTTGAGGCAGCAGATATCACATGAGTAGAGAGCTGTACCTGCTACGGCTGTAGCGGGAGTAACTGGGGCTCCGACGAGGCCTTGAACTCCTACTCCCAGGACTTTTTTTGCAGGATTTGGAGGAATAGCTGGGGGAACGTGAGGAAGACCTGGAGATAGGAAAGAAACATAAAGGAGTTAAAGAGGCTGAAGGCTGAGGCTGTACGAGACTACTCCAAACCTGGGTGAGGGGGAAGAGATGTCCCATATTTCACGGGCTCGGCTCAGCTCCGTGAGCCAGATCCAAGCCTTGCGGATCCCCAGGCACCCCCCAAACTCTCACACCTCCCCCTGTAAGGAGCCTGCCAGCCAACAAGGGTCAGACATCGCCCAGGGTCACAGAGACAGCCATTTCAGCTGGCCTTACCTCTTTCCCGAAGAGCAGGACCTGCTTCGGGAGTACCTGGGAGAGGCCTTGTGGTGTGAGGAGCGGGAGCGGCTGGAGCCGGGGGAGGATCTGCCCGTGCTGGTGTAGGATGCGCTGCGGGAGCACGGCCTGAGCGGGGAGCTGTGGGTTGGGGACGGGGGCAAGTTTCGCTTCTTCTCCTCCGAAGAACTGAGACACAAGGACAGGCACCCTCTGTGAACAGATGTTTGGACACTCCTTGAAGCTGTGGCTGAACTGGGACTGGTCCCTGGCTGAGGGGAGCACCATGCTCCAGCAAACAAATACTCCCATCCTCCCATTCCCCAGCTGGGGGTAAAAAAGACCTCTTGGCTCCCCGGGCTGCAGGAAACCCCATGTGTGTGGGTCAGAGTCCAAGAGCTCACCCTCTGGGCTGTGCCAGGGAAGGGCTGTGGAAGAGGTCTCAGGTGGCACAAGGAGCAGCTCATCTGCCCCGTGCTCAACACACCAGAGGCATCTGGCTGGCAGAGCCTGGGTCAGGCCAGCGAGCAGTGCAGGTTCTGGGCAGGGAGTGAGGTGAGAAGTGCTGGAGTGAGGGAAAGGCAGAGCATGGCAGGGCAGGGGACTCTGCTCCAGCCTGGCTGTGGAGCAGCATGAGTGGACACTGAGCAGGCATGTCCTGTTGCCTTTGGACAGCACTGTGTGGATTCCTCCTCTTCCAGGCACAGAAGTGCCCAGGGAATTAACTGGGGTCAAGAGCCCAGCAGCCAGGCAGCCTCCCAGCAGCCAGGGCCAGCTGCAATCCCAGCTCCACCCATGTGAAGGCAGAGTTATCCCACTGGAGTCACAATGTGATAAGTACATACAGCCCTAAAATTTTACCCTCTGACTGAAAAACGAAGCTTGTTCTTCCTAACACCCATTCCCCTGGCTCCCACTCCCAGATCATATCCTGGCTCTAACTTCCAGCCTTTAGGACCCAAGGGCCTGAGCTGGAACAGTTCCCTAACACCACTGCCTGAGCACAGCCTTGAGTACCAGCCACCAAGTTTCAGTGTCCTCATCCCCAACATCCCCTGGCAAATCTCCAGGAATGGGAGGCAGTGTTGGAGGCTGGCAGCTACTCCCCTCTCCTGAGGATGACCTGTGGCACTGGGTGGTGATTTGACTCCTGCCCAAGCCTGGATGCCCTGTGGCCCCAGTGCTGCTGCTGTGTTACCCTGCAGCCAGCGAGGTACTTGCCCCTCCCTGTGCTCTCCACCAGCAGGAGATCTATCATTTCACCCTGGACCAGTCCTGGATGAGCTGGGAAGGGGGCAGGTTGGGTTTGCTTCATTGGACAGGTGAAAGAACAGCCCATAATGCTTTTAGTGAAAACAAATCCTGCTTCCCTTCCCCTCAGTAGGCAGAGGGGGAGAAATAGCACGTCAATCCCCAGATGCCCCTTTCAGATTGTTCCCAGAAAGGCCAGTGAAACTTTTCTTTGATGTGCCATGCCCAGCTGAGCAGGAATGTGCTCTGGACACAGCCTGACCCAGGCCTAAACTCTGTGTTAACCACACTAAAGCCAGAAGCACCGGCGCAAGCAAAGCCCAGGGATGTTATGGCTGGATTTTATCTCCCTCCTCAGGCTACAATACTGGTCCTTGCTGGGTTCTGGACTCCAGACTGGCAAGACCGTGGGTGTGATTGGTATCTGCCTGCCTCCAGACCACAGACACCTCCCTGCTGGCTCACCACGGCAGCTGGGGAGCGGGCAGGAGGTACAGAGCAACAACGCACCAGGTATTTGGCTGCCAGCAGCAGCTACCGGTAATCACTGACCTTCGGTCTTGTCCCTGGGCATCTGGAGACAGATTTTCCAAAGCTGTTCCCTTGGTCTGGGAAAAACAACTGGTGAAGGAATTTCCTGAATCAGAGCTGTTATCGCTGTTGGCCAGTTTGGGCTTCCCGGACGAGAAGGCATGGCCAAAGCCATCATGGACTAGACTTCTTTTCTCCTGGCTGTCCTTTGACCTGGATGAGCTCGTTTGAGTGGAGGGAGGGGAGGAAGTATCGTTTCCTGAGTCATATTCATGATACTCTCCGTTCTGGCGGGTTAGGTTGCCAGGCGGGCTGTCTGTTTTGGTAAAGAGGTCAGCAGAAGACCCTGACTGAGAGATCTGAAAGCAAAAAAGCCATTTGGCATCGTTTGATTGGTTTTTTTGGGGGGGGTGTGTTTTTTTTTGTTTTACTTTGCTTTTTTTTTTTTTTTTCAATAAACCCAGAAATTTTACCATCATGATGCACTGAAACAAAAAGAAAGGAAAGGAAAGAAAAGAAACAAAGAAAGAAAGAAAGAAAAAGAAGAAAGGAGAAGAAAACAAAAGCACATATCCCTAAAAGAAATCCACAGTAAGAAGAAACTTCTTTTCCCCCTGCTATGATAATGGGAAGATTTAGAGATCATGCAAAGAGTATCAGCATGCGACTCATGTTAAACAAAAAAGTTCAACAAAGTAAGCGGGCAACCAAAGAATCAAAATAACTAACTAACTAAATAAAAAAGAAATATAACAGAGGACAAAGCCCTTATTTAACCTTAAAGAGGGGAGAAAAAAAAAGGGGAGTATATACATACAAAATCTACATAATCCTTGCAAAGAAAAAAAGAAATAAAATCTTAAATGAGTGAATTTTTTAAGCTTCCTTAATAAAGCGGCTGAACGAATGTCACTAAAATAAGCAACAAAAAACCAAACCAAACCAAATTAAGGGCTTCTGCACAAAGTAAAAACTGGCAAATAAACAAGCTTATCACTTTGAAATAAAAAAGGAAAAAAAAAAGGAAAAAGAAAAAAGAGGGTGAGGGGAAAAAAAAAAAGAAAAATCCCTTTGGAAATAAAAGGTAGACAGATACTTGTTTGTGTGCTTTTTTTACCCCCTGAAGAAGATATAGCTAATGCGCTCAAGTGACCTCTAATAAATTCCCTGGTGTCTTGCGGATAGCATCCACTTACCCATCAAGAACTCCTCCTTTAGTAGGTAAGGTGTAAGAAAAAAGGAAGAGCGGGCAACATAAGTCCATCATTAGAGTCTCAAATTACATGAAAAAAACATAAACCCTCTCTTCAATCCACACTGCCAACTGTTTGCTGCCTCCTCTACACAAATGTCACGACTGCTTTTTGTCTGCTCGCTTGTCTCCCTTATTATTAATTTTTGTTTCCTTATGCTTTAAAATTAGTCTGCCCAGCCTGTTCCTGGAGGCTGATGGCTTGTGATGAAAAGTCGCAGCTTGCACTAAATCCCCTTGGGTTTTATGGAAGTGGCAAAGGGAAATCAAGTGAGGGAAGAAGGAAAAAAAAAATAAAGGAGGAAAACCCTGCTCCTGGCCAGTCTCTGCATGGGGGTCCAGCCATACACTGGCTGGGTTTTGGTGGATTCCTGAACAGAGCAGGGCCAGCAAGGACCTCAAACTCACATAGGCTTCCCTGGGGAGGGCTGTTTTCTGGAACCCTGAGCATCACCAAGGGGATTTACATAATTTCAGCATTTTATAGTTCAGTTTTAACTCCACTAGCATTTACCCAAGCTGGTCCAGGGATGTACCAGCACTGGAGTGGGGCTATGTTAGTGCTAACACCTGCCCTTGCAGTGGGGTGACAGTTAGGGCCAAACACAGACCTGGCACATCTGCGTTCTCATGTGGCCTCCTCCTCTTTCACTCAGAAGCTCTGCTCTCCTCATTCCCACCCATGAGTTTGGTCCAGGGTCCTTAGAGTGTGGACACACAGGTTTGGTACTCCCCACTCTTGATAGTCCTCCAATATGTTCCCAGCAAGCTGTGCTCCCTCAAACACCTCATGCCACACTCTGGGCACACAATACCCCCCTCTATGCCCTGCTGTCCACACTGGGGACCTGGGTCATGCCCTCACCAATCTGAGGTGTTCTGAGCCAAGAAAAGCAGAGGAGACCTGGATCAGCTATCACACAGCAGGGACAGAGCCCGTCCCTTTGGAGAGGTTAGCCTTGGACCCCCTGGCTTTCTCACCCTCAGAGGGGCTGCAGACACTCAGCCTGTGTCACGTTTTACATGGAGCTCCTTCATCCCATCAGATGGTGCCTGCACATCCACCCTCCTGCCCATGTCCCTGGGAAGAGCTGCCCTCAACCTACTTCAAGAGGTGTTAACTGGGGCAAGGACAGCTGACTCAGACACAGGTGCTGAACCAGAGCAGAGCTACCAACACACACAGCAGGTCTCAGCATGGCCAGTGGAATGGTGGCTTCCCACAACAACCTCATGCTCTGAAAACATGTGGAGCTGGAAGATCAAGTACTTCCCGTGTTGCCTGGGACAGACATTACTACTTCTGGGATAAGAGAGAAAAATTAGGTCATCCCAGCAAATCCCTACTGGAGCTGGGGACTCCCCCATTCCACACTAACTTCTAAGTTATGCTCAGTCCCAACTCTGAGGCATCAGGAACCCCAGTAGCACACATGGGAAATTAAGTGATCCTTCTTCACTAGCCCTTCAACACAGAAACATCTCCCAAGTGTTCCCAACTAAGAAGAGACACACATTACAAGTCCTCATTTCAGCATCTGGTGCTGCTTCTTGCTTCTTTCTCAGCTCTAGCACTTCTCTACCAGTCCTTAAAGCTCCAGCAGAAATTGGAATGTCAAAGGAGCATAGGAAAGCCAGGTACCCAGCTCTGCTTTTCACCAACTCTTTCTGAAACATCCAGAGCCCAAAGAGATCTGGACCACTGCACTCTCCCCAGGCACACCCCAGAAAATACAGAACTGTGCTTTCAAACGTGGCAAACATTTTTTTGAAAGATGGGCTATGGTTTGCTTTAGAGCAAACCCTAACCCAGAGATAAGCAGCTTTTTCATCACCTTCCATTTACAGGCATAAAACCACCATGTGAGGTACTCCCCAGATGCAGCAGTAGGAAAAGCCTGGAGCGGGCACAGGGCTGCTCCAAGGGACACTGACCCCAGCATCACATGTGCAAACACCTTCCTTCTGTTCCTTCCCAGTCTAAACCAAAAGGCCATTATTTCAGCCAAGAAATACAGCAGTTTCTTGGCATTTCTAAAATAGATTTTCAGACTAACTCTGGGACCTGAGATCCTTGGTTGAAGCCTACCTTCAAAAGCAGCAACTGCTGTCAGCACATCACAAAATCTGTCAAATGACTGGGGGCATCAACAAGCTTCTCCATAGCTCAACATCTGTGGCAGCAACACTCCAGGAAGAGGCAACATGAGGATATGAGTGAAATATGCAGTTCTTACACATATCCACATATCACACATCCATATCTCACACGTAGTCTGTGTGACAGCTGGAGGGTCTGGATGGGGCAGGGGAAGCACTGGGGGGACACAGCAGCCTCCCAGCCTCCCCACCTTGGGGTACCAGGCTGTAGCCAGTAGCTTTCTGAGGGCTCTAAGGGGGATGCTGTCCTGCAGCAAGAGCCAGGACAAGTCTCAGGTGCTCAGCTTGCCTGCCTGCTCAGACCAGTTCCCCCCAGTCCCCATCTGATGACCTCGGCTTTGCTTCTGGTCCCGTTTTACTGCTTCTGAAAGTCATGCCTGCCACCCAGGATGGAGACAGAATGCTACATCTAAAAACACTGCACAAAGCTCAGTTGAATCACACTGTTCAGTGTTATTCTGAATTCTAATGGCTTTTTATTTTTCTAGGGTGTCTTAGAAGATTCTGCTCTTTCACAAATCTAATTCTCTCCATGTGAACATTTGGATTTTCACTCCCCCTCTCTAATAAGTAATTAAATAATCTCATGAACTTTGCTTCCTCCTTTGCTTCCCTGCTTTCAGCAGGGAATCTACCACTGCCCTCAAGGGAACCCAAGATATGTATTTATTGGATTTTTCTGTTTCAAATCATGATTTAATCAAGATGAAGGGGGAGAGAAATGAGGCCCTCACTCTTATTCCAGACTGTAATTTTGAGTGCAGTCCCAGAAAGAGGGAGCAAGATCTAATAGGTTACAAAAATACAATCACTGCTCATCTTCCAATTAAACTGAACAACTCCATTTACTGTGCCACAGACAGGCCCAGGGTGAGAGATGACTACACATTTTCTCAGCCCTACAGGGACTGAGACCCATCAGTGCCCAGCGTGGCACAGCCTCACTTAGAGCTGGAGGATTTCTTACTTGGGCCTTTTTTCTCTTTGTTTTGCAACTCACTTCAAAGCAGAGTTAATTTCTTTTGCAGAGGAGCATAATGTCTCCCTTTCTCTTCTTTTCTGGGCATTGTATTAATGAAAGGAATAAAACACTTGTGTCCATGACCCTGGTGAGCCCTGCTCTCAGCCAGGGCCCGGCAAACATCTGCCAGGAGCCGCTGGCACAGGGAGCAGCACCTGCTGAGGGGCTGCTGGGGGGGATTGAGGCTCTGGGCTGGGCCTGGGGTACCTCCACCTGCCAGGGCAGGGGGCTGGGGGAGGCTTTCACCTGGGGAAATGGGCTCACCTCTGCTGATAACCTACCCCAGCTGAAAAGCCAACTTCTTACTGAGCATAAAAAATAGAAATACTGTAGGAATTTAATATAACCCCTTTCTGCACGATTATGAATCTATGTCTTGAGGAATATTGAGTGGGAGAATACTCTTTTTTTTTTGGCTAGATGGAGAGTTCAGGGTGAGGCCTTTTCTACCACAGGGGCTAAGCTGAGTCCCAGAGCATGGAGGCAATGACAGGACTGTCCCTGCAAGCTCTGAACTTGGGTTATTTGGGCTAGATGGCAACACTGCTGAGAGCCTGGCTCACCAATCCACTGCTGGGGGTAAACTCCAGAAAATGCCAGGCAAAAGTTTGTTCCTTTTCAAGGACCTTTTTCTGCCTGCTGGGGTGGAGCCAGTGTTGTGTGACACAGGCCAGGGTGTCCCCACTTCACCTTGGGCCAGGCTGGCACTTCTTTAGAGCAAAGGTTTTCCTTCTCCCACCTTTTTTTGGTACCTGATGCATGCTCACCCCTCCAATGGCTACAGGCATCTGTCCTTCCTCCCAGCTGCTGGTCCAGCAATGAGCTGTGGATTTGCCAGATAATAACCAGGGGTAACCTCAGTCCCTTGGCTGAGAGTGGAGAACAGGAAAAGAAAGAACAACTTCCACATTTATGGAAGGTTTTACCTTTCTGCTCTTTGAGAGCCCTGTTTATTGTCAAAAACATGCTGCCTAACATTCAAAAGAATAGCTTTTCCTATGTAAACCAAAACCAGCAGCAGCAAGCCAACATGCAGGTCTGACATAAGGTTTCCTGAGCCCTCCAGCACAGGTTATCCCACTCCCTGCACAGCATTTCAGCATTTTCTACTTCCCTGCAGACATGAGCACAAAGACAAACAGCATCATTTGGACCAGCCGTACCCCACTGAGCCTCACTGGAAATCTGGCTCAAGCCTGTGTTAATTTGTGGCATCACAAATGAGTTACAGTGGAAGTAGAGGAGCTGGCAAGGAAAGTGTATGCATTGTGCAGTTATCTTCATCAGGAACAACAAAGGCAATTAGATCCATGCCCTGCAGGTATTTATATTGCACTGCTGGCTGAAAGCACAGTGGCACGTCCTACATCTGTGTCGGTGTGGAATGAAGTGTCTGCAGCAGGTTAGGGGCATTCTGTACAGAAATAAATGCTGCACATTCCCCACAGCTCCTCTGCATGCTGAGGCACAGACCCACAATCCTGTGCTCAGTAGGTGGCTACTGCAGCTGCAGGGGATTAAAGGAGAAAGAGAGGGAGAAGCTTGGAAATACACTGCCAAAAGGAAAAGTAGCAGGGAACTTTGGGGTGTTTCTGCATGTGTACATGCATGTGTGTGTGCATCAACTTATGCATAAAGGGGGAAAGAAGCTGCAAGGTAGGAGCATGGGCAGGGCATTATTTTGTGTGCTTTATCCCTCATCAATTCAGGTAGAAACTGTGGCTGTTTTGTTACAAAGGAAGTCAAACGGTGCAGGGGGAATGCAGAATTTAGAACTAAGCACATCAAATTTTCGGAAGAAAAACAATGGTTTAAAAAAGCAAACCCTGTGCTTTGGAAGTGCTGTAGCAGTACCTCATGGGAGTTTGTGTATTGTCTCTCTGGGTCTTTTCTGTATGTTGAGATCCTCCCTGGACAATCCCTTTCCTTTGGAGATATGACACTGGGTAAGGGTTTGGAAGCCCAGGCCAAATGGAAGGCTGGGGAACAGGACAAACCAACTCTCATAGAGGACTGAAACATGGCATTTTTGAATACCAGTTCTGGCTTTTTTTATTTTTCCCCACTAAATCCTTTCTTTTCCAGTAATTTATTTTTGATATGTGATCAGCATTTTCTGCAAGAGCACAGTTTCACTCGAGAATACATCTAGGCTGCTTTCAAAGTGGAGCCTGACAGAACTAAGCTTATTAATAGAGCAACCATTTAACTCACAAAGAGGAGAGGCATCAAAGGGTTGTGTATAGTCATTAATAAATGAGACTTAAGGTCTCCATTTTTCCCTTGCCAATTTTGAGTACATGATATTTAATGATCTTATTCAGAAAAATTTCAGGGGCAGCTCTTAACTTGTTCAATTTAAACAACTGCTTAAATATGCTCTTGAATGCTGTCCCAGGAGACTGTATTTCTTTTGGGGACAGAAGGAAAAGAGTGGCTTGCATCAGTGGTGATGTCTTTTAGTCACTGAAATATTTGCCTGTGTTATTAACCCTCACTAGAAAGAATACAGGAGGGTCCTGATGACTTTTACTTTGCATCCACTCCCTGCATCTGGAACTGTCAAGCTCTGATTTTTCCTGCCCTGCAGCTTGTATGCTCATTTACCTCAGGTGAAAATAGGGGAAAGGGGAGTGCAGCATGCTTGAGTTTAGCTCATTTTAAAGCCTTTAAAATTTTAAATTAGAGTTTACTCTTTCTCAGGAAACAGAACAGCTGGCAGTTGGCCTCACAGGACTCAGGGAGCCTGGCTTCAGAGAGAGAAAACCTAGTACTAATTAAAAACCAGGCTTAGGCTCAAAAGCATTTATGTAAAATACGCAGTTTGAACCAAACAACACCCTGGTGACACGATGCAGTCTTTGGCTGGCTCGTTGTTGGGAGGAGCTCTTAAACTCATTCCTACCTTCTCAAGCTGACAGAGGGCAACACCCCCAGCTCGTGGCATACCTTGCTTTTCTGCACACACACATCAACGTGTGGGGTGCGGGTTCTGCTCTCCACGCTGCCTTATAAGGCTTTCCAAGCAGTGACTCACATGGCCCCACACGCTCAGGAGCCTCTATAACGAGAGCAAATAGGCCCGTCCCTAATGCTGAGAGACAGCTTGTGCCTGTCTGTGCCCACGTACAATCCCTGTGTATTTTGATGGGCACGCTGTCTGTGTGGGTAGAGTCTCTCCTCCTGCTGGCACTATTTCTCTCATATCTGATGTAGCTCCTGCGTGTGGCTGAGCTATTTCCAACTGATGACTGGGCCTGAAGGAGAAAAACACTTGGGGGCTTGGAGGACTCTGTACTCAGAACACCTCTAGCATTACACATCCACACATGTGAGTACAAGATTCAGCACTACCTCCAGTCCTATGTAGCAATTTATCTCTCCAGAATGCCTATCTGATGCTAACACCACAGTCAAAGAGCATCACACCTCTGCTTTGCTGCTGCCAGGAACAAATGGGAAACGTGTCATGGAAAAGGAAGACTGATATCAATCTGTAGCTAATATTTCCCTCCACCTCTTGCTCCCTCAATTCTTGTATTATGTCATCTCTTTCCATATATGTGGAAAAACATCCCAAGGCACTGATTCTGATTTTACCCTCAGCTGCACATGCAGTTCCCATTAGCATCAATGAGGGCTACTCATAAGTTCTGAATTTGGCCCCTGGGCTTGTCAGTCCAGAGCAACAGTGATCCTAGAAGGATCCTGATAGTCAGAAAACATCCCCTGCCAATAATCAGCAACTCATTAAATGTAAATGTTCCTTTTATATATGTTTGATACCCTTTATTACCCTGAAGGACTAAACTTTTGGATGTGAAGACCAGTGAATTAAGTCCACATCCAGCTGAGCAAAGACTGCATAACAAACACTTTCCTGTAAAATATCCTTGCTGGAGGCCACCTTTTTTTTTTTTCTTGTTAAATGTCCTTAATTCATTATTCATAGGCTAAAGCCCTGGTAAGTTTTTCCCCTCTCCAGCCCCACCCTTGGTGTGAAAGTGCTCAAGGAAGGAATGACTTTACATACATTGGAGAACAGCACCATGAATTAATAATACAGTTTAACCAAGTTTGTCTAACATCACTATAATTGAGTTATAAAAATTTCATATCAGAGTTCTTGCCCAGATTTCTCTGGCTAGTTCAAGCAAAGAAGGACAGTGTATAATACTTACTACTTCCTTAGGAGACAGGAAGCTGTAGAGTGGGAGGGTTTGGCTGGCTTTTTGACTGGCCTGAACCTCTGCAGAGGAGCTTCTCTTTGCAGTGATCTTTGAATGGTGCCGGGAGTGTCTTCGCCGTATTTTACGCCCTTCCTCCCGAGACCTGGCTCTGTGCCTCCAGAAGACATGAAGAACCAAAATGTTATTCCTTAGTATTGCAGTAGTGCCCGTTACCAGCTCCATACAAACCCTTGGCAGTTCTGTGCCAGGACACTGTGTGGGGGAAAATGTCTCCCACATGACTGCTCTGCGGAGTCATAGCGGGAAGAAAGGGGTGTTTTGCTATTCTATCTTAAAAGAAAAATAATAATTTTGCATCCAGGCTTTGGACCTTAACTTCAGAGTTTAGCTCCAGCTCATGATTTTATGGTGGCTCAAGGCAAGCTATACCTTCATGCAGCCCAGAATGTTCCTATGGTGATACACCTCCAAGAGAAGACACACTCTGCTCTTGAGTGAGCACCCCTCCAATTACTGATTGCATTCCTCCCCCCACTGATCATCAGCTTTTCATAAGAAAATTCACAGCACTTAGAGTGAAGTGGGAGAGTGGGGGTGGGTTCTTCAAGTGCTTTCAGAGAACATGAAATATGAACTCATGATGTGTTTAAACCACTTGCTGTTGCAGTGATGCTGGGTCTAACACCAGCATCCACTTAGCGGGCCCCAGGTCCTGTCATCCACAGGACAGAGATTTTAATCAGGTCAAAGACAGTAGCTATAAATTGCCACGGGTAAATATATTTCCATTTCTAAGACCATGTTTAATGGTTTCCTGGAACATCAGCAGGACAGAGCCCTTGGGCTGGGGAAGGGACACTAGGCTGGAATCAGCTGTCATGGGCTGATCATCAGCCATGGGGATTAGAAGTGACTGTCAGACCAAAAAGCTGCAGCCACTGCTCCTCGAGGCAAAACCCTCCTGTGGCCGAGACCACAAGCAGCTCAGCCCCCAGCATGTGACACTGCTGTTGCCAGAATGGGACGTGGCTCTGCACAGAGAGCCTGTGGCTCAGGCAGGCCATGGCAATCGTGTCCTTGAGCCCACAGGGAAGCGTTGAGGACCCTGAGCTCGGGGAGCGGTGCCGTTACCTGCTCCGGCAGCCGGGGGAGTGGGAGTCGGAGCTCTCCGAGCGAGAGTGGCAGCGGCGATGGCGATGGGATTTCCGGGCGCGCCCACGAGAGCTTTGAGGAGCAGAAAGGAAAACCCACATTAGGCCAACAGATGGGGGGGGATGCAAGAGCCAGCAGCTGGAGGCTGAAGTCAATAACACTCCAACCAGAACGGAGATCTGAGTTTTAAACCAGAGGTTGGTGTATGAAACACTGTACAGAACATCAAGGCATGAAATTCTCCGTCCTTTCATTGCTACACCGACATTAAGGCCAGCCATCTTGCCAAGGTCTATGCTAGCATTTTACACACAAGCTGTTAGGTTGGCTCTGTAGCCTGCTGGGGAAAGATTTGTGGACAAGCATGCGGGAGTGCAGCAGCCAGCACCAACCCTTTCTGCTTTCAAGACTTTAAAGAGCTATGTGCTTGCCTTTCATCCTGCAAACTACCCTAAAACAGCCAGGCAACAGCTCAAGACCTTCCCATTGCTGAGCCTTGCAGGGAGCACCATCCCTCGGGGCAACCCATCACAAACCTCCAACCCTCTCCGTAGTGCTGGCTCCTTGTTAAAGAGCAGAAGGACAAGCTCCAAGTGAAACAGTACACTCGGTAACAGCCCAGCCTTCCCCACCCTCTCCAGGTGGGAGCAACTGGCCAGTCCTGTGGGCAGCTCATGGCTGCTACACCAAGTACAGCTTCCCTAACTGCAGCCTGCCCTGTGCATGGCTCCTGCTGCAGGGGCAGGACTATTTACCTGCCTTCTGCCAGGGGCCCAGTCACTGCTGCTTTCCTTTTGTGACAGGGTCTGAGAACCGTCCCCAGCAAACCATGCACAGGGACACAGGTCCAGTGCCCTGCTGTGCTTCCCTTTGCACCATCCAGGCTGTTTCTCATGGATTGCCTGGCCCTGCCACTGAAGGGCTGTTCTTGCCTGTGCCAACAGCTGAAGTCCTGCATGCAGAGAGCAGGGTGACATCGGTGACAGGCTACCTGCCACCTTCTGTGCCCATTCCCTCTCACCAGTGCCCACCACAGCGGTTATTTTAGACCTGGCAGCACATCCATCTGCTCAGGCTGGCATGGCTGTGCCAGCAGGCAAAGCTAATGGTGGGTTAGCTGGTGGGAACAGCCTGGCTTCGTGGCCACACCATAGTCACTGACAGCATGAATATGGCCTGCTTGGACAGCATTTAGCAACCTGCCGGTATAAAAACTCAGCAAATAATTACTTGAGAACAGCACCTCCTTTAAGATGAAAGGACAACCTCCAGAGCAATTCCTTCAACTCCACTTGGCTGCTTCCTTTGATGCTTTTCACACCCTGTATTTTTAAAAACTCCACATTTTGGGATCCGCCTTCCTTATTTCCATACAGCTGAAATCAGCAACACTGAACATCTCTCCCTCATATGGTGGATCTGTGTGAAAATCCCCATGTTTGCTCTTGACCCTCTGCACCAGTCCCTCCACTGTGTTTTCCCCTCCCTTCAGGAGGAAAAACTGGTCCTGTGTGATTTAGATAACCGGTTGCTCGATGCGAAGACAAGCCAAAGCAACGTGATTATGCAAAAATCCTGATCTGAGATGGCTCATGGGATCCATCTGATCCACGCCTGGGAGCAATAAGGTTTGCAGAAATCGGGAGTGGCTCAGCTCTGATTTGTGAGCAGAAAATGAGGCTGAAACGCCTTGTCTGGTTTATCCCCAAAGAGCAGTTCCAGCAGCTCTCATTCCCTGAGGTCAGGGCACAGCAGCAGGACCTGGATCTTTGCTTTAACCACACTGGTAGGGTACTGCTACGTAAGGCTGGGGAGATGCCTGCTTTTACAGATAACTTAGGAATCCTCCCTTTTACCACTGTGATTTTTAGGTGCAGGGCAGCCCAGTTTGAGAAAAAAAAGGGTGTCTGTGCTACTGAACACACAGAAATCGTAGAAGAAAGGAGACAGACTTTCTGCATGCAATAGGCAGTATCCCAAGTGCCAGCAAAGCCAGTCAGGGGATCAGTTCCCAAGGTGCAGCCTCAGAACTGTTTCCTTGCTCTGAAAGCAGGTGAGAAGCCAGAAGCTGCAAATGCCAGGAGAAGACAAAGAAGGAAGTTAAAAACAGAGGCAGCTTACAGCCCTTCCTTCCAGCCCTGAGGAACCCCATTTTATACCATACCCTTTGGTTATCTGCCCCATAGGACTGTGCTCTGCTAACATTCCAGGGCTGATGGGAACCTCAACACCAGATTTTTGCAACCTCCATCACCTTCAAACAAATCCTTTCTCTTCCCTAGGCTCCATTCAAATATTTGGCTGTACTTTATATCATGAGTAGCCTCTACTGTGACCTCCAAGAGCAGCAAACCAGAAGGAGCCAAGGCCCTTCCCAGTAAGAGTGTGCCAGCCTGCCCCTTCAGCAGATTGCAGTTCATCCTCTCATGCTGCTCCCACCAGAAAAGCCAGAGTCTCTGCTCCAGACTGGATGAACAAGACCCTTCACATCCTTGCGAGACACAGAGAAAGTACTGAATGAGGGATCAGAAAAGAAAGGGAGAGGAAAGATCTCCAGCCTCTACAAACCCTTTTTCATTCCAGCAAGACCAGAATTGCTGGTTTTAGCTGCAAAATAATCCTGAGAGTCACTTAGGGCTGTGCAGCAGGTGTTAGCTCCAGGGGCCCCACCACATCAAGCACTTCCTAGCCCCACACTGTGCAGGCAGGGCAGGGAACTCCATGAATCACTACTTACTGTTTTTTGTGTTTTCTTTCTTCCTTTCTCTTACTTTTGGGGCTTGAAGAACTAAATAAGAAATGGCTAATTAATTCGGAGATTTCTGTTCCGATAAAAAGCTGCACAATCACACATCAATGTTACAGCCAGATTGCCCAAGAGCATGCAGTAAAAATGAAAGGGTTTCATGATTCTGCCACAGCACAGGGGGTCCGAGTGCCTGCTGACAAATCTGCCTCATGGGCTTGGCCAAAACCCTTAAAGGGATCAGCCAACTTGATGACTTTGCCTTTTTTACACAGAAAAGATGAAAACTTCTTGATTCTGTACACACACATACTGGAATCAGGACAGTTCTTCCAGTACACACCTGGGAAGCCACTGACTCTGAATGTTTCAAAGATGGTCACTGTTTGCAAATGAAACCATAAGAGAAATGAAGGTTCAGGTGCAGGATGGATGAGGTTGCCAGAGGTAACACCAAGAGGTTACACCAGTTATGTACTTGATTGCACAGGCTGGGCTGAGGACCCAATTCCTGTGAAGTCTGAGGAACACAAGGCTGAATAAGGAGAGGGCAGCCCCAGACCCAAGGAAATGGGGGAAGCCAAGGGGATTCCACAAGGAGACACAGAAGAAGTGTCTTCTGCCCCCACTCAGTGAACATCAACCTTGAAGAGACCATTAAATTCATATTTCTAAGGGAACACCCACACTTGCTCAACTCTTACCTGTGCCTTCTCTTCTTTGAAGATAACCTGCAAGACACAAATATGTACATTGAATACAGCGCCTCACAAAATTGTAAATTTGAATCAGAGACAATGTGTTTAGGCCCAGACTGAGCACTGAGAGAGGACCTCATGCACCAGCTGGGTAGAATGGCCCCAGGTCTCCTTTAGCAGCTGAGAAATGGTGTGGTAGAAGTGACTAGCACACTCTGCAAGTAATTGAGAATGTGATCCTCAGGTTAACAAGTCTTCAGAGAGATCAAATACATCCCCTATCTCTGGTGGGTCCCTTTTCTCTGCTACTGCCTCACAGTTGTGCACATTGAGGTGGCCAGTGTGAGTCCTTTCCCTGGTTTTCTGTATAAAGGACCACATAGCAGTCAAAGGAAAAATCCTTCCTGTGTGACTCCAGAGCAGCCTCACAGCCAAACCACTGTCATTACTCTGCCTTGACTCCTGAAGCATCCCCAGGATGACACAGGAGACACTTTTCTCACAGAGAGCACCCTGAGAGCATGGAGGACAGTTCCATGCAGCAAGGCCTGGCCCCAGTGCACAGCACAGCCCACTGTCTCATCTCACCTTGGAGCAACATCCTGCAGAAGGCATGGCCTGAAGTCCTGCCTAAAGGGGCTGTGAGATTGCCTCTGGCAAAGTCAGTCAGGATCCATGGTTGAAGTGCTACCAGGTGTCTGGAAACAACCTCCATTGGTCACTAATCCTGAATGGTTTATCATACTGCCTTTTGGGACCAGCTACAGCTTATTCTTGGCTTGCAGGGACATAAATGGGTACTAAGGGTTCAAAGCCAAAGAGTCTCTGACCAAGGACTTCCATCATGAGATGGCCTTTGCAAAAGAGCATAAGAATCCCTCCTTGGGAAGAAACTGTTTTAAAGAAATTCCTATATCCTTGTCTCTCCTCCTCTTTAAGGTTGAAGCTCAACTTTTCACCCTGTTTTCCATTTTTGGTAGTTCTCTCTTTGGTTCAATATATTATAAATACATGAACTTTCCAAGGAAGATGGTATCCACTGTTCTCTTCAAATATTGGTTTAACAGCTGAGAGAAAACAGTGAAATATTTGCAATTTTAAAATTTAATCATACTCTGAATTAAAAATGGGCTTTAGAAGGGGAAGGTGCAGGCAGTCACCAGAGCTAGGAGAGGAAACTGGGATGTGAATGCGGGGAGCTTGTCTGAGCCTTTTCCTGGTCCTGGCACTTTCTGCAGGCTGGGAAAGAAGGGACAGGGACCAGTGCAAACCCCGAGCACCGATCCCATTGGTATCCCAGAGGATGGGAGCCACATGAATAGGACAGCAAGGACAGCAGGCTGATGCTCCTCAGACCTCTTGTGGATTTGGTTTGTCTGTCTCTGTGCCCCCACACCCCAACAGCACATGTTTATCCGTTTGCTCTGGGTGGGCACCCCATTCTGTGCCCAGAGTTCACCTCCAGGTGGCCATTGCTGACAGCCAGAGCCTCACACCTCTCTGTCCACTGGGCTCGACAGCTGCCCAAGGCAGCTGTGCCTTCCACCCCTTCTCCAAACCCCCAGCAGCTGCTGCCAGCTGAATTATGTTTTCAAGGAAAAAATACCTGTTTCTTTTTCGCTTCTTGGAGCTTTTCTTCTTCTTCTTCTTCACAGGTGAGGGGCTGTAGGAGGGAGACCTGAGGAGATACAGGGACATTAGGGACCACAGGGCATCCCAGCCCTCACCCCACCACCAGCAGCATCGCCAGGGCAGACAGAGGCTGGGGGCTCCCAGTGGGAATGGGATGAGTCCAGGGATGAGCCTCAGCCCAGCTCTGCTGGCCTGAGGGGAGGGCAAGAAGATGGCGGCACCTCCCTGGGCTGTGGAACCCCCAGCCCCTCACGCCTCCATCTTACACAGACCAGCCAAGGGCTTCTGTCCCCTCCTATCCCGCACAACACCATGGCCACCCTCACCTCCTTCAATGACCCTCTTCCCTCATGCCCAGCTGAGGTCTGCCATCCCCTCCTGCTGCCATGGCTGCCCTCACCTCCTTCACTGACCCTCTTCCCTCAGGCCCAACCAAGGGTTGCCCTGCCTGTCCCCTCACACTGCCATGGCTGCCCTCACCTCCTTCACCGCACCCAGCCAAGGGTTGCCCTGCCTGTCCCCTCATGCTGCCATGGCCACCCTCACCTCCTTCACTGAGCCTCCTCCATCACACCCAGCCAAGGGTTGCCCTGCCTGTCCCCTCACGCTGCCATGGCCACCCTCACCTCCTTCACTGAGCCTCCTCCATCACACCCAGCCAAGGGTTGCCCTGCCTGTCCCCTCACGCTGCCATGGCCACCCTCACCTCCTTCACTGAGCCTCCTCCATCACACCCAGCCAAGGATTGCCCTGCCTGTCCCCTCGTGCTGCCATGGCCACCCTCACCTCCTTCACTGAGCCTCCTCCATCACACCCAGCCAAGGGTTGCCCTGCCTGTCCCCTCATGCTGCCATGGCTGCCCTCACCTCCTTCGCTTCTTGCGGCCAGATTTCTTCTTCTTCTTCTTCCCCCGGGCTGGTGGCGGCCTCTCCCCATCACATGAAGGGCTGAGGAGGGGGGAAAAAACCAACAAACAGCAAAAATAATAAAAATAAACCCTAAATCAACTCCCGTGGGGCTCTGTCTGCCATCCCCACCTCAGGGACATGGGGCACCAAGATCAGTGTTCATGGTGGACTTGGGGCACGAGTGATGCCTAATTACCCTGTTGGTCACAGATTAAAGGGTCTAATGGAGATATAACAAGACAGCTACACCACAGCAATGCTGATTATTTAAAACATGTTTGCTAAGGTTAACAACTCTGTAACAGATTTATAGGTTTTGTTGCTCTTTGTAAATATGCTTTAAATAATTAATTGGCATTTAATTTGCACACAGTAATTATCACAACCAGATGCATCTAACTATAATAAAGACTTGACATGTGTTAAGTAGCAATTGATTAGAAATATATATATATATTTATTGAGACACTATGGTAATTGAAGGAGATATGCATCTCTTATACAGTTGTTAAAGCTTCAAAATAAACCCTCCTGTAAATTAATTTCTTTTTTAAACATATGATGTCGAATTGCATTATGCTTCAATGAAAAGCAAATATCATGGTTAATTAATTCAGAGCACTGGGCTGAAAAAATGACAGATACTCTGTGGCTACTCATTAACTAAAGCAAATGCTTGTAAAGACAGGGACAGCTGGTGGCAGCCTGTGGTTCCCCAGGTTAATCCCAAATCAGTCCATGGATCCCCAAATAGATTCCCAGATGGATCCCCAAATGGATCCAGGACCAAAGCTTGTGGGGGCACAGCCAGTTCCCCAGGGCCTCTGAAAAATCACTGCTGGAAATGAGAGTGCTATGTGTGTGCCTCAGTTTCCCCACTTCTCCCCCTGCCAGTGGGAAGAGCCGGGAGCAGGTAATGAGTGGAAGCAGCCTTGTGTTTGGAAAATACTGTGGGATCTTCACTACAGAAACAAACCAAAAATTGAGCAGCTTTCTGTAGAAAGAACAAACGTTATTGCTAATAAAAGGCCTAATGCAGAGCAAATGGCACTTTGGGGGGGGGGGGGGAACACAGCCTCCACCGCCCCTCAACACTTGATCAGCCAGGGCTTGAATTACCACCAAAATTACACTGTCATAAAAACCCAATTGCTTAGTGCTTTTAATATGCCCTGAAAAACAAAATTGCTCTGCAAAACGAAACTGCAAGTTAGTGCTTCAGTTGTGAACCATGGATGAGTGCTGAGTGCTTCTGGTGCAGTAAATCCAAGGTGCAACCACAGCCCCACAGAGCACCCACAGACTCCTGCTGGCTCTCTTTCTCCTCCTGAGGATTTCACAGACCAACAGTAGCACTGTTAGGGGATATAGCACACTTTGGGCTCAGTGGGTCTCCTGTCTGCATTGAGGTAGAAGTCATGCATTTCCCAGGAACTCTCACTGTCACTAAGCTCAGACACCTGCCCAGAGACACCCCAGGGTTGTGCTAGATCAGGGACCTGAGCACTGCTAACAGACCCTCCATTCTCAGGATGCTCAAGTCCAGCTCCCACGTGCTTTCTCCTAGCACAGTTTTGGGCTCCCCAGCACTCAGGTCTGGGTGCCCCTCAGCCCTTTCACCCAGGGGTACAGCTGGACCACAGCCAAGGGAAAGCAGGGAAGAATCTCTGACCCTTTGGCCACAGGCAGTTTCTGCAGAGCCCTTCTCCCTCTCCCAAGAGAAAAATCTCTCTTTGATGTGGAAGCTTTCTCCCATGTGCTGATCTGACTTTAATTGTTTCTCCGTGATTATAATCAAAGTCTAATTAAAAATGTGCTTCAGATTATTGTTCCACTTAGCCTGAAATCTGAAGATATGAAATGTGCTTTCTTGCTCTTTCTTTGCAGCATCTTTAACCAAACAGAGAGGCTTTAATCCCAGAGATAGTTTAGCAGGCAGGGCTCAGAGACCCCAGATGCTTCGCTTACAATGTTCCATTCATTTTTCTCCTCTCAAGTGATCAGGGATGAACAACAAGCTGATAATGAAGCTGTGTCCTAATGAAGCCAATGCTGCTGGTCTGATCTAGGCCGGGGGAGAGGGGAATTGCTGAGGGTGGTTCTCAGCAGACCTGGTAGTGCAGAGGCGTGCTGGCAGGTTGCCTGTCTTCCAGAGTGATACTTGGAAGGAGGCTGTAAGAGCTAGCCCTGGAGTAGAAGTGAACTGCAGGTTTCTCCCTGCCAGCATGCACTGGGATTTCATACAATCACATGCATCTGTTGTACACTCACAGAGTCATTTAAGCCATCCCCAGCTCTCACAGACCCCAGAGGGGCTGGATAAACAGCCACAGACGCCTCCCCTGCCACCCCTCGGCTTTGAGGTGATGCCATTCACAGCCCTGGCTCTTACCTGCGTGACCTGTGGTGCCTGTGGTCTCGTCTCTCCCTCCCTTTGACACAGCCATTGGTGGTGGAGGTCTCCCTGACCACGCAGCTGCTCAGCTTTTCAGGACGTCTGTCCTCCGCAGGGTACGGCAGGCAGCCGAGTGTCCCACTGCCAGAGCAAGAGGAGAGAAAGAGAGCCATCAAGAACTGTCCCTTCAGCTGGGGTCACTGGCTGAGGGTTTCCTATGTGCTGGAGAATCTCCTTTCCTTTCCACAGGTAGGACCTGTGCTGCTGTGAAGGAGAGATGCAGGTTGCTCTTAGTGTTCAGCCCTGAAATTCTCCTACAAGGCTCCAACAAAATTCCCCATTTTCAGTCAAAGCTGCACCCCAGGCTTGCTGTACTCAGCACTCAGAGGTTCCATGAGTGTCATGCAGCCAGAGAGCAGCTGGACAGCTCCAGACTGTCCAGATCCAATCCAGTGGAGAAGGGAGAATGGGAGCTAGTCAGGACATCTTCTCCTGAATCCTGGGTTTTAGATCACCAGCTCTGCCAAGACAGGACAGGCCTTGCACTCTGATAGAAAAAAACCCTTTTGCATTTCAAATGCAATTTACCAAACCTGTTACTGCCCTAATAATACCTTGCCACACATCTTCATCCTTCCCTGGAAGCAAACTTTTGGCAGTCAAGGAGCAGCCCTTTTCCCAGCTCCTACAAATAGGGTGCTGGGCCAGTGAACACACCTGTTGCTGCTGAAAGCCCAACCTGGAGAACCTGGGGCAGCCCAGCAGAGCTAAGGGGAATCACCTGGGTCAGGTCAGTGCCTGCAAGAGCCCCGGGAAGACCACGGGAGCCGGTGAAGAGCAGAGCCACTGAGTGAACAGTCTTTAAGAAACACCAGGGCTTGTGCAAGCTGAAATGAAGCAAATAAGCCAAATGGAGAAAACAAACTCAAACGAGCCTGGGTGCAGACACTGGGGATGGAAGTAAATAGGTTTCCAGGTCCTGCAGATGTTTATTTCAAAGAATGGAAAGATTAATGAAAAGCCATAAGCTGTACCCAGCAGGGGTGCTAAGAACACTGGGGGTTTGATGTCATCCAGAGTATTATTTGAATAGATAAAACAAGTATTGGCATGTCCAGGCTCAGCCTGACTGTGGGTTGGTATCCAGGGTGGGTTGAGTTCAGCTGGCACTGAAAGTGTCCCCGTTTCTTCCCATTACCATTCTGGAGCCAATCCCAGCACTGGGTTTGGAGTTTAGCCATCCATGCCCAGGTCAGCTCTGAAAGGTGCCACTGCTGTGTCTGCCACCCAACCTTCCTCATCCCTTTGGAAAGCAGTACAACTATGCCCCCAGGCCACATGGACCCCACCAGAGAAGGGGAAGGCTGGGATGTCCCCCTGCCAGCCCTACAGTCATAGTGGAACATACTTTGGGCTGCAGAGACCACCACAGCCATCACATGTGGGCCCCCTGTGGGGCCAGGGCTGCACATCCTGGGGGTTGAATGGGGCCCAGAGGGTGGTTAAAGAGCAATGTGATGTTAAAAAAGCCCCAGTTAGGTATGAATAGAGTCTTGCACATCCCATGGAACATCGTCCTGCCTGCCTCAGCCATGAGCAACACGTTTTGGGGCTGGAGTTGGCACAGGGGCACCTGCAGAAGGTGTCTCCACCTGTTGTCTCTCTCAACGAGCTCCCACTTTTACTAATAGCGGATTCCTTCTTGGAGCCCATTTTGTAATGCCTGAACATTTAAGGATGTGCACAGCCAAATACAAGGAACAGGAGTCACTGGGGGGAAGCTGGGTGAAATATTTCTGGCCAAGAACATGCAGGAGGTGATAGCCCCTTTGGCTTTAAAACTCTGTTACTCTGCTTGTAATAAATTCCCCAGTCCCTTCCCAACATCTACATTATTTTTAACCATCCAGGAAGCTACACAGTTAATCGCTGTCTGTGTGCAAGATAATTGGCTTGTGGCCTTTCCCGAACCCCTTTTAAGAACAGGCTCAATCATTAGGATCCATTAAAAACGTCCCCAAATTAATGACCTGTGCAAAGTCTGAGCTGGATCCACTCCAGCAGTGGAGGCAGGAGGGTTCCTCCCTGGGCTGGCAGCAGGCTGAGACACCACTTCCAGGACCTGGGCACGGCAGGCAATGTCCTTCTCACCCCAGCCCCCGCTCCCACTAATGGGATTTCCAGGTCCTGGGGTTAAAACATGTTGGCCTCGAGGCAGTCAAGGACTCCTGTCCTGCAATGTGCCAGGAACCATTTCTTCTGGGCTTGGATGTAATTATTGATGGAAATAATTATTCTCCAATTCCATCAAAGGCTGGCTTCCATTCAACCAAATGTTCTCCTCTGATGGATGCTGAGAGTCCCTAACGCTCTAAACTGGCTGGTAATCCCCTCGTGTTGAGCTCCATAGACGTTGATTGAATATATATATAAAACTGTATTTTTTTCTTATTGTCTTTGGTGTCTTTCATGACTGATACAAAAGTGATGCAGTTTGGTGTGAACGATTACTGTGGCCTCAAAGGAGGGATTATCACACATTCCCTGCTGCTCGTGCCTGCAGCAGGAAAGAAAAGCCCTCTGTGGGTGTTTTGCTGGAGCCGGCCCCAGGAGAGCAGTGAGGATGCTCAGTGTGATGCTGCTGGAAGCACAGAGCTCACTCAGCCCAGAGGATGGACCAGAGCAGGCAGGAAGAAGAGGAGACAAGAAGGATGCCCAGGGTTTGCTCTGCTGGGGGACAATACTGCTCCAGCATCGGAGTGAGCACCACAGCCTTTCTGCCCAACACACGTTACATGTTTTTCCCTAAGGATGCACTCTTGGCCACGGGCAGCCACGCCAGGACAAGGCAGCTGCCCACACATCCCACCTGCCCTCCAAGTCTCTCCATTTCTATTTGGCTATTCAACCACTTGCATTCACTTTTCCTTTATTTCTCCCATGCAGAAATCCAGCCTATCCATCCTGTCCAAAAGCAGCATGCCTGCTCCTGATGGGAGACCTCCCACAGCAGGGCACCTGTGGGCTGCCTGCCACCAGCTCAGTGCAGAACATGCCCTGTGCCACCTCCTGCCAAGGTTGGCTCACCCTGTCCCTTCCTATCTCAGTAGTCTCCGTTCCAGGAGGGGTATTTTGGGCTCATGGCAATTTTTGCCAGGGTTGCAGTGGCTGTAAGGGAAGCAGCAGGCACACAGGGCTCTCACCTCTCCATTAGCCCAAGCCTTTCACTGCTTTTCACAGCCCAGCCAGCCCATCTCCTCATTTTGGTCCCATATATGGGCTCTCCCGTGTTTTCCTTCCCTAGCAGAATGTATAGACAGCAGAGAGAAATGATCTATTACTACTCTAATAGACATGATGCAGGAAAGGTCACTGGTGGGAAAAAAACCAAATATTCTTCATTTGAAGGGGGGTGAAACCATCATAAAACACTATGTACATCTGGAGGAGAAGGAGTGGGTGGTGCCAGCCTGCTGTGAGATGGGGAGGTCCCTGTTTAGTTTTGCAAGATGCCTGAACTGCTTCCCACCAGCCTTTCCTAAAGGCATGTTACATTTCTGAATCCCACTGCCAGCAGTGCCCCACAAAGCCCCATCTCCTGAGGCCACACCATCCTGCCTCACTTCCCTGGGGAAGGGATGTCACCCTCAGTTTGTGGAGGCACCATGGAGGCCAGTTAACCACTGCCCTTCCTGCCCATGGATGGATCCTGGCACCCTCCAGAGAGGATGGGACAAAGACACAAGGCGTTCTCTGCCTCAGGGGGCAGAGCTAACTCACAAATATCTCCATCCCTCCATCCCAGGCCGCCATGCTTCATGCCATGGCCAAGCGCCATCGCATCAGGCCATGAAATGTGGCACTTGGTGACGCAGACTCCTCTGGGAGCTGAGCCCAGTGACACCCGTCCCCTCTGGCCTCCCAGGGACGTGCAGCCAGCGAGGGTTTGGTGTGCACTTGACATCCCTGTGTGCTGACACCCCGGCACTGCCGGGCCGGGCACTGCCCTCCTCTGCCTGCAGGCTCCAGTGTCCCAGCCCAGCTCCTCTGTCCCAGCCCCACAGCAGTCTCCTGCCACAAAGCTTTTATCAGTCAGCCTTTTCCCCGCAGTAACTCATCTCAAGAGGAGACAGGAGCAGGAAAATTGTCTTGCTAGTGACCTTTCAGCTGCCGGACCCTGGCACCAGGCCATGTCCCCACCCACAGCTGCATTGTCCGTCGCCTCCCCAGGATGGGCTCCAGCAATCCCATCCCCTCTGCCTTTCCCAGCTGCTCTGCAAGCAGCAGTGTAAGCAAACTGGGGCCGAATCATGCTAACCAAGCCCTTTTTTTTCCCCATCCTTTATTTTCCTTTGCACACACAGCTGGGTCAGGTGCTGGATGCACCCGGCTGCAAACACAAGCACTTCAGAGGCCCCGAACACTGACTGCACTTGGCAGGCCTGCACTGACAGCAATTCCAAGCTCAGGGCAGAGGATCTTGGAAAACCAGTATAGAAACTTTAATACCTTCCCCGCTTCAGCCCTGAGCGGCTCCAAGTTCCCATCTTCTCTATAGCCCCCAGTGAAAAGGCAGGAGCAGCTCGAGCCAACCAGAGCCCCGAAACAAAAAAAGGTTAAAGCATCTCTGATGAGCCTAATAGCTGTGAATGTTTAACTGGCATTAAATGATGATGGATGGATGCCTGGCCTGGGAACTGGGAACATCAGCCTGTGGAAGGACACAGGCATCCTGAGGGTAAGCAGGAGAAACCCGTGCACCCACAGCCGCTCGCACCAGGGATGCTCTCACCAGTTCTCCTGAGTAACATGCGAAAAGTGCGCAGACAGGTGATGGAATACCTCATTTTTCCTCTCCTTTCCTCACTTGGAGGTTTTAGCTGTGCAGGAGAGGGCAGGTGGTAGGTCAGGATCCCTGCTTTCCCACACCCCCATGGCTCTCTGCCATGGCCACATCCTATGTGCTTCTGCCCCAGGCTTCAGTGAGGGTGGTCTGAGCTGCTCAAATAATTTCTAAAACCCACCCCTGGGGCTGAGAAGCCTTTTGGCGCTGGCAAAATGACCCTTTGATTTTCTCTCTTGGCCTCCAGCTTTGCTCATCTGATTGAAAAAGAAAACAGTCAAACTGTTCCCTTGTCCCTGGAAAGGGAGGGGACAGAAAAAGAGTGTTGTAAAGATATCTCACAGAAAAAACTCCAGCAGATGTGTTTATGTAAAGCTCTCTAAAATACGCACTAAAAATACCTCTTCAAAATTAGGAGAAGGGGAATATTGTAAGTGCTTCCCACAAGCACACACACACACAAACACCCCATGGCAGGTTCTTTCCCCACCTCATTCAACCCGTTATTATTAGTGCACCAGGAGCCCTGCAGTTTGTTATTGAAAATTATAATAGCAAATCACCGAGATATTTTCCTTGATTACACAGACTCCAAGCCAGTTCAATTTTAATCTTCTCTCCGCTATTTTTTTTTCTGTGCATCAGCAGAGGCACCAGCTGCAGAAAAGCACGTGGTTTTCTTGAGGCAGTTTAAACACAGAAGAGAAATACAATTCTGTAATATACATTTTTCATCGAATTTTTGCCAGTCGTGACTCGCCTCCCCCTCCTGCTCCTGGGAACCCTGTGTCCTGCTGCAAGCCTGTATGTAGCAGCGGCTCCTTTTCCTTCTGGGACTCCAGGAAGGTTTAACAATTGCTCCTGGCACATCCCGGGCCAAAAAAGCAGCTTGGCTCTTTATTTTCCAGCAGTTGATTTACTATGCGTGGTTAGATCAGAACAGAGGAGCTTCCCTGCTGGAAGAGGCCCCGGTAGCGGCACAGAACCAGTGCCAGATGCTCTGGGGGATTCTGTGAGGCTGCAGCCCACGGGGAGGGCTCTGTCCTGGGCACCAGCTGGCAGTGGCAGAGGCTCACAGGATGGATGGCCCTGGCAGAGGGAAAAACTCCACAGGGGAAAGCAGTGCCTCCATGGACCATCCTTAGGCAGGGTCAGGCACGAGGGCAAGCACAGCCTCTCCCTGCTCCCCACGGCTGGATCTCCTCCTCCCCAGGGGCACCAAGACCCCCCTTCCCTGTCCCACTTCCTTCCTGAGCACCTGGTCACCTTGCAGGGCTTGGAGTCACTTCTCCTCGCTGCCAGCAATCCAGGATGGCTCTGCTGTCTGCCTGCCAGCAACTGCAGAGACAAACCCGAGGAATATGGCACATGGGCACGTCGTTTCTAAAGGAAACCTGGACTGCTGCCCCATCTCAATGGTTTCTATGGCATCTTGTGCCTCCCACGCTGCCGGCTCGGAGGTCCCTGCGGAGCTTCCTGCCCGTCAGCACCTGCACACTGCCGAGCCAGGCTTGCTCTCAGGGGGACAATCCTGTGCCTTTCCTGTCCTCAAATCCTCCTCCTTAGACAAATACCCTGCGGGTTCCCATGTCTGTGTAGGAGCCAGTTTTACTCTCACTCAGGAAATAGGAAAGGAGGAGCCTTGGCTGTCACAGGTGCCTGCAAATGTAGACAGAAGTGCCGACATCGCCATGCTGCCCCATGACACAGCAATCCTGCACATCCCTGATCCATGTTTTGGGGGACTCCAGGCTCCTGAGTGACCGAGGAAGTGGTGTGAGGAGGGACTGGGGCTGAGAGCTTATGCTAAGACCTGCCATAGCCTCATGGCCGCTCTCCTCCTGGCAGGCCACAAACAGCACTCCCAGACCCCGTCCCTGCCATTGTCCCCAGGCAGCCTCAGAAAGCCATGGGGGCAACTGCTCCTGGGTGAAGGGGACGAGAGCTGATGGCCAGGCATGGGGGCAACCTGAAGCAGCCCTTGCAGAGCTTGTGATTAGGAAAAGTCTGGATCTGAGCTCAAATTTCTAATTAAACTCTCTCCCACAAGCACTGCAGGGCAAAACCACACTGGATGAAGGTCAGGACCATGGGCTGAGAGGGAGGGAACCCAGTGGCTGTGGTTGGGCACTTCCCAACACGACACTGGGAGCCAGAAGCTGAGGAGCATCAGAAGATGATGCTTAACATTTTAGGAAGGGTTTAAAAAAAAAAATGAACTGAAGGACATCCTAGAAAAGAAGCCCTTTGGCACTATCTGCAATGTGGTCAGGCTAGAGGGCACCTTCACACCCAAGAGCTGCACAGTGCCAGACCCTGTTCCAGGGACCATCAGATGCACCCATTCCCTCCTTTGTCCAAAACCCTTGCTATCTGGCATGGCAAACAGCAGTGAAATAGTGTATTTGCCAATAACAGCTCGTTAAATTTTAATCAAATAGGGAATTGTGAGCACACATTTACCAGGAGCTCCTGGGAGCACTGAGAGATCACTTTAAAAATGAATTAGTAATAAGGCACGTTGGAAGCAGCAAGGAGAAGACGGCTGGAGAAGATCCACTTGGAGCAGAAATGCTGCCTTTGCCACTCACATAAAGCTTTTTCCTCCTTACTTCTTTTGAATTACCACTGGAAGAAGAGGGGAAAACATACCGGAAGTCCCAACACTGGATAACTCCAAAAAACCATCCTGTTTATGCAACTGCAGCCTGGCTGTGGAGCTGCCCTGGGAATGACTCTGGTTGACTGCTGCCCACCCCATCCCTCCATCCATCCGTCCATCCAGGGTGGGGACAGGGACACTCAGGTCACTGCAAGCCATTAATAAACCACCCACTGACTCACTCAGGGGGTCCCATGTGTCCTGTCCCATGTGTGCTGGGACACAGTCATGGTGTCACCTAGTGAACAGCAATCCCAAGGGCTCAGCTTGAAATAACTCCAACATTAAAAAAATGCTCAGACCCCCCAGGGCAGACCCACGGGTGCATCTGAACGGGTGTCCCAGCATGGGTGTTCAGTGGCATCACCTGAGCAAGCTCTGGCACAGGAGGGGTCCCTGGAAATCCTCCCATTTGGGGCTTATCTCCTGAACTTCCATCCCCCCACGGTGCCCAGGGCTGCACTGCCGGGGCCACGCGGGGCCAGGAGGGTTCAGTGACACTGCAAGAAGCAGATGTTCCCGTGGGGGGAAGCGTGGGCAGCAATTAGCTCCCGTGGAAAGGAATTAAGCGACGGATTTCTGCTGCTGAGAGATGAGCCTGCAATGTCCCCAGCCCAGGAAGGAAGGTGGCAAGTGGGATTTAACACCCACACTGGGGGGTTTTTTGTGGCCAGAAGGGCTCTTTGCCTCCCTGTCTCACAACTGCTATGTCAGCTGAGCTGGGAAGCTCACAAATTGCTGCTTTAGATGGGAGGGTTTGGTTTGACTCCAATCCTCCTTCCCTGTAACACCCCCTGGTCCTGTTGCAAACACCTCAGTGGTTGTGCCACCTACGCAGGAAGGACTGGTGAGGAGGTTTTCAGTTAAGGAGAGTTTCTGGGAGGGAAAACAGAAACCTTTCCGCTCCTGCTCTGCTCCAAGGAGGGAGGGGCTGGTACGGTTGTGCCATCCCTGCCACGTGGCAGTCATTGGAGTGATCAGTGCTGCACCACCCAGGGCTCCGTGGGGGTCAGAGCCTGAAACAAACCTCCTCCTCTGCTCCCAAGTCTTGTCCCCAGCCATCCACACCATTCTGCGACTGTGAATATTGTTTGAAATCATCCCAAAAAAGAAAGGAAGGGATATTTTTTGGCTTGCTGTTTCCTAGGGGGAATGTTTGGAAGAGGCAGGTGGGTCCCCATGGCAGACCCTGCCAGGAAGGGCTGCAGAGGATCATTTCAGTTTTCATCCCATCCATCTTTAATTGGCTGTAATAATAATTTTATTGCTTGCTGGGATTTGTGAGGCTGAACTAATATTTGTAAAATGCTTTGCTATCCTCAGCTGAAAGGCAATCCAGAGTGGCAAAACCCCGGTGTTATTCACATTTGGATAATCCGGAATTATTCATAAACAAAATCAAGATTATGCAAATATATTCATTAGTTCTCAGAATACCTCCAGGAAAATAGAGGAATTAGTTTTGTTAACAATTATGTATTATGTAAGTGTGTGTCTAAGCACGCACAGACCCCGCGCTGGGACGCGTTCGCCTGGGACTCATCCTGGGATCTCAGAGCGCTGGAGAACAAGGGCTTGGCCTGTGTAAAGCAACCACCTTAATTTTGGGATATCCCGATGCCCCACATCGAGTGACAGCTCACACCACAGACCCCTGTGCTCCCCCAGGGTCCCACTGGCTGTTCTTCAGCCAAAAGAGCAGAGACACCCCCAGTGTCCCCTCTGCACCCAGCACAGACAGCCCACACATGAGCACTGTCACCTTTTCCTACCCAAAACAGCCTTTCCTACCCAAATGAGGAATTTTGTGGTACATGCAGGGCCAGGCAGCTGCAGAAGTGGGATCTGGATGCAGCCCCCTCACTCAGGACCTGTCCTTTATGCCCAGCACAAGCCCTTGCATGATGCCAGCTTGTGCCCAGCCCGGCTTTCTGCAGTGTGTGACCGTCTATTTGGGATGTGCTGGGAAACAGGAGATAAAGGTGCATTGAAAATACCGCATGGTTTAATTAATGCCACATGCCTTTCACTCTATAGGTTGTGTGGATGGTTAATTATTTTTATAAAGAAAATAATTAGTCCCAATCAAGGCAGAAGCTCTCCAGAATTACAGCTCATTAACCGCTCTCACATTTTTCTGTTCTATAAAAAGTCATGTGGTGCTGATGAAGATTATAGACCCTTGGAATCAGCATTAAATACAAATTCAGACAGTGTTACCATCCTATTACCATCAACTGCATCGACTTGGCTTCTGTAATTGCAGCTGGAGATGAAGGGCAGGGATTTCTGCTCCACACAATCTCTGGAAACAAGCACTTTGCCCATTAGTTTGCCAGAAACAATGTGACACCAAGCCCTGACTTGGCTAAGCACATCCCCCAGGAGATGACAGCCACCAAGGAGAAAGGGGAAAGCTTTGCAGGGGATGGGAAGATGAGGGGTGCTCAGGGTTGGTTCAGCTCCACCTGGCAGGAGAGGCTGCTCCTGCCCAGAGCAGCGGGGACCATGCAGGCCCAGTGCTCATCTAAATTAGGAAGGTGAACCAGATAACGATGCTGAAATCTGTCCTATGGGCTGGGGTGGCAAAGCCACCAGTCCAGTGAATGGAAAGAGCCGGGAGATGCAGAGGGGGTGAAGAACAACCTTTAAGCAGTGGAATCATCCTCATGGGACATGGGGAAAATATGACATGGCTGGATGCTCTTGTCAGGGATGGGGGAGCATCCGCAAGCATCTCCCTCTGGACCGTGCTGGTCCAGGCTCTGTGCCGGGTCCAGCTCTATTGAACGTCGCAGAGACCTCGCTCAAAGCCTAATTGAAAGAAATCACAGCACATTAAAGGGAGCTCAGGTCAGATCAATACCAATGTGGTGGGGAGGGCGAATGGGGGGAGCAGAGCAGTGGCTGTGTCCCAGCACCAGCTCAGGCTGTGACTGTGGGCTCCACTGCCTGCTTTTCCTCCATGGAAAGGCAGGGTGAGACTCCCCGCTCCATGTAGGACAAACCTGGCAGCAGTGCAGGGCCAGGGTTGGCAGTGGCAGCTGGAGGCAGGGAGGGGGGCAGGGGAGCCACGGGTCCTCAGGATCCTGCTTTTCAGTTTCCATTAATCAGGGATGGATGTGCCTTGGGTGGCATTCGAAGCCCAGAGAGCCGGCAGGCAGCTCTTGGCCCACAAGCCTCCACCACAAAATTAACCCACCCGTCCCCACAGCACAGCTCCCATGCCAAGAGCCCTTGAGCATCCCAGCCCTCTTGGAGAGATGGGGATGAGGAACCTGGGGCTGCGGGTGGAAAAAACACTTGTGGGGAGCTCTGAAGGCAATGGGGTAGTAACTACTGCCACAAGGCAGAAAACAGTGGGAGCCAAACCTGCCACTGGCATGTGCTGCCAGTGTTGTGCCTTTAGCTCTGTCCATGCAGGTGCTGGGATGCTCCACACTCACAGCAAGGGCAGGGACAGGGACAGCGACCTGGCCACCAGGCACAGCCACATGGCCCCAGCACATCCCATGACAGGCACGTGCCTGAAGCACAAAACAGCTGCATCTGCCAGTCTGGACTCTTCAAAAGATCCCAAATCCCTCCAAAAGATACAAAGGACATCCTTCGCCTTCACTGGCTCCTGAACCACATGTGGGAAATGTTCAGGAAAACACAAGGACTTAGTCCAAAACTGTGCCAACAACCTCTCCAGCAATCAGACAGAACAGGCAACTGAGTCCCTGCATTCAGGGGTGTCCTGGGATCCTGGGGGGGGTGCAGCCAGTATATCATGTGTCCTGCAGAGTTCAGCCCGCACAGTGACCCCTCAAGGCTGCCAAGGTGCAAGGACATGGCCAGAGGAGCTCACCAGGAGATCAAGCTCATCCTCCATTATGAGACACAGGGTACAGCCAGGCCCACGGCCCATGGGCTCCAGCGCTCCCCGGCAAGTCAGGCTGCAAATGCCCCTTGCAGGGATGAACCAGCAGCTCTCTTTGTTCCTCCTCTGCTGGTGGTGCCCACCCAGCCCCCTGCACCTCCCTCTCCCGGCACGTGTTATCCGCCTGCCTCTCCACTCTGGAGGCCCCGCACCATCGCCCTTTAACCCGGTCAACGCGTGGCTGATGGGCACACAAAGGCAGGGATGGGGCAGACAAAGGCAGGGATGGGGTGGGTGGTGACAGATAACCACAGACCCTGTCTAACACACAAGGAAGGGCAGGCGACACGTGGGCACAGGAGGTCTTGGAGTTTTCCGGCGATTTAAAACCTCATCCCTTGGAAGAAGCAGTGCTGACCTCGCTTGTCTTGTTTCTCCCCATCATAACAAACCTGGCTGGGCTCTGAGCAGAGCAGGGGGATTTGAAGAAGGCAAACGTTTGGTAGGCAATAGGTTCCCCGAGTTAAAACACCAGCCTCAGGGGTAGATCTGCCGAAATCCCAAACTGCCTCCCACCCCCACTATGCCACAGCCATGTCCAGGCCCACTCTGGTAGAGCAGGAATGCTTCGCTGGCTGCAGCCGATGGAGCCGTGGAGAATAAGCTAAGATATATTTACATGCTATTATAGATTGGTGTTACACTTGCACAGCTTTGGTGGGCAGGGGGGGTTGTACGGCAGCTCCAGCTGACCCACAGATTAATGCAGCAGGAGCTCTTTAACTGTGAAATCTCTCTTAATGCAAAAATATTTCTCTTGCTGGGCAGTGGTTAATTCTTCATCCTGACAGTAATGTAGCTAAAATCCCAGCCTCCTACCCCACTCTGTTCTAGTCACCCTTGAACACACGCAGGCTCAGAGATAAATTCACTACAACCAGCTCGTTGCCAAAGTCCCATCAAATTCCAGCAGGATGATGCGCTGCTGGAATTTGGTGTTACCAGCACAGAAAACCTGTTTTTTTGTCACTGCCTATGGGTCTGAGAGCATTTTCAGCCACCTGCATGCAAGGTGGGCACCTCACCCCAGCCCTGTGGCCCAGCAGCACAAAGGCTCTTGCAGCCCATACCAGCATGTCACAGCCTACCCTGCCCCAGGGAGGAGAGAGCAGAGCAGCCCCACAGGCAGCAGGCCCTTCCCACAGTGTCCCCTCTGCCCACCTAGGCACCCACTCAGGGGTGAATGAGATGTCTGGGGTAAGGCAGCAGCTGCTTCTTCTTCCATATGTCCCCGAGACATAAATTAAACATGAAGTGTTAAACGGGTCATTGGTGGAGCTGCCTCCAGACCAGGGACTCATTTCAGCCTGCCTGAAACACCAGTACAGTTTTTAATAGAGTTTTTTTTCCTCGCTTGTATTATTTTTTATAAGCCCTTCCTGCAGTCCCCGCTGCGCTGGCAGGGAAAGTGTTCCCGCCGCGTGCGAAAAAACCTGCTATTTTTAAACTCCCAGTGTTTGTCAGCGCTTTTGGCTCGAGTGGCTGACAGAGAAACCAGTTTTGCAGCACCCGGTGTCCCGCAGAGGGTTCTGTGGCCTTTGCCAGGTGATGGTGGCAGCAAGACATGGGCACTGCCAGCAGCGTTGGTCCATCCCCCTGGCATGTGCCAGATCTGCACCACAGCAAAGGCCTGGTAGGGATGTTGTGCCATTGGGATCCACTGCTCCTGCCAGATTTCAGGCACCACGACCTCTGTGCCTTTGCCCACACCTATAAAATCTTTAAGCAAGGCTGCAAAGGCAAACTGGCTCCCGGAATTTGGCTTTTGTCCCTGCCCTTTGCTGGGAATGCCAAAGGGCTCCGATCCAGGCATCGAACACAGCCCTGTTTTCCAGCTGATGGCACCACCAGGGATTGGGGCCATAGGAGGATCAAGGGGGATGGGAGCAGTGTGTGGGTCTCCATGGGGCAGGGAAGAACTGTGGGTCTCAGCAGACCCACACTCTCCTAACAGCAAAGAGCTCCCAGGGGCTCACACCAGACATGAGACTGTAGCAAATCCCTGGCACCCCCTGCAGCCAAAACAGGTGGGATTTGCTGGCCTGGGTCAGGCTTTGCTGGGATGAAGAGGTTTCAGAGCCCGCAGGGAGAAAAGGAGGAAAAAAAAAAAAAGAGAGAAAAGGAAAGGGTGATCATGCACGAAATTATTTCATTTCAGTGACGCAGGGTTTGCATTTGATAAGTTCATCTTATAGAAAAATGAGCGTATAGAAAGGTGCAGCTGCCAGACATGGAGGTGTGGGAAGGGGTTGGAATGGGTCTGAGCAGAGACGCACTCAGCTCCAGCCATGACCTGCTGGAAGGAGAAATCTCCCAAGCCCAGGGACCCAAAGGGACAGTGGGGACCCCTCCACACACACAGAGTGGGGTCTGCAGAGGCCCTTTCTGGGGACAAGCCACAGCAGGACAGGCTGCTCTGGATGGTGGGGGCAGGACGGTGACAGCAAGGAGACAAGAGCAGCCACAGGACCCAGCGCTGGGCAGAGGCTTCTTAGCAATCCCTGTCATCAAGGTCATCACTGCTATTTATTATTTAGGGCCCCACAGCCCTAAATATTCATTAGCTGGATGTCGTGGGAGGGGTGTGAACGCGTGTGCAGGGTTCAAGTGTCCTGCTCTCTGGCCTCTCCAGGGATGGGAGACAAGGAGGGATGGGGGCTGGCTGGATGCAGTGTTGCTATGGGGGCATCTGCCAACTCTCCCTGAGCCAGGCAGAGAAGACCCCAGCCCTGTAAGACCCTAAACTGCTACATTCTGCCCTGGTTCTCCACACTTCAGTACATCCATGAAACAGCCTCACTCAAGTGCTGGGATGGTGCTGAGCTGGGGGGAGACCCCATGGCCAGCACAGCCCCCCAAAGTGCCAGACCCCACCAGTGCTGCACTCACAAACCCACACCTCTGGCATCTGCAGACGAGGGGCTGCCTGGCAGCCAGGGCAGTGTCTGCAGTGGCTTTGTTCAAGGATGAAATCAAATATTTCTACAAAATGATCCTCCAGCCAGCCAGCGGAGTTTCCCCCCTTTTGCTTCCTTCCACCTGATTTCATCCCTCATCTGAAGAGATCAGATACGGTGCTTCCCCTGGCACATCACGGGCACTGCAGGCCCCAGACTCCCCCCTGCTCAGAGATGGGGCAGCAGCAAGTCCCAGATTCAGGGAGAGCCTCACCCCGTGTTTCCCCACCAGGTGCTGTGGACCTTCACCCTCAGCAGCTGGGCCAGGTTGTACCCGTGTTCTTTTGGTGACCATGGGAACTGAAGCCCCAGAGCAGAGCTCACCAGAGCTCTCAAATGGACTTTTACATGTCAGAAATGACCTGTTACCAAAACCACTATATTTCCCAGCACCCCTTTGGTTGCCAGTCCCTGCAGTGCTGGTCTGGGGACAACTCTTAGCCTCACGTCCACTTTGGGGAGCTTTTAGTTGAAGGCGACAAAGCCCCACGTGGTCACAGCAGGGGTATGGTGGGGAGAGGCAGCACTTCTGGGAGTACCCCAGTAGCACTAAGAAAGCCCCATCCATGAGCTTGGGGTTCCTACAGGGGCTTCCAGTGGCCTTTTCCCTGAATCCTTAGGTGCTTGTACACCTTCCCACACTGGAGCACAGCACACCTGGCTAAGGCACCCATTGGTGCTGAGCCTGGCTGTGCTGCCTGGCACTCACTGCATCCCACCCAGCCCTGGCAGGAACCTCCATCCCCTTGTCCCTCACAGAGGTGGGGACAGAGGTGTCCCTCACCCCACCAGGGAGGCCAGCAGGGACACGGTGCCCAGCACCAGTCCAGTGGAGAGGCAGATGGACAGGGCCGGGGGAAGGAGGAGGAGGATGAAGGCTCTGCGAGCAGCAGGGAGGGAATCCTGCGGGCATCCCCTGCTCTTCCCCTCACTCAGCTGCCCGTAGCCTCCCAGCAGCTCCCGAGCTGCCTAATTAGCTCTCCCCGCTCCCATCGCCGTCCAGCTGGAGCCGGAGGGCAGGGGCAGACAAAAGCCTCCCTTTTGACAGCCCCTCCAAGGAAGGGGCTTTTCTTCTCCCCCTGCGCTTTTCTTTTCAAGCCCCTCTCCCCCCTCTTGGGCCGGGGCCACGGGCTCATTAGCACTCGGGCTCGTTGGGAGCGGAGGGAGCAGATGGCAGCCAGGCGGCTGGCGCGGCCGGCACCGCCGCCGCCTCTTCCCGCGGAACAGATGCCCGACCAACAAGGGGGAGGATTAGCGGGAGTGGGGGACCATCCGCACAGCAGGGCTGCCAGCGGGGCTTCCTCCCCAGCGGCACACCCCGCATCGATACCCGAGGGCTGCCAACCCGCTGGGGACGAGCTGGGGATCGGGGCCACCTGAAGGTGGCTGGGAAGCCAGAGGCTGGGATGGTGAAAAGTCACTGCAAAGGCCACACGAGAATGGCAGATGCCTTCTGCCCTCGCTGGGGTACTGTGTCCCCTGGCACCGCAGTGTCATGACTGCTCCCACCCCGTCCCAGTGCAGCCAGGGAGGACATGTCACCCTTGTCCCAGCAGGTTTGCAGCAGCAGCAGCAGCAGCAGCACCCAGACCTGTCTCCGAGATCACCTTCAATGGCAAACCAGGTGGTGAAACTGGACTTAATCCCACTCCAGCAACACATCCCTCCCTCCCCCTCCGTGCATGGTGCATCCCGGGGGATTAAGGGTTAAAGCACAAATCCCCTGCACTGCCCTGGTGTGACCCACTTAGACCATCTGGCAGGGAGGGAGGCAGGAGCCTCCTTTCCCCCAGCACTGCCAGAGCTCACCCAGCATCACTGGCTGCCCCGGGAACAAACACCAGCACCCACAGCTCCCAGCTCCAGCACTGCCCTCAAAGTAGATTTTGGATGAGTTTGGGGGGACAGGGCAGCTCATACCACACTACAATGGCTGGTGGAGTGGGAGCAGGGAAGGCAAACACCCCCAAAAGAATCCCGCAAGCCCCCAGACTGCCATCACCTCTGGGTCCCAAGGATACCCTGAGGCATCTCCCACCTGGCTGTCCTCAGGTTCCTGGCACAGGCACTGCTGGAATATGCAGCAGCGCTGGGAGAAGTCAGGCTGCCGAGTGGGATGGAGCTCGCAGCCGCTGTGCTGTGGCAGAGGTCATGGCCAGGGAAGAGATGCAGCCAAAAGCTCAGCCAAGAGGGAGGAAAGGGGATCCTGGGGATGGGGCTAGAGTGTGGTGGTGACACACATCACCAAAGGCTGGGCAGAGCCACCTTATTGCAGGAGATTTAAAAAGCATTTTCAGGTTCACAAGAGCCAAAGTCCCATCCTTATGGAGCAATGAGAGGGAGTGAGGGCACCCTGGCTCAGCAAGAGGGGCTCAGGGCAGCATAGGTGGTCCCTGTCCCTCACTCCATCTCTACCCAGCATGCTGGGCACACAAACCACCCCTCAAATCCCACACTAGGATTTTGCATATGCTGGAGCAATCTCTTGCAAAGGCAAGTGTGGAGTCAGCCCCAGCCCTGCGCAGCCTCCCCACACCACCTAGTCCCTCACCCCCTCCTGCACAGTGAAGCCTCACCAGACTCTGTGTGGGAAAAGGTTAATTGGAAAAGCCCTTTTCCCCATCACCTCATTTTTTCCTTTCACTCTGCAAACTGGTCAATAATCCATTTACTTTGGCAGAGCCCTGCTCTGGGCACAAAGCTGTGTTGGGGGCCGGATTTCATGCCCCACCCCAGCCCCAGCAGGATGAGGAGGGATGGTGTTAATGTACTCTATTGTTCCAGGATGAACCATGGGTTTAGCAGAGCTTTAACCCCTCAAAGCTCCTAGAGAGCTTGATGGGAATTTCAATGGAAGAAGCTTTATCTCCAGAACCAGCAGGAAGGTGGTGCTGAGGGATGGGGCAAGGGCAAAGCCAGCTGGAAAGAGGGGAAAAAAATCACCTTCTGTCCTGGGAACACCACCGCTGCCCCTCAAGGATGCAGGACTGAGCCCTTAGCCCAGGGCACCCAGCAGGGATGGCTTTGGGCTATGCCCACTGGGGGGATTCCTGGCAGGACCCCCATGCAGCAGCTGAGCCCCTTGGCACTCCACAAGGGCTCAGAGTCAGACAGTAAAACTGATGAGGAGATGGGCAGCCCTGGCCTAGAAACCATGCCAACGTCTCCACCACTGCGGGAAGCGCGGGGCCGGATCCAGGGCAGGGTGTTTTCAGGGGACCAGCTGTCAAGTGTGGGAGAAAACAGGAATCCAGATGGTCATCTTAATTTTTCATTTGGCTAACTGGTCTCCCCACCTCCTCTCTGGTGCGCTCTGCTTGTTGGCACCGCAGTCATTTGCTCTTAAATTAGCCGGGAGTATCGTCAGGGAAGAAAGGCCGATCGGAGCAGTGGCGCAGCAAAACCTTCAGGAAAAACAAACCCAGAGTGGAGCTGGGCACAGAGGCCACTACGAAAGGATCTGCTGCAAGCCATGGGTCTGCTCTCACCATGAATGGGGAGCAGGAGCCTGGCTCTGGATATTGCTGGACTACGAGCCTGTTGCCAGCTTGGGGACATCACTGTGCACCCCGATGGGGACCCGCTGCAAAGCCCCTGGAGGCGTGAACCTGCCCAGACAGCAGCCTCGGGCTCCTAGCAGAGTGGGATGTAAGCCGAGCCAACAGCCCTGATGAGAGGAGCTGGGAACTGCAGTCTCCCTGTCCCCACAGCCCTTGGTGTCAGCCCCCCGAGCAGCAGAGACCCTCTGTGCCTGGGGACAGGGGTGAGCGCAGTACGTGCCCCGTGGGTCCCGGGGAGAGCCCCGCCGGGCTGACCCCGCTGGACACGTGTGGCGAGGGCAGCGGCACAGACGGCCACACCGCAGGGAATAGCCCCGGCCCGCGGCACACGCCGCGAGGAGACAAAAGGCGCCGGGCTCCACTGACACGGGGACCTGGCAGCACCGTGGCCAGCTGTGTGGGGCACACCCCGGCTTGGGGACCCCGTCGTGCAGGGTCTGACAGTGCTGAGGTGCAAACGGCGGGTCCGTTTTATCGCGTGCCGAGAGCTCCTGGCCACTGCATGGACAGTTCCCTTCCTGCCAGAGCCGGCACTGCCAGCAGAACAGAGAGGTACACGCGTTTGGGAACTTTTTAATGGAGCTGCAAACACCCCGGGCTGCCGTGCTCAGCCCCACCGGGATGTCCGTGCAATCTGAACTGCCGTTTAGAGCCGGGCATCATTCCTGGCACCAGGCTGGCTGTATTTCCCCAATACCTTAATTTATTGCTGTATTTCACCTCCAACTGCAAGATACTTAAGCAGCACGGCTCATTCAGGCACCTTCAGGCAGGAGTGTGTGTGTGTGAGCCAGCACCCAGCCTGCCAACAACCCCTTTGGGTGCCGACCATAGCCGATGCGAGGGATGGAGAACAACACTGTGGTTCCTCTCCCTCACAAAGGCTGAAGCCCTGCAAACGCTGCCTGTGTAAACAAGATTTGCTCTTCTCCTTCGGAAGCTTAAGCCATGCCTTTTTCATTTTCCTACCCAGGTTAATGGAAATCAGAGAGACTGAAAAAATTCATGCTCAGCAGCTGGGCTGCAGGGGCAGAAGTGACCCCCATCCCTATTGTTGCTCTCAGCCTCCACTGGCACGGGAAGCATCCGAAACAGCTCTCTCCCCATGAGCTCTTTATTCCCTAGTACAGGCTGAGCCCCTGATACCCAACCCACTGCAGACCAAGCCCTTCTCCTCTACAGATCCATCACCTCCACGGAACTTTGGGTTGTTGCCCACACCAGGTGAACAGCAGCCAGCAGTGTTAAAAACAGACCAAAGAGAGAAGAGAACAAGCAAAAGCCTCCTTTCCTTATAAAAGCAGTGCAAAGAGGGTATTTTTAACCAATATTGAGACAGTCAGCAAAATAAAGCTGGTTTAAATTAGATTGTACATGCTTGTGAGGAAGCCACACGGACCCTTGCCCGTGTGACAGCCCGGCAGAGTGGCTCAGGGGGTACCTGCAGTCCCCCTGCCTTGTTTCATGGGTTTGCTCAGCCTCCAGCAAACATGAGGGGCACCAGCCTCCCTGGAGCAGGAGGACAGGGCAGGCACCAGATGTGCAAAGCCAAGGCTGCTTGGCTGTGGGACCAGGGGGACACCAGCCCCAGAGCTGCCCCGGTCCATGGCAGTGACCAGGCTCCTTGGGCTGCACATCCCTGTGGTGTATCAGCCTCCCCTCCGTGACAAGGCAGGGTCCAGCTGAAGAGGGGCTGTTCCCCATCCCAGGCTTCACCTTCCCTGATGAAGGAGTACTGACACAGAGACAAGACGACCAGCAGGACACACACCCCAGGGCTCTGCTCGGCAGGGATGGAGCTGGCCACACTTTCTGGCTGATGCCCCCCCCACTGTCCTCCCTCCATAGCCCAGCTAGAACTTTCCATACCCTCACTGTGCTCCCTTTGGTGTGCAGCAGTCAGTTCCTGGACTCCAAGCACCACCAAAGTTTCCCAAACCTGCCCTGCTCCGGAGCACAGCAGGGGAAGGGGCTCAGCCAGCCAGCATCCCCTTGCCCCGGGCATGGAGAGGATCCCCCGGGTCGTCCAGCCACTAACTGGCTGGGTAGGGAGACACTCAGAACCCTCCTGATGTTGTGGAGGGGGCTGGAGGTCGAGCAGGACGCGGGGTCCCCCAGAGCCCCCCCTCCCGTGCCCCGCATCCCTTACCTGGGCAGCGGCTTGCGGGCGGTGATACTGGCCACGATGATGCTCTCGGGTCGCGGCATGGCCACGGCTTTAAAGGTGCCTCGCCAGAACTTCTCGAAGAGCTGCTTCTCGCCCTGCTGCACGCCGGCCATGGCCCCCGGGCCCCCCGGCACGGCGGGCCGGCCCCGCCGCTGTCCGCGGTGCTGAGCGCTACATCCCCCGCGCCGCCGGCCCGGCCCCGCTCGGCTCGGCCCGCAGCCCGGCCCGCTGCGGGAAGTGCGGCCCCGGCCGCCCCCGCCTCCCGTTTTGTGCCGGCGGGGCGGGCAGAGGGGCCGGACCCGCCGCCGTCCCCTCCCCGGCACCGCCCCCGCCGCAGCTGCGCCCGGAGCGGCCGCGCCGAGCCCGGCCCGGGGAGGGGAGGGGGCGGCTCCGGGGGACCCGCGGCCCCGCTCGGCAGGGGCTCGCTCCCCGCCGCCACCACGGGCCGCCTCGCTGCTCGCCCCGACCAGGTGGCTCTGGGGGGCTCCCACCCCCGCACAGACCCCAGGACTGTCCTTGTGCCATCCCATCATTACGTTCCCCAGCACGGGAGACACTTCCAGCTCGCTGCTGGCTGGCGGGCACCTCTGCGCTTTGCCCTTTGCGGGGCACAAACCCTCCAGGGCAGAGCAAGTCCCTGTCCCCCCACAGAGGTTACCAATAACCTTTGTGTTTGCCCAGTCCCAGCCAGACACAGGGGAGAGCCTGGAGCCAAGAGCTGGGGGAGAAAGCAGCAGGAGGCCATGGAGACCTCTCTGTCCATACCAGGACCCATATGGGAAAGATTTTGGAAGACAACCCCTTTCTTTCCTCCCTCTCCCCATCCCTTCCCATTTATCTGGAATGGAGCACGCAGCCCTGGGGCTGCGTGGCAGCAGGCTGAGGAATCCCACAGCAGGGTCCCAACCAGCACAGAAAACAATTCCTCACCTTCCAAGGCAGGATTTGACCTGCCGGGACTGGGTGCACGGGAAGGGAAGAAGGGCTGGGGCGGTGCAAGTGCAGTGCTGCGAGATTTTCCTCAGCCCCTGCACCGAGTACAATAAAAACGTCTTTAGGAGAAAATGCTTCTTCTACCAGATGCTTTGAAGCACAAGTAAAAGCTGGTGACCTTGGATGAATGAGACTCTCTCTATTGTGCCTCAGAAACCCGCATGATACGTTTATGTAAGCGGCGGGGGGATAATGGAGCCCGGAACAATAGGCAGTGGGAGCTGGAGAAGAAGGAAAATCACAGGGAAACTTAATCGCTTCTTTGCGATAAACACAAAATTAGCAGAAGGCTTGTTCTGGCAGCGTTGTTTGCTAACTCCTCCTTCCATGCCCCGTTTTGCTTCCTACTCCCAGTGCCAGGGCTCTGTCCCACTGATACCCAGGGTCAGACAGCCCCGAGCTGTGTCCCCACTCAGAATCACAAAGCCAGAGCCTCGGCGGCACACGCTGGACAGCGCCGGCGGGATTTGTGCCGAGAGGCCACGGACGGCTGGAGACGGATCCTGGGAAAGTGGCGGCAGTGGGAGCAGGCACGGATCCAGCAGGGCTTAGAGAAACACTGTCAGCTCTGCCAGACATTGCCTAAAAGCCTGATAGGGAAGGACGACATTCATGCACAGCGGAGAGATGCTCGCTGGGAGGCTGCTCCCCCCAGGAAACTGCCCAAGGGCGACGGCTGGGAAAGGCTGGTTGGGAGCTACAGCTCTGCTCTGGCCCAGGGCACACTGTACCATGGGCAGGAGGTGTCAGAGTGGGGGCCCTCCGGGGACTGTCACGGTCAGGAAAGAGCAGAGGGAGCAGGGGAAAGGGCTTGAGAGGTCTAGATCAGCCACGCTGTGAAAACACGGCTGGGGAGGGCACAGACAGCACCCATGGCAGACACAGCAGGCACCCACCTCCCCAGAACAGCCACCACTGGGCCATTACTCTTCTGCAGCAGTTGGGCAGGGACAGGGACTCCCCACCCAAGCAAATCAAAGCTTGGTTTTCCTGTGGCCCTTCCAGTCATTCCTGTAGCACACAGCCTGTTCATTAGGAACCTCTTTCCCTTCAGAGCACATTAAGCTCACCAAAGAGAGATCAGGTGTGAGCACACACATGCCCTGGTCTCTGATTTGCTGGTGAATGACCTAGTTGTGGGGTGGGGGTCAGGCAGGAGCCTCACTGGCACTGTCAGCCCGAACCCTCCCCTTGTGGCTCATTAACCAAATACCCTACAAGGCATCAGCATCCCCTGGGCTTTGCAAGATGAGTCCAACCACTCCCAGCTGTCACCAGAGTCCTCGTGGCACTCCAGGGCATTTCACCCCTTCCACTGCTCTAATCACCCGAACGTTAACTCACAAATAAAAGGAATAATAAATGTTTGCACTATTAAATTAGCAGCACGGGTGGCGTGTGGGCAGGAGGGAGGCTCCGATCGTTACAAGAGCCCTCTCTCCTGGCGTACCTTGTGGAGACATCAGTGAGCCAATTAAGCAATTGGCTCGGTTAACGGAGGCTCCCAGGAATAGACTTCACTGCTATAGAATAACTGCACTGTAATAAATTGTCTCATAAATAAACAGCCTGAGAAAGCATTACAAGATACCCAGAAAAAGCACTACATCATAAGCAGAAACAATGCTGTTTCTAGTGTGTCTATTAACCCGTGGCATTGCCAGTGGTCCTGCAGGGACCTGTGGGGCTGGTGCCACGGGGGTGGTCACGGCTGCAGCATCCCCAGAGCCCTTGCAGGTGCTGCCCACCCTGTGGGACCACTGTTTGCCAGCAGCACGCAGCTGTGGGTTACCCAACCTGTAGGACTGCCATAAATGCCACCCCGGGTTATTTACAGCCCCAGTGGTAACATGGGTCTCTGCCAGGTTCAAACATTTGCACCCAAATGTGTGCAATAAACTGCAGCAGAGAGAGCGAGTTCTGGGATGGGAACAGGGAAACTGGGAATTGGAGGACAACTGCACAACTTTCTCCAAAGCAAAATGAATAAATAAAATATAAAAGTATAAAATAAAATATAAATAATATAAAAGTATAAAATAAAATATAAATAATACAAAACATAAAAACTCTCTTCCTTAGAGAGCTCTTCTTCTGTTATTTGGGGGGGGAGGGTAGTTTAGTGGCACAAAGGGCTGAGCCTGGGCTTCCCCCTTCTGCATGGGGGTCTGCAAACCAGGCTCTTCCCAAGGCTGCTGGCCCCCAGCCCCCCTTGCTGCACCCAGCTCTGCAGCCCTACAACCACCTTGTTGAAGTTTAGCTCAATGAAGAAGATTTTATTCGTTGATTTTTTTTCCTGCACCCCACAATTAAGCACCCAGGATCCCCTTGCCCCACAAAGCCCCTTTTGGGGTAAAAACCCCATGGAAATGTGAATGGGACCTACTTGGCTCAGGGATAGGTGGGAATGCTCAGGAAACTCCAGCTATCCCTCTTCCTGCTTTATCCTCTGCCACATTTAAAGGGCCCCATCACCTCATCCCCTCCTACACCCAGGCTTTGATTTTGGTGGTATGGAGAGAAGAGAGGGGTCCCTGCTCTGGTGAACACCCACTGTGGGTGTTTGGCTGCTGTTGAGGAGGATGAGCTCAGGGCCAAGGGAAGAAGGGATCAGCAGGATGAAGCTGTGTATGTGCAGGAGGTACCCGAGGAGAGGGAGAGGAGAAAATGTGTTTAACTAGGATTAAATTTTAATCTGTTCCCCCTAGTAGAGAGAAGAAAGCTGGGCTTGTCCTGGAGCTGCACAAATATTTTTCTATAAATGTTGAATTTTATTTTTTTTCTTATTTGGCTTGTATGCACAGGAAGAGCCAGAGCCTGGTTTTGCCCAATCTGCCCCGTTCCCACCTCCACGTGCCATTGGCATGGTACTGCTCTGCCCATTCCCCAGCCAAACAGGTTTACTGCAAATGCAGAAAATCAATAATTATCTCTGGAAGTATTCATTATCATCAAGAGTCAATAAACAAAGGCTGTGAGTGCCCTCTGCTCATGGCACTCCAGAAGCACCTACCAATTATTCCCTTGACTCAGCCAGCCCTGCCTGGCAGGAGGGGGGCCCCTCCACTGCCTGCTGCAACACACTGCCTGCTTCAGCCAGGGAGGAGGAGGAAGAAGGGCTCCTCACTTAAAATAACCTTTGTAACTGAGATGTGAACCTGCAAGGTGATGCACAGCTCCACTTTGGATGCCGTGGCAGATGTGGGTGGCTGCTGAGCCAGTCTGGCCATGGGGTTACCAAGGTGGAGGGGCCAGGAGGTGCTCCAGTGGGGCTGGATCCAAGCTGGTTTTCCCAAGAAAGGTGGCATGGAGTGGGCTGCAGGGTGGGGAAGCAGCAATGGCCATGGGACAATGTGTACCATGTGCCCAGCTGGGAAAAACCCTTGGATGGTGGCAGGTGGCCAAGAGGCCCCATGCTGCCACTGAAGAATCTTCAGCCCAGTAAATGCAATTTTCAGAATCAAAGTGTTGCAAGAGAGAATTCACCATCTTTCTAATGGGAAATATCTGTTTCATGGCTCTTCCCCCACACACACTCAAAGGCTCCCAGTTGTCCCTGCAGCCTGTGCAGCCCTGGGCAGAGCCCAGCACCCAAATTTCCCACTCTATCTGCCCCCATATCCAGGTGCATCCAAGGTCGAGGCACTTGCCAAAAGTCTTTTTTTGTCCTTCCTTTCTCCACTTGTGGAAAAGCCATTTTCACCCACAGGAAACCTGGGAGCACCCACAGCCCTGGGGCAGCTGCAAGGCTGTGCTGGCCCCTGGGGCAACAGGATGCTGGCAGTGACCTCCCTGTCCCTTCCCTCCATCTCCCCACCCCGTGTCTCTCCAGGCAATAAATAAGGGAGAGGCTGGGAAGTGGAGCTGCAGCTTTCCTTGAAGAGCACTGAGGCTGTGGGCACTTGAGTGCATCCACTGCTGACAAGATCATTCATCAGAGCCTGGCTCGAAAGCTTCAGGATACTGGACATGGCATGAGGGGGCTGTGCAGCCCTTGTTGAGGGAGGAGGGAAACCTGCGGAGTTTGGGTGTGAAAAACCACAACAGGAATGGCACCAGTGTGGGATGTCACCCCCAGGATGCCTCACAGTGGACCCAGCATGCCTCTCCATCATCTCCACATGGACACTGAGGACCTGCCGAGCCCCTTTGTCCCCCTCGCCAGTGCCAAGTGTCTCCCCCCGGCTTCTGTGCCGGCCTGAGTGGAAGCAGCCGGCTTCTCTGTCGGCAGGAGGGGCCTCTGCAGCTCACCTGCCCACACGTCTGCTCCAGCAAAAGCCCTTTTCCCTCCCTGCTCACCTACCAAAGCCGTCCAGCTCCGGTATTTAGGGGGCAGTGCAAGATGAAAAGGCGCAGGGACAGATGAGTGCGAGCGTTGGCAGGCAAAGCCATTTGCAGCTGCTGGGAAGGGCAGAATGAAAGGGCAGGAGGAGAGGGAGGCAGGGAAGCCAGACCACGGCCTTTTCTTTCCTTTGGCTCTGAAAAAGCTCCAGACTGGGGAGGGGGATGGAGGGATGGAGCTGCAAATGTGATTTTTCCCCTCTGAGCGGCCGCGGCGGCGAACCGGCCCCCGGGGACCATGCGGCAAAGCTGCGCAGCCGCCGCTGCGTTCCAAGTGCCACTGCCCAAAGGTCAGACGCAGCTGGCAGAGGGGGACAGAGGGGGACAGAGCCCGTGGCCACGTGTGTCCGGGCAGCAGAGGCAGGGCCTGGCTCTCCAGACGAGGAACAAAGGGAGCAAATTCCCTCGCTGTGCTGCAGGAAGAACAGGCAGCCCCCGACCGCAGGCAGAGGGTCCCAGATGTGGCCGGGAGATGAGGAGGGTGAAACGCAGGGCTGCCCTCCTTGCAGGGCTGCCCTCCTCCCACTGCCTGCCCCGCTGGCAATCAGCAGCCTCCAATCACACAAACAGTACCCTTGCCTTTTGGGGTAATTACTGGTTAATGGAGCAGAGGCAGCTCGGTCGGATCCCAGCCTCCAGCTCGGGCTGACTGGAGGAGGAGGTTTGGGGATGCTCAGCCCAGGTTTGGCCTGCAGAGCAGGAAGGCACTGGGCTTTTGTCTCCAGCTTGGGAAGGGTGGGACAGGTCAGACCTGGGATGCACGTCCTCCTCCAAACCAGCACTGCGATGTTTCCAGTCCTGGCTCACTCTGGGTGTTGGTGCCAGCCTGGCAGGGCCAGGTCCTGCTGCCCGCTCCTCCAGCACCTCCCTGCCCTGAACCCATGAGCCAAGTCAGGGGCAGGAGGAGGTTTGATTCCCCCAAACTGTTTGAGCTTTAAAACCCCAGACTCCAAACCTCATTTCACACTGTGAGCCCTCTATCCTGAGCCCACCGGGAATGGCAAAGATGCTGTCAAGAAACACAGATCTGGCCAGAAATCCAAAGCTATTTAACCAAACCTGCCCGGGGAACACTGATGGGACGGGTGGTTTGACCTCATGCAACCACCTCTGACTGAGTTTTTTTCCCCTGGATTTTTCCCCTCAGGATTATTGCACTGGGGAACTGGGAGCTATGGACAGGGGAGCCCAGTTCTGCCTCCTTCGCCCCTGCCATGCAGGGCTGCCCACACCATGGGGGGATGGAGCAGGAGGGAGCAAAGTGCTGTGTTCTGGCTTTTATAGACTATTACTGATAATGGAGAGGAACAAAAATGCTTTAAAATAAAGCACTTGAGGGCGTCAGCCTAAGCGTTAAATAGGCTTCTGCTGAAACACTGCTTCCACTGAAAAAGCTTCCTGATTTGGATGGGAGGCATTACCCTGCCTGGGAGAAAGCTGGAGCTTCGATACAGGCAGCACCACCCTGGGAAAGGGGCTCTCGTGCTCCTCCTGGGGTGTGGGATGATTTCTACTTTCTGCACAGCTCCCTCCCCCCACCCACTTGGGGGTGCCTCAGGAGAGCACCCAGTCTCCTAAATTTTAGGCTTCCCATCCCGGCGGAGCAGTGCTGCTCCTGCGAAACACACGGAGCATTTCGCAGTGTTAATGGGCAGCACAACTGCTAATGTGTAAACTTTAGTGCTCCGGAGAGCAAACGGAGAGTTTGGGGAGCAGACACTTCCCATTAAGACGCACTAATGAAATGTGAAAATGTTTTACTGTGCTGTAATTTTGTATATTTTCGAGCGCAGCCGCAGCTGCAGCGTTGTGCCATTTGTGGCTAATTCAAGCACAATTAAACCGGGCTAAATTACAGCCAAGTGCGCTGCAGGAACTGATGTGACAAGGGACGTGTCCAGGGGCCCCAAATCTCACTGACCTTGCTGTCACTGTTGGAGCTGGTTTGCAGGCCGGATCAAGAGCCGCCGGCTCCTGGAGCTTGCCAAAAGGTCATGGCAGATCCCTGAGGACTGCAGGATTTGCTGTCCAGGGTGATGTGAGGGCTCCACACCTCCCACGGGCTCCAGAGCAGTTGGGGGCATCTAGTTGTGCCCAGCTTTCGGAGAGATGCTCTTCCCTGTTGTCCGTGGCTGAGAGCTTGGATGAGGCCAAGGCTGTGGCAAACCCTTCCCACTTGTCCAGGGACGCCCATTTGCTCTTGCAGGAACTGTGATGTCCTTCCTGAGCCATCTCCTCAGCCCCCAGTTTGCTGCCTCCTGGGGAAGCTGATTATTCTCAGGAAAAAAAAAACTAATTTTTTTTTATTTTTTTTAATTTTTTTAATAATGAAGGAGCTGGTGGGATTTTGTTCTTCCTTTTGGGTAAAGGAGGAATAGAGTACCTAAAGGCTGGGTCATGGCCACTGGCATCCCCTCTGTAGCATCTCGAGCTGCGCTGCTCCATTCAGCAGCCATAGAGTCCCACAGCCTTGGGTCCCACGTGGTTTAGGGTGCAGAGCCTGTTCTCAGCAGTCTGGAGTTGGTTTTTACCTCTGATAGCTGAGGATGGCCTTGCTTGCTCCACCCAGGATACCTCAGAGGGATTCAAAATGACCACCAGCCAGCTCAGCTGTTCCTGCAGCCCCCGGCACAGGGAACTGCCAGCTTTCCCAAGGGCTTCTTTAGTTGGTTTAGGCAATTGCATTAAATCCCCTGTGGCCACTGGTTTCCAGCTGAGCCAGGTTAGACCCAATTTAGGTCAGTGGGAACAGGGCTGACATCATCTCACAGCCTTTGGGGATGCTCCTTGTGCCTAGGGGCACTCTGTCCCTGCAGAGCCCCCCCACGTGCCTCCCACCATTCCTCCAGGCAGGTGGGTAGTGAGCTTGGTACCGAGTCCCCAGAAAGCTTTTTCTAATACTTATAAATAAATACTTATATGTATATATACACATATATATATTTAATGGGTGTTTCCCAAGGGCAGCCAAGGAGCTGAGTTGATGGCACAGACTCCAGGAGGATGCAAAGGATCTGACCCCAGAGCACAAAGTGGGGGGGAGGGGGGGCGCACAGGCTCCTTCAGCTCTCTGGGTTCCGGTGAGGTCTAGAGAGGATGTCTGTCTGTCTGTCTATCCAGATGAGTGACCACATTGACACTGGTGTGTCTGAATGGGAGAGTAAGCCTGAGTGGCCACCTAGGGCAGCAGGAAGATGGGATCTCATCTTCCTGACGCTCAGCAGAGACTGCAGTAGCAGTGGGGCAGCGTGGTAGAGTCAGCCTTCCCACAGGACTCCCAGCCCACCCTCACCTCCCTCTGTGCTTCTCCCCAAGATGTGGGGCAGAGGTGACCGAGGGCTGGTGGGCACGATCCGGGGCCCCTCAGACAGCCAAGGGTGATGGGGAAGGCCTCCCCGTCCCCCACCTGCCTTAACACCCCCTCGGCTCCTCCTTTGGGTCCTCTTGTCTGACTCACAGCCCCCTCTGCTCCTGCTGCCTCTTACAAGCCCCCGTTAACCAAGCCATGCCTCATCAACTCCAATTAGCAGGCAGGTCGTTTCCAACAGCCATCATCCAGCTCCAGCACCCACGGCCGGGTGAGCAATGCCCCGGCATCCCCTGGTGACGCTGGTCCAGCACCCGGCGGGCACAGATCCCATGGATCCCGCCTCTGGAGGAGGCTGCAGCCAGGGCCAGACCTCCCCAGCGCGGCCGCCAGCTCCGCTCTAATTAATCCAATTACAGCACTGCGTTGGCGGCGCAACCGGTGGATTAATTGCGGTTTGTTCCAGGTAGATGGAGGCGGAACCGCTCCCGTATTCAAACTGGCTCGTTGTCTGCTGTTAACTGTGCAAAGCCCAGCCTCAAACCCGGCTGGGGAGGAAGGAGTCCTGCCACCGGCATCACCCTCATCGGGAGAGCGGGGAGCTCGCTCCTCCCTGGGCTCACGGGCTGCCTGCAGAGCCCTCGCGTCGCTCCCAGAGACAAATCCGCACCTGAGACTAAAAAAACAAAGAGGGGATGATGCTGTGAGCGGGAGTGCAGAGCGGAGGGCTGCTTGCTCTCAGATATATATATTTATTTTTTTTAATAGAATAAAAAGGAGATTATTGGAAACAATTAATTGTTCGGACTGTCAAGAAGATGAAAGTGTCAGGAGTAAGCAGATGCTGGTCACGATTCAGCGCTCATTAAGGCAGGAGAAGGATTCATTTCATATGCATGATTAACTCCTGGCCACTGATTTACACAGCAGATGATCAAAGGAGAATTAATTATTCCTCAAGCCAGGCTGCTGCCAGCCCGACCCCTGTCCCTGACGGCGCTGCCGACGGCACAGCCTGTGGCCCCCAAAACCAGGATCACCGCGGTTGTCACTGCCCAAGGCCACGCCTGGACCCAGCTGTGTGCTGTTTGCCCCTCAGCCCTCAGCCCACCCATCCCACCATCACTGCCCAGCGTCCAGAGGATCCTGGGCTGCACCCACCAGGCTCTTCCAGCATCACTATGAATATTGCAGGGGTTTTGTGCCGCCGGGATGCACCGGCTCTCTGACACCCAGCTCAATCATCTCCTCCCCGTTAGCAGTAATTAACCCAGGAACGTGTCTCTCCACTTGACACCTTTTCTTTCCTTTGTGATTGATGGAGTCTCTCGCTGTTACAAATCCACGCTGTAATTAAAGGAAGGAGCTCCACTCCCTCCACCTGATTTATTTTTTAATACCGTCCCCTTTTGATCTCGTCTCTTTCTTAATTAAATTACGAGCTGTGAATCAACACCACTACCAAAGAAAGCTGCTCTGCCTCGCTTGATTCCCTCCTCTGAGAGGGAAAGAGTGTTTCCAAATCCTGGGGATGGTGAATTGCTGAGAGTTACAGGAAACACCAGCTCTGCTCTTACTGAGATTTCATGAGGAGCACAGGGGCTGCATCCTGTTGGAGAGGAAACATGAACACCCCAGGACCAGGGTACGAAGCAGGAAGCAATGCTGTGGGGTGATTTTGCAGCCATCCCATGTCCCTGCCAGGTGACGGAGGAAATGGGGCAGCTGGCAGACCATGGCCCCATCCCAGGCATCACTCTCCTGCCTGTGCTTGGTCTCAAGGAGGGGAAACCCTGACAGAAACAGCACCTGGGCTCTGCTGGGATTGTCCATCTTTGGGAGCAGCAGGTTGCCAGTCCGCAAAGCCCCCTCAAGGCTCACCTGCTCCGGGGGCTCAGCCCATCCTGGAGCATCCCTGCCACGTGCGGTGCCTGTCCCTGCATCCCTCCTGCACCACAGCACCCCGGTACACTTCCCCTCCTTGATCTGAGGCCACCACCAAGGGAAAATCGGACGTCAGCCACCTCACCCGGCAGAGCCCCTGCCCACCCCGGGCACCCGGCGTGGCCGAGGCACATCCCCGCGGCTGCAGGAGGGCAGGGAAGCCGCGTGTCACAGGAGCTGAACGGCACAGCAACTCCCTCCGTGCGGTGTGGGTGATGACAGAGCTTTTAATGACGGATAATGGTGGTTTGCATTTAAATATACCGCACTGTTGACTCATGACTGCAGCAGCACCGGGACAGGAGGAGTAAATCAGGGAGGGATCCCAGCAGCCTCATCCCACTGGAAGCATCTCCTGCGGACACCATGGAACGAGGGCAGGGGAAGCAGCAGATACACCCTCTGCCTCATCCCCCCACCGAGTGCAAATGAGCCTGATGCCAATTTAATGAACTCTTGATGACTATCGCCTTTATTTTTAAATCTGAATTCCCGCAGGAGTCACCTTCAGCAGGGAAGCAGCCCCTCCCCGGCGGGAGTGTGGATTGATTGCCTGTATCTGATTAGCAATTACACTCAGCATACTTCAGCAGTAAATACCATCACCCTGGGCTGGGCACGAGGTGATGGCAGACTGTGGGGTCCCTGAGGAGGGTGCAGAGTGGGGCTGGGAGCCCACAGGAATGGGAGTGTGGTGGTGGCTCTGGATGGTGATGACAACCACCCTGGGCTCAATGCCCGCAAAGTGCAGAGCAGGGGCCACAGGCACCTCCTGGCTGGAGGAGACAGTCCCTGAAATAATTTGCTTCCCAAAGATTTTGGAGGCTCCATGTGGAAACCATTGGAAGCCATTGTCAACTCTCCCTCCCCTGCTGCCACCCAGCTGGTACTTACAGGCATTTATGAATTGTCTTTAATATGGCGTTGGAATATTTGCCCCATAAATTCTTAAGACCAGATTTATCGGTGAGCTATTACTGACATTATAGACTGTTAATATATCAGTTAAACCCACAGAAAAAATTGTATTCCCACATTTTACGTTGGCACAATAAACATATAGGAAGGGCCATAAGGCAGTGCAGCAGCTGGGGGGTGGTGCGCGGCCACCATGGTAGTGAGGCCATGTGCCGTGTCCCTTGGGCCACCTGCTCTGTCCCAGAAGCCACCAGCCATTCCTTCCCTGTGGGAATGCACAGGGCTGAGTGAGCAGCCAGACAGCTCCTGCAGCAAAGCCTGGAATACCAGCCTGGACACAAAGGATCTCAGCACATCCCCAGGTGGCAGAGGTGTCCCGGGGTAAGGAGGGTTTCTGCACACTGGAGTCAGTCCTGAGGCGCTCAGGAGCATGGAAGGGACACAGGGGACGATGCTCTGACTGCGCTGCCTCCTCTGTTTCCAGAGAAGAGCTATTTGCAGAGCTGGCTGCTCGGAGTACGCAGCTATTTCTGGGAGAGGCTTCATTGAGAAAAGCCATCTGGAGAAAGGCGGCGGCGGAGCCGCGTCTCCAGGAGCAGCTGGTCCCGCGCCGGAATCCGGTGTGTTTCCAGGGCCCTGATGCACAGGGAAAATGTGGAGTCTCCCCTCATTCCCAGCCATATCAACTGGCTGGATATCGGGCTGCTTTGTCCCTAATTCAGAGCTAGTGAAGCCTAATGGTTTTATCCCCATTCCCACCCTTGCCAGGGCTATTCCCAGCTGGGGAGATGCTCAACCTCCCCACCACATGATGCCTAAGATTCAGGCAGAGATCTTAAAACCTGGAGATGTCCTAAGACCAGATCCTAGTGCTGCTGTGGATGACAGGAAACCTGGGATGGAGGGCTTAAGCCCAATGCCAGCTCCTGGACTGGGGATACCAAGTGAGACCCTCTTCCTAAAAAGAAAGAGGCTGAGGAGAGGTGTGGCAGGAGGCCAGTCCCACTGCTGCTACTGGGATGCCTGGTCACAGAGAGGGGCTGGGAGCAGATGGGCCAGCAACAGCCCCACTGTGGTGGCCCCATGTCTGGCTTGTGCCCTACAGTGCCACCAAGCATGAGGAGCCCCCATGAGAGTCAGGACATCTCCTCCACAGGAGCACAGGGGGAGATAAATAAACAAAAATGCAATATTTTCCTCTGCCGCCAAGATTCCATCAGTGCTGGCTGGCTGAGTTTGATTAAACCTCTTATTTATTAGAGTTTGCAATATAATTTTTCTACCAGAGTAAAAGCAAATAAGACCCAAAAGAAGAGTCCCAGTGCATCCAGTCCTCAGAGCCTGCACATGCCATGGCAGGATGGGCTGGGGGGTGACAGTGGCACCTTGGGGCACCTCAGCATCCCCACTCAGGGTTCCTTAGGCTGCCAGCCCCTCCACCAGCCTTTCTTCAGCTGGGAATGCAGCCTTGTGGGGGTGGTTTTCCTGGGGATTGCAGGCACAGGGGATCCATGCAGCCAGGGAAGGGCCAGCACAGCAGTGCAGATGCTCCTCCAGGGGGCACAGAGGCACCTGGGCTCACCAAGAGCCTGGTGAAGGGACACCCCCAGGCCATTGCCACCCAGCCCTGATCTGCCCATGTCACTGAGCTGGACCATCCCTGGGGTTCACCAAATCCTTGGGGCAGCAGAGCTCCGTAGGGGTGCAAGGGTAATGCAATCCCATCCCTGATCCAACCCTGGCAGCTGCTGAGGAAGAAGCCCTGCTCTCCAAAACCATCTCCATGGGGTCTGCTCATACAGACACACGTGAGGCTGCTGCTCTGGCAGGCTCTCAGCTCTCTGCCTGTTGCCCTTCAATGAGCTGGCTACTTAAACTGCACTTAAGCACTACAGCTGCCGGGCTGTACAGCGTCTCCGTGACACCAGCCCCTGTTCCCAGGCACTTTAAAAGCCTCTGTGTAAAAGAAATTAATAACAAAGTGAATTGTACTCGAATGCAGCTTCTGGAGAGATAAAGCGGTGGCGGGGGAGCAGCGGAGGGTGAGGGAGGAGTTTAACCTCCCCTCCCCTCCCCACACCCCCCCGGCAGTGGTGGATGATGATGTTTTCACAACATCACAAAACCAGGTCAGATTAAGACTGAAACAGGCTGAGGTCCACCAGGCTTTCTGCTGGGGCCCTTACTGGCAGTGACGGGTGTCAGGAGTCCGACAGCAGATGTCAAACGATCGCTTCCTAATCGGGCTGGTTTTCCTTCTCAGCCCAGCCCTCGGGAGCCAGGAGGGAGGGAGCTGCCTCCTGACACTGGTGGGGTTTTGGTCGGGTCTTGCCCAGCAGCCCATGATCGATGCTGACACCCCTGTCAGCCGCCTCCAGCTCCAAGCTGCTCCAGGCTGGGGGTGTTTTGTTCTGTTCGTGATGGACAGAATTTGGGAAAACTCAATCCTAAAAAGCTCCATGGCCTCATCTGGAGGCTGTGGAGCTTTCACCCCCAGCCTTTGCCAAATCAATGCGGCAGCAGATCAACCCACCGTGGAGCTGCCCTTGATCCTGATGAACACGGAGAAGGGAAAAATGTGTTTTAAAAAGATGCAGGTTCACAAGGGCTGATCATAACTCACTGTGTGTCCCACAGGCAGGAACAAGAGGCTGGCATGGAGAAGGAGCAAGTTCCGCAGGTTCCAACCCCGAGGGGGACACAGTTCCTTCCCAGTTTTCAGCTGGAGTTTTCAAGGAGCAGCATCTGCAAAATATCCCTGGCTGGGGAAGCAGCAGTGGTCAGGACCTCAGCATCATGGCTCTGCCAGGCCATCATCAGCAGTGATTAATGAGGCATCTGAGCTGTCACTCAGTGCTGTGATGAACCCATAAGCACCAAGATATATTAGGGAAAATGCTTGTGGGAGAAGAAGAGAACTGGGCTGGTAACTCCAAACCTCACAGACCCACAGGGAGGTTCCTGTCGGTGATACTCTCCAGGGAGTATCCCACCCCCAGGCAGTGTCTGGCATCCCTCCCAAGCACCATTGTGCTCCTGATTTCCAAGGGGATTTGTCTTGCAGGGGCCCTGCAGGTCCTGGCAGAAGAGGGAGTCAGGAGCCATTCCCACCTGCCAAGGGAGAGCAACTTAATGTCATTCAGAGCTGAGATCTCACCTCCAAATCCTTCCTTCTTTGACAAGAGCAAAAATCATCCACTCAAATCTTCAAACAGCAGTTCAAAGCCTTTACATCACTCTGAAGACTAATTAGTAGCTAAATAATAATCCAGGATAAGTCTTATCAAGGCATAAGAACCATGACATGGTCAGTCAGTGATGTGGGGGATCTGAGGCAGGAGAAAGCTTCATGTTCCTGGTTAAATCAACATCTCCCAGGAAATTGCAGCCTCTTCCCATAACAAATAGCAGTGTCAGGAGTTAATCCTCACCAGAGGAATATTTCAAAGCAAACTCACCTGGAGCAGAGGGTCTGTTTGCTTTACCTGTGCTAGCCTGAAGCAGGGCAGCAGCAGAGCTCTGGTCGCTGTTGCTCAACCCAAGTGCCCACCAAGGCAATGGGTGGTGACCCCATGGAAGATGGGTTATGGTGGGACAGAACTGGTGGTTGGGCAGGTCCTGGGGCAGGAGGTTCATAGCCTGAGGATGGACATTAAATATACAGATACTGTGTCAGACCTGGGACATCCTCAAATGCAAGCAGTGGCAACAGGAGAAGGGACCCTGGAGGTTCCCTGTTATTCCCTCATCCTGATCTTACATGTCCTGGCTGGGCACTGAGCCCAGGGACCTTGGACACAGCCTATCCTGCTCGGAATACTGCCTTTCCTGCTCTGGACTCCCATCTGGTGCTGACATCCCCTGAGTGCCGTTCCTTTCCTGCCAACCCTGCTTTTCCCAGGCACCTCTAAACGCTAGGAAGGAAAAAAACCCAAAAAACAAAACAAAAAAACCACAAACAACAACAACAAAAAAAACCAACCAAACAAACAAACAAAAAAACCAAAAAAACCCAAAAAAAATCCCGCAGCAGCAAGCTGGCTGCACCAGAACATTTATTTCATATAATGCATCATTTATTTTCAATTATCGTGGCACTTTCCCCCCGCCCCCCTCCCCCTGTCCCTGCTGCTGGAAAGTTTGCAGAGTTGCAAAAGAGCCTTGGGAGGAGCAGCGGCTCCGGCACAGGGCGAAGGGACAGGCGGGATGGGGACGGCACCGGCACCTCTTACAGGGGCTGGGAGGAGGCTGGGAACCTGGCAGGAGCAGGGGAGGATGGACACCTCGGGGCTGTGGGTCAGACAAGGAGAGATGTCCCGGCTGTCAGCTCACCTCCGGATTAACCAGCTGAAGGAGGTGACAGCAGCGAAGCGGAGGCGGTGACAGGGACACTGCAGGGGAGGGCACAGGGAGGGATGAGAGCAGTTCTGTGGGCATCTCCTCCCTCCAGACAGTGTCACTCTCCCGCAGCCTTGGCCTTCTCTCCCTTCCCCTCTCCTCCAGGGAGCTGCTCTCAATGCCTTGGCGAGCCAGAGGTTGAGGGTGGAGCCAAGTCAACCTTCGGCTCACTGGAGACATCCAGACCTGACTCTGGGATGCAGCTTGAGATGCCATTTTCACAGCTGATGGCTGAAAACCCCAAACCCACCCCAATTACTGCTTGGCCAGGAGACCTCCCAGGGCCAGGCTGCCTTTGAGACCAGGGTGCTTGTGTGACACCCACCCTGCCCCACAACCCCATCCCACAGGAGGTGCTGCAGCTGCAACCCAGGCATGGAACGTGTCATCTTCGCCCCACCATTGCACACCAAGCAGCTTTTTTATTCCCAGGTCTACCTCAGCCAAAGCCATTTGAAGATCTCCAACATATCATGAAGAATTTTCTAATGGGGCTCAGCAGACTCTAAGATTTATATCAAAAAGCCCCAATTTATTGAATTAATGCTGCAGAGCAAAACCATGGCTGCTTAACAACTGGAGTATCAGTATTTTACAGCAACATAACTAATAAGGCCATTAATACAAACTGGGCTCACTCCTGACATTTATATCACTGTAAATCTCGCTCTCAGCACCAGAATTATTTATGCCATCCCAGGCACTCGAGAAGCGCTGTCATCCTTTATCAGGCTGAAAGATTTGAGCTGAGAAACAACGAATATAAACATAATAAAAAAAAAAAAAAAGGAGCTCCAGACAGGTCCCTGATGCAGAGATGGGGCTGTCCCTTGCTTTCCAGCAGGGATGGGACCAGGGGGGACCTGCAGTCCAGACAGGTCCCTTGAAAATGAACCCTTCCAGTGCACCTGGCTACAGCTCCCCAGGTGAGCCCTGAGCAAGGAAAACTCAGATGATTTTCATACAATCACAGAATGGGCTGGAAGGCACCTTAAGTATGATCTAGTTCCACCCCCCTGTGGGACTGCTTTTGCTCAAGGATCTGGGTGCTTTTGATGGAGAGCACAGACACCGAACCCACTCTTACAAATTTTAAGCAGGGACTGCAGATGCAGCCAGGAAGAGTGAAAACTGCAGAGGGTGAGAAAGGTCTAAACCCCCCAAAAAACCCCGTCCCCAGCACTAACCAAGCACCTGGGAAAGTGCAAATGGGAAGGAGATGAGGGCAGGGGGGTGGGAGAGGAATGAAGCCCGACAGACCTCACTGAGTACTAATTATTTCTGGCATTATCTGCGCAGACAGATAAGGTTTTCATTAATAAACTTGATGGGGGGGGGGGGGGGCAGAGAGAGCAGCAGCTGCCAAGAGCCAGGCAAGAGCTGTGGATGAACCACCACCACCAGCAAAATGCAATCAGGACAGGGAGCAATTAGGGGCCCGACCAGCAGTGGTGGCAATGGGGGGACGTGGGGACAGTAATTGGCCGCCAAGCCTGTCCCTGCTCAGCATTCCTGTGCAGGCTGCCTCCTAATTCACGGCACGTTGGAAATGAAATCGTTAGTAATCTTTCATAGGCAGGGCCTTATTAAACCCACTATCAGCACTTGGTTAATTGGAGGAGATAAAACCCCGGCCGGCACGGGAGGGCGGGAGAGGGAGATGCATCAGCCCCTCAGAGCCTCGCTGCAGAACAAACACAGGGCACACGTGTGTCAGTGTGAGACACGGGGGGGGCACGGGCTCTGAAACCACCCATTGAGGATTTTAGCTACACAAAGGGACCTGGAGAGGCAGAAGGATGAGGGATGCCCTGGGCTTGCAGGGGGGTGTCAGCACAGCCAAGGGCTGCAGGGCAGATACAGGCAGGTCCCCGGGGGCAATGGGGTGGTCCAGCACATCCCACCTGCCCGGTCTCACCCCAAAGGCCAGTGAACTGAACAGGGGTTGGCCCCAAATTGAAAGAGGAAAACCTCAAAATCATCTCAGTTAGGAAAAGTGCTGAGAGGCCAAGAGTTGAAAAACCAGCTGAACTCGATAACCCTTGTGGGTCCCTTCCCACTCGGGATATTTTATGACTCCTCACCGCTCCAGTTACTTTGCCCTCCATAGAAAAGTGAGGAACTCCAGACTGCTGAGGAGGAGTGGCATTCCCAGGTGGGTGCAGGGGGCAGTGTGCCATCATCCCTGGTCAGCATTCCGGTTCATTAAGCACTGGCACTGCTCTGTGGGCGCTGCCAGCCCGTGTTGGCTTCCTGTGGCCAGCGATGCAGGGCATGGACGGGGATGGCTCAGGGTCTGCATGGGATGCAGACCTGCTCCACCACTGCCTCGGGGCTTGTACTGCCCCATCACCTTTGCTTTGCTGCACAGAGCTCTCCCACAGCCCTGACAGCCCGGGGATGTCTCGCCATCCAAAAGGATCAGAGCTGTGATGGCAAGTGAGAGGCCAGGACAGGATTCCCTGGTGAGGAAGGTCAGCCCAGCCTGGCACAGCAATACATGGGGTGAGTTCACACTGCATCATGCAAGACTGAAAAAGGGGAAAAAAATTCCACCTCTATCTCTCTAGAATCTCCTTTTTCACACCTTACAGCCCAGCTTCTCCACAAGCCAAATACAAGTCCTCTGGGCAGCAGCAGTGCTTTGCCCTGCTTGGCTGTAATTAGCTGCAAAACCACCTCAAAAATTGCCTGGTTGAAGAACATTTAAGGACTAAAAAAAAAAAAAAAATGGAACTGAGCTGCGAGAAAGCAAGCAAGATCCATCATGGCTAATTATTTGCTCTTGATTGTCAAAAAAAAAAAGATGGATTGATGGAAGGAGTTGGTAAGCAGGATGATAGCGGGAGTGTTCTCAAAGGAAGCACTGCAGTAGGATCCAAAAGCAGGAATTTTCATAATCCATGGGCTGTTAATTATCTAAACAGAGGTCTCTTGGACCTGCCTGAGCGAAGATTAATTAGTTTTTGAAATAATAGCTAAATTGATAATGGGAAAGAGTTTGGGTTCCAAAATAATGGCTGAAAATTAGCCAGCCTGTTTCTCCATTTCTCTCTGCCACGTTCAGGAGGACATTTGTCTTTGTTGCTTTTTCAGAAAAGGGCCATTAATCAAATCAGTAGATGGTCCTTCCCAAGCCTGGGGTGCTGCATAAACACAAAAGTGAGGAGGAAGAAGCAATCACCAACAAGTGTGAGGGAAAAAAATCCCCCAACCCCGTGATTAGCAACTCCAGAGTCAGTGTTCCCTGAAAGGGCTGGATCTGTTCAACTGGAGTAACTCTCCTGGAGATGAGGAACGTCTACCATGACAAGCAGGCATCTCCAGGAAAGGGATTTGTCTGTCTTTTAAACAAATTACCTGCACTTATCCCAAATACCGGGATTTATGTCTCCTGGTTGACCCAAGTTTGATGTCCAAGTTGTCACTGCCTGCTCAGGCTTTCACCCATGAGTGAGCCACACGTGTGTCGGACGTTCCTGTGTGTGCCAGGGGTTTGCCTGCTGCCTTGTCCCTCCACAGAGATGCTCCCCATCACCCTCTCCCACCCAGCTGCATGTTGCACAGGAACATCTCCTGTCAGCATCAGTGACAGCTCTGCTGTCACACGCAGCCGAGACCATCCGAGGGGCTCGGGAGCTGTCAGATGTACACGCACATAAAGAGCGCAGTGGCACGCGTCTTGTTCCCTGGGAAAGTCAGCCAGCAGGAGCCTCGGGTCCTCTGAGCAGCCCCCAGTGCTCCCTGCCTCCCAGGGCATCCGACCCTGCCTTGGGGATGACACTGGCCATTGTCACACGCAGCTCTGAGCACAAAGCACCCTCACAGCAGGTACCCTCACAGGTGGGACACCGCTGCCCAGAGCTCCCTGCTGGCACAGCCGGAGGTATCGGGCCGCTCCAGGGAAGCAGGTCCGTGTCACAGCCAAGTGAAGGCACAGGCAGCTGAAGGCTGCCCCATCAATCACACCAGCCTCTCTGCTCACAGAGCCCCTCGGCTCAGAAGAGCATCTGCTCCATCACACACACAAGGCTGACACATGTGAAACCCTGCGCAGCACTTATTGATGTGCGTTGCCTTGGATTTTATGGCACAATAAATAACGGGGGAGAGGCAGACACCCATCCCCTCAGCGCCTCCACACCACATCCCACCCCTTGTGGCTGCTCAATCCCAGCACTGCAGACACACTTTTCTCCCTGGATGTCATTGCTCCACACCCTGCCAGCCACACGTGGCCAAGGGACAGGAGGTCATGCTCCCTTGTTCCCTTTCCTGTTTAGCAGCCTTTAGTGAACAGGCATCACCAGCTACCAACAAAAAACATCCCTCCCAGCCACTTGTTATCTTTAGCATCCCACAGCCAAACGAGGGGCACGTGCCTTGGTGCAGGGGGGTCTCCTCCAGGATCTGCCTGAGCACAGTGCAAGGCTCAGACCCTCTCCATGAAGGTGACAGCCACACCCTTTGTCACACGGGTGGCCAGCAGCCTCCTGTAGCCCACTGCCCTGCCCTAACCTCAGAGCAGAGACCAGCAGCAGTCAGAGTCACCCTCAACTTTACACCACCCTGCAGCAGGATCAGACCTCAGCTGTTTGTTTCACTGTGGATGAGGCAGGAGCAGTGGGAGGAAAGATCCTTCAGATAAGAGGGAGTGGGTGACAGGCCTGCAGCAGGGGGAAGCCACTTGGTTTATCAGCACAGGTCTTGGGCAGCACTGAGTGCCCACTGCTGTGCAGGCAGCCAGCAGCAAACAGCTCATTAGTAACGGTGACGCTCCCGCTGCTCCGCCAGCCTGGGCTGAACCGGCTCCCAACCTGGAACAATATCCCCCACCGGCAGCAGATCAAAGGCAAGGCAGGGAGAGGGAGGGGGAACACACCTTGCAGCTCCTGGTTCAGCACCATCCTCAGCTCCTGGGCTGTGTAACCTCGTGGTCTCACCCCACTGCAATGCCTTAACTAGATTAATCGCCCCCGCCACAGGCAAGAGAAGTCAAGTGGATGCTGTATCCATGACCATTACTCTGATTTTTCATCCTTCACCTATTGTGAATAAAAAAAAAAATGACAGTGAGAGGGGCAGCCCCTCAGCCCAACACCCATCATCACCCCCAGAGCATCCATCGCTTGCTGTGCCCTTCATGGTCCAACAAGCCACTGATTTATCCCCAGGTGCTGGGAAGAAGGTGGCTCACCACCAATCCCTAAGCAAAGTAGAGGTACCTCTGCCTCGAGGAAGGGCCGGGTCCTGTGCAGAGCCTGGGAGCAGCTCCAGCTCCTGGGCAGGATGCTGGGGCTTGGCTCCACTCAGACATCTCCACGCCTGGTGTTTTCAGCGTGGGCTTTTTGCCACGTCTGTGCAGCTCCTGTCCAGTGCCAGGCTGTCTGCCAGCACACACACCAGCTCTTCTGGGCTCTGCAGCCCAGCTAACATGATGTGGTGAGCACATGGTCCCTTCTCCAGATTCCTTTCCAGTTATTTCCCAGCCCCAGGCATGGGGATGATTTATCATCCCCTTCTGCAAGGTGATCAAACGCTGCAGTTGTAAAACACTTAATTCTGGGAAACAAATTATGCAAAACACACTCAGTGGGATCTCACACAAATGGATACAGCCAGCTGACAGTGGCGACTCTGCTTCCAGGATTTACTTTTTGGGGACTGTGAGAAGCTGCCTGGCCAGCCTGCTCCATCCTAGGAAAGGGTGTCTAGCAGGCACAACATGGATCTCTGGTTGACCCCACTCCATTGCAGCTCCCAGGGACCTCAGATCCTGCCCCTCCTCTGGGGAGGGCTGGCTGGTGGCAGGCACAGCACAGGGACAAGCTGGTCTGGAGGAGGCTTGGGCATCACATGGAGCAGCTCTGGAGGTCCAGCACATCTGGATCTCCTGATATTGGTTGTTTTAACACTCACATGGATTTTTCAGAGCACTTCTGTTGCTATTGGCAGTGCTGCAGCACTCATGCTGGGAGAAGAGCATCTGGATGAACCTTCAGATGCTTGCCATGTTTCCAGGTGGCTCCAGGGATGCTCTACCTGCCCACAGCCTCCACAAGCACTTTCCCAGCAAGAGACCTTCCTGACTAGGCAGAGTTTTCCATGTCTTGGGCCACCAACAATAGGAAAGGAGGAAGGAGCTCACTCTTCTGGACTGGCTCAAGGATGCTCCAGGGGAAAGGACTGCAGGCAGGTAACATGCTGGATTATGACTGAAATCAATCCAACCTGGATCCTGCTTGGGGTGCATCACTGTTTAAAAGCCATAAAGAAAAGAGAAATGAAGATTTCCTGCCCCTGAATTGCTGACTCATTAGTGACTCAGGGGCTAAGTTTAGCTGTCGGAGCGCTCGGCACCGGGGTGAGCGGCTGCTGGCCCCTCCTTAACCTCCTTATCAGACCTTCACCAGCTCAGGAGAGATTCCACTGATGCTCCAAGGGGATTATGAACCATCTCTGAAGGCTGGAATCACGTACTGAGGTACACACACAGCCTTCTGGTGGGGATGCAAGACCTGGGAGCGGAGAGACAGCACAGAGTGCATCAAGCTTGGGGAGTTGTCATAGCAACAGGGGATTTTAAAGGCAGTTAGGTGTGGGTTCATCTGCATCAAACAGAGGGATGGCAGAGAGCCCTGTGGACAAGGGGCTCCTCTGGTTCAGAGATGTGGTGGCACTGCCTGACAGCAGCAGGCAGACCCAAAATGGTTTTGAAAGCCCCATAAGTGCTGGTACAGCAGCTCAGCCTGGCCTGGGGAGGGGGGATGCCCCATGGGGAAGCACAGAGCTGCAGCCCGGACCGATTTCCATACCAGGGTGCAAAGTTGAAGACTTTCTGACCGAAGAAATGTATAAATTTCTAAACAGTGATGATATCAGCACCACAGCTTGACCCAGCTGCGAGCTGAGCTGGCCCTGGGCCTCAATCACACCTGTTCCTGTAAGGTCAATCATTACATAACCTCCCACAAAATCTTCATTGACCACTTCCCAGGAACACAGCCTGGAGAGCAGCTCAACTCCTGCACTGCTCAGGCTGATCCAGGTTGCTGCTCCTCGCTCCTCCCCAGCCCCAGGGCAGGAGCTGGGGGATCTGCCCACCCTGAGCCCCCTGCACTCCCCAAATGCTGCTGATGGGGCCCTTGACCATGGCAGGAATGGAGACAGATTCCCACATGGTTACTATCACGTGGGCTGAAGGCATTTTCCCTTCTCCACACACCTGGCTTTTCCAGTTCCAATAGCATTGCTGAGAGCTTTTTTCTTTCCCACCTTTTTTTCTTTTCATATGCTAAAAGTCACTTCCTCCTCCTCGCTGCTAGTAATTCCTCTGAAGTTTCTCATCCCATCTTTTCCTTCCCTTCACAATTTCTACATTTTCCAGGCTCTGTACTGGATGAAGTGCTGTTGATTCCTTCTTTCCATCTATTTTTCCGCATTTTTGGCTCACAGTGGCCACTCTGGCCAGGAGACATGCTCTGAGACTCACTTCCCTGGCTAGGGACATTCCCTTTTCATGAGACAGCTTCCAGGAGGCCCTGGGAAGCCACAGAAACATGGGCAGTGCTGTGTTCATGCCTTCCTTCAGCTTCCAGCCTCCCATTTTATTTATGGGCTAGAGAAGGGTCTGTGGCAGTGATTTGGCTGCTTTCTCCCAGTCTGGAGAGATACAGGGGGGCAACATCCATCTGCAGAGGGGAGATAAGGGAATGGGGCACCTCCAATGCCTGGGATCTTATTAAAGGAGAGCTGGCTGGTGAGATCCTATCACTGCCCAGAAATATCTCTGACTTCATCCTCGACTAACATGGACCAAAACGAATCAAGTGAGCAGGGCGAGCAGGTGGGTGCTCCTGTGAGGCAGGACGGGCAGGGAGGGACAGGAGGCTGCTCCCCTCTCCAGGGGACCCTGAGTCACGCTGTCCCCAAGGCTGGCCAGCAATACTGGTGGTGGATAAGCCTGAAGCAGTTTAAACCAGTCACCTTCTAATGGAGGTGGCAGCGCCAGACCCGCTGCCCATGGTTCTGGAACCAGAGCTGGGTTTTAAAGCTGCCAGTCCTCCATTCATTCAGGGACATGAGGGACAGGGACAGCTCTTGGACAGCCAACATCTCCCCTGCCAAGGCACCACCTTCCAGCCCTGTCAGTCCCACCTCCCACTGTCAGCCCAGTGGGTACAGCTGGAGAACTGTGCCCAAGCATTTTCCCACCCAGCACCGTTTCCCCTGGGAAAGCACAGTTGGTTTGCCAAGGTTTTTTCCCACCTCTCTGCTCCACAGCAGAGGGAATTGGGCACTGCTGATAAGCAGCTGCACAGAGCCAGGTCTTGCTCTGGCAAAGCCCAGAATGAATTACAGACAGGTGAAGCTCAGATTTCCAGCTCCTTTCCTTCTGTCCTGACACCTGGGAACCTGATTTATCTCAGAAACCATCATGTGCTGCTTGTTCCTCTCAGGAACAAGCACGAGACAGACAGCAGTGCAGGGAGGGATCCCTGCCAACAAACACTGCTCATGCTGAACATGGCCAAAAGGAGCCACGGGGAGAGGACCCAGAGCCAGAGGCTCCTTTTTGCCAGGGCAAAGCTCACTTTGACCCCACAGCAATTTGGCAAGGGGGTTTTGGAGGGCAATGAGAGCCTCACTGAGGCTCGTGGGGCACAGACAGGTGCTAACAACAGCCAAGCAGAGATAGCGATCTTCTTGTCAGAATAAACCTCGCAAGAGCCACATGAACAATTAGCAATAAATTCTCCCCACCCTTCAAAAGGGAGGGCAGGTGTGCAGGAGCCTGCTCTGTGCCCTCCTGGGAAGCCAAAGAAGATGCAGCCTCTCACCATGCCACCTCCAAAAAGCCTGGGCACAGCTGCCAGCTCATGGCACGGCACAGCCCTTGCCTGAGTCACCGGGGCCTTGGTGCCACCTCCCACCAGCCACAGGAACAAAAGGAGCCTTATCATCCTCCCTTGCACGGCAGAGCTCTGCCCTCCCCATGGCTCTGGGGAAGGGGGGCAAACATCAAACCCCACTGCTGGGTGTGTGGGCAGAGCCTGACAGCATCTCCCCCATGGGCAGGGGCAACAAAAGTAAACCAAGAGCAGAGAAATTTGGGAAAATGAGTAGGCCAAGCTACACCAAAGCAAAGAATGTGAAAATGTTTCTGTCAGCTCCTCTCATTCCTCTGTAAACACCAGCCTAGGAGCACTGTGCCCGAGATCACAGCCTGCCCAGCCCAGCACTGCTCCAGCAAGGAAAGAACTTGTCCCACACAAGGGAAAACATGAATCTGGGAAAGCACAGAACACACAACCAGCCAAAGTGTGTCAGCAGCTCATGGCTCAGAGGGTGACAGCCCACACACCAGCAGGGCAGGTCCTAGACAGCAAGGCCAACGTTGACCAACCTACCTCAAGAAGCAGCCCAGCGGCTGGAGAGAATATTTGTGTGCTTCTCAGGATGGGATGATTACAAAGCAGCCCTGCTCCTTCTGGACTGCACAATTCCTCGCTCAGGCATCTCTGCATCCCACTGTGGTGGAGGCAAGGAAGCCCCTTTGGGTGAGTGGGAGACCTGGAAACCCTGAGGTGATAACCTCCTCCTTCCATATTATCTATTAGCTGTGATTGAAGACGTGCTGCCTGATTTATCCAGGGCAAAGCGTGCTTGCAAGAACAACAAAGTTATTGAAGAGCTGCACTGGTCAGTCTGCATGGGCAGTGGGAATGTTACAGGGCTGATGACAGAGCTGCTCTACCTGAGCTGTCACACGTTGATGGGAAAAGGAAGGATGTGAAAACCAGCCTCATCCACAGCAAGCAAGAACCAGGGCTCACATATAGCTTAAACAATGTATTAGCTAACACACTGAAGGAATGAAAAAGCTCCGTCTTTCCTATATAATTTATAAACATCCAGAATGTGATAATCTTGGACTTAGTACCACGAGGATGTTCAGCAGGAGCAGTGGCTCCAGGATGCAGCACCAGCAGCCACTGAAGGTAGCAGGAGGCACTTGTGGAGCCAACCTTGGCAGGAGGTGCTGGGACATGAGCTCCACGTTCATTCCCACACACCCAGAGCTGGTCACTGCCATCAGCTGTGGCTTATTGACATCAGCTCCCCTCTGTGGGTCACAGCTGCCCCTATGCCCCAACCCATGTCATCAGAGGGGACACGGGACATTCAGGGATTTAGGGATGGCAGCAAGAGCAGTGTGCCAGGAGAACATGGCTCTGCCTTGGTTTGCATTGTGCTGCACTAACCCAGACTAAATTACCTTTTACACTGCCACACTTCAGCAAACAGAATAAATAACCAGAGAGCAGCAGCAGAGAACTTCTTCCTGTGGCAGCTGCCAAGGGAAACCAGACCCTTTTAGTTCATCCTCTCTGCTGCTGACAGGAAGGCAGGTTTTAGACACCCCAGTGCTGAGGCTTTGGGCACTTGTCAGCAGCACCAGGGGTGGAAGGGAACAGCCAGAGCTCCTGACGCAGCTCCGAGCTGGGTACGGAAGAAGAGTCTATTTAAAGGAGTTGGAGCCTTTCTAACCTACCTTCCTTTGAAAGGAAAAAAGCCCACCTAAATATATCCTGCCAGAATTAGAGCTTTCAACCTGTTTGCCTCCTGCAGCCCATTGTCCGGCTCACCAAGAGCTGTTTCCCTGGAAATGGCAGTGCAGGCTAATTGCTGTTTGAAGCTTTTCCTCCTATGGAGCAGTGCAGCAGCCTTGGAATGCTGATCCCTTCCCTGACAGCAGAACAGGCTTCCCAAGCTATTTTTCCCCAGTTTTCTCCCTCTACAAGCAAGATTTAACCAGGAGAATTTCCCTGCAGAAGCCACCCTAGGGTGGGTACAAAGGAGGAACTGCTGGGGACACACAAATGGACTGACAGCTCCAGCTGAGCTCAGGGGACCCTCAGCAGTGGGATGAACCCACAGCTTTCCCTGCAGGTGAGGAGTCAAGGCAGCCAGGCAAGGAAGAAATGCAAACAAGAGGAAAAGCACATCTGATTTATGCCTTTTTTTTTTTTTGCCTAAGCTCATGAGAAGAGCAGGTTGTCAGAAGGCAGAACAGACATTTTGGTGACAGCTTCTTATTTAACGTAATTGCTACACCTCAGAAAAAAAGAAAAAAAAAATATGCCTTATCACGAGCCAAGACGATTTTCCTCCAAGAAATCCTTGAGGTTTGTTGTTTCCATTGAGCTCTGCAGGGAAGAGCCCTGCTCCCAGACAGCAGCTGGGGCTGGGGAAGCCACTTTCTGGAAAGGGAGGAAGGCTGGGGAGGAATGTGGCACGGCAGTGCCCTCTTTGGGCACAGCCACCCGCCGTGCTTGGTTCTCACTGGGTTCATCTACATCTCTCCTTCAGGAGCTGGGACACACAAGGAACTTTGTTCTACACAGCAGGTATTTGCTCTGGCAGCCTCACCCTTCCCAGGAACCTGCCAGAGCCAGGCTACAGCGTGCAAGAGAAGCCATCCAGACCCCCCTGCTTCATCCTGCCACGAGCTCCTCGCACAAACCCCATGGAGAGCAGTGACCAGGTGTCTGGAGACACTTGGGTCCATTGAAGAAGCAGTTTGAGGGAGTGTTGAGGAAGCTTTGCCAACTTAAGAAAGGTACCTGGAGCCATGCAACAGTGTCCCTGCAGCTTGAGTCAAACTTCTAGATAGGCAACGCTCCTTCAGCCTTGCTCTGCTCCAGCCCTTCTTGGCTGCAAGTCTGGTTGGGCTTTCCAAGGGGAAAGGCAGCTGATGGAGACTATTTCTGGGTTCTTTGCTGGCACACAACAATGCTGTAATCAATCACCTCTGAGGTTAATTGCATCAGGTTCTTCAAAAAGCTCTCTGGAGGGGCAGGACTTCCTTTTCTCCACATTAAGCCATTTTAATAACACTCTGGTAGGTCTCAACATTGTGCTGCCCCTGTGATGCTCCTCATTGTACCACTGCCAGTGAGGGGGGTCTATTGCAGGAGATCAGGGGTGAGCTACAGAGAACCACAAACAGCAGAGAAAGCTGAATGAGTTTAGAAACTGTCAGCTTTAGCAGCAACACCAGAGTCCAACTGTGCTCGTGCCCAGAGCAATCAGCCCCATGCTGCACATGGTATTGGAGTCACAGCAATGTCTTTGGCTCTTACCCTGAAAGATTTCACAGGACTGGAGATGCCTCAGAGCTCTAACAGGCACCACACAAAAAACCCCCAGTGCTCTCAGTGTAACACAACATGACTATTTGCTTGCAAAAATGACTCAGCTTCTCTGTCCCTGGACCTTGCAGGTGTTTGGTGAACAGCCTGCATGTGCTGAGGGTAATCACAGCCCTGCCAGGGGCTGAACAGCCCGGAGGACACGGCCACACTTATCTCCAGCACGAGCTGAGCGAGCAGCTCCCGAGGGTGAGAGCTAATCTGTGCAGCCCTGAACAAAGCAGCCGCTCTCTCACACCTGCAGCCTCCCTGGGGAGAAGTAGAGGACAAGGCCTGAATGGGATTAGTACAGAGGAGAAAGGGATGTCTAGGGCTGTGCCTTGGCTGCTGCCAGGGATGTGCCTGGGGAAGGGTCTGCCTTGGCTGTCCTCATGATGCCGAGGGCTGGAGGCCGGGAATGTCTCCATGGGTCTGCTGGGGAGTGAACAGGTCTCCAGCTTCACATCCCCTTCTGGTCTCCCAGCACAAGGAGGAGGGAGGTGGCCAGGCAGCACGTGGAATCTGCTTCCCCATGCACCCATATGCCCCAGAGCAGAAGTGATGGACTTGTCCTCATGGCACAGCCAGTGCCAATGGTTTCTGGGCAGTCACAATCATTTCTGATCAGACTGATATCCCCAGTGACTAACCACAGGATAAGGCCATGGGGAAGCAGCTGTAAAACACTAATTATTCCCACCCCAGCCCTCACTCATTAACCAAACCAAGAGATCCCACCAGCCCAACTCCCTGGGGAAAGAATCCCACCGTGAGGAATGAGCTCCCTTGCTTCTCTCATTTCAGTCTATTCCAACCTCACAATTCCCTGTTATCCTAAGAGCCCGACTCCATTTCAGGGGTTTACTAGACACATGGCTTAGGCTGCTGAAGAACACAGAGGTCAGAGGGTTTAAAAGCCACCTAAACAGCACCAGCAAAATGCAATGGGCTGCAGAAGAGCCTTTCATTAGCAACCCACATTTAAAGCTGGGCTACAAACCACTGCTGTACTGAGCAGCAAAACTGTGGTCCATGATCAGCCCTTTCCCAGGGAAATATCCCATTGCTGGAACAGGCAGCAGGACCCTCAGCCCCAGCCAGGAACCAGCTCCCAGCTGAGGTTACTCCTGCATAATTCCAGAGGATCCTACAGCCCAAAAGCACTTCTCAGGGCCAGGAGACCCAGCAGGGACTGAGGTCAGGACATAACTCGGCTGAAGGCTGTGGGATCAGGTGGGGCTGGGACTGTACAGACCTGCAGAGCAGGGGTGGTGTAGAGGGAGTGCTGAGTAGATCACAGGATAATACAGACCTTATACAGCCGTCTCCAAGGCTCTCTGGAAAGGACCCTGGAGCTTGGGAGCACAGGCATTTATCCCTGTTGCCCCTTGGCCCACAGGAGCACCCATCTTCACCCCCCCCACTGCCATCATTCTCAGGAGACCATGCTCTGCTTTGCTCATGCACACAGAAAACAGCTCAAACCAGGGAGAAAAGGGAGAAAAAGGCAAACACTCTGCTCTCCACCCACCTGCTAACCCTGGTGTCTAACCTGCTCTCCCCTCCAATTCATCTGCATCCACAGCCCTTGCTCCTCAGCCACCTGAATGGTGCAGGAGCTGGAAGAAAGCCAGGACTCTGGCTCCAAGTCATTAACCCTTTTCCTTGTGACTGGGTAACCCTTCTTCAGCCCACTCAAGCCTCCCCCAGGGCTGGCAGGGGTATGGTGCTGTACAACTCCACAATGCCTCAGCTCCAGGAGGCTTGAGCTGCTCCCTTCTCCCCTTTGGCTTCATGGAAGTGCATAACAAGATCTCGGCACAAGCTGAGGAAATTGCCTTCCTTTATCTTGCCAGTGCCTTGCCCAGGCTAATCAGGGAAGGAGAACACAAGCAACAGCCAGAACACTGTTCTCCTGCAGGCAGCAGAGCCCAGCAGTGAAGGAGTCAGCAGCCCCTTTGCCTCTCAGCTTTCCATTTCATTTGCATTTCATGTTCGGGAGCTGCCCAGCTCAGCATCTGCCCTACAAAGGGCAGGGGATGCTCCAGGGCCAGATTCCTGCTCTGCAGGTCAGCCATGGAGAGAGGAGACATGCTCCCTGCAGCCCCTGCTCACCACATCACGAGGCATCACCAAGTGCACAAGGAAGAGGTCAGGCACAAGAAACAAAACCAGAAACCCTTCGGCAGCATCCTGGCACACTCAGCCTAGAAAGAAGCAGGTCACGCTTCTCCATGGATACTTGGACCAGGATATTAAAGAGGATCATCACAGCAGGCAGGCAGTGGTCCAAACTCACTGTTTTTAGGCATTTGAGAAGCCAGGATTTGCCTGCATGAGCTCCCAGGAATTATCCCAACTGTCCCCACGGCACAGAGTTCACTGTAGCATCAGAGGCTCTTCCTGCAAGATTCTCTGTAACAAATGGCCCAGCAGCATGCCAGATGGATAACTGATCCCAGCACCACTCACCACCCGCTCCTGGGAGCTCAGAACACTTCCCGTGCCCACAAACAGGAACTATAGATGAGGCTCAACTGGAGATGATGGTGGATGGCAAAATCCACCGTGTACAACAACTGCTGCACTGGCAGGCTCAGCAGGGTCTGACCAGGGACAAGGCTGCCAGAGGATAAAACTGGGCTGTTTTGCAATAATTTGTCCAAGTCTGCATGGAACACGAGGGTTTCAGCAGTGCCTCTGGAGCCAAACCAAGACTAGGACCTCAGCACAGATCCTACACAAACACACTCGCTTCCAGTAAATCCCAGCTCCACGTGAGGGAAAGGGAACAGCTCTACTTCCCCATTTTCCAATGGTCCTTGGGAAGCATAACAAGGTGAAGGCAGTGGTTTGACACTGGATGAGATGAGGTACTTTGATAAATGTCCAAATTCCTTCCCCAAAGAGCCATCAGGGAGATTCTCCTAAAGATGTTGCTGGTCTAGGTGGCAAAACACAGCCCACTGGTCCATGAAAGGGAGAAGGGAGAGCTTCTCCATTCCCAAAACACAGGAGGCTGATCTCCTCCCTCAACCCAGCCCTAGCAGCCACAGAAATGGAGATAAAATCAGATGGAGGCTGCAGGAATTGAAGTCTCCCTGTCCTGTTTGGACACTCTCCGAGCATGGGGCTGGAGGGCAGCTCTGCCCCTCAGCCCAGCTCATCCTGGAGGAGCTGATGTCTCACAGGTAAACAGCTCAGCCAACTTCAGAGGAATTGGTCACAGGGCTACGTGTCAGCAGAGCTTCAGTACAGCATCTCTGCAGCTCCAAGCAACAGCCTCTGCCAGGGAGAGAAGGAAAAAAAATAGCCTTGAGCCATCATGCTGCAAAGACACCATCCCTGGTCCTGTTGGCTTGAAGGACAAGCGTGGAGCACCTAATTTTCTTTGGCCTCATTGATTTTCTGCAGCTTTCTGCCCTCAGATCTATGGTGAGGTGGCTTGTTCAGCCTTGGCAGCAGCTCTGGATCAGGATGAGGACACCCATATCCTGCTGGGGCAAATGAAACAAAGGGCAGAGACAGCAAAAGGCACCATGGGACGGTTGGGTTAACACAGCCATGAAGTGAGGATGGCATTCCTGCCCCTTGGCCTGTTCCCATGCCCTAGGACAGGGACTGCTTTGAGAAAACTGGGCTGCCTGGGTGACAGTCAGCTCCTTCATCAGCTCCTCATATCCCCAGAAGGCAGGATCCACCCAGAGCAAGCCCTGCCTGCCTGGCAGCCACACTCACAAGCTTTTCAAGTCTCTCACATCCCAGCCTGGAAAGCAAACTACAGCAATTACCAGCACTCACTGCTGTGAATGGCAACACTCTGTAAATAAATTGCATCTCGGAAATTAATAAGTGTTGCCTAATTGAGGCTTAGCATCTCAAATTCCTAAAAATCCTTATAAGACGACAGAAAAGGAAGAAGGAAAGACATTTTCTTGGCTGGAGAGCCCTAATCCAGCCCTAGCAGTAGGCAGGACACCCGAGGAGACTCAGCCCTGACTGTTATGGGCTTGTCATGCTCCAGCAACAGGACATGTTACATCCCAGGGTCAGTCCAATTTCTCCTGCCAGCAGAGCAGCAGTACTGCAAATGGCTTCTAAATATCAAGCTGGCACTCGAGGTAGAGCACTACATGCACCAGGAATGAAAAGAAACCAAATCAGGGAGCAGCAGTCCAGCCTGGGCCTGCACACACAGGGCAGAGAACCCTTGGGCATTCAGCATTTGCAGTGCAGGAAGCTCAGTGTTCCTCCTTCTCCTCCTCCTGATGGCTGCCAGCTCTTTGGTGTGTCCCACGACAGTGAGAAGCCAGTATGGATGAGCTCTGGTTACCTGGGAGCAGTCAGAGCTTCTGGTGCTGTGTGGGGAAATCATTTTGGAGCCAAACATCACAGATTCCCAGCAGACAACTCCCCTGGCAGCTTCCTCTGGCCTGCCAGCTCTCCCATGCCAAGCCTGCTCCATCCAGCCTCCAAGCAATCTGTCCCTGTGCAGGGAGCAATGTGTTGTCCAGATCTTTTCCTTGCCTGGGGCACACATGGACTCGTGCCCGATGAGAATCAAGTCAGAACCACACTTGTGTGTGATGCTGATATTTTGGTTCTCCTTCAGATTCCTCCCATCCGCCTCCCAGACACCCCAGAGTTCCCAAAGGACTCCATCCCCTAGCCTGTTAATGGGAGATCAGGAAACAGGTAACTGGGATAACAGCATTTTCCAGACCTCCAGCTCACTGGGATTGTTGTCCATCCTCCCCAAGGAGATGGACACACATCCCGTGGCACACAGAACTGGCACTGCTATGCAGCCAGTGTCCCCCTCCCTGCTGCACACACAGGTACCTTGAAGGTTAAAGCACTAATCCCCTTTTCTCCTGCCCACATCATTAGCACATCCAGGTGAGCAGCAAACACAGCCCCTGACACTGAGCACTGGTTTTCCTCTCCACTGACTCCCCGGGGCCTGGCGTGGAGAAACCTTAATGGATCCGACACAACTCCTAGCACAGAGCAGCTCCACTGTTTGATGCAAAGTTTAATTTGATTTCTCACTTGAATAGCTGAGACATCCTTGATGTGCATCCTTCAGCTCCTTCCAGACAAATCTGCTGCATACAATTAGCACCAGGAGTCACCTGCATCTCACCATCCTCCCCCTTTGCTCCACTGCAACCTCCACCAGCACCTCCCAGGGCTGCAGAGCAGCCCTGCTCTCTCCTTTGGAAAAGGCTTTCCATGGCATTCACCCTTCTTTAGAAAGGGAAAAGCTGGAATTAAACAGTGGTGATGGGGAGCTGATGGAGGAGGCAGAGGCCAAGGCAGGAGTGGCAGCAGCTTTCCCAGCTCAGTCTCCAGCAGCAATCCCTGCGGGAGCACAGTCCCAGGCAGCAGCAATCCTTGCTGCCCCAAGCTGCTCCATTCCTCCCCAAACCCAGCTGCATTTCAGCAAGGCTTGGATCAGCTGTACAGCCCCTGAAAAGCAGCACAGTACAATGTCCTGGAAACAGGGAACAAACATTGTGATTGCCATGAAAATATGGGAAGCACAGGTGGGAACATGGTGTTCCTTTTTTCTTTTTTTTTTTTTTTTTCATATAAAATTCTTGAGCTTTTTCTGGCAACTGTTTTCAGGACATCCTGAACTTCAGCCTACAATCCACAAAGCCTGGGCACCACAGACCTGCTGAACCAGGGTCACTGTCGAGGAGGGAGACCCACAGCTTTCCAAAGCCTTGGAGAACAGTGTTGTCCTGTACCACAGTGAGACACAGGCAAAGGTCTCACCTAAGACTGGAGAGCCCCCACAGGCTCCATCTGTTCTCTCTCTGGTTCAAAACTCACTGGCGAGCCAGCTCGACTGAATCCATTCCCTTCCCAAAGCTCTGAAGCACAACAGTTGATTTAAAAACCTTACAGCAAACTGTTGGGGAGTGAAAAATGGATTTTCAGGCATTAAAGCCCAGACCGAGGAGAAAACAGACACCTTTGATTGAGAAATCAATGCTTGGGTTTTACAGCACTTCACACTCAGCAGCAGCAAAGCCCTGCCTGCACCTCACCCCTCCAGGGCAGGGGGGCAGAAACCACCTGAAAGCAGAGAAATGGGACACACTGGTGCTTCCCATGGTCTTACCAAAGCCAAACAGCCTTTGAGGACCTTTAGTCCATGGAGCAAAACATGTTTTCAAAAGAGACCCTCTGGATGATAAACTGATAGGGAAAGGGTCCCTGTCATAGTGTTCAAAAAAGGCTTCTCCTGGCTGCTCTCAGGGCTGAGGGCTGGTCTCTCCTCACCCCCTGCCAGCCAAGACCCTCAGCCACCTGATCCAGTGGGTGACATTCCTGCTCATGGCAGGGGGTTGGAACTAGATGGTCTTTAAGGTCCCTTCCAACCTAAACCATCCTGTAATTCTCTGATCTCTCCCAGTCCAATTCACGAGGTGATCCCCACCCAATACAGCACACAGGAGCTGCTGCTGCTCTGCCAACCAGCCCTGGGTGCAAAAAAGGAAAAGAAAAAAGAAAAAAAAATATAAAATAAAAAAAAAATTTAAACCAGAGCCTGGGATTGATGAAGATGCCAGAGGGAAGGAGCAAGTCACAAAGGGAAGAGGAGGAACAATCTCTGCACCCAACAGGGATGTTACAAGCGAGAGAGACATGCTGACAAATTAAAACAGACCACGAGAACCCCTGATATGTTTTAAAGCCTTCTCTCAGCTTTCTTCTTCTCCTTTGTATGTTGGAAATTCATCTTCAACTGCAATCGCAATGCCCCCAGAGGGAAAAACACCCCAGCACAAGGCAGACTTCCCTCTAGGCAATGTGAGTCTGTATTACCAGAGCAAAAAAGGCTTTCATCTCAAAATAATTCACTTCCAGAGCACTTGACCCAAAAGGAAGTCTCCTTTATTTCTGTAAAAGTCACTTTCTCTACCAAAATCCTGTGGCCTCAGAAGGGAGCTGGGAGGCAGTTTTCTGCACTCCCATTGCCTGCTCAGAGCCCAGCTGCAGCAGGCAGTGCCTGCCATCACTGCTGGGACATGGCTGGGGCACAGACCAGGATGACAGCAGACCCCAGGGCTGGGAGCTCAGGGACCTCTCCTGCTCCCCAGAGAGCTCCTCTGCCCCTGCCAAGCTCCACGAGCCCCTTCTGCCCAGAGATGGTGGCAGAGAGGGGGCCTTCTCCAACTGTTTCCATCCTTCAGGAAGAGCCAATGCAGCAAGTGCAGTAGTTGGCATCTGACTCGTTTCTCATCAGATGCTCCAAGCCAGAAGCGATCCCTTTCCCAGCAGGAAGCCATGGATACAGGGGTGTATCCTCAGCACCCGGGTGAATTTGGACAGCTCTGTGGTGCTACCAGATGTGCCACACAGAAACCAGCTTGTGCAGGCAGCAGGGTCGGGGCTTGGGGAGCTGCTTCTGCCCAGGGAGCTGTGCTGACTCCATGAGAAGCCAGCTGTGATCCACACCTCCAGGAGCTCCCAGATCAAGGGATGTTCTTGTGAGGCACTCAGGCCTGGAATGGAGGGGAAAAGTGGTACCAGCAGTTCAGCAGGAGGGAGGAGAAAGGCTGTTTGCCAGGACCAGCAGGTAGCCAGGCAGCTGGTGTGGGTGAGACGAGAGCTCCTGGCTCCCACAGCCACCTGAACTCGGGGGAAGATGCCACCATGGACAAAGATCTCCAAACTAAGGCTCCCAGCCCAGCTTTGACCCTTGTGGGTGGTAGGACAGGGGGCACCACGAGCTGGTGACACACACCCCTGCTCTATCCTACAGGACACTGAAGGACACTTGCTGACCTGGGACACAGCTCAGTAAGGCAACCCTGGGCTCATAAAGTCATAGTCCAGCACAAGTCACTGTTTCCATGCTGAGTTTTGCAATGGATGTGCAGCACAATGGCCCAGACTCAGGTGAGGGAAAGGACAAAGAGCCCACATTTCTACCCCTCCAAGCTGAAAAGAACCTGAATCCCAGTCCCCAGCGTGCTGGAAAGAACCCAGGGACTCACAAGGCTGGTTGTGCAAGAGCTCTGTTAATTCCATGTTTTTTAAGCAGCCCTTGGAGTTCTTTTGAGTGCCTGCTGTTGAGATCCCTGCAAACAGCTCCTGAGCACGAGCTCTGCTCTCTCCCACTGCATCTGTGTGTGTTTAGGTCTGGCTTACTCGACAGGCTCGGCCATCCTGGAGGGAGCAGATTTATCAGGCAGGACTGGCAATAAAGATAACAGTGTTGGTGATGATTCCTGAAGCTGAATTGCTCCCAGTGCACTGGGAGGGCATATCCAGTGCAGGACACCTACAGAGTTCTGTAGAATAAATATGACCTGCTTCAGTTTATACAAACCAGCTCCACAGAAGCATTATAACCAAACAGTACTGCCCTTACAGGGAAGAAACAGGAGGAGCTGGGATATCTGAATTGCCTTTCCAGTGAGGAGGCAGTCTGCTGGAGGCACTGGTTGTAGAGCATGCAGAGGCAGCACACACACCCTCACACACACTGATGGTACATCACCCAGAGGGTGTAGCAGCTCTGGCATCACAAGGTGATACCTGTGCCTGTGGAGGCTCTGCTGTGGATGCAGCCCAACAGCATCCCACAGCAACAAACTGACTCCAGCCCCACGTTCCTGGGGGACAGTGCACGGCCCCAGCTCACAACACTGCACAAAGCAAACTGATTGCAGATTTTGCTGGCACAGCCACGCAGCAGCACAGCTCCTGCTTCCCTTCCTTCTGGGAAGTGACACAGCACAGGCAGCTCTGCACCAGGCTGTCAGGAACAGATTCCCACTGCACTGGAATTAGAGATAGGTCCAAACAAACCTGCTCCCTTCCAGGGATTGGGGAGTCACACCTGCCTCTCTGTTTTCTGAAAAGCAGGTACAACAGTTTTGTCTGTTCAAGGTGCACCATCCCTGATCCTCTGACAGCAGCACTGAGCAAGATGCTCAGAGGCAAAGGGGATTTTTGAATCAGCTTGGGTGGCCACCAGCTATTTCAGGTTGGGCTGATTTCTGCAGGCCCTTGGCAGCATTTCTGGTGAGGTCTTTTTGAAGCTATGTCCTTCAGCTGAAACCCCCCCAAACCCCTCTTTTTCTGACCACCCCAAGGAAAGTGAAATTCCTTGAGGAAAATAACTTTCAAACCTCTCTGAGTTTTAAAAGTCCTATTAGACTAATTTTTAGGATGCAGGGAGAAGAAAGCTTAAGCTAGACAAACTAGTGGAAAAACTGATCTATTAAAGCAGTGGATGCTATCAGGGAAGTGAGCAATTTCCTACAAGCACCATAACCATTGCATTTCTGCTAGAGCAGACCTGTCTCACCTTCCCAGCAGCATTCCCTCTACCTGCCCTGTTCCTGGAGTCCATTTCAACAGCTCCAATGGTGTGATGCACTTCAGTGACCTATTAGCTGTCACCTGCTCAAGATACACCCATGGCACATTTGCCATTGTGTAAAAGCAGCAGTAGCAAACATAACACCCTAAATAAATGTTCAGAGGCTGCAGAGTGGTGTAATTAATCACAGGGTCTTTCACAAGCAGCAGCAGGGAGGGGGAAGCACAAGGGAAGGCTGTGGGAGGGGGGACATCAGGGCCCCCTTCTGCTGTCTGTCCCCATCCTGCCCTGCCAGAGGCTACGGGAGCCAAGGGATGAGAGACCAGGCAGCAGCTGGAGTTGGAGTCAAGGTCAAGCTCCATTTCACAGCTCATCCCATTTTGTGAGCCCCGGCAAGTGACAGTTTCCCCAGCCTGCTTTGTTTGGGCACATCCCTGATCAGCAGACAAGTAGCCCTCATTGCCAGGGTCTGCAGAGGTGTAAAGTTAAGACTGCTCCAAACCCACTCTCTGCCCTGCTGGATTTGCATCTTCCCTTTCCCACATTCCCCAGGGCCCAGACCCGCTGACACAGACAAGAGATGTCAAAGAAAGAGACAGAAGGAACAGCTTAAACACCCTGAACTGCATCCCTCCAAATCCTCCCTTGGCAGACAACCAGCTCTCAGCTCTCCTTCCCTGCAGTTATCTCCTCCTGCACTCCCTGGGAATGTACTCCGTTGGGATGCTGGCTCCTGCTGCCCACCCAGCAGCTGAAAAGCTGCACCAAGGGACACAAAGTCTGGGGACTGCTTGGGGAAAAAAAAACCAGGAAGCCTCAAATTTAAGACACAGCAGAGTCTAGGACACAGCACACCTCTGTCAGTGTGCCTTGCAGCCCAACAGCAATGCTCTCCCTCGACAGCTGGCCCCCAAGTTCATCAGCAGAAGCTGTTGAATAGCTTAAACAACTGGAATAGCTTAAACCTGGGAGAAACCTCCACCATCACCACTTGAGAAAGTCTTCAGGGACTCTTGGACTCACCAGGATGGTAGGAATGGCAAGCTGGGAGCCAGCAGAACTTCTCCAGGGCGAGCTGACTGATGCCTTGGCTGAGCCCTCTGCTCTTCCCGACCTGAATCCTCCCTCATCCAAGGACACTGGTCAATGCGGAGGTGTCCTCCTGATTCAGAGGGGCACTGCCCTCCCCTGAAGAGACAGAGACAAGAAAAGGTGGTTTTAGTTCCTGACATTGAGCAGAAAACTAAAGCATAAGTCCTAAAGGCTGTGTCAGCATTCACCCTGAGCCCCAAGGTCAGCCCACCTGAGTCATGCCTCCTCTTCTTCCCTTTTTTCAGTCCCACTCCCTGCTCTCTCCAGAAGGCTGGCATTCTCCTGCTCTGACCAGCTGCTGGAGCAACACACCAAAGCACTGCAGAGCAGAAGGAAAAAAAAAACCCAAACACATATATAGCAGCCTTTGAGCCATGCTTTTAATATTTCATCTTTCTTTTTCTGCCAGAAGAAAGTAAATTCCTTATGCTGGCTGGGCTGCAACCTCACCACCATATCCCTGTGCCTCAGACAGCCCTGTCTGCCAGCCCCTCCAGGCAGATGGGGAGTGCAAGGCTCATCTTCCTCCCACACAACCCCTTCTGCTCCGGCGTCCCTTGACACTGGTCAGGCAGCACAGTGGGGACGAGGCACTGAGGGGACAGGGAGGCCTGGGCAGCTGCCCAGGAACTGCAGAGTTCAAGATGCTGCAGAGAGCCCCACACTGAGCTCCATGAGGCACCCGGACGCCTCGATGGACCCACTCTGGTGGAAGAACTTGTCTGGGAAAGGTGACAGGTCAGCAGGCACCAGGTCACCCCGAGTGGCATCTGCCAATCCCCGCCACCGAGCTCCGCGTCAAAGCCAGCCGCCATCCCACCGGCACACAAACCATCCATCAGGCATCATCTGTGTCAAAGCCAGTTTTTTATTTGTAAATTTAATGTCTGTAAAGTATTTTGGCTTTAAATTATTCCGCAGCCTCCCCTCGGTTCAGCGGCGCTTCCCCGTCTAGACAGAACAATCTTGTTGTCAGCGAAACAGATTCGCCCTGACATCCCCGCCGCGATGCCGCTGCTGTTTTGTAGAATGGAAAAGAGCTAAAAAGCCCTTTCTTTACTGTTTTGAAATGTGATTCCTGTCCATTCAGCTTCAAACAAACGCCTCAATAAATAATCCTGCTGTCTTTGGTTTGATCTCTCCGTGTTAGGAAGATGCATGGATGGAGAAACGGGGGGTGGCTCAGCGTCTGTTGGGTCTGGCATCTCCCAGTGCTGCTTGCAGCGTGCCTGCTCTCCTGGGAGCAAGGGATTCCCACCTCTCCTGCTCTGTCTTTCAAACCCACCTGCTTTGGCTCTCTCCCGGGCTGCAGAGCAAGGACTGGAGTGTGGAGATCTCTGTGGCAGCAAAGTCCCTGCTCCCGAACACTGATCTGTCTGATCCTCTGTGGCTGCGGGACAAACCTTGGATGGCTGGGAGGGAGATGCAGGACAGGCATCAGCAGCCTGAAAGAGATATTAAACCAAGTCAAAACACATTTTGCATATCACTTTTGTTGCCAGGTCTCTGCCAACATGAAAGACTACAAATACTTCCACTATAATTTAAAAAGTACTTTTTCCCCTTGTGCACCAAGGCAAAGGTAAACAAGAACGAGCGTTCAGCAGCACCTCCTGTCAGCCTGTGGTACTTGGAGAGAGAAAACAGCCTGATCCAGCCAAAAATAACATTGCTCCCCTTTTGCTCTGTCAGTGACACATCCTTGATGTTTGCAGTCAGAAGTGACAGGTACCAGTTGGGGATCTTTCCATCTCCTCTCCTGATGAGACGGCCACCCACGTGGCAGCAGGGAGGTGATCTCTACCTTGTGCGAGGCATTCCCTGCCTGGGCATCACCCAGGGAAAAGGCACAGCCCCAGAACTAAGCCCCCGAGGAGCTGGACACAATCACACAGGAACAGAGAGGCCTCCATCAGAGCAAGCTGAAGGTCAAGAGCTCAGCCCCAGGGAGGCCTCTCCAGGGTGCCTGCAGCCAGGTGGGGATGGAGAAGAGTCTGAACTCACCAACAGGCACATCTACGGGTGGAAAAGGGACACATTACCTGATTTTATTCCCCAAATGCTCACAGACCTCAAGGAGGTGCCCAGTTCAGAACACTGTATCAGTCCTCCGGCATTAACATTTAATCCCAATGCCAGAGCATCACACTGTAGATCAACTGCAAAAGCACTACACAGAGAAAGAGACACTCACCTCTAAATATTCAAGCAGAAAAAGTGCCTCTGAATATTCAAATAGGAAAAATGAAATCATGAAGCAAGAACTTGTTTTCTGCACAGGCACCACCATCCAACAGCGCAATGGGGAGAGCTACACAAGAAGGAGCTGCTTCAGGGCACCTCCAACCCTGCTTCCCACCCTTCACCTCATTAATTCATCCCTGTCCTGCCCCTTTGGAGATATTAACCCACTCCCAGGAGCAGTCAGGAGTTTCTCCAAGGGGCAAGCTGACTCTGTCCCATAGGGAACAGGTCCCCTTGGCTGTGCCACAGCCAAAGCCCCACATTTGGAGCAGCCCCCAGCACACCCACCCCAGCCAGGAGCAGATGGCCCCGGGATCCAGAGAGGCAAAGCGGGGGAAGATTCCACCATCCGAGGATGTGCCGTGCAGAATCAGCCCAAAGGACTGAGTGTTCCAGGGAAAACAGCACCAGGAAAGCATGGCAAACAGCATATGGATGTGCCCCTTCCTGGGTGCATTGAGACCATCCCACACAAGATCCTCCACAAGCACAGAACCCAGAGAGGGCTGAGAGCATCCTGCAGTAGCAAGTTCTACTTTCTGCCTCCTCCTTTACCCAACAGTATTATTTTACCAGCTCATGAATTCAGTGAGAAGGGTTTGCCCTGGGTCCGGGGGACCAGCAGTCGCTCCTTTGATCAAACCTGTACCTTCAGCACCTGCTCACTGTTGATGGAGAGCTGAGCAACCTTTCTCTCCTCACCCCCTCCACCTGCAGCAGCCCTGCTGATGACCAGATCCATGATAAATGGAGTTAGAGCTGCAGTGGAGTGTTTGCTGTCCTCCTGGGATGGAGGTGTTAATGCATGGGCTGAGCTGGGGGCGGGGGAGTGAAGTGCTGAAAAATGATGCAGGCAAAGCTCATTATCACATCCTTAATAGCCCTGAAATTGCTGTGAGGGCCTCTGTCAGTTCTGCTCCCCCTGGGTGGTAGGGAGCCATCCCCATCTGTCTCAGCAGCAGGGCCTGGTCCCCTCTCCAGAGCCGCTGGCCACCCAAGCAGACAGGGCACCTCCACACTTGGAGCCGACATCTCCACACCAGGTATTCCTGAGAGGAGCTGCAAAGGAGAAGTCGTGCTGGCTCAGCTCAGCACCTCTGCTCCAAATCCATTGACTCCAGGAGGGGGCACTGGCCTCAAGCATCCAGATTTTACTCCTACGCTCTGCTCCTGCCCTCCACGACAAGAGGCAGAACGTGCCTCGATCTCCCTGCCTGTATGAAAGAGCTGTAGCATCTTCCATCCACCTCAGTGAATATCTTTTCCTTTTGGTTCTTCTTGGGCACTCACAGAGCTTCACTGATACATTTTGGGGAATTTTCAGCCAGTACAGAGGTGCTGATGGCACTTCCAATGTCACCCACCACCTGGGCCATGGCTCTGCTCAGGTGTGTTTTCAAGTCAACTCATCATCACAGAATCCCAGAACAGTTTGGGTTGGGAGGGACCTTAAAGGTCATCTAATTCCACCCCCTTCCACTAGACCAGGTTGCTCAGAGCCCCATCCAACCTGGCCTTGGACACTTAACACATCCTGGTGTGTGCTGGTGCTCTCTCCAGTGGGAGATGGATGTGGACACCAACCACTTGGCTCCAACACACCCTGAACAGCTCAGACCCCACCAATGACAGCAGGTGCTCGAGGTACTGGTTTGATCCAAGGAGCAATTGCTGGTCCCCCAGACCTGGGGCCAACCCTTCTCACTGAATTCATGAGCTGGTAAAATATTACTCCTGGGGGAAGGAGGGGGCACAGGGCAGGAGTAGGTCCCATGTCAGCACAGAGCTGGTGGCTGCACCTTTAAGTGCTGCATCTCAATTCCACTTCTCCTGACACCTGCACCAAAGGGATTTGATGGCTCCCAAGAAATGCCAAGCCAAGAAGCTTTTAAGAACTCCTGAACTGCCTTTTTAAGAGGCAGGGCACATGTGCAGCTAATCCAGTCTTAAAACTAATGATTTAATTTACCTTAGGAGAAGCAAACCAGCATAAGTTAATATCTCCCAGTAGTATAACATAAGCATGTTTTATCTAGAGATTACGTTGATTAAATCATCAAGTGCCATAATCTTCCTTTCGTACCTCAATTAAAAAAATCCCTAAAAATATAGATATAGCCTTCCAAGCCACAGGAGGGAAGTGCACATTCATCTCCAAGCACTCTCCTCGCTCAGCAGTGCGTGCACATGAGACTCCCCACCCTGGAAGGAGCTGCTCCAGCTGGTGCAGTAAGGAGAGGGAAAATGAAGCTACGTGTTCCGAATGGAAGCGATGCCAGGAGGTGAAGGAGCTTGGAGTCGGTACAGGAGCCACACTCGTGGGGTTTCACTCTGCAAATGTGACTGAAGAGATCAGATCTGACTTCTCAAGGCCGTGTATCTGCTTTCAGGGTGTTAAGGCACCAAGGCCATTAGTCACACAAGCTGGAAATTCAAGTGGGCTCAGTTCCACCACGCAGGGAGACGGTGCCTGAGCAGAGGGGGAAGGCACAGAGGCCCATTTCAAACATTTCCCTCCCACCCCTCTAATCTCATTTCTGCTTGTTCCCACTTGCTTTGCTCTCCACTGAACTGAAGGACTACACCACCCACCCTGGTGAATCAACAAGACCTACCTTGGCTTTTTCCAACCGAGTCTGCACCTGCCGGGGGTTGTTTTTCAGACAAAGCCTGTTCCTGTGGGACTCAGCTGCAAACCCTCTCCTGCAGTTCTCTGCCAGGTAATCATGCACGGGCACTTCAGGTTTAATGGCTTTGTCTGCTGGCTGCTTGGATTGCTGGAGAGCTCTTGGGCAGGGCACTTCAGAAGCACAACACCTTTCATTCAAAGCCAATTCAGAGCCTCAGTGGTGAGTTTGAAAGCTTCCCTGGAGAAGGACAAAGGATTTGTTAGGAGAAGGTGTCCAAGGCCAAAACAACATCCCTAACATCAACAGAAAGCTCCTGCCATGAGAGAGCAAAACCTAAACACTCTTTATACTGACCACTGACATCAGGAGCAGGTCTCCAGCAAACAACCTGGATTTATAAGGCCACGTCTCAACATGAGGAACATCGACTCACCCTCCTAGCCCCTGGTGTTGGTGTTTATGAAATAAGTGGATTTTGCAAAGAAAGGGCAATTAATAGACGCTTTTGTGTTCGGTTATTGGGAAGTTGGGGCAAGCAGCAAGAATCTGCCAGTGCTGCTGAGTGTGGGCTGCAGCCACCACAAGTCCCCTGCCTCAGTTTCCTCATAAACAAGGTAATTACTCCGCTGTTGTAAAAGCTTGGGAGCCTTCAGGAGGAAAACAGCATTATTATCTGAAAAAATATTTTAACGCCCAAATGAAGCTGTCAAGAGCAACTCCCTGCCCAGTGTCTCAGGCAGAAAACACGTCTCCATTCAAACACCCTGTCCCTACAATTAAAAAATATACATCTTGTAAAGGAACCAGTTTCAGGTTCTGTGAGGAGGTCTTTTCTCAGCAAGAGGTTTTTTTCAGAGAGGAGACCCAGTGTGCTGACTTACAGCCTTACAAATCTGGAAGCTTCAAGAAGTCTCCTGACTTTTTTTTATTATTATTACTCATTTCTATGGTCCTGCAAACCTGTCTGATGATTCACAGAGCAGAGGAGGGTTGTGTTTCTTTCCTTGAACTCCTTTCAAACTAAAACTCAGACCCAAGCCCTTCTCTCCCCTAGAATCAAACCTCCATGTCTTACTGTATAGAACTGAATTCCCTAAAATAATTCAGACGGAGGACTGTAATTTCAGAACAACTCCTCACAGTCTTCTGATGTCATTTTACAGTAGAAATAACCTATATCTGACCCTCTCCCTCTGCAAGTGTCTCTGTCTGCCCAGCTCTGAATAGCATTTCCCTCCTGGGCTTTGTAACCTCCACAGTCCAATTAACAGGGTCTCCAAAAGCCTGGGGACTTCATTACTTCTAAATGAAACATCTTCAAACACACTAATGCCACTTGTCTTCTGCAGGACCCTCGTTCCAGGCAAGCCTGACATTTTGACAGATCTCCACAACTCATTTTCACCGAGGAAATGCACCATTACACAAGGTTAATTTTTTAGGATGAATAGAAAACCTCTTCCTCCAGGTAAATATTAGACAACATCTACACACTGCATGGAATTACATGTCAAGCCACTCGATAAAACCAACTTATCTGCCAGGAACAAGCCTGTCAAATCCTTGGCACAGATGCCTTTCTGCCCCCACTTTAAGTCTAGAGGAAGGGAGAGGGGTTCCACTCGTTGATCACCCCCACCCTGCCAGCACCACGTCTGCCTGTGCTTCAGCCTCCCTGCTGAGACAGCTGCCTTTGGAGAGGAGGATTTTGAGAGGATACCAAGAGAAAAGCCTTCCAAAAAAAAAAAAAAAAAGTCACAGGGGTTTCTTGGCTTCCACCCTCATTCCCAGGGCTTTAGGCACGCTGGGAGAGCACTGCTGCCTGCAAACACCACCTCTGCCACATCTCCTCCTCACAGAACAGCCTGCAGGCAGCACAGAGGGTGCTCAGCTCGCCTGTGACAGCAGCCAGCAGAGCCACATCACTCTGCTGCTGCTCACTCCCAGCAGCTCATCCCTTCCCAAGGAGAAAACTCGGCTGAGGGACTTGCTCCTCACTCCAATGCTCACAGCAGACCAGACCTACAAACGTTTGCTTTCAGGTTTTTAATACATTCTCCCTCTCCCCAAGCTGGGGGCAGAAATCTTTCACAGCAGATCAGAGCCCACAGATGTCAGACAGCTTCTCTTCCTTCTTTTGTGATGCCCTGGGAAAGCCAAAGCTGGCAGGCAGAAAGCCCAGGATACCTGGCAGGATGGACTTGATTGTCTCCAGCTAATGAGTTCCACCTTGGAGGGAGAGATCTTCATTTCCAGGGGCCTCAGGTCCTCTCTGAGCTTCATCTAGAATCTGCAGGGACACTGCCATTCCACACTCAACATCCTGCACGAGCAAATGACTCATTATCCCCAGGGAGCTGCCATCTGTCAGCCCATCACGGACAGATCTGATTAACAGAACATCCCCGTGATCTCCACCTACTGCAAAGGAGAACGTGCTCCCTCCCAGTGGTTCATGCTAACACATTCTAACTTGGGATTTGCAACGAGCCTCTCATACTCAACTACCAAACACAGCTGATGAGCAGTAACTCGTTATCCAGAAATCATTGGGTCACTGCTCTGGGCTGAGCCAGATGGAGGAGGGACAAGAGGGTAACACTGAAGAAGAGGTGATGCACCCAGAGGTGAAGTTCTGATGTAGCTGAAACTCTAGAGTAAAACCTTAAGGAAGGTTAAATTGCCCTCAAGCCCAGATTACAAGCTAAATTGAGGAAGGCATTTCTAACTGGATTGCAGACCCAGCTCTCAGTCTGTGGCAGATGTTTGCTCTCCCAAGCCCCAACTAAGTCATCAAGTTTGTTCTCATTTACTTCTCTCCGTAGAAACCTTTGAGATTTGCATTTCAAAACCACTATAGGGGTAAAATCACTGCTGAGACAGGCAGCAGCAGGCACTGGATGCCCTTCACAGCACTGACCATGCGGGAAGGCAGGAATGCTCCTGCACTGGCAGCGGCTTCTCCCGCTCGTTCTGCTCAGCAGCAGCTGAGATTGCCACAGCAACAGGAGACAGAGGAGAAAAGTATTTCTCCAGAGCATATTTGGTTGCTTTCAAGTGGATCGACACAGGAGAGTTCGTTTGTAAACGTCAAGAGCATGTCGGTGTGAAATTGGAAATGCGAGTGGGCGGCAGCACAGCTCAGGGGGGAGGAGACTGAACACTGGGCTCACCTGAGCAGGGTGTGGACCCAGAGACCTGCAGGAGCTCACGGGGCCTCAGCACTCATCGACTGAGCAAAGGAAAACCCTTGTCACTAAGGCTTTGTGGCTACTCCCCCCACGCTGGGCTCCAGGAGTTCTGTCTCCAAAACGCCCACCTTTGTGTGCGGGCACCACGAGCCTGAGCTGCATCCTGCTGTTTTCTCCTCGGGAAGGGAGAGACCCCAGTGCTGATGTTCCTCTGTCAGCTGAGCCATGTAACCAGGCAGCAAACACGGACAGTAAGGTCGAGCAGGAGACTGTGCTCCTCCCCAAAACAATTGAAGAGGCTCATTAAACCGGTTAATAGCAGGAGCAGCACTGACACCGTGCCACAGCATTTTCACTTTCCTTTGTAACAACATCCCAAAGGGCTCGAACATTTGGCTCCAGCACTAAGTGGCACCTCAAGAGTCCAGTTGAGATGTGCCAGGAGCAAGAGAGGGCAGCTCATCCTGAAAAACACAGGAGGTAATGAACCCCTTCTTGGATGAAGAGCGAGGCTCTCCCTGTGCTCTGGTGATGATGATGGCTGGGTTAAACATCCAGTGAACAACCAGGCAGCACAACTCAACCTCACCATCCTTCACTGCTCCCCCTCACAGCAGGCATTTGAGACATCTCCTCCCTAAAGGAAAATTTGGGAGAAGCAGGATGAGAGCTAAACAAACACTTAGAATAGTCACATTTTTGTGATTCTGCTGACAGCCCATTCGGAGCACACTCAGCTCACTGAGAGGATACTGCAAGACAAGTGATAGACAGGGTCACAGGTCCAGGAGACCTCCTTGGTCAGAGGCATCACATCCAGCAATCCCCAGTGATAAACCAAGAACCCAGACCCTGCCTGGCCATGCACCACATTCCTTTTCATCTGAGGCACCACATTGGTTCAACCAAGCGTTTGGCAATTAGAAGATGCAGAGGCAGTGAAAGGGCTCACTGCAATAAATTAATTAAATAAAGAAAAGTAGCAATGCCTTGGAATGTAAGTAAATATGCAACACCACCACTGAAACAGGGTGTGTAACAAGGCACGGTTGGTTGGCTGGCTGAGACACACCGACCATCTCTCCTGGGCTCGTGCCTCTGCTCGGCTGACTGGCTGCATCCATTAATTACACCCCCATTAGGCAGGCAGGAAACCCTCCCAACCAGAGGCACCTTCCTGCTCTGTCACTCAGCCCAGGAACATGACAGATACAACAGAGCTGAGGCATAATCGAGACAGAGCACCTGCCAGGCTGGATGGATGGGGAGAAACCCCTCTGCACAGAGGCTTTGCAGATTATTAATACCTTTGGTTACATGACATGATGAAGAGGCACTGCAGGCCTCGTGAAGGCCACAGCCAGAGTTTTTGAGGTTGCTCACATCCATTACAGGTGTATAATATGTTCGCCAAGGTCTCCAGCACTGGGGTGGCAGAGCAGTCACACGTGGCAGCCACAGCCACAGCCCAGCACAGGAGCTGATGCATTTTTCATGCCCCCTGTGGCTTTCACATTACTTCAGAGCAAACAAAACCTTTCTTTCAGAAATCCAGCCTCAGCACTGAGGGGTGCCCAGCCCTGCTAACTGCTCCAGAGACTGCACTGTGGGGAGGCACAGGCTGCTCAGAGAAGCTGTGGCTGCCCCATCCCTGGAAGTGTCCAAGGCCAGGTTGGATGGAGCTCTGAGCAACCTGGGATAGTGGAAGGTGTCCCTGCCCATGGCAGGGGGTGGAATGAGATGACCTTTAAAGTCCCTTCCAACCCAAACCATTCTGTGATTCTGTGATTCCCTCCAGGATCTGCTTCCCACACCCCCCACCTCCCTTGTCCAGACACACCATGCAGCAGTCCAGGCATGAAAGCACCAACACTGCAGCTTTACACTCCAAAATATCTGCTAAATACTCACTTTTACAGCACCTGGAAAAGCCAAGCAAGCACCTGTGTCTACTCAGAAGGATGAAATTCTCAGGGAGCAAAGCCCTGCTGTGACAGAGCCCCTCACTGGATTGCCACCAATTGTCCCTTCCTTGGAACAAACAAGGGTTTATCCATCTTGGTTTTATCCAAGGGGACAGACACTTTATTTCTGTATTTCACCCAGACTTCCAAAGCTCTTCTCAAAACAGTTATTTCAATGAAAGTGGAAACAAATCAATAGTTTTGAATTGTCTTCGGGGAGAAGGAGACCAACAGGCTGAGGCAGGGCTGGGAACTCTCCTGCCAGCTTTGCCACGTTATTTCCCTTCCCTGAACTGCAAAACTTCACACTGGGTACAAAATGAGCCCTAATCAATACTCTAGTGCTGAGATACTATTACAGACTGTGCATCCCTGGGTCCCAGGTCACATGTCAAACCCTCCTGCCATGTCTTACAGTTTCCCAGACAGTCTTAAACCCACAGGTTTAGCAATTCCCAATTTCAGTGGATGAGGTTTTTACTACCCCAGAAATCCTGTTCCATCAGAATATTTGCCTCCTGAATTTATACTGATTTTGTACAACTGCATTACATGATTTAGTACCTTTAGTATTCAGTCTGCCCTATTACACGATGCCTCATGATGTACAAGGTTTGGAATGTTGCCTCCTAGTCACAACAGAAAAAAATATTCCTGTGACTATAATGCCCTGTTAGTAAATTGTAGTTCATGAACAACAGGCTATTTCTTCCCCAAAATGAATAATTATTCAGTGTTAACAGGAACTTGAGATGATCAGCAGCTGCCTTCAACTGTCTGCATAACAGAAATCAATCAATTGTTTATCAGACACCCATTAGCTCCCTGAACAAAAAAGGAAAATAAACCCCAAAACAAACAAAAACTTGACCTACCTCTCCATTTAATGACAGAAGCTGACGTGGAGCTCCATCCATGTGTCCTGAGCCAACCACTCTTCAAACCCATCAGTGCAACCAGTCTGTTCACTTTATCACCCTTCAGTCACCAATTCCAACCAGGATTTCAACCATCAAGCAGAAGAACTTGACTTAAGACACCACTTTTAACCTTGACTCGCATTTGTTATTTATTTTTGTTAAAGCTTGTTAGCTTTGATGAACTGGGCTGGCCATTAAACCAGCAGAGATGTGCAGCCAACCACCCCTGTCAAAAGAATCCTAACTCAATAAAAGTAAGGAACTTCAATAAAGCGAAATGAAAAATGTACGTTTCATCACTATTCTGATTATTTTCCCCTCTCAAGATTTGGGGCAGAACACGGGGATGCAAATTAGAACTAAATGAAAAATGACAAAGCTACCTTAGGCACACAGAGTGACTGATAGCTTTCAAATTTAGGATTGATTAAATAAAGCAGTGGCTGTTTCCTGTGGGTTAGAGCTCTCTGTTCCAAAGCCCTACAAATGCCTGACTTTGCTCAGAGCATTGCTATTTTAGAACCAAAGGCTTAAGTAACTCTTCCTGCTGCTTGTTCAGCATCTCAATTATGTGAGGGGAGTTTAGGCACCCACTCTGCTTATATGCACACCAGATATTTTGCCTTTGTGTCTTTTTGTCACCTAAATGTCATTTGAATTTTGGTCCCAGGGTACAAGGTTTCTTTGAGTGACTTTCCCCCTCTGCCTGTTTATTAATATCACGTTGGGGGGGCAAAAACCCCCAAATATTTTGTGGGGTTTTCAGTGCTCATAAACCCAGAGAGTTCTGTAAGCATATTTAAAAACTAAACTAAATCAACATTTTCCACTCTTGCATAAAAAGAAGGAATCTAAATAACCAGTATTGATGGCACTGCAAAGAGACAGATTAACTTAAAGTATTACAAAATATTTTGGCATCCCAGAAGTCTGACATGATGTTAAGTGTTAAAGGTGCTTCCCACATTCAGCATAACATTAAAATAATGGCCCTCTAACTGTACAAAATGTGAACTGTCAGTGACAACAGGTTTTCAATAAATCATAGAAAAACAGAAACATTAATTAGTTTTCTAAATAATCCAGTATATATTAAATGTTTAGTTTTAGAACTGGAGAAACTAAAACTAATAACAGCAAACCTTAGATACCCATTCAGATTTTCTTAGGTCATTCAGCATTTGCTATTTGGAACAAGAACCCAAAAGCTGCTTTTTGGTTTTTTTCTGAAGGAGGAAGAACTTCAGTTACTCACAAGTGTCACAGCAATTTCTTGCTCTTTCAGGGTTTATTTTTTTAAGTTCCCTAGAAATTAAAAAAAAATTGCAAAGAATTAAGGTTTCTGTCACTCAATCACTTTGTCTCTTTAAAAAATTCAAGAAAAAGCACATGAGCTAAAAAAGACAATTTTATTTATTAGCTTTTGTCCTTGGAAAAAGCCTCTGTGCATGAGTATGATGTCAAAAGGCCCCTAGAATTTGGCTCACTGATCTGGCTGCTGTCCATTTGAACATCTAATGGCTGGGGGGGATGTCTTTTTTATTTTACACGTATCAACATCACAGTTCATTTCTCAAGGCAATGAAAAAAAATGCTTAATATGAGTCAACAGCCAATTCCAATTTAACCCTCAATAAAAGTCTATTTTTGGCAGAAGGTTTGCCTTTCTTTAAAATTACTATAACCATGAGTTAAAAACCACTTCATAATGAGGATTAAATTGTTTCATACCTGCAGCAAAGCTTTTTCTGTTCACTGAGGGTTTGAATCCTTCAAGACTGATGATAGGCAGGCAAAGAGCAGACAGAAAAGCCAATTTTCTCTTGGAATTTAAGCAAGACCTTGTCCATCTCCTTGAGTAACTTGTCTCTATTTTTCCAACCAGTGGCAGGAAATCTTCAGTTCTACAGCTGCTGTCTATACTCTTGATCTCCACATGCCTCATCCTCACCACAGCACATCTTGAGCATCCTTTTAGGATTAAAAAAAAAAAAAAATGCACTGCTTCCCTGAGTGCACAACAAGGCACTGCATTTCATCATTTCCAGCCTTGCAAATGGCTCAGGCCATTACAGAACAGCCTGCCTGGAAAAACTGGGTACAATATCCAGGTACTTTGTGAGACAGATCTACTCTTTACAGTGATGACAAAGGCAGGACAGACTTTCATTTCATAAAGAAACTAAGGATGAAGTAGCCTATAAACAAAATACCTTCAGAGCAGCAGTTAAATCTGAACAAAGAGGGCTGCAAGCCCATACTCAGGACTGCCAAACCCAGAAATTATGGCTCAGAGGTTGATCCAGGGGCAAGGAATTCTGGCAGAAGGAGATTCAAGATTGGTACGGAAGAGGAGAGCACAAGTTTGAGATGAAGTTTTGCCAACTTCCATGTGGAAGCAGTGCCCTGATTCACTATGAGTTTATGTAGCCCCCTGCCCCCAGTCCATCCAACACACACTGACATTCCTTCCATCCCTCACACACTCCTCACTGTCCTCGTTCTTCCTTGTCTTCTCCCACTCCTTGATCAACACCACAAGGTGACCTTTAGGTGAACAGCAACATCTCAGCAGTTGGGTGTCCACAGGGTTTTCAGAAGGAAGTGGTTCAACAGTCTCACAGGTATTCACTTCCAGAAGACTCTCCAAAGTCTGACCAGGGATTACACTGGAAACCTGTGTCCCACCCTCATCTCCCCTTTCAACACCTCCAATGTAAAGACAGGCTTTGGCTTGGGAGAGCAGCTGTTCTTTGCCCACTGATGGTGAGCACATGTTGTAGATTCAGATTAAGATGTGGTGTTGAAGCTGTTTAATTACATTTACACAACATGCATCTGTACCTATACCTGGCTCTAAGGGAGCTGCTGCACATCCACACTCCTACCAACACCCAAAGTTACCCCAAAACAGCAGCAGAGATCAGCTGCTGTCAGCAGGTTTTATCTCCCCAACACTGAACCAAAGTTCCCAGCTGCTTCCACAAATATAGATATTGATAAAATGATATAGACAGGAAATAAATCCTGCTACTCACTTAAGCACTTTTTATTATTAGAACGATGATGTTCATTTTAAGACTTGGTGACAAATCCTGTTTGGTACATCACCACCTTATTAAAAACCTGTGACACGTGCAGAGAATGTTAAATTATATTAAGTAAGCTGTTAACTTGACAAAATCCAGGCTGCTGCTTTCTGCCTGACTAAGCTGCAGCAAAGATGGCACGTTGTCAAGGGGTGGGAAACATCCTCTCCTTCCTTGCCAAAGCTCCAGATCCAGTTGAAACTCCAAACAGCAAAAATCAGTAAGGTGTCTGTCACATCAAGAACTCAGCCATCACACTCCACTCCAGACCCACGTACCTGCATCAGTTTTTGGGGTGTGACTGCCACCCAACTGCAGCAAAGAAATGGACACAGTCATTCCAACTCCCTTGCCTTGCCTATATTCCATTTATCCAGCTCGACTGATGCTGAACAAGAAGGCAGCTCCAGAGCAAAACCAAAAAAAAAATGCCTCAAAGTGACAGATATTCATGAAGACAGAATTTACAACTTTTTGAGTACTAATCAAAAGCAGCACAAAGTTGTTCTGCACATAAGGCAGAGATCTGACAGCAGTGCCAGGGCACTGGGTGGCTCCTGCCAATGCAGTCCCACATGGCATTGGTGGTTCCAGCCATCAGCAAAAGATTGGGAATAATAAAGGAAAGCCAGAGTCAGATCTTTAAACATCTTGGCATTTACATCATTATTTGAGCATTTTCACTTGTGCCACAGGAGGGCAAGTGTAGAAACCCCAGTGTTTACCTCCAGTAATTAAAACACCCTTCAAGGGGAACCCTTTGCAAAGCATTTTAGGGAATGAAGGTTCCAGCTATGCTCTAAGAGCATGGCAATGCCACTTTCTACTCTGTACCAGGCTCCTTTGGAAGATAAAACAGATCCAGTACCTCCTGTCAGCAGGATTCCACCACAACCTGTCATTCTAAGCATCAATGAAAAAAAATGAAGTTTATCTTTTGTCACTACATCTGTGAATGATGATACTCACACACAGAGTTCAAGCTATCTGCAAACTCCAGGTAATTATTCCTTTAATTTATAGTCATCCACCTATTCCAGGTAATCTATTTCAGCAAATAGACATACTCTGCTTGTTCATTGAAGGGTTTTTTAATGTGAAGAGAAACGGAAGCTTCCGACTAACCACGCGTGACTGCTTAACTACATTAAAATCACCACATTTTCAGCAGTTTCTAAGCTGTTCACACCGTCCAAAAAAAAAAGCCTCAGCACTCAAGTCTTTGAACAGTTCACCCAATAAACTTGATGTTGTGCACCAGGTGTTCTGGAGGCTTCTCTTCAGCTGCAGCTGAAACCTGGCAGGATTCATCTCCTTTTGCCCAGCATCCTGAGCCTTGCAGGAAAACAAGGCCAAAAAGAACAAACAACCTCAGGTCTCGACAAGCAAAGCTTCTTCCACTGGTCTGACTTCAAACAGAGACGTGACACTGTTTTGACCTACGAGTCCCATCTGTGCACCACAGAACGATGATGACAAAAGCATGATGCAAAGTCTTGTTAAACAGTCACCCCAAATACAAAGAGAGCAAACAGAAGCTTGATGCAAAAATCCAGAAAGAGTCCAGGGCAGTGCTCGGGCATCGCTAAAGATTTAAGGACTACTGGGGATCATGTGGCCAGCCACAAAGGGTCTCATCAGAGGTCATGACATTGTTCTGTGCTGCTGGGAAGAGCGAGCAGCCTGACACCCCTCAGCAGAGGTTTGGTGATCAGTTAAAAAAACCAAAAAGAAGGCCCAGGGAGGAGCTCCCGCTCACGCAGCCGATCGCCGGCGGATCACGAACACACCTCGCTGCAGCTGCCCCAGGTAGATCCTCATCTTTGTGCTGTCGCTGGTTTTCCTCACCCAGATCTGCAGGAAAGAAAGAATATAAAAAATGGGGCGGGGAGATGAATTGGGGGTAAAAAGGGGAGAACTCACAGTAAGAAACACACAGACCAATAAACTTATTATCAGAGCTGAACACCTCTGTTACTCCCCCGTTACTCGGGTTAATCCTTTCTCCCTCCCCACATGAAGCATTTGCAACTTGAGTAGAACATGAAATAAGGTTTCTAACTTTACCTCCTTAACTTCCTGCTTGGAACAGTCCTCAAGAAAAATTACTCTTTCCATGCACCATCAGGAAAGCAGGTTCCTTTCTGCTCCAGTTCACAACAGAACTGTGGCATTAAGCTTTGCCTAATCAAGAATAAGTCTCCCTAGATCCACAGATCATAAAATTACCTACCCTGGGATTTGCCCAGGCAAGTAACTATTAGTCAAATGAAAAGCTTATCCTGACTCTGTTCTGTGAAGCATTTCCCACAATGTGTTACAGAAATGGTATCTGAAGACAAAAGGGCCTCTCTTTTAAACACCTGCATGGAAGAATTCACACGACATGTTCCAAAGGACAAATTGCTGCCACTCCAGAGAATTTTTAAAATCTCTTTCAAGATGTTTAGATCCAAAAACTTGTACTTTAAAAATCAAGTCTGAGCAATCTCCTCTGCTTTATATCATTCTAATGCATTTAAACATATTTAAATATGTGCATGAAGTAAGAATTATCCAGCTCTTAGTACTGGAGTATTTTAGGACAGAAGTCCAGTATTTCCTACTGCAAAGGATTATAAAGTTATGTTGGCCTTTGATTTATCCTAAACTATTTTTTTAGCTATATTAGCTATTAACTCTATTATTTTAATTATAAACTGACTTTATTAACGGGAGCCCTCAGTATACAATAAATTTAATGTTTGCCTGTGTTTGTACTTCAATTATTTCCCCAGAGAAATTAAAATCAACATTAATTGAGAATCAACTCTCAACCGCAACATTACCAAGAATTTGGTATGTTTGCCTTGCCAAAAGAATTAAAAATTTCTGAGCAACTGTACAAAACAACAAACATGTACAATTTTACATTTTATCAGGATATCATGGAATGGTACATTAGTTTTGCTAAAATTAACTGCTTTGTTAAGTTCCACTTGAAGCAATATTAAAGTTCAGGTTTAAGTGACCACAACAGTGCAATTACTTAACATTAAAATCTGCCACAGTGTTCAGAAAAATAAACACAACAAGACATATTCTGAACTCAAAACCAATGTTTCAGACACACAATATATTGTGCCATCAGAGGAGAGCATCTATTAATCCTAAAACTGAAAGAGGTGGGAAATAGGAACAACCAAAACAATTTCTGATTTTTTTTTTTTATTCCTAGACTTCAAAAGAAAAATAAGCTTCCTCCTTTTTTCAACTTCAACAAGCTGAGATTTCTGAATAAACTAATAAAAAAATAACATTTTCCTGCAGGTGCTGAAGAGGTTTTTTTGTCAAAAAGCACTAGACCAAGTTGCTCCATGCCCCATCCAACTTAGGGGGACACTTCCAGGGATGAGGCAGCCACAGCTTCCCTGGGCAACCTGTGCCAGGGCCTCCCCACCCTCACAGGGAGGAATCAATTGATTCCATTTCCCTCATGGTTTCAGGTAAGGTGCTCCCAAAGAATTCAGTTTTAATGTTATAAAGTAACAGTAATAACTTTAATCAAGTCAGCAGCACTACATTTAGCAGCCATTAGCACACTACCACTACTTTATCTGAACTATCAACTGCTGAGCACCACAACTGTTACTGCCAGGGGAACAGTTGTGATACAAACATATCCCATATGCAACTCATTCTGAAGAAAATAAAGTATTTTCCCTCAGCTGCCACAACAAATTAAAGTTCCTTTACTGGCTGATTGAAGAGAAGTGCACTCAAGTCTATTATTTCTTTCCCTGAAGTGTCTGGAATCTGCAAGCAAAGAATAAACTGCTCCCTTTGCCCAAGTGCTGCTCCTGCAGCCAGACTCACATCAGTCTTGGGCACGGAGCTCTTCACCTGCTGCTCTAAGGCTTCAGCAGCAGCCACAAGGAAATTGCCTCAGACAAATGACTGGCCTGCCCCATCTCCCAGGGAGGTGATGGATGCTGCCAGAGAGCTTCTCAATTAGCAGGGAGAATCTTCTTCCCTCACAACAACTAAATTTGGTGACAACGTTTTTTCTCATCCTCCTCTGCATTCCCAATGGAATTCCTTTTAATCCTGCATTAACAACAACTGTATGCATGTTCTTGAAACAACAGAAATGGAATTTATGAATGCAGTGCCAATGAGATGCAATATGTCAGTTCTACCCATTTTTCAGGCTACCACTTGTAAAATGTAGGATCATTCTTTAAAAACAGAGCAAGTGTCTTCCCATCTCAAAAAAAGAGATTTCTCAACTCGGTTTTATCTTGGATTCAGCTTCTTTACACACTAAATATGTATCTTTGCTGAAAGGTTCACTCTTAGTCCTCACTAGACCCATGTCTTCCCCCCCCTCCTGAAAAACAAAAGCAGCCCACCACCTCGTTGGCTCCCACAGAGCTGATCACACAGCTGATCTTCGTGTTGTCTTTAGACTCCAGGTAAATAGCCTGGCTCTTGTGGTACCTGCAGAAAGAAAAAAAGGGAAAGGAAACACATGAAACCACTGGTGATGAAGCTGGGATTCCACGTGCATCTGGACAGAGTCAATCTGAGCTCTGTCTGTCTTTCCACACCACTTTCTCCATCTTCCCAACACAGCGAGTGCTCCGGTTCTACACACCCACACCTTCCATTTCATGATATTTTGAAATGCATGACTCACATTCAACTCTACATGCAGGCCACTGAAAACAGGTTTTCACATCTGCAAGAGGAAGGGGCAGAGCACCAGCCACAACACAGGAGAACACTGACTGACAATAAGAGCTAATCCAAGAGGCTTTTCACATTTCAGACACGGGATGGATTTCAGGAGGCAACTCCATATTATGCCTCATAAAATATGACAGAGGAAGTCACAGATACTCAAAAGTTATTAACATTTCCCAGTACAAAATTACTAGTGCACCAGCACCAACCAAAGTGAATTATCCTCAATCAGTGCAGTTTGTGTGTTGTTTAACAAGACCTCAAATCTCTAATACTGTTTTATTTTGTGAAAACACCCAAACTGGTAAGTGATGGGTTTCTGGCCCCATAACAAACTGTACATACCTGCCATTAGGAGCCTGTGACTAAACCATACCCATTTCCCCCCTCCCTTTTTTTTAAGCTATATATTGTTCTTAATGTGTTGTGTACAAAACAAAGACTTTGAAAGTCACAACTCTGAATTACTTGTTTCCAGGGACTTGCCCCCTTCACAGCCCACATTTCTGTAAGTGCTGCAGCCAAACCCCCCCAGTTTCTGTTTATTCTGCCTAGGAGAGCTCTGTAGGCAGAACTAATCACACTGAAACAGGTGATTTGTAAGTAAATAATCTTAATCAAGCAAGCACCAAAATGCTTTACAATCATAAAAGCATAACTATATTTCCACCTTTACCCTAATCATGATGTGCTTCATATTTATCAGGGCAATCCAAGCTGCAGAATCACTGCACAGCTACTCCCTCAGTAGCTACTCAGTACAACTCCTGCAGTCTGAACACCATTTGCAAAATGCATGGATTTATTTAATCTTTACAGCTATTTCTAAAATAACCACACTGTAAATATGGAAGTCTTCCCATGGTTTATTTCACAATGTCTTCCTACTGGCTCACGTACTCAGAATTTTCACACTGCTTGCCAGTAACTAGAATGAGTGTCAGCTTTGAGCCTTCTAAAACATAATCACTACCCACAGGCTGGGTGAGGTAATAAAAAAAACCCAAATCCTGCAACCTTTTGACACCTGTGCCCGACCATTGCCCTTTCTCCTTCATTTTAACAGAAAGGATGTCAGTGGGTTTCAGGACAATGCAACAGCAACAATGATCTTGAGCCAAAAAAATTGCAGTTTAGTGAGTCCAGATGTCATTAAATGATACAAAGGAACTGAATAAGCTACTACAAACCCCAGGTCTCACTTAAGATAAGACAAAAATCTCAGTCCAGCAGTGTCCTACCATGCTGTGAGTGCTTAAGCAAGGAGAATTGATGATCTTGATACAATCAGTATCAGTGCAGAAGATACCAGTGCAAAGGACACCTCTCAAGTGTTATCTGTGCCTGCACAGGTAATGAAATATTTTCCCCCACTCAAAGCTGTTTCTTTCAATTTTTGATTACCACACGTGGCACAGGCTTCAGCCCTCGGATTTCACATCACAAGCTACCATCCATCAGTAAATGCATGTTAATTGTGCAGAAGGAAGGCAAGGGAACAAGTTGGCTCAGCACTGTTTCACTGAGGAGTCGTCTCAGCTGTCTCACACTCTGTGCACACAGACAGGTCAGCTGAAGGCACAGCCTGGCACCTGTTCATGCCTCACCCTTGTGCCAAGTTTATACATCCACAGAGGGGTAGAACTCAGGAAAACACTCCAGATGAAATATTCAATGGAGTTTAAGTTGGCTTTCGAGAGAGGGGAAAGTGCCAAACAACTCTTGTGTTGCAGTGATAAAACACACCCCAGTGCTTACAGGTGAAACAAGCAGAAACAATTCCACTTCCTGCTATAAAAGATTTTGCTGAAGGGCCAAGATTTTCAGCTGGAACTCCATCAGGAGATTGAAAGAAATCCCTCTACATTATTGAAGGCAGCAAAGCTAAAAGCAAAAAAAGATGGTTGTTTCACAGTGAACTGTATTTTAGGATTCGATGGAGGAGCACGGAGCAAACTGACTGAGGATAAAAACCTGAATCTAATTCCACATTCATCTGAAACTCTCCACTTTGGAGACTTATTTGTGAAATATCTCTGCAAAACCTTAGGGGGTCCTTAAACATTCAGTGCTTTCAGATAGCAGTCATGCACAGCTGCATCAGGAAACAGAGAAAGTCACTCCTGAGCTGTCAGGTTTAGTATTTCTGTGCATGCCAGCACTCTTAATGCACCTTAGAAAGAATTACCCTCCCACTATCGAGAGTTACTTCATTATTTTAAAACAGCAGCTACTTTGGAAAAGTTCTATTACTATCAATCAAAAAAAAAAAATCTAAGCAGGATTACAACAGCTAAAAAATGTAAAATACTTAACTTAAAAAAGCATTAAGAACAAGGTAGATAGGAAAGACAACATCTGGAATGCCTGACAGTGAGACCCTCATGACAACTGAATTCAGCTAGATGAAAATATTTGTTAGTGCTTTATGTCCCAACTAGATACCCTTCTGAGAGAGCTGGTGCTTCTGTAAGATTCAGCTGGGCTTGCTGAATCTCTTCCAGGTTTAAATTTAGTGGGAAGTTGGGAGCTTTACTGGCAGATTACTTCAGATTCCATTTTTTTTTCTTTTTTTACTAGTGAACACTTTTCAGTACCCTACACACTAAAAATTCTGAAGAACAGTTTATTCATCCAAATATACCCCAGAGATAATTTTTTTGTGTGTGTAAAGTGACTATGAAAGCAAAAAAAAAAGAACCTGAAGAATTTGTGAAGCCTGTTCAGTTCACATCTGCTTCATGCTTCATGGACATTTAAACCCAGGCAGCAGCTTTTATCAGAGCTATGTACACTGAACCCCTGATGAAACATCACAGTCAGAAGGGAAAAGTGACCAACTGTACAAGATGACTCTTGTGTGGAAAACAAGCTTCACCCCTGTCATTTTCTGTGATAAAACTACAACCTCATCACTTGTTATTTTGAGCCACTAGGACACTGAAGAAGGTTACAAACAAGCAAATTGCTTCCTGCTCAAGGAGGACAAGATTGCCCCCTTGATTATCCAGGTTTGCATGTCTCATGGATTAAGTTTAAGACCTACTAAGATTTCTCTGCAGAGTTTAATATTTTCCTTGTGTTTTGTGAGGCTTGTACAGCTGTACAGCCATAAAACTCAACAGAGCTAAATCCAATCAGCAATTCTGAAGTTGCCTCTCCCAGGTGGGTCTGATCTTTAAAGGTTATTTGGATTTATTAGAAACATTTTTCATCCTGCTCTGCTGGTGGACGACATTTCTTCTGCCACCTTGTGGAATGCTGGGCTTGTGTTCCACAAAGCTGAACCCCTGGAATGTGAATGCTGCTGACACCACTGTGCCCAAAAATCATGGAGTGTCTGTATCCAAGCTGAGCAGCTTCATGGTTCCATCCCACTGTGTCTGCTGCTGGTTCTCTTACCTAATATCAGGTTTGACAAAAATACTTCCTAAGCGTCACAGTGGGCATCACTGACTCCATGGGAAAGACTCAAGTCTCCTTTTATTGGAGCCACTAGTTATCCCTCAAATCTACGGGGTCTAAACACTCCACCATCACTTCTGATTTACTGGTTGCAATAATGAGCCCTTGGGGGAAGCAGCAAACTCTGCCCAAAAACATTTTGTCCACAAGTTCTTTGATCAAAGCAATTTCTCTCTGCAGCCTTTTCCCTCTTCACCACACAACACTCAGGCTGATTAAAACAGAAATCCCCCAGGCCTCACCATCTCTTATCATAGTAGAGTTTTCCATCTTCTATCCGGGCTTCAAACCTCTGTGCAGGAGACTCTGCTGGTGTAGCTGGGAGGTGCTCAGGAGAGGAGGGGGAGGCTGAGAACAGGAGAGACACTCTGCTTAAAAAACCAGCATGTGTCCATCACACAGTAGCACATCTGACTGCAAAGCTGCAGTTAATAAGGTCATATATGCAGAAATAACAAGCCCAGAAAGCTAAAAACTCAAATTTCCCTCAGAAAAGTATTACATTATTGGTATGAATAACTCAACCTCTGCCTTGAATTATAATGTTCACTGAAGGTTTAACTGAAATAAACATTCATAGGTAGGTGATGGACAGTATGTCCTTGGTTTTGTTTTAATTCTAACCCAAACTAAAGTAGTTAAACAGGGTCAGAATTACTTAAGCAAGTTGCTACCACTCTGTCTTGAAATTAAGTGCACAGACACATCTAGAGAGCTGGAGGCATAAAACCATAAGTGCTCAATCCCTCCACTGACCTGACAAGCAGGCAAGGTGTCCAGATGCACCTGAATATAATGAAAAACCCTCTTTACACAGTTGGATTGTCCCATGTTTCAGCCACCCAAGATACACATCTCCCTTCTCATCCCTGGAAAACGTCAGGGCAGACAAAGAGACTTCACACAGGGCCCATTCAGCACAGCAGCCACACAAAGAACAGCAATTACACAGTCAAAACAATTATACAGCCAAATTCCACAGTCAGCAATTATACAGTCAAGCATCTACAATATCATTCTCTGCTCAGAACAGCACCACTGTGAGCATGTTCCAATGCAACTGTTAACTCACCTGGTCTCTTGGGTGATTTAAGCTACATGGGAAGAGAGCAAAGCAGTGTTAGAGATCTGACAGGAGCCTTACAAGTTGCAGTAATAACTTCAGATATCTTACTTTCCATACTCTGAATGCTTCTGTTTTAAATGCACTGTTAAGTGGCATTTCATACAACCAGAGCAGTGTGCTATAAACAGCCAAAGGTGCAGATAATCGGGACCATGATACAAAACTGAACTTTAGAGCATTCAGACAATCACTCAAATGAGCCAAACCCATCTAACAGACTGTATTTTTGAACATGATCCAACATTTCTTAGGGCACACAAAATACAGGAGATAAATCACCAGAAACACCTCAACAGCTGGCACAAAACCCATGTTCCACCACCATCCTCAAATGTCTTAATGAGCAGCCCCTATTGTAAGAAACTAGACAAGCCTTCAAGTGCTTAGTGAAAGCAATAGGTTAAGCAAAACTAGAAAAACTATAAACATGCACACCACCCCCTATTCAATTTGCTGAAATATTGTGACAGCTGGGAGAAAAACAAGTTAATAAAAACCCCACCTCACACTAAAGCCTAAACCAAAGGCAGCCTGTGATCTCCCAAAAAAACACACTGACACCTGTTCAACCATGCAGAGGAAGAAACTCCTTAACAGGAGCTCACCCCTTGGTTCAGACAAAAGGTAACATTTTTAGATGACAGTCATTTTAATTAGGTTAATTAAACCTATTAAAATAAAAGGGAGGAGATACCATCTTGCTAAATCTTTTATTGAGCTATTTCAGAAAGCCTACAGGGATGAAACAGTCCCACACCTCAAAAGGGAACATTAAAGAGAGCTCTGTTCTCTTTAGGGGAAAGCAATGGCTTTTTCTTTAAAACACAGAAATACAATCAAGCAACAATCCCTACCTTATTCAGTGTTCTCAGGTCCTCCATTATTTGCTCATCAGTCAACAAATAGTTTAGCTGAGGTATCCAGAATTAAGGTTCCCATAAGCTCTTGACAAGCAAGGCTAAAAATTAAAGGTCAATGACATTTCACTTGACTAAATGTAAGCCAAAAGGTTTCTGTAAATTTGCATAAGATTTTACTAAGTGTCACACTTGAGCTTTTTTTGTCATAGGAATTAATACAAGCCAATCTCCACTGAACCTCATCTTTAGCAGCAAACAGTGCAAAGTGACTTTAATTTATTCAGACACAACCATCAATGGAAAACCTTTAGTGCATTGACATTTACTTCATGGAGGCATCAAGCACCAGCATTTTCAGTGCTTTCTGTCTTGTATTTCTGTAGAGAAGAATCTGGGAGCTGGAACAACAGACTCACTTCGGATTTTGTACAAAGAAACCAAACCCCACCCAAACCCAGGGAAATAAAACTCATCATTTTGCAACTCAGTAAGCAGGAGTAGAGAGATAGAGAGAAGAGGAGAAAGCCATACAAAATTAAATTAAAAAATTAAAGCCACAGGTACAATTGTGGATGAGGATAAATAAGAGCCTGTAATGCACCTGAAAACAAACCCAAAACCCCAGAACACAGGAATTAGTCTATTATAGCCTTACTAGAGCTTTGCTGTCCTTTTGTTTCTCCAAAACAGCTGTTAATTCAAAAGTATTCAAAGTATTAAACTAAAGTTAACAATTGCAAGGCTGCATTTCCAGGATTTTGGTTCTGATGGACTTTAATCTCCCCCCAGTGTGGGTAGGAAGAGAGGGTTTCATACTGTGGCTGCTGTATCATGGTCAATTAGCAGGTCATGTTCACTATGAAACTCATTTATTTTGGATGAGATAGGGGCACTAATAAATGATCATATTTTCCCTGACAGAGTGAACAGAATCTCCAACCAGAAAGAGGTTAATTAAAACTGGAGATGCTTGTGACCATCCTGCATGAACTCCAGGAGTTCAAGGTTTGATACTGCCTTCAGAAAATGCCACTCACTAAGATAAGTTTTTTTCTAATCTAAGACATACAAGTTTAGAATCTAATAAGAAGCCTCTGCAAAGTAAATATCCTTGCCTTCCTTTCCAGGTGAATTTAATATACAAATATAAAAATTGCCTGTCATCACGGAGGAGCTAAAAACATATTTCCAGAAGCCAAGGAACATTTTAATTCTGAGACATGCAACAAGGCAGAACAGAAGGATTACATATACATGTGTTTTTCTCTCTTGTGAGACATAAAAACAGGATGAATTTTCATCTTTTCTTATTCAAAGAACAAATCTACCACTCCTTGCTTTTGCCATGCATTTTCTGGATTAGGGATCTGAAGCCTTTATCAGAAATGGAAAAACTAGTTTGATATGACAAATATGATCTTCCTGGTGAATGTTTTGTCACATCTTGAAATGAGAAAAGCTTTGGCTCATGTAAAAAGCCATTTACTATCTATGGAATCAATTATCTCAGCATATAAATATAATATCCTTTCAAAGTTTTTCCTTTGTGAAAAAAAAAATTGTCTGTAGAATTCAAACTATTCTGACAAATATAAAATTATCTCATGATACTGTAAGGTTTCAGTTAGGATACCAAGGGATCTCCAAACACAGGTTTTTACATACACATATTATATTATATAACTGCTATATTGGTTTATCACACATTAGACATGACAATTGTGCTTCGTTATCTCCTAGGTCAAATTTGATCCTAGCATTTAATTTCATTTTCTTTCCTGCACAGCACAAAGGTGCAGGTGGCACACTGGCTTCAAATCCAACAGCCTTCTCTGTGAAAGGATATCAGGGGCAGGTTTCCTCCTCTTGTCTGGGATGGGAACTGGATCATTTGGTCGTCGCCTCAGTTTCCTTGTCATAATAGGCTTCACTTCCATTGAATCTGGAGAGTAATGAAGTTGGAGAGCTGATAAGACCAGAGAAAAAGGAGAAAGCAGCAGCAGCTTTCTACACAGGGCACAAGGAAAATAATCTTTCCTCTTTCATACAGCAAATTGAATTTTTTTTCTTTTTTTTTTTTTTTTTGTGGCAGCTTCCAGCACCCGGAGCGGGAAGTGCTGACAGTGAACACAAGTTCTCTTTGCCATCAGGTCACTGTTCAGTGGCTGCTGCAGTGCCATGGTTACAGCTGTCATTTACAGCTGCTCCACGTGCAGATAAGCAGCACAATGATGCTACAAGGATTCCAGGCAAATTTCTTCAATGCTAATTCTATCTGCTTAGGACAGAGCATTTAAAAGGCCCACGTTCGTGGAGCTCTTTGTCAGCAAAACTCGGATCATAATTAGCATGTCAAACATCTGCCACAAATCAATTAATGTTTTTCTTGTCTTCAAGCAAGAAAAAGAGCTTTGTCAAAGGTATACAGGAAGTTACTGCATTCAAGGCTGATACAAGTCTGCTGGAGTGATTTTAAACAAACAGAATTCAAATTCAGATTATCTAAAAATTATTAATGAAGTGAATCTAATTAATAACATGCAGAGCAGCAGCTGACAGGAAATAAACTGCAGCATATGCACTGGGGAAAAAGGAAAAAAGTCTGTTTAAAGGTGAAACACCAGTCTCCTCACCAAGGAATTATCTGAACTGGCAGTTTGTCCAAGTGTCTACACAGAGCCTTAACTGAACAACTCCACCAAAACCCTCAGAACTCATTCCTTAATTTATGAAGATATGTTGAACTGGCAACCAAGAGACCACATTTTCAATGCCAAACACATCATGTCCCCTCTCTTTGTATGTGCTGAGATTTATTTGCTCATCTTTAGCTACCACTACAATCTGTGAAGCCCCTTTGGCTCCCTCTAGATGCTGAAACCTTGAGCAGCTCTGCATGTGCAAAATACACCAAATTCCTTGTCTCCTCAATCTCAAGGGTGAACAAGGATGACCATGAGACCAGACTTCGTAATTAAAAAAAGTTATCAGGGGAACAGCATAACTCAAGCTGTTTGAGTTATCAACAGTTTGTACCAAGCCAAAAGAACTCTTGAAGATGTCCAAACAAGGTTTAATTCTCACTCCTGAGCACTAATTAGATTATTAGCTTATATAACACCTGTAGATACTATGCAAGAAAGATGTGAAGGGTGTAACTCGTGGACAGGCCTCAACAAGAAAACCACTATCTACCCAGGAAGTGAGGGAGTTGCTCTCAAAATGAGAAACAAATCAGACTTTTGGTTCAGGATCACAGCAGTGCAATTCTGCAGGAGGTTAATTACCCCTCAAATTAGCTCCACTGTGTCAATTACTACAATGAGCACTGCCAAGGCAGCAAAGGCATCAACTGCTCTCAAAGAAATCTGTCCATTTAATGTAAATTTTCCACAGTGTGGACACAAAAGCAGTTCGCAAATCTATTTTTCTGGTTTAAAGTAGAATGTTTCAATGTTTATTGTCTGCCTTTCTTCAACTACTTGACCACCTACTACTGTAGGAAGAAAAGGGCACAGTTTACAACCTGGCATCACTGCTCAGGTCAATATTGTGACATATCTCAATAGTTTTATTGCCAGATCACAGGAACTAGAGCAGCCCATTTCCCTGTCTGTAAGAAAGCCCATCATCCACTCTGCTGCTTGACTGGCACTATTTGATTCACCTGTCAGCAACTCAGGTCACTGAATTTTATTAGGAACTGCTTTCTCCATTAAAAGGCCATCAATTTGTGTTCTGCCCTCCTGGCATTTCACACCAGTTGTCTGTATAAACCATCACTGCCACCTTTAGAGCTTTTCCTCCTAAGCAGCAGCAGAGTGGATAACATCAGTGACAGCTGCTTATCTTCTTCTTACCCCCTGTTAATTCCATGGTTAGCTTTTCATTCTCAATCATCTTCTTCTTCTCTTCCAGCTCTGCAATCAGATTTTCCTTAAGCTCAATTTTCTTATCTTCAAACTCCTTTGCTGCTGCCTTCTTTTCCTTCACATAATTTTTCTCCACCTGATCTGTCTAATGCAAACCAGAGGAGCAAGAAGGTTAATTAAGAGACCAATGATTCTAGTTAATGATATCACAACAGCTTTTCAAATGCTGTATTGATCAGCCTTTCAGTTCAAAACTGTAGGAGTTCTAAAGATTATCAATATTCATAATCAACAGAAAACCATCTAAATATGACTTAGTACCATTATATTGGCTAAAGAGTTAATTATTTTTAAAAAAGACATTTTAATGTTGCATAACATATCAAGTCTCCTCAGATTTATAAACAGGACTATAATTTATTGCCTTAAACAACCTTTTTTAGGCAACCCAATGCACAGCCAGATACAACAGCCCAAAAGCAAATATTTAATTCTATTTTAACACCAAAGTGCAGAAGTCACTTGAAGTAATACCAGCAGTAGGCTGTACCACAACTCCAGTGTAACAAAGCCAGATAGAGGAAGAAAATTTCTTTAAGCTTCCTTGGAAAAGAAGCCCAAGTACTGGTTGATGAAACAGGTTTATACCTCTACCACCTATATATATATATGTCTAAATTAAGATTACTTACTTCCAGCTGCAGGAACAGTTCTGAAATGCAAGAAAGACTTACTTTATTATCTTCAAAGATGCACAAAATTACTTCCTTAACATTTTAAGCCATTGAATATTGCAGCCAAGACAGGCAGTGAACCAAAGTGTATGTACTCATCCCACCTCTACTCTCACTTTTCAGTTTTATGCTGAAAATAAAGTAACCACGAAAAAATTTCACAAAAATATGCTGTTAATGTAAGTTATTTACAGACTGCCAGCAAATTGAAAAGCTTGCACAGCAGTATTCCATAACATTCAGTTTGGCTACTACTCCCAGCAGTACTAAGCAGGTAGTTCATCTTTCTTCCTATTAAATTACAATCAATTAAGACTAGATAAAAACTTCCCATACAGGAGCTTGAAACTAAATGCAACTAAATATTCACAGTTTAAGCCAACTTCATGAATTTCAGCAAAGACTGGTTAAGAAATAATTCTGCAGCTGTCAGAAGATTGATCTACTCAACTCACACGTGTGATTTCAGGCTCCTTATGCCTGAGAAAACAAGGGAATTGTTGTGTAGCACTGAAGGTTAAGTGCCAACACATGGCAATGATTAGTTCAAGTCTGACCTATGGATGAGGTGAAGGGATTTGAGGGTGTGAAATAGTCCTGCTACTGATGTTTGTGCCATCTTTAACAACTTGAAATTAAGCAGGATTGCATTTCCTAGAGGACATAACGGCCAAAACAGAGTTTTTACTCAAGAGAGTGGCAACAAAAGCAAATTATGGCACTTGATCAGCCTTCAAGTCACTGTATTTTACCAGCATATTAAGTTTTGGTAATACCTGGAACAGGAAAAGCTTCTGTAAAGACCACAAGCTTCAAAAATATGTTTTGGAGAAGACTGTGGTAGCAACACTGTACTGCTGGGCTTTTTTAAACATGATTTAAAAAAAAAAAAAATCAATAAAATAAATACCAAAGACAGCAATGGCCCAGTAAAAAAAAAAAAAAATCAAACCTTTTGTCTGCAAAGAGCTCTACCTGCTGAGCATGGAAGCAGTTGGATTTTTTAATCACAAAATTGAAAGTTATCACCATCTGCCCTCCTGTGGAAGAAAGAAGGTGCTGCAGCACTGGCCTTGGCCAGCCAGAAATACCAGCTGGCACTTAGTCTTAATTTTATCAAAACAACCCAGTATTGCCAGGATGCAGCTCTAGTGCACATGAAATTCATCTCAGAACACAAATTCCTGTTAACAAGAAGCAGTTCAAATCACTTAAATTACTCAAGAAAATCCTTTATCGTCCCAGGCACTTTTAGAAAGACAGAATTCACACTATTCAAAGGTCAGAGTGTGTTGGCCATCAATCAACTGCCACTGCCTCTCTGCTGTATTTCCCAGATTAACAGCCCAGGCATCACAGGATTCATCCAACTTCTCTAAAGGAGGAACAGCTACAATTCCTATTCCCACATAATGGCTTCTATAAAAGGCCCTGCTTCAGCATCCAAGATAAGAACCTCCTAGGAAGAGAACAAGAAAGAGAGAGGGCAAGTGAAGGGCCCTGATTTCCAAGCCATTTCTCTGCAGTAACACAATAAAGGCCACCCAGAGGGGTGAGAGCTGGGCACTATAAAAATGAACTTGGGCCTCTGCTCCTGGAACAGAGCAGAACACAAAGTACAGGCAGCCCTTTCCATGTCCCAGCTATGCAGAGTAACAGTTCCAGCAGCAAACCCTCTGTATTCATTGTTCTGGGGCACAAAACAGATCTCTGGGAAAGCATGTGCTCCTAAATTCCAGTCCTGCAAACCAAAGGGAACAGGGCACCCAACACCTTCAGCAAGCAGCACAAAACAACAAGCCAAAGTGGGAGGCTGGGGGTTAGGCAGATAAAAATTAAATAACTGTTTTCACTTGTGCTGTTTCACACAAATGAAGACTAAAACTGTTTATTAGTGTTTAGTATCAGTCAGAAAACAATGCTGATGAGGGCAAAAAAAAATCAAGATAGATCCTGTCATGCTTGGTAGAATCTGAAACAATCCACACTGTACCTACTACACCCTTGGAAGCAGAAGAACCCTTGGCTCCAGCAGGTTCCTTTGCTTTAAAGCACAGAATTACCACTTTCTTTCCTCAGGTGTTTTAAAAACCATAAATTTAAGTTGGGTGCAGTGTCTTACAGAGAAATTCCACTTACCTGCATTTCGTATCCTTTCTTTGTACTGCTGGTCCAACTTCTTCATTCTTTTCTGGTATTCCTGAAGAGTACCTGGAGTGGAAATAAATTGTAGATTCCCACTGATGGTTTTTTTTCCCCCCAAATATTAAATTTTCTAAAGGAGCCATGCACCACTTGAAGCACAAACACTAAAATCTGAGATCAGAAAATTACAGTTCTATCTTGTTCATTTGAAAAAGCATATTCCCTGCTTCTTCAGAAAGTGGATTACTCCTTTTAAGAAATGCTTTAGCACACAGAGGATTAACACCAAGTGTTTAGAGGGGAAAAGGATGGAAGTGGCTGACATTTTTAACTCAGCAGCACAGCTGAGAGCCCACATGCAGTGAAGGATGCAGCTTACATCTTTCAATGGCATTTGAAAAGTGCTGAAAATTGTCTAGGAATATAAAAAAGTCCCCCTTCAAAGTTTACCTTCCTGCAGTTGCTGCAACTGCCTCTTCAGAGATGCCAGTTTGTCCTGATACATCCTGCAAAGACAGTCAGCATGAAACTTTACTTTGAAAACAGAGCCTATTCCATCATCTCTCTAGGTTACAGCACATTGACACAGAATTAAGAACTTTTCAGAACTTCAGGAAACAAATGAACGACGAATTAAAAAAATTTTATTCAAATTCAAAGGTTTTCATTCTGTCTAAAAAAAAAAAAAACCTCTGCCACCCCATTGGTTTTATGAACCAAATATTTTGGGAACAATTCACGATAAAATAGAATTGATATTTATTAATGTTAATATCTAAAATGACATTTAGGTCCACAAACATCAGAAGCTTTACAGTTTTTTCTTAGCTTATATAAAGCAGATCCTTTGTTTTATTTAAAGCAGCAGGAGCCATTTGCAGCAAAACTCAAAAGTCATAATTATTTCTTTAACCAAAACAGCAGCAGCACTTAATTCCTTGAACACATACAGACCAGAGAAAGTAACTGAGAAGAGCAGAAATACAAGTATATGGTCTTATGAGCTATTCCATTGGGCTAGGCATTTAAAAAACCCAATCTTGGCTCAAAACTCTGCAGTTTTGTGAAAATAACATCCCCAAACCCACAAATAAACAGAATATTACCTTACTTTGGATTAGTGTGGGTTACTTACTGTTCTTTCATTTCCACAAAGTCCTCCTCGTCGTGCTTGGCCAGGTCAGTCTCACTGGCATCCTCGGTGTCTAAAGGAGGTAAAAACCAACTTGTTAACATTAAATATTAAAAGAAAATATTTAAAAACATGGAAACAAGCAAACAAAAAACCAATCCCCAAACCTCAGGCAATTTAACCTCAAAGACACAACCTGAGGGGCCTCTGCAGAGATGAATTCAGGGGTGGAACAAACCTTCTCTTCTTCCTGAAACTGAGAGTTTTGCAGTGAAGCTTTACATCAAATCTGAACAACTCCAACTTCAGAGACCTTAGGAATTTCTTCCCATTTAAGACAACAGGCTCTGCATTAATGGTCCCACATACACAGGTGAGACAGGAAAGACCCTGTAAGACCTTTCACAAACTTGTCACTACAGTTCCACCCACTCAAAGCTGCTCAGGTTGATCACAAAGGTCTCACTGAAGAGAACAGTTACTCACTGTGACCTGAACTTCACGGCTACACATCACTCAGAAGCACTTCAACATTTAACAACAAACACCAGCACTGCCACAAAAACAGCTCCACTTTATAAACAGGTAACATAAACAAATTAAAGCACTATGGGGCTGCTGGTTTTCTGCTAAGCGTTTTCAGGCTTCTATTTATAACACATGGGTAGCCAAGAATCCATCAGATTTCCTCCCCAAGGAGAGGTCAGTGTCTCCAGGCTTTACAGGGCACAGCTGTTGAAACTTAATCAAAGCTACATAACCTACACAGAGAAGGGGGCCCAGACCCTTAAATCAAACCTTTCTCAGATTTTTTTCTAAACCTACCAACAGTTTAAGCTCACACCAAAGATAAACCAAAAAGTTTTAACTGCAAGAAAAGCAATTAAGATGTCTGGGTCACCATAAAGGACTTCCATACCCAATTCAGTTGGGTGTAGCCTTGGAGAGCCCTGACTGACCCAAACACTGTCAGGATCTTTAACATCCCCCATCCATGACCACACCAGAGGTGATGGAGGGCACTGCTGACAGCAACAGGCACTGTCCAAGGGTCTTCCTCCATCCCCCTTATTTGTTATTTTATGCACCCTACACCCCTGGGTACTTCGTGTTTTACTTCATTTCTTCTTCTACAAATCCCCTCTTCCCTCTCACATCCTCCCACACTCCCTCACTGCTGTCCACACTTTCTCCTCCTTTAGCTGCCTCCTTCCCCCCTCACACCACAGAAATAAAACCAGTATACGAGATTTCTCCACTATTTTTCCCCTGCTGCCCCACTCCATCAATACACTGCATTTCTCCACTATTTTCACCCTACTATCCCACTCAATTAACACTGGATTTCCCCAGGTTTTCCCTCTGCTGCCCCACTCAATCAATACACCGGGTTTCTCCACTATTTTCCCTCTGCTGTCCCACTCAATCCCCCCTGCTCAGCGCCCTCCCATCTTCCTCCTCCTCACCCCGAAAACCACAACTCCACCTCTCCGTGGACTCGGCTGTCCTACTCTTCCACGGGGCACCCCTGCAACCCGACAGGTCCTTGTTTTCCTCGGGCGTTCTCGCTGCTCCAGAGCCTTTAACCACCCAACCCTCCCGCATCCTCCCGGCCGGGGTGTGTCCCCTTCTCCATCCCACTCTCCCACACCGTCCCAGGGCACCAAACCCTCACCCACCCTCATCGGAGTCGCGGGCCCGGGCGCTGCGCTCGCCGTCCTCCTCCTCGGCGCTCTCCAGCTCCTCCTCCTCGTAGTAGTCGGGCGCGGGGGCCATGGCGGGGGCGGGCGGCCCCGGCGGGGCGGCGGGGGGAGCGGACACGAGCCCGGCCGCGCTCATGGCCGCGGGGGGGGCTCCGGGAGCGGCAGCGGCCGGGACGGACCGGGCGGAGCGGCCGCCGCTCGGCAACCGCGCCGGGAACCGCGGGCACGGCGCTTCCGCTTCCGGGCGGCGCCGGGGCCGCCGCGCCCCCGCCCGGGCAGCGCGAGGCACGGAGGGAGGGACGCGGGTTCGAGTCCCCGCCCCGCCGACACCGGGGTGGTGGGTCGAGGGTTTTACTTCTCTGCTTTTTATGGTTCGTCTCCCTTTTGGGGCACTTGTGTTGCAGGATTCTGGGCTCCTCGGGACGAGGTGCATGGAGGTCCTGGAGCGAGGCCAGTGGAGGGTGAAAGTTGATCCAGGGACTGGAGCATCTCTGTTAGGAGAGGCTGAGGGAGCTCTCGTGGGTCTCTACAGCTGCCTGAAAGGAGGTTGTAGTGAGGCGGGGGACAGTCTTTGCTATCGTGCCTGCAGTGAGAGGACCGGAGTAAACGGCCTTAATCTAAGACAGAGGAGATTTAGGTCAGATATTAGAAAAAAAAAAATTCACTCTTAGGGCAATCAGGCACTGGAATAGGTTGCTCAGGGAAGTGTTCAAGAGGCATCTGGGCCTGGCACTGGGTGATATGATTGTAGTGGTTTAGGGGTTATAGTAGCATTGCTGGGTGAATGGTTGGACTTGATGATCTTAAAGGTCTCTTCCAACCTTAAGGATTCTGTGAGCTGGGCCTGCTCAGCCACAAGAAGAGACAACCGAGAGGGGGTCCCGTCCATGTCTGTCAGTGTGTGCAGGGAGGGGTCAGGGGATGGACCAGGCTCTGCTCAGGGGGTGAGGCTCAGCAATGGGAGAAGAGGAATGGGCAGGAACTGATGCCCAGGGAGTTCCACCTGAACACAAAGAAGAACTTCTTTGCTGTGGGGGTGACTGAGCACAGGAACAGGTTGCCCAGAGAGGGTGTGGAGTCTCCCTCACTGGAGATATTCCAGCCATCTGGACACAATCCTGTGCCATGTGCTTTGGGATGCCCCTGCCTGAAGAGGGAGGTTGGACCAGATGACCCACTATGGTCCCTTCCAACCTGACCCATCCTGGGATTCTGTGGTACAGACACACAGCAGAGCTGCTCCTCAGCAGGCAAGGAGCAGGACCTTGCCGTGCTAGGAATGGACTTCTTAGGACACTTTGTACTCACCCAAACTCTATTATATTTTAATACAGAAATTGCTTCCCTGTTCCTCCATACTCACAGCAAAGCCCCACCGCAGCACTGTGATCTCACCTTCACCCAGGTGAAGCAGTTCCTTCCTGCCAGCAAACAGCAGCTTCTAGAACACGTGCCCAAATCCATCAGGAATGCCCCACATCTGCCAGGTACACGTTATCCTCCTGACTAGACACTGCTACAGAATTAAGGACCAAGACACAGATCCTGTGTGAGATTCACACCAGGTTAAAACCAGGATCTGAAAATGCCTCACATGGATATTCCAGGCTAAATATCTCACCTATCTTAGTTGTGCAGCTCAAAGTCTAAGGGAAGGACTAATTAGTCTCCTTGCCTCCAGCACAGCCACACCAATGGCTCACCTTCAGCTGCGAGGTGCATTCCTCACATGCAGAGCTTATTGACTCACTGAGGCACTACGAGCACCTCACCGAGGGGAAGGAAATGGGTTTGGTCTAAAGGACGGAGCTCCAAAACCTGCAGCACTTCTCCAAACCCGCCGAGCCGGGCGCTCGGCACCCAGAGCAGCACCAGGTCACACTCTTGGTGTTCTGACAAGAGCTGCAATAACGCAGTGCAGGCACTTGGCTCTCCTGCAGTTCACCCCAAAGGTCTGTTTGCCCAGACTGACAATTTTTAACTCGGAACGCCCATGCCAAGTATGCCCGGTGCCTTTTTCCATAAGTCAACATCGCCTGTAACAGGAGCCAGGCTGAGGCGCGGCCAAAAGTCAGCACCACCCCGGAGCAGCTCCCAAGGCTTTTGGGAGCGTTTGACTGGTCCCAGGGGAGACACACCACCAGAGCTGCTCACTAAACCTCTCCTTTTCCAAGGAATGCCGGGTGCCGGGGGTTATCAGCATCTTGGAAAGCACTCCTTTCCCCCCCTCTCTCCCCACTCAGGCAGCGCGGCTGGCAGGGCTGCCCGCGGGGCGAACAGGAAAGGGTGTGGTGGCAGCTGCCACATCGCATGAGCTGCTTGGTGCCCACGAGTTTTTGTCCTCTCCCCGCTCACACCGGGCTTGAAGTGCTCAAATCGCTTCCCAAAGTTATACAGTCACAGAGCTAAAACCAGAAACTGGACTGCAGGACTCAGCCTCTTTCTCAGAACTAACCAGAGCCCCCTTAAAGCTTTACAAACATTTCCCCCCTTCCTTCCCCATTTCCTGTCTGTATCTGTTCCATCTGTCCACACACTCGGCTCACCCGCTCCCCTGTCCGCCTGGTTCGTGCTGCTGGGGATACCCGACTAGTTGTAAGTGTGTCTGAACCACGGCTGCCCTCCCAAGGTGAATCTGCCCTGCCTCACGCCGCCTCAGCACTTTCGGTTTGGCGCCGATTTACCCTCCCAGCACAGCCTTTCACGCTCCAGGAGGGCGGAGGTACCAAGAGGAGAGCACAGGAGCCCCCTGAACAGGAGCTGTGCGCAGCCAGCGGGTAAGAAACTGCAAACAGCTGCTGATGCAACGCTTTTTAGCTCGTTCTGTGGTCAAAACTGGGATCTCGCTGTTGCTCCCTCCGTGCTAATTCCTCCTGTTTAATAGGAGCCTTCTGGAGACACCCTCTGCTGTCATCTCTCAGGCATTCAGTGGGAACCCGAGGGAGGAGGCTCAGCTGTAAGGAATGCCATGTTTCCCTTACAAACGCAGAAACTTAACTGTCTACGCCCCAAGGAGCTGTCAGGGAAAGTGTAAAATTGCCTGTCAAGCTGTTGTTCTTGGCTCGTGCCTCCATCAGAGCTGTTGTTCTCATCGCAACTCATTTAGTGTTTTATACACACTCACTTTGAGGAGAGATTTCTGCCTCCTGCCTGGTCAGCACCAGCTTTTCACAGAGCAGCTGACACACGAGTCACGCTTGCTGTGCCCTTCTTTCCATTTGCAAGAAATAGAGGGGAAAAATAGGTTATAAGCTGAGCTTTGTAAACAGGAAACTCGTTTATTGTGTGAATTGCACCACTGCAATGAGAAAAGCTGAAATTGTACCTTGGCCTTTGAGGCACAGGACACACCAACACCCCTCACCTGGGACTCACGGCTCTCAGGTTTCTGTACTTCTGGTTTCACAGGGCTCTGTGAGGATGGTTCCAGAAGCCCAAGAGGGGAACAGCTGTCAGTTTTATTTAGAAGAATTATTAACCACCCCCCCCATACCATCAAATAAGCTTCTGTAACAATAAAGTATCTCTAAGTTCAGAGTCTGGGGGGAACCATAAAGTGTGGCAGAAACACCATAAACTCACCTTTCCCTGCCTCTACTCCAAGCAATTCCTAATCCAGAGCTCTCCATCCCTGCTACAGTCCCTTGTCATTTGTGCCTTTGACTGCTGCAAAGTCCCATCTTCTCCTCTTTGGTTACCAGGAGGCTCTTCCTGCTGGGATCTGTCACAGGACACATGGTCCTTGTCCTGTCCCTCCAACACCTGCAGCACGTACTGAAAGCCTCAGAGCTGCCCTTTTACCCTGCCCAAAGTGTCCCCCTCACACACCTGAGCCTACTATAGACCCTGACAATGGCCCCCACACCTGAGACCCCTATAAACCCTGATAGCTCCATACACACACCTGAGACCCCTATAAACCCTGATAACCCCATACACACACCTGAGACCACTATAAACCCTGACAGCCCCATACACACACCTGAGACCCCTATAGACTCTGACACCCCCCATACACACACCTGAGACCCCTATAAACCCTGATAACCCCATACACATACCTGAGACCACTATGACCCCCACAGCCCCATACACACATACCTGAGCCTGCTATGGGCACTGTCATCCCTCCACACACACACCTGAGGCTACTGCAGGGGGCCCAGCTGCCCTCACACACCTGAGACCATTACAGGTCCACAAGTCCCTCCCACACCCCCCCCCGACCCCACTAAAGACCCTGACACTCCCATACACGCTCCCGGATCCCACTACAGACGCCGAGACCTCATATCCCCGTGATCCCACTAGACACCCCGAGACTACCATACATATTCCTGATCCCATTACAGACACTGAGACCCTCATACACACCTCCCTGATCCCCCCTACACACCCCAATCCCCCCTTTTCCCCTCAGACATCCCCCCCTTCCCCTCAGCTCCCGACGGGACCGCTCAGGTCGCTCAGTCAAGCGCCGATGCCGCGGGCGATTCGATCCGCGGGGCGGTGCCGCTCCCCTGCCCCGCCTGCCCCGCCAGGCCGTGCAGCTGAGCGCCGAGCGGGGCCGGGCAGGAAGCGGCGGTGACGGGCACGGCCCGGCGGACACGCTCCGTCCTCCTCCTCCTCCTCCTCCTCCTCCTCCTCCTCCTCCTCCTGCTGCTGCCGCCCCGCCCGGGCCCCGCGGACGTGGCCCGCTGCCGCCGGCCGGCACCAGGTGAGGCACCGCGCGGAGGGAGCGGCGCCGGTGACAGGCGGGTCCCGCCGGGGGCTGGCAGCGCTTTTTGGGGCTGAACCCCACACTTTTTGGGTGCTGAGGCGGCGCGGGGCGCTCGCTGCCGGGCAGGGCGGGGGGGGGGGGAGGGAGGCAGTGATGAGTGTGCTGGGGAGTCTCAGCCGGGGCTGGTCGGGGTTGGGGCAGCTCCTGCCGGGCTTCCAGTGTGAGACTGGGGCGGTCGGAGAGCACCAGGATGGGAGACGGGATTGGGGGCAGGAGGGGGACAGGACAGGGGGCAGGATAGAGGTGGGATTGGGGGCAGGAGAGGGACAGAATGGGGGACAGGACAGGGCTATGACGGGAGCAGAACAGGGGCAGGAGGGGAATAGGATGGGCGTAGGAGAGGGGGTTGGATAGAGGTAGGATGGGGACAGGACAGGAACAGGAGGGGGTGCAGGATAGGGAGAGGAGAGGGGGCAGGATGGGTTCAGAATGGGGGTCAGGGAGGGGGTGGAATAGAGAGAAGACGGGGGCCAGGATGGGCTCGGGGTGGGAGGTTTAGGACGGGGGGCAGGTGCCGGGTCCGTGCGAGCGGGGGCAGCCGCTCCCTGTCTCCCCTCCTCTGTCCCTCCCGTGTGCCGGGAGCTGTCCCCGGGAGCTCCGTGGAAGTTGGAGCTCCAGGACAGCAGCCCCGAGCGGACGGGAACGCCCCGGTGGGAGCGTGGGCGTGCGGAGAGAGGAGGGACAGCGGCCGGCCGCCTTCACCTGGAGCCGGGCACGGCGCTGCTCCGCTGGGATCACCCCGGGATCCGTCTGCCAGCGGGAATGTGACCCGGTGAATTGAAGGGAAAAGGGAGCCGCGTTTCTGTCGGCTCTGAGCGGAGTTGGAAGCGATGACGTAGGTCTGGTGTGTGTGAGCAGATGTCTCTGTCCTTTTAATGACACGGGGAAATGATTCGCTGTAGGTGCTGGATGCCATCGAGCAGCACTCGTGTTTGCGTGGGAAGGAGAAGGAAGGAGGACACTAGGCAAGTACTAAGCCTTCAGAGTTTTGTTTTACGTATATATAAATATATATATCTTCTCGTGTCTTCCCCACCTCCTTTCCTCCAGGAACGTGAGTAGAATTAATTCTCTAATCCTACAACTGTGGTAACTCCAAACTTTAGTAGCCCTGGTAGCAGCCAGGTTTTCCCTGGTTGCTTTCTTAGCCTGAGCAGAGCTGAGCAGCTTGGTGCTGGGTCTGCTGTCCCCATCCAGAGTGTTTTCCTTGGGACTGTGCTCCAGCACTGGAGCTGTGTGGAGTGCCTGGCCTCCACACACAGTTGAGTAGCAGCTCCGTGTTTGTTGATAAACAGCAAAACAGGTGGTGCTGGTCCAGGCTCCCTCCTGGCAGGAGGACTCACTCTGTCAGTGCTCAGCTCCACTCTCTGTCCAGGAGGATTTCAGATCCCATTGATCACCTTATGGGATAGTGATCCACATAAGAATGTGGAAGCAGCTCAGGGTTCTGGCTCGATGGGGATGCTCCTCACCTCCCCTGTGGAACACAGCACAGTTTAAAGTTAGCTGGGAATGGAGCTGCTGCCTGTGGTTCCTGGTGCTCATGTGGGGTGAGGATAAGTGGGCTCCAGTCTGTCCTCCAGGGTCTGCTTGTGTATTTTCAGTAAGTGTTTGGAATGCTGCAGTGCTTAGAGTGATGCAGCTTATTTTGCCAGTGGTCATTAGTTTGATGCATCTTGTGCCAGATTTATTAGAGGACACATGTTGGTATTTCTACATTGATAGTGGATTCTTTGTGGAAACAGATAATGCACCATGCTTGTTCCTCTCTGTTTATGTCTTTAAAACCGAGTTCTTTCTGGTAGGTGGCTAATTCTGAGCTCTCAGGGAGTAATGCAACAATATTGGGTGTGTTTTAAATGTAAATTCCTGTTCACAAACTCTCGTTTAACATTGAACTTCATACAAATACCTGACAATTCTTTCATGCACTCACAGTGAGGCTGTAGGCTGTTCATATCTACATTAGGGTATAATCTGTAAAATCCAGATTTATCTACCCTCTAACTCATCACATAATTTCCTTTGGCATCTGATTTGAGGAGAGTTTGAGCTGAGTTGTTTCCATGATCCCTCTACTAAAGCTTTCAGATTACAAACTAATTCTGTGTGTGTATTACTTACAGTGATTCTCTCTAGGTGCTTCCCTTTTGCTTTGTTACATCATTATCAGTTAAAAAGGATCTTTGCAAGTCAAAGCTTTTAAAGATGAGATATTTCTGCTTGTGTGCATTCTAAGTATGAATCTTGTATCAGGCTTTTGCTGTTAAATTTGTGTTTCATAACGTGTTGCAGAACGTGGGGGTCTTTCAGAAAAACTGGGCTCTGTCTCTTCTGAATAATCTCCTGCCTTGCCTTAAAGGGAAAACCCTGTTTGCATGGAGCTGGGCTGGAGTTTGCAGGGTGGCCCCAGGCTACTGGGGAGCAGGGGCAGAGCAGTGGTCAGTGAGTTTGGACCAGGAACACAGACCAGTTGTTTCCTCCATTTACAGGTTTTTGTCCCAGGTTGTTCTGCAGCCTTGTGAAATGCTGCAATATCCAGGTGAAAAGAAATGGCAGGGGAGGAGGTGTTCCTGGAACACTAAATTTTATTTGTTTTATTTATTTATATGTTGGTTAATGTTTTTAAATAGGAAACAGACCTTTTGTTTGAAGACAGAGTTCAGAGTCTTTTAACAGGACCCCTCTGCAGTTCAGTCACAGCATTTAAGGCAAACTGAGTTTGAATAAAAGTGCCATTTTGGTATCAGAGGTATTCAAGAAGTAGATTTTTATAAGATTATATTTCAGCACATGCTCAGGTTTTCTACACAACAGGGAAAAATTCAAAAAGTGAACCCAAAAGAGTATTTCGTTTTATGCTTATTATTTTCAAACTGCTTCCTTATTTGAAGGCCATTGATTAAACCAGAAGGATCTGATTGCCTTTGGCTTCGTGCTGTGTAATAAACATGATGCAATTTCTTGGTGCCTGCTTGGTCATCAGTTCTTCCAGGGGCAGCTCTTTGAGTTCCCCTGAAATCACTGTGGTAGCTTTGTTTTAATTCATTGAGTGAAACATGTTTCAGACAATACTGATCTGCTAAAGTTAAGGTTTCCTTTGGGTAAGAAGAAGGAAATCTCTGATTTTTTTTACATGGGCAGCACAGATTGTGACTTTCCATTTTGATCACAGAGCGTGCACCACCTAAAGTCATCGTGGGCATTGCGTGCCAGGAACTGTCATCTCTGTGAACCTCAGCTCCTAATTAATGAGGAGGAAAGTTGGAATAGAAATGCAAGTAAATTAATTGGGTGTGGTCATCCATCTCCTGAGCTACTGAAGGATGGTGGAAATCTGAGTGCCCTCCTGGCTATTCATGGTCCTGTGGCAGGTTCTGAATCTTTATCAAGCCCCACTTCCAGCATTAAAGAGCAATGTTTCTAATGTGACATGTTGTCCTTATTCTGTAGAGCTAAACCACGGGAATTCACTTTTAACTTCCTGTTGGAAGTGTGAAAAATATATGTTTGTAGAGGTCAGTAGGTTTTGCTCTCTTATTGAAGAAACCTGGAGTACTGCTATTTATTTATTTTTTTAAAATAATTTATTCAAATGAATTAAATAATATTGAAATTAGGTTGACTTGATGCCTTAAGTAATCTTTTTATTGTGAGTGGCAGAAAACATATTGGGTTTGAGCAGGTTGGAAGTTTTCTTGTTTATATACTCACGTTTGTATTGTCTTACTGGACTTTCCCTTTGTGTCAGAAATTGTTAGTTTAATTTGTAAGGGCAGGGAAATTTCAAATTTAATGTAGGGAGCTTACAAAACAAGTTTGTCTGAGTTGCTAATGAACTAAGCACTTATGCCCTTGAACAGGTAATAGCTTGATGTTGATGTAATTACTGTTTTTCCCCCACCCTGAATATTAGGTCAAACTGGACTCTGGTGTATTTTGGTTTTAATGAAACCAATCTTTACCTGGGAGCACCTGGTTGCCTCAACTACACAGCCTTCCTCCTTGGCTACTAAACACTTTCAAATAGGGGCATTCTCACAGTTTGGGGCATTAATTCCAGTCTGTCTTCCTGATATCAGAGCCCAAGAAATTCCTCAAAAGAAGGGCAAGTGATGACCTTGGTGTGCCACGACTTTGCCTCAGGACAAGCAGCTTTTATGCTGTGGACTACCCTGTCTTTGGGAAAAAGAGAGAAAGCTGTTTGTATACTTACCTAAGAAATTGTCACTTTAAGAGTGGAGGTGTTAACCTAAAATCCTGGGTAAACTGTACAGTGACAGCTGCATTTCCCTGGAGTCTAAAACCCACACCTGGGTTTGGTTTGGGGTTTTACTTTTCTCACAAACTCGTCCCCAGAATCACCGTGGTGCAGAACATGGCACTTGTATGCAGTGTGTGTATTTGCACGTGCATTAGGCAGTTCAGGATGAAAAGTGCTGGGACTACGAGATACTGTCATAATTCTACGAGCAGGACATCATTGTTAGATTGGAACTGATGAATGTGGGCCAAATGTTGTGCAGAGTGAGTCTGTTTCTGGAGAGATGCAAACAGTGTGCTCACTTCCGACGTTAAACCTCGTTTTTCCTTAATTTCAGTAAGTGATCTGCGATTCTGTTGCCCAGAATCTGGCATGAAACTGAGCAGATTTATTTAGCGTTGCCCTTGAACGTTGTGAGCATTTAAGCCAGATTTACAGGAACACAGTCACTGATGATTCATGTTGAGATGATGTTTTTCTTCCCCATAATGGAACATATGGGACTACGTAGCATATGGCACTGCTGAAAATTGTTAAACGCGGAGCACTGATTTATTACACAGCAAAAAGAGTTTGGGTTTTCAGTCTAACACTGAGCAGAAAGCTTGTAAACAGCTCTGGCTGCTGGTTTGTGTTGGGTGCACTACTGTGTCGGGTGGTAATTTCAAAGAATTCTTCTTTAAATGGAATTCCTCCAAAAGTTGTGTGTGCTCCTGTTTATTTTCTTATGGTTCAGTCTCGCTCTGTGGGATGACAGCTTGAAAAAAATTGAAATCCTTTCTCTCTTAGATGGGAAGCAGACATATTAAAATGTGTAAATAGTTTTCTTCCAGTCTTACTACCCAAAACACCTTCCTTCCATGTTTGTTTTTTTTTTTCCTGTCTTTATGTGACTTCTGGACGGATTTTCTTTTCTGAGGCAGGGAGAGTAAGCAAACACACACCTTGATCCTTCCAGTGCACGAGGGAAAGTGGACTAAAGTGCAGCTACAGAGAACATAAATTCCAGTCACCTATTTCCTCGTGCCCTCCTACATTTCTGAACTATTCATCTTCTAGATTTAGATGATTGCCATCTCCTCAGAGGAGGCATCGCTCCTGCTCTGGCTTTGCAGGTCCTGCTGCAGTTTAACTGAAGCTCCCAGGTGCTGTAGTCATACAGGTAATAAATAGTTGGTCATAAAAGTACATTGATTAAACTTTTTCAAAAATTATTTAAGCAATAAGCAGCAATGAGCCCTCATTTAAGCCTTAGGATGGTGCTCGTGTTTATCTTTTTTCCTCGTGAAAAAATTTATTTGTAAACATTAAAGTGCTGGTTAAAACAGACTTCTTGCTTAATTGGATACTACTTGTGTTGAGCCAAAGATACATAATGTAAGAAAGAATATATATGCCTGTGTAACCTTTTAAATTTTTGGCATAAAATCAGATCAGTCTTATATATTTCTTACTTGGTTTATGACAATCTCCTTCTCAGTTCAGCGTTTCTTCTGTGCTTCTGCTTCTTTTGCCTGGTTCAGGTAAATTTTGAGTGTGCTGTGTCCTTTAGAATTACAAAAACCATTTGACATCATTAAAACCCGCTGTTATTTAATAAAAGGAAGTAGTATCTGTCGTTGAGGGAATTAACTAATGACCTCTTGTTGCCATCGCCTTCAGGATCTTAGATCCTCCCTTTGCTTGCCTCATTCTTAGTCATAGATTGGAAGAGGAAAACAGGTTTTTTTTTCCCCCCCTCCCAAATCTTGAGCAGTTTCTCAACTTGAGATGAACTGATCATTGACCTAAACCATGTGGGGAAACTGAAGTGGAGAACAAAATCCCCCTCCACCTGCAGGATGCACTGCTGTTATTAAAACTTACACAGCCTGTCAATTAACTCTAGTTCCCAGTCTTAACCTGTGCATAGAGTATTTTTTTTAAACAGTATTAACCTAAATGAATTTTAATTTATAACGTTTTTAATCTTAACACTGGCTGTGGTGTCAGTTTTAACTCTTCAAAAGAGGGGGAAAAACATTTCTTATCTGGAAAGTATGCGAGTGGCAGAGCAGATAAGATAATTGAGCCCTAAATGTGAGCTGGGATGGAAACAGGCTCTGTTGGGAGTCAGGTCTCATCTGCTGTGCCACAGTCTGGCAGTGCTTTAATGCATAATAATGCAGGGAATTTGGTCATCCTGGGGAGAATCACAGGGAATTTTGGCTCTGCTGCTTTTGCATTTAAGAGACACGAGCCTTTAGCTCCAGTGTGAGATGCTCATGTTTTCATAGCCAGGAGTTTTCTGTCATTTGGGAAGGAGACAGCCAAAAATAGGAGGATTTTATGGCTCTCCTGCCTGTAACCACAGTTTGCTCTTAAAGTGAGGAATAGAAATAAAAAATGTTGCAACTTGTTGTTCCACTCAGGCGGTTGTTTCTCATAATTTCTGGTGTGCTTTTTCATCCGTGGTGTCTTTCCCTTGTGGAGGATCCCCGTGGAAGTTAACGAGTTTTCCATTTTCAGCTCTTCCTCTGGACTCAGAGTTCCTGTTGTGGTTGTAGAGGTTGTGTGTTCAGCACCTGGTGGTGGCCCACACGGGTGGGAGGGAGCAGGGCAGGTATCTAGAACCAGAATAAACGAGTAACTACTGCAATTACTTTTTTTACTACACGAAGTCTTTATTTTTCCTCTGTTTGCTTTAACTCTCCTTTTGCAGTTTTCAACTTGGTATTGTAGGGTTGCCTTACTAGAAATTACCTAATTTAAAATGACTTTAGAGTTATAGAATCAGACATAAGGGGCTTTTTGGTACAAAATCAATCTTGGGCTTAGTATTTTGCTGCAGGAAATGTAGACCAGGAGTTAGACGTGCTGCAGGTATTAAAGCTGTAATGCAGGAAAGGACCTACTTCTTTGTAGCACCATGTGAACGTGACATAAATCAAAATATATCTCGCTTAGGCATTTGAGAGCTGCAAAAATTACAAGTAAATGTATGATATGCAGTCAGAGCAGTTCAAATGATTAACTTGGATGAGTGCTCCAGATTTTATGTGTGTTGGGGACATTTTCTACCATGCAGGTTTCCAGCTGATTGTTACAGAGAGATTTCTGCCACTCTGACCATGGTGACTTGGTCCCTTAAAGGAGCAGAAAGTTGCTGACTCAGACTTGTTTATTTTCTTATTCCTGGCTACCTGAGTGTTTTAGAACAACACTGTATTTTTAGAGCAGTCCTACATCTTTCTGATGTGCTGAGCTCAAACCAGAAGTGGTCAAATGAGATTGTGGTCTGATCTGCTGGACAGTTTGTACTGGATCCAGGCTCTGGAGACATCCAGAGAGGCAGAGGGACAGGAACTCCAGGATAGTGCCACGCAAGCTGGTGCTTGGAGCCCCAGGCTACCAGTGCAGCTCTGCTGGTGTTTAAGGTCAACTCCTTGCAAATATTACAGCAAGGCTTATATTCAAATGCTATTTATAAGACCAGACTAATTTCTTTCCTCATAATGATGGCCTTTTGGCTGATGACAGGGCTGGAATCTGGAAGATCTGGATTCTGTGTGCCAGTAGTCAGCTGTGTATCCACAGGGAAGTCGTTTGCCAGCTTTCTGCCTCAGGTTTTTTTTTTTTTTATCTGTATTTAAATGAGAAAAAAAAAAAGGCTGACTAATACCTGCCTCACAGGCTGTGAGAGCACAGTTAGTAGCCTTATACTGTGAGATCTTTGGAAAACAATGTAGGAATGTTCAAGGGGCTTATTATGGTTAAAGTCCTCGCAATGAGAGAACTGGTTAAGCCTGGGTTATTGTTAGACCATTCATTAAGGAGCCTTAATAGCTGAAGCTCTGATAGTGGCTGTTCCTGGCTTCACCTGCAATTACCTCGGGTAGATCCAGGCTGCTGCAATTCCGGAGCTCTGGAGTGGTCTGGAGCAGAACTGGAGCATATGCAGTGATGTTTGAGTCTGCCCTGAGCACTTCATTCCCATTTCACGGCTGGTTTTGCATGCAGGTCAGGCCGTAGCCTAAGTGAATTTTGGCAGTTTAGCATTGTGATGATTACTTATTCTGCCACTAGTGAGCCCTTAGCACCTCCATGCCAAAAGAAATACCATGTAATCAGCTGAATTTTTCCTGTGTCTCTGCCTAACTCTTTTAATTTGCCATGCTTTCTCTTTGTAAATTGAACAACGTGAAAATAAAAACCACCTCTAAAAATGTATCAGGCGACAGAAATTTTAGCACTTAGTATTAAAAAGGTGTAAACCCACTATTAAAAACCTCTTAATATTTGGTGATTTTCAAGCCCAGGTCTTTTGACAATCTGTGAAACTTTTGTGTGACTGCTCATTTTGTGTTTTGTTTTTTTTTTTTTAAATTAATTTCATAGTATGTTTAGAAAATATCTGTCAGAATTTTATCCCTTCAGAGCCCACCACTATAATAAGTAGCTATACAAGAAAAGGAGAAAACCTCATTTTTGGAAAGGATAGATATAATTTTTTTTTACCCAAACCAAATAGTCTTGTTAATCATTAGTAATAGTATCTTATTAAACTTTAATAACTTTCTTAAAATTCACACACTCACTTGAAAGTCAAGATTTGACAACTGTAGTCTAAATCCAGACATTTTTATTTATCTTTGCAGCTTCAACTCTTCATTATTATGTACATAAGCTTTTTTCTGTGTCTTGGCAGATTTGGAATGTATTGACTGACAGAAAAACAGAAACTTGGATTCCTATCAAAACACAGGGATTGAGGAGGTGGGGGTCAGGGACTGGGAGCAGGGAATGGATTGGTTGTGAATTTTAAATCAGGAGTCTGTAAATTAAGTGAATTTTAAGCTGATTTTAGTGCTGAATTGAAACCAGCTGCTCCTCCATCTCTCCTTTCTCCCACTGAGTTGTGTTGGCACAAACCTTTGTGGTACAGATTAGGAAGCTGATCCAGCTGTGAAATAACTGTGTGCAGTAAAGCCAGTGGTCTGGAGATGGGAACAGACAGGTGGGATGAGGATGGGGCTGGAAGGTGCAAACTTCTCCCTGGGGGAGTAGGGGCAGCACTGCTAAATTATACTGGGAGTACCTTTCTTAAAAATGTAAAAGAAACCAAACAAAAACCCTCCCCTAGCACTGTTTGATTTCAGTTAATGAGTAAATTGGTGAGTTTCAGTTTCTGTTTCCTGGACATTGGTTGGGTCCAGCAGCATTTGGGTTGTCTTGGGGAAGACTCAAGTCAGCATTAACACGCCCTCCTTTCACCTTTTGTGTTTTAATTTTTGTGGAGGTGAAAAGTTATTTCTTAATATTAAAAGTCCTATTTCTTCTTTTAAGTGTGAGAATTACTTGCAGTATATAACCAGGATACTGAAGTTAGAAGAGGAAGCACCAATGCATATTAATTGTCTACAAATAGACTGTTTCCTTAATACCAATGAGGAAAGTTTGTTTGTTTGCTTTTTTTCTTCAGGAAGATCATTATTTTGGGTAAGCAGTGCAGCACAACAGAAGTGTTTCCGAGCACTGCTAAACCCACCTGGCTTCCAAAGCCATCCAGGGAATTTGTGGTGGATGTGCAAAGGGTAAAACATCTCAGTTAAGGAACATTTGGCTCCTGGTGGCAGGACCTTTCCATCCAGAGAGCGTTTGCAGCTGCTGTCAGTGAAGTTGTGGGTAAGAGCCTCGAGGGTGTGGAGAGAGGAAGTCGAAAAACTTTCACGTTTCTGATCTCTGAACAAAGGGTGACACTTAATTAGTGTCACCATTCGTAAATTAAGAACTCCTGCAAAGCTGAACACTTGAGTGCCTGGATGGAACCCCCTCTGTATCCTGTGCTTTTGTATTCCTGCAGCTCAGTAGCTGGGTAGGAGATGGTGAGGTTGTGTAGGTGAAGAGTTACCACTCGTGGTGGGGCCTGGCAGAAGGAACTTCCTACTGCTGACGTCGCAGAACCACAACTGTTTGCTGCCACTATAAGTAGCAGGGGGATGTTGGGCAGGATCTGCCTCCCCAGCTGAGAAAACTGATGCAAAGCTCGTTGTCTTAATGAATTAGGGGATGGCTGAGCTTGGGGTCTGTCCTGGCTGGGGCAGCTGGGGGAGATGTGGTGGTTGGTTTGGTTTGGTTTGGAGAAAACAGGGTGTTTAAGCACCAAGGAGCAAAAGCCTGGTGTTAACTGGTGGCCAGGGAGCTGCGTGACAGTGCAGCAGGGAAGGTTTTGGTTCCTGTTTGGGGATGTGGCACACCCTGCCCAGGCTGCAGGTACTGTTCCTTCTGGAGGGGGATAATACAAGCTCCATGACCTGGAGCCATCTCCTGGGCTAAGTGGGTTTTTATTGATCTCTTTAGTGTCACGGCACCAGGAGACCAAAACTTGTTATTTTTTAATTTTGATTCCATAAACTGGCCCATGATTTATTCTGTCTTCTCAGGGGAAAGGCTGTATGTAACATAACAGGGGTTTTATTGTTCAAGAACTTTTGTGTGCTGCCTTTTTGTTAGGGAAAGTGAGGGAATAACACTTTTCCTTTTTACTGGGAGCTTCCAAAGATTTTTGTAGCGTCTTTGCTGCTTTTGTGTCAGACCACCTTTGAGTGGGACATCTGCACAGTTGAGTTTTACTTTTACATTTTCCTACATTACCTTTGGTTTTTCTCCTTCCCCCCCTATCACTATCCTCCTTTATGTTTTATGTGCAGAACTGAACATCAAATACACCTGAATGTTCTCCTTAAAAGCTTGCATGTTCAGGGGTTTGATCCCTGTTACTGGCATAGCAGCACTATAAATGAACATGCTGATCATTTAATGAGATGTTTGGGTGGAGGGAGCAAACCTCAGAGAGGAAAATTGCTTTTCTGTTTTATGAACTGTCAAAATATTTTGGAATTAAAAGCAAAATTGAAGCTGAGTAAATTGATTTTTCTTTTTTGTTTTTTTTTTTTTTGAACCACTTAGAGCTTATTTTATGTAATTACTGGGGCGTGACTTTAGATTCTGGGCAGGACTTTGTGGCTTGTTAGCATTGAGTTGAGCTTCTGATGTTGCAATGAAGAAGGAAGTGAGCACGTGTCTGCCTGGGGAGGGGGAGAGAGAAGCACTTCTGCCTGCCTAAGGTGGGATTTGCAGCTGGCTGGGTATTTTTAGCTTCAAACCACCTCATTGTGAATGTGAATTTTGGTGTTTGTTTGTTTTTTTTCTTTTTAATCAGAATGTTTGGTAAAGTAATCTGTCGGTTACTGTTTTGAAGTTTTTTTTTCATACCAAAATGCACTAAACAGATGAATTCTTCTTCCTAATTTTATTCATCAAACTCTTAAGGTTTTTTAAGCCTCTGAAGCTGGTGTGATGCATTTCACAAGTATCTCTGTCTGCTGTTGGCTTTTGCAGTTGGGCATCCATAGCTGAGGATGTTGGCATAGTAGGGATTACAGGGAGGGGTGAGACTTCATCCATCAGCCTCCGTATCCTCTGTGTTTCTCCAGCTTAATTAAAGGAAAAAAAGAGGAAAAATAGTGGATCTGATTTTGCTCTTTCCTTGCAAAAACATGCAGCAGTGTGTTCATGAGGACTTTTTCATGGGTAGGAGGGAGAGGCAAAAGATAGCAGCAGTTTCCATCGGTGTGTTTTCCAGTCACTTGCTGGAGCAGTGATTCACGTGTGTTCAGTTGTTCATCCTGGCCTGAGGCGAGACATATAGAATGTTTCCATTTTAAGCTCTTCAGCATAATGGATGAATAAACTCACCCTTCCTTATGTTGACTTTTGCCACAGTGGGTGAGCTTTCCTCCCCGGGATCTCTCTGTTTTGCTGCACTGGTCTAAAATATTCACCCTCTGGAAACTCTTGGTGTGCCACCGGAACACCCGTGGAAGAAAATGTTCTGACCATTATGCTGCAGGGTTGCTGATCTTAAACTGCACTGCTAAAAAGAACAAGTTTTCTGAATGCACACAGTGATGTTTTCCTGGCTCCCTGCCTCTCCCCCCCCCATATTAGATGCTCTTAAATGCCACCAAAATTCAGCAATCCCCAGGTCAAGCGCATTTGCTGCAGAATTAATAGTGTTTGTTCCAGCTCCCATAAAGAAAATTAAGGAAGTTTTTAATAAATGGAAGCCTGCCACAGGAAGTACCACACAAGCAGTAGTAGAATGGGCTTTTTACACCAGGGAATATTCTTCAGCCTTTGGTAACTAGAGATTAGTTATCTGGGGATCCCGAGTTGTCTGCTGGTCTTTGGTCAGACTGCCAGCTGCAGGAATTGTGTTCCTGCCCTTTGTGAGGAATAGCTGTTCCCTTTAGGAAAGGGAAAGCTCTCTGTGTCCAGGGGAAGGCCCCTGCTGTAATTTTGGGAGTGAAAGAGCAGAGGTAGGTATGGCTCATGGTAACCTTTAATAAAGAGCGTGTGCTCACATGGCAGTGAAATGCTGCCCTGGTTGTGTACGAGGGCATGGAGTTTTGAAATTATTTTTATAGTGCCTTAAACTGTCTCTTACTGACTCAGTTTGGCTGTAAAAATCTGAAGACTTATGATCTAAAGCAAGCTTTCTTTTACTGGCAGATCAGGTGTATCTTAGAGGTCAGTTTTTTTCCTCTGTTACCAAAACATTGTGTTGATCATGAAGGATCTGCTGCTCTCGCTGTGGTTTTCTTTCCCCAAGGATCATTTCACTCACTGAGCTCCTGTTTGGGCTCAGTTTGCTGGTGTTTGTGGTGGCCCTTTCACATTTTCTGCTTGGAAATTTAGAGTGTCTGATCGGAAATAGGACAGACCTGATGGGGAATGCTTTCAATTACTGGTGGAATAAACCTCCTCTGGAAGGAGGGACAGGGCTAAGAGACATTTGCAGGGTGAAGAGGCATTTCCAGGCTGATCATGGCAGATGTTCGTGTAACTCTCTAAATTCCTTGTTGCCTTTCCAGAATCTTTATTAGTAATCTGGGCATATTCCACTGTTTTCAGAGGCAGCTTTAAAGTTTTGTCCTCCCTCTTAAATTAGATGCCAAATTATGCATTTACTGAATTGAATCAAGAAACCTCTGATGGTTCAAGTGGAAATCTTGAGCCCATGTGTAAGGCTGCCAAATTTATCTGCTGAGGTGTGTAACTTAGAGCAGGTAGTTAAGGAGAGCTCTTCTGCCTGATTTAAACCCAGGTCCCAAACCATACCAGAAAGCAAACCAAATTCTGCCGTGCAATATGTTTGAAAAGCTTTTGAGTATTAGGACACTTGCTGGGCTGCAGTTAATTTTAATTAAGATATATCTTTAATTGGCTGTCAGAATGGTGCCTCAGATGATTTTGAAGGATATTTCTTTTTATGCTGGTCAGCTTATTCCTTGTCCTTAGAGTGCTTGGGCTCTGTGTGTCCCTGTTTGGGAAGATAGTTGAGCCCTTTGAAGGCCACGTTGGTGTCTGTGCAGCCTTTAAAATCTATCAGGTTTGTTGAGTGTTTGCCTTGGGTTACCCTTTGAGATTTACAGTTTGTTTTGACTGTTACTTTATCTCACTTTGTCAGTAAGTCCAGTCTCTTCTGGCCATGAGTGATAGGATGGGAGGATTAGGATGTTCTCGGAGCCTGTGCTTGGAATGCTGCACTTCAGGGTGTGTGCTTGGATTCTTTTTTCCCTTAGTCTTTGTGTTGAATGTATGATTGAAAGAGCTGTAAAGTTATCATGATTATATAAATGAATTAGATGGTTAAATGTTTTAATCATTCAGATATGAAATGACCTTGCTGCTTGTACTTCCTTTGGTGTTTTGGGGTATTGGCCCATCTTTGGTGACTAAACACTCCAGTGTTCTGCTCTTGCACAGTGAAGGGGCTTCCACTGCTCAGCTCATTTATTAGTTTTTAAGCTTGATACTGACATTAACTTTCAGATTTGGGAACTGTCTTACACTGCAGACACAAAATACAATTTAATGAAATCTAATGGTCATATTTTTACAGTATGGTAGTTGGTTAATAAATAGCCCCATGGCAATTTAGGGGTATTTGTGTTATTCTGAACAGGCTGTGGGAATGGTTCTGTCTTCCTGAGTAGCCCTTATATAGCAGTAATGGACATGAAATAGTTTTTAAAACCACTTAAACATGTCAGTGCTCATGTTCAGCTGTTTACCAGAGCTGTGAATGAAGCAGTGCTGAGAGCTGGGGGTCTCTATATTGAAGGATTCATACAGATGTACTTCAGGGTGGGTTGCTGGTTTTTAAAGAAGCATTTTGAAGCTATACATGTTCTGTGTGTATGTAATGGGGTAGCTGCATCATATTCCGTGGCAAAGAGCATTTTAAATCTACTTATTCATCCAGTGCCAGCACAGGTAAAATCTTTGGATCCTCCCTTTATCCTGACTGGGTGAATGCAGAGCTTCAGCAGAAGATTCCTGATGGCTGTGAGTGTAATTCAGCCAGGTCTTAAGGGTGAGAACAGAGTCAGGCTGAACTCCTTCTGCGTCCCATAAAGGCCCCTCAGGGATGCTGTGCTTCGTGAGCACTGTCAGCTGAAAGCCAAATTGGGGCAGCCAGGTCACTGCACGGGTTCTGCAGATGTTCCTGGGCTGGAGCTTCTGGCCATGAGTGACCTGATGTGCCCAGCAGCCCTGAACGTTCGGAAGCGCCGCCGGATCCTGAGCCTTCCTTGGGTTTGGAAAATCAGTTCATGCAGTTCCCGGGAGCAGCAGTGCTGCACTTGTCTCCCATCAAAAATTAAGCTGCTTAGAAGCCACAGTTTTAATCTTTACGGAGAAGGAAATAGGAGCATTGCAAGCACACCTTATATAATACCTATAATTACTTACATTATAAACTCCTGGGCATACAGTTGGCACTTCACTGGAAAGGTGACACATGACAAGGGCCATTTTCCTGAGCAGGTTTCCTGGAGCAGCTGCCTGTGAGTTGTTCTTCAGACTCCCAGAGATCTCTCTGACAAATCTGGTTTGGTTTGTGTTTAAATAGTGCTTCCTGTAGCATAACTTAAAATATGTTAGGGCAGATTTTGGCCATTGTATGCGTTGGCCCGTCTGTGCACTTTCCTGTGGCTTCAGGGAATTTGGATTTGTGTTTTTTGGAAAGCAGGAGGGACCTGGGATTTGAAAGGATTTACATACGTAGAAGTTTTGGTTATAACATTCAGATTTTATATCTTTATCTCATCTTTGTAGCACTGATTGCAGCTTGAAACAAGACATTGTGTACGTTTATATGCTTGTGTTGATTATCTTTTGACTCTGCTTTGGTATTGAAGGAATGCTGCTTTGCAATTGAAGGCCATATGTCTGAAAAGTGAAGAAATACTGATGAAATTGATATTCTCCTTCAGAACTAAAACCAGCTATGATTGCTGTAGTGGTGGTCTGTCCTTTACTTCGTTGCTACCACCTGTGGTGATCTGGTATTTTGGCACAAACCCTTAATGTATTATAAATATTTGCAAAAAAATCCAGCTACTTCACGGCAGGTGATACCTGAAAATCTCCTGATCAGGGATCTTTTAAAGAAAATTCAGTGTCTGGGAGAAAAAAAAAATCATGGGCTATGTCTGCTGGCAGGGGGGTCCTGTTGGGAAAAACTGTGTGTGTTCTTACAGTCAACATTTATCACCTGATACAGAGGACTTGCTTATGCCACTGATTTCAGAATAAGCAACTTTTATAATGGACTCAACAGCACCACAGACTATTGAAATGGAGTGCCACGTTTAGCTGAGCTATGTGAGAATATGTATTTAAGCTCATGCTTGGAGAAATTCATTGTCAGTATAAATGTTGCAGATAAATGGGTGATGTCACACTTTACAGAAATTTCTTGTGCTAAGAGAGCTGAAGTCTGGGCTGGGGTTGCACAGGGAACCTGCATCAGTCTGGGGTCATTCTCAGTAAAATTAAACTTTCTTGTGGACTGTTACTGGGATAGCAAATAGTTTTTTTGTCCTCAAACTTAGGGCTTGGAGCTCTCTTTGCAGTCACTTCCCTGGTGAAAAATAGTGAACCTTGTTCTGTGTCAGTGGTCTTGTGTAAGCAGCTGTCCTTCCAGCTGCTGGCTTGTGGTGGGTTTTTTAGGCTCACTCCTTTGGTGGATGAGGATGTGACTTTCAGGTATTCAGAAGTGAGGTGGAATTTCTCTTTTGTCCTACTGGATTTTTATCAAGAGTCCTGGTAATTCAAGAAGGCCATCGTGTACTCTCTGAAGGTGAGACTGCTGCTGTTCAGTAATTCTAGAGCCTGAGGCCTTATCTGGAAGGGTTATTAGTTGGCTACTTGCACACAAATGTTTGAGCTCTCCTTGTCAGATTAGAAGTCCAAACTAAAAACATCTTAGCTTTAAATACACAACCAGTGCTCCAGGACTGTATGAATCTTCACAGCAATCCACTATCCTCCCAGTTTCCTTGCAGCTGTTTTCACTGTGGAGTAAAGATGCTGAAAGTGGTCAAAACAATATAAAAAACTTCATAAAAGTTTAGCTTGTACCTTGAATTTGTGCATAGGAAAAGATTCATCTCTTCGGTACCTGCTAAAGTAAAAATGAGTTCTGTGCTGTCAGTGAGGCTGCATTCCCTCGTTAGAGACCATCTGGTGATGTGACCCGACTCTTAAAATCCAAATTGTTCCGACTGACCAGCCTCCAACCTGGAACTCGGGTAAATTTAGATTTTGCACATCACAGTCCCTCTGTTACAGAAGGGCGTGGCAGCGTGTTTGGAAAGTGAGAGATGAACATGACCTGGGTGCTTTTTAAGCTCAGGGTTTACTCCTGAGGCCAGTCTAGAGGCAGCTGCTGTGGATGTGTTTGGGGAGGGACAGATGTGGTAAGTGATTATACAGTTAATGATGCAGCACTTGAAAATGGAGGCAAGTGCTGTGGGGTGTTGAAGTTTTGTTGCATATTTAATTCCCTCCTTCAAGATGTCCTCAAATTCTTGAAATTTATTTAGATTAGTTTCTATTCCAGTCTCTTCTGACCTTTGACAAAATTTACATTGCATTCAAATTAAACAGGGGAATGTTTTCCCAAAATAATCTTTCTAATTGTAATCTCTTATTTGAAATCTGCAGTCAGTATGTTAAATATAATGAACATTTATTGATAGAAATGATTTCCTCTCATTTGTGTGGGTGTATATATAGTCACATCACTGTTTCAATCACTGGCTGCCTAACTGGTTCCTAGAAAATACAGGGGAATTTCCTCCCATGACTCATCTTGGAAGTAGCAGATGCTACATGCTCTCAAGCTGTGTATGGTAGTTCTGGAGTCTCAATAAATATAATTGAGTGTTGGGGACTCAAAAATATATTGGATTACTTTAATGATTACACACTGCTGCTATTTATCCCTTTCTAATGAGAACACTTAAGCCAAATCTTTATAAAGGTCCTGGTGCTTTCTTCCCTTTCTGTCTTAGCACTACTGAGAAAATGTCATTCCACTTTGAAATGTCATTTTTACCCTGCTGTCACCAGGGAGTGACTCCAGTTTTAGTACTCTAAGGGTCTGAGAGACCTTCCCCCTCTTTATTTTCCTTTTTTCTTTTTTTTTTCTTTTTTTTTTAACTCTTTAAAGTGACTCCTGAGCCACTCACAAGCAGTTCCAGTCCCTTATCAGTAGCAGATCATGTGGCTGCTGGGTCTGTGCTGCTGGGGGCTTTCTGGGAAACTGCTGGTCCCAGATGCAGAAGTGAGTCTGTGAGGGCTGTGCCATGGCCAGCAGAGTCACAAGGGCCTCTGAAGGGTGTGTGTCATGGTGCAGGTTCACATTTGGGGGGGTCACATCGGGTGTGCAGCAGCACGAGGAGGATGGGCTTAAAGATGTGATGGAACTGTGCCCTGCTGGGCTGTCCACCTGTAATTGGGAATTTGAGACAAGGAGCTGCCTGGGCTGGAGATAATGGGGATGCCTGGCCTGGAACACAGCTCTGTGCTGCCACAGAAGAGGCAGGAGGATGGAAGAGGAGAGGACAGGGACAGTCTGGAGGGATATCAAAGGGAGTGGCTCCTGCAAGCCGAACGTACAAGATACCCAGCTCTGGCTTGCAGAGCCTAGGAATCAATACTGCTTCAGCAGCTGATGGGCCTCTTGCTGCCACTGTGGAGGTCTGGATTCCCACCCAGGGATGGATCTTCCCTGGAGGCACACAGGGTGCTCTAGGGAAGCCTCAGTATGTGAGTGGAGTGCTGTCGTGTCCAGATCCACTTCAAATCCACGAGAGCCATAAGGCTGGCCCTGTTCCACAGTTAAGTGAGGGCTGGCTTTGATGAGGGTAACATTTAAAGCTTTGGGAAGCAGCAGAATTCCAGGCTGTTGGTGTGCAGGGCTCTGGGATGCCCTTACCCAGCCCCTTTGTGTAGAAGCTTTAAGACCTGGAGACACGTGGCCATCTCATGCTTGGAGAATATTCCCTGAATTTGCTCCTTGAGTTGTCCAGGACACGTGGTATTTATTTTCCTGATGTATGTTATGAATATATTTTAATCTGGGGCTTGGCAGGTTGGGAAGGACACTCATCCTGGTGTTGGGGACTAATCTGGAAGTGAACAGAAAAATGCTGGCTGGGCTTTTCAGCCAGGGATTTTGGGGGAAAATGCTATTATGCAGAAACACTAAACAAGCAACGTGTGCCTTATCTTCTAGGACACACTGGGACATAACTGAGGAAGGATGGAGTTACACTGTCACTCGAGGTTTTCATGGGAAAAGGCTCAGTCCTTAAGTGCTTTTCCTACTACAGTTTGTGCAGACTGGTGCCTCCTCTAGATTGCAGAAATGGGCTCTTCCTGTAGTTGCAGTGCAGGGAGCAGCAACAGCTCTCAGTGGAAAACTGGAGTGTTGTGTTTGGGTGAGGAGCCAGTTCTGCAAAGCCAGACCCAGTTGGTGCCTCCCAGCCTGTGACTGGGGGGTGAGTGGGGCAGGGAGGGGTCCCTGTCCCTGCCGTGCCTGGAAAAGGGGAAGCCTGGAGCTGAACCTTGCTGTGCTGCACTTCCCTAGAGAGCAAGGTGAGGAGAGGCAGTTCCTCTGTTGGGCTTCATGCATGTTTAATGGAGAGTTTAAGCACAGTATAGGCTTGCTCTGTAACCTCGCTGTGCTCCTCGTGTTCTCTGGGAAAGTTTGTTTCTGACCAGGGAAATCGGTAGCTGAGTGTTTTCAACAGTGTCTTCACTCAGCATAATTTCAAGTGGTTTGAAGCCTCTGTGTTCAAAATAAATTCCATGGTTAGTTATTTATCTCCTCCCCCCCTCCCCCCAAGTCTCGTAATACTCAAATTTGGCTGGGTTGAAATATTCAGTTGTGGTGTCTGTTATTTGTATACAAATATTTGGTGGTTTTCTCCTGTAGTTACACTTTTGAAAGTGTTGATTTTTTTTGTTTTCAGTATTATAAATATTAGGAAGAAAATCACAAAACTGTGTGGTTGCTGAATACAAAAGGGCTGATCAAAGAGTCCAGTGCAGCTTTCCCTCCTTGGAGGCAACTGCTTTAAAATTTTTAGTTATATTGTGTAAAATTCATGGTAGCTCTGGTAATCCTTCTAAGGCCTTTGTTCTTGTCATATTAGTTATACATTTATAATAGGTATAGATTAGTTAGGAAGACCCAGAAAGAAGTTTTTCCCCATTTTTCCAGCCTAGAGTATCCTTTTCTAGTGGCAGGAGTGATTAGAAGCTCCTGTAGAGTAGTGACCCTGGTGCAGGTGACTTTCTAAAGTCCCCTGAGCTCCTTTAAAATTTTGGGCTGATACAACCCTGAAGTAAAATATTGAACTATCAGGAATTTATTAGTTAATGCTAGAATTTTTCATTTCTTTAATTAGTGGTAATATGCCCCAGCCTGCAGAAAAACATGCTTCATTCACAGAGTGTCTGGGCTGTGTTTAAAATTAACCAGAACAAAATAATGAGCCTTCCAAGCTGCCCTGCAATTGAGAAGTTGTCTCCAACTAAAAATATTCCTCTCTTAGAAATGAGATTGGATTCTTTCATAGTTTTACTGCTAGTATCCCCTTAGGTTCATTATGCCTTAGATGCTGAATCTGTAAAATAGGGCTGTTAATATGTACATGAGGCACCAAGAAGTGCTGGAGACTTTCAAAAACTGATAATTCCTTGATTTATTCATAAAGCTGGGAGCATAACTCTTGCAAATTTGATCAGATGCCAGTTCCTTCAGTAGCCACTCGATCCAGGAACCTTTTTATAGCTGTGCTAACATCTCTGAGGACTGTTAGACTTAATTAATGTTTAAGACTCTTGTACAGAACATGTCATGAAAAGGGAAGCTCTTCCATGAGAGCGTGGGGAGCAGGCAGGAGTTTGGCTTCAGGGGATGGGAAGGCAGAGGATGTACCAGCATTTGAGATGAGTAAGTTTGTGTCTATTCTCTCACTTAAAAAATATCCTGTTTGTGGTTTTTAGAGAGTTACTGTTATTTGGGGTGTTGAATTGACAGGGGTGTGTGCGGAATCCTTCACAAGGACTTTCTTTTAGACACCTAAAGGCAATTCTAGGATATAAAAAACACAGAATGGCCTTGTTAAAAATATGTACCCCTCCCAAAAAAATAGTTTTTCTGTGCTTGTGAGTACGGCTCAGCCTGATAAAGTGGTCCTGAAAATGTTCACTGTCAGGCAAAACACTTTAATTTCTCCCATCTGCGAAACAAAATAATATTTATATTCTCTCAAGGGTCAAGTGTGGGGATCCTTTCTCTGGGAAACTGAACATCTTTTTCTTGTACATAAACTTGTTATGGATCCAAAAATGAGTATTTTCTCATGAACACTGACATCTCCCTGCACAAATGCCTTCAGAAGTGCAATGCAGAACATCATCAACCAGCAGAAAAACCTTTGTCCTGTGGGCATGCCTGGTGCTTCTGGGACTGCTGGAAAGTTGTGTGATATCCTTTATCAGGAGAAGTTTGTTTTCATGTATTGAAAACTTGCTTAAAAAAGGTATCAGAAAACTCAAACCTCATTTCCCTGCTCTTCTTCCTCGAGACATACTTCCCCAAAGTCTAAGTTATTAATAGTAATATGTCAAGTGGAAAGGAAACTGTAATCACAAGGTAGGAGTGGTTGCATAGATGTTTGTATAAATTTACTTGGGGGAAAAAAAAGTTGGATTATTTCAGAAGAATTTGCCTTAATGCTGTGAAGGATGAATTTCTGTGGTGTAGGTCCCTCTGTCTCACATAAATACATTCCTTAGAGGAATTTAAACTGAATATCCATCCCCAAACAGGTGAAATTCACCCTGGGAACCGAGAGGAGAATGAAATGTGGGAAAACAGGAGGTTTACCCAGCTCTGGTGATGGGAAAGGACTTCAGTCTGTCTTAATAGAAAGCAGAACTGGAATAGACTGACGTAAATGACTGATTTGTTTCTGATTTAAGTCCAACAACATTGGCTGCAGGGGAAAAACACTGTTGGCAAAGACAGTCCTGGTGATGAAAGCTTTACTGTGGCAGTTAAGCTAAGTTGTCTTTAGACAAAAACCTCATGTTTTATTTAATCTCTATTCAGGCTTTTTATTTTTTTTTTTCCCCTGGTTAAAAAGGTAACAAGTAGGGCATTGAGACCGTATCAGTGAATGAACTTTAGATGTTTTATTCAGCAAAAAGACCGTTTTGGTTTCTATCAGAAAAGTTTAATGGCTTAATTGCATGAGATTTAAGATTGTGATACTGAAATTCTACTACAGTCTTCAAAGCCTGCTTTGTTTGCCAATGCTGGCAAGGCAAGGTTTGCAGAAAAAAAATAATGAGGAGGATTTTTAAATAGAAAATGGGGAGTTTCTGTCAAAAATCAAGCTCTGTAGTCTAGACTTAAAATTAAGGATGCCCAGGCTTATCTGGTGGTCTTGAGCTCTGTGTTTTAGCCTGCAAATACAGCCTTGCAGAGTTTAAAAATAAGCACTTGTGTAAGGAGGGCCTTGCTCACAGAGTCATGTTGGTTTGGAACTATTTTATCTCAGTATCTGTCCAAATAAACAAAGCTTTAAGTGGTCAAGTGATGCCTAAACATCTCTCTCTCTGGAAATCATTAGGCTGTGGCTGCTCAAGTGGCTGTGAGAGCGTTGTTTAGATCAAATTAGGTGCTTAATGGCAATATTTGTGTTGTTTTAGCTTTGGCCATGATCAAATATGTCTGTTTGCCGGTGGGGACCAGTCCTGAACCAGCCTGGATGGTGATGGGCACCATGGAATGCTGATCTGTGTATTATGCTTCTGCTTAATATTTTTACTGTTGTATTTTCTCCAGTAACCGTACTTCTTATTCCCAGAACATCCTTGGGAGAAGTCTGACAGCTCCAAGGAGCTTTAGAAAGTGTAACTGGAATTCGTCTGTTAGATGAAAACAAATCCTCAGAGAGAAAAAGTGACTTCTCCTTTCCTTGCTGTTGCTCCAGAAACTTGCCACAGAAATAATGAATAAAAACCTGTGGATGTGTTTCTTGTCTTCAGCTGTTATTCACTCTCAACATCGTTGAAATACATTGAAGTACCAAATAGAATTATAATATTTGGCAGGGATAACTTCTTACCAGGAACAATAAAGGTGGCTGAAAACAGTTTGTGCTACTTGTTAACAGCAGGTTTGGAGTCAGATGGTTTGAGCAGGTGTGCTTGAAGGAATGAAAAGAGTGAAGTGGGAAGGGAACGTGCTGGAGTCTGACAGGGATTTATTGTCAAACTGTGGGTCAAGAGAGAGAACTCCTATATTAATCCAGAGGGAAATGGGTGTAGTGTGTGGGTGCCAGGAGCAGTGGTTTGGGGTGGGTGTGATGCACTTGTGTGTTATTGAGGGTGGTGCTGAGCTGGATCTTCTGAGGGATGAGGACAGAAGCCCATGGAGCTGTTGCTGGGGTTTTGCCTTGATACAGGGATCAGGCATCCCTGTTGTCTCCTCAGCCAGGTGGGAATGTCAGTTATACCTGAGCTTTCTGTTCTGAGCCTTGCACTCGGTATTGAAAATCAGGGAATTCATTAATTGAGCGGGTTTTGTTTTTAAAACCAGAATAAAAGCATGAAATATGTTTATGTCCATCTGTCTGAATTAGTTGCTGTATTTCTAGTTGAAACTTGTTACTTTTGGCTATGTTTATTCTTTACCTCTTCTCAGAGGGGAGAGGAAAGCACAGCCTTGCCATGTGTTCTTCTTAAATGCACCATTACCCTTCTATCTATCCCCAGTGTAAGCTGACCTTATCTTCAGTTTACCTTCATGCTGATGTCTTCCTCTACATCTAATACCTTTATTTCTCTCTCTGCTTTATTTCTGCAGCCTTTCTCATGTCTCTGATGTGGGATATTGTATTTCAATAATACAGTATTTTTTATCTTTCATTTCTGTTGTACTTTTGGCACGGCTTTTTGTCATTGCATTTATCCCAACACTCCATTTGCCTTTTTTTTTTTTTTTTTTTTGTATGCCTCTGCACACTGAGCAGATGTTTTCAGAGAGCTGTCTACAGCAACCCCCAGGTCTTTTTCCTGTGTGGTTACAATTAATTTAAAATTCAGCAATGTGTGCGAGTAGCTGAAAATATTACTACTGCTGTCTGTTACCCTATTTTTGTACCAAATGCATTTCATCAGCCACTCTTCTGCTGCTGAGATCTCTCAGGTCTGAGCCACTTGAGGTGGACCTGGCTGTGTGGGATTTTTTTAACATAAAAGATTTATCATCTCTGCTACGAATTCATGTATCTACAAGATAACTGACCAAAACATATTTGGTGGTCTTAATTTGGTATATACAAATCTGTGTCATTACTCTAGCTGCTGTCTCAAAAATAGCAAACTACTAAATGGCTTTTTTGGTGGCGATTCAAGATAGTAAATTATGATTAGAGCAAAAAATAAAATTCAGCCATATCTTAGAGCAATCTCTTAATGGTTCTTCCTGTGCGGTGTTTGCCAATGAGCCTGGATTTTGTTGCTGCTTAGCCATTGAACACACATTCCAAGATGAGCTGTCAGTCCCTTGGCTGCTCTCAGGCAGAGACACTTCTAAATTATGGGGGTGTTTCCTTTCCTTTTGGTGTCCTTTTTGTCACATTTTCTTGTTTTAGTGATGCCTCTGACCTGAATTTCCCTTGCCTGTTCCTCCTGCCCTCAAATGCCAGCGTGTTCTGTCACTGCCTCTCACAGGAGCCCCTTTGTCCCCGCAGCTCCCCTTCCAGGTGCTGTCTCCTGGTGTTTCTGTGCAGATGTGCAATGATCTGATATGATTTAGGTATTTGACATAGAAGTTGGGCCAGCAGTTAATAAGTTTGACCCTCCCTTCCTGATACCTTCCTCGTCCTGGGCTCTGTAAGTCTTCAGCTGTTTCCATCAGGGAGCCCAGCGACCAGAGAATTTCATTTTAAGCTTTGCACGTGATTTCTCTCCCTGGGATACCCGTGGTGTCTTTTGCAGCATCCGTTTTTCATTATTGGGAATTCCAGCAGACAGAAATGCACTCCCTGTTTGTGCTGAAAGGTTTTCTAGTTGGTTGGCAGAGCACTGCTGCTCTGATTATGTTCATATCAGAGCATATTGTACTGCTAAAGTATCTCATAAAATACTCTGTTGCTATGGTGATCCACCTTCCACTTTTCCTAAAAGGACCCACGAGGTCCTGGGAGACAGGCTCTACTTTCTTTGCCTGTGAGAACATTAGTCACATCCCTTATTTTCCCCTTATTTCTGTCTTGTTTTCTTGAGGACACCAAGTAGTTTGAGTTTACTTATAATTCTTTTTTTCTCTCTCCGGGTTTAACATTCTGAAATATTAAATCTCAGTACATAAAAGCTCATCTGAGGGTGTGCCTGTACAGAACGATGCAGTGCTGAAACTTGCATTTGGAATTTCACGTGGAAAAAAATGAAATCGAAGCATAGATTATTTAAAATGAGAATTAATGTCAGTTAAAAGTGTATATTGATTCTTCACGACAGCAATGCTAATTAAAAAGCAGAGAATGCTGAGGGGACGGATACCTGGCATATCCTAATCCAGCTGACTATTTCTCCTCTTCCCTACCTCTGTCATCTCCCTTTGGTGGAACCAAAACTGAGTTTGCCTGAAGAAGGCTCTGAGCTGACCCAGAGAGTTAAGTTCATCTTACACATCTGATTCCAGTGCCCAGTGGAGCAACTTCTGTTCCAGTTCTAATTTAAAATTTTTTTATTTTTTTTTTACTTAAAGCTGCTAAAAATCTGCATTAAAGCAACCTTAGGGGCCTTTTCTGACCTGATAAATCCCAAGAAGACAAAACTTAAGGCTGAAATCACAGACCTGGACCTCTCCATTATCCAGCTACTTAAAGAGTCTGGATGTTCTGATGTAATGGGAGTGATGACACTGTGTGGTAGCTATAAATTCAGTCTTAGCTCAGAATTTGTTGTCTACTAAAACAAAATAGTTGTTTCAGTTCGGAATTCAACGGGATTTGAGGTTTTCCTTTCTTATGCTTTCTTAATTTTCTTTTTCCCTTCTCTGTAACGTGTATGAACGTGTTTGAAGGGAGGAGAATTGCTTAAACAGCATTTGTGTGATGCTGGGGGCACTCACTGATGAGTAAATCCCTCCTGCCTGGGGTGTTGAGGTACTGCAGAAATGACTACCTTGGCGAGGTTGCATATATTCATAATTTCATGACCCTTATTTGCTTTTATTCAGCTCTTTGAGCTCTCTTTGGTGATTTATTTCACGGGTGTTCAGTCAGCCAGAAAGCCAGCTTGCCATGTTGATGTGTGTGATAGGTAAATCAGCCAAAAAATCAGCATGGAAGCAGCAGATGGTTGTTCGGTGGGATTGCTGCCCCAGCTCCTTCTAATCTGGAAACCTCAGTTTTATTTGTGGTTGTTCTTTGGGTGACCCTGAACAGGGTTTGTTTCTCAATTTTAGCAGCTTCTCTGTTTTGTAAGTGTGATAACTGCTGCGTGCAAATAATGCTGTAATTGTCATAAGGGTGTTAAAATGATCCTGAAAAAGAGGGACCCACGAGTGGGGTTTATAAGCACATGTGATGGCCAACAGAACCGACTTTGAGTCCTTTCTGGGTGTTGGATAAAAGCAGCACAGGATCCTTCTTCTTTCCAGAGTTTCAGCCATCCAGTTTTCTTTTCAAAGAGTATAAACCCTCTTTTCTTGTTCACAATTATTAGATTATAATAATGACATTTTGGACAGTAGCCATCCATATCTCACTTCTATGCATGTCTTTTAGTAGTAGCCATAAAATACATGTTATAGGAGAATAAACTTAGAAAGCCAGTGACTAAGTCATGTAATATTAGTGACTGATAATTCCTTGGCTGGTATGTGCGAGACCAAGTTTGTTGTCTTTTAATAATAGTATTTCCATGTGAAATTGAGTTTTTGTGGGTTCTTCCAAATCAGCTTTTTGGTGTTTAACTCCACTCCCGACTTTGACACCTGAATGAAACAGGTGTAAGCCATTTTTAATGATAGGAGCGTGGACCAAATTCCTGTTATTTCTGTTAATGGTTGCAGTTGTGCCTCTAAATAGGTCAGGAGAGCTGGATGTGCTGGAGTTGGAGGCACTGAGGGTGGGTGGAGCAAAGATGAGAAACTGCCATAGTCAGAAAGGCTGTTTCCTAAAGAGTTATCTCTGGCTGGCACAGAGGAGGCAGGAAGGAAGGAGGGGCTGCAAAAGGAGAAGTTTTAGAAGGGAGAGATTCGGGGAGCAAAGAAAGGGGGATGTTTAACACAGTGAAGACAAGATGTGCTGGGGGATATATGTCACAGATCATGGAATGCCAGGTTGGGAATGTTGTGGAATGCTGTGTGTTTCTCTGCTCCTTAAACCAGCAGCAGTACGAGGTCAGGATGCAGAAGCCTTTCCCTCCAAACCCTGTCAGTGGAGAGGACAAACAACACTGTGCAACTCACTCTCTGTACAAATTAAAATACTCAGGGTGGTTTTATTAATAAGCTCATAATGAAGATTGTGGATTTTCTTAGAATCATGAAGAACATCCTTCACACTTACCTTTCCCTGTCTCGAAACAGAAGTAAAAAAATTAAAAAAACCCTACAATTTGGTTTGTTGTGAGAAATGCTCTGACCCTCCATGACCAAGGAATCTCTTTTCTTTCCTTCTCCATGCACACAGCCTGCATCTGTTTCCTTATGTTTTGTTAAGGACCCACTGCATGACTCCCTTTGGCCAGTTTTACTGTGATACAGCTTCCAGAAAATTAGCATCCTAGTTAACATTTCCTTGCAAAAGGAGAAAACCCAGGATTTTGAAATGAAAACCTCCTTTTTCGAAGTCAGCTGATGGTGTGATAAAATCCATGTGGCTACACCAGGACACTGTTACATCAGAGGGTTCTGTCTTGCACTTACATAATGAAATCACATTTTGCCCCAAATGGTATCACAGGCTTTTCATATGTAAATATGTACATATCCCTCCCCTAAAAAACACCTTTTCCTTGTGTAGCACAGGGTAACTGTCCAGTAGCATAATTATATGTTAACCTCAGTTAGAACTGCAGGGAACTGTTAGATTTAACTGACTTCAGGGGCAAACCAGAAGTCAGGCCATCAAGTGATCGTTCCTTATCAAGTCATGATAAGAAAAGTAATTTTAAAACTCAGTGAATTTTATTGTATTCAGAGGTGTTGTAGCAGTCGCTTCCTACACTTCACAAAAACTCAGGTTGAGATGGAGATGTGGTTGCAGCCTTGTTATGCCTTTGCTATTTAAATGACCTGGTGGCCCCTGTGGTGGGTTCAGTGGGGATCCCACAGCTCTGAGTTGCAATGCAGGTGAGCAGGAGCTGGTCAGCATCACCCTGGACAGTCTGGAAAGCTCTGGGAATAGATTTAGCCAGTTGCTGGGTTTGGGGGATTTTTTTTCCCTTGATTATGTGATGGTCAAAATATAAACTCTTTGAAAAGTATCTAAAAATAGCTTTAAACCACAAAATGGATACAGCTCTTTGGAAGCCAGTACATTAATAGGTAGGAAACTCTGAGTGTGCTGGTGTCTCTTGAGGCTTTCATTTCATAAACAAATCCAATGACTTATTTGTGCCTCTGAGTAGCACACAGCATAATACTCATCAATTTATAATGGTCTGCAGTTCACTGTCTTTTAAGCAACATGATGAAGAGCCTGATAAAAATGCTACAGAAAAAAAAAAGAATCTGACGAAAATAAGGAGGCAATTTTCTCAATTTCATGACCCACATGTGATGCTTTTTAGAGATGTTTTGATGAGAAGATCTGATGAAATTTGTATTTCTGTGTATGATGCTATTTGGGGTTATGTACATCAGGGCTTAAAATGATTCATGGATGTTTCCTCCCTTCCAGATGTACGACTGAATTATTTCAAGTGTGCCATGATGAAATATTATGAAATGTTGTTGCTGGGAGCAGGAAGCCTTTTTCTTTCCTTTATTTTTAATTAGACAAGGTTTATTTCATGACTGAAAGTTTTTAATCTTGTTAACTAAACCTGAAAAGCCTTAATAATGCATTCTGGGATTTATGGTAAAATACATGCTCTAGTCCAAGACATGTTAATTACCCTTAAGCAAAACAAGGACACGCATATTTTCATTAAATTGTTTTAAAGTCAACAGGAAAACCATTGGGAAGCAGCACCCAGTGTCTCTTGCTGTGAAGTTTTGCTTTTTTGTTATGTATCTGCTGTGGAGAATGATGCTGTTTGACTTCTAAAACAAAGCCCAGGCTGTACCCCATGATTTTAGGTAACTAGGGTTACACACATTTAGCAAAGCAGTGGAATTCCAGTGAACACAGCTGGGACTATTCCTCTGGGGAGGCCTGGCCTGTGGCTTGACTTCATTCTTGTTGAAATGTTCCCGATGACTAAAACTGATTTTTCTCTTGACTTTCAGCCCACTGGTTTTATATTTTTATTTTTTTTTAATCAGTTTATTGTCTTATATTTTTATTAAGAAGTTGATTGTCTTACGACACTTAAGTAATAGCCATAAGGGAGTTGTAAATGGAAAATTTCCTTTAAAACTACTGCTCCTCCTCAGGAAGAAAAAGCTGCTTTGGTTAAGGTCTGTATGTACAATAAGACCTGCAAGTTATTAGTTGGATTTCATATCCCAGGGGCACCGTGCAGTCAGAACAGTTGTGATTCAGGGGTTTTATTAGCATGAGTAATCCTGTGAACTCCACATGACCTGATGCACCAGCACTGGACAATGCTGAATCAAAGTATGGAGCGTTAGGATGGAATTCCAGGTGGATTGCTGAGCAGAGTACCAGGCAAAGACTGAGTCTTGCAGTCCTTTTTAGAAGCTGTAGGTGGTGAAGGGCTGTGGTAGCACCCAGATATTAAGAAAAATGGTGTGTGACACTGACTGGAGCGTTCTGGGAAGTTATTTCTTGTAAAAGCAAAGCAGTAGAAGTGGTGTTTGAGGAACTGGTGTTTGAGTCTCGGCTGTTAATGATATCACTGAGCTCCTTTTGTGCTTCTGTTACATTATCCAGCTTTCCTAGCAGACTGTGTCCCGATTCCTGAGCCTGCTCCTCCCGCTGTGTGCCCTCAGGAAACGCTGTCCTGATATCTGCAGACCGTTTTCAAATTCTCAGGAATATTTGTCTTTGCTGCTGAAGGTCACTGGGTCCCTTCCCTTTCTGTTCTGTACCAAGAGGATCATTTCACTTCTGAGATATCTGTGGAGAGGACATGAGAGGACTTGCTGCTTCTGGACCAGAGTGAAATCTTCTCTGAGTATCTTGGAATCAGTGATTAATTTAAGCAAACAAAGGCTGTAGTACAAGTGCTTTTTGCATATACACCATCAGCAAACTTTCAAGTAGCTTGAGTTTCTGTACCATATCTGTGTATGACTGGTTTAAGCATTAAAGTAAGTTAGGTGCTAATATACTTGGAAAAAACATGTATGCTGTGTTGAGTTTCATAAAGTTAGCTGGGAAAGTAATTTTTACAATCAAAAAATTACACTGAAAAGCTTAAAATATGGAGGTGAAAGAGTGTTTCCCAAAAAGCCAGAGTACCTGCTTCTGCAAAGTAATGGGCTCTTCATCCAAGGTTGTGGTCTGCAGGTGAGTGGACCAGCTGGAAAAGCCTGGGATGAAGTGTTTTTTGTTTGGCCTTGCTGGCCAGCCATATGTACCAATTCAAGGAAAAGGAGAAAGCTCCAGCTTCTTAAAAACAACAGAAAAAAACAAACAAACAAACCAACAAAACAATGTCAATTTGCATGTGAGGGCTGCAGTGGGACTTGAGCATGTGCCTACTTTGGGCTCTAAAGGTTTCTTACTCAGGACAGTTGTTACCAGCTGAATTTATCTCAGAATTTCCTCCTTTATGTTGTCTTCCAGATATTGGAGAGACTGAAATGATGGAAGGGGACTCTGTGCTTGTCATTCTTGGGAAAAGAACTCTGGTGTCAATTTATTCCCCTCAAAATACTCGTCTAAAAATGGGTGCATGAGCTGTGTCACGTTGCTCCTCCTCTGAGTGGAATCTGCTGCTGGTCCACCCTGTTTCCTGTAGTTTGTTTTTCTGCACGAAGTGGAAAACTTTGTCCTTGTTTTGGGAAGTACCCTGGTGTAGTTAGGAACTAAAATTAATGTTGTGTATTTCTGTACACATTTCAGACAGGCCTTTGGTGCTGCGAGACGCGTTTCACGCTGTGTTTACAGGCCACACACTTGCACTTCATGGGGATGCTTGGAGGGTGTGGGAGCTTTGCTTGGGTGTATTGGATGTGCTGGGAGATGAGGGAACTAAGGATGCTGGGCAGGCTGCTGGTTGACAAAGAGGGAAATATCTTAACTCTTCTGCTACTGCGCTTTGAAAAGAACACCTCATTAACAGTTACAGAATTTGGAGTTCTCAAGTTTATCTTATTCATGGATGTAATTTTAGATCCATGGGTTATTTGGAAATGTGGATAGTTCAGCCCCTCTTAAAGGCACTTCCAGTTATGTTTTGTTCTTTCCTTTATATTCGGGTCAAGGTCTTTTCTGTTGTTATTAATACAGCACCTAGAGACTGTAATTGGCGGCGAGAGAATCCTCGTGCAAAAGCAGTAATTCATGCTTTTTAAATGTGAGGCTTCCCTTGGATTGAGGAAACTTTTGCTTTCTTTAAACTGTTGGAAAACTCTGTGTGTTTGCTCTGGTAGTGTCACTTGTCACAGCATTATCCAGGGCCCAGTCTCTGAGCAGTCCTAGTGTACCTTGTTCATCAACATCATCCTGCTTTCTGCTTCCTGGCCTGGCTCTTCCCATACTCTCCACCATCATCTCCTGAAACTCTCTGATGATGCTGCAGCCCCTAAAAGCACTGGGTTATTGTACTATTTAGCATAAGGAAGGAATAGAGAATCCTTGAAACACTGTGGTGAGATGGCAACGAGGCTGAAACTCTGGCAGTAAGTGCCCACTCCGTGGAGAGGGCTCGTCGTGGCTGGATTGCATTCCAGAGCTTGGGTTTGAAGGGAGAGGAGAGCAGAATTACAGCAAGCTGCTCTGAGCAGAATTGCTTCACTGCTTCAAGAACACCTTGTGGTTCTCAGAGCAGTTCTCCAGCGTTTCCCTCTTGCTGTGGGCACTGCTGGCCTGGGCAAACTGCAGCTGGCCAGGTGCATTTCCCATAAGGAATTTTGGAGTAATTTTGCATTCCTCTGCCTGTGATGTTGCATTGCCACATAGATGTGTGCAACTGTGCTCTGTAATCTTCATTAGAGAATTTTTTTTCCCCAGAGAATCTTTTAAATATTTTTCTCACCGTCATCTCTGATGCTGCATTTGCTCTCAAGAATTCATCCTGTATTTCTACCCCTTTGCAGGATTTCAGAAATGGGGCACAAGTGGTTTTTCCTCCAAGGAGGAGATTTTTCACTGGTAATTGTTTATTGGAGAGCTTTAATTTCTAGGTAGGCAGTTTGAGGGCTTGTCTGAACAAAATGCTGATCTTCCAAACCCTGAAAGTCTTGAGTCACTTGTCACTCCCTCAAGTCACCACCAGTGTGATTAATGCTGTTTCCATTTGAGGTCTTCAGAATATGCAGAATCTCAAATGCTGCTTTAGAAGAACGAAGATCAGAAATCAGGCTTCTAAGAGAAATTGTTTCTTGCTGTGTTAATTCAGTAGTTTGGTAATGGAAAGAACTTGCCCAAATTGACCTACCTTGAGCTTGAGGTTTTCTGCTAATGGCACTTGACTCCCACAGTGCTCTGCATGTTTTAAACCATTTTTATGTCAGTCTTCACATATCTAGAAGAGAGTTGTGATACTGAGGATTTGTGACCTTGCCAGGTTACCTCGGAGTGGTGGGATGTGTCTCTGTTGTGTTTTACACTGTCTGTCCCATGGACAAATTGTGCACTTGGTGCTGTGATGTGGTTGTACAAAGGGTTCTCAGTGTTTGTCCTGAGGCACTGCCAGCACTGTGGGATCATATGGATCACTCTGTGATCATGTTCAATCATCATGACTTAAGTTATTCTTGATACACTTTCCATCCTAAGTTTTTCTGATAATCATTACTGGGAAATAACAGCTTCCTGCTGAGAAGATTTACTTGCGTCACCACATATGCCTGTCCCAAATGGAAAAGAACATTATTACTTGGGGCTGAGCTCTAAGTATTGACATTTAGCTTCCCATTTTAAATACCTTGAATATTAGAGCTGCACAGACTTTGTTAACGGCAGAGAAGTTCATTTGACTAGAGATGGATAAATTGCTTTCCCTGTCAGTTTGTTTTTATTGTTCTACAGCCAAATGGATTTTTCTGTTGGCTGAAGAATGCCAGACCTGAAATACTGCATTCTTTGCCCTGTCTGCAGGCCTGTAGTAAATACAGCACCTGTGGGTGAGGCCAGTCAGCTGAGAATGAATAATCATTTCATTCATTTGGCTTTTGTTTATACTTGAGAGGTATTTTTTTTAAAAAAAAACTAAGCACTGCAGAACCTTTTTTTGGTGCTCTTCAAGTAGCTGTTTAACAGCTCAGTAGTATTGCCCTGCAATGAGAACAGCAGACAAAAATAACATTTTTTGGTAATGTTAGCTATTAGCAGGAAGGCTTCTACTCATTTATTTTTTTCCTAATAAATGAGAAGATGAGTTACTGTATTTGTCATTAAATCAGGTGCCTATGAATTCAGATTTTGGCAATATAACTTTTGCAGTATGCTTAACTTGGAAGCATTTCTGCTGTGGATGTAACCACATGATGACATTTTCCATGAGTTCAAGCTGATTTCCAGCTCTCCCTGTATCCCACTGCTCTGAGAGGACAGCAGTGGCTCTTTGGGAATGTTCCTGCACCCATAGGAGTGGGTGACACTCTGAGTAATTGAGACCTGATTTCAGCTGATGAGTCTCACTGGTTGCCCTCCTTTTCCATCTTTTCATTTCTTATACTCTCCCTGGTGGAATTCAACAATGTTTGACTTACTAATGCCCGGGACTTTCTCAAGAATCTCGTGTGTCATCAGGTAGAACATACAGACAGAAGTAATGGACTCAGCTTTGTCAGCTTATCGTGGAATGGTTTGGGTTGGAAGGGACCTTAAAGACCATCTCATTCCACCCCCCTGCCATGGGCAGGGATGCCATTCACTAGATCAGGTTGCCCAGGGCCCCATCCAGCCTGGCCTTGGACACTTCCAGGGATGGGGCATCCATGGCTTCTCTGGGCTTTGTCCTTTTTATAGGCAATCTAAAAAGCGTGGTCTGAGAGGGAACTTCCACACTCTGCCTGTGCCCCTGCAAGCTAAAGAGTCCTTATGAAAGCCAAAGAACTTGGCATTTAAACCCCTTTTCCTGTTTTTTTTATCTTACAATGATATGGAACACAGGAAGTGCACATCCTCACCCAGAGAGGCACCATGAGCTTTCCCAGCCAGTGCTCCTCTAACTGCACTTTCCAACGAGGCCTTGTAGTCACTGGTCTTTACTGGACGTGATATTTTTGTGTATAAATAAGGTACAAAACTTAAAATACTTTTTCTAAACGCTGCTATTTGTTTTCCTTTGCAGAATAAGAGAGTCGGGGGGGCCGGGAGCGCAGGACGATGCTGCTGAAAGGAATGTGAGCCACGGAGCATGTTTGGTGCCACAGTTACCCAGGTGGGCTCCTCTAATTGCACCTCTAATGAACCACAGGCTGTGGTGTTTGCTGCTCCACCAGTGATCTTGAGTCAAGGAGGCAGTCTCAGATGGCACTTGCAGTCTGAGACCTTCTAAAGCCTTTTACGTGTGTCTTAATTTTATCCTGTCGTTGGGTTGCAGCTGGTCTCTCTTTAGGTGTTACACTGGTTTATATCATGAGGTAGCCTGAACATTTCGTGCACAGAGAAGATGTGGCCTCAAGAGATGAGGTGCTGAACTACACATGTGACAGTAGTTTTGAGACTTGCTCCAGGTGACTCATCTACAGATCGTCTGCTGGGTTTCACAAGTCAAAAGCAGATGGGTAAAGGCTCCCATCATTGCTTTGCACACCAGTGTTTAATGAACCAATATAGATTTTTCAGGATGTTTTGATAGGAAATGGGGAACTTTCTGATGTTTGGATGTTTCTTTTTTTTATCTCCCATATATACAAAATTTTGGGGATGGATACTGAAAATCTTCACTTAGATGCTCCTCAGTTCTGTGCTGTCTTAATTATATGCTTGTGGTAAGGAAACATGTTCAGAAGGCAAAGATGTGTCTTATGTGGTGGAGTCTAGGATCCTTCAAAAGCAGTTCCATGTCCTGGAAGTGATCACAGTCCAGCACCACTGGCTGTCTTGCAACTCTGAGTAAATAAATAGAGAAATAACAATTATATGGCTGCAAAGTGTTGCTGTGGAATAGCAGCTAACTTTTCTACTAGCACCAGCTGGCAAGTGGGAGTGAAAAAACAAAGCAAACAGCTCAGAAAAGTAGGAGGAACAACAGTTCTAGCCTAAAAACTGACACATTGGGAGCCCAGCATGAAGAATAACAAACTCCTGTCACAGGATGTTTTGCATAGCAACAGGACTCTTGTCTTCAAGTGGACTTTAGTGTAACTGCAGCACTTGCTTCCTGTGTGAGATAAAGACCTGTTGTACTCTGAATGCATTGTAATCTCTATATCTAAATGGGACTAATAATTAAAAAGAATTAGCTGAAGGAAACGATAGTGGAGCCTATTGCTCCTGAAAGTGTTTCCTCTTATTTTGCCCGTCAGAGGAGCGAGAACGGAGACGTGTGGGAAGGAAGCAGATGAAAGATGAACTTTCTCCCCAGGTGCTGAATGCTGCCTGCAAACTGCTTTGTCCATGAGGGGAGAAACTGGGAATTGAGAGCACGAAGGAGTCCGTAACACACTTCAAAGATGCGCAAAGGGGTGCCAAAGGACCCGGAAATAGCCGACCTGTTCTACAAGGATGATCCGGAGGAAATATTCGTGGGTTTGCACGAGATCGGACATGGAAGCTTTGGAGCAGTTTACTTTGTGAGTATGGTTCTCTCCTTTTTGGGAAACAGAGTCCTTTTGCGTGACTTCTTGGAGATTTTCAGCATTTATAGAAACTAGCATCCTTTGAGCTTCTTAGTGCTTTTGTGTGTGTTTAGTTTTCTGATAACACATCTCGAAATAAGTGTTTCCAGAGCACTCCTGAGCTCTTTACAGTAGCTCTTTCTAATAACACTTTATCACTATAGTCTTATTAGAGCACCCAACCATACAGGTCAAGTATATTGTGTTTTGTGCTGTTTCAAAATTGAATTTAAACAGTTGGAAATTAACTTGCCAGACCTGGAGTTTCAAGATGCTCTACTTGGAGTTCATATGCCTGTAAATCACTGCAAATTAATAGCTCTAATGTCTTCAATAGGAAATTCTTACATAACAAGAGCAAAGAGAAAGTCCTAAGAGGAATGGGAATTCAAGTGGGAATAATTTATGGCATTAATTGATACAGTCAAGAGAATTTAATTGAGGAAGTGAGAAGAGTAGTGCTTTTACAGTTGGTATCAAACAAAGCCAAATCCAAAATACTGGGTTTGGAAATCATTGTAATCCAGTTGCCATCAGTGAAACTAAAATTGAATCAGTATAAAAAATCAGTCAAAGACAAATTAAAGCTGTTTAGTAGCTTGGTCAGTCACTCAGAAAATCAGATTCACTGAAATTGGGGTTTCTGAATACCAGACATTATTAAAGTATTCACGTAAGATCTGTTACACCTGTAACTCCATAAGCTGGGAATAGCTGACATGAATTATTTTAAGCACTCCAATTCACTGTCTGGAGCTGTGTAAAGTGATGGAAGTGTTGCTAGAACAGGACAGGAGCTCGAAATGTTGTGTCAGATGAGCAGTGCATGTGTGTTTTGAGGGATAATGATATAATTCCTCAAGATATAATCTACAGATATTGCCAAAACTGCTTCAGCACGTGGCTGTTTGTCAAGTGTGCTCGTACAGCCCTGTCAGTTGGTTCAGCCAGGAGGATCCCAAGCACTTGGTACAGCCAGAACTTTTACCCACAGCTCTGGCAACATGGCATTGTGTCCTTCAGGGGCAAATTCCAGCTGGAATGAGAGATACCACGGTCAGGTGAAGATACTTGGAATTAATGTGACAGAAATACAGCGTTAATACATCTGTCTGAGTCAAATACTCTTGATCTTTTCTGTGCTGAATCAGGAGGGCGAGTGGTTGGGAAGGGTTTTGCCTTATCCATAGTTCCTTGTTTTCAGCTTTCTCTCTCTCATTTGAGGAGTGTGTGCTGTGAGGACTCTGTGTCACCTCCCTTCAGTAATTCCTGTGCTCTGTTGGCTCACCCAACATCATTTTTCTTTGAAGTCACTGCAGGCATCACGAAAGGTCTTTGTTAATGCGTTACTTGAAAGCAGTTTGAAAGGAGGATTTACCACATTTAGCTCCTATTATAGTTTAAGCTTTTAACTGTCGCTGATTTTTTTTGTCCCAAAAATGGTTGGAGGTACAGAGATTTCAACAACTCTTTTAACAGCAAAAGCTTGAAGTTTTCTGTCCTTAACATGCAGAAATGAGGGCAGTGCCAGTGCAGGCAAGGAGAAATCTTTCCCAAACTGAATTTTCAGTCTCCATCCCTGCATCATACAGGCCGCAGAAAAGTACAATTTTGAGTCAGTACAGAATTTTCATGTCACTACTACATAATGTACCTGGCAAAACTGAGATCTGCAGTGAAAGGGAGGTTGCTTTTATGATTAAAAAAATTCCAGAATGAATCATCTTCTTGAAGCTGGGAATTGAAATAGCCATTGAAGAGTTGTCAGTGTTGTATGGAGGTTTTGGATGAAATCATAGAGATTTTGGTACACCTCTCTATTTGTCTCCTTGGAAAACATTTTTCCAAAAGTGTATCTAAAACTGGGTTTGCTGCAGCTGCAATAAAACTGTGTTTTGCATGTTAGCTTGGTTTGTGTATCAGTACAGAGGTAACAAGTGCAGTAACTCTGAGGGAGGAACAGCAGGTGTGGAGAGATAAAGTCAGGGAAAAGTATCTTAATAGTTGTCTGGTAAATCTTATCACAAGGAAGACATCTCTGAGATGTAGGAACTTGCAAGGATATGATAGAGGAGGAAAAAAGCCTAAGTTTGCCACAGGCGCAGCTCACTCCATGGGGAGGGAAAAAAAAATAAAGCTTTTTTCAATCTATTTCTTTCCCTACTCCAGGCTACAAATTCCCACACTAATGAGGTGGTGGCAGTCAAGAAGATGTCCTATAGTGGAAAGCAAACGAATGAGGTAAGATGGATAAAGGCAATTTTTCCTACAGAAGCTGTGGCAGCCATAGTGTACATCTGAGCAGTGAAATGAGCTGCAGGTTTGATTTGACCCCAGCAGAACAGCTTTTCAGGCAGGAGCTGCTGCTCCCTTCCTTCCATGGGGAGCGTGGAGTTTTGCGGAGGGAAAATGAGTTTATGCAAATTTTGACAAATAGTTCAGTTTAAGGAAGTGAATGGGGATTCAAAATGCCTGTATGGGGGTTGTTGCAGAAATGATTTCAGTAATAATGCAGTAAGAGCACACTGGCCACTGGAGCCATAACCACAGCTCTCTGTAATGTATAACTCACGTGAAACACTCTTCAGGATCTAAAATCTAAAATTGCAGAGACCTTGTATTGAGAAAATCAGTCTCGTTTCAACTGTTGCTTTTTAATTGTTCCTCTTATTTTTGCGTTGTGGTGCCGTGAACTTGGATCCACTGTTCCTTTGGCCTGGTGCTTTGACATGCACTGCAGGGTGTGTTTGTTTGTTAAGAGCAAACAGGGATGTTTTAAACTCATTTTTTCCTTGCTTCCCTGTTGGTCTCCCAAATGTCAGTGGTTTTATGCTGCGTTACAGAAGGGGGTGAGCAGCTCATTGCCACTCCCTGTAGCACTTCTGGTGTCTCGTGGGGCAGGTGGGTTTGTAACTAAGTTTGTGACCCACTGTGTAAAACAGTAGCATTTAAGTAAAATGTATTGCAGTTAAAATGAGGGAAAAAAAAATAATTTTTGCAATCCTCAAGCTGTTTAAATGTGTCTTGGGGATATCTCAGTGCAGTAAGGTTTCACACAGCTGATGTTCAGTTGTGCTTTTACAGCTCTGACTCTTACCATCTTCATATTGTACAGTAGTTTTATGGTCACTTCTCAGACTGTCCTGCAGCGTGTGGTGATTGAGAGGATGCAGAGGATTAAGCAGATAAATGTATTTATACTTTTTGCCTTTTTTTTTTTTTCGTTAGAAATGGCAGGATATCATCAAAGAAGTCAAGTTTCTGCAACAGCTGAAGCACCCCAACACCATAGAGTATAAGGGCTGTTACCTGAAAGAGCACACGGCATGGGTGAGTGAGTGATGGGCACTTGGAGATCTGCATGGGCAGAGAATGTACAGCACAGCAGTCAAATACTCAGTGCAGGCAGTGTCTATACATGCAGCAGTACTCATCCCATACTGCCTGTAGTCCCTTTCACCTGAAGATGCTTCCAGATAATCCACAGGAAAGAAATACTTAGAATATTGTGAGAAATCCCTGCTTCTCTGAGGCAGGTCTCTGTGTTCATACAGATTAAACACTTACTAAGGAACATCCTCTACAGCTTCTACCCACAAACTACTCAGTGTCTAAACCTTCTTCACAACCTTAAAAGGTGTCTTGACATTGCTGAAGTGTTTGCAGGATCTTATTTTGTTCACTGTTGGTTGCATTTCTTGCAACTTCAGGTTTTCTTTGTGTCTGTGGCTGTTTCTCAGCCATTCGAGCAGGAACTGTGTGTGGGGAAGTGTCTACCCCTGTTACTTCCAGAATCACAGAATCACAGAATGGTTTGGGTTGGAAGGGACCTTAAGGATCATCTTGTTCCAATCCCCTGCCACAGGCAGGGACACCTCCCAGAAGCAACATTCTAGCTGATTATTCAAGGAAAAGGCACAGAATAAAGGGCAAGAACTAACCTGCAACACTGTTCTCCACTTACATGTCTCAAAGTCTGTACATGTCTCAAAGTCTGATTTGAATTTCCTACTTGAATAGCTGTAGAGCAATACTGGTTTTGTGGTGAAACAGTACTAAAATAAAGTAAAATTTTACATCTTCTGATGGAAAAGTAACAAGTGCTATTACTTGGGTAAATATTTTATTTATTTTGTTTTTTTAACCAGGGCATTAAAGTTACCATGTGACTTAAATTTTCTATGTGCAGCCCTTCCTTGGTTGTAAAGACATTTTTATAGTTTCAAAATGCTTCAAAAAGTGCTTAAAGGCCTGATGTTTTTTTTTTCTTGCAGTTGGTTATGGAGTACTGTTTAGGATCAGCTTCTGATTTGCTAGAGGGTAAGTTTTATATAGTCTTTGGTTTTCTTTCTGCTGGTGCCCCTACTGAGTATGGTGGGAGGCTGTTTTCTCACAGACTGGGGTTTTGCAGATAGTAGAGGTGGTCTGTCTGTCCTGCTCCATTCTGTGCCTAGAATTTGGGACACCAAGGGTAAGCTGAGGCTTTCCCAGGAGGCCAGTGCTGTATGCATGTTTTTATGTTGTAAAATGAAGGTATAAATGTGTATAGCTATGTTCCTGTAATTGGTACCTTCTTGGCTGAAGCAGTCTGCCTATTTTCTGAAAATCCATCATGAAGTCCTGCAGAGATCACCTTTGTCCTTGCCTTGTAGTTTGTAGCAATAATTACAGATGGTTGTATAGAACAAGAGGCTGGTTTGACCTCAAAACTAGAACAGCACCTGCAGAGAAACAGGGAATCTAAGTCAAAATAGGGAATCTAAGCCAAAGTTTGCAAAAACTGGTACTCCTTGTAGGCCAAGTCTTCTGTGTGTAAGATCACAGAATGGTTTGGGTTGGAAGGGACCTAAAGGTCATCCAGTGCCACCCCCTGTCATGGACAGGGACACCTCCCACTAGCCCAGGTTGCTCCAAGCCCTGTCCAGCCTGACCTTGGACACTTCCAGGGATCCAGGGGCAGCCACAGATTCTCTGGGCAACCTGTGCCAGGGCCCCCCCCCCCTCACAGGGAAGAATTTCATCCCAATATCCCATCTAAAGTGGAAGCTTAATGTCGTAAAGATACAGTCAAGCCAAAGCATGTGCTGGTCATATTTAGGGATATATGGAAGGTGCTTTGGGGCACCTCTTTGTACCAGATTTGAGGGAGTTCCTTCTCTTCCACTTTCTCAGGAAAAGATCACTCTTAATTTCTTCTGTTTTTTTGGGTTTTTTCTTGATTATTATTTTTTTTTTTAAAATTTCTTTGTTTATTAGTTCACAAGAAGCCACTTCAGGAAGTGGAGATTGCTGCCATCACCCACGGTGCCTTGCAGGGGCTGGCCTACCTGCACTCTCACTGTAAGATCCATAGGTAAGGGTGGAGCTTGGGGCTGCTGAGCTCCTTCCATCTGCTGTTTTCTGTGTTTAAACAACTCTGGTAAAAATTTTTCTACCAAAATTCTCTCTAATGGACGTGTCAGTACTCCTAGTGCCAAGGTAGATGTATAAATAAAAGCTGTTGGCTGTTAGCGAGTGTATTTTTTTGGTTGAAATAGTTTAATGTGGGTCTGTCCTGTGCTGGATTCTCTTCCATGTTGGCAACAGTTCTCTGCAGACCCTGATAAAAAAGAATGTTGGCACACTAAACACTAACAGGAAAATATCACCCTAAATTTGCCAATTAGAATGTAGTGCTATGCTGTTTTTAAGAGAATATTTTACATATTAGAAGGTGTAAAGCTTTGTGCTTTCAGAAATCAGGCAGTGGAAGTGTAAGTCAGGGATAAAACCACTTTAGGAGAAATCAAAGCTCACAGGCAGAGGAAGATTTTATACAGGCACTTCCTAGATCTGTCGTTCATAATGTGGTATTTTTCAGGAGTTTGGATTTTTTTATTTTTTTTTTTTTACTCATTTGTCAGCAGTGTTGCATGTTCTCATTTGATTTCATTTCTTTGGTCTAATTTTGGGTACCACTGATATGTCAGGGACTTGTGAAGTGGATGAGAACTGGATTAATGGGTGGGAATTCATCAGAATAAAGCACCTTGAAACTGATTTATGGGGCTAAAAGCCTCTTTGTAGTCTACTGGAAATCTTGAAACGAAAAATTGGTGTATCTGAGGCTGAGTCAGTGAGGGATTTTTAGAGACAGGAATTATTTGTCGCTTGTTAAAATAACTATTTGGGGCATATCTCTACATGGTTAAATCATATTAAAGTAAAAAAAAAATGCATTCCAATTTATGAATGAAAATATTATTATTTTGGATGAGTCCTTTCCCCGTATTTGCGCGTAAAATACCTGTTTTGAAGTATTTTACATGTTTTCAAAGTGCATTGAATTGTTATCTATAGTTAATGACTCCCTGTATGGACACTATTGAGGATGAGGGGGTTTTTTGATAGGACTTCCTAGCATGGTGCAGTTATGTGTTGTGAATTCAGCAGTTTCCCCTGATGAATACCAGGGCCATGTGGCCTTTCCATCAGCATCCTTGTTCCATATCAACACCGAAATGGTTAGAACTTCCCAGTGGAAAAGAGAAATAACTCTTTCCCACTGGGAAGTTCCTTTGCTGTTACAGAGTTCTGGGAGCACCCATAAGGGATTTGCTGCTGGAAGGACCATGTGGGTTGTTCCTATTGACCTTCTTAAGAAAACTGAGAGTGGAGATCTCATCAATCCATATAAATGTCTCCGAGGGGGTCAGAGGATGGTGCCAGACTCTTTCTGGTGGTGCCCAGCAACAGGACAAGAAGAATCTGCCATGAATTAAACACAAGTTTCGCCTCAACACTAGGAAAAAAACTTCTTTATGTTGAGGGTGGCAGAGCACTGGAACAGCTTCCCAGGGAAGGCATGGACTGTCCCTCCCTGGAGACATTCCAAACCCACTCGGACACATTCCCGTGTCACCTGCTCCAGGTGACCCTGCCTTTGCAAGGGAACTTGGGCTGGGTGATTCCAGAGGTCCCCTCCAGCCTGAACTATCCTGTGGTTCTGAGACCTGCTTTTCATCCAAGGGGTGTATTCCACGTTTTAACTTGTGGGATGGGAAGGCAAATCTGCTCTCCCAGAAAAAAAACTTGTCAAGGGATTTCTGGGTTTGTGCGTGAAAAGGAGAGGCAAGGGAGCCAGTCCTGGCTGGGCGGGGAGCAGTGCTGTGCTGCTGTGCACCGCTCCTGTGGCCCTGGGAGCGGGGGCCGGATTTTGGGGTCGGGGGCCGGATTTTGGGGTCGGGGGCCGGATTTTGGGGTCGGGGGCTGGATTTTGGGGTCGGGCCCCGCGCGGGGACCTGGCGCGGGGGGGACACCTGGTGGCGAGGGAGCGGCACTGCAGGCCCGGCCTGCCGCGCATCCCTGCGCCCGCCGCATCCCGAGTCACCCCGCCGATGGCTCAGGGGGAGGCGGTTGTCGTTGTTTAATCGCAGGCACAAGGCCGGTGGATATATTGCTGATGGCTTGACGTGGCTGCTGAGTCGTCATATAGAATCACAGAATGGTTTGGGTTGGGAGGGACCTTAAAACTCATCTTGTTCCAACCCACACCTTCCGTTAGACCAAGTTGCTCCAAGCCCTGTCCAGCCTGGCCTGGAACACTTCCAGTGATGGGGCGGCCACAGCTGCTCTGGGCAACCTTTGCCAGGGCCTCACCACCCTCACAGTAAAGATGTTTTTTCCTAATATCTAAGCTAAACCTACTGGCTGTCAGTTTGAATCCATTCCCCTTGTCCTGTCACTCCAGGCCCTTGCAAATAGCCTCTGTCCATCTTTCTTGTAGCCTCCCTTCAGGTACTGGATGGCTGCAATTAGGTCACCCCAAAGCCTTCTCTCTTCCGGGCTGAACAAACCCACTTGTGTCAGCCTTTCCTCATAGGAGAGATGCTCCATCCCCTTGGTTGTTGTACAGGGAAGGTGGCAGTGGAGGTGACAGCAAAGGGGACAGCATGTGTTCTCTCTCTCTTGTACTTCTGAGGTGTTCGTTCTTGCACACATACTTTTCTCTTTTTTTCTTTTAAAGGGATATTAAAGCTGGAAATATTCTCCTAACAGAACCAGGTCAAGTGAAACTCGCTGATTTTGGGTCTGCATCTATAGTCTCCCCTGCCAACTCTTTTGTGGGAACGCCTTACTGGTGAGTAAAGCCTGTAGTACTTCAGTCCTTTATAAAACTTACCTTCCATTTTCAGTATTTCACAGTAATATGTAGCATAAGAACTTTTATTAACCAAGCAGTTTTCCTAACATCCCTGCATCCAGGTCTTGAGGAACTGTGTCTTTCCTCAGTGTCCATGAGTAGAGTTTTAAGCTGTGCAGCACTTGGAAATGCCACCAGTTAATGGCTCCACTGTTGCAATGCCATGGGCTTAAAAATAATTAACATTTGCCATAGGTAATGGAACTAAAACAGCCCCATAGAGAAAGGCAATCCTGTTAATCTGGCCATGCAGACTGCAAGTCATACAGCTACTTAAATCCTGTTTTGAAGGAACTTGCTGAAGGGTCACTTGAGTTCCTTGGCATTCCTAACACAGTGGACCAGCACAGCTCCATGCTCCACTGATTTTGTGGCAGAGGCCCCAGGAATTGCTGGGAGGTCACCATGGCCCTGAATGAGGCCATTTGGCAGGAAACCTGTTTGTCTTGGACGAACACAATTTAAGAGGCTGGATTTTTGCAGGCTGGGCCTGCTTCTTCTTCTTCTTCCCCCCACTCATCCCTTTTTCTTGGACCACCTTATTTCCCCACTGTTCCAGACTTCCCTGCTCCATTCATAGATATGCCCACAGACTGCATAAATCTGCTGGAAAATTCTCCTGGTGTGCCAATGGGAAGCTCACCAGCTCTGGTGAGAGTGCAGGGGGTCCTCTTCCCCCCCTTTAGGGCTCTCCCAGCCCTTGCTATCTGCCTGCAGGTACAATGCCTTTGGGATTAGGGGGTCTCCCTCATTTTATGTGCTGGGAGTGACATCCATGTGCCCTAACCTGCCCTTTGCTCTGTGGTTGGCAGGATGGCACCAGAGGTGATCCTTGCTATGGACGAGGGACAGTACGACGGGAAGGTGGATGTCTGGTCCCTTGGAATCACGTGTATCGAGTTAGGTGAGTAAATACATGGCAGCTGAGATGACTAATTCCCTGTCTGCAATATATTAGGAAGTCCTGAAAAAAAGGAAGATTCTTATTCCTCATAAGAGTCCTTTTTTTTCCCCTTTAAAATGCCTGACTTGGAAAACACTGACTGTTGAGTTGAAGATTTAACTTGCTGGCAAACCCAGAGCGAGTCACTGATGTGCTGTGTTTCCATGTTAGTCTGGTGTGCTTGGTTATTCCCTTAACAACCAGAGGATTCTACTCTTGTATGGGAGGAAACCATCATTTGTCATCTGTATTTTCCAAGCTGGATTCTGAGAAAGTTGTTCCAGCTGTTATGTCAAGGGAACTGGTGTCCTAAGGATTGTGTGTCAGGAGGGGCTTATGTTTAATTTTCAATTCTTCTTACATCCCTGCTCTCTGAAACAAAAATCTTCAATCTCAGCTGAAAGTTTGGGCCATGAATCATTGTGGACAGGCTCTTTACATGAGAAGAGAAGTGTTTGCACTGCAAGGGCAAATGATACACAGCCTGGAGCAGATGTGGATGTGATGGCAGGTATACAGAGCAGATTTGGAGTGCATTTTCATTTTGAATATTGACCTTACATGTGCTGAGTAGAGTATTCTCAGAAATAGTCTTGATATGGATTATACTTAACACAGTACATCAATAACTTATTGTGAGGGTGAGTTCACTGAAAATGTTATTGATAAGTCTTTAATCAGGAGAAGTACATGTGAGATAACAAAGAGGGGATGTGCAGAACGGGAAGAAATGTTGTCTCCAGTATGGAGATGATGATGATGTAGGTGACTGGTAACCAAGTGTTGTATTTCATGTGCCAGCATGCTGACACACTCTGTATTTTGATATAAAAAAATGCCCAAATCAGAAGTTTTAGACTTCTCTTCTTCTGCATGGCCACTGGGTTTTGTTTGTGTGGAGTTCAGCAATGTTACAACCTCTCAAGGAGTAAATCACAGCATTAGGAGAGATACTGTGCAACCTTATTTGGACAAAACTCTCTTGGTACCAGAATTTCTGTGGAGCTTTTCACTCAGGAACCTCAAAACCATTTTACAGAGTTGATGGATTTCCTTTTTTTAGTATTATCCCTTTGGGAAGTATTAAACTATTTTTTAAACTTCAGACCTTGCCTTTGCATGATTCCCTGTCTGAACATGGGGTCAGGTAGAAATGGGAGGAAATCTCTTGTTGAGCAGCACTTGGCTTAATTTCTTAATTCTTTATTTCTTCTTAATTACTTGTGTAGCTGAAAGCAAGTAGTGCTTAAAGAAAAGCAAATATGGTGGTTTGCCTGCGTGTGCATGGCAGGGACAAGTGACTGCTCTGACCTGACATGAACTGAAAAATCTTGGCATCACTGACTGGCATGACTGACCTTGGGTGGTGATGAAAACCAGCCTTTCCCAATTTCTGTGTGAGATCTCTCCTGAGAGGTCAGGGGCTGGTAGGCAGGTGCCCTCCCAGTGCAAAGGACTAGGAAGGATTTTAGTTAAAGGCAGTTAACAACACAGCTGGCAAGTGAATTTGGTAAACTGTCCCACTTGCATGTGCTGCCTGTGACAAATGAGGCAGGCAGCCCCTCTTTCCCATGATTCAGATGCTTCAGCAGTGGGGATTGATACAGCATGTCCTGGCCTTGACCTGCTGTGCCTGAGCTCAGGTTTGTTTAGTTGCAGCTGATTTTACCACCGAGAGTCAGGTGGGAGATGTTGCAGTAAAGGTAAAATTTACTGGAAGCTTTTCCTTATAATTTGTGTCCTGCCAGTTTTGGATTTCATCATTCCTCTCCAAGTGAACAGCAGCTTCTCTGGAGTGGGTGTCCTGATCTAACCTGGAACATTAAAATAATTAGCCTAAAAGAGATGACGACAGCAATGAGCCATGGATTCAGCAGTGATACCCTGCTTGTACTTCCATATCTTCCTCCTCTCTTTCCAGGCTGCCTTATCACACCTTTCTCTTCTCTTTCTAGCTGAGAGGAAGCCTCCACTTTTCAACATGAATGCAATGAGTGCCTTATATCACATAGCCCAGAACGATTCCCCTACGTTACAATCAAATGAATGGTAAGAGAGCAATTAACAGATTATTTTTGTTGCTTATTTCCCTGAAAATGCTCTGGGATGCTCTGCACGGTTAAACTCTGACAAGGAAAGTGTTGGTTGCAGTGCAGTCATTTGCCTCTGTTCTCAAGTCATGCTCCTGTGTAGGCTGGCTCAGTTTTGCCCTTCTGTCACTTTGGCTGTGCTGCAGTCCAAGTGAGTGGAGGTGTTAATTATGGGGCTGTGGGTGCTGTAGGAATTAAAATATTCTGAGACGCGTTAAATCGGCGTCAGCGAAGTTTCCAGCTGCGGAAGATCCCTGACAGAAAAATTGTCGGTACCTTTGTGCAGCTGAAACGTGGAGAAAGGGAGGGGAGGGATGCACAGAACAGAGAGGAAATTGGATATTTTTTTTTTTTCAGTGAGTGACTCCAAAAGCCATCAGAGCTCTGTGGCCAGTACATGCTCCCCATGCTACAGGCGTGTTCCAGAGTCTGAGCTCTGACACAGGGATGCTTTTGTTACTCTGTGGGAGCAAAGGGGTTGCTCTGTTTCCTGCTCCCTGTTCCCAGGAGTGGAGTGTTGCTGTGGAGTGGTGCCTGGCAAGAGTCTGCAGAAGGCTGGAAACAAAAGCTCCTGGAGAAACGTGAAGATCCCTCGTTTCCCTGTGGGGCATTTGAGCAGCACAACTATTGAATTGCTGGCGGTTTTATCCGAACCACTCCAGTTTCCTTATTTCATCATCTCTGTTTCATCCATTTTTCGAGATTTGAAGAACTTGGTCTCCTGCCTGGACACTGATACCCATTTTCTGTGTAGAGTTTGCAAAGCAGAGTAAAGATAACTGTGAACAGAGCATAAAAATCAGTGTTTATGGTCCCCTGTTTGCTCTTTGGGGCTCTGAGAGCACAGGGAGTCAGCAAGGTGGCTTTTATGCAAGTTCAGTGGCACCTAAAATACCAGTTTTCTTCCTTCCACTTCTGATACAACCTCAAATAAAGCCCAAAATATTGCTGAACTAAGCATTGCATTGAGAGACTTTAATGAGGCAGTGTTACAAGCTCCCAGAGAGTAATGAGTGTGTTTCTGGACTTCCCAATAATTTCATTGTCATCTGTTTTTCAGTAGTTGCAGTAAAATTTTAAATAGTGACTGGCACATGTAGTTCTTCCTTGGTTTTTGGTTTGTGGGTGGGGATAGTTGTGTGTCCACTTTTGTTTCAACAGTCTTTAATTGTGAAAGACCTGATGGGATCAACTCACTCAATTTGGAAAATTCAGTTAATTTCTCTGCCCTAGAACTTAAGAACAAATTAGTCAAGATTTTTCTTTTGCTTTGCACTTATAAGTTGGCATATATTGCACATCCTAAGCTTCTTTTTTTCATTTAGAACTTTTTTTTTATTTATTTATTTTTCATTTACAGGACAGACTCCTTTAGGGGATTTGTTGATTACTGCTTACAGAAAATACCTCAGGAAAGGCCATCATCAACAGATTTGTTACGGGTAATTTATCAAATCTTTTCCAGAAATGTGGGGGAAAATCTGTTTGTCTACCAGGATAATTGTAAAGATGGTGAACAAATACTTGCCCTTACAAAACAAACAAACAAACAAAAAAAAAAACAAACCAAAAAAAAGGTTGGTTTTGCTCTTGTCTGAATCAATAGAGACTGAGACTTTTCTTTTAGGCTGTTTATTATTTCCTGACTTTGTCTGCTATGTCAGTCAATTCTCTTTGTAACCTGATGCTCAAGATTTGAACTAGTGGAGGAAAGCAGAGGTGGGCTGTGTGGTTAAACCAGTTCTGCTGTTGGGTGAGGAGTTACTTATGTTGGAGAACTTGCAATCCTCATGGGATAACAGTGTGAGGGATTTTAGCTGAAGGAAAAACCTGTCAGCCCAAGAGGGGTAGAAGGATTTAATCTTGATTTTTATTTTTTAACTGATTCCCCCCCCCCCCAAGATGATGCTTTTAGTGAAAGTATTACCAGTGAGAAGCAGGTCCAGAGCTGGGTGAGTTAAATCTGTGTGCAATAGTGAATTCCAGCCTGTAGTTTTCTGTGTAAGGCAGCACTTGGGGGTGTGTTTGCTGCAGCTGGGATGAAGAAGGAATTTTCAGCAGCCTCTCTGCCATGCTGTGCCCTGAGCTGTGACCCTGCTGCACTGTGTGGTCTCTGGAAAAGCAGACAGAAGTGAGGGAGGAAGCTGGATGCAACCCTGGATGCAGAGGGAATGGGGAAAACTACACCTTGGTGAAGCTTAGTGAAAGCAAAGACCTTTTTGGAGCAGTTGCACAGTTTTGTGTAAAGTGATGCAGCTGTTAACTTGCTGATGCTCCTTTTATTTTTTTTTCTCCTTACCTTCTCCAGTAAGGAAAAATGCTATTTCTCTGTTGTTTAACAGGCAGTACTTGCTACCAAACCTTTATGGGGTTTCTGTGAGTTTCAAGGCTTGTAATTTGTTACAGGCTGTTGCTTTTGGAGGTGATAGGATATCTAAAAAGCCATTTAATTGCTGCTCAAAATCTAGAGTTAGCCAGTCTTCATAAGATACATAGGAAGTAGCAGATCTTTTTGCAGAGCTGGCAGTGCTTTGAGATGATCAGAGGATTGAGGTCTTAAATAAAGATTTACAGATAGTGGCTGATTATTGAAAAGAATGTGGGTATTGGAGATGGGAAGACACTGGATGACTTATGATTGTCTCCTGTCCAGAGCAGGATTGGTCTCTGTGGAATGCTCTGAGCTGTCCTGTCTTGTGGGGTTTTTTTGACAGACACAGATGAAGTTCAGGGGGGTTATCCTGACCTTTTTTTCCTCTGATAATACTAATGTGAGCATGATTAATTCTTCACCTTTTCATACCTTTTGGGTATATATCTTTTAATGATCTTTCTGCCTGATCTCACAGAATATTCTGAGTTGGAAGGGACCCACAAGGATCATCAACTCCAGCTCTTAAGTGAAGGGATCAAACCCACAACCTTGGTGTTATTAGCTCCATGCTCTAACCAGCTGAGCTCATCTCAGGGTCACTGCAGCTCTTGTTTTTGCTCTGCTGTAAATCATCCATTTGGGTCTTTCTGATCCTCTTTTTGTTTATTTTTTTTTATTGTTGTTGTTTTCTTCTTTTCCTACATTCATGCATCACACTTGGCAGCTAAAAGCAGCACTGAGAGGATAGGCCAAGGTTAACTTCCTCCTCTAATCAAACCACCAAACCCAAAAGTTGTTTATTTCTCTTTAATAGTTTCTATGCTGTACCCAGTTAATTAAACTTGTTTTGAAAATAACTGAATCATTTTGGAAAGGGCCTCTACAGGTCCATAATTGCCAAGAGCCTGTGGGAGGGGGACTTGTGCTGGGAGTGATGTTTGCCAAGGTTTTGTCAGTGAATCATAAATCAGTTCCAGTTTAAGTCATTTGGTTTCAGTTTACCTGAGAAATTACAGGAACTGTTTATAACTCCAAGGGCTTTGTGTTTGGGAAATTCAGGAGCAGCCTTCCACTAGAAGGTAGGGAGGTGTGTGAAATCCTGTTCAGCCCCTTTTCCATAAGGCTTTTTCCTTTCCTTTTAAGTCTTGCCTTTCTTTAAAATTGATTAGTAGCCCTGCTATCCCTCTGGTTGCTGGTGCCAATTGCATGACATGCTGCTGTTCCACACCAGGTAAACAGGAGTCAGCTTTTTCCCTAAATACCTGAGCAGAGGCATTGCTGGCTCCACTGGGTGTGTTGCTTCATTCCCACAGTCGGTCCAATTGCTGCTCTGTGTCCACCTGACAGCCTTTCCATGCTGGTTTTTGTGCTAAGGCTTCCATCAGCTTGTGTTTTATGGCTCCTCTTGGTGCTCTTTCAGCTCAGTAAAATGCATTTTTCTGGGTGTTTCTGAGCCAGCTTTGTGCTCACTCCTGTCCTCTCTTTAAGCCCAGACCACAGAGAGTGTTTAACTCTTGTACCTTCACTCCAGGTAGAGGCTGATGAAGGAGCTGTTTGTGCTCTCTTTGGCACCTGGTATATATATATATATATATATATATATATATATATATATATATATATATATATATATATATATATATATATATATATATATATATATATATATATTTCTTTTTTTCTTGTACTGTGGCAAATAACCAGCATTTTGTTCTCTGATTCTGCTTGTAGCACGCTGACCAACTAATAGGTTTATGTTGTGGGTTTTGGAATGATTCATTCCTGTGGATTGGCAGCCTTGCTGCTCTCTAGGAACAGGCTGAGTTCATTGAAGGATGTGATTTTGTGAGTACCTTAGGTTGGAGCCTGTACAAGCAATTAGAGCTGAGATCTGAGTCTGAAATGATGTATATTCAGTATTTTACTTGGTTTTAGACTTCCATGGCAGTGCTTCCCTCCTGCAGTAGCTCTCCCAAAAGCTTCTTAGTTTATAAGACTTGGAATATTTTTGTCTTTTGAGGGCTTTTCACTTGTGTGCCATAAACAGGAATAAAGACAATTTTCATGGCCGTATTTTCTTAAAGGAAACTGAGTTTTAAATGATGTGTTTGAAAATTAACTCAGTTTCCATGCACTGTCCTAGATGAAAACAGTCAAATGACTGTAGTGACATTAAAATGCAGTTGAAATTTAAAAAAAAAAAACAAACCACCACCAAAACCGATCTTACTAATATTTTTCACTTTTAAAATTAAAATCAATGATAAAATGTGTTTTAAAATCCTTTCCCCCCCCCTATTTTTCTCAACGTGCCTGACATTCCCAGAAGGTTTGATCTCTGGCAGTCACTTTTCCAGTCAATGGGCTCCTTGCCCTTAGACTAACAGCTTCTTCCTTTTTAGTCTGAGGTTTGTTGGTTTGGGGGTTTTTCTTGCAATTTAGAGAAAGTATATATATAAATATATATATATAAAAATATATATATATAAAAATTCAGTCCTTTCAGCCGTCTTTTCTTGGAGGTGCACAATACCCAGCAGAGGGGTTACTACATTTTTATATGTAATTTAGACAAATCAATCACAGAATCATAAAATATGCTGACTTGGAAGGGGCTCATCAGGATCATCAAGTCCAACTCTCTTTTATTTAGACATTTTAATTTAGACAAAATCCATTTTAGTTTAGACACATAATGCAAGTAAGCAGTCACAATTGTATTCTCATTATGCAAGAACCTTTTGGTTTGGTTTTGTCCCCTATATTCTGCCCTTTCCATGTGCTCACACTTTAATATCTGAGTGGGCATACAGAAGGGATTTAAGTTCAGGATCACTGTTCCAAATGCATTGCTGTTTTCTAAAAATGATTTACAATGAGATAAAAAATGTGTCCCTTTTTTTTTCTGATCATAAATAAGCTGCAGATTGTTACTGTTCACAGAGAAGTAAATGGTGGTTATCCGTGTCGAGGAGCAGAAATGAATCATTTTGTTTCTGTGTGAAATGATGTTTAGAACTTTTAGCTCTGATTCAAAAATAAACACCATCACTACAAGCAAAAAATGGATACTGAAATGACTGGCTGTCCCCATTAGCAAAACTCAAATGCACAACAGTTTGAATTCAATTAAAAACTAGAAATAAGCCTGTGGCATGATACTTCCCTTGTTTATTTACGAATCATTAAAAGATTATTAGCTCATCCTTTCAACTCTTTTGTTGAAGACTCCTGTTTTAAGGAGGACTGGGGTTTCATGTGCTGGTTACTCCAGCTCCAGAGGGATGTTTTAGCTCTTGAGACCCTGAGCCCACAGCAGAGCTGTGAGGCCAGGCAGGCAAATGTGACCCTCCTGAGGATTTCCTTGCAGGTGGGTCCAGCTGTTGAGACTCTGACAAAAGCCCCTTGTGGCACTTGCAATGCACAGTAGAGAACAACTTCTTTCCCCTCAGGTTTTTTTTTTTTATTGTAAATTTTTCTACAAACTTGCAGAGGATGCTCGTGCCCTAAGGCCACCTCCATGGGTACATACTAAGCAACAGACTGAGCTGTAGTGATACCATATAGAATATTGGCAAGTACACCCAGGCTGATTGCTTAGCCAAAGTTAAATGGGAAAGCTGGAGCCTTTCCTACTGTTTTGACAGTTGTACAGTTCAGGAGAACGTATCTGATAAATCAGGGAAGAGCCTTTAATCATGTACTTAAATACCATTAAAGAATTTATTAGGTCTACCCTTAAGACCTGTGCAGGTGTTTATAAAAACTTGATTTTATTTTAACTCTGGCTGCAAGTGCTTTAGGTATAAATAAACCTTGCAGCCTTCCTGCTGGTTTTATGTGTGATTTGGAATAGATGGATGCAGGAGAAATGTTTGCAGGTAGTGTTGCAGAGTCAGGATTGACCCTTGTTTGTCCTTTGTGGGTTTTGTTCATTCTGAAGCCCTCTGAGGTTTGAAGTGGCACTGTCTTATACCTGCTTCAGGAGAACCCCCTCAGGAAGGGGCAAACCAACCGTGTAGCCTGGAGAGCTCAGAAAACCTGACCCTGGTCCCAAGCTCAGTGTGTTTGGGGCCTTTCAGAAAGGGTGTTACCAATTAATGGAACATTAACAGACCAATCACTGAATGGGAACTGTCACTTCAGGGGTCTCAAAAGCCCCCCGTGTCCCTGTTTTCATGTCAGGTGCTTTTTATTTCCTTTGATTTAGCACGACTTTGTCCGCCGGGACCGACCCCCCAGGGTGCTCATAGACCTCATCCAAAGGACAAAGGATGCAGTGAGGGAGCTGGATAACCTGCAGTACCGGAAAATGAAGAAAATCCTCTTCCAGGAGACACGGAATGGCCCTCTGAACGAGTCCCAGGAGGAGGAGGAGGTACTGCTGTTTTGTCGCCCCATTTGCACCGTTATGAGTAGTTTCAGGGCAAGCAAGATGTTCCTCTCCTTAAAGTGGCAGAACGAGCACAGCCTAGGTGAGGAATGTTGTTGGAATATCATTTGGATCAGCAGAGAGGCAGGATAGGATACTGAGTGATAGTAGCCCTTAGTGAGTGCTAAAGCTGCCAATGAATGCACATCTAAAACTTTGGGTTTATTTCCAATGGTGGCCTTTCTTCTGGAAGCTTTAGGGAAGAAACTCACTCAGAGGGAAGTTCTTTGCAAGAGGTGGTTCCCAGGCTGTATGAAGGAGGGTCTTTGGCTGCCCAAACTGTTCTTTCTCATCAGCACAGTCAAAACCACTCAGTGTTAATATTTTTTCAATTGCCATAATTTTACTGTAAAGCCTATCATGAGCTGAGAAACAAGTCACTGGATTAGTAAGACTTATTTTTTTAAAATTCTTTAATATTAAAGGAGAAAAAAGTTAAAGGTTAAAGGCATAAAACTCATCTTCAGTTTAAATCTTGTAATAAACAACCCACTTAATCAGTGTATGATAATTGACCTTAACTGTGGAGAAAGAAACCAGTCATGTTTCAATTGATGAGCTTAGATGGAAATTAATGTCACTTGGTGCAGGCACATTGGATAAATAAATCCATGACTGATTCTCACTGAAAAACATTGATAGACAAATTGATGTCTGTATTGCTTTTGCTGCAGTGTAGTGAGGTGATAATACACAGAGAGGTGCCCAAGTTCAGCATATCTTCAGGGACTTGGTTTTGAAGTCAGATGTTCCTTTAAAGCTGAACTAGAGCTCTGGTTTAAGAAATGGGCACCTGAGTGTCAGGTAGGAGAGGTTCAGGAGGGAGGGACCAGCACTTCATGTTCTCCTTCCCTGGGATGGAGATGCACAAAAGGAGTAAGAGCAGCATCTGCTGTGATTAAAACTACCAAGTGCTGCTCCTTTTTTGACCTTCCAGCTTCCAGACCTGGAGCTTAGCTGGGGAGTGGGGGATTGTCAGACTTCTGCACTTAAACCTCCCAGGTTTCTCTCCCCATGCATGGCAAGATGTCAGGACATTGCCAGGGCAGGAAAAGTGCCAGGGAATGGGTTTCCCACTTGACTGTTCACCATTTCCAAACTCAGCAGGATACACGTGGCAGTAGCAGACTCAAAGATGTCTCTCTTGTTCCTCCTGTCCCCGCTCCTCAAAAAACAGGGGAAAGAGCTATTGTACCTCCAGGAATTCACACTCTGCATGTGCACAGCATGCTCTGCACTGCATTTGACCCCTGAGCCTGTGTCCCACCAGAGGAGGTTGTATTTATTGCTCGTGTGTGTCACTAACTCAGCAGTGAAAGGAGAACAGCACGTGCTTCAGTTGCTGCCTAACTGGTCACAGCACCTGCTCCGCTGTGGATGCCACAAGACACTTCCTTGCTCTGCCTTCTGAGGTGGAAGAGGAGCCTTACAAATCTTTAACACTCAGAATACTACTAATGCTTTCCTCAGAGCTCTCACAGGAAGGTTAAGGTCATTTGGAAAGTGTTGAAGCCAGGAAGCCAGTGTCAAGGTTTCATTTGCAGTCTCATCTCTGTCCTTCGTGCATAGACACTCATTAATTACACAGCCATTGCCTCATCTCAGATGCTTCATTATGTTATTTCTCCTGCAACTTTATATAAGCATCCTGAAAATATTTTCATTCTCATGTTCTCTGTAAACCAGTATTATTTTGGATTTTAAGTGCTCTCATGCAGGCTCTGAATGATCTGCTGATTGCTTAAAAAATGATCTCACAATCAAAGACAAATCTGTCAAGTCTCAATTTTATCTTTCTGTCAGTCTCCAACAAAATGAGTTCCCTGTTAATTGATTTGTAATGTAATTCTCCCCAAGCTCCCTTTGGAGGCCAGGACAAGCTGGGTGCAGCAGCAGGCTGTTCATTTTAGTGAGTCAAGGCTGTTTAAGACCAGGAGCTGAAGGATGTTCAGAGCTCTGTCCTCGCTGTGAACTCCTTGCAAGCCTCTTCAATGCCACTAGTTAATTACAAAGGACTCCATGAATTCACTAAATCAGTCCAGACTAAGCACATGCTCTGGGATTACTCTACTCCTCTGAGTATGGAACAAGAGAAAAGGCTGCTAACTTCTGAAATTTGTCTGTAGAATCCAAAATACCTCCTACATGAGGAATATTTATTTATTTATATATTAAGTTTTAACCCCTGAAATAATGCAGGCTTTTCTGAGTCAGCTCCTAAAATTCTTCATTCACCTTCATCTTGGCTGAAAACACAAGGTTTCAAGGGGTTTTTAGCTTGACAAAATATAATTGCTGACTGCTTGGGATATGGAGGTTAAAACCTCTACACCTGTTAAGCACCATGTAGAATTTATCAAGTAAGAAACCAGTGGGCTCATTGTCTTACATTTTTTCTGATTCAGGAAATGTGTTGGAGCATTGTTTTAATTAAAACTTAGATTATTTTTTTTCTTTTAATTATGAGACTCCTTCCACCTGTCATCCAGTATGCCTGGATGTCTCCTATCAAGCCAAGAGCCATGCCCAGACTTACCGATACTTGAAAAAAACAGACTCGAAGCCTGATGCAGTGAGATTACAGGGGAAAAGGCAAAAGCTGCCTGCCCCATATAGATTATTCCACAACCCAAGCAGCCCCGAGAAGTGTAGTTGGCAAAATAACGACCTTGAAGTCTGCAGAGTCACCTCTAAAACAGACTTTGGGCATTGCAGGCTCGTGCTGGGCAGGTGATCTCCTGCAGTGTCTGTAACTGATGCCCCTTGTTTTATAGGACAGTGAGCATGGATCAAACCTGAGTAGGAAGATGGACAGTCTGGGCAGCAACCATTCCATCCCCAGCATGTCTGTGAGCACGGGCAGCCAGAGCAGCAGTGTGAGCAGCATGCAGGAGGTCCTGGATGAGAGCAGCCCTGAGCTGGTCATGATGCATAGTGACGAGAGCACCATTAATTCCAGTTCCTCCGTTGTTCACAAGAAGGTATGTTCCTGGTGCTCTCCATGGCTTCCTGCAGTCCCCGTTGGCTCGCCCGGTCCGTGTGCTCTGGTCTTGTGCTGAGCCATCTGCTGAGAGCAGGAGCTGGTGCTGGGCTTGCCACAGTCAAGTTCTGTGGGTTGTTTTTAAATAACCTCTGAGAATAGAAAGAGGCTGCTCATGAAAGAGCTGTGAGTGCCTAGGCAGGGTTCACCCAGACTTGCTGCATGTGCCTCCTCGCCCTGCCCCGCATGTGCACTTCTCCATCTCTGCTTGGGACATCAGTCCTTGTCTCCTCGGGAATGACTGTTCTGTGCCCTGTGCCCTGTGCTGACAAGTGGTCACAGCAGCTCAGCTAACCCTTTACCAGTCACAGTTGTGTGATTAAAATCCGCTTGCACTTGGATTTCCCTCATGAGAAGTGGAAGTTTGCAGAACTTTGGACCCTTCCCACGAGGTATGTTTGGAGTCAAGTTCCACTCGATGCTTTTCTGCTCTTTTGCTGCATGCTGTGATCTGCTGCCTTTCGTTTTCTTGGTGCTAGGTACCGAGGTAAAGTTGTCTAGCTGTAAGTCAGCATCTAATCTCAACAGTTTGTTTGACTAAAATAGTTTTGGCTTGGCCTTAGCAGTGTCAATTGCTAGTGGGCAGCAAAATGTAGGTTGGTTGTGGGATTGCACTTGCAAGGAACTTCAAAGTGTACGTTCTTGCTTTTTGCCAGAGGAGGTAAAACATTACAGCAGCGTGAAAGCCATGAATTTATTGTTTGTGAGGTTACAGGACAGCCTGGTTTTAACTAACTAAATATTTGTAAGCAGTTTTTCCTCCTGAAATGCAGTGTTTGTGTCACTGAATATTGAAGTGCCTGCAAAAGGGAGCTTTTGAGACACTTGGTCTTTAACAAAAGATGGCCTTATGTATTTAAAGATACTGGCAGATAAGTTGCACAGGTCTCAGGGTTTACGTCTTTCTGAAATACATTTGAAAGCACCTTTACAGAAGATTTTGTTTTCACCTCTCTGAAAAAACTAGTGTTAGGTACCAAATGCCAGCCCAAGGAACCGTACTGAAGGAAGAGCAGTGCCACTGATGTGTGTTCTGGGTGGTTTTAGTTGAAGCTCTTTCTCATTTTGTGTAGGTTCAGAAATGTGTTTTAACTTTAATTTCACACTGTTAAATAGTCATATTTACTACAGCATTAAAATAGGAGTTTGAGGGGCTGATTTACACATGGGTTATAATGTTACTGCTCAGTGTCACTGCAGTTGATGAAAACAAAATGTGAGCTGCTCCCAGCAGACATAAATGGCATTTGTGAATGAAAGGAGCAGAGTTCCTGCTTGTTTTAAGAAGAATGTTGTGTTTTAGAATGGTTGTGTGGCACTTCTGAAGTACAAATACAGGATTTCTGATGCTGTGAATTCAGTCCTCTTAAGAGTTCTGCATAGCTGTTCTCTTGAGATTAAGGCATTCAGTTGAGTGGGATGCACAAACATGACACCACATGGAAATTTTTATCTGTTTTGGAAAACCAGGGTGATTTGCACACTTGTAATTGAATTACTGAAAAAGAAATCACCTGTAGATCCTTTAACACAGGTGTTTTAGGGTAATTTTGGAAGCACAAAGACCAGGTCTGCACTGATGGTCTTCACAAAAGAGTTAACAGTTGGCTGCAATTGCTGATCCTTGCAGTGGAGTAAATTCCTTCTGCATTGGAAAATGCTCCCCTCAGCTGGATGTATGGATAAGGCAGATGTGCAGCAGGATGTATTCCAGTCTGCAAATATATTGTTTTAATTTAGTACATGATTTTTTAAAAATTCCCTGTTACTTTGGCGAATGCAATTTTAAATGGAAAACTGCTTCATGTGTATATTAGGTATATATTAATACATGTGAAGAGACTAAATTTGGAGCAGGACACTTCAGGGGGTTTATATACACATAGATCCTACTTTTCAAGGTAAAATTCCTTGTTCTGACAAGACTTCAGTTTATCCTTGTGCTTTAACTGTGTTTCTGGGAGGTGTGATGAAGCTGTGGTGTGAAGTGTTGAGTGTCACTCTGGAGCCCAGCACAAACAAAATGGGAAGAACCTGGAGTTCAAGTTTAATTTAAGCTTTTGTTTTGCATTTTAGCTTTTTAGTCTCTAAAGGCTAAAAAGAAAATACTGATGAACATGATCAGCCAGCTGTCTGCATTATGTGGGCAATAGGGTCACATACGAGGTGTTTTTGACATGGGTCAAATCAAAAGTGCTCTGTAAAACTATGCTATTCCACAAATGTGTTAATTAACAACCTCCAGATGTACCAGGCTGTGTAAAGGGACCAAGATGGCAAAATGGCCTGGACTGTTGATATTTTCTGAGGCTCAAAGCTCCAAAGTGTGAGAGGCCTTTTTGTTCTTTTGGACCACAGCCCCAGAATGTCGTGTGTAACCAAAGCGTAGGATGGAAGAGCCCCTGGTCTTGTGTGAGGTCTTGTTCCCAGCCTTGAGTGCTTCAGAGAGCCAGTCTGGGGTGGCCTTGACCTGGGGTAAATCAGGAGCAGACCATCAGCTGTGTGGTGCTTGGCTGGGTGAGGCTTCAGGCAGCTGCACTGAGCCCTCCTGGCGTCTCTGACCAGCCCCCCTGAGGCAGAGGCAAAGCGTAAGAAACAGGCTGATGTAGTAAAAAGCAGTTGTAAACAACTCATTTTCTTTCTTTTTTTTAACAGCTGCTAGTTGGCTGTAACTTCCAAAAATGTTTTGTGGTCACAGGGTAAGTGAAATGACCTGTTCTGATCTGGTTGGTTTTCACTGGCTGTACTGGTACATGATGGCCAAGGTGCTTGGGTTTTGCCTGGTGGAGAACAGCATTTGGGGTAATTCCTCCATGGAAAACAGGCACAGCCTCACCCCTTCCACAACACAAAAGCTTTGGACCAGCAAACTGTGTGTTCTAAACTTGTGCTTAGAGCAAAGGTGACTCCCAGAGTACAACTGGTAAGGTGGAAGAAAAATCACTGGACAGGAAGAAAACAATAATAACAATAAAAAGCCATAATTGAATGTGTAGCTTTTTGTGTAATTTAATTTATATCTGTGTCCTAAACTCCTGGGGGGAAAAAAATGGCCATAATATCTGCTACTCGGGCAGGAAGGCTGCATCCTCCTTTCCTGGGATTTCAGTCCATCCCTGGGATCAAAACCTGCTCCCTCAGGATACCTTAATCACCAGCACATTCTTTACAGGAAATTCAGGTGTCCAGCTTGGGTGAGCTGTCCCACTAGGAGCTTTTCCTTGCCCCCTTGCAGGTTTCAGATTGGTGGCCATGTACATCTCAGTGTGTTCAGTGTAAGAATTCTGGTGTTCTAAAGCCTCTCTTCTGAAGGCAGTTAACTAACTCTGCTTCTCCATCCAAGGATCATCCTCCCAATGGATTTATGTTCTCATGTCCATCTCCTGTTGGGAGCTTGTTCAGCTGCACAGTTTGGGAGATGAAAAGTAAATGAGACCTCTAATACAAACCCAACTGTATCTGAGATCCCCCCAAAAAAAGCCAAGAAGGGGCAGGGAGTTAAACTCCAAATACACTGGGCTTGAAAGACACATAACCCAGATTTTAAAAGCAGATGAATATCAGTTAATTCATCTTAAAAATTAGGATAAAGAGTTTGGCTCCCAGAATAAGACAATAAAATAAGAGTTATAGACATCAGTTGATATATCAAATGTTTTGTCACCTGCTTTGTTCAGCTGCTGTTATACTGCAGTGTGGGCACAGGTGGCTTCCCAGAAATATTTTGTTGCCCTCAGTGAATTTAATATTATTTTATTTCCACAAAACTATAATAGTAAAATGTTGTACTCTTTTAATCTAAATAAAAAGCCACCACAGTATTATTTTGCTCAGCTGCTGTGCTCAGTTGTTGCTAGTTCTTGCTTCAACTGTAAAATCACCAGTACTTTCTGAAACTTGGGCAATAAAATGTCAGGGAAACCTTGTGATTAAAATCTAGTTTATAACCAAAAGATGAAAAGAGGATGTTTTGCAGTTGATCATCACAAATTCTTGCCCAATGTCTGTAATAATCAGGTACCTCTGTAATAACTGCTGCAACTTGAGTGACTTCCCAAATCCGTCAAATTACCCTGAGCATGTTGCCTGTTGCTGCCATAATTAATATGCAGCATTCATGGAGAATTCTGTGCATGGAGAGTGCTCTGGTGTGGTCGCTCTACAAGAGTTACAGCTGAGGCAAAGCTGAGGGTGTTCTCCTACATATCAAGATTTACGATTCCCACTTGGAAAGTATGTTTTCTATGAGATGCAAAGGATATTTATGTAATTACTTAGTTTTGGCTTGCATGTGCTTGGCAGCAGTGACCCCTCATATACCTTCTGGAATCAAGTCAAGCTGGTTGGGGACATGAAGCCTTGTCTTGAAAGATTTTTGATACTTAAACCTCTCTGTAGATTATCAAGGCATTTAGTGCCTTGATTTAGTGTATTAAGATGAATGATGGCACACTCTTGTTTTCCTTGCTCTTTAAATTCCTAGAAGGCAGGGATTTGCTGCAGTTCCACTGAAGTCCTTACTGTGGCTCGGAAATTGCCTTTCCCATTTGTCTGGGAGACTGGCAGCCCTTCCAGTTAGTGAATCCTGCTGTGTAAACAGCGTTTGTGAAGGGTTTTATTTGGTGTGCATAACAGAAACCACTGTGGGCAAGTGACTGTTCCTTCTGAGGTGAAAGTGTAGCTGTTCTGGCTTTGGGCTGGTCCAGGGTGGTCAGAATTTGGATGATGAAGCCCTTTTTTTAAGTGAGGAGGGTGAAAAGACACTGTGTGGTAGAACTGGGATGGACTCTAGGGAGTAAAATCCAGGTTCTTATTCTGCAGGGTGACCTTGGCAAGACTCATGGTTAGAGCAAGGAACTCCTGTGCATTGTGAGATGCTCAACCAATACACCAGGAGCAGCTATTTAGATACCGAGCTGGAAGCACCACTTAAGTAACTGGAAGCTCCACCATCTCTGGTCAGACAATACTGTAGAAATATTTGGGAGGCTTTTGTCCTGGCAGATATGATCAGCCAAATACCCCCATTCGTTGTGATCAGCCTGGAAACTGTTTATGTGGGTGATACAATCAGAATAACAAATTATTCCTTCAGTAGGAAGTTGAAACTTCCAGATCGTTGACCCTAAATAGAAGGATTTAATGTGAAATGTGATCTGAGTATGCCCAAAGTTGCATCCTTAAGGCAAATATTGCAAACCCCACAGAAAACAGATGACAAGTGAAATACACACAGATGATACATTACTTTAAAAACAAACCAGGGTTTGAAATGCAGATTTGGGGCCAAGGGATACCCTGACCCAAACTTGATGAGTTTCTGGGGTGCTTTCAGTCAGATTTTACTTACTGAGTACCTCGAGCTCAGGTGCCAGTTTTGAGTCTTTGTTTCCCACAAATCTGGAGCTAAAAGTTTTGAAACAAAATTTCCTGATCCGTGCCAAAACCTGAAAGGCAAAATGACTGCAGTGTCTCTTAGCAAGCTTTTGGCAAAAGAAAATAAAATTAAAAGAACAGAGATGTATTTTGTGGGTTTGCAGGTGGATGTTTGTCATAGTAGCCATCAGTCACATCATCTGAGGAAGGTGGAGCTGGCTGCTCTTAGGTTTATTTCTCTTACTAGAGAAATAAACTGTGGCAGTGTAACCTGTTAGACTTGGTAACTGTTCGTGCCAAGTGTTTTTATTTCTGGTAGTGTGGCAGCTTTTTCAGATAAAAATACTTATGTCACAGAATTTATGTCACAGAATTTAGCCTGTGAAAGTTCCATGGGCTTAGCTGAGAGTTAGTTGTAGATGGCTGCCTGATGCAGAATCCTCAAATCCCAGATTAAGGAGTGCCAAGGACAACCACTGAGCTTTTTGTCCCCTTGCAATTGGTCTTTTGGCTTTCTCAGTTGCAAAGGAATTTTCCCATTCCTTGCACAGCTCAGTTTGAAATGGAGAATGGGGTTAATTCACATTCCTGAAGGGCAGTTAGCTTCTGCTCTGAGCTTCTTATTGCACTGAGGTAACGAGAAGTCCCATAAAACAAGACCAGGGTGACACTCTTCCCTCTAAAAATCCACCTCTTAGATAACAGAGAGTAAATCACAGATTAATTTTCCTGTATAAGCAGTAATTGCAATTTCAACTTGTCATTTTAGGGGGTGTTTTGGAGCATTCTGAAAAATCTGAATGCCTGTTTTAAAAGTTTTTGGTCTGGGTTGGCTTTTTTTTGGTAATTCGCTGTTTCTCTGGTTTTAATATTTCACATTCCCCCTGCCATACCAATGTAATGGAGAGAGGGAACATGGTCCAGGCATTGGGATATTGCCAGCAGACCTTAAGAACCCTGTGAATGACCATGGGTGATAGTTGTCCTGTCTCCACCTTTATTTCAGAGCTATAGTAGAGGAGTAGTAGCTCTTGTGTACTGTTGTTTCCTCCATGGTTCAGGTGGGTGAGTTTTGAATAAATCTTTACCACAGGCCTTTTTTATTCACCTTTACTTTTTGGTGAGGTTGTTCCAGTTTCAGCCTGTAAAAAAGTTCCCTTTGGCAGTTCATAGAATCATGGAATGGTTTGAGTTGGAAGGGACCTTGCCTGGCTGGGGGGGGCTGCTGTTCCAAAAGGCTCCAAAGCACATCAGTAGAAATATCAATCCAAAAGGTGATGTTGGTCAGCCTGACTGCTTTGGTTTATCCAGGGTATCCCTGATTGCCTTACACAGAGTCCTCCTTACACCTGCTATCACCTATTGAGGTGGAAGCACTGCAAGGCTGTGGAAAATTAGGGATTGATGTCCTTCCAGTGAAGCCACGAGTCCGGTTAAACCGATACTCTTAGACTTTAAATGTTTAATAAAGTTTTTTTGGGGATGACTGTTCTAGAGCCAAGATATGCCTTTCTCAGGAATGTGTGCAAGTCTGAGAGCCCTGCCTGTCACGCCAGCATGCCCAAATTGAAAATCAAAGATCAGCCCAACTGCCCTTCTGTCACAGTGCCTCCCCCTGGCAGACAGTACCACAAATGTCCACTATAAGGATGGCCAATATAAAATGAAACTGTGACTTTTTATTACACTCCGTGTTCGTACTATTTCTGTGGAATACTGTCCTTTTTAACTGCTTTGGCTCATTCTGTGTCCTTGTGGTGGGTGTGGAGGAGCCAGTGCAGGCTCAGGGGTGGCCTTGGCCACTGTGCTCTCTGTGCAAGGCAAGGGGAAAGGTGAGCGTGGAGCTGGAACACTCAAAATGAAGGATATGAGGAAAGGTTTGGGGTTTAAAACACTTTCAGTCAATGTGTTGTTCAGCTCTTGATATCAGCATTTCTGTACCTGTTTGGGTTTTGCTTGAGACCATTTCCAGAATCCTGTTGAAAGGGGCTGAAGGTGTGTGGGTCTGGGCGAGAAGCAGCTGGAAATTGAGGCCAGTAGAGAGGGAAACCAGGTGTCTGCAGAGTGGGAAAGGGAGCATTGGGATAACAGCAGTGTCCTGGTGGAGATGCTACTCCATGGTGGCTGGTTTCTCACCATTGGGCTGCTCCTGCTCATCTGCAAACACTTGGTGCATGGAGCCAACTGCTCACTGCAAGGGGTGGTGTCTTTAGAGGCTCTGGCAGCCTTTATTTTGCACCCCTGACAGTTGGAAACTTGATTTAATTCAGGAAGAATCTCAGTCTTCCTTGGAAATGTTAGGAGCTGGAGGCTGAGGACGGGAGTCACAGAACTGTGGTGGATGACAGCGTGGCAGGTGTGTCATCACTGCTGCCCTGTGGAGCGGGTGCTGCCGTGCGGGTGTGGTGAGGGCAGTGGGATGTGCCTGGTGTCCAAAGGCTGCTCCATCCCGAAGGTGTAGCCTCGGGGCAGTCACCATCCCAATTAGGAAAATTGTGGTGGTGTTTTTTTTGCTGGCCTTTCCGCCAAGGGTTTCTCCTGGAGCTTTGCTCCATTGCAAAACCTGCCTGCTCCGTTTCGGGGAGGCACAGCCGCTCCCGGCGAAGCCTTGGCAGAGAGCAGGAGTGAGGCTGCACCGGGAACCATTCGTGCTAAAACCTGGGAGCTGTTGCTTTAAAAGGGAAAAAAAAAAAAAAAAATCCTTTGTGGGCTGTGGAGAGAAAGTGCTAGAACTGTGCAGGATCATGACTGGAAAGCAGGATCCCTGAGTGGTCACGGAGGCTTTCCTGGTCCTCTCCAGCCTGCCGTGGATTTAGCCAGGATGCTCGTCCCCCACAGCAGATAGCAAACAAGGGACAAAGAAACCCTATTGAGGACAGACCGCTCGGCGAAGGGAATGAGGCAGGATGTTGCTCTGGTGTTAAAAGGGAACATCATCTCCGTGCCTAGACATGGGAATCACGTTTTCACCAGGATCGCTGGGTTGCAGTGCTTGAACCCGACCTTCCCGAGGACTCCGATCGCTCTGCGCCGCCTCACGCTCCCCAGCCGCTTTTTTTTTTTCGCACATATGTAATACTGGAGGTTTAAAAAAAAAAAAAAAAAAAGGAAAAAAAAAGAGAGAGAGAGAGAGAGGCAAGGCAGCCCGATCCAGGGATTCGGAGGCATCCCGCTAGCGATCAGCTGACGTGCCGAGCCGAGCTGCAATGTGTTGCTTATTCATTTTGTACGGTGGGAGCTGCCGGGAATAGCAGAGAGCTGAACTATGCCTCTCCTACAGCCGCGCTTGTGCAGACAGAGGGGTGAGAGAGAGGCAGCCGCCGCGGGAAGAGCACAGCCGGACTTTCTCCTTGTTTTTATCCATTTCTGCAGGATCATGTATTTATAAGGGATGAGGTGGGCCACAGGGATCGCAGGCCTGAGGTGCGGCCTACCCAGTCAGTGCAGAATCAGGCCCTCCACTACCGGAACCGAGAGCGCTTTGCCACAATCAAATCAGCATCTTTGGTAAGAGCCCCCCCACCCCATCCCACCCCACCCCAGCTCCGAGCCCCCATCGCCTTCCTCTCCTCCCTGTGCTGTTGGTGGTGTTGGCATAGCAACTGGATATTGCACTGAAAGTGATTTTTACCTCTGTGTGTGTGTGTGTGAGAGATGTAAATGTGGAATGTATTTAATTTCTCTGTGCATTTCCACTGTGTGCGAGATAACCCACCTTCCTGGGTGTAGTTAATATCATTTCATCCCCCCCCCCCCCGCATTTCCCACCTATCCCTTTTGTTAATATATTTATTTGCATGTGCTTAAAGTGTGTTATGAGCTGTGAGAGGTGCTGAAACGCTGAGGAGGTGCAGATGCAGATGGGGTTTGGGAACAATAAGATCCCCGCTGCCCGCCTGAGCCGCTGCCTGTTTTTTCATTCATTCATTTATTTCAAGCAACTGTACCGTGACTGCATTTTCCAGCTTGATCCCTTGGAAGGATTGCTGGGCTGCGATAAGGGAGAGAGAGGGCTTACAGTGGGCTGTGGGCTTACAAAGGGGAGGGGGATGGGATGAATCCATCAAGATTTGTACTATTGCAAATGTGATTGCTGTGGATGCCTTTGTAGTAGGGAAAGGGGTGTGTGCCGGAAGAGTTAGTTGTGTGCCGCCTCCCCCACCTCGGGCTGCGGTCGGGAAACAGCCTTTTCGGGGGAAAGCACTGAAAAAATGGCCCTTCAGAGCTAAAATGAATGTCATATTAAATATTTCAGCCCGATGGTATTAGAGGTCAGATGGACGGGGAGCGTTAGAAAGTACCCACGGTCTGGCCATGGCACTTGCTCAGTGCTATGACATCATCCTGGACCAACCCCGAAATTACACCAGCGAGCCCTCCCCTTCCCGCTTCACCCTCCCTCCACCGTGGGGTTTCTCCTTCCATACCACCATTTCTTGATCCCCTAAATCCCTTCCCATTTCTGCCTGCAAAAGACACAGTGTGTGTGTGTGTGAGTGTGACCACAGCAAAAGGTTGTGAGGGGAGGGGAAAAAGCAGCAGCAGTGCCAGCAGCCAAAATTTTCCTGGGTGATTGTTGCTGCTGCTGCTGCTGTTAAAATCTAAAATGATGCTGTGGCATTCCTGGGAGCGTCCAAGTCCCATCCTTTGCAGGTGTGCTTTGGGGTTCCCGTACCCTGAGTGCTCCCCAGGCCGGTGTCCCCTGCTCCCCTTTCCCTCCCTGCTCGCCCCCAGTTTAAAGAGTGACCTAGAAATGTGTGTATTAAAGGACTTCATGCAGCACACCTGACACAGGCAAGGATTCCTGGTCTCCTGGAGACCCTCAGCCCTGGGAATTTTTCCCTTTTGTGTGTGTGTGTGTTTGCACCCAGGGTAGTGCCAGCACTACTGCCTGCACTGAGCAGATAAAAGTAGGACCCAGTTAGGTTGGCTGGAGGGAAGAAATGATGAATGACTCAAGTATCATACTCCAAACATACATACAATTTCATTGATAAATTGATATGTGTGTTGAATATATTCATGTTCTTTTACTCCCTGTGGGAAGCTGCTGCACCTTCTGTCCTGCCTGAGCAGCAGAGTCCATAACTCCTGTCTTCCTTGAATGTGTCACCCCTGGGGCTACTTGGGTGGCTTGGAGGGATTGCATGACCAGGTCCCTTTGGGAATTAATGAAATCAGGGACTGTGAGGTATTGCCAGACCTCTGGGGAAGACAGCTCATGTCGCAAGGTCACTCCTAAATCCCATGGCAGCCTCCTGTGGGGCTGGGACTGTGTCTGCCTTAATTCCTTAGTCACTTGGATTTGCTAAATCTCTCTGCTTCGGTGACCAGGTGATGATAAAGATAAAATTAATCCTGGGTGGGGAAGATGGTTGGCTTTCTGGAAGACTTCTCTTTTTTGGGTTTCCTGTGGAACATGCTCTGACAGGGACCGTTTCTGGGCTCACGTGGGGAGAGCTTTGGGTGCACACCTCAGGTGGGCAGTACCTGCACAGCACAGTGTCTTTGGGAGAGTGGGAATCACACTCATTAGCTCCTAAATTGGCCAGCAGGCCTTTGGAAAAGCACATGGAATTATGTGTCTTGCAAAAGCTCTCTTGTCCCCACCATACACACACACATATATCCCCTTCCAAGTGTAGAGGGAAGTTCCCAACCTTGGTACTCCAGGAAGCGTTGGTGTGTCCGTAGGTTCTGGGGTTGCATGGTTGAGGGAGAGGTTTCCCTGTGTTTACCACAGAAATATTTCACTGTGATGAGCTTTCCCTTTAATAATCTTGCATTCCCACCTCTTCACGTTCCAAAATGGAAATCCAGAGGGAGGGAAAAACCCCCAAGTTTAAACCTATTGCACAGAACCTGGATGCCAGTGCCTGTGTCTGAGGTGCCCACGTGGTGTCAGAACACTTTCCTATTGCTGTGGATTTGTGCCTGGGTGATGTCAGTGGGCAGTGATGCCAAAAGCTGCTGCTCCTCTGGCCGAGGGAAAACTTCTGCCAGCCTTCCTGTCTCCTGCTGAAATATCTATGGAGAGGGCAGGGTCAGTCATGGAGCTGAGAATGACCAAAAGGTGTCTGGAATTTACAGCGCGGATCAGAAATTCAGACTTTATTCACCTCTCCGTGTTAATTTACTCTTTCTGTGGCATCTGGAAAAGATTATTCCTGTGTGAATGGGTGTCCAAGATCCCACAGTGTTTTAAAAAGCAAGCTTTGATGGTTCCCTACATCCTTGCTGCTGCCCATCAGTGGATTTCTCAGCAGCTGGGAACACCTTCCCAGGCACAGGAAGGTTGTGCACTTGGGAGCATCAGGTGGCTTGTATTGCAGAGAATCAGAAAATGGGAGTTCTGACCCCAAATTCAATAGTATGAGGTGGTATTTGGGTGTAAAAACTTCTTTTTATGGGATTTGCTGAACACCACCCTCCAACATGAAAGCAGGGCAGTGGGATAGAAGAAAGGCACCAAGTCTGGGGGCTGTTCACTCCACAGCTGTTCCTGGTGGTGCAGCCCAGGGTCTGGGGGCCTCAGTTCCTTGTTGTTCACCCTTAGATCAGGATATTGCAGATGGAGGGAAGACTGGCATTCCTGAAAGCAAACTGGATCTCTTTCCAAAAACAAGCTGAAGCAGTTTCAGCGAGTGCAGGGGTCACAGGAGAACTCACATCAGGCAGCTGAACACTCCAGATGACCCAGTGATCTTCAGAGTGATTCCCCTGCCCTGTTGCTCTGCAGAAGCATCATGTGAATCAGAAGCAAACTGCACAGTCTTCCAGAGAAAACAGTGAAAAGAACTATACCCAAAGAAACAGGCTGTGAATGTACCTTTCTGGTCTTTCAGGAGTGCCTTGATACTACTCAGGTTAAAGAAAAAAATGAGCAAATGTGGGTTAGAAAATTGAAGGAGCTTAACTTCGGTCATAATTCAATCATGAATTTTAATAGTCATTTTTTTCCTAGATCACTTTTCTCTTTAATCATTTTTTTGTGGTAGCAGAAACCATCACTCACATGGAACAGTGGTGGAAAATACCCTGCATATTTCTACTGTTGTAGGGAAAGTTGCCATCTGAAATGGAGATTAGGTACCTACCACATCTCCATATTCTTTTGCAGACTATCAATGATAGTCTAAATTAAAAGTTACTACTAGAAATCTAAGCCTTGAAGCTCAGCAAGCTTGTGTTTAAAAAGAAGGGCAGAGGTTCTGTGTGGTGATAAGACTACACATATACATATTTTCAAGTGAAAGTTGTTTTTTAAACGTGTTCAGAGATGCATTGATCTGCACTTCTGGGTGCCTTTCAAGCTTGACCCCTTAAAAATCCCCACCTCCTCATGCATCTCCTCAAAAGCTGCTTTTACAGTTCTCAAATTAAATGATCAAATAGCTAAAGCATCATGAAGTCATCATAGAATCACAGGATGGTTTGGGTGGGAAGGGACCTTCAAGCTCATCTCATTCCACCCCCTACCATGGGCAGGGACACCTTCCACTAGCCCAGGTTGCTCCAAGCCCCATCCAACCTGGCCTTGGACACTTCCAGGGATGGGGCAGCCACAGCTTCTCTGGGCAACCTGTGCCAGGGCCTCCCCACCCTCACAGGGAAGGATTTCTTCCTGACACCTATGACATCTGATTTCCTAGAAAGATCAGACAGTGTGGACACTGTTTCAAAGGCCTTGGCATTCTCTTTGAAATCCAAATGCCAGCAAAAGAAGGGTATGATCTCCAGGGTCTGCAGAGCCAGATATCCATGTCCATGTGAGCAGGATTCTGGATGTAGCCAGGACAGTGACACCAGGGCAGCCTGGCTCCCAAACCAGGTGCCTTCACATGAAGCTGTTCCCTTGCTCCCTTTTCTGCTGAAGCAATGACTTATTATTCCAGAGGATTGAGTTTCTCCACATGGACTCATCAGGCTACTGCCTTGGTAGACCTTTGCTCTAAAATTTCTGAACTTGTTCTTTCTCATCTCTGAGTTCTTCTCTTGCTCTGAGAAGCTGCTGGTGGAGTCTTGCTCAGTGCTCTGCTTCATCCAGCACAGAGGAGCTCAGTATTTTGGTTATCAAGAGGTGAGAATAACTGTCCTTTAGGAAAGGGTTCAATGTCTTGGTTAAACAATGTAGAAAAAGAAACTCTGAACAGCTGCTGGTTTGGAGGAGAAGTTGTGAGCTCAACTCCCTTATGTAAAGCAAAAATCTTGGAGGGGTGAAAGAGAGAAAGTTTGGATTTTATGGCAAGTGAACTGCCTGTGGGAGTAGGTTGGAAAAGACATCTCTCTTCTCAGTTCTGTGTGTGCCAAACTGAGAAAATGTCATACCTTAATAAAAGCTGTTCTGGTTTGTACAGGTTTTTGGTTCTGCTGATGACCTGATTGATTATTGTGTGCTGCAGAGAGAGCTCCAGGAAACTGCAGCTTTCTGCTGTGAAGGATCCTGACATTTTCTGGTTATGTGCAGAACAGATTTGGCAACGAGCAGTTCAGTTGTCATCTTTTTCCCCATCCTAATTTGCGGGGTTATGGCTGGGGGCTTCCTCATGAGGGGCAGCACCAACCTCTGCTCTCTGTGAGCAGGGACAGGACCCAGGGAACAGCTGGAGCTGTGTCAGGGCAGGGTCAGGTTGGATCTCAGGCAAAGGTTCTTCCCCCAGAGGGTGGTTGGCACTGAATAGGCTCCCCAGGGCATTGGGCACAGCCCCAAGGCTGCCAGAGCTCCAGGAGCATTTGGACAACGTTCTCAGGGACAGGGTGGGATTGTTGGGGTGTCTCTGCAGGATCAGGGGTTGGATTTTGATGATCTTTATGGGGCACTTCCAGCTCAGGATATTCTGAATAGTTCATGGAGTTCCAAGTGTCGTTGTCTAAGAACACCAGAAAGGTGATTACTAGAACATCCCCAAATTTCCTTTTTAAAATGGTTGATGGAGCTGTTCATTCATTAGGGGCTTAATCTTTAAAGCCATAATCCTTTATTCATTCATGCTTAGTCTGAAGGACTTCTCTGGTGCTGAACTGGGCATGTTCAGTAACTAATGTTCATTCCTTCCAAATCCATCCCTCCCTGAGATCACCATGTGCAGACTTTGTCTTCGAAGTCAGAGTCCTGAAGAGCACTGGGTTTGACTGGAGATTATGGTGATGAATTAAGTCCTTATCATGAGCACCTGAATGCAGGCATTAAATCTATGAGATGACCACCAAGTCTGCTCTTCTTCTCTCTCATCTTCAGGAACAAAAAGCCACTTTTTGTTTGCTTCAGACTTTTTAATGTCTCATCTTCTGAAAGGCCTTATCAGCTAAGCTTATAGTTAGGAATTGCATCCTATTGTTAGGAATAAATATCCCAGACTTAGTGGGAAATCTTTCCAAGATGGAATTCTTGTCATGATAAAGCTGAGCACTGGAAATAGGGTGAAAAAAAAAAAAAGAGGATAACAGTTAATGATTTTTGCTGTAAATAAAACAAGTGCATGTTCTACATCTCATTAGAGATCAGACCAAAGGGGAGACTGGTGAAGTTCTTAGAGGATTCCTAGATCCATTTTTCTCTTCTGCTCTTGCTGTTTGCTTTGTTCTGCCAACTCCTGGGAACGGAGTGTGCCGTGCAGAGCGTCCCACTGCTCACAGAAGGGCTGGGCCTCAAAAATAGCACATCCAGGAGGATCTTGTGCTGCTGCGTGGAGGTTCCCGTGTCTCTGCAAGTGCCTGACCAAGTCTGTTATCCCCAAGCTGGGTGTCATTTGACGTGGTAAATGGCATGTGTGAAGGGGGGGGGGGGGGTTCCCTGTCTTACCTGGCATCTGTCTCTTGTAATCAACTTGAATGGCTTCTCAGAGGAACTTTCCTCACCTGGAAGCTTCTGGCAGAGATCTTACTCTTGACTTACTTGACTGAAGTGTGCCAGTTCCTACAAACACTTCCCAGCTTGTGCAAAGCGTGGCTGTCCTTGGTATGCTTGGAAAAACCAAAAGCTTTCTGAACTGTAGGAATACACAGGACCAGTGCTGTGTTTGTGTTTCCATGATCATTCCTACAATCTCACACGCTCCTGGTGGCTGGCTGAGATCTGTTCTGTTACCTAGTCCCAAGCATTTGAAGGCTGCTCTGTTACACCACTTGCTGAGGTGGAAGTATATGTTTAATCCAGTCAACTTCAAAAGCACATCCTGAAATTCCTTGCACAAGGAGGATGTGATTTACACCTCATCTCTTACCTCGTGGTGGATGCTTGACCTCACTAATCCACCACCATCCCTGGTCTGACACAGGGCTCTAGGCAGGCTGGTCCTTTGGTTTCTTTGCCATCAGACATTTCCTTTTCCCTCTGGAGTTGTCTTTGGAAGGGATGGGGGGAGACAGAGGCCATCCCCTTCCATACCTTCATCCTTTCACATCTCATTTCTCTCCTGGGGCTCTGGCAACAGTTTTCTTGGTTGGCACCTATTTGCTGTAAATTGCTGTTAATCTGTTCCAAGGTGAAGGCTTTGAGAGGCTCTTCCTAAGCTCCTCTTCACACTCCTCCCAAGTGCTGGGAGTCATTTGAGCTGAGAGAGGTGGCACAAGCTGCCTGCCTTGGGTGACATCAGTTGGGGTGTTAATCTTGCCTGGTGATTTCAGAGCTCTTACTTGATCAGTGCTTCCTGTCACCTCCTGGTCCTGGAGCACAGGGCTGCCAGCAAGTGTGCTGGGTTTGCTGCTCTGCAAAGCAGCTGCTCTTCTGTTGAACCTGAACCTTCTCAGGTCTGCAGGAACATCCCACCCTCTGTCTGAACTTTGAAAATCCTTGAAAAACTGCCTTCAAGTGACAGCAGCCCTGTAGTAGAGGCCAGTTTTTTGGGCTGCTCTGGAGGAATCCATCAGCAAGGCTGGGCTCTTGCAGGCTGCAGGAAGGGCTGTTGGTTTGTAAAGTGTCACTGATCACCTTCAAAGGGCTGAGCTCTTTGCTTCACACTTCAGCACAAAAGCAGAGATCCCCTCACACAGAATCAGGTCCTCCAGTTTTGGCTCCCAGGTCATAAAAAGGATCAGCAGATCTTTATATGTGACGTTCCTGAGACTGTCTTTAAAAAAATAGAAATCATTCTTAGACACTTTTCTTTTTTTGAAATGGAAGCATCACCATTTGCATTTTTTTCTGAACATTTTTGGTACGACTTACTGGGTGGTTGTTTGGTTTTTTTTTGCCTTCCTTTCACATGGATACACTTGGGCATGGAAATGAATGTGGAACTTGTGAGTTTGTTTCAGCTGAGCAGGGTTTAAAATCTGCTTAGACCATCTGATCAATCTTGTTAAGAGCACACAGTTCCAGAACAGCATTCCCTTGTTAGAAAACTTTCAATTCTAGGAGGGAATGAGCTCAGTCTACCATCCTCTTGAATTTTAAGGAGAAATTTTGAAGGAGGCTACTCATAGCAGGAAATAGGTGTTGAGGGACTGAATTGGCATTGGGGCATTTCTTGAGGGGGAAGGAAAGAATGGGTGGGTCGAGGGGTTCTTAGAATGGATCCCATCTTGTAAGTCCATGTCACCCTCAGGATTTGAGTCCAGTGTCTGAAAAAAGTTATCCCCTGTGTCTGAAGAAGGTTGTCCGTCAGCCACCTTTGTTTCCAGATCTCCTCCCGTGTTTCCTGGAGTGAGAAATAACCAGTAACTTCCTTTATTTGTAACATGGCATTTTCTGCTGCGTTACCGAAAACACGCGCAACAGTCTCAGGAAAAGGTGGGGGGGGCTAAAAACCAGGAGAGGGAAACCTTATGTCTCTGTGACATTAAACAGCAGCACCTCTGAAACCTGGAGCAGCATTCCCTGAAAGCTGATCTGTGAGAGGACAGCAAAGCAGGGCCCGGCTTACAGGTGAGCTCCACCACGGAGACAGCTTGTCTGTGAAAGGAAGGCCATGCAGCACTTCTTCCCCTTTCCCTGACATCAGGTTACAAGACAGATCCATGAGCATGAGCAGGAGAACGAGTTGCGGGAACAGATGTCAGGATATAAGCGGATGCGGCGCCAGCACCAGAAGCAGCTGATCGCCCTGGAGAACAAGTTGAAGGCCGAGATGGACGAGCACCGCCTCAAGCTGCAGAAGGAGGTGGAGACACACGCCAACAACTCGTCCATCGAGCTGGAGAAGCTAGCCAAGAAGCAGGTGGCTGTGATGGACAAGGAGGTGAGTGGGGTTGGAGGGAGAGGTGAGTCCAGGTAAGAGAAGGTTGTGGGAGTTGATGCTTCGACCCCACGTGCTCTGTGTGGTCACTGTCCAGAGCTGCCCTGGCCAGTTGGGTGAACCAGCCACCAGTCGTCCTTCTGGATGATGGGCACTCCATTGGCATCCACCAGTACCACAGTCAGTGACAGCTGGATAAGAGGGACTTGGGATCCTTGTGGGGACCTTGTAGGAGCTTTGCCTCATGGCTGAGGGGATGACAAACCTTGCTGCTGCTCCTCGCTCTGTTTAAAAATCAACATGTTGATCCACACGGTGAATTAGTGGGGTTTGTACCTCCTGGGGTGGTTTTGGTGGGGAGATAAGAAGCACAAGAAAACTCTTACATTTATGTGGCCATAATGGATTTTCAGTGCAAGCAGTTTTCTTGTGGCTTAATGCTCATGGCTTTGTTTAGCACAGTGAGGGAGGAATGACCAGAAAACACAGCACAAGACTGATCTGTGCTGGATTCTGTACCTACTCACCCTTTGTTTCTCTGTTATTTTTTTCCTCTCTGTACCTTGCAGGCAAAGGCAGCTGCAGCAGATGAAAAGAAATTCCAGCAACAGATTTTGGCTCAGCAAAAGAAAGACCTGGCGACCTTTTTAGAAAGTCAGAAGAAACAATACAAGCTTTGCAAGGAAAAGATTAAAGAGGCAAGAAACCCTCATTTTCAGGGCTGAAGGGGTGTGGAATGAACACAAGCCAGTCTTTGGTTTTGATAAACCAGAGCCAGCCCAGGGGTTTAAGGGATCCTGTCAGGCTTGGAAGCAAATTTAGATGCTCAGCAAATAAAATTTCAGGAACTGGGACCATCTGGCAGCATTTTCAGAAGAATCTCTGAGGGTGCTAGAGGTGCCTTCATAACTAGCTGTAGAGCAAAATCTTTGAAACCAAGGGTGATGAGGGAAAATGGGACTTCACAGAGAAGTGAATTCTTCTTCCCCTTTCTCCTCATCTGTTTTTTTTTTATTTAAGGTGTAAGTAATCAGAGCAGCCATTTAGTGTCCCTTGACTAAAAGCCTTATGATCACTTATATGAATTAGAAAAAGAAGTATGTATAAAAATATAGTATATTATTTAACTACAGTGTCCCCACTACACTGCAAAAATAATTTGCTGTTAAGAATGTAAAGGTGAGAAAATGAATAGCAAGGAGCCCTGTTTTGTGATTTACAGGCATGAGACCTGTTGAAGTAAAACTTTAAACCCAGGCTGGACTGTCTGTAAAGCAGGCACAGAGCTGGGAAGGGACCTGAGGGGTTTGACCTGGCCTCCCTCCTGGGCAGCCAGAGCCTCCCCTGCAGTGGGTGTTACTCTCTTTCCTCTCTGTGCTGTTCACTCCCCAAATGTTTGTGTTTAATGGCTGATTTTCCTCCTCTTGGTGTGGGTCATAACAACTCTGGAGGCAACAGGGCTGGGCATGGCTGGGTGATGGGGCTGGTTCTGCTGGCACCTGGTGTTGTAGCAGGATTTTGGGGTCCTGAGTGGCAGGGATGTAGCCAGTGACTCCTCCAAGCCCTGTGTGACCGTGATCCTGAGGGAAGCCTTGTTTTGACCCTGCAGGAAATGAACGAGGACCACAGCACGCCCAAGAAAGAGAAGCAAGAAAGGATATCCAAACATAAAGAGAACCTGCAGCACACACAGGCTGAAGAGGAGGCCCAACTTCTCAGCCAGCAGAGACTCTACTACGACAAAAACTGCCGTTCCTTCAAGAGAAAAACGATGATCAAGAGGCACGAGATGGAGCAGCAGAACATTCGGGAAGTATGGCACTCCTCACTTCCTTTCCAAGCATTTCTTTAGCTGCTTTAGCTCCATGTCTCTAAAACAGCTGCTGACTGAGGTTAGATCTTCATGTTTGCAGTTGCTAGACAGAACTGGGAAAAAAGTGGGGGAAAAGCTGTGGGGAATAGTGTTCCACACAGCTGTGGGTGCTTTGGTTAGCTGAGGAGGGGTGGCATCGTTGACTGGCAGACAGAAACATGATGTGGGACACCCAGCCCAGGCCAGATGCCTCATCTGAGCTCCCAGGTGTTGGATTTTGGGGGATCCTTTGGGCTGCTTTCACAGCACAGGGCAGTTTGTGCCACAGAGAGCTGTGGGATGGGGCAGTAGTTTGTTAAGGAGGAGCTATTCCCATCCTGCTTTCCCTCATTAGTTACTGCCTGTGGTCAAATACCACTTTGGAGGAGAAGTTGCTACTTGTAGATTTTTCTGTAGTACCTGAATTCTTCATTAATGTTATTTTTGGATGAAGACTATCAAGTAAGAGGGTATTTTAGTGAAGACTGAGTGAGGAATGGTCAAAAATATCTAACTGCACTTGGCCTGCTACCGTCAAATTTTCCAGCATACTTTTCACTTGTTCAGAGCTTGACTTCAGATGTGCCTGGGGCTACTCAGCTGCTTTGCAGATCACATCCAGACATCTCAACTCAGGCACACTGAGAATGAATGAGTGTGAAAAATCAGATTGGGGCACCCTTATCACAGCATGTAAGAGCAGGGATGAGAACAGAGTTCAGTTACCTAGTGTGGCATTTAACTGGTGAACACACCCCTGAGCTCCTGCATTTAAGCTCTTAAGAGGGACCTGATAATTTTCAGAATGATCTGATTGTTTATTTCCTGAAAATAAAATCCCTGCAAACTACTTCAAATACGCTGGATCAGACACCTGAAGTAAATAACACTTTCAGAATGTGGCTTTCATGATGTTTTTAAGTAACCACGGAGGTTCTTTTTGTGCAGGTGGGAAAGTGTTTGAGAGGAGTGGAGTGACTGTGTGTGTTCATGCTGCGTGGACTGAAATCTGGTGTGGAATGGGCTCGAGAGAGGCTGAGCTGTTCTGAGGTGAAGACAAACATGCCACAGCCTGTTCAGTGTCCCACCTGCCTTTGTGCCATTGGGAAATGATCTCATTTTTAATCTTGGCTGTGGGGGGAAAATTTTTCTTAAATGTAAAGACGTGCAACACCCTTATGGCCAAGAAGGCAGAGACAAGCCCAGGCCCTGTTTCCTTGCCCGTCCTCTCAGCTCAAACCTCTCCCAGTTGTAGCAGCCAGAGGGGCTGAAGTGCCTGTTTGCAGGTGCTGCTGTTGAGAGACACAACAGGATTACAACGTGTGAGCAACAGCTCAGAATAATTAGATCTTTTTTTTTTTGCTTCTCCTGCAGAAACTCATTAGGCTGAGGCAGCACTGGGCCCTCCCCAGGCCAGGCACTGCGTGTGGTGTGGGGCAGCCCCGCTGTGCCTGTCTGACTCCAGCGTGGAGCAGTGAGGTTGTAAACCTGAGAGCTGGATCTGGGATGTACCAGCAGACCATCTGTGAAGGGCTCCAAGTATCAGCAAGGGGTACAGCTGGAATCACAGCTCCACTGAGCTGGAGTCAGCTCCGTGCTCCACAGGTTGTGGCTGATACACTGAGGCAGAAATACAGGCAGTTATCAAGGAGGGAACTGGTGTCTCCCCCTTCTTTGGTTTTTAGCTCAGTGTGGGTTATCCTGGACTGTGCAGAGCTTTAGTGCACACTGTGAAACCTGGTGAGCCTTGGGTTCTGTCCTCAGTTTAAAAACGTGCTGCACCTTAGGCCAAAACCCACCTGGACTATTCTTTTTCTCACCTGAGGTGGTGTTGGAGCCCTTCACCACTGCTTTGGCCATTCTCATGAAAGTGATCTGGGAGAAGCCTCATTCCAGTGCCAAGCAGGGGCACAGGGGAATTTAAACCAGGCAACAAGAGCCCTCAGCTCTGTCAGTGCCACCAGCCCTGAGTTGTACTTATTAAAAGCTGCTGCGATTCTCAGCCATCACAGAGGGCTTGTGTGGGGTCCCAGTGCCACCTGCTGGGGACTCCTGGGGCCATCCCAGAGCTGCTGGATGGGTGGATGGATGGATGGATGGGTGGATGGAGGTCACTATTAGCATCCCCACGGTGCTGCTGGGTTTGTGTTCCCCTGTGACATGCGAAGTCCTCGGTGTCATGTAGACGAGTGACCAGGACACTCGGCCTCGTGACCTCGACTGCAGCATCTCCAGGTGGAGAATCCGTCCCTGCTGAGCCCTTTCTTGTGCTCTGGTGCAGGAGCTGAACAAGAAGCGGACGCAGAAGGAGATGGAGCACGCGATGCTGATCCGGCACGACGAGTCCACGCGGGAGCTGGAGTACCGGCAGCTGCACACGCTGCAGAAGCTGCGCATGGACCTGATCCGGCTGCAGCACCAGACTGAGCTCGAGAACCAGCTGGAATACAACAAGAGGCGGGAGCGGGAGCTGCACAGGAAGCATTTCATGGAGCTCCGGCAGCAACCAAAGAACCTGAAGGTGCCGGAAGCTTTCCTTCCTCCTCCTCCTCCTCCTCCTCCTGCCTCTGTCCTGCCGTGCTTGGCTGCCTCATCCGCGCTGTGGGACCGCTGCTCTCCACACCCTGTGCTCTCCTTTGCAGCCCTCTTCGCTTTGCACAGGGCTGCTCTGCCTAAGGAAGTTGTGGGCTGTGACAGCACAGAGCTCAGGGAGGGTTTTTTAGGTGCTGTGCTAATTGAGGCTGCTGGGTAAAAATAGTCCAGTTCTGAGAAAAGTGTTACAGAATTTGCTTCTGAGGAGCTGTGCTTTGTTCAGGCCCTCACTGGTGTCAGCCTGGAAACCTCGATATGGAGAGGGGTTGGGTGCTGCTTTAAGAGGAGAGGAGAGAGGACATGGGTGTGCTGAGCACTGTGCACTGCCCCAGTTCGGCTGCAGGTTGGTCACAGACCTCTGACCTGCTCTCTGTAGGAGAGGCCTCTTCCTCCTCCCAGTGTCATAGAATCGTGGAATATCCTGAGCTGGAAGGGACTCACATGGATCATCCAGTCCAACTCCTGGCCCTGCACAGGATACCCCAACAATCCCACTTTGTGCCTGAGAGCATTGTCCAAACACTCCTTGAGCTCTGGCAGCCTTGGGGCCGTGGCTACTGCCCTGAGGAGCCTGTTCAGTGCCCGACCACCCTCGGGGGGAAGAACCTCTTCGTGGTATCCATCCTGACCTCCCTGGCACAGCTCCAGCTGTTCCCTCGGGTCCTGTCACTGGTCACCAGGGAGAAGGCAGGTTGCTGTCACTCTGTCACACCCTTGCTAGTTTTCAGATCTGTGGCTTCCTCATAGGGCACAGAAGCAGAATGGGAGGGAGGCTGTGAAAAAGCAAACGTATTTTGGGAGGCAGGTGGCAGGCGATGGGCTGGGTGACCTACAGGAAGCAGGGGTGGAGGACAGAGGTCCCCTGGGCCGGGGAGGGCTGAGCAAGCCCTGTTCCTGGCCCAGCCAGGGCCTGAGCTGGTGCTCCTGGTTAGGTCCCTGTGTGAAGCACACCCTGCTCATGAGCTGCAGGTGACAGCACAGAGGAGCTGTGGTTCTCACCAGCCCACCCATTTGGAGGTACCATAACCTCTCCGTCCCCAAAGCTCTTTGCGCTCCTCACATCGTTGCTTCCTTGGCAGGCTATGGAAATGCAGATCAAAAAGCAGTTCCAGGACACATGCAAAGTGCAAACTAAGCAGTACAAAGCACTGAAGAATCACCAGCTGGAAGTAACTCCAAAGAGTGAGCACAAGACAATTCTGAAGAGCCTGAAGGACGAGCAGACGCGGAAGCTCGCCATCCTGGCCGAGCAGTACGAGCAGAGCATCAACGAGATGATGGCCTCGCAGGCGGTACGTGGGTGTCCCTGGGCAGGGGGCTGGGAGGGGGGAACAGGCCTCACAGCAGGCTGGGATGGTCTTCTCCAGCCACTGGATGGTTGTGTTTATAAGAGCTGTTTAAATAATGCAGCAGGTGGCATTTTCCCTCTTGGAATAAGGATCCCACAGAACACGTGTGGTTTCCCTGCTGCCCCTCGTGTGCTGGGGTTTAGAACTGGGTCTTCCCTGAGGCTCTGCCTCTGTGAGTGGGGAAGCTGCTCCTTCATGATTTTCCCAATGCCAGAGGCTCCTGGCTTTGGGAAAGAAGAGCAGCATGCCAGTAGTGTCGGAGCAGAGGGATTACCAATGGAGGTCTGAGTGTTGTTTTCCCGATGTCCTTACAGCTACGGCTGGACGAGGCCCAGGAAGCGGAATGCCAAGCCCTGAGACTGCAACTCCAGCAGGAGATGGAGCTGCTCAACGCGTACCAGAGCAAAATTAAGATGCAGACAGAAGCACAGCACGAAAGGGAGCTCCAGAAGCTGGAGCAACGGGTGTCGCTGCGCAGGGCACACCTGGAACAAAAGGTACCTTCCTGGGGGAGGCTGCAGGGGGTCCCTGGAGCTCGGCTGGGACACGGGGTTGGGGCAGGGCTGCTGTGCTGGGGGGCTGCTGACTGTGCTCGTTTCAGATCGAAGAGGAGCTCGCCGCCCTCCAGAAGGAACGCAGCGAGAGGATCAAGTTTCTGTTGGAAAAGCAGGAGCGAGAGATTGAGACGTTTGACATGGAGAGCTTGCGAATGGGCTTTGGGAATTTGGTCACATTAGAGTATCCCAAGGAGGACTATAGATGAGGTTAAATTTCTTTGCCATTTAAAAAAAAACAAAACCGATAAAAAGCAAACCAAGTAAGGATAAAACTTGCAAACCCAACATTCCCCATGTTGACGGGCGTGCTCTCTCTCTTTCTGTCTCTCTTACTGACATCGTGTCGGACCAGTGCCTGTATATTCTTACTCCATCAGGGGCCCCTTTCCCCCGTCACGTCCCGGTGCAGGACAGCTCCTGGCAGTCTTTTCCATAGTATGTCACAGTATTGATGTCTCTGTGCAATGATTAAAAATGTTTCAGTGAAAACTTTGGAGACAATTTTAATGGAGAAAAAAAAACAAAAATACAAAAAAAAAAACTCAAGTGGATGTATGTTGCTTTTGAGCAATCACTCATTTTACCACCAATCAATGAAAGTAAAAGCAAAAAAAAATATTAATAATTAAAAGATATCTACGATCCCAGGGGGAGAGAGACTGAATCCGCAGCCTTACCTTAACTAGCTGCTGCATAATTTTATTTTATTTTTATTTTTTTGGTATTTATTCATCAGGAATAATTAAATAATAAAAAAAAAATTTTATTAAAGATTGAAAAAAAAAAAAATTTGATACATTTTACAGAAAAAGAAAAAAAAAAACCTAATCGTGCTGTACATATCAGTGGTGACATATTATTACTTTTTTGGGGGTGGGGAGGGGCGGGCGACGACGTGGTGATTTTTAGGAGAACCATGCCAGGGGCAGCAGGGACGAGCCCTCGCCCCCCTGGGCATATTCTTGATTGTATCATAATCATTTTCTGCTGTCGCAGAGAATGTGAATACACTTAAATGAGCCCACAGGATCCCAGTAGCACAAATTGGGCTTTGTCAAATCGTGTATTTTGTGTATAGAAGGAATTTAAGGAGAGCTTTTACTTATTTTCATATTGTATTTTAACTGTTTCTCTGATCAGAAATTTTTTTACTTCTTTCCCCCCTCCCTGCTCCCTCCTGCTCCAGCCACCCCCCACTCTCCAGTTCCGTTCCGGAGCTCAACACTGTCTGTTAGATCATCCCAGCCCTTTTGAGTTTCTCTTTTATTTTTTGGGGTTGATTTTTTTTTGTTTGTTTGTTTGTTTTGTTTTTTTGTTGTTTTTTTTTTTTTTTTGTTCCTCCCCCAAGTCCACCCCCAACCCCATGATCTTGGTCATAAATATTGCATTATTCACACTTTCAAACTGTGTATTTTCTTACAATAAAAAGAGAAAAAAAAAAGGCTTTACTTCTTTTGCATGCACTTTAAAAAAAAAACAAAAACAACAACAAAAAAAAAAAGGACGAAAAAACCAACAAAACAACAAAAAACATTTTTCAGGTTCCAGGGAAGAGCATGAATAACTGTCAGAGCTTTTAATTATATTTGTAAATAAAAGTGTTCATCACAATGCCTGGCTGTGTCATTGCGGGAGGGGCGGCTCGTGGCCCAGCACAGGTGTGGGGAGAGGGAGGTGACACATTCCTCAGGTGTCCCATTCCACAGGTGTCCCTCAGCCTGGTGCTGCAGGAACCTCAGGGCTCCATTCCAAGCCTGTTTTCCTGACCGTGGAGGTTTTCAGGGTAATGGGTTGTGGCTTGTTTATGTCCTGCTTCCAGCCTGAGCAGTCCTAGGATGGATCAGCCCAGGTGAGCGCTGCTCCAGCCTTGGTCTTGTGGGCTTTGGTCTGGAGTAGTTGGGGATGTTTTCCTGAAAAACCATCAATCCTGTTGAAATGTTTTAATGCCTGAGCTGAAAAACTGCCCTGGGGCAGACACCACCCACCTTCTGGAGTTAGGGAGTCCCCAGTTGTCACAGGGCCCCTGATTCCTGTTTGTCACACTATGTCAGTGCAGACCCTTGAGACAGCAGCTTGTAAAAGGCGGGGAGGCTCCTGGATCCACGAAGTTGAATTGCATTGTCTTCACCTTTTTTACTCTTTTATAGCCATCAGGCTGGACCAAAGGCTCATTTCTGCTCTAAGCACTCAGGACACACCCCCAGGCCTCAGTGCAAAGCTGCTGGAGGAGCAGGAAACACTTGGGATCTGCAGCTTGGCTGGGACTTGGCTTCAGGTCAGTAAAGCTGGTGGAGGCCAAACTGCTGTCGGGGTTCACATTGGGGGGTTGATGGGGCTCCTGCAGAGGGAAGGAGCCTCCACAGAACCAGGGGGATCCTTGGGACAGGGACTAAAGGTAGGTAAAGATGGAAAGACATGACTGCTTTGAGCTGTGTCACTCCAGCCATCAGCACATTCCAGGAGTGGGGAGCCCCTGGTACAGGGTCCAGCCTCCTCTTCCCAGCAGGACAGGAGCCCTACAACATCCAGCTGCTCCCCTGAGCACTCCCTTCATCCCCCAAGAAGACAACCAAGCACACCACACACCTTGGTAAGTTTTTAATTGCACTGTGAGCAAAGAGCAGGGTAACATCAGGTCACCACAGGACTGAACAAAACAAAGTGGTCTCAGCTTTGAGTGGCAGCAGAGAACAGAAGTGGTGTGGACCAGCTCCTGCCTCCCCCTCAGGCTGCACCTTCACTACTGGAGCGGTGACAGGGAGGCACTGGCCAAAGGTTGAGGGGGAAAAAAAAAAAAAAAAAAGGAGGGAGGAGGGAAAGTTTCCCTTACGCCCTCTCCTCTCCTGAAGAGGGAGTCTCCACAGCCAGCACTAGCCCAGAAGTGGTGCTGTACCCACACCCCTGACATCTAAAGCCATCCCAGGACAGCAGAGACACCCTGAATTGACACTAATTCACAAAGGCTTTTGTTTCCCTTAAGCAGATCAGTTTGGAGGGAGTGGCCCTTCCAGGGACACCTGTCAGCAGCTCTAGCTAGGATCATCTGTACCACGGCAGTCAGCACAGGCCTGGACACACGGACACGGAGCAGGGACAGCGACGGGGTTACAGCTCCAGCGGTCAGAGCGGGACACTTGGGTTCAACTCACTAATCAAACAAAACTACAGCGCCGTGCCCGAGCCGTGGGTGCTGCACACCCTACTTCCCCGACAGCTGCTCGTAGAGCTTGGGCACGTAGTCATCCCACTCTGCCTGGTAGCAGGTGCCCGCCACCGGCACCCCCAGCCCGTACTTGCTGCGGAAAGCGGCCACCTTGAACTTGCCTCGCTTGTCCCCGGAGCGGTTGGACAGGACGGGCTCGTTGCAGGAGAGCTGCTTGGGCTGCTCGTACACCAGCCACACGTAGCGGTGCAGCCCTGCGGGGAGGGACAGCGTTACCACACCGGGCACCCGGAATTCCAGGGCCGAGGTGTGCTCTGAAGTGACCCCTGGAGGTGCCTGCGTGTGCTCCAGGATCGGAAGGCTGAGGATGATGGAGCTTAAGGCAGCTTAGGGAAGATGCACTAGATGTGCTCCATACGTGCTCCTGCTGGGTGTGGCTTCATGCAGCCACGGGCAATCCTGCACGGATGGTTTCCTGCTGGCTTCCCCCCACCCTTGTGCACTGTGTTTGATCCATGTAGCACTGCTTGGGAACTGCTGCAGGCAGGTACCAACCTGTTCCCTTGGGAGGCCCAGAGCCAACGTAATCCGACATCACGGTCCCGCTGCCCACATTGTTGCCTTTCATGTTGGTCACCAAGAAGTGATGCCACTCCCTGAAAGGAGAGGGCAAAGAACAATCAGATTGTGGCACAATGCCTTTATCACTCCAAGCTGCTGCTTTTCCATAAGGCTGTCAGTGAAGAATAAGCAAACAGCTGATTCCTGGATTGCCAAACCCAAAGAGCAGCGGTCCCAGAGCAGGTAATGCTCCTTTGGGATGCACAACCTGCCAAAACCAGCTCCATCAGCCTGCCTTGTGGCTGTGGGAAAACCACAGCCTGACCTCCAAGAGTGGACGTTCCACAAGCTTCTGAGCTGTGAGAAAAGTGAACTGGCCCCAGGTTTAAGACTCCACGACCAACACAGACAAGCCTAACTCCAGCTCACACATGGGCCAAATTAGAGCAAGCAGCAGATGCTGTGCTGCTCCAGCTGCAACAGATCTCCAAACACCCCTGGAAAGAGCAGCTGGTCCTCCCCATGCTGTCCCTGGCTGAAGGAGAGATGCAAGGACACCGTTTCTATGCCAAGCCACAGCCCCACAGCTGCACCTTAGGCGGAGCACAGTCCCAAACTCCTCCTAATCCTCTCCTCAGCCCAAGAGGGATGTTCCATTTTCCTCAGGCAACCCAGGCTCACTGCCATACCTAAACTTTGGGTCCTTCCTGCTGGGCGCATCAGGATCTGTGAGAACCAGGGTGTAAAGCTTCTGGGGATCGCAGCCATCCCACTCGATGCTGGTGGGGCGATGCTGGACCTGCAGGAATGACCGCGTTAGCACCGGCCCCGCTGCCCGCGCCAGCCACCTTCCCTGCACACAGGGCCACCTGTGACCAGCGCTGGTTGCGACATCCGAGGAGTTCGAAGTTCGTGCCAGCTCACCCAGGCTGTGAGAGCCAAGGGCCTCTGCCCGCGGCGCGGCCGTCCCTGCATCAGGGTCGACAGCAAAGCTCAGCCCCTCTCTGTCCCCCCGCACCAGGTGAAGCTCCGGTCGGAGCTGCCGCAGAGACGGCGCAAGAGGCCCGGTCGCCTCCCGCCATTTTGCTGCGGCACCCCCCCGAGCGGGGGGCCGGGCGCTGCTCACCTGAGTGGGCGTGAGCACCTTGCCCAGCTCGTCGATCTCAACGGAGCCATACTTGACCCGCAGAGGCTGCGCCGGCTTCTGCTCCACCTCGGCGAGGCTCAGCGGCCCGTCCCACTGCCCCAGGTCCACCGGCATGGCTGTGGTTGTGACTGCGGCGGCTGCGGCGGCTGCGGCGGCGGCTCCGCGCTGCCCGCCCCCCGCGCCCATTGGCGGAGACGCCGCCGCGCTCCGCTCCCATTGGTGAAGACGCACCGCTGGCCCCCCCCCTCCAGCTCTATGGCGCCCCCCGGCGGGACGGGGCCGCAGCAGGCCGTGCCGCCCAGGGAAGCGGGACTCGTGCTCCGGTTACCTGGGGCAGCCCTGCCGCTAATTAGGTTAATTAATAATTAATGTGCCAGGGCCCAGCGGGGAAACCCCGTGGGGTTTGAGCGCTCTATGTGATGGCCACCTGCCTTCCCCAGGTGTAACATATTCTGGAGAAACCTAAAAGATACCTGAATGCTTTACAGGTCTTGCTGCGGGGTTACATAGAGGGGTGATCTTTTATCACTGCTCTTCACGCTGCACTGCCTGTGGGGTGTCTCTAAGCGGGTGAATTACAGAAGCTCTCCGGACGTGGGGCTCGTTTACCCACTTGATTTTGTCCTCAAGAAACGCCATTCTCCTTGTGTTAAACATTCCCGGGCCACGGGCGCCACCTGAGGGCAACGCCCCGGCCCCGCACCGCCCTGAGGGGTCCGCCCGACGTGACCGGAGGGGCGTGAGGTGACCCCAAGATGGCGGGCGGGGCCGGGGGGGCGCCCAAGATGGCGGGTGCTCAAGATGGCGGTGCTGGCGCGGCGGGAGCTGATCCGCGACCCCCTCACGGGCCCCGGCGGGCGGGCGGGTCCCCCCGGACGGGTCCGCCCGCTCTCCCTGCCCTGCCCTGCCCTGCCCGCTCGCCGGGGTGGAGGCCGGGCGGCACCGCCTCCGCGGGGCTGTGGCAGCGGCACACAGCCATGCAGCTCCCCGGCGGGACGCCGCCGGTACGGTTCTTCCTCGCCCTTTGCGTCTGGAGGCTGGTGCCGCGCAGAGAGGCCGCAGGTAGCACGGGCTGAGGGGAGGGGAGCAGGGAGCTGTGTCCCTTTTCCTAATCTTGTGTCTGCGCTGGATGTTTTTGGTCACCTTGGAGATCCCTCAGCAGCCCCCTAACAAGCACCTCAAAGCCTTGATGTATATCAGATATCCCGGTCTTTGCTGACAGAAGGCAACTTCGCCCCTTCCCTACATCCCTAACACTGTCCCTTCTCTTTTCCAGGAACAGATGAAGTGGTGTTTGGGCAGGTCGGAGGAAGCATCCTCCTCTTATGCCGCAATGTCTCCAAAGAGGCAACCGAGGTGACCTGGTTCCAAGGGGACCCGCGCTCCTTCCCTCCTCTCTTCTCCTCGAGGCTCTCCTTACCCCCGGACGTCCGCTTTTCCCTGGTCAACAACAGCTCCCTGAGCATCACGGAGCTGCGAGTGCAGGACGAAGGCAACTACACCTGCAGGGAAGTGCTGAACAAGACGGACCACGAGCACAGGGTCCAGCTCCTGGTAGCCAGTAAGTCAGTCCCACTGACTGAACCTCCTCCCCTCGGTCTTGCAGGTCCCCAAATTCATCTAGCACAGGTAAAAAAATAATATAAAAAAGGCACAAGGTGGGTTTATCGTACAAAATCTCTCTCACATCCACTTACAAGCACCAAAACGTGAGTCCAGATGGCCTGTCACAGATCAGGTGTGTGCAATGCCAGCTGTTAAGTCCTCACTGTGTCTCTTCAGTTCTTCTTCATTGCTGGTGATAAGTTTTTGGGTAGATCTTTCTCTGTAGCATGTTCCAGGGTGTAGCTGTTCCCTTTGCCTCAGAATCTGGCTGACTTGAGCCTTCATAAACCTTGGGATGGGAGCTGCTGCTCACTGTCTTTTTTTCCCTTGATTGGAATACATGTTGGAAGTAGATGTGCTGTGCCATTCCTTGGTGCCATGGTTTTGGTGGGAGAATGGAGGGTCCCCAGTTGTTGAGTCTTACAGGGCAGCCTTCTGCTCTCAATGGAAGCACCACATTCCTTGGATTTATTGCTGGCAATATTGTCCTGGAACTGCCCCTATTATCAGCACAGGCTATTCCTTCAGCCCTCTTGTGCCTTTTGGTGCTCTCTTCCATTTCCATCTCTATTTGGTTCATTCATTCTCAGAAATCTTCAGAGCACGTGTGGAAGTTCAGGCTGGAGTGTACTCAGGTGGATTAGTTTGCTTACAGCTGCTGCAGGTCCTTCCTGCTTCTGCCAGGGAGCTTTATCTTGCCTGGATTCCTCACGTATTCCATGGAAACAGCCCCCTCCAGATTAGCAGGGAGCACAGGTCCTGTGGCTGGTGCTACTCTTGGTCACTTCAGGATTGAGAAGGAGGAAAATCCTCTGCCAGTTTGCCTGTTTCACTGACCCTCTGTGCCCTCTTGGCCCCTTCTTTTGTTCTTGCTCTTTCTGTCAGCACCTGCCATGTGTGACCTGTTTGCTGTTTGCCTTCGGGGTGTTCCTTCCTTCTCCGTGTATGTAAATGTTGTACCTGTTTTGTACAGATTAAATCTCTGAAAGTTTACAGGATTAAAAATTTCCTTCCTGCAGCAAGGAACATTCAGATTGGGTGTGAAAGGTCGCACAGAGGTCTGGAGTGAAGGAATCAAACCCCACACTGCTTCAGGGAATATATACGTGGGCATGGGTCTTAGGAGGTGGGAGCCCCAAATCTGGAGCACTGGGGCAAAACACTCAGGAGCAAACTGTATTTATGATGTGCCAGGTGTTGGTGCTGCACTCTGAACTTCGTTTATTAGCCTGGAATGAACGTGCCAACTAATTTCCAGCCATGACAAAGGTGATGTGGAACACTGGAATACCCATAAACAACTTAACTTGGGCTGGAGTGAACCTTTTTGGACACAGACTTGTCACCGCTGTAAACCAACCTCCTGGGACCTGTAGGGGCTTTGTGTGGGAATTACCAGCTGGCAGTCTTCAACCTGTCCCATGGGTAGTACCCACAAGTTCTCTTTTTGTTTAAGACTGCACTTAAAAAACCCCCCAAGCAGTAGAGTAAACATTGTAGTGACAGGACAAAGGTGCAGCCCTGCCTTGAGCTGCGGTTCTGTGTTTGTTTTGGATGGGAAGCACCTGGTGTGAAGGAGACGTGCAGTTCCACACCTCCCAGGGATTCCTTGGCGTGTCTGTGTGTGGTTTGATACAAGCACTGTTGGCTCTTCTGTGGGTCAAACAACAGGTCCTTTTTGCCGGTGGTTTGTGCGGTTTTATGGTTGGGGGCTGGAGGTTTTGAGGTTTTTGGTTTGTTTACGTTTGGGGAGCAGATCTCTGTTATGTTTAGACAGAGTTGTACTGGGAGAGCCTGGAAGTTCAGGATGGAAAGCTGGTGGCTTCAGGAGGTGTGTTCCTGGGGCCAGCCCAAAAAGTGCAGCTCTGGCTGGACATCCTGGAAGGGATGTGTGCACCCCAGTGTCCTGGAAGGACTGTGTCCACCTTGATGTGGGGCACTTTCTGGTGGTTCAAACTGACAGGTTGCTCTGTTGACCGGACCAGGATTTGGGATCAGTTATGATCCTCTCCAGAGCTGGGACAGAGGAGGTATTGCAGAGAACTTTCTTGCCAGAGCTGGGTGGTTTCAAAGATCACCTGAGATGTGTGTATATAGTTCCTGGAGAGCCAAGCCCCAGGAAGGTATGTCCTTATAGCTCACCTGGGGGTTTGCCATGATGTTTGTTTTTTTTTTAATCATGTCATTTGAAAGTCACTTGAATAAATACTTCCCAAAATAAGCCTCAGGCATTCCTCTGCAACCTCACTGGGGCTGCAGACCTGGTGTGGGGCTTGCTTTGGTCTCATCTCTCAGTGGGGTTTTGTTCAGCACTGGGTTAGGCACATGCAGGGGCATGGTGTGTTAAATCTGCCTGGATCAGAGTCCAGGATCTTTGTGTCTGTTAACCAAGCACATCTGTGTGGATCTGTGTGTGGAAGGAGCAGATGAGACTGTGCCTGAAACGTGAGCCTTGCTCTGCCCTGCCTGAGGGGACTGCACTTGACTCTCTGTTGGCTTCTGACCCACTCCCGTAGGTATTCCTGTGTTTAATAACATACCTCTCCATGGTTGGGAAGTGGCCCTGGCACAAGGCCAGCAAGGACCTGCCCTACCTGTGTTCTTGGCTGGAGTTTGTCCCCAGTGCTTGCTGCCAGAGGTGTTAGGAAGGAGGGGAGCACGCCTGGTTTGGCCTCATTGTCACTGGCCCTGGAGTCACCAGGATCCCTGTGGGCAGAGCTCCTTGTAGCCAGGAACAGCCAGGGATGGGCTGGTGGCTCTGAGAAGCTGGTTACTTGTCCCTGGGCGACAGCCCTGATGTTTTCCATGTTCCCTTGGGAAATCAAAGGATTGTTAGGGTTGGAGGGGACCTCTGCAGATCACCCAGTCCAACCCCCTTGTGAAGGCAGGGTCACCTGCAGCAGGTGACACAGGAACTCATTTGGAATGGGTTTGGAATGTCTCCAGAGAGGGAGGGTCCACACTCTCCCTGGGCAGTTCTTTCTTGTGCTGAGGTGGATTGTGTGCTTGTATCAATGACAGGGAGAGGCAAAACCTTGTTCCCAAAGAGTTTGCGTCAGTGTGACCCCCTTGTAGCTGTGACATGAGGACCAGGGCAGTGTGGAGTTTTCGTTCTCCCACTGCATTTTTAGGTGTTTATCCAATTTTCCATTGGATAAAGCTGTGGCAGTGATTCTTTTCCTCCCTCAAGGCTTGGCTGTGGGGGCTGTGACAGCCCCTTCTTGGTCCCTGTCGTCTGTCACCCAGAGCTGTGCTCCCCTGGGACTGTGGGACACGGGTCAGGTAGCAAGACTAGCAGGGAAACCAGGAAGATTTTCAAGGGGAATGATGACAAATGAACACTTGCTAGAGTCCCAGCCCTGAGATGCCGAGAGCTGTGACCTGGAAGTGTTTGTGACCGTGTGCTGTTCTTGCTGACAGATGCACCACAGTCAGCCCCGAAGTGCTGGGCTGAGACCTCCTCGTCAGGGCTGATGCTGCAGCTGTTTTGCAGCTGGCCTGGGGGCTACCCCCACCCCACCCTGCACTGGAGAGAAGAGGGGCATGATCTGGAGAACTCCAGCTGGGTCATCAGCTCCACAAACTCCTCGGACACCCATGTGGAGACATTGAACAGCTCCCACCTCTCTCACCGCAAAGTCTTCAAGTGTGTCGGCAACCATGTGGTCAAGCAGGAGCAGCCTTCGTGCACTGTGGAGATAAGTGAGTTGATTTGCTGCCTCATTAACTGTTAATTTGCCTGCTAACAGTTGGGCAGGTGGGTACTCCAGTCGTTCCCTGACCTCTGGAGCACTGAGGTGGTCAGGGAAGCCAGGAGGCAGCATGGCAGGGCTTGGCTTGTGCAGAGGTGACAGCATAAGGCACAGACATCCTGCAGCTGAGATTCATCATGGCATAGTTGCAGGTAAGCTGTGTTTTGGGTCCACCTTCAGGGGACCCAAATCTCAGCACAGCAGGGTTTTCACCTGTGGAAAGCTTTTGCACATGCCTGTGTGAAAGTGAGAGCTGGTTTTAGTGCCTTGCTCAGGTTGAGATTAAGTTTGGTAGGGCTGGGGATACAGAAGGGTCGTGTGTGCCCCCAGACTCCTTCAGGCATCTTAGGGATCTGTCTAAAGTGGCTTTTGAGAACCTAGGCTGTATTTATCTCCCAGGGGTTGTCAGGGCTTCACAAGAGCTCTTCTGATCCCAAGGAAACTTCCCGGGCTGCCTTTCTTCTCTCTGCCATCTTCCCTCTGGCTACCCTCAGACCATTCTTCCCTGGGGATATAAAGACAGGTGTCAGAAGGGACTGAGCACCATGGAAGCTGCTCAGGTCACTGCTCAGGAGGCTCCTGAGTGAACTGAATGCTGAACCCACAGTGCTTATCTGCCAGACTCCTGCCTGGCTCCCTTCTGTTAATGATTATTAATCAGTCAGATGGCTGATTGCTTGTTATGTTAGTTGCCTCCATTCCCTCCTTGACTCCTGTTTGTCTTTTCTTTTTCCCCTTGGGCTGTTCAGAAATCCCTTCACTGGAGTCAGAGCCCCCCAAGACCTGCTTTGTGGGTGACAACGTGACCCTGACGTGCCGTGTGACCGAGAGCACGCCGGCGGCACGGATCAGCTGGCTGCGGGACATCACCCAGCCAGAGGTGGAGATCCAGCCTGGAGGGAGGTTCCTCATCACCCAGGAGGGCAACGTGTCCAGGCTCACCATCCAGAACTGCTCCCAGGACACCGATGGGGGCTGCTACGTCTGCAAGGCCCAGAACCCCGTGGGGCTGAGGGAGCTCTTCGTCTGCCTCACGGTGAAGGGTGAGTGGGGCTGCCGTGGCAGGGAGTCGGGAGGGGGTGGGGACACACCACATTTGCCACTAAGAACCTGCCCTTTGACTTGCACTGGGAATTCTTCATCCATCTGTATCCTGGTGACAAGCCTATGTCCCCTCTCCACAGAGCCAGTGAACATTGTTGGGATCGTGGGTGCTGTGGTGGTCCTGTCCCTCCTGGGTATTCTCACCGTCACCGGGGTTGTCTTGTACTACAATCCCCTCCTGTGCCTGAGAGGTAGGGATTGGTTCCTCCTTCCTGGTTTATTCCTAACTTGTCTGTCCCTCCAGGTATTCTGGAGTCAGTCAGGGTTGCATGTGTGGACAGGTCACCTTTGTGTCTGTGCCTTTGCGTGGGGACTGTCCAGTTGCTGGCAGCTCCACGTGGAGGCACAGACATGGAGACAGGACTGGCAGGGGTTGTGCAACCCAACAAAACCAGTACCACTGCCCAAGGGGGCTGGTTTCTAACCCTGTCTTTCCCTTCTGTCCCATTCAGGTGCTGTGTTCAGGTGAGTGTTGACATTCCTCAGCCCAGTCCTGCGTGGCCTCACTAGTCTACCTTCCTGAAGAGCAGGGAACAGGCTCTCCTCAGCCTTTCAGCCCACCTCCACTTGCTCTGCTGTTCCCAGGCATCCAGACTCAGGTGATGTCTTAGTGCTGGTGGACTCCGAAGATGACGAGGAGGGGAAGGGGGATGAGGAGGCCACGAGCAGCTGCACCAAGCAGGAGGCGATGGCGTTGGTCGATGGGAACAGTGCCCAGGCTGCTTATCTGAACTACCTCACAGAAGGTAAGCCCTGGGGCAGAGCCACCTGCTCCCTGCTAAGCTGGGGGTCTTCCTGGAGCATCTGCCAGTGAGGGAGAAGTTCCTATTGCCTGTTGGCTGTAGCTGAGATGCTGCTGGTCTGTGCCTTGCATAGGTGACGATGGAGAGCTGCACGGCAGAGTGTCTCTACAGGAAGCAAGGGGAGAAGAGACACGAGGCTCATAACTTCCATCCCTCCTTGAGGAAGCACATGGAGCTCCAGCTGGAATCCAGCATCAAGCACGTCCTCATTTGCGTGTGGCTGAGCACAGGCTGTCGGTGTCCTGCGACAGGCCAGTTCAGTCAGAGCCTTCCCACTCCTTTCTCCACTTGCCCCTTCCACAGTTTCACTCCGTCCTTCCCCAGCCATGTTTCTCTGTTTCTCTTCTCTTTTCATGTTCCTCTTTGTCTTGGGTGTCCTTAAAACAAGGTGACACCCAGCACAGGCAGAGCAGGGGAACAGTAACCCATTCACCTTGGTGCCTGTGATGGACTCAAATTCCAGTGTGGGATTCTGGCTCACTCCCCATGAGCAGTGCTGGGATGGGGAAAGTCACCACAGGGCCACAGTCGTCCTGGGATAAGGGAAGAAACAAGTGTGCAGGCAGGACCTGGCTGATGCTGACTCTGGGGAGGCTGAATTGTTTTTATTATAAATATTTTTCCCCTATTCTGTCTGAAATGTTGCTCCGTGTCTGAGTCGGGAGTTAATCTGTTCCTTGCGGGGTGGCTTTAAGGGGGATGCCTGGTGGAAAGGCATGGAAAGCATGATGGAAAGCATAGAGGGAACTTCTACAGGGAGGGAAAGAGGGAAGCAGGATCCACACAGAGGGGATCAGGGGAGTTGTGGGGTGCGTGACAGAGGGTTGGGATGTGCAGGAAGGGTGCAGGGACTGGTCCAGTCTGAGCACCCTGCGGGGTAAAGGGAGGGGTGAAAAGGCACAGAGGGGAGCAGGGAAGGATCTGAATGTGCATGGAGGGAGTGGGGGGATCAACACTCATGGGAATGGCCAAATGGAGCAGGATGGGGTGGGATGGGGGAGCAGAGGAGTAAACTAAAGTGGGGAGTGGTGTGAGAGTGTGTAGAGTGATGGAGGAGTGAGAGAGTGCACATAGGGGGTCTGTGTGTGCAGGTTAATGGGGGGGGGCATGAGCACTCAAACAAGAATGAAGGGAATCTAATGGCACATGGAGTGGAAGAGAAGCACTCCTGGGGCATGTGGGGAGGGGCAGTGTGGGCACTGTTGAAGTCAGGGGGGCTGAGCCATCCCTGGGATGTAAGAACAGTGTGAATTGATGGGCACAGAGGGGTGGGGACACCTGAGCACTTGATGGGATGGTGGTTGGGGTCTGGCTGTGCTCGGTGGTTTCTGAAGGGCTGAGGAGCCCGAACAGAGAGTTCTGAGGGGCTGGAGCAGAATCTGAGGGGCTGGAGCAGAATCTGAGGGGCTGGAGCAGAATCTGAGGGGCTGGAGCAGAATCTGAGGGCTGGAGGGAATGGAGTGTGAGTGTGAGGGTGGACTGTGGTTAGAGGGCTGAGGGTGGGACCCGCCTTCAGCTGTCCCCAGGCAGCCCTGGTGCATTCCTGCTGCCCAGCACTGAACCCTCACAGCAGCGCTCAGAGCCATACCAGGAAAATCCCAGGGAGCTTCAGGAGCCTCTGGCTGCCCCTGGCAACAGTGTTGTGTGCTGCTGCCATCTTGTCTGCCCCGCTCCCAGCTCCTCCACAGGCCCCGGGGCGAGGAGGAGCCCCCGGCCGAGATGGACTCGGAGGACCTGGAGGAGCAGGACCTGGAGGAGCATTTGCGTGCGGCTTTCCAGGACAAGCTACGGCTGCTGCTGTGAGTGAGACCCCTCCGTCCTCCCGGGGACGGGCAGCTGCTCCCACAGCGGGTGCTGCTGGCTGGAGCAGAGCAAGGGGTTGGTGACGGGGCCAGCACGTCCTGTGTCCCCGGGGGTCTCGGTTTGTGTTGCCGCTGCCAGGGTGGGTGTCACTGGGTGGGTGCTGTGTCCCTAGGGAGGAGGGCACCCCAGCTGTGGGCTGGGAGGAGGCGGGGGGATTCGCCAGGGTCTAACGAGAAAGCTGAGGTTGTGCCGTGACTTGTCCTTCCCTGGGGGGCAGCGCTGGCGCTGGGGGTCTCCAGGTGGGAGGAGGCTGAAGCAGGAGGGATGGGCAGGAACGAGGGTGGGTAAGAACCCGAATGCAGGTAGAGATAACCCTGTGGGGTCTCTGCACATGCAGGGGGTGGCCAGGCTCTGCAGGCAGTGGTGGTCCATGGGGGTCCTGCCCATGCCACGATGGCAGATGCCCCTGCCCGGGTTCTCTTTTCCCTCCAGCCATGCTGAGCTCTGTGCAGCCCGTGGCAGGACGGTGCCAGCACGGGATGCAGCCACTCTGATGCCCTCCACTCGCGTGCTGCTGAAGAGGCGGGAGGTGGCAGAGGTGGAGCAGGAGCTGCAGAGCCAGCGGGAGGTAAGGGCGGCCCCAGCCTGCCGTGTTCCCCCTCCCCAGGGGTTGTGGCGTGCCCTGGGGACGAGCAGAGAGCCGGCATGTCCCCAGCCGTCCCCGGGCTGGCACCCACCCCTGCCTCGGGTGTGCCAGCACAGCGTGATGCTCTCAGCACCCGGTTGGTCCCGCAGGAGTTTCAGCGGAGGATGGAGCGCCTGGCACAGCGCCGGGAGCAGCTGGCCCGGAGGGAAGAGGAGCTGCGGGATGTTGCCCTCAAATTCAACGCCTTCCTGAAGGTGCCGGGGTGGGGGCCAGGGCCGGGCTGGCCGCGGGGGCCGCGCTGACCCCGTCCCACTCCACAGGCTGCGGCGGCGAGGCGGGAGCGGAGGGCGGGCCAGGAGCGGGCATGGGCGGTGGCCCAGGGGGCCGAGGCCGCTCGCCTGCACCGGGAGCTCGAGGGGCTCCTGCAGCACAGGGAGCGCCTGGCCCGGCGCCTGCAGAGCCTCCGCTGCTTCGGGGACTACCTGCGGGACGCGCTGGCCAGCATGGGGCAGGTGAGCCCTGCGGTGGTGCCACCTTGGTGTGTCCCCAAGCCCCTTGTGGCGGGGGCCAGCCCTGTCCAGGGCAGCAGCTCCCGCAGCCTCTCAGCCCCCCCTCCCACTGCCCAGTTCCAGGATGTTCCAGCCATGCTGGCGCATTTTGGGGTGCTGGCGGAGGCACGGGCAGCCCTGGCACAGGAGGCAGAAGCTGGGCAGGAACGGCTTGCCCAGGGCAGGGCACGGCTCCAGCAGTACCAGGAGGAGATGAGCGCTGGGCTCCTGAGCACCAACAATGAGCTGGCCCAGCTCCACACACGCCTGGAGGCCGCCCGCCAAGAAGTGCTCCAGTGGGTAAGAGGGGATATGGGGTGACCCAAGACCCCCCACCAAGGGAAAGGGGCAGCAGTACAGACCCCTGGTGTCTGCAGAGGGGAGATGCTCAAAGTGGTGGTGGTATGCTGGGTTCCACCCCCTGGGCTGAGCTAAGGGTCCCCCCACGTGCCCAGAAAGTAGCAGCTCTGCATGGGGAGATACACCACAGCCAGGACTCCTGGGTCCCCCATCCTGGCGTGGGGGGTGCAGGAAGACACAGGGCAGTGGTGGGAGGGAGCCAAGGCTTTGTTTCTGTCCCCTAGGAGTCCTGCTGGGCCCATGTCCAGAGCACAGCCACCCAGAAGACCCTGCTGCTGTGGCAGATCAAGCTGGCCGTGCTGAACCTCTTCCAGCTCTGCACTGCACGGCTCAGGATCCCCATGGATGTGGCCCTGGAGGACACCGAGGCCCAGTTGGACATGGTCAGTGCAGCCCTTTCCCCTGGGCAGCAGGGCTGGGGGACACAGGGACATTCATGTCCCTGGATGGCTGTGTCATCAGGCTCCCATCTCTGCAGTTGCTGCTCTGCCTGCGGGACCTGACTGACATCTGTGCCATCAGCAGGCACCCACTGCGCCACAGGGGTGCCAGGCTGTCTTGGAGCCAGGAATAGCCCCTGGGAACACCTGGCTGCTCCCAGGGCTAGGGAGAGGCTGCCAGGGCCAGTGTGGAGACACAGGACCCCTGGGGATGGAGGTTGCTCTCTGACGAGTCTGGTTAACTCCATGATGAGAGGCAACGTGGACAGCTGTGGCACAGGCACACTGGGGTGGCACTGCTCTGGAGCAGGAACAGGGAGCTGCTGTTGGTATCTCCAAAGGTGTCTCCCATCAAAATACATTCCAGCTGTGGAGATGCAGGACTCACTTGTTTTAGGACTGCGCCTGGGGGTGGCCTGAGGGAGGAGGAATTACCCCAGGCATGATGCTTGGAGCAAGGTCAGAGAAGAGTTGGGATGCAAAACCAGCCAAGTTTTTACTGTCTCCTTCCCTGATTCCCAGCCCAGGTGTGGGGGGAGTGTTGGGGGCACAGTCCCCTCCCCTACATCCTCTTCCTCAGCTTGCCCTTCTTGGTGGTGCCCGCCCGGCGCCCGAAAGCCATTTGCCGCAGCTCCTGCACCCGCTGCCGGTTCCTGGCCTTGAGGCGCTTCAGGCCCCCGCTCTGCAGGAACCGCTGCTTGGCCGCCTTCTTGCGCTGCTTCAGGATCTGCTGCTTGTTCTTCAGCTCTGAGCGCACCCTGCCCTGGGCCGGGGGTTGTGTGGGCCCTGTGGAGTGACATGGCCACGCTCAGGGCGGGGGACAGAGCCGGGGGGGGGGTGATGTGGGGCTCTGTCACATGCTCTGGGTACTCACCGTGCCCACGCCTGTGCTTCCCTCTGAACTGCTCCCTGCTGTGCTGGCCTTCGTCATCCTCATCCCGCTCATCAACCTTGTACTTCTGCTTCCACTTCTCATAGCTGGGACGGGCAGGTTAAGGGAATGTGCGGAGACTCTCCTCACTTGAGCTGCTGTGGTGTCTGACTGTGCTCCCTCCCTGGCCCCTGCCTTGGCAGGGGATGGATCCGCAGGAGTAGGGCCCAATGCCACGTGGCTGCCAGTGGGTCCAGCCCCACTCCCCCAGCCCCCAGCCCAGGCAGCAGCACCCACAGGCAGGATACAGGTTGTTCTTGTAGGAGCTGCTGATGTAGCGCCCACTCTCCGTCCGCACCTTCTTCTTGTCCTCCTGGCCCGTCTGCCCCACAAACCGCTTCTTCTTGCGGTCCCTGCGAGAGAGGGGAGTGCGGTGAGACCAGGCGGTGGGACCCCCAGCCCTAATTCTGCCCCCAGCCCATGGCCAGACCCCACTCACCACTTGAGCAGCTGCTTGCTCCTGTTGAGGTTGTGGTTCTCGTCGCCCATGAGGTCCAGGACGGCCCCAGCTGCCTGCTGCTCAAAGGCGCTGCCCTCGCCGCCCACACTCAGCCTGCAAAGGGGGTCATGAGAGTGGCCCCTGCACAGGCTGGGACAGGACAGGAGCAGGAGCCCCCCAAACTCACCCTCGCTCGCTCTCAAAATCCTTAGGCCGGTAGGGGATGTAGAAGTCCTCAACCTGCTGTGCTGGCTGCTGTGGCTTTTTCCTGGGACCATCTTCTCCCCCTCGGCCCCGCTTTCGCTTCTGGCCCACCACATCGGAGAACACATCCTGCATGGGGACAGTGGAGGGGTTGGGGGAGCCACAACCCCCCCAACATCCCTGCAAGTCTGTGCACAACCCCGAAGCCATGGCACATTTTGGGGGCACAATTTTGCTGCCATCACCGGGCCAAAGCCACTCTGCAGCAGCTCCTGCATCCGTGATCCTGTTACCTGGAGGTCTTCCTGCTCTCCTTCTCCTTCCCCATCCTGGGGCCCAGGCGGGGTGGGGCACTGCCCTTTGAGTGCTGCTGCCCGCTTCTCCTGCTGCCCACGCTGGAACTTCTCGATCAGGGCACTGTCGTGGCGCCGCTTGGACCTCATGACGGTGCTGGCCGGCGTCCGGGACGTGGCATTGATCTCGAAGATGGTCTGTCCCCCAGGGTGGGAGGATGATTCCCAGTGAGCCACATGGACCTTCCCTCCCACCCAAACCCAGGCATCTCAACTCACCGCCTTGGACTTGTAGGTTTTAATGCTGTCCACGAACTTCAGCCTCTCCAGCTCAGTGTCTTCGAAGCGAGTGCCTGGGGAAGGCGGGCACGGAGAGGGGCACAGATCAGTTCCCTGGCAAAGGCAACGGGGTCCCCTCTCTCAGCAGCCCCGAGGCACTCACTGAAGAGCGGGTGCATGCCCAGCTGGGACACATCCAGGTCCTTGGCCCTCTTGATGGACTCGGGCGAGGGGCCAGGCCGGGAGCGCAGGTACTGCTTCTGGGCATTGTCGGCGACGCGGCGCAGGCTGCGCAGCTCCAGCGAGCCCTCGTGGTCTGTCAGCAGCAGGCACTCCTCATCATCCACCAGGCTCTGGGGGACACGGCCCAGGACCCCACCAGCGTCTGCAGCACAGGGGACACTGTGTCACCTCCCCAGCACCCACCCTGCATTTATCAGAGCAGCCCCAGGGAGCTAAGCAGTCCTCAAACAGCACCCCCAACACCCTGTTTTCCGCATCGCCCCTCTGTGTGAGGGCCAACCATAAGACCACAGACTCCAGCACTGGCCAAAGGTAATGCCCCAGTGGCCCCGTGGCCACTGTCTCAGCTTGGCCACGCAGCCACTGCCTGCCTCACCAGCGGGCATCTCCTGGGCTCCGGCGAGGACGAGCGGGCGTCCCAGGAAGAGGTGCAGGTCGAAGACATAGGGCATCTCATCAGGAGCCACCAGTGAGTAGGCAGTGCCACTCCGGCCAGCTCGGGCCACGCGACCTGGCAAGGGGAGGAGGAGGAGAGTGGGAAACCAGACCCCGTGCCAGCCCAGCCTGTCCCCACCCAGGCAGGGACCCACTGGTGTCCCTGGGAGCCCATGCATGTGACATTTACCAGGTGGGCATGGCTGGGAAAGGGGCAAAAAGGAGCCCACCACAGTGCCATCCTAAAGGGAAGGTGCCAGCTCTGCCCCCAAGAGCTCCCACAGTCCAACTGGGACATCGGGGACACTCCTGACACTGCTTTGTCTCCAGCCTGTCCCCTGTTATCATGACACGGCGCCCTCCTGCCCCAAAGGTACCACCACCAAGCCAGGGACACCAGTGCCAGCTCAGCAGGCCACAAGGATGGGGAAAACAGGGGACAAGGCACAGCCCACTCACACCCTCCCCGTCACCCTGAGGGACCCCCAGGACCCTGTGTGGGGCACTGGCACCCACCGACACGATGCAGGAACAGCTTGGCCTTGGCGGGGAAGCTGAAGTTGATGACGTTGTCCAGCATGGGGATGTCCAGCCCGCGGGCGGCCACGTCGGTGACCAGCAGCACTGGGCACTTGCCCTGGGAGAACTTGGCGATGTTGATCTTGCGGGCGGTCTGGTCCAGAGAGCTGTAGATGTGGGTGCAGCGGATGCCCTGCGCTGTCAGCAGCTGGGGAAGGGGAGGAAGAGAGACGGGATCCCACCTGGGCATGTGCCCTCAGCCAACAGACAGAGTCTGAGGCTCCAGGGTGCCCACTCAGACACCCAAATCCCAGCGTGCTCCACTTCTTAGAGGGGTAGGTGAATGCAGCACCTCCACAGTCACATATGCTGGGATTTCTTCTTCAAACTACTGAAACAGTAGCAGAAGCTCCAGCAGGGATATCCATGGCTGAAGACCCCATGTGGGTCTGGAAAGGTATCCTAGGCACCTCCAGGGGTACATTCTGGGCACCTCCAAGTGCCACTTACCTCCTTCAGATACTCTGTGTGGTGCTTGGTGGCCACGAAGACGACAGTCTGGTCCTGGGGCTTCACCACACTGCGGAGCAGGTGGAGCAGCACGGCCGGTTTGTCGTCCCCGCGCACGTGGAAGAACGCCAGCTGTGACAGGAGGGCAGCGCTCAGCCCTGTGCCCCACCCTGTGCCAGCCCTGCCACCCTTGTCCCCTCCGCAGGAGCAAGTGGCTTCTAGGAGGTGCGGGCACAAAGCACAAAGCCTGTCTCACCTTGAGCTGCTCGCTCAGCTTGGACTCCACATCCAGGCGGATCAGCATCGGCTCGGTGAGGCCTGTGGGATGTGGGACACGCGGGACACGGGTCACACTGGGACCAGCCCCACTGAGGGGCTTGGGGACACCAAGCGTTAATCCAGCTCAGTTTTGTCAATGCTGGGCTCAGCCCAGCTGTGGGACTGTGCTGTGTCCCTGTCCCCAGGCTCCCCCAGTGCCACCTGCCCCCTGCTCCTCACCGGCCCGGGCGAACTCGACGAGCAGCTTGGGCAGTGTGGCGGAGAAGAGGACGGTCTGGTGGCAGTCTGGGAGCCGAGCAATGATCTCGTGGAGCTGCTCAGCAAAGCCCATCTCGAAGAGCCTGCAGGGCAGGGGACGTGGGATGTGGCAGATCCCTCACTGCCACTGCAGGGACACACATGGGGACACTGCCAGCCTCGGGACCCCCCTGTGCCCCACTGACCTGTCGGCCTCGTCGAACACCACGTACTCCACGGTGTGCAGCTTCAGCTTCATCTCCACTGCCACGTGCACCAGGCGCCCGGGGGTGGCGATGATTCTGTGGGGACAGAGGTGGTGACAGGACTGGGGGGGTGACAGTGTCCCCACCCCATGCTGGAAGCAGATCCCAAATCCAACCCAAAGAAGTTCCACAGGAAGATGCTCCAAGGGAACACCAGGACACATCCCTCAGGCACGCTGGCTCTAAACATCAGTGATATCCCTAGAGAGGAAATATCATTTCCAGGGGTCATTTCCCCACCAGGTCCCCTCCCTGTGCCCTACTCACATGTCTGGGTTCTCGTGCAGGGCAGCAAACTGGTCCTCCATCCTGTGAGAGAGGGGAGAGGCTGGAGTGGCACAGGGCAGCTCAGCCCCTCACCAGGTTTTGGGGAGGTTTTAGGGAAGCAGCGACCAGTGGGGGACTCAGGGACAGCTTACTTGTCTCCTCCCAGGATCAAGGCTGTCTTCAAGCCCGTGAACTTGCCCAGCTTAAGGGTGAGAAAGAAGCATGTTGGAAACCAAACCCATCGCTCCCATTGTCCCCACTCGCCCCTGCTGTCCCCTGTACCTCCTTGGTGAACTTGAGGGTCTGCAGGGCCAGCTCCCGGGTGGGCGAGAGGATGAGGGCACGTGCCCCGGCCTGGCTGGGCGCCTTGAGCCGCTCGAACATGGGGATGAGGAAACAGGCCGTCTTCCCGCTGCCCGTCCGTGCCATCGCCACCACGTCCCGGCCGCGCAGGATGGCGGGGATGGTCTGTGACAGTGCCATCACCGTCACTGCCACCGCCCCCCTGCCACCCCTCGGGGAGAGGACCCACCGCCCCCCACGCTCACCTTCCTCTGGATGGGGGTGGGCACCTTGTAGCCCTTCTTCATGATGCCCTTGAAGACGGGGTAGCTGAGGCCTGAAGGGACAAGGACAGGTGAGGGGGCATGGGCAGAAGGGGACAGTCCCCATCCCAGGGACAGCTGTCCCCTGCCCCACACGCACCCATGGACTGGAAGCCCCCAGATTTCTTCTTCTTCTGGTTCTGGGCCCGAACCATGGCCTGGGTGTCCAGCTCGGCGTCAGCGCCATCGTCCTCCTCGGCAGCGGTGGGGAAGGCGGGCAGGGCGGGCGCGGGGACCTGGGGACACGCCTGTGGGGACGAGTGTCACAGTGGGGCCAGGGCACTGGAGCTCTGCACTGCCGGCATCCAGAGCAGGGACATCCATGCTGGGGACAGGGGGTGCCAGGGACACTAGCACTGGGGACATCGGCAAGGGGGACATAGGTAGGTACTGGAGACACTGGTACCGGGGACGTTGGCAACGGGGACTTGTACTAGTGATCCTGGTACTGGGGACACTGCCACTGGGGACACTGCCACTGGGGACACTGCCACTGGGGACACTGGCACTAGAGACACTGGCATTAGGGACACAGGTAGGTACTGGGGGCATCGGCACTGGGGACAGTGGCACTGGGAAAATCAGCACGGGGGACATCGGCACTGAGGACGGCCGTACTGGGGACGCTGGCACACGGCAACTGGCGACACCAGGACGGGGCACAGGGGCACCGGGAACGCTGGTGCCGAGGACGCCAGCACCGGGCGCGGCGGGGACACCGGCCCACGGGGACGGGCACGGCGGCACCGCGGACACCGCACACACCTCGGGGCCCTCCCCGCTCCCCCCGTTCTCCCCGTACCGGCGCTCCCCGGGGCTGGCGGCGGCTGCGCGGCGGCGCCATGGCGGGACCGGCGGCGGAACCACGTGGCGGGGGCGGAAGGGGCGGGGCCGGGGCCGTGCCCGCCCCGGGGCCGCGGCCATGCGGGCGGGGGGAGCGGTACCGACACCGGCACCGGGCGGTGGCTCCGCTCCCGCCGCCGCCCGCCCGCCGCGGGTCCCCCGGGGCCGCCGCCGGGCACGGGCCTCCTTCGTGGACGAGTCGCTGTTCGGGCGCCCCGCGGGGGCCCGCCCCCCGCCGCCCGCCTTCGCACCGCCCTGGGCGGCTCCCCCGGCTCCCGCTGCCGGCGGCTCCCGGCCGAGGAGTCAGTGCAGGTGAGCGGCGGCTCGGGGTGCTCCCCCGCTCCTGCTCCCCGCAGCCCCCGCTGTCCCGCATTTCGGGGCTCACTACGCGTGAAGGGGGGCGGTGGCTCCCGGGAGGGTCTGGCGGGGGATCTCAGCCTCCCACAGGGGTCTCTTCCCCCTTCGTGAATCCCTCCCCATCCCGGTCGGGTCCCGGTGATGCCGCTCTAACCAACACTTGTCTCTCCGCCTGTCGCCCCGCCAAGGTCCCGAAGCCACGCTCCGTCCTTCTGCGACGAGTCCCTGTTCGGTGCCAAGCCCCAGGGTGCCGCTTGGGCAGCTCCGTGGATGAGAAAACAAGACATAGCCAAGCTCCATACGCTGCTCTGGAGCCCCCCGCCCGCCCCTCGAAACCAGCCCGGCCTTTCCCCCCGCTCCAGGGGGACACCCCTGAGAGCCGTGCACCCTCCAGCCTCTGCCCCTCCGGCCACAGCAGGCTCAGAGCCCGGCCACAGGGGCAAATCCGCTGGCTGGAAGTGTCCCGAGAGCAATGCTTGCTCCGAAGGCTGGGGGCCTCCTGTCAGAGGACGTTCCCAGTCTGTCAGCCGGCTCAGCGCCCCCTTGGAAAGGCTTCACCTGGCTTCAGACAACCTCGGGACAGAAAAGTGGAAAAACCAGAGTGCTCCTACAACCCCTGCCTCCTCCGGAGGCCCTCTGATGAGGGGCAGGTCCAAAAGCTTGTCCGGACCTCCTGTGGCCAGGAATGGCAAGGCAGCAGGTGGCTGCAAGGCCAGACCACCCTGGAAGTGATGCCAAATGACCCTCTGGATGTACATAACAGCCTTAGAACTACCTGAGACCTCCCAGTGACCAAGTGTGTGAGGACCCTGCGCTTTTCTGTGGCTGGAAACAAAGGATGGGGCTGTTCCATGCTGGAGGACAAGCCAGGAGCTGGGGGTGACCACAGCACCGGGGGCAGTGGAGGGCACAACCCCACAGTACTAGAGTGGGATGGCCTTGGTGGGAACAGCCACTTCCATGGATGTCCAGTTGTCGTCAGATGAGGTGTGGTAACGAGTCGGGTTCCTGCTGTCTGCAAAGTCCAGCTGGGAAGTCAGAGCAGCAGGAGACAGGAGTGCCCACAGGGCGGTCCAAGGCCCATCCAGTAGAAGGACCATGCACAGGTACAGTGACAGCACAGAGTGGCAGGGACAGGCAGGGCTGAGCTCATGGAGCTCCCAGAAGAGGGAGCAAGGGGTGCCACCGGGGTGGGGGTCCCAGGTGAGGCCAGCCAGGGCAGCTGAGGTCTGAGGGTCCCAAAGGGGACCTTTGCTGACAATTCTGGGGAGAGGAGTCCTGCTCTGTCCTGCCTGTCACGTGCAATCACAGGATTGCTCATGGTTGTGGGAATGCAGGTGATCCCTATTTCAACCTCCTGCTTGTGGCAGGGAGCTTTGGCTTTATCCAGTCGGGTGCTGGAAACCCCCAAAGGCAGAGGCTGCACAGCCTCTCTGGCCCCTCTCCCACTGCTCCACTGTCCTCGAGGAGGACTTTCCCTTTATATCCAGTCAGAGCCTTTGTTGTTTCAGCTTGTGTCTGTTCTCATTCTGAGCACAACACTTGGGCCAACCCTCATGGACACCTCCTCTTTGCAGGTACTGGGAGGCTGCTTTTAGCCCCCCCCAAAACATTCCCTTCTCCAGAGAAGGAACCCCATTCCCTCTGCCTCCGTGCACAGGACGTGTGCTCCAGCCCTGATGGCCTTGGTGTCTCCCTACTGTCCTTGCTCCGTGTCATCGACGCTTTAAGGTCTCCTCTGGCAAGTCTGGAGAAAGGAGGACGAGTTTGGAGATGAGGAACGGCATCACCCTGCATCCTGCTGGTGGTGGGATGGCCCCAGGCTGGGTGGGGTTTGTGACAGAGGAGGACCAGCTGCAGGGATTTTGGCAGCTCATGGTGATGAGCTGCTGAGTGGACACGTAACCCTATGGCTTGTGCTGAGGGTTGTTCACAGCAGTGCCATGCTGTCACCAAATAAATGATCCAAGACAAATCTGGGACCTCATGTTGGGTCCGTGGGATGCTGCTGAGCCGTCTGAGCATCTCCAAAGACTGAGTAAAGCAGCTCCTCAGTTTCCATCCCTGAGGTGGGAAAGAGCAGCTTGATCTGTAGGAATGTAGGTGGGGAGGCAGATAAAGGACATGGGCTGGGTGACTTGGGGTTTGCAGTCACTGCTCCCTGGGGAAGGAGGCTGTGGGGAGGAGCCCATGAGGTTCAGGGAATACAGGAGAGTCCTGGCAGTTTGGTAACTCCCTCCAACGCAAAGGGAAACACTCCAATGCACCCCAGGACACACTGAGCCAGGTTAAGAGCATCATTCTGCCCCCAGAAATTATTTTATTGCACCTTGAGCAGCAAGGATTCTGCCTTGACCCACTCCAGCACATGGAGCTGGAGCCAGCCAGGAGCCTGCCCTGCAGGGATTTTGTGCTTATTTCTTGGCCTTCTTGCCCCTTCCCTTTTTCTTTGTCTCCAGCGTGAGGAATGTCTGGAATAGGCAGCTTTTCTGGATGTGGGTGTTGTGGCTGTATCCCTCCCTTCCCACTCTTTCTCCTGCTGTGTCCAGGAACAGCAGGTAAGCACGGTGTGTTTCTCCTTGGGGACAAGCCCTTTCCTGGGTGCAGACAGCACAAAGTACCTCTGGTTCAGCCTGCCAAGGCAGCAGGAGCCAGTTCCTGCAAGCTTGAGGGCATTGAGCAGGTTCCTCCTGCACATCCCTACGAAGGGATCCTTTTACCTCTCCTAGATCTGGGTAGAATTGCCCCTGGCTGCTGAACTGAGCCTTCCCAAGGGACCAAATGAAGGAAATGTGCCTGAATGGGACTTTTCAAGAGTTACTAGGTCTAAATACTTTCATGCTCCTTTGAACCTCCCCCAGAAAGCCAAGGACAGTTGGGTTTGGTGGCACTCAGCAGAGGAGGAGGGTTAGGGGACCCAGCATTCCTGGGCCTGGTGCTCCAGCCACCTTTGGCAGGTAGAAAGCAAGAATAGCCTGATGTTGTTAAAACCTGAGAAGGTGAGTGAGGGTCCTTGGGATTAGCTCCAAGCTCTCGGATCTTTCCCCACACTTCCCATTGTGGCAGTCCAGCAGCTCTTCTCCACCTGGGTAAAAACTGGAGGGACATGGAACAACTGGGGCCTTCTCAGAAGAGGGGTTGGGGGTGAACCTGAGCCTGCTCAGCTTAATTTGGGATGTGGGCACAGTGATGTGCAACCTGTGAAGGCTGAGAAGGGTGTGATTTGGACACTAGATGGAGACAAGAGGGTTGAGGATAGACAGAAAAGCAGGAACACTGTTCCCCAGCAGCAGGGGGATGAGTTGGATGCAGTGGAGTGAATCATCAGCCCACTGGGGTAACTGCCCCAAAATCTCAACAGCAGAGAACTGAACCAGTGCCATACTGGGGAGCTGGAGACCTTGAAAGGTGGAACCTCTTAAAATGAAGAGAGATTTAATCTGAAAAACAAGTTGACAGGGGCTTGTATGGCCAGTTTGCTCCTGCTGTTGTGTTCAGGCTCCAAGGAATCAGCAGGGAAAACTCAGAGCCCATCACATCAGCCACATGCTTTCCTGTCCCAGGGTGTCACTGAGGGCTTCCAGGAAGTCAGACCTGGCAGTTCCTCACTATTTACACCACGAGGACAATGTTGGTGAAATAGAAATGGGTTTGTATGGGTTGTTTGCATTTTGTTCTGCAATTCTCACTCACGTGGGTGCTTTACTGTTGCTCTCTCTTCTTGTTCTGCCGGGGCTGTGCAGCCCAGCACAAGAGCAAAAGCTGCTCCATTACTGCTGGGCCTGCCCTGCCTGCTGGAACTGGTGCCTGTGTGGTAAAAAAACATTAAATCTGTATAAAACAAGGCAGGGGGAACGTTCATTTTTTTTCTAGCTCCAGAGCCACCCTGTCCAGTGTCACTGATGCTTGGCTCAGGCAGGAGTTGTTGATGCAGAGGCCTGAATCAAGCTGGGACTCCTGCCTGCTGCTGCTCTCATTTCTCTCTGTCTGTTCAGCACTGCTATAAATCTCACTTTCCACCTTTCACTCAACCCTGGCTCCTTTGAGTTGAGTCTCTCAGCAAAGTACCAGCTGCTCTGGGAGCTTCCAAAAGCACCTGTGCCCAGCCCTAGGTGCTACAAACAACTATAAGAGATGTTTTGGTGTGTGGGCAGTGTTACCTTTGCTCTGCTTGGCCCAGACCAGCTCCCTTGTTTCTCTACACAGACACCTGTCTGTGTGGAGATCTGCAGCAGCTGGTGTGCAGCCCCTCTGACCTGGAACAGTGCTTTGAGGAGCAGGTTTTGGGGCTGAGGCAGGGGATGGGGAGCATAGGTGGTCCTGTGAAGAAGCTGCTTGCTTAGGGGTTGAAGTTGCCTTGCTGCAGGGCTGCCTTCCAATGAAATCAGCAGAGTGCTGAAGTGGAGCAGGGGCACCCCAAAAACCAGCATGTGCACCCTGCCAGGAGCTGGCAGGAGCCAGGGGGTTGCCTGGCACAAGCAACAGCCTGATCTTCAGCACTACAACAGGTTTAATCTCCTGCAGGACCTTCCTGAGAGCCAATGCTGCTTCTTAGTGCTCCCGTACAGGTGTGTGGGGTTGTGTCCTGTAGCTCAACACCTCCTTTGGGGAAGCCTGTGGCTCCCATTCCTGATGATGCATCACTTCCCACTTGGTCTGGGATCTTGAACTTTGAGCCAGCTCCTGCAAGTTTTTGTTGGAATCTCACATCACATTGTCCTGGTAAATCCAGCCCTGGATGGTGAAGGAAATACCACCGAGAAGGAGAGGGCACATCGAGGCATCAGGTGGGCTGCAAAGGTGTGGGTAATTTAAGATTGGACAGCTTTGCTCTGATATCAAGGGGGATGCTCCAGCCAAACAGAGGCTTTTCCTACCCATTCCTAACACTGACAGGAGTCCTGCCGGTGTCAGCCACTGGGCAGAGCCTGGTGGCTTTACCACTAGGACTGGGCACAGAGGGACTGTCCTGGGGGCTGCCCGTGGGAGAAACGCTCAGCCTGGACCACTGGAACAGGTTTATTCATTTCACGGGCTGCTCGCTTCCAGCTTGGGAATCCTCACCTCATCAGGCATGGATGGAATCCCGGGGCCTTGGGATGTGTGTTCCATGGCGGGGCCCTCACAGCACCTGCTCTACCCGCGGGGCTGGGCTGGGGCGCCCTCGGGGCCGCACAGACCCCTGCAGCCAACGGGAACTGGAACCTGGGAACAGGGACGTCCCTTCTTGGAGCGGGGGAACGGAGTGGCCCAGCCCAGAAGCTGGTGTGGGGGTCCCGGGGGGAGTGTCCTGGCACAGCCCCGGAGCGAGAAGGGTCCCCGGGGGGGTTGTCCCGGTCCAGCCCAGGAGCGGGGGTGTCCCGGGAGGATCCCGGTCCGGGTTCCCCTCCGGGCTCCCCGGGCCGCTCCCGCCGTTGCCCGGCAACCGCTCCGCTCCCTCTGACCCCCGGGGGCGGGGCCTCAGAGCAGCCAATGGCAGCCCGCGATCTTCTCCTCGAGAGCCCACCCCCGCCACCTCGGGCCAATCAGCGCCCCCGCCTGTCCTGAGGGACAGCGCCGCTACCCAATGGCGAGGCGACATGCGCGACGGTAGGAGGAGGGAGGCGGGATCCTCCCTCAGGGGGCGGGGCCGGGCTCGGCGCGCGGATTGGCGGGATATGCAAACTCTCCGCCCTTTAGGGCGGGGCCGTGGGCGAGACAGCCAATGGGGAGGCGCGGGGGGCGGGGCCGCGCGCGCGGGGCGCTGAGGAGCCGCGGTCGCTGCGGGCGCCGGTTCGGAGGAGCCGGGACGGGCCGGGGGGTCCCGGAGGGTGTTCGGGGGGCTCGGGGTGTCCCGGAGGGTCCCGCGGGCACGGGGGACTGGAGCGGAGCCGGTTTACGCGTGGGTGAGTGGGGTGGCGGGGCCGGGGGGGCTCGGGGAGGCGGCGGGGCCGGGCCGGGCTCCGTGACAGCCCCGTGCCCGTGTCCGTCCCGCCGGGCAGGGGCAGCTTGTGTGGGTTGTCCCCGCGGCGCTGCCCTGGGCCTGCTTGATTGTTTTCCTTTCCCCGTCACCTTTTAGAGAAACCCGTGACCTTGTGGGGCATCGCGCAGTTAAAAATATCCCACGGGAGCTTCATGTGTGCGGACTCCAAGCGGCCTCCGGGGCTCCCTGTTTCCCGTCCCCAGCTGGGACCGAGGCGTGCGGGCTCGTCGGGGGACAGAGCCATGTGTGACGGGGACACTTAGCACCATGCTGGCTCCGGATGCGACAACTCCCGCTGCCCCTGGTGCCGAGGGGTCAGGAGTTTGCCAGGGAAGGCTTTTCCTGCTTCCCTGCTGCCCTGCGCTGGCTGGGATAGACAGCCCGGACCTCGCTTTTTGAGTTCAGCTTTGGCATAAATACATCGAGCCTGGCATCCTGCGTTTTGCTTTTTGGAAAGCACATAACTCGATCTCCTTTTTGGAACTGTGGTCTCCGGAGATGGGTGCGCGTAGTGTTATGTCCCTGTGTCCAGAAGACAGCCCCGATGGAGGACTTTCCCGGGATAGGTTTTGACACAAGCGTTTCACAAGTGGGACTGCAAAAGGCGTTATTTAAAGCTCTGGGAGCTGCAGCCTCTGGAGGGACGGGATGGCTGTGAGCATGGACGATGACGTTCCCCTCATCCTCACCCTGGACGACAGTGGGAGCACTGCCTCAGCCCCTCTGGATGACCTGGATCGGGAGGAGCTGCCTAACGAAAGTAAGATCTCTTTGTCATTCCCTGCCCACTTGTCTGTCTCTTTTGTGGTGGCTGCTCTTCCCAGTGCTTGCCAGGGCCTGAAACTCTCGGAGTTGCCTCTCGGCATCCCGAGGCTGCTTGAGAAAATCACATCAGGCAGTTGCTGCTTGTGTTGGTTGTTTGCTCACAGCTCCATGTGACACTGAACAGGCTGAATTGGTCCTACCAGTGCTGTTTCTAGCACATATTTTTGGGTTTCTCTGTGACCTTAAGCCCAACCCTCCTCCACATTGTCCCTGAGCATCTCCTTCCCTTGGCACTGCCCCACTGCAGTTACCTCATGTAGTATTTTCCTATAAACATCTGTCCTTTACGACTGTTGTTTTGCTCATTTCTTAGTTTACATTCTGATTTTTGCAGTAAGAAAAGTGATAATGGGCCGATAAATGCCTTTAACATTTTCATTGTGTTCTTATCAAACAACCTGGAGTACTTTTAGACAATTGTTCCTGCTGGTGTGAGCCCCAGGTGTTCAGTGGGGCAGAGCCAGTCTGTGAGCACTGGGAGGGGAAAAACAAAAGCCACCATCCCTCACCAGCTTTGAGTTTTTTTGTATCTTCATTAAAGCCTGCAGCAGGTTGGATGGGTACAGAGATGTGTCTGAGCATGTTCAGGGAGTTTCTGGTTTGTTTGCACTGTGTCACTGAATGTATCTGAGCAGTTTTGTTCCACACATCCCCGTGACTTCCAGCTGACATTGCAGGTGTATGCACAGGTCTTGTGATCCTGTTCCAGCCCTTTGTGCCACAAGCTGAACATTTGTAACAAAGAAATCGTTTCCTGGCCTGGCATCCTTTTTTTAATCCACATTATTATTCCTCTGTGCCTCTGAGATTTGATTCCTCTTCTAATCAGATGGGTTCCCTTAATTTGCTCCTTCTGTGACTTCCCAAGTCAAGAGTTAGTTTTGGACAATAAGGATTCTTCCTCCCTCTTCTAATCAGATGGGTTCCCTTAATTTGCTCCTTCTGTGACTTCCCAAGTCAAGAGTTAGTTTTGGACAATAACGATTCTTCCTCCCTCCTCCCCCTCTTCTCCCACCCCTGCAGCTGACTTTCCCTAAGCTCTGCTGCGTCCTTGCTCCATCCCATCTGTTTGTCTTTTAAAGTTTAGCTCTCTATTTTTAAGTTAAATAGAAGAGAGAATTCTTCCTCCATCCACTGGTGTATTTATAGGATTCCTTGTGACTAATTTTAATCACTCTTCTCTCTTTCTTCCCCCCGCCTCCCATCCCTTCAAAGAAGAAGTGGGGTGAGGCTTAACGTTTGCTTAAAGCCAGCACTACTGTGTTGAAGCACAGGCATGAGAATGGATGTATTAATAAATAAAAATACTCCACAATCTGCTTCCCTGGAAATACAGGCAGGTTGTTTAGGGGCCAATTTTGTGCTTCTTAAAAGATTGCTGTGTGGTTCCTGAGGCTTCGTTTCCTGGGATTCTCCGAATGAAACGTCTCTTATTTTGCCCTGTGTTTTAATCGCTGTTAAAGTTGGATTTGCTGCAAAAATATAAAGCTTATTCTATGGAAGTGATAGGGAAGGAGCCTTCTGAAGTCAGGGTGGGATGGAGGATTAGAGGAGGAAGGCTGGCATCGACAACTTGAAAGGCGAGTTTATCTCTGAGAAGCGGGAAGCTTAAATGAGTGAGTGAGCACAGTGACACCATCACTGGCAAAAGTAAGCTTGTTTAAAAACCAGGACGTGTGGTGCAGCTTTTCCTCTTTGCCTGCATGGAAAATCTGCTGTGAAATGCAGCGAATTTGTGTCTCATGGAGGCTGTGAGGAATCAAATGTGCCCCTTCTGCTCTGCGTCCCCTTTTGCTGCTGAGGGCTGAAATGGCTTTAACAGAACTGTGTAACGTTGTGGTTTTAGTCAGAAACTTGTCTTTCCCAGGGAAAAAGAGTATGTGAGAAGTTCTTTTGAAGAGAGGCAGAGCCTCCCAGGGTGATGAGGAGGACATGGAGACAGGGAAGGTCAGGAGGCTGTTTCCTTCTGGTTTTGTCTTCCTTTTGCATAAGCTCTGCTAATAGAACATTCAGCCAGAATTTGGAGGAACAGCTCACTCGTTACAGTGCCCCAGGATCAACTCCTGAGGATTCAGTGGTGGGTTAAACACAAAGCTTTTATTTCAGTGTGTCCCCAGAACAGGCTGGGACTGTTTGCAGTGAAGGACCCATCGTCCTCTTCCATGTGACACCAAGGGAAAGACAAAGTCGCTGTAACTGCCCTTTGTTAAATCACACGTTTGTGGTTGATCATAATTTTCACTCTTGTTTTGTGTTGCTGCATCCCCAAACCTCTCTAAGTTTTAATCCATTTTCCTGTCACAAGTGGCTCCCTAAGTGCTGTGTACCTGTGTGGTTCAGTGTATCAGCTCTTGTGTTATTTAAGGAACTTGTTGTGCTTTTAAAAGGAAAAAACCTACCCATGGTGTGGCTTTGTTACAATCAGGTCCTTGGGTAGACGAATTTGTAGTTTTGGACTCTTGGTGTTGATTGTCTGGAAGTGCAGACAAGTTGCTGGGTTGAAATAAGTAGAAACAGGGTTTTCCAAAAGCAATAGCAGATGTAAAAAGAAAGGACCAAAGTGCAGGAGTGGATATTCTTTTCCAAAGCTTTCAAAAGAGTCCTCTCCTGGGTAAGCGAATGTCTGGGGGTTAGAATAAAAGGAAGCTAAAGGAGAAAATTGTGTGGAAAATTACATTCTTAGACAAAATGTCCAGCTGCAAAAATTAATCTCCCAAATAATCCAGCTCTTAAGCACTTAATGGGAGAAAATACTTGCATGGGGAGGAATGTTAAAACCTCTGCCTTGCTTGGCCTGTGCTGGGATACAGGATTTCCAGGGAGCTCCCGTTTGCAGCCACCACAAAGGATCAGAATCCTGCAAAGTTGACAGGAATTCAGACCACAGCCAGAAAAATGTGGTCCCTGTGGTGCTGGTGGTTTTCTGACTACACCATGTAGGACTTCAGCGCCGGGTAATTTTTCTTTCGAGCTCCAGCAGCTGAAGGAGACAGAGAGCAGCTCTCTCATCACTGAGTCCACGCTAATGAATGTGACGCTGCCCTTCCCTGGGACATCTTATCTGAGGATCTCTGAGTGCTGTACACGCTCTGATTAAACTTCCCAGCACCTTGCCTGAGGTGAATGACTAACATGAAACTGCATTTCTGTACCAGGCGGAAAGGGAGGTGCGGTCCTCGCGTGGCCTCTCCCGAAATCGTGTTCTGAGAATGATGAGAACCTGCCAGGGTTTAGCGATTTCCCATCCCTCACCCAAACTCCTGGGAAGTGTTCAAACAGAGTTCTCAAAATATCTCAAAGTGCAATGTCTGTTTTCCATCTACAAAGGCAGCGTGGATAGCCTTGAAACTCCGGGACAGTGTCTCTCCTTGAGCTGATGGGAACTATAAGCAATAAATGAGTGCACATTGATTTATCCTGCATTAGATCAGGTACAAGATTCTCCTTTACCTCCACATGGAAATTGCTGTGGGCTCAAGTGGAGTTTCAGTGTGTTCAGAGCAGAAAGTACAGCTCCGAGTGTCGGAGAGGGAACAATGGGATATTGTCTGTTTTCCCACACAATAGGTGATGGCAGGGGGAAGAAGTCATCTTTCAACTCTGGGTTTTTACAAGAAAGCAACTGCTTCTGCTATTGAGGTAAAAATTAATTATTGGGGAGGTGGGGGAGCAACTGCAACGGCCAAGAGAGACGTTTTCTAGAAGGATTGTTGGAAAATGGGAAGTTATAACTTTGAATGGGGTTTCAGGTGGGCCTTTGCAATCTCACTTCCTGCTGTCTAAGGAGTAAATTGTCAGGAAAATTAGAGCCAGCCTGGCCTTTTGGGATTGTTGACATGTGCCCCTGTGTCTGTCACTGCTGGGAATGAGCAGGTAGCCCCAGCTGTGTAAAGAAAAGGAGATTTCTCTGTTGGTGAGGTTGGGGGAAAGTGCCCCAGGTTTGTTTGGTGAGGAATGTGGGTAAGGAATGCCCAAAGACTGTTGGTTGTGCCTGTGAAAGTGTACTGTGCTTTCCAGAGTGCTGGAGGGGGCCTCTGCCCTTGCCTGGTGTCTGCACAGTTCCCTGATGGAATGTGTGAAGGGGCTTTCAGCAAAGCTGTTCTTTTTGTAATTGGCTGGTGGGGACCCATGTGATGGCTCTGAACAGTCTAATTACAGCATTAATGGATGTTGTGTACACTAAACTTGTCTTCTTTAAATAAAATTCCTTTACTAATCCCCAGGTAGACATTTGCTTTTGGGAGTGGCCCAGGATTTGGGGCAGTTAATGTTCTTTTGAGGCACGTGAGCCACCTGGATTTTTAAGTATTTGGTAACTAATGCAACCTGAAGTGATAAAAGTCTTTTCTGTGTTGGATCTGGTTCCAGAACACATTTGTATCAGCAGTGAGAGGGTAAGTCTGTCCATGTAGTCCACAGCTTCAGCTCATCTGATCATGGAATTGTCCCAGAGAACCACAGAATGGTTTGGGTTGGGAGGGACCTTAAAGCTCATCTCATTCCAACCTCCTGCCACGGGCAGGGACACCTTCCACTAGCCCAGGTTGCTCCAAGCCCTGTCCAACCTGGCCTTGGGCACTTCCAGGGATGGGGCAGCCACAGCTTCTCTGGGAAACCTCACAGGGAAGAATTTCTTCCCAGTACCCAATCTAACCCTGCCCTCTGGCAGTGGGATGCCATTGCCCCTTGTCCTGTCACTCCTGGCCCTTGTAAAAAGTCAGTGAATCCCTGCTCTTCAGATATCCTTGTTGCCTTCTTCCTGCTGCCACTTCCTTTAGTGCCATCTGTGGATGAAAGAGGTTTCCAGGTGTAAAACAATTCCTAATGGGCTGAGGAAACAGAGAAGAAATACCTGACCTTTGGGGAAATGCTGCAACCACACAAACTCTTAGTTGCTGTGCTTCTTGAGGAACCATTTCAATTGCTGTGGACACATTCTGGCTTTGCTACCTTTGGAGGAAAAGAGGCATTTTAAATGTCAGCCATCTGGCAGATTTAATAAATCCTACAGGATCTGTAGGTTTTGGTTCTTGTGTGGAAATAAGGGTTTTGAAGGTGGTGATTTGGGCTGGGGCACTGGGTATGAAATGCTGTAGTTAATTAACGTGAAGAAACAAGGGATGAGGGAACAAGCAACTGCTTGCAATGGACCTGGCAGATCCCAAGATTTCCAACAGCCAGGCTCTTAAACAGCCTTTTGGATTATCTGGAGGCTTTCTTGGATGCCGTGCAGGATATTTCCTCACGTCATGGCCCCCAGTTCTACCGATTTGCCTTTAATTAGTTCCAGCAGCAGTGCTTCTGCTGCTGCCTTCAGAGGTGAAGCATGGCCAGGGACTGGGATCTCATTTTGGGAAGCAGTCAGGTTCTGCTGCTGGAGCAGCTCCTCCCTGTATCTGGGGTAAGTCAGTTAATGTCTTACCCCATTATGTGGGCAACAGTCTCACCTGGAAAGCACCAATTACACCTGGTGTGGAAGTGGACAGACAGGTAGGCTTCATTCCTTTGTTATGAAGAGGTGCTGTTTTGCATTGCTGTGCATGATTTGTTTTTCTTAATATGTACCTGCTTAAAATTTATAGAGAGAGCAATTTTTTTCCAGAGCACGAGTGGTAGTTTCGTGCTGGATTGTTGTTTATGCCTCTGAAAGTCTCATTTCTCCAGCCTAACAGCCTTGAATTCTGCAGTTTCTGCCAGGGCTTCTCTAATCCTTTCCTGGCCTAGATGAGTTATAATGAGTGTTTTAAGCAAGCAAAGCGAAGCAAAACTGCCTCCGAGATGAGTGAGGGGTGAAAATCTTGGAAAGGGAAATGAACACCCTAAACATAAGGAGATTATTGTTTTCTCCTTCAGTACAATTCGTTTCCCTTGGTGATGAGCTCTGTAAATACAGAGGAAGGAGGGAAATGCTGCTTTATGGGAGATGTTGGGTATGGTGTTAGAAATAGCGAAAAATGTGTTCCTGCTCTGGAATCTCACTTGACCTGAGAATTCAAGGTTTTTAAGGCAGGACTGTGCTTAAATACTTGCCTGAGAGGGTAGAGCTGGTACCTTTCATTCAGGAGAAACAGCACTGTACTGTCCAAAACTCAAAAGCATTTGTGTGGATGCATCCTCACCGTGGCTGTGTGAACGTGCTGCCTACAGAGGCAGAACCAGGAGCCCCGTGCAGTACCAGGAGCCATCACAGGCTGCAGTTACCCAGGGTGTTTTTTTTTCCAAGCCTTCCTTGTTTTCTGAGCTCTGCAGGAGAGCGGTTTGCACAATGCACACATTGTGTGTCTCACAGTAGGATGCTCTGTCAAACAGAATCTCTGCACTGTTGACTCTTTCATGCAGTGCAAAAGAAAAAATTCCTAGTGATTTCATCCTGAATGCCCCATGCTGTTCAAATCTGAGCCGGTAACAGCGTCTACAAGGTGGAGAAGACTTGGGTTAGTGTTCCATTATCCGGGAGTCAAATGGTTCTTTCTCCTTTGTCGTCTCCCAGAGCACTGGGGATGGAGATCATCTTGCCTGCATGCTCGCTGTAAATTAGGGAGGATGCTGCAAGGGGTCTGGGAGCTCCTCACTGCCTTCCTGGAGACAGCAGTGATGACCTTAAGGCAGCCTGTGCCCTTTGTGTGTCTCTTTTCCAGCACACATCTTTTTGGGATGAGAACAGGACAGGCTATTCTAGGTGTTTTCTCCCCGAGCCGATTGCTTTCGTTGGAAGAGGTGGGATAAGGGCAGGTGCCGTGGCGTGGGAGGGCTCTGCTTTTCGAACAGGTGGTCCTGGAACTATAAAAGACGTTAAGGAGTCTGAAAGTGTTTGAGCTGCAGTTTTAAATCGACAACTTTCCAGCTCTAACCGGTCACTCCTCAGCCACCACAGCTGACTTGGGAACATTTGGCTCAGGAAGCGGAACAACAGTTGGAAACAAATAGTGATTAGTTTTTTCATGGCTTCCCAGGGAACGCGTCGGTTTGTTCGTTTCACACCCCCCCCCCCCTCGTTTTTGTGATTCCTGTGGATTTTTAAGGCACCGTAGATGCAGGATGTTCGGTTTAGCCAAGCTTGCTTACTGGCAGATTAAAATGAGCAAAGGCTGAGCACGCTGAGTTCACTCATCATAACCAACATGATGCTTCTCAGAACTTCCTTTGCCCTCGGTATCTTCACCGAGGAATCCTGCCTGCTGCCGTCAGCCCCCCTGCGTTGAAATCCCATTTTACCCATTTGAATGCTGTAAGAAGTGCTGTATAAACTAAACAGGAGCATCTGTGAAGTGGTTAGAGTTGTTGTTGATTGCCTTTTCCTTATTGCCTTCAGGGGATTTAAGCTTGAATTTGCTGGAAGTAGAATTTATGAGGCAGAACGCTCCATCTCTGATCCTTAAACTGGGAGAAGTGCGGTGAATTTGATCGGTCTTTCTCTCACCTCCCATGTCTCTGGCTTGTGATCTGGACCTCGCAGGGCTCTCCCTGTGTCTTTTAGCATAATTGCTTTTTGCATGTGGAGAAGATGCCTGGTTTTCACATGGCTACTTTCACTGTGGAGAGCTGTAGGAGCAGCTTTAGGATTTCATCCATCTGCTCCTAGTGAGCGGTTCCGCAGGAAGCTCCTGCACCTGTCCTTCATCTGGGAGAGAGGGAAGCAGGGAAGGTGTGTTGGTGTTGATGCACAGCAGCACTGTGGGGTTGCTGAAAGATCCTGAGGATGACAAGAGGAGACTGCTGTGATTTGAATGACAGTGTGGGGGTTTGAAGCATCCAGTGCTGCTTTCATAATCACGATCTGGTCGTGTCTGTTTGCAACAAAAGGCTTTTCTTTTCCTGCTCATGTGGGGGAATAAAATTTAGGATGTATCTCTCTGCACAGCCTTGTTAAACCCTCTAATTCTGTGGGGCTGGACACTTTTAACTGCTCTTGCATTTCCTATATAACATGTGTGTCTCTGTTGTCACCTGGGAATGTCTGACCATCTGTATTGTATTCCAACTCTGCTTTTCTGAGAACCCTTTCACTATCCCTAGTGGATTTGGGAAAGTTTATGGCACACAAGCAATGTGGCCTGTTAACACTTTCCCTAAAATGCAAAAATATGTTCCTGCTCTTCATTAACCAAATGAAGAAATGTCTGCAGACTAAGTGATCAATCCTGAACTGGGAGCACTGAAAACTCCCCAGGGTCACATTAGACTGGTGAGTTGGCTGTGTCATTTAAGGAATAACCCGATGTGGGAGGAGGAAGGAAGGGATGCCATCACAGCTCGTGCTTTCGTGGCCTCTGGCTGTGGGTGTGGGCTCCAGAGGAAGAGGGTGAGGACAGTTTGGGCCAGAACAGTATTTCCAGTCTGTACCATTTTTTCTGTGTCACAGTCACCCTGGCTGGAGGGGATCTGTGCCTGGAGAGAGGCACAAGAGCTGTGGCATAATCCATCTTGTAAAAGCAGTGTTCCCACCACATGAATCAGCAGGGCCAGCTGGTCAGTGAGTTGGGGAGTGGTGAGTCACTGCTGCTGCTTGTTGCCCATTTGGTTGTTTTTCCTGGTGCTGAAGAGGAACGTGGTCCTACCCGTGTTAAACAAAGACTCACAAGCAACTTACTAAGGAGAATTTTGGCATTTGGGGCAGGAGGGTGAAGTGACCAAGGCAAAGCTCCTTTTTTTTTCAACTACAAGGGTGGTGGCAGGCCCTTATCTCAGCGTTTGCAAAGGGGAAGATTTCAAAACCTTGAAAATTATTCATATACTGTGAGACAGCACAAGTGCATAGAAAACAAAAACGGTAATGGGAGCTTTAAAGCTGTTGGAGAGGCAGCAAAAAGTCACAGAACGGGCATGTCTAGACTGGCTAACACAGAAGATATATAGATAAATATATATCAAATGAAGACATAGAAACTGGGACTGGAAGAAAATCAAAAAGAGAAATGTGGTCAGCAGAATTAAAGGTGCTCTAAAGGAACTGAGAAATAAAGACATTTTAAGTGATATTGGCCTGTCAGGAGTTCAGGGTTGAACACTACAGGGAAGCTCAAGAAATACCACATGTATTCTATATTTGCTGAAAAGCCAGGTGACATGGTCATCATGTGGCCTATTCATCCATTCCCACAGTAAATAAAGTAGAGATTAAACAGCTGATTCTAAAGGTCAGCTGTTGATTTAAAAATCAACAGATGACTTCCTTAAGGCTGCAGCTGAGGCAGTCTGGATATGGCTGTGATAGGGACTTTCTTCCAGCCCCAAAAGGTATTTAGCACCAGGCAGGAGATTGCAGGCCAGCCAGCCAAAGTTTCCAGGCAAAATAACGGGAAAACAGCAGTTGCTCTTCTAAAATCTGGATTTAAAGGACAGTTTTTATGTATGGGTTTATGAAAAAGTGAACATCATATGAACCTGAAGTCATGAATTGACTGATTTGGTGAGGTTACAAGACAGACTGACAGTGTTTTGGGAGGATGTCTGGTTTTGTTTGATGTGTGTGTGACCATCTGTAGCGTCACGCAGAGGTGGAGAGGAGCTGCCTTGGCCAGCAGGGAGGTTGAGCTGGGTCTGGTTTCATGAGCACCTGAGCTGAGCACGTGTCTCACTTGTCCAGTGAGATGGAGAGTGTATTCCTTGGGCCTTCCAATAGGGATAATGATTAGGGTGAGTAGGTGATGTTGCCATCCGTGCTGGCTCTAGAGGGATCAGTGCGTCTGTGCTTGGCATGTTTCTAGTGACTTTGCTCCAGCTCATCCAAGGTCCCAGAGGCTTGAAGGTAAGTGTTGGTTGAAGCTGGAGAAATTCAGACAAGGAATAATGCACGTATTGACAGTGTGTTAAAGTTTGGAACCACCTCATAAGAGCCAGAGAGGGTTCTGCAGTGCTGGGAGACTTTTGAAGTCAAAGTTGTCCATTTTCTAAGGATGTGGTTCCCTGTGGGGGCTGTAGGACTTGGAAGTAAGGAGCAGCTGAGGGAAAACCCTCTGGCAGCTGGTTTGCAGATGTCAAACTAATGGATTAACTCCTTCCTTCCTCTCCAGCCATTCCACATAACCTCCAGTTCCTGCCAGCAGCGGTTTTCACCAAATGTGCAAAAGTCTTTTTTTTGTTAATGGAGAACAGTTCCACAGCACCAGAGGCCGGGGTTTTCCCTATTCCTTTACATGTGTCCTCCCCTGAAGTTGGCAGCTTCTCTTTCCTGGCTGAGCAGCAAGGCAGAGGAGATGTGGCAGTGTTGTATTTCAAAAGAACCAGTGTGGTGGAGTCGTGTTCTAACACCACAAAACGCAATTACCTCCTTATTACCACTGTATCACAACAAATAACTTTAATTGGTCTCAGCCTGTCATGGTAAGATATTAAGAGTTTGTTATTTAACTTTTAAATTCATGTCATTTTCTTGCTGTCCCTCTCTCTTTAGGGAAAAAAACATCAGTAAGGCACATACCTTGTTTGTGCCTTCTCCATTCTAGTCCTGCTCCAGCACTGGGTGGCCGTGCAGGAGGTTTGTTGCCCAAATTAATATTTGGTTTCTCTCATAAGGGAAGCACTTCCTCTCTGCTTCCCACTCCTAACTTTGTGACTTCCCTGGAGAACTGCTGGTGGCTGGAACTGGCAGTCAGACCTGGCAGCACACTGCTTTTGTTAAAGAGGCCAGATTGCAGCTTAATCAAACATCTTTCCAAACTGCACCAGGGAAATCCAAAGGCTCTGCTTTGGAGAATTGAAATGAGGAACATGCTCTTAAACTGCTGACATCGTGTTGTTACCGATGCCAAAGCAGATCTTTAATGTGTTAAAAGCAAGTTTCCCTTTATGGAACAAAAAGAGGAAATTCCTTCATGTAACAGGATGCGTTAAAGAAATGCTATAGCTGAGGGTTTGTGATATTGTCTCTTTCCCTTTCCGTTACTTCCTCAAATATTATGAATTAGAAATGTGTGTGTGTGTGTGTATTTCATGTCTGGCCTCTCTCATGAGCCAGACCCTTAGGCTGGGTTGTCCCTTTTTCATCGAGTTCAGCAAAAACTTCACTATTTCCAATTGTTTTTTCCATTGATTAGTTGTTTCACAGAGCCCCTCAGTGAGCTGTCTCAGTGTGTGTAAAAGCCTTTGTTGCTGTGATATGATTGGACTGATGAGATTATGGAGCATGTTAGATGCTACGGAGATGGATAATGTAAGGTTGTAAGTGATCCTTCTGTTGTGGCTTTGGCTTCTCCTTTTTGTGGTGGGGTGGTTCATTTGTTAAAATGAGAAATAAAGGATATGAAACCAGCAGCAATTTGGCTTAATACAAGTGAGGTTCTTAATTATATTTTCCTAATGCAACCTAATGCAATCTTTTTGTGGGAGTTTTGCTGATTAAAAATGCTTTGGGTTTGACTTTGCAGCTTTGTTAAGAAGGAGGAACTCTTGTTGTTACACAGTCTCGTATTGAAGGAGTTCCAGCCTGGTTCCAGCTCTCCTTATTTCATGGACTTTCATGTGCAGGATTTAATCCCACAGCTGTCAAAAAGCAGCTTTGTGGAACAGGGCTTAGGCAGGGGGATGTTTTGCATGAGCTGCTGGAAGGCAGTGGAGCTGGGGAGCAAGAGGTAGTGGGGTAGGGAATGTTATCCTTGCAGGAGGCGGCTCTGTGGATTGAGGAGCGATCTTGGGTGATCTGGTGACTCTTGCAGCAGCTCCTGAGCTGTGTGGTCTGGTGTATGACTGAGCCACGAGAGGCTTTGGGGGTTCAGGGCCTCTCTGAGGGTGACAAAGCATCCATCAGTTCATCTTCAGCCACTGAAGTCCCTTGTTAACTTAACTGTGGATTCCAGACATCCCAGACAGGAGGGATCTGCCCCTCTGCCTCTTGCTGCCACATATTCAGGAGTGAAGATTGTCCTGTGATCAAGCAGTTCCTGGTCAAAACTTCCTATGTAACATTTCAAAAGGAAAAAAAAAAACCAAAACAAGTCCCAGAGTGACTCAGGGATGAGATCAGAGGAGAGCAGGTGTCCTGGAGAGACAAGGCAGCAGATGAGGATCTCCAACCAACCGAGCTTGGCTGCTGTAGATGGGTAAAATTATCCCTATTTTTTTAGAAGCCTTTGATTTTTTTTTTAATTTTTTTTTTTTTTTTAATTCTTCCTTACAAATGGCTCTGTTTGTCCCCAGCAGGGTGGTGCAGGAAGTGAATGTCCGAGTGAATCATCTTGGCTCACCTCCCGAGCCACGGAGCAAATGGTTAATTGGCTCTGCCCCACTCAGAGCAAGAGCTGGCTGGAGCTTCTGCTGGGACAAAACCATTTCCTACCACGCTTCAGCTCTTCTGGCATCGTGCTTAGCTCGTGCAATGGGAGGGTTTTACATGTGTGCAGTGCAGATGTTAGCAAGGATACAGCGGTCCCCTAATTAAACAACGCCAGGCTTAAGCTGTCTTCGATATAAGAAGCTCAGCAGCACGATTGATAAGAGGCAATGATATATAAAATGTGACTTACCATGCTGAGGGACATCTGCTCCTCCTTCACGAGGATTCAGCTCCCTGCAGCGTGGTGATGAGAGCATGAAGTGAGCTCGTGTCGGTGCCGCAGGAACTCGCTGGGTTCTCGAATCAAGGACGGTCTCCTCGTAACGCTGACGGGAAGTGGCAACGTTCAGAGTTGTTTTTTTTTTTTTTTAAAAACTTTTCCGTGTTAAATAGGAAGCTGAAGTGACTTTATTTGTTGAGCTTCACAGCAAGTGAGTGCTGTGAGAATACAGTAAAACAAAGAGCCCCAAGGCCTTTGCATATGTTTCTGCTGTGCCGTTGTCTCCAAGGAAGAGCACAACTCAGTGAAGCTGCCTTGAAATATTCCAAAGTATATTATTTCTCTTGCAACAGAAGGGCTTGGCACTGCTCTCTGTTGGAGATGCCCTTTTTTTTCCTAGGCTACAAACTGATAGCAAATTGTTTAGACTTCCCCAGGGCTCTTAAATTCCTTCCCACAACATCCCCTGAAACAGGACAGGCACTAGGATATTTTGGGCTACAAAGATCATTCCTGCGATGCTCCCGTCGGCACAGCGATGAACTGGCAATCAAGCAGCAAAGGCAGTGATTTCCCTGTCTGTCTCTCTCACCTCTGAGATGTGTGGCCCAGTGCCAGACCAGCTGTGCTTCCAGGCAGCTTCCAGCTTTTTTTCCCTCCGGGGTAGGTGAGTCTGGCCTTGAAGAGACAAACACATGTTCACACCTCAGCACTTGGAAAGGAGCAGTTTCTTATCAGCTATATTGGAGCAGGGAGGGAAGATAAATCCTCTGGAGGTGAAGTTACATGGCATGTAAGCCCTTGGAAGGGAAAATGTCACCACTGGTGCTGGGACAACTCCAACACGCTTGATTAAAATCTTGTCTTTGGGACTGGAGGTGCCTGCACAGCTTGTGTTGGGGAAGGGGAGGAATCTACCATGTTTCCAAGTTTTTTCATGGATTTGTGTCTTCTGTAGTGAGTGTCCCATATGGTTCAGATGATGAGGGCTTTCCAAGAGAGAGGAGTGCTTTTGGATGTCTTTGACAGTTGAGTGCTGTCCTTCTTCTGCAGCCTTGTTCATCCTCACTGCGGCCTCAGGGAGCAGAGTCACTGAGGGAGCTGGAAACTTCAGCCAGCACAGGGATCCTGCACTGGGATGGGTCTGGTATGTGAGATCAGGAGGTCCAGGAACCTCGAGAGCACCTTTGATCCTGCTGGGATCTGCCTTCTTCCATGGGCTCACATTCAGTGCTGTGGGACGCCTGGTTATGTTTGTATTAAACTGAAAGCTTGGGCTCTGTGACTGAGTTTGGGAATTAAATACAGATACAGTCAAGTTGGAGGGTGAAAGAAATGGAGGGGCTGTGCCAGTGAGGAATGCACAGCCTGAAAAGAAATGGCTCCAGTTGAAAGGTGCCACAGTTATGGAATCATAGAATGGTTTGAGGGACCTTAAAGATCATTTTGTTCCACATCTCCTGCCGTGGGCAGGAACACCCCCCACCAGACCAGATTGCTCTGTCCAACCTGGCCTTGGACACTTCCAGAGATGGGGCAGCCCCAGCTTCTCTGGGCAACCTGTGCCAGGGCCTCCCCACCCTCACATGGTGATGAGGGACTGGGACTGAATGGATCACAGACTGGTTTGTGCCCTTCTCGCTACTCTGGAGGCTCTGGCACCTACCAGCAGGACCCTCGTGCTGGTCAGGTTGCACGGCTGTGTGGGCTCTTCCACTAAACTTGTAAAGGATTTGCTCACTTCCAGGAAGTCAATTTGCCTTGGACAGACTGTGCTCCTGGAATAGACAGAAAAATACATTACTCCTGTGAAAAACCACAGCTGGCAAGGTGTTCCCTAACAGGGTTCATGGCTCTGTCCAGAGCCAGGTAAGTGCAAGACATCAGTTCCTACAATGTGGCAAGAAGAAAAGAAAGGGCAAAGTTGGTGCCAGAATATACTTAATTAAGAAGGAATCTGATGGTTAACTGACAATTAGGCCCTCTCTTTCCCTGTCCTTCCCCTTCTCTGTGGCTGGTAGCTGGTGCTCTGTAGAGTCCTGTAGCTGGCAGATAACCAGCTAACTGGAGCTGCCTGGAGCACAAGTCCTGGACAGCCTGATCTTTCCCAACTGCAGGAGGTAATGCCTTCCTTGCTTTTCTCCCTCACTGCTCTGTTTGGTGACTCCACTTGCAGGGACCTTGCAAGGCCATGTGAATGAAGGTGTGTCCCATCTCCGAAGTCATGTGCCCTTGGCATTTCTATTTTTGCCTATGGAGAGAAATATTACACATGGAACTCGTTAGAGGAACTCACATCTTGCATCTTCCGTGCACACGTGAAGTGTAAACAATATGACTGACAGGTTTAGCTGGAAGAATATTTTTGCTGATTTGAGTCACCTGCCCTGCCTTCACACAGATTGCAGCATTCTGTCATCACAGGTGTAATTGCTAAAACAACATTATCTGAAGTAGCATCATTTTTCAGCCTTTTAGGAGAAAGCCCCGGTAAGTCCAGTAAATTCTTTGGAGTCAGTCGAGGAGGTAATTAGGGAATCTCAGTCTGTTGCAGTGTAAGGCCATAAAAAGTGTGTGCTATCTAGAAAGCAGAACATCTGGCAAACAGGCTAATGAGAGCCAGACTGGGGGAGCTCCGAGGCAAATGTAAGAGCTACCCTGTAGAGTTGGGTTATAACTCTTTGAATTTTTAGGAGGTTACTGGTTTGTTGGATAATTTTTATAATTGTTATTTATTTAAACAAGTGCAGTCACCAAAACCCATGAAATTCCAGAGTGACTTCAGTTTGACATACAATAGCTGGCTGGGAAGGGTAATTTATCCCTGGTTCCTCTGGATGTTTTCTGTCCCTTATTCCCCTCTCTGCTCTGCCCTCGAGGTCCCCCATGGCCTCGAGCTCCTCCGAATGAGAGGAATTTGTTTGCTCTCAGCCCATGGAGGGTTTTTCCTTCCCCTAAGCAGGGAATTTGTTTTGCAGAGGGAGAGGTTTGGGCTCTGGAAAGTTTATGCTCCTTCTCTTTCTTTCTTGGTTTTTTTTTTTTTTTGTTTTTGTTTTTTATTGTAATGATGACATATGGAAACTATTTACACAGGAGCATGCTCTGCTGCACTGAATGGAAATGCTGGAGTCCCGGCAGTCTCGTTCCCGATGCCTTGTGTAAGCAGCCAGCTGGTTTTGCTTTTCCTTTTTTTTTTTCCCCCTCTTTTCTTTTTTTTTTCCCCCCCTCCCTCTCTCTCTTTCTTTTCAGGGAACGCCTGGGATAAGTTTACACGAGTGTGGAAGGAAGTTTTTGCCATCTGTGAACAGCTCAGTTCCTTTCCTTTGTCATGCCCCTTGTACTCTGCGAACTTCACAAATATCTGTTTTCTTTTTTGTGCGCTGGAGATTCCTTGCTGTGACCACTCAGCACTTTCACTCCTTCCCCGTTAGCTGGTGAGCAAGTTCTGCTAAATGCCAAAAAAATAAAGAGAGCCCTGCACGTGAAGCTTTGCTTTTGCCACCACGCTCGTGCCTAAAAGCTCTTTGTCCCGCAGCTGAACCTTCCAAAAACTTGCCCTTGGGAACACCCCGCTGCTCAGACAGCGAGAGGGAAACGATTTCCCTGAGGTCTGAGCCACCTTCCTCAGAGGGGAGGGGAGAAAACGTTCAGTTCTGCAGCGAGCAGAGGAGAAGAAGCTTTTTGTTGCGGAGCTCTTTCCCTTGAGGAAGCTGCGAAATCGAGGATCGGCTTTGGGAGGGGAGGGAGGGGAGGGAGCAACTTCGGCTCTGCCTCGTCTCCCTCTGCCCGGCTGCGAGCACAAGCGGCTGCCATGCAGTGGAGAGAGCTGCCTGCCATCTACTTGGAGGATTCCGGGAGCCCTGTGGAGAGATCCTCCTATCTCATTGAGCTCCATACTGATGGTAAACGCCGTCGGGGATGTTCTGCAGCACGAGCGGAGCGGAGGTTGCATTAGTCTGTGTCATTGTTATCATGGGAGCAGCTGAGGAAATTAGCTGGCTGGAGGGCTGCCAAGCAAACAGTCAGAGGCTTGCTCTTCAAATTTATTATTATTTTTTATTATTATTTATTACCCAGATGATGCTGCTGCCTCAGGGAGGGTAGATCAACCTTCTGGTACCTGATGGGGAAGGAGCTGATCCACAAAATGCAGCTCCCCACTGGAACACTTCACCAGAACGTTTTCTCCTGTCTGTGCCTGGAAAAAATGATGCCTGGTTTAGACAGGAGGAAAACATCTTGATTCCTAGAGTTATTTTTTGTTTCTGATTTGCATCTCTGAGTGTTGTTTTGTGTTTGCAGCCTTGGTCTCACTGGGACATCTCTTCTGTTTCAGCTGTGAGTCCTCAGTGGGAGGCACAGAGAGGGGTCCTGGTCCTGGGTTTTTGCTGTGGTGTGTCTTTTCCTAGTGTTGATCTTTTTCAGAGGGGTTGATTTTTGCAGGAAAACTATTTCAGGGTTGGAGGTAGTTTTGGCACCTTTTGGCAGGGCACAGTGTGCTGGTGTTTAGGTTAAGGCTACAGACCTTTGCTGATTTGGCCACAGTGTGTTTTGATGTTCTTAAACTGTGTGTATGCTGTAATTTAAAGTCCAGGCTCTGATGATGATGTGCTCCTTCTGTAACTCTGGTAAGCATTAAATGTGAAAAGGTTTTGCTCTGAGGCTGCAGTGGGAGGGAGTCTGTGAAACACATCCGCAACAAAAGCTTTGTAAATAATAACATTTAAGAACTTTTTAGAGCTCTTAATATAACCCTTCTGATTTTTGCATATTGCTGTCATCTTTTAGCTAAAAAGCAGACAAACCAGATGACTGCCATTCCAGTTCTGTGGATAAATAAAAACTCCATCATTCAGTTTTTTTCAAGAACTGTGCTAAATCAAGAGGTGTGGGGGAGGAATCGGCCTCATTCAAACATTTGTCCAGATTTTGAGTGGTATTTTAAGGGTGTGGGGGAAGCAAGGAAGAGAAATAGGCTTCATGCTACAGGATTTTCAGCAATCTGAGTGTGCAATCTGGAAAGTCTTCACAAATCCCAGAGAAATGCTATCTTAATTTGATTTGAGGGTGGAAGAGGCAGATGTGTCTCTGCGTTGGTGAAGGGGTTCTGATTTCTTCCCACTCTACCTTTCTGCCAGAAGCACATGGTGCCATTTCTCTTGGTGGGTGCAGAGTTTTTGGCATGGACTCTTCCTCCACTCAAAGGGTGTTCTAGAAAGAGTGAATCAGTAATTCAGTGAGGATTATTTTGTCACAGCAAATCATCAACAGGCTGTCATGAGAGAGGAAAAGAACCTCATGGTAATTTTTGCCCACTCTCAGATAACAACTTCTAACACAGAGAGAACAAGCTGCCACACCACAGCTCCTGTGCTCTTAAAAAGGGGGAAATCAGCACTTCTGTGCTGGCAAGATCAATTTTACATGTACCCACTTTGGGAACATGAGACACTGGAGGAGGGAAGTCTCTACTGAGAGCAAGAACAACCATGTGGTGTGGGAAATGATTGAAACTCTGGAGAGCATGTGGTCAGCCCCACCACAGGTTTTATGCATGGCCCTAAGCAGGTCTCACTGCTCGGTACTTTTTGTCAAACATACAAAATAAAAACTCCCAAGTCCCAGAAGAAGAAACCAAGTGTCATTCCCTTTTTGCACAATAATTGTCTTCTGGCATATTTTTCGTGTGTCTTAATAGCACTGGGGGCTGCAGCATGCAAAAAATGACAATTGTTTTGGAGTTTATATACATACCCTGTGTAACTCTCCCATGAGAAGGGCACTATGTATGTGCAACTTTGGAGTTGCTTTTTGCAATTGAATTGTATTTTTTTTAAATGAAATCTTCACTTATAAAATCTGGTTCAAATGTTCAGTAAAGCATTGCTTTATAATGCTTTGCTGGTGAGAAGGAAACTTAGGAGTTTCAGAATTAATCTGTGGAATGTGAACATTGCTGTTTGTTTGGATCAGAGGGATGTTGGTACTTATCAGCATCTATGGGTGTTGTGAGGATGCATTATTTAGTGACTCTTAAGTGCTGTGAGAAATGAGGCTTTCTACTAAAAGTACTGACAGCTTCAGTGACAGTCCTGTACTCCATCCTTCCGTGGCCTCTCCTACCATGAGATGTGCAAAGGCAGTGCTCCTTCAGCAAACCTTCTTTTATTCTGTGGGTTGGACATCCTTGGAGACTGGGAGCTGTTACCTGCCTGGTTATAGTTTATGAGTGCTGATAGCATGCTTCAAGCATGACAGCACAGATCTCCTGAGCCAGGAGACCTGCTTACTGTATTAAATAGGATGCTGCCTCCTTTGATGATCTTTTGGGAGCATCCCTGTGCTGAAGCGCCGAGTTTGAGTGTCTCTTAAAAGCTCCTACCTGGGAAGAACCAATTTGTCAGTGTTCAAGCTGCCAGTTTCCTGGCTGCTCTGCCCTGTCCTGATGCCTGTCTCTGATCCCAGTGCCTCCTGATCAATCCCAGCTGGCCTAATTGTGTAATCCACGTTTCTCCCTGTGTCCTGATGCAGATGGAGGCAGCTATGACGTTGTCCATGATGCCTCCAGCCCTGCGGCGGGGGACTGCTGCGCTCAGCAAAGCGCCGCCCGGCACAACTGGGAAATGAACTACCAAGAGGCAGCCATCTACCTCCAGGTGAGCCCTCTTGCCTGCTGGGTTGTGGGGGGAAATGCTCTTCAGGAGCTGTGGTGGTTTTTGGCTGTAAGGAACGAAGAGCTTCCGTTCTGAGGTTAAAAATTTGGTGCTCTGCAAAGGGTTCTGCTTGAAGAGTGGGGTGATGCTCCAGATGGGGTGGTCATTTGGAGGCAACTGAACTACCCATCTCTCCCTGTGTCAAGGGCTGTAGTGGCTGAGGGATTCAGCACATGTTCAGTTCTGTCACCTTGCCATGGAGATTTTTGTAGCTGGTCATGGATCATCATTTCACCTCTGCGGTGAATGGTCGGTGCTCCCGTGTTCTGGAAGTGCAGGTCCTGATCCTGCCTTGGCCACACGTTGGGTGGGCGGCCCTGAGATGTTTGTTTAGTGTCAGTCAAGTCCTGGAGGTCATGTAAGGCATGAGAGAAGGTAGAGGTCTTGTTTTCTACAGGAGAAAGCATGCTGGGATTAGGATCAGCCCAGGAGGGAAGTTTACTGTATATAAAAAGAAAAAAAGACAAAACCCAAACAAACCCCAGTACAGGAAACACCATCCTTACTTCAGCAAAGGGACCATATTTTTAAGATCACTGTACAGCCTGGTGTAATGAATTAGCCACCAAAACTGAGCTTCTCCCAGAGGTGTCCAGTCTGAAATGATTGCTGGTTCCCTTACTGTCTGTCCCACTTCCTTCTCTTTGTTCCCTTTCAAAGCTCTGCGTGGCAGCTTGAGGTGTTGGACCCAGTTTAGTTCTTTGTTTAAGGCACTGCAAGGTGACAGAAACCATTTGTTTCTCCCTGTTCTGACCCCACAGGACTCAGAAATCTCACTTCCCACATATTTTAAAACTGTGTAGCCTGGACCTTGGCAATACTTGAGCTTCATGGTATGCTGGAGCAGCCCTGACAATGGAATGGTGGCTCCAGCCCCTCCTGGGCTTTTGTTTAAACTCCTGATTATTGGAGCAGCTCTGCAAAGGGTCATTGAGCTGCTGCAGCTCTGATGGTAATGGACACAGCAGGCCTGGCCCTTCAGATACAGATGATTCTTGCTGCTGCCTTGACCAATGGCCACGATGACACCGTCCTTGAAATGAAGTAGAATCACTTAAAGAGCCTGCAGAGTGTTCATGTGAACAGTAGCTGCAGGCAAGTGTTGTATCTGGATAAGAGGGCTTTGCTGTCCAGCCACGTTTGGAATTGCCTGGCTACCAAGAGGCAGGATTTAGACTGCTTTTCATTCTGCAAGTGTGTTTTGCCAGGCGTGAATGAGAATGCCCTGCTGATCCCAGCCTGGGCTCTTTCGGGGGGGCTGGTGTTGATGGAACTCACTGCTGGGCTCTGCCCCGCTCACAATCTGGCTCCCTGACCCAGCAGGGTTTGTTCTGAAACACGAGATGAGCTGGAATAAATGAGAAACATTTGAAACCCTCTTCTGAATGAGTCTGGAGAATGCTTCACTTCTAAAAGAGAGCTTCCTGACCTCGTTATCCATTTGCAATCACAGTTATTCCGCTTTGATAGTAATAGTTTGACTGTCCTTACAGTAATTGCTTACCTCGAAAGATGATAATTTAAAAATAAAAAAAAATCCACCACTTCTTGTGCATCCTTGTGTCCCAGCTGGGCTAAAATGATCTCTTATGACGGTTCTCAAGAGGCAGCAAGTTTCCTGTGAGTGGCAAAGACTTCCTTGCCAGAACTCTTGAGTCAAAAAAGAGAAGAAGCTGTTGGATGGTTCTGCACGAAAAGCCTCTAAATTCTTCCCAAACTAAGTTTCGTCCTAGAGGTAAAAATACTGACGATGTAGCTGTTTGAAAATCAGTTGTAGGCAAAGTGTTGAGATGGAGTATCTGACCTTTTAATGTTAATTAAGCTTTCTAGGTAAGAGGGAATGACAGATCAGCATAGAGGCTTGTTAATTTTTCATGGAGTCTGTCTTACATTCCTGAAGCAGAAAACACTTTGTGGGCTTCGGTGTTTTCTCCCAGACATTTTGCAAGGCCAAGATAAGGAGGAGCAACTGTCAGCCAGGTGCCCTGGAGCTTATCTGGGTGTTTTTGTGTTCTCTTGGAGAAGTTTAATCAAATAAGTCTGTAAATATGTGGAAGTAGTTGCAAGTAAATGAAGTGCTGTGTTTATGTTGGAATGTTAACTGAAGTTTCTTTGCCTGCCTTTATAAAGTCTTGCAGCTCTCTTCCTGCTTTTCAAAAGGCTCAAGGGTGTCTGAAGCAGGAGTTTGTGAATATTAGTTGAGTTTTATTACTGAGATATGCTTATGAACAGAAGGGAACATTCCTCAATAAACAGATCAATGGCAGGCTGTAAGTGGGAACAGTCTGTCGAGAATTGTATCTAATCCTTATAAAAATCTCTGTTCTTCATGTGGAAAACTCCGTTATAGCTCTGAGAGTCACTAATGCTGTTCTCTTCTTCATTCCTGCTGCCCTAGGAAGGAGAAAATAATGATAAGTTCTTCACTCACCCCAAAAATGCCAAAGCACTCGCTGCCTACCTCTTTGCACACAACCACCTTTTCTACCTGATGGAGCTGAGCACGGCACTGCTGCTCCTGTTGCTGTCCCTCTGCGAGGCTCCAGCGGTCCCTATGCTCCGTCTGGGCATCTTTGTAAGTACTCTGGGGCAAAATGAAGAAGTCTGCTTGCTCTGCAGTGTGGGTAAGAGGAAAAAGAAGGCCAAACAGAGAGGAAGAAGGAGGCACTGAGAGGAATAAACCCACCTGGCTTGTTCTGTAAGTGAGTTGTCAGCAGATAGGGGAGCCAGCAAAGCTTCCTTTTCCCATCTGATGTGCACAGACCACAATGAAAGCGACACGTATTTCGTATTATCAATTTGTGCAGTTCTTAAATTTTGTAACAGAAGTGTGTGGTTTTTCTTTTTTCTTGAGATAACTCAAGAATCTGCATGCTTTGGGGTGGTTTTAAGGTCATTGTCAGGGTTGGTGCCGTTACCCCAGCCTAGAACACAAAGATGTCAGCCTGGGACAGGTTGCTAAACCTTCTCCTGTCCTCTCCTCCCAGTGTTGTGAGGACTCTTTTTAATGAGTGTGTGAGTGACTTGAAGTGTTATGTCCAAGCTGCACAAAGTGCAGGTTGAGAGAAGGGGTAATACACAAACTGGTGTGTACCTCTGTGAGTCCACATCCACTTCATGAGGTCCCACTGTCAGGCACAGTGTTAAGAGCTGCTGTTGTTCATGAGAGAATCTACTGCTGCTTTTGGAGCTGTTATGGCACCTTAGGACCGTGCCAGAGGTGTAAACCAGCCTTGATAACCCTGGGGTCCTCAAAATGAGTCAGGGCTGCACAACTCAGTTCGGGTTTTGAGCTGTGACTAAAACTGAGGTGGTAAGAAAATCCTGTTGTCTTCTTTGTGGTGGATTTTGCATCTTCCAACAGAGAAGGGGCCCTTCAGCACTGCACAGAGCAGCATTGTGATCCAGAGCTTGATCAGGACCCTCTCTGTGGTTGTCCAGAATGTCTAGTTCAAGGGAAAACCCTCCTCTGTGTAAATTGTCCCTGCCTCCCTTCCTGTGTTTCACTAAAAAAATTACAGTCTCAATCTTTCTTAAAAGTGTTTCTGCTCAAGTTACTGGTGTCTTGCCCTTGTGTTTCAAATGTATCTCTAAGTTTTTTGGATGTGTTGCTCAAGTCCAAAAGGGACAAGGATTTCAGGAAAATCTGGCCTGATTAGAGGAAAATTGCACAGGCTTTAATGAAAGCCCAAAGCAGTAAATACAGAAATTTTGAAAACCAGTGCTGTGCTAGCTTTAATAGAGTGGCCTTGGGTTTTCCTGTGTGCTGTGCTTAGACTGTTGTGCTTCTTGAAAAAGGAGGGGCAGAAGTGTGGCCTTTGCTGTGCTGCTGTTTACAATCAAACCTGTGTTGTGACAGGTCCATGCAACCCTGGAGCTGTTTGCGTTAATCGTGGTCGTCTTTGAACTCTCCATGAAGATGAGGTGGCTGGGCTTCCAAACCTTTATCAGGCACAAAAGGACTATGGTAAAGGTAAGCTGTCAGTGTTTCCTCCTTCAGCATCCAAAGAACCAGATTAAATGTTGGCCTGCACTGCAGCAGAGCTGACGTAGCCACGTGTCCCAGCTGCCAGATGATTCATGTGAGATCTCTCAGCTCTCAGGGACACCTCCCATCCCTTCAAGCGTCCAAATAAACAGGTGGCCAGCAAAAGCTTTGCCTTTCCCAAAAGGAGGCTGCAGCTGTGGCTCTCATCACCCCCCTTTTTTGCAGACCTGCGTGCTGTTTGTGCAGTTCATAGAGGCCATCGTGGTGCTGGTGCGCCAGACCTCGCACGTCCGGATCACGAGGGCCCTGCGCTGCATCTTCCTCGTGGACTGTCGCTACTGTGGGGCTGTCAGAAGGTGATGCTCAGCTGGCTGGATGTTCTGCTGTCATGCCTGGGGCTGGGCAGGAAAAGCACCCAGATCCTGCAAGCATCCCGGGAAAACCAGTGTCTTTCACGGGCATTTCAGGTCTTGGAGATGTTTTAGTTGTACCTTGTGTGGATTGCTCACAGCACGCTGTGCTGTCCTCACGTGTACAAAGCACCTCACAGAGCCCAGCACATGAGTGTGGCTGCATTGCCTCTGCTCCCTGATTTGCCTGTAAGCTGCACAATGAATCAGAGTCAGTCTGAAGAAGGAGAGCTGACAGTGTGACATTAGTATTGTTTGCAGTACCTGAGAGCTGACTGTGAAGGACAGATGGGTAGCTTGGAAACCATCTTAATTTAGCAAGCCTTCTACTTTTAATCCTTGGAGGGAGTGGGAAGAAAGCCCTCAAGTGTGATGTGGTGGTGGTTGGTTTTTTTTTTTCCCCCTGACAACCTGGAGGAGTAAACGTGCAAGTTTTAGTTTATTAATGTTTTCTTATTTTTCAGAAATCTGCGACAGATCTTCCAGTCCCTCCCACCATTTATTGACATTCTTCTCCTCCTCCTTTTCTTCATGGTGATTTTTGCTATTCTAGGTAAGTTGTATTTATGGAAGGTGAAGTTATTAACCAGTTATTGTCCAAAATCAACACCAAGAGCTTGGATGAATATAAAACTGATCATATTCAGAGTCCAGCCAGGATCTTCCATTTATCCCATTTCATCCACAGTCATCTGGAAGGCAGAATTAAAGATCAAAAAAATCTGGAAGCTGGGTATTTGATTTTGAGGCAATCTGGAAGATTTTGACCTCTTTCAGAGCACAGTCAGAGGTGTGTGTTTCCAACTTCTGCTTCCATCACCTGTTCCTCAGTCTTGTTAGTTTAGTTTACATCCCCACAAATGCAAATGTCTGCAGTGTACCTGGTACAGTCCAAACCATGCCCAGAAGGTTTGTTTTCCAAAAGGATCAGTGGACATCTATTGGCAAATCTCTATGGAGAAGGCCTTTCAGATGCTCCCATCTTCGTGGTGTCAGAGAGGACTTACTGTTGATGTGATCTTCCCTTTGGGAACTGCTTTGCTGCTTGACATTAAACAGACTTTATTTTTGTTTGTTCTCTCCCCCTGTCTCTCCTCCTCTACCTTCTCTGCTGCTTCTTTAGGTTTTTATTTGTTTTCTCCTAACCACTCTGACCCGGTGAGTATCTTGACTCTTTCAGCTGCAGCTCGAGTCTCATTTGACATGCCTGAGGCTCAGACATTACTGTGCAGGCATAACTTATTCCATGTGATCCCTGGGAGACCAGGTGCCGGCTGGTCCAAGGCTGCCTGGCAGTGTCACCCTGCTTTACCCCTTACTGGGAAGGAAGACTGTGCAGGGAACTGCCTCAAAGACAGGGTGTCCCAGAGGGGATGTTCACACAGAGTTGTTCCTTGTTCTTGATGTCTTAATCCAGTCAAAAGAGCCACCTGCCACTGTCCCCAGGGGAGGAGGTGTCTGGGTGAAAGCTCAGCTGCTTCCGCTGCGGCGGTCGGAGTCCAGCAGCCACAGGTTCCTGCTGCTACCCAGGCTGTGGCTTGCTGGGAGTGACTACCACCAAAAAGCATAGATAAGCTGTTGTTTTAACCCTTAATCTTTGCCAAGGGACTTTAAAAAGGACCAGTGCAGAAGTACTTTTCCCTAGGGAAGGCATCAGGGAGTTGTGGAAGCGCGAGTGGGTGGGTTGGTTGTTTTTTTGAACGAAATGTCCCCGTGAAATTCTGCTTGCGTTTTGTCATGGGAGCTTTTTCTTTCAGTACTTCAATACTTTAGAGAACAGCCTCGTGAATCTCTTCGTGCTTTTGACCACTTCAAAGTAAGTTCATGCTCTTCTAGCTCAGTCTTTCCCTTTGTCCAAAAGGAGTCTAGCAGAGCCGAGAGTTTATCTGCAGAAATGCTGTCTCCAAATGTGTGACCCCTTTCCTCTGTGTCAGAGATTTCCAGTGTCAGCCTGCATGGGAAGAACTGGTATTTCATTTTGCTTTAGGACACTGTGACCTCAGCTGCAGAGTTATCTCTGAGGACTCAGACTGCTTCATCACTACGAGGGCAATAAGGGGGGAAACAGCTTTATTAGGCCTTGGCCCAGGAAGGGAAAGTTAGTGTTTGTGCTCCTTTGTCAGCCAACAATTGGCTGTTGAGAAGTAACTTCCTATTCCTCTGCTTCAGTTCACTTATCTGCTAGGAAATTGGTATAACAACAGTGGGTAAACATTGGTCTGCTGTCAGGGAGAGCTCTCATGATTAGGAAATTAGCAAAGGATGGAATAAGTCTTAGATTGTAACACACTGAGGCTCTACTGCTGTTGTTGTTAAGTATCAAAGCACAACCCTTAGCCACGTCACAAATCCCGTTTGGTATTTGGGATGTGAAAGGAATTTGAATTTCAGAGTGCTTTCCTTATTTATTTCTTTCATTGTGCCCCCATGTTCTTGCTGCTCATTGCTGGGCACAGAGTTCTGTGTCATGAGCAATGACACGTTTTGCAGAAATGTGCAGATCTTGGGATGTGAGTTTACACACACACACACACCCCCTGTGTCCTGTGCCTCTTGCCTGTGTAGTGGGAAGTGTAACATGAGCTATTTGGTGCTTAAACTTGTGTCCTTTGGGATGCAGTTTCCCTGATGTGATGATGCCATCTTACGCCCGGAACCCCTGGTCCTGTGTCTTCTTCATCGTGTATCTCTCCATTGAGCTCTACTTCATCATGAACTTGGTGAGTCCCCAGTGAAGCTCTTGACTTCTCTCTGCCTGATTTTGGAGCTCATTGCCCAGCAGAGTCTTCCCCACTCCCAGAGAAGTGGCAGCTTTGCTACAGACAGGACTCTTTTCAGTGTTTAACCGCGAGGAATTGAACTAAATCACAGCAAACCAAATGATACAAGCATCTTTCAGCTTCTCTCACATTAATATCGTGCTTGGAGTGACATACTCCCTTGCATGGAATTTATTGTCCTTCTCTGTCTTAATTATTTATCATAAAATGGCATTTTATTATCTGGGCTCGCCTGAAATACTTTGTAAATCAGTTTGAAGGGGATGGAATTACTCAGTGTGGCAGGGCTTGAGTGCTGATCACTGCAGTGTGAGAGCATGGCTGCTCAGGGGAGGGTGTGAGTGGTGGAATAGGGTTTGCCAAAGGAGTTGAGGAGTTCTGCAACCCAAGGTGAGGGATTTGATGCTTGTGGTGGGCTTGGATTTCACTGCTTGTGTCCTAGATAGAGGGTTAGCTTTGACAGTTGTTAGCCAGAGCTCCCTCCCATGGCAGGGTGAGTGCAGAGAGCAGCCCTCAAAACCTGCTTTCCAGGAACGTTTTAACAAACCTGATACTGTTTTCTGTTGGCACGTGTGTGGTTTGGCCTTAGCTGTTAAAACCCACTAGCAAGTGTTGAGAGGCCAGAAACACCTGGACCTCCTCCAAAAAGTGGATGAGTATGTGTGAAGTGAGCCTGAGGATCCCTTTGTGGATCCCTTACGCCAGCAAGACCTCACCGGCTCCATTCTGCCTCAGCCAGCACTTAGTAAATTCCTGCTGGAGGCAGGCAGGATATTCCCACCTGTCTGGGAAGCCCTGGCTCAGGTAGCTGCAGAGCACAAGGATCAAATCACGACTTTCTCTCCTGTCTTCCCTCTCAGCTTCTCGCTGTGGTGTTTGACACTTTCAATGACATCGAGAAGAGGAAATTCAAGTCCCTGCTGCTGCACAAGCGCACGGCCATGCAGCACGCCTACGGCCTGCTGGTCACCAAACAGGTACAGGGCTCTGCCAGCTGCCTTAACACCACCCCTGGGCTGGAGTGGCTAAAGGGCAGCTTCCAAAAAAAGGTGATTTATGTCTGTTGGTTGTAATGATACTCGCCAAGGGCTGCTGGTTTTTGCAGTTGTGTAACTCAGCACTCCGAATTTCAGCCCCGTGTGAGGTTATGGGGGTGGCTTGATAAAATCAGTGAAAATTTTTTTCTGGAGTGAATGTGATCATTGCTTTCTCTCTGATTCGGTTTGGGTCACTTGAGGACTTGCTTGACTTACTCAGACACCAGTACTGAGAGGAGGGGTGGGTCATACAAGTGAAGGTACAGTCCAGTTGCTGGATCCTGCACGAGTAAACGGTGTAGAAATAGAAGTAATTCACCTACAAACAACTTTTTACAAGCACTTGGGAGAGGAGGTTGATTTCTTGCTTAACCTGTGGAGCAGCATGAGAAATAAGGCCCAAAAATAACTAACCCACTTCTAGTAGATTAGTTCATGATTAGTTCACATGGCTGATAGTCTTTAAAAAGTGCCAGTAATGGGATCTGTTACCTGTCTGTTAATTGCCCAAGAAGAGGCCTTGAATTCTGCTTGGGGTGCCTGGTTGGACTATTTTCAGGCAATGGGACAACAGGGAACAGTTCTGCTTTTGCTGGAGGGACCAATTGCCAGGAGAGCTTCTGATCTCTGTGCCCTGGGATAAGTCTGATACGTTAAAGTAATAGCTTAGGGTACTTTGGGGGCTCAGTTATAATGTATGAAATCCTGCTTAAAATAAATCCAGAGTGAGAATCAAATGCCCTTGCCTCTGCATATTCCTACCTGATGTCACTGCTTATGACAACATTCCTTTGTTTCCAGAGGCCATCTGGAATTTCCTTCAGGCACTTTGAAGGGCTGTTGCGGTTCTACAAGCCTCGGATGTGTGCCAGGGAGAGATATCTCACCTTCAAAGCACTGAATCAGAGCAATACTCCTTTAGTCAGGTAGGATGGTCTTCCTGCTGCACCCAGAGCAGGGAGGTTGCTCCAATCCTTGATGTTTGGCTGGGCTTCCTAGCGGGTTTATGGAATGAGGGTTGTTGTCTGAGATGTGGGGATAGAGTTATGCGATCGAAGGGATTTGTCTGGGAAGCAGGAGCTTGGAGGGGTGGGTACCCTGAGAGCTGAGGTTTTCCTTCAGAGGTGATGGAGTTCCTGCATGCCCTCTTGTGGATACAACGCTGTGCTGGCACTCACAGGCAGGATCTGCTTCCCATTCCTGTGCCAGAACAGAGGAGCCAGAAATTGGGGAACAGCACTAGAGCCTGCGAGGAGATTTCTTCACACAGCGCAGCCTCGGCAGCTTAACAAGTTTTTGCTTTTTTCCAGCAACTGGCTGTTCCCCCCAGGGTTTTGTTAATTAAAATCTGGTTCTGCTGGTGCTTTCAGGGCTGCCATTCTCTGTGTTATGAGGCAGAGAATTGTCATTCTGGTGGGTGGGTGCAGCTGATACCAACCAGCAAGGAAGCAGAGGGAATTAGAGCAGGAGATCTTCTCCTCCTTTTTCTTTGTTCTGGCCACAGACAGGCTTGGAATGAGTCTCCCATGAAACTGGTGCCGGTGCTTCTCCTTGAAGTCAAGTGCCATGGAGAAGTATTGAAAATGGCATAGGGAGAAAGGCTGAGTTCTTAAATTTAGGCACCTAATGACACCAGTAGGAGTCTGAGAAGTTCAGCATCCTCGCTTTCAGACTCCTAAAAGCTGTTACAGGCCTGACCCCAAACACCTAGACAGGCACTCATGTTCTATGAGTTTCTTTGCTTTCGTGTCCTTTTTTCAAACTTCATTGTTACCTTGAAAGGAAAATGTGCAAAGATGTTAGAAAAGGGCTGTATGAGTAATTAAGGCAATAGTCCAAGACTTCTTCGTGAAGAGCAGTGCAATCTCTATCCCTTGGCGTTGTCATCTAAGCCTCAGGTCTTTTCTTTCAGTGGTAAAATTCTGGAGTTCAGTAGAGTCAGAGTTTCCTTTAAGGGCTGAAGTATTACAGAAAGGAGATTCTGGCTATTGTTAGTCAGGAACCTTTGGCCAGACTGAGAAGAGGTCAGTGTTGAGTTCTGTCAGTTGTGGCTGCAGTTCTAATAAGGAGTTAATAACTTCCAGGGACTCTCTGCTGCTGATGACAAGGACACTTAAGAATCTAGTCAACCTCAAGGCTCTGATCAGATTTTTCTTTCTGTTTTGCAGTCTAAAGGATTTTTACAATTTCTATGAAGTTGTTGGCTTAAAATGGAAGGTAAGTCTTTGTTGGGTGGAGAAGAGGGGAAGTGTGTGTAGGAGGGAGAGCAAAGGAGACCAGTGGTTAGAGAGAAGCTGGGTAAGAAATAAAGGCAGTTGAAAAGAAGCAGATGAAGGGGATAAGGTGGGTCTCCATCCCTGCCTTTTTTTTTTTTGTGTGGATGTAGCACTGGCTGCTGCTGATCGTGGCTGTTCTGCTTCCAGGCAAAACGAAACCGCGAGCACTGGTTTGATGACCTTCCACGGACAGCATTCCTCATTTTTAAAGGTAACAGGCTGTGTTTTCATGGCAACACGTGTTCAACTAACAGGAAATCATTTCTTTACAAAGGCAGGGCACTCTGAGGGGACTTTCTCTTATGTCCCTGGTAAAAGGCCTATTAACTAACTCCCTGTGTATCCAGAGCCTCCAAGGAAGATTTCTGTCCTGTAAATATTCCCCATGCCCTGCCCCAAACCCTGGCTTCCTGAAAATAAGAGGCTTCTTGGCAGAAGCTCCATAGTAAATCAGCCCCTGAAGTCGTGCAGGACTGTATTCCCTTCTCAGCACAGAGGTTAGGTGGGGATTTACAATTGCTGAATCCAGGAGAGTTTCCAGAGTTTCTCCGTATTCCAGATAGCAGTGACTGTGGAGAGGGATTCAGAACTAGTATATAGGGACAGAAAAGGCACCTCAGAGGATAAGGACGGTGAGTTCACTAAAATTTTAGGGGACATTTGAACTTAGTCCCAAAGAAGTAAAATTTAATAATCTGCTGATCTGTTCTGCTGAGGATTGGTATGAAAAATGTCCCTAGGGGGAAGATAGAGGAATCTGTGGTATGGAGGACTGTGTAAACATTTTTTTCACCATACTTTCCTTCATGCAGGCATCAACATCCTTGTGAAGTCCCGTGTGTTCCAGTACACCATGTGTAAGTAGAAGTAATGAGCTCCCTTGCTGATGTGGGTCTGGTGTGCTGTGTCTGCGTGGTGTGGCCTGGGCTGTGGTCTGAGCCATGGCTCATATACAAATTTTGGAGTTTTGGTGGAGAGGAAGAGAATTGTTTACTTGTACCAAGCGCTGCTGCAGCCTGGGCTCTCAGCTCTCACCCTGGAGAGGCTCCCAGGGTCACTACACAGCACTCCTGTGGGTCTGCTTGCATTTAGGTAGGTTGGTGGTTAGCTTTCCCAAGCTTGGGGGTTTTATCCATCAGCTGAAGGATGCTGGATAAGGAACTGCCTTGCCAGTCAACCACATTCTGTTTGCACTCCAGGAGGTGCAAGTGCCCTCACTGCTGGAGGGATTGCTTGGCAGCTGTGCTGCCTGTGAGGAGGAGTCTGTGCTCCTCTTCTCTAGAGGAGAAAAACTGCTTCCTCGTGGTGCTACCTGCTGTGTTGTAAATGATCTCTTCCTACTCAGTAATTTGGGGCTTTTTTGAATGTTGGAGAAGCAGTTTTTGTAAATTGGGATGCTAAACTAAAGAGAGGAGATGGAGTGAGGTCTGAATGAAAAGAAGTCCTGCAGCTTCAGATTTGAATGCTGGGGAGCAGTTATAGATCCAAGTGGAAAGGACTTTGTCCTGCACTGTTGGGGACCCAGTGGTTCTCAAGGTCTTGCTCCAGAACTAGGAAGAAGCTGGAATACACAGCTAATAATGTGGCAGAATATAAGATAATTATGATTAAAAATGATTGAACATGATTCAGACTGTTGTTTTGGTTTAGTTTGGTTTCGTTCTGAGGATAAAAGTAGTGCATCTGTTAATGGCCTGGGAAAAGTCAGGGTAGAAGACTCTTCCAGTTTATGAGTTCTGTTTGAATTGAATTGGAAACTATGACCTTGTCACTTGTCCTATATTGTACTTTTCTGTTAGCCTAGGAAATGGATGTCCTCTGGTCCAGGAGTGGCTTTGCTATGGGTTTTTACTTTGTTTTCCAGATACTGTGGTGGCTGTGAATGGAATTTGGATTCTTGTTGAAACCTTCATGCTGCAAGGTAGGAAACATCACAGCTTGTTTCTTGACTGGGATGCTGGGGGGTTGAAAAAAAGGGAAGGCTAGAGAAAGCTGTTCTTTTGTCTTGCAGGAGGGAATTTCTTCTCCAGGAACGTCCCATGGAGCTACATAGTCTTCCTCACAAGTAAGCTGATGCCTCCCAGCAGAACTGTGTCATTTCATGAGGATTTGGGAGGGGAACTGAAGTTATAAATTAGCCACAGGCATAGAGCCTCCCTCCAGAACAATGCTGTGCCTGGCAGGGATCACCAGCATCCTCTCAGCCCTGTGTGAGCACTGCTGCACTGTCCCACAGCTCTCTGTGTCACGTCATCTGGGAGCCTCTTACCCCTGCTGCAGCTCTGCAGAAGCTGCTGTGTGACTCTTGGAGCTGGTTCGAGCCCAGAGAGCAGAGAAGCCTCATCTGTCAGGCACAGCGTGCAGAGTGAAAAGGTTTCCAGGCTTGTGATGGCTCTGTGGGAGGTTGCTCTGTGCTGCACCAGCTATTCCAGGAGGCATTCCCAGCTCTGATCTGATTGCAGCTGCGAGCTGGCTCTCTGCCACACACAGCAAGGCAGGCCTGGTGGAGTACAGAGCACAGGGACGTGCTGAGGAGTCTGAAAGCACTGGATGAGCTACTTGACAAGATGAATTTTCTAACTGAACATCATCCCCTCCATGAACATGTACCTTAGTCTTCCTTTCCAGCCCAAGTATAAACAATTACATCTTCATGTGCTGGTTCATTGCACTGTGATGTGAATTCAGTGCCATGCTGCTGACAATGTCTCTTGCTCAGGGAGAAACAAAGTATAGCTCCATTGAATCAAAACAGTGTGTACAACTGCAGCAGGAGGTTCTTTGGGAGGTTGCTACCTCTTATGTGACTGCTGGGGAGCTCTAGTGCTTCCCTGGCCATTAGTCTTCAAAACACTTGTTATGGAAGTTTGAAGGCAGAGGTGCTCTGCAATTCCTCTTTTCACAAGGATGTTGTCATCCAGCTCTTCCCTTTGCTTCTCACCCACCTCTGCTCCTTGGAAGCTGGAAAGAAAGATTTTGGGATGACATACTTGCTGTTATGATGTTCTTTAACCTACAGGTCCTGCCAGAACAGAGGGTGAAGTAAATGGCTCTTCCTTGAAAGGATCTCTCTCTCCCTGTAGGTCAGGGCAAGGCTGTGGGATGTGGATATGTTCCACAAAAATAGAAGGAAGTAATAAGGCAGGACCAAATTCCCAGCACCCCTTTCTGGCTTTTGCTACAAGGAGCTTGTCCCTCAACATTTATAGCATGTTTTCCAGCTAAGTGTTTTGTGCACTGTTCTGGAGAGAAGTCACCATGAGGAACAGGAAAATGTGTTGATTTGGAGAGGAAATGTCTCTTTGGCACCTCACTGAGAATAAGGAGGGTGGGTGGGAATCCGTTAAACCTCTGTCAGAAGTTCTGCACCAAAAGCACCACACATCCATGAGGACAAACCTTCTCATGAGCCTTCCTTGTGATGCTGCCCCTTCCTGACCATGGCTCTCCTCTTGTCTTACAGTCTATGGTGTGGAGCTGCTCCTGAAGACCACTGGGCTGGGGCCTGTGGAGTACCTGTCCTCAGGCTGGAATCTGTAAGTGCACACTCACGTCTTTGGGTTAGAAAGACCCAACTTCTGAGTCTTTAAGCCTGTAAAGAAGGCCGTGAGGAGGCTTTTATAATTCTTCTGCCCTTGGCCTCGTGCACCTCGTGAGGCTGGAGCAGCACCAATAGCTCTTCTCTGCAGAAACACCAGTGATAAATCACTGCTCTTACTTTATTTACTTTATTTTATACTTTTCTTTCCAGCTTTGACTTCTCAGTCACCCTGTTTGCATTTTTGGGGCTCATGGCACTGGCTTTTGACATGGAGCCGTTCTACTTCATCGTGGTCCTGCGGCCCCTCCAGCTGCTGAGGTGAGCTGGGAAGGCTGGGGGGAGGATCCAGAGAGCAGGTGGGAGGAAACAACCAGGCTTGTTTTCCATCAATCCCCTTGGGGACCGAGCTCCTTACCAGGAGAGGGCAAGGATTGCTCTGTGGGTATGTGACCATGGCAAGCGGGAATTGCGTGGGGTAATGAGATTAGCCAGAGTTATCAAAATGAACGATAACAAAAAACTTGGGATGGGATATGAAACCCCGTGCTTTGGAGCTTAAGCTGATCTCTAATAGAGATCAAGGGATTTACCAGGGGCAGATTATCCTGTGTCTGCCTTCGTGGGGTTCTTACACCTCCTCTAAATTGTCTGATGCTGTTCAGAGAAAAGCTCTTCTGTCAGGGTGAGACGGTCTGAGCCAGTTTAATAATTTCCATTGAATTACCAGAAATTACAGTTTTCAAAGGATGCTGCTTTCTAGGGTGAAGTACAAGCCCTGCTCTAACTGCATCTCACACTTTAAGCAAGACCACAGCCTGTAACCTCTCTGCAGCTCAGTGAGCAGGGGCTGATTAACCCTCTCGTGTCGAGGTACATTCACCTTCACAAATGCCTCAAGAGCCACAGAAGGAAGGGATTTGAGGCAAAGTGTTTTGATAAAAACAAGCTAATGTAATTTAGCTCTTCAGTGAGGATTTAAAGAACACTTTATGACACTCAAGGGGGAAAAAAAAATGTTTTCTCAGTTCCTGCCCTGCCAAGGCCTGTTTGGCAGCTGTGTTTCTCTGTAAAGGCTGATGGAGATGCCAAATCTTAAATTAGCAGGCACAATGTAGTTTTCTTTCATCAATTTTTACTGGGTCAGGGGGGAAACACAGAAAAGCTTGTGTCTGAGGGAAGGAGGAATGAATCCTGACCCTGTACACAGGACTAGTTTAAGTTCTGATGATTTTTAGGTTTTTTAAAGAGCTATTTATGCATCGTGCTGTGTAAAAAGACAGAGACTTTTTTCCTTGAGATCCTCAGTCCTGTAAACACTTAGTTGAATGTGCCATAAACAGTCAGATGGGACAGCAGGGCATCATTAGGTGAGTGGAGACCACTTGAGCAAGAGCAGACCCCGTGAGTTTGGTGTCAGGAAACCTTGCTGTCGTTGAGCTGGGAGGAAGAGAGAGCTGGGATACCCCCTTTAACTGTTTCCTCTGACACCAGGAGAGCTGCAGGGTGGAGGTAACTCCTGACTTCTCTTTCCAGGTTATTTAAATTGAAGAAACGCTACAGAAACGTCCTCGACACCATGTTTGAGTTGTTCCCTCGGATGGCCAGGTACCAACTGCTTGTCTTTGAGTGGTGATGGGGAGTGGAGGTTTAGTGTCCAGGGCTGGGTTCAGGACAGGGAGCTGTCAGACCTGCTAAAGGGATTTATGCTCTGATCTGCCAGTAGGTCGTTACTGATTCTTCCCTGTGCTGCAGTGGGGTGTTAAATCTTCCAGTTCCTTGGAGCAGTATATGATAAGCAACACTCCAGCACCCTGGGCCTCCCCCTGCTTTTGTGTGAAGAGCATAACTAAGAGTAAATGCTTGTTTTAATTTTTCTCCCCCATCCCAGCTCTTGCTGAGAGGGGAGGCCCATTTGGGAGGAACGTTGGCATGAATGTACTGAGCCCCAGATGTTTCCCTGTCCTCAGCAGAGCCACTCCAGAGCATTATTGAAGTGGTGGGGCAGAGGGAGGTTGGTGTTTGAGTGGGGTGTCCTCAGCTCTGATTCCCTTGCAAGGAGGTCTGAGCAGAGCTGTGTTGGCTGGAGAGCCCTGCTCCTGGCACAGTCCCTGCACCCGAGGACGTGGAGAGGGCAGAAACAGTGTGTGGTGTTCTTTGTTAAAGAAACTGTGGAGAGACGTTTTTGTAACAGAAAAGGACAGACTGGGAGGGAATCCAGGCTGCTCTTTAGTTTCTCTCTTCAGCAAGTGGCAAGTTCTTTGTCCAAGGACTTCTTGAATGAGAGCAGGCAAAGAACTGCAGAGCCACAGCAGTATGGGAAGGTTGTGTGGGGTTTTCAGTGCTGCTTCCCATCCCTTGGAAATTCCTTCCAGAGCAACCAGCCTGGGATTTTGTGTTTCCTTGCCTTAGCAACTCTTTAACAGCACAGTACTCTTTCTGTTTTTGCCTCCAGTCTGGGTTTAACCCTGCTGATCTTCTACTATTGCTTTGCCATTGTTGGCATGGAGTTCTTTGCTGGCGTGGTCTACCCGAACTGCTGCAAGTGAGTACCTCAAATCCATCCCCCTCAGCAGTGCTTTTGGTGCTCAGCCAGCAGCAGTGAGCTCTGGCAGCTCTATTTCCCTGTGGAGAAGGGGCCAGAGGATGGGGCTCAGTGGGGTTTTTGTAGCTCAGGCCACACGTGGTGAAAATGCAGGACATGCTTCACTTCTCTTGTTCCATCCCTGAAAGTGTCCAAGGCCAGGCTGGAGGGGGCTCTGAGCAACCTGGTCTAGTGGAAGGTGTCCCTGCCCATAGCAGAAGGGTTGGAATGAGATGGTCCTTAAGGTCCCTTCCAACCCAAATCATTCTATGCTTCCGTGATGCCAGAGTTGCTTGGCCAGATGTATTAAATATTTAGACCTCCCTTTGTACCAAGATGAATTCACCTGGTCCTGTAAGCTAAGCTGTCCTGTGCCCTTTTCATCTTAAATTATGACAGACCACTTGGGAATGTCAAGCTTTAAGGCTGTGAGCCAGGGAGTCCAACTCAAACTCTCAGTTTCTCTGGTGTAATATTTGCAGAGTGGTTAGAAAGTCTCCATGTGCTCCCTGGGCTTGTGCTGAGCTGTGAAGGAAAGGGAATTGCTTTCAGAGGAAAAGGCCAAGAGGTAGAAACTGCCCCCATGCTCACCATCTTCTAGGGGGGTTGGTATTTATAATCCTTGAGATTTTCCTTGCTTTTCTAGTCTCTGCTGATTCTATGTCCTGGTTTCTCCAACCAGCACAAGCACAGTTGCAGATTCCTACCGCTGGGTGAATCACACAGTTGGCAACAAAACAGTTGTGGAAGAAGGGTATTACTATCTCAACAACTTTGACAACATTTTGAACAGCTTTGGTAAGGGCAGTTCTGTCTGTAGCAAAGATTATTCTGTGTTCCTGCAGAGCTGGGTGGCTCTGTAATGCTGTAATGCTCATGTGAGCCTGGGACTCTCCAAGAGTCCTACTAATGCACCTCAAGCACACAACATCCTGCACTTTCTGTCTGGAGAGCTCCAGCTGACTAATTGTGCCATGACTGTTTTGCAAGGTAGGCAGATGTCTCTTAAAGCCAGCTGGAAGCCATCAGATCTGTTCTGGCTGGTGATCAGACCAGACTTCCAGAGGTGTTTAAGGAGGGCATTAAGTCACTGCCCTTCTAAAGAACCAAAGTGATGCCAATACATTTCTCTAAACCCGCTGATGAAGAATAATTTGAATGTGTTGATTACTCTCCTTGATTTTTCTCAATGTGTGAGCAGAGATGCTTATGTCCTGGAGATTTCAGAGGTCTCCGTGCTCCCTAGTGAAGAGAGTCAGATCTGTTTCTGATTCTTTTCATAAATACAGATTGAGCCATGCTGCTCGTTCTGTGGGTCTGACGCCCTTTGTCTGAAGCAAAGATGAGGGTTTGTGTTGTGTCTCCAGATTTGCTGGCTGTCTTGAAACTTTGGTGTCTAAAAATCACTGTAAAATAGGTCAGGATGGATAAAGCAATTGCCTGTATGTTTTCTCTCCCTTCTGTACAGTCACCCTGTTTGAGCTGACAGTTGTCAACGACTGGTACATCATCATGGTGAGTAAACCTCACCTACCCCGTGTGCACAGACAGCACAGACTCTGCCAGTTGAGCTGGATCTTCCACACCACCACTGCTTCCTTCCCATGGTGATTGGAATGGGCTCAATACTGTCACTTGTTGCCACTCAGCTTTTGGTCCTGATTGTTGGGTGGCATTTGACCTCTGGGATGCTGCTGGGCATGGTTTCTTGTGAATCTTGACCAGCCTTCAGGCCAGTTTTCACAGTCTGGACAGACGAAGTCGCTCTGTGCTCCAGTTTGTCACCCTGCTGTCCGAGCTGTGTTCTCATGGCACAGTGGCTCTCACAGCCACAAGCCTTGAATGATCTGTGTGTTTGTATATAGAAACCTCTCCTTGCTTATCTGCAAGGACCAGCTGGGGCATTGATCACTGCACAAGCAGTCCCTTGGGCCAACTGCAAAGCCAGGAAAGAGAGGGTGTGTTTATGCTGCTTTATGTCTGTTGTCGAGCAGTTAACAGTGACTCTCCCTTCTTTTGTGCACTGCTGATGTCTTCTCTCTCCTCTTCAGGAAGGGGTGACATCCCAAACTACTCACTGGAGCCGTCTTTACTTCATGATCTTCTATATTGTGACCATGGTGGTGATGACAATCATTGTGGCTTTTATTCTGGATGCTTTTGTCTTCCGCATGAACTACACTCGGAAGAACCAAGATTCAGAAGGTCAGAACCTAAAACATTGTGTCTTCTCTCCCTGGTGCCTTATATCTGTAGGAGGGAATGGGATTGGCCAGCAAAGACCAGATATTATATCTTAGCCTGGCTTCCTCAGCTAATTCTTTTGCTTTTGTGTGATATTTCTATCTGGTCTTTCTGCTCTGGCCCTCAGCTCTCCCCTAGCACTCCCCAAAATGTGTGTGGGGGTGTATGTGTTTTATATATATATATGTTTGTGTGTGTGTGCACACCTACAAACTTCAACTACTTGAGCCATTTCAACCAAATTACTTGAAAATTGGAAGTCTGTGTTCATTTCATGAGAGAACTCTAGGAAACATTACAGCAATGATGTAGCAAAGCTCAGCAGCAAACCTTACAGGAAGGGAAGATGATGTCATTTTTTTTAAAACCAATTTCCCTTCCTCACTAATGTACTCACTGGCAGCAGAACATCTCCAAGTGGCTTTTCCAGCATCCAGGCTGATCCTGGTGGTTTGCCAGTGTTCTTTGCCATGACATGGAGGACAACAGGCACTGCCTATCCAATTCTTTCCACATGTCCCAGTGGCACTTAGACTGGTGCTGGTTTTGGACATGCTTTTCTGTACCCTTTAGGAACTGGCAGTGACTGGTCTCTCTCCATCCCCTTGCCCCTGTGAACCATCACTTTTACTCCCTGTCTCCTGAATAGGGGTCTGAAACTGCAGGTACCTTCATAACCTGCTAGTTTAGGTGCTAAAACCACTCTCATCTCTTGTAGCCCTTCTCCTGCTATTCCTTCAGTGAATCTGCACCCAGACTTTTCTATTAATTTTCCATGTAGATTAATCTTAATAATTCTTAACACCTTTCTACAGGAAGGAGCTACAGCTGCTGCACTTGCACATTTAACAGCAGAGAATCTTCCCTGCAGAAACGTGATGAAGGCCCAGGACCCCAATTTTTTTAGGTGCCAGAAGATCAAATTTGTGTGGTGCATGGTAGGAGCCAGGAGTTGGAAACATTTGTCATTGTGATCCCTCTTGCACCCAGTTTGAAGGGAGCAGTGAAGGACATTGGTTAGCTCTGAACTCCCAAGCTCTTTTAGGCAGATGAAGGTCAAAAGGCAGCAACTCCTGTGTGATTGTTTGCTTTCTTAATTTACAGGCAAGCAAAAAGCTACAAGATTTATTATTTTTTAAGTTACTGAGGAGCCTGATGATTTAAAAAGTTGAGAAAATGGTTTGGGCCAGAAAGTTTGCTGGCCCTACACACTAGCTAACTTTTTTCCCTGCCTTGCTGTAGGTCAAGGACATACTTGTTCTAGTCACAAGAGCAGGTACAGGCTGTACCTGACCTCTGACTCAGTCCTGTGTGCTTTAGACTTTGCCTTCCAGGGTTATCAGAGTGGCTGATGAAGCAATGCTCATCTTGGAGACCTTTTCCCCCCCCCCTTTGTGTTTCTTGCCTGTCCAGAAGATAACGGCATTGTGCTGGAGAAGGAGATCTCCAAGGAGGAAGTGATTGGCGTAATCGAGCTGTACAAGAGGAGTTCAGCTGCCACTGAAACAGCTCAGCTGCAGAAGATCGTTTTGCAGATGGACAAATATGGGGTAGGAGGAAACACAGCAGGTTCTCAGCTTCAGGAGGTGGGGGGCATGCCAGGGCCACAAGTGCCTTTTGCTGCCTCAAGAGAGAAAATCCACGTGCCTTTGAGAGCTGAGCTGCTGGAGGGACTCTGCAGCATCACAAAGTTTTGCTGCTCTAGAAAAGTAGCAGCTGAGTCTCCCCTGCTCTCTGAACAGCCTTAGAAAGGGCTTGTCTCTAGTCCCTCCCAGCTTCCCTTAGAGCTGTCCTGGCCCAGTGCTGACTGGAAAAAAAAGTATATTTATTTTTACATTGTCTTGTAATTCTCCTCTGTGCCATCATACACTGAGGCTTGGACAACCTTGGAGAATTATACAGCAATATGATGGCATCCATTCCAGGTTCTTCTCTCCATGGCACAGCTTACATTTTCATTCTAAAACGGGATGGACAACAGGGAGAATGAGCTCTTGTCTCAGATCTGTTGTCTCATGCATCTGGGAAGAGCTTAAGTGGTTGTTGTAGTAATAGCCATTATATTCCTGTATCACCATGACAAAGGGCAGGTGCTGCAGTCTCTCAGGTGACCTTTATTTGCTTTGATTGGATTGGTAGTTACAGGCTGGGCCCTTGTTCACAGAGAAAGCTCAGAATAGGGATGGAAATACTGATCAGAAGCAGTTTTAAAGACAATAAACCAAAGCAGGAGGTTGTCCTCAGCCTTGCAATGACGATGCCAGACCTGAGGTTTCTTTTGCTTCTCAATCCTGCTCATATAATTCATGTGGTCAGAGCGTAATTCTGACTTCAGCTCTCTGTTTACACAATTTCAGAGGTCCAGTCCCACGCAGTAAATGTTATTAGATGAGTTATGAGCCTTGTTCCAGGCACTGATGTTGTGTTCATTTAACTCAATTAAGCACCACTGACAGACACATCCACCCGAGCTACCTCTCCCTCTGTAGTCTTTGGGGATCTGCTCAGTGTGATTAGTCTCAGCTGCAGTGGGTGCCTGCATTTGTACCATTGATGTGCACCCTAAAATGCCTTTTTCCCTTGACTAGAGGAGCCCAGGATAGCCTGAGTTCATCAGTGGGATCATGAAGGATGCCTGAACTTCCAGGACTGATCCTGTGAGCTGCTCAGATTAATGTCTCTTTTGTTTTTTCCTCCTCCTTCCCCCAACTCTTCAGCAAATGTCAACAGTGTTTCTGGGACGCAGATCAAGGACCAAGAGTGATTTGAGTATGAAGATGTATGAGGAGGAGATACAGGTATGTGGGCCTGACCTGGAGATATTAACAGGTCTCTGTGGTGAACAAACCATTGCCTGGAATAACAAACCACCCTTCTAAACACAGGAGACTGCCTTCCTCTGGGAGCAGGCAGCTGTGAGAAGGGTGGGCATCCAGGAAGTGTAGTTCAGGTTGATCCATTCTTGCTCTCAGGGGTTTTGTTAAACCACAGAGCACATCAGAGCCTCCTCAGTGGGTCCAGGTGCCCAGCTGGGCAGGTGTGTCACTGTAAGCACACTCAGGGTGTGTGCAGGCACTCCAGCTTGGCTGAGCTCACCTGGGCTCCCCGGGTGTTTGCTGGGGCTGTGAGCACATTCCTGGTGCTGCCTGGGGCTTGGCTGCTGAGCACAGGGTTGCTAAACCCCTGGAATGTGTTTGAGCTTAGGCGTGTCTGTCTGACACAGAAACCAAAGGTTCTCCCAGGCAGCAGCTCCCTGGTTTGCCTTCAGAGTAGCAGGCTGAGCAAGATGGGAAACACGTTAATCAGCTGATTGCCTGGATAGTTTAGCACCTTCCTGCTTGTGCCCTCCATGGTCAGGAGCTTTCTGCCATGGATTTGGTCACTGCCCTGCCAAAGGTAGTTGAAGGTCGTGGGCTAATTAGTACTGAAAGGATTAATCTTGTAACCATTTGAATCTGTCCTTTGTCCCCGGGCAGCCAGCTTGGGATGAGTCTTCAGTCTCCCTAAGGAAAATAAACATTTTTTTGAACATTATTTACCACGGGGCTGAGTGATCTGCAGAGAAGCTCCCTGCCTGTTCTTCTTGGTCTGTGATTCAGGGATGTGACATGCTGCAACACAGGATTGGGAGCAGCTCTGCAAATCCCAGATATCAGGGGAACATCGATACCAGAGCCCCTGGATGTTCAGGAGGGACATCCTGAGAGAGGGGTGTTTCCTTGCCCAGGTTTGCTTGGACTGTGGTTGGCAGGGTCTCAATGCATCCATCACGATTGGGCTGCAGTTAACAGGGTCATTCCAGGAGTATCCAAGGCTTTGGAAAGAGCCCTCTGTGCCTGAACAAATGTGGCCTCACATGGCAGAGTCACCCAAGGCCAGTGTGAGGCAGAGCCTGATCCCTGTGTGTTTGGTCTCCTGTTGCAGGAATGGTATGAGGAGCACTCCAGAAAAGAGGAATCTCAGACACCATTGCAAGAGCCTGCATCTGCTTCCAACAGCTCTCTGAAGCCCCTGAGCCTCCGACAACGCTCCCAGACTGTCATTTAGGCCTAGCTAATGCCAGCCGCCTTCTATGCAATAACCTAGAGTATCCCTTCACAGTATATTTTGGGATGATGTATATAGACCTGTCAGTGTACTGGTTTAGGGTTCAAATCTCTTCCCCAGCAGTGGGTTGCTGAAAAAACCAGAGGCCCAGGGGGCTCTGTGTAAGGCTGCTGCACACAGGTTGAGCAGGGTGAACATTTCGGACAGAACAGAGCCCTTGTCCCTCTGAGCCACTTCCCAGGCTCCAGCCTGCTGCCTGTTCCTGCTGCCTGTCTTACCACTAACAGACCATGGGGAAAGGGATGTGTAATCTATTAACAGCAGGGAATTTGCTGAAGTCACCTGCTTAGTATTAAAACCGTGGCCCTTTTTGAAGATCCCTTTTGCTTAAAGGGTACCGTTAACCTAGGAATAAAAGATCAGGGAGTGAGTTTTTCTTCTCCACCTTCCTTATGCAAAGAAAGGGGAGGTGGTGTGAAATCTCAGCACTTTTGGAAGAGCAGACTGCCTTCCCCCTCCTTTTTGGCACATGTAGATGCACTCCCTGTAGTATCTCCAGCTCTGATTATTGAATTTACCTGTCCCTGAGCAGTTCTGAGGCAGAACCAGGGGCCAGCACATCATGTTGTGACCATAGGTGGGATGGGGGATTGGGGACACAAACTCTGTCTCTGCTGTAGCCATCCAGTATCTGTATTGCTGCTGGTCAGTCCTGCCCGTGACCCTGCCTGAGTTTGGGGTCTGCAAACCCCAAAGCTCCTGTCTCTGCTCTGGGGTGGGATTCTGCAGCACGACATGGCTGTTGGCCTCTGCCACTTGGCCACCTGCTCTGCAAAGGGCAGACCTCTGGCTGGTCCTTAGCTCAGATAAATGACTGGGACGAAGAAAGCAAGGCTTTGCAGCTCCAAGTCTGGCTTATTTCTGCCTGGCTCTGGGCTAAGGAGAGCTTCAGACAGTCCTGCTGGTTAGTGCTTAGCCAGGTCCTTGCTCTGTGCAGGTGAGAGTCCCAGCACCAGCAGTGTTGCTCCTCCCTTGCTCTCACCCCTACAGAAATGTTCCTCAGGCTGGCAAACATCGACTCAGTGGGATCTTGGGAAGATCCACTCAAGAGCTTTACTGTTCCTCTGAATTTTGGACACAGGAGGAATGTGGAAGACGATGATTCTTCTCGCCCATCAGCTTTTCTGCAGCTGGCAGGGAGGCTGCCAGATGTGGCAGCTGAGGGCTGGGAAGGAAGGGGGGAAAAAGGGATCCCTTCTCAGCTCTGCCACATTTGTTGTGTGATTGTGGCAGGTTGTGTCATTGCTCATGTTTCATTTGAACCTGTCTCTCCAAGTCCCTCTTTTCCCTGTCTTTTCCCTGTCAGCACAGAAAGTGCTGAGGGATAGAAGTACCCAGCAGAGGTTCCCCTCACCTTTTGCTGTTTGGTCTTTCCTCAGGTTTGGACTAAGGGCAGAGCTTGCTGGGGAAGCTTTCTCCTCCCTCCAGGTACCTCAGGCAGTGGGAGATCTGTGTCCCCAATTCCCCTTGTACCACATCCCTGTCTTTTCCTCACCAAGTGGCACAAGGACAGTGGGAGAGGGCTGATCCTACCCAGGCAGCTCAGGAGCATTTCCTGGGTGGATGAGACAGAGGTAGGCAAGACAGAGCTGCTTCTGGAAATCTCTCACAGCATGTTGGGAGCTATGGGATGGAAGGAGTGGGTGAGCAGCGTTCCAGGCAGCACACACCAGTGGCTGCTCCCAACCCTTGCCAAATTCCCTGGGTGCCTCCTGGCAACTCTTTGTTTCCTTTCTGTATACTTGCAGGTATGAAACAACTTCTGAACCGTGAAGGACCTTAAAGGGCTGTTTTCCAAACCATAAATTCGACCACAAGTTAACGAGCAGTGCAGTTGTTGCTCTTGCAGTTGCTCTGCGTGGAGTCGCAGCCCAGGAGGTTTATCCAGATTAGTCCTGGGGCTGGAGGAGAAGGTGTTTATTGTGCTTTAAGTTATGGGCGGGATGAATGAGCATTGTGAAGGTCAGGGGGTGAAAAATGTGGCTGTGTTTAATCTCCACATTCCCCTGGCACATTCTCCTGGCAGGGCTGTCAGTGACTTTTTTTTTTTGGGGGGGTGTTTTGTGGGTGTGAAAGGAGCTGTGACTCTAAGCTATACTGAGGGGGGCACTGACCTGCTTATCATGCAATAACAGGGCTCTGTGGAGGGCTTGGGGTCAGGGCACAGGTGCTGCCTCTGTGGCTTCATGCCAAGGTGTTGACCCACCCCCACGTACCCACTGGGTTAATTATTTTTGTAAACCAAGGAGGGTGGCAGGAGTTTGCTTCTTCCATATGACTTTGGAAGGAAACAAAGTTTGAGTACGGGGCATCCCCTTCTATTTATCCTCCTCTTTCCCCCCTCCCCACCCCAACACACAGACTAATGATGGAGACAATCATTTTGTAGGGAGCACGGGAGGAAGCACTGCAGGATTTTGTATGCTGGTGTTTTGTTTATAAAAACGATTTTATGGGTATGTCTGTCAAATGTTCTCTAGATTTTTTTCAGGCGCACTAATAAAAAGCACCCTTGGCTTTGTAAAGGCAGCGGCTTCCTCTCCTCCTTCCCTGTGTTATTCCAGAAGTGGGGTTTGGCCAAGCTGAAGCATTTGCAGTGTTTGAAGAGGAGCACTGCCCACCCTGCCCTCCCTCTCCAGTGGCAAGTGCTTGCATTGGGAATATTTTAGGGGTGTGCCCTGACGAACTGCTCTGAATTCCTGTTCCAAGACATTGCAAAGCCCGGCTTCCCTTCTGCCCTCCCCCTGCCAGGGTTTTTCCTAAGCATTAGGATAATGCTTTCAGTTAAGGTTTTTAACTCTCCGGGGTTAAGGCCAGGAGGGGTGTTTGACCCTGTGCCTCTGTTGCGGAACGTTGGCCCGCGGTTTGGATTGCTGTAGCCTTGCTGGGTGGAAGGAAGTGGGGGTTGTCTCCCGGATAATTCCGGAGCAGTTCAGGGCAGAGCCAATAGCTGCAGGCACAGGGAGCATTATTTTTTTGTGAAAGCCCTGGTTAGAAAAAGGAGAAATGCTCCGGGGCCAGGAGGCCGCAGCACCCCCAGAAGGGAGCAGGGACTGGGTCTGGCGGTTGTGCTGCTTGCACAACACCCCCCCTCTCCCGTGGGGCAGTGAGGTGGGTGTCCCTCTGGAACAGCACTTTGCTTTCCAGCTCTGTGGATGCTCCTAACTGGGAGCAGAACCACGAGCCCACTCACTGTGCTCCTCCCCTGGGACCGAGGGCAGCCCCTCCCGTGTCCCTGTCCCCAGGGACTGAGCAGTGCCTGTCACTGCCCCATGCTGACCCCTGGCACGACCGTGACACATCGTTTCCCAACGTGAGGGGACATGTGACTGCTCTTGGGACAGCAGCTGCTGGTGAACCCAGAGGAAACCACTTTCCCAGACCCTGGGGAAAGCCGCCCTTGGTGGCCTGGGGTGTCACTCCCAGCTCAGCCCCCGCTGTTCCCTCTGCCCTGCAAAGGCTCCACGCTGAATAAGGGCTGTGTCACGCCAGCATGGGGCAAGAGAAATTGCCCTCGCAGCAAACAGAAGCCAAGGCTGGGTTTGTGAGGGTTTTTTATTGCAATTTTTTTACAGTGTCTAAACCTAGTCCTGCCAGAGGCTAACACTGTGTCGAAACTTCCAGGTTCTTTCCTACAGCTCTACCCGCCCCAGGAGGAGGAGGAGGAGAAAAGCAGGATCTGAAACTCGGGTTGAAAAACATCACTAAAAAAAGCAGGGGAAACCAGCCTCCCTTGGTTTGGTGTTTGTTTTTCCTCCAGCTTTGCCTGCACTAAACCCAGCGCTGCCCTGGAGCGCTGACTCACCTTAACCCTGTCTGGCTCTGCCCCAGCTGCTCTTCCAGCCCCACGGTGCCAACACAGAGTGTCCTTTAAAAGGACAAACATCTGCTTGGACTTTTAGAGTTACCCTGTGTACACAACAGCCCCAGCCCTGTCCTGGACCAGCTGGATGGAGGTGAGGAGGGGAAGGTGAAGTGGTTGAGGAGGTAAAGCCTCTCTTCTTGTGCCCCCCAACTGGAGCTGCCCCATTCTCTGCCCCTGCCACCAGGACCAGAGGCAGCTGAGGTCTCGACCTCCCTCCTGCCCAGGGCTGCCATGAGTTAAACAGATTAAACAGAGCGAGCAGAGGATGTGGCCAGTGACTAACTCCTCTCTCTAACCACAGCCCTCCTCTCTTCTGAAGTGAAGGCTGAGGGCTGGGCTGGCACCTCCAGCAGCTCAGCTGGGGTCAGGGTGCCCTTGTCCCCCTGGCAGGGACAGGGAAGGGGCAGAGTGAGATCCAGGGCTGGATGTGATCCCCTGGGGTCAGTCAGAGGTGGAGAGATGGATCACCCTGAACTCGGTCAGCAGGGCCACGCAGAGGAACACCAGGTAGTAGGTGATGAGGCAGACGCCGTAGGCCTTGCCCAGCTGGAAGCACTGAGCTGGCACCGACACGAAGGAGAAGACCAGGCTCAGCCCCAGGGCCCCTGCCAGGACCCAGACCAGGAGGCTGTCAGGCTCCAGCTGCCAGAGAGAGGGGGAGTGATGTGGGGTGACACCGGGGTCCTGCTGCCAGCCTGACCTGTGTCACCGTGTTGCTGCAGCCTTACCTTCACCAGTGGCTGGCTGCTGCTCATCTGCAGCAGGCAGCCCAGTCCCACTCCAACCAGGATGTCTGGGGCACGTTCAGGATGGAGACACAGCACAGGAGACCTCGGGGCAGCGACAGAACCAGCCACATCCCTCCCGCCCTGGGGAGGGGCACAGCACCAGCCTTCCTTGTCCTCCTCCTTCTCCTTTCTGCACCCCATGGTTGTTGCCTGGCCCCAAAGCATTCCCCTGCTTGTAAATACAACCTGGAGCAGTCGAGGAGGAGAGGCTTCAGCCTGGTTTGGGGACCCACCAGAGGGAGGCACAGGCTCTGTCTTCCCCTCTTTCACTTTGGCAAATCCCAAATTTGCCAGACTCCAGCCCAAACTCCCACCCTTCTGGGGCTGGGAGAGCCATGGGGGACAGTGTGGTGGTGCTGATGGCTCCACCCCTGCAGCTCACAAATACCACACCAGTCCCCCCACACCGTGAGGACATCAAGGAGGTTGCCAACATCACTGGGGCTCTGGGCTGGATCCTGCCTGGCTCCTCTCCAGGGGTCCCACAGGACCAGGGCCTCTCCTGGGCTGTAGGCAGGGAAATTGAGGCAGCCCCTGCCCCTGGCACCCAAAGGATACTGAAGATGATGCCCCCGAAGCAGGCGGAGAAGGCCATGCGGGGATAGCCCTGCCGTGCCATGGTGAGGTCGGAGAAGGTGTCTGCAGAGCGAGAAGGGGAGACCTTGGGGGATGGCAGGGGGACCCCAGGGTGTGCCTGGGGGGCACTGGGGCACAGCAGAGCCCTCACCACCGATGCTGTTGCCCCAGGCCAGCAGTGTCAAGCCCAGCACGGTGTTGCTCAGCTGGAAGATGATGCCCAGGGTCCGCAGGATGTTCACCAGCTCTGTGGCTGCAGCGTTGATCCACATGGCACTGGCCAAAAACCCAAGGAAGGCAAATACCTGCCAGGAAGAGGTGCAAGCTGGGTTCTGGGTACATCCCACAGGGCCCTGCCCACCTTCAGCCAGTCATATCCTTCCTGGGGACGCTGGGGAATGGGAAAGAGGTCCTGGCTCCTGCTCTGCCCCCAGGACCCTCGGCCCAGACCAGAGCAGGCTGGGCTGGTCCCTGGTGGGTGTTCAGGGCTGGAGGACACCTTACACAGTGATACTTGGGTGGCTCCTCGTTGCTTGTGGTGATGAAGATGATGATGGCCAGGACAGAGCCAACCAGTGTGACCAGTCCCCAGACTGGGAAGATGCCCTGGATCTGGTACAGCCCATCTGCACATGGTGGGGAGAGGGGACATGAGAGAGGCTGGGACAGGATCTGACCAAACTCAAGGTAGGAGGTAAAGCCTCGTCCCCTAAAGCCACCTCTAAACCAAGCTCTCAGAGGGTTGCTCCCCTCAGTGCCTTAGTTTCTCCAGGCAGGCCAGGCCTGCTCCATTTTTACTCCAGGTCCTGGATGCTGGGGGGCCACCCCAGCCCCTGTGAGGGTGCATCCAGCTGCAAACCAGGCCCCCAGCTTGGCTCTTCACTGCCCATCCTCCCTCCCCAGAACAGGGAGCCAGCTCCGAGGGGCTCCTGTAGTCCCCAGGGCTTTGGTGGCCATCTCAGTCCCGTCCCCTCCTGGGAGCTGGGAATGCCCCGGACTCTTACAGGCGCCCGACTTCAGGGTGAGGATGCAGAGCAGGGGGCTGGTGAGGATGTGCAGGCAGTTGAGGGGTCTCTTCCAGTTCAGGTCATCCTTGTCAGGGTCCACAACGGGAACAGTGAGCAGCAGCACCAGCTCCACGGGCACCTGGGGTGAGGGACCCCCAAGCTGAGACACCCCGCGAGGTGCCCCGTGACCCATCCCCAACCCACCACACATCCCACCATCCCCACTCCAAAGCCTGGGGGGGTGACACAGTCCCAAGGGCCAGCAGGGTTGGGGAAGCCCCATGGGGGGGCTTCTCCTGGCTCATGTCCCCCCTACTCACCCTGAAGGCCTTGAAGAGCCGCCAGTACCAGGGCTTCCTCCTCCACTTGCAGTAGTCCAGGGGGCTGAGGGCCGTGGTGAGGATGCGCAGGGAGGTCTCCTGGGAGGGGAGCAGGGGCCGGTACTCCTCACCTGAGAGGGGCCACAGCGGCTGAGCAGGGTGAGGGGGGGTTCCCTGGGCTCCCCCAGCCCTTCCAGTGTGGGGCTGCAGTGCCCTGTGTGCTTCAGGGGGATCCACCTGCCCCAGGGCAGCACCTGGCCATGCACACCCCATGGACTCAGCCACATGTGCAGCAGCCTGGGGGTCTCTGGGACCCCCGAGGACAGAGCCAGCCCCAAGCCCAGCAGGAAGAACATACCATAGTCACTGCTGTTTGTGCCTGGGGGCTCCGGCTCTTCGGAATCCGTCGGCATCTCTGGGGGGAGGAGGAGTGGAGGGGGACAGTGTAAGGAAACCCCGACACACCCGGGGTCCCACCACAGCCAGGTGGCCCTTACCTGGCTCCCAGGGCCCGGGGGGGGCCGTCCCGTCCCCCCGCTGCCGCCGGTGGATCCAGGTGCAGAGCACCACGGTGACGACGTAGAACACGTACAGCCCCAGGTAACCTGGGAGGGGGGAGTGATGGGGGGGGGTTATGGCACCCCCAGGCTGCTCCCACCATCCCCCAGCCCCAGCACCCCCCCAGCACTCACCCAGAGCCTCCCCCAGCCTGATCCTGCCGAAGTAGAGGACCATGAAGGTGAGGAAGACGGCCAACATGTAGAAGATGACATCCCTGAGGAAGGGCCTGGAGGCGGCCGTGAAGGGCTTGACCAGGGCGATGCCCCCGGCCACCACCGTGGTCACGAACACACCGGCACCTGCCAACACCACGGGACCCTCTCAGCGGGTGGGAACATCCCACGGCTCCACAATGTTCCCCCCAAACACGGGTCCCAAGCCAGCAGCTCCCAGGGAGGAGCTGGCAGTGGGAGTCCCCTTACCAAAGATGGCCCCGATGGCCAGCCCCGCTGTCCGGGGGTCGGAGAAGGCCACCACGGCACTGAAGACATCCGGTGCCCCATTTCCAAAGGCCAGGAAGGTGACGCCATGGAGAGGGTGTGTCAAGGAAAAGGCCTGGGGGTCTCTTCCCCTGTGGGGACACAGGGGGGCTGTGCATTCCCACCCAGTGCCAGCACAGGACCACTTGTCCCAGTGCCACCTCCAGGCTCACGCTCTGAATTGATTTCCCCTGGCACGGTGCCAAGGGGACACAAAGCGACCCTATCACAGCCACCTCCACTGCCCTGTCCCTACATCCCCCCCTCCCTGGATGAGTTCCCATGCGCTTTGCCAAGGATACTGCCACGTTGTGGGACAGCTTCAGGTTGGTGGAGATGGCCGACAAGTTGGGGCAGAAGCTGGAAAGGCAGAGAAGGAGGCGGAGAGGGTTGATGGGGCTGCTCGGGGACCACGGGGCTCCCACTCACCCCGGGGACCGTCCCCTCCTCTGCGGGGCCACTCACAACTTCTCTGCTGTCACACCGAGGATGATGAACAGGTACAGCAGCCAGAGAGCCTGCGGGGTCAGGGGTGGCACAGAGAGGGGTCAGTGGGGTCCCCACCCCACACCCCCACAGAGGAGCATCCCCCAGCACTGCCCTGCTCCCGTCCTTACATAGAGGGTGACAGCGAGGGGCAGCAGCCGGGGGGGGAAGACGCAGAAGACCCCATTGAGGTAGTCGAGGAAGCCCCCGTCCATCCGGCAGTCGGGGTTGGATCGGATGAAGCGGCACCACTCGGAGCTGTTCTGTTTCCGAACCTCCCAGCACTGCGGGGCAGAGCAGGGACTGCTCAGCCGGGTTCCCCGAGCCTCTCCCCACCCCGAGCACCCCCTGTCCCCCCCGAGGGCTGCCATCGGGCACCCTGAGGTGCACTGCCCACCCCGAGCACCCTCCACTCCCCACATCAGGCACCCTGCCCCTCTGAGGGGCTGTTTTCGGCAGGTCACTGTCACCCCTGCCTCAGTTACCCCGTCTGTGCTACATGTGCGCGGGTGAAGGGCTGTGCCAGGGACAGCAGGGTAGGAAGCCCTTGCCCACACCCTTGTCCCTGTCCCCACACAGCCCCCAGCCAACCCCGGCCCTGGGAAGGCGCCGGCCTGGCAGGCGGCGAGGTTTTAGGAGGAGAAAACCAGCAACGGAGGAAATCCTGGTGAGATCCCAACTGCGATGGCGAGGACACGGCAATCGGGGACGGGACGAGACGGGATCCCACTACCCCGGCAGCACCCAAATCCCTCCCGCTTCCCCCCAAACCCCACCGCAGCCCCCAGACTCACATCCAGGCCCCGTCCGTGGCTCAGAGCATCCCCCCTGGGAGAGACCGTGCGCCCCACGTCCAGCAGCAGCGGGGTCCCGGCTGGCTGTGCCCCGGCCAGGCTGAGCACCCCGGCCAGCCCCGCGGCCCCCTGCCCCATGGCCCCCTGCCCCATGGCGGGGGGCAGCACCGGGGGGCACCTACCGCCGGCAGCGGCCCCCGGGGGGAGCGATCGGGGACTGCTCCCGCACCCCCATCCCGCGCTCCACGTGCGGGGCGAGGAGGGGTTAAAAATTAACAATAAAACCCAGAAATTATTATTTAAAATAAAAAGAATAAAAAGGATAGAAGGCAGAGCCCCCCGCGGGCAGGCTGAGCCCTCGCCGCCCCGCCACGTCCCCGCCGGGGGGGTGGGGGGGGGCTCAGCCCCGGGGCCGCCCCGAGCTTAGGGAGATGGGGGTGGGCACCCACACCCCAGGCAGGACCAGGGGACCTGGGGGCACCCCCCAAAGCGGAGGGACAGGGGGACGGGGAGACTCCGATGCGGGGGGGTGGGGGACGGGGACCCCGAGGGGTGGGGGATACCGGGCGGGGATGCGGGGGGATGGATGCGGGGGTACCCGGGGACCCCACCCGCGGCGCGCACCCACCGTGTCGGCGCGGCCCCGCTGCCGTGCGCGGGCAGCTGATCCCCTCCGCGCCCCCCCCCCCGCCTTAAAGGGGCCGCCACCCTTCGCCCTTAAAGCGACAGCGGCACTTTCCCACGCTGGTGGCGGGGTGGCAGCGGAGGGGGGACACGCGCGACTCTCTGCCCCGTCCCGTCCCTCTCAAGCCGGGACACCCACCCTGGGTGCTGCGCCCACCTACAGCCCCCTTTGGAGTGACCTTCTGAGAGCGGGCGAACTCATCGCAGGCACGGCCGGGGATGGTGAACCGGGGCTGCGCAGACCCCTGTGCCGGTGGCTCGAGACAGAGGGGCCGGGGGTGCTGCTGGTGCCCCTCTCCGCCCCGGTGTCCCCCGCTCCGGGACACCCCAGCCTCGACCCTGCCCTGTGCAAGACCCCGAGCCGTGTTTCTGGGGGGAGGATGTGCAGCTTAGTCCCCACGGCTGGAGCCCCGACATCCTGATGGGATTCAAGCATCCATGTCCCACCCTGGCCAGTCTCCTCAAAGTCGCATTCTGCCCTTCTCCCCGGGGAGAGGGGAAAGGAAGGAAAATAAAAAATATAGGCAATGCCCAGCCGGGAGCGTCTCCCAGGGGTCCCCAGGTCCCCCTGGTACCCAAAGACCAGTGGTATCCAGTGGTGGAAGCCTTGGCCCCGCCAGGAGCTGGCCCGGGGCATGGCCCCCAGACCCAGCTGGGACAGGGATGCTTTCTCAGTCGGTTTTTCTGTTTTTAGGCCAAATTTGGGTGCTTGCCGCGTGTCCCTGTGCTCCCCTCTTGGCTTCTGCACCCACGAGTGGCCGGGTCCGGGTGCCCGGGGTGGTCTCACACAGCGCTGAGCACAGGAACGGGGACATGTGGGCACTACTGCCCACATGGGAAATTAACCGCAGCAACTGGGAGCTGGTGGGACGTGCTGGGCCACCATGTGCCCACACGAGCAGTGCCTTTGAGGTGCCGCCCTGCCCAGAACAGCCCCGGGCGTGTGGCATCTTTTCCACCTCCACTGGGGGACTCTCCGGGGGGACTGTGTGCAGCCCACCGTGACTTTACCACGCGAGGCCGAGCCCTCTACCCCCGTCCCCCCGGGACAACCGCTCCGCAGGTAGACTGCCCGCCGGAAAAGGAGGAGGAGGAGGAGGAGCGGGAGGCAGTAAACAGGCGCCGCCCGCGATTGCACAAGGAGGGGCTGCGGCGGGGCTGGGGCCCACAGGGGGACCAACACCTCGTGTGTCCCCCTGCCCCGAACCCCCGTGGGGCCTCGTCCCCCCGCACCAGCCCCAGGTTTCACGAGCCTCTCTTGGCGTGGTCCTTAATGGTGGGACATGGCTGGGGCTGGGGGTGCGACCTGCACACATCTCCCGTGGGCGTTGAAATGAGGGCCTGAATATGAGCGTGGGGTCGTGGGGGAGTACGATAGGAGGGACGTGGGTTGTTGGGGGGCAGCGAAGGTCCCCAGGCCCGCAGGGCCGGTTGGTGAGACCAAGGTCACCAGACCACAGGACACGCCCCAAAACCCGTCCCTCCTCGACGTTCATCCCACGGAGGGCTCGCGGGGGGCGTGGTCACCCGATCGCCCCGCCCCAACCGGACACGCCCCATTCATGTCATGGCGGGACGGCCGAAGGGGGCGTGACCAAGTTTAAGCCCCGCCCATCAACACACCGCCCCATTCACACATCGGGGCGTGGCCTCGCCCTGGCCCCGCCCCGTTGGCCCCGCCCCGCGGTGTCCCCGCCATGGCGGCCCCGCGGGCGCTGCTGTCGGCGATTCTGCTTTCCCCGCTTCTTTCCCCGCTCCTCTCCGCCGGACCGGCCGGGGCAGCCCCCGCCCCGGCGCCCCGCAATGTCTCCGTGCTGCTGGAGCCCGGCTCCGGGCGGCTGCGTGTCCTGCCCGGCCGCCTCCCCGCCGCCGTGGCCTGGGCCAGCCTCGATGACCGCATCCCCCACGTCGGGTAGGGACGGCACGGGCTGACCCGGGTGGGGACGGGCATGGAGCCGAGCGGGGATGGGTGGTGGGGCTGACCCGGGTGGGACGGGACGGGGGTGGCATGGAGCCGAGCGGGGATGGGTGGCGGGGCTGACCCGGGGGAGCCTCGTCCCACCCGTCACCCACCCTTGACCGTGTCTCCGTGACCGTGTCCCCCCCAGCTGGGCCTTCCTCGAGGTGACCACCAACGCCTCGTACAATGACAGCCTGCAGGCCTACGCTGCCGGGCTCGCCGAGGCCGCTGTCACCGAGCAGGTAAGGGGTGACCCCTCCAAAAATGGGGCCCTGGAGGACATGTCCCCTTCCCTTCCCTCTTTCCCCGGCTGTTCCCCGCCGGTGACGCCACGCTGTGCCCCCCAGCTGATGTACATGCACTGGATGAACACCATGGTGGGCTACTGCGGGCCCTTCAAGTACGAGAGCGAGTACTGCCAGAAGCTCCGGGACTACCTGGAGGCCAACCTGGGCTGGATGGAGGAGCAGATGGGGAAGGGGCAGGACCCCGAGTACTGGCACCAGGTGAGGATGGGGTACCCCCACCCCAGGAGAACTCCACTGCATCCTCCTGGGATAGCTGGGGCTTCAATTCAGAGGAGGGGACAGGGCAGTGAGATGTCCTGGCTGGGCTCCAGGCAGGATGACAGGGATGTGGCCACGTGGATCCTCCTCCCTGGGGCGAGAAGAAGCGACTCGTGACTTTCTCAGTGCTGGAGCTTCACGTGCTGCCTTTGGGGTGCCCAGGGGGTGACTCGGCCACCCTTAGGCATGAGTGCTGAGTCATGACCTTGCTGACAGTGACACTTCCCCCTGTGCCTCTTCCTGCCTCTGCAGCAGCACTGGGACCCACTGGATCTGCTGCATCCCCTGGGGGAATGGGGGAGCCCATCCCCCAAAATCTCTCACCCCTCTTCCTCGGGGAAGCCGGGTGCCAGCTCTGTCCCCTGTCCCCAGGTGCGCCTGGCCCTGCTGCAGCTGAAGGGGCTGGAGGACAGCTACAACAGGCGCCTGGACTTCCCCCGGGGCAGGTTCACCCTGGCACCCTTTGGCTTCCTGTAAGCTCCTTCTTGGAGGTGGTGGAGAGTGGGAGGTGGTTGTCTCAAGGTGTGGCTGGGGCATCCTGTGGCTGGGGACAATTCCTGCATGTCCAGAGACAGCCAGTTCTGCTCCCAGTTTACCTCATCCATGTTCTGTGGGTGCTTGTCCTCTGCTGCTGGGGCAGGATGGAACCAAGGCTGTTTCTCCTCCTCCCCACACTATGGTCTGGGCAGTGGGTCCCCCCACAGCTCCTGCCTCAGTTTCCCCACTGCTGTGCTCGCCCTTCCCTCCCTAATCTGGCTCCCCAGGTGCTCCCAGCACGAGCGCCTGCATTAGTGTGGGATGAATAAATGGCTCCAGCCTGGATGGGCAGACAGACAGAGAGCTCTGAGCCAGCTCAGCTCATGTGCTGGGGTGTCCCCCACCTGGTACCTCATATATCTTGCTTCCCCTCAGGCTGCTGCAGTTGGGGGGTGACCTGGAGGACCTGGAGTCTGCCCTGAACCGCTCCTCCCCGCAGCGTGTGCTGGGCTCAGGCTCCTGCTCTGCCCTGGTGAAGCTGCTGCCGGGCAATCGGGACCTCCTGGTGGCCCACGACACCTGGAACTCCTACCAGTCCATGCTGCGCCTCATCAAGAAGTACACGCTGCCCTTCCGCGCCTCAGCCGCCGGTGCGTGGGCTGGGCTGGGGGGGCTGCGCCTCACACCCCCCTTCTGATGCTCCCCTGCCTCTCCATCCCCCCCTCCAGGCAAGTCTCAGATCCCCGGGAGCATCCAGGTGTTTTCCTCCTACCCTGGCACCATCTTCTCTGCAGATGATTTCTACATCCTCAGCAGTGGGTTGGTGAGTGGCTGTGGCGCTCGGGGACCCCTCCCCGGCCCCGCTGTCCTGCCCCTCACTGTCCTCCCCGCAGGTAGCGCTGGAAACCACCATCGGGAACAACAACCCGGCGCGGTGGAAGTACCTGGACCCGCGGGGCAGCGTCCTGGAGTGGCTGAGGAACATCGTGGCCAACCGGCTGGCCCGCAGCGGGCCCGAGTGGGCCACTGTCTTCCGGCGGTTCAACAGCGGCACGTGAGTGGGGTGGGATGGGGCACGGGAATTTATCCCCAGGGCAAGGTGGGACTGGATGGAGAGTCCCTGGGAGGAGGCTGGCTACCAGAGGCATGCAATTCCTGTTCTCCGTGCCAGTTACAACAACCAGTGGATGGTGGTGGACTACAACGCCTTCACGCCAGGCAGAGCGAGCCCATCGCCGGGCGTGCTGACCGTGCTGGAGCAGATCCCGTGAGTGACCCCCTTCCTCCCTGAGCAGCAGCTCCTGCGCTGAGCTGAGCCACAGTGGAAGCATCTCCTCTCCCATCCCTGTGGGTTTGGGAAAGCCCTGAGGGTCATGTCTGCTCCAGCCCATTGGGTGGGCAGTGGGAAATGGAGATGTGGGTGTGTCTGTGGCTAGAGGCTCTGGGGATGCCTGTGTAGAGGTGATGGGTGCCCAGCACCCCTGGCTGGGGTGGGAACACGGTAAGGACCTCCAGCATGTGTCCCAGCCCATCCTAAGGCATCTCCCCTAATCCCCACTGGATCTTTCCCCTCTGCTCTGACCGATGCTCTTCCTCCCAGCGCAGGGGCCTGGTGGTGGAGGCTGATCTGACGGAGCTGCTGTACCAGCAGGGCTACTGGGCCAGCTACAACGTACCGTGAGTGCCATCCACCCCATCCCACCCACAGCTGCCCCATAAAGGGGGGCAGCAATGCTGGGCCTTGCCCCCCACCCCTCTGCTGAGTGCTGACTCTCTGGGTCCCCCCCCCCCCCCCAGGTACTTTGAGGAGATCTTCAATGCCAGTGGGAACCTGGAGCTGGTGAGGAAATATGGAGACTGGTTCACCTACGACAAGAACCCGCGGGCCCAGATCTTCCGCCGGAACCAGACGCTGGTCCATGACCTGGACTCCATGATCCGCCTCATGAGGTCTGTGCTGGGGACCCCCCAAACCCGGCTGTTCCACACCCCCCAGGGGTTTGCCACCCTTGGGTGTGATATTGTTTCATCACTGTAAATTTATGTCTTCCCCGTGACTCTCTCCTGGCCCCTCTCCTGGCAGGTCCAACAACTACCTGCAGGACCCTCTGTCGCGGTGCAGGGGCTGCGACCCCCCCCAGAACGCCGAGAACGCCATTTCTGCCCGCTCCGACCTCAACCCCCCCAATGGCACCTACCCCTTCCCTGCCCTGCGCCAGCGCTGCCACGGTGGCACCGACATGAAGGTGGGGCATTCAGGCAGCCCCGTTAGGGAGGAGTCTCCTCCTGGGGGGAGCACCCCCCCCGACAGCTCCCCCAGGCTGTGCTGCCCATTCCCCTGTGCTGATTCACACCTTGTTTTGTCTCCCCGGCTCCAGGTCACCTCCTCGGGCATGGTCCCCTCCTTTGGGCTGGTGGCTGCCAGTGGCCCCACGTGGGATGATGTGCCCCCCTTCCGCTGGAGCACGTCCCCCTGCAGCTCCCTGCTCCACATGGGCCACCCAGACCTCTGGACGTTCCCCCCAGTCAAGGTCCACTGGGACTGAACAGGCACCCGTGGGTTGATCCTGTCCGTCCATCAGTGGGTGTCTGTCCTGTGGGGGGATCCCCTTAGGGGTCAGCTGGGTGTGGGGGGGTTACAGCTCTGTAATACACCACCCTCCCCTGGCTCTTTCTGCCTCTCAGGTCCTGGAGGCAGGGGAGGCTGTGCTGCGCAGGGGGCTGAGCCTCCCATTCTCCCTCCCCGCCACGGGGCTCTCCAGGCCTGGGACCTGTCCCTGGGTGCTGACACCTGACTTGGGGGGCTCTTCCCAGAAAAAAAGCAGGTCCTGGGATCCTGGGGCTCGCCCCCGGGGCAGAGAGGAGGGCAGTGAGCTGGTGTGGCTGTGACAAATAAAGCGCTCTGTGGCGGTGGCGGTGCTTTGCTCTCTGCCGGACTCTCGGGTGGCTGCTCTGAGGGTTGGGCTCACACAGTGGTCTTGGCCCCCCCCCCCCATTAACAGGGTGATCCTGTTTCTCTGCGGGTGGGAGGGTGTGTGCCCAGCCAGGCCGGGCTCTTTCGGGGTGCAGGCTGTGGAGGGTTCTCTGCTGCTGCGTCAGGCTGGGGACCGGTGTGGGGCAGAGCTGCTGAAATGGGGAAGAGCCAGTGCTCTCCCTGCAGGAGTGGGAGACCATCCTCATCCCTTTTTTCTTCCCCTCTCAGGCACCTGTGTGCCCCCATCCCCAAAACTCCTGTTGCAAAATCCTCTTGGGCAGCAGGTCCCTTGATCTGCCTCGTTAGGAATAACGAGGTCATTAGTGGGGGATTAATGTGCTGGCTCGGCAGGGCTTTGAAGGTGCCAGGTTCCCAGCAGGACTGGGGGCCCCTGGGGCTCCGTGGGGTCTGCAGGGGGGTGGGATGCAGCAGGTCTGGGCTGTTGGGGTGCTCGCATCCCAAAATCTGGGATGGGTGCACTGGACAAGACAGGGTGTCCATAGCCCACTGTGTGGGGAGGGGTTGCAGGTAAGGTGGGGGTGGCAGAGCCTGTGTCCCCTGATGTCCCTGTGGTGTGTGAGCTCCTGTGGCAGGGGGAGCTGCTCAGGGGATCCTTGTGCCTCAGTTTTGGCAGATAGGAGATCTCCATCACCAAGTGAAGGAGCAGGAAGGAGGGACAAGCACATTGGTGCCAAGGACGGGGCATGCTGGAATTGTAACAGTGGCTGGGTTGCTGCTTCCTCTCCTTTTTTGGTTGTTTTTGGTTTTTTTTTTTTTTGAAGTGAAAAACCAAAAAGTTGTTAAATATCACCCCAGCTGCTATTGCAGTGTCACCCAGGGACTCTGGCCAAGGGAAGTGATGGGGTGACAGCCTGGCCCTGCCTTCCTTGAGGCAGGGATGGACTCAAAAGACGGTAAAGGGGGGAGGAGGAGGTAGGTCTAGTGTGGAAAGGGACCCTGAAGCACCCCAGGGCTGAGCTGACATATGGTGGTCTCACCAAGGGGGTCCCCAGCTTCTCCCCTGTGAGCTCCTGGGGGCCCCTTGCACCCCTTCCCCAGCTCCTGTCACCAAGGGCCCGGCCCTCTCCCATCCCATGAGGAGCAGGGCTGCCCTGCAGCTCTCACTGCCTGTTAGCAAGAATGCTCCCAGGGGCATTTGCAGCACAATTTGGGTCAGCATGTCACTGAAAATTGGGACTAAAACACTCTTTATAGTATTAGAAAGCTTTATTTGCACTTTATTTTTGGTGCCAGGTGTGTGAGGGACATCTCTTCCTGTCACACACACCACGACTTTGAATTAGTGGTTTATTTACGCTATAGAGATAGTCAACCTGTTTCTTATGTAAAGGCTGGAGTATGTCAATTATTTCCCGGAGATTATTAACTTATTAATTATTTCCTTGTATGGAGTTGTTCACCTTCAGTCACTTGACTGAGAGTCCTGGTCCTGTTTGATATGGAGATGTTCATCTCCAGCCACAGCACTAAGACCTCTGGTTCCAGCCTGATATGGGTTTGATAAGCAAGCCTGTGCATTCAGATACCCAGTGCATTAACTGTATCAACTTTTAGCTACTCACTGGGTAACAAGGGGACCAAAATCAGATATTCTGTGTTTGTTTTATTGCTGTCTGCCTGGCAGTGGGTCAGAACTGAAGAGGGTGGGGATGTTCCCAGTGCACCCCATTTGGCTGTGTTGTGCCTGTGCCAGCTGCTGTGTGGTGTCTCCCTGTTGGGATTCCCGTGCAACCTCTGCTTTCAGACTGCTCCAGCTTGGCCCTCTCCAAGGGGTGATCAGGGGACACCTTTGTAGGGTGGTCCCCCTGACCCAGACCCCTCCTGACCCTCTTCTGGGTGCCTGGCATGGCCATCTGAGGCTGGTGGTCTCATCTTGGGGGGCTCATACAGGTGGAGGGACTGAGCCTCCCTGGGATGTGCAGCTTAGACAGGATTCTGGGGCTGCTGTGGGGTGTGGGACTTGGCAGGATGGGCATAGGGGTGTGATGGCTCATTTGGAGGCAATAAGTGGTATCTTATGTGGGGGGTTGGGGTGTGCAGGCTGCCCTGGGTCAAATGGGCAAAGTCCTAAAATCTCCTGGGACGTGTTCCTGGTTGGACCTGAGAACAGCCAGTGCAAACCCTTAAGGACCCCCAAAATCATTTGGGAGCTGTTTCTCCCCCTCCCCATCTCCTGGGTGCCCACATCCCATCTCCCGAGCATTCGAAGGGATCTGGCTGGCAGGACCACATGTGCCTGTCCTGGCCAGGACACCCGGCAGCGTGCCCAGCCATGGCCAGGCGCCTTCGGCGTCGGTCCAGCGCCGCGGCTGTAAAACTCCCACAGTGCTGAGCAAACAGAAGGGCCGGGGCAATGTCTGACCGCCGCCCCTTGCGCTGCTGAGCACAGGGACCGGCACGGCCCCTCCGACGTCACCTCTCCCTCTTCTGTCCCCCAGACTCGGCGGCGGGTGAGCAGCTGGGGACAGGGAGCGAGGCCCCAGGGGACACCAGGTAACCCCCACCCTGCAGTGACCCTGGCTGGGTTATGGGACAGGGCGTGCTGGGGGCACCTGCGGACACCGGGAAATGAGGTCCAGAAGGATGGAGGAGGGGATGGCACAGCCTGTCCCGGGGCTCTGACAGGGAGACCCCACAGGTGCTCCTACATCCTGGAGCTGGCAGGAAACACTGAGGACAGCCCTTTCCCTCCTGAGGGGCTCCTGTGCCTCACACCGAGCCCGGGGTGGGCATCGAGGCTGTGGGGGGGACCGATGGGGAGGATCTGGTGACTCCACCACCTCTCCCTGGCAGAGCATCCATCACCAGGGCCATGGCAGCCCAGCCTGGTGGGGGCCAGAAGCCCTTCCATGTTGTCTCGCCCATCCTGGAGAGCCTGCCCCTCTCCAAGGCAGCGGGCACCAAGGTCTTCATGAAGCTGGAGAACGTCCAGCCCACGGGCTCCTTCAAGATCCGGGGCATCGGGCATCTCTGCCAGGAGGTGAGTGTGGGCATGGCATGGGCAGGGAACTGTTCCTGCCCCCATGAGGGACACGGCAGGTGGACACAGCCAATCCCTTCCCTCTTTTTCTCCCACCTTTCAGGCTGCCAAGAAGGGCTGCCGCCAATTCGTCTGCTCCTCAGGTAACTCCATCCCCAGCTCATTCCCTGAGGAATCTGGGGATGTATGGGGGGCCAAGCCCTGCCTGAGCCACTGCTTCCCACAGGGGGGAACGCTGGTCTGGCAGCAGCATATGCAGCCAAGAAGCTGGGGCTGCCCATCACCGTGGTGATCCCCAGCACCAGCGGCCCCATCCCCAAGCGCAAGCTGGAGGAGCTGGGGGCCACCGTGGAGGTCTATGGCAAGGTAAAAACTGGGGCCTGGGGGGGACCAGAGGGGGCTGAGCCTCACCTCAGCCTGCTCAGTGATGCTGGGGATGTGCTTGACATCCCATCCCAAAATGTCTCTCTCCTGCATCACCTGCACCCTGGCACGGCAGCAGGGTCACCCTTGGGACCCCCACCCGCTCTGGTGTCCCCCAGCTCGTGGTGACAAGGGACACATCCCTGTGGTGTGAGGGCTTGTAGTGGGTTGATCCTGTCTGGACACCAGGTAGCCACTAAAGCTGCTCTCTCACTCCTCTCTGTAACTGGACAGAGGAGAGAAAAATAAAACAATGAAGGGTTCAGGACTTGAGATAAGGGCTGGGAAAGGTCACTTACTGATCACCATCACAGGCAAAACAGGCTCAAAGTGGGGATATTAATTACATTTGCTACTAAAAGGATCAGAGCAAAAGAGTGAGCAGTAAAATAATCTTAAAAACACCTTTCCCCCACCCCTCCTTCCTTCCAAGTTCTACCTCCTCCCCACCAGCAGTGCAGGGAGACAGGGAATGGGGGTTACAGTCAGTTGTTATTTCTGCTGCTGTCAGGGAGAGGAGTTGGAGTCCTTCCCCTGCTCCCGTGGGGTCCCTCCCATGGGAGACAGTCCTTGATGGACATCTCTGGCGTGAGTCCATCCCTCAGGCAGCAGCTCTTCCCAAACTGCTGTCCTGTGAGTCACTTCTCCATGGGGTGCAGTCCTTCTCCAGTGAGCTGTACCAGTGTGGGTCCCCCACAGTGGCCACGGGTCCTACCTGGGAAAAACCTCCTCCAGCCTGGGCTTCCCTCTCCACGGGCCACAAGTCTCCGGCAGGACCCCACTCCATCCTGGGCCTCCCACGGGGTCACAGCCTCCTTCCTGCATCCGCCTGCTCCAGCAGGGGCTCCTCCATGGGCTGCAGGGAGTCTCTGCATCCTGATGCTCCTCCCTGGGCTGCAGGGGCACAGATGCCCCACCGTGGTCTGCACCACGGGCTGCAGGGCCTCAGCTCCGGGGCCTGGAGAATCTCCTGCCCCTCCTTCTGCGCTGACCTTGGTGTTTACATTGTTGTTCACTCTGCTCTTCCCTGGCTGGAATCTTCATCCGCACAATAACTTTCTGTTCTTGAATATGTTATTATCCCAGAGGCGTTACTGTCACTGCTAATTGGCTTGGCCTTGGCCAGTGGCTGGAAGCCCATCCTGGAGCTCGCTGGCATTGGCTCCACCAGACAGGGCAAGCTTCTAGCAGCTTCCAGCAAAAGCCACACCTGTAGCCCCCCTCCCACCCCTGCTACTAAAACCCAGCCACAGAAAACCACTACAGGGCTGTATGGAGCCCTTCTGAGCCCCCACTGCCCTCCACCCCAGGTGTTTGATGATGCAAACAAGAGAGCCCAGGAGCTGTTGAAGACGGAGGGCTGGGTCAACATCCACCCCTTTGATGACCCCTTGGTGTGGTGAGTGCTGCCAGAGCCCAGCTCCCACCCCTAATCCCCGTCCCTGGGATGTGGGCTGGCTCGGGGTGATCCCAGGCTGTATTCTCCTGCCCCCCTTGCCCTGCAGGCAGGGTCACACCAGCCTGGTCTGGGAGCTGAAGGACTCTCTGGAGACCAAACCAGATGCCATCGTGCTGTCGGTGGGTGGTGGGGGGCTGCTGGCTGGTGTCGTGGAGGGCCTGCACCAGGTGGGCTGGCAGGACGTCCCCATCATTGCTGCTGAGACCCACGGAGCCCACAGCTTCCACGAGGCACTGAAAGCTGGCCGGCTGGTCACCCTGCCTGAGATCACCAGGTGAGCAGCCACGTGTGCAACGAGCGGGTAGGGCTCAGCCCAGCTCACTGAGGGGTCCTGAGACCACCCTGACCACCTTGTCCCCTCATGTCCCAGTGTGGCCAAGTGCCTGGGAGCCAAGACAGTGGCAGCTCGGGCGCTGGAGTGCTCCCAGGAGTGCCAGATCATCTCCCAGGTGGTGGAGGACACAGAGGCTGTGAGGGCTGTGGAGCAGTTCCTGGGTGAGTGGGGCCAGCTGGGTATCACAGGGGTGATGGGGACATCACCAGACCTTGGGAGCTGCTGGAGCCAGGGTGCTGGGGGCACCGTGTGTCTGCAGGCAGTCCCTGCAGGTGTCGGGATGTCCCCGTGGTCTTGTCCCCACAGATGACGAGAGGATGCTGGTGCAGCCGGCGTGCGGGGCCGCCCTGGCCACGCTCTACACGGGGCGGCTGCAGCGGCTGCAGCGAGAGGGGAAGCTGCGGACCCCGCTGGGCTCCGTGCTGGTCGTGGTCTGCGGGGGCGGCAACATCAACACGGCACATCTGCGAGCCCTGAAGAGCCAGCTGGGGATGGAGTGACACCCACCCCGAGGCAGGGGACGCGACAGAGCCTGGCTGGCACCCTCTGCTTGCTTTCCCTCCGAAATAACCAAAATAAAGCCTGGTGGACGCAGGGCTCGGCTCCTCCCACAGCCTTCTCCAGCACACAGCGTCCACGCAGGGATGGGGAAAATGAGGCACGCGGGGCAGACGAACCTGGGGCTCACATTGCAGGCAGGGATGGAGCCGGGGTCCTTCCTCTGCTGACAGTAGGAACTGGCGCCCACACATCCCACTCTTCCGCTGGGACATGCCAGGTATCCTCCCCTACACCCCCCCAACCCTCCATCCCCCTCCTGTCCCTCCCCTGCTCCTCCCCGGGCTGTTTGGGCTGGAACTCCCCACCTCGATTAGCAAGCGCTCCCTCTCTGACTAATTGCTTTGCTACCGTCTTTATGCATTATTATTCTAATGATTATTAATTATTACACTCCTCTGCCGTTCCTGCCGTGCTGGCTGCGGTCAGACAAGAACAAGGCGCGTGGCCGCGCTTGTTACGGTGATTTATGGGCGGAGATCCCTGGCCAGGTTTAACACCCGCAGGTTCCAAGGTGCTCCAACACATGTGGGGGTGTGTGTACTCCACCCTGGACCCCCCAAGATTCTGGTTTTTTTCTGCTTTTTCTCATCCCCTCCCTTTCCCCCGCGCTTTCCTGCTCTCTCCCATTCCCACTCTGTACTCCTGTGTTTGCTTTTAACTCTTTGCTATGGCACCTCCTGGGATTTTTGTGTCCTCCCAACATTTCTCCCCCTTCCTTCCTCCCCTCCCCGGGCAATGTGGGGTCTTGCTCCCTGTGGGCTCCCTTTTGGAGCAGAGGGGGCCCAGCCCCAGGACCAGCTCTGTCCCCCAGATCACTGGCATCCCCCCCCAAAGCCCTTTCCCCTGACCTGGCTGCTGGGCTGCCAGAAACATCCTCCTTGCCTTTGGCCCCTTGCCCCCCCCATACCACCCACCAGCCAGACCACCTCCCCCAGGTGCTTCTGGGAGGCCAAACCCCCATAAATCAAAACTCTGCTGCTCCATCGTGAGCAATATCTTATGTAAAAAGGTGTTCCCAGGGAGCACCGAAGGCTGTAGAATCCTATTACGAGGCACACTATTAATTATAAGGAGTCAGCCCAGCCTACTCCAGCTATTTTTTATCCCAGGTCCAAAACCTGATTACTTTCCACCTTCTGCAGACCTTCCCCTTTGAAAAAAACCAACAAAACCAACAACAACAGCAACAAAAAAAGCAAAAAGGTCAGCGGAAAAAAAATAAAAGCATTGATGTTTGACCAAGAGCTTTTAAAAAAGGAAATTATTCCCAGGACTGATGCTGCTCCGGGGGGTCAGGGCAGTTGGGAGCTCACGGTGGTGTTTCCTCAGCGTGGTCCCATTGAAAAATCATTGCTGGTGGTGACGTTGGTGTGACTGTGGGGTTTGGGATGACTCCCCTGAGCACCCCAACAGGGAACTTTTCCCTCTCCTTGCCTTAGTGAGGGAGCACTTTGGGTTTGGGTGCTGGATGGGGGGGGATTGGGCTTTGGATAGCCCTGGCAGGGCTTTGGAGGTGCAGGTTATCTGGAGGACATCCCGGTGGGAGTGGCATGGCCCCAGCTGGTGGGGGGTCACCTGTGGTCACCCTGCAGCTGGAGACAGGCAGGAATCCCGAGTGCTGGTGCCTTCCTGGGACTGCTGGGGGGCTGGCTCCAATGGGGACCTGTCTGCCATGGGGATCCCTGACTTAGCTGTGATGCTGTACCCCGACCCTGGCTGCAGTGGGGACCCCAACCCCAGGGTTGGCTCCTGCACCCAGCTCTGAGCTGTGAGTCCCAACCAGTAAAGCTCCTCTGAGCCAGGGGATCATCCCTGCTCTTAGTGGCTGCTCCTGGTGAGCCCCATCCTCCTGCACCAAGGCCCCAGCCCCCTCAGGATGGGGCAGCTTGGAGCAGGATCCAAGATCCCTCCTGCAGCCTGTCCTGTGCTGAGCCCCAGAGATGGGGTGCCCCAGCAGCCTGAAAACAGCCCTCAGGTCTATGCCTTGAAAATAATAATAATAGTAATAATAATAGTGATGATAATAATAATACGATAATAATTTGACAATAATATTTTAATAATATCATTTTATAGGAAGTGTTTTGATATTATTACTTTATTAACATTTTATAACAATATTTTAATAATATTTGAATAGTAGGACCGATATTTTAATAACAACAATACTTTAATAATATTATTTTAATAATAAAATGTTTTAATAATAATATTATTTTTAAAAACTTGTTTTAGCAATAATAATTAACAACATAAATAATATTACTATTATTATATTATTATAATTAATATAATTTATTATTATAATAAATATAATAACAATAATAATAATAATAATAATAATAATAATAATAATAATAATAATAATAATGGTAATAACAGTGCTCACCCAGTGAATGACACTTTATACTTCTCAAAAATGATGCTGGGAAAGGTTTATTTACCAACACATCGCCCCGTCCCTACAAAAACCTCCCGTTACCCAAAGTCGATCACGCCAAAGCTCCGCCTACAGAGGCGTGGCCACATCAAGGCCCCGCCCCAACCCAGCCCCATTCATAGAGAGGGGCGTGGCCGCGTCGAAGCCCCGCCCCCAAATCAAATCCAGTCATTCGCTGAGTCGCTGCAGGGGGGCGTGGCCTTCCCCGGCTCCGCCCCCTCCATAGCGGTGACCTGCCCTCCTTTTTGATCCCGTCCGTCCGTGGGTGTCTGTCCTGCGGGGGATCCCTTTGGGGGTGTGGGGTGACCGCAGCTCTGTGATACACCGCCCTCCCCCGGCTCTCTCTGCCTCACAGGTCCCGGTTGTGCTGCGCAGGGGGCTGAGCCCTCCCCGTGCCCCTTCCCTGCCGGTCCCAGCACCTGTCCCTGGGTGCTGACACCTGTCTTGGGGGGCCCTTCCCAGAAAAAAGCAGGTCCTGGGATCCTGGGGCTCGCCCCCGGGGCAGAGAGGAGGGCAGTGAGCTGGTGTGGCTGTGACAAATAAAGCGCTCTGTGGCGGTGGCGGTGCTTTGCTCTCTGCCGGACTCTCGGGTGGCTGCTCTGAGGGTTGGGCTCACACAGTGGTCTTGGCCCCCCCCCCCCATTAACAGGGTGATCCTGTTTCTCTGCGGGTGGGAGGGTGTGTGCCCAGCCAGGCCGGGCTCTTTCGGGGCGCAGGCTGTGGAGGGTTCTCTGCTGCTGCGACAGGCTGGGGACCGGTGTGGGGCAGAGCTGCTGAAATGGGGAAGCGCCAGTGCCCTCCCTGCAGGAGTGGGAGACCATCCTCATCCCTTTTTTCTTCCCCTCTCAGGCACCTGTGTGCCCCCATCCCTAAAAGCCCCGGTGCAAAATCCTCTTGGGCAGCAGGTCCCTTGATCTGCCTCGTTAGGAATAACGAGGTCATTAGTGGGGGATTAATGTGCTGGCTCGGCAGGGCTTTGAAGGTGCCAGGTTCCCAGCGGGACTGGGGGCCCCTGGGGCTCCGTGGGGTCTGCAGGGGGGTGGGATGCAGGAAGTCTGGGCTGTTGGGGTGCTGTTTGGCACCCCAAAATCTGGGATGGGTGCACTGGACAAGGCTGGGGTGGCAGAGCCTGTGTCCCCTGATGTCCCTGTGGTGTGTGAGCTCCTGTGGCAGGGGGAGCTGCTCAGGGGATCCTTGTGCCTCAGTTTTGGCAGATAGGAGATCTCCATCACCAAGTGAAGGAGCAGGAAGGAGGGACAAGCACATTGGTGCCAAGCACAGGGCATGCTGGAAATGCTACTTGTCTTCCTTTCTTTATTTTCTCAAAAGTGGAAACCCAAAAAGTTGTTAAATATCACTGCAGCTGCCACGGTGCTGTCACCCAGGGACTCTGGCCAAGGGAAGTGATGGGATGACAGCCTGGCATTGCCTTCCTTGGGGCAGGGATGGAGCCAAAGGAGCTCCACCAGGAGCAGGGCTGCCCTGGAGCTCTCATCTCGCTTGGTGCCTGTCAGCAAGAGTGCTCTCAGGGGAGCTTTGAGGCAGAGTTTGGGTGAAGGTGTCACTGAAAATCGGGACTAAAACTCTCTAACACTCTTTGTAGTATTAGAAAGCTTTCTTTGCACTTTATTTTCAGTGCCAGGCATGTGAGAGATAGCTCTTCCTGTCACACCCTTGAATTAGTGGTTTATTTTCATTATAAAGATGTTCAACCTGTTTCTTATAAGAAGGCCGGACTATGTTAATTACTTCTCTGAGTTTATTAGCATATTAATTATTTCCTCATATGGACTTGTTTGCCCTCAATTACCTAACTGAGAGTCCTGGTCCTGTTTGATATGGAGATGTTCATCTCCAGCCACAGCACTAAGCCCTCCAGTTCCAGTCTGATATGGGTTTGATAAGCAAGCCTGTGCATTCAGATACCCAGTGCATTAATCATAACTTTTAGCTCCTCGTTTGATAACAAGGGGACCAAACTCACATATTTTGGGTTCTGTTTTGTTGCTGTCTGCCTGGCAGTGGGTCAGAACTGAAGAGGGTGGGGATGTTCCCAGTGCACCCCATTTGGCTGTGTTGTGCCTGTGCCAGCTGCCTGTGCGGTGTCTCCCTGCTGGGATTCCCGGGCAACCTCTGCTTCCAGACTGATCCAGCTTGGCCAGAGGGACAGAGAAACCTGAGGGGCTGGGACCTTGCTCCAGATCCCACCTTTCTCCTCCTCACCCACTGGGACAGAAGGTAGGACTCACCCTGAGGGTGGTCACTGGGGCTGGGGGATGAGAAGGGGTCCCAAAGGAAAGGGGGGGGGGTCTCTGCCTGTTTTGCCTGGAGGCTGCAGGACCTCAGGTCTGGGCCACGCTCTGGCTGGGTCCTTGGAGTAACTCCTCTCCAAGGGGTGATCAAGGGGCACCTTTGTAGGGGTGTCATCCCTACTCAGACTCTTCCTGACCCTCCACAGGGTGGCTGGCATAGCTAGCTGAGGGGGCTCATCTCAGGGGGTTCACCCAGCTGGAGGGGCTGAGCCCCCCAGGATGTGCAGGTTGGACAGGTTTTCAGGCTGTTTAGGGGTGAGGGGCTTGGCAGGGTGGGTATAGTGGTGTGATGGCTCCTTTGGAGGCAATGAGTGGGCATTTGGGGTGTGCAAGCTGCCCTGGCTACACTGGGGGTCTGGATCAAATGGGCAAAGTCCTAAAATCTGCTGGGACCCGAAAACAGCAAATGCAAACCTTAAGGACCCTCCAAATATTTTGGGAGCTGCCTCTCCTCTTCCTCCATCTCCTCGGCACCCACATCTTGTCTCCTGGGCATTCAAGGGCTGATGGGATTTGGCTGCTGGGGCCACATGTCTCTAGGAGGACACCCAGCACTGTGTCTGGCTGGGTGAGGGGACAGGGCGTGCAGGGGGCACCTGGAGATACCTGGGATGTGGGGACCAGGAGGATGGAAGAGGGGGTGGCATAGCTTGTCCTGGGGCTCTGATAGGGAGACCCCATAAGTGCTCCTACATCCCAGAGTTGGGAAGGGCACTTGGGACAGGCCTGTCCTTTCCAAGGGGCTCCTGTGCCCTGCACCAAGACTGGGGTCAGCACAGGGGCTGTGGGGAGGGACTCACGACTCCACCACCTCTCCCTGGCAGAGCATCCATCACCAGGGCCATGGCAGCCCAGCCTGGTGGGGGCCAGAAGCCCTTCCACATTGTCTCACCTGTCCCAGAGAGCTGCCCCTCTCCAAGGCAGTGGGCACCAAGGTCTTCATGAAGCTGGAGAACGTCCAGCTCACGGGCTCCTTCAAGATCCGGGGCATCGGGCACCTCTGCCAGGAGGTGAGTGTGGGCACGGCATGGGCAGGGGGCTGCTCCTATTCTCATGGGGGACACAGCTATCCTCTCCCCACTTTCTCTCCTGCCTTTCAGGCTGCCAAGAAGGGCTCGACTCCTCCCACAGCCTTCTCCAGCACACAGCGTCCACGCAGGGATGGGGAAAATGAGATACGTGGGGCAGATGAACCTGGGGCTCACATTGCAGGCAGGGATGGAGTCGGGGTCCTTCCTCTGCTGAGAGCAGGAACTGGCGCCCACACATCCCACTCTTCCGCTGGGACATGCCAGGTATCCTCCCCTACAACCCCCAACCCTCCATCCCCCTCCTGTCCCTCCCCTGCTCCTCCCCGGGCTGTTTGGGCTGGAACTCCCCACCTCGATTAGCAAGCGCTCCCTCTCTGACTAATTGCTTTGCTACCGTCTTTATGCATTATTATTCTAATGATTATTAATTATTACACTCCTCTGCCGTTCCTGCCGTGCTGGCTGCGGTCAGACAAGAACAAGGCGCGTGGCCGCGCTTGTTACGGTGATTTATGGGCGGAGATCCCCGGCCGGGTTTAACAGTGCTGGTGCCTTCCCGGGACTGCTGGGGTGACGGGGACCCCAACCCCAGGGTTGGCTCCTGTACCCAGCTCTGGGCTGTGAGTCCCAACCAGTGAAGGTCCTCTGAGCCAGGGGATCATCCCTGCTCTTGGTGGCTGCTCCTGGTGAGCCCCGTCCTCCTGCACCAAGCCCCCGGGCGCCTGCGCTGCCTGGGATGCGGCAGTTTGGAGCATCATCCCAAATCCCTCCTGCAGCCTGTCCCGCCCTGAGTCCCAGAGATGGGGTACTGCAGCAGATTGAAAACAGCCCTCAGGTTTATGCCTTTAGTTTTTTAATAATAATAATAATAACGGTAATAGTAATAGTAGTAGTGGTTGCAGCAACCAGTGTTCACTCAGTGAATGACCTTGTGCTGCATTTTATACTCCTCAAAGTGACGCTGGGATGGGGTTACTTACCAACACATTGCCTTGTCCTCAAAAAAAACCCCCATTACCTGCTAACATTGACAGCCTGGAAGGGTTGGAGCAGAGGGGAGCAGCCAGCTGTGCTCCTGCCTCAGCTTCCCCACCTGTGAAAAGGGGAGAAGGTGCCTTGCATGGTGGGAGATTAGTGTTTTTGTGCTGGTCCCAGCTCCCGGCTGAGGGGTCCCTCGAGGCTCGGCCTGGCTTGTTGGCCACTCTGTTATTAATGCCAGTAATGGTATAGGAAGGATAAATTCCACCACTTGGCTGAACAGAGAAAATATGCAGAGAAGTGGCTGGCTTTCCATAAATCATCAGTGCTCCGTGCTACAACCGAGCCAGGACTTAAAATTCAGGTCAGGAGAGAGGGACTCTCGTAAGCCAGCAAGGGAAGGTAATTTATTCTGTTTATATCGTTTTACTGCAAGACAAGGGGGGGCGAAAACCTCTGCCATGATTTTGCATTTTAAATATTGGTTCAGAGCTGCAGCCTGCCTTGGACTTTTTATTTTTGTGCCTCAGAAATCGAGGGACAGGAATCATGAGAGAGGAGGGGGGTGAACTGGGGTGCTGGGGGAGGAGACCCCCCTGTTGCCCTCGGTGCCCCCTAGGGCGGATGGGGCAAAAGCTGCCGATGGCATCCCTTTGGGATGTCCCCTGTTGGTGTCCCCCTCCAGCAGCCCTACTGACCCCCATGGTTGCTCCATGGGGATGCTGTGCCAGCAGGGCTGTGGGTGCCCCTGGGCTGCCTGGAGGGGCCTTGGGGGGTTCAAACAACATGTGCCAGCCGGGAGAAAGGAATCGTGCACTGGGCTGTCTGTTGTGGGGGAAGGTGCTGAGCTGGGTAATGTGCCCCCTCCCAGTGCCAGAGAGTGGAGGAGTGGGGGAATGGGGGCACTGGGGTACCATGTGGGTGATGCAGCAGCATCACCTGGTACAGGGGCCACGGCACCTGTTACACCCAGGGGAGTGATGGGGGGCTGCTCCCCCAGACCCCACACAGGGCTGGGGGGGCAATGGTGGAGCAGGGCAGCCCTGCCAGCAGCGCTCGTGGTCTTGTCTTAAAAATAAAATAAAATAAAATAAAATGAAAGGGACAGGTGACCGAACAGTAGGTAACTAAAAGGTTTTTTATTCACATTGAACAACAAGAGCCATTCACACTAACAGCCTCTGCAAGAGGCAGCGGGGACAGGAAACCCACGACGCTTTCAGAAAACAACTTTTTTTCCTTTCCTTTTCCATTCTCCTTCCTTTTTTTATCGCCCCCTCTCTATCCTCTCACCCCCCTCCCCGGTGCCACCCCCTCCCTGCCTTCAAAATAGAAAAATTCGGAGCCTCCGATGACTAAAGTACAATAAATAATCAGTAAACACAAAAACATACTTTATTTGTTTCTCCTTTATACAAAATAAAGAAACTAGAAGCAAAAACTATAATACATCCTTAAATTGTCGGAGCCTCTGGGAATTATTGGGGTGGGACTCGGCATCGAGGCTCAGGTGTAATTTCTGCTGTTGTGGTTGAGTTGGTTTAGTTCTGGGGTTTATTGGTTTTTTGTTGTTGTGTTTTTCCTGTTTCTGCCTCTTTCTGGTGTCTTTTCCACCACGTGGGAGCCCAATCTCAGCCAGTCACTGGGGCAGCCCTGGGCCTGGCCCCCCCCCACGACCCCCCTTCTCCCCATCACCAAAAACCGTGTCCAAACCCACCTTCTCCTTGGGGATAAAATGGGAACAATAAAAATAAGGGCAGGGAGAGGGGCTGCGGGGGTTATTCCTGCTGTTCCCCATTCCCCCCCTCCCATGACGTGGCAGGGGACAATTAAAAAGGATGCTAATTAGCAGGGGGGAGCCCTGCCCCAGCCCCTCCTCCCCTGGTGCCACCGGGGCGGTGGGACCTGTGTCCAGGCGAGTTCAGCTTTGGTCCAAGAGGTGGTCCCGACACCGGCGGGGGTCTTCAGGGCTGGGCACCATTCATTGCTGCCCCCCCCAAGTACTGGGGGGAAGGTGCCGGGAGGGGGGAGGTAGCGGGGTGGCCCCAAGGTCCCGGGGGGTGCGGTGGTGGGGAGGACGGAGGGGGGATGCAGGGACGCGTTTTGGCACGGGAGGGGGCTCTTTATCCGACGGTGGTGATGTGATGCGCCCCGGGGCGGGGTGAGGGGAGGGGGGACACGCGTGGGCTGGGGGGACGAAGGGGGCGTTTTCCCCCTGCACACACACACGCGTGCCCACGCCGGGCCTACCACACCGCCGCCTCGCTGAGCTCCGGGTTCGGGTGCGACAGAGCCCCGCTGTAGCCGCTATTGCTGGACATGGAGAAGGGGGGGCTGGGCCCCCCGCTGAAGACCTCCCCCGGGATGGGGTGCAGCGAGCCGGTCATCCCCGGCTCGGGGCTGGGGGTGTCGGGATGCGAGATCATATCCGTGTACCTTTGGTTTTCTGAGGAGTGGTGTCCGCTTAGGGGGGGCTCCAAGGGTCCCAGGGGTGTGGAGCCGGGTCCTGAGTTCTGAAGGTAGCTGGAGTCGGCCGGGGACTGGGCTTGGGAGGGCGGCCCGTGGGGGAAAAAGTCATAGTTGCCTCCCGGTCCATAGTAGTCACCTTGGTAATCTGTGGGAAGGGGGGGAAAAGGATGGATCCTGTCCCCTGGGGACAAAGACCTTCCAAAATCCTGCTGCACCCCATCCCAGCCCTGTCCTGACCCCTCCAAAATATTGCTGGCTCCCAGGATGCGGGGCCCAAAGAGCCAGGTAGGACTTCGAGGCCAACCTGAGAAAAATAAGCCTGTCCTAAGGGCTGCCGTGCCCATCACCCTCTCCCTGCCCAGACTGGAGGAGGGAAAGGTGAGGAGCCCAGGGCTGGGACAGCTGAGGGGGTGAAAATGGGCTCCGTTTAGTGCTTAATTAATGGGGAAAAGTTATATATATATATATATAAAGGGAACGGGAATGAATATATATAAGGAGAATGAGGGCAAATAAATATACAATGGGAAAAATATGTAATGGGAAAAATATATAATATAATATGAAGAATATATAATAATATAATATAATAAGGAAAATATATACACAATGGGAAAAACATATATAATAGGGGAAAATATATACATAAAAGGAGAACACACACACACACACACACACACACATATGTATATAATGGAGAAATTATATGTAAGTTTAAGCAGCCTGGAAGGGATCTAGAAACTAACTTTAGGGCAGCAAGGGGTGCCTGAAAAGCCCCTGGTCAGATGGGAGGCTTTGAAAATGCGGCTTTTGTGGGGGGCTCTGTGGGGAGCGGGGGGAGAGGGAGACGCGGGGCCGCCCCGCTGCGCCCATCGCGTCCCGTCGGGGCTGCGGGGGGGGGGGGGCAGCAGTGACCTTCCATATGCTGCGGGCCCCGCGAGGTAATTGGAACAAATGCGGCCTGAAAGGGGGACAAAAGCCCCGCAGCTGGGGCTTTGTTCGCGGGAGAGGGGCCCCGCAATGCCGGCGGGGCGCGGGGGTGCGTGGACGTGGCTGCGGGTGCGGGGATGCGGCCGTGAGTGTGCGCGCGAGGGCGGGAGAAGCGGAAAATCCTTGGAGAAGCGCGATATGGAGGAACAAAAGGGGAAGGGGGACGCACAGGGCAGGGTCCCCGCGGCCGGTCCCTCACCTCCGTAGTACGTGTAGGGGGTCGAGCCGAGCATCTCGGACTCGTCGAGGCGGCCGCCGAGGGGCCGCATCCTGCGGGGGCTGCGGAAGAAGGCGTGTCGGCGGGCGCCCAGCGCGCTCAGCTGCTTCATCCGCCGCTCCTTCGACCGACGGTTCTGGAACCAGACCTGTGGCCGGGCCGGTGTCAGTGCCCACCGGGAACGGGGGAGCGGGGACCCCTCTGGGGCATGGACATCCCATCCCACCCCCTCCAAAATCCGGTCAGTGGAAGTGTTGGAAATCTTGCACCCACCCCGGGTTTTTCAGCATTTTGGGTATTTTTTTAGTGACGCTGAGCCCCCACTCTTCCTGCTGCTTATACCCCCAAAAAAGTGCATGAGGACCCCGCACCCCCCCAAATAACAAGGTTTATTAGAATCCTGCCCGTCTCGTCCCCACCTGCATCCCCACATGCGCATCCTCAGCCTGTCTGTCCCTGCAAAGGAGAGGCCAGCCGGAAAATACAGGAGGGAGAAATTTCCCCTGTGGATACGGGTAATAAGGGAGGAAAAGTGGGAAGGAGGAAGGGGGTAGGACTGTGGATCGCTGCAGAAGCAGGCGGAAAGCGGGAAGCGGGGAGATAAGCACCTGCGGCAGCAGACAGGGAGTCAGAACAGCCGGCAGCGAGGATGGAAATGAAAGGGAAAAGGGGAGATGCGGCCGCCTCTCCACGGACATCGCCTAATCCGAACCGCACGCCTCAGCAGCCTGGTGGGTTGTCTGGATTATTGTCCCGCTCCCCCAGGGATGGGGCAGCTCGGGAGAGCGAGCGCATCACACTCCTGCGGGACTTCTGCTCCCCTCTGCCAGGAGCCGGGAATCGCAGCTCCGCTACCGGCAAAGCCTGAGAGTCCTCCCCTATTAATGCCTCTATTAAAGCCCATTAATCCCTACATTTCCGCAGGGATTTTCTTCGCAGGGGCAGTGCGGTAAGAAAGTGCCGGCTGCCTGCAGAGAGCAATAGATGCTCCTTGCTCCCACAAGGCTGGAGCATCCAACTCCTGGTGGGCCGGAGATCCTGCTCGGCCCCACGGGAAGCCACGCAGGCTGACGTTTTGGAAATGGTTTTCATCCCTTCCCATGGGGTGGGTGTATTAAAGCACAGGGTGGGGGATCCCCGCTCACCCACGGGAGAACGGGGGTGGGAGCAGGGCTGGGCCTGCGGTGACACTCGCAAGGGACAGATGGCGTTCCCCTGTCCCCATTCCCTGAGGGAACAATCTCGGTGTCCCAACCCTTTTCCAGCACCTGCGGGAAACTGTCACAGCCTTGAACTATCTGGGCTCCTAGCACAACCCCTTCTCCTCCCTCCCGGCAGCCTGGGGCTCTCCTACCTGGATGACTCTCATGTTGAGGCCGGTCTCCTGGGCCAGCTGCTCTCGGATGTGGCGGGTGGGTTTGGGGGTGGCGGCGAAGGCAGCTTTGAGGGTCTCCAGCTGCTTGGCTTTAATGGTGGTGCGGGGCCCCCTCCGCTTGGTGCCCGAGTTCTGCTCCTCGTTCTCGTTGTTGGTGGTCTCCTTGTCCGAGGAGGTCGAGTTGTCCGTCTCCTTGGTGTCGTCCTGCATGGGGTCCTGGAGATCCGGGGACAAACTCCTGTCTGTACATGAGGACACTGTAAAGGAGACCCAGAGAGGAAAGGAGGGGGGCGGATGACTTAAGGGAGAGGTTGACCCCCCTCTTCTCTGCCCTCCCCGGCCCATCCAGCTCAGTTGCTTTCCAGGAGAGGAGTTGGAAGGTGCTGGAGAGCAGTAGGGGGTGCAGATGGCCTCTGCCCCCCTGATACCCCTAAAGCAACATCCCCCCAACATCACGCAGAGCTCCAGGCAAGCGCTGCCCGATCCAGCCCTGTGCACTGCGTCATGCCAGCCGGGGGGAGCTGGGGAGGGGGCGATCCCCCAGGCCCACCGCAGCCCCCCACACTCCCCCTCTCCCCCCTGCGCCTTTTACACTGGGAAGTGGGATGCGCCGCTGGGGAAAATGAAACTGGTCCCTTTCGGGGTTTGGGGGGTCCCCAGTCACTGCCTTGAGCCTGGCTCACCCTCCGCCCCCAGCCACCGATCCCTCCCCCGGGGACCCTGCAGCCAGCACCCCCCCAAGGCCAAGCTCTACTCGCCTCGCTCACAGCAGCGGCCCCACTGACTGGCGTGGCAGGATCCGGCCCCGGGTGCTGGACGGAGAGAGAGCCCACGGAAGGGGGTGAGCAGGGGCGCCCGGCATGGCTGGGACAGCAGGAGGGGGCCTGGCCCTGCTCTCCTGACGCAGAGACAGCTTCCAAGGAAGTCAAATGGGAGCTTTGCCTCTGGGTGAAAGGAGGCGAAGGATCAGGCCCACGGCGCGGGGGGACAGGGCATACTCGCAGGGGGGGCTCCGGGGCGGGGGGGTCTCCCGAGCCAGTCCGGAGGGTGGTCCTGGTTCCCCACCGCCCCGCATCCCCGCTGCCGTAGGGGCCGTGCGTGGGGCAAGAGCCAAAAGGCGGGGAGGGGGGGAAGAGCTCATCCCACGCGTGTCCGCATCCCTGGCGGGGTATCACAGAGGCTTCCGCCTGCTTTGAAAGCTTTCACCCCAAATCCCTCCCTCCCCCCGCGGATCAACTGGCTCATCCCACAAATCCAAACCTCCTTCCCGGCCAAGAGATGCCTCCACCGGGAGGTACCGGCAGCTCGGGGCTGCTGCCTGGCGGGCTCGGCGCTGCCCGCTCCTGCCGGTGCCGGTGGCAGGGATTACCGGGGGGGTCAGGCTGGCCGCGGGGTGCAGCCCCTCATCCCACAAATCCAAACCTCCTTCCCTGCCGGGAGGTGCCTCCACTGGGAGGTGCCGGCAGCAGGGACGGTGCGGTGCGGCGGGCTGAGCCGCTCGTACCTGAGTTGAGGCTGCCTTCCTTCAAACTGGGAGAGTTCAAATAATCCTCTTTGCAAACAAATTTGTTCTCGTCGATGATATAGAGTTCCTCGCCCGTGGAGAGCTGCTTGTTGCAGACCATGCAGGTGAAACAGTTCAGGTGAAAGACTTTATTCCGGGCTTTCCGGACGAGGTCGCTGGGGGAGATCCCTTGGGAGCAGCCGGCGCATTTGGTACCAAACCTCCTGGGAAGGGGGAGAAAAGCGAGAGCTGGAGCCCCGGCGGCGACGGGCTGTGTGTGAGCTGTACCGAATCCCCCTCCTCAAATCCCACCGCGGGAGCCCGATCCTCCAGGTCTCTCCCTGGAAGATTTGGGGGAGCAGGCGAGGATGAGGCGAGGATGAGGAGAGCCTTCATCCCCGCGCAGCCCCGGCACTGGGCTGCGGGGAGAGCTCGGGTCTGGAGTGATCCCCCACGAGCATCCTCGCCCAGATTTGGCCCCTGAAGGGACGGAGGGGAGGGGGGATGGCGGGGGGTCCTTTCGACGCTCCGCAGGGGGGGATTTCTTTTAAGCCGGTGCTCCCCGGGAGGGCAACGGAGAGCTCCGGCCTGAAAATCCCGGGGAGAAAACGGGGCTAATCACGGCCAAAGAGATGGAAAAAGGGAGAGGCGGGTGCGAGGGGCAGCGCGCACCCAGAACAACGGGCAGAGGAGGGGGCTGAGCTCCTCAAGGTAGCCCGGGGTCCCCAGCGCCGCGTCTGGTCCCCAGCCCGTCCCTCTCTCCCGAGGGGGAATTCTTCCAGGTCGAGGAGAACGCTTTGGAAATCTCCGATTATCTTTTCCTTCCCAGAGCGGGTTTGGGTTTTTTTTGTTCGTTTGGTTGGTTTTTTTGTTTGTTTGTTTTTTCATCAGGAGGTGCCTTCTTAAAAAAAAAAAAAAATATTTCCAGGGAATCTGAATCAGCTGGGAAAGATCTCCCAAGGTAAAAAAAAAAGGAAAAAGAAAATAGACGCAAACAAATAAAAAAAGCCACAAAACCTCCAAAACAAAACAAAACCCAAAACCCTACAAAAAACCCAAATAACCCCCAACAAAACAACAACAACAAAATAAAATAATTTAAAAAAACAACAAAGGAAAACAACAAAAAAATTCCACTAAAAAAGAAAAACCCAAACCAAACAAACAAAAAAGAAAAGAACAACAACAAAAAAAACCCCAAACCCCAAACCAACCAAACAAAAAAACCCCACAGAGACAAAAAATCTGCCTCCAGAACCGGGAGCGGGGGCTGTCGCTGCGGGGTTCCCGAGGTCCCCCTGGGCTGCCAGGCCCCGGGGCGCCAAGCAGGGTCCCCCCTTTTCCCCCTCCGGCCGCGGCACAACTTCTGCCTCCTTCGCTGCTCCCCGTGACGTTGATGTAGTGAGAACATTAGGAGTCATAAGTCATTTGCCCCCCCCCCCCCCCCCGTTCCCATCCCGGCCCCTAATTTCCTCAGCGGCACCTTATCGCGGTCATTAGGGGCGTTTAAGATGCGGGTCCCCTCGGGGGGGACGGTGGGGGGAGGTTTTGGCCACCGATTTCAGCGGGGCCTGTGGTCGCGGGAGGGGGGCGAGGAGCGCCAGGCCGGGTCCCGGAGGGGGGGGGACACACACACGGGGCCGCAGCCGCGGTGCCCACCGGGGCCTGACGCGACGGGGCGGGCGGCGGCACCGGCGGAGCGGGGCCCGGGGCTCTGCGAGGAAGGTCATGGGGAGATTGGGGAGGGGGGCACAGCCTCGCTGCCCCCTCCTCAGGCTGCAGCAGCGGCGCAGCGCAGCCGCCGGGTCCCCCTCGGGGCTTCCACGGGCCGGGCATTGCTGCCCCGTGGAGCGGCGGGGCAAGCTCGGTGTGGAGCCCCAGCAGGGAGGGACGGGAGGGGAGCTGAGCGCCCTAAAGCTCCGGGGAGACCCTAGGGAGGCAGCAGAGCCCGGGCTCGCTGTGAATCTCCGCGCCCTCCGCTGCCCGTTGGCGGGGTTGGAGTGGGGGGTGACGACTCACCTGAAAAAGTCATTTTTGCAGTAGAGTTTCCCTTCCCTGGAGAAGCATTTCTCGGTCAGGTTGCACTTGCACTCGCAGCACTGGACGCATTTGATGTGCCATGCTCTGTCCAAGACGTTCAGTAGGAACCGGTCCAAAATCGGCCTCTCGCAGCCCGCACAATGCACCATCATAACCTCCGCCGGGGGATGGAGACGCGCAAAAGGAGAAACCAGACCCGCGCCGGCACACGGCGGCGGCAAAAAAAAAAAAAAAAAAAAAAAAAAAAAAGAGGGCAAAACCCCCTCCCCGCTAACAGGGGAAAATAATAAAAAATAAAATAAAATGTAAAAAAAAAAAATGTAGGAAAAAAATAATAAAATAAAAAATTTAATAAAACGAAATTAAACGAAAAGAAATAAAATAAAAAGGAACAAAATAAAAGGGAAATAAAAACAAAATAAAAAAATAAAGCAAATTAAAATCGAATTAAATAAAATAAAAATTAAAAAAATATAGAAGAGGGAATAACAAAAAATTCAGGGGAGGGGAGCGGGGCGGCTGTCAAGTTCTTCCCCCTCTTCTCTCCGGAGCCTCGACGACGGGAGGGAAAAAACGACGCCCCCCCCCCCAAATAATCCAAACCACCCCCGAGAAATAATAATAACAATAATACTACCAGCCCCCCCAAATCCCCCTCCGGTGCCTGCGGAGCGGCCCGGGAGCCGCCGGAGCGGCGGCCGCGCTGCTGGCGGGCTCTGCGGCAGCGGGCGCGGCGGGAGGGGTGCATGAACCCCCCCCTGCAGCCGGCAGCCCCGGTGCCTCGCTGTGCTCCGCCGCCGCCGCGCCGCCACTCTCATGCTGTCCCCATCGCCAGCTTTGTCCCCCGCCTTAGTAATTCGCGCATCCTTATTCAGATTTGGTGACGTCGCGCGCCGCGTCACCCGGGATGCTGCCAATGGCGGGGCGGTAGCCATGGCAACCTCTTAATTTATAGCATATCTAAATTGGCTCCAGCCTTGTGCTTGGCACAGAGGGAAAAAAACAACGCGCCTCTATTGTTGAGGGTGCCTTGTACCTGGGCCGCGAAGTGAGTACGCACCTGGCTGGGGGGCCGGGGGGGCACCGCCAAAAATCCGCCGTCCCACAGTTTTTCCTTTGATTTTTTTTATTTTCGTTTGTTGTTTATTTCTTTTAAAGGAATGCTCGGGGAGGAATCGGGGGGTCCCGAGTTGCTCCGGGGGACGGCATCACCTGGTTTTGGGGGTTTATATTTGTTTCGTGCAAGGGGGAAAGATGGTTTTGTCTGGAAGAGCAACAAGTGGGGAAAAAAAAAAAAAGAGAGGGGGTGGATTTGGTGGGGGGGAGGGGTTGGTGGGGACGGGGAGGGGGCCGGGGGCTCCTTCCCGCAGCGTAGCGGGATGAAAAGTTCCCCCGGAGGTATGCGGGCCCCCCGACCGCCCCCCCGCCTTTGTCCCACGGGCCCGCCGCACCCCCCGCCCCTTCCCCGCTCCCAGGGGGGAGAGGGCGAAGGGGGCGGCCCGGGGGGCAGCGGGCGCTCCCCCCTCCCACACTGTGTTTTCTCTTTAATTCCAGGTGCGGCCGAGCTGTGACCCGCGGGAGGGACGGGGGGCAGGACCGGACCCGGCCGGGGGAGGTTATGAGGGGGGGGATCCAGCCTGGGGCCGGGGAGCTGCTGCCCCATCCAGGGGCTCCCAGCGGGGTCGGTGTGGGGGCGGCCCCGCCGCCTCTCCCTCTATTTCCCGGGGATTTAGGGAGGGGACGGGGTGGCCCTGGGGTCCGGCCGCGCGGGGAAGAGGAGGAAGGCGGTGGGGCAGGTAAAGGCCGGACCTCCATTCCCCTTCTCCGTCTTTTTCTCCAGCTAAAATCTAAAATTTTGTATATAAAAATATACATATATTTATTTTTTTTTTCTTCCTCGCTCCGGCCCGGAGCATTTCGCGGCAGCGGAGCATCCTGGAGCCGGGAAATCCTCCTGGTACTGGCAAAAAAAAATCCACCCTAAAATCTTAACAAACCCGCCACGGCACAAGGGTATCGGCGGGAAGTGGAGGACGTTTTGTACGTGCCCGTGGGCGTTTGTGAAAAGAGCGAGAATCGAATTAAGAAAATACAGAGAGAGAAGAGATTCGGGAGGGGGGAAAAAAAAGAGAAGGAAAAGGGAAATAAAGAGAGAAAACCCACAAAAAAATCACAGAAGGAAAAAGAGAAAATGTGTGCGGAAAAACATATAGAGAAGGGGAAAGGAAGTAAAAGAGAAAGGGAGATTGAAGAAAAACAAATCAACGGAAACCAAAAAGAAAAGGAAGGAAATAAGATGAAACGGAAGGAAAAACAACAGAAGAGGAAGGGGAAATAAAAGAAATGAAAAAAAGGAAAAAAGGAATAAATGAACGAAATTAAAAATAAATACAGATAAATAAGGGAAGAAATAAGACGGGGAAAAAATGAAGAAAAAAGAAGGAAAGAGGAAAATTAAACTGAGGAAAGAAATATAAAGAACGGCGAGAATGGAAAGGAATTGAAACCAAAAAGGAAGCGCGAGGGAAAAGCGCCGGACCGAGCGAGCAAGGAAGAGGAGGGAAAAGAAAAAAAACAAAGACAGAAGGAAAAAATCCAGGGAAGAGAGAAGAAAGAAAATTAAAACTGCGGCGAGCTAAAAAGGGGAGAAACGGGCAAGAAAGGCGAAGGCACGGGAAGGAGGAGGAGAAGGGACCGGATTCGCGACCGATCGCGGCCGCGCTCCCGTCGGGCTCTGCCCAAGTTTGCGGGATTCCCTGGGCTCTTCTGGGGCATTTGGAAGCCGCGGGACTGTGTGGGGATGTGCGGGGGCCTCTCTTGCCGCAGCCTGCACGGATTTCGGGACGAGACCCGAGGGCAGCGCGAGAGCGGGGACAGGGCACGGGGAGCGCCGGGAGCGCCGGGCAGGCCCCGCTCCGGCCCCGCACCGCGGGGAAAACCCGCGCGGCTCAGACACAGCGGGATGAGCGCGTGGAGTCTGTGGAGAGCCGCGGCGGCACGCGTGTCTGTGCGGGGGAATACACCCGCACACGGGACCGTCTCCGCACGCACACGCGTGGCCGTGAGCCCGCGGCAGAGCCCCGCTCGCAGGCACCGCGGGCTGCCCGTCCCACGCAGGAAGGCGGGCGCGGGGGGGGCGGCTCGGGGTTGACCCACGGAGTGCGGGAGTGTGTGTGTGTGTGTGTGTGCGCCACGTCCCGCGCCGTGAGGCGCTCCTGTGGGTAATCGTATGGATAATCTTAATTGGCACGGACGATCCGCGAAGGGCGCGGGAGGCGGCACCCGCTCCTTCGCTTGTGCCCGCACACTCTCGCTCCTCTCCCGCGGCCTTGCGCGCCCCCGTGTCCCGCTCCCACGGCCCCGAACACACCCGTGGTCCCCTTCCCGGCCGCCCGGTGCTTCCCCAGTCCTCCCTACCACCGAGCCGGGACCCCCAGCTGGGGTCCCCCATGCAGGGGGACGATGCCGAGGGGTCCCGCTCCCTTTTTCGTTTGAAAGTCAAGGAATAAATAAATCCAAGGGGAAGGGGAGGAGGGGAAAAAAAACCCAAACCACCTCACAAGCCCCAAGCAACACCCCCCCCTCCCAGCCACATTCCCCCATGGTAACAGATGGTAATTCAGGCCCCATAATACCGCCTATATGTAACTAATAAACCTTTTGTGTTTTAACAGGGTAATGCGTGGAGAAGCAGCGTCGCTTATACAAGATGTTGATGGAATTTACTATATTATTAAAGGAAAAAAAAAATCCCCTTTCAAGAATAAAGTGTATCAACTTACAACACAACAGACGGCAGAGGGATAAGTGAAACAGACAAAAGACAAACAAGATAATAATCTGTTTCCAATCAGTTAAGCCCTGTAGAATTTGTAATACGCGGTTTGCATATTCCCCCTGTGTTTTGTAATTAATTATCTATCTGTTCGGATGCTCCGCCGCCGACTTTGTAGATATTTCCAACTATTTTTGGGGGTTGTAGGCGGCGACCTACGCGGTGAAAAGGAGCGCGGAGGAGCGCGGAGCGGGGCCGGGCTCCGCGGCTCTGCCCGGCCCGAGGATGTCGAGCCCGGGCGCGGTGGGAGGCGGCGGCTCCGCGCCGCTCCGCGCTCCTCCGGCGGGCGAGGCTGCTCCCCCCGCGCTCCCCTCCTTTCCCCCGGTAAGAGGGGGGACGGGGCAGGTTTTAACATTAAACAAACCCAGCAAGCATCTCCTCGCCGGGCCATAGGCGTTTCTGAGTGACTGCGTTACAAATTGTAAATTTAAATAGCTCACAGGATTCATTACCTCCCGCGTCTGATTTCACCCAGCCGTGAAAAATTGTCCTGGTGTACCACTGAGAAAGGGTTTGCTGCAAAGAGCCACAGTCTAATCACCAGCTTTCTCTCGCCAACAAAAGTGTAATTATTTTGTTTTGGGTGTAAATATAACCCACGGTACAAAAAAAAAAAAAAAAAAGGAAAAAAGAAAAAAAAGAAAAAGATAAACCTCCAGCAGCGTCTGAATGCATTACAGGGCTGTTTAAAAAGATCCGTCCTAAATTAATACCAAGGTTAAAAGGGGAAGGCAGCTGGGACATGGAAATTTCCGTATTATTGGGGCGGGGGGACACGAGGTGAGTGTGAGTGTGTGTGCGAGTGTGCGTGTTCACAGCGCCGGCAAACAATGCGGCACCCCCGCCCCGCGCACAAAGCCCCACGCAGCCCCCCCGGTGCCAGCCGGGCCCCCCCGACCCACCACTCCTTTTCCCCCTCCTCCCCATCCCTCGCCAGGGCTCCGAGGAAGGTGCTGGGCAGAGGGGATGCTCCAGCTCTTTGCTCCCCACGGGTGTTTATGGAATCGCCGGGGGGTGTGAAAAAGAAAACAAACAAACCAGCCCCCGCAACCCCACCGCGCTCCAAATGCAAACGAACAACCGGGGGATTTTTAATTCGGGTTTCCCCCCCCGCTTTCTTATTTTCAACGGATTTTTTGTTTCCTTCCCTCCGAGCTCCGGTACGGGGTTTCGGTGGGAGAAAAGGCACCAAACGGACGGCGATGCCGGCAGCGGGGAGAAACCGCGGGAGAGGCGGAGCGGCCGCGGGACCGGGTTGCTTTGGGGCGGTTTAGCGGGCAAAAAAAAAGGGAAACAAACCAAATCACACACACACATACACACGCGCACACACACACACACACACACACACACACAAAAAAGAGGAAAAAAATCCCAAACAAAAGTGAAGACACACCAAAAACCTCGGGCGGGGGCAACGGAGCGGGTACCGCCGGCGGCCACGGAGCTCGGAGACCCGTCGCTGCGAGCTCGGTGGGGAGCGCGGCCCCCGGAGCGCCCCGACACCCCCCGGGACCCCTGCCCGGCCGGAGCTGCCGCTCTCGGGTTTGGGGGGCAGCCAGAGCCCACCGAGGTGCCACTTATCCCTGCTGTCCTCACCTTTCCCCGGTCGCCTCCCGCCCCCCCATTGCCATTTTCAATCAGTCCCCCTTTCCCCCCCCCCCCTCCCCGCGGGTCGCGGTAATTGGCGAAGCTTTAATTGCCCCCCCCGCCCCTCCTAGCTCCAGCATGATCCTGGGGCAGCATTCCCACCTCCCCGACGGCTCCCCGGGGCTAACCCGCCCGCGGCTCGGGGTCCCGCGGCTGCCGCTCCCCGCGATGCCGAGTCGCGGGTGGGCAAAGCCCGGCTGTGAGCAGCGTGCGCTGCGATAAAACGAAGCGGAGACAGGCAAACCCAGACCTTCGGAAACTTAGTGACTTGAGGGGCACGCGGCAAAGAACTCGCTCCAAATTTCCTCGGGTGATCCCCGGCCCGCTACAACCTCCCGTCGATGCGACCGCCCCCCCGGAGGGGCTGCTCGAGCCGTTCCCACCCGCTCCCCCCGCCGCCTCCCCGCTAATGAGCGTGTGTGTTGACACGGCGAGGCGATGCCCCCGTTTGCTTTTGTTTGGGAGGTGTGAAAGAGGGAATCTGCATGAGAAAAGCCGGCGGCAACCGCGGAGCTCCGCATAGCAGCGGCGGGACGGAGCGAGCCGGTGCGTGGGGAGCCCGCCCTGGAGGGGCAGAAGCCCCCGGAGCGGGGGGGTCGGGGGGCACACGGCGGGGCAGGGCTGAAGCCGGGGGCTGCGGTGCTGTTTGCAAGGCAGGGAGGGGAGGGGGGCTCGCCCCTGTGCTTCCGTCGGGGGTCGGGGCTGAGCAGGGCGCTGGTGTCCCCGGGTACCCCCCGCACACGGGACCTCCAAAGCTGGCGGGGCGTGGGGTGACCCCCTCAGGCTGCGCCCCCCTGGGTCTTCCCCCCTCCTTGGGATTCGCTTGGGAAACAGGGAGGGGGGAGCGCAGGGCCCGCACCTGCGGGCGGGATGAGGGATTACAGAGCTCCCACCTCCCTGCTCACGGGCACCGTGGGGCGACTCGGGGGGGACACACGGGGGGTCTGAGGGAGCCCCAGAGCCTCTCGTGCCGCGGGGCCAAGAGGGGCTACAAGGCAGGGTGGGTGGGTGGGGGTGTGGGGGGGGGCAGCTCCGCGGGAAGGGGGGAGCGGTTTACCGGGAAGAGTGAAGGGGGGAAAGTGGAGCAGGGACGCTGCTCCCTCCCTTCCACGACCCGAGTGGGTGCGGAGTCCCGCACCGGGACGGATCTGACAGCGATGCCTTCGGCAGGGCCGAGCCCCGCGATGGAGGAGCCCTGCTGGGACCCCGGCCCCGAGCAGCGCCGGGTCCCGCCGGGCCCCCCGAGCCCTGCCTGGCCCTGGCATGGCCGCGTCCCCCGCGGCGTCCCCGTGTCCCGCCCGCCGTGCCGGTGGAGCTCTCCAGGGTGCTGAACCGCGCGGTCCCGCCGGGCCCGGCCGCCCCCGGCCCCGTCCCGAGCCCCCGCCTCGCCTGTGGCCACCGGGCACGGCTGCCCCTTCCACCCTCCCCTGCCTCTCTGTTGCCTTCGTCTTCTCTCCCTCGATCTTCTCCTTTCTGTTTTTCTTATTAATTTTTTCCCCCTGTTTTCTCCTTTTTATTCCTTCTTGTTTTCCTCCTTTTTTTTTCTGTCTATTTTCCTGGTTTTCTGTATTTCTCTGTTTTCCCGTTTCCCCCCCTGTTTGTCTCCTTTCTTTCTTTTTTCCCCCAGCCTTTCTCCTTTCCCCCCCCCCTTATTTTTGTCCTCTTTCTCTCCCGTTTTTCTCATTTTCTTTTTTTTTTTTTTTGCTTTTTCTCCTCTTGTTCTTTCCCCGTTTTTTCTCATTTCCTTTTTTATTTTTCTCCTTTTCTTTTTTTTTTCTCTTTCAATTCTTCCTCTTTTCCTCTCTCGATTTTTTCTCTCTTTCTCTCCTGTCTCTCTCTCCCCACACCCTTTGCTGCTCTATTTTTCGTTTCCCCCTCCCAGCGCACACACATTCCATACCGATCTCTCTGTCCCTCTCTGTTTTTGTCTACTTTCCCATTTCCCTCCTCCCACAGAAAGCTGCGTTGGCCAGAAAGACTGGAAATTTTGCGAACACCACGATATAATTATCAGATGCTCATCGGACCCCTCCACTCTCCCAGTGCCCCCCCAATACTTCATCCCGGGCTGCGCTGCCCAGGACACCTCCAGCTCCGGCCCTGCAGCTGCGGGAAGAGCCAGCGGGATCTCAGTGCGGATTTTTTTTCGGTCTTACAGCCGCTGCGATTAAAACCGAACCCCGGAATGCCGGTGCCTGCCCACCCCGAGCGGTGACAGAGCGGTGCGGGGGGACCCCCACAGCTCAGCCCCACGCTGCGGGGGCCGAGAAAACCAAGTGGTGAGCCCCGAGTGTCACGGAGAGGAGACACTCGGACACTTGCACAAAAACGCTTCTGTCCCTGCACACACTTACACCCTCCCCCAAATTGCCCCTCCCGGGAGAGGAACCGGCTGGGGAGTCCCCACCAGGGCTGACCTGGCTCCCCCAGCCGTGACACCCCGGTGAAGGGCTTGGGGGTGTCCCCCTGCCTGCCTGCACAGCTCTTTGTCTGCCTCATCCCCTGCTGCACACACGTATCTCCCTTCCCTGCGTTCACCACCCAACCTGCACATTCCCTGTGCTCCTTCATGCGTGCGTGAACCCTGCTGCACACACGCGCTCCCCCTGCACACCCCAAATCCTCATCCCCCACACCCCCACGGCTGGGAAGCACATCCCCGTGACACGTTTCATGCACACACACAAAACCAGCCCTCGCACACGCACATTCCCCCTGCAACACCCATCTCGGTGGCCCTGCCTTCTCTGACGTACCCAGGCTCTGTGGGAGCCGACACCGTCCCTCAACCCCATCTTTTTATTCAAGGGGATGAGGTTTTTCTCTCTGTACAGGCCAGAGGAGAGAGCCCTTCCTGGGGTTGCCTCGAGGCCAGGAGTGGGGCTGAGAGTTTTGCCTAGACCGCTCCAACACCCGTTTCACAACCCGGGTGAGAAGCCGGGGCAGAAGCACCTCGTGCTGAGCAGGGATATGATAAAACCTCCATTGCCTCAGGGAATGGGAAGACAGAATGGGACCTCTCTAACCTCATCAGCTGCCTAATGTGCAGTTCTTGTGACAATGCTTGGACTGTCACTGTCACCTGGGCACAGGGCCACCTTGCTTTCTCTCTCCTCCATCCCCATTTCCTTCTGTTGACCTCACTAGAAACGCACACCTGCCTCTCCTAACCATGATCAGGACCACAAAAGCAGCCCCACCTGCTCCAACAAAGGCAGTTCCCATGGGCACCTGGGTATCTTGGGCTTTCCAGGGTGTCCAGAAGCCAGAAGAGAAGATTGGCAGCAGGGTACTGTGGAGGGCCAAAGGGGAGCAGAGTCTTTGGGGACTTGGGAAGCTGTTGGTTTCTTTCATTTTTTTTTTTTTTCCTCGTGATTCTTTTTTTTTTTTTTTTCCTTTTGGAGTAGGAAAAATAACCAGTGTGGGGGAATTTAGGTTTAGCTTTTCCATGGGAAGCAACTCCTTGTAGAGGGAGGTGGGGATGGCCACGGGCCAGCCTGGAAGGGCCCCTCAAGCTCAGCCAGTGTGTGGGATGGAGCCCTGAGGATGCTCTGCAGGACTGAGGCGCTTCCAAGGAGACCTCCATCCACCCAGGCCTTGCTTCAGGTGAGTCCTGACACAGGGGTGGCCTTAACCCTTGCAGTGCCTGGGTGGTGACAAAGTCCCCTTGTTCCCAGCCCTGGGACAGACTGGGCAGTTACCTAGGGGAATAATGAGCATTCAAACAGTTGAGGACTTGCTGCGTGGTCTGCTGCTGTACTGTGTTCCTGTAAAGAAATGATGTTCTGGGCAGCTTCCCATGTGGGCTCATGTAAGCGTAACAAGGGAATTTGGGCAGGGAATTTCTGTGAGGTTGGGGTAGGCTTGCTTGTTTTGTGAAAAAATAAGGTATCTCTCTGTGTCTATATAAATGTGAAGGTATTGCACATATTTTCACACCCTCACGAATTATACAGGACAAATCTGGGGTGCAAACCTTCCCCTGACACCCCCACCCTGCTCACACAGTCCTTGCACCCCCCCCCCCCCGCCCCCCATGGCTTGTGGGTGCAGAAGGAGTGGGGCTGGAGGTGTGAGCGTGTTCCTCCTGTGCCCCACAATCCCAACCCAAGGCAGCAATTAAAGAGGCCATTTTCCCTTTGCAGAGCCTGAACCTGATTCTGCACTTGAAAGCCGGGGGGATTAAATCCAGCAGAGGCAGACTCAGGTCTTTGGCTCGCAAATGCTTTGTGCTACTTCTCTGGACTTCAGCGGGGACAGAGCTGGGAGCAGCCCCTGGCCCTGGCTCCTTATTTCTTTGCACTGGTGCATGAGAGGGAATCAGTGGAGAAAGCAGGAGGCTGCATCTCTGAACTCCTTGGGCATTCCTCATGCAGCATCCCTCTTTGTTTTCCCTCACATCCACATCTCTAACCCTGTGAAAAACAGGCTTTGGCTGGCTACAAACTGTGGACACCAGTCCTGTGGAAAGCCTGACACAATTCGTTCATTATTTCCCCCCCCCCCCCCCTCCATAAACATAAGGGATAAACACAATAATTTCAAAGGAGGGAAAGCTTCCCTCTGGAGAAGCCAACAGGGACCTGCCTCGAAGTCCTGGTACGGTGTGTCACTGACACTGATTCCATCTGACACCTGGGTGTCTCCAAAGCCATCACATTGTGTGCTGCAAATGTATATTAACATTAGTATGCATTGGCACAATATGGATCCATTATTCCAAATGCTTATGAGAACTAGGTGCTGCATAGGAGCAGCTGCTGCTTTTTAAGCCTCAGAGCATCAATAGATTCATAGATTTTAGGGCCAGAAGGGACCCCGACGAGCATGTAGTCTGACCTCCCACGGAGTGTGAGCCGTAGAGACTGGCCCTGCAATTTCTGCATCCTGCCCCTCGACTTGTGGGCAAGCAGGAGCCTCCCCTGCCAGCTGAGGGGCTGCTCGTGATGAAAGAGTCGATGTCTCCCTCTGCAAATTTGTTCCCCTGTTTTATCACTCTCCTCCTTAACCCCGAAAGGGAAAATTTTAAATTCAGAGCTCAGCTTGTGTAGATCCAGCTTTCCACCTCTCAGGTTCTCTCCTCTCCCACTTCTCCTGTGTCAGAAAAAACCACACATTTTCCCCCTTTTGTGGAAGTAGCAGCTACATTGGAGAAAAGAAAACAAACAAACAAACAAAAAAACCAGTGTCCTGGAATGTGGTCTGGAAAAGGGTTGGTAATTCTTATAGGTGGAAACAGTATCTGGCAAATGTTCAAATTTTGGGTGATTTCCTGGCTGTAAGCACTTAAGTTTTGGTCTTTATTTAAAAAAAAAATAAATCTGTATAAATGCATTTTGCAGAAAGAGGTGGTACTGTAGGACTTTGGGTTTTTAGTGCTTCTCTTGCTCCCAGAAAATGAAAGAAATTAGAGAATGAAAATCCACTCAATCAATGAAACAAAAAGAGCTGAAAGTCCTATATTATGGGCACAACAATTCTTCAAATAAACATCTCCTGGGCAACAGCTGAAGATGGGTGATTATCATTCAAACCACCTCTGATCTCCAAATCCCTGACAAAACCTCAATGATAAGTGAACCGGGATCAGATGCTGAGTTTGTCTTCCTACAGGGGTTTGTCCCTTTGGTCCCTCCCCAATTTCCTTCTCATTCTGGGGGCAGCAGCTCCGTCTCCTGTTACCTTCCCATCCTGATGCCATCAGAGTGGTGGCTGTGAGTTGGATCCCAGCCTGTCTGCACCAGCTCCCCCCAAAACACGGTGGTTCCCCAGTCTGCCTGGAAATCACCTGATGTGAGAATGTGCCCAACCCCACGTTCAAATTTTAAAGCAGAAACCAGTTGAAAGGGGTTGTTTTCTAGAATATCGCGCTATGTTTGCTTCTGAGAATGCGGGAAACCAGGGATTAGCAAATGGGATGGTTTGAAAGGCATTATCCAACATGAAAAAAAATAATGATTTGGTGATCTTCAGTTTGTGGCTCATGAGAAGTCTTGAGGTGATGCAATGCTACGAGCCAAAGTCACCTGAGAGCCACCGAGAGGAGAAAAACCTCATCACGGGGTGTCAGAAATCCAGAGAGGAGAGTGATACAGAGGTGGACACATCTTAGTGGGATGGGACACACTTCCCTGGGATTGTACAGGACTGGGGGATCACCCCAGGGACTGGGATAGAGAGTGGGGATGGGAAGCAGAGGAGTGGCCTGGTGGCTACAAGCCAAGGGAACTCTACTGAGCCCTTGTTTGGGGTAACTCCCAGTTCCTCCCTTTTCAGGGCTGCTTCAGGATGGAAAGATGCCCTTCTACATTCCCAGGGGAATGTCTTACCTGACCTCAGGACTTTTTCTCTCCTTTCTGAGATTATGTGATGCCTTGGACACCATTTCCTGCCTGAAACATCTAGTGGGGGACCAAGATGAAACCGAACCCCCCTTCATGCCTTCAGGTGAAGGTTGTAGAAGCAAGATTTATGACAAACTGTGCTTCTTGCAATGGGTTATCTCTGGAACTCCTCACGGCAGGAGCTGAATGAATTAAGAGGAAACTGGGCAAGCCCATGGGAGAGAAATTCCTGAAGAATGTTAAGAATGTTGAACCCACAGCTGGCTTTGCTGATTCCCAAGAGCATCCCAGGAAACTGCTACATTTGCCTCCTGGGAGCAGCACTCTGAGGGAGGTCCTCTCCTGGGTTGGGATGTGGCCACTCCTCTCTTGCTGCGAGATGTTTGTTGTTCTCCAGCTCAGTGTTTTCTCATGATCTGAGAAAGTGAGGAACAACTGTGTTCCTGGAAAGGACGTCTCCAGAACATCTCCTCCTACCCCACCTTGCATGAATAGCTTCATTCTTGGCTGCTAAGCTGAATCCTGGTTTGCCTTTTCTGTTCCATTGCTCGGTTAATGTCACAGCAGACACATCCCTCACCTCTCATATTCTCTGACAATGAGGAGAGGAAATGAGAAAAGATTATTTAGTATCACTTTTTTCCCCTTCTACTAGACGTTTCATGTAGGAAACACTTTCAAAGAAGAGGGATGAATCACACAACCACAGAAATAAGAGATGGAAAAGACCTTTTAGGTCAGCCAGTCCATTTCCCTGTGAATGCAAGAGAAGCTTCTGAGTACAGTTAGATTTTTCAAGGACTTTGCCCAGTCTAAACCAACTTTAGCAAACGAGCTTTAACTTCGGTCCATTCCAAGACAGCTGTGGCTGGAAGAGGGATGGTCTTCAGCTCAGTGTGATTTGAATGCTCCTAAACTTTCTTTGAAGGGAGGTGTGGACCTCTGCCGGGTTTTCCTGAGGAGATGTTGCAGAGCTGAGCACATGGAGCAGCCGGGAGGTCTTTGGTAGCTCAGCTGGCTGGGGAACCAGCCCCTTCCCCACTCCAGTGGCAAAGTCAGGGGTGATTACAGGGGCAGATCCCAGAGCTGTGAGAGCGAGGGGCTGTGGTGGTGATGGGCAGCAGATCTGCTGTGCCCAGTATAGTTGGAGGCCAAGGGCTCAAGCTGGATGGCTTTGGGGGTCACAACAGAATTACAGGATGGGTCAGGTCGGAAGGGACCACAGTGGGTCATCTGGTCCAGCCTCTCTGCCAAAGCAGGCACAAGATTGTGTCCAGATGATTCTGGAAAATCCCCAGTGAGGGAGACTCCAGCCCCTCTGTGGGCAATCTGTTCCAGTGCAGAGTCATTCACACAGGAAAGAAGTTCTTCCTCATGTTCAGGTGGAACTTCCCGGGCATCACTTTCTGCCTGTTGCCTCTTGTCCTATATCTTGGCACTGCCAAGAAGAGCCTGGCTCCATCCTCTTGGCAGCCTCCCTTCAGATACTTAACTGTTCCTCAGTTTCCCCCTGCCTTTTTGTCTCTCTGGGCTCTCCACTCCTCAGGGCTCTGTGCATCGGGCCGGCACAATTCATGCTATGAATGCCAAAGAAACCATTCCCACCCTAGGCTCTGAATTCGGTATCCCAGGCCACCTTCTGAGCCATGGAAAACCTCCCTGGAGGTCAAACTACAATTAACTAACAATACAGTTGGAATTAAAAAGAAAAAAGATACACTCAGACACTTCATCTCCAAGTGGAGTCACTTCACACACAGCCTGGGGGCTGACAGCTCTCAGCCAGCTCCTCATGCTTCCAATCCCCAGCCCATGGGAGGACATCTGTACCCCATCCAGGTGCCACAGGAAACTGCTTCCCTCTTCCCAGGGAAGGAAGAAGGGAACAGAAAAGTAAGGAAGTGAAAGGGAGATAAACTCATAATGATTTTAATGTTTAAAGTCAGCTCTGGTCCAGTCTGAATACAGACTTTTGGCCAGGTGAACTTTCCCTCAGTGACTCTGAAAATCCTTATACTTACTTTCCTTTTGTTTTTGGGGTCGTTTTCAAAAGACATCACCTTGCTGAGCATGGGATGCAGGCAAGAAGGGCCTTTCTAATTAACCCAGGAGGGTGAGCATCCCTCTCACCTGCTCCGACCCTGCACTGTAAGGGAAGGAGCAAGATTCCCAGAGCTCCCCTACAAACGGTACCTTAATCCCCCTCCCCAAAATGCCCGACCCCTGATCCGCAGAGAGACAACCATTTTAAAGAGACAGTGTCACGATGTGCCACCTCCTTCTCATAAGTGGTCACCTGCCAGCTTCGACTGAAGGCGTAATTACCATCCTTGAGGCCTGATCCATCTTATTCCCCTTGAAGTCGATGAGGAAACCTCCCCGACTCTGCTGGAAACGGTATTAAGATTCCTTCCCCCCCATCTCTTTTCCCAGGATTTATCTCTTGGCGAGGCTGGAGGATCTCCCCAGCACTGAGGCTGGAGTGGCCGGGCACGGAAGGGTCTGGAGGGAGGCAGTGGCTCCGGGAGGGAGTGGGTGAGAGGGGGAGAGAAAGAAGAGCAAACACAGGTCCATTAATCCGCAGTTAGTCTGCCTTTTTTGTTAGGAAGATGAACTTGATGAGTTAATTAAGCCACAGCCTGTAAAACCAGTTTATTTGCATAGCAAACTCCTGGGCCAGTGTGCTGTGAGCGGGCATAGACGTGCAGACAATTCCGGGGAAATTACAGCCTCATTAATATGCTAATCTGGTTGCAGGCCTGGAACGAGTTTTGGGTTTGCGGTGCTTGGGGGGGGGTCGGAGGGGGGGGTTGCTTAGCAACCCTTTCCTCCAGGTAACCCTTCTCTTCCTTGCCCTTGATATCCCCCAAGGATTGCCAGGGGAGGGGGGCTCGGCGGTCACGCAACAGCGAGCGAAACGAAAGGCAAACAGGGGGGTTGGAGGGCGGGGGGCTCATCGCTCCCCTCGCGCGGCATCCAGGCTCGCACCCCAAAGGGCGGCGGGCAGCTCCCCCCTCCCCGGCTCAGGGGACGAGGGGCAGGTTGTGGATGCAGGGCCGTGCTGGGTGGGACGAGGGGCAGGTTGTGGATGCCCAGCAGTGGTCGGGGGATAATGTGTGTGCACAGCTCACGTGGGCTCCGTGCCGGGGGGAGCAGCGCTCGCAGCCCCCCAGCACACAATGTCCTGCCCACCAGTGCTCCCCAGCCGCGTGTTTCCGTGGGCTGCTCCCTGATGAGGGTCCCAGAGACTCGCAGCAGTCACCCCTTGGCCCCTGACACCCAGCTCCGTGCTCCCCTCTCCATCAGCAGTGCTTCCCCAGCCTGCCCTTCCCGTGTCCCCTGCCAGGCTCACAGTTGCCCTGTCTCCCTGACTGTCCTCCCGAACTGGCACAAGCTCAGTGCTCCTTGCTTATCCCAGCTTCCTACAGCACTGTTCGGGATGGGAGCATAAGGAATTTGAGGAGGGGATGCAGCATCCCTGCCCACACCAGCCCCTGAAGCTCCTGGACCACCCCATCAGGCTCAGGATGGGAACTAAATCCTTACTCCAGGTTGGTGGCACAGTCAAGACCTTTATCCTGCAATTTAAACTCCAGTGACACATCATGACACCCACCCCGTCACTGGCCACCAGGGGTAGGGATGTGCCTTCTCTGTCCCACTGTGCTGGTGCCCACCAGCCTTGGACCACAGGTTAAAATGAGAGTAGAACTTCTACTGGGCCTTTCCCAGCAAGAGGGCTTGCTTGTTGGATGTGACAGTCTCAGGCATTGTCTGTACCGTGTGGGTCAGGAAGACAAAGCTGTAACAGCAGATGAAATCTGGGCAATCCCCACATTTTCCATCCCAGGTGATCACATCCATGTTCATCCCAACCCCTTTTCTCCCAGCAAGTGGGAGACCTGACAGGTCTTTGTGATAGGTAAACAATGGGAATTAACCTGCTGCAGTGTCTGCTCTCCCAGCACAGGGTTCAAACCCTTTCCTGGGTCATTAGACTTACCCTTTCTCTCCTGACATGGTCCTTTTTTAGCATTCCTGCCTTGTTGGATTGCAAGATTTTCTGCATCCCTTCAGACTCCTTCCCTGCAATCCCACATGGCTTCCCTTTCTCACCACATGGGGTAAGCTGAGCCTCCCTTGTGGCACCTGACTGGATGCCAAAGCAGTGTGACTTTCTCCCAGAGCCCTGCTCTCCATGTTTTTGTGTCCAGAGGTGATGGGCAGAACTTTCCCAGCTCCAGGGAAGTTTCTCACCCAAGTGTCCCAGAGCATCTGCAGATGCTCTCCTTGAGGAGTTGTGCTGCTGCAGCCTGACAAACATCCAAGCCCTGTCAGTTAGACCCAGCACCTGCAAAACAAGGTCAGACCAGGAGTCTTGGGGCTGATGAAGATGTCTGGGTCTTGCCCATGCAGAGCTCTGCCTTTAGAGCATTCCCTCAGTGACAGGAGACTCGAGTGGAGTTTAAAACTCCAGAGGTGTGTGCTCAGCTCCCTTACTCTGCCACCAAGGCTCTCAGTCCAGGTGAATCTACACCTGGTGGCAATAGGAATTAGATGCCTAAACAGCTTTGAGACTGGGGCCCTTTGCTGACCAAACCTGGCTCTTTTTCAATGGAAACCAAGAGCTTGTGCTGGGATGGAGGAGGTTCTCCTCTCTCTCCATAGCTTTACCCTGTGATGCTTGGAAACATCTGCCTTTATTCATTCCCCAGCCCAAACATTTGAAGTGTAAACAAGTATGCCAGGCAACAAGTTTTTATGTCAGACATTTCCCTGCCAAGAAGCACCTCCAGCTTCTCAGGAGGAGGCAAATTCCCTGGATCACTGCTGGAGATGCCAACATATGGAAGGGAGCTGCTGCCTTCCTACCCAGGGAGTCCCAGTCTCCAGGGTTATCCATCCGTTAACCTTCATGAGCTCAAATATTTATTATTCATATTACCCTGAAATGTGCTAAAAAGATGAAAAAAGGAATTAATGTGCCAGATCTTGCATCCACCTTTTAGCTTATTACAGTGCTAAAGCAGTATTAACATTTACAGTGTATGAGCTCTGCTTTGCTTGTGCCTGAGGCCAAGGGGTTTAAGCCAGTGCCGAAGTTAATAGCAAGCGCTGGTTAGAAAAAGCCCATTATGTCATAAAGTTGGAATTTCACTTGGGCAGTGGCCACTGGCTCTTTCCAATTGGGATGCAGTGCCATCCTCTCAATCCCTTTCCTCTCTGCCACCTCCTCCAGCTCTCTCTCCCTCTCACAAACAAAACCAGAATGGGGGGAAATTGTGCTTTTCTTTTCAATGCTGGTGAATTGAAGGACATCACGTTTGCCAGAAGATAATTGGTTCAGACCCTGGCCAAGAAGCCTCGTCCCCTCCTGGGGTGGTGTTAGGAGGTGCCATGTGGTCAGAGGTGTTCCTGGGCCCCGTTCCATCTGTCAGGCTGGAGGTGCCGGGTTCCTCGACATCTCCTCCTTTACTGCTTGAACATATTGATACATGCAACATCCATGTGTTCTGCTTGAGCCTGGCTTTATGAGCACCTTCTGCCTCCTCTCAGGAAGGAGTAAAAGAGTGTGAGGAGCAGCTCTGCTTTGAGGAGGCACTTGATGCTCCTTGAAACCTGACAGCCCCGTCACGAGGCAGGGTCTGTTGGGGTGTCTGTCCCATGGTGGTGGTTACTGGGCAGACGTGTTAGATACTCCTCCACCCTCATTCCACACACCTCGTACCCCTGCAGAGCCCTGGATCTTGTGGCCAGTTCATGCCCTCCAAGGAGAGAGGGTTCCTCACCCTGTCCTGTGGCTGCCAGAACTCTCTTGGCTCTGCCACTGCCAGGAGCTGCCCTGGACAAATAGCTTCAGTCTAGCCAAAAGTTTCAAAGCCTGCCTGAGGTCAGGTATCTTTATTCCCACCAAATCACATTCCTAGATATCACTGGCATGCCAGGAAAACCCCTGGCCCCAAGGGCAAGAATGTTTCTGCTTTGGTGCACCCTTACTGTGGAGATGAGGCAGGACATGGATTTCAGGCTGCCACCAGCTGCTGTCCCAGATCTCACGTTGCTTGGTAAGGATGGGATGGGCCTTGTTCTGTCCTGATAATGGGACATCCTCAGTTTGGGAGAGTGCTTCCTCAGCCAGGAAGAGCCCTTTGCTGTTGAGAATGTGAGTTTGGCACAATTCAATTTGTCTTTGCTGTTTTGGAGGCTCAGGTGATTTTCTTCCGAGCACAGAGTATTGAGAGTTTTGCTATTTTTGTAACTAAACACTCCTCCTGTGTTCCTGTGCATGGAGTAGCTGCTTCAGTGATCCTGTTGAGGAAGAGTTTATATAGAGAAGAGGGTCTTGCCCTTTAGGAAATCAAATATTACTTCCAGCTCCCCTTGTCCTTGATGCGTGTGGCCCAGCAGCAGTGAGCTGGGAGTACTGAGTGCCCAGCAGGATGATTGACAAATTCACAGCACTGTGTGCTGAAGAACTAGTTTTCTGGAGGGTTTTCTCTCAGCTTTTTTTAGCAGACAGTTGGTTCTGAACATGAACAGATGTGGAGATGTGAGAAGGCTTGGAAAGTCTGGTGACCCTGGGGGAGTGACTCACATTGGCATATCAGGGCTCATGCTTAACCTGAGCCCCCCCTCCAGCTCCACCAAGCCTGGGGCTTGTTGTTTTCTCTAGTTCCCCTTCTGATGATGACAGTCCTTTGGAGCACTCCCTAGTGCTGGTGTCCACCAGAGAACCTTGGTGACCACTGGAGACCTGAGATACATGGCTTAAATCCCCTGTGCAAAGTGCCAGCACCACACTGAGCCCCCTCAGCGGGATCCAGGAATCTCACAGAGCCCTGGGATCTGGTTAGCAATGTTCCCTTTCCAAGTGAAGCTTGTTGGGCTCTTTTCTCTCTGTCTGTTTTCCAGCACAGCCAACCAGACTATCAAAACAGAGCCGAGTCCTATTTGAAATTCAGAGGGCACCATCAGTCCATGTCATTGGCAGGGAATAAATAAATACCTCTTTTGAAGGCGTCAGGAGTGATGTGTTGCTGGGCTCATTCAAGGTCACATCCGTAAACATGTGATGGAGGCAGGGAGCAAATCCAAACTGGATTCAATCCAAACTGGATTCAGTCTCAGCCACTGCTTTCCTGTGGGACAAAAATCCCCCCTCCCCACAAACGTGAGGGGAGATGGAGGTGCTGGGTGTGTGTCTCTGCTCATGTCCTTGGTGGGGGTGGCTGAATGAGCCTGGGGGTGAGTGGGAAGGGCCACTATGGCACTGGGCAGGAAGGATGAGTTTCTTGGGAGTCTGATTATGTGACAAAATGTGTGACATCCAGTGAGGTTTTCTACAGGAGTGTCACATCCTGGTCTGGAGGCTGCCTCAGCACTCCTGGCACCTGATGGGATTCAACGTGACCGGAGGATTTTGGTTTGTCTGCATCTGGAACAAACTTCCCTGGGGAAAGAGCTCTGTTCCTGACATGGCAGGTAAAGCCCAGGCAGTTCTGTGGGTGGCCCAACCTCTTGTCCACACATAGTTCACCTTCCCCGGGTGCTGTGCAGACCCTGGGCAGCCCCCTTGCCCTCTTGGCTGTAAAGCTATTCCAGGGCTGTTCTGGTCTCCACACTGCCTTTCACCACTCTATCTGCTTAACCTGTGGAAGAAGCAACCAAAGAGGGAGAAGTCAACAAAACCCCACCAACCCTCTGCCAAAAGCCCCTTCCTCCCACACCAGGGCTCGGACCCCAAGTCTGAGGCTGCTCAGCTCTGTCTCGGTGGCACTCCTCACCCTTTGACAAATCCTGGCATTTGCAAAGTTATTATACCTCATTATGAATTGGATTTTAATCTAGTGTAAATAGTCCTACCATTATAGTGTCATAAGAAGCAATTAGCCCCCCTGCTTGCTTCTATGCATGAGGGGAAAGCTTTAATATCACGGAGCTGTGAGGGCTTGATGGGGCTTCAGCCTACATACGTACATACAGGCAGAGGCTTTGCTCTCCTGGCATTAATCTGTCCAGCCTGTGCCCCAGATGTCCCCTATGTGTCCTCAGGAGGTCTCCAAAGCGAACATCTCCCGAGCTGTGGGGTTGATTTTGGCCTGGGATCTCTGCCTCTCCGTGGGCGTGCTCTGCAGCACCGCTGGAAATCTTCTTCCAGAGGATGGATGTGGTTCAAGCAGATGATAAATCGTGGTTTCCTCGCCTTGCCCTTAACCCAGTCACAAAGGGGATTATCATCCGCAGGGTGAGAGGCGTCTGGAGTCCAGTCCCTGCCTTGCCTCGGGGTGATTATTTCCAATCTCGGCGAAGCTCTTTCCTCCTTTGCCTCGTGGAGGAAATTCATTATCTGGAGCTGGAGCGCTCGCACAGTTACAAACCAATCCCACCTTCTCCGTGCCTGTGTCACCCGGAGCCGGGCCGGGGGAGCTGGTGAGAGCCTGGGCACTCACACGTCAGGGCTGTCCCCACTGGGCAATGTTGCATGATTAACAACAACCCCAGGTTAATGGGGTTTTAATGTTCCTCCAGCAGCGGAGGGAGGGGGTGGTGTCCTCAGCTCCGAGCAGGGGCTTTGATCTTTGTTTTAGGGAGGGGTCGAGGTGTCTTTGTGCTTGGTGCTGGCTGTGTGTCCGTGGACACCGTGGCACGGGAGGGTTGAAGGGGACAGGCAGAGCCAGACGTGCTCCAGGGTTGGGAACTGGAGTGTTCGTGGTGTGGGGGTGTGATGGACACAAGTGTTAAATACTGTCTCCAGTGATCTCATGGGGATCCCAGCGCATGGTGGGGGCTGCACAGACCATGGCACGGCAGCAAGGCCCATCCTTATGCCATTTCCAGAAAAGAAGGGCTCCCTACACTGTGGATTTAACAGGGAAAAGGCTTTCTGAATTCTTCCAAGGAGGGGACGGACCCACTCTGTGCATGAAGGGGCATCAGGGCTGGGAAAAGGGGCCTGTGCTCCATCCCTCCGCGTCCCTGGGGTCCTGGTCACAGACTGTGTTGTGGTCCCTGCTCCTGAGAACAGTCCTGCAGGAACTTGCTTGCAGGGGATGGACACAGAAAAATACACCCCCTTCCCCATCCTTTCTTTGCCACAAGAAAGAAAAGCTGGCTGCCTGTTAATTACATGAACCTTCTCATGGGCAATTGAGCCGGCTGTGTGTGTGTATTCATGCTGCCCGCGAGTTCTTGTCTGGTTTGTGCTCACAGGTGACTGAAGTGAAGCCAAATTTTGCAACAAAGCAGGGCACTGCTGGCTGTGTCCAGCTGCACCCAGGCCCTGTCCACACAGCAAGGCAGCATCTCTTTCTACCAAGGGCAGAAATAGCACCACCTCTATCCCAAACTCATTTTTTTTGTCCTGTGGTGACTTGTCCCCATGGTCAAGATGTTACAGAGCCCCAGAGCTGTTGGCATCCCTCTGCCTTTGGTAGGGAGGGTCCTTCAGGCCGAGCTTGGGCAGAAGGACATGGTCCTTCCCTGGTGAGGATGTGGCCCCTTCCCCTTACTGTAGGTGAAGGAGGCTGGTGCTTTGGGAAGGGGATGGATTATAATGTCAAGGGAGGATAGGAAAGAGGGTACTTGTTGTGGGGATCCTGCTGCTGCTCCACATTTCCTGGATCTACAACTGGAGCCCAGCAATGAGCCACTGTGCTGGCTGGGGAGTGTTCTCTGGTGGCAGTGCCAGCCCTGGGACTGTCCTATGTGCACAGAGGAGGAGCTGGAAGCCCAGGGAGATGCAGGTTCCTGGCTCTGTGGGATGTGTGTTTGAGATGCTCCTCGAGGACTTTTCCCTCTCACTGGAGCTTGCTGGGAATGTTGGCCAACAGGGCACCCAAATCCCTCCTGCACACTTCCACAGGGCACAGGTAAGAGTGCTGGCCACCTCTGTGTGTCTATCCTGGCACCATTTTGGCCCATGCCAACCAGCACCCTCCCAGACAGTGTCTGGAAAGAGATGAGGGTCAGCCCAGGACACATGAAGGGATGTGCCACAGACTTCCAGGACTCTGCAGCTCGTCTCCTTCCTGCCAGATTGACTCCAACCTCTCCAAAGCTGAGTTTCCAGGCCTCCATTTCCATCACTCATTGCTATTCATCGGTGCATCTGAATATTTTAATCCTTGGGGAGTGGGGACTGCAGAACAGCATCCCCCCCCTTCTCCCAGCCACCTTCCCTTGCTTATCTGCTGCAACCAGGGCCAAACTCTTCCCAGGCCTCAGTGGGTGAGACAAATCGTAGAAGGAGCTTAAAGCAAGACCAGCATCTCCCACCTTGTGCTTGGAGGGGGCTGGGGAAGAAGAGGAGGGAGGGGGTGAGGGAAGCAGCTTGTAATTACAGAGTAAGAGGCAGCGATAAAATGATAATGGAAGAGTTCTGACCTGGCTGAGCCAGTTCTGCAAAGCTGTGAAATAAATTTAGCAAAAGAGCGAGGGCACGGGGGCTCCCAGGCTGGGTTACAGCTGAAATGCTGGTTTCACAAACAACACGTAAATTGGATTGCAAACATCTAATTAACCTCTCTGCTTATTTTTTGGTGGGAAAGGCGACAGATTCCAGCTAAAGCTGACACTGTGGTGAGATATCCCTTTGCAGGAGAGAATCTGGAGGAGAGGAGAGGAGAGGAAAGTGATTCAGTGATTTCACCTGCTGGCTCCCTCCTTGCTGCCCAGGCATCAGGGAGAGGAAAATCTCAAGCTCTTCTGGCTCCCCTGCCTTGTGGTAGAAGCTGTGTATGATGTCTGTGAAAACAGAGAGGAGAAGGTGCTGATGGAGCTTCTTCCCGTGTTTCTTTGTTCTTCATCTCACTTGGAGTTCCCCACTTCCAGGGGGACAGGGATGGGGATCTCCCATGGCCTGAGCTGGCTCTCCTTGGCTGCTGCCTTGCTCTGTGCCAGGGCTACTGACTCTTTTGGATTTGACCCAAACTCTTTGGAGAGCAGAGTAAGAGCTGGAAAACAACCCTCAGCTCCCTTCCCTGGGCCCTAAGGGTTGCTGTCTGTTTTTCTGGAGGGCAACCATTCCACGTGGATTTCAGGAGCGGCACAGTTCTGTGATCCCCCTCCCTCACTGCCTCCTGCCTCCCCCTCACCCCAACCTCTTCTCTTTTTCACCCCACCTTCCCTCAGGGGCATCCAGCCAGTGCAAATGGTCCCTTGGCAGCAATGATGAAGATGGATGTCTGATTGATTCTCTCTCCTCTGTGCAACCCCCTCTCCAGACCCCCCCCCCTTTCCCTCTTCCCCCCCTTTCCATGCCCTTCTGGCAGAAAATTAAAAGGCTATTTGTTAAAGGGCGAAAGCCCTCAGGTGCAGCCCCCGGCTGGACAATTTGTCTCCATGAAAAGGATGCTATTATGAGAGCGGCTGGATCCAGGAGGAGGGGGAGAATTTGCCAGGAAGAGAAGGGAGAGGTGGGGAGGGGGAAGGAGGCATCTCCCGGGGACAATGAGGTTGGGCTGAGGGGGCCGGGAGATTGTCGGGGCTTGCCGGCTGGGCTGCCGTTCAACGGGGAGCGCGGAGGGGAGGGAGAGCCATGTGCTGGAGGGAGGGAAGCCAATCCTCTTGTCGTGGGGCCTGCCGCGGAGCAGAAGTGCCGACCTGCCAAATCTCTCTGCCGGCGGCTCCGCGAGTCACCCGCTTCAAAGGGAACAGACGCTCGGGCCGGCCGGGCACCCCACGGGGCAGTGGGACCCCGGCCCCTGCCTGTCCTCGGGCAGGAGGGCAGAGCCCTGCTGCTGCCTGATATCCCTGGCTGCTGCCAGGCTCCCCTGCATGGCCCCGGGGCTGGCCATCCTCTCCTCTGCTCCAGAGAAGAGAAAGAGGAGGAAATAATGCACTGATGTGCCTCTTGTCTATTGAATCCATCAGCCAACTGTCTGCCTGCACAAGTCATCCCATGGTCTTCCCTGCCTGCCATTCCTCCCTCCATCCCTTCTGTTTATCTTCCCTCTTCCTGTGTGTACCTTCTTCCCATTCCTCCCACCAGCTCTCCATCCTTCTGTTTATCTTCTCTCTTCATCCAACATCCATTTATCTGCACACTCATCTGTTTGCCTCTCTGATTTTAGGGTTTAACATAAACACCCAGTTGTGTGGTCCCTGAGGATCTGCAGTACTAACCTGGAGGAAGGTCCTCACAGGAGCCCATGGAGCCTCCAGCTCTTTCCCTTTCTGAAATACTGTGAAAACTCTTCAAGAATTAGGCTCGGTCAACAAGAAGTCGCTGCTGTGAGGAGTGAGATCTCCTTACCCAGGTTTGATCAAACCCCCTGGGAGAGACCAGGGCAGGACAGAGACCTTTCCTTCACCACTGACCCCTCAGAGCAGACAACAGCTCTGTGCAAGGTGACAGCAGAGGGAATGTGCCCGGGCAGAGGGTCCTGTGGCAGCTGGGGAGATGCCTTGGCTGTGCTCTGTGCCAGCAGGATTGGGCCACCAGAAGGATGAGGCTGGATGCACGTGCTGTGTTCTGTCCAGGGAGGTTCTACTTTGCTGCCTCAGAAATGAGGGAAGCAGAGGGTCACTTCACGTGGGAGCAAGCAGGAAAGCAAGAAACATCCTGGTCTGGGATAAAAGTGGAGCAACTTTTCCATGGGGGATGCTGCTTTCCAACCTCTGGATGGGAAGGTGATGTTGCAGCTGGTGAGATGATGACACTCACCACATGGTGAGGCTGGTCTGGAAACAAGCAGCAGGTTTGGGTGGGTTTGGGCTCACTGCATATGGGGGAAAGGGAAAACCTGAGGAGGGTGGTGTGGATGGGAGATGTTGGAGCCCTGAGAGGAGCCAGTCAACTCTACACTGGGCAGTTTGCTCTGGGGGGAAGGTGTCTCTGCAGGGACTCTTCCTGAAGGTCAGGCTGTGGGACAAGAGCCATGTGGCAGGACAGAGCTTCAGGTGATGCTCTGAGAGCATCATCATCTCCTTGCAGCTTGCTGAAGGCTGGCACCACTTTTATCTTACTGGCAAGATGCTAAAACTAGAGTGTAAGTAGCTATGAACAATGCCTGGATCCAACAGATTCCCCAGGACTGGATTGCTCAGGGATCTTTTGCCCAACATCTTCTAGAAACTCACTTCTCTCTTCATCTGGTAAGGAGGGAGAAAAAAAGTAGACTGTGAGTACTGAAAGAGCAGGTGCTGTGTCCCTGTGCTGAGTTTTCCTTCTCTCTTTCCCACCACCCCAGATAAGATGCCAACATTGTTGTGCATTTATGGGATGTGGAATGAGGAGGGTGAGTGCTGGTAGGAAGTCTATGCCCAGTCTGGGCATCCCACCTGCTCTGTGGGACAAGAGTCACATCTCTCTGTGTTGGCAAGGCAGGATTACACTAAATAGTGGCTCATGCTTAGACCTGCTTGACCCAAAGGTGCAGCCAGGGCTCAGAAAGCAGCTCTGAATTTGCATGATTCCCCTCAGAGCTGGCTCTGACTTAGAATCCCCCTTTAAAAAAAAAATAAAATTAGAGTTCTATTTTTAACTCAGGACAAATTCAAAATATACAGTTCTTCACAGGGGAAAGGATTTTTACATTCAGGTAGGCACCAAAACAGGCTGGAGCCATCTTGGCCCCAACCAGGAAAACCAGGAATTGCTCTGCTCTCCCTTGGGTGTTATGTTTTGGTTTTGCCTTCAAAGCCTGTTGCCTCCATCTGCAATCCTGCAATCCTATGTTCTAAGCCCAGCTGAAACAGGTTACAGTGTAAGATTTAATGATTCAGCACTTCTGTTGCCTCTGATTTACTGACCGATGCTCAACTGGGTTTTTTTTTATCAGCCAAAGAACTGCTTGGCCATGGAGAGCTGCAGGCAGCTGCAAAGGGAATTAAATAATAATACCTTTTGGAGGCAAAACTGGCTGGGTTGAATGGAGCAGCACCACCATCCAGACAGACAAGGAAAGACCAGGATAGGAGCTCAAACAAGGAGATGCCTCCATGACAACACTATCACAGACTTAACCCACATGCATGCCAAGGTGGGTATTTTCAATTTATGTTATATTTTTATCTGCAGCAGAACCATCAATTAGCTGATTCAGGGACACAAAGTGGTGCTTTGATTCTGTATAAAGTTTGGGTGAGAGGTACCCAAATCCCTACATGGCCCCCGAGCCCCCAGCAGCAGCGAATTGAGGAGGGCAGAGCCCCCAGAGGAGTTTCCTGAGCCCCAGCCCTGCCCTGGGGTGCCCCATGCCAGCTGTGACAGCTGGGCAGTGTGGGAGAACCCCATATTTTGTCCCTGAGCCCACCCAGGGACAGCTCCCAGCACAGGCTGCCCGGGGAGGGGAGTCCCTGGCACCCCACACCTTTGGTGGGATGGGGTGCTCACAGCCATGCACCCAAAAACCAGCATCTGTTTTTTTCCCATCTACCTCCAGGCTTTTCCCCCCTAAACTCAGGCAGGGTTTCCCAGGGCATGAAAGCTGGACCTCTAATCCAGTCCCAAGCCCACACCATGTTATCCAGTTAGGCATGGGAGTTTTTTTGACCAAATGTAAAAAAATTAACCAGCCACCCCTCTGAGCCCAGATGCAAAAGTTTTTCTCTTCAAGCTCACGATGCTGAAGTGGTGTTAGAAACAGCTGCACTTCATCCCTTCTCCTCACCATGAGCCCTCCAGCCTCACTGAGCTCTGGGTCTCCTCTCCTGTCTCATTCCCAGCAGTGTTGTCCCTTCACTCCTGATGCCCTGGATTTGAAGAGAGATGTTTGCACAGCCCAGAGCATCAAGTTTCTCCTGGCCAAAAGTGTGGAGGACTTGGGCAAGCTGGAGCAGCCCAGCCACCCAGATGGTCCATGTGGCCGTGACACCAAAGCTGTGCATGGGCAAGGACCTGCCCCACATCTGCAGTGAAAATCCCTGTGCACAGGTGACAGGATTGATGGAGATGAGCAGGGTGAGGGAGGAATGGTTTGGACCAGGAGGAAATGTTCCTGGGGATGTGTGGCTTTGCCAACCAGGGAGACGTGGATGTGGGGAAGAAGCTCTGCTCTGGTGGTAGAGAAGGCAGGGGAGGTTCTTCAGAAAGGTTTGGAGCTGAGAACACAGCAGGGGGTGAAATGATGGCTGGGTGGGTGCTGGTGGTCACCCTGGGCATCCTGCAGCACCTGGCATGGTTGGACAGGGTCTACCCTTCGAGCTGGCCCAAGGGAGTGCTGTTTGAATGAACCTGGGGGTAAAAACAGTGGGGAGGGGGGAAGAAAAGGGGTGGAAAAAAAAAGATGGCCTGAGTCCAAAGGCAAAAGCTCTCTGGAGACAGCACAGAGTTGTTCTGTGATGGTGTCTGGAAACCACGCGGAACGTGAAGCGGAAACCAATGAACCACAATCAGCGCGCTGGAAAGGAGGCCTAATTGATGGACAAAAACAGGAGCAGATGGGCAACCCGGCCCACCACCCTGTTCCAGGGGTCTAATTTGCCACTGAAGCCAGGAGAATGGCCATTCCTGAATAACCCAGTGCTGCTGCTGTGGGTGGGGGTCTCCTTGTCCTGGTATTCTGCTGGAGGAAACGTCGGGGTGTCTGTGCTGAGGGGAGCCAACAGCATCTCACATCCACTGCTCAGTCAGGAATGTCCCCACTCCCTCCACCTGGCACAGGCACCCCCTGTGCTGGATGCAGTGAGACACTGACACCCAGCAAAGCCTGGTGGGGTGGGGATGCTCTGGTGCTTTATTCTCAGGGCCACATTCAGCACCTCAACTCCAGGATGGGCAAATGGGGCATTACAAGGGCTCAGCAAAACTGCTACAGCTCCATGAGTGAAATTTGCCCTTTGCTGAGACAAAGTAAAGATGGATATTTGCTTGGACATTTTCTTTGCTGCCATAAAACTTGTGAGTTGGGAGGGTTGTTTAAACAAGTCTGTCCTGCTTCACAGTCAGAACTGTGACTCTCTGTATTGTATTCCAAGATCTCAGGTATTATATTCTGAGACTCTCTGCATTATGTTAGCACAGGTGGCAAGCAGGTAAACCACAGCAATCCCACCCCAAAGATCAGGTGATGCAGTCTTAGCATCACTTTGGGGATGCTGAGAGTCTGTGTGAGGTGCTTTTCCATAGATCCCTGAAAGATTCTGCAATTCAACCTTCCAAAGAACACTTACGTCCATCCACCTCGGCCTTGATCCACGGAGGAAACGCAGTGAGTTCCCTCTGGCAGTGCTTGTGGAGGTGGGTACCAAGGGATGCTCGTGGCTCTGCCCCAGCTGCAGCCCCAAACACCCCTGTGCCCAGGGCTGCTCTCCAAGCCAGCACCGACCCCTTCCTCCTCCCACTGCAGCCTGGGAAAGCTTAATGAGTTAATGCTGATTAAGTGCTTTCGGATAATCAGATAAAGGTGTCATAAAAGTGCTTTACAGTGATGATGATGTGTTTTATGGTGAGGAGAAACTGATGATCCCAAATAAAAATCCAAATTAAATCAGGGGGGAAGTACAAAGGTGTCTTCGGATCTGGGGTGAACTTCACATTAAGGGCAAAAAACCATTCAAGCATTCGCCAAGTTCCCATCTCTCCTCAAACAGTGCTCGTTTTGACCTCCCCCCTCCTCTCCGAGAGCTTTTCTGCTGGAGACCAAGATTAATTACCTCCCTGGCAGCCCTTTGGGCTTCCCCCATCTGATAAGGCGTGAATAAGGCTGACAGGACCTGCTAAGGGTCTCACAGCTTTCTCAGCTCCGTGTCCTGCCTCTCGGAGCAGCCGAGCCCCGGTGGCGCATCCGCAGGGTCACCACATCCTCGCTGCTCCCCAGCCTCCTGCCTTGGCCAACACGTGCCCTGTCCTTCAACTTCTGGTGTCCACGGAGTGGGAAACAACAGGGATGGTGCTCCTTCCTGCTCTCCATGCTGGGATGAGAGAGAAATCAGCCCCAAAGCCTGAGAATCTTCTCACACCAACTGCACCGGCACCAGGTCCGGAGCGTGTCAGCAAGACCCTAAATAAACCAGGTAACAGCATTTTCCCCATTTTCAGAGCTGGCTTTGTCCAGGCTGCCAGAGACACCAGAGTTGAGGGACACGTGTTAAGATCTACAGCAATTAAAAGGGGCTCCAGCCTTTAATGTGCTCAGCTGAAAGCCCAGGTCCCCAGGTTGTGAGCGGGAAATTGGCTGGTAATTTAGCGGCTGGTGCCAACTGGCCGCATCTGTCCAGCCTTGGATAGCCTTTCCTTCCTTGCTCTTTTCCAAACGCTCCTCCTGGCAGGCATTCAGCCCAGGGAGGAGGCAGAGATGTCTGGAAAACCTGCTTGCTTGACACGCTGGCCTGGGTTTATGGCCATGGCTGGGCAGTGCCCCCACCCTGGGGTGGCACCGATGGTGCTGTCACCCCCCATACCTCTCCCTGTGCTCCTCTGGGAGCAATGGGACCTGGCATGAGGGATTCCCAGATCCTGGCTCATCTTGGATGGCTTACTGGGGAGAAGGTTTTAATTTTGCTTTTATTCAAGCGACTAAACCAATTTCCCCCCCCCAACAACAACAAGGTTTTTTCTTCTTCTCTTGAGCCAACTGAGATATTTGGTTAAAAATAAAATATTTCATGCTATTTTAAATGCATTTTTTTCCTCTTCCATCAAAGCAAATGAAAGATCCGAATTTGTTTCACTTCAGTTAAAAACATCAAGATGAAATGATCCAACTTCTCCAGTGTGGTATCTCTGTTAAAAACACATTTATTTAGGCAAGCTGCTTTGCCAAATTTTACAGGGATTTGTGGCTTTGAGCTGAATTTCCCAGTCATCCTGAGACAGCATTTTGAAGAACAGTGGATTTGTCTGACAGTTTTCTCCAGGGCGGAACCCACTGGAACTTCAACCCAAAGGATGGGACAATATCCCAGAGGAATTAGTGTTCATCCCAGGAACACAGTGCTACAGAGCAACTCGAAGGAGAGGATGAAGATTTCAGTCAGATTTGCCTTGGGGAAGTTGAAGGTACATGACCCACAGAGGTTTCTCCCAAGCTCACATCCCTGTGAGCTGATGGTAAAATCCTTTCCCCCTGAAGTCAGTTAACTCCACATGGCCAGGCCCAGTGTGGTCCTCTGTGACAGCCCAGCAGGTCCAGGTTCCAACAAACTTGCTCCAGCCAGGGGGGTTTGGCAGCTCTGGTAGGGCTTGCTCTGCTACCAGGGTCACAGAGAGGGACTTCAGAAGGGATGCAGGTGATGGAAGAGCTCTTCACCACCGTCAGCACTGGGGTTTGACAGGTCCTTGCAAAGCTCTGCCCTGTTATGTCCCATTTCTGCTTTGGTGCTAATGCAGATCCTCCTGGAATGAGGCAGGAGGCAGGATTTGGGATCCCTGTGCTAGCAGAGCCTTATCACATCTCCAGTACTCCCTCAGGACTATCAGTGCAGGAGGCAGGAGACTTGAGATGACTCTTTGCTGCTTTGCTGGCAGAAAGGGAGCACCGAGAAGTCACCTGCTTTAAAGCGTTGCCGAGGTGCTTCGAGGCTCCGGCAGGAGCACGGACAGAACGCAAGGGACTCTTTTCCTCCCCATTTTCCCCCCAACTGTAACCGCTGTGCCCTTCAAATATCCTCGGCCCCTTGGCAGAGGAGGTCAGTCCCTCATCTGCAGCACTCAGGACGAGCACCGAGTGCTGGGTCCCCGTGCATCACCCCGGCAGTCACGCCGGAGCTCCCGTGTCATTCCAATTCGTCTTTCTCCCAGCCCTCCCTGTCACTGGCAGTGCTGCGGGAGACGCGGGGGGAGAAGGGGAGGCTGAGTAAGATGGAGCCAGGGAGAGGCAGGCAGAGAAAGAGACTGCTCTGAAGGGAAGGGGAGAGAGATGGGTGAGAGAGGTAGAGCCATCCATGTTCTGTTCATTGAGGGTTGCTCTTCCTCTCTTAGAAATTCCCACCGTGGCAGCTGCTGGCTGGGGAGGGATGGAGGTGCCCATCCTTCCTCCTGAAGCGGGCACAGCAGGGCAGCGAGCAGGCAGAGAACCTTGGGAATGTGTTTTGAGGTCCCTCAAAACACCCTAGAGCTCAGGATTCCTTTGACTTGGAGGCAGTGGGGCAGGAGAGCTGATGATCCCCTCAGGAGTGCAGCTCATCATCCCTGTCTCTGCTTGGCAGTCAGGGAGCCTCAGCACGGAGGGAGAACCCAACTTTCCACGTTTTTGTGTTGGCTTGTGACCTCTGGATCTCTGGATTAGTGACCTCAAGGTTGAATGGGGCCCTGAGCAACGTGATGTAGTGGGTGGCATCCCTGCCCATGCCTGGGGAGTTGGGAACAGGCAGGACAGGAGGATGCAGGGCTGAGCCCTGAGTTCTGTTCTGTCTGCCTTGGACAGGGATGGCTTGTGCAACAAATAGACTCTCTCGGTGCCAGCTTTGGTGTTCTCCAGGGGAGCTTGGCCGGGCAGCAGCCAGGAGCGGGCTGGGAGCGAGCTGCCTTTGTGCCGAGCTGAGCTCAGCCCCGCGTTTCATCTCCCGCCTGCCTGCCTATGTGGGCTGGGGGAGCGCTCCTCGGGGTCATGTTTGTTATGTTTCCAGGAAGCCCCTCCAGAAAAACATCCTTGAAACACAGAGGTTTCCCTTCTGCCGGCATACAAATGAACCCCAAACAGAGCCCACTTCAAAGCGGCCAGCTAATGAGCCGCTTTCTCCCCCTCCCCGCCCCGGTTTCAGGAGGGCCCTAACGATGCTGCGGTATTACAAAGGCGTTTGGAGCCTGTTCAGCGGGAAAAAAAAAAAGAAGGAGAGGGGGCAGGGAGCTGCGGGAAGCAGGCACGGACATGCCAGTACAGGCTGCCGTGGGATGCTCCCCAGCACCCCGGTACCCCAGGCCCCACATGGGGCAGCGGGGCTCGGGGGGGATGAGCACAGAAAGGGGCTGCCGGTACCTGTCAGTGCCACCTCAGAGCAGCGTAGACCCCGTCTCCGCACGGGCACCACGGCGGGGGAATGCGCGGGGGAAATTCCCGGTGGTTTCTGATGGTTTTGATTTTTTCCAAGGGCAAGGGGGGGGTGGTGATAGGGGTAGGGAAACAGATGAATGGAAGAAGCACTGACGGGACCATCCCCTTGCTTTGCAGAGGGCTTTTATTCTCCTCAGGCAGTCTTTTCAACTCTCCTTGGAGCTGCTGGTGCTGGCTGTGGGGATTCAGACCTTTGGCACTAACCCTCCCCATTCCTCCTTTTCGGGGTTCAAATCTCAGTTCAACCCCAAATCCCCACTGAGTCCCCGGGGGTTTGGTTGTGCTGGGACTGGTATCGCTCCCTGGGGTGGCTGCACCTCCCTCTGGGCAGTGCTTGGCCCTTGTGGTGGATACCTGGGGGGCTTTGGGGAGCTCAACCCCCGTGAACTGGGGCTGCAAACGCTGCCCTGAATTTCCAGCATGGAGCATCCAGTAGCAAGTGTGGGAATCAGTGAAGACAAAACAAGAATCCCAGCAACTGTCAACTGCAAAGCCAAAAGGAGGAGCCGAGCTGGGAAACCAGGTTTGCAGTTTTTCCTCCCAAAAAAACCCCAGAAATTTTCTTTTGCTTTATTCAGAAGTTTCGCTCCCATTCCCAACTGGTGAAAAGTAGCATTTCCCTGATTATTGCTTACCAAAGAAAGGATGGTTTCATACTTTCATTTTATCCACAATATTATTTTTGTCCGGCTGAGGAAGCATTTTCTGTCACAGAAATGTAAAACAAAACTAAAAATAACTCCTTCCTGCTCGTGAGCTGTAAACATTCACCGTGCTCGGCAGTTCCCTGTATCAGGTGAAAGTTTTTTCCATCTAGCAGCAGCAAGGACATTTTCCTCAGGACCCTTATCCTGCATATACCCAGGATTGCTGCCAGTGTTGGAGAAAGGTTTTTGGTTCAATCTTTTCATCTCAGAGGTTCCTACACCCAAGTAAAGTAATCTTTCAGGGGAACATCCAGCTCTCTGATGCAGAGCCGACCCATTATTTTTGGGCTGTCCTACCTCTAGAAACACTTACTGTCCAGAGGCAAAAAAAAATTCTGTTTTTGAGAACCTTCATGGTTTCACACCCTCCACACTGGAGCTTCTCAGATACTTCTGTAAGAGAGAATTTAAACAATAATTTTGCATCAGGAGGACCAGAGGTTTCTCTGGACCTTCTTTCCAAGAGTCTTGCATCCCAAGGACCTTCTTTGCAACACAGATGGTGGCACAAATAGATGGTGTTTAGAGCTTCACCGGCAAATTTTCCAGTAGGTTTCGACATTCCCTTCTGCTCTTCTCCCAGAGGATGTTCCCAAACGTCACACCTCAGTCAGCTGTAAGGGCTGTAAGGGCTCAGGGAGTCCCAGAGCCCTTGGACGAGTCAGTGCCGAGCGGAGAGGAGGAAACTCCTTCCTCTGCTCCACCAGCATTCCCAATATAAATAAATAATCTGCAATCCCACCATAATCCCACCCCTGAGGGCTGGAGTGGTGATGAATACACCCAGCCAGGCCATTGTTCCACTGCTGGATAACAACAAATCTTTGATTTCTGGCTGGCTTTAATGCCTTTGCTGACGCTCGGCTGTGCTGAGCCAGCCTGGGGGTGTTCCCCCGTGGTGGGGGACAGCCCCTGTGGGCATGGGGGTGGTGAGTGGGGGCCATCAACCCCTTAGTGAGGTTGTCAATACCACTGATCAGCTCTGCCATTGATTTCCAGCCCTTCCCTCCTCTCCCTGCCCTCCCACCCACTGCTGCTAATTTTCTCTCTTGATCAGGGAATAAATAAATACAAGCAGCTGGTCTTATGTGCCCAGAGGTGTCTGGGCTTCTGCTGTGTGTTGGCTTGAGGATTGCTGTGGCTCTTGCAATGTCCCAGCAGTGTCAACACTGGCCAGATCTTGGACAAAACCATCTCCTCTCCTATGGACTATTGAGCACTGCCCAACCCCAACACGCTGCATCTCCCCTGGGCAGGCACCAGGATGCGAGGAGAGGTCCTGGCATGGGCTGGACCAAGGCAATGAAGGCTTTCCTCTTTCCTCTGGCTGTTTCATCCCACATCTCAGCCTCCAGTCCTTGGAGCAGAGTCATGGAGAGTGTCCAGGCTTGGAGGGCTGCTGGAAAGTTTGGTGGCCTGGTAGCTGCTGTTTGCATCAAGTGACAAAAAATGAGGAGCCAGGGGGTTGGAGGCAAACCCACATCTCCCATCAAAGCAGAGGAAAGGGGGAAAGCAGAGGGAAGGGGGAGCCATTCCCCTCCTCATGGCAATATCCCCCTTCACACTGGATGCAGGATGGATATTCAGGAGCTACGAAGAGGAGCAAACAAACAAACACCCAGACCCCCCTCCTCGTCCCCACTGCCAACGGAGGAACAAAACCCTGCAGCAAAGGGCCCTCAAGTGAGTAATCTCTCCTTCATATGTGTCCCAGCATCCCTCCACCATGCTCTGTCCGGGTAGCCACCACTTGAATTAGCACCAAAGGCTTATGGGAGCCAGAGTCATTAATCTAGGTGACAAACAGGACTCTGAAGGAATATTTGCACCCCGAAATTGAAAAGATTAGGCCATATTTGTCAAGGATTGGTAGGCTTTATCGCCTCCAGAGCAGATGCTGTTAAATATTCATGAGCTGCATAAGTGGGAGAAGACCTCGCTAGGCCTGATGACTTTCAGAGAGAGGAGGGAAGGGGGGGGGGGGGACGAGGGCGGGGGGGACACGGTGGCATCGACACGCGGTGGTGGCGCGGGTGGGGACGGGGGACACGGGGCTGCTCTGCAGAGTGGGGACATCACTGGCACCCGGGGGAAGGTGGCTGGGAAGGGATGTGGAGTAGTGGGATGACGTCCATCCCTCTGGACAGGGGGTGGTGGGTGCAGCTGATCCACCCCAGGACAGGGGTGCAGGCGGGTTCTGCCTTTCCAGCTTTGCAATGGGGAGCAGGGCCAGGCGTGGGGATTAAAGGAGGCTGCAGGCTGGGAGGGGGTCACTGTTGTCCCCCCTGTCTTGCAGCCAGCGTGGAGGTGGGTGATGAAGTGTCTCCCAAAGGATTAAGCTATAAAATGGGCTGGGCTTGGGGCTGTGGGACTTTTGGGCCACCAAACTGGGACACTGGATGTCCCCACTCATGTCCCCCAAGATAAAAACAGGTTGTGAGATCGAGATGGGAAGATGGCAGAGGGTGGGTGGGGAGGAAGGATTCAACAGCAACAGGAAGATGGAGAGATGAGGAGAGGAGCTGGATGGGGAAAGAGATGGAAGGATGGGGAGGAGGTAGAAGAAAGCATGTTGGGGAAGAGAAATGAGAAAAAAAATGATGATGATGAAGAGGGGTTGGAGGCATAGTCAGATAAGACAAAAAAATAAAGGAGGAGGAAGAAAGAAAGTAAGTAAAAAAAAAAAATAGAATAAGTTGAAAAATGGTGCACAGACAGGCCTCTCCTTCACTACTAGTCCCTGTTTTCCCTCAGATTTAAAAATGACCTCCCTGAGAGCTGGTGACTCCTGTTGCACACCTCAGACTGGCTCTCCTCACCTGGGGGATGGAGGGCTGGATTTGAGAGCTGTCCCCCTGGGCAGACCTTGGCTGCAGAGCAGGTCACAGGTTCCCACGGCACATCCCTAAACTTCATCTCAATGCTGGGATCAAACCTTCCCACGTTAGCGGGAGTTTTCCAAACTGCAAAAGAGCCTCAAGGGAAAAATGTGGAGTTTCAGTCTTTCCTGAAGAGACTGGAGTCACAGTAGCTGCTGTCTGGGTCTTTCCCTCCTGCATTTGCCAAGGAGGTACGAGGAACACCCAAACCATGTGGGGGGCTGAGACCTCTCGTCTTCCCCGAGTTTCCCTCTGTATCTTTCCCACACACATGGTTGGGTTGGATCCAATTTGAACCAAAACCTCCAAATCTCCCAAAAACAGGGAGAATTTCAGCAAACCAGAAAGCTTGGTTTGCAGCCAGCTGTTTCCCCTCATGTCACTCAACTGATAAAGGGAAAAGCCAGGGCTGGCATTAGGAAAAGCAGCGAGTAAGCTGCAAAACCAGCAGAAAACGGCTCCATTGCCAGGCTGGTGGGGAGACAGACACTTAATTTAGTGCAGCCCAGGGACTTTTTTTATAATGTTACTGGAAAATCCTGATTCATCAAAACCCGGGTTCTTTGAGAGAACAGGTCGGTCCCACCAATGTCTTCACTCAATTTAAAGAAAACCCAAACCAATAACGGTGAATCAGATGAAATTTTGTGCCTGACCTCTGTTCCAGAAGGGAAAATTATTTGCTGATGGGTAACCATGGATTTAAATAGCTTGCTGCTCGGGATGTGATGGGTGCCCATGGAGCGGGTGCACCTGAACCCCCCTGCACATGGGTGCTGGGCACAGCGTCGCTTCCCAGGATGCTGAGAACAGGCAGAGGAAAAAAAAAGAAATAAAAATGAAAGCGCTGGATAATCCACTCCCCCAAATCCTCGTTTCCATCTCAACCTTCAAGAGATCTCCATCAAGTTCTGGCTTCAATCTGTGCTCAGGATCTCCTCCCTCCCGCCCTTCCCCGCGCTCCCCAGGCCCCCGCCAGCCCTCGCACAATTTAATGTCTTACAGCTCTGTCCCTATTTGACAAACAGGTGATTTTGCTAATGAGGAATAAATGAGATTCACAGGATGAGAGAAAGGGAACAGCAGCTGTCGTGAGTGCAGGATGTGCTGGCTTTATTAAAATAATATATGGCCACATGCTTAGTATTAGGGCTCGCAGTTTGAGAACTCCCATCTCATCCCTCCTGGCTCCCCCCCTCCTTGGCTCCCTGCTCCTGGCTCTCCCTCCTCAGCCCCTGCCCTGGAACGTTTTCCAATCAGTGAATTACTGGCTGGAGAGCCCAGGCTGTCCCAGGCCATGCATGGGAAATACAGTGGGAAATACTCGTGGAGCTGTGCTGGGCATTTGTGTATGTGTGGGAAGGGAAGGGAAGGGAAGGGAAGGGAAGGGAAGGGAAGGGAAGGGAAGGGGAAACAGAAGGGAAGGGGAAACAGAAGGGAAGGGGAAACAGAAGGGAAGGGAAAGGGAAACTAAAGGGAAGGGTAGAGGAATAGGGAAATGGAAGAGAAAATCAAAGGGAGGGGGAAGTGGAAAAGGGAAGGACAAAATGTGAAAAGGGAAGGGAGGGGAAGAGGGGAAAAAGAAAAAAGGGGGAAAGGGGAAAAGGTGGGAGGAAAATGAAAGTGGTTGGGAAAAGGGGAAAAGGGAAAGAGAGAAGGGAAGGGGAAAAGGGAAAGAGGGAAGGGAAGGGGAAAATGGAACAGAAGAGGAATTGAAGGTATTGTCCAGACACACTTCCCAGCAGTTCTTCCCCATCCCCATCCCTAAGGAAGCACAGGCACCTGCCAGGTTTCAGGGACTCAGGCAGATACGTACCACCCCCTTTGCCTGTTTGCTCAGGTGCCCTCCTGCTCCTGCCTGCCCACCCAGGTACAGGCAGGGCAGCAGGCAGGGGCCCAGGCAAGGTATAGACAGGGTACAGGCAGGTCCTAAGCAGGGCACAGGCAGGGTACAGGTAGGTCTCAGGCAGGTCCCAGGCAGGGCATAGGCAGGCAGGGAGCCCCAGCCCCTGTAAACAAGTGCTCAGTGAATAATTTACTCAGTGAGTGACAGAAGAATTGCCGTTGAACAATTTGCTGGGCAAATATTATTTGACCATTTCTAGAGCTGCTTTGAAGATCACAAGTACAACCCCCCTCTGCATTGGGAATAATTCATTCGACAAAAGCAGGCTGCAACTCGTCAGATAAATTATTGAGAGGGGGATAAGGCAGCCCTGTTTAGGGGTGTCACAGCAGTCACCAAAACCCTCTTGCCACGGGGGCACAGGTCTATGCTTTGGTCCTTGCTATCCTGCTATCCCAAGGACATGGTCTCCAGAAGGGTCTGGGTGGGATGATGAAGGCAGGGGGATGCTCAGAGGGAAGGTGGGCCCCATCTCTCCAGGACCACCGATAATCCCGTGTCCCCACATCTCTGGAGGATTAAGCTCCCATATGAATGCTCCTGGGACCCCAGGGAATGGGAGGAAGCAGCTCAGCTTCTGCATGGAGGGACACAGAGGGTGGAGGAGGGGACGGGCTCCAGCAGGGAGGTGGGAAGCAGCCCCCCCTCCCCAGCTCAGGTTCGGGAACAAAAAGCCAGAGTTACATGAGGAGCATCCCCTGCTGAGGCCCCGGGGCTGGAGCTGCTGCCTCTATTGAGGAGGCTGTGGCATGCATGGCTCCAGGTGTTCCCACAGCGAGGATACCAGCCCAAATCCTCTCCCCTGCATCCCTGCATCCTCCCCCGGGGCACCTGGAGCTCAGGGAGGTACAGGGTAGAGGGGGTCGGGGAGGGGAATCGCTGGCTGTGATCAGCACTGTGGGCTGAAGCCTCTGAGAAACTGCTTTCAGCCAGTCCCTGCCTCAGTTTCCCCAGGGCTTTCCCAGTGCAGTGCTTCTGGTTAACTGCTCCATCCATCCCAGCCGCTGGGAATGGGAAAGGATTCAACAGCCCAGCAAAAAAAAAAAAAATATCTCTTCAGTGGAGCTCTTGAAGTCAAAATTGTCAGGTGGCATGAGAACGGTTAATTGCAGAAAATAAAATAACAATTTTAAGAGGGTTTTTTTGGTTTTTTTTTTTTTTTTTTAAAGCTAGCTTTAAAGAAGTTATTTTAGAAATCAGAACTTCAGGAAACTTGGCGGCGGTAGCTCAAAGTTTGAACTCTTGGAAGCGAAATTAAAAGCAAGCCTTGCTTTCAATCAGCAGCACTGGAGGGGTCACTGCTCCTCTGCCTGTGGCTCCTCACAGACACCTCTCCATTCCATATCCATTCCACTGAGCGATTAAACGTACTATTATCTTATTTATTTTGGCTTCCCTCCTTGCCAGTCCCCCTGCTGTAAATTAAATGATTGCTGAGCTAGATTAGCAGAAAGCATATGTGGAAATTACCTTTTAATTTCTTAATTACATTGCACTCACCTGCAGCTCAACCTGCCAGGGTAAGGAAAGTGTGAAGTTAATTTCCATTGATATATTATCTGCATTTTTATAAATTAGGATCCTATTAAAGAGGAAGCGTATCAAGAATTTATTGTTCCTAATCAGTCTGTGGGACATGGATGGGACCTGCTTTCAGGCTCCAGAGATGCCTCACAGAAATAGGGTTGGCTACAGGTCTGTGGGGAACAATGCCTAAACCTGGGCTGCTCCAAGAGGTGTCCCCACAGCCTGAGTGAGGTTTCCTGCATTTTATAATGTCAGCAAGGATGTAGGAGTAAGAGCCCAAAGCCCAATATTTTCTCAGCCCCAGCTCATTGTTTCTCAGGGATGTTTTGGCAGCAAGTTCTTACCACTTTGCTTTAATCACAGGACTTTGGCCGAGGCTAGAAAAGGCTCTGGAGAGCTTAAGTGGCACCTTACACACCCTGCAGCAAACGAATCAGAAATTCTGATTTCTCCAGCATTGCCCTTCCTATCAGGCTGCTTTTCAAGGCAAGAATGAAGAAGCCTAAACCTGATCTTTTAAAGTGACTGGTATCCAATTCTCTTGGTCCTTCACATCATCCAGCGAAGCTCAGAAACACCAACAGGTCCATGGAAACGTGGGAATGTGCTGTAAGGTAGGCTAATGGTGCTCTTCAAGCCATGCCTCACCCTCAGGGATCTGCTTGGATGCTCAGATTGTACCAATCCTGAGGAGCTCTAAGAGCTGCTTCTTGGTGATCCGTGGTTCTGCACTTCCAGGATCACTTTCTGCTTCCTGACACGCAGACTTGCTTTGTTTTCTCCTCTGGACACTTGATTTCTTTCTGCTTTGTTTTCTCCTCTGGACACTTGATTTCTTTCTGCCTTAGTCCCATTCTGTATCTGTGATGTATTTCATATTTCCTGTGCAGCCTGGGCCAGAGGAAGGGGCCACAGCAAACTGATCTCCTGTGATAACCCCATCCCTGCTGGGAAACATCTCGGTGAGGGGACCTGGATCTACACTGCTTGTAGAGTGGCAGATGCTGAAACTATTTTGGGTTGACTTTGTGTTGCAACCTAAGCAAAGCCGGGGTGGCAGAGTGACCTGGCAAGGTAACAGACCCTCCAGATGCTGCTGGAGGATAACACAGCAAATCCTACCCTTCTGTTTACCAGATAAGTTCCTCTGAATAGGATCAAATTCAGGGGCAAACTGAGCAATTAATTCAAAGGAATAATTGCTGGGGTCAACCCTTTTATTTCCTCTTTAGCCTACGTTGCAAGCAGAGTTATTCTGGGATCTGTCCCAAGACCTCTCCTGTTTTGTTTGTTCATCCTGTGCAATGTGTGACCTGGAGGATGAGGTGGGATGCTCCTCCCCAAGTTTCTGGATGATGGCAGACTGTGGGGTTCATCCTGCTGGAGGGCAGGGTAGCCTTGCAGAGGGTTCTGGATGGACTAGAGAATTTGGCTGGAGGAAAAGGTGTGTAATTTAACAAGGACAAATGCAAAAACTGCCCCTGGGGTGGACTAAGGTGTTGATAAATAAATAAATGTAAGAGAGATGTAAATAAATGGGTATTAGTTCAGCAGAGGGATGTCAGGATGTTCAAGGGGCTGGAGGGAGGAGAGCCTGAGGAAACTGGGGTATTCAGGCTCTTTGTTGAGGTGCATGACAGGAGAGGAGGTGGGTATAACCTTAGGAAGGGGAGGATCTGATGGGATACGAAGAAATTAAATTCACTGTGAGCATAATCAGAAGTGGAACACGGGCCAAAGGAAATAGTGGGATCCTCATCCTTGGAGGTTCAAGAATTGGCTGGAAAAATGCCTGAAAAACTCAATCTGAATTTAGTGTTGTGCTTGATTTGAGCACAGGGTTGGATTAGAGACCTCCTGAGGCCCCATCCCACGTGGAATATCCTACCAGCCAGTGTTGTCTCTGTGCTGCAAGGGGCTGAAATTGCCTCTTGTGTTTTGCCCAGCATGTCAAACACAGCCCCGTATTTCTGCTTTAAACCCTGCCAACCACACCTGGAAATCATCAGGAGGTGGCACAGCTCAGTGGCAAACCCCATAAATTTACTTCAGATCGAAAGCAGCCAGTAAAACTCAAAGCTAAGATGGAAGATGCCTGATTTTTTTCCCCTACACTCTGCCTTCCCTCACTTGACCACACTGCATTCATTTAAAACTCCTCATTCCCCACCCAGAGGTCACATCACCTATTAATCACGCTGAAGAGCCCCTCAATTATCTGAAACCACGATTACCCCAACCCATTCCATGTCCCCCATGACATTTGGATAACTGAGGTTGTTCTGTATTATTATTATTTTTCAATTGTGGTAATTATTGTACATTAAACCATTAGCATTCATTACTCCTACAGTGTGTAATTAGAACAATGGTGGATGGATTGCTACCGACCCTAATGAAGTTTTTATAATTGTAATTTATGGTCGTCAAATTACCTTTCTTAAAAATGAAGCCTAATATTAGCCTCTTAAGTTATGGGGAGGGGGTGGTAATTACTTCTAATTGATGCTTCTTGTTTGCTCTCTGCACAGAGCAATGATGATCCGATCCTGGAGAAGGGAAGGCTGAGAGGGGATCGTATCCATGACCATAAGTATCCCAAGGGAGGGTGCCAAGAGGATCCACCAGGCTCTGCCTGGTGGTGCTGAGCAACAGGATGAGAGGCATCAGAAACCAGAATGCAGGAAGCTCCACCTGAATGCGAGGAAGAATTTCTTTACTGCGAGGGTGACTGAACACTGGAACAGCTCGTCCAGAGAAGTTTGTGGAGTCTCCTTCCCTGGAGATGCTCAGAAGCTGCCTGGACACAGTCCTGAGTAATGTGCTCAGGGGAATCTGCTGGAGCAGAGGGTGGGCTAGATGGGATCAGAAGGGAACCTCCAGTGTTCCCTTCTGACCCCAGCCATTGATTTGGTGATTTGGTGACCCAGCCCCACTCTGGTCTCTGCCTAACCCGGGCTGGAGAAACCTCCTCGCAAAGAAACGTTCACTGAGCCCTTGCTGTGACAGTGAGATGGGGTGGAACAATCATAGAACCACAGAATACCCTGGCTTGGAAGGAACCCACAAGGATCATCGAGTCCAACTCCTGTCCCTGCACAGACACCCCAACAATCCCACCCTGCCCCTGAGAGCGGTGTCCAAAGGCTCCTGGAGCTCTGGCAGGTTTGATGCTGTGCCCACTGCCCTGGGGAGCCTGTTCAGTGCCAACCACCCTCTGGGGGAAGAAACTTTTCCTGAGATCCAACTTAACCTGCCTTGACACAGCCCCAACTGCTCCCTCGGGTCCTGTCCCTGCTCACAGAGAGCAGAGATCAGAGCTGCCCCTCGGGAGGCTGCAGACCCCGGCGAGGTGTCCCCTCTGTGTCCTCCAGGCAGAACAAGCCAAGGGACCTCAGCCGCTCCTTGTGCGGAGGTAACACCGCAGGACGCGTGCCGGGAATGCTGCTGGCTTGGCGTGGAGCAGGGGGGGAGCATCATCCCAGTCCCGCAGCCCTGGGGCCAGCGGGAAGGAGCGGGCGAGTTACCTGCGGGGAGCTGCCCGCCGCTGGCCATGGTGCTGAACGGCCCCTCCGCACCCCCCCCGCACCTCCGGCGGCCTGCGGGGGAGGGTGGGCATCCCACCCCACAGCTTAACCTGGCTGGAGGCGAGGGGCGTAATCCTGCCCTTTAACCATTATTTTTTTGTTGTGGTTATGAGTTAAAAATAAGCTGCGCCTTGGCGTCCCAGCGGGGACCCGAGTTTTGCTTTAATTGCCTCCGTTTGAATCAATTTAGGCTCAATTATGCTCCTTCTTAGGTGTAATTGAGATGTTGGTGCCTGTCTCTCCGAGGCGGATGCAATCATCCCCCGAAGCACTGCGGGACATAGGGGCAGAGGGCGGTGACTTGATCACCTTCCTAATGGTCGGTCTTAGGTGAGCTCAGGAGGAGGATTCCCTCAATCCACTCCTTTCCTAAAAGCTGGGGCTAAACCCGAGCAGAGAGGCCCCTAAGCAAGTTAGGCAGCTACAGGTGTTGGCACCTTTTTGGATTATAAAGTCGTGCTAACCCGTCCTGAGGCCCTGGAGAAGACAGAGGATCCTCACCACCAGAAGGCCTGAAACTTTAAGCTCCTCGCTGCACAGACATTATCAGGAATTGGTTTTCAAGCAGGTGATGATGGACTAGACTTCCTACATATGGATGGAATGGGCAATGATGTCCAATCTGCAAGCTGGAACATCTATCTCCCAGCAGGATGTCCTCCAGGTGTAGGAGGTACAGGTCTCCTGCTCAGCCACAGAAGGAAAATTTAGTTCTAACCCATGGGGAACAGGTGAGTTTTCACTGCTTTAGCAACAGCTTTCAGTTTTTCTTCTTAAAAATAACAAAAAAAAAAAAAAAAAAAGAAGAGTTGTGTTTTTTGGGGGGCAGTGGTTGTGTTTATTTGAGTGGTGGGGTTTTTTTGTTTGTTTGAGTTTTTTTGGTTAGATTTTTTTCTTTATTCGTTTTGCTTGGGGTTTTGTTTATTTGTTTTGTTTTTTGGGGGGCTTTTTTGGTGCAAGAGGATATTTCACTACTGTCTTCCTGCACTGCTGGGGTCTCAGGTCAGGCTCATTCTGAGACTTTCGCTTTGTTTACTTGGGTGCGTGGTCACAACTAGAGAAGTGGTCAACAGAGGTTTAAAAGAATTAAATGAAAACATTTCTCAATTTTTGACTGACCTCCAGGAGGTTCATGTTTTCTCCCTTGAATGTAGCACAAGCACAACACTTACATCTTGGTCTTTCAGTAAAGCACTGGCTGTTCCTCATTCCCAATCCTAAGGAAAATGGAAAAATATGAAGTGGAGGAGTATTGCTTGAAAAGTGCCATTGGTGAATAGTGGTTCTTTTGTAAAGGGTGGTTGTGGCTTTTCTAACAACCCTATTTCCCACTTAAAAACAAAAAAAAAAAAAAAAAAAAAAAAAAGGAAAAGAAAGGATGAAAAAAATTACAATCTTACGTAGAAGTTTGAAAACCAAGGACTGTGTTTGCAGGTCTCAGCGTTTCGTTCTGGGCTGTGAAGCACCACAAGTGCCTTCCTCATCCAGAGAAGAGTGCTGATGATGGGAAGCTGGCCTGGCCTTTCCCTCCTGCCTCCCACAAGAATTGTTCTCCTGTTCTGAAGCACATGAAGAAGCAGGGAGGACTGATAAACCTCCTGTGAGCAGCAGTGCTGAGGAGAGTCCAAACCCCCTGGTTTCCTCAGGCTGTGGCCCTAAGGACCGTTCAGCTCCACACAGGGTGGGCCAGGCTCTACCTGGGAGCTCCATCATGTCACCCCAGACACTCTTGCAGTGTCTTTGTCACATCATTCTGCTCCTGCCCTCTGCCTTCAGTGGGCACGTGCTACTGGGCCACCAGATATTAGGGCTCCCTGGGCCAGGTCTGCACTGGGCCAGAATTTCATAGAATCGTGGGATGGTTTGGGTTGGAAGACACCTTCAAAGTCATCCAGTCCAACCCCCGTGCTATGAGCAGGGACACCTTCAACTAGACCAGGTTGCTCAGAGCCCTGTCCAACTTAACCTTGAATGCTTCCAGGGATGGGGCATCTACCACCACCGGGAACCTGTGCCACTGTTTCATCGCCCTCAACATAAAAAAATTCTTTGCTGTTTCTATTCTGAATCTTCCCTCTTTTGATCTGAAACCATTACCGCTTGTCCTATTGCTGTAGGCAGCAGCCAGAAGTTTGTTCCCAGCTCTCTTGAAGTCCCTTTAGGCACTGGAAGGAGCTCTAAGGTCTTCTTCAGGCTGCACACCCCCAGCTCTCTCAGCCTTTCTTCCCTGGAGCCCTCAGAGCATGTTTGAAGCCTCCTCTACACCCGCTCCAACAGGTCCTTGCCTTATTTCTTGGGGAGGTTGGTGGTCCTGATTCATCCGCAGCAGCCACCGAGGTCTCCTCACCATGCTGGTTCCCCCTCTTCCAAATCCAGCCGGCTGGCCCGAAATAATCCAAGTTTGGCGTCCGTGGAGCACCCAGCCCATCGCTGGCCGTGCCCGGACGCCCCCTCCCCGCGCTCCCCAGCCCTGCACAAAGGCTGCTGCCTTTGAGCTGCTGGCAGTGCCTGGGCGCAGCCCTGATTAGATCGCTGTCACCAGGGAACAGGAAGGTTAATTGCCATTCTCTTTGTGTGCCGCTCGGAGAGGAGACCAATTTCAGCTCAGTAGCAACAAAGTGTTGCCTGCTTGCTTTGGAGGGGGGGTAGGGGGAGAGCAAAGCAAAGTGGAGGGCAGGGAGGGGAGGGAGGGAGGGAGCGGGGGTGGGGTGGTGTTGGACAAGCGGGCAGGATTGTGCATGGACTTTGAGCGTAGCTGTGTCTTGTCTGGTCTAGCAAAAGAGAAGTGCTTAACAAGTATTAAGAGACACAAATAATTCTCCTTTTCTCCTCTCGCCCATTCTTTTCTCTCTTTCTCTTTGCTTGTAAATCCTGCTTATCGCATCTGAATAGCAGAATGGTTTCACACCGGACCTTTAATCTGGCCCAGAGCAGCCCCCAGAGGGGCAAAGTGGCTGAGGATTACCTTTTATTTTATTTGATTTTTTTTTTTAGCTTTTTTCCACTCCTCCCCTCCCTTGTGGTGGTGGGTGTTTTTCTTTTTTTTCTTTCCCCTTGCTCTGCATTTGTTCTTGGAAGGAGTGAGGAGCAAAGGCTTAAGGGGGGGAAGGGGGAAAAAAAAGAAGTGTGTAGGGGGTGTTACAAACTTAAGGGGATCTGGATCTATTCAGAGAGACTTGTCCATAGCCTTGCTGCTTTTGTTCGCCTGCCATTCTTTAGCTGATTTCTTCACTCTGGTAAAAGCGCTTTAATTCCCTTGTAGATACCGAGAATCCCTCCTTCTCCTGCTCTCCCCTCCTTCTCCTCCTGCAGCCCTGCACACCCTCTTTCACTTTCTCAGACTCTTTATCCAGTGTCCTCCTAACCACCAACAAAGCCCAGAAACCATCAGGTTTTCTTTCAGAAGGATGAAAGAGAGAGAAGGAACAGGAGGAGGGAGAGGAGACGGGGAGCAGTGTGTGTGTGTGTGTGTGTGTGTGTGTGTGTGTGTGTGCACACGTGCATCTGGATGTCTGTAGCACCTGCCCCATGCTGGAGGGTTGTTTTTTGGCTCCCCCTGGCTATATCTGATGTGGGTTTTGATCCCAGGAAGCTTTATTCGTGGGCTATTCAGCTCCAGATGTGAGGCATATGGCAAAGTCCTTCAGGAGAAAAGGGCTGAGGAGCCAGCCAGCGTTGGAGGATGCAGAAGGGTCTCACACCCGTGGGCTTCTGAGGGTTGATGGAGCTGGTGCTGGAAAGTGTCACCAGGGTACAAGTGTGGGCTGGAGACTCCACCACAGACCTGGGGTGGGTTACCTGGACAGGTACAAAGGCCAACAGACCAGCAGCCCTTCCAGCCACTGGACACTGAGGGAGAGGTTTGCCTTCTCCCACATTTGGCAAGGAGAGATTTTCCTGCAGGGGGAGTGTCTCAGAGCACCAGGCTGTGAACCGCCGTCTGCAAACGCTCAGTGGAGGTGCTGACAGCTCAGTGGTGGGAATACGTGCCCAGGATCTCAGTCAACAATCTCTTTGGCATCAAAATAGCTCCTCTGCCCATGATTTTGACCCAGAAGCTCAGGCAGGAGTTCAGCTGCCTGGCCTTGTGCAGGACCTCAGGGATGGTTGGCTCCAAGTGACGATGCCAGTGCTTGATGTGTTGTGAGGACAGTCACTGTATCTCAGGAAGGAAAACATCGTGACTGAAAATGCAGATTTTCCAAAGGCAGTGGGGGTCCTGGAAGCTGCTCTTGCTCTGCTTCAACCACTGGGAAACAAGAGCAGCAAACAGATGGAGTTTGCTGGAATTCACTGTTTCACCCCCTGGGGGTTTATCCACGGGAATCTTTAGGTGTGATTTCCAAGATCCCACAACTGATTGAGGTAACTGGTTATCAGCCCTCCTTAACTGATAAGAGAAGTTACCAGGCTGAGCTCTCTGCAGAAAGAACAATCTCCCATCCTGACCAAGGCAGGTTTAGTCAGGGTTTGTGGATGTTCCTGCTGCCAGCATGGTCCAGACCCAGCTGGCACTTGTGAAGACAGGAATCCTGGTGAAGGGGAAGGGATTGGCACATCCACCAGTGGGGGTGAATTGCTGCCTGTCTCACCGTGGGGAGAAGCAGATTCTGCACTGCTTTCCAGACAGTGAATACATGGCATGTGAAACCCACTCCCAGTTGGTTTGTCTCTGAGTTGTGTCTGATGAAAACCAACACTCTAAACTGGCACTAGAGGTGCAAACTGCCAGTCAACAAGAAAAATATTTGGACCAAACCTGCTGTTTGTGGAGCAGTTCTGAACTGGGATGTTCCTGTTCACCTTCCAGCACTTCTCCCTGCTTCCAGTGCTGCCTGGGAAGCTGGGACTGAGGGAGCCAACATATGGCCCCAGCAAAGCCTGGAGAAGGCACAGGGAGAGGAAGAAAAGCAGACAAGGCCAGATTGGGCAGGCTCTGAGCAACCTGGTCTAGTGGAAGGTGTTCCTTCCCGTGGCAGGGGGGTTGGGACTAGATGAGCTTTAAGGTCTCTTCCAACCTAAACCATTCCATGATTCCATGATTCAATGACATGTAAAGGTGTCAGACAGGCTACCACAACATGTGTCTGCTCTTCCCTGGTCCTGGAGGTTATTACTCCAGTACCAGAAAGGGAGATGTGCCTTCATGTCCAATTGTGCACTGCAGCTGATGAAGTGTGGGGAGGTATTTCCCAGTGCTGGTTCTGCTGCAGGAGGTGGTAAATTCCTTCCTCTCCTCCTGTCCCACCTTTTGACTTCAGATTAAATCACATCCTTGGTGTTTGCTGTAATGCCAAAAACATCCCACTGAATCAAAGCCACCTTCATGGTGAGGAGATCCTTGGGGCTGTCTGAGCACTTACCACCACCACGATATTTTGAGCTAAACAGACCGTGCCCAGCATGTGTGTGAGTGCAAACCACACGTGTCCCTGTTGTTACAGCTCAGCTGAAGAGCCCAGACTGGAGAGATGGCTCCAACATTGAAATGAGTGAGGAATTTTTTGGCTAATTAGTCCCAACAAACCAGTAAACTCAAATGTCTGTGATACACAGGATCTTGCATAAATAGTCCTGGAAGAGAACACCACGGTCTGTGAGTCTGGGATCCTGCTAACACTGGTGTTACCTGCACAAGAAACTAGAGGCATCAGCAGAACATGAATTCACACGTTTATCTCTTCACAGACTGCAAAGGAGACATTAAATCTGTCTACAAACCACAACCTCTTCATCCAAAGACCAGAAACCTTGAATGTGGTGCACTCCAAGAAAAGAGCAGGGGACAAGACCAGGCACCTAAAATTACAGTATCTCACGGGAGGGTCACATCTTTACTGAGCTGATGCCTGATGGAAGAACACTGAAGCCAACTGATCTGGAGGGAATGGGGATGCAGAGATGAGCCTTGTCAGAGTCCCAAGGGCACTGATTGCCCTTAACTGCCCTGACCAGCCTCAAATGGGTCACCCACATCTGCCCAGAGCCCAGCAGCTCTTCTTAAGGGTGGCCTTGTGCCTTTTCCCCCTCCCTGGACTGTGTTGTCTATGGGATCAGGACCTGCTTTTACCAAGAGGGTTTGTTCCCACGTTGGCCAGGATTAACTCCCCCCTTCCCCTCTGAGCAATAGGAAAAGGGGGAAGCTGAGGCATTTCCTGCAATGACTAATTAGATCCAGCTCCTAACAACAACATGCACCAGAAAAAAGCAAAGCATTAGCCAGGACAAGGTAATGAGACTGTTTCCCCCCCAACAATTTCTACCATTAATCCCAGACAAAACTCCCAACGCTGGACCACGTGTAAATCAAGTGTAAATCAGCATTGCTCCACTTTGCTGATTTATAGCTGCTGAACGTTTCCCATCACCAATAATCTACATCTTGAAAAAGTCTCATTTTGTGTATGTTCCCCTCTAATCCCTCTCCTCTGGGGTGCCACGGGGGATCCCAGGGCACGGCCCTTCCTCGGAGGCACATTAAAGCTGCCACCACCATCACTGAGGGCAGTGCCACTGCTGACTGAGGGAGGCATGAAGGGTGTTCCTGCTTTTACAGATGGCTGGATTTCTCCTGTATCCACTGTGGTGGCATTGGATTGAGCCTCAGGCCAAGCACAGGAGCAGTTTAATAATGAATGATGCTCACGTTGCCAGCGATGAGTAATTCAGGCAGCAGCGTGTGTAGCACAGCTGCTGTCTAAGCACCTGGCCTTCAAAGGGTGAATGAACATTAAGATTGTTCCATAAAAGCCAGTCCAGCAGTTGCAGGGGGGGGGATGTTTTATGAATGGAGGTGGCAACCCGGACCCAGCATTTTTGCAGGAGTTGGCCAATAGTGGAAGGAGATTTGTGGTATGTGTCTGTTGGCCAAAGGCTGGAGCAGACCAGAGCACGGTGGGGAGGCCTGAGGAATATGGGAGGAGGTTTAGGAACACCCAGGAGCAGAGGGATGTGGAGCATCAATAGGTAACTGGCAGGAATTTCAGTGGGCAGTTTTTCAGCCGGAGTTTCCAGAGGAGATGTGTCTGGGCTTGCTTGGAAGTCACAAAGTGATGGGGCAGCACAGGCTCCACCTTTTCTCCTCTCCTTTGAGCCAAACCCATCAGACGGCACAGACAGCAGGACAAACAGCTAGCAGAGGTGTGCTGAGGGTCATTCTGGAGCACCCAGTGCTGCTGCTCACAGACCATGAGGGTGTAGCTCAGTTCTGGGTGCATAGATAAGGAGCTGGTGGCTGCCAGACAGGGTTGGTTGAGGATCCCACCCATTGTGTAGGCACTCAAGATCAGATGAAATTATGAACACCTGAAGAGAAAGAGGTTTTGGCAGCTCCCTGAGAGATGAATGCTGACCAACCCCTGGCCACGAGGTGGAATCCAGCCTGCTGGACTGCCCTCTCTGGTGCCTTCACTTCTTCCTCCAGATTCCTTCCTTTGCAGCTCCACCCTTACCTGCCAGTCCCAGTGACAGAGAGATTACATTTCTCACCTTGTACACAGCCCAGCAGAAGACTTGGCACTTCAGTTTGGCACAGATGCTTCCAGCCAAGGGACAAGGGCTGCATATTCCCACAGCAGTTCTGGGAACTTCTTCCGGATTAATTCCCCACCATGGGACTGCAGGTGGGAGAGGGATTTGAGATCAGCATCAGAACCCAGAGAGCCAATGGAGTCCAAAACACCCATCCAATATTGACTGACAAGAAGCAATTCTACTCTGCAGCAGCTGAGCCCTGAGTCTTTAGGAGCACAGGGTTCTCTGCAGTGATACCCAGGTCCCTGCAGTGGGTGTTTTGCAGTGCCCTCAGTGCCTCTATCCTTCTTTGAGGAGGAAAACACAGCCCAAAGAAGAATTGTTGAATGTGAGAGTATTTATTTATTTGTTTGTTTGTTTATTTATTACAAAAAAAACCACCCACAAGCCACCACTGTCCTCTTGGCTGCTCAAATGCAGGCACCTCGGTGGAAGAAAACGCTTCTCCCATGGGAATTTCGTCCCTCCTCCTCTTGGAAGGCACCATCCAGCCTGTTTGGAGCACAGGCTGGGAAAGGCTAGGGAGGAACAGGGGAGAGGAGGAGCTGGATGTGTTTGCTAGCAAATAAAGGACTGTGTGCTCAAACACTCTTCCTCTGCCTATCCCTGCCCGGCAGCGTTTGCTCAGCAAACAGTGCTAATTCACCGGCTTTCCAGCGTTTGATTCAGTCTGCAAAAGCAAACCTTGTATCCCACGTCCCCAGTGGCCTCTTCTCCCCCTCCTGCTTCACCCCAAGACATGCTGCTCAGCACCAGCCCTTTGCTCTTCCCCACAGTGCCTGTTTTTCCCTTCTACCCCCCAAAATCTGGTGGCTGGTTAAAATCAGGCTGAGGTATAGGTGGTGGGCAGGGGATGTGACAGCCTCTCGTGCAGCCAAGCTCTCCTGTGCTGCCAGCCTTCATAAACCTGGGAAAACACACGCCTGGACAGTGTTTTCCTGGGATGCCACCCGTGCCCAGGCAACAGGCCAGCAGATAAGGGATAAGCACAACCCTCAGGCTTCATGTGGGTTCGGTCATGAGCCAGGTTATGTGGAGGTGGAGGAGGGAAAGCTGGTGTGAAGCAGAGGGGTGGGGAGAACTTCAGCCCTTACTGCAGGAGGGGCTCAGCACCTATTTTGGATTTGAGTGGTTATTTGTAACCAGGGCCCTCCTAAGGACATGACCCTGCATTTTCAGCTGCAGAAGTGGGAAAAGGTTTCCTTACTTGGCTTGAAGCTGCCCAGTAAAGCAGTGGCTGTTTGAAGTTATCAAACTACCAGACCCAAGAAAACAACCTGAAATCACCAAGTTCATCCAGGTATCATCTAATATAGGAGAGTCATCAGCTACTGTGGTGCTGTACAGTATGGAGGCACTGCAGGATAAAACAGGGTGGTTGTGAAGAAATCAGCATATTTAACAGGGGACACTCAGATGCCAAAACAGTTCAACGACTCCAAAATATTGAGTTTGAATCAGAGTTTTACATCCTTTTCATTTTGGGATGGCAATGAATATATTCTGCTGAAATCAGAGAATCATTAAGGTTGGAAAAGCCCTTTAAGATCATCAAGTCCAGCCATTAACTCTGCACTGCTAAATCCACCACTAAATTCTATGTGTCATGTCTACACATCTTTTAAATGCATAGACCCATAGAATCATTTAGGTTGAAAAAGACCTCTAAGATTTAGTCCAACCATTAACCTAGATGGTCATTAACTTCTGTTTGTGGCTTGGCCAGGAGTTTGGAAGGATTTTCCTTCTGGAAGCATGTTTTATCAGTCCCACAGCACTGTGAGGAGGTGTCAGCAATGCCTGGCTCCAGTTGTGCTTGGACAAGGGACTTGTAGGACCAGGTGCTGTGTCTTCACTGTGTTTCTCCTGATCACAACGTTGTAAAACAGCTCACACACCTTTCCATTCTCCTGCTCATCCTCTGAGCTAACTTAGTACAGGGAAGAAATGATCAGAGCCGGGAGCAAACCAGGAGAGGCTTGATTTGGGTGTGCTTTGCATTGTGGCTTTGGTCATAGCTGTCTGGAGAGCTGCAGCTCCTGGCCACGCTCTGCTGGCCTTTGCCCTCATGCTGTGGGTATCCAGGTGTCCATCACCCACCCTCGAGTCACGAGCATTTGGGTGCTAAAGGCCACAGCAGGTCCCTGCTGCGCTGCTGGAAGAGGAGAGGGGCTTGGGAAAGCGATCCTCTCCGCCTGCCTATCGCATGGGAAGCATCCCCCTGTCACTTAAAACCAGCCCCGGAGCTCAGGCGGTGACATATGCTCCCTTCTCGCCTCCTCTCCCGCCCGCCTTTCATCGCAGGTCCTCGCAGGAGGCCCATTAAACACTTAGCTGACCTTGGACCTCTGCCCGCGCCAGCTGCCCGCGGGCACGGGCAGGAACGTGTTCGCATCGCGCCGTGCCCGCCGGAGCTGTCGGCCGTGATTTACCGCACCGCGGGGCCGGGAGCGGCAGCCGGGATGGCTGGGGAGGGAGGGAGGCAGGAATGGAGGCAGAGAGAGCCGGGATGGCTGGACGGGGAGGGAGGGAGGCGGGAATGGAGGCAGCGAGAGCCGAGGTGGCACAGCGATGCCACGGGGCAGTGGCCGGCTGCTCTGCAGGTCCGCTGGCCGAGCCGCCCCTCTCAATGCCCCTCAGGGTTCAACCCCGGCTCTTAATTTTCCAGCTGACTGCCCTCGTTCCTAACAGGAGTGAGAGGGGAAATGCAGATTAAAACAGTCACAGCCTCTGGCGCTATGTGGCTGAAGGATGGATAACAACTGGGTTGGGGTGGTTTTCCCCCTCCCACGCTGTCCTGATGGGACCAAGCCTTCCAGGGAGGAATTTCTGGTGAAGGGGTGCCGTGTCCCAGCCACAGGCTTTTGGGTGAGGGGTGTGGGCACAGCTGGGTTGGTTTCACATCAGGAATCAGAGTGGTGCCCCTCAGACCATCCCATCCATGCTGCAGCCCAGGACAGCATCCTTTGGGTGTGGGGTTAAGCCCATGCCATTTTAGTTTTTGATTTGACATCCTGAATCTGAGCCACCATCTCACCGTGTCCTGCTCAGCCACACAGATCTCCTCACCTTATCTCTAAAAAAATCAAATTTTCCATAGCTGCTTATAAAAGATCTTCCATGGTCTTAGCAGAGCTTGATGACCCCTTGTCCAAGAATCTCTGGAATTCTCTCCACTACTTGCCCAGAATGACCAAGAGCAGGTCCTTGTCCCCAGATTACCTCCAGCATTTCTCAGGGCTGTCCTGGGATGCTCTGTTCATCCCTGGTTTGTGATGTGAAACACTGAGGTTTAGGATATTCCTTGGGAAGAGAAGCAACCAGGAGCTGCATCTGCCAGACTTTGAAGGCAGCTGGAAAAGAAGAAGCCACATGAAAGAAGGTAGGAATGGAAAGTTCTACAAGGTACTTCAGCTACACCATCAGCAGAACAAGGCAATGGCAAGCATAGAGCTGCTTCCCTGTTTCCCCCCAGCAATATTTGAGGACAGCCTTAGGGAAAAAAGGGTGTTAAAGCACTTTTAGCTGTGCCACCCTGTTCATTGCATCCCCGGAGTCAGAAAGAGAAGTTCTGCCTTCCCCACCCATGCTTCTCTCGGGTCATTTTTGGTAGTAATTAGCTTTTCCTGGGAGCCTGATAGGATACAGTGAGCTACCAAGAGTTGCTGCTCTTTGTCCCAGGGGAAATTAGGATGTGGGAAAGGATGGAAAATGTGAATCTCTTTGCCAGGTGCAGGATGGCTGCTCAGAGAACCTCTTGAAGAGATGGGAATGTTTTCCCTAGAGACAGGCTGTAGGCACCTGTTAAATTAGAGTAACCTCCTCTCAGTGAACCGATTTTTCTACCCTGTAGCGATGAGCAAACACTCACCAAAAGCTTGGGATGAGTTTGCACCTTTTTTTACTCAACCCAGCACATAGAAATGCCCCAGGGAGATTTTTAGGATGTTGTCCCACTCCGAGGGGAGGAATCCCCAAGACTCCAGTTTCTGCCACCCATCAGACCTCACTCTCCTGGTTGTCAGGACTGGGCTCAGGGCAGGGTTTATTTGTCAGGGATTTCTCTGCACACACAAGAGGGTCAGGCTGTGATTTTCCAGCAATAACCTCTGGTTTGGAGCGTGTTTTGGAGCAGTTCAAAGGCAGCTGGGCTGCAGCAGACAGCCTGCACCACTCCTGCCCTATCTCTGCTGGACACAGCAGAACTTGGGGACATGAAACTGAGGATCTAAAACTCTTCCTGCCTTTGAAAATTCTTCACTTGGCGACTTTGCTTGACATAGTGAGGAACAAAAAAGGATTTGGAGCTGCATGGGGGCATGGAAGGAGCAAGATATGAAGGAGAAGTGCTGCTCCTGATGTGCCAGTGCTATTTTGGTGCCTTGACTCTGAAATAAATGCTCCAACAGGTTCTGGGCTGAGATCTGCTGGCTTATTCTTGCTCAGCCATGGAAACCTCATCACTCTTGGCTTGTCTTGGAAAAGAAACTCCCTTCAGGGCTTTGGGGGTTTGTCTTCATTCCTACTGACCAGCATCTTGTGGGGAGCTCTTCGGAATGAGACATGGGAGGTGCTGGTGGAGTGGTGGGACAGGCAGGGACATCCTGATGGGGGAAACATGCCATGATTTCACCACCATCACTGCAGGGATCATAAAATCATAGAATGGTTTGGGTTGGAAGGGACCTTAGAGCTCAGCTCGTTCCAACCTCCTGTCATGGGGAGGGACAAGTTCCACCAGACCAGATTACTCCAAGCTGTGTCCAACCTGGTTTTGGATGGCTCTGCCACGATCCAGAGCCTGGACATTTCCTGGGGGAGGCTGGAGCCTGTGTGTGGGCAGAGAGAAGCTGGGCTGGTGCTGTGGTACCCACTGTAGGAGCATCCTGGAGAAGGCTGGGATGATCTTTCCCAGTGTCTCCCATGCATGGGTGTCGAACATGCCCTGTGCTGGTCACCTCCTTGGCCAGGAGAGGCCAGGAGAGAGGTCTCCTGGCCCCAACTATGACTCCAAAGTGTGCTGCCCTGCAGGAGGAGTCCTCCTTCATCTTTCCCCTTTGCATTATTATTCCCCCCCCTTTAAATTCATCTCCCTCCGCCAGCCGGGGCTGTCCCTGCTGGAAAATTACTCTGACAAAAGCTCCCTCAGCAGTAATTACCTAAATGGGGGGAAGGGAGGGGAGATCCATTTAGAATCCACTTCATTGCGGGATTAGCTAATTAATTAACGGTTTCACTGACAACTCGAAGGGGAAGAGTGTGTTAAATAGGAAGGCTCCGGAGCTTGATTTATGTGATCTGACACCCACGGTCTCTCCGCCAACTTCCCCTCCTGCCTTCCCCTGGCCGTGGGGTCCCGCCCGCCGCCTCTCCCGGGATGCTGCGGGGACGGTGCCTTCCCGGGGCTGCCAGAAGGCCGGGACATGTGTTCCTGTGCGGGGAGACAATGTGGAGGTGGGTGGGAGCACGGGGTTATTGGCTGGCAGATGAAGCCGGGCTTGGAGGGGGCTGTGGCCACCGGGCAGGCAGGGACACCCATCTGCCCGGCTCTGGCACAAAGAGCCGGGGAGGAGGAGGAGGATGGTCCTGCCCTGTGCCCCTCCCCGCATCCCACGTGCTGTCGCTGGGAGAAGGAGACCGTGCAAAGTTGGGTCTGAGCCGCATCTGCTTGTCACCCTCCACCCCCAAACTCTGCCTGTGGTGACTGCAGTGGGCCCTTGGGTGGGTGGGTGGTCAGGGGTGGGATGGAGAGCAGGGTGTGTGTCCCCTGACTATGAATGAAGCTGCTGAGAGGTCCAGTGGCCCCAGCAGGAGATTATTCCTCTCCTGCTACAGGCTCCCTGTCACCCCACAGAGCCTCCCTTCCTGCCCATCACCCTGTGCAGCCCCTTGGCTCAGTGCCTGCAGACCTGGGGGGACATTGGGAAGTGTCCTGGGTACCAAACCTGCTCCTCACAGAGTTGGCACCGGTGCTGACCCCAATTCAGTCTTTCTCTGGGCCTGACCCCCTCCCCAGTGGCTGGGCAAGGTCCCAAAATGCACCAGGGATGGGGCTGGCCAGTGAAGCTGTGCAGAACAGAGGACCAGCATGGCCCTTGCCTGACCATGTCCGGCCAAAGGGAATGGGGAGCCTGAGGGACACAGGCTGCCCAGGAGAGAGCTGGCAGCACTGCCCAGCCCAGGACACCCCATAACACAGCTGAAATGAGTTTATTGGGTCTCAGAAGGGAGTAGTTGCACTGAGTAGGAGTGAGATCCTACCAGCAGGAGGATGGTGTCCCCAATTCCCCCCTCAAACATCCCTTGCTTTGCCTGTCCTCTGCCCACCTTCCCTCTCTTTTGTTTTTGGGGAGTTGCAAGTTCTTGGAGTAAATTGGGGTTCAGGGCTTGCTCTGCCCACCACCCAAATTTATCCCCTGCTGCCAGATGCCTCTCACCCACACCAGCATCTTGAGGGACAACCAGCTGTGTGTTTGGATGGGAAAAAATAAAACTCGAGAGTTTCCATCTGGATTTGTTAATTTGAGGCAAAGGTTAAAACGTGTATTGAAAAAAACATGTTTTTTCCCCAGTTAATTTGCATTTGTTTGTTTGTTTGCATTCTGCAAGGACTGTAATTCCCTTTGGAGGGAACAAAACTGCCAAGTTTCACACCTTCACTGGAGGTGAAAATTTCTCACATTGGTAGCAAACCCAGGGATTGGTTTGGGGAGGGATAGGAAGGGGGAGAGCAGTGGGACTGGGTTTCCTTCTACTTTCATCTGCTTCTGCAAGGATGAAGGGGAAATATTGATTAACAGTTGCTCTGGAGCTGCCCATCCTTCCTGCAAAAACAGAGGGGGAGGGAGGGATGTGACAGGGGACGAGGTGGGACATCCAGAGTGATGGCCACGGGATGGCCATGGAGAGCCTTGTGGGCTGGGAGCTGGGCTTGTCCCGACCTCTCTACCCTGCTCCTTCCAGCACCCCATCCCGATCCCCCAGCACTGCCCAAAAAACCTCTCCCTGCTCACTTCGAATGCTGTTTCAGCCACTTGAACGCCGGAGGCAGGGCGTGGGTTAAATCCAAATAAATGTTAAACGCCGAATAAATAAATAAAGGCCGTTCTGGGGTGGGGTGCGCCCGTGTCTGACAGACCCGTGCCCCCCCCCCCCCCCGGGCTCCCCCCCGAGCACTCGGATTGCTTTTTTTGATGGCTTCTAAATAGAGGCGCCCGATCGCATCTGGGAGGAAAATGAAACAGATTTCATTTTTCACACGCGGCACAATGGCCGCGCCGACAAAAGAGGAAGGCGGCCCATTGTCCCGCTCTGCATCTTCACATCCTACCTCTGTCCCCCGAATTAACCCCTTTCACCTCCGCCTTTGTGGCGACACCACTTCGGAGCTGCCGAACAAAGGCGGCAGAAAGCCCTCGCCGTGTACGGCGGGGGCGGGAGGAGCTGGGGTGGGGGGGAGAGCAGCGGGCTGAGGCATGTTGGTGTCCCTCATCTCGCTCCCCGGGGCTGGCAGTGGCCATCCCTGTCCCTTTCCCATCAGCCACTCGCCAGGCAGGACCTTCTCCACCAGGTCCTACCTGCCTCCCTGGCTGTGAGGGGTGGGCAGGGGGATTTCTTGCCCCCGCGCCTCCTCTTCCACCAGGATGTTGGGCTTGCAGCAGCAGGATCAGATCAAGGAAGGGGAGCAGCTTCACCCAGGGAGTGTCTTCACCCAAGGCTTCAGCAGCCTGGTGTCTCCAACCACGACAGATGTGCAGCACCCAGATCCCTGCAAAGGTCCCCAGTACCCCTTCTCCTCCCAAGGGCTGAGACCTGATAGATCAAAACCCAGAGCTGTGGTGACACCATCAACCACATCCTCCTTTTGCACATTATTTGTTTCTTCCATAGTTTTTTATTCCCAGCTCCGCTATGGTTTGGCTTATCCCACTCAGATCCCAGCAGTGTAAAGCCACAAAGCTAAGGGGGGAAAAAAGGGCAAAGTGCTTTTGGGCAAGGCTCAGAGGCATTTGAGGGTTGCTCAGGCTGCTTTTGATCTGAGCCTTGGGCCTTCAAAAAGAGGGTGGGAGGGCTGGCACAGACCCCAGCACGTGGCTGCAGCACAGCTCGGACAGCAGAGGTTTAAACCCACGGGAAAGTGATCTCAGAGATTTCAGCATTTCTTGGAGCTGGGGAAATCTCAGGATTTCTCTCCCAGGCCTGCTGGTTTATCTGCTCGAGGTCTTGTTGCCGTGTTTTGTTTCCCCTGATCATTTTGACTCCCGCCCTGCCGTCTATCTGACAAGCCATTCTGCTCAGAGATGACACCGCTGTGATGCAGCCTGTGATAATTCCCTCTGTCCCTGCAATCAGTGCCCTCTCCTGCAAAGGCTGCCTTCAGCTGCAGCGGGATTTTTAGATGGGAAAAAAAAAAAAAAAACCAAACCATAAAACTCACACCCAGAGATTTGTTTTTCTCTTTCCGAGCTCAGTCTTTGCAACAGCTGCTCGTCCTGGAGGTCCCACACCCATTCACTGCCTCCATGTGCTTCCCAGCTGGGATGCCCCCTTACACTGGAGTAGGGAAAGGGGGAGGATTGGGCCAGGCAGATGTTTTCAGGGGGGGATTTTGCTGCAGGATGATTTCTCTTCCACCAAAAGGAGGTCACCCCGTGCACTGCAGAGGGGACAAGGACCTGGCCTGCCCTGTCTCTGGTGGTACCCGTGGCTGTGCCATCCCTCGTGGCTGTGCCATCCCTCTCTCTGCAGCTGCCTCGTGCAGTTCCCAACTGCAGCATCCCTTTAAATAGCGAGGGACTGCACTCCCACCCGGGGCCTGCAGAAGGTTAGATAAGAGAACACAAACCACAATGCTTGCCCTTTTTTTTTTTTTTTTTTTTTTTTTATCTTTCCCTTTTTTATTATCTTCTTATGGCTTTAGAATTATCTTCACAGACACTACATGAATTTAGTCAGGGCAGGTAAGGTCACTCGCAGACACAGTTGCTCATATTTATGTATATTCACCAGGCAAAGGAGATAAATGGGAAAACAGGCTCAGAGGGGGACGGGGAGGGGAGGCAGGTCGTGGGGGAGGATGGGATGCAGAACCCTGGGTTAGGACGAGGAGGGGCAGCAAGTGGGCACAGGCATCAGGGCCACAATGAAGGTGGGGGTGAGCAGGGTACCGTGATGCGTGACAGAGGGGACAACAGCCAGGAGGAGGTAGAACAGCACCTGGACAACGGCAAGGCCATTTCTAGTGCTGTGGTGTTAGAGGAGGGAGGGCAGGATTTCCTTCAAGACTGGTGGGAAATCACCCTGGATGATCATGGTGTTTTGGTCAAGTCCTTTCTTCTGCACATTCATGACTGTGGGGTTCAAGCAACCTCACGGGTGGGCTTATAAAGTGGGTTTCAGCTAGTTCAGGCTTTGGTAGCTCACTTAGAACACCAGAAAGTTAGGTGAGATTATTCTTACTCATAGTCTTTGTCGCAGAAGGCAGTCATGTGTCCAGGTCCTGTCTTGTAGGTCAGATGACACCACGAAGAGGTGATGGCCATGTCCTGGGGAGATGGGGGTCACCACATCATGGAGAGCTGGGTGCCCTGTGACCTCAGCTGGCAGTGGCTGGAAGGTGGGTGATGGCAGAAGGTGAGCAGTGCTGGGCTGCTGCCCTTGGTCCAGGCCTGGTAACAGGGGACCACGGGGCAGGAGCTGATGGTGCAAGTGCTGCTCCAGGCTGAACTGGAGTAGATCTGGGGTGTGGGAATCTGAGGTTTGCCAGGTGATGAGATGTAGCTGGGAACCCCCTCCAAGACACTGGGATGGTGTGTGAGGGTTTGTTGCAGCGTTGGAACCAACTGGGATGGAGGAAGTGGAAACCCAGCTGGAAGCTTGTTCCTCCTGAACTGTGCTTTGTGTTTTCCAGGGACATGGAGCAGAACCTTCCCCACACTGGGGAGAGTCATGGAGGAGGGAGTGTGGTTCAGAGGTGACAGAGCTCCTGCAGCAATGGATCTCTTTCCTTGGGAAGCCCCATTGCTGCCAGGTGTGTGCAGGAGAGCAAGCCACCTCCAGCCCAAGCAGCTGCAACCTCCTATGTGGCAGCAGGGACCTCACAGGCACGGGTGACAAATGGCCTTTGTCGTGCTGCTGAGGGGGCCAAAACACCGACCTGAGCTTGAAGTGACCCCCTATTCACTCAGCTGCTGCTCACCAGCACCTTTTCAGGGGAAGAAAAGGAGACTGAGACACCCAAAGGGCTGCTGAGATCAGGGTCAGCTTGGCTGGTCCTTGCTCATGCCATGGGCACCTCCCCGTGTGAACCTTTGAATCACCAACCCCGTGGTCCACGAGCTTCCCAAAGGCTGAACACCATCTGTCTCCTGCTGGCAAAACTTTCCACGGGCTCCAAGCTGTGAGTCCACAAACTGGGTGGCTGTCAATGAAATTCAGTGATAAAGGTGATTTTACAAAGGTCTCTTTGCCTTGTGTAGACCTGGCTGGGAGGGGACAGGAGTCTTCCCCTGGTCTAGAGCAGGACAGGGACAGGGGACAGGGGCTGGGCACGAAACTGCTGATGGCAGGAGCCTTCCTGGGAAGCTGGGTACCCAAACGAGCGGCGTGTGATGCTATTTCAAGGAAAATATATAATGCACCTAAAGAAATTGTACAGAAATTGCAAACAAAGCATGCACGGGAGGATATAAAATACCGAGAAGCGCAAGGGCACCCACCGATTATAACTTGATTTAAAACCACTTAATTCACTAAATAATAAATGCAGATTTACCAGAGGTGTCAGGACTAAAAGCATGCCTAACAATGCGTTTATTTAATAACTGTTTGCTCTCAATGTCAGGGCACTGTGTCTAGAAAATACAGGCAGCAACCAAAGGCTGCATTTTTTATTCCTTTTTTTTTTTTTTTTTTTCCAAGGCCTAGTATATCTAGGGGGGGAAAATATCAAGAAAGAGAAGTCAGAAATTGTAATGATCCAGCTGAGATGAAACCTGGCTTCTTTTTACCTGAGGAAATAGGAAACTCTGATGGGAAGTGGGAAGCAGAACAAATCCACCAAGGGTTTTAATTCTCTGCTGGTGTATGAGGGTGTAAAGGAGAAAGAGGTGCTGGTTTAAATGTAGCCTTCCTAAGGGAGCATCACCCAAGGGAAATGGTCACAGAATTGGCTCCTCACTTCACAGATGGAAGGTGATTTGTAATATCGAATCAGGTGGGGATATTCCCAGGAAAACCAGGAGCTGAACGCTCTGCTGGTGACTTGTGAGCTGCTGTTGGGATGGTGGGAAGTTAAACAAGTGCTGGGTTTGACTGCCTCATGCCCCATGGTGTTCTAAGGAGTCATTTTTGCTGGTCTGGGAGACCACGGACTTTTACTGGCTCTGCTCTGGCAAGATTTGAACAGCCACCCACCAGGATTTGGGGAAAACAGGAACTCTGGGGGGTTGGTGTTGAGCTAGAAGAGCATTTCACCACACACACAAGTTGAAGGAAGATCTCTGGGTCCTTTTTGGGGGTTCAGCTCCACATGGGCAATCCCCAGGGCACCAGTGATGTCCTGGGCTCTGGAGCTTTAGCCATTAAACCTGGATGTGGAGCATTCCATGCATTGCATGATTTTTTGGCTCATTCCAGCTCCTTGGAAACGTAGGGACAAGATTCCACCACCTGCCAACCTGCAGTTTAGGCTTTAGAAAATACTAAAAAGCTGAAAAGACCTCATACAGGAAGACCTGTCTTCTGCAAAGCTGCTGAGAGTTGTTTGCTGGAGCTTCACACCAACAAAAGTCTTAGTGAAACCAAAGCAAAGAACTCCCCCACCCAAAACCCACCCTCCAGAGAAGCTCATTTGTGCCACTATTTTTCTGCTAGTTGCAACTGAGCATCCATAAATATTTTGAAGTCTTTGATCAGGAATTGAACCAAAATGTTCAGCCCTGCTGGTGGCCCCATGCGGGGACGTGCTCAGGACAGGGGTGATTTCCCCCTCAAAATTCATCTCCTGGTCTCCTCCCCCACTGCCTTCTGCTCCAGGCCCAGCTCTGCTCAGCATGGGGTGGGAAATTCGGGATCATTACTTTCTACATCCTTCTTTTTTCAGTCTTTAAATATAAAACATATATATATATAAATTATATATAAAATCATCACTGCTGCTGTACTGGTGAACATGAGCTGCTCCTTGCCCAGGCCTTCTTTCCCCAGGTCCTGTGGCTCTCTGAGCCTCACACAGGGCAATTTTCACATCTCCCCAGGTTCTCCAAGGCCTTACTGAGCAAGTTGAGTGTCAGGCTTTGCAAAAATCACGCTGTGATGACTTTATTAGGTGGTGCCCACCAGGACCTGGCAGGGCTGTGATGGGCCTGGGTCAGCAGGTGACTCTGCTTGGCTCCTCTGAAGGGGGCTCAACACCGAGGGCAGGAGAAGGTATATCCCTGAATTTTCCCTTTGAAAAGTCCAAGGCTGGTTCGTTGTTCGCCCTGTGAGATATTCCACGTGCAGCACATGTGTCTCCAAAGCCTTCTTTGACCCCTGCTTTGGGAAAACCGGCACCTGTGAGAGCTTTGTTCCCCTGCAGCACCTTTCCCTGGTGTTGACACAAAACCTCAGGGTTTTTTTTGGATGTGCCTCTGTTGTGCAAGCACTGGAGCAGGGGGACTGGTCTCCTGAGGAGCAGAGGAGCTGTGGATGAGCCGACCTGCTGGGATGTTTTCCTGGGTGACCCTCTGGCTCTGCCCCCGGTGATGCTGGCAGGAAGCAGCACGATGTGATAAAGAGAGATGCTTTGCTTTACGTGGCTCCAGCCAGGGAAAACGAAGCTCTGAAGTCAAATCTTATCGTGGCGGGGCTCCCTGCCCGCACGTGGGTTTCTCCAAGCCCAGCCTTTCCCTTCCCACAAAACCCCTGTTCCCGCGGGATGGGCAGAGCTCACACCGCTCCCAGCACGCCCAGGCATTGCAGATTCAGCTGAGGGGTGGGGAGGTGTCACATCCCTCTCCAATGTCCCCCCCCCCAGGGTGTCCATCACCCCTTCTCCGAGGAGGACACACCCTGCCCTCCGCGGCAGTACCAGCCCTCTCCACCCGCACCGGCGGGGTCTGGGGAGGGGAAAGAGGAGCCCGTGTTTCTTTCCGCTCTTTCTCAGCGTCACATGTCCCTGAAAAGCCGGTTATCTTCCCCAAATCCTGCGCCTGTCAGGGCACAAAGAGCCCCCCAAACCCTTCCAGTGCCGCGTCGAACCCACGGCGGAGGTCTCTGCTGGGCTCCTCTTCCTTATCCCCCCCTCTCCCGCCTCCCCCACCACTGTCTCCCAGCCTTATCTTCTGTTGTCTTCTCGTGGAAGAAGAGATAAAAGTAATTCTTATGGATGCTTCTCCAGCGGAAGGCTTGCCTCCTTACCCCCCTGCCTCCCCCAGCATCTCCCTGCTCCGTCCAGATAAAGGGTGAGGACCAAGCACATGTCATTTTCTTTGTGCAAAATCAATATTCAGCAAAGTTTATCTGTCCGACATAGCAGGAAGCGCTAATTTCATCCACGTCAATTACTTTGATGAACGCTTATACTGTTCAGGGTGCGAGAACAAGATAAAAGAATTACTGAAATAAAAAGCCCACGCCCGCAAAAGCGCCCCCCTCGCTCCCCCCCCCTGCTCTCCCCCACCCCAAACCGCCCCTCCCGGGGTCGTGTGGTGCAGAGCAGGGCTGGGGGTGGCTGCTGGAGCCGAGGACTGTGGGGCTGGGATGCGGAGGGAGATGCCCAGGCAGAGCAAGCAGCTTGTCTCTGGACAAACCAGCAAAATCTGGGTGAAAAAAAGCCATGGTTTGGGTTGGGTGAAAAGCCAGGCCTCCCCAGCTCGGGGTAAATGGGCACTGCTCGGTTGTGGGCACATCCCCCAGCACATCCCCTGTTTGTACTTGGGGGTTTTTTTGGATGTGCAGAGAGCAGACCGTGGGCAGGACCGAGGTTTTCTGACGCGCTGCTTTCCCCTGGTGATGGTCTCAAAAATGGACGGAGGGAAGGATGGATTCCCAAAGTCAGGCTTGGACATCAACCTGGAGAGGGTGAAAGCTGTTGCTGAAATCAGCCAGGACAAAACCTGGCTCTGAGGCTGCAGCCCATGAGAAGTGACCCTGGGGCAATCAGACGAGCCCCTTCCACCCGAAGCCACCGACTCCTCCAGGAGCTGCCTCGGCCCCTGCGCGGGGAAATGGTGCGTGACAATTTTATGGCACTGCTGCTGCAGGACTGAACGAGCAGATCTTGGGGCCCAAGTCTTTAATTAACCAGCCAGGCTTGATTTTTGCAGCAGGGCTGAGTGCACACCCATGCTGTCGTGCTGACAGCGTGGCCCAGACCTCTGCAAAACCTGCCTGCCCCTGCCTGTGGGTGCCAGCCTGGCCCTGCCACTCGTGTTCCCAGACCCTGGGTGGCAGGAGAGGTTGAGCCCTGGTATGCCTGGAGTTGGAGCTTGATCCTTGGAAGAGGAGGTGGTCCATTTCTCCTAATTTCCAGAAATTTATCCCATTAACTCTGGGTTTTGTTGGACCCCCGTGGCAAGCCCCCTTCTCCTTCCATCCCAAGCTCAACAGGAATGGCTCCTGACCAGGCAGAGTGTGATCCTCCCATGTCCATGAGCTCAGCAGCCCTACAGGAGCCTGTACAAATGGCTTTTATCAAATATCTCTGTCTGTCCAACACAATTTGTCAGCCTGATTCTCCCCTCCCAGCCCTGGGTACGTGGGACATGGACTGGCACGAGCTCCCCACTGGAGGCCCACGAGGGATTGGGGTTTTCCATGGGGATGCCCGAGGTTCTTGTCTCAGGACACAAAAGCTGGCATAGCTCTGGGTAAAGTCTCATCCTCAGGTTTTGTCCCCTTTTCTTTTGGGAGGCATCATCCCCCTTGCCAGGAGCAGCCACCCCACGCAGGCAGGCCTTATCCCACCAGGCAATCCATTGGCAGTGCCTCCCCTTCCAAAATATCCCCCCCAAACCTAAAGCAAATAAAAGTCAGGATGGTGGGAATTCTTCTCAGAAATCCCTGTGCTCTACAAAACCTTCATATACATTAAGTCATGCGAGGCCTAAAGAGATCCTAGAAAATCCCAAATGCCTGGGGTGGGATGAGGTTGTCTCCACAAGGGACGGACTGGACGCAGTTCCCTGTGTGCTACAAGGTGGTGGTGGGGGAGATCCTGGCAAAGCCCACCCTGAGCCTGGGAGGTCCCCAGGAGTGCAGGGCCGTGCCCCACTGCCAGTCCCCAGCTCCCGAGGGACTGCTGAGCACCAGGTGACCCTTGGGGTGCCTTGCAAGCGGCGGAGGAAAACGTGGCTTAAGCGAGAAGTGCTGCCTGCACATGTGCAGGGGCTGGGAACGTGCACTGGAGCCATTTCCACAGCTCAGCTCGGCAGCGGGAATTTGTTAAGTCACGGCAATTTGCCAGGGTGGGGTGGTGTGATCCAGAGGCTGTCCCCATTTCCAGCCAGCTGCGTGTCCCTGCCGTGCCAAGGCTCCCTGAGCGTGGCACTGGCACCTGCTGTGGCAGGATCACCCCTCGCCCGCGCCGTGGGGGAATTCTAGTCCAGCTTGAGGTTAAGGAGACCGCTTCGGTCCTATTTGAGGAGCACAGGTATCCCCCCCGTGGTCCCCAAGCTGGACCTCATGCCTATCTCTGATGAGTGCCCACTCTGGGGAGGATGCTCTGTGCTGGGACAGGGGGAGGATGCCCCCGGGGAGGGGTTTGGGGTGCAATCTGAATTCTGGTGGCACCTCAGAAGGAAGGGAACTCTACCAGGGCTGGCAAGGGATAGCGAAGCCCTGGCTCACCTGGCTGGCAGCTGGCACCCCTCTGCTGGAGAGGGGGGTCTGGGGGTGCCTCTCTCTCCACTGGCTACAGGGGGAGCCAAGACATCGAGCTAAGCTGGGACGTGCGTTTTATCCCTGGAAGAAGGTAGGCAGAGCACATGGGGAGGATGTGCTCCCACCGGGATCTGCCGGAGGGCGCGGGGACAGCTGGGGCAAAGCTGCCAAATCCACATGATTTTTTAGGGGTGACGCTGGAATTGCAGCATCCCAGTGCCCCAGGGGAGGGCTCCACCCTGAGGCAGAGCTCTCCATCTCTTTATCCTTATTGGAACAGGTAACCCAGCCAGGCCCATCCTCCCCCAGCCCACCTTTCGCCCCCCTGTCCTACAGTGAGGACTTCCCAACAGCAGCAGGAGGATGAACCCATCCCCAAATCCTGCTGCATGGGGGATTTAACTTGGAAGCCCTATTGCTGATGGCAGTGAGGGTCCCAGTGTCACCTGCGGGGTGGCCAAGAGAAATATAACCCAGATGCAGGGCAGGATCCTGACCTCACATCCCCTGGACCTCCTCCTACTCCTCCAGCCCAACCCAGCAGGTCTTTTTGATGTCAGCAGTGTGTTTCTGCATGTTTGTGCCCCAAAAAGAGACTCAAAAGGCATGAAGTGAACTAAGAACAAGCCACACAAATGACAAAGTCCATAAACCAGCATAATTACTGCAGGATACTGTCCTCTCCGAAAGCAAACCAACCAACATCCAGAGACAAACACACAAGCCACAGGCTTAAAAGGTGCCCAGTGAAGAATTATTTCATTTTGGAGATTATTTCAGATCATGTATTTGCTCATTGGGGGTGGGGTTTTTTTGTCTTTCTTAAATGAGTTGCTGTTAACAGCACTTCAAGGGTTTTACAAGCGACAAATAAAAAAAGTCTCTCTAATTAGTAAGACTTTGTTTGGGAAGAATAATCCTTCTTTGTTATTATTTGGAACAAGCAGACGTGGGTGGGTGGGATGTGTGTGTGTTTGTGTGAGAGAGGGAGAAACCAGCTGAATTATGCAACTAAATATTCCAGAGGGGATGTCAGGACATGAGGCTTCGGTTTAAGCATGTGCATGGTCAGGCTTAGCTTTAACTGGGGTTGTCCAGGTACTGGGAACTGATGTGGCCCTAAAAAGCCTTCATCACCCCGGTGGGGTGAGGAGGGATGGGGCAGTGCTGGCTGTGGATGAAGCCTGGCTGAGGAGGAGGTATCAGGGCAGGATTCGTCCCCCAGCTCTGAGTTTGCCCCATCCCCCCGGCCCCCCGGCTCCCTCCCCGCTCTCCCTCCTGGAGAACACAAAGCTGAGACTTGGATTATCTTCATTTCCATATGGAGAGCGATGTAAGCCCGTTCAATGCATGGCCGGTCATTTTGTTCACAACTTTACAGCAAGCGGGAGCAAAACCCGCTGGGGAAATCAACTATTCAGCTCCTCTCACCTTGTGCGCGCACGCACGGAGCCGCAGCGCGGGAGCCGGCTCGGGATATAAAGCTGCCTCCCCGCGCTGCCTCTGACCACCCCGGTGCTTTTTGGGGGTCGAACTCCACACTGGGGAAGCCACCTGGGCCCCCCGGGGGACAGACGTCGGTGTCAGGGCCGGCGAGCAGAGGCATCACCGCCACCGCATCCCGGGATGCCTCCGTGCCCCTCGGCTGCATCCCGGCCCGGGGCAGACCCAGGCCGCTGTCCCTCCCGCGCCACGGCCTGGCAGCCCTGAAGTGCTCCATGCCTGTCCTCACCGGTGTCCCCTGCCGTGTCCCTGCCATGTCCCCGCTCCTCCTGACCTGCAGCCCCCTCTGCCGTTCGCCGCTCCCGCCTGGTCCCAGCGCATCCCGCAGGATGCATCCCGCGGGGAGCACAGGCTCCCTCCCTGCACCGCCCCGGCTGCTGTCACCCCTCTGGCCCCACTGTGTCCCCTCCCTCCCTGCTGTGTCCCCTCTGTCCCGCGCCGTGGAGCCCTGGCGTTCCCTCCCTGCAGGCACCACCCCTCTCACAGAGCTGGCACTGCCACGCCGAGCACTGAACTGCTCCTTCCTTGGGCCCACGATGTGAGGAAGGGAATTGAAAGACCCAAACTTCAAAGGATTCAACCCAAAATGCGGTTTCCCTTTCCCTCTTGGCCTCTTTGTGAGTTCAGGCAGCAGGGACCAGCTGGGGTGACGGGCAGGCCCTGCTTGGGATGCTGGGGGCACCAGTGGGGCTCTGAGGGGATGCTGTGACCCCCCTGCCTCTCATCTCCATGGCAGACGCCCACCTGGCTCAGGACATCACTCCTGGTCCCTGCATGGAGCCCCTGGCTTGGCCACAGAAGGGGGGGAGGTCCAGTCCACGAGGACACCAGGAAGGGCAGTTGCTGCTGGATAAGGATCCCTGACATTTTTCTGCCACAGAATTTTCTCTTGGGTAGTAAGGCCTCATTAAGAGCAGTGGGATAATTGTGTGTGCTCTGGGGGGCTGGGAGATACCCCCCCCAGGGCCATTCCCAGGACCACTCTGCTCCCCCCTGGCCGGCCTGGAGACCCCTCTCTCCTCCCTGGATGGGCAGCTGCTGTCTCAGACACCCCGAACTGGAGGCTCCAGATGCATTACTGAGCCCTGGGAGGGCTGAAGCTGTGGGGGCATCACCCCTTCCAGCTCCATCAGCTGGGGAGGTGATGGATTCAAAGGCTGTTGGGCTCTGGGCTCGGGGAGGGCAGCTGGAATAGCGTGGTGTGACACTGGACCAGCCACCAGAGTCACAGCAGTGACCAGCCACCAGTGCAGCAGCCTGGGCCCCTCCAAAGCTGGGGCCTCCCAGCAGCCTGGGCTGGCTCCCACACGTGGCAGCTGCCTTTGAGGGGAGAAAGGACCCCTCATCCTGGCCAACCCCATTGATCCCACCACCAGACCCTCTGGGCATCCCCCCCGGCCTGGGAGGGGGGAGCTGGGAGTGTTGTTCCCACCTGTCCTGGAGCCTCCAAAGCCCACCTGGCCTGCAGTTCTACCCTTTCTGCTCTGCTTTCATCCATAGTTTTATTTTTTTCCTTCAATTTTTTATCCTTTTTAATTTTTTCCCTTCTTCCCCTCCTTTTCTTTAAATCTTTCCCCTTTTATTCTTCTTTGCCCCAATTATTTTATATTTATTTTTCCTTCTTATTTCCCCTCTATTTTTTCTTGTTTCTTTCCTTCTTTTTCATTTTTCCTTCTTTTTTCTTCCTTTCCCCCCACCTCTTTATTCTTCTTCTATTTTCTTTCATTTTTCATTCTTCTTCTTTTTAGTTCTATTTTGTCTTCTTTCCCCCCCTGCTTCTTTTTCCTTATTCGATTTCTTTTTTTCCCCTTCTTTTTTCTTCTTTTGTTTTCTTCTTTCTTCCTTCTTACTTACAACTTCTTTCTTTCTTTTCTTTTTTCTCTTTTTCTTTTTCTTTTTCTTTTTCTTTTTCTTTTTCTTTTTCTTTTTCTTTTTCTTTTTCTTTTTCTTTTTCTTTTTCTTTTTCTTTTTCTTTTTCTTTTTCTTTTTCTTTTTGTTTTTCTTTTTCTTTTTCTTTTTCTCTTTCTTTCTCTCTTTCTTTCTTTCTCTCTTTCTCTCTTTCTCTCTTTCTCTCTTTCTTTCTCTTTCTTTCTTTCTTTCTTTCTTTCTTTCTTTCTTTCTTTCTTTCTTTCTTTCTTTCTCTTTTTTCCTTATATTATTTTATCCTTTCTACCTTCTTCCTTCTTCTTTTCCTTCTTTCCTTCTTTCTTACTTTCTCCCTCCCTCTTTTCTTTTGGTCTCCTTGTTCTTTTTTTTTTCCCCTTCTTTTTCCTTCTTTTGTTTTCTTTCTTCTTTCTACCTTCTTCTTATCCTTCTTCTTTCCTTCTTCCCCCCTCCCCATGTCTTTTAGTCTTCTTCTTCTTCTCCTCCTCCCTCCTCCTTCTCCTCCTTTTATTTTTTCCTCCTCCAGCCACTTTTTTTTTTTTTTTTCCCCTTTCCCACCCCTTTCCCCGTTCCACGCCGCTCTCCCCGGGTGTCACCGCGGCGCGGGTGATAGGACACGGTGACAGATCTGCCTCGGCCACCCCTCACAATAGCTCTCAGACAGTCTATTAGTCAGCAATTGTCTGCCAGGCAGCCCGGCCCGGCCGTGTGCCGCCGCTGATAATGGCCAAGAACAAAGATGGCAGCTGCTTTGTAGAGGAACAGATTTGTGGCAAATCGAGATAAAATAAAGAGGAAGGAGAAAGGAGTGGAAAGAGGAAAAAAGAAAAAAAAAGCCGTATAAAAAGGGGGAAAGGAGGGAAGAGGAGGAAGCGGCGGGGAGGGGGGAGGAGGAGGAAGGATGCTCGTGTGAGCTGTCAGGCTGCCCCAGCGTCGCTGTGCTCTGATCTGGGGGGGAAGGAAAAACACCACGGGAGGAATAGCAAGGCTGGTGTACACGAGAAAAAAGTCCTTTTTCAGGCTCCTGGTGTCAGAAGCACAGCTGAGCCCAGGCAGGGAGGCTGTCGGGGGGAATGTCTGTGGCCGGTATCACATCTCACATGTGCTGTGTCTCCCACCAGGAGCGGGGTGATGCCCGGGGAGAAGGCCCATGGTGGGGGACACACCTCTGCTTGCCCATATCCATATCCCAGCAGGGCAGTGGGGCAGGCCCAGCAGTGTTTGACCCCTTTTGGGCAGGGAGAGCAGGGGCTTAGCCCAGCCTGGGGGGAGTCACCGTCCCATTGAGCATCCCATGTCCTAGACGCATCCCACAGCAGGGTGGGCAGCAGGGAAAGGGGGGATTCTGCCCCTCTGCTCTGCTCTGGTGAGACCCCACCTGCCTCCAGCTCTGGGATCCCAAACATCAGAAGGACGTGGAGCTGCTGGAGCGAGTCCAGAGGAGGCCATGGAGGTGTTCCAAGGGCTGGAGCCCCTCTGCTCTGGAGCCAGGCTGGGAGAGCTGGGGGGTTCACCTGGAGAAGAGAAGGCTCCAGGGAGAGCTGAGAGCCCCTTGCAGGGCCTAAAGGGGCTCCAGGAGAGCTGGAGAGGGAATGGGGACAAGGGATGGAGGGACAGGACACAGGGAATGGCTTCTCACTGCCAGAGGGCAGGGAGAGATGGGATATTGGGAACAAATCCTTCCCTGTGAGGGTGGGGATGCCCTGGCACAGATTGCCCAGAGAAGTTGGGGCTGCCCCATCCCTGGAGGCATTCAAGGCCAGGTTGGACAGGGCTTGGAGCAACCTGGGCTGCTGGAAGGTGTCCCTGCTCCCATTATGCAGCTCTTTTCCTGGCTCCCAAGGATTTGTATCCATGTGGAATGTGCACACAGGCACCTGCCAGCCCCACTTTGCTGGGACACTGGAGCTCCTCAGAGCCATCACAGCAGCTCTGAGCAAATCCAGGAGCTCCAATCCCTGCTCCCCCTCTCAAATTTGGCCCATGGATCAGGGACTAAGGGAAATGCAGCAGCCAGTGGAGGTGGTGGGTGGTGTTTTGAGGCTGGCCTGCCTCTGCCACCAGTGAGGGGTGACTGATCCCAGTGACCACAGTGACACCCACGATGCCCGAGGGCTGTTGCTTATCATTCTGTGCAAAGGGGGGGATCAAAATCAATTAAAAAAAAAAAGAAATTAAAAGGTGGATGTTATAATTAAAAGCTGATTTTTCATTGAAGCTGGATTTTTTAATTTAAATGAATTACATTTGCCTTAAAAACTTAATCGAATTAAAATTAAAGTTAACATTATGGTAAACCTATGCTAAAGCCTAAGGTTAGTGTAATCTATTCACATGGAAATTAAATATATATGTACAATTTTATATACATATATCAAAAGATAGCTGTACATATTTGCAGTTGAAGTTTTTAAGCAAGTTGAATTACTGAACCACCCAAAAGTTGACTGCTAAGTACCCAAACCTTGAATTACCAGAGTGGTCCTTGCTAATAACATTATATGTGCAAAGATACTTCTTATTTTATTTCAGTTTCCTCAATTGGTCCAGCTCAAAGATTGATTTGTCTGACTTGGGAGAGGAATTGGAAGGTTGAAGGCAGGAAAACGTGGTTTTGTCTCCTAATTCTGCAGGTTAAAGCCATGTAAGGGGTGAAGTTTGCTGGGGGACAGTTGGTTTGGGTCCCTGCAGACAACACTTCCAGTCTTCCAAGAGCCTATCTAAAAATCTGTTTAATGTTTGGGAAATGCAAGGTCTTTTTTCCCTTATGTATTCAACTTCTTTTGTTAAGGTATAAAAAAAAAATGTCAAGTCTTATTTTTGTAGGTTTAATTGAATTCCAGTTCCAAGCTAGGCAGTGTTCGATATGATGGAAAAATGGATTATCACCCATGTGGTACCTTCCACTGTCCATGTTTGGGGAGGAAACCCCAGGACACCCCAGTCACCTGGCACTGAGTGTGTGGGGTGGCCAGAGCTGGGCACAGCTGTGCCAGTGCCAGTGGGACACTGGGAGAGTGATGCCATGTGGGGTGAACCTGGCAATGGGTGTGCATGGGCAGGTGACCTCACTGACCCATCCCGAGATCAGTGGATGCTGAATTTCCCCATTCCTTTGGCTTCTCCCAGCATCCCAGTGTCCCAGCATCCCAGCATCCCAGCATCCAGCATCCCAGTGTCCCAGCATCCAACATCCCACTGGCCCAGCATCCCAACATCCAACATCCCACTGTCCCAGCATCCCAGCCTGGTGATGAAGGCTCCCTCCACACCTTATGGATCGTCTCTGGAACATCCTGACCTGCTGTTTCAGATGGAGAATTGCTGTTCACACATTAGCTGGAGGGAACAGTTGGGCCTCTCCTGCTGGAGATGCCAGCTCCAGGCATGGTTGGGTGTTTTGGAAGTCCCTGGCTAAAGGTAGCATCGCTCTTGCCCATCTCCCTCCCTCCTGCCCCATCCCAGCTTTGTCCCGGGAGCCTCCCCCAGGGCCCAGCTCCGGGTTAGTTCAAGTCTAGCCTATTTAGATAACCTTCTGGTGGGTCTATAGAGAGCCAGAATATCCCTGCTGGAGGATCTCACTACAAATGAGCCAATCCTCCTAATCTCCTTATCGTTGTAGGCCTCAGCCTCAGGGCCTGGTTATCTATATGGATAAAAGAAAAGGGACACTGCACAGCACCTATCCCAGCAGAGACCCCTCCCCTTTAATCCTGCCAGGGTTGTTTCTCCCTTTATCCCCCTATTGCAAATCCCCAGTGAGAAGCCCCCGGCCCCCCCCCCACGCCCCTCTCCCCTCCCTTCACGCCTGAGCAGGGAGGCAGAAAGGATGTGAGAGGGCTGAGCAGCGCCGGGATGCTCTTATCGCCAACACCTGGAGTGGGAAAGCGGGGCTGGGGGGCACAAATCCCCTCGGCCCCGGCCGGGAGGGAGGCTTAGAGGGGCGGGGGGCTGCTCCGTGCCCCTCCGGAGCTCCCTGCCTGATAAGTACCTTAATCATTCAGGGCCAGGAGTCCCCCGGGGCGCGGGCTAAGCCCCGCGCATTCCTGCCGCACACAATTAGGGCTCTTTCTCCCTCCCTCTTTACATTTTTCCCTCGCTTTCATTCCTGCCCTCCACCCTTTCACCTTTGCATTAGCTCCCTCTTCCCTGCTTGGTCCCCAGCACATCCCCCCCCATCCCCATTTCTTCTCACTCTTTCCCCCCTCTCCAATTTCCATCTTTATCCATTTTTTTGTCCCCCTCCACTCTTTCCCCTCTCCTTCCCCCATCCCATTTTCACCCCTACCCTCTTTACATCCCTCCTTCCTTCAGCCCCTGCTCCCCTTTCCCCTTTTCCCCTCTCTGTTTGCTCTTTGTCAGTCTGTTCTCCATCCCTCAGTCTGCCTCTAATTTCTGATTAATATGTTCTTAGCCAAGGAAAAGGGAGAGGGAGAGAGAGAGAGAGAAAGAGAGCGGGAGAGAAAAGAAGGAATCTTCTAAATAAATCATTTAGTCATGTGAGGAGCTAATCTCCAAGTGACGGCCTGTGTTTATCTAGTTTTTAGCAGTGCATGTTAAATAGTGATATGGGACTAATTTTTTTTTCAGCTGGAGCTGCTGTGAAGGGATTTTTAACTTCATTTCCCAGAAAGAAAAATGGTGAAAGCAGAGATAAGGCCCCTGAGCAGCTCTTCCCCTGAACCGTTAGCCAGTGCAATTAAACAAGATGCCACAGGAAGGGCAGCAGAGCCCAGGTTGCCAATTACTGATGGCTTCCCCCCATGCCAGGCACTGGGATCAGCATCCTTGGGACTCCCCCTGGACCATCTCACCCTCCCCTGGGATCCCCCCTGTGCAGAGATCCTGCTGCGTGGCCTTGGTCTTGTCACTCAGCACGAGCTTCTGCTCCCCTGGGGCTTTGCAGGACCCTGGGAGGGTCTTGGACTTGCACAAAAATCACGTGGTGTGGGTTGGGGTTGATTTGGGTTGGGCTAGAGGCAAGTTTGGTAAAGGAAACTTCTTGTTTTGCAACAAGGTGGCCAAATATTTCCGTTGGAAAATGACCAGACTCAAACATTTGCACTTTTCTGGGGATAAACATATTTTTATTCCCCTCTGCACTGGACCCTTTGACGAAGCTGACCTGAATTTTGAGCTCTTTCTGGATCTTCCCCCTCAAGAGATGAACATACAGAGTATTTTTTAACATATTGCATTATTCCCTGACTATTTTTTTCACCTTTTCTCATTGCTTTCCTCCTTGGTTCACTGAACAGCCACACCTTCCCAGGGTCACAACATCTCACCACGATCCCTTGCAAACCCCTCATCTTTTGGCTCCTTTTCCAGGGAGGCAAAATTTTCAATTTTGGTCCCATCTCCCTCCTTCCAGCAAGTGGTTCTTCTCCCACCCTCCCCCTGGTGCTTTACAGCCCTTCCCATTTTCCTACCTCTTTTTGAGGGACAGAGATCATCGAATAACAGAACAGTTTGGGTGGGAAGAGACCTTAAAGCTCATCTCATTCCACCTCCTGCCATGGGCAGGGACACCTTCCACTATCCCAGGTTGCTCCAAGCCCCATCCAACCTGGCCTTGGGCACTTCCAGGGATGGGACAGCCACATTCTGGTGTGACTATTTTTCCCTCTGGCAGATAACAGAGGGAGATGACAGTGAACCCCCTCCAGCCCCAGGGCAGAGGGTGGAGGGATGAATAAGTGGATTAATCATGGGAAAAGGAGTATGGAAGCCATCAACACAGTTCAACTTCTTGAAGAAGACCTCTCCTCCTTCCAACAGCTTCTCCAGCCCCTAAACCCAAGGTGCATCCTGGGCAGCTGGAGAAAAGCATTAAACCAGATACCATTATTTTTAATGCTCCAGGCAGCTCCCGTGATAAGGGGCTTTTCCCTGGAGCCCACAAAACCCCTTGGGAGACACCCAGACCTTCTCCCTGGACCACACTGGAGCCTCCTGGGTTGGGTGGATAATGAGTGGGCAGGAGAGGCAGCTAATTTCCACTGAGAGCTTGGAGGGGGAGCCCGCCAGCGATTGCAATTAAGCCCAGAGCATTAAACCCACGGTAATAAGGGGCTGGGCTGAGGGGAGGCAGAGCAGTAATTTAAATGATGGCCAGCTCAAATATGGAATGTCTAAATGCTCTCTCAGAGAGATTTATATGAGCACAGGCCTACCTCACTCATTTATTTTGTTAACTAGCTCCTTCTTGGTGTATCTGCCTGCTCTGCCTGTGGGAAGATGGGTGGAAAGAGGGATATGGGATGTGTGGTGGGAGCATCCCTGTGTGTGCATCCTGCTGAGCCCTAAAAGCTCAGGTCACCCTGCTAAGGTGGGCAATGCTTCCCATTCTCTTCCCAGCAGCTGATTTGCCTCCTCCTTCCACGGGTTTGCAGCTCCTTGTTGCAGTCAGAGCTGAAATCTGTGAGGCCGTGGAGGGTTTGGGTCTGGGGGCTCCTGGCACTGGGGGGTCTGTGGGCAGCTGTGGCCTCACCACTGCCCTGACTGTGGCCAACAGCTTCCCACCCTGTGGTAAAAAAAAAAGCTGGATTTGCCCAAGAAGTAGGAAAAAGGGAAAGGTTTATGATGCCCCATGGTGAGGGTGGGAACGGGAGCACTTGCTGGAAGGAGGAAAATGGGACAAAACGGAAAAATTTTGCCTCTCTGGAGAATGAGCCAGAGGATGAGGGGGTTGCAGGGGGATCATAGCAAGAGCCAAGAACTAAAATAATGAGAAAAGGTGAAAATCTTTGGGACAGAAAGCCCTCCTCATCCTCCTGCAGGAGGGCTAGCAAGGAAGGGCGAACCCCCAAAATGCTGGAATGGGAATAATTTTCCAGGGAAAGAAAAGTGCCGGTGTCAAAATCCTCCCTTTCCCTCACTGGCTCATCCACCCTGTGGGACACAGCAGCGTGGGGACCCCTTCCATCCCGGCCCCCCACTGCCCCTCGGCTGCTCCCCCTCCAGAGCATCCCTCGGGCGGGTGGCTGGGAACAGCTGTCGGAGAGCTGAGATCTAATGGCTGCCTGGAGAGCAGTTAGTGGATAATTAATATTTGCAGCACAGAGCTGTGATTGCTCTACATCTTCCTCCTGACAGCGGCACGGGGAGGGAGCCCACTCCGGCCGGGCTGGGAGAGATCCCAAGCTCAGGGCTGGGTGCCCTGGAAGAAAGCAGGGAGCTCCACCAGTCCCATCACCCAAAATGCCTGGAGATCTTTAGCTGTGTGTGGGAAAGGGAGCATAAAAAGCCTCTGCATGCAGCAGAGGGGCATCATGACATGGGTGTGTGGTGAGGCCAGCAGGGCTCCATCCCTGAATCCCATGGCAGCACCAAGCAAGCCCTGCCCTGGAAAACCCCCTCGGTGAGATTTGTGGGTGTGAATATTCTCTCACTCTTCACTCGTTTAATTTTTTGGTTTTGGAGTTAAAAACCTAAGTAGAAAAGTGCTCCTCATGTTCCCTGCCCTGTGGATAGGCGGGATGGGGATGCTCTGGGTGCCCAAAACCCTTGGGATGGGAGGTGAGGAGGAGAAATGGGGGGACCCCAGCACCACCAAGGCTCTTCTGCCTGGCACAGGGAAGGGCAATGGGAGACCCAGGTTGACAAAATCAGGATTGAGGAAGGAGGGGGTCACTGGCAGGGGGATGAGCAGACAGGGCATGAAGCCATCCAGGAGACGCTCCAAAGAAACAGGGCACATTTGGGAAGGCAAAGCCTGAGTGTTTGGCCGTAGTGAGCTGAGCTCTGCCTGCCTTGGGACAGACCCAGCCAGGCTTTGACCTTGGGCTGAGCTCCCAGCTGAGCCCAGAACACTCCTGCTTGCCAGCCCTGGCAAATCCCTCCTGGGCTCCAAGGAAAGGAGGCAGCAGGCCCATGGTGCAGCCAAGCCACAGCTCTGGGCATCCCCATCCAGCCACCCCCTGAGGGAGCTGCATCCTGACCACAGGGCCCTCAAACCTGGAAAAATAAGGAAGCAAAGCCAACAAAGAAATAAAAGCCTCCGTGCAGCAGGCAGGGACTCTGTTATCCTTCTTTATTAGCGTTGTTTTCCTAGTTTTCTTTGGTGAGGAGCAAATCCAGCCGTCCCTGGCTGCGAGCGGGTTTGCTGCAGCTCGTGGCATGCAGTTAATTCCCTGAACTGTTTAATTTAACAGCCTCTGAGCGTGCAGACAGAACACTGTCACTTGGCTCTTCGGAGAGCAGCCCAGGGACCCAGCCAATAAAGGGAAAATGCAAACAGTGTACTTGGGAGAGGCTCAAATCCCACACAGTTCCCGCTCCCTCTACCGGCAGCGGCTCCCGGGGCTGTGAAAGCCACTGAGGGTGGTGAAGCAAGACAAAGAGTGCCAGGAAGGATCCCACCATCCTTGGAGGGTACTTGGTGAGGAGCATCTCCCTCAGCTGGGCCTTTCATCTGCTGTTTGCAGGGTTTGGGAGGGTAAATGCAGCTGGTACTTCAGCCCCATCCCCACCCCCATCTCTCTCTCTCTCTCCTCATCCTCATCCTCATCCCATCCCCTCCTCATCCCTATGTTGTACTTACATCCCTACTGAAATAATAGAATCCTGGAATATCTCCAGATGGAAGGGGACCCTCAAACATCCGTTCTGAGCACCACCATCAGTGGCTTTGCACCACCTGTGCCTCAGTTTCCCCTTTGGCACGAGATGTTTCTTCTCAGCCATGCTGGGATAAAACTACTAATATTTGGCCACTGAAGGGATGAACCCCAAGGAAAATGCCACCACTGTGGTCTCTTCCTGGGATATGGGTCGCCTCTCCTACACTGGCAGCTGCCAGGGGGTTGCTCAGGGAGTGGGCACAGGGGTAATTAGGGGTGACTAATTGCACTCATGGGCTCTCTGCAGCATCACTGGGGGAAAACAAACCCACTGAGGCAGAGGGTGAGATGTGTTGAGGGAGAGGAGCTGAAGAGCCCAGAAAAAGGACATTTTTTCTTTGCTCTGCCACCATCTGCCCAAATGGCCCTGGCCATATCCCTTCATCCAGCTCCCAGCAGATTCCAGCCTGGATCCTTCTGTGCTGGGACAGGCCAGGCTGGAGGTTACAGGTACTGCTTTGGGGGTTAATATGGAAAATTACCACCCTAAACCCCCCACTTTGTGACTGCCTGTGGGACCCCTGTGCCAAGATAACAAAATGAAGCCATCAGCATTTAACACCCTCCCAAATCACCATCCCCATAATCCCTATTTGGGGCAAAAGGGATTGTTTTCGGAATTATTATTTCCCAGCAAAAATCCCCAAAGTCTAGAAAATTCCTGCCAACGTTTCCTACTGATTTACAAAAAAATAGAGCAGGAATTTGGCTGCCAAGAAAAATCCCTGGGACTGGCGTAACCACTGCCATGATCTCCAGAGCTGGCACCACCACGCAGGGCCTGTCCCCAGGGACAAGTGGGACTGTCCCCATGGACACATGGCAGTGACATGTCATGAGTTGGGCAGGTCTCAGCACCTCCAAGAAGCTGGGAGAATGGATTAAAACAAGCAGAGGAGGATGAACCTGGAGGAGCCAGAGGGAGAACCACAGCAGCCCCTGAACAAAGCAAACCCCGCTGTTCCATGAGGATTTTGGGGTTGTATCTCCTCGTTGGCAGGGCAGAAAGAGCTGCATCAGGCTCCAGCATCTGGGAAGCTGCAGGAGGATGCAGGAAGCTTTTCCAAAGCTGGTTCCAGCCCTGGGAAAAGGGAAAGGGAGAAAACCCCATAACTCTGGGGTGAGAGTAGCACTGTGTGTTACAGTAACACCCTGCTGATGTGTTGGCCATTGGGATGCTTCAGGATAACATGATGCTTCAGGATAACACGATTCTTTGGGATAATATGATCCTTCAGGACAATGTGGTGCTTCAGGACAACATCCAACCCAGTCTTGACTCCGAACCCATCCCTAACCTTTCCCTTTGGCTCTCCCAGGAGGCAGGATGGGCGCAGGGGTCTCTGGGTGCCCTCCATCCCAGCACCCAGCCCCGCATCCAGGGCCCCCCAAACCCTGTGCCTTCCGACGGCCGAGCGAGTGGAAAAGGAGGACGCTTGTGCCATTGCTCCCTGGATTAAAAAATCCTATAAATAGCGGGGTGGCTGTGAGCAGCACCTCCCCAGCCCACCGCCTGCGAGGGGGCCGCTCCGGCTCCGGCTTGATCCCGCCGCCTCCGGTATTATCCTTCCAATTTCTGCCGCAAACCCCGGAGTGCCTGGGCTTGCACACGCGGGAGTTCACACCTAGAGAACAGAGCCTTATCTCGGCGCTGTGTGCAGGACAAGGCTGTTTTACTCCTCCCTCCATAACCCTCTTAGACTTAATCCCGTCTTTAATGCCGCTTGGAAGGGGGCTTTGAACGGCTGTGCAGCCTAACTGGCTCTGACCTCTCCGGCTGCTCTCTCATGCCCATTTGGAGAACTCCGACTTTCAAAGAGATAACAGAAGCCCGGTAAATCCTCGCTGGGAAGCTAAAGCGATTGTCACACTTAGGGGAAGTTTACTCGGAAAGCAAACTTGGAGCAGCTTCCCGGCCCTGGCGGAGCGGGAGCGGGGGTGGGGTGGAGTGGGGGGTGGTCCCTGCGGTGGGAGGGGCTGCGGGGGGATGCACGGAAGGGTTTTTGGTGACGACAGTCCCTGTTTTAGTTTTGTTAGTATGGATTTGGGATGAAGAGGCCGGGGGATGCTATTTGGTGGCTTTCATCCGCCTGCCTTGGTGGGGAGATGGGTGGGAGGCAGGGTGGGTGCTCCTGGCTCTCTGAACCCGTCTGTGACGCTCTTCCCTGGCGGATTCCCCCCACACCAGCCACAAAACAAGGCAGCTGCTGTTTCCCACCCCATCCTTGGCCATCCCCATCCATACCACAGTGCCGGAGCTGCCATCCCAACGCTCATCCCGGGATAAAACCCCTCCCCGTGCAGCCCCGCGAGGTCCCCGGCAGCCCTGGGAATCGACACCTTTCTGTTCCGCTTTAAATTAATCAAACCCAGAGTCCCTATATTAATACTGTGGTGGGAATTAAAATCATGCAACGCATTAAAGATGTAATTTAAAATTAATAACTCATAATTATTTATCATGGCGTATCAGCGGGGCTATGAATTTTCTCGCCCGGCATTCATTTCCTTCCCTTTCCCTCCTTCTCACTCCTCTAATAGCTGCTGGACCATTATGAATATCTGCCAGAGATTTTTGGGGAGATGCTGAGCTTAAGATAAAATGTTTCTCATTTTTTATTTTTATTTTTTTTTCTTCCTGCCCCCGAGTATTCCTTGGGGTGGATGGGAGGAGAAAAGCTTTGCTGAAGAGGAGGAGGATGCTGAGCCTGAGGGTGTTCTCAGTGCCTAAATAACAGTGCAGGTTTTGCCATGTGCCAGTGGCTTCTAAAGAGATAGACAGTCCCTCCCTGTGTGCCCAGCTGGTTTGGTCATGGCACCCATGAAAATCCCAGGAAAGGCCTTGGGAATGGTGAGGGTTTTCCATCTCCACTCTGCTTTGGACAAACGTGGGACCATCACGAGCTTCTTGCTGCCCTTCCCCACCAGTGCTCCGAGGGGAAGCATCACCATGAAGAGCAAGATGGATGAATCCCTATGACCATCCTCCACAGTGCTCCTGTTTCCCCAGCAGCCAGGAGGGACAACTCATCCATTTTATAGGAAAAACATGGAGAAAGTAGCGGTGAAATCAAGGTGGGAGGAAGAGAGAGAAGCCCAACATCCCTCCAGGTCCTGCACTTCCCTGCCTCTGTCAGCGAGCTGTGCTGGCAGGGGAATCAAATCCCAAACAGCAGCTGTTGAAAGCTCACAGGAGAGGGGAAAAAAAAAAAAAAAAAGAGGCGAGAGCAGCTCTGTCTCTTTAAAAATAAATAAATAGATAAAGACTAAAAAAATGCAATAAGTATATGCAAATGTGTTGAGCCGAACATCGCTGTCTGTGAAACAGATGAGGGAGAAAGTGCTTGAAGCTAGAGAGGAATGAGGCAGCCAGCGCTGACCTCGGGGTTAATAATTTTTACTTCTCCATCTCATTCCGTCCATAAAAAAAAATATGACGGGGGAGGGAGGGAGGGAGGGAGGAGGCGGTGCGGGAGGGAAGGGCTGGGGAGAGGAATGGTGAGGGGAGCCAGCGCTACCTGGAGCTGGTCCCACCCCACGGGAGCCAGAGGGGTTGGGGGAAAGGGGCTGGTGCAGTGTGGGGCTGAGCCCTGGTGCTCAGCGAGTGGTTTGCAGGAGGCATCTCACAGAGAGGTGCAGAAAGCATCAGAAATCCAGGCTCCAGCTCTCCTCTGGATGAGGGTGGTCACTGGGAATGAAACAGAGCACTAAATACCCCAAATGTTGTGACTTTAGCAAAGCCCCGTGGCCCGTGTGGTGCAGCTCAGCCTCGCGAAGATGCTGGCACCTGGTGGGTGACGATGGAGGGGAAATGCTGCCACACCACCCATCACAAAGGTTTCATAAGCTGGCAAAACCTCTGCTAGGAAAGGGCTGCTTTCCCTCAAATCAACGGTCCTTGATGGAAAACCCATCCAATACCAAATTTCCACCAGCAGCGGCAACATCCCTCATCCCGTGGCTCCCGCTGGACTCCTCTGTGCTGCACCCAAAGGTGACCTCAAAAGGGTAAAGCCTTGATGTACTTATGGGCATAAATAATTCTTACCCCCTCTAGTATTCCATCAGGCTGCTTGGGTGTTTTCTAAATGAAGTCCTAAATTTTGCTGGCATACCTGGGAAGACACAGCCATAGCTCAGCGCCCAGGATGGTGCTGCCACGTTTGCTGATCTGCACCAACCGAGCTCATTAACCAGACCAACATTCCTGCTTCCTTCCAACCCAGGCTGTGTTTTAGCTACAAAGCCCCTAAAATTTCACCCTGAATGTGAGTGGATTCCCTGTATTATTATTTCTAGGCTTGGTGGTTGTGCAGGGGTGTCTGGTGTTCACCACGTCCCCGGGCATTTGGAAGCACACATATTTTTCCTGCTTTTCCCCCATTATATACAACCCTACCACTCAAACACTGAATTAAAGGAAAGGTTTTTTCATACCACAAATAACCCCAAAACCTCACTTGCTGTTGAAGACAGGGGTGAGAGAGTTGGCACTGGGGCAAACCCCACTGTCCTGCACCAACAGTGCCCCAAACACATCTCCCTCTTCTTCCCATCTCAGGAAGGCTGAGCCCCACAGGGCTGTGGGGTGTTCAGGATCTCACTGGTTTTATGGGCCCTCCCAAAACCCAGACCTTCTCCTCTTCAGGTCTCCCCAAATCCTGTGTCCCCACTATTCCCACTGGAATGGGACAGTGGGAGTAAAGGGACCCCCATGTGCCAGTGACCTGGGTAGCTATTGTCTGTCTCCATCCCTGCAGGATCTGGTGCTCCCTGGGGCAGGATTGAAGACATTGGGGAGCTGCAGAGGGGAAACTCAGCTCTTCTCCAGGAGATGCTTTTTGCCAAGGGAGCAACTTGGTGGAAGGGTATAGCTCAGACCCTCCTAGGCCAGGCTCTCTGCATGGCCAAAATCAACAGCAGGGCCAGAGCCCTGGCAGGAAAGTTGATGTTTGGCTCTCACTTGGCTGTCCCCCACCTCTGCAGCCCCCTCACCACCCTGTCACCCCCAGCCCTCCTTGCCTGCCTGCTGAGGGCAGCATCCTTGCTGCAACCTGGCAGCCCGTGCAAGCCTGTGACCCTCCCTGCATCCCACCCTGCATTCCAGCCTGCATCGTTCCCACATCCCTCCTCCTGCAAGCCTGCTTCCCACCCTGCCTCCCTCCTTGTGCCAGCCTGAATCCCACCCTGCATTTCTCCTTGTGCCAGCCTGAATCCCACCCTGAATCCCACCCTGCATCTCTTCTTGTGCCAGCCTGAATCCCACCCTGTATCCTTCCCTGCATCTCTTCTTGTGCCAACCTGAATCCCACCCTGTATCCTTCCCTGCATCCCCCATTGTGCCAGCCTGCAGCCCACCCTGCATCCCCCCCTGGATCTGTCCCCACATCCCTCCCCATGCCAGCCTAAGCATCCCCTCCCCAGGAACCCCCACCCCCCATCATTTCGCAGCCTCCCAAATCTCACCCAGATCCTGACCAGCACCCTCACAGCCCACCCCCAGCCCCTCCCATCCCCGTCCTGCTCGACCGAGCCGGTGACCCCGCGCCCATCACCGAGGCGTCAGCGCTGCTCGGGGCCAAGCCGAGGAAGCGCCTCCTCCACCCCCACGCTCGGGCGCTAAATGGAAGCGGCAGATCGATCCCGAGTGTGCCAAACTGACACGGAGGCTCATTAGGGGTTAGTTTTCATCCTCCTGCTCCCTGGCAGCCTTCACATTATCCCATAAAATTTATTTACTATTTCATGAATACATAAGCAGCAGGCAAACGCCGGCTTTTTATATATTTACACTGTATATATTTCACGGGAGAGTTATGTGTGTCTCTGAGGCAGAGTGGAGGGAGCGAGAGGGGAGCAGGAGCAGAAGGAGAAAGCAGCTGTGAGGGAAGAAGGAGGAAGGCAAGCCGTGGGGGAGGACGGGGATGGAGCATGCCCAGCCACCGCTGGTGCGGGGCGGGAGAGGCGGCAGGAGGAGGGGAGCAGCTCGGAGCATCCTCTCCTTCGGAGCATCCTCTCCTCCAGCCCATCCTGCAGCCGCAGGGGATGGATGCAGGAGTTGGAGTGCAGGGTCTGGGGGGACCACGAGCTGAGAGCGTGGTGAGGACCATGCCCTGAGGTTGCCAGGAATGTCCCCCAGCGCCATCCAGGTGAGGCCAACCCTGCCCAGCCCTCGAATCCCGTTTATCCCAGCAACGCTGTGGGACTTCTCCTCGTCCCAGCTGTGCAGTCAGCATCACCCCACAGTGATTCCCAAACCAGTGCTGAGGGTGCAGTGAGGGGCTTGTACCTGTGCTGGGGTCACATGGAACCCCAGCAGCTGCCACCTCGGGTAAAATCTCCCCCCACACCTGGCAGCAGGTTCTGCCCTGCACCCCAAGCCAGGCTGAGCTGGCTGCATGAGCTGGAGTCTCCTTCAGCAGCTGACTCCCACCTCTCCCTAAACACTCTCCACATTCAGGAATCACTCACTTAGGAGCATGTCAAAATCCTGAGGCTGTGGAGTCACCCACGGTTTGTTTTGGGACAGAGGGGATAACAGAGAAACAGCAGGCAAAGGACTTCATTCATAAAGCTTTGGCTTGGCAATGTTATATATTTCTCTAAAATCCAGAAGAGATGTTTCTATTAACCCCACGAATTGCAAGAGGCTTGTTTGCAATCTTGTTTGTTTTTCCTCATCCAGCCTGGTTAGAGGAGGAAGATCCCTTTCCCTCCTCACAAGGTTTGGAGTGTTGGGGTTGCCAGCACTGCAGAAAAATAGTTCAGAGAGGGGCAAATAACCTTGTTTTTGGTCTGAAGTTGGTTGGTTTAACTTCTGAGCAATAAACTTGGAGAAGCCTGGCTGCATTAATCACTGAGGCAGCTGGAATACGTGGCCATGGATTTATAGGGTGCTGGGAAAGCTCAGGGTCACAGCAATGTGTGTTGGTACCCATCACAGCTCAGGGATGGTTTCAGGCTGCAAACCCCATCCTGTTTCACACGAAGTACACGGGATCACCCCCACAGCCCAGCCAGGAGCCACAGGCCAGGGCCACTTGGTACTCCCAGAACCAGTACAGACCTCACCCTGGTTCCCATCACCCACAGGAGCACGACACAGCCACCTCCATCCCAGCAGGAGGGGATGCAGGGAATTTAGAGGCAAAGCCAGGAAAGCACTTGGAGCACCAAGCAATAGGTGGGATCCACATAACCCCCTTCCTGCTGGCTCAAAATCCAGTTTCATTCCCTGTTTTGCATGAGAAGAGCCAGGCCCTCCATCCGCAGGAGTGGTGGCCACCTGTCCCCAACACTGCTCCTGTGGTTCCATTTGGTGAAGACAGCAAAGGACCATCTCCTCCCAGGCACCCGCTTGCATCCCAAAAGCACAGGACCACCACACTTTAAGACCTCTCTGTATGTTCAGACCTCTCTGCATTCGTGGAATTTGGTTGATGTTTGGGCTCAGAAGGAGACAGAGGGAAAGGGACAGCCCCCATCCGTTGGGAATGTAGCTAGAGAAGAGCAAACATCCCCATTTCCAGAGTGGATGCAAGGGGAAAAAAAAAAGAAAAAGAGAAAACCATTGTGATGGTGTTCATTTTAACTGTTCAGCCACTTGTAGCCTGATGCCATTAGAGAAAATAAATAGGTAAGAGCCACTCGAACGGTACGTGCAAGAGGAGATGGGAAGAGAGACAAAACAAGTGCTGGAAGACAGAAGGAAACACTATGGCTTTGAAGAGAATCGAGGAGCTGGAGTGATGCTGCTGCCCCAAGCCCCCACTTCCCAAGTCTCCACAAAGTTGGTAAAACTCCCTTTAAAAGGCTGTGTGGGGTGAAGCCCCTCACCACGCTGCCCCCCTGTGCCATGGGCATGTGGCACCTTGGTCACCTTCCAGCTGCTGGGGCGGGGAGGGAGAGCTGGGGGATGGATCCTGCTGCTTCTCCGCGCTGTCAAAGCATTCCCTGAGCTCCCGGTGCTCGGTGCCAGCGCTGTCCCCGGCTGGTGATGGACGAGGGGAGCTGACACAGCCGGCACCGTCTCTGCAAACGCCGCTCGATACCTCCTGGAGCGGGGCCATTCATACCCCGTGATGGATGCGGCGATCAAGGGGAGCGGCCGCGGCTCCTGCCACCGCCTCCCCTCGCTGGGAAAGGGTGTAAATTTGGCAGAACAGCTTCACTAACCTTCGGTTGTTTATTATCTGGGGCTTGCTGGCACTGCCGCAGCCCTGTGCTGGGAATTGCTGGCTGTGGCCCCACCTCAGCCCTGGGAAAGGTAGGTTGGAGCTGCCGAGGGGAATTCCTCACCTGGAGGAGGGCTGGGAAGCAAAGTGTGGCTATCCGAGTACAATTTGCCACAGAGAGGGGGTTTTTTTTTGGAGGTGTCCTGTTCCTCTGGCACAGCTGAGCAGACAGAAGCCCCCTGTGCCACTCCTCCAGGTGCCCATCCCCTCAGGCAGAGGGGCAGCAGGGTCAGTGCCTGGCAAATACCTGAGCTCCAAGTGAGCTCCCTGAAGACCCTGTGTAAGAAATTGGTCCTTGGTCCCACCTCCTCATGCCACTACCAGGTGTGGGGCCTCATAGCCCCCAAACCACCCCAATTCCCCCCTCCTCTCACACACAGCTGCCCCAGCAGGACTCAACAGCTCTGCTGCAGAGGGAGCAGTAACACGGCTCCATCTCTGATTTCCCACGGAGAAAGGAAGGGGATTCTGCTCTCGGGCTGAGAGACAAATGCATGAATGGGTTTTCTTTGCAAGGCACCCACTTTCTTCCTCCTCCCCACCCTGTATTCCACCCCAGCCACCCCAGCCCTCTGTCAATCACCAGTTCACCAGGATGCTGCATGAGGCTCTTCAGCCACCAGCTAGCCCAAACCTGGGCTCCCTTCCTAAATATCCACGAGCAAAAGAGATGGAGCAAAAGACACACACAGCTGGGCAGCAAACAGGGCTGCAGCTGTGCAGGAAGGGGAGATGTTACAGGAGGAAAGGGGGAAACAGGAGGAATTGCAAGGAAGGCACCGTGCCAAGGGGGTCAGAGGGTGGGGGAAGTCCCGGCTGAACCGAGAGGCACCAACTGGCAGAGGCTGCTGCTGGCGAGGGGTGATGGAAGAGGAGTGGCCCCATCTGCTCCTGTGTCCTGCTGTCCCTCCTCCCGGCGCCCTCTGGCAGGCATGTGCTCCTGACAGGCTGCAGAGCTATTGATGCCATTTGCCTCTGCCCCGGAGGCTGTTTGGTGATGGAAGATGCCTGCATTAACGCGAGGGGAAGCAGCAAATGTCTGGAGATAAAAAAAAAAATACTTAAAAAAAATAAGTCAGGCGAGTTCAGGAGTGGGATTCTATATCGCTGTGCTGCTCTGGCGTGGCAAGGGTTAACCACGGGTTTGCTTTGGGAAATGGGCACCTGGAAGTGAGACACCAAGAGCAGAAGAACTTCAGCCAAGCAGCCTACGAGAGGAGTGACGCTGCGAAGCTGCTGTGCTTGGTTCCCAACTATCCCGTCCATCCCGGTGTCTGGCATCACCTCTCCCTCCCTGCCATCAATCATTTCTGCACTGCCCTCACCACAGCCACGGCTGTGAGGAGCCAGACAAAGGGGGGAGATGGCTGTTCCTCCTTTGGAGACCTCACAGACTACGAGGAGCGAAGGTTTGGTGGGAGGTCACAGGATTTAGTGCCTCGGAGAAGGTCCAGGGAGATGCAGACGCTGCCAGTCACCGCTCCAGAGGCAGCTCCTGGCTCTGTGCTTTGACCAAAGCCTTCCTGGAAGCAGAGCTGGGACCTCTCATCTCTGCAAGGGTGATTGGCAGATCTGGGGCTCAGAAATCATGGAATTGTTTGGCTTGGAAGGGACCTTAAAGACCATCTTATTCCATCCACCCTGCTATGGGCAGGGACACATTCCATTATCCCAGGTTGCTCCAAGCCCTGTCCAACTTTGCCTTGGACACTTCCAGGGATGGGGCAGCCTCAGCTTCTCTGGGCAACCTATGCAAGGGCCTCCCCACCCTCACAGGGAAGGATTTCTTCCCAATATCCCATCTAACCCTGCCCTCTGGCAGTGGGAAATCATTCCCCCTTGTCCTATCACTCCATGCCCTTATAACCAGTTCCTCCCAGATTTCCCAGTGATGCCAGGAGAATCCTTGTGTAACACACCACACCAGTGTAACAGCATCATCCTTCAACCACCTTGACCCTTCCCAAAGATCAGGTTTTCCCAAGGCCATCACTTCCAGTGTCTCCCTTTCTCAAAGCCAAGAGATTTATGCTAAACCCCACAGCACTGACCTGTCCAGTTGCCTGCAGTTATTTTTCCAGTGGGAAAGCCCTTTCCACAGCCAGCCCAGCCTCACTGGATGCTTCAGACATCAGCTGAGGTGCAAATACAGCTTTTCCTACCCAGTGCCCATGTTTCAGGCAAGGAAAGAGAGGAGCAGCTGGTGCCAGGGAGGTGACAAGGGCTGCCTCTCCCTGCCCTTGTCCCCAGCCCCATGGGAAAGGTGCCTTTCCCATGGAAGGATGCACCAGTCATGGGGGGGAGAGTATTTCAGATATCAAACCAAAGAGCTAAATGGAAATAAAGAGATGTTCCCAGGGCACTGAAGTGGCTCCTGTCACACTCCTGCTGGAACATTAATATTTGCCAAAAATAATTTATCTTTGATCAGACACAGCAATATATTTAGTTTTATGTCCATTCTGTATCTGTCTGTATTACCTTGGGCCACTTCTCTCCTCTGAGGAAGGGACAGGAAGGGTCTCTCCAGGTCCATGAGCTCCTGGCTGTCACATCCTCACCATCAGGCATTCTGAGGGTCAGAGGGAGCTCTGGGAATGCCACTGCAATCTGATACAGGGACTCCAAGGGAAATGGGGCAGAAGCTAGGCCAGAAATCCAGCATTTCAGATATTTTCATGGAGGAGGTGGAATGCTGCAGGAGGAGCTGCCTAAAGCAGCCCGGGAATGCTGTGCCAGGGCAGAGCATGGCATGGTTTGGATTAGGTGTAAGGAAGAAGGTTTTTACAGTGGTGGCGAGGTTACTCAGAGAGATGGTGCATCCCTGGAAGTGTTCCAGACCAGGTTGGATGGGGCTTGGAGAAACCTGGTCTAGAGGAAAGTGTCTGATGGTGGAGGGATTGGAACTAGAGGATCTCCAAGGTCCCTTCCAACCCAAACCAGCCTGTGATTCTATGATTTCTGAGCTTACAGATCACCAGGATAGTCCCCAACAGGAGGAGAAGGGTCTGAGCATCCTTTCCCCTGCCATCCCCCTGGATCCAAACTCTTGGACTGAGCACTTAGAGCAGAGGCAGGTCACCCTTCCCTGCCTGTCCTGATGCTCCTGCTCCTGGCACTGACTGGGGAGCTTCAGGATCCCCATTTTGCAGCCAGTCCCTATTCAAACATCCTCCCTGTACATCCCCAGGCCCTACAAGCCTCCCAGGGCTGGACACGAGCCCAGCCCATTGCAGAGTCCTGCACATCCCACCTGGGGGATGCAGCCTGCTGGGCACCCACTGCCAGTTACTCTGCCACAAACCCAGCAATCCAGTGCTCATTTAAAGAGCAGCATGTTTGTCCATCCTCATCAGGGTCAGATCAGCCACCAAAGCCAGCAGAGCCCCTGTGGGTTCACAGTTCCCCCACACCACAGAGATGACTCCTCTGTGACCACCTTCACCATCGGGTTTGGGGACTTGCAGCAGCCCTGACTCGACATGCACAGGGTGACAGGGGCAGGCAGGGCTGCAGGACACCTTCCCAGCCGATGACAAGCCCATTCCTGTCATGGATTTGCACTTCCAGCTTGTGCCAATTAACGAGGTGTCACCGACGGCACCGCAGTGGGGCCCTGAGCTGGCCCTGCACAGCACCTCCTGCCCACACCCCCCTCAGCACCACACCTCACCCCCCTGCAAAGCCCAACCAGCCCCTCTCCCCAAGCAGGGGGTGCACAAATCCTACAGGGTGGGCTGGAGGAGGAAAATCCAGCTCCAAAGACCCCAAGTGCCAGCCCTCTGGCTCTGCTGCCACCCCCCAGAAGAGACGCCCCAAAGCTGAGCACAGCACCTGTTAATTAAAATGACGCTCCAAAGCAGTGAGGAGCAGCACAGCTCTGCCCCTTGGCACCCTGGGAAGCAAGCAGGGACCTTGCCCAGGGAGTCTCCAACTTCCAAGCCCCGTTTCACTGGCAGAGGCAGAGCTATGAAAGGGGAGGGCTCCAGCTGACCAGGTTTCCTGTGGTCCTGCTCTGACCCCCCATGCTGTGCTGGCTCTGTAGCTGCACACAGGGACAGAAGCAGTGATTTTACTTGCTGGCAAAGCTCCCAGCTTGCTCAGATAGTTTGGGGAGAAGCCCAAACACCACACTCTTGTGCTGCTCCTTGCAGGAGTACCTCACCACCACTCCATCTGTAACATCTCCCAAATAAGCCAACGGACACAACAACTCAGTGCAACACCACAGACCTCGCTGGAGACACCAGAGGTGCTCATTAGTGATTTTAAAATCATGGTGAGACCCACCAAAACCACCCAGAGGTGTCAAGAAGTATGTTCCAGCCCCCAAGCCCAGCCCTGCACATCCCTCATCCCGGCTAATGCCACCAAGACACCTGCACATCCAGAACCTGGATCACTCTGCACAGTTTCTTCTCTCGTCCAATTCATCCTTTAAACATTCAGAGAGTCCACCTGAGGTGAAAGACCATCAGAAGATGGGAAGCCTACAGCAAAGCTCAGAGCTTGCAAGACAAGTTGGATGGGGCTTGCAGCAACCTGGTCTGGTGGAAGGTGGCCACGAGCAGGGAGTTTGAACAAGATGAGCTTCAAGGTCCCTTCCAACCATTCTGTGATTTTACTCCCCTTGGTTGAGTTTTTCCCCCAAACCAGCTGTAGTTGAATGCACAGGGTGGTCACAACCCAGAAACAAAACTCAGAATATTCATGACCAAGGCACACACTCAAAGCAGTCAGGAAAGGTTTGTCGAATACATTCAAACAATTAATACATATGAGAACATTGCAATTCCCCTCTTTGCTGGTCCACAAACAGAAAGAAGCTAAATTCATTAGATTAATATTTGTTGAGACTTATTAGTTTAGCTCTAATTTCATGATCAGATGGCATTTTCAGGGAGTTGAAAAGCAAGCTCTGAAGATTCATCGAACCTAAACCGCGGCACTAAAGAGAAAGCAATTTTAAAAATTTCCAAGAAGAAAGCCAGTGCCCAGTTGCTGGTTTGCTTCTAACACCGTTCTCCCACCAACTGGGAAATCAAGCACTTTTATTCCTCACTCAATCTGAGGCCTGAGCTCAGGCTTTTTAGTATTAAAGCAAATGAACAGCTGCCCAGCCTTCCCAAAATGGGGGTGCCTTCTGGCTCTGATGGTGGCCACCTCTCCACACCGCCCATGAGACCTCAGAATAAAGTCCAGATGCTTTAAAGTCACCTGACTGAACTGGATGAAGACAACTGGGCTACCTGGAGTGGTGTCATCAGTTCAGAACCAGAGTGACCCCAACTCCTTTGTGCTGCAGCGAAGCAGAGACCTCACACCCGAGCTGAGGCTTCCCTGCATTTCATTACTTGGAGACCTCGTTCAATAAACCCAGCAACTGCAGTTTGGGCATGACAGGAACATAAACCACGGCTGCTGACCCCGTCTCCATCTCTGTTGCTCCATGCATGAAGTCCTCCAAGCCCCCAGAGCCAGAGAAAAATATATTTCATCACGAGGAAGGCTTCGTACAGCAAAAAGGGCTTCAGTGTGTGCATCAAGGAGCTGGAAAGAGCAAGAAATGCTCAGGGTACGGTTGTCCAGCAAAATTCCTGCCCCCAGACAGCTCCTCTGAACAGGGCTGGATGATGGAGAGCTCTCCCAGCATGGTCTGGTGGTGATGGGGAGAACCTGGTCACATCCCCGAAGGCAAGCTGGGAAGGGCACTCCTCTTAGAGGTAATGTCATGCTTCATTCCCTGCTCCTTAAGGAAACTTTTAGGGAGGCAGAATTGATTCTGAAGTGTGATTATCTTAATTAGGGCAGCGAGAAAGCCAAGGGCCGCGTTCTCAGCCGGTGGAAGCCACGGGAGAGTTTTGGTGGCTTTGCAGCAGCTGGGAGAACCCCAAAGCTCAGGTGATGCCAGGGACGTTCCCAGGGCTCCGAGGCACCACCGTCCTCCCGCGCCGCTGTTTGCCTTGGCCACAAGCCCCCTGTTCTCGCGGCTGGAAGGGTCAGCGGGGCCCCGGCGGAGGGAGGGCAGGATCAATCCCGGGGGTGACCCCTCGCCCCGGGGCCGGCGCTGCCCCGGTGCCGACGCGCGCCCAGGCAGCTGCCGGGGGCTGACCCCCGCGGGTCCCCGCGCTGACAAAAGGCCTATCTTCTCTCCGCCTAAATGATTTAAATTCTAATCAAACATCATTTATAGCACATCTCGGAGCCGTCTCCCGGGAGCTGGTCCCACGTGAGCCGTTGCCAGGGCAACCGGGGGGTCTCATTTCAGAAATGTCAGATTGCATTATTGTCTTCACACTTCTCTGATAACCCGGTGTCTCTCCCTCTCCTACCACCACCCCCCGCCCCCCCAGCAGCCAACCCCCACTCTCCTCACCGCCCCGCTCCCTGGAGGAAATCACCGGCTCCGTTTCATTCCTTGCCCTGCCGGCACCACCCTCCCAACGCAGGGTCCCCGTTGGGCTCCGCCGCCTGCTCGGGTGTCCTGTTATTTTGGATGGAGAGGAAAAGGAAGGTTGGGATTGTGTTGACCACGCTGGGAGGGAGGGGGGAGAAGCTCACATCATCCCCCCCTGCATTCCCTGCCATGCCGTGGGGCTGCACAGGGATACTTGCTGGCTCCCAGAAATTAAAGGGAGAACGGGTGGACAAGGCTCAGAGCAAGATTTTTGTCTGGCCAGGTGAGCTCCACTCTCTTGCAGCCTTCACAGGAGACCTTCCCTCCCCAGGGCATGTCCCAGCACATCTAAAGCAGGTTGTCCTGCAGGATCTGGCACCACAGGCCACTGCAGCTCCTCCTGCCAGGGCTTCTTCACCTCTGCCCCATGGCAGGGTGAGCACTGGGACCAGCCAGGTAAGGGACCCATCCAGGAAAGGGACCCATGGACACCTTCTATAGCATGGCTGCTCTTCTGCTCCATGGTCTTCCCCTTGGAGGAAAGTATCCCCTTCCAGTGGAAGGTGTACCTGGACATGGCAGCAGTGCTGGAACTGGATGGTCTTTACAGTCCTTTCCAACCCAAATGACTCCATGATTCTTGGAGAGGCTCACCTTGATGGTGGCAGCTCAAACCCTGTGCTGCAAGAGCTGCCCAGGGGTCTATTGGAGGAAAAGAAGCTGCACATGGAGGGAGACACCTTTGCACAGAGAAACTTCTGGCCTCAGGCACCTTCCAGCTTCCCCTCAGCTGGGCTGGCCCATGACTGGAGCTCCAATCCCACAGATGAGCCTGGCCAAGGCTCTCTCAACGAGCCCCGCCTCCAGCAAAGCTGCAGAGCCCAGGTGAACCCTCTTGCTTCACTGCTGCCATGTAAATGACATTCAAGAGTTATTTGATAATGATCTACAAACCACCCAGCCGAGGCAGGACCCCCCTGCACAGCACCCAGCGGGATGAAGCAGTCAGACAACTTCAAATCACCAGACAGTTCTCACTGAGGTGACACTGACCCAAGCACCTGTGTGACACAGCCAGGGACAAGATCCCAATCGGGCAAGAACAGCCACCAGGAAAGAAAGAGCCTGGACACCTCACACAGGAGAGTCACAGAACTGTTAGGGCTGGAAAAGACCTCACAGCCCCATCTCTCCCCAGCTGCACCTTCTCCTCCTCCTGGTGGTCACTCCACTCCCTCTTGCTGCCGTCATGGCCAGGGCATGCTGCTTTCCCTTGGGGCACCAACAAGCCCCAAGGGACCAAATCCCATTTTATCCCCTCCCCTGTATAAACTCCAGGCACATGGTGTGACTCTGGGATGGTCCTGTGCAGGGCCAGCAGCTGGACTCAATGATCCTTGTGGGTCCCTTCCAACTCAGCACATTCTGTGATCCTGTGATTTTCTGGAGGCATCACTGACTCACTGCAGCCAGCTGTGCTGCTCTGGCCCTCCTCCATGACTCCAAGACCCACCTCCACCTCCCCAGAGGTCCCTGCTTCCAGCTCCCAAAGCCAGCCTGGTGCAGGCTGTTTCCCACAGGAGCTGATATGCCAGCATGCATATCAGCTGCTCATCTCTCACACCATCCCAACAGCCCCAATTTCCCCATTTTTAACCCCATTTCCCTGCATCCTGCTGGAAGGTGATGGAGCAGTGGTGGTGTCATCCCCACAGTCCTCAGGCATGAGCCCATGTGTGCTGTCCCACATCCCTCCATCCATCCACCTGCCAGGCGCCTTGGCTGCCTGATAAACCCCTAATGAACCTCCCAACTCTGCCTCTTCCCAAAGAATAAACCAGCCCTGGCCCAGGCGGTTAATATTTAACTGAATAAGGGCCATAAATATGGAAAATGGGACTTTTAATTAAATAAGCAGCTTTTAAAAGGGCCCTTGGGCCGAAGAGGCTTTTGTTTAAATATGATTGATTTGACACGTCCTTTCCCTCCCGCTTTCTCCCGCTCTCTCCCTCTCCTGCTTGGTGCAGGGATGGGAAGCACAGTCTGCATCACAGTCCTGCTGTGGGACCCTCTGCCTGCCTGCACCCAGACAAGCTGCCTGCCCCCCCAAAACCTGCCTGTAGCCTCAAGCACACAGGTTTGGGGGTGTGGGAGTACTTGGATGGGCATCCAGGCAGGGACAGCCCTTCAGCTCAATCCAACCCATTTGATTTTAAGATCAAAAAGGGAGCAGAAGGTTTCCCAGGGCTTCTGAGCTGCCCTTGCCCACCCCAGCTGGTGAAAGCAGTGATACTGGTGACCCCCAGGGCAGGATCTGGCCTCTCCCATCACACAACTATGTGATTTTCCCCATGTAGGACACAGCAGGTCCCTTACAGAGGCAGTGGAGGGGAAACTGAGGCAGGGGACCTGCCAGGGGAAGGGACTTTGCCCAGTGTTTGGGGCCAGATTCACCCCCCCCCAAACTTCAGCACACACACATAGACTTTGGCTGCAAAAGTGCAGTAAAAACAGGTTTAATAACTTTGCTGTTCCTTGACATTTGGGCACTACTTGCCATAGCAAGCGGCACTAATTACTTCTCAGTTACCCAGGCACCGCAGTGTGAGGAGAGCAGGGGCTTTATGGAGAGCCAGGGGCTGCTGGGGGGCACCAGGATGTTGCCAGACCTGGGAAGAGCCTGGGGAGGTTCTGGGGTGCAGGTGGCCTTGCCTGGCCTGGCAGTGTCACCCTGTGCAGCAGGCAGTGCCCTGGGCTGAACCAAGGGCCGTGACCCACCGTGTCCCCCCCGACCGCCGGGAGCATCGTCAGACCTGGCTCTGTAAGGAACAGGAGTGGGAAGTAATGGGAGGCTCAAGGTCAGAAATCACTAGGAAAAGATGGGAATGCTGGGAAAAGCACCAAGCAGGATCATCACTGTGTCATGGTATGGACCAGAGCTGCGGCCACATCTGCAGGAGGGGAGGAAGCTCACAGAGAAGCTGGAAAAGGGCAAAAAGGATGTCCCCAAAGCTGAATGGCCTGAGGCTGGGGGACAGTTAGAGACCAGGAGAAGGGGCAGCCCGTGGTGGCTGGTCCCACCTGGCAAACACCACAGTGAGGGTCACTCTCAGCTGGTTCCTCCTGTGCTTTCCATCCATGGTTCTCCCCATCCATCCCCCACCGCCGCCGCAGGCCTCGGGCTCCCTTCACTCAGCGCTGCCATGGCAGGTCTCAGCTGAGAGAACACACAGTTAATTATCTCCACAAACAACTCGGGGGAAGCAAAGTATTCCCTGGACCTGGACCTGCTGCTTCGATGGGATTTCATGAGTGAGAATGTGAAAATGGGGGGGGGGGAAAGGAAGGCATTAATTTGGAAAAGAGCAGGTTGGGCTTCACATCGCCTCTGGGTGTCCTTGGGCATGAAAATGCCCATCCTGACGTGCCCAGAAGGATGGTGTTCTCAGTCTGCAGTCAGACTGTGCTGCTGTGGGGCTTTCTCCTTCAGAAAAAGCCAGGTGGATCCAGTGGGATCACCAACACTTGAGGCAACCACAGCTTCTCCCCAGGTCTGAGCATCCTCAGTGCTGACACAACTGATGGATGGTGCCCAGGTCCAAAGTCTGCTCAGTGCTGAGGTCCCCAGAGGTTTTTGGGAGCAGGCAGGACTAGCATCCATCAGCAGTGGCACAAGGAGAGCTGCTGGCACCCCAGTGTGACTCCAGGTCCTCTGTGACACACAAAACATAATGCGAAATGACAAGTTTCTGGTTTCAGAAGTTAAACTAAACCTCATGTCTTAACCTCGTGCTTCAGGAAGCTCACATTTCCCCATGGCACCCAGTCTGGGTTCCCTGACTTGGATATCACCTCCCAGCCAGGATCCCTCCTGGAGAGCAGCTTTCTCCTGAGCTGCCTTCCACCTGCAGTGACACACCCTAATTCTTCAAACCCATCACTAATCATCTCGTATTTCCCCCTGAAAGCACATAAAGTACTGCCTGGGTTAGTTTGTGATGAATTGTCCCCCCTCCCAGGGTTCCTCTCCTCCAAAGCCCCCTCAGGCATCCCCAGTTTTGGGTGCCCACTCCAAGGCACTGCAGTGTCCTCATTTTTCTCTCTCTGAAACCTGGCCACGTCTCAGCCCTGGTGTGCAGCTTCTTAACAGTGAAACATCCATGAATCCTGGTGTTCCCTTCATCCTTGGTGCCTAAATCCACCTTCTCCAAGCCCTTCCCTCTGGGTGCCAGTGCTGCTGGGAGGACAAGGGACATTTCTGGAAGGGGCAGCTCAGGAGATGGAGCCTGGGAGCAAGGGTTTCCTGGCTCTGTCCCTCTCCTGCTGGAGCCAGCTGAGGGTTTTAAGGTTTTCAGTGCCTAAACAGCCAATTTGAAAAGCAGAGCCCAAACTTTTCCCACCTGGCTCCCAGTTAAAGATGGGAGAAATCTATAACCCATGTTTGGGTTGGAAAGGGGATGTCCCCGAGCCACTGAGTCCATCACATGTGGCTCCCTGCTGTGGTTGTCAGCGTGAAACTTGGAGCTTGGTCCTCAGCTCCTCCGAGTCCTGCTGATCTCCATGGGCGCTGGGGGTGCTGATGCCGAGGGGTCCCAAAATATCCCACCTCAAACCCAGCTGAAGGGCTCAGAATGAGCGACACTGACAGAATCAGTGGCATTTTCATGGATTCAGGTTCAAATTAACCTCATGTGAGAAAAACAAACTGGGCAGGTGCATCACCCGGGAGGTTTGATGCCACAGGCAGATCTGAACACGGGGCCGCTCCTGGGGACTTGAGGCAAAAAAAAAAACCTCCTCGTGGCAGTGCAGAGATAGAGATTTTTTTTTTTTTAAAGGCATGTGGTTCTCATAAAGAAAAAAAAAAGGGGGGGGGGGAAAAGGCCCCATGTTTGCAGCCAACACGTGTAATCTGTTGCAGCCCTTGTCAGACAAAACAGTTTTGCCGTAAGACAGCGATTCCCAGAGGGGAAAGGGGCGAAGTGAAAATACTTTATCAGCTGCCTACATATGTAAAGCGGTACCCTGGTTGAAAAGCAAAGCCTCTTTCCCTTTGAAAGCTGGGAAGGGAGAGACGGGAGGCGACTGCCTGAGAGCAGGGACAGAAATGACACAGGCACAAAGCCCAGCGTGGCAAACCCCAGGCCTCCCTCCCAAAAACACGCTTATCTCCCCATCAGCCCAGCAGAACTACCTGCCTGTGGCAAAGATGTATCAAACAAACCAACCCAAGCAAACCCCAGACGTGATTCCCTGTGGAAAACTTAAAATACACGTGTGGTTTTTAATGTACAGAAATTGCCATTTAGTTCAGACGTTAAAAGCGGGTTCCCGAGTCCCCGGGGTCAGCAGGGAAGTGTCCATCGCCCCAAGTTCCTCTTCCACCAGGTTGGGCGGCTTCTGAGATGAAGGGAATCACATCCCTGCCTGGATTTAAGGAGTGATGCTCGGGCAGGAGCTGCTGGCAGACAAGGGTTTTTTCCTCCTGCTCTGAATTAAAGGTCTGTTTAAAAGGCTGGGAACACCGAGAGCTGGACCCATGGCATAAATCAGCCCTGGGGTTCGCAGGGCGAGTGGACGGCACTGGCAACAAGTGTGCTGGCTGCTGAGTCCTCATGGAGGCTTCTCCTGCTCCATCCATCAGCCAGAGACCTGAGAAGATGGAAAGAGAATTAATTCCATGTAGCACCTCCCTGTCACCAGCGGCGAGACAGCGAGGGGGACTCGAGCCAGGCTGGGGGGACACCAAGTGCCTGGCTCCAACCCGGGCACATCCAGCGGGATGGAGAGCCCAGGAAGGGATGAGACACCGGGGTGCTTCCCATGAACACACAGAGGCAGGAGGGAGGTAAGAAACGGGATGGGGGGAGGAAGTGGAGCAAAGCAAGGAGAGAAGGAGGAGAAGAAAGGGAAGGAGAAGCGGCGGCGGGGGGAGAGGGAAGGAGCAGGCGCGCGCGTGCCCATCTGGGCGATGCATCACATTGAAATTGTCCCGCATTAAAAATTCACCAGCCAGTGAATTTTCAAGGGATTTGTAGTAATTAGATGACAAAATGCTGGCAAATCTCAGGCTTGCCAAAGATGTTACTCAGGGGTCAAAGACTCGACACTTTTGGCTGGGTAATTTGTAAGTGTCAATCACACTCAGCCATCAGAGAGAAAGGAGAGATCTAAGGGCTGAATCCTAACGAAGTCCAAGGCTCCTGCCTGCCGTGGCCCCCACCACCCCCTCCCACTGCCACACGGGGCTCCAGACCCCCAGCTGAAACACAGAAGTGGGGTGATCCGGTTTTTTAGTTCTAAAATTAAAAAAAGAAACTTCTTAGTTTTCGTTTTTCAGCCCAAATCACTGGCGGGAGGAGCTCCTGCTCTGGTTTGCAGCTGCCTGGATGTGCCTGTCCCATTTATCCTGCTGGGGGGGTAGAATGAGCTCTGACACCACCCCCCACCCCCCTCGGTGTGATGCCTCTGCAGCCCTGTATCAGTTTGTCTGACACGTGGTTAAAATTGCTCCTGGGACAGTCCATCCTCCTGTTTCCCAGGGCTCGCTCAGCCCAGGCTGACACACTGGGCTGAATTCATCTGAAGATGAAATTAAAACAGCTCCTGTCTGCAATCTGCCTGTTTCTACCTCCCCATCGAGTGTCATGGAGCCTCTAGAGCCACCAGCAGCCCCACATGGGTTGTCTCTGCCTGCCTTGGCTCTGCTGAAATAACCTGGGTTAATTTAGACCCCAGCAGGATGCTCCCAGCCCTGGGCTGGGGGAGCAGCTGGAGGGGGGTCCCGCTTTGGGTTGAGCCCATGGTGGCAGCTTGTCCCTCACACCCACCTGGAATCTGGGGGAGAAAAGAAATTAAAAGGATTTCTACTTCATCAGCTTAGAAACCAGACCACAAAATGCAAAATTAGAGCTTTACCCAAAACACCAGGAGAGATCCCTGGCCCTGCCAGGCATGAAGGCTCTGGCAGGGCTCAAGGCTCAGCAGGAGGGATGAGCTTGAGGTTAAGGTTGGGCTTTGCTGCCAGGTTTTTGGGGCAGGGTGGTCTCTGAAAAGGAATGGAATGGCTGTCCAGAGCCCAAACTCTCGTGAAGAAATTCTTGCCTTTGGTGGACTGATTTCTAAGCTGATGAAGCAGCAAACCTTTGGATGGACTCAAAGCAGCACCCAAGCACTTCTCCAGCCCCACCAGCACCAGCAGGATGACTGCAAACACAGGCTACACTTCACTCCAAAGAAGACTTTAGGTCACTGAACGTGGGAGAGGCAGGAGCACACATTTCTCTCAATCTCTTGTGGCTTATAAAGCTGTCCTCATTACACCTGCTAAATCCCACCTCTGGTTTTGGGCCATGAGGGATGATTTGAGCTGCAGGGAAAGGACAGGGAGGCTCCAGCCATCAGCTCTAAGGTGCTGCAGCTGCTGAGGCATCAACAGCATCTGTCACACCCCAAGGAAAAACACTGCACACCCCAAACCCACTTTCCAACACACTTAAATAAGCCAAGTCACAGGGAAAAAAACCCCTAAAGGTTTGTTTGCTCTGTGCCTCCCAGAGTGCTAAATTTTGTGAGTGTCCTCAATCCAGTGGCACAGGGAAGGGAGAGGTGGGGAAGGGGAGCAGAAGGGCAGGAGGGAAATCACCTTTGGCCAGAGCTGCTGTGGTTTATTGGAATCCATACCCATTCCTTGCTGTGGGACAGCAGGACTGTGCTGTCTGGTAACAGAGCCAAGTGGTGCTCTCCAGCCATTGTGCTGCCCTATATAAGGGAGCTGAGGGGACTGTAAACGTTGCTGTAGGTTCCTCCTCAATTTAAAAAGTCATTTAGCAGCTGCAAAACACCGCCTGGCAGCAGCCAGCCCTCGGAGGGGCAGCCTTCCTCCTACTACTCAGCAGCTGCACCTCCAGCTTCTACCCAACCTATTTAAATAGCCTGAACCATGGACCAAGGTCTGCAGAGAGGCTTTTCCATGTTTTTCTTTATCTTCACTTGATCTAACATCACCTTAAGATGCTGCTAGAGGAATATTTGTTGGGAAGCAGCAGGGAAGGACTCTGTGACTTCCCAAGCACCCATCACTGCTGCTCTGTCTGATGTTGGGCATTTGAGAGCTGTTCTCTGTGAGCAGGGAGTGTCTGTGGGGTAGTGTCTCCTCCCTGTCAGAGCCTGTTGCCAGCAGATGAAGACCCACAGGCCACCTCACTGCAGCTCCCACTGCTGCCTCGTTAGCTCTCACAGGATAAAACTAACCACCAGCAAAGCAAAACCCAAATTTTAGTTGCGTGAACACGAAGAAAACCTTTTTTGCCCCCAGATCACCTCTCCTGACTCACGCTGCAGACCTCCCTGCTACTGTCCTACTCTCATTCCCCTTGTCCCAGCAGCTTTGCTAAGCCCTGAGCTGGGGATGTCACATGTGGGATGTGGTGACACTGTCTTCATACCCTCCCTGTCCACACACACTCACGCCCAGCAGCCCAGCGCGGTCCTGGGGCTGGGAGGCAGAGCCAAGCCTAATTACACGGCACTAATTATGGACTGTGGAACGTAGGGATCCTGCTCCTGCAAGCCTGAGCCTGGCCACAGCTGCCCCACAGCAGGGGAGGTGGGATACCATCCCTTCTCCAGGGTCCCTCTCCCCACTCCCGCGCTGGCACCGCTTCCCGCATTTCACCGATTCAGGTCACACCCTGCACACGCCGCCTCAGCCAACGTCTGCTCGTGTTCTCTCTGCCTCTCTTCCTAGCTCCAGTTTGGGGTGAAAGCCTCCCTTATTAGCCAATTTGGATACCTATTTACTGTGAATTACTGAGCCTGATTATTATTCATGAATGGCGAAGTCTGAAATCTCAAGCCCGGCCATGCGGTTTCTCTCCCTCTCCAATGCATATATTTAGGGAAAACAGGAGGCAGCGTGTCTCAGTCACACGGAGCTGTGCTCTGGAGAAAGGAGAACTGCACATGCTGCCTCCTCGTTCTCCTGCTGGATTGCCTGGGGAGGAAGGTGCTGGTGGAAGCTGGAGGTGGTGGTGTCAAACACTGGCCATGATGTGACCCAGGGTAAGGTCCAGGTGTGTTGCAGTATTAAGGAGGAGCTCGTGCTCCCCAAATCTCCCTCCAGCATCTCAGTAACAGCCTTTGCAAATGGGGAAACTGAGGCAGTGAGGGAAGGTCTCTGTGGGAGAGCTTTGCTCCACCAGCAGCAACCTGCCCTCATAGAATCACAGAATCATTGAGGTTGGAAAAGACCTCCAAGATCATCGAGTCCAACCTTTGACCAAACACCACCTTGTCACCCAGCCTAGAGCACCGAGTGCTTTGTCCAGTCGTTCCTTGAACACCCCCAGGGATGGGGAACCACTTCCAGTGCCTGACCACCAAATTCTTCCTGATGTGTAACCTGAACCTCCCCTGGCACAGCTCCTGAGGCCATTTCTTTTTGTCCTATCACTTATTTGCCTGGGAGAAGAGACCCCCACCTCACCACAACCTCCTGTCAGGTAGTTGTTGAGAGCGAGAGGGTCTCCCCTGACCACACTGCTTCTTCCCTCTCAAAGGAGTAGCCACCAAAGCACTGTTTTTTTCCCAAGCCTAAACCCTTCCTGTGTGTTTCCTGCCACATCTTGCTCAAGATAACTGCAAACATGCACAGACACCACACTCACTGCCTCTGTGAGCAGGCAAGAAAAGCTGGTAAAGTTGCTGGGGAGAAGGGGATGGCTGTTGACAAACAGGCAGAGAAAATGCTGGAGATTCCAGAGTTCCTGGCTGGAAAACAGCAGGCATGACACAGGGGGATGCAAGCCTGTGCAGCCCTGGCAAAGGGCTGGTGAATGGCATCTCCAGTGTTTTCTGCAAGGAGACAGCCTTGCTTGGCCCTTCAGCACTTCCCAGAGCCCCACTCCGGGGAGGACACCCAGGAGGAAGACTTTGCAAAGGTAAGATGGGACTAGAGGGATGAGAAGAGCTGAAATTTGTGATCTGTAGGCAGGAGCGGTGCAATGGTGATGAAAAGAAACCACCAAGAGCTCACAGAGCAGGATGCTCCCTGCCTGCTCTGACTCTCCTGCCCCCTCCTCGCATGGAACAGGGAGAAAACCACCACAGATCGTGGTCAGGAGTTTTCCAAAGGCAGCGAGTCACTTTGAGCAATCAAAGAGGGTACTGTGGCACAGCCTGGCTCAGCAGAGACATGATGTCTCAGCCCTGCAAGCAGAGGGGCTGGCAGTGCCCAGCAAAGCCAGGGCCCTTGGATATCCTCTCTGCCTTGCCTTGCCTGCTGTCCCTGTAAGTAGATAACAGCCCACACAGGCCTCTGGCAACAGGCAGCAATGAAGGAGAGCTGGTTCTACATTAAAACCAGTTAACCCTCTCATTCAGTAAAAAGGCTGCATTTGAATAATATCCTAATCCAATTCCAGAGCTGGCCCTGGGGAAGGGGATATGGAGAGTGCCTGGGGAACAGCCACAGCTGTCACAGCTCCTGCTGTTGTCCAGCTCGCTGGGGTCTCACCCTGGATGAAGATGTCACGACCTGCCAGAAGCCCACCAGCTCCAACCTGGGATCTGCAGACCCCATGGGGACCCTGCCTCGTATCCCAGGGTCCCAGAAGACAGGACTGAGTGTAAACTACTGGTTTCAGCTCTCCAATGGGGAGAGCAAGGGCTGAGCACAATCCCAGAGACACTCCCTGAGCCCATCTAGGGTGGCTGTACCCCAGCTCTTGTCCGCAGAGCAAGGGGTGATGATGGGCTTGGAGCTGCTCATCCCCTCTGCCATCAGCACAGCCTGGGTAAACACACCCATCCCAAAAAGGACACCCAGAGCAGGTGAGCATCCCACCCCCCAAGTGGCCATTTCTCCCCAGGGAGCACAGGGCAGCCGAGGGGTGACCGGCGCACACGGTGACACCGCCCCTGGGGTGCCAAGAGCCAGGAAAGCGAGGGGACCAGGGCTACAGCTCCTCACAGCCTCATTACAACAGTTAGTGTGCAACCATTTGGTACAGATACAACCTTTCTGAGTAACAGTTATTGCTAAAAGAAACTATTATCCCTCCCAAACCAAACAAGTGCATTGTGACGGTGTTCAGCCGGAGAAGCACGGCCGAGGTTAAGGACCAGTGGGAGGCTGTTTCCCAGCTTTAACTACGTGGACAGTTAAGAGAGTTTGCATTATTTTATCATTATGATTGTTCCAGATCAGAGGAAAAAAAAAACCCAGGCAGCGGGGAGTGATGAATTTCCTGCAGACCTACTTAGGCAATCATTTTAATTCAGGGTAATTAGCAGGTATATGCTCGTTTTCCAAAAATTCCCGGTAAACCCGCTGTAATTTTAGGGGTGCCATGTGTGGGATTCTCAATATGTAACAAAGAAGTGGAGTCTTTGCTGGTGGAGCAGGAATTAACTCAAACAGTTCTTCAGAGCTGTGATCAGCACTTTCATAATTAATGTCCAGGCACATATATATCTGTATACACATACACAGCCCCCCCCGTTCACATCAAACAGATTTCCTTGATACCAAATTGCCTGAAAAATTAACCAATGTCAAACTGCTCAACAAGATAAGTATCATTAAGGGAAAAAGAAAATCTTCATTACGATTGAAGGTACGGGGGGAAAAAAAAAAGAAACCCTCACGAATGTTTTCCAGCCCGTTTCCAGACCAGGAAATAACACGTTTTAAAACATATCAAAGGGTTAAATTAATTTTCATTAAAATTTAAATTTGAGAAGGCTCCCTCTCTTCTTTCCTCCCTCCTCCCCCTTTGAACATTTGACTGGCAACCATTTCATATTTCAATCTCGGCAGAACAAATTGAATTAGATGTTGAAACCAAACTCTGCTCTGTTCTCTAAAGCCTACATGCTCTGCTTGCGCTAATCCTTTTCGTCGCCGCTGCAGACCTCAGAGACACTCAGCAAGAAACCTGCCCTGCCACAAAAGACAATGAAGGGAAAGAGAGGAAAAAAAAGAAAAAAAAAAAAAAAACCAACAAAAAAACCCACCAAAAAATCAGGAAAAAACCCCCCCCGGAAAATCCAACCCCAACCTGCAACACTGCAAAGCTCCGCTTAAATCATGTGCTGGGTGATACACGGGCCTGGAAGGGACCCTGCCCGGCTCCTCTGTCCCCTGTGCTGGCTGTTGGCTGCTGGTTGGTCCTTCACACTCAGGATGTTAAAACATCCCTGCTAAATTTAAATCTAATTTAGCTAAGGGTAAAGTTTCCCTGCAGTGATCACCCAGTGCAGAGCTGCGGGGACCAGCGATGGTCAGGAGGCAAAGGTAGTGGGGAGACGCAGAGGGAGTGGGGATGGGAATGTCACTCATCAATGCTAAGCAAAAAAAAAGGGGGAAAAAAACCATGTCACCACTGCAGGTGACACACTGACACCTCCTTTGACAGCCCTGCTTCTACACCCGTGCCTCAGTTTACCCACCTGCAAAGGGCAGGGTGGATGCACTGAAGCTGCCATAAGGGACGAGGGTTTTACACTGCAGCTCTGCAGGGATCCCAAAGGGGTATCCCTGAATTTTGTGGGGGTCTGTCCTCTGAGCCAGCACCCCCAGGTCCCAACAGCAGGAATGTCTGGAGTTGGAGTCTGGGAAGCCCCTCAGTGGCAGTAGCAGGGCTCTGGAGCTGCAGCACAACTTGGGGGACCAGCACGAGGTGTCACAGCTCTGGTCACTGAGCAGGAGTGCTCAGCCTCCTCCTGGGACTGCAGGAAGAGCCAGGGAGCCTCAAGCCCACCAGTGCCAACCCCCAGGCCCCGTGGGAGGATGGGTTTTGGGAGAAAAACTGGCAAGGTCACATTTGTGTCCCAGAAGAACTGGGACACATCTGTGAGCACAGGGCTTGCCTGGCCTCTGAGCAACACCGTGTGTCCTGCCCCTTCTGTGCTGCTCCATCCCTCCCCTCCTCAATCCCTCCCCAGCTCCACCCTCGGGCTGGAGAAGGTGTGAACAGCAGGTACACCTGGAGAGATCCTTAAATCAGAGCTGCTCCGAGGGGAAAAACATTATCTGGAAGCCCCAGCACTTCCTGCAGAGGCACTGCACGAAGCAGGCAGTTGTTTAACCCAACCTGGATTATTCCCGTGGTCACCTAAGCACCTTCCCTTTCATCAGGAGGGCCCTGGTGCTGTGCTCATGCCTGGTGCCAGCGGCAGCCCAGGAAGGCACGTGGATTAATGGGGTTATTGGTTGGCTCCAGGGCCAGATGTGCCCGTGGTTGAGGCGGCCAGCGGTGGTGTGAGCTGAACAAAAGTCTGGTAATAAGAAAGGTTATGAGCACCCCACTGCTCGGTGTATTGGGCACCACCTCGCAGCAACAGGCAGAGATTGCCGAGAGGAAAACAGCATCTCCAGCAGTAACGTGCATCTCACACACAGAGTGATGTGCATCTCACACACACAGAGTGATGTGCATCTCACACACACACAGACACACACACAGACACACACACAGTGATGTGCATCTCAAACACACACAGACACACACACAGTGATGTGCATCTCAAACACACACAGTGATGTGTATCACACACACACAGACACACACACAGTGATGTGCATCTCACACACGCACTGTGATGTGCAGCTCAAACACACAGTGATGTGCATCTCACACACAGACACACACAGACACACACACGGTGATGTGCATCTCACACACACACACACACATACACACAGAGTGATGTGCATCTCACACACACACACACACACAGAGTGATGTGCATCTCAAACACACACACACACAGAGTGATGTGCATCTCACACACAGACACACAGAGTGATGTGCATCTCACACACAGACACACAGACACACACACAGTGATGTGTATCACACACACACACACACATACACAGTGATGTGCATCTCACACACAGTGATGTGCATCACACACATACAAAGTGATGTGCATCTCACACACAGAGATGTGCATCACACACACACACACAGAGTGATGTGCATCTCTCACACACACACACACACAGAGTGATGTGCATCTCACACACACACACACACACAGAGTGATGTGCATCTCACACACACAGACACACACACACAGTGATGTGCATCTCACACACACACAGACACACACACACAGTGATGTGGATCTCACACACACAGACACAGAGTGATGTGCATCTCAAACACACACACATACACACACAGAGTGATGTGCATCTCAAACACACACACATACACACATAGAGTGATGTGCATCTCAAACACACACACATACACACACAGAGTGATGTGCATCTCACACACACACACACAGACACACACACAGTGATGTGTATCACACACACACACACACACATACACAGTGATGTGCATCTCACACACAGTGATGTGCATCACACACACACAAAGTGATGTGCATCTCACACACAGAGATGTGCATCACACACACACACACAGAATGATGTGCATCTCACACACACACACACACATACACAGTGATGTGCATCTCACACACACACAGAGGGATGTGCATCTCACACACACACACACACACACACACACAGAGTGATGTGCATCTCACACACACACACACACACACACAGTGATGTGCATCACACACACACACACACACACAGAGTGATGTGCATCTCACACACACACACACACAGTGATGTGCATCACACACACACAGTGATGTGCATCTCACACACAAACAGCCGCCTGCAAGCGCAGGGCGGCTTCCCGGAGTGGATACACAGAGAACAGCCCCTGCTCCCACCCAGCATCACTCAGGATGTGTGCAGCACACAGGTCTGACAGCACCCTGCAAACCAGGAGACCCCTGGGCTGCTTAGATGAGATTTAGGAACAGGAGTAATTTCTGAGGCTGGAAAAACAGGAGTTGGACGTGGCGAAATCATTCCCTTGGTGGTGTTGAGCAAACACTGTGCTGCTGGAGGAGACACCACAGGGACTTTGTCCCCAGCATGAGGGATTTGTCAGCCCAGTGCCCCAAGCCACCTCCTTGTGGGTACAGTGCCAACGTGATGCACTTCTCTCTCTTGGCCCTGCATGAGTTTCTCAGCCCAGGATGAGGTTTCCCCATAGTGGAGGTGGGCAGCCAGTCCATCAGTGGATGGAAAAAGGGGAGCAGGGTGCAGCTCAAAGGGACCTAGGAGCCCTCCTGGTGTTTTCCAGACACTGTGATCGGTTAACAGGTTTCCTACCAGCAATCCAGGGTCTCCACCATGGCCACAAACACAGGCAAAGCAGATCCATGAGCCTGTCTCAGCTCTCTCGAACCCACCAAGGGTGTGCTTGGTGGTCTCAAAAGGAGGTGGGGGGCTGGCAGGACTGCACAGTGTTTGCCCATAGGGAACCATTTAATTCTGGCTCCCTCCTGCCAACCTCTGCCACCTCACACTCTCCAGCCTCAAGATGTCCAAGAAGACACATGCCAAGGAAGAGTGATGTCAGCCAGGGCTGGAGACAGCATGAACCAGCCCTTGGGGAGCAGGGTGCCCTTGGAGGGAGTGAACCAGGAAAGTCCTGGGCAACAGCAGGAAAAAGACCTTTGCCAAACTCTCTGTTTCAAGGTGGCAGCTGCAGGTTGGTTTCCAAACAGGCATTTTTATTTCTTGGCAGCCCATCTGTTCTCCCCCAGCCACAGGGAGGGCCAATTCGTGCCTCGACAGCGATTTCTGCTGCAGCAGCAATTCTGCTGCCTTCCCTTGCAGGGAAGCAAACACACAGGGGAGCACACAGGGACACATGCAGTGTGTGCACTCACTTCTACATGGAGCCTAAACCCAGCCCAAATCTGGGCTGTACCCCCTGAGACCATGGCCACGAGCCTGTGGGGTGACAGGGAGGAGGGGCAGAGGGTAGGACCCCTGCTTGGAGGCTGCTGAGCCTTCACAGTTCTACCTTCTCCTCAGCCTGGCACTGACAACCCCGTGGCAGCCCAAGACATTCCGACCTTTAGGGCCAGCTGTGCCCACCACGGCCCCACTGCCCTGGTACCCACCTCACCAGACACCAGGCAGCTGTTACATGTCCTCATCTTTGTTGCTCTCCTCCTCTTCCAGGTGCTCTAGGATTTCATTCAAAACCTCTGATCGTTTTTTCTTCTTTGGGGAGTCTGTCCAGGCCCAGGTGGCAGCGAAACGGGAAAGAAGAAAAGCAAAAATTACAACCTGGACTCACATACAGCTCACCTCCAGCTCATTTACCTGGGAGGGCATGAGGGGGGCTGGAGGTAGCAGGATACCTCCAGTCCTCTCATCCCCCTTCCAGGTGAAGCCCCTCAACTATCACGTACTTCTCCTCCCCAGCCAGGTCCTGGCAGGGCACCATGGCTGGAGCTGTGACTCTCTTACCTTCCACCTGTGCTTTAGTTCACAGGCTTTGCTGAAAGCAAACAGCCCCAGCAGCCCAAAAGGCTCACTGGTGATGCCAACCCCTCCTGTTCACCCCAGTTCACCCACCTCTTGTGCAAAAGTGGTCGCAAGACCGACCCAGACACCACCAACCAACACAGATCCACCAACATCCTTGCTGAGACCATACAATTCCTATAGCCCAGTCCACATCCCTCACCTGGCTCTGCCCAGACAGCTGGGGCAAGGATGTCCCTGCTTTGCTTCTCCTACCCCACGCCCACAGCACTGTCCTGTGACCCCTCTGGCTCCCCAAACTCCCGTGGGGCGCAGTGCTGTGTATCCCTCCCGACGGATGCCACAGCCAGCCCTGGGGGCTGCCAGCACCTGAGTGAACATCCCAATCCCACTTTAGGGTGGCAAAGCCATTTAGTCCCTGTTCTGAGGCCAACACCCCCCTCTCTGGTGGGCAAGAAATGCCCTCCTGGCTGGAGCCACGGCACAGCCCCCTCTCCCCCGCTCGCTCCCCAGCCAGCGGCTCTCGCTTGCGAGCAGCACATGGAGAACAGCTGTTTAAATCCTGCTTTCAGACATCAAAAGCCTCGCTGGGTTTCTCAAACAAACAAACATACCATAGGACTAAAGAAAAGGTGTAAAATAAATAAATGGAACAAGCTGTGCATTTTCTTTTAGTATTACAGCTGCTGCGGGAGATAAACAACAAGTAAATGTCACAAAACATCAATACAGAAGAAATTAACCTGACAAAAGCTCACATCCCCCCCCCTCCACCTCCCCCCAGCTCCCAACAATTTTGCATTTCTGGAGTTCCCATCTAATGATTTTATTTTTCAATTAATTCTTTGACAGAGAGCCAGAATCTGCCTCCCTTCCCCCCGGGGGCTGCGGGGACAGGCTGGGGACAGAGGTGCTGGTGGACCCTGCTCCCCTCCCAGCACCCGCCCTGCTGAGCTCAGGGGAGCCGAGAGGGACCACAAGGTGCCACCCAAGACCCTCCAGTGGCTCTTCCCAGTTCAATCACCCAAAGGCACAAGGGACAACCCACTCTGGAGAAAGGTGCCAGCTCAGCAGTTCTCCCTTGCCTTTACTCTGCCCTCATGCTTGGAAACGCCATCAACCACGGCCTCAGCTCCCAAATCCATTGCAGGGAAGTGTGTCCTGCACCTGCCATCCTGTCCCCACCAGACCCTGAAGTGTCCCATGCAGAAAGCCTGCATGGAAGCAATGATGGGGGTTGCATGGAGGAGAGGATGTGGGATGCTGGGTGCAAAGGGAGCATCCCCAAGCAGAGTGCTGGGCCCCCAGGACCTGCCGTGGCACGGGCTGGGGGGCTGGCAGGGGAAATGCCCCCCACTGCGTCCTCCACATTCACCAGCTCGGCCATGGGGAGCACCGGGAACATTCCCCCATCGTGTAACGACGGAGGAAAACGGGAAAATAAAAACCCAGGAGGGTGGGGAAGCGAATTGGTTCAACTTCCGTTCTGCTGCTCCAAGCTGGTTAAGGTTTGCCCGCTAACGATCCCATTTGCTTCCTTTAAACAATAGCCAAAGCCGGCGGGGGTGGGCCGAGAGGGGGATTACCACGGGATTAGAACGTGGCAGGGTTGCGGATGCCACGCTAATCCTGCAGGGTTTTACTCTCCGGCTACGGCATGTGTTTGCATTAGTTACAGATGCTCTCTTAAAAAAATTCTAAAAGAGAAAAAAAAATAGAGAAGAAGAAGAAGAAAGGAGAAAAAAGGGAGGCCAAACGGCTGGGAGGTGAGGGAAAAGGAGCAGCCCGGGGGGCTGCGGCCAAAGGAGGAGCAACCTGGAAGGTGATGGGGAAAGGGAAGACTTTTCCCACCCTGCCAGGGAGGATCAGGTCCAGAGTGGAACATGCCTGTCCTTGCAAACCTCCAACTTCCAGTAAACAACTGTAAATAACAGGGATGAGCCGCAGTGGGGCTCTGCTGCTTTACACCCACCCACAGCCTCTGCTGAGCAAGGCCCTCGCTGGAAACACAACTGCAACCCCCTCCTCACGCAGCTCCCTCACTCGCCCTCCCCTCCCTTCCACCCCATCCTTCCCATAAAAAAAAAAAAAAAAAATCCCCCACAAGCCATTCCTTCCCCTTTCTCGCGTCTCGCGCAAAATTCCCCATCTGTCAATTTAATTCTTTGATCGATGGGAAAGAGCAGGAAAAAACGGCCCAGCACAGCTGGCTTCCCAAGTTAGCCCTGGCAGGATACCGGCGGCCCCGCTGGAGCCGGCTGAGTGTGATGTTTGTGAAGCGCAGAGAACACAAGTCAATAGTAATTTAGCTGGATTGGGAGCAAGTACCTTCCCTGCACGGACTGCGGGCTCCCGGGAGAGCGGGATCGCCGCCTCCCTGGCAAACCTGCCCCCAGCAAGGCTTGCCAGGCCGGAGCTGCAGCAGCAACCTGGGCAAGCAGGGGAGAAAAGGGGGTTTGAGCTGCTTGCAGACCTTTGGAGGGCTGTGGTTATGTGGTTGTGGGGGTGCAGGAGATGTGCAGGTCAGCACCGGGGCTGTGGATGCGACCCTGGAATGCTGCTTCCTGTGCAGGGTACTGGATGTGACCCTGGAATGCTGCTTCCTGTGCAGGGCACTGGATGTGACCCTGGAATGCTGCTTCCTGTGCAGGGCACAAATCCAGATCTGCCTCTCACCCCAGGGCTGGCAATTCAGCTGCAGGGCAGGGGGATCCCTTTGTCACTGTTTGGGCGGTGGCTTCGAGGACATCAGTGATCCTTGTTTTCCTTGTTTCCCACTCAGGAGCTGTGGGTGGCAGGGTTTGTCATCCCTCACTGCCCTGATGTAGCACCTGCCACCACCCTGCTTCAGGTTATGAGCTGGATTATAAACCCCAAGGACAGCTGTTGGCCAACCTTTCCCTGGCTTCTCCTTACCAGGTTAGAGTAGATAAGTTTATCCACAGCAGCACCAAATCCTCCCCTGTTGCTGGCCCAGCTCTCAGGCTCTCTGCACACCTTGCAGCAGTGGGTCCCCCCAAATTACGAGTGGGGTGCAATTAAAACTCAACGTGGCTTTTTGTTTTCTAATATAAGGTGCTCCTGCCTCAGGGTGAAAAGAAGGTGCTCTCAGAAACGAGCAAAAAGCCTCAAAGCTCTTACAGACTGTGCTCAGGGAGGCAGGAGAGCCAGTGTGGAGGGCAGTGCTGCAGTCCCAGGCATCAGAGCTGAGCTGTGGCTTCACTCCTGACAGCATTACTGAAACCAACCACCTCTGGCAGTCAGTGACCACTTCTGAGGTCCTCACTTTCTCGTGGAACATTAAAAAGCCTCAGAACAAGCCATGAAGAATGACCTGAAAACTACACAAAATGGGAAGGAAGCCTATTCCATTTTATTGCATCTATTATACCTATTGAAAAGATGGCTCAGAAGTGGCTTGATTGCCATGGCAAATGCCTGCATGGAAAAAAAGATTTGGGAGCCCAGACCTCTCTTTAAGTTAACAAATAACAGCAGAGACCTGGAACTGGAAGCCAAATCTCTGTAAATGGTGTCTAGAAATTAGGTGCATAATTGTAGCAGAGAGCACTCAGTGGCAGGACACGTCTCTCACAGCCCAGGTCTGCACTTGGAAATACTCCAGAGTGTTTCCTTGCTAAGACAAAGGTGATGGGGATGACACTGGAGTTGCTGGATAAGGGGTTTTGGCTGCTGCTGCTCAAGACACCTGTAAGATCAAGGTGGCTCAGTCCTTTGTCCTGTGACCTTCTCTGGCATATGCAAAGTCCTTGGTATGCTCCCTGGTTGCTTTTCTGTGGAATAACCAGGAAAACAGCCAGGAGCAACAGAGGTGACATGTCACCCTGTACCCATGGCACAGCAAGCCAGCACAGATGGATACAAATGGCAAGAGCAGCTTCTCCAACACCAAGGGTGGCTTGTGGTGTTGGAGGTCTCCAGGTCCAAAAGGACCAGAGAAAACTTGCAGAGAAAGGAAAAATGACAAAGGCTCCCCCATGAGATAGCAATGCTCAACCCTGCAAAGAAGTTCAGGGCAGGAAGCAAGGAATAAGCTGAGATGGATAGTGGGATAAGGCCTACCTCATCTACTACACTGTGCCTTTATATGGCATCTGCCTCCACATCCTGCTTCCCAGGCACTGCTGGCTGGGCTTGGCTTGGGGAGCAACCTGAAGACAGCAGCAGTGGTGACTTTTGGGGACAAAGACCAGCTGAGGACACAAGAGACTTCAGTCTTGACTGTTTCCTGAGCCTTGAAGACTCTAAATTGTCTTTTCTTTCCCATTATCAGCTCAGTCTCTTCCTACCTGGAGGTAAGAGACCAGATGGGCCTGGCCACTGCAGCCTGCAAAGCTCTGAAAAAACCCTCACAAGTCACTCATGCTGAGGTGGGAGGGAAAAACTCAGGGGGACATCCATGAGCAGCACAGGGATGTCTGAGCTGCTCCTGGGGAGAGGAGAGTTGGAGAAATGGGTATGAGTAGGAAGAAGCGAATTTGGTTTCTGGTTGACAGCACCTGGTCTGTTATCACCAGTGCAATGAGATGTGTGGTCTCAGCCCAGCTGAGTGGTGGCTGCAGGGGCAGGGAGGATGCAAGGCAGGGTGGGAATGCTGTGTGTGCTCCCTGTGGGAAAACCAGCCTCCAGCTACAGCGGGCAGGAAAGGTGAAGGAGCATCCCCATGGGGGCTGCAGGCAGGGTGGTGGCTGCTGTTTTCCCCTCTTTATCACTATCACACTCTGCACCCCCACAGCAAGAGGGACAGGGTGCAGCTCCCCCCCACCTCGGAGCTACTGGGCGTCGCTGCCAGAAACCCGCCTTGAAATCAGGAAAGGACACTTCCCAAGGAAATAAAATCCCACCCGTGACCCTCCAGCCTGCCAGGGCGGTGTGGAGAGGCTGAGACCTGGTCCCAGGCACCGGGCAGTGCCCGCTGTGTGCCCCAGCCTGGCTTTGTTACGGAGATCCGCTCCCGGCAGGTCCCTGTGCCGCAGGATTAGCTGTGGAGGACGTGCCTGTGCACCAGCCAGGGCTGGAGGCATTGGATGTTATTGCTCTCCCCTCGAGACTGGAGCACAGCAGCGGCTGCTGCTTCCATCCCATTCCCTGCCCCTAAAGATGGGGAGTGATAACCTGGCTCCTGCTTTTCAGTCGAGCCCCTGGGGCCACTTCAGCTCCGAGGCTGCATTCCCCTTGGGATGTGAAAATGCTCTTCCTGCTGCTCACCCCGGGTCTCCAGCTCGGTGAGGAAGAGCCCAGACAAGGAGGCTGGAGCAAAAGGCAGACAGAAACCTGGGGGAGGTGGCAGAGCTCACAGGTAGCAGCCAGCATCTGCTGTGAGTTTGCAACGACCCCAAATCCAAGACTATTTATTTCCCCCTGGGCTGAATAGAGTAGAAAGGAGGGAAGGTGATGCTGAAGATAAAACTAGGTGCATGAAATATCACATCTGCTGCCTTCTTCGCCCAGGTGGAGACTCATGTCACTGTGAGTAAGCACGATGTGTCCCCCCTCCAGCACTGGGTTCTGGGTGGGCACATCCAACCCCCAGCTGTGCCCACCCTCCCCGCTGCCTCCTGCACATCCAGGCTCTTACATGTGCCTGGATACCATTGTGCTCTTTTTAGTTTCCTCTTTGGCACCACGTGGGAGAACAGCCCCTGGATACCAGCACTTTGCTCCACACCTCCCTGGTTTTACCCACCCTCAGCCCTTCCAGCACAACCTGCAGCTTCCCCAGCCTGGAATAACCAGCCCTGCACACACTATTTCAGGAACACGTGGCCAGACCCTGCTGGAGCCAGGATCACTAAATAACCGAGGCGTGCTGCTCTTCCATCACCAGGGATTGTGACGTGCAGCCCCACAACTGCTCCTGCCAAACTCCCGGGCCATGGGCATGTGGTGATGGAGAGGGAAGGCTGGGAGGGGATGCAGGAGGAAGCACATTGATCTCCAGCTTAGCCCTCCAGCCCAGGGGAGCCCTTCCTACATAAATATTTGCCAAGCAATGCATTTGTGCCTGTCGATGGCTGTCAATAGGAGCCTGCAGTGCTGTCATCTGCGGGGCTGCCATTCTCAACCTGATCCAAACAGTCCTCTCTGCATCTCAACCCGTGGCCAAATTATTGGTCCTTTTTAATTCGTGTGCTGCGTGCACAGAGCCCGTCCCCAGCTCTGGAGCACCCTGGGGTGCCAGGGGATGGAGCAAAGGCACTGTGGTGGCAGGTGGCATTGAGGTGCCTCGGCAGTGCCAGCACACAGAGAGTTAAGTAGCTCACACACACAGAGCTGTCAGACAAAGCCCTGGCCTGGCTGCCTCCTGCTTCCCCCTGCATCCTCAGGCTCCAGCATCTACCTGCCAGCTCCAACACGCCAGCAGCAGTAGGGAAAGGGCTGGCGTGGACCAGCAGCGTGTGCCAGCTGGGATGGTGCCAGCCAGGCTGTAGTGCCAGGCCAGAAGGATGCTGTGTGTTACCGTGGAAATGGTCGGCTGTTTTCCGTCTCAGGGCCTCCAGCGTCTCCTCCGTGTCTGCCCACTCCAGGACCAGCCTCCGGCCGTACAAATGTGTGCTGTGGCACAGGGCGTTGAAGGCTTTCTGCAGAATTAAGATTGGAAGAAATAAAAATTAAAAGAGAAAATAAGAACAGGCTCACACAAGGAAAAGCGAAGATGTCCCTCCCTCTGCCCTGAAGCTAAAAGGCCACCAGAGAACATCCCGCTCTGAGCGCTTTGCTCTGACGGGGCAGGATTCATCTCCATCAGTGGCTTTGACTGGATCATTTATCTTCTACGTACTTGCAGCAGAGCAAATACCCACTGCCATTCCCTCAGGCTGCTGCTCATGGGAACAGGCTGAAATCCAGCACAGGGAGCAGCTCAAGGATGGGACCACACCTGAGCCAGGAAAGCTGCAGCCTGGAAAGGCTGTTGAGCCTTGGGGCAGCACTAGAGGGGTCAGCAACAAACCAGGGCCTTCATGGGACACCTCATGACTCTCTACCACCCTGTTCTCTGCTGGCACGCAGGAAAGCACGGCTCAGGTGTGAGCAGAGAGGTTCCCTTCTGCTCAGGGGCAACAAGTTTGAAAGCTGCCTTCCTGTCACCAACCATCTTGTGATATTGGCCGTAGTGGTAGCAAGTAAGGCAGAGCAGAAGCCATTGGAGAAGTCCTCTGCTCTTTCTGCCTATGGTGGTTTGCTATGTTATAGAAATCCAGAGGCTTCCTCATTTTTAGATCCTGATTAAATAGCATCCATATAGCTCTTGGTGATGTGGAATACAAGTCTGCTGGCCAGCACAGAGCTCAGATGGCTTTTTATGCCTGAAGGCAACCAGCAGAGACACTCAGAAAACAGCAACTCGATCCAGGGAAGTCTGGCCTTGTCCTTATTTCCCACAGACTTTCAAGGAAATTCAGGACTGAGTAGGGTAGGGCCCATAATGCAAATACACAGACAGGTTGGTCAAGTATTTTCATCCCCAGGCACAAAGTACTCCACAGTAACGTGACACATGGCTGGGCACAGGGGGAGAGAAATGCCCCAAATGCTCTTTTAAGAGCCCCAGCTAAGGCTGGGATTAGCTCTGCAAACTCATATCCTTGGAACAAATACAGAAGTTATAGGACCACAGAAAGACATCCTGCAGTCCAACAGGGACCTGTCCTCTCATCTGGAGGTCCTCAAAACAGCTCCAAAGCTGTCCTGGAGAAGCCCAGACCTCTCCTCTGAGCCATTTGCTAAATGGCAACTTTGGACCACTGTGGTTGTCTCCAAATGCCACATGTCTGGGCAGAGGGGCTTCTCCTGCAAGAGGCTTTGCTGCCCACAACTGCTCCTCAGCAGCCAGGACCCTCTTTGAGCCGCTGGGTTACGAAACTCAAAAACCTCCCCACTTCCAGTGACCAGCACTCAATAACCAGCATTTCCCCCTCCTTCTGAATCCCTTTCTCACTTGCTATAAAAGAGAGAGATAAGGAGCACCAGCACCACCACCTCCATAGCATGGCTGAGATACCCACTGTCCAGCTGCCAGCAGCTCCCCGGGGTGACCCCGGAGGGTGGCCCCTTTTTGGGAGGCACATTCCTCTGGGAAGGGCTGCAAGCTACAGCTGTTTTTATTTGCTGCTGCTGCTGTGTTTTAAAGGCCTATCTTCCAATTAGCAGAGCAATGTGTTGGCCTAAACAAACACTCGGGGGGAGGCGGCAGGAGGGAGTTGTGATGGCTGTTTACGTTGGCAGAACAAGCCTCTTCCAAAGCCTGGCAGACAACTGCAGCTCTAATCGCCGGGTTTCATTCGTCAATTTATACTTTTTAATTCCTCGCTTCCCGCAGCAGAAGGAGGAGGAAGGTTGGATGGCACTGCACAGCCCCTGTGAGCTCTCTGTGCTCTGCAGCAGGTCCTGGAGGAGGGCAGGCCGTGAGGAACGGGGTGTGACACGCGGCGCTTGGTGGTCTCTCGTCCTCTGAGCCACTTCTCTGCCACCTCCTCCTCCTCCTTTTGCAGGATTGCTTCCACGCCTCACCAGGCACACACAGCTGCTCAGCCCAGTCTGGGATGAGCCATCCTCTAGTTCTGCTGGCAGCACTGGGAAAGGTCATGGAGCAAGAGGGAAGGCAGATGCTGCCATCAAGTTGTGTTGCATGAAAGAAACCCGCTGGGAGAGACGCATCTGCCAGCAGCCTGGTGACACCGGCCCTTCCCAGCCAAGCACATTCCCAAAATGAGCTGGTTTGCACCCAGGATGAAGGAAAGCTCCAGCCTGTGCTGGGAGCTCTGCTCCCTGCGAGCTGTCTTCCAGACAAGCTCCCAGAGCTGGGGCTGCAGAAGAGAAGCTGCACATTTCAGGTGACAAACACACGAGTGTCACTTCTTTGGAAAAAGAGCTAAAAAATGAAACGTAGCTCTTCGCTGCTCTGAGAGGAATTAAGACTTTTTCAGGGGGACAAAAAAAAGAGAAATCACCGATGATTTAAAAGACAAAGAGATGAAGGGGAGAAATGCCATTCCCATACATCCACACTGCTGGAAATCTTCCAGCGAGAGGAAGAAATTTGCCACTGCTGCTGTTCCAAATGAAAAGATAGGGAGGGAGAAAATATATTTTAATTAGGTGAGAAATATGAAATGAGGACAAGCAGGCTGGCTTTCAGAGAAAGTGGGGCTGGAAGCAGGAGCTATTTTTGGGGTGCAGCTCCTCCACCTGAGTATCTCCCTTCCCAGGACATTTCTTTTGAGGACCCAAGCACTGAACTGCCAGAGGTTTGTGTAGCTGTGCCCCAACGAGGGATAAAGAGAGGTGTGGTGTCCACTTAAGGTCACCAGAAAAGACCTCTAATTCCCACAGCCTCACATCCTCCTACACCTTTAAGAAAAGGAGAGCCTTTGCCACACAAGGTTCCTTTTTAAATGCCAAAAAAGGATTTTGTTAAAGCTGCATTTGGTAACACACCCACTCCACTGCCAGGCCACACCGAAGGCTGTAGCTCCCTGGCAAACCTCCTCACAGGCCCCTTTTGCTTTTAGGGGTTGCATGAAAAACCTGTGGTCTCCTCCCCTTAGAAAAAAGCATGTGAGCATGTTTAAGAATTTCATTTCTGAACATTTTTTTGAATATGATTTTGCAGAGTTTGGTTCGAGCTCAACATTCCGGCTCAGCACGGCAGGATATCGTCGCTACCTCCAAGTACAGCTTGGGCAGGGCTAGAGCCCAGGAAGTGGATGGAGAGGTGGACAGAGCAGGGAAAAGTGGACAGAGAAAGGCTGGAACAGCAGCTGAAAAATATCTGTGGGATTCAGAAAGGAAATTTCAAAATAAACTCAGATGAAGCCCGGGCTGTTGGGATGAGCCAGACAGAGCTCCGGAGCAGAGCCTGCTGTGCCAGGGCGATGGAGAGGCAGAGATCAGAGACTGGACCATGGTGTCTGTCACCCCTTGGTGTGACAGCTCCAACCCCAACTGCTGTATTAATTTGGAGGACAGGGCTGCTCTGCCTATAGATTCCCCCTTGCCCTATTAAATACTCAAGCCGAAGAGCCTTCGGGCTGGAATCATTAGAGGGACAAAGGGTCAACAACATTAGGAGATTGATAAATATCCCTTCCTTGCAAGAACCAGTCCCAGCTGAGGATGCTCTCTGCAATGCCAGCTGCACATGAGGATTTTTCCTTCCGTCTGTGTGCATTTTTAAAGCGTCGACTGTCTTTCCCAAATGGGCAATTTCTATTTGGAGACCAGATGTATTTTTATATCAACAGGGGAGAAAAGTGGAAACTCGGCTTCCAGCTAATAGTTCAAAAATAAAAACAATTCCACAACAATTCTGCAAAGGGAACATCAGGAAACGCGAATGGTTAGTGCCTCCTTAAAGGGAGTTATTTTGCTATTGCCAGTGGATCAAAGTTCCCCTGCTCATCCCTAACTTCCAGGCACTCCCAGCTAGTGGCCAGCTGGCACTGGAGGTTTAAAAACAAAGGCTGGATCAGCCTCTTTGTGAACATCACTCTGTCCCTCCCGCTGCTGTCTCTGCCCTGGGTTCCTCCCCATTCCTGGGTGTCGCACATGTGTGTGCTGGGATCTGGTAAATGTTCATGACACAGGAGAGAGAGGGCTGCTAATTCCATCTGATGGTGGTGTAACACTCCCAGTCGAGGTCCATCCATCACCCTGGGAGCCGTCAGACGCCCCCAGAGACAGCCCTGGCCACAGATGTCACCGTGGGAAAGCCAGGAGTGAGGCTGGGGCTCTGAAGGATGAGCAGAGGACGGGCAGAAGGTGCTGCCACCAGCAGCATCCCGTGCCCTGCCTGAATGTCAACTCCCTGGCTGCCAAGGTGACTCACAGCCTGATGTTCACCCCTCCTGGGACAACACCTTTTGGCAGGGCTGGCTCTCCTCGAGCGGGTAGCAGAGCATCAGGGGAGGCTGAGAAGACAGAACCAAGCCTGATGGGACAGATCTGCAGGCACAGCATCAGTGAGTTGGGAGGGGGAGCCCCACATCCCCATCCTGGCTTTGGAAAATCTCCGTGTGCGCTCCCACAGCAGCCGTGGTTGTTGAGAGAAAAAGACAAACACGGGAGGTCACAGGCTTTAAATGCCCAACAAAGGCAGCCCAACTATTCTATTACAAACCCATCATGTTTTATAAGATGCTTATAAGCGATTTCCAGATTACCACTCTGAGCAAAAAACGTCACTGGCAGTCACAGCTATTCAGCTCAGAGGTCTCTGGGCCCACTCCCCTCCTCTCTCATTTCACTAAGCAATAAACTCTAAGCCAATTATGACCGTGTTTACAATATTCAGGATCCTATTCATCAATACACTGTGCATCCTTTTCCAGACGGCCAATGGAGTGTACTTGATGTGCCACTTGTGAGACAATTAAATCCCTCAAAGAGATGAGGGTAGAAAAAAATATGAAGGAGAAGGAAGAAGAGCTGCTTTGCTGGAAAAGAAGAAAACCCCACTGAGAGCTCTTCCACAGGGCAACTTGTTCCCTGCACGCTCAAATCCCGCAGCTTTGGGAGCAGTGCCCTGATCCAGAGCCCTGCCTGGCTCACTCCCCTCACCAGCCACAGATGGATTTCCTGCTACTCAAGATTCCTCGTTCTCCAGTGCAGCTGGAATCAGCCACTGGGATGAAAAGGGATCAAAAGGGGAGGCAAACACTGAGCCTGTGCCTGTTTCCTCCAGAAACCATCAGAAAAGTGAGCGCTGCCTCACACCCCCCCAAACAGAGCAGCAATAAAAAACCAGCCAGGTCCCTCTGTGCACCTTTCCATCAACTGCCTAAAGTTTCCTTAGTAAAAGATTAATTCAAAAACCAGGAATAAAGCCTGAACAACTGTGCAGTGAGGCAGAGGTGAACTTTGAGGAGAACCACGGGCACAGCTCACGGAACAGGGAGAGGAACCAGGTTCCTGGGGGGCTCAGTGCACCCCAGGCTGCCCAGCCAGTGGGTCCTCAAGGGGAGGATGAAAGCTGAGCAGAGGGAAGTTTGAATTAGGATCAATACAGGACTAACAAAGAAACTCCATGTACTGTGTTATATGGGAGGTCAGACTGGAATGGATGATCTAATAGTCCCTTGTGATCCTGGATCAATGAATCCTGTCTAAAAACATAAACACAGGCTATGCTGGCTCCCCCCTCCTCTCTCCTTCATCTCTGCTCACAGTCTTCAAAATCTGGAGTCTTGGGGAGTCAGTGGAGCCACGTGGTCCCTTCCCTTCAGCCCTAACATCCCATGGTTTATGCCTACAACCACGCTCTTCCAGATACTGCTCAAATCACCAGGAACCAACAGCAGGATGAAATCCACCCTGCTGCAGTGCTGAGAGTGCCCACAGAGCAGCTCACAGCAGGAACAAGGACCCTCTTCTGCCCAGTGCACCAGAGCTCATGCCTGAGCCAGCCTGCTCTGGAACCTCTAGCAAAGGGTAAGAGCAGGATATTATCAGGCAGGCTACAATCCCCTTGTTTGTGCTGCAAGTATGGAACTTAAACACACAGGAAAGCTTTAAAAAAATAAATGAACTAGACCAATTCACAACTCCTGATCTTCTGGCACGCTCACTGTGAAAGCACCAGGGTGAGGCTGCTCATGAGGTCTCAAAACACAGAGGAACTGATGAACACAAGCCTTGAGCACTTTACAAATCAGTAAACAGCCACAATATCCAAAACTCCCCTAAAACCAAGGTGGTGGTGAAGATGGGACAAGTACAGAGATTTCCTGATGTGTTAATGTTGGGTAAATACCATCCTTTCTCACCTTACTGCTGACAAACCTGAAAAATAAGCTCCTGTCCTTCTATATTACAAGAATTTTTAGCCATTTTATCAGTTACACCAAACTTATCCCCATCATGGCCTAGGCTGGGGTTTCTGTCACACAACCTCCAGTGGTTGCCTGTGTGGTGGTTTCAGCCTCAATGCAGCTTCGTTGGGAATGGCAACAGCCTGCTCCAAATCTGGGATAAAACTCAGCAGGACAGAGCCTCCAGGCTCCCTTCCTCATCTGCTCCAAGACCTGGCAGGGAAGATGCCAGAGAGGAAGGACCACAGCTCACCTTGGCATCCTGCTTGGTGACAAAATCCACAAACCCGAAGCCTCGGTGGGATCCAGTTCCTGCCATTTTCTTGGGCAGCCGGACAGTCTTCAGCTCTCCAAAGGTGCTGTGAATCAGAGAGGGAAAAGCAAAGACAGTGTGAGACCAAGGGAAGAACCAGTGCTGGATGCAGACCCACGTTGCTGTGGGCTCAGGTGAGTCTGGGTCCGGGTGTCCTGCAGCCACTCTGCTTCCCTGCAAACTCCATGTCCAAAGCACCCACTAACAGCTAAAAAATCAGCTTGGATTTCAAGGATCATCCTTACTGGCCACAAATCTTAACGAAGCAAAAAACTTCTTTTATATAACTGCTGTGCTTCTCCTCCCTTCAGGAGATCCAGCCTGCGTGCCATGCCCTGTTCAGGGTGGGCAAAGAGCATCTCCAGGTTACCAGGAGACAGGGCTTCTCTAAATTTCCACCAAAACAGATTTATTTGCACCTCTGGAGAGGGGCTGGAGTGCACAGGATATGGGCATGAGACAGAACAGCCCCACATAATGTCTTTACAGAATAACTCCTTTATCCCCAGAGGTGTCTGGGGACACAAAGATTTCATCCCTCTGCTCCATGGATGCTGGGCATCAGTTTTAAGGCTGAATTTCCTTGGTCTAACACTTCAGTCAGGTACCAGCCTTTCCCATCCAGTCTCTGGGCTGGAATTAACTGGTTTTACTCAAGCTTGCTGAATGTACAAAAGGAAACAGGCAAATCCAGCAGACCCAAGCCCTGCACAACAACCTCCAGATCCAACAGCATTTCAATCATTCCAAGTGTCAATGGAAAGCCAGGAATGGGGAGATAAGGGGGTTCCTGCTGTGGGGTAGAGCTGGCAGCACCTGTGCTCAGCAGGAACCTTGTCCCAGCCTTGTCCCCAGAGAAAGAATTTGTGTCTTGAGCACTCAGCCACCCCACCAGGGATCCCACCTTGCCCAAAAAGCCTGAAAACAGCCCCAAAGGCAGCACTCGCTGGACAACCCTCTCCAGTGCCATCCCCTGGAGAAATTCCAGGACAAAGCCAACGCTTTCTCTGCCGCCGAGCTCCCGCTTCCCCTTCTCCTCCCCTCCCCACACACCCATTTATCAAACACATATGCACAAACTACAGGCAATAAATATTTAATGTGGCCCAGGTCTGAAGAGATGTGTTATTTTATTTGAAAATCTACACACAGGCGTGCATACACAAAAGGAGCCTGGGACACAGCAGTGCCAAAGAGCACCTGGGAATAAACACAGTAAAGGCCATAAACGCTCTCGTGAAATGATATAAGCTAAATCCTGGGAGTTAACCTGGTGCACTGGCAGCATGACCAGGCATTCATCCACCCAATTTCCTTAGGCAACGTGGTGTGTAAATGTACCATTATGAAGCCTCGAAATGAATCTGCACGTCTCCTGCTCGGAGCTTTCCCTCCCTCTCTCCCTCCTGCTCCCTCCGAGCGGGAGCTGCGCAAACAAACAAACAAACCCCGCTCTCGGCTGGTGGGGATGCTCTGCTCGGGGAGCAGCAGGGGCACCCTGGGGTTTCCAGCAGCAGGAGGGTCCTCCTGCAAGGGGGTGGGGGTGATGGGGACCCCCAAGGTGGCAGAGGTGGCTCTCTTGCTTGGAGCAGCCCTGGAGCATCTCAAATGCCGTGGTTGGGTTAAGGATGAGGTAAGGAGAGAGCTCGTGGCCCAAGGAGATGACCACCTAGCTAGGAAAGATGGGAGGCACAGGCAGGGGAGCTCTTGCTCCAACCTATTTCTCTGTGGAAAACACCATGGGCATTGCCAAGGGAGCAGAGTATTCATTAAAGGAACAGGACCAGAGTGCTTGGTCAAAGAGAAGCCTCAGACAACACTCACTCTGTGTGCTGAAACACCACATGTCCCTTTGACACAGGATGGGCAAGGAGGTGCCCACAGGAGCAGGACCCCGAGGCTGAGGGTCCCAGGGGAAGCTGTGCTGACCCACATGAGCCTGGGCAGAGGTGGAAGAAGTTAAGTTAGCTCTTCCTTCCTCCCCAGCTCAGACCAGTCCAAGCCACCCACGCTGGGAGACGTGGAGGTGGTGGGGATCTGATCCAGAGCTGGGTTGGCCACGAGCATCTCCCCAGGCAGACAGTTTGGGGGAAGGACAGGGGTACCCAGCATGGAGAGGTGGATCTGGGGAACAGGCAGAGTGGGGGGGGTGAGGAAAGCTGAGGGGCACCAGTGGAGACAGGGCTGACCCCACTGGGGTTGTGGAGCAGAATGATGTCCCCCCCACTGCGGCGCTAATTAGAAACCACAACACAGCAATTACCATCCCGGGAGCTGCGAATGAAGTGGAGCGCTCCGGCCTTTAATGTTCTCCTCTCCAGTGCCAGGCAGAGACTCACACCTCTCTTTTCCAATTATTTCCCCTGGTTTTGGGGGGAGAGAGGCAGAGGGAACCCAATTACCCCCCGCAGTGCCCAGGGAAGCCAGGTGCTGACGTGTTTGTTCCCACTCCAGCTGCATCCATGCCGCAGCCTTCCAGCTCCGGGATGGCTGCGCATGGATCACGCCACAGCCAAAGCCACAGGGGTGGGGATGGTAGAAGAAAAAGGGATGGAGCACATCATCCAAGTAAAGCCAGAGCACACTGAAACAGGAGGGAAGAAGCCAGCTCTTCCATAAGACCCCACTGAACTGCTTGAAAACACGTCCTCTCAGGGGTTGGGATGGCTGGGGAGGCAGGGGGATCACAGCAGCTCAGACCTGGTGTCACTGCCAGCTCCTTCCCCTTCCAGCACAGAGCCCCAAGGGGCACAGATGGAGGGAAAAAACCCACACAGCCCCCAGGTGGTGATTCCTCTGGGAGCTGATGTGCCTTTCCTGTCAAACTGGACAGAGACCAGAAAGAGCTGGCACCAAACCCTGCTGCTGGTGTGGAGCACAGCACCATGCCAGGCTCCTCACCCCAAGAACGATGGTTTACAGGGAAGCTCCTGGAGTCAGTGTGAGTGTGAAACCTGAGTGCTTTCTGAATTTGTACCCACCAGCATCCATGCCTTCTCCAAGTGCTCCTGGGGCTGAAGGATCTGGTGGTCGTGGGAGCAAAGTCCTTTCCATCTTGAGACATTGTCTGGTTTACAGTCAGCCTGGCTTAACTTTGCAGAAGATCCCAACCTCCTTCCTGGTGAATCCTGTCCCCATCAGACCCATCGGGGCTGGATTTCTGGCAGGACACTCCCACAGTTCCTTGTGGCCCCGCACCGGGCTGAATCTCACCTGTAATGAGTGCAGCCAAGGTGGGTGGTAAAACCAAATCTCTTGTGTGAATGACCTCCCCATGGAGCTGTTCACAATTAATACGGGCAGGTTGGGGCAGAGGGAGAGGGCAAAAGCAAAGAATTTTCCCACAGAGGTGGCAGGACTGCAAAGTCCCTGGTGACCTGCCATGCACACGGCGGCTCCACTACCTCCTTCCCCACACAGCATGAAAAATGGTGTCCAAACAGCTGCTCCCTGAATTCCCAAGTGGGGTCAGGGCCTGAAGGGGAGGGCAGAGGTGTGGGGTGAGTCTGGGTACGGGGCTCTGCCTGGGCTCCCCTCTCCCTGCAGGAATCCTGCCAGCCAGGCTGGCAACTCCGTCCTCGCGCCTACGCTCGCTCTCCCAGGCTTGGCACATTTTCACTCCGTTGGCTGGAAGGGATGACAGCCCTGAGCAAACACTGCAACTACTATTTCCTAAACGAGAACCTTTGTTTTATGCTGATCCAGATTTACTGGGAAACCAGGAAAAGCCTGTTCTGGCCCTGGCTGAGCGACAATCTGCAGGGCTGCAGGATAAAAACAGCCACAGCCTCTCCCTTGACTAGGCACCCATTCCAAGCTCAGCAGAGACACAGGATGCTCCAAGAGATGCCAGAAGGGACATCCCCTCCCTCCCACCCACAAGGGACCCAGCACTTCTGCATGGCATTGCTGCATTCCCAATGTTTTGGCAGCTCTTCCAGTGGTGCTGCAGCCATCCCGCTTCCCTGGCTGAACAGAGGGAGGAGAAGTAGATTTCTCCTCCATGCTGTAAGATGTACACTGCAAGCTGGCTGCAGGTCAGAGGAACATCACTCCTTGGGATTGTAATTATATCCTTCTGGCACAGGCCAGCTGGGAGGCAAGTCCTTTGCCTGCTAATTATAGGACATTATATTGCTATTAAACAGAGCACATTCCAGCTCGGAGACAACACACTGCTCACTTGGCTTTGCCTGTTCACCAGAAGGTGCCTGCACATCCTTCACCAACACAGCCCAGCAGACACAGGACAGAGGAGGACAGGGATACAGGTGGTCTCCAGAAACCCTCTTCCCTCCTATGCCAGCATGACACACAAGTTCCACCCAGCAGCTCCCTCCCCTTCCATCACTGCTCTCCTGTGACAGGCACAGCCTCAAACCCTCTGTGCTTCCACCCCAGGATTGCCAGGCACACCAGTCGTCTTCTGCCACCGACTCCAACACCTCTTTTCACAGCTCCTCCTCTCCCACTGGGTTTTGCCCCCACTCCCAAATCTCTCCTCACCCTCCCTCAGCTCCCAGTGTGTAAGTCTGGCCCCATCACAGCCTCAGGTAGTGGTGACAGCCACTCACACATGCTTGTTCATGAGACAGGCACCTCTGGATCAGGTTAAACATGGAATCACAGAATGGTTTGGGTTGGAAGAAACGTTAAAGTTCATCTCATTCTGACCCCCTTCCATTATCCCAGGTTGCTCAGAGCTCCATCCAACCTGACCTTGGACACTTCCAGGGATGAGGCAGCCCCAGCTTCTCTGGGCAACCTGTGCCAGGGCCTCACCCCCCTCACAGGGAACAGTTTCTTCCTAAGAATTTCTTCCTAAGAAGCTGCGAACATCTCTCCAGCTGGGAAGCAACCCCTCTATTGCAACACCTTCCCTGTCTCAAATAGCAGCACTTGAACTACAAGATCCCTGGGTCAGGCCAAGACCTATCCATTCCTAACTGGTATTTTCAAGTCCCAAACACACAGATGTGTTCATCACGCTTGATCTTGGTGCACCCTAAGCCATGAGATGAATAAAGACTCCTGGGTTGCCAAGTTCTGTAGGGGAAAGCACAACTGACACCACAAATCCATGCCATGGTTGGAGAGACCAACCACTGTCCACTGCCAGGAGAACAGAACTTCTTGGAAAACAAACAAAAAAACTCCCCCTTAGGTTTCTGCAGATGTGTACAGATGTCCCACGGCATGGGGGGATCCTAAATCTCCCTTTACATCCCTTCAAGAAAAACAAACCAGCAATAATGTGTTGAAAAGCTGAACCTGAAAACCTCTAGCAAGGCTGCCAACCTTCTTGTTGCTTGCCATCTACCACCACCACCTCCTCCTCCTCCTCCTCTCCTCTCACTGCCTTCCCATCCCAAGCCCTGCCACTGCCTAAATCCCCCCTCGTGACTGCTGGCAGGCCTAGGACAGAGCTCAGGCAAACGAGCCAGGCAGCGTGACCGCTCATCAGAGATGGCTCTGGGCAGGGATGATGAGTCCAAAAGAGACACAAATCCTTCCCTTCCCAGCCCCAGCCCCAGGAACAGGCTGCAGCCACATGTCAGCCCAGCAGAATTCACTCAATTGCTTTGCAATGGTCGCCTTCACTTTATTATTTTTCCCCCCCTCGCCCCCAAACAGGACCTTCCCTCCCCCAGAAAATTACGGCCTTGCCCGTCTCTGCCTCTGCACCCACTCGCTGATTATAAGGGGGAGGAAAAAAAAAAATATAATAATGCTCCTTTTTCTTTCTTCCTCCTTTAGGAACGCAGGACCCTGGCAAATGGTTTTGCCCCTGGGCTGAGCCATGGCCAGTTCCACCCCCTGCATGAGGGAGTTAATGGAATACGCAGTGGAAGGTCCCTCCCGCCTCCCGCTCCAGGACTTCAGCTGACTCCAGTACAGCTAATCCCATTACAAGAAAATAACGTGGATAATTCAAGCTAATGAAATCGTTACAAGAATGTGGACAGCCAGGGGTGGACATTCAGAGCCAATTTAACACTCCTTGGTGTTGTTATCCCCAGCACAGGAAATACCTGAAAGGAGGAAGGGAGAGGAAAGAGGGAGGAAAAAAAAAGCCTTCCTCTCTTGTTAGCTTAAATCCTGTTAGAGAGTTCAGGAATTAATCTGCCACCTATCTCCCTTATTACCATCATCATCATCATCAATAATGTCTCCTCGGTAACCTCTGAAAATTAGCAAATGAAGGCGCAGGAGGGCAAGGCGGGAGCGGAGCCTCCGGATGCACCGAGCCAAGTCCAACTGCCGCTGCCTCCAGCTCTGGAAGAGCCACGGGTGGAGGGACTTGGCAGCACAGCAGGTGTCCCAGTGGACCCCCAGCCCATGGCTGCATGGATGAAGTGACACCGGGAAGCAGGTCCCCACTGCAGAGCTGCTCCTTCACTCCCACTCCTCGCCGGCACTGGACAGACCTGCTGGATAATCAAACCACCTGCAAAATCCCCAGGAAAAGCCAGCGGGACACAGGAGGGGGAGAGCCATGTCTGTGCCTTGTTCTTTACCACATGGATCATCAGTTTTTCCAGCTTCCTCTGCTCCTTGCCCGGGAGCATTGCCTTTGTTTGGAGGCCTCTTGATCTGCTGCTGCAGCAAAACCGGGCTTTGCTTTACGTGATTCCTCTTTTTCAGTGCCAGCCTCGTGCTGCTGGGAGAAGTGCTGTCATCCTCTCTGAGCTTGGCTGCTCCAAGTGACGGACCCCTTTCTGAGCTCAGTTTCCTGGGGAAGACCTGTCCATGCTGCACAGAGCCTCCTGTGGCAGGTGCAAAGCCAGGCTCCCTCCTGCTCACCCACACTGGGGGCAACTGTCCAAGTTCAGCCACAGTATTTCATCCCAAGTCATTCCTTTCGGCACCAAGCATTTCCAGGCAGGAGCTGCTGGTCATGCTGAAACTCATGGATGCAATGGGGTACCACCTGAACAAAGCACAGCTCTGCCTGCTCCTGGGTTGGAGCTGTGGGAAGCCTCATTGTGACAGGATTTCCAAGCTGTTCAAGCCTGTATCCTCAGCTCATGTGGAATAATGATGGTTCCAATGCATCCTGTATTTTCAGCTGGATATGGGTGATTCCCACTTGTCCCTCTCCTGCACTGCTGGGTGATGGCAGGAAAGGGTCACACAGCCCCTCCAGAGGCAGCTGCTTTCCCGGGGTGCTGCAACCTCATCCCAGCCAGCATTCAACGTCATATTCCCCAAAAAACACCTACAATGTATTCCCTGGAATCTTTAAGTGCCTGACAGGGCAGTGAAACAACAAAGTGAAGGGACGGGGAGAGATTCCCAAATCTCCCCAGAGATAGGGGTCTCTCTGAAACAAGGTTTCTCAGACAGGAGTCCTATGTAAAGGGTCCACAAAAATCGGGAGTGGCACTTTCAGATCAGGAGTCTCTCCAGGATTGGTGATGACCATCAGCTTTGGATAAGGCAGAAGTGACCACTAAGAGATGCTGCAGCTCCCTAAGGAGTTCAGTAGCCAGTAATGATGCTGAGGAGGAAATGGGGAGACCCCAGGCCCCTTTCCAGCCTCTGCTCCCCATACAGGTGCTCTTGGAATACCTCACCTCTCCCATTTTTCCAGCTCACTGCCTGCAAATCCACAGCTGCTGCCTACCCACCTCACACACACATACACCACTTTGACCAATCCATGAAGGCTGCAGAGAGGCTTGTGATTTAAAAAAAATATATCCTGTGCAACACGAATTTGGTACAAGAGAGAAAGCAAAAGCTTCATGGCAAAAGCAGCAGGAAAGCTGGAAGTGCTGTAAATGGGTAAACTGGTCTTGTAAGAGAGAGAAGTCACTCAGGGATTTCTCTTTGCTGGGAGAACTGGAGCCAGAGAAAGGCCCACAGGAAGCAGGTTGCTGAGGGCTGTGGTGGTGGGACAGGGGGTGTCCAGCCTGGGTGGCCACCCCCTCCCTGTCATAGACTCATGGAATGGTTTGGGTTGGAAGGGACCTTAAAAATCATCTTGTTCCATCCCATGCCATGGGCAGGAACACCTTCCACTATCTCAAGTTGCTCCAAGCCCTGTCCAGCCTGGCCTTGAACATTCACGGGGATGGGGCAGCCACAGCTTCTCTGGGCAACCTGTGCCAGGACCTCATCACCCTCCCAGGGAAGGATTCCTTCCCAATATTCCATCTAACTCTGCCCTCTGTCAGTGTGAAGCCACTCTGTCCCCTGTGGAGAATCTCTGATTTGCCATAGAGTGGAATTTTCCACCTTTCTGCCACTGCAGCACAAATAACACCCTTCCCCATTTCTCTATTTCCACCAAGCTTGTAGGAATCCTACACCAGCCCAATTCCCACCTTGAACCCCCCAGAATTTGGCAGGAAGGGACCAATGCTTTCCAAAAGCAGCCCTGTCCCTGGCAGAGGAGGGGGAGCAGGACAGGATCCCTGGGACGTGCCCGGCTCCATCCAACGTCTCCGGGACGCTCTCCCTAATTGCATCCAGACGGTGCTTTCGGCACACCTGTCACAGCAACTGTTCATCTTGCCAGCAACTTAAAGAGCATCATTTGCAGAGTTTGCTGGGAAGAAAAGCCAATTAGCATGTCGCTGGTGAGGCACAAAGATCCTCCAGCTTTATCCCTGCAGTGGCTGCTCCAAGGACCCTTCGGTGCTAATCCCCTCTGTGGCTCCTCCACTTGGAAATACAAGGCTGTGCTTTCTCCCAGAAGAGACCCAAAAGCAAAGTGGGGGGGCTGTGATTCAAGCTTCACAGCCACCTCTCCCTGATGTGCCTCTCACATTCTGTGGAGTAACAGCAGTGCTGGTCCCAGTTCCAGCAAATGGAGGAAGACCACAGGATCCACCCAGAAAGCAGCCCTGGGGAAGCTGGTCCAGTTTTTGGATTGCCCTTGCTTCCTATACCTGCCTGCAGACAACTAAGCAAAGTTCAGCTGCCTTTGAATTCACTGGATTTTTGGCACAGATCTTCAAAAATTATTTAGATGCTCAACACCACAACCAGTGCCAGAGACTGTGTGGACATGGACAAGCTTCTTCCAAGGAGCTGTGAATTTACCCACAAGACTCCTGTTAATATCAAATCCCATTTTTAGTGGACCTTGGTAGGAGTCTCCCTTGGAACTCATGGCAAAGTGGGATCAGAAACACGACAGCTTTGGCCCCAGACCAACAGGCAGCTGTGGGACCTTCCCTCTCCTCAGGATGCAGGACCAGGAGGCAGTGGTTGCTTCCCTTCGCTTAAACGGCTCGTTTAAAAACACAGCAAAACATTTTACCCCTTCTCGATTTATTTTCCTTAACAGTTGCTTATGAGGGACCTTATCAAAAGCTTTCTGAAATTCCAAGTAAATTAGTCATTAGGCAGGTTTTCAGAACAGTAATTAGGCCACTCCATGCCCCTGATGTATTATTTACCTGAGAAGATATACATAATTAGGGCTCTTCTTTATAACTGGTATTACAGGCACTAAATTCTACTCCAGTCTATCGTGTAATTACGCAATTAGGCTGCACGCTAAACAGAGAGAAACCAATCCTGAAAACCAAGCAAAAAGGAAAAAAAAAAACCCAAACCCACAACAGTAATTATTATTTTTTAAATCCTCCATCACCAGCACAGCAGCAAGCCTTAAAATTTTAATATCCCTCCACTTAAGTCATTTCTAACCAGGTGCTGCAACCAGGTTTGGTTTCTTAATTTTGCCGCATTTAATCCTTAAAGAGATTTGCTTTAAAGGCTGGTGTTAAAAGGGGCCTTTCTCTTCCCTGGACAGCAGAGATTTGTGGTGCTGGAGGAGGTGGCAGTGTTGCCTTGTAGCCTCCCTTCCCTCCTCGGCCCCCGCTCCTCCCAGTCCATGATTACTTTTCCACAGCTCCCCAGCTCGTGGAGGCAGACAGGTACAGTTGCTATGGTGTGACTGTCACAGTAATTTAGTCCTACAGAGCCGGTTCCCAGGCTGGAATTTCACGGGGCAGCGTGGCAGAAGGAAAGGTGGGGACGGTGGAGGGGAGGAGAGCCAGCCCTGGAGCCCCTGAACCGGGAGGTGGGACGTGCAGAGAACCACTCAGCAGCCTCCCCACGCTTTTTGGATGGAGGGATGGGCTCAGTCACCTCCTGATTTGTTCCCATCTTTCTGGTCTGACAGCAAAGTGAGATTTCAGCTCTTCTGAGGGTCAGTTCCTACCCGTGCCTGCCCACAGGCAAAGCCACATCTGTTCACATCTATCCTGCTTTGTTTCCTGGTCCTCGCTGATAGAAGAGTGTCTACCATTGGGGTAGGGAGTTCTTTTTACTCTATCTATTCTTATAAACCTATTTTAGAGTTGTGGAGACCAAGGAAAAACTCCCAGGACTCGCTGAGCATGCTGACACCTCCCACACAAGACACCTGGCCTATTATCCTCATTTATTTCCACGCTTTAAAGACAACGATGATTCACTATTTAGTTAAAGCACAAACGGATTTCCTTGTGAAATTCTCCATCTCAATGCTCACAACTTCCAACCCAGTTCCCAAGGCACAGGGGAAGGTGCAGAGCTGGCACAGGGAACACCATAAGCTTCAGGAAGCCCCAGATTTAAACAGCACTGCTGGACTTGAACTCTGAAAGGGAGCTGGGACTTAAAAGTCATCCCAAAAGAGTGTGAGCTGGTGACTCAGAGGATTTAAAGATAACTGCTGGTGGACATATGTGACTGAAGAGGTCATCCCAAACCATGAGAGAGCTTGAAAATCCCACTCTAATATTATTCAGGTTTTGCTGCTGCTTCTCTCCTCTTTTGCAACCTCACAGAGTTCTGAGCTGGTCCTGGTCACAGCAGGGCTCTCCTCTCCTCTGCTACCAGCCCTGCCTGGGCCCTGGCCACTCTCAGATTCTCTGATTTCATCTAACCAATGGTTCTCTTCTTAATCCTATTGCAATTATTTTTTTTTTTCTGGGGGAGACAGAAGACATTCAAGTCTGTTGGAGAAAGCACCACCTCTATCAGGACAACTGAAAAAGGATGTCTGCCCCCACCTCCACAGACCACACCAGGATCAAACCACCCTCCCGTGGCAGCTCTGCCTGAGATGTAAAAATGACAGAAGTAATGACCCTTATATCCCAAACCTCACGAAATCTCAATCCTTGCATGGACTTCAACCAGAGCCTTTTGCAGAGCTCACACTCCTAAGCCACAATTCTCCCCACACACAGCACCTTGCAGGACCAGCACTTAGGAGCCACCAAGTCACTGCCCTAATCACCAGCAGGTCAGGATTTCAAAGGAACCCGCAGCTCCAACAGCGCTGAGATTTGGGGATTTATCTCTCCTGGGTTCTTTTGAAAATCCTGATCAGAGTGCAGCTCTGGTCAAAAACAAGTTATGCTAAAAATAGTGCTCACAGGAGGGTCTGGTGCAAATCTCTGCTCCTGTAGGATTCCTGTGAGTCAGCTCGTTTCAAAGACAAGAGGAAATTTGTACAACTAGCAAAGCAGGAAACACAGGAGGAGGATTTAGCCATGCCTCATGGACCCACAAAGGTGTACTCAGGGCATCCTTTGGAGAAGGCAGCCTTGCTGTTAAGATACCAGCTGCATCAGCCCCATTATATATATATATCTCTCTCTATATATATATATATCTCATATTCAACTGTAGAACCTCCTGCACTGAGCTGGAGGAGAATAAATATAGAAGCAATGAGATATTTATAGGCAGACAGCTATTTTAACATGGCTCTGCTTTAAAGAGAATCCTTATTTAAGTCTTGTCCCTGTAAAGCTGCAGGATGACTTAGAAAAATAACCTGATTAATTATTTTCATCAGAGGAACAGAGAAACACGTAGGGAAGATCAAATGCACACAAACGCACCGGGAACGCGGGAGCTGTTCTGGTGACTCAGACACAAGGAGGACGGTGAGATCTCCTGAGGGCAGGGCTGTCTCTGAAGAGCCCAGGCTGACCACATCTGACGTCTGCCAGGCTTCAGAACAAGGCAAAGCATGAGATCCGGGCACAGAGCAGCTCGTTGGTGAGGCAGGGCTGGGAGCCACCACACCACTGTGCTCCCCTGGCCGACACTGTCCCCTCCAGAGACGTGACCCACAGCACAGCAGCAGATTTCCTCATTGTAAAAGCAGTGTGAAGAGAGGGGTACTTCTAGATGTACTGTTTTACACTGATAATGGCCCAGCTCACCCATCCTGTTCCCAAACTGCAGGTGTGGCTGTTACCCGAGCTGCAATGGTGGCTCTCTTCCTGCTCCCGGTGTGCCCAGTCCTTCGGTCACTCCTTCCCAACCTGACACAACCACACCACCTGCTAAAGCTCAGAGGCTGCTTTACACAGCAGGACTCATCTTTAGAGATCATGTGGAAAACTCCCAAAAGACAGGAGGACAGGGAGTGATGGCAGGGTGCAATCATTACCTGAGCCATCACGGGATTCAACAGTGATGTTCCCGCTCTGTTTCTGTGGAAAGCTCATCAGTATCCACCCACCCACCTCAGAAAGGGCTGGATCACGAGGAGAGAGATTTCACAAAGTCAAAGAAAGGTTGGAAAGGGTCTCTGGAGATCACCTAGTGCAACTCCCCTGCCAAGGCAAGGTCACCTACAGCAGACTATTTGCACCACCACAGCCAGCAAAGAGAGGCAGAGGCCAGGATGGAAGTCACCAGCTCTGGCTGATCCACCCACAGGACCTTTTGGACAAAGAAAACTGCAGTGGCAGTAACTGCCTGTTGGGAAACTAATTAGTTTCCTTATTTATTTCTGTGCAGCAGGGCTGCACTGTGACAACTGTGACTGAGAGGAACAAGGAGTGTGCGTGTCCAGGTGCAGGGAAGCGGAAGCCCATGTTCATGGGAGCTGCTCTGGAGCCAGGCACACACTTCCCAGAGGCAGATCCTCCCTGTGGGAATGGACCTTTGCCAGGCACAGAGTGAACCACTCACATCCCCCTGTGAAGGGAGATGTCCAGAGGTGGGACAAACCTCCCTGCACTGTCATAGAATCAGAATGGTTTGGGTTGAGAGGGACCTTTAAAGATCATCTAACCCAACTCCCCTGCCACGAGCAGGGACACTTTCCACTAGACCAGGTTGTTCAGAGCCCTGTCCACCTGACCTTGAATGCTTCCAGGGAGGGAGCACCCACAGCTTCTCTGGGCAATCCATGCCAGTGCCTCACCACCCTCCTTGTAAAAACCTTCTTGCTTTTCTCTGGTCTAAATCGACCCTCCTTCGGTTTCAAACCTTGTCCTGGCTCAGAATCGCTGTATCAGTACACAAACACCGGCAGCCCTGAGCCCTGTTGATACAACCTTGCTAATTTAATAAATGGATTTTGACGAGGAGAAGCATCTGCTTCAGTGCTCCCTATCCCCCTACCCCAGCCCTGAGTGCCCCCTCCCAACTCAGAGCCTCTCCCACAAATTAAACCACCCAACAAACGCACAGCCTGAGCGTTTTGCAGCTCTGCTCTCTGGTGGGAGCCAGAAAGATGCAAATAAAGGCAGAGCTGGGCAGGACGGGTCAAAGGCAGCGCCGAACACTGAGCAGGGTGTCTGCATGGCAGGGTGTGAGCTCTGCCCATCATCCCCCTTCCACTGCTCCCTCAAAACCTCTGGGAAGGCTCATCCCAGCGCCCTGGGTGTTCACAATCGATGGCAGGCAGGAGCAGACTCTTGTACCTGGCTGACAGATGCTGTCAGAGCCGTGTGGCAGCTGCAGGCTGAGAAGGGGAACGTGAGGCAGAAACGAGGGGCTCCAGAGGAGGAACAGAAACCACATCGTTCTGCATCTGCTGGCAGTGCCTCACCAGCCAACCTGAACGAGCTGTAATGCACCCAAGGATGCTGGGAGGGGAGAAGAGAGGCAATGACACACCTAAAAATCACCTGCTGGGGCTGCCCGGGGTCCAAAAGGGCCAGAGTTTGCCCTCTCCAGAGGGGACATTTCCAACAGCATGGAATACCCAAGCAGGGACACCCAGCTTGCAGGAAGTTGGGATCTCACCTCTCCTTGCTATGAGGCTTCCAGGTCAGGGGCTTTCAACAGATGATCCTAATTTTTAAAGGCTAAACATGTACAGCTCTTCAAGCTGGTACACAAGCTGCCATGCCCATACTGAAGGAGCCAAAGAGGTGAGAGCATTCTCACCTGGAGAAGAGATGCTTGGCTTGAATAGAGGAACTTGCCAAGTTAAGAGCTTTCCTCTGATTCTTGCATGGATATCGAGCAACAGGACTCAGGAAACCACCTCCACCATCACCTGTCTGCCTTGGAATGGCCACAACACCCCACATACCTCCCAGAAGGAACATCTCTGCTTCTGGTGGAAGATCCCCTACGTGGGAAAGGGTAAAAGCCAATGCCAGGACATGGGCTGGTCACGCACACAGTGTCAGGTGACAGCCAACTGCTGGGGTGGTACTTTAGCCCTGCAAAAGAAGGTTCAAAGAGCTTTCCTGCAGCACTCTCTGCTCCTAAGGTCAATGCCAAGGTGGGGGAAGTGCAGCACGGAGATGCTGATGTTCCCAAGGGATGTGTCTGTGTAGGAGGAGCCTGCTTTCAGTTCACACATCACAGGATGGCCTTTCCAAGCAAGATGGGACCTCAGAAAGGAACGAGAGCCAGAAAAGCACGAGCACAAGTTGATTAAAGAAATGGAGTATGATAGATTCCCTAATGTTCCAAAGCATTGATAAGTCCCAGCACACAGCTGGAGGTACCAGAGGCTGCTGTTCTCATCCTCCACTCCCACAGGCCCAGAGCTCTGTGGGCACGAGAGCCACAGAACCCTTGGGGCTCATGAATCTCCTCTTCCCTCCTCTCCCAAGGTTTATTCCAAAGCTTTTTAGCCTCAAACAGCCCAAGCCACCAGCTCTCTGCTGTGGGGAGAGCTGTGTCTCTTAATGTACCACTTCCTTCCCAGCTCTGCAAACACAGGGAGCCCCGAGCTGCTGCTCTGGATTTCGCCAAGTGCTCCAAGAAGTGTGACCACAGGCTACATGATGGAAGAAAAAGGGAGGGGATGATCCTTCCAGTTCCAAAACACAAAAAAATACAAGCACACACATGGGGGGAAAAAAAAAAAGTGAGTCAGGTTCTAGGGATGACAGCAATAAAAATGGCTGGGGACAGAGCAGAATGCCTGCAGCCAGAGAGTGAGCTTCCAGCTGGGATGGGCTTGGGAATGCTAAGCTTGTGTGGGAGCTGTCAGAGTCCCAGCTGACGGCAAGAAGTCCCTGCAGAGGTGACAGCTCTGGCAGACACAGCAAGCAAAGAGCCAAAGAGGGGGAAGAAGGGGAGAAATGAGAGAGAGGAGGCAATGGCAGCTCGATCTCTGCAGGCAGAGCCGGGTCGTGCTCACCGGCATTAAAAAACACAAAGGGAGGCCAAGTGGTTAAAGACCAACTTTCAAGCAGCACCCTGGCTGCCCACAGGTAGGGCAGGGCAGGCTGGCAGCTCCCCTGCCTCCCTCCTTCCCTCCTCCAGACCTCCCTGCTGCAGCAGACCTAATTTCATGGGGTTTTTGCACAAGCAGCGGGGTGGAAAATGATCCTCGGGAGGCAGCGCACGGCGGTTCCCCAGATCCCCCCGCAAGGTGAGCAGCCCCAGCCCAGTGCCAGCCCCGCTGGGTCGGTACCTCAGCCAGGAAAGAGGCCACCAATGAGCTTTGCAAAGCACACCCGTGGTGAGGAGGGGGGGACCTGCACTCCCCCCATCCCCGTCACCCTCCCGGATGCTGACGAGGGAGACAGCGCAGTCCTGCGTGACAGCGTGAAATTAATATGATTTTGGGGGAAGTTGGCAGTGAGTAATGAGCATCTGAAATACCTTGTCCCCACCCCCTCGGCCCCCAGACTCTTTTAACCCTTCAGTTGCTGTCATGGCAGCGGGATCAAAGGGTGGGGAGAACAGGAACTGGGTTAAAGAGAACCAAAGAGGGGTCATGCAGCTCCCCCTGACAATTGAATTTGCACAGAAAGTTTTGGCACAGATCCTGCCAGTGCTGCTTGTGGTCAGGCTCAGCCTGTTGAGGTGCTGAGATTGGCATTCCTGGGCTTGGAAAAGTCACCATTGCTGCTTTTCCATGTGAGTTTCCACAAGGAAATTTTAAAAAAAAAAAGATGGATGGGCTGAAGAGGGACCAAACCTGTCCACCAAACATCCCTGGGCAAGGCCCAGAGACCACCCGGGAGGGGGAGAGCCTGATGTGCACAGACCACTGATGGGCAGCAGAAAACAGAAGCAGAACAAAGGAGGTGGCTTTCCCAGGGTCAGCTTCCCTGGCATCTGATAAATGGGAACTTGGTCAGAAAAAATGTCCCATCTTCGAGGGCAGCTTATGTGAACTCCTGGATGTCTGATAAGGGTCAAGGTCACAACAGCACCTTCCTGAGAGGGCAAGGCTCAGGAGCTTCTTCCTGTGCTTAATTGCACCAAGCTCTCAAATTTAAGGTCTCCTGTCCTCTGCCAGATGCCTGGAAGTGCTCAGGATACTGCTGGGGGAGGAGGGAAGAGAGGTGAGAAGACAGATGGTCATCCTGCTCTGCCTTAGCTTGGTTTCTTCAGGAAAAACCACGTGCAGACAGAACTGCTCCTGGTGCCACCAGCTGCAGAAGCCAACACGGTTCAAAGGCCTTTGGCACAGGGGCTGCCCCAGGGGAGGTGAGAGACTGTGGCAATGGAAGGTCCTTAATTGCAATCATATCCCAAGGCTGAAAACCCACTGGATGAGAAGAGGGGGGAAAGGCTGCAGCAGGCTTGAGGTTAAAAAGAAAAAAAATGATGCAAACAGAGATGCAAATAAAGGACACGATGTCATCCTGAGGAGAAAACTGTGATTCATTAGAGGCTTGTTCAGGACCTTCTCGAGAAGTGAGACTGAAAAATACCCACATGCACATGGTAGTGAAAGACAGGGAGGTGGATGGGTCAACAGCACCGTGCAGGAGCTGTAGTTAAGAAATGCAACAGACACATGCATCTTATGATCAAGAAAATAATCATCTTGACTGCACCTTGACTTAAAGGCTGAGACACAAGCTCAAAAGTTAGTCCAGTGTAACTTCAACACTGTAGATTCTGCAATGGCTGCCAGACTCAAAAACAGACTCAGTGGCCAAGGGACCAATTTTGAGAGTGAACGAGAACTGGGTACAACATAAGGCAAAAAACCCAACGCTTTTCCTTCCTTGTACACAGAGGCACACATACTCTTAACAATTCAGGCAAAAGGAGACCTTATAATACTAACAGCATTGAATGGGCTATTTACAGGAGACAGCACAAGCAGGCTTTGGTTTGTTGCTCCCTGGGAGGAGAAGCAGCCCACATGTCTGCACACACATGTGCCAGTCCCACCGGGCACCAAAAAAAGGCAAAAACCCCAAAGCAAACCCCAACTTGAATAAGACATTCCCTTTCCCACCTCACTCCCCCTCCCTGAGCCCCTTCACACTGATGAACAGTGGAATCTGTGTGTAAAACTGAGTTCCTTCAGGAGGTTCAGGTGGGTGCCCTGGCAGGAGCTGGGAGGAAGCAGCCCAGAAACTCCCTTTCATTTGCATTGGGCACCTGGACTGAGCAAGGCAGGCAACTGAAAACTCCTCAGCAGAGGTTTTGGGTGAGCAAAAAAGGGACCTGTGGGTATGGAGTATGTGGAGTGCAGAAGAGGGGGAAAAAATATAAATATAAAAATCAAGTATGCAATGAATATTCAAACCAGGGAAAGAGATATGCTGAAAAATCTTCCTTCTGCTCTTGGGAAGAGCCACCTTTTAAAGCAACCTCACCAAGATAACACAGAGTTAAACATTTCCTTATCTATGTTAAACACCTTTATGATTCAAACTGAAAAACAGCACTGAAAACCTATTTCACTCTCCCCCACCCCATGGCTCGCTTTGGAGAGCGGCCAAATTAAAGTGGCCAGTTACATTTCTGGTCTCTGAATATCAACAGATATTCAGTGTTGGCACTGCTGTGTTTGGGTTTCCAGCACACAAGGAAAAGACTTGAAGAAAGACCAAAAAAAAAAAAAAAAAAAGTTTAATTTATGATCTTTGAGAGAGTAAAAGGAAAAAAAAAAAATCAGCCCAGCAGAGCCCTTTATTCCCACCTGGAGCTCTCAGCTTGTGATGCTGGTGCACACATCTGCAAGCTGCTGCCCAGAAAAGCACTTGCATCACCCTGTGCAACACTCCCTGGCACTGCAATTTGGACAAGGAAACACAAAGGATTGGTAAATCCTCTGGGCTAAGCCAGGCTTTAAGGATATACCTGGGCTGGGTTGTGCAGGAGATCCAGGTTGCACACAATCCAAAGGTGTGGAAGAGCAGATGCCAGGGGGTGGTTCAGGGAAGACTTAAATCTTCCAAGAGCCCCAGCAAAGGAGGGAAGGGGATGCTAACAGAGACCAAGGGTGGGAAGAGAGCCAAGCTATGCAGTGGGATCACAGGGAAGATCACAGCAGCCCAACAGCTGCACTGCAGCCAGGACCTGCTGGAAACACCAGCCCTGAGCCTGCTGGAAGGTTGCAGGGAGGAGACAGCGCCAGGGATGCTGCAAAGCAGGGGAAAATGTACCAGGAAAGAAACACCGTGGAATGGTTTGGGTTGGAAGGAACCCTAAAGATCACCTCACTCCAACCTCCTGCCACGGGCAGGGACACCTTCCACTGTCCCACGTTGCTCCAAGCCCTGTCCAACTCTTGAACACTTCCAGGGATGTTAAGTCCACTACCTCTCTGGGCAACCTGTGCCAGGGCCTCACCACCCTCCCAGGGAGGAATTTCTTCCACATATCTTATCTAGACCTGCCCTCCTTCAGCTTCCCCCTTGTCCTGCCACATCAGGCACCTTGTCCAAAGTCCCTCTCCAGCTCTCTTGGGGTCCCTTTAGGTACTGGAAGGGGCTCTAAGGTGTCCTCAGAGCCTTCTCTTCTCCAGGCTGCACAGCCTCAACCCCCTCAGCTTTCCCCTGGAGCAGAGGAGTTCCAACCCTCTGATCAACTCCTCTGGACTCGCTCCAACAGATCCACACCTTGTGTTCCCCTTGCACACCAAAAAGCACTAAAAGCAACCAGCAGGGCCAAGCTCTTCAGCCAGGGAGGAGGGGGCCATCAACCAAACAAGAAAACACATCCAGAGACGCAATTTTTGTAAGAATTTTAAATAATGTGGGCGGACAGGGCCCGCACAGCCCGTGGGTGAGAGGGGCAGAGCCACCCCGGGGTGCAAAGCTTCACTCCAGAGCAGCATCCTGAGCCCCCCACACCAGACATGCTCCTCCTCAGACGCTCAGCAGCCCAGCACAGACCTTGCATTCTAATGAGAGGCTGGAATCCAGCATTAACACAGTGCCACATCGTCTGCGGCATCATCGGACACCGCGAGCGTTTCCACCTCCTGAGGATGGGCCCTGAACCACCTCACTGATGCTTCTTCTGTGCACACAGCCCTGCAGTGCTCCTGGTATGGGCCTACACCATGGAAAGCCACCTTTAAAATGGGAACCAGACATTATTATCCCTAAGGATAGACCAAAACAAGGCAGAAGTGCTGCTGGCACAGGAATCCTCCCGTGTGCTGAAGGTGGTTCGGATGCCAACCACCACACCATGAAGTGTCTGTAACCTCTGGCACTCAATGGCCTGGAGAAGGAGCCTGGGAATGGCTTTGGAGATCTCAAAAGGTGGGTCACTCTTTTAAACCACCCATTTGTTTCCTGGAGAACACGATATGGTGATCCCCCCCAGCACCAAACCCAGCTCCGTGGTATCATTACTGCTCAAAGGGGGAACGAGACAGATCTTGCTCCTAATACTGTTTCTGACAGGTTTCCACCTGAACATACACCTCTAGGTGAGACACACACTCCACAGTCCTCCCATGTGCTGGCACCAATGTCCTAATTCCCAGGGGAAGCCAGGAAGCTGGGATCCAACCCCCTGATGGCTGGCTGTATGCAGGGTGCTCACCAATGTCACCTTCTTCCCCGGGGGCTTTCTGCTTCAACAAGACTCATTTTTGGGCATCCTTTTCATGCCCAGGCTTGCAAGCAGGGTACCCTGGGCTGTCTGTTCCTTCTGCCACCCTATTGCATCAGTAGATCTGTCCTAGGTCAGATGTCTCAGATGTCTCCTGGCTTCTCCCAAATGTCATCCACCACCTTCACCTTCCCCTGCTGCAGCTGTGCAGCCCCTGTCCTACCCCCAGCAGGCCCTTACACCATAGGGAGCATATTCATGGTGACTTCTGCAGCTCCCCCCACACCCATCTGCAACATGGAGGAAAAATTTTAAGCTGCTAAAAGGAAGCAGCAACGGGTTTTGAGACATTTCCAGCACATGAAGGGTTTTAAAAGTGAAAGCATCACTGTTCATCCAGAAATCCTGACAGCACTGGACATCCCAGGGTTGTTTGCATTGAATGTTCTAATTAATTCTGCCCAGCACTTGCTGAACAAACTCACATGTTTATGAAGGGACTAATTTTTTTCCTCCTCTGCCTTTCACTAGGGAAGATTTCCACGGCTTCAACAGGGCACTGTTACTCTGGGAAGGAGAAATTGTCTCCAGTCATGTAGACTCCATTACTGGGAGAAAGGTGTGAACAGCAAGCATGTCTGGCAGAAGGATTCATTATACCACCGTGTCCTTTATAATGGGAAATGAAAAGCCCATTCTGATAACTACACTTTATTATAATAGGTCAGAAGAAGTGAAAGGCATCATCTTATAAAATTAACTTCATAAAGGCTGCCTTTAAAAAAAAATATCTCTGCCACTTTATCCACTGCATCTCCCTTCAGAGATTTTTCTCCTCCTAGAAGAGACACGACTCCAAAGTCTTGTCCCACTGCCTGTCTTCACTTTTACCCTCCATCAGAGGGAATAGATCTGTTTCCTCCTAATCAATCCCAGACACTTGTTTTGCCAGGTGCAATAAATGCCACGTCTTTGTCAGGACGCAGAAAGTAGTCAGCAAAGGAGTTAAAATTAAAAGAGACACCCACCCCCAAAGGTCTTTGCAAGAAGCAGCGTTACTTTCTTCACAGGAAAGTCAGAATATGGAGATAAATGCACCTGATAACCTGTTCCCTGCCCTGGAATACCTTTCAGTTGCTTTTCTGCTCGCTGCTTCTTTAGTCAAACTGAAGTCCAGCCTCTCAATTGATAATAATTTTGTGATTTAACAGCTTTATGCAACGTGTTTGACTGCAGTTCCTACACGTGAAAGGCAAGGGGTGGCCAGAGGGAAGATAAAACACCTTCCACACACAGTGCTGGCCCCTGATCTCACTCTGAATTTGGAGGGTTACCACAGCTAAGTGGCAGGGGAGGGCTCAAAGTGACAGCCACTGCAAATTTAAGAGAAATTACAGATACAGACCACATGATAAGTTCTCAGATCTATTTTACATAGAAAAAAAGAAACAACTCCATCCCCAAAACACACTACCTGAGGTGCAACTCCAACAACTGCATCCTTTGGTGGTAAAGCATCAATTATGCCAAACCCTAAGCAGACTCTTGACAGTATCTATCCCTCAGGTTGCCTTTGGTTGGGTAGGAATCTTCTAAAAAGTCTTTTTCTAAATCTAATCGTTCCCCCTTTGAGGAAAATAAAACATACATCTCCTCAAAATGTTCTACAAGAGCTGCAAAACAGCCTTATTTTTAATATTAATGCAGTTGGTGCAGACAGGGGGAAGAAGGATGGGAAGAGGAGGCTCTGAAACAAACAGTTAATTGGAACTTCCAATGAAGGCTGCGTGGATCTAATGTGATAGATTTTTAAAGGAGTCCAATTTTCAGAAATTGCCAGGGCTCCAATCTGTGAAAATGTGGCCTTTCACAGATCTCCAATTCAGCTTGCCACATCTAGGAGTTCCTTTTGAAAAAAAAAAAAAAAGACAAAAAAAAAAAAGTCTTGCCATAAAAGGCCCACAATTTGGTAGCAAAAATTAGCAGCCTTCATGGGATAGCAATCTCTTTGTCTCTCCTCCCCTAACTATGGCTCTTCGGAAGGAACTAAGGACCATTTATCTTTTGTTATTTTTCCTGGTAGTAAAGATAAGAGTAGAATCCAATAAAGAACAAAAATGGGGGAAAAAACCCCACACCCACAAAAGCTAAATCTTCACACCTAGCCCAGAAGCAGCCCCTATAATTGAACAGCTCTCCCTCTGAAGAAAACAACACCTATAGGGTCTCAGAAAAAATAAGAAATAAATCCAGGAGGGTGCAAGAGAGGTCAAAACCTCCAGCAGAACGTGGCAGGACACGATCTGAACCAGCATCACACATCCCAGCAAAGCCTCTGGGGCTGGGGTGGGAGGTGGGCAGCACCTAAGGCTGGTGGAACTAGAAGACATTCATTTTGCAGGCAGAAGACTGTTGAGCTGTTAACCAGAGCGTTCCTGACTCCCCTACAGAGAAAATTAAACACCACTTTCTCCAGCCCAAGAATTAGAACTCGATATCCTCAAAGTCCAAAATTAAAAAGTTCCTACAGGCTGTTGCAGGAACACAAACGATGGTGCAGGGCAAGTCTGAGCATTTAAGTGGTGGGTCTATAAATACAAATATCAAAAAGTCTAAAGGCAACCAGGACAGGATTCCCTGGACTGCCAGTGTTGAGCAGCACAGGCACAACAGCTTTAAAAAATCCACTATTCAAACCACCCAGCTCCCTTGTTTTGCTGTTTTCCAGTGTCATTAACACCTTCTGTGGGGCTGTTTGAAAAGTGAGACAGGGTTCCTTGAAAAACCTCAAAACCTGGAAATATTAATTTGGGGAAATATATCCAACACACATGTATTATGTATATTTTTGGAAATATGTACTGGCACAATATATGTATTTGGGGTGATACATATAGTGTGTGTACATATATAGATAGACACATATACCGTGTGTGTATATGTAATATACATATGTGTGTGCATAATAAATATATGCACACACATATTTTGTGTGTGTGTGTGTGTGTATATTTATTTATTAATTTTTCTCCTTCCCAGGCAATTGGAAAAAAAGAAAAAAAAAACAAGCACAGGAGGAAGCAGGTTGGGGAAAACATCAGCTGCAGGGCTGGAAAGTGGCTCAGGAGCATGTGAAACAATAGAGAAGATGCTCACCCTGCAAAGCCTCCCACCTCCACGGGCCTGGGGCTGTCACCCTGCATGGCAATGCCTGGTGGAGTGGCCTGGTGGTCCCTTGCTGGCCCCAGCCTGGTGGTCCCCAGTCAGGCTTTCCTGGGCAGGCTAAGAGTGCCCCCTGCAGCCCTGCCATCCATTCCACTGCCAAGTGACTGTCTGCAGTTTTAAATAAATAACTAGCAAAACACAAAATAAGACAGCTAAAGAGCTCCAGAGCAAAAGGCACCTGATTTAAAAGCACAAACAAAGCAACCCAGGAGGATGAACTGCCTGGCAGTGCTCTGCCATGCCTGGTTTTAGCCTCTCTGAAGGGAAGGAGGGATGGCAGGGGTGGATGGAAGGCTGGATGTTGTTTTGAGGATAAACCCCATCATCTCTGAATATCCCAGGATAAATGCAGGATGTTCCCACATTGCTCCAAGACCACTGTCACCAGCACATGCAGCTGGAAGTTGCACATTCCTTACAATATTCATCAGACTGTTCCTCTGCCCCTCCTCTCCACAGCACTGAGGTGCCAGACAAGACAGGAGGAAAAAAAAAAAACCCACACTAAAAAAAAACCCACAATCTCTACTGGGCTTGTCTGTCCTTGTGATACACATAAACCTCCCAGCTCCTTGAACTTAACCCAGCACCCCAGAAAGCAAATAGATGCCCCTGGTTTTGTTTGCTCAAGCTTTAGGAAGGTCACCTCTGCAGCCACAGTGCTGGGATTTAAATTAGCAGTGCTCCACGGGCTAAGAAAACTCAGAGCAGTGACTTGGAAGTCCAGGGATTTTGCCTGGACCTGTCAGGGTAGCACTGAAGCAAAAGCATCCAAGCTGCACAGCACAAGGAAGGAAAAGCTTTTGTTTTTTTACACAGATCTTTACATTCTACCATCAGCCTTCCAGCAATGTGTGTTTAAGAACCAAGTCATGGTCTGCCTTCGGTGAAAACCCCAGAATTCACCCCAAATCCAGTGCTGCAACACAGAGCTTTCCTTACACCTTGCATGTAAACAGCCTCCCAGCCATGCAGGAACCTGCAGACAAGCCAGGAGAACACCACATGCCAAAAAAGTAGGTGGAATTCCCTGAAGACAGGGAACTGCACAGTTTTCCCTAGAACAAACAAATCACTGCCAGTGGTTTTCATTGCATGATCTGGGCAGGTTTCAAAGAGTTAAGCAATTCCTGAACTCCTGAACTCATTCCTGCAGCTGTGACAAAATCTGAGTCTCTGCTTAGACAGGCCCACAAAGAGGCCACCTCCTAACACAGCAAGTACTCCACCATGCCCTGCACATCTGAGCTATCATCCTTATTTTGCAGGTGGGAAAGAGTGATGGGCAGATTTGAACACAAATTCCTCCCAGATTCCTTCTCCAAGCAGAGCAGGGACCATGGCCTGGGACAGTGAGCTAAACACTCTCGTCCTGAGAGCAGTAAAGGTGGTTTTCTTTTTACCAAGTTTCCCCTATTTTCCAGGATGCATTACAAGGCAGCAGGAAAGGTTGAGGATGTACAGAACACACAGAAAGAAGGCAGGCTGGGATCCCAAAATCCCTGTCCAACACTCAGCATTATCCCAGGCAGATCTGATGGCTGACAAGGTTATTTCTTGTCAGAGAGAGTATTAAGGGCAGCAGAGTTCCACATCTTTACAGAAAAGGGGCAACACCCCACCAAGTGTGGGAGGCACAAGCAATGGAAGGGATGGATGGAAATGCTCCCTCCACGAGGGGATGGAGCTGCACCAACACATGGGGGAGGCAGGTGGAGGAGGGAGCCAGCCCCACTCAAACCTGGATGCTCCTCCCCAGGCCGATGTGCTGAGCACCAGGAATGCTGCTGTACAGCCTTCAGGAAGAGAGGGAAAAATACCCAAGGCTAGATCATTTACTGGACAGGCACAGGGATCTCCAAGCTCCATGGATATCTACTGCACGGCTCCAACAGCTCACAGTGGCTCCAGCCACTGTGGGATCACCATCTCACCAGTAGAATTTCCACACTGGTAGCTGTACTGAAATTTCTACACTCTCAAACCATTTTGTCTTTACACTCAGTAAAAGGCTTGCTTACTTCCACGAAGACAACAAAACTGCAGTTTTAAAATCCAGTAACAAAATCCCATAGGAAAATCACACCAGCTCCAGCCCAGAGCACCCCACAGACCCGACAGGAAGCACATTTTTTTTCCCCTACCTGAAGAGCTCCCTGACTTCCCTGACAGTGGCCTGGAAGGGGATGTTTCGGACCAAGATCTTGGAGGTCTTCTGCTTCTTGGCAGTCTGCTTCTTTCGGGAGGGTTTCACAGCAGGCCTGGGGAGGCAACAGCGAGGGCAGGTGAGGACCACGGGGCAGCAAAGCCCCCTTTGCACTGGGGCTGCTCCTTCAGGATTGGGAACGTGGGAAAAGGAGGCAGCTGGCTCACATTGACACCCTCGCTCCCGACAGCACACCAGGAAGGAAGGAATTTCACTGATTTAAACCCCACATCTGCAAATGAAATAGCCCATCTTCAACCCCAGCTGTGGTCCTGGACTCATGTTTTCCACTAACTTTTGTTCTGACACCAACTCTCGTCCATTCAACTGTCAAAGAGAACGTATTAATTGATATATTTAAAAAAAAGTTAGCTTAATGTAAGCCAATTTTGATTCTTTTTCTTCCTGGTCTATAAAACATCAAGTGAAATTTTTGTAACAGAGAATTAATTTTTTTACCTCCAGAATTGTATTGCATTTGGACGAGGTCGGAATTTACCTAACACAAAAGACAGCAGCTTATTTCATAAAGCAAAGCACTGGATACCTGCTGAAGGGATTTTAAAAATCAAAATGGATAAAAATGGTTTATTAAAGAACTGAAATACAAAGTGCAGACAGGGAGCTGTCAGACAGCTTCTGGTCCCCAGGAACGAGATTTTCAAACAAATTTTGACATTTAAGATATTCTACCTCCAGTAGGGTTTCCAAAGTGCCTAAAGGACAGTGTTTCAACACTGAATGTTCCAACATTCACTTTCAAACATCTGGATTAATTTTCAATTTTGCATTTAGAATAGTCTGTGCTGAATAAAAACTAGGAAGGAAACCCTAATTTCAAGTAAACTCACCCACAATTAACCATCTCCTTTGCACCTGACTGACCAGAGAAGGTGGTAAATCCAAATTTTTTTATCAACCAAGAAACCTGTTTGTCTTGATTTGATCAGAATTGGCAGCAGAACATCATTCTTAAGCTCCTGTTTTCTCAGAGGAACTAGGGCAAAAGCTTTCATTACCTAGAAAATATTTATCTTCAAGAACTTTTTAAACCCCCTGGAACCTGGGCTATAGTTGGTTTTGCAATGCTGAGCAAAGCAGAGGGTTTAGAGGAACCTTTTCCTTGAGCATGGAAGGAAACTCTGTGCCTGGTTCTCACTTTGAGCTCCCTTCTGGGGTCCCACTACAGCTACTCATCATTTCTTTTTTTCTTTTCAAGCCAAACTGACTCTGAGTAAAGCACAAAGCCTGATGTGTTCAACAGCTGGAGCACCACTGCTCACATCCCTCGTGATGCAGATGCCAGGGAAGAAGGGAAGAACCCACCAAGCTTTAGTGCAGCTTAATCCTGTTACAGAGGTGAGACATGAGCTTTACCTGATAGCTCTCTCTGAGAGTTTCACTTCCAGCTTATGGCCATCTACAGAGCAGCCCTAGAAGTTAAAACAAAGAAACAACAACAAAAAAATAGTTAATGTAAATAAAGTAATTGAAAGTCAAAGTCACAACAGCTTCCAGGACACAGGCACAGCATTTCAAATCTTGCATTTTTTTTTTTCCATCTAGTCCTCCCCTTCTCCCAACCAAAGCTTTTCTCTGTTGAACACTGGCCATGCTTCCCACGCCCCAAAACCTCCCAGAGTTCAGCCTCTTTCCTAATCATCCCTGACAGGGCACAAAACATGCAGTGGGCACTACACTGGGAACCTGGAGCTCTGTTGCCCAATCCCTGCCCAAAATACCCATTTTCCTCTCAAAAGGATGGAGCATGCACGTTTATCCCAAGACTATCCAGGCTGTGGAATGTGAAATGACCACCTGGTGAAGGTGGGACTCATGGATAACAGTCATTGAACATGCACAGACGACACAGTAATTCCTTCAATCTCCAGCTGTCTGGCCCATAATATCCAGGTAGTGTGGACCAAACACTTGGATGTTTTATTTTTATCATTCATTCCTTCAGAGGGCAGCCAAATCCCGTGCCATGGAGAAGGCAGGAGGAGGTTGGAAGACCCTGAAGCAGTGGCAGAGCCACAGAGGGTAAAGTCAAACTCTGCAGCATTAATTAGATACTAAGCAATATCTGTTCTCCTTGTGAGGGAGAACCTGGGTCTCTGCCCCTCTGCAAAGGGCACCTTGCAGAAAACCTCATTAAATTTCAAATTCACTACATTTCAATCACTGTACGTTTTCTGCCACCCCCACGTTGGATCAGCACTAGGAAACACTCTTCTGCATGGTCTTGTCCCTTTGAAACCCCCTTCCCTCACAGACCTGGCCCTTTTTACAGGCTTCTCCACCTGCCCAGTGCACCTCATAGCACTGACATCCTCAGCTCCAGTTTGAACTCCAAGGTTCATCCAAGTCCTTGCCCACCATCTCTGCAAAGAATTCCAGGCTGGGAACACCTGAACTTACCTGGAGCCGGCGTAAGGCTTTCTGGGCACTCTCTGGCTTCTTGTACTCCACAAATCCAAAGCCCATGGAAAGCAAAGTGCCTGTCAGAAGAGAAAGGGGACTCTTTAAGCTACCAGGAAACAGGGATGGTCTAAGATGTAAAAACAAACCAGGAGCAAGTATTGATTGCCAAAACTGGGGGGACAGAAATTTAATACCCCAGGCAAAGGCCAGCCTGCCCATGTCCTGAGGCTCCTCATGAGCACCCCTGGCTGACTTGTTCTGAGCAAGAACAGCTGGTTTTGGTGCTGATGTCAAATAGAAGACAATCAATGCTGCACACAGAACAGATTTTTTGCTTTGGAACATTTCAGTGCAAAACTTAAAATAAAACACTGAGTGCTACAAAGCAACTGCTGATACAGGCAGGAGAAAGTGATCCTGTTATGGAGACACAAATATTCCCTAAACCTGAGTGGGCAGCTGCCACTTCTACAAGGGAGAGGACACCAATTCCATCCCCCCCTCCACAGCAAAGCTTTGCATCGCCTGCAGTCACACCAGTACAGGAGTCATGATTAAGTTATGATTAATAATGAGGGAAGGAAAAATCCACAAGTGAAAACATAACACCCAGTTTCCAACTTCACCACCTCAGTGGTATCAGACTGCAGGGATGACCCACAGGGACGGCAGGGGAGCTCTCGGGAAGGTGGTACGAGATCAGCCCAGACTGGGATGTTGCTGTCTGGTCATGAGCACACCAGACACACCAGCAGTACTGAAGAGTTCGCTTTATTTCTTTTTCTTTCACTGGATCCAAGTTTTTAAATACCCCATGAAAGAGAAGCCCTGCCAAGGCAAAATCTCATAAAGCTTTGCAGCTCCCAGAAAGAAGGAGCTCCCAGAAAGAAGACACGGCCCTTCCAGCCAGCGCTTGCCTTAATCCAACTCTTCCCTGTCCAACTGCCTGAAAAGTGAGACCAGTCAATGCAAGAGCACAGCCACTTGTCCCTGCAGCCTGTGGGGCCCAGGGCTGGCAGGCAGAAGGCAAAGGAAGCCCACTCAGCCCAGCACTCAGCCAGACACCCTCGAGGATCCCGGCCCTTCCTGCGGATAACGCGCCGTGCGCAGCTAAATCATGGTGGGGCACCGGTTCCTTTCAACCTGCATCCTGCTCTCTTCTGTGCTTCTGAAGGAGTCTGCCTTCTCTATCTCAAGATCTCAAGAGAAGGCCAATTGAGCTTAACCTCCTAGACCGAACCCCAGGGGTATGTTTGGTTGCTGCTTTCAGCCATTTCAGCAGCAACACTTCTAGAGACACTAAGGATTTTGCCAAGGAGAACACAAATGCTCAGCCAGATGAATGCTAAAGCAATGCCACACCTGAGCCCTCAGCAACCAGCCAAGGGAAGGAACTGAACAGCAACATCTAGAGTACCTGCTTTGTCTTTCTTCTTGGATATTGTGCAGCTCTTCAGGGCTCCCACTTTGGAGAATGTCTGCAAGGAATTTGGACACGTGATTCAGTTCCCTTTGTCACAGGCTTGCAGCTCAACTTGAGTGACAACGTGCCCCTCTCCCACAGCAGCACACACTCACAGGCCCACCTCCCCCAGCACACACCTGACAAGCAGTCACTGCAGCTCAGTCTTTCTTACAAAATTATTTCTGTAAAAATATACACACACACACACTAAGAGATTGTTAAAGAAATCATGATGTGTTCCCATAAATCCTCTACCACTCCTTAGAAACAGTGCAGAGATCTGAGATGGCACTGGAGCAACACTGTGGATTACAAGATGTCCTCAGGCAGGTAGAGACCTTAGGGGTGGGTGACTTCTGTGATGTCCCCAAAAATTTACCTCTTCCCAAAGATAAACTATTTTTTTGACTTCTTTGTAAAACTAGAGCCAGAAGTCAAAAAAAGAAGAGGGGACAAGCCCCAGTCCTCCTCTGGACATTTATTTGTCCCCAGACCCAAATGGACCAGAGTCTCTACACAGTCTCACAGTCCCAAGGCAGAGGAACACAGGTCCTGGATGGACTGACACACTGCTCCAGCATTCTTGGGCCGTGGAATGTGGCATTTTACACAGCTACAAAAACTGGCAGAGCTGAGAATTCCCAGCTGCTTTTCCCTATTCTGCTATTAGCATCCCACATGGCTTTAGCAATGCTACACTCTCTCCCAAGTGCTTTGCTGAGGCAAAGCAGCACAGACAGCTCAATGGCAGGAGAAGCTGAGATGAAAAGCACATCTCTGAAACCATCCTTTATTTATTCATTGCCTTCACACACAAAGCAGGATGAGGAAAATGCCTACCCCAAGGAGAAGCATTACAGAAAGCATGGGAAATGAGGAGTCTTAAAAGATTTTCTACTGCCTCCACCTGTCCCAAGGTGGAATTAAACACCATCAAAACAGCTTCAGATACATTTGTCTTAACTGATGCCTGAAACCCCAAAGTGGATATTCCCAGTCCCAGTGTAATAATGTTTTCTCATCTCCCACTGCAATTTAACTGCTTTAAACACTATATCCCCATGGCTCACCTCCTTCAGTGTGTCTTCTGTGGTGGCAAAATTGAGGTTTTTGATGAACAAAGTACACCCAGGAATGTTTTCTTCCTCCTCCTCCTCTTCTTCCTCCTCTTCTTCCTGTGCCGCTGCTTCCCCTGAGTCCTTTAGAGCTTTACCTGAAACAAAAAAGGATAAACCAAACTTTGTAAGATGAAACAAAGTCAAACTTAGGGGGAGCTTGCCCACTCAAATTCTGGGAGAGCCCCTGGAATGGGGAGAAAGAAGGGAAGATCATGTCCTTGCAGTGGGAAATCACCCAGACAAAGCATATATTGTGGCCTGACATGAGCAGGGAAACACTACAGGGACCCACAGCCTGTCAACAGCAAGTTGGACAAAGTTCTTACCTGGTACCAGCCCTGCTTCATCCTCCTTTTCTGGAACCTCAGCCTTTTTTTTCTGAGGGGCTGGGCTTAAGAAGACACCCATTGGAGCCCATTCCAGATACAACGGCACAGAATGGAACTGTGAAGAGAAGACAGGAAAGAAATGAAGACTGAAGGGCAAGGCCTAAAGAAAAACCTCTGCTCTCAGCCTCATTTTCATCTCACTCTGTAATGGAAAACACCAGTGGAAAAGCTGAGTAGCTTTTCCAGCTGGTTAAATTCTTTCACAAAAGGATCCAGCCTCATGCAGGACCACAGTCTACCATGTACTACAATCCTGTGTTGTGAAAGGGAAAAGAAACCCTCTAAACGTCACAGCCCCCTCCTCCAGCCATTCTCTGCAGGTTGAACCCAATTTAGCCACTGTTGCACAAGGATGCATCAGGCAATTCCCCAAATCCAAGGGACGGAGGGTAACAGCAGCAGCTCTGGGATAACTCGCTTCCCTCAAAACTCCCGCCCCCCTCACACAGCAGGCACTCCCTCCTGCAGCTTCCCAAGCAGCCAGGATCCACACTCTGCAGGCAGCTGCCTCACCTTGGAGTAGGCCAGCCTGGTGAACGCCTGCTTGGCCTCTGTTGGCTCCAGGAACTCCACGATGGCCGTGATCCCCCCCTCTGGCAGCAGCACCCGGCCCAGGCTGCCGTGTTGGCCGAACACGTCCTCCAGCTCCGCCGGGCTCGTGCCGGCCGGGAGGTTCTTCACCAGGATCACCGTCTTGCTCCGCTCCCCAGCAGCCTGGCAAGTTTGGTGGGGAAAGAAAGGGAAGATGGGATTTAAAACTGCGAACTCTGACAACTGCCTAACTGAAGATTTCAGATCCGACACACCGTGCTCTCTCATTCCACGCCACCCCTTTCCAGGGTCCAAGAAGGCCAACAGCCATTTAGAAAACACCTCCTGTAAGATCCACACCTCAGAACAACCCCCCTGTTCCACAAATGCTCGTGTGTGGAGGTTCCAGCTCCAGATCCACCCTGATGTGGACACAGGACTCCTTCCCTGACCATACTAAAGCCATCACATTATGGATTTCAACCATCCCGAGGACAGCTGCGTTTTCAAACGGATATAACATTTCCTAAGGGTTCAATCCTGCAAGATGGTGAGGATTTAATTACCAGTTTCACAGAGAGATGAGGACACCGGGACTAGAAGAGGTAGGTCCACATTGCTGCCTCCAGCTGAGCACCTCACCTGACTGAAGGAATCCAGGCTGACTCCGTTTTCAATGAGGAACCGGCGAATTTCCTGGACCAGCTCGGTTTCTCCCAGAGCAACTCTCACTGCCACGCTGTCTTTACTCTCCTGCAGGCAAGAATGTCAGTCACCTGCTGTTCCTGCTGCTCCAAGAAGCAGATGTAAAGGAAATGTGGCAGAAAGCTTAAAGGTAAAATGCTCCAGCTCCTCTGAAGCTGCTGGAAGTTTTGCTGTTGGAATCTGAACACTTCCCAAAGCAAAACAAAGTTTCCAGGAAGGAATTGAGCTTTCAGGTGTAAATTCCCATCAATTGCTGGTTATGTAGAAACACAAAATTCAGGCACAGAAAAGCAGAGTGGGAAAGAGGGCTGGGAGTGTCACTGTCCTAGTGACAAAGGGATTGATGGGCTCAGATCCCACAGAGGTGCTACAGCACCACAGACCTCTCAGCCTCACGGAAGCACGGGGGCTTTTGGGGTACAATGAGACCAGGACAACAAAGAAACAGGTAAGAAAGGGATCTCCCACCCCAGCTGATGAATAACCCAACTCACAGGATCCAGCACTTGGCTTTTGGAAGCATTGTACTTCTGAGCCATGGCATCAGCCACAGCGTTGGTCCCCACAAACAGCGTGTTCCAGTTGTGAGAGCTGCAGAGACAAACAAGGGTCAGGTTCAGTCATATAGCCCCTTCTTCCACTGAGGGCTCTCTAGTTCATACTCTTGGGAAAAACAGCCTTGAATGACACCATGAGCAGCCAGAATGAAGAGTCAGAGAGAAAGAAGGGTGGAATATCCTTAGAGAACTGACAGGATGAGGGAGGCATGTCTGGAGGGCAAACAGAGAGGCAGCAGTGCAGACAGCTGAGCTGTTCTTCCCTAGATCTCACTGGTCACAGCTCTGCAGCTACAGCTGGGAGTTTTCAGGTGTTGGCTCAGAGGAACACACCTTTCCAACTGTTTTCCTAAAACCACAAAGCCCATGCAAGCAAGGTTGCATCTCTTTCCCTTTAAATCAGAAAGTATTGGACGCTTCTTTCAAACTAATTTGTCACACAGCAAGATAAAGTTCCTACAAGTTTTAGGAATACAGGTGGCCAAGTAGAGGAGAGAGACCCAACTGACCTGAAATCACCACCCTGAAGAATTACAGACCAACTTTTATTACACACCAGAGAAATAAACTCACACACAAAGCCATTCAAACCCCTGTTTTTCTCAATTTCTGCTGCTCCCTGAACTACTTGAACAGAGGAGTCACGTGGGTAAGAGACAAAGGAAACAGAGCTGCACAGCAAATGCTTTATTGACTTTGGGAATCTATACAGCCCTGCAAAGACCCCACATGCATTTCTGCCACTTGGGAATTTGGCAGGTTGTGTTGTACCTGGCACTGTTGGCTTTGTCCTTGGCCTCTTTGCGCTTTTTGTAGGAGGAAGATTCTTCTGCATCCCCATCTTCGATTTTCTCCTTTTTGATCGTGGATGGTAAAAGATGCATCATCCTGCCCTAGAAGAGAGGAAGAAGAGGTCCAGCAGCTTTGAAATAACCCACAGAAGTCCATGAGCTAAGTAGAGTGGAGGAAATTTTCTGGCACCTTTGCTAGATAAACAGCCAAGGTGGAAGGAGGGAACTTTCCTTCCCAAAGGAGACATGGCTGCAAGTCAGAGAGGCCACATAAGAGACAGATTTGGAGCTCTTTCCCCACCTCTACCAGGATTCTGGTGCCTGCAAGGCTGTTCAAACCAAGCTACTCTACCAAAAGCACCTGTGTTCCCACACAGCACAGCAGAAGAGACTCAGCCTGTGCAGCAAAGCACAGAAGGAAACTCTTGGCCATGTTAGTAACAAACATTCCCAGCAGCTGCAGCCCAACAGCACAGGAAAACCATCAGTTCTGTACCTGGAACACCTGCCCATCCAATTCTGCAAAGGCCTTCACAGCGTGCTCAGGAATCATGTAGGTGATGAAAGCAAATCCTTTGGGCTTCTTGGTCAGTCTGTCAATAGGGAAATGGATCTCCGAGAGGGGCCCTGCAGGAGGAAAGGCTTTATGGTGAGAGATGTCCCTGAACAGCCACCACACAGGATCCCAGAATCATTTAGGCTGGAAAAGAGCTCTGAGATCACTGAGTCCAACCTGAGACCGACCTCCACCTTGTCAACTAGATCATGACACTAAGTGTCATGTCCAGTTGGTTCTTGAACACCTCCAAGGATGGTGACTCCACCAGCTCCCTGGGCAGCCCCTTATGATGTTTAACAATGCTTTCTGTGAACCCTGCTGTCCAATCTGAGCCTCTGATGGGGATGGGAAGGGTAACACTTTGAACTGGCATCTCCCAGACACAGCCAGGGATAAGGGAGCCAGGGAGGGCAGAGCAGCTCTGGATATTGCACAGGGTGTGTGGGGAGCCACCAACCTGAGCCAGGAGCTGCAGGCTGACAAGGTGGGCCCAACAAAAGCACCCCAAGCCTGGTTGTGCACCACGTGGCAGCTCACAGGGTTCTGACACATGACACAAACCAGGCGAGCTCTGAGCAGCTGCATTTATCTTCAGTCTTAGTCCTCCCACAACCTAACCCTCTCTGTCCCCAGGAGATGCAAAGGCTATGCAAAACCAGCCTTAAATCTGCTTAAATTCAAGGTAGAAAAGGCAATCTCCAAGCTTCCACCTGCCACTCCAAACAAACTTGGGGTGTATCTCAGAGATTCCCCTCTTACCTGCAGCATCTATAAGTCTCCTGCCAAGCACACCCCACCACAACAGGCAATAAAGATGATGAGAGTTGGGCCATACTCAAGAGATGTGGGACATGGAGCTTTGTCCATTCACACCCAGCACGAAAACCTCTGTGTTTCCAAAGGAAAGATGTTGCCCTGCAAGTCTCAGTCCCAGGGCAAACACTCACCATACTTTGAAAAGATCTTCTCCAAGTCCTCCTCGGTGCTCGTAAAGGGAAGATTCCTGACAAAGAGTCTCCCTGATTCAGACAAGTCCTCTTCCTCCTCATCATCCCTCAGCCTTCTCTGCCATGGCTGGTTGGTGGGTTTTGCTGGAACAGTTTCTTTTGGGGTGTTCCTGCATCGGGAGACCTCAACACATCGTCCACCTGAGCCACAACCACACACAGAGACATGTTAGGTGCTTCCAGAGGCTATGGGTAACCAGCATCAAGGCACAAAGAGCCCAGGGTTACAGCAGTGACACAAGCAATTACAGTCCAAATCCCACAAGCAATTACAATCCCAATCCCACAAGCAATTACAATCCCAATCCCACAAGCTCTGAGCAGGACTCTGCCTGATTTAAAACAAACAAACAAACAAAAAAAGCGGGGGGGGGGGCTACAAGAGATCAGTCCTCATAAAAATCAGGCTATCAACAACTCCTCAGTCTCCCTTCCTTTCAGGGAGCTCCAGCCCCTCTGCCTGTGCCAGCCAGGCTCCCGAGCAGCTGTTCCCATTCTGCATGTGGGTTTTGCAAAACTAATTTCAGTAGTTCCACTAAGGACAGGCACAAGTCTCAAGCACAGGCTTACAGAACTGTTTGTACAGATCCCAACCAGACTGAAACAACATCACTTTTATCCCAAGAACAAGATACACCTCGAGCACAGGACAAAACACGGGGGCCCAAGAGGAACAGGCACAGTTCAGTCACTTCTTCCTGACACGGCACCGGGTTTATCCCGTGTGGGCTGAGCAGAGGAACCACCCCCACCATCTGCCTGGGAAAAACTGAACAACAGGAGATACTCCTACAGTGAACACTCCAGCAGCTGAGCACCCTGCCAGTGGCATCAGCCAGAACAAGGAGGAACAAACAGCCCTTACCCATGTATTCTTTTTTTCTCTTCAAGGCCCTCTGCACTTCTGCTTCACTCTTCAAGTCAACAAAGATGTAACCTTGGAGGAAGGAAACGTTCAACTGAGCATCATGTGGGGAACATACAGCCACTAATTGGCTAATTAAGGGTGAATTGGGCTTTCTCTAATATAGATTCCTATAGATAAAGCATTCAGCTCCCATTAAAGTTTCGATCCAGCCTGAAAATGGCCACGTCCGACTGGAAGGCTGCCTTTAAAAAGCTTATTCTCTACATACAAATCAAAGAAGCCCAACTTAACAGCTGAAGGAGGCTTTTACAGGTATCTCCAGGAGGAAATAAAAGGTGCATCTGTTTTTTAGGCTATTAAAGGAAAAGACCACATAGCAAAGCTCCCTGACAACTCCAGGAACCTGCTCCAAACTCTTTCACAGGCACCTCCAGCAGTCACAGCCTGTCAGGAGACCCACCTTGGCTAAAGGCTGCCCTGCAGCCCATAAACACAGGTCAGCACAGTCCCTGGGTGCTGCTGCAGCTATCCCAGGGGAACAGGCCTTTCCTTGGCATGGTTTGGGATGTTTAGGAAAATTCTGGAGGCAGATCCTACAGCTACTCCTAAGGGAGCACAGCCAACACTACTCTGCCCCGGGCATCCTATGGACAGCAAGTAGGGCAGGAGAGCTGCAAAGTCACAGAAAGGTCTGGAATAATCAGGACACAAGCCAGTGCTTTGAAACTGCAGATAAGAAGAGCAGATAAAAGGACTGAGAGGTCCCCTAACTCACAGGTCCACCCCCCCCTTCCACACATAGACATTACCTGAATTCTTCCCCTGGGTGTTTTTTCCTATCCTAACTGCCACTGGCTTCAGAGGCAAGAAGAACTCACGAATCTTTTCCTGCAGGAAGAATTAAAATTGTCTGAATAAGTTCTCAGCTGCAGGAAGCAGCAAGTTGCAGACTTAGGTTTTTATATCCAGCATAAAAAAACACCCCGTGCAACAAAACGTCCCTGCACAAAGCCAGTCCTAAAGTTTCCCTGACTGCCCACACAACCTCAAAACTGCTCCATAAGTGAAAAGTCTCTGCAAAGATCATGTTGAGAACCCCCCCCTGGAGCCTCCATCCCCAGCTGGGTGAAAAAACTTGCCTCAGTGATGTTCGAGGGGGCACCGCGAAGTTTCACGGTGAACGGGGTGCTGGCTTCTGCTGAGCTGCCTTGGTTCTGCACACAAGGATGGGGAAAACAAAGGAGAAAAAGCTGAATGAAAGAAGAAAAATCACAGCACAACAAGCTGGTCTTGTCCAACAAACAGGAGGCTGAAGAGTGGGAGGGAATATCGAGAGATTCTCATCACCACAACAGCCTGGGGGGCAGGTTGGGAGGGTGGGACAGTCAAACCCCATCACTGACACTGAGTTCTGCAGGACAGCATTTTATACAGACAGGGATGGACACAGGGAAAAACAGGAAAGCCTCTGAAAAAAGGCACTAGCAGCACTTGTTTGGAAGGCTGATCTCTAGGAATTCATTCCTAAGAAGAGATTTTTTTTAATGGCTCTCACCCAGTGAGCCAAACCAGTTGGTACACAGAGAGTCCTGCAGCCTTCACAGGCCTTCAGCTCACCCCTGGAGAGACTGACAGACACACACTACCCATAAAGCTCCTGCTTTAGAGAAGACAAAAGTCTAATTCAGCTGTACCTCTACTGTAGATCCTTTTTTCTTCTTCTTCTCCACTGGTGTCTCTTGCTGTGTGTGTTGGGCTTTTACCTTCCCCTTTTTATCTGTGCAGGTGCCAATGGTTTCTGCAATGCCTGAATCCTCCTCAGTCTCACTTTCCTCTTCCACCTCCTCCTCAGTATCTGTTTCTTCCTCTGTGCTGGAGGAGGAGGAAGAATCCTTCACCACTTTAGATTTCAGGTACTCCATATCTGAGAGGTCTTTGCTGTTAGCTGCCTTCTTCCCTCCTTTCTTTGTTGCTGGGGAGGAGAGAACAGAGAAGTTTTGCACACAGATGCTGCTGCTCTTTCCTCAGCCAGAGAAAAGCTGAGAAACTGGCACAATCATGACAATCACCTTCCTCTACCCTTTCCATGGGAAGGAAAGGCTTGAGAACAGCAGAGCAATTTTATCTCAGCACTTCCAGGCTGACAATTTGTTTTTCAAAGCAACAGTTCATGTATAAAACAAATTAGAGAGGAGATGGAGGAACTCCATGACAAGGGATTTTGTCACAATTTTAACTAAATACTCCAAGCAGACCACAGAGAAGGTTTTAAAATGTTCAGTTTAGTTTTGCAAGGAGCAGGACAGAGGAAGCTGTTCCTCCAAAACACCCCTCCACCCCTTCCCAAGTCACACCTACACCTGAGTTACCCAAAGGGAGAAGAGGAGCAGCAGGGAAAATGCTGTTCACTCCAACAGAACAGCATAAGGAAATACCATGGAGGGAGGGAGGAAGGCTCCAAAACCACACCCATCACTGCTGCAGGGACACTGGATTCTAAAAGACATACACTGGACTGCAGTCCAGATTTCCCAGTCTTCTAAGTTAACCCACTACTCCAGTTTTCTTTTCAGGATCCAAGATACTGAACTCTGCCCCTTCCCATCAACCCCAACAGGGTCCAAGCACACACCATTTCCAGAAATGTGCAATCAAAGGCAGACTAGATAAGTTCACAGACAGGTTATTAAATAAACAGAAACCACATCCAGCTCTGGAAATCCCAGGGATGAAAGTAGCTGCAGGCTAGGAGAGCATTTAAGGGAAAGGTGCAGACTTTTTGCCCCGTTCTCTTCCCTAACACAGCCCTAAGGACCCAGGGGTAGGTACAGATGCTTAATATCAGAAAATATCACAAACTGCATTTCCCACATTTCCCCAAATTTGGGAAAACAACCATACATCCACAGCACACAGAATGAGCATCATGCTTGAGGAACCACCTTCCTTGTTACAGTGTCTCTGTGTGGAGGAAGGACTCTGATTTGGGTCCTGTCAGCACCTCTGCCCTCACAGTCACCACAACCAAAGGGTGACAGTTCCTTTTTCTACCTTTAGTTTCCTCCTCATCTTCAGAGGGCTCATCCCCATCCTCACTCAGCTCCTCAGACTCATCAGAATCAAAGTTGAGATAATCAGCTGCTGCTGTTGGTTTGCTCTTCTTGGGCTCCTCTGGCAAAGTGTCATTAGCCCAGGTGGCCACCTGAGACCGTTTCTGGTGAACCACCAAGAACTCCTGGAATTTTTTATCTTCTTCCAGCTGTTAAAAAAGAAACCAAGCAGATAAGCTGTGAAGGCAGACACAGGAAAGCTAGTAGTTGAGTTTGAAATAAAGATATCCCCTCATTTCCAGCAAAGTAAAAACAAAAGTCCCTTAAGGAGAGTTCAATTTACACTGACAAGCTGAGCCCTTAAAGTGATTAAAGTCTTCATGAGATCTCTCATGAAGACTTTTTTTTTTATAATTCATTTTTTAGAAAGTACTTTAAAAAAGAAAATGAAACATAAAAAAGAGCAAATAATGTGGAAGTTAAATGTGAAAAATCTTGCACATGGTTAAAACCCAGAAATGTCAAAACAGGATTGTCCTGGATGTAGTGTGTGGTCACATGGGAGTAGCTGACAATTAAAAGACTGGACCCCAGTGTTGGGGCTGTTAAAATGAGGGTTTGTTGCAGTAGAATTGGACTGTCACAGCCTGAATTAATAGCATGGGAAGGAGTACAGAAAGGAACTATTCAACTCTTGCTGTTAGTAGAAGCAAGAATGTAGGGACTGCAATTCAACCTCAGCTCACCTCCTTCAAGTTATCCGTGGGATCTTTCTTCTTTTTATCCTTGGGGAAAAAAAATTAGAAAGGCTTATTAGAAGCACAGCCAATTTCAGGGAACATAATGGCCTAGGGAACAGAGATCCCAAGGCAGAAAATCCCAGAACCAGGACTCCAACATCCACTGTCCCAGCTGTTCTGTCCCCTTCTCCACACACCAGGCCAACCTTCTCTCTGCCACATCACTGACACACATCAGAGCCTCAAGGGATCAGGCAAGACTCACTTTCTTTGGGGCTGCAGGAGCTGCACTTGCCACAGGCTTCTCTGTCTGTTTTTCTGAGGCAGGAACCTTCTGAGAGTGTTTACTCCACGCTTTGGGTTTTGAAGGGTCACCAAAAGACTTGCATAACTCCACCTGGAAAGAATCAGATCTCTAATTAAACACATGTTCAAGAGTCTGCTTCTGTAACTGCTGGATAACTTCACTCAAGAATCTTTATTGCAACTCTAAAGGGATGGAGGGTGTGAGCAGGAGAACAGGTAACTTCATACAGGTGTTCATTTTAAAAGCACAGAGCTACATGTTCAATCATGGGAAACAATCAAACATGGGAACCACTTTGTTGTGCTCATTTAAGCAGAGTAATATCATCACATAATCCTGGAATGGTTTGGGTTGGAAGGGACCTTAAAGTTCATGTTGTTCCAGGGACATGTTCCACTAGACCAGGTTGCTACAAGCCCCATCCAACCTGGCCTTGGACACTTCCAGGGATGGGGCAGCCACAGCTTCTCTGGGAAACCTGTGCCAGGGCCTTCCCACCCTCACAGGGAAAAAATTCTGCCTAATACCTAATCTAAACCTGCCCTCCTTCAATTTGAAGCCATTCCCCCTTGTCCTGTAACTACAGTTCCTGATGCAAGTCAAGTCAAATAAGTTATCCTGTTTATCCTGAATCATTCTCTATCCAGAACAGCAAGATTTGAAATGAAAAAACGAGCTGAAATTCAAAATTTTGGATTATGACAGCTCAAAATCTGACTGTGCTGCTCCAACCAGCCCTGAAATCAGTGCTATGCACAACCACAGCCCAGCTGAACCCAGCACCTGCTGAGACTCCAGCAAGGAGAGCTGGCACCAGGCTTTGCTGCTTTACTGCAGAGACCTTCACCTTCAGGTTTCCCTGATCCCAGCTATTCACCTCTAAGACCACCAAAATCTTCAACACCAAACCTTCTAAAAAAATCCCAAGGAGATAATTTTTCAGCACCAACTCACCGTGATCCTGGAAGTGTCTATGAAGCTTTTGTTGAAATGCTTCAGGGCCGTTTGAGCTTCATCTTCAGACCTGTAGCCAATGAAGCCAAATTTCCTGAACTTGCCATCCTTGGTGAACTTCAAGCAACAGTCAGTCAGTGTTCCAAAGGCAGCAAACAGTTTCCTGAAGCGATCCTCCTTCATCTGGGAAAGAGGAAGGACAGCGAGAAGGGATGTCAGCCATGGAATGCAAATACAGAGATGCTTTGTGGACAAGTCCAAAACAAAATGTTCTCTACCAAAGGGCTTCTGAAGGGCTGTAGGAACCACACAGTGGAAACCAAATCCCTTCACTCCTCCATGAATCCCCTATATGGACAGACAGGGAACACAGTGGGATCCTGTGGAGGACCTGACTGTGGTAGAGCAGCACAGTGGGCACCTGTACCCACCTCCAGACACCGAGGGAAGGGCAATGGCCACAACAAGCTCTGCTCCCCTACCCTGAGGGGCTGCCAGCTCCCCTGCCCTGGAGCACCTCCACACGCTGCTTCCAGCCCCCCAGGGCACCTCCCTGACTACTCCAGGAGCTCTCCCTGCCCAACGTCCCCCACCATCCTATCCCCGAGGGAATCCCCACGCTCTCCCAGGAAGACCTCCGTCCCAGTACATCTTCACAATCTCTTATCCTCTTAGAGCCCCTTCCGCCAGGACATCTTGCTGCTCCCCCATCAAAACATCTTCCTCTCCCCATCCCGAATCGAGAACTCTCCCCCCCCCGAGAGGATCTTCTCGCTCACCCCCGTCCCCACCACATCGCTTACCCCCCTCCCCTCGCGGTGCCTCTCCCTGACCGGGAACCTCCCCGCTCACCCCCGTCCCCTCCCGGTGCCTCTCCCTGACCGCGAACCTCCCCGCTCACCCCCGTCCCCTCCCGGTGCCTCTCCCTGCCCTCCCACCCTCCTCCCCCCGGCGCGTTCCCTCAGACCCGTCTCTACACCCGCCACACCCCTTCCACCGGCCCTTTCCGCAACCTCACGGCGGTCTCACCCCATTGGGGAGGTTCTTCACGATAAGCCGCGACATGTCAGCGACAGGACCCGCGGGGAGGGGAGCCCGGAGCGCTCGGACCCGCCGCTCTCAGCGCCGCGCACGCTGCGCCGTGGGCGCCGCCATGTTCCCAGCGGGTCACGTGGGCCGGGGGCGCGGTGGGACCCGGATGTTGGTCCTTAGCAACGGCCCCTTAGCAACGGGGCCCTGCGGGTGGCAGGGGGAGCGTCACTGTGGCACCGGGGGACAGCGACAGGCGGCGAGGGGGGGAATACGGGGGAGAATCCCTCTGATCACCCCCGGGTTTCCCCGAGGTGCGCGGCTGCGGTCCCCCGGCCTGTCTGCGCTGCTCGGCGGGGCCGCAGGAGGGAGCTCGGCGCCCGCCGGTCCCGGCTCCGGGCGGTCACGGAGCCGAATTCCCACCGGCGCTGTTGGGCTTGAGCGAGCGGAAGCCGCAGTCCCCCGCTGCTCTAAAAGCCACGAAGGAGCGAGGAGGGAAGGGGGACAGAGGGTCTGGACCAGAGAAGCCGTGGCTGCCCCATCCCTGGAAGTGCCCAAGGCCAGGTTGGACAGGGCTTGGAGCAACCTGGTCTATGGAAGGTGTCCTTGCCCATGGCAGGGGGTGGAATGGGTTGAGCTTTAAGGTCGCTTCAAAACCGAACCATTCTGTGATTCTAAGAGAAAACAACTTCCCTCCAAGCAACAGCTAAATAACCTCATGGCCAGGAGATGTGTTGTCCCACGGACAAAAGAGGGCAAAAATCGTGGGGGAAAAAAAAACCTCCCTTGAGGGTTATTAAACACTGTAGGGCCTTTTCTACCTAAACATCCAAATAAAACTTCCTCATGAGGAACAGTAGAGGGGCAGCACTGATCTCTGCTCTCTGTGAGCAGGGACAGGACCCAAGGAACAGCTGGAGCTGTGTCAGGGGAGGTTTAATTTGCATTTCAGGAAAAGGTTCTTCTCCCAGATGGTGGTTGGGCACTGAACAGGCTCCCCAGGGCAGTGGGCATGACCCCAAGGCTGCCAGAGCTCAAGGAGTGTTTGGACAGGGTGAGATTTTTGGGGTGTCTGTGCAGGGCCAGGAGTTGGACTGCATGATCCTTGCGGGTCCCTTGCAACTCAGGATATTCTATGATTCCGTGATCCATTGTTGGAGGGTGAGCATACTTTGGGGAAGCAGGACTGTTCACCTTCAAACATCCCCTCCTGCTCACAGCCCTTCAGCCCAGCTCTGCCCATCTTGCACAAGGCACTACAAGTAACCTGGACCCGAAATCTGACTTTACACCTTTATTCCCAGAGGAAGATCCTCAGGGCATCTCTCAGCTCCAGCACAGACCTCACTGCTTCCCCACCCAGTTTGGCTCCACACTGGAGTGACCCCAGGGATGGAGATGCCTCTGCCCAGATCAAGCCACCCCAGCATGGAGCTTTTCCACTCCCCCCCATATCATGTCCTAATGCCCCTTTGAGTCCTGTTCAGCTGGCTGATCCTATCCCAAAGGCTCAGAGCAGCAGGGAACACAGGGCAGAGAGCTCTCTGGGGGAGGCAGCCCTGACCCAGCCACACCACTGCTACATCCCAGTGTCCTGGTGGGACTGGGATGCAGGATGGTTAACTGCAGATTCCAGCCTGAACCAATGCTCTCTCCCCAGGAGAGCAGCAAGGAAAACACATTTATTTTCCAGGTAGGAAGAGCAGGGACAATGGCCAGGCTCAGTGCAGGGGAAGCAGGAGAGGGTGGGATGGTGCTGGGAATGTCATCTGGTGCCCTGCTCAAAGGGAAAGTGCTCAGCACAAACCCCTCTACTCCCACAGCCCCAGCTGGGGGCTCCCAGGGGGCTCCTGTGCCCCTTCACCTGCCCTTCAAAGGAGTCTCTGTGAGGTGTCACAGCACAGGGACACAGCTCCCTCCTCTCCCTCCCCCCTGTGCCCTCTGCTCCTGCCTCGTCCTTGGCCGGGCTGTCAGGGATGTCACTTGGGATGAAGGCTGGCACTGACAGGACACTCTCACCATCACTAACGCTTCCAGACCTTGCCCTTGTCATCCCTGTCCTCTCCAAGACACTTGTCCCCCTCTCTCCCTCCCCATCTCCTCCTCACCTGCTGCGTGCAGCCAGCAGCAGTGCCCAGCTCCTGCCCATGCTGGAGACAGCACTGACCTTGTCTGTTCCAGCACTGCCAGGACAGGGATTGATCCTGGCTGTGTCCATCCATCCTGCTTCCCATGGGTCCTCAACCACAGCTGCACTTGAGGCTGCAATTTCCCTCCTAATGTGGAAATTTTCTGCAATTGGGAGTGATTTTCCCCAGGTGAGAGCCTGGCCCAGTGCTCAACAGCTGCAGCTGTGATCCCTAAGGATGCCTGGGATCAGAAAGTTCTCCTGGGAAGCTTGGGAGAGCAGTGCCTAACTGAGCCAGGCACCAGGACTCTTGATCCCAACAGGAAAACCTCAGTGTCCATGCAAGGACATGGGTTTTGCAAAGTCCGTGGAGATGCTCAGCTTTACTAATGTCACTTCTTTGAAAACAACAAATTTATCCCTCCCCAGATGCAAAAATTCAGTACAGAAGCACAAGCTTTACACACACACACTGACTTTAGATTTGATTTCCCTTGTGGATTCTGCTCCCCAGGGTGGGTCAAGGTTTTAAGTTTACAAATGTGAGATTTAGAACATCCTTTCTCTGAAAAACTGGAGATTTTAAGGGGATCAGAGAGACAAGAGTTGCTCCTGCAGCTGGTGGCTCTGCTGCACCTCCAAGGCAGGCACCCTCTGCTCTGAGATCCCAGCCCTGGGCAGACAAGAGAGAAACTGAGGCCCTGTCTTGAGTATGTTCTGAGAAGGTTTTGGAAAGCAGCTCCCAGTACCTAAATATCTGTCCTGAAAATCATCTGTAACCCTTTTGCTGCTGGCACAGAGCATGGGCAGGGGATAGACCGGGCATTGTAGAGCCAGCTTGGGTGGGTCACTGGGTGCAGGTCACACAGCCTGTGCTCCAAAGCAGAGGCAGGGAAAGAGTCCAAATGCATTGTTTGGGATGCTTTTCTCCATGGAAACTGTTGTCCTTGGTGATGCCAGTGTGAGATGCTCCTGTCCCAGGGTCACTGTGTGCTGGACCTGTTCCTGGCGAGGTGTTCCCAGCGGTGGATGGGATGGATGCAGACGGCTGGGTGGGAGCTGGGTGGGGAAGTGAAAGGAAAAAGACTGTGCCTAGGTTTTTTTTTTCCTGAACTGGCTTGTAGCAACAGGAGGCAGAGGGTAACAGGGAGGTGATGTGCCCAGCAAAGATGACACATCAACCCACAGCCAGGGTGCTGCCCAGAGAAGGCACCAGGTTTGCCTCCTGGTGGCTCTGTGCTGGGGTGTCCAAGGGCTGGTGGCAGGGTCTGAGTGATGATTGTCCCTTCTCCCTCACTCCTCCAAATCCCCCCTGCCATGCCAGGCAGAGAGAAGCCCCCATGGCTCTGTCAGCCCCACACTGGAGGGAGGGGAAGCCGTGGTCCCTCCGTGAGCTCCCTCCAGCCGAGCTGTCGGAGCGCGTTACGTGCCCGGCCCCTCAACTGGTCGGACAGGGGCTGGCACAGCACCAAAGAGCAGGGGTCACCTGGCTGTAAAATGGTATTATGGGCTGCCTGCAGCCAGGGAACTGAACTTTGGAAAGCAGGGTTAGGGCAAGGGACTGTGGTGTCAGGGCCGTGTGTCAGTGGGGAGAGGCAGGTGTGGGCGGAGGGGCAAAGGGGCCCTGACATTGTGCTCCGGGTCGTGAGTGCACCGGGGTTAAAGTGCTGCTGAGAAGGAGAGAAGGGAAGGAGCTGCTGCAGATCCTGTCTGCCCCCAGGTATGAGAAGGCAGAGGTCAGATCAAAGTCTGCTGTGGTGTCTGGAGAGATGCTGCTCTTGCTCCATGGCCCCTGCGCTGTCCAAAGGGGTACCAGAGGTTTCCCCCCAACTTCTCCAGGTGCCACTTGTGCCACCCCGGGCAGGCAGAGCTGTGGCCCTGAGCCAGAGCAGCTGCTGTGATGTGGTGTCGTGCCCTGGACACCCCTGGGCTGGAGGCTGGTGCTGCCATCCCTGGCCCAGCCCTGCCTGGGAAGGACGAGCACAGCCCCGGGGTGCCCTTCATGCCTGTCTGATCAGGAGTGCCTTGGCCACTGCTGGACACTGGGGAAGGTAAGATCCATCTGAGCCTGGGTCACCTTCACTGGGACAGGATCCCTCACTCCAGGCAGCTCTCCTGGTGCTCATAAGATGCTGCTGAGCAGGTTTGGGGTCTGTGGGGGGTTTTGAGTGTACCACAGTCCTCCATGGCAGTAAACACTGGAGGTGCTTGGTTTCCTTGGCACTCAGACCTTAAGTCCTTCCCTGGGTAATGAGCAAAATTCAGCCTCAGGGAATTACTGCAGAGGGCTGTAACCTGGCTGAGGACCTTCTGCTGGTTGAATTAACACACAGGTACCAGTGAGGACAGGGATGAACGTGACCCAGCAACACTCACCACCTGGTTTTTGTGTGCTGACACCCCTCCAATGCACCCTGCTGAAGTGGGTAACATTGTTTTAACAGCACTATTGGAAATGCTGCCTGAACCTCCTCAGTTTTGCTGCCAGACATTAGATTTTGGGAGAGGAGATGGCTGGACCCTCCTTGTGTAAGCCAATTGTCCTGACAATGCTGAAGGAGATAAAAGGCTGCCTTTAATGACACAGTTGGTGCTTGGAAACTCATTGCCTGATACACCTGCCCCTACGGTGTGCTGCACAACGGGATGGGGCCAGGGAGGAGGAGGGCAAACTGCCCTTCTGAAGGCCTTCATCCCCTCCCCTGGACTCTGCCCAGCCTGGCCTGCTGGACCCTCTGCTCTGCTAGAGGGACAGGACACTACTGTCCTTGCCTGGGGGTGTGATTGCTGCATGTCACCATGGGTAGCACAATTTGGCTTTCAACCAGACCAACCCTCCCCTGAACCTGCTGTCTCAGCTAAAGAAACAGTCTGCAAGTGTGTCCCATGATCCTACTCTCTGCCCTCTGTTTATCTGCAGGTTTTGGGGGGACACTGTGTTTTTCAAAGCCCCACAGCTAAACTGTAATGCTGAGTAACAGCAGATGGGTGTGAGGATGAGGAAGGGCCAGGGAGATTTTCCTCATCTCATCGAGCACAACCAAGCTGCTGATGCCAGCAAGGAGGATTCAGGAAAGTCTTGGAACCCCAGATAATCCAAGTCCTTTGCATTACAGGAGCTGGGGAGCAGAGTTAAATCCTGTGAATGAACAATAAATCATCTGCCAAAACACTGTTAATGGGACCACACTTGCCCTGGAGAGGAGCCACCACCAGAGCAGGTCTCAGACCTTTCTGCTCTCCCTTTGAAGCAGCAGATGCTGGTGGCTGGCAGAGCTGCAGATGGTCTGTGAGGTCAAACCCCTCATGGCATCACTCTGCTCATCACACCAGCCCACGTGTCTCCAGTAACATCTGTCCCCAGCAGAGGGGACTGCAGGGACCTTGGTACTGAGCACACACAGACTGCTGAGATTAGAGTGGACTTCAAGGAAAGGTCAATCCAGTCTCCCTCCTGATCCCACCTAAAGCCATGGGAGATGCTGGCTGTCTCTGCCACAGCTGCACCCGGCCCAGTCTACTGCTGTCACCCACCAGGGACTGTTTCCTCCAGGTGACAGATAAGGTCCAACTTCTTCCCAAGCTGCCCCAAGTCACCCTTCAGATCTCTCTTAGGCCCATGGCAGCCCTTCTGACAGGTGTGGATGGGACCCTCCATGAGGAGACCAGGGAGAGGGATTTTCCTGCTGCTGCCCCTTTCCCAGTCTCTCCCCCATCCATCACCCCCCCACCACCCACCTTCAGTTCCCTTTATTTCTGTATTTTTGGGGGTGTGTGCGTGTGTGTAAATGGGCTCAGGGGAGGGTCCAGGCAACAGCTGCCTTTGATCAGCACAACATGTGGGAGATGGAGCACTTCAGGAATGCCGACTCCTGATCAAAGGTGGGAACACAGTGACAGCCGGGACTTGGCAGAAACCCATCCCAGCTAATCCCTGCTGGGGAGCTGGGGGGGTTGGATCAGCGACCCACACGGGCAGGGCAGCCCTCAGCCCGTGGAAGGGAGTGATCTGTGCCCTGACACACGGTGGAGGGCAGCAGAGCTGCTCCCATATGCCCCATCCTGAGCAGGGTGTTATCCTCCCTGCAGCAAGGCAAGGTGGCATTTTCGTCTCTTCTTTTGCCCTCAATGATTTCATCCCCACTCCTACATGCTGAGCAGCCCTGCCAGCATCTCTGCCATCCCAGCTCCAAACCCTGCAGCTCCTGCACCTTCCCCTCGGAGAGGGAGCTGGAGGAAAAGCGGGTCAGTGATGCCCCGAGACTTTTATCGTCTCCAAAAAGATGAGCCGAGGGTTGAAAGGTCACTTGCTGTAAAAACAGCTGGGAGGAAAAGGGAAGACAAATTAGCCCCTCCTGACAGACACCCAGGGCTTGGGGACAGCAGGGACACAGCTCCCAGACCCTGTCCATCCCAGGTGTGTGGGTGGCAGCATGCAGGGCAGCCCCATGTGTGGGCTGGGCCCTGATGCCAAGCCTGTCCCATGTCACCTTCCCCCACAGACACTCTTATCTCCTGCTGGGCTTTCTCCTGATAATCCTAGTGGGAAGCCTGTCTGGAGGAGCAGGTGGACTCAGGCAAGCTCAGCCCCCCTGAGCTACAGCCAGCCCTACTCCACCACGATACTTGGCTCTTCCGATGGGAACCACGTCACAGCTTTCACCCCAGCAGAGGCTCTTCCCAACCTCAGCCAGCAGGAATAATCCCACCCCACGTGCCTGATGCTTCTGCACCCGCCCACACCCTCCTCTACTCCATGGCTATTCAGGCATTGCTTGGCTTGGCCAAGGCTCCTCTGTCATGCTAAAAAGGGAAGCTTTTAAAGCCGATAAGGGCGGCTCCATCAGGGTCACCCCCTGTCCCCAGGTGGGGTCACAGGTCGCTTCCTCACCGTGCCTTGCCTGATAATGAGTCAATCAAGGCCGGGGTTATGGAGACAGGATTTATCAGCAATCCCTGGGAAAATAAAGACATGAAGATGTCTGCTCCTGTCATCCCTGCTGGGAATCCAGCAGGGATGAGCCTTTTTTTTTTGTTTTGGTGTGGGTGGAGAGTTTTGGGCTTAAGAGCTGATGGGGCTGGCACAGAGCTTGGGAATTGGGAGGCAGGGAGCTGTGGGAACAGACCAGCAGCTCAAGGGTTGGGCTTCCAGGTTGCTCAGAGTGGTGATGCTCTGTGCTGGGATGCTGCTGACTGCCTCCACAGTGAGCTGGAGGGGCTGCCACAGCAAGTGGGAATGGCTGGGATTGTAGGATCACTTAGGTTGGAAGAGACCTCCAAGCCATCAGAGACCTCCAAGCCATCAGATCCAACCACTAAGCAGCACTGCCAAGCCCACCACTAAATCATGTCCTTCAGTGCCACACCTTCATGTCTTTTGAATCTCTCCAGGGATGGGAACTCCACCACTGCCCTGGGCAGCTGTGCCAGGGCTTGAAAACACTTTCCATGAAGAAATTTTCCCAAATATCCAATTTAAATCTCCTCTGCTGTAGCTTGGGGCTGTTTCCTCTCATCCTGTCATTTGTTACCTGCGAACAGAACCTGACCCCCACTTGGCTCCACCCTCCTGTGAGGGAGTTGTAGAGAGCAAGAAGGTCCCCTCTGAGCCCCCTTTTCTCCAAGCTGAGCCCCCCCCAGCTGCAGACATTCCACTCAGACCAGGATGGATGGCAGCTGGGGAATGAATAATCCAGCCCCAGCTCTGCCCCTCTGGGACAGGGCAATGCCATGCCCAGGCAGCACCCTGTGCCAGACCCACAGGATGTGGGGCCAGGAGGTGCTGGGTGTCCACATGAGGTGAGCAAAGCTCACTTGGAAGACCCCTTGGGAAGATTTGCCACAAAAATGAGATCCCAGGAAGTGGCAGTAAGGCAGGAGGGATGGCCTGACCAGCACTGCCGCATCCCCACAGACACAGTAGTGTCAGACAACTCCCAGCCCAAAGGATTCACCTGCCAAAATATCCCACAGACCACAAAAAAGCTCTTTTTCCCCACTTGGTAACAAACCAAGATCCACAGCCCCCCTCTACAGCCACGTCTGAACAAAGTCCTGCACCTCAGCACCTGGAAGCTGAAAATCAAAGAACAGAGAGGGAAACGGAGGCACAGGGGAAAGCCTGGTGACACAGCCAGGGTGCAACCACAGCCTCCCTTTGCCATTGCTGGGCTGTTTGTGCTCCAGCACCGGGGGTAACCCAAGGACCCTCACTTTTGTGAAGGTGATGGAGGTGGCCAGAGGCTTCCTGAGCTGCAGGAACAGCCCTTGCTGCAGGGATGCAGCTGCTTCATCCCACCCCAAATGGACTAACCAGAGCTGACACCTGGGCACGGACGGAGAGAGAATTCAGGAGACCAGTGAGGGACAGACAGCAGTGGGAAGGGAGGGCAGAGCACTGGGCACTGCTGAAGCTGCTCCGAGGCAGCACAGGGTGACAGGCCACCTCTGACACCTCGGGAGAGCCGCGCACAGGGACAGGCAGCACGGGAAGGGCACGACACGACGAGGGACGGGCTGTGACACGAGGCCACGGGGCAGCCCCGACCAAGGACTTGCCACCTACCCGGGCTGAGCTCCCTCCTCCCCCACGTGCATCTTGCAAACACTTTTCCCCATCGGAGAGGCTTAGCAGGGGGAATATTGAAAGCACCTGCCTCCCTTGGCCGGGAATCAAAGGCCCCAGTGCTGGGATCAGCACAATTATTCCTGACCAAATGCCACGGGTGAGAATGTAGGGCACCCTCTCTCCTCGCTGACCCTCATCAGGGCACCACACAATTAAAACAAGCAAAGCCAGATGGTTTATTAGTGACTACAAAGCTGGGAGCCCACACTTGTTTTCTCATTCCAGCACTAAGGCATCAGAGGTGGGTCCGTGACAAGCCTGTTTCCCCTGCCAGCACACACTCACTCCCTTGGCAACAGGGCAGGAGAGGCTGGAATTATTTGGGAATGCAGCACTCTAATGGGCTTGGTGAGTGGAGAGATGGGATTAGAGCAGGTTGTGGCATCGAGGAGGCAGATAAGGAAGAAATGGAAATTGTCACCTGGGTTAATAGTCATTTGTTTAGAAGAATGGAATCATTAAGGTGAGAAAAGGCCTTCAAGATCAAGTCCAGCCCTCAGGTGAGTACCACTGTGCCCACTCTACATAGGGCAAAGTCTGTCTGTTTTTTGAATACTTAGAGGGATGGTGACTCCACCACTTCCCTGCAGTTCAAACAGCAGCCTGTTCAAACGCTTAACCACTCTTCCAGTGGAGAATTTTTTCCTAATATCCAACCTGAGGCCATTTCCCCTTGTCCCATTGCCAAAACAAGGTGCTGTGCCTTGCAGCTCACCCTCCTCACTGAGCAGAGCTTGGTGCAAAGACCACGAGTGATGACAGTCCTGCTGCATCCCAGGGTTGTTCCTCCCTCCCACCCCATCCAAAGTGTCCATCCCTTCTCTAGAGGCACAACCCAAACTGCTTTTAGTGCCCTCACAGCTTTTTTCTAAGCCAATTCTGTAATTTCAGCAGTGGGCATCACGTTGCATCTCCCTTAACATGGATTTGCTGGGAGCAAAGAGGACTCCAGCAGCAGGTGCCCCAGTACAGGAGAAACCCTCATTAGGGCAATACATTAGTGCCTGAAAACATGCAAACCTGAGGTATTAAATATCAGAGAAACACGGGAATCCTATCAGAAGATTTGCACACTCAGTATAAGAATTCAGCCCCAACTCCTCCCCTAACCAAATTCCACAATTCCAGCAGTGAGTTTGCTCTGCCTGGACAGGCACTACACATTGCACCTCACTCTGGCAGGAGCAAAATGCTCTTCAACCCCAGGGCCCCCAGCAGAGGAGCAGCCCCTGTTACTGCAATAGATCCTGGCCTGGAAACACAGAGATTCCAAATCCTGTTTTGTTTTGTTTTGTTTTTTTTTTTTCTTAAAGGGTGATGCTGCAACTGCAACTTTGGCTCCTGCAAAGCCATCTCCTGAGGTTTATTTTCCTGCTGGCAAAGCTGGATGTTGGAAGCTGCCAGGCAAGGGGTTCTCCAAGCAAGGAACTACAAAGCAGGCTGACACCTCTAATGAATTACAGTAATACCAGCTCGGGGTGAACTCTAAAGTGCCTGTTTACACAATCACTGACCTCCCTTCACCCGCTCTCTGGGGCCAGTCCCCCCCCTGCCTTGATGGATCACAGCTGAATGGAGGCAGACCCCAGTGTTTATCATCTCCCAGCTCTGGGAAGGGAAGGAAGAACAGCATTTCCTGGCACTCTGGCCACCACTGGTGGTTAAATGCACAACCAACACTTGGTCTGAAAAATGCTCCCTACATCATCTCCTTCTCTAAATCCCTATTTTGGGGGGACAGCTCAGTGCACAGGAGGAGGACTCTGTAGCATCAAGCACTGGGACCCACAGGGAAACCCCTCACATGGAGCAGGGATGGTGCTGAGTTCAGGGATGGTGCTGGGTTCAGGGAGCAAGGACAGCCCCTGTGCTCACCTTGCCCTGGCTAATGAGGCCACAGAGCCCTGCAGGGATGCTGCAGGATGGTCTCTTTTGGTCAGCAGACACCCTTTGGAGTGTTATTCTGATTTTTTCCCACTTGGCTACAGGATTTCCCTGTGTCCCGGTGCTGAAAAGCTGCCAGCTCATGGACTGCTCCCTCTGACCAGTTCAGTGCCAAGATGTTAGAGGAAACATCTTCTTCACAAAACCCTGAGCTCAGTGTAAGGGTGGGAAACTGGTGTTTAGATCAAGTGTATGTGGGGGGGAAATAAAAGCCACCAGAGCAGCAGGTTCCTTCTTCTCCACCTGTAACACTTCCAGCCGGAGCTCCTCCACCAACATGGTCCCAGCATCTCCCTTTGTCCAAATCAAATCCTGCTCTGCAAAGGGGGCCTGGACATGGGTCCCCAGCTGTCACATGTCCTCATGCCTCTGCTTGGGTTCGTGCACAGCAGACCCCAGTCCTTTCTCCCTCTCTGCTGATCTTCCCTCCAGCGCAGGCAGAGCCTGGTGAAACCCCACAAATGTTTCCACCCTCTGGGTAATCCCAACTTCATCTCCAGACAGACACCCATGGGTGTGGACCAGCACATGGGTAAGGGACCAGAGGAGCCCCTCAGTGTCCCCTGCTGCCCCATGCCAGTGTCATGGGAGTCCTGGGCTTGGGAAGCAGCTGCAGCATCACCGCACAAGATCCAGAGACCCAGGCAATGAGAGGTGCCATGGCCAACACAGCCATGCCCCTGTGGCCATGTCCTGCTGTATCCCAGCTCTGACTGCACAGAAGAGAAGAGTTTGTTGAGAGGATGATCTGGGGGAGGCTCGACTCCAACCAGGCAGTGGAGGAAGGGCAGTGAGATGCCCTGTGCCATCATCACCTGTCTGCTCTCACACGTGCCAGTGCTCACCGTGCCACAGCTTGTTTTAGCTCTGCAGCAGGGGACTGCCTTTAATACAGCCAGGCTTTCCTTCCTCAGGTACTTAGAGGATGAGAACAGGGATGCTGCACCCTGGGGAAGGCACTTCTCCGTTTTCCTGCTCGGCCTCTGACCTCTTCATTTTGTTCCAGAGTTATTTTTGGAAGTAAAAGCCTTTTTTTCCCTTCACCCTTCCCCTGGCCCCCATCTTTCTGCCAGCCAAAGTGGCATTTTAAGCCTCCTGCCCACCCAACCAGAAAAATGGTGGCTGAGGCAGGGTAGGGTTAAACCTTTCCATCCTTCTCGAATCATTAACCCTCCATCAACTCAGCTGCCTGAAGAGGAGCTCTCAAAAGCCTCTGTGGGAAGCACCTGCCCCCTCCAATATTGGTTCATGAGGGGGGAGCAGAACCACAACCCCCAAAATAGGGTCTCACTCCATATTTCCTTCCCCACAGCACTACAAATCCACTTGATTATTTGCAGCATTGAAGTATCCACACCTACAGTCCCCCCATCATATACGAAATCCCAGTTGCACTCCAAGTCCTGCTTCCACGTGGATCTGTATGAACCAAGAAATTCCCACCCCAAAAAGCCACAGGGACTCAAAACAGGGACATTGTACCGCCAAAAATACACACACAGAGCAGGAGATGGACCCTGCTTCATGCTGCTGGCAGCCAGGGAAGGGATGTCTGAGCCAAAGAGCAGGAGCCCAGTGACCTACAGGTACCAAAACCCCCAGGGACACTTCATTCCTTGACTGCTGCTGGAATTGCTCTGCAGCTGGAGGGATGGATGCACCAGGCATTGCTGACTGTAAAGGTCAAGGCTGCTCCCACAGCAGCTCAGGGGAGGCAGGTCCCTGTCACTCCTGGGGACCAGGACAGAGCCAGAGGATAAGGAGATCAAGGGGAATAAGAAAATCTCCAAGGTGCTCAGCAGTAGCACAGTCCCAGCCATCATCCCTGCCCAGGGATTAACCTTCTCCTGCACAGAGTAAGCAGCCTAAAGAGCCAGACACTGTAAAACCTCCCCATATCCCAGGAAAGCAGGGTGCTTGTCCCTCCTCCCCACACCAGAGCACAGAAACAGGCACTGGGTGCAGTTCAGGGTGTGATGAATTCTCAGAGCTCTGCCCTGATGTTCTGTCTCAACATCTGGGACTGAAGCAGATTCCCAAAAGACACAAAGTCCATAAAAACCAGCAGGAAGGGGCCAGTCTGGACACCCAGCTGGCTCAGCATCCTCCTCCTCACATCAGCCAGCATCAGGCAGTCAGGCAAGGCAGCCACACGTGCATGGATTTACAGCCTCAGCTGCCAGTGGTCCAGGGACATCCCAAGTTTTCTCCAAGCCCTGCTGTTTAACATCCCCTGACAGACAGTCCTCTGCTTTCTAAGGTTTCCAGCCCCTGATATTTCTGCCTTCCCTGGCATCTCACAGCAGTGAGTTCATGCTGGATTACAGACCCTCCATCAGGTTTTAATTCCACTGGGCAGGATCAGGGCAGAGTGAACTGAGCCCCCCGTGTCCCCATCAAGGCACGAACCCAGAAAAACCCATCCACAGCTGAAACTTTCACTCCCTGATTGGCATAAGGGGGCAAAACTGGGGAATTTAGCCTCCTGCAGAGCACTGGAGCTTCCTGGCCCCCAGCTCCACCCTCGCACCCTGGCAGAGCTCGAGCCGTGCGGGCGCTTCGGACGGCAGCCAAACTCCCAGGGAACGTTTGGGGGCCTGGAGGAGCTCTCGCCGTCCCAGACTCCGGGATTTGAGCCGGAATGGCCGAGCAGCCCCTGCTGTCGGGACACAGCCCCGGCGAGGAGCCGCTGCCACCAGGTGTCACCCGCCCCCTTCGCCCCGAACCCCCCGAGAGCCCCCGCAGCGCTGCCGGCCCGGGATGGGCTGGGGCACCCCCCGGGAGATCCCCCGGCCCCTCGGGAGGGATCCGGCCGCTCTACCGCCACCCCGGCGACATCAGCGGCGACCAAACCGCATCTCAAACTCGGCATCTTCCCGTCTCCATGGAAACCCCCCGGGCGCAGCATCCCCCAGTGATCAGTGCTGGACCACGGGATGCTCGGCACGGTCCGGCCCAGGAAGTCCTTGTCCCAGTCCTGAACCCCTTAATGAACCGGAATTATTCCTCCTTAAGTTTTCATCCACCCAGAGACCTGCAACCCAGACTTTTCAGATCAGAAATAAGCAGACTAAATTGCTTTCAAACTCATAATAACAACCTTTTTCTGGGTCGGGAGTGCAATAGAATCACAGAGTGGTTCTTATTCTTATTTTCTTATTCCAACCCCCCTGCCACGGACAGGGACACCTTCCACTAGCCCAGGTGGCTCCAAGTCCCATCCAGCCTGGCCTTGAACACCTGCAGGGTTGGGGCAATAGTAGGTATCTGTGCACAAAAAACATGTAGCTGAATTATCACAGAGGGGATTTGAGTAGAATTGTCCTGATTCACAACAGAACACCCTGGGTTTGCAAGTAAAACGATTGGAAATTTATTTAAAGCACTGACTCATCAAGATATTTTGCTCCAAAGTAATTCAATCGATTTGAGTAAGACCCTCAAAATCAAAGATTAAATAAAATTTAAAGGAAAGATTGTTCCAAATCAAGTGGCAGGGCTATTCTGCAATTATAGAGGTGAACAGTTTGGGTTCAAGGAGAAATTCGCTTTTCTAAAGTAATATGCCAGAATATGCTCCCAAAAAATTCCCAGATTGCCAGATCTCTGTTTTTCCCAACTAAAAATACTGGTGGAAACTGCAACCTGTGCCAACCTTGGTGTTATCCCACAGACCCTGAGCATTTTGTAGCAATTTCTTTTCCTCCCCCAGCCCTGGTAGAGAGAAAACAACCTGCCAACAGGTTAAAACCTCAGAGCAAGACACTGAAAGCACTGGGGGAAGGACAAGCAGACACAGGTCTCTCCCTGATGCCCACAGCCTCCTCAGATGACATGAAGATGCTCTGCTCAAGTGACAGCAAGTGACAGCAGCTGAAGACCAAGGGCAGCCCCTGCAGAGAAAGGACACCAGGGGGGTTGGTCAGGCCAAATTTAATGTAAAAATTATTGGTTGGTTTGGGTTTTTTTCCACCCCACGCTTTAAGTCCCCCCTGAGTTTTGCTGCAGCCAAATGATCTCTCTGAGCCCTGCATGCAGCAGGCTGGGCACTGCAGGATTTCCATCCTGCTGCCTGAGAGGGGATGGGCTGGAGGTGAGGGAAGAATTTAAGTGCTCCAGATGGCTATTCCTTGAGAAAACACCAGCAGATCCAGAAAGGGAATAAGGCAGGGAGTGCCTGTGCCCTTCGCACGCAGGCAGAGCAGTTGGGGGCTGTGAAAAGCAAATGTTTAGTCCCTTTTTCTCTCCTTTTTCCGTGGCAAAAATACATGGACAGGAAAGAGCAGATAGGGCTGGGATGCCAGAGGGTTATTTCCCACCTCACAGAACACTGAACTTGGTTTTGCAGCTCGGCATTCAGGCAGGGAACTCAAACCCTCTTTGGGTGTCCAGGCTGCAAGGTTACATTTCTGCCCAAAGCAACTCCTGCTCTTCATCCAGTGCCAACAGCCCCATGTCATGATGAGCAGCCAGGCTCTGGGCAGAGAGAGCAGATGGGACACCCTCTCTCCTCTTCTGACAGTGCAAGAGAAGGACCTCGAGGTGCTGCTCAGGTGGCAGATTTTATACAGGAAAGATTTTTCCCTTTCAATCTGTAATCCAGTTGGAGAACACCCTGACATAAGACAATGAAACCAACTGAATGCTCAGAAAGGTTTGAGAGGTTCAAATGAGGGCTGGTTGCCCTCTCCAGCTCGGGACATCCCTCAGCTGATGTCCCCAAGCACTGACCACCAGGGTCTGCAGTGACCAGTCACAGAGGTGTCCCATGCTGCCAGCTGTGGGCCCTGCCCAGCCAGCAGGCACATGACCCCCCCACTTCCCAAAGAAGGTATTTTCTCCTCCTCCCCCCCCCAAACTCTTCCAAAACACACTTTTCTCCAGTATCCCAAAGAGCTGCAGCTTTCCCATAACAGCTGCTGCTCTTCCAAAGAGTCACTGGCTTTGCCTCAGGGCCAAAGCCCATCTGGGCAGCAACAGGAGCCCAGGTGAAGACTGAACCAGGACCAAGAGGTGCCCAAGAGCCCCAAAAATCCCACCATGCACCTGAGAGCGTTGTCCAAAAGCTTCTTGAACTCTGCAAGTCTTGGGGCTGTGATCACTTCCCTGGGGAGCCTGTTCAGTGCCCAGCCACCCTTTGGGGGAAGAACCTCTTCCTGATACCCAGCTTAAAACCTCCCCAGCTCAGCCCTGTGCCATTGCCTCAGGTCCTATCCCTGCCACATCTCCTGGGCTGCAGACCACTGTAACACCCACGAGATCCTGATGAGAAGAAACCTTCTCAGCAAGGATCCTGAAGTGCCTCACCCAGGGCTCGACACACCATCAGCAACAAACCCGCAAGGACCAGCGGCGCTTTGGCCAACTAATCTTGCAGCAACAACCCAAACCTCTTGGAAAATCTCAACCCTGGGTCTTTTCACACTTGACCTTCCCTGCAGCAGCACATTAGCCTCTCTGTGCAGGCCCTTTGCTGCTCCAGCCCTAAGTGGGATGCTGCTGAGTTTATTACAGAAGCAGAGGGGTCGGCTCGGGAGGGTCCCCGGGGGCTCCGTCCCCCGCTGCTGTTTAGCTCAGGTTGTGCTGTTTAATGGACTGGGTTACAAAAAGCAGGTCTGTTGTGAGCCCCCACAGTGTCTTATAAAAGCCAGCACCAACAATAAGCTGCAAACTGGGCTGTGTGGCTTCACTGCTCTGCTTCCCAAACAGGTTATTGCTTGTAAAAAAAAGCCCCTCGCTGGAAGGAGCAGCAGCTCCGAGGGAGAGTCAATGATACCTTTTGATATATTAAATAAAAAGGCCCCCACACTTGATTCCTTTCCCAAGGAATATTTGATATTAGTTGCTCTGGGGTGTCTAGAAAAGAAGAAAATTACTGGCCCGTTAACTGCTGCCCCTTGGCCTGTTTTTGTGCATTTAAAACAATGTACTCAAAATTGGCAGTCTAGGCAGCCTTAAACATTTGTTTTGCCTCAGATTATTTGCAACACCCTGTAAACTCGGGGGCTTTTCACTCCCTTGCTAAGGGGATTTCTCCAGTGCATTTTTCCATGTGTCTCCAACATATGGAGCAATAAAAAAAAAAAAAAAAAAAAAAAAAAAAAGAAGTCTAGCTCGTGGCTGGTATCACGAAATATTTTGGGGGTGGGGGGGCCTTGGGGAAGTGGTCTGGGATTCGGAGCAGTATGACCTGGCAGAGACCTGGGCCTGAAGGAAGCTCATGTTTTTATGAGCCAGGAAATTGCAGGCTCAGCTTGGGCTGTGCCAGTTGTCCATAAGTGTTCGAGTTTGACATCATAATTTGGGTCTTGGTGGAGTTGGAGGGAGGCAGGTGGGGACAGATGGCAGCTGCACAGGAAGGTCACCCCTATCAAGACATGGGCACCAAGAGATGGAGGGATGGCCAGGACACACTGAGTTGGGGAAAAAAAAATCTAAGAGCCAGTCAAGGGAGAAAAAATTCGTCTGATTTCCATCCCCAGCCCACAACTGCCATAAAAACTGATGAGCTGGGAACAAGTTGCTGAGGATCCCCTTGACTAGGAGCACAAATGAGCCTGGAGCACTTCCCTGTGGCAATTAAGAGGAGAGACAACCACCCTTCTGCAAGGTCCCAGCTCTCCACGCAGCTGGTCCACCCAGGCCATCCCTGTCCAACAGGCACATGGTGGGATTCTTGGGGTTGTCCAGGGCAAGGCCAGGAGTTTGACTTGATGATCATTGTGTGTCCCTTCTAACCTGGGATATTCTGTGAGTATTTATGTTAAGGGGAGAGAGGGAGGGCTGGCAGAGGAGATGCTGTGCAGGGGAAGCAGTGTGGAAGAAGACAGGGAGGTGGGACAAAGTGAGGGAGACCCACAGAGTTAAGGGAGAGAAGAAAACCAACACATTAACTCAGAGCAGAGACAGTGGCCAGGGGGACACCTGAAGAGCACTTAGAGCATTTTCCTCTATCCATCACCAGGAAAAGAGTTCACCTATGCCAGAGCTTCTCAAAATACATTTGCTCTGCCTCACTCTGAAAATTTTACCAGGCTCAGGGGTTTCTGGAGGACTCACTGCCTGCCCTGAAGTCTCCAGTGCTCACCAGGGCACTGCCAGGGAGCCACAGTGACCCAAACACACCCATGTGTACATGGCATGTTGGACTGAAAGATTTGGGGCACAAGCAGCAAAGCTGGTGTTTTCCAGAGCACATCCCCAGGGTTCTTATTGACTGTACTGCCCACATGCACACTCTGCTCTCTAGGAAACCCTGCTGGGAATATGGGAATAATATGGGAAATTTGGGCATGCTTCACTGAGCCACAGAAGATGGTAGAGACCTCACTGAACTCTGCTTGTGCCCTGCCCTCCTGTGTGCTCTGTCTGCTCCTCCCCACCTATTATTCCTATTGAATTACAGGGCTGAAAATTCAGTTTTCCAGCAGTGGGTGGGCACCCAACAGCACAGGCAAGTGGCCAAAACATCCCAGCTGCTCCCCCCACCCTTCACATATAAAGGCTGTGAGTCACCCACTCACATTAAGTGCAACACAAACATCACTCAAGAACCACAGCAACACAATCCTCAGGCCCCTGCCAGAAATCCTCAGCAGGGTACCACAATCCAAGGAAATGATGTATTTAACCTCCCATTTAAATAAAAGGCAGAAAATTAATCAAGTCACTCAAATTCTGGTGTTTCCCAGCTTTCTTCATTTGTCACTTCAGTCGTGTTGTTCCATGCAGGTTTCAGGGGGGACTTGAACAGCCCAGCAGTGCTCCAGCAACAGCACAAGAGCTCTTACCAGGCTTAGCAGAGCAGGGAGGGAATTCTCCTCTGCCTCCCTTGTCCAGCTCTGTGGTCACCAGGAGCCTCAGCTCTCTGTCTGCTCTTGCCCAGACTCCTACAGGAACCCCAGTGAGTCAGGCAAGTCCCTTTGGCCACCAGAGCGAGGGCTCTCCAGGGCAAAACAGCTTTTGAGCCAAGCGCTGGCACAGCCAAATTGTTCAGGAGCCTCACCCAGAAATTTTCAGCCCAAACCTTCCTGCAGTGAGGAGATGAGTGTTTTTTCCTGCCTGGCTTCACCCCTTGCTCTGGGTAGACATTAGAGGGTGACAAATCCCCACTGTACTTTTGGGAAATCCCCATTGACTTGCTCGCTGCCTTCAGCTGCCCTATTTGATGGTGCTGCTGCTGGGCTCCAGGCACGTATCCCAGGGGAACAGAGCCCATTTCCAAGGTCCAAATAGACCTTGGCTGTGGGCTCAGAGAGGGCACTGCACCCAAACATCTCAACACAGCAAAGGGGAACCCAGCTCTCGTCCCTCACAGGGCAGGCAGAAGGCTGGAGTTTGTAAAGCGGCGTCCAGCTGTCATCGCTGGCATTTGTCAAATGAAGTGACCACTCTCGGGACAGGTACTATTTCAAAAGTGGACATCACTTTAAAAAAGTGCTAATGTACAAGGCTGTCAGGTCCTGGCCTCAGGAGCAAGATCAGCTCTCTGATGTTCGGGGTAGAGATAAGGCGACGGCGCGATGGCCGAGCGGCCGCAGCCCGGGCTGTTTCTGGGAGTCACTCAGCAAAGTGCACACGATCCTGGGCCTCCAGAAACACTTGGTCAACGGCCTCCTCCTCAGGTTGCTGCTACAAGCAGCTCCCTGTGCTGGGAGGTGAGCTCCAGCCTGCTCAGCTGGTGCCCAGCATCTCCCAGAGCCGTCACCTCCCTCGGCAGAGTGAGCAGCACGTGGTGGAAACTGAGGAGCAGAGGCAGCAAACCCTCAGTTAAATGCAGAGGGTTAAAGTGCAGAGCAAAAACCTTTGGGGAAAAACCTGCACAAGGGGCTTTGTTGGATCTGTGGGCTTGAATCATGTATTTCACAGGGGGTTCTATGGAAATTGTTAACATTGAATGAGATATAGAAGCAAAAGTTTCAACCGGATAGACGAGATGCCAAAGCAGAATTGCAAGGTTTTGTTGTTGTTTTTTTTTTTTTTTTTAATGGACCTTTCAACACATTTGAGGTAACTTCCCAAGAAATCTGCAGCAGGGGACTTATTTTTATAGAACAGGCAACAGTTTTCCCTCCTGTTGCTCACTCCAAGTGTTCTGCTCACCAAGGACTGCTTCATCCAAGCTGTTTGAGGGCTTTCCCCAAAACCAGCAGGGCTCTGAAGGCTGGGAGGGAATGCACAAGTCTTCAGCCTGGTGTTCATCACCCCTTCTCCTCAGCAGGGCTTGTACACCCCTCAATCAGAGCATGACCTACACCAGGCTCATCTGAGAGCCCTCACCTCTCCTTAGTTAACTCCAGTCCAGCAGAGAAGTGACCTCATTCCTACAGTAACCTGGAAGCTGTTTATCCACCTCATTTTAGGAGAAAGAGAGAATAAATTCCCCAGACCAAGAACTCAACAGATCCATGTCCCCTTCCTGCTTTCACTCCTGGAAACAGCCAAGCCCCAAGCTTGAGGCTCTGAGGATTTTTAAAGATCATCCACCTGATGTCTTGTGTTAGCCCCAAAACTGCCCCCACTGGTAGAGGAGCCTTTAAAAAGAACAAGATAGTCTCTGTCTGATGCAGGTACTCAGTAGAATAATTTTTAGAGGACAGAAAATTACTTAACCCTGTCCTTTGGTCCACACCAGAGCATTTGCCTGCAGCCACATCTGCACAGCAGGATAGCCCCCCAAACTCTGCTCCCCAGACACCAGCAGCACCTGGGCCAGAACATTTTCCATCTCCAAAATAACACAAACAAGCAAACATCACCTTCCCACCCTTCTCCCTAGTTAAAAAAAATTCCACCTACCCCAGGGAAATCCTCACTTTGCCACCTCCCAAACACCACCAGCATCACAGTAGGTCTTCCTCTGCCGGGGCTTATATTGGATTTACCACCCCAGGGAGGGAAAGTCCTGCCCTTTCTCTAATTACTGGCAGGTTGTCCAGCTAATTAACCTTCTCTCCTTCCCTCCTGGGTGTTTACCAGCTGTGCTGATCAGGACATCCCATTCTTTTTTAAAATCAGAGTGAAGGTTGTCTTACTTGTGTCTCTGCTGTGTGGAGCCTTACAGTTGGTCTGTGAAGCGTGGTTGGAAATAAAATCATATTTAAAAAGTATTTTCCTTAAATGATGTAGTATTTATCATCTCTAATACAGCACAATACATGGCAGCAGCACGGACAAATGAAACCCAAAGAACAAAAAGATGTTACAGAAACACAAGGGCTCCTTACTGATCAGATTGTTGTTCTTTGCAAATGATCATTTTAGGGAAATCTAGAGGGAAAAAAAAATCTATTTAAATCAGAACATATTTTTAGAGTGTACAAATTCCTATCCATGCATGAGGAAATATATCTATTTTATTTATAGCAGAAACACAATTGTTTATTCCTTATTAATGAAAGGAGATGATTATGGGAGAACAGAGTTTCTTACTGAGTACAGAAAAAAACTGAATTAATAAACGCCCAAGAAAGGCTGTCTGAGCCCTTCACCAGGGTGTCAGGCCTGCAAACTCACCCTGCACTTGCCAGGGAGGGGGTCTGCAGGACAAATGAAAAGCTGAAGCCAATTCCAAGCAGAGCCCAGCCCCGCGTGTTTAAGGGAGGGAGATTAAAGCTGGCACAGCTCCCCGTGGGAAGTGATGGATTTGCCATCTCTGGATGTCTTCAAACGGCATCTGGATGATCCCTGGGAGCTGCCTGTCCTGCAGCCCAGCCCGGGGGCTGGGTGTGACCTCCCCTGGCGCTGGGATTGCTACTGTTCATCCTACAGCCCCCCCAAACCCCCTCTGGGATGTGGGGGAGCTCCTGATTGTTCCATACACAAAGGTAAAATTAGTGACACAAAATGGGCACCAAAATGGGTTAGGAGAAGAAACAGAGGCTTGGAAAGACCCGATTTCCCCTCCCAGCTCTGCCTCTGACCCGCTCTGAGACTTTATCAGGGTTATTTCTTCTCTCTGTGCTTTTTGCTGCCAGTTCTTCATCCTTGCTGTGAGTGTTGAGGGCAGGAATGCCCTGCATGGTGGGTTGCACCATGCTCAGAGTGATGGATGGGTCTGATTTTAGGGATTTAAGACACTGTTCATATAGAAATTTCCAAGGGTTGTGCGCATTTTAGTGAGGATAAGAAGTCTGGAGGTATTTCCTTGCCAGCAGGTTCTCATGAGCATATTGACTGTACAAAACCCCTTAAAATTCTTACATGCAAAAACTGAGTTTCATTTGGAACAAAAATAGGAAATTACATCAAGAAAATGATTAGAGGACAGAGGATTTTGAAGAAGGAAGTGGATCAGTGAACAGGTTACAGGAGAAACCAGAACTCTCTATCAATGTAAACAGCTTCAAATATGACTCATCAATTTTTAAGTTAAGGAAAAGAATAAGTTCACTCAGGGCTAAGGAGCCCAGAGGTGGAAGTTGCCATTATTTAGACATCTCCAGGGGATGGAAAATCAGGAATGATCAACCAGAACAGCACTGAAGGCATAAAGAAATAGGAAAATCTGCTCAAGGAGCTGGGCTGGATCTGTGAGCTTGAATCAGACAGAAATATCACGTATTTCACAGGGATTTTTATGGAAATTGTTAATATTAAATGTGATATAGAAGTAAGAGTTTGAGCCAGCTGGGCTGGGAGACAGGAGATATCAAAGCAGAATTATGAGGCTTTTTTTTAATGTACTTTTAAAGAATTTAATGGTCAAGCTACTGTGTGAATTTTGGCTTCAAGTCATAGGAAACAGTTGATGCATCAAGCCAGGGGTCTGTCCACTGCCAGCAGAGAAGTGGGACAGGGGAGAACAGCTGGAGCAGGAGGGATGGCTCCAGGAGGATTGTTACACACCATCTTGTGGTATCTTCCAGCTTGAGCAACAAAATTCCGTAGGCTTTGTAGATGAAGAGAAAGGCTGGTGGTTTACAAAAGGCCCATGGTGTGGTTTTGATGGATTTTTATGGTGTCCTTAAGCATGGAGAGACAAAAAAGGCAGGATTTTAAAAAGACATCACCTGGGCTCTGACAGTTCCCTGAGTCACTCCCTTGGGCTGACTTTTGCCATGACTTGGGCTTTTCTAGGACCTGGATTTCAAAGCTGAGCTGAGCTGCAGACAAACAACGTTTTGGTGTTACTCTTCTCTCCTCTCCTTGCAAAGGTCATCCCAGAGGCTCAGCAAGCCCAGAGGAGGAGGGAACCCACCACAGCTCCCTGTTCATCCCCCTCAACAGGCTGTTCCCCCTCCTTTGCCACTGTCCCAACTCAGACCACTTCCACCGTGCTCTGCTCTGCTTCCAAAAACCCATCTTCAGTATTTTTTTTTGCTGTTGGCAACGCTGCAGGGAAATATCAGAGGCACCCATGTGGCCTCCCCTGGCTCAGCAAGGAGGTACTGGCTGTGGAAGAAACACCCAATTATTTAGCAGCTGTCAAGGTTAAGCTAAATAACCCCGGGATGGGGCAGGCTGGACTCTGTGTGTGTGTGTGTGTGTGTGCGTGGGGAGGCAGGGAAGCATCTTCCCCAGGCAGCCGAGGAAAGCACAACCCGCGAAGCAAATATATTGCCCGAGGCTGCCCGGCGGGACACCGGGTTTCCAGGAATGAAAAGAAGCCGGGGATGTCCTGGCAGACGCCGGGGCAGGGCTACGGGCAGACGAGCTCTGCCCATTCATCAGCGCCCGTCAGGCTCCGTGGGATAAATCAAACGGCGAGAGAGGGGAAGGGGGGAAAAAAGTGTCCGAGGGGGAGCTGGGGAGGGGAGGAGGGAGCTACGAGTAAGGGGGGGAGAAGAGGGAACGAAAAGGCAGCACGAGGGAGAGGAAAAACTAGATCAAAGGCAGAAATTCATCAGAGATAACGGAATTATTTATTTTTCCTGCTGCTAGTGGGGATTTTTTTTTTTTTTTCCCCTTTGAGGCCCCCCAGGCCTTCTGGGCTCCTACGTCTCCAGCCAGTCTGTTATTCTCAGGCGTCCCATCACCCCACCCCAGCCACAAAGCAACATGTTCACTTCATCACACGGCTCTGCTCTGCACAGCGAGACCTTTTGATCTCCGTCTCTCCAGTGTTTATATGTGACAGTGCAAGAAATGTATTTACAGTACACGAGGCTCTGTTAGACACTGCCTGCCTTCATTTGAACATTAATATTGGGAGCAGGGGAGGGGTGGGGGGAGCAGCTCTCCTTTAATTCACCCGTCATTTATTAAAGTGTTTATTTGGAAATCCGCAGGCCCATTTATCTGGTTATTACTCAGAGCAGGATCAAATAATAACTCAGGTTCTCTGTGTCACACAAGACAAACCAAATATACTCTGGATGAGGTCTTTCCATGGCCTGTGTATCCATCCTCATGCCTGGTGCTTGGCCGGCTGTAGGGCCCTGGGTGGGCTCCCCAGACCTGCAATCCAGCTTTTTATCCCTTATTTCACAGGCTCAGACCCAGCCTGGGCCAGTTGCTACCGCTGGAGGTGCCCCCAAAAGCCCCTCAATAGCAGGGGGGGCTGGCTGGTCAAGGAGATTTCACCAGAGCTTTTCACCAGCTCTGACTCAAGCTCTGCTTTTAAAACTGTCTTCCACCTTTGTCGCCTTTCCCGGGAGTTAGTGGATGTCTGCAGGAGCACCAAGCCCTGGAGGAGCACACCAGCACAGACAGTTCTCTATCACGTGCTGGTAGCAGTCAGAGAAAGTGGAGTCATCACAAAGTTCCTCAGACTCTGACCCCGGGAGAACAACCTTACCTCTGGGATGTTCTGGGATAAACAGCTGGTATTTCTGGAGATGAAGGCAGTCAGTGGCTTCCTACTTCTCTGTCTGCCCCACCATCTCCTTCCAACCTTCACTCCCCACCTCGCACCTCCTACTTTGCTTTGGGTTGCCCAACACAACCACGTGATGAACGATGAGGCTTTTGGAAGCGCTGATTCCAAGCTCTCAACTGCTCTAGGCCACATTCAGAGGGTGTAAGAACCCCTGACACATGTTTCTGGTGACCAGCTGTTGGTCTTCAGAGGCTGAGAAAACACTGAAGCCACTTTCAAGTGGAGCTTGGTGTTAAACAAGTTTTGAGCAAACAGCCTTTGGCACTGAAACGACAAAGGGAAGATGAATGTGGCCCGTTTCACAAGGTAATGCTGGGCTGAAGACCCAGCAGAGCTGGTAACACTTCCCAGACTGATCCAGAGGAGAGGATGGAAGTGCCAGTTTCCAAAATGCTTGGGAAAACACTGTGCTTGAGGAAAAGAACAGTTACAGACGCTGGCTGGTGCAAGGAAAAGTGAATTCAGTAGATGAGATTGGACACACGTGGACTCTGTGCTCTGGGCACTTCATTGCCCTCCCACTCTTGACTACAAGGGTTGAACAACCATCAAATCCCAGTTCTTCTTCAGTGTTTGACATCATGTTTTCCATCAGTAGCTGCTTGCAAATTTTGGTTTAAGACCGTGGTGTGTTCCAGCTGATGTTGTGACAGGGATCACACCAAGCCCAGCTCGCTTGGGATCACCAGGTGAGTGCCAAGATCATCCACGGTTGGACATGATGATCTTAGAGGCCTTTTCCAACCTTATGAAGGAATGAAGCACCAAGCCTGGAGGTAGAATGATAGAAAACATACTTGATCAGCTCACTGGGAAGTAACATGAGCCCCTCCCAGGCTCCCCTACAGCACAGGCAGAAGTGTTGTAAAGCTGCAAAGGTAACCTGTGCTCTGAGAGCTTCTGTGACCCACCCACCTCCTGGCACACGGTTCTGCTGCCCCATGCAGCCTCTCTGGGGTCTTTGGTGGTGTTACAGGTGGCATGTCCCATCCCTGGAACTGTTCAAGGCCAGGTTGGATGGGGCTCTGAGCAACCTGCTCTAGTGGAAGGTGCCCCTGCCCACAGAAGGAGGGGGTGGAATGAGATGGACTTTAAGGTCCTTTCCAACCCAAACCATTCCAGAATTCTGTGATTTAACCATGAGATGACTGACTTGGTGGGTTCTGTGTGCTCCCAGTGCAGGGTGGTCCCAGTGGGAGCACCTTAACACACTGGATGCATGGATATCCACAGGACCCACACCACACACTCACCAGCAGCATCACCCCACCTCCCAAAGCCTGCAGGGAGTTGGGCTCACCCCAGCCTGGACTGGGATGTTTTAGAATAAGTAGGGGCAGAAACTGGCACTGTCACCTACAGCATGACAAGCCCTGCTGAACTCAGAGCAGGGACTGCCCTTAGGAAACACCCTGGCCACTGGCAGCACCTGCCACTGACCCCGAGACAGCACAGAGCTCCTCAGGCAGCCACAGACGTTCATTTTTAATGCCTGCTCTCTCCACACGTGGATTTAAGGTGCACATGATAAGGTGTCATAAAAATATCTGACAACAGAGGAAACACTGAGCTGCTGCACCCGTTTTCCTTCACACTATTTGGAGAGTTGTCTCGCCTAAAGCCTGGGATTCTGTAGCAGAAGCCCAGAGCACAGAGCCCTGTCACCCCCTGGGGAACACAGGGCTTCAGAGCCCTGGGCCACCCTGGTCTGGGTGATCAGGCCCAGAAGACACAGACTGGTTCCCACTTGGGTGCTGTGTCAGGCTGTGATAAAAATGGCATTTGGATGAAATGATCTTTTTGGTGAAATTACACAAACTGGGGGAGGGGGGGGGGAAATTTTGCTTAAAAGGAAAAGGCATATTCACATTTTCAGAGGAAATTGCTGTTTTTCTGCTCAGTAGATCTTTTCTGTCTGAAAGAGGAGTTGTTTTAGCTGTTTATATGACATGCATGGAGGGAAAAGGCAGTTCCAGTTTCAAGCATTTGCTACGTGAGTATATCTACATTATACATAAATGCAATGTTTTCACTATGTATAAAATCATTCCCCTTCCCTGCCTTACCATTTCTTAAAAAAAAATTGCATTTTGGCCTTCCAACTTCATTTACAATCATTTTATTTCGCCCAACCTACTCTTTCCAAGGACAACCATTCATTCTGTAGTCCTCACTGCTGAAATCCCCTAGTGCTTTTAATCCTTCCTGATACAGAGCCCTCAAAAATAACACTCAGCAATTAACCACTTGAAAAATGTTTGTTTTAATTTTTAAATTTTTTTTTTTTTAAATTTTACCTTCCCTTTCACTGCTAACTCTGCAAGAAGGGGTGAGTCACAGCTTTGAAATCTGCACTGGATGCCAGCTGAAAACAGAGGCTTTACACGATCAAATTGACAGATGATTCCAAGGCAGCCCTGCTACGCACAGACCCATCCATATTCTGAGTTAAAAGAAATATTGCATTTTTAAGGGTAAAGAAACATATTTAAGAGATAAAGGAAAAAGAAAAGTTTGCTGGTCATCAATTATCATAATAAAACAGAGGAGGGGGGAGGGAGAAATTCACTTTAAAGACACGTTAAAGCCCCCTAATCTTCAAAGAGATAAAGGCTGCCCCTGAGCGAGCCACTTCGCCAGGAGGCGGCTGCGGTCCCGGCCTCGGGGGAGGCTGATCCAGCCCAAAAATAAGCCCAGGATAAACTTGAACTGAGTGTGGTCGGGTTCAGAGGGTGATAGGGAAGGAGGAAAAGGGGCACAGAAGGACACGGTGAGTGCAGTGGTGGGTGGTGGCTGTCGGGAGAGCCCCACCTTTCGGGGTGGCACCACCGGACACAAAGGGAACCCTCTGTGTTCTTCTCCCTCCAAGCCCTGCTCCTCCTGCCAGGCAAGCAGATGCACAGTTTCATGCCAAAGCAGCTTAGAAGATGGCAAAAAGTCACGACTGGCAAAGCTCAGCTGCATTTGGAGCTGCAGGGACAGAGCTCATCCCCAGCCCTCTGCAGACTGTGGTCACCACCTGAGTCTGGATCAACCCCTTGGGGCATTTGGCTGTCTGGGGATGACAGGCAAGGGATGGAGGAGCAAGGTGGACTGAGATGGGACATTCCTTATGCTTCTGGGCACCAAATGGGCATGCAAAGGCCATAGTCATGTCATGGGTTGGGAGAGAACATTCTTAGATCTTGTGATCGCTGCTGCAAAAGTCCAAGCTTGGACTCTTCACATGTGATCACTTGCAGAAGATGCAGAAGATGCAGCAGGGTGGAAAACTGTGCACAGATCTCCTCCCTCTGTGAATTTTGTAGTTGGAATTCAAACAGAGGATGCTTCGAGATCAGCACTTTAAGCAGCCCTCCACAAAGCCTTCAAGCTGCCCAAGCAACACGTACCAACAGGGGGGCTCCGTCTGCAAATTGCATTTCATAGCTCACCAGACTTTTGTGCAACTCTTAAGTAATTTCCATGATGAAACCTCTCTCTTTTGACAATTTTAGAATGTAAAGTTCGAAAATAAAAATAAAAAACCCCAAGGAGATGAACAGTGACAGGGCCAGGCGGGCTGGGATCCTCTGCTGGATTCCTGCCCTTGGGGAGAAGAAAATCAACTGTTGAAGCAAAACTGAGACCACGAGCACTGCCAAGTTTTGGCCACTGGTAAAGCTGTGGGATCATTAAGATTTGGGTCTGTCTGGTTGGTGTTTGCTGGATTGTGACAGAAGGGTCCTAAATCTTGGTGAAAAGAAGGTCCCACTCTGAGTGAAGCAGCAGGATTCACCAGAGGGCAAAAAAGGACCACCAGGAAATGAAAACCTGGATTCAGCAAAGAGAGGCAGTGCCCCTCAGAGGGGCTGCCTGGAGTGCTCAAGAAAAAAGGGAATTTGCTGCAGCATATCTGGATTCTGGATAATGCATTATAACTGCATTATTGGATTATTAATACTAACATAGATATGCTTCCCATCCATCCATTAAGCTGGACTGTGTCCCATTAACCAACCACTCATCAGGTTTTCCAGTCAGAGGAAAACTGGACTGGCTCCATCATGAACCAACCAAATCCACATTAAAGCTCGGAGAAAATCACAGCAAAGTTCACTCCAGTTCCTGCAGCCCTGGCAGATTCAGAGCACGAAGCCCATTTTATACAGATGAGCTCAACGAAGGATATTGGAGGAAAGCTGGGAAAAAACCTGCCAAGGACCGATGACGGGTGACCTGCCACAAGGTGTGGGGTAATCCCAAAGCATCCAAGTGAGGTATAAGTGAGCTGGTCAGAGCATGGAGATAGCTGGATACTTGCAGGCTTGGCTAACTCACTTTGCTCCTCAACATGTGGTGTGGAGGCCAACCCCAAGGAGATTTCAGGTGTCCAAGCTTTGGAGAGACCCTCCAGCACCGAGGTCTTGTCCTGCCCCAAAATGTGTCCATGCCTCTTATCTAAGCCCTACTGTTCATTCAGCTTGTGCTGTACCAGCCTCTCACCCTCGAGGCTTTAAAAAGTTGCTTTTGACCTCAGAGCCCACTGGTGTGGAGAGTTTATCACGAAGTTCAACACCAGGCTTTTCCTACAGCTCACCAGCCAAAACTAACATAAACAGCCAGCTCCTCGTTTGTTATTCTAATTCCACCATAAAACACGCCAAAGCCAGTCCTGACTGGGGTTTTTGGTGATTTACTGCCTTTTCAACAGGCAGTGTCCAATGAATTGGGTCAGATTTACACCAGAGGAGCAGCTGGAAGGAGCTCCCCCAGCACAGCCTCTCTCGCTGTGCCCAGAGCAGCAGGAGCCCAAAAGGGACATTCCCAAAATTTTCTTATTTCCCACCACATAGATGGGGCTGCCTCCAAAGTTTTTCTGTGAGCGCTGAAAAGAGAAAGGCAAAGGCAGAGCTGAGGGGGTTTGGACTGTTGCTTGACTTGGGCTCAAGAGTTTGAGGGAGCAATTCCCACTGGCAGCTCATCCCATCCCTGGAAACATTCAAGCCAGGTTGGATAGGGCTCTGAGCAATGGGTCTAGTTGAAGGTGTCCTGCCCATGGCAGGGTTTTGGACTAGATGACCTTAAAGTGTCCCTTCTAACCCAAATTATTCCATCCAAGACACCACGCACAGAACAAGAGGCCCTGGCAGGGTCACACCACTGAGGACACACCAACAAGCAGCACATGGTGGATCCTGGCACAGCATCAGGGGTCTTGCAAGGGTGGGCAAGGAGGTCCAACACCCCTGGTGTCAGTGGCTGCCATGCCTTGTGCTTCTGGCTGCTGCAGAAAGCTGAAGCCAACACTCAGCCTGGGCACACCTGCACAAAGCCCTTGCTCCTCCTGCATCCCCATTTTTTCTCACTACTGATGAAGGAAACCATTCCCAGCTTCAGCTTTGGCAGGCACCACACACAGCTCTGAGAAGTTTCGTCTGACCAAGAAACTCCAACACATACTTTATCAAAAAAAACTCCCAGCCAGCTCTGCTTTCAGTTGCTCCCAAATCCCCTTGCAAGATCTGCTCCAGTGAGCAGGACAGCAGTCCTGTCTGTAGTACATATCACAGCCTGGTTTGCCTCCAGCTGTCCCCACCAGAATTCCCCTGAGGAATGCTGCTGGCTTCGGATGCTCCTGGCTGGGCTAATCCTGATCAAATATAAAACCTGTGCCATTATTTAATTTTTTCTTTATCAGGTTAAAAAAGTTTCCCAGGGAGGCTGGTGCGTGGAAAGAGGAGGAGTTCTGCTAAAACATTAACCCTCTGGCATCCCACAGCAAGTATTTTGGGGTTCCTTGAGGAATCCTTTTTATCCTTGAGATGTTCCTATTTTAAACACAGCCAAGCTCACATGTAAAGACTCCAGAGCAGGGTTTCCCAAGTTAATGAATCCAGCAGCTTTGCAATGGTACCAATCAGCTCTTCTGCTTTCTAGTCTGCAAGAGGAAAGGATGAAACAGGCCAAAAAAAAACCTCTCTTGCAGTTACAAACATCAGCCAGGGCTTCACTAATGCCAGGAGGGAAGCATCTAGAAATGGACACACAGATATCCATCTTCCTCTGGGAGCCCTGGGAGAGGGTGGAATGCTTTTCCTTGCTGTCAGGCTGATGCACTCTTATGGTCTTGGTCTGATGTTCCACAGCTCACTCCTGTCTCTGCAGGGCTGCACTGAGGATGCAGGGTGGGCATCTTCAAAACCCCCGGGGTCAAGATGCAAAGAGGACAGAGGAGGGAGTGCCATGATCTCCTGTCATTCCCATCACCAGAGTCTGAAGGACTTCCTTTGAATCCCTTCTCCTTGCCCAGCAGCAGTGGCTGGGAGGTGTCCTGGGGGCACAGACCAAGAGCAAACAGACTCTGAAGGAGTCCAGGAGGTCCTGGCTGCAGCAGCTCGTGGTTCAAAGCACAGTGCAGCGATGCCTCGTTGCTCCATCAGCCACAAACAGCTCTGACACCAGCCAGATGCTTTTCCTTCCTCGAGCTGAGACAGCTGAGTGAGCCACATCCCTGGGGAGCTTGGAAGTTGGATAAACCCCTCCTCAAGCTGCTGGGGATGAAGCTATTCAAGCAATGTTGCTAAGCAGGGCAACAATGCAAGTCCCATCCAGGGCATCCCTCAAAGGCTTTCAAGCCACGCTCTGCATCCCAGCCTGGTTCCTCCCCTGCCAAGCACCTGAGGCCTTTGCACCATGCTGTGCTGGAGACCATCTGGGAAGGCTTGTTGCTGCCTTGTTTTCTCCTGGAGGCACTGGAAGAAGCAGTGTTGCAGATGTGTGCAGGGGACCCAACCTGGGTTTCACATCAGGGTTTCGAGATGAGGGATTTTTGGTCCTTCACTTGCTTTGGCCCAGGGGAAAACCTATTTCCCCTCCTTCCGTGGGCCCTTTAACAGCACAGGCACTTCCATGTTTCAGTCTGGCTCTTTTTTATTCCTGCTACACAGAACAAGAGCAGTCTGATCTATGGTTGGCTGCATAACATTAAGACAAGGAATTTGTGTCCTTCTCACCTCACTGGGTTACTGGAAGCTGTAGCTTTCTCCAAGTGCCTCCAGGCTGCTTGGGAGGAGATGCAAAGAAGAGAAGGAAAACAAAACCTTATCTACATGAAAACATTGGTCTGGCTTGGCTGAAACCAATGTAAAATCAGCTCAAGGCTCGGAGTGACGAGCTCCTCAGGATTTAGCTGTGTCAAAGAGGCCACCCTTTCTCACCCTTCTTGTAGGTACCACTTGTCTGCATAGTGGCTCTCTAGGGCTCTCCAGTTGTCCCAGCCCCTTTCACATCAGCCAGCAAGAGCAGGAGAAAAGCCTGGGAAGCCCCTTCCTTCATCCTGCAGTGCTAAGCACAGCTGCTTCCCTGCAGCCAGCCAGGGAGGACCACCACTCACTGAACATCAGCATACCCCAATCTTACCCTGACATCAAACAGCTTTAGGGGACCTTGCCCAGAAAGCCACAATTTTCACTAAGAAAAATACTGGGGGAAGATTCCTTGCACATCTGTAGCAACAATGGGCCACATTAGACCAGGATTTGCATTTTTCTCTAGTTTAAGCGGGAGGACACATTTCTGTCAGGAAGGGACTGGTCTACATTGCTTGCCCTCAGCCCCTTCAGGATGAGACAAGCCCTGGGTTTTCTCTGCCTCCTTCCTTATCTGAGCTGAGAGTTGCCAGCAGCTCAGCACTGAGCTCCCCTGGGAGCTCGGGGAGAGCCGCAAGCCCCGTCTGCAAACGTCATCCCAGCTCCAGCAGCACAGCAGGTCTGTGTTATACCAGCCACAGCAGCTCTGCCAGAGGAATCAGCTTCTTCAGCCAGCAGTGCTGATCAAACCCCCTCCATTCCCTGGCCTTTGCTGCCGATGCACCGGGGGAAAGGTATCACAGTGCGTTCATTAACCAGGTGACGCTCAAACCCAGCAGCCTCCCCCACCTTCCTCGAGGCACAACCACTGCGAATTAAATTACATGGTGGGGCAGGATTTAGTGGGCTGCTGGGAGTGCACTTGGCGCCCAGATTCCCATATCTGGAAGAGGCCTGTCCTTTGTGTATTGTGTTATGAGACAAAGGCGGAAGAAAACACCTGGAACGCTGAGGCCGGGGTGGGGGGGAAGAGACGTTGCCATGGCTGGTTATAAGATTTGGGCCAGAATTTGTAAAGGTCCTTGGAGATTCTGGCCTCTTCCAGCGGGACTTGAGCGCCGTGACTTGGAGAAGTGACCTGATGCCCAGAGATCTGGATCAGGGCTTGCTGTGGATGGTCAGAAATCCTGGACCATCCTCCATGGAGCAGCTCTGTAGCTGTGTCTGCTGCGGGACTGCTGCGTCCTGGAGGCACTGACCTGCTCCATGTGTCAAGCAGAGTCAGTCTCTGCCTGGGATGTGCTGGATTTGCTGTGTACACACAGACAGGACCACCTCCTTTCCCATGTGTTGACAGGACTGTATTCAAGCACCTAAAGATATGTAAAAATGCTCCTGGTGGGACGGAGTGCGGGGCCGAGCCCCGCTGAACTCGCAGGCTTGCACCTTGCAGAGCTGCTTCCTCCACCTCTCAGCCGCTACTTCATCCTCCAAAATCCATGGCACCCTTTTTGGCTGGGATAGGAAACTCCAGCAATGATCTCTAGCGAGCCTTTAGCTCTTCCCTACCCTCGGAACGCTGTGCAGATACCTTTTGCAGCCGAGAAGATGGATGGGACAGCCAAGGGCAGAGAGGGAGGGGAGGAAACGCAGATAAAGCCTCTCCCCCGGCTCTTCATGTGAAATCCCCCATCACAGGCGTGAAGAGAGAGGTGAGAGGTTTCTCAGACACCAATAATGGTCTCCCCACCCTCCCTCCTGAGTCTGCTGCATCACAAACGATGAAGCAGAAAGCTGGAGAGCGGGCTGGAGTTACGATGCAAAGACACCAAGCACCAGCACAGGGTCCCCCCAGTCCTCTCCTTGCCCCCCTTACAGCATCACTGCCTGGTACCCTGACCTGGGAGCTCCTCAGAATGAGCTGCAGAGCACACACTTCACTGTGTGAGACACGGCACCTCCCTTCCTACCGGCAGGAAGGGAAAACCCCATAAATAAATGGCAGGAGGAAAGATATTACAGGTCCTCCAGCAAGCGCCTGGAAGCCGCCTCGGAGGCGAGGAGGGGGGAGGAAGGGAGGCTGACTGACAGCCTGATTTAAGACCTGCCTGAAAAGCAAACAAAAGCAATTGAAAACTGCATCATCTAGGAAAACTTAGTAGGTTGTATTTTCACAAGTGAGGACTGATGGTAAGACCAGCTTAATCCCCCAGCGGACTTTCCACACCTCCGCAGGCCGGCTGGCGGGGCCAGCTGTTTTGTCTTGCAGCTGATTGCTGAAACAACATTGTCGGGCTGGAGGGATTGAAACAGGATGGGCTGGAGGGAGCAACACACAACAGAGGCCTTAAAAGAAGTGTGCTTGACTTCCAACCCCCCCTTCTCCCCGAAGGAGCTGGGGGCACCTCCTGAACTCGCAAGGATGCTCAAGCCCGGGCAGAGTCTCTGCTCACAGGCAAGCAGGAAGAGATCCCTAGAGAAGTCTTCCTCAGTGTTTTCAGCTAGTTTGGGGTGAACAGGAAACACAACCAGGAGGTAAAGACATAACTTATGGCTTTATCTTTCCTTCTCAGGGACTGACCTGGGGACCCAACGAGCTGAACATGAGCTACACCACAGCGCTGTGGCCACACCGGGCTGACTGACGGCAGATACGGGGCTCGACACAGACAAGTGTTAAAAGATTACCTCATGGGCAGGCAGACAAAAAAACCCCAGCCCAAGACATTCTAAAGATAATATTTCCATTTGGTTTTGGCTCGAACAGAACCACGGAGTTCCCTCCTGCTAATTGCAGAATCCCCATAAATTCCAGAAGAAGAGAGTGAAAAACACCCCTTTGCCCCAACCAGGGGATGTTCTGAGCTCCTGACTCCATTCTATCCCCACCCTGAAATGATGAACCAGGATGACATTTCCTTTCCCAACATCAGACTTGTTAACAGAGCAAAAACCCACACGTTTAAGCAGCTCAACACATCTCCTGTACGGATGAGACATGCAAGCAGCAGATGTACAACCCCCTGTCACTGAATCTGAACCTTTTTGTCTGCAAGTGGTTTAAAATCCCTGCCTGATGGTTAGAGAACAAAAGGCAAAGTAAACCCACTCTTCCATCCATTCCTTTCCAAGCCATCTATTTTACCCTACAAGCTGTGAGACTAGATATATATGCATGAGAATAGATATATAATTAAATGAAGATGGGAGGTGGTTCACCTGGGATATTTGAACATTTAGGGCTGACAGCCTAACAAGTTCCTGCAGGGTAATAAGCATAAGCTTGGCATCTGGGAGCTCAGGGGATGTCCACACAATTAAAAGCAGCTGAGGCATCTCTTGGTAGCTGAGTCTTAATGACCATGGTGTGAAGTTCCCTCCATCAGCTTAAGCTGTTTGATCACAGGAATCATTTAAATAATAGTGGATGTTTACAACAGGTAAGGAACATGTGTGGTTATGCCTGCTGGGCTGAGGGGTGGTAACTCCACCAGGAGCAAGGACTGATCCCTTCCATGATGCTCTGGAGGATGGGGCAGGTCTGTCTGTCCACACAGGTCTGTGCTGCTGCTGCCTCCTGTTATCAGGAGAGCCTGGTGCTCCCCAGATCTGAGGGTTCTGATAAGACTCAGCATCCCAGGTACTGCCACGACATCTGGAATCCAGACCGCAGAGAATTTGCTCCTTTCCTTCTCTGAGAGAGAAGATGGATGAACCTGCCTGGCTGACCCCGGATTGCTCAAAGGGACAGATGATATATCAAGGTCTCTCCCTCTGCCAGCCTCTAGGCAGTGATGTGGACCCAGTCTCGAGGAAATCTGTCCTCTGCTCGGTCCCCAGCAAGTGGCAGCACTGGCAGGACAGCATCCTCTGCTTCCTGCCCTCACAGCTTCATTCCCCTTCATGGTTATTTCTTGAATTACTGGGTTTGCTGACAATCAGGTGAGAGAAGTTGCTATTTAAGAGCAGGTATTTTGATTCAAATGGATTTTACCTTATAAAAATGTGACATTAAAGCCCAGACCACCAGATATTCTGTTGTTTCCAAAGCTGAAAGCTTTCTGAAATTCAGTTTCATGGTGATGTTTGATCTCTTTAATTCATCTCCATTTTTGCAAAGACAGATACCAAACCAAGCAGCTCTGCCCTCCTTAGCCAAGCCAAAGCCATCTCTTTCTCCCATGCTCAAGTCTCTGTGCAACCAGCAGTGAAAAGGGTTGGGAAGTTTTGATTTTTGGGGGATTAAATGAGGAACAAGGCAAACATGTCACAAACCACCAAGAAAGACAAGTGACAAAGAGGACACCAACAAAGATTTGGTCTCAAATCTGAGTCACACTCAACTTCCAGTTCCAAAACCCTGCCCAGGTCTTCTCCCAAACACCCACAAGCCTTGCTGAATCCATCAAGCCTGACCCATCAAATATTTGGCTTTTCCTATTCTGACAAGGGAAAAAAATCATCTAAATATTTATTCCACCTCCACAAACTAGATTTTATTTCCATTATTAAAGGTCTGTCTCTGAAATCAACACCTCTAACTGGAGCTCCACCTGTAACCCAAACTAAATAAATCAACCCATCACTATTTCAACAAGTTAAAATTTCTCAAAGACTTTGTAACTTCAGTAAAATCAGTAAAGTGTAAAGAATAAGTCAGGGAAGTGGAAGGAGTAAGGAAGAACTTCCAATACCTGTTTTCCATGGTTCTGAATTCATCCCAGACACAAGTGAATGCTCTCAGGGTGTGATGAACTCTGGGGTTTAGGTCTCTGTGACATCTGTACTGCCTGCAAAAAGAAAAAGGGAGCTATTTCAGACACCTCATGCTGACTGTAAAAACTTCAGTCATGTGGTTATAAAGCAGGACCTGTTTGGGAATTTTAGGGCTGAGGGAGCTAAATGCTCACATTTCAAGGGTTTGGGTGACTCTGCTGCAGACAGGGAGCAATTTGGGTGGATGCTGTAATTGCAGGAGGGAGAGACCCCACTGGGAGGGCAGGAACACCTGTAAACACGAGGTGAGGAAGGGAGAAGGGCCAGGGAAGGAGCACAGGGGTTACAGCACTGCTCCCAAAATGCAGCTGGATTGCCTTTTCCTGGGAGGGGATGGGAGCTGAGCATGAGTGCCATGGCTGCAAGGGGAATTCCCTGGGGACCCTGTAGCAGCCAGGACTGGGCTGATGGGCCACAAGGAAGCTTTGATGTGTCAAGGGGAAACCTGCAGCTCCCCAGTCCCTGGCACATCTGACCCAAACTGTCTCCTGTTCCCAACCCCCTTGTGCTGCCCATTCAGCACAGTCCCAGAGGTTTTCCTTGACCAGAGATGAATTTAAACCCTTTCCCAGCCTTTCCTCATCTCTAAGCAAGCCCCAAAACCAGACTTAGAGCAAGTGCATCACAGCTCAGCCTTCCAAACCCTCCCCTCCTTCATCCTGAGCCCGAAAACCCCCAATGCCCCACTGTGGGTCCTGCTGGCTGGGATAAACTCCAAGGCTGATGCACCTCCTCTGGGATGCAGACAGCTCAAACAGGTGACCCCAGCAACCTCCCCAGCTCCAGCCCCAACTTCCCAGTGCATGGGGAAACATCAAAGAAGCACAAAGCCCCAGAGCCACGGGCTTTTCTGCACTTTAGCTGTGAAGGGAGGGAACAGCAAAGCAACTGCCTCGAGAAGCAATTGCTCCCACAACCCTCACCTTAGACACCTGCCTGGAAAATGGAGAAGAGGAGGGGAAGGGAGGAAGAAAAAAAAAGGGAAAAGCCAGCCCAAAGGTCCCACATCTAATTGATTTCCTGGTGGAGATGGCTGGTTTATCACTCGTTATTTATCGAGCGGACCTGCCCTGGAGAGCTGCAGCCTCTCTGCTCCCTGGCTCCCCCCTCCCAGCCTGCAGGGAGGAGGATGGCCCCAGCCACTTCCATTTGTCCCCCCAGCCCTGATGGAGATGGATGAGTGGGTTCAGGTCGTTAATGCTGCCTTTCCCCGTGTGGTGCTGCCCTGCTCCAGAGCTAAACACCAAAACAGGCTGGTTTTTCCCCCAGGTGTGAGCTTTCCCTGTGCTATGTCACCTACACGCTGGAAACCAAAACCTTCTCATCCAGAAGCCTAAAACTGCATTAATTTTCAGCCTTCCAGTTAGAGGAAAAAGGCAGAAATTTCTCCTGTGAAAGGGAATTGTTTTTCCCCCAGCAGCTTTAGCTGCAACACATTTGTCTGTGTTTTCCTGATGTTGTAATTCCCCAAAGCTTTTATTTTGCTGTCCCTTGTCTCCCAGTGCCACCAAGGGGACAGAATAGCCATCAGATCCCCAGCCTCTGGCAGCAGCACCTCTGACTCAGCATTTTGAGAAAGGAATTATCCACACAGCCATTGACTCCCCCATTTTCTTCCAGCAAACATCCTGCTTCCCTAGATTCGTGCTAGGAAACCCAGAGCACCAATTTTAGGGTGAGATGGTCCTCAAGGAGGGCACCATCCCATGAGAAGGGTGTATTTGAGCTCAACTCATCCTGTAGCTGTTCCTGAAGTCATCCAGACAAGTCCCAAGCTCATGAAACCCCATCCCCACAGCAGAGGAGTGCAAAAAGCATCCTCTGTGTGATCCATGGGGCTGGAATTAGTTTCCTTCCCCATCCCTTTCACAGGGAAGTTATAAGCTGTTCCAGCACACAAAAAAAATAGCAAGAAAAATCACTGCAATCCACTTTCACACCCTGGGATCAGTGTTACATGGCTCAGTGTCCTCTCCCCACCACCCCTCTCCACCTCCAGAGCCCCAGCAATTCCCCTGGCACCCCAGAAAATGGATTTACTGGTCGTGTCCCAGTGCCCAGCCTGGCTCAGCACAGGGAGCTCTGGTATCCAGCCACAGGCAACAATCAATGCAAAGGGTTCAGCAACCCCCCCCTTTGTTTGGGCTCCCAGGCCATCTCCCCCCTCCAAGGCAGCATTTCTGGGAGCAGACTGGGGAAGAGCCGCCTGCAGCACTTCAAAAGAAGAGTTCACGCATGGGTAAAGGGCCTTTAAAAATGGGATTAAAAATTCACATTTTTGCCCCGCATTTTTTTGACGTTTCTAATCAAACCTATCCTGAGACCGAGAGAAGGACCAGGTTAGCTCACTGTTTGTGATAAGACATGGGGAGCCTTTGGTGGGTGTTTCTAACAAGTGATTTTTTTTTTAATTTCTATAAAACAAAACAACAAAAAAAATCCCTTATCTGAAGTCAAAACCATCCCATTGAAAACTCAGAGCTCAAAGCTTTTCACCAGATATACACGAGCATCATTTTCCCCACCACGTTCCCCTGAAGGGAACCAGCAGCTTTTCCCGCCAACCACATTTTTTTTCCTCGCCACCAAAGTTCCTAAACCAAAACCTGGGCAGGTTTAGCGCCCCAGAAACCTCATTTTAGAAGACATGGCTATGATGGCCACGAGCTCCACGGGGTCCTCTCTGCCTTTTCGCCCCTTAAGAAGCAAAGCCCTGCCCCTCGAGGTCGTTATTGCCAGCGTGGTGTCCCCGGGGGATTTTTGTGCTCAGCAGCAGGTAAGTGGCCTTTGATCCCACGCGCCGCCCGGGGGCAGAAGGGCCGATGGATAAGACCCCAGGGAGACAGAATCCGCAGCCATCCCTCCTTCCCTAATTCCCTTCTGAAGTGCTGGAGCCACTGTCACCTCTCATTTAAAAGAAGCGAATGCCCTTGTTTTAATTTCTAACCGGAGCGAACTGGATAATAACATTAACCCCGGCAGGGGGTGGCAGGAGAAGGCACCTCCTCGCTTCAAATGTTTGGACAAAAAATTTGCTCTCATTAGGGCAGAAGCCCAGGAGATGTCGCCTTTGTGGGGCGGGCGGGGCGGCGACGGGGCTTTGTTGCCTTTGAATGTCTCCTCCGAGAGCGCCCGGGGCTGTAATTGGGGCCGGGCAAGAGAGGCAGAGACAAAAAGAGGGAGGAAAGCTTGAAATCTCCTCTGTAACACCGTATCCTGCTGCAAAATGCGCTCCTGGAGAGCTGGCTCCCCGAAATCGGGAGCGTGGGGATGTTCTCAGTGGGAAAGGCAGGGTCACATCCTGCCTGGGGCTCAGGCTGAGGTGCCCACTGCTCTGGGAGAAGGGTTTGAGGTCACACCAGGAAAGTCTTGTGAGCCACCAAGGGGGGAAAAGTCTAATTCAGCTAAAAAGTTCCGAGCTGGAAGGGGAGACCCACGGGAGAGATCCAGAGGTGTCCATGGGTCCTTTCTACCAAGAACTGGGAAGAAAAGGGGAGGACAAAACAGCACCTAAGCCGACCATACTATGTTCCTATTTCTGCTTGGATAAATAAACATTATTCCCATCATTTTCAAGAAGTTTCCCGCATTTCCCTCTGGGTTTCTCCCCAGTATGCAGCTAACAAAGATGCTGCAAAGCCAGGCAGGAACAGGACTCTGATGCTGAGGGATTCTCAGGGACACCAAGATGGGAGAAACTGCTTCTTTTTCTACAGCAGCAGATATTTTTTCCCCCGGGGAAGGGAGCTTAACTTGCAATTTACCTGCTGCCAAGTTCAGGGATCACGGCATCTCTCGGAAGTCACAGCAAGGTCCAGATCAGGAGCGTGCAAAGCTGAAAGCAGGGGTGTGATGGGAAACACGGGAGAGCCAACACTCCTAAATGCAGGCTAAGATGGTCTCCAGGTAATGCACAGGGTGTGGAGAACTGATAACAAGGGCTGACTTAGAGAAACTGTGGCTGCCCCATCCCTGGAAGTGTCCAAGGCCAGGTTGGACAGGGCTTGCAGCAACCTGGGCTAGTGGAAGGTGTCCCTGCCCATGGCAGGGGGTGGAACAAGATGAGCTTTGAGCCTTCCAACCCAAACAGTTCTGGGATTTTATGACTGCCTAAACTTCGCCCACTAACTGATCCCACGAACAAAACATCTTTTACTCAGACACCACTGCTAAAGGCAGCGTCCCAAATCTCCCTCCTGGTTCTGCCATACTCCGAAAAGGAGCACCAAGAAGCAAGAGCTGGTGTGAAAGGAGCAAAGAACAGGCACAAAACTGCCAAAATCGAGGATGAAGTGATGGCAGCACCAACCAACAGAGAAAAACCAGTCACCACACACCTTTCCTTCCACCAAGATGCACATTGTCAGCCAAAGAGATGTGAGTTTGGTTCAGCCTCAGTTAAGGGGGGGGGGAGGAATTAAAAGAAAGTGTTCAATTAATTCCTCATTTATGGCCAAGTAGCCAGTATATTGCTTCTCTCTTTCCCCAAATCACCCACTGTCAGTATGTTTAGAAACAGGTTGGAAATTAATGTTCTTGCTGCGTGTGGCTGTCAGAAGAGATAAGGGATTTCTTTGGAGGGTCACTTTTTCATTAGTGTGTTTTAATTACTGCTGGGTGAAACCATAGAGCTGCCCTGGATATGCACCTTTTTGGAAGCTGTTGAGTCAGATCCATCTAAGCACAGCACTGGGCTGATGAAGATTTGGGACTGGGCAGGATCCCACCCATCACTGCAGTGGCAACACAGCTCATACTGGAAAACTGGCAGTGGGACTGGTGCTTGGTACCTTGGAAAAGGACAAAAAAACCCCAGAAATATAAGATTTTACCTCGGAAAAGAACAAAAAAAAAGCAGAAATACATTAATTCACCTGAGCTTTTGGACATCTACTCACCTTTGCTCCTCCAAGGAGAGAAACTTCCATAAGGTGGGACACTTTATCCTGCTCCAGATACCTAAACCCATGCCCTCAGAGCTCATCTCACAAAACTCCACCCAGGTTTTAGGTCCAAGGACCTTCTCTACCAAGGTCAATGCTGCTGTGATTGACTGTAAGACTGGGAGAGGTACCTGCAGTCAGGCACTGGAGAGGATATTCCATCAATATCTTGGTTATTAAAAGCTTCTTTTCCACATAAAGAAATTAAAAAGATGCCAATCTATAAGGTTATTTCTTTGTTTTCAATAAGAATTTGGAAAAAAAATAAAAGAAGTTAATCCCGTTCCCAGTATTTCCCTTCAGCTCAAACTAGTTTTTAATGTTACTACATACAAAAAGACAGGTTAGTCAGTCACTCTTGAGTCTTCCCAAGAACTACAGAGATTTCCCCCCAGGTAAAACCAGGCACTTCGAAAATACGGAAGAAACACATGTTTTAACTCTCAGAAAAACGAGAAAATCCAACCAACCCCCTGCAGATCTATCGAGGGCAACTTGATGGGACAAACCCTGACTGTGATGGGACAAACCCTGACTGTGATGGGACAAACCACAGTTGTCATGTCGTTCTCAGGAAGCTTCTCCTGACATCAGGATCAAGGAGAGCCCCAGGAAACTGGACACGACCTTCCCTCAACCCTGAGTTTTCTCCCCTCGCCCATCCCCGCTTCCAGTTTTACAGCAAATAAGGAGAAAATTGAGCACTGGTGAACATGGAGTGCAACGTGGGTGCTGAGGACCTTGGGGGGTGATCCGACTGGGAAAGGGCAAAATTCGTCTGGGAAAGGGCAAAATTAAAGCAGGAAATGGCAAAATTAAAGCAGGAAATGATAAAGTTCAACTGGGAAATGGCAAACTTCAACTGGGAAAGGGCAAAATTCAACTGGGAAAAGGCAAAATTCAAGCAGGAAATGGTAAAGTTCAACTGGGAAATGGTAAAGTTCAACTGGGAAAGGGCAAAATTCAACTGGGAAAGGGCAAAATTCAAGCAGGAAATGGTAAAGTTCAACTGGGAAATGGCAAAATTCAACGGGGAAATGGCAAAATTCAAGCAGGAAATGGTAAAGTTCAACTGGGAAAGGGCAAAATTCAACGGGGAAAGGGCAAAATTCGACCGGGAAAGGGCAAAATACGACCGAGAAAGGGCAAAATACGACCGGGAAAGGGCAAAATACGACCGGGAAAGGGCAAAATACGACCGGGAAAGGGCAAAATACGACCGGGAAAGGGCAAAATACGACCGGGAAAGGGCAAAATTCAACGGGGAAACGGCAAAATTCGACTGGGAAAGGGCAAATTTAAACCATGAAATGGCAAAATTAAACCAGGAAACAGCAAAATTAAACCAAGAAACGCCAAAGTTCAACTAGGAAATGGAAAATTAAACCAGAAAATGGCAAAATTCAACCAGGAAATGGCAATGCTTTGAAGGAACAAGCCAAAATGCAAGCAAGGACCAGCTGCAGTGCATAAACACCCCGGTTTTTTGGGGGTACTGTACCTCCAAGTGGGTTTAATGGAGAGGTGACTTCCCCCAGTCCCTCTCCCAGTCCATCAAGGCCATCACAGGATTTGTTTGGTCTTGGAGGAGCTGTGGGAAGCACCAAGTTGGCCCCTTGGCTTCCCCTTCAGCTCTCCCTCCCAAGCTCTCTCCCTCCAACTTGGCTTCCCTGACAGCGAAATGAGGAGAATGAATGTTTTTGCCTTTCTTTCCGAGGGATTGAGATAATTTGATTTAAGAAAATTACCAAGAAAAAAAAAAAAGAGCATTTTTAGGAGTTCCAAGTGGAACCAGAAAACCACGGATCAAAAGAGTTGGTCAAAATGTTCTAAGATGGTTGTCCTTCCAAACCCACATTTGGATTAAATCAGGACATTTTTCAAGAACTTGTTGATTTCTATGAAATTTTTGAAGAGGGACAAAGCACTTGCCTCAGCTTTCCAGAATTAGTGCTGGAATATTTAGTTTCATTTTGGATATTATTTTGTTGGAGCATGAATTTCGTTTCAGGCATTATGCTGTTGGAGCGCTTTCTTCAAAATATATTAAAATATATCACGACACATCATGATATATTAAATGCCATAATGCATTTTTATGATGTTAAATTTCAAATATGTATACAAAAGGCCAAACAAAATATTTTCTCATATTAAAATGTCGGATTTTTATTGAAACAAATGATTTAAAAAAAAAAAAACAACCCCGCAATCAGGAAGTATTTGAGACTTCCTACACACTTATTGCTTTTGTCCAGTTTTACTGCACGAAAAATGCTGGTTTCTAATTGCTTTGCAGAATGGGAAAATTTCCTTTCGCTCTTTTCAAACTCAAAATTGCAGTTCTCCATCAGCTCTCGAGGCACTGGAATTTCTCAGGCTGTACTTTTCCCACGGAACGAAAGGAGGAGGAAAAGACACCCGTTCCCACCGACATTTTTGAGTCATCGGTTAAACACAAGCTCGAGGCAGCTGAAAGGATTTCACTTCTGGCAAACCGAGAAAATTGAACCGGTGACAAGTATTTTTTTGCCTAAAAAGCCAAAAAATCTGCCAACACACATCGGATCCCATGGAACATCCAAGCCTTTTTTACCTTTCTGAGATGGTGGACAGCACATCTTGGTCCTCAGTCAGCGATGTCTTTAACAGGCAACTCCTGTCGTTACTGTGGGAAGTAAAAAGAGTAAAAGTTTTCTTTCTGGAGCATTTTTCTTAAGCTTGGGAAGAATAAGAAGGGGAAGAAGAGGAAAGAGATACCCTTGTGCTGTAGTTTCTCGGCACCTTCTTCTGTTAAGGGCCGTTTCTGTGGGGAGCAGAAGGCAGGTGAGAGTCCTCAGGGCATCACAGATGGATGGAACTGTCTGCCCAGGTGCAGAAATCCTGCCTGGGGGCTTGGAGAGTGTGGATTTACAGCTTGTACATGGGGGAAAAACACGTATTAACATCATACTTTGGGTGGTGAAAGCCCTCCCACAAACCTCTGGCTGCCAGATCCTGGTGCTGGTTTCAATCCCTTATCTAATGCAAATGAAGCTGAGAGAAGACATTAAAAAAACCAAAAACAACCATGTAACAACTGTTCCCTTGTCCTAGAGAGTGGTCTGCTCGTGGATAAGGTTTCACAGAAGTGAGAGGCAAACTGTGCCACTAAACACCCCCAAAATGCACAGAATTTCTTCAGAATAGAGAAAATATCAGCTCAGAAAGAACCTTGGGAGGTCTCTAGTTCAACCCACTGCTCAAGTAAGGTCTACACTAAATTCAAACTGGGTCACTCAGGGCTTTGTCCAGTTGGCCCTTGAACATCTCCAAGGATGGAGATCCCATGACCTCCCTGGAGCCTCTACCCAGCCAAAAAATACAAAAAGCCTTGTCCATTTTCCCTTCATTATCACATCAGTAGATGAGTTTCCTTCATGACTAATATTTGTGTGTGTGTGTTCTTTGGTCTGGTTGGGATTGCCAGATCCCAGGATCACCAAGTCCTCCCTGACACCACTTTCTACATCTTTCATGCCCATTCCCACCAAGCAGGACAAATGTTGGCATCACCACTCTGCTCCTGCTTCTCATCACGCCTCTCTTGTTCTCTGGGACAGACCTCTGGTGCTCATCCAGCACCAAGAACCCCTAGAAATTGTGACATCCTAATGCTATTGTTAAAAAGAAAAATTATATATATATATATATATATATATATATATATAAAGACATGCATAAAAGGTGAGATAGTCATATCCCTGTGCTTTCAGGCAAGTCCCCTAATTGTTGTTCCCAACCTTTTCTGGAAAAAATTTGCTACTACCTGGAAAAGGAGACCAAGCTGATGCAGTGAGTGGAGGCCAGGAGAAGGAGAACCAGGGAAAGATCCAGTGCCAGCTTCTCAGCCACTCCATTACGAGATTCCACATCTCTCAGGCTCCACTGCCCAGTTAAGTTGAGCCTAGTTAAAATAGGAGAGATATTATCAGCCCAAACAAGCTGTTCTATGTTAAATGCAGGGAACAGAAAAAGAATCACTATGTGATCAAAATATCCTGAGTTGGAAGGGACCCGCTGTGATCATCAAAGTCCAACTCATTCAATAGGAAGCTTTTCTATTGAGTGAATTTAAAGTGGAGACCTCTTCTGTGTTTCCAAGGACATAAAACAAGGACAAACAGCCCCAGGTGACGAGCTGGGTGTGAGCAGAGTGCAGGTGAACCCCTCACACCACCAAGGAAAAGCTGCTTCTCCCAGAGTCCTGGCTGCTGGAATAGCAGCATCCAGGGCCAGGCTGTCAGCAACACGTGGGGGGGTGGGTGAGTGGGTGTTTAGAGTGGATATAAATGATCCTCACAGTTTGGGGCTGGATTGCCTGACAGCCCCACCATACCCACGGCTCGGGCGCACATGCTCCTGAATGTTTTCATTATTTTTTCATTTGTAATTTTATTTCATAAAATGGTAACAAGACACCCCAGGGCAATGTGTTTCCAGGGGATTATTGCTTTTTTTTTTTTTTTTTTGCTTTATGACACATGCCATAATCACCCAGAAATGTACAGCCTGTCATATCTCATTACTGAAGCGTGGCTGAGACATCCACCTACGAGGCGCGATGGACAGAGCGGGGCCATAAAATTATATGGACATTTGGTGGCAGAAGTTAGTCTGTGCAAGCAGTTCCCTGAGAATGGCTTGCAGCTGGGCTAGCTCAGCTTGGAGCCATCCTCAGCTTCAGAGCTCTCACAAGTTGTTTTTGCTCCTACTCTGCCCACAGAGCTGTTGCAGAGGGTGCGAAAACTAACTCTGCTTCCCCCTTTAGCTTGGCAAGGTCCACCCCACCTGCAGACACTGTCAAAAAACACCTTCCAGGCGAGCTCAGCCCTGGGGTGACTCACAAGAGTCCCCTGAGGGCTTGCAAAAAGCAAGTCCCGAGTCAGGCTCCTTCTACCTTTTACTACCCACTGCCTATAAACAACCACTCACAAGATTTCCTGGGGACCCGGGATGTGCATGGGGGAAAAGGAGAGAGCACAGAACTTGGGGCACGAGCTGCTTTCTTCCAAGGAATGGAGTCATTCTGGATTTATTTTATAGTTTCAGTCAGTCTGGGCACCTGGCACAGGAAGCCAAGTGTCTGAAAACAGGGGTCAAGTGTAGACACCCTGGCTTTTGGTGAGCTGCCAGGGGACAGGAGAGAGGGAGGTGACCCGCAGGTGTGCTCTGCAGGTAACGTTCTCCTCGGCCAACAAGGCTGGGGAGGTGGGCAGGGCCCATATTCAGCACCCCAGGATGCTCTAAGCAGAGCTGCTGCACCACGGCCAAGAAGGTTGGTGCTTACAAGCTCCTCTCTGGTGCTCCCAGGGACTCGAACAGGAGGTCATTCATGGGCATCCAGTGATTCCCAGCAGCTGGACTGGCTCTGGCTCCCAGCAGAGGGAAGTTATGTCACCCCCAGGGCTGAGGCAATGGATGGGCTGGGAGGCCTCCTCTCCACAGAGCTCGAGGCTGAGGTTAGGGCTGGAGAACATCAGCCCTCAGCTCAGCGCAGGGTGAAGCCCAAGTGGATGAAGAGAACTTTTGTACAGCTCCAACACACAAATGCTCCTCAGATCAGGGGTTCCTGACCTACCACCCGGGAGAAGAACCAGGATCAAGCTGAAGACTAACTATGAAGAGACAGCAGGCTAGAGGGGCCTTCATTATGAGGGGCCCAAAATGCTTTCCTGGTTGGACTTCAAGATCATGGAATCACAGAAAGGCTTGAGTTGAAAGGGATCTTAAAGAAAATATCATTCTAACATGCTTTCATGGGCAGGGACACCTTACACTAGCCCAGGTTGCTCTAATCCCTGTCCAACCTGGCCTTGGGTACTTCCAGGGATGGGGCAACCACAGCGTCTCTGGGCAACCTGTGCCAGGGCCTCCCCACCCTCAGAGGGGTGAATTTCTACCCAACATCCAATCTAAATCCCTCCTCTTTCAGTTTAAAACCATTCCCCCTCATCCTATCACTATCTGCCCATGTAAAAAGTCACTCTCCCACTTTTTTATAATCCCCCTTTAAGCACTGGAAGGCTGCAATAAGTTCTCCCTGGAGCCTTCTCTTCTCCAGACTGAACAACCCCAGCTCTCTCAGCCCGTCTCTGTAGCAGAGATTCTCCAGCTCCCTGGGTATCTTTGTGACCTCTGGACCTGCTCCAACAGGTCCACACCTTCCCTGTGCTGAGGACTGGAAACAGTCCTCCAGGTGAGGCTACACAAGGGCAGGATACAGGGGAAGAATCACCTCCCTCGAGGTGATTCCTGAGGGTCTTTTCCAACCTAAACGATTCTTAAGGTGCTGGTGGATTAAGAGACAGAATAAGGAAGCAGGAGAAACCCCTCACATGTATCTGACTAAAGGAGCTTTGAGATGCTGTAGAAGACACTCCTAAGCCTTTTCTGTACGACTGCAAGTGCCTTTCTCTGCCTGGGAACACTCACAATAAGGCTCTGAGAGCTGGACCACCGGGACGAGCCTTGCCCTGAGGTAAATGGAGATTTTTGCCTGGCAGGCTCGTGGCAGCACAAACCTCGCACTGGGCTCTGAATGACAGGTCTGTCCTAGCCTGGGTGGCACAACCACCAGCTGGCCTTCCAGCCCAGTCCCTCCTGGAGATCTCCCAGGACCACAGGAGGCTCAGTCCCTGCTCAGTTAGGTGAGGATGGAGATGGATTTTTTTGTTTGGCTGCAGAGAGCCTGCCCTTAACCACAAAGCCTGCAAGAATCCCCGACCCAGCCCTTCAGAAACACAGGCACGAAATAAATTCACAACAAGGCTTTTCATCTCCAGGGAAGTTCTTCTTACCTGAGTCCTGGGACAATGTCACAGGGATACAGCCTTTCTTTCTCCTGGTGATGGGGTTTGCAGCAGGTTTTTCCATGTTCTGTGCCTTTAAGCTTTTTAGACTTCTGCCTCCCTTTCTGAACAGCAACCTTTTTGTTCTCCACTCTGCTGCAACTCACAGGTACGTGCACCATGCCCTCTTTCACAGACAGATATTTTTTTTAATCCTTCTTGCTGTTCTCCACAATCTAAAGTAAAAGACATTCAGGTTAAAAATACACAGCTGAGGTGGGTTTTTTCCACGACACCCTCCTCCCCCACTCAGAAACCAAAGGTGTTTTCTCAGTTGGGCAGGATCAGCCTCCTGCAGGTGGAAAAGGCAATTTATGAAGACATAAACTACGGTTATGCACAGTCAAATGCTCCTCTTGGACAGATGGGACAAATCCCCTTTGCCTACACCACTCCTGTTATACCTGCTCACACTCAAGCTTCCTTTTATTCTTCAGAGCAGCTTGACATAAATCTCAGCCATCCCAGTAACTTCTAAAGGTTTTTTTTCCTCCTTGCCAAGTTTCCTCCTGGCTCTAGGAGGGCAAACAGCAGCCACACAGCCCCTTTTGTGCTCCAGGGCTTGGCTAATGCCCCTCCCCAAGGCTGGTGGGCAGGAGAGGTGCCCTCAGCCACACTCGGAGGGCTGGCACAGCATCACAGCGGGCTTTGAGCAGGAGCAGCTGCTGGGTGTCCATGGCAAGGGCACCTCACAGCCCCAAGGGAGGAGGGGGTCTGCAGGGCAGGGCCTTGGGTTGCTTGGAAGCTCCTGTGGGGATGCTGCTTGCAGGTGGGAGCCAGGGAACACGAGATCAGCCTCGCAGGGGGAAGCTGGGGAAAGCACAAAATGCAGCACCAAACGTCACTGAGTTCACAGGGGTGAAAATCAGACCCTACAAACGAGACTGCCTCCCCCCCAACTCTCCCTGGGAAGGAAAAATTCAAAAGCAGGCAGAGGGTGTGGACAGGACTCAGCTGGGGATCCCTGTCCCAGCTTCTCAGCACATAACCAATTAATTCCTTTACCACCATTCCCTCTGCTCTGCCCATGGAAGGGACACCTGAGTGTCCCCTGCATTGCAAAAATCATTTAAGGGTTGCTCTTGTGCTCTGTTCCATTCCTAAAGGGCAGCTCCTGGGCTCAGGCAAGGCTTACCATGGTGGACAACACAGAGTCCCCTGTGCTGGTAGGGCCTGGGCACATCTGTGGGCTCTTGGGCCAGTGCTTCTGGAGGGTGACAGCCACTGGAGTCTCTCCTGAGCCATAAAACTCTTCTGGGGGTTCACAGAGTGAGTTGGTGAAATCCTATAGTCGCCCAGGCACAGGTTCAGCTAATGGAGAAAACAAAAAACCTTCAGGTGAAAACAATAAACCCTTTGCAAAGGCTTCACTTCCTCTTGCTCTCTCTCAGCTATTTTTCCTCCCCATTATTGTACTGGTTCTTTTCAATTTTTTTTTCCCCACGTAGTCTTCTGACTTTTCTATATGACTTTTTCCATCTCCCTTTCTTTTTTTTTTCCCCTCCTTTTTATGCACTTGTGTTGTTTTTTCCTGTGCAAGCCACGGCCCACATTTCAATTACACCTTACCTGGCACGTGTGTCTGCAGTTTGTGCACAGTTTCACAGTCTAGATTGTGATTTACATGCATTGGTGATGTGCTCCCATTTCTTCTCTCCCTGTTTTAGGAGAAAAAATAGATTTATATCTAGTTTTTCTTAGTGGCACCTTTGTATTAAAAGATTCCACACAGTTTAAAGTCTTATCTAATGTGTTTTCTTTCTTCTGTATTAAACAGTGGCCACTGCAAGGGACACACAGGGACAATGGTCCCAGCAGTGCTGCCCATCCCTGTCCTACATAAGCCAGTGCTGGAGGAGGAGCCCAGGATCAAAAACCTCTCGAGACAAGACTGACAACACATTTCATCCTCTCCTGCAGCACCTTCTCCCCCTGCCCAGCCCTTTGGGACCACCACAGATCACACCAAGGAGGTGGCATTCCAGGAAGGAAGCCTTCACTTGTACTTCCATCATGTTTCCAGCCCTGACAGGAATGTATTTATTTATAAATGAGAAATGGGAACTGTGATCTCATGTCTGGGGTGAAGCAGGTCCTGACAAGTCACGCAAAACTCTTCCTGTTACTGCGGGGACCAGAATAGCAACACCCAGCCCTGGGCTCTGCTAGTGCATGGATTAACTTCAGAACAACACTTTGGGAACATACCCTGGGAAGAGCAGGGTATTTTTGGTTCCCAAAGGGTCCTTATGTATTAAGATAAAGGGGGGGGGTGGAGAGTGAAGAGGAAGATGGGCAAAACATGCTGTGCACAGTTCATTCTTGGTGATTTTCCAGCCCCTTGCCTCTCTCCACGGAAGGAAGGCCCTGCATCAATCCCAGGAGTTTCACAAAATCTCTCTCTTTTCCAAACATCTCTCCATTCCTTGAATTTACCTCCCAGTTTCCTCTGGTTCTTGTGGTGGGAGACTCTCACAGCTGGATCTCAGCTCCCAGGGATCTCCCCCTCTCCCTCTTGGCCACACTGCAGGAGCAACATCAGGGTTTCTTGGGTGTACACCACCAAAACACAGAGTTTCTCATCTCCAATGGGCTAAAAAGTCACTCTCTTCTCCCAGGTAACAAGCGACAGGACACGAGGAAACAACCTCAAGTTGTGCCAGGGGAGATTTAAATTGGATATTAGGAAATATTTCTTCACCAAAAGGGTTGTCAAGCATTGGAACAGGCTGCCCAAGACAGTGATGAAGTCACCATTCCTGGAGGGATTTAATAGACATGTAGATGTGGCACTCGGGGACAAAAACACTAAACCACCAGAGGGTTTAGTGGTGCCCTTGGCAGTGCTGGGTGAGTGGTTGGACTCAACGATCTTAAAGGTTTTTTCCAACCTAAACGATTCTGTGAAAATACATTGAAAATAAAGCCAGGGAGTATCCTGAAACAAACTCCCTGTTCCCATTTATCCTCCCAAACCTCGAGTCTGAGATTCCTTGCTTGGGGAAAACCTTCTCCCAGGCGGTGTAGGGGCACAGCAGCCGGTGTAGGGGCTGCAGCCCGGTGTGCTGCACACCAAAACTGATGGAAAAAAACCCCCAAATCCCCAAAAGCAGCTGTTCCTGGCACAGCCCAGGCGCGGGGGGACGGGGACCGGGCGCTGCCCTCACCCCTGGGTGAGGTTGGGCTGAGCCGGGCGGGGGTCCCGGGTGCGGGGAGAGGGTGGGACGGGAGCGGGACCCCGCAGCCCCGGGGCCGGGGGCCACTAGAGGGCAATCGCGGCGTGTCCCACGCCCCGAGCGGGCCGGGACCGGGGGGATGCCGGGGGACAGCGAGGGATGCGCAGGGGCTGCTCGGTGCCCGCAGGGACACGTCAGGGCGCCGCTGTATCCTGAAGACATTAAAAAAAAAAAAAAAAGTATTTTTTAACTTTTCTGCTCGGTTTAAGCGCTGCAGGTGGGTAAAGAGGACATACCTTTAGGATCTATGTGGCATCCAGGGCATTGCAGACTCTCCCGGGCTGTTGCAGGTCAGCACCACCACTCCAAGGCAAAGCAGAGGGGCAGAGCCCCAGGTGAGCTGCTTTTTATGCCCCGCTGATTAGGCTAATTCAGGGAAAACCTGCTCCTGCCTAAGGTAGGCAGGGTCAGCTGTTGGTTTCCACCGTGATAGAAACACTGAAGCCACTCTCTCTAGTGAGGTTGGTCTCTTCTCCCAAGGGACAAACGACAGGACAAGAGGAAACAGCCTCAAGCTGCACCAGGAGAGGTTTAGATTGGGTATCAGGGAATATTTCTTCACCAAAGGGCTGTCCAGCCCTGGCACAGGCTGCCCAGGGCAGTGGTGGAGTCACCAGTCCCAGAGGGATTTAAAAGACTTGTGGATGTGGCACTTGGGGACATGGATTAGTGGTGGCCTTGGCAGTGCTGTGTTAACAGTTGGACTCGATGACCTCAGAAGGCTTTTCCAACCTAAATGATCCTATGATCTGCCTCTGATTTTCATGAAGATGCATTTCCTTGTTCCCACGACATACCCCTCCATGGGATACTCCCTTTGCCCCAGACCTGGATGCTGCTGGTCCCAAGGACAACCCTTTGCTCCCAGCAATCCTTCGGGAAGGGATCTGCCCTGCTGCTTCCCTCCAGCACACCCTCAGTGACACGGAGGGGTGTCAGCCCCCCCAGCCCCGCCAGCTGTGTGCTTGGCCGGTCCCCAGCTCCATCCCCTTCTCCCGGGTGCCACCAGCCCCTCCGTTTATCAGGCTGGAGCGGTGGGAGATAGGCAGGGAGGCCGATAAGCCCTCAAGTGGCAGCGTGCTGTAAACATTCCCACTGGTGCTGTTAGATTAGAGCGCTGGGAAAATGCCTCCAGCCCCCCGGCCCACCAGCACAGCGGGCCGGGGCCGGGGGGCTGCAGAGCTGTTGAAAAGCACAGAAGGAGGAGCTGTGTAAGGGCTGAAGTGCTTCATGGCAGGCTGCAGGGCTGGATGCTGCCTCCCAGGGTACCGGGGCTTGGCAGGAGCCTTCCCAGAATTCCTAGGAGGGATGTTTTGGCATCCGACACCGCAGTCAGTCTCAATCTGCATCCACAGGCGTTTTTTTCCCCAGCTGGGAAGAAAACTCACTTCTCCCTCTCTCCATCTCTCCATCTCCCAGGCTGTTGGTGGACAGAGGTCTCAGCCGGCTCTGATTGTGTGTTTTAGGTCTTGTGCAGGAGCTCTGCTCTGCACACAGACCTCTCTTCACATGTACCTGGAGGAATGGCACAGAGGGAAAGGCTGTGCTCCTCCTTCCATCATCACCTGCACCCATTTTAAACCCATTTTCTACCAGTAAAAACAACTGATCACAAGCAGCTTTAGCAGATTGCACCCTGCTTACTCTGAAGTAGAGTGAGTAGGGAAAACTCTTCAAGCAACTTGGGACTCTTTCCTTGCAGCACCTCCTGTGCATGAGCTCAGCTGGAGCTGAGACCCTACCACCCCCCTAAATTTGTCTAGATTTGAGTCTGGAAACGCTGGTGGTCTTTAGGGTTCCTGGTGTTGGGCTTGTCAAAATGAGATTTATCAGCAGAAACGTCCTCAGCCAGGGCACACCACCAGCAGTGCCACTGCTGGGCAGGCACAGGAGTGCCCAAACTGAAAAAAACCCTCCAACTTGCACCCCAAGACCAGGCAACTTGCAGGTATCAAAGCCAGGTGGTTGCAGGGTTCACAGAAACCTGACACAATTCCTAAATGCCCCAAAACAAAGCCTTGGTGGGCATGGGATGGAAGACATTACCTGGCACCAGAACAGCACTGTCCTCTCCCAAACACCTGGGAAGTGGAGGCTGGTCCATGGATCACAGGGAACCTGCCCTGGCAGTATTTTCCTGTTCCAAGTGAAAAGTTTTGAATGTTTCCTCTGATTTCTCTTCCTCCTTGTCAGGGGTTGAATCCAGTTGCCCTGAAGGACAGTGCTGGGATAGATGGAAGCAATGCTACTGTAAATGGGAGCAGAGCAGATCCAGCCCTTGCAGGTAGGGACAGAACTCCAGCAGCACATGGGATGTACAGGGTGGCATGTGTCACCAGAGGTGCCCTGTCCTGGCAGGGCAGTGGCACCTGGAGGAAGAGCACAGCCTCCCCTGCCAGCAGCGGGCAGGGGGGCACAGCCTCGTGATGCCCTTCCCAAGCAGACAGAGCTGGGGCTGAGAAACAGCTCCAGGTGGAGCTGGAAGGACAAAAAGCCAAATTCAAATCTATCCGTGGAGGCAGCAGCACAAAAGGCAGGAGAAAAGGGTGCTCCCAAAGCAGCAGGGGAAGGAGAGGGGATGTACCCCTGCAGAGCCCATGGTACCTGTGGCCTCCGTGGGATCCCCAGGTATCCTCAAGCACTGGGTCTGACATCCCTGTGCTGGGGAAGGGAGGTGGGAAACCACCTCCTGTTCTCCCTCCCATCCTCATGCACCTTCCCAGGGACCAGGGATTGATCCTGACACAGTGTCACTTTTTCTTGTGCAGCAAACCAGCCTGAGGAGGTGACAACGTGGCCAGGTGACAACTGTGGGATATGGGAGCAGCACTGGCTCTGCTGGTAAGAGTCACTTGGAAGGAGGGGACAAGGTCTGAGAATTCCCACAGGAATGGGCACTGTTCACCTGTCTGGCAGCAAGCAACATCCCTCTCTCCTCCCCAAATTGCTGTGCATCCCTCCTGACCTGCTGAGGATCAGCATCACCCTGGACCTCCATCTCCAAGGGGTGAACAAGCAGATCTGCCTCACCAAAGTTCTCTGTCCCCTTATTCCTTTTTCTCTTTAGCCTGAGAAGGACCCTGAGACTCTCCTTGTCTCAGGAATATCCTCCAGCAGTGGGTCAGTGCTCAGCAGGGCAGTCGCAGCTGCCTTTTTGAGCCACTCGGAGGCAACCTCACCTCCCATTCCCATTCCCAGCATCTCCTTGGCCTTCAGGCAGCTCTCAAAGCTCCCAGACAGGCAGCCATGGGAACCTCCCACTCCCACTTTCTCCCTAATATTTCCACAGTGAGTAAATCTCCATCCTTTTAGGGCTCTCAAATCTATTATTTTTACATTTGCAGTGGACTCCCTGGCCCTGTTATTAATGAAAACCTCCAGGAAAGCTCCTCAAATACAGCTTTGACTTTCTGCCCAGGACCTGTGGACAAGGGGAAAAAAAAAATAAGGCAACATTAATAAAGCAGGAGGTTTCTATTAAGTCTGAGGGACTGGACTCTCTAGCTTTCTTGGATGCTGAAATCCTCTAGTGCAGGATAAATCTTATACACTTCATTTTCCCAATCTCTCCTTCAATATATTTTAAGAGAACGCTGCAAGTATCAGGGTAAATAATGTCCTAACTGCAAACGTGGGGTCTGCAGTGGTGTGGGGTCAGGCTGTGGCATCCTCCACAGTGGGCTGCCTGTGGTCTCAGCCCTCTCTCCCTAATCGGGGGGTTGAGCTCAGAGAGGTTTTAATTAGCTGTGAATGCAAATAACAAGCGATCCCACCGCGGCTGGGGGAGGAAGCGGGGGAGCGAACACGGGGATGTGCATGAGGTCACCAAATATGCAAATCCACGAGCTCTGCAAGCAGCACCACCTCGGTGTGAGCAAAGCTCCCCCAGCCCTCCTCTCTCCCGGGCTGTGAGGGAATTCTCCCTTTGTTGGGCTCTGCTGTTGCCTTTGCACAGCACCTGCTCCTTGGACCTCTCGGCTCCTCCTGAAGACGCCAGGTTTCCTCGGAGAAAGCTTTCGCTGCAGAAGGAAAGGGAGCAAGTCCACGGGGCCCTGCGAGCCCAGGGTCAGGCTGGGAGATGACTTCCCTCCGCTTTTATGCCTTTCAGTGCCCTGCAGAGCACACTGAGCAGGAGCTAAATCCAGCAGCTGCAGCACAGGCAGGGCAGGGAGAGCCTTTGTGGCTCCTTCTGGCACCAAGAGCTCGCACGCAGCCACCGGCCTGCGATGGATGGAAGGGTCACGTTTTACTTGGATCCTGGCACCTCCCTCCCCTTGGATTGCTGTGCATTGCTGGGGATGGGACTGCTCTGCTTGCAGAAGACATGAGGAACAGACTGTTGCCTCAGGCCACTTCAGAGAGTAAATACAAGGGACTTGGCTCGCTGGAAAGACATGACCTTCCTCGGAAGCAGGAGCTTGCATGTCCTGCAGAGTCACTCGTGCTGATGGGTTTAACCCAGCTGGACTCTTGGGTGTTGCTATAACACAAATGCTGATGCTTTTGATAGTGCCAGAGTAGCAGAACTGCATTATTCCTGCCTGGAAAATGCCAGGCCAGTCCCAATTTGCAGAGGCAGCAGAGTTCAGCCAGCACGAGGCAGGAGCCTTGAACTCGCAGGGTCCCTGTGCTGACACATCCCCCCAACCAAAGGCCCTGCAGTAAGTGGTAACTGAGAGCAGGGGATGGCACAGAGTCAAATCAATAAGATCCAGTGTAGTTTATAAGGCAGATCTGGGGCTTGAGAAACCAGCTGTGAAAGGCTCTGGCCCAAAGTCGGGAATGCAGGGCTGGAAAGCACCATTTGGATGAAAACACCAATCCACTGGCAGTTCTGAGTAGCCAAAACAGGGATATTTTGGACTATCTATCCAGTTCAGAAGCCACCTAGTCTGCAAGCACACCCCAACCCTCTCACCAAAATCAAAGAACATAATTCACAAACCAGCTTTAAACCTCTCTTGGAAAGCCAGAGCAGCCCTGCCCTGTGACAGGCTGCATTTGTCCTACATAACACCCAGGAATCAAAGTGCAATTGTACCATTTTTAGATATATAAGTTAGGAAGACCACCTTCTCTAGCTGAAGTTTCCTCTAGTGGAAAGATGCATCCAGGAACAGCACTGGGATGGGCAGTTGTAACTCTTGGATGGAGATGAGGCATTCTAGGGCTGGAGCAGCATGGATCCAATCCGTCCCTAGGACTGCCAAAATTGCAGTAGGTTCTGCAGTAGGTTCCCATCTGGATGTTAGGAAAAAAAGTCTCCCCTGTGAGGGTGGTGAGGCCCTGGCACAGGTTGCCCAGAGCAGGTGTGGCTGCCCCATCCCTGGAAGTGTCCAAGGCCAGGTTGGATGGGGCTTGGAGCAACCTGGGCTAGTGGAAGGTGTCCCTGCCCAAGGGGACTGAAACTAGAAGATCTTTAAGGTCCCTTCCAAACCAAACCATTCCATGATGCTGTGAACAACTCACATCCTTGGTAGATGAGGCTTGAAAGAGGTCCCTGAAGAGATGACGGAGCTTCAGCGCTGGGAAGTCATCAGCCCACATCCCTGAGGTGGCTCAGCCGGGTAGGACCAACAGCGTGGAGAGGTGTTTCCTCTCCATGGGAAGCTCTGGGAGGAGCTGGGTACTGGATCACTCTGGCTCCATCCCTCCCCCCCCGTGGTTTTACAGGTCCCAGCAGCGCTCACACTCAGGGCGAGCACGTGAATTTAGGGGAGGGGGCAGAGAGAACAACTCCCTGCGAGTGGCCAAGTGTAATAAACACACTCACTAACCACTTTTCAGAATACACACATAATAATGTGTGGTATTTATACTTTTACCAGCCCAGCGGGACCTTGGCAAGTAAATCAGATTTTCCCACCCTGACCCAAATAAATGTTCAGCAGTGGAAATAACAGATTGCCTTTGCCTGAAATCACCATGTGCTCATTCCAGGGGGATGTCAGCTGAGCAATCCTCGCTCCTCTGGACCACTTACACCTTGCAAAGCTTCCCCCTCTTCTTCCCAAGCTCTATAAGGACCCACTCACGTTGGGCCTGATCCAAATTCCACCAAAGCTGGTGGAAAGTCTCCAACTGGCTCAAGTAGATTTTCAACAATCCGTTGGACATTAAAATACTGAAAAGGATGGGTAGGAAGAATCCAAACTATTCTGATCCTCCTCAGAAAAATCCTTGCCCACACTTCAGACCCAATCCCTGAAATATCCCTCCATCAGATGTGGACACATGGGAGTGATCCCCAGGAAATAAATCCTCACCTCCACACCAACCCCTAGTCTTTTCATCCCATGGCAGGGTACCCTTAAGGCCACATTCTCATCAGGACTTTCTCTCTCGCTCCTTCCCATGTTGTCTGGAGCCACCAAGCCCCAAAGCCACAGCAGAACTATTTCTCACCCTGTCCTATTACCACAACCAAGCTCCTCCCTGGTGCTTCTGGAATAGACATTTCTCTACAGGGTATGGGCTTGGTAGGATGACAAATGACTATTTGAAAACTGTGGGTGGCCGAAGAGGTCCCACATAAAAGTTTCCTCCTGTTGTTGCCTCCCAAAACCTGTCCCATACCTGAGACAGGCATCCTTTAAAACCCTCAGGAGCTCTACGGGCTTCCAGGCCCTTGGCGTGGTCAGAGCCTAAGGAAGAAACAATTAAAATGGTTTCCTCTGCGGTGTGTGGAGACCTCAGATGGTCCATCTCAGGCTGGTGGTGCCCTGCCACTCCCAGCCTGAAGGATCATCATCTCAGTTCAGGGTCCATAACACCGACAACAGGAACAGCTGTCGGCCCCTCCCGTGCCCTGGATCGATACTTGTCCCAATCTCGGCGGTCGATGCCATCAATTATTTATCTCTAATTGGATTGGATTCTTCCTCGGTCCCACTGAATCAATTAATGAGCATTTGCCATCAGAGTTCTTGGTGCACTCCAGAGAGGCTTGTCACAGCAGCACCAGGGGAAACTGGAGCAGGAAAGGTTGGGAGGAGCAGAAAGGAAATCTCCTGGGGGCTCTTTCTTTGCAGGACAGGCTCGGTGGAAACGGCTGCCAGGCATCTGATTTGGAAGAGGAGTTCCATAAAACCTTTGTTCTCATTTCAAGACCTCTGCTTGAAAACCAAAGCTCCTTGAGATCCATGTGAGATGTGGAGAAGTCTTAAGTCACAGAATCAGAACCACAGAATGATTTGGGTTGAAAGGGGCCTTAAAGATCACCTCGTTCCACCCCCTGCCATGGGCAGGGACACCTTCCACTATCCCAGGTTGCTCCAAGCCCTGTCCAACCTGGCCTTGAACACTTCCAAGCATGGGGCAGCCACAGCTTCTCTGGGCAACCTGTGCCAGGGCCTCCCCACCCTCACAGGGAAGGATTTCTTCCTAAAATCTAATCTAAACCTGTCCCCTTTCACTTTAAAGCCATTCCCCCTTGTCCTGTCACCCTTGTAAAAAGTCCCTCTCCCTGTCTCTCATAGGCTCCCTCCAGGTACTGTTAGTCAGCACTGTCCACTCTGCATCTCCATCACTTTTTTCTTTCGCCTGTAAACAATTCTCCACCCCACCCCTGCTGTTATAATCTCTTGCTGCTTTCCAAGGCTCCTTTCCAAGGGCAGCAGCCATCCCTCCTGTAACCCTCCCAGCGGGCTGGGGGTGGAGGATCACTGCGAGGACACGCAGTCGGGCAGCAGCGATCCACTGCACGCCAGCAGCTGCCTTTGATAATGAGGGATCTCTGAGAATTTAAACGTTCTCATTCTAAGCTCTGACAATATTTAAGCATGTGTTAACAGTTTAAAGAAGCAACCCACTAGAGGAAGTCTCATTTGTCAGGAGCAGTTGCTCTAAATTTCATCATAACTGAATCAAGGCAACCCAGAATGGAGCCGGTTAGAGCGAAGACAGGAGCACTGATGGATGGTTCACACCAGCTGCTAAAATGGTCCTCTGAAAGCTCCTCGAGCTGAGGTTCTGCAGACCAGAGGCAGTGACTCCTGAGGAGAAGCAGGGCAGCTTGAGGAAGGCTGAACTGCATTTCTGAACTGCTGTGCAGAGCCACACATCAACACAACACCTGACAGCGACGCTCCTCATCCCCCAAATCATCCTCAGGAAATCAAATCGTGGGCTGCCACGGACTGTGATGACTGCAGAGGCTCAGATATCACCTTCAGAAATGCAGCACAGCTTCTGGACCTGCATACTTCAGATAGAAGAAAATCCTCCACCATTGCAGGTCCAGGAGATCTCCACAGTTCAGAGCCTGCTCTGCATTTTTAGCAACAGGACCATGAAATACCCTTGAAGCCCTTCTGTTCCTGATGCCTTGTCCTGTGGATAACTTAAAGCCTAAAAAAATAAAATTTTTAAATTGTAAAAGTCAGACCAGTGGTCCTAAAGAATTGTTTAATGCTGCTATACCTGCTAAACATGAGAATCAGCAAATACACCACAATGAGTTATTCCTACATGCTGAAAACAAGAAGGGCCATGGAGCTTAGCTACTAACCAGGCCAGGCAGGGAACTAAGTCAGCAAGTCACTCCTGGAGTTATTCACAAGTTTAGTTCATCTGTCAGAGGAAAATGAGAAAGTTGAGGCTCTTTTGGGGCAGCCAGCTCCCAGTGAAAGGCAGGAGAAATGGCAGAAAGTTCCTTCACCAGTCTGGGTTTGTTATCAATCAAAGTATTTCGGTATGACTGCATTGAGACTGGCCAGCTTGGGAATATTTTAGAACTTCATGGTATAGGACATGGGATCTTCAGCCTATGGCATGGCAAGTGCAGCAGGGACAGGGATTAAACTTGATGTCCCATGCAAAGAGCTGTGCCCATGATAGCAAGAGACTGCTTGGAATAGAGAAGACACTCACCTGAGACCACAAGGTTGAGCAGAACTGGGACCTGCTGCTCTCAGTGCTCCAGCTCCTCACTGGCTCAAGGCTGCACTGTGTGTTTACGGTTTCCATGGAGCTTCAGCACCGAGCAACACCCAGGAGGGCAAAGACATCATTCTCCCTGTGGGGGAGTGTTTTCTCTGTCCCATCATAAAGCTTTTAAGCACCCTCAGCAGCCTTCTCCATGCTGATTTTCAGCAGATGTTGTGCTAATGAATAACACTGTAATCTCAGTGCCTTAATATAGTGCTGGGGTGTGATAAGTCTGAAATTGCTGTCATCATCGGGGCGAGGACGCTCTGGTCATTGTTCAGAACTGTCCTCTGATGATGATTATATGAAGGGGAATGTAGTTTCTTCCACCTACTCCCACTCTGCTTCCAAATTTAAAGCTGTTCAGGCATCAGATACTTCTGTTTTTCTAAGGGTTTAATAAGAGGCCAGGATGCAGATGTTCTGATAAAGCCGTGACAAATTGCAAGTGCAGAAGTCATATTAAACCTGACTGGTTACAGGATGAGGGGCAGAAAAGGGCCCCAGTAGTTCTGCTGAACCAGCTGCTACCTCCACGTGCCACACACCGGAGAGGGCAGAGAAGATGGCTCACAACTCCAAGCTGAAAGCCAGAGATTAAACCCTGGATTTGAGGGGTAAACACACGGGTGAGGGGATGGCTCGGTTCCCACGTTGGCATCTGGGGATCTAATCAGCAGAGGGATGAGCCAGAGCAGGGAAAACCCCAGGAGAACCTGCCTAGTGTGGAGGGTGGTTGAGCAGGGTGGGCATCACAATGGGGCTGTGCAGCTTCCCCCTTTGGAAGGGCTGGGAACAGATGCTCCGGGCAGCTCTCACTGTTGATGCTGCCAGGATGGTTTGGCAGCTCCCTGGGCATCTCCCACCAGGCCCAGCTGAAGATTGTAAACCACATCCTGCTTTTAAAGGGTCTGACAAACATCTCCACATGGCCCACAGAATCACTTAGGTTGGAAAACCCCTTTGAGACCATCAAGTCATCTCCCCCAGGCCTGCCAAGGCCACCACTGACCCATGTCCCCAAGTGCCACATCCACACGACTTTTGAAGTCCTTCAAGGATGTGGCAGCTGTACCAGGGCTTGACAACCCTCTTGGTGAAGAAATTTTTCCTCATATCCCATCTAAACCTGCTCAGGAAGGAAATTGTGGTGCACAAGGGGAATTGAAATGGGAGAGTGAAGGAGAGCTCAAGCGTGGAGAGGGGGAAAATGATGAGACACAAGAGGAAGCTCTTTCCTAGAATAGAGGATAAGGGATGGGAAGGCAGCCTGGGAGCAACAAAACTTGCAGTAACTCTGCTTTGGAAGAGGAGCAGACTACCTGGGGGCAGAGCAGGAGAGAGGGCAGGGGTGAAGTGCCATGTGTGAAATCACTGAGGCAAAAGGAAACATCACAACACCAGCCTTTGCTCCACCGGGAAAGGGATGACTATCAGTCAATTTAATTCCAAGATCTAGAGAAGCCTGTAGGTTAGGAGGGACCTCTGGAGGCCTCTAGTGCCTGGCAGCTTGTCCTGGCAGCTTCCAACATCCCCAACTCATCCTCCCAGAGGGCCTTGTGGGGAGGCATATCCACCTGCAAGTAGCTCTAGGGTACATTCTCCCTCTTCTGCATCTTCATTTGTACATCACTGCACCTAGTCCTGAGCCCAAACTAGTTCTACTTCCAAACTCCACAGTCATCACAGTTATTCTGGAAACCAGCTCTTAAAATTTTGCTGTCCAGGCTGGTTTTGGAACAGGCTCCCCAGGGCAGAGGCTGCCAGACTTCAAGAAATACGTGGACAGTGCTCTCAGGCACGTGGTGGGATTGTTGGGGTGTCCTGTGCAGGGCCAGGAGTTGGACTTCAATGATCCTTGTGGGTCCCTTCCCACTCAGGATATTCTGTGATTCCCAGCTGCCAGCTTTGCCATTCTGCACTGGTAGGGGCAGGATGACAGAGGAGGCAGCAAACACAGCTCAGAAATGCCTCTATTACCTGGGGACAGTGGAAAAGTGGAGATTCATCTCACTCACACAGTCCTGGGGCCTGGGGAAATGCTGGCTGTGCTCCTTTTCTTCCGGACCCTGCTGGACAGCTAAATCCCATTGTAAGCTGATGAAATATCGCCTGCTCTTTATTCACATATCTGATGTATTTGCTGACGGCCAGAACCAGCATCTCTGTGGCTCCTCTTTCCAACCCCGTGGTCTTTGGATCTAAGAGCAGCCCTGATGGAGCAGATGAAAAAATGGTAACTCAATCTAACTCGCTCGGTGTAAAATGTAATAAAAAGGGGGCCCAGAGCCCAAGGCTGAGGCTGTAAATTTTCCACCAGCACCGTGCCTGTCATCCAGCTCAGACATTTCTCCTGCTTCTCCTCCCTGCCCTGCCTGGTCCTGGGACTCTGTGCTGTCACTTTGCCCTTGCTGATCCAGGCATTTCAAAGGAGCTGATCTAATGGGCTTAAATTCCACATATACTCTGGCAAGGGCACGGTGGTTTAAGGGAAAGGCAGAAAAAACAGGACAGCCTTTGCTTTTGCCAAAGCCCAGGTGACTGGAGTCTGGGATGTTTGATACAGAGAACAGGGGAGAGCTGGAGGGAAGAGCCTGGCAGCCCTGGCTTGTGAACAGCACAAGGAACACCATCATAAGAAGGTAATTATTTCAACTTAACTAATGGCTTCGTTAGGGAACAAAGAGCCAGATGTGTCACATACTGCCCCAACTTCTGCCTCGCCCCCGGGTCTGCTCTCCAGCAGCCTGTAAACAAAGGGATGAGAATTCCCAGCCTTACCTGCTGCCAGCTCCACAGCTCTCATGCTCTTCCTTTGTTGCCCCTTTTCATCTCCCTTGTCCAGAAACAAATCAATGCCACATCAGTTCACACCTTGTCCCCACTGCACGTTGTCCTCAGAAATCGCCGGTGGCCAGCGTGGAGAGAGCAAGGGCTGGTGTTTGGAGTGCTCAGTCAGGGCATGGGATATCACAGCTCGATTCCCTGGGCTCCCACAAACAACTGCTGTGACCTTCTGGCAGGTTGAGAGGGCCAGAGCTCCTCCAGCAGCTCCAGGATGTTGATGGCATCCGTGGTGTGACACCCCAGACCCTCGGCAAGGGGCTCGGTGCCATCCCTTTTCCTGGAGAAAAAGGGTCATCCAGGAACTCAGCAGTGTGGAATAGAGACTGCAGCTCCAGGTGGGATGTGGGCTTTGCAGAAAACTCCCCCCAAATGAGTTTCTGCAGCAAAGGCATCCATCTTCAACTGGAAAAAAAAGAATCCAGTGGAAACCCCCATGATTTTTATCCAGAACAGAATTTTTTTGCGTGTTTGGAATCTTCCTGGCAGATGAACACAAGGGAAGAGGGATGACTCTGCCCAGTTTAGTCATTTTAGTTACACAGCAGAGGAGTTAAGGTTGGCGGACCCTGGATAGATGGAGAGGGGAGAGACAGAGAATCCATTTTGGAGCTCCACTATGAGCACTCTCAGCTTCCTGATACCTCCCTCTCATTCTTGTGCTGCCTGAAATCCCACAGGCAGAGCATTCCAGCCAGAACCCCCCCTCCCAGGGCAGAGACAGGGAACCCATCCTGCATCCCTGGGAGCTGCAGGAGACAGAACCAACACCAGCCTTACAGAGAAAGGGGGGCACCTCTCCCTCCCCTCCATCCAGGGCTAGTGTAGAGCCCAGTCCCCGCGAACAGCCAGCCCAGAATCCTGTCTTAGGTTCCCCAAATCCCACAAGTCACTGGCTGCAAAAGGTGCTCAGAGCCAGGAGCTGCCCCATCTCCAGCCCAGCAAGCACCAGCAGTGAGGAATGCAAGGAAACACATCATTCCCTCCCTTTATAGGACCCCTTCACCCCATCTGAGCTCTCCTGCAGCCGTGGCAGAGATCCAGGGCTGGGATCTCCACATCTGCCTGCAGCATCCTCCCATTGTTAGCTGTGCCCAGGCACAGCTGCAATTAGGGAGGGAGCTGGGAGATTGAATGTCCCAAATCACATCATCTCTATTGCTCTGTATTAAAACATCCCATGACTCTTGCAGCAATAAATAGGGCAGACAAATAGCTGTTTTAAAATGTGATCCCCACAAGCTGTTTTGAGACGGAATTATCTCAGTGGAGCGTTAGGTAGAGTTACCCCTGTTACTCCTCCTCTGCCTCCCTCCCTGGAAAAGCCCTGAGCCAGCACCTCCTGATTTATGGGGCTCAAAGACAGAGTCATTAGGGGAGCTGGTTTTAAAACTCTTGGTTTATAGAGACATGGATGGCGAAGTGGGCTCAGCCCCAAATTTGACCCTCAGAGACAGAAAAACGGGTACAACGTGTCTTCCAGAGCCTAAATATCTGTTACACCCGGAGGAACACAGGCTGAACATGAAGTGGGATAAAGAGGTAACTGCAGGCACTGGTGAGGGGACACATTCCTGCACCAGCTGCTACAGGAAAACCTTCAATCCCCATAAATAAACCCCTGCCCTCAAGTATTAGCCCAGCTCTGACTTCCTAAAGATGATGCTGCATTGCCCACCAAAGAGCTGGAAAAACAGGAGTTTGACTTGATATCTGTTGCTCCTCAGTCAAGTCCTTGAAGTCTCAATTAATCAACTTAAATGAGGATTATTTCTGAGATGTTTACAACTTTGTGTTGCAATGTCATAATGTTGAGCAGCCCTTTTGTAGCCACGAACTGAACACCATTCTGGTTCAAAACCAATGTACACAAAGCATAAAAAAAAATCAAGGTATTTTCCTCACCATCTCTCTTATTCTTCCCACCACACAGAAACTGTTCTCTAGAATTAAAACACTGCCCTGTGTGAATTGGTGAAGAGTGAGTATACTCACAGGATACTGATCTTCAGGACTTTAATTTCATGGCATTAAATTCTATTTAAAAGGCGCTTCTGGGGTTTTCAATTGGCCATATGACTGTTTGAAAAACATGAACTCACCCTGAGCCCTCTGCCTGCTCTCCAGTATGGATTAGAGGATCATCCCATGTAGGAAGCTGTTGCTGGCCTGGAGCTCCTCTCCCTTCATCCCTCCAGGATGCAGAGCTTCATCTCACACCAAGGTGTCCTGCTCTTCCAAGGTAGATTCCCACACATGAACCTACAGGGTATGAGGAAAATAACATCCTACAGCACATTCTTCGAAGAATTCCACTTATTTCTCAGCACACCCTTTTTCCTCTCTTTTCCTGCTGCCTCACAGCATTATGCTCAGGCAGGGGCTTCCACCACCACCTATTTCAGCTCCAAACTGCATGTGCTCCAAATGTTTTCCTGGGGTTTTTTCAAGTGGAAATGAAGAAAACAAAGACAACGGAAATTAAATGGAAACGAAGAAAACAACCCTTTTTCTTCCTTCTAAAACACCTCCCCTCTAAAATCCCACCGAGGTTTACTGACGGGCATTGAAGGTTTTCCTGCAGCAGCAGGAGATGCTGGCGCAGGACTGAATCCCCACGTGCTTTCCTCCCTCCCTGCCCATAATCCAGGCCACCGGCAGCGACGAGGCCGATATTTGGGACTCCCTCCACCGCCCTCGGCCATTCCCACCATCCCGGGAGCGGGGCAGTGGGCGCAGAGCGCGCCGGGCCCGCGCCGCCCCGGCCTCTGGAAGCCCATTACTGTTTTATGGAGGTCACCCTCACCTAATTATGCCACTGTTCCTCCCAGCCCCGGCCTGACCCTGCCTGATCCTGAAACGGATTAACATGTCTTGGGCACTTGAGCGTGTGGTGTGTGTCTGCTCCGGGAGGGCAGCGGCTCGAGGGCTGCCCCGTATCTCAGTGTTATTTTGACCCCGGCCGTTTTTCCCCGTGCCGAGCCCTCGGCGGACCTGTTGAATGGGGCTTTCATTTCGCTGACCCCCGGGGTCAGCTGCTTTCGGAGCATGAAATATGGCTGCCGGTGGACAGGAGGGAAGAGATAAACTTCACTGAGGAGCCTTAACAGGCCAATGAGCCGTGACTAATGATGATTGTGGTTTGTCTTTCCAGGGGCATAATTTATTGGGCTGCTGACCACTTAGTGCACCGGTCGGGGGATTAACTCCTTCGGGTGCAGCCCCTCGCTCGTGGTTCTCCCCTTCTCTCCCCTTCTCCCCACATCTTTCTCCCCCGTTGTGATGCTTCCTGGCTGTTTTCATCACCTGTGTCCTCCCCAAAAAAACGTTCCTTCGAGCTCTTCTCTGAGCATATCTCCTGTTGCCCCAGCCTTTTCTTGCCCCACGAGTCACGGTGACCCTTTGAGGCAGGCCCGTGGTGCTCCTGGCTGGCAGGCGGCCGACGCGAGCCACCGCTGCCCCAACAAAAGAGCTGGCGTGTCAAACACGGCTCTTACATCTTCATCAGGGGCTCCCAAGGCCTCCAGCTTTCTCCTGGGAGGAAAGCCTGAGCCTGAGAGCACGTTCCCGGCAGCACCACCATCCATCTCTGTCACTCACGGGCCGGTGGAGACGGACAGGGATTCTCCGGGATGGCTGCAGGGAGGGCAGTCTGGGGAATGGTGGCAGCCAGAAAAAAAGGAGGGTCAGCACCAGGACCCAACCCCCATTTCCACCCTTCACCCTTTCTTACCTTAAAATGCAACTTTTAGAGGGGTTTATTACCCAAAGTTGGGTTTCTCGTGGTCGGTAGCTGGAGGAGAGGTTGACACCGCAAGGAGCTCATCGGCAATAAATCATTTCATTCTGTGTCTTCTCCAGCATCTTAAAAGCCTAGAAAAGAAATCAGAGGTTGAAGAGTGTCCTACAGCCTCTTAAAAGCCTAGAAAAGAAATCAGAGGTTGAAGAGTGTCCTACAGCCTTTAACTTATTTTATTGGGTAAATTCTGCCTTTGTCTGCAATGCTTCATTGCCCTGGGTGTGATTAAGGAGGCTCATTTAATTTGCAAGTGCCTCACTTTCCCCACCTGAAAACATGATTCAGGGGGAGGATGGTGACACTTTTCATGTGATGGGTGTGGAGAGCAGAGGGTAAAAAAAGATCCAAGAGGTGCTGAGGGAGAGACTTGGAGCAGGGAAAGCAGCTCACCTTTCCTCCTGCCAAAGGATGCTGTCACCCTGCCCTTGCCTGGCTCTGATGGGATGATGGTGGTGGGATCCTGTGTTTTGGGGTGCTCAGTGCAGAACCAGAAAGGACTGTAATCCTGGAAATCACAGGTTTTGGAAGAGTCCTGAAAGAGCCATTTTCAACCCAGCCATAAATTGAATCAATTAATTGAATTATCAGTCAAGCTGTATTTACACACTGATCCCATAAATCAGTGAGAGTGGTCTCCTTTGGGTAATTCCCCTCAATAACACAGAAGAAAAAAGACATCAGAAGGCCTGGGGAGAGACTGAAAGAGTTCCCCAAGGGCTTACATGGGTCTAGATCTATTTCTTCCTTTAAAAAGCTGCAAATATTCACATATCAAGAGCCATCCTGCCAGAGCAGATCTCTGCCTTGGAAGGCACAGGAGTTATTCCTGCAGCAGGAGTGCCCAGCTGTGGGTGTTCTTCAGGATACAGGGATTTCAGCAGGGCCAAGGATCACAGACAAGAAGCCACAAGGTCTCCCTAAGATCCAACTTTGCCCCAACAGGTGCAGCACAAGGTGTCCACAGTGGCTGGCAGGGAGATGGGATGGGAACACAACCACAGGTGCCTCTCCATCCCTTAGCATTAGACATTCCTGCCCTCCAGAGCGAGGTCTGAGAAAGGCTCTGGACATTTGGGACTGGTTTCCTGCTGATTTACAAGCCATAAACCTCAGCCCTCTAATTGCAGTGGCACAGCCCGGGTCTGAGCTCCAGTGCTTGTGCATTAATACACCACAGTGACCTGGCACTCCGAGTGCAATCACCCTGTAACTCATTACTGCAAATTAAAGGAGAGACTCCCATCCTATCCAGGCTCGCTGAGGATTTCTGGGAAGGCACAGGAAGCCTGTAGCTCCTCTGGTAATCACCTGGGAGAAGATTTCACTGGAAATGGGGAGGCAATTTGGCAAATTAGCTAAATATTTACCAAATCCACTGTGAGTTACAAGCAGCTCCTAATTCAGGTGAGGGGTTTGTGTGGGGCTCTGCAGCAGCTCAAGCTAGTTCTGTAAATAGGTTCAACTGAAGGACTTGTAGGAAGATACATTTTTTTACATTAATATTTCTGGGAGAAACAAATAAAAAGAAACTGTAGTTCGAGCCTAGGAGCTTCTCTCTGTGCATACCTTCAGGCTTTCAGATTTATTTCTTTTTAATTGCTTTCCAAAAAACTAGAAAGGTACCAGTGTCATTTACTTCTCTGCAATTTTCTTGCAGGAAGAAGAGATGTTTGGAAAGAAAGTAAAAAAAAAAAAAAAAATTACCTATTTCCCTACCCACGCAACATAGTGGCACCTCCTGGGCTGTTCTCCCAGCGCGTCCAACCCAACATTCCACCTCCTGTTTGATCTCCCCTCGCAAGAGACCTTCCTCTGACTGTTATTGTTATCACTAAGTAGTGCCCAGGCAGAAGAGACAAAAAAAAAAAATTCACCCCCTGTTCCTCCCAGGTGGACCACACACGAGCACAGGCAGTGGTGTGGGATCAACCTGCACCCCGGGAGATGGGGCAGAGAGAAAGGATGCCCGAGATGGGGGAGAGGTGGCAGCCAGGGTGGAAATAAAGATGTGAGAAACGTGAGACTGAGTCAGCAGAGAGGAAAAAAAAACAGCAGAAAGGGGGGGGAAAAAAAAAAAAAGGAAAAAAAGACAAGGCAGGCTGAGAAAGTGAGCTCACACATGCCAGGGTGGGTGCAGCCCTTCAGGGCTCGGCAGCCCCGGTGATTAGCCAAGACATGATCCAGCCTTTGCTGGCCTGATGCAGGGTAAGAGGTCAGCAGCAGGCTGATAAAACAGAGTATCTTCAGCTCCTCTTGGGGGGTGAGATGGCTGAAACTCGACTGTGAAGGTCTCTGAGCGAGCAGCCTTGCAGTGCTTGAAAACCATCACTGACCACCGGGCTCAGCTCTGCCTTTATCCCCCAAAATAGGCCCAACTGGGGTATGGATAAATCTTGCAAAGAAATAGGGCAGCTGCTTCTTCCTGTGCTGTGCTCAGCTGCTGTTGGCAGAGTTTAATTTGGGAGGGGGTGGAATGGTGCAACGTGGTCCTTTTGAAGTGATATTGTTACCTGCTGTCACCCAGCCCTAATGGATGGGGAGATGGCTCTTGGCTGCGCTGAAATTCCCAAGCCCAGCCTTGTAAAAGAGGATCTGAACGTAAAAGAGAGAGGGGGAGATGTTTAACAGAGACAAGACCTGGGGATCAAGAGGAGAGAGGAACATCCCAGCACATCAGTTAACCCTCACAGTACCAATTCCTGCAGCTCTGACAGCTGATCTGGATGAATCACAGCTAAGAAGCAACACGGAAAAAATGTGGGACTCTTCAAAAAAACACCCTTCAAAAACATCCCAGCTTGGGGTTTGGAAGGGGAAATGTAGTTTCTCTTACCCTGAAACCTCTGCTTCCCTCTGCCATGCTCTGGGCAGCAGCACAGCTCCCAGCCCACACTCAGAGTGTGACCAGTGCTGCTGCAAAATCATTAACTGTGCTACAGATGCTTTCAGGAGTTTGGATAAACAGCTTGCTGTTGTTTCTGCACATGTGAGTTACTGTAGGAGCTGGTGAAAGGTTCTGGATTTATAGCCTTGGAAAATGATTTATTTTTTTAAGCCCACAGCTGATAAAGCTGGGGAAACGCCAGTGTGTGATCTCCCTCTCCTGCTTCTTGCTCAAGAGCTGCATTTTGGAGCTGCCAGACATAAGGAAGGGGAGAAATGCTGGAAAAAGGGGAAAAAAAGCCACAAAATCTGCTGCTCACCACAGTGGTAAATATTGTTTGTGCAGATCTGTGTCCACACCCATCCCTGCAAGTGTTCAAGGCCAGGTTGGACAGGACTCGGAGCAACCTGGGCTAGTGGAAGGTGTCCCTGCACATGGTAGAGTTTGAAACTAGGTGATCTTTAAAGATCCCTTCCAACCCAAACCATTCTGGGATTCTGTGATGATTCTGTGATTCATTTGGGCACAAAACCAGCCTATCTTTCCTGTTTCCAGTACTGAGCCACCTTAGGAACACAAGCAGCCTGGGGATGGGTGGATTACAGACCTCTTATCCCAAAAGTAGATCTTCAACAGACAACCAGCAGCCACCTTCTGGCTCCCAAAGCTGTTCCAAGTGCTTAAGGATCATTCTTTTGATCCTCTTTGACCTGGGCACTGGTTTAGGGTCAGTTTGGCTCTCCCCTCTCACAAGCAATGCAGAACATGCAGCATCCCCCAATGCCCTCATACAACCCCCCATCCCACCAGAGAAATCCTGCTTTCAATATTGCTGACAAGGAGCAGGATCATGCTGGAGAAGCTCCTCAGTGTCCTCTTGGTGTCTACATGGAAAGAAACCCTCACACTTGACATCAGCACACCACAGGGGGGTTACTGCTTTATCCACAGCATCATTTTGGGGGTCTTGAACTCTTGGAACTAAGGTTCAGCCTCCCCTAATCCAGCCATACCTAGAGATAATCTTGCCAAATGATCCTCATTAGAGGTTACAGCTATGCAAAACGTTAATTAACACCTAAGTTACCTTCTCTGCCCCTTGGGAGTTCTGGGAGGTGTCAGTCATTAGTGCCAAGTCATGTCAAACATTATTAATGTGAGAAGCTGCTGCTACCTCTGTGATTCTGTCTAACTCCAGTCACTCGTGAGATTTGCTGCACTGAACCAGCACATGGGTTGACATGTCCTGGATGTAGCTCTGTCCTGTCCAGCCATCCCCCGTATGACAGAGAAACACTTCCTACAGAAGGGTCTCCTCCCTCCACCCTTTCTTTATTAGAGATCTGGCAGAGAGAGTTAAAAGGTGAAGAAAGTATATCTGTGAAGTCCTTGAAGGAGGAATTTGCACTGAGCACACACTCAGCCCTGCACAGTAAGAACTGGGGGGGGGTAAGATTTGTGTCCCCTCGGGACAGACACCCTGGGATGGGCTGTGACAACCTCCCTGCTAATTTACTTGAGGCATGAGAGGAGCTCCCTGTCACTGCTGTGGCCACTTCTGCCCCTGCCCTCCAGCCTGCAGCACTCTGGGAGCCAGGTTATTGCCTTTTGAAGGATGAAACTCAGAAAAGGAGCTGAAGTTTGAGAAGCAGAGTGAGATTTTCAGATGAGAGCAGGGCATTAGGGCCATGGGCTGCAATAAGGGAGCAGGGCATGGACCTGCTAATCATTCTGATGTCCCAGCCTGATGGACAATCATTGAAAACTGCTTCGTTGACCCATCCACCCATCACTCCCCAGCCTCATGTGCCCATCAGAGATGCTGGGCATTACCAGTTTGCTGTGGCCACCTCAAAAAAATTCACCTCTTTTGTCCTAGCTGGAGTAAAAACTGGCAAAAAGGCTGTGGGACTCACTGGGATGGAGCTGGTAATAACACATGAATAATCAGAGGTTACCAAAGTCCTCATTAAGCAAAGCCAGGGTTGGCTTTCCAAAGGATAGGTTGAAAGGCAAATGTCTCCTGTTACAAGTGCAGTGTCCAGAAAAAGAATAATCCTTGCCTGTTCTAGATAAGGGAAAAGAGTAGGTGTGCCTTAAATATTTCTATTACTTCAAAGTTCATAAATCTATTGGTTTAAAACTGTCAACAAGAAAGAGGAAATATGAGCTAGAGACATGGTTATCACCAGGAAAGGAATTTCCTCCAAAGGGAGAGCAAGACAGTAAGGCCAGGAAGGAGGGACAGATAGGGAAATACCTCTATGAGATGTTAAGAATCTGGATGAGCCTGATCTACGAATATCTTTTCATTGACTCCAGCAGACTTTTGTCTCTGCCCCAGCACAAGAAAAGGATGGTCAGGGAAGACTTGTTTTCAACTCACCAGGAAAAAAAAAAAAAAGGTAATAGAAACTCTATGGGTTTATTGGTATTAAATTCTTGAGTTGTTTTGGAGGGTTTTTTTATTATTTTTTAAGTCTTTGAAATATTTCAGGATTTTGTCAAAAAAAAAAAAATCCCTTTGCTTAGCTGGCCTGATCCTGCTTTTTGGTAGACTGAGCTGGTGCTCCCAGGGAGAAAAATCATGTGGCAAAGAGGTTGAGAGGTCTGCAGGACATGAGGAAATGGTGGAAACCTATGGGAAAGAGGAAGGAGGCTCTAAGGAATGACCTTTTGGCCTCAGACAGAGAGGGCTGCAATGCAAAAGGGAGGAGGAAAAAGGGAAAGCAAGGACTGAAGAAATGAGTGCTGGAACCTGTGCCTGATTTTGGTTTGCAGAGGATGAAACAGAATTGGTATCAACCCTCAGAAGCAGCTTTTGCACCCAGAAGCATCCAAACCACCAACAATACTCAGCTTTGCTGCCATCACATTGGTATCTCCCCAAACAGACCCCATTTAAGACCATCCAGCCTCTGAACCCACTGATGCTGTTCATCCTCTCCCTGTCACTGAACACACCTGGGATGTTGGTGCTCGTGGCAAAGGAGGCCTGAAGAGCTGATACATCCCCAAATTGGGATGGGAAAGGGCAGAGCTGATGTCAGGAGTGCTCAGCACTGATCCAGGCGGTGCCTGCTGGAGGCTGGAGCAATGGGAGCTGCACATGTCCCGTGGTGGGGTGCCCCATGGAGATGTCAGGGACCAAAATATGGAAACAGGTGTTGCCCTACAGGTGTACAAACAAACCCTCCAAAGATGGAAAGAATCTCTTAATCAGAACTGTCTGTGCATCCTCCCAGTGCTGAAAACTGGGCACTTGAGGTATCACCCTTATTGGACCCATAAGTCTTGGATGGTCATGGCCTGGGCTGAGCAGCACCCCTGGCTCTGGACACGGCCCTGCCTGGTGCATCCATCCTGGGAATACACCGAGCATTTTGGTTCCCAGAGCTGTCAGAGCAGCCCTAAATCCACCCAGAACACGTTCAAACAAACACATCACAGCAGATAAAGGATCAGATAGCTGGATATCTCTGACTCCTACCTGAGACCAACACGGCAGGACCGTCTTACCCCACCCCAATTTCATCCTCTCCCCGTGTGCCTGAAAATGGGTCTTTAATAAGCCCCATCCTTCCCCCACCTTTTCCCTTCTCCTTTTATCTCATTCTGCCTGCAGTCACCATCCTGTCTTAGGGCAAAGTTCCCACTGCTGCCAACCCCTCCCCTCTCCCTCGATAACCCAAGCCCCGCCAGCCCAGTGCTCTGCTCCGTGGGTAAAGCAGTAACTTGCTCATAGAAGAGTGTTTACATTCAAATATAAGTACAATTACACCAGCCCATCTAATAGTCCTCTCTGTATATGTTACCGAGTACTTAGGGCCATTTTTCTGAAAGCCATTATGCTCATGTGATTTTCCTCAAAGCTTTTCCGAGGGATTTTGTTTTGACAGGAGGGCATTAAGGGGGTGAAACTGATAGCATAAGTACCACTTACGGACTTTGATCAGCTTGGGTCATAATTCTCTTGGAGAAAGTCTTGTATATATTAGAGAAGGAAATTAATTTTATTGCCTCTGTGGTTTTTTTTTTTTCCCCCCCTGCCTGTAACATCCAAGCACTCGTGCTCAGGTTTTTTTTCTTTTAATTTTTCCTTTTTTTTTTTTTTTTTTTTTTTGGTTTTCCCTTTTTTTTTTTTTTTGCAAGCCCCTTGCGTTGAGAAATGAAGCACAAATTGGGCTGTTCTCCTCCCAGGAGGAGGGATTGGATTGAGCCTGCATGGCTTGGGTCCTCACCTCCAGCCCCAGGAAGATGGTTCCCACTGATATGATGCCAACCTCTTCCTTCCCGTGCACTGGATTTAAGTCTTGCACAGACAAATTGCAGCAAAAATATATATGTTTTGGTCTGTAAATATCCAAAAATGAGCAGGTAACTGGACTACACAAACAACTACAAAGTATTATTTGGGCTACCCAACTCCCAGACTAACAGTTTGAGAAGAGCTAGATGAGAACAAGCTGAATATATCAGATATTTCTGCAGTCATGACACAGAGTTGATCAACTTTTGCCTCCAACCCAGCTGGCACACCAAGGAGAGGAGAAGCAGAACTGACTGGCACCACAGATTTTGGGGTGAATAGATGTTTTCTCACAACTGGCCATAAGTCAAAGTCCTTACTCAGAACTGTATGATGGTCACAAGCTCAGCTAGTGAGCCATGGGAGCTCAGGGGTTGTTTAAAGCTGGGTGAAGAGATGGGGAGAAGCAGCTGAATTCTGCAGGAAGAGTGAAACCTGGTCATTGGAGCTTTTGGCCCAAGGAATAACACCAAGGAACAGCTCAGCCAGTGGGAGAGTGGTGTGGTATCAAAGCTACCACAGACCTGAGCAGGTAAGAAACAAAGAAAAAAGAATGCTGAGAATCTCCCTTTGCATTTTCAGTGGTATTTCTGTTGGTCAGGTGAGGTTCCAGCTGCCACTTTCCCTCGGTGCCACTCAGTGAAAGGAAGGGACAGGAGAGCAAGGGCAGAGTGATTTCTGGGAGCTGATAAGCCATTGGAATTGTCACACACCTCAGCAGCACCCTGTCAGCAGGTGGGAGCTGCCTGGGATCTGTAACCTGCAGACGTCAAGGAGCTTCCCCCCTTATAGACAAGCTGGTGATGTCACCCAGAAGTGCAGAGTTGTGGGAATCCTGTTCCCTCCTTCCCAAAGATCTTCCATCAGCCCGTGTCTCAGTCTCCTCCAAGACAGAAGAGCAAACTGCACCTGCTCACCCTCCTGTATTCCCTGTAACACACTGCTGCAAGATGCTTGGAGTGGGGTTAATCCTGCTTAAAACTGGCAGTTTAAAAGTGATGTCTAGCCCAAGTTAATGCTTAATCTTACCATATTGAGGAGATGGATTGACTCCTCAAGAAGAGTTTTTCCACCTGCTCAGCCATCTCTAGATGGACCGGCCTTTTGCCAAGAAAAAGCACAAACAGCTGAAGCAAATCTTGCCTTTGTCTAGAGCCAGAAATGCTCTATTTAATCTTCCTTAAACATCATTTGTACTGAAAGGGACCTTGGAGTTCATCTCATTCCACCCCCTGCCATGGGCAGGGACACCTTCCACTCAACCATGATGCTCAGGGCTCCATCCAACCTGCCCTTGGACACTCCCAGGGATGGGGCAGCCACAGCTTCTCTGGGCAACCTGTGCCAGGGCCCCACCACCCTCACAGGGAAGAATTTCTTCCTAAAATCCAATCCAAACCTACTCTCTGTCGGTCTGAAGCCATTCTGCCTTGTCCTGTCACTACACACTCTTGTAAATTTATCTCTCCCCAAACTGTGATCCAGGAACTGCATCATAAAAAAAAAAAAAAAACACCACAAAAAACTGCAAGAAAAACCTGTAACTCAGCAGAACAACCCCACAAAAGGCACAAAAAGTGATGTGCATTACCTGTATTGGCCATTCAGGTGAGCTACAACTGCACCTCAGACCAGGTGAACAAAAAGCTTTGAGGATTTTCCTCCTAGTGCTATCCCAGTCCTTGTTGCCAAACAGAAGATGCTTGTGGGCCACAGATTGAATGAACTTCCAAACATCCAACAGATCCTCTATTGATAGGGGCAGTAGCAAATAGATGCAGCAAAAAATACTGGGATCCCATCCCACTTGAAGGCCAGCCAGGACCTAACTCCAGATCAGCAGCTCTCCAGCCCGAATTCAACTCACACGTGAGAATTCCACATTAAGGGAAGTGTTTTAATCCCTGGCCAGGTCAGTCTGAGATCTCCCTGGAAGCAGGATGCTTTTAGGAGTATTGGGTCCTTTGACAGGTACTGAAAAGAATAGCCCCTCTTCATCCTTAACCCCCGTTCCTGCCAAATCCCGATTGGAAGCGAGAGCGGAAATGTTTGTGTGCAGCTGGTAAAGGCTGCTTGGAAAATTTTTTGTCAAAACAGATTTCCATCAAAAAGTGACACCTTGTTGGCTTTGGCAAATTTTTGTTCAGGAACAAAGTGGAGAGAGAAAAAAAAAAATGTAAATGTCAGCGTGCCCTTTTGACATTTTCCCCAACGAAAAGGATGGACTTGCTTGCTTGGAAATGACTTTCCCTTGACATTCATTTTTTACATTCAACTCAAAACAAATCAACTTTTCTACCAAAATGGAATTTGTTGACTACCCTAAGAGGTTTGCTTTTTTTTTTTTTTTTTTAAAACTTTTGGAGTTGAATATGCAGAATTTTATAGAACCATAGAATGGTTTGGGTTGGAAGGGACCTTACAGATCATCTCATTCCAACCTCCTGCCGTGGACAGGGACACCTTTCACTAGACCAGGTTGCTCCAAGCCCCATCCAACCTGAGACTGGCTTTTTCCCAGTTCAGGATGGGCTTGGAAGAAAAAAAGAACAACCACCCTTCATTTTTTTCTCTGGAGTTAAAGAGAAAGTCTTCTTACCAGCCATACCCCTGACATCCTCACACCTGAATTTCTCTTTTTTTCCTTACTTGTGCCAAAGTGACATTTATCTTTGGCTTAACTGTCCCCTGAATTTTCAACTCTGGCACTATATTCCAGGTTTTCTTCACCTGATCCCGAGTTGACATCAGACCCCTCAGAAAAAAAACACAACCAAAAGCAACTTGGGTACCACATGTACAGCTGGACTCCAGCAGATATGAAGTGCTTACCCTGGAGATCACTGGTTTTCTCCTGGAGTTCAGCTGTGGCTTTCAGGCTGGGACAAGCAGTTCTCAGTGCCAGACAAAGGAGTGACCATCTTCTCTCATTCTGCCTTCACCCATATTCCTTTATTCCATCAAGGACTCCAATCTGCAAGGACTTCTCTCCCCCTCTCCTGTAAAAAAAAGCAGAATATTGGGAGAAAAATCGACTGCGTCTTCTATAAAACCAGCTCCAGTTGTTCAGCCCAGGCATTGTCTGGTGAAACATGATCTACTTTTTCCTCTATGCAATAGGTTCCCAAAGCAATTGGGAATTTAGTTCAGGAGACTGTAATATAGATGCATTTTGCTTAAGCTTAACCATCTGCAGCGAAGTGTCTCATCTCCGCTGACTGTGTGGCCGCGTCCTGCCGGGGGAGAGATCCCCACCACATCGCTCTGCTGGCTCTAAAGGGCACTTGGATATCTATCTTAGAGAGCTACAGCTTGCCAAGGCACATGGCACATCATTTCTTTCCTTGGAGTGCAGTTCTGGCCCCGTACCAGCTCTGGCAAACGGGCAACCGGGACTCGGCTCCGTCACCGCAATCCTTCCCGGCAGAAGAATGAAAAGGCCTCAAATACACTCTTGTCTGAGCTCAGCAAATGCAACTCCCAGTTACTGAGTACTGACATTGCAAGCAGATTCTGTAACGAGCCTGGAAAACCAGCAGCCCCCAGCACAACGTCCCCAACTTCAGCCTGTTCTGGTGCACGCAGGGGAGGTCACAAGTGCCCGTCAGCAGCCTCAGAGCATCGTGGCACAGACAGAGCAGAGGGTTGGCCTTTACTGTGCCACCCTGCCCAGCAAAGTCCTCAGTCAATGATTATCAGACACTCTCAGAGCTACAAAGGGATCCAGGAGAGATACCCAGGGAAAGCCAGGCTTGAAATCCCTGTGCAGGGCTCACGAGGAATTCAGAGGGGAATCAGCAACTCAGGAAAGGATTGAGAACAGCTAAACCCCTATTTTTTCACTCAGCCAAAGCTGATGAAATGTCTGCCTCCTCATCCCCACATCTCTCCCACGTGCACTACGTTTATCTTGCTTGAAAGTACCTAAATATTCCCAGAGGGACTTTCCAGTGCAGGTTTGCTCTCCAGCAAAGCCAAACTGTGCTCAGGTCCTGCCTTGCCCAGAAGCACAGGAGATTTGGAAGCTGGTGCCTGCAGCTGATTCCAAGGTAGGGCCAAACTCCAACTGTCTTTCACCACAGAAAGCACCTCAGAAAGGATCATTCCCTCCCCACCTTGGTAGCCCTGGGGTAATTGCACCATGAAGTAGCATCTCAACACAACTCAGCCACCCTGGCTACTCCTCCATGCTTTGGGGACAAGAACTCAGAGCTCAGAACCAAAAAGTGACATTTTGTGGTCACCCTGATGTGCTCTGGGGGCAGTGGGTTTTACCAAGGGGTTGCAGGCTGCTGGACCTCCCTGGTGTGACGAAACTCAGCTGCTGAGGGCAGGAGAAAGCACTTCAGATAAGAGGTCAGCAGAGTGGGGAGAAAAAGGAGCAGGCAGGCTGGATATTTGATGCTGTCAATAAAAATCCCACAGGTCCCTGTGGAAGAGGCTGGAGTTCAGAGAGCCCCCAAGCATCACCCACCCCTCTGTCCCTCCAGGCAGCACAGACAGTGCTCCTGGCTCAGGTGGCTGTGCTGCAGGGGCAGGACCCTCCCTGGCTGCTCCACACCCTCCCCGGGAGAGGAGCCTCCAACACCACAGCCACTGACCCTTTTTCACGCAGAGAAATTCGGGCTGACAACTTACTGATAACATCAACCAACACCTGAGCTCCTCTGTGGGCCTGAGAGCTCAGAGTGACACAGGTGGTGGGAGCAAGGGATGTTCCCTTCCCTTCCTGCCACTTCCAGGCTCCTTCATCAGGGACAATTGATGTGTCTCGGCTCTCTCTCCCTTTGCTGACAAATGAGACAATTCCAGGGCTTTGCTCAGGGGCAAAAGCAGGTGCTGTGCTGACAAGGCAGCGAGGGGGAGAAACCCCAGGCTTCCTGTGCAAAGCAGCCTTTCAGCACTGACTTTCCTGGATCATCTCTTAGTAGAAAAGAAGAAAGAGGGAGAATGGAATCACATAGGTATTAAATAAACACACGCTCAGCAGGTCAAATCGTTGCCATAGATCATTCTAAACCGTAGATCAGAAGAGCAATGCTGGATGCTAACACAGATAATCTAGCACTAAACACCAGTCAGAATATTTAACTGTATCATTTTTCTCCCCCCACCCCAAAAAGCATCACTGCTGTGATGTTAAAATCGTGAAAGGAAAGCTGATGTCAGAGAGCTGTGCTGGCCCTGAACACCTCCAACGAAAGGCAGATGGTGGTGCCCAAGCACAAACCTGCAGGAAACCCTTTGCACAGGTTTGGTGACAGAAAGGAGCATTTCTGTGCCGTGTTCTGTGTTTTGGCTGCCTTAAGTGCAGTGGGAACACCTGACCCTCACCTGCAGACCCAGAAAATAGCAATATTTATTCCTACAGTAGACACCCCACGTCCAGACAGGACACAAAACAAGTTACTTACAGGGCTGAAGTTCCTGCAGGAGGTGGGTTAGAGACAAACTACCCACAGCAGAAGGCTCAGGGGCATCCTAGAAGACAAATCACCTGCACCACGTGCCCACAGTCCATCCAGGAGGCAGAGACTTTCCAGACACACTTACAACACAGTCCAGGGAGAAAGCAAAGCCTCAGGACTGCCCTTAAACAGAGCTCCAGGGCCCTGGGAGGAGGAGGGATGGGTGGAGCACCCAGGTGAGGCTGCTCAGGTTAATTAAGGCCAATTAGTGCCTCAAGATGACAACTTGCACCTGCTGTGGTGTCTGCTGTGTCAGTGGACAGGCTGGAGGGACAACCTCATGGGAAAATCCCACTGAGGAATCGTCTTCCAAGGGCAGCAAAGACCTGACATCCCCCTGCCCAGCCCCGTGGGTCAGGCTGGTGGGAGCCAGCAGAAGGATCTGCTGGGGTGGGTTTGCTGAGTGGTGACAGATGGGACAAATGGGACATTTCTGCCCTTGACACCACGTAGTGAAAAAGTCATTTCTCCCTGTTACACACCTACCTGGGAATTGCTCAGGATGCTTCGCCTGTACTTGCTCCAGAGGAAGGAGCTCTGCTTCCCAACCAACAGTCTCACAAAGCTGCTCAGCTCACCTGGCCATCAAGCCACCTCTGTCTCCCAAGCTCCTGACACTCAGTTCTGGGCACCCACACAACAGAAAGGAAAAATCTGGGACAAACCAGGTGGAACACGACCCTCAAACACACCTTTTGGGGGACGACCAGACTTTAAAGGTGCACAAAGCCTCGTGTAGCTTGAAATTTAATTATTGCTCTGCATCATGATGTTTCACAGAACCACGAATCAGAGAATGGTTTAGGACCTTAAAGATCATCCAGTTCCAAGCCTGTGTTTCCACCAGGAGACAGAGGGAAGCAGGCAGGGCAGGGAGGGAACTCGAAGTGCTATCTGTTGATTGCTGGAGTTTCCAAGAGCACATTGACTCACTGTACAGCAGAGGGAGGCCTTCAGAGCACACTTTGACTTTATGCCAGGCCTAGGCAATGTGCTGCTTTGTATTAATTTGTGCAATTTCATGAATAAACTGTGCTTGGCTTGTATATGAATTTTAAATGAATTGTTAACACATTTTTATGAATCGGGGAGGAGGTGCTTGCTGGGGAGGTTGACTGGTTGTTGTTTAAAGCAGAGGAAATCAATCATGGTTTTTAGCAAAATAAAACTTTATTGAGCTGTAATAAACAGATACTTCTAAAAAACACTTAAACCCACATAAAACCCGAGTGGAAGGTGCTTGACTGCTCCAGCATGTATGGTCAGTGAAGGCATATCTGTATTAAAGCTACTTTTTGAAATTCCTAACATCAAGAAAAAGATGCATAAATGTGCTACATCGGTGCCTGGACGGTGGGTGGAAGATGTACCTAAATCCTGATGTCTGGAGTCAGCAAGAGACCCTGGGCAGCAGCTTCCAGGTGCCAGTTTGGAGCTGTTTTGAATGCAAAATGGACTTGATGATCCTCGTAGTCTCTTCCAACCTCAATGATTCCACGAGTCTAAGATGCTCTGCTGGGCCCAAGGCTGCCAAGGACTGTAACACAGGAATACACCCACATCCCTGTGCTTTCTGCTCCCATCCATCTTCTCCCGTCCTTTCCAGACACTTTTGACTCATAAAATAGTTGGGAAACACAACCTCCTACATCTATTTCTTCATCCTTTTTTTTTTTTAGCAGTGGCAAAGGGGATTCTGCTCAAGGTTGTTGCTGGGGAATGGGGAAAACTGGAGGTTTTTCCTCTGAAGATCTGAAGCAAGTTGGATTTAATTAAAAACAGAGGAGCAGCTCTCACTGTGTCCCACTCCCTTCTGCTCCCACTGCCAGTTGATTTGGGGAAAGTGGGGTCACAGAGCTACAGAAAAGGCACCTGTGCCAAGGGGAGGTCATTTTGGTGGCCTTTGCAGTGAAAATACTCCTCTTCCTCTGTTCCACCACCTCCAGAATTACAAACCTCAATGAGAGAGAGAGAAAAGAAAGGTGAGAGACAGAAAAGAAAAATGTGCAGGTCTACAGGATCTCCAAGGCTTTGGACACAGCACTCAGGTCTCCAGTGGAGGCAGCAGAGCATCTCCTGCAGTGGAATGAAGGCAAATTCCTGACCGTGTAATAGAGGTGTAAATAACAGAGAATGAAAAGGAGATCCAAGAGAAACCTCAAGGTGAGAAAGCTCCCATTGCTGCCTGTTCCTGCAAGCTGAGTTCTTCAAAGCCAGTCAGGAGACAAACCATTTCTGCTCCTTTGCCTCCCCCCCATCCAAGTCATCCATCTTGGAAAGGGGAAATTCGGACTGGAAAACCAACGGGCTGGATCTTGGTGCTTCCATTACAGGTTTGTGCTACAGTGTTATTCATAAAAGGTCCTGCAGACTGAATGACCAGTTCCTGGATCGCTTCCAAGGGTTATTTAAACTTTTCCATATTTTCTAGGTCTCGATTTGAACGTGTGACTTGGGCCAGCGAGTTGATTGATGCTGCTAAAAACGCACACTTGCCCTCCCCCCCCTCCTCTGGAAAAATATATGTTTTGGAATGTCTCTGGATTACTTTTAATAGTGAACTTCTCGCTCGCTGGAGATCACCGGGGTTTGTTGTTAAAATAAAAGACAATTCCCCCTGTCCATGCACTGTTGGCTGCCATTTTGTGGTGGTTGAGGACAGGAGACAAATTTTCAGAGCTCATGAACTTGATGATCCTCGTCAAACATGTCCTTGTTCCTTCACCTGCAGGGGCTGCTTTTCTGTGCCTTCGTGTCTCACGGCTCCAGTCTCTGATGTCCCGTAAAATAAAAGTTTTAACTGGAGCTTTGCCTGGGATGGGATCATTTTGTAGCATCTCCAGGGTACCTTCCTCATCACCAGGTAACACCATTTCTCTGTAGGTTAGCCCAGCATGGCAACATCAAATGAGCTGCTTCACCTCACCTGATGCCAAACATCAAAGCTGGAGGACAGACAACAAACCTGTTCAAACATCCCCAAAATAAAGGAGAAAATGGCAGCTCTTCTGACATGTTCACCCATTCCCACCTGACCTGTGTCTGCTGCTGGGATGGACTGAATCCCCCAAGGAATGCACTCCTTCTCCTTTAAGCTTAAAAGAGCTTCAACATGTCATACCCTTGGATCACAAAGTCCAGAGCCAAACTTGTGCTGTCCATAGCTGCACAGAGCCCAGGCCATCTTGGAGCACTCCCTGGGACAGAAAGAACAAGGTTTATTTGTGACTTTTACCCTCAGGGCACCCGTGGGGAGGGAGGAAGAAATGGCATCTTCAGCCCTGCCATGTGGGGTTAAAAGGAGCAGGGAAACGAGTGGGGCAAGAGGTTTCAAAGTTGGGGCCAAAACATTCCCTGTGCAGGGCCTGGTGCAGCGTGGGATTGTGGTTTGTCACAGTGGGAATGCAGCATCACTCAGCAGAATGGAGCTTGTAAAGAACCTGGGACCTTCTGGGGAAAAATTACCTTTAACCAGCATAAACTCCAGGTTTTCTGATGGAACTCAAAACAAGGGATGGATTCAGAATGTGCACAGACAAGACAAGTCATGCCAGCAACAGGTTGTTGCTTAGGTTTGGCTTTTTTACCTCTTTTCTTACCTTCTTTAGCCCAAAACTCTGTGTCATCTGGCAGAAAAATACCGAAACCAAGTTCTTGAAACCAGTGGACCTGAGATGTCAACACCACCGAGGCACAAACTCCAGATCATCTGCAACATTGCAGGACTCCAGGCGCAGAGAAAGAAGACTTCCAGCAACCCCAAGAGAAGATTGTAAAAACCACGACAGGAAAGAAAAATTCAAAAAAAATAAAGACTAAGAAAGAATAAAGACTAAGATAGAATGAAGGTGGAGTTTTCACTCTGTGGCTTCTGAGCTCGTAGGAGGCCACATTTTCCGGCTATTCTTTGCAAGCCCGAGTGTCAGAAATTGGCTTTATTTAAAGAAAATGAAAGTTCAAGTAATTACACGGCTTCAGGAGCCAAGACTCCAAGAAAAACACCAAGTATTTCGAGAGCTGGCAATGCTGCCTGTGGAAAAGCAGTGAGTCATGGTGTCCTTTTGGACTCCTGCGTGGGGGAAGGAGACCAGTGCAGCCGTTTGTGTGGCTCTGGGCCCACTGGCCACCTCCCCAGCATTGCTGTGCATGGATGTGATGGGAGACACGGAGGCTGAGACCTGGGATGAAGTGCCCAGTGTGCCCAGGACTAGGAATGCAGAGCCCAGTGTGCCCTCAGGCACCTGCCTGGGGTGCAGGAGGCACAGAAATGTGGTGATCCGGGGAAGAAGGAAGGTGATGATGGGGAATCCCCGGCCTTGCAAGCACAGCGGAGTCCTGGGAGCGTGTGCTGGAGGGAATTCACTGTGAACCAGCAGCTGTGAGCTTTGCAGGGAGTAAAATCCCTCTTTTCCTGGGCAAAGGCTTTGAAACACCGAACTGTCCCTTCTTAAAGCTTGGGCTCATCCTGCCCAGCGTTAGTGGAAAGGGGTAGAGGGAGGATCAAGACCTTAAACACAGATGGCACAGTGGAGCAGAGGTATGTTGTGCTTTGCTGGAAGGATGCAATCAATATTTTAGCAGTCCCAAAGCTGCTTTGTTGTTTTTCTTGTACCTAATGTCCTTCCAGCCCACCACCTCCCTGGCAGCTTTGTCCTGCCTGTGTCCCTGCTCCCAGGGCATTTGAGTTAAATTACTTTTTCAAACTGAGCCCCTGAGAGTCAGAGAAGCTCCTTGCTCCAATCCCATGCTGTATGAAGCAGCCAGATGAAGGTCATCCCTGGAGTTGGGCTGTGGCTGTACCTTGGGTCTGGAGGAAGAATCAGCCCCTGTGTCTTTGCAATCTCTGCTCAGGCATCTCCCAGCAAGGCTGGACATCTCAGAGGACACACAGATGGCATCAAGAAGCCTCTGAAGCATTTCTCTGGGTGGCAGCACTGGGAGAGGAGGCAGGGAGAAGCCCCTGGCTGGTGATGCTTTTGTGTGGGAGGAGGATAAACAGAGGCAGGCAGGGAGCCAGAGCCTGAGAGCCAGCGGGTGGGATGTCCTGGGCAATGGACAGAGTGCTCCCTGACCATCCAGCTCCCCAAATCCAGGCTGCAGTCCACCTCAAGGAAATGGGGACAGCTCATCACAGGGATTACTTCCAGGCAGCCAGCTGCACAGGCCAGTAAGCTCCCCACTGATTTCTGCCTGCCCTCCTTCCCAGCAGAGGGAGTTGGGGAGATACTTCTGCATCGATCCAACCTGTTGTTCCCGTAATGGGGTTGTTGCCAGATGAAGTTCACATTAAATATAAAAAACAATAATTGTTGTTTTCAGATGTGCTGAAGCTCCCAAGGAGCAGTCACTGGGTGCATGATAAAGGAATGATCCCCTTTTCCTTGCCAGCCCAGTGAGCAGGGGGACAGCTTCACTTCATCCCTCTGGCAGGCACTGTGTCACTGCTGATGCTGCTCAGTGATGCCTTGAATGCACAGTCAATAAACTGTAGTCACTGGGCAACATCCCATGGTTACACCAAAGCAGGATCAGCCCAGAGAGTCCATCACCCTCTGTGTGCTATTTGTGGGATCAGCTGGGCCATCTGTGCTCAGCCCAGCTGGAAAGGAGGACATTGGGATCAGGAGCTCCCAGCTGGGCCCATGGCAAGAGCGGGCAGTGCCAGGGCTCTCTGGCTCCCCTGAGACACCACAGAGGATCCCAGGGAGTCCTGGTGACTCCAGCAGGTCCCTGTGGGTGGGAAGGGTCCTCCCAGCAGAGCTGCTGACTAGATCAAGCTCTGAGGAACCAGTTCTCCAGCCAGAGGTGAGGTGATTTCATTCAAATCCTATGAGCCCACCCTCAAAGTCACATAACTCACACAGTCATTTTCCTACCTAAACTCATTTTCTCCCTCACTGCTGTTTAATTGGCTCCACAGGATGAAGAGATACTCTTATTTTCTGCCTTCCAGAACCCCATATCCCCTCATACAGCAACTGAAGACACTAATAACTCCATCTAATTACAGAGCCAGTGATCCCTGCTCCGGGAATGGCAGATATGCTGGGATTATTTATGTCACCTGCTTTGCTCCACACGGGGCTCGAGCCAGCTCCATTTGCTTTTTTTAGCAAAGCACATTTCATTTTTCACTCCCTACTGTCATCCCCTTCCCTGTCTCATTCAGAAACTTCACCCACTCGTTCTATCACAGCCTGTCTCTGCTACCCTGTGATATAAATCAGCATCAATTATGCTGGTAAAATCCTCTAAATCACTTATTGTCCTCATTATTATTATTTATCTCAGCCTGAAGGTGACACATGCAAAGTCAAGCTCTTCTGTTCCCCCAGCAAGGATTTTAAGGGGCTTATGGGGTTTGGCAACCCAACTGCAAAACCTGATGCAGACTTTCCTAATGAGGCTGCAACTGCCTGATTTTGCATCATGGAGTCATGGAATGGTTTGGATTGGAAGGGACCTCAAAGATCATCTTGTTCCAATCCCCTGCCACGGGCAGGGACACCTTCCACTAGACCAGGTTGCTCCAAGCCCCGTCCAACCTGGCCCTGGATATTTCCAAGGATGGGGCATCGCTCAGGTTGGGTCCATTGGTCCCCTTGTGATGACTCCCAGCCTGGTCTAACTGTCCCCTTCATGGATGGGATCAGGACAAAGCACTCAGGGGCACATTTCCCTGCAAGCATCAGGCTTGGTTTGGGATCACTGTTCCAAAGGCACTGGCTGTGTGCTGAAATCACCTAATTAAAACCTGCATCCTCATCTACGTATGCAAGAAAGACCACGGAGGCAATTTTGTCTGGGATTTTCAGACTGGTTAAGCTGACAAGTGTTAATAATTCTTTCCCCCTCTCGGTTATCTCATAAACTGAAGGAGTTAAACTCAGTAATTCTGGACAGACCACGTGTGTAAATAAACAAACAGCCCAGCCTGTTACCTCCTCTGCCTCCCCTGATCAGGAAAAGCAAATATAAGAAACGAATTGAAGCTAAAAACCCTGGAAGCCAACTCGCCTTCCTGGTACAAACCCGGATCGAGCACAGAAGCCAAGGTGGCAGCTTTTGGAGAGGGTCCCCATATCGCAACCCTGCCAAAGCCAGCTGTGCCCTTCCCTGGTGCCAGATATCTCCACCCTCGGCTCTCCAAAGCCGTGTTTTCCAGCCCACCTCCCCTGCGCATCTCCAACCCCCCCGGAGCCGAGGTGGAGCAGGTTGACCTGCAGCCCCCCCCCCCCCCCCCGGAGCAATAATGCTCGGGAATATCGATCCTCGCGCCTGTCGCTCCGGATGGATGTGCCACCGCTAAATCCCTAACCTTTAGCTGTGCCTGGAGTCTGTAACTCCCACCCTCTCCTCCCGCCGGGCAGCGAACACCATGTCCAACAGCCTATTAGCAGGAGAACAGCCTGTCCCCTGTCAAAACACACGAGGTGCCACGGTCCCCTCGGGAATGCCGGCGGCTGCTGACAGCGCTCTGGCGTGCCTGCCTGCTTCCCTGCCTGCCTGTCTGCCTCCCTGCCTGCTTTCCTGCTTCCCTGCCCGCCTCCCTGCATGTCTTCCTGCTTCCCTACCTGCCTTCCTGCTTCCCTGCCTGCTTTCCTGCTTCCCTGCCCGCCTCCCTGCCTGCCTCTCTGCTTCCCTGCCTGCCTCTCTGCTTCCCTGCCTGCCTCTCTGCTTCCCTGCCTGCCTTCCTGCTTCCCTGCCTGCCTCTCTGCTTCCCTGCCTGCCTCTCTGCTTCCCTGCCTGCCATCCTACTTCCCTACCTGCCTTCCTGCATGTCTGCCTGCTTCCCTGCCTGCCTTCTTGCTTCCCCATCTGCCTCCCTGCTTCCTTTCCTGCCTCCCTGCCTGCTTTCCTGCCTCCCTGCCTGCTTTCCTGCCTCCCTGCCTGCCTCCCTGCTTCCTTGCCTGCCTCCCTGCATCCTTGCCTGCCTCCCTGCCTGCCTTCCTGCTTCCCTGCCTGCTTTCCTGCTTCCCTGCCCGCCTCCCTGCATGTCTTCCTGCTTCCCTGCCTGCCTTTCTGCTTCCTTGCCTGCCTCCCTTCATGTCTTTCTGCTTCCCTACCTGACTCCCTGACTCCCTGCTTCCCTGCCTGCTTTCCTGCTTCCTTGCCTGCCTTCCTGTATGTCTTCCTGCTTCCCTGCCTGCCTTCCTACTTCCCTACCTCCCTCCCTGTTTCCCTTCCTGCTTCCCTGCCTGCCTTCTTGCTTCCCTTCCTACTTCCCCTGCCTGCCAGTATCCCAAAAACTACCGTGATCTCCAGCTGAAGAGCAAAATGACCCCGTGTCTAGCAAAGAGAGGAGGAAAAACAGGCATTACCCCCTTGCTGTCTTCAAGACCCACTTTCCTTAAGACACAAAGAGGATAGTGCTGACCTTCATCCCCTCACAGCCCTCCTCATCACCAGCTGCAGGGGAAGGGAAGTTGCTCAGGGTGGGATGAGTGCCAAGGGAAGGATTTTAGGCTCACACTACGTGTGTTTCAAGAGCAAGGACCTGATTCTCTCCTTTTCTGCTCTGTACAATTCTTTGTGAGCATTAATGTTTTGGAACGAGATCAGGAGTGGTTTTATGGTTTCCTTGTTTTAAGGAAAATGATGCAGAAGGTGGGTAACAAACTCTAAGTGATTTAGTAAGTACCCAAAATCCCTAGAAGTTCATAGAATCACAGCATGGTTTAGGTTGGGAGGGGCCTTAAAACCATCTAGTTCCAATCTTTGCCATGGGCAGGGACACATCTGACTAGATCAGAGCTCCATCCAACCTGGACTTGGACACTTCCAGGGATCCAGGGGCAGCCACAGCTTCTCTGGGCAACCTGTGCCAGGGCCTCCCCACCCTCACAGGGAACAATTTCTTCCTGATGTCTGATCTAACCCTGCCCTCTGTCAGACTGAAGCCATTCCCTCTTAAACCAGTCATTAATTATTTCAATAAAGACATGAGCCTGCCCCCACTGGGTCCTGCCTGGAACTCAGGTGACATCTTGGTTTTAGACACCCAAAACCTCGATGCATCCTGGTGGCTTTGAGGCATCCTTGATACAAAATGAAGAAATTGATATTTCACGAAGAATTTTTCCCTCATAGCCAGTCTAAACCTCCCTGTCACAACTTGAGAGAGCTTCCCCTCATCCTGCCACTTGTTATCTGGGAGAAGAGACCGACTCCCACCTGGCTCCAGTCTCTTTTCAGGGGGTTGTAGAGAGCAATAAAGTCCCCCTGATCCTCATTTTCTCCAGGTTAAACACCCCCAGCTCCATCAGCCACTAACCTCTGGATGAAGAACCTCTGGACTAGACATCTGCCTGGGCAGTCCCCACCCCACACCCACACCCAACACTAGTCCTGAGGTTGGTCTGACACCTTCACATGGCTCCCCCTTTCCTGTCCTCATCCTACATATCCAATTACTAAGTCCAGCTTTACCACGTGGTGGGTTAAACCTCGTTAGGATTGAAATTCCTTCACTGTTTTCCTCCAAGCTCTGCTCCATGTAGGAGCTTTCCCAACCAGCACTGCTCTGGGATGAAGCCCCCAAGGTTTGATCTCAACCCAAACCTCGTTTTTTCAGTCATTCCTAAGGAATTGCACCGTCCTTGTGTGTCACCTGGCTCCCTCCAGTAATAACTTTTGAAATCCATGGGTGTATTTCAATCACAAAAAGCCCAAAAAGCCTTAGGACTTGGCTCAATTTAAAGGCTGCAGGCAGCTGGATGGAGGGAAAACACTGAATTACTGGGAGCAGGGCTGGGCTTGGGGCTCAGCAGGGCTGGAAAAGGCACATGGGAGAGAGATCTTTGAAAGGCCCCAACACCAGGAAATGTTTCAGATCAGAGCTCACACCTTATTAGGCTTGTGCTAATCCAGCCATGAGACACAGAGCCACAGGAAATCAAGCTCCATAAGCCCTGATCCTCATGGATCAACTTGGACTTAAAAAAAAAAAAAAAAGAAAAACAGTTAAATGCAAAGCCAAGCCTTTCATAAAGCAAAGACTTCTGGAGCAGCACTCCCTGATCCTCCTGAAGGAACAGAGATGGGCTTGGGATGATGAGGAAACACCATTTCAAACACCATTTCTGAGATAGAGACACTAAAAGACAACAAATTTCCATCCAGATCTAGAGAGGGTTGCAAGTGCCAAGACTGAAGAGCTCAAAAACTTTGAAAAACTCTACCTACTTAAGGATAGCTCGGTTTTAACAGCAATTCTTGCCCAGATTTGGGTTTATTCTGGTTTTATCCTATTCCTATGAAAGCTGTGACAAGGCCAATAAAAAGACTGTTACAAAGATCCCTGAATTCCTTTCAAAACACCCTTTCTCTGCCTGGAGAAGATCCCCTTTGCTAAGGTGGTAGCTACAAACCAGTAGCAAACAAGGTTTGATTAATTTGATCTTGATTAGAGCTAAAGGACTTTTTTTTGGCCAGAGTTATATTTTGAAGCAAAATATGTGGAAAACTAATCAGAGCAAACTGCTCCGTAATACATTTTTTAAACACAAATAATTTGGCAAGCTCTACAAGGCAGAAAACTCCCACACTTGATTTTATTATTTTAAAGCAAAGTGTGTAATTACAGTCCACTTTCATTTAGAAATGCCTGTTTTCTTCAAAATTTAATATCAAGTTTTCTCGTACACAAAATTATTTTCATTTCAAATTGAATAGAAGGGGTCGTTTTTTGGCACAAGAATATTGTTGCTTATTTTCTAATTCATCCAAAAAAAAAAAATAAATGTAGCTGTGCTGCTGTTCTTTCTTCTGCAAGCAGAACTGACACTATTTCTTTTCTTTAATGGCAGCAAATTCAAAGCCACGGGCTAAATAACAAAGTCTTATCCACGCTTTTGTGTGGCCAAACCTGTGGCCCAAGTGGGGCTGTGGCATTCAACTTGGAATGCTACTTGGTCATCTAGATTTGACTTTCAACTTGAAATGCTACTTGTTCATCTTGATTTCGTGCATGTGTGTAAACATGTTCTCAACGAGGGTTGGGGAAGATATTTTCATTTAACAGATCACTAATTCGATGAGGTTTCAGAGTCCTGAGCTGTGTCCTCCTCTTCCACAGCAATGTGCAAGCCCCAGCCTTCACCAGCCCGGCAGCCTCAGCCAGGAATTCCCTCTGATTTCCTACTCAAACCACTTGATTCCTCCTGCTTCCTTTATTATTCCCTTTAACGATCCCTGACATGCTTTTGGCAACCTCCTCGGAGATAATCAGGTTGTAGCGCTTGAGACCAGCTCTGCTCAGATAAAGAAAAAATGAGTGATAAAAGCCAGTGATGTATTTGCAGATCAGAGGCAGAGCAGCCCAGAGCACGCTGTGGTTTAGACTTTTGATCAGCAGAGAAGGCACGTTCCTCGTTGGTGCTGTAATACAGCAGCCACGGGGGTTTTTCTGTATCAATTGGCAGGGTTAGAGCTGGAGCCTCCAGCCCTGTCTGCAAGGCTCAGCTCCTTCCCCCGGGGGACTGGACACGGCTCCTATTTTCTACTCTCACAGATATTTCTCAGCACAAATCATGCTAAATGCTGGATGGCCTGATAGATCTCAATTCTCTTCAGATCTCGGTCTTCCTGAGGGTTAAACTTGGAAAAGTTACAAGAGAACGAAAAACTTGGAGGGAAGGGAAGAAAAAAAAAAAGAAAAAGGAAGAAAAAAACAAAAAACCAGCAACAACATGACTCACAAAAGATAAACCCAAAACAAACCCAAACCACCCAGTTGTTGGCTCTGCAAAGATCCCCACTCCAACATTATTGATTTTGTGACACCTCTGCTGCCTGACCCATTAAACACGGCTCACTGGCGAGGTGTCAGATATTCAAGTTGCACTTTGTTACGTCCTTGGACATCTCCTGTGCCTGGAGGTGTTCAACACCTCCCCAGCTTTTACATTTCCTTAGTTTAGCAGCAAATTCACACAGACCTCTGAGTGAGGGGAATTTGCTCATAACACAGTTTGTAGAAAGTCCTTCCAGTTTGTGCCTTGTCTCACCCGGGTTGATGGTTGGGAATCATTTACCTGATCCTGTCCATCAAAGCTGGGATGTCCCCAGGCCACGTCTGTAACAGTGTGAAGGGACTGACACCTCAGAAGGCCTTTCTTCCCCCCTAAAAACAGCAGCTGGTTCAAAGGATGGTCTCTTGGACTGCTGATCACCCTCCACTGGCTGTGGATGGGGTCTGGACAACGAGAAATCTGGTTTGTAGATGTAGAGAGTTATTGAGAAGAATCCCTCTCCTCCAGCATGGTTGGTATCATCCCACATCCTTCAGTGATGGGCTCCAGACATGCTTTTCAACTTTGGCAATCAAAATATATCAGGACACACGACAGGGTTGCATGTCCCAGCCTTTCCTTACAAAGCAGAGTCCCAGTGAAGGCCCTTTTCAGGGAAAACCAGGGAGTGATTTGCCCAGACACTTTTTCAGAGACATTTTCTCCTGTGAAGAACTGGCTCTGCTCCTCACTCACATGCTCTGGGATGTTGCTGGTGTCCCTTTTTCCAGGATACTGGGCAAGAACTTTGGGAAGGTTGGTTGGCAGAACACAGTTCATGGGAAGAAAGCAAAGGAGGGATATGGGCAAAACCCAACCACAGGTGAAGCCACTGACATTCCCATCGGTGTCCAGGTTCCTACACCCCCGAGTGCATCCTGAAAGGATGTTCCTGGGTTTGGTACAGGCTTGGCTAAGGCAGGGACAACAGAAAATGCTGCAGATCAGCAGGGAGGAAGGGAGGCAGAAGGAAAGCCTGGCAGGTACCATCCAGGTTGTGTTCAGTCCTGCCTTTGAATCCCAATCCAAATGCAGTTGTGGGGGCCTGGATGCTCTGAGGGCAGTAGATCAGGGCCCACCCTGTGCTGTGGGGAAACTTCACTGGAGAAAACTCCTCCACATGTAACAGCACCATTGGAAACACCTGCTCCAAGTCCACAGCAGGACCCAGATCTTCCACTGGGAGAAATGGTCTGTCTTTCCCGATTTTCTTCCCGAGCCTCTCTGTACTTTCCAGTATGCCGTGCCTTTTCCTGGAAGATGATTAGGTCAGTGGTTCTCCCTATAATGGATAATTCAGCCTCATGGGTCAATGCACAGGTTTTTATCTCGACTCTGAGTTCCCATCAGCCTGGCAGCTTAAGCTCTGACTGCCCATAATGGATGTGCCTTTGCTGGTGTTTCAGCTTGATCCCGCTTTTTACCCAAAGTAAATTGTAGGCACTAGTGAAAAAACTGAGTGAATTTATCCTGTGGGGATGAGGCTGTCCTTTCTGGTGCTGGATAATTGCAGGGTTTGGCCTGTTGCTTTTTGGTTGGAAATATAAACACTGGTAGCACCTAAATTTCTACTAACTCCAAAGAAAAACTTACATTACTCCTTGAGAACTGAAGACCTCCCATAATTCCGATTTCCCTGTGCATCTCCCAGGAAATGCCTCCAGAGGAGTAACAAGGGTCTTTAGTTTTATTCCTCAGGCAGCAGGGAGTAAATAGCACAATAAGGAAAGAGCTTATCACAGCCCAGGATCAGACACTTGGCAGGAGCAGTTTATTCCAGGCAGATCTCAGATATTTCCTTGTCCCCTCTCGTTGGAAAGTCTCTCTTTTCCTTCCAATGTTTTGGAGCTTCCATTGCAAGTCTCACCCAAGCCCAAGCAACATCCAGACTTTTGGAGCCTGATGCAAAGCTCTGCTGTGACTGGGGCCATCGTTGACTGTGACTTGTCACTTAACCCCCTCTCAGTGGTGGATTCCATGACACCTGCTGGAATCCACCCTGGAACGTTCCTGAAGAGATGCAGGAGGAATTCTTAGGATGCATTTCCCTCGGACTGCAATATATTCCATATGCTCCAACCGTGGAGGAGAAGGGAGCTGGTACGTTGAGTTGCCTCTGGTAAATCCATCATTCCCAGCTGGGGGGACGGGGGGACAACGAGAGCTTATCAGTGTTTTCCCTGACTTTGCAGCTGGAAGGAATTTACAGCCCAACACAAACTCCCCGTGGAAAGGAGGGAGAAGCCCTCCCCAAACATGCCTACAAGGCCCTGTGGTTATCAGAGGAGCAGGAGGCTTTGGATCACCTTCATTGCTGGCCACCAAGGGCTCCTCTGGAACCTGCAGAAGCCACCAGGAGCAACTCCTTCAGCCACCCCCTTGGAAAGCCTCTTGATCAGATTTAGATTACCTGCGAGTCTGCATCTTCCTGAGGATGCTCACAAACAGGTTTTGTCCCATTTCTCCCAAGGGAAGCTCATAACTAAAGATGCTGAAGACCCATTTTCTCTTGGGGAACTTTCTGGAGCCTCCTCCCATTGCAGGAGGTCATGGGTTCCTCCTCGCACACGCCAAAAACTAAACGTGGCTGCAACCCAAACTGCTTGATTTGTGGCTTCACTGAGATATTATTGTTGGGCAGGGAGCATTTTATATCTGAAATCAATCTGCTTTTGGCAAACCGGCGGCCAACAAATACCCAGCTACAAAATTTCACGACTGAAATGTTGATAAGCATTTTTTTTTTAAATTGCAATTTTATATATATATATATTTTTTTTTTATTACTTACCTTTCAGCAGCTTTGCTTGATCTTCAGGTTTGAAGAAGCCATTGCTGAGCTCTCCCAACCCCACATCCTCCCATGGAAAGGGTGAACTTGGAGGAAGAAGGAGCCCTTCTCAGATCACTGAGGCTGAGCTTGTCCTCAAGAGCTGTTGGGAAATGGGGCCCTATGGAGGGCAGTGAGGTAATTAATGGTTATCTAAGCAATTGACTTGTTTATAATCACTTTTTAGAATTAACTTAATTGTTCTAATTGTCATTGATTGTTTCTATTTAAGCGATAATTATCTAAATTGTGATCTAAACTACAGGTAGACTAGACCGTGCTTAAAATGTGTCTTTGCAACTGATTTCTGCTTTTAAATGTAGGGCTCTTTATTAAAACTTCGGTAAACCGAAGGGGAAAAAAGTTAAATATTTACCTTGAGAGCGAATTTTTCCGCATTTAATTTCTTCCAGCTACATGAAAATACCTTGTTGCTGGCGAGCCTCTGGAATAACAAACCCTGGATATACCTGTGCGTGCACATGGCCCACGACTCCCGAAAAAAAAAACCCCAAACAACCCTGTTCACCGTTAACCCGAGGGGGTGTTTACAGCACGAGCCTTGTGAAAGGCAAATACGAAAACAAAGAGGGAAGAAAGCCCGTGAGGAAGCAGATGTGAAAGTCAGGCTTTCAATGCACTCCAGCAAATAACCAACGGAAGAATGATGAGTTGGAAGACGCCGGGCCAAGCTCGGCGCTGGCACAACTCCATCCGAGCCGGTGGAGACGGGCCAGGAGCGGATGTTTCCCACTTCGTCAGCTGAATGTGAAGAGTTTATTTTCCAAGCCACCCCTCCCTCTCGCTTCAATTCCCCCGGCGTTGATCGATGGGTGTCCCAAAGATGCTGAGTGGAGGAATCTGGGGCTGGCGGAGATGGTGTTTCGCCGCGTAAAAAAGCGGAGAGACTCCGGGGCTGCAAACGGCGAAGGGGTTTCTTCAAGGGCTGCCAAAAAAACCCTAAAAAGATGAAAGAAAAAAAAAAATAAATAATGTAAGCTTAGAGGCTGTGCTTTCTGAGGACACTGCCAATTTTTTAAAAGGATAATCCCAGTAGATACAGCGTTATGTGACAAAAGTCCCGTTGTGGAAACGCTGCCAGCTTTTTTGAACGTCGGCATTTAATCTCTTGGCAATAACACAAGTCCAACTATGGTTTTTTTGTTTTTTTGGTTTTTTTTTATTGTCACTGACAGCTTATTTGCATACATTATAGCAGCAGCACACAGCCTGAAGAAGGTTCCTTTGCTCTGCAATTAATAGTGGTGTAAAAATCTGCACAGTTTGATCCAAGAGACAGAAAGCCGTTGATGTTAGAGCTGGAACACGGAGGGGATGGGAATATTTGCCAAGCACCTGACTGCTTCAGCCTGATTTTCTCTCCAGAGTGGCTGATAAAGGCAACAACAGGTTAAATCCTGCTCCATTAAGGCAAAACTCCTCCTAGTTTTTTTATCAGGTGAAATTTTCTAGGATTTGCAAAGAAGTTTTAAGGAGTTGGGACCCAAAAAGGATTTAGGGCAGGGCTTTCCCAGGCAGCAGAGCACGAAGCCAAGATCCTCATGGCACCCAGCAGTGGGAGAAAGGGTGCAGTGGTGAGATGTGAGCTGTAGTAAGAGTGGGAAGTGAGAAGAAGACGAGGTGGAATGGCTGTGAAAACTCTGGTGGTGCACAAAGATCTAAATAAGGAAGGAAAAATTCCTTACTATTATTATTTATATGCAAAACATTGAAAGTTTGGCAATATATAGAGAGATAAAACATTACTGCAGTGCCAGAACAATATAGAGAGTGACTTTGTAAAGACACAGATGCTTTTATCTACAATATATATACCAAAAACATAACAGCAAGCCTTGTTGTGGCTCATTCCCAGCAGGCTGGCACTGCTGTCCCTCTGCTCCCTCCCACCCTCTGTGTCACTCTGCCCAAGACAGAAACCCTGGTTGTTCATCACCAAACCCCAACCCTCCCGGCTGCACAGGGTTTGGTCGAGTGAAACTGTTCACCTGACACTTTATCTTGCTGCAAATCCTTTTAGGAGCAGGCAGGGATGGATAAGGAGAGCTGGGCTTTGAAAACAGGCCCCCTGTGGAGGGAAGGAGGAGATCAAGTCCCACCTCTCTCTGTGTCACACGGGGCTCTCGCCTCGTGGGGAAGCAGCAGGAGTTGGGGAGCAAGTGAGCATAAGGTCACTGGGAAGAGGAAGGTTCTGCTCACAGAGGGAGGGGGAACATCTCTGCTCTGCCCAGCTGTAGAGTTTCCTGGGTCTTTTAAAATCATGTGGTCGACCAGGGTTGTTTGGATTTAATGAAGCAATTCATGGCTGGTTCACTAATGACCTTGGACAGGTGGGGAGCTGCCCCTGCTTCACTCCTCTTGCTCTCAAGATGGGTGTTTTCCATCTTGGCTAAAGGGAGATGAGTTGGGTTAGATGGTTTATACCACACAGCCAGTCTCCAGGTGTAACATGGCAAGGGGTCCCTGATGGGCCACGGATGTCCATAAAGGCAAAATCCACATGAAATCCCTTGTCTCTGGTCTATTAGGAGAAAGGCTCCTTCAGAGACAGGTAAACACTGGAAAAGAGTCCATGTGGCTTTCCTGAACCCTGGGACAGCAGGCTTTTTTGCTTTTCCTCAAGCCCCAGCTTCTGGAGTCACGTAATCACAGCACAACTCAACTTTAAATAAAAAACAAATAGAAGAAATGGGAAATGGTTTCTCCCAAATGTTTGGGGAGGTTGGAACAATGTGAACCTAGAAAGCATCAGCAAATAAACAAGTCCCCCTACTACTGCCATTATCATTATTATTGCTAATGACAACCAGAACACTCTCAGAGGCTTCCATGGTGTTGAGTGTTCAAATTCACCTGGTACCTGGTTTGGCTGCAATGGAAGGACAGGCTGCCACAGGGGGCTGGCAAGGACAGCAAAGTTCTGGATGGGGCAGGAGTGACAGGACAGAAACCCAGAGGTGAATCTTACCTGAGGTTTCACAGAATCCCAGGAGGGGTCAGGTTGGAAGGGACCACAGTGGGTCATCTCGGTTTTCACAGTGGGTCATCTGGTCCAAGCTCCCTGCTCCAGCAGGGTCATCCCAGAGCACATGGCACGGATGGCTGTGTCCAGATGGCTGGAATATCTCCAGTGGAGGAGACTCCACACCCTCTCTGGGCAACCTGTTGCTGTGCTCAGTCACCCCCACAGTGAAGAATTTCTTCCTCATGTTCAGGTAGAACTCCCTGGGCATCAGTTCCTGCCTGCTCCTCTTGTCCCATTGCTGAGCCTCCCCCCCTGAGCAGAGCCTGGTCCATCCCCTGTCCCCTCCCTGCACACACTGACAGACACAGATGGGGTCCCCTCTCAGTTGTCTCTCCTTGAGGCTGAACAGCCCCAGCTCCCTCAGCCTTCCCTTGTCAGAGAGATGCTCCAGTCCCTTCATCACCTGCACTGCCCTCCACTGGACTCTGTCCAGCAGCTCCATGTCTCTGTTGCCCTGAAGAGCCCAGAACTAGGCAGAGCACTCCAGATGAGCCTCACCAGGGCTGGGTAGAGGGGCAGGATCACCACCACCCCCCCCTGCCAGGAGGGCACCGAAGCAGAACGATTTCCCCAAACGCAGGTTTCATCGCTTAAAAGGATTCCCCGCGTAGCAGCTAATCCAGGCCACGCCACGCAGCCCTGAAAGGGTCAGGGAAGATGGGCAGCGAGAGCAGCACTATCTGCTGCCCTTTTGGGGGATGTGGGGAGGGGAGGAGGGCCCAAGGGGAGCCCGTTCACGTGCATGGCTGCAAACGGGGGTCTCCCGCAGAGACGGCCCCTCTGCCGTGCTCCTGAGCGTCTCCAAAGTGAAATGGATGAGCAGCTCCCTTTCAATCAGGCTGAATTATGAGTGCAGCGATTTGCTGGACGTTTTACATGAACCAGAAGATGTGTTATCTGATGAAAATTGCTTTATTTAATATCCCGGCCTGACAAGCAGTGAACTGTACATCTGCTGGAGAATTTAGCAGTGCAGATGATTTTACTTAGCTGGAAGGATTAAGGAATTGTACCCCTTTTTTCCCCCAAAAAAAGTTCACAGCAGAAAACTGCCCAGAGAAACTCTGAGGAGCTGGGGGGGACGAGGTGACCAGGACTCTGAGGAAATATAAAAGGTTGGGGTTTTCCCAACAAGAAAACATTGCAGAGTCAGGAGTGCTTTGCCACTCTCATCCCCAAAAAAACCAATTATTGGAAAGAAAAAGCAAAAATGTCAGGAAGGAGATCAGATCTAGCTCTCAGAGCTGCCTTGAGGACACAGGACTTGTCTAACTACCAAATGAAGGCTGAGCTTCAGAGAAGGTCTTCTAGTTGTATTGCTGTGATAGATGGGAAGACCTTTTGAGAGCCTTCTACAGGATGGGGGACCAGAGGCAGAGTTCAGTCTCCCATGGCTCAGGGTACTGAATGAGTGGGACCATCCCAGCTCCTCTGGGCTCTCCTCTTCCAGCAAGCACTTGTTAGTCCAGGTTTGCACAGTGAAAAGTGGATAGGGAGTGAGATTGGTCTTCAAAGCAGGTGCCCTTCCTTATCTTACAGTAAGGATCTATCCAGTAGTTGATTTCCCAGCAGAGCCAGGCTTTTCTTCATGGCCATGAGTAATAAGCCCAAGGTTTTCAAAAAGAAACTCCTCCAGGCTGAGCAGCAAGCAGGACATCTCTGGGCAGGTTTGAAAAGCAGCTTCAGTGCAGAACAGAATTTCTCCTCAAGTCTTTGAAGATTCTTTGCTTCAGGAAAAGCAGCCACTACCCTGACCTTGCTCCTTAAACAGAAGAGAGCACAGGCCTCTGTAAAAGTGAATAAACCTTTCCTAATAACAGCACAGAAAACAGATGGGCAGCTCTGTAATAAACCAGACCCTGCCAAAGCAGATGCCACCAGGCAGCTGAAAGCTGAAGAGCCCTGGATTACCAGTCTCTCTTGAAGATCTTGCCATAAACTCGTTGTATGGACTCCCCCTGCTTCGGTAGGAGGCTCCTGTTGCTGCAGACATAACACAGGAACACAACTGAGCAGACTTTATCCATGCTGGCAATCTTATCCAAATCCAAGGCTTTTATTATAACTGAAGGCTACTCTGATTTATGGTGCTGTTTTTAAGCAGCACATAATTAAGTGGTAGAACTCATTGTCATCGGACGTCGCAGAAGCCAAAGCATAAATGGGTTCAAACAACAATTAAAGACACGGAGAGATCCATCAAGGGCAATTACACACAAGGATGAGGATGTGACCTGCAGCTCAGGCAGTCCTTCAGCTGCAAATTGCCAGGAGTTGGAAGTATCTCATAGGAAGTATCACGAGGGACTTGCCATGGTCTTGTATCTCGCCCTGAACATTTGCTGCTGGCACCATTAGAAACAGGATATTGGGCTGGAGGCACCTTTGATCAGAGCCATTCCAATGTCTACATGGAGTGACCTCTGACAGATCTACTCTTTCCAAAAGGCACTGGGCCAGGATGGGTCTAGATTGTGGTTTAGGGCCACAAGATACAGACCTGACTTAAAAGCTGTATCTTCTCCATCTGGAAGATTGAGCCAGAACCTCAGGTCAGGAGTTTGGGACATCTTCCAAGCTGCAGTCTTCAAGAAGCCCTTCAAAAGGGAGTTTTCATTAAAGGAATTTCCTACAGAAGAAAAACAAATGTCGCAATGTTTGGTACAGCTTTCTGATTGCCTAAGTTGGCAGTGCTTTAAAAAAAAGAAATAAATATCTGAGGAGAACATGAACATCATCTCAGTTCACAGAACATGCAGGCAAATTTCCCACAGTGGTGGTGGTGGCAGGGGTCAGCACAGCTAAAGTGCAAGAGCTGAGCTTCAGCCTCGGGAAATCACCTTCCCAGGTGAGGTTGGTGCCCTGAACAGTTCCACTTCGAGGGGAGACTTGATGAACCCAGAAATGCACTTGAGCAACCTGGAACATCATCTGTTTGAAGAAGACTGCTGGAAAAGGAGGCTGATTTCTCAGCAGTCGCCTTTGATTGGATTAACATCAGTGTTGGTGAGGGAATTTCCAGGTCTGGACTTCTCCAGATGCTACAAATCCTCCCTTGTATAATAAAGACAAGGGTTGAAGTAAAGCAAGCTGGGTCCAAACCCATAGATGATTCATGTTTATCTATCTAACTTTGAGATCTTTGAGAGAATCTGCTCAACCATACAGAGGTGGCGTGGGAAAACAGAGTGTGAAACTGAGTGTGTTTACAGGAATTTTTCTGAGCTGTAAATTACGGCAAAAAATAAAATACAAAGGAAAATCTGGCCCTATAATTCATGCATAGGCCTTTTAGTGGGAGGGTGTTTTGCAAGGATAGAGAGATGTCATAATCAAAACTAGCTCTTTAACTCGCTTTTAAATGGAAATCAAAGGGACCATCATCTGAGAAGTCTCAACATTTAATCCCCGAAAATTTTCCACCCACAGAAATTTTGGCCAGCCCAGGCCTAGAGAGGACTTCCCTACAATGTCTTGGGCTGGCTCAAGAAAGCCTTAGCAGATAATAAATGCCAGGCTTGCGGGCACAGAGTGGTGGGATTACACAGCACCTCCCTTCCATAAGCCTGGGAGCATGAACAGCACATTGGGCAACACAAAGGGGAGGTGACAGTCCTGGAAAAGCCACAGGGGAGGCTGAAGGATGGACAATAACCACAGCCAAAGTGAAGCATCTTGCCAGTGCTCAGGTGGGGAGGCACAAACACACGAGTTTTACTGTAATAGAAGGGCTGGCAGAGGTGCTGGGACAGGCTCAGGACCAGGCTGGTTTAATATCTTGCTCTGATTTAGCAGAAACCAGAGCAGTATGTCTGAGCTCAGCCTGTTGATTTAATCAAGCCCCAAACAGCCCCCCCAGGAGAGCCAAGCAGGTTCAAGGCACTGGCTAATACACCAACAGAACTGAGAAGCTCTATGTGGTCCAAGGCACCATCCCTGAATCAGGAAATAAAGTTTCCTGAATCCTAACACCTCCCTGCTGCACCACTGGAGCTCCACCTTTGCCTTCCCAGGTCCAGGTGGAACTGAGACACCTTTCCTCTGCTGAGGACATTGTCCCAATCTCATCATCTGAGCTCCCACACCACAAAGGTCCCCACTTGTCCGTCCATCCCAGCAAACCTACCTCCTTCTGTCTGAACCTTCTCCAGCTGATAAATCCTCCTTATTCGTAACCTGGATGTCCAGGCACCACCATAAGGACACAGCTGCCCTAGCACAGCACACCAAATACAGGAAGCTTTAATTTCCCTTTTTCCAGGGAAATTTTGAGCGTCCAGCTTTGTCAGCAGCTGCAGAACAGGAGCACAGAGCAGAGAACAAACATTTTGGCAAGTGAGCAACGTGGGACACGGTTGGAAAATAAGGTACTCTAGAAAGAGAAATATTTTAGGCTCATGAGAAAATGGGATTCTTTTCAAACTTTCCAGACAGATTATATTGGCCAGTTCACGTACCATTTATCGCCCTGCCCAGCAATTTACAACCTGGGGGGTTTGCTCTTTTTGTTGCTCTTTTTAGCCCAACAAAATGCTCTTGGCTTTGCAGGCCTTGTCCGGGTGAAGTCAGCTGAGCTGGCACAGGTGGAACCGCTGTCTGCCCCTGGAGAAGAGCTTATGTAGCAGGACAATCAAGCTTAGGCAAATGAGCCAGCTAAGATTTCCTATCACTGCCCACAGCAGGGAGCCTCAGTGCTTTTATAGTCCCAGCTTCAAAGCAGCTCCTGGATAAAAAAAAAATCCCTGTTTGGAGAAGGAAGAGGGGAGTGGATTTTGTCTGTGTGGTTGATTTCCTCTTCTCTTTCTGATTTGACTCAATGTGGGAGCGTGTTCAGGTTGTAGGAGGTGACTTGCTTAACAGTCATAAGACTTTTCGAAAGGCACAGCCTTCCCTCCAAGCAGCCAAGCTGTGAATTTACCCATTCCTCTTCAGAAATCCATTGTACAGCCAGATCCCTTCAGCCAAGAATGCAGACCTGTCAAATCTCAGGCACTGAGCAGGAGGTGTGCAATCTGCCCTGACCCTCTGCTCCCTTCCAGCTCAGCCTGGCTCTCCCCTGATCCCTGACCCCGGGTGCCAGATGGCCCCACCTCTGTTTGGCCCATGCCTGGTGCCGGGGGTGGTCACAGTCCTGGGGGGCAGCTGGGAATCTGCCTCCTGCTGCTGGAGGAGGATGCCCAGTGCTCAGCCGCTTCTCTGGCCATAGCTGTCCTCCAGCTTTTCCCTGCTGCCCTTCCCCTCCTTGCTGCACGACCAAGCACAGCATCATCTCCCCTGTCAGCACTGGAGAAACCCGAGAATGGTCCATCTCCACATCCTGGCTTGTGCAGAGTATCCCAGAAGAACGCAGCTGTCTCGGTCCAGGATCGTTTTTGTAAAGCAGGAGAGAAGATAGACTCTTCCCCCTGCTTTTTTTTCCCCTGATTTATTTATTCATTGCATAACATCTCGTCCACAAACATCCCAGCTTGGTTAAATCTTTGACATGTAAAACATTTCCAGAAATTCTTGCTGCCATCCAACAAGACAAATGGGTAAGACTTGGCTTTTTTTTTTTTTTTTTAAGACTCCTCACTTTTCTTCTGTTTTCTTCTTTCTAGTGTGACTTTGTCTCTGGCTTTCCCAAAGCAATGCACTCATTTATCAGGCTTGGGAGCTCTTACTCGTTGGCAGACTCCAAGTCTTTCCTCTTGGCTCGGGGCTCTCAGCCGCCATATGGAACGAGTTGCACGTTTTCACTCCTTATCGGAGTTTAAGATGGAAATATTTCCTTGCTTCTTCTTGGGGCATTTCTGCAATTGCACACATGCTGGGAGTATTTAACCCTGACATTGCTGATGAGTAGCTGTTGCTATTAAAATGCCATCGAAGATTGAACTGGAAGTCTTTTACGGTGAGCCACGCCAGGAGTTTGATTCTGTTCCTGGTTACAAATAGTTCCTTTAATAGTTTTGGAGTTACATGAGTATAACAGAGGAGAATCTGGCTCGCTGTCTATTTGTCTGTCTGCTTGTCTCTCTGAAGAGACAACTTTCTCTCCCTCTCTGCACACTGATCCAGTTTTGCTGTGGTGCTGCTGCAGCAGCGATAGTCTGCGAAGGTAGGAAAAGCTATTCCCTCTCCATCCTGCCTTCATTAAAACAGATGACAGCTGAAGACAGACAATTTTTCAGGCACAGATCTTCCATGCATGAATCTACCACTGCTATGCATCTACATGGAGCAGGGAAAAAATTCCTCGAGCTAAAGTCATGCATCATACTCAGGGTTCGTTCCAGCCCTTCTCTTTAGCACGGGCTACCAGTCAGCAGAGTCGTGGTAAGTGGGGTGTGAGCCCAACAAAGCCAGGCTCTCCAGATTAGTGGTGACAGAAGAGCAGTCCTCCAGGATCACTGCTGACCTGGGAAGTCCAGGAAATGGTGAGGCAGGTTTGAACTGCAGCCCCAGGTTCCTCAGTCAGGTCACACCCACACAACAGTAACAGCACCAGAAGGGAACTTTCTTTCGCTGCCAGGGTGGTGCTCCAAGAGGCTTCAGGAAATCCTGCAGCCAAAACCAGCCCTGGGGCAGAGACCAGGAACAGCCACCCCCAAGCCCTGATTCACACATCCATAGCTCTGCTGAGCAGCCCCAGCAAGCAAGGGTAAGATCTCTCCTGCTCTTCCCCTGTGCCCTCTCTCCATGGCACCAGCTCCATTTTCTCTTTGACTGCTACTTCCAGCTCTACATCCAAGGCACAGATCTTTCCTCATCACACATTCAAGCCTAGAAACCCTTGGATAATACCAGGGATGATGGATTTGTGCACTTCTTTTTCTCAGGTTCAAGTATATACCAATTTACACATCTCAGGTAAGCTGAAAATGAAGGATAAAGTCCCTAAATCCACATTTGGAGAAGAACCACAGCAAAACTCAGAGACTAAATATGCTGCAAGACCTGTATCTCAGGCCTCAGTGCCTCTTTCAAGGAGGTGAGGAACTTCCATAGCTTCCCACAACAAAGGCCTGCAGTCTGGATCAATTCAGTCCTCATTGCACTTGACAATTTGCTGCAGCTCAGATACATCATTGGACTCTGTAAAAATAGACCTTTTACACTTGTCAATTCTGCTTTTCTCATCGTATGTGGTTTCTGGACACTTTAAGACGAGTTCTCTGCTATCCCAAACCAGCCCACAGTGGTGGAATACACGGGCCTTCAGCGTGAAGGGAATTGGACACCACTTTTAGGGTGAGGAATGCTGCCAGAAGGTTGTAAGGTAATATTACAAACGGAAAGCGGGGTCTGGTGGCCATATATCTGAGATTGGACATTGGCCCTCCCCTGGTTATTCTTGGTCAAGTTTGATGTTTTCTTCCACACTGGCTTTACCTGATTTGCTCATCTGGCCTGAGTGTTCTGCTGTGAGCACCATGTTTTTCCATCAAGCCCAACATTAGTCCCACGTTGATTTCCATGTCAGATCCAGTGGTTTCAGCATTAGCTCCTGCTGCCAGAACTTCACCTTTAGTGAACATACATCATCATCAGTCTCAAGAGTTGTTAAAAACCCCGTGGTTGCCATGGAAATCACTGCTGATACTAGTCTAGAGGTCTGGTTTTCCTTTTTCTGGGCCTACAGTTAATGTAGTAGAAAAAGAAAAACACGTGAATCCCTGTTTTTCAGAATTTCTCTTCACGTAGTGGAAAAACAACCATGCCTAAAAGGCTGAGAAGAGGGAGGGAATCTAATTTCCATGTCCAGGGTCCAAAGTAGATGGTTTTCAGGAGGTGAAGCCACACTGATGCTGCTGGTTTCCTGCACCTCCTGCCTTGCCAAGCACTTGGAAGGAAATTCTTCAAGTCCAAGGACTTGTGAGGTGGGACAGTGGGGTGCATGGTTTTCATTCATCCATGTTTGCATGGATCCAGAGACCAGGATGCCAGTCAGAACCACATCATCTGCAGCAGAAGGTGGAAGATCTACCCCTGGCCAAACACTGAGGTTGCTGACAGAGGATGGCTCTGTCATGGTGGGTATGGTGTGGATTCACTGAAGGACTAGAAAGCAGGAGCCCACTTGTGCCAGCCAAGGCTTGTGCACCACCTAAGGTGGGTGTAGCTGCTCAGCTTCCCAAGGGTGGGAGCCTCAGCCAGCCCTCTACAAACAGCCAGGTCTGGGCCAGCCAAAGAATCATAGAATCAACTGGGTTGGAAAAGACCTCTGAGATCATCAAGTCCAACCCTTGATCCAACCCTGCCGTGCTTCCCAGCCCGTGGCACTGATACCACATCCAGTCTCACCTTAAAAACCTCCAGGGATGGAGAATCCACCACTTCCCTGGGCAGCCCATTCCAATGGCTGATTGCTCTCTCTGTAAAAACTTTCTTCCTAGTATCCAACCTAAACCTCCCCTGGCACAACTTGAGACCGAGCCCTCTTGTCCTACTGCTGGTTCCTGGGAGAAGAGCCCGACCCCCACCTGGCTACAGCCTCCTGTCAGGGAGTTGCAGAGAGTGAGGAGGTCTCCCCTGAGCCTCCTCTTCTCCAGGCTGAGCCCCCCCAGCTCCCTCAGCCTCTCCTCATGGGAATTGTGCTCCAGTCCCTTCCCAGCCCTGTTGCTCTTCTCTGGACCTGCTCCAGCCCCTCCATGTCCTTCCTGAACTGAGGGCCCAGAGCTGGACACAGCACTCGAGGTGTGGCCTCACCAGTGCTGAGTGCAGGGGAAGAATCCATTTCCCTTCCCTTTGCCTCTAACTAATGAACCTGTGAGAGCACTGCAGTCACAGATCTCCGTGGACACTTGGGCAAAGCCATAGGAAAAGAAATACCGAAGCATTAGCCAGCTTTAACCTCCATTACAGGAAGGCCAAATATTTTAAGAGCCTCATTCAAATTCCCATGTGTTTGTCTCCTCCCACACCAGCCTGCTCAGCACAGAGGCAGCTGACCCAAGGGAGGATTGGGGTTGAGTTCCTAGCAAGCAAATGACATTTCCCCACCGTGGTAAGGCTGGAAAGGCACTACATTAGCACCGTCCAAGGCAATTTTTTCCTTATGTTCAAAGAAAACCCTAGATACGTTTTCTAAATCACTTTCCAGCCCTTTCGGCGAACGGGAGGCTTTGAAAACACGTTCTGAACCCCTTCTCTTCATCTCGATGCATCTGTTCCGTTTCTCCTCCATCTGGGCAGCAGTGCAGGTACGCAGAGCAGACCCTGGCCTTTGGCCGACGTGGGCTTTCCAAGTAATTCTTGGACACGCAACGAAAAACCAATCCAAAGCTCCCTCCGCAAAAAGGGCTTTTATTTCCATTTGAGTCCACTTCAAGGGGCTTAGTTCTGTTGTTTTTGTTCCCCTTTCCAAAGCAATAGCCGAGCGATCCAAAGCTGGGATTTGGGGAATTACTGGGCCGTTGCTGAAAAAGCAAAGAGCGGGAGCCGCGTCTCTTTGCTTCTATCTCTAGAGCTGAGTCTCGACCACTAATTGTGCGTGAGATTAAGTCCTTGCTGTCATTGTGTAATTCAAGATCAGGCTCCTGGCCTGACTTCAGACGGGCGCATTAGGCAGGAGCAGGAGCTGGCACGGCCGAGTGCTGCCGTTATTCATCCAGCGGGAAGAGCGGAGCTCTGGAGGTGACATTGGCTGGCACCTCCTGGAAGCAAGACACGAGTGCTGGCTGCGGGGTGGCACTTCAGGGAGCCAAGGACAGAGGGCTCAAGTTGACACATCCGACAAATGCAGCGAGGGAAGAGGGAGAGAAAGGTGCTGTTGGCAAGGGGGGAAAAGGAGATAACTAAAGTAGGAGTGTGCCAGGCGGTGCAGGAGACAAAGAAGGAATCATATCTACCTGCAATTACAACAAAAAGATCGTGCCAGTCCAGGAGGAGCATCTCTGCCAACTTCCCCAGAGGATCTGAGTTCCCAGAGCAGGTGTTTTGGCTTCTCACAAAGCGCTTTGGAAACTCGTGGAAGGAGCGAGCTGGAGTGTGGGAAACTAAAGAAGCCAAGGCTTCCCAGCAGGGCAGCACCACAGTGGGTTTGGGAAGAGGAAACCAGCCCTCCAGCATCACCCTCCTCTGCCAGGAGCTTTGCTGCCAGCAGGTGACAGTGACACTGTGCCCCAGGGTCGGGGACAGGGCCACCAGGAGGGCTGGGAGCGTGGCTCCTCTTGCTCCCAGGAACACTGGCAGGAAAGGCACGGAAGAGGAGGGGGCTGGAGGAGGAGAGGAAGGTGAAGCACGTCCATGTGCACATGAGAAACTTGGAGCTTGCTTTTCCAAAATAAACGCTTGGCCTTCCGAGACTGACATCCTGCCTCCCCAAGCAGCCAGGACATGATTCCTCCTGCGGAACGAGCCACCCTCTCCATGCACAAAAACACTTCTCTTTTTTTCCTCCTTTTTTTGGGGCCAGATGGGAGGAAGTCTTTAGTGCTGGATTCAAAACAGCCAATGTCTTTTCCAGTCGTGGTAGAGTCTCTCATCTCCCCATGCAGAACACACAGCCCTTGCCATGACCTAGAATTAGACAAGAATTTCCTCTTTAGGGATGATTTCGACCACTTCCTTTTATTTTTTTCCCCCATCTTTGATCTGGGGAGGGGCACGAGAGGAAGAGCAAGGCTCGGATTTTAGCAGAGCTTTAGCAAGATCAGATCCAGGCTGAACTAATTCTGATCAAACAGCAGTTGCCTCTTTGTTGGCCCATCCAACAGTGAATTTCATGGGTAGACTCCCTTCCCATGTCCCAAAGTATATGGTCCACTTTGCAGAGGAGCTGATCGTGCCTGACTCTTGTTGACATCCAGGTTGTGAACCAGCAGTTAATCCAAGCACAGCAAGACTGGAGCCAGGTCCTAGAAAGCTTTTTTGTGGTTTCTACAGACAGCTATTCCCCTTTCCCTCATAAATTGCCTTTCATGTTCATCTCTGAACGCAAGAAAAAACAAAAACATTCCACTTTTTGACTCTGAAGCAATGTTTTCTTTCTCTCGATTCACTTGGGCCAACGAGAAACTTTCCACAGGTTTTCCCAGGTCTCTTCTTCGAAAACAGAGCAAAACTCTTTGTGGAAAGCAGTCCTCCACCTTGCATGCTGGTGTTTGCTTTGGAGGGCAGAAGCACACGTGTGAGTAGGGTGGAAAGTGGGGAAGAGATATTCCCATGTAGCTTTTGAAGTCCTCTGTAAAACAGCTGAGCAGGTGCATAACTAAATCCACTGCCAAAAAATGAAAAAGCAGGGTGAGCAGGATGTGCTACAGCAAGCACAAGAGCAGTTGTGGTGAAGACACAGTAGTGTGAGCTCAGCATATGTTCAGCAGCAGAGATGGCTTGAAATTAGTTGCCAACTTGCACAAGCAAACACCAAGATCTCACCTTCACTTATCTCATGGCCAAAGTCTGGTTGATCCCTTGAGGTCAAAACAAATATTTGATGTTAAGTGTTATGGTTTTTTCTGGTCTTCGGGCAAAGATTTTGGCTTCAGAGAGGCCATTTCTCTCTTTCAAGTACCTCAACAAATACAGGGAAAGCAGAGAGTGTGATAACCTCCATTGGTCTTGCAAGTCCAAGCCCACATCTGCTGGAAAAGTTCCCTGCTCCATCATCTGCCTGGTTGGTCAGTCTCTGTAGGTGCTGGTTTGGAAGGGATTTGTGAAATGAACAGCAGGAAAAAGCAACAGAGCCCAAAAGGGGCCACATCTGATGACCCACAAACCACCCAAAGCTCCTCCCTTCCAAACAGGAGGAGGAGTTTGTCTTCTTTTTTATCATTACACCTGGATGATCCAGGGAACATTCTGCTAAAGAATCAATAGAATGACAGAATGGTTTGGGTTGGAAGGGACCTTAAAGCTCATCTCATTCCAACTCTTCTGCCGTGGGCAGGGACACCTTCCACTAGCCCAGGTTGCTCCAAGCCCTGTCCAACTTGGCCTTGGACACTTCCAGGGATGGGGCAGCCACAGCTTCTCTGGGCAACCTGTGCCAGGGTCTCCTCACCCTCCCAGGGAAGAACTTCTCCTGTATATAATCCATATATTCCATATATAATCCATCATTTTTCTAACACTGGTGATTCCACCACCACCTTATGCCTAAAATGGAGAGGAGGTTCCATACCAAGGGGTGTCGTTTACCTCAATCACAGCAAATTCAGTTAAAGCAGAGATGTTTCAGTTTTGAGCAGCAGACTGACCCACTGTCCAGCAGAGAGAACAGGGAATTTGTTCTTGACTTGCAAGGCTACAGGGTGTTGGAGCAGGGGGAAGCCTGAGGCCAGGCGGGTTCCTTTTGGAGCTCTGTATCTCCTTTTCTATTTCTAGTGCACTTTAAAGTACAGGAGGTTGTGAGCTCCTTATCACTTCCCAGCAGAGCTATAACACGAGGAGTAGGCAGCAGACAGCCCATGCCAAAGCAGGAGTTAGGAAACAGGCCTGGTGGAGGTGTTTTTTTTATTGTTGCTGTGATTATTATTGTCTTGTCGATGACTTGCTCTCTGCTTTAAAGGAATGTAAGCACCACCAAGAGCAAACATCAGAATAGAAGCTGTGTTTCTGTTGATCCAGCCCCTGTTTCCCATTTCTGTTTATCTTTCTGTCTAGGCTTACCAGGGGCTCAGAACAGAACTCTGACTCTGTGCCAACTCCCTGTCCTCACCCAAAGCCAGAGCATTGTCTTGCACTGTTGGGGCATCCCTACAACCACACGCTTTATCTGGACTTTTTGCTGACCTGCAGCATCTCTAGGAGCCAAAGGACATGAATGCTGCTTCAAGAAAAGCCTGGATGGGTTGTTTAAATTCGATGCCTACATTTAAAATAGCTAAAATTAGATGACAAGGACTCCCACAGCCCTGACTGCAAGAACACACGATCTCTCCAAGAGGTAGAGTTTTCTCCCTGGGCTGGTTTTGGCTTGGATGGAGTTAATTTTCAAGGGAAGCATGTGTGGGGAAGGGGGTCACACTGCCAGCCATCCCATTCTGCCTTGGAAGAGTGCTGCAAATTCTGGTACATTCTATGCAAGGTAAGGGCTCCCAAGGATATTTTTGTGGTTTATCATCTTTTTCAGGCTGATGATTGCAGTGCTTATAGGAACATGGATCAGCTGGATGCAAGCACAGATGCAGTTCACAGGCCCATTCCTCCAGAAAAGCTGGTGGGCTCTGCTCCATTTGGACCTGTTCTTCCCAGGAGCTGATTCAAGGCAGCCTCACACACAACAAACCAGAGCAGGAGTTTGCTGGACAAACCCCTTTCAGGTCAGCATTAGGGAGGTCAGGACACAAATCACAGGAGACAGCCCTACAGACAGTTCTCAAAAAGGGCTGGGAGCCCCAAAACACGTCCCTGTTCCCAGTTCTTGCATCTCAATGCCCTCCCCACTTCCACTCCTTTCCCTCTGAACTTCCCCCCCCAGTTCTTTTCCTATAAAAACATCTAACTGGGTCTTAAAAGCACATGAGGCCTTTGTGGCCCTCTTGGCAGCTGCATCTATCATCTGACAGTCCTGTCAGGGAAGGGCTTTGTCTGGAATTCCCTTTTGGCTGATGGTCCCACTGACTCTGAACCTCCCCAGTACCAGGATGAGCCATTGACCCTTCCTAATTTGAAAACTCTCAGTTTAGGGGTTTAGGTACCCCCTCAATGAGAATGCTCTGGAAGGGGATTTATCCTGATTACCCCAGTCCATAGGACAGGAATATCCTTGCACACAACCCCAAATGAAGGCCATCATTGTTTTGGCATCCCAAGGTGATGCCATAACTGTATCTGGTCTAAGTCTCCAACTGATTCCTTGCTTCAGGGAAGGAGTGTCTCATATTCTTTTTCTAGCTGTAGTTTTTACCCCATTGTAGCTTTAGAGCTGAAGGCATCGAAAGATTTCTGGGATTTATGAGAAGGCTTAAAGCCTTCCTCCTTTCTCTTTTGTTTTAATAGCCTGGCTTCTCAATAAGACCTAAAAAAACATCCTGATGTCTCATTGTATGGTTTCAGAAGTGCACATTTTTGTGCCAAGAGTTATTATTGACCAGGAATGGAAGAGATCTTGTTGCTTAGGGTCTGGAGAGCAGAACAGAAAGCAGCAGATTGGTACCTTGTCTTGAGTAAGAGCAGAAGCAGAGTCTATAAAGCTGCCTGTCTCTCTGCCTCACTCCCTTTCGGACACATCTTTCAAAGCTTCACCTCCAAACACAAAATTCCAAAAGATACAACCTTATCAAAGGAGAGGGAACACAGCCCAGTCACTGTTATTCCCTTGAGAATTCAAAATGACATTAAAAAAAAAAAATAAACCCAGAGATTACATTACAGAAAACTCTACTGATGCATTTGGAAGACAGTAAATACAGGGCTGCACATTCCAGGCTCTCAGGCATTGCAAGCTCCAGGGATGTTCAAAATCCTTCATTTTGCCAACATTAATAAGACATATCTTGAGGCCATTGATCACTCCAAAAGCCAAAGTTATCAACTTCTCTTATCTGCTCCCCTGTCTTTATCCAGCTGGGAAACACTGTGTATTCATTTAGCCATCCTTCAGGTATAGTCCAGTTATTCATCACATCTTAAAATGAGGGCTTTGGTGCCTTGGACAGATTATAAGCACATAAAAGAGAAGGGATGGCTTTATCAGAGCTGTGGTTTCCCATTTGTGGCCATCATTCCCTGGGAGCTCTGGAAGGGCTTGACCCTCACCCCCTGCATTGGGAAAGTTTTCAGAGACTCTGGACAGACAGTGGATCAAAGTGATGGCAGCGGGAGAGAAAAAGGATGGAAGAGGTGGGATGAGAGCACAGCCCTGATGCATTTTGTTTCATTTCCACTGGAATTTCTTCCATTGCATTTACTCCAAGGGGAGCCAGCCTGGATGGGCACCTGAGAAGATCCACAAAGCCACAGTGGACTAGAGGAGGGAGACACTGGACTCTCAGTCACTGGCATACAGGAACCCCCCAGGTTGTGCCCAGCTTTGCCTCATGATTCCCATTCAAATGCCCACTGCCACGGGGCACTCACCAGCCTCTGCATCTCCAAACTCCATCATCTGAGTCCAGCTCCACCATCCAGCACACAGGGGAGCAATCCCTCTCCTTGCACAAGAAAACTCAAAGGGTTCAAAGGGGAAGTGAGTCCCTGGAATAATCCTCTCCCAGCCGAAGCAGCCATTCCTCCTGAATTGCTCCCAGCTGCCAGGAAGGAGGAGCAGGAGTGAGTTAGGTGAGTAAACAGCTAGGTGGACAGACAGATGGACATATATATATATATATACACACACAGATGTATGTATTGATTTGGATGCACAGAGAGAATTCCAGTCTCCCAGAGCAGGTTTCTGCCCCACAGCTTATTTGACCTCGTATCTCGTTTCTCCCTCACTAAGTTAATAATCTCACTTGTGGAACCTTATCAAGTGATGTTTGACAGTCTGGTAACTATATTGCATCCAGGAGTTTTTTTTTGCCCTGCACCATAGCAGCAATATCTCCAAAGAACTCCTACTAAAGCCAGGACCACTCCTCATAAATCACCAGCACACATTGGCCGTCTCTTAATCAATCTTCCCCAGGTGTTCCCTCACTCAACCTGACCACCATCATCTTGAGGCTTTTCCTGGAAACTCTATTATTTTTTTTTTTTTTTCTAAAGCAACTGCCTGGCCACACTCAGGGGCTTTGGATTTTGTGTTTTCTCCCTGGTAACATCCTGCTCTGAACTTTTCTTTCGACAGAAGCCTCAGTGGCCCAGAGATACCTTCTTCAAATGTCTCATGAGGTAGTGACTCCCCCAAAGATGCCATGTTGGCATCTCTACCTCAGGGCTTGGTTGCCCATCAATCAAACAGATTAAAAGTATTTTACAGACACCTTAAAATACCTTTTATACACACACACACATATATATATATATATAATCAGCTCACTCCACTTCTTTTCCCTATCACCACAGCATGAAGCTACATGTCACCAGGAGCCCTTCCCTGGTACCCAGACAAAGCTTTTGCTCTTGAAACTTTTTTTTTTTTTCCCCAGGAAACAAAAAAGTGATTTTTCAACAGCATGATAATTTGTTAACTTCAATTACCTGGTTTATTTGAAGACAGTTGATAAATCATCAAAAAAGTAGAACATTTCTCTGCACTGAATCATCTTGCAATGAAAAAGATTCCTTTTGCCACAGGTCCAGTTTTGAACATTATTTTTTTTTTTTTTGCTTTCATCTAAATTTCACATGAAAAACATACTGTTTGTAAAACCCAACTACATTTCTTTTTTTTTTTTTTTTAAAGTCATTAAGAGAAGCATTGAATGCATTTCTAATGCCTATTTTTGGTGAGAGCTCAGGCTTAGCAGCCCTCTGACAAAGCCACAGGCTTTCTAGTGCAGAGCTGGCTGGCATCCAGCCAGCTGAGGGTATGGGCAGTGAAGGTCATGGCTGCTTGGAAAAGACCCCATGGACATCCCTGGAATTCCTCTGAGGTTCTGTGCCTAAATGCACAAAGTGGTACCAAAAAAAAAAAAAAAAAAAACAACACAAAACACACACACAAAAATCCCAACCGCCCCCCCAAAAACCATTTCTGATGTAGTTTTGACAGATTTTCGCAAAAAGAAGCCAAGATACAGCCCAGAGCTGCCTCTTCTCCATCCTCCCTGACTTTTCTCCATCTCTCCCAGACTCCTGGAGAACCCTCCCAATGTTGGGATGTGCTGTGATTCCACATCACTGTGGCAGCACCTGAGCTCTCCCAGCCCAGGGCCACGGAGCCCTCTGGGTACACAGCCCACTTCACGGTGGCATTTGAAGTGCTTGAACACAACCCCACGAGCCAAGTGCCTTCTCCAGGGCAGCACGTGGTCCCCAGGCAGAGCCAGGAGCTTCCCAAATCCCTGGGCTGAGCTGGGGACCAGCCACATCCCTCTGGGGCTGGGTAAAACACAGTAATGTCACAAATCACGGCGAAAACCCCAACTTTTCCATGTTGTATCCCTCTGTTGCTGCCCTAAAGCAATAATTTTGGGTCAAAAATTAGAAAATTGGCATGTGCCAACTTAACTATTTTTTTCTAGCTGATAAAAATCCCGCTGTGCATAAAATCACATCCCACTCTCCTTCTCCCAGGACCATTTACATGAGAGCCCTGCTCTGAACCAGCACTGGAGCTGCCTGAAAACCTTGGGCTGCCCCAACAATCTGGGCCTGTTTGGGATGTTTAAACACAAAGGATTTCCTAGAGAAAAAAAAAAAAATATATATATAAATCATGTTTCTAAGCAGCTTTAATATACAGCCAAGGGAGAGCTGCTCCTCTGAAACTGAGCCTGTTGTGTCTGAAGTATTAAGCACTTGAGATAGCACAGAAAAGTCATGGTCCCTGCCCTTTTTATATCTATTGCCTAGTTCTGGAAACCATCCTGTGAGTAGCCACTTGGACTTTAATAGGATGAATCATTGTTAAAACCATCATGTGCTTATAAATGTTTACACGAGGGAGCCTTAAATGGAGATACCATGGAGGGGAAAGAAAAAAAAACTACAGCTAAAAGCTGCAGCCAGAGCTGAAAGACACTTGTCTGGAGGGTTTCAGATCTGCTGTTTCCTTATTTGATATCAAACTGTCACCTCAGGTACAAAATTACTGACCCAACCACTTGAGAGATCCCCAGAAGCCATTTCTGCTGCTAATAAATGACAGGAGTTTCAGCAGTGACTGATGCAGAGGTAGCAGCTATGGGAGAGGTAAAGAATTCCAGGGAATAGATGTCTCCTGGCACTGGGAGTCACAGGATGGTGGGAATGGCCCATGGAAGGGTCTAAACCTGCAAGGAGAAGCCCGTGTTCATTCCAGAGGGATCACTGAGGAGTAGCAAAGAGCAGCAGAGAAAGAGCAGCCTGGCAGTGTCTTTCCCCTGAAGAGCATCCAAAGCACATGTAGAACACATATTTCACTCCAGTGAATCATCTTTCCCTCTGCCAGTCACCTTTAGAAGAAATTCCTATAATCTCTGGCCATTAATCTGCTGTGTCTTTCTCACTTTATCTTTTATTCGAGGTGTCACACTGTGTATATGAGATCAATTCCAGCCTCAGACCAAAGTTTAGGGAACATTTTGAGACCTGTTTCTCACAACCACACGTGTTATTTTTAAATAACATGGACACCCAGATAGGCTGGGTATGTTTGAGGGCACAATAAAAAAAAAACCCAACTCCTGAGGGTTAGTGGTGAGATTCCCACCAACTCCAGCAGCTTTCAGATCAAACCCTCCACGAGATAAACCTTAGGGCCCCTACCAGACTGCTCTGGCATGGGATCTGGGAGCTTTGTCATTGGCTTGGAGACTTTGAAACAGTTCCGAGCGATTGCAGCTCCTGGTTTAGGGGAAAAGGAAACAGAAAGGAACTCCAGGCTTAAAGGATTAGAAGGAAGAGCTAAAAATAAAGTACCAGCGATGCCAGACCCCAAAATTTACTGCTTTCCTTGCAAAGAGGATGGGCTTTCCTGTTGTTTTACTGAGGGGAATCAGCATTCTGCGTGACTTGGAAGAGCAGGGCACTGATGGAAAGCTTAGTGGTGTTGCTCTCCAAGAGCACAGTTGTTCCTGTTGTTCTTCCTTCTTCCTGGAACTCCACCTCTGGCTAAACATGAAGAGCAGATGGTTCAACGTGTTCCTGGTGAGCATTTCTCAGCTACTTCAGCTGATTTCAGTGAAGAATTGCAGCCCATCAGTGCCAAAAGATAACAGAGTTTAAAGACCTTGGGCATTTCTACTTGTGCAGCCCATGAGGGGGGTCTAAGAACAGAGAAATATCCCTGCCTTGACTTCCCTCTGCCATCCTGCCCAGCTCCTCCTGCCTTTTTCTTCAGGTCTGTGTTGTCCTTTCTGTATTTCCCAGTCAGAAATGGCCCCCAGGAGACCAGAGTGGAAAAGAGGGAGTGGGAGCAGTAAACTGGGAGACACCAAGCTGGTTGGAAGGGATGTGGGATGGGAAGCTAAGGAGAGGAGAGCTGAGTGGGTGATGTTGCTCTTGAGATGAGAAAAGCCAGTTCCAGAGGTACCACGGGCTGGAGGGACGTTTTCAGCTACAAATTGAGAACTAGACGTGATTTCAGCTGGGAAAACAGGCAACTTGTGCAAGTCCAGCTCCTGGGTGAGCATCAGCCCAGGTATGGGATGGCAACAGAGCCCCTCCAGAGCTTCCCTGGCTGCTGACATTCAAACCCAGTGCTGTGTGAGCCCTGGCTCATGGCTGAGATCAATGAAATCCTGCCTGAGCAGGATTTCAGACCAAAATTGCCAGGATTGCCAGACCAAAAATTCCAGTTTTCAGCCTAGTTGATCCTGCCTTGGGGCCTGGGTGACCTTTCGGGGTCCTTCAGATCACATCTCCCACCCAGTCCCTTCCCAGGTCACCCCAAAGCAGAAGAAGGAGACCAGGAGCAGGTGCCACCAGGACACTGCTCAAGCAACTGAGGGCTTTTCCTGGGAATGCAAGGCAAAGTTTGAATGTGGTTCTCTGCTGTTCTGAGCAGATAGTTCACTCTTGAGAGGAAGCCCAGCACTCAGACTTAAAGAACTGTATGCACAGAGATATGTTACATATTTATTCAAGGCAGAAATTGGCCAGGAAATGGCTATAAAACACACATTTTGAATAAAAGGAGGGAGATTTATGGCTCTTTTGTGAATCTGAGTCATATCTTTCTGCATCCCCCAGGCAGGAATACCCTAATCACTAACATACCCCAAACATGTACACACAGTGGGCCGAGAATTGCTTCCTTCTGGCCACAGCTCCAGCTAAAGACGTGATAGGGATTGAGCTACTTTATCTGACAGTTGGTAAATGAATTGCCAATTCATTCTGAGCTCGGAGGGGGATTTTTTCCCCTTTAAAAAAAAAAAAAGGGTCCTTTTATATATGTCTTTGATCAGTCAGGGGCTTTGACAAATTATTTTCCAAGGAATTTCTTGAGCCCTAATGCCACGAAAAAAAAAAGGGGGGGAGAAAAAGAAAAAAGAAAAAAAAAAGCATTCGCTCTCAAAGAGAAGCTTTTATGTCTCAAAAAATTGCAGCAATGTAGGGGATTTTCTTCCATTTCCCCCCTCATCTCCTTTGCTTCAAGAAATGGAGGCAGGTAGGCCTGAAGATTTGTTCCATGCCAGTGAAAGCCAGGGTGGGGAGGAAGCAGTGCCAGGTCTCCCAGCGCCGTGAACTCTGGCACAGGCTGAACATAAAGGTCATGGTCATCACTGACACTAATAAAGAGGCCCTTCAGCACCAGCACAAGGGATGGGGGGCAGAGAACAGCCCTGTGTCACCAAGGAGCTGCTCCCTTGCCACGAGCAGCAGCACTGAGTGCTTTGGAAAGGTTGGGATTCGAGGGAGCATCTCCCTGCAGGCACTGCCAGGGTCACTGCCAAGTGTGAGGGTAGAGCAGGGTTTGCTTGTCTTTTGCTGGAGTCTGGGAGATTCCTTCTTTGGCCACTTTGTTCTCTTTATCCTACCATTTAATCCCTCTCCTCCAGGCGAGTATCATGTCCTTGATTGAATCCCAGACGGTGCAGGCAGCAAATTGCACAAGGCAGGTCTGGGCAATGGCTGCACTTTCTGTTATCATTAATGGACAAATAACTTATTCCCCAGTTATCCCACTTCTCTGTCCTGAAGGAGAACAGGCTCCCAACAGCACAGGACTCAATTAATACATTTCCACTACACTGAATTTCATCAGGATGGATTAAGCCAGGAAAAAAAAAAACCCACAGGGCCTTTTTTTCCAGCCTAGCCCTGCATGGGTACATATGTAACCTGCCTAAAGGAATATTCCTACTGGAATCCCCAATAGCAGCCTCACTAAGGATGAGATTGATGGATAAAACCTTTTGGTTAAGGGCTAGTTGGTCCAGGGAGTTTGTTGTAGCTTCATCTGCTAAAGAAATGAGCCTTATCAAATCACTGCAGCTGTCTCCTGGGAGCTCTTCACCCTCATGAGCAAAATTCAACCAACTTCAACAACAACAACAACAAAACCCAAAAACATCCAGAATTAAAAATCTCAGCTTGAATATTGCTGAGGGTCCTCAGTAAGATGACATTGAGCTTGGAGAGTTTCCCAAGCTAGTTCATTCTTTAAATAGTACCTGTTAAACTTTTCCTGGTTCACTAACTCTCCAGATCTGGCTTCAGATTAAGCCCCAATTTAGGTTATATATAGCTACTGTAACATCTCAGCCAGCTGCACCTCTCAGGCAGAGGGGGCTGCCTCTCCTGCCCTTGGAATTCTGTCCCCCTGGAAAGAGCAGCAGCTGGATCCAGCTAATGATCCAACAGGGTTCTTGCCCCCCCCCCCCCCCCCCATATCTGATCAAATTATTAAAATACTCCTAAAAGCTGCCACAGTCAGATGAGAAAGGACACCTCACACACAGCTTTCCTGTGCTTTATTGACAGCTGTGTCAATAGAGCTAAAATCCAAGCAAACCGACCTGGAAAATAATCCCATAGAGTGCTCAGCAATGGCCTGGGATGGTGATAATCCTGCTCAGACCAGGAGCTCACTTTCTTATGGGTAAGAATCTTCAAATATTGGCATAGACTCAGCCCCAGTGTCTGGAAGACAGACATGAGGGAAATATTTTAGACTTTCTTGTTTTTAATGCTATTAACACAGCTAGGAGTGAGGTGACCTTTTTGTTTCCTAGCCCTGACTGTCCATGTTTTGGTTTTCCTTTGAATATTGATTAATGCTGAGCAACATTTTGGGATGGCAGGGTGGCCTGAGACAACTCTCTCTTTTTCCAGCAATAAAAAAAAAAAGCTGATTACATCAAATTGCCCTTACCAAAGGATCAATAACCATAACTAGGACTACCCTCACCTCCCATCCCAGTAGGATGCTTTATGCCAAAAATTAAAGCAGCTTTGATGCTTCCTATTCTAGGAGATGCTGCACGTAGAAACGCTTTATTGTTTCAGGTGATTAGTTTAAAAGTGGAGGGAAAAGCACAATTACTTCTTTGTAAGCTCAGCAGATGATGTCATTCCAGCCTCAGCAGTGTTTTGGTGCTGGTTAAACACACCCAAAAAAGCACAGTTGCCCACATTGGTCCAACAGTGGTATTTAACTTCCCTTGCAAAGTGTTTTTGGAGGCTTTGAGGGTCACCCAGCAGAGCAAGGCTGCCTCCACCTGTAGCTGGTGACCCTGGCTGTGAGGTGGTGCTGCCTCCCTCCCTGGCTGCACAGCCCCAGTGTAGGACACTTGGAAGGGAACCAAAACAGAGTTTTATTATTTGCTCCCCACGTAGGCAAGGGCTGCAGCTGCTGCCAGGCTGGGTTTGTCATCACCACCTCGACAGGCACCAACCCAACGACAATATTGGTGCCTGTCACTCACTCAGGCTGTTCCAGTGTCTGTGTACAGCTCACCACTGCCCAGCTCCAGGCTGCTCACAGCATCACAGACCATCCCTGGGCCTCTGCCTTAAATTAAAAGCTCTCCAAGTCTGGAATCACCTCTCCTTCCCTGCCCAGTCATGCCAAGAGCCAGGCTCAGGCAGGGCAGCCAACACTGCTGGAACAGCAGCCAATACATCACACTGACTTAGCTTTCCAACCAGGCTTCCACTAGGCTTGCTTCCCCCAGGTATGTGCCCCCCAGAAACCACCCTGTGTGTTAATGGGCCACGGTTCTTCTAATTAAAAGCCCTGGTGAAGAAGGTGCACACAGACATCCTGAGATGGAAAACATTGGGGCACTCCCCAGGCTAAGTTTCTGATGAACATCAGGACCTGCAACTGCCTTTAAGAGTCTCCCACAGTCCAAAGTGACTCAGTATGGGCTGGATAAACAAACAGGATGGGTAGAAAATGGTCTGGACCATGAGATGCAAAGGGTGATCAGCAGCAGCAAAAATCCAACCTGAGGCTGGGTACTCAAGGATCAGTATTGGCACCAAAGCTTTTTAATATCTTAAAATATTAAAGGCTGGGGCGATAGGACAGAGCACACTCTCACCAAGGTCACAGATGATACCAAACTGGGGAGCCACCAACACACTGGAGGGAAGAGCTGCTGCTCCAACAAGCTGGAGAAGTGGGAAGGCAGGAGCCTCGTGAAGGTCAAAGGCAAAGCCCTCCCTCTGGCACAGACAGACAGCAGGACAGGCTGGGGCCAGGAATCAGCTTCACAGAACAGGACCTGAAGGTCCTGGTGACCAATCTAAACAGGAGCCAACCATGCAGCAAAGATCTGCTGCACCCAGAGCAGGAACCCAGCCAGCAGGTCCAGGGATGTGTTGGTAAAGGATGGAGGAGAAATCCATACACCAACATCAGGAAAAGAGGAACTGGCACTCCATCGTGATGGCCTCATTACCTTTTCATTAGAATGTTTCCCTGGAAACCCCAGGGGACAGCAAGCAAATTTCTGATTCACAGCAATCCAGATTTAAGTAAAAGCTGAAGTGAAATATTGATGACCTGGGGATCCCTGGAGCCAATGACAGGGGTATCACAGCAGCACAGAGCACCACAGTGACACAGACACACACTGGCAAAGGCATTCTCCATGTGCCAGCTCACACAGAACAGAGCAAGAGCAGCAGAATATTATTTTTAATAATTGTGGTGCAAATAATAATTACTTTTTTTGACCTTGCACGACAAAAACATCTCCACACCAGCATTTATGGATTTAAGTACTCATGGAGCCCTTGCTATTAAAGGGTTCACCATGAACTGCTGCAGGTGTCTGTTCCTTTCCCATTCCAGTTTAGGGTTGCACTTTCTGATCATAATTCAAGCAACATCTTTTGCCTCGAGGCAGATTACAAGTCACTTCTTCAGCCTTAAATAAAGTTCGAACCCCTCCTGACTTGGGGGGTGTTACACACCCCAAGTGAACATGTAACAGTGCACACATCACACAGAAACCCTTCCACAGCAACCAGTTTCCACCTCCTCAGCACATTCCAGTTATTTTTCCTTGCTTACCTGCTTACATGTGCTCCCAACAGCATCACTACAAACTGCCAAGGCAAAAGCCCAGTGGGAAAGCCCAGCCCTGGTCTTGCCTCTGCCTTTAATCCCTGTGGTGGGAGGGCTCATCCAGGTGGAAATGATGCTGCTGGGAAGCCTTGGAGAGTGTCCCCAGCTGCTGCTGCCTAACACAGGGCACCTGCAGAGCCCTCAGGACCCTCCTCCTGCTGCTGGGCAGTGATGGGCTCTGCCCAGGTGTTCCCAGGAGAAAGAGGATGTTAAGAACCAGGGGGCTCAAACAAGCAGCATCACCCCCCCCACCAGCCCTTCTGACTGACAGTAGAAGCCTTGCACTTAAATGCCTTTATTTATCACCTTTATTTATCTCGTGGGGGAACTGTGGCAAACACTCACTGGCTTTAAACTCTGTTTTTCTGTAGCTGAGTCCTCCCAGGTGCGGGGTGAAACCTTCAAAACCCGCAGCAGAGCAGAGTCAGAACCGTCCACCGAGTCTGGTTTCAACAAAATTAAGGAAGTAGAAGATATTGGACCCACTGGGCGTGGTGGGTTCCAAGGGAAACACGTCAGCATTTCGCTCTCAAACAACTTCGGGTTGAAAAATTTCCTGCGAAATTCTGGAAGAGTGAAATCTAAATGTGAACACGGTGTTTCTCCTCTTTGGGGGGGGGTTGGGAATTTATTCAAGGCGCTTTCTGAAAATTTACCATTCCCTTCAAACTTTGTTAATTTTTTACTCCAAAAAAAAAAAAAAAAAAACCAATGCAGCAAAGGTATTCACTTTCCCAGAGAAAACATAATAAATAAATAAATAAATAAATAAATAAATAAATAAATAAATAAATAAAATAAATAAAATAAATAAAATACTTTCTGGCTGATGATGAGTTCTAGTCCCACCTCCAGACAAGTGATTTCTTTTCTCTGCCTCACTTTTCCCTCCAGTAAAGTTTCCAGCTTCACGGTGTATTCTAAAATCCAACAAAGAATCAAAAACAGGGCAGTGGGGAAAAGAGACTGAATCCTTTGAGAGTCTCATGTAATCACAGGTCTCCAGGAATTGGAAATCTTGAGAGAAAAAAATAAACCACACTTTTGCAACTCGCATGAGACCCATCATAAAATTGTCAGAGTTGGCAGCACCATAAAATCTATGATATTGTGGGCTGGATTTATGTACGAGAATCCTGAGGCTTTGGGATATTTTTTTCCCCTCAGCCCTCAAGGCAGATTTTGGGAGGTTGGCTCTGCCCTGGGAGCAGCAGAGGGGTGACTTTGTCCCTCTCGTGCATCCCTGTCCCTAAGAAAAACCTCCCAGTTCAAATCTGGGGGTTGCTGATGCCATGGCAGGGGGAAGCCACCTCCCAAACTCACTCAGCATCGGAGCTGCCGACATCTGAAATGTGGAGCTGAGCTGATAGGGGCACACAAAGGGCTCTCTGTGCCTCTCAGGGCATCCAGAGCCTCCCCAGGTACCAACCACGGGAACTGCAGGGAGTGTTTTAGCCCAGGAAGGCAGCAGAGAAAACAGCATTGTGACCACAGCCTGGGAGTTCGTGTTCACTCTTTAAAAGATGTTTTTAGCAGAGGTTGGGTTTCTCTCTCTCTCTCTCTGTTTGTCTGCTCGAAGGAATTGTACAGGCTGCACTTATTTATTATAGTTCAGCTATAAACCCCCATTTTTCTCCTGCCTGGGGATGTTTCATGGCCATTTTCCACGCAGACTTGCCCTGAGGCTCCTCACCACTGAGGCAAGGAAGTCCCCTGCCCATGAGGTGGAGGATGGGCCTCCCTTGCCTTCTCCATCCACCTCACCAGCCCTTCTCCTGCACTGGAGACCCCTTTAGAGCCCAGCTCCCCCCTCACCTGAGGACACATTTCATCTCCCAACAAGTCCAGCTCTCCTGGACTTTTCCTTCACCCCTGTCCTCACACCTGTGGCAGGAGCACCTCAGGTCCAGCCCAACACCCTCAGTGGGGCTTATGGGAAATCACCAGGCAATGCTGAGTGGCTTTTATGGCTCCTGGAACTTGTAGGCAAGGCTGGAAAGGCTGCTCGTGGCTGTGCTGGGTCCCTTGTCCCACTCTGGGATGGTCTGCTCCAGGTTCCAAGGTCTCTTATTACAGAATCATGGAATGGTCTGAGTTGGAAGGGACCTTAAAGATCATCTAATTTCAACCCCCCTACCATGGGCAGGGACACCTTCCACTATCCCAGGTTGCTCAGAGCCTCATCCAGCCTGGCCATGGACACTTCCCATAACTTCTCTGGGCAACCTGTGCCAGGGCCTCACCACCCTCACAGCAATGAATTGCCAGTTTAGCTCTGAATAGGGTGAATTTTGCAACCTCTTTTGCCCAGTTCCTCCAATGAGAGTAACTCCTGTGTAATTTTTCCCTGATTTTGGTGGCTGGTTCGTTGGTTTATTATTGTCAACATCATTATTATACTTGGCTAAGAAATAAATCCATAAGAAAATAAATTAAAGAAATCACGTCGGGCGCTTTGGAACATAAAATCACAACCAAAGGGAGAGGAAACCCTTCTAATTGACAGCTCCTGGTGGGGTTCTTTTGGAGCAGTTGGGAAGAAGCACAAGCCGTTTCTCAAGGCTCAACATGGACCAGGCACATTCACATCCAGGCTGAGAGTCGCCTTTTCCTTTCATGTCCTCTCTGACTCCTCACAGTCCCTCCCATTCAAGTGGAAGAGCAGCCTGGGCTCACGTGGCACAACTGGGCTCCAGCAAGGCTAAAACCCAGAAATGCCCTATGGAAGCAGTAACAAAACCTTTAAGAGGAAGAAAAGGCCACATCACATCCTCCCATCCACCTTTGCCTTCATCCCAGACTTTGTTGATGTGACAGGTCCATCCTTCTGCCACGGGTGGCCTCCTTGCTCCTCATGCTACTGTGGCTCCACAGGGTTGCATCCTCAGGGATCTACTTGGCTTTTCAGCAGCCAAACCCCACTGTGTCATCACAGACTCCTGAGAAGAGTCATGGCACGTCCCTGCAGAGCCAAAAAACAAACATGAGGAGCTCAGGGAAATCAATCAAGTTGAAAGCTTGAGGCTTTCCTTCCAAAGCTTGAGAAGTAATTTACCATGTGAGTTTAGTGCCCTTAATCCTCTCTGAGGTGCATGGCACACATTTCGGGTGAGACCTCTTTACTTACAGAGTAACCACTGGCCAGTTAATTACATGGCAATTACCATATGGTGATTAGATGATTACATGATTAGCAGTGGAATAGGGAAGCCTGGGAAGTACAATGTCGCTGACAGCTAAATACAGCGTAAGATTTTTATTCCTGAACTCAAAATGCAATTTACTGGGCCATCAATCTCGGCCAACTGCACGTTCTGGAGGCACCACATGTGATTTACTGAGCAATGCAACATTTGGGTGATCCCCTGTGTAGCACTTGAGGTCCCAGCCATGCCCAGAGAAGGGTTTTGTGGCGCCTACCATCTCCTTCTGCCCGAAAATGTGGTCTCAACACCCAGAGCGAGCTTCTGGGGTAGCACAGCACCACGTTCTGGTTGTGCCTACAAGTTTTTAGAACCCAGTTGCTGCAAGAAGAAGACAGTAAAAGCAGAGACATCCGAAAGAAGAAAGCTGGCTTGTAACCAGTGCTGGGATAGCCCCAGAAGATCCCACCTGCCACGGAACAGCAAGGTGGGACCATCCCTTGTGAACGGGCTCTGCCAATCCTGCTCACCTCCTGTGCCTTCACAAGGTGTCCCTGGGTCTCTGGTGCTCAGGAGGCCACCAAGAACAGTGCCCAGAGCTGCTGCCAGTGGGGCAGGCTGGGGACACCTCCTCACTTCCCTCCCAGGACCTGGCCACGCTCTCCCTGAGCTGGCCACGGCTCACCAGCCACACAGAGGAGACCTTTCTGACGGGCTTCTCATCCCTTTATTTCTCTGGAGCTGATTTTTCCTCACCTTGTTTCCAATCCCCACAGCATCCTCCCCTCCTCTGCTGAGGCTGGGGCACAACCCCACACCTCCCCTGGGCCAAACATGCCCCACCCAGCTCACCTGCACGGGAACAGGGGCAGCTCCACCTCCACCAGGTGCCACCCCAACACCCACCTGGATTCCCAAGGCCACTTTTAAATCCACCTTGCTGGGAAAGGGACTCCAGGAGAGCACATTCCTTGGAGACAGGATGGCTGGGAAGGACCTGGGAGACCCAGGCATTTCTGTAGCAGGCAAGCCCACAGCCCCAAACACAGGAACCTCAAGCTCAGCCCATCACCCCCTTCCCCGCTGGGATGTTGTACCTCCTGTGCTGCACCAGAAACTAATATAAATAAATGTAATTACTGATTATAAAAAAAAAATATAATTATGGGCATCATGTAGGGAAAAAAAGCTATCACCCCCTTCCCTGTTGGGATGTTGTACCTCTTGTGCTGCACCAGAAATTAATATAAATAAACGTAATTATTAATTATAAAAAACAATATAATTATGGACATCACGTAGGGAAAAAAAAAAACCAAGAAAAATTACCCCCAAACTCCCCAAAAAATTATTAAAAATAGGTGGGCAGGTCCCTTGCTGTTGAGAGTGTGTGGTATTTATTAGACATAAATTGGCACACAAAAATGGGAAATGGTATCCAGGTAGGCATTATTTTTTTCTCCTTAGCTACATGGCTGGGGATACCTGTCCATATTCCCTCCCATGTACATACCAGCACTCCCACACATTCACACCCACATTCCCAGTGGCTGACACACAGGTATAGCTCTTTTTTTTGTTAATTAGAATTACTTTTAATTAAAAATATATGTAAATTAGATAGAGTGTGCACAGCTTGGAGAGAGGGGAAAAAAAAAAAAAAGAAGAAAAGAAAGCAAACTTCCATTTCAATAAAAATTTTAACCTCTTTGAGTGAGCTGCTTTGCTGGTTTTGTGACACAGTGTGAGTTATTGGAACTCCCACGTATAAATAAATAGGACCAGGGAATTTTACACCTGAAAAATTCTGCAGTAGACATTTTTACTTACACACATTTGCTTTTTCTTCTCTTCTCTTCTCGCCTCCCCCGCTCCCAGCCTCTCATGATCATTTTCTGCCCCTTTGAAACACATTTAATTCATATCTCACTTCACATGCCCGGTCTGGGATCCCGTTTCTTTTTTTTTTTTTTTTCTTTTTTTTTTTTTTTTTTTTGAGGGGAAGAAAAGGAACACGGGACAAAACGAAAGTGTCAGGGATTGCAAACGAGCGTCATCATCGTTTTTATGAGCAAACTTTTTCCTTTCCCTGCATCCTCTCCCCCCCACCCCGCCCTCCCCAGCTGGCTCAGAGCTTTGCTTTCCACATTCCAGTAGAAATTTAGCAGGAGTCAAACCGTGGATGTTTTCAGGCTTGGAAATAACCCCCGTGCTTCCGTCAGAACCAGCTGATGGACCAGGAGAAAGACCAGGAGATGGGAAGGAAAGAAGAGTGAGAGGATTACAAGTGGGAAAGGAGATGAGTTTATGGGGATGGTTCCTGCAGAGACATGTTTTGAGACATTTATAAGGAGGGATTTCACTCTTGGTACAATGCCTGGGTGAGGTAGGCACTGGGTTTTATTTGTGGCTTCTCAGTACCTCTTTCTGTTGGAAATAAGATAGGATAATACTAATTAAAAAAAAAAAAAGAAAAAAAAAAGAAACACCACTCCAAAATCCACCCTTGGTAAAAAGGGCTGGTGTCTTTTTTCTTTTTTTTTTTTTTCTTTTCTTTTTTTTTTCTGAGAAAATTGAAAGAAAAATATATATATATTATTATTTATTATATAACATCGTCAACATCAACACCACAAAAAAAAAAAAAAAAAAAAAAAAAAGGTAACATCCTAGTTTGTTTTCTTTCAAGCATTCTGACCGTGGTGAGAAAGGCAGCAGGAGTTTGGTGTCCCTTGGAGAACAAAAAGAGCTGGAGGACGGGAGCAGGGCAGGGCAGGGGGGGAGGACGAGGGCACGGGGCTGGCGGTGGCAGCAACACAAACTGGGTGGGCCCGTGGCAGGGGAAGAATTTTGTGCCAATCAGTTGGTTTTTCTTTTGAAACAAAAGAGAAAAAAAAAAAAAAGGGGGGGGGGAGGGAAGGAGGAGGGGGGGCAAGTCACACCGAGGCTGATGCCTGTTTTCATCCGTGCTTTCAGTCAGCGTCCGTCCCTCTCGAGTGCCGGCGGCGAACATTCAGTTAAAGGAGTCTCGCGAAATATTCTCGCTTTTTTTTTTTTTTTTTTTTTTTTTTTAATCAACGGGGGTTTTGGTTCGGGTTTGTCGGTTTGTTTTTTGGTTTTTTTTTTTTCCTTTTCCCGCTTTGTTTTTTTTTTTTTTTTTTTTGTTCGTTCGTTCGTTTCCTTCGGGTTTTTCCCCGCGGCCGACGCTCTCTCGCCCTTCTCCCTTGTTAGCTGTTCTCGCTCCACTCTGGCACCATGCCCACGCCGTGCACGGAGTGGTACTGGTGGGGCGACAGGGTTCGGGGCACGCCGTGGGAATACAGGAATTCCGCCGGCTGTAGGCTGCTGGGAGGGGACTGGATGCCCGTTTGAGGTCCACACTGCCGGACAATGGGCTGGTGAGAAACGGAGGTCTGGTGCTGGAACATGCTGTGGGTGTCTCCGATCTGGGGCGACGTGTGGTTGGCCACGCTGCCCAGCCGGGGCATGAGCGGCCCCGAGGTGAAGTGGGCAGAGAAATGCTGGTAGGGTAACCTGTCCATGGGCTGCATGGCAGACACTGTGCAACTGCTGTAGGATGGCACGCTGGGCCACGTGTTACAGCTGATGTCCTCCAGGCTGGGCACGGGGTCCGTGGGGGGAGCGGAGCTGGCGTACATACAGGCCTGGCGCTGGGCGGACTCAGTCCTGTACGACGTGTTCAGTCCCTGCTGCTGGGGGTAACTGGACCTGTAGAAGGGATCCTCGTCTGCTGGAGATGTTTCCATGTAGGGCTTCTTGTAGGGGTGCTCGGTGGTGGAACATTCCTCATCTGTTGGGAACAGAAAAGTCCCGGTAGCCAACAACGCCATGCCCTCGGCTGAACCTCCCTCTCCACAACCCTCGTTTTTCCCAGCACACGGCTGCTCCAGACACTCCTCTTGGGGTAAATCCCCCTCACACAGCCTGCTCCAGACACTCCTCTCGGGGTAAATCCCCCTCACACAGCCTGCTCCAGACACTCCTCTTGGGGTAAATCCCCCTCACACAGCCTGCTCCAGACACTCCTCTCGGGGTAAATCCCCCTCATTTCCCTGGGATTGATCTGAACCAATCCTGCTGAAACCGAGTCTTCCACTTGGCCCTGCCTGCTTGGACTGGGGAAGAGGTTAGCCAGGAGCTCTGGGAGGAAAATCAGGGAAGATGCTGGAGGGATCCTGAGGCTCAGCTTGCTTGGTGATGTCCCCTACACACCCCACAAGCTCCTCATCTCCTCCCTGCTGCCAGCACTGTGACCTGAGGAGTAACATCTCCCTGCAGACCTAACAGAGGTCCCCACTCCCACCCGAGAGGCTCAGAGCTGATGCTGTTAACCAAAAGCCTTTACAGCGACACATTTTCATGATTAAAAAAAAAAAAAAAAGACACGAAAACGGAGATGACAATAAAAATCCACCCCCTCCAGGAGAGCAGCAGCGATGGCACAGTTGAGACAATCAGATTTGGAGTTTTTCAGCCCCGGTTTTCAGCTGTGCCAAGGCAGCTGGGCACATAAATCCACACAGGGCCATGTGCTGGAGCCAAGGGGAACAAAAAAGAAAAGTAAATTTCACAGCTAGAAACAACATGGCACATCTTGCAGAGCCCTTTGTTTCCTGCAGCATCCCAGGGCCAAGAGAAGGAAGGAGATAAACAATTTAGGTGAAATCTCCAGGGCGAAGCAAAATGAATAAATGAATGTGCACTTATTTATTCATCCGCAGGGTCATCAAATGAAATCCAGCTCTGCTGGAATGGATGGCAAAGTTCCCAGGGACGAGCACTTCACCAAGAGATTTTAAGGACAGCGTGGCAAGGGAAGGGGAGCTTGTTCTGACACGGATTAACTTTGCTGCTGCTTCAAAAACAAGATTTCTGGTACAGGCAGAAAAACATCCCGCTTTGTCAAAGCCCTCCAGGCTGCACCCATGTAACAGGGGTAAAATCTGAAAGAATGCCACACAAAATTCTCCTTTTCGATTTTTTTTTTTCAACCCCAAAACACAAAGGGGAAAAAAAAAACAAAAAAACAACGATTTCACAAAAAGGAGGACTAAGAGAATCTGCCCCACAGGATGCACAGGGGACGCTGCCAGGCTGCTCCAAGGTGTCTCACCTTCGGGAGGTGCAGGTTTAGTGTCTTGTAAACACACACATGCACACACCCTTATTGCTGTAAACAGCCATGTGTGTTCTCCTGGAAGCTGCATCCACTCTACATGTAAAATAACCCATTATTCCCACTCAGGTGTCTTCCAAGTCCAGCTGGAAGAACTGCTGCTGTTCATTCCGGTCCAACAATCCCAGAAAACAGCAGGTACTGAGGTACACACTGTGGGGACATTCCCCTACGTGTCCTCTGGCTTTGTGACAGCACTGCCCATAAATTCAGTGCAAAACCACAATCCTATTTCATTCCTTCCTGAAAAAAAGCAAAACCTGACTCGTTCACCCCAACAATGCAGAGCCCTGATAACCAAGTCACCTTCCTCCTCTGCCTTCCCTTCAAATCAGGGTGGAAAGCAGGATGGAATAAGTGAGCAGTGCAATCCCATCTTTAAAGCAGCTGAAACAATAAGCAGGGAGATGCAGAAATGTGTCACCCTCTCTAATGCTGGTCAGGTCCATTTGATGTGGCAGCAGTGGGGAGGGTGTAGTGCCCTGAAAGACAAAAGCTGGAAGCACAGGTCTAACCCCTCCCCTGCTCCCTCACAGGAGGTACATCTGGAAGAGCAACCCGAGCTCCAGCGTAAAAGTTTTGGATCCCTAACCCACCACTGAGTAATAAGAGCACTAGGGTGGAAAAACAATGTCTTGTAAAATGCAGCATTGTTCTGCTAATAAAGTTTTCAGCATCAAACCGCATCCCTCTGCTGGCGCTAGAAACCATTGGCTTGGGGTTTGACTGTTTATTTTATTTGTATTTTTTTTAAATATACAACACAAACCAGTCAAACTCTGTTTTTCCGTGGTGTAAAACTGCCTGACTTACAACCTGAGGTTGCTGATTTTTCCATTTAGCCCAGACATTTCTCTGCCTGCCAGGGCACAGCCGGGCAGAGCCGCTTCCAGGATTCACCACAGGTGAAGAGAGGAAAACAAAACCAGCCAGAATTTCAGTGGACACCCTCTAGGTGCCCTCTATCAGCTGATCTCTCTAGAGCCAGGTTGGCTGCTGTTGTATGTGGAAAAGGCACCACTAGTCCACATTTTAAGATGTGTAAGGACCCTGTACCCATCTCCAAATGGGACATAGTCACTAGTAAAGGATTACATCCTACCCTGACAGCTTTTGCCTGCCCTTTGGCCCCTCTTCCTGGTGATTTTCCCCGTCTATGTAACCTCAAAGTGCTAGACAGAGAGGAGAAGAGTCTGTCTGCATCATCAGGTGGGATCATGCAGGCCAGAGAGGTGCCAGCTGACGGAGTTACACTGGTCCAGGCTCTCCAGTGGGACCCGGCATTATCCCCCCACCCCTCACAGAGGAGACCAAAGCCAGCACAGAGCAGCAAAAGGGCATCTCATGGTGTGTGGAACAGACCTTGGGTGGAAAGGGGCCATCTTCAGGTGAGAGAATGGCAAAAGGAGAACAAGGCAAACAGATCTCTCACACACAATGCTGAAGGCTGCAGTTCAAATTCATCCCCACCAGTTCTGGAGCCTGGACAGCCCGTCCCAAGGCCATAATCCTCTCCCTGAAGGTCCTCTCACCTCCTTGCATCAGTGTAAGCAGGACATGAGAGATGCTTAACTGCCTGCTCTGGGTTTGATTCTCAGTGTTGGTTCCCTGATGGCAATTCATTGTCCTTTTCCAGTTGCCACTGAGCCCTTGGAGGTGCTGGGCATCCTGTGAGGTGCTGTGACCATCCTGGGAGATGCTGTGACCATCCTGGGAGACGCTGACCATCCTCCACTTCTGTTGGTGTTCTTGGAAGCCAAGGGTGGCAATCAGCTCCTGTGACCAGCCCCTCGACACTGCACAAACCTCAAAAAGCAGAAGGTTCTGCCAAGCAGGGGAAGCTGCCAGAGCCAAGGAGAAGCTGCTCCGAAGTGGATCCAAGGAAAACGGAGCCTGCAGAATGGGCTGGAAACTGGCTCCCTCACAAGGAATTTGATGATCTATCTAATGAAGGAGCTCGAGCAAGAGCATAAGCAGTTCCAAGATTTCCGGTATTTACTACTTCCAGCTGGGTTGTAAATACCACACAAATGGCTCTTCAAATGGAATTTTCCCAATTCCAAGATTAGGGCCGTCCAGAATGAAATGCAAACATGTGAAGTCTCTGGACTTCAGGATGTGCTGGGCCCACCTCTTCCCTTGGTGTAAATCAGGAGAGCTCCTTTCTGATTCGTGACAGTCAGCTTTCCCAGGACAGAAGACAATGGAGAATGGGACGTGACTGTTTTAATTTTCCAAGCTTATCCACGCTTCCAGGGCATTACAGGAGGTTCATCCCAACTTTGTGAGGGAGACACAATGGGTGATTATCACCCACACAGTCTGGATTCTAGCACGGATCTAGCACGAGCCTGATTAGCCAATACAAGGGTGCAAGGCTGACAAGGGGTGTCCAAGAAATAAAAAAAGAGGTAGATTCAATCAAAATGAACATCACTAAGGGGCAAACAAGATGTACATCCTAGGGCATGGAACCTAAGACATGCCAGTCCCTCCAGCTGTCACACCATTTGTGGTACGGATGCGTTGCATTGCAGGGAACACGACACAAAGGGTTGTAGGGCAAGGACAATCCAACATCAAAATCTGGAACCTCTTCCAGAGGTAGCAAGTTGCCAGCACTGCCTGCTGAGACACAGGAGGCACCTCTGATGGAGGGTGAGATCACAGGGTCACAGGATGGGTCAGGTTGGAAGGCACCACAGTGGGTCATCTAGTCCCACCTCCCTGCTCCAGCAGGGTCATCCCAGAGCACATGGCACAGGACTGCATCCAGACAGTTCTGGAAGCTCTCCAGTGAGGGAGAATGGCACAGGAGTGCATCCAGACAGTCCTGGAACATCTCCAGTGAGGGACACTCCACGTCCTCTCTGAGCAACCTGTTCCAGTGCTGGGTCACTGCACAGTGAATAATTTCTTCCTCATGTTCAGGTGGAACTTCCTGGGTATCAGTTCCTGCCTGCTCCTCTTGTCCCATTACTGACCCCCATCCTCTCAAGCAGAGCCTGGTCCATCCCCTGACCCCTCCCTGCAGACACTGACAGACATGGATGAGGTCCCTCTCAACCATCTCCTCTCAAGACTGAACAGGCCCAGCTCCCTCAGCCTTTCCTCACGAGAGGGATACAAAGCTGCTGGAGCTGCAGTGCCACACAGCAAAAGCTGGGTGCCCACCAGCCCCCTGAATATCCCCTCATCACATAGACAGGCTCCTTTTGCCCCAGCAGGCACCTTGCTCTGGGCTCCACTGCATCTATCCAAGCCACAAACACCTCCAGCTGCAGCAGCTCAAGCCTTGGCCGACTCATTGCATCTCCAAGCATCACCTGGATGAGCAGCACATCCTCCAAGAAGACACCTCACACCTGGATTTTGTCCTACAGATTCTCTGAGTGAAAGAAAAGCTGGGTGGGGTGTGGGAGAAATCAGTTCAGACAACAAAGAGGACTGTCCACACTAATGGTGCCTGTTCTTGAGGAGGAGGAGAAAAGGCATTGCTGGACCTCCACCAGCCTCATCAGAGCAGGAAGGAGAGGAAAGATATGTTCTTCCCCATGGTGTCCTGTCCAGGTTAGGTGGCTGAAGGATACGGTCCTTGCTGGTTGGAGCCGGTGGATTCTGCCACATCCCTCTTCTCCCTCAGAATGCCAACATGACAACTTTTATAACCTCCCCGGGGAGAGGCTGTTCCAGTTGCCTCCTGTCCAGCATCACAAGCATCCCAGAAATCTGCCAAGTGGTTGAGATTGTGTAAGGCTGGGAGGGAGCAGAGGTTTAGAGGGATGACTATTTAATCCACAGGAAATCTGAGGGAGAGGATAATACAAGGGAAAACAAGCCCCAACACCCTAACTGGGATGTGGGGCTAAATGAAAGACACAAAGCAAGCTGCCTGCTGGGAAGTCTTTTTGGGCTCCACCGAGCACAACAATGAGAGAGGGAGAGGTGGAGAACAACTAGGAGAAAGACAAGGCTCTAACTGGTCTTTGTTGCAGCCTGAAAATCCACATCAAGAACTGAGGCCACTCCTTGGTAAGATAGAGGACTGGAGTTAATCCAGTGCCATAAGCAATCTCAGCGTGGAGCTGGGATACAACACAGGATGATTCTCCCCATTCCCTGTGCCTGGAGCAGCGACCCTGTTGCAGCACACCGGGGTCATTCCCAATGTTGTGACCCTGCACTCCCACCTGCACAGCAGTAATCGCCAGATTTGGAGCTCTGGGATGTGTCCTTCCTTCCTTCCTCACCCAGGAGAGCATCACCTCCCTGAACCAGAGGAGCCTTCGGAGATAACATCCCCTCACAGCCCTGCTGCTCTCCCCTAATGTGGCCCCATATCAGATCTCCACGGTGAATCCATCTTGACCTGACAGCTAAAAACAACACTGTCAACCACAGAGCACAGTCCTTGTCTGAGGTCACCAAGGAAGCAGAAGTTGAATAGGGTTCCTTTGAGTTGCTTGAACACAGACCTGTTCCTAACTGAGCCTAAACTGAGGCCTGACCCCAGCTGAAAAGGATATGGAGAAACCTCATGAGATGTCCAAGATGGAAGGAACTCCAGGGAGAGATTCTCTTGGAAAACAGTGGTGGAATTTACTACAGAAGATGTAGACACCAGCTGGTCTCAAACCCAGCTGAATTGCCTTCTGTCCCTGAGAGCATTTATCCATAACCACTGCCCTGCAAAAAGGAAATAATCCACTTGAGTTAAATCCTAAACTGACTGAGGAGGAGTCAGTGTTTGGGGAATGGATAATCCAACAAAATCAATAAGATTTCCAGTCCAGAAAATGGAGAGAGGGGCAATAGGATCAACTATTCTTTTGCTTTCAGGTTTCCTTGGATGTTGAGGCTTGGTAGGAGTTATGCAGAATTGTAGGAAAACTATGTGGGAAAGCTCAGAAACGAGAGGCTGGAAAAGGAGAAAAAGAGGAAGATTATATGTAGGGTTATTTCCCCAGCTCCAACAAAGATCCTTGCTCGGTGCTAGAAGGAAGTGCCACGCTCAGTCAGAGTCGGAGATGAAACCTTGGATCACGTTCTGATTTATCCAAACAGAATTGCTCATCTCGAGTGACTTTTTTTTTTTCTTTTTTTTTAATTAATTTCACTTCGCAAAGAGCTGCTTGGCAGCTTACTCCGACTCTCTGTTTCCCATTAACTTTGTGTTTCTTTTCTTTAAGCCCTGGTGGCTGTTTTCGATTTACTGGATGCACGGGGCAGGGAGAAGGAGGCGGGGGGGGGGGAAAAAGGCGCAGGGAGGAAAGGAGAGACTCGGGCTGCCGAGACGAACAGCTCCGCGGAAGAAGCCGGTGGTATCGGACAGGACGCTGCTTCTCCTTGATTAAAGCGTTTGGCGGCTTTGATAAAAAGGCCCTTAACTGCTTGTGCCACTCAAGGCATCGCGGAGATAATGAGGGGGCTGATGGGCCATCGGCCGCGCAGACAAGGGCTCCCTTCGCCGGTCTCCTGCGCTTTCGCAAGGGCCAAAAGGGGCCGGGGAGCTTATTACGGGGCAGATAGTCGTCTCTTCTGTGACAATAAGAGGAAGTGAGATAATTGGGGGATTGAGGGAAACCACCCATGGAGACACCACTTAGCGGGAATCCCAAAACTGGAAGGAAACCTCTGCTGATTCCTTATCGCGTCACAACGCGGAGGCGAATGATGAATTGCCCTGCGGTGCGGGGACACGCAGCGCTCCGAGGTTGTCCAAAGGGTTTGTTGCCGTTCGGGGCAGCTTGTTTTGGTTAGGGTTTGCAGAGGGGAAGAGGGGCGGTGAAAGCTCAGCTCCCAGGGCAAAGGAGCGCTGGGGATGGATCACAGGCTGAGGGATGCCAGGGATGAGTGGGACTTTGCATCGTGAGCAGTGGGGTTTTGCAGCAGCCCGGTTGTGTCCCAGCACCTCATATCCGTCACTAGAGGGGTAAGACAGGTCACACACCCCATCTCTGACCTAGGGGACGTTCTGCTTCTCCTTATTCCCTACCTTACATCTAGCTCAAGTCTAGCATCGCCATTTCCAATCCCAGCTCCAACACACTCTATGTGACCACAAGTGTCACCTGGTCAGCTGGAGGGGCCAGAAAATGACACCTCTGTTTTCCAGTGTTTAGCTCAGACTCAGGAAACCCCCAGAATGTCTCAACTTCTATACTTTTACATAGAAACCTGCACACAGCACACGTGCCCCTACAACATTCAGGAGATTCACCAAGGACAGGAGGGAGATTTCCACTGCCCTCCTGCCTCCTCTGCCAGCACTTCCCAGCATCCCCTACCTTAGACTGTGTGTCTGCACATCCCCGTGCCCCAGGGTTACGTTACTAAAAATACTGACATGTGTCTGACTGATAGGACCGTGCAGGGAAGCAGGAGGGGATCTGCTGTGGGGAGAGGCTACCAGGCTGGAGAAGTTCTTGGTGCACTCAAATGCCATGGTACTTGCTGCCTTCTGTGAGCTTTCCCAGTGCAACGCAGACTAAATCCTGAGAAAAGGGAATAGGGGTCAGCAGTAACCACGTCCTGTCACTCCTTGTTGCATTCAGCCCTGGAAATTCCCTGTTTTCTTCGGAGTACCTGGAGTAGAGCTGATCTGAGGCTTTTGCTACCTGAGCCCTGCAAGTGTTTGTGCATCTGAGCATTCCCATGGCTTTGGGAGAGGGAGGGAGAGACCACAAACCACTCGCTCCTGCCCAAGACAATTACCCCGTCGCTATCACGGGGCTCTTCACGCCAGGACGAGCTGAGCAGTGAGTGTAAAGCCCTCACAGTTTGATCCCTCCAGCTCTGTCAAAGCAGGTCAGTCGCACCAGAGGGGAAGGAACACGGATATCATGATTTTCAATCCCAGGCACCGTTCATTAGAACGAGCGTTTGAGCGGAATTGCTTTCTGCAGACTGAAAACTCTCTGCCAGCTGTGAGACCCCGAGCTGAAAACTGTGCAAAATGCAAAGTGTCAAGGCATCTGCACTTGGAGATTAACCCTGTCTGAGGGGCTACGGAGGCAGATAAGTCATCTTTATCTCTGGCACCAGCTATCTTTCCAAAATGTGGATTCACCGCGGGTGAAAGGCACTGCCACCCCTCCAGGCAGCCCAGCAGTGGATTTTAGGCTAATGAGGGTGAGGGGAGCCTCCCAGCCCACCTCCAGCACACAACCCTCATCCCTCACTCATCCCCAAGTGTCCCTGTAACGCAGGCTGGGACAAGGATCAGGAAACGAGGCTGGCAGCCACGTCAGGAGGGGGAAAGCACAGAGCAGGGAGCAGCCAAGGCCTGACCTTTTCTCTTGGTGCAGTGGTAGATCTGGCTGTGCTCCTGGGAGATCGGGTAGGGGTTGGCAGGCGGTAGCAGGTCCTGGGAGGTGCTGGACACCCCGTTCTCACACTGGTACTGGGAGCCCAGGTTGGAGGAGGCAGAAAGGACCCTGGTCTCGCCACTGAACGGGCTGTGATTCGAGGACACTTTTTGTCTCACTGTGCTCCTGGGGACAACCGGGTACTCTTTACTAAAAGCAAAGAAACGGAAAATAAAAACAAGTCAGGAAAAGCAATCAATTAATAAATAGATCAGTGGATTAATAAATGAAGGCAGCACATTAGTGTCACGGTGATTGTTCAGGCTTTCAGGGAAACAGAAACATCCCTCTCAGGGGACTGCAGCCCCATCACACTTTATCCACACAGCACTCATTATTCCCTTCCCTTTTAGTACCTTTCCCTTTAGATTTGTGCCTCTTCCACCACAACTGCTATTTTACATCCATGCTTGAAATAGATACATGCAGTTATAGCAAAAACACACGAGATTTATATTTGCATATTACAGGATTTATAAACTCCACACTGTTTTTAATGTATATGCGGATGTGCACATGCATGTAAATAAAAATCTCATTTCTGCCAAGTCGACCTGGAGATGGATTAAATATTTAGGCCTATTTTTTTTTCCCCTTATGGTAGTTGTCCCCATTCCTTTCCCCCAGGGTCTCTCAGCTTCATTGTCCCGGATGGCGGATCCCTGGACCACAGAACAAGCTCCACTCCAGAGTGCTTGGAAAAGAGGAATAAATAAATCACCAAGACTTGATGCACAGCAGAGCCACAGCCTCAGCAGAGCCAGGCTGGCAGGGTGAGCCCTAATGGCAAGTCTGGATTGTTCCTTTGCTCTGAGCTCTGGTTTGAAGCAGGGATGCTTTGTCAACACTGCCTGGAAATCCTCTCTTCTACAAGACCCTACAGTGTGTTTTGGAGACATTTCTCGAAGCACATAAACAATGTGGCTGGACAAGGTTATTCTTGCTCTGCAGGGGGAAGAACTGAAGCTGAGTAGGGGGTTTCAGAGCCTTCAGAAGAGGTACAAGCCTCCTCCTGGGCTGTCTCTAAAACAGCTGGGTGTTCCCTGAACACAAAGACTCACAAAAAAGCATAAAAATCAGGTAGCACAGCAGCAGATCCCAAAGTGTCACCTGGCTCAGAGCAGCCACAAACCAGAGCCCACATTCCAGCACAAGGTTTCTCCTTTGAGGCTGTAACCATTGGGCCAAGCTGGCTGTGAGGCACCCTACCCACCTGCCCAAAACCATTATGCTGGAGCAAGGACATATCCCTAAATCCCATCGCCTGGCTCACCTGGCCAGTTACACGAGGAGGAAGGGCCCCAAATTTCTGATGACACCCCTCAGAGAGGACCTATGGCTGTAGAGTTCAGAACTTATTTACAAAATTTAACAATAGCAATTATATAAACCTACTCACAGCGGGGAGCTTTCATCCAAACCACTGCTCTGGTGGCTGCCAGAAACATCAGCAACCGAGCTGTAATGGAGGGGAAACTCACCCAGGAGCTCAAAACCAAAGAAATGTGTCTCTCATTGTGCCATGGAAGCTTTCCAAACCCCGGGCACTGGTGGTTTGCCAAGGAAAGCCTATTCCAAAGGTGGGGTATCATCCCCTGGAAGCCCAGCAGCTCCTCCCAGCAGGAGCGTGGCTTCCCACCCACTTGGCCTGGCTGGTCAGGCAGTTTTTTCCCCAAACTGAAGTCCAGGCTGCGAATGAGGAACAAAAGAGAGATGGACTGGGAGGAAACAGAGACTTATCCCTTGGATACACAAGACAACAATGGATGCCAGGGTATGGGTGGGCTTCAGAGGGCCTGTGGACACCCAGCACTTAAATCTCCACCCCAGGAGCTCTTGCTGGAGGGCAGCTTTGGTGGCTTCTCAGGAAGGTCAACAGCCATGGCCATCAAACCTCACAGGTGACCCTCAAACCTTCTGGGTTCCAGGGGGTCTCCCAGGTTATGGCTTTGAGCTGCCTGTCCCTGTCACACTCCACACAGTGATCCTCAAGGAAACAGCACCAACACGACACCCCAAAGCTGCATCCCCACCACCTTTCCCATCTAAGGAGACAGCCCACAAGGAGGTGACACATGGAGCGTGGCCTTAACTCTACCCCCTAATGAGAAGGTGCTGCATGGATTGGCTGGTTCCTTCTTCCTCAGCTCCAACACTCCAACATCCAATTCTCAAAGAAACGACAGAGCCCCATTTTTTCCACCAGTGAGCTACAGTGGAGGACAAGAAAGGACATGCCATGGCATGATGCCACATCAGGTTCTCTGTGGGTTTTTTGGAGGATGTAGAGATGACTGCTTTCACAGTCCCTCCCTGCTTCATGGGGGGAAGAATTGGATGTCTCTTTGCCACGTGGGATTAGATCTGCATGGTAAACCATAAATTCTCACAGCAGCTCAGAGGGACCCCGTCAGCATCAGACCCTCACCGTGCAAAGCACCACACAAACAGTGAGAAACCAGATGCTTCTCACCTAAATCAACACTTTTTCAACGGAGAGTTGAGAGGGGAGAAAAAATAACAACCCAGCTGCTTCCTTCTTGATGAAAATACATTTTCACAGAATCACTGAGGTCAGAAGAGACCTTCAAGGTCATCAAGTCCAACCTGTGAGTGATCTCCACCCCAACCAGCCCAGGGTACCGAGTGCCACGTCCAGTCATTCCTTAAACACCTCCAGGGATGGAGACTCCACCACTTCCAGCCCCTTCCAATGCCTGACCACCCTTTCAGTGAAGACATTCTTCCTCATGTCCAAGCTGAACCTCAACTGCTTTCTTCCCATAAAGAAGCTGCCTGGAAGAGGAATATCTTTATCCCAAGTGCACAGGTGGAGTCAGGATCCCACTCTCTCTTGTGCACTGGGAACCAAATTCCTTTCATTCCTTTTCCAGGGAACACAACAGCCTCCGTGGCCATCAGTGGTGTTCTGTGGGACATGGCAGGAGCTGGGAGTCACCCTGGAGAGGCAACAGGTTGGAGACACCACGTTTCCAAACAGCAGTTCCCAGGAGGTATCGCAATAACTTCCCTCCAGACTGAAATATTTCCATTTCAGTCAAAACATGCTGGGTGCTATTTTTGCCAAAAAATCAACTATTTGAGGAGGGAGACGAAGGAAAGTATTTTCTAACTAAACAGCTAAAATAGTCTTTCCTTCACTTTGCCCTTTTTTCTACCCACAAGGGCAGTTATCTCTGTATTTCTACATATTGTTCCTTATAAAAACTGAGCTCTAATAAAGAGGTATCTTTGGTACCTGGCAAAGCAACAGTCATCTCAAAACATTTATGATGTTTCCTGAGCCCACTTGACATGCAGTGTGCACACCTACCACTTTTAAATACTGAAGGACAAAATAAAATGGATCAGAATCTTTTTTTTCCCCCCCTAAAAAATGTTATTCCCAAAATAAGTGGCTGTAATCCTGGGCTACAGTCTAATGGAATGAAAGGTTTTGTTCATTGCTGGCACAAAATGACTGTTTTGTCCAGAAATTTTGCTGTCCAAAAAAAAAAAAATTGTAGCAAAGAAGGAAGGGAAAATATAGGCAATATAGAAAATGATCTACACAGCAAGGAAGAGGCTGCTGCTTATGGACCAGAATGTGAGTTAATTTTACAGGGGGGTGTTAATAGGCTACATTTTTTTTGCATTAAATTTGTGCAAAAATTAGAAGGAAAAAAAAGAAAGTTGGCTGGAAAAAAAAAGTTTACAAGGAAGGAAGCTGTCCCTGGTCTATTTAAAGCCTGTTGGAGGCTAATTAAGAATATTTGGTTACAGTAGTTGGTATTACAATTGCAGAGGGGACAGGATGGAAGGGGGAGCCACACAAGAGTCTCTGCATCACCAAGTTCCCAGGTGAGAGGCCACCAGGAGAGAATATTACTTCAATTTTCGTTACACTTAGGGAAAAGAAACCAAGGATGAGGTCCAAGACCATAGTGGAGGCACTCAGTCCTGAGGTCTGGGCTCGGTTCTTAACTCCCACCTGGCCAAAGGTTTCCCAGACCCACAGGATTGGACACCAGCTCTGCATAACTTTCCTAATAGCACATGAATTCCACCTAAAGCCCGTCATACAACCCCAACCCGACAGATTGGGCCTGACAAGTGAACCCCTCCTGCATTTCCCAAGCACTTCCATCCAAATCAGGCCTCTGCCAGGTGGAATTAGGAGGCTCACCCTTGTTTTCTCACATGGCATTCTTCCCCTTCCCCTGGTGAAATGATGCCCTCGCCGTGACAGAGCTCCCTAAGCCACAAATTCACACCTAGCAAAAAATTCCAGGGAGCAAATTCAAGATGACTCTGTAGTCTCAGAACCAGAAACCTTGTTTGCCTCTGCAAACTAATCAAAACTGAAGAAAAATTATACATAGACCTTCACAGAGTGTCCACTTTCTTGCTTATTACCACACTGTGAGGGAGCAATGATTTTCAAAGGGTTTTCATGTGCAGACTAGAAGTTTCCTAATGTACCAGCCAATGTGTAGTAAATGCAACTGCCAGGCAAAAAAACTTATTAAAAGTCTTTTACAAATGCACAGTTTATAACCAGGAAGCTTCTATATTGAAGCATCCAACCCCTACTGGCCCTGGGCAAGTTATTTTAGAAGAGGTTTCTGATATTTCTGTGACATTATATACCAAGGCTTTCCAAAGCTGCTGTAGGTGATGGTAACAAGGCTTCAAAAGACTTATTAAATATCAGATCCCAAGGATCATACTGGTATCTGTTCAAGGTCAAGATGAGCCATGACATGGAAAAGGATTTCCCCAGTGCTTAGTTGCTTCCATGTTCTAACAGCATCCTTTGAAGCCCTTGAGCTGGCCAGATCTAGCTCACAACATCAAATCTGAGTCTAAAATCTGATCTAAGGTCTATTTTAACTCCTCCTTGGTCAGTCACTACAAAAGGACAAATGTTTGCTGTCCTGTCAGTCCCACCACCTCCACCCACCCAGCCCAGAGGTGCAGAATCAACCCCCAATTCCAGATGTGCAAACGTAACTCAGTGGCTTTGGGGCTTGTATTTCCCAGGCCACCAATTGTTGTCCTTCCTGCTGAGACTCGAGAGTAGGAAAGAAATGGAAGTCAGCCATAACAGACATAGAAAAAGGAATTAAAATTTAAAAAAAAAAAAAAAAAGAAAAAGAAAAAAAGTAACTGGAATAAATATACCATCTCCCAGGAAAAAAAACTAAACCAGAAAACTATTGTCAGTGCACATTCACTTCAGCTTATTTCCAGCATCTTGAAATCAAATTGGACCACTCTCTCAAGAGGCTGTCTGGGGAGTCTGAAGTGGATAAACTACAGCAGGAAAGGACGTGGTAGGAGAGGAATTACTGAGTGCTTCCTCCAGCCTTGCCCTCTGATTAAATACAACCTCTGTCTGTGTGGGGACTGCAGAGCAGCCCCACAGAAAATAACACCCAGGCTGGATGTCCAGTAAAACAAGTCTAAATGTCCTCTGAGAAATATGTGGGGTTGTTCACTGCAGCTTTTCCATCAACACATCAAATGTCCTGACCTTCCTGCAGGAACGGGAAGGGGTCCAACAGCCCTGGATTGGGTGCAGGCGTGGGAATCTCCTGTGGTTTAACAAGACCAAGTGCTGGTGCTGCACCCAACCCTGGTATCAATCCAGGCTGGGATGAGCAGGTGGAGAGCCCTGGAGAGAAGGACTTGGGGGTGCTGGTGGGGGAGAGGCTGGACCTGACCCAGCATCCAGAACCCCCCCGTGCCCTGGGCTGATCCCACAAAGGGGGTTCTGCCCCTCTGCCCCCTCAGGTGAGACCCCCCTGCAGAGCTGCCTCCAGCCCTGGGGGAACAGCACAGGAAGGACATGGAGCTGCTGGAGAGAGTCCAGAGGAGGTATCAAGATGATCAGAGGGATGGAGCAGCTCTGCTGGGAGGAAAGGTTGGGAGAGTTGGGATTGTTCAGCCTGGAAAAGAGAAGCTTTGAGGTGACCTACAAGAAAGATGGAGAGAGGCTGTTTTCAAGGGCCTGGAGTGACAGAACAGGGGGAATGGCTTCACACCAACAGAGAGCAGCTGTAGATTAGATATTAGAAAAAAAGTTCTTCACTGTGAGGGTGGTGAGGCACTGGAACAAGTTGTCCAGAGAAGTTGTGGATGCCCCATCCCTGGAGTGTCCAAGGCCAGGTTGGATGGGGCTTGGAGCAAACTGGTCTGGTGGAAGGTGTCCCTGCCCATGGCAGGGGGTTGGAATAAGATGATATTTAAGGTCCTTTCCAACTCAAATCTTCTATGATGATTCCATGGTATGTTTTCAACCAGTGCTTCCACCACTCCTCTGAGCGGTGCAGCCCAGAGAGATCACTGCAGGAAACCCAAGAACCAGAGAGGGATCTAGAGCATCATTATCAGGCAACTAAAAAGGTAGATTCCTGCAGAAAAATGCCACTGTTCATGCTGGAGTAAGAAGAACACAAGAGGAGATGGAGAATGGATGTTGGCCAACAGAGACACCACCAGCATCCCTTTGTGCTGGGCTGAGCTTCTGCAGGTCGGGTCCTGCTGAGCAGATCCCCCAAAGAGGGTTCAACAGAAGAAACTGCAGCTACTCTGTGTTTCTTGAGCTGACTTTCTCACTTTAAAAGCACTGTGGATACCCTCTAGCAAGATCTGCAGAGCTTTATTTTGGATTTCATCTGAATTCCATCAAATTCTACAGGATACATTTCAAGCCTATTTTGACCAGGAAAACTTCCTCGGGGATGTTTGCTGGAGGAAAGCGTCATCTCTCCAACCAATGTTATAACTCTAAGCCTCACACTGAAAACGTTTCAGACAGCACGTGGCTCTTGGGAGGTTTCAATGGCAGAAGATGGGAAATGGATGTGGATGTAAAGATGTCACGAGAAGACACGAGAAGAACAAGGTGGTTTGCAGTGGGCTGAGACCCACTTGCATTAGTCAGCCTGGTGCCTCCCAGCCCAACGTGATAACATTCCAAGGTAGACAATCCCTAGAGGCTCATCCATTTATTCTACTGCCACCCCAAAATGCACTGTCGTCTCTGTCACACCAGCTCTGAATCATGGAACTGATTTTATGTCTTTTGTGTCTGGCTCAGTTTCTGTTCTCGATTGCACGCGGGAATCTCAGAAACAATTCCTTTGGAGCCAACAGGATCACTGGGGATTAATGCCAAAGGCAGCAAACTGTGGCTCGTGATCTTTGACAGAGAAAACATACCCATAACATACCCATCACTTTGCTCTGTCCTGTGGATCATTTTGGATCTTTGTCTCACTTTGAAAGGACCCAACAAGGGATCCAAGAGTCACCCTTCATGGAATCATCGTTCCTGTCAGAAGCTTTCCCAATAAGAAGCTTGAAGGACTAAATTGCATTAATTTGAGTGAACAGTAACCAGGGCCTCAGACTTCCAGAAGCTCTTCAGCACCCATAACAACCACCAAAGACAATGGGAGTTGCAGATGACCAGCAAAAATTGGTTACAGGGTTTAACAGAATTGCCCTCACAGTGCTCCAACCCCAGACCCACAAGCTCTGCCCCCCTGCTGTCCTTTGGCAGTCACAGGCTGAAAAAAATAATAATAACAAAAGCTGTGACTTGCATGCAACCCCCCAAATCACCAAATCACCCAAATCTGTGGTTTGTTAGTACAGCTCCACTGATTCTCAATGTATAGAGAATTTTCAGGGCAAAGTCCTACACTGGCATCTGCAATGCAGATCTCATCTCTCTGCATAAACTTCACCCTCTGTGGGTTTCTGCCACGTGCTTTGCTCTTGCACTCCACACCAAATCCCCCTTGGCACAGGGAGAAGCTCTAAGTGGAGGCAAAAGAGATTTTTACGGCACACAGGGGCAAGAGATCCAAAAGGAATACTTTACCTGGAATTCCCAGCATCACAACTGCATCATTTTTACTTGATTTATGGTTTTTCGACTCCAGCGTGACCACGGGGTACAGATGTAGTACAACTCACATCCCTCTGTGCATTTTCCTCTAGTGTGATTTCCTTTCTTTTTAATGCTTTTGGGTGTTTTTCACTAATCAAAGAAATAACAAGCTCGATCTCACACTCAGAAAGTGGAAAACTGGGCAAAGCCTGTTCTCCCAGAGCACCCATCCCACCAAAGAAGCTGATAAAGGAGCCCTGCATTCCTCAGGAAAGAAAGGCAGTGGGGGCAGAATGAACATGCACCAGAAGTCTTTGTTCACTGGAATTTGGATCTCTCTGGATTCATGGCCATTCTTTTTGAATGAAACCATCTGCTGCTGAAAGGCTCAGCATCACTGCTGAAGGAAGGTTACTACCTGGACAGACTTACTAACTTTTTTTTCCCCGGGAAATAGGAGGAGAAAAACCAACATGGGGAGGCCTTGGAAAGGAGAAAACCATGGAGAGGGGGTAAACTCAAAGACAACCCCATCCAGCCTGCAAAGCTCCTGTCCCCAGACATCCCTGGGACAAACACGTTGCTTTTGCTTGGCTGGAGCACGTGGAGGCAAACAGAGATGGAGGGAGAGCCCCAAGACCTCGCCCTGAGCTCACCCTTGGCACTGGAAGTTGTCTTTCTTCCCTGCTTTGTCTTCCTTCCTCTCAGTCCCTGCCATTTCCTAAGGGCAGGTGTTCAGTGGATGAATCATCCTGCCAAGTCTCCGCCAGCACCTAAACCTACTTCACTTCTTCCCACTGCAAGGTCTGCTCTGAGGTGACTGAAATCATCCTGAACCCAAGAAACTGGTCTCCCTCCCATCCCCTGACAGCCAAAGGGGCAAGGAGACCACCAGGGCTGGTTGGATGGTGGTTCCTTCTGTTAGGAAGGACTTCATCTCGGGTAATTTTAGCTATTCAAAGGCAGGGAAGCGCTCTAAGCAAATCGTTTGGGCTCTGCAGGTGAGATGGGCAGACAGAGAACTCCTCATCCACCCTGCCACCCATAGAGTGAGCTCTCAAAGGAAAATCTGCAGGGAATTAAGAAGCATTTGAGATTTAAATAGAGAAAACATAGAGGTGCTGAAGTTTTCCTCGGCACGGAAAACTCCTTCCCTCCATGGCTGTACCCCTTAATGAGACGATCAGTGATCTGATGAATGTCAGGTCACCAGTTTCTGAGGCAAAAAGCTGTGCACTCTCACAAATGTGTGGTTTTTCCAGGTACTTTTTTCATAATGAAGGAATAGCACTAAAAATACATCCCATCATATTCTCCAGGGGCATAAATAGACATCACTCCCCTCAAATCAAGACAGACTTACTTATACCTGCCAGCTGGGGAGTGGGTCCATCACTGGGAAACGACTTCATGCACATACATTGATATATTAAAATATATTTTATATACCTTTAATTACATTTTAATACGAATTTATATGTTAAACCTACATAAATCCACAAAAGGCAGGCCGTAGTTCTCTAGCATACTCGATCCTGAATGGTTCTTTATCTTACAGACACAATCTATTTTTTATACGTACGACTTGTTTTTATGTATAACTTATTTTATGTATGTTTTCCTATATTTTATATATCATTTTGCATATATTCATATACACACACAAAAAACCACAAAGGTGGGCGCATATTTCCAACCTTGAATGGGTCTTTCTTTCACCATAATAATCTTATCCTGCCCTCCCTTAAGAAAAAAAAAAAAAAAAATGACATCTTTGTAAAGGCACACAGCCATTTCTATGCTATCGGGGACAGAGGATAAGTTATGAAGGAAGTGAACATCAGAAATTATCCTGTAAAGCTGTGTGGATTTTAACCCTTTCAACCCTGCCGGGCCTGAGGGGGAATATTTATGTATTCCGAGCGTTTCTGCTCGCCGGGATCGCCGCCGCCGACCGCAGGCCTGCGTGAAAATGCCAAGCAATTTTTAGCCCGGGGCTCAGCGTGGCTTGATGCCACGCTCCTCACATGGCACAGGGCCCTTCCTAAGAGTCCTCCCTGTTCTACCTCCTCCGAAAAAACCCCCGCCGTGAATGTGAACCTTCAGATCTCTCCGTCGGCCGTAATGAAAGGGTGGTTTAGCAGCAAAAAAAAAACCTGAGGGGAGGGGAGGGGGGAACGTCGTTACTCGAGTTCCAGCAGGGGCTGGGAGGCTGGCACGGGGTGGGGGGGGGGAGCTATTTCAAGTGGTAGAGCGCCCATAAATAAATAAATATTGACACATGGTGCCAGGATCTGGGCTTGTCCTCGGAAAGGGCAGGCAGGGAACACAGGGTACATTCAGGAGACCTCAGAGATGATTTGGATTGAGAGGATTAAGAGTTATAGATGCCTTTTTTTATGCGTTATGTATTGGCTTCTCTGGGGCTGAGCCTGAAAATGTTTGTGCACGGGAGTCCATTTGAGGAGGGTTCTGGGCGTGTTTGTGGGATTGCAGGAATTATTTGCTGCCTGACAGCACGATTTTCCTGGCTGGGCAGAGCCATGCTCAGGTCATCAGCTGCAGCAACCAGGAGAGACTCTGACATCTGCATTCCAGCCTGTGGTGACCACCTACAGCTGGTCCTGGCAGGGCACTGGGAAGAACCCTCCCATCAGAAGGTCACAGGGCAGGTCCCTACAGCCCTGCACCAAGAGCCAGCGCTGCCAGGGAATAAGGGATTGGAATCACTCCTCCCCTCCTGGTTGGAAAATGCTATGTTGAGCATCTCCATCTGTCCTAGGTGTAATCGTGGCTATGGCACTGTTCCTGCAAAACATTTGCGCCAGGAAGCAGCTTGACACATGGACAAAGTTCAAAGTGAAGTGAAAGGCACGGAGTTAATTACCGGCAGGACCTGACATTTAGAAAAGGACTTAAAACAGGATTTTTAAACAAGATTTAGGCTTGATTTTCAGGCTGAAGTGCTTACATCCAAAACTGAGATTCGCAAAGGTCTCCTCAGCCACCTGGCCCTGGAGATCCTGACGTTTTCCAACACTTTCTTCCTTCAGCCCGAAACCACCACATCTGCACTCCCGCTCTGCACATCCAGAACCGACGGGGCAAACACTCCCCTCCTGCCAAAGAGCCTCAAAAGGCAGCAACAGCACAACACAGGGCTCTGCAGCAAGATCCCCAGAAGCATGTGGAGCATCCTCACCAAACATACTCCCGAAACAAGGCTGTGAGCTTTGTCTTTAAAGCACTGTCACCCGGGGAAAAAAACCAACTCTTCCACGGCAGCCTGATGGCCACAGCTTCTCTGAGCTGCTCCAAGCCTCTGGTTGCTTTAAACAGGTCTAAGCCCACCTGCAGCCACAGAGGCACCTGTTGAGCACAAAGCTAGAGGTTGTTCTGGAGGGGGACATCTCACAAAGAAATACCAGGTCCCTGCAACCCAGCAGCGAAGGCATTCACCTTGGAGAGGGAGGGAGGTCCTGAGTTTTGGCCCCACATCCTGGTGGTATTTCAACAACCCGATGTAAAATGCACACCCCAGGGAAGGGACTGCCGCTCTATCCTGGCCTATCCCGAGCCACAAAGTGACACGCAAAGCCAAGCCCAGGTGGTTCTCACAGTCCTGAGAGGGTCCCCAAGATGGAGACGGGTGTTACCTCTGCATCCTGGACATCCTGTGGAGCTCCATGTCGTCGCTGCCGCGGAAGCCTTTGGCAAAGGGGTTGTTCTCGATCTTGAGCTGGGTGATCTGAAAGGGAGGAAACGCAACGGGTTCATCGCAAGTCCAAGGCATGGCCTGGGAGAGAGGGGATATTGCTTATTAAACTCAATCCCAGTAGGGACGGGAGGGAAAACACAGCTTTCAGGGACTCGAGTCATCCTTCAGCTCAGGCACCGACCACTGCAGATGGACCCTCCTCTAGATCACTCCACTGGAGAAATATCTCCTGTCAACAACCTCTCACTCCTCCCAGGCGTGTCCCATAACTAGCACGTGGGACTGCAAACACACACACACAAACACACACACACACACATTTCTTTCTGGAGGAAATCTGCTTTCTTAGAGTTCTTGCTTCCTTTTTGGTGTCAAGACACGAAGAGCTGCACCGACTAGAGGACCAGGGGTGGGAGTCATATTGTCTGAACAAATCCCACTGACACCAACAAGCATTTTTTCATCAATGTGCAGCCATGACCAAAACCTCACCTCTCAGACCCTGCATCCTCTCAGACCACCGAAGCTCCCTCTTTCTGTATTTCAGACCAGCTAAATGTGCTCCAGGTGCTCTGCATCCAACCTCCTGCCCCAGTCAGCCCCACACCTATAAGCACTGCATGCACTAACTACCTAAAGCACTTGGAGGGCAACTTCACCTGTGAAAATCAAGCCCTGGAGGATTATTTGTATCCCCATTAATTCCAGAAGGAATTAAGAGGGATGAGCTTGCTCACTTGGCTGGCTGTCTTCGGCTTCTAAAATTTGCTGGGATCAATCCCCCTCAGACTCAACTTTACAACATCAAAGTTAAACATTTAAAGCAGCTGCTGCACAGCATGTACCCTTACCCAAGGGAACTGTGACACTCAAAGAGGTGCAATCCCCTCCTTCACACACTTCCGATGGCTTAGGTGAGCAGGATTTTTCAAGCCAGGGGTTGTCATTTAAGCAAAGATTAATTGTGGACCAGCAACACCCTAAAATTCCCTGTGGATCATGTACAAACCCACCCTGCCATCTCAAATTTGACACTCATGCTTTGGTGGCGTTGCTGAGCGGGACCGAGTCTGGATCAGGGGTGATGTTGCTGCAACGCCCTAACACAGAGACAGAAGAGGCAACAGTTCCCCTTCTTCTCTTTCTCCATCACTGCCTGGCAGTCTGAGCCCTCAGCCAGGAGTCAGGAGAGCCACTTGCCCAGGAGGAGACACAACCCTGTGCTTGCCACTGGAGGAACATCCCTCCCTCTCCGCGTTTTATGGAAACACCGTCCCTTCCTTCCTGTTGAAAGTTGGCCAACGGGAAGGAAAGAGCTGGAGATTGATGGCGGGGGAACAGAGAGAGGCTCATGTTCACCAACTCAAGCACAAACAACCGGACCCACCTCTTTGCCAAAATTCAAAGAGGAAAATCTGGCTCAGCCGCTGTCAATAGCAAACCCCGCCAGGTGTCTGCGCCACCAGATTATTTTGCTATTTTCTTGTCTTTGGGCATATTTTTTTTCCAAAGGCCGGTTGTTTATTTGCCATTTTTGCCTAATTCAGCCCCAAATCTCTCACAAGGACCCTATCTGCCCCATGCTTGTCCCCAGGACATTCCCATTAATTTGGGACCATATTTAGCACATAAACAGGGCCTTTGGGGTTTTTTTTCCATTCAAGATTTCAAAGAGAAGGGTAAACAAACAATCTCTTTGGCCCTTTGAGGCATTCTCCAGCAATAAAACAAAGGCACATTTTGTAATTAAAAGCCCTGACTAATTACACAACCAGCTGTATACTTTGCAAGCAGCCAGCCTATCGGTTTCCACTGGCGAGGTGGTGACTCTTCTATAAGGAATAATGGGCATTATTCAACGTTTTGAATGTTCCTGAAGCACAGTAAATGTACAAGTTGTCCTCCCTTGCTGACCCCAACGGGCAATATTTGCCTGCATAAGTGAAGCCCTTCACTGAGCGAGGGTTTACAGGGTTGGCACCGGCACACGAGCGTACAAAGGGCCGGATTCATCCCAACCTGACCGAAGGCATTTTAACCAAGGCGCCTGCACCAGGAACCTCGTCTCCCAGCTGGAATCAGTGGAGGGAGATGGGGACTGCCAGAGGGCACCGGGGCTCTGAGGTGGGTAGCCCTGCCTTCACAGGTCCCCAGCGCTCTCTGTTCACCGGAGAAGGAGCCACCAGTGCCCCGGCCCCTAATTTGAGGGCCTCAGATGAATGCCCTGTTTGATTAATCGAGCTTTTAATCACCCATGAAACATCAGACAAAATATTAAATGGACTCTGGAACTTGCAGATACGTTGGTTTATGACTAGAGAGGTCTCCTAACCTGCATCAGGAGCACACAAGCAAAAGCATTAACACACAAGCAAAAGTATTAACACACAAGCAAAAGTATTAACACACGTGTCGGTGGCAGAAAGCCCCAAGTGAAATCATGGCCTTCAACCTCCTTCAAATTGGGGATGTGCTGGATTGAGGGCATCTAGCAACCAGGGATTACAGAAGGTTTTGAATTAATTCTCAGATCTTTGGAGTACTCAGATTAGAGCTCTCAGAACAGAGATGGTAGCTCATGGCATCAGCCCTAGGGCAAAGCCAGATTTAACAGAACCATACACAACAAATTAGAAAACAGAGAAAAAGTCAGTGAATCCCTGCTTTAGAAAACAACCTGTGGAAGATATTTTGTTTGGCCAGTTCTTGCCTGACTTACAAACTATTTCAGAGGTGGAAAAGCAAACCCACGGGTGGAAATAACCTCCTTCTGGATCAACTTTGCCATAGCAAAACTCAGTTTAATTGACTGTAACTCACGGAGAGGGGGAAGAAAAGCTGTCAGAAAGTCAAATGACAATTACATCATGAAAAATTAATAAAAAATTAAAAAACCCCAAAACAACTTCTTGCAAGGTCATTACGACAGAGTGCCCAGGGCTAAGTTATACAGCACAGATCCAATAAAACTGTAGGGCTTTGTTTATGTATTTGTCGCTGAGAGAAACCGATGGCAAAGTCTGCTCTGACCACTGATTTCTGAAGCTGCCACAGACCCTTTGAGACAAGAGCTTTCCAGGGTGAAGCCTCCCAGAGTTACACTTTTTAGGGGTTGTCTGACCCTTTGGGTTCACCTTCACTTGAACAGGAGGTGACAGTTCCCAATGAAATCTCAGCGCTGCTCCCCCTGCTCCCCTCTCTGGGCTGACTGACCTCAACACACTTCTGCTGAGACACCTCCAAAGGCATCCTCAGCATGATCAAATTTAGCTTTGAATCTTCTCAGATCAAGGAAAAACACTTTTTTTAATTGTTTTTTATGGACACGTATTTATATGGGTATTTGTGCCTAAGGGCTCATGAATATCATTATGGGCAGGATCAAAACTACCACTGAGCATTGGGGTTTTCTTGTCAAGAACTTGCCATAGTAAGATCTTTCTCAATTGCTGTTAGTTTTAGAAGTTAGGGCAAAGTTAAAACTTTGTTAGGGGTGATGTGTTCCACACCAGGTAAATGCCCTGGGTTCTATTTTATTTAATTATTTTACTATCAATGTGGGTTTTTTTAGCACTTCAGCTAAGGGAAAACACACTACCCTGACCTCTTTGGGCTCTTCCAAAACTGTCCTAAACTGTTGGGCATTCTGGAAAAGGGACTTCGTGCTCTGCAAGGGATGGGGATCTTTAGTTTCTGAGCTGCGTTTCTGGAACAGGGACTTCATGTTCTGCAAGGGATAGGAATCCTTAGTTTCTGACCTCTTTTTGTCAACAACTGCCCCACTTGGAGAACTTAAAAGTCTGAATGGTGAAAAAAAATAAAAAAAATCACCATTCAGGTCACCCCATTGAGTGCTGAAGAGGTCGAGGTGGTTACCTTTGGGAAGAACACACATGGACCTCCCCACACTGTGGGGAAATGTGTCGTCCCTGCCCTGCAGGTGACCATGGTCCTGCCCAACGTGACCTAGAGGGGCCAGGACCACCCCTGCCAGCCCTGCATCTCTCTGTGCTGAGAGCCACGGGAGGCTGGGCTTGGGGCTGGAAAGCACAGAGCCTTTTTCTTTTGCACTTCCACGTAGCCCAGGTGGAAACCGAGTCAGTGTGGAGCAGGAAGCCAAGCCAGGGAAGTGGGAAGGAAAGAAAGAGATGAAGACAAGGTGCCTGCTGAGACTCCGGACACCTGGCTGGGCCAAACAGGAGCTGGATGGGCAGCTGGGACTTGGAGCCCGAGGTAAAGGCCAGGGGAAGGGGGGTTGCTGGCAGGGGGGAGAAGATGCTGAACCCAAAGCCAGTGAAGGAAATGGGAGAGGCAGTGGCTGGTCAGAGGTAGTGGTGTGAGACAGAGGGGCTCTTTGAGGAGGCTGTTGGCTGAACTGAGAGACGAGAACGAAGGATGAGAAGAGACAGACCTTGCACAGTGTTTTGGGGGAAGGAGGTGGGTCAGCAGGCAGGAGTGATGCTGGAGAGAGAGAAAGTGTCTTTTCTGAGCTTGAGGAGGGCTGGATTGAGAAACAAAAGGGTCCTGGGGCTGACAGGGAGGCAGGAACAAGGCTGAGGACAGAGGGGCAGAGGGAGAGAAGACTGGTTCAGGCACAGGTTGGGAAGGGGGGAAGGACACAAGACCTCTCAAAGGAAGCACTCTGCTGCCAAGGCCTGGAATGGGATTAAGCATTTGGGAGCAGAGATGTGAGGAGCCCTGGTGAGGGTCAGTGAGACATAAGCAGCTCACTGCCATCCTGGAGTGACCAAGGGCTGCACAGAAGCCACTGGCTCTGGCAACGAGGAGGAGACATGTGGTCTCACCTCTCTTAACCCCAGGGAGCCCCATCTCTCTCCTGGGAGATCCCCCTTCTGAGAAGAGCCCTGAGTAAGGACAGGGGCTGCCCCTTCTACCCATGGAGGTGGGAAGACATGGGGCCAATGACCTCAGGCTGGGCAGAGAGAGCTTGGGGGATTGGGATGGGATGTCAGCCAGGCCACCACAGTGGTGGCCTCTGCTGAGGTGATGGAGGTGGCCACCTGCAACCAAAGACAAGGAGAACTGAGCTCTCAGGAGAAAACACCCCAAGCCCAAGGACCTGCCCACCTCCTGCAGCAGCTACACCCACCCAGCCCTACAAGATACCTCAACAGATCAACAGCAGGCCACAGTGCTCAGAGGATGAGCAGCACACACAGCTCTAGAGTTGAGCAGGATAGAGCAGAGGTTGATTTGGCCAACTTACCAGCACCAATTTAGCACAGGGTCTTTCTAGGGGCAGGTTGAACCTATATGTTCAGAGAGCCCACCTCTGAGCTGCCTGGGAGTGCATCCCATTAGTCTTCAGCCATTCCCTTCCCTGGTCCTCCGCTTTGCTCCTCTGCTGCATTTCTGGGTGCCTGCAGCACCCCAGCAGGGGCTAACAATTCCTAAAAACAATTCTGGCTACCAAGAATGTTAAATAGCTTAGGAGGAGGGAAAAAAAATCAGCATAAAACCGGATATCCAGAGGGGGGGACACCAATATAAAGCCCAAGTCCAGCTAACGGGGGAAAGTAGGTTGTAAAAATTAATGAGAATAATTGTTGTGAATTCTTACTTTTGAAAGAACCCTCACGAGGGCAGAACCTTAATTATTTCTGTCTATTAGGGTTCATTTCCTGGTCCTAAGCAGAGAGCTAGTACCTAATAAATACGAGCTAGTAACACAATGATTTAAGCTACAGCAAAATGGTACTTAACTGCAGGGGAAGTTAATATTTGGGAATCAACCTGATTGCAAGCACCCATTGTGTGAATGGCAAGGAAATGAAATGTGCATGTGACCTATTTTAACACCTCGGTATTTCTGGGGTGTTTTTCAGGGTTGCAGAGATGGGGGAGGTGGTCAACAGAGCTGCTGACAACAGCACTGAAAACTTTACCAAAACCCTCTTCGTAGCTTAAGCCTCTTTTTGGGGAGTAAGGCTGGGGAGAGGGAGATCCCAGGGTGCTTAAATATCTTTTCAGGCTGTCTAAAATATCAGGGGAAATAAGCACAAGCCCTACCCTGGGACTGCAGCTGTGCTATTGAAATAAATTGACCGATCTGGAATCAGGCGAGTATTTCTGTGAGCTGTGTTAGCACAGGCTCAAATGCATTTGTGGGCGAGTCACACAATTAATACTGTAATATAATTCAACCTTAGCACAGCTCTTGAAACCTAGAACACATTGGGTGTATATGTGTGTGTGTGTGTGTGTGTGTGAAATGCACGGGTGTATAAAAATTACGCGTAAAACGCGTCGGGATCTACAAACTGAACGTTTGGGTGGATGGGAAAGTTTGCAACAAAGGATGCTCCGCAGGTGATGGGTGGGAGCGAGAGAGAAATGGCTGTAAATAGGAAAAAACCAGGCAGGAAAAGGGACAGGCAGGGCCTCCCTGGGGACCCTCCCCGGACTGGTGGCACCGCGGTAATTTACGGCAGCGAGAAACGCGGTCATGAAAATGCGACACGAAAATACGGTTTGCCAAGCAACATCTCAGCTGGGAGAGCTGAACTCGGGCATCTGCCAGGGTTTTTTGCCACCCAGCTCAGCTGGAGGATGTTACTCCTTGAGCAAAGCAGCATCTGCAGCAGCCCCAGTATCACTCTCCATCTGCGCTGGGGCAGGTTCCAAATCTCATTCCCTTCCCTGGAGGGAGATGCCATTTGGGGTAGCTCATTCCCTGGTTTATTTTTATGGCTCTGTCTTTCTCACTTGGGTCTTTATCTTGGGGCTACGGCCACGGCTCTTTCTTTGTTCCCCCAACGATCCAGCGCAGCCAGAGGAGGAATGTGCGTGTCGGGGAGGGAAGAGGGATGTAAGAGTATGTCAAATGTGTAGGGGGTGTGTAAAATCTGTCGTGGTGTCTGCGTGTGGGTGATGTGTCTGCTGGGATGGGGGGGTGTGTGTCTGTAGGGATTCCTGCCTTTGTCAGTGCCTATGTTTTGACAGAGACAGATACACAGATGTCATTTCTTATCAAACAGATGTTGCTGATTTACAATCAAATATTCCTGCTCCTCCTAATATGGCAGTTTTCCCAAACTACTGTACTTACATGTTTCTGCTTCGCTTTTGTTTTATTTGCATGACAATTTCTCTTCCTATAAAACAGTCCTATTTTTCTTCAAAGCAAAGCAGTCAAATTCAGGTCTGTTTTCTCGTTGGGAAAAGCCTTTAAAGCAGGCAGTGTGTCCTGTTTTATTGACTCCCAGTTCTATTAATATTATATTCTTTCTCCAAATCCATCAAGTAGAAGTTAAACTTGATTTTATAGCATCCACAGCGGAGTTATAATTTAAGGCATAATTTGGCGAGGACTCAACTTGGATTCAGTTTGCTTGTCCTGGCTGTGCCAACAGCTCCTATTTTAAAGGGCAGGGAAGTATTTTCTTTTCTCCCTAGTTACAGTGAAACACTCTTTCTTCTCCAGCCCAGCTCCACTCCCTGCATCTCTCCCGCCAACTGATGGATGGAGGAAACCCAATTGTTTCATGCAGGTTTAGGAGTTTCCTACTTTACATCTCCAGGAAAGCATCCGGGATTTATCTGGGGTGCTAAATGACTTGTCTCCATTTGCAAAACAGTTATTTCTCTCTATCTAGTACAAAGGAGCCATCCTACCTGCCCCTGAGCACAACTAAAAGCTTGGAGTAAGCGCTTTCTGAGTGATTAAGCGAGGAATTGGGGTTTTTTTGCTGAAGGAAAATTGACTTTTCATGGGGCTCTGCCCAAGAGAGTGTCTGTGGGCAGTGGTGAGAGGCAGCTGGGGAAAGATACCCCTGTGGATAACTACCATAGTGGTGGAGAACTGCTCCAGCCTTCTCCTTCCTCGCTGGGTGAGGAAGCCCAAAGCCAAGCAGGGAAGGAGAAAGGGGGAGTGGGTTCATCCCCCCCAGCGGCAGCACCCCGAGAAAACCCTTATTCCGTCCAACCCTTTTCTATTCCACCGGAAGACAAAGCTCTGCCATTATTTTCGGGCTTTGTTTGCCTGGGCAGGCGGGGAGCTGATGTCAGGCAGAGCCTCCCTTTCCTTCCCGGGCCTCCCGGCAGCCAAGCCCGCAGCCCCCCGCGCCCTCCCCGCGGGGTTATCAGCCCCCGGCCGCGGAGGGGAGCGCCGGGCTCCCTCCTCCAGATTAGGAGCCTTTGACCCACGGGGAGGGGGGGGAAGATAAAGGCAACTTCCTCGGTTGGTCGTCTCCGTCTGAGCAAACCATCCTGTTGAGCTCAGCGAGCCCCCCGGCTCTGCCCCGAGCCCCGATTTTGGATGCTTTGTGTGGCCAGGAATAACAGAGGGAAGGGGAGGGGAGTGTGAAGAGAGGGAAGAGGGGAAAGAGAATGGAGAGGGGGGGGAAAGAAAGGGGAAAAAAGAAAGGAGAAGGGGGCAAAAGAAAGGAGAAGGGGGCAAAAGAAAGGAGAAGGGGGCAAAAGAAAGGAGAAGGGGGCAAAAGAAAGGAGAAGGGGGCAAAAGAAAGGAGAAGGGGGCAAAAGAAAGGAGAAGGGGGCAAAAGAAAGGAGAAGGGGGCAAAAGAAAGGAGAAGGGGGCAAAAGAAAGGAGAAGGGGGCAAAAGAAAGGAGAAGGGGGCAAAAGAAAGGAGAAGGGGGCAAAAGAAAGGAGAAGGGGCAAAAGAAAGGAGAAGGGGGCAAAAGAAAGGAGAAGGGGGAAAAAGAAGGGGAGCAAAGAAAGGACAAGGGGGAAGAAAGAAAGGACAAGGGGGGGAGAAAGAAAGGACAAGGGGGGAGAAAGAAAGGACAAGGGGGGAGAAAGAAAGGACAAGGGGGGAGAAAGAAAGGACAAGGGGGAAGAAAGAAAGGACAAGGGGGAAGAAAGAAAGGACAAGGGGGGAGAAAGAAAGGACAAGGGGGGGAAAGAAAGGACAAGGGGGGAGAAAGAAAGGACAAGGGGGGAGAAAGAAAGGACAAGGGGGGAGAAAGAAAGGACAAGGGGGGAGAAAGAAAGGACAAGGGGGGAGAAAGAAAGGACAAGGGGGGGAAAAGAAAGGACAAGTAGGGGGAAGAAAGGACAAGGGGGGAGAAAGAAAGGACAAGGGGGGAGAAAGAAAGGACAAGGGGGGAGAAAGAAAGGACAAGGGGGGAGAAAGAAAGGACAAGGGGGGGGAAAAGAAAGGATAAGTAGGGGGAAGAAAGGACAAGGGGGAGAAAGAAAGGACAAGGGGGGGGAAAGAAGGGACAAGGGCGGGGAAAGAAAGGACAAGGGGGGAGAAAGAAAGGAGTAGAGGACTAAGAAAAGAAGGGGAAAGAGAAAAGGAGAAGGGGTGAGGGAAAGGAGGTAAGAAAAATGAGAAGAGGGGAAAGAAGGAAGAGAGAGGAGGAAAGAAAAAGGAGAGGGAGAAAGGGACAAGGAAAAGGGGAAAGAAGAAGGGATGCAAGGAGAAGGGGGGCGGGAAGGGGAGCCGAGGCCCTCAGGAAGAGCAGCGGGAAGAGGGAAGGAGCAGGACGCGGTTTGCCGGGCGGGGTCCGGCCCAGCCCCTCACCTTGTGGTTTTGGTAGGAGGTGACGGCGATGAAGGCGGTCTCCGGGAAGACGTGGGTGCAGAAGGCGGTGTTCTTGGAGCCGAAGCCGTTGTTCTCGTCCGCTTTCACGATGTGAAGCCGGGGCTGGTATTTGTGCATGGAGTTCAGGATGATCTGGGCAAAGGGAGAAGGAGAGAACATCCCGTGGGAATGGAGCTGGGACAGAGCGGCGCAACCCCCGCTGACCGGGGCAGGGGAAGAAGTGGAGAAGAGGGATCTCCTTCCCAAAAATCCTCACCCCCTTCATTGAGGAGGGCTGATTTAGTTGCTGGGGTAGGGGGACATACCTGTGCACAAACCCCCTCGCTCAAGGAGCCCGTCAGGGCCGGGTGATGCTGTGAAAGGTAGCTCCTCACCCAGCACCCCCAACCCCAGCCTTAGGCTGCGCTGCTCTTTCCCCCCACGCCCCCGAGGGGTCCGGAGCTGCTCCCCCAACACGTTTCGACATCCTCAACCTGTTGCTGGAGGGCCGGGGGAGACTTTTCGCCTTTCCAGTCCCTTCACAGCCCCCCAAAACCTCCCAGCTCACCACCGCGGGACATCACAACCCCCCCCCCCCACAGCCCAGCGGGGCAAAGAGTCCAGAAAGAGCGAGGGAAGGGGAGGACTGGAGAGATTTAGGGACATATCCCCCTCCCGCCCCATCAGCGACCCGCAGAGGATGCGAGGAAGAGGAGGAGGGTGGCGGAGGTGGGGAGGGATAAAAAGCGGTCCCTGCTCGGTACCGGGTTAATCTCGGGGGAAAATGGGGGGACCGAGGAGGGGGGGGAGCGGCGACGGGGGGCCGCTCGGTCCCGATAATGACTGCCGGACCCTGGCGACAGCGAGACGCAGCGCGTCCCGCCGCCGCCTCCCCCGTCCCGGGGGTTTAAGCAAATTGCTTTGACATCCAGGAAAGTCGTGGACATCAACGGTGAACGATCTAATGGTTTTTAATTTCATTACAGCGACTCTAATTGAGAGGCTCCTGGCGCAGCTCCTCCTCTGAAGTCCCTTATTGTCCCCTCAGCGTCTTCGGTTTGTTTAGAGGGACTTTTTCCCCACAGCCGCCTGTTCCCAGCGGGGATGCCTGGCCTCGTCCCGCCGGGGCCGGATCCCCCCCCTTCTCTAGGACTGCTCCCCAAAAGCACCCCGGGGGGTGGGATGGGTCCCCCCTGGCTGAGCTGCTCCCCTCCCTCTTCCCGGAGCGGGTGGAGTTGGGGAAGATCCCTGGAAAGCACCTCTTGCGAACCGCTTCGCCGCTAGTCCAAGGTAAAATTAAAACAAAATTAAAAATCAAAATTATGAAAAGGAAAGGGAAAACAACTCCCCAGCTGGAGGTGCAAAGGAAAAGGATGCTCAGCATTGGGGTGGGCTGGGGGCTCGGCTGGCTGCTCTCCCCAGCCCCCCTGCTCACTTCTTAGCGACCACGTGGGCAAGGATTTAATAGCACCAAATTTATCGTTAAAAAGCAAAGGGGAACAAAAAAGAAAAAAAAAACCTTGGAAAAAAAAACGAAACTGAAGTGTTGAAACGAGACTGGAGAAAAATACACTCTTGGAAAGGGATGGTGGGATCTGGATTCGCATACCCGCTCAATTATATATATATTTCTTTTTATAGATATATATACATATTATTCATACACGCACACGTATATTTGCTCAGAGGAACTCGCATCTTTGGAGACCTTCGAAGGAGGGCTGTTCCTGGCTGCAGAATTCACACAAACTTTCACGGCCTCACGAGTCTTGCAAAGTTCTTTTTATGTCCAAGAAGTTCTAGCGGGACTTCAATTTTTTTTTATTGTCTTTAATTATTGTTGCCTTTTTCTCTCTCTCTCTTTTTTTTTTTTTTTAATCGAGGTATCCTCATGATTTTAGGTCCTATTCCCTCCAATAATTATGCCCGATTGATTATACCTGTTAGGCAAATTCCCCCAGGCAGCGAGCAGATTTTTAACGATCCGAGACTCCCCGTGAGATTAAAACCAGGTAGGCAAATATTCGATTAAACCGGGCGAGCTTGACCCACTCGCGAGCTCCAGCCCACGGGGTCTGTACTCAATTCCCACACAGCGTGGTGAAATAACCCATTTTTAAGATTTATGCTTCTGTTTTCGGGGATCCTCATCGGGGTTCATCCCAACCAGGGAAGGAAATAACACCCCACCAACACCGCGGATTTGGGGGTGGGTGACACTGGCAGGGGTGGGGGGACACTCGTGGGTGCTGGACACACCGCGGGGCCCCGGTAGCCCTTCTCCCGCTCCTGGTACTTACGTGTCCGAAGGGATCGAGGTGGTTGTTGGTGAGTTTGAGCTTCTGGAAGGAAACCAGCTGCCTCATCCAGTGGGCACCGGTAGCCGGGGAGTCGGGATGCACGTACAGCCTCCCGGGCATGGCCGGCTCTGCCTTGCCCGTCACCGACCTGCGTGGGGACACAGGACTGAGCTCCGGGCACGGGGGGGCTGCCCTTGGGCTCCTGTTCCCCACCCATCCCCTCCTGGGGTCCCTCCCGTGGGCTCCTGTTCTCTCCATCCATTCCCTCCGGTGGAATCCCTCCCGGGGGTCCTGTTCTCTCCATTCATCCCCTCCGGTGGGATCCCTCCCGTGGGCTCCTGATTTCCCCATCCATCCCCTCCCGTGGGCTCCTGCTCTCCCCGTCCAGCCCCTCCGCTGGGATCCCTCCCGGGGGTCCTGCTCTCCCCATCCACCCTCTCCGGTGGGATCCCTCCCAATCCATCCCCTCCGGTGGGATCCCTCTCGTGGGCTCCTGTTTTCCCCATCCAGCCCCTCCGGTGGGATCCCTTCCGTGGGCTCCTTCTCTCCCCGTCCATCCCTTCGTAGGGTCCCTCCCGTGGGCTCCTGCTCTCCCCATCCACTCCCTCCGGTGGGATCCCTCCCGTGGGCTCCTGCTCTCCCCATCCAGCCCCTCCGGTGGGATCCTTCCCGATCCATTCCCTCTGATGGGATCCCTCTCGTGGGCTCCTGTTCTCCCCATCCACCCCCTCCGGTGGGATCCCTCCCGTGGGCTCCTGCTCTCCCCATCCAGCCCTTCTGGTGGGATCCTTCCCGATCCATCCCCTCTGATGGGATCCCTCCCGTGAGCTCCTGTTTTCCCCATCCACCCCCTCCGATGGGATCCCTCCCGTGGGTTCCTGCTCTCCCCATCCAACCCCTCCAGTGGGATCCCTCCCGTGAGCTCCTGTTTTCCCCATCCATCCCCTCCCGTGGGCTCCTGTTCTCCCCATCCATTCCCTCCTGGGGTCCCTCCCGTGGGTTCCTGCTCTCCCCATCCACCCCCTCCGGTGGGATCCCTCCCTCTCAGGTGCTCGGTGCCCGGACGGTCGCGCCGTGCTTGGGGAGAAAAGGCATTTCAAACAGCGCTCGGGAATTACTGAGCTCCTTGGCACCTTTCCCGTCGGAGATGGCTCTCGCTGCTTCCCCGTTTAACCCCATCCTTCCCCCTTTCCCTAATTCCCGGCACTCAAGCCAGGAGCAAAGTACCAACTCTTAAAGATTTTCCCTTCCTTAATATCACTGAACTATCGGCTCCACAATCGCCAACAATCTCATCGTCAAACAGGATTAGTTATCCTTCGCTAATTGCGACAGACTTTTCTCCTTTTTTTTCTTCTTTTTTTCTTTTTTTTTTTTTTTGGATGCATTGCTCTCCCAAGGACTGTGGGAACATCCCGTTACGCTCAGGTGAGGCTCCTGTAGCCCAGCATCTCTCTTTTGCCCGGGGAAAAAGAAGGACGAGCCGCTGACTGAAGGATATCTCCCCACCAGGCAGCCCCGAGAGCCCGACACAGAGGTCTCCTCCCTCCCCCTTTCCCCCACGCGTGCATACCATTTATTATCTGCAAATTTGTATCTGTGGTCATCCGCTGGTACAATATCCATCAACAGGATGTACTTCGTCTTTGGATTAAGTCCAGTGACCTTCACTTTGTAACTGGGGAACATACGCCTGTTAAAAAAAAAAAATAAAATAAAATAAAAACACAAGTATAAAAGGAGCGAAAAGCAAGTTTACCAAGGTGGTTTCAGAGCGTGTTTGCGAGGAGGAGACATAGAGGAGGGGGTCATTTAACCAAAGGGCAACGCCACCCTCTCGGCTGGACCTTCCCGAAAGGCTCGGGTAGCGGAGGGTGCACCCTCCCCTCATGTTTGGGTGCCGCTGATTCCCCCTCCAGCTCCCGACCGAGGCGAGCCCGGTGATTTTTCGAGGCGGAATCGCAATTTCGACGCCGGCGGATTTATTTATCCACCTACTCGTGTGCCTGTGCGTGTTTCGACTAATTATTTGTTTCGCCAAGGCTCCAGCTCCCCCTTCGTTGAACAAATCTGACCGTGAGAACTTTTGGGAGCAAGTTGCTTCCCTCTGTCCATAAGCCGCTGGAACAGGAGGGGAGATTTGCCAACAAAAAAAAAAAAAAAAAAAAAAGGTTTTCAAAAAGTTAAAATATAGATATTTCTAGAAAAATATGTATATTTTTATATATTTCTTGAAATACATGTATTTATAGAAACACATATTATAGAGAGAGAAATGTATACGTTTAAATTCGTATATATTAATCACTTCTATGCCTATCAATGGTTCTGTGGGCAGATAAGGACGAAAAAAAGCCCTCCACGCACTCAGGTGTAAAGAGCAAACCTATGTGCAGCCGTGAGCGCCTCCCGAGCCACCAGCAAACACACCTGACAAATCCTTGGAAACCCTCGGATACACACAAGACAGGGGCTTTTCGAAATATTTTCCATTACTGCAAGGCAGGGACTTAAAACACTGCTGTTATTTCAGTTCGAAGCTTTCCAAATATTTAAAAATAAAGCAGATGAAAATGTAGCCCTGGACTTAAAACACGCATAAACAGAAAAAAAAAAAAAAAAAAAGAAAAAGAAAAAACCCACACCTCTAAAAATACTGAGCTCGAGGCTCGGGATCTTATCGCTGCCGTGAGGCACCTGGGCCGGGCTTTAATTCGGTTGTAAAAAGGTGAGAGGGGGTGGAAAGCGATCAACGGAGAAAACGGGGGGTGAACTTTAAAGTTTTAAGGGAGAAAAAAGCGAATTCCACCTGAAGATCGGTCTGTGACTCCGCCGCCAACACCTGAGCAGCAGGACCGTGGATTTCGCCAACGATAAACGTGGGGAATTCTAGAAATAAGGAAACCTATCCCGTCTCTCCCCTCGAGCCCCTGCACTGTAAATGTCTGTTTTATTGCTCTCCGGACGAGATTTCTGTCCCCGGCGATATTTGTTTGAAATTTCTGCAAGGTGGTTTCTGTCTCCCTTCTAGAGTTGTCTTTTTTTTTTCCCCTGTGAACCGGGTTTTTTTCGGGAGGTCCCTGCACCGGCCTTATTCCCCCCCCCCCTCTTCTTCATACCACGTCCCCTTGGCCACAAACCCCTTCTTTAAAACCGATTTTTCCAGCAGCAGCAGCGAGATTCAAGGGGAATGCGAGACGTGAGACAGATCTATTCGCTAAAACTTCATCCAACCAGCTCCATATTTTTTTTTTCCCTCCCTCTTCAGGCAAATTTTGGAAGACCACAACAAATACCAGATGACAGAGCAAAATGAAAGTTTGACTCTGCCTTGTTTATTCTGCCCTTACAATCTAAAACTACTACTATTGCTACGCGTGGAGGGGTGGGGTTTTTTTCCCCCCCTTTCTTCAAGTATTCTAATTTAAAATTACAACGAAAAAGCCTCCCTCGGGCTGCCCCCAGTTTGCCGGTGGGACTAGAGAGACTCTTTCACTGGGTCTCGCTGGCCACTCTTCAATTTAACAGATTAATATTAAGGATAATGTTAAACCCCCTCCAACACACGCTCATACAAATATAAATATCTGCGGATCAGCTTTACTAAGCCGGTCATGGAATCGATTATAGCCCCAATAAAGTTGGATTTGCGAGGCTGTATATTTTTCCTACACACCCACGCGGATAAACACACATATAGAAATGTTACGTCCGCAAATAAATAGCATGTGGATCTATCTCTGCATCTAAACAGCTTTGCTATCGCTATATAAACAGTAGCTAAAGACCGCATACACTTTTAAATGGGGTGCGTGGGTGTGCTGGGAATATTCACCTCAGTGTGAGCAAAATAAATAAGAAACTCTGTCAAACAGCATAAAACATTTTTTTAAATGCAGAAGGGCCTATCTGCTAATAATAATAATAATAATAATAATAATAAAATTAATAATAATTATAGCCCACCGAGCTGCTCTAAACAAGGTTTGTTTTTGGCCAAGTGGTTGCAACTCGCGTTCTGCTGGAAAGTTTCCAAAGGCCTGAAATTGGGATTAACGATCCAACTGTTCTGGTTAAGAAAGAAGCCAGAAGAAACAGTTTCTCCTGAACATATCCGGGCAGGGAGGGCTCTCCATGGCCGGGCAGGGCTCTGAGGGTGCTCTCGGTCCGAGGGGGGGGTCTCGGACACGAGGGACGTGACTGTCGCGATGTCAGGGAGGTGGACACGCACCCCCATCCACGCGGCTGCGATTTCCCCCACCCCCCCCAGCAAACACGCCGGGGAACGCGGACACCCCTCCCCTCTTACCTCCCGGCCTTCGTTATGATCATCTCCGTCCCCACCTCGTGGAACTTCAGCCACAGCTCCCGTTCGTGCAAAAACACCTTGATGCCCTCCATGCCCTGCGGAGGGGGAGGCACAGAGCGTCAGCCCCGAGCGCTGCGGGGACAGCCCCGGCGGGAAGCTCGGAGGGGAAAGGCCCCGGAGCTCGGGGCATTCCCGGGAAGGTCCTGCCGCAAAGCCGGGGAGAGAGAGGGGGATTTCAGGCCGGAGCGCGGGGATGCTGCTCAGGGAGGGCCTGGAACAGGGTCCTGCGGGCCTCGGTGCTCCTGGGGCGGGGAGGCGATGGGAAGGAGCTCCCAGAGCCGGCTCCGACCGCATCCTCCCGGAGCAATCCCCCAGCGCTTCGGCCCAGCTGCTCCCGGAGCCAGCCGGAGGAGATTTATACCCTCCCACGAGCGATTTCCACCCGCCGGCTGCGCTCTGCAAGCCAGGGCGGCGCGGGGTGTTACTCTGCTCCCCTCGCCGCCTTATTTTCTCTCTTTCCCCCGGCCCACACCACCCAAAAAACTGCGAGCCCCCCGGCTGGGGCAGATGCCACCGGGGGGACAACACATCCCTGCACCAAGCCAAGCACACGATTCCCCCCACCCCACCTCAAAACGGAGCCAAATCGCCCCGTCAAACGCTTCGAGGGTTGGTTTCCAAAAACAAGCGGTGGGACCAGTCCCTGCGCCCACCCCGGCCCAGCCGAGCCTCCTGCCCGCACCCACAGCGGGCTGGGGGGTTCCACCGGGGGGTTACCTGCCAGGGGAGAAGAGGGGCTCTCCGGGAGGGCTCCACGGCCGCCGAAGGAAAGGGAATCTCGGTGGAAAAGCCCCTCTCCCCGCCTTTCTCCCTCCCCGCGTTCCCAGGGCTGCCCCGAGCCGGCTGGGGCCGAGCGCCGGGGGACGGCTCCGAGCACCGGGAGCTCCCGGGGAAGGAGAAGCCGGGGGATGGCCTGGCCCGCTGCACCCTCGTCCTGCCCTCCTCGGGAGTCCTCCGGGAGCTGCAGCGGGTGGGGCCCGGGTGGGATCCCACGCGTGTCCCGGCAACACGCAGCACCAGGGGGGCGAGGGCTGATGGAGGGCACGAGGGGCACCCCAAGGTGTGTCGGGCACCCCAAGGTGTGCCTGGCCCCCGGGTGGCTACGGGGGTGCCCACGCGTGACAGCAGCTGCCTGCCCTCAGTGCCCGTTGCGTGGGTATGGGCTGTATCTGTGTCTGCCTGCCTGGCTGGACAAGGGGTGCATATACACACAAATAAATACATATCAATTTATATCTCACACTATACATTTACATCTTACACAAATACGCACGGGCACAGCAAAGACACACTCTGTGTCTGTTCACACGTGCATTTGGACACCCACGCGTGGGCGCTTGTGGGGGGTGTGTCTGCTGCTGCCTCAGCGGGTTCCCCTCTCTGGTATTTTGGGTGCTTTTCCCCGCGTGCCCCTCCACGCGCCCCAACATTCGCACCCGCAGCTTTAGCGCTTGAGCACGACCTTAAATAACACTCAGGCAGGATGAGGCCCGCGAGCAGGTGAAGCTTTTCGCCCCCGTGGGGCCCAAAATGGCTCAACCACCCGGCTGGGGGGGGACAAAAAAAACCGCGGAGAAAAGGGGAAAATAACACCAAAAAACCGAAATAACCAGGGGGTTGAGGAAGAGGAGTGCCGGTCCTTCCTTACCTGCTGGGTGAAGGCTGCCTGGGGGGAGGTGGGGGACTTGCTGGTGGCCCCCAGCTGAGTGTCCTGCTTGGCTTCAGCCTGGAGCTCCTTGGCCTCCGAGTCCGCCGGCGTGGTGGGGAGCCCGAAGCCTTCCTCGCTATCCGCCATGTTACGAGCTTCCTTCGCCGAATCCCCCACTGCAGGCACACATCGGGGAGAGAGCAGAGATAAGAGACGCATAAGTCAACGCTGACGTTTAATAAAATATATATATATATATTGCTATAGCTCCGCGCCGGGCTGCCCGGCAATCCCGCGACTCACTTCCAGCTGCCCGGGGAGGGAACGAGGCCCTTTAACTTTGGGAGAGGGAGAAATAAAGACTTTTATTTATTATCGCAGCCCGCAAGGGATGATAGGATTTGGGGGGGTGTTGGGGGGTGGAGGGGGGGGGGGTGGAGAGGGAGGGGAAGGGGGAGGCGGTATTATTGAATGCATCTTTTGGAAAAGGTAAACAGCGTATTTTAGGGCCGGCCGGCAGGACGCGGGGAACGAGGCACCCGAGGGGCTGGGGACCGGCCAGCTCATCGCACAAATGACTCGGGAGGTCGAGGGGTCCGGGGGGGGGCGACAGAGCCTCCCCCGTGTCTTCACCAACTCCAATCCCCCCGGGGGGTTTAAAGTCCCCACTTTCCTCCCAGGGAAGTAGGAGCTTCCACCCCGCTCCAGTTTCGACCGGGAGAACACCACCGGCACGCGAGGCCGCTTCTATCACCCCGTTTTCAAAGAAAATGCAACTTCTTTCCTCTCTTATAAACATGGAAATAAATTAATAAATAAATAAATAAATAAATAAAAAGACTTTTCTCCCCTTACCCCGGGCAGTCGCAAGAAAAGCAAAGGATGGACGAGATAATTAAAATACATATAAAAATAAATCAATCGGACGAGACACTGTGCAAGGTAATAATGTGCACTCGGCTGGTGAACGGGGGTTGGTGGTGGAGAAATTGGGGCTGCAGTGAACTAAACCATGACATTTAGGGTAAAACTACACCAGCGGAGTAAAAGAGCTTTAAAAATAGACGGTTCCTATCTAATGCGAGTAACCATAGCGAATTTTAAAAGCACTATTTTGCCTTAGCTTTAAAGGCTCTATCAGGAATGGTAAAAGTTTCACAGCAGCGCCAGGAAAAAAATAAATAAATAAAAGCAAATGAATTATCTGTTAGTTAGGGGGTTTTTTTTGTTCTTAAGAAGTACAGAGTTTTAGTAGCTTTAAAAAAAAAATCTTTCTTGCATGTTTCGAAGAAGGGGATTCACTTTTGAAAGGCCAAGCATATGGAGGCAATATTGGGTTTAAATACACGAGGATGTTTTTAAAGGAGTTTTTCGCCCTGCAACAATATTTGAAAGCTGTTAAAAATAAGAGAGAGCGAGGGGGGGAGGAACAAAACCTCAATTCTCCTTTAAATGCAAAAGAAAACTGGGAGTGGAAAGGGGGGGGGGGGAGAAATGATCTTCCCTGCTAGTGGTGGGTAATATATACATGCACGTATATATAATTTAAAAGGACAAAAAGCGAAGGGACCGCAGGTCCGCACCTCTGGAGCTCCAGATCATACCCAGACGCGGCCCGCGCTCCCTCCCTCCCTTCCCAGAGGCTCTTTTCCCACCGCACACCCGCCGGCGACCGACCGAGGGGCGAAGCGAAACCGCTGCGAGAGCGCGGAAAAGTGCGCGGGGCGCTGCGGGAGCCGCTACCCCGGGCCCGGGCCCAGCCCGCGGCGGCAGAGCCGCAGCTCTAGGGACCATTTAAGGCTTTTCTCTTCCCCTCCTCCTCCTCCTTTTTTTTTTTTTTTTTTTTTTTTTTCCCCCTGGACTGTTGTGGTGTGTTGTTTGCTTTTGGGTTTTTTGTTTTGTTTTGTTTTTGTTTTTTTTTTTGCTTCCTTGGGAAGTGCCGGTTATCCATTTTTCAATCGATTTCCCTCCAGCTTGGAGCTATTATTCCCCCCGAGCTGGCGAAGCTAGCGGGGAGGGTGAGGGAAAATAATACAACTAAAAAAAAAAATAAAAAAAAATAAAGCATGTTTATTAAAACAAAGAGGGACTCGGCCATGGCAGCGCAGCCCTCCCCGGTGCTCTCCGCTCCCAGACATAATTAAGCAGATATAAAGATAATAATAATTTTAAATACGCGAGCGTGACGACAAAAAATAACCCGACAACTACGAGCAATTGGCGATCCGTGGCTTCTAATTTTTTTTCCCCTTAAAAGAGCTCGTGAGAAGAAATGGAGCTTGACAGAACCAGGCCGCGGCGGCCGGCTGAAAAAATGCATCTTGCTTTGCTAAAATAACGCCAAGTGGGTTCGCGGGAGGAAAAAAAAAATAAAAGGGGGCGAATAAAAAATAAAATAAAATAAAATAACCACCCGCTCTGCTTTTGTTCCAGCTTTGCCCCGTCTCACCCCCCCCCCCCTCCCCAAGCCCCACACACCGCGGCGGGAGCTCTGGGGAGAGCGGCCCCCCCCTCCTTCCCCTGCACACCCCCCCCCCGTCTCCCGAGGCCTCGCAGCTCCTCGGCGAAGGAGCGATTTGTGGCCAACAATGCCCCCAACGAGCCACTTTCGCTCTGCCTCGGTCAGGCACCCGCACACCCAGATTACAGACCCCGACGGACATACATGGCAATGGAAGAGCTGTTACCTTGCTTGTTGAATTCCATGCAATCAATGCATCTCCATATAAATAATGTGTGTGTCTATTTTCCCCGTTTGCAATGGAAATTACAATGGGATCAGGCTTCTCGTGTGCATATTTCCTTTTATTTATTTATTTGCGGATCAGCATGTGAAAACCCAGCCTGGAAGAAAAAAATCTATCCAATGCAAGCCTGCTTCTCTCCCTCTCTCTCTCTCTCTCTCTCTCTCCTGCTCTTTCCAAACACTTCCAGGTTGTCAGACGCACTAGAAAGGATCCTGAGAGCAAGATAAAACCCCCACCCCCACCCCTTTCTCAGCCTGATCTGGAAGACGCGGTTCTCCCCAGCCCTACTCTTTCTACTCCCCACCTAAAAATAATTAAAAAATTAAAAATGGTAATTAAAAAAAAAGAAGAAAGAAAAAAATTAGGGAGAGGGTGAAAGAGCGGGAAAAAAAAAAAAAAAGAAAACAGCACCTTCTCGGGAAAAGAAAAAAGAAGAGACAAGAAAAAATAAAAGTTTCGGGTGGCTCCTCCGGGCAGGTTCGCGGCGCTGCCGCGGTGGCTGCGCGGAGCCGGGCGCGGAGGAGAGGAGAGGAGCGCGGAGGTGACGTGGGCTCGTCCAGCTCCGTTCGCCAAGTGCCGGGACCCACTGCCCAACCAGCTGGGATCCTGCTCCGGAGAGACTCCCTCTCACACAGCCCTCCCTCCCGCCCCCTCCCCACCCCCCCCCCCAAACCTCCTTTTCCAGCCTATTTTTCTGGCCGGCAAACAAGAACAAGGCACAAAGACAATCATCAAACTCCCCAGCAACCCTCCCCCTTCTCCTTTACCTCCTTCTCCGCTCCCTCCCTCCCTCCCTCCTCCATCCATCTCTCCCAACCAAAGAGAAAATTCAGCGCCTGGGAATATCCCGCTCCCCCCCCCACCCCTTAAAATAAATCCCTGGCTCCGCTAAGCTCGCACCACCCCCAGTTCCCCCCTCCCGCCCTCAAAGGCAGCCCAGAGGTGGGGTTTTAAGCCCAGCTCTATGTTCGCTAGTGCTCACAGAGGCCTTTTATCGGGGGGCTGGGGGGGGGGGATCCCCCCTAAATATATTCTCCTAAGGGGTATAACCCCCCCCAAAAAAAGGGATGAAACGCGGGGGCGAGCGGGACCGAAACCCAGCGGAGGCGGCCCCGGGGGGTGTGCGTGGGGCTGTGGCCCTTGTCCCCGCTTCTGGTCGCATCCAGGCTCCTTCCCCTGCCCTTTCCCATCCTCTTCCTCACCCCTCACCGCTCTGCCACGGCCGAGGGCCGCAGCCCCCCGGAGCTCAAATAATCAACCCGTCAGCGAGGAGCGGGGCTGTGGGTTTATCTGCATCTTCCTTCGCTCCCTTTTTTTTTTTTTTCTTTTTTTTTTTTTTTTTTTTTTTTTTTTTTTTTAATGTATTATTGGGAGGGTAAAGTTGAATAGGTCAGCGCAGGGTAAACAGCCTCCCTGTCGCATTCTGCAGGCTGAAGAGAACCAGATTGGTGAGGCGGATTTTTGATAAGACTCGGAATAAATGGCATGGTTTAGATCTGCTCTGCCCACCCTCCTCTCCTGCTGCCCCCACCCTCTTCTCACCGCTCTGTCCCGTCCCCCCCCCCCCCCCAAAAAAAAAAAAATCCTTCACTCTTTTCTGTCTCTCGGTAATTTTTTTTTTTCTTTTTTTTTGGGCATTTCGAGGAAGTTTTCAGCAAATCCACCCTCGCTCCCAGCGCTCGCGGGGCGCGATAACACCGGAGCCCTCTGAAAGTTGGAGGTGAGGAAGGGAAAAGTCCGGGGGCGAGCGGCTACTGGGGAGGGGGGCGCGTTTGTGGGTGTAGTTTGGCATCTCCCAAACCCTTCCCATGTGCACGCCAGTTCCAACAGCTACTTGAGAAGAAACAGCCAACAGTAAACGGTTGCAAATAAGAATAATAAAATAACTGCACTTGTAGCCGCAGAGAATAAGCCAGAGAATGCTACTTAAACAAACAGAGCAAAGCTTGTCCCATATTTCATTATTTTTAGAGGGGAAAGGAGCCGTGGAGCCCTTCCAAACACAAATAAACCAGGGAGAGAACCGGGCGGTTGTTCCCCCGCGGGGAAGGCGGCGGGAGCGGCCCCGGCCTGGGGAAAGCGGGGAAAGGCCCCTTTCCCTCGCCTGGGCTCTGCTCCGAAAGGTGCAAATCAAGGGGGAAAAGGCGGGGGGGGGGGGGGGGGAAAAGGATGTAAAGCAGGGAATATAAAGCGGGAATGCCGGGGAAGCACGCGGTGGGTGCAGCCGGCCCTGCACCGCACGTGTGCTGGGAGCATCCCCCCCAAAGCGTCCAGCTCGCCCCAAAAGAAGAGGCTTTTCTCTTTAGGAAAGAAAAGGAAGCAACGAGGAAGAAAGGTTTCTCGCAGCTGCTGGCGAGAGAGAGCACGAGCTTCCCTCCCCTCGCCGGAAAGAAAGGGAAAAGTGAAAATCCCTGAAGTTTGGAAGAGCGAACCCGAGCACGGCCGCTGCCTGGGAAAGCACTCACCTCTCCAGTGCCAAACTAGCTCTCAAACACCTTGAAGACAAGTTGAAAACGATGCAAATAAATCGAATTTATTTCCGTCTGCAGGTTGGAGGGGAGGGGGGGGGGGAGTTGGAGAAGGAGGGAAAGAAAAAAAAAAAAAATAAAGCAGCCGAAGAAAAAGACGGCAAATCCCGGCTCCCCAGGACTGGAATGTCAAGGCAAGGAGCCTTCCAGCTAGAAGCCGATTTGTGGTCTCAGACAAATTAAATATTACTGTTTATTACCAGCCATACTCCGATAAAATAAAGAGAGTTCAAGGCGATAGCTGCTATCTCACGAGCTTTGCTCCTATAGGACACGGAGACGTCACCAACCACGCAACTGGCCTATTCTGTCATGGTTGACTGCAGCAGTAATGGAAGGTTAATTTGTATTATTCTCCTCTTTTTAAAGCTCTATCAGTGAGATTCCTGGCGCTTTCCCTCCCCTACCCCCCACCCCCAGAGAAATCCATCCACTGCAACGCAAAATCCAGCGAGGCTGCGCGTGTGTGCAATCTCTGTGTGATGCCTCTGTGTACATATACACATAAATATATATATTCACACGCCGAGAAGTACAAGACAGACGTATATAGGCGGGTGGGAGGGGGTGTATATCATATATGAGTGTGTACCACCGAAGCAGGCTGGAAACTTTGGGAAAACCCGCTCAGACCCGGAACGGAAAATGGGGAAACCAGTAACAAAGCTCCCGCTGCACCAGCAGAAGCCAAATTAATGCAACGGTGTTGGCATTATTCAGCTTAATTTATTTTTCTAAACAAATAATCTTATTAGGGCGAGCAGGAAACTTGCCCACTGGATTCTTAAGCGCCTCTGGAAGCGAGCACGCTGGGCTATATATAGTAAATGATAACCTGGTTATTTGTACGGATTCAAGGGTGCTTCGAGAACCGATTATTTGCTCTGATTTAAAAAAAAATGGAGAAAAAAAGAAAAGGAAAAAAAAATTAGTAAATCGAGGCGATTATTTGCCAAATGAGATTGACAAGGGGGAAAAAAAAAAAATCAAAACCCTCCAGATCCCTCCAAGTGCAGCCAGTGGCGGCAGAGGCGCCGCCGGCTCTGCCCCCGTGTCCCAGCTCTCCCTCAACCTGAAGGAATTTTGGGATGCACTCGCGGCCGCTGCAGGGAGATTTCACCAAAAAATAAAAAAAATAATAATTAAAAATTACCAAAAAAAAAAAGAGAAGAAAAAATACACCCCCCCAAAAATATAAATATGTTAAAACGTTGCTTCCTCCAACAGAAAAAGAGAGGAGGAGAAATAGGGCGAAAGAAAATAAAGAGGAACACCTAAGGGAGAGTGAGAGGAGCTGGAGGCTGCAAAGGTGAGTGTTGCCAGCAGGGACCCCGGCCCTGCTCCAGCCGAGGGGCTGCAGGCAGCCATCTCCCCACAGCCCGGGCAAACCCTGCCTGCACTTCCCGGCTTGCCCAGGCTGAGCTCTGCCGGCGCCCGGGGAAGCCAGGCCTAAAGGAAAAGAACCAGCGTGGACGGCGGAGAAAAAAAGAAAAAGGAGGAGGGTCGGAGGTGGAAAAGCCCCCCTTGCCCTGATGCGCCCCATTTGCTGGATCTGGCCGCGCTCCTGAGCTCGGAGACCTCCCAAATAACCGAGATGGGAGAAAAAAACCCCACTGAGTGGGATTCTCCAGCTGGCACCGACTGCCCGAAGGTGCTGGAGCTGCCAGAGTAGGATAAGATCTTACCCAAAAGCAGAAATAAAATTCTCTCCCCCGCAGCCGACAGCCCGACCCCACCTCCTGCTGTCCCCTGAGGTCCCCCCGGAGCCCCCGAGGCGGCTCCAGCCGAAGGATTGGGATCGTTCTCCCCTGCCCGCCCGGGCACCGCTCGCTCTCGGCCTCCGAGCCCTGAACCGCCCGGATCCCTTTGCTGGGAACCCACCCGGGTTATTTTCACCCGGCCCCGCTGAAAGACGAGGGGTAAAAAAGCCGGCCCGCGTAGGAACGCAGATAAATATAGACATATCTACACGTATTTTAAGTATAGGTGTGCCTGCGGGAGTCTGGACACACCGTTTGCAAACACGCCCCCGCACACGATGCCTCTTTGCTCCGGTCCTTCAGCAAATTTTATATCTCATGTACTTTACATATTATTTCGTTTACATGTTTGGGCCAAACGTGCAATATAACAACGGCGTGAGTGCGGAGAGCGAGAGATACACGTGAATCTACGCGTCTGTTTGTGCACCAAATATCCCCAGGAGCACAAGCCCACCCCAAAATCGCGTGGACGTGGACGTGCAGGTGACGAGACCTTCGGGCACAGCAGCATTTCTGCCAGCTCAAGCCACCCCTGCCCCATCCCCTATAGGTTTCATACGGATATTTACGTTTCACCCGCGGTTTAAACAGGGGGGGTTTTTTTGGGGTCCACTCAGTGGGAGTGGGAGCAAATCCGCGCACCCGCAGAAGGCGGCCGAGGGGATGGATGTGCACGCACCGCCTGCACGCCACACTGCCCTTATATATATATATATTTATATGTTCGAGATATAAATATCAATCCTCCCATATGCAGCCACGGCCCCAGACACCGTGGGCACTTACCTATGTGGGGTGCTCGGCTGGGCCCCCCCCCAGCCCTGTGCGGCCCCCCCAGGCTGGCTGCCGGTGGTTCAGCTCCTCAGCGCAGGATCCGGGAGCGCAGGATCCGGCCCCGGGGAGCCCCCGCTTTAGGGGCCCGCATGGCCGGAGCCCTGCACAGCCCCTCTGCCCTCTCGCTCCCTTCGGAGGGTGTCCCTCGCCCTGGAGGTTTCTCCTTTCGGGTTTTCCCCGGGAGGGGTGGAGGGAGGGGGGGGGATGGCCGGGGTGCTGGCTCGCAGTGGGGTCGAGGTGTCAGCAGTAAGAAATAGTGCCGAGCGTGAACTCGCTCGCTCGCTCCCCCCACGCGCACACCCCTTTAAAATCACTTTTTGGGTCGGCTTAACCAAATCGAAGAGGCTTTTGCCTTCCTCCCGCGGCTCCTCGGCAGCCACCCTGCCCAGGGACGGGGCAGCGCGGCCGCCCGGCTTGTGAAATACAGAGACATCAGCAGTTTTGGCTTCCCAACTCTCTCTCTTTTTTTTTTTTTTTCTTTTTTCCTCCCACATTTTCACAGAGACTGAGCTCCCTCATAGCAGGGATTATTTTTTTCCCTTCCATTTTTAGATAATTTACTTCCCCTCTCCGACCACTTCTCTCTTCTTTTATTTCTTACTCCCCTTTGTTGGCCGCGTTTCGCTTTGGCGAAATGCTCACCTGGGAGAAAACAAGTATTTAAAATAATCATCCTCTCTGGAAGTATTTTGGTCCGTTCACTTGTTGGGGGTGTTTTTTGTGTGTTTTGGAGGGGTTTTTTTCTCCTAATTTTTCTCTATTTTTTTTTTTTCTAAATTACGGGGGCAAGGGCTGACTGCCTTGATCTGAGGCTTTATCAACAAAATATTCGTTTCAAAGTACCGCCAATACAGTTCTCTCGTGTCAATATTTCCATTACAAAATCCTGCATTTAGTGCTCTAGAATTTCTTACTTAGACGAGCCTTCGGGGTTAGATACCTGGGTCGAGCTTTTTTATGATTTTTTTTTTTTTTTGAATTACAGGTGAATAACGTTTTTCTTTTAAAGTTTGTGGTTTCGGCTCTTTTTTTTTTTTCCCTCGCCCTTCTGGCTACTTTAAGAAAAAAAAAGAAAAGGTTTTCAATTAAAACCCGTTCCCTCCCTCCCTGCAGCCCATTAATTTCCCAGGCCAACTCCGGGCTTTAAAATGGTGACGAAAATGAAAAATAAGGAGCCGGGCAGAGGCAGAGCTTGGCGTGGCGCGGGCACTGCGCTGGCCTCCCACGCGTGGGAAGGAGGTCCCTTTTTCTCCTAGACGGTGGGCAGGACGAGAGAGTCCCAAAATTAAGCTTGGAGCATCCCTGGAGCTAAAGGGATCTGTTCTCTTTTCCCTCTCTCCCGGAATTAACTGCAACCCGGGGAGACAGGGCTCGACCCCCTCCCCAAATTTTCCTGTGCTGTTCACAAGAGGGATTAGGTTGCATTTCTCTTTCCCTCCCGTTGCCACCGGGTGATTTTTTGGCACAGGGTGCCCAAAGGATCCCCCTCCCCGATCGACGCCCGATGCTCCTGATGGAGAGGGGCGCGTTATCCCTCCCGGGATGGACAGGCTAATCTGCTCTTACCAAACAGGGTGCCAGTCAGGGCGTTATCGCAGCCCCGGAGGAGAAAATAAAGGCAGATAAGGCCTTCGCTCTCGCCCTGGGAAGAAACTAATGGGGGCAAGAAGGGGGAAAGTCCTCAGAGCCCCCCGTGCCTTTCTCCCTGGGAGTGATCTTGCCGTGACCTTGAAGGGGGGGGGCGGAGGCGGGAGGTGGGGAGGGGAGCCCGAACCCGAAGGTTTGGAATCGCGCGCTGATAAAAGGCCGCACGAGCAACACCTGTAAATGTTCTTTCCTTCCCCTACACCCCCCTACTCGTGCCCCGGCTCTCCGGGGGACAGGAGCCCTGGGCGGGGGGGACATCCACGCGGATCCCTCAGCCCGGCAAACTTTCTTCCTCCTTTTCTTTCCCACTCGTTTTTCTTTCCCTCTTTCCTCCTTCCCAGTCCACCTCGCCTTCTTTCGTCCCCTTTTCCCGTTTCTCTCCCCTTCTCTCGCCCCCGTTCGCTTTCCTTCCCCTGCCCCAAATAACGCAGAGCGACAGCGCAGCCCGGCCGACCTGTTGTGCCAATATTATCCTCGGAATTAACAAATACCCACAAGTTTTGGGAGCCGGAGACACTCCCAGCGAGGCAGAGGGATGGCTGAGGACCCCCAGCACGAGAACCCCGTTAACCCGGGTTCGAACAAGTACCATGGGCATCCTAAAACCCATCTTTTATCCGCTTCGGGTAAAACACAGATGACGTGAAAAACTCGAGCAGCTCCTCAGACGTTTTTTTCGTGTCTTCAGAAAACGTAAAGCGCCAAAAGATGTTCACAGGAGGAAGAGAGAAGGAAAAAAAAAAAAAGAGCATTTCCCCTATGTAGGGATCTGTCCCTTGGGCCAGGGCTGGATGAGGCCCCAAACCTGAGGGCCCTGAGCTACCCGGGTACAGAAGATAAATCGGATTTTGAGGGTCAGAGCCCCACGGGTGTGCGGGGAAACACCAGCGATATGGGCATCACCCTATCCTGCTTTCCAAATTCCACTTCTGAGGGTAGCAAGCAGCTTCCCTGGAATGCTTTTCCACGCAAACAGAGGTGGGGAAGGGGGCTGAATATCTGGGTGCGATGGGTGCTGTGCTGGTGCTGGCACTTGGCGTGGTGAACCTGATTTTTTTATGAGCCCACGTGCGCCTCCATCTCCACAAAGCTGTAGATTTGTACCTGTTCCCCGGATATTAAGTGTTCGTGCCGGATACGCGTTTATCTGTTTTGGTCTAGGTGTGGAAGTGGTTGTGGGCACCAAAAAAAAAAAAAATCCTGCTTTCACCCATTTCAGAAAATTAGAAGCTCATTTCGTGCCTGACTGGGTTTTGGGGGGGGGGGGGGCAGACAGGCGTGTTTACCTGCTCCTGTGCGTGTCTGCCAGCGCATTTTTAGGTGCTGTAAGCTCGAAAATCGTTCTTTTCCAACGAATAATTCTTTTTTAGGGGGAAGGAGCTCTCGAATCCCTGCTCAAAACCCTCCCTCGGCGGAGCGCGGAGCCCCGGGCGGGACCTGCGGGGCCGAGCCCGGTTCCCCACCCCGAGGCTGCGGGCACAGGAGCCGCCAACCTCCCCGCTCCGGGGGCCGGAGCAGCCGCCGTTCAAGACAATGTCTATTTTCTGTCATTAATAACTCGTTTCTTCCCTAAAAAAAAAAAAAAAAAAATCTCGTTTGGATCCAAGATTGTTTTTATGATTCAGTCGGACAAGACGGAACACATGTTAGTTTAAGCAGGTTCATGAAATAGCTGTAAATCAAATAAAGTTTACGAGTTTAGCAGGAAATACTGAAAAGATGAAGAAAAAAAAAAAATCCGCCGAGGCAGAGAGCAGCAGGCTGAAATAGTCGGTGGAGTTTTGTCCTGCTCTGTGTTTCTCTCTGTTCTCTTGTGCATCTTGCCGATTAAAGGCCTCGAGACCCCGTGTTGGCGCCAAGTGGCATGTTATTAATCAGTTATCCCGAGGTTCAGTCCACATAAGAGAGAAATTTAATCACCAGAAACCAGACCCGACATAAAAGAGAAATCTAAAATCAATTCCCGCCCGTCGTCCCGTCTCCCCCTCCCCTTCCCCACCTCCGAAGCGATCAGAACGAGCAGAAGCAATCAAGATCTCGCTCCCTCTCCCTCTTAATTGCAGAGGGAGAACTGCAAACTTCCCCGAGCTTTGCCCCGAAGAGCATTTTGAAAGAAAAAAAAACAGCCTCCAAATACTTTTTTTTTTAAATATAGAAAAACATCAGAAAAAAAAAATAACCGCAAGGACCCGCAACAAGTTTGTCCTTGATCTCGCTATAAAAACGTGATGGGGGAGAAATATCCCAAGTGGAGCCTTTTATAATGGAAACGGAGGATGGAAATCACGTTTATCGCTGTTCAAATAATCTTTGAAGACTCGCAGGCCTGTTGGGGAGGGGTCCCCTCACCCCAGATGCCCCCCAGCCTCTGTCTCCTTCTCCCAGCCCGGGTTTCACTGGAGGATGGGAATGCTGGGGAGAAAGGGGGATATCTCTCCCCAAAGCTGCGTGTCCCCCCCCATGGAAGCTGAGCGCTTTCTTCGGGCACTTCTGGACGCACCAATACTCTCCACACACACACACCTTTCTGCCTTTTTGGGTGGGAATTCCCAGGTTTGGGAGAAATCCTTATCACTGCCCCGGGACAGGGCAGCGGGGCAGGTCCCATCCTCGGGGAAGGCACCGGAGGTGACAGCAGGGTAGAAGGGATCAAAAGACCCATTTCGTCCCTAAAAAATAAGCCTGCCTGAAGCCCGGGGAAAGCGGAGGGCGATGCGGCCCCGCATCTTCCACGCGTGTTTCCCGGGAGTCCCTCGCTCCCGGTTTTCCTCCCGGCTCCCGCCGTCGCGCCTGTCCCCGGGCTGCGTGAAGGGCACACGGGGGAGGTGGGAGGCGGGCGGCCTCCCGGGGGCTATATTTGGAAAAGAATTTGGAAGCCCTTCCAGCAAAACTGTGCGAAAGGTACCGGTCCGCCGGGGGGAGGCTGCCCCGGGGGCTGCCCCTTCTGCCCCGGGGCACCGCCGGTGGCAGCGTCCTGTTCCTCTCCACCCGCGTGTTTATTCCTCGAAAGCAGAAACGACTGGAGGAAAAACTCCGGCCCGAAGTTCTGCCTGCCCAAACCCCAAGAGAGGCAACTTCAACCCTGGTGCTACCCACGGCGGCCAAGGCTCTAATTTTGTCTCTACCAGGCGGATTTGTTTGTTCTGACTTAAAAAAAATAATAGCTGGAGGGTGTCCCGTGGGCCTGGACCTGGGGGCAACGAGGGCCGAGGGGGGTTTCCTCCCACCCTAGCAAACTTGCTTGGGGCATATTTTAACGAAAACCGTATTTCCCCCGCATTTTTCTCTCCCCCAACAACCTCTCGAAAACCTAGAAAGCAGTGCTGTGAGCTGGGCTGCCTGATGGGTTTCTTTTCCCCCTCCACACTCTATCTGATCGTTTTCCTACAACCCAAACAGCCTGGAAACCACAGAGAAAATAATCAAAGTGCAGCATGTTTTCCCACAGTAGGAATTCATGTTAGCACTCTCTCCACGTCTTGATCCTCTGTTTGCGTGTGGCTATTCAGGCAGAGATGCCTTCGGATGCAGATGCACAGACGCAGAGTGCGAGTTTGGGTGTCAAGGAAACAGTCAGACCCACGATCGGGTCAGCCCGTGGCCTCGGGGTGAGGGTGGCTGCGTGGACCTGAATATTTCCATAAAAACACGGGAAGGTCCCTGCACAAGCGGGCGCAGAGCCAACTTCTACCCACTCGCATTCGTCTGCAGCTTCATGCTGGCACATCCGTGGGTACAGAAACCACCCCTGTCCTCCGTGGGTGCCCCTTCCCCACTCAGCATCGCCCTAATAACTCTTCAGCTTCTCTGCTGCCGGGCCGAGCCCCCCCCCCCCCCCCCCCTCCCCGGGGCGTCACGCCGGGAAAAAGGGTGGGAAATAAGAGGAAAAGGGAAGATTTGTGGAAGGAGCGGGCGGAAGGTTTCCCCACCCTGCGGCCGGGAGAGCCGGTGGGCTCTGGGGGGAAGAGAGGAGAGGGGAGAGGCAGAAAATGGTTCTCCAAATTCCCCCCCCGCCCCTGCTGTCAAGCCCATCCGAGACTCCTCCTCTGTCTGCGGAGCGGCTCCGCTCCCCCCTCCCGGCTCCCGCAGCTGGGCGGCGTAGGTAGCTCCAGATAAGTGAAAGTGGTATTTTTATAGGCTGATAAAAGAGACTTATCTCGGCTTTCCCGAATCTGACAAAGATTCCCTAATTGGTCATTTGCCCACAGCAGCCTCCCCAGCTCAGGGCCCGGCAGACTCTATTTTCAGCCTCCAAAGGGGGTGTCGCGCCCCCGGGACCCCCTCGGCTGCTGTTTCCCGGCCTTTTCTCTTCCCAAATCCGCGGCTATGGCTCTTTCTCACTCCCACTCACCCGCGCACGCTGAGGAAGCCAGGGAAGCCCCGCATCCCAAACAAGAGCAGAGCCCCATCTCCCACGCAGGGATCATTCCCTAGGGATTGCCCGCCGAGGGTGGCTCGTCCCCGCAGCTCTGTCCCGCCGACCACCCTCCGTGTGCTGGCTGAGCACACCCATAATCCGGTTATTGAGTCTTTTATCGACGCCAAACACGTTTTATCAGCTGGCAAAAACTCTCATATGAACGGACATTCAACCAGACAAAAGCTCTGGACAGACAATGGGTGGACACCCCACTTCTGCACCAACCCTGCCTCCTCCAACCTTCCAGCTGCCGAGATTAGATGGAAATTTAACCCCTGGGATTAAACACGAGCAGCAAAGCAGGGTGACCCCCTTTCTCCCACAGCTTCCCAGGCAGCCCAGGTCTCCTTGGAACACACTATGCCCACCTCACCACCAACCCTGGCTCTGCTCCACACATTAGCTCAGAGTTCTTCTCCACCCAGTGCAGCAGGCTACCCCCCAAAAAAAACCCCCAAAATGAGGAGGCAATGCATTTGTGAGCATGCAGACCTTGCAGCCAGCTGGCATCACAAGCCTTGAGGGAGCTGGGAAGTCACCCACTAAACTTATTTCTCATTTTCCTCTTTTTTTTAACCCATGGAAGGGGGAAGGGACTCTGGGATTAACGGCCCATCTGACCTACCAGTGGTGTAGGCACATGAATCAAACACAATCAAAGGCCCCAGTGTCAGCATTAGCTTGACCCCTACCACTGGCTCAGGCTCGGTGAGCAGCGAGGCCTGTTCTGGCCAGAGCAGCTTGAACCTTCCCCTGGGTTATTAATGCCTGTGAGGGCTCTGCCCAGCTCAGCCCAGCCCTCTGGGTTGGGGTTACAGCCACCTCACCCCCCTGGGATGGACCAGGCTCTGCCCCACTACGGCAACACCGTCAGGATGGCCCCACTCCCTTGAGTGAAAACAGATCTCACCCCTCTAAACCATCCACTCAAAACCACGGAGAAGAGGGTGGGAGGTGGGGTTTTGGAGGTTTTTTGGGAGGATTAATGATTTTTCTATGGTTGATTTGGGTTTTTCCCTCCCTTGTGCTCATGCCTTTTGCCTTTCCCTGACTTTTTTTTGGTATGGTTTCCCTTGAGTGGGTCTGGAAGGAACAGCAGCCGCTCACGTCCCATTGGACCCCCTACAGCCAAGCAGTGTGGGGCAAGGCCAAGCCCTGGTCCCACCATGGAGATTTTGGGGCCCACATCCCAGCAAATGTGCTCCAGACATGGCCTGGAGGCTCAGCAGGTGCTGAAATACGGAGGAACTGAACTTTGGAAAAGGCCAGACAAATGCCCCAGGGCATCTTCTGAAACAGGAGTGGCACCCAAACATATCCTTTAATATTCCTTTCCCCTCACAGAAGGAAAAAAAGAGGTGCACATCAATTAGTTACCAACTAAAATCTCCATCAGGTAAGTGGTTTGTCTGTAGGAGCTGACTTTAACACAAGAACTTCAGAAAAAAAAAATCTCATGATCCCTGTTTTCAGCAAGTTTTTTCCACGCTCAAAAAGGGGCACAAAAATCAGCGAGGGATCATCAGCAGGGAAAGCTGTGCCACCCTGGCTCTGCAGGAGCAGGGTCCAAAGGGGCTCTATATGGTCCTGTCAAAGTTTCAAGCTCACCTTCCATTTAAATGTCATTTTTAATGGAAATAGTGTAACCTCCTCTTCTCCCCACCAAGTCCAACAAGGGCTATTTTTATTTCTTCTGTGTACACTTTAACTTAACACTGACTTTCGCTTTTAATTTGCTCCTTCCAAATATATATAAATAAAATATATAAATAAAAATTCCCCTATTAAAAAAAAATAGATGCCAACACTCTCTCAGCAACACTTTGCTCTTCAACTTTAACAGGGTACCTGTCATTGTATCTTGTTGTATTTTCTGTAATAACTGGATGAGCCCTTCAGGGTTCACGTGGGGAACATGGATGGGAGCTTGGCAGGGGTCTGCTGGCTGGGCTTTTGCATGGACCACACTCCTCCTGGCTTTCTCCAGGAGCAAGGCTCCCATCAAAACCAAGCTGCCAGGAAGCTCAGCACGCTCAGAAACCTGTCTGAACTTCCTGAGAGTGGATTCAGGGTGGGGCTGGCCCTGGATGTCCACCCAGAGCAGATTCGGGGCCAGGAAGAACCATGAAGCTGCAGAGGCTTGAACCATTTTCCCTGCCCTGGGTGCTCACTGTGGGTCAGCCAGGAATGCTGGAAACCCCGTGCTGCTCACAGCTCTCCCCTCTGCCAAAGCTTTCCTGCCACCAGGGTTCAGTGGAGCAGCAACACTGCTGGATTCCAAAGAGCAGCCACTGTCCTGGCTGCCTGTGAGCCGCCTCCTGGGGCCAGAGAGGTTCCTCAGCCCAGCCAGAACAGAGTCCAAGGTCGTGGAGAAGGAGCAGGGGGGACAGATCCACCCATGGCAAACACTCCAGCTGCAGGACTAAGACCTCACCCTAAGGAAGTGCCCAGCCAGGATCCTTCTGCCCCAAATTGCTGTCCCATGGTGACACCCACGGAGCTGGAAACACCAGTTTCATGTGTCACCATTGTCACGACACAATCATGAGAGAAGATCAAGAGAGTTCAGTGCCCACTTCAACCTGAGTGAGATGCAAAACCCTACATTTCTGACAGGTGTTTGGAACCCTGGGGGTAAGAGCTGTTGCTCATCCTGGTCAGGAGATTCCAGACTGGATCAGCAGAGTCTGTGAAGTCCCTAGTGTGTAAGTGTCCTTATTTCACACGTGATCTCAGGGCCAGCAGCACATCCCACACTTGCAGAGTGCCCCAGACCAGTATCCTGGGCAGATCCAGTCATATGAATCATGATTCACCCCACCAAGTAAAGGCAACATCTCTGCATCTCAGACACTGGCCAAGAGCACGAAAAGCCCAAGACCTCTGTGTGATTTTGAACAATTTTTTTAAAAATTGTGGACCTGCCTGTAAAGTGACAGACTAGTCTGATGTCTTTCATGATGCCATTATTTAGTTCTAAGGCCTTGGGCAGGACAAGTGCTTTGAGATCTCACAGTGGGCACGTCCTCTACGGAAATAAGAGGCTTCAACCTCACACAGCTTTGCAAAAGGACAGGAAGAGAACAAAACAACCTCCACTCATTCCCTCCCAGCCCTCTCTTAATTCTATCCAGAGCACAGAGCTGGCTGCATTAGCAAGGCTGGAAGCTCAGCAACCCTCTAATTTGGGTAAGTCTTCCTGGCAAACGCTTGAAAATCCATCTGCTCCTCCAGACACGGTTAAACTGCAGCCTTGGAGAGCTCAGGCTGTGACTGCTGCTCTAACTGAGAACAGAAAGGGGAATCAGAGCGAGCAGAGATGGAAAAGAGAGAAAATGGGGTCGGGACTGCAGGAAACAGAAGCAAATTTGCCTTGAGAACGAGTCCTCCAGTATCATTACTTGCATTTAAGTGGTACTCAGGACTTTTACAAGCCCTGTGCATCAGAGAGGGTTTCATCAGGGGCAGAGAGTGGCTGCTTTGTGCTAAAGCAGCCATGGTGGATGGACCAACCCTGAGCAAGGTTCCTCAGGCCAGAACCTTGAGCAAAGCCTCCACAAAGCTTTGTCTTGCTTTCAGAAGGCTGACATTGATGATAAGCCACCAATCCAACACAGCACAGCTGTTTGGAGACTCTGGCAAGGAAAAAAAAAAAAAAAAAAAAAAAAGGCAGCTCCAGCTGAGTAATGCCTCATTTCCCAAGAAATCATCTGGGGTATCTACACCCTTTTGCACCAGTCAGGCTGTGGTGGGCTGGAGGTACCTCACTCATCCCAGCATCCCTGAAAAACTCTCCATTTCTCCTTCTACGGGAAGTCCTCAGCACACATTTGGCACAGTTTACAGGATGATGATGACAATGTGTTTCTCCTAAATAAAATCCATTTTTAAAGAGTACATGTGCAATTACTTTGGGTTTTGGCCTGTATTCAGGAAAGAATTTCCCCTCGGGTCAGATTTGGCAGGGACTGGTGGGGTTTTCTTGCTTTCCTCTGTAGGGTGGGCCGTGGGTCCACTTCCTAAGATCATCTGGACATTTTCACCTAACAATTTCCCTGCTACTGCTGGGACCCGGGACACTGGCAATGCCCTTGATCTCCCCTGCACGTTCAAGTTTTTGTGGCTTTTGGTCTTTTGTGCTAACGGTCTTAAATTTGTTATAGGGTGTTGGGAAGTGTTTTACGGCCTGCAGCGCATGCAGTGGATGTTCTGGGGACCCCTCTGGATTAAGCAGCTATTACATGGTCACCTGTAATTGTGAGGGCCTGGACTCCATGAGGCAGGTGGTCCCTTCTCCTGCTCTGTCACCCCTCCCTTATCTTCCAGTAGCAGGGCTCTGACATCCCACTGCAGGGCAACTACACCCCCGGCACCGTCGTGTGTGACATCTCCCCTTGCTCTTTATTTGAAGTGTGATGCTTATAACCCGAGGTGACAGGGGATATTAGGATAATAAACCAGGTGGAAGCCCTGGGACTGGGAAATTATGAAACCTGGGCTCTGCTCCTGTCTTGCTGCTAATTGATTGAGTGGGACCCTTCCCTCTCTGCTCCCCCTCCCTCAGACACTTAGACCACACTGGTTACTCCAGGCTCATCTTAAGTCAGAGGAAAGGGGTTTTATCTAGTCCTGCAGCACTGGGATGACTTGCCCCTAGCCATCCACTGGTAACAGAGAGCTGTGACATTGAGAGTAATTATGAGATCTCTCAGTCCTAATGAATACATGACATGAGCTTAGAGCTGCAAGTCTCACCTGAGCTGGCTCTCCTACAGAACAGGCAACCAGGACAGGTTCATCTAGCTTAAGTACAAGCCTTCTGAAAGCAAACAAGGCACAAAGTGGTACAACACGATGTCTCACACTCTGTGCCCCAGGGGCACTTATTTGGGGGTGTGTCTCACCCCTGGTGGTATTATTGAGGTCTCCATGCAGAGAGTAGGGCAGATGCTGCTGTTGCCCTGGTTGTTTTCAAGAGCAGAAGGTAAGAGAAGTAAGAGACATCCTGCATAGCAACTCAGTCCTAAATCACTAAAATTTCAGCCTGGGCAAAACCAGCACCTGTGGATCTGAGATACTTTATGGATGAAGCATCATCCCGAAGCTGATCCAAGCTCTTGTCTCATCCACCTCTCACCGACAGCAACAATTTTGCTTAAAGCACATCATGCTCCTTCAGACCCCTACAGTTCCCCACCCAGAGGAGAAAAAACTTCAGCATCACCTCCAGAAACACAAAATTCCTGGTGGACTGGGTTGCTGCTCCTAAGCCATAGGGTTTGCTTGGGATCAAAGGGGACTGTGTGCTCCAGTCCTTGGCCATGTCCTGAGCTCCACTGCTGCAAACAGGCTCTGCACAGCCAGGAAATCTGGTCCGAAACTGGCAACAGAAACACCCCCTCCTGCTCCCAGATCCAATGTGCAGCACAGATATGTTTCCCCCTAATCCTCCAAAAAGAAAAACAAACAAGCACACAAATGCCAAAACATTAACTACTCCCCAAATTACTCAGACGACTGCTAATTAGTATAAATTTACAGCAGCTGCACTACTGGAAGTGAGCTCAGACTTTAGCCCTGGAAATTACTGGGGACTATAATTTTCTCCAGTTTTTCTGGACTTGCAGAAATCTACAGGAATGTTCCAATATACTGACTAACTTCATCAGCCTTTCTAAGCCTCCTTTATTCTGCTCACGCTGGGGTAACCATGAAGCTCCCAGGCACGGAATCCACGGGTGCCTTCACCTCTCAAAGGCTCCCGTGCCCGGTGATGCGCGTCTGGGGAGCCGCGGAGGAGAGGGCGAGGAGCTCTGCAGCCCGGTGCCTTACACCTCGTTCATCAGCTCTTACTGAGCAGCACAGGTCAATGCCCAGGGCTCTGGAGGGGGTTCACCACGTTTGGGATTTGGTTTCCCGGTTTCCTGGCGGAATTACCCAGCGGTGATTTTCGGTGTGCGCCGGGAAGGCTGGGGCTCGGCAGGATGCCGCGCAGCGCGTTTTTTTTCTGGCAGGGAAAGCTCTAGATCTGTTTTGTCACCGTTCTTTAGGGAGCTGGAAAGGTGGTCTGGAGAATACAAGCCTTGAGTGCCAGCCCCTTCAGGGTTTGCTGTCGCCCACCTGTGATGGGTCTCAGCAAGACAACGGGGCTTCTGTGGCAAATAAAATAAAAGCAAAACGTAACCACCCATCTAACAGGGCATTGACTAGCGGATTGTTTTGCTGCTTTGAGTCACCAGCTATTACAATCTAGCAGACGTTTCTCCCCGAGTAATCCTCACACATTTAGATCCCACTTCCTGCTCCCCAACTGGAGATAAGATCATAAATAGCTTATGTGTGCTCAGAGGATGGATCCTGCAGCAACAGCAGGTAGGCAGACAGGTAGACAGACAGACAGACATGATGATAAGCCATACATCTGGCATGTAAGTATCATGGCAGTGGAATTACCATTCCCCAGCCAAGTTTCACGCTTTGGGGAGTTGTTTTGACATGCTGTCAATGCTGCACCAGAATAACCTGATTTATTTCCCTCGTTCGCTTTGAAAAGGTCTATTTGGTGCCATTTATTTTGCACTCACTTACTCGCCATCCTATCAGGAGGGGGGAGGTCAGCAGGGTCACTCCTGAGAGAGTATCACGTTCTGTACAGAATAGAGAAAACGCTCTGAGTCAGTGGGAAGGGAAGAATTCATGCTGGGGCCTCCTTTCAGCCTCTGCTCTCCCACAGTGGACTCGTACACCTCTTCCCTTCCCACATCCTTGCTCTTCCTTTCAAATGGAAAAGCCAGTACCACTGTGGCTGATATCCCACCGGCAGCAATCCCTCCCCCCGAAGAGCCTGCTCCAGTTTTGCTTCAGCTTTGCTTCATTTGCACCTCCACTGAGCCTTGGCTGGGAATTCTCAATGAATCCTTCGTGTATCACACAATAAAACCCTTAAGTCTTTTCTGTCTTTGGGTATAAAATAGATGTTGTGTCCCAAGTGGCTGTAAGAGGAACTGAAGGCACAGCAGCAGACAGGAGACTGAGAGGCATTGCTCATTTCCCCGGGGATCATTCCAACAGAGCAAGGCATTTTTAGGAGTAAAGGATGTGGTGCACTCCCGTGTTGGCACATGCCCACCTGTAAGCACAGCACTCCTCCCTGGTGCCCAGTTCATATCAGTGAACTGAGCTGGTTTTGCTCTGAGACAGCAAACCTCACATCCCTCCTAGCCCACCTCAAGCAGGCAGGAGACACGGCTTGGCAAGAGCTCCCCAGGCAGGAGCCAAGTGCCTCTGCCCCGGGGAAGCAAAAACATTGTTGGGAGCACAGATCTGCAGCCGAGACACTTTGGACCCACCGAGGGTGAACCCGATGATCACAACGCGGCGACTTCAAAGGCGGGTGGCAGAAGAGAGAAACCATCAGTGAGCTGCGTGACCTTTCTCTTCTTCTGGAACGTGACATGGATGGGCAAGGCTGGCACAGGAATGGGAACAGTCAGAGCCTGATGGATCCATCCGCAGCAGAAGGAGCAGCCCAGGGAAGCAGAGAGCGCAGGCAACGTTCCAAGCCGCTTGACTTCAGCAGCAGCAGCTCAGACCTGCTCGGTAGCAAGGCAGGATCCCCCTCCCACTGAACACTGCCTGGTTTATCGCTGCCTCCTGCACACAACCTGCCTTTTGCACTCTTTTCTCGACGGTTACATCCGTGAGAAACATCCCTTACACGTCCTACGAGGGCAGCCAAAGCTCTAACAGGACCGTTTTAACCAGAAACTTCAGCTGGCACCTTTGCTTTGTTTAGTTCATTAGTTGGGGGGACATCTGAGTACAAGGGGGCGACTGGCCTGGGCATTAGATCATGGAATAACACGAGCTCCATGTGCAGCTGAGAGCCAACACTTGACACTTGTCTTCCTCCATCTTCTCAGCCCGGTACTTCTGCTGCTCCAGCCTGGAGGCCTCCGCTCAGTTAATCACCCTCACACTTGATAGCTACTGCCTGACCAGCTGTCCTGATGTTTCCAAACACATGAACCCACTCCCCTGGTCCTCCACGCCGAGGAATGAGTGTTGCACTCGCCACATCGTGTGTGTGTGTGTGTGGCTCAGAAATCAGCAGAGCACTGGAAGAATTATGTACGGCTGAGATAAGCACCGAGGTGCAGTATGGACATTTATGCAAAGGTCTCCTTCCCCTCAGGGAAAGAGAAAAGGTGACCTCATCGGCTCAGGGAAAAAAAAAAAAATCACAAAAAAAAAAAAAAAAGAAGCCAACACTCAAAAATAGAAAGAAAATATTATTAGGAGTAGAACTCACTTTCTATTTTTAGAAAGGAATAGCACCCCAGAAGTAGCAGTCCGAGAACCCAGGATCATGATTTAAGGTAACATAAAAACAGCCACAAAGTCCAAGGGAAAAGAGGGAGATATTTCTATTCTGCACACTGCGGAATTCCCTCTGGAAACGCAGACGGGTTTGCTTCATTTCCTCTTCAGCTTTTGCTGAAATCTCCAACAGCACAAAAGCCCCCTCTTTGCCCTGAGAATACAACTGTTGAGTGCATAAGCTCTCCCCACATGACATTAGGCACTTTTCCATTCAGCAACCAGCCTCTTCTGACTCCCATTCCTCTTTCAAAGAGGAGAGAAATCTGAACTGAAGAGCTGGTTTTGACAGTCCTTTATTTGCAAATCTGCTTGTCTTTCAAAGGCATTTTAGCTAAGAAACTTCACTGAACGAGAGAACAAACCAATTCCTGCATCTGTCTAGAGCAGGGACTTCCCTAGAGGAGGAGTGGAGCTCATCGAGGAGGATTTCTCCTCCTGCTCCCTGCTGACGTGCCCTCTTTTCCAGTTTCCACTATTCAGCCTGAGCTCTTCCACTTCATTATTATTTAAAATCCAGCTGCTCTTCCAGTCTCTACTACCCAGACCTGTCTCCTCTTCCACTCACAGAGGGCTTCTCCCAAAGCTGTGAAGGACCATTTCCTACTCCATGTGTTCCTCTTAAATTACTGTAGTAGCTAGAAGCAGAAAAAAAAAAAAAAGGGAGGGAGGAAGAATGACAGATGAGCTCATAGATGAGTTTTCAGGCCATAAATTGAGAGCCAAGACTGATAACCAACACTGGAAAACCAAGAAAAGCTTGGTTTTACTGTGGAGGGAGATTTCACAGCCCGAGGAGCAGGAGGGGAGCACGGCCACATCGTGGTAAAAAATAACAGGCTGGTTGAGATCCCCAGACTGGGCTCCTGAAGACAAGAATTGAATAAATACTTCAGTGCCCTTCTTAATTACTCTTTTTTATGACCGTGTTTTGGTTACCTCAAATGGAGTCTGCGAAGGGATTAGTAAATAACGCTTTCCTTTGTTAACCTTTCTGTCTACTTTCTGCTGCTCTGCCAAGACGTGACACCCTCCAAACCAAACAGAAAACACGGGAATAAATAAAGGCTTCATCAGCTCCACGAGGTGTTGAAACAAGAGCGGGGAGAAAAGGCTCAGTCACGTTATTTTGATGGATAGAACATCCCCTGAAGTCCCTTTACAGGATCTTTTATGGTGATATGTGGGACTAGGAGAGCTGCAAGATCTTTCCACGTGTGATTTTTGTATGATTTTTTGCTGCAGCTTGGAGGCTGTGCCCTGCTTCTTGCAGCACGTCAGGGCTGATAAAGCTCTCACAGGGACTTTAAGTGTCACACAATGCCCCAACTAATTATCTTCGACCACTTGGGATCCACGGGGGACACCCTAGTAGGCTGAGTGGAGTTTCCTGGCTCACTACCTTTGTTTTAAACCTGGCTGCCATATTCTGAACTGAATTTAGGAGGCTCAACCAGCATTGCCTGCTTTCCTGATGCCTTTCTGTGACAGCAAACGCTGCTACAGGGGCATCACAGCCCCCGGCAAGGAAGGAGGTGGGGTGTGAAGCCAGTCGTGGGCGAGAAGTTGTCTTCAAGACAACATTTCCCGTTAAACTGAGGGTTGGTGGACAAGCAGTGACAAAAAGAATGGGCAGAAGGGTGATGGTACGAGCATAGACCAGCCCTCAGGGCCTGCAATGAGAGGAGAAGGGACAACTGGATGTCTGTGTGTCCTCTTAGAGTGACAACAGCCCCAGAGAGCGCGGCAGTGCGCTGGGTGCACTGCAAATCTCAGTCCTGCCAAGGAGAAGACGCCCATCCCATCCTTCACCTGACCTCAGGGAAAGCTGGAGAGGCTCCTGCCATGAGCCTTCAACCTCCTGGTGCCGTCTCAGCCTGCTTCATTCACCTCCATCTCCCGGGATGAGCCCCTGCTGCAGGGTGTGCTGCCGGAGCAGCACCAAGACCACCTCACCCGGAGCTCTCTTCTCCCCTCCCCGCTCCACGTTTCCATCACAACCCCGTTTCTTGCCAATTTGCTCTTCCCTGCAGAGAGGGAAAGAGGGGAAAGGGAGTTTCGGTGCCCAAACCTCAAGGTCCTTCGGAGAGCTTTCTCCCGCCGCGGAAAGTCCCTTCATCATCCTTAAGATTCACATAAAAGCAGTTGAGGTTAATATCGGAGAAGCCAAACTATAAACTGAGAATTACGCTTTAGCCTAAATAAATCATCGCCTTCGGGGCCGGGTCTGTGGCCGGGTGGGGAGAGGAGAGGGGGGGAAGCCCCTCGGGCTGCCCGGGGACTGGGAGAGAGGGGATGCGGCGTTTAGGGGCTGAGCACTCAGAGGCTACATCCAGCTTGCGGGGACCAACCTCCTCGGTGCTACCCGGGAGCAATCTGTCCTGCTTTTAGGGGGCTCCTGGAGGGAGAGCCTCCGCTCCCCCACCCCGGGGCCGCTTCCTCTCTCCCTGCGGGAAATGTCCCTCTAATGATTCCCCTGCCTCGCTGCTCTGCAGTTTGTCAGGCCGGCTGACTTCAAGCCGCCCTGCATCTGTTTCGCCTGGAGAGCCGCGCTCGCCTACGTTTTAATAAACCCTATAATTTACACATTTCCCTCATACCCTGTAATTTCACCACCCCGAGACACGGCGAAGGGAGAAAGCGCAGAGCTGGGAGCGCTCGCAGAAAGCGCTGCCAGAGAATCAAGAAATAAGTAGAAGGGCTTAAATCTGCAGCAGTAAAATAATCCAGGGGAGGGAGCCAACAATGACTGAAAAATAAACATCTCCCCCTGCGAAAGCCCGCGGCCAGCCCCGCTCCTCGCGGGCTGGCGCTGCCAAGAGATCGGGTGCGCTGGGAAACGCGCCTGGGGACTCCAGGAAAAAAAAAAAAATTAATGTGGGTTATATGGACCCCTTTTATAAGGCAACTGTTAGCGGTAACTAAGTTTAAATTTATATGTTCAATAAAGTCTCTTTCCCCACCCCCCCCCTCCCTTCCAAGTGCCAGAACCACTCAAGGAAGCCGACACACGCTTCCCATTTGAAAATGTGTTATTTGACCATTTTTATTCTCCGCTTTTGTTCTCGGGGCTGCAGCCCCTCCGAAGGCGAGGGGGGGAATTTCTGCGCCGAGATCAAAGCGGTTCTGTGTATACACACACTCGTGCAAATTATGTATTTGTGATCAAGTAACGCAGCATCAGGAAAAGCTAGGCGGGCATGTGGGAGAGTGAGATATTTACACAGGCCTGGCCAGAGGCAGAGGCATTATTTTAAGTGTTTTTCGCTGGTGCCAAGTCATCTGTTCACATATACGTGTGTGCGCGTAAAGATGATGGAGAGACCAGCACGCCAGAGCCAGGAAATTCGGCGTTAACCCCCCCTCAATTCCCCAGTGCGTCTTGTCCGGACTCCTGCCACCCTTCAAATCTCTGTGTGTGTCCCCCACGCTCGTGTCGTGGTTCGGAGCCACGGCGAGTCACGATCACCCATGAACCGGGACCTCAGTGCACACCGGCCGCTCTCGCTTCCCCAGCGCAGCTTTATAGCCCACATAAAGGAATATATATATTTCCCCTATAAAGACATGACTTAACCAAAGGATCGCGGGTTCTTCGGCATCAGGGAGAATAAAAATTATAAAAGGGGAAAAAAAAAGAAAAGAAATCTGGGCTGTGCTGCCCTCCTCGAATGGGAAATGTCACTCGAGTTTTGGGGCCAAAAAGCAGAAGGTGAAGAGAGAGGATGGGAGGATGGGGGTTATGTCGGGATCCCGAGCCCCTCAACTCTCCCTGCCTGCGAGGGATTATTCCCTCCTGTCTCTGCCAGCCGGGAACTAGGAGAAGAGGGGAAACCCCAAACGCACCGGGAGCCAGGAGCAGCCGGGCTGTCCCCGGTGCAGCGCCCTCGGGTGCGGCGGGGGGAGCCCATCCCGAGGCACCCCGGGCAATCCGGCAGCGGAAGGAGGAGCATGGGAGAAGCCAAGCCCGGCAGAGCGTTTACGATGCAAAACCCCGATAAAAGTTGCCCTGAAATAATTCCGAACACAAGTCGGGGCGGGAGGGGCCCGGATTGATTGGAAATGTCCTTTCCAGGCGGGTGGCTGCGGGAGAAGACGGCGGGAGGCGGGTGGGTAAAGATCTCCCGGGGACTGTGAAGCAGAAAACCTCTCCTCTGAGCCAGCACGAAGCCTGGGAGGCTCAGCCACAGCAGAGCAACTCCAAAATCAGACGCAAAAGCGCGGAGCCTTGGGAAAGGGGGAGTCCGTCTCCAGCCCCACTGCGGGGAGGGGGTGCCTGGAGTGGGGAAGGGGACCCCGAGCCGCAGTTTGTGGCAGGGACATGATGCAGCCCCCGGCATCGCGGAGCATCCCCGGCCCTGCCGGCTGCGGGGCTTCTCCCCCCTCCCCGCCGCTTCCCCCTTCTCCTTCCACTCAATCTGCATTATTATTAGCAGTATTTTATCCTAGGAAAAACAAACGTCTCCCTCCCTTCCCACCGCACACCGGGGGGGTAAGGGGGTGGCAGGCCCAGATAACAAAGCAGCTGGTGTGGAACGAAGTTGTAAGGAAATAATTGATATGTAATAAGGCTGAGTGAATCTATCCCAAAGAAAATATTGCGTAAGCGGTTATGATTAAACATGCCCGGGCGAAAGGCGCTCTCATAAAGGAGTAATGGAGCTAAGGAAACAAATGATCATTGGGAATGTTAAACACAGAGGGGCATTTCATCACACAAACATAAATTCAGCTTGAAAGAGACTTAAGGGGGGGAAAAAAAAAAAGGGGGGGAAAAAAAAAAAGAAGCAAGCCCCCCTCTCCCTCCCCCCGTTACCCTCAGGTTGTGCGACGGACGTTGTTTGAAGACGCTGGAGGTGCGGGGGGTGGGGGTGCAGCGGCAGGAGACCCCGTTGGCCAAGGAGGACCCGATCCTGCCTAAACCCTCCTGGGTTTAGACCCGGAGCAGACCCGAGGCTTCATCCATCCAGTCCCTCCGTTCCCCGAACGTGTGACCGGTCCCAGCCTGTCCTGCCTTTGGGTCACCCCCCCACCCCACCACCGCACTCCCTCGGATCGGGGCCGGATCCTTCCTCCAGCAGCGCTGCCTCCATCCCCCAGCTCCCTCTCGTTTCTCCCCCTCCACACCAAGAGACATCCCTGACCAGGCGGTGCATCACCAAATTCCCTGTCTTTCCCCATTTTTATAAAAAGCGAGAAAAAAAACCCCAAACCAATAAAAATCAACGTTACCCCAGATAAACGAAAAAAAAAACCAAACCAACCAAAACCCAAAAAACAACAAACCCTCCCTTCCTTTTAACACCGCTCTCTTCTCCGGATAAATCCCTTTTCCAAAGCCAGGGAGCGCGGCCGCACGGTGGGAAAGTCGCACCGCTTATTCCAGGGCCAAACCTCCGCCTTTGCAGCTTGGCGGCTTTACAGGAGGCAACGTGCTCTTGGCTGGATCCCCGGCCGTCAGGCACAGGAATCCGGGCTCGGAAACTCGTTAGGAGAGAAATAATTCGCTGTCCCGACTGCTTTTGGGGGATTTTGGCTCAGGGGAACCCAAGCGCGGCTCCGCTACCACCTGGCTGCAACACCAGGTGCTGTGCCGGCTGGTTGTTAAGCATTTGAACCGATTTAAATAGTTATTCGCATTTTTTTTCCCCCTTTTCTAGGAGGGGTTGAGGTGGGTGCTCGACCCACTCGGGGCTGCAGGACCGGCCCTGCCTTTGGTCCGCGTTCGGGCTCTTTGCGGGGCTGCGGGAGCTCGTTTTCGTTTGAATTAAACCCGGGGAAGGAGCGGGGGGAAAAGAGAGAGAGAGAGAGGCGGGAGGTATTTGTGTAACAACTTGAAATAATTCACCCCAGAAAAAGGAAATCTGGGCAAGAGTTTATCAGGCAGTTCCCTTTGCCAGCATGTTTAAAATGTATAAGTAATTTTAAAGTGTGTCTTCACTTAATATATTTTCCCCTTTCTCCTTCAGATGACAAGGAAGACCAGTGATTGCAAGATGTCTACAGATAGCGCCCTTTAAGAGTTTCCACATTGTATGGTTGGGGGGAAAAAATGTGTTTGCGGTTCCTACGTCCCTGCCGACAACTTTCTTATAGTCTGGGTTTACGGCTCCCATTGTTCGGGCTGCGCACGGCGGATTTAAATCACACTGTTCCCCCCCCAGCCAAAGCGGGAGGGGAGGGAGGGAGAAATCCAGGAGTGTCTAAAGGGAGAGAAAAAGATTTACTCTGAAAAATATGTGAAAGGGAGAAATTCCCCCAAATGGCGCTGCGACTCCCAGTAAATCCAGGTTTAACGCTGGCGCTGGGCTGGTTTTTGGTGCAGTATTTTGAGGGAGAATCACTGAAGCTTTGGGGTTTTGGGGGGAAATAAAGGGGGTTGTAGGGAATATGAGCGAGGCACCCCTGGTTTTGGCAGACGCGGGGCGAGGCTGCGAGGGGAAGGAGCTGCCTGGCCTTGGGCAAAGCCGCTACCCTTAGGCTCGGGCTTAAAAACCAGCACCGTGATCGCTACCAAAGCAGAGCCACTCGAGAGATAAATTACAAGGGGGGGGGGGAAATGATTTTTCCCTTTGGAAAAGGAGGCGAATTCCCAGTTTTCCGCGTGGAAAACAATTCTCTTTTCCTTTCTCCTTAATTTAAATCACGAGCCTCCCGCTCCTGGCGCTCTCGCAATGCACTTGCTGGAGCAAACCCGGCGGTGCCTTTGGCCAGGGAGAGCTCCCGGCCGGGGGTGAGTGTCTGGAGAGTTTTCGCAGGACTTTCTCCATCCCGGAGGAAGAGGTTTCATTTCTGATTTCCTCCCCGGCTTTTCAAAAAGGTTACGGGGAGCCCCCTCCCAACCACGCTGAGCTCAAATCAAAGCTTTTGAAACAACCTTTAAAACCGAAGGAGGAACGGGCCGGCTCATTCATTCGGCTTCGTGGTGAATATTAAGATTATAGGGGGGAAATGAGCCAGGGTTTCTGCAGGACGGAGCAGCCTCGCAAAGAAAAGGACGGAGAAAATTGTCCTGGGCTCCAGGAAAATATGTTTTCTTGGAGCAGTCAGCGACGGCAACCAGGAATTTGCTTGGGCACAAGAACTTACAGCAGGATCAGGGAGGAGAAATGACATTTTGTAGCGACTCCTTTACCCACGGGTTTCCCACAGCAGCAGCCCAAGCCCTGAAACCGAGGGCAGAACGGAGCTCTTGAATCGCCAAAAATTTGGCTAATTTGTCACATTAAGAGCGAACATTACTGAGGATACCGAACCCTTTTTATCCTGACACTGACGAACATAAGCCAGAAGTTACTCACATTTTAGGCGTATTTGAAACCCCATCTTAAAATCAGCCACAAAACCCCCCCCTGCGTGACAGAGTCGTTACCATCGCTTTCCAAACTCGGCTTTCCAAATTCTCCAGTCACCGTTTTACTCCCGATCACCCCAGGCGCAAAGACATTATTTTCCCGGTGTAACGATTCACCTCATCCCTACCACGGCTTTTCATTTTTGCCAATTTGGGGACGGGCGGGGAGGCACCTTCGAGTTCTCGGGCGACGAGAAAAGCATCGAAAGGCGTTTTTTTCCTGAAGGATAATATTTAATAAAATGGGACAAAACCCCCCAAACCAGAAACCAGCCCAAATACTTTGTCCGTCCCAGTGTCCCCGATTGTTTCTGGGGGCTACGGGCGCGCAGCCGTCGGGGCCACGCTGGGTCCCCGCTCGCCCCCGGCACCCTCACACCGTCCAGGGGCGTTTTGTGTCACTCGGTGGCCACAGCGAGCACGGGGCGCCCGGGCCGCGATTTACACGATCCTGTGGTTTTCGTTATTTTCGCGGTGGGAGACAGGAGGAAACAGGAAATAAATATATATATATATATTTGTGTTGAGCTACTTCTTGGACGTGAACAGCAGCGGACATGTAGGGGACAGTCCCGAAAAGGCAGGGCGCTGCTCGGGGGCAGCTCTGCAAAGCCACGCGTGTCCCCCTCCCGGCTCCTTGAGCCTCGACACCCGCGGAGGATGCGCGGGAGAGCTGATCCTCCGCACCCGCATCTCCCCGCCCGCCCCATCCCTCGCAGCCCGCGGGGGGGGCAAAGGACCAGTTCCTCATATTCCACGCCAAGCCCCCAACGCACAGCGCCAAAATCCTAAGGCACGGCGCGCCAAACAGCCCCACGGAAAACAAATCGAACCTAAAAATTAGTAATGACTTAAAAAAAAAAAATTAAAAAATCAAACGCCAAAGCTTTGTGCCATCTACACTCAGGGGGTCCTGGATCCCACCGACGGCTCAGAGAAGAGGAGGCGGAGAAGGGGGTGGGTTTTCCTTTGATGAATTCCTAAACAATTCCTATTGTTAATTTCTTTACCAACCAAGGGTGAACACGGGGTCCAAATGGCGAGATTTGCTTTTCAAAGAGTAACGTGAAATCAAAACACCTGTTCCACATTAGCCCTCTCCCACTTCCACCTCCACTGTAAATGAAATCATTTAAATAATAATAATAATAAAAAAAAAAAAGTTGGAGAGAGAATAAGCGTATTGTTTTTCTCTCCTGACATATGGGATCGGAGCTGGAGATCCGGGCATCACTTCAGGTGAATAAATTAATAATAAAGCATTTGAGAGCCACAGAAAATGCTGAGCTGGAAGGGACCCACGAGCACAGAGAAATGACTCGGCAAGTTCTACCAGAGCATCTTTAGGCACATTCACATCCAAAACCTGACAGAGGCGCAGGCAACCCCCAGACCTCCCCCAGAATTCCTCTGCCGGGTACGGACACCTGGAGGACAGCGAGCCCAGAGGCAACAGTGAAACGCTCCCAGCCCACGCACCCCAAACCCCCCAGCACCCCCGTACCGCAGGGTCCGCCCCGTCGGGTCCGCCCCACGCACGTCAGCCCATCTCCCGAGCGGGTGGGCACGGGGGGAACTCATCCCCACGCTCTTCCCCCGTCACAGCTGACCCCACTCACGTCCCCCCCCCCCTCGCCCCACGATGGGTGCCAACCCCTGCAGTCCACACCGGGGGAGCCGTGGGGTGGTCCCCGGGCAGGGGCAGCCGGGGGGGGGGCCCAGGGGAGCCCCTTTACCTTGGTGGGCTCGGCAGAGGTCTCATGGGTGCCCTGGCAGCGGGCTCCGCTGGCCACCGGCCCTATTTCCTCTTGTAACTACGAGGGGACCCAGCGCCTCTCCCCGATAAGGTATCGCAGTGTCTCTGCCGTCGGCGGTCACCGCCTCGGCCCGGAGCTCCGCGGCACCGCTGGCAGCCGGGCCGGGACAGCGGGGAGATGTCGAGGCATTTCTGGGAATAATCACATCACACAAGTGCTTACATTCCGGCTTCCTTTCTCTTTATCCCTACCACCAAGTTTGAAGTCACACCTTCTACCGGATTGTTTAAGGTCTCCGGGTTGGAGTGGGGGTGGGTGGCAGTGAAGGAGTGTGTGGGTGTGGGTGTGTTGGGGGGGGAGTTGTTGGTTGTTAATCTGTAGGGTTCCTCCAGGCCAATAAAATGAACAGAATGGTCAGAAATTTCTTCTTTTCAATAGAAAACCTCTCCCCCCCAACAACCCCAACCCCTAACCCCTTTCTGTTTGTTTTTTTGCCTGGACTTCAGGGGCTGCAAAGAGCACTGCAAGGCTGGGAGTCCTGAAAGCTGCTCAGCCTGAGCTGCAAAGGAACAAAAAGACTTTGTTTTCCCCACACAGTCACGCAGGGGTTCTGCTAGACAACTACACATTGTGGAAAACACACCTGGAAAGGGGAATATATAAAAGTATCGCACACAGACACGCTCAGGAGGACAGGGCTCCCAAAATGCAGCTGAAGGCCTTAAACCTGCAGCCACCAGGAGGGTTGATAAATGTGCTGATATGAAAATAACCCACAGCAAACATCCGTGGGCGTGTGCACACAAATAACCTCCTTACACATCTCATACACACTTTGCATAGCCAGGCATTGATCTTAATTAACTTGAGAGCTTGAAAACCTGAGCAGTGGGATTTTGACTGGGAGCTGGCTACTTCAGGGCTGTAAGTAACTCTGGAAATTCACTTTTTAGTCCAGAAAAGCACCCATTGGTATCTTTTCTGTTGGGCATTTTGCTCTGTTCCCCCTCTTCTCTCTTCTCCCCCTCTCCTGGCTTTGTGCTACCACCTACTGTGCCCCGTGCTCACCTCCTCACCCCCTTCATTTGGGATCTACTTGGAATTCTTAAAAACCAACCTGATCCCCTCTGCTTATGTTTCCTATCAGGCACTCAGCTTGCCCACCGAGCAGCAGCAGCCTGGAAGACACAGACTGGTTTCTGTATTTTCCTTTTTTCCCCCCATCCCCCTTAAGATCCTGGATTTTACTGCTTTACAAAAAAAGGGTAATTTGGGGCACTGAAAGCTGGTTGTGGAGCATCCAGTGCTCACACACTTTAATGGGGAGGGTAAAATCAAGCAGATGGAGACAAGTGCTTTCTGACTGAGAGGCAGTGTGGGCTGGTCCATGGCTGCTGTCAGAGGGCAAAGCCTTTGGCAGTGCCCTTGATCTCACTGTCACCCTTCCCATCCTTCATTTGAGTCCCTCTTTTCATACTGTAACTACCCTGGGACCAGTAATTGCCTCTTCTTCGTGGAGCTCTTGGACAAAACCGGGCCCCCCATCAGGCTCTGCTGTTTTCTAATAAATTATCAGAGCATATGTGCACCATTCCTATCGCTGCAAAAACCTGGGGTTTGGCTTGGATTTCTAGTTATCACCTAGTGCCAATAATAATAACAATAATAATAATAATAATATGAACATTGCTTTGTGGATTTGAACCTGCCAGAAAGGCAGTAAGCCAAGTATTACACTTGTGGGAGGTATCTTGCAGAGCACTCCAAGGATCTTTTGTTGGGTCTGGCCTTATTTAATATTTTCATTAATGACCCTGTAAATGGATTACACAGCCCATTAATAAAACTGGCAGATGCTACCCAGTTAAGGGAACTCGTGAAAGGCCAGAGAGGATTAAAAAGAGAGGGGGAAATGACAGAGAGAAGCAGGAAGAGAGGACAGAGAAAGAGCACGAAATTATTTGTGAGGATTAAATTCAGGAAAAGGTGGCTGGAAGATTATTCAAAATCCAGCTCCTTCAGCTGTGGTTTTATCCAAAAAACCCCAGTAAAAATAAGTTATTGGTCCCAGGGAGAGCGTGGGGCAGAAGGTTATAGCCTGAAGTTTGCAGTAAGGGGTGCCAGGAGGGCAGGGACCACAGCAGGAGCCCTGCTCACACACAGAGGTGGGAAATGGGGGACCTGCACCCTATTGCTGAGCAACTGCCAAAACACCCAGAGAAATTCAAAAAGAGTAAAAATAACCACTCGTGCTGAAAAGGGTAGAAAAGACCCTTAATTTTGAGACAGGATCCATCAGCTGCTGCACACAGGGAGTGCAGAGAAGCCCCCATATCTTTTTGGGATCTGTCACATGTCATCAAATCGATCTGTTATGTAGATAGGATAAATATGATAACCTTGGACCTTGACTATCCACTTTTCCTTCTCAATTCTGCCACGGGCATCTTGTGGAGCATCTGAAAACAACACTCTTCAACCATGAGGAGTCTGTGAGGTGCCATAAGCACCTCATCAAACATCTCGATCCCATGACTGTTGTCCACCCCTTGGCTCGTTCTCCAGAGCAGTGACAAGGTGCTGGTGGGGACCTGCTGCTCCTTCCTGCTGGGCAAACAAGAACCTGGCAATAAAGCAGCCCAGGAAAGAAGAGAAGACACAGTGAAACAGCGGCAAAGTTAATAATGGGCAGGAAAATCCTCCCCCAAACCCTGCTGGCCTGAGAAAGGTGGAAAGGGTTGCAATTCTCTACTGATATGAGAGTTAAAATAAGACAGAAGCTTATTAAAAAGAAAAAAAAAAAGCTGATTGATCGGTTATAAAACAGAAGTAGGGAAAAAAGAGGATGAAGAATATGGCATAATTGGTGTCTCTGCTCCCCTCACCTTCAACAGACATTTCAGGATGTACAGATGGATGTACAGCAAGAGCACCAGGGGCTCTCCAAGTGGTTCCACACGTGCCCCAGCACAGCACAGACACTGAACAAATGCAGGGGGTGTTGGGAGCCCCTCTGCCAGAACAGGGCTGTGGATTTAAACTCAGCCAGGGACATGACCACAAAGCACCAGATGTCCCACTGCTGGAGATCAGGATGGGTCCAACGGCACCAGGAAAACTCTCCTGCCACAGAGGGTCTGGTGCATCGTGCTCTGCAAGGCTGTGGATTTAAGTGTGTGCCCTTCTTAGCAGGCTCACATGGACTAAACCCTCGTGCCTTAAGCTTTTACAGGTTATTGGGCACAACTTTTGAGGATCTGTTGTGCCAAGGACTGTAGCCTGATTTAAATCTCACTTCTCTGAGTAATTGTACCACTACTTCCAAAGGCAAAGAAAGGGGAAAAGACCCAACCACGGACCCAGTTTGCCATTGCACTGCACCTGTTTTACACCACACACAAAAAGCTGTACCAACCAAACCCAACCTATTTCAAAGAATATATATACATTCATTAATTATTAGAATCTCTGTTCTAAGCCTGACCATTTCATTGAGACACAAACCCCTCAAAACTCGAGTATTTCAGCATTTTTACTTTCAGCACTTGCTATTCAATTATTTGCCTTTTTCTCTTTACACTGGGGTCACCACTACAAAAATCTTAGCCAAACTATGTGAAGCCATGAATATGATTATGGCCTGCTAATGTAAACAGGCAGGAAGGGGTAAAATAGGTTGGGTTTGTGTGTGTGTGTGTGAGAGAGAAGGATCCAGATCCAGTTTATAAACATCCATCTCCAGTAATGAGTCCTCTAGGAAGAAATGAAAAATAGCCCAGGCCTGGTAAAGTCAATTAAGTTGCTTTTAAATAAGAGGTTACCCAGAGAGGCCAAGAGTTAACATGTAAAGGCTTATTGCCAGTGCTGTAAAAAATAAAAGGAGGCTTGAATATTTGAAGACATTTGGTTGCTATTATAAACAAGTGGATCTAATAGTGTGGGTACATTCATAGACTAACTGTAGAAGTTGGGCATCTTATAAGGACACATTGAAAGGAAAAACTGCAAGGTTCCCTGGCTAAATAATTCCAAATGGGTCATTATAAAACCACTGATACAACACGTGTGGTTGGGACACAGGGCATTTATAAGGAAAGCTTTTCAAACCGACCAATAATGAGCAGCTAACAACAAGAGCCCAGCCAAAGGTGTGTGTAATCTGCAGAGAACACATGGCAAAGCTTTACGGTGCAAATTCTTAGAATGACCTGCAGAGCAGATGGCCCTGACACCACTTCAAGCAGTTTGGAAAAGTCAGCTGAGGTTTATCAGATTCTTGAGGCTCAGAATTGCAAAGGTGAGCTTAGTGACAGCATCTTCCAGGGAGAAAAAAAGAGGGCTGTATTTAAAGGGATGAGAAATAAATTAAAGAAAGGACAAAAGGAGAACAAAGATGTTCCTCTTTTTCTGCTGGAAAGCCCAAATTTTTCTCCTTGGAGCAAAATCTCAATTTTTGGGGAGGGGGGTTCAAGGAGATTACAGCAGGCTGCTGAAAAAATCTGAGCACAGACCTGTAATTCTTGCAAAGACAGATAACTTGGAGGTGGAGAGGCATCATAGCCAGGCACCAAAGTCACCTCAGAGAGGCCACTGCTGAGCCACCCACCCTCTCCCACACAGGGGAGCTTCCCCTGATGCCATGGGCTGTCAGCTCTTCACACTGGAAGCACAAAATCCCTTCCCAATGGCAGACTCGAGACATCCAGCAGGAGTTTTGACCACCACAGACCCTTCCTGTCACAGCCTGACAAGCAGCTCAGAGTTGGCCACTGACCCAAACTATTCATCCCCCCACACCACATGTTTAAATATCTGAGCCTCTTCACACATTCATCTTTGTACCATAAAAACAGGGACAGTGGACGGGAAAGTGATGTCCAAGAAAACACGAGGGGCCAAATTTTATGATCCTAAAGAGGCAGAGCGATTCCCCCCCCCCCCAGCGAGGGAGTTTTCAGAAGTATCGACACAAACTCGAGTTAAACACGAAGTTGCTCCTGACCACCCAACAGCAGCACGTTGGGCTGGGGCAGAGGTGAGGCTCAAATGTGAATTCCCAGCAGACACAGGATGCCCACACGGGATGCAAAGGGGAATCTGGGAACCGGGATTCCCGTTTTGAAATGAAACGTCGAAGGGTGGATTCCTCGCGCGGAGCAACGAGTTCCTGCCCCTGCCCTGGAGCGCAGCCCCTCTTCCCTGCGGGCTCAGCGAGCAGCAGGACAGTGGGACCGCGTGCCTTTCCCGAGCCTCCCGCCCGCCTCCCTCACACCCCCTGTCAGCTGCGGGGGAACGGGAGATCAGCAAACACCGGGTCAAGCGAATTAACGTCACCAGAAAGGAAGCGGGGTCAGAGCTAAGCGGCGTTTCCCTGCAGAGACCGCAGGCTGAGAGCGTGGACGGCGACAATTAACTCAGCGGCTTGATGAGGAGACTGCCCCTTCAGTCCCCTTCCCCTTCAGAGGGAGGGGAAGGGAAGTGTAGTGGCCAGAAATCATTTCTAACAGACAGCACCCGCCTCAAGGACCATCCAGCCTCACCCCTCCGGGGAATCCCAAAGCAGAGGTGGCTCCCACCCTGTGGAGCAGAGCATGGGATGGCAGAGCAGGAGGAGGCAGGAGTGCAAATCTGCCTCTGTTTGTTTAAGCCCCCAGTAAATTAATGCTGCAAACCTGCCAGGCTGACCCTGTGGTTTCAGGGAGATTTTTTCTGGCTTTTTGGTGTGGGGTATTATACACACAGGTTTCCTTTCTAGCCCTTCATAAACATTTCTGACCAACTACTCAGGAGGAACAGGGTGGGAGGAACATTCCCAAAACCCAGTGTGAAAACCCCGTGGCCTGTCCTCTCACGTAAACACTGCTCTTGTCACAAGAGTCCCACACCTGGTTCCCAGGGTGAGGGACAACCTCTCCCAGCCGTGGTACCTGCATGTTGTGGGGTCACCTGCCACTCAGCAGCAGAGAGGGTCAGGCTGGGTGTCTGCAGGTCTGTACCACACCAGGGAAGCCCGGGGATTATTTATTAACTTGTCCCAGTGCTATGAAAAGGGAGCAGGAAGAGCCTGGAGACACTGGGGAGAAAGGAAGGAGAGGCAGAGTCCACGGGGTGAAGAGTCATTTCTAGGGAGATGCCAACAAAGGGTGCCCACGAGATTCCTCAAACCTGGGTCCTGAAACTGTGCAGAGACCCACTCCTACCCTCTGGAGACCCCAGAGGCAGAGCACAGAGCAGGCATGGTTTGGGAAGTGCTCCCCCATCCTCACCAGCCATGAGCAGGGTGATCATTCAGGGTGATGAGCTCCACCCTGAAGCAAAACCGCAGAATTAGGAACTAAATAAAACCTTCTTGGTTCTATCTGTGGGTGAAAGGCCCCCTCTCTTTTAGAGATGTGTTTATTGTCACAGCATCCAGTGGTACAGGTCGTAAGACCTGGGGTCACCCCCAAGGGCTCCAGTTTGGTGTGATCTTCTGTAGAACAAGTGCTCAGCCTGTTTCCCTAAGGAAAGGACATGAGCCCTGCCTGCAGGTACCTGCCTCTATCAATGATTTGTCTCTCCTGTCTCATTTACAGCTGTTGGGTGTTTGGTCCCACTTCCACCACTTCCAGCAGCCTGTTGTCACTCCTATAGAAACCAAATTCCCATGCAACAGGGAAGAGGAAAAAAATCTGTGCCCTCACTGAGACAGCCATGGACTTCAGCCACACTCCTGGACATCAGAGAATCCACAAACCAGACCACCTTTAGAAAGCTGCACACAGCAATGAGTTCTCTGGACTAGACACCAGAAAATCCCTCTCTGAGAATATGTTTGGCAATCAAGTTTCTTTCCAGTTTCACTACTCATTTGTCCTTTCCAAACACGCTTTTAAGATCTGCTGTGGCAGAGGAGGTCACTAAGGAGAGGGAGCTCTCACCATGGGAGGGCTGGTCCACCACTGTCCATGCTGGCAGGAGTCAGGGGAGAACCACAAGACAAGCTGTTCTCCAAGAGAGAGGAATAACACCTTACACAGCATGACTACGGTAACTGGGAGAGCCAGAGTGGCACTGGGAGCTGGCACCTCACCAGTGGGGCAGGGAATGTTCTTGGACTGGTGGCAAAGGGTGGGAAGAAGGTGCAGAAACATCGACAACAAGTGCAGTGCAGAGGGCTGACACACAGAATGCAGCAGGTGCCTTGGCAACCCTGCAAAGAGCTGTGCTCTGCACCAGAGCCCTGGGGAGCCAGCAGCAAGCCAAGGCCAGCTCCTTGCCAGCTCCTTCTCCTCCCCTTTCCCATGGCACAAGCAACCCAGCCCCCAGCCTCTCTGGTGTGGCTGGCAAGTTCATTTGTCCTGCAGCCCTGAAAAGCCTCACTCCGGCTGTGCTGATCCCAGGTAATATCTGCCACACTATAAAACTCGTTCCATACACCTCATCCCTTCTTCCACACACACAGCATCTCTCCTAAATCCCCCTTGTAAAGTACAAGGGCAGGAAAGAGAAGAGAGAGATGTGTGATTGAGTTACAGTTTGGCTGCTGGGTAGGGCTAAGTCAGGTCTCGCAGCTGGAAGGAACTGGATGGTCTCATAAATCCTGGGATTCTCAAGGACAGCAACTCTCTGCTGCTTGATTTCACTCAAACTTCATGGCTGGGACACTACCCAGGGGAAAGGACCAGCAGCTGATCTGTGCCTGTATGAGCATCATCCCTGCACTGCCCCTTGGTTTCATGCCGAGGTGGTGCACAGGGACACGGGCTGCTCAGCTCAGGGGACAGAACAACGGGCTGGCTCTCAAAACCCCCATCCTGGCCCTTCACTTTCCCGAGCCTTGTTTTCCCCATCTGCAAAAGGAACACCACGACTCTCCTGACAAGGGAAAAAAACCCTCTTGTATCAGCCAGGAGACAAAATCCACTTAGTATCACATCAAAAAAGGAAAAGTGCCCCTAGAGGGAGATCAGTCAGCACGGGGTTGTCCCTCCGCTCCAGCTTCGATTAGATCCTCCACCGTGGAATAAACAACTTTCACCTTGCCGTGACCCCAGGGAGTCCTGCAGCCCTCCTACACAGCAAAGCCTCCAGCATCCCCACGTGGAGCTGGAGGAGCCTGGAGCCCCCCACTCGCAAGGGATGGGCCACACCAAGCCCAGTGGGGAGCTGTGACCGTGGGACACCTCAACTGTGGGACACCTCAACTGCTGGAGCAACCGCTGCCTTCAGCTGCAACCAGGCAGCTCAGCACGTGGGGAAAAGAAAAGGTAGAATTTTATTGTGCTTTGCCTATAGATAAGTGAAATAATTGTGTGCTTCTTTGGGATTAAACACACATTAAATGTATGACATCCTGTGCTTCGTGGCTGAGATACGTGTACTCGCTCTGCCCATATATTACTCCTGTGCTGCTTGTCAGGCATCTCCCCCCCAAGCTGAGGGGAGGGAGGGATTCATCTGAGCCTCCAATTAAAGCCCAGCTCTCGTTAAAGGCACCATTGTAGGCAAAGGGGGGGGGGAAAGAAGAAGAAAAAGATAATTCTGTCAGCACAGATGTCTCCTACGCTGAGGGGTTTGCAAAGAAATAAAACCTGAGCCGCTATTAGACCATTTGCAAAGTTATAGACTGTAAATAAACAGAGCAGAGCAGTTCCCCCACCTAGGAGATACCACAAGTCAGTGGACAGCACTGACAAGCCCGAGTCTTGCTGTAACTGGCTTATCTTTCTAATCCTCTGGATTATTAATAGTAGTAGGGCTGTGATAGAGTCCAGAGGCCACACCGTGACAGACACCACCGTGTGAAGCATCCCACAAACACACAGGGAGAGGCCAGCCCTGTCTCTCCAGAGTTCCTGAGGCAGAAGGATGGGACAAGGCAGGCACAGGAGGATTAGGAGAGGTGCCCAAGACCACAGGGCATACCAGTAGCACGGGAGAAAACATATCTGCTTCCTCCCAAACTCTGTGTCTATCCCACAAAGTTCAGAGCAGGATTCCCACTGATCTTCCCCCCCCCCATTTTCCCCTCCACAGTAGTTTGGTAACAAAAAAATCTTTGGCAGCCACCTCCCTTGTCTTGATCATACCAAAGCCACTCCAAGGCAGAGAAAAGATCAGGACCATGAAAGATCCAGCCAGTACCTGACACAAAATCCAGTTCCTTTACCATATTTTAATGGGGTTAACCTGCCATCAGCTCAGCTGGGTGATCCTGTTCACCCTACAGCCAGAACTTTCTAGGTCTGGTGCAAGGGACACATGAGGAATCAGCAGTGGTGGAGGTGAGGAAAGGCAGGGATCATTCCATCCCTTCCCACAGCTGCTGGCTGGCACTGGAACTGACCTGGGACATCAACCCAGGCACAAAGATAATGAGAAAAAGCAACAAACCAGGTTTCATTCCACTGTTGCTACTCACAGTGCGGAATGGGAGTCACTGCTCCACCCTGGGGTTTTCTGATTTCCCTGCTCCCAAAACACCTAAAGCTGGTGCTGGTTTGCACAGTGGGATGCAGGGAGGCAGACATGAGGAGCAGCAGCACCACACAGCATCTGCTGAGAGACCTGTCACCTGGGTTGCTGCAAGACAGTGCAAACAGAACTGAGGACAATCATTGCCCCAGGTTGTGGTTCAGCCTGTCTGAGAGGCTGGTCCCATGGAATGATCACACTATCTCATGGCTGAGCCTGAAGACAAGAAGGAAATGGGTTAGGAAGGACAAGATGCCCTTTAGGACAGGATTTCTAGTTCTTTCATTTAAGTTGGATGTCCAAAAGGAGAGCCTCAAGCTCGACAGGAGCTCACGGCATTGCCAAACTCGCTGTCCCTGCCTGTCTCCTCCCACCTCTCAGTCCCTCTCACTGCTCTGGAGGGAATCCTCCTGCTCCAAGCTCTGCCCATACCTCTAGAACAACCCAAGCTTGAATGAATGAGACAACTCCTCCTGCACATGGATTTCCTAAGCCTCCCCCAGCCTGATTGCTGCTGTGACACCACACACCCTGAACACTCTGCCTCCATAGAGGTCATGGTTAGATCACCTTCTTCCTGCATCCTCCTTCCCAAAGCCGAGCCCCTGCTCCCAGTCTGCTGTCCCTGAGAGCATTCCCTTTGCCTCTTGCTCATTTAGCTTGGCTCCTGCCTGCATGCCCACAAAGCCCTGACTTTCCTGCTGGCTCGGGACTGCTCCAGCAGTTTCCTCCAGAGGCAAATGGGTGCATTCAACAGAGCAATAAAACCCGAGCAGCTTTCTGGGCACGGGGCCTAATCCAACTCCCAGCGAGGAGCAGGAGGAGGATTATTCTGTTCGAGGAAGGGAGGGCTGGGGGAAAAGACAGGAGCTGAAGGGATGGGACAGTGACACTGCCATCCTGGTGGACCTCTTCAGAGGTCACCACTAGAAAGGCAGCAAGTGGTAAATGCCTTTTCCATGGCATGGACGCCCCCTTGTTCCCATCCATGTTTTCTCAGTGCTACCTTGTGCTTCTTAAGCAAGCCATAAATTCAGTCATATGGGTTTTCTCTGTCCTCCCTTTTTTTTTTTTTTTTGACATCCATTTAATGACTTTTCTCTTTAATATATGGCAGGCATTTTCCTCCTAAAATACCTGAGGTTTAGGACAGGTAGTAAATGGAGACCTCTCACAGAACCACTGGCCCAGAACCCAGTCTTATTGGCACTTAGAAAAGGAGATCCATTTTTCCCTCTCTGCTCTTCAATTAGCTGTAATGTTTGCCTTTAAAACATAAAATTAGAAGCCTTTTTGGAGGCACAAAGCAATATTATACTGCAAAACACATTTTTATTCTCCCCTCCCTGCTACCAGTTTAGCACAGCAGATATATTAGACAGCCTGTTTCTAGGCACCGCTCTCCTCTGAAGATTTAGGGTCCAGCTTTCAGTTCCTGTGAAAATAATGACCTCCCTTGCTCTTTGTAGCTCTGTGCTTGATCCTACTCATATTAGCAGGACCTTTCAGGTCGAGTACTACAGGATTTAGTGCTGGAAGGCAGAGGCACTGAGCAGACAAACATCTCAAAGTCCATCCGACTGAGCCATTCATGGAATATGTAGGTCACAAGTTCCTGTTCAGTACTGTCAAGCCTTCTCACATATCCGAGAGCTGCTTTCTTAAGGAAAAGCTTAACACAGTCACTCTCACCCATCCAGATGTCTTTTCACGGAGGAATCAAGCAGCAGGGATGAGGAAAAAAGGGAGCGAGTCACTGGTGGGACACTGGGATTGAGATCCAAAGGGTCCAGCTTGCTGAGCACAAGACTGGGTCTAATGCCAGCCCCCCTCAGCCCTGACTCCTGCCCAGAGCAGAGACAGCTTCACCACGACAAAGTCCTGGCACAGGAGCCACATCCAAAACATCAGAGTGCTACACACAACTCCTGAGTCACAGGCTGGCTACTCTGGGTTAAAAAGACCAGAGCAGAGCTTTAGGCTTCTGCTGAACCCAAGCCCACAAAACCCTTCCCACACTGGTCCCCTCCTTTTTCACCCCCCATCCAGAGAGCTTTGAACCCATCCCTACTCCAGGTAGGCAGCTTAAACTCAGCCTAGAGCAGCTGATGCTTTTGGCTCTGGAGGTCTCTGCTTTGATTAGCCCGTGGCTCCACAGCCCAGCCACGGCCACCCAGACTTTTGTAAATCTTCAGTCGGGTGGTATTACAAAGGTGAAGCCAATCCAACTCAGAGGAACAACTCAACCGGTTGTACTGAGTGGGAATATCCAGCTGGTCCATGCCATTCCCTTCCTGGCATTGGCCTTGCTGTCACAAATTCATAAATAAACACATTCTAAGACAAAAAGCAGTTAACGTTCAGATTTTCTTAAAGTGGTTCAAATCACCCACAGCACAAGAGAGTGAAAAACGTCCCAGGATGGCAGCTATTGATCTCGAGAGGCAGTGAATTGTGCTCCATGTTGGATCAAAGGGGAGTACAAAGCAGAGAAGAGCCACTTTCTCCACCACACATCGATGATTTTCCAGATGTCTTTTATGGGAAATAATGGCACTCAGCACTGTTAACAAAAAGCAGCCAAATCACAGGAAAGGGAGTCTTGACTCTTTTATCTCACTGGTGTTACTCATCCATCTCTAGAGCCAACTGATAGCAGAATGATTGATTCAGAAATTACAGGAAAAAGGGAAAAAGTCAATGAAACCACTAAGACATATTAGCAGATGTACCTGCCCCAATAATTCCGTCTGTGCCCTCAATTCCCGTTCACCTTCCTTATCTCCTGGGACACGGGACACATGTTTGGTGACATAAAATGGAGAGCAGGATTGACGGGTCAGCTGTTGGACCAGGACCCCAGCATTTCTAAAACCCCCCCAAAATCTAGAAATACCCATGGAAAAAGACGACACGCTGCCTTGATACACACCAGCTTCAGGTAACCAAAAATATTCCTCTTTCCCTTCCCAAAAGAATTTCCTAGGGAACACAAAGAAGCTGATTTTCTTTAGTTTTTCTTCGTTTTTACTACAAACTTCGTTTGCCCCCCTGAGTGCCTGAAGTGGCAGGAGGGGACACTTCTGGCAGGCAAAGCACCAAACCAAAACACAGAAAAAACCTGGGGGTGTTCAGAACGGCTGAGCCTGAGATTTGCGACAACGTGAGCCTTAAAAATATGCAGCCAAGACCTCTCGGGGTCCTTCACCACTTGGCAGCCGGTTGGTCTCTCCCTCCAGCACCTGAACGTTTATTCCCAGGTACCGGGAGGTGTTTTGTGGTGTGGATGCTCCAGGAACACTTGTGGGGCTCGTTACGGGACTGCCTGGGACTGCCGGGCTGAGCGGCCGAGGTGGTTCCTCTCAGACCATCTACACATCTTAACACAAAGCAGGTGGGTTGCCCTGCCCCTCCCAAACCTTTTGAAGTCCACCAAGTGCTTCAAGCCCCTCGCTTCGCTGAATACAGAAGTACTTCTCCTCGCTCCTCCAGGTCTTCCCTGAGAGGAAATGATAAAGGCAGCCGAACTCAGGAGCCAGCCCAAGTGCCTCAAGTCACATGCGGGCAGGGAGAGAAAAGGGACTCGATTTTAGGGGCGATGAACCAGAGCTGTCTGCCTTGTCTTCACCCAGATTTGCGAGGGTTCCACACTTCTGAGAACGGCTCCGGTTCTATTTAGGTGCCTAAAACTGGCCGGAGAGGCATAAATTTAGGTTTGCCCCTCCAAAGCCTTAGTGCGGGGCTTGACGTTCAAGAGCTCATTGAAAAAACATGGGATTTTTTTGTGTGTGTGAACGCTGTTCATTGACGTGTCTGAGGAGGAAGAAGTTTTCCACTCCCTCTGAGTTGTTTCAAAACTATGCATTTGCACCAAAACCATTCACCCAAACCAAAACAAAACAAGCGGACTGTTTTCTGTCAAAGTTTCAAAAACGCCAACCCGCTTGCGAGACCCGGCTTAAGAATCCCTCAGTTAAATGAAAACGTTAAATCGGAGGGAGAAGAAAAATCTTCAGGAAAACCGGAGAGAAGTTTAAAAACAACTCCTTCAGGAAAGGGAATTTTAATTAAAAATAATATCCCAGTGGATAATTTATGTTTCTGTGTAAGGATTTAAATTGCAGAAGCAGCAAAGTGGATTTTTTTTTTTTTTAACGCCATCAACATCCGAGAGTGGAAAACACCAGATTTCAAATTCATGTATTCTATATTTGAACATCTTGTTTCTATTTAACAGAATAGGCCTTCTTTCTCGGGATTTTTCTCTTTTCTTTTTTTTTTTTTTCTTCCCCCCGTCTTTTTTTTTTTTCCAGAAAAACCAAACCCCCCCCTAACCCATATAATTCATCCTAATATATTACAAATGGCACGCTAAAAGAGCATGCCCGGAAAATATTAATAACTGAATTCAAATGACTTTTTCCTAAGAGTCTAGAATAGAGGGGGGGAAATTTCCTAATGTATTTGCGAGGGGAAAACGGGGAGAAAAAAAAAAAAAAAAGAATAATAATCGAGACAGAGACATTTTTCCAGGCACTCTGAGAAGAAAACTGTGTGCTGTGTGGAGTCTCTCGGAGCATGACAGAAAAGGGATTAAAGCAGGTGACACTTTGAACTTAGCTTAGATAAGTGACCCTCAAAATCAACAGTCCAAAAGTTTAGTACACAGATTCCCTGGACACGTCTAGTCGGGTCTTCGTCAAAACCTTCCCGACTTCAGTAAGTCAAATTAAAATAAAGAAGACAGGTTGCTCGGGTTATCTTCTAATATTGTTTTAGCCACTTATTAGCACTAATGGACAATTAGTGGCCGGCGCAGATATTTTCTGTAACGCGAAGCAGAGGGGATAATTCTTTGTTTGCTTCTGTGTGCGGGAAAACCTCATCTGCGGTTGAATGTATAAAAATAGCAGCCAGCAAAGAAGTGTGAAAGACACCGGTTAAACAGTCCAATTTCCAAAGAAGAATATAGTTGAAAACAGATCCTTCTGCGGAGTTAAGAAATCCTCCTGATGCACTTGAAGCATAAGGAAGTCTGCACTTTATAAACAACCAAATATATGCTCAGGATAAAAGGCGAGGCTTTTTGAACTCCTAGCTGGCGTGTTAGGAAGACCTTTAATGACATTAGCAGTTCTTCAAAAACCAGAAAGGCCACATTATTTCTGATCCTGTATGGTCACCACATGTAACTTTATAAAAGGGGGGGGGGGGAAGGAAAGAAAAAAAAAAAAAAATCCTCTCTTCGTGCCAATAAATAACTTGCCAGAAGAGGAAAAAAATATTTACCGCCGCTTTTGGAAATTCTTTACGCGCGCAGTAAAATCCTCCTCTGAGAAAATGAGCCCGTAAAGAAACCCGAAGGCGTTTCCTCCGAGCACTACCGGCGGTGCGGGGCCGCTCCCGCGCCCCTCCGCGCCCGCGCCCCGCAGCCCTTTAGTCCCCTCGTTAACACCTCGGGCTTGCTGCGGTTCCCAGCGCTCCGCAGGGAGTTGGGATGCGCGCAGAGGAGCGGACGCGGCGGATATTATGGGGGGGAAAAATAATAATAATAAATAAATAAAAGGCGTAATAGGAATAATAAGGGTAATAATACCTGGCACCGGCTGCGCGCTTTGCCTCCGCCGCCCGGCGCGCAGGCAGGGCCGTCTCCTGCTCCGCGGAGGCGCTGCTGACCACGAGCAGAAGATATTAATGGAGTTATAATTGAGGGATAACAGACCCGGCAGCACCTTCGGCGCTCGGGAGGGCTCGATGGCTTCCTTAAGCTCAAAAAAAAAAAAATTAAGTCGGGACTTAAAGCGAGAGGAGAGTTCCTCCCCCGCCAAGCCAAGGCTTGGGGGAAGAAAAATTTATATTCCCTGGCTCCGAGCGGCGAGAGAAAACACCCCCCCCTCCCCATCCCTGAGCCGCGGCGCGGAGCCCCCGGCGCCCCCCGCGCATCGTCCGCGGACCCAGAGCCTCTGCAGGGCCGAGAGTCTTCGCCTTTGAGGGAGATCAATGGTTTGTTTCTGTTTTGGGGGAACGATTTCAAACAAACACACAATAAATCACCTCCAGGCCGCGGCCCGGCCGCTCCGCGGGTGCGCTCGGCCCGCGGAACCGCGGAGGCCCCGGCTCTTCTCTCCGCCTTCATTCCCAGCGCCCTCCAAGAGGATTTTCACGGCCCCGTGCAGCTGCAGAGGACGGGGATTTAATACCCTTCCGCAAGTTCTGCAAGCTGCGTTTTCCCCTCTTGCTCCAAAAACGCTTTTCCAAGCGCGCTGCACTTTTCTACACTTCCCCCTCCCTCCCCAAACAGCTCAAATATAGAGGGGTTCTTTTAGGTTGGTTTCTTGGTTTGGGGCTTTTTTTTGTTTGGTTGTTTTTGTGTGTGTGTGCAGGTTTTTTTTGTTTGTTTCTAAATAATCAAGAAAAAAAAAATACTCAGAGGATCCCAGCCCAAACCCACCCGTATTTTAACCCCCGGATCACATCTTTCCCAAGCGGTAAAGTCCAGAGGGGTGTTCGCTCGGGGCCGCCGCACCGGCAGCTCCACGAACTGGTTTCTGCGAAGAAAAGAACCTGGACAAACCAACAACCCCTGACCAAGCAGAAAACTTTATCCTGAGAGTCAGACTGTTTCCCATCTAGTAATTCAACACATCGTCTTAGCACGAATCAGGAAAAAAAATAATATATATATGTACATAACGAATTAAACAAAAAAATTAGGCAACCTATGGAGTTTTTGTCCACACAAATAAACGTGGAAGGCAGGAGAGGGCAGTAGCTCAAGCAGAGGGACCTGTTAGCCCTACGAGCTCACAAACAATTGCAGTTTTCCCCTTATTTCCCCCCGGTATCCAGTCCTAGTGGCTTTGCTACAGGGAGGGATTTGGGGGAGGACTGCAGCTCCTTCGCCTGGAGAGAAGAGACACCGGCACCCTCAGTGGGTGACAGCACCCTCCATAACAAAATCTTTACTTTCCAGTTAATTTGCCCATTTTATTTTAATTTACCCCCTCTGAACTCTAACCCTCTCATTTGGAGCTGCTCTCCTCACGGTTGGCCGGACACAGGTTTGGTTTTTGCCTCCGTGCTCTTGGCTCCACCGTTCCTATAAAACACGGAGCCGAATTATAATTAATATTATTCTCCATCCCCTGCCAGAGGCGCAGAGCAGCCCGTGTGTCCGTCCTGCCGAGGCGGGAGAACCATTCTCCATCACCGACAGCTTCTCACGGCTGAGCTCGAATTTACAAACTCGAGATACCCCCGTGCCAAGTTTTTTTTCGGTTTAATATCGCACAAGCCTAAAGAAAGAGATGCCCCAGAGCTCTCGGCAAGCGTTAAGATTCTCTAAAGCTCTTTGCAGAGGCACCGATTATCCAGATAATAAATATCTATTTTATCCTCACGGTCTTCCCTCTACGTCTGGTTTTATTTGGGACTTGTTCCCATTAGTTTTTCGGCTGCGGAAAAGGGATCCAGCCCCAGCCCGGGGCTCCGAGGTGAGCGACCCGAGGGCTGGGAAGCCTTCACGGGCAGAGCGCCCTGTTCTTTTCCAAAAACCCTTATTCCAGTTCACCCCAGCAAACACTCCAGCTACTTTCCAGGAACAGGAGAAAAGGGAGAAAAGCTCTTTGCCAAACTATCCGCAAGCGCACTTCAAAACAAATGAGTCGCCTACTAAAACTTAATGTTGTACAAGATGTCTATTTGTCTATATTAGATTTTAAGCAGCTGTTCGTACGCTCAAACCCACTCCCCCCCTCCCGCGAATTTAACCGAAGAGGGGGAAGCAAAGAGATAAAACAGAGAGTTGTTTATTTTCCCGGCTCCTCGGGGCTCCCCGCGCTGCGCTGGAGCGGAGCCTCCGCGCTCAGGGCTGCGCGGAGCGGAGCTGCCGGCTCTGCACGAACGGCGCTTTCCCTTGAGCCGGGCTTAAATCGGTTCTTTGTTCCCCGGGAGGGAAAAAAAAAAAACAAACAAAAAACAAAAAAAAACAAAAAAAAAAAAAGAAAGAAAAAAAAAACAGAAAAACCCACCGAGAGCCGGGAAATGGGGGGGAAAACCAGACAAAAGAGGAGCGCGGGTGTCCGCGCCCCCCCCGGCTCGGCCGCCTCTAGTCTGGCCTTATCGGGGCCCAGCGTTAAGAGGAGATAATTTGGACCGTGAGAGTGGGGTGGTTTGGGTTTGGATTTGTTGTTTGCCCCTCTCCCACCCAAGCGCTGGAGCAAACTTCCCCCCTGCCCGCAGCGCTGGGGTGGCTGCGGAGAGACCCCCGCCCCAGAGCCGGGCTCCCACCGCCGCTCCCTCGGTCAGCCCGGCGGAGCAGCCACGGCAAGAGGAAAAAAACCCTAAAACTAATATGTGAGACACGACTTTTCGCTGTTAGAAACGGCGGGGTTTGCCGGGGGAGCCGCGGGTCGGCAAAGCGACTCCCCCCTTCAAAACCCATCCCCAAAACCCCCCGCAACATCTCGCCCCATTCCTCCTCACAACGCTGCTTTCTCTGTGCTTTTTTCCTCATTCCCTTTCCGTGTCTGTGGGACAAACCCGTTGGGAATCCCAGCTCCCAAACCCAAAATCCAGCATCTCTCTCTCCCCGGATCAGCACAAGCTGTACATACTCTACACATACCCACAGTGCAACACACACACACATTTCCTGCCTCGGTGAGCTATCCCACTACGATTTACTCCACTCATTCTACATCCCTCATTAATCTCGCTTGCCAAATTAAACCGTTTCTCTTCTGTTGCACGGATTTTTTTTTTTATTATTATTATTATTTAAGGGAAAGAGGGTATTTTCCAAGCTGCTTTCACACAGCATCCGATCTCGCCCTTCCCATCTCCTCCAGGTTTTTTGCTTGGCAGGATGGGACCCCTAAAATTCTTTCCCCTCATTGTTCGATAATTAGAGAGCCGAGGTCTGTAGGGAGAGGTAATAGGGGATTTTTTATTAAAGCAACTGACATATCGTGGGGAGAGGGGGGAGAAGATAAACTTGCCGACACACAAGCCCTTCTTCGAGGTTTTAAATATGTTTGCTCGAAGCCAAAATCCGTTGCTTTTTTACTCGCGAAAAAAACAAACCGAACAACTACAAGCGGGAGGTTAACAGCTTAAATGAGAGACTCGGGCAAGGAATGCAGGATCGACTCCCTCCCCCCATTAATAGCCTTAAACGACTTTACATTTTTATACCGGGAGTTGAGTACTCGAGAACTCTGAGCGCGTTTGTAAGACTAGAAAGATCTATTGAGAGACTTTCCTTTTTTTAATAGCGCATTAATGTTTCCCAAGACTTCGTATTAACTCAAGAATCACTGAAGGTCGATTTGTAAGTGTCTGGACACTATAAAAGTGTTTGTAAAGCAAAGTCAGTTGCGTGCATTAAAATAAGGAGGTTCCTTTGTGAGATTTCATGCCAGGCCAGGAGCCCTTTTAAATGCTATTCAACTGCCTCATTAGAAGGAGCTAACAGGAGTCAGGCCTCCTCTTTAACCCCCCTCCCCCCGTGTCCTCCCCTCAAATCAGCCCTTTAATACATAGACTGGCAGATTAGGGGCTTTTAAAAGCTGGCTCTGTCCCGGATAGCCGGTTTCCTATCCTGCTATTGTGACAGCTCTTCCCTGCTATCAATTACATCCCACCCCAAGCTGACCACCCTTCCCGGCCCCTCCACCGGCTTCCCCGAGGGGCTGAGCCCCGGCTGCCCCGCACCTCCCCGGGCACCGCGCCTGCCCTCCCTCCGGCCCCGAGAAACGAGGGGACCCCGTCCCTTCCTTCCCCCTCTCGCTTTCCCCCTCCAGAAAATAAAAAAAAAAAAATAGTACGCCTGCACCCGAAAATCCGTTTCCGAATAGATTAACAACCCCTCCTGTGTTAACACCGGCTCTGTTCTTTTTCTTATTAGATCGTGGAGATGAAGGAGGCGCGGGGGGGGGGGAAGGTTGGTCACCATTATCTGCACTCCACATGTTCTCTGTGGGTATATATAAAATATAGGAATGGAGTCCCCTTTAAGTAGTTCTTTTATGACTTGTTTTAACAGAAAGCACAGAATAAGTCGATGTTTGATATTACAATATAAAACACATTTGTGGTATGCTGGGGGCTGGCTTGTTCCTCCCTCCTTCCCCCAGTTCTGTTCCTCACCCAAATCTGGTCCAGACCCCACCCCTCTCAGTCAGACGGGCACAGACCTTCCACCTGAAACAGTGTCCTCCCTGCTCCCCAGCCACGCAGAGGTTCAGTGCCTTTAAAGAGAATTTGGGCTTGCAAACATAAACCTCCAGTCCTTTATTATTATTATTGCTACTAGGCATAATGTTGGAATCATAATTCTCTGTTTATATGAGGGCCTGGATTCAAAAAGCCTATTGGAGCCTGATAGAACAGAACTACATATAAATCTGAAATCAAAGCCAAACATGTCCTAATAAAAACTAACCCAACGCAAAAATCTGGTGGGGAAACAGCAAAGCCATTCCCTCTCCCATATACCAAACCCCCAGTCCGTAATGACATAACAATAATTAAAAAGAACCCCAGGCTGGCCACAAATAAAGCCCAAAATGCCATGTGCAGTGTTGAATGTGTGGGCAGAAAGGCCAAGTGTCAAGAGAAAAAGCACAGACAAGAACTCGCTCGGGGCACTTGGTTTTGCAAAGGCTCTCAGGGCTGTGGCTCAGGAGGAGCTGCAGACATTTCACACGGGATGAGGGCTCACCCCTGCTCTAAACCTAAACCCATCTCCCTTGGAAAGTCTCTGTGATTCTATTTTTAATCAGAACCCCAAGGTCTCCTCCTCTGACCCAGGGACAAATCTCTGAGGACACAATTAGAGCCAATCGCAAATCGTCGCCTTGCTGTTGAAATGAAAAAGGTTTGCTCAGAGCAAAGTCCCTCTTCAACCAGGGGAGAAAGATCAGTGGAGTTTGGTCCATGAGGAAGCCCTGGGAGGTTCAGACCCCACAGAGATATCACAAAGGACACTGGGACAAAATAAAGCAGCATTTGCACCGATTCAACTTTAAATCTGGGCTATTCCTACATCAGGAAGGGATCCTGATGCAGGTGAAGTGTTCCAGAGCATGGCATCCCACAACTGACCATCAATTCATGTTTATGCCTTGAGCCCTTCCTCATAGTCCTCACAGTTCCCTTGCCCTCAGAGAGAACAAACAAAACTCCTGATTTTCAGGGCCAAATATGACCTTCTTTCCACGTGAGCTCAGCCACCAAGCCCTGATGACAGTCGTGTCTCCGGCTGGAAGGTCCCAATTCAGCAATGCACCCCCATCAGCAAACCACTTCAGCACCTGCTTAACTTTGGGGCTGGATTAAAACAGCCTCCAGAACATGCTTTCAATTTATTAATAGTTTAAAAAGCAGCAGGAACAGATTGCAGGGGCTGGAATTTAGAAACCACACTGTGCTGGGATCGGCATGGGGGGAAAGCAACCCAAAAATCAAAAAGATAATTATTTAGGTGAAAAAAAAAAAAAGGATTGATGAAAAAGTAAAAAGTATGAAAGTCCCCTCAAATAGATATATTTTAAAAGAAATGCCTCTGCTCACTCCCTCCCCCCCCCAGCATATTTCAAGCACTTTGGATGTTTGTGTCTGTCTCCCTTTCAAGGAACCCCGAGCACATGAATGGGCAGAGCAGCAGAATGAATGGGACACTTCAAAGAAAATGAAAACCATTACTGGGAAATCTGTTTATAGAGAGGATGAATGATTATGAGAGAAGATGCCAGCAGAGAGAGAACACAAGTGAGGGTGCTCTCTGCACAGTGCACTACATAACTCAGGGGGGTGCAGACCTCTCCTTAGCAGTACACCCTTGCATAAATTTGGGGTGAAAAGCCCCCTCCCGCCCCCCTCAGTCTTTCCAGCAAGTCCAGAGACCCCTACAATGCCACAGGACCCCTGTGCACCTGCTCCTGAGCCCCCTGTGGGGAGACATCCCCCCCTCCCTCCCAATGTCAAGATAGGATATTAAAAGAAATTATTCCCATTGCCTGGTGTAGATGAGAAATGGATAAACAACATGTCAGTCACGTTCCAAGTGGGTAAACTCCATTTACCCTCGACACCACCACACTGAGACCCTGCCCTGAGAACTGCAGATTTTATCTGAACCTCACAACATTCTCACAGAGTCTCATCCATCTCCTCGTGCTGAGTTTGCAGAGAGCTCTGCACTGCACATGCACTGCCCAGGCACCAGAAAATCTGCATTGGTTCCTCTGGACCCCGGTGCAAACTCTTCAGAATCCATCCAGCCCAGTTGCTGACAGCCAAACCAGCAACTGGGCATCTTTTTTTGGGGAATAAAAAAGGCTGACAACTTTTCCCCCCTTGGCACTGATTGTACAATCTTCCACACAGGGAGCCCAAGAGGTTTCCATGTTTTCACTCAGCACCCAAAGCCACATCTACCAAGGCAGAGCAAACAGCCCCTTGTCATCCCCACCTTCATCACCCTCACTCAGCAGGGCAGATGTGCCCAGACACACAAGGGATGGACAAATGTAAGGCTCACCCCCCAAAATCAGTGATGTGGTCCAATCTCCCTTGCTGGGAGATAAAAAAAAGAGAGACAGGCAAGTCATACAGCCCGTGGTAACAGGGCAGGAAAGCCCTATTTAGAGCCACAGCCTTACACTGGAGTGAGGAGATGGCAGCAGAAAATAGCCCTCAATCACCCTTGTTGTTTTTGGCATAAAGAGGCAGAAAATATTTGTCCTTCTTCGAATACTGAGAATATTTGGACCGTGACCAGTGTGGTTTTCACAGCACTCTCAGGAGATGCAGAGAGATGAACACCAACATCCCTGGGGCTGGCTCAGAGGCATGTGAGATGCAAACATTAGTCCTCCAAGAGCTCAAGGAATGATGTTAATACAGTGTCACTCAGAGCACCAGCTGCTGGAGCCACCAGTTTTTCCCCTCTCACTGACATCTTCAGGAGAAAAATATCCTTCCTAGGCATGCCCAGGATAATGCAAGACCCCAAGGCAGTTTGATGGCTTTCTCTAGAATGGTCCATATTCCCTAGGGTCAATTTAGCAAGGCAAAGGCAGGGCTTGGTCTGTGCCATCGGCCCAAGCCCTCCAAACAGCATCATGCTCAAAGAAAAGCAACAACCGGTGTGTCACTGGCAAATGCAGCTGGCAATCTGCCTGCTACAGACCTTCCTTGGAGCCTCTACTGACTTGCCATCTGGCTGTTCCTCCCCTCTCCATGGGATCTCCCCTCTGGCAGTGAGTCAGAGCCCCTGCCCACCCAGCTCTGGCGGTGGAGCCCGACGCCGCCGTCTCACGTCGGTGGGCACCGTCACCCCTCTGCCACTCCAGTCATCTCCCTTTACAATTTGGACTTCCATAATCAAAAGTGAAACATGAAAGCGGGCTGGGCTCCAGCTGGGTGTGAAGGCAGAGGCCGTGCCAAGCAGATTTCAGTGCCTTGTTTCATCTGCTCCTCCCGAGGGAAGGACGGAGAGCACGGGTCAGGGATGGATCGGCTCAGTGTGGGACACCCTCTTGCAGTGCTCATCTTGCCAAAGTGGTAATAATTCAGTGATAATAATAGGTTTATCAAGAGGGTCTCACCTATTTGTATCCATTTAAACACCTGATTTAAGCTGCCTGTTTCACAGATCAAGCAGATAAAGTGTCCTTTCCATCCTTGTACCTGGACGCGCTTGGGCACGAGGCACCGGAAAAGCCCTGAAATAGCCCAATTTTCCCGGCTGCCTCTTCTGAGCTTGGGTGCACAGTGCTCTGTGCAGCTGGATTCTGTGTGCTGACTGCCCTAATCCTCAGTTCCTGACCCGGGAAACATCTCCAGCTCCTCACAAAGAGGCCCTTCAGGTGAACTGACCACCAGCTGATACCATAACACCAATGCCAACCCACGGCCTCTGATAGAAAAGAGGGAGAGGAAAAAACCACCAGCACTTCCCATTCCTTATTCCTGGATAACCTTCCATCGGGATCATTCCCCGTGGGTGACCACACAAGCGTGGGGAAAGCTGCCAGACACAGAGACACAATGAGAAAGCCCTCAGGCCTCACTCCCATGGTTTACCATGATGTCACCATGGTATATTTATCCAACGGGAATAAAAGATTGGGAACCACAAATGGCAAAATTATAAATATGTCTGGAGAGGTGACATCATAACAAATGAGATGAGAACAGAGCTCCAGTGGCTTATGTCGTCATCACAACCCTGGGTGAGTGCACAAGCTCAGATACCATTCCACAGCTTTTGTTGGGGGTCGGTTGTGTGGGTTTTTTTTGTTTTAAATAAATAAAAGACACTAGCAGGGTTTCTCTCCATCCTGCTTGCCTTTCCACAGGCCAACTCCCATATTTACCATCCTCCCTTTTTTCCCCAGAGGTATTGAAACTTACCCTAACACAAATTATACTCTTAAAAGAAAGGACTAGCAATTTAAGGTCATTAAGTAAAGGTTTTCTGGATGAAAACCATAAAAGAACATGAGGATATGAAAGTTACTGGGTTTGTACCTAAGCAGTTTTTGAAGAGTGAAGATAGTAAGGAAAAGAGAAAGACATCAGATTTTATGTTAGCCCAGCATTTTATTTTGAACCTGGCTTGGAGGGATGCTGAGCAACTCATGTTTCACTAATTTTCTAGAAACACTGGGGGGTTCAGGATTGCAGGCCACCCTTAAAAGAGCAAGGATTGAAGGAAAACTTTCCAGAAAGCCCAAGTTTGTGGCACAGATCTCAAAGCACTACTAGAGGAAAAAGAAATCAGTGGAACCCAGGGTTTGAAGTCACTTTAATTCCTTCAAAGTTTCCATTCAAGGTTGCTCAGGCATGTGGCTAATGCTGAGGTCTTATGTACCACTGCCAGGTCTCAGAACGGCACAGAAATCCACATTGCAAAGTTCAGCAGGACTTGGGATGCTGAAACTCGTTCATCTGCTATGGAAATCCCAGTCTGAAGCTGGGTAACTGAACTGGAACCAGCCCTGGGAGGCAGAACTTCTCCTGCCACGAACAGCAGCGACATCCCCAAGTGGAAACAAACCTCACCTCCTTCTCCTTCAGAGCCAGAGGGAGACTGGTGTGGGAGGCAGGAATTGGCCCACTAGGTAAATCACAGGGTTGGAAGTCTTTTCCCCAAGTTTTGCTGGGCTCCAAGTCAAAGGAATACAGCTGGGTCCACATCCATGCAGGAAAGTGAATTTACTGACAACAGCTTTCCTTTTCTTAGGAGGATTTTTTTTTTTTTTCCCCTCAATCCACAGAGTCAGTTCTGCAAACCACATGCTGGCCTGAGTCTTGGGAGGCCAAATCAGTATTTCCTTCCCCTTGCACAGATTTCCTACTCGACACTGGCCTGTCCTACAGCACCTCTGTCCAGGTAGGGAGCTCTGGCACGAGGAAAACACACTGCAGGGATCAGGGCAACCCAGTTTGGAGGCCAAGCAGTTTATATGCCTGAAAACCTGGGAATCTACAGCTGAAACTTTGCAGGGGCTTCCTATTCCTATACCCAGACAGCACCAAACTGCAGCTCAAATCTCACAAAGGGGATTTTTCCAGACCCCCAAGCCCATCCTGGCTTCTGATACAAACCAAAGGTTCAAACCCCTCCAAACTCCAGCACAGCTTTGCTCCGAGATGCAAGCTCTAGGTTTGAATGGTGTATTTACTGATGAGGTGAAATATGAATCTGGTTTTGACTTTAAAAAGCCAATTGTATTTTGGGGGCGGAGGGAGGGGGGAAGGGGTGCTCTGACCTGACCCGCTAATCTCTTTTTCTTCCTTTAAAGTTGTCTTCTAAATCTGAACATTAAAGGTGATTAGATACCTAAGGGACTTCCCATGTCATTAGTTAATACTTTAGAGCTTGTTTTGGTTCCAGCTAGCAGTAATGCAGAGCCCTGCTGATAATACATCACCCTGCTCAAATATGCCTGCACAGTCTCCAGATGATGTACCCCACCCGTGTCTGCCTCTGTACAGCTCACAGATTGGAAGGGTCGGAGACGAGTTTAATTTAAAGATGAGCCGCCCTTGGGCTGCCAAAGGAAATGGCGTGTCAGCTACGTCAAAAATAGATACTGTTGTGCAGATATATGGAGGGAGAGATGGACGCTGCCAGTGCTATCAATTACCTGGATTGCCTTTAAATGTCAAAGCAAATCCTTACCCATTCCTTCTCTAAAACCTAAATCACCCGGAGAGACAAGGTCGACCCGAGCGGGCTGGAATGCCGGGAGAGGAAAACGCGGACACAACGTTGCGTGTGTGAGGGGATAATTTGTGGGCACGCCCCAAGGAGGACCCAAGGAGCATTAAAAGCATATTGGCTCGCGGATTCCCATTCGGGAACGGCGTTGCTTGGGTTTTCAGGCGTCATCAAAAACAGTCCCCAAAAGAAAAGATCCTTTCCAAGTCAATAAAAGTGGCCTTCTGGACTAAATATATTTAAAATTCCCGTGCCGCTCCTATTTTGCATTGTTTCAGGTTGGTTTTGTTGGTTTTTTTTTTCTCCTGTGGGGATATAGGTGCCTTTGACAGAGTCAAAAGAAACCCCACAAATCTAAAGTGCCTTTGGGGAAAAGCAGAGCAGGTTATCTCTGTAAATACTTTTCCCCCCCCTCTCGCTGCTGAGCAAATCATACAAGCATAACATATGTGCACCTACATATCTGCATCCTTCAAGGCAGACCTCCTGGGAAACAGCATGGAATGATCCCTTGGGAAGGGCCCCCAGCCCTTTCGGGAACAGGATATGGGGGAAATTGAGGAGTGGAAGGGGGGGGAAAGGGGAAATCATCAAATCCTACAGGTGGGTAAATAAAAGGAGACACAGTTTATTACAATGGAGAGGCAAACATAAGGTTTAAGCTTGGTCTCTTAAGAAATGAGGTTTCTGCAATCAGCCTGCACGTGGGATACATATATAAAATATAAATAAAACAAACATACTCATCTCCCCCGTCTCCAATAACTTCCAAATTTGTTGACCAATTCCAGCCCAGCTTGGTGGAGGGGGCAGAGGTCTTACAGCTCCTACAAGTTTTATGAAAATAGGGCCCTCTCCCGTATCCTGAGGCCTATTAATGCCCACACTGAAAGAAATTGTTGAGCTCACGTTGCAGCTTATTAGTAATATTATTAGACACTGGAGAATCCACAGGGGAGAGAGAAATATTAAGAAGGCCCCAACGGCAGGAAAGGCTTCGGTTGGAGTTTGCACCTTCTCAGACACCAGAGAATCCAACCACAAGACACCAACCGGCTGAAACCCCCCATTTCATTGCATCTCTTGCTAATAACCACTTCTCTTACATAAAGATATTCTGTGTATTCCCAGCCTGGCCTCCCAAACCAATTAAGGCGAGTTGTAATTTACAGCTCCCGGCTTCCTTCGCCTTCCTCCTCGGAGGGATCAGCGATGCCGGGACGCGCCACCCGAGAGGAGGAACGTAATCCCGGGGGACATTTATCACCTGCATTTTCACGGAGGGCACTGCCCTGATTCCTGTGCTCTTCCTTCAACAGGATCGTCTCCTCTAGATAACTCTGCACCAGGCCGGGGACCAGATGTACATTAAGCTCTGATTTCGGCACGGGGCACGTCCCAGAGCCCCGGCGCTTCCCATGCGCGGGACGTAGGGCAAAAATGTAAAGAATTCCAGATAAACACATTTGGAAAGCTACTTAGGGCTACTGGACAGATGAAGGCGAGGAAGGCAAGGGAATATTTTCGCAGTGAACAGGCAAAGAGGGACACTGTTCATCTCTTGAGGCGTGTGAGCTTCTCTCTAGTTCTAGACGACGTGAGTTTTGGCTGGGCAGGAGACTCTCAAGCACCAAAGACTAAGAAAAAGGAGCCATATAAGAGCAGGGAGGCCACAGGGGAGCTGGAGGACATGGATCAGATCTACAGTAAGACTTGCCTGACAGCTGTCAGTGGTTTAGTTCCATTGGTTTGCCAGATTTGGGGGAATACTCAACACGAGTGGGAATAAAGCTCTCCCAATGTGGTGCCGTGTGGGTTCCACAGAGGAACGAGCACTTTTGGTACCACCATGTGCACATGACTGAGTGTTCCAAGACAACGACAACCCACCTGGAAGGTTTCCCTTCCTTTCTAAGGGAAAACTGATAAAATGGCTGTGAGGCTTTAAATAACTACATAGCACCACACCAGGGTACAGACCTGACCTGCTCCCAACCCTACAAGCCCATCCCCAGCATCACTGGGCATCTGCTCAGAACATTTCAGCCTGATTGTCTCCTTTTCTACCCATTCCCACAGCATGATGAAACACAACTCCCTTCCTTCAGGGGCTGTTTGTCCGGTTGCATCTGCATATGACAAGCTGGGCTTTTTTAGGTGGTTTCAGTGCAAAATAAGAGATAATTTTAAGTTTCATTGTAGCTCTGCCAACAGTCAGGATGATGCAAGTGGCTGTAGGAACAAGCCAAAGAGTCAGCAACGGCCTGAAGCAGAGCAAAGAGAAGGCAAGAGCTGCCCAATACTGCTTTTACAAAAACCTCCCCCTTCCCACAGAGTAGAGGATCAAAAGATTGCTCTGGGAAGCAGCAGCTCATAACTACACCAAAGCAGTAGGCTGGGTGATCCCATGGGAACTGGGGTGCCACTGATTTCTGCAAGCCTGGGAGATCCATCCAATCCTTCCTTTTTTTTTTTTTCCACCAAATTACTCTGAAAAGCCTGGAAGCAACCACAGCCCACCAGCTCTGCAGAGCCAGCAGGGCAAAAGCTGGTCAAAGCCACCTGCTCTGAGCACCTCGGGCTCCGTTCCAGCCTCCAGAAACCAGTTCTGGGGTCAATGGGAAGTTCATCTTGGCCCTCAGGAGAGGGCAACTTACCCATCCAATTAACAGCTAAAACACTGCTGCTTCTTGTGCTTGCAGGCTCCCGGTGGGGGGGTCTCTGGGAATAACTGGTGGCCACAGGGAGCTGTGGTTATCAGCACAACTGCAACACTGTGCTGGCAAGAAACTTCCAGCCCGTGAGGAGCAGAAAATGCCTCCTTCCCTCCTCACACAGGAACATTACGACCCACTATCACACCCTTGAGCCTTTCATGCACCAGGCAGGCTCCCATGATGGTCTACAAGCGTTTTGCCTGGTACGGGCTCGATCCCGCGGTCCCAAAGTTGCAATTTCCCCAGGAATGCCCGGAATTTCCCCCCTTTATGCAACACACGTTTGCAGGTTCCTGCTTTGATGAGTGAATATCTTCATTTACCAGGGGAAGCATTCCCACACACATGCTGTCTCTTTGAACAACCCAAGCCACCAGCTCAAACCCAAAGGCAGATGAATTGTCCTTCCTCCTTCTCAGGGCCTCTAAAACCCTGAGATTTTTTTTTTTTTTTAAAGTGTGCATGTTTTGATTTAAACCTCACAGCTCAGAGCTGGCTCTGTCTTTTCTTCAATTGCTTATTTGCCACTTTGCAGAAAGTGCTGGCCAACTATAAAAACCACCCTGTTTATTATTTTTATTAAATTATCAAAGCTTCACCAGTAAACCTTATTTCACAAGTGAAAATCCCATTTCTCGATTTACAACCAAGAGATGGGGGTTGCTTGAATGTTCCATTATTTGGTAAAGGATTATACTGAAAAGAAAGAAATTTCAGACCTGGAACTGAAGATTCATACTTTGGAAAAATGATCTCTCCAGTGGTGACACCTGTCCCTTCAGTTTTACACAAACTGAACAGCTCGAAGAAACTCCTCTATCCAATCCAAGTGTCGTATTTTTGCTGGAATAAACTTATTTCACCCAAAGATGAACAATGGGACGGCCAACAAAGTAATTTCTCTCCTGTGGCACCCTTGTTCCATATGTCCCAGGAAGATGTGAGCATGTACTGCAGGAATTCCCTTCTGTCAGGGAAAATTTAGGTATTAGAGAAAGGTTCTTCACTCAGAGGGTGGTTGGGCACTGACCAGGCCCCCCAGGGCAATGGGCACAGCCCCAAGGCTGCCAGAGCTCAGGTGTTGGGATGATCCTCTCAGGGACTGGGTGGGATTGTTGGGGATGGGCCTGTGCAGGGCCAGGAGTTGGACTGGATGATCCTTGGGGGTCCCTTTTAACTCGGTATATTCTGATTCCCTGGAGCTCTTGTTGCTCTCCTCCTGTTTGCTGCTCTCTGAAGGAGCTGAGGATCAAGCTGACCACTAAAGGCAATCTCCAGGCCAGATGCCAGACTTGTGCTGGCCAATTAAGTTGTGCCAGCCTGCAGCCAGTGATGAAACCCTCAGCTCTGGGTGGAGAAGGGAGGAAGAGGAGAACCTTCGAGCACAGCAACTCCAAACCCTCCATCTGCCAGCACTTCACCTATATCCCAGCCTCAAGCTCTTATGGAAACCCACGAACTTTAAAACAATCGTGCAAGTCATTTCTCCCTTTAAAATGTTTATCCAGGGCCAAATCTGAGCTCCCAGAAGGGTTCTGATCACTCTGCAGGGCTGCAGAAGGTCCCTCAGCACAGCGGGGTTAGCAGTCAGAGCACTGCCATCAGCAGGGGAAGGAGGAGAACTGCTGGGGCAGGGCAGGGATTTAGGATCTGTACCACCAAGGCTCTGCTTTTTGCCGTTCAGCACTGTCTAAGCTGCTATTTTCCTTGAAGGACTGCACATTTTTGTGCAGCTCCCAATATATTCATACTTAGAGGTCCAAAATCTCACCTCTTTATACTTGCAAATCTTCATCAACATCCCTGCTCCATCCCCAGCTCACGGGCTCTTTTTCCAAGAAAAAAAAAAAAAAAACCGATGCCAGACATAATAATTCTTGAGAGACTTCCCATCTGCAGATCTCAAAGTGTGGATCAGCGTTCAACGAGGACTCAAACTGCACCTAGGTTTGCCTTGGCCCTCAGCACTAAATGTCAGGTAGAGGATGAAGTGAGAGACTTCTTATGAACACGTTCCAGCACAGCCAAGCCATCATCCCAGTTCAACACACCAGCAAAGTCAGAGAGCCAGTGTCAGGAAGAGATCAGAAAACAGGATTTTTCTCTCCAAAAGAAATGACAGGGTGTTGATTTCGCTTCCTCCTGATTTCAGGTTGAAAGGAAAAAAAATTGAAGTCGAGCTCTTGGGATATTTTGCAGAACAGAAATTCTGAAATGTTCTGAGATGGAATTTTTTACTTTTATGTGCAGCCCAAAAATCAGAACCAGATTGAGTCAGAATAAGTACAAGGTTAAAGTGAAAGGAGAAAATAAACAATTTCAAACTGTTTCTGAATTTCCTCTGGCACTCGACTGAATAGGATGTGTTCCTACAGCATCTTTCTCTGCAGGCAAGACAGTTATTTCTTAGGGAAACCACGTGTACCCTGCTTGAAAAATTCAGGGAAACCAGACAGAAGCTGTAACCTCACAATCGGGACAACATACAATTTTGAAATTGTCTCCTCTGTTTACCCCTTTTGTCTCAGTTCAGGGACTTATCTCCAGCATTCTGGATACAGAAACCAGATTGTTCCCTTGAAGACCTGGGCTGCTGCATCTTAACAGGGCTCCCTGACCACCGAAGGAAGATGAGCAAAACTCAACAGACCCGTGAAAGCCGCGGGGAGAAAAATATCCTGGCAGGAAAGAAAACCACCACAGAGCAGTGACGTTGGGGTTGCGCCATACCGACCTCGTTTCGAGCTCCGGTTTGCTGATTTATGATTAAAATGGAGGGGGAGAGGAGAAAAAGTTCTTTTTTCCTGGGAAGGGCAGCCCCTGGGATGGTTTGGACCAGCCGCAGCATCGCCCCGAAATCCGCATCCTTCCACTGCCCTCTCGTGGCCGCCGCTCCCGCTGCAGCCCGAGGGATGCGCATCCCAGAGGGGAAAACAGGGAACGATCGTCCCAGGGGTGCTGGCAGGATACGCGTGTTGCTTAAGGACAGCGCGATACAGGACAGAATCCAGGCCATTATCTTTATTTGCGTAATTTATCCTCTCTGAGCAAACTCATCTCTTTTTAGACTAACTTGGGTCTTCACCTCCTGCAGCAGGGACTTTCAGCACCTCATTAAATCTCACATTAAAAAGTCTTTTCCACCTGCTTTCTGACAGAGCCTGCAAGGAACCAACCCTCTGGGTACTAATCCCTTCCTGAACACCAACAATTCCATTTTTCACTGCACATCAGGCACGCAGCAGGACCCTCACTGCAGGCAAGACGAGCCAACCCCCTCAAAAACATCATCCCAGGCTGTGTCCTTTCAGCCTTGTCAAAAGAGTGACACAGCAGGGACCACATCTGGAGGAGCACCAGGTCTCCAGCAGAGAGGGCAGACAGAGAGATGCTGCTGCAGGCTGGGAACTCGCCCTCACTTGTGCAAAGCAAGGATTCCTCCCTCTTCCCCCAGCACCTTGGGGCTCTCCAAGGAGGTCAGTGGTCGAGGAGCACAAGCTCCAGAGGTGCTACAACCACAGCCTGGGCTGAAGGGAGAGGCTTGGGATGGGAGCCAGTGGTGAAAATCTCCCCCAGGCCTGCCAGGTCTGAGGGCTGGGTGAGCAGCACAGCTCGGACACACAACCAGATGGAACAACAAGCAACTAAAACCACGTTTGTTCTGGGCAGAAAGAATGGCAGGGAGGACTCCCGAGGATCTGCTTCCTCTGCAGCAGGATATTTTATTAAGACCCCTTTCCCCACTGTACCACGTTCAAGCAATGGTCTGGGTATGGGTTGCTCAGTTTTAAACACATTGAGTGCTGACTACTAGTACCACTCAGTCCTTTTCCCAGGGATTCAAAGCCTCTTGTGCATGATCTTGCCTGTCCTTTCAGCCCATTTTGATGACTTGCTCTATTTCCACAGCAGACAGGCCTGAAAAGATACCCTGCCTTTGAATTTATATCTTTCCTCTCTTTTACCCCCGACTCAAAGCAAGAAACAGGGAAAGAATCACATCTTTTGCCAGCTGGCAACACCTTGGCACCCCAAAGTCCTCCACATTTACCCTGAAATCCATCATTCCCTGGTAGACAAGGGTTGGACGATGCCCTTGCTCCATCTGACCTGAATGCAGGACTGGACTCAGAGCCAACGTGTGGGGAAGATCCAGGCTCTCCAGCCCTCAGTCATGCCTGGGGATCCATGCAAGCCCAAAATCCAAGCACAGCTTTGCCTGAGTGACGTGGGCAAGAGGAAAACACACTGACATGAGCCTGTTTGCAGCCAGCAGTGAATCCAGCCAGGAGGAGCAGGAGGGAGAGCAAGCTCTTGGCAGAGGCAGACCTGCAGTGCCAGTTGTACAGCACCTATGCACAGAGCTGAGCCTAAGGCTACACTCTCACTGCTCCTCAAATCTCCCAGTTTTATGCATTTCTTCCAAACTTTGATGAAGGATCTACTCCCTCAGATCCAAATCCCTGCCTGAGGCACCACAGGACAGAGTGAAAGTTCCTTTCTGAGGCTGGATTTCTCCGTCTCCAGCCTGTTTGCACCGTCCCACCCACTTCTCAACCCTTGCCAGCAACATGGATTTCTGCAAGCTTGTTCTTGTGCAAGGCAGAGCCCTGCACAAGCTCTTTGTTCCCTAGTTCTGCCTTGGTGAAGGTTAGAGGTGGAGCAAGAGGACGTACCCAGGGAAACCTGGCTTCAAACAGCCCTGCTTGCCACCAAACTGCCACATTCACTGGGCCTTTTCCAGCCATGCAAGACAAACAGGGAGGAGACGAGGTGCTCCCAGGCACTACTTGAAGCCATTGCCCTGCCAGTGCAATGCTGGGGGCAGGAGGAATAAGATGCTTTATTTGCAGCCCTGTCTCCCAGCTCTTGGCAGGATTTGCTGGCCCTCCACACAGGTTCACCCTCCTCTGCCACAAAACCAGCTACGTGACCTCAGTCAAGTCCCTGCCCTGTCACCAGACTGGCAAGAGGCAGAGGGTGAGAAGAGACCAAACCCTTCAGGACAGGGACTGGCTCACACAGGGTTTCATCCAGATTTTAAACACACCAGTGCCCAAGCGATTTGGAACCACTTTTCAGGTTATACCCTTGCTGTTTGCAAAGCCAGTTGGGAGAGGAGCATTGGGGAAGATGGAAAAACATCCTGGTGAGCCTGAGGGAAGGGTAGCAAGGAGTAGAAGAGCTCTGTGGCACCAGGGTGCTCCCCAGGCACTGCACCAGAGCTCTGACAGCTCACAGCAGTTTGCCAGACTTGCAGCTGGCACAAAGAGGCCGAGGTGTTTTCCTCTCACTCCTCCCATAGCTGGAAGAGAGCAGACACTTCCTTGCAGGCAGCACAGGGCCCCAGGCAGGCTGAGCTCACCCACAGCCCTTCCATGGACTCTGCCAGCACAGACTTCCCAGGTGAGAGATGAAAAGCAAATGCCATCAACCAGCTTGGAATCCGAGCCCTGTGAAACCAGAGCTCCCAAAATGGATTTGATATTGAAGGAGAGGGGCTTGAAGCAAGAGCTTTGGGACCAGACCCGACTCAGACCTTGCCTTTGGGAGACCACCACTCCCCTGCTTCTCCCCAGTACAACTGTCCCAGTTGCATCTCTGTGCTACCAGCACTGGCTGCACTCTGGCAGAGGCTGTGGCACTCCCTGCCCACTGAACACATGATGGTGACAAAAGTAAGTCCTAAAAAAGCTGCATCCACAGAAGAGGAAATCAGAGTGGTCATGGATACAACACAAGGAGTACAGATTCCAGGACACTGCCATTGGAGTCACATACCCAGCTGTTTGAAGCTTCTTTGAACATCTCTGCTTTTAAATACACATTTTTCAATGCTCCTCTGTTCTCCCCACCCCATGCTGTGACTCATGGCTTGGGCTACTAAGCAGACCAGGGATTCCCATGATTGCTGGAGCAGGAGGTAACACCAGCACTATCAGACCTCCAGGTGTTTTCCACACTGGAAAATATAAAGATCATCTGGCACAGCAAAGATACAAACATAGGGAGATGCTTCATTTAAAGAGGTGGCTTGGGTACAACCAGGATTACAAACCATCTCAAGGCTCTACTGTTAAGTCACATGAGCAAATTCAATTATCAGGGGTCCTGAAAGTTTCTTATTCAGACTCAGAGCTGGTTGAACACCCCACATTGAACAGTGTGTCCTCAACATGATGCTTTACCAGAGGAGAGTGAAGAAGCACATCCACACACCCTCTCACCCACAGCTGCACTGCTCTTGCAGCATATTCCAATGTCCTGCAGCTTTCCAGATACAGATGTAGGGCCCACTGATTAAACTTTGGACTTCTTCCCCTAACCACACTGCTTCAAAATAAGCTAAGAGGCAGAAATCAAAAATATTTTCATTTCAAGCTTCAAAGAGGATCCTCCAAACAAAAGGAAACACTTCAGCAAAGTGTGTGTAAACAGGGAGCATCTGGTCTTTCCCTGACAGCATTGAGCCTTGAGACACGCAAGAAAAAAAGCTACCAGTGAAGTCAGGTAACAAAAAGGTTGTCTTGGTGTGGGTACAGTTCTTCCTTGGAGCCCAGAGAGTGTTACTCTGCCTCCTGTGCAGAGGTAAAGCCCTGCACGGAGCAGCACACACCTGGCTCAGCTCATTGCATTTGTCTCAGGGAAGCAGCTCTTTGTTCTCCAGCTCAGGCACTCAGAGGAGCCAGGCAACCATCTGCTCCTCCAGGGATATGGATACACTGCAGGCCCTGCAGCTTAATGGAAATCTTCCTCTGGGTCAAGTGGCAGAGCCAACTGCTCTGTTAATGCAGCCATCTTCATTTCAGGGAGGAAGGGAGAATCAATTAACAGCCTCTGAGCAGGGAAGTCTCCTGGTGAGCAGCCAGAGCTCGGAGATCTCACCCCACACTTGTTCAGAGAGCCCAGCTTTTAGTGCACCTGGGCCAGCCCTCCACTCCATCGCCTGCAACAGCTTTGTTACAACCTCTGCCTTCATCTGGAGGTACCACAAAGCTTCAGGAGGGAACTGCAGCCCCACTGAAGCATTTGCTAAGCCAGCAGGAAAAGATAAATGTCTGTCAACAAGCCTGCAACTGCTCAACAAGGAGGAGCAACAGAGCATACCCATAAGAGAGAAGCTCCTCTTCTCTGGGCAGAGACATTCTCCCCCTCCATCATATCCTGGGTGAATATTTTTTGGTTTAAAATATTGACATCACAGAAGATTCACAGCTTCGTTTCTGCAGCACAGTCCCTCATAATTCTAAATTTTCACAGCTCAGTTACTGTAAACTGGTGAAGAGATCCCTCTGCCTCTGTGAACTTGGAGACCTCGGAGGCAAAGCTGAACTGCAACACAACTCTTTCATCTCTGGAGGGGTATTTTGGAAGCATCTCTAAAAATAACCAGCTCTGATTTTCTTCAAATAACCTAGAAATTCATGTAGTGCCTAATTAACCTTGTCACAAAGCTACAGCAACAAGTCCTTAGAGTACCAGTAGTGCTACTACCTCTGCTCCATCTTAACAACCAGCAGCCTGGACGTGTATCTGAAAATTAACCAGTGATTAGCTCCTACCATCCAATTCTTTGTGCCATCTAACCCAGCTCCCGAAGCAAACTTTACTTTTAAAGTTATTTCAGCCAAGGTACTTTCCAAACAGAACACTAAATCACTAATCTCACTGAGCAGAACTTATTTCACAATTAAGGCTCTTTCTTTCTGTGGGACAAAGGCTCCTTGCCACAACTCAAGAGATCAGAACATGGCCTGCAGGGCTGAGGGCTTGGGTAACACCTATCAATACACTCCTGACATGATCCTCATAAATAATGATGAACATGAGACAGGTGAGGAGCTCATTAGAGAAACAGAGACACTTAAACTCAGGTGTGTTAAGTACAGCAAAGCTGTGAAGTATATTAAGGGATTTAAAGGTGTGTATGGATTGCTGAAATGCAATTATCCAGGCAGAGCAGAAGACAGCACCTGCTTGAGCAGCTGTAGCTGGCAGCCTTTTAGGGAAGAGAATTAATCATGGAATGGTTTGGGCTGGAAGGGACCTTGAAGAGCACCCAGCTCCAACCCCCCTTGCCACAGGAAGAGACCCCTTCAATGAAGGTTTCATCCGATTCTTCATCCATGAAGATTTCACTCAATCCAAGGCAAAAGGTTATTCAATAAACCAAGAGCAGATTGTCAGCCCGAGGTGTGAAAACCACTGCAGCCTCTTCAGAGTCAATGTCAGGAAAGGGACAAAACCAGAAAAGATGAAGGCAACAAATGTCAGGAAATTGAGACATTAATTCTTCCAGAAGCATGAAGCTCTCTCACCTCTCACTTCTCCAAGGAGGACCAGCTCAGAAACCCTGCCTGAATATTTCAGAGGGTTTCACAGTGAATTAAATCCATTTCTAAGCTAACACAACCACTGGGTGATCATTCACAGCCATTTAAACCCCTGGTCCACGTTAAGAAACGCCACTGCATTTATTGGGTTGCAAGAACTGACACCCAGGGTCTGAGGGATACCCCCCAGTCACATTCAGTGCCTCAGGTGTCATTTCTGCTGCAAAGATGTGGGATTATATTTCTTTGGTTTGGGTTTTTCTCCCACTTCAAGGTGAGGAAGGATGGGGGAGAGCAGGAGAAGACTAGAAATGGAGGAAACCATCCTGTGTGACAAATTAGCAACACAAGAACTACTGGAGTGTCACAAATTCAACCCAGTATGAGCTCCTGAAGCAGCTTCTGACAGGGAGTCGTGGGAGTTCAGCTGAAGAGACCAAGTCAGAGCCTAAAAGCACACAATCAAAGTTTTCATTAATTTATTTTTTAACCCAGACAAACAATGCTGTACCAGCATTCTTGGGGGGAGAAGACATCTGGGGTAGAACCTGGGTGGTTAAACCTAAATCTGGTATCTGAAAGAACTTCTCAGCTGACACAGGAGCTCGTGATCCACTGCCTGATGCAGCTGGAAATATTTCCAGCAGTGTTTTCAGAAGCAGAACAACCTCTGTATGGGCAGCCCAGACCCAAAAAAGAGCCAGCTACTGCAGAGGAACACAGATGTGCTGCAGAGGTCCTGGCCTGAAATCCCAGTTTATACTGGAGATCTAGGCCTTCCACACACTGAACCTGCTGGAACCATTTTGGTATCATAGCTAGTGGCTAAAATATTCATCCAGTGCATGGGAGACCCAAATCTAATCCCTTTCTGAGTGGAATTATTAAATGAGCAGCCAGCCTGAGCTTCACAGGGTTTGGTGGGGAGTTACCCAGCTCCCTGTGTCCTTCATTCCCACTGAAATCAATGAGCTTCCAGAGAAGTTCAAGGCAACAAATTCTAAGCCAACACATTTTAACAGCAAATACTGAATTAGGAAACAATAAGCTTTCTTCATCTGCTCTGTTTAAATCTTCCTGCTTTCCCTGTGCATCAAAAAATAGACCTGAGCTGTCACTCAAGGCTGTGGTATTTTTAACAATGCCATCCAGCTACGGGGGAAAGATTGCTCAAGTCCATTTAAGCCCCATCTCCCAGTAATTCCCACTGCAAGCCTGCACTGCCATCCCACACCCAGCACAATTCACCAGAGTGGTGCTTACATCAGATTCAGTCCAGCTCTCAGAAAGAAAGAAGGCTCTGAATTCCCTGGAGCACCCACAGCTGGGCCTCAGACTCTTGGAGGATGTTTTCACTAATTTAGATTAAGACAATCATCAGACCATGGATTTGATTAGAAATGCTGCTGAGCCTCACTCGCCTTCCCTCTCCATCCCCTCCCTCCCCACACACACGAGAGCAGGAAGAGCTGCCTTAGTCCAACTTCTATTTTTGTTGAAAATATACATCAGTTTTGTTTCCACTAAAAGCTGGAAACACAGACAGGAGTTTCAGCATTAAGCAGAATGTAAAGAAATGCGCTTCTTGCCAGGACTTTGTGCTTCTCTAATAACTTCAAGAAAAGCAAAAAAGAAAACTCGAATGCAGAGCCAAAACACACCACTTGGTCTCGCATGGGATCTGATCAAACATCTGAAGGCATTTGAAATTCCAGGAAGGGAGAGCTTCCTCATTCTTAAGGAATATACCAAAATTTACAGAAGGAATGAATTTATTTCATTGCAAGTCCCTTATGGTTTGCCCCTGTGATCAATATAACCCAAAAGCTTAGAAAGAGCCTGAATATTCTGAGCACTGACCTGCAGTCTGTGGGAGACACAGGACACCATGCAATGAAAAGATAATAAAACATGCCATGTTCAGCGTTTATTTGTTTGAGATTCAAAAAGGTTTTCAGATCTGTCTGCTCAGCCTATCTCCTGCAAAAGTCATAAATCTCTTCCAGCTAAACCAAACCATATTCTGACGTTTAAATCACATAAGTGAGCTCAAAGACCAGAGGAATTTGCAAGCAGCAGCCCTTTTCTTCCTTCCCCACATACCCTGTGGCCTTTGACAAGTCTCTAAAAATCCAGCTTTCAGGAGTGCAGGGACTTCTTGTCTTTCATTTGGGAGATGTTTTTTGAAAGACACTCTGCCACTGACCTGCTGGTATTTGCACAAAAGCACGCCAGGGCTGAAAAGGATGTGTCTTGATGCCATAAATGCTATTGAAATGCAGGGATATTCCATGTTTACCTCACTGATAGCCAACACACATATGAAAGTCACCCTGAACACACAACTGGGTGGAGGAAAGGAGTCACTGATAAACATCCAACTAATATCTGCAGCAGGCAGCTGAGTATCAGGTCATGGCAAGAAGAGCTGAGCAAAGGGATAGTGAAAAAAAAAATGGATTTCTGGGCAGTTCACAGACAAGAAACAAACAGCACATCCATCCTGGCTGTATTTCCCCCAAGGATCCTAACATGCCATCACCCAGTATTCCTGGAAAAGCATCTTCCCAATGCCAAAGGTGATCCTGCAACAGAGGCCCCCATCTGAGGGGGAGAATCCTCCAAGAAGATAAGCTGCAAAAGGCACCATCTGGGTCTCGTGGAAAGTCAGGGTGAAATAAAATGTTCAAGCCCAGGAAGCTCAGTTAGTAATGAGTCCCTAAATCAGCCTCCTGCAAGAGCCTGGGATGTGCCTCATCCCACACCGGGCTCATCAGGCATCCCATTGTACCGTGAGGATGCTGAATCCAAGGTCTCACCATGACAGGAGGGAATTAACTCTGCCCTGCCCGTGGTATCCTCAAGCAGTCCTTCAATCCCAGCTCTTAAAGGGAGGTAGAAATAGCCAGTTTTTAGACTTGAAACACTTGGGAGATGGCAGCCTCCTTCTAGAGGGCTGGAGTTTCCATCTGAAACGAGAGGGATACTGTCTCCATGCTGAAAGGAAGCCACTTGAGATTGTTCCAGTGGAAGGTTTAAAGCCTCCCCACCCCAACACCCTTCAATGCAGGAAAAGAGGAGGGAAAGCCAAGAGCAGAAAACTGAGAACAAGGCAAAAAAAAAAAAAGCCCCATGAATTTAAACCACTTTTGCAATCCTCAAATATTTTCGCTTCCCTGAGGATCCATCATCCCTCTTCCAGACAAGCAGCAGAGAGGTGGTCTCCCCCTTCAGAAAGCTTTGGATGATAACCAGCAAGAACATTATATTTAAGCTTCAAGGACTGAGCGTTCCCACAGGATTCATGGATGGCAATGCTGAGCCAGAAGGATGCATTTAACAGTTGCTTAAGTTCTGGCACCTGCACATATTTATTTATGATAAAGTCCAACACAGGCAGCCTTCAGATGTTGTGTAAATACTGTCAGCGCTCTGTCACAGCTTCCCTTTCTTTATGATTTGTTTTACACAATCCCCCAGCATTTCATAAACACTAATGATATCTCCTGGTTCCTCTAAATGAGCTGCAAGTGCTTCACATGTGAGGAAACTGAGGCAAAGTGAGGATCTCTGCATCCCACCAACGAGGTGAGCAGGCTGAAGGAGCTTCACCTCCTTCCACCAACAAACCTGACACAAAATGGCACATTGACTGAGATTTACTGCTGCCGTCACCTCAAATATGATTTGAGGTTTCCAGAGCAAGAGTGAACCAGGAGTTCAATGTTTTCAGTTCTCAGTGGCAGCTTAATCTCTCCCTAACACAGTAGGGATCTTCACTTTCAGCATCTTGTCAGAAGCTGTATCCACTCGGCTCCTCAAACTGTGTGTGGAGTTCCTAGACAATGCATCCTGCCCCAACTTCCCAGCTAGATCTTGCAGATATCTTCAAAGCAGTAACAGCACAACCAGTTCTGTCATGGCACAGAGATTTCTCCTTTGCATTTTGCCCCAGTACATAACTCAGCAGGCTGAAGGCATCACCTGGGTCCGCATTTTCTTAAAGACTGTTCTGTCAATTCTTGTGAGCTTGCCAGGCATTTTGCAGTGCCAACGAATATCAAAAGAACCAAGAGCACCACAAATGAGGCTGGAGCCCAGAAGAGCACTCCCAGAATTTCCATGGGACTATTAGCTATGTGCAAAGCTTTTATTTCATGATTAATGGCTTATTTGCAAAATAGGAGCAATAAACCCCAGCTTCTAGAAGTCACTTTGGTGCAGAGCACTCCTCTGTTTTCCATCACCTACTACTGAGCCTATAACTAGGTGTTGTTTTTCAGAGTGATGGGTGTTATGAAGATGAACTGAGAGATTAAAGTCAAAAGCATTTTATGAAAGATAAATGGACACGATATACCTGGCAAAGAGTGAGGCCTCGAGTCTTAACAGTGCGTTTCCTCATCGCCTAGGAAAGGATGTTTCAACAGCTGGAGATAAGTGGAACATGACCAGTTAAGCTCCTTTCCCCTCCCCTGGAGCCCAGAGAAGCAGCAGGGAGCACTGCAAAACCACTTCATCTCACATCAGAGCCCGCTGCCCAGCGCGGGAGGCATTTCTGAGCCAACGGAGCGCGTGAAGGAGCGTCGCGGCCTCCGCGCTCGGAAACGAAACCAGCCTCACACCGAGGTTCAGAGGTGCCTCTGCTAAAAGCAAAAGAGAACTATTGATTTTTGCTAAGCCCTGACGATTCCACAAGGCTCCCCCCATCCCTATTTCAGACAATAAAACAGTAATAAGCTGCCACTGACAGGGAGCACACCCACACCTCCAGTTGAGCTCCGGTGCCAACGCTGCTGCGATATTTTAACCCGGCTCTCTGAGAAGGGGCTCCTTTCAAACTCAAGCACAATCCAAGCATGGAAGAACACACAAGCCTGGAGGAAGGCTGGGACGCCACCTGAGCCCTGGTTTTGCAAAAAGCCTTCAAAATGTACCTTTAACAACCCTGAAGGGAGTTAAAGTTCACCCAAGGCTCCGCACCTGAGCTAATTGCTTTAGCTGTAAGGAAAATGCAGCAAGACTCTAAATTTGCTGCTGACTTGCTCAGCCATTTGCACCCCTGATCCCTTTTAACTCCTCTGATCTGGGTGCTGTGGGAGCAGCTCTGAAGCCTCCCAGCACCTGCAGCCAACAGGCTGATGGGGCTGTGCCACTGAGGGCTCAAAACAAGCCCACAGCACATCAGCAGCGCCTGGGAAAGGGCAGGAGTATTTTGGCAGGAATCACCATGGCAACCCATTTTCTCCCATGTTTGCCAGTGAGTTGCCCATTGCCCAGCAGCTCAGCTATAGGCAGCAACTTGTGCCACATTCCCCACCAGTTTTTGCACCTCAGTCCTTCCTCCTCTTTCCACATGATGGGAAAATCCATGAATGAAGACGAAGATTAATTGTTTATGGCCCTGCAGTGTCCCCTCTTAGGGACAAGAGCCTGCCACAACAGGCAAATTCTGCACCATTAACCAGGGCTGTGAGCTCTCGAGAGAAACTTGCCCCAAAATATGGAGGTAAAACATGAGACACACCTAATTCAGCTAAGAGTGACTTATGAACATTCTAAAGCGCCGGAGAGTATTTTATATGTTATATAGAGGTGAAAATCTGTATACTGCATGATTTGATCTCTGGAGAGAGGTGTTAAAGTGGGAGAAACTCCTTTTTACAGGAACAGGTTGCACCTAAACAAGCTTGTGTAAGAGGAAAGAGGGATAAACAACTTCATCCTGCCTGCAAAGCACAGCTGACAGGAGTTTAATACCGGCAGCTGGGCACCAAAACTCTGCAAACATTTACTGTGCTCTGACATGAAAGCAGCAGGATTTGGGGCATAGGTTATATTTTTATTATGCCTGGCACAAAAACCTCCGCTCTGCAATAGCATGAGAAAGATATTTAACAGGACCAAGAGGCCAGAAGAGACCATTTGCATGGGATCCATCTCAGGGGCACAATGAACCGCTGAAGATTAAAATTTGCATCCGCGATTTCTTAATATTCGCTTTATGGTCAAATTGAATGAAACCCACACATTTTTCTGCTACCACCAGTACTCTGGAATAAAAAAAAAAAACCAACCTGTGCCAACTCAGCAGGCAGATTTCAGCTGCGTTCAGGATGAAGCATGTGCACACCAGTCTGCTCTGTAATTGCAGTGGTTTATTGCACTGCGCCTCACGTAAGGATTAGACTCCTAAATTCCAGGCCTGGACTTGGTTGGCAAGCCTTACATTTCTTGTGGTACATACACCTACCTCCAATCGTGTTCTTTGCTCGACATGAACAGGAATTTGGGAAAGGCACCAAGAAGAAAGCAAACCTTCTGGTGCTGTGTTACAATAACGCAGCGAGGAGTTCCCCAGCTACTGTGGGAAAAGTGAGTTTTAGGCTGTTTTAACCACATATGTCCAATCTTTCGGCGTCAACAATACAAGATCTGGGCTGAAAAGTTCCATTTCAGCTTTAGTTTCTACCTGCAACTTCAAGATATAACACACATTCTAGAGGCTGACAAGCAAGAGCATCCACTTGTTTCTATGTTTGAATCGTGAAACAGAAAAGCTTTAAAGTATCTTGAGATAATTAAATCACAATAAACAGATAGTATGTAGGAGGAATATTTTTAAGACACCCAGAACTGGGCTTTGTCAACTCTTTTGTCTGAAAGATGCACTGCAAAATCCTTAAGAAATCATGAACCTTGCACTGTCCCTCAAAGGTAGCTTGTCTGGAGTGTTGAACACTTAGATTTTGGTCCATATGGGAGCCAGTAGGGCAAAACTGAGGGAGAAAAGTTTAAATTGGTGAAGAAAAGTGTTTCTACGCTTTTGTCAGTTAATACAAAGCCTCAGATGAGGGATGTCATCTGGGCAGAGACACACAAGAAGAGGGGCTGTGTCCTGCAGAGGCCGAGTGGAAGCCAGAGGAGCTCCTGGCCTGGGGAAATCATCACACCTGATTTCTTCTCAGTGCAAGGAGTACACAGACAAGGCAAGCAAAACTTCTTAGAAGAAGGTGAAAGGCACTCACTTGCTTCATTTTTCACTCCTAGGGACAAGAGTCTGCCCCAACAGGCAAATTCTGCACCATTAACCAGGGCTGTGAGCTCTCTAGAGAAACTTGCCCCAATATATAGAGGTAAAACATATTTCCATGAAATACACCTAGTTCAGCTAAGGGTGACTTCAAAATATTCTAAAGCAAATGGCAGCATTTAGGACTTGCTGCTCCCATACCAGGCAAGAGCACGGAGATGCCAAGGCACCATCATGGCCAGGGCTTGGCTCAAACACAGCTGGGAAGGGAATCCTGGCACTGTGGCCCCAGTCCAAGGCCGCCCACACTGCCCAACACAGCCCAGCTCCACACAGGAGCAATGGTTTGAAAGCTCTGCATCAAGGGGAAGGTGCTTTACACCTGCTACTTCCCTCTCTGGAAATGCAAACCACCACCCAAGGCTGGCAGGCAGGTCTCCCATCTTCAGAGTAATTTGCCATATTATTTGTTTTATCTGCCTTTCCTGCAGGACACAAAGGGACATGTGGATTGTGGCACTACACAGCCTTCAAAAGCCTCCCCGCCACTGCAAATTAATTAATCTCAAGGAGGGAAGAGCACACAAAGCAAAGCAGCCTCTGAGAAGAAATGCTGCCTCCAGGGAAGTTATCTTGCCTCCTTCTCCTGTCTCCTCCATCTTACCCCTCCATAAAACTCAAGTTCAAGCCCCGACAAGCAGCACTTTCCCTGCTGTGAGCTGCACAAAGCAGCAGCCACAGTCACACTCTGCTCTGCCCCATCTCTCCTCCCTCTCCCAGCACCTCCCTTCACCCCAATTTCCAGGACACTAATTTCATGAACATTAATGTGTATGTACCCTCCAAACGTGCTCCTTTTCCAGCAACAGCACACACTGCATCACATCATTTTCACATTAAAGGATCCTTTTTCCCCACCCTGAGCACATGAAGCTGAAGTGCTGCTCAGCACACAGCACCTTGTGCCCGTTCCATTGAGTCACAGAAATCACTCCCAGCTCCACAACTCTGATTTTTCCCCCCATTTTCTCCCCTCAAAACAGCTGCATGTTCAAGACTGCTGTAGATGCAGTCAGCTGGTCATATATATGTAGGGCGTGAAGAGGCTGCAAAGGTAGGGATAACTTTATGTAGCATTATATGGCTTGAATAAGATAGATATTAATTTATTAGTTGCTGTATGCTTATCTTTGACAAGTGTTGTGCTGATGGCTAGTAAGGTCAGGAGCTGACTATTCAGATTCTGCTCCAAAGGTGACCAATATTGCCAAAAAAACTCAAATAACCAAAAAATTAAGACAAGTAAGCTGGTTATCAAACTGTGTAAAACTGAAGATCTGCAACTCCTAATTGTCTAAGAGTGAGCTTGAACCATTCTTGCACTGGTCTCAGATGCAAAGCAGCTTAAGCTTCTCTTACTCAGGGTCTAGAGAGAGGCTGACACACACCAGATTCTCAGCCTTAAATAGGTGTTTACACCACATTTAGGACAACCTGTCCACTTCAGAACCATCTGGGGACCCTCAGGGAGCATAACTTGGCCATTAAGACACCCTGGCCCTTCCTCTTCTCACTTTTACTTCACCCCAACTCGAACATCCAACTTCCAAACACCCCTGCACCTTTCACCATCACTAAATACAGGACTAAAGCTCAGGGGACAGATTCCCTAGAATTTTCTTTAAATAACTTGCATATTTCCTCACCTTGAAGGTAACCTACTCTTTAACCTGTGGTCACTGGCACACTACTGGGATTAGCTGTCCTGTTTTGCCTCTTTCTGCTTGGAGAGTTAGGAATCTGAACTCTTACCCCAGTTACGGATCAATCCTGCATCTAGCCACAGGGAAAAAAAGTCTGTGCAATCTGCAACAACTTCATGATTTAGGACACGAAGCCTTGTTTGACTAAATCATTACACAGCAGCCCTGAGAGTGCCTGTTGGGAATAAGCCAAATTCATATTTCTGTCATTTTCCCCATCCTGCACGTCCATATATCCGTTTATCCTCATTTCATTAGCAAATCGCCCCATCCATTTACTCAGCTATTTGTCAGTGGGGCTGTCACTTTAATTACCTCTGTCTACATGGATTGCTGTTATTTATCTGTCTTGTTTGCAATGCACCATCCACCAAAATACATTCCTCCCTTATTACAGACACTGATGTTATCGGGGAGCCTGACCCAGGGAGCAATGCTCTTAGGGAGACAAGCTGTTTTCAAAGCAGATTTGTGAATTAAACTGTCTCCTCAGGAACTAACAGCAGTGACACCCCTGGGAAGCCAGTCATCACCACTCCCCTGAACACCAAAGGAGTCTCACACCACGGACATCACCCACCTGTACAGCCACACAGGGCACAGACACAGTAATAGGGTCTGGAATGGTTGTCCAAGCCTGTTAAAATCCGTGAGCACGCACTTGGAGCAAATGGATGTCACAAAGCATTGATTTGGGTCCATCTCCACCTGCACATACCCTCCAGCTGAACTTTTTCTCACAGGTATCTGCAGGATGGAGCAGGTTGCTTTGGGGTGACACTGCAGGGATGTCCCTTTCCCTGTGGGATACCTGAATGGAACACTGGCCCTCCAAAAGGGTCACACTCTGTGCACTGGCTCTGCATTAACTCCATCCTCACACATTCTACTCTCTTCCTCTCTGGAAGATTTTTTTAGGAAATCCTATAGAATTCTTCCTAAAATGAATTGTTTACTTGCTCCACTGTTTTTCACTCAGAGGAAATCAAAGCCAACAGTTTCAAACTAACCCAGCTCTCAAATCCAAGAGCCTTCAACTGGATTCAAGGAGGAGACAAAGCATCTTTCATCAATAAACAAATACTCAAACCACCTTCCATACTTCTCCACACTGCTCTTGCCCACCTCTCCTCCTCCTCAAAGGTTCCAATGGTAGAAACCCCCTAAAAAGGATCCAGAGGAGATCCTTTGAACCCCTCTGTGTGCAGAGACTGGCAGCCTCAAGCCTGCACATTTGGATCAGGGTGTCAAATGTGTGAATTCCATTCCCCTCTCCAGGGAAGGGACTTTTTATCCAAAACCTGTGACTGAGTTAATCTGTGCTGGGGTGTTTGGTGGAGGAGCAGCTCATCGTCCACGTGGCCTGTTCAGCAGGATTCGCTTCCAAAGGCACCACCACGATCATGCTGCCTACCTGGGGGGCTTTTCTGTCTGCTCATCACACAAATGAGGACTGAGTCAGAGCTGCTGACCAAGCCCTTGGGCACCAGCTTGGGATTGGTGGGCAAACAGTGGGAAGAGCTCAACCATTCCCAGCTGATCATTCCAGCTGTGGTCAACCCACATGTCTCAGATTCTGCACACAACTTCCACCCATGGAGCCACACACAGCACCAGCTGGGAGGCTGCACACCTCTTCAGGCCTCAGCTATAAACCACGTGGGATCCCACAGCTGTGCAGAAACCAGTTCCTTCAACTCCTTAAAATACAGCTTATGACACAGCCCCCCTAAACCCAGCTCTGTAGCAGTCAGGCCTAAGGTGAGAGCAGCATCCTGACTACAGCCACACCTGGCAGGTACAATGGGGCCCACACATCTTTCCCACTGTGTTTTCCCAGCCTCCAGCAGTCTGTGGTTAGCCTTTCAGTGCTCACATGCACATCCAATGCAGATATTTCAGCAGAGATCTGTTGAAGTCACCCAGCTCTATCTACATTTTCCTGGTGGCAACACCAGCTGTGTCAGCCCCCACCTCAGAGTGCCCCACAGATTCTGCAACAGCCTCACACTCCCAGGGCCATGCTATGGACCAAACAACATTTTCTAAGGGTCCTTTCCTTCTGCCAGGTTGTTCCCAGCCAGATCTGCCCCCTAAAGTGCCCCACAGACAGCAAGGTTGGTACAGGCACCTCCAGCTGCTCTTGCTGCTGATGGTGCAACAGCTCCTTAAGTCTAATGGAAAGTGTCTCTTAAATCTAGTGGAAGTCTAACAGAAGGTGTCCCTGCCTGTGGCATTGCTGTTGCAACCAGATGATCTTTAAGGTCCCTTCCAACCCAAACTATTCCATGATTCCATCTCAGCAGGTATCAACAGCGAGTTTTCCTCTCCCTGTGATCTCTGGGAGAGAAACACTTAAAACAGGAGGACTCCTGGAAATACCATCCTCTCCACAGGCTGATCCAGCCCCTCAGGACAAGCTTAAGGGTTCAGTGCAGAGACTAAAGGCCACAAGACCCAGTCTGTCACAGGAACTGCCGAGATCAAGGGCACAGCCAGTGTCTGAGGTCCTTCAGGAGGTGGGAAGTTTTCTCAGTGGAATAAATGCTAAGGCAGGGCAAAGTGACAACCTTCTCTTTACTAAGGCAGGCAGAGGGTTTCACGTGATCTTCTCCCGAGAGGTACATGCCTGGGTGGAGGCTGAGAAAGAAAACCCCCAGCCCTGGAACAGTGGAGCCCTGCCAGCTGTGATGGGTTCATGATAAGCTAAAAAACATCCATAAGCATTCAACTTCAAAAGCAGGGAAAGAAGGAGGGGAGCTGCACAGAGTCAAATGCCTGAGGCATCCCATTTTCAGCCAGTGCAAGGAGCCTATTTTTAGAAAGCCTGCATACACCCACCAGAGCACTAAGGCTGGAAAGGAATTCTTCATTTTAATGGTCTCCTTCTCCACACAACTGTACAGGTGGCATTGCTACAAGAGCCACTCCACTCTCCATCCCCAAGAAAAGCTGTCTGCAACACATTCCCCCCAAGTGAAAGAAAATCAAGGCAAAAAGGTAATACTGGCAAAAGGCATTATTGCCAAAAAGCCATTCCAAATGTAGATGCAGGCAGGGCATCTGCTTCCCTCTGTATGACAGACTCCTGCCCACTTCCCATCCCCCTGTGGTGCTTTGCATTAGCCTGTGGGAAAAACCAGCCAGAATTCCCAATGGAGACCTACAGCTACCATGGGAGACACAGCCCGGGTGGGAAACCTGTTGCATGAAAAATAGGCACATGAGACACCTGAACTGCAGCTACTGCACCAGTTGCTTCAGGGGCCCTGGAAGGTAAATGAGTATCAGATCCAAACTGACATTTTCTGACACTTCTTCATAATCAAGAGCCACCAGCTCCAAAGGTTCCAGCCCGAAAGCACACGCTTTTGCTCCTGCTAAAGACAGGATTACAGTGTTCTGTGGGATGAAAGGTATGGCATGAAGGGTATGGGGAGGCCCACGGTTTAGGGGCTAAGGATTTTGGCTTTACTCTCTGTTTCCAGTTTCCACAATTTGTGTAAAAAAGCCCAGAACACAAACATTTGCAAAAAAAGCGAGCTACTGTTCTTTGTCCTTGCAAACAGTTGTTGAATATACAGGTACAGTGAAGGTGGAGGAGGCAAATGATGAATACAAACAATGTCTCTTTTCTTCCCAACTTTGTCATCAAAACTGATCTGGAACCAGCCCATCTTCCTTTGTCCCCCACAGAGGAGCAAGGACATTTTCTTCCCCTCCCAGGGAAATATTCCCAGGGCAACACTGTCTCCAGGAATTCCCGCCTGTTCCAATTTTTTAAGATGGCAAAGAGAAATCTTCTCTCCCAAGCCTGACAGCATTCCCCCTTTAAACGAGCACTGTGGTTTCAGCTCAGCATTTTCTTGTTTGCATGCTAGACACACACTTGGATGGCATCATGTTTCCCAGCTGAACCCAACCACATCCCTGCACCTGCATAGCTAGCAGCAACAGGAGAAACCTTCAGCGAGCAATTCAGATAGAGATCTCTTCGAGCAGCTTTATTGATGTTAATGGAGCTACCTGGGATTTACACACACGTAAATCAGAGCACAGGTGGATGATAAATTCTTGCAACTGGCAACAATGCAGGCAAGGCCAATCTCACCCCTGCTGTAACAGCACTGATGTCAAAAGCTGTGCACCAAACAGCAGCTGTGTTCGTAAAGCCACCTTAACCAGGCAAATCAGTTTATTGCAAATAAATCTGCAGAATTCACACAGCATCCCTTGCTCTCTCCAGTGAGCTACACCTTTGGGACCCCACTGCAAAACAGATTCTGTTGCAAGTTTACTGCTTTGAAGTACTGCCTTAAAAATACCATTTTCAGGCTTGGACACGGCAGTCACAGTTTTGTAAGGCCACCTCATCTTTTACCAAGTCATCACCTTTGGACAGGGATCCTTTTGTGGTGGGAGTTGCATTTGAAGCCACAGCAGAAGCTGTTTGGGGGAAGTATAACCCAAAGTGGCCTTTAAAACAAGCCTTTTGGTCTGACTCTCAACTGTGGCAGCTGGTGAGGGATTTCAATGAATGACAAGCCAGAGCTGTGGCCCTGCTGTGCACACCACTGCTCATCCCTCAGCACATGGACTGGGAATCAGGACAATCTGTCCCTTCCTTTTGAAAAGCCTTTGCCTTCTCATGTTGGGCCTGGCAACTCAGTTGGGTGCCCAAAGACCTGACAAGCAGGAGTTACAGTGGTAGTGCTGGGTTGACAGTTGGACTTGATGGTCTTTAAGGTCTCTCCCAACCTTGATGATTTGGTGATTCTAAGTCACTCAGTGTTTTCTTCCAGTTTGAGAGGTCTGTAAAAAAACCCCCAGTTTCCTGGACCTTGGGATGACCAGGGAAGCAAGAAAGTTCACTTCCACTAGGGATCATCAGCACCCAGGAGATGAGCAGCAGTTACCCAGTGGATCCTGAGGGTAACGATGACCACAGACAGGAAACAAAGAAGGTCAGACATACAGGAGGGATGGTAAATGGCCAAACTACAGCTTCTTTCTCTGTCTACAGGACATAAGTCTGAGTCTTACAACAAGACAGGACCTTGGAAGTCAGGCAGTCAAGCAGGTGATCAGTAGCAGGGCAGCTGGAGACACAAATTACACAAATATGGATTGCTGTAGGAGCCTCCGGCTCTCAACCCTTCCAAACAGCAAATTCATGTGGCTTCCCAGTGTCCTCACTTCCCCACCTGGCCACCAGGGTGTATTCACTCCCCAGAGACCACCCCTCACACTCCCAGGGCTTAACCTCCTATTCCATATTAATTGTTTGCCACCCTGCCATGACTAATCTGGATTTACAACCCGGAAAGCGGCAGGGAAAAGAATCTGATCAAAAGGATGATCCTCACAGCCAGAAAACAAGAAAGAGCTGTGTAGCCAGTTGTTCCAGGACACTTAATCCATCAAGCCTTCGCCATTCCACCCTTGGGCTTAGGCTGAGTCAGTTGTGATTTGCTTAAAACCATGAGAATTCCCTCCTCCTCTCAAAAAAAATAATAATAATAATAAAAAAGCCAGTTATAAAGTTTGTCAAGAAGTGAGGGGGAGAAAAAAAATGGGGACTCACACTCCACTTTTACATTATGAGTCAGTGGCTGGTGATCAGCCAACTGGCAGCTCTCCATCCTTGGTATCTCCGTGCTCCTGAAAGCCAAAGCAAACACTTTGTTAAATCTAAAAGCCTTTACACGTTTAGCTGGGCAAATCTGTTCTCATGCTGCCAGTTCCACTGCAGGTCCAGGACCCTCAGTCCCACAGGAGAGAAATTCAACATCTCCTGGGGCAGGATGCCACAGAAACATCCCCACTGAGCCTCGGTGCAGGATCACTCTGCGTCAGCAGCAGGAGCCAGGTCACTCTCCTTTTATCCAACAAAGCACAAAAAGATCCAGAGGACATTCCCAGTTCATGAGCTGCTCAGGTGCCCCAGTACACAGGGCTTTATCCTCCTTCTATCCCATAAATTTCTACCATTCTGGGACCATCACTTGCTCCAGCAGTAAGATCCAGACTTTGCCAAGACTTTTTTTCCGTTCCCAGGAGCAGAGAATTTCCCTTGGCTTCTAGATCTAACACAAGCTGGGCTCAACCTTTCTCCAGCGTTTTCTACCCTTTGGAAAGGATCCAATACCCCCCGGACTCAGAGGTTTTCCACTGGTTTTACTGAGTTCTGGATAAGGACCTTAAAGATATTCTCTTGCTTTTTCCCTCCCACAGCTTTGCAAAAGTCAGAACCACTTTGCCTGCAGTTTTACAAGAGCCAGCTGGTGAAAGGTTAGATAACCAGACAACATCTTCAAACCCAGGGCAGCCAAAAGAAACGTCTATTTGTGGGCTTTTATGCCAAATTATTCCTTACAGCCTCCTTTATTATTTTCAGGAAAGGGCTGCCTTATAAGCCAGAAGTTCCTTTCCTCTTTATCTAATGATCAAGTTCCCTTTACAAGATGACTCAAAGACACCAACCAGATGTGCATTTTAACTGCAAGATCATGGGGGGGGAAAAGCCATAATCTACTGCAGAAGCATCAGGCAGGAAAACTGCTTAGCTTGCAAAGTGGGATCAGTCTTTCCTCACTTGCAGCCCTTGTAGATCACGTTCACCTGGAGCCTGCTTTTACCTGAAAATTGAACAACCATCTGAGGCAAGTAGGTTGGATTCACAGTAGAGATGATTTCCTGCACCAGCAGGAAATGTGAACACCTCATAACATCCCCAGAGCCCCTTCAGAGTCCTCGGCAATAAGAGGCAGAAGTGGATCCAGCACAGCTGTGCACTGAGCAGGCAGAATGGCAGGAGCCTCAGAGCAATGATGCCCACAGACCTGAAACACAGTATTGTTTTCCATCACACTTACAGGAGAAACTCCTCTTGTCCTTTTCCCTACAGAGAATAACTGTGAGAAGGAACTAATCCTGTAGTCGCCAAAGCAAACAAAACTGATTTTAGAGTGGGCATTCAGCATACTGTGGGTCAAGGGAAGAAAACAAAACACCACCAAAAAAACCCCCAGAATCCTTATAAACATCTCACATAGATGCTGTCACTGCAAAAAAAATAACTATGGAGGTCTTGAACCAAAAACCATAATAGAATCATAGAAAAGTGTGGGTTGGAAGGGACCTTAAAGATCATCTCATTCCAACCCCCCTGCCATGGGCCAGGTAAGATATTCTCTCACCTGATTTCTTTGCTTATCAAACACTGGATGCTCTTCTCTGGACCACAGATAGGAACCAGAGATTGCTGCTACCAGCCAGATCTTTTCTCTGACTTCCTCCACCTTCTGGACAAGCTCACACACTCTCCACCATAACAGGGAAAGATTTAGACCAACTTACTCCAAAAGTTACAGGCCACTTGAAAAACCTGCCCTAACACAAGTCTATTATTGTACAGCCTGTTTACTTAAATTCATTCCACAGCCTGGGAGACTTTGCACAAGGAAATTTACAGCTCAAGTTAATAGAGCAAAATGTAAAACTGCTGGCTTTTGGCTGAGGCTGCAAGCAAGGGACAGGCACAGGCTGTGACTGGGGGTGTTTTCACAGGGCCACTGACACAGAATGTGTTTTCAGGGAGTATTTATTTTAAATAAGGAAAGTTTATACAGCTTGAGAAAATTATTGGGAAGGAAATTAAATCTCGTTCTGTCGCTCTTCCGTCTCACCTTGACACTTGCAGTTCTCCTCCCTCCCCCAGGGCTTGGTAAGGGGCAGGTTTCACTTGCAAAAAAATTGCCTTCCTCGTGCATACTGATTTACAGCCAGCTCGTGGACCAGCCTTCCACACCCATTCCAGGAGAGGAGGGGCAAGAAAGACCCACTCCTCCCCAGCCCTGACCCCCTGCTGCAGTTTGGGATGCACTACATGGAGGTTGCATCCCACCCTGAGCCCCCTGCAAAGAGATGGGTGGGACCCATCAGCTGGGATCCCCCCTAAGCAAGGCTACCCCCAGTCAAACAGGGGATGGGAAGCAACCAACTTTCTTCCAAAGCTGCTCCAGAAGTGGTGAAAGCCAATGCCAGCCCTGCCTGGGAGCAGCTCTGCTTAGGAAACCACGGCACCAACAGTGCTGTTGGCACAGATCAGCATTCCTTCCTCCAGCCCAGGCAGGGCACAGGGCCAGCACAGCCTGTTCCTCTCCTGCCCCAGACCTCCCCACCCTGCTGAGCCAAGGCAGGATCCCAATACCATGTGCAAACCATGCAGGAAGGGGCCTGGCAGTATTTAGAGGTCTTCCCCTTTCTATGATCCCAAGAGTTTCCTTGCTGTGATACTTTCAAGGGCTCCCATGACTTTCTAAAAGGGTCAGGAGTGACAGGATAAAGGGGAGTGGGTTCAAACTGACAGAGGACAGGATTATATTGGATATTAGGAAGAAATTCCTGATGAGGCCCTGGCACAGGTTGCCCATAGCAGCTGTGGCTGCCCCATCCCTGGAAGTGTCCAAGGACAGGTTGGACAGGGCTTGGAGCAACCTGGGTTAGTGGAAGGTGTCCCTGCCCATGGCAGGGGGGTGGAACTAGGAGAGCTTTAAGATACCTTCCAACCCAAGCCATTCCATGACTCTATGAATATGGCAGTAAAGACTTGGACTCTGGACACTGTTGCCATTGGGCTGGTACTATGGGGTGGGAATGACACAGAATATAAGGATAAAAGGAGCCATTTAAGGCAACTGCCTCCATTTCCTCCAGGCACAGCCATCCATGCTATTCTCCATCCTACTGAATACCCACTTCCCCTGCCTGCATCCATCAGGAACACCACAGAACACTCCCCAATTCCCCACATTGCTAAAAGGCCTGAAATTCAAGACACCAAAAGCCTCAAGATGCACCTGCAGCTGGCTGGATGAATTCCCAGCACACATCCTCCCCAGTGCCTAGATCACAAGGGATCCCAGCCTACCACCACTGCCACCTAATCAACTCAGCAAGTCTGGGAGTAAAATCCTCAGGGATGTGTTGGTAGGTTCACTTGCCTAATCCCACAAAATTAGTGATTGGAGCAACTGTTCAAGTGCTTCAGCAGGACCTGCACCCCACAGAACAGGTTCAGCTCGACTCCAAATGCTCAGGAGTCATTCCTGCTCCCTTCTGCATTTCCCCTTCCAGAATTTCCTCCTCCCACAGGTAAAAAAAATCCTGGCTGAGATCATCAGCAGGTGTCAGGCAGTGCACTGCACTTCCCATCAAACACAGCAGCAGTGAGACAGATTGACTCAGCAGGTCCTTGCTATGGTTCAGCTGGAACTAAACCTCCCAGACATAAAAGCAGCAAAATCTGACACATCACAGCTTTGTGGAATCCCCAGCCCAAAAGGCCTCAACAGCACGTTTCAGTTTATCTGTCAGAAGGAATTTATTCAGCAAACAGCTGTTTTTCAAGATGCTTTCTAGAAACAGGGCCGGGAGGAAAATAAAGGCTCTGAATTGATATTTGGGCATGGGCAGGGAGAAGATGAAGCTTTTCAGGGAAAAAGTTTCTGACTACAGAGACAAGGTGTCTCAGGCTTGTCAATCCCTTTCTGAGCCAGGCTTAACAGGATTTATCCATGGCTAACCAGGGACTGTTTTCCCAGCAGGTGTTATTTCAGCTCAAGCTGATTATATCACGATCAAAAAAGGGATATTTGTCCCGTGGCTCAAATCTGGATAAAATGTCCCAAACTGAGTCAGTTCAGTTGTGCCAGTTCAAACCCAGGGACAGAAATCTGCACTTCTCACCCAAAAAACCTGAGCTCTGTCCTGACAGCCAATGGCCACATACAAAACTGCAGCTTGTCCTGAGGTTTCCAGCTGAAGGTTGGGTGCTCAAAAATCAAAGGGTCCTGTGGAGGAGTCTCACCCTTTCTCTTTGACCACTTCCTAAATCAAACTGCTCCCGAGAGCATTGTGATTCTCTCCTGTGCACCATCAATTCCAACTGGCATCAGCAGGCATGACAGACAGATCTTGGGGTCTTTTGAGGGTCACAGCAAAGCCATAGAAGGGACCTCAGTCCTTTGACATCAGTCACTCCCCTGGGAGAGAGGAGGCAGCAACGTCTTGTAAATTCAAACAATAGATGGCACAGCGGGTTTTTTTTTTTCAGAGAGCTTGAAGCCTGATGAATAATCAACTCTGACACCCTTAGGTGTTATTAATCCCACTAAACAGGGCAGGAAACCTAGAAAGGAAACCAGACAAACCCTTGGACCCACCCCGGTTTGCCTCAGGAGCAAAGCTTGGCTTGGAAGAGCAGCGCTGCTCGCCTCGGGCCCCACAGGAATTCCATATCAGAGGGAAGAGGGACACAGCTTCCCTGTCTGCAGGAGAGCAGGTACTTCCCCGGCTGGCAGCGAGGTGAGAGGCAGGGAAGCTGCCTGCCTGCCCTGCAGCCCTGCCTGGCAGAGCTCACACCCGCCCCCGGCACTGCAAAGCCTCCGAGAGCTCATTGCAGCGCAGACTTTCGTGCCAGCACGTCCCACAAAGCTGACTTGGTGGCAGTTCCTCTCAGTTCCTTCCCTGTCTATGCTTCCCCTCCTGGACTGGCTCATGCAGCAGCCACATCCTCCTGAAGGACCACCAGGCCAGGCTCGCTCTGTGGCAGGGCCCAGCACTGTTTTACACCTCCCCAGGTTAGCAATTTTTCCTATCTCGTCCATCAGAGGAGCTCCGTTCATTAAATCCTCCACAGGAGCTCATCAGCACACCGGGCAGAAGTGCTGCTCTGCTGTAACTCCACAGCCTCACATCCCTCCCGGCTCCCAGAGCTTTAAAGCACGGGCCAGAAGCACAATGCAGGCTCTACACCCCCCTCCTAATCCTGGGATAAGGCTCTGTGCTCCCTTGGAATTGAGCACAGCCACCACCTTTCCTTCCAGATTAACTAGAGCTATACCTGTATCAGGACTGTGCTCCTATTTCCAAATTAAAGTAGCAACAATAACCAGAACAAGACACTTGGAATCATAGGATGGTTTAGGTTGGAAGGGACCTTAAAGACCATCTACTTCCAACCCCCTGCCACTAAACCAGGTTGCTCCAAGCCCCATCCAATCTGATTTGGTGTCCCCTTCTAAAGTTAAGGCTCCCTTGCACAGAGGAAGAAAGGAAAAGCACCCTGCTTCAGCAGCCCAGATAGAAGACAGTCCCCTGAAGAGTAGCTCTGAATCCAAGTCCCACCATCCAGGCTGGCATTCCCCCGGGATTTGCTCATCACAGGGTTGGATGTGTCATTGGCCCTCACACATTACTTTGGGAATAGCTGCTAGGGTGGTTGTTGTAGATGGAGGGTGCTGTTTGTGGGTTATCCAAGAAATCTGGATAATTCTGACCTGATAAGGACTGCAGCACTCAGATACACAACCTCTGTGCAGGCTGTGGAGTCACCAGTATGTGCCAGGTTTTGTTGGGCTGCCACCCAGTTCACTGATGGGTGCTGAGACAGGGCACAACACCAGGACAGGCAGCTCCCAACATTCCTATGGGACACAGTGGGACAGGCAGCTCCCAGCATTCCTATAGGACACACCAGGACAGGCAGCTCATACCATTCTTATAGGGCACAACAATAAGACAAGAAGCTCACATCATTCCTATGGGACACACCAGGACAGGCAGCTCCCACCATTCCTATGGGACACACCAGGACAGGCAGTTCCCACCATTCCTATGGGACACACCAGGACAGGCAGCTCCCACCATTCCTATGGGACACACCAGGACAGGCAGCTCCCAGCATTCCTATGGGACACACCAGGACAGGCAGCTCATGCCATTCTTATAGGGCACAACAATAAGACAAGCAGCTCACATCATTCCTATAGGGCACAACAGGACAGGCAGCTCATGCCATTCCTGTGGGAGACACTAGGACAGGCAGTTCCCAACATTCCTATGGGACACACTAGGACAGGCAGATCACACCAATCCTATAGGGCACAACAACAGGCCAGGCAGCTCCCAACATTCCTACGGAACACTCTAGGAGAGGCAGCTCACACCATTCCTATGGGACATGAGACATGGCACTAGAACAGGCAGCTCACATCATTCCTACAGGGCACAACAATAGGAAAGGCAGCTCCCACCATTCCTATGGGATACACTGGGACTGGCAAGTCACACCATTCCTATAGGGCACAACAATAGGACAGGCAGCTCACGCCATTCCTATGGGACACATTAGGACCAGCAGATCACACCAATCCTATAGGGCACAGCAGTAGGACAGGCAGCTCCCACCATTCCTATGGGACACATAAGGACAGGCAGCTCCCACCATTCCTGTGGGACACATAAGGACAGGCAGCTCCCAACAATTCTATGGGGTACCACGTTAGTACAGGCAGCTCACACCACTCCTATAGGGCAGAACAATAGGACAGGCAGATCACACCATTCCTATGAGACATGACACTAGAAAAAGAAGTCACACCATTCCTATAGGGCAGAACAACAGGACAGGCAGCTCATGCCACTCCTATGGGACATGACACTAGGACAGGCAGCTCCCACCACTCCTACAGGACACGACACCAGAGCAGGCAGCTCACACCATTCCCCCGGGGAGGCACCACACCTCTGTGCTCCCCGGAGCACACTCCCATGGCACGAAGTCCAACAGAAGGTGCTGAGAAAGATAAGGCCGTGTGGGAGCTCGGAGTGCTCCCCTTGTTCTTTCCCACCAGCGGTGTCTCGGCGCTCGGACTGTGCCACCCCAGCCCTCCCCCGGAGCGGGGTGCCCAGGTGCCTGCTGGAGGCTGCTGCCCTCCTCTCGCTCCCTCGGGCCCCGCAGCCTGATCCGCCTTCTTCCTGGGGCCATCTAGTGGCATATTTTCATATAGTTCCTTAAAACGCGACACGTTCACCGGGGGTTTATGCAAACAGGGCTCTATGGGAGCCTGATGTGCATCCTTCTGAGCACAAAGCAGGATCCCCAGCACAGCCACCTCCTCTGGCAGCACTTTCCCGGCTGCCTCACCAGCACCCAGCCCTTCCTCTGGCAGACCAGGGGCAGCACATACTCCCTTTTCTCCTCTCTTTACTATATTTACGATCACAGCACGTCTCTTAACCCAAAAAGGTGCTTCCACTAAGGCACCAGGTTGTTCTAATCCGACCTCCAGTGTTATGGGTTTCCCAGCATCATCCAGCTGCTCCTGTTTGAGGCTGATGATCTTCCAGAGATCCATCCTGACTGGATCTCAAGACTATAGGAGACACAACCCTCCACTTCTCTGACTAGTTCTGGTGGTTATAACCCCTCTGGAGGGTCTGATTTGCCATGGCAATCTTCAACGCTGTAGATACCTCTGTGCCTTTTGTCACCTGGCTGAAGGATGTGCTCATCTTTGCCACAAGACAATACCAGATACTTGATCCTTGAGGAAATATTTATTTTCCAGAAAAGCTACTGCACGGGATTAATTCTTCATTTGATGATTTCATCATCAAATAAGATGTTTTATGTAGGAGTGAACACCACAACTTTCTAGGCTGGGTTATGTTCCAAACAGTCTATATCTGCATAAATTCCATAAAGACTAGAAACATAATACCTGCTATCTTCATGATAGGAGCCTATTTTCCTTGCAAAAGGACATGCACAACTGTTGCCAATCCCTTGTACAAATGCTGGCCTCCTGCTGATTTATTGATGACCTATCAGTCCCAGATGGTGAGGAGGATGTCCATTACACACCTAAACCCAACTCCAAGCCCTTTTATGTTTAGGATAAGCTGGATTTCAGAAATATTGCAGGAATAAACCTTATTTTCAGGAACACCAGCACAAACAGGTGTTACTCACACAGAGCCTCATTTGGCAACTCTAGGAGAAGGACTCAGGGTTATTTCCCCATGTTTTGCTCAGTTTTACGTGAAGTGGTAGAAACTGAGGCTTTGGAGCACACCAATAACCAGTGTAGTGAGAGCCACAACTGAGCAGCCCAGGTTTCACCCCAGCTTTGGAGGCCTTGGTTCCAACCTCCACTCAGGGACAGCACAAGCCACAGACTCAACTCCCAACCTGTTTTGCAGTCAAACTTCCCATCATAGAAAGGGCACCTGGCTGGCCAAGCTGGGCACAGGAAAACTCACCCACTGAGAGGCAAACAATATTCAGGAGACTACAGTATGGGACAGGTAGGATTGACAAAAACAGACACCAGGAGATAAGGTGATTCCACCCACTTTCTCCCACCACACACTTCCAACCTTTTTTCTTTTCCTACATTAAATCTTGAGAGGGGATAACAGGTTGCTTAAAAGCCAGGAAGTCACATTTCCCCAGGGATAGTTTCCAAAAAGCAGTATTTTTTTCTGCTCCATTTCAGACTGAACAAGACCAGAGTGTTGAATAACACCCAGAAGCTCCCCTCACAACTCCTGCCATATTCCTGCGTGCTGGTTACTGGCTGTACTTGCCCCAGGGCACCCACAGCCCCAGGTGACAGTCATTACCAGCAGATGGCTGGCCCAGATTTCCTGGGGTGTGCCTTGCCAAGAATAGAAAATTATACATTGATGCTGTACCTGACTGAGGTCCTTAAAAATAAGAAACACTGCAGGTAGTTTGGGGACTTCTCACATAAGAAAGCAGGTGTTGAATGGACCAGCCAGGCTGGCAGATGAATGCAGGATGATAAAAGGCTGCCAGGCCAGCCAGAGGCAGCATGTCACTTGTTTATCAAGTTCCTCCCCTTCCAGCTACACTCCTGATTCTGGAGCAGAATCTTTGCCACACTCATCCCCGAGTTACAACATCCTCCCCGAACCCAGGCTGCCTCCTTTGTTCTCTAGCCAAGGAACTCCAAAAATCAAAGAGCACAGAGACTGATAAGACAGGACCCCATGCATAACTCAAACCCTTTCACATCCACTTTTAGGTGCAGATTGGATACAAACTCTCTCTGGGGACACATTGGCACCTGGGGACCAAAAACCAGGTTGGCCTTGCTTAGCTCTAGCTTGAGTCCCACAGACAAGCAAGGGAAAGCCTAGGAGAGCCTCAGCAAAGCATGAAACCAGCTGGATATCTGCACAGACACCATGGAAAACCCCAGACCCCTCAACGTAACACTTTTCCAGACCAGAATTTGCAGCCATGGGTGGAGGGCAGCAAACCCAGCATCAGCTGAAGGACCAGGGAGGAGGAGAAGCAGCACCACAGGGAACCTCTATGAGCCCTTCCCAGACTTTCACACACACAAATTTCAGATTTGCACAAAGCAGCTTTCTCCCCCACCCTTCAGCTCCATGTAAATCACATTGCTTCTGTGTCTGCTCATCACACCAGTCCCCAAAGAAGCAGAAACCAGAACTGCCAAGTCCTTGAAGCCCTTCGAGTCACAAGGAAGGCACATCTAAACCAGCAAAACACCCACCTCGCAGCTCTGAAAGGCAGAGGGGAAACCACACAGCAACCATTTCCATCCCTGTGCCTACCCCACGTCCCCAGCGCTTCTCACACAGCTCCTACCTCCAGAGCGAATCCAAAGCTCCCCATCTCAGGTCCTCTCCCAGACAGCCTCTCACAGCTACTGCAGCACTGTGGGGAAAAACCCTTCACCTGGCCTGAATCAAGCTTATAAAGACTCAGGCCCTTCTTCCTTCCTGCAGAGACTTCAAACCTTAATTTTCTCTCTATTGACCGCAGCTGGTCCCTGCTGCTCCTGCTGGGTAAGGGTTTGCACCTGGGCACAGCCTGAGGGCTGCACCAGGAGGGGTAGCACTGTGCCAGGTGGGCACTTGGTGGCCTTGCAGAGCTGTCCATGCTGCTGTGCAAGGCCCTGAGACTGAATTTTGTGTGTGCACACAACTGGAGGCACGTCAGGTCCTGCTCAAAAGCAGGGAAGCATCTGGGGGGGTGTTCAAGTGATATGCCAGGAATAAAGGGCAGCCTTCATAGGTCCTGCTGTCTGACATTACAGAGTGTGCATCCCCCTTTATTTTTATGAGAAATAGGGTTTGGCCCCCCAAATGGGTGTTATTTCTGTCACAGCACATTTCAGTGCAAGCGAGCAGAGCGAGCCCAATGTGCACAGTGCTCAAAAGGAGAGTTGGGGAGAGCACCGAGGTCCCCAAGCCACAAAGCAGGTTAGAAAATGTCACCCTCCATCACACATCCTCCCCTCCCCCTCAAGGGTCCTCACCAACCCCAGAGTACAGGGACAAATCAGACCCTGCCTGTTATTTCCTCCATCAGTTGCCCACATTAACAGCTAAAGATCAGTTGGAAATATTTTTCAAAGGGAAACCTCTGTGCACTCGGAGTGGTCTCACCCCCTGATTGCACCAGGGTGATGTGATTTAAGAGGAAGTCGAAAAAGCAACAATTGATTACCCGTAAAACAGGGTTATAATCCAATAAATAAATGATAAATCAGCGTGTCTCCTCTTAGTGAAGAGCTGGAGACTCAAAGTTCCCCTCAAAGGAGCTGAACAGAATATCCATTATTCAAACCGATTGCAGCTACCCAAGTGGAAAGAACAGCTGTGCCTTCATGTTTCCTGACACTTTTTCTTGTGTGTTACACCATCCTCCCTGAAAATGTAGTGATTTGGACTTGAGATAAGTCATTAAGGGAAGGCAGGGATGGCTGTTTTCTGAATTGCCTAACCCCTGTCAAATCAGATCAGAACCCAACACCAAGGAGCAAAGTGGGGTTACTTTGACACACCTCAAATTAATGCTGCTACTCCCAGGGAAGGCTCTGCCCTTGCAGTTGTGAATTCCCTCAGAGCTCTGTTCACACAGCTCCATTAAACATTTGTGATGCAGCCGCAGGACCACCATCCTGCCCGCTGCCACCACCCTCCCCACCCGCCACTCCTCGAGGCACTGAGGCTCCAAGAGCTTAAAAATCCCTCAGAAACCTCTGAGACCACTGGGACCAGGGAATTACCCTGCACAGAAACCCTGCCCGTCCCTCCCTGCCAAACAGCTCTGACGCCGACATGCACACACACAATTCAAAGGCCCTAATGAGAGCACGCACCAGCCTGGGCAGAGACAATGGGCATTTCTCATCACCCTTCAGAGACAGCCAGAAAGTAGGACAGCACTTTATTCGGAAGCCCTGCTAGACCTGGAAAGCCACTTCCCTACAGAAGCCTTGGGATGAGGTCCCCTCTGAGTCAGCCCCAAAGTTACACTGAAATACACGTTTCTGCTACCAGCTTCTAAAGTGGGGTGAGTGTCTTGCTGTTGTTTTTTTTTTTTTCTGGGAAGGTTTTCGTCCCCATTGTGTGATCACTGCACATTAAAAGGCAATCAATATCGTTCCCATTGTTTCCCCTGAAGTTTGATGCATGTCTTCCTGCTTTTACATCCTTGTTCTCACATTTTAGTGCCCCCCGGGTTTCACCAAAGCAAGTCAATCTCTGGCCTGGAGAGAAGTGTTTCATGTGAAATGGCAGTTTCTGATGCAGAATAGTTTTGTCATGAGGGAAGAGGCAGAGAGAAGAACTATAAACTGCTTATGAAGGATGGTTGTGTAGTGTGCAAGACAAGTTGGAGGAATATGAATAAAACTCTGAAACAAAATGTAAACACATTAGTTTGGTGCTTGCCCGCATTTGGATCTGTCTGTGAGCGAGCAAGCAGTGAGCCTGACACATGAGCAAGGACAAAAACATGGAAGCAAAATAGCTGTGTGTATAAATACGAGAGGGAAGGCAACAAAAACCCAAGGAGGCAAAGCCAGGAGGCCTTGTGCCACACAAACCAGCCCTCGGGCACAGCCAGGAGGGTGACAGCTCATTTTAGGAGCCCATCTGCTCTCGGAGTGCAGCTACACACACACCTGTAACACTCTGGGAGGTTTCCTACAAAAATGCCAGGCCCAGTGCTGCTTCCCTATGAATGCCCAGCACTAGGGTTCTCCTGTGGAGTACGTGGAAATCCCCAGGAGCCATCCTGGGGGTGCTGAGGGCAGCCTGGCACACGTGCTCTCAGCAGTGCAAATGACCAGAAGGAGGGGGGTCTCGCAGGATTTCAAGGAGACTCTTCTTTTTCTGACTCTGAAAGAGTAACACTTTCAGTTTGGGTCTTCCTTTTGGATGCTGCTACTGGCATCCTCTGCATCCCTCGTGCCCAGGCACTCGGGGTCATCCCCAGGACACATCTTCCCCCTCACCCCGCCGCTGCCCCTCTCCCCTCTGCCAACCTTGGGGGCAAGATTCCCGGGGGGCTGCGGGGACCCTTGGAGCCGAGTCCTGCCCGTGCTGCCGGGCTGCTCCCACCAGGTGGCACTCCAGGAGCGGCTGACGGCGACACCGGGCCCCGGGAGAGAGCGGTCCCGGCCCCGGGAACAACCCTGGCATCGGAGCGGCCCCGGCTTCAGCAGCCCCGGCCCCGGGGGACACCCCCAGCAGCCGGGCACCCTCCTCTCCTTCTCCCAAACATGGGGGCTGCTGGCACCGGGCATCCAGGTCCTGCCTGCTGCTGTGATTTCCTTAATTTCACTAGTTCCCGGTTTCAGGACAGCATGAGCCGTTGGACGAGGACGGAGGCCACACGTGACGCCACCACCACCCCCTCCGCTCTCAACCCATCCATCTATCCATCCCTCCGTCCGTCCATCCATCCATCTCTCCCTCCCTGCCCGGTGCCAGCCAGGCCAAGCACTCCCACACTGTCGCTCCATCCTCCTGACAGCAGAAGTTTGGAGCTGCAGGATGCCGAGTTGGCGGATAAAGTAGAATGAAGTTCACGGTTTATCTCTGTTCCCCACTGCTGGTTAAATATTTGGCACAGGGAACAAACCAGAGCCGGCTGTGAAAGAGGTGTGAACACGAGTACCGGGAAGGCTCCTACATGCTTCCCCCTCCTCGAAGGGCGATGGTCAGGGACCCCCAAAGCTGCCCCGGGGGTGGTGGGAGAGCCCGGGACTGCTCGGCGAAATGCTGGTTGTGCGATAACGAAAATATGGTAAAGCTAACCGAGCTAACAGATCCCAAATCCACCAATTAGAGCCCCCTGGTCCCAGCCGGGATGTGCTCGGCCAGGCGGGACAGAGCCTGGGAAAGCCGGGGCCGGAGGGGATGTGTGCGGGCAGCGGGGACGGGGACGCCCCATGCCCCGTGTCCCACAGCACACGCGTCTTGTGCGGAGTGAAATAACGCGCTCACAGCCACATCTCTTTGCACCATCTTTATATAACGACAGACGCACACTAAGTGATATGAATATCTGAAATCTATATAAAGCTTCTTAGCGCTTTACACGCGTTACGTGCAGAGAAAGCTGCACCTAAATAAAGGGACGTACAGCTACGGAGCGGCTCTGGAGCTCGTGGAGTGACCGGAACCACAGACCCGAGTGCAGGCGAGCACAGCCGTGGGCGTGCGGGGCTCCGGAGCCGCTGCCCGGCTGCACTCGGGGTGCCGGGGACGGCGACGGCTCGCTCGGCTGCCCGCAGGCTCCGTGGCTGCTCCTGCGCTCGGGCTTCTGCATTTGTTTCCCCTTCCGTTATTGTTAATGCTGGAAAGCGTCGTTATTCATTAAATAACATCTCTGCTGGCCCGAGCGCCGCTTTTCCCCGGGAGCGAACCCTTCGGGGTGCAAACCGAATCGCTCTGGCGAGGAGCAAAACCGTTTTCGGAAGGGTCGTCCGCTCGCTGCGCCTTGCACGCTTGTTCCCCCCGTGGTCCACCGGGGAGCCCTCTCGGGACAGGTTATTCCTCCTCTTCTGGAGAGGTTCCTGCTGAGAAATCATATTTAAAACAAACCAAAAAGCCACAAGACCACCACCACCACCACCGGGGGCGGCTCTCGGGTTAACCCCCCCACTAATGACTGACGGCTGGTGCCACTGAGACAAATAAATACATCGTAAGGAGGGCAATGGGTCGCGAGTCGTTTTGGCCCTAAGGTGAGATTTAGCAATGACCGCCCATTAAAACAAGCTTTTCACTTTTCCTAGGGGTAGCCCCTACCCCCACCCGCTCCAGCGAGCGGAGCGGGGGAGCCTCCTGACCTGGTTTATATTTATATTTAAGGTTCGACATTTTTTTTTTCTGCTTGGTTTGTAGATCGGAGACGGGAGGAATGAAAACCGGCTGAAAAAAGGACTCGGGAGAACGGAGGATTTAAAAGGCGCCCCTCGAAAATCCGCGGGGAAGGCCACGGATGGACAGCAAGGGAAAGCCTGAAAAAAAAAAATATCTTTTTAAGAAACCTGTGAAAAATAAATGCGTGAGCACCTAGGAAATGTTTCACGGCAGAAGGGAAATAATCCTGCCAGAAGATCGCGGTGGCACATTCCCGAAGGACCGTGATCCGGCAGCGCGGTGGCGGGGACCCCCTTTCCTTCAGAGGGACCAGATAAAAGACTCCAGGTCTGGCACAAAAGCTTGAATCAAATCCCTCCAGCTCCCTCCTGCCGCCTCCTCCTGCCCCAAGAAAACCTCCTTGTTCCACTGAGCCGCCAGTCCAGCCGATGGGATGCCCCAAGCCCGACCCCCCCTCCCCATCCTCGGCCGGTTCCCCCCTTCCCCGGAGCCGCTCCGCTCGTACCTTCGCTGCAAGGAGCAGGTCCGGGGGGCAAAAGCACCACTGGCTTTTTCTGTCGATCTTATTTCCTTGATAACTTTATTCTGTCAGTGCCGCTTTGGCGGCTTGAAATGAAATAAAGCTTGAAAGGACTTCGGAAAGGAGAGAAGCCGGAGACAGAGGGGGGCTGCCTCGGGAGGGGAGGGGGTCGGGATGTCGGTGGGGTCGGGTCGGCTTCGCACAGCCCAGCCCGCTTGGTGTTGGTTTGGGTTTCTTTTTCAATGCCACGTCTAGGAAAGTCTTAATTTGGGAGAGCCAGAGGAAAGCTGAGTTTAGCGAGATCACGGCGAAATTCAGCAGGAATTACGGCCGCGGTTACCTGCGCTAGAGGTCGAACTCTTGTTTCGGCTGAGAGTGTTTAAAAATAATGATTACGTGTTTACTCCAGAATAATCAAATCATTTAAAAAAAAAAAAAAAAAAAAAAAAGGAAAAGAAAAGATGGATTAGGAAAGAGAAAACCCAAAGGTGGTGCCTACGAAGCGGCTGTGCTTCCAAGGAGCGGTGGCAGATGAGGAAAGCGCAGGTCCAGAGTCCCGCAGAAGCCCCGGAGTCTCGGCCCGACCTCGGGGCTCACCCTGTTCGCCCCGGGGCGAGAAACTGAGGCCGGGAGCTCCAACAGCGCCTTGAACGGCCACTTCAAGCTAAAAGGCTTCGCCTCGCCGTGTTTTTACACGCCTTAATTATTCCCTAATAATGCGGGCTTTGGGGAGAAGCACGTGGGAAGTTTGGGGCTGACTGGGGAAAAAAAAAAAAACCCAACAAACCAAACCCAAAACACAAACGCCAACACCAAAACCCCCAAACCATCCTCAGGCATCACCCCGCGGAGCTGGTGCCCTGGGAGCCGCTGGCTCTTTCTCCCCACAAGCAGCCAAAAGGCTTCAGGTGCAGAGGGAGATGGGTGCGGGGCGGGCTGCGGGAGAGGTCGGCGGGTCAGGGGGATAATGTGATTCGAGCCCCCATCTCCACGGGCCGGAATGTCCCGGTGTGGGTCTGTTTGCTCTCCCGGCGTGTGCCTGTAGTGCGTGTAAGAGGATGAAGGCTCGGGGGGTGCCTCCGTGTCCCCGTGGACGGGGGTTTCCCTGCAAGGCGCGGCTGTAGATGCCGAAGGAGGGAGGTTTTTCCCGCTCCGTTTCCCCCATAAACTGATCCCAACCCCGCCGTCCCGGCGCCTCCAGCACGGATCCGCCCGGCCGGCTGTCCCTCCGGGCCGCGGTGACAGGGACCGGGGTGACAGGGACCGGGGGGGGGCCAGCAGGGCGGTCTCCACAGGGTGCCACGGCTGCTCGCCTCCTCCGTGCCAGCGCCTCGAGGCAATCGCCACATCAGACCATTTACCCTCCCGAGACAACAAACAGCCGACCCGTCCGTCCGTCCGTCCATCCCTCCAGCCGCGGACAGGGCAGCGCGCTGCGGTCACCGGTGTGCAGGACCCCCCGCCCCGGCTCCCCCGGCAGCAGGACCCGCAGAAACTTGGGGGGCGCGCCCTGCCTCCTCCCCCCGCGCACACACGGGCACCCTGAGGGGCTTGGGGTTCGCCCCATTTTGGGGGGCACACGTCTGAGCGCGGCCCAGACCCCGCTGCCCACCGGGGGGCTGCGACTCGAGCTCCCACCCGGGACGGTGTGTGCGTTCCTGCAGACACGCGGCTGCTAAATTTCAAGCATCTCCTCTATATTTTTAATATTTTTTTTAACTTTTTTTTTTCCTCTCCTTTCTCCCAAGCCCTCTTTCTACCTTTCCAAAATCGTTCCCCGGTGCAATCCTGCAGCCTGAGGCGAGGGAGGAGGCGGGATAGTCCCCGCTTCCAAGACTTTTTACGAACAATCGTTAAAGAAATCAACCTATTTTTTTTTTCTTTCTTTCTTTCTTTTTTTTTTTTTTTCTCCTCTTCCCCTTGCGCGGAGGCCGGAGAGGTCCCTTTGATCTGCGAGGCCTGGCATGCTCCGAGCCCGCACGCCGGCTGTGTGCGGGGAGGGGGCCCGGCCACCGCAGGACCCCTTCCGAGCCGGGACATGAAAGGGGGGGAATGAGGAGAAAAAAAAAAAGTAAGAAAAAAAAAAAAAAAGGGCGTCCAGGGTACGGGAGATCGACCGAAGGGCTTAAATATTTCATATTCCTGGAAGCTGTCAAGGCCAAAAACAACAACACGCCTCCCGCCTCCCCCGGAGTGTTTGCAGAGGGCAGGAGCGTGTGTGCGTGCGAGGGGCCGGGAGGCTGCGGGGGGGGACTGTGGGGGGGAAAGAGGGTCATAAATTTTCACTTGTAATCAATCAATAATTAACTAATAGCGGAGCGTGGGCCGAGCGCGCCGGCGACGGCGGGTGCCCGCCCCGACGGGGTGTCGCTGTCGCTGTCCCCCCTGCCCGGGTCGCTGCGGCTCCGCGGTGTGCGTCGTCCTTTAACCCCCCCACATCCCCACGGTGCGGCCCCAGCACCGCTTTCCCAGAGACTTTGGACTCGGGGCTAAAAACTCCCGTGGGTAAAACCTATCTGAGCTCCAAGCGAAGCCTGCGGGGAGCTCCGCCGCGCTGCCCGGCCGGGGGTCGGGGTGGGATGGGGGGGGGGTCGGGATGTTGTCGCGCCCCATCACCCTCCGAGCTCCCCCCACTCCACGGTGGGTGCCGTGCCCCCCTCCCACGGGCCGTGGGTCCCTTCGGGGGTCTCTCGGCGCTGCCCAGGCTACCCGAGAGATGGCGCCGGAGCCCCGCCGGAGTCCCCCCCCCCACCCCGCCGCCGGCCACCCCCCACCCAGCGCCGGGTCGCCTGCATCAGCCATAAAACCATTGAGGATATCAAGACAGGCGCCAGGTGAGTAATAGACAGGATAATCCAGAGAGATTGCTCGCTGTTTACCTCCATCCACAAGCGCCACAAGAGTTACTCATTAACGTTACTATATACAAATAAGATACACAGGAGATAAAGCCATTTGCAAGTCAGAGTTACACCTGCGGTACACGGATTTCTTGCAAGGGCATGGCGGAGGGGGAGGTCAGCGTCAGGCCCGTGGAAAGAGGGGGGGGGGTTTAAATGAATCACGCTGCACCCTCAGCCTTAAAAAGAGAATAAACCGTGAGGTCGGGTTTTGCGGCGCCCCGGGGCTGCCGGTGCCCGCCTGGCCTATGGAGCGGCTACCGGGCTCCTGGGCCGGCAGGAAAGCGAGACGAGGAGGGAGGGGATGGGGATGAGTGTGTGTTGCTTTCCTCTGAATATCAGCAGCAAATTTAATCGCCGACTAGGAAATTTTTCCCCTCCGCGCACAGACCACAACAGTCCTCCCCTTCTAAGAGCGATCAGGGGGAGCAGCGGCTGTGGCGAGGGAAAAAAAATAAAGGTTCCCCCCATCATTCCTGAAGCCAAAGAGATGGGAGTGAAGGGGCTGCGGGGTCTGGCGTGGAAAGGTGTGTCCGCGCTGCCGCTGAGGCCGGAGCTCAGAGCAGAGGAGAGAGCTGAGCGGAGGAGCCACAACAGATGGTTGTGCCGCCCGGAGGGGCTGGCAGAGCTCTGCTCCCCCCGGGGCCGGATTCCCCCTCCCGGAGAGGCTCCAGCTCCCACCCGCGCGGAGGATCCGTGTGTGGAAACCGGCCTGTGGGTCTGCAGCCTTCGGGGCTGGCTGCTGCAGCCGCTGCCTCCTTCTTCGGGTGGACTTTTGGTTTTTTCTTCTTCATTTCTTTTGCCAGACCTGACGCCACCTCTATCCCTAAAAGCCCCCTCCTCGCCCGGGCCAGCTGAGGGGAGCATCAGCTCAAGTGACATTTCCAGCAGCCATCACCTTGGGCCATCCCAGGGTGGGGGGAAGAGGGAGAGAAAAAAAATCCTGCTCAGCCCAAACCTTTCCCCCGCTGCAAGCACCGTGGATTTAAAATACACCCCGACCCCCAAGATGAAATGGGAAGGGTCCCGTCCTCCCACCAAGGGGGACCCGAACCTGTGATGATCGCGGGGGGATTTTTTAATTAAAAAATCGAGGGGAAAGCAGCTTTATCGCCACTTTCTCCTCCCTTTATCTCGCCGGCGCAGGAGTCGGGGGCCGCGGGCCGAGGGGCAGGCAGAGCCTAAAACAGGATACGGGCTGGAAGTACATCCTTATAATATTTATTACTGGCGGAGGATGAATCACTTTCCAATATACGGGCCACTAACTGTTGAAGGGATGGGGGAAAAAAAATCTCATTAACAAGAAATATATATGTTCTGCTAAATGATGTGCTCATGCGGACTGGCAAAGGTACAGGCAGGGGCTGCCAGTTCTCCTTAGTTCTCCTCTCAGTGACCTCCCAGGCCACTGGTCCAGCCCGAAGCCTGGATGTCTGTCCCCGTTTCAGCCATTTTCTAGCTTAATCTCAATATATCATGAGCCTGAGGGCGAGAAGAGGCGATTCCAATAGAGGGGGGAGGGAATAAATTAAAAAAAAATAATGTATTTTCAGGTGATAACTAATGGAAAAGCCAAATCCTCTGCTCGGACAGGAGAGAAAAGAGCCCAGCAACACCATCAACTCCTGAGCACTCTACCTGGAAACTCTGAAGGAGGGCTCTGCATTAAAATTTAACTGATCTATTCTCTAATTCTTCACTTTTGCGTTATTAATTTATGACAGATAAAAGCATAGCTGAGCCTTTCTCATTAACTTTTCAAACGCCACTTAATATCGTTCCATTAAAAGAGGTGACTTTAGTAGCCTCTGGATCGACTTTAAAAGCGAGAGGGATAAAGACGGAAAAGGTACATTAAACAGTTTGCTTAAAACTCCTCCTTTCCCCCCCCCCCAACAATTCAAACGACACCATCCCGACTGGTTCGTACTAGCTCCTTCCAGGAGAAATATCTTAATATTGGGAAGGGGAAGGGAGGGGGTGGAGGAGAACGGCAGAAGAGGGATATATATCTTTCAACCCCTCCATCCTCCCAGGCACTTCGGGGAGGGTTTGGGGTGAAGGCATTTCACAGTACGCCCAAGACATTTCAATAAAAATTTATTGAAACTTCAGTGACTTTTAAAAGGGGGGAAAAAAAAAATTACAGAAAAAAAAAAATAGCAAGAACTTCTCAACATTTATATAACACAAAATATACCTTCATTTTTTTTTTTTTCCTTTGAACCAGCTCCGAGCACCTGACTTTCAACCCAAGAAAATATGCACTCACTCAAACAAAGACAACAATAAGCACAGTAGTAAAACTCCATCGCGGGGTTGTTTTGACATACCGAGGAAAGAGGGAAAAATAATAACAAAGTAAAGAAAATCCTAGAATCTTCACCTTTTTTTTTTTTTTCTCTCAAGCCACTGGAGAAGCCTGTTGTCGTGTTTTAATGTATATTATTATTTTGTTGTTGACATTTTATACGGCAAGCAAGTGCTTTGAACACCGAAGAAACTGAGGATTAAAAGTTGCTACCATGGCACGTTGCTTTTTCTTTTTCTCTCTTTGAATTCTTTTAAAGTCGTTGATTAATTTGGTTTCTTTCTGCTTTGCTTTTTTTTTGCGTTCGGCTCCTTTACAAAAGGACGAGGTCAGGTTTTTCTGGGCTGAGCTCCGCTTTAAAAAAAGGGAGCCCTCAGAAATGGGGGAATTTCTCCTCTGGGTCGGGGGTGTATGTTTAAAGGAATCACAAACTTGAAATGAAAACGACTAAAAATGAAAACAGAAGGGGAAAAAAAAAAGAAGACAGCTGCAGTCGTATTTACAGAGATATGTACAATGTCAATAAATTAAAGTTTAATTTCGAGTATTCATATTCCACGTATTTACAGGAGTTATCAAATAATTACATAAATACTTTGTTTTAATAATAGTGTCCGCTCTTTTCTTCTTCTCAGTATGTTTAAACCTTGTTATTGCATATACAATTAAAGAGGGGAAGCTGTGATAAACCTACAGTCAAGCTACAGAGGTTTTTAGATAAAATAAATTCACTTTTTTTTTTTCTTTCCAACTACACTTCTTATTTTTGTTGCTACAGGGAGGATGTTTAAGGTAGAGGGACGAAGGTCTTATTTTTGTTTTTATTATTAATAATTTTTTTTCCCTGGGATTTGAAACGAGCATTGAAAATAAACAACAAAACCCCACCGGAATAAAAAAATACTCCCCCCCCCAAAAAAAAAAAAAAAAAAAGCAGACTACTATGGAACATGCAAAAAAAAAAAAAAAAAGCCACCGACTGGCTCTCGGACATCACAATAATATTTTAAACACACAGCTTCCCTTAATATCGACTAAGGGGGGTTGTTAACAACCCACCCAAGAAACAACTGTTGAAGAACCAATATGCGAGTTACTTACACACTTTTCTTTCGGAAAGAAAAAAAAAATCACTTCTCTTACTTAATTTTTATTCATAAGCCTGTTTGATTTTTTTTGTTTTATTTTTTTCTTTTAGCTTTTTTTTTCTTTACTTTTTTTTTTTTTTTTCCTGGGTGTTTTGGTTTTTCTTTTTACACTGTGTTTTAAAAAAAAAAAAAAAAAAAAAAGAAAGGAGGATGCCACAAACCCCCCCGGTGCCTCGGCCCGGCCAGGCTGCTCCGACCCAGCTCGGCTCTGCTCCCCCATCCCCGACCCCTCTCTTCCCGTTGCTCCACCAGATACCTTTTTGTTGATAAACCGCGGGATTTTATATTAAAAAAAAAAAAAAAAAGAGGAAAAAAAAAAATAAGGAGAGGGTAAAAGAACACTCGCGGGGTGGAGGATGTGGTTTCTTTCCAACAAAGTGCACTGCGAGACTGATTTGAAATGAGCTCCCGGAGGCCCGGGGGGTTACGGGGAGCCGCTGCGGGATCTGTCCGGCTTGGGGTCGAGCCCGCTGACGAGGCGCTGGATGTTTTGCAGTTCGCTGGTGGCCGCCTCCTTGTCCGCGCCCAGTTTGGGGGAGAGGGAGACGGAGCCGGAGGAGAGGGTGGAGGAGCGGCTGGTGAGGTCCGAGGCCGAGTCCAGGGGCACGGAGCCGGGGCTGGCGCTCAGCCCCCCCGCCTTGCCCTCGCCGGAGCCGGCGGCCAGGCCGGGCAGGGCGGTGGTGAGGAGGCTGCTGCCGTCGGAGAGGGGCACGGGCAGCGGGTAGGGGCTGTAGCGGAGCCGCGGCCGCACGGCGCTCAGGAAGGGGTGCCGGTGCACCGAGCTGGAGGCAGCGCTGGAGGCGGCGGCCGCCGCCGCCATGTAGGTGTAGGGGTAGGGGAAGAGGCTTCCGAAAGGAGACATGGCCAGGCCCTGCGGGAGGGGAGGAGAGAGAAGGGAAAGAAAAGGTTACCGGCCTGCACACCCAGCCCCGGAGATGCTTCGCGGCACCCCCACGGCAGCACCCTCCCACCTCGGTGGGGAGCTGACAGCGGCCAAGCTGCTGCTGCTGCCCACGGGAGGGGATGGAGACCCGTCCTCCCACTGCCGAGGCCAAAACCACGAGGACCCAACGGGGCAGACCCTGCCCATGCTCTGCCCTGCGCGGCGCCCACCCCGCCGGCCCCCCTCTCGCTGCGGGGGCCGTGGCATCTGTCTTCCTCACTGCGAGACTCTCTTTCTCTCGGGCAAGTGCCCCGTACCCGCAGGTGTAGCCCCCCCGCCCCGCAGGGCAGCCCCGGGCTCATCCCCCCCCCCCCGACGGCAGCTCCGCTCCGCAGGCTCCAACGAGCCCCACACCGCGGAGCTGCGCCCCGGCGGGGGCAGGGGATGCTGAGGCCTGGCCCTGGCACAGGGGCACGGGGAGCACAGGAGTGGGACGACCGCGGGGAGGGCGGGAGAGCTCCGGGAGATCGAGCTGGGCCGGCCCCCACCCCCTCCCGACTTTCCCTCCTCCGACTTTCCCCCAAAACGCTGTGACTGCCCCTGCAGAGAGAGGCAGCGGAGGCACTTCGCCCACAGCGGGGAAGTTAAAGGAGGTGCCCGCTGTCCCCCTGTTCCCCCGGGGTTCAAACCCTCCTGCTCCGGGGGGGGGGGCGGCGGGGGGAGGCTGCGGTACCTGCGAAGCCAGGACGTGCTGCTGCAGATGGAAAGGCAAAGCAGCCGCCGATGCTCCCGAGAGTCCCTGGGCCGCCGCCGTGGCCATGACCGTGTTGTCCAGTCCCGAGACCCCGGCGGATGCCCCGGAGACGGTGGCGAGGAGGGGCCCCATCCCCGCGGCCATGCCGGAGAAAGCCCCCCCCATGGCGAACTGCCCGGGGTGCAGCAGCAGCGGGTGCCCGTTCCCCAGCGGGTTGAAGAACTGCTGGCCGGCCAGGGCAGGGGGGAAGCCGAGGTTCTGCAAGTGTCCCTGGCTCAGGTGGGCCGTGCTGTCGGTCTGGACCGTCAGGGGGGCGAAGGGCTCTTTCCCCAGCAGCCTGTTCTCATCTACTTTGGGGCCATCCCTGAGGGGGCTTTTCAGTTCCTCGCCGCTCAGGCTTCCCCCCCGGGTGCTGGAAGAGATCGCAGCCGGGCTGTGCCTGGAGTCCGGAGGGGCTTTCTCAGTCCTCTCTCGGCTCCTACTCCCCGCCGAGTCCCCGGGGAAGAAGTGGCTTTTGGAGGGGCTGCCCCCCTTCTCCCGGGGGTCGTCCCCCGCGGTGGCAGCGGAGCTGGCCGGCGCTGGGGTGCCGGCGGTGGTCGTGCTGATTTTGCCCGACTCGTTGCCTTCTAGCAAGGGATCGTCTTTGCTGTCTGCATCGCTGTCTCCCTCGCTGGGGCAGAGATCTGCAAGACAAAGGGGGCCCGGGGCTGGGATCCGGCACTGCACATCCCGAAATCCCCATCGGGCTGCCACAGGGGGCAGAGACGCTTCCTGGCTGGCCAGAGGTTTGGATGGAAATACTATTTTTTTTTTTATTATTGTTATTACATAAATAAATACAGCCCCCGGCTCCCACCGCCCGCCCCGAACAAGCCAGCCCGAGTTTTACACAACGCAGCAAAATTGGCTGCGAAACAAAGCGACGGCCCGGAGGAGAGACCCTCCAGTCGGGCGGGCCCGGGGCCAGCGGCTCCGCTCCCCGGGGCTGCCCGGAGCCCCCAGAGACCCCCCAGGGACCCCCCACCGGCCGCAGCAAAGGCAGCGGAGCGGTGGGACAGCAGCGGCTGGGCTTGAAGGGCCTTGGGGATGTACCCCCTACGAAGTTTTACAAAGTTTTCATCCCTTTCAATGGGCAAACTTTGGAAACGCAGAGAGAGACCGACCTCCCACTCGCCTTCATCACCCCTTGGACCCCCCTTCTCGTCCTCCCCAAACGCATGCACGGCTCCAATGGATTCCTCTGCACTTCATCTCCTAATTTCAGCGCCCCAGGTGCGAAGCTCTGGTTTGCTTTTTGGGTCCCCTCCCAGCTCCCCTCCCCTCAGCTCGGCAGCCCTTTAAAAAAACGAGTAGAGCAACTACAAAAAAGAGGTTGCTTCCTCCTCCCCCTGCACCCTCCTCCCTGCCCCTGGATGGATTAATACATGTGAGAGAGCTGCAGACAGCTCCCAACCCTGCACGGGGAGAAACCCAGGGTGACTTTTCTATAACAAAGTTCGGGACTGTATCCAGGGGAAAGATCCTTCCTCTAATAACAGATTCAGAGAGGAATATTAATGGAGTGACTCCAGTTTTGAACTTTTGCCCCGTGGTCTGTCTTTGCTCCCTTGACTCGGAGCCGGCTCCTTTCTGAACCGAGGAGGGGAGGGATGAATGTGCAGCAAGGGGAGAGGGAGAAGGAGAGGAAGACAGAGAGGGAATGAGGAAAGAAGAGGAGGGAGGGGGAAAAAGAAAGAGAATGAAAGCAAGAAGGAGAGTGAGGGAAAGAAAGAAGAGAAGAAGCAACAAACGAAAGATAGAAGAGAGAGGGAAGACAGAGAAGAGTACAAAGAGAAAAAATATGAAAAAAGAAGTAAAGAGGAAGGAAGGCCAGGGGGAAGGAAGGAAGACAGGCCAGTGCCAGAGGGCAGTGGTAGCAGCTGGGATGTGTCACCCCACAGAGCAGGCTCTCCTGGGTGGGGCTCAGGGGCCACAGCTCTCACCTTTGAGGCTGGAGGTGCCAACGGCGGGCACGGCAGGACAGGAGGACTGGGCAAAGCACTTGAAGGCCGTCTGCTCGTTGGACGACTCGTCCGAGGTGGGGTTCTCCTTCTTCTGCCTCTCGTCGTACACCCGCATGGACTGCAGGGTCAGCTGCTTCCTGCGGGCACACGAACCCGCTGGCAGAGCGCACCCCGGCACCCCCCTCCTCCCCCAGCCCCTTCCTCAGCTCCTGCTTTTGGGATGAGCGGGAATTAAGGGCCATGGTCCCCCTCGAAGGAGGAGAGCGTGTTTCTGGCAGGCAGGGCTTGGCTGCTAACGAGAGGAGATTTCTTGGAAGCGGAGAGCAGCTCCTCGGCGGGGGCAGATATTAAAGACGAGGGGCGGAGGGGGAGAGGGAGGCATTCCCTGGAGATTAGCTTTTATAACCGAGGATGTTCCAGAGATATGAGCCATCCTAATGGTTGCTAAGATTGCTAGGAAGTGGTTATTTTGTTAGGCACTTTATGTAATCTTTTCACCAACAATTAACCCGGAGTAAAAACCTATTTATATTTAGAAAGAAATTAGAAATCATTTCCGTCCTGTGGCTCCAGCGCTGGCTTTATTTTCACACTGACGGACAAGAGGAGCTGGCGTGTGCATGTTTGTGTGTGTGTGCTGGGCAGGGAGAAAGGCCCCTTGTTTTACATCACATTCCTCCCCCTTCTTTTTTTTCTTTTTTTTTTTGTTTAAAAAAAAAGAGGAACAGACAGATTTGTTCATTATCTAAACCCCAGTGCAAATGGCTAAAATATCCTGTCTGCTGTAACAAAACAAAACAGACATATCCCTCATCAAAGGAAAAAAAAAATTGTCCCTTTCTCTATTTTCTCCTTGTATTTTCTTCTTATGTTAAAAATAAAAATCTTTGCTCCCATTATAACGAGTTCTGTCCATCTACCTGGGACACAAACTGTGTCCTGCTGCTTTGGGAAAAAACAAACGATCTTCTATCATTATTACTTCCATATTCACGAGATACCTCTGTCAAAGCAGTTTTATTTATATGTTTCTCCTCCACATTTTAGTCTTTTCGATACAACCCCCAGAAAAACGCCATAGGAGATTCAACCAGCGCTCAGCCCTCACTTCTCCCCCTTCTCCAGTCCCGGATACAAACTACACTGGAACATTCCCTCTCAGATTTTTAAGGGAAAACTTCTTTCTCCTGTGATATTTGCTTAATGTACTGCATTCCCTTTGGCCAGTCATCCCCTGCAACGTGAAAAATAGATGTGGAAAGCGGGAAAGAACTCCCATGCAATCCGTTTGGGGTTATTAACGCCAAGATCCTTATGGATTTTGGCGGGGGGAAGTGTGGTTTGGAGGCAAGTCGAGGTGATTTTGACCTCTGCTCATGTTCTGAGCTTTACACATGAAAAGCAAACGAGGTGCCTGCACATAATCGAGCCAGACTTACCTTTTTTCCCTCCTTCCATTCCCGGTGTCCCGAAAACCTTTGGCAAAAGGGTTGTTGTCAATTTTTAATTGAGTGATCTAGAGCGTGGAGAGAAAAAAAAAATAGGCGGGGGGGGGCAGAATAAGGGGATTTTCACATTAAAAACCAACAGCAAAACCTCCTCTTCCCAGTTCCCCCAGCGCTGGTAGGATCCCATCAGGAGCAGGACAGGGCAGGGGGCAAAAGGTCCCTGTTTTTGGGGGGAATCTCTGTGTTTTCCCGGGTCGTTTGGAGGCAGCTCAGCCCCAATCCCCCGCCGGGCTGGCCAGTGACCCGGGCTGTGGTGGCAATGAAAGAGCCCCGTGTTGCTGCCACCACATCGGAATTAATTGAGCCGTGCAATGCGATCCATGCAAGTTATGCCTGTGCTTAAAACTCTTTAAATGCCATAATTAAACCGCAAAGGAATCACACCCACCCCCCTCGCTATAATAAAATACTTTATATAATCGCATTATGCTCTGTGTATGTGTGTGTGTGTGTGTGTGTGTGTGTGTGTTGGGGCGCCGGGGGTGCCAGGAGCCAGTTCGTATTTTTTTGGGGGGGGTGGGTGGGAGTTTTTTGGTTTGAGTTTCCTCGGGATTCACGTTATGGCAGGGAATGGCTGCTTGGAGCGCTGGGGGTGCGGGGCATCCCGTAAGTCCCTCCGTGGAGGTGGATTCAGAGCCTGGCCGGGGGCTCCCCTCCCTGTAACGGGATGCGGGCGATGGGAATGGGGATGCCGCCTCCCCGTCGCTCCATTCCCGGTCTTGGACCGGGCTGGAAGCGCGGCAACCCCCAATTTAGGAGCAGAGGAGGACCACGAAAAGGAAACTCCGCCCGCGTCCGAGTGCGGGCAGGACCAGCCCCGGCTCCCGAGTCGCCCCCCCTCCCCGCCGCACACACGGGATGAGGAAAGAGCAGGAAAACCCGCTGCTAAAAACCAGCGGGACTTTGAATCCAGGTGCTCCCGGCCGTGCCTTCTGCTCCCCCCCGCGCCGAGCCCAGGGCTCCCCGCCGCTCCCGCACGCCGCTCTCCAGCCGATTTCATGGCAATCAGACAAATATGCTCATTTCTGTCCTTCAACCAAGCCGGCCCCAGCTGACAGAGCGGGGCGACCAGCCCTGCTGATAAGTCCCAAAGCAAAGTCTACTCTCGGTACACTCATTTTCTCCCAGTTTCCTTGCAAGCGCCGGGCCGCAGAAAGAGAGGGAAACAGCCCGAGCTCCGAGGGGGAAGTGGCTTTTTTGGAAACCGAGGGCAGAAGGGCGCAGATCCCCCCTCTTCAGCCCTTAATTTTTAGGGGCGAAGGATGCGAGGGGCAGAAAGAGAGACACGAGGAAGCTGCTGCGAGCGGGCGCTGCGCATCCAGACCTTCCACACTTAACGAACTCAAAGTTATAATTTATAGACAAAAAAACCCCCACCAACAACCAAACAAAACCCCAAAAAATCAAAGCCTCTTTTCTGGCTCCTTCGCTTCCTTCCACTTGACTTAATTATCGTAAATTCGCCATTTGCCACTCTCCCGAATATACCACCTTGGTCGCGAGCGACAATAAACCAGAAGAAATGGAAAGGCAGCGTCTGCAGCGCTGCAAAACTTTCTCACCCGGGCTCTTTCAGACCTTCCAGCTAAATTCAAGCGAGATACCCCTCTCTGATCAGAGCATATTTCTGCACCACAAAAAATAATAAAACACTGCAGGATGCAAAAAAAAAAAATATCATAGTAATAATAGGAACCAGACGTGTGCTCCAGCCCTATTGCCAATTGCTGTTAAAGGAGCTAAAACAGCACAAAGGCCAGGAAGAATTACAAAATCTCAGCCCCGCTGCTCTCCCCCCTCTGTCTTTCGACACACGGAGCAGAGTCTTTCTTATTTTTTTTTTCCTGATGCATCTTAGATTAAATCCACACCGAGAGCAGCGATCCCCACCCCGTCCCTTTCCCCATAGTGGGGAGCGATACCGGGAAAAGAAAATGGTAAAAAAAACCCCTAAAAAAGCATTCTTCCCCTCACCCCCAGTCCTCGCTTTTAATTGCCTTCCCCGAGGTCGGTATTAGGAGAGTGCCCGACCCCCTCCCCCGGCGCCTTCCCGAAGTTGGATCTAGGAGGTTTTGGGGGGAAAGATGAGGAGGGGAGAGAGAGAAGAACGGGATGGGCTTCGTGATTTTTAAGGGAACAGTGCGGAGCAAAAGTTCTCTTAAAAGCCAAAACACGTAAAACAAATCCTCTCCTAATCTCCTTACCTTATCATTCTGGTATGCGGTCACTGCGATGAATTCAGTCTCCGGGAAAACGTAGGTCCTGAACGTGCTGTAGGGAAGCTTGAGGATATCGTTGGCTCGGACGATGTGGAACCGGGGCTGGTACTTGTGCATGGAGTTTAAAATGGTCTAGGGGGGGGCAGCGGCCGCAGCAGAGAGGGCAAGAGGGGGGGAAAGAAAACGGTCAGCAGGAGCAGCACCCCCGCCTCGCACTTCCCCCAGCCATCGGCACTTTCTCCTCCTAATTTGCCTTCCCTCTCCTTCCTCCCCTCACTCCTCCTCCCCGCCGAGCACACTCCAAACACACGCACACGCCTTGCAGCATCCAACTAAAAGTACTGACAGCTCCAGCTCGCCGGAGTTAGGCTCTCGCTGGACCTTCTCGGAGGGAAGGAGGGAAGGGAGGGAATCCCATCGGAGCTGTTGGGGAGAAGCTGTTGGGCTCCGGCCGCAAGGTCTTTTGATTTCAAAGTGTAAAAAAATAAAGAATAATAAAAATAAAATCAACTAAAGAAGCAGCAGCAGCAGCTACAATACCAAAACCACCACGAGAGCCTCGGCTCGGTCTAATTGCGTGCCCCAATTCACTTAAGGCCTTCTGCGAAAGGCAAAAATGTATCGTCTAATCAAATCACAGGCAGCAAATGCAATCTTCGGCACATTAGAAATCCCCCGGCCGCGGCCACCACCAGCAAGCCCCGGCTCCGAGGGGGAGGCTTTCCCAGGAACAGAAAGAAATGGCAAGGATCGCTCAGAGCACTTATCAGCAGGTTTGTTTGATTTCACTCTTAGGGTAAGTTTTTATCTCTGCACACCCGGTAAATGTAAAGGAGTGGATAGACATGAATGGGCAACTTGACCTCTGCTTTTGGTCCCTGTTTATTTTCACTCCTGCTTGCTTTACATTATCCAGATTAATATAGATTTAAAGGTTTGCGTACTTAGGCCTTTAAGCCCTTTATACACATGTGCATATCGTTTTCCTACGCTTAAAAAGTGTGATCGACTTTATTAAAAATATATAGAGATATATAAAGTCACCGCAGCCCCGAGAAATATCGAGTTGCTCTACGCTGGAAATACACCTCTAAAGTTAACGCTGAGTGGCACGGAGAGGTTACAGAGTTAAAACTCCAGCGTTTAATCCTGACCTCAGCAGGGGGAAAAATCAAGGGCTGTCACAAACCGGAGAGATGCTCGTCCCCGTGTGCGCGGAGGGGTATTTATTCCCTGTTTTCCCCGCATTTCGGGAGCCCGCGGGAGCTGCCAGCGGGGCTGCGGGGACGGCCCGGCCGAGCAGTCGCCGTGCTCCGGGTGGACCCCCCCGCGCTGGGAACCCCCTGCTCCGGCCGGGTGGGAGAGGGAGGGAATGTGGGGAAAGGGGGGGCAAAGGAAGGTGTAAAAGGCACTCACAAATCCGTGCTTGTCAGAGATGTTGTTAGTGAGCTTCAGCTTGTGAAAGGTGACGACTTTGGACATCCATTGTTCGCCGGTGGCCGGGCTGTCCGGGTGGATGTACATTCTCTTTGGCATTTCAGGGTCAGCTTTGCCGGCTACCATCCACCGGGAATTATGGAATTTGTACCTACAATCATCAGCCGCCACAATATCCATCAATAAAATGTACTTGGCCTTTTTATCCAGTCCAGTGCATCTCACTTTAAATGGAGGAAACATTCTCCTATGGGCAGAGAGAGGGAAAGGGGGGGGGGGAGAAAGAAAAGACATGAGGAAATTAAAAATAATTACAGCGTTTAAATAAGCTTCTGAATGTCGGTAGTGTGTCTACTAAACAATCGCTTCGACTCTCAAAAGTAGAAAAGTAAGCGTGTGTCCTGCAAAAAGGCTTCCCCCCCCCATCCCCAGCCGAAAGGCTTCTCAAACGCTGAAAAGTTTCAGGAGAAAATGGTCCCTGGATGGGAGAGGTACGCGTTCCCTAGAAATCAGCAGGCGCCTACCTCTGCCATTCCTAAACAGCAAAGGCCCATTTTGGGCTCTCTGATGTCTCATTACTTTCCTTTTCGCCTGCTAAACAAAGAAATGGGAACAGATCGCACCCCGGTAAAATAAATATTCTGCATTATTATAACCCAGTCACACGATGAAGAGCAGGGAGGGGAGGTTTTCACTTTGCAGAGGAGAAAAAAAAGCCCCAGCGAGGACAGGGAGGCTGCCGGAACTCTCCCCGTGCTCCAGCCTCCCGGAGATCCCCCCGTGTGCCGAGGGCTCCCTGCAAACCTCCGCTCCCAAGTCCGGCTCCGAACTGCAACAGGATACCACAAATTTGCTGTTTATTATATCGAGCGGTTGGCATTCAGCAAATCTCAACTTAAAAGGAAACACATGACTTTGCAACACGTAAGAGCCCTTAATACCGGCCGAGGCTTTCACGCAAAAACTTTTGACCACAATTAACAGAGAAAACTTCGGGAAAGCAGTAAAATGGGCGAGGGGAATTTTTTTCCCCCTCCTTGCTGCTTTTAGGGCTTGTATTTATTTTTTTTTCCCCGAGCCTGTAGCCTGCAACTGGTGCTTTGCAAGTAGGTGAAGCTCCTGCTAAGGCAGCTGAAGGCCATCTAAGAAGACTTTTCAGGAGTGGCTTCCTCGAGTAATTCTCCTGGCAAATCACACGCGGAGACTTAGGGAGGTTTCTCAGAGAGCCCCTCAGAAAAACACCCGGGCGCGAAGGGGGTTTTCACCCTATGTGTCATCACAGCAATAGGCAGAGTTGTAAAAGAGCCCAGATGTCAATGAGTAGCGAATATAGAGAGGGATTTCAGACGGGTAAACCCATAAAAAGCAGAAATGCCGAGCGGGGACGCGCCGTGTGTATTCATTCATTCCCACGTGAAGGTTATATAAATACAGGGACAGGCAGCGCGGAGCTGCAAACCCTTCCCTGCCACTCCAGCAGCGGCTGCAGGACCGCTGGGGAGTTCTGTCAGCTTTTTGTGCATTTCCAGATATAATCAGTCACCACAAACGCCGCCTAAATCCGTGCACCGAGAGACACACAAGCTGATATACCGAGCCTGTCTGCCCTCCTGCAGCTCCCGCCCCACCAGCAGCCACACGCCGCTCCAAAGGATTTCTCCTTTATTCCCCTTTCTCTTTCTTACGGAAGAAAAACTGCGTGCAGCCAGGCTGAAACCAGGCCAGCCCCTTTTCCAACCCCAAATTATTTTCTTCCTGCTCCCGGTCTTCTCCAGAAAGTATTAAGCTACTGAACCATGAAGGGACCCTCTCGCCCCCTGCACACGCTGAGCAGGGCCGGGTCGTGGCTGGGCTTTTTCCCTGCAGCGTGGTGCCCCAGATGGGCTCGGATCTTCAGCTGCCTAACACTTTCCATAATTCCAGGTGAAAGGAGATTTACGGAGAAAGGCGCCAGAGAGAAAGCCTTGCTCTGGAGCAGCCTGGTGGGGTGCAGAGGCTGAGGGGTGGGGGAGAGGGGGAGGAAAAAAAAGGCACGAACCCCCGACCCAGACCTACCTTCCCGATTTGGTAATCACCATCTCCGTGCCTCTTTTATGGAACTGCTCCCAAAGCTCTTTAGCTTCCAGATGCACTTTCGGATCGTCTTCCACCTCTTCTTCTGGCTCCAGAGTTTTTAAAGGCCTCAGATGGGCTGCTGCCTGGTGACCCAGGGAAGAAAAGGGGATACCAGTCTCTGCAGCCCCCACTAACTGATCCATGATGGGTTTAGCCAGAGCCCCGGGGAGGGAAAGGGCGGCCGCCCCATTGGGAGGCAAAGCCAGAGCCGGGAAGAAGGGAGGCTGATGTCCCAGCACAGCGCTCATGGCAAAGTCCGGTGCCCGGTGCGGTAAAAAAGGATGATAAGCCATGCTTGTCCCAGGGATTACTGGATCTCTCATCGGTAAATTCATCCACTCCACTCCTCGGTCTTCCTACTGCTGGAGTAGTCCCGGAGTGGTTTCTAACAGCACATCACGAAGAAGAAAAATTAAGATAATAACAACAACAGCAATAAAGCACCAAAAAATAATAATAATAAAAAAAATAAAAATAGGGTGGGGTAAAGAAGCTCTAGACAGCACAGTACATGGGGGACAGGCAGAACTTCTACAGCCTACAACTTCCCGAGCCGGGGCACATCCCCAGCCCTCGAGACAGCGGATTAACAGGATTGTTCATTATTAGTCTTGCTTTTTTTTCGTGTTCGGTCTCTGAGGTTTTGCTTTGCTTTTTAGTTGATCGGGTTTTTTTTCCTGAGTGGAAGTCCTTGCGCTGGAAAAGGAACGCCGAAGAAGGGAGGAAAAAAAAAAAAAAATCCACCGGGTTCGCTGTCTGCTCCTGTTGCCGCAGAAGGGCTGCACAAGCCGAGATCCTTTTTTTCCTTCTTCTTTTTTTCTCTTAGTCCCAATCCCCTTTCTCTCCTTCCGTGGCGGAGGGTGACGGCTCGAAGCTGGGTTTTCTTTTTGGGTGGCTGGCTCTGCCCCCCCTCCCCCCCACCCCTCCACCTTTCCTCCGTACGATCAGGCTGCAGAGCAGAGGCTGGGAAAGGAGGGAAAGCAGAAAGAAGCAAACAAACCCACCCCCCCTCGCCGGCCGAGAAAGGCTCCTGAGCAACCTTCAGCAGCAAAAACTTGTAGGGAAATCTCGTTTCTGCCTCGCCTTTCCCCCTCTCCAAGCAGGAGCTGGTCAGGGTGCCCTGATTCCCATCAGGATCTCTTCTTTCTTTCACCCTCCTCCTTTTTTTTTTTTTTTTTTTTTAAATTTTCCCCCCTCTCTTTCGCTCTGCCTTAAAAAAAAAAAATAAAATAATCTGGCAGAATTATACTGTTGTCTCTGCAAAAGAGAAAGGGAGAAAGAGAGAGGGAAAGAGAAAGGAAAAGAAAAAGGGGGGAAGGGAGAAAGAGAGAAAAAGAGAAAGAGACAGAGAGAGAGAGGGAGAAGGAGCCTCTCGGCTCTGAGAATTCCCTGTGAGTCTGTGCTCTGCGTGCACCCGATCGTAGGGATGTGTTGTGGGTTACAGGGGAGCTGGAGCCGCCTTGATTGGCTCTTTGACGCTTTCGGACCAATTGTGAGGCTCCATAGGCGGGGTTCTGACAGCTCGGGTGGAGGGGGACAGCGCCGAGTTATAAAAAGAAGGTGTCGGAAACTGTAACGCTGCAGCAAAGCATCACTAGTACTCCGGGCCGTGTGAATATGTCAACATGATCAGAGGGGAGGGAGCAGGGAGGGAGGAGGGAAGGGGCCGGCAGCGCCCGCCTCTAGGGGGGTACTGGGGGCCGCCTCGCCCCCCGGCCCCGGCCTCCCGGGCAGTGCCCGCCCGCTCTCCCCCGGTAGGAGCTTCCAAAGCGCCGGGACCGGGGGGGCTCCACGCTTGGCGCTGGGGTCCGAACCTGCGAGCCCCTCCCTCCCCAAACGCCGCCGGTATCGTACCGGGGGGCACCCCGGCGGTCCCCCCCGCCCCGGACCCACCTCGGGAGGCCGCGGGCTCCGCCGCCCCGCACGCCCATCCCCGCAGCCGCCGGGTTGGTGTCACCCTCCCTGCCGCTCCCCCGCTCCGTTTTCCACCCCCACCCCCCCTCCGCTCCACCGCGAAAGTCGCTTTCTTTAAACGACCCCTCCGCGCCCGCAGCCGGGCGCTTTCCTTCCCCCCGCAAATCTGGGGGTGACCCCCGGGGGGAGGTGGAGGGGCGGCCCGGGGGGGGGGGCTCTGCGGGTCTCCCCCCGGCTCGGGGCTGGGCTCCGGCGGCTCCAGCGGCCGCCGTTATTATTGTTGTGGTGGGCGGCTGGAGGCTGCGGCGGGCGGGCAGCGGCCGCCGCCGGCTCAGCCCCGGACCCGGCGGCTGCAGATCGCGGCGGGGCCTTGGGAAGGGAAGAGGGGCGACGGCGACGGCTGGAAAAATGGGATTTTTATTTATTTATTCTTCCCTTTTTTTCCTTTCTCCGGCTCTGAGGATTAAGGCCACTCGGCTGGCACTGGCGCCGAGAGGGTTACGCTCCCACACCCCTCCCTCTTCCACGAGGTGCGCGGGGAGGAGACGGGAAGTGCGGCTTTCCCTGCGCCCGGGCCGGGGCAGCGCCGGGCGGGGGGGGCCCAGCCCCGGGTTACCCCCGTGCCAGGGCTCGCGTGGAGCCAAAGACCCCTCGTGGGGAGAGCGTCACCCGTGGGTCCGATCCGACCCCGCGGAGAGGGAAGAGCTGGGCAGGATCCTCCTGGGAAGTTTCTGGGGAGACATATTCCTCGGTGGTGGGGGGGGGTGACAGTACAGGGAAGCGAAAGGGGGCTTGCGGCTCTGCGTGTCGTGGGGGCCGTGGGCATGCAGGGCACGGAGCGCCCACGCGTGTGTCAGGGGGGATATCCCCCCGCTGGGAGCTGCCGGATCATTACTCTCCCCTGGGGAGGGGGGGGGAATCTCCTGACGCCCCCCACCCTGCCTTAAAGAGGGGAGGATAATCCTCCGGGAGCGGAGCGGGGGAGCGCGGGGGCTCGGCGCTGGCTGCGCGCAGATGGGAGCGGAACCTCTAAAGTGATTAGCTCTTCTAACATTGCATTTTTGACGCACATGGTTAAGAGCGCTTGGCGCCAGCTTGGTGAAGTCCCTGTAGTAACCAGCGTCTAGGATCGCTCTGCATTCACCAAAATATCTCCCCTTTGGTCGGGGGTGGGGGTGAAGAGAGGAGGAGGGAGGAAAGGAAGCGGGAGTAATGCGTTCAGAGAGGATGGGGGGGGGAAGTCTGATGTGTTTCACGGAGCCAGGAGCCCGGCTACCCGCGCAGCGCTCGGCTGCGCTGTGCAGCTGCTTATCGACGGAACAGAGCGAGCCTTTCCAACCTCTGCTCGGAACCGGTTCTCGGGCTCCCGCCGCGGTGGGAACCCCCAAACCCTCACGCCTTCCCCTTTAGCGGCGCCCACAACAAACGCCCGGCGGCTCCAAGAAGTTTTCCGCGATTTACCCCAAGCGGGGCCGCCGCTCTCTCGCGGGGACCGGGAGGTGCCCGCGGGCTCCCGCGGGACAAGCGCAGCCGCCCCCGGCCCCGCCGCCCCCCGGGCCCCGCGCCCGCCCCTCCGGAGCTCGCCCTCGGCGCCGCGGCACCGACCGGAGTCGCCGCCGCCCTCCGCGCCCGCCCCGCACCTTGCGCCGCGCTCCGCACCCACCCGCGGAGCGAAATAAAACGTTTTGCCGCTTATGATTTCCAATTCCAGCGTCTGCCTAATGGCGTGCAAACTTCCGCCAGTTCCGAGTGACCTCCCCGACGAAGCCCCCCGGAGACTCGTATTATGAAGGGAGGCTGCACTAATCTAAGATCAAAAGCGGGAAGGTGCGAACAGTCTTTGTCTCCCTTCGGCCGCCTCATTCCCCCTTCTGTGTGTGATAAATCTACCCTGGCGCCGACTGCGCGCTGGATGATTAATTTGCAAGCAAACAAAAGGGACCTGATGGCCAGCCATCTTAGTTAAATATTGGCCAGTGCTTCCAGCTACTTGTTAGCCTCCTCTTTGCCAGAAATAAATAAATAAGCGAGGCGGAGAAATAAATAAATAAATAAATGAGCAAGCCCGCAGAAATGAATGGCAAAGCGAAGGGGTGGAAGTGGGGTAAGGGAAAAAAATTAAAAAGTAAAAAAAAAATAAGAAAAAGAGATAAGGGTGGCCGATGGCGAAGTGCCGGGAGCGGGGTGGAGGTGGGAATGGGGTTGGTGGCGGGGGGAGGCAGGGTGATAGCACGCTGAGATAGCCGGCTGCCCCCGCGCCTCCCGGCCCGTCTGCAGCCTGGGCTTGCACCAAGGCCGACACTATCTTAGCTCTTCAAAGAGGCATGAAAGGTCTCCGCTGTCTCCCCGGAGAGCGGCCAGGCCGGGGCTCTCTAATCTCGGAGCACAAGAGCTGAAGGCCAGGGCGGGGGGGGGGAAGCGGCTCCCATCTTTCCCAAGTCTTCCCCGCTCCACCATCGCCAGCACCTCACTGGGTTTTCCCTGGTTCAGTCCAGACCCTTTGGTGGCTGAGCGGCTGGGAGAGCCCTGCTTCCTCGGATTTCACCCTCCTAAGCAACTTTTAGCGTTCGCACGAGAGCTCGGGGCTGCAGCGAGCCTGCCCCGCGCGTATGTGTTGGAGCTGTGGGAGGAGAGAGGCTCTGGCTCTCTCCCGGTGGCCTGAAGAGCCAACTGGAGGAAGGAGGCAAGAGGAAAATAAAGGCAGCCCAGCTTTCGGGCCCACACGTCTTCTCCCAGGCCTGCGGGAGCAGCTCCCAGGCGTGTGTGCGTGAGTGGAGGGCTCGTGTGTGTGAGCTGCGCGGCCTCGGCCTGCCTACGTGGGGATGCTGTGTGGGTGTGTGCCACCGGGAGGGATCCCTGCCCCGGGGCACACGGCAAATCCTCGCTCCGACAGCAAAACCCGAGGTGTCCCTAACACCCCCTGCGTGTGCTGGGTGCTCGTGGGTGCTCTGCAGGAAAGAACAAGCCCTGGTGGTGCGCGGCGAGCGGGGGACCAACAACGTGCACGACCTAAGCGGGGTTTTGCATCCTATCTATGCGTTTCCTTATCGCGCTGCCGCTTCCAAGCATCCCCAGGGGGCCCAGACCCATCCTGCCTGCCGGCAGCTCCGCACCCTGCACGATTCATCGCCCTCCTCCCTCCTTTTCCCCCGGCGACTGGAGCCTCCACTCCTGTCTCCAGCCCTTCGGAAGGCAACACCCCGCCGTGGCCGCGCTGTGTTTATCCGAAATAAAAGGCAGCGGGGCTGGTTTACTTTGGCAGGTTTGCAGTAAATACCGGCTGGAGCGCGGGGGGTGTCTGATGAGCGGCAATGACACGCTTCTTCCCAGGGAAACTCTTCCCAGCCCTGTGCAGGCCCTTCCCCAGCCCCACAGAAGGTGTCAGCAAACGGGGGCCATGCTGACACAGCTCCATCCCAGAGTGGCACTGCAGGCCACAAGTGGAACGAAGCAGGTCCCTTAGGGAGCAAGTCTATGTACTTGTATTATATAAACTGCTAGGGGGAGGGGGGAGGATCATTACAGCACCTCTTTGCCTTTCCCTTTGGCAGAGCCCTTCCTCCAATTGCCAGTTGGATTTCATGGAAAGTCTGGCCCGAAAACTTTGAAAAATAACCTGCCAGCATCCAAAAAAAGCGTTGTGAGGCATTATAAATAGCAAGAAGAGAAAAAACCATGTTTGCCTCCGGGCAGGCTTGACCCCATCGTGTCCCACCACAATCGAAGGGGCTGTTCCCATCTCTCTGAACAGAAGTAGAGGGGGGAGACAGGAGGATCAGGTCCCCTTCCAACATAGCCAACAGGGCTTTGCAGGGCTGGGGGCAGCCCAGAGACAGTGTTGCATGTGCTTCATTGGAACACTGGGGAATGAAAGAGGAAAGCAGCAGTTAGAGAGGTGTCTCCTCCTCCACGGCTCCCTGGGATGCAATCCTCTGGGAAAGGCTGCTCGTTGCAATCCTCTGGGAAAGGCTGCTCGTGGCCCAGCCCGGTGGGAGCAGTGCAGCACTGACTGTGGCAGAGCCGTCCCCCAGCATGGGGTCACCAGCACCGCCGACAGTGAGCAGCCCTTCCCTTCCTCTGCCGGGAACAGCCCACAACTCCTCGCTCCTCCTGAGCCCCCAGGGCCTGGTCCCGGATCCTCCCTCGTGTTGGCTCTGGTGGGATCCCAACCATCAGGGCTCCGGGTTTGTGATGACAAACAACAATCGTGCTCAGATTGCTCAGGTTCCTCCCTTCCCCAGAAGACCTGTGTTCACCTTGTCCCTGTCCCCAGCTGCTCTGACAGTCTCCAGTTGCCTCCACTTTGCCATGGACTAAAAAAGAAAATAAAGGAGTCCCCAGAGCTGCCTGCTGCAGCTCTCCCCTCTGCCACCAGCCAGGCCCGGCCTCACCGACCAGGGCATGTCAGGGCACAGCAACATTTGGGGCCGGACCTCTTCTCTCCCCAGCTCACATCCCTTTTACCTTTTCACAGCCATTTTTGCAACACTGAGTTTCCCCTCTCCACAAACCAGCACCCTGTGCACACACGGCCCCGGTGGCCCTTTCCACCCCCCTGGGCTTGTTCTCACCACTGTGTTGCTGGCAGAGGCAAAATGAAAACCCTGCTCCCTCCCTCCCCCTCTCTGCACCCATCCTCCTGCTTCCACCACCGTTGGCCAAGCAGAAATTGTAAATAGAGTTCACTATTTGGATAAGGGTTGTTGTTTTTTGGTTTTTTTTTAAGTACCCGGGCCATACATACAGTTTGCCTCTCAGGAAGTCGCACTAATTGTCGTTTCCTATAGTCAAACAGATCTATCTTTTCAATGCTGTCTTTGTGTGTCTGCGTGCGAGGGAGAAAGAGGGAAGGAGTGGATACGTTTATTCAATTATTTAAACACACACACAACACGAGGGCCGAGAAGGGCCGGTTCCTCCCGCAGCAGCCCTCCAGCTCTCCAGATGCAGCATTGCCTCCCCCACCTCGCCTCCCCGCAGACCCAGTAGAACAAGGCACTCGAGAGCACCGGGCAAAGAAGCCGATTTTATCTCCTTTGACCATCAGCCGTGTTCTTTAACAACCCAGAACCGGAGCCTTTCCCATCTCCACACGCCCCCCGGGCGTCTGCTCTGCACCCCCGGCCCCGAGGGGCGGGCGCAGCATCCCCGGCGCTCGGAGCAGGGCCGGATCCCGAGCTCAGCACCCCACCGGGCACACAGCAGACGCCGGGGTTGAAGCAGAGCAAAGAGGGGATCCCAGGGCCTCCGGCACCGCCACTCACACACACTTTACTCCCATTTTCTTCAAGATGCCACCAAGTCACCCGGTCATCGATTGATACCTCGGCCCGGGCGAGGGCGGGGGGAGGAACAGCTGTTGCAAAAGGACATGGTAAATCTAATAGGGGCTGCTGTCAATAGAGAAATGACAGGGAAGAAGAATCGGCTTCTTAAAGTCTGCTGAACTAACACTCATCATGCAGCCGCGGACACGTATTCTCCATCGGAGCCTGGTATCCATTACTGTTTTCCTTACTAGGTTTCAATTAAAGAGCTGTAACCCCCACACGCACACCCCAAGGCAGGGGATACATGAAAGAGAAGAGGAGGCAGCGGGCAAACTCCTGCCAGCCCCGAGCCCCTGACGTGCCCAAGCGAATCCCCCCAGCCCCGAGCGCCCGGGCCGGGGCAGAGCCACGTCCCTGCGGGCGGCGGGACCCCGCGCCCGGCACCGCTCCCTCCCTCTCGCCATGGGCTGCAGGGCTTAAAAAACTGCTAAAGGTGGATGTTCTCGACGCATCTGGTCAGCAGAGATGCTCGGGGCACAGCGGTGGGGCACCCACAGCATGACCGTGTCCCCGATACCTTCATTTCACTCCTTCCTCCTCGCAGGAAACAGATCCTAAATTATCCCCGGCACGAAGAAAGAAATTTAACAAACCTCTCCGATTTTGGGGGGGAAAAGGGAAGAGTTTTAATTTTTTTCAATGCCCCAGTTAGGAGGTTCATGGGGGGAAAGGAGATGGGAACTTTTTTCCTCCCCCGTCTCCTGCAGCTTCTCTGTACGTTTGACCCTTGGCATCTGCCTGCGAAGGGCGAGGGAAGGTTTTCACCCGCCCTGCCTTCAAACGGAGGCTGCAAAAGGCAGCCGAAATGTGCCAGCTCAGCTTTGGGAAACTTTTGGGCAGCGGCAAAGTTTCACTAAAGGACTTGACCGCTCCGGTCAGCCTAAAACTACCACCCGACATTGCATGGTAAGGGGCTCCCTCTGAGCGGCAGCCCAGACAGTGGGAGTGGAGGGAGAAAGTCCTCTCTTCCTTCCCCACCGCTTCCCAACTGTCCCTACTGCCAGGTGACACCATCCCGCGGGGGCTCAGCCGGCCGGGGACCGGTAGCCCAGACCCTCACCCCTGCCCCCGGGGCCTCCGGGCAGCCCACCCTCCACCCCCTGCCCTGTGAGGGCACTGCCCGCTGCGCTTCGCCAAAAAGCTCCTTCTACACCGCTCACACATCCACACGCGATCCAGCGAAAACCCTCCGGAGATCATTTCCGTGGGGAGCACGACAAGATGGAAATAAATAACAATAATTATTAAAAAAAAAAAAAAGCCAGAAAAATAAATCAGGGGCTCCTCTCTGTCTCTAGGGCGTGGGAGGTTTTGCAGCGCTGTTTTATTTTAGTTTAGTATTTTGAACAAACTTTTAAGATTGATTTCCGGAAAGCGCAAAGGCGCACACATGGGAAAGTGAAAAAACCGGTCCTTCGAGGTCATCTGAGAAGGGGAGACGGGATCTGTATCCTCCCCACACCCCCCCAAAAAAATAGGAACAGAAGGGGAAAGATCCCATGTTTTTATGGTTTAAAAGTACTTTGAATTATTTGCTTTTAATGGCACACGTGGCTGCAGCAAAGACGGGATCTGCTTTCGATATTGCACTTGCTCCTTGCTTTTCCGTACATGTGTATGTGTGTGTATATACATCTCTGAGCCTTACAGCCCCCGCTCCATGGCCGTGTTTCGTCTCTCCACCCTTTCCCCTGGACCAAAACCAAGTCCCAGGCCACGCTTGCTCCTACGGTAATTACTGTTCTGCTGGGATTCGGAAACACGGGCAGAGCCGACTTCTGCCACAGCGTTTCTCTGGAGCAGCAGGAGTGTTGTGAAAATTTATTAAACCCAGATGATCCGGGAGTCGGGGCAGACGGAAAAGATTTCCAATTAAAGCCGAGCGGAGCAGAACACAGCCAGCCCCGCGTCGCAGGTGTAAACAGTATTTGTGCAGCTCTCGCTCCGCTTCCCGGAGCGGATCCTTCCCCTTGCTGGAACTGGGGTTAGAGGGGAAAGGTTTGGGTGGATTGTTGGTTTTCTTTTTTCCCCGCAGGAGATTTTGCTGGGGAGCCATCGGGCTCGCCCCGGCGCCGGGCTCCGCGGCGCGGAGCATCCTTCCCCGCGGTCGATGCGCGCCTGGGCGGCTCGGTGCCTGCAGCCCCCGCGGGGCCACCGGCCGCCACCTCCTACCCCTGAAAAATCGCTGCTCACCTGTTGCTGCAGCCGCTTCTTTAATGGCATGGGCTTAAGGGGAAGCTAAATCGCTCACAAGCGATCTCGGAAAAGCGGCGGCGGGAGAAAATAATTCCGGTTACACGGGAGATGGGGTAGGACAAAACAGACGGGGAGCCGGGGCATCACTGCTGATGCTCGGGATGAGAAAGGAAATGCGCTCCCTTAGAGCACAGCTACATCCTCCTCATTTTGGTACCAGTTCTTACGGGGTTGGGAGCGTAAATGCATCCGGGAAAGTGGTTCCCTGTTTGCCAAGTTCAGGGCATTCAGGAGCCCAAATCACCTCGGGGGCCGCGGGAGCCACCCCCCCTCAAACAGCTTTTTCCTCCTCAGAGTGAGGCTTGACACACACTCGGTTCACGGGGCACTCAACTTTCTGATGTTACAGTCTAAATAAGAGAGAAAAGCATTAATGAATGTTTAATCCCTGTTTTCTTTAAATACCATTAGGACAATTGTCCAGATCCCGGGTCAAGGAAAAATGCTGTTCAGTGGAGACAGGAAGGCGACGGGCTGGAAGGAGAAGGGGGGATTTTAAGAGCGAGTAAGTGGGCGCATAGTGCCTGGAGCTCACCTTCTGCAAAGACAAGGTGTGATTAATGCCCGCCACTTGTGGAGCCGTTTGCCCCTGCCCCGGCTGACGCTCCAGAGGCAGCACAAATCCTGCTGCTCGTCCCCCGACAGCGAAGTGAGCAGAACAGATTGTGAAAGCCTCTGCACGCCGGGACGGGGGTGGGAGAGTGGGGGAAAAAGAGAAAGAACATACAAGACAAGCCCGTCCCAAGAGCTGGAGTGGGCAGAGTATTACATGTACAAACATCCAAACAAGATTCGAGCGGTACAAAGCGTCGGAAAATCCAGAGCAGCCACATAAAAAGAGAAGTTAAGTAGGAAGTGGTGTAAAAGTGTTGTCATTTATTTTGCCTTCCCTTACAGATGTTCTGCATAAAGCCCTATCTTAATGAGAGAGAGAGAAGGAGGGAGGGGGTGAACGCCGGGTGAACCCCGCGCTGCCGGCGCGGGCGGGGAGGGGGCGCGGGGGTCCCCGCCGGCCGCCCCCGCGGAGGGCCGGGCCGGGCTCGCCCCGCGGAACGTTCCGTGGGCTCCGGCCACGGGATGGCGCCGCGGCCACCACCGGCTCTCACCTGCCGGAGCGGGGCTCACCTGGGCGGCCCGGCTCCCTCGGCCCGGCCCGGCGCGCCCCCAGTCCCGGTTCTGCCCCGGGGAGGGGGCCGGGTGCCCGCAGCGGGGCAGCGGCCGGGGCGGTGGCACCGCTCGTCTCAACGGATCGCGACAGAAGAGCTATTGGAAGTGACAGCCAGGCGTTTATGGGCTGAGAGACAATGCGCGCCACGGCCAGAGCATCCCTGCTCCTCCGCCGGGGACCCGCGCGTGACGCAGGATAACCTGTCCCGGGGGTGGGTGGTGGGAAAGGGGGGCGAAGGGGAAGGGGGGAAGTTCGGATTCAGGCGGTGAGTTAGCAAAGCTCGCCAGGAGGGAGGAATAACGCGGCGGGGCGAGAGAAGCGCTAAACCGAGTTTAGGGACCGCGAAGGGAAAGATCGGGTCTTCAGAACAGCTGGACTAAAAATATCCACCACCCCTCCTCTTACGCTGAAGGCTGGGTGAAGGTGTACGAGATCTAATATTTCAGGTGACATAAGAAGGGAGCAAAAACCCTGCCAAAAGCATCTCTCATCCATCACCGCCCCCTCTCCCGAAACACAGTGACCACCACCTCTCCCAGCGAAAAATAAAACCCTCGAGAAAATAAATCCGAAGTCACGTCTCGCCGTCACCCACCGGCCAACAAAACCCCCTTAATTTTAAAATCGCGTTTCCTGAGCCCTGCTCCTCCCGGTCAGACCGGGAGAGGCACCAGTCGCCCCTCGCTGCCCCCTTTCCAGGGCAGGTGCGCCCACCGCCCGCTGCTACCATCAAACCACGATCCCAAAAGCGCTGGGGACAGTAGCTGGGTTTAAGCATAAAAAAGGAGCCTGTTTACTTCTTTATTAGTGTCGAGCCTACTCTAATTACGAGAAATCGCCGCTCTCGGGCTGAAACGACGTGTTGTCCTGTGCTTGTAAAATACATTTCGAGTAATTCTTTTCTGTCTATAAAATACAGTGTGTGTGCGGGGAATATAAATAAACCGCTGTCCATTTGTTTAATGCCGTTTTAGCCAAATTGACTGGCCGGATTGGAATTCGACATAAAAGCTTTAGTTTGCAAAACATCCGCGCTGTAACGTCTGGGAGACAGGGCTCGAGCTCCAGCGCGACGGGCACGTTAACTGCATTAAAACCCCTCCATACATTTTCGAGCTTTTGCTTTTCTTCCCCTCTCGCAGCACATCCACCCGCTCTCCTCCCCGCCTCCGGGCGCCTGCGCCTGGTTTTCTCCAAATGAAGTATTTTACGTGATCGATGGAAGGAGTCATTTGGCCCATAATTAGGTCAATAAAATCAATGTTTATTCCTCTGATGGCCTGAAAGCTAATAAATTCCTCTTTTATATTCGCTCCCTCCGAAGATTAGAAACGAGCTGCCCCCAGCCCCAGCGACAGCGGCAGCCCCGGCCGGCGGGGATCGCTCCTCTCCGCCGGGGAGCAGCGCTCCCAGCCCTCCACCGACCCAGTTGCTGGCCAAAAGAAAAAGTTTTTTTAAAAAAAAAAAATAAAAAGGAGGGGGGGGGAAAAGTTTTCCCTGCTCCCATCCCTCCCCACTCCTGTTTATTTTTCAAGGCGAGCCAATTTACAGCGAATCCAAATTTAGTCTAACACCCCCCCACACCCCCACACCCCCCCGTCGCGCACACACACGCTCCACTCCTGTCTCGCAGATAACTTTATTTCGCTTGATTCCCTCTGGAGCCACTGCTAGGAAAAAAAAAAAAAAAATTCTAAGCCTTTTCATGGACACGCAGGGAGGTTTGAAAGCGCCTTGGAGAAATCCTATTAGAGTCGGGGAAAGCAAAGCTTTTAGGACAACAATAAAACCAACCCAAACCCGCGACAGTTTTATTTTTCACGCGGTAATAGCGAGGAAAAAGCATCCCGGTCCTAATCAGATCAATATAGAGACACACAAATCTTTGCAAAGGTTTAGCAGTTTACAGTGGGTTCCAGACCTTTGACATACATTGCGGATTAATTGGGCACTGTCAAGAGGGGGGAAGAGGAGGTGGGATTCCAGTTAATTAGTCGAGAAATGAATAAAAACTAAACATTATCGGAATTGTCTGCGGGTCCCGGTTTGTTAGTGGGGATTTGGGGATCAGCTTTTGTGCGCCGTAAATTGGATCTGAGTAGCGTGGTGCTGTCTTACACTGTCGTTTTGTGAACTGGCGACAGCTCGAGTCCATGGGAAAACTTAAAGGGAACCTGGGGCCGGTCACAGAGCCTCATTATCTCATGTCGGATACCATCTTTCGGGGAGAGCGTTTAATCAACAGTGGCACACAATCCTTCCCTCGCAACCTGGGCAAACCGCACCACCTTCCCTTCCCTCCTCCCTGCAAACGGCCCGAGAGAAAAAAACCACAAGAAACCCCCTTTCCGCAGTGGGTGAAACCGTCCCACGAGCTGGGAGGCGACGGCGGAGCCCCCAAAGATCCCGGAGCCGGGGCGGCGACGGAACCCCCAGAGCTGCCGGAGCCGGGGCAGCCCGCAGCGGGTCCCCAGCCGGGCACGTGGGGCTTTGCCCGTCCTCGCGTTGGAAGGGCTGGGTCTCCGCGGTCCCTCGGCTCCTGCCTTTCCCCAGAGAACCGGGAAAGAGCCGGGCCCGTGTCCGGAGGGAGTTTTCCCCGCGGCGCTGGACGGGGCGGTCCCCGCTGCCCACCCGCGGAGCCGCCTGGACGCCGCTCCCCGCCCGCCCCGCAGACAGCCTGACTGGCTTCTCCCTCTTCCCGGCCTGCTTTCCTCAAGGAAGGCACGGCTTGCCACCCGCTGGTTTCCCGCTCCTCCGGGCCGCCCCGCCGGGCAGGCGGCGGAGCCCCGCGGCCCCAGACCGGCGGAGCCCTGCCAGGGTGTCCCCGGGCTGAGGAAGGGAGTTTCCCTTCGCTCTCAGCAAGGTGAATTCCCAGGCACACTCCTCCCTCCGCCTGCCCCCAAGGGTCCGGCTGGCAGGGAAGAAGGGAAAAGAGATGGGAACGAGCGAGGAATCCGGCAGCACCTTCCCTCCAGCCGCGGGAGGGGAGCCCTGACGGGAGGAGAACCTTCAGCAGTGAAGGCAAATGTTACTCCCGCCGTGCCGAGGTCCCGAGCACGGGGGCTCCGGCGGGGCAGCCGCGCTCCGAGGTCCCCCAGTTCTGCCCGGAGCCGGCGCGGAGCCGGGATGGAGCGAGGGGAGCAGAGAGGGGGAGCCCTCAGTCCACGGGAACTCTCAGCTGGGTGTGGGTGTCCCCCCCGAGCCGCTTTGCGGGCTCCCAGGTGGAGAAGGGACCCCCGTGAGGGGGTGACGGGTCTCTGGAGAGATCTGTTGGGGGGTCGGTCCGTGTAACCAAGCGGGACGGGGCCGGGAGAACCAGGCTGTGGCGGACCGGCAGGAGATGGTTATGGGAGGAGCGCGGGTCCAGGTACCCCAACCATCCCGCGTGGGGCTGGGAGAGACCGAGGGGCGAACAGACGGACCTTGGCCCCCGGTAAAATCCGCTGCACCCCGCTGCTGGAGTCAGGGCGATCCCCGGAGGAACGCCGCATCCCTCCTCCGGGGCTGAGCAAGGACGGGCCCGGGACGCGAACTGCCCGCCGGGGTCGGGGCAGCCGCCCGGGCGCTGCTACCGCTCTCCCGGCCGCCTCCGGGGCCACCGGTGCAAGTCCCCGGCATTCCCCTATCCCGAGCAGAAGGGATGTTACAGCTCCCCGAAGGCTGCGAGGACGTCCCTCCCGGAGTAGGGGCAGGGAGGAAGGCGAAAGTCGCTGGGGTTTTGGGAAGGGAAGCTTTGGAAAAGGAGCGCATCCCGGTCCGTGCCCGGGAGCTGCCTTCACCTCCCGCGCGGGGCGGCGCGGAGCCACCGGCAGAGCCCGGAGCATCCCGGTGACAGCCCAGCAGAGCCCGGAGCATCCCGGTGACAGCCCAGCAGAGCCCGGAGCATCCCGGTGACAGCCCAGCAGAGCCCGGAGCATCCCCGCGGCCAGGCAGCAGCCTCTGCCCCGGCCTCCTCCGGGCCAGTAATTGGGTGTGCTTAAAATCAACCCCGCTAACGAGCCTGTTGTCCTCCTCACCCCACCCCCGCGTGTGAAACATTGTCATTAGGCGTCTAATATCTCCGTCGCTTCCAGGGGGGAATGGGAAGAGGCTGCTCGAAAAAAACCACAAACAAAAGAAAGTGTGTGAACTCCCAGCGCCCATATGCACAGCACAATGCAAAGCGGGTTAATATCAGTTAGCAGTTCTGCAGTGACCTGTAAAGTTGCCTCTCTGGAAAGATTCTTGATGTATTACTTAACATGGCTACACAGTTATCTGTCTCGGCATTAATGCGTCCATTAAATCACTGTTGAGTAGCATCAACCTACTCCCGAGTCTTTCCGTCCCCTGGGAATATGGTTTCTAAACAGGATCAAACATGTGATGCTGACAAGTCATGAGATAAGTTATAATTAATTAGAGTTTGCTACATCTACAGAATGGGTACTTGGGGGAGTGGGGATGGACCGGGCCATTAAGGACTTCAGCCAGGAGGGAGGATCTATAATATTGAGTTGGAAAACAAGAAGAAGTAATAATCAAAGGTGGCCGAAGAAAACTGCAAACCTTTAGCTTTCAGAACTCAGTCAAGATTAAAGTTGTTCTTGATGGGAAACACACCATGCCCTCCTTAATGAAAACCATGGGGAGACCGACGCTGCGGATGGCTTCTTAAAGAGGGAGAGGAATCCTCGCTCCGGGTTTGAGGACAAAAATCGACGGCACAATTTGCAAAGGGAAGAAGAGAAGGAGAGGAAAGAGCTGGGAGAAGGGACCCGCCTATGCCTGGCTGAGCAGCGAAACCGCAGCCAGAGGTCACGTCCCCACCCGACACACACTTTGGGGTCGTTCTGCAGATGTTCCCCTGATTCAGAGAGGCCCACAGCATCCCCCCGCCTGCCCCAGAGAGCCCTGGAAGCTGCCGAAACCCCTCTCCTCCTGGCAGACAAATGGCCCCTCTTGCCCTGGGCTGGGGCCAGCCTCCAGCCCTCCCCCTGCCCTCTCTCTGCTGGAATGACAGTTAAAAATCAGAGAGCAAACAAGTGGATTTTGGTCTGAGCTGTAATAGCCCTTATTTACTTTGCTTTAACAAACAGCTGGGGGGGGGGGATTTACTTTCAGGATGGCTGTAAAAGCTCCGCACGGGAGGGGAAAGGCAGAGGACGGAGGTTAACCGGCGGCACGGGGTGTCTTTTCATGCCCTTTGCGAGTCAAACCGATGGCTGGGTTTATTTGCTTGCTCTCTGCAATAAATGGGAGCCCTTCAGGTGAGAAGATGCTGGAAGGGTGGAATGACAGGACAGATTTACACCTGTCCTTACAGCTTACTCTGACAACCCCTATAGCCTACAGAAATGACCAGTGGTGCCGCATAGTCTGGGGCAGTCAGCAGGTTCACTCGGCTTTTTTGTTGCTTTTTCTCTCTGTGCCCCCACCCCCCACCCCTCCTGCTTCTCTCTCCCTTTCCTCCTTTTTCCTGTGGCACGACATGAAGCACAGAGAGATGGGCCCGACTGAGAGGCTCCCCTGAGCCACCCCTTGCCCCAGGAAGACAAATATCACAGCTGACCTCGTGGAGCCCCTTCTTGGCACCTCCTTGGTTGTGCAGGGTGCCCAAGGTCTGTGACCACCACACTACAGCCTCCTCCAATTCTCAGCTGTCCCCTCCCAGACAAGAAGGCAGAGAGGAGATAACCCCCCTCATGTCCTGTCCCCAGCCCCCCCCAAACATCCCACCTCGATGACAGAGGCTGTCCAGATGCCTCTGGAATCTGGCTGGACCTGGCTGCCATCTTCATCTGTGGACAGGACAAAGGCTGCATTCCCCATCTCCCACCCCAAGGGCCTGTTGCCACCTCCTAGTGCCTGCTGAAAGCCCTGCTCAGAGCCAGCTCTGGAGTGTGGCGTCCGGTGGAGCCACGACCACTCAGCCCTGCATTCAGCACCCCTGGATGAAGGGCTGTCTGAGCCATTCTGCCCGAGGGCATGGGGAGGTGTTGCTGAGGGTCCCAGCCCCTCTGGAGGGAGGGGTGGAATGAGTTTCAGCAGCCCCCAGCCAAAACCATGTCGTGAGCAGGCAGCGCAGCCCAACATCTCATCACCCGACCTCGAGCAAACACCACTTAACAGGACCTTGGGAGGCACTCCTGGTGTGGGTGCCTAAAGTTATAGTCAAAGAGCCAAACAGAAAAGCCACACGACATGGCAGCACATAACTGAGGTCTTCTGAGGGATCCCACGTGCCCACCACGTTGCCAGGACAGAGCTCCTGGGCAGCAAAGTGCTCAGACACGGGGTGCACACACGGGACCTCACACACAGAAGAAACATCAGGTCCTAAGCTGCTCTAAGCACTCTCACCCCAAGTTTTTAAGGTGCCACGTTCTGCTGGGGATCTCCAGCTGGAATCCTCTTCAGGCAACAGGCAAGGAAGCCAAAGCCACATGTTCTTACAAAAAAAACCCCAACAAACCAGAGAAGGTTTCTCACCAGCCCGTGTCTATTCTTAGGCTCATTGCAGCAACGATTTCCCAATTACACAAAGTCAAACAGTTTCAACAGAAAAGACTGGGAATGCCTCAGAGGAGGACTCTTGCCTCCCTGGGGCTAGGAAAGTGTAGAGAACCTGTCCCAAATGAGGCAAGCCTGGGGATTTGCAAACAGGTCCCTCTGTTCCTGGCGACAGCCCTAAGCCCTGGAATGGGGTTATAGCCAGAGGCAAGCACTCAAGATTCCTCTAAAATCTTTGGGAACATCTAAAGGTTCAGCACTTCTAAAAAGCTCTAGAGGCTTCTTCAGATGCCTGGAGAGAGATTTCACAGCTTGCCTCATCTTAATAGCTAAGTTTTGAGTCTCTGGCCAGAGAAATAGGCTGTGCAACTTCAGAGTGCCTTCCCTGGGATAATTAAGATTAATAACTCACCATTTCAGCTATGATACACACTATTACTGCTTAGTAATCATGAGATAATATCGTTTGTGGTAAAACTCATCCCAGAGAAGATGGACGAGGATATCCCAAAGGAGTAACGGGGGACAGAGAGAGGAGTTAAACCTTTTATAGCCTGGAAGGAGCAGGGGTGCCTCTCCCTGCTGCATTCCCTTTGGGAGGCTGAGGTGCACTGGGATGATTCTGCCAACAAAGAGGTTGCAGGAAGTGATGAGGCCAAGAATATCCTCTGGAAACTTAAAAAACCTGGTTTCTGTTTTCTCCTCTCCACTGTGAATATGCAGATGAATTTGCACGTGAGTGCTCTGTAGAGTAAATGCCTCTTTAAGAGACAGAGATGTGCTTTGGGATTGGCAGGGGGAAGAGGATGGAATTCAACATTATTTTGAATTGCCTCTTTTCCAGCCACTCTGGAGTTGATGGGATGACATTTAAAGGGAGGCATCAATCCCTTTAAGGTGCAGGACCACGCAGGGTTACACCTTGGTGCATCTCTCCATGGAGGTACTTACTCAGCCACTCTGTCCAGAATTTCAGACACGCTGTGTGTGTTTGGTGATCAACCATCAACCCCAAAGTCAAGTTCAAGGTCTCATCCCCGTTGCTTTAAATGACCTGGACCCTGCCTCTCAGAAAAAACACTTCCCCTCCTGCGTGCTGGGGTCACTGGAGCTGCTGGAGTTTGTTCCAGGAGGAGGTTGCAAAGGGGAGAGTGCTGACAGCTGGCTTTGCTCGGTGAGAGGCCACTTCTCACCTCCATTTACCAAGCCTGGGTGTGGTTACCTCCTGGTGGAGATCCCCTTCGTGTCCATCAAGGAATGCATGCTGCCCTGTCAGGTCCCAAACACGCTGGATTTCCTTCCCACTTCCACCCAACATCCACAACACATCCAGGGCATCCCAGAAGCGCTGGGTTTGCTGCAGCCCATCTGCATATCTGCAGTGGCCACCTCTGGGAAGGCTGGATGTGTTAAGCCCAGACATGATTTCCAGGCATGGAAAAGGGCGTGCTCAGAAACCCCAGACATTTTCTGAGCCGACTCCGGACCTGCCACGGTCAGATGGTTTGTCCAGCCAGAGGAGTCCTGAAGATGGAGCACATGGCTGGGAAACATGGGATTTGGAGGGAGCTAAGGGCATTCAGAAGACACTTCCAAATGTGCAGTTTTTCTTGCATGACACACAGGGTCACTCTTGTCAACAAATATCCTATTTTAATATTTCATTAAACTTTCATGGTGTACTTTGAGCCCACGATAGAGGCACAGTCAACAAACCTAAAAATCAATTAATCAGTCCCTGAGCGAATACCCGCTGAGAGAAGAGAGAAAGGCTCCCATTAATTTCTCCAGACTTCAGGTCAAGCCCTAAATGTATAAAGATCAAAAGACCTGGAGATTAGCATTGAGCCGAGTCATCAGCAGTGGGATTTCCAAAGGCCACAATCAGCCCCTTGCAAGTAGTCAGGCAAAAAAATATTGACCAAGATTTTTTAGTCTCCCCCCCTTTTTTTTTTTTTTTTGCAGTGAGGCATCTCTTGATTTTTAATTTTTTTTTTTAAGAAGGGAAATTGTGAAAGAAGTTGTTTGCACTTTTCACCACGAGTGAGAGTTTTCTTAGTTTTCCACACACACACACTGACCTCCACACACACACACACACACACATCACTCCAAAGTTCCTGAAAAGATGAGTGACAGCCAAATTGCCTTGAAGCCTTCACTTTTTGCACATCTCCCTGCCAGGTTTGCACCAGGAACAGGTGGCTTTCGCACCTAGCACATATTTGTGCTGGCTGAGTGTTAGCAGTGAAATCAAATCCTTTCCTTTGACCCAGGAATTTTGATGGGAGAGGGAAGGGTGACTTGTTAGAGGGGGTGTGGCGCTTCTTTCCACAGGAACATTTATCATTTCTCTGCTGAAAAAGAGACCAATAACCCATACCCCGTGCCTGTTATTACCCTGTGAATTCAAAGGTGTCTCGTTTTTAATGGGCCCTTAGCAATAACGCCGGCACCTCATCATTTATCATCTTGTGCTGACATCTCCCTTGATGCAGAAAGCTCCTGAATGGCACCTCTAAAAGAGGTGTCAGCACAATGAGCCGTGAGGGGTCTTGTAGCTTTTCCTGCAGTCAAGGAAAGGAAGATCCCAGGCGTGTTTGTACCTTTAAACAGGAGCATCAGGGACGGTAGCAGACACCCTGTATTCTCCTCTCTAGCCTCTCTGCAGTGCCAGGCAGAGCACAGTGGATGAAAATCAACCTCTGAGGGCCACATCTCCCTCCTCAGCAAGGGCAAGAGGGATGGGACACAGCAGCATGGGCAGGAGAGCCCTGCTCCCCACCTCCTTCCTGCATCCCACGACCACTTCGGAGCCAGCACAGCTTGGAGATGTCCCTGCACAGGGCAGAGCTGACCCAAACTGCTTCTCCTCCCTCCCAAAGCAAAGCAAAAACCAAGGGGTGAATCACAGCTTTGACCTACAATTTGAAGCCTGCTTTTTTCCCAGGGCTTTAAGGAAATCTCGTGTTAAACCCATAACCGAGTCCTGAGGGAGACAGGCAAAACATCCTCTGACACAGCTGACCTCCTCTCTCCCTCTCTCTCTCTCTCCGAGAAGATGTTTTTCAAGGAAAGAAGCCAAAAATTCATCTTAGGGAAATGAGCAGAGCTTGGCTGGGCTGGGAGGGCTGAGCTGACTTTGACCAGGCAGGCACTGCCTCCTAACCTGCTCCTATGCAAATCCCACCACCACCAGCAGCCTCACCCTGGCCAGGCTGCTCTTTCCTCCTGGTAGCCAGGTTTGTGCAAATACAGTCTTGCCACAAATCCATTTGCAATGGCCTTAAATGACAACAGCTGATTTTGACACAACAGTAAATCTTCCCTTCCCCCCTCAGAGGGTTTGGCAGGGCAATGCTGATTTTCTTCTCCAAACCTTGCCTGGCACAGGTTTCCCTATCTCATAGCCTCATGCAAGCACAACACTCTGTAATTATCAGGTCCAGAGTCTTTCATTCAAGTGCCTTCAAGGACTTTGAAGAATTTTGACTCGGGGGCCCCTGGGGCGAAAGCCCAAGGATTACTTTGCCCAATTTACTTATGAGTAAACTGAGGCACAGCAGAGAGAAACCTCTAATTTTCGCGAGTCTGTTCATTCAGGATTCCTCCTTTTCCACACTCCCAGCTCAAAAATGCCCTAAAGGCTGCAGTATTCAGGGCTGCTGAGCAGCTAGATATTCAGAGGAAGGATTTTGCAGCGCTCCAGAAAGCCAACTCCATCATCTTCCAAACCACCCACTCGGAAAAAAACCAGGGCATCCAAAACTGGCGGTTTGTTACACTCAGCTGATAACAGGGTGTGCTATTAATGAGCCCCAAATCTCAACCTTTCTGTATTTTCATTGAAGAGATATCTAGAGGGGAAAATAGGAAAGCAGGCAATATCTTCCCCCTCTTCTGCCCGAGAGCTCAGTGTGTGGGCAAAGGGGAGGTGTTTGCAAACAGCCTCACAGGCGGCTCAGTGCCTGGGCTTGCCAGGAGACACCTCTGTCACAAGCAGCACGTAGGGCCACGAGCACCAGATCTGAACCAGGATCTGTGGCTGATTTCCCATTTTAATCAGGGCACACTGAGGCTCAGGTAAGAACTCATCCCTCCTTTGTCCCCCAGGGTTGTGCACGAGGGATGGACTCTCTGTCGAGCAGTTTATCCAGTGTCCACTAACACATGGGCACCAGGGATGCTTTAGCACCTGCTCTGGGTACCCAGCAGCTGCTCCCAGTGCAGATCCTCAGGCCTCCCTCCAAAAATAAGTGTCTGCTCTAATACCCACTGCTTTAGTGGGGATCACTAATGGTCTCCTCCTCTATCCCACTGCTGTCTATTTTCACAAAGCTTTTATGAAACTTTCAGTCAACTTTGACTGAAACCACCATTTGCACTCAAAAGATACCGGGGAAAGGGAATGGAGGGGAAGGGCAAAGCCACTTAAATCTCCTTTTCCTAGCAACTGTCTGAAGAAAAGGGAATAATTGTGTATTACCCACATGCAGCCAGAGAATAAGTTACAGGAAAGAATCCATCAAAGAGGGAAAGGAGATTCAGATATTCAAGAAAAAGGTTTCCAAGTTGACTTATGATTTTTCCTGCAGGATCTCATTGCAACAGGCACTGTGCAAACACACAGCGAGAGACAATTTCCTGCACTAGATATATTAAAAGCTAAGCTGCAGAGACAGAAAGAGTGTGGGAGGGAAAATGGGAGGGTTAAGGAGAATTGAACTGACTCACCATGGGTTACTTATCTGGTCAAGAATAGAGGCAGGGAGAAATAATCCAAGGCTCCAGAGTGCCAGTCCAACACTCTGTCCTTCAGACAAAGTTGCTCCTACCTACCCCTTTGATCTGCTCGTAACAGCAGGGAGCAAGGGCCACCTCCTATCAAAATGAGAGGCCAGGCCACAGCCAAAGAGCAGCAACTGGAGAAATATCAAGAGAAGATTATCTGAGAATGCCAAATGCTTGTGAGAATAAAGTGTCTGTTGCCAGCAGAAAAATGAGGGTGTCGCACGTGGGCTGGAGTAAATGAGCACTGTCCCTCACTAAGCATCAGCAGGACCTGCTCCACATTATCAATCATCAGTGCCAGGCAGAGTAGAGGGGAGATGGGAGCTCAGTCAAGGCCATACCCCAGTTAGGAGAGCACCAACATGTGGTCCCAGGCAGAGATCTGGATGTGTTGGGCAGGGAGAGAGAGGGGTGATAAAAAGAGAAAATAATGCCAAAATAGTGATTTAAATTTGCCTTGAGTAAAGGAGAAGAGATGGGAATCGGGTCCTGGTAAAGGTGAATTAAACCTTCCTTATCCCTCTGAACCCCTGAAAGAGTTAACAAAATAGTAGGAAAAGGAGAACAGAGATTCTAATTTATGGAGAGGTTCAAAGGGCTTTTGATAAAGCCCTTCAGTAGAGTCTCTGAAGGAAATTTTATAATCATGGGGTTGGGAGATAAAGTGCTGTCATAGATTAAAAACTTGTTGAGACAGAAAACAGAGGAGAAGGAAATAAATGGCAAATGACCAGCATGGAAATAATTTAGGAGAGGTGTCCCCAGGATGAATTTGGAGAGTCGTTAACTGTAGTATGACTTTATGACTAATAGCAATTAGACCTGGTAGGATAATAAACTAAACAGAAGCACACTAACAACGCCGATCCTGAGCTGCAGAGAAGAAGAGCCTGATCCAGGGCAACTCATCTGTCTTTCTTTTTTTTTTTTTTTTTTATGATCACTTCAGGGAGGGGGGAAAAAAAAAAAAAAGCCAACACGAAAGGACACCAAAAACCTGTTATTATTCCCATTCATCCCCCGTAAAAAGCAAAACCAGAAGCGTTTCAGCGACACCTCTCTGTCCCCGCACTCCCTCCGCGGGCGGACATTCCGGGAGCGCGCCGGCAGGGAATACCTGGCACCGGGAAAGCGGAGGAGCAGGATTTTTTTGGCTTTCGATGGCAATAAAGTTTTCAGCGGTTCCCTCCCCCTCGCTCCTCCCTCCCTTCGCCGGCTGTTTTTTTTCCTGAGCTTGCATGGGCTGTGACCCATCGGCTCGGAAACAGCCGTGGGGGAAAGGGAAGCCTCGTGCCTCGCCGGCAGCTGAAAACTGTTTGGTTAAGTCGAGCCTAGGTGGGAGCGCTTGCAAAAAAAAACCAGGGGGATCCAGGAGTATCGTACAGAAGGGTGGGATGCCTGGAAATGCAGCTGAGCAGCAGCCGGGTATCAGCCTAAACCGGACTTTCCCAAATCCAGTTGGAAAGGGATGAGAGAAGAGCGGTTCTGCCTCTCAGGACCTGCTCCCATCACGTCGAGGGAGCCCCCCAGCCCACGGCTTGGGCAAGGAGCCTTCCAGTGCTGTTCAAGGAGCGAGGGTGGGGATTTCCTTGGCAGCAGCTTGGCACTGGAATGATTCTCCTGGGTGCACTTTGGCACGTGCCACGTGTGGCACAGGAACAAACAAAGGGTTGCTGTGGCACCTTTGACCAAAATAGGTGTAGAAGAGATGATGCAGAAGAAATGCCTCTTCCTTTTCTCACTTCCCAAACACAGGAAGACATCAACTACCTGGGGTGTTTTCCACACACTCGCTGCCCCCCACCTCGGCAGCTCCGCTCTGAGACACAGGCTTGGGAAAGATCCTTCACCCCAAGTCCAGCCCCTTGTTATCCACAGGAAAAAAAAGAAAGAAAGGAAAAAAAAAAAAAAAGAGCGGCGTGGAGATGAACCAGATTGCGTGGTACATTTCAACCAGCCTTTAATCAAGTCATGCCAGGATAATTCGGAAACAAATGAAAATTGATACATTTTAGGCATGCTGAGAGCAGGGAAAAGGCTGGATGTGGCTCACAGTGGGTCCCTGCCCTCCCTGTGCCCCCAGGGAAGAGCAAGGCAGCTGCCCTGAGCAAGGTGCTTGGCATTTTAAAGAGAACTGGACTCTGTGTAAGGAAAGAGTTGCAGGAATATTGATTGCACAAGATGGCTGGTTGCCTGCCTTGTCTTTGTGACTCCTTCTGGTTTGTTTTTTTTTCCCTCCCCAGTGCGCCCACAACGCCAGCCCTTTTATGACAGAATGATTTTAGTGAGCCTAAACACAACGTGCCTTACAGCTGTAATTCTGGGACTCCTCGAGCATGAATCATATGATGCACAGAGCTGATAGTGGGGGCAGAGGCATTTGCTTCACTTCCAGACAGAGGGATGGAGTCAGACTCCACCCGGCTGAACCAGTGCTACCACTGCTCCAGCACCTTTTTCCAAACACCACACACAGGCCAGGTACCTGTAGGAGCCCTGCTTACAGGAAACCACCTTCCCCAGCCCCAGTGTGACCGAGGAATCAAAGCTCGACGCTGCTGTTGAGAGCTCAAGGCATTCCAGGCCCTGGGCTCTGGCAAAATCTCATGACCTTGTGTAGGCAAGGCCACAAAATTCACTTGTTTGACTTCATTCTCAGACTCTCATTGAGTTTGACTCAGGAAAAAAACAACAAAACCAAACCAACCAAAAAACCAACCAAACAACGTGCAGCAGAAATAAAAATAATACCAAAGGAAGCAGAGTTTGCAGGGAGGGAAATCTCGCTGCCCTTCCCTCCTGCCCGGAGTTATGGCTGTTGGGGACATGTGTGTTTTTTTTTTTAAATACCCATCCTTTCTAAGCCCTCAGATGTAAATCCATCTTATCCAGACCTCCCAGAGAAAAAGCAGTGAAGAAAACCTTGGGATGGAGATCTGAGAGGCAGGGAAGGATCTAAGACCATGCACAGGTGCCTTCCTCCAAGCGGGATTGTGCATTTCTCCGAGGCCCAACGCACGCTGGCATCATTCCACTGACTTCAGAGAAACAGTGCTACCTCGGGACTGGATTAATTTTCCTTAAGCAAATGCTCATGATGCTTTTATTTTTTTTTCCCCACTCACTCTGGTGTAAACCAGCACCGTCCCCACCATCCTGCTGTTGTACAACGCACCTCCAGCGCTTCGCTTTCGTTTTATTCCTCGCTCAGAAGGTCAGTGACGCAAAAAAATACACCATTTTCACTATTTGTAGGTCATGAGATTTCACAGGTATGAGTGTCCTTTTATAGCATAGAAGCAAACAGCCAAGAACCTATTTTGATTGCCCTTTAAAACTTGCAATAAAGGTGTTAAAAGGAAAGAGTGTTTTTACGTGCCATGTCAGGCTGTAATCTACTCCATATCTCCCACACACGCTCTTCCAGCAGAGAGCAGTTGTTTCAAGTCTGTCTCCAATGTTGTTTTTATTTTTTTTTTCCCCTAAGTAGGGCTTGTATAACCAACGAAGGAAAAGCAGAGAAGCTTATCTCTGACTGGCTTTTTAAAGTAGCAATCCCATGTTGTCGTTCTCCTGCCCCAAGGAGTTATGTGTGACGCTGCTGTTGCCTTCCCTTGGGAGGTGATAAGAAAGTTTGGGCTCAAGTTACCGGCAGGAACACTGGGTTGGTGACAGTGAACCTTTAGTGTCCCTGCTAGAGGGGAGCAGCCACAAGCCTGATCCATGAATCCACGGCTCCAATCCCTGCTCTCTCCTGACCTGCTCTGTGCAGCTCTGCACATCCCCACGTCGGAGTGGGAGTTTGACACGGGTCAAGCTGTGGGGTCTCTTGGTCCTGTAAAGTGCCCAGCCTTGTCTCCAGCCTCATCTACAACACCAGAGGAGAATTAGGGGGCCTACAACTGGAATTAGAGGGGGCAAAGAGCTAAGCAAGGCAGTGGGAAACACTTGGGAGATAAGCCTGGGCTTTGTCTCCCTTTTGCTCCGAGCTCCAGCGAGAGCAGGGCGAGGAAACAGAATCCTTTTTTTTCCCCCTTTGGCTATCTGTCATGAAGTTGGGGGAGGAGGGCACTTAAAAGCCATAAACCCATCCCCTAATCCCCCTCCCACTGTGGAGATAGCTGTCAGGGGTGCCTGTCTTCCCCAGCTTGCCGGCAGCCCGTAGGTGACACCTCCAAGACACAATTATCATTAGCCGAGATTCCCAAATGACTCCCGGAGCAGCCCCAGCCCCTCAGCCCGAGCATCCCCTGCGCTCCTTGTGCCTCTACCCCCTGCTCAAAGGGTGTAGCCCACGCCTCTGCTCCGTCACTAGTCCGGCTTAAAAGCCACAAGGCAAACACGGTTCAACTCCTGATCGGCTTAAAAATAAACAATCGGCGACTCTCCTAAAACAGGAGAGTCCAAACAAATAATTATCACCTCCCCCTTGACTCTGGCGAGCGGGGCCACAGAGCTGGCTGCTCTTTCTGCTTCTGTGTGGTCTCTCCCTTATAGACAGGCGAACATAAAGGACTAAGTCACTGAAACTTAACGAGTTACTGCTCGTTAGCTGAAGCACATTAACTGTGTGTGTGTGCTCCCTATGGATAGCTGGGACAAACTCTTTGTGTCGGGAATGGGCTGGGACAGCGTTTTCCAGCCTCAGGAGTCTACGAGGTTTTGCAAAGGTAACTGGAAAACAAACCATTTGTCACCAGGGTTAAACCACTAACTCAGGGATCCACGCCCAGTGGGAAGAAGAAGTGTCAAAGGGCTGGCAGAGGGAGGACTGGCTGGGCTAAGGGCATGCCAAGAGCAGGCACTGAGGGAGCACAGCCCTGCTGATACGTGGTATCATCCTGATGTTTAATTGCACTCAACTACCTGTCCATGCTTTTACTCCCCACGTGTGAGCGGTTCCTGGAGGCTGCAGCAGCCACTCTGCTTTACACACAGAGGGGAAAGAAATAAATAAGCCAGCAATTAATATGCCCATTTCAGAGGAAAGTTTCCACGCTGTTGGAACCGCCGGAGACGGAGGGTTTGTGACTCCAGAGAAAAACTCTGCCCCGGCGATTTTTAATCTCCCTCTTTTCGGATTGCTGCAAACCCCGACGCTTCCAAAGCGTTTTGTGAAGCACAGCACATGTTTTTAGGAAGGAGGAAGGTAGAAAAAGTTGTGTGTGGGGTGAAAAGGGAAGGAGGAGGTGCCACTCTGGGTGACTTCCCATTTGGGATGGGGTAAGAGCAGCCCCACGGACAGTTAGCGTGGAGCAGCTGACAGGCTGCGGCTTGTCGGCGTGGCCCTGACCTGTGTCAGCAGAGCTGCAGCCAGATAATTATACTTCTCTCTTTCTCTCTCTCTCCCTGGACACTTGCAGAGAGGCAAAGCTGGAGGCACAACCCCAAAGCAAATTGCGTGGTGGCATCCGTGTGCTAATAAGATGCCTCCGCGTTTGGGAGCGTGAGAAATGGGCCGGCTGGGCTTTAAAAAGCAGGAGGGTGAAGGGATGACAAATGTCGTCCCCGCTCATCCCAGGGGGGATGGGTGTCCTTGCTAAGGGGAGGTTTCAAGTCTGGGTTAGCTCATCCCCTTCTCCTGCAGGTGAACTCCGAGCTGAAGCCTCTCAGCACGCAGTTCGTGGGGTTCTCGGGTGTAATCCCGGGGCTTTGGCTTGGGAATGTCAGCTACAGCCAGGCTTCTGCTCAGGAGGGATTCATCTTTACGAACAAGTTTCCTCTCCATCAGCAAAGCTTTTGGAGAAATGAACACTTGAGGGATATTTGAAATCTTTAGGTTGATGATTTCTTTACGGAGCCTGACTTGGTTGGGAGCTCTCATCTTCCGTAAAACACTACGGTTTTATTTGGGGGTGGAAATTTCATATGAAATCCAAATGTACTTTATGATTCCTTTCTGTTGCCAGCTCTTTTATTTTTAATAACTTCTAAGCTCAACGAAGCAATGCTATTTTCAGCAAATGTTTTGTACAATCTGTCCAGATGTTCAAATGCAGTACAAAAGTACTCCAAGAAAAGAAGGTCCTCTCTTCTGTCACCACAAGAAATATGTCTGCTATCACATTATTAACAGATAACCCCCCTTGGTGATCAGCAGAAGTAAACATCAATTTTTATTTGTATTTTTGCAAATCTTTCTCTATGCCATTTATCTAATGAACTCACCCCAAACAGCATCTCCAACTGGTGCCACAGTATCATTTATACTGCTGAGCTAATAATTTAATTTTCAGTGGGGAGAAAGGGGGGAGGAAGTTGGAAGGAAAGAGATGATTTTACTAAATTGCTTCACTTTGGATAATGTTCATCCTCTGGCCATTTCTGATTTATAGCTGCTGTTGGCATTTCCAGTTTCTTAGAAATGAATTCCCGTACTTTAAAGAAAGAAAAATACCCTGACTGAGCCCAGGGTTGTGGGGTATTTGATGGGGCTCAGCCAGGGCCAGGCAGGAAAGAGCCCCGGGCATGGGAGCAGCTTTCTGCTCCTCCATCCCTGCCCTGGGAAAGGACGGGAATGCCCTGTGAGGATCCCCAGGGAGTGGTGGAAGGTCCCACTGCTGGTGCGGGGAGTGCTCAGGAGCATCTCTGAGGCTGCTGAGAGGAGGACACACCCCAAACTTCCCCAAAAACCAGGTTGTTTGAGTCAACCCCCTGCTCAGACCCCCAAGGCAGGGTGCTGGGAGCCAGCTGCCCCCTCCCTCCCTGGGGTCCCTCCCCACCAGGTCCTGCACTGTCCCTGGCCTGCTGCAGGCTCTGGGAGGGGGAAAGAGAAGAGAGAAAAACCCAACCAAGGTGCCATTAAAGTTAATTGTTTTTATTGCTGGTTTAACAGTGTCTTGTAAATCTTTTTACGACCCAGCCCAAGAACACCAGTGAGGCCTAACCTGGAGCTGGGGCAGGATGAGTAGGGGAGGAGGGATAGGAGAATCACAGAATCATAGCATGGTTAAGGTTGGAAAAGCCCTCTGAGATCATTGAGTCCAACCATCAACCCAACACTACCAGGTTCACCACTAAACCATGCCCCCAAGTGCCACATCTACGTGTTTTTTGAACACTTCCAGGGATGGTAATTCCACCACTTCTCTGGGCAGCCTGTTCCAATGCTTGACCATCCTTTCAGTGAAAAAACTTTCCCTATTATCCAAACTAAACCTCTCTTGGCACAACTTAAGGCCATGTTCTCTTGTCCTATTGCTCAAAGAGCAGCTCTTGCTCTGGTCTTTCTCCCTGAGAGCCGCTGAGCTGGAGAGCTGTGAAGTTTGGGGCCATGATGTCCAGAAGTAGCTCTTGGCAGCACAGAAGGGGGTGGGATAAGCCCTAAAATATCCCCCACCCAGCCAAGCCCTGAGCCTCCCTTTTGCCCTGGCAGAAGGCTCATCTGGGCTCATCAAATTTGTCCCTCACAGAAACACCACAGGAATCCCTGAGTGCCCTGTAGGGACATTGCCTGCCATGGACACAGAGGAGTAGCAGGGGCACCTCACTGAGGTCCCTGCAGAGCACAGGAAAACCCCTTTGATCCTGCAGTACTTGCAAGGAGAAAGCTAATCCCATGTTGTGATATAAGTACCAGATGCTTCTTGGAAGAATTATACTGGGGCACAGGGTTAATGCTCCAGCTTTTCTTTAAAGTGTCCCGTGGATTATTCCCCGATTAAAAGGATTGTTCCCCAAACGGCTGGAGTGTCAACCCGGCTGTTATTGTTGTTGTTGACACATGGGACAGGAGAAAGGACATGGGGGGAACAGGGTGTTGGGATTTATTTCCTGCCTCAATAACCTCTCACCCCCTCTTTGCCCGCCCCCTCTTCTCCCCCCCGTACGAGCTCACCGGGGGCGAGTCGGCTGCTCACCCAGGAGAGGAGGGAGGGAGGATGGGGAAAAGGGTGCTGAGAGGGCTTGAAAATATTTTTTCCAAGTCCAATGCATCGGGCATCCCCCTCCACCTGGGGATGAACTCGCAAAACGAGACACACACACACACACAGAGCAGGTAAAGGGCTCAGCCCCCTGCAGAAAGATGTGTCCCGCTTCAAGCCCCACATAATCCCTGCTCAGCACGGGGACACGAAGGGAACGAAGGGAAAGAGAGAAGGGAATATTTTGTCTCTTTCCGCTCCCAGAGGCAGGCGAAGGTTCCCCCAAACACAGCCCGTGAGGACAGCCAGCTCCTCTGGGACTGCCGAGATGTCCCCCCTGCCGAGCTACTCCCGCATCTCCCTTTCTCAGCCCCCGGCTCCGCTTTTTTTTTCGGTGTTTCCTACCGGTTTTTAGTCCCAGCCCAATTCGCGTCCACCTCCCCATCGCCCTCATCCTTTCGACCATCCTTGGAGACTCCTCTTCCAGCCCCGGGATGTGCGGGGGCCGCTGACGGAGCTGTGTGGGGAGGATGGAGGATCCCCCCGGGCTGGGAGCGGGCTCAGGGGGACGGCGATGGGCTCCAGTCCCCCCGAGCACCCCTGATCTCCTCCCGCTCGTCCCCGCTTAACCCACGTCTGTCCCCGCAGAGAAAACGTCTGTAACCTATAACGCCGCAAATCTTTTAAACCAGGACGGCGCCGAGCTTGGAAGGGGGGAAACAGCATTTCCCAAAAGCGGGGAAAAAAGCAGCAGCTTTACGGAGGCACAAGAACGGCATCATCCCTCCCCCAAAAACCACGGCGAGGGGGCTGCGGGGGTCTCCCCCTGCCCTTCTCCGCTCTGGGGGGGAGCTCAGCACAAGAACCGCTGTCTCCGGGTTAGGGAGCATCCCGCCTCTGTTTCCTCAGGGACGTAAACGAAATCGCCACCTCCGAGGGGGTGACAGGAGCGCTCCCCCCGCGGGCAGGGTCTCCCGGGGGGTCTCTGCTTCCCGGGCCCCCTCACTTCCATAAAACCGGGTTCCTTCCCTCGGGATTTCCTCCCCCTCCGCTACGTCCCTCTCCGATGAACGGGGGTTTGGTGCCCCTTGGCACTCGGCTGCTTCCCAGGGGGGTTGAATCCCACCTTCCCACACCCGCGTGTCCCGCCCTCCCCAGAGCCGGCAGCGCCAGGATTGTCCCACAGACCGGGAAGCAAAGCGCTGCTGCTCCTCACCGCGGGGCTGGAGGGTTCCCCGCAAACCCGGGGTTGCGCGGGCTCGGGATGCTCCGGGACGGGCCCCGAGATGCTCCCAGAGCCCCGATCCCTGCCCGTCCCGTCTTTTAAGTCCCAGCTGCCCATTTGCTTCCTGAAACCTTCCATCTCCATCGGTATTATCGGCGCCCAGGGCGAGCACCCTCCCCACCATCTGCATAACAATATGTTTTGTGCATTAAGCACCCCCAGAGTGGCAGGTCACCCCCGATTTTGCCCCGCCCGCATCAACTCCTGCCCTCTCCCTCCATCTCCCTCACACGCTCCCCTCATCCCTCTCCTTAAGGCTTTCCCCACTTTTGCTCTCCGCCTGTCTTTTTTTGGGGAGCTCTGGGAGGTTTATAGCTGTAAAAAACATCAGCGAGGGAATGGGGAGACACGACAGAACCGCTGAAAAAAAGGGGGGAAATATCAAGGCCTGACAAAAAAGGGGAGAACCCCTTATGACACCCCAGCAGAGACCTTCAAAGCGAGCGATTTCTCCTCAACTCGAGCACATAAAGGACATTTTATTCCACATTAAGTGTCGGGAAGGCAAAAGCAGGGTCCATAACTGGGAAATTATGAAAGGAAGTAAATCCATCAAAGCAAATGCAATTGGGAATACAATTAGACAGAGGGCTGGAAGGACACAAAAGGAGGGAGGATGGAGGGAGCTCTGCCGCTGAGTGACGATACGCAGGCTGCGCAGGGAAAAACATCCCGGCAAATGCCATTTTGTAGGAGGCTCTGGGCAAGGAATAAAATCGATAGGAACCCAGGGCGGCTTCCGAGAGTAGGAGGGGGGTGGGATGCGGGTGCTCTCACCACGAGACTTGGGGTTGGTTTGTTTGTTTGTTTTGAGGCGAGTGGTTTGGTTCGTAAGACAAAAGCAGCTTTTTTTTTTTTTTTTTTATTTTTTTTTGTGCGAAGGGGTGATGCTGGTGCAGAGGGACGGAAGCTCCGAGCGGTGGGACAGCGCGGGGGACACGGGGACAGCGGGGACAGAGCCCCCGCACCCTGCTCAGCCCCCGCCGCGGCCGCTCAACCTCCGCGGAGGGAAAAGCGCCACCCCCGGCAGCCCAAAATTCAGCGTTTTCACCCCAAACCCCTCTTGGCCAGGTGCTAAGGAAAAGCGTGGGCTTCGCCCCCTTCTCCCGGCCGGTGTTCGAACTCCCGAGAATTTCGGCTGTGAGGGAAGCGGGGATGAATTTATACCTTCCAAACTCTTCAGGCAACGCTCACTTCCCATTTTCCCTGGTTTTTTTTTTTTCTTTTTTTCTTTTTTTTTTTTTTTCGGGGCGACAGACAGGAAGGGCTGAATGGACGGTACTGAGAAAAGCGAGGTTTTATGCGCTGTCATTAAAAAAAAAAACAAAACCAAACGACAAACCCACGACAAAAAAACCCAACCCGAATTTTCTTTTGTTTGTAACCTAAACTATAACCCAGCTCTGGAAACTTAAGGAAACTACTTTTATTCCTCTGTGCACCTATTTATCCAGCCTCTAATTAACACATATACACATGCAGAGCCTTCCATGACATTTATTGTTCGGATCTTTCTGAAAAACAATAGATCTCCCGTCAGAATTTCCTATTCCTTGTGCTTCAACTCATCAGCGTTTCCACTGGGGGGGAAAAATGTGTCAGGATAATCAGCGATTTTCAGCAGCAGTGAGTTTTTTTCGATCGGGGGTTAAAAAAAAAAAAAAGGAGGAAAACGAGCAAAGGTAGCATAAACACGCAATTATATCACAAGAGTTTTTGCACAAATGAACTTAATGAGTAAAAAAACCCGTGTAGTTAAAGGCTTTGCCCCCTCACTGAACCAGATTAACAGTGTTTGTTGCTTTTCTTACTGTACGAAACTGCAGTAATGAAAAATAATCTTGACATCATTTAACTTCCTTAAGGTATCTTCCCCCCGCAGACGCTTTTAGAGCTATTAAAGAGATGAGACGGGGTTGTATTGAACTGTTACAACGCTCGCTTTAATCAAAATTAGACGGAATCGCTTAATATCACAATTAAGGAAAGCTCCTATTAAAAAAAAAAAAAATAGGAAAAAAATCAGTTCCGAGCGTCAGCAAACTCCAGCATTCCCAGCCCGCTGTCCTCCAGCTTTCCCAGTGCCAGGAGCTGGAGACAGACACCGAAAATTTGCGGTCGCAAATTTGAAATCCTAATAATTTGAAATTATTAGGAACACGCGGAGGGAACTGGGGGTTCCTGTGCCGGCTCCGGAGCCGCTGCCCGGTCCCGGCCCCGCGGGCTGGTGACATCCCGGTCCCAGCCAGTGTCCCCCCCCTGCTTCCCGCAGGCGACATGGGATGAAGCGAAAGTGATTTTAGCTCCTTGTAGGAAATAAATGTGACATCCCGCCGCTGCCAGGGCGTTCGGACAAGATAAGGGAGCGGCTGGTGCCGCAGCATCCCGGAGAGTCCCGTCCACAGCCCGTCCCTCGGAGGGGACCGGGGGGCTGCGGAGAGGGGGGGAGCTGGACCACAACCCCTCTGCTCGGATCGCAGGGATTTGGGCAAGTTTCCTTCAAATCCCAAGTTTTTGTGAAGCTGTCAGGGGAGCTCGGGATGGAGCCGCGTGTGAAGGAACAGCGAGTTTTTTATTTCATCGCCAAGTAGGAATAAAGCAGAGGCGGCGGGACCCCCCCCCCCGCTCCCCCAGAGACCCCCCTTTGGAGTGAAACTGGGTGCCCACGCGTGGCAAGGGCAGTCTGTCTACCCTCAAACTGGTTGCACAAGGTTTAGGAGGTGGAGGGGAAGAGGAGAGCAACGGTGGAATCTGTGGAAGAGAAAAGAAAAGCCCAAAACGACAAAAAAAAAAAAAAAAAAAAGAAAAGAAAGAAACAAAAAGGAGAGAAGAGAAAGAAAGGGGGGGGGGAAGAATAAGAAAGAAGAAAATGGGAAATGGGGGAAAAGAAAAAAAAAAGAAAAAAGGAATAAAAATGGAAAAGGAAGAAAGGAAAAGGAGAAAAAAAGAAAAAATGAGGAGGAGAAAAGGGAAAAGAAAAAAGAAACAATAACAACAATAAAAAAGAAAGAAAGAAACAAAAAAGAAGCAAAACCCAACTCCCAGTCCTTAGAAACACCCGTATGAAGCCACCCAGTCCTCCCACTGCTCTCTGTAATCCAGCAGGAGAAGCCCAAGGAAATAAAAGGCGAGATCAAAAATCCCTCCCCCCCCCCCCTCCCCGCGAACCCCCGGCCAAGGCTCGGCAGGCTGGGAAGGCGCTGAAGGCGTGAGCCAAAGGTGGGCAGCGGGTGTGAAGAGCAGCGCGGGGGCCGGGGCCGCCACCCCCCTCCCCCTGCCCTCCTCCAGAGCCGTTTTCTCCAAGGAAAGTCACAAGGTAACCACGGCTGGCTGTAACCTAAGAACTGAGGATGGCCGCAGATTATTTTTACACGAAGGGCTGCCTGAAGATGCAAACGTGCCTTCTGAGGAGTTCTGCACTTCGGGGGTTTGACCGAGGCGTCTCCCGCGGAGTGTCCTGCCCCTGGCTCGGTGCTCACACTCACACTCACACTCACACTCACACACGTGCAGTCCCCAGGGCATGTGTACCCCGGACAGAGCACCCAAGGTATCAAAAGAAATTTAAGCTTCTGCCCTGAACCTGATCCCCTTTCCCCTGGATCACACTTTTGATCTAATTTGTTTCTCTGTCCGAATGACTTGGCTCAGCCTTCCCCCTGAAAATTCGGTGTACAGTTGACATCAATCATGTCTCAGTCTAGGGAGGGATAAGGATAGAATATCAGAGAGGTGACCATGCATGCCACATGATTCAAATCATCTCAGCATTGATTAATTGGGTTCAATCTGAGTTTCAGAATCATAACAACTGTTGTTCCCCTTCACGTAACATCAACAGGGCCTTTAAAGCAGAGTATCCATTTACTCGAAGGCATGTGATGCATTAAGACCATCATCTTCTATTAAACCTTAAAGGCTGGACGAATTTTAGACAAACTCAATTAGCTCAAGATGGTTCTGCAGTGATTAGACAATGTTGCCCCTTCCCCTTCATCAGGGATTTTCTACCCCCTCTGTTTTTTAATGTAGAAGACAAACTGTGCTCACATATGGGAGATGAGTGCCTGCCTTGGGCTTGTCCTGTCACTGCTCTGACAGTGCAGGTACCCCCTTAAACAGATGCAAATCCCCTCTAAAACTTCTATATGAAATATCTCATAAAAGCAGAACCTATTCCCCCCTGAATTTAAAGAAAAATTATTCAGATACCTGGTTAGTCGGGACAAGAAGTTGTTATCAAGAGGAAGAAGGAGCAGATGGAAAATATGTTTCTGAGTTGGCCAGGAGAAGATGGTACCTCAAGCTCAGAAGAAAGGAAGAGTCAGGCAGGGCTCCAAGCCCTTATAAATGAAGTTATCCTTGCCCCTACACCCAGTGAGAAGTTGTGCTCGGCTTAGATAGTTGCTCATCACTTAACTGGAGCTAAAACAGCACAAAAACACTGCCTGGGCAGGCGGGGGCTGAGCAGGGTTTGAGATGGAGACTACTTCTGCTATTCAGGTTTCCATATGTTAAGAAAGATGAGCCCTATTTGTGTGTGTTTGATTCTTATCTACCAGCTGGGATCACTCATCTGGGTTGTAACTGAAATAATAATGATTAAAGAAAAGCATGCCTGCCTTGTAATGTTGCAAGTATGGGCCTCCACATCACATATATTCAGCCCCGATTGAGGGATGACCTATCACAAACGCAGCCTTGAGCAATCAGAGGAATATCATCTCTAATTACTGTTTTGCAAGCTGAAACCCTATTAAGTACTTCCCTGTTGTGCCTATTATGACTGGTTCTACACTTAAAACAAAAGCATCCTTTTTTTTTTAATCGTTCCACTTTGCGTGGGAGCGAGAGCTGTGATTCAGCTCAGGGATTGCTTTCCTTTTTTTTTTTTTTCCCCCTATTTACTTCTGAAGCAAAGCTTGGAGGCTCTGGTTGCAGGGGTTGAGATGAGTGTTGCATGAGCGCTCCTTGTAGCAGGAACATTAATTTAAGTTGATTTAAGAACTATACTTAAATCAATCCCCTGATTTAAGGCATGAGTGTTTGCGAGTAGAGAAACTCCACAACCAGGCTTTTGAGACAAGTTTACCTCAAGGCTTTATCTGCACAAACTGCCCTGCTACAAGTATGCCAGCAACAAAAACGGATATATAATTTCCCATATAAATGGATATAGCCATTTATATTTATATTTATCCAGCACCTGACAGACACACCACTGACCCAAGTACAACATCCTGAGCTGTGCAGGATTGCTGCCTTTGACTGATTTTACCACTAGAAACAGTGCAGTGGGGAATAAAGAAAAACCATTAAGTGCACTTGTGAAAAGTGGAGAGATGGCAGCAAACACTCCAAAGGGATGTCCAAGTGACGCTCAGCTTTGGGGCCAGGACTCTGCAGTAGGGAGTTGTCGTCGTGTTCACATAAATGAATCAAGTAAATTAATTAATCAAGTCACTGTGCTGTCTTCAGCCAGGATACCTGGCTGATTTGATCAAATCACAGAAACTGGTGTCCCCACGCTTGTCAGGTCCACAGGTGTTTGACTTGTGTCACCAAGGCAGAACCAGAGTTTCGCTGTCTCTGGCAAAAAGTCATTTCCACTCATGTCTTTCACAGGTCTAAGGCAGGAGAAAAAAGAGATCCCACGAGTACCCCAAGCCACTTTGAAAGAAGTGGAATAAATAGACTAGTACACAAAGATGGGCAAGTCCTGCTTTTAGGGCCAGGCAACGAGCTCAGCCAGAGCAGAAACAGAGGGTCTCCATCCCTGCATTTGTATGAGACCTGTGGGACACCCTATGGTTGCACCCCAAGGGGGAAACCCAGCAGAGATCCCTCCCTGACATCAGTGAGCACTGCTGGAATATGTAAAAGCTCATAAAAAAGGAACTACTGCTAAAAAGCTACAGCCCCCAGCCATGTCATATATATCACCCAAACCAGCAGACACTTGCATGTTTATTTTCTCGTTCGACAGACCCAGAGTTGCATCCCCTTATGTCCCAAGGGGGTTGAGAAAAGAAAGAGCAAAGTTTGAGGTCAGCTTGGATAGAATGGCTGCTGTTTGCCATTTTCCCCCTGCACTGACAGAGGCAGGGCTGGGGGCAGAGCTGGGGCACAGCATTACAGGGACACTGAGCTGTCCCTTACATGCAGGAGAGTCCCCATAGGATTATACCCACAACTGGCACTGCCTGACCTGCCAACCTTAATGAGCCAGTGATGGAGTCACAGAGCAGCAGCACCCCTTTCCTCTGGGATTAAGTGCCCAGAGAATGATCTGCTCTCCCAGAGAAGAGGCAAGCTTCTCCCTTGGCCCCTTTGTGCTCCCAGGGGTGGAGGTCTCAGGTGGGTGAATCCCAACACTGAGCCTTGCTACGCTGAAAAAACCAAAACCTTCTATTTTTCTTGTCTTCCTCCCAAAATCTACTTCTGGAGGAAAGATTTCCCAAGCGCTGACACCCCGTGAAGGGGTTCTTCATCTCCCTGGAACACAAACCATCCATCTGCGTGGAGTGGATTCCTTGAGGGTTGTTTATTTTCCCTCACTTCTTTTTCCTTCTTTCACATCAACTGCCCCTTCCCTGCCCCCAGCTCTTATGCAGGGTCTCAGCTGGGAAGCTGGAGATGGACCCACCCCGGAGAGCAACGTGGTTATCTCCTAAATCTGTGGTGGGAAAGGAGCACAGAGGCACCTGCACTTCTCAGTTTGGGCCGGTTCTTGGAGCTGACCCCACATTTCCCCCCGTAACGACACCCACTGTCCATCATCTCCGTAGGCTGCGAGTCTCCCCCGGCAGGGACGGGGTAAGTGCTCCCAGCAGACTCCTCCAAAGCAGCTGAAGGCAAGGAAATGAGAAGGAATGCACTGAACCAGACCTGGATTTGAACTTTTAAGTCTCCCTCTCGCTGAGCATAACTTTTCACTTTGAATTTGACTGATCCAGTAGCTACAAGCTACGGAGAAAAGAGCACGTATGTAAGGATGAATCCATCCCTCTGGACTTTCTGGGAACTCCAAGCTGGTGCTGCCCCAAGTCTCTTCTGCACCTCAACTTGTTTAGCATTCACCAAGTCAACTATTCCAGGAATGTGCGAGGATCAGTCCCCAGAAGAGCAGATTGAGGCTGTACAGCAACGCAGCATTTCCCCCAGCTTCTTAAAGCAAATTTTTCCCTGCCCTCCCAACTTCCCCTGTGTGACCCGAGAAGTTTCCTTAACAAAAATATAGATGTAACCTTATCTAAAGTGAGTGCAGCAAATGTACTATGGATAATGCGTAATTAATAACAGAAAAATAATGTTTCCCCTGTTATTAAATCAAGGTCTCCCCTGACCTCTCACCCTCATATAAGTGCCTTTAGTTTTATGACAGCGACGGACAAAGTTATTGTGTGTCTGTATGTGCAGGCACATCCTAGTGGGCAAGGGGCTCACCTAACCATTGCTGGAGTTAGTTTAGGGATTTTCCTTTTTTTCTCTTTTTCCTTTTCTTTTTTTTCTTTTAAGGTTAAAAAAAGAGAAATGCCTCCAGTAGTTTATACACCGCTTGGCCGGCGAATGAACTCAATCAGTGGATGAAACTAATCTGGTTCCAGCAGGGAAAGATCTCAGTGTAACAATATCTATTTACACACACACACACACACACACGTGCGTGCATCGCTTTTGGGCTCCCTGATGCATTTCCAGGCTGAGAGGGATGCTTGAGGAATGCATCAATATTTTCATATATTTGCAGCATGCAAAGGGGAAAACAAAGAGCAGGCGAATTCCCTGGAAGGGCTCGGCATTTTTTTTGCTTGTGAGGCAGTAAAGCTTTCCCTGCTTTTACAAATCAGCGTTTCTTCCCTGGCTGCTTCTCTTGTTTTAATACTTGCAGAGGTTCAGCCCCCAGCCCTCCCTGCTGACAAAAACATAGGCATAACATGGGGAAAATTAACAAGTTCGGACCTGAAAGCGTATCAAGACATTAAAGAAATTAATAAATCGGAGGCCAGCCTGGTTTTCTCTGCCCCCCCCCCCCCCCTTCCCAACACGCTGGCTGTCGGGAATGCTATCTAACTCCAGAGGTCATGGGGCTCGTCTGATCTATGGGCTTCCCTTCTGATTCGTTACGTTTGATGCACGGCTCTTCCAGGAGTCAGCTCAGCAAAACCCTCGGGTTAATGGAAGCCACACCAGCTCCTAATCCAGTAGCTTTGAATTCCCCTGTTTGTGTTGGAGAGGCGCTGCATGTAAAGCCCTGTCTCCCAGGGTCAGGGAAGTTCCTTGTGATCACCATCAGAAGGGATGTGAACCCCAGGTCACGCGTTTTCCACCCGTCCCTCCAGATTTACCGGAGAGCAGCGACAGTGTTCCCTTGCCCTTCCACACACCCTGGGACCTGCTGCTCCCTAGGCACTGGCAGAGAGAGAGGGAAGGGACACGCTATGTCCCTGTCATCACATAAAGCCATTTGGATGCAATCCCCCTTCCTGTTCCTGAGCTCACTTCATTGCCTGATTCAAGGTAACTCATTTCAAGGCTCAGCCCAGGGCTGTGCCTCTCCCCCAGACTTTGTTCTCTTTGCCGTGCTCCAAAGTGCTAAAAGAAGTGGAAATATTAGATTTCTTCAACATTTTCAGCTTTAAGGAGGTGGAAAACCCTTTGCCTCAAACACACAGACATGAGTCAGCCCCTGACTCTCAGGATTTATCCATCTGGCCCCTCTGCTTTGAACGCATAAATCCGCGCGGAGATAAATGCATCTTTGAAACGGGCGCCGGGCAAGTGCTCTGAGGGAAATGCTCCCATAAAAGCAGGTTTTTCCTGCGTTCTCCTCGCTCACAAATCCTCCTGCCACCCTTCTCCAGCTCTGCCTGCAAAAGGCTCAAGGGGAGCCCTGAGGTTTGGAGAGCAGGAGGGCGCACAATGCTCCCACCTTCCAGATTCATCGCTCGCTCTGGTTTAATCCTTCCGCTGAGCGAAATCCCGCCACGTTCCCTGGATGGAGTGTCGTGCACCAGGCTATAAATACCGTGCCCTGCATTTCCCTGGCGCCCTCCCTTCCCCTCAAAAGAGGAGTTGAGGGTGTATCACTTTCCAGCTGCGCTCCAGCAAACGCTCTCCCAGCCCTAAAACCTGCCCCCGGGATGGGGGAGAGGGGACATCCATCCCTTCACTCATAAGGACACTTGTGGGCACCCCATTTGAAAGGCAGCTATTCCCAAAGGGAAAGGATGCAGGTGGTACTTGATACAGGTGTGAGGGGGCAGGGGGGGACTGAAGTTTTCCTCCTTTGCTCTGTATTCCCAGAGGAACACAGCTATTTTATAAGGATAAGGGTTACTGGAGGGGAGACTCCAAGCCCAGGGAGCACAGGGAGCAGCCCAGCAGCAAGCTGGCTTTGCACTTGGTCAGGATGATATCCGAGTTAGGGAGGTTAAAATGGGATCAAGGAGTCAGGATCAAGGAGTCAGGACATCTCCCCTCCAAATGGTGTAACGTGGATGATGGAAATGAGTTAACCCCAACACCTTCCCCACTGCTCTGTGTTTAAATCCCCCCTCAGCTGGCTGTGGGATGCACCCACACATGCTCTGCTCCCATCAAAACATTCATATTTTATTTTATCCATATATTTACTTAAAAAACCCCCAACCCTGTATTTGAAAACAGTATAGTTTGCAAAATGTATTTACTGCTTTAATAACTCCTCGGTGCCCACACAGGGGACATGAAGGGCCGCAGCTGCGCCGAAAAAGGCTCTTTCTTGTCTTCCAAGTCACCATCAGGTCCCATAAATCTTAAAAATATTTCGTGCAGCACCAAAACAAACCCTGAACACACACAACGAGCTGCTTTCCAAGCACACAAATACTTTCAAGCTCAACAAAATGTTTTGTCTCAGTCGGGGCAAGTTCTTTCATCTGGGTTCGGAGCCTCTGTTCAATTATTTCTCTAAGGATTCTCCTCTGAAACAAGTTAAAAAATGAAATAAAACAGAGCTTTTTTCACCCTGAAAATATCCAAATAATACCTTTTGCAAGGAAACTCCCTATTTCCATTTTTTTGAGGGGATGGGGGAGAGGGTGTTGTTTGATTTTATTACATAATATTTTGCCATCAGCGTATTTTGTGAGGATAAAAACTGGTTCCACTAAACAGCATTTTCCAATGAAAAACCAATCCTGTTGCATTTCTTCTCTCTGCAGAGCTCAGTCCCTGAGACTGAGAATCCCTCCACCACTCCTAAAAACCCCTCACAGAGAACTATGCACAAACACAGCCAACTCCAGTCTAGAAACAAATCCGCTCTGTTTACTGATAAATATTTGTTCAGATATTTACACCAAGAAAACATGAAAGGCAAACCCAACATCTGTATTTCTAGTATTGCTCTCCAGGGAATATCACCAAGTACGCTACTGGGGCACAGGGAGAAGATGGTGGCTTTGTACAAATTGTACAAATCATCTTTCTCCCCTTAAAATCAAGGGGAATATTCTGATTTACTCTGGAGGCCAGGGCATTTCTGTCGGCTGAGCATTGCAGCCCCGCTCAGCTGCTCTGCAAAACATTATGTTGTTATGGCTCAGAAAAAGCAAAATAATGAATTCCCATCCCCCTGGGGGAAAACCCAGTGTGGGAGGGAGGGAGGTACCTCCTGCCAGGGCAGGGGACCTTTACCAGGACGTCCATATGGGACTTGCAGCCGTTTCCATTTACAGAAATGTCCTGTTGTGGCTTTTTTCCCCCCCCTTGACTTTAGGTGAGCTTCTTATTTCTGATTTATGGCACTAGTGAGAGCTGAGGGCTGGTCTGCAAGATGCTGTACTGCACTTCTCCCTTTGCTGGTATTACAGGCAGTTACTGGAAAATAATAGAGCTAAATAGATATTTGCTGCAGCTTCTTCCATCAGATGAAGCCGTGGTTTCGTATGGATGGAGGAAATCAGCTACAGCAGCAGAGCTCCAAAAAGTATAATGATACAAATAATAAAAGCAGAAAAGGACAAAATGCTCATGAACCCATTGCAGAAATGTTGCTGAGCTGGGAAGTCCCAACAGTTGTAAATCTCCAGCCTGCAAAGTTTTATCCCTATACTTAGATTTAACTTTGCTTTCCCTGAAGTAGAAAATAGCTCCTGGTCTGAGTTCAGTGTCTGGTCTGAAGGCTCAGAGCTGAACACTGCCAACTCTCAAGAGTCTGAATAGGCAGAAAATTAAGGATTTTAGCTGGGGTACTGCATTCCCAAACACCAAACCAGAATTTTGTCTCGACTAGAAATTGGTATTTATCTTTCTGTGCAACATACAAAAATGCAGGTTAATAGACCTAGAAGAACCAAAACAAACAGGAATCAGCACAATAACAGGAATCAGCAAGTATTCTGGTCAAAAATGACACTTACTTATGCACAAAAGGGGTTTTTGTTTGTTTGTTTGCAGCCAGCTCTGAAATTCTGCAAACCCCAAGGAACGCCCCCGAAGGGGAGCGAGAACGACGGCCTGGGGGGTTCTGCAGTACTTTGGGGGATATGGGAAAAGAAAGAAGAAAGATGAATTATGAGGTGGCACCCGAGGACCCGCTCAGCTCTGGGTGCACAGGAACGTGGACACGTTGCTTTGCTCCCTTTCAGCATCGATTGCAGGAAGCCGGGAAGGCTGCTCGGAAAATGGCTCCCCGGCCTCGGCTACGACGCAGTTCCAATAATAGACAGCGTAGGCAGATGCTTAATCATCTCCAAATCATGTTTTGCTGTGCCAGCTCTAAAGCTCTTGGCCCGTGGTAGGACACAGTTAAGCTCCTGTTTAGCCGAAGAGTTGCAAACAGGGCTCAAGGGCAGTTGTCCCACAGCCCTCCGTGCACTGGGATATGGGCACTTTGGGGCTGTGACTTACAGGCAGCTCAGAAACCTTCCCCTGGAGAAGGGCTGTTACATTATAAACACCTCACGGGTCTTTGGAACTATCTTTTCCTACTTCTGGACTAATTTTTGAGCCTTTAAATTTACACCTACGCCCAGCACTCTACACTGTGCTCCAGCATCCTTCCTCTCTACGAGGTGAAAATGAGTGGATGTCTCTTCTAGGGGAAGCATGGGATCCTCAGAGACCCTTTCATGTTCCCAGTAAGGTTTACAGCCTCATGCTCACCACCAACCTCCTGATTCCTGCTGGAGCTGGAAGAAGAGTTTGGTGGGTCTGAAAACCTCTTCTTCTGAGGGGATACGAATCTCTGCCCTCCAAGGGATGTTGGGGATGAAGTGGGACGTTCAAAACAATGCCCAGCTCCAATCTTTGCTCCCCTATTTATTTGACAGCCTTCCAGTGTCAAATAAATACCCCTGAAAAGGGCTGCTGCTGCTCACACCACTGGTAGAAATGGCAGGAGAGGGTGAGGGAGGTGGGAAGGGTTAAATAAACCCTGTGTCGAGTTATTGCCACTGGAGTTGGGCCAAGCTCGAGGGCTGACATTGCTCTGTCGGGATGGGTGCCATGGAATCCTCTTGGTCTCGTGTCTCACCCAAAAGGCACCTCAGCTTCCCAGCCAGGCAACTTCAAGGCAACAGCAGGGTGTTAAAAGGGATGGCCATGGACACATCCTGCCACCTCGGGCAGAGCTGGATATCTGGGCAGATGGAGGGACCAGCTGACTGTACCCTGGCAAAATGCTGAGTTAATCCTTGCCAGCAGCTTCTCTGCAGAGATTCCCAAGGGAAGACAACCCTGGGAATGCCTTCATCCACGCCACAGCATGGGATCCCTGCTTGTTCCTTCACCATCCACAATCTTCCACACTCAGTTTTTCTGCTATGGCTCTTACTCTCCCTCTCCCATGAATATATGAGAAATATAATGGAGGTTTCATCCAGCTGCTCCTGGCCCAGTGAGAGTGAGGACACATCAGTGCTGCAGAATGAGCTGTGGTGTGGGGATGTCACCCAGGGACAGGCTGGTCTGGCCCACACACCACGGCTCTGATTGCAGCTCCCAGTCTGGCTCCTCCCTGCCAGCCTCAAAAGGGATGCTGCTGTGTGGACAAGGAGCACAAATCCAATAAAATTAACACCTCTCTCCCTCCTACCCTCACTGCTTACTTTAAGAAACAGGATTCACATGGATTTTTCTGCTCAGGACTACCTGGGTTTATTCAAACAGGCTGAGCTGTGCTAGCACAGAAACTGTGATTGCTCTGTCAGGGCTTGGGGTCAGTCCATGCCAGAAAGTCCCACCAGTGACAGGGCTTGAAGTCTTTTTGGTTGAACCAAGCAAGTTTCTTAAAGGCTCTTTATTCAGGTTCAAGGCTAGCAGGTTTCTGCTTGGCTTCAAATAAATTTGGGATGCTTCTCTTGTGGTCCAAAGCAACCATCGGAGTAGGTTAACCAATTCAGGGTTCAAACCAAACTACTGCCCAGTCCCAATGACTGCACACAGGACAAATGGTGGTTTGCTTAAAACTCCATGGAAGATGTTTAAATGAACAGGTTTTACCCTGTATTTGTCCTAGGCTGGGAACACCCCCATGGCTGGTTAATGCACAGCAGCTGAGCCCCAGTAACTTGATCGTGTGCCTGAACCCGGTTCAGAGACTGTCATACAAGAAATAAACCCCCACAATAAGTCTCATGTGCAGGGTAAAGCAGAGGAAACCCGTGTGTGCTGGGGTGGGGGGAAGATCTGCAGCCAAAGCCCAGGGCTCCCACCCTGCCCTGGCACCTGGGACGTGACTCTGCAGCAGCCCTGGAGAGGACAGATTTCCTCCATGCTCTTTTTGGAGAGGAGGAGGTTTTTCCCAACTTTTACTCCTGAATTACAGCAGCATGGGCAAAGAGACCTGACCTCTGCACCAGCCACCTCCACCTCTGCAGGAGCAACGGGGCTCTCCATCACTCTCAACATCATCTAAGCTGGAGCTGAGTAACTAAACCAGAGCTTTTCCCTCCGATCCCCAACCAGGCCAACTTAGGTCTGTATTTTTAACAGGAAGGATTTGTTCCAGCATCCAGGACGGTGCCAAGCATTAAAAAAAAAGGTGAAAAATATGTGCAAAAAACCACTCATAAATACCTCCTCTGCTCAACTCAGGGGCAAGCCAAGCAGACAGAAGTGTGACATTCGTGTAGCAAAATATTCCGGGAAACAATTAATGCGGGACCCAGATCAAGAAAAATACGCTCAACTAAGTCATACAAGTAGGAAGAGCAGATGGCAGGCTGCTTCCCTCCCCGATGGCACTTGTCCACCGTGCTGTCACAAGTCCCACACCACCCTGAGCTCACCTGAACGGGTGCCAGTGGCTGGCAAGGAGCTTTGGGAACAGCCAGCTCTGCTGGAGCCACGGCCAGGTCGGGCTGTCTATCTCTTTTTCAGCTGTGCAGTAAGTCGGGTAAAGAGTGTCAAAAATAATGACCTGGCTGGGGCTGGAGGAGGAAGGTTCAAGAGTTCAGCCTGGAAACGGAGAGCCAGGCTTTCCACAGAGAGACTAGCCATGACTGAAGGAAAGGATGGGGGAAAATCCTCTTCTTGCAGGAAGTGCTGGTCGGGGTTGCTGGCAGAAAGGTCTGCCCAGGTGTCACTGAGCTGTAATCCACAGGGCCAGGATTCAGGAGTGGGGATACAGCCCAGCTCCTTGCTCAACAGTGGGAGCTCTGACTTGGTAGGGAGTGAAGGAAAAGCCGAGGATTTTTTGCTGGGCTGCTCCAGGCAGCACTTGCAGTAGCCCCATTGCTCACAAGGGACTTTTGGGGTGCAGAAAGCAGGCCCTGCCCTGCAGCACTACCAGCATGAGGGACAAGAGCAGCACTGCTTCTGGGAAGGGCAGATTAAACCACCAGGATGACCTCTCCTGATTGCAAAGCCAGCACTCAGTCCTCAGTGTGGGTCAGACCCGTTGCCTGTCTTTGGAGAAGAGACCCAGATAACCTCTTCCTATCACAGAGTCACTCACTCCATCAATCTGGAGAAACCAAGTGCAGCCTTAAATCCCCCTTCTTGGCATGGGTGGAATTTTCCACCCTGGATAACTCATGGAGCATGCAGACCATGCACAGCATGCAGAGCATGCAGATGCCATCACCTGTGCTGCCTGGATGTGATTACCCCACCTCAACCTCCAAAAACAGCCCTGGGTGTTGCACTGGAAACAACTCCAACACCAACTCCAAAAGCTTGTTTGGTTTCAACAGGATTTGTGAATTTGTGGGGTCCCTGTCCACAGAGGAGCAGGAACACAAACACCTCCTGCACAAACCTCAGTGCCATCATAACCCTGGGCAAGTCTCTCACAGGTATCCCCCACCCCACAGGTTTGCTTTTTCGGATGCTGCACACCTGCAGCACCATCACCGCCCTCAGCCCTTCCATCTGGAGTGGCTCTTCCAAACTTTTGGTAGAAGGCACAAAAAGTGCACAGAACAACTTGCAAGCCCCCCCCCCCCCCCCAGGTGGGGATGGGAAGGGCACCCCTGCTCTCACAGGGCAATACAGCCCAAATCGCTGCTGCTGCTCCTTCCCCTCCTCCCTCCGGCCTCGCTGTTAACATTTGAGATTTCTGCGGAATTATTCACTGAGATTTTGCCTTCCAGGAGAAGCTCTAATAAGATTAGGTGGCCCCACCGTTAATTCCAAATAATTTGCCTCCCTCTTGGGAAGAGGATCACCCAGTTCACTCTGCTTTCTTCCCTTTCAGTGGACTTCCCAAGCGGTGACAAATTTTGCGCTGCTTTTTCAGGGAACGTGTTAAAAAAAAAACAAACACATCATTGGCAAAATTTAGAGGAAACAAGGATTTCACCTCTTTGAAACAAGTTGAAACCAACCTCTGTTGGCCTCTACCCCTCCAGATTGCTTCTCCACGACACAGCCATGGGAGGCAAGCACAGACTGAGCAAAGGCTCCTCTCCTGAGCGCCCCGGCTCCCATCGAACCCAGCGCCTTCCCTGCGGTGCAAGCGCTCGGCAGAGAGCAATTCCAGGACCAACAAGATGTTACATGCAACGAGGACGAGGTGTTTGATGAATCATTTTCAGAAAAAAAGGGGATTTTTTTTTAATAATAACAAGAATTCACGTCCCGCTGCAACACCTACAAGACAAACAAACAGACCAAGCCATCCGTGAGCTCGGCTCGCCGTGTCATCGCACGCCACACACCTCCTGTAAAATACTGCTTGGGAGGTGAGAACCCCCCTCATTTAGAGCCTTGCTAAGACATTGGGTGTAATAAATTAGCAGGTGTCTTTAAGAAACACCACCTCCCAGAGTTAATATGGCTGGTGTTTTGTTTGCGGTCCGTCCCGAAGAGTTGTGGTTGAAGTTAATAAAAGGCAAAAGTGGAAACATGGCTATTTTGCTCATTTAAAGTAAAATGTGTCCCCATCTCCGGTGCGTGTTCCTGTCACACTTGGAAAGTCTGAGGTCCGAAAAAACAGTTGGGAAAATTTTTTTAAGTAAGTTTTGGTACAGGCCAGCCGCCCATCCCAGCCCACCACGTGGGATTTGCAAACAAGAGGGATTATTGCAGTTGTGGAGCAGCTATGACCTCACTTCTGATTTCACCAGGACTACTGAGGAACACGCAGTCAGTGGAGGGGGAGAAAGGCTCCAAAATCCAGCACTCCCCATCTCCATCTAACTCACTTCATGCAGAGAAAGGCACTGAGGGTGGGGAAGCAACAGTGTTTCTGTCATTCGTCTTTCATCCATCTTTTACACTGTTCTCCCAATTCTTATCAAGTGGAAAATCACTTGAAGCAGCACTGGGGAAAGTGGAATAAAGACTGACTCGTGCTGCACTCCTCATTCTAAAGCGATGTCTCACATCACCACTGAGAAAACCATTAAGGAACCAAAAAAAAAAAAAAAGAATAAGAGAGAGAGGAAAAAAAATCACTACACTCAGCATTTCTACAGTGGGACACATCTGTTCCCATCTCCATGGAAGAGGGTGGGAATAATTGGGATATCCACTTAGCAGGAAGGTAAAAACCCCAGCGAGGTGCCCTAAGCTGTGCAAAGGTGCTTCCCCCACCACAGGCTGAGCTGACCAGCCCATCCCAGCCAGGATGCTCCCACCCCCCAGAGCCTTTAAAACCTTTCCAAGTTCCAGCCAGCCTTCCAGATTTATGATGTGTTGCCCTTTTTGAACACCCTTGGATCAGCGCGGGGTGGTGAAAGCCCGATAGCTCTGTAGATAGCTTTTTGTACGGAGCATATAAAAAATATTGGCCCCCCCATACACACACATGCACTCCTCTTCCCCCATCCCTTAAATGTCTCTTTACAGAAAATTCCAGCCAAGTCCATCCATGCCAAGAACCTTCCCACACACCACTCCAGCCTCTGCTTTACTTGAAATTAATTCAGAGACATAGTACCAAGGACCACAGCCTTCGCTGAGTCTTAATAAGACTGCAAGGAAAAGGAAAGGGGAAAAGAAAAAGGATGAAAAAACCCAAGAAAATAGAATTGCAGCAGTTCTTGTAACTAAATCTGTTGGAGTTGTAAGTGTGGTAAATGCATGTTCCTGCGTTATTTGGACGCCTCTGCTTTGCCTTTAGCAGCTGCTGTAATAAACTTCCCAGAAAGTATTGGATTCGCAGAAGTGTTACTAGAAACCCCAACAGAAATCCATGGAAATGATGTCTCAACGCAACCAAACGGGGAGATAATCCCTGCGACGATAAAGAGAAACTTAAACTCGGTTTCCTTTACTGAGAGAGAAAAATCAAAATCGCCCTCTGCATTTCAGGGGTGGGGAGGGGGGGGAGAGGAAGAAAAGAAAGGGGGGGGTGGTAGTGGTGGTGTGTTTGAGATCTAATTACGAGTGTCTTGAAATTCCTTCTGCATAAAGTTTCCCTAAAGAGCTGCCAAAAGAGCAAACCCTCGGCGGTGGCGTTGGAGGTGCAGCTCAGCTGAAGCGCACGCGGCTCTGCCCTTGCGATGACAAAACGTTTAATTATGACCAGCCCCAATGTCTTCCACATTTGGAAACTGGATTCTTGACACACATAATACACCCCATGCTGACACGACTATTTGGCAAAAGCCGAGCCTGTGATCTCACATTAATTGCTACACAAATATACTTATTGTGGGCATGGGTTTTGTACGGCTGAAGCCTCCATTTGCACATGTTCACAATGAAAACACTGCCCCCCCTCCAAATAACGATTAACTTTTTTTTTTTTAAAGGTTTGTTGTTTTTTTTTTTTTGAGAGGGTTTTTTGGCTTTTTTTTTTTTTTTTTTGAGATGCAGTTTTAATGGCATGAGAACTGTCTGTCGGCTTCCATTACCCCTTTGTTCTCGTCGTCTCTTGCTTTATATGTATTTTTATAAGCCTTTTAAAAGCAAGTCTCCCCGTTCCTAATTCTTCTCTCTCTTTACTTTTGTTTTTATTGTAGGGCATCAATAGAAACAGAAAGATTTTGCTGGATTAAAGACACGGCTGTCACTTGAAAGCAAGTCCTCTGATAGAGATCTTATAAGATCTCTCAGTTTCTTCCATCTAAGGCTTTTTGTGGGGAGACAGGAGGAAGGTGACACATTTCCCCTTAAATCAGTGGCCGGAGGTGCAAGATATCCATCAGCTTGTGGGATTCACCTCAGCCTTTATTCCACCCAACCCAACTGAACACGCACGAGCATCCACAGAGATTGTTCCCCGGTGACATCACAGGCCTCTGAGGTCACAGCTCTGGTGATCTCCTGTGCAGGAATATGCAGCAAATGTCAGGGTGGTGTTCAGAGGGTTTCCTCTTTGGTGTCTCATCACAGAAAGAATTGGAATCTTTACCTGGTTTCCCACTGAAGAGACCCCATAGAGGGAAACCAGGCTTTTCCCTGGGGTCTTAAACCCTTTGCCAAGCAAAGCAGCACCAGAACACCAAAATTCACCCTTCTCCAGCTCCTCCACTGCATGTGGTAGCTGGGTCATGAGCCACTAAATCTGGCTTTGCCACTAACTTTCCCAGTGACCCTGAGCCTTTGACTGAGTCCCTGTGAGCCCTTTTAGATCCACAGGGAAAGCAACAGCCAAAGAAAGCCATCAACCCCCACCAGGGCTGGGGAAAATCCTAACACACGCGGCAGGCTTGGAGATCCAAAACTGAAAAAGCTATTTAAGGTTTGGAGCTATAATTCCCATCACTCTGCTCAGAGGAGGAAGGCTCCAACAAGCCCCCGTGGAGCGCCAAAGGGGCTGCCAGCAGATGGAAGTCCCCGCATTCCCTGCTTCCCCAAAAAAGCTTTGCAGCACACCAATGGCTGCTTTTCTTTTTTTTTCCCTTATTTTTTTTTTTTTTTTGCTTTCTCAGTACAAAGAAACTGTTTATTTAGAAAGATCAAGGAACCAAAAACACGGGGAAATGGCTCTTCTCCTGGGAAGGCAGCAGAGCATGCCCAGCCTCGCCGGCGCGTTCCTGCAGCGCTGCCGTGAACGCAGCGAGCTGGACGCTGCCTCCCTCCCTGCAGATGCTTCCACAGTTACCCCAGTGCCTGTCCAGGAGCCATCAGCTCTTTCTAACAATGACCAATTTGTTCCCTGGGGTGGCATTTCCTTATGATTCATCCCGAGGGCTGGGATGCTAATACCAGAAGGATACGCTCACGTGCTGGACTGAGCGCTGCAGTGAGAGTTTCCATGACCATGAAAGTTTTTTTTTTTTCTCCATTCCAAGTGTTTCCCAGCCCCGTGTGGGTGCTGGGGCAGTTTTTCCACAAGCTGGATCTGCTTTTTGATGGAGTTACAAAGTCCAGAATTTGCAGAGAGCCACCATTGCAACAGCCTCTTGGAGTGGGAATTGCACAAAACAGCAGTTAGGAGGGGAAAAAAATAAAAAAAACCCTTTCATTCCACTGGGGCAGAAGTGTCTCCCTTGAACAACAGGATGTCTTCTGTAAACACCAGGCTACCACAGCTGTCAGAGATCTGAAGTGCTGCATTAAAATACTTCATTTTATCATTGCTGAAACGGAGTGAGAAAGCTGAAGGGATCGGCTCAGCTTTTCCTCTCCCCCTCATGCTGCCAAAAACCCACCGAGAAGGGTGAAGCCTTGTTCCTTTAATGGAAGTTCATTTTCCAAAGGGCAAGTATGCCTCTAAAAAAGGTTGCAGGCACTTTCCCCCCCCCACATCTATGGGGCTGCCAAGTCATAATTTTAACAGCAAACCTTTTTATTTGCCTTTTTTTTTTGGTCTTAAATCCCAAGCACTTGGGATTTATGCAGTGCATGGGAAGCAGCTTTCATGGCGGGAGCGAGTTTTCACACACGGTGCTTGTGTGTGGTTCAAGCTTCTCTCCAAGAAGGAGTGGTCCAGCCACTGGCACACGAGCAAGGAGAGCAAGATGAAGTACTTTTGGGTCCCCTGATAATCTGGTATCTAATCAGAGTTGACTGGCTGGGGTTGGCCACATCGCACACGCCCAGCCACCCGCGCAGCTCCGAGAGCATCTGCAGCCTGGAACCTCACACTTCATCTGCAGCATCCACGGCCCACTGGTGAGGCTTTCAAACCATAAATTATCTTTTAGAAGTGAGTTATCACAGAGACACATTCATCTCCACGAGCTGGACCAAACCCAGCCGTGCTGGCTGGAAGTTCAAGTGAGGGCACACGCACTCGCTATTTTTTTTTTCTTTTTCCTTTTTTTTTTGGACCATGCAGTTTTGGGGTTGCAAAGCCAGACATTAAGCTGGCTGAAAGTCTAGTCCTGCGAAGCGTTCTGAGTTGGCAAAGTTTTACTACTGATTTATGTGGCGCAACAGCTCGGGGCCTGGGATGCATCCATAACATTCGTTCCATCTGTCGTCAATGCAGATTCTGTTCTCCACCGCTCGTGTTGGCAGGGCTTGATCCGAGATCTGCTGCTCTCTCTGAGGGGGGGAGGGAGGAAAGGGGACGAGGAGAGAGGAAGCTGAAGTCTTCCATTGGTGCCAATGGCTTCACAGGAGGCCTCGAGTTCTTCAGATGCCTCTGAGCATTGTTGCTGGAGTGATAATCTTTGGCAGCCCGTTTAGGAGGGGAAGGGAATGAGCGGTTGCATGGATTTTCAGTAGGATTTCAGAACCAGTGTTCACCAACAGGCTCATTTCAGGCCCATGCACGCCTGCACTAATAAAGGATAAAGGTCCAGAGAACCATCTAGTCCTCTTGGTCTCCTATCCTTGCTCCTTCCAGGCAGATCTCTTGGATCAGTCCACACAAAACACTGACTCCTTTCAGAGCAGCTAAAACCCCGCTAATCTGCAAGTTATCTTCCAAGAGTATGAGCAATTCAGTCCAAGAAGCAAAGGGAGCGTTTATCTTGGGCACAACAAAAGCCTCCAATCTGCCCTGGAGATCTCTGGCATGCCTGGGGCTCGCTGAGGCTGATGGGGCTGGAACTTCCATCCGCAGAGCAAGTGCTGAGCACCGCGCTGGGATTCACACCGAGCTGAGAGGCCTCTTCTGTGGACAGATAGCTGAAGCATGAGCCAGGCTGCAAGCCAAGATGCTCCTTCCCTCCTCTTCTCCCCTTTCCCAAATTTGGGAGGAGGGGGGATAGTCCCCACCGTGCACAACCCGTGTCCGAGGCCGTGCTCGGGGTGGGACAGTCCTCGCCGCTGAAACGCTGATGGTGCAATTCACCTCTGAATATTACCTTCTGCTTCCTCGCCGTTCCAACGCCTCCGACATCTACAAAAAGCTGGAATTTCCTGCCAGCTCAGTGGTGCAATTTCAAATGCTTTTTGGTTTTCGACTGCGCTCTTTAATCTCCAGCCAGCTGGGCCCGTGCGTTAGCGTGAAGGCTGAAAGCTCCACAGCTCTGGGCGGTCAGTTTTCCAAGGATCTCACCTGTGGGTGGAATGGCTTGCTGCAGCTCTGCAGTAAATTAAAAAGGAAGGCACATGCAAAAACCATGTGTCTGAGTTGCCGTGTCCCTGCTGCAGCACGGAGGGAAGCTGCGGGCCAGCTCCGGGGTCCGATTCCCTTCCAGAGAGGGAGAAATGCAGGTTTAGTTCCCTGTGCCAAGGAGGGAAAAGAGCAGTTTAGAAGAGAGAGCTGCAGGGGCTGGCAGGTGCGGTGCGGCCTCCCCAGCCCCTCCATGGAGAAGGATGGAAATTCAATTAGCCTGCCTCACATGGGCACTGGAGGATACCTCAAAAGAGAACACACGCTTTCTCAAGGGTTGTCCCACGAGGCAAATGGATTTTATTCCCCTATTTCCCGTGAGAACTAGGAAAAAAGATTCCATGGTAGACTCTACCGTGCTGTTCTCAGCCCGTGCCATCATGGGAGGCTTGCAGAGGTGAGGCCACTCTCCACAGCAGAATGAGCAGCCCCGAATTTACACAAAGGCTTGGGCAAGATGTTTCACAGCTCCAGACTACGGGGACCAGACCATCAGCTGATGCAAGGTGACTTCATTGTGGAGAAGTTAATAAATTGGTGCCACTTCACATCAACTGAGGATCTGCTCGAGGAGCAGAGACAACCACGACCAACCATGCACCTGATGGAGCCACAGCAGGAATATTTGAGAATTAAGTCTCACGGGATAAGCCAAAAAAGTGCGTGGCAGAGAAAAGAGGGAGGCACGAAGAAGTCCCGTTCCCCTGCTCACTCTACCATTTAAGAAAAAGATCTGTTTACACAAGGACATCTGACAAGGGCTACGGCAAAATGGATGAGGAGCTGAATATGTAAAAGGCAAAACCATCACCGAAAATAAATTCAATTATTTGGTTTTGCTTAGAGAAGCAACAAAGTTTCTGACATGTTTGTTATTCAGTCTGTCATTAGAGCTGAAAGATGTCTCAATAATGTTGAAGTTACATTTTTAACATCCACTCTCCTCCAAGCAGTTTGCATATTTTCCACTACGTTAGCTGATCAAGCCATTAGTTACAGTTACTTAAAAATAAATGAGCTCTATATTTTCCTTCCTCCACACTCCCCATCGTGAAGCTCAACAGCAGGGGAGGGGGGACAGGCATTAAAATGACTTCATTTGCGATGAAACAACACGACAATGATGGGAAATGCTCAAGTTTGACTGTGGAAGGAGATTACAGCTAAGAAGACAAAACAGAAGCATCTCTTGTCAAACAAGGAACTGATAAGGTCCTAAACAGCAGCAAAACATGCAAAATGAAAACCATATTTGCAAAAGAAACTGCAGTTGGGAGGTTAATAGCATCCAACTCAATCCAGCAAGAGTAGAGGCAGGGTGGAATTTTGTTGAGTGTGCTGATGTGCATTTACTTGCCAAAAATGAGTTTTAACTAGAGCTATTCTTTCTGCTCTTTACCCTAATCCTCCCTCCTCCCCCTAAAAACGTGCCTTCGTCAGTCAATTTTCATGAAAAGGTTCCTGTTTTTACCCATTAGAGAAAAGCAGGTAATTTTAATTCCTCTATCCCCTCTTTCTCAAAATTCAGCCATAAAAAAAACCCCAGAGCAAAACCGACAGTTTATGTCCTGACTGTTGAAAAACAGAATCTGCAAGTAATTTTGCTTTGTTAATTATGCTTAAAATAAAAAAAAAATAAAAAGCAGAAGATGAAGATGTTTTCTGCCATGCAGAAAATAAAGGCGGCTTATTTTCCCAACTATCTGTGAACTGGAGAATAAAAAAAACACCAGGGGTAGAGAAAAATCTGGGCATGCCAGGAAAAAAACCAAGTACATTGCACTAATAGGTCATTGGGCAATTCTAACTCAATCCAGACTTCATTGCTGGATACAGATTTATCCAATATATTGACTACTGGGTCATAAGAACGGCCTTCACACCCAGCACAGAGCAAGTCTCCAACTGCTGCCCTCTCCATATGGTGATGTCCCACTGGGATTCAATCAGCTCTGTGGAGCTGCTCTCACCAGTAGCTTTATCAGAGAAATAAATAAAAAATTCCCTTGCTGCCAGAGATAACTTTATTGTTGGCCTCCCAAAGTCCTCTCCAGGCAATAATCTCCAGGTTTTGGCAATAGATCCCCATACTGCAGAATAAGAGACCTCTCTCCAGGTGAAGGTTCTCAGCTCATTCTGTGCCACCAGCCACCACAGAGCTCTAGCAGCTCACCTGCCCTGCCACAGCAGCAGGGCTTCTCCAGCTCACAGCCAGCAAACTCCTCCCCCAGCAAATCACTTTGCCATCAAACTCAAACTATTTATATGAGGAAATCAGGATGAATGCAAAAGCCAAACACAGTTGCTAAAAAAACCCAGTCCCAGCCCTGCAGACCAGTGGTGGCCCAGACTATGGCTTGGATGTCACTGATTTATGGGTTTCTCCCCAGTTTTGGAGCACATGCTGCTGCCACATGTCGTTCAACAGTTGAGGCTTTCCAGCTTGTTGTCTGACAGTGGAAGATGACACAACCTCCACTATGAGTTCTGGAGAACCAGAGCTATGCTGCAGAGCACTTTTAAAACGTTTGAAGGTGCTTATAGATATTTTAGAAAGGTCCTTACTTGTAGAGGGAGCTCTTACCCTTTTTGAGAGTATTTCCCCCCATAAAGTCTGTTCTACTCGAGTGCATTCTGGCTCTGTCCTTTGCTTCCCGAGCAAATTGCACCCAGAGAGATGGGGAATGCTCCCAACACTCCCAGGTCAGACCCTTTCCTCCAGCTACATCCCAGCACAAACTTAGTCACCGAGTTTCCGAGATGCTCAGGACACGCTGTCCAACCCTGGGAAAAAGCAGCCAGTCCAGAATGCCACGCTGGGTCCTGACCAGTTGCCCCAGTTCCCGAGGGGCAGTCTGGGGGTCAGCCCGGCTGAGGCAGTGCACACACGAATGCCACGCATGCGTCCTTCACCTTAACCGCACCCTCCATGCTGGGGTGTGAGAATGCTCCATCCCCTCCAGCTACAGGGGAATTCCCAAGCACATGGTTAAACTGGATTTCCAGCTTCTCTGGAGCAGGAGAACGGGGGTAACTCATCAGGGCGGAGATGCGGAGCCGGCTCACGTTGCCCAGTGCTTTGTGCTCCGGGCAAGCCACAGGTCTATCGGTCACCAGAGTTTCATTAACTCCAGATGAGGTCACCCCTTGGCATCCGCAGAGCACCCTGAGACCTTCACACGAGTCTGGTAATTATGCAGAAATACCATATAAATAATGAAACACGTTATGGAAACGCAGCACGTTTTGGCTGGGGGAGTCATAGGAACCTTCTAGGAATGGGAGATTTGAGCTTCCCTAAAATCCCTGGGGAAGTGGGTACCTCATTCTCTTAGACTTTCTGGAGGTGCCAGGTACATTAATACCGGTCTGTCAGTTCTGGTGCCTCTGGAGTTCAAGGGCTCCTGCGAGGCAGGAGCAGCAGGCAGCAAACTGAACACTGTGGGTTTAAAACAAAGGCCTGCAAGTCAATAAAGTACAACAAAATAAAGTCACTCATTTTTTTGCTGTCACTCACAGGCTGCTGCAGTGTTGACTCTGAAGGGTGGGAGAAAGAAAGAGGAACACAAAGTACGTGAACGGAGAGAATGAGACATCATGGGGAGAGCACAGCAGTGGACACAGCCCAGCCCTCACTGACAGGTGTGAAAGGGAGGTCAGGGATTTGGGAATATCCTGGAACAGCGGTGCCAGGCAAGGAGAGAAGATCTAGGGCCCTCCTGTTCCAGCCCTGGAAATCCTCTCCTCATGTGTAGGTGTCCAGCAGCTGCTCCTTCCCGTGGTGGGAGGAAGGGGAAGAGACAAAAAATAAATCAAATGGTACTCAAAACAAACCCACACCATCGACAAGTCACTCTCTGCTTTAGCTCAGACCTTCCTGCTGGAGCACAGAAACCCACTGGAGAAAGCCCTTCCTCCCTAGGCTGGAACTGTTGGCACAGCTTGATTAACTCCGTGGAGCAAGACTCCAGGATAGAGAACCAGAAGACCTGTCCTACTGTTGATTATGCCACTGGCCTAGACACAGTTTCCCCTTCTCTTCCCCCTTCTGCCCCAAAATCCATGGTAGAAATCAGATTTATCCATTTGAGTCTACCAGGGAAGAAGAGAAGGTGCAGTTCTCCTGCTACTTCATCCTTCACTTCGGCAGCAGCTCCATTCCCATGGCTCTGTTCCTACACATCAAGGACAACAATCCCTGCTATCATTTCAGGAGCACCCATCAGTGGAAATGGCCATGCTCTTCCAACTCTCCACTACTTTTTTGTATGGACATCTGGAAAAACTATGGAAACTCTTGAGCCCCCAGGGCTTTTTGCCTCTATTCTCAGCGCTAAATCCTGGCTCAGAAAGCTTTTCTCACAATATTTTCCATGTTCAGTGTGTAGAAGGGTAGAAATATGTAGTACAGAGAGCAGTGATGTCTACAGGAACCCCCAGGGCTGTTTGGTTGAAAGGTTGGGGGGCTTCCTGCCTCCCCCCAGAATGACCTGACCAGGCCCATTTAGCATAACACCAAAACAAACCTTACAGCCCACGCTGAGTTAAGGCATTTACATCTTCCAAGAACAGTCCAACCCCCAAATCACTGGGGGGGGTCGGCATTGCAAGGGGATTAAATACCCACATGCAGCTCTGAACCTCAGGACTACCACTTCTGTTTGGATTTAGTCCTGCTCTGAGCCCATGAACAAGGAGAGATCTTTGCAACCCATGACCAGACCTCAGCCCGAGATCTTACTCTGGGGTCAGTGTGCTACACTGATTCCTATCAGTGGAGCTTTACAGACTTATCCTAGCTGAGAATCTGGCCACTTATGACTTAAATAGTTTTCTGAAATGTATCCAACAGGAAATCTTAAATCAAGAACACTCTGCATTTTGAGAAGATTCCTCTCCCTCGGTTCCAAACCCAAGGAAAAGCTGTGCAACTTTTTCCATTTTAGGAATAAGAGGCTTTCTTCTCATATCTTCCTCGCCTCCCAAACAAATAATCAAGTACACAGGAGCCCAAAAATGTCTTTCCCCTCTGCTCACTTTATTCAGCGAGCTGAGGCTGAAGCCAGCATGTTTAAAGCTGGCCAGCTGTGTCCTGACCAGCTGACAGTGGAGGCTGCAGCTGGGACAGCCAAGCAGGCAAGATTCCAGCTGCCAACAAATGAGGCAACACCTTCGGGGAAGGGATCGAACCGGGGGAAATGGCCACGACTCAACTCAGAGCTTCCTGTTGCTTTTCCAGTGACAGCTGCTGGTGAAGGCTGGATTCTCAGCTGGAGTAAGCTGGTTTGGTGCTGCCTGGACTTCCCCAGGTCTGCACCAGCTTACACCAACAGAGAACATGGTACTACGTGGTTCATGTTTGGGCTTTGCTCTGCTGCCTCCCCGTTATCATCCTTCATCTAGAAATAGCTGCACTGGGAGAGAGAGAAGGAATAACAACAGAAATTTGTCTGGTCCAGAAATGGTTTCCTGGAACTTAAGTGTTCTTTTTTTTTTTTTTTCTTTTTTCTGAAAGGAGATAAAGTTGTTCATTGTTTGTCTTGGCTGCCTATAAACTCATGCTGCTGAGAGCAGCCTTTGATCACAGGGCTATTGGGAGGCTGACCCTTGACAGCCAATCCACTCCCTGCTCTTCCAGTCTCACCAGCCCAGGCCTGACTCCTTTTTCATAAAAAGCCATAAAAAAAAAATTATACATACATTATCTAACAGCCCTTGCAGCAGTTCAGGGATCCTGATCTAACTAGCTCACAGACAATTTCAATATCAGGCTATTCCCTTCCTCAAGGAGTTTTGTGATGGGAATGGGGAAGGAAGGAGCTTGTGATCTTGGATGTCCTGCCATGAGTGGCAGCAGCTCCATCCAAACATGCATCAGGGTATATCTAAAAAATACCCTCTTTGTAAGGAACAAACCATAGCCCTGTCAAACACTGCCAGAAGTCTGAGTTTATTCCGTGTCCTCTTCTCCCACTGAAGAGTTCCTGGACATTTGTGTAGGATTTGTGTGTTCCTGTGATCTGGTCAGAGCTCCCAGCTCTAGCTGGTTTCCCGCACAGCCAGAACATTTTTACAGCATGTGTTGCCCAACCCCAGAGGCTACAGGCACAAAACACATTCTCTTCTGACACCTAGCAGGGAGTTCTTCTACGTAAGTCGCTCTGTGTAACGTGACTCATTGCTCCCCCGCTTCATGGAAGTGGCACGCTGAGCTCATTCCAGCATATCCCAGCAGGGACAATCATATTCCCAAAGCACTGGATTCACAAAGCTTGTGTAAATGATCTGAAGCATGAGCATGAGCAGGGTGATGCTTCCCAGCAATTCCCAGCTCAAGCCCTGTCCTCCTCCCCAGCACAATGACACGAAAAACCAGTGCAGATGATCTGTGAGACACAGGGTAATAGGAAGGGATTTTTAAGAAATGAGAGAGACACATCTCTTTAACATCTTTTTATCCACCAGCACAAAAAAAGTGAACTTTGAAAGCTGGGGTGATAGAATTGCCACTAGCTGGATTTATTAGCCACCTCCTTCATCAGGGGACTCAGATAGCCTGATATACATCACATAAGATGCAGAGGACTCAAATAATATCCTTATCATCTCCCACTTGTGATCTGGGAGTCCAATTTTGCTGTCCTTTGTTCTTGGAGTCCTACATCACGCTTGAGCTACTAACACCTCCAGTCCAAAATCGCTCCCACCCACATATGCAGCAGCACAATTACATTGGCTTAAAACAAAAAAGCTCCACTGGTATAGAATACATGACTGTTAAGCCACCCTTTAGACCAGAGTCAGGAATGAGACATGTTCTTCTTGTGCTCATTTTATCTGATGCATTAGCTATGAAAATGAGCAGACAAGCCAAACGTTCAGACGAACGTCTTGCCCTCACGTCTGGCCACATAGCTGAAAGTCAAGTTCCAGTTAGCTGTGGTCTGAACAGATGCAACAGGCAAAAAACAGCTAATTATTCCTAATTTCCAAACAACAATACCAAGGCAGAGGAGGGAAGTATGTGACTGGTCTGTAGTTTCTCAGAAAGCTTGTAGCAAGGCCAGGAGGGGAATCTGGCGCTTGAAAAAAAACTAGTTCAGCTCCGGCCACGACATTTTCCCTTCCACTCCTGATCACCTCCAAAACCTGCAAATATATACTTAGGTCTCCCATTTTCAGAGAATCACAGAGGGGCTTGGGTTGGGAGGGACCTTAAAGACCACCTTGTTCCAACCCCCTGCCATGGGCAGGGACACCTCCCACTAGCCCAGGTTGCTCCCAACCCCGCCCAACCCTGCCTTGGACACTTCCAGGGATCCAGGGGCAGCCACAGCTTCTCTGGGCAACCTGTGCCAGGGCCTCCCCATCCTCACAGGGAAGGATTTCTTCCCAATATCCCATCTCTGCCCTCTGGCAGTTTAAGGTCATTCCCCTTTGTCCTGCCACTCCAGGCTCTTGTCCCAAGTCCCTCTCCAGCTCTCTTGGAGCCCTTCAGGCACTGGAAGGAGCTCTGAGGTCTCCCTGGAGCCTTCTCCAGGCTGAACAACCCCAACTCTCATTTTAATTAAGATGATTAGGGAGTATGGGAGTGCACAGCTAAAAATCCCAGGAGCCACATTCAGCTCTGAATCCCCCTGAGCACCCTGGCCACAGGAACACACCTGGTGGGACTTGTGTTTTCACAAGCTCAGTTCCAGTGTTCCCTGCCACGTTTTTTCCCACATACACCAAAACTCTTCCCAGCTTTTCTAAGAAAACTGTAAAAGCCATGAAACCTGCAACATATGACATCAGGGCTTAACACCAGTGCCCTAAAGTGGATGTGTGTCACATAAAAATACCCAGAATGACAAAATACAAATGTAAATCAGCCCCTTCCCAGGTTTTTTTTCTCCCTCATACTCAGCATTTTTACTCTAGCTATTCTCAGGTATTTACCCAAACTCTACCATTTCAGAAGATCCAAAAATGGGACAATCATAATGCATGGATAATTTGGATGTCACAGCCCCATCACTGCTTTTTGGAAATCAAAATTAGGGCCTGTAATCCTGAATATCTTGCCTTTCTTTAAGGTTGGGTGTGCAAGTCCCATAAAGAGAGAGACACACCCCAAATCCAACAAAATAAAGACACATGAAGGGTCTGGCTGTGGGGACACTGTGTCTAGGATTCTCATAAACACATATTTTTCTTGTTAGACTCTTACCAGCATACGTAACAACATAGGAAAAACCCCTAAATACCATTCCCTGATGTTATTCCAGGGCGATGTTGCCATGGCAAAGCACCCTCGTGCCACTCCACTCGTTTGCAATGTCATTAGCAAAGTCCCCCCCAGATGACCACGAGGTCAGATTGATGACAAACTGAGCTCTGACCCTGCAGTTCCCTTTGGAACTCGGAGCCAGAGGGGCCAGCAGGAAAACAGCTGCTTTTCCCTGCTGGCTCTGCAGCTCCGGAGGGAGCTCGGGCTGCTGAGCAATCCATAGGGATGGAGAGCTGGACCCCCAAAGCAGGTGACATGAGGGTCACTGTGAGACCTCACAGCTCCAAGGACTGAAGGTCAGCTCCTAAAATAATGAGCACCCAACAGAAGACAACTCAGCAACCCAGAAACTGCCCAAAACAGGCTAAAGGGAAACGCAGAAATAAGGACTCCCTGAAATCACACTCTCCCCCAGAATTCACACCCTAAATGATGGTGCCTCTGAATTGCTTGTGCCCAAAGAGTCCAGGGCTTCAAGCTCCCTTCAGGAATTTTAGAAACTATAATTCTGTTCTGTCCACAGCAAGGACTGCTCACAAGGCCTCTGTTACTCAGATAATTCGGCACCAATTGGCTCCTCATTATCAAAAAGAAAGTGGCTGTTTTCAAAGCTGCCAGAAAAGTTAACTTGGCACTAACTGTTACCAACTTTAATGATCAGGGCCATGGACATCAGAGGGGACAGGCTGGCAGAAGGCTGAGGAACCTCTGAGGTTCAGGTGACACCTGACTCCAGTTCAGCAGTTCCTCTGTAGGAAACTCAATATCCAAAGGGGTGTTTAACTGTGGGCAGAAGTTGTGTAAGTCAAAGAAATGCCCTTTGGTGGACCTGGAGTCCATCTTTGCCATCTGAAAGTCGGGTTCAAGCATTTTTTCTGCTACAAGGACTTAACATCATTTTAAAAAGACCTCCTTCATTCCTTCAAGCCAACTATGGAGCATGGGTTCATGGCAGTTTTAATTGTAAGCACCCTTTGGCTCCCTCTCAGGTTGAGAGGAGGCCATTCAAAAGGAATGTTTAGGATTCACATAATTTTTTGGGAGTTGTTTTGTGAAAACTGAGACCTGACTGATGCCATGAACTGTAGGTTGAACACCCCTGGGCTTCTGGGTAAGGGCTTGTTTTCAGCTGGTCACACACTGACAAGGGAGCTGAATTATTTCCAGGCAGCTGAGAACTAACAAATCTCACTTCACTCAGCCAGGACAGCAGTGATCTGAGTCCAAAAGGAAATCACTGCTCCGTGCTCTGGTTTTCTCATCTGGAAAAAGAGGCACTGGTCTCAAAATCCTTAAGGAAATCCTGCCACAAGCAGATCAAGAAATAGATAGTACCAAATCAGCATTTTGTGATGCTACACAGTCATGACAAAACAGCAGCATGTCAATGCAATTTTAAAGTGATGGAAAATACACTGACAGAATCCTTTTAAAGTGTAACTGAGAAGAAAAGGATGAAAAGACCAAGCAGTTTCACATGAAGGGAAAACCAGGAATGCTCCCTCTTCCGTGCCCTCCCTTCTAAGCAAAACAAAACCACAAGTGAACTACAAGAGGGACCTGTTGTTTCAAATCTGAATGGAAAAATCAGACAACTCTCCCATGGCACTCTCGGAGCAGAGGTTAAGAATGAGGGGCACAGCAGAAAGGGGAGATGCAAGATAAGCTGCTTAGATTCACATCTCCCCATTTCCTCCCCTTCCTAAGAACTGGGTCATATTATAAACTTATGCAAATGTGTTTACTTTACATTTTATTTTGGTCTTAGCCACGCAGTTGTCAGCCTGTATCAACATGTCAGTCTGTTTGTGCAAACAATCATTCCTCCATGGAAGGATTTCAGTAAAAACAGACAAAATGTTATGACATGCGAAAAGACTTCCTAAACATGACAATAAAAGAAAAGCCACTAGATGAGGATATGTTTTCCCTACCAATTACACAGCTTAAAACAAAAGAAATCACTCAGTGCTTTTTCTTTCCCCGAGGAGGGAGCGGTATCGGATCTCATCGCGTCACGTGTTTTGCTGAAGTACCAACACGGGGGTGGGATTTGCAGGGTGGGTGTGAGGAAAGAGAAGCAGAGCCCACCAGCACTGCCCACATAGACTCCAAGCTACCCACTGCCAGTCTGTCCATCTTGTTCCCGTGTAACACCCACAGGTGCTGGAGAGAAATGGAAACAGCCCCTTCATTCTCTTGCAGGAGATGTGAGGAACGGGCGAGAGAGGACACGGGAGGGATGAAGGAGGTTTGAGGGTGGGGAGGCAGCTGCAGAGAGCAGGGGACAGGGCTGGCCCGATACATCAATGTTCTGGTTGTCCTGGTGACAGCTCTTGGCCACTCTGCTTCCCCACTGATGTGGCAACATCTGGACCAGCTCTATTGTGTTCTCCTTTCACACTGTACCCAACCATAACCACACTCAGTCCCCCGTGCCCTCCCAGCTGCACAGGCTGGTGAGGACGACAACGGCACCACAGCTCTGAGGAGAAGTTGCCTGGGGTCTCCAGGAACATGCTCTTGGGTCACAGGGACAGAGACAAATCTCAGAGCTGAGCTCCAAAGCCTCACAGGGAGACAACATGGGTTATGCAGTGGCTGTGCTGTGCAACAGGCAGTTGTGAAGCACCTTGTGCTGTGGGAACCCGTGGATCACATTGGAGCTGAGATGTCCTCAGCCAGATCTATCACCCCCAAGGTCATTAATTTGTGACCCTTTGCTCCCACCTTCCCCACAATCACGATTTCAAGAATCCTATTAAAAAAATTCTGGACTAGCTCCTTACACAGTTCACCCAGATGAGATGAAGTCTGAGGCCAAGCAGGGAAGGGAATCTGTTCCTTCTGATTTTTCCTGCTTGGAAGTGTGGGTTTGGTTAGTCAGCAGCATCTCCTGGTATTTTCTTCCAGCAAAAAAGCAGCGGAGACTCTTTCCCTGCTCAAGTATTGATACTGAACAGGTCCTGAGCATTAGGAATTGCACAGTGCAACAAGGGACAGGAGCACAGGGATGCAGCTACAGCCACAACTCACCTCAGCAAGCCAAAGCCCCCCCTTTTTAGAGCTACTTTGCCATTCCCACAAATGATGCCTTACCCCTGCCAGGTTATATGTGCACCGTGCTGCTGCGAGACAAAATTATAAGCGATAATTCAGGAGAAACAGCCACTTCACTGCAAATTCCACAGAGCTTGGTGCAAACTCCGACATGCCCGGAGCTGCCAACCATTGAGACCCACGACCAGAGTCACCAAGGAACCACCCAGGCACTTGGCACCAGCCCCACTCTCTTGCTGCAAGGTTCAGCTGTGAGTGAGGCGAGGAACGCGCATCCATAGATGCCTTCAGCTAGGAAACACTGACTGAGGCCTCTCCATTTCCCTGGGAGCTCTCAAAATCTTCCAACAAATAATTAGAAACATTCTGAGCGTGAAAGCCCCCCCCCGTGCGAGATGGAAAACACTCTAACCCAGCTCCCAGCTTACCTCCTCGCTGCCGAGCTTCCCCAGGCAGCTGGAAAAGCTGGGATTGACCCAGCCTGGCCGAGGAACCACAGCCAGGTCCTCCCGGTGCTGCTCCAGCTCCCAGGCAGCCGTATCCCACTGCAGCCCCAGCCCATTCCCACTTCCCCTGGCACTGGAAGGCTCGTGCTCTGTTCCTCCAGAGCCTACAGAGGGCATTGTGGAGAATTCCCAAATAATTCCCGTCCCAGCTGGCGAGTGGGTTGGATGGGCAGTTTGGGTGATTTGTGCTGTTGGCACTGCCAAGGCCTTTGGGGGCAACGCCCCCGGGCAAGGAGCCACTGAGGGCGGGGGGAACAGCCAAGCACTAATTCCACAGGGAAACAGACCCAAAGAATGAAGAGCAAGAGGTTTATCCCAGCCCTGCCAGGCAGCCCCTGTCTTTGTTGCGAGGGATCTCAGTCACTGTAAGGAGAGCAGTGAGGGCTCACACACGGCTGCAATCTCGTTATTGTCAGCGGGCTGAAGGTGCCCGGGGTCAGGAATCACTAATTAATTACTAAATGAAATGTAGCTTTTGGGGGCTCAGGTCCTGCTCTGCACACACAGCACACGAGGTGGAGGTGGCTCATGAAGGCACAGGGCAGTGCTGAGCTGCCACCAGCACAAGTGACCCAACATCTTCATTCCCCAGTGCTCAGTCACCTGTAGTGACCTGTCCTGCACTGCAAGGTGGGATGGCTGAGGATTCCAGAGACCTGCCCTGAACACAAAACTGCCATTTTTTCTTATTGCTGAAACACCTGGGAGACTGTGGATATGCTGTGCTCAGCTGGCAGCCTGTCTTGGGTTTTGGAGCAGGGAAAGCACTTTTTCCAGCTTTTGTCTGCTGTCCCTGAGCACCCCCCCTGGACTACAGGGGAGAAGGTAACTCCTGGAGGTTGGGAGGTTGTACCTACCCACCTTCTGCTTATTTTCCTACTCAAAAGCCAATCCCAGGATCCAAATATGCCCCCAGGACTGCCTACTCTGAAGTGGTAGGAAGAGCTGGACTCTGGCACTGGTAGAAATCAGCCACTGTTTGCTCTAGAAATGTGTCATTTCCCATTCCCTCCACAGATCTCCATGTCATTCAGACTCAGATGGGGTCTGCCCAGGGCTGGCTCATCCCCAAGAGCACCTGCTCAAAAATAAGTGGAACTGTAAGCTGCTCATTTAATTCCCCATCTTATTATTTGATACTTTTACAGCCTTTGGTGAGCAGATGAGGTGGGACCACGACACAGCAGGAGAGAATTTAAAGAACAAGTGTACAGAGAGCTCTGCAAGCCACAGTGAAATCCACCCTGTGCTTGCAGTCCAGGCTGGCACAGCAGAACCCAGGAATGGAGCAACAACTTTTAAAGATCAAACCCAGCATATGGCTCATACCCTTGAGTCCAAGAGCTGGCTGAAACCTAAAGCAGTCCAAAGTCTTGGCTTTTGTCCCTGCAGAGTCCCCACAGCCACTTTTAAGACCTGGCCCATCCTCAAAACTGGAACTGCTACTGGTGGTTATATTCCCAACACATTATTAGCAGGAGAGGGTCTTGGCTTTTGCCCAGGCTCGCTGAGAACTCCTTATCAAAGGAATCTAAATTAGAAAACTAGGACAAGACTTCAAAGTTATTGATAAAAGAAAGCAGTGACCTAATGTCATTTGAGTCTTCAGGCTGTGCATTTCCACGGTAGGAATATTTCTTTTGTATATTTTGGAAGAAAATTTGTTCTTTTTCTAAGTAAAGTTCCCCAAAAAAACCTGTAACACTTCACTTCTCAGAACAGCCTCATCTCTTCATCATCATTTAAAACCTTCAGAGTTTCACATCAGGCTGGAGTTACCATCTGCTGAAGTGAATCAAAGTGTCTTCCCAGGGCAGCTGAAAGAAGGAATTCTGGAAACACCATTACTTCCCAGTAAGGGACAAAAGTAGTTTTAATAATTTTTTTTTCATCTTCCTGCCTTATTCCGTGAGTGTGGGCTCTGCTGTATCACAGAGGTGAAATTTGAACCAAGCCAACCTTGCTTTCATTAGCTTTAGGAGTCTCCTGTCCCTTCCCCTCACTGTCATCCACCTTCCCAGCCATTAAAAGCTTTGCCTGCTTCCTGAGAGAATAAATATGTTTTGTAGCTTGACCTTCACTCTTCAAACACAGGTTCTGGCAGACCTGTGAGGGCACGGGCAGAGCAAACTGCACAGCCTTTCCTCATGGAATGGCACAGGGAGCAGGCAGCAATCCCTGTGCTCCATGAAAGAAGCCACTCAATCCCCCCAACACCAAACCTGCACCAGAGCTTTGGGTAAAGCTGGAGCTGTGGCTGTGCTCACTGACCCCCCCGAGCACTGCTCTGGATTCTGTGAGTAAAGAGGGCAGCAAAGACCTGGCAGTGCAGGATTTGACTGGGACAGGGCACTACAAGCCCCCAGGTTGCTCTGTACCACTGTACCCTGGGTGTTTATTGCAGGTAGGACCTACAGAAAGCTTATTCACAGCTGCTGTTAACCTGCCTTCAGCTCTCTGAGCAAATGCATCCCCTAGACTCTGCTGCCAGCTCTCCCACACAGAAGGTTTCATGACTCTAAAGGTACAGACACCTTGGATTCACACAGAAATAAGGTATCTTTTTCCTCTTTATGGGTCTTTTCACAAATCACCCAGTTCTAAGAGGCCACTGCAGCAGCTGGTCAGAGAGGAGGCTGTGTCAGTCACTATGTCAGACTTGTTTCCTTGACTAGGGATAAGAAGATTTTCTCTCTGAGCAGCCTCAGGCTGTGTAACTCTCATCCCTTTGGAAAACAGAGCAGTCCCACATCTCTGAGTTACCACTGATGCTGCTGCTTCACCTGAGTCAAGCCAGGAACAACTGAAGTTAACAGATATAAGGGCACTGTGTCTTTTGTGATAAAAACACAACACATCCTCTCAGAATGCCCTTGCAAAGTGTTTTAAAAGCAGAGTGCACAACACAAGGTAACTCTGAAATTACTGAGTCTCAGGGGTGTTGGGAGAAGGACGCAGAGTTTCCTGTTGGTTTCTGGTATGAACTAAGCTTTGTCTTGTTCCTGCTCTGTTGTTTTCTCTGAGCCTACAGATTATTTAATATCCAAGGGGAAGGCTTCAACCTGGCTGAGAAACTGCAGGAATTCAGAGTGACCTGGAGGGAATTACAAGAATGCTGCTTGCTGATCAGATTAAAGGGAGAAGTGGCAGGGCTCCCAAGGGTCTTCTTGTTCAGCCTTTGCTGCCTACAATACTGTGCTTTGTCTCTGACTCTGCTATTTAAAATGATTCAGGTTACTGCACTGGAAGCATCACTGCCTTGGGAGCGAGGGCAGGAACACCTGGCAGAAGTGAGGCTGAGGGTGGATACTCAAGTGCCAGCCCTAGCACATATTTTCGCTTCTCACTGCCCTTGATATGATCAAAACTCTGGCATGTAAATGCTTTTTCCTAAAAGCATTTAAAATCACTCATTCATCCTCCTCAAGGCCCAAGTTACAAGCTGTGCTACGAAGAAGGAGGATTTTGCCAAAGTTTTTCATAAATCTGGAAGACTTTTGAATAGCAACTTGGGCAGGACCCAAGGGTGTATTTTAGCTGGAGTGGGGATGCACAGCACTCTCCTCGTTTGAGTATTTCCCCCTCTTTCTTTAGTGCCAAAGCATCATCTGGAACCTCTGCACCCGTGTGCCTCCCGGAAGGAGAAAGTGGTATTTATCGAGAACTACCTCCCAAAAGACTTCACCAAAACCAAATAAAGCAATTAGAGAGTCAGAGACAAGTCTGGTCAGTTATGTTGCTGCTGAATTGAGCTGGGTCAGTAGCCAGGAGGGTAGAAGAGCACTCACCAAACAGACAGAAACAGGGGACAGGCTGCCAACATGGTTGTTGTTCATCTGCTGGAAACTCTGGGGATGACAGAGGTTGGTGTGACAGAGAGTTACACACATCTCAGTTTGAACAACACCCTCTGGCACTCTCAGAAACCCAAACCTCAGGTTTTTGCCTCCCAAGAATCCTTTTACACACTAAGGGTCATAAAAACATTTGATAGGATCAAATACAGGTGTCCAACAGTTCAACCTTCACGGTGATGTCCATCAGGCAGTTCCACTCTGCATCCACAGCTTAATGCCTTTTACTTGTCTCTCCAATGAAATAATTAATTAAAAACAAGCAATAGTAACTATGTACTGTTAGTAACTACGTGCTCCTGCGTATTTTCCTACTCAAAAGCCAATCCCAGGATCCAATTAGGCCCCAATTTGGGGAACTCATCAAATTCTACCCTACGTCACAACTGTCCATGACTCACTGCTGCTCCCGAGCACCTCTCAAAGGCAGGGCATGTTAAGCCAAATCCATCTCTCAACCCCAAGAATGCTACTTCAGCAGGATAAATCTGACTCACTGAGCTGTTTGCTGAAGGCCAGGGGAATTTGGTGCACTTCCTCCTCATCTGCAGTTCTCTCTCATTCTACCCAACACATTTAGGCAGCAACTTTTGGCGGAGGAGCCTTTGATCTCCGAAATTTCTGCTCTGTTTCTGTGGCGACCTGTATAACCTACGTGATCATGAATGAACCCCATTGTGCTCCTCCCATCACCTTCTGCCCTAAATTACTTCTGCCTGCTAATGCCAGCGAAGTGAGGCCATCTGCACGGCTTCCACCTCCTTTGAGAGAAAGATTAACTGAAGAAATTTGCCTTCCACCCCCCCCCCCCCAAACTCCTGGAAAATGAAATAACTTAATGGCTCGGAACCATCCCCTGAAGGAGGGCAGGTAATTCTAGGGTTCATCACCAGGAGGAGGACGCTCTAGTTTACCAGCTACCCCCTCACCCCTGCCTCTTTCAAATGAATAAACAGAATATTTCCCCTGTTTCTGTTCTAATCCCTGCATCTGCATCGTTCCGGTTTCCACCATTAGTCTAAATGAGCGAAATCAGCCTCGCTCCATCCCTCTCTGCTCCCGAGGAGAGCTTTCAAGGGGGATAAATTGGCACTGCAGCGGGGTGTAGATGGGTTTGAAACGCACAGAGAACAGAACCTGGCTGAACACGGGGTGTTTGGTGTGCCAGCTGCCTCAGTGCTTCCCGGGGAGAGCAGCACAGCAGGGCTTCATCATTACCCGCCGTGAAACTCAAGAGGGGGGAAAGGCAAAATCAAAGGAGAGCAGGGGGTGAAAAGAAGGCAAAAGGGTGCCTTCAGGGCTCCTTTCATGCAGCTTCGCTTCACCATCCACCAGTCAAGGCTCCTAAGCAGGAACAGAGACACCATTCAGGACAAATCTGGATGTTATCCCAGGGCACCGGGGACACCACTAAAGGGAAAGTTTTGACAGGTGAAATGACCTTAATATAATTAGCCCTGCCAGCCCCTCCTTCCTCTGCCTCCTTCACCTTGTCATGAAAACGGTAGCCTGTTAATGAGATCCTTTTTCCCCCTGTAAGGCAACACCGCCGGCTCTCCGATCTTTTGCTCGCGCGTTTCAAACGGGACGGACGTGATCTCCTCCATCTTCACTCCCCCCTCTCACATCTCAAGATATTGCCATTGATTCTGCTGCTGCTGACTGGGGTGGATTCGTTGGCTTTTTTTTTTTCTTTTTTTTTTTTTTAGTTAGAGAAAAGGCTGAAAGGAACCCTGGTAATAGAATGATTTGGCCTGCAAGTCAAATCCCCCTTGATGAACAATCAGACACAAATGTCAATAACAATTAGATTGGCCAAGGGCTCCAGTCACTTAGGACTTCAGTTTTCCATCTACAGTGCTCCAAATGAAACCCTCAGTGCTGCGATCTCCAAATCAAGTTTGGCATCAGGAATGAAAAGACATCAACAATAATAAAAGGCTGATGGCAGGAGAAGAGCAAAAGACAGACAGTAGGGTTGTGTGTGAGCGTGTGTGTGTGTGTGTGTGCAAATGCACAGAGGGGGATGGAAATGAAAAAAGTGGGAGCTGATGTAAAAATCCATCAAGATATGAAATTAGTCCTGCCTAAAGAATGACCTAAACCGCCTCGGATTGTCCTCCCAGACAAGTTCTGCTCCTCTGGGCTTTAAAATTTCCACCTCCTGCTGTCCAACACATCAAGCACGGGAAGCGACCGAAGGGAAGAAAGCCCTTAAGTGCAGGCTGTATTTTTTCCTGTTCCTAAATTGTAAATATACAGTGGAGGCAAGAAATGCCCAATCTAATTAAGAGCAGTTGAGAAGTATGGAGACAGGGTCCTCCCAACGGGAATGCTGCGGGTTAAAGAGGTTAAAAAGAGGAATGTTCAGCCTAATGAGGGAAGTTTAACGTTGTGAGCACACTTTCCACTGGTGAGGCGGGCTGGGAAGGAGGGGATTAAAGACAGAGATAAAGGAAGAGGTGCCTCCACAGCAAGAGCAGGTGTGTGCTTGGCTGCAGTGCTGACTGAAGTGAGGGCAAGATATTTTAAGGTTTACAGCTCGGGGTAGCCCCTCAAAACCCAGTCCTGAAGGGGTCCAGCATTGAAACCATTATCCTAAATTAAAAGCCAGCTTAGCTTAACTTCCTCCCCTTTTCCCTGCAAGTGTGAGGCTCTGAGAGCCATGTGGCTGTGCCCCACCAGCCACCACGGACCCCTCGCTGCCTCTACTAGGGGTTCACCAAGCTGGGAATTAACAAGTAACACACTGGTAACTCTGCCAGCAGGGATATTGCTCCTAAGGAGGGGCAACACTGAAAATATTTCAGCTCCTGTTCACTGCACACAAACTGGAGCACACCAGAGCTGAGCCTGGACTAACTGGCACAACAGCCTTGCTGTCTCTCATGTAAAGCGTGTAAACCATCTCCTGAAACAGTTCTTAGGGTGATGTGTACCTAGTCCTGCTGTTTGGTGGTTTCTGATGGCACATTGGGTGCCTCGTGGGGCACAGAGCGAGCCCACACCTGCGTGGAGCACGTGGCTGTGTGTGACAGCAGGACCTTCCACTGGCACCAGGGGAGCAAAGGCCTCCCACTCCCTTGGTCACACTTTAGCCATAAACAGGCACCAAACAAGACGGGAAGGTTGCAAGGTGCAGTTCCTTAACTTAAGCAGCACCATTCCTTGATAAAGCACTCAAAACATTTTCCAGCTGAAGGGATCATCTCTCCCCTTTTGGGTGGAGAACACAACCCACACTCAGGCTCAGTCCTGTTAGCTGGCTGCAGGACATGCACAGAGAGAGAAGGATGAATTAAGTACCCAAGCAAGAATAGCTTTTCCTTTTTGACTCATCCTTCTACTGTGACTGCAATGAGCTTCTCACCCAGGCACAGTGACCAGGAGAAGGTTGGATTTGCCCTGCTTGGATGTCCAGGTTTGCAGCTAATCCCTGTGTGTGGAAAGTCAGTCAAAGCTGGCGCAGGAAGAGGGCAAAAGGTTGAGCCCCACTAGAGAAATGCTTTAATTGCTTTGCTTTGTTTTACTTGGATGGGCTTCACAATTCATTCTTCCAAAATAGTGTTAGCCTAAATTTCACCCAGTTAAAAGCAGAGAAAACACCATTTTAACTTACTTATTTATTACTGGAGTGAAAACTTTCTCAGTAGGCTCTTTGAGGGCCATCCAGTTTCTTTTCAAGGCATTGAGAGCATCAGCCCTTTGCCTGTTTGCTGATTTTCAACTAAAGTGTTTTATTTGTGAAGGGTCAGGAAGAAGAGCAGAGAGCTGGTTGGGTTTTATTCAGCTTTTTTCGGTTGTACAGCATTAATGTAAGAAAAAAAATTTAAAAAGCTTCCTCCCCTCCCTGTTTCTTAGTGGCATTTCAGCTTTTTTGAGGCACCAACCCTGAGGTTCTATTTTGTACTCTTCTCCTGAGCTGATGGAAAGCCTTCATCCCCAAACTTCCTGTACATCAAGACAAGCCTGGGAGTTATCCTGGCCACCTCCCTGCATGGGCTTGGCATCTTCAGCCACACACTGAAGGGCAGGATGATCCTACCACTCATATGGATTGTAGCTGTCCTGCTTCCCTTTGCCATCCTGATCCACGACCCCACAACCCCTGTCATGGGGGCTCTGCCATCAGCCCTGTTCAGAGACTGGACATGTAAACAGCACCTCTAAGTGCTTCTTTTTATTGGAGGCTCAGCTCAGTGTCAGATATTCACTTCCCATGGGTTTCAACTAGGACAATGCCCCTGACTCTCTGAGCCAGATGCCTTGCCTAGTGGGACCCAGAAACAGTGCACAGATCCCACCCTCACTACTCTCCCTAAGCTTGCGAGTCCTTTGGCATCTCCTATGGCTTCTGCAGCAGATTAGAGATGAAACAGAAGTGCAGGAATCCCAGCAGAAGAAAGCTGTTTCCCTGGAGACCCAGGGTGGAATTAAAGACACAACCAAACAAACTAAGAAAAAACAGCAGACACGAACTGGGGCAGAGCAGGCTGTTTGGAAGAGACTGTGGAGAAGAGTGATCTCCCACCCCCACGATCCCACTGCTCCAGTCACCCAGTCCCCATGCCAGGCAAGTGCTGGCCATGTGGGGATGGTGGTGGCCAGCCTGTGTCCCCAGCCCCGTGAGGGCCCCTGAGCAGGAGGCAGATGGCCTGCAGACTGCTTGACGACACGGCTCCTTCCCTGTTCCCTCCCTGTCCCCGCTCACGTGGCAGGAGGGGAGGGAGAGCGCCGGTCCTCGTGTGCACACGCTTTGGGATCGCAGCAGCTGGGGACAGCAGAGCCACCAACACACACATACAGGGACTGAGCCTCCTCACCAGCAACTCCCCAGGCACAGACCTCCTTCCCAGCCCCTCATCCCCCCTCAGCTCAGCATCCCCATTGGAAAGATGGCGCTTTCTCCCATGTCCTTCCCCGGGATAATGGCTGTGGCCCAAGAAAGTTAGCAATGAATTCCTGGGAAGTGGCTGTTGCTGCAAAAATGAAGTATCCGTTATTGCTAAAAAACTTTTTTCATCTTTGAGGGAAAAACACATACCACATGATTTCCAAAAAGGAGCCGGTCTGGTTTACAAATACAGTACATTAATAGCTTTGTAAACATTTATTCAGTATGACAGCTGACTGCAACATGTGGCATTAATTAGAAGACTCAGCAATGTAGCATATTAAGAGCTAAGTTAAATCTGAATTAGCTGGGTTTGTTGAGACTAAACACCCGTGGGGGAAGTCCTCGGATCTAATACATTATGACTCACTTGACACGGGAGACCCACAGGCCTGATTCCCAATACACTGGGGGGCCCTTATTCATACTCCATCTCCACACAAGAGCTGCAAACTCTCAAGATACCATAGATCAGAGGGTGTTGATGTTGGGACGTTGCGACAGAACGGGGCGCGCGAGTCCCTGGCTCCCAACTCCCCGACCCCTCCTGAGGAGTGAGCGAGCGGAGACAGCACGGGCTCGCCTCTCCTTCCCAGACACACCAAAAAGAGCACAGACAGGAAGGGAAAGGATTTTACATTCCCTTGAGCTTTGAGATCTTGCTCAACGCTCCCACACAGCCACCTTCCCAGGCATGGGTGACACAGCTCCTGCCGCGTTGGCCGCCGTGAGCTCTCGGTGCCGGGGCGGGCGCCCGGGGCGTCTGTGTCACCAGTGCCACGAGGAGCTGGTTGCAGGCACTGCACAGCCCGCTGCTGTGCGAGCTCAGACCTGCACCCCAAGTTTCCTGCTCTCAAGTCAGCCAACGGCTCGTGTTTTGGCTCAGGGCACCCAGACACCTCGGGGCTCTGCTGCCCTGGCAGGGTTTCAGGACGGCGCGTTTCGGAGCTGCCACGTAGATGGGAAACCCACGGTTCCGGTCCCTCCTCTAACCTGTCCTGTGGCTCAGGGCACCGCTGACCTCCTGCCCCTTACTTGCTTTGAGAAATACCTGCTTTGTTATCCCTGTGAAGTTGTCACCATATTACACTGTTGTCACCATATTACAGCTGCAAAACATCGTGAAATGCATGAAATGCCACATGAGCACACCAGTGTTGGGGGTTTTTACCACCACTGCCACAGGCTGAGCCAAGGCCAGCTCACAGCAGCCACACTGGCCAAACACCAGCCACTGGGCTACTTCTGCCTCTCAGTCCCATCTCTTGTGTCATTTGCATTATGTCAAATCAGGGCAGCTCGCTGACAGCCAGGGGATTTACAGCAGAGCAGAACTGTTTGAAATTCAGGAAGACCAGAAGCAGTTCTCCATCTCAGATCAAAGCAAGAACTAGTTGAAGTCACGTAGGTGGGTAAAGAAGATGGACCAGCACAGCCCCAAGTGTTTGAGCTGCCATGTCTCAGCTGATCTGTGGTAACAAATACACCAAACCCTGTTTGCATGGAACCCTGGTGTAAATGGTGTAAACATACAGTCTGTTGTACAGCCATGGGTATTTAGGACAAATGCAAAACAAACTATCTGGACCTGTTGGAGTGAGTCCAGAAGGGGCCACTGAGATGCTCTGAAGGCTGAAGCCCCTCTGCTCTGGAGCCAGGCTGAGAGAGCTGGGGGGGTTCACCTGGAGAAGAGAAGGCTCTGGGGAGACCTGAGAGCCCCTGGCAGGGCCTAAAGGGGCTCCAGGAGAGCTGGAGAGGGACTGGGGACAAGGGATGGAGGGACAGGACAAGAGAGAATGGCTTTACAGAGAAAGATGGAAGGGTTAGATGGGATATTGGGAAGGAATTGTTGGCTGTGAGGGTGGTGAGACCCTGGCACAGGTTGCCCAGAGAAGCTGTGGCTGCCCCTGGATCCCTGGAAGTGTCCAAGGCCAGGCTGGACAGGGTTTGGAGCAACCTGGGCTAGTGGAAGGTGTCCCTGCCCATGGCAGGGGAGTGGAACTGGGTAGTCTTTAAGTTCCCTTTCAAACCAAACCATTCTATGATTTTGTGATCTTGGTTTCTATTCAAGCTGTTGCAAGATGATGTTTTAAGCGATTTAAGACCCTGCAGCCCTCAGCAATCCTCTTCCCTCTCATGATGGGCTGGCAGAACAGACCATGAAGTCACCTCTCAGCCCTTCCAGCAGGCAGATGGGGTTTGGATGTTGAACCTGAGCTGGGAATTGAAGCAACAGAGGGCAGTGGGGTCACTACCACCAACCCCATATGCAAAGCAGGAGGGCAAGCGTGGGCTGGGGAATGAGTGGCTATCACACATATTGAGCAATGCAGCTTGTTCAACTCAGAGCAGCTCTGCTTTCACCTTACAGTGTTAAAGTAAACTTTTCTTGCCCTGGGCTCCTTGTGTTGGATGCCTAAAATTTTCTGTGATTAGAAGCACGTATGAGAGCACTTCCAGAGGTGTTGGGCCCCCACTAATTCAAGCCCTTGTTGTTAGAGCTGGATAAACCCTCTCAAAAGCAATAACATTATTGTCTGTGGCAGCTCCAGCTTCCCAGATACAGTATTGTTAATGTTAATTGCCAAGAGCAAATAAAATAAATCTCTGCATGGATCTGTCTTCTTCATTACCCTGGAGCAGATTCTACCATTCTTATCCAAGTTTCTTCCCCTTCATCCCTTCACACACAATTTTATCCACCATAGATCTGCCAAATGGAGAGTAAAACTACTAATGTGTCACATATGCAGCTATTTCCATAATTTAAGCCTCTTTATTCTTATTAATGTTGCATCAAGGTATTGGCCTGCAACAAATGTTTTTGAAATGGGTCGCCAATAAAATTGAAAAGCAGAGGACAAGAAAATAACAAATTGTACCACTGTGTTTCTATTATAATCTTCCTCTGAAATAATAGAAAGGGATGGTCCAAAGTTGAATGTTTGTACAGCAAAAGTTTCTGAGATATCTACATTTCAAATAATTGGCTTGGTTTTAAATTGGCATGAAAAGCCCAAACCCTCAGAGATGAAAACTAGTGAAAATAGTTTGTTGTGATCCCCCTCCCCCCAATCCTTCTTTTCAACAAGAACTGACTGTCTAATTTCCACTTCAGCATTTCAAATGGAACTCAGCTCTTTCATCCCTTATACTATAAATAATGTGTGCTATAATGGAAGGCAGAATTAAGTCAAGAGGAAGCTTTTCAACTTCTCCAAAAAGAAACATTTTGGTATGTTCCAAATTTTTTCCAGTAAAATAAATTCTCACAGGGTAAAAAAAAATAAAAAAATTTTCAACAGCTGTTATAGTAGCTATTAGTAGAGCTAACAAACACCGATGATAATTCTTTTTCCTTGGCTATTTCAAAGCTATCTAGGTCTTGTATGTGAACAAAGCCTTCTCTAAAATAAAATAAAACTGAATGGCCAACTCACAACTTTAACACACATCTCTGGATATTTGATATTTACTTAAAGGTCCCAACTCCAGGAAACAAGCAATTACAGGAGAGTCTTTGCTCTCGTTAACAGAAAAAATAAATTAAAAGAAGGAAGTTCCCTTGCTGTTGGCAAGGAGAATCTTGAAAGTGTGACCCAAGTACATCCCAAATGTCCAAGTCCAGAAGCCAAATAGATTTTTTTTTTACATATTAAATCTTATCAGTTTTGATACCTATCCCTTGATTCTGGAGCATTTTATGTTAGCAGAAATGATTACTGAATCTCAGTATGACCCTTTAGACAATTTCCCTACTCCCCCTCTTACCCTTTGCCAGCACTTCTACAGAAACTGAGGTCTAAAGTGCAGTTCCCTTTGGAAGAGATGTTTGGAAATGCAGTAATTTCCCCACATTTTTCTGAAACAAAGAAAATAAATTTAAGAGTATCAGGAGGATGAAGCTGATTTCATTGTATGGTCAAACCTGTCATCCCTCAGTTTGAAGAATAAAGTCTTATTCAACAGCTCAGACACCGTGCCAAGGAACACATCTCCCAGTGGCAACTACGTGACTAATAAGGCTCTTGGGCACAAGTCTTCTCCATCAGGATCTGGAAACAAGGACTGCACATCCACCAAGATCACATGGGACCACTGACTGCCCTCAGAGAGAACCACACAGCACTGCTGACTCACCCAAATACCCCAGCAGGCTGGGGGTATCCTCCTTTTATGTCAGTAAATCAGCTTGAGAGGAGAGTTCTCATCCTAATGAAGCCCTGAAATAAAGCTGTCGAGCCTGGCCCTAAAAGCAGCCGTTTCCCCTGACCATAAAATACAGGCTAAAACGTGGATTTCCACACCTTTGAGCGGATGTACAGCACATTTAAGGTGTGATCTCCGTGCTTGTGTACATGGAGAGGAAATCTGTACACCTACAATGTACAATACACGTTCAATACACTTACAGTGTACAACACATGTACAATGCCCACAGTCAGGGACGATGAATCCCACAGTCCCTTGAGGTGTGCACGTGTCCATTTCTCTGAAGAGTCTGGAAACTGATATCCACCAGATGAAATGAAATATCTCAAAGTGACTACGAGTTTCACATAAACTGACAAGCAGGAAAACACAGGACACGAGCACTCACATTTTCCCCCACTAATAATATCCAACGTCCAAAGCCCAAGTAGCGCCACTGGAACACTCTGGAGGTGGAAATACGAGTCTGGGAAAGAAAGGATAATTTAGAGTATACGGCTGAGCACACACAAATTATAACTTGCCATATTATCAGGTCATTCCAGATGCTGAGACTTTATAAAAGCAACAACACCGTGAGGTTTCCAGCAACACTTATGGCGAGATCCTCTTTTCACTGAGCGATACCGAGGGTGGTATTTGCCGAGCCTGCTTTAGTTTTACTCCACCAGGCACGAAGAGCGTGTCGTGCTCGGATGCTTTAGAGCCCTGCCAGTACGACCAGACCCTCATTCAAGTTTGTCCTCTCTGGGCCCCGAGCGTCCCCGCGGCGCGAGCGCCGCCGTGCCAGCACCGAGGGGACTTGGGTCGAGTTCACACGCGTGTGCGCCGCCCCACGCATTCAATGCGTCCCTGCCCTGGGAGGGGAGCGAGTTCCGGGCGCGGAGCTGTTCCAACAACTCCTACATGTGGGAGCGAATGTTCTCCGCTTAAACGTCCCCATACGCCCACGGCCACTTCCCTTCCCCTTGAGGAAGGGACTTCAATTGCAGCCTGTCGCAATGCCTTCACCAGCCACCGAGCCCATCGCAGCACTGGGCCATCGCCCTGGTTCATGTGCAATCCTGTAACCTCAAAGGTTAACCAAGCTTCCCAAACTTCCCAACCTCTTGCTGTCTGCCAGCGACACTAAGTACGAACCAACAACCGGTTCCTTCCTATAGAAGCAGAGCTGTCCATCATAAACAGCTCCCTCTCCTCTGCTCCGAGGGGTAATAGGTTCAATATTTTCTATTTTGATGGTCTTTAACACTGCAGTGTGAATCTTAAGATAGGTGCCAGAAAAACATTACAATTGCAGAAGACTCGAAACCTAGAGAGTCAGGAGGTCTGGTTCTAATCTTTGATTTAACACCAGGGTGTAACTCCAGGCAAGCCTGGGTTTCTTTTTCATTCTTTGATTGTTTTCACTGTAAGCTCTTTGGGGCAGGAACTGTGTCCCATTGTGTTGTTACAGGGTGTAGAACAATGGGCCCCTGACCTCAGCTAGGGAATCAAGAGATTACGAGAATTATTTAGAGGAAATCTGTGGTTAAACAAGGAATTGGAATCAGACCTCAAGTCCCTGTCAAGTGCCAGTACCAGATGACAATCCTTTTTTACCCTTCGTTAAAAAAAGCCATAATCCACGTTTATTGTTGTCCAACATTCGCCATTTTTCACACGTCTCTTCGCCTGCCCGACATCTGAGAGCCTCCGCCTTCCCCCGGCTCTGCTGCCACGCTGGGGCAGAGCCTCTCGCCCCGACAGCGCCGGCGCTGGCACTGCAGCTCGTTCTGCTTCTGATAAAAAAGGGGTATCTGGGGAAGGAAGCACCAGAAGGAAATCAAAAGGAAACGCGAGGGCTCGCTGTGTCTGTGTGTGCGCATGGGATTCTTCAGCTGTACATCGGAAATTAGTTCCAGCCAGGGTGAGCTCTGTGTGGTCTCACTCGCCATCCAAGTCAAACTTCAGTTCACCCCGGCTGCCAAGCGGAGCTGTGGAGGAGAAAAAGGTTCAAGAAAACGTGGAAAAGGAACAAAGAAGCCCGAAACAGTGAGCTGGTGGTGGTTTTTCCTCTGAGTTTTTTTTCTTCTTTTTCCTTCTCTCCCTCCTTTTTTTTTTTTTTTTAAACAAACCACCTGGATTTTAAGATCTCCAGAATCCCATTAAAGGGCTTTTACTCCTTCATGAATTGGAGGCGTTTGATGAGAAGGGGTAAGGGGAGAGAAGTGTGTCTGCCTGTGGGAGGGGGAGAGGAGGGGGAAGAGGGGGAGATAATGGGGCATGGGAGCCCTTAATTTCTCCTGTCTCCCCTGCCGGTAATAGGGCTGGATGTAAACACTGCTCTGGTGAATGTTGGAGAGTGATTACAGGATAGCTGGGGAAGGAGGAAGCATTTTGAAACCACAAGTAGGAAAGCAGCTCTTTGATGGAGGGTTAGTAATTTCTTTTTTCTCCGTGCCCTCTTCCCTCACACAGCAGCCCCCCTTCCCCTCCGTCCTCCACCTTCTGTAAACACGGCGGCACAAATTAGACGGGGGCCAACCCGTTAAACATTTGAAGGCAAAGTGGGCTCGGTGGTTGCTCTCACTCCGTAGGATACAAAAGAAGAGGCTGATAACACTGTAATGGGCCTTTCTGGCCTTGCCTGTGGAACAGGCGCAGAAGGAGCCGGAGAGGGGGGAGAACACAAACTGCTGCGATGGAGAAACATCGTGGAGCGGGATGGAAGTTCATAAAAATAAAGACTGAGTGTGCCCAGCAGGCACTAAAAGCGCTGATGGCTGAGCAAACAGCAGCTTCAGGGTGTCCACCTACATGGAGGGTCCAGAGATGACCTTCCCAGAGCAGGTTCATCCAAGCTGGAAGCTGCTTAAGGGGAACTTTACCATCCCCTAACACCCAGATGGCTTCTGGAGCCTGGTGTTCAACTTCTGACCTGGGTAACTCAACTACTTTACTCTGCTTTGGTTTTCCTCATGTGAAAACAGGCAGGCAATTACTCCTCTGGAAAGAGCTGCTGTCCAGTGGTTGGGAAGAGCTGGGCATTCCTGGCCAGGCTCTGCACGGACGTGCAGTTCTAGAACAAACCACCCATGGGGGAAATCCCTCAGCATAAACAAGCTGACCATCTGTCCTCAGACATGAGGTTTCTGTGTTCCTGAATGCTGGAGATGCTCTTGCAATTCCCATCCATACGCACAGGGAAGGGAAAGAAAAGAGAATGGGAAACAGTCTCTCCCTTCAAGAGCTTTAGAAGATTTGGGGTGGAATTCCCCATCTCAGCCCTGTTAGTCCTGCAAGGGCTGTTCACTGCTGCTCTCTGAGCCACACTCCTCCAGAGCAGAGCTGGTGTGCACCCCAAATTCATTGTTTGCCCTCCACTACACATCAGAGAGCAGTTTTTCTTCCCTGAGCCAAGTCCATTCCTGGCAAAGAGCATTGATTTTACAAGATCAGGGAGGAATTCAATATTCGGGTTTCTACTAATCACTGCAGAGACTTTAGAGGAGTTAAATACTACAAAATCCTACAAAATCCCATAGGTACTGGGTATCTCACTGCCCTAGCATCCACCCAAAAGTTCTTCATGGATCTCAGAGGTTATTCAGCTCTTATATTCAGTTTTTGACTGAATGTACTCTTTAGCTACAAAGTATCATGATGGTCTTTTAATTAAATCTCCTGCTTAATACATCCACTCCCCTGACACTTAATACTTCTTGCCCCAGGCTCCTGGTGTTTTCTTGCACGACAGCACCACCACAAAAGCCTCCATTTAAACAACTGTAAATGCTGAAGAGTACACATCCTGTCCTAAACACGCAAGGTTTACAAGCTGGAGTAAATACATCAGACTGCTCTGTTGCATGTACACAGCAATATCTATAAAAAGGTCTTTATATTGCTATTGTTTATCCATGTAAGTTTGCTTAACCAACATACATAAATATAAGGCAGTTCAAAAGCTATTTATATGCTGTCCCTGAGCAGTCTTTTTTTAGGTCTCAGTGCAAGAACTTCTGTGTTAACTGTTGGAACTGACCATGTGATAACATGAAAACTGACATGGAGTGTCCTTCAGATGAGGTGGAGCAACCCCACTTCTCCCAGATTCCCACTTCCTACTCATCCTTCACATTGTTTTCCCTCTCTAATACTCTCCATAAGTTCTTTGGTCCATGTACCAGTGACAGTCAAGATTCCAGGCTCTAATGAGAGACCTTCAGCTCTAGTGCAGTGAAACTCCTCTCTAATGATCACCACAGCTACAGGATTTGTTGCTGCTTTTGTGTGTCCACCATCTCATGAATAAATTAGCTACCAAAAAAAGTCCCAGTTCTTAAACAACTTCTGAGAATCTGTTCCAGTTTTTATCTCTACAAAGGTTTCTTATCTGCTGTAGGCTCAGCAATGACCTAAGACTAATTGAGGAACAAGCAGTTCTACACTGACAGTTCTCAACCTTCTTTCCTTTCCTTCCTGTCCTTTACCCTATTCCTCCCCTCCCTGGCCCAGATAGTTTCATTTCTTTGAAAGGGAAAGAAATACAAGGGATGGGCAGGTAGGAAGCTCCATCCTTTCCTCCCCATGCCTGCCTGTTTCTGGTATCTGAATAAACCTCTGGAAGATGGAGAAGTCTAATAAAAAGCCTTATATTTAGCTGGTCTTCTCCCTACAAATTGACCATTTTTAAAGGAGAAATCTCCTTCCATTACATGTAACTGAGGGCAGATGAGTCCATAAGCCAGTAACAGGCAAAAAAGGCACCCAGAGACTTGCAGCAGCCTTAAGTAGGACAGGCAATGCTGCCTAAGTCAACCCCAGGCCTTGACTACAGCACCCTTGCTCTCTTTACACATTTTGTCAGTCCACAGGCACCTGGGACCAAGACCAAAGTCCTGAAGGCTGCAGTCTGCAACTGTCATCTGAACCTTTCCCACCACCACCACCAGAACCACCCCATGACAGGGATTCACCATGAGAGGATCCTCTTCTGGACAGCAAACCAGCTGAGCCACAGCTCTCCACCACCAGACATTCTCCCATCAATCTCACAAGGGCTGGGACCAGTTTCGAGGAGTTCAATCCTTTAATGGAGATTAGAACCTTCTTTTTCCCATCTCTACCCCTTAAAAATGGCATTTCCCTACTGTGGGAACTACTAATCCCATATGCAAGTCCTTCAGCCTGGGCAGGCAGAGCAAAGCTGCTGAGGTGCAAGGGAGCACTGCTCTAGCAGTCAGCAAATCAGACAGACAGGCAGGCAGAGGCAAACAAAACTGCCCAGGGAAGAATCACCACCCCTGGAAGTGTCAGATACCAGGCTGGATGGGGCTTTGAGCAACCTGGTCTAGTGGGAGGTGTCCCTGCCCATGGCAGGGGGCTGGAACAAGATGAGCTTTAAGGTCCCTTCCAACCCAAACCATTCTATGATTCTATGTTCAAAAAACATGTGGATGTGGCACTTGGGGACATGGTTAAGTGGTGGACACAGTGTGCCAGGTTAACAGTTGGACTCAATGACCTTGGAGGCCTTTTCCAACCCTAATGACTCTATGAAGCAACACAAAGCAGGCTGCAAAGGCAGGACAGAAACACCATCACATCAGAGCATAATAACTTGGAATTTGTTTGATAACATGTTCCTTTAAAGCCACAGTGTGGTGAGAGCCTGGTACTTCACTGATCCCAACACCAGAGCCCTGGACTGGAGAGAGATGCTCTCCCTCCACCTGAGGTTTCTCCACAGCAGCAGCTGCACAGAACAGGCACAGGAGCCAGCAAGAAGTGTCTGTGTGTCCTACCACAGGTGCCATATCCTTATCACTCTCCATCACACGACTCTGCTTTACCTTTTCCTCTGTCCAAAGTTGGCACATGGCCTGGCGCTGTCTGTGTTAATGAACAATCATGATTTGGCCATAAAACAGCAAACGGCGCCATGAGGTCATTAGACATTAACAACACCCTGAAGTTCAAGCGTCTTTATCTCCACCAGAATGTTACAGGGAGCGCTTATCATTTGGGAAAAGCTGAGCTGTGGGCTCCTGGGAGGGTTCAAATGTCATCTGTGGAAGAGGAGGGTGGGAGGCAGAGTAACTGGAGATGATCAATCTCAAAAAGGCAATAACTGCAAACTCAAGATATGAAAGCACATTAGTTCCCACAAATGGCTGAGGATTAAACCCAAGCACAGTTATAGCCAGGAGTGTACAGTCAGCCAAGGTGCTATAAAGGCGTGATGTTATTACTTCCAAGGGATGCCATTAAAACTCTGTTTACAAACCTAATGTGCCAGGGAATGGGTCAAGGAAAGAATTATTAGCAACAAAGCTATTTGATCTCTTTTATGATCCAATGAGTCATATCTCTTCATACTCCAGAAGGTGAATAATGCAAACCTCAAGCCTGTTGATTTATACATGTGTCCAGAATCCTGTGTTCTTTAACCTCAGATGCCCTCTTAAGTGTGATTCATCCTAAATCAAATGGAAGATCGGGTGCTATCATCCACACTCTCTCCTCCCACTCCCTAATTGAAACGGTGATTGACATCCTGGTAGAATAAAATACCATTGCCTGGTGATGGATGGGGCAGGGCAGAGGATGGGGTCAAGATACAGGACTTGCAGATATAACTCTATCCTCCTCCCCATATGGGACAGTCCCAGTTTCACCTAACACTCCCTCTGGAATGCTGGAGACGGAGTCACTGAATAATTTAGGCTGGAAGGGACCCCTGGAGGTCATCTGTCCATATGGACGTACTTTAGTGGGGCAGAGATGAGTGGATATAAGAGCCTTTCTTTTTGTGACACACTCGTTGCTGCAGCTTCACCAAAGGCATGGAACCATGACCCCAACTGGTCCAGAAATGGCCTCAGAAAACTGCAGAGTCCAAATGTGCCAAATTCTGAGATGTGCCTTGGGGACATGCTGGTCTCAACAAAATCCCAGCAGAAACTATTAGGCTTCCAATGGAAATCTGCTGCATCATCAATCAGCTCTTTCTCCCAGCTTTTAGCAAGCCTGGTTTTTAGGTTCCCACATTCCAGCAGGCTTTAGGACTGTATGAAAGGTCTACTGCTATGCAACAAGAGCATCCTGGGTTCCCAGGGTAAATCCAGAACAATCCTTGTAGAGAACTTCTGAGCTTTGGGAAAAACATGGAGGTTGCCGTTAAAAAAGTAACTCAAAATTGGCTCAAGGCTACAAGAAAGAGCAAGCTGATTGCTTTGAATATTCTCATGTTTTTACCAATATCATCATAAAAAAGCTGAAGATTCCTGAAACATTAAATTGTGCAAATTTTCTTCTTCACTGCTCACCCCCAAGAAAACACCACCGAAACCATCTCAAGGGAACCAAAAGCCTCATGTTTTCCAGCACATACATACTTCCATCATTCCTTGCTTTCTAATAGTTTTTCAAATCCCTGGAGGCACGTCCAGCCCTGGAGGTTTGGAAGGGTTTCCCAGATGCATGGCATAACGTATTGTGCACCCCTGTGCTGCCCAGCAGAAAAATCATCCCAGCTCATCCGGGATTTTCATGTCTATCCCACGTTACTGTGTCTGCTCTGTACATTTCCTACACTCCTTAGAGCTTGAGGATGGGTGTGAAGCTGTTTCTGAGACGCTGGGAATGCTTTCTTTTTGGAGACTTGAGTTCTTTGCCTGAGAGACCAACAAAACCCCCCCGAACAGATCCGTAGGGTTTGCCGATATTCACCCCCTGGAGCCCACCCAAGATCCCGACCATGGTCATGTTTTTCTTGTGAGGGGTGAATGCAATGATTCTATGGCATTGTGAACATTACATTCTGCATTACAATACACAGTTTCATTGTTATTTTTTCCACAGCTGAAGCCAGGAAGAAAGAGAAGCTGGGCTGAAGGAGCAAGGCCATGTTCAAACTTCAGCAGTTCATTAAGAAAGCTGAGCAACCAACCCAACATCTCACTTCTGGCTTGCCAGGAATTTTCATTTCCTTTCTCAAACCTACATACAGTCCTTGAATTTTTATCCTTTGATAAGAAACTTTTGCAAATGCAGAATGGAACCAAAAATGTGGGTGAGGAATGAGAGCTGTACTAAAAACCATTTTAGAAGGTGGGATTAAATAACCTGAGCCTACCATCAGATCAGAAATGATGCTCCACCCTCTGCACTAGACCCACTTTTTTAGGATTGAGACACATCTGATCTTTTCACTTTGGAAATTTTCATCAGGATCCAAAACATCCATCTCCTTGGACTCATCCCTGCAATGTTCCACCAAATGCTGAAGTCACTATATTCCAATTCAGGTTTCAAAGAAATTCATCTACACTTTAGGTATTGAGTTGGAAAATGGGCTGCTCTGCATAAACTCAGTGCCTGCATTTTAGCAAGCTGGTCAAGCACTGCCCACGACCTTCAGAGCTGCAGTTGCTGCAGTATGAAATGTATCTCCAGCAGAAGTTTAGGAAACACCAAATACAGGATCTCAAAAGAATTTTTGATGAAAACTTACTCACACAGACCACTTCTGGACAGGAATCCTACGTTACAATTTAGACCAGACTTGGGCAGCTGTTGGGAACAGCCAGCCTTGTTCTGCTGCCTATAGAGAAAAGTGTTCCTTAGAATCTTGAAAATAACACCTATTAATTCTCGCCTATCCTCAGACCTGGAAAAGTAATGACAACTCTCTTTAGGATACTCTTTACAAGGAGGAAAGCCCTCGTAATGCAGAGCCTAACCCAGGAATTTCCATGTTCAGTTAGAACCAAAAGCCGTGTAGTTCCAGTCAGGAGTATTGGAGCCCAGCCTGCTATCTTCCCTTCTGCTTGGCAGGACCACACATAAACGGGGTTTAAATATTTATTTTCCCTTCGCCATCTAACGTCAAACATAACAGCCACATGCAGTAGTTAACAACTGTGTTGTAAGATATGAGCAAAACCATTGCAAACTGGGGTTTGGATTTAACCTGCCTACAACACCATTGATCACTGCAAGTCACAAATTATGTCATTTCAGCAGTGGAGCTACTGCCAGCGGAAGGATTAGCAACATCAGTCGTAACGAGCCACTTCACTTTCAAATAACATTTTAGAAATTTACAGTGCCTGGAATTGCCATGATTAAATGGATAACAGAGTTAGATAGACCGGATATGGATCACTTCTAATTTTCCACTTATATCCAGTAACCCATCATAAACTATCCGAGGTCCTTTGGTCTTCGTTTCTCTCACACCAGAACATTTAAACAAAAAAAGATGATCCGTCACTGAAGTTATAGTAGTGGAAAACCAAGGAGAGATAAGAAGCTGGCCACAAATTCCCAGACTTAGATGTCCTGTTTCCAATTCTGGCGATGTTGGGGAGAATTAAGAGAAATGCCAATGAAGTGACACAAAAGTGAAAAATTAAACCAGACCTGCAGAACATGAATCTATGACTTTTTCTGATTATAGAGAGTCCATACTCATGTATCCAGTTTCACAAAATCATTATTCCCTATTCCCACGGGTGCAGACTGGTCACATATCCAAGGACCAAGACCTCAGACTGAGAGCACAGCTGGTTTAAAAGAGCTGAAACAGGGTAATTATCTTAAAAGAACAGAGATCTAAAGAGAAATATTGATTTTGATGACTTCTTTTTCGTGGAAATGTCAGAATGTTTGTTACATTTCTGCGTTATTTACCACAGTAAAAAGAGTGCAAGCAACTAATCCCTCTGACAAAGTGTCTTGGTAATGTTAAATCCCTTTTTTTAAGTAGGTCTGTGGGACACAGGGAAGTTTGGCATTTTATTCCGACTGGGAACGATCCCTTCCTCCCTCTCAAACTACAGAATTTCCGAGGGAGCAGAAATTCCTCTTTGGTACCTTCTGTACTACATATGGCTACAGGGAGGTCTTTCACATGAGTTTCTAACGTTTCCTTTGCAGTTCGAGCCACTTAAGCAATTACGACACCATCGCCTCTTTTTCTTTCCTTTTTCAATTCCACGTCAAATCTGCAAACACAGAAGTGCCTCCAAATGGAAGTTGGTGGTTCTGCTGCCATACCCTTCCTTCTTCAGCTTTAGCTACACTAAAATTTAAGGTTCAGTTGCCCTAAGTTTATTACTGGCAGGGTAGTTTGGGTCAGTCTTAATCCAACTCACCTACCCATAAGCTGTGACCTCCCCAAACCGGGCCAATCCACCTGGAAAAATCAATGCTTCTCTCTTTCTTTCCACATTAAAGTAATGACATAAAATAATCAGATGCTGGAATGTGTCTTGGCATGAACAACAAACACAGGCAGCTTTATTAGCTGTTTCTCTGGAAGAGAGCTCCAAAGACCCTACACATATTTACTAACGTGCACTGGGAATGACCTCAGCTCTCCCAGGCCAGGCCAGGGCAAAAGCTCCTTTATAACTCACTTTATGCTTTACTTCATTATTAGCAGGGAAGGATGGAAAAACATCCCCATCGCCTGGGAAACTTGTGGAAAAGGGGATGATGGATTGCAAATGGGGACTTGGCATCGTGCTGCCTCCCAAACCTCCTGCCACCGCGCGTGGGTTTTGTTCAGCTGGGAGCGTTTAACAGGCCGTGCTATTTCAGGGACAGGGAACCACTTGGGATCCCTGCAAATGCCTCTGCACAACTGGAGGGTTACGGGGATGCTTCTCCATCTCGGAACTGGCAGCTTTTTGGGGGGAAAGTACTGATGTACCCTGGTTTTGGGATATGGGTACAGCCTTGGGCTAAGGTGGTGAGCGGCAATTCAGGATGGGGATCTTGATACTCCAACAGAGTATTATTGTCCAGATGCCTCTAGCAATCACTTGGTGGCCTGGTTCAGCTTCTCAGAAACCCTCACTGCATCTCAGAGGGGATCATACAGGTGAGGTTACCTGGAGTTACTAAAGAGCAAGCACAGAAGCAGAGGGGTATCAGACTCGGAGCTATGGCCATCTCCACTCTCCTTGTGCATCAAACTGTGTGCTGAGAACCTAAGAGGGTCTATGTAGAGTCAGGGGCAAAATCTGGTTTGTTCCATGGTGGGAAAAACCCTAATTTGCTTCCATCAGTCACAGTCTGCACAGTGTCTGAGCAGGGAGAACTCCATCGTAAACTAGGACGAGATCACCAGAGGGAGGGACGCAGAAACATGAAAGGAGGAGAGAAAGATATTAAATTTGCATATGGTTCATGTGAGAGAGAAGAAAATAAATGATCCAAAGGCAAACAGAAGAGCTGGGTCACAGAAGACAGAAAGCAGAGCAATGTGTAGAGCGAGGCACAGATGAAAAAGAGGTGTAGAGCTGAGTCGGCTTTTCTTTGAGGAGTTGGGGTCAGCTGAACTCTGTGTCCATCGAAATCAATCACACTGAGCAGGGAGGGCAAGTGCCAGCCAGGGCTGAAATCCTGCAAGGGCAGCCCTTGTTCAGAGGGGACAGTCCAGACAGGATCAGCTCCTACAACAGCCATCAGAAAGCTCTGGAAATCGCTGTGTGATCACTCTGTGCACAGAGAGCCTGAACAGGAGTCACGGCCCGTGAGGATCTCAACAATGAGACAAGGAGCTGTGCTGCTGCTCAAGCCATTCATCGAGCAAGCTCCCATCACTTGGGCCCCACTCTCTGGCTGATCTGGGATTCTTCTTCGGTCAGTGCCACCAGTACAACTTGCCTACAGGTCTGAGACAGTCTTGTGCTGGCCATCACAGTAACAGACAGCTGTCTGCTGTCTGGAGATGCTTCCAAGCATTCTGTACCACTAGATCTTGAAAATACTTGGCAAAAGCAGCCAAATATTCCTGTTTATATTACAGATTGACAAGACTCTGCCCTGGTTTCTCCAAGTTCAGCCCCCAGATCCAAGTCCAAGTCCCACTCCAGTGTTCTGACCAAAACCAAACCACATCACTCCAATCTTGTACAAGAGAAACTGCTCTTGTTAAAGCATGTGCTGGACCATGGATGGCAACTCCAGGGTCGTGGAATAAGGCTCACTTAGCAAAGTAATTCACTGAGACATGAAGCCTGATGAGGGCTTCTGGCATTTCAAACATGCACATAAACCTTGAAAGCAAAGCACTGTACAGCCTGAACCCTGGAAGCTTCTCCCAAGGAAACATCACTACCAGGGCCTGATGGACAAAAGACTTACAACACAGTAACTCCACTCATTCAATGGCATGATTCCCCATGAGGTCCGTACAAACAGGAGTAATGACAAGTCTCACAGTCTCTGGAGGGAGGTTTAGAAACCTCCTCCTTGAAGACTCCTCATAAACGAAGCCTCAAAGTTCCAGTTTCTCCCCAAATTCTCGGCCTGCCGCGTACGCGAGATTTAAAAATAATAATAATAATAATAATAAAAAATGCAACACTCGCATAAATAAAATATAAATGGCATCCTGTGTTCTCTCCCACACCCCATTCTTCCTCCCTCCTCTTTCCTCATTGTTTGTTCAACAGGATGTTGGCTTTGCTGTGAGGTACACCAAGCCATCTGTCAAAAACATGGAAACAGTTAACAGCGCGCGCACACACAGGGGCTGGAACGACATGTTACGGAGCCTATTCGGGGTCAGAATCACAGGCTGTGCTCTTGGGAGAGCAATCCAAGCCCCAGAGCTGCGGCTGCTCGAACCAAATCACAGCTTCTCCCTTCTGACACGGGGAAATGGCACTTTGCTTAAGCGGTAGCTCATCTGGGATGCACCGGAGCTGCCAGGACGGCGTTCTGGGGAGAGAGGATTCCTCACAGGGAGATTTGGCGCGTAAGGAGCAACTGAAGCAGCGTGGTCTGCTCAGAGATAGTGCCACTCAGAGAGAGTGGCCCTTCTCGTACACATAGGAAGGCACGAGGGAATGGCAGTGACACGGAAACATTTTTGGAAGTGTTTTTCCTGGAAATAAAGGATAAGAATAAATTCTTAGAGACTTCTGAACTCCGGTGACCTGTTTAAAACTTCCCTTCAGAAGTCAGACCAGCTCTGCCTCCAGTTTTGCTCCAGGTCAGCTGTTGGGCAGTTGCCTGTGAACATTAGGGACTCCAAATGGAGCTTGAACTGATCCCAAGATGGGGAAGACAGATCTGCCCAATTTTGAAACGAGTGGTTTGAAGACACATCTTGATTCACTAGACCCTCCAAAGGAGGGGGGGAAGGGTAGAATATCTGATTCAGAAGTGAAATCACTCACTAGGTTGACTTGTTTGGCAGAACTTCCAGTGACTTAGTACATCTCAGTTCCAGGCTGGAATATCCTACCTAGGAAGGGACCAGTGGGTCAACTCTGCAGTTTTTAAGTCCCTGACCCTGCTGAGACCATCCAACAGAGCAACAGTTGCAGAAGACTTTGTTCTTCTCCCTCTCCAGAAAAAAAAAAAGTGACACCCCTCCCTCCACCCCCCCCCATTTGCCCAGTGATGGGAGAGAAGAGCCAGATGGCTGGACCTGAGCAATGCACGTGACACTGGAGGAGGAGATCCGGGGGCGAAAGGTTCCATAAACCGATTACTGGGAAAACACGCACAACTGGAAACAAATGCTAATAAAAATTGCAACATTCGGAGATCAAACGCCTCAAATCATCACATTTCTTTAATTTAGAAACGCGGGATAAAAGAAACTAAAAAGACTCTGCAGCAGATTTAAGCCAATCCAGTATTTTCCAGGCATGTCCCTAATTAAGTTCACAGGACAGGTCTTAGAAAGCAGTTATAAATTAGCACTAAACACAGATGAAGACTTGTTTTCATAAGAGCCCACCTCAAAAGTTGTTCTCTCTTTCAAAAATGCCATCAGCAGAAATTTTTCAGCATTAGAAAACATGCTCTATCCCAGAGCTTAAGTTAAAGGTGTTCAAATCAGAATATTTCCATTTCCTTTTAGTAGATTTCTATTGGCTTCAAACCCCACTGAGAACCACTTTAACCATTTGTTTGAGGGGTCAGTAGGACAAGTTCCCATCAGTGGAGATGAACCAAAGACACACGACCTAGTACTGCTCTCCAGGTCAGGCTTTTGCCTCAACTACAGTCAAAACAGCGAGAAAAGAAGGAATTGGGCCTTTGTGTTTCATTCAGCTTCAGAAAACTTTTTGGAGGTGTTCTCCAAGCTGTGGAAGTGTCAATCTCCTTGGGCACCTCAGAGCCCCCTCTAGCCCAAGTTCCCAAGTTTTGGGGGCTTCCCAGGGATGCCCAGACTCTGTTCATACCCTCAGTGCACAATGATCATAAACAAACCCAAGGCCTTGCTCTCAGCACTGGCACTAAATAGAATTAACTGAAACAAAGCTCAACAAACAAAAATACAGCCCAAATGCACAACAGCATGTGGGGATTTGGGGCTAATCAGAACCAGCTCCCCTGTACTTCCAGCTCCCACTCAGTTTTCAACCAGCGAAAATGAAAACCTTTCCATCTTTAAGAAGCTACAATATTCTGACAACAATTTGAAAGAACTCAAAGAGTTTGCTTTTGTTGATCATTTCCCCCAAGAAATACTAGACTGTTCTTGACTGGTTTACAGGGCACTTCTGTATTTGAAGTAGAGAAAGGCCCAAGTAAAACTAGACCCTAATGGCATCTCTGGTACCTGGTCAGGACACAGGGTTGAGTATTATCTGGTCCAACCTGTTTCTATGTGTGGATTGACACCTAAAGCCCAGCACAGGCTCCTGCAGAACCTTCCTGCCCTTCCAGCAAGACACTTGCAAGCCCTTTTAGGATCCTGGAAATATTTAACTGCAAAGACAGGGTTATCCATAAATTGAGAGGCCAGACAGAGCACATCCATCTGCTCTGCAGAAACACTTGGGTCACTGGGGAGGAACAGCATGGCCCATTCCTCTGGTGTCTCCCAAGGAGCACACCAAGCTTAGCCTGGGCATGGCCTTCTGTCAACACAAGTCAACATGAAATAAGGTCATTCTCCAACTAGAAGGGGTCAGGTCTGAGCTGTGAACATGTTGTAGGTGTAGCTCGTGTCCTGTTCCTCACCTAAACCTACATCTGAGTGTTCCAGCAATGGCATTGATGCAACAGGAAAGGTCACCACGAGTGTTGACACGACTGGAATGAAGGAGGGTTTGCATAACTGTGCCCAGAACAGCTCAGTTCTGGTAGCTGCCTGGCCTTATCTCTCCTCTGGCCTTTGTTTGCAGATGGAGATGATACCTGGAGACTTCCAAGGAATGGTTTGCCAAACCACTAAATAACTGTCTAATTCATGTATCCTTCCAGGCCCTTCCACATGCCCCAGGAGGATGGCAGAAGTTGCAGGATCCTCATTTGTCATTTTTGTCATTTGTTGTTTTCCTCCAATGGCTCCCCTGCCTCTATCTAATCAGGGGGACGTTTCCTGTCTTTGTTCTCCCCCATTCATCCTGCGGGAATGATTATTATCATCAAACAGCATTAAAATAGAAAGCCTGGAGCCAGCACCCATTTAGCCTGGAGTTTAGGGAGTCCTGGAAAGGAGCAACGGAAGAGACCACAGACAGTCCCAAACGGCAAAAACGGGCATCAGCTTCTGTCCCATTCAACCACAGCATTGCCCCACCTTCACAAACAAACCCAGGCCTCAAACCAATAAATGTCACGTACACTTGGTACATCCCCAGGAGGCCTGGAGAACGAGGCAAGTGCCAGTCCATCCACCAGCTTAAACCCTACACAAAGTGGGATATTATTCCCATTTCCTTTGTGCATCAAATCTCTGCTGCCAGGAAGCCTTGGCAATTCTCTCCTGAAGGAACAGTGGGTGAACAGAATATTTTAAGCCTTGGATCCATGTTAGATTAAAAAATAAACTTACTTTTGCCTGCTCAAGCTCCCTGGATATATCCCTCCCTTGTTAGAGTTGGAAGAAGCTGAGACTTGTACTTAGTTCAGAGATACAAGTGAAGAACCAGTGACAAACCGGGAGATTCTTTCAGGCTGAATAAAAACCGTGAATAAGATATGACTAAAAAATTTGGCTCGTCAGTCAATTTTTCCTCTAAAAGTCTTTCGGATACTTTTTTTCCTTCCTAAGAGAATAAAACTCAACACTGATGTTTTTTGTTGTTGGGTGTTTTGTTTTGGTGTTTTTTTTTTTTCCAGAAAGACCCATCAACTTACTAAAAAACCCTCACTTTGTCTTAATTTTCAACCAGAATTTAGATTCAGTAAGTTAAATAAGTTGGTGCTGTCTTTAATAATGTTTTCAGCACTGAAAATATCTGAGAGGAGAAATAAATATTTTTATACAGAGCCAGCCTTTTAACTCTTGAGAAATCAGAATTTTACCAATATTTAACCCAGCAGTTTTCATCTAAGTCATGTAGGACAGTGCCAGGAAAGCTCAGCTGGAGCAGAGTTCCTGCCTTCCCATGGCCAGGTCACTCCATCACCTTACAGGCACAAAATTAGGAGCACAGTTGATGGGACACAATGTCCTGCTGTCCCCTTTGCATCAGCACACCTGGGATATGATCCAGGTCATGTACACAGGGACAGGAACCCTGTGCCATCCCTCCTCTTCCTCCAAAATATTGCTAAATTAACCCCACCTCCCCAGTTTCCTCACCTGCTCAACGGGGAAGTTATTTCTGTATAGGCTCTAAAAGAAGGGAATTTCTCACAAGGATGGCTGTGGTGTCCCAGAAGCAGGACAGAAGCAGCAGCTGGATGGAAGCAGCAGCAGGAAAACAGCTGGACAGAAACAGCCCTGAGCTGGGATCCTGCTCTGACTTTCTGCCTGGTCTGGGTAGATTATGAATTCCTTCCTAAGAAATGCTGTTTGTAAACCTAAAATCACTTTGCATCAAAGACTTCTGAGGGGATGCTGCTGTTTGAGAGTCCTGAAAACATGAAGTGTTGTTTATTGCTTAGCTTAGCTGACCCGAGGATTTGCCTCCAAGCACAAAATTCCAGCCCTTTACTGCAGAGATCCCAGGACCTGTGAATCACAACAGAAACTTCAAAATAACCTTGGGAGAGGCTGGACTGAAGAAAAGCTGCTCCTAATATCCCGTATGACAAAGCCAGGGCCATCTCCAAGCCCCTCTGCATCACTGGCTATTGGTTCCACATCCCAGATATCATTTCAGCTCATATGAGGAGGTAAATACTAAGTGTTGACCTCTGAGAAGTGGGGAAATTCAGACCTAATTCTTGAGCCCATCACTTTGTTGCTGGCCGGAAAAGAACGGAGTCAGGTTTAAAAATACAAACATATTGATAATTTGAAAGCTTGCTCCTGTGATTATGTTCAGCCTATTTGTTTTCCTTCTTCCAATCATTTTTTCCACTTTCTAATTGGAAGCTAATAAGAAATGCTCACATGCTTAATAAGTCCAAGCCTGCATAAGTGAATTTTTTTTTCCTTGTTCATCTTTATACACCCTGGCGCCAAACCCTGTGCTGGTGTAAATCATGTCCTTGATGGGAACGTTGCTCATTTATATCCAAAGCGAATCCGGTCTCCAGTGTCTCCAGATAATGATCTTGTTGTGTTTAATACTGCATAAACACATAGGATGATGCGTTCCCCGTCTTAAAAAAGTTTGTTTAACTTTTTATGTCTCATCTTCAGTCAGAATAGCAAACAACGGGAGGGAAGGGTGGAGAAAGAGTGAGATACCAGCAGTGAGATCATGCAGCACAGAGCCCGGTAAACTCGAGGGTGAGAAGTTTTTTTAAACACAAATCTATCTCTGCAAGATCAATGGGAGGGGGAAGAAAAAAAAAAAGAGTCTAAATTTAACCCTTATTCTATTTAAAACTCGTACGCAGCATCTCACAGAACTGCATTACACAAACACAATTGTGTTATATTTACGGTTCAAAACAAAACACAAAACCCTCAACTGAAAGACTTGAAAGTCCCACCCTGCTACGGCATCTGCACACGCTGGAAGAGCCGAAAACAGGGAGCAGCCCTGGAGCCCAGAGCTGTGCCAGGCCCCAGCTCGGCTGCGCTGGCTTGGCCAGCAGAATAATTCCAACTCCAGGAGCAAACAGCTCCCAGTTTTCCGCATGGATCTGGTGACCACCCTGCTCCTGGTGGTGACCACCCTGCTGCAGGTGTGGCGAGCCCTGGGCATTGACATGAGCTGCTTTGGTGGGGCAGAAACACCCACCAGCAAGGTGGGAGCACAAAATGAGAGCAAGGCACCAGCCTGCGACCAAACCGATGGATGCAACCATTGCTCAGCCCCTCGGCGCAATTCCCAGCCCTTCTGCACGTGGCCCTGGAGGCTTCTACAGGAAAAACACCAACCATCCCTTCCCAACAAAAATTCTTAGCTGCCCACTGAAACATCTGCTTGCCAGAGACATTCAGCCCTGCGTGTGTCACCGCTCTCTGACTCACACGGGAGGCCGGTACCAGTTTCTCTGCACGGGTTGCACGGAATTAAAGCGCACAATAGGGTGGGAACATCCAACAGATCGTAGATGCAGCACAGCAGCCACCACTCCAGTTCCCTCAGAACCCTTTGGACTCAGTGGCAGAGCTCGGGCAAGGGCTTCCCAAGGTGGCCAAAATGCTGGCGGGACTGTTGCGCAACACGTGATGCCGTCTGCGGTTCTATCAAAATAAACCTTGGCCAACGTGACGCAACAGCCTTGGCAGGGATGTCGGTGTAAATGCTCGCCCCACAGGCCACAGAAACATTCTCCAAATGAAGGAGGATCTCTCTGGGAGAGGTGTACCAGGAAACCCACAAAGCCCTATTTCTCCATATTGCTGTCCCGGTTTTCCCACTCCAATTAGCTCTCAAATCAGGTTGGATTTATAGAGGACTTTCATATTCAGACTCTGGCATAGGACAGAGAGGTTCCTCTCTCTGGATCGCTGGCACATGGACAATGAGCTCCTTGTCCTCACTCCATGCCTCTGTGAAACTCTGCTGTGGCTTGATGCACATTGGGTGTCCTTTTTTTATTTAAAAAAAAATAAAGACAACCTTAATTTTACAAACACTCTTCCCTGCAAGCAGCATTTTGGTTCCTCCGATTGCTCCCAAGTCAGGCTTTATTTTCTTTCTCAGGGGTAGGACCCTGTTTAATCCCAGTCCTCTCACTTATTTGCAGTGGAAGGGACCCAAAAGCACAACAGTTGGGATCATTCCTTTCCAGTTTGCCTCTGCAGTTTCTACTTGAAACAAGGTATTTTGCAGCTGATGCTCAGCTCTGCTCCAGCTGTTTCAAGGCGAAAGAAGCAGCTAATGGGATCAGGGACCTGACCTTGGCACTCCAGGCATGTAAGCATTTAATTCTGCCACCCGATTTATAACCTACCAGACACTCCTGTGGTGATCCCACTCTGCAGCAGCATTGCAGCCACCAACACCGAGGTGATGCTTCTTAAAAAGGCATCAGCTCCTCAGGGAAAAGCGGGAATCCAATTATAAAGGAAATTAATTTCTTTTTTTTTGGCCATCATTATCCTCGATCTGAAAGAAATCTCGGACAGAATGACTAATCTGGCTCCAGCCAACACAAGCTCAGCTGCTGGCAGCGGGGAGGCACAGCCTGGTAGGGGTGAAAGCAAAGCAGGATGGTCCCAGATGCCCCCACCAAGCAGGGAGTTGCTGCCAGAGCAGGGGACCCCCTGAAAACCACTCAAAGAAAGGGGGGGGGAGCACTGAGTTCCCCAGAACACAGAGACACAGAGTGAAAGCTGCTCCCTGACAGCAGAAAAATCGAAGGGAGGGGCTCCTAGTAGTTACACCACCTTAGAAACACATTCCCAGAGGACTCCTGTAACACTGGCTGGTGACACACGATGTGAACTCCAGCTAGAAACTCCAGCAAGAGGAATGGAGCTTGGAGCAGGAAGGACAGACAGATGGACGGCTACAATCCATGGGTGTTCACACACACGCCACGGCAGCCAGAGCTTCCCAAAACGCTGCTCCCTCCTTGACTTTAGGCCCTTGGCTAAATAATGCCGCATTGTTTTGTATCAGGTTCTGCTCCCGCAGCCCCGCTGCGGCTCAGAAACAAAGGGGGCTTCATGCAGGACAAAAGGGGACTGTTCTACCTAATGAGGACCAGTTGAGAGGTATGGAGACAGTACCCTCTCCCCATCGGATCGCGGGCTGCGAACAAGCCTCTGTCCCCGGGGCTAATGAAGAGCAGTTGAGAGGTGTGAGCGGCAGCGAACAGAGACGTCTCTGAGCGAGGAGGGGGCCGGCCCCGAGAGACGCCGGCGCTGCGGCTCGGCCAGGGACAGCCCGGGAGAAGGGAACACGTTTAGGTTCATCTGTCACCGTGATGGCTCCTGACCCGCCAAGCTCCCTGGCCCCGCTCTCTGACCTCCCGGTCTGACCTCTGCAAAGAGCCGCTGGTGCTCAGCCAGAAGTCCTCTATTGACTACCTGTCAGAGGGCACCTGCTTAAGGAACCCCATAGAAATTAAAGTCACAAAATGAGTCACGAGGGACTGTTTGAGCCGGGAAGCCAGCATTAGTCCCCGGCTGGTAAACCAATCTCCCTAATTATCTGCCAGAAGAATCTCTCTTCTTTCTATTTTCTTTTCTTTCCCCCTTCCCAGTCCTCTCTTCTCTTTGACTCATTATCTTAATTTCACATTAACCGTGAAGGCATTAAAAGCACCTTGGAAGGGGAAAGGGAGCGGAGTGGGGAGAGGCAGAGGCTGAATAAAAAAAAATAAAATAAATACTTCCAGGCTTCCACGTCGGGTCCTTTGCAGGAGCTGGGGCAAGTGGACCAGCAGCGCCGCGAGCCACAGAGCTGCCACGGCGGGTCATGTTTTCATGTACAGCCCCCACCACCGCAACCCAATCTGGTATAAAAGAAAACAAACCCTCAGCGGGGCAGTGTAAACCAAGCCCTGTCCGAGGGAGGATGTGTGGCTGTTCCTCATTTCCCCACCCTCCTCCCCTGCAGTGTAATGTTATACAGCTGCACTGGAGTGTCTTTGCTCCTCGCTGGTGTTTCTTGTCTTGGGCGCATGGAAAGGGGCCGTCGCGGCGCCCGGGGCACGGCCGCGCTCCAGGAGCTGCTCCCTGCTCTGGGGCTGGGCAGGATTTCATCACACCAGGGCATTGCATGGGGAATGGCACCATCCCCTCCCCGTCACTGGGTTGAGGTTGACTCCTAAGAGTTCATTGCATGGGGGTTTGTGATCCACACCTCTGTTAATTTTGTGTTTCTTAGATAACACTAAGAATGCACGGGAATGTTGTGATTCACCAGATCTGGATCTCTTCTTTTTGCAGTGTTCATAGAACCACAGAGTGGTTTGGGTTGGAAGGGACCTTCAACCACCTCATTCCAATTCCTATCCCACCTTCCACTAGCCCAGGTTGCTCCAAGCCCTGTCCTACCTGGCCTTGGATACTCCCAGGGATGGGGCAACCACAACTTCTCTGGGCAACCTGTTCCAGGGCCTCCCCACCCTCACAGGGAAGAATTCCTTCCCAATATCTGATCTAAATCAATTAGTGTTACTGAAGTTCATCAAGCACCATGTTACCAAGATCCTGTGGAGACCAATGATAACACTGCTGCTTTTTCAAACAAATACTTCATTTTTTTTTCCATACAGGAAAATTTGGTTAATGCTACTCACTCCCTCGCCCTCCAATGAAGCTAAACTTCAGATTCAGAAAACTCTTCAGATTCAGAAAAACCACCTGAAATTTTAATGGAGACCAGAGCAATGCTCTCCTACAAATAAACAGCATCCCCATCAGATCCCAAATCCCTTCCCAGAGCATGGGATTGCATCCCCTGTGGCTGCAGCTCCCACAGCCCTTGGTACTCAGCACGAGACAGAACATCCTGTCACATCCAGCATTACAAAGCCGTTACTCTGGAAACACAATTATTTATCATGTTCTGAAACCTCTTAATTACAACAACAGCGAACAAACAAAACAAACTAACACAAAAAAAAAAAAAATCAACCTTACAGAAGCCCCAGCCTGGGCTGTAATTTGTTCCCAACTCCAGCAGTCGCTGTGAGAAGTGAGGCCAGGTGGGCCCGACCACCTTTCCCTAGAGGATCACATCCAAGGGTTTACAACAAAGCCAGCTAGCAGGGAATTTTCACATGGGTCTAGGTTTCATCATGAAAATTTTTGCCCTGTACTCCTCCTAACCCTTGAGAAAGCCAGGACTGCATTTCAGTTTAATTCACAAATCTGGCTGTAACCCATTACTCTGCTAAAAGGCCAAAGATTTAATAGTATATAACTCCACAGTTAGTCCCATTGGATTCCACAGGATTACTTTTGCGGCCAACTACCAGCATTAAGTGTGAATAAAGACATCAAACTATGGCTGCAAGTGTTGATGATTCATCGGCAGAATTCCTAGAAGAGAGGGAATCCACACAACAGCCTCATAGCTGTGAAGTGACCTAACTAATATGTTGTTACACAGATAGTAAAGCTGCATCCACTGGGAGAAATGGGAAAAATATATTGCCTACCGGGGATGTCATGAAAGTGAGAAGGTTTCTTGCCCTGTTTCTGTGCAAGATGGTCACAGGCTGTCAAATGCTCCCTTATTGCTTCATGTGGCTGCTCATTCTGGGAGCCCCAGAGCAGCTGAGGAGGGACAAGACCTCCTGCTCTTCCCTGTCCAAGGGATGGGGGAATGAGGAGCTCAGCATGACACCAGTTGCTCCTCTCAGTTACCTGCAAGCAGAGCTGAGCTCGCTCACAGTAACCAAGCTCAGCCCAGCAGAGCTGGTTTAAGCAGGAGAAATGTGTGTCTCCCATCCTGCCCCAAACCATCACCACCAGGCAAATAAATGCCAGAGCAAAGCTCAGGTCCCGGAGCTGACGCTCCCCTCACACCCCAGATCAGGAATCTCCGGTCACACCAGTCACCCCTTAATGAACCCAGGAGGGTTTGGCCCCTGTTTTATTGGGTGAAAACATTTTCTCATGGTCAGATGATAAGGAAGCTTGATGCAATGGGTGACAAAGGACAAAAAAAAAAGGCCCAACAGTGGTGAAAAGACATTTTTCACATATTTTCTCCCTGTCATCTTCCAGGAAACTGATAAAACTGGTTTCAGATGTAGTTTTCATTCAAAATGCAACCATATATCTTGGGATTGAGCAAACCCAAGCCTCGAGCACAGGCATTGAGGGAAGGAGCATACCCTGCTTAATGGCTCACAGCCTTGAGAAGAGACTGTAACCAAAGCCAGGAAAGAAAGCAGCAGAATTCCCTTTACCTTCCCCACCAGCACCGACGAGGGAGATAAAGTGTCTCCAAAGAACTGTCTGTGCTTTCATTCCACAGGGCTGTGGTTTTACCAGAGGCACCTGCTGAGAAACGCTGTTGGCTGAGAAGCAAACAAACACAAGGAATTTATGGACACAGACATGCAATTCAGCCTCATAAATGGGAAAATCATCCTCTGGGGTTTAGTTTGGAAACACCAATGGGTCTGGAAAACAAAGAGTGAGCAACGAAAACCCTCTGCACATCAGTGCGAGGAACCTTCCCCTGCTCCTCAGAGCTCAGTCTTTTTTTCCCCCCCATCAAGGACATGAGGGAAGGATCTTTCTTTACCCTCCCAGGGAAGCTTTATGCATTGAAACAAGTGTTGTTTAAATAAACCCCTTGAACTGGAGTCTTAGGATGAAAAAATGGATCATCAGTTTACCCATGGGACACACTCAACAGCCCCAAAGCTGGAGGAGCTGCCTTGGGGAAAACCTTCATTTCAAACACTGCTGTGGGTTCCAACCCAAACAAACACCATCTGCTGCAGTCCAAAATGACTTTCCTGAGGAGCAGATCAGGGTTTTCAACACTGGCTGCTCTTGGGTGCTGCAGCCAGGCAGAAAGCCACATCCCCTGCCACAACCTCCAGCGTGACAAAACTCGCTTCAGATTCCCATTTGAAGAAAACCCAGCCAACATTTTGAAATTTTCCACAAAGTAGAAAGTTCTGGAGTTTCTCATTAGGAAGAAAATCACATCTTTTCCCTCCTGGTAAAACCAAAGTCCTGCTGTGGGTGAGAACAACTCAGTCACAGTTTGGTGCTGAACACTGAAGACCATAAAGTTGTTCCTCCGTGCTCCCTCTCTCTAAGTCAATGGTTTGAAGTTCTACCCCTCTGCAGCCACCCTAAAAAGCCACAGTTCTGAGTTCCTTTAGGAAGGGACACACAGGCATCATCCCTTCCCTTTAAAGGTCTGTTACACCACGTGTGGGGTCACCAACCCCCCTCACTCACTGTAACACCAAAAGAGTTTATTTACAGTAATAGAGAAACCAAGATGAAGTGAAATGCTGGTGCTGAAATGACAAGATCCCAGTCCATTGAAACAAGAGCCTTTTGATGTTATCCAAACAAAACATGAAAGCTAAAGGAAGTCATGCCAACGTCATCTGCCGGGAAATTTAGTTAAAGCTGACACTCCTGGAAAACATTTTGATTTTAGCCAAAATCTGTTTGCTCTTTTCAGTGTAACCTGTTACACAGAGTAAAGAGAGAAGAAAGGTTGGACCAGTTTTACTGAGAGTATACTCAGCAGAGACTCACAGTACCCTGTACTGCACTGAATTTTGCCACACAAATATAAATACATCTTAGGAGGTCACTCCAAAAGAAGACGGGGTGCAAAACTGGTTCCCATCCAAATGGTCTGAAGTGGGTCAGGGCCACCTTTTGTCTCCATTTCTCAGCCTCCATGGACATACTTTGCTTTTACAACAGTAATGAAATTGGTAGGAATTTTTATGTTTGCAATAGTCAAAGTGGGAGAATAATTCAAATCCACGTGTTGGTGCTGCCAGTCACACACCTTAAAACTCATTAGGAAGGGTAACGCTGCGTATTTTAAAAACCAAGCATTTGTGCACTTCCTTCCCCTCCAATCTCTTGGAAGTGACACAATAGAAGGGACAAAGAAGGAACCAGCAGCAGTATCTCTTCCCTGAAAGCAACGTAATGATAAACAAACCCCCAAAGTCCGAGTTCAGAGTTAGAAACCACTGAAGGTGGGCAATTCCACAAACTCGGGTTTCTGCTGAAGTGCCCACTCAGCCAAAGTGTCTGTGTTTGGGTGTCAGGTTCAGTACAGATGAAAAGTCAGAAATAGCCAAGTGCCAAGGTTTACACATAGCAAGGGAAACGAGTAGAGTTATGGGAGAGCAAAGCAGCTGAATTAACGACGCCTCGGCCGGCTCACAACGCGAAGCTTCCAGGCTATGTGGCTTGGGTTTCCTGGCCTCAGCGCTACATTTCAACTACTTTTGCAAATGTAAGAGGCCAGAACTGTCCCCTGTGCTCAGAGGACAAGTGTCCAATTTGGCTTTTGGCTGCACAGCCTGAGCTGTTAGTTCCAGTTGCAGAGAGATGTGAGTGGGGAAATCCCTGACACGGGGCGCTGTGAAGGAGGAATTTACTAGAGAACTGAATTGCTGAGGAGCTCTGAGGCTTAAGGATGACTCTTGTCTTCTGTCCAGAATCACACAACTCTACATTCAGTGCCTCCAGAGTTCTGATTTTATAGCAAAGTCTTATGCAAAAGAGGAAGTTTCCTTCCCTCACCCTACACTTGGACCCACTGGGTTTCAGTCTCTTGACTCAGACTCAACCTCGTGGCCAAAGAGACAAAAACCATGTCAACATCTGCACTGGGACCTTTCCAAGCGCTGTTCAGAGGGCTACATAAGCAGCTCTGTCTGCGTCTGGTACCCCAAAGTGGGAATTCCCACTGCCTCCCTCCCTGACTTGCCATTGCCTTCTCTCATCCTGGGACTTCCCATTGTGCTGCAGACATGGAGCTGGCTCCATGGAGGGGAGTCATGGCTCAGTTCAGAAGCAAAGCCCCAGGATATCGTGACAGGTCTTTTCTGCCAGCCAGGGAGATACAAAAAAACCCGCTAATGCAAGGAGAAAAACAGCCCAGAACCCTGAGTTGCTCAAGAAAAAGGGAACAGCAAGACTTCTGGTTAAGCATCTAAAAGATGCCTCCAAGCTGCCCAAGCCCTTGGGTCCAAGTCCCCCGCTCACATCCCTCAGATGTTCCTCTGCAGCACTCTGCTGGTTTGGGTTTTTTTTTGCCCAGACTTCTCAGTCATCTCCCCAGTGGAATGGATGATTCACGTTCAAACACTGAGGCGAGTTTAAAGCTAAACTTGCAATGTAATGGATCCTCTTTCCCTCCTGGCTCAGGCTCCCGTGCTGCTGCTCAACAGCTGCCACGCTCCATCTCCGGAGCAGCGCTGCCCCCTCGGCCGGAGCCATCCTCCCCGTGCCCAGGGCTGGCACGGCCTTTTCAGCCTCAGGCATGTGCTACAATTCCACCAAAGGCCTCCTGAATCAAGGCCAGACAGGTTCCCTTGGCCATTCCCCACATGTGCACGGTGGCCAAGCGCTGAAAAGGTAAACGGTTAAATGAAATCTGGGGATTCTTTTATTTTTACTTCTCTTTTTCCTGTAGTCAGAGCCAAATGATTGCCGAGCTCCTTAGCGAAAAAAAAAAAAAATAACAAAAACCCCCTCAACAGGACGTGTTCCAAATCAGCCACACAGCACAGCAAATAAATTCAAACACACGGGATTCCTCCCCCCCCCCAACACCATAAATAATAAAAACAATATACTAAGGCTACAGAAAGCAAACCAAAGGCAGAAACAAACATGCCTTGAGCCACAGATTGATCTACACATCTGAGTATCCATCATCCCTCTGCTTCTCCCTCTGTCTACTTTGGCATCTGGCATTAACCAGATTTTGAGAGATGACCTTCAATTTGCTCACTCTGAAGCAAGTCTGGCGTGCCAGAGACTTAACAGATGATATACTTTGGCTCCAAGGAGTCAGCGCTCCAGAGTCTTTGAGCGTCCCACTCCAGATCCGGGACAGAGCAGGACTAAGCACAAGCACGTAATACTTCTATCACTCCCCTTCGATCTTTTGGACTGGTGTGGTTATTTACTACCTGGTCTGGCTTCTGGGAAATCTGGGGAGGACTTGGAGCCTCCTGCGAGGACCCTCTGGAGTTGTGGTATGCCCCGGGCTATCTCCTGGATTAAGGAGTTTCCATTGTGTTTTCTGGGGGAGATGGAGGGGGAGATTAACAGGAAAAACATTGTCCCAAGCCCCAGCCACTGTCATGACTCACGGCTTGGCCCTGGCCAGCCCCTGCATCCCCCTCCAAGGCAGCAGCTCAGAGGCTCAGCTTCTCTCTATGTGGTGCTTCGAGATCTTGGGATGTGCCACATCGAGCCGCAGGAATCGGCTGTCGGGAAGGCTCAGACTTGCACCCCCTCCTCCAGCGCCCACCTGAGCCAGGCATGGTTTCCCAAACCCTTCCTTCATTCCAGTCTGAGTTAGGAGGCTTAGTTCCGCTCCCTAGGTAGGAGGGGAGCTCTTCCATCTGTACACGGAGATGGAGGGAAAGAACATGACGTCCACCCTAAAACCCAAACCCTGGGAGTCATCTGCTCTGGCCGGGGATCAAAGGCTCTGTTCCATTTTTAACCGCTGCCCTGCCCCACCTTACTACTGCAGTGCATCCAAGCATGTTTTCCCATCATTTCATTGTGTGCCAGAGGATAAACAAAAGCCACCCCCTCGGTCCCAGGGAAGGATGCATTCCTGAGAACTGCGAACCCTCCTCGACAGATAAGTGCCTTTCCCACTGCAGGCAGCGACAGCTTCTGTAAACCTTGACCGAGCCAGTTTTCCTGAGCTTACATGACAGGCTGGCAGGCCAAGGGAGATGGATGGCTTTATTTTTGTCAAGAACAAATCTACAGATGTTGGTTAAAACCAAAAGGGGAAAAAGAGGAAAAAAAAAAGCTCGGAGGGTGATTGAGAAGCCAGTGGGAGGGGGACAAAGAACAGTCCAGAGATACATACAGACAAGTAATATATACAGTGTGCTTAAAAATAAAACCAGTGGGAGCTGACATCGTTTGTTTACTCATGGCCTGCTTGTGCGTGGCTTGGTGTAATTGTGGAAAGGCCAGTGGGGCACACAGGGCTCACCCCACTGCCACTCGGGTCCATAGATTGCTGCAGGAAACAGCTTCCACCACATGGTACCCATTTCCCACAGGGCAAAGCCAGGGGATCTTCCTCCTATACACAGGGATGGAAATCCCTGAAGAATGGGGGTATTGAGGGATGCTCAGTCTTGCACGACTGGTTTCTCCCTGGATCACTGACTGGTGTTGGGGGAGTCTCACTGGGGCACCACAACCAGCCCCACAGCTCAGTCATCTCTGTAACCAGTTCTTCAGCCCACTACCCTCCTGTGAACATCCATGAACAAAGTCTGTTTGTGACTTTGAACAGAACCCACAAAACCTACACTTAAACACCTCCACTAGCAGCCTCCTTGTTCCAAAGTATGCCCTGACTACGAGGTCTCCAGAGTACAGAATGGGAGAGAACATGTGACCCAAGCAACAGCCTTTTCTAAGGCTCCATCTGAGGTGCTGTTTTTAGATCCATGATGGAAAGAGCAAGGGTAGATGTCCTGAGAGAGAGAGGCAGAGAGCGTACTGATGGTCTAAATCCATTATTGCACCTGGCACAGGGCCAGCACCCACAAACTCCTGAATTTTTCATCTTGGAATGACTGCTCCTTCATTTGGTTTCTCTCTACCTCAGTTTCCCCAGCTGGAAATGGGGATGCTGGTGCACAGCCCTGTGCCAGTGTCACATCACAGATGCATTAATAAACAAATGCTTGTTAAAATGAGCTCCATGTTCCAGTAAGAACCACTTTGGGGAGTGGGAGAAAACCAGTGACATTATTTTAAACAGAAAGCCCTGTGCCATAATGCACTTCCTGTGTTTGAAATCATAAATTTTGTGTACATCACAGTTTTGCTGAGGGGTGAGCATCTGAAGAGGATGTCCTTGCAACAGAACAGTATTCCTGGTAGACCTCAAACAGATGGAAGATGCCTCCATAAACCCACTGCTCTAAAATTGCCTCCTGCTTCCCCACACCTTACACATTTCTCACACGCTGCAGATGCCAGGACATTACCTGATAAAGCTCCCACCTAGAAGCAAATGGGATATTTCACTCTTGGACTCATCCAGGGGTTGGCAGAGGTTGCCAACAAGGCTGGAGAGCAGCCAAGGCTCTCTGGTGTGTTTGTGTGCGTCAGCCACAGATACCTGACTACCAGGAAATGGAGTAAGACCATCAACTCATTACACATAAGCCATCAGATGGTAACAACTTCAGTCGCTGGCATTGACTTGAGCTGCAGTTGAAAAGGCACTGGCGAGATGAAAGGCTCTGTATCCCATTACTAATCCCCTGAGCTATCCAGTGCCCCAAATTTTGTGGAAGTTTTAAGTTTCACCATGAAATGTTCATAAAATGAAATGCACATTTGTTGCCAGCTCTACTTATTCCTATGCAAGCATTTCCTCAAATTCCCTCCCCTGGAAGCATTAGCAGCAAAGACTCTGTTGCTGCTGGAGGCAGCTCCTCTGCTCCCATCTCCCTGGAACTCAGCACTCCTTTGGTCTTCTCTCCAGAAATCCTTGGACACTGGGCTACCTGCCTGTCCATGATGACCCCCATTAGGTGTCTACAAGCATTTCTCAAGAGGCTGTCAAGAAGTTAAAGCTTTTCCACAAACCCTGAGGGCCACAGATGGGTCTGGGTCCAAGGTCTGCAGCAGCCCAGGGTCCAACTCACGCTGCTGGTTAAGTCCACGCTGCCCTCAGCACCCTCTTCCCCACCAGTGAACGTGCTCCACCACCCACCAGATGGCTGTTGCAAGTTGCTTTCATGTGTGTCACTCATCAGAGAACCTCCCTTGCATTTTGGAGGCCTGTGTCATACAGCTGGGCTCCGGCAGAAGGCTGGGAACAATGCGGGAACACAGGCAGGAACATTCCTGTCCCAACGTCCCACTGGAAAGACTTTTTTTTTTTTTTCTTCCTTCTTCTTCTTCTCTCCCCAGATCACTCCCACCCCCAAAGAGGAAGAGGCAAACACAATGCCTGTTAGCAGCAGGGAAATCTCTCACACATTTTCTCCAGCTACAGACCAAGGGGGCAAAGCCTGGTGTAGCTCGCACGGCGCAGAGCGTCCTCACACCCGGGCAAAGGCGGCTGCTAAATCAGAAACAGTCCCACTAAATATGGACACCACAGGAACCAAACTGGGGCTGGGGTATTGTTGCTCAAGAGAACAACCTCTTCCCAGGGAGATAATGAAGAGCAAAACAGCCACAGGAAGAGCAACGGTCGTAACGGAGCCGGATGAATAGCGTTACATCCATTGGGAGGCTTTTTTGGAAGCACAGCATCCTCTCCCTCGAGGAAGGGTGAGAAACCTTCTCGTAGCTGTTCAGCAGAGTGCTGTGGTCATTCACAGGAATTCTGCACATGCCCTAGGAATGCGTCACTGCCCACATCCACACGCACATCCCCAGCTCTCCAGCTTCTCCCTGTGGACTCACAGCCAAGAGAACAGGAGAGAGAGCTCTTGCAGAGGAACCCCAGCCCTCCCCTCTCCGGGGAGAAAGCCCCTCCATGGTGCTCATGAACCAAACCAAACCCTTTCTCTTCACCCACACCCCTCTGTTAAAAGCCATCCTGTGGTCACGGTGTGCCTAGAGACACCCATTTCATGGTTAAAAATACTACACCTACAAATTACAACATTTTGGGAAGCCTGCAAAGAAGTGGGCAGAGCTGACGACAACGTCGAACTGAAGCTGCCAAAACCCAAGTGTTGGCAGGTTGACTGCTGGACTAGTCACTTGGAAAGGCCAGACTCACCCTCCTTCACTCACAGCACACTCATGTAACCTCTCCCTGCTCAGGAAGAGCTCACCACTGCCCACTCACCTTCCTGCTGCTCTGCCTATAATCCCTTGCCCTCTTCAGGGTCAGATCTGGCAGTGATGAAGGTCCAGAATGGATCAGACCAGCGAGTTGATCCAAAAGGAAAGTTTTTCTTCTGCTGGGCTAATTTTTCACAGGATCAGCTGATTCAGGTCACTCAGAGAGGTGGTAGATGCCCCATCCCCAGAAACATCCAAGGTCAGACTGGATGGGGCTCTGAGCAACCTGATTTACTGGAAGGTGTCCCTGCTCAAGGCAGGGGAGTTGAAACAAGATGATCTTTAAAGTTGCCTTCCAACCCAAACCATTCAGCGAGTCTGTAATTGAGGCAGCTCACCCTGTGGCAGCAAGACCAGCATGAGGGGGGCAGTGGGGAGGGGCAGGGCACCTGCCTACAGACACCCCGGGCTGGATGTTCTGGGAAACTAAATCCTTGAGGTGCCATCTCACAACCAGTTGAAAACAGTTTAAAAATCTGTGCTTCCATCCCTGGCTCTTCCTCTCTTTTTCACCCTTTTCCTTCCATTGGCACGAACACCCAACCGACCATACATCTGTGTGACCCCAGGAACTGACCCCACCACGGACAAAATGGTTATTTCTCCTCAAAATCAATAGGTTTAGGTTTGGCGTAATGTCCCAACTCTGCAACACCGTAGGCAGATATTTAACATGACTTTTAGACCCAACTCAGCACCAAAAGAGCCGATGGGGTTCTGTGCCTTGATGCCAAAGATACTTAGAGCAGTTTCACCAACAGACTTGAGCAGGACTCCTGTGCCCATTCCTGTTGAAAAGCTCAGTGTTTTAGGACATGAGTACTCACGTCTGCACAAGGCCAAGACTAAAGCCAAAGCCAATATTCTCGGAGCAGTGATATCAGTGTCTGGCCCGGGGAGCAGAGTTTCACTCCTCCAGTGGTCGGAGCATTTCTCTGCTTCTCCGGTAGACTTGTGGCTCCTTGTGGAAAAGCCGCGGTTCCACAAACATTTCTCTCCGTGGTAAGCCCAGCTCATCCCATCACACTCCTTTCTCAATCACCAGCCACTCACTCCCAAATCCCATTCACCCCTCAATTATGCCAATCCAACTATTTATGGAGCCGCGCGGTGAATCAGCCAAGGGAGCTGATCCTGCAAAAAACGAAACAACCTCGCGGAAAAGGAGAAGGAAAGAGAGAGAGAGAGAGGGGAAGAAAAAGCGTTCAGTGAGAGGGGGCCTTAACAAGAACTGTAAAAATCCGTGGGGCAAGCTGGATTTTTAAAAAGGGTAACTCAGTATTGCAAGTGCTGCCCTCACATCTGTTTACTGTTATCCCAGCACAAGTGAGGTTCCGGATACCGGCACTACAGGGGCTGAGGCATAATAACGCGTGGCACTTGGCTTTTCTGCTCCTATTAGAGCTGATTACAACTGTCTGAACTTCAGTGTTGTTGATCATGTCCGGGGGGAGGGAAAAGGGGGCTTTCCAACTCTTAAGAAGGAAAAAGACTCGGGGAAAAGGTTTCATGAGCAGCTCTCAAACGGCTCATTTTAAGCGACTTGCAGCTCTGTTTTCCCACCCGGATTATCCAGTGGGTTTATCTTTGGGGAAAAACGCCGGGTTTGTAAAACCCTGATCCCCCTACTTTAATCTGTGCAGGTAAAGGGAGATATTTGGCACTGGAGGAGTGGGGGAAACAAGAGGAGTGGAATGGAGCTTGTAAGCAAATCACCAAAACTTTTAAAAACTGCATTTTTCTGTGCATGGGAAAGCTTGATATAAACACATAGAACTGCCCCCCATCCCTCCTCTCCACTTCCCTGTCATAGACCTTATTCTTCTATGATAAAAATAATGGATTTATGGAGTCATAAGGCTGACAGAGGCATGAATTTACATTTTAGAGCCTCAAGTCTTCTACTTCAAAGGATAAAGTTCTGCTCAAGGTGTTGTTCCATCACCACTGTCCCACCCCTCTCAGTGGGAGCACAAGCACTGGGCTAATCTCCCTTCTGCTAGGAATTGGCAGCAGGAATCTGCTGGTTGTGGAGAGACAAGAGGGGAAAGGCAGAAGAAGGGAATTTCTGTGTTGTGGGACACTTTCAATTTACTCGGTTTGATCTCCAAGTTTTCGTGGTCGTGCTGAACAAGATCATGTTTGAGTTTTACAAATGACTAGAAAGGGAAAGCTTGTTTGTTCTTCTTTTTTTTTTTTTAACCACGGAAATCTATGGCTACAACACAAACATCAAGCAGGCAGAGCAAAGGAACAAGCCGAAAAACATCACCACATTTTATCCCCCACAACAAACACTGGTTTGCAGGAAGCCACAACAACGGGAGGCAGAGCAGTGGTGGTCCCCAGGGCTACACGATAACCCGAAATCAGAACAGGAAAACACAATGACCACAACAAACAAGCAGCCAAAGACACAACAAGCACAACAACAAACCCACCGCCACGCATCACAGGCAGAAAGATGGTTACAGCTTCAATCTCCATCCCTGAGAGGCACATCAAGTGACTGTCAGCCACATCCGCAGCACATCCCAGTATAAAACACTCCCAGTAACTCATCTCAGATGATCAGCCAAGAAAATATCAGACCTAGGAGAGAATTAAAGTGAAACTCAAAGATATTTACTACTATTGTCCTATAAAGAGGGAAAAACACATGGCCTGTGATAACAAAACCCTTGATGTAATCACTTTTCCTGGCCAGTTGAGAAATAATAGGACACATCAGGCAGTAAATGAAGAGATGCTCCTTGTTCTCAGCCTAAGTGCCTTTGGATTTTGAGGCAAGATGGGTGGCAGGGTCAGTTGGGGAAGCCCCTGAAGAAAGGGAAGAACCTACCAGGTAAGTGTGGTCACCACCTCCAGAAACGTGGAAGGATGACTGGATACAGCAGAAAGAATTTAAATTATCATCAACTGGGACCGAGGAGACCAGCTCACATGTAACAACAAATAACTGGGGAGAAGCTGGGAATGAAAAGAATGAAATATGGCTCCCACAGAAGCAGGGGTTGAGTCACAGCAGCCACTCTGCCTGCTGAGTGTTTTAGGTGCCTGCAGAGTCATAGAACTGTAAGGGTAATGCAAAGGGAAATGGGAAAATTCTGAGCACTGTTAAAATTATCACCTGAAGATCAACCAAAAGGAAGAATGGAAATAGTCATGATTTTTTTGCACCAGCTGAGCCTTGACAGTGGCAGAACAGGGCTGCACATGGTGCATGAGAGGTACAACCAAGGCATCCAAAGCTCACAAGAAACCTTTTTTCCCCACAGAAAAGCAACATATTAGAAAGGTTTTGTGAATGGCAATCCATCAATGAGATTTTACTGTGTTCTGCAGCTTGAATCCGTGTGGCCAGTCATGCAAAGCCCTCCTGAGTCTGCTCCACAGCCCATTCCTGCCCTGCTGCAGGATGGAGGTGCCATGCCCCAGTAGCTTGTCCTCAGGCAGGACATCAGGACTTCCCAAACTCAAACCCTCCCTTTGCCACTGGCTAGGTGATGGAAATGGAAAAGCCACTTAACTGGCTATTGAATGAGAAGAGCAATATGTACCCAAGCTGTCAAAACTAATTTATTGTTTCAGTTGGCACTTCGGCTTTTATCAAAGCCATGAACCTGCATGGCCAGTCAGTCTCTGGCCCCACATAAAATAAACTGCAAAAGCTTTTCTCTGGTCTTTGATAAAGCAGACAAAAGGTCAAAATGGTCCACTAACCTGCATAAACCATTTCTCTGTGGGTTCAGTCAAAGAAGAGTGATTAGAAACCAAGTGGTTCAGCCTGTGCCAGTCCAGAGAGCTTGGGCAGCAAAGCAGAGCCTGGCTGCCTCATTCCTTCCTCCCTGTGGGGCTGGGAGGGTTGACACTACACAAAGAGTGGCAGTAGTGGGATGGTCTCCCCTTCACTGACCAAAACTCCATGTCCTTTTTCTCCTTGTTGTGTTTTCTAACTACACCTAAGTTCCCTTCTTTCCTTCCTACTGCTGCACATCTCCTGCCTGGAAAAAAAAGAGATGTGACACGTGTTGGCATCAAGAGACCAAGCAGAGGATTTCTTTAAAATTCTCAGCATTTCACTAAGTTCACCACACCAAACTGACCCCAGGGTCTCCAGCTCCACCATACTGACCAGGCACCTACTGGAAGCCCTTCTCCATCATCACTGAGACTCTCCTTCATGGGACATCATCAAGTGAAGCCTCAGCAGTTGAATCTGGGAAGGTGGTCATGGTCCCAAGCCTTTCAGAGTTCAAGAAGCATGTGGACAATGCTCTCAGGCACATGGTAGGATTCTTGAGGTTTTCCTGTGCAGGGTCAGGGTCAGACTTCAAAGATCCCTGTGAGTCCTTTCCCTACTCAGGATATTCTGTGAATCTGGTCTGCCCACAGCAGTAGCTCGTTCACAATTAAAGGCAAGGCCACAGCACTCTGCAGGTCCCACCTTGGGGGGAAAGCACAATCCCACTCCGTGGATGTTCTCAGCTCCCTTGTCCCACAGACAGCAGTTCACTCCTCAAAAGTCCCACGTGGTTTAAAGCAGGAGAGTGCCAGCCCCAAAATGGAACCAGGAGGTTCTTAGAGCAGCCTCGCTGCAGCAGCTGCACACTTGTTAAACATTTCCTTCACGACCTCTGCTTTTACAGGGGTTCCAGCTTTCTGTGCCACCCGAGCTTGTGCTGGAGCAGCCCTGGCAGGGATGGGAGATGAGATCACACGAGGCCACCCCAGCCCAGGGTGCTCGTGTTCAGCTGCTGGATTGGCAGCGTCTGCTGCGAGCGGAAGCCGCTCCTCACACCAGCTCTCGGCTCCCTGGCTATCAGGAACAGTTAATCTGATTTTCCTCTCATCTAGACTGCCAGTATTTCAGGGTAGGGCAAGCTGTCCAGGACAAAAGCATAATCCAGGCTTATAAACGAAGTGTGGCATGAAGAGATCGATGTCTAGTCAGCCTTTTGGTACTGCTTTATATGGCCATGACGAAGCTTAGCCAAGGAGGACTTGGGATGCTGAAGTCCAGAATGAGAAACAAAAGGTCAAATTCTTTCCCTTCTCAATGAGATTTCCAGGTGGTAGAAGAGGCTCAACTATTTAATTAGATTTGTGTAAGTTTTGTAACAGAAGTCATTCATGTAAGGAAAGCCAAGGCAAGCGGGTCAGGAATTAGACACATCTCCACACCTCTTCATAATCCGGTGGATCACATTTCTCAGAAGCTTGGGAAGAGATCCCAGTGAACCGGGGACAAGCCCTCAAGCCAGGCAGAAACAGAGGTGTGGGGCCAAGTTTCAGTTTAAGAGCTCATCCCACCTTCAAACTCCAGCAGCAGTTCCAGGACTCTGACCCTTTAGAAACAAACCTGTCACAGCCTGCTGGGGACAACTATGGTGGGGTGTCCACCCCTAGAAGATGCCAACAGCACAGACTGGTAAGTTTTCTCTTTGCAGTCAGAGAGAAAAAGGGCCAGAGAAGAGCAGCCCCCTCAGATCTAGGACAGACACCTGCAGGAGGCTGTAGGGTAGAGTCCCCTGAGCACGTCCTGTTCATCTGTGAGTAACGAGGGAGCCCAGAGGGATCTCTTGGATACAGAGATTCCCACAGAACACATGTTTCTGCAGACTCAGACAACTCACCCCAGATTGGCACATGAGCAGCTTGTGCATTTTAACAGATAAAATGCCAACATCCCTATTTAGCAGCCTTAGAGCCCCTTCCAGCACCTAAAGGTGCTTCAAGGGAGCCAGAGAAGGGCTTTGGACGAGGGCCTGGAGGGACAGGACAAGGGGGAATGGTTTCCCACTGCCAGAGGGCAGAGTTAGATTGGGAGGAAATCTTTCCCTGTGAGGGTGGTGAGGCCCTGGCCCAGGTTGCCCAGAGAAGCTGTGGCTGCCCCTGGATCCCTGGAAGTGTCCAAGGCCAGGCTGGACAGGGCTTGGAGCAAGCTGGGCTAGTGGAAGGTGTCCCTGCCCATGGCAGGGGGTTGGGAATAAAGGTCCCTTTAAAGTCCCTTCCAACCCAAACCGTTCTGTGATTTAACAGCAGTTTGCCTGAGAAGGCTTTAGCCCCACGTGACAATATAGAGAACTTGGCAAGGTCTGGCCCAATACCTTTTTGTGATTGATTAATTTGACACAAATGACAGGATTATAGCATGTATAGCTGTACACCACGTGACTTCCCACAGTTCACCTATTTTGGCTTTCTCAGATTAAGTAACAATGCAGAATATGAATAAGGGAAAAACCTGTCCTCCAGTGTCAGCATCTGAGCTTTTGGAATGTGCTATTTTTAGACATCCTCCTGCCACTTGCAGCTTTATAATATAAATGATTGCTCTGGGCATCTTGGAGTAAAACAAATTAATTTTGTTAAAAAAAAAAAAGAAAAGTGATTTCCAGTGACTTAGTAACAGCATTTGACAGTCAAATAACTTAGGGCTTTAAGTCCCCAAGTGCCCATTGACACAGAAGTCAGAGCTGGCTTCCAGTGCATGAGAACTCTGAAAGGCACAGAATAACACCGTAAAAACATGTTTTTTCAAACTAAATAAATGACATCCTGTAATGCAAAAAACAGTTTTCAAGCTCGCACACATCTGCCCCGTTACTCCCCGTGCTCTCACACTCACTCTCCCTTCCAGAAAATCTATTTATTTCTCCCACTGCTCTCAGGATGTTTTGTTTCTTGTTTATCTATAAGCATGTCCACTAATAGCTTTGGGAGATCGTGTGATTAGACCTATGTGGATTTTTTTTTTTCCAGCACTGCTTTTTGTGGAAAAGGAAAAATTTTTCAGGACTACAACATACCATAAATGCATGTTGATATTGCTGACTTAGGGGGCTGATATTTTTATTTTCTGCTAAATCCCAACCCATCAAACTGGCAAACTTCAACAAGTTTCAGAAATATAATTCCTATCTGAAAAGTCTCCTTCTTTGTATTTTTTTCCCTTGAATAGCACTAAATGGCATTAAAATATTATTATTGCCAATGTACCAGACACAAATGAAAATTCACTCCTATTTGTGTGCTTTTAACTTTAATTCTAAATTAAGCACCGCTCAAGCTTTGTTTTTTTAATTGCCAATGTATTTAATTATTTTACACAAGTTTTTAATTTTTTCACTGGTGCTGCCCAGCATCAGCTACAAACCACAACCTGAAGGCACTGGCTGGCACCAAACTCTGAATTCACCAAAGAACAGGTAGAAAAATGAATATGAATTAAGAACGTGGAGCAGCATCTTGTCCTTCATAATTGAGTTTCACTGACTTAAGCAAGGTAGGCAGGTGGTCCTAGAAACAAGGGGGAAATTTAGCTGCCAGCATTGAGGTGTGGTCCGTGGATTGAGCAGATGCAGCTGCAGCAGGAAAAGCTCAGAACCAGCTCATGCATCAGCACCAGCTCTGCACTGGGCCCCAGGATGGAACAGCATCCTCTCATTGCATACAGGGCAACTGGCTCTTTCAAAGAAATGTGGACAGCAGACCAAGGAAGATCAGCAAACCAAGGAAGATCATTGTCCACCTCTACTCAGCACTGGTGAGGCCATACATGAAGTAAAGGCTTCAGTTTTTGGGTCCAGCCAGCCAAGAGTCCGACAAATTTACCATCACTTCGTTTGGCCAAGTGCTGACCATCACAGAGACACAGCACTGACACAGAGCTCAGCAAACAGCCAGGGGCACGACAGAGGGACCAAGGCCAGGCTCCAAATGTGGGAAAAGGGGAGGAGGAAGGAAAAAAAAAAATAAAGGCCGAAGAATGTACCACTGCAAACCCTGTTTCAATTAGCAGGGGTGAGCAGTGACTGCACGACACGCACGGAGCACATGGGCTCCGCACGCAGCGGGATCGTGGCACAGGAGGGAAGAGCAAAGTCACAGCAGCCAGCACGGCACAGGGTGTTTGCCAGCATGGTAAAAGGTGTTTGCCAGCAGGGCAGGTCACCTGAGGTGAGCTGGGGACAGGCAGCACGTCACAGGGGTGGGCAGGACGCCGGCCGTGACCCCTCGTACGCGTGAGCTTTCCCTGCTCTCCTGGGCTCCACCACCCGAACCTGTCCCTGCACATCCCACTCTGCCAACTGTAGCAAAGGATGTGGAGAAGTTCCTGCCTTTGATTTTATAATATCTCTGCCTTACCCCTTTTTCTACAGGGATCAGGAATTTCTGAAGCCAGAGCATCTGAGGGCAACGCCCCTTTACTTCTGCCACATTTGTGGAGCAATCCCAAATCAATACAAACCTTCCTGATTTAAAATGTTCAATAAACCGGGATGCTGCTTCTAAATCTTCCAACAAATATGTTGCCAGGTGGAAAACCATGAATTATTATTATTTTTTTTTCCATTCAAGATTGGGAAACTCCAACCCTACCTCCAGCTGCCAGAGAAAGAGAGATGTACATGTGTATTTTATCAGAGGTGTCTGTTTTCCCTTGGCTTTCAAAACGTCATCTAAACAACACACCCCCCAAAACTGAAACCCTCCAGTTCTACATGTCTTTGATGCAACTGTCCCCTCTGGCCTTAGAAATCCGTGGATTGCTACCTCTTACTTATCTCTCAGCCTTGCTCCTGCATCCATATATCTCTATCTGGATATATAGATATCCACAGATGTTATCTAGCTGTCACATACAGTGAGAGTCTAAATACACATGATATTCTTTCTTCTCCTTCTCACTGGCAAAGAGATAACAGGTAGGCAGGCAGACAAACACATGTAGAACATTAGCTCTAGGTCCCTGTAAGCTTATCTTATCAGTTTAGCCTAAATCTCGACTCGGAGCCTTTTGCTCTGAACCGCGAGCGAGCCGAAGCTTTAATTTGGAAAATGTGGCACCGGCAAGAGAACCCTGACATTTGGCTCAAGAGCTCAAGAGCAGCACTCTCAGCTCCCAAACCACAGCCCAAAGGAACGATGAAGCCGCCTGTCACCCGAAAATCTAACGGAGAAATGAAAAGGTTGAAAGGGAAAGAAGCGGCTTGGGATAAAATGGGAAGTTTTAGATCTCGCAGGAGGAATGCTGCCGAAAATGAGAACCATTTGAAAGCTCTGGGGGTTATAAAGTGGAATTCCCACTCATACAGTACACAAGAGTTATTAAGTGTGTATATGAGACTCCTGTTTTACTTCATGTACATGATTATTTTATACAGGGAAGTTTGGAAAGAATTATAGACTGAGCCTGAGGCCAAGCCAAGAAGCAAGATGAGCAGCAGCAGCAGCTAAAGGAGAAAGGTTGAGCTGGCAGTGGGGAAGCAGCCGGCCAGACAAGGGTTATTTATAGTGCCTGGAGCATGGGAATGTTAATTGAAATCAATCAGTGGCCATGAGGACACTAAGTTGGAGTGTCAAGCTAGAGCAATTAAAAAGCCCATCTCAGGGGACGAGAAAGTCCTGACTTTTTTTTTTTCTTTCCTTGGGATGGAAATTAAACAGCCATTCACTTCAGAGTAAGGAAGACATGGGATGGTTGCACTGCCCATCTCAGCCAGGAATTGAGTCAAACTCTACTACTGTTTAAAATCCCACTAGCACCACAAACAACTGTGTTTTCTCTTGTCAGGTATTTTTAATGGGAAAATGGGGGCTAGAGGACTCTGATAGTGCTGCAATATACAAGAAAATGGCCAAATTACCAAAAAAAGGAAAAAAAAGTTACTTTATATTGCATTTAAGTCCCATCCCCTCCCCTGTTTGGCAATGCTGATATTTGGCAGCTCTGACATCTGACCTAAGGGCAAACAAAGGACAGCCAAACATTTAAGGCGTCTGTTGCTCTGCTGCTGTTGTAAGTGAATTGTGTCATAATTCAGTAAAAACTGTATTAAAATAAAAAGTAGGGACATTGGAGTGCCCTGCGTTGGGCAAAGAAGAACAATATCTGGCCATTAGGGCAAAGGACCTTAAATTGAAAGTATCAAGGACAGAGTTTGCACATTGGTTTCACACTGACAGAAGGCAGAACTAGATGGGATACTGGGAAGGAATTCTTGGTTATGAGGGTGGTGAAGCCCTGGCACAGGTTGCCCAGAGAAGCTGTGGTTGCCCCTGGATCCCTGGAAGTGACCAAGCCCACGTTGGACAGGGTCCAGTGGAAGGTGTCCCTGCCCATGGCAGGGGGGTAGAACAAGATAATCTTTTAAGGTCCCTTCCAACCCAAACCATCCTGTGATGAAGTGGCTGAACCGGGCTGGGTGGCACTCCGGGCTTTGCCAGATGCCAGGCAGAAGATGACAAGAGAGAAAATTAAAAAGCTTCAAGAACCCCCACCACCATCTTGGCTAAGCCTGGCGCCCAAAGAGCGGCTCTGGCAGCAAACTGATGCGACACGAGCGCGAGTGAAGAGGGAATCGATCCATATTTTAATGGCACTGTTTAAATTGTTGACAGAACGCTTCCCATGTCTGCGCCTCCGGCGCGGCACCGCCAGCGCTCCGTTGGCTCCCCGATAAGGCCCGTGTGTGCTTTCTGCCCCTTTATTTATCAGGGAGATAAAGCCCTTTGACTGACGAGGTTACAAATATTGGGAAACGCACAAACCGTATTTTAAGTGCTGCTGGAAGGGGGGGAGGATGGAGGCTTGGCAGAGCTGCGGCCTGTTTGGAAAGAGCAGAGCAAAACTATTTTCCTCTTCGGAGGACCTGGCAAATGGAGCGGAGGAGTCCGGAGGGAGGATCTCCTCAACACCAAGTTCACGCCATGCCTTACAGGAAAAGCTCCCCACACTTCAGCTGAGTTCAGTTCGACAGTTCTCCAGTAACACTAAAGAAGTCCTTCAGTTGTAAAGCCACCATTCATTCACACACACAAAAAGAAAAGCCCAAAAATTGACATATTTTGCTTTCCTCCCCTGCCAAGACTTATTTCTTACATTCGAAAAGCAGAATTCTGAAATGGCCAAAAATGGCATTTTCAGCCCCTACAAAGGGTTGAAAAGGAACCAGATTAAAGGCACAAGGTCTGCAGTTCCATTCCTGGGAATGCTAATCCTCCACACACTAACATGATTCCCTTTGAACCAGGGCCTTTCATAGAAAGGGAAGCTTCTTCCAGAGCCTGCCTCTCTCCCCTGCCTCCACCGACCCCATACTGGGAACACAACCGGCCCAGAATCCCCAGGAACACGCAAACACTGGCCGTGACAATCACCTCTGGATCATCTCTCCAGCACAGCTGGATCCCTGCGTGCCAGACCCCCGCACTGGCCAGCACTTTGTACATAATTAACCCTCCTGATGTTGCAACTTCAAGGAAGTTCAATCCGGCTGCTGGCAGTAAAACACCCAGAATCCGCTGACACCGACAAATTAAAAGAAAGCTCCGGGATTTTGGGTTCGGCAACAAAGGGCGATTCTTTCCTTCCGCCCACACTTTGGAATCTGGATGATGCTGTTGACTCAGTTGTGTGACTCCTGCTCGGCCGAGGAGGCTCACACAGGGAATGTTCACCCAGGTGCCTTTCCCGACCAAGCAGGTGCACCGAGCACTTCACGGAGCAAACACAGCCAGGGATCCGAAGTCGGGTTCCCATCTCTCTGCTAGAAAAGTGCCTTAATGTAGGTTTTATTTTATTTTTTTTCCCAATACTCAGCGGCGACCAAATCAAAAGCAACACCCCAGTGCGACTTGGCGTCGCTCACGCCAGGATTCCAAGGACTGAGTCAGCAAGAGGAGCTCGTGTGTTAGAGCGAGTCCCGCTCGCCGCAGCCTCACGGAAGGGCTGTTTGCAGGAGATGAGTGCACACATGCATGTACGTGTGCGTGTGAGAAAAAAAAAAAAAGAAAACCTCCTTGACAGAGGTTTCTGTAATTAAACTTGGGGTTTGTTTTACCATGGCACCCCCCCACACCTGTAACCCTTGGCCACCCAAGTTGTGAAAGCTCTTCCGCTGACTTTAGGCGTTTCCATTCGTTTTTTTTTTTCTCATAGGCAGACTAAATTACAGAGGCATTTTCATAGGAAAATCTTTCATCTGAAGAGATCTCCAGCACCGCAGGGACAGTGAAGTGTGGTGGCTGTAAGCAGAACATGGGAACATGTGATTTTGAGGGCATATAAAACAAGCAGCGCGTTGCTCTGTCTACATAAGTGGGGGCAATGGAGATTTAGGGGAATAAAGCACAGCATGGCAAGAAAAAAGGCAGAAAATTGCACAGCACACTGGAATAGTCAGATTGCAACGGGGTTAATTCCAGCCCAATTTACTTTTCCTATTCTTTCAATCATATTTGTTTTACATCCAAGACCAAGGAGCTGGCAGAGGAGTGGCACTGCCTCTGTGTTATCTCCTCACAAACATCCTGAGGCATCACTGTGGCATCACCCAACAGCAGCACATTCAGCATTTCTCCCTGGTGTTATGAGACAACAAAAAGGACAAGCCAAAATCTCCCATCAGGGGTTTCTGGGGTTATCTGATTAAAATTCTACTACCAAATGAGGGACTTTGCCCTGGCCTTTCCAGTACCCCAAGCCCTGGGTCGGGAGTTGAATTAAGGTCACCACACCGTTACATGGCCTCACATGTCCTCTTTTGGCCAGAGATTAAAAATAATCTCAGCAAAGAAAGAGGTACCAGGACACTGGTTTGTGCAGCAGCTCTAACTGGGCACCCAGATATCTGGAAATGCCACAGTGCCATCAGGCAGATGCAGCCTTTGGCACATGCCAGACCCAGAGCACACGTGCAGTGGTGCCAATCCATGCCTGCATCCAGTGCTGATTAGCTGGATTTATTATCCACACACCCCTACACATCTGCCTGTGTAATTGTGTCAGGAAACCCAGGCAGACAGACACAAGCACTGGGGTTTATCACTGCTGTTTCCAGTGACTTAGTGCAGACGGATCGGGATATTTCAGGGAATTCTAAACCAGAAATTCACCTGCTGGCAGCTGTTTTCTGAAACTTACTTTCAGGGAAGGATGTATCTCACAAACAAACATACAGATAACTACACACACACACTCCTGATTGTGCAAGCTGAACTCTGTGCTAAGCTATCAATGCTTTGTGTATTTCTTGGGAACGATGTATCAACATTTCCAGCAAAATAGCCTTCATTTAAGGTTGTTTACCAGCTGATGTCACTTCTTCCTTGCTTGGGCTTCTGAGAAAACTACATTTTAAGAGAAGGAGAACTGAACAGACACACTGCAGCCTCACTCCTTTGCCCATGCAGCCCTCCAACTCGGGATTCAACATCTCCAACAGCTGGGAAATGCTACAAGTCCTTGTAAAAATCACAGGCTCAGAGAAAGGTGCCAGAGGCAGTTGTTATGCCTCTGTTTATGAGATGTGCTAGTTCTGGGATGTCCTTCCTCTACCTTGGCACTAAAATAGGTCCTTTCAAAGCCTTTTTGACTACTGCAGTGATCTGCTGCCATGTTCCTTCAGATGCTTGGCTGTGCCCCACTACAGCCATGCTGGGTTATGTCATTAAAAAATGCTGGTAAGCTTTGTGCCAGTGCAGCAGCTTCCACACGGCTGGTGGCCTCCAGCCTGGCCCCTTACCCACACAACTGAGTTCAGGCTAAGGGGAAGGCTGGGCTCCAGGTTTTTTCCTTTGCTGGAGTGCCCCAAAGCTCATCACCCCTCTGTTTTGGAGAGCAGCCCATGCTCAGAACACGATGAGCTGGATCTGAGCTCAGGTTTGGGGCAGTGCACCACCTAAATTCCAGGTATATCCTAAGAGCAACTAGACAGATTTAAATCTGTTACACACCCTGCAGAGACATCATTTCATGCAGGTGAAGGGGCTGAACACAGGCAGGAACTGGAGGGCAGGTCCTTACCCACCCTCACAGTCACACAGGACCAAGTGATGGTTACACGGGTGAGCTTCTCATTTCAATCACTAAGGAGTATCTTGAAGACCAAATCCAAAAATCCCCTTCTTGGTACCACCACCTGCCCTGGCATGGACCCCTGTACCCAGCTGCACCACCTGAGCAAGGCACTACACCTGCTGTGAGCGACACAGAGCCCTCGGGCCGTGGATCCCGAAGCGGAGACACTGGTTGGTGCCATGACTGGAGGGAAAAGGCTCCCAAGAGCACAAGCCCCGTAACCCAACGCCCACGGTGGCAGCCTGCCTGCATTCCCTGCCTGCATTCATCCCGTGCCTCTCCCTGTCTGCCATGCCAAACCCAGCAGGATCTGGCTCGTAAGCACCGGGGACCACAGAGGAGCTGCGCCAAAGAAACTCCTCTGCGTGTATAAGACACTAAATAAAGTTAAAGGGCCATCAAGCCTCCAGACAGAGGTGTGGTGGAAAGGCATCAGGAATGGCAGGCTCCCACTTCTGGATTTGCTCCTTTTGGCTTGGGAAGACCTGGAAGGGCAAACAGAAGCTGCTGACAGACTCGGCTCACTCACTCGCACCACCAGAGCACCACAGGTTTGCCTTTCCCTCCCATGAGGCTACCCAGTGCACTGGGAGGCTTTGGAAACAGGCACTGGCAGAGAAAAAGTGGCAGGAGAACATTAATAGACTGCATGAATGCAAGCTTTTTCCTGGGAAACTCCATCCCTTCAGTACGGGTGGAGTGGAAGCTGACAGTGCAGTAAACTTATTCCTACAGGAACAGTAGGTCAGTCCAAGGCCCAGAGCAATGAAATCCTCAGGAACAGCACCAAGACTTATTGCAGGATTATGTTTGCTTCAGTCATTCCCAACCTAGGGTTCCCTGTGGTTGTCAGCCTGACCATGAGAGCCAACCTCCATCCAGCCTGGCACATGTGCTGGCACTTCTCAGTATCATTACACTACAGTCTGCCTGTGTCTGAGGATCCAAGTCCCTTTGCTGAGGGATACACACCAAAACATCTCAAAAACCTGAAAACCATAACTAGGTTGATATTTTTCCCCAAACCAGGCCCAGCAGCGACCATGACATTATCCAACATACCTGCTCTCAGAGAGATGTCTTAGGACTGACCTAGAAGGTCCCTAAAGGTAAGTTGGTTTCAGAACATGCTGTTTGACCTCATGAGCACACCATAAATACTCCACAGTGAGTATAAAAAGCTTCCCTATGGTCCAGGGCTGCTCCTCAGCCCAAAACAGCAGTGAAGGTCATTTGTAGAGTTATTTTCCTCACAAGCAGTGGAGAGCCAGCACAAAGCCCCACATCAGCAGCAGAGGACTCACACCACAGCTGCCTGCTGAGATCCTCAGTGGCTATTTGAACCCTTCAAACCACCCCTGGGTTAAGGCTGAAAGAAAGGGAAAGGAAAGATGTACAAGAGATGAGCAGAGAAAGAGCAGCCTAAGTGAGGGATGCTGCAAGAACAAACCTGGGGGATCATCATCCCTTGGCATAAGGCTCAGCCTAAGGACAGGATTGGGTAGGGGGATATTTGCATTCATTCCTTCATGAATTGTTTAAGCTTCTGGCTTCTTCTGAGGCTTATTTCCCTCCTGAGGTGAGGGAGGAGGATGCACAAGCAGCATCCTGAGCGGGAAGTATGGCACAGCACCCACAGATCCTCACCTAGTGAAAAGCATCAGGTCCCCAGTCTGCCCTGTGCAACCTGGCAAAACACTCCAACCCATTCCCAGGGAATGGATCAAAGGCCAAGCAGCTCTTTGCTCTGGTCAGGGCACATCCCTGGACCTCTCACAACTCCCAGAACACACCACGGGTCTAATTCTGGAGTTTTACTTCATTCCAGAGTAGTTTATAATTCAATGAGCATTAAAGTCAAAGTAGTACAAAGGCTCCCAGTTCCTGCCCAAGGACTACACTGGGACTGCTCCAGCTCAGGCCAGTGGTGGGTGGAGGTAACAGAGCCAAGAACCATCTCTGCCCCGACCTTGTGCCCTCACCAGCATTTCCCACTTGGGTTCCTATGTTCAGAAGCAGCTGAGTGACCCCATCTGAGGGATAAATCCCTGAATTTTATGCCTGAAGGACAATTCCTTTCTCTCTCCCCCTGTAGTTCCCTCCCACTTCCTCCCTCCTCCCTGAAAGAAAGATAAACGACTTTGCTGGAGGAAAGGGTGAAATTTCATCCCGGATCAAAACCCATGAGCAGAATACCCATGTGACGGTTCGCAGAATGTGTTTTGCATGCAAATATCATACATGCAAAGTGAAAATGAGTCATTTCACAGCAGCTCTGGCTCTAGGCACCGAGTGACTTCTCCTCTGTGACTCCTACACTTGTCTGCTTCCCCTCAGTCACCAGCTCCTGTGGTTTCCTCAGCCTGTTCGCCTGCTCAGGCTCCAGTCACTTTAGGTAGGATATTAGTTAGGAAGGAAGGAGGGAGCATATTTGGTTTTTTTTTTTCCCCCCTCTTAGATTTGTTTTACATTCTGTTTTTTACGGCCTTGAGGTTTTTGTTCACTGCTTTCGCCATCAGCTTCAGTCGCTGCGTGTCGGCTCCCAAAATCCAGAGAGGTCAAGAGTTTCCAAAACACACCAGCAGTATTTGTATTGGCTTCTGAACTTGCTTGGGCATGGACATGGCTTGGCTTGCTCTCCCCGCACACACGAGCTGTTTTCTTTCATTGTGGCTGTTAATTGTTTTGCTTCTGAGCTCTAGACAAGGGGGGCAAATCCATTTCGGAGCAGGAGCGATCAAAAGAACGGGAGGAAAACGTTGAGTTCACCCTCAGGTTTGCCTTGAGCTGATCACATAAGCTCAGAGATCAAGGGCAGAACGAACCCGCTGCACTCCCGGTGTGTGAGCGAAGGGAGAGGGGAAGCTGGAGGTTTTGGCTGCCTGGACGGAAAAATAAATACCCTCCCACAAATGAGCTGTTCTCACAGCCCTGAATTAGCGCTGGCAAAAGTCACCTAGGAGCAGCCTCGCTCAAGGATACGGATCTGAGGAGATCAGAGCAAATCTCAGTGCCCTGAGGAGGATCCCCGTGGAAGGTTTGCTGGGATGAGATGCACGAGAGGCCGGTGAAAAGCACGACAATGAAGAGACCCACTCCCTTCCCCCCCAAAAACCCACTAACCAACCAATATCCTGCTTCTCTTAAACCAAACAGTAGCTAAAACAGCAAAAGGGAGCTCAGGGTTTGCTTTGCAAAGCAGAGCTTTAATATTACCCGGCCATCTCTTCTGGCAGCGCCGCCACCCCCAAAGCCAGGGAACAGCAGAAAGACTTAAACCCGACTGGAGTGAGCAGAGACAAGGCCTGGCTCTCACACAGGGTCCAGCCTGGCTGAACACACCGAGGGGCTCGGAGCAGCCCTCGCCTTCAACCACAAAGCTGAAACTATTTGTCTGTTGTTTACCTCCCCACCCCACGTCCTCCCCCCTCGTCCTCCCCACAACTGACCTCCTCCTCCTCACCACCAATCAGCCAAGCCTGCCAGCATAGGGGTTACAGCATGACATAATTGCAACATGCATAAACAACATTTGCCATTAAGGGATACTTTTAATGAGAAACAGAGCTGCGAAGGGGAAGCATCAAAGTGGCTCACGGAAGGAAACCGCCTGGAACAAAATCCTACTTGATGCCCCAATTAATATGTTCCCTAATTCTATTTCCTGCACTTGTGGTCCCGCAGCCTCCTTGCTTTAATTTCTTTGGGAGGATGGAGAGGAAGGAACCTGGAAATGCAGCGTCTTCATGGCTGACTTGATGTGCAGGCAATGCGCAGATTAGAACAAATTAGAGAATTAAAAAATAACCGACGACAGACTGAGGAAATGTCATCCCCAGGATAATAGTATTAATTGAGACCTGGGTTTTGCAGGCCAGCTTTGGAAAAAAACCCACACAAAGCTGAAAGCTGGAGTAATATGACTGGATTAATTACCCGGGGAGGTTTTTCAGTCCACCCCATGCTCTGCCCAGCCTCGATCTTTAAGCTCAGTGACACTGTTGTCCGTGTCTGCAGCATCTCCTCGGTGCAAAGGCAGATGTTTTATTGACTCCCGGGCTTGGCAGAGTTTCTGTGCCCAAGGATGAGCAGGACAACGATCCTACACAAATGCAAGTGCATCCCAAGCCACTTGGAGACATCTCTTGCAGACCTGTCACGTTGGGAATGAAGTGCAGCTGAGCACCTCATGTTCTCCCGACCTTGAGTTTGACTCCAAAGGGAAGGGGAGAGTCTGTTTACATTAGTGTTTAACATATGGGTGTTGTATCCAGCTGACAGACCCAAATAACTTGGTCTGTGTCACTCTAGCAGGTATGTCCAGTGATTCCCTGAATCCAGGTGGAGTCCCAGGGATAAATTCAGATTAACCCCCCACACACAGCAAACAATCCCTATCAGTTAAAAAACTCCAAAGCTGATCAAGTAAGAAGTACAGAAATATATAAATACCCTCATGAAAGAAGTGATGCTTGGTAAGATGAACCATCTGGTGAACATCTCTGTTTAACCTTCACCAACAACTTGAAGCTAAACAGAGGTAGAAGACTCAGAAATGATGTAAGCTTTTTTTTTTTTTTGGCCTGGATTCCTATGGAGACAAGGCTGGTGTGATCAGAGCCTGTCCTCCCACAGTTACCTCACCATCTTTGAGCCACGAATCTTTATTTAGATGAAATACTAAATTTTTCAACAAAGATCTCAGAGTTACATAGTTCCTACAAATATCACACTACAAGGTAGCCAGGTGGAAAAGAGTTCCCATAATAGCCTGAAAGAGGGGAACCCCCAAACTTAGCACCAGCCAGAGAATCCTACAAGGTAAAAAATTACAGCAATTTGGGCTTCAGAATCTACTGGACAGAATAAACAGTGATCAGATGCAGCCATCTGCAAGCTGAGTATGCACTACTCCAAATCCTCATCCACATTTCCAGGGCTTTGTTCTCAGCACTGCAAGAAATATGATACAGGGGGATACTGTCCCCCACATTCCAGGGATACCATCAGCTGGGGTGAAGATACTGTCCCCCACATTCCAGGGATACCATCAGCTGGGGTGAAGACATTGAAAGAGGAAAAATAAAATAATAAAGGAACTGGGACCAAGGAGATGAAGGAGCAAATAGCAGCTGGTAAGAAGTTCCAACAAGATGTTAAAAATTCTGCTGGCACATCACACTGCCCAGTCTCTTCCCAGCGAGCGCCACAGCACAGCCATGGAAAATGGGAATAATGGAATCATGGAGTGGTTTGGGTTGAAAGGGACCTCAAAGATCATCCAGTTCCAAACCACCTGCCGTGGGCAGAGACATTTTTACTAGACCAGCTTGCTCAGAGTCCCGTCTAACCTGGCCTTTAACACCTGGAATGGCTGGTCAGGGGTGGTGGGACCCTGGTCAGGGGTGGTGGAACCCTGGTCAGGGGTGGTTGGACCCTGGTCAGGGGTGGTGGAACCCTGGTCAGGGGTGGTGGAACCCTGGTCAGGGGTGGTGGGACACCAGCTAGTACAGTGGGTTCTCTACAGCTACCACTGCCAAGCTGCACCTCCTCTCCCTGGCTCTCAAGTACAGGGATTGACTTCTCCCAGGTGCTCTCACAGGAGGTGCAGACTTGGAACCTTCAGCAGCTCTCCAAGGGTTCCATGGAAACAGCCCCAAATCCATGTCAGACCCACTGGCTGCCACATGCACTGCAGACAGGCAGCCCTTACTTTTCCCATCCTCCTTTTACTCATTTGAGATTTGTTAGGGAGACCAAGGCATTTGTTTATGGATACAAAAGACAATGACAGCTGGCTTAAATTCTTGGCATTGCAAGTGTTTTTGTCGAAACCAGGCTTTTTTCTTCTTCAGAACCAAAAATTTTTAGCCGGAATTTTTCTTTACTGTCAGCGTTTCCAAAGACCATTGGATCCTTTTGGAATAATTTATCTATGTTTTCATTGAACTCACCAAAATTGTTTGCAAAACAAGAATGTGGTTTTTTTTCCCCCCTCACCACGGTCGCTGTTTTCAGAAAGTGAAGTTTGTTGCAATCAAAGATACAGTGGCTGATTTGTAAAATTAGTTTCCTAAAGAGATTAAAAATGGCTCCAGCTTCTAGAGCGTTTCCAACCTTGTAAAGCAGAAACAATCTGAAATGACAGCTTTAAAAATATTTTTGATAAAATCTGTCACCAGCTCACAGTGGAGTTTGTTTTGTTACCAAGAAAATCTTTCTCCTTGTGGACTTTCCCATTTTAATCTCTTCCACATTGATACTCATGGAAATTAAATTTCAAACTACATTTTACAGTCTGGGCTTGAGTCTTTGCAGGGAATCTCAGAATGCAACACTGAGCATTTGATGTAAAAAAAGGAGTTTCTGAACATTTGCAGATCTGCTATCCAGGAATAATTTTCAAATGGCTTTATTAAATATCAGGTTCACTGGATTCCTCACTTACTGACAGAATATTTAACATATGGGAAACCATTAAAATAGTACATGATGGAGCAAGAAGCTGGGCAAGCTTTACCCCTGGTTTAGGCTGAGATCAGCACCAGGAGAAGGTGCAGCCCCCAGTCAGGCTCTGGATCACAGGGGGGTTTTGCCCAGGCAGACCCAGGTTGTAGGTGTCTGATGCTCCCCAGGGAGCTCATCCATGAGCAGGTTTGGCACTGCAGAGCTTTCTAAACATCATGATTTAAGATGCTTCCAGTCCTGGCCTCTGCTAGGACTGAAACATCCCTGAGGAAATGTAGGCAAGTCACCTACTGTTGGCCTGGACCCTGACAAGTCAGGCCACACAGAATTAGGATGAGCTTTGAATTGTACTGGACTTGATTTTGGAATAAATCAAGCCACATTTTCAGGGACCTGGATCACCTAAGGAAGTCACTGCCAGTTTTCAGATAAACACAAAATTACAGGTAATTTGACTGTCACTATATAGACCCAAGAGAAGTTAAACCTTGTTACTTCAGAGCATTTGAAAACATAATTCACCTGAGGACAAGAGTAACATTACAACCCTTTTCAGACCTGCTGCCAACCTGCCAGTGCCCAAAGCCACCCATTCACCTAAGGAGAAACATCAGCAAGTTAAAGGCTTTGGGTGTAGAAAACCAGCTAATGGAAGAGAACAAAAAAGCCATAGATGCTTCCACAGCTACATCAGCATTTTCTTTCAGTGATTTCCCCCACTTTGCCTATTGCTTGACACATCATTACCTGGTAATAGTTCTCTCAGCTCTGGGTGGGAATGGGAGTGGAGAAAGCTGCTGGGAACTTAAGGACCACAGCAAGCCGTGTGCTTAATAAAACCAGAGATGCATGTCTGGAAAAGGTAGAGCAGACATATAGAATTGCAAAAGAGGCCCTTGCTCACAGGATCTGGGGCTCAGCCCTGCAGAACTGGCCAATACCTCCTGCGAGGAGTGGGAGTGAGAGGCGCTCACATGACGTTGCTGGATCGGTCGCTCGTTCATTACTTGACTCCTGGTTTTACTATTCTCCTTAATGGACTCCACTTCCTCCCTTTTCCCTGTATGTGTGTGTGTTAAAAGGATTGGACCTCCACATGTGCTGACTCTCAATTGAGAAACACCCCATATAATCACAGGGAACTTTATCTCCTCTGCAGCCCCCGACACCTTCCCACAGAGGATGTGCTTTGTACTGTCCAGTCTGGATAAAAAAATGTTGCAAAACGCAACAAAAAAGGACAATCATTTTCCTTGTTTAGATTTCGTTGGAGCTGCCAGAAAACCCAGCTGGTTGAAGCACACTAAATATGTTTTGCAACTATTTTCCTCAAAGTCTAAAGACTTGTGAACATTTCTGTTGTTGCCCTTGCACAGAAAACCAACAAGACATGAGAGAGTTTTTGCAATTGTTTCTCTCTTTCTAAGCCCGTTCTCAGGAAAGGAAAATTCACGAGCTTAAAACAATTTATGGTTTCATTTCTTACGTAAACTTTTTGTTTCAGCTGAAGGTCAGGGCTTTTTAAAGGTTTTCATTCTTTAGGTGAGCAAACTTTCAATGCCAACCTTCAACCACGTACGAACCAATGAAATCATTTTATCTGGGTTGCAATCTTCCAAGACACCAAACTCCCAGCTGAAAAATGGATTTATCTATCCTAACTTTGAGCACATGTTTGAGTTAGTAGTCCTGGGTGACTTGGTAGCTCATGGAGAGAACTGGAAAACTCAAGAGACGCTGAGGAATCACCCTCTGACCCCCTGCTCCTCTCCACTGGCACTTGTTGAGGTGACACTGGCTGGATGACACTTATCTGCCTACTGCTAGAGAAGTCAAGCCTGTCAATCCCATTAAATATTCCTGGCACACAGACAACCCAACATCCAACAGTTACAGAGCCTGCCTTGCTCGCTCTTTCCCCCAACACAGAAATTACCCACCTGAGGTTTCTTCAGTACTTTTCACAGACTCCAAATTGCAGAGAGCAAATTTCCAGCCTCAGAACTCGGACTTTGGGAGTCACTTCCTAACCTCCCCCATGTTCTCAGCTGGCATGAGATGCCAGCACAGCCTGGTCTCACCCACCAGGCAGCCACACCACCAGTTAGGATTGCTTATTTTCTGTTTCCAAGGAACAAATGGATCCTCTAGAGCATGTACTAAGACTAGTGGGTTTTTTTAACTGGCTCTCTGCCTCTCCTCTCCAGCATGGGTTGACCCTCCAGCAGCAGCAGAGCTGCTCCTTCTCCCAGCTGCCTTCACACTTGCAGGGATCCATGCCCTCCTTCCCAGGCAGGGTTCACATGGTTTCACAGAAAGCACTGATATTACAAAGAGTGAACCCTCAAAACACAGGCATTCAAGTCCAACCAGTTTCATTTGGAAAAGCTTCAAGAAGATCCAGGTTATCTGATTCTACTACACCTGGAACACAGCAACTCCTTTAGTCCAAGCAGAGCGTTTCCAACCCAACTCCAATGGTTTCCAAGTTATGTTGGTGCCCCCTCCTCGGTTCCCCCCACCAAGAGTTTGTTTACAGACTGTGTATAAGGCAAAAGCTTACTTCAGATGTACATCTTCAGAAGCAACTTCACCTGTAAGAGCTCAGCTGCTTTGCCAAGAGCTTTGCATGATCAGAGGACTACAGTGTTGGGTGGATTTGGCAAATCACTGAGAGGATGTTTCTCTAAACAACAGCACAACACAGGCTCCTTCTGCACTTAAAGCAACATAGCTTGTACAAACTTCCTCCCCAAAGCCTCTCAAAATCCCTCCCAAGTAACGTTGCCATGCCTGGAGATGCTCCTGGCTCCTTGAATTTCCCCTGTTTCAAATGTGATCCTCCTTTTGGGTGGCCCTTGTCACTCACATGGACTTCAACTGCCAGCTGCTGGAAGCAGAGAGCTGGAACACATCCACCACCTAAAAACTTGCAGGTGATCTAACCTCAGCCTGTGCATCTGGGCAGTTCTGCAGAGAAGGGAATCGGAAATAATAACGGGAAATGAAACATCTCAGCCCTACATGACTCAGTTTTCCGATTCAAGATCACTTTCTTCTTCCTTTGTCCTTTAGCACTTTATAATCCTACACAGGAAAGAGAGAGGGAGCAGCCTGCTCTATGGGCAGTGTCCCTGCCTGTGGCAGGGGGGTTGGAATGAGATGATCTCTAAGGTCCCTTCCCACCCAAACCATCCTGTGAGCTCAAGAAGTGATGTTATACGTGTACAGACATATCTTCCTTTAGGGTTACTTGGGGTGTGATGGAGCTGAAAGACCACGGAAAACAGTCCCACAAGCCAAACCCCACCAGTCAGAGCCCACTCCTACGTGCCATGGGGCAGTGCCCTGCTGCACAGCCCTGCCAGCACCTCCGGGCACCTGCCTGGCCTGGCCCCACCACACTCAGGAACTTGGCTCCCAAATGGGTTCATTAGCTGTGAATGGCTTTTGCATTAGCAGATATCAGGCCCCCTTGTACCACCCCTGTCACTTCCGCAGGCACCAGCACAAGCCTCGTTTCAAACCTCCAATTTGTCTGTTTAGTGTCTTCATAAAGGAGGGGTTAAAATGAAAGAGAGGTTGGGGGAAGGGGCCGGGATGGCTAAACCAGGGACTTGTCTCTAATTTCTCTGCGCCCCCCCACCCCCACGCTTCCCCTGGGGACACGGGCTTCAAAGGGAGCTACAAATATTTACTAATTCTATTAACAGGATACAAATTGTTTTCAGGGGAGCATCAACCACACAAAGCCATGTCAGGCCCCCCCCCCCCCTGCTCCCAGACCCCCGGCGCACACCCCCTGCCCCGGCACAGCCACACGCACTGTGTAGGCAACCATTGCTTCCCGCCTCCCCAATTTTTCCTAAGTTCAAGATGAGTTGAAGGGTCAAAAAGGCAAAGGGTGTTTCAGAAGTTTAGCAGACAGCATTTGGTAAGGGGAAGGCAGCGGGAGGGGGTGGGGGGGAGAGAGGAGAGAAGGAATCTGGCATGCATTAGGCTGAACAGTTCCAAACATCCATCCTCTACAGACTTGTTACTTTCTTTCTTTCTCACAGGATTTTTCTTTTTTTTTTTTTTTTTTTTGTGTAATTTGTGGTTTATTTAAGGGTTGTTTTTTTTTTGCTTCGTATCAGCCAACAACTGTATTTTAATCTCCTTCCCCCACCCTCCCATGCTGCCTCCAAAAGCACATGCTCAGACTGAAGTGCTCAGACACATCCGACGTGCTTTGCCAAGGAGCTGCTGCAAGAAGTTTGCAGTAGTTGCTGCAAACTTGAAAAGTGAATAAAATGTTGCATTGTGGGCAAGCAAAGAGTTGGATGCAGTGAGATGCTCTGCCTTAGGTATCCCTATCTATGGCAGGGAGTTGGAAATAGATGATCTCTAAGGTCCCTTCCAACCCAAACTGTTCCATGACTCCCACCAAAACACAGCAGAGGAGGAATGATGTTCACCTGGGATCGTGTCCCAGTGCACATCCCACTGCACAGATGCAATAGCAATAGGGAGCTCTCTAGGAGGAGAAAAAGGTCTTAGTCCAAGGCCACAGTTGCTGCTGTACAGCTCGATGGAGTATAATTAGAGTTAATACCAGATAAACTTTTGGCTCCACAAAGTCTTCCAGGAGGTAATTTTCCACACGACTTAAATGTTGACCCATATCTCATTATGTTTTATGAGCCCAAAATAAGAACAGCACAGGCTACATATTTAAAAGAAATAATACTTCCCAAATGTCCAGCTACCTAAAGCAAATCCATCTGGCTGAGTGGACAGATGACCAAAAGCCCTCATGAACGTGACAGGATTACACTGGTTGGGGCTGTGGTGTAAAGTGGTCCAGACCCTCCACCTCAGCCTGGAGGAGGGTGGAGAATGCAGCCAGGCAGGACAGCACTGTGGGACCCCCAGAACAGGAAAAGGCTTGTAGCAGATGTGTCCCTTTGCTGTCACACCAGACTGCCAGGTGTGACACGAAGAAGATTGTTCTCTCACATGGAAGTGATGTCATGGGGAGGAGAAGGCCGTGCATCACTTTATTTGTTAACCTTTCCTGGCACGCCAAATATTTTCACTTTTGTTCTGGGTCAAGGAGTACTAAAGATGGAGTAGAGTGTTCAGCACATTGTGGAGGAGCTGCTGAAGAGGACCTGCCTTCTGCCAACCAGATGTGAGAGTTGGAAGTTGTGGTATGTGGTGTTTGAAAGAGAATGGACAACCTGACCAAAGATCCCCTCAATCTTGACTACAAATCTTGTTCCTTTGCTTCTCATCAGGTATGGTCCTGCCAGTCCTCCAGATTTTCTATTTCCACCAACAGGAAACAAGTAGAGAAAAAACTGTATTTTAGCTGAAATCTCCTCCCCCTTCAGGAAAAAAAAAAGCAATTGTAGAATCACAAAATACCCTGAGCTGGAAGGGACCCACAAAGATCACTGAGTCCAGTTCCTGAGTCCAAACCAAACCCAAGTCCCCCAACTTTTTTGGGAAAGATGGAAGGGCATATGAACACAACAACAGCGTGTAGAGCAGCCAAATTCATAAAATCGTGGAATGGTTTGGGTTGGAAGGGACCTGGGAGGTCACCTAGACAAGGCAGAGCACTGCACCCTGCTCGTGCCACCCAACTGCAGGTGGTTCTCTCAGGCACATGGAGAGAAGTCACGTTGCCCTTGTCTTATCAGTGGAAGAAATAGGTACCTCCAGAGGGCAATTTAAATCTCAGGTGGATTAAAGTGCCCTTTGGCACTAAGCAGTTCAATAGTGCCTGAAATTAGCCAGGATGAATCCGGACCTTAATCAGCAAATGGACTTTTCATTCCATGAAAAGTGTCAAGATTGCAAATTATTTTTCATTTCAAATGAGGACCGAAAAAATCCTCCCCCAACATTTCATTTTCCCCGTGATTTATTTTTAAATTCATTTGAGTTAATCAAAATATTTATTTTCGATCCCTTCAAAACATTCCCATTTAATTTTACACATCTTTAATTTGTTTACATATGGACTGCATTTTAAAAATGAAAATTTTTCCCCTCGTGGAGAAAGAACAAACCCCTTTGGTTTGCACCTACCAAAGCCAGACCTCTGGCATTATTTCCCTCCTAATGTTACTTAAAACAAGAATTCCACAAAACCTATCCATTTGCACGTGGAAAAAGAATCAGTTTTCATCCAGGTGATGGCATTTTCCTAGAAGAAAATGAAGCAGTGGCATTTTCTGACCCACTTAGGGTGGGTAGGACTTAAATTCCTACAGAGGAAGAGAAGCCAAGGGCTGGACAGGGCTTTGGTGAGGGACAATTTATCCCAGTCCAGGATTCAGAGAAGCTGAACACTTTGCAAAAGACAAGATACCCATCTTGCTCCTAATTTGTGCTGTCATGGTTGTCTATGGCTTGAATAATGTAGCTCTGTTAGATATATCAATCTACAGCACAAAGTCTTCTAAAGCACAGTTCGAGAGGGAAGGAAGGAGGAGAGGAAAAAAGCAATCAAACCACCACCAAATTAGTTCTCTGATAGTTTTCAAACGCTCAGAATGTCAATCTCCTGGCAACACCTGCACGTGGCACATAGACCTTGGCTTTCTGGAGTCCCTGCAGCGTCTTTTCAAGCAATCTAGGGGAGAATAGAAGGATGTGGCCTTGGAAAAAACCCTCTAAGTGCATAAACAGCTGTGGCCGCGTTTCCTACGTCTGACATCTCAAGGTTGCTGCAAGAGGGGAGAGTAAGGACAAACAAGGCACTGACACAGGCTCCCCAAAGGCAAGTATTTCCCATGTGTTGGTTATTTGTTAAAGAGTTCAGCAACTGAATTGGTAGAAAGATTTTAGTTGCTTTCTGGTAGCTGCTTTCTGCAGTAGCAGTGGTGTCGTTTTCTGTGCTGCCTCTCTACAATTCCCTGTGGATATCTGAAGGATGTTTGACCAGATAAAGTTATAGATGTGGTAAAATGCAGTCAGATGAACATCCTTACTCACACAAGTGGACTTACAAGGATGATGAGCATTACACAAAGTGACCACAACAGTCACGATCAGCACTGACGAGTGGGCGAAGAGAATCCTGAGGATAATCCCAGCAGTCCCAGTTCCTGCCAGAGCTACACCACATCTGACACTTGGTATCACACCAGTACGGCCAGGGAGGCAAATAATTTCTGAACTGGGAACAAAACAGTCCTTCTCCTGGGCAGATCTGCCGACTCAGTGCTCACCTCTGGAACCCTGCACCGAATCCAAGTGGCTGGTGCAGCCATTAGAGCCTTCTGGTTCGCTCATCATCCCGCAGAAGGGTCTGAGCATCCATCTGAGGAGAGGTGTCTGCACAATGCACACTCGTACTGAACCTGCCTGAGGGGCTGGGGGACTCATCCTAGACCTGGAATGATCTCCAGAACAAAAGCCACAAGGCCAAGCAGAACAGTCCGGAGGGAGCACAGGCACTGGACAGCCTCTCCTGGAGCTCCAAGCTGTGCTTCCTCCACGCCTGGTTGGAGAGGGGAAATGAGAACCATCTACCCACACATCCAGTGTCCACAGGCACCGAGCCCTCCACCCTCTTCCAGCCTTCCCTGCAGCTTCAGGGAGCAGGGCCAGAGGAGCCTGGGGAAAAACATCAGGAGACACTGGTCTCTGAGGAGCCGTGGCAGCAGCCAGCACTTGCAAAGCCTCATTCCTTGTCACAGGCTGCAGGGAAGGACAGATGGCACCAGAAACAGTGCCTTGAGCTGACACAGAGCAATCTGCCTGCTGCAGGAGGAGCCTGCACAGCCGTGAGGCTGCTCTCAGATTTGTCTCTCTACAGTCCATAGAAACCCGAGCGCCGTTTTGCTCCTGGTGTTCTGTTTGGCCAAACCCTGCTCTCCTCATGCAATCAAACCCCGGGACAACTCCACCTAGGATGCATCTCATCAGCACAAATGCAAAGAAGGCATTTAACAGAGGCAACTTGGAGCACTGTTTGCTGAGCACTTCATCAGGGCGCAGAGGAGCCGCCGGGGCTGCGGCAGGTGAGGCCAGCTGTCGTGGAAAATGAGCAGAGAGCAGGAGGCTCAGGCTCCATCTATTCCCCTTGCTGGGCTCAGCTCTCCATAATCCTTAAAAAGGGAGGAAAGAAAACAAAACAAAGCCCCTCTGCATCAGCCTGTTTTGGCCATAACATCCTCCCTTACTGCAGTGGCGCTCGGGCCATCGCAGCGACCCAATGAAGTGTTGCTGTAATTAAGGTTTAATGGAGCTGCAAGGCTGTGTCATAGCAAAGAGCCTTATAACAGAGGTGGAATGCAATTTACTGCCCACCAGGTAGAGAGCAATAAATCTGCAATATTTATTGGCAAGAGAGAGAAATGTGATCCAGAATTCCATATGCTGGGCTGGGGGGAGGAGATGAACATCACTTCCAAAGGGGGGAAAAGTTCCTCGATTGCTCTTACTCAGAGTTGTGTCGTGGAACTGGGTTGGTGTTGATGTGCTGGTGGCCATTCCCAAGGATCCCACGGCACCTTCCATGCTGCAGGCAGGCTGCTCTGAGGGCAGGGAGTGGCAGCTGGTACCCTGTCACTTAGGGAGGGGAGGGGATCCTGTGGCCAGCACATCTGGCCAACCCTGCATTCCTGCAATATGAGCCCCAGGATAATGGGAACACAAAACCTCGGGGCCAGCCCCACAGCTGGTGTAAGCCAGCACAGCCACACTGAGTTGCACCCATGGACTAACTGGCCTCGGGGTTGGCTTTTTCCCTCTCCTACCTCTTTCACTTGAACCTTGTGGGCAGGCAGTAAATGGAATGGTATTCAATTTATTGCCCTCGGAAAGGGGAATGGTTGAGCAGCCTGTGGAGCTGAGCCTGCTGCTCCTGAGGAATGGAGGCATTCCTAGCCTGCTGCTCCAGACCACTAAAGTATCCCTTCTGCTGTTGAGACTCCAGGGGAGCATCTGTAGCACTTCCACTGGAAAATCTGGGTCAAAAAAGTAAAATCACACTCCTGTGCCACATGGAGTGCAATGACATCATGGAAGTGTGGAGAGAGGATGCCACTGACCATTCTTTAGGCACAGAGAGACACAAGTGAGAACTAGAGAAGATTCCCATTTCTGGAAATCTTAAATTGCACAAATGCCTCATCAGAAAGTTTGTGTGCACATGGAAAGGAGACATACATCCAGCACATGCAATCATGTCTTCCTCCATTAATTTTTAAGCTGAGAAGAAGGGGTGCATGTGTGAGAACATGGCACACTGTATTTTTCACTGTCCTGACATGGATGACCAAGTGTAAATGCTGAGAAATGCTACAGTTAGATAAACCCAAACACAAAACTACTGCCAAGTGGAAAAACAACCAGAGAAAAGCCACAGTGCCCCAGCCCTGGGAGGTGCTGAGTACCTGTGCTGAGACTGTGGGAATGACAAATGGCCAGTCCCTCCCAGGGGACAGGATTAGTTGTTTCCTATGTGTCCAATAGACATTTTCTCTCCGAGCAAAACAACTAGCAGGTGGCTGGTCCTGCCTTCCAAAAGGGCTGTGGCAGATGCAGGGTTGTGCTGGAGGGCAGCTTGGATTTCACATCCTTTCCTTCCCTGTGAGCTGACTGGGTTGTTGGGGGGTCACCAGGGTTGGTTTGTGTGCATGTGCGAGTGTCAGGGACCAGGCAAAGAACAAGAGGGAGTTTTCCAGCGAGATTAATCCTCTACCAGAAGTGGCTCTGCCCCAGGAGTGACTCTCAGAAAGGCTGACATAAATCTACAATTAATGCTGTTTGCTTGGGCTGTAACCAACAGCGATGTTTGGCCCAGTAGGTGCTGATCCCACGGCTTAGGCTCTCATTCTCCCCTCTCTGAATGAAATTCCCAGAGGGATTTGCTGCTCCTCTCCACAGTTCAAGCATTTGGGGACACAGAAGTCCATCGGTGTGTAGGAGTAAATCCCACTGAAGACCTCAGAGAAGACACACCAGCAGCAGCACAACCTGTACCTGGTGCCATGTGCTGTGACTGTGTGGTGACATCAGTGCTCAGGAGCAGGAGGAGGTGACAGGGCCACAGGGCCCCTTCACGTGGTTCCAGCCTTTCAGCACAAGCGTGCTGCAGACTCTGGCAGCCTTTCAAGACAGTGTCTGAGTTCAGAGGGGATGTGCCAGGATGGTGACCTTGGCCATATCTGCCCAGGCAAAGGTTTCTAAGGCTCCTCATGGGTCTGGTTTCCAAGTTGAAAAAGTCCATCATCTACTGACTGAGGGAACCACCAGCTGGGAGAGCACTTGGGAGGCTCAAACCCTCAATACATCTACCCAGAATGCAGATTCCTGGTCTAAAAGGTGTTGTGTTACCAGGCAGTTTTTGAGTTCATCACGTTTCTTGAACATCTCAGAACAAGTTTTCCCCCCCACTTTGCACAGCTACAGGTTTCTTGTGGTCCCGGTGTGTTCAACACACAGGGCACCAATAGCCTGTGTGTTGCATTGATGGGGTTCAGAGGGCAAAGTGAGGGGTTTCTTTCCATCTTTAGGCTTAGACCATGATTTTAAGACCATGCCAGGTCCGATCTGGATGCCCTAGTGCACACCTTTGACCGCTGAGCTACATAGTTTTGGGAAGCCAGGACTGTCTGGGAAGGCTGAAGCCTTATTTCCTTGGCACAGAGCAAAGCAAAATACAAGGAAGGTAAGACCTACCATTTCTGTCACACATTCTTTGCAAAAATCTCTTGGTTGCCTCAAGTTTTACACAGTGATCAGAGCCCAGGACACACTAAGGTGGGGGAAGGGGCTCAGGGACCCCTCTTCAGCTCTCCAAGCATCACAGTGAACCCCCAAGACAGGGGGATTTGCTTTGGTTATGCTCCCCTTGGCAAACACAGTGCAAAGTGCCTGTGACCCCTTCCAGAAGCCAAGACACTTTCTGGCAATGGGAAAGGACACAAAGAGGCTGTTTGGGATTGACCACAGCCTCTTCCCACAACTGCCCTGAACTCTTGCACTGTACCAGCCTCCTGCTCTTCCCTTTTGCCAGGGGCTAAGGCTGAGTACCCTCACTACAGCCATTCTCAACCGTCAACCCTCTATCACTTCCAGGTTGATACCAGACTGCCCACATTGGTCAGCTCAAAGCCTCACTTTGTTGGTCTGGGTGATCTCCAGGGCTGTTCTCAGTGTCAAACCTCCTCCATCCCCTGGAGCTCCCACACCAGGGCCTGACTGTAAAGCACTGAGGGCTCATCACCCTGAAAGGAGCCATTCCTGCTCCCAGAAAAGCTCTGTCTGGCTGAGGGCAGACAGTTCCTCCCTCCTGGAGGCAACTCTGCGTGTGCTGCCTAAACACGGCAAAGATTTTGTTATTGGGCTGGGTTTTCATTCCTCCCTCCTTCTCGCTGCCTGCAGAGCCAAAGGGCCTGTTTGTTTTTGCTGTTACTTATCAGAAAGGTTTATTTGCGATTGTTTGGGGGGGGGGGGGGAGGGAAAAACCCCTGTGTAGCCACAGGCAGACAAGCTCAGTGCTCAGGAACATAATGGCTGGAGCCCGCGGGCCCATATGCTCGCCATCCTGGGAGGTGGAAGGCCAGCTCTGATCACATCCAGCTGCTCAGGATACAACTGATCAGGTATGGCTGGATGTCAGGAAAAAAAAAAAACCCAGGGTCAGCCTGACTGGGGGGTTGAGGCAGGGAGGGGAATCTGCGAGGAGCTGTTTAAAGGGAGCTGCAGAACTGGGAATTTTCCTGTTGGGAGATGTCAGGGCTGCAAACTCAGACACATATACAGCCCCCCTGGAGGGAGGGAGGGAGGGATGGAGGAGGAGGAGGTTATATTTCCCCTGTCAGCTACTATAGCATCCTCTGGGCTTCGTGAGGGAAAGAACGGAGCTTTCATACCGCGCTGAATAATTCCTGCATTTTTAGGTTCCTATTTCCTCGATGAATTAAGACCTAGGAATTCAGCTTGTTTGTTGTCGCTTTTGTTACTGAATATCCGTGAAAAGCTCAATGTCCCTGGGAACTAATTAGGTATTAACCCTGCATTATTGCTGCATATCAGCCATGGAAACACACCATTTGGCTAAATCTCCTTGAAATATGGAAATATTGAAGGGTCAGGTGGAATGGCTGAAAAATAAGTCAAAAAAAAAAAAAGAAAATTTCTGGGGCAAGGAAGGAAAGGAGGAAATATTTCAACAAAAGCAACTACATGGTATTATTTTTTACGGCTTCTGTGAAATCCTAAACAAAACTACCAGATAGGAACAAAGTTGTTTTTAGAAGAACAATGAGGTCTCACTGGGAATTGTGCCTGGGAGAGATGTGGGAGAGGTCGGGAGCTACACGAGATCTATTCCAGCCTAACCTCAACTGCTTTACTTGTTTTGCTCTTAGGTCCTCACTACCATGTTTTTGGGCAAGATACTTTTAGAAGAACACCTCAACCAGACCATGTTCTCAAAGACCTGAGCCTTCACTGATGGGAGGCAATAATTTTGCATTTTGGAGTATCTTCTTACTCTTATGCATGGCAACATTTAACAGCACACCACCATCTGCCACAGAAGCACAGACCACTAATGGCATCATAAGAATAAGTGTGTACCTATCTATATTTTATTACTCATGCCATTTCAGGGTTTTGCAGATAATTAACTCTGAATACTTATTCATCTATTTTCCCTCAAAAATGTTACCATTCCACTTAAAACCCTTCTTTGTGGTCCAAGCAGCAGAACACTTAATCAGACTGAGCAGGGCCACAGAGCAGCTTTGAAGAGGCCTTAAAATATCTGAAAATTCTAAACTCAAACCATGGGAAGGGGACTGCTCTCATCCAGCCTCCCCTTGCTCCCCTCTCCTGTGGCTTGGGGGAGACAACAGAGCTCCTGATCCCCCGGGGACAGGGATACAACCCCCTCAAACCAGAGTGTTTCTCCAACACTGTGTCAGCCCAGACACACTGACTCAATCCAACACACCACTGAACCAAAATATTTTGATTTGATAAAACAAACGCAACAACTGTTTAGACTTTGTCTGACCAGACTCACAATGGAGGTTTCCTTTTCAACTTCCCTATTTATTCTCATCTCTACCATCACACAGTTAGGTGAGCAAAGCCAAAGCCATTCCCTTCTCCTTTCCCCCCCGGATCCCCAGGGAATGGCCAGGTCTCCTGGACTGTCTCCCACTGCACTCCTGCATGGAGCCAACCCAACAGGGCTGTGGATGGCTTCAGGAAACCCTACATACAGCTATAATGAGAAGTTATTATTCCAGCATTTTGCTTTCCACTTGTTATACAGGCACTTCCCACAAACCCAGTATGGGAGTGAAAGGCCTCACTTCGATTGTTAGTGGGTTTACAGTGTCTTTCCTAACATATCCTTGTCTCCCTGTTACAACAAAACCACCCTGCTCCTCTCTCAGCCACACCCAACCTCCAGCTCCCCGTGCACAACCCCAGTGCTCGTGGTGGGAGGTCCGTTCTCACATCAGATTAAAGCCGGGCAGAATCAATTAAAGCAAAAAGGACGGGGTCTGCTGAGATGACAGAAGGCATTTGGGGCAAAATCTCACAGCTGAATGCAGGAGAGATGCCTTGCCCAGGCTCTCTTGTTCCTCCATGGAAGCTGGGGCACAACAACATCTCTCCAGATGACTCCAGACTGCCAGTCCTACCTGATATTTTTTTGCAGTGGCTCACGGTGCTAAATAACAAGGAATATCCAAGTCAGAGACAGATAGAAGAGGATATGAACGTAGGAGATGATCAGAGGAGGGACTTCTGGTAACTGGAAGAGATGAAAAACAGCTTTGCTGCCCTCCATTACTCAGAGATGAGTAATTCCTGTGGGGGCCCTGAGATAAGAAAACCAGACCCAGATTTTCGTACCTCACAGATGAACACATCCTTCCTTCTTCTTAAGACTCATTCTCCACCTTCTACCCCCTCTGCAACCAACCCCTCAGGATCTATTTTGTGTATTTATACCCATTCTGTATCCACTCAGAGCCACCCACTGTGCCCATTCCTGCCTTTGTCCTCTGGTGACCCCAGGGCCATTCCCTCGTGCCTTCCCAAAGGGAATGGCAGAGCACTGCAGCCCGTACATACCCTCAGGAACAGATGTTGGCTTTGTAACTTTAACCCCCCTGCAAGCCATCCCCCTCCCTCCCTCCTCAGCCTACATGCCATCCAATTTGTCACCTACAAGGAAGGTCAGGGTCCTGCTGGGTGCCCAACATCTCTCAGCTTGGGGCACTTAGTTTCACATTTTTTTCTCCCACTAAACAAGATGTTGAAGCAGAGAAAGAGCAAGGCAAAGAAACTGGCTTGAGAGAGGGTCTGTCTGGTGAGGGAGGATTTTTCTTTGCTTCCCTCCCACCTAAATTATCTGATGTCTTGGTAGCAGACACAGATTTCCAGGAGGAAAATTCCTCTGCAAGCTCCTGAGACCTTCAGCTTCCTCTGGGAGCAAGTAAGCAGCATTAGCTCTTAGAAGTTTGCCTTGCTGGGCTGATCTGTGGTGTGAACAAGCTCTAATTAGTCATTTAACTTAAGAACTAAGACTCCCAAGAGAAGATTTCAGAGGGGAATTCAAACTGAAATTATCAACAGCCTAATGCAATTGCTCTGCACTGCCTTTGCAGGAGCTCTGTCTCCCTTTCCTCATTAAAATGGGTGTTCTGAAATACTTCCACAGCTTTGCCAAACCATGGCTTGTGCAGCCTCCCCTGGAGTCACTCCTGGATGAATTCACATCCCATTATCTCCTGGATTTGGGCTGGGGAGAGGAAGGTGTGTCTGCTCATGGATGTGGAGCTGCTCAGGAGCAAGTGCTGCTTCAGGTCCGTGGGATACAGTGGAAGGGAACACAGAAGCTGCTTAAAATCTCAGGCCTCCAGCAAAGGGTTCTCAGAGACCAAAGGGATTCTTAGGGTTGGATGCTCTGAACACTGACTGGACTGAGTTTTAAGGATGATCTTCATCTAAAGCATCAAACCTGAGCCCACATCTTAAAATGATTCCAGCATTAGCTGAATATTCCCATAATCCTGGGACTGTTTGAAAGCTTCTGTAAGCAGCCCTGGTGGAGTGCTGGTGTTTCCTGCTTTCCTAACTTACATCCCAGGGATGGGAAGACTGGGTCTGTGGTATTGCCAGCTCCAGTATTGCCATGCCAAGTTACCTCAACACAGTAGTTTCCTCAGTTTGTATAATTCCTGACAGAATCCAGAATTGTTTGGGTTGGAAAAGCCCTCTAAGATTGAGTCCAAGCATCCCCCAGCACTGCCAAGGCCACCACTAACCCATGTCCCCAAGTGCCACATCCACACATCTTTTAAATCCCTCCAGAGATGGTGACTCCACCACCTCCCTGGGCAGCCTGTATTGAAGAAACAAGTGGAAACCTTGATCACTGGTGCGATTGTACAAAATTCTGAATTCTTGTTTCCAGTAAATGATAGTCCTTCCCTGCCCCTTCCCAAGAGAACCCATCTAACCAGCACATAAAAAAACCCACATTAAAACCTTGCTGATGTTGCCCCAAATGAAGTGTGAAAAGCTTGCCATGGGTGAGCTCTCCCCACTTTCTGAGTCCAGCTCTGTACTCAGCCGGTATCTGGTAGAGGAGAGATGAGAATGCTGCAGTCCAGTGACCTGAAAACATCTAAATTTCCTCCATGAACCTTTCTAATCAGTTAAATTGATTACTTTATAGGTGATGAGAAAGGTCTCCAATTTCTTCTTCAGTAGAACCACTTCTAGAGGAGCTCTTGCAGAGATCAAAGTATTTTTTTTTCTTTTTTAAATAGAGACTGTCAGACAAATCCTCAAACTGATTTCCCAACATGTGTGAAACCTGTCACATCAGCATCTCTTGGAACTCTAAGCTGGAGACAAAGGCCATGGAAAAGACTCTTCAGAAGGCAGTAAGCCATCAGTTCACCTCTTCACCAGGTGATCTTTCTTCCTATTCAGTGCAGTGCCTGGAGTAGCTTAATGGACTTCTTTCAGAGCTTACCAAATTTCCCTCCCCCCCACACACATAGCACTGAACTTAACTGGAATGGATAGTACCCCCTTAGAAAAAGAAATTAAATCGTTGTATGTCCTTTGAAACATTCTAATGTCATATTAATAACATTTTATTCTGATCCCTGTGTTCCCCTGCCATGGGCAGGGACACCTCCCACCAGCCCAGGCTGCTCCAAGCCCCGTCCAACCTGGCCTGGGACACTTCCAGGGATCCAGGGGCAGCCACAGCTTCTCTGGGCAACCTCTGCCAGGGCCTGACCACCCTCACAGGGAAGAATTTCATCCTAATATTTAACCTAAACCCACCCTCTGCAAGTTTAAAGAAAGCAAAGGATCAGCACGACGTCCACGAGTCCTGGTGGAAGCCCTTTATAACCCCTCAAAGAACGCTCAGCTCCCTCGTCACACACACGGCGGCAAACACAGACCCGGCTGACACCGTTTGGCACAGGAAAAGAGGGAGGGAGGGAGGGATCTGCCCCTTCTCCAAGCCCCCAGCCCGAACCACCCCCTGCTCGAGCCCCAGCGCTGCGGCCCCGACACGCAGGACCATGGACAGCAGTTCCCACTCGCCCGGCTCGCTGCGCTCACAAACACCGAGCACACCCCGGCAGGAGCTTTGCGTTTCTTGGTTACCCTGGGCTACACCTTGAAAACACTCACATAAAGCATCGTGAGCCGGCTCTGCTCACTCTGAGTGCTGGAGCTCTTGGAAGAGCACATCAGCCCAAAGAACACCCTTCTCTGTGCTGAGTTCTGGTGAACACCACAGAACAGCACACAGAGCTTGAAATCTCCCTGCTCTGCTGTAAATAGAAGCCACTTTCCCTGCCCAAGTCCTGATAACAACCAAGATGTAATGAAAGCATTATTAACCTCTCAGGCTCCACTGTAACCAGCCCCTGGCTTCCAAGACACACTTAAAAGATTCCTGTGAAAAGGGCAAGTTGTTATCCACCCACATACCCAATTTACTCCCTAACTCCACTTATGCCAGAAGAATTCACCAAATAAGCCAGAGTGTGATGGCATCTCGTAGGATTTTTGGGATGGTCCTGTGCAGAGCCAGGAACTGAACCTCATAACCTTGTGGGTTCCTTCCAACTCAGGATATTCTATGATTCTGTGACCTCATTTTACGAGGTGCCAATGCCATTTTACACACTGAACTCACAACCACACAACACTGGATGTACCTACACCACTGGGAATGCACATCCTTCCAGGAGGAAAGAAGAAACAGCATCTCTGCCACCCTACTGCAAATTATTTTAAATTCCAATGCCTGTATATCGAGAACTAATTATTAATTCTCTTGCAGGTCTAATTCTACACAGCTGTCTCAAAATAAGTGGACCATCAACCACGTTTTGCTATCAGCCATCCCTTTTACTTTGACAACACTAAGATACCACAAGACCAGTCCTCCTACAAGGCGGATTCATTCTCGCTCAGCATCCAAAGTTCAACTTGGAGGACAAGGAAAATGAGAGAAATGGCAAGTGACACTAAACCTTGATAGGATCATGGGCTTTGCAACAGCTTCAACATGCAGGCGGGTGAAAACATCCCTCCCAAAGTAAAGGGACAGAGGAAAGAAATGAAGGGGAGGAAAGAAAAAGGAAAGGTTGATGGACAGTTGGACTTGTTGAGGGTGAAATCAATTAAAGTGCATCAAATCCGGAGTTCATGCTTTTTCAAAGTGACAAATATGTGCTGGAAACTGAGAAAGATGAGGGGAAAATAATGTCTTTGACCTCCCGGAGACCGGCTGTTCCTTCCGTCACAGGAGCCAGAAGTGAAGTGAGATGCGTTCATGATAAATTGTAACAGCCAGGCAGCCACCTCAAAAAAGAACGAGGTGAAAAGGTTACAGAAGGGACCCAAAATGCGAAGAATTCAACCAAACATCAAGATAAATCAACTCAGGCCCTTGTGTGTGCATACCCAGCCCTCACAGAGCTGCTGTGGCTCAGCTCAGCTTGTGTAGCCTTGCTTGGAGTGTAAGAGAGACACACACACACATCTTGATTATAAAAGCTCTGGAAAACACCCTTACAAAGGGCTGGCTCACCTCAGCCTTCCCAGGGGAAGGGATGCAGTGGCCACCCCACCTGCCACCCTGTTTTGGCGTTTGTTAGACAATTAGAACATTTCTTTGAGGCACACAAATATCCCTGAAAATCCCGTGTTCACCTAAACTCAGCTTTCCAAGAGCTGGACGCCTCTCTCCTAATAAAGTAAACAATAAAATATTCACACTTCTGAAAGTTTCAGAGCCTTGGTATCTCTTATTTTCTCTTGCACTTTGAATTTCCTGGTTTTGAGATTCAAAGCAGGGTATAAATATTTGTCTGGGTGCTTCCACCAACACGGCAACTTTGGATCCTTTCCCTCGCTAACAACCAGAAATTATTAACTCTGGTGATGTCTTTCATGCAGAATAGTTGAATGCAAAAGGTAAAATATTTTAAAGGATCAATAAACATATGATATCTGCTAATAAAAATCATTGAAACATCCCTTTAAAGATTGCACCCTGTTGGGAAAATATATTTTCAGCCCAAGAAAATATCTCAATCCAGGTGAAACGAAACTCAGTATTAAAAAATGACACAATTCCCGTGGCAGTGGTGTTTTCCACATAAGGCAAGAATTCACAAAATCGTTTTGGCCAAAATTCTCCTCCTGGCCCAATTCTAGCAAAAAAAAAAAAAAAACAACCTTCCCTAGTGCTGCATCCAATGGTTTATGTGAGCTGTAACAAGCCAAAGGAGAATTTTAGGGAATATTTACTGCACGTTTGGGAACTTTGGCAGGGTACAGCCATACATCTCCCACTCAGATGCTCACACTGACTACAAACTGAGCCCTCACTTGAGCCCATGGAGTGTCCAAACACCGGGTGTTTGTGACACAGAGTCCTCCTTAAATTATTAATACCTAGCAAGGAATGTTACCCCGAGATCTTTGAGCAAGAGCTGGCCAAACTTCTCTTCCTACTTCCAGCAGCAGGCTGACCTTTGAAGAGGTCACTGAAGAAACCATGTTTTCTCTCCTCTCCTGTCACTAAAGGGACTGTAGGAAGTAGATTGCACCAGGAATGTGAAGTTAAGCCTGCTCACACTGCTGCCTGCTGTGCAGAGAGCTGCCTTAGGGTAGCCCTAAGCACGGGAGCTACAGGAAATTCCCAACTGCAGCGCAGAATTCCTCATGCCTGGGCTCCCAGCTGGCACTGAGGGCTTAACTGTGGTAAATGCCTGCGCTGAGGGAATGAGGTTTGCCTCGGAGTTGCTGTGAGGAAGCTCAGCTATCAAGTCCTGGCTGGCATCCTCACAGCCCTGCCTTCAGAAAGCACTGGTGAGCATCTCGCCAGCTCCTCCTGACACACATGCCCACCCCGCTGTTGTCGCGTTTTTCTTCACAACAACCTTCCCTGGATGGTCCCTTCCCCGAAACAGCCTGATTCTCTCAGGGAGACACGAGTTCACATCAACAAATCCTTCCCGACACTGCCCCGAAGCACTTTCGCTATGATCGGCTATTCAGAGTGATGGGACACACTAGTTAGATCTCTCTGTGTGTTTATCAATCCCTTCTCAGCCATTTTCCTCTGTAAATCCGTCAAATCTTTTTCTTCAAGCTCTGTGGGAACAGTTAGGAGCTATCTCCTCAGAGGTGCCTGCCCTGCCACTTGGATTTCATCCCGCTCCCGGAGAAGTTGGATGTCAGCAATGAGGGGACTGGCCAGCACAGCACAGACACAGCAGCAGCAGTGCTGCCAGTACCCTTGGAGCCACAGGATCCACAGGAAAGACCCTTATAAAGTCCCCTGTCCCTATGTAGGGGACAAGGGAAGAGTCCTCTTAATATGGGACAGAGAAGGGGAAAAAGCCCAGAGATGAAGTCAGATGAGTGAAAAGTCTGTAACACCCCAACGCAGACATAACTTGTTCTGAGCTGAGCCAGGGCAGGAATCCAGCTGCTCCACAGGAACACAGGACCTTACAGGATTTAAGGACACAGGACTTGGAAGTGTATTGGACACAAGACGTATATTACATATCCATATCCAAATATTACATATCCCTATCCACATATTACATATCTATATCCAAATGTTACATATCCACTACAACCCTGTGATGAACGTCACTCAAGCAACACACTGCCACCAACAGCTTTGAACCTTACAAATTTCCTTTTATCCTGCCAGGGAATTCGAGCCTGACAAACCACACATCTTCCCTTTTAAATAGGGAGCATCAGCCAGTCTGTTTGCCTTACACTGATGCTTGTAACCCTCGTGGATGGCAGTGACTTGCCAGCCAGCCTGAATCTGCACAGATGCTGTCCTGTGGAGCTACACTTCTGCAGCTTACATGCAGTTTGACTGTGCAGATCTAGGTCAGCACCCTGACAAACATCAAAGGAGAAGGCTTATCTCTCCTTTCACACTTGTCATCGGCCAGGCTGGTTATCAGCCCCATTTTGCAGCCAGGGGAATGAAGCACAAAGCAGTGAAGTGACTTGGCTGAGGTCAGTGCCTGGTTTGGGAATAAAGCTCCAGGTCCTCCACACCACCAACCAGGTGACACCATGTTCATAAGGCTAAATTGTGAAATTGGGGAAGATAAACTTGTGGAGGGCTGACAAAACCTGTAGGTATCACCATCAGCCACATTTGCTCACTCATCTACCTGAGGAGTCTACCAGAGTTGCAGGTGGCACATAGAGCATTCCCACTAGTGACAGACCAAAACTTTGGACAATCCCCATTCTCCCAATGAGCCACCTATTCCAAAGAAGAGCTACCAGGATGGTGAAGGGTCTAGAGGGAAAGCCATACAAAGAGTGGTTGAAGTCACTTGGTTTGCTCACCCTCTAAAAGAGGAGACCGAGGGCAGAGCTCATGGGGGGCTGCAGCTCCAATCTCTGCTCTCTGTGAGCAGGGACAGGACCCAGGGAACAGCTGGAGCTGTGTCAGGGCAGGGTCAGGTTGGATCTCAGGACAAGGTTCTTCCCCCAGAGGGTGGTTGGCACTGCCCAGGCTCCCCAGGGCAGTGGGCACAGCCCCAAGGCTGCCAGAGCTCCAGGAGGGTTTGGACAATGCTCTGAGGGACAGGGTGGGATTGTTGGGGTGTCTGTGCATCCAGGAGCTGGAACTATGATCCTTGCGGGTCCTTCCAGCTCAGAATGTTCCATGACTCTATTCCTTGCTTGCTCACCAGCCAGAATAAGCACTCAGGGTTTGGGATCCTCCCCTTTAAACCCTGCAGAGTGGGGCAGGAACCTCCCAGGACCACCCTTCGAGCTCCATTTCATCAGACACGCTGGATGTGAGCAGAGAGACAAACATGAGGTTATAAATATATATATATGAAACCAACAGAACATTTTACATCCAAAAAAAGGGGGTCTGTCACTATGATTGAATAGCTTCTGCTCCTGCTTCTGATGTCTCCTGTCAGAAGGGGCAGATGAGAATGGACCACGTGGCAGAAACAGCTTCACTAAAATGACTCTGGTAACAAGCAACCAGACAGCTCCATATCCAACACATACACAAGGAAAATAAAAGGCTCCAAGAGTAGGAGAGAGCAACTGTCATTCTTCTAGGATTGAATTTGTTTCTTTGTCCAAAAATAGTTGCCATCTGAACATCAACATTTTTAATATTTTAGCTTTGGTTGCCTTTCCCTAAATTGCTTTCATTCATTTAAAGAAATCTTCCATCTATGAAACTTTTCAGTTATTTTTTTTTTCCATCTCCTCTAAATTCTTTTTCCATTTTTTGTGGACTTCAAAGTAATTTGGTGCTGAAACATTTTTGGTGAGTTTGGAAGGGAGATGAAGCCTTTAGTTTTTCTAAAGGAAGAAAATACAGGAATCTTTTTTAAGCTACTGTTTCATTATAGGTTGTAATAAAGCTGATTTTTTTTTTTTAAAGGAAAAGCATCAGTAAAACCTGACTAACCAAAAGCACCACTTTGCTGATCCTTGACATTTGGCTTCACCACAAGTGTTGCCACAAAAAGCCAGGCTGCAGCTCTGGGATTCAGGCCATGCAAATGGTAAAGTTTTGTTTTTAGAGGGTTGAAAGGAAAAAAAAAAATCCCACAACCAACCTTTTTCCTCATTAAAGGACTGCCCCTAGAGAAGGGATAGAGCAGGGACACTGTTCAGGATCCAGTGTCAGCACATCAACACACACCACGTGCTCCATGCAGGGGATGTGAATGACCAAGGCTGAGTTTATCTGGCCCCTGATGGTTTCCAGCCCAGAGCCCCCACATTCCCCCAGAAGCTGCTTGGTGTGTCCACCAAGCAGGACCAAGTCATCACCTCTCCTGCCTCACCTGAAGGAGGTTCTTGCCAGCACACCTCAAGAACTGGCTGCAGAAGTCACTGCATTGCTCCAGACTCAGAGAGGTTTAGGACTTTCTAAGACACCCTTAAGTGTTTGTTTTCCTCACCTGGTGCAACTCCCACCTCATGCTTTGCTTCAGCACAGAGCAGTGATTTGCCCTGGGATGGGAGCTGTGCCAGGATGCCTTCCTACTCCTGACACTGTGCAAGGCCAGGCTGGACAGGGCTCTGAGCAACCTGGTCTAGTGGAAGGTGTCTCTGCCAGTGGCAGAGGGTGGAATTAAATCATCTTTGAGGTTCCTTGCAACCCAAACCATCCTGTGATTCTCTGACACTGAACTGTGCTGCTGATCCAACACTGTACACGTGATTTGTGTTGCCTCTGTTGCCTTTCAGGTCCAGGTTGGCCAGAAGATCACATCACATTCCTCACCCATGACCTCGCCCCTTCCACTGCAAGCAGTAGCTTGAGCACAGCATTCATGGTTGAAGGACCTGGAGATCACTGTGTCCTCAGCCCAACACACACAACACACTTTCATCCCATGTATTGTACAGAAGGATCCACTCCAGCCCCCCCTGGAAACCCCAAAATGCAATGTTTGCTGTGGACACCAGGACCTGATCCTAATCCGTGACCCCAAAGCAACACAGAGGAATAAGTGACAGACTTTACCATGGGATTGCCTTTCCTGACCCGCCAGCCTTGTGTGCTGGTAAGTGAAATCCATCACCAAATGAAACAAGGCCATTTCCTCCCAACATAAATCCCAGAATTACTGGTGGGGAAGGGAATTCAGTCCAAGTGCTGTAACACTGTGCCACGCACGTAACTCAGCCGGTGTCATTCCCAGCTCTCCAACCTCTGCAAAGCCTGACTCGTGTAGATTTGTGAAGGACCCGAAGCTTTAGCCCCAGCCTCCTCCCCCCTCTGGTACAACTTCCTACACCAACCCTGTGGGATATTAAATCTTCCACTTGCCATTTTCTCCTAGGCAGAGAGGATATGAATTTCATAACTCCTCAGCTGAGCTGCCATCGGGAGCCATGAAATACGACAGGAAACCCCCGGCACGGAGCGGTGAGCGCTCCGGGCGCAGCCACGGGAGCTGCAGGACTGGCCAAGCCATTAGAGCAGCACGTGGTGCAGGGACCACGGGGGTGTGCAAGGAAGGGCACCCTGACACTTGATCAGACCAGGGAAGGATGAAATCACAGCAGGACAGAGCCAGTGCCCGTGCCAAGGTTGGTCACGCACAAAAAATCCTGTGCTTAGCGAGGAGTTACCATTTACATCCGTCTGACCCGGGGGGTTAAGGAGGTACAGGGCTGACAGAAGGGCTGGAGAAGGAAAACAAACCCTTAATTCATGCATTTAACAGCTACAGGAGTAAACCACTGCATAATTTTCACTTGAACTTGTGCCTCTCCACTGTAACCAAGGTGGAGGGAGAACTGATGATGGCCCAGGAGTGAGCTGGGCTGGAGCACTCCTGCCTCCCTCACCCAGAGCTCTGCCAATGCAGATGTTTTTCCAGCACCTCACGGGTCACAAAGCCCAGCATGGATCACAACAGCAACAAAGTGCTTCCAATGAAAACAGTCTGGCTGTGGAACAGCCTTCCAGAGGAGACTAGGATGGCAACCCAGCACCTCACCGTCCTGAGGGCACACTGCAAGGCTTTGCTCCTCCTAAAGACTTTCACTATCAGCAGGAAGTTAATACAAATGCTTCTACCCCAAAGGACTGTGTTTACCCCCTCCTTTCATATATTTAACGTCAATTAAAATAAAAAAACCAAAGCATTTTTAATGAGCTGAACCAGTATCGCACTTTCCCCTCACCACAGTTTTTACTCCCCAAAATAAGAGTTGAATAGATAAAGAAATCCCAGAAGGAACCAATACTGCTGTCAGACAGTACACTGGGGTCTTGAGCAACCTGATTTATTGGGTGGCAACCCTGACCACGGCAGGGGGGCTGGAACTGGATAAACTTTGATGTCCCTTCCAACCCAGGCCATTCACAGAATCACAGAATCTGTGATTTCTATGATTCCATGACTTCTGCAGATCATCTAACATCCTAAGATGGACAGTACAGAACAGTGTTTCCCCTGTATAGGTGGAAACCAAGAGGAGGAGGAGATACTTTGCAGGGGTTGCAGAGTTTACACCACAAAGACCACTGCTGTGGCCTCCTAGATTTCAGCTACCCAAGGCTGCAACTGGAACAATCAATAGCTGGGGGAATCCTTTAGTGCTTGTGGAGAAACCTGGGTCATGCAGAAGGGAGAAACCAGTGTGAGTGTTCGTAATAGACTGTAAAACAACTGCTGCAAAGCACCTAGAAAGGCATTGGTAACACAGGCACAGTTTTCTCTTACAAATCAAGGTTCACCTGCACCAAAGATGCCCCACAGCACTACAGCAATCCCCACAAAACACAAAGATTTCATTCAATAACCCATCTCAAAAGCTTCTGGCTGCACCAATAACAGTAATATTTCTATTGCCACAAAGTTCTTAGCACTAAAACCAATATGTAAAGAGGAAGAAGCGGAAAAAGAGAGAGAGATAGTCTGGTTGTTCACTGTACCACAGCCTTTAATCCAGTTTCTGTTATTCAGCCAGTCTGAGCAGGACCACACCCAGCTCTCCACCTGAGCATGGTTTTGTGAACTACCAAAACAATCACACCACTTTAAAGCAATTTTTGAGAATTCAAGTCTAACATACAAGGATTTTTATATCTGGCCTCTCTTTAGCCAAGAAAACACTTCCCCACCTTCCACATTTGTCCAGAAAACCAAGCAAGCAGCCAAGTTCAGTACAAGAAAAATAAAAGCCCAACATAGACAAAGCAGCTCCTTGGGCACCTTCTCTTCAGCCATGCTCCAACCAGAGGCAGGTGAGCATCTTTCAGTACTCACAAGCTCCCAGCCTTCAACATTCCTCTGAAGACAAGTTTCTCCAAAGAGCCAGCTGGCTCTGAGGGCATCCACTGCCCATTCCAACCAGGGAACACCAACACCTTCCCAAGGCAGGCCCCTTCCTGCAGTCCTGCTGCCCACTACACACATCTCTTCTACCAGTCTCTGCACACCATATTCCAAACCAGATGAAAAGTTTGGTTACTCACAGTTAGGAGCAGGTAGTGCCTTTCCTCCCACCTCCTCCAGTCGCTCCTGCTCGGGTCCTTTGCAGCAGAGGCAGCTCTGAAGCAGCAGTTCATTTCAGCCACTGTGTCAGCAGATTGCAGCAAAAGTCACCTCACCCCGCAGTGGGTTTTCCTCATGGCACAGCAAACACTTCTCTCAGCCTTTAAGGAGACTCCACAGTCACTTGCATGCTCCCCACTTGCCATGGTACACACACAGCAAAGAGTTTGCTTTTCAGTTATCACCACTTTTGGCTTCTTTTCCTCTTCTCCCAACAGCACAGTCACCAGGTAACACACCCCAGTCACAGAACTACGGGGTTTAAATCCTGTGTATCACCACTGAACTTGAATCCTCCATGTGAACCACAAAGGGAAAAGCCCAAGGTGGACTCAGGCTGGCAAAAGAGAGCAAGACTGAGGGGACTGAGCTTAAATACAGCTCCTGGACCAATGAGCAGAGGCTGTGAGATGGGCCCAGGTGAGGCTTGTCAGGGCAATAACACCCCATGGGTGAACTCAGGCCCTGCCAATTTGTAATCAATTACTGCTGAGAGAAAACACCTGGATGTGCCCAGGGAACTTTCAGCTAGAGAAAGATCTAGATTTCTGTGAGGTGATTTAACTCTTGGAAGACTGGAGTAAAAGAAATGGATCACCTGTCACTCAGAAGCCACGTTAGGTGCTGTCTTCCCAAAACCCAGGCTCCTGATCAACCCTCAGGAGGTCAAGCCTGGCAACCAGGATGAGTTTAAATTTGATGAATCCTATGAACTGGCACAGCTGTAGAGGATGTGACGTAATTCTGCCCCTGAAATACTTTGTCTGCTTGTCCTTATAGTCAAAATGTCCTTTGCAGAGGCAAAATGGACCCAAACTGGGTCTGGCCAAACCATCTGACAAACAGGCATTTGTGTGAAACCCTCCCAGAGCACAGTGTAAGACCAAAGGGGAGCCAAGCCCTGAGGACAAGGAGCACAAGAGGCAGGGATTCATGCTCCTCATCAGGGTGACAGCCCTCTAAACCCATCCCCAAAGGCTCAGCCTGGCTGGGAAACCACAGCCCACCTGGGCTGCAACCTCTCTTTCTTCACTTACTGTTTGCTTTCCCTCAGTCTTCAAGTTCAGGAGATGAGTTAAACACATGAGTAAAAGGAATTGCCTTTTTTACAATAAGCTTTCCCTTTCCTATGTACCCTCCTTTTTCCTTATTACAGAAGCACAGAATGGTTTGGGTTGGAAGGGACCTTAAAAGACCATCCAGCTCCAGCCCCCTGCTCCCTGCAGGCAGCTCCTTGGCACTTTGTACTCCTTGTTTTCCCTTCCAAGCCACCACCAGCAGCTTCCTCCCCCCACCCCACCCTCCTGCCTGCTGTGGCAGCATTTCTGCCCCAAGAAGATAATAAATACATCAGGCCTGTCAAAGCCACGTTGTTTTGGCTGGAAAGAGGTGCCCCCCTGCTGGGTGAGATTACTTCCCACCGGGATGGATGGCTTTCCCCTTACTGACAGCTCTCCAACAGGGAGTAATCGGTGTCCAGCCGGGAGGAGCAGGCAGCCAACGGGGCTAAATGGCACTTAGGAGTGATGAGGGCAAGGAGGAGGGAAAGGAGCTTAGCCCTGCTCACACACAGCCCTCCTCTGCCGTGTGGGGTGCTGACAGGGACACAATGGGGATCTCCTTGCTGGGATTTCCCAGGCAGGGGGGTGGCAATGAGAAATGGGAAACTAATATTCCTGCTTGAGACTCAGGGCAAGTGTCAGCCTTGATCCTACCCAAGCCTGACACCTGGAACCAGTAGCTCCCAGTGCTTAAATGTATTAGTGAATAGGAAATTAAGGAAGACATGAAGAAGGACAGAGAAAAACCTCTCTCTTTGCTTGTGGGTACAGGTGTTTTCCATAGGCCAGGCCCTTTACACCCCACAAAACAGCTCATCCTGAGCTGCAGGCTTGGCACACAGCAGATTTTGGGACAAGAGCTAGCAGGGAAGTGGATTTCCCGTGGGAAAAAAATCCTAAAGAAAAGGTTTGGCCTGTTTGCATGTCACAAATGTCCCAGATGTTCCGTGGTCTCTGAGACATCCAGGTAAACTGAGGAGCAGCAGTTCCACCTCCAGGTCATCACCCCGCCTCGGGAACCTGCCACCGTGGTGCTGGGGGTTTGGATCATGCCAGCTGAATGGGCTTTGTTTTCTTGGCTTTTTGAATTAAAGGAATAGAAAAGAGTAAAAGGAGCATTAAAGAACCAGAAAAGAGTAAAATGAGCGTTGAGATGCCGTGAGGAGACTGAGTAGGATTACAGTGAGTCATCCCGAGTTTCTCCACCTCTACACCGGCCTCTTCAAAGACACTTAAGGGAATCAATTGCCCGTATCCCGCTAAAATCCTCTCTGTCTGTGGTTTGTGAAGCTTTAAGCCCCTTTCCCACCCCCACAACCTCCATCCCTCACCTCTGAAGTCTCTCCAGTCCATTATTCTGGGGGCTGCTTTGTGAACAATGTGTTCGCTTTCCGTACTGCCTAATGAAGATGTTCCTGGCCCTGAATATGAGATCTGCTGCACACTTAATGGAAAAAAATAGCTATTCTTATCATTGGTGGGTCAGATGAGTTTCTTGGCAGTGAGGGTGGTGCAGTTATGTGGACAATCAAACAAGCCAGAGATTATTGCCAATGCATTTTTGAGGAAATCAGTGCTGTTTAAACTCTAATCACAACAAGACCTCGTTTAAAAGCATAAAAGCTTTCACTCAGCAGACCTATCTTTTTTTTTTTTAATAGCTAGACAATTAAATAAATCTCCTGACACTTAACCATCATTTACCCAACAGTCAGAAAATGGATTCAATGCCTTTGCATTAGTTAGATGACGATATTAAAGCAAAACCTGAACAAGTACAAGCAGGTGAAGGATGGTCTGTGAGGAGTTTGTGCTGCACTCAGGGATAGCAGGATATCTTCTGAGGGGGGGTAGGGGGATTTTTTTTGTCTTCAAGACACCAAGATGGCTTTTGGCTTTATTGTGTTTCACAGATTTTAACATTCTTGGGAAAATAAAGTAGTTGTTCCCTTTTTACAGGCTGGAAACTGAAGTACAGAAGCGATGCTGTTGCCCTGAAATTCTGTGTCTGAACCAGGAACTGAGTGTGGATGGGATGAATTGTTCAAAAAGTAACATTCTTACTCTTAACCCTCATCCAATCTTTATTTTATGGGCATTTCCATTAAAACTGGTACCCGGAAAATTCAGAGCAAGGGTGGATTAAAGCTCAACAGGGGAAAAAAAATCTGGGTTCTAGTGCATTTTTGCTGGCATCTTAGGAAAGACTGCATTGTCTTAAAACACAGCCCCTCAAATTAACACTGAAGCGAGTGGGATTGACCCTGCACTGGTATGAACATCAGCTCCTGGCAGATCAGAGACCTTTTATTATCCCTGATCCCAGCTGCACTCCTAATTCCCAGCTCTAGCACTTCTCCCTCATTAGGTTCCTCAAGTGAAGAGCATGTTGTGACTCCATTATTCAGAAGCTGATGCTAAATAACTCCTAAATTTATTGCCTCCTGCCAGCTGTCAGCTACCAGCAACTGTAATGGGAGTGTCTTTCTCCTTTTCAGGTAGCAACTGCAACGATAGAAAATTCATGTCTTCCAAGCAGCCTTTGAGTTTGAGATGTACTATTATATATTAATTACCCCGTGCTGAATTTCATGGTCCAATTTATGATCTGCTGTTCAGAAACAAAATACAAAATGGAAAGGAAAGCAATTGATCCAGTCTCAGTCCAGGCCCTAAATAACTGACAACTGTAGAGACAGTTAATTGTTTCCTGATCTCTGCTTGCTCAATTTTTAAAGAGTTCCCACAGATAAATTTTACAGAGATGGATCTTTGGGTTTAGCCCCCCCTCCCAGGCCTCATTTCTGCTCTGCTTCATGAAGGTGTTTACGATGGGGTGGAAAGAGTTAAAACCTCCTCTTCCACTCCTCCCTCTTTATCGTTTTAATTGGCTGTTCTGATGACCTGACCACCTCTTTGATTCGCATCAAACGCCGGCCGTGAGGAGGGAGCACGTCAGTCTGCTGAGCAAGGGTCACCCTGCTTGTCAATAGGCCATCCATCAGCCCTGCCAGCAGGATGGATCCAGTCCAGACCAACGGCCCCAGCTGGAAAGGGAGCAGCCTCCCTGGATGGAGATGACCCACTGTGTGCTGGGCGCCCTGACAGCTCCCAGAGGGGTCACCGGCCCCGGGGCCGGCGGGCGGCAACTTCAAACTGCAAACTGGGGAAAGGCACCCGTGAGCAAACAGCAAAACCCCAAAACCAACACAAGAAAACCCTCTCTTGGCCAACCCAGTGGCAGCTCCAAGTCAAAGGTGAGGGAGGTGAGAGAGGTGGGAGTCAACAAAGGGGACAGTGGGAGGTGCCCTTAAAGGGCGAAATCGCACATGTCTCTACCAGCAACACCTACACAGATAGTGGTAACTACAGAACTGGTGGTACCTACACTTCTGTGCATCCCCACGGGGGAAGAGCGACACCACCACAAATGAACATCACTGGCACAAACAGGCTTTCCACAAGGAAGTGAATTAGGGAGCAGATCTAAGGTAACACCAGCTGTAATTCCTCTCTGAGATTTTTGGGGACTTCATCATGGAGCTGTAAGACCTTTGATTTTCACAGAATCATTCAGGTTGGAAAAGAACTCCAAGATCACTGAGTGCAACCTGTGCCCACCTTGTCCCCCAGCCCAGAGCACTGAGTGCCACGTCCAGTCCTTCCTTGGACACCTCCAGGGGTGGGGACTCCACCACCTCCCTGGGCAGCCTCTGCCAATGCCTGACCACCCTTTCCATGAACAAGGTCTTCCTGATGTCCAATCTAAACTTCCCCTGGCACAACCTGAGGCTGTTTCCTCTTGTCCTGTCGCTGGTTGCTTGGGAGAGGAGCCTGATATCCCCCCGGCTCCCCCCTCCTGTCAGGGAGTTGCAGAGAGCAAGAAGGTCCCCCCTGAGCCTCCTTTTCTCCAGGCTGAGCCCCCCCAGCTCCCTCAGCTGCTCCTCATATGACTTACACCATTGTTCACATCCATTATGTGCATTACACATTCACTGGCTGAAGTCCATGAGTGTCACACCCCCCCCTCACCACAAACTCACACACGTGTGCACATCACACCTACAGCCCCAAAGTCCAGTCCCCATTTCCCTGCTGCTATGAAGACAAGGCAAGTGCTTCCTAAACTGTCCAGGCCAACTGCCCTGGGGGCCGTGGGCTGGTTTCACACCCTCTGGCCTTGCCCCTGCCCTCGGCTGCACCTCCTCGTGTCGCCGCTCACGTCTCGGGGCTCAGAGGCTGCTGTGCTGCAAATATTTGCACGCTCTTGGAGGGGGGAGGAACACGGTGCACTGGCCTCCAGTATTTATTCTGGAATGGCAAACAGCATGGAAAGCAAAGAAGAGAAAAAGGCAGATAAGATAAAAGTGTGTTACCGGGTCTAACAACATAAAATCAACAGAAAAATGTTACCTGCAAAGACCAACAAATGCAGCAGTGAGGGATCCTGACAGAGGAACCCTTCTGCAGGTTGGATCACCCAGAACACTAGTGAGACACAGCTGTTGGTCTCTTGGAATTCCCAGTATCAAATCATTGGAGATCTCTGTCTGTGTCTCAAGGCAATTTGCATAAAAAGATGTTTTCATGGTCTTTGTCCCGCCCACATCATGAACCTGTAAGTGCAACCAGCACCTTCAAAATACAGAACAGAACCAAAGACTTCCCCACATGTTGTAAGGCTCTTCCAGAGGTTAATGTCTGTCTGAAGATGGCATGAAATGCTGCAGCAGTTAACTTCCAGTATTTCATGGGACTGGATATTTCTTCCAGAGGAGAGATTCACTCAGCTGTGAAGGTTTCCTCTGTCACTTCAGAAATAGCCACATTAGCTGAAGCTTTAATTCCTGCATGTGGTTAATTTATAAAGGGAAACAAAGTGTACTTGTTAGACAAACTGCATAATGATGAATCCAGAGGGGAAAAAATAGAAAGGAGGTACTAGGAGAACCACATGTGAAAACCACATGGAAGGCTGTTCCACCAGCTTGGAACCAGATGGAAGAAAACATTGTCCCTGGACACTGTACAGAGTCCTACTGATAACACATGATAAATCATTCACTGAGTGTAAGCAGGAGAGTGAACATCACCACAGGCCAAGCTGTGCAGGGACAACAGGACCACGAGCTGGAGGACATTAGATAAAAGGACAGCATGAAAAGCTCAGATGTTACCCCCTCGTGTAGATCTAATCTATTATCGGTGGGGACGGCCAGAAGAGCTGCAGAAAGGAACAAAAGCAGAGCAGCAGGGGTGGAATGCACTGAAGGAAACCACAACACAGCCAAGTCTGCAATAATGAGAGGCTGAACAGAGATATGGGGGAATTGTCTAGATATTCACCCCTGCAAAGAAGAGATGAACTTAGCCCTGTCCCCAGGCACTAACTTTGCTGTGTGAGCTTTGACAAGTCATTTAAGGTCATCTGAAGTCAAAGTGCACCCTCCCATTCACTCCAAAGCACTGCTGCCTTCCCAACCATGCTGTGTTTCCCAGAGAGCCTAAATCCTTCTTCCATGCTCCTGCCTGTTCGACTTGAGGGTTCTCTGGGACAACATGTGTCTTCTCAGGAAGGACAACTGCTCCTGACACCAGAGGACTCCAGGTCGGAAGACAAGATGGCAAAATACACCTAAATGACACTCAGAAGTAAGTTGGACAGAAGGTGGCTGTGCTTAATGATCAATAATTTATTTACAGCCATCAGTGTAAAAAAGCACAGATTCCTTCAGGAGTCCTGCTCGACATAAATGGCCTGTTACGATGATGTGGAGCTGCAGATTTCAGATTGACAACTAGTTAAAGCTCTACATCCAGCTGAACTCTCCAACCCTGTTCATGGCCTGAGAGGTCATTCCCAATCGTGACTCCCCTGCTCTTGCCAGTCTTCTCATTTCTTGGGTCACAGGGAATTTTCCGACAGGGAGGAGGGAAGCCTAATGATAAATATGACTGCTTCATGTCCCCATGTGCACAGTTATCTGTGTAAGCACCAAATGACTTTAAAAAGGCCTGAAACCTCTCTTCCAAGTGCAGTGAATTTTTTTTTTAAAGGCAGAAGCCTCTGTAACAGACCCCAGAGCCGGATGGGTCACTGTGCACGGAGAGACACACACAGGCAGGGAAGCTGACCAAAACACATGCATGTAGGACCACCAAGGACGACCCTAATTAGACCACCCAGCCACTTTGTTGGCCCTATTTAGAGGAGCCAGGATCTCAGAGCATAAAACAGTGTCCTCGTGCGGGTTCCTTGGCCTGTGTTTTAGACCATCACGTATCTCCAGCGACTTCCTGCGACTGACCCTCGCAATAAATCACCCCAGCCAGCCTCCCTCCTTCCTGGCAACATCCTGTTCCTCCCTCAAAAATCCTCCCACTCACAATTCCAAGGTTTGATATCAATCTTAAATAAATGCCTCTCTGGACCCTGCTGCATTCCCAAAGCCACCTTGTCTCCTGCCTCTCCAGGACGGCTGCAGTTCAGGAAGCACATGCAGAAGCCCCTCAGGCCTTGTTAATTTTACTTCCACCCTTGTGTCCTCTTTCTTTCCCCCATATTTTCTTACAGAGGGGGGAAGTTATCTTCAGGAGAATGTACATTGCCACACAACTGTGTGCTGTGACTTCTGAGAGGGAAAAATGATAGTCTAAAAGAGAGGCAGTGCTGCAATTTCCTATATGAAATATGGTGAGAAGAAAAAGCCATGGGAGAGGTTCTGCTCCATTGCCTCCCTTGCTCTGGCTTCCCTCACTTCACAGTTGAGGTGAAGGAAAGCTCTGTCAGTACCTCTACCCCTCAGAGTCCCTTCTTCAGCATCCAACAGACAGGGACCAGCTGTCTCCATCTGACCTTTCCAATTCCCACCCAAAGCCCTGCTTGAATTAGGGTATCCCAGTCAGGAAAGCACCAGCCTTCACTCCCCACAACACCACTGCAGAAAGCACAGGCACCTACAGCAAATCAGCCAGCCCAGGGTCTCCCAGTCCCTTCCTTCAGATAAACAACTTGAACCAAGCAGGATGAATCCAGGTCCTGACACGAGTTATGTCTCTAAAAGCCCACAGAATAACCTGCAGTCAAAAGGAGCCACATTTACCCCTTGATCCAGCAATGTCACTGAAGACTGGTTCAGGCTGGACTTCACTTAATTTTTACTAAGGAACTTTTCCCCCATATATTTCATTATTTCATAATTTCTGTAACCTTTATGTTAATGAATTTACTCCTCTACCCTCAAAACCTTATGCTTGGTGCCTTGCAGGCTATAATCCTTTGAAAGAATGGTATCACACAAGTCAGTGAGATTTGCCTGCTTAAATGTCACATTTACAAGGTGATACTTGTGCTTACCTGCTTGCCTACTCCTCTTTTTTTGTCTTCCCTTGCTCTACCCTCATCTTTCCTTCCCTTTACAAAGTACCAAAATGCCCCCTGATCATCTAATCCCGGAGTTCATTTCCACGAGGATCTGTTTCTGGCTGGAGAAGAATTCCTTGAGTCTCCCCAGACCTGCATCTCTTTTTTTTTTTTTTTAAAAAAAAAGCTAAGTTGTTACTAATTCATTAGCAATTCACTTGACAAGGAGCCAGCGAGCATCTTCAAGAGAAGCAGCAGCGAACGAGCAGATTTCCCAGTCGGAAGCAAAAAAAAAAAAAAAGCTGGAGAAGCAGCAAAGCAAAGAGGCTTTAGTCAGAAAAACGAAGTGGGGGTGAATAAGATGGCATGGCAGGCTCCTAAAATGCCCTCGGAGTTTATAAAGTAATCTTATTCCTCGGCTGCCCTCCCTCTCCTTCTCGTGCAGCTCGCTCAGGCGTATCACTGACATATGTACTTAGCAGCAGTTATGGTCAGTGGCACAGAAATAAATGGCAGGTATCAAAGAATCAAGGTCGTCGACTCGCCATGAATATTTCAGGGGGAAGAAGCGACGTGAAAAGCTCGGGTGTCCCGGCCTCTCAGATTCCCAACAGAAGGAGTAAAACACAACCCACACACACAGACACACACACACACAGAGCTGGCTCGGCCATCACGAGCACGTAGCTCATTTCAAGGCGATGCCACATATGTTACGAGACAATCTGTCACGCTTTAAAAATACACAAATATATATTAGATATCTCCTCCTGTGTAATGTGCAAACTCTAAGCAGCTGGCAAGAGGGCAGTGGTGATTTAATGCAAGAAAACTGTGCTTTGCTGAAGGGGCTGGGGACTGGGGAGCTCGGGCTGTAACGAGAAGCCTCTTTGACAAAGGCGCAGAGTGGCATCTTTTCACACAATTATATGTGGGTCACATTAACCTCTGCTGGGCAGGATTCCCCTGAGCTGCCTCTGTCTGCGTGTCTCTGTGAAGAAATCAAAGCAGAGATTCCTCTCTCCTTATTTTTCTTCTTTTTTTTTTTTTTTTTTTGATTTCACATTATTGGGTGATGCAGTGAAAGGCTGGAGAGGAAAAAAGGGATTCCCAGCTCGTCACACGCTGAACTCCAGAGCAAACTCCACATTCAGGGCCCAGCAGTCCCACTAATGAGAGATGTTAATCAATGGAGGGATCTGAGATTTCAAGCTGAGTCAGTGCACCATAATATCACATATATATTGCTATTTATAGCCAAAGAGACTTTGCTAAGTTTCCCTTTCCACACTCATGCCACGGAAACTATTTGAATTTTGCTCTGTGCATGAAGGGACAGATGGGCAGAAGGCAGGCCCACGTTTTTTTTCACAGGGTTTGGAGGTACAAATTTTCTCCTGTCAAGTACAACTCGAATTCATAAAGGGAAATTTCATCAAAACCATCATAATTAATTAAATAAAGCAAAAAGTTCTTTACCAAATCATTTGGGTATTCCACTGTTCTGGGTTGGCTTGTTTTTCTTCCCATGTTTGCAGGGAGTTTAATTATCAAACAATTCCTTTTGTGGGAGCAGGGTGGCAAACTTGCAATGAGATAAATTTCCCACTTTTAGTGCCTTGAAAGTCTGTTTTTTATAGATTTTTTTTGGTTTTCCAGGCACATCACCACACTCTTCACGGTACCTCTGGACTCAGCTGGTTTGATGTGGTCTATAACAAATGAACTTTATGTCCCATGGCAAACTGGATTTAAATGACAAGATCTTCTAAATTTGAGAAAGTCACCGTGGAAACCCTGCTTTCATTTGTATTAAAAGGGGCTCTTTCTCAAGGAACTGATTCTGGAGATGAAGAAAACATTCCTTGAGTGACAACTGATACTCACACTGTCATTCAACTCCAGTCATTGTGCTCATTCACACATTTGCAGTCCCAGTGGGCTGCAGGGTTTGGAACTTGCAGAACACAGTAGCTGGAAAACCTTTGAAGGAGGCTGGAGACTGGGAGATAAGGACACAAATGGGAGGTGTCTGCCAAGACACCTAAAAGCAAAGATTAAACCCAAGGGTTTTAAAGGTATTTGAGCATTTTTCACGTGGTCAGATCAGTTCCAGATCATGGGCTGATATTAAAGTACACTGGGGCATTCCCAGAACCAGTAATTGTTGCTCACCTTTCACCCTCTGCTGCTCATTTCCCCTCCATGCCAAAGTGCTCTTTCCACTCGTTTGTGCCAGGAAAACTCCGTGTGACCAGGAGCTGAACCAGACAGAGGAACTCTCCTGCTTTAAACAAACAAACAAACAAACAAACAAACAAACAAACAAACATGTGAAACCTCTTTTTTTCCCCCCTTTCCAAGCCAGATGGCTCCTCCCATTCGGTTCCCAACCACAGGAGTAGCTGTGCCAGCAGAGCAGCAGGAACAAGAGGCCAGGAGACAACAAGTGTCTTAAACCAATGTTACCACCAAGCAATTTGTAATATCAAACCACAGGCTAAATCTCAACTAAAAGCTTTTCGGGTTCAGAGTGAACACCTCTATTAAGATGAATTAAGCAATTCAGTGTTCAGAGCTGCACTTTCAAATGCAGTTTAAATCTTTGTTTTCAACACTCACCCTTTTGTACTGAAAATGGCCTGACAGAAACCAGCTAGGAAACCCATCAATTCCAGGTTTCTGCAGAAGAGGGTTTGTGTATATTTTGTTTAATACAAAAGCCTATCTCTGCACTTGCAGTCACTGCCACTGTGACTCCATTTCACGCAGAGACACCAGAATTACCTTAAAATTCACTTGTGCAGGTCCTGATAACCATCTAGTCTCAACAGCACAGGCTCAGCATGGACTAATTTGTCCTGACAAGATTATTTGCAAATTAGGTGAGGAGGTCAGACAGCTGCCCTATAACCACATAAAAGTGTAGCCCAACACTGGCTCCAAGTTCAGACCCTACCTAATTTTTATGTGCTTTTCACAGGGCATTCACTTCATGTGCCCCCTCAACACCAGGTTTCACCCACTCTTAGGCCCGGTTTCAGGCAAGGATGTGTTGAAATCCCTTGTTCAGGTTGGATTGCAGGTGTGTGCCCACCTCAGCCAGCTGAAAGGTGTGAAATGCAGTCTTCCCTCAGCTGGGAAGACTCCAGTGGTGGTGAGGCAGAAACTGGATCACTGGAATTCAACACATGTAAAACCACCACAGGGGATGGGAGTGGATTTTGCCTCGAATTAACAGAAAGAGTGGTTTCTAGTGGTTTATACCCAGAATGCCTGGGCTGGATGTAAGAGCCTTCCCCATCTGGAGGGCTAAACATCAGATGATGTTATTATGAGAACAGTTTTGGATCACAATCACAGCATCCTCCTCCATTAGGCTGTGCAAAGGGCCTGTCTCTGTGTTGTCATGTGGAGGAATGAGCTGCCTGTCAGTGGAATGAGCAGAGTATGAGGGATTTCCCATGCAAGAGGATCCAAACCCCATGGACTCACATGAACCCGTTCCAGATGTCTCCTCTGTTTGTCCTGACACGTGGCACGAGCATTGCCCAAACGACAGGAGGAGCTGGAGGAGGCTTCACACTCGTCTTTAACTCTTTTTTTTTTTTTCATAGTCTGTTTGGAAAACACATTGCTCGAGTTTATCCCCTTCTCTGTGTTTTTGGAATCTGGGAAGCACTGACAGAAGGAAGGATGGGCCACGGCACACCCTGTGAAAAACAAGGCACCAAAACATAATGACCCACGTAAATAAGAAACTAAATCAAAGCTGTGGGAAAAAAGCTTTTTTTTCACCACTTCAGGAACAAGGCTTTCCCATAACTTTGTCAAAAATTCTGGGTTTGAGAGTTTCAAAAGGATGTGGGGAAAGGAAAGGTGGTAGGATCCCTGAGAACACCTCATGGCCTCCCCCCATTTCATGTGTCTAACCTGAACCCCAAACTCACTGCTCTGGTGTTAAAATGCCTTGGGGATGGGGCAGTGGCTCAGGCAGGCAGGAGCCATTTATGACAAAATTATTTGTAACCTTTAGAGCAATTCTAAAAGCTTCTTAGGCAAAGGGCTGAATGGGTTTTTGTCTGAGCAAATCTGATGTATAAAGGGGGAGCCCCATCAGCAGGTGACACAACCCAGATGCCACAGTGACTTGACACTGACTTTACAGCACTCTGGAGAGAGGAAGCAACTTCCCCTTGATCAGGCAACACCCAGGACCTCTCCTGCATCACTGAACACTCCAAAACGCCCCATCCCGCCTGCTCCCCCCAGACAAAATGAAATGTTGTCCCCTAGGCATCATTCATCAAAGCCAGGCCCCGTAATTAATAGCACCATTTGTTCAGGGGATTTCAACAGGTACTGAAATCCAAAGCATCAAAGCATGGACAGCCTCATCCTGGTCTGGCAGATATAAATATGCCAGGAAGGCTTCACGTGACTCAGGAATCATTGTCCCTCTAAAAAAAAGGGGTTTAAAGGTCTTTCAAAGCACTGAGATCTCAGTTCCAGCAGGGATGACCCTAAGAAAGCAGTGTTAGATGAGGGGACCTCATGTCACCTCATGTAAGGGGTTTTGGCCTTTTGGAGCAGGATTTTGGGCTGGAATTGTCTTCACAGAAGTGGGAACAGCCACAATTACAACAAATGCCAGAACTCTGAGCGTGCAACAAACCTGGAGCAGGGAGGCACAACACAGCCCGGTCGTGCTGCCTTTTCCTTTGGCAACACCTCCCACCACAGCAGCAGGAACCAGGGAGTGGGTGTTGTGAAAAGGTTACTGCCCACCTCAGAAATTCAGCCCAGACTTCACCAAGCCAGGGACACAGGACTGAGCTGGAAACCCTTTCTCCCCCCGCTGCAGCCGGCAGGGCTCAGCCCAGCACAAGATCTCAGCCTCCCGCTCAAAACTCATCAGCTCCCCCCGCAACAGTTTTTTTCGGGGCCCCGTGGTTTTTCGGCGGAATTCAGAGAACAAAACCTTGGTTCATTACATCATGGCTCCAGTAATGCCTAGGAACGTTTCACGTTTGATAAAATCTCCCCAGATTACCTTGTGAGAGCCTTGCGGTCGGGTTGCAGGGCTGGGAACGCGGGAATGATGTAAGAAACCACGGAATAGCTCACACATCAGCTCCTCCCAGGGAAACTTGGGAGAGGCATCACTCCTCCTTCAAGGCAATGGTGCAATTAGCTGAAGTCCAGGAGCTGCTATGCCTAGGGAGGGACAGGAAGAATGGCCTGGAGTTAACATGTGCTCAGCCTCGCTTTGCAGGAATTCTGGGCCCGAGGTTTGCCCCTCCTTATCCATCCCTCGGTGTCACAGTTCCCTCTGGGCATATTATCCCACCTCCTGCCTGTGTGGTTTGGAATCTCTCTGGGGGAAAGAAGGTGGAAGGCCTGTGGGTTTGGATGGTGTGAGACTTTGTCCTGGTTCTTTAAAAAAGGAGGGGAACCTCCTTAAAGTGGGGACTCACACCTGGAGCTTGGCTGTAGGGGTGTCAGAGAGGATGGGCAGGGGGCATCCCTTCCAAATCTTCACAAATCTTACCTCTGATATAAATAAATATAATATGATATAATACAACAAAAACAACAACAACAATAATAATATAGATAAAAATGGCAAAACACACCAAAAACTGCCAAGCTACTCAGGGAGAACCTGAGGTTAACTTTCCCAAGAAATCATTAGTTTAAAAGGAATCTGTTTCGTCTTTGTACATTCTGCCTTCAGGAGACAAACACTTAATTTTGCAATCTATTACTAACTGGCTAAGCCCTGTGCTTTGGTGGAGCACTGTATTGCACTGTATTCTGCCTCTCAGAGACACAGTGGGAACCTCAAATCTTCACGTAAAGCTGTGCAGGCAAAATTTGTGTATTTAACAATGCAAGGATGGGCAGGAGGCAACCTTAAAATCCTCACCTCAGGTGACTTCTGCCATGTCACTCCAGTCAAAGACAAACTGAGACACAATAACCAAGAATTCTGATTCCCAGACTGTACTTATAACCACTCATTCATGCTGCTTCTCATCAGAGCAATGTCACCATGAGACTTTTATTCAGCTGAGAGAACAGAAGTGACAGCAGCTCTTTGTTGGGATTGGCCCCTGAGCTTCCCTTGTCACACCATAATTAGCTGATTGTTTTAGTGTAATTTGGGTGTTTCATTTGCACCCAATTCAAAGACAAAGCCCCAAAAGCAGAGAATACAACAGTGTTATAAGCCCTAAGAATAAAATGCTTCTCTTAACTAGGTGGCTGATCTCTTTTACTTGCTTTCTGCTCCAGGCTTAACCAAAGTCTTTATTTTTCAGTCTTGAAACTCAAAGGAGCTGGAGCCTTTGTTCTAAGCACAAGAGCCAAGGACAGCACCTGGCTCAAAGAGCTGACTGCCCAAACCAGGCAACAGGTAAGAAACAAAATCAATACTAACACCACCTCCTCCTCCTTATAAACCAGGAGATGAACCATGAGGAGGTGACATGACCTGCCTGGGATCATTTCAGCTGGAACAGAACTCACAGGCTGGGTAATGGCTCGACAAGAAGACCACCCTTCCTCCTGACCGGGAGCTGGAGGTCTGGACACGAGTAGCCTGGCAAAGGAAGGATTACATGGTTCATATAGCTGATAGATACCCCAAGGCTTTGCCCAAACCACCTCCCCTCCATGCCCTGGCACAGGACCTTTGCCAAAGCAGCTGAACACAAACGCCCCAGCCCGGTGTTGTTCCCAGCAGCCCAGGCTCTGGCACTGAATTCCTGGTCGGTGCCTCCCTTTAGAACTGGAATCCAATTTACAAAGCCTTTAATTTTAAACTTTCTCATCACCGACTTAATAAAAGTAAATGACAGGTAATGGTCCCAGAAGCCAGGAACCATTAGGTCTTTCTCAACACTAATAAGGGCTGATCAGACGCTTGCGCGCTCCTTTTCCAGCTCACGGAAACCCGGGTCCCCAAGGACTCTGCAGCCGGGGGGAGAAACAGGAAACCAGCCCTCTCGCAGGCAAGGCAAAAAGGGAGAAAAAAGGGAGAGGGGAAAAAAGAAAAAAAAAGAGATAAACCCATGTCAACGTGGACACTTAAAACTGGGAACGGGCAGCGGGACGGCCGCGGATAACGCCCGCGCTCCGCTCCGGGTTCATCTGGGGCCCACGTGCTCGCTCCATTTCCCCAGCAGGGCACTGGGGGCTCTCCGAGGCGCTACAGGCACCGTGGCTGCGCAGAGCCATGCAGCAAACCGGCTCTGATTTCTGCCCAAAGGCATCAGTGTCACACCGGTTGGGATGTCAGCTCGGCAGAACGTCAAGGCGGCAGTCACGGTGTGCTGTCACAAAGAGAAATAGATATCATTTCAAACACACAGCTTTGCACAGAGGAGGGAGAGGCAGGAAAGAGAATCCCATAATGCACTTTTTTTTTTGGGTGGGGGGGGAGAGAGGGTCAAGGAGGCTTAACTCTGCTTTGGCCATTCGAGAGGAGGCAGCAGTAGGGGACAGTCTTATCTTCACAGCCAACGTGTCACCAGGCTGGGAGGGCAGGTGGGTACTCCAGAATGGACCCAGTCCTCATCTCTTCTAGACGCTTTTGGTCAGAAAAAAAAGCATCTGGAATCAGCCTCCTAAGACTATTTCCTGATTTAAGGAGTTCCTTGGCCAGCACAAAGCTTTACTCTTCACCCCTAGCACAAAGGAGAACGGTGGTAACAAACAGGGCTTCGGTGTTTTTTTGTCCTCCTCAAGTTACAGCTCCACACTTCAGTGATAAAGGAGACTTCAAGCCCAACCTCATTCCTACCCCAACTGCCTTAGTGAAAACCAGGCCTTACAGTCTTCACATCCCAGGTCTAAGGTGATCCTGGCTCCATATACTGCAGGACACCCTTTCCCAGAAAGGGGTGGCTGTTACACTCAGATCTTCCCCCCCTACAGAAGCCATCAAGGTGACTCAGGCATTACCTGCAGACACTCCACCTCATCTACCTCATACCCAGGTGACAGAAAGCAACTGTGGCACTGTCAAGAGTGGAAAACACAAGGATCATACTCTCCTTTTCCACTAGAAAAGAAGGACCATTCTGGGGCAGCTCCTCGCTCCTTCCTTTTCTTTTTGTCAGTATTGTCTGGCTTCTGCTCACTGCTGTTCAGGGTGGCATTACACCAGCTGTGACTCCTCTTTTCCAGACCACACTTTTCCCACACTGATTTTCTATCTTTCCATTTGCCATCCAGTGCACCCTGACAGAGGGAAAAAGAGAAGAGGGGAAAAAGAGAGAGTTGGAGGGGAAAGAGAAAGGATTTTCCTCTCAGCTCTGCTGGTTTGAACAGATACAGTTTCATGAGATACCTGCCAAGAGTCCTGCCCACAACAACAGTACCACAATATTCCCAGTATCTTCACCTCAGTTTAGGTAACCATATTTCTGTATTTTCAAAGAAACACTTTTCAAGTAACACCTCTAAAGTGTCACAAAAATGCCCTCCAAGAGCACATGTACGTTACCAAAAAGAAAGGGGATGGAGTTAATTTTTGAGAGAAACGTGATATTTCCAAGAGCTAATTATTCCTTGTTCCCTGTAGATCATTCACTCTCTGCCCAGGTGCACAGAGGGAACAGCACCAAGGAGTTTCAGGCTTCATCTTTGAGGGCATCTTTGTGGAAGGCTGGGAGACAACACAGCAAGTTTATCTTGTTACTCCACCACTGGTGTCTGTGCAGCATTTTTGATACTCAGAGTCTGTATCACAGAAAGCCCCGGAGCCTGTTGCAATATAATTAATGTGATAGGAAATCTTGTACTGGAGCACAGCCAGGATTTTCATCACACTCAAGCCTCACTCAGTAACCACTGGACTTTCCATTCCTCCCTCAGCCACCCACCTTATTTGTCTTTGCTTCCCAGTTCCTCTGAAGCACCTTTTAAACCCTATTGACATGATTGTTAGCTATGGTAGCATGCAGGAGCTAGGACGGACTCTGTCTGGAGCAAATTCCTTGCCTGCTGGCTCATCTCTAGCCTAAATCAAGGCTCTCTTATCCCTGCATGTGACACCAGCTCATATAGCCTTGAAACCTCGCACTTCCCTATTCCCTTCAGACGTTTTTGTACTTAAAGTGGTTCCTCCTTCTTCACTCCTGTTCTTTTCCTCCCAAGTCTGGCTTTCCAAACAAAACTCTTCCAGCTTTTCTGAACAGTGAGAAATCTCCCCAGACCCTTCATTCTCCTGGTTCTGCTCTGCCCTGTACTCTGGATGTCTGTCTGATAATAAGGTGCATACACTCTATATTACAGCTGCAGAAAGAAGTGGGATTTATACATGTGGCCTCTCCCAAGTGCAACACACAGGCCTGGATCCTCTCCCAACATCTGCTCCTAGTCTGCACAAAGGGAATGAAAGATGCTGCAAGGTTTGCAGCTTGTGTAAGAAAGATCTCATGAAGAATTGCAATAGCACAGTCCTAACCCTTGGGATATGGGTATGGACAGCCTCTTGGAACGAGGTGCAGCCTCTACAGGGATGTTTCTTCTTGTAACACAAGCTTTTCCACCCCACTCTTTACTGGTAAATAGCAAATAGCATTTGTGTTGCTTCTTACTACATCACAGTGTTGGACAGATGAAAATACCTGTAGCCTATAACAGATTTGTAAAGAAGTTTGTACCACATCCATACAATAAACTGAGAGCTGAGTGAAGAAGAGAAGCTGGTGTCTTGGTGTTCGGGGTTACACATTTCCTGAATGAACATCTGAATATTTTCTTATTCATTTAAAAAATAAGAACTACTATTTTTGCACTATTTATACTTTCTAGTCCCCCATGGGTTACACCCCAAGCCATCACCCCAAGCCAAGGGTGTTGGTTCACTTCATCCAAAATTCTGTCCATAGGGAAATGTCAACAAGGCCTTGTTGGTAGTTTTGGTTTAACCCAGCTCTGAAGGGATCCATAACTTTGTCCTCATGGGATTTCAGTGCTTCAGACACTCTCCCAGGATTCCAGATTGTTGTAGCAGTATCTGTGGTTGGACCTGCATGGACAGTCCAAGCAAAAACCTCACAAACAGTAAATTTGAGATGTCTGAGCTGCACTGGAATTCCTGGGTGGGAAAACAGCAATCCTCACCTCCAACATGACTGTGCAGGAGCAAACGCAAGGTCAGCAGGACTTTGTTCATAAATATTACTGATCTTTGAAGCAACCATTTCTCAGCCAACCTTCAGGTTGGGCATTCCGCCTGTCATGGAAAACACTGATCAAAAAAGGTGTTTCTGTCTCTTGAATGGACAAGAGCTGAGTTGCTGTCTTATTCTGCCACCACCTCTTTTTTAGACTCAGGGCAAATTATTCCATTTCCAGGCCTCAGCTCCCCACCTGCAGAGGGGACACAGCAGGTACCAACCTCCTTCTCCCCCTCTGCCCATCCACTGTGTTGTTAATTTAAGCATCTCACAGGCTGAAGTAGCTCAGACCCAGTGCAATGACTTCAGCTGGGGCCTTAGAGGAGTGCCAAATTATAAAGAGAGGAGCTGTTTGTCCCAACAAATTGAAAACAAAAGATGAGATTTGGATGTGATTTGGATGAATACATTATAACTCTCACCCTCCATGCCATGACTTCGGGGGAGCTGTGCAGCACATGCACAGCACAGCTGGCTTTGGGGATGGGAAGCCTGGCCCTGAGAGGAGCAGCTTTGCAGGGAATCTTAGCAGCAGGATCTCACTGGTTGTTACAAGCTGTGATCTCCTCTCAGGCTATTATTTTATTAAGGAATAGCACATCTCTTAGCAATCCCCCTTCCTGTTCTCCTCCCGTGACTTTCCTTCTTGAGCTCCCAGGGCTGTTTAATGAGGCAAAGCTTTCAAAGGAGCAGAGGCAAGGCCAGATGGTCCAGCCAAAGGGAGCTTGGAAGAGAAGAAAATTTGGGATGCATATGTGTCCCCTTGAAACAGGTCTAACTGTGGATGTTGAGGTGCATGGTCTGAGGCAAGGCCAGGGGTCTGGGCTGCTCCCTGACACAGACCTGCCCAGTCACAGCCACCACAGACACTTATCCCTTCCCCTGGTCTTTTCAAGCCACACAACACTGTCATTGTTCAGATGGCAACTTCACAGCGAAGGCGACCGTCACATCCCTCAGCTGGAACTGGCTGCAGTTCAGGTTTCAAAGCCCAGAGCAAGGGTTTTTTTTTTTTTTCCCCACTGCAGCTTTTCTTCTGGGAGCAGGCTGACAAGCTGAATGGCTCACCCTCCCATGGGCCAGGCCCTAAATAAAATCACCAGTCACCCAGGAGCTTCTCCAGAGCAGCCAAAGGTACTGCAAGGGCAGGCAGAGCAGATGCCCTGCAAATACCAGAAATCATGTGGTGTTTACCAGGACTCTCAGCCCTGTTCCTGACACTCGGCTGGACCAGCTCCAGGCGTTCAGGGTTCACACTGGACTGACTCCAGATCAAATGACAATGTAATAATTTATGTGTGTCTCCATGCTTTGGTTGTGAACCCTACAATTAAAAGGATACAGGGACACAGTAATTTCCCTGTGAATCAGAGCAGTGGGCCCGTTACACCACACTGCTGAGGGGAAGGTTGACAACACACTGCTCTCCACTCTGGTATTCGGGGAGTTGTGGCTTTAAGAAGGACGACAGAGAAAACCTGAACAGTCAGAAGGAAAGAAGAAGCAAACAGGGAGCTCCTTTTGCAATCCTACTACTAAAATATTTGCACAGGTTGGCCTCTGAGTGTAACAGCACTGGTGGGATGAGGGAAAGAGTGGATGTTCCATTTGAAACGTGATTTCTTACTTTCATTAATTACTCATGTTTTGCTTTGGAAAAGAACTCCCAAAATCTCAATATTCCCTCCACGATTTCATTCTGGACCCACTGAAATACACTGGAAATGTGTTATACACAACATGACTAGAAAAAGAAGCAACAAATCATTGGAAAAGAAAAAGAACACCTAAATAAAACCTATGGCTTTAACCCAGTCAGGCCCTTCTCTCTAGTACTCCTCTGAAAACAAAAAAAATAAAATAAATCCTTGTGATTTCCTCAACCATTTCCAACAAGAAATGGCATTTTTCAATAGGAACCAGACTATCAAAGTGTTTCTGACCAATTCCATGTACAACAGTTCCTAGAAAGTATCTATGTGAGCTGTGATAATTACGACAAGATTTTTTAAACCAAATTTGTTGCCGTGAGGGAATTCAGTGCTTGGACATGGATTATAAAGCCATGTGATTCCTACCACTCTGTTTTCACCTTCAGCTTTCAAGATGTTGGCTAAGGACAATTCTTATTTTATTGTCAGCCAAGGACTGAGCTTGTTACAGAGGAAACATATGTATCAACAGCATCTGTCACAAAATTGCATTTTTATTCTGTCTTGTTTAGCTGTTTTCTCTTAGAAAGTCATTACAGGAAAGTAAATGTATCTTTAGTTCATCAGCACAAGGATGACAAAACATTAAGGATATTTATCTTGTCTAGATGCCATTTAAACTTCTATAAATGTGACCAGAAATTATTCTTACCAGCTCAGGGGAATCCTTTTTTGGGAAGGTTTTCAGCACTAACAGCTTTTGCCTACATGAAAAATGCTGTGCAGAAGTTCTTTCTCAAGGCACCACGATAATCCAGCTGCCAATGCCAGCCCCTCTGAGGAATCTGAGAAGGGAAGGAACAAACATGTAAGTGTTTGTGCTGGATGGTGAGCCCTGGGACAGTCGGGAAAGCAGTGCTGTGCTTCTCCCACAGCTATTCCCGACCAGTGACAAGCTATTCCTGGCTTCCAGCAGCAGTGAATTGCTTCCTCCCTCCTGGCCCTGCAGTGGCTCAGCTCTTGGCCAGAACACAGAGGTGTGAGGCCACTTTCTGTCTCTCCTCACCCTTTTCCCACCCAGAAGCCCCCTGGTAGCATTCCCACCTGCCCCAGACACAAGGCTGAGATAATCCTTGCAGGAGTACACTCCTTATTCCAGCTCCCTGCAGTGGGTGCTTTGCTGGACTCAGGCTGGTGGGAGCACAGGGAGATATTCCCACATATAATTCCCACCTCCTCCAACACATTAATTTTTACGTTTTCCCAGTCCTTTCAACCCTCTTCAAACATTCAGGGTTTGGTCCTGTTTATGGGTTGGCTGAGGCACTGCCAGGTGTTCACCTGGCTCAGCTCAGCTGGCCTGCTCCATGGATTCCCTTGGCACAGCATCCAGTGGAATGACACGCTCCTCTGCCGCCTGGAAATGGCTTTCATACCTGACCAGGGGTTGGAAAGGTCCTTATCTCCACACTTCAAAGAGCCTCCTCCCACTTGACAGCTTGGTGTCTCCCCCCTGGACGACGTGAAAATCTTATTCTCAACAGTTTTTAAGCCTTTTGATCTTCATAAAAGCCGGGTCACAGAACATCCTATCCCGGCTGTCCTGAGGAATGCCATAAACCCGGAGCCATTGCCACATCGGGCCCCAGGATCTCTAATCTCACAGGATTTATGAGCTCACATTTTCTTTGAAGGGGCACAGCCCACTTTAAAATCACAGCTATCATTACACATGCCTGGGATTTACATCAATAAAGGAGGAATAAAACCCATAATTTACTGATTTTTCTCCCCCCAGTCCAAGTTTTTAGTCATTTGCATTTATGCAGATGAGGGGATTTCCAGCCAGCTCCGTTCTCTGGGCAGTGCTGCACATGGTAGTACCACAAACACTGTATTGCAAACATTGTGGGGGAGGAATTTAATCTAAATACAGATAGTGCCTAATCCAGTGTCTTTAAAATAAGTGCCTGGATCCATTTCTTTGAGTAACCTTTTGTAAGGCTGTTAAAGTGCAGGGCATGAGCTTATGGATGATGTAAGAAACTGATATTAAGAAAATTCTTACATTTAAGAAACGCAGAAGATCAAAAGCAGAACGAGAAGGATTTATTTCTACACACTATTACTGCATCTTCTTTTATCTGTCTCTGTGTCAGTATTTCTGAAGGTGCTTGTCATCACCTTGTTATCTCGGGTTCTGATCTCCATCCAGAGCACTGAACCCACTGAGGGCCCTCCCAGCTTCTCCAGTGACATTCAGAGCCAACATCAGCCCTGGACTGATCCCAGCCTTGCCAGGTCTGGCCTCAGCACCAGGCACATTATCAGAGCTACCTCCAAACTTATCTGTCTACCTTTCCTAAAGTCAGCCAAGACACAGACAAAAAGGTAACATCTCCGAAACTCAAGACATTCCTGAGCTGAAGAATTCACGTGGCACATCGAAGGAATGTGCCACAGATATAAAATCAGGGTTGCAAGATCTCTAACAAGCGGCGGGTCTGTCACCAAGGCAGTATTTCTACTAATCCTAGAAGAACTAAAAAATATGCTTTTTCTTTCCCAGCTAGCATTGTATTCCAGCATAGACAGAATAAAGTCAAAAATTGTTTACGTAGCTCTATTTTGAGATGTGGGAAAGCAAGCAAATATCCCTCCTTTTCTGGCTCTGCCACCCATGCAAGATGTGAAATACTTGTCTGTGAGAAGAGGAAGATGAAGCTGTGCCTCCCTGATCCCCCAAAGGAACAGGGAATTATGAAAACTCGTGGCATTTTTACTATTTCAGTCAAGTACAACACAGATCTTCCTTTTACAAACTCTGTCAGGGAGCGAGTTCCCTCCTTCCCACTTGATCAATACTTGCACAGAGACAGAAGGGTTGACTGAATTTGTTATGATGCTTCACATTTCATGGAGTATTCTCTCATCCACAAAGTGACAACAAGCCAGCACATCCCAAGTCACAGGGCAAAAGATCTATTGGAATCACTTTGCTTCACAAAATATGGGAGAAATATTTCCAGTATCATTAAATTTCTCATTTGTCCAGGCAATTTGTCTGGATCATAAAATCACATCAGGGAAAACAACAGCAAATCAACACAAAAATCAAACAGGAAGGGAGGAAGGAAAGACTGACAAAATTAACACTACCTAAGGATTAAGACTACCCAAGATGTCAAGCCTGACAGGTTCCTTTGGAGGGTGGGTTAAGGCAAGGAAGGAAATTTTATACACGGTGCAAAGACAGATGGGGAAGGGAAATGAAAAAAAAAACCACAGGGAAGAGAAAAAAAAAATCACAGGGCCTAGGGGATGACGACAGAGAAGAAACATAAAAAGGGTATTCCCTCCCCAGTTGTCAGAGACACGAAGGCACCTGGTACAACCTTCATCGATGAAGGCTCAGATCCGTGTCATCAGCAGACAGCTCCCCGGGTTGGAGCCCTGATTTATGGCTTTCGGATTTGCCAGCTGTGACATAATTCACTGGGCAGCAAGACTGAGGTCAATACGCGTTTAAGTAAAAAGGTTTTTCGTAAGCCTGTGGGGTCAATCAGGAAAAGCTGCCCTTTGTTGGAGGGGAGAGGGGAGAACGGATGGGCTGCCAGGGGGAGGAGAAGGGACAAAGTCAATTCCCGTTAAGTAACTAAGACCATTTTATTGCTAAACAGCAGTTTAGAAACAAAGCACATCCTGGAGTGTGGGAGCCAAAGGATTTATCCTTTGGAGAGAACCACTGTACCAAGTTCTCCTGGCTCTTCTTCCCCATTACCCTCCAAGCAACTTCCTCCCAAATTCACTGAGAGAACTGGGATTGTTCAGCCTGGAGAAGAGAAGGCTCTGGGGAGACCTTGGAGCCCCTTCCAGAGCCTAAAAGGGCTCCAGGAGAGCTGGGAAGGGGCTTTGGACAAGGGCCTGGACTGATAGGACAAGGGGGAATGGCCAAAGGGAGAGGGCAGGGTTAGACATTGGGAAGGAATTGTTGGCTGTGAGGGTGGGGAGGCCCTGGCACAGGTTGCCCATAGAAGCTGTGGCTGCCCCTGGATCCCTGGAAGTGTCCAAGGCCAGGTTGGACAGGGCTTGGAGCAACCTGGTCTAGTGGAGGGTGTCCCTGCCCATGGTAGGGGGTGGAATGGGATGAGCTTCAAAGTCCCTTCCAACCCAACCCATTCCGTGATTCTGTGATTCAAATCCTTCTTTCAGAGACAGAAGATACACAATTTGAAAAGACTCTTAAACCACCTGGAGAGAGTTCAGTCCAATTAATCTAAAGACTCTGTGTTCAAGGAAAGCAAGAGACTGGCCCTGCCCATGCCCCATCATGGCTTCAGCATCTGGTCTAACTCAAAAGGTAAGACCTTGCAGAAACTGAAGTTCCCAGTTTCATTTACACCCACCTTGCGGCTGCTGTGGTGTCATTTACTGTAGGACAAAATACATACTTACTAACCATCTGTATATTCATATTAAGACTCCTTGGGGAATGTTCTAGGGAAAAAAATGGCATTTAACTCAACTGACACAGACAAGCTGGTGTCCAGTCCCTGAAGGCCCTTAACACCCCCCAGTGCAGACAGGATTAATGAAATATTCCCCAGCAAAGCCCAAAACCTGCAGTGCACGTTTGTGACCTGAGCAGGTCCATATGTAAGAGAAGACAACTGGTCTCTGTGATCAGTCCCTAACTCCTCAGAAAACTGGCTCTAGCAGCTCAACTTCAAGATGCCAAAATGAGATCTCAGTTATTAAAGCCAGACTTAGAGGAGACTGAACTGGAGCCTCTCCTCTTCTGCCTCCACCACCCCAGAGCAGCTGAACCCTTTACTTAACCTGAAAAAACTTCCACAGAAATGGGGCATGGAATACAGAGGGATACAGATGTCTTGTTCTAAGCAAGGAGGGTGAGACTGGCTGCCAAGGGTGAGTAGGTAGTTTGGACAGCTTCTCCTCCTTGTCTGGAAAAAACAACGGTGAGGAGAGTGGGGAGACCAAGATAATCCAGCTCAAAGAGTTCATGGCATGACTACAAGAAAACACTTACTGAGAAAGGAAATATGGAAATCCATCTTCTTGTAGGCTGCCTACGGACAGGCCTGGCAGCTGGAACCAGGCTCTTGGTAAGGTCTAGCTGGCCTGACAGTAAAGCTGCTCTCCAGCCAAGCAGGCCTGGAAAGCTGAATTACTCACCAGGGTTGGACCAGGGCTGTTCCAGGGAGCGTGGATGGGGCCATCCAGCCCAGCTTGGTTTGGCACAAGGAGGTGGCTGCAGAAACAGAGGTCAGAGTGAGATCCAAATCTGAGCCTGTTGCTGCCACCAGGGAAGATGACATGGCTCCAAAGAGGAAGACCACCACAGGCAGGGCTAATAGATTTAACTTGGCTTTCTAGACCCAGGGTATCACTGCTGGCGGTGCTGGTGCACCCAAAGAAGGCACTAAAAAGGGGAAGTCCAGGTTTTACCCACGAGCACAAAAGTGTATTACGACTTTCCGGTCCTAACACAAGCCCTCTGACTCACCACACAAGCTGGTTACTGCTCATCCTGCTTCAAATTAACTTTCCCTCCAGCAAACCTCCCCAGTGTTGCATTAACTTCTTTTCTTTCTTGGGCTGCTTGAATCCATCTCTTTACAGTACAGAACTGACCTTCTTTTCCATACTTTGAGGGTTGTCTGCTGTGTGCAGGACTTTGGAGCCTCCTCCAGAACCACCCCCTTGCTGCCTACAGTCCTGGAGGCCTCTACAGATGTTTCCTGGGGTGCTTCCATTCCTGCCCCAGATAGCTGGGTCATTTCTGAAACAGATTAGTGCATAAGCAACACTTTTATAAAACCATTCAGCACATTAAAGAAAAATATCATCCATTTCAGACCTAAGTTCTCCTGAGAAACAGGAATAGGTTGTCGGCTCAGCCTCTGCTTTGAATAACTGAAATGTAAAGTAGCATATGGGGGTTACAAACATTTGCTTTCAGCGTGGGACTCTGGAATCCAGCCTCTTGTAAATCCAGGATTGGAGATCAGATGCAGCTACGAGCTCTGGACTGGGCACTGCCTTCACAGAGCACTTAGGCCAGACTTGAGCAGCTCAGCTGCAAGGTGCACACAGGCTTCAAGTGTTTTCCTCATTATTATTGCAGAGGCCGTAAGTGGCAAAGGCAGCTCATGTTTTCTCCTGGTTTCTAACTTGCGGGAAAGCTCGTTATCTGCGGGGCATCCTTGAAACAGCAACCGAGAGCATTAACTTTTAATATTTAATGTATTCCTTGGGCTCTGGGAGAGCAATGTGAGAAATATCCCGTAAAAATCTATTAGTGTTAATAAAATACCACCCAACAGGTTGTCCATTATCGGCAATTAAAGTTTTCAAAGCAGGTCAGATAACTCCCCGGAATGATTTGTGTGGCCTTTACATCCGCTCTTTCCCTTCTTCCATTTTTTTTTTCCCCCTTTATTAAACTTTCTCAACTCTTTTTTCCCCCCCCTCCCTCCCACAGCCCAGTCTGAGCCCTAACCAGTGAATTATAGCACTAATGAGGTGTTTATACTCTCTGCCCATCAATCACAGATGTGTGTGAGTGAAAGCGCCAGCCGATAGCTGGGAAGTGCTGCAGCCTTTGCTGCAGCCAAAGGAATATTAGACTGTAGTTAGATAAATCCCCTGCTCTTTCCCTTTGTTGCTCTTAGCCCCAAGGCAGGAGCAAACACACTCCATCTGATTTTCTACCTGGCATCAAAATGGGGACATCCTTGTAGCTCATGTGTGTAACCTCTGTCCTCTCATTTGTCTCACTTCACCCCTTAACCACAGCAATGCGTCCCTGGAATGTGATATCCCTAACAACCAAAGGAGCAGCTAATACAGGGTGCCATCAAACAAGGCAAGAGCTGCCTCCAGTCCTCCTATTTCAATGTTTTTCCTCAGTTTTTCCTTGTCTGTGAGCTCCCAGAACACAGACCACACGGATGGGGGCAGCCTGAAGGACCAGCTCCATGAGACCATAATTAGAAATTAGTTAATTTATACTTGTTCCATGGCTTAAAACAAAACAAAACCAAGACTTGGATTTTTAGCAGCGAGGCTTTGGCTTTCTCCCTGCTGATGAATTCATCTTAAAAGAAAATCAAAATGAACTCCAAATGAATAAACACCCATGTTTATGGAGACCTCAAAGAGCTTTACACCTACACAAACCCAGTCATTAAATGAGGTCTTTGTGGTCTCCATTTAGCATAAACTGGGAGAGAGTGGGGTAAATTCAGGTGTGATGCTCACAAAGAACCCCTCGGGGCACGTTTCCTTCAGCCTCACAGTTCCTGGGAAAAAGACAAGAGCTCCTGGCTGGTGACCCCAGTAGCACTGACAGCAGTGGGAAATCTCCTGGGAGATCTTTAAGAAAGGGAGTTAGGAGCAAAGACAAGGAGCTAAGGGGACTCAGCCACAGCTGGAGAGGCTAAAATCCTCTTCCAAAGCAGCTGTTTCTCTTCTGCTTTGAGAGCAGGATCGTTGCCAACTGGAGCACCCCAGATGTGTCCAAGGCCGAGTGTGCACCACTGGCAGGCTCCTGCCCGAGGGGCTCTGGTTTTACCTTTACCTCAGCACTTACTGGGGTGGAGCAGGCAGCTTTTCCTCATCCTGTTGAACCATTAGTGTGTGGGGCTTCTGTATTATTCTTAAAGAAAATTATGTTTTTACTCGAATGTGGTTGATCTCTGCGGTGCTTTTTGGAGCAGCATCTCCACTCCCCTTGGTTGTTTCAAAAAATTGTGACCAGACCTCCCATCTTCCCCCCATTCCCACCTTATTTATCTCCTCTGCAACTCACAGGATCCTGTTCTAACTGTTTCTCCTTTCTGGTTCATGCTCTGTTCCTGTAAATGAAGCTCTCCCTGTGTTCTACTCCCTCCCCACGTGCTCAGATGCCCACCAAAGGCAGCTCTCTCCCTTTAGGCTGATCATCCACTGCCACATTGCCCTTGGGAAAACAGCAGCCCCTGGGATGCCATTTCACTTCCTTTGGGACAGGAGATTCCTTGTCTTTCCCCAGGTTCATGCCTAGGGCACAGATTTTTAACTCCTATCCATCTGTACCCCCCTACCAGTTTTGTGAGGAAGCTACAGGTCCTTGTGCAGCCCATTCCCACCTGCTGACAAAATTCACATTCTCCTTAAACACTGCTCATGAACCCCTGCACAGTTATCCGTGGATCCCCTCAGCCTGATGGTAGAAGAACCTGATGACATTTTCCAGTGGAAACAAAAGCCTTTTGTCAGCCCAACTACTGGGTCAGGTCCTGATGGGAACCTGCCACAGACTCTGGAGGGACAGATGGGGACACTTTTCACCCTCTGGCAACATTGATAAGGGGCAAAGACAACATCACCCTGTGGCCACACTGCCTTGGGAACTCAGGCAGACACATCTGAAGGTTGCTCGGGGTGCCTTCTCCTCCCACTCTGTCTGCTGGGGAGAGATTTGAATGTCTTGGTAGGAGGAGGGATGAGAAGGGGAGAGAGGGAGACAAACAGGCACTGGGTTTGTGGTGAGCGGCGGGGAGGGGGGACTTGGCAGCTCTTCATAGCAGAGCAGGAAGCCTTAATACTTGGAGCCAGTTGAGTAACCTCACTGGTGACCTCCCATTGCAGGCACCAGTGCTCTCACACAGGGGAAAAACAGAGGGACAGAAAGAAACAGAAGCTAAGAGAAGATGGCACAAACAATCCCCACAACACAGGGATGAAGGGACACCGTGCTCCATGATATCCATGAACACGGGAGGAGCACTAGGAGGGGAGAGCAGACTCACTGCCCTGATGCATCTCATAGACTCAGTGCCTGTTCTGAGGGGTTATGTTTCTGTTTGAGCACCAAAACAAGTGGCTGGGTTTTCTCAAGAACTTGGCATGTTGGGAAAATGTGGCTTTGAGTGTCCCTGGGGCGATCTGTAAATCAGGGGGTAGGTGTGCTGTGCTGTCTCAGGCCTGAATCATTCCCACTGGTGACAGAACACTGCAGCTCCCTGACTCACATCCCCAGGATTCCTCCCTACGGAAACCAGAGCGTGGGAGGGGAGGACACAGAAATGGTGCAGAGCCACATCTCACAGCTGGGAAGAGAGGAGATGGTCCTTGACACAAGAGTTGGGAAACACTGAATATCCCACAGTTCAGCTAAAGCCCCAGGGAGCTGCTGGGTGAGAAGTTCCCTAAGAACTCAAGTTCTTATAGATCTCATCCTCTTCTGAAATCCCAGGCAACCACAGGACAGGGATGCCCTACTTCACCATGGCCATGAACGAGCAATCTCTGTGCAGACACCTCCTGTGTTCCTTTTGTTGCCAGAACTGAGGACTCAAAATCCCATTTGCCACTGAAATATTTCAAATATCTCTTGCACCCCCTTTGTCCTGTGCACAGATTAATATTTATTATTAAATTTATACCTTAGCAGAGCTTAGCAAATAATTTCCTTCCATCACAGAAACTGCCTCTGAGGAGGAATAAAGCAACCACCTAACAACACAACAACTTCTAGAGAGGAAAGATATACATCTGGTAATGCCCATGCATGTTCTGAGACCATCTGGGCAAGCACATGTGAGAGGGACAGCCCAAAGCTCCTCTGGTGAATCTCACTGTCCCTAACTGCCACCCCACCTTGCAGCAGGGTCAGCAGAGCAGAATGTGCCTCCACGAACACAACAGAGCCTGGGGGAGAGGGGGAGAGCGTGGGCAGCACAGTGCTTTATGGGTAGGAATTCCTTGTTTAGGACAGTGCTGGGAGTCAGCTGAAAATCACTAAGTTTGGCCACTTGAGTGCTTTGGAAATCCGTGTCCCAGCCACGAGCCTGAGGCAGCCCCGCTGCAGGATGAGTCATGTGGGGAACACGCCAGGGCCACGCACGGATGGACCCACACACCAGAACCAGCTGAGTAAGGTGTAAAACAAAGCAAACCCCTAATTAAGGACACCCTTAAATGTGACACCGGCACTGTTACATTGCACATCGTTTCTCCTTGCGCTGTGGCCAGGATGGCAAAACATGCACCCTCCAAAGTCAACAAAGGCTTCCTGGCCAATGCCCAAGATTCCGTGTGCTGGGCTGGCTCCAGCAGTGTGAGGCAGGAAGGACCGGATCACAGCCAAAGGTTGTGTTGCCACAAGACTGGAAAAGCATGGAGCCAGCCTAAGCAAGCTGAGGGAAAGGCATTGATCCTACCCTGCCAATACAGCCACTATGAGACCCACTGGATTTCCTCTGCCTGTAGGATTACATGGAAATAAGAGCCAGAATGGGAGCAGGGAGACGAGAATGAGGAGGAAATCACACCCCATAATTTTAAGCCTCTAAAAGGTAGAGGTTCAGTCCAAATTAATTGTTTAAGTTCACTTTATATTCAATGAGAAAGCAACTCCTTGCCAGGATGGAATTTCTCTCATCTTAAATTAGGTGGGATATGTGTTCCTTCTTACTGTTCTCTGTTATGAAGAAGAGAAACCTGGACAATTAGTTTAGTCTGGATACTCTGCTTAAGAAGGCTAAAATTAGGTGAGATGAATCCTACCCTAAATGTCCTATCCAGGTGAGTGTGACTCGTGTGTGACAGAGCCAGGAGTTCAGCTTTGCTCCATTATGCCCTGACACATCATCTGCTGTTTTCACCACCTTTCCTCCAGTTGATCATCACCCAACCCCTTGAGATATCAAGGCAATTCCTTCCATGAGGATGCCAGAAGGTGGCAAATTCTAACTTGCAGGAATAAAGGCAGGAATTCAGGGAACACAGTGGTGAGAGGTGCTTGGCATCACAGTTAGTTCAAACATCTCCTGCCATTTGTACGGACAATTTCTCTTTAAACTGCCTGTTTGTCCTGTTTCTAAGCTGGATGAATTAGTGGGCCCTGGCCTTTCTCCCAGAGCAGCTGAGCTTTCTTCCAGCTTCCTCTCATAATGGAAATCCTCCTTTCCTTCACCTTCCCTTGCTCTCTGCTCGCCCAGCACACAGAGCCCTGCGTTGAGCCGAGCTCAGCCATTCTGTGATGGAAAACGAAGGCAGCTGCCAACACACAGGGCTGCCTTCAGTCCCTGAGTGCAAAGGAGGTGCAATTCACCCCCTCTGTGCCAGGTTACACCAACTCTGCTATCCATGACATCCCTGGCCCCGCTCAACAGCTCCAAGCAAACTGCACAGACTTGCGCTGATACAATTAGCCCGCCTCGGTCCTGGAAAAGGAGAGCCCCTGAAAAACCACGCTGAATCCTGCCTCTTCCAAATCCTCACAGCTTCTTTCTTTTCCTCCTTCCTTCGTTTTTATTTCTGCAATTATTTCTCCCCCTTCTTTCCCCCCCCCCCCCCCACCCTCTTCCCCCCATTAACGGGGGGAAAAACACAAGAGAGAAAACGCGGGCAGCCAAAAGCTCATTAACATACTTGACCTTTCCGAGGAAAATTAATTCCAAATTCGCACATACCGGCTGCGTTGCTTGGTTTTGTCAAAACGGTGGCATCATTAGAGAGGAGACGAGATGGCTCAAGGGGACGGGGTGTCTGCCACCTCAATGGAACTTGCACCGAGTTACTGAGTGCTGGCACAAATAAAGCAATGACATGGGCCATTCTGTCAGCTTTTCACATGAAATTAATCTTCGTTTCGTTGGCTGTGTAAATTTTTATCACCACGGAGTGGGGGGTGACGAATATACCGAAGCATCCTGACAGCTATGGCCTGAAAACTCGAGATTGTCTCAGCATCTCGGCGGCGGTGGTGCTGGAGTGGAGCCCCTTCCCCGTGCGTGTGCACACGGGTGGGTGTGCTCCTGGGAGCCACTCTGACACTCTCCCCCAACTCCCATGTGCTGTGGCCTGGGAAACGCTTGAGGTTTGGATTTCCTGGCTCCAGGGTGATGGCAAACAAATTACTGCTTCTCTTTCACTCCCCCCTCCAGCCCCAGCCCAAAAGCTGGTTTGGATCCCGGCATGCTTTGCCGGGGCTGGCAGGATTTCCTGGCTGATGAGCAAAAAAAGAGCAGCTCTGGCTTTCTCCTGTGGCTCTGGAGCTCGTTGTTGCTGCTGTTTTTGAGGTGTGTGTCATGTTGCAGTCCAGGTAAGGACGTGACATTGTTTGCTGCTAGCAAGGATGTGAGAATAACACACAGCACATGCACCTCCTGCCCCAGACAGCTCCAACACAAACACCCCCGTGTTCATCAGCAGCTGCACCGACACAGACGTGTGACCAGGCTCTGCTCTCCCACACATTCACCCCTGCCAACAGCAGGATAACCCACCCCACACCCAGATCCACACACAAAAACAGCAACCTGGGAACCTGCAGGGTCACAGATTTTCACTTTGTGCTCTGTATCTGAGCCAAAGGAGAGATTTAACCCTTTAGTCCCTACAGAGAAGCAACACAAATTACATAGAATCACAGAGTGCTTTGGGTTAAAGCTCATCTTGTTCCAGCTCCCCTGCCAGAGGCAGGGATACCTTCCACTGGAGAAGGATTTCATACAGAAACTTGTCTCCCAAGCATTCTGGCTGCAACTGGCCAGATCCAAATCCTCAGGGACTGGCTGGGCAGAGTGACCAGGCCCCTGGCCATTATCACACATGTGGCACTTGGCACCACTCTCTAGTCAAGGGCATTGACTGCTCTTTTCAGAGCAGTAGAGAGCTCAGCCAAACCCAGTCACCCCCCTGCACTCAAACTGTCACTCAGAGGCAACATGCTCATGGAATTGTGTTGCTTATACTTTTGGCTTCAGCGGGAAAATCTGGATTTGGCCCCTGAATGTAAAAGCATGTGTCACTTCCTGAATTGGCCAGGGCTCCTTCTGTCCTAAAATGCACCCGTGTGATGGTTTGGAGGAACTGTGCAAAATGACAGAGGCACATCCTGACATAGGTGAACACAGCCTGCAACCCTGCCCATGAACATGGACAGCATTTTCAGCCAGGAGAAGAGAAGGCTCTGGGAAGACCTTATAGCAGCTTTCCAGTACCTAAAGGGGGCCTACAAGAAGGCTGGAGAGAGACTTTCTACAAGGGGTTGGACAAAGGGGAAAGGCTTCCTACTGCCAGAGCACAGGGTTAGATGGGATACTGGGAAGGAATTCTTCCCTGGGAGGGTGGGGAGGCCCTGGTACAGGTTGCCCAGAGAAGCTGTGGCTGCCCCTGGATCCCTGGAAGTGTCCAAGGCCAGGGTGGACGGGGCTTGGAGCAACCTGGGCTGGTGGGAGGTGTCCCTGCCCATGGCAGGGGAGTGGAACTGGATGAACTTTAAGGTCCCTTCCAACCCAAAACAGTCTGTGATTCTATGAACATCTCCCTGGCACTGCCTGAGTGGAAGGATGTCCACACCAAACAAGAAATCCCTCCTCACACGTGCATGATGTCCTCAGACACTTCCCACTGAGGGTGCACACGGGAACATGAACTGAGAGGGGTGTTCACATTTGTGTGAATTTAAAGACAGTTCACAAATAATTGTTACTGAAGTCTTACAAGTAAACATCTTTGGAAATATGTAATAGATCTCAACTGCTATTTTCTATTAATATATTATCAGCCTTAAGTCATTCCAGCAAATACTGGTCTTGAGCAAACCCAAAATCAGTCTCCCCAACTCCGAGCCTTAAGCAGGTAAAACAGATGTGCATAAATACAAATCCACACCTGTCCATGACTGAAAGCATTCCTAGGTCACCATTCCATGATCTGCTGGTTAACCATCAGTACAACACGTACTTCTGCACACTGGTGGTCCCTGCACTGCACCGAGTAAAACACTCAAAGCCATTTCAGGCTGCTGTGCTTACCTCAACCATGGCTGTGCTTCCTGCTTTTTGGGGACAGACAAGAGTCTTTAGCCTTTAGCTCCTTCAGCAGTGGTGGAGAGTTCCTGCATAAAGCCATCTTCTCACCAGCAGGCTGACTTATGGCAAAGAAAAAGAAATAAATCATAAAAATGTGGTGAAGATAAGAACTACAATGAGAAAGAAACACCTCCCCAAAAACTACACCCTGCTCCAGGTTTTCTCCTGGTTTGAAACCAAGCTGACTGTGACAGTCACAAGGTCACATCACTTAATGCCCACCTGGCAGGTGTTTGGATTGCACCACAGTTACTGTTACGTGAAATCAGCCTCACGAACAGAACACAACCTGACACTGGGGGAATTTTTTAGCCTCATATTTTAGTCACCAGAATACCGGATTAGCCAGATTTGGGTTATCCAACAGCATTTGCAAAATTTAGCAAATACTTTTGACTGAAAAGAAATGGGAAAAGGCTGGAAAAAGTGAAAGATTCCTTTAGATTTTTTTTTCTCAAAATGAAACCTTGAAGTTGTATTTCTGTCTTTCCCATTCACTTGAAGGGCTCTGCTCAGGATTCCCTTCTGCTCTAAGCTGGAAAGTGTATGAACAGGGGATCTCCCAACTGGGGTCTGAAAACAAGCTGAAAAAAAAAAATACCCTTCCCCTTCAGCACATGCCTCACAAGGTAGCAGGTAGGTAGGAGACTCCAGGGAGTCTGAGGCTCTTCCCCAAATTAACTACTTCAAGATTTTAAACCTGTGATTTGGGCAGTTATGGTTGTGACCAGTGTGGACACTGGACACTGGGAAAGGAGGATTTCAAATGGCTGAATCCCTCCAAATACAGGAAAGGGAAAATGTTCAGTGGATCTCCAAGGCCAAAACAAAAAAAGAGGAGCAAAAATGGTCACATCAATGAAATCATCTGATCCATCCTGTTCTCCCAAAGCTGGATCAGCTGCTGTGATCTCCTGGAGAGGGTCCTGGAACTGTTTGAGGTCTCAGATCCATTAAATCTGAGCCCAGACTGGTAAGAGGCAAAGCTCGGTGTTTGGGCTTTGTATTGAGTATTTTGCTATCCCTCCAATTCCAGCCAAGAGCACGTGGACACCCAGCTCACCTGGCAGCAAGGAAAGCTCACAGCACACTCACCTGTGCCAACAGGTCGAGGGAAACTGTTATTCCTCTGTGAGCTGTTAGATCCCATCTGGTGTATTCCCAGTTGTGAGCTCCCAAGTACCAGGAAGATGCTGATAAAGCTGAACAAATGCAACAGAGAGCCACCAAGAAGACAGTCAAGGGGCTGGATTTATGGAGATAAGGTAAAAGAAGGGAGTTTGTCCACCCTGTTCAAGTTTTAGGGGCAGTTAATTGCAGCCTTCTTGATCACATGGCATCTATAGGGAGACAGACCCAGGCTCTTTGCTCAGGTGTGTGGCAGGGGGGTCAGAGACACATTAAGGGTCAAAAAAAGGAGAAACATTGAAGGAGTGAAGGTTCTGCCTGGGTACAAGTAAAAAAAAAAAAAAAAAAAAAGGCTATCACATCTCTGACTCAGGAGGTTTTAAACATCTGACTGGACACAGCCCTGAGCATCCTTTTCTGAACTCAGTGTGAGCCTGCTTGGAACAGTGGTTGGATTAAACCTCGAGAGGTCCCTTCAGGCTCAGTTTGCTCATCTCTCCCTCCAAATTCTGCAACACCTTTGCAGGCTGTGTAGATGCACCTATATCTGTGCATGCAGGAGAGGGGTGCACGTGCTCTGGGGCACTGATGCACCTGCACGAAGAGCAGCTTGGGGGTTGCAGGGGGTGACGATCACGCGCGCTCAGAGAATTTTCGCCTCTACGTGCTCACACAAGGACAACAAAGGGAAGGTATTTGTGCCTCTGTAAGCAAGTGTTTGTGTCTGTGCTCACACATCAGGGAAACTGCTGCATGAGGGAATGTGTGTCTGCCCACACACGTGAGCTCAGGAGAGGGAGAGGCTGTTTCCAGCTGCGTGGAGTCCATGGAGGAGATCTCCCAGGAAAGCTGCGCTAACAATCCTTCTCCCTCTTGCCAGCCCTTTGTGGCTTGTTGAAGTAATGTAGTTTCTGAGGGGGGAAGTCTTATATCTTGAGACAAACCACATACCTCCAGGGTGTGCATCCAGCCTGGAAGAGAGTGGAAGTGAGACAAGAGAACAGTCCAAGTCTCTCCGAGGTGTCACTGTGCGCGCACGGAATGCAATGACTCGGCCCCATCGGAAGCGATGGGGTGAGAAGAGCGAGCGAGCTCCCTTGAGAGGGCTTCAGAAATAGAAGTAGGACAATCCAAACACACTTCCACTTGAAGTCATTCCCAATGTACATTCCCAAGGCAGCAGGGGTCCTCTAATATGGTTGTTGTTGGAAAAGGTGTTCAAACCCAGGCACACAGAGAAACGTGAGGTGCAGTAGTGAAGTCTGGTGTCATGTCACACACGGAAAATAACGTCTGGCATCAAGTGCTCTTCACCTAAACATTCACCAAAAGAGGTTCTGGTTAATCTCTGATGCTTTAATGACCCCCTTGCCAGTCTGGGTAGGAGCAGAGAAGCAGCACTCCCAAATTCCAGAGAGATGAATCACTGGGTAACCTGGGGGACCCCGGTCATGCTGAAGTGAAGGGGAATTGAAACAGATTGTCAGGGAGCACCAAGACAGTGTGGGAGGAGGGAGAGGCAGAGGGGATGCAGTGTGTTCAACAGCATGTGTCCTGGCTGCAGCCTGCAACCTGAGAGGGGAGAAATCCCATCCAAAACCTCCAGCTCCAGACACCCTGTTTGTCAGAGGAATTTGAATTTCTGGGGCTGCTCCTGACCCAGGAGCTTTGCCAGGTGCTCTGGGAGCCCAGCTGAAGCTCTGCACTGTTGCAGTTCACCTGCTGGGTTATGGCCAGGAGCTCTATACCCAGCTCCTTCCATCCCATAGGATGGGTGAGAGGGAATTTGAAGTAGGTGATCAGAATAAATGATTTACCAGGGCACTAAAAGATCAAGGCAGCTGTTTCTAAAGGATCTCAGTGCAACTAAAGCCTAAACTGTTACTGTTCTTTGAGGTCTACCCCCAGGCTGTCAACCTTGCTCCAGCTTCTTGGAATAAATAATTGTCCCACTCCTCATTAGCCAAAAAGTAGGAAACCTGTTCCAAAAGCTCCTTGCACACTCCCCCAAGAAAACAGCCTGTGATAAGTATCTACTTCTCAAGAACACAGAGCCATAAGAAGTATAAAATTTCTAATTCATATTTTAAATGAGATTCCTTTTGCAGTCCCAGTAGCATGAAAAGCATAAGAAAAAGAAAGACTTTGAAAAATACCTTTTCATTATTAACTCCAAGCCTCACCCCAGGTTTCACTGTAATTCAGTAGGTCACAGATTCTGATTCACAGAGGAGCAGCTGAGGGAGCTGGGGGGGCTCAGCCTGGAGAAAAGGAGGCTCGGGGGGACCTTCTGGCTCTGCAACTCCCTGACAGGAGGGGGGAGTCAGGGGAGTCAGGCTCTGCTCCCAAGGAACAAGGGACTGGATGAGGGGAAATGGCCTAAAGCTGTGCCAGGGGAAGTGTGGACTGGATATCAGGGAAAATTTCTTCATGAAAAGGGTGCTCAGGCAGTGGCACAGGATAGCCAGGGAAGTGGTGGAGTCCCCATCCCTGGAAGTGCTCAAAAGCCCTGTAGATGTGGCTCTTGGGAACATGGAATAGTGGTGGGCCTGGCAGTGCTGGGGGAGTGGCTGGACTCAATGATCTCAGAGGGCTTTTCCATCCTAAAAGATTCTCTGATTGAACTCATGGCTCTCCCTTTGGTACTGCAGCTGTAACCCCAAAAACATCCAGCTTCCATTAAGGAACGTGAACCTTTGGACTGTGGGAGTATAACCAGGGCTGTGCCACCACATTAACATCAGTATGAATTGCCTCACCCTTAACCACTGTGAGCACTGCCCAGTGCCATAAGAAGCCCCACCAGGTTGGAAATGTGATCCACCAGGTTGGAAAGTGATGCTCCTGAGAGTGTTGTGAGCGAAGTCAGGATTTTAAATGCCACTTCTAAAATTTAGGCCATTTACTCCTGGGGTGGAAATGGCTGTTTCTGATTGCAAAAAGGTTGGATCTCACTCGTAAATTCCCATGTGGGCAGTCACTAGAGGGGGCCAGAAAACCACCTCCTAATAACAGGGGCTGGAAAATCAATGGCAAGGACAAGGACTTGACTTTCACTCTCTCAGTAGTCCACTCAGATGAGTAAGACAGGCTCCAGTGCCTCTGCTCACAACTGGTGCAATTTACTCCATGTGTGGTTCCACTGAAATGAATGGACATCTTCAAGAAAAAGAGCATTAGTCCCGTGAGTAAATGTGACACAATTTGGTCTTTAAATAGCACTACCCTTTTGATGACCTTCCACAATCATAAAATTAAGCCTGGAAAGACCTCCAGGGTAAAATCAAACCCAATTTGTCAAAATGTGTCAGAAAGAACACAGTGTGTAGCCAACCTAAGTTGGAATCATGTCTCCATACAGGAAAAAGTTGGAGGTCGTGGAGGAAACGCAAGAACGACAGAAGCCAAGCAAAGTCTGTGGTGATGGGGGATTCATGCTATGCAGGGCATCTCGTTGCTCCTCTGGGCTCCAAGAAATGTCGTGGGTTTGTTTCAGCAGCCCTGAAAAGCTCCAGCCTGGCCCAGGGTCTTGCCGTGGCCAGTGACACACCCAGAGCAGGGCCAAGCTCACAAAAGGTGGGGGAGCTCCCCACAGCACCAACGAGGAGTGACCATGCCAGGAACAGAGAGGAGCTTTCAGAAAGCCACGTTAGTGCTGATGGGAAGTTGCCACGTGGATGCACTGCAGGATACTGCCAGTATCCAATTACAGTGAGAGCATCTCTCTGTTAACTCCACTGGGCACCACAGCAGCAGCTCTGACAGCACCTTCTCCTGCCCCACTCGGGGCATCAGCATTAAACTTCTGCCTTCTGACTACTGAGTGCACAGCCATGGGCTCTGCTGAAGAAGGGTGGCTCTTTAAATCGGGTCTCTTGGCAAGATCACAGAGAATCACGGAATATTCTGAGCTGGAAGGGACCCACGAGGATCATGGAGTGCAACTCTAGAGTGAATGGCCCATATGGGGATCAAACCACCAAACCAGCAACTGCTGCAGGTCATTTTCTTTTCTGACCAACAGCGTGGGCTCCAAAGCAAATAGAGTCATAGGACATCCTCAATTGGAAGGGACCACAAGGACCATTGAGTCCAACTCCTGGCCCTGCACAGACACCCCATTCTGTCCCTGAGAGCATTGTCCAAACACTCCTTGAGCTCTGGCAGCCTTGGGGCTGTAACTGGTGACCCCCAAGCCCCCTCAGTGATCTCTCTTTACGTGCAGATGTCACCAGGCTCGCTGGAGGGAAGGAGGGACATTCTGGCTACATTCAAGTCCGTGAGGGCTTCTGACATCAACTTTTTCCACTCTTTTTTCCAAGCACATTCCTGGAGAACTTCCAAAGGCCTTCTAAAAGGTGACCAAGAAAGTCAAGTTTCTTATGAGGAAACACAAGTTTCCTTATGAGAGACTCCACAAACAGCGTTTAGGACTCCACAAGCTGAAAAACTGCAGCTCACAGACAGCTCTGAAGTTGCTTCTGCAAAGATCTATCCTGTGCTAGGCAGGAAAAGGCTCTGCTCTCCTGCTGGACAGCCCTTCACGTGCTTCATACCCACACTGCAAGGCTGTGCCATAAAAAAGTCTGATTTGTTATGAGAAGCTGCCAGTGATGAGAAAGGTAAGATTTGCCTTTCAATTCTTTTCTCTTCAACTGTCATTAAAAATGATTCACGGCAAAGTCGAAGTCTACGTAACTACAAGATTAGAACTGAGACCCACCATAAATTAAAAGGCTTTTCTTTCTGTTCTTCCCTTGCTGGGCTGTATCAGGTTACCAGGATGGAATAATTGTAGGAATCCAGAGACAGCTTGACCAAAACTCAACTGCTACTTGCTTAAAAGGTAAGTGATACCTCAAGAAACACATGTTGGCTACGCGGCTTAAAACAATGGATCCTTGTGGAAAATCATAAACCTTTAGTTAAAAATAATAAGTTACATTGTAAAATGACATTTCCCATAAGCAGCAGACTGTCAGGGCACTGATACCATGTGCTGTGGGACTTCTCTGGGGCTGCTCAGCAGAGGGAATGAGGGAAAAAAAAGAGCTGAGCACTGCAAACATTCACAGGGTATTGAAATAGGATGGACAGAGAATGGGTTTTCCTCTCATTTCTTTCCCAAGGAGAAAAATTAATGAATGCAGAAAGTGGAGAGAAGTAAAGGAGAAAGGAAGGGAGACACAAATATATTTGAAAAGTGTCTTACTTTTTTCTTAAAATCAGAAAAAACAGAGGTTTTAGTTAGAGGTTTATTTTTTGGGGGGGAGGGAGAAATCTACAAAATCTGGGTCTTGAATGGAAACTTAAGATTTGGAAAGCAAAACCTTCTCATAAATCTCACTTCACTAAGAAACAATAAATAACATTTATGTTATAATAATGCTCTATTAGGATACTACATCACAGCCCTGTGCTTATTCCAATGCCAACTGCACATCCACAACCACCAGGCATCTTCAGATGACATTAAACAGGTTGGTAAATGCATTTTGCCAAAAAGAATTAAGGAACTTTAGGTACCATCAAGGTACATTATACCCCCCCCCCACTAAAATCCAAGATCCTACAAGGCCTTGTAAGGAGAGGGACACAAATCCACAAGCCAAGAAGAATTAGGACAGTGCAGATGAATCTCCTGCTTCTCTTGTCCATACAAAACCCAAACATAAACCTAAATTGTATGAAGTGCTGAACCATTTGGTTTAAGTGTCCTCAGTTCTTTTTTTTCTACCTGAACTGGAAAAGGAAAAATAAAACAAACCAAAAACTGCACAGAAAAGATGGCTTTGCTTTCTGTGTCCACAATGGAGTCAGGAGTTTTCCCTAAAAATCTCTTTGCATGAAATCAATGACAGAACTCTGTCGAGGCTGGTGAAGTCTGGATCCACACCCCAGTTTCCCAGAGACTACGAATGACACGCAGTGCATGCACCTGAGCAGCAATTAATGGATTTTTCTCCACTGAGAGCGTGTCTGGGCTTGTCCCTCAGGTTCCCCTCTCTGAGGGTGGCACTCCTGTCTCGCTGGGTGCACAGGGCTCAGAGTTACTGGTTCCCTCTGCATCAGCCACCACGATGGAATGGCTGTTGCCATAGTTACTGCTACAGTAACATCACAGTTTCCACAAAGATGCTTCAGCAATTTACTCTGGTGATTAAACTGCAGCCATTTATGGCACAGAATAAATAACAGGGCGACGGTGAATTATGGGGCTACGGCTCCATCGATGGGTCCCGGTGACATCATAAACCACAAGAACCGAGCTCGAGTCATCAGAACTCCCGAGATGGAATTATAAGCTCCATCATTCAAACTGTGCTCTTTAAAGATATTTGATATAACACGTGGAGCCAACCGAATGAAAGCGGGAGAGGCAGAGACAGACCGTCAGGCTCTCAGGCCAACCACGTACTCTCTCCTGGCCACCACGAGTCTGCAGCCAAGAGTGGTAAGAGCTGCCCTGGTGCAGAGGGGAGACAGACTGCCAGGCATTCAGCACAGCCAGGTACATGTCTGGGTCTGGGAGGGCTGCTCCAGATCAATGCTGCCTGTGGGACAGCACCTCAGAGCCTGCCAGGAGGAGCTGCATTGCCAGCAAAGGTCTCCGGGAGCACTGGCATTGCAAACCAGACCAAACATGCGTGAAGTACAGGCTTAATTTCCCTTGCCTGCTCCTTTTTGTGCTGTTGGAGTGGGTCCACCTCCCTCCCAAGGCTGCTGCACCCCACGGGGAGCAGGCTCAGGTTTTGGGGTCAGAGCACTGAAGCAGCACAGTGGCTCTGCATCCCGGCGCTACCAACGAAGGAGCTTTTTTTAGAGCAGACCAAGACTATTTGCTGGCCAAGACTTTTCTCCTCGAAGGACCTGGGGCCGGGCCCTGAGCAGGCTGTAAACTGCTGACATGGGCTGAAATGAGCCCAGGCCCTGGCTCCAAGCCCACGGTGCTGGGACAGCAAACACCTGCAGCTGAGGGCTGTGGAGGTTGAGTAACATCGATTGCTTTGTACGTTCTGGCCCATTAGATGTTATTTGAAATCCTGAGGTATCAGAGAACAGGACGATCTATAAGATCACTGATAGCAGATGGATCTTCTCGCTCGTAAAACTTGTTTGTTTGACTCCAGTGCTTCCTAAAACTTGTGTTTAGCAACGAGCAAATGTAAAGCTTTCCCCTCCCCCCCCATTCTTATTAAAGCTTCAGGCAGCCAGCCCTTTGTTTCTTGATGCATTTGACAACACAGAAGATGGGAAGGAGTCATTGCAGGCTCACTTTCTTTCTTGAGCAGCTCTTCAGATTGCAAAAAATAAATCCCAGGTGGGAAATCACAATAGAAACACCAAACCAGTACTGGACTGGGACGACCAACACAGTGAGCTCTGCCCAGCCACCTTCTCCCTCTCATCACCGCTTCTCAAGCAGAACTTTAGGATCAGGGAAGGCAGACTCACTTTTCCACCAGTGATTCTCTTTAAATATATACTTAACAGCAGCATTTTTAAAATCACTCATCACTGACCTAAAATGGGATGCTATTTGAGGTCAATGTTATATTTTCCATTGGGGACAGTTTGACAAACATTGAGTACTTTAAAATCTCCGCCCCTACATGTGCATAAGGATAAAGAGGGAAAGAGAGTGTAGAATGGTACGTGTGTCTTAATGTACCATACTAGACAGAGACAAACCCACATTTTTAGTAGCTTTCTATATTGATTGCAGAACTATTTATCATGTGACTGCAATAACACACATTTGCAGACTTTAAAAACTAAAGCGCAGCTTCAAAAATGCTGGGCTTGACTCTGATCTCACTGTAAAATGATAACATCTCCAGTGAAGATAATTACCCCCATGTAAATGGGATCAGAAATGGGTAATTTTGGGCTTCATTTTTAACCTTCTTTCAGATGGGAACTCGTGGGGAAATACATTTCAGAACAGTTCATGCCTTTTTTTCAAGTTGGCCGGAGTAACGCTTTGGAGCTGCTTGTGCCCGTATCAGATCTGAATCTACTCCTCTTCCTCCACCTTCTCTCTCTCTCTCACACATACTCATTTTAGGTTTTGTCTCCCCTGCTTGCCTTTCACCCTGGATGTTGCGTTGTGACAAAAGGAATGATTTAATTCAGACAAACCAAAGATTACCATGAGCAACTCCCCCTTTTGCTGAAGAACCCAAGGATGGTGGAACTCTCCTCTGTGTCGCCCCCTCCAACAGCAAAAGTGTCCCACTCAGGTGTTCAAGCTGATCTGAAGGGCAAGCTGCTGCTTCCTATTTTCCTGTAAGTTTATTTTTCAAAGGATGGGCCCTTTTCTTACATTGCCTGACAGAACAGGCAGGTTTACATGAAAAGCTGCACAGCAGAAGGATGATGAATTGCTATGGTTAATGAGTAATTTACTAATTGCATATTCTAGCAACAACCCAGGACCTATCCTCCACAATCCAAAACTATTCCATACACTGGCTAGAAAAGAGTGTAAAGAGAAGGAACAAAGCAAAGTATTTGACACTCAAAGCTCCCTGGCAGCACTGCAGAAGGCAAAATCCTGCAAACACCATGGAAAGGGTAATCTTACTAATGGTATAAATTCAGATGAGGGTGTGATGATGACAAGATTGGCCAGCAGACATTCGCCTTTATTTAAGGAAGAAGTGGCCATGTGTATGAGGTGAGACTGTTCTCATGCCATCACCGAGCACAGGCTTTGGGGCCACTTCTAAGGAGACCAAAATTGTGGGAAGACAACAAAACAAAACGCAGAATCACAGCCTTGGAGTTCAGGACAGCAGACTTTTCAAGGATCTACTCAGAGGAATTGCATGGGATACAGAGCTGGAGAAAAGAGGGGTCCAGAAGTGCTGCTGATTCCAGCTGAGGAATGGTCCATCCTGACAAGCAGAAAGTCAAGCAAAGGCAGCAGGAATCTTGTGTGGATGGATATGGAGCTCCTGACACACCTCAAAGGAAGAATACACAAGGTAGGAGCAGGGCCATGTGGCCCAGAAGGAACAGAGAGACACTGTCTGAACATGCTGGGATTGATTTAGTAAAGCCAAAGCCTGTCTGGGGTATAATTTGGTGAGGGACATGAGGGGCACCAAGAAAGGCTTCTACAGGCACAGCAGTAGCAAGAGAAAGATCCAGGAAAAGATGGGCTCACTGGTGAAAGGTAAAATAAAGACATGGATAAGGCCAAGTTAATCCATGTCTTCTTCACTTCACTCCTGAGCAACCCAAACTGGCTGAGCCTGCTCTGAGCAGCACACTGGACTAGAAGACTTCCATCAGTCCTCTCCAACCTCAACTACTCTGTGATTGTATGAATGGAGCAAAGGAAAAACACCACTTGGAAAGCACCAGGCCTGGATAAAGGAGATGCTTCCCCAGAGAAGGATGCAGGATTTGGGGCATGTGAGCCACCTTTGCCTCAGATCACACAGAAGCAGCTAAAGCCAGGAATGGGTCTGATCAGACACACCAAAGGCAATCTCAAGCTCTCTCACGTGGTGGGGGTGTGTGTGCTGTGCCTGTGGAATGCCAGAGGAAGCTGGAGGGACCAGTGAAACACAACCAGCTCTTTAAAACACAGGGTCTATTGTCTCACCTGACCAAATTTGCCCTAATCAGGTGCTGGCTCCATTTCACCTCTCAAACTCGAGCTCCCAGATTTGCAAGGCACACACTGAACTTTACCAGTGAAGGGGAAAACAACCAAACCTAAATTTCTTCCCACTCCTTCCCTTTAGTCCCTTTGCCCAGGTGCTGAGATGCTCTCACCTGGCCTAAAAAACAAAAAAAGGACAGAAACAGAAAATCAAATGCTACCATTGGAGGAAGTGGGAGCAATGCAAACTGCCTGTTGTTCTGTGCATGCTTTTTTTTTTTTTTCTCCTTTAATTTCTGTTTGCAAAGACAGTGAAATGGAAAATGTGCCTCTAATTATTACCCCTCTGTGCTTCCTAAAAGCCTCTCTCTGAACTTTTAAGTCTCCTCAAGTTTCAGGTCCTCTTTTTCTCCCTCTCTCTTTCTCTCTTTCTCTCCCCCCCTTTTTTTTATTTAAACTAATCTAAAAAAGCTATAAAAAGCCTCTGACACTATAAATTCCCTTGTAAACCCTGGGTTTATAGGTTTAATTGCCTCATTTTACTGCCTTGCATGCTTTGTTCCTTCAGTATTTTAGAGAGCTGCCCCAGTATTTAGTACAAGCAGGCAACCTGGGGAGAGAGAGCCCATCCTGGAGCCCTGGACCAGGGTTTGGCTGTGGTCAGAGCTCTGGCACGGGGAGCACCCTACAGAGACTGAGCCCAGAAATGGCTCCACTCAGACTCACACATGTGGGAAGCTGAACCAGACAAAAACAGAGGAAAACCGCAGTGCTGGGAAGTTCAAGTCTCCCTTGAGATGGGATAAAATCATGCTCACGAGGCTGGAGGGAATGAGGAAACCCACAGAGAGTCTCTCATAGGGGAAGGGGCAGTGGGGAAAATCCTTCTTTTTCTGCTGCAGGAATACTTTCTTCCCAAAGCACAGTACAGGAATCCCAAAGATTCCCAAGCAAGTAGCAAAGGGCACTCCTGTGCTAGGTGCTGTACAAAGAAGGACAAACAAGTTAGATCCCAGCCCATGGAATTCCCCATCTAAACAACTTTCCTTTTCAAAGAAGGGATAGGGGAAGGCGAGTATAAAAGTCCTACCAAGATTCCCCCTTGATCCCTCATAATCTCTCAGTCACAGTTTTGATCCCAAAGCCTTCATGCCCAAGCAATCAGCAAAATCCACCTTTGCTGCAGACACACACGCTTCCTAATTGTGGCTCTACTTGCTGAACCCCAGATCTCAACCAGAGACTGTGGCTGTGCCTCGCCCTCAGGGGTGCAACAGATGCACAGGGACTTCATGAGGGGAGCTAAAAACAGCCTCTGCTTTTATTTCAGGGTTAGAATTGCTAAATGGACCTGCAGAAACTGCCCACATTCATGATACAGGGGTTTTTCTCTCACTACAGAACACACACAGTGTGTTCCTGCACAGGTATTTCTTACACAGTCATCCTGCAGCAGTGCTGTGGAAGTTTCACTCCCTGCCTTGAGCCTCGAATCCAAGACCTTGATGTCCAGCAAAATGGAACAGCAGAGTCACTGCAGACCTTTCACCAGAAGGGAATAGGTTTTTTTTCCCTTCCAGCATTTCCAGAAGCCACTTCCTGGCTCCCACAGAACATGAGATGACACCCTTGGTTCCATCTGAGCCTAGAGATTTTTTTTGCCTGTCATGTCCAAGTGATCTATTAAGAAGAACAGACTACCTAGGATTTTATTCCTGAACTCCTTCCTTTACCAGTTCTAATCCAAGCATGGGAAACAGAAAATACTAGAAAGAAGGGAGAAATAAACGAAAGCCTAAAAGCTTTCAAACAGTTTGGTTTTGGCTTAACTGAGGAAATGATAAAGGCATCCAAATGTGGGTTTTATTGGCAGATGAAGGTTTTTTTTTTTTCTCTGTTTTCCTGAAGAGGCAAGGCTCCTGAATCCTGATGTGTATGCAGCTTGCACTACGTTCTGGTTTATGGCAACTTCAGAAAATGTTGAGCATTCTTCACTAAATATATCAGGAAAAAAAACTCTCGAGATTATTAAGTGTCTGTAAGTTTTATAAACACAGGTCAGCCAGTAAGGGAGCAAGATACAAATTTGTTTCCCCATCCTTAATCTAAACCATAGAGCAACTTAAATTTCTTTATGCTGTTCCCCAAGGTACCATTCCCTGTGATGCTTCCCCCAGCTCAGGCAAAGGGACATACACGCTGCGTGAAGAACTGGCTCTGCTTTTTGTACTAAGTGAGGTAAAAGAGTAACAACCCATTTATTTTTCCAGACCACTTATGATTTTATAGACCTGTATTGCATCTCTCCTCAGCTACCTTGCAGACTGTAGATCCCTGGTCTATTTAACTGCCCTTCATAAATAGGATGGGTTTCCCTCTCTCGCCCCTGCACTTCTTTTCTTAGTTGGGTCCTGTGAAGAAGAAAAGAGAAACATTCCCTCTTCGTGGAAAGGGAATTTAAAACCATGTGTTCACACACAGGCTGCTCCCTGTGAACAAGCAGATCCTGAAAAAATACACTGCTTCTTTCAGCCATTAAGCTGCTGGCAGCAGGGCAGGCAAGAGAGAAGGGGAGAGGAGGGAGAGGCGCTCAGAGGATCAAAACCTGGACGAAAAGTAGGTTTAAAACAAATGAACTGAAGAAAGAACTTGTTGTTGGTGAAGTTGATCCTTCATGCTGCTCTGCTAACTTGTAAAAGGAGTTTTATTTGCCTTTTTGTGGGAGTCCTGGGAGGAAACTAATAAAGCCCCAGGCTTTAGGCAGTTTGTGGGGATGTGGATCCAGGCACATGCGGGAGTGTACGAGTGTCTGGGTGTGCACCACTGCGTGTTTTCTCCCTCCCTTTTACAAGGGCCGGTCAGGTCACAAGGTTAAAGCCAGGGGGGACTTATTTTGTGTTGTAAGAATTTTTACAAAGTGTAAAGGATCAAAGTAATTAGCTGAGGGTGAGAGCCCAGGACTGTCAGAGAAGCATTTGCAGCCCCTGCCCGGGAGTCTCGATCGCAGCCGGCCGGCCTCAAACCCAGATCCTGGGAATGACTTCACCAACAGGTCTGAGCAGCACGGGGTGTGCTGCTTGATATGAAACTTGTGAGAAAGAAGAAAGACAATATTTTGGATGGAGAGGCTGGAAAATGTTCCAGAAATGTGGCTGAATGAAGCACAGGAGCTTTCAGGTGTGAACCCTTTAAAAGCAGCTGTCTCCCGGCGTGGGAGCTGCCAAACCACGCGGGCACTCCTGGGGGAGCAGGTCACTGCTTCCTGCTTCCAGCTGCCCTGGAAGGATATCCAAAAGTGAATCAGGACTCTCAGTTTGGTCTTTCAAAGCAACCAAGTGAGAAGGAAAGAGGCACATGGGTCAATGAGGCGTCAGCATCGAAACAGTGGATCCCATGGGCAGGTCAAAGCAGCCTGCAAGCCTTAGCCAAGAACTTCCTACTGGACATCTTTGTTCTCTCTGCTGACTCTTGTTCTTGGGATGCTCCTGATCTAGTCCATCCAACAGCACTTTCACAAAACCAACCAGCCCATAGCACATCTGTAGTGTCTGAGCAAGGAAACCTCTACTGCACCTCTGGCCTGGGCTTCCTCATCAAAACGGGCCGAGCAAGGAGCACCTCAGTCTCCTCCCAAAGCTCACAGGAAGGAGCTTTGCCTCTAAGCCCACATTGCTCATCCTAAGAAACAACCTTTGATGACACAGATTTTCTATGTCTCTTAAAGTAACTCTGCTGTTAATTCCTAGAATGACAGGGGTGTATGAGCCCAGTGTTCGCTGCACAGCAGGAAAATCAACTGCTACTGACATTGCACCATCTACCTGGTGACCTGGTGTCCCCTTTTTTCCTGTTGCACAGACCCATATCCAACACTGGGAAACATATGCTTTTTTAGGAGAGGTTTCTGTGAGGACAGGGAGGAGATAAGATCTCTAGCCAAAGAGATTGCCCTACTTATGCATGACTGCCACAGCTCCAGGGGTGGCTCATATGTGTAAAATGCCAAACTACACAGCACATAAACACAGAGTACAGCACTGGAGAGCCTCCAAGTCCTTGGAGTCACCCATGTTTTTCACTGGCACTAGTAACTGAGAAGAATGAGTTGTATCCTATCCTGGAAATACAGACCAAGGTCTTCCAGATGGCCACAGAAGGACTTGCTAGGCACTGGACACTTCATCCCTCACCTCTCCCAGACTTATTCAGAAGAAGCTAATTAGCTGCCACTACTGGAAGTTAGGGGGATAGGAAGGAATTAAAAAGTGAGAGTGGAAATCCCTGGATCATAGCTGGTGGTAAGCTGTGCATCCTCCTCACCCCGAACGCTGAGGTGGCAGAAGGAGAGGCAATTCTACCCCCTACCTGCAGCTGCTGTGTGAAAGAAAGATATTTACTCACATAGAAGCTTCTTTTTTAAACTGCTGCATTAGTTTTATTAAATGTCTGCAATCTACATTTCACCTTTCCTCCTCAAATTATGTTCATCTTTGTGAGAGAAAAAGAATCAGATGCCTGACCACAGCTTTGGCTGGGAGCCACCTGCAGCCCCTGTGAGGATGAGTTAGTGCTGGTGCTGCTATTGATCTCCAGGCACGGACTGTCTGGCTGCGTGGTCCTCGTGTCTCCTACCCCACACTGCTCCACCCACCCGAGATCTGCCTCCCCTTGGCATCCCCCTGCTTCCCAGCCTATCTCAGATGCAAAATGTAGAGCTGGCAAGTGTGGCTCCACCATGGCCCACAGCCATTTATCACACACTTCTCAATAAGCTAATAGCCCTAATGTGTGAAAATTGATTTCTGGGGTGAACGCAAAAGTCCCAGTGATTTACACTCTATTTCCAATTGATGAGGCTCAATTGATTTCAACGAGTACTAAAATATTTACCAGAGTGAAAGGCAGGGGGAGGGGGTGTGGGGAAGGACTGGGAACAGGGTCATCACTCACGAAGAGGCATCTCAGCAGTGCTGGTGAGTGGCACCAGCAGCCTCTGGAAGGGCCCAGCAGAGAATGAAGCATTTGGTGTAACAGGAAAACTACTTGGTCAGCCAGGAGGAAAGCAATGACAAAAGAGAAGGAAAAACTGATGTGACATAAACACAGCATTCCAGCTTTGGGGTGAGCTAAGACTCATAAAACTCCCCTGATGTCTCGGAGAAATAACTCTGGGAAAGCACCTTTGATGTTGTGTCCTGCCAAGGCCAGTGTGAACTCGGCTGCCTTTGCCCTCTGACTCTCACAGCACAGCAACATTCAGGGTCAATAAGAGAAGAAGGTCCAGTGAGCCCCCCAAAATGCCTGATCACAACCCCCATCCACCCTGGAAGTGAAACCTCTGCAGACACAGCACTGAGTGGGACAACACTTTGCACACCCCATTCCCAAGTGTTGGTCTCCACTCCCCAGTTGCCCCAGCAAAGCAGACCAGTGCAGTCAGGGAACAGGACAGGAATGGAAGTTGAAGCATCTCACAGTCTACAAGGTGACTTGAACCCCACAGAGGATGTATAACCCTTTCCCCCAGTCTCTCCTTCCACCTGAGCTGGAAGGAACAAACCCAGCTCTCAGGTCCCACTGACCTTTCCCAAGTCATCCTCCCCTTCCCCTATCTATCAATCCTCCCCTCTCCTTCCCTTCCCTCGCCTCCATAGGGTAAAGTTCTCATTTACCAGATCAAAGGTTAGCTCTTGTCAGACCAAATGCTTTGAAATACATCCCAGCAACTAATAATTTCCACGATTGGAACTGCCCCCATATCTCTGTTTGTCACTCAAAATTCAGGGCAGAGGCTTGCAAGCATTTCACAGAAAATCCCCCAAAACGATCTCTCAGCAATGGGGTCAAGAAACAAAGTTCAGATCTAGGTCTAGGTGTGAAAGTACCAAGAGTCACTGGGTGATAACTTCTCTGTGAGGCAAGAGGGCTTTCATCCATCCCACACTTCCCTCAAGACCCTGCCATAGGGTCTTCCAGTACACATGGCACAGCCCCATCACAGCCCTGCCTGTACATGGAAACCTGAGAGCATTTCAGTCTGGTTTTCCAGGTCAGTGCCAGCACATGGAGCCAATAACCCCCCAGTCCTTGAGTTTATTGTGGCTCAATCTATTCCAAGATCATCTCTTAGCAAGTGGTGGGGTATTTCCTGCACAGGTCTGACTTCCCTGAACTCCTGAAGATGCTGCCATAAGCAGAGTTTCTCTCTTTCTTGTCACCTGTCTACTGCTGCTGTGCACTCATGATGACAGAATGCTCTGGGGACTATGAAACAGCAATAAATAAAGAAAACACATTCAGGTAAAATAAAAAAAAAAAAAAATCCTGCTGCTACCAAATTCCCAAAGGAAAAATGGCAGAAGAGGAGGAGCAGGACACACACAAGCTTCATGCACAGAGGGCCATGACCTGGTCCCTCCCAGATGTGGTGCCAGGTGCTCGGCTGATGGAGCCCAAGGGAACTCTGCTCAACCACCCAAATGGGAACCTGCTTTAGAAACATTTGTTCAACCCTGAACAGGAACAGCCAGATTATGAGCCCAAGGACAACGCAGAGCTGATGCAAAGCATGAGAAGCCAATGGAGCTGCATCAGTTTAGAGCAGGTGGCTTCCTGAAACTTTAAAATTACTTTCAGAAGTTGTTACCAAACCCTCAACCTGCCATCTGCAAAGGACTATTATACAGCTCACATTTGTTATCCTGTTCTTCTTGGAAAGTGCAGATGGAAACCCCAGCTTTGCTCTTTGGCAGATTTGATTTCCTGCCTCAGTGTTCTGCCCAACCTGACAGGTAAGGGATGCTCAGAGCATCCTGCTCCCTTTGTGCTACCACTGATACCTGGCCCTTCACTTTCCAACACACCAAATGGAAATAGATTCTCCCCTGGCTGTTTTCTTCCCATTCTGGCACTCTAAGGCAGATCCTTCAGCAGAAAGAAGTTGTTTGCCCAAGCAAAAGTACCTTTTGCTGCTAGAAAAGGTGTTTTGTTGGCATGTTTGCTCTACTCATTTCACTGCAGAAATGGCAGAAAAGGAGAGAAGGAAGTTATTAATGCTGTCACCAAGTGCTTTTTGGTCAGTTAAGCAGTGAGGAGTTCAGTGCAACAGCTCATCTCACCCACCCTCTGATTTTCCAGTTTCCTATTTTAGATGGTTCCTTACTCTTCTTTTTAGTTCACACAAGTCAAATGATCCCACCCGTGCAACTTCAGGAGATTAGGATGCGTCAAAAAAGAAAAAAACAAATCCACATTCAAGCCACATGTCTAGTGGGCAAAGTCAAAGCAATTCCACTTCCTTTTCCAGTTCATTTTTCCTCTGTCACTGTCCTACTCTTTGGAAGTCATTCCATCTGTCTCTGCTTTCTCTCACCTTGCTGAGAAGCTACAAAGATGTTGCACTTGGAATCTTGGTGCAGGAAGCCCTCACTGTGTAAAGCAGCACTAATTCTTCACCTTCACAAGAAGATGATGTAGTGTTTAATCAGCAAATGTCCCCATCTGAGCTCTCCAGGTGAAAAACGATATGCGAGTGCAAAGCGTTTTTTAAAAATACTGGAAATACATTTTATAAATAATAAAAGAGGAGAACCTTCCATTTTAGCCTGTGTGTGTTCCTCTGGCCATCCCCACTCCCCTCTCTCCTGCTCACTCTGCAGAGCTGTATAGAAAATCAGAATCCAATCTCAGCAAATCCTATTGACTGTCTCCTGTCACTCACCTGATTAAAGGTTCCACTTACATCCAAATGGTTAGAGCCATGACTCTGAGCCATTCATAAAACTCCTATTGAAGGATTAGCTTTCACAAACTTTGCCTTAATGATTATGCATTCTATTGATCAGCGGGGGAAACTATAAAAATTGACACCAGAATAAACTTTGAAGGACTGCTCTCGCTCAGCACAACTCGGATCAATTGGAATCGACCAGGATGATAGGGAAGGGGGGGGAAAACAGCCTCTCTCCATTAGCTGGGTGTAATCCTGATTAGCTGAATGTTTAAGTTGGTTTTTTTTCCATCTGTCTCTATTTGATTGCTGAGATCCAACAGCATCTCAGCACGGTGCACTCTGTCAGAGCTGGAGGTTAAACCTCTCGGGTGCTTTGGTGGACGGTCACTCCACCTTTGCTCCACAGATAAGCCCTCCCTCACCACTGCTTTGATGTTCAGATTTCCTTATCCCTGTTCCCCCGTTTAAAACGATCCGACAGCCCCCAGTGATTATTTTGTTCATGGGGGGAACAGGTATTAGTCACTGATAACAAAAGGAAAAGGCGTGTTGAGGTGACATTCCTGAGGTCAACCAGGAATTCTTTGGTTTTTACCCTTGGAACCCTTTTCCAAACCGTTTTTGGAGAACACATTTATACATGCAGGTATCCAGCTTTGGCTAGTCTGCCTGAAATAGGGAGAGACTCAAGAGACATGAGACCAAAACTTTGATTGTTTTTCTAAATATTCCCCTAGTTTCAATAAATGAAAGAAAGTGTCTTCTGCCCTGAAAACAAAAGTTTGCCTCTCTCAAACCCTCAGGCCATCATGGCTACACAGCAACAATGACTCCTTGAGTTAGAGGTGCACTCTGCTGTTGAGCAGAGCGATCCAGCTTCCAGCTGGGATGCACAAACACGGGTACAACCACCTCTCCACAGGCTACTGCAGGTGAGCTGAGGATGCCCAGCTCCAGTTCCTCATATTCTCTGAATTTTGCTGCCTCATCCCAAGCACTGAAACGTCGTTTCAACACAGCCACCACCAGTTCCTCCCACCTGAGCGTGCTCCCAGGGCTGCAGTTGGAAGAGCAGCTGTAAAGATGAACCTTCCCAACGCATTCCAGTTCCAGGGTGTGCTGAGGGACAACAGCAGGAGCCTCCTGAGAGATTTTACAACTGGAGCTGCATCCAGAGCTTGGCTGACATCTCCCATGAGTAGCTGTCCCATTCCAAGCAGCATGGACAAGATCCAGCCCAGGGAAGCAGATGTTTTCAATCCCAGAAAGGACCTTATCTAGAGCCCAGCCTTACAGCCACCAGAGTCCAGCTCAAGTTTACATTAAGCTGAGATATTTTCCCAGACTCAGTTCCAGGTGGTCACTGAAATCCAGGTCTCCTTTTTACTATGAGATTACTCATGGGATGAGCAATCCATTTGCTGTTTGAAACTAAATAGCCTTTCTTACGTGGCATCCCAGATAGCTGGGACAATCTGAGAAGGGGTGATCAAAAAAAAGAACTGAGAACGACCTGATAAAAACAGCCAATTTCAAGAAGTAAGATTCTTTCAATAAAATCAGATGGTTAAGATAAAATTTTCCATAAAAAAATATTTCTGGGGCTATAGAAATTTTTAACCAGGTGCATCTGAGCAGGATCCATCTTGGTTAATGTGAGTAGTCAGGAAGTGAGGTCTAGCCTAGACAATCCTCCAGGCTCTTTGCTGAGCCAATGGCACAGACATCTCCCCGAGGTAACACAACCCATCTGTCCTGGATAACTTTTGGGGATGAAATGGCTCACCTTGTAAAAGCTAAGCACACCTCAGGGTGACAGGTAGGGCCACCTGCACAGATCCAGAGAGGAGCAAAGGCACGGTCAAAGCAAGCAGCCAAAGTCTGTGTGAGGAACTCAGACAACACTCCACAATAATCCTCAGATAAAGACACAGGCTCAACAGAAAAAAACAAGATGATGAACTTGGTAAAAGTTTTTTCTGCCCCAAAGACAAAGTAAAGCTGATACCACGAAAGGGTAGAGAGAGAACTGCAGCTTAAAGTAAAACCACGTGGATTATTTTAGTCAGAAGCTACAGCCAGAGATATTCAAATGAGCAGTTAAATGCTCAGAAGCCACAGGAATTACCTGTTAGCACTTTTCTGGAAGTTGTGTTGGCCACTCATAACTAAATGGGCCTGAATTATTCAGAGTACACGACACATCCCTTTGACCTCACATTTTTTTTTGAATCTATGAAAAAAGGCTGATTTCCACGATTGGAATAGAAAGGCCAAGTGAGAAAAGGTATCCTCTGACAGAGGCAGTTTCAATAAAGACATAAAAAACCACTTAAAAGAACTAAGAGCAAGAGGTATCAAAAAATAACAGTATCAACAGCATGTGAGTTGTAAGTAAAGATCAAGTCAATGTTTTTTAATACACCCTCTGAATATTATTTATTTAAAAGTGCTGTTCAGTACTTGTTCTACTCCCAGAGTTTTCCAAAAGTTTAGAGTGGATGACATTCTCACTTAGATTGGAAGCCTGAAAGAATATATGGAAAATCATTAAGTTTTGCAGCAGACCAAAGAAAGAAATCTATGGCTGAACTTAAAAAAAAAATAATAAATGATACTTCCAAGAGAAGTGATCCATAATGGATGAGAGTTGAGTAAAAATAACTTAACTGCTGATCTAGGGGAAAATAAAAACAATAGCTGAAGTGTTTACTCCACACAGCAAAGCAGCTGGAAAGAGATAGATAGGGAAAATAAACTGATTTGGCAAAATTCATTCCCAATCTATACCTGATCAATAAGTGCTTGTGGAAATTGTTGGAATATGAGGCTGCTGGCATTCAGCAAAAGGACATTAATAGACATCTGAGTGGCTGCAATAATTTATTAACAGTATCATTTCAGAATCTCATGACTCGACAGAGGCCGTGGTGTTGGAAGCACCGCTCCAGGAGGCACTAAGTGTCCACCAGACTTCTAAAGCCTTTTCCAAAAGTGCCCCTTGTCTCAGCTTGGCACACCCTGGGGCTGGCAGGAAGCTGTGGTGACAGGGCACACAGTGGCACTGTGCCTGGGCACTGTCCTGGCCTGATTTATTGGGAAGAAGGAGGAAGGAAGGGCTCCAGGGCTGGAGTTTCACAGAAGGAGGGACAACAGAGATGCAAAAGTCCTTCTAAAACCAAACAGTCGTTCTGCTTCCAGCTCTCTTGGGAACCTCAAGGCTTCCCAGGCTCTGAACCACAAACAAATTCTCTGTTTCAAGTTGTTCCTTGGCTTTTCCCTGCTCACCACACCTCAAACTGCTGGAAAAGTATCCATGCAATGAAGAGCTGACACAGGGAATGCTGAACTAAGTGGCAAGTTAACCCTCTTGGGCTCTTATCAACACCCCTGAGTCATTTGGGCCAAGAATGAAAGGTGTTGGGGAACGATCACAAGGAAAGGCTTCATCTGAGCTTTTGGGACATCAGTGGGTAGGGGGTGAATATTTATCTTTCTAAAGAGCAACAAGGAAAAAAAAGTACATTCCCTTTGCAGTTGCCAGTGATAATGGATGCTGTGTGAGCTAAAAACCCAGCAGTTAAAAGCTACATTTATTATCACTCTATCTCACACCAGCAAATTTATGATCCCTTCCAGACCTAAAACATCAAAGCAGAGCAGGAGTCAGAGCCTTTTCAGACTGTTAGAGGGTTTTTTTTCCTTCTTCTTCTTTTCACATAGATTGCTTTATTTATTTTTTAAAAGGAGGTGGGCATTAAAACCAAAATCTGACCTTTGATCCCCTGAGGCAACTCATTACTTACAAGGGCAAATAGGGAGCTGAAAGTTTTTCCTGCATGAAACCGTAAATAATTCTTACATACGTCCACAAATCACTCTAGGTTGGTAAAGTAAATAGTAATTGGTGGGTTTCTCCCTAGAGGCAGGTCTGAAGGGGGTTATAGATTAGAGTTAGGGATTTTTTGCTTGAAAAAAACACTTTAAAAACCATGTTCCCCTCAACTCAGTGCTCCAGATGCTCAGGTAATACATGAAGTTTTGGAGGGATGTGTATGGCAGGGGTGTGGGGAGGGGAAGGGTTTGCTGTTTTTCTTGTGTTTAGTAACTTCTCATGTTGGAATTTAAGAGATTCACAACTTTAAGGGCAAAGGGGAGCATTAAAAGAAAAAAAAATTAAATGCCACGTATGCACAACAGCATTTTCTGTGTTATCAACAAGGTTTAAAGAAAGAACCTTCTACAGAGATCCTCCTGCAGCTCCACTGATTAGTTGGAAGGAGCAGCAGACTTGTCTCCCTGCTTTTTTAACATGTAACTACAGTCACACATTATCATCTTTCATGGTTTGATAAATTTTACCCAAAACATCTGAACTCTACCCAAGCCCAGAGGCCTTTTTGACCACCCCTGCTATCGAAACTACTTTATTTAATAACAGTCAGACACAAATATCTAAATAAAAGGAAAATATCCACGCTTGTTACTGGAACAGAGTTGTTACAGCAGACCAGGGAATTGAGTGAGAAGTACTGCACTGTTATCAACACCAGTGGAAATATTCCCATGTTGGAATGATTGGACCTGCCTGTCATCAAACCAGGATTGCCCAGCAATGCATTGTCACAGTGCAGGGATTTTCTCTGCTGGAAAGTTCTCTAAGAGCTTGCTGAGAGAAAGTCAAAGAAAAAGCCATCAAATGCAATTAAATCCTGTGCAAAACACAGTAATCCCAGAAAAAGGGATGTGGGACTGTCTCACTTTGAAGAGAGAGGTCGGAGCCACAAGGACAGAGAGAAAACCAGTAGGAAACTGGGTGTTTATAAACACAACTGACACGTTTCTACCTGCATGAAATGCCTGCAACCACGGTTATTTGCAAGGAGAAAACTGGTCCCAAGCCTGGCTCTATTTCCAAGAAAAACAACAGGTCATAAATCTGGATTTAATAATTGAAACAAACGGCCTGACTCCCAGCCAGGCTGAGCCCAACGCAGAGAAAAAGCCTAAAATATTGATTAAGACATGGGATTTTTCTACCTGGCCTCTGACTTCTTTGAAACCTTCAAAGGCCAGTGCTAAAGCTACAGGGAGTTCCATCTTAGACAAGATCATGCTGGAAATTTCTCGTGTTCACCTTCCAGCCTCCCTGGTCCCGGGATCTGAGGCCTTTGGTGCTCCAAGGGACCACCGAGGGCTCGTTGAGGACCCAGCAGATGTGCCAGTCCCAGGGGTAGGAGCTGCACTGCCCTCCTTCAAACCTGCCTCTCCAACTGCACCCCTGCCTCAGACACAACTAGGGAAAGGAGGTGTCAGGACATCCCCCTACAGAAACTCAGAGCAGAGGCAGCACTTGCTGTTCCCACCTCTCTGACCTACAGCTTTCCATGAGGGACTGACATCCCGTGGTGGGGCTGGCAAAGCCATCAGGAATCACAGGATCATTGAGGTTGGAAAAGACCCTCTGAGGCCATAGAGTCCAACCACGCCCCAGCACTGCCCAGGCCACCACTAACCCATGTCCCCAAGTGCCACATCCACAGGCCCCCTCAAGGGATGGGGAGTCCTGGGCAGCTGTGCCAGGGCTGGACAACCCTTTCAGTGAAGAAATTTTCTTCAATATCCAACCCAAACATCCCCTGGCACAGCTGGAGGCCGTTCCCTCTCATCCTGTCCCTTGTTCCCTGGTAGCAGAGCCCAACCCCTCCCGGCTCCCTCCTCCTGTCAGGGAGTTGCAGAGCCAGAAGGTCCCCCCTGAGCTTCCTTTGCTCCAGGTTGAGCCCCCCCCAGCTCCCTCAGCTGCTCCTGGTGCTCCAGACCCTTCCTCAGCTCCACTGCTTTTCCCTGGACCTCTGCAGTTGGTCCTGAATTGCTGCAGTTCACACACAGAATTCCTAAGGTAAAACAAGCCAAGCATTGGTTTACTTTTAATAACCTGGGTTGAAAAATACCATCCATTCTGAGTGTGCTTCACAAGGAGTTCAGTCATCCCTCCTAAAATAATGACTATCCAGGCCTTTACTTTTTAACTATATAACAATAAAGTGATTTATTTTCAATCTCCTGGTGAATCAGGAAATTGTTGCTATTCCCAGACAGGGAACAGAGACAAAGGAAGATTAAACACCCAAATATCACACTAGAAGCCTTTGGCAGAGTAGGAAACCAAACTCACCCCTCCTTTCTGAAATGTAGCTCAGCTTCTTAGGCATCAGCCCATCACTCCAGGCCTCACGTGATGCAGACACACGTTCACCTTCTGCAGGGCTCCAAAGCACAAAGGCAGCAGCCAGTGAAAGATTCCTGCTGGCCCGGGCTCAGATCCTGTCTGGACTGAGGGAACAGGTTTCTGGTTTCAAAAGGAGCAGAGTTGAAGTTGCTTTCCTTCAGTTGCAACCTTTTTAACAAAACAGAGATTTTTCTCCAGCAAGTAAAGCCATAAATCAGGACATCTCCTGAGGTTCTTTTTTTTTTTTCCTCCTCTTTTTTTTTTTTCCTAGTTAGTGTGCCCTCCCTCCCCTTTCCATCCCTCCAGACTTACTTCATAAACATTAGCTTTCAAGCATCTCTTCCCCCAGAGGACGTATCATAAACATCATGTTAAATATTTAGAACAGGAAACCACCTCACTTTTCTAGCTACATAAAAGCTATCTTGGGAGGGTGCATTTTCTGTTCTTATGGCTTTTATATATTTATTTCCTGGTGCAGATCATTCCAATAATCACTACATTTGCCAGGGATGTTGGACAACAGTGTTAAGAAGTTCCCCAGCACTTGAGCAAAGGAAAATGCTACTGGACACTTCAGGGATAGGTGGAGCATCTCCTGCTCCATGTGGGACTTCCACAGGCCTTGGATAGGCACTGGTGCAACTATAGAGCTGGGAAGAAGGACTCAACTATAACAAACCTTGCAGCACTCCCATTGTCCTCTTTAACTTCCAACTTCCAGCTCGTTTTCCTCAACTCCTCCGAGTGTCCCCAGAAACCACCATGTTAACACACAGCAAAGATATTCAATAACAGCCAGGCACTAAACACCACCGAGCACCATAAACACTGGCAGTTCCAGGCTTGGTTCAAAGCCTGGAAGGAGTCAAAGGTATCTGGCACAAAAGGCTTTTTGACAGCTCTCCTGTGAAAAGCCTCGTGCCCTCGCCCTGGCTGGATTTGCTCGTTCAGATCCGAGGCAAACTGTCCAGTCCCAGTTAAAGGCTGTCCCTTCCTCATCTGCAGCATCCTCCCTCCCTCTCGTCCCTCTCACACACACAGCAGCACCTCGGGACTTTGGGCAATTCCAAACTCCAGCTCTCTCAAGTACAGCAAGCCTCAGAACAAGAGGGAACGGCTTCAAACAGAGAGAGAGGAAGTTTAGGTTTGATATTAGGTAAAATTCTTTAGTGTGAGGGTGGGGAGGCTCAGACACAGGTTGCCCAGAGAAGCTGTGGCTGCCCCAGGATCCCTGGGAGTGTCCAAGGCCAGGCTGGACAGGGCTTGGAGCAACCTGGGCTAGTGGAAGGTGTCCCTGCCCAGGGTAGGAGGTGGGACGAGATGGGCTTTAAAGTCCCTTCCAACCCAAACCATTCTGTGATTCCATGATTCTGTGGGTTCCAGGCCTGTTTGTTCTTCCCATTCCTCCCCTCAGAAGGATTGTGGCAGAGCCTGGGGCTCCTCAGGTGCACACATACCTTGGGCAGGTGCCTTCCCTGTGTGACAGGGCTGCAGTCGTGGCAGAGGCCCCCGGCTGGGAGCTGCCTGTGCTCAGGGAAAGCCTGAGCTCCATCCCTGGTTGTGTAAAATAGCACTTTCCTTTCTTTTCAAAGAAAGTGGGAGAGCCCAGATGGACAGACATCCAGAGAGAACTCAGATAGAGAGCAGGCAGCTGGATGGTGTTGGCCTGGTCTGTTCCCTTGTGGGGCAGGGACTCTGCCACCTTCTAGGGCAGCACTGCCCCCACACACACTGATTGCCCCTGAAGTACTGCTGAGACCTTCACCACACACCCAAACCTTCAGCTACCCAGCTCTTTATGCTCTTGGGAGAGTCCACAGAACTAACCCAGAGACAAACTCCCACATAAGTGTGACGCTGTGGCCGTGCCCACCCCATCACCCAGGGTTTTGTCCAGTTTCCCTCTGAAAACTCCCACTGGTACACACAGACTCCTCCAGCAGACAAATCCACGCCTAGAAAAATCTCCCCTTTCCACGTCTGTTCACCATTCCCAGCTATTCTTGCAGCCTCTTCCTCCAACCACACTGTGTGCTGCTCATCTGAACCAAACCTGCTGGACTCAAAACCCTTCCCCAGAAGTCGGTCTCTGTAGACCTTTAACATTAATTTACTTTCTCCTAAGCTTCCAGATTTTGATAAGAGGCTGCCCAAAATGCAATGCAATAGCCCAAGCAGCCATCTAAAGTGCCAAAGCCACAGAGAAAAGAAAGCAATGATCAGTTCTGCAGCCCCCAAATTACTTTTTTTCTTTCACAGCACATTGCAAGGTCACAGTAATTCATTCTCCACCCTCACCCCCTTCATTCTGCCTGGCTGAAACTCAGTTCAGCTTCAGGGGGAGGCACTGCAAGGGTTTGGCAAACCATAATGTCCTGCCTCCAGTCCTATTTTGAAGATTTAAAAGGTGCAAAGGGCTTGATGTTGGCTTCTCAGATGTGGGCAACCCTCGCCCATTGTACATAGGTGAATCAAATTTTCGGTGATGCAAACTGGAAACGCCTGCCAAGTATGCACGCAGGAGAAAGAAAAACAAAGATCATAAAGATTTATAGGTTGCTTTAAAATGCATTCACCCTAAACCATGAGCTGCTCCAGAAAGCACTACCAACCTGGCTGAAAAGTTGTGCTTCACATGAGGGGCTCGCTCTGCTGGAACGGGAGCTTTTGTGAAGATCGACAGAATTAACGAGCCAAAAACTTCGGGGTATTAGTTCAGTACCTCACAACAACGATAAAATTAAAAGTTTTATGCCTCTGATTTATAAGTTTAAAATTAAGAAGGATATTTTCGGCTCTCAGGGCGTGTGGGAGCACAGTGGTCTGGTTCTTTATGCTCGTGCACAGCACAGAGTTATATTGGTTGGTTCCTGTGAGGTCCACGACTCTGCTGCTTCAACACAGATCCCTCCAAAAAGAGAAACCCGGCAGTGTAAAATGTCAGTTGTGCGAGGGTCTAGATCTGCTTTAACCAAACTCCAAGCTGAAACAGAGCTCAAAAAAAAAATCTCTTTCCAAGAACAAATCCCCTTGCCACAGTCCTATTGCTTCCTGCTTTTAGTTAGGCTAAAAATGAGGAGAAAAGGCAGCATTAAAAGCGTGTCCACTTCCAGTGAGGCAGAAGTGGGATCATGAGTAGAAGTGTGCGAAAATAAAACGGGCAAACATCAAAAAATAACAACAGATCATATTTTGTGATCAGTTTGTTTCGGGCAGGAAGGCTGAGGCTGGTTCTAATTTGAATCTAACCAGTTGGCCAGGCCCTACCTTATATATTATCTTTGGAATGTGAGTCATTTTGTTGGCTTAGTTACTTCTTCTTCTGTAACATGGCACTCCTGACTGCAGCGGTATGTGGGAGCTATTTTTATTGGGTAAGTAGTGAAAGGAAGTGATGGATAGAGCTGGTTGGGAACATTTCAACAAAACATTTTTTCAGTAGAATTTCCTAGTTGCTCCGGTGTGAAGTTCTTCACGCTGAAAGAGTCGGTTCCAGGGAATTTTTTTAATCTGAAAACGACACCGTAAAAAAAAATTTTCCAAATAGCACATTTCGGTGCTTTTAAACAAAAGTGTTCGACCGCCTCGGCCAAAATTAGTGGATTTTGAAGTTAAAAGAGAAAAATTAAGCTGACATGTCACTGGACAAAGACCAGCCAGGCCTGACGAAGGAGCCATCCCAAGCATGCAAAGCCAACTCCGTCCCCTGCACAAGAATGCACTTGATCATTTTCCCCTTTAGATTTTGAGCTCTTGAAAAATTTCAAGGCTTTGGCTTTTCATCTCCCTTCAGAACAGTAGCTCCTTTTTCACGGCCCCTCCAAGAATTTCAGGAGCATCGAAACCTTCCACTGTTTTGTTTTTTTGGTGGGTTTTGGCTTTTTTTTTTTTTTTTGGCAGAACAAGCAGCACAGCGTGTGAGCAAGGCCTTGGGAAGGCAGAATCCTCGAACCACCTCCCGATCGGGGTCATCCTGGTACTGCAGCGCGCTGTGGTGCGGTCAGATGGAGATGGTAAACCACATGCTGGAAACCTCCCAGTCCCAGGTGCCCACAAAAGCCAAAAATTAAAAGGGTGTATCCTCAATGGATGACCAGCCACTCCTGAGACCCTGCCTTTCCCTGCGGGCTTTTCGTAACAGCTTTCAAAAAGCACGGCCAGCTACGACTTAAGCAAAGCTGGCCAGTGATCTAGGAAACTCTTCAATTATAGATGAGCACCAATAAACAGCCAGTGATTTGCTGGAAATTATGAAGTATAAATAATTGAGAAGCAGGGAGTTGGCCCAGAGGTACCCTTCTCTCTTGCTGATTCGTCTTAATGCATTTCCTTGATGCAGCTCCCTGCTGTGTTCCTAAGGAAGGCTGTGGGAGCAGCAGGATAATGGCCCTGGAAGAATATGCTGACCTGCTTGTGCAGAGTTGGAAATATCTGACCATCTCCCAGGCTGAAAGGTGCAGCTGAGGAAAGGGGGTTAACCCAGCGAACCAAATCGTCACCCCACTTCCCGCATGGAAATCAGGAATTCCACCTGAGTACACAGGGATCCTCCAGTCCCAGAGGACAATGGTTTGACAGCAGTTGGTGTGGAAGGACTTCAGTCTTTATTTGCTTCTTCATGGGGTCCTTAAAGAGGAGATTTGATCAGTGCAGGGCAGGAAGCTGCCTGAGGATGCTCAGGGCTGTCCTGGGAGAGGAGAGAGTCAACTGTGGATATCCTGATCTTCCAGCCTGGATGGCTACGGTCCACAATGGCTTTACAAATATAGCCCCAAAATAGGGCAAGCAAGCCTTTCCTGGGGTCACAACTCTTGGACAGGGCACGGGACAAACCCCAAATGCCAACCCTGCAGCTCAGCAGGACCCCAAGACAGCAGCACTGCAGAGAAATTCCTCCCCAGGGGAATGGGGCTTCAGTCAGAGCTTCACCCTTAATGCAAAGGGAAAAAGTCCTTTGGGAAAACAGGTCAAAATATTCACCTTTGAGACATTTCTGTGGAGTTTGTCAGATGAGGAAATTGTACTAAGAGAGGATAATTTCCTTCTGTGCTGCTGGGTCAGAGATAATGAAAAAAGCCAAGTGGATGTACAGCAAGGCCCTCAAAGGGACCCATAAAGAACCAAGAACACCTCCCCCTTGCTCCACCACGGATGACTCTAAGGGAATTTTGTTGTTAACACCCACCAATTACCAGCTGCCTCACATCCTGATGCTGATGCCCTTTTGATCTGTTTAATAAAACTGTGGATGCTGCCACAAGCTGTATAAAATCTCCCATACTACAAAAATTGAAATCTTCCTGATAACTGGCAGCAGTGGTTCCCATTCAGCAACCAACCACTGGGTCATAAGCACATCTACCTTCATGAGCTTTAAATGTGCCACTGCTAATTTTAAAATTTTAAAAAAACCTTCTGGCTTTTGCACTGAAAATGAAATGCCTGACTTATGTGAGGTGTAAGAATTAAAGCATGGGGTGAATCAGGTCTAACTCAGATGTCTGAAACCAGGGTGTCTAATTCAGAGCTGATTCCCTTGTGTTTTCTTCATAGCCTTGGTAAACAAGCAGTTTACCTTATTGTAAAATAAACATCTAAAAAAAATACATCTAAAACTCTAGAAGTGTCAGGTTGTCCCCACTTGTTGACAAAAAGCAACGCTAAAATTCTCAGACTGACTCCTGAATTTTATCAGGCAAAGGAGGGAGATCAAACAGACTGTCTAAATATTCCTAAGACATTTTTCTAGTTCTAACATAACAGACAGGCCACTGTGAATGCTGGGCTGCTCCTTGCATGTCCATAAAACTCACATTCACTGGGAAAAGGAAAGAAAACAGAATAGAAGAAGGAAAGGGAGAGAAAAATATATACATACATAAAAAAACTAAACTAAAGAGAAGCACAAATCTAGTGGGAGAGAAGGCTGGACATCATTACTGCTTTGCTCATGATGCTTAGATCCACCAAGAAAAGCTCACCAAAAAAAGGGAAATTCAAGGGACTCCTTAAGGCAGCAAAGCCAGGCTGGCATGTAAGGAGGCAGGACTTCAGATAAGGTATTCCTACTCATTTCTGGCACAACATCTTTTTATATGAAGATGATGACAATAATTTTGAAACCCCCATCCCCTCCTCACCCCATCTGCACCGCAGAGAGGACACCAACATCTCGCATGACAGGAGTGAACACGGCCCACGTTCACGTGGGGGGAAACGCAGCTCTGGGGCATCAGCAGGACTTCTGATTAAAGCAAAGGGAATATGTTCTGCTCCCACAAAAGCAGAAGCGGTCCCTGGCTCCCTCCTGCTCCCCAGCACTGGGGGAGCAGAGGAAAGGCAGCACAGAACGCTCCCGGTGCGAGGAGGTGGCTGCGGAGGGAGCGGGAGCTGGCGGTGTCTCCAAGGCCAGCATCAGGGCAGCGTGGGCTGATGAAGTCTGAGTAGATGCCACAGCTCGTAGCTTTTAAGATCTAAGTAAACAGTGTAAAGGGACATGGAACCAGGGCTCAGTATGCAGATTTTGCTCCATTATGTTCCTGAGCTGTTTTTTCTCTTTTCACTCCCAGCTATGGAAGACGCCAAAGCTGTTAAATATCAAGCGTGTATAATGGGAATCCCATAAGCTGGGGGAATGGCCAGGATTCAAGGATATGTCCAGAGCAGAAAAAAAACATATCAGTAAGAAAAGAAAAATAAGAAAGAGAGAAATAAGCATAGAGACGTGGGTGGAGGAGAAGGGGGAGGAGGGGGAGAGATCAGACCAAAGACTTCTCATCGGCCATTCTGGTTTTTAGGTCACTGCTTAATGGCACCCAAAGGATTTTTATTGTTGCTGCTGTTATTATTACCACTGTCATTAATTATAGCTCTTACTCTTGGTCCCAAGAATCTTTAAAGAACATAAACCCTTCTATGCCAGGTGCTGGATGTGAGCACACACACTTCAGGGCAGAGTCTCCTGTGCTTTGTGTGGGGCACAACACGCTCCCAGCTCCAAGGGAAGAGGTCCCCCAGGACCTCTCCCTCTTCTCAGCTCCTCTTACACCTCTGTAGGCACTGCAGAAATATTGCCCTTAACACTGGAAGTGTCCAAGGCCAGGTTGGACAGGGCTTAGAGCAACCTGGTCCAGTGGAAGGTGTCCCTGCCCACGGCAGGGGGTTGGAACTGGATGATCTTTGGGGTCCCTTCCAACCTAAGCCTTTCTATGGCAACAAAGTGCTGCCAGAAGCATTTTGCAATCCTGCAACACAACTGGAACCACTGTGGATGGATAAAACAATCAGAGAGAAAAGGGAAAGGCTCTTCCCTTCTCATTCCAGCATATTTGGCTTTGTGTGGGAAACATTATGCAACAGGATGAGGGCAGGCAGAGGAAAAGGTAATTTTATTTCCTCAGCCACTTATCTGGGCAATCCATCAGCAAATGCAGCTTTGCTGAAGTCTATCAACAGTCATCTCAGATTCTGCTGGTTTGCTCCCTTTGCACAGATAGATCTGCAGGGAGGTTATTGCTGAGCCCCAGCTGAGGCTGAACTCAGCACAGCTCTTGTTAAACAAGCCACTGTTTTCCCCCCATCAGTCCACGTCAAACAGCAGCCTGAGAGCAGGGACAGTGCCCTGTGAAACCCCATGCACTGGGGGCAGCACCAAGGCATGATTCTGGAAGGGGTTTACATCCTGCACAACAAAAGGAGGTCAAGAAGAGACAAAAAAATTAACTGCATCACCCCTTACAGTCTCAAATTCATTCTGAAGTTTTAGGAAATAAAGGAACACTTTACTAGGAAGAAGATGCAGTTAAACACATTGAAAAAGGATGGACAACTGTAAGAATCACCCTCTCTTCAAAAGCCATCTCCTCTTTCCTGAAATTACTTCCCTGTCTCAGGCAAAAGTCTGCAAGGAGAAAAAGGGTATTTCCCCCCTTTCTTTTTTTTTCATAAAATAATCCATTTTGCTGCTTCAGACAAGCTGTTATTCATCTTGAACCTGTCCATCCCTCCCACTGGGAGCTGCAGATGGATTTACCAGCTAATCCAGTTAGTAGCTCCTGCCAGCCATGGCATTCCAACATCCCCTGATACAAAGCTGGGGAAAATTGCCCACGTACGTGTGTGTTTGTGCATCTGTGTGTGCTCAGGCCAGAAAGGGAGACAGTAACCAAGGAGCTGCATTACCCCAAGAGCCCTTTTCTTCTCTCACAGCTGAACTAAACTTCCAAGCAGAGGAGAGGAGAAGCTCTGGCAGAGGCAGCTAAATAAAGGACAGTGATGCTGACAGCAAAGGACCATCAACTCAGCACATCTTCTCTGTGCCCCTAAACTTCTTGGTGCTGGTCTATGTAAAATACTGGCAGTCACAGCAGAGGTTCAAACACTTTGAGTACCAAGGTTGGTGTTTTTCAGTGACAGGCCAGGTCCCCTCGGCCCCTCCTGTTTCCTTCCCTTCCCATGGGGTCAGGCAGTTGGTTGCATTAAAAAAATAAATGTGGGCAAAGATCAGAACTGCTGTTGCCACAATGCCCAGTTCACAAGGAATAAAGTTGCAACCAAGGGAAAAACAACAGGCTGATGCTGTCTATGTAATGTTGTTGTCCCAGTGTTTTGGCTCGTTGTGCAACTGAGGGTCGAGCTGTTGCCTTGGCAGTGACAGTGCAACACTGGGGCCATGCTTCCAAAAAAAAAATCACTTCTCTAGGATGATAGTTTGGACAACTCTGCCTCCAGATCCCTCTACCTTGATAGCAGGACAAGACTGATGGAGAGGCTGGGGGAGCAAAGGAGAGTTTGGAAGATCTAAGGAGCCCAGGGCACACATGGGGAGGATGCTTGGGCATGTCAGGGAGAAAAGCATGTGGAAATGTCTCCATGGAGAGCATGGAGACATGTTGGAGTGTTTGTGTGCTGCTGCAAGCACACGGGATTGTTTCCAAAATGGCTTCAAATCACTGGATGAACCTCACAGCTGCTGAGTCCCTGCCACTCCGGGTCACTATTCCTTCCAGGAGCTGCTGGAGCTGGAGCGGGGAGGTACCACCGAGCAGCACTAAGTGGGAGATGAGCAAGTGTCACGGAACAAAATCAATAGCCTGGAGCCAAGGCTGTTTCTCTCCCTTTCCTGTCTCTGCTTTGTGTGTGTGTGTGTGACTCCAGGGCTTCTTTACCTCCTCCATTCCCTTCCTTCCCCGCCACTGCAAATGTTGCAGAGCATGATAATGAAAGCTGGTGTCCAAGCCACCAGACAAGCCCATCACTGCAATCAGAACAACTGCGGGAGATGGGAGCCTGGGGGCTCATCAAGCTGTCCTGGCGCTGGCCAGCCCCGTGCACATGAAGATGCCAATCTCGCCTCCCTCCCGTCCCTCCTCCTCCTCTTTGGCAGCCCAGTCTCCTCACCCTCCTCCCCCTGCCACGCTCCCCTGTCGCCCTCCCCCTTCCTCCAGCCCTGCTCAGCACCAGAGGAACGCCAGCCCGGGCCACATCCCAGCCCTTCTCCCTTAACGATTCTGATGGGAAATGCCCAGCAGGCTGAAGCTTTCCTAGAAAAGCAAGGGCAGGTCGGAAGGCATATGGTTGCTGTCCTCTAAGCTCCGGGTGACAAGGTCTGTGATGCTGCATCCTTCCCAGGCGGAAAGGGGGGAAAAAAAACAGAGAGAGAGAGAGAGAGAGAGAAAGAGAGAAAAATCGCCTGCTTGGGCTTTGGGAAATCACAAGCTGCTCCCTGCAGGGAGTGAACCTCTCCGACCCTGTGCCACACCACTGGGCACGGATCACACCACGCCGGCGTGGCAGAGCCTGGCCTTGTCTTAAAATGAGAATTTAAAAATGGAGAGCTGGAGATACCTCGGTGCTTTTTAACACAGTCACGGTCCATAACAAATCTCTGGCTGCCTCTCCTCCCTGACCCACAGTCACAGGGGTTTAGGTGCGTTTGGTGCTGAAGCGCAAAGAGAGGACAAAAAAACACCTCGGTGTTTTTCCAGCTTCCACTGCTGCCATTGGCAAGTGTTTTGCTCAGCTGCTCTCCCAAGGTTACTTAAAACCTGATGGAATGGAGAGTTGCCCCCATTCACTCTGAGCTGTGTTGGATGCCCAGGCTGCTCTTCCCTGGAGAAAGAGACCACCCTGCATGGGAGGGTGAAGTCTCCTGTTGGAGAGACTCACTCTTGACAGCCAAATCCAGTGGCTGAAAAGAAGCAGGATGATGTTTCTCCCCTTTGCTTTACAGAGTCCCTGCCACATCCTCATCCCCGGCAATCTCTGCTGTTGGTGTGAGGGGAAATCTGCAATTCCAGGTTGTGTTTTGCCCCAAGGCACAGGATCAGCTTGGAATATTTCCCTGCGGGACTTTTACAGGTTTGTCTCTCAACAGCAGCCAGTTCCCATAAAACACAGGATGGAATGACACATATTTCCCCCCTTAAATGAGCACAAGGGCTCTTCTTTCACACAAATGACTTCCCTCAACATACGAATCCACTGATCTCTCTTACTACACCAACATAAAGTTTCTTTCCAAACCATAGACCTCACCTTTAATAATCAATATTTCCTTTCCACTTGCTCAGCTTTCAAGGTCATACATTGAAGAGATTAATCACACTTTTAGAACCCTCTTCCTCTCAGGCTGATGCTAGCACTGGCATTATGTGGAATTTGAAGCTAAAACACCCTGAACAGGGCTTGGGTTTGTCTTCCCGATGGAATGTTAGGCCAAGAAAAAGAAACTGCTGTTTGTCCAGAGTAAAAGGGCAAATAAAAATCATTTCCAGGCTCTTAAAGAAGCTATTACACACAGTGAATTAGATGAAAAATCACTTGATGACAGTGGCCTTTTAAAACGCTACTGAGAGCAGGAGCAATGAGCAGTTAGCCAAAGGCTATCTATATTCTGCTACTCCTACATGTGCTCACAGCTCCTGCTTTAGAAAAGCCCATTCTCAATCATGACACTGTATTCCTAACACAGAACAATTACCTGTAACCCTACATGCCATCAACTCCCCTGATTCCATAGAGGAACTTTTAAAAATATCCCTCTAAATGGGATGTAAGACTGTGTTGGAATGTAGGGTGAGCTGTAAGCAAAGGGAAAGGGGGGGGGAAAGAAAAGAGAAGCAGAAGGAAAGTTTGGAAACATTTTTTTCAATCTTTCAAATAAAACAAAATATCTCTATTATGATTATTTGTGTTCTAGGAGCAGAGAAATGAGTTAGTTACACCATCATCCCAGGGAAGCTGTGGCCACAGCACTAGACAAGATTATCTGCTCCTGACAGGCTTGAGCCACCTGAACTGGGAATGTGTTGGTTTGGACAGCACTGATTCCAGCGGGAAAACCCAAGAGCTTGCCAACCATCTCACCCCAGATCTGTTCAGTCTTGGTCTAAGATGGGCTTCACATTGCAATCTTCCAGCTCTGATATGAACCTGAGAGGGGTTTGTGCCCGGCACTGATCTGAGTGGAGCTCACCCCACTGGAAAACTTCAGTGAGATTTTCCTCGGGATATTGGACATCTGAACAGGCTGACTGCTCTCAAGATCTCACTGGCTTCCCAACAAGGTTTGGCCTTAAGCCTGGCATTTAAACATCCAGCCTTACCACCCCCTGCTCTGCTGTTAACCACTGCTTTACCCAAGGATCTTGGGGCACTACAGTGATCCCAGAGAGAACAATTCCAATCATCCCCATCTTGGAGGCAAGTGCAGCTTATTGCCCTTCTGTAGCAGAGAGATACATCACTCAGAGTGAGTTGACACGAATTGGAGAAGGTCAGGTAGTAATGAAGTGGCCGTGGTTTGGAGCAGAACCTTCAAGTCCAGTAGCCCAGACCCCAATTTAATCTACTCAACTTTGCCATAACCAGTTTTTGTTTCAGAAGGAAAAGCAGAAAAGCAATGACTGTGACTTACCAAATGTCTAAACACAAGTGGAGGGGGCTGGAAAAGTGTGCTGGGCTGACTATTCCAAAATGGGGAGTGCTTCTGTGTTCACCTCTCTTGCTGTGTCACTAAGAATTACAACCTGCCTAAATGCCTAAGCACACTGAGAACATATAATAATAATTACAGTGTCAGAATTCCCTTGGAGATCTGAGCGAGATCTTGTTTCCCGAAGCAGCTCAGGGAGAAGAGATTGCAACTACAATTTGCCCATTCTTTCCTAAGCCAAAAATTTTGGCTGTATTTTCAATTCCAGCTGAAGGGGCAGACAGGAGCCACCTGCACAGTGCTCCTGACAGCCATGACATGTTTGTGACACCACAGCAAGGGCAAGTGGCGACAGGTTCTGACATCGCTCCATAATGGGAACTCCTAAGATTTGTGTCCAGAGCCCTTGGAAAGAGGAACAGAACTCAATCTCAAGAACACCTGAATGCCTTTGACCAGTGCAGGTGACTCCATCCTCCCTCAGCCTGACAAATTTGTGGCTCACTTCATGCCCAGAGTCTCCCATTCTGGTGATTTCTCCCTTTTATGCTCTGCTGAAGAGCGAGCACAAGGAATTCCAGCTCCCCTTACCTCCAGTGGGAATGGAGCCCCCTCTCCCTCTGCCAAGCACACGCTCCCTGAAGAAGTGCTCCCCAAAAAGCCACAAAAAGAAGCCTTTGAGCCACGTGCAGTGTCTTATCCCTGCGCCTTTCCCGGGCCAGGAACGGGTTAAAGCCATCAGGGCAACAACAAAAGCAAAGATCCTGAACATCATTTCATGCAAATGACCTTTCAGCGGCTTCCTGTGCTTCACTGTGCTCTTGTCTGCCAGGGCCCCGGGGCCTTCAAAACCTGGGGCTAGATTTTAACTCATCTCCCCTTATCTGCTTGACTGACTGTCAGCCTCGCACATCTCCCTGCTTGTGATGAAGGCCTTAATTAGTGCTTGTCTGTTTACCCTTTTCCTATTGCCACCTCTCTTTTCCTCTCCCTCTCGCTATTCCTCTCCTTTCTCTCTCTCCCTCTCCCATCACCCTGGGGCTTGTTTGCTTAGCTGGGCATCTCTTGTTTACTCAGTAGGGAGGTTATAATATATGTAAATAAAGTAAGTCAAAACTCCATAAAAATATATCACACACGAGATAAAAAAAATACCAACACAGAAACATATTTCTGTGTTTGGAGACATTGCTAAAGCTGACCTTGCTTTTCTCCAACAAACCAAACCCTTTTGCTGCCTTCTGAATTCAAAGGCAATAAGGAAACAGAGCTGCTTTTTTACCTTCTCTCTCCTCCTTTTTTTTTTTTGGAGACTTTATTACCACAAAGCACACAAGCAGTGCTTAGGGATCATCCAGCACCTGCTGATTTGATGTTTTGGAGCAAACACAACCGAGGTTCAATCACCCTGTACCAGTGCACCTGCCCCAGCAAGGCTCCTGCTGGGAGAAAGAATTAAAAAATGCAAACCTTGTTCAGCTCTTGTGAAATGTAGGAATAAGGGAAGTGGAAGGATCAGGTAGGTTTTCCTTCCCTCAAATAAATATGCTGGCTACCAATTTGCTGCTAAAATTATCCAAGGAAACTGCAAGCTGAAGAAGAGAAAGAAATGTTAAAATACAGGCTGAGAATCGAGCTTCTGAGCTTGAGTTCTCATTGGAATTACATGGTCACCTTAGTGCAGAGGCCTGATGGACACACAATAGTCTGGAACTTCTCAGACAAGAGCCCTGTGCTGAAGGTGCCAGAGACACAGGAGGAGATCCCTCGTGTCCTGAAGATGTTGGAAAACAAGCCAAAAGACAGCAGGGAAGGATAAAGCCAACACCACCCAGCCATTTGCTCAACCAGAGCCTGCATCTTCCAAATGCCAGGTTGCTGCTTATCCAGTGAACTTCACTCTCTTTTCTGTCCTTGCTGTAAAATGACACGTTAAAACTCGTCTGCTGCCTACAGTTGTTCCCCAGACAGACCCTGGAATATCCTGCCCTCACAGGGGGCAATCCCAGACACTCTCTGCCCCCCAGCCCAAGCTTTGGAGGTCTCCCCCAGGCTTTCCCCCTCCTTGGCACAACAAGGAGCCACTTGAACACCCGTGCCAAAGGTACCACATCACCAGGACCACTTGGAGTGCATTTATTCTGCACCTGCCAGCCTGGTGTTCCACTTACAAGATGTTGGAGAGCCCTGAGGAACACAAAATAAGTGAGGACAGAGGGGACAGTCACAAAGCCAGGAACTTGGGATACTGAGTACAGGCAGAGTGTTTTACACATCCTGCCCCAATAATCAGGGGGCTAAAAGAGGCCTGGGTGCTGAGAGCTATCTCTTACATCCACTGAAAACAGGATGCAGTGTGCACTCCTACTGGGAAATCTTAACTGCAGGGTTTTCCCTGGCTTATTCATCCCTTGTAAAAGCTGCTTCATCCCCTTAATATGGCTCATAAAATTTACTTTGTAGCTGGATGTTTAGTAAAAGTAAGGCCATAAGGGCTGAGCTGGGACAGTGTGTAGGTGTGAGGATTCAAAGAGGAGCTGTGACCATCCACTCAAACACACGGTGCAGGCGAGTCCTGCACTGCTCCAGTGCTTGCTAAAGGAGTTTCCAGGCTTATCAAACATCCCAGGAAATGGCAAAGTTCAGGGGCTGCCAAAGAGCAAAGGACAGCAGAGAACAGTTCTCCCATTAGCAGGTAAAAGCCATTAGCTTTAAAGGGAGTAATGTGCTCAGATCATGGGAGGGGCAGGGAAAAGGAGCACAGGGATTATTGGTAAAGGAAAGCAGGGAAGGAAGAACGAGGAAAAGCAGGGAGAGGAAAAACAGAAGAAAAGGAAGTTTCTTTCTCTGACAGAGGATTAATAGAATAAAATTATTCATATTTGGGAATAATGCACACACTGCAGTGATGTCTGGAACAGACAGAGGACTGGGGAGAAGGGAGAGACAGACACAGGAAGATGTCAGCATAAAAAGAGAAAGGAATGTGGAAATGCAGGGATACATGGAGACAGGGCTGGTGAATGTCCAGGAAACAGTCCCAGGCCTGGCCCAGCATGTCCTGACCTATCCAGCAGCTCAATTCAGTGGCAGGATCCTCGAAATGCATTCAGTGAGATTCATAAAAGAAGACTAAAAAATCCAGGCAAAGAAGCAAAGAGCCAACACCATCTCCTGTGAGAGTTGTAGGTATTTCTGGGTTAGTTCTAGGAGACCTGATGTCTTTACACCAGCACCTGCAGGTGGATCCACTGCCAGCTACAAACAGTCCACGAATTAGAGACCCAAGGTCCTTTTTAATAGAGCCATTTCAGAGCCAACCTGCAAGGATTTGCAAAAGTGGGAATTTCAGAGACTATGCACTGGTTAACAGGGTGTGTGTGCAGGCACAGCGTTACCTGCCCTTCAGGTGATCAGGATCCCCAGCTGCCTGTTGGGGCCTGGCCTCCCAGATCTCAGTTTGCCCTGATCGTATCTTCTCAGGCCTGCACGTCGCAAGAGGTTGCGTCACTGCAGGGCCATAAACCCCAGTGACACACCGGGTGAGAAGCACCACACCTCACTGCCAGCAGGAACTGGGCAGGGAGCCCTCACAGCATTCCCTGGGGCTTCCACAGTGAAAGAGCCTCCTCACCATAAACCCCACACAGGAAAAAGGGCCGGAGTCTCCTCACCGTAAAACCCCCACCCGGGTCAGGACCAACGTGCTGCAACCCCAAAGGAGGAACCACGAGCTGGTCCTTCTGCACAAGCTCCTTCTTGAGCAGGGGGCTGGGTGCTAAATAAATCCTAAATAAAATACCATCAGGAATGAAACACCGGGATCTATTGCACAAACAGAGCTGGGCAGACTGAGAACACAGTAGGAAAAAAAAAGGGAATAAAAAAGGTCTGTTGGTTCCTCCTCCCTGCTCAGCTCCCCCGAAAGCAGAGGAGGCTGCTGGGGGGTGTTGGTGTGATCAGCAGGGAGTTCTGGGGACACACTAATTATTGCCTGGGCACAGTCTCTTGGTGTGGGTCAGGGTCACCAGGAACTGCACAGGCAGTCGATAAAGACTGACTCCAAGAGCTGCTCTTACATCTTTCCCTTTCCAAAAAAATGAAAGCAAATAGTCAATTACAGATAAACCCCAGCATCAAACAAAAGCAGCAAAGCCAGACTGATACAGCTAATTAAGAATAGAATTAATAGACATGGGCATTTACATTATAAAACAAGGCAGCAGTCCTGAAAACCCACCATCCTGTCTCCTTGACAGATGATAAAACTGTTCTGCCTTTTACTGGGCATCTGCCAATACCTCCTACCTCTGAAGCAAACATCAATGGCTTTCTGACCACAGAGCCATTTTGAGTTACCAGGTACTGAAATACAGGCCAGGAATCGGTGATTTCCCAGACAACACACAGCACTCAACTGTAGAGCTCAGTATAACCCTGTCTGTCCCAATCCTGCCTTCTCCTGTCTGCAAAAAGTTTGCCAAAAATGAAAAAAAAAACCCCAAGATAACCCAAAGAGAAACTTGTAGAAATTACAGTTTGGAGTATTACTTGAAGAGCTAGAAGAAACTAGCTCTAGTAAACCACTGGTAAATCCCATGGAGGGTATTTAAGTCACACCTTGGACCTTTTATTCCTCCAGAGCTGTTGGATGTGATCCATTTAATCCATCCATACTCCCACTTCTTGACATCCAAGGGACTCACCTTTATAACCTGAAAAGAGTTCAGTTGCAGCAGGAGCCACTGCCAGTGTTTACTGCAATATTGAGCTACTCCCAAGTTTTCCTCTTCCCTTTCACTGCCCCCCTTCCTCCTCCAGTAATTCAAAATATACCTCTTGACCCCTCAGGGTACCTCCTGCTCCTGAGAACCTAAAGGAACTTTGGGACATATTCCATCCTTCCTATGCATTTCTACAAAATGACATTAATTTCCACACTCACGAAGTTTCATTTCCTTACACAGAGGGTGAAGTTTACTTAATATTGAGCCATATTAACAATTCTAACACTAATAGAAAGAGATACCTCAATAACCTTGATACTTTTTCCCCTAGAAACATTTATTTCCTCTATTTATAATATTAGGTCTTAACTTACATGTTATTTCTAAGCCCTGCTGAATAACTTTTTCCTTCTTTGTTTTTCTTCTCCTACTAAGTGTTGATGCCACCAGTGTTCCACCTTGTCATCTCACTCATGTATTGGAAATCCATCTAACCACTGGCCTGCACCACTGGATTCATTTAGGAAATTCAAAACATATTAGCACAAAAGTTCTCCCACACAAGGCTTGGCTGAACTGGGATGCTCATTGCTCCAGAAATCACTTTTATATCAGTTTCTGAAGCGTTTATTAATGGCCATGCAGAAATAAAACTGGTCCCTGGGGCCATCTCTGCAGCTATTCCTGCTCCTTCATGACCCCTCCTGACTAAAAGAACCCCTCCTTCAAATGCCATTTGGCAGCAGGTACAAGTTCTGTGTTAGTTTTAAAATTCAGTCACTACCTCAAAAAAAAAAAAAAAGAAACACTCAGAATTAAACCCTTCAACATTCCCAAGCCTCATAATGGCCCTGCCTGAGCTGTGAGACAGGCTTTGCAAAGGGAAAATGTTCCACAAGTTCCTTGCTTTGTGAGGACCAGCTGGGAGCCATTGCAACAGCTGAAGGAAAATGCCCCATCCCTGGAAGTGTCCAAGGCCAGGTGGGACGGGGCTTGGAGCAACCTGGGCTAGTGGAAGGTGTCCCTGCCCATGGCAGGGGGTGGAATGACATGAACCTTGAGGTCCCTTCCAACCCAAACCACTCTGGGATTCTGTGATTTTCTATATTCAATTAATGTTCAGCAGGGCAGATTAAAGAGCCATTGCACAATGTGCCACTTTGAACTCCTGCAGACACCGGAGGAACACTTCACAGACACTTCTCTGCATCAAACCAGCCTGGTAATCCACCTACAGCACAAGAAAGCCCCACTACCTGATGTTTCCAGGGAGGAGAGAAATGGCACAGCACAGAGAAGGCAAAGATAGCTACAAAATGAGCCCATGGGTGGGCCAGGAATAAACCAGTACCTGCCAGTACCCAATTCAACACCTCCCATGCAGTGTCATGCTATGGATGATGTTCCAGCCTGCACTAATCCCTTGGTTCCTGCCCAACAACACAGAACAAAAGGCAAACCCCATCCTACGTAACAGAATAACTCCTCACACGCACACAACAAAGGATTAACCTCATCTGCTCCTGCTGGGACTGACTGAGGACAGAGTGGAGGATCTAAACAAGCTCCTTGGTTCCCTCTGTGATGCTCTTACAGACCTGGCAATGTACAGCTGGCTCTGGATGGACCTGCAGTCTGCTTCTTGGAGATGAACAGAGTGCAGGTAAATGATGGCAAACCAGTCCTGGGCAGGGCAGGGGTACAGGGGAGGTTTAAGCAGCACAGGTAGGATGGCTGTGCAGTTTTGGGGCTTTTGTGTCAGCCTGGGAAAATCCATGATGATGCTTTGATTACAGTTCATCCCAAACACCTTAAGAACAGCAACCCACAGCACCAAAGAGCACCTGTGAGTCCCTCCAGCTTCTCAAATGACCCCAAAATCCTTTGAGCCAATTCTGCTGTCACACAACTCCAAACAGATGGATGCAGGTAGTTGGGAGCTCATTTCCCTGTGCTCCTCATTAGCAGAATTAAAACATTTCCTGTCACTAAAAAGTGCTTTAGAGCCACCCAAATAGGGGTACAGTTCAGGTTGTGTGACCCCTGCTCGGAGGGAACATCAGCTCATGTTAAAACCCAAGTGTTTTATTCATATTATTACATAGGTCCTGTTATTGTTCTAAAACACACGGAAAGATAAAACTGTCTCCCCACAGCTAAAATGCTTCCAAAGCAGACCTTGATTAAACTGGTGCAGAAGCAGTTTCCATAGGAATCTTGAAATTCAAAGAAATAAACTCCTTAAGTGCTCTGAACCAAAACATGAAACATTTGAAATTATAAATTATCCAATTCCACCAATCCTGGGGGAACAACAGCTTGTTTGGTAGAGCTTAAAGGTTACGTTTTGATATCAACAGTTATATTTTCACTGGGTTGAATATTGACATAATAAATACGGCACACAGGAATGAAATATTTACACCTCGGAATCAGAAATTTACCATGCCATAAAAAAACCCCCAAAGTGGGATTATTATCAAAATATCATCTTTCAACACTGTCAACCTTTACCGTTTTGCTACTTGTAAAAATTAAGGATTTAGATTTTTTTTCCTGCTGAAATCTCTCTCTGAGACTGACAGCTCCCCCGAGGCTTTGATTTCCCCAGAACTGCACAGTTCGTCAACACCTTCCTTCACTGGCTTTTTTTTTTATTTTTTTTTCCCCCCGACAGTTTTTACTTGGAGAAACATTTATTTTTTTTCACCCACCTCTTCCTCTCCCCTCCCTCTCCTGGAAGTTGCTCCAAAGGGAGCCTGCAGTCAAGACACCGAGGTTGTTTTGTTTCCACTCTCCTGCCAGCCTTGCTGCTGCCATTACCTTGGCTTTGGGAATGGAGGTTGGGATCACAGCCAGCTGGAGCTGCTTCAGTAGCATTTTCCTTTCTGGAGCCTGGCATTTACCACACCAAAAAGACACTCTCCTCGGTACATTGCAACACTTTGTGGGAAAATCAAATTACTTGACAACGTCCCTTTCAAGTTCACAATGGCTCGCACTGCAAACTGAATTAAATATTTTCTTCCTGCCACATGCAATCAAGAATCACAAACTGCCTCCTTTGTTTCTGGCTTCTGGGTTTGGTTGGGGATGAAGGGAAGGCTTATTTTTTAATTATTCCTTTTTTTTTTTTCTTTTTTGATTTGTAAAAGAACAAAACCAAAATGGCAACAACAAACCCTCAAATCAATGAGCCAACAGCAGCATAATGTAGTGAAAGAACCAGAGAGGAACAATCCTGGGGACAGGAGTGTCTCTGCACGTGGACTGAAATTCACTGCTATGTAAAATCAGTGTGATAATTCCTGTTGGGAATTAGCAGTCAGGGCTAAAGAGTGTGTAAATTCCTTTAGGAAAAAGAATAATTTCAGAAGGACAAAATCCACCCTGCCTCTGAAAATTGGTCTTCAAGCCGACGTTGAATCTGTCCTAGAGGATGTTACTGCCCATCCCAATCAGTCATGGAATCCCAGAATGTTCTGGGTTGGAAGGCACCTTAAAGGCTGAGATCTCATCCCACCCCCTGCCACGGGCAGGGACACCTCCCACTAGCCCAGGTTGCTCCAAGCCCTGTCCAACTTGGCCTTGGACACTTCCAGGGATCCAGGGGCAGCCACAGCTTCTCTGGGCAACCTGTGCCAGGGCCTCCCCACCCTCACAGGGAAGGATTTCTTCCCTATATCTAAACTAGATTTCCCCTCTTTCAGTTTGAAGCCATTCCCCCTTGTTCTGTCACTACAGTTCTTGATGAACAGCCTCTCTCAGACTTCCCTGCAGGCCCCTTCAGATCCTGGAAGGTGATGTGAGGTCTCCACACAATCTTTATTTCTACAGCCTGAACAGCCCCAACTTTTTCAACCTGGCAGGAATTTTTGATCAGATGAACTTTTCTAGGTATCAGCCATTAAATATGTGGATCTGTTCCACACCAGCTTCTAAAACCTATTAAAGAATTACTTTTATCTTTGAACCATCACAGGTAGAATTGAACAAGTGACAGAGATGAAACTTTCCATGACTGAGCAGAGGCCCATCTGCTTTTCAGTCTGGCACCAGCAGCTGGAACACACCTTAAGCTGGAGAGAAAAGTGTAGAAAAGGGGTATAATGTTTAAATTCAAATGCCTGATCTAGTGGAAGGTGTCCCTGCCCATGGCAGGGGGTTGGAACTAGATGACCATTAGACCATCCAAATCAAACCATTCCATGATTAGCCTCTCGGAATGAAATCCCACAGCTTTCTGCCTTGTCCTCTTATCAGGATTGTTGCTGCTGTGCTGAACTTTATTGAGCACAAGCCCCCACAGTTCAGCACCTACTCTGCAGACACCTTCCAAGACAGAAGCTGCACAGGAAGAAGCAGTGGATGGAGACACAGGGCCTGTTTCCACCCAGAGAGATATGTTACACTGGATCTTTGACACAAACCCCAGTCAAACATGCTTTTATTTGTCCTACACCTAACATCATTTCAACCTCAGCAACTGCAGAACAACCCTCAGAGAGTGCAAAGAGGGGGACACTTCCACAAAGTGCTGGGAATTTGTTTGCTGGTAATACTTCTACATTTATTTTCACGTTGCCCCCCAGTCCCACCACTTCCCTGACACTGGGGCTCTAGGCAGAGGTAATGGAGGAGGAGGGAAGGCTCTGAACAGGGAGTATCACTGGAAGCAGCAGTCCCAGGGGTTTTCCTGGCTGGGTGTGATGCACTCGAGTGCAGCTGACAAACCCGACCGCGGGAGAGGCTCTGATGCTCTCGCCCATTACTGTGTCACCCTAGAGCAGCAAGTGCCCTATATCTGCACAGAGCCAGGAGCCAGAGCTTTCTGAACACAATGCCAGGGTTAGTCAGGAGGAACAACAGCAAAAAAGCCTGACAACGAGAGCAGGCTCAGAGAGGGCATTTCAAAAACCCAGCGCACGCGGCCATTTACGGCGCCCACGGAACAGCCAACCCAGCACCCACGGCCTGAGAGAGCCACAGCGAAAGCAGGGGCTATAAACATGGGATCTGGGGCCTAACACCACCAGCTTGCCAGGCTGCAGCCAGTGGGGTGGTTAGAAGAGTGGCTGTGACTGAAGTCACTGCTCTCTGCTGGCTCCAGTGAGATCCATCTGCTGCTCCTCACTCCCGGCGGACAGTCAGCCCATGAGGAATAAACCTACGGCTTTCACTGCTGACCCCCTGTCTTGTGTGAAGGTCACATGGAGAGAGGAACAAGAACAAGCTGTCCTCCCCAAAATTCCCCAAAGCACTGCTATGACATAAAGGAAAAGACTGATAAAGACAAAAAGAAAAAAACGCCCAAGGGAAAACAGGAAGAGATCCCAGGTAGGAGGGCACGGCCGAGAACAGAGGGCTGGAACTGTCAGGTTCAGCCTAAACCTACAGAAACTGGCTTTTAATTCCCACTAAAAGGAGTTCTGCAACTCCCAAGTGTTTCTCTAAGCCTTAAATTTACTGGAGAAATACTCAATTGACTAGCAGCTACTGGAACATGAGAGACAGAAAATGTAAACTGTGTTTAGGAACTCCATCAATAATAAAATCCATAAAAATGTTTTTCACTTCATCCTGTCAGGATGTAGCCAGTGACTGTATTTAGGAATAAGTAAATAATTTCCTGGGCGATTTTTGCTGTAAATGAAATAAAATAAAATGAGAAGAATTTCAGGTTGATTGAATTGCCTTAAATATAGAAGCTGTGACCCACAGAAATACAACCAGGTCAGGGTAGATCCTCAGCCCCTGGAAGGATCTGAACTCACCTACTCTCTTATTACCCTGTTCAAACCTGTACCATGGGTATTTTAGGTTAAAAAGCCTTAAGACATTGGTGAAAAAATCAGCTGCCAGATTTAATCCTCTTAGCCTTTCATCAGTTATGATGTATACAGATATATATGTCTTTTAACCCTATCTAATCATATTATTCCCATAAGTAACTCCTAGTCTAGACCTTTTCTGTGAGGAACTGCTGTAGATGTTAAATATCCAAAATACAGACAGGACAAAGATGTTACACAGAACATTCCTGATCTGATTCTGATACAAAACAATCAAGACTCAAAGTGCAGGCATCAGGAACTGCTGGTTCAACATTCATTTCCTACAAAGCTAAAACACTCTTAAATTAAATTTTGCTGCTTCCACGTTTGTTGTCTGGAATCGTTCTAGAAGACAGCAATGAAAAGAAATATAAACTGAAATAAGTAAATACAGAGAAAAGTTCTGGGTAATAACATGATGCAAGGCACTCCCATTACCTGCTTCAAGCTTGTCAGTGTGGACTCACCCCACTTGAGACCATTCCATACTCCAAGGTGGCCTAACAGCAGCACAAATACCATGTTCATCTGCAAACACGTGAAGTTCCTAATTAATACTGTTCTTTGGGAGATCTGCCTGTCCAAACCTCAAGAGAATGTCTTTATTTGTCTATCTTCCATCAAACAGAGCACCTTGAGTGCTCCTCCTTTGACTTCCCAGTCTACCAGTTGTCACAACCTTCAGTGTGAGGCCATCGCTGCCCAGAGCAGAGGGTCCACACCAAGCCAACATCCCTCTAACTTCATGGGGGTTACAGTTCTCTGTGCCAGATCAAAGCTGCTGTGTCAATTATATGTAACAGGGCTTGTGTAGACTGACCACACTGCCTTTTCTCAGAGGGTCTGCACTCCCCTGCCTGACCTGAACCCCCATAGCAGGGAGGCACCGGACTATAAATCCATCCCAAGGCTCAGGCCTTGGCTCAGCACTGAAAGTCTGGGTCAAACACAGAGCAGAGCTGCCTGCTGCCTCATTTAAATATTCAGTGAACACTGCAAAGATTAACATTTCCTCTCTTGAATATCTAAATATTTGCCCACAATCCCCCTGCTAATGAGCAAAGACAAGTGCTGGTAAGTGGCAAGCAGCATCAAGCCTCGAGTCAATCAAACGCTCCAATGGGCCCTTCAGCACCACCACAAGGCCCATGGAGTTACATCCAGAGCTGGTGGCTTGCAAATGGCCCTTCTCTCCCGCTAACTCTCCCCCCACCACACATCCACACACATTCCTCCCTCTCCCCTCCTCTCCACCCCCTTTTCCGCTCCGCGACCCACTCGGGGGCATAAAAAACTGGTACTGAGAAACCTGCCAACTGCTTTAGACTTTGGAACACGAGCTCTGGTCTTGTCAGCTCCGAGCCTGCCACACAATGGAAATCATTACACATTTTTCTCTCGCTAACGACCGCGCTGCTCATTTACATGTCGCAGGCAAATACTAACAAGGTCGCAGCCAAAAAAGTGCGGTCAGGAGCGCTACTGCTCCTGGCAAGGGGCTGGTGCCTGCAAAAGGGCTGCCCGGGAAGCTCTTTAAACACCTTGGAACATGTGCTAAGCTGCTGAAGTATGAGGTGTGGTGACAGCAAGGTGTTGAAACGGCGCTTTTAAGACCTGCCAGTCATCATTAACACGTCCCCGCAGAGCGCCGGCAGCCGAGGCACAGCCAACACCTTGGGCATCTTCTGGGTGGAAGGGCGGGTGGGGAGAGGGAGCAGGTGTGGGGAAGACAAAGGAAGAATACAGAGTCATCCACAGGGGGGTTTCCCTCAGAAATTCCCATCCTTGCTCCTCCGAAGAGGTGGTGGGTGAGCAGCTCTTCGGGAGCTCCACTGACAGCTGCCTGGACAACCTGCACGGTGAGCTCTGCCTGCCTCTTCCTCTGGGGACTGTCCTTGTTTCCTTGCTAACATGGGCAACAGGTATTCCTGTTACTAGTGGGTTTTGGGAAGCAACTCCCGCAGAGGAGGAAGCCCATGAGCAATGGAGAACCCACCAGGAGCTGCTTGCTGGAGATCCAGTTCAATAGCCACGTTCAAACTTCCTATTCTCTGGTTACTCCTGTGCCCACAATCCAAATTCTACAACAATATCACTTGCTATTTCTTTGTTCAACAGAACTTGTCCAGTTTTTGTATTTCCTAATTTTTTTGACAAGACTTTTACTAGTAATTTTCCCAACTGCATGCTAATCCTAAGATTAGCTCCAACTTGCAAAAAAAAATTTGACTTACCCATCTACTTTACAGAAGACCCAAATCACCACTACAGACAAATCCTGAGCAAAACAGCACCAGCCTTGATTTCTTCCCCAGTATGAAGAATTTCTTTTAAAGTATCCAGCACTTTGAAGTAGCTGGATAGGAAAGTTTGTGTGAATTAAAAGAAAACAGCCCCATCCAAATATAATTCGATCTCTTAAGAGCCTGAAACTGTATCACGCATCAAAATCTTAAATATTTATTTGAAATTATGCACCCTAGTTATTCCATATTCTAAACCCGTGCAGCAGAGAGGCTGTAATTGTAATGGATTTAATAAAAGCTATCATATTCCATAATTCAGCAGGAAAGATTATGCAGAGCCCCTTTGATGCAACTAAGAATAGCCAAGTTTCGTCCTGGTGGTGATTGTTCTAAGAACTAAAAGAAAAAAAATTATACATCTCTCTCCTGCTTCTTTTCCTGCCTAAAGTACTCAAGAACCACCATGTCCCAGCGAGGTGCAGAATGCTCTGCTTGCCTCTTTTATGAGCTTCAGAGCAGGTATTTCATTAACCCTTAACGAGCACAGCATTCCTCAATATTTAGCAATTTTTATCCCTAGGTTTCCACGAGGGAAGTGATCCCTTGTTCAAGCCTGACTCCCCCAAAAATCACACCTTCTGTGGTGCTGATTTCCCTCCTGATCTCCCAACTTTGGGTCCCATAGTCCAATCTTGGACAAATCTGACCCAGGAGCAGAGGTTTCAGTGAGTTTCCCAAATGAAGGAGTGGCATTAAAAACTCAGCAGTTCCCTGGCACGAGCAGCAGCAGCAGATTCCTCCTCAAAAAGCTCCAAATTACACATTTCATGCCTTGCCCAACACCAGGGTAGTGGGGGCACAGCAAGGACAGGGATGTCATGAGCTCTCTGCATTGTAAGACACAAGATACAAGTCCATGGGGACACCAGGCTTCATTAAACTTGTAAAAACTTATTTCTTCACTCATTTGATTCCTTATTCACACACTAAGTAAGACTGAGGCACTAAAAGATAAAAAGCACTAGATTTTTAAAGAGCCATTATGGGGTCTAGGTACTGAAATATCTTTCAAAAAAGTCTAAGTAAAAGTGACTTGCTTAAAGAGAGAGAATAAGTTACTGAATCACATCTTTCAGCATCCAGAGTTTCAGCAAAATCACTAAAAATTTTCTGTTAATTCTTATCTTACCTGGAGATAATCACTACTGGAGAAGAAAGGTGAGAATAAAAATAATTAACCAAAAAAAAAAAGGAAAGCCCCTTCTTTAGAGCCAGGGAGGTGAAAAGTGACGTCCAACTTTCTCCTTGCCTTGCTGTCTCTCTTACACTTGCCCAGCTCCCAGAGACCCCTCGTAAATAGCTCCATCAGGTTGATGGATATGTGCCACACCTGTTCCCAGCCCCCGGGAGGGAGGTTTTCCTCATCCACCTTCAAGGCAGGGACTGTCTCCCCGTTCTCTGTCTGCAGAATCCTCAGCACAACGAGGCTGGGCCTCCAGGCACTATCATGGCCATAAATAATCATAATTCAGGAGTGGGATGCTTTCAAATCCCAGACTTACATTCTTCTGAGCTTCCCACCACACACACCCCCCCAAGCCTTCTCCCTCTCTGAATGTGACCTCTGTTCCTGCAGGCTCCCCCTCGGTGGGGGATTCCCCGGAAAGCCCTCGTGGGCCTGGTCTATTCCAGGTGGGATGGGATGGCCATTAATCTGTTCACACCTTGTCAACAAGGGGCCTGATCTGAACACATCCTCCCTCAGCTGTAGGAAATCAGCACAGACAAGGGGACAGATGATGGGGCAACGAGGAGAAACTGTGCAGAGCTGAAGGGACAGCAGAAACATCAGGAAGCTGAACATGAGCCAGAGTGTGCTCAGGTGGCCAAGAAGGCCAATGGCATCCTGGCCTGGATCAGGAATAGTGTGGTCAACAGGGCCAAGGAAGTGATTCTGCCCCTGGACTCAGCACTGGTGAGGCCACACCTTGAGTGCTATGTCCAGTTCTGGGCCCCTCAGCTCAGGAAGGACATGGAGGGGCTGGAGCAGGTCCAGAGGAGAGCAACGAGGTTGGGGAAGGGACTGGAGCACAAGTGCTGTGAGGAGAGGCTGAGGGAGCTGGGGGGGCTCAGCCTGGAGAAGAGGAGGCTCAGGGGAGACCTCCTCACTCTCTGCAACTCCCTGACAGGAGGGGGGAGCCAGGGGGGGGTTGGACTCTTCTCCCATCAGCAAGACAAGAGGGCTGGGTCTTCAACTGTGCCAGGGGAGGTTTAGGTTGGATATCAGGAAGAATTTCTTTCCAGAGAGGGTGCTCAGCCATTGGAATGGGCTGCCCAGGGAAGTGCTGGATTCTCCGTCCCTGGAGGTTTTTAAGATAAGACTGGATGTGGTACTTAGTGCCATGGTCTGGGAACCACAGCAGTGTTGGATCAAGGGTTGGACTGGATGATCTCGGAGGTCCCTTCCAACCCAGCTGATTCTGTGATTCTATGATCTCACACCTGAGCAGTTCAGGATATGGCTCACTAAGACAGCAGGACAGGGAGTGACTGGGAGGAGCCTTCCTCTACCCTGAGATTTGGGGCCACCCTAAGAACTTGGAAGGTGCTTATTAGTGAGTCCCAGGAGAACCAACACCTCCTTTTTTCCCCCAGAGAAACCCCCGTGACTTTGATAAGACTGTGCCCCCCTAAATATGCAACCGTGTCTGCTTCAGCAATGCCTTCCCTCCACCCTGAAAGTCCTCCCCTTAATTCCAGCATTATTCTTTTCCCCTCATCTGCTCTTTTCTCTCTCTGTGTTAACACTAATGGTTTTACCACATGTTGGAAGGCAGCAAAAGGAAGTGGTGAAGTGACAAATGGGAATGTTCATGCTTTAATTTATTATGACAATCGTGCCCGGGTCCACAAAGTAAACTGAGTCAACAGAGAAGGACTTTGTGCCAAGTTATTTATCCACTTCTCTAACTGGGGGATCTTTTTTTTCCCCAGCCAGCCATGAGACTGGTTAAACTCATCAACTTTATTGATGAGCAGAAGCAGCAGGGAATTTTCTCACAAAATATGTTGTTGTTGAAAAACTTAGATTCATCCAAACCAAAACCTTTTTTTTTTTTTCTAGGACTGGTTTGGTGTCACTAAATTTCCAGACACAAGGGAAAAGAAGAAGAAGAAGAAAAAAAAAAAGGTTTTTGGGGAAAAAAAAATCCCAAATAATCAAAACATGCTGCTTGAACAGTCACTGAACATTTGCTTTCTGTTCAAAAGAGCTTTCTGTGCAGTTCAATTAAATTTTGAAATATTTCATTTTTCCCTTTTTCTCAGCTTTTCATAGAGATGACAAAACAAAACATTTCAACCGAGCAAAACTTAACATTTTTTCCACTTAGCCTGTCAGCACATGACATTTCTCAGGATTTGCACTCCAGCCTGGCACAAGACAATTTTCCAGCATCTCCAAATCTCCCATCCAGCCATCCTGAGGAATGCATCCCGTTAACCCCTGTGAATGTTTGCCCAGCTCCACGCAGCTGGGCAGGGTCACTGGTGGACAAACTGCTCCAAACCCTTGATTTTTCCTCTTTGCAGGAAGGCCACAAAACCACCAGCAGCAGTGTCCCTGTCTCTTTTATTTCTCAAGTCATAGGAACAGTCATTTCTAGGGAGGCCACGGCTCAGTGCAGTGTCCTGGACACAGCTGTGACAATTTCCAGGAAAGACTTGAAGAACAGGACAAGCATGGGATGTTCCTACTGCAGAACGCTCTCCCAGCCTCCAAGAATTGCCATTTCAGTTTGCAGAGGCAGTAGAGGTTCCTCAAGAGACATTTTCCCGGGGAATTATTTTTTTCCTATTTTACCCCCCTATTTTTTTGTCTGATTATCACAGTAAGACCAATCTCGCCGTGTATTCCCAGGAGCATCAATGGAGGTCATGGAATGATTCTTTCTGGCACAGGTCAGTTCTCAGCACACTGAGAACAGCATCTAGTTTTCAGCTACTGCATGTCAAAAGAAGGGTAGAGACTGGTGGATAAACCCCACCAGAGAGCAAAATAAAAGCTGAAGTCCTTTAGAAAACAAACCCTCCAAGGAGAGGTTGAGAGAGGAGCAGAACAGGAGCACCGTGCCCTGCAGCCTCCCCTCCCACCCTGAGCAGGGCCCTGCAGGACACCCCGGTGAAACACTGCCGTGTCTTTCACACTGAGTCACATTCCAACACCATGACACAGCCCCCAGAGCAGCATTTTAACAACCTGTGGTCCAAACAAGCAGGCATTGTTTGCCATCCTGCCACTGAGCTGGAACGTGCCCACATCCGGGTGCAGGACACCAGGGCTGCCCGCAGACATCCCATCCCAGGGAGGGAATGGGGCTCTGATCCAACAGCTCTATCACTCACCAGCACCACATAGGCCAGTGCAGGCTGCAAGTCCCCAGATCATTTCTGTGCCCTCCCAGGATATTTTTTTCAGAGCTTATAAACATTTCTGTTGTGAAGCCTTTTCTTGCTGAGCTGCACCAGCTGCTGAGCCCCACCTGCAGCACCTCAGAGACTGCACTGAGTGGGTCATCTGAACATCCAGGGGGCCATCAGTGGATTTTGGTTCTTGAATAAATAAATTCTGGCTACTGGGCTTCAAATAATTCCTCAACAGGACAGGGAACACATGTAATCTGTCCATAACACAGAAATAACAGGGTTGCCCCACCAGAGCTGGGTAAACCCTCCTGTGCTCTCAACCGAGCGAATCACTGACTAGTTTTTACTCAAATGACATTCCAACACATGCTGTACATGGCCAGTATAACTACTGGCATTAAGGACATGCTGTTTGATCAGTCTCTGTGGAGATCCCCTCACTGGTCCTGAGCTGAAGTAAAGTAAATCCAAGTCCCAGGGAGAACCTACATGGTCCTCCCATACACAGGTCCATGTTCTTGTCTTTAGTGGGAGGGCCATGCTTTGCATTTTGTTTCAGGCAGGCTCAACAATCAGGAAAATGCCACTCAGGCCATATTTTCAAACTTTTCTTTCCATCTGTGACAGATGGAAATCTGTGGGTATCTGTGGGGAGGGAAGGAAAACGAGATTAACCTCTGAGAGGAGAGGTGAGATGTCTTCCATCTGCTCCTGGATCGCTGCAACTGAGCCAGTGAACTGCACTCTATTTTATCACAAATGGAAGGAAACTGGCCTTTCCAGACCATACTTCATCTGACCCGTTCTGGGTGGCTCTTTTAAGATAAATTGCCTCAGAAATGTCTTTTTCACTATTGCCAGTGAGGCTGGTCCAGATGAGACACCACACTGCTGCTGTGCAAAGCTGGACAGCTGATACCCAGCCAGGTGGGAGGGTCTCAGGGTGACGATGCTCCAGGCTGGGCTGTCACTCCTGCATCCTCACATAACCCCAGAGCAACATCCGCAAAAATAGTCCAGGACTGTTATTTAGGACAGCCCTAAAATATTTGGGCTTTGTAACATCTCTGCAAAACAGCCGTGCCACTGCCCCTCCCCAGATCTGTTTTGGGGGTATTGTGATATAACAGGTTTGATCTATTAGGGATTAAGGTGAGGTGTAACAGGGAGGCAGAACATACAAGTTGTAAGAGCCACACTAGGAGACTAGGTAGACTCTGGGTCCAAACACAAGTGATAACTCCTTTATTCCTAAATATGGGCCTTTTTCAGTTTCCTTTTACTGTTTCTGTAACTTGCTGTCCTCTGGAGGAGAGCCTGGACTTCACCCAGTGGATTAACCTGTTGCCAAACCTATGGAGCTGTTTCTCTGGCACATGCACAAAGTGGCAAAGTTTACCTTTGGTGCAACACTCCTCGAGTCACAGCTCATATGGTGAAAAAGCAAACCACTGGAATAAGATTTTCCTGCTTCCAACAACACTAAGGAGTTATAGCTCATAACTTCCAACTGAATTCACTGTACAGCCAAGCGTTTCTAATGAATTCCCCTAATGATCATGCCCTAATGTTTGACTTCATTATGTCACTTTTGCAATAGCCAAAGTACAGAAGAATGTGTCTTTCTTTCAGTAAGGATCACTCAACACTCTCCCTCCTCTTGAAGTGCACAAAAGTGTAGCCTGTTCCTTCCCAACCCCTGCCAGAAGGAAGTGCCCCACAAAACAATGTCCCAGAGGAAGAACTGCCAACTGGTCTTGCCCAAGCCTTTTCCCAAAAGGTTTCTTTACTTCATGGACCCTAAACAATACCCTTCAGATATCCCAGACAATACCCAGGAAACTTGGCTGCTCATGCCCTCGCCTTTCCATCAGGGATGGTGCAGAAATGCATTCCCAGCTATTTCCAGCTTGGAAGTGCTGAGGTAGAAAAGCTCAAGGCACTTAAAGAGTTTCTTTAAAAAAAATGAGAGAAAAAAAAAAAAAGAAAAGAAGAAGAAAAAAACCATTGTAGGGTTGAGAGACTCAGAATTAAAGATGCTCCTGACATTTTTTCCTGTGCATTACTCAGCCCAATCTGTTTAATGGGTCTTCATCAGAGACTGTGATTGCTGATTCGGGCTGGCGACATCATTCAATTGGACATGGCTCTGAAGCAGAAGAATAATTATTTCCCATCTTCCAAAAGACCATTTAATTCATGCTCCCCAATCTCTGGGAACAGATAACCCACAGCCCTTTTAGTTCATTAACTCTCTGGAGCTGTCATCAAAGGATTGTCAGCTGCTCAGGAATTTGCAGAAGAGAGAAGTGGCTGAAAGCTGCAGTGTCCCTTTGAATCCCATGGATTCAGCATGTGCATCCCCTGCCTTGGATCCTGCAACAGCCAAACAGCTCCCCAGAAAGAAGGGGAGAGAAAGGGGGAGACACACATGACTCTTATTGCCTCTCCCTCTTTCTCCTCCCAGACCAGGATCAAGGCAATGTAACCCAGCAGGTGCTGTGCTGAGGAAAACTAAAAGCCAACACAGAGAGAGAGAGAAAGGAAAATCAGACACCAAGGAGGCCCTGGGGAAAGCAGTGGTGATGGGTCAGCAGGAGCAATCACTGTGCTGGTGTTTGGGATTTGGCAGGATTGGCTCAGTGAAAGGATGACTCCAGCATGGAAATCCAGAATCTAGGCAGGCCACACCTAAGGCCAAGCAATCAGTACAGACCACAGCAGGGAGGGATCTGAGCTGGGCCATCTGCAGCAAATACAGAGGTCAAGGGGAGTGAAATTTGGCAGAAGATTATTTTCCTATTTCCTTTCCCCTCCCACAACGAATATCAAGATGGTTTGAAAAAGGAAGACAGTAAATAAGTGAAAATCCTGCTTTAAGGCAAGAGTAGAGGCTACTTCCAGTAGGAGCCAGGAGCTCTGAACCCAGCTCTTGCTATGTGTTCCTCAAGACTAGATTTAAAAGCACTCTGCAAGGGAGGTAAGTGCCATCTTTCCTCCTTTGTGAAACAGGGGAACTGAAGCTCCCAATGATGGGAAAGCACACACAGACCCAGCCAAGGCCTAATGGCAGGTCAGGCACACATATCATGTGTCCTGCACCCTCATCAACATCTGTCTCTGACCTCGGACACCTCCATCCCAGAATTAATTTCGAGCCCTGAGTGCACTTGGAGCTTTTTGTGCACGATGGGAAATGCACAGACATTGCAGAGCAAAGGCTCCACCTCTCCCAGGGTATGAGTGGAAAGAATTTAGCTAAGAGGCTTCAGTAAATCAGCCCAAAGCCTCCTCTCCTCGGCTTGTATTATTTATCTCCCTATCCCCTTGACCACACTAAGTTCTTAAAGGCATCTTGGCACTATGCAAACACAGAAGGGGAGTTTATTGAAAGTACTAAACATGTTCTAATTGTTTTCTCCTGCACTACTCGGCTCCAAGTCGCTCTGCCGTGAGCGGAAGCTGAGCTGGACAATTACTGAGGCACTTGAAGCAATCATGCCCTTGATATATGGGAAGTGGGGAAGTTTAGCAGTGTGAGGACCTCTTCAATTCCTATCTTTGCTTTGCAACCATTCTGCCAGCCAAAAAAGACATTGTCTCACTTCTCCAGCAGCAGCAGCAGGACACAATAACCTCGTGTCCCTACTCACAGGACACCGCGAGGTTCTCTAGAACAATACACACTAAAAAGCTTTGAAAGTGATAAAGTGCTGTATAAATATTCAGTTGGACTGCAATTAAATTTTTGGCATGTGGTTCGCATGTAAGTGCAGAAATACCATCATTAAAAGTCAATACATTCCTTTCCCCCTTCCTCTCCCTTTGCCTTCCCTTAGCTATTCCCCAGATCTCCGTCAGCGTTCGCTGAATTTTCATAAGGGGAAAAAATTACTTCCTAAAATGTTCAAAAGCTTTTCCTTGGTTTGTTATTAGAGCAATTATCTAACATAACACAGTGAAATAGCACAAAGTATTCTAATGGGAAACAAATGTGCCAAAGAAGTGACCAAACTTGGAATCTTTATTGAAAAACGAGGGGAAAGCGATTAGTTGAAGAGGCAGCAACGGAAAGATTTTCCACCTGGCCTTGGGCAACACATCAAACAGAGCTTAAAAGGGTGCTATTTATAATTGTTGTCTGGCTGTCTATGGAGCCCTGTCTGTCTGTCTATCAGTCCAGGCCACTCTCTCCCCCCGCCTCCTCTCTGCCACGTGTCCCATCCCCGATTTGTTTATCCAGTGCAATTCCAGTAGTGTGGGGCTCTGCAAGCATCTGCACATGCTGAAGGTGCTGATCTCCCACCCCTTTACTCCAGAACAGCTCCACGGGGCTCACTGGAGCTGTGGTGGTGTAAGCAAGTAGAAAAATACGCCCTAGACACGGTGGTTTCTTTTCTCCCCACATCTGCTCAGCTTCTCTTGGAGGCTTTGGGACTGTTTGTGTTCCTAGAGAAGCTGCCACAGGCCAGGTGAGGGCTCAGTGAACCACAGATAATGTACAATGCCTTGCCTGGTCATTTCCCTCCAGTAAAATCAGCTCCAAGGGGAGGCAAAAACGTTGCCAGATCAAGAAGGTCTGATTTCACCTCCACTTCACTCTGATATAAACACCTGCAACTTGCAGGTCAAAGGCCCATCAATCCCATCAGTGAGTTTGCTTTGGGGTAATTCAAGAAGCAATTACAGTTTGCAAATACTGAGACGATTTATAGGAACATTCAGAAAAGTTTTAGGACCTTGGGTATGACAGAAAGAATCATAACAGCAATTTCTCACTACTCACTAATGGTCATTTAACACCCTTCTTTAACTGTCTCACTTAATTCAAATTGGGGAATTAAAAAACCCCATTGAGTACCCAGAGTCTCAGCTAGAAATCAGAAATCATACTGGTTTCTCATAGCTTCATCGAGGCCTTTGGATTGATAACATCTTACAAAAACTCAGGAACTGCTTTTCTTGTGAGAGGCAATGAACTCCATAGCACAAATACAAATGGACCAGCAACAGAAAAGGGGGTCTGAAACACAACCGTGGCCTAAAATTCAGTCCCATAAGGTATCCAGGAAATACAAACAAGGAGAACATTTCCAGCTGAATAGAAGAAAGTGTTTTTTTAGTGATGGAGCTGTGAAAAATAATGGGCAGCACACTGGCAACCTGCACTAGTCTTAGCAAGAGATTTGGCCACACTGAGAGCCCCAGAGGCACACAGCCCCCCACGGGCATGCCACAGCTTCATTAACCAAAACAGGCACTTTTGAAGTTCAGGCATGAAAAATAAAAGCCTGATTTTATCTCTCTTAGATTCCATTTGCCCAAAGATGCCCAAACCTCAAAAGGGGTCAGATGTTCAGCACAGATAATCACACAAAGTTTGGGTGTGTAGTTGAAGTCTATCCAAATTCTCCCAGGCTCTCGAGGATGAAGGATGGGAAACCTCGTGAGAAGAGTTAAGAGACACCAACAGAAGCTTTCTGGTACATTCTGCTTTCACTCTGATCATAAATACTGCAAGAACAACCTTCGCTGTGGTATTTTAATGGTTCCCATCTCCAACTTCCCTCAGCTCTACTCAGGACAATGTGTTTCTAAGTGCACACACTCTGCAGGTGAAATCCTGAGCCTCTCTTGGAGAGCACTGAAAAGCAGGAAGCATCTATCCCCTCACCCACCCTATTCCCACACAATCCCAGTGAATCAGAGGTCATTGAGTGCCTGGAGTTGGAAGGGACCCATAAGGATCATCCAGTCCAGCTCCCTGCTCCTCGCAGGACTACCTAAAACTGAACCACAGGACTAAGAGCATTGTCCAGATGCTCCTTGAGCTCTGGCAGCCTTGGTGCTGTGACCACTTCCCTGGGGAGCCTGTTCCAGTGCCTGATCAACCTCTGGGTGAGGAACCTTCCCCTAGTGTCCAGTGTGAGCTTCCCTGATGGAGCTCCATTCCCTTTCCTCGTGTTCTCTCACAGGAATTACACTGTGTGTACCCCACCACGAGGAGCAGGACAGCAAGACCAAACCCCACCTTGATGCACAGTGATTATGGGGGTGAACAGAATCCTCTGCCCATTTTGTTGTCCATTTCAGTATCCAAAGAGAGACAAAAACCTGGACTCAACCTCTGACCTCACAAAATCACTCTCTGAATGCTGCAGAAGAGAATCCAGGGCTCAAGAAATCTGTAGAGGAACCATCCTATATCTGTTCACAGTCTTCCTCCAGCTACAGGCCAAAGCCTGTTTTTGTGAGTAATCTCTGACTTCTCTAGGATATCTCCTTCCCTTACTGACACACCCTAAGCCCCTTCTCCTTCCCCCAAAACCAACCTCAGCAGCCTCCAGCTACTTCTCCCAGCCTGGAACATTTACACATCCACACCTTGCACTGAAGGGTGACTCCAGAGGCCGGGTTTGCCAGGAGACAACGGCTTTATTTTCTCTTCTCCTGACAGAGTTCATTATGGGATGTAATATGTTGTGTGAAGCAGAACAAACATCAGCAGCACAAACCCCAGTGGAAACCATAAATCTTGAACACATCATCTGGATCCTTAATTCCAGTTGCAGGAAAGCAGCCCTGGCTGTGTAACCGGCTGAGATGCTCAGACTCTCCTAATCAGCCCTCTGACCACTGTGTGTGCTCAGAGAAACGGTTCTACATCAAAAAGAAAAAAGCTTTTATAGTTTTCAGAATCATTTTGGAACGAACGAGAACGGTTACAAAGGAGCAGCAGGGCTCTCAGGGCAGGTGAAATGCTGTGAGAACAGCCCAGCTAATGCCAGTGTCCAGTCTAGAGCTGCTCTGTATGTGGAACAGCTGATTCCCACTTTCCTGGTCATCTACTGCTCGTGGCAAAGCTGCTTCATCTCCTGATAGATCCACCTTTTACACTCATATGAGGCCATCACATCCACCCACCTGTGTGACCTTAAACCAGAGCTGCACTCAGGTCCCCCCAGGTCTGCTACAGTGAAGAAATACTCTCTAGGAGGGATCCTGTTCCTCTGTATTGACTCAGGTAACCCACATTCAGGTCCCAGCTCCACCACAGACATGATGGGTGTGGCTGGCTGAGCAACTTCAGCTCCTGTTTTCCTTCAGACTCCCCCCTTTGCCTCTGCTCCGTTGGGATTGCAAGCTCTGTGAGGACAAGAAAAATGCTTCCCTGGATGTTTACTCAGCCAGACTCGGCCGTGGCAGGGACTGTGAGTCCCCAACCAGCACAGAGAGCTGTTATCTGACCAGGCTGTCTTCAACCTGCTCAGGATGGTGATTTACTGCCTGCAAGGGAGGTTCTGGTAGAGTGCACATACTCTGAGCTGACTTCACATGGGGACCATTACCTCATGTGCTGGAGTCTGACTACAGCAGGAGTGCAGACAGCAAACCTTAAGGAGCTAACTAACTAAACTAACTGCAGGAGCAGTATTTCAGTCACCTGAGTGCTTGTCTTTAAGGGCAATCTCCAGCTTCCTCTCCTGCTTCGAGCCAGGAGAGGCCCTAAAGAAGGAATAGCAGACTCCAAATAATGAATTGTGAGTCTGTGTCCAGCTTTCCACTTTCATTGGTGTTGGTTTTCCACGATGGTGACACATATAAACCTTTACTACTGTTAATAAGAACACGAGGAGAACAAGATTAATGTAAAGACTATCTACATTTTTTAGTTATTCATTGTGGGATGTTGGGTATATTAAATATATCTGGCAGCTTCTATGCCTGGCTCTCAAAGCACACTTCAGGCATTCACAGACACGTTCCCAACACTTTCATAAATGAAAGTTTCATCTTTGTTTCCAGCACATGTGTTTAATTGAAAGTGTCACAGTGTGTGCATGGAAGTCAGGATTAAGATCAGGAGTCACCTCCCTGGTTTTAGCCAAATCAGAAGCAGGTAATAACTGCTTAGTTATTACCAATTCTTAACTTAAAATATCAGGGGGACAATCAGCTCAGTTAATCAGATCTCCTGCACATCAGTCCAGAAAATCTTTAGGAGTAACTCTTGTAGAGTGTCTCCTCCTGAAAGGCACAGAAAAGGCCAGAAAGTTCCAACAATGACATGTCAAGAAAAGGGAACTGTCACCCCACTGCCTCCTCCAACAAAACCAACTTCGCCACACTTTCCCAAGGGACAAGCACCAGCTCCTGTGGGCAGAACTGAGGCTCAGGAAAACTAAGGAGTTTCCTCACTAAGGGAGAGAGGAGAAAAAAAGGACAATTTGCTCTCAATAGGAAGCAAAGACTGAGGTCCCTCTGCCATGGCTGTGAACAAAACAGTTGCCAAGTCTGGGAAAAAAACCAGGAAGAAGCATCTAAAATTCCACCACCCATACAAGGCCCAGCAGTTCCATCAGTTTTCCAGCACACGCCCAAAATGTTCTCATTGCTCTTCCTCCTTCCCCTCTGTGGCTGCAGCCACTGAGGAGCTACCACAGAGATGCCCTCACTGGGAAGTGTTCATGTCTCACTGGGTTGCTGCAGGTTCTCACTCTCCCCTTCCACCCCCATTTATTTAGCAGATAAACTTCTAACAACCAGTACATAAAGAGAATGGGCCCTCACAAGAAACCAGTGAGACCAGAACAGCTCTGGGGCTGCAGGCACAGCAGCGCTGCCTCCTCACAGCTCTTCCCAGCCACGCTCCCACCAAGAGCAACTCCCAGCAGCAGCAATCCTGCTGTTTCCATCCCTGATGGAAATGAACCCTGCTGGGTTACACAAACATGCAGAGCTCAGAAGATGTCACAAGCCTGACCTCTGCCTTTCTTTGCTGGATTTCTCAGCGCACGACGCCGGCTGTCGAAGGGGATAAATGACGGGATGCACAGAGAGCAACATCAGCGAGCCCCAAGGAATTCGGGCCAGAAACAGAAGACAACAAAAGCCTGTGGAAATGATCTAAGGATGTCACTTGGCAACCTCGGGATTATTGTCCTGTTTTGTACGTATTGGTTTTGAAAAGCTGATAATTGTTCTTGTGTGCCAGTGGAGATTACGAGACTGTTTGTGTTGGTATCAAAGCAGACAAAATCTTTTTCCACCCTTTCCAAGAGGGGCAACTCCATCTTTGTACCAGGGCAACGTCCCTTCTTGTGTGACTCCACTAAAACAATGGAGTTGTATCAGTGATGAATTTGGTCCATTGTTTCCATGGGATTAATGCCAAAACAGCCATAAATGTGCTGCTGTTGCTTTGCATCTCTGGCGTGAGCTGTGAGGTAAATAATGCTCCAGCATGCTCTCCCTTTCAGGCAAACATCTGGATTTCTACTGATTGCAATTTAGCTGCATAGACAATGAAGGCATTATTGTTGCAAAAAGCATTAGAGGCTTCTATAGCACTGGCCATATTCAAGTGACCTTGAGCAGAACCAACTTTAAAAGGTGGTTTTAGTGCACACAGAAAAAAATCCAAGAGAGAGGCACCTCATCACTGCTGCTTCTTTACAGGAGTGAAGTTCTGCTACATCAGCTACCAGACAGTTCTATAGGATTTCATGGTGAATACAGCCAGTCCCTGGAGGGGTTTTATAGGTCTGATACAGGGGGAAGAGCAAAGTCTTACAAGCCTTGATGCCAGCTAACACACATAAAGTGCCAGTACAAGGAGCACTGTAAAGCTGCTTTGCTTGTGTGATGGAAAGAGAGTCCTCCTGGAAGCTGAGCCCCACAGCCCAACTCAGAGAGCAGGTCAGTTCTGTGGCAGGGGAGGTCACTCCCCATCAGCTGTTACAACTCTCTGACAGCAGGACCAGGGCCACTGCTGATTTTCTAATGCTGTAAGCTCTGATCTAATTAGGATTGGACTGAGAGCACCAATTCCTCTCACTCAAGTTGCAGATCAACAGCCATTCATTTTTATCAGGAGTTAGCTCTGTGCTGAGAGTCCCACCCAGTAACCAGCCAGATTAGCTCCAAACCCAAGAACTCTCTTGAACACATCGTGTCTGATCCGTGCTCAGGCAGGAAACTTTACAGGACAAATAGGTTTTGTTTCAGCTGTACTTTTCTTTTTCCTTCCCTATTTTGAGATCTTTGTATAGAGGTCAAAGATTGGGGTCCTCCCACGTGCTAGAGAAGGTAGTGCTGCAGTGATAGTGCTACTGCTGGCAGCTCTCCTTCCTAGGAATGACTCTGCCACTCACTCCCGGGATTAATCCAGGACTCTGAGCAATCTCCATGGTCTGTACATTCAGCCTCCTTGTTTTTCTCACAGGACACTGCTCCTCAGTGTCCATCTCCCCAGCTAACAGCGAGGATATCAGCACTATCCCCACACTCCTTCAGTTCAGTGCCTTGCAGATGTTTCTGACCAGAAAAGGACCTTCGGGGACTTGTGTCTAAACTTCCTGTTGGGGTGAGAAAGAGATAAAAGAACTGGCCTGATCTGGACTGCTCTAATTTGATTCCCAAAGAGGGAAATCCCTTTTCATTTAATGCATCCTTATCGCCCCAAGCAGTGCAGCTGTGCCGTGGAATTAACCTTGGAGGACACTGTGAGCTACACAGAGGAGGATCCTGCATGGGACTGCCCACGACTGCACTTTCCCACTGCTTCTCTCCCACCAGCCATGGAAAGATGCTGCTTCTCCCCCTGACACTGCTCTGAGGTCAGGACTGGTTCTAGCATGAAAAGGAAGCGGGTTGTCAGCATTAAAACACAAACCATCTTAACTTATCACAATCACAGCGTGTTGTTGAGTCTTCAGCAAGTGTTTTTCGACTTCACACTGAAGTTGTGAAAGATGTCTTCAGACTCCTGTAGTACTTTAGAGGGGACTAGGAAAGAGGCTACTACATCCTGTCTGCTTAGCTAAATATTTTCGGGTTCTGCCTTCAAACACAGATTTCTCTAAGACCTAAGCTGCTGCTAACACACTCAAGATCATGTTTGTGACTCACATTTTAAAGCACCGTGTAGGTCCATCACGTGTGGCGGCAGCACACGGAACCAGAGACTTTATAAACAGTCTGTGGCAGATGTCACCGGAAAGGAAAGAGCAAATTCCACTCCTGGTTTTCACAAACATTATTCTTACCTGTGGGGTGCCTTGCCTCAGCACTTTGCTTCTTCCTTCGCAGTTCAGTGACAACTCTGGTTCCCACAGAGAAGCTTTCCTCCCAAAAAAGAGCCACGTCCCAGGAGAGACATCTCCTCTCTCACACAGTGACAGTCACAGCTCCCAGACACAGGACAGCCAAGTGATGGAAGAAGCATCTGGCTGTTCCAGCTTGGAACATTTGGAAACCCCTGGCCTAGCAGGATCAAGGGTGTCATGAAACCACATGACTTTGAGTCCCCCAAACAAGGAACACTGAGATAGCAGAAAGCAAAGTGAATTCACTGGCAATGCTTGGCTTAAATTTTCCTGATGCCACCATGTCAGTGTGACATTTTAAAATATACAGAGTCATCTGTTCTTTTATGTCTTTGAGGGGAGCAGAACAGGTAGGAACAATAACCACACCAGGGTCAAGAGCTGAGACTGTTGTTGTTCTTTACACACTGCAGTGTAAGAAGTGGTACCGGGCCAGCAGCCCCCTGAGACACCATCCAGGGACAACAAACTGCAGGGGACAGGAGGGGAAGGGGAGGAGAGGACAAGGGCAGGGCATCAGAGAGGTCTCAGGACCATCAACCCATGAACCACTGCACCATTCACCTGACCCACTGCTGCTGGATGGGTGAGAGGGAGGAGGACACACCTCACTCCCTTCCCTGATGAGCCCGATTAGTTCTTTTTTCTCTCACTCAAAACACACACAAATGGCCTTTCTGCTTTAATGGCATTTTGGGGGAAGGCAAAACCACATGAAATATTTCATTTGCCCATAAGCTGCTGTGTTTTCCCCGGCTGGGGGGAGAGAAAAAATATCCACCTTGAGAAAATAACACCTTGTTCCTGCACATATTGGCACTTGCGCTGCTTCCGTGTCATGTTTGCTCTGTCAAAACAAGTTTTCCTCGCCCCTCAGGGTCAACCCAGCTTTTGAAAACCAAGCTGTCGTCTCCAGGCATCATCACTAGCAGTAGCCAGATAACAGGCTACGAGTTCACATTCCAGAATGGTTATGACTAGTGATGAATGAGCCAGCTCAGAGACAGCAGGAATTTCCTACAGGTTACACTGACCTTCCAAGAAACACGTTTGTCTGACTTAGGGGAGGCAGCAAAGAGGACACATTAGGCCAGGGGGTGGAAGGAGGAAGGGAGAAAACTCTAATTACAAAGGAGGAGACAGTGAACAGCACAAATCATTGCTGCTCAGGGCATCTCTCTGCCCCCAGAACGCTGCAGGTGCCTCACTGAAGGGCAGGTAAAATAATTATGTATTAAAACAATATAAAGAGACTAATATGATCTTTACACTGTTGACAGAGAAAGATTGAGGTAAACAGAGTAGATTACAGGATGATAAGGAACAAATGTGTTCAGTGGTATAATGTTTTGTGGATAAATGTTTGGTTTAAAGATCACAAGCAGCAGGTTGACAAAACATCACCGTAATCAAAGCACCAAATCAAAGTGTTCACTCTCCACTGTCATAATCCTGATTCTGCAGCTACACAAGGACTTCCTACCTGAGGCAGGAACCAGACTTTGGAGCATGGAAACAGCCAGAACTCATATCCACAGCTGTTGTTTGGCACCTTTGGTGTGTCTGAACGCACAACAGGCCAAAAAAAAAAGCAACAAAACCTATTCCAAATGTTGCATTTCAAACAGCCCAGTCCTACAGCGCCTGTTATGAGATTATAACTAATCCATCAATTGATAGTATCTGCATTCCCAGGATTTCTAAACCGGTCAGCATACCTGACAAGCATTAATTCACCATTTATCACCAGCATTTGTGAGTATGAAAACACAGCCTTCCCCCATCAGTCAGCATAACAGATATTCTGTCATTCCCATCGCTTCCCTACTCCAGGTAGAGCCAGTGCTTGCAGCCTGCTGGGAGTTTTTGGGTTCCAAGGCATTTTGCTCTGATGGGGGAACCCCGAGAGAGAGAAGATATCACATATCTATAAAAGATACTAAATTAAACTACTGATGCTGTTGGAAACCCAGGACAAGATACTCAGAGGGTGTCAATCTGCATAGTTTTCCTAATCCTGTATCAGCTCACAGCCTGATCCTTCTCATTCATCAGCCCATTTATTAGAGACAATATAGATGCAGCAGCCACTGAAGGATGAAAAATTACCTCTAGGACTGGTGAGTTTATAATGTTTGGTGCAGGCTGAGTTTTTGGCAAATTAAATTTATTTCTTTAACTGGGGAGAGGAATGGAGACATTTCAGGGAACGTAACATGCTCGGCCAGCTCCAAAAGTTGTATGTAAGGTTTTGAATTTTGCAGATATCTTTAAAACTTCAGAGAAATTACAAAGGAGAAAACTTAGGAAAACATTTTCACTTAAAACCTGCATTTTCCCACCCTTTATGACTCAATAATTGTAATTCCTTGCTGAACCAGAAACATGCTGAGAAAAAAAAGTTTTGACTGTGTTCTATTTTAGGATTTCCTTCCACAGCAAGAAAGAGGGAGTGATAAAAACCCCTTGAACTTCAATAAACATCTCTGAGGGAAAGTTCAAATCTGTTCTCATTGTTTGCTGACCTGGTGCCTATAATGCCTGTTTTTAGTCTCATGTTAGAAAAAATAAAAAATAAAAAAAATCCTTGTTTTTAATTAAAAAGAAAAAAAAAGGCAACGTTAGAAATAAACAGATTTGTTGCCATGAGCAAAGTTTGTCCTGCAAGGCAGCACATCACGCAGAACTCTTGAACTTCCTCCTGGAATGAAACCACTTTTTAAACTGTGCCTTTAATGAATATATATTCAGACAAGCTCATTAATGGTAGAGGCATCTATTTGTGACCATTCCTCAGCTCTTTGGTGTCTGCTCAAGAACAAATGTTAAGCAAGGTACCCCTTTATTGGGAATTAACTGATCCCCTTCCCTCCAGACCTGGCACCACCTGTGCTGCTCCTGCTCCAAGAACACATGGAAAACTTCCCTCTATATAGTGGCTATCCTGGAATCTTTCATTAGGCTCCTCACAGGGCAAGAGGAATAAATGTGTGGGCTGTGGTTGTGCATTTTCTCCCGTGTTATCTCTCTAGTTTATGCTTCATCCCTTGCCATGGCCAACAAACACCCTTAGAAGTCCCTCAGCACGCCAGTGGAAAGTTCATTTGGAGCCTTGCTGAAGGAGGAACACACAGTTTGAGAAGCTCCTGCTACACTTTGGGAGGGACAGATGTTCTGAAGCAGCAACGGCCCCGCAGGGACCCCCAATTCGAGTCCCTGGGTGCTACAGACACTAAATATAGCCCAGCTCCCAGGAATACTGAATAAGCTGTAAAGAATGGAACTATAAAACCATGACCCAAAGCGAGAAAAGGGAAAGGATGAAAGGCCAGGATGTTGTCCTTACCCCCAGAAGCCACACTGCAGCCCAGCACTCGGGTCAGCTGTGTTAACATCCATTTTTCGAGCGCTGTAACTATTTCCACTCCCCTTAACCCTCAAAGCGTCTCCCCCTCCCCACACTCTACATCACATCATATGACTAATGAGTTTGACCCTTCTCCAACCCCTATCTGCAGTCTCTCATGGCTCCAGCACCGTTTGCTTCCTGCCTTTATTAAATCAGATGGGCTGTGTGTGCTCCGGGTCCCAGAGCCAGAGGAACACGGAGAGACAGGGAATTAAGGGCCATCCTCTCCCAGCCTCCAGGGCTGTGTGTCTTCTATTTCCTCACTATGTTGCCTCATGAATGTGCCTTTCCATCATTTTTTTCTCACTTTCCTGATGAAATCACTCCTTCCTCCCACTAGAAGGAGGAGGAGAGGAATGCAGGCCTCTTCTCGGTGTCGCTCTGCACTGCAGGGCTGCACTGTGGGCTTTCCAACATATTCATTATTGCACTGCCTTACTTGTTAATCCCTGAGGGTGAATCCCTACTTGTTAATCCCTGAGGGTGATTCCCTCAGCTTCTGTCCATCTCCCCACTCCTTATTTCTCTCTTCCCTTCTTCATTTTCCCCTCACCTTTCACCTTTTTATTCCTCCTCCCTCCCTAACCCTCCAACAATTTGCCCCTCTCTTAACATCAGTTACCCATCTCTTAAATGGAGGTCATTACCAAACCCCTGGAGTACTTTTATTCTGATTTTTGGGGACCTGATTTGCCTTTTGTCTCACTGTGTTGGGACAGTTGGATCATTCTGCTTTCTCACCTGTGTTTGGATGGGACTAAGAACATTGGGAGACAAATTCAAGCTAAACACTTCTCTTGGAAATTATTACTTCTTTCAAATAGAAAGATTCAGCAGGGATGAGTTAGTCTACCTTGCTTGTGAAGTTTTGAGATCTGTTTGAGCCTTGGCTGGGACTTCTGCAGACACGAGGGCCTGAATATTTCCAGCCACGATCTCACAACAGGAACCCCAATCCCCTGGACTGTCCCTGGCAATGGTCCCAACACCTCTCAGCGATAATTTTCAAAATGTGGGTGTTTCATTGCTAATCTGAACAAAACCAAACATAAAAATATCAACACCCTTTGCAAATGCTCAGTTCTTTCTGCACAGCTCCAACAGGAGCAGCCCAGTGCTGAGAACACCCCTGGTGTTACAGCCCCAGGCCCTCGTGCACCTGAGGACAGCACTGGCCTCTCACCAGCCCTGACAATACCTGACAGCTAAACATTCACCAGTGAGAGATTGGTGTCACCCAGTATAGTCAGAGGGACTTGCAAGGAGGTCCTGGAATTGAATTCCACACTTCCCAGGGTGGCGGATGTATAAATGCTGCATGTCAGATCAATAAATGATTACTAGCTCTGTTAACAAGTGGCTAATGTCTTGTTACAGACTTTTACAGAGTCCAGTTGGTCAATAGGTTGCATTTAACCATGACTTATGATCACCTGTATCACATAATAACCATGCCCGTAATATGCTTACACAGTCTATTCATCATGCATTAACCCTTTTAAATTTATTTATGAATATACTCTTACTCTAATGTTTCACCAAATGGAGTAATAACAACTGGCCAAAGAAGAAGAGCTGGGCTTTTTGCAGCCACGTTTCAGCTGCCCCAAGGAACAGATCCTGAATCACAGGCTCAGTTCAAACCCGCTCCCGGAGATTAGATCTGAAGCATTAATTCAGGCTAAAAGGATTCAGAGACTCCCCAAATTTATTTAGAGGGAACAGGATCAGCCACCTCAGGAGTGGACAACTGAGGAGGAAAAACACCAAGATGGCCAGAGAAGCTGTGGCTGCCCCATTCCTGGCAGTGCTCTAGGTCAGGTTGGGTGGGGCTCTGAACCACCTGGTCTAGTGGAAGGTGCTCTCCTGGATTCTTAGGTAATTTAGATTCACAGATAAGTCAGGCCTACAAGAGAGATACTGTTGTGCTATAGTAAATTCCATGGTATCTTTTACCAAATTATTTCAATTAGGCTCAAGTCCTGTTATAACCTTTAGGCCTAAACCACTGGTCAAGTCCTGGGCTAAGTCTGGCAAGAGGGGTCTGCTCTGAACCTTGTGGCTCAACAGGAGGCTCTCCCTTACTCCCTTTTATCCTTACTCTTTATACCCTTACTCTTTATACCCTGACCCTTTTCCACACTCAGCCTCCACGTAGAACATTTTAGGCTGTTTTTAGATTTTAGGTTTGGGTTGATTTTTAGTTTCGGATTGATTGATTTAAATTTTAGTCTGATTTCTCTCTCTGTGTGTTTTAACCACCTAGAAAGCAGTAGAGTGAACTTTGACAAGGAACCTTTTGATGCCTTCATTTACTACTAAAACCTGCTTTTGCCCATACCTGTGCTGGTGATTTTTTTGAGTGACCTAAAACACTCCTTTGTGACAAAACTGGTGATGCACCTGTGGCAGTGCAGAGAAACAGAGACCTCCCCTGGACTGTCACCTTATTGATGAAGCCTTTTGAATACAAAACACATCCTTGTTTTAAGAGCTCCATCTTCTACCTGTTGACTCCCTGTTACACCTCTAAGGGATCCTGGACTGCTCCATCCCAGAAATGTATTTTCACAGACAGAACAGACCAGGTTCAAAGCCTCAATAAGCACCAATTTATATTAAAATTAGGGCCCTCCACACCCTCCAGACAGCAAAGTCATTAAAACACAAGACTTAATATCTGCTTTCTCCCCTTCACATCACCAGACTGGTGAGTGTACCAGCTATTGTACACATAATTGTGAGGAGTGTTAAGTTTTGCCTATCATCTTAAAAATCAAGCAGTTAAAGGGTATTTCAGAAATACTTAATGGGATTTTCCCACCAGTAAACCCCTGTGCTCAGTGGTACATTTTAATAACAGCAGAATCAAAATCTCATTTATGGACTAAGAAGGTTGTTCTGAGGGTAACATTCAGGGAGGCTTTGCCAGAGAAAACAGAAGACTTAATAAGAGAAGGGCTCAAGAGTATTAGTCAGAAAAGTTGTGAGCTGCCTACGGGCTTTTTCTCTTCTGGTATCAGAGGGGAAGAAAAGCCCCTGTGGTTGATTCATTATGCCATTTCATTTCTTCATATATAATTTACATGCAATGTAAATACGGTAAATTATTATTTCTGGATTGCATTCTTGGGCCCCGATCCAAAGCCCACTGAAGCTGAGAGAAAGGCTCCTAGGTTGCAAAAAAAAAATCAAACATTATTGAGAAACAGGCCTGTTATCTGCCAGCACTCATTAGGGAGGAGTTTGTGTTCCAGCAAGGGTTAAAGACTCAGGCCCCAGCTCAGCAAAATGTTAAGTACATGCTTAACTTTTAGGTTACGCTCAAATCCCAAGTGGATCTAAAGCACATGGTTTAATTGCTCTGCTGAATCAAAGCAAGCACAGATTTCTATCTGAGTTTAACTGCTGTGTAATCTGGGACTCGGCGTGGCTGATGCCACCAGGAACCTTCCTGAAGAGTTTCGGAACCTCCTTATGCTGGATCCAGCCAGCCACAAAAAAACCTCCATAAGGAATAATCACAACAACTACAGCTGTTTTCCAAGTCATGGGAAGAAAAAACAATTTGTTCTGTATCAGTTTAGTTCTCAGCTTCCATCTGTTTCTTTTCCCATTTACTTCTTCATTGATCACTGCTCTTTTGATTTTCCCATCCTGCTGCTCCAGGAGCTCGGTGGGTAAATCCTCCCACCTCAGGAGCAGCAAAAACTCCTTATTTGGGTGGCAAAGCAAAGCCAAGGGTCTGAGATCTCCGTGCCTTCTGATCCCAGTAATCCCGTGTTGGAACGAGACGACCTCAGAGGTCTTTTCTGTTAAAATCTTACAGATTTAACAGTTCTTCTGGAGAAAAAGTAGTAATTCAGATGCTGCTCGTGGCCTGTTCCCCCCACCTTTGTCTTACCTTTGCTGTCTTGCTCCAAGGTGGGAGAATATCCTCGTGGATGAAGGAGCTGTCTTCACCTCCCCGACTCGGTGTGATACCTCCACTTTCTCTCTCGTTTCACTCTCCCCACACCTGAAATTCAAAGGCAACTTCACAACCTTTCATCCTCTCAACGCTTTTTGTCAGGTGAAGAAAACAATTAGTCCTGTTCCTGAGCTGAGGAACTAAAAGTCTGGCAAGTTTAACTACGGACAAACCAGCTGCTGCTCAGGTTACTGTGCAAGTATCAACAGGCTGTTCTGCTCCAGCATAGTGGCCTTTCTTTTTTTAATGGTCTTTTAAAAATATATATTTCAAAACTCCCAATCCTAATCGCAGAAACTTTCAGCAGTTTCCCTGGGGTCACACCAAAGTTTGTGGGAAAGCAGTGACAACCACTTGGTCATAAATCCATCAATGCCAAAGTTTGCACCTCAGCATTCAACCATCCAGCTCTGCCACGTCATTTGGGTTTAAACTACTGCCAACAAGGCCTGCTCAGAAGGACAGGCACATGCCTTGTAGCTCAGGAGTTCTCAAAATCCTTGTTTGTCTCCCTGCAGTGCTCTCAGAGTAATTTTAAGGTTTTTCTCCCTGGCACCTTGTAAGTAAACACCAAAAGCACGAAGGGCTGCAAATAAACCTTAAATAAACTTTCCACTTCACCCGTGAGCCCCAAGATTTCATCACAGGCTCCTTGCTCAGGCTCTCCTGTGCCCCTGCAAACACACAGATCTGAGAGCACACACAGTGCCACAATCCCTCACAATCCTGGGATGGCCACGGCTGCTGCTCCTTTGGGGAATCTCCAGAGAAACCCTCCAGAGCTGCACAGGGATTCATGAACGTCACCAGGAACGAGGGAAGATCTTGCAGGGCAGAACTCATACATATTAAAACCAGAGAGACAACTCTGGTACAGGTGCTGGAGGTCTTTCAAGGTTACCATATGCCACTGGATTAATCCCAACAGTCTTAAGGTAGAGGTGAGAAACGTTCAAATTATTTGATTAACTTCAAAAGGGAAGACTTTTTACGCCTCTACCTTTTGGCACCCCACCTCTGCTCCCAAGCCAAGAAGAACTAGAAACCTCAGAAGAAAGCCAGCTCCAAACCTCTGACCAGCAGATTCCAAACGTGTTGCAATCTTGGCTTGCAGTCAGCCAATTTTGGGAAGGGAAAATCTGTACCAGTGTTACAAAAATCGCCTGCCAGGAGCCTCTTCATTGAAAAGAGTTTTGGGGTTTTTTTATTTCCTTTTAAGTGGAAATTGGGACAGCATGGAGAAATATCAAAGCTGCATTTTGCACCACTGAAAACCCCTGACAAACAGGTCAATTCCCTCCCAGTTTCTCGTCTGCTCAAACAGCCTCTCACAAACATGTCGTGGCTGTCAGTGGTCACCCACAGAGAATGATCTGCACCGACCCACTGTGGCTGACCAGAACTCAGGATTTGCCCTGAGCCTGCAGAGTCATATCCCAAGTATTCCCAGTGAATTTCCCTTCTCCCTTTCCGCCCAAGGGAAAGTGAAGCAGAAGCTCTGTTGGCTGCTGGAGACTCCTTCCTGCTGGGACTCATCCTGGAGGGAGCACCCCAGGGCAGGGCAAATCCTCTGACCGGGGCAGAGCCTCAAACCCCGGGAAGCCACAGTCAGAACCAGTTCTCCCTCCCAGTATTCCTGCAGAACTGGGAGCCTGGAAGTCCCAGCCATTGGATTAAAGCTCCTCCTGGAAGTTTCTCTCTGTTGTGGAGCAATCAGGGACTATAAGAGCTCTAAATCCCCACTGTATCCCACAGCACCTTTGAGCTGGGAAGGCTGAAAGGAGCAGCAATGCCACTGCAGTTCAATCTGTTCCCAAAACTCTGCTCTGCCACCAACCCACTGCTTAACCTTCCAGAGGTTTTCCTCTGGCTGCCAGTCAGCAAACAGAGCAGGGAACAACAGGCATTCCCCTTTTCCAGGAACAGGAGATAATACACCATCCCTGAAGGTGCAAGAAGCTCTCACCAATAAATCAGGGAAATTAAACGCGGGGCTTTGCGTAGGTGCCTGGTTTATATCCCATAATCCCACTCCAAAGGGAGCTTTCCTGCTGCCACTCCCTAGGAACCCAAGCAGCTTGTTTTATGACTCCCCCAGTGCCTTCAGGTGTGGAGGGCTGAGCAAGGTGTTGTGTGGGCCACGGGGAGATGAACAGTTGGGCTCGGTAGCTGAGGGGCTGCAGGTGAAATCAGGGCACAGACACACCCCAGGGAGGATCCGTTCCCCCCTCCCTGTGGGCAGGAATCCACAGCACGGGGCAGACGGGCACAATTAAAGTAGTTTCCAACCTGAGAGGCTGCCTCGTGCTCCCAGGGAGTGATGCAATGTAACAGGCTGGTTTCCAATTTCAAAAAAACCGGGAAAGAACCTTCACCGGTGTATTTTAAATTCAGCTGTCTATAGTGTAAATAATGTTCCACCTTGAATGTGCATTTTAATTCTAATGGCAGCTGATCAATCTGTTCAGATGGTAATTCTCACACTTTGTTCTATGAAGCAATAGCCTCTGTTATAAATGGATTATTTTTATGTAGCAGAGTATTTTTTTCCTAGTGAATAAAACCCCCTCCACACACACACACCAGGTAAATCAGGAGTCTACAAAGGGCTAAGCCAGAAATTGTTATTATTTAATTACTGGCGCACAACCTGCGGGCCCTTGGAAATAAATTCTTTCTTTACAGGAAAGTATGAAGAGCATGAAAATGAGGGGATTACTGGACAGAACAAAGATTTCTAAACAAGGAGAACTGCACACAACCTGGAAATTTAGGAGCTTGGCAGAGCTCCTTCCCAACTCACTCTCCCCAGCTGCTCCTCCCAGGCCAGTTCTCCAGGGCCAGTCACAAGAAACTGCTGCTCAAGGAACTGCTCAGGGAAGAAAATACTGGGCTGATACCATGTCCTGGTACTGTTTTGGCACCAAATGAGGCTGTTCTAAGTGCTCTCCTGGTCTCACCAAGAATAGCTTTTAAATTTCCCCAGGAAACCTTTCTACCCATACGCAGACCAGTTGTCACACGGTCTGGTGTGTCAGGCAATGAACCGGGCGGTTATTTGTAGGTGTTTTATGGACTCCAAGCTCTTCCCACAGAAGCACAGGGACCATCCACCTCTGGCAGGATGCTGTGTGAAACCCCTGCATTGGGACAACCAGGCTCTAACTCACAGTTTCCCTCCGTTCCGTGCTTGGCTCCCGTCGAGCCTGCTGGCCCCGGATCTGTGCCAGCTGGGTAGGAAACCTCTCTGTGCTCCTCTCGTGCCAGCTCTGAGGTGTTGCAGACTTACTCATCCTCATACCATCAAGCTGACACGTTCTTGATTTGCCCAGACTAGAGCTGGCATGGCTTGGGGAAAGACATGGGCAGCTCCAGTTGACTCATTCCCGGTGGTTGTGCAGTCAACAGAGCTGACACACAGCCATCCCACACAGAGCTTAAACTTTGCTTTACCTCTGCAGGAACAAAAGTGCTGCCTCATCCCTGGAATTGTGTACACTACAGTCATCCTCTCACACTTCTGAAGCACTGGGTTTCTTATGTCACATATTTTAGCAGGTATCCTGTTGTGAGAGACTCATTTTCCTCCAGTGTCCTGGCCCCTCAACAAGTGCCTGCATACAAAATATTTCCTGACTCCACTCTGCATTATTGGAAGGGGCTGCCCAGGGAGGTGGTGGAGTCACCACCCCTGGAGGTGTTTGAGGAAAGACTGGACACGGCACTCAGTGCCAAGGTGGTGTTCAGTCACAGGTTGGACTCGATCTCAAAGATCTTCTCCAATCTAATTGATTCTGTGATCATCTCTGGACCCTCCCCATCCTCAAGTACAGTCCTCTCAAGTTTCCTCCTCCATTTCATTCATCACAGAAGTGTTGTGCCCCTTCAGGATCCCCATGGACACATTAGCCAAGGACACTCCCTTTAGCTATCCAAACTTCAGTGGACACTTCAAGGTCATTTGGTCCTTTTGGCAGTGCCAGTCTAATGCCAGTTGTGTCTTCCACACAGTACCAGAAAAAGACAGAGGGCCTGACCTCACAGAAAGGTGGGACAGATGCCAGCAGTCATTTTAACTATTCAGGGAACACCCTCAGTGCCAGTTTTTCTGTATTTCTCAACAGCCAATTCCTGAACAAGCAAGCATGTGCAGATATCTCCCCAAAGTGGAAGCAAATGCCCAAACCACCCTCATGCATCCACCTCCCTCTGCCAACTGAGGCAGCAGAAAAGCCTCACTGGTGACGAGGAGAAGCTGGAGCCAATGCTGACCCAGCAAGATCAATTCAACATCTGAAGAATTTCAATGTTGATGCTCAGGAATACCAACTAAAATTAACAGAAGAGGGAAAGGCTTTTTCTGTGTGGCTTGCAAAACTCTGTGGTGGTGAATTTATATGCAATGCACATCTACTTACAGTGAAAGGAGTGTCACTTACTGTTTCCTAGAACCAGAGGGTGCACCTTGCAAACCCTGTTATAATGAAGCATCCAGTAAGTGAAAGCTGTGGCCCCAATCTGACACAGCTTAACCAACCCTAACTGAGGCTGAAACCTCACAGCTCCATGACAGAGAGTTTCAGTGTGATCCATATCACCAAAGACACTTTTTCTTTTCAAACTGATATAAAATCACAGCACAAACACCTTTGTGCACCTTGCTTATAACAGTCTCCATTCAAAAGAAATTAAGACTAGCAAAGCAAATACAATCCCACTCTATAAAACATTAGGCCACAGGATTTATGTGCTTCCCAGTATCCTGAAGCTGCAGCCCAGCTGTGCTTCAGGCACTCTGTGCTTGGGCAAGATATGGGGCAGAAAACAAAGCTGAGGACACGAGAAAGACCAAGATGTCTCTACAGGTGTGCTCTTTGGGACCATTCTTTGTGGACCTGGCTAAGCCACACCTGTACAGTTCTGGAGCTGTTAAGTGCCTCAGACCTTGTGAAGTTCTGTGTGGGTGCAGTAAAGGCAGGATCACAGTTAAACTCATCACATGCTGCCAGAATTCCCTGCCATGGGAAGAGCATGAGAAGTGCAAAGAAAAGGTACCTCTAATGTTTCCTGCATCCAGTTTCCTGGAAGGAATTTGAGAGCAGGAGTGCCCAGACAGTGACTCTCCTCTTCTGTACGTCTGGGGCTAGACCTAGAGCTACCAAATGAGTTTATCTGTGGGCACACAGCTGCAAAATTCTTCATTTGTAAGTTGTGCACTTCCATCTAGAGCATCTGGCATTGGTTGCATTTGCAGAGGCTGTTGACCAGATCCAGTGTTTCCCATCTAAACAGCAATTATCTTCTGACAGGAGTGAGGTGGGAGGAAAAAGGAAGAAAACACAAGAAAAGGAAGATGATCGCAGTCCACTTCCAATTTCAGTTGTTTGGTTCTGGATACAACACAGTATCAAGCCCAGTGTGAAAGCTGGACTCAGTCAGACTCCCCAGGACAATGGATCATGGGGAAAAATAAGTGACTCATCTGAACAACAAGTTAATAATGAAGCAGGACCCAGGACTGATACCTCCAATGCCCAAAACTGCAGGAACTGAGACACCAAAAGCAATTCAAGGTTAATGTCTGTCACTCTGAACTCCATCCAAAATTGAAACATGGAGTCAGACTATTGAATGAGTAAGAGTCACGTTCTTAAAGGACTCAAAAAAATTGAGTCAGCACCAGATTTCAAAGAACTTAATATCTAATGAATCTCTTAAATGGCAGATTTCCAGAAGAGGTCAGACACTGGCAAATTGAGTGATCAGAAAAGTCTATTCCCTTATTCAAATGGCTAAAGCAGGAATAAGGAATTCTAAAAGGTCCCATTCCCACATCTGGCAGTTGTGAAGGGACACCAAAGACATAACCCAAGGAGTGACAATAATCACAGTGATGCAGTGATGGGATTCACCAAATGAATCCAAGAGCACTGGGTAAACTACACCCAATGGAAACGAGTGGAGAAGTGACCCTGAACACCAGCACTGAATCCTCCTTTATCTGATACTCCTGAAAAGAGGGAATCACTTCATGGCCTCGGTTCCAGATGCCCATCAGTACCACACTGCTGGGATTTTAAGCTCAGTCCTAACTTCATTTTCCTAAGGATAACACAGCAGGATTATCAGTGATGTTGAGCACAGTGAAAGGAACCATCCCAAAAGCTATAGCTACTGAGGAGCAAAAGTTAGCAAAGGCAAGTGGGAATTTTTTCAGTTCTCCACACTTGATTAATGCACGTGATGCCCATGGTTATATGAAAGCAGCTGTACTGCCCATTTATAGCAGATGTCCTTTCTCCAAAAGACTTATTCCTCTGGGACACACGACTTGCAAGGGAAGAATCTCCTCATCATTCCTTACACACATTTTAACAACCAGCAGTCCTGTGATTTAGGGATGGACCTTTCTGCTGGTCTCTCCAAAGAAGGTCAAAGGGCCAAGGACCCCATTTCAGGCATCTCAGTTGAAGATGCAAAGTTAAAATGAATTTATCTTCCCGCAGCACAGAACTTTCGGGTGTGTTTAAATGAGGCAGGAGAGGAATTCTGTGTAGTCAATCATCCCCAGGTCTGTGAATGCTTTTGGCTTTGCCATTACTCACCTGACTCCAGCTCTGTGCTCTCCTCAATACATCAATATCTAAACGGAGCTCACGGACAGATGGGTGTTAACAGCGCTTCCCCAAATATTAGTGATTTATTCCCAGGCTCTGGGATATTATTTGAATATATCTTACTTTGTCAATATAATGGTGATGGAATGCCCCTTCAGGTGAAAAGCAAAGCGCCTCCGTTCAAAAGCAGCAGAGAAATGAGGGAAAGCAAAGGAGCAAGATGTGTTAGATACCATCTCGGGAACACCTGCGATCCAACGGGAGGTGAAGGGATGTAGGTACAAGGTCTGTCAGGTTTACATCTCCCAGGCTCTCCCCACCACAGCCCTAACCCTGCACAGGTGGAATAAAATCTGCACTAATACAACCACTTGTCTCGCAACTTTTAGAGCAATAATGGAACAATCCTCTGGAAAGTGAAGGTTTCCTGCCCACTTCGGCTCCAAGGTGTTCCCTATTTACCCAGATGTTATAAAAGACATTAAAATGCGAACCAAAATATTAGGTTAAAAAAATCCCAACAGAGCAAAATAAAAGCAACTGTGATACGATTTCACCATTTTAAAATACGACAATGTGAGGAAATGCAAACACTACTAACAACTACAACATTTATTCTTTCCTACAGCATAAGTTGTCTTGCATGTTCCCACATTTTCTACTAAGTACAGGACTTAATACAGTATCCTCTCCATGAAGAGATGTTTATCAGAAGACAGACATGACACAGAGTCAGCCTGAGTAAACATCAGGGTTCATAATTTGTGTTTTTTGACATTTTGTGCAGCCTTAATGTTAAATTAATCTTGTTTTATTGCATTTAACTGAGCAGTAGTTGGAGCTGACAGCTAAGTTGCTACCACCATCAGAGCTCTGGGAACTGAATTCCTTTTCTCTTCATTTAAGCCAACCTTCTACAAGCTTCAGTGATTTTGGTAGAAGAACTACCAGATCATACCTTCGCAGTGACAGAAAATGAGGCCCAAAGTCCTCCTGAGAGACTTCCACCAGCTGACAGCTCGCTCCTTTCAAATGTGCTCAGAGAGAAGCAGAGTAAATACCTTAAAATCTCCAGGCTTTTCCCCTGTGGCTTCTCCCAGCTCCAAACCCTAAGGACCTCTTGAGCATCTCCAGATCCCAGTCATGGCCATCCGAGAGCATCTTACAGGAAAACAACCCCGACTGCCTCGATCTGCAAATTGGGCCCCGAAGTTCACCTGCCCCGAGCCTGCACTGCCCAGGGCTGCCCGAGGCTGACCCTCACAAAGCCTCATTTTGCCTGGATCCTTCCCTCAGCAGGCTGCTGACGGACAAGGGCGCGCGGGAAGGGACGAGAAGAAGAGGAGTATGAAACGTAAAATGCACATCTATAGTTTTTCTGCCGCTTTCCCCCCCTCTCCCTTTCACCCTGTATAAACAGAGCCTCCCTCCACACAAACACAGGACCGCGCATCTCCGTGTACCGGAGCCCTGGGCTAGCGCTGAGCTGACAATAGTGGCACTAATGCTAATGAATTCTGATTATTTGGATCGGTCATTAAACTAATAAGCCCATCTCCAAATTAGCGTGGCTGCTCCAGCCAGCGAAAATTTAATCAAATCTGCTTCATTATTTCAGACGTGGTGCACTTGGCGAAAGTGACTGCGGGAAAGGAGAACGGGACCCTCATCTGATAATTTTATCACTTGACTGCCAGACCATGAAAAAATCGGTGTGATGAATTTTTTTTTCCTCTGGGGGCTGAGGGTGTGGAGCAGAGGGTGTGTGCACGTGTGTGTGCGTGCTCTGGGAGCTTCCTCTCGTGTTCCCTCCTAATTAAACTAAACCCATCCTCCCTTCCCTCTGCCCTGTAACTGTTTTTGTTGTTTCCACATCTTCCCCACCCCCTTCAACGTCTTCGCTCTCTTCCCTTCCTTCCCCCGGGTCCTGCTCTGCCTCCATCTCATACCCTTTGCACGCATGACCACGGCACAGCTTTCAGCCTCTGAGACAGAGGTTGTGAGACTTTCCTGAGCTACACAGCACTACAGGCTCTGTCTTGCCCAACTCCAGCCTCCTTATGCACAAATTAGCCCCACTTTGCCTCCTCACCCTTTCTTTTTTCCCTCTCAATTTCTGAAAAACAAAAACAAAACCACAAAAGCAGTAAACAACTCCTGGGGAAAAAAAAACCCAAACCAAACAACAAACAAAACACAACCCCAAAACTTTCCATTTTTCCTCCCTCCCTTGTTTTTACTTGGATTCTGAGCATTTTAAATTTGATAGGGAACATCAGGTCCTATGACTGCACACATTTCCATGCACAGGGCACACATAACAAGCAAACTGAGGACACACAGCCCCAGCACACATAACCCTAGACACAGGAAAACACTTAAATGCAAACTCAGAATTACTTTTCATGGCTGTAATCTGAGGTACTCTTACACAAATTAGACACCTATTTATTGGTTTCAATGCAAAGCTTCAGATTTACCTCAGTGTGTCTACAACTACAATTTCTTGGCTGCTTCCTCCTGCAGGTCCATCATCACTTTAAGAACAAAAGCAAGCCCACCTTATTATCCTAGAATGATTATCATAGATGATTATCATAGAATCATGGAACGGTTTGGGTTGGAAAGGACCTTAAAGCTTAATTCCTTCCAACCCCCCTGCCACGGGCAGGGACACCTTCCACTAGCCCAGATTGCTCCAAGCCCCATCCAACCTGGCCTTGGACACTTCCAGGGATCCAGGGGCAGCCACAGTTTCTCTGGGCAACCTGTGCCAGGGCCTCCCCACCCTCACATGGGAGAATTTCATCCTAATATGAATACAAACCCAAAACTCCAAAGCCAGAATGTAAATAAATTATACATAAAAAAAGGATCAGGCCTCACAAATGCATGAGCCTCATCAACGTGCAGCCTGCTCAGTGCTCTGCTCTCTGTAACTGGGTTCAGAAAGACAAATCTCACACTTTTGATACTGGATGGCCCTGCTGGAAATGAAATAAGATAATACATCTTGTCAGTGTGAACATGATAAAGCACTGGCCATCCCAACAGCCAGGAACAGGAAAGGAGCCAAGGTGGAGCACGTCCTCCTCCAACAATGAGCCAACATCCAAAATCTGGGAACACATATGAAGAAAAGCAATTTCAAACAGCAGTAGCTATTCCTGCTCATAGTAGATCTCACAGGACTTTACTTTTAGTGGCACTGAAGGCACCTGGAGATCTTACATTATCTCTGAAGTTACTCAGTCTTCAACTTCTGGCACAGATTTCCTCCCAAAAGCTGGGATTCACTTCCCATGACTAACAGCTTTCCAGATCTAAATTAGTCACTTAGATTTTCCCTTTATCTGCAAAAGGCAGAACAGCTTCCAAAGGGCTACTCCTCGATTTCAATCATGCATCTCCCATTTCAGGAGAGCAGGAACACTCCCTGCAGAAGAGCCTGGTTTTCTTCCCTGACTGTATTAGAAATACAGACAGTTCGCTTTGACCTGACGAAAGTTCTGTCTAAAATTAAGTATGATGAGCTCTGGACCAAGGAAACATTATCTGTGCTATATCCTAGCCTGACAAGGTTTATGAAGCAATGTAGGTGCACAAGATTGATCTGCAACAGAAATTCTTACAGCTGAAATCAGACACCGAAGATAAAGTTGACTGGCAGCCGACCAGGCTGTCAACAGCATCAACCACAACTGTGCAGATGCCTTCTAAGAGAGGTACCAGAATGATATCCTGCCATCAAGCATATGAGCTCTAAATGCTCACAGGAAAGCAGAAGGAGAGGCTTTGGATCTAATGCCATCAGTTCAATGAGGCAAACAGAACATATGCTCTCTTAGTGGAATCTCTAGTAATCTCCTGGTTGACACCTAACTCTGCTGCTCACTGGATGTCAAGCTTCAGCCTGTGACATTTTCCACTTTGCTCAAGTACTCTTCTTCTCCCCTTCCATCACCTACTGTCTCCCTGTCCTACTCCTTAAGCAAAGCACAGCATGTGTTCCTCCTAAGAGACAGGTATCTCATCTAAATGCTCTTTGATTTTGCACAGTGTTCCAAATAGACTGGTCTTACCCCAGACAACAGTCAGAGCTCTCAAACAGGACCTCACTGCAGTCTGCTTTCCCCTTGTTTAGACTATTAAGTGGTTCAGAGCAATTCTGCTCCTCCTCCTCACTGCCCTCAGAGCTCTCTTATTCAGTAAGACACTCGATCTAATTTTAGAGTTGAAGAACTGCAAAGCTAAAATTTAGTCTGAGTAAGGCTTTAGAGAATAGCAGTTAGGAACTGGGATGTTGTGAGGGAAAGTTTTAGCAGTTAGACAGCTCTTCCTGTCAAGATTCAGGTTGATTTAGTTGATTACACTCAGAGAAGGTTCTTCATCCCTGGCCCACATAAGAAGGGAGCAGAGGACACCAGTGACAGGTACATGTGTCACACATGGTCATTATGGCCATGCAAAAAGGAACCTTGTACCCAAGTGTGGAAACCACAGCAGCACTGAGTATCTGTGCTCTGCTCCCCTGGAGGAGAAACTTTAGAAATATGGGAAAGCTCAAGAGCAAACTCAGAGACCAAACAGTGCAAAACACATTGCAAAAGTTATGGGGAAAATACTGTTGTGGGAGCAAAGGAGCCAGAGAGAACATGAGCCTGCAACTCACAGGCCAGAACGATGAACCAGGCTCTGCCACATGCTTTGATGACCTCCACCGGAATATTTATAGGGGGACAAAATGCCCTCCCGCTGTGCAGTGGTACTGCATGATTGTAAGTAGGGTTTGAAAACGTCCAAGATTTAGCAAAATAACACGAAGAACCTTCTGGATCCAAAGCACCAACAGTAATGACAACCTATCATTCAGAAAGATCTTTTTCTGTCACCATGGTCTTTCCAAGACCTTGTCCATTCTGGTCTCCAAAAAAACTAAAAGAGCATAAACCTGGAATTGGAACTCGCAAAACGTGGAGCACCTGGATTGAGAATTAACACCTTTGTTCTTCAGTGAGCCAAGAGCAGAGGTGAAAGCACTCAGCAGCGTGGAAAATATAGATGTAACACAGACTTTTAAACACTAGAGGAACCAAGAATCAAGCAATTTGAAATCAGGCTCGAGAACTGAAGTGGCCTTGAGAGACCAGTGGCACCTCAGCCATTACCTCCCCCTCCCTCCCTGCTGCGAGAGCCACGTCACAGAAAAGGAGCCAGGAAACACCCCGAGAGCCACGGCCAGGGAAGGGCATTTTGAAAAACATTTCAAAAAACATCTCACTCAGTGACGTTGGTGACCCCACTATCCTTTCAAATCAACACTGCAGGAAGGGTTCATCTTCCTTTTTTGCCCGGGAATCAGTGACAGCCAGGACACGGGTGCACACAGATACACACACACAGAGCTGCTTTGCTACGAGAGAGGTTCAAGCTCTCCTGTCCTATCGCCTGGAGGAGGACGGGACATTTAGATCATCCTCTGAGAGGGCCAGTGAGACCTTTAAGAAATGACACACGGTTTGGGAGCCCTGAGATTCAAAGAGACAGGTACTCCGGTGGCCTTCTCAACTCTGCTTTCAGCCGGCAAGACAAAACTTCTCTGCAGACGTGAACTATCCCCTGCTCTGAAAGGCCTCTCCATAGATCTGTGTCAGCAGTGATTAGCTGTTGCCTGGCACGTCATCCATTTGCCATTTGTTAGGCCAAACATGCCAACATTGGTAATCTAATCTTTGGCCGGCAACGGCCTCTTCCAGGTTAAACGTATTAGAAGGAGCGGAGGGGAGCGGGCTGATTTCCCAGGCTGTGGCCTGCAGCTTTCCACCATGGCCTGACCCCCCTTCCCAACCCCTTCCCCTGGAGATTGCCGGGGTCAGGACCTCCCCAGCATGGAGCTGAGTAAAACACTAACAGAGAGAGATGAGAGGATATTGGAAACATATTCTCGAGGCCTCAGCGCTTTGGAAATCTGAGAAGAACATGAGGCGTTAAGTTAGAGCTTTCACTGCTGGGTTGTGTCTCTGTGCGTGTGTGTGTGTGTGTGTTTTTTTTTAAAAACATGTTTCAACAAGAATTTGATAAAGATATCAGTAAGACAAGGTTGAGGGGTTTTAATGCAGCAGCAGTAAAAAACACGGGGCTCTGTTCGTGGAGAATCCACGTTACGAGACACCTTAACCCACAGCTCGTGTGCTGGGGAGGGGGATGCTTTGTTTCTTAAGGAAATATTTTAGGTATATCATGTATATCTTCTCCAGGAAAAAAAAAAATTCACTTTTATCTGCCATAGGGTCCAATGTGTTCAGAGCTAAAAGCACTGCTTGGTGCCCTGGCCGGAGGGGATGCTCCTGGGAATGCTTAAAAACGAGAATCATGGGTCTGAAACCAAGCAAAACAGCCATCAGGATTCTCAAAAAGTCATTTCCCCCCCTCCCCCCCAAAAAGGTAAGGGAACTCTCCTACAGAGGTGCCACATACCTGGGTGTGTGAAACCCCTTGGAGCTCTGTCTCGGGCACAGAGCAGACTGAGTTCCCTAATGAGGTAATTTCACTAAAACTAGGGGTGAGAAATGGGCTAAAGGCTTTAACACAAATGAAGAGGCACAGGACCAGTTCTGAATCCCAGAGACAGGCTCTGCAGCAGCTCAACAGCAGATTACACATGAAAACACTTATGAAACATTTCCTAGAAAGTTCCCCTGAAAACAATACTCAGGACATTCCATAAATGACCCAAAATAAGAGAAATTTCTCTGGCTTTAGTCCACCCCAGCAGTCACGGTTGTGTTGGTTTCCCAAAAAGCTCATGGACACAAGCTGCCCATTCTCATTACTATCACTGCTTTTTTCTCCAAAGATTAGTTCAGGACACACACACATCCTTCTGCCCTGACAACATCCATGTTCTCGGGGGAAAATTCCTACTTACACAGAGGAAAAAAGAAGATAACAAGTCTGCAACGACCATCCTGAATGAAAGGCAACGTATGTGATGGACAATATTTATTTCAAGTGTCTCAGCACAAGATACTATTTGTGTGTTGGAATCATTTCTTTCCTTTGGGGGGGAAAAAAAAAAAGTTAATCAAACTAAAATTTTTGTGGTAAAATGTAGCCTGTTCCTGGACACTGAGAGCTCCCAGATGCTACTGAACGCTCCCGTCAGGAAGCCAAGCCCTGCTTTGTAGTTTGCTTGGTGCTAATGTGTATTTTTTATCAGTTATTTCTTTGGTGCTAATTCATTCGACTTCAAATAGGCTGCTGACACCAGGCAGTGGGGTGGGAAACAGATCCAAAGGTGGAACCGATCTGGGAAGGGAGAGCGATCGGGGCACTGGGCTGTGCTGCCAGCTCGGTGCTGCACCACACGCAGAACCTGACACCCAAAAGAAGGCATTTAATCCCACTGACGCTGAGTGGAACAGACAGGACAGAGCAGCTGCAAGCAAACTTCACTTTCTTTAATCCTGTGTTCCTGCTTAACATCCCCTTTAAGAGCAGAATGGACCAGGGGAGATGTCTATGATCTGTCTGAAGGGATGACAGGCGAGGCGGAGGCTTCGGGGGGTTGCCAAAGGACAGTGACTGAGGGCAGTGAAAGACAAGTGCCATCCCTCTCACCAGTTACACTCAGCAGAACAGCCTGGTAGCTCAGGCATCCAAAATTCACTGTATAGATTTAATTCCCACCGTTTTGGCCTGCCCTCACAAATGTCAGTGTTAGCAGAACAAGACCTTTCAAACGACATCGTCCCACGATGCTACACAAAAGAGCCCCTGAGTTTTGCACTTTGACTCAGGCTTAGAAGTAGAAGAAGCCAAACTGTGTCAAAAAGCACTTTACCTCAATTTTTTTTTGCTTGCCTCAAATTGACAATAAAACCTGATGACTGAAGGATCTGTTTTACCCTCTAAGTCCAACCAACACAGACACATCACGAGGTGCCCGGAGAAAGGTCCCGTTCTCCTTTGGGTGTGACACAAAGCCCTGGGAGCTGCAGGAAGCATCTCAGTTCTGTGGAGAGACTGCAGCAGAGTCCAGCTGAAAGGCTCCAACCATAAACCCCTCAGGACAGGTCCTTCCTCGGGTCTGGAATCTGGAAAACACTCGCCTTGTTCACATTCCCTTCAAATGACCTGCAAGATCTGGCTACAAAGTTTACCTCTCCCCTAGATTTTATTTCTCCCCCAGAAAGAGAAGTTAAGTGAGTTCAGGAAATGTTTTTTATTTTGGACATGGCTCTGTTTCCCCGTTTATTACGTGAATTCTCTATGCAAAGCCAGAGCTGTATTTATAAATATGTTTTCTTTACTGGATTTGGTGGGATAACTCAACATTTCCTGGTCTGGCCCAAGTCCATCCTTCAAAATATCATTTTCCTTGCAGCTCCCTGGGTTTGAGTTCTTCTGCTTTGCTTCTGTTTTCTAATTGACAAGGGTGAAACACTGAAACCTGAACCAGGCACAGATCTGAGACCCACTGGTGTCAAACAGGTTTGGTATCAGATTTGTACCAAGATTACTGAAATTAGTGTTTACTGACTGCCGTGCATTTTGGATCAGGCCCTTGAACTCAGGATGCTTTTTTCCAAAGGAAGCTGTTTAGGGTTCTTTACTGCTGGTAGGAAACAGAAAGGGAGCTGCAGTGGTGAATTATTGGCATGACATTACTCCTGGGACCCCAAAAAAGAAATCCTATTAAAGAGAGTCCTTGTGATCTCATCGCTCTGTATTTCATGACTCTTCAAGAGGCTCTGCTAAAGTCATTCCCAGAAAATTTCCCCTGGAAAGGCTCAGGGGAGAAAGGGGCTGGATCACCAGTTGGTCTGTTTAGCATTTACTGCCTCTGAAAGCAAGAGGGTTTTTTTCCTACAAGCACCAGCATTGCCTAAAGAAGGCTGGAGATTCCTGGAGGGAAAAGCAAAGGCAGCCAGGATGCAATATTTCACAGCCTCCTCCTTCATGGGGAGCCTTGGGTCACTCTGCACCTTCACACATCACATATCCACTACTGACACTGCCCACTAAAAACAATTGTGTTTAACACACATACTCAAAAGTCACAGTGTGAACAGGGACACACCCCAGTAAACGCCTGAAATCTTAAATAATCAGAACTATCCCTCAGCAAAGAGCCAGAGAGAGCCACCTCTGAGGTATGGCCAATATTTGTATTTACAGAGGAATCCCAGCACAACCCATGACAATTAATGCAGAGGTTTTAATAAAGTTCTCCTCTCCAAAGGGTTCCCTGGATAAGAACTGCTCAGTCCTGCCCTAATCCCTCTGGATGTTTGTGTCCATTACAGCCCCTGGTTACTGATCACATTAATTCAGCAATTGTAGGAAATTAATTCTTACAAAGACGTGATCTGGAGTCACTCATCCTTTCTCACTTCATCATCTTTTCTCACTCTTTCTCTTTTATCAATCAGGATAAAGTCAGAATTTTAAAACCACTCTTCTTACTACTTGCACAACCAAATTAAACTCTGGGGAACTCCCAGATGCTGCAACTGGAAACACTGGGGGGAAGAAGGAACAACCTGAGCCCACCCCAAAGCTCCTTTGGAGGCTCCATTTCAAATCCACAAACCCAACACATGCAATAAAGGACAAGTTGGTGGATTTAAACAAGTAGCCAAGGATAAGGCTCAGAGACACAGGAAGACATAACAGGATGAAAAAGTAAACAGCTTTTCCAAAACAGTGAGTTCACTTCATCACCAACTGCTGCATCTTGATGAGAATGCAGCAGAGAAATCTTTATATTCCATAAAGATTAAGCCTTATAGGCTGCCAGATGAAGAAAAAGAAAAACTGCACATACAAAGAAAAAATGTTCAGAAGCTAAGATTGCTATTACATTGCATTCTTTATATATGACCAGCACTATGTTTAAGAGCTACACAAAAGCTGCAGCTTTACAGATTGATACCAGCACAGGGGGGTGGGAGCTTTTCCACTTTCACACAGTTACATAAGTGAAAGCCCAAAGAAGCATTTTTGGCTGCTCAGACTCGTTCCATTAGATCTCTGTCCCACACAGTTGGAAATGAAGTCCCCATTAGAATCATCTCCATTTCTTCTACACGTTTAAGAGAACATGGTACCTGTAATATTCTGTACAGAACCTTTGACAACACGACACAGAAACCTATTCCTGCCCAAATTTCCTCATCCCTTGGTCCCAGGTGTGGCCTAAGTTGGGATGACCCCTCATAACAGACATATTTTGGGGTATTTTCATTCCAACCCTCTCCACAGGAGCAGTGGTGGTGTAAAGTTCAAAGCCCAACACTCCTTGAAGCACAAATGCCCTGGATGATGTTCCACTGAGGTGCAAACAAAGCATAGACGGCTCTTGGGTTTTCTTTGCTCACAACAGGTATTTACTCCCTCACCTCGACCTCTCCTGTGGGACCTTTTCCTCCTGCCACAACCAGAACTCACTGCCACTGAAACGGTGACCCAAGTGACACAGAAGGCTGGAAGAACTTGAGAAGAAAAGAGACTCGGCCACAAACTGTTTAGTGTTCTCAGGTTTTGGGGTTGTTTTTTGTCAATACTTAACACTACTAATATCAGCACATCAGACATAAATAACTTTCCTTAAAACTTCCCCTTTCTCTCCCGTTAAGATTCCAGAGCACGCAGTGTCTCTGGCAAACACAGCCAGTCTGCCAGGAAAACAAGGTAACTTTGTATTTCTGATATTTTTAAGACACAAGCAATATACCTTTCTTTCTTTTTATTGTTTTAATATAAAACAAACAGAGAACCCTTAGAGGCCTTCATTATGAAGGAGCAACTAAGGCCAACCTCGACAACAAACAAACAAACCCAAATAAAAATGAAGGGGCAGTCTTTTGCAAGTCATTTCAACCACAGATCTGCTTCATGGCTGTCTGCACTAAGTCACCACAGTAAAACTCCTCTTTTCATGGAATAAGCACCATTTTTCTAGAAACTGACTCAAACTCTGTCCTGGATTCCAGCTCCATCACCATCCTCTGCATGGATGAGGCAGCGCTGCAGAGAGGGGAGAGGAGTTCTCTTTTCACTTGAAAATCTACCTTTCTGTGCCACGTAAAATGTGTTAAAAGGGAGGAAAAACAAGTGTTTTGTATTGGGAAATACAAAACAAGGTATGAAATACACTCAAAGCAATAAAATCAGATCCATCTTTAACTGTGAAATTGTTGGTTTCCTGACTGGATCCAGTTCATACTGGATTTTGCCTGTGGCTGCCATACAGCATATGGAGCACTTCAAGTGCCCTTCCCATAAGGATTTGTGTGAACTATCAGGGTCAGGAAAATTAGGCTTTACTCCTTCCTTGGGATTTTTTTCCCTTCTTTTCCTCTTTTTTTCTTCAGAGGAGACCAGTTTCTCAGTGCTGCCAGTCTCAGGGAGGGAAAAAAATGGAAAAAAAAAAAAAGTAAGATTATAGTTCACCAGGGTTATAAAGCCCCAACAGAGCAAAATATGCTTGGGCTGCTCCATCTGAGCACTGTCTGAAGGGTTTTTCCCTCTGATAATCTGTTCCTTCCGGTGAGAGCGCTCCAAACGTGAGCTTTGCCTGCAGCTCCCTTCCCATCCCATCAGGAAAGATGATATATCCTAAATGCCTCCTTGATATATGGCAAAGAGCCGCTTCCCATTCCCAACCACTGCCTTCACTCCTGCCCGGGTGCTGATTGGAACTCCCTCTGAAGATGATGCACATTTATTTTCCGAGCTGGGTACAAAGCAGGGAAGCTCCCAGGGCTGAACTTCCTGGGGGATTTAAGAAATGGCTCTAAATTACAGCAGGATGGAGGGACCTTCCCGTTCCCCCAGCCCAGCAGTAAATCACCTGCCAGACATCCCTGAGGCAGCTCTGAGGGCAGAGGAAGGTGGGATTTCTTATCAGGAGCAAAAGTTGCAAAATATTGAGCTGAGAAGTGAGGCAAAGGAGGATGACCGGGGAAATAAATGGGAAATTTCACCCGTACAGAAGAGCCAATTTGTGAAAATGTCATGATTCGGGGGATGCTGGTATTTAGGAGGGGGAGAAGAGGGAGGAATCCCTCTGCTTTTCACAGGACAATTTTTAGCAAGGCTGCCTCATTGTGCAGTAATTTGCCTTTCTCTGCTACACCACCTCTCCTAGGAAAACACAACCAGATGTAGCATCACTCTTCCTATTTTCAGAGCGTGGAAGGCACAGAGAAGTTTTGTTTCCAACTCTTGCAGTGTGAGGAGTGTGATGCTCTGGGGATTATTTCAGCACAGTTTAGACTCTTGTTACTCCTGTAAATTTTTTTTACGACCTTGCAGGGATTTTTCCCAAACTCCCAATGCTTGGACTGACCCCATGATCCTCGATCCAAAGAGAGGGAACTGATGAGTCATTTATTCCATCTTCGTATCACCTTGAATCTCAGCCTGACACCGTCGAGGTGCAGAAAGTCTCTTGTTTTCTGGAATAAAACACCCCTAAGAGCTCCCAGTCCCCAGACCCACTGCTGGAATGAGCCTGGAGCGAGGAGCAAGGTCATCCCTGTGAGGGAGACCAAGCCAAGCACGAACTGAAACACCAGACCCGACCCCACGGATGTGACGAATGTGATCCCAAACACTGTTTCATTTCAGCTTCACATCCTTTCTTCTTCCAGCGACTCCTGCTCACAGCTGCTCTTATTAGAAACAGTCAAGAGGTTTGATTTAAAAAAATATATACCTTGAAAAAGGCACTGCTTTTCTTTCTTTGTTTCCTTCGCACCATGTTCGTGCCTTAAAAGATTAGGATCAGAATTCTCGTACTCATTTCCATCCAATTCCAATTAAAACATCATTAGAAAGCATTTTTGTCATTCACTGTTTTCCTGAGAAGCAAGGGCAACACGGTTTTGCACACAACACACACCTAATATCCATATTTGCACAAAAAATACAATCCATCCTTCCTGACCTGTAATAATTTTGCAGTATTGCAAATACTGAAATACTTTACAATTTGGGAACACATCCATTTGTTAATTTATTATTTAAAATTAGTCAAGCAATTTTTATAACCCTTTTCATGACCTCTAGCTAACAAATGACTTGTTACTAACCCTTCAAACTTTCCACACAATTAAAAAATGATTAACAACTGATGAATGGGCTACAATTGAAGAAATTAGGTTGCAATTAAGAAGACATTTAAATGAATGTTTGAAACTCCTTGGATTATAATTAGAACCAGATCAACTTCGAAGGTCACTCTCGAGTGGTGCTCTCGTGGCATCAGAGATAATTCAGCCAGTAAAGCTGAATTTAGTGGTCACTGTTGGGATGGGACTGTGGCTGAAACCCTTCCCAAAGGATTAACCAAGCCAGAGGCTGAGCTTAAAACTGACCTGAAGACTCAGCCTTTAAGCTGAGTCTTGCCAGTGTGGACTTTTCAAGAGCAAAATCGCTGCATTTCTCCCTCGGGGCCTCTGTGACACACGATGGCACAAAAGAGATTCCAGAGTCCCTGGATTCCTCCCAGACACAGCCCCAGAGCTGTGAGGGAGCGATGGGGCAGAGTGACCAACTCCTTCAGCCACTGCAGGGGTGTTTTCTGTCATGAGGACCTTCACCAGTGTAGGGCTGAAAGCAAAGGGATTGCACACGAAGTGCTGGGAATAGATTATTATTCTCATCTACTCTGCCAATCTCAGCCCTGTTTCAAGGCACTAAGGATTTCCAGCCTTTGGACACCCATTCCAAATGGCTCCAGGCAGTTTGGAAAAATCTCAGCCAGGAGTTCCTACTTAACCAATGTCACACATCAAAAGCTGTCCCTCACTTAAAAAAAAATAACCACAATTATTCAGTTTATCCACTGTCCAAGCACAGAAACTGCTCTATGTAAGACCAGTAATTGCTAAATTCAAGCCAAAAAAACATAAAGATTCACGTGACAAACTTTGGGGATCACACAAGAAACTCACCTTTCCTCACACAAAAATGACAACTAAGAAACAGGCGAAGATAAAACCAACAATTTTGACTATTTTCTTTACAAAAGTAACCAACACTCGTGGGGACAGCCTGTGGTCTGTGTCTGGCCCTGTGGACGTTCCACCTGGCCCACTGCCACTGACCAAAACTCTGCCCTTTACTGCTCTCACGTTTCCATCCTCGGTGCTCCTCCCTCCTCATCCCCAGAAGAAATTACACCGCACTTTAAATCAAATTATTACGGCAGAAGGCTTCACCTTCTGTGAATCCTCTCCTTTTTTTTCTGCTCTGGGTGACCAGTTGTGCCTTTCTTTTGCATTTTTCCCAGTTCCCAGCACACAGCCAGGCTCTACCCCCAGCAGGACACAAGGCATGTTCCTACAGCAGAAGGATTCATCTCCAAAGATGTTGTACTGGAGCCTCTGACAGCACATTTAAGGAGGACTAAAGGCTCTGCTGGCCACGCTGACCCCTCTCCAGCTGGTGTGGGTAGTTCTGCATGCCAAAATAAGCAGCTTCTTAGTGGCTTTCAACTCTAATTTGGGGGAAAACGTTGTCATTCCTGCACCCCGTGTGCCATCAGCCACGTCATCCACACCCAGCTCCTCACAAGCCATCAAACACCTCGGGAAGGACAATGCAAGTGGAATTTCCTATTAACTAGAGCTCGTGCTGTCACCTTATTGGCACCTCAGGATCTCCAAAGAGGCAGCAAGAGCTGAGGAGATACCCCCAGAGCCAGCTCCCTGAAAAGATTTGATCTGTGTAACATCTTGTAGTTCATTTTCTGTTTGGTTTTTTTGTTTTTCAGGACACAGGCTGAAGGCTCTTTCTTCCATTCAAAGCTTGTAAGAATAAAACATTCATTAGCTCAGTGACTATGCCTGCTAAGAGAGGAGACAAGTGTTAAAGTGGGCAGGTTTCCAGACACTTGGTGCCTGCGTTGGAATTGCACACCTGAGGCCTCACCTGACAAGGAATGTCTGGATGTTTTTAAGAAACTGAGGCCTGAATACACATGTGATGTATCAAGGGAACCCTTCAGCCTCCCCTGAGTGGAGCTGAATTCAGACCTGGATTTCAGCACCAACTGCCATCCTCAGGCTTGTGCCACAAAACTGAAGCAACATTAAACTCAGCTGAGCGGGTTCTGCCCTGAACCGGGAGATTTAAAGATTTAAAACAACAGGGAAAGTGATATAAAGGAGCTGCAAACCAGACTGAGGTCTGATTTGGGGAAGCTGAGCCTTAAAATGGTTTACAGTGATCTACAAACTAGCACAAATAGGCATTTCCAGGGAAAGTGGAAACCAGTCAGGACAGGAATGATTATGGATGACTTAATCCGCGAGTTAGAGGAAGAAAAAAGATACTTTGCTAGACAGAAGGAGATGAGAAACTCTGAAACTCTGTGTTATCCCAGACCTCTTATAAATAGCATCACCAGCCCTTCTCTTCCCAGAGATTCCAATATTCATCATCGCTATTAAACTGCAAAGGGTAGCTGGGAAAACAAAACAGTGCGACCCTTTGAGACCAAATCCAGTGCTGATGTAAAGCCTGTGGAGTAGTTCCAGCTTGTACTAGGCCTGAACTGAGCTCCCACCATCCACTGTCCCTTCTGATGTCAAGTTGATGGATTACAACTTCCTAATGCAGGACTGATGCATTATGACATCCTAATGTTGGGACGATTGATTGTGACTCTTTTTTTTAAGTATGGCTTACTAGGCAATTATTGACACCATCCCTGCATTAGAGCCCTAATTCAGCACAAACGGGCTGACAAGGCCTGTGCTGTGGGAAAAGATTAACCTATTCCAAATTTTATAGACCAGGGTGAGACGGGGCTTGTTCTGGGACAGGGCCACCCTCTCATTACAGGCCTTCAGAGACAGCAAAAACCAAACAGCTTATGCCACATCTCGAAGAAAATTGCTTTATCCCTTCACCTCTAAGTGGATTCAGACGCTGCCAGTTGACTTGGGAGTGCTTTGGGGTCAGTGCACACACGCCGGAACACAGAGAGGGGGAAAAAAAAATCCAAATAAAGGCAAGAGAGAGGTAAAAGGCAGCGCTGTCAGCTCCTACCCTCCAACATCTGTGAGTAATGGAGGTGCAGAACCAAGGCTGGGAGCGGGGAGGTGAAGGGAGAAAGGGATGGTTGTAACAGTGACAAACAAGTCTGAAGGGACTTCTCTGCTCTCAAATGTCGCTGGGGGAAGCAGACAGGAGACGGGGGAGGTGAGGAAGAGAGGAGGTCAGGTATGTAATACCCAGAGCGAGTGGACAATCAAATGTTTGCAGCTGGGCTAGGAAATGGCAATCCAGTTGCAGAGCACATCTGGCTCCCTCCGTGCGCGCCGTGGGGCCACCTGGTTTTAATCATGCTGGGATCACCTTTGAAAAACAGAACTTAATCAGAGGCCTAGTCCTAGCAATAGTGTTACATCCAGACTTCTCTCCAGGGGAGCAGAGGGCGGGAAGGGGGGGGAAGATGAGTTAAAAAAAAAAGGGTATTTCTTCTGTGTTTTGCTCAATCAAGCCTGGAACTTTGTCAACAGATTCCTCTTTGTCAGGTTAAAAGGAGTCACTTTTGATTTTCTGCCTCTTTGCATTTGATGCCTGCTTATCTTACACTATCCTTACTGTTATTTCAACAGGTTACATGTGTGTGGGTGCTAAAGAGCAAGCAGAGAAGATGCCATTTGAGGAGTCATTGCCTTTCCATCCCACCTCCTCCCACCACAGAAATGGACTTTGGATTAAAAGGCCTTCCACCTTTCCTGGATGGTCTTCCTGAACCAGGAGGACAAGCCTCCCCTGGCTCAGGAAGGGCCCAAACAGCATCATCCTTCATCTCAATGGTCAACACAAAAGTCTGCCCAATCCACACCTTCCTTCCAACACTGGCTGGTGGCAGATGCTCACAAAAACCTCTCCAACACAGAGTAACCACCCCTGGCACCACCTCACAGGTTTTATCAATCAAACCTTTGAGGACATGTTTTCTCGCCCAGATTAATTAAACTCAACCAATACATTTTGGTTTGAAAAATGTAGGGGGGGAGGCAGAGGGAAGGTGTGCTAATCTAATCTTGGACATGGTACAGCTTGAAAAGTCCAAAAGCAGTTCAGCTGCTGAGAAATATCCCATCATTTGCTCTTCCAGTATCATCTGGAATCAACCCATGGCAGTGTCTATGGAAAGAAACCAACGAACAAAACCTCAGCCCTCTTCCTCTTCACTGTCTTTGCTCCTCACATCTCATCTCCATCATCTCTCATCTCTAGAAAAGCATCACCTGAGCAGCCTGTGAGAGAGGCCACGAGAACTTTGGACACGGCAGAAAACAAACATTCCTTGTTTTCTCATAACACTTTTCCATAACACTTTGAGGGTATCAGATGGAGGGAGCAGACACCAGGCTCAGAATTACAAAGGCTGAGTTCCTTCACCCAGACCGCTGTTAAATAATGGAACTCATGGCCACAGGTTTGAGGGACACCAAGAGTTCACACAGGTACAGATGAGATCAGAAAAGAGGGAGAGGAGGCAGGAATCAACCTTGAAACTAAAGCATTCAAGGGGCAGAGACAAAGGCATACCACAAAAATCAAACTTTGAATTCTTGCTGATTTGCTGGAGCAACAGTAGGTTCATAAAATCAGGGTTGGAGCCTGACTTGTTTTCCTTCACACAGAGAGGAAACATTAAGTTATTTCTAAGCAACTCTTGCTTGAGGAATGAGATGATCTTTAAGGTCCCTTCAAACACAAACAATTCCGTGATTGTAGTAAAAAATAAAGAAAAAAAAAAGAGAGAGAAATACAAAGAAAGATTCCTTAGGCTCACAAATGTTCTCACAAACACAAACCCTCAGTTCAGCTCCTCACAGTCCAGTCTGTGCTGCAGGAGGAGGATCCAAGTGTGCCTGGAGACACGACCTGACAAGACTTTACACCTTCTGGTAATGCAAAGGAAGCCTCAAACCTTCAGCCCTGCTTATCAAACCCTTCAAATAACTACCCTTTCTGTTAGAGTTAAGATCAGATCATGGATAATCTTCTGTGTATGTAGTTCACCTTGTCACAGATACTGGGCTTGGATTCCCTGCAATGCTTCAGCTACTTCCCACTGTTGTCATGCTGCAAACGAGCTTTAAACTCAGCTTAACCACACCGACCACAAGTTGTTTTATATCTTATTAGAAAAATGACTTAATTTCCCGTGTAATCTTGTACAGGACCTCAAATCTGCAACAGCAACAGCGTCAGCATTGTAATATAATCTGGAAGTATTATAATAAAAATAAACATAGTCAAAGAGCATTTTACAAATGTTAATTATTACTAGGGGAGAAAATCCTGTCAGACAGGTATGTGATAGTAATAGTTATCTTATTTTACAGGCAGAGAAACTGAGCCAGAGATTAAGAAGTTAAGTGACTTGCCCAAGGCCATGAAGAGAAGCAAAGTGAGAACAAGGACTAATAAGCAGAATTCCCAGCAGCCCTGCAGGCTACAAGGCCCTTTTCTGCCCACCTTTTTCACAATTCCCAAATCAGTTCCACTTGATTCCAATGGCTTCAGTAGAGATTTTACGATAAGGAGACCTGCCTGACATGGAATACATCAGGAGTGCAACTAAGAGTTATCTTGATTTTTAGGAGGTTGGCTTGGAAGTAGCATAAGGGCATCCAAAGCATCTTGATGCAGCAAAAAAGAAAATTATCTGGTCTCTCTGTACCTGCCTAAAGCAAAGCCTTGGAAAGAGGCTGGGAAAAGACAGGATATTTCGGCAGCCAGAGTATCACGGCAGTCTTTTTCTCTGTATTAAAGGTCTCTCCCACCACAGCTGCTTTTGCACTGTAAAACGATGGGAAGGGAAGGCAGAGACGGCTCCCGCGGCTTGGAAAGACAAGGCTCGCTGTGCCACCTGCAGGGCTCGCTGGAAAAGATGCCTCTCGTAGGGATCAGCGCCGGCTCCAAGGCGGGAGCCACTGTTTCCATCCAGGATGGAGCAGCTTCCCAACAGCGAATTAGCCTGGTGAGCAAGAACATAAAAGGGGCTGTGGAGGGATCCATCGGGTGGTTTCACTCCATTCCTACCCAGGCTCACCTACCTGGGAAATTTATGTTCTGTTGAATGGGGGAAACTAAATAAAGCCAAAGCACAAATGAGAATCAAACCTGAGTTTTGCAGTTCACACACAAGCTCTGTGGAACCTCCCTTACCTGGATCTACCTCTGATTCCCCCTGCACTGAGCAGCAGTTCTTTACAGGACTCCCTCACCATGTTTTGCTTCTGATTTAATGCAATTATCTCCCTACAATTAGTTGCTAATATTTCTCCAAATGCACACTTCTACCCAGTGTTTTGCTGGAGCAAACAACCCAAGCAAAGGAGTTCAGGAGATGGCCTAAATACACACTAATCCAGAAAAAGATCAGAGTTTGTCAGGAAGGTTAAAAATACATGTTCCATTTTGGCTGAGGCCTCCTTTACCTTCTTCATGCGTTGTGAGAACCTGCAGTGGAGGACAGGAGCTGAAAGAGCTCTATTAAGTCACTGTGTTTGCTCCTGGTGATCTGTGCTGGACAGGCAGCCCAGAATAATGAAGTCCTCTTTATTTGATCCTCCTGCCAACACACTGATTGCTCCTGCCTTCTGCAGCGGGCTTTAAATGTCCCAGGAGATGGGGTTTCTACCACTTTCACTAAAAAATCGTTTACATTGCCTGGTAGATTCGGCCCCCGGGGAGGCTTTTTTATTGTGTTTGGTTTCAGTGAGAGCCTCGGAGGTGTCGGCCGGTGATTGATTATTGTTTGTATTGTGGTAGCACCTACAGGCACCCGCTGAAACTGCAGACCTGCTCTGCGAGGTGCTGCCGTGCCCAAATTCCCTGCAGGAAGGGGCAGGTGAGGCAGGCAGAGGCACAGAAACACGGAATGATTTCCCAAGCCCAAGCGGTGGCAGGTAAAGGCGGCGAGGAGGGGAGACAAGCTGCTGTAAATGTGAGCATCTCCTCCATTCCCACCCGGGCACCGCATCCAGAGCAGCACCTCGAGCATCCAGGCAACGTGTGCAGACCCAGGGGAGGTGTCCTGGGGAAAGGAGCACAAGAAATAATCGTGCTGCAAAGGGAAACAATAATCCCACAACAGGCAAAGCCCAGCGGGGCTGAGGCTTGTCTCACACAGGTCAAAGCTCCACTGCTGGGCTTTCCCCGGAGCCGTGGGGAAAACAGGGAGAAATTCCGAGCACAGCAACAGGAATGAAGAAAAATAAAGTGAAGCATCAAAGGTTAAGCCACCAGGAGAGGTTGCAGGAGGCGGTAGATTATGTGATCCCCTTGTATTTTAACTCAATTCTTTCCTTCCCTGCTTTAAACAAATCTTCTTTTTTGGACACCAGCGGCCTCCTTCCCATTTGTTCTCAGATGAGGGCTGCTGTGAGAAGCAGCACCTGGACTAAACCATCGTTCCAGAGTTAAAACAAACCGTTTGTTGGCTCCTCAGATGGCAAGGGGGACATAGGTATTAAGATCAAGGTTAACACCTTCATTCAACCAGGCTCTCCATCCAGTTGGGGAATCACTCGACAGTTCTGCAAACGGAACCCAAGATCCCACCGATTTCATGACTTTCCTCCTTCCCTGTGCAACTCTTACAAGCCACCAGAGCACAGAAATACAGCTCTGGAGAGTAAAGAAAAAAACTACTCTACTGTGGAGCCTGTTACTCTGATGGATGGTTAAAACAGAAGCTAAAACTTGAGATGCATAAATAACTGATTTTGTATTTGCTTGTATTATAGAAACACGAAGGAAGAGAGATTAGTTGGGCATCAACCCAAAACAAACACTATTTTGTCAGATTTTTTTTTTTCAGTGAACTGAAAAGCAGAACCTAGTAACATTTTGGCCTCAGACAAAACATTTAATTTGACCCAAGGAAAAATACTTAAAAATAATTTAGAGGTTAATTTCTAAGTTTCTCATTTGAAACAAAAATAACCAAATTGCTTCTTTTCTCTCCCTGTGTCCAAGTGTTCTGACCAGTTTCCAAAACTGGTAGTGGGGCACATTGTCTTTGCTTTAACCAGTGGATTTCAGCACCTATTTTTGAGATTCTTCATTTGACCAAAAATCTGTATGTCCTGAGGGGGGGAAAGAACAGAACAGAAGAGATTTTGGCCAACAAGTGACTGAGCTTTGGTGAGAGCAGATCACACTCGCCCTCCTCACTGCTGGCACAGCCCTGCACTGGGGAGCACAAACACAGGGACATCCAAAAGACCCTCTTTCCTGCACTTTTTTTTGACTGTGCCTATATTCCTACAACCCAAAGAGCCCTTTAGGCTGCCCCGATGGCACCACACTGGACTCACCCACTGCCCTGTAACAGACCCTCTGCCAAGGGGGTGGCACAGCCTGGGTGCAGCTTTGCTGGCACAGAACCCCAGAGGCTACACTCCAAGTTTTCTCATCATCAAGTCCCCCTGAGTGTGCAAAAGTATCTCTCAGAGCAAGAAAACCCAGAGGACACGAGGATCTCATCAAAAGATTAAAGCTCCACTGCTGGTGTCAACATCAGGTCAGAGTGGAGAAGACACTGAGGCACACACTGTGACTTAACCTGAAAGTCAGGGCAGCACAGAATGTGGGCAAAGGGGTGCTTTTACTCCCAGTGTCTCTTCTCCTGTGATTCAGAAGCATTTGGGCAGAATGTACTTGGCCCCAGAATATGCCACCATCACTTGGATCCTCCCATCTCATTCCTGAGGTCTGTTTATGAGGCTGAGAAAAGCCACCAAGAAACCCCCCATAATCCACGGGCTGTCTAAAATATCCACAAGAGCCCTCCTGAGTCACGAAGATGACAAATGTGTATCCAGCCAGGACTGTTCTCCACTCCTTCGGTTTCAGCAACTCCAAATGAACTTCCAGAGCGTCGTGACCCCGCGGAGCCAAACCCTGCGTCCCTCGGGACCGGCTCATTCCTTTCTCGCTCCCCCTCGTCAAATAAAGCCCGGAGTTCGTGCGTCATTCTGACACATACCCTTCAGGAAGTGATGGGAAGAGGATAGATTTTCTTCCTGCTAATGCCCCGGCTGTGTCCCTGCAGCACGAGGTCCCTCATTCCCACAGTACCCGGCGGGTAACCCGAGGAGCCGTGACCAATGTGCTGTCGGATTAGCGTCGCCGGTGACACTGTCAGCGGCTCTCTGCTGGGCTCCTTAAGAGAATATCCTGCTGTGAGCCACAACAAGGCTTGTGTTCGGGGGGCCGGAGATCTCACCCGGCAAATTAAAGCGCGCCACAGCGAATTTCAGGATTCCTGCTCGGAGGCCTCCCGGGGACTGACCCGAACGGCGTGTGCTGTGTCAGGGGGAAAAGCCACCTGCTACACCAAGCCTGGGCTGCCAACCACCAAGGCCCACCTGTGGCCGAGGAGCACGAGAGGCTGGCACTGCAAGGCTGCTCCTCAGCTTCTCCATGGTCTGGCAGAGCAAGGAAGAGGTTGGGTTCACTGCAGCAATTTGTCCAAAGTGTGCTGGTCACACACTTCAATACTGACACGTGTTTGTTGTCTTAATTAGTAAGTACAGAAAGCAGGATGACTCGCCTACAAGATGGGCTGGGGAGACCATTGGTTGGACCAGCCTTGCTCCCAGCGTGTGCTGGGCTGGGAATCACGTGCACAGCTGGCTGGGAATAACTGCAGCAAAAGCCAGCTCTGGAACAGCCTCCCCTCAGCCCGTGACAGACAGAGCACTGGGTACCCAACCAAGAACAGAGCACTGAACTGAAACTTCAAAATATTCACAGATTGGGTCAGGTTGGAACAGATCATCTGATCCAACCTCCCTGCTCCAGCAGGGTCACCCCAGAGCACATGGCACAGGATTGTGTCCAGACAGTTCTGGAATATCTTCAGGGAGGGAGACTCCACACCCTCTCTGGGACATCTGTTCCAGTGCAGGGTCATTCACAAAGGAAAGAAGTTCCTCCCCATGTTCAGGTGGAACTTCCTGGGTATCAGTTCCTGCCCATTGCCTCTTGCCCATTGCTGGGCACCTCTGACCCCTCCCTGCAAATCCTGATTGCTACTGATGAGGTCCCCTCTCAGTTTTCTCTTCTTGAGGCTGAACAGGCCCAACTCCCTCAACCTTCCCTTGTAAGAGAGATGTTCCAACAACACTCCATGTGAAAAAACTCCCAGCAGTGTATGAAGGAATGCAGGAGTGATTTGCATTTTTGCTTGATGAATACCACAGTGCCAGAGAAAAATGCTGCACCTCTAAAGAGCAGCAGCCCAAGTGAAAGGGGCAGGGGGGAAAACAAGGAGGATGTAACTGCTGTCACAGGAACACACCAACAACACAGGGCTTAACACTGCTTTTCTTGTGGAATGGGTTTTGTACCCCCTGAAGTGTCATCTCGGGAAGTTAATGCTTTAATCAGCACAGTACTGGCTAAATGCAACCCTGGGGATTGCTTCCCTTTTAGGCAAGAGCAGGGAATTCCACCAACTCCAACACTTTGCCGTGACAACAACAAACCCACCGAGGAACTTCCCGCTAAACCAGGCCCCGCTTGGTCTGGGGAAACACCAACAACATCCAAGCCCAAGTTAATGGTGCCTCCAAACACATTCTGATCACATCAGAAGAACAGAAACACTCAGCTGTGCTGCGGCTCCTCCCTTTTTCTGCCCCGGCCCCCCACGTTACAGATGAAAACACGGGCGCATCTGGCATTTACGGAGCTCCAACACCTCCCGGGACCTCCTCGAACACACAGCCCTCCGAGCTGCTGAGAGGTCTCCAGCTCTGTGCAAGGGGTCAGACTTAGGAACTGTCAACAGCTTCCTAATGTATGCTCTTTCTCTGGGAAAGGGGGTCCCAGGTTTTATGGCCTAATAGATTCGTTAATCGGAACACACACAGGCTGGAAAAGCCACTGTTTGTTTTCTCTGACAAGTTTGGCATTTTGCTCCTGGGAGCCAGGAAGCTTTAAAGGCATAAGACTCTCCCACTTAACTGGACAAGAAAACCAGTCTGGACAAACTGAGACATGTCATTGTGGCTGCTTAATTCTGAGCCAGAAGGTGCTGTTTCAGAGACTTTACAACAACATCAATGTCAGGGTAAAGGAAATTAAATTCCCCTCCCTCTCCTCCCCTGATGTCTCCATTTTCTCCAGGCTTCCACTGTACCTCAGGACAGTCTGGCCCATCACAGGCCCAATACATGTGGCTAGGCTGGTGATAATGCTGTTCATATCAGAAAGCTGCCCCAGAGGGAGTTCTTAAAGCAAAGCAAGCCTTCCATGTGCCACAAACTGCCTCTGTTCACTCATGACAGTAGCTTAAAAACCAGAAACATGAAATGGCAAACACAGAGAGTAAACTCCTAAATGAAACTACACCCCCCCCTTCACATCAGCAGTTCCCCAACTGTGATGTAGACTCTGCCATCAGAGCAAGGACTTACTATAAATAACTCCCAGACAATCACAAAGGGGAATTCCAAGTGTTTCCAAGGCGGTGTAGCCCAGCCACTAAAAATGAAAAAAGCATCTTTAATCCCAGAAGCTGCCATAATTTACTACACTTTAATGACCTGGATGAGACAAGAAAATTGTTCTGTAAGATTTTAAGCCAGCAAGAAGGAGCAAAAATAATTTCAGCCTCTTTTCTTCATGTCTTGCTAAACACTGGAACTCTCTGCTATGAAATCATTCCAGCACCAGGGCTAAACCCTGTCAGGGTGAAGGGACCCTCGCTGGGATCACAGCACAAAACAACCACCACAGCCCACGTGCAGCATCCAGCTCAGCACATCCCAGGGAAGGGAGTCTCCAGCACTTTTCCTATTTCTTAAAACTTTTTCTAAGCACCTGCTGCAGGGCACTGCCAGACACAATTCCTGGGGACATTGATGTAATGCTCACTGCCAAGTCTGAGGCCCTGCTCCATGGGCACATTCCCATTCTCCCTTTGTGCTGCTCCTCTGTCCTTCATTGCTTTGACTGGAATTCTTGGTTTCCACAACCTCCTCTGGCTCTAGTACTGCAGCTGTTAAAACACTGATGGGCATGGCCACGATTCAGGAGTGCAGGAAGAACACTCCATTATCCTTCTTTAGAACGGGAACTCGCTTTACCTTCAAGTTTTAACACACCAAGCCACCCAGGCATTTCTCCTGTCACTGGCTGGAGCAACGCTTATATCTTGCTGAAGTCAAAGCATGTCCCATTGAAGTTACAATGAAACCCTGCTTAAGTGCTTTGCTGAATCAGAGCCATCATAACTATCCATTAGGCTTTGATCTGGTTAATGTTTGTCCAAATATGGCCCCACAACGGGAAAGCAATGAACCATTATTAAAAGAAGGAAGGACAGCTGGAATTATTTTAGTGTACAACTACATGCACAAACACACAGCAAGTAACAGATTGGAAAGCTGTTCTTGTTATTCCTCGAATTATTCTCCTCTCATTCCCTCGGTTACAGAACTATTAATTAGGGTCTTATTTTTGTTCCACCCCCTCCCGCTTAATGTACTCAGTGCTCATCCAATTTACACACAGAGTTTATCTTGGCAAAAAAAGAAAGGGAAGGAGAAGAATCTCTGCACGGGGGAGGAGGGGGAGAGGTGTTTGTTTGAGGGGAGTCACCGTAGTCATCACTCACTCAGTGTACAAGGGAAGAAGGAGAAGGACTAAGGAGGCTTAACTCTTCATGCTATTTATACACCACAGACATGTGCTGTGTGCAGCTGAAAGGTAATTAAGTGAACACTTTCCTCTTCTTCACTTACACACACACAAATCTATTCTGTCCATTTCTTAACAAAAAAAAGAGCTGGTCTGTCCCAATCCAGTTTCTTGAAAAGCAGGTTCGTTGCCAGAACATGCAGAAGGAAGATAAAATTAGAAAGAACTGACTCCACCCATGACAGCAAGGTAAAGCTAATGCAGGGTCCATCCTCAGTGAAGCTGGTAACTGTATTCCTCCTTCCAACCTGAACATTCCCCACCATTCCTGAAGTCACAGGAGTCTCCCACCATGTCTTTGGCCCACACACCATTCAGGGTGAGGTGGGGGTCACCCACCACTGCACATCCCACCCTCTGGTGCAGGCCAGTGCTGGCAAAGAGAGGAGCCACATCCACCTCCCCAGCACTTCACTGAGGTACTGCCACAGAATGACACCATTATTTTCCAAATCTTCCTGAGCCCTCTCTCTGATGACAGGGCTTGAGGACTTCACCTTTGCCACTGCAAAGATTCTGAATGTTCTGTTTGGATAGCAGATGTTTAAGAGATAAGCAAACAGACTTTGTGGTATGTTCTGATTAGAAAACACAAGTAAAAAGGCTCTCTTGATCTGCCTGATTAGGCTATTATAAATAAGACAGACAGTCTGCTTCAAAATCAGACTTCCATTCATCCACAGAGCAGTTTTGCAGAGGTGCAGAGGACTTGGCCATTTCTCCTGACTCCAGTGAGTGAAGGTGCACATGCACCCACGTGTGGGTACATGTGTTCAGCCCCCCAAACGTGCTGCTTTTCAGATGGAGCCTCCTCACCCTGCTGCACCTCAAGGAAACAGAAATATCAAAGGCAAGGTTAAGCGTTAGCGTGAGGAAAGAGCCGCTTGCCCGAAGTCTGGCATGGACAGGAGGCACCACCCTGCCCGTTTCCTGTTTTCCACTGGAACTCGTGCAAGGAACTCCTGTCCCCTTGCCCAAATCCCATCCCAGAGCTGTGCTTCAAAGCCACTGCCCCGGGATGGAACCTCAGCACACGCAAACCGGGGCCGTCCCGCTCCAGCCGCGGGAACGCGGAGAGGACGGGGATGGGGACTTCCCAAAGCTCCCCACGGCACACGGCCTGTGCCCAGACCTGAGAGTGATCCCCAACTTCACCAGGGATGGGAAAGCAGGCCCTGAGAGCTGTCAGAGCAGCACAGCACCTCTGGCCTCTTGTGTCTGAGCCCTTGAGCACCATCTCCAGGCCACCAGTCTTTATTTCCACTAAACCCAGTCTAATCTGCCTCATTTTCTGTGACTGTGTTTTTTGGTTGTTTTTTTTTTTTTTTTAGAAAACCCCTTTTCCCCATTCAGATTATGATTTCTCATTTCAAAACAGAACAATAAAACAAATTGGAAACCCCCTTTCCTTTCTTCTACCACTACGGTTTATTCTAGTAACCTATTTTTAGACCTCTGACACGTATATAAAAATATATGTTCCCAGAGGAATCTCACACCACTCTGCAATGTGAGTTTGTTAGAGCACTTACTGCTGACCCACCCAGATTTATTGCTTCCCATGCTCGTCCATAGTTTATTTTTTGATGTAAAAAGAAAACAACCAAAACAAACTCATAAAAATAAAAAGGCATGTATTTTATGTTTGGCTAAAAATAATGACTTTTTTTTTTAAGCTCTGCACTGATATAAGATTTATCTTCTTTGTATAGAGTTTCTAGGCCAAACCCTCTCCTTTTTTAGGGAGGATTGATAAAAATCTAGATATGCCAGTATTTTTAAAACTACATCTTTTTAGCTTCTTTTTGTGCTGATGAAAACCCAGGGTGCATAGAAAATGAAGAATTTTCCCACAGAAATGTTCAGGATTCTCAAAACCACAAGATCCCAATTACATCTGGACAGCTCTGAAGACCTTGATAAAAGATTTATATATGGAAGTCCAAAGTTCTGTGACATCTGTTCTGCCTTCCTACAAGTATTTTCAAACATTTCACTCCCAATTTAGAGGGCTGAGAGCACCTGAAGTAGTTTTAACTAAAAACTTGGTAACAAATCCAACTTCAACAGAAAAAATGGACGAACAGTTTGCAGGAAAGATGTACCAAGATGTTGTCTTAGGTCCTGATCACATTTAGCAGGAGGGGATGGACAGAGGGATGAAAGACAGGAAGGAAGAAGGCAAGGAAGGCAGGCACTGACCATGGACATGATGTCCAGGCTCTTGGAATCCTTGAGGGGCTGGTCCCAGTAACAGAGCACTGACCAGTCCTTGGACACCAACAGCTTACAGTGGACACTGAGGCTGGACAGGAGAATTCATTGGTCCATGAGGTTTTCACAAGCTTCCAGATGATCCACTTCCATTGACTCCACCAGGAATGAGCCATCTAAACACCTATTAAGCCTCAAATTTCCATATGGGACTGAGTATCTTCTGCATTCCTCAGAGGATCCCCTCTGGCTGTTTCTGCAAGGACTGTATTTCCCATTCATTTATATCCCACTTTAGGGTTTTGCTGCTATTTAGTTTTCAATACACTCCTCTGTTCCCTGCACTAGGACACAAAACAACGTGGAAGAACAAGGAACATAAAGCTGCAGTCCAGTTTAGGTTTGTTAAATCTTCAGCTCACATTTGTCATGGGAATATGTGTCCACGCTGCTAAAACTAAGCAATGCTGAAAATCAAGCCTTTTCCCATCTGCAAAAATACAAGTGTGGAGCTTCTCTGCAAACCTGTTCTCAAAGAAAGGCTCTGCAAAAGCTGCTCAGACATTGCCACACTCCTCATTCACTTGAACCCTCTCCCACAAAGGAAGGAACATATTCTGTGACCCTGGTTACCCTTTAAGGCTTTTGGAGTAGAGAACTGGAGGTGCCCAGCTCCATCACCCACTTTACCTCAGTCACAGCAGTACCCTGATAATATCTATGAGTAGGAAGAGCATCTTTCTAGGAAGCACAAATTCCATATGCAAGATCTTAATTCAAAGGGAATCTGGCACCCTATTGAATGTCTCCTCCTGGCCAGGGCACCAGGTCAAGTACTGCAAGCTGTGATAATGAGGCTTGATTCTGACAATTCTGACCAGTAGCTGTTGTCATCCTGACTGCTTCTAAACCGTCAAGAAGACGCTGAATGACTTGGGCAGGGTTTATTTTTGGTATACAAATGTAAAGGAAAATGAAATTCAATGTCACAATGTCTGCCACAGTCTCTGGGAAATGTGATTTCAGAAGCACATGAAGAATCTCCCCAGCCCAGAGTGTGCCTTCTCTAACCAGATTTCCTTTTCTCAGTCACTCAAGTAAGATTTTATGGCCTTTTTTTTTTTTTCATTCTTTCTTTTTTTTCCAGTCCAGAACCCTTAAAATTCCACCTTTCCTGCAAAAGATTTTCTGCCTTGAGGAAAAAGTCTGTCATGAATTGACATGTACATCAACATCTCAGTAAGGGAATAGTGACTAGAAGCAGCTGCCTCTAATGGACCAACAGTGGGGACAGAAGAAAGGTGGGGAGCAGGAGACATTCTTGAGTGAGAATATTAATTCCAGCCCTTTTCTTTTGTCCTCCACCACGTACATCACACAAACAGACCAGTTACACCCTCTTTACACCCCTTTGCAACACTCCCAAGCACTGCCCCGGCTGGCACTGCCAGTGCCCAGCAGGGATGAGGTTCCAAAGGCTCCAAGCCCTGGAGGCCTTTAGAAGTAGCACACAGTGTTCTGTCAGAAAGAGTCAAATGAGAGCCTGTGCTAAGCTGTGTGTGAGACACCAGCACTTCTGGGAAGGAATAAGACAGCAAGAGGAGAAAGCCTTAAACTGGACACAGACCAATTTCAGCTCTGTGACATCAAGGATGTGACTGTTCCTCAGGCTTCCTATCCGTGAAATGGCTGTAACAATCTTACTTTTGTCTTATTTTAAAATGTGATTTTTCCATTTTTGAGGCCATCACTCATTCTAGGAGCACATCACAGGGACTTGAGCTTAGCTAAGGCTTCTAGTTGCTACTGTAATAACTTCACATTTTGGTGTGGTTTAAGCCAACGAGGAGACATTTGCACAGTTACCCAAAATTTGTGTGGAGACCTGATGGCTGCAATTCACAGGGAGCTTTTCAAAGGTAAGTATGGACTCTAAAGGTACAAATCCCTCTGACAGCTCAGCACCAACAAATTAAGAACACTGAAAATCACAGCCACAGGCTCACTGTGCTATTCAGACTGGCATTGCCAAGTACAGCAGCAGCAAAGACACATAGACAGAAGAGCAAAGCATAAACTTGCCAAGACCAAAACTATGGTATGGATTCATGTTCCTGTCATTTATCTCTTACCTATGTTCTTGATGAATTATTCTACAGAGGGGATTTTAAAAGTTTAGGACAAAGAACACTGCCCACTTATTTCTCTGGGTCATTTACATATTTAACTATTAGCCTTGAACTGAAAAGTTTGGTCATTGCATTCCTGTTAAATTCGACAGAAATGTTTCAGAACACTGTAGAACTCCAGGATTATCACCACTGAATGTCTGACAGAACCTTCAGTCAGGGCATGTCACCAGTGAGGTTAAGCTGTAATGGCTTTAGATCAGCTCAAGATCTGGCTCAGCTAAGTCAGATCTCTGCTTTTGCTCTGCCAGAGAATGTCACTTATGTCTGATGGTGTGACAAAGCCACACTCCTCCTGGGGCCATCACTAACAGTCCATCACCCCTGCAGGTCCATCCTGTCCCAAGAACTGCACACCTGGAGAGGCTGAATCACCTTAAACCATCTTGGGTAATGACTGTGAATCTGGAATTATGGGTTAAGTCCAAAGACAATCATTGCTGTTTCAACTGAATTGAGGGATTGAAATTTAAGTTTGTGCAGCAAAGGCTGCAGCAGAACAGGAGCCCTACACTGCACCGGTCCTACCCAAAAATCAGTCAAGTGTAAAGCTTCTTAAGCTGTGACCAAAGTCTTGGGCCACCTGGCTCTCTGACGCAAGATTAACTTCCTCAGGCACACACAGGAACAGTCGTTTTCTCTTCCCTCAGCAGCACTGGAAAGCCAGGCAGCAGCTCAGCAAGGCAGGACTCAGGGGCCAGACATCCAAATAAAGTCAGGGACAGAGATTCAAGTGTTCCTCACCCAAAATCTGAGCTGCTGTTAGAGAATTCAGACTCTTCTGAGCACTGAAGACACGGCATTATCCATGTGAAAATGGCTCAACAACGCTGAGAACATTAACAGACTTGTCTCAAGTGCTCAAAGTGGGATGCTAAAATATTTACCAGCTGTATTACTTGTCTTGTCACATGTCTTCAGGCTCAGAGGAAGACATAACAGATTCAAAGAATACATCAAAGGAACACGAACTGCAAGAATAGCCATACATCCCCCCAGTAGATGTGTTTCACTACCAGAACAATTTATGATTCAGAACAGTGGAGCAAATGAGGCATAAGAAGTAAAAGAGAAAGAACCCAGGAGAATAAGAAGGGCAAAGAGATAGAGAACATAATTTTTCTGTGTTGAAGTCCACAGAGATGTTGCCAGAAGGAAAAGGCTCTGGGGTGGCAGAACAGTTGCACGGTTTTTTTCAACCAGTCATCAGGATTATTATTATTACCAACTTCAGAGAGAACAGCACCAGGTTCATACCCCAGAGCCTACGCTGCTTTTGGTTATACCATTACACATCTCACCATAAATCAACCATCACCAAATTTAAAACAACTCTGAGTGCTGAGTGTGGAGCAACATGGCACAAGAGAGTGAGGGAACACAGGCCCAGACAATCTGCTCTGTGCAAATGCCTGACACAGGACACGTGAAAGAACTAGGGAAAAAACCCAGTATGATCACAGTACTTGTCACTGGGATGACAGTTACTCCCAAGCAGCCTTTACAATGGCACCTGCAACTTAACTTTGCCATAGGGTGAGAAGGAAACATCTAATTAAGCAGTCTTAAAAATCTGGTTGTCGGGATTAAACCATGCTTTACACTGGGCAGACAAAACTGCTCCTTGCAGGAGCTTGAGCAAGACTGGACTAGAGAGGGGCCTAAAAAAACAGAAGAAGTGGAAGATATCAGAAGAGAAACAACAGGAAAACTGCTCAGTTAAAACTGTTGTCTTTTGAGCCTCTCTTTCTCCCACTCTCTCCAGGTTTATTCTGATTCAATGCTTGATGAAGCTATGAGGCTTTGCATCCTACATGCTTCATTCTTCCTTGAGCTTTGTCCCCTGGATGATGAGTGCTTTGGGGGGTGTAGGCAGTGACCAGGACATCACAAGTCGTGTGATAACAAGCACAGTGTGAGACCATAAACAGAGAGGACTTTTCTTCTTCTAAGAGTGCCAGCATTCATTTGTCTCCTGGCTCTACTGAAAGCTCCACAGATACAAGAGCAAAGCACACAGCCTCTGCATAAACCTGGGATTATTAAGGATTTTCACAACACAACCACTTGTAACTGTGTCTCTCCCTGTGAAAGGCAGGTCCTGGAAGATCCAAGATGAGATAGCCACAAACCTCTAAGCAGTATCTAAGACTATCATAAAAGTTTATGGGTCACACCCACATGAGCCATAGTTGTGATCTCCATCCAGACTGTCTCCAGTTATTTAACCTCCTCCTTATCTTCAGATCAGAAGCAAAGGGCTGAGACACTCAGTGGTGTTCAAACTCTCACCCAGAGCTGGTGGGTTAAATCCTGACTCCACGACATGGCCCATGTATCTTCAACTAAACTACAGGAGGGAAGGATAACAAACCTTGGAGATGTGTTATCCCACAGCTTACATATCTGGCCTAGGCATAAATCAGCTGGGTAAATACTTAAGTAGAGTCCCGGACACAGCAAAATTAAAAATAGTAAGAAAATTAAAAAAAAAAAAAATAGCAGGGGTTTATTCAAGATGTTGTCAAAAGGGAAACACAATGGCTTGAAGAGGAAGGAAAACTCTTAAAAGACATGGAGCATCAACTGCCCTCACAACAAGGCCCAGTTTGATTAAACTGGTTTTCCACTATTTAGGTCACTGCTATTGCATTTCAGCACAGGACTTTAAACTCTTCTGATGCCTTGGTTACCAAGATCAGGGAGCTAGGATGGACCAGTTATAATTGTCCTGTCGTTATACTCTCTCCCAAAAGATCCATGATTAGATACCAGCCTAGACAGGCCTCGGGACTAACCCAACATGGGAAATTCTGATCACCCCAAATCACAGAGGTGTATGAAGAGTGAGGGTGAGGATTAGAGCCTGGGGCCCTTCTGTTGCACTGCCTGACTCTACACTTAAACCACTGACACTTGGAAATACTTGCAACAGAGGGAGAACAGTTCACACACTCCAGGCTTCTCCGTGATTGCCTCATGCCACCCTGCTCCTGACACCAAGCCAGCCAAGCAACAGAGTTCTGGACAATACCAGTCAGTCCAGCCCATATTTCCCCTTCTGCTCATCAATTTTGACCTCATATCTACATCTAGAACAGTCTGCTCCATTGCCAGGTCATGGGCAGGGTGTTAAAGAACACCCCATGGCACTGCTGGAGCAGCAGTCAATGTTGGTTGGGTTCCCTGAAGAAATTCCTCGGGTATTCCTCGTAAAGGTGGCTGACATTCCCTGGTGACTCTAAACAAGCAAAGCCTCCTGGACCAGCTGTGACACACAAAGTCACATGAAGCCAAAGGTGCTGTTAGCTGAGGACTAAAGTTATACAGCAAATGGCTTATAAAGTTAATCAGGAAAGAGCAGGGTGGCATTTATGTGGTTGTCATGTGGACTTACTCAGAAAGGTCACTGTCACTGAGCAATTAGCTAATGGAGCACTCCTAGTTACTGAAGATTGTCAGAACTCAGTATCTCAGATCTATTCAGAATTCCTGAGAACATTACCTGGAGTCTACAGAAAAATCACAAAGTATATTTAGAAGAACCATTTAGTAAAGCACTTCCTACGACCAAGGGAAGGGCAATTGATGTCTGAGTTAAGCACTGCTGTTCGTTTTGAATCATCTGTCATTCCCATCTCTTACACTATCAGCACACAGTAATACTCCTGGGATGGAGAAATGCTCTGGATAATAAAGCCGGATCTACCTCACCCTGACCAGAACTAGAGTCAAACTTTCCCAGATTTCACGAGAAGGTTTTGCCTTTCCAGGGTTTTGGATCATACCCCCACGGCCCTACTGTCTGAGCATCTCTCCTCATTTCTGTGAGGAGATTCTTCCTGCATCCTTTTCTAAGAACAACTCCTTTATTTCAATCTTCTCAGTAAACTCAACACTGAGTGTACACCAGCTGACAGTATTAAAAGAAGGTTCTTGAAAACATAACAAGTGACATCTTTAATTAGCATTAGAAATTTAAACAGTGTGGTGTTTTAAATGAAAAGAGATGACTCTTTCAAGAAGAGGTTGTCAAAGAAATAGAGAATTCAGTCATCTAATGTCCCTCAATCTTTAAATATATTCTCCCAAGATCAGACAATCCAATCCTGCCTCCAGCTCTGCCCTTAACTCTCTGCACATCTTGGTATCACAACACATGAAAAAAACCCCCAAACCAAAACAACTCGATATATTAAATTTCCATGTTTCTCATCTCCCCGTGGTTATTGTGCTGCAAGATACTTGACTTAGAACCACAGTTCTTACAGTTGGAGTAGCAAAGACAACCTTGGCCTTGAAGTTGAATTCCTTGTCTTCACACATCTGGTAACACAGGCGGAGCAGGACCGTGAGTTTCTACAAGGACCCTTTAAAGGGATGGAAACCATCACGTGAAATATTTTGGGGAGGACACACAGGCCATGAGGAGCAAGACTCCAACACGGGCTCCACAGCTATCACCTCGCTTTGTGTTTTGACAGCGAAAATAAAAGTGGGAGACGGGGCAGACGAGCGGCGGGGGAAAAGTTCATCTCCCCACCATAAAGGCGGGACGGCGACGGCGTGGGCTGGGATCGATGTGCACGTTGGGTGGTGTTTGCTGGGTGCTGTTTACTCACCCCCACGTGGGCGTGAGGAGCCATCTGACTGCAGCGAGGGCCCTGTGCCCCAGCAGGGCCACGGAAACGCCGGTACAGCCCCGCCGGCGCCACAGCCCTGCAATAACCTGCTGGTTATTACTGCAGTGCCCATCCCATCCCCTATCGGTGTTCACACTCCTCCTCAGTGCTGCCCCGATAACGACGGGCCCGGCCGGAATCGCTGTGCCGCGCTGCGGAGGGGCAGGGAGGCGGAGGAGGAATATCTATCGCTCCTCTCAGCACAAATGTGTAAAAAGTTTGTTCAGGGTTTTATGAGGCACGGAGCAAACCAGCTGCTTTCACTCCGGGCTGAAGTGTTAACTGCCGGGGCGTTGGGAGGCGGCTCCTGCCAGCCCGCTGTGTCTCCCCGGACGGGTCGACACACAGGCTCCTGTGTCGGGCTCAAACAGGTGTTGGGAAGGAAACTATTTCATGCTGGAAGGTGGGACAGAGGGAGGGATTTCTCCAAGCTGTAAAGGGCTGGAAAAACTTGCTTTCATTTCAGGCCTTCAAACAGAACGTACGTGCCTGGGAAGGGAAGGCTTTCCCTGCCAAGTCTCTGGTTCTCCACCTCTGCCTGGCGTTGCAGGCCTGTTTCTGACACTCCAAGAGGAATTAATCCCAATCTAAAGCATCTCCTTCCAGGCTGTCAAACTCTGGGAGTGGATTCTGTGATACAGTTGTGAGACCTGTAATGATCAAATTGAGACTTCTGACTCATTTTGTATACAGGCCACAGAGCAGCTGTCAGGCAGTGAAGTGTTTCGGGTGTAGGAACCACCCTAACAGCTCAAAACAGCTCTCACCTAAACAGCTGAGAAAGCTGCAATTTGGAGCACAGGCTCTTAGTAGTGAGCTTTTAATAGTGCCTGAATGTACGTCCCCAGAAGGGTATTTCTCATGTTCACTGGACACTTGGTCCTGTCACCCAAGTGAAGGCAGGTGTTGCAAACTCTATTAAGAAAAGCCAGAAGGAGGATTTTCACCTCATTTCTGTCTGTACACAAAGCTTATGCAAAGGAATGGGCTAATCCTTGGTCTCTGCTGAGTATGGCCACAAAACTGAAGGGCTGGTGCAGTTCTGACAGCAAGGCCAGGCACCAGTGGAAGATCTGAGAGGCACCTCACCACGGCCAGCAAACATGTCAGTCAGCAGGACAATATAAATGGAGGAATCATGCTGGTCAAAGCAGGTTTCCAGCTGTGCAAACAAACTCCTGGAAGCTTGCACTACAAATCCCAAACTAGCTGGAGGAATACAGCAAAGAACAATTATCCCAGCAATCCATCAGGCCCCTTTGCCCAGCACATCATGTCCTACTACTGTGGGACTGAGCACTGACATGGGATGGTACACACCAGCATCCCAGTGGCTGGATAAAGGGGTTTTGGGGATCTTGGTTTTCTCCCTCTGATTTAAAGAAGTTATACATCACATAAGATACTGCAGCCTTAAATCACAGCCAGCTGGTGAACCTGAGATTACTTTTTGCTAGATTCCAGAATATGACCAGAAGTAAATTTTGCATGCAGGACAAACTGGGGTACAGAAACTGGGGGCTGTGGAAAATGGTGAAGAGACAGAGGTTGTGGAAGGAGAGGACTGTAGAGGGAGAAAAGGTAAGGAAAAGCTGGGATTTCTGGGCACTCCAAGGGTAGGAGATCAGCTGGAGAAGATGGTGCAAAGGGGACTCTGGAAAGGGTGCGAGAGAACATGTCAGGTTAGGGGGAGGGAGAGAAAACTAGAAAAAGGGAAAAAGAAGAGGAGGAGCAGCACCAGAACTCCCTCGTAATGTGAACATGTAACACCCTGAGACAGGTGCCTCAAACCTCAAACAAGCACCAAGACTGTGAGCCTATGAAAAGTCTGCCCCTACCCTGTCGTAAAAGAGACCAGTTCTGGACCAAGGCTGGAAAATACCACTTCAGGGCAATAAATCTCCCATTGATAGGGTCTGGCAAACACAGGCCTCGAGAAAGGTTGAAGTCAGCTCTGAAGTCTATAACGACTCACTGAGGATTGAAGGAATTAGAAGGAAAGGTGACGCTCAATATAACAGCAGCATTAATAAGTAATCGCTGCCTGCAAATGTCTGGGCAGTTATAAAACATTGGCAAGACAAACCTTAGTCTTACAAGTTTGGCTCAGCTACACACAGCAAAATGTTCTTCATCGAGTAACCCTGGGGAAAGTGCTCCAAAGGATCCATGCTGATAGATGATCACAGGTACCTGTAACACCTCAGCCCACACCTCCATAAAATCCTGTCACCCAGTGAAGTCTGGACCTTCCCAGGGTCTCCCTCAGAGTCTTCCCAAAGATGTTTTTCGGTTCTCCCCGACTCGCACATTTGGCCCCATAAGGGAAAATTATTTCTGGCCAACTCCTGCATTTTGCACTGTATTTAAACAAACCAAAGAGCTGGGAAATAACACACAGCATCGTGTAATCCGAGGAATGAGGTTTTTTTGGTCATTAGAAACGTAGCTAAAACAAATAATAAATACGGCGCGGTGACATTTATGGTGAAAGCCGCCAGAGCTTCGGAGAGTTCCCCGTCTGGTGCTGTAAAGGCCTACCCAGCACCAAAGGCATTTAAAGCTAAATTAAAATCCTCATTAGCTGCCCTTGAGTGTATTTGCATTGATGAGGTCCCTGGTGGATGTGGTTTTATGGGCACGGAGGTAAACCTGTGTGGTACAGCTACAGAGGGAGCTTTCAGCGGCGCTGATGTAACCTGCGCGCGATGCGCCAGGGACTGAGAGATCCCATCCCGAGCCAACCCCCCTACGAGGGCTCCACACCACAGAATCAAAATAAACAAACAAACAAAAATCCTCACACAATTGTCACTACATTATCTGATTGAGAAAGGAAGATGTAGGTTTAAATACAGGCGAGGATGTTTATCCTTACACCGATACACGAAGACCTAAAAGTTCGTGTTTACGGCGAAGAGCGCCCGGTACATTTTGTCCAGCTCTGACATGACAGGGACACAACCTGTTTGGATGAAGAACAAGGGACCATAGTCACCCCCTCGGAGTTTCTCCTACCATATGTTTTCAAGATCAGCTGGATTTTCACTCAAACTTTTTTTGATGCCATCACATGATAGTGATGGGCAACACAGAACCCTTCAAAATACAGACTGGCACTCAAACAGATCCAACCAGCTGTGAGCTAAGATTCAAAGACGAAGGAAGTTCAAGAAGAGCTCCTGGAGCACCTTTCCAGCCAAACAACTGTATGTGTGAGTTGGGATGAAAGGAGAGAAACACAGTGAGAGGTGTTGCAGGAACTGTGGGAAAACAAGCCCTTTGGGGACCTCTAGATGTGTGGTTTGATAGAAAACCCCAGCTGTTTAACTGAGGGTGTCTAATTTCACAGGAGAAAAGCACCGTATCTTGCACATATATCTCCTTTACTAGGATGAAATAACCCCCTCAACATCCTGGCCAGGTACTGGAGCTGGAACTCCCTGCAGGGGGAATATCCACTTGATGTTGTGCCATTTTGTGCAGTAAAGAGACTGCAGGGTCAAACTCGCAGGAGAAGCTGATGTTTAAATACAATTCAGAATAATTATGTTTGACTTATCCATGATTCTTCTCCAACTCCTTGGGATACAGGACTCTCTGCTTTCTGGCTAAGTAACTTCTGTACATTTTTGTAACTCCTGCCAGTCTCCATCCCAAAAGTGGGATCTTTGCACAGAGTAAAGCACCTGTATGTGTGTGTGCACGTTTTACATACACACTGCTTTATGCTGCCGTAAATGGGCTTGTGGTTTGCAAAATGGGCTCCATAAATCATTAATTAATGATAATACAAACATGAATAATGCAGGAGACAGAAGGGCAAGAGTCACCACTGCATCTTCAACACCGCCTTGGATGCTTGGATAAGCAATGTGCCCACAACAGCCTTCCCTGCCAAGAGCACCATTACACACAGAAATGCTGAAGAATCACAAAGGTTCCCGTGTGTACCACGGGAAATGAAAGGACTTTATCAACAGTATGCTCATGCAGAGGACTATAACCCTTTAAATCTTTCTGTCCTGTACAGTGAAAACAAGACATTCAGATCTCCCAACTCCTGTTCCCTGCACAGTGGTTCCTTTTGGTTCACGGAATTACGAGATCCTGCTGTTGCAAACCCAACTGCAACTTGTGAGCTGTTCACAAGTTCACAGAGGGAGTTTTCCAGCCTTATCTTTATTAACTGTGAATTTATCTCCCCTCCCAGATACAATGTTGAGAGAGAAGGTGAGCTGGAGGGGGTCACTCCTGCTGTACAAGGATCAAATGCCATAAAGGGCCCAGAGTGTGACTGTGTTCGCTTGTGCCCTTTTAATTGCCCCCGATAAAGCCCACGTTAAACACGCAGTCCCTGTGGCCAAAGGTAACAGGCAGGTTGGCTATGAGCAAGCAGCGCCTCGATAAGACAACAGCATTTCAAAACACCATAAATTAATTCCCCGGGCTCATTTCCCCAAGAGCAGTGGCGATAATAAATCTCACTGTTGGCGTTAAGGGTGACCGGAGAATCTGCTTCATGTGCCTGCCAACGCGCTACCGGAGCGGTGCCACGGATCTGCAGCTCACCGGCTTCTCCCAGGGAGGGGGAGAACAGGAGACGTGGAAAAACGTGCTGCAGGGGCAGGTCACTCCTGCCAGGGAGAGAGGAACCAAGAGGAAAAGGAATGTTCCACCGAATGAAACCAAGCCGGGACATTTCACAGGGCAGACTGCGAGAGATGCCCGGAGAACAGGGGTGAGGATAATATTTGAAGGCATAGGACACAAATTTAAATTACTGAGGATTAATGAGTCAAGAGGAACAGGTCAGAAGGCGAATTTAGGGACACAGACTGCCCTTGATCAGTGTCTGGAACTCCCCTTGAAGTTTTACAGGAGACTCTTTGCACATCAGAGTTACCAGAGGGCCACACTGGCCATTCACTCTTACACACGTCCATGTGCTCACACTGACACTCACACTCACCATCTCCTTTCCATGAGAGTAAAATACCTCCCAAGTCTCCCTTCTTCACTCCTATCCTTTCAAGATGTGTCTGCTCTCACAGAAAGCCAAGATGAAGCAAGAATGGATATTACCACTTGGGAATTTGCCATAGAATCCTGGAATAACCCGAGCTGGAAGGGACACACAAGGATCATCCAGCCCAACTCCAGGCCCTGCACAGACACCCCAACAATCCCACCCTGTCCCTGGGAGCGTTGTCCAAATACTCCTGGAGCTCTGGCAGCCTTGGGGCTGTGACCAAACCCTGGGAAGCCTGTTCAGTGCCCATCACTGAATCCCTTTTTCCCCCACAGTCATTCAATAAAACTCAAAAGGCTTTGCCCAATCAATACAATGGGGAGCTCCATAAGCTCCCAGTGTGAAAAATGTACACCCACCAAGTTAAAAGTTAACTCCAATCTCCCTTATAACAGCTTACATTAAAAACTATTTAGCTATCAAAAGCCAGTGTGTTGGCAGGATCAGATGAGCCTGTCAGCTCCTCCTCCTGAGGCCTGAAGACTGATATTCTACTTACTAAAGCTCCAGAAATTATATTAAAAGAGTTGGGAAGTGACAAGTCACCCCCACATCCCAGTACATGCACAAGCAGAGCTCTGCTGCTCTCAGACCATGCCAGCAATGACTTTTGATTCTAAAATTCAGGGGGTTTTATCCCTTACATGACTAACATCATCATTAAGGGCTAAACAACCCTGTATTTCTGGCATGCATCTGGAGGGTCATCTGTGTGTTCAGTGAATAAATAAAGGAGTTCTAAAGGAAAAACAATATATATTCCACTTATATATACATATATAACACACACACATCTAGGGGTATATGTTTCCCTAACCATACTGCATAAATATGTATTTATTAGGCATGCTATGGTATGTGTATATCATAAGGCACTGAAGATTTTAGAAATAATTTAGAAAATTGGCTGGTTTCCTTACAATTCAGCTCACTTGGTACAATGTAATATATTTTAAATACCATGGAAATAGGCCAATTTTCCAATATTTAAATATTTGTGATATATCATTACAAACATTTGACAAAAGAAACATATGGCAAAATTCTGAATTCTTTCCAGATGAGTGATGTCCAGACCCTCTGATATATGAATGACCTCCAGAGTCTCCTGCATTTTCCCTGTTTTGAATGCTTTGCTTCTGGTTTGGAGTCTGTCATTGAAACTTTGTCAATTAGAATGAAATGTTGGGTCTCTGAAATTAAAAAGCCTTGGGAGTGACAAGTGAGTGGTTCAACAAGGGTATTTGGGCAACCCATCCATTCAGTTTAGCCTAAAATACAGTAGTAATTACTTTCACCCCAGGCATGGGACTCTGCTCCCTCTCCAGCAGCAATTCCCAAACCACTGTGCCCATTCAGTGCCTGTTTGAACAGACAAGCACAGGAGCCCCAAAACACTCAGTTCCTCTAAATTTCATGCAAACAAGCAGAAAGGGGGAAAAAAGAGAGATTGTACTATTGCTTCACTTGGAAAGAGTGACCCTCACGAGAGGATCTGTGCAGCAGAGCTGTTCATCCAAGCTCATGGATCCTGGGCAATCCCACTGGAGCTGCTCCATGGGCACAGGGGGCTGGGGGGGCACAGTGTGGGGCAGCACCAGAGACAGAGGTCACAGGATGAAGAGTTATCAGGCACATGACACAGGGGCAGAACAGCTGGGCAACCTGTAATCCAAAAATCCTCAAGTGCTGTAGGCAGAATCGAGTGGAAAGTCACAACCCAGAAGAAGAGATGCAAAAATAACACACCCACTGCAAAACTAGACAGTATGTTTAACTGGGGAGTGGGAAACCCCAAACTGAAAGCCTGAAGATTTTACTCCAAGGTTTAAAAATTGCCCTCCAACAGAGACACTGATACTTTTTTGAACAAAGGAGATACTTCCTAGGAAAAATATTCGTTTCAAATGAGATTCATTTTCCTGGGAAGGTCATTTTGATAGAATTCTCTTTTTTCCAACCAGTCTGGTACTTTTAGTACCCTAATGGCACTGACTGCAGTCTGCAATATCCAAGCAACCACATTAACTCAAGAATATAAATGAATATAGGATTTTGTTCATTTGTACTCTCACCTCTTTGCCATCACCCCCCTCAACCACCAATTCCCCCCCTTAACCCTCTAAAGAAAGAGAGCATTTATGCAGAAAATGGAGGAAAATATGCTCTTCCAAAGAGCTCTCTCTGTTGAAACACACACACAGACCAGGCCACTGACAGCTGCCCTGCCTGGATTGTTCATGTGTGACCTCTGTTTGAAGAGGTTTTGAATCCTTTAGCTTTCCTACAGACCTGAATCCAGGATTACCCAACACAGGGAAGCGTGACTCTGCCCAAACCATGTTCTGACAGGGTGTGAATCAGGTAGTGGATGTGATGGAAGGTGAGGGAGGTCAGCAAATTAAAGAGATCGAAGAACTCAGGTAGGAAAACGGGCCTGGAAAATGAATTCTAGGTCATTTTGGAATTTCCAGGAAGACCAAGACACCAATTAGCACAGGAGGAGCCACACACTTGGCCTCAAGAGCTTCTCCTTCCCACAGGAAGGAAGGATGTATTTGAAGATGTAAGGCAGTGTCAGACAATAGACAGGCGAGTCCAGAACTGGAACCTCACCAAGGTCACGGGGAGGACAAGGGTGCAATAGAATGTTAATTATATCCACGTGCAGGATGGACAACACAGACATGCCAATCTCCCTCACTGAGACAGTCAGATGGTACTGACAGAAACAGCAATCCAACTGCACAAGTTCAGTTCACAGGATTTGCATTTCACGTCTCCCTCCACATATTCTGCTTGGAATTTTTAGTAGTCTTAATGGCAACTAAAAGGAAACCATCATAACAGGGGTAGAGTTCCAAAAGAGGTTCAGATTCTGGATCTATTTGTCTTTCTCCACACCACTTGTTTTGTCTGTAAGACCTTCCAGCTCCACAATTATCCAAATACTTTCCAACAGGATCCTCAATTTGTGGCTCTTAGCATCCCCTGCATGCAGATATAGTTGTTAAAAATTATTAACTGAACATAAGACCCAGGATACTCTGAGGTTTTAACCATGAGGACCAAGCAAATAACCTCTGATTCCATTCACATGGGTTTCAAGAAGGTTGAGAAGTAAGTGATGACCATGGAAGACTGCAACACACCTGCAGGAATATAAAATCCCATGGTGAAAAGGTCTAGAAAAACTCACCTGAGATTTGTATAAGAATGTGAAATTAATTTCAAAGACTGGGCAAAAAGAACCCCAGCAACTCATTAGAAAGGATGAGGGAAAACCATCTGCAACAGCTCATCCTAAAAGATTAAAACTCACAGGGGAAAAAAGTCCAGAGCATCTGGCACTGCACCATATCTGCAGGGATGGAAACCTTTGCTCAGGACCTGGTGAAGGATTGAATCTGCCTGAAGAATAAAATAGCAATGAAATATGAAAGGGAAAGTGGATCTGCTTAAAGAATGAACCTGTGTGTTTTCCAAACCAGTTCATTCCATGTGGCCTGCCCCTCACTGGAGTTACTGGAGAGCCCACCAGTAGAACACAGCACACCTGCTGGAGGAATACACAGTTTTAAATCCACAGTTATGTGTTTAAATGAGCTTTCACCCTTGACTGACACTCAGTGTTGCAGCTGCTGGCTTGTTTCCAGCTGCAGGCCACTGGTCACACCTGGTCACAAGTGACAGCCTTGAGGTACCACAACCCTCCAGTCAACGGAGCAAAGCTCCATTTTGGAAACTCTGCTGGGATTCTCCCTGCAGTGGAAACTCTGCTGGGATTCTCCCTGCAGTGGAAACTCTGCTGGGATTCTCCCTGCAGTGGAAACTCTGCTGGGATTCTCCCTGCAGTGGAAACTCTGCTGGGATTCTCCCTGCTTGCAGGCTCCTGGTTCTGTTTTTCTTAGAGGCAGCATTTCTAGGGACAGGGAAGAAGATGAATTTCCCAGCAGCTCAGAGAAGTCTCTTCACAGCACAGCAGCTCAGCCTACAGGCAACACCCTTGTTCTGTCACCAAGTTACTTTTGAGGAAGTTCCTGTCAGTATTGATTTACATATCACTGGCACCTTGAACCTGCAGCTGATGGCAAATCTCACTGTCCTGGGTGTTCCACAGGCCCACAGAGAGGTGCAAAGGACACCGATGGAAACAGAGGGGCACAAGTAGGAGATTGGCTGAAGGTCACCAGCGGAGACAGATCCCATGTCCAGGCACCACATCACCTGGACAGCTTGTTCCCCGTGTGCAGCCAGGCTTAAATACCTCAGTGGGGTTGTAGCTGTAAAGATGGGAAACCTGTGCACTAGTTTGGGTTGACAACAGGTTCACCTCTTACAGGTCTGGGGGGCAACAGGCAGAAGGTAGCACTGTACAAGGTATAGAAGGGTCTTTGTCTATCAAGCCCACCAGAACTGATTCAAGAGAAATGACATTTTAAATATGTGATAATGATCTCAAATCACAAGTATCACATGATGGCTCTGCCAACTCAGACTGAACACACACACACCCCATAAGAGATGGAGGACAGACCCTGGTACGGGTCACCCAGAGAAGCTGTGGCTGCCCCTGGATCCCTGGAAGTGTCCAAGGCCAAGTTGGATGGGGCTTGGAGCAACCTGGGCTAGTGGAAGGTGTCCCTGCCCATGGCAGGGGGTGGCACTGGATGGGCTTTAAGGTCCCTCCCAACCCAAACCATCCTGTGAGTCTCTGAGAATGGCTGGGCACTAGTGACCAATACACCAATACCAGAGCAGGATAATGAGGTTTCCAACTCAGCTTTGTGCATGTAAATAGGTTCACATTAGCACATGGTTGATTCCCCTTTTATTATCAGCAAAATAATTAGTAACCCTGGTGAGTTAAATTAAATCATACTGATGCCAAGAGACGGGACTACAACCCAAAGTTTTAAGCATCTCAGTTCCTTTGGGTCCTCTGGACACTTCGAAGATTTTTATTTTCTAATAATCCCAGTGCAAAGGATGAATGTTTCACACGTGCAAGGTGACACCAACTCTGAGCACCTGTAACAGTTTTTCAGAAATAACATACTAAAAAAATAGTGTTTTAAGCAGAGCATGGTCAGGAGGAAAACATTCAAGAACTTGGGTGGCGAGAAAAGAAGAAATCTAATTTTATCCTGTTAACTGTGCTAGGTATCAATAGTTTTCAAGAGATTGCCTAAATCAAAACACTGAACAATTAATGTTACCCTCAGCAGCAAACACTCTACTGACCTAAACAAACCAAAAAACATACATTTTAATTCAGAAAACATTCCTCTAACAGTGCCACCACATCCACTGGCAGGAGTATCACTTTCAACAGGACTAAATCTCAGACCTAAAAGACTGCAAGCCCTGTTGGCAGCTCATGGGTGGTGTCACTGAGGTGTCACCTGTATCTCTCTGTTTTCATTCACCCTGCAGCCTTTGATACCTTCCTGCACCTGAAACCAAAGGAATGCACAAGAGCATCTGCACAAGTAGAAATGTGACCTAAAAATGTTCCATCACCGGGCTCCTTTCAGAGATAAAACAATGATGGAATGGTCAGTCTCATCCTGCAGCGCTGAAGAGTGGTTACCTTTTTGTACTATTTAAGCCTTATGCACATTGTAGCTCTCCAGTTCTTCCCAGAGGGTCAGTTTTATTTCCCAAAGTGCCTAAGGATGCGGGCCAGGCTCACCAACTGCTCAAGAAATTAGGCACGTTTCAATGCCTTTGTTGTTTTCCCAGGGAGGTGTTCTGGCACGGGGGTCACTGACCAAGCGCCGGGTCCCCTCCACCCCTCTGCTCCCCCCTCTCCAGCCCAAAGCCCGGGGATTCTGGGAATCTGGCCCTAAATGACACTACCAGCTGGGATGTAATGGGTGTTGGAGCAGCAGCCGTTTCCTGTCCAGCAGGAACCCGAAGGTACAGGAATGTGGGAAGACTCCAGCGAGCCTCCTTAAGCAGCCAGAGCGGGCTGGGAACTAGAGAAGAGATAAGGGATGCCCTTTCCTCCTCCACCCACTGCAGCAGATAAGCATCGTCTGCCTCAGACATCTTGTCCACTGATCTGGGCTTTTCGGCCGTGGCTCAGTATCTGTGACTCTCTACCTTCCTTCCTCTGCTCCCGAGCACACCTCCTGTGGAACAGCCAGGGGGCTGATAACAGGCACTGGGGCCTGCCCAGGGGTGGCCTGGGGGCTGTAAATGCCCCAGGGGACACCTGTCCCTTCCTGGGAAGGGACATGGATAAGGGACTCGGCTCCACAGAGAGCAAACCCCTGTGTTTGAGGAGACAGGTGTGCTCTGGCAGATGGAGCCAGAGCCTGTTTGCTCAGGCAACATCCCCAGGCCTGGCTCCAACAGCAATCGATTTATTGTCTGTTTGGACACCGACACACTCATCAAATTGCAACACCTTGCTCAGCAAACTGCAACAACGTGCCACGGCCCCGCCAGGTGAGCGAGACACAAACGGTAAAGGACCGAGAGGCAAAAATTGTGATTTAAGAGGAGTGGAATGTCTGCTCAGACAACACAGGCCACGGGGTAAATGAGACGGCAGAGAGTTAAAAGTATCTAAGAGGCACTAGAAAAGACTGATCACAGATTCCACCTCTTCTGTCTCTGGAAGGAAGGCACTAAATAACTGACTGCTCTGCCTTGCAAAGCTTGCAGGCTCCAGGCCAAGGTAATGACAGTAACACAGGCTGCATGTCATTCCAGAGCATCCCACGATGCTCAGACAGAAGGCAGCAGCCAGTTAGGCAGCAGGGGAATTTAGGGCCAGGAGAAACTAAAGATAAAGAAGGAAAATCCTTAGAAAATGGATCTGGGGAATTTAGATCCCGTGTACAAACAGAAATAACCTTTCTACCTATTCACCTCCCCTCTCAACTGCCCTGAGTAATACAATTCCAAAGTCAGCTCAGCTGAAACAATCCTGAATCCATCTGGAGATTGAGAGGATCAGAAAGCCTGAGCTTTTTACACTCTTTCAGGTTTTCTTGTCGCTCATCTAAGTGTTTGTCAGGGAGATTATGCAAACTAAAGAATTCTGAGTCCTGGCCCTGCTGCAGGAGCCAGAAGATAAGAGCAGGCAGGACTGGACCCAGGGAAAAGACACTCAGTTCTGGCACTGCAGTTTTCCTTTTGGGTGAGGAACTGTTTGAAACTAAGGAATGCTGCATTGATTTGAAGGGGGGAAAAAAGCAACACACACACACAAAAGCAAAACCAACCAGATTATTCAGCAACATTACAAGGTTTTCCTTTGGAAAAAGAGGAGAATATTATTTTAATAGCATCTTTTCACAGTATCCCTTGCTATAAGCCTTCCTAGAAGAGAAGGAATGGCATTTCAGCCCAAGAGCCTCCAATTCCTTTCTCTTCCATGCTGTCATTATTACTGACAATTCCAGCAATCCTCCAGACTCTGCTGACTTCTTACTAAGCCTTGGCTTGCTCTGACCATCCCTTCCTTGAAATGACTGCTCAGGGTGTTCTGGACTGATTGCCCAACTGAATTCCTCCTCTCCTGTGTTTCACCTGCCACAAAACTGGAAGAGCTGAGACACTGTTCAAGAGGTGGGGGTTGGAAGCTTTCGATTTCAGTTTTGTGCAGCTCCAAAACAGGCAGTAAAAGACAACCCTTGCCTGAGCAAGTTTCTCCCATGTGCTGGAGGAGCTCGTGCTGAGCACGTCTGTGCTGATAAACCCAATTACTCAGCCCTGCACACACACCAGTGTGTCACTGAACACGGGACTGGGACCCACAGACAGAACCTGGACCTTTCCAGGACCAGCCTGCACCTACCAGGAACTCAGTAAGGTATTTGTAGTCCCACAGAAGGGGCCACTTGCTCCTGCCCACCCATTTGCAGTGGTATCCTGAGAAGCAGGGCTGTCAGCAGGCTGGAGGACAGTGGTATTTGCTGTCTCTGCCTGTCCCCAGCCCTCCCCACACATCCTCACACATCCTCCCCTGCCAGCCTCTGCTTTGGCTGTGATTGACAGGCTCCTGAATTATGAAAAGGTAGAAAGAGCCTTGGTGAAGCTCAGAGGTATTTTTATCACCATTTGTGGCCCCCCACCCCCATCATATATATCAGAATAAGAATGCTTTTACACAGAGAAAAAAAATATAAAATCTATAGAGTCCTCAAAGGAACAGTTTTTCTCCTCCTCTCAGCAGCCTGTCCTCAGCCTGGTTCCCTTTTCAATGGGCTGCTGGCTCCTGGCTGTCTGCTGATAGGAAGGATTAGCTACAGAAATGGCACAGGGAAAGAGTCAAAACTCGAGGGGAGCAGAGCCCTGCAGCCCACTGAGCCATCTGTGCACATCCAGCCACAGTTTCATAAAAGAACAAACTGCAGGGGCTGCAATATTGCCTTTTGTTCTGGCTGGGCCGTCCCTAGAAAGGGCAAGAGTCGACCAAGTTTGCTCAAAAATTCTGAGAGAGGTTAAAATTAAACAGGAAAATTTAAAGTTATTAATGTAGTCATGTCTTCTCCCTTTCCCACAATTTTATTTTTTTTTTTTTTGGTTTAGGGACTAATATTTCAAGTTGTTCTTTACAAACACGGACAGATATTTTAATCTGTTTTCACCCCAACTGCTGAGAAGCAGCTTCCAAACTGGGATGCCAGACATTACAAACCCAGACTCTGTAACCTGAGTTAGTCATTATTCCTGAAGTGTTGAGTATTCCCTCACCTCTGCCTTCCACAGGAATCCTGGGAAGCCTAGAAGCCAGGTTACCTTCTCTGAGGTGCACAGAAACTATTTAGGAAGTTACATTTTACTATGTGTACCACACATCATCTGTTTTGGAATTGCCTTCAGCCTGGACTACCTCACCCAGCTGAGAGAGAATTATTTAGAAGCTCAGCAATGTTTTCACTCATCATGGAGTGTATCCACTTTGCTTTGAGAACAAAGAAAAGATCATTCAGGTGCTGATGGTCCTCTGGTGCTTTCCCACAGCTGCTCCACATCGACCAGGAAAAGGATCCTGATGTGGTTTGTCAAACAGAACTGTGGGATGTTCTTCCTGATGCACAAGGAAAACACAGAAGCAGCACCACGGGCACCGTGTTTCTGTGTGAGTGTTGGGATGTGAGGGCAGGGTGACACTGCTGTTCACATCTGGGTGCCAAACAGCACAAGCACAGGAGCAGAGACAAATCCCTAATAATTTTTCCAAGTCCCACATTAAGTCACTACATAAAGTCAGAGACAGAACTTCGGGGGGCTTGACAGCACACAGCAATTCCTTCCTCCCCAAACACTGATTTTTCTGCACTTTGGATATTTTTTTTGGAATCGTTTCACCTGTTTGTCACGGTGGGCACCTTTCCAAGGAGACCCTCCACAAGGGTCTTGCCCCAAGTGCAGGCAGGAGCTGAGAGCCCTGGTACCCAACCATCCCTCAGACCTTTAGGGCTGACTCCATTACCCACCTACTGCCTTTCTTGACGTGACAGAATTATTTTGGGGACAAACTTTCCCCAAAGGCTCTTACATGCCTAATTCTGCTGAAGAACTGTGAGGCTCAAGGAGCTTAATCCTTTGAAATTCCCTGTTGGCTCCAGCAGAACAGTGGTTGTATACACACCGTGCCGTTTTATATTTATTTCCCAGCAGTGTAAAAAGTCTTCTTCTCACCCTTTTTAAGTACATGAGCACAAGTAGGCCAAGGCCTGCCTTCCTGTTTCAAGAAGTGAAAGCGCTGGGGCAGACTGCCAGAGGACTTAATATAGTCTCAGATCTAAATTTAACAACAATAACATGGCTCCAGTCTGACCCTACAAAGAAAAGTTTGGAGAGACACACACACATACGCACACAAAAAAAGGCAATTCTTCACAAATTAAGAAAACAATAAAGGTCCCTTTCAAGTGTCAAGGAATATTCTTAGCCAGCCTGCAACACCTAAATCAAGAGAGAGGTTGTTAAAATGGCATAATACCAGGAAATTCGCCTACAGGGTCTACTTCCTCCTTGGAGACTCCAGCCTGGAGTGCCGGAGTCAGTGTGCTTGCCATGGGGGGTGGGAGGGAGGAACAGGGAGCTGACTAAAGCCACTCTATTAAAAAAAAAAAAAAAAAGCCAAAGCTGGATATCAACACGGCAGTCTCTAGATCTAAGATGATACAACCAGCCTTCCTGGCCCGAGATTCCGAGTCACATCAATAGGCTCTTTAATCCTTTCCCACCCAACATTTCCTGACACCGAGCAGCACAAAGTCAACAAGTTCAAGCCCAGCACAGAAATTAGCGCTCGCACACAATACGGGCGGGTGATAACGCGCCGCTATTTATAGCCCCGAGGCAGCCCCCTCGGAGCAGTTATTAAAGATCCTGGTGGGAAGAAAACACGACGAGAAGAAAGTTATTCAAGTAAGTTAAAGATACACCTGAACCCTCCCTTCCTCTCCCACCCCTCTCTGAGGTCATAACATCACAATATAGTCTCCCCTAAGCAAGGACGTTCCTCCGGGACACTCTGATAGGGAAAGTGTGAACAACAAAAGCCCATTGTTAGCGGGGAACGGTGGTGCCACTTAGACCCTCGTTAAGCTCCCCAGGGGCTGCGGTTTGCGTTGTGCAGGCTTAAAAATAAAAGGCACTGGGACAAGGGACAAACAAATAATGAAGTCATTTCCATTTACCTAGAGCAGCAAGGGGGTTGCCAAGCAGGGTAACCGGTTACTGCTGGGTGTTAGCAGCATCCCCGCCCTGGGACTCCCACCTCCTCTGCTCCACGCTTCTCCCAGAGAATTTTCCACATTCAATTACTTGAGGAGTTCAGCTCCATCCCAGAATTAGATGTGGATGATACCCTCAGACCACTAGCACATCTTACAAAGCTCCTGTGTTGTGAGAGTCTTCCTTGTCCAGCATCTACTGATCCTGCACACAACAATAATATGCCTTTTAAAAGGGCTGTGAGGCTTTTACTGGGCATCACTCCTGAGTTCAGGGAAGGTTTTTAAAGGAACACCTCAGATGCACAGTGCACTTCATTTGCCTACCTCAAATTACTCCTCCTGAGCCATAAGGATGAGCAGTTACCTCACCTCATATTCCAGCTACTGCATCTGAAACTCGCTTGCCTGCCAAACACCATCACTGGGCACAGGGGGGCTGCTCCAGAGATTCCTTCCCAGGCACACACAGGAGGATTTCCCATCACACCCAAACAGGAGCTGTGGGAGGGCTCAGATGGACACACCTTGAGTCAGGATCACAGTGTGTGTGTTAGTGGCTGGAGGTGCATTAACCAGACACCAGCAGCTCCTCTTGGATCCAACCCTTGGAATAAAGACATTCTGAGCAGGGAGTTCTCCCGTGTGAGTGGAGCTCATGCTCCAACACACAAGGCAGGAGTTAATCCTGCAGTGAACATGAGCCTTTAGGGCTTCATTGTTCCCAGTACAGTCCTCATCCCTCTCTCTGTGACCCACAACAGCTCCTCCATGAATTCCAACAGGGAGTCCTCCCAAAAAGGTGATGCTTGGGTAGTACTGAATCCATGCACTCACCTCCACATCACACAGACCTCCTGCAGCCTGAAAAGAAGCTTTTCTGCCTTTAGAGGGACTAGTAAATCCTGAGCAGAGGGAAATAAAGATAGTACAAATTACCTTTGCCATCTGCTCTGGTTGCACCAAGTGCTGCTTCAGATCCCACCAGGAGCTCCCTCCCAGGCCTGGCTCTGTTAAGCTGGGAAAGCTCTGATAACTAAAGGCCTGCACCTGGGGAAAGGAGGTGCCAGAGGCACCAGGACCGTGCTGCTTCTTGTCTCTAACTTCATCTTTGGTGAGGGCTGTCCACTGAAACCCTCCCTCAAACACACAGTGAGGACCAAGGAACCTCAACCACATTCATTTGTACAGATTTGCCCCAAAGGTTTGAATATGAGAAGTCTGAAAAGATGCCATTTCCCTGCACATGGTTCTTCCCGCTCCAGGCTTACCTTCTCCCTGTCTGGGAAGAGTGAGGGAAGGCAATATTTGGGTCTGAGGAGTAAAAAAAGAACCCCCTGGAGCACTAATTACACAACTTTATACCTAAGTTCAGTGTTGGTTCTTCCCTCCTTCTCTTCCTCACAGTATTTGGTGTCTAGACTGATGTGGTTGCACAAGACTGTCAAATTTCATCAGGAAATAAATAAAAGAGTTTCTAATGGTCACGGTTTCAGGGAACAGATTGAAGACAAACGACCCAGCAGGAGGAAAAATCAGGAGGCAAATGTAAAAACAACAAATGTCTTTTTTTTTTAAAATCCCATCATTTTAAACCAGTCTCCATTTGGGAAGGCCTGATTCAGGCTTTCAAAGGCTTGTGGTTTCCAGTGCTGCACAGCTGAAATGCCAGGATGGCCCTGTGACCGTGTGGGAAGTTCCTGCAGCCTGCTCTGCTGGAAGTCAGTGCCCAGTTTGGAGCCAGGACCGTGTGTCCAGGTGGGAAGGGGTCCCTGTGCAGCACAGCAGGTGCTGTTTGCCCACCCTTCTGCCCTCAATACAAAACCAAACCAACCTTCACCACAACTGAATACTCGAGACGCTCATTTAACATTTGATTTCATTCCAATCACAAACCACTCAAAAATCCCACATCATGCTCTGTTTCCATTTGATCCACGTTTGCACATTTTAACACGTGGCTATTTTTAGCCATAAGTTATTATCAGCAGTCAGGAGGAAGCTGCCCACTTTAATCCTGAAAGAAAATCATAGAAAGCAGTTGTTCTGCCCAAAGCTAGTCCTCTTTTTCCCAGAAGCACGTTCCAATATGGAAACAGCAATGCTTATACCTACAGTGTCGTGGAAGAAAGGATTGCCAGAAACACATAGAGCAGTCACTACTCTCAGCTCTGTCTCATGTTTGGGATGGTTTGTTAAAACTGTGATGGTGGTTAAAATGCTTTGTGATACAGAGTAATTCATTTTTTTTCCTTTCCCTCGGCTTCCCCATCTAGAAACCAGTATTTATTTTCACCTTGGGTGGGCTGAGAAATACAGTTTTAGGATGCTTCAGCATGCAAATAAAATATTTATACGTGCTAAGTATTATTTTGTTTACTCCTCCAGCAGCACAAGCAGCTGTGTCAGGATTAAGGCTGCACAGTAATTTCCAGTTCCAGTGGAGGTTTCCCCGTGTGAGAACAAAACACTGTGTAATCAAACCTTTATACGACCCAGTACTACAACAAAGACTGAAAGTTTGCTTCCCATTTACACTAAGGCTCCTTTATACCATGTTGGCAGTAAAATAAAAGAGATTTCAAGTGTATGTAAGACTTCAAGTCTCTCTGGTACTACTTGTAGCAGGGGTTTAGCAGTAAGGCAAATTGGACCCTGAATATCTGAGTAGCTCACAGTAAGTCTCTTGAGGAGATGCAAAAATAGAAGAGTTTTAAACTGAGTGCTCACTGAGACCTGAGCTTGCCCTTTAAGCCTTCCTTTAGGTACCAAGAGGCCTCTACCCACAAGAGTCAGACCCTAAACACAGACAGAAAATCTCAGACGAAAGCCATTCTTCTAATAAAATAATTTTAGCCAAGATCTTATCCATGCTAAACTATTTCTGCCTAGGCCTGGCACTGCTGACATCCACAGCCAGGCTTCCAAAACTCCCAGCTTGACACCCACACGTGTTTCCCAAGCTCAAAATTTGAGTGCAGAAGCTTGGGAATCACTGCTGGGCTCCTCTGAACCCTGAGAGGAGGGGAAGGTCGTTCTCTACAGACAACTGGGAGAAGACTCCAGGAAAACCTCGGCGCAGACCCGCTGTGGGTGAGGGCTGTGGAGCCTCGGGAGCAGCTCCACGGGGGGGAAAACAACCATGGACTCGAAGGAGATGCGTTGTTTTATCTTTAACTACACTGTCCTGTCTTTAGAAGAATCCTGAGGTCCCTTTCCGAGGCACTGGAGCCTCGGCAGAGCTGCAGGCGGGATCACGGCAGCTGGAGAGGCGGCTCCGGGGTGGTTCAGGATTCAGGATTCACACACAGTTCCGGATATGAGGATCAAATGCGCCACACAATGAAATACATTTGTTAAGGAAATTGGCACTGCTAAAAAAGAAACACTCTGTGGAGAGCCAAGGAACATCTAAGGCTCCTTAACCCAATTAGCTAAACACTCTTCTGCCGCCGCGAGAGAGAAAACAAAAACCACCGCGGGAAATTGAGCTGAGTGAGTTTGGGGCAGAAAGTGAATATCTTGATAAAGTGTTGGTATCTTTGCCTGCCAGAGCTATTAGCCAAGAGTCTGCTGAGTCTAGACAAAGGTTTGATTTTGAATTGAAAGGGGAATCATTTGCAGAGAGTAAAGCAATTTAGGTTTTGAAAAACAACCATGAATTTTTAACTATTAACCCAAAAGAGAGACAAGGAGCCTCTGCAGGCACATAAGGCTTTTAAATATTACCCATTGCCACAGGAGGTCATTGAGATTTGAGTGATTTTAAGATCAGAGAGCTTCATTAGGCCAAACCATTTAATGTACCCGAGGGCCGGAAGGAAGAGATGAGATTGTTGGAGCTTGAGATGCGAAGGGAGAATTTTGTGTTCACATCATTTCCTGAAATCTTTGGTTCTGCTCCATCACATGCCAGCAACAAGCAGCAGTGACAGCCAGGAATCACAGAGGTGATGAGCACAAGGTACCACATTGTTCCTGTTCATGGCACAGAAGACAGGGATCCTAAAGCTCGTTTCTTGATTTGAGTCTCAAAGTGGGGTCCAGATATGAAATTATTTCCCATTCAAGAACTTCGTCCTCACTGGATTGATCTCAAATAGAAGTGAGGCCTAGGCCAGGTCACTTCAACCATTGTTTTAGGAGATCTGTGTTGGGAAAAGGTTAGAAATGAGCAGGATAGAAACACAAGACAATGAGGGAAAAGGAAGAGAAATGCAGCACCTGAGAGAGGCCCAAAGCCCTGGCCAGAAGAAAGGGAAGGGATCCTTTCACACAGGGATACGTGTCATTGCCAGGGTGGATGTGCAGCCCCAGAGGATTGAATCTGTGCACCCCTGGGGAGCTGGGAAAAGGCACCACAGCCTCCTGTCCATCCCTCATGAAGGAATGAGTGGCAGAGTGCAATGCTCAGCCAGCTGGAGACCCGCACTTCAGGCTGATGTTATTAAGAACAACAGAACATAAATGATTTGGAGGCTTTGCAGCCTTATCCCAGCTCCCCTGGACACATTGGAAGTGGTAACCAGGGAGGCTTTCCCTGCTCTCAGGACACCTTCAAAGGGACAGGCAGGTTGGAGATCCATAACCTTGAGACAACACCCAGGTGCAGGTGGGTGCACAGACTGGTAGGAAATGGTACATTCTTCCTGCAGAGCACAGAACTCCAGTAGGAACTTGTGACTCTTCTCGAAGAGTTTCTTCAGATTATTCTACGAACAGTAGAGAAAACCACCTTGTACCACCCAGAGCCTTGCAAACAAACCAAATGAAAGGCAAAGGCCTTTCTCCTGTCCGAGGAGATGCTCAGAGGACCCAGCAAAGCATCAGCACAGGGATGGCAGGAACCTAATTGCTGTGGGATCCCTCAGCCACGAGCAGCAGATGATTATCCACTCTCTGCTGCAAAAAGGGGTCTCTGACTGGTACCAACACGACAGCCAGGGTTCAGCAGCACAGCCTGCCCTGCCAGGCTGTGTGTCTGAGGCTCTGCACCGACCCCACATGCTGCATGTTACAGCCACATCAGCTTATAAAATTAGCACGAGGCCGTTGTTTTCCTTCGAGCCCCATGGCAAAACGTCACAGGAGGCTGGAGATGAGAGCGGGGCACAGAACAATGGGAAACCAATGGAATAATGAAGAAACAGTTTCTTCACCTTCTGTGGCTCTGTGTCATGCAGAGGAGCCTGGGGGCATCCGGTTTGATCTCGCTCTCCTAAAGCACGGATATGGTTTGACCGACTGCTTTGGTGGTTTAATAACATCCAGTCGCTCTGCACCACATCGGTCAACATTTCCCAGAGCACGAACCGTGGGCAGATGGGGAAACTGAGGCACTGGGAGGGGACCCTGGTGACATCACCCCAGAGTGTGACTGTACCCCCCGGTCTGTGCCCTGTCCAACAGTGCCTTCTGGTGGAGAGAGAACATCTGTGCATGGAAAGGGGTGGGCATGAGACTCTGAGAAGGAACAAAAAAAATACCTATTTAGGTCTAAACTGCTGTGGGCACACGACTTGATTCCTGTCCTCTAGGAACTGTTCTTCGCTTGGCAGCTTTGCTTTACAAACTCAAGCCAGGCTATTTGAGACAGCAAGGAGTGGCCCTGGCCTTTGAGGATCCCTGGTAATCAAGCATCAGGAAGTCTTGGCTTCAGTAGCCACCAGCAGATCGAGCCACATGGCACTGCAAAGGTCACCACAGGGCAACGGGACAAATATATTTGTCGGAAGGCACAAGGCATTCAGTCTCTGCCTTTGTGTTCTCATGACAATGATTGTAATGACGCAGCTGGAGTGGGAAATGGCCCAGCATAAATCCATCCTGGCAACAATACTCTGCAACAAAAACTGTAAAAGGAGGCAGGCATGTTTAGGATAAGCTGGAGATAGTGATCTGGGTATTATTCCGAGGCTCCACTCAGACACTCCACTGAGGAGATCCTGATTGTGTCACCTTGGCCCCATACCGCACATATCCTCTGCAGGAGAACAATGTGGACAGGGAGCCTCGTGGCCCATCTGAAGACCTGGGAGGTAATTCTCCCACCGGGAAATGACACCAGGCAGTGTGTCTGCCACAGGCACTGACAGGGCTGTGCCACTGAGCCAAGGAATTGCAACCACAGCTCCTGGGCAGTGCTGGAGTCAACAGAGACATGGTGATTTGCACCCAGGGAAGGGAAGAGCAGAGGACAAACTGCCACGAAGAGAGCAAGGAACAGCTCTGAAAAGTGTGACTTGAGGTGAAGAGGATAAATTTCATCCCAAGAGAACTCTCCTGAACTGCTGTATAAGCCCTCACATTCACACCTAAGAACTTCAACTGAGAGAGCTGGTAGAGGCAAAGCAGCTGGGCAGTGGAGAGCTGGTCAGGAATTCACTGATGAGAAGATCTCCCATTGGAAAAGCCAATTATCCACACCAGGAACTTCCACTCTCCCGAGAGTGCAGTGCCATTGAGGAAACCATGGTGGGAACAGCACTCTTGGGTTCAGGAGTGAACTTCCACTCAGGAAAAACCAAACCACAACAGTGAATGAGCTGCTGCCTGGGAGAGGTCCTCGAGCTCCAGGAGACTCCAGTTTACAGCTTGTCTTCTCTCCCTTCAGAAAGTACTGGGCTGTTACCTATTTTAGGGGACAGCTGGGCCAGTTCTCTCCCATGGGGCTTTTGCTCATCTACCAGTCTCACCCAGTACTTGCCAGCAAAGGTACTTGGAGCAGCTTTGCCACCAGGCTTTGGGCTGTTCCAGTCTCCCTGTATCTCTCACCTCTTTCCCCAGGGCAGTTTCCATCAGTGTTAGGAAACAGCCTAAATCACTCCCCTTTTACAATAAAATTACCCACACACATGAAGAGATACCAGTATAATTATACTAAAGAACACCTACGTGTTCTCTTTTGCAGAGAAGCAATTGTTGAATGAGGACAGGTGAGAGGTGAAAGAAGAGCCTTTCCTTCAAACATGCACTGCAAGTACAATGTGCTTTGTTGATACTCCAGCAGCAGCAGCAGCAATGGCATTTGCTGCCTACCAGGGATCTCCCTTCTTTGTACCTTTGCTGCCAAAAGGATGCCAGCAGACCCGGCTTCGGGCTGAGCCCATGTTTGGAGTCAGCTCCTAAAAATCTGATTTATCGTTTAAATTATTTCCGAGAGCAAAATTTTAACGAGAACTATGTTTTCTACCAAAAATAAAAACACCAGTGCAAAGCCTCATGTAAATATAACGATGCCTTGTACCAGAGCAATTTATTTCTCATTCCATACAGGACCAAACAGGTGAAAATGCCCAACCAGGGATGAGTAGCCATCACATAAAGACTTTATCACTTCACATAATCCCCACAAGGCAGCAGATTTCTAGATAACCACAGGATCCTTGTGTTTGAGACCCAAACGTGGGCTGATTCTCAGAAATCAAACCAAACAGACACTGAGATCTTCTGGGTTTCCAATACTCCCAAGGAGTGTTGGTGTGCAGGTTTTGTCCATCAGGATCTCACTCCCCCAGCAGTACCACAAATAAAAACTTGCTGTGCCTGGGGAACACATCTCAGTGCAGCTCTGAACCCTCCAAATCCTTCTGTAGGATTTGGAAACCATGAGATAGCGAGGCCAAGTGTGCAACCCCACACAGGAGAGGGCATTTCCAGTGTGACCAGGGGATTTCTGTGCTCTTAATACCTAATCAGAGAACAAGAGCAGCCCATTCCAAACCCTTTCAACTGCTGTGCCCTTCGATGTGACAAATACAACCTTGTGAGACCCCCTCACACAGCTCATGAGCTCCCAGTGCCTCAGCCTGGCAGGACATCACCCCTGAATCACAGGGATCTCTGCCGGGGCTTCCTTTGCAAGCACTAATTCATGGAGTTTTCATTCCAGCTTATCAGTCTGCCACTGCATGGAGTGTAACAGGGATGGTATTCCAACACAGATACAGATACATAAAGATACCTCTGCTGGTGCAATTAATTTTTAATAAGCCTGCTTTGATATTGCTCTCACTGCAGCCACTCTGAAGAAATAATCTCTATTGAGCTGTGAAGTCAAAAACATGAAGGGGGGGGCCCCGAAGATTCCATTCTTGCCTAATTCCTCCAAAAACCACTAGGTTAGCACTATTTTTCAGACAACAGGTTGAACTCACAGTGGAGAAGGTTTCTCTGTCCTTAACTTTGGGACTTGTCTCTTGCCCTTGGACTAATTCTTGTGGATTTGCATTTTGTGCCGCGTATTGTCGCCTCCTGCTCCTTGGCTGGGTGCACTGTGATACAGAAGAGGTGCTAATCCTCGAGTAATTAGCACCTCATTGGGAGGTCAGGGAGAGGTCATGAAAGTGGGCTTGTTTATTTTTCGGGGGAATTCTGGGTTGCTCCTTGTTTTCATTAGGGCTGTGAGATGTTGAGGTGCTTCCAGCTCTACCCGGGCTGATGCTGTGCAGAACAACCGCTGGGAACAGCTCATCTCCGGGGCACGAGGGATCCCAGAAAAGTAAAACAGCCACGACTCTCGTGTTGACACTCCCAACTCACCTCATGGCAGGACCCCTGATGTATTTGGCTTTCAGTTCTGTCTCGGGCTGGTCTCTCTCCACCTTTCTGCACACAAATGAATGTTTGCTCTGTATTGTGTAGTTGGCAGGAAGACGTTCACCTGGTCAACAGGATCACGGGATTCATGACTCCTCGTTGAGACGATGATTTATTTACACAGTGAGCCAGACTGAGGACCCCAAATTGCCTTTGATGCTTTTCCTAACAAAGGAACTGGACAATTTTAAGCATCAGAATAAATTCCATTCACCTGCAGACCAGGCAGGAAGGTCAGCTCGGGGGACAGTGCTCTTCCTTTCAAACTGCTCTCCTCCTCCTCCCTCAGCTCTGACCTGTTCTTGGATGAGGAAACCAAGCCTTGATGGTTCCTACCAGCCAACACTCAAACAGAACAAGTTCTCTCATAAGTCTTCAAACAGCCTCTATGCCTTTTTAGCATCTCTAGAACACTGGTTTCTAAACTGAGGACACTAATTTGCCTTTAATTGCCGTCACCACAAACACAGTTTCCCTGGCAACACATCAGCAAAGCAGACCATCCCCACCCAACCCAGAGACACACAGCCAGTGTATGTCCTGAGGACACGATGTGTGCACCCAGCTCCTGCTGGAGCTTCCATCTCCACTGGGGATCTAATCGCTGCTACAGCACACAGGGAAGAAGAGAAACCCCTGGATTCTCCATGGCAAAACATCAGGGTCTCCTGCCCCCAGATGTAAAAATACACCCAAAGGTGTAAAGGATAATTTAGACTCTGACAATATTCCAGAAAAGGGCAATTGCTGGTTTTAGGGACAGGATGTGGTAGTGCTGATTTGGAAGGCTATATCCACTATCCATAGTCATTGTGCATTTACTGGGGTATTCAAAGCAGGGCACCACAGCAAACCCAGCAAACACAAAGGACAGGGGAATCCCAGCTGCACTGTGCCAGCACCCCTGCCCTAACCAGAGGTATGTGCCATGCTCAAAAGGGCACTTCCCAGAGGACTGAGGGCATCCAGACATCTCTGGGCTTCTCTAGAGAATGCTTTGGAATGCCAGCAGGAGCCTACAATAAATGGAGATGCCTGCTTTCATGGAAAGGCCAGGACAACTGCACTCTCTAAGGGGTCCTATCCCTTCTCCAGGACTCACTGTTTGAATACTCAGACTCCAGAAACCTCTCATTTCTCTACAAACTGCAAGCAACATCATCTCAGAGTTGTCAGAACCACTCTCACTCCCACTCCCTGCCCATTCCCAGGCTAATCCAAGGAGACTGCAGAGGAAGAAATGCTGGGACTTAAATCAGCACCAGCAATGCCGAGGGAGCCGCTGCTGTTGGACTCCACCGCTCCTGAGTGGTCTCTGTGAAGATCAATGAACCCTGTGCTGGGCCCAGCACACAAATTATGAGCCAGCAGCCACATTAACTCTTCCCACAGTGTCTGTAATGACACAGCATCCATGATCACTGCCTGCCATCAGGAAAAAATCAAGCCTGGTTAGTATTTCCCACATCTTCGTAGCAAGGTTCCTTGCTATCTATTTGTGAAAATGCTTTTTAAATGTATAATATATAAAACATAGACTTAAGTTTTTGGCCAGCTTTCAATGTTTCAGTCTACGTGGAATGATCCAAATATGTTTCCAATATATTTCAACACATACAGTTGTCATATTCAGACCTGTATATTTTACTTATTAGTACAACTGGCCAAGTATGTGCTATTTTTCAATATAGTTGCTCTGTCGCCTCATATATTTCAGAGACATGATTGTACAGCACATTTCAGGAAAGATATTACAAATGAAGAGAGATCATTTTTCTCCCAGGGAAAGGATGTGGTTTGCTGAGCCATTTGGAAGACAGAGCTGGATTGGTGTCACTGGGAATGGGCTCTGGGCACCGTGCCCAGGAGGGGAACCAGGGCCCACACAAACATGCCCATGTGCTGCCCACGAGCTGCACTTGCTGGAACAGTTTTAGAGGCGAGACTAAGGAGAAGAATAAACTGTGTATCTATCCAAACCAGACCTGGGGTTCACGGAACAGGGAAAGGTGTATGTTAGAGATGACGTAATTCTCTTTAAAGTTATTAAGCTGGCCCTGTAACAGGACTGATCCCACATGGACATCTGATCCCAGCATTGTCCAGGGACTTCACAGAGAGGAAACCAGTGGCTTGATCACTACTAAAAGAGACTCAGAAGGAAAAAGGGTGACAGAAGTTGTGAGGAGAAGGGCCTGCAGACCTCCCAAAGCTCTTTGGTCAACAAGCAGCTGTGAATCCTAAACTGAGGCTGGAGGATTAAAGAGCTGTCCCGGGCTGTTGGCACATTCCTTAGGTTTCCCAGGGATGGGCAGAGCAGTCAGCAGCTCTAATCAGGTGTATCAGATCAGTAAATCAGAAGCAGCCACGTTCAACCACACTTGGCTCTCCCAAAACTTGCAGCACCACCAGCACAGGGTAAAGAACAGCACAGGACAAGAACAATCAGCCAGGACACTTCACAAGCACTCCCAGCTTCAAAGCCTCTGAAACTCCTGAGTCCTGCCACTGAATTCCAAGGACTCAGCTACAGCTTTTCTGTGAGATGTACAGCAGATGGATAATCAGATTTGTCAACATGTATAGATGTGAAATGAGTATGGCCAACCTGTCCTGTGCTGGATGAAGGGTTTCCAGATGAACCCAGAGCCAGAATGCTGGACACCAGCAACCCCAAAATCACCAACACAAGGAGGAGGGCAACAGATGAGAGTTAAAAGTGGTGCTCTCCAGGAAGAGGGAAAAAAAAAAAATTAAAAAAAAATAAAAGCAAACTAAGAAACCTAAAAATTGCCCAAACAAATCAAACAACACCCAGGAGTTCTGCATTCTTGCTTAGCCTTATGTCACCCCAGGAGCATCCCAGGAACTTGGCAAGGGTTGCATTCTGAGACACAGAATCCCAGCACTTTACAGCACACATCAGACAAGCCCAAATTTATGCCTTGCCCAGGAAAAGCTGCCATCCCAAGAGCTCTGCCCAGCTTTGCCCTTCTCTCTCCTGCTGCTTGTTTTGCAGCTGATTTAGTGACATATTTAGAAGGCACGTGGTGTTGCTGGCCACGTGCTCATGGTTTCTCTTGCCTCCTACACATTTGCAGATGGTTCAGTCACTTACCTGGATCCCCACACTGTCCTCCAGATGCCTTTGAATGCTCGTTTCAAAAGCAGTTCTTACGGTCAGAGCACAGCACAGAACAAGGAAAGGTTTGAACTTTGCCCCCACAGGAACACAATCATGAAACTCTGAGACATCCCCAGGTATTTGTATTTGAAGTGAAGCCACCACATCTCTCAAAAGAGCCCAGACTTAGATAACTTTCCAATTTTATACCACTCCCAGATGAAAAAATCAGCATTAAAACGATGCAAAAAGTGTTTTGCTTAATTCAAACTGTCTTCCCTTGATTTATTTTCTTTTGCCACAAACTGAAGAATGATACACTGGTTTTCCTTAACAGATCAGACCACACAGATGCTGGAGGGCTGAGCACAAAACCCACGTGGAAAAGTCCTACCCAGAACTCCCAGATCTGTGACTGGGAATTCTCTTATGCTTTTTGTTTGAAGAGTCCGATACAACCACAGCAAGGTGTTTGCCCTTCCAAAGGGTCCCTAAATCACTTGGAAATTTGGACAAAGGCTGCAAAACCATCACCAAACCGTTGGAAAGAACTTGCCTGCCTTGCAAGGGCAGCTGCCAGGCCCCTCTGTCCCACTGCTGTGCTCCCTGCCAGCACCACACAGCACCTGATTCATCACTTGGATCCAGGGGGCCACGTTTTTCCATAGAGCTCATCTGGGTTTCCAAGAGCTCAGCAGCCAAGGAGGGAGTTTTAACAGTGCAGCCCCTGACCCAGAAAGCTTATTTGGGAGGGTAAAGAAACAAAAATCCAGAACCAAACACACTGACCCCTATTTTGCTGCACTGAATGGGCACTGAGCTCTGTTGGGTATCTGCTGGATGCTGTTCATCCCATTTCCCTAACTCATCATCCAAACCCTTGCATCTGAGGAAGAGATGAATTGTGAGTCATCTCCACAGGAACTGATGCCTTTTCCTGCTTTCTCCACCACTATAGTGAAATAAAATATGGGGGGGAGGGGAGACACAGAAAAAGAAATGAAAGAAATTTTTGAACTATAATCTACTAGACCTTAGGAGAGTGATATAAAAATTATTCTCTCCAACAGGAAAAAAAAAATATCTGAAACTCTCTAGAAGCTTTGGAGAGCACGTAATGTAAGGTACAGGAAGACACTCAACTTTCATCTTTGGAAAGAAAACAGATTCCATGATCAGAGTCAGTCCCACTGCAGCCCCAGAGCAATGCAGTGACTCCCAGGATACCCCTGCACCCCAGGGAGGTGAAGGGACATTAGAAATCGAGGAATAATGACTGCTAACATCATCCCATTGTGATATGTGACCAAGGAAAACAATTATCTTTTAGCTTCATCTTCCAGTTTCTTTGTAGAACTTGCTCAGCTGTAAGAACAAAGAACACATTCCAGCAGCAGAGGGACTGAAGGGGAAAGTCCATCTGTCCTTTTCTCATTCCTGTCTTCCCCAATTTCCAGGTTGCATTTTATTTACACAGAGCTTACAATTCAAGGTCAGAATTAAACTGGCACAGGAACAAGGCATGTTCACTGCAATAATTCTGAAAAATTACTCCCCCTACTCTGTTTTGCCTCATGTGATTGTGAGGCTTGCACGGGTCTCTGAGTGACCTGTCAGTCACTCCTATTGTTGGTACAGCAAAAACAAGGGGTTTTTTAGACTTGCAGGTTCCTCCTTCAGCAGTTCTAATCCCATAAGATGGGATCCTGATGCCTACACCTACATCTAACCCAGCTGGTGAACCTCCAGCTCCTTGCAAGGAGCCCTTGCAGCCTGAATCTCAGGGAAGAGTGGTGGGGTTGTTCCCTCTCCTCCTTCATCCTGACACCAGCTACACTGCAAAGAGATCCACAGGTTTGTGAGGCACAGTGACACTGCTGGGGGTGTTTCTCCCCCGTGTTGGCACTCAGGAGGTGACTCCCAGCACCACCTGGTTGCACTGGGTTTGTCAGGGTTTGCTGGGATGCCACCGGCACATCCCAGCTCATCCCAGTGCTGGGACTGGACTGCACCAAAGACCTGAGTGCCTGAGCTCACCAACCCAGGAATCAGGTGGCAAATGCCGAGCTGGAGAGCTGGCAGCCTCTTTCCCCATGGTGGTAGCCCAGCATTCCCAATGTGCCAAGGCTTCACACCCTCCCTCTGCTGCGTTTGTGAGCGTGGCCTTGTTTGCTGCTCAAATATTCTCACCACTGCAATGGTGACTCTCATGTTTCAGGTACTGCTCTCTAGGTAATGGCACTCAAGGACTCCATCCTTGTAAACTCTGATTAGCTCTTTGGAATGAAAAGTATTTTCAGAAATGCTGTTTTAAGCAAAGCACTGAATTCTCATTTTAGTAATGAATGAGCCTTTGACCTTATTTTGACTTAAGCTCACACCCACAGAGTAAATTTTAATAGCTGCTTAGGCACAAGAAAAAGAAGATTCTCTCTTAGGTACTATGGAAACTTCTTTTTTACAGCAAATGAGGAATAAATGAAGAGTTATAACTCAGAGATATGGCCTGAAGGCATGCCACTCTGTTCTGGAGTGACTCTTTTTTTAGGCACAATTTAGGAAGGCACTAGGGTGGTCATTAATTCTGTGAGTTGAAAGATAATTTTCAAAATGAGAGCTCATTTCCTGAGAACACTTAGCTGGATAAAGCCTGGGAAAAACTTAAGGAGAAGTTATGTCGACTACACACAGACAAGTGTTGCTTGACCTTTCGCTGCTGCTCAATCTCACAGAGGATCTAAAAACTCAAAACCCCACAGAATCATCCACGAGCCCACTCAGGAGTGCAAACAGGGAGATAAAGGCATGAACAGCGAAAGGGGCAGGGGGGAAGGGAGATGCCCTGTCTCTATCCTGTCTTTTAGCAGCAGTCACCTTCAGGGCCTGAACCAACCGAGTAAAACAGACAGAGAAAATAAACATCAGCCACAAAAACCTCAACCCTCACGGAGACCATTTAGAAGGAGAAACTCACAGGGCTTCTCCATTGCACCTCGCCCTGCTCATCAAATATTGACGAGGAACAGCAGTGGCAGTTGTCAGCCGGGGCTGGGAACGGAAGCATGAGAAGGAAAAATCGATGGGATTTTTGATCCCGAGGAAGGAAGGGAACGCTGCTCGTGCCATGCCCGTGTGTGCTGCACGTGGCCTCAGCGTTTCTGTGGGCAGGCACAGGGATGGGCACGTCTGACCGTGATTTGGGGCACACAGACACTGATTTCCCTGAAGCCCCATTTCCACATCCAGTGGTCCAAAGATACACTTTGTGCATGGGTGTCTGTGCCTCCAGAAGGAAAACGTTCAGCGTGGCCAGCAGGGACTGTCCATCCATCAGCTGGGCTGAGTGGCCTTGCATGTACAGCTGTGTTTGTTGTGCTGTTCCGTGCTCTGAGTACAAAGATGCATTTTCATTTTATTGCTTTGCAGAGACACTCAGCAAACCTCAGTCCTTCCATCCCAGCGAGCTCCTCGGCCATTAATATTCACCCACGTTTAGCACTCCGGCTCTCAGTGAGAGTGTTTTTGTGCACTGCCACTAAAGCAGCAGTAATTAATAGCTATTCACCATGTAAAAATTATCTTATTGCAGTGCAGGGAAAGTGAGCCTTCACAGCAGTGATATCACACAGCCTGAGTGTCTCGGTGAGAACTGGTCTGTCTAAAAGGGAAGCCAGACATGACTTCAGGACACATTTTGAGGTCTACATCGAGTGTCTCACCCAAACCACACAGAACAAAACACACAGGGAGCAAATTTTTCCACTGGATAATGGAAGAGCGAGGTCCTGGATTCAGATACTTCCTACCCTGTCAAAATTACTGCAATCACAGCCTTACTTAAAGCAGTTGACCTCTCCTTTTTCAGCCTGGGCTGGTTTGGAGTAGGAAGCTGAACAGAAGGTGTGAATCATCAGCCCTGTCAAACCGATCTCTTTCAGCACCAATGAGTTCACTTAAAATGTGTGTGCAGAGAGGGAAGGCTTGGGATGGAGGGAGAGCCTTTAAAGGAAAAGTATTCTGCAATTTAAGCCAGAGGAATTGGGTTTTCCCCTTTATTCTTTGGTCACAGTTGCCTTTCAAAGCAGTGCTGCAACATAAAATGTAGAAAACCTCTGAAGGAAATAAAAATAAGACCCACATTGACAGAAATGTTCAGTTCCTCAGTTTCCCACACTTGCCACTGACCTATTGAAGACAATACACAGAGAAGAAACCACCTTGTCCTCTGCTTGAAGCCCCAGTTTCAAGCCTGCTGAAGTGAGCAGAGACTCGGGATTAGGTTTGTTCTGAGGAATTAACCCATTAAAAGTGAGGAAGCAGTTGCTGGTACTTGAATCCCTTAGAATGGCAGCTTTTCTTGCTTTCCCAATTCAGAGAACAGTGAAAGGTGCCATCTGTTTTCTCACAGAAATATCCACACACAGCCCCTGGGCTGAACTGGAGGAAGCTTTTCAGATATTCTCTCTTCCTAAAGCACAGTCAGACAGACTCAAAGGTTCAACGCAGACTCAGCACGATGCCAAAGGGGAGTTTTGTGCCTGAAGATGTGAATTATGAGCTCTGGGCTGTCTCTTGTGCTACACTTGGAAGCTGACAGAGGACAGAAGTGCCACAGAGACCCTGCCCAAGGCCCCACAGCTCTACAGACATTCAGCCTGATGTTCCATCTGACAGGTAGCAGCATGTCCAGTCCTACTCAGCAAAGCACCAGTCCATGCCCAGCTGGAAGCACTTCGTGAGCCCACTGGCAGGAAATGTTTCCTGACTCAGACCCAGGTGCCATGGAGCAAGGAGATCCCTCTCAGCACATCCTAAGTGATGCTCCTTTAGTGACACAATCTCAGTTTTACAACAGATTATGAGAGAGGTCAATTCAACTCCAACTGAGCTCAGTGAGCCCAGCCCTCTGTGACATGATCCCCATGCTGTGGTCGAGCAGGGGGTATTTGGATTAAACCAAACTGCATTTGTGGGATTAAGTTTATGGCTGGATTGAGCCAAACAAAGGCCACAAAGGGACAGTCTCAGAGCTCCTAACTACATGTTCCCATTGCTTTTTTTTCCATCAGCACTAATGATCCTACCACTGCCCAACCAGCCAGCTCAGCTCTCTGATCTACAGATCAGCAGAGCAAAACTAGGAAAATAAAAAAAGACAGAAAAAAGGAGGTATCTGAGCTCTTAGCTGTATCAGGGAGCTGATTTACTGCCCCTCTCCAAGATCACCAGTGCTGACTCAAGGGAAAGCACAAAAACTCACAATAGAAGGAAGGAAGGGAAAGGAAGGAAAGAACATGAGCACAGTCTTAGAAGGGCTTCCACCAACCAGGCCAGTGCATTTTTTAGGAGCCAGCCTGGGTGTCTCCGCACTGCACTGCAGAGTTACCACCCAGAGGGACAAGGAAAACAAGCATTTAACAAGCAGAATTCAAGCTCTGGTGCTAAAGGTACTTTGTACACCCTGTAGGATCCATCAGCAGCCCTGGAGTAAATGTCACATCATCTGAGAAAAGGATCTGATGAACCCTCACAAGCCATGAACAACTCCTCTGAAGGGGAAAACTGAACTGAGAAAAGCCATGTACAGCATCTTTCTGTAGCTGGTACAAGTCTGGCCCAATATATCCCTGCCCTGCAATGGTTTCACTCCCTCCCAAGCTTACAGGCTATCCTAAGGATGCCATATTCCAGGGGCTGGTGTCTGCATGGAAGAGGAAGGAGTGTTTTGACTGTAAGACAGAACTCATTGTTCATGAGCCTGGGATTTGGAACTCAGGTTTTGAAACAAATCACTGCAGAGCTTTCACTCACTCCGTGCCTGCCTTAGCCAAAGTGACGGGCTGTCAAAGGAGTTTAAAGGCCTCATCCATCAGTTCTGGGCTTACATTTTGAGAGGAAGAAAGAGGCAGAGAACTTTGGATGCCTAAGCCTTTCACCCAAGAATCTGCACATTGTGATAATTTATAAAAAGCTTAAAATTGCCTAGATATCAGTACATTAAAATTTAATTTCAGGTTGAAACTGTTATCTGAACTCAGTGGCCTGTGAGTTACATTATGAACTCGGAACATCCTACCCAGAGAACCTATTAAAGTACTTTTTGTAATTATTATTTAATACTGAACATTTTATAGCAGTAGTGCCTTGAGGCCAAACAAGTCATCACTGTGTTACATTTGTGTGACATGTAACACAATTACAACAGCTCAAGGATACTAATTCTAAAGCTATTTATGCATTGTTTGGTGCAGCACTGCAAGGCCCAAGTGATTTCTACAATTATGGTCCATTTTCAAGAGGAACTGGGGACAGGAACATCTTGTGATTTCTAATAAAAATAAGATACCAATCATTGCTCTCTCTCACTCTCCTAATCACACCTTTCCTTCCCCTCCTTTGGGAAGGAATGATCCACATTAAACCCTTGATCATGTTGGAAACTAACAGCAAACTAAGAAAGAAAATAATTGCTTTCGGTGGAATAAGATTTGTTTTCAAAGGTGACTCATAATTCCTTGAGGTTATTCAAACAAGATGAGAGGAACCCCCAGCCAGGAGGGCATCAGGTACCTGTGGGTGGGCCCTGCTCCCCACATCACACTGTCCTAAGTCAGTCATAAAACTGCATCACAAGGTTCCAGGTCTCTCCAAATCAAAGGCACCTAAAAGTTGATATATGTATGTATTTTTAAATAACAAGTTATTTATAATACAGATATATTGTAGGGTATCACTCTCTGCCCTTGTCAATCTGCATCCTAGAAGGATAAATTAAATGGCAGCAGAATTCTCTGGGAGCACAAAGAAAACAAAGGATTTCGGGGGGAGATACCCAAACCAATAATGAAGAGTTCTGGAACAGCAAGTTGTGCTGGAAGAAAGAGCTGCTCTTCAGGACCTGGACAGATGAAGGCTGAGAACTTTGGCAGAGTCAGCAGGAAAAATGCTATAAATGGAATATGATCAGCCTAGATCAAACAGCCAAAACACCAAAGTTAACCTACCTCCTGCAAACCCAGCTCTGGGCTTTACTGCCACTGCCAACAGCAGCCCTGCTCCTCCTGCAGGGCAGGGCACTGGGACAGCTCTAACTTGGGATAAAATCTGCACTTTTTTAGAGCAAGAAATGTGACTTTTATCTGTCTGCTTATCACAACTAAGTCCTAGCATGGAAACAACAGATGACAGACACACTTTGCCAAATGCACCTGAAAGGCAGGAATGATCAGTGCCTCCAATCCCAGCTTTCTGCCCTCACCTCACCCCCCACACACTGCAGGAGCTTCCTACCAAAATGACCACTGATTTCACCTACAGAGGCTGGAGAGCACCCACTCAGCACCTCTGCAGGCAGATCTCAGACAGTGTTCAGCCCCAGCACCAACTGTGGGCACAAGGAGCTGCAAGAGGGTCAGCACACAGATTGTGGCTACAAGAATTTGAGAAAATATGTTTCTTACCATGCAGATGGAGTGCATTCTGTCTGAGGTGGGAAAAGGAAGGGCCCACATGAAACACATGACTCCCACATACCCACACAACCACAGTCATACCCACGCTGGGAGCACAAAGAGCTGCTTTAACTTTTCCATGTGTATCTGTGCATTTAACACACCAACATTTCCTATGGGAGCAAGTCTTGCCAACACCTGGTACATGTGAACCTCCACCTCTAGAAGCCTGGCTGGACCTTGACAAGGAGACACCACAAAGTCACCACTGCTCATCCTGGCCTTGTCCAGTTTGAGGGGGATGAACACGATCACAGCCTGAGCTGTCGCTCTCTTCAGCCAAAATTTCCCTGCCACGAAGGCTGGTAAATATTTGACAGCCCTGGACTTGGAAAAGCTGGACCTTTGAATTAAAGAATGAAGAAGCAGCAATGGCAGAAAGCAGAGAAGGTATGAAGAGGAATAAAGGCTCGTTAGCAATTCTCACAATTAATTAAACCAAGCTAAGGAGGAAGAGGAGCAGAGCCCTTCAGACAGCTCATGGCTGGGGGGTGCTATTCCCCAAGGCCTTTTGTGGGTTACCACAAAGAGAGTTCACAGATCTTCCACTCACTTACTTAAATATTTGATATGAAATTAAAGCCCTGTTCCAACTTTTATGACCACTGTCTCCCTGGCTCTCCCCTCCTCCTATTCCCAGCAGACCCCTCCATCCCTCACATGCCTGTCCTCAGCCCAAGACATCAGCACAATTAGCACCAGCCCACTGGCGCCAATTAGCAGCCAATAGTGTCTATATTGTGGCAGGGGGGGCTGCAGGAGCGGGTCCTGTGTCTCCAGCCTGCCTTCACACTCAATTAGATTAAGTGGAGTCTCCTGGCTGGGGTTGGTTGGACGGTGGTTGCAGTAATTGTGTCCTCTCTGCTGCTCCAGGCAATCTCCTCCCGGGCTCTCCGATACCCAGGGATTGACTCCCTGCGTTGTCCACTCCCATCAGGGCACTCCTTCCGAGGGAGAAGGGGGAGGGCAGCCAACGGCGGCAGAAGGGGCTGGGCAGGAGAGAGAAAGACCCCAATGTCTTTGTTTGGAAAGTTTTAGGGTCTGAAACTCCGGGGCTGTGTGGCTTTGACCCCCCCAGGGCTCAGCTGGGATTGTCACACGGCAGGACAGCTCCAGGAAAAACCCCGCCTGGATCCAACCCACCGGCATTTCACAGGGGAGCACCAGCTCTTGGTGGGGGATGAACACTAACAATGTGCCCTCAACTCAGAACTAAACTGGATTAGGAAACGAGCTGGTGGGTTCCCATCCCTGCTCCTGGCCAGTGGCAAATGCTGGGACACGAGGAGGATAATTGGCAGACCTCGGAGTTACTCCTCTCTCACTGCAGCACTGCACAGCTCTACCTGAACAGTTTTATTTATCTAAGGAGACTGAAATTCCATAATTTTTAATACAGAAAAAGAAAATTTACATGTGTTCCCAGTTAATTTAAAATTCCCTTCTTAAATCCTGCACCTTTTGTACACGGTTTCATAACTCCACACTGCTCCCAGTGCTACAACAGGACGTACTTTGATGGGATAATCTCTGCTTTCATTTTATTTTTAAACTCGTGAAGGACAACAGCTACTTAGCACCACTGTAAATATTTGTCCTTCTTGTGTAGATTCAAGTGTCTTCCTGTTTTTAACGGGACTGTGTAACTCTGAATAGGAGTAATTTCTGCTTTGACACCTATTTTAAGATGAATTGAATGGTGCTCCTCAGACAGCAAAGGATCATCAGCTGGGCCACGATGAGATAAATCACACCCTCAATGCAAAATGTATCACAGTTATTCCAAGCACTGCAACTTAAAACCAACAGAAACATGGAAAACGCATAAGAGCCTCTAAACATGATGCCAACAAAGGGAAGAATCGATTTTCCAAAGGAAGATTTTCTTCACAGAATTTAAAACAATATCATAGAAAGCAACATAGAAAAGCGTTGATACTAAAATATATTATTCTTGGGAGAGGAAAAAAATTAACCCCAAACCTTATTTTGGCAAAAATGTGTGAGCAGGACCCACTGGTGCTTCCCATGTTAAAGGATAAAGGAGCAGGGAGTGGCTGTGAGAATAAATCACATAGTTTTATTCCTGCAGCTACTGAAGTGCTACACATTCCCAGATAAATCTCCTGCCTCAGCTCCTGGTTTCTGTCTGTAAGTCCCAGGTGGGAGCTGCTGCCCCAGCAGGGCACCCAGGAGCTGATGTTCATAGTTTGTGCAATATTTAAAATGGATTCTCCTTTGCTGTATTTCAAAACTGAGGATTTTCCTTGAGATGCTGGCAATAATGAAATAGTAAGATTGATGTGGAATTGCTGAGGGAAGTTCATTCCCTGAGTTACATTTTTGGTCAGCTTACATTAGCCTAATAGACATTTCTGCTCTTAAAATTTCTGCTTAAGCATTTCAGCTACGAGTAAGAAACACTGTAAGAAGTAAGAAACTGCCAACAAACACTCTCTACAGCTCTCCTACCTTCCAGAGAGCCTTGGGAATTCTGGGAATTTCCTGAAATTACTTACAGATCCTACTAATATGCCAGTATTGTCCCAACTTTACCATAATATTTGTTAAAAAATACCACTTCAAACTACACACCTGCTGTAATAGCAGAAAGTTCTTGATTGTAAATTAACAAACCAAAATGAATTAGGTACATTTTTTTGGTCTGTGACTGAAGAAGATGAACTGTGTGACTGAACACACAATGTGTGCTCTGCTTAGTCACACAGAGTCAAATGGTGATTTTCAGAGTTATTTGGATCAAATTCTCCATTATATCCCATCTAATATATATGTACCATATAATATTATCTATATATACACATGCATTTATAGCTGTAAAATTGCCTTTGTATTAGTGGTGTCCTCTGAGAGCAGAAACACCTGCCCAGAGTCCAAGACTGACAGAGTGCAGATATTGGCTCCATTCCTACAAAAAAAAAAAAAAAAAGAGCCATTTCAGCTCCCAGGCCAGACTTTCAACATGGCTCTGCTGCTTCCAAGCTCCTCTTGGAAAAATATTGTCAGACTTTAGACAGAGGATACGTGTGATAGTGGACATCCAAGGCCAAGTCTAACAAGCAGGTAAACTCAAAGCCCCTCATCTCCATCTCCAGCAGTCCAAGAGCTGCCTGACTCTCACTCCTACCCCACTCCTGGGGGGTGGTTTGGGCACACCCATCCTGTAAGTCCTTCCACCAGCAACTATCACACAGTGCCTGGCTCAGGCTTCCTGCCCATTTTGCACTTCTTTTCCCATCCTCTGACTGGAAATAGGTGTCTTATTTTTTCTCTTCAGTCAATAGATACTTCAAGAGTAGGACTAAACATTTTGTACATCAGCAATACTTTCTCCTTCTGTTTTCCATTAACTTCTCCATGGCCAAGATTCCTCTTACAAACTCTGTCCCATCCTTCATCACTTCAGGCTTCTCAAACTTTTCTGTGCAAAGGATGTGTTGGTTAAGCACATCTCTCCACCTGTTAGTGCTTTCTTCCATGTTCCTGTAGCTCTCTTTCTTCTGGTCCATCTCCAGTGTGCTCTCAATACCTCTCGTCTCAGGCCCTTCCATCTATTTCTCCATTTCCTCCCTGCACCATCCAGACATCCTGGTTTCCTCTCTTTCTGCCATGTGTTCTACTTCCTCTTTTCCTTCCTTAGCTCTTTCCCTGTCTTTTCTCTTCCCTTCTTCAAATATCTCCCTTTCCTCTCTATTCTTCCATGTCTCATCTTCATCCTAATCCCCAACTCCTCCACTGCTGTCTTCCACCTCTTCTCCTTGCCTATTGTTCCTGAGTGGGTTGTGAAGATTACAGGCCCTTTGTTGTGATCAGGAAACATTTACTGACATCAGAAACATCCTCATTAGCTCTGGACAGGTGGGAACCATCTCTGTTTCCTGCAGGCACCATCTCCTGCCTGCCCAGTAACCCGCAGTGACAGCCGCCCGGCTCTGACGTGGAGAAATCTTCTCCTCTCCACCACTTAGCAGGGCCCCAGCTCCAACCCCCCAGGTGCTGAGGAGGAAGAGGCTGATGGGCAAAGACGACCCCAATTAAATTCAGTTACAACTCTTTCCTCTCCTCTGGACTTTGCAGGGACTGGAAGGTCAGGCTCAAGGGCTAAACATTACCGAGCTCTCCCCGCTGACTCTTGCAGAGGGACAGAAGTCAAGCAATTAATGGTGTGAGAAACAAAGGACGAGAAACAACAATGGATTCAAATTTCCACCCTCATATAACTAGTAGAAAATATCAATTTTTAACCTTCATGTCACTGAAGTGTTGATGGCACATCACTGGAAAAGACCTGCTGCAGCTCAGGATCTGGTTCTGTTTCTTTTTATCATATCCTAAGTAGGAAAACTGCAAGGAAGTCAGTTCATCTCACAATTTAAACTGATGCCAGAACTATTAGACAGGTTACCTCTTCAAGAGACACCTCTTGTTCCACAGTGCTGTGTGTTTGCTGACAGGGCATGGGCAAGTACATTCTAAGACCCAGTGAGTCTTTATTTAAGACAATTACAATGTACTATACAAAAAGAAGTTCCAAAAGCAAACTCCTTTCCTTTGCATGACTAGAAACTTCTAGCATGACTTTGGTTCTTAACTGTCAGGCCAAATAATCCCCCTGCACATTCCTGGCCATTTCCAAAGCTGAGCAGAGTGCAGGACACAGAGAATGGAGCTGACCTGGAAGAGGCTCACTGGGATACCAGGGCAAAAGCTCCTCAGCAGCACCAACAGCTCTGCACTGTGTTCATGTCACCACTGCTGCACCATTTCTCCAGACACAAAGAGAACAGTTTAGTCTGGATGAGACTCTACTGCCCCACAGACCACACCACAGCCCCTGGAAGAGCCTGTGCTCTACGTAATAAAACCTGGAGCTGGTCTGTTTTTTCTGTTACGTGTTGACACAGCAGCTACTACAGCAGGACATCAGATTTGCCCAGTGCCATCTCCAACCTGACCTGTGACATCCCTGGAGGTAACACAGGATACACCTGACCACTGAAAGGCACACAGGTAAGGCAGCTGCTTCATCCCATGGATATTTAACACAGAGAGAAGAGACTACTGGACATCCAAGGATTTACTGATCTGGAGATGCTGCTGAACCAGAGCCTGCTGCAAAACCTGTTTGGGCAAAGGGAGTTTTTGCTGGTTTCACTTGATTGGGGATCAGACCTATGGATTAAGGGATGATGGCAGGATTAAATCACCATCACCTGCCCTTTCAGTCCTCACACAAGGAAAGCAGCACTGCTCCAGACTGAACTTCAGTCCCCCCATCAAGCTGCTCCTCGTTCCCCCTCCGTGAACCGGGGCAGCAACTTCCCTTCCGAGTCAGGAACCACGAGAAAGGTTACTCTTCTCCTAAATGCACTGCAAGGATATCTCAGACACATCTTGTCAGCACTTAAACACCCATGACAGGCTCCCCACAACATTTTCCAGGTGAGCACCCTCGCTCCTTCTCCCGTGTCACACGCTCATCATTCACCACTCCGGCACGGCGGGAGCAGCCTGGTGACATGGTTTCTCTCACTTTTCCTGGCCCCTGGAGCTGACCTCCTGTCTCCCCAGCTAGATCAAATCCAGGAGACTGTACTTAGGGCTGGGTCACTGGATGGTGTTAAAAGCCTTTCTCGTCTCCTCTCAGCAACCAAAGTTGGAAGGTGGCAAATGGGAGGGAAAACACTTCAAGTTGATTTTCCTTCAGGAGAGGTTTCCTGTCAGATGGGAAAGGCTCCCAGGCAAAGAACCTGAAGGACTTGCAGGATGGCATATTCCCCTTTTTGGAGATTTAGGAACTAGACCAGATTTTCTTCCCTCCTTTGGCTACAGCCACACACCAAAAGTAAGGAGAAATGATGACACATGGGAAGTTTCCTTTTCTGCTGCTTACAAAGACTCCAGAAAACACCTTTGAAGTGAGACAAATCTATGTTTCAGGAGGTTCTGGCACAGTGAAATTTTCTGTCTGCCATGCCAATGTAAAGCACCACTACTCTGAAGGGATATTTGATTTTGCCACGTGAAATATTCCAAGTTTGTCTCCAAGTTGAATTTAATGATCTGTCACTGAATTCCTGAGAATTTGGCAAAACACGCTCACAATTCAAACCACACACTCCCTTTTGTGTCTCCAGCAGACTGGTTGAGTGTCTCATGCCACTTCAAACTGGTCTTTAGCTCAGTTTGTGCAGAAGTGGGCTGAGGCATCACTGCAGAGATGCAGGCACCAACTTCCAAGCCCTGACAGCCTCACCTGGGAACACTGTCCAGGGACCTCCACTCCATGGTCCTGCAGCTCCAGGTAAGCTCAGGCCCCCAGCTCTTGCCTGAGCTGTGACACACAAATACCTGTGTCCTGCCTGTCCTTTGCTGATCCTGAGTCACTGGCTGGGCTTCCTGGCTGGACCTCAGACATGATTCACCCCGTGCCTTTCTCTGTGCAAATCAGGCTGTGAATGGAAGGTGTTGATGTCACCAACCCTGCCATCAGTGCCCCAGTGCTGTGGGACTGCACCCTGCTCACTGAGGGCACTGGCCCTGCCTGTTTGGTTGCCCTCAGCTCCCATCTCATTTTCCCCCGTGGAACAGCCCTGCTCTTGCTGGTCCTTTCTTTCCCCTTCCTCTCCCATGGTTATTCCAGTATTGTGCACAGATACACATAAATGTAATGTTTCACCTCACGTTTTCCTAAAGCTGTTCTCCAAGGCAGATTCTATTCTCATTTCCTTTATCACAGCAAGATCAACCCCTTTCTATTGTACCATCTATGAAATAAATACAACAGCAGCATTCAGGAGAGGGTCACCTGAAAAGAACAAGCCTTACATCCTCATGGGAATGAAGACTCAACCGTTCTCCTGCAGTTTCCACTGTAAGATGACTGACCTACCCATCATAAAATCATAAGACTGTGCTCCAAATAGTAAAGAATCAAGCAGAGTGAGTCAAATCTCCATTGAGAAATTAGTGTTTGACATTTTCTCAGGAAATTCTCCTCTTTCAAGCCCAATCCAATGAAGTAGCGCACAGTGCCCACCACGGAATTGATCCTCCCCTGAGTCATCAGCTCCCTGTGCTCAGACTCAAGCCAGGGTGTTGGAGTATTTTTCCAAAAAAGATCAACTGAAAATAGGAGCATTCTTCAAAAAAAGATCAACTGAAAATACTTTCACAGTCTGGAGCAATTTAAGACCTGGATTCTGCTAAGCAGCATATCTGTATTTTCTTTTTTAACATCACTTCTCCATCACATCATTTTTCCTCTGGCCACTGCAGGTAGAGGCATTTGCCTTCAAAAAGTGAATCAGTAGCTGATCCTCATGTGAGCTCAAACCCAGAGCTTTGCCAAGCTATCCCACAATCCCAGAGCACATAAACCCCCCCAAGAACTCAGGGCTGAGGAACTTCTGCACTCGCAGCCTTCTGTCAGCCAACTCTGACTGTGCTGCTTGTTCCCCATGTAAAATGTTGGTTTGTGACCATGGAAAGAATCTGCACTAACAGCAGGCTCCCCCTTCCCAGAAGTGGTAATCAAACAACACTTCTGTGGAAGCCACCTCCTTAAATGTGGCTTCCCTAATGTGGTTGGGACACTTCATCCAGCCCGTGGGTCTCAGAGCTTTAGAGCACGAGCCATGAAGTGTATTGGCAAGTGCTGCAAACACAAGTGTGAGCATCCAGCATGTCAGACCCTTAGTGGCTTGGCATAGACAGGGAAGGTAAAAAAATCCCATCGTTTCAGCAGTCATACAGATTTCTCAAGTGGCTTTTTTTAATAGGTCATGTGCCCCATTCAGCAGCTCCAGCTGATGCTTCCAAAAGAAACCCATTAACAGACTCCCCTATGTGCTCCCTATTGTTTGCACAGCTTTAGTGGCCCCATCTGGCATCATCTTAAAGCCTCCTGGTCAGAAACAGAGAGCAGCTTCTGGTTACAGCAGCACGAGCAGTTGGACTTTGCAGCCCCTTTCTCTGCTCACAAGGTCTGAAAATAAATACAAGTTCTGAGCCAGGCAAGGGTATGAAGGTGTGGGACCACCTGCAACCTGAGTGACACCACTGCAGCACCCAACCTCAACCCTTTTGCTCTTCCCTAACAATGCACTCCAGGTGTTTGGGCCTCCTCATCCTTTGTGGTATCTACTGGTCCATGGTATCTCAAGGAGAGTCATTCCATGGAAGGAGAAGAGGGACCCAAAGTGCATCTCTAGCAATGAGTAACTGAGGAGTGAGACTGGTCCCCCAGCCCCACATGCTGAGGTGGGGATGGCCCACACTACCTGAACAGGGCTATGACAACATACACTGCCTCCCAGGAAAGCCTAAATACTTGTGTGTTAGCTGGTTTAATTTGTTGCCAAAGGCTGCTCAGATAGTACACAATGATGCTCCAAGGATAAAAGTGGCCAGGCTACTCTGGGCAGCTCCCAGCACTGTTTCCTTGGGCAGATCCCAGCTCCTGTAGGCAGCAGTGCAGTGAGGAGGAGCAGGACAGGCTCACACACCTCAGAACAGCTCAGTGTGCACCTCCAGCCCCCGAGTGGCACCTGCTGGGTTTGCCCTGACAAACAGGTCTGAGTGAGTGACGGAGGGTTTGATCCAACTGCACACACAGTCTGACAGGGGACACGTCTCTCCACTTGGGAGGTCCCAGGATGGCTCCTGGCCTTCCAGTTTATCAACAGCAGATGCTGTTTGGACACTCTTCAGGAGGCCCTATCTTCTCCAGGCTCGGCTTAGCTTCTCCTAAGCACGGCACACCTTTCTGAGGTAAGGCTCAGCCTAGCCGAGCATCTGAAAGCACACACGCCCTGCCCTACACGTGCCCAAACTCCCCTGGAAAGCCTCATCCTACAGGCACCTTCTGCAAACAGACTCCACGCCATTAAGAGGTTTCCAGCGAGCTTCTGGGAAGTGCAGCCAGACCAGCGGGGTTATTATGGGAGCGAGAGCCAAGGCAGGAAGCTGACAGCTTGTTTTCTGCCCCCTCTCCTTTCTCGTGAAGCACAGCGTTGCCGAGAGCCGGCTGAGAGGCCAGAGACAGTCTGCAGCCGGCCGGGCTTTACTAAACAAAAGTTTACTTTCATCCACTGCGCCGCAGCCGCTGGAGTCACTTCCCTCCTTCCTCCAGCCTTTCTTAGAGGCGAGAAAACAGTCGGCTCTTTCAGCACGTTAAGAAAGCCATTACAATCAATTTAGCCAGCGCACAGACAGACTCCGTGTCTACTGGATTCTGTTACCGCAGGCCGGGGGCGCGGGGGGAGCGGCCCCAGCCCCGGCTCCCCTCGCACTCTCCCGTAATGGAAAGGATGCCGGCGCCGGCAGCTATTGGGATCACGCTAACAAATGAAGCTGTCATCAAACACCTCTGGGGGGACGCGCTGGGCAGCGGGGGGGTGCGTTCCTGCGGTGGGGCTGCCTAATTGCTGAGCGCCCCCGTCAATAATGGGGTATTAGGTGCCTCCTGGTTGGCGTGGCATTGATCTGTTCCAGCTTTCCCCTCTTGTTGTTGTGTTGGGGTTTGGGGTTTGTTGGTTTGTTGGGGTTTTGTTGTGTGTGTGTGTGTGTGTGTTGATTTTTTTTCTTTTCCTTTTTAAGTGTTTTCTGAGCCTGTGTTTAGAGTGAGTGCTGCTTAAGTGCTAATTGTTACACCACAGATTGATTGGCGACAAGATGGCTTGCCAAGTTTCTTCTCCCATCTCCCCGGGTGGGGTGTGGAGGAAGGACAGAGGGTGGGGGCTGAGAGGTGGGGAGAGAGGGAATCCTTTTGCACTCACCGACTTCCTCTCCCGCTGTCTTTCGGAGCTGGAAACTTCTGGCCTTTCCGAGCTCCTGCTGCCAATTCCCATTCCTGTTTTGATGCTCTCCCACCCCCGCTGCACAGACTGGACATCTTCCTTACTTGGAATGTCCCTGTTACAATCGTGTCCTTCAGCATGGATGGCTTGGGGGATAAGACAAATGCTGCAATGACAGGCGAGGGTCCTGCCTTTTTCTTTAAGGACAAAACCCCAACAAAACAACAAAAAAACCCACAAAACTTGAAAGTGTTTCATGCCTCCAGATACTCCTTTTCTCCATCACAGTTTTGTGCTTCCAAAAACCCGTGGTCCCGAGGGCAATGGTGAGGTACAGAGAGAACTGCATAATAAATGACACAGCAACTCCATGACTCTCTAGAAATCCTGAAGCACCTGGGCAGGTGCTGGAGCACAGATTTGGAACTCTCCCAGAGAATCCAGAGCAAAGCTCTGAAACATAAGAGTTGCTGGCTTCGAGACCTGCACTATCCTGGGTAATGGAAACATCAGGAATGTTCCACCCAGGGTTAGAAAAGGTGAAAATTCAGCACATTTTCTTCTAATAGGTTCAGCAGTTGCTCAGCTGAAGAAGGTCATTAGCCAACATGTTTTATGACTCCTCCAGCAAAGCAATGCAACTCAAAATAACCATTTCCATTGCTACCAGTGTCACTGCTCGTGCCACTGGGAAAGGGACTTTGTGATGTCAACAGAGAGGCAAGTTGTGAATTGGAAGAGCTGACAATAAAATGTATTAATTGAACTTGGCTTTTGCCAGTTACATGAAACTTTGAATATAGTCTGCTCTCCAGATACATCAATTTGTGGTGAGTGAACTAAAAATCTTGGATTTCTTTCTGTAGTATAAAAAAGTTCTAAGAGAAGACACAGCCTTAAACTTTGCTTTCTAATTAACGTTCACACTAATAGCCCTTATGTACTTGAACATGACCACGAAGCAGAGGCAAGCCACACACACACACTTGAGTTGCAATTTGCTTTTCAGTTCAAGCAAACATGCACAGGCATTTTTTCTCACTGATCCCTCAGATCTGTTAGAAACACTGAGGTCTGGCAGCTCCCCAGCTCTGGGAAGGCTGCAAGGAACAGCTTTACCATCCCCAGCAGTTGCTTGTTGGTGGCCATTCACTTCCCTCAGGAGATTAGGGACATCCAGGACTAGAGTACCCCCATCCTAAGGAAAGCAAAGCACATTCCTCAGAAACCAGTCCAACTATAGGAGAGGAAGAAAAACAGCCCATTCCACCCTTACTGAGCTGACCCCCAAGAGCATGTGGAACTCCTTGAGCTCTGGCTGCATATTGAGCAAGAGAATAAAGTAAGAAGCAAGAAACATTCTTTAAAAAATCCTTTAAAAAAATATCAGCTGACTGGATGGAGGGCACAGGTGGAGGAGAATGAGAAACAGCAACAAGCAGCTGAGGAAGCAGGAAAAGGAGACTTTTCCCTGTTTCATATCAGATAGGGTGTTTTATATCCTATTCCTCATGGATGGTATGACAAAGTTAACACAGTGATGCTGGTAAGATGAAAAAATATAGAGGTATAATGGTTATCACCTGATTCTAGTCTGAATTTCAAAGGACACCAAGCACCTGAGGTTCTCCTTTTCAGTGGACCTTCAGTACCTTTGAAAATAGGTCATAAAAATACACTGACCAAAATCTAAGACAAGCTTCAGTTGGCAGAAGGTGGCAGAGGGGAACCCTCTCAGCAAGGTTTTCTGTACTCAACTCTCACAGTTACAATGGCAAATCTGACCTCATTTGGTTACTAAACCCATGGGCAAATTCCAGCCAAACCTTCCCATTCCCATTTGCAAACACAGTAATGTGTTAACTTGTACTCCCAAAAAAGCATCTGCTCAGAAGTTCAGCAAGATACACTCAGCAGTCGTGATGGAAGAGACCAGGAGGTACAACAAATAAATGAAGATTGAATCACACTCATACACAAAATAAACAACAAAACACCCAAACCAAACCATCAAACAAACAAACAAAAAAAAACCCAGAAAGAAACAAATACACACACAGGGAGGAAAGACAGCCATGCATACAGGGCACATACAGGGAGAACTGTTTTCTGAGCTGCTCTTGTCCAAAAACCACAGAACAAATTGCTGAGGCTTTTCCCCCACTGCACAAAGTGCCTTTTAGCATCCCAGGTTTTCTCCTGAGGGACAGGAGAAAAGGGGAAAGACAACTGGCGTCGAGCTGCACATTGTCTGAAGATGCTGTCAAGAACATCATAAGGAAAGAGCTGTGTCTGAGGTCATCAGATTAGAGGAGAAACAAGGAGCGGAGCAGGGGCTGGGGATGGAAAGGGAAGGGGGAGGCACAGTGACCTGTGTGACCTCTGCTGCACTAACTTGATATAACAAATAGTTCTGAAAAACCAAATACTGTTAACCCTTTTAAACTGGGTCATTCCCTGCTGTGGATGGCTCATGGAGCAGAATCCTTAACTCCTTCCTCCCCACGTGCTTCCAAACACCTACACTGGGCAGCACGTTGGGTCACAGCACATTTACAGCTCTTGCTACTGGCAAAAGAGATTTAAAAAGAATCTCTCTCTCCCTACCCAAAAGAAAATGTGTATGGATTTCAGCTCCAGATTTTAGCCAGCTTATTGAAGGCAAAATGCAGCCTCTGCAAACATAATTGTGATCCCTTTTCTTATAGAAAAAACTCGGGTTTGGATGGAATGGCCAGTGTTTCTCTCTGGTGATATCTTCACTCCCTTAAAGACCTGGGACAACATTCAGTGAAAAATCTCTTGTGTGAGGGAAGGCAAAGGCAGTGATTCTCCCAACCTGCTTGGATCCTGTGGAACAAGTGCAACCTGATGGGGAGAAAGTATTGAAGACCCTGATCCTGCCTTTACAGGGCCCCATTCACACAGATCTCTTTGCAGCTTCCCAACTCTGCCAAACTGGGCTCCAGACCTTTGAGGAAATTGGGAGCTTGTGTGAGATTTCTAGGACATTTTTACTTCTGCTCACAACTCCAAAAGCTTGAATAAATTGTGAGGTATCTTGGTCTTTCTGGTTCTATTCCCAACCACAAATTAAAATGGAAAAAGTTATCCAGAAATTCCAGAACCCTAAACCCCAAGTTTAAATTCCACCCTGGTTTTGAACCTGGATAAGCATTCCAAAAGGGAACCTAGATTTTCCATTACCTTATGAAAACCCTTAGTTTTCTGTTACTGTGATAATCATTTTTAAACACACACAGCACTACAGCTTTGTGCAGTTTTTCACTTGGATGGGTGACATGAATTTGAATTTTGAGACACCCCCCCCCCCCCAGCAAACCCAGCCCAGCTCTGTCCCACAGGGGTCACACAGCTTCCTTTGGCCACATTCAGTTCAGAAAACCCCTTCCAGCAAGGAGGGCTGGCAGGATGCAGCAATTCTGACTTTTGGAAACCCTGATGGGAAGAGAGGGTTGTATGGGATTAAGGGTGAGTAGCAGGATTCTGAAGTACTGTTCCCCTCTTCTCTGAGCAGTGCTTGGATCATATGACCTCCAAAAGTCCCTTCCAACTTGTATTATTCCCCAATCCTGTAGGGAGCTCAGGATGCTGTGCAGAGCAATATGTTGAACCATATCAGGTGTCCAGAAACACAAGATGAGGCAGGTCTTTGTAAATATTTTTTCTGTGCAAAGACTAGACCAGAAAAATATGATATTATCAATAAGCTGTATATAGCACTGTGCTTAACATAAGAGGTAGAAATTGCTCCTGAAAAAAGACACAGAACTTTCTTGACCATTGCAGCACCCCAGCACATGAGTGAGGACCTTTGGAGTCCTCCTGAAGCAAAGGAGTTTGTAGAACTGAGGCATATTTTCACTGCCTGCTTATTTATACCCCAGTTACCTGAGTCAAGGAAAGGATTTCTCCCTCAAGTCTCTGTGCAGACAGAAGAGGGAGGCAAACAGGCTTCTCCAGAGCACTCAGAGCAGGAGAACAGCACATGGGAAGAGCCTCCTACTCTTATCAATGCAGGGAGATACCTAAAAGCTGGGCATTGAATATACCCCATCAGTCCCAAACATCAGCAGACTCCTTCCAACAACAAAAAAAAATCTCTTTTTACAGATGAAATAGTGTGGTTGATGAGAAGCACAAATCTGCCAGTAGATTGCCATCAAGAAAATGACCTTCAGCCTCCCCTGCTTTATTTGGTGCTCATCTGGAATTGAAAGAGGAGTGATGAGAGGATGGAAGGCATTCAGTCACTTTTGAAAAGCTCCTTCTCTGTGTCCATGAGAGAGACTGGGCAAACCATGTCAGAGCTGGGAATGACTCAGGGGCAGCTTTGTCTCCAGGCTCTGTCATTCTCAGCTGCTCTGCTCAGCCTGACAAAGCAGCTGAGTAGAGGAAGGGCTTTTAAGGAACCAGACAGAAAATCCTTGTACTGCAGACCTGGATTAAACCTGACCTCAGATCTAGGGGTTTGTCTGTAGAGATTGTACCCACTACAGGAAAACTGTGGGTATGGTTCTTCCTCTTTCAAAACTTATGAAAAAAGTTCCCAGATCTAGGATTCATTCTTCCTGACCAGGAAGTCTGTCTAGTTTTTTCTACTTCATATCAGTGGCTACAGTTAAGATTAAATTCTAGTCCATGTCCCATCATTTCATTTCAGTAGGAGAGGATTCAGTTCCTCCAAGCCCCTGGCACAGTCCTGGGATGGTTTGCTGTCTGCCCAGCAATCCCAGCACACGGGCAGGGCACAGGGTGGGACCCTGAACTCCACCTGGCAGTGCCAGGAGTAACAAATGACAAGGACTACACTGAGGGTGACAAGACTGTGCCCTAACAATCGAGCCTTTGTAAAGTTTAATACCAGTGGCGAGAGACTAATCAAGAGCTTACACTTCCTTTGATTCTATTTGCATACAAACTTTTTCTGTGATGGTTACCAACACCCAGGTGCTCTGCTTTTGCCCCCAAACCAAAATAATGAGCTGCAAGATCAGCTGCACACCCCATGCAGAGAACACTGGCAGGATAAGTGCTACTGAGGAATGGCACTGGCATTCCACCAAGGTGGTACTGCAAAGAAACAAGACATCAGTCAGTTGTTAAAAATAATACTTGACTTTAAAAAGGTTATCTTACTGGATAACTTGCTGGCTCAGTAGCTGCTTTATAAAATTGTCTATGCTTTTGACATGTAGCATCCTGCATGTATCTCAAAGAGTCCCCTTCTCACAAAGTGCTACTGGAGGGCCCAGCTGTACCTCACACAGAAACACTGAACCTACCCTCAAAGGATGTTCAGGTTTAATAGAGATCTGTGTTAGGCTGCAGATCAACCAGGCTGAGAAGGCAAGTCTGTGAGGAGACTTTAGGCTGAGTCCAACAACTCTGGAGTCTTGAGCATGGAAAAGATTAGAGAGAGTACTGTAAAGGTTGGTCAAGTCTCCTAATCCCTCAGCAGTGACCATTCCATCGACCTGCAGGGCCATAATCCCTTTGCACCACGTTTGGGGAGTACCCCCAGCACCAGGGATGATTCCCATGAACTTCCCAACAGGAAGCTGTGCCAGTTTCTGCACAGAGGCCTCTAACTTATCTGCTTTCCTTTTTCTGTCCTTCCCTCCAACCATCCTAAATAATGTGAGTCCAGAATCAACACTGTCGGGACCATCAGGTTCATGTACTCCCAGCTGAGCATCTGCTTTTCTTGATGAGTGAGCACAACTGCACAGGGAATGCAGGACTTCAGGGATTCCTCACTAGTCATCCCTGCACTACAAGGAGTAAAGCAGAAGGTTGACTTGCTGTGGCCTCAACTCGACTGCTCCCTGCCTGAAATGCCTGGGTAAAATTCCAGAAGGTGTTTAGGCAGGTCCTGTCTGTTTGACTAAACCTGTCAGTGATCTGAGATGACTGATACTCCCTGCTCTTTGGTTAGTTCTGGAATTCTATAAGCCCAGGAAGGGATAAGTAAAACAGGGATCTTGGACAAAGTCATGTTCCCATAGATTAATGGTTTCCTTCACAGTAACAGCCAACAGATCCCTGTTTCAGAGCAGAGGGTACATCCTTCCCTCTGCATGCTCTGGGCTCAAAAACAACTTGTAAACAACATCACAGAGATAAATTTTCAATCTGGAGTAAGAGATAACCACAACCACTGCAGAGTTCAAAGAAGGGAAAGAGCCCTCGGTCTGAGAGGTGCAGATGTGCTGAAGCCATGAAAAGATGTTGCTCTCACCAAGCACTGTGGGGAACTGTGTTCAGTACTGACATGGCTCTCTCACTCCTTCCCTACCCAGCCTGTTCTGCCTCAGGAGCAGCTCCAAACAAAGCTCTGAGGTATCACCTTCATTTACTCTCAGAAAACAAGGGAAGTCAAAACCATGGCTGTTCCCAGCTCTTTCAAAATGAGAGGGCTGAGCTCCCTCTCCTCTCTCTCCTGTCACACGCTTGTTGGCAGAACTGCCACGTGCCCTGGCAGCATCCTCCTCTAAGTTGCTCCTCTTTGGTCCGAAAATGAGCTGAAGAAAAGGCCTGTGAGCCCAAGTTTGGATAAGCCACACCAAGAAACCTACACCTATATCTCAAACAAGCCCCAGAAGCGGGTGATCCGGGAGAGGCAGATCCTGAGAACCCCAAGTGACCCTCTGGAGCCAACAGACAGCAATTGGCTGCATGGGGGCCTTTCACAGTCAGTGTTTCTGTAGTTACAGCTACTATCCCTAGTGAGATTTACAATTCTCAGGTAAGTTTAACAGCTCCCACACTAAATGTCACCTGGCTACAAGAACAGACTGTGCACCCCACTTACTGCCTCAGCACCAGCTCAGAAGCACATGGGACATTGCAGTGTGACACTGGTATCTGCAGCAAACACAGCAGTAAATGATCTCCCTGTGCTCCAGCTGCAAGAAGGGCTTGGAGCTGCTTGTTTCTGCCTCTCTCCCCCTCATCCTCACCCTCCAGTTTCCACCAAGGAACGTCTCCTAAACCCAGCACATGAGTGGATCTTCTCGGCCCTGCCTCTCTAAATAAAGGAGAAACTTCTCAGCTGCCTATTCCGGGGTGATTAAGGGGGAAGGGAGGCTCTGAACAGCCTGATGAGGATTTACAGGTCGCCGGCTCCCTTTCCCCGCTGTCAACCAGGGGCAAACCCTTAATGGGGCGGAACGGAGAGCGCAGGGCTGGCTCCCAGCTCAGCCCTAATGAGGGCCAGCTCGTTAGGGAAGGGCAGGCACGGCGCAGAATGAGTCAGGGACCGAGGCACAATGGCTCTTGAGGGGCCATGAGCCAAATCACGGCGGAGGGGGCACAGCCACCTCCTCCTCTGGCTGCTCCTTGCCTCTTAAAATCCCATTACTTTCCTTTTATTTCACTGGTGGGGAGGGGAAGGAGGGGGAGATGTCCGGGAGGAGCTGCCTCCGTGAAGTGCCTTCTGTCAGCAGAGGTCGGGCCCATAGGATCAATTTTTTTTCTGTGGATGTGATTTTCTTGTCTCCCTCTCCCTCTCTCTTTTTTTTTTGAACAAGAATACGGGCGCCAGGCTTACAAGAGGTCCTCAAGAACTGTCAATCAGGGGCATGAAATATTCAGAGAGCTTAATCTTCTTAGGGGATCTGTAGAGACCCCCTCGTGGGGTCTGAATGCTCTTCATGAACTTGCAAAGAATGGGTAAGGGGAGAGAGGAAAACAAACACAGCTGAAAAGGATGAAAAGAGAGACATCCTTAGACAGACACCCTCACATCTTGGTGAGGGGCATATTATAAGAATTTAAACAGAATAGAAAAGACCTTTTAAGACCCAATTAGTGGGTCTCCTTTCTGACTGGGAACCTGGAAAACCACCTTTGGGTACTCTTCATCATGGCTGTTTCCTCCTTTCTTTCCTCAACAGGTAGCCCAGTTCATCAGCATTCCCAGCTCGACCATGACCTGGTTTTTGACCTTATACAACTCACTGCTTCTCCACAGATTTTGACTTTTCTGTGGTCTGGCCAATATACAAGAATTCTATCGATCTGGTTAGTTAAAGGTCAGGAACAGGTAGACTGGCCTGGTGGGCAGTCTGCAGGCTGCATGAATTTCCTCTGAGATCCTGGGAATTAGATGTGGATTTTTTAAGGTATTTACACAACTGAAAGTAAGGCAGTCTTTGGCTACTTATTTATTTTGGGCTCACAGCAAGTACCTCTGTTAAAGGAACACTGTCCTAAAAAACATACTGTGAGACATGACCCAACTATGTGAGCAGTAAGAGCCCTTGCAGATATTTAAGATAGATGTACATGAATACATTTTATTGCAAAGTGAAAACTTGGTTATCTGTTTTCCAAAGACCAGCCAGGGACAGGCTGTCTCCTACACAATAGTTACAGTCAGTTCTCTGAAAAGTGACTCTTCCATGTTTCTAATTCTTTATATCTCTATTTAAACATCTTAAGGAAATTCTATGTGGAGAGTGAATGCTGCAAATAAAATAACTTGTATCAAGTTATCACCCTCACAAAGTCAACTGTGTCTCTAAAACTTCATCTCCCATGTTTCCACCACCCTCAGAGAATCACATCCAGCACCTCTGCCTTTGGGGAGACAGACCAGTCCTTAGGAAAAGAATTATTAAAATGAGCAGGCAGAGAAACCTCCTGTATTTATCCCTGCCAACAGCACCTGAAATGCAGAAAATAATTCTATTGCTGCTGCAATTTCTATGACAAGAAAAAACTTCAAATCACACTGGGAGGATGATCCAGCAGTGAAAGACATCAGTTCTGAATTGAAGCCATATGGGTGGTTGAACATAAATGTCTCATTAAGCATCAGGCCTTCTTTAAGTCAAGAAAAGCAAATTATTGTCGTCCTCTGGCTGGCTCAGTAAATCCTAGTTTGGGAAACAACTCTGCAGCACAGTGTGTGACACCTGAGGATCTGGCCTTCACCCCCCCCCCCCGTCTCACTGACAGAAAGGAGCAAGGGAAGGGAGTTTTCCCGTCAGGAGATGTATCCATTTACCACAATATAACAGGATAAGTCTGAAAAGGATTGTTGCTTTCCCCCCTTCCCAGCCCTTGGGGGAAAAACTACCCGTGTAGTGAGTAGTTTGTGTGCATCTTACACAAGCTGGGGTGACAAACTGTGCTCAGTTTTACATCTGGAGGGCACAGCAAGGTTGGAAGTGTTTGCTTATTCATTGAGGGGTAACAGCTACAGCTCTGCAGAGAGAGCAGAGTGGAGAAAGAGGAGAAAATCCAGTACCCAGCCAGTGAAACCTCTACAGGGAAAGCTTATGCAGGAGCATTTAGGAAGAGAAGGTGCCACTGTGGGTCGAGAGAGGGGGCAGCACAAGAGCAAAGGCAAAGTACATCTTTTCAGGCAGAAGTAACGAATTAAAGACAAATAAAAATAAGGAAGAAAGCTGCCTTCTCCCTCCTCCTCTTCTCCTGCACCTGGGGTCATGCTGTGACCTTTCAGAAGACGGGATGTAAGAGTGACCTTTGTCAGAGTGTGACAGAGCGCCCAGCCAGGCTTTCCGAGCGCAGACGTGGGAGGCCCACGGGCAGTGCTCCCTCCCTGGGCAGAGGTCCTGACCTGCAGCAGCACACTCAGGGAGCTGTCAGGGCAGGCTCCCCAGCCCCAGCTCCTCAGCTTTGGGAAGGAAACACATGCAGGAATACAGCCTAGCACACAAAGAGCCCGCTCTTAAAACTTTCTCATCCTGCCTGTAACAACAGAGGCATTGCTTGGCAGCTCTGAGACAATGCTTCCCTCTTTCCCCCTCTGTCCTCTCTCCGAGTCCTAAAATAATCTTATGAAAAGGCCACAACACTTGGATGCTTGAGTTGCTTTCAGGAAGTCACAGGCACACTGCAGTCCTTTTAAAGACAAGAGAGAGGGGAACGGGGCCAGAGGTCCTTTGCTGCTTTATTTCCACCACTCTAGAAAAGCAAACAGCCCAGCACACCTCACTGGATGTGCTGATGAGGCTCCCAACTCAGGAACAGCTTGGTGGACACCCTTCTCTGGCTCCTCTCCCAGCCCCAGGCCTGTGTGTGTATCTCTCTGTCCCTGAGTTTTCCTGCAGTCGCTTGCACAGCTGCAGAAGAGCAAATGAAGGCACAGAAAAAACAATCCAGCACTGGGACAGACCCCAGCGAGTTGTAAACAGGTCAGTCCCGAGCAGCAAAGCAAGGAAACCCTGGAGAAAACACGGCAGGGGCTGCGTGACACCGGGTCAGCCCCCCACACACACGTGCTCTGCTGCCTCTTCCAGGGCCAGGCACTTCCCCTGCTCTCCCCCAAAGCCCTGTTTTGGCTAACTCAGAGCAGATCTTCTGAATAAACACCTCTCTGTTGGACATGCAGTTCAGGTGCCGGCTGCTCCGGCTGGGAATCCCTCATGTCCTTGCTATGTCCTGGAGGCATGAGAGGGCAGAGGAAGCAGGGCAATCTTCAGCCTCCATCTCCTGCTGCCCCACGACCTCTGGGCTGCCACTGCTGACCCTGCTGGGGTTGCAAGGGGTTGGCTAATTTGGACACGTTCAGGCAATTGCTGTCATCAGCTTCCTGCCCTGTGGATCGGGGAGGTTTTTGCTGTAGGCGGGAGTCAATTATTTGGCGATCTCGGGATGAGCGGAAGAGACTATTAGTGTTTGACATTTTGAAGGGAAATGGAAAACAGCCCACCTCTCCCTTTCTGCCAGCTAAACCAACCACTTCATATTAAACTTTACATGGCTCCTTCCTCATACAAATTAGCTCAACAACTGCTGCTCTTCTCCAGTGTCAACGGGCCACCTCACAGAAGGATGCTTGGCCACAACTCCTAACCTGCTTTCACAGGATGGCCATCTGGGCTGCACAATGGAAGCCTAGGAGCAGCAAAAACCCCTCATGGAAGACACAAAGCAGCAGGCTGAGCAGGGCACACAAGCATGGAAGTATCACCAGTTTGTTAAAATAAGCACAACTGGAGCTGCATGTTGTACACCCAGCTTCCTGACCTGACAACACGTGGGTGAAAACTTATTTGAAGGTTAAAAATCTTATTGCAGAGAAAGATCAGGGCTAAGTGGAAGGGTGGCAAATTTAAGAGCTGTTCAGATAACCCATGGAATTCACAAGAACAAACTCGGACTGTTTCAGACGCTTTTCCAAAGCTTCATTCTGGGCTTCCTTATGGGATGAAAAGGTTATCCCACTTCTCCCCAGGACTCCTCTCCATGGATTTATGCAGAAAAGAAGACTTGCCTTGGAAGTGTAGGGTAGAAAGCAAGACAGACCCATGGGGAAAATAAGCAGTAGGGGTCACAAACCAGCAGCTCTGGTTCCAATTGTATTTAAAAACTATTCCTTGAGAAAGAAGGGACAGCAGTAGGGCTGTTGGTGAGCAACTTGTTTCAGAAGTAGCAGCTATAGTGGTGATGTCTCCTGATTGACAGAACAAGGTTTACAGCTGGGATATCTCTCTCCTGTCTGCCCTAACTGCAGAATATGCCATATTAGTGCTTTGCAGTCAATGTAGAAATCCCCTCCAGAATCAAACCTTCACTGCACCTCCCACCGTGCAAAGATACAGAAGCATTTCCATTTTTTTCCCCTGCCTTAATATGATGGTTTAAGGCTTGAACAGTAGATTTTTCTATTTCCAAAGCCTTAGATAGACTGACACCAGGGAATTCTGGTAGCAAATCGTGAGGCATTGCCAACCTGCTCACACTGCAGCTCAGGAGAGTTTAAACTGCAGGCCACACTTCCCAGTAGGAGCTGGCCCAGGGAAGCTGCTCTCCAAGGCTCACACACACCAGTTTAGCAAGCAAATGCCTGCCATGACTTGTTGTGCACCAAGGAGAGAGGAAGACAACTTCACAGCTTCGAGAGGTCCAGGTTCCAATGTTAGAAATGCAAACAGAGACCCTAAATAGAGGTTTTCCTGCTCTTGAAGAATGACACCCGATGGAGCCTAACGAGGGGCTGTTGGTGAGGGGCTGCTCCCTCCTCCCTCCCCCTGCCTTTATTACCACCAGGATCCAGTTGGCCCAGGATCCCCCGGGACTGCCCAGGGTTTGTCTGTGTGCAGACAGCTCTGATGTGGCAGCAGGGCAGACTCTAAGCGCTGGTGTGATTTAATAAACAGACACTTAAGGCAGTTTAGGCTGGAGTCAGCCCACTTCGATGGCCTTCTCTGCTAATTTAACACTGGCTGCAGCCCCCGAGCTGGCGTCTCCCTGCTCATTAGGGAGAAGGGGGTGTGTGCCTGTGTGTGGGGGAGGAATTCTGCTTTCACATTGGTGCTCCAGAGATTTTATTATACTGGGCAGCTCATTTCAGGCACTACATTGCAGAGGATTTTTAAAGAGAAAGGGGGAGGCAGGGCATGCTAGTTAGGATGGTTCCCTGTTGTTATTTTCATTAATTTTCCTCTTTTTTTTTGTTTTGGTTGGGGGGGATGTGACAAAAAGGGACAATAATTGCCATTTGCCGCAGACTTTGAGGAGTCCTCCTCAGCCATTACAGATTAAATTGCATTCTGTACAAGTGTCCATCAGGCCCCAGCTCCAGACTCCAGGCTGGTTAGAGGGCAGCTGATTCAGCTGCAAGAACATTTTGCTCCACTTCTGATCTGTCCTAATTATAAAAGGGATGCTCTTGCCTTTAACCCCTCGAGTTCTCTCTTCCCTATTAGTGTGGAACAGCCCTCAGCCAGCTCTTCCACTGGTCTGAGTCACCTGGGCTGGCAGCAGCAGGGGAGCTACACAGATCTGTGCTGCCTGAGTGTGTCTCTCTCCTCATTTTTATCCCCCTGACCCACACAAACAATTCGGATTTCAAACAGGGAATGGCAAAAGCAGGACGGGTTCAGGAGTTGCAGGATCTGTTTGATCAGGTTTTCAGATTTTTGAAAAAATCAAATCTAAAACTAAAGAAAATATCCACCCTTTTCAGTCCAAAGGATGAATAGGTTGATTACACGTGGCTGAGGTGGTTTTAAGGGAGGGAGCAGCAGTGGTCCTTGCAAGTATGGCAAGAGGGAGAGGCAGAGTCTGTAATATTTTTGGAGAGGATGAGGCTGCAGGCCTATAAGGATTATATTGTGGTTCTGGCAGCACAAACTGTACCAAAGCTTGTTAACAGTTGCCTCAGGAACAGCTCCCCAGCTGTACTGACAGCACTGCAGTGTAGATACTGCACAAACACCTGCACTGCAACCAAAAAGTAGGGGGCTTTTCCCTTCAAATGGCAAACTGATCCACTCTTAAAACCTCTTACAATGGAGCTTTCCACATCTTTGGTCACAATGAGGTGCAACAGGACTAAAAACAAAGCAGAAAACCAACATGGGACTGATATTGCTCCCTTCAGGCTTGATTTTGATTCAACCCTGACATCAACTTCAGCTGCTTCACTCCTGACTGGAGCTGGGCTACATCAGATGAGAATCCACCTTTTTTTTGAAGCAGTGAAATGTGGTTCAGCACAGACCCCCCTCATCCCCTCCTAATACCAAGCTCCTGCTTTTTCCCCCTCACAACTAATTCCCATCCCTTCCACAGCCGTTCCTAAAAGAGGAGCAGGGTTAAGATTCCATGCTTCTCTGAGAACTGGCTGTGCATCCAAGTTGCCCAAGAGTGCCCTGGGCAGTTGTGGCCCCCCAGCACCACAACCAGGGCAAATCTGTGGCTTAGCACCCCCCTTCAACCAGAGACAATTCCACTGATTAACACATCCAACACCACAAGGGACCAACACCATCACATGGCCTGAAATCCTGCAAAACATGGACTGCTCAAAACTCCTGCAGGGAAAGGAATCCTCCTTCCCCACTGGCAAACCCAGCATTACCAAAAGCAGTGTCTCAGGGCTGACATGCAGACTGCCCTGAGCCAGACATGCAGTCTCAGTTTGCACTCTCCATGTGATCATGGATCAACCACATCCTATGGCAACCTATTCCTGACTGGCTCACCCAGTCAGTCACATCTTGCTTTTCTGTTGCCAGTATCTCTTTTCCTGAAGCAAGTGCAACATTCAGAAACATCTGGCTTCAGTGATGACAAAATCAACTTGCCCTTACAGGTTGTTATATTTTGGCTGATGGCAGCTAAATGGTATTTTTCCCCTTAGATGCTCCCCCCTCCTTCTGTTCGTTTCTGTGCTCTTCATTAAATTTCCACTTTAGTTTGTCTGGGAGGGTTTTTTGTTTTGTTTTTCTCAATGAGTTTACTTTCTCTGAATATTTCTTAGAGCCAACAGCCCTTTAGCCACTGGCAGTACTTCTAGAACATGTTAGGGGACAAATGTAAAAGAGAGGGGGGAAAGAATTTAATAAAATATCCAGGGAGAAGAGCAGCACAGTGTCTGTCTTCTCCAGCTAGTACTGGACAGCTCCCTCAAACCAGGCTCTCATCCTCAATGCCTTGTGGCACAGGGAGCCTTTTAATACCTTCTGACAGAACCCTGAATCAGCTCTTACCATCCCCAGTCTATAACAGTGACTATGACCAGGGCTCAGGAACACTGTGCAGGAGGTTTGCAGCAAACAATCTAGAGAAATTTTCCTTATAAAAGCATTTTTCTTGCCTTCAGTAGCCCAAGAGTGACTGATGCAACAGGTCTGACATTCCTGCCAGAGATGTGACCTGTTAAAATAATCCCTTACCCCTGTACCTACCTGTGGATTTCAATGGTCCTTGTGGGTCCCTTCCAACTCAGGGTTTTCTGTGATGTTGTGGTTCTACCTTCTAAATTCCTTTTAAAGAAGTTCCTAATACACCTTCTTTGCAACATTCAGTCTATGAAGAGCATATTTATTGCTTTTGGACTTACCCATCCTCTCACAGAGCAGCACAGAGGCACTGGTCAGAACTGGGCACGTGTTTTGGTTTGGAATCCCCTGTCCAGCCCTTTAATGCAGGATGAGCCATCTCCATCTTCTTAAAACCACAACTCTGAAAGAATAGAAATTTGGTGCTTCAGTGGACAGAACATTCTATCGCTGGAACCTTAAAATGCTGATTAGTACAGTCCATAGAAGATTAGTTTTTCCAAGTCTTTGTCACACATAGAGTGAAGGAAGGGGCAGCAATCTCTGCCAGCTGAGAGGTACACAGGGAAAGGCTTGGGTAAAAAGGTGAATTTTTTTTCAGAAAAATATAGGCTAAACCAGCAGAATTCCTGTTCATGTCAACCTTCCTCATAGTAGAGATGGCTCGCAGGCAGGTATGCTAAAGATGCTAAAAAGAAACCCTTTTTCCAGTTTTTCAAACACAAAGAGCATTTGTTTTTAAAAGGTATTTAATCCTTTAAAGATGTAAACTGGGGTCATTAGGAGAAGTGCTCTGCAAGGCTTCATACACAAATCTACTACTCATGTAAGTGCTACTTACTAACTGTTGTAAGTAAGTTAAATCAGCATAACCTTTTCTCTGTGCAGACCCAAATGCACACATACAATTACTCCTTTGTGAGATAGGAGAAAAGACAGTCTTGGCAATGTAAAATTAGTTCAAAGCAGATGCTGCACTTCAGTAAATAACAACATCAAATGATCCCATATGTAAACAAATATTTCCAGCAGTATAAATTTGATAAGTGAATGAAGCTGTGGGGATCAAACAAACAAGGAACTGCATTTCACTGAGTCAGTCAGCTGAGCTTCTGTTCATGTGCACTTTTAGCTCGCCCTAATTTTGAAAAATCACAAGCTAGAATCAATAATTACTTAATGAGTGAATACTTAATTGCTTATTTATCATCATCATTATTAATATTACTTTACATGTTGCTGTTAGTGCCAGGAGGAGGGGAAAAGAAGAGACAGGGCAAAGTATATCAGAGCAGGCGTGTGAGACATGGTTGTTTAAGGAGTATAAGAGGTGAAAGAAATCCTAAATAAGACTAACATCTGAAAAATGATCACCTAGAGTCTATTTACAACAGGTGAGGATGTCACCAGGAAAGCAGTAGTAATGCCAACGAAAATGAATTGCACTGCAGAGCTACCTAAGAATCTCTGCCCCTGACCACACTTGGACTGTGAGCTGTAGCAACCCCAGAGAAAAAGAGGGTCCCCCAGAGGGAGACAGCAGAAATAGGTGTCAATGCTCCACCTCAGTAAGTTTTAGAAGCCATCTGATCAAACCCCAAGGTAATTTATTCTCTGAAGCGCTCCCATCCCTTCCACTCATGTTCTGTGAGTGTATTCCTTCAACCCCGGAGCAAGGGAAAGGACTGTCCTTCGTTTGCACTGCAGGAGAGAGAAACCCCTGTCCTGGGTGGGAAGCAAGGCTCTGGTTGAAGGGAAGGCAGGGAAGGCCAAGCTTTCAGCCATTTTGTGCAGCCGTTTCCGTGCCCTCGGCCCGAGCTGATCGTGTCGGTGTCTCAAGGTCCCCGGGGACCGTAATCTTATGTGTTCAGAGAGGCTTTAGTTCATGCAAGGTCAGAGTAATTGTGCATGATTAATGGTTTATCTCTTCCTGAAAGCCTTACACAAAGGCTCCAAACCAAGTTAGCCGTAATTCCATACTCCTTACAGCCCGCTTAAAGGGGCAGCATCCTATTTCCTCTTGGTGGGGCCAAGCGGGTTGACTTTATCTATCAGAATTGGAAACGGGCCATGGAGCCTTTGAAAGAAGTTCCTCTCCCCCATTCAGCTCCTGAGGAAACATGAATACACTGAAAGGAAAAAAAAGAAGAAAGAAAGAGAGAAGAAAAAAAACAGAAAGAAAAAAGAAGTCCAAATTCAGTCTAAACTCTAAAGTCTGAAAAAAGACTTCTCTGTAACAGCCCCCAAACCTTTTTTGCTGTGAGATGCTTTGGTTTTCTACAGAATTGCTCCTTATCGTATTGCCAGAGCAGGGCACATTAGAACCACCTCAGAATCTCGGTTTTTATCGTGCGCCCTTATTTTGTTACAACAAGGATCATTTTTAATCAATTACAGCTTTGTGACCGCGGGCAGCCAAATAAGCTGATTAAATTATTATTTGCAGATAGCGCTCACAGATAATTCCTCAGGGATGGCTGCAAATTTAGCCCTTTTTTGTTCCACAGGGCATTAAAGCAGCCCCACTGCCCTCAATCCATGCCTTTTGCTGGAGATTTTACCTGCCTGTGTTCAGACTGGGGAGCATTTGGGAACGGCTCGGTTCAGCTCTTTGGTTACACACTGTGTGTAGTTGGGCACGTTACTCATATGCTGTTGTTCCTGCTCTCTCAGTGGATGTGCAAAGCCCTTCACCCCACAGAACAGTGACTAGTTTTGTCCACAGAGCAAATCCTCCCTGCTCTCCTGGGGCTGAGAGGCTCAGGTCACACCCCACGTTCTTGGGGGTTTTACACAAATCCAAACCCAAGTTTGTTCACCAACAGCAGAGGACAGGGGATCACAGACACGGGGGGACCAAAATAGCACTTGGCAGCTCAGGTAGACTTTTTTCTTTTGTAAATATGATTCCCACTGTCAACTTAGGTTGAGTTTTATGTGTCTGGGAATTTGAAACACTGTGTTTAGTCGGAGGCAGGAGAAGGCGAACGGCACGGTTAGAAACTTCCACACAGTTAACAGGAGTCATCCAGAGCTCGTGGAAAATGAGCTGCTGAGCCACAATGCCAGTCACAGGCTGTTCAGCCCACTCTGAAAGTGTGGCAGGAACAGCATTTATTGTAGAATGTGGAGGAGCTGAACCTCCATCAGCTGAACCCCATCATCAGCTGCCTTCAACATCTTCCTTCCTACCAGGAGTGAACTGGCTGAAAACTGCAACCAGAAGGTCCCTTGGATGAAAGAGAATCATCACCTCTAAGAGAAATGGTAAGATTGGACACTGGACTACAAACAGGAGATACCAGCAAGCTGAGGGAATTGGTCCCTTGGGAAGACTTCCAATGGGAAGCAATGTAAAGCTGGAACTTACTGGACAGACTATACAAAGAGTACAGGAGCAAACTGACAGAAGGGAAATGGATGTTAATCAAAAAAAAAAATAAACACTAATATGGAAATAGCAACACACAAGTTTATACCAAGGAAGAGTATATCAGGAAGGCAAAAAATTTGGGACAGAACTGCAAAACAAATTGCACACACCACACATAAAAAGCAGAAAGGAAAGAAAGTCATCGATGCCTTCTTCACTTCCAAATTCACTAAAAGATTAATGGTGACTCACGGTAATTTCTCCTACCAAGAGAAAGACACAGTCCAGAACAAAGACAAAGCAGGTTAAATGATACTTCTGTCAGTACAGCCCAACTGGGGCTGTGTGCTAAATCCTCCTTCCCTGGAGAGAAAAGGAAACATCATAAATTATCCAAGCTGTGGAGCAGATTCTATGCACAGGGCTTGGGTCACCACGTGCCCATACAGCAGGAACTGGGAATGGCAGCAGGCACCTTCCTGTAAAAATGGGGTCTGGGGAGAGAACACCAAAAATTCTGACCCCGTGGAAGCCACATTTGGGTCACCCTGAGCTACTTAAATTGAACACAACCAAGCATGTAGGGCTGATAAAGTCTGCCCTAAAGAGTTCAAAAGTAGTTGTAATAGTTAATTGTGAATAACTAGCATTAACTTTGATATAATTCTGGAAGGTTCTGGACAAACAGAAGGCAAACAAAGGACCCATCTTTAAAAGCACAACTCGGCAAACTACAAGTTACTCAGCTGCAACATGTAGAAAATGCAAAAAGAAAAATGAATTAAACAACCATTTTACAAGTAACTGGGAGGGGGCAGAATGATGAAAATCTGTCAATACAGAATGGCCAGGAACAAATTATGTTCCATTTACTATGCTGCATCTAATGGGGTAACAGTCCCCGTGATTAGGGGGAAGCATTAGGGTGATTTGCTTTGAAAAGTAAAGTAACAAAGCAGTGCTTTTAATCCTTGCCCACATAATGTTTTCAGAGCACAGAAGGGAAATCAAATGTAGATTAAAATCACCACAATTTGGTGTACAACTATCTAGAAAATCCTCTTAAATTAACAGCAATTTGCTGTCAAACTCCTCGCATGCAGCTCCACAGGGGAACCACAGCAGCTCCAGCTTCACTGGCACAGACAGCCCCTGGAGATACACTGCCACCATTCTGCCAGGTCATTAGGAGTCAACAATCTCAATAAATTGGGAAAAAGATCAATTGTGTCCAGATGGAACTAAACAGAGAGGCAAAAATTCAATCTATAATAAATGAATTCAAACAGATACAAACAATTATCGGCAATATTCACAGAAGGGTCTTCAACAATGCAAAGGGAACTTTGATCTATGAGTTGATGTCACCAAAACAAGGAGAAGGAGGAGGAAAACATCTTATCCCAGAATGTCCTGACAGGTGAAAAATGAAATGTCATCTTCCCAGTAGTTAAGCCTCAGGTTAAGCCAAGATATCCAGCTTTGGCCACCTCAGTGTAACACAGCTCTAGATGGACAAGAGACCACCAGGAATGAGAAGAAGGTTCGAAGACACTGATGAAGAAAAAAGATGGATGAAACTGTGTTAATTTCTATCCAAAAGTGAACAGGACATGATTCTTCTTTTGCAGTGGATAAGCAGTGGTTATAAAAAAGACTGACATTCTTTTTTTTTCTCTGGGCACTTGGTGGTAGAACAAAACATAACCAGCTTGCTGATGGCAAGAATATTTGGGTTTGTTATTACCTTAACTGTCACGAATTAAAAAGAGAACTAAGCAATAAAATGATCCAGCTACAGTGGCAGGAAAGAGAATTCCCTTCAAAGAGGGACTTTAGAGACCTTTGCCACAGGATAGCCTGAGCACACACTCACAGACATGAGCAACACAAGGGCCAAAGTAATGGCCATAAAATCATTCTGGGGATTTCTACTCCCCTGTAAGTGTTTGTCCAGCTCTGAAAAGGAGCAGCTTGGTACCTCAGCACTTAGGCTTGCAGATAAATAATCACTTTGTGGTAAAAGCTGAGCAAGGGCTGGGTGATTGGTGTAACTGCACCAGGCAGGTGAAAAACCTGTGTGGTGAAAGACAGGAATAATCAGGAGCATCCCGACTGTGCCCCTGGCTGTGGCAGCTGTGCTCTGACCAGACAGACCCACACTGGGTAAATTCCCTACTTGGACTGGCCTGAACCAACACACTGATAATCCCAGATCACTCAGCAGCAGCCAGTCAAGGTTTTGGTGTGATGAGCAAGATGCAGACTTATGGGATTCACCAGGAGCAGAGACTCAGGAATCCTGGGTCGGCTTTCAAGTCCCCCATCAAAGCCTGCAGCGGGTTTTGTATCTGACAGCACAGGACCCACAGCCCCACACAGGGTCACAGGGCAGCATTTGCCCCTCACACAGTGTTCTGTCTCAGTGTCACGAGCAGGCACTGTCTGCTGTGTGCTCAAACCCACCACAAACAGTGCCCTGCCCGCTCACATCTCCCTGGCTCCATGGATGTAAAGGTGCCACGTGAAGCAGAGCAGGTTCAAAGGAGAAAAGCCCCCCTTGCACCCTCAGCACACGTTTTCTGAAGCTGGCCTGCAGTCACGTCACTGGCCACCTTTTATTCTTTGCAATACTGTGAGGAAAACAGGATAGAAGCTTACCCATGCACTGCTACGAACACTCCCTGGAAGAGCAGGAAACAACCCTGGCTTGGGATGCAATGTCCTATCTCCCCAAGTACTATTTTTTTTATAACTGTTACAGTTACCAAGCATTTGAACAACCTAACTCACAGTTGCCATGGAGCCTGGGCCACAATTTCTTTTTCTTCTTGTCTCTTTGGGGTAAAGTAGATTTTTATGCCAGATTAACCAAAGTGCTGCTCTTCTTTGATCTGCGGTTCAAGCCACAGCCCTGACTGGAGAAGGGAAAAATAATTCACCAGGGTGCTCCTAACTTAACTACAGCCAAAAATGCTTGGGTTTCCAAGGTTCCCCCTATTTCCTTTCCAGGAGGGGACATCAAGAAACGAGTAACAAGTTAAATATGTTGAAATAAGTTTCTGGTTTGTTCTTCATTTCTTTCCCACTTGCTCTCTAACTTTCCTTACAAACAGAACTTGAGCAAACACTGACCTTAGAAAAGCCTCTGGGTGAACTGTCAGAAGGTGTATAAAATACTTCTACAGTTATTAAATAACCACAGTATCCTGACCATGAATTCCCCTTTTTCACTTTGTTCCCCTGTTCAGCCCTTCACAGACCCCTCACGAGCAGAACTGGCAGGACCCACACCTTTGGCTCCCCCAGCAAGTGTTTAGTCCCACTAAGAACATCTTTCCAATCAGTTGAACTACTCAAATGAGTTCCATTAAAAAATAAGGCAAGACAGCATAAGACAAACTGTGGAATTCTTTAACAACCATTTCTGAGAACATCTATAAAGAGGAGGAAAACTCTAGAAAGCCTAAAGCCTGGTGCAGATGTCAAATGTCAGACACCTTACCATGTTCTGCTCACACTAAGCCTCCAACCTCCATGAATTACCATTCAGCAACCTTTATATAATTTTAAAAACTGTAACAATAGCAACAGCTGTAGCTGAAATGAAACTTTCATCATTCAGGTCCTAAGTTGGGAAAAACAAGGAAGTTCCAAGATAAGAAGAATAAATCATTGAAAGAGGGCAGATTTAGGGGCCTGCTCACAGTGAGGTTTGCTGGTCTAATATGATGGTGACATGTGCTTACTCATGGTAAAATTAACAGTCAGGTCTGCATAACTCAGAATCACATAAACAATACCAGGTGCTTAAGTAGCACTTAGCCTGGTGTTAATTATATCACATGTAATTATATCACCTGAGCTCTGTCTTTCAGCAGAGAAGTTGCCAAGAAATTACTGTGCAGCGGCACCAGAGGATTTGGAAACAGCTCGTTAGTACCTTACAGAAACAAAGGATTAAACTGTGCCTCAAACCATCCAACACACTCTGCTGCACTAAATTCAACTAAATCCAGTGCTTTTTAGAATCACCAGGGAGTGGGACACTGACAGAGTTAGGAGGGAAAAGCTGAGAAAGAAAAGCAGTCGTGGCAGAATATGGGGACCTAGAGCTCTGCCAGTGCTTCAAATCACAGTCCATGTCTTCTGGAGCCCTACAAATCCGTCTCTCCCACTAGTTTTCCTCTATTTAGATTTACAGAACCTTCATTTGTAGCCTGGCCTGCCTTCCAGCTCAGCCAAAACACAGATTCCGAATATTCCAGTCCCTCCTGTGAGACAGCTCAGCTGTCTCTAAGCCTGAGGTAAAACCCTCCTCTCCTCCCCAGACGGATGTTGTACCACAGCAAACTGATTTCAACCAGCAGTTTGTTACTCTGCAAGTGGCAGGAGAATGAGCCAATAACCCACCTCTGCATAACAGCCAATACCCAAGGCTGGGACTCCACCCAAGACATCAGAAGGTCTTTTTTTTTCCCCACTGTTACAATACTCAATATGCAATGCAAGAAGATTAGTTGGTTGGGGTGCTTTGTGCTTTTTATTTTTTTTTCCTTAGAAGGAACAGTCATGCAATGCGAAAAATTGGCTTTGGGGATTTTTTTGAGTATTATAAGTAGCTGTTGCATTCAACTCATCTTTACTCCTCCTTTACAGAGTAAAGGACAGTGTTGGCAGGTTTGGGTTTTTACCCCATTGCTGCATGCATTTAGTGAGAAGAACTCACCAGCTTTTCAAGCACAGTTCACAGACTCTGAGCTCAGCTGTGCAACCCTGGAACTGGAAGTGTGGAGTTCCAGAAGCAAACAGGCTGACTGGGCCCAGAGAACACTGGTGTCTCTCCAGACACCCAGTCAGCCTGGTGTGAACACTGTCACTCAGTGACCCCTTCAGAGCAACGTCCCTCCCTGCTCACAGGGACCTCTGCTGTCCCACATCATCCTTCTGCCACTGGATCAGCAGGATTAGGAGCCCTCTGAGCAGGAATGCTCTCCACAGCACAGGTCTTGATCAGAAAAAATAGAAAGTTGTTTCATGTAAAATCAGGGGAAACAAAACAAACTGAAACATCTGAGGCAGCACCTCACTGAGTTAGCAGCAGCCTAGAAAAAAATGGGTGTTTTGAGATGAAGTTTCAGTGGTTTTTCTAAGTAGAAAACACAAGGACTTCAAATAAATTCTTAACTTTTGATTCCTTTAGTACGCCCTCACACTCAAATCCAAACTATCCCTGTATTTCACTGGGTATTAGGACAGGGTGAACATACTGAGCAAGGTGGTTATTCCCAAATATCTGAAGATAGGAAACCTTTTCTCCAAGGGTGGGGAACACTGATATGCACCACACTGGCCATGACTTTGATGGGACAGCAAACACTGCCCAAGAGGATTTTGTGTTTTGCCTTAATATATGGTACAGAAAGGAACTGGTTAACAAGAACACAGGAAACTCCTTACAAATTGGTAGTGATGGCAATTTCCTGCAATAACTTAGAAGATTTTCACTTGCTTGGTTGGGTTGGTAACTCATATCCTTAGGTTGAAATTCAAGAGCCTCAAGTCTTGACACACAATCCAGTGATTAATAATATAGATTGTGTATACAATAACCTGACTATACAGGGCCAAATTCATGATATACCCACATTAGGTGTAACATAAATGCTTTTCACACAGATTTTTGATTTCAATACACCTTTGGAATGTTTATTATTGGAGAAGAGGCTTAGAAAATGGACTATTCAAGAAAAGCTACCACGACAGTCAATGAGAATTATGTCCAAGTGCAAAGAAAGAGAAGAGCAAAGATTGGAATTAGAATGGTACTTTCAAAATCACTCAAATGATAGAGGGCCTATGGAGTGATTTTTGGAGGCAGAGAGGGCATTTCAGCATCCTACTCCTACCAGGTTTCTCAAGAAGGCATTAAATTAGCCATCTGCCACCTGTAAAACCTCTCTGCATAATCCTAAAATAGTAAGCACTTCAAAAAATTCCAATGTGAGCCTCCAGCTGTGTAAGTTGTATTGGTTATAAGGAAGAACATAGTTTTCAAAAGGACAAACTACACTGACTGCAGGTCAGGTGCTGAGCATTTCTGAAACTTCAGGCACTTGATTCTGCAGTCAAAATGTAAATCTGACAAGCTGAAAGCATTTGTTATGCAAACATCTGAAGATCTGTGTCTGACCTCCTCCAAAATCTGTGTAGGACTGGCCAAAAGCAGAGGTGGCATTAAAAAAACATGCACGTGGATTAAGATATTCTTTCACCATTTGGGCTCTTTACAAGCACAGCTTCGGTTGATTTTTCACAACAGAGATGCTCCCGTGCTTAAAGACAGAACAGAGGCTGGTATGTGATACAGCTGAGGGAAACAGGAGGAGAAAGAGGCAGGAGAACACCCTGAAATCGCTGTTGTGAACCAGACGCTTCCACCTCACAGCCTGACAGGAACCTCGGTCTGATGGCCAAGGGGCAGCACGTCCTGCTCTAGTGCTGCATCTTCCTCCCCCCTGGCACTGAGCTGCATTACAATCTGTAAAGGAGTAAACCCACCCAGACCATTATAAATAGTCATGGAATGCCCTGGAGTGGTGGCAGCAGAGCTGGAGCTGTGCTTTCTGACCCCTGGAGGCATTTCAGCCACGGCTTAACTGCAGGGACATCACTTATCCCATCAGCTGAATATCTGGGAGACAGGTAGATGTGGGCCTTCACACAGGATGTGACAAGGTGTACAGCTGCTTCAGTGAATCCATGTTTGCTGGGATGAGGCTCCAGGGGCCTTCAGTCCCTGAAAACAGCAGTCATCTCTCTGCCAGCTCATCTCCCACAGTCTTTCTTCCACAGGGAATCATCCTCTTGTCCAAGGGAGGAGGCAGTACTGAGGCCCAGCTCAGGAGATCACTTGGAAAACAAGCATAACTCAGCTTCTTCCCTGGTCCACCGATGTGTTCCTCACACACACCCCACTGAAAGTGTTCCCAGCCCTCACGAGCAGCCAAAGATGCACTGACAGCATCTCCTGCTCCGTGGATGATGGCTCGGGGAGGTGCCACCAACAGAGCCACCCCACCTGCTGCAGAGCACTGCTCAAGTCCACAGGCACTGCTCCCCTCTGGAACTGTGTGGATTCCCACCCTCTAACATGGAGCTGTGCCTCAAACTCCCTCCAGATGCATGTGGAAATGTGACTTGTCCCGTGAGCTGCCAGGAGTAAAGCACAACCCTCAGCTCTGCTCTGCCCACAGTGCCACTCCTGCTCTTGCAGAAGTTCTAACAACACGGCTTGGGGCACCCAGCGTTTTCCATACACTGGTTAAGGGACAGGAATACACGTCTCCTTTGGGAAGTCCTCTTATTTCCTTTGTCCTCAATTGCTCATTTCACTTTCTAACACATACTGCAGCTGAAAGTTCAGTTCTCTTTCCCCAGTGGTGTTTGTGTCACCAAGCATCTTGTCCTGCAGAACACACCCAGAAACTCCTCCCAAATCTTTCCTGTTTTTGTGGGCAACGATGGCTATTCAAAAATTGGGGAAAACCAGGAACTGGAGAACATTCCCAGCATCTAAAAATTATGTCATATTCTCACAAAACCGGGCCTGAGATTTATCACTGTTTCTCTCCCTGCCCCAAAGACCACTTGTCTCTTAGTTGTACTATATTTGCTGCCCAAACTTGTGTGGTTTGATGCTCTGATACTCAGGAGTTCACAGAACTTTCTCCTGTGCCAGATTTCTTATGAAACCTCAGGCTGTAGCTTCAGACAGCACAATTTTCACCAAGTTTCTGCCTGACCTGAACTGTGAAAATGAGCAGTGCAGGCCCTACCTGCCTTCAGGAAGGGCAGTGCAGGGCCCAGCTGCCCCGGTACCACAGAGTGCCTTGCAGAGCCATAATTCCATTTTAGTTGCCTTGCTGGTTTTGGTGGGGTAGAGTTAATTTTAGTCACAGTGGCAGGCATGGGGCTGTGCTCTGGATTTGTGCTGAACACAGGGCTGATAATATAGAGATGGTTTTGCCATTGCTGAAAAGGGCTTACACGGGCCTTTCTGCTTTCCATGCTGCCACGTTGGGGAGGAGGCCGAGGGTACATGGGAGTTTGGGATGAGACACAGCTGGGATGGGTGACCCAAACTGACCAAAGGGATGTTCCAAACCATATAAAGTGGGGAGAAGGAGGAGGAAGGTGGGGGGACATTTGGAGTGATGACATTCTTCTTCCCAAGTGACTGCTCTGTGGGATGGGGCCATGAACTCCTGCAGGTGGGTGAGTACCTGCTGCCCATGGGAAGCAGGGAAGGAATTCTTTGTTTTTCTTTACCTTGTGTGTGTGACATTTGCTTTCCCTGTTAAGTTGCCTTTATCTCAAGCCCTGAGTTTTCAAGCTTTTACCCTCCCAATCCTCTCCCCAGTGCTGCTGGGGGTGGGTTCCTGGCCGGGTTTGAACCACGGTGGTTGCAGAGCACGCAGAGGTTCTGCAGCTCCAGCCCAGTGCTGGGATGGCACACACAGGAGCAGACTGGGCTGTGCTGTGTGTCCTCCCTGAAGCAAAGGAAGAGAACTGGCTCCCATCCAGGAGCCCATAAGCTGGGATGACTCCTCTCCCTCTCCCAGCCACGTTTGCACCCCGGTGCATTTAACTTCTCCCCCACACCTCGGTGCTGATGTGAGGCACAAAGTGTGAGCCCGGAGCGGTGCCTGGGCAGCCCCTGCTCAGCCAGGGCAGTGCTGGTGCCTGTGCAGGGTATGAAGTGCCTCAGTGGTTAATTCCTTACAGCTTGTGCTCCCCAGCCCTCGTTATGGCAGACAGTTGGGCGCCCCTGTACAGTTAAAGATCACAGGCCTTGATAACCTGGCCCTTTGATTTATGACAGCCCAGACCTTAGTGATCACCTAATGAGGGGAACCTGGAGTGTCAACCTGTTTATTAAATACCCAGAACCAGCTGTAGACCCAGCCAAGGAAGTAAGTTAATCATATTTCTCATTTATTTTGTGTATCCCTCTCAGTCCCTGGCTCTCCCGGTTCTCTCCTCCGTTCTGCCTGGCTCCCTCTTTTCATCTCAGAAGGGGAGGGATTTCGGACAGGTCATTTACGGAGACTGTCAGGGGGCCAAAATGTTTGCGATTTCCTACTGATTTCTTAGGTGTTTAGAAGTTAATAATATTCAGCACCTCATGATTCTTTCCTAGATGTCAAACAAAGACATGAAAGGCAAGGAACCCAAGAGGAAAGGAGGGGGAAGGAGGGAAAGGGATGGAGCAGCAGAGGCAGTAGGAGAACAACTTTCCTTTTTCCCCACAGTTTTAAAGAAAGCTTCATCCATGAAAAATCCAGCCTGAGGACTAACACCCAAAAAAAGCACATAAGAATCATGCAAACATCTCTCTCTTGCTTTCAGTCAAACAAAAATATCTGCTCTTCTTCGTAACACACTGGGCAATACAAACTAAGATCCAAAAGGCAAAGATTCAACCTGTAAAACTACTTTAGATTTATGACTTTTCTCTTCTATCCCTGTTTATGGCTCCTACTTGCCTAATCCACTCAAGTTTTTGGGGTTTTTTTTTTCCCCTCTTTTTAATCTCCTTTGAAGAAACTTATGAAAAACAGGAAAAGAATTTTTAAAAGAAATCACTGAATTTATCCAGCTGATAGGACACAACTCAGACATCAAGAAAAAACAGATGTTATAATGATATCAGACATTACACAATCTGGGTAACTCAGATACAGACCTAGGGCACAGAGCAAGTGTAGTTATGTCTATCTTAACATATTATTGTGAAGTTTATAATCATTAGAACCTTAACAAAGCTCAGCTATCACCAGTTCAAATATTCCCATTTCACTTTGACCACAACAGATCACTTTTGTGAACTTAGAAGAGTTTTGTTGGAAAAAGGACGTCTCTTATTAGTGAGCACAATTTCTGCTGTCTCACAGGATGAAACTGGCCCCAGCATCTGGGAATCTGCCTCTGACTAAGCCTGTCTGCCACATCTGGAAGGATAAACCTCAAAATCTGAGGCAATAAACACCCTGATTGACAAATACTTTGGTGAAGCACAAATGTGGAGGAAGCTCTCAGATACCTGCTCTGATCCCATGTGACACAGTGAACCAGGCCACATCTCTCCCCTGTGCTGTATCCACAAAGGATGAGGCACCAGGAAAATCCCATATTTAGTGTTCTTAAACAGTAATTCCCTACATTTTACTCCAAAGCCAACCCAGCAGTGTGATATTTGAGTTGCAGTCAAAGCTGAGGTGCTTGTGCAGACCAGCCCTGGGGTCATTGGGGTTGCAACACTGCAGGGGCAGGTCCACAACCACACAAACAGTTAAAGCCCCTGGGGAAAAGGCAATACCTGCCTCTGCTATCACCTGAGAGGCCAAAAGCAAAGAGGGCTATGGGACAGCTCTAAGCTTTTGAGTTGCTAATGTCAGATAAGTATCTTCACTTCTGGCCCAGCAACAATCAGATACCATCCTGAGGTCTGGAATCACACAGGATGTTGTTCCTGTTCATGCTTGTGCTTTGATCAGAAACTAGGAGAGCAGGAGTTGGCTTTTCAGGGAGAGAGAAATGGGCTTGAATATCACCTTGTTGTTGATTAGAACTCCGATGCTTCTAACAGTGTCTGCCAGAGCCTTCAAGCAAAACCCTTCCCCATCCTCTTTCACACTGACCAGGTGAGGTTACAGGTTGAGTTCACCTCCTTGGGTGAACTAACAGGGATGGAAAAGAGCCTCCAAATTCCTTCTTTGCAGCTGCAGAAGAAGCAAACCTCCTGATGTGCCAATCCTGCCAGCCTCTGAGCGAGCTGACAAGACCTCCAGCAGTCCAGCTTATCAGAAGTTGTTGCCTTATCCTTCCAGGCTCCCCATTTGCAGAATTAGCCTAAGACATCAAGTGGTGCTATTTGGAGGCTCCACCTTGATGAGATGACTGTCAAAGGTGTCAGACACCTGATCTGAGCTGAACAACTGCAATTCCAGCCTCTGGTATTTCAATGCTTTCCCCTTTCCTCCCTCCTGAGGCAGCACCCATGGTTACAGGCAGCTCTCACCTCAGCATGTACCTTTGTCTCCTTGTGCACCTTCCCAGGCTTTCCTATCACACCATGAACTGGCTTTGGCAACTCACAGGAGCTCAGACAGTTTTCTCTTGTAAAGAGCCTGAGATTGGCAGCTTTACCAACCCAACCCCCCTGCCTCCTCTCACAGATGAGTGCTTCAAGCTACCAAGTTCATGCACCCTCTGGGCTACACAAGAACCTGCCCAAAGCCTCCCCACAGCTCAGTGACTTGCACTGGCCAGAAGAGCCTGTAAGGGCAGCCCAGAGTGCTCCTCCTCCAGTGCTTTACCCAGCCTGCTTGGAACTGCTGGGGAGATGCTGTGGGTTGCTGCAGACGAGCCTGGTTTTTAGCTTCAGAAACCTTAACGCTTTGCTTGGTTTCCTTTTATCTGCCTCTTTATCTGTTTAAATTTAGCCTGGTTCCTCTACGCTCTTTCCCAAGTCCGAGCCAATATCTGTTACCCAGTACCCAAGGGGGATCTTTTCTCTGCCACTTCCCTTCTTCCTTCAGCTCCACTCATCCTCTCACAGGAGCTGAGGCTCCCTTGACCCAAAGCAGCTCATCCTGCTGGCAGCTGCTGCTCCCCGAGGTAAGATGTCTTCGAGGCATGACATCAAGGAGTACTGCAGAAAATAGAAGCAAATCCTAAAGGCTGCCCGTGTCTATATAATATATTTATTTAATTGATACGCTCTCAGCTCTCCTTAATAGAAATTGTCAGAAGCATCCAGCAGAATTGCCTCTTGCTATTCACTGAGTCCCCCCGAGCAGGCAGGTAGCAGATGGGGATGGGAAGAAATTGCTAACTGCCCTTATTGTGTGGAAATGAGCCCGCGAGCACTCGCAGCAGGAGTATTTCAAGGCTCAACTGAGAAATAATAATACGGACATTGTAGCAAGCGGCTAAAGTGGGAAACAGGAGCAAAACAGGTCTGTGTTGAGGAGGGACTTGAAAGGAAGAGAATGTACCAAGCGGCTGCTTGCACCAGGAGCAAGCCCTGGGGTGGCTCCCTAGCTGGGGATGTGGGAGGGGGACACATGGGGACACGAAGGAGTTGTTTTCCTTCCCTCTGCAGCCCCTGCAGCCAGCATGGGTGGCACCCGTCACTCAGCCCTGTCTGCTGTGCTCTCTTTCACTCCGACGCCCTCGCTGGCACGGGGAAGAGCGGGATGTGTCAGGAAGCCTCTGCAGGCTCTGCCCTCCCCTCGGCCCTGCAGGCAGGTGAGGCAGCCCTGCCCCTCCGAGCTGCCCCTGCCCTGCCCGCGACAGCCACGGACGGGCTGGCACAGCACGATGGCTCCAGCGGGGCAGGCGGCCGTGCCCTGCCCTCCTCCCTGCCCTGACTGCTGCTGACCACCGTGTAGCCCCAGGGGAATTAAGGGAGCTTTGGGGCTACTCGGCCCACACTGTCCCCCCTCACTCTCCCCTAAGGGGAGACCAGCCTAAATCTCACGCACATCCATTTCAGTTTGAAGCAAGCCTTTGTCACCACTTCACTGCACGATGGAATATTCTCTGCAACATTCTTCACAGCCTTTTTGGTTTTAACTGCTCAGCAGCCCTATCAGGAGATGGGATTTTCCATACTAGCTGAGGATCTGTTGCAACAGTTCTCTAGCAATCTGATCTAAGACAGCCAGGCCACAGGGGCAAGACCAAGAGCCGAATCTTTACAGCTGGACACGAGGAAAGCCTGCTAAAAATCTTGCTTTCTTTTCCCCTGCTGTCAGGAAGAATAGCAGATCCATTCTCCTGTTAACATCCTTTCAGAAGAGCAGAACAGGCTCCAGGGCCAGCTGTGACTGTGATGGCAACAGCAACAGGGGAAGAGAACTTGAGTGGTTTGGCTGCTTGCTCGAGTGGCAGTGGTGATGCTGGAGCTTCCCTGGCTGCACAGTAAATCCAGCCATCGAGTCTGATGGTAGGAAACGTCCTCACCCAGTAGCACAGACCTGGAGATTCTTACACAGCTTTAAAAGCACAAGGAACATTATCCCTTGTCCTCAGAACCTTCAGTTACAGGCAAAGACAGGGAATATCTTGCACAAATTACTCTGACCATGTGTTTTCCCTTCCTTTCTCCTTTTCCCCACTCCATTAGTCGAGGCTCCCTTTACTCTTTCTCCTGAAGCTCCTTGCTGGTTTTGCTTCTCCCCGTTTTTCTGTGTTGAACACCTTGTCCCACTGCTAAATCCCTTGTCCTCCAAGGGGAAACACAGGAATCCCATTTGCCTCTGTCACGTTGGGTTTCGTTCTTGCATAACAAAAGTAAAGCATGTGCAGAGCACCGTGGATTTCAAACAGGTCAATAGTTCCACTGCAGCAAACCCCTTCTGTTTGCTCATAATTTTGGCAGGCAGCGTTTTCAGAAATACCCACAACACTCTGACCTTCAGCGAGACTGAGCTGGGCTTCAAGGTAAGATGTGCTCTCCTAAAGATCAACTCAACTAAGCCATGCAGGCAGCTTAAGACACAGATCTTGGACCGACCTCCTTATCTCTACTAGCCAGTCACTTTGAAATCAAGAGGAGACAGGTCTAACTCATTTGGTGCTTTTGTAAAGATCACCAGGCATTTCAAATACCTCTCCAGCTCCACAAATCTGGCCCCGAGGCTCAGACCCTCCAAAAAGGCATTTAAAGCTCCCGGCCTTCGGTTGCCTTCAGTGGAAGATCGGCACCTTAATACATTTGTAAATCCAGTGCTCACGCCTCAATCACCTTTAAAAATGGTAACGGTGAAAGTCAATACCCCGGCGCAGCTCCCAGGGCAGAGGTCCCTAAGCTGCTAAATCCAGCCCGCAGCCCGGCAGTGCCGGGATCCAGCGGCAGCGCGGCTGCATTAGCGGGATACCACATTCCCCCTAACAAGCCCCACCTGGGGAAGACTTGCCCCGAGGCTCCCATGTCACTTAGGTGCTTTTAAAATGTTGCCCTTCAACTAAATCCGGCTCCCAAATCAGTCTAATGACAATTCTGCCCCCTTGGCTTCACTTCTCAAACATTCATGTGGCTGGAATTTACTCGCACAAACATTGGGCTTGTTTTTCTCCTGCATGTCCACGCATAAATCAAGGTGTTTGCCCGTGAAACACTCCCCCAACCAACTTGTATATAAAAACACAATTACTGGGGGGAGTCCTGACAAGCAAAAATTCAATGCAAGCTTGCTAGGCGGCTAATAAATTTGACTCATTTCTGTCTTTCTCCCTCAGTCAGGAAGGAACCCAGCTATTTTTAAATCTGGATTCGTGTATGTAGCCAAATATAATGTTCTTTCTTCTGTGAGAGAGAACAGGAAAAGATTTTAAATGTCCTAACATTTCCTAGGCCGGCTTATCTCTGTCACTCTGCCCAGGAGAGCCCCGCTGTCTGCCTTGTCTGTTTAGACTGTAATTTTTTTTCTTTTCTGGAGCTGTCTTTTACTCCTGGCACAGTGGGACCAGCCCCCTCTGGGTACTGCTGCTGGAGAAATAATAAGCCTGTGCCGGGGGTGTATGTAACAACAAGATCTCTGTTTCCCAAAGGGATGAGCACGCCAGTCTAGGCCCAGAAAGTGAGCTAAAACCTCAAAAATAAAACTGAGATGAAGCCTTCTCGGAGATGGAGAGCTCGTGAGCACCCACATCTGATTTCCTTGGCCCCCAGCACAGTAGCTGCCTTTGCTTTGTAGACTTGTTCCCACACTGTGGGGTAAACAAGTGGTGTTGTACTTTGTTGGCCTGCAGCCCACGGTCTGGCAGAGTGATAACCAGCACAGCTGATGGACACGGGGCCGGGGCCGAGACATTGAGGCAGCCAGACACAGGCCTTTCAAAACACATCGTTGTTAAACAGAGGTGTGGGTGGGAGGAGAATTCAGATCAGAAAGACACACCCAAGGTTACCACATTGTGTTCTAATTTTAACACTTATTACGACCCAGCAGCAGTACCTCTCTGGCTTTAGCTCATAATATCTCCAAATCCAGGAAGCCATTATGATTCTCCAGGGTCAGAGGTTGCCTGCATTGTAACTCGCTTCCTCCTTTGGAGGTTTAATTTTGGAAATATTTCTAATTGCCATTGTATGTGACATCGTCTTTCAGATAACCATGGAATGAGTTTTCTATTTGTTGGCCATGACTCAACCAACCAAAACAAAAAGAAAAAGCAGCCCCCTGCTTTCTTTGGAACAATGATTTAGGAGCGACACAGACTTTGCAGAGGCTCTCAGCTCTAAAACAGAGTGCAAGGACTACACATGGACACACTGCCAGGGTGGTGTAACAGTCTTCCCAGGCATTCCAGACCTCTGGTGCAATTAGTGAATGTTCCTCAAAGAGTTAAAGAGGTAAATCATTTCAGTAGCTCTGAGCAGCACTGTGACCATCTCACTTTTAGTTCTCCTTCTGGCCCTTAATGACTGGATCTGCCACATCTGTGTTGGTTCCTCTCCCCAAACCTGATTTTGCTGTGGCCCTACATCTTCCCCATCTTAATTTTCATAGGGTCATTCTCTGAATTCTTACCTCCTCTCTTCTTGATATCAATCTGACCACAACCCTCATTCCATTCCTACCCCTGAGGCCCTTCCAGCAGCACCTGCTGTCAGAATCTCTAAGGTGGCTGATGCTGCACAAACAGAAAATGGGAGAGAGAGACAGAATATGTCATCCAAACAAAAAGCATCTGAAATTCCACAGGTGTTGTCTAAGCCCACACTGGTGTCTAATTTCTCATTTCCCCCTGATTTCCTGCACCAGCAACTTGAGTTTTGCTACTAGTATCATTGTTCAGTGGGATCACAAAAGCCTGAGTGTGCCATACAATGAGCACTGTGCACACACTTAGAAAGTTCCTGTCCCGGGAAGCTCCAAGACCATAAAAACAAGGCAGGGAGAAGGAATAAGAGCAAAAGTGATTCTGTCCAGCCCTATCCTCTGGCAACAGCTGATCCCAGAACAGACCCTAAAGTTCCTGATACATATGGAGGGCTCAGAAGACTCTGAAGCTCCCGGGACACTGAGTTAACAGGAACAAAAAATATATTTAAACCTCTGTGTGACTCAGTTTCTCTATCAAGTGGGAGAACAAGTAGTTCTTTCTCATTCACTGTGCTCTGATTCACCTTTATTCAGAGGACAAATTCTCTACAGAGAAGAAGCCTGTTTTCCATCAGGTCTGTGCCCACCACCCAACACAGTGGAGCCTGAATCTCTCAGTGGCACCAGTGGGTGCTGTTACAATTGTTATATGTAAAGACAAGTCAGGATAGAATAAATTTAAGCAAGAGTAAGGAAAGAAAAAATGGATCCAGTACAAGTTAATTTATTTGTTCCACCACCAGTCAAGAATTTGGTTTGCTCACATAAAATGCTTCACTCCCTGCAAGTGTTCAAGGACGACGGACTAAATCCTTCCAGACAAAAAAAAAAATAAACCCTGCCCTTTTGGATTAACAACTCCCAGCACGCCAAGCCCAGCAGTGCACCCAGTCGTGCAGTTGCTGTGGAGGAGGACTGTCTGTAAAGGAATTAAAACACTTCCAGCCCTGCTGACACCATGAACCAGGGAGAGGGGGCGGGGTGTGGAGGAAGTGTTAGAAGTCAGAGTCTGCTGGAGAAAGTGTGAACAAGCCAATTAAATCCCAACACTTCTGACAAAGAGGTCTCTTAGGAAGAAGGAGATTAGCACCTCCTATTCATCAACGGGCAGCGGCTTTTCGGGGGCTGTAGGACTGCCTGGCCTATCTCAAGCAGCCACCAGAGGACAGAGGGCCCTGCTGTCATCGGGGGTGGGTGTTTTGCCCCCTCCCAGCAGGGCCCTGTCCTGCAACTACCCCTTGCCTTTTGCTTGAGAGGGGGTAAAGAAACCCAGTTGTTAAAATCGTCGCCACACTGCTTTGTCAAATACCCCTAAGCTTGTTTATCTTCACCACCAGGGTATCAAACTGCACCCACCTATTCCCTGGCCCTTGATCGACACCACAACCACCAAAACAGAGACAGCCACAAGCACCTCAAGCATTCAAACCAATTTGGACCTGAGCATTTGTTCTGGCCCGTTATAAGTCTAGAGACTTATTTAAGGCTTGTTCAAAAGCCTCTACGATACGTGCTGGATCTGGGGCTCCAGAAAGCCCCTGTGGACCTGCAGCTTGGCCTTTTAAAGGTCCCAGTTTGAAAACAAAATCATGAGAGCCATGGCAGTGGGGTGTAGTATTTCCACACAAAGAAAACGTGCAAACCAAGCCGTGTAAAATTTAGGATACTGTAAGTGAGGCATCCAAAGTACTGGGAACTGCTGAACTTCTTGGATTCGCTTCGCTTCCACTTCATTCCAAGGGGACCATTCCCAGCATTATACACCTGGCAGCACTCTGCTGTGCACCACTACAGTCTTTTATAAACTTTCACGTTTACATCATAGCACTTGCAAAACTAGTCCCAACTTTGAGGAGGCTCAGTAAAACCAAAACTCCAGGAGGGACAATTCCATTTTCACTCAACCAAAGAAAGTCACCAGAACATGAGGAGGTGATGCTGTTGTAAGAATAGGAAATACATACTACTTTTTTTAAACGAGAGAGAAGGTGAAAAACATGGTCATGTTGAGACCTCCTCTGCCTCCTTTCTTTGCCTTTTAATTTCACACTGGCCTTGGGCTGACTAATGCCACCAATATGGAAAACACTTTAAAGGACCTTTTCCTTTCCTTCAGTTATTTACCACTGAGCGCACGCATGTCCCTAAACAGATGAAATTGTGTAAAAATCAGAATCCAAAATTCACACCTGGTTTAAACTGATGCACCTTAAAAACAAGTGATTGATTTGACTAAGCTCAGCGACCTAAACCTGCAAATTCTCTCCAAGAGCCCCGGTTTAGATGCTGCATAGCTCTGGATGGGACAGGAGATGTGAGTTCAGTTTCTGATTCAGACCTCGAGTGAATTTTCTACACCTTGAATTAAGAGGGTATGTGCCATTTCACTGTTTCCTTGACCCCCTCCACACCTCATTCCCTTGCTCTTGACATCAGGCCAGAGAAAGCACCAGGATGGAGAGCTGGGTTATTAATTTGAGTAGTCAGGAGGAAGCAAGAGGCCCGAGCTGCTAATGAGAGCTGATCAAATGCTCCACATTCTCTGGGGCTCTCCAGCTCATGAACTCATTTTGCCTGTGTTCCCGTTCCTTTGGGGTTCACTTTCCATGAGCAGTCCAGCCGACCAGTTTCTTGGCAGGAAACATCTCAGAAGCAGCCAAGTTCTAAAGAAACATTTGGAGAAGACTTGTGGAGAAGGGATTTTCAGATTGTCAAACTCCACTTCCATCCTAGCAAAGAGGTCCTCGGTGCTGCTCTATGTGTTCCTCTAATCAGGGCACAGAGAAGATGTCACATGATCAACCTGCCCAACAAAACTTAACACCAAATTAGTTCACTTCTGAACTTTGAGTATTCACACTCAGATGCTCATAATTTGCCAACATTTTCCAGCCAATTATTAAAAACACCAGGTTCTGGAAGACCAGAAGTTATTTACAAACAGTTGTTTTTAGAAAAATCTCACCATTAACCAGAGCTCCATTCACAAATACATCTTTCACCTCCCTTTCTGACTGTGATGATAATCAGCTGGAAGGGCACATCACTCAATGGTAACCTAGACCTAAAATACTGACATTTTTGCTCTGTAATAAGGACTCAAGTAAATTTAATTTGTATTTGTAATACTCTATGCCATCTCAAAGTTCTAAGTATTTGGCGACAAAGGAGAGAAGATATTTTCCTTAGAACCACAGGAGGCTTTCTGAAGTGGTTGGGATGATATTCTAGGAACACTGAATAAGAGCAATCCTACTTCCCAAAAATGACTGCTCTTACTTGGTTCACTTGTGAGAAGTTCCTTAACTGGAGATAACTCCAGTGACTTCAGGCAGCAAAGCAGATAAATTTTCCATGGTCAACCTAAAAAGTCCTTTCAACACGTATCTGGAAGTTCTCTGAAATTAAAAATTATCCTTCCATTAAACCCACAGACACTGGATGAGGTGATTGCAGAGAAAGGGAAGGTGTCCTTCAGTATGTGCATGACTCCCATAAAGTCACTTTTTGTCTTGCAGTTGAACCAATGGCCTCATATCAGAGATCACTAAGCAAAAATGAGTTTGGTTTGTTCAGTATTTTGATTTAAAACCTTCAAAGTCTTTCTCCTTAGGGCGTGTATTCACTGCATCCTTAGTGTTTGGGCCTTTTCCCTTCTCCTCCCACATTTAATCACAACGTTACTAATGAAAACAAACAAACAAAAAAAAGGCAACTCTGGCTGGGCCTTACATGATTTAGGTACCAAGTAAACAGTACTTAACAGTTCTAATTGAAGGTCAGTAAATCCCCAAGAGATTAAATGAATCCTGCAGCGAGATGTGTAAATCTCGCTGCCTTTTACGGCGTCCCAGCCGAGACCCCGCGCTCGGTTGTGCAAGACTTAATAAACGTGGTATGCACTTAATCAAAACCATTTTGCCACCAAAGGGGCAAAGGGGTGTAAATCACAATTACTCTTGGCACTAAAGCACTGGGCACAAAGAGGCCAGCGATGCCAAACGTCACCGGGCTGACTCCTGACTCCTAGTTAGCCGTGTCTGGCACCGCGCGCGCGGCGCAGCGCCCAACCCGCTGCTCGGCGGGGGGAAATCCAGATGGGGAAAATAAAACACTCCCGAGGATCCTGAGTGCACAAGGGCTGGGCTTCTCTCCATCCCGCTCCCCGCTTGCCCTCTGCCAGCTCTCACCCCAATTTAGGAACTATTAATAAGCTGGAGCACGGAGCTCTGGCAACGGCCCCGCTCTTTGCAGCTAAACCTTGTAGATTTAATAATCCCATCACAGTTTATGTTCCAAACTGTATTTCAAGGTTTAATAGCTGGTGCGCTGAGGGACTCCAGAAAAAAGTCTTTGAGAAGCCGGTTTCTTTTAGCCAGGCAGGAATTCAGAATGGGCAAAGGAAGAGCGAGCTACTGATGTCGATGATGTTAAAGGTGGTTTCCAACCTAAACGATTCCATGATTTTATCCCAAGTGATGGTCATGACCTATGACCTTTCACCCATTCCTAGATCAGCTATTGAAATAGAATTATGGGACGAAGACACTGGATTCTTCAACATAGGAATGATATAAAAATGGATGAAGACAAAGAATGGAGGATCCAGTGCTCAGCTCAAGCACAGAAGTTCAAAACAGCTACAAAACAGAAGATCCGAGTCCACCAGAGTTCCTATAAAAGAGAAAGTCGTGATGATGCCAAGCAGCAGGGAAAAGGCAGGAGAACCCCAAACAAAGCTAGACAGAGAAGTAACAGCTGCAAGAAATGAACTCCCTTTTTGTTCAAGCACCATAATTGGAAAGATAGAAAAGATATAGTAATGCTATTAAGTAAGAAAACATTTGGGGTTCATAAAGCACATTCAAGCCCTGATTCAGCTGTAATCTCAAAATCTTGCAGTACTTTAGTTTCCCAAGGGGCTGGTCCCTGTGTCTCTTCTAGTAACTTAATAAGACTTTTTTCATGGTACAGCAGGTGACATACAAGTTGCCTTGTCTTCCAAGTCTTAATTTTAAGCATTAATTCTGAGCTAGCCATTGTCAAACTGGGCTCTTGGATGTATCTGATTAATTGGTTTTGAAAGTAATTCAGTGGTTCTCTCTGTTAATTATAAAAGAACCTCTAGTAACTGTTTGAGACAGGCTAAAAGTGAGATACACAGGGCAGAACAGAACCCCACAGCCTGTTTCTTCCTGTGTGCTTGTACTATGATCATCAGTAGGGTCATACCTCTAGACCAGAAGTTACTAAATAAAGATTACAAGACACTGTTGTGACAAAACTGAAGTTAAGACATCAAAAGAAAGCCTAAAGGTTATTTGGCATCGTGAGCACTTCTGAACTGGGGTTTAAAATTCAAAATACTTGAGTGCCACTGCTCTGCACAGCTGTACTGGGAAAGTTTTGTGATGCACAGGCAACATCATCTCCCAGGAGAAAGAAATCAGAATCATAAATTTGCTGCATTCTGTGACTATGCTGCACCGTGACCCTAGAGGAGAATGACAGGTATTATGTGTTACTGCCATGTGCAAATCCTTCACCTCTTTAAGAGTATTCTCTGTGCTGAACACACAAATCTTTTCCCTGCTCCACCTCTTACACACAATGTCCTTTGTGCACACAGTTGGGCCTGACTGGGATGTGCCTTGGTTTAAGGCACTGAAGGCATTTGTGCCTTGCAGAGATGATTTCTCCAGACACACATGGGCAGCACTGCAGTCATTCTCCTTCTCTCCTGCCCAGGTACCTCTCAGTTCTGTAAAGATGCTCTTCCCCCCGAGACACAACTGTGAAACAGCAGCTGTTTTACATTGGTAGCTCACTGGAAGGCAGAATAAAGGGATTCTGCAGCACCACAGTTGGTGGATTGGGACGATGTGCTTCCCTTCCCAGCAGCAAACAGCTACAAGCACACAAGTTGCCCTCACCTTCCTGTTTCATTGTTTGCTTTTGCCAACTGTCTCATTCTGTCACCTCCTCATTCTTTCACCTCTCCAAGTCACATGTTCACTCCTTTATTTCCTTCCTGCTTCCCCTCTCTTCATCACTCCCCCTTCTAGGACATTCTTGTAGCTTTTCCTCCATGCTGCTCTCATTTCCCCTTCTTCCACGTTGTAGTTTCCCTTTCTTCCCGCCTCTCAACCTTTTGCTCTCTCCTTCTCTCCCCCGGCTTTGCATTATCTTACTTCTCCTTTATACCTTCTCCTCTCCTCCCCCAGTGTGCCTGGAGCTGGAGCAGAGACTCTGCTGGAGCCTTAATTGCTGCTCCCCCGCCTGACGTGCATCGGAGATGACATCTCCTGAGCGCGGAGCCGCAGCCGTCCTTTTGCATATTCCCTCTGTCTGAGCACATCAGCGGAGATGTCACAGCCGGGAAGCTGGGAGCCCTGGCAGAACCAGGGAGCCACGGAGATCACTGGAGCCAGCATGAAACACTGAAGAGGTTGGTAAACCTCGCTTCCACAACGGGTTCTTCCAGCGCTTTCTGCACTGCTGGGCTCGGGCTCGGAGCGTTTACAGGAACTGACATGTCCCAAGTTGCACAGCAATGTTACACCAGGGTTTTTAAACACAGCAAATGTTTGTGTTCAACTCCATTACGGCTCCGTGGCTCCCTGGGGTGGGGGGGACTTTCCAGTAATTGAGCAAAGATGGTATTTCAGTGTCAGGGACACCAAGGACTGGCACTGTTTTAGACCCAGTCTCTGACTGTGAGAACGAGCTGCTCACAAAGCAGGGCAAGGAACGGTGCAGGTGGCTGTGTCCGTGCTCTCCATTTCAGGACCTGGCACTGCAGCTTCCACACCTGCCTTCCCTGGGAGATGCCAGCCATGGGCACTTGAGCCCTCCCTCCCACACAGCCTTTCCCCAGTTACTCAGCTAAATTAATTATTACAGTATCAGCACCTTCCCTATCTTTCCTCTTCTCAGCATTTGCTGTTCAACTCCTTAGCCCCCCTGTAATCCTGCAAATGCACTTATCCCAGATCACGGAGAGGATCCCTAAACTACAGAAATGCCAGGAAGTCAGCTTGGTTCACATCAGTGCTAGAGAGAACTTCCACTGAAACCTGCCCTGTAGCTCATGTAAAACACTGCTTGAACTTTGATCCTCAGAAACACTTGGTCTAGCACTTTAAATTGTATAGGGGAGTAGAAACAGTAGGAAATCCTGATGGCCAAGTCCTGTGCTATTTCTATTTCTAGAAAACTATCTAGAATACTACACTATTTCTAGAATATCATCCTTTGCTCACTTGCATAATCAGGCCCACCAAGAAGTGCTCACTTCGGGTTGCTAAAGTAGCAGCTTAAAATGCTTGCAGAGAACAGAATTCCTCACCAAATTAGCAAACACTTTGCAGCAATTACAGATTCTATGTTTTGTTTCATGGTTTTGTCTTAATTCAACACTTCTTCATTAGAATCTTCCTACAACTTGAGTTGTTCTCCTAAGAGATCGCTCTGTATCATCCACCAAATGGGTGAGTTGAATAGAAGAACTGCTGCTCAAACCTTTATTTCCTGCATGGCTCACTTCAGAACTCAAGCTCAAAGCCATAAAGGCCTGTCCTGTTCACACAAGCTCAGCATCCTTCATATGTAATTTTAAAATGCACCACCTCCCAACTCATACAGGAACACATAATGTGCACTCACATACACATCAGCAACTGCATGTGGTTCACATTACACCAGAGTCAGGAGTGGAGTTTGGAGCAAGAAAATTGCTTTATTTGGTGCCTCTGAGGGATTTATTTTAAGATTTTATACCTGAAACGGACTGCAGTTGTCACACTTTCAAAAAAGCAAAGCAATAAAAAAATGGATGGTTTCATTTTCTTGTTTAAACCATGAAGTGTCAAAACGTCCACGTTCCACTTCACCACCACACAGCAAGGCTTTCTTTCACGATTCTCAATGTGTTCATGGTTCTTTTGCCTGCCTGTGTTTTCCCTGTTATTACACACACACAGGCAAAGCAGTTAAGAGCAGACCATGCTGTGCAGCCACAACACTGCTAAACAGGTACAGACCAGAGGGGGCTTCCCAGGGCCAGGTAAGTGTCCTTAGCACCACGTTCCATATGAAACCACTGAGACACCGAGAGGGGAAATCAATGTGCTGCATGACCACAGGCAAGTTAAGAACTCGTGTTTCCTGGCTCACAAGTCACTGTTAGTTCTCATCATACAGGCACTGGAATTGCTCCATTGCACAGGGACTTGGGACTGATGCTGCTGTTTTGAAGGGTGTAAGTTCTTAGTGCCTGCCCACCACTCCAATTCCCAAGCACCACTTTATAATAGAAATGACCCAAATGCAGTTCAAATATTTGCTTCCACCTTCACTTTGTTCTGGCCAGTTGCAGATGGACTTTACCGGTCACGATAAAAATCAGCAGCAGATTTATGCAGTTCTGTGTTACTAACAGGCTTGGATGCTGTGTATTGTCAATATAAATAAAAAAAAAAAAAGAATGAAAAAAGAAGTAACAATGAAGCTCACCACCTGAAACCCAGGAATCTCAGCCAAGCAGGAACCTCCCAGAGATGCAGTTAAGGAAGTTTTTTACTCCACAGAGCTCCACAGGGCTCTCCAAGTCAAGGTACAGTGTGTTGGCAGCACATTCGGTGTGAACTCCTTCTACAGAGAGTTAAAGTCCCCATCTGCTCAGGGGTAGAGATGGTGGGAGTCACTTGGCAGCCTCAATGACTGGCTGAGAACTGTGTGAGTGAACCAGAACTGAAGTCACCTAAAGACTCTTCCACATTCACCTCATGCCAACCTGTTCTGGGAAATTACACCCATGGCTGCTTCCTTCACTGCCTCTCAAAGGAGAACTGCTGCTCTGGAAAGCAGCTCCTCAGACACCACAGCCCCAAATCACACATTTGCACTGTGCTACTGCACAGCCAAAGACAGAATGCTATGATTGGAATCTGGTGGTAAAGAGCCTCTACTCTTTAGTCAATAAAATCTGGATCTTGCAAGATGCAGCTGCTTTTCCAGGCTCTCTAAATCCTCCACTGATCTCACTGGCCCCCAGAGTTCCAGATCCATAGTGCAATTTAAAAATGGAATAGGGATAAGAAATATGTTTTTTCCCCATTTACAACTGTTCCATGGGACAAGGGCTCTCTGACTGCAAAGTATCTGTTAACATGCTCTCAGACAGGGAAGGATTTCCAGAACTTGCTTAAACTTGGAATAAAAGCAGACAAGATAACCAGAACAAAGAGCTCCAGAATGAATCACTACCATTTCTTGTAAAGAACCCCAGGTTGGCCTAGGAAAAGTACTTCCAGGTTTTAGAGATAAATAAAATAAAATGGGAAAAATGCTCATAAAAGACAAGAGGGAATTGAAGAGTTGCTGTGCCAAACTCAAAGGACAGACATGCTGGGTGGGCACAAGTGAGCACACAGAGAGCTTTCCTTTCTCAAAGGAAATGTGTGTGTGCTGGTGCATTACTAAGCAAAGAGATCAGTGCACACCAGCCCAACTCAGTATTTCACCTCTCTTCATTGGTGCTGTGACACGTTCCCTGAGCACAACCACAGCCATTTCAGAATATATGAACCTGAACAGACAGCCAAGGAAAGTATGATGTGACCTTACTGAGGCAAACCAAAGGGAAGACAGTAAACTGTTTGTCACACTGGGAATAATTGGCAGGGGGGGGGTTTCCACCCATCTTAATAAAAAATGAAAACTTGAAGTTGTGAAAAAATGTAAACTAGTAAAAAAAAAACCAAAAAGAAAAGAGTCACTTGGTGCTAAAGGAAGCACTGAAATATGGTTTTGCTGATCAGCTGAAGCAAGTAAAAGATCCTGGGGAAAGAATAAGTTTTTACAATTTTAAGACTTCTTCCCTTTAACCAAAAGATCTACAATTTTCCAACGAGAAATGTTACACAGGAAATACTGCAATCACCTTTCATGGCTTTGCTTTATGAAGTTCTAAGATCAAAAAGCAGGAAATTGGACTTTCCCATCTTCTCTAAGATGCAGTGTCTGTATCAAAATAAGAAGTAACTCCCTGTCAGGTCCATGTAAAGTTGCCAGCTGGTGGAACCTTGCCTAGCTGCACAGAGGATGGGTTCCCTGTTATCTGTCTGAGGTTGGCACAGCCCCTTCCTTTCACAGGTCTGTGATCCTTATTACAAGATCACATTTTTAACACTGTGTGAAATCACCTGTTTGAAATCTCAACCCAGTCAAACTGGTGCAGTAGTTCTGCCAGGGAGGAGCCATCCTTGTTCACCTCTCTTGTTTTTAATCCTCGAGCCCCAAAAGGACAATTTAAATGTCATTTATTTGGATTGCTTCACTGCTGATCATTACTCAAATAGTTTTTGCTAAAATTTATGTCCCTGAGCAGGAGTGACCACTATTGTTTCACAGGCTGGTATGGAAATACTATGCAAATTCCAAAAAGGAATGGATCCATCCTTTTCTCTTTTTTCTTTCCCTTACCTTTAATATCAATTCTTCCACCTAAATCAATGCAGATCCTCATGAACAAGGAAGGGAGGGATCTTTCCATATACTTGCACATGCACACAACACAAACTGTCTCAGCTGCAGAATTCCCACAGCTCCAGCTGAAGCTTCTCAACAGAAACTTCTGTTTTCATACTCAGGATGTAGGTTTTTGTTTTGACAGGAGCAACCAAAGAAGGAAAGTGTGAAGACAGCTTAAGAGTATTCAATATCCCAATGGGTAAGAGGGGACAGGCTGTAATGTGGTCATTGTACACTCCCCACCCCTCTCAAATTCTCTAATTTCAGTGGAACTGCCACACAATTCCCCTCCCTCCATTCCCCTGTGGAATTCCCTTCCCCACTGCTCCATCTGCCAGGTGGGGAAGGAGAGATGTGGACATGAAGCACCACAGAACAGAGCTGCCTCAACTCGTGCTGGTGCAGAGCTGGGGGGAGATGCCAGAGCATCCCCTCACCCTTTTTCTTCACTAATATCAGTTCACCTACAGAAACTAAACAGCAGTGACCCCAGGGAGGCAGAGAGCCACCCCAAGCATCACTAAATCCCTGTGTTCCCTCCACCATCTGCAGAATCCAACTGCCTCTCCCTCTCACACCCATCCTAAACCCTGCCCAGCCACTCTAGGCAGCTTGTACCCACCAGCAGTGAGAACAACACCAGTTATTTTTTACTCCTCTTCTTCATTGGGGCAGCAAGGAAGGGAATTTAATTTGCTGAAAAGTGTGGAGGTAGCTCTGTGCAAATTAGATTATTTCTGTTGTGTGTGGTATACATGCATGTATATATCACTATGTAAATATATATATATTCATCATAAAAAGACTTATTTGAAGCACAAATGGTTTCTGCTGTTCTTTCATGAAGTGATTGCCTCTGAGACCACATCTACAGCTTCAGTTATACTCTCACCTAGTGCATGAGGAAAAACAAGAACACTCTTGCATTCCATATTTTCCCTGGTTTAGGATTCAAGCAGTCAGTGATCCTCAGCTTCACCTGACCAATGCTTCTGTGTTTCCAACAAGCCATGCACACTTGTTTTTGGGGAAGCAACTGAAAACTGTGCTTGATCAGAGACATTGGTGAACCTCCTCTTCTATAGAAAAAACAAGCTACAAAAATGAGACCAGATTGGGACAGCTTTTGGTGTATTTTTTGTTGCCCTTTTTTTGAGTTTTAATTTTAAAAATGTGACCTTCTCACAGACCAAAGAGGCAGTTTTGGTCCTGTGCAAATGCAGTATTACAGAACCACTGGTATGAAGGGAAAATATCCTCAGGTGGGGCAAGGAAAAGAAGAGATTCTTGAAATAAGCCACTTCCCCAGCACTGACAAAACAGTTCAAAGACTTGAAGACCTTTGTGTTCAGGGTGGGGGTGTGGGCAGCTGCACACAGTAAAACCCAGGAGTCTCTCAGAAATACATCCAGGTGATTAGTTCAGGTAACTCAGTCAGGTTGGAAGACCAAGACCACACAGAGGGATGTTTGTGTGGGATTCAAGCTCCAAAATCCTCACTTGCAGTAATGACAAAAGGCAACGTGTTAGTTTAAGGACAGACCCTCACTCTCCTCTGCACTGAGACTCCCCATCAGCACTGACACAGTGGCACGAGCAGGATTTGCATCCTGAAGGAAGGCAAAACTTAAAGTTATCAAACTCTCCAAAGGAGTAGAGGAGAAAATTAAGGAATCTTTCAGAAAGTAGATAAAACATATCTGAAGGCCATATTTAAGTTAGTCTAATTTTACTTTTTTTTTTTTACTATTTTATAGGGGAATCCTGTTCTTCAACAACAACAAAAAGCCCATGACAGGGGACTGCACATTTGCTGTCCTAGCTCCCAACTATAGTCTGCTAATGGAGTTTGTGACCTTCAGCAGTACCCAACACCTAAGGGAAATGGGGGAAAGCAAAATTAATTAAACAAAGTTACCAGGCTTAAAGTTACTCAAAAGTGCAGATGCTGAGGCAGCGCTAAACTGTTCCTGCAGTAAAGCTCCCTGGTTTCAGAGTGGGAATCTCCACCACCACTGCACTGGGTGCCCTCCCTGGAGGGACAGGGACATGGCAGCAGTTACGAGTGCCACTGAACATCCAGTCCTTGTGGAAGCCAGACAGGTTGTGCCATTATACGTTTGAGCACATGGTTAAACTCGGGACTCTTCCCTTCAGCTCCCATGTTTTTATCACACTTGGAAACTTTATCCAGTCATTGGCATGCACTACACTTGTCTCAGTCTTCCATTCCTGTCCCCAAACTCCTCATACATCCCTGATCACTGGCAGATGGAGCTGTGCCAGAGGACAAGCACAGTCCACAGCAGAGACACCAAGACTGTCCTTGTCCATGGAACACGTGTTCCCAAGAAGCACAGGAATTTCCACTCCCCTTCAGCCACTACAGGTGTCTGCACCTGCCTCTCAGAAGCCAAGAAACAAGGTGCAGAGCAGTGTTAGTGTGTTAAGGTGAGCAGAGATGTACGTCCATGAAGTCATGGCAGATGGCATATTTATTTATTCACTCATGTATGCCTACACCCAAACTACCCCAGCTTGTTCTCTGGAATGGGCTTCTAAAATCCCATTAATCTCCAGCAAAAGCAACATTGATACATAAAAGACTCTTGCACTCCTTGAGCACATAAAAGGAAATTGTCCCAAGTTTTACCATCTCATTGTAAACCACAAACTTCTTAAAAATTCTCAGCTGGCATGAAATAAAGGGTTTATTATGCCCCCATGGATGGGGATCATATCAAATGATCCTCTGTATCTCCCTGCCCCTCTTTGTCTTTCCCTCCTTTCCTCACCCCTCCCCGGCTCCTCTGCATGTCCCAGACAGAGCAGCTAAAGACATTATCTGACAGACACAAAAGGCGGCAGAAATCAAATAAAAGGCAAACGCAGCAGCCGCAGGTCAGCCTTGTATAAATATTTATGCTGGAGGAAGGCTCAGTGCCTGAGTAATGACCTTGTGGCTGGTATTAATAGAGATAATGTGAGTCTGTAAAGACATGCTGCCCCAGAGAGGGAGAATTTGGAGGGTTATAAATCTCGGCGTCGGGCTGCAGTGCTGCCTGACCTTTACACCGCTCCCTCTCCTGCCTTCCATCTTTCTTCTTCTCTCTTTCAATAAGGGGGAGATTGGTAGGGCACATTAGCCAGGGGGGGAGTCCCCAAATCCAAACCATTTGCACAGGAGAGTTTGATGCAGGTCAGAATTCTCACAGCAACAAAAATCTGAGCGAGGAATCCAATACCTGCCCCTGTTTACCTGTGGGACACACAACACCTGCACAGACTCCCCCCGTGCACTGCTCACAGATCATGGACATTTATACTTCCTGTGACTTGTCTGGATGCATATAAATATATATTTGTGTCTATATAAGGCATACATCTCTGTAAATATACATGTATACACAAGCACTTGGGTACCACATACACATATGCCCCCAAAAGTAATCTGCACCTAAATAGTGATCAGGACAGAGAAGGGGGAGCTGCAAGGAGCAGCTCTAATGAAAATTCAAGGCCACAGTGGAAGGGCTAAAAGTCTCTTCTGGATTTCTGCCACGTACAGATTGCAACAGGAGGTTTCAGGAGCAGATAAAGGAGAGGTAGGAGCAGGGTTTTGATGCAAGGTACAAGATATCCACATTCAGCACTGCTGTCCCTCATTAAAAGCTGCTCCTACTGCCACCTAAGTTCTGGTGGAAATCTCCAAATTATTATAAAGTGACCAGGACTGAGCTCTGAAACAGCCACAACAATTCCCTCTTGGGTGAGCATTACTGGGCCATTAGTCTTGAGTCCCTGGAAGATTAACCCTTTGGCTTTCATCATGGATCATGTCATCTATGCTTTAGGCAGGCACTCAGAAATCCATGCCATGGAAACCAGCAGCGTTCGAACAAAAATTTAGGGGCTAAAAGATGGAAGAGAGAAAATAACAATTTTGTGGGTTTTGCTGACTTTCCTCTGTAACACTTGAGTAAAAAGAAAGCGAGAAACCACAGCAAATGTGCATGAAGTTCCATTTGGTAGGCACTTAGTCTTTAATATAGATTTATGTCTCTTGGATTTTTTTTCTTCTGAAAAAAAGCCCAAGCAGCCAAGCTTATTAATATTTGATGGAAAAGTCATTTGGTAGAAACAGGCTCCACGATCTTTTTAATTCAAACATCTAAATGACAACTTTGTTATTTTACTGTGCACTGACTCAGAGCTGGGTTTTGCTGGGTCATGCACAACATCAGACACGGAGAGTTCGCAGTGGGGACAGAGCAGTGCTGCTGGTGGGGAGCTGGGCAGCACAAACCTTTGAGCCTCAGAACCACTGCAGGACCCAGAGAGTGGATTTTGTAGGGTCATTCTGAGGCCCAGCAGGTATTGGCTACCTGGGAAGATGTTTTGGGATGAGGGCAGACTGAGGGGGTGCTGCAGACTTCTGGAGAGAGACAAGGGAAGGCCGACAGAGCCAACGAGGCTCACTGTGGCAACAGAACCAGAGTTAGTCTGACCCAGCTTATTTAAGAACACTGGAGAATCACTGCTGGTGTTACTGAGGGCATTTCTGGCATCAGCATCCCTCAGTCCTGGTTCTGGGATATTTGGACCATTGTTGCTTGCCTCAGGCTCTACCTTGGCCACCTGCAAGGCTCTTTCCTTGAGCTGCTGTTCATTTCTCCTCCACACTAATGATTTTCATCACTGCTAACAGAAATCTTAACCTGCCATGGCAGAACAGTGTCAACAGGTATCCAGGGTATAAACCAACACAAACAGTTATGAAAATCTCTCTCTGTCTCCCTTTTAATAAACTCACAATATTAGAATTCAGAAAACAATCTCACAGCACACGGGCTGTGAGTCTTTCTATTCCTCATTTCATTCTACCTGAGCTTCACAGGAAGTTTTACATGAAAACCAAAAATCAGTTCCAATAATATTTGACCTCTGAAAGGATGTTACAAAATTCCTGATCCATATTTCACCATTTGCATCTTTTAGGATCCTGAGCTTTTTCCCTACAAGGCATTTGTTCCGTGTATGACTTGTTTTGATTTTTGAGCTATGCTGTGATTACCCTGCAGGCCAGAATTTGGAAGATCTTCCCTAATACATGCAGACATCCCTAGCCCAGGGATATTCCAAGAAGTTCCTACCTACATAGATGTCTGTGAAAGATCTCATTCTTTGGTTGGTATATAATATATGGTTAATGCCTTAATTAGCCCATTCATGGATAATTCATGATTAGTTATTAACAAAAGCAAGAACAAACAAGAGCTATATGTTGAAGCTCTTAAATCATGGGCTTAACATGTCATACAAAAAGGAGAATTCATGATTTATTCAGGAAGACAAACGTGGAGCCAGACAAGCACGGGGCAGCACAAAGCACTGCAAGACACTGAGCTTGTCAATCACCTGAGAGAAGAAGGAAAGGCTTGATTACCAGGCTGGTGGATTCAGCAGCTTTAGAAGAAGATAAAGGTTTGTGGCTTAATTCTGCCTCTTCTGAATGGGTCTTCACAGAAGAGAACAGGGAAATGGAAAGCAGAGAGGCCCTGAGACATTTTGACTGACAGGTTGTGACACACCAGAGAGTCTTAACAGATAGTTTAGGGACTGTACACTCAGAAGCAGCCCTATATTTTTTGGTCTGAAAGGGAGGTGGATGTCATCAACAAAGCCTGTTACACACTAGTATGTGCACAGCAAGGTGAAGGCACAAACACACCCTGCAGGGACAAGGAGCATCCGTGAGTGTACACAGCCAGTTCCAAACATTAGATCCCTCTCAGCAACATTGTTCCCCTGTATAAATATTTCCAAGTTAATGACAGCAGGGACAGGAAAGATATCCCACAACAGAGGATCATTCCTTATATTATGCAAGTATTTTATGCAAACTGGAAGAGCTCCAAGAGGAATTTTATGAGCTCAGCCCCACACCACCTCAAAGCTTGAGATAAGGCTGTCACTCAACAAATGTTTGAATTATTCTGCACTTAAGTCAAGATCTAAGCAGTGGAACAAAGCTCTCCTGAGCCTGTTTCATCATTTCTGAACCACACTTCTATTTGGACACACAAGTTTTATCCATTTGGGGGGATGGATGTTTGAATAAGTATTGCTGAGGTTCCTTCTCTACTGCTGAGTTATTTGCAAAAGGACTGTTCCTCAAGCAAAAAAAAAAAAAACCAAAATCCATCCCTGAAGATCAAGAAAGGTTTTTTCCAGCAAATTTAGGTAACTGCTACATATCTCAGAACAATTAACATGCTTTTCTGTAACATTCCAGGAAGTAGAAACACCACAGTATATCAGTGACCCACTACAGAGCACAAATACATCCACAAAGCCCCCAAGCAAAGAGAAACCAGATGCAGACTGTACAAGGCTACTCATGTTGGCAGGAACACCTCCACATAAAGTGGCTGCTGAGCAATTTCAAACAATGAATACATTCCTAAAATATGTCTCCTTGTGCATAATTCATGAGCAGAAACAAGCACTAAATCCATTGGATAAATTGTGGACTATGAATCGTTTGCCCTGCTCTAATTATAATTCCATTTCAGTCTACTAATGGTACCATAAACCATTGGAGCTTCACCCTTGTGGTTTATTGCCTCATTAGCTCTCCTTTGAAGTAATTAATGCTTTGTCAATTTACCTGACTAGAGCTCCCATGGTGGCTCGGGGTGAGATCCAAGGAGCTCCATGCACCCAGCAGGCCTGGAATTCCTGCTCCAGTGGAACACTGAGCTCCTTGGGAGCAGGGCTCTCTGTGCCCTTGTCCATCCAGCACCTCCCAGAGCAGGCCATACCTACCTACATCACTGGCTACGGGTTTGGAAGGCTACAACAAAATGTACTTAAATCCAGGTATGGATTCCTGCATTTCCAGGACAATGACACCAGGATTAACTCCTGAGAGGAGTGTGTGATATGACTGTTTTCTCTCATCAACCCTCTCACATAAACAACAGGCAGCAGATCTTGGGTTGATTTGTCTAACATTAGTACCGTAAACTTCACTAAAACCTCTTCTTTTCACCCATTCCTGTCCTTTCCCCAGCCAGCCAGAGCTCCCTGGTCTGCCCAACACAGGCTTGGGCACAAAATATACTTTCAGAAACTTAACAAAGCCCCGTGGTTGGATTCAAACTGGACCACACGTGAGAAATTCAATAAACATCATTTGTCAGAAGCCTTTGTCGGCTCCCAGCTGTATTTATTTATAAGCTCCCTTTTATTTATAGGTCCTTGTGCTCTATATAAAAGCTTTGCAAGGGAAAAGTGGTCCTGATGCAGGGGGAAGGGAAGGCCAAGTGTTCTACTGATTACACCAACACCAGAGTCTCTTTTCTAAGGAGAACAAACAGCTGAGCACCTACTTCCTTCCCTGCCCCCTTCAGATGAACAGCAGAGCCAGTAATTGCCAAAGCCCAGTTCAAGTTACTTTCAGTTTGGTTACAAAAATCATTTTTAAGAACTACATCAGCTGTGGACTCTTGACAAACTCAGATGACCCCTGCAGATGGTAACTACCACAGGATCTTCTCATCCAACATCCAGGAACTTCTGTACCACTGCCCTCTCCCTGCCATTCAGTTTTCCAAGCCTTCCATGGGCAATATCAAGGATGCAAAGCTCAGCCAAAGCCATGGTGCTGTGAAGGATAAGGTAGCACAGTTCTGTGCCCTCTGCTTATTGCCTGCTTTGTATCAGATCCCTGAATTCGAGTTTTCAAATACACTATCAATGTATTTAGAGGCCCCCTCTAAACTGAAAGTCTCCAGTACTCTCACTTCTAGGATCATTTCATATTTTATTGCATCTCTGTGTGTTTATAAAGCCTACAAGAGAATAAAATCACAGAATAGTTCAAACCCACTGAATCTCCTAATTGCAGCTGTTGCCACTCAGAGTAGTGCCCTGTGAACTGTGGAGCTGGATTATAAACCCCCTTCACCCGAGGGTTTCATTCTCCCTGTAAAACTGCAATCCAGATTAGAACATTAGAGCCTCAATTTCAAAGAATTATTTTAGTTTTAGTACATGTTTTAATAGTTCTGTTGAGAAGGGTTGGCTGGTTTGTTTTTAGTGGGGGGACCAGAGTATTAACTGACAGTAAGTAGAACTGATGCAGCACATTTGAAATGCGTCCATTTCAAACAGCATTTCAGGGCTCTTAAATTGCCAGCTGAGAAGAACAGCCAGTTTAACAGCAACAGGTAACAAATTCCATCCTACCAGTGACAGGTAAGACACAGAGAAGTGTGGGGATCTAGAGTGAAACAGGCTGCTCAGAGAATACAGAGAGGAACAAAGGGAATTACAGAGACCGATGTGGGAAGGAATGGGGGTCCCAAGTCCAGTGACTGATCCTTGTATTTCTCATCCTGGGTTTTCCTTGAGCTTTAAATTCAAGGGTCAGTTCAGATAAACAGCAAAAGCATCCAGTCACTGGCTCATTCCAAGCCTGCAGGTACTTCAGGGTTCCCTTCAACCAGGGATTGAGCCAGGCCAGAACTTCAGATCTAGACTGCTTCAAACTCATCTGAAACCTAGGAGGGGCTTCAGCCAAGGGGGCTGAACTTCTTGGTTGATGAATTTGCCTGTTCTCCCTGTTGGTTCAAATAAAACCTTGACAATGAAAAGCCTAAAGTGACATTTTTGAACCATTTAGGGAAAGAAAAAGAAAAAAAAATAAATGAAGACATAAACCTGGTTGATTTGTTCCCAGTACAACACTCACCATAAAGCACAGAAAGAACTGCTGAACATTTAGGGGTGGGGTAGGAAGGGAATTTCCCAGACCTTCTCTTTACAACACACCCCAAAGAAGGTGAGGGCTCAAAAAATAAATTCTAACTTATGTATACACACACAACCCTCTTGGACAGTACTTAATTCTACACACCCACAGAGAATACTAAATACTTTATAGTTCTTTACTTCAAAGAGTTGGATTCGTGGTACAAATCAACACAGCCCTATTATAGCTCCATTAACAACAAATCATACCTGGTAAGGAACCAAGCCATTAATTAATCACACAAATTCATTTGGGGTTTCCACCAAGGATTATGTAGTAGCTTGAAAAATGAGGAAGACACAATAAAACAACCACACAGTTGCTGTTCCCTCACCAAGTGTTTTAAATCCTGGATGTCCTTCTCCTTGTGTTCATTTACTGAGTGTAGAAGCTGTAACAGAGGGAATATTCTGAAATAGGAATAAACTCTAATGAAAGAGACACTCCACAATCTGTACTTTGAGGGACCAAAGAGAAAGTAGCAATGATATTGTATGTATGATATATTATATTCCTGAGCAATGAAGAAACTTCCAAGTTACAGAACAAGAAAATCTTTTACACTCCTCAAAGAATCAATCATTTCTAGTAACGTGTTGTTGCCTTGCCAGTGGACTGTTCCCATTTGAAGAGTCATTAAATAACCTCAAAGCAGATCCTGATTGCCCTGAAAAAAAGAGAATTTGGAAAAGACACTTTGGTTGGAAACGTGCTGACCTCAAAATGTGGATGTACACAGTAACCTCAGTTAGCAGTGGGTCAAGTCTGATGAGCTGCTCCCAAAAATCCACTGCAACTCCACTGCAGGAATGGCAACATTCCAGAGGGATCCTAATGGGACTAAGATCATAGACCTGCCTTCTGCTAAGAAACTGTTCTGGCTTACTTTCAGCACATCCCAGTGAATAGGAATTACTTCTCCCTGCTGTTCCCTTCCCATCAAACTGATTTCCACGAAAGTGGAATCTTTGTTCCTTAAGGATCACGGATTTCTCCTTGGCCAAAATACACCAAGCCTTGTTCTTCTGGGAACTCGGTGGCAGTTCCTGCATTCCCCAGTGCTTGTATCCCTGGGCAGAATCTGGCAGCAATGCAGGAGCATCCTTTGGATGTGGGAGGGCAGGAGCACTGCTGGTAAAGCTCCGGGTTATTTTTGACAGGTGTGCATTTTGCTGGAACAAAAGGCCCAGGCCTGGGATGTTCCATGGGAAGGGAGGCAGCAAAGGCCATGGGGTGTTTGCTCAGCAGTAGAAAAGGCTCATTTTACAAGGGTTGGTTGTGGGCTTGCAAACAGCACAGCATGGACAGCAGACAGACTTTTCTTCCATGGGTTATGAAATCCAAGGCATTCCCAGCACTGCCCAACAGGAGGGGAATACCTGTACCAATACAGTCCCACAGACATGGCTATCCTGCTTCAGCATCCTGGTTTACACACACTGCTTCAAATGCCAGGGAATATCTACCTTCTCCAGAACACGAATCCGCTCCCAGACTGAACCTCTGAGAGCCAGGGTGTCCATCACTAACTTCCCAGCAGGACTCTGCTCAAATTTAAGCATCCAGAGAATTATGAACAGCCCCTTCCCATATTTGCAAAACCAATGTGTAAATTGACAATTCCAGGAAAGTCAGTCACAGGATCTTAAAAATAGAGACAAATAAGTGAAAAGCAACCGGTACCTTCAGACTCCAAAAGAACAAAGTGGGGACTGTTCTCCTTTGCCTTCTCTTTCCTCAGCCACTGCCATACTTAGGGAACACCCTTTCAGGCTGTTCTCTTCAACGATCAAGACCAACAGTCTGACCCTTTACTTAACAATAAGGTTTTAATGAAATTCCAGAATATGACACACCCTCGGTACTGAAAGATTTAATAACACTGAGGCAGATGCAAAACTAACATCACCTTTTCTTGTCAAGCCAAAAGAGATGACAGTAGCTCATGTGGACTTAATTTTGTTTGGTTTGTGGACTTAATTTTATTTGGTCTGCATACCCTGCAGGGCAATTAAATCATTCATTTTGCAGGCAGAACACTGCATGAAACCTGCACAGGAGACAGATTCTCCACTGAAATCACGTGGAAGTTTTACACTGAAAGATCTGAGCTCGGGGCTTCAGCTGCAACCTTGTAACCTAACTTTGTCTTCTCACTGAAACTACCAGTAGGAAAAGGCAGAGAACAGGACAACAGTGCAAGGGGAGCTGGAAGTAAATGCATCGAGGTGGATGATATCACTGGAACACTGTTTCCACCAGGAGCTGTTGTCTGTCCTCCATCCCACCGGGGAATTAAACAGCTCAGATAAGAAAGTGAATTACTCTGCAAAAGGAGAGTGAATAACTTTGCAAAAGGAGGCACAAGGCAAGAGCGGGTGCTCAAGCTGTAAATTTAAACTGTGTGCAGTTGCCAATGGATTTTTAATGACCCCCCAAGGAAGTGGCCACTGTTTGAGGTCTTCTTTTAATGACAGCAATTGCCAGTCATCAGTGTGTTTACCTGTCAAATAAACAACACTATTTGTTTGGGGGTTTTTTTGCACAGAGGTAGGGATGGAGACCTGGAGGCTACTAACATTCCTATTATTCAGAATATCAGATGCTGCCACAAATTATGCAGACATGAATACTGGTTTTCTGGACCTCCTGCAGCAAATAGCACAAAGGATTTTAACACACTGTAGTGCCAGCCACTACCAGTAATGCTATTAAAAATAAGTGTACTGACATAACATTTATTTTGCCCTTTTCAGCACCCTCCTTTTAAGCTGGCACTTGTTACTGGAAGAAAGCAGATGAAAGAGTTCATTTACCACCACGTTCAGCCAGCCTCGAACACGATTTTTGGCAAAGGTTTCTTCACAAGACCTTTTAAGGAAGCTGATCCAGCAGCAGAATGAACTTGCAACCAGTTAATGTCATAAAGCCTCCAGTCAGTCAGAAACCTCCTTGTCTGAAAGCTTAAGTTCCTTTTGTTTGAAGGAAAGATTTATATTTTCAAAAGTAGCAAAGTAATGAAAAGACCAATTCCTTTTGAATTCATCAATCCACACCACAGAAGTCACCTCTCAGCTACCTCTTCCCTACAGTTACTGACATTATTGCTCTTTATTACCCAAATGAAGTTTTTAGATACAGGTTTGTGAACAATCCACCTTTCCCTAAGCTTGTGTCCCAGATTTGCTGCTTACAAGCAGTTGACAGAAAACAGAGGACAAATATGTTTTGTGGGGTAAGAATAAAGAGCATGGGACAATCCCAAGGCCAGGGGTTTCCCAGGAAAATGTGTCCCAGACCCTGTAAACTCTATTCCACAATGCTTTCAGGGCTTCCTAAAAGAAGAACTGGTGGTCAAGCTCTGAGGCACAGAGTGCACATGGCAAGGAAAGCTGGGTGTGAAGGGATGGTAAAGCCTCTCTGTTAATTCAGACACGCCACAGTCCAATATATTAAACATATTTATAAATCCATGAATCAGCAAGAAGTAGGTACCTGATTATACTCAAAGAGCTGGGCTTCCATCTGCTGAGTTTTAATGGGACTCCAACTCACAAAAGCATCTATGTCACTCCTGGGTATGGAGGGTAGGAAAAATGACCTGGGTGCTTTCGAAAAGCCAGTTCTGCTCAACCTTTAGCAAAAACAGGGCCAGTTTGCAGATGCAGGGAGTGAAGAACTGTGCTGTTCTACAGGAGCTGGGGAGAACTGACAGGGTGAACACACTGGAAGCTGATTTTCACTCAAATGTCCAAGTTAAGGCATTCTGCTTGGGTGAGCTACTGTGAGAATACACTCCCTGCCTGGGCAGCAAGGAACCTGAGCTGGAACACTGAGCCTCCTCCACAGAGATCAGACCCTCCCAAACAGGGGCTGCCTGTTCCAGGACTCCCAGGAGCCAGGTCGTCTCCCAGAGGGATTGCTGAGCTCCTGGCAGCTGTGCCAATGGGGGGAGCAAGGAGGTTCACATGACACAGGTCCCCAAAATCCCCCACACCTCTGTCTCAGTCATGGCTTGTGCTGGCTCTGCATCCACACACCCTCCTCCAGCACGGGAGACGTTCTGACCTTCCCCGTGCCTGCTGCCAAGTGATTTTCTGAGGCACAGAGACTGCCATTAATTGTGCTTATTTGAAATTCTCCCAAGTACAGGAATTGCCCTCCACGTCTAACGATCACCTGAGTAAAACAAACCTTTTGGGCAGTTGTGAAGCACCCCGACCATCACAAAACACTCCTGACAATCCTTTCTTGTCCCAAGAAAGGGTTTCCTTTCTTGTTTGTTGGTCAGGATCAGGTCACTGGGTAATGCAGGGGAGCCACTTCTCTTGGGACACTAAGAGGTGGTTCTGCAACTGTGAGAAGAAATGAGAGAGGAACAACACAGCCAGCAGTTCTCCTGGCAAACCTCAGCTTTAACCTCTGCTGGTGTGTTTGCTGTGCCAGAGGCGAGGTGGCAATCACACCATTTCCCTGCCCCACAGGGGTGTTGGGGGAGCTATTAATGCCTTCAGGCTACAAAGGAAATGCTCACTATTATTACTGGCACATTACACACTCACAACTTTCTCGGCTCAGTAGGACAGGGAACACTGAGTGGAAAATTGCAAATGTAAGAGCTAAACTTATTCACTTTACAAGTTACCCCAGTGTTTTTCTTTTCAGCTGTCAAGCTGCTTTATAAAAAGCAGCTCAGATAAGCAACTCTCACCCTCTACAATTTGGTTTTGTTTGCTTCCTAAGCTGGAAACGGGTGTCTCTTGTCTTTATTTCACTTCAAGTCAAGCCTGAAAGAAAAACGCTTGTAGAAAAATCCTGTAATTGCTGGATCTGATTTTCATTTGAACTTTTGCTTCATTCCTGTGGTACCCACAACTTTTGAAATTCTATGTAACTGATGTAGTTACGATTTATATGGAAGAATGAGTGGGCAGGTTTTTAAGTGGGCACATATATGATAGACTGTATGGCCATTAAGAAAAAAAAAATGTACTTCCAGGATTGATGCACAGTCACTGGAACTACAAGATATGAACCAGCTTTCCTGAAGAACCCAGCCTCCACTTGGGCATTAAAATAAGTGGCTAGATTTTCAAAACTCCCCAGCTGCCACCATGCTGAGCAATTTTGATTATCTGGCCATAAAAATGTCTCAGTGAGAACTGCTGGGTGCCAAGCACTTTTGGAAATCTGGGCTCAATTGTAGGCTCTGAGCATTTAAGAAACCACTAGCTCCAAATGTAAATAGTGGTTGTATGAAGCAATGGGTGGAAGTCATGTAAGAGGCAAAGTATGTGTGTTTTCTTAGTTTCCCTTTAAACACTCTCATCTGCATCCTGCTTCTGCATGTTACCATGCAAAAAGACATAATCATGTTGCAAATCCTTCTCCTGGAATAAAAAACAAGCCTCAAAATTAAACTGTCCCCTAAATACTTTCTGCTTCAATGGATAATCTCACAGGAAAACTGTGAGGATGCTCCTTAATTTTCTGTGTTCACCTAAAGGATGGAGGATGGTGCCAGCAGAGGATAAACTTAATTACCACGACAAGAGGAGCCATAAAGTCACCAAGAGCTAAACTATGATGGGCAGAGTTCATCACACACCTGAACGTGACACTTTCTTTTCAATCCCACTGGAAAAACCAATAGACAAGAAAGGAATAATATGAGTGGGAGAAATATGAGAGGACAGGAAGAACATCATGTGGTCTAGATGACCCCCTATGTGAAAAGTTGTGAATACTCAAGGAAAAAAGTCTCTGAAAACTGTTTGTAATCAACCCACAAGCTGAAATATATTCACTTGCAACATTTTTTTAGTGTTTTCCAACAACTGGTATAATTATATAAATGCTTATGGAATATTGATAGACATGATTTGCCAGCATTATGTCATCCTTTTTCTTAAAAATGGTTTTTCCAGCTCAATTTGCAGCTATGTTATAATAATGTTGTATCTAACTCTATCATCTTCATTAATTTAAAAGAAAGTGAATAAGTATCAAGTGATTCAGAAAGCTGTAAAGCAAACAGTCATTTTATGGAGAGATACTTTCTATTAATCCTGCATGCCAGTCACTTTGATTTTGTGAAAAAAAGGGAGTTGGAAGTGTTGCTTGGTGCCCCAAGGGACTTCTCAGCTTTGTACAGATGCTGCTAATCTCAGTGGTCAGGCCAGAGTCACAAAAAGAAATCAAACTCCCCACACAGACACAGCATCATTACACATGAAATTAAACTGGCATTAATTAGAAAAACATCGGTTAGTAATTTAATGGGAAAGATGGACACAGAGAACAGGAGGTTAAAGGAAGACAAAAGATGTGAGTGGTAAAAGAAAGGAAGAGTGGCATAAAACATTTTCTTCAATTGCTTTTCATGCTCTTCAGAAGGGAATACACAGTTCAATGAAGTAACATTTGAACAAAGAGGATATTTTTGTTCCAATAAACACTTCATTTCCCTCAAATCTGGATAGCAATGCTTCCTCTTTCAAAAGTGCCTCCTATTGATTCATAGTAGTTAATCCCCTCATTTTTAGGTGACTTTGCCAAAGGGGGGGTGGGGAAATCGAGGGGAAAAAAAAGGGTTTTGTTTCTTGTTTTACTTCCCTCACTCTTCTCGGAGAGCTTATGAAAGGAATATTTTTACCTGTACCAAGATTTCCAACGACTGCGATTTCAAGGTGTTAATGGAAATGCTGGGGAGAACGGCAGCTTTTCCACGTGTTAAATGTTTGTAAATTAAAACAATGGGACTTCTGTTGTGAAAGCCTTGAGCCGGGTTTGTTTGCTCCCTTCTCCTCCACCCTCAAGCCCCTGCCTCTCCTCCTCTTCAGGTGCTTAAGAAATCAAGTGGCTGTGTTTTGTGCTTCAGTGCAGTAGCTCGGAAGGCAAATGGATCAGATAGTGCAGATTATGCCCTTTAGGCCTTTACAACCCCAACCAATTTTTCCTTTTTAACTGTATAAACCAAACATTTCTTCAAAGCACAGCTATTATTAAGCTGCCCCAAACGCCTCTCATCTGTATCAGTCAGAAAGTAACACTCATGTGCCAGAAGGGAATCCGTGCACTCCCACTCTGCAGCTTTAATTAGGAGCAGGAAACTGTCTGAAGTTCAAGTGTGCAAAGTATTTGGAAATTTTCTCTTACTGTTGCTGTGAACTGGTCCAACTGTACTGTTGGACAGAAAGGGCTTCTAGACAGCAACGTGCAGTGTGTTGGCAAGGAATGTGAGGGTGCTGGGCTCCCTCTGCCTGCTCAGAGCCCTGGGCAGGGTGGGACATCGACAGGGCAGCTGCCTCTCCCTTACCTGGGAACATCCAGCAGCCACAGCAGAACTCCAGTTCCAGCGAGGCTGCTGAATGCCAGGAAATCCTGGGCAAACAGGCAGAGCACAAAGTTCCTTTCCATCTATAAACACCGTTTCAGGATGAATCAGATAGATGGTAGCCCACACTGACAGTTATAGGCCACAGATTCCAAGTGATCACAGCTTGGAAGAAAGGAGCCCTTGGCAGCCCAGGACGGCTGTTTTGTCACCAGTGAACCCACTTGCACTCTGCTCCATTGTGCCAGATTTTCACAATGGCTAAGCTGCTGTTTAGGGTGACTAGACACATTTTTGGAAGGAGCAAAACTTATCTGATGTGCCCCGGGTGGAGAAAATATTTTGAATCCTTATTTATTTGCCCCGGTGAGAAGTAAAGCCTTCAGAAAATGTGCTCCCCTACCGCTGAACAGCAAGTCAGAAACATACTTTGTTTTGGTGTCAGCCAAACCAAATCCTTTTGAATCAGGCCTGGTTAGCATTAGTTTAACTTCCAACTTCCACTGAATTTTCCAGGTAAGCCACGAGTGTGAACTCGTTTCCTAAATTGATTTTTAGCACAGATTATCTTTCCCTGCTTCACTGCTGCAGTCTTACAAGTCCCATAAAAGATTGAGAAGCACGGTTTTGAACAACTGTTGAATTCTCCCAGTTCAGAGCTGCTATGTTTCATCCTGGAAGGAGCTGTGTTTTAGCAGTGAATGATAGAAGGTATCCCCTATAATCCCATCCCACAGTACCTGCTCAGGGAGGAGCTCTGAGGCAGCAGCGGCTCCCAGGACGCTGAGCAGCTCCAGGCAGGACCCTGCACAACTCCACGACCCTGTTGTTTGGAGAAGACCTACAGAGACAAGAAAATTCACATTACTGCTCCCAGAATGACACATCACAGACTTCTGGGGAGAAAAAGAGAACAGATATTTTCCCTTTTCCCTGTGCTTTTATCACTGAATTCTCCCCCACACACTTCACTGCTCCCTCTCTGGGTCAGGCAGCCCTTCCCAGCTGGTTCCCTCTGCACTGCCCAAGAGGAATGTCCAGGAAACCACCAGGGGTTAAACATCCAAATCCTTTCTATCACAGCTTTCTGTTAATATATACATATATATATTTAAATTTAGGCATGCTACTCACAAAAGTGGGCTTTAGTGGTAAATATTTTTTGCAGCATGACTAAAATCATAACTATATCACTAAAAAATTAATCACATGCACAATACAGTGATCTGGTTATTACAACAGCCTGGTGACAATTTGCCTCATTTCATTTAGTTTTGTTCCATTTTTATGCCAAGAAAACAAGAAATGCAGTTATCATCTCTGTACATTTTTCCATCCTGGATATTCTGGGTCAGAGTCATAACCCTGAGAACGGCTCTGTTTGGTTTTTTTAAATTGTATTAATACTTATTAATAATAAATGTTATGGAATTATACACAGAATTAATTAGAGGCTCGTTGTGGGCACAAAAGAGACTTTATGAGATGTGCTGTGTTTATGTATGGACTCTGCTGACAAGCAAAGATAACAGGCAAAGCTATTTTTAGTGCTCACAGAAGATAAAATTTGTGGAAGTACACGTACATAAATGTAGGTGCCTGTATAGAACGTGTAGAAGAATTAGTGCCTTTTGGGTGCTCAACAGCACGAGCATCAACAAACTTGTCAGGACGTTTTTGGAGTCCTTTAGAGCATCTGAGTTTCACCATCTAAAATCACAAGTTATGTCAAACCACACCAGTAGCCTTCCAAAATTTAATCCTGCAATTTCAGTGTACAAGACTCTGTTTTATCCTGAATCTCAGCCCTGCACCTCAGAGTGCATCACTCTGCTCGTTTTTCGTTAGGCACACAAGGATAAAAAAGTTTAATCTTGAAAATACTCCATGCAAATGTCTCACAAAAATAATAATAGTAAAAAAAAATAATAAAACCACCAAGATTTCAATTGCAGCAGAAAAAAAAAAATAAGGAAAAAGATATTTCTTAAACTACCTTGCATTTTTCACAGTAATTGTTCTTCCAAACTATACTGGTTTCTTTGTTGCCTGTTATTACACAGTGTTGGTAAAGCCATGCATAAGATTGGAAAAGAAAAAGAGAATGGCAAGTGTGAATTTGTTTTAAGTCAGCCAAAACAGGCATCTAAACAAATGCCCAGGAATTTTGCTGGGAAAAAAAAAAAAATATGTATTGACTCTGCCCTGAATATCTCTGCATTTTTAAGAATATTTATGCACATGGGGTCCTGTTGCAGTGGGTTTTGGAGGCAGCACCATCCTCTGCATTCAGCAGTTTGCTGTCAGAGCAGCCGTGGTGCATTTTCAGTGTATGTTCCTTTCTGGCTATTTTTGACCACTGCAAACACTGACGGTACCTTTGAATTCGATTTCCTCTGTCACTGGCTTTTAACCCGAGAGAAAAAGGAATATGAGCCCTTCTCTCTTGTGCACTTTCATGATTTGAGATATATGGAGGCAGAGGGTCTGTTTAATAGGAAATTATTTCCTAGTATTTTCTGCCTTGCTTTGGATTTCCTTTCTTTCTAGTATTTTTAGATCCCCAGATAAAAAACCCCTCGGTTTATTTGTGTTGTAAGACAATCCACCAAATAAAGCACGGATCACTGGGAGACTTTCTTCAATGAAAGGTCCAGTTTAACTGGTTCACTTTTAATTTAATGAATGGCTCTTTCCCCTCAGACAAGAAGAAACCGCCACAGACATTTACAAAGACACAAAAGCCAACACTGGGCTGTTTTATGTTAGTTCCTTTTCTGAAAACATTTGTTTTTAACTTGAAATGTTCGAGACAGAACTTGCAGATACAAATCCTCCCCCTTAGAGAAACAAAAGTGTTTATACAGCCCACGGTAAATAAACTCTAATTAAATGTATCCATCTTTTATATAATTTATGATTTGTTTTCAGTATCTAAGATAATGTTTGATGGAGGCTTAAAATTAAATCTTTATCATAAAACAAATGTCATTTTTCTTTTGAATATTACATGCTCTTTCCTTCTTTAGAGGTCTATAATTTCTGATAGATTTCTTACTACCAACTCCAGTACAACTTTCTGCCCTGCTTGGAAGTATTTTGACATAAAAAGTAACCATTTCATGCCATCAGTCCCTGCCTCTAGTTTAGTCCAACTGGTAATTACTGTGTATTTCCACAAAGCATTATTTCCTCTTTTCCTTCTCCTCCAAAATTAAAGTGCAAACAGCTAAGTGAACATAACAGAAAAGGGGAAAAAAGGGGGAAAAAAAACAAAGGGGGAAAGAAAAGGGAAAAAAAGGGGGGGGAAAAAAGGGGGGGAAAATAGGGGAGGAAAAAAGGGGGGGGGAAAGGGGGGGGAAAAAGGGGGGGGAAAAGGGGGGGGAAAAGGGGGGGGGAAAGGGGGGGGGAAAAGGGGGGGGGAAAAGGGGGGGAAAAAAAGGGGGGGAAAAAAAGGGGGGGAAAAAAGGGGGGAAAAAAGGGGGGGAAAAAAGGGGGGGAAAAAAAGGGGGGGAAAAAAAGGGGGGGAAAAAAGGGGGGGAAAAAAAGGGGGGGAAAAAAGGGAGGAAAAAGGGAGGAAAAAGGGAGGAAAAAAGGGGGGGAAAAGGGGGGGGAAAGGGGGGGGAAAAGAATAATAATAATAAAAAAAGAAACAAGAAACATGCCGTCTAATATAGTCCAGAAATTTTTTCATTGTTTTTACAGAGGTTTACAGTGAAAAAAAAAAAAAAAAAGGAAAAATTCATATTTTGTTTTGTGCCTTTCTAGTGGTTTGTGCTTGTTGTAGAAATAAAGTCTTACAAATAGAAACCAGAGAGAGAGAAAGGGCGGAGGGGGGGGGGAGGAATAAAAGCTCGTTTAGTTTCCCTTTTTCATTTCCTTTGCTGGAATCCCGGTTTGGAACATCTGAAGACAAAAAGGATCCCGGAGTTGGATGTTTTGCTGGTGAGAGGAGCCCTCCCAGGTTCGTGGTGTCACAGCGGCCCCTGGAGGCGCCGAATTAGCGCAAATAACCCCCAAAAAACCGCTCGGGTTTTTTTCCCCGATAGCTTAACCCTCATCACTGCAGACTTCCCGTAAATAGTTTAAACTCTTCTGTTTAACAGGATCGCACTCGAGCAGGGAAAGTTTTCGCCACGCAAAGTAAAATCCGTCCTATTTGTGTATAATCGTTTTTAAAATGCACTGAGTAAAAACCCAGGAGTCACACGGCGACCTAAATACTTTTAATACAAAATTGCCTGTTTCAGTTGGGGCTCAAAGTTGTGAAATTCAGTTGTTTTTCTGAGTAATAAATAGATCTAAAGTGTGGTAGACTATAAGGATCTAGTTTATCCAAAGTGCCTGGGGGGGTACAAAGCAGAAAACTGTTCAGTATATTTTTGAGACGTGAAGATCTGTTGATCCCACGTCTTTTGTTTATCTGGTAAAAATTGTTATAGAGGCAGAAAGACTTCAATTATAATGTTGTTCTACATTTGTTACGTGTTATTACATTTTAAGATGTATCATTAATACACATTTGAGCCAACACATCGCACCATTTTTGCTGTTTGTTATATAATTTCGCTGTTATTGCCTTCACTGTTTTTCTTAACCTTGTGTAAACACTTCCTTCCCAAGCAAATATTTCAGAGAAAACTAGATAAAAGTTCACTGCAGCAGGAAATATGACTGACTGTTTAAGTTTTAGATTACTGGCACACATATATTTATTTCCAGTGGTAAAGAGAATACCAGGCTCAGGAATTCTTAAGTCGCTTGAACATTTTGTGCCATTTTGATATTTCTGATGTTTCCTCCTCTGTATGTACTTAAAGAAGATTTTGATAGGCATTAATTAATATTTTTAATTTTGGTATTTCAAAGTGCTTATACAAAACATACCAAACATCTGCATAATGATAATGATAATAATGATAATAATAATAATAATAATAATAATAATGATGATAATAATAATAATAATAATAATAATAATAATGTCTTCCAGTGGAAACTTGTATAAATATTGTACACCCTTGGTATGAACCTGCTCAGTGCACAAACATCCATTTGTGCTTGCAGTGATGCTTTTAAAGAATCTGTAGGACTTTAAACAGGGTTTAATATCTATATAATATATTATTTAATCAGTGGAAGTGTCTGCCTTTTATATGTTGTGAAGAGTTAAAACACATGTGAGAGTGTTTCAGTCTCTGTTGACACAATCACAAAGTAGAAAAAACCCAGCCATGGCAGATAAAAGCCTCCACAATTTGTCAGTTGTGCAGTTATGAATGTACACAAACTTTAATCATTTTGAGAGCACAACCTACGTTTTCCTTTCACACCAAACAAGGAATAAGCATCTCATCCTTCAGTGCTGACACAACCAGGAGCTGCATTTCTCGTGCACAACTTCACCACGACGGCCCCTGGATCCAAACTAAGGGTTGTTCTGCTAAAGACACAACAGATCTCATTCCAGCTGATCTCACAACTTCCCAGCAAGTTCTGTGCTTTCTAAATCTGCCCTGAGAAAAGAAGCTGGCTCAGTGGCTCTAAATCAAGCACGAGCAGACTCCCACCGAACCCTAGAAACCATTTGGAAAAACACCTTTAGCGGGTGTTTAGTGAAAGGTTCTGCTCCACTGGCAGGAGGAATTCTTTGGTCCCTCACAGTCATTTCAAATATCAGTTGAAAATCACAAACTGAAGTAACTTCACTTAAATACAGCTGGAAAATACAGGAGAAATTTCCCTAAGAAATTCTTCTCCAATTCAGGTTCTGCTCCCCCGATAGCTGAGGTTCTGACTGGACAGATAAATTATGTTTGTATATATTACACCATTCTGGAAAATGTATTTACCCCCTTTGTGAGGAAATTAAAGACAATTTTTTAAGGCTGTGACACAAACCAACAAAGGCCAGGAAATGCAGTGTTAGGACTGACTCTGTGTTCTTACCTCTCTCATCATTGTGCGCTTTCCCCACAAAATGTACTCACAATAGAGTGAGGCAAGTGGGGAATATCAGACTTAACTTACATTTCCTGGCCTCTTCCAGCTGGTGTCCAAAACCTTATTGTTGTTTAGGCAGAACTGAGTTCTTTTCTGTTTCAGGTTTGTGTTGTGCAGGCATAAACACAGAATGTATCTAATTACGAAGGCAGCGAAAAGACTGAATAAGCAACTTTTTTGCTGTGTTAGAAAACAAAAGAAGACAAAACACGGTTTTATTTCCATGTTAAGAACCTGGAAATAAGTAACAGGAATAGCTACCAATTAATGCCACAATGTCTTGTACTATTTAAGATCATGGGGCATTTGGGATTATGTTATTTACCAAGAATACCAATGAGATGCAAAAAGAAGGCCTCAGTCTCTAAAGATTTTTGTGTGTCAGAGTACAGCTGATGAAACATCCAGGTACATTTGAAGCATTTTGTCTGAAAGAAGGCAAACTGCAAAGGGAAAAAAGCAAGAAAAAAAAGGAAAAAAGGGACAGTTTGAATGCTACTGCTGTTAGTTTAGTGCTTAATACTTCAAGAATACTCGGTGATGAAAGACTGAACATACGAGTTTTCTCCACGTTGATTCTCCCCAAGTTCTTTCACATATTTTCTTCTGCAAAACGTTTAAACTTTAACTATATTTTAGCATCTGAAGCATGACATATGTGCATGTAAAACTTGCCAGTGTGTACATAGTTATTCATTAAAACGAGCTTTATGGCACTCTCAGTTTATTTCTGCATTTTTAAGGTGCATGCAAAAAGCTTTTTGGGGTTGTTTGGGTTTTTTTTAAATGCGTTTCGGTTGGATTTCATTGAATGTGTTGTACACCTTGACATTTGAGGTACTTTAATGGGGGTTTTCTTAGTTACAAAAACGAAGTTCTTGAAAGAGAGGTTGAGAGGGGGGGTAAATCCTTTTAGAAAAAAAAAGAGGGGGGCGGTATGGCTAAAAGGACTTAATTTTCTAAAGCTCAAATTCCAAAGGAGGAAGACGGGGAGAAATAGGAACTGAAACTAATTTACCTGCATTCCTTTGTCACTGCTTGGCCCTTGACTAGTAAATGATTCCTTTCACTAGCCAATAAAACCAAATCAAAAGCAGGCTTAGGGAGCAGAGGGGGAAGGGGGGCAAGAGAGTAGAAGAGAGAATCAACTTAAACTTTGACAAAAAAAAAAAAGAAGGGAAGGAAGAAAGCAAACTCACTCCTCTTGCTTTCCAGGAGCTCCCAGGAGCTGTGTGCCTGACTCCTTGTGCCAACTTCCCAGCACTAGCACAGCACAAAGACATTCCCTACCTGCTTTCCTGCAGCACTAGCTAAGGTGGTTCCACTGTTCCCTGCCTTTGTCTCCATTCCACGCTGGTCCCAGCAGCCCTGCCAGTCTGGGGACACTGCAAGGGCTGTCCAAGGGCATGTTTGCTCTGCACAAACTTGCCTGTGAGGTCTGGGAAAGGTTCAGTTCCCAAGAGGGCTGTAGAGCAACATGACAGCAGCTTCCAGAGCTCTGAGGATGAGTCTGGGATTGCTGGACACTGTGCAAACATGTACAGTGATATTTTCTCCCCTAGAGTACTTCATGTTCTAGAGAAGGAAAAGCTTCAGAGAAGGGCACGGGATGTATTGACAGGGTCACACTTTCAGAAGTGCCCATATGTTCAAGGCAGAAGTCCACTGAAAGATGCTTTGAATTCTGGTTTTAATGTTGACCATATCAATTATTTTTAATAAATAACAATGGTGGGAAAAGAGGCGAGATAAGTTCTTCAAAATCAGAAGAGCTAAAAATGTGATATGGAAATTCTTTTCTCTTGCAACCACTGCATCGTATTTTTAGCATCAAAGGGGATTCCTCAGGGCTGAGTACACAGTATTTTTCAGAACTGGATTTTTTTTTTCTTCTTTCATCCCTCTCTTGACTAAAAAGAAGAGCTGGTTAGATAGACAAGCAGGCAGGGAAGAGCATAATGACCAGAAAAGCCAAATACAGATGTCTCAGTTACACACGTGCCTTCAAGTGGTTGTAATGATGCCAAATGCAAGTCGGGAGGTACAATCACAAGTGGGAAGAGCAGCTCTAAGACCTCTCAAGGTCAGGATCACTTAAAACTTTCTATTTTAATGAATGATGAGTTTGTGGAGAGAGGGCCCAGGGAACGTGGCACACCCTTGTCAGACAGAAGCAGAGCCTGCCAAGAGCTCCAGCACCTCACCTGTGCCCCTTTGCCAACACTCACAGTGCTCCACACAGCAGCAAAGTCATGAGGGCTGCAAACCACACAAAGACAGGTGGATCAGCAGCAGAGCAGAAATTAGACCAGATCTTACCAAGATACCAGCCTTAAACACCCTCCATTTGCCTGTGGTACCTCTACAGGAGAAGTAAAGATACAATCACAGGCAAATGGTTCCCTGTTTTCTTCCTGCCAGAGTGTTACTGGGCTGTGCCCAGATGACCTACATTCATCTCCATGGTGGAGGAAAACAGCCTCAGTGTCAGCACAGCCCCGTTGGGATATTTTCTGTATCTGTACTCTAAAAGACACAGGCCCATCTTGGGGAACTTGGATGAACTTCCTTCCCACACGAGAGGCAGAGCTGCCTCAGAAGAGCACGACAGTTCTTCCAGCCCTGGGCAGCCAGCAAAACCTTTTTAAACTTTCCACCCCAGGAAAAGGCTGCCCCAAGAAATGGGTTCTGCATCCAAACAGCAGGTTTCAACTTTCAGTTGCAGAGAACAGCCAAGATTCCCATTAAACAGTGTCTGGAATTTCATGCAGGGTACAGGCTATTTATCCCTAATTAGCAGCAAATATAACATATAGAAGAAAGAATTCTAAGACTTCAAACCTTCCCCATTTATAGTATACATATAACATATATTCATGCATCTATATACATTCACACACCAGTTTTTACAGTCCTTGTTTCCCAAATACTCAAGCAACACAATCATAAATAGAGGTGTAGCCTGGAATGCCTTGCTGTGGTGTTTAATACAGGGAAAAGAGACAGGAGATTTCAGGAGCTCCAAGTAAAATAAAACACGAGAGCTGTACCTGTAAGGACCAACGCTCTGGAATAAAGGGTTCCCTTTATAGTGATGAAGAAATAGAAACAGAAAATTAAAGTTCCTTGGTGTAGCTCATCTCTGCATTCTTACAGTCCGTTGCTGCTCTCACACACTCATGGTGTGAACAAAGAACACCTGCACAAGGTTAACGATTAGTGCTCAATTTACACCTGCACAAGGTTAACAATTAGTGCTCAATTTACACCTGCACAAGGTTAACAATTAGAGTTCAATTAACAATCACCCGTTCTTCAAAGATTCCTACACACAGAAAGAGCTCCATAGTACAGCCAAAGAGCTTTAAAGGCCCTGTGACTTCCAAAAAGGAGTATGGGGAGTTTAAAGCAACAAGAATCTAACTCGTATGTAAGAGTTCTCTCTTGTTGTCTTTGAACAGCCAGATGCTTTGGGAAGTGGCTGCTCCAGTGCTGGAGGAATGGAAAGTAAAAAAGTAATGGGATTTGTGCCATGCCATCCATGGAGCTGGATCAGACACCATGCTTCCCAAGTCCCAGGCTTGAATCCATTTTCAAACCTGCTGATGTACAACCACCAATGCCACACCATCCAGTGTGGGGGGGGTGTGCTTCCCTCCTCTTCCATCACGTTCCTGCTCCTGTGGCTGTGCTTTACCTTCTGTAGGTTAGATGTGACTCTCGAGAATTTCAGAAAATAAATATTAACTTGAGCTACTGCCCTTCCACATTCCTCTAAGTAAAAGATTTTTTTTTTAAAAAAGGGATCCTTTAATGTTGTTTTTTTGAATGTCTGTGTGCAGACCCTAGAAGCAGGTTCAGAGGCTAACAGAAGTCACAAGTGACATCACTTCTGTTCCCATTCTATGTCCTCAGTTCCTCTGAATTCCAGATGTTGTGCAGACAGCACTGTCCTGGTTCTTCCTTAATCTGAGTCATGGCTGGAACCTTTCAAAAACCAGTGTGACAGCTATCCAGCTCTCATTGATTTTTAGGAATGATCAGCATTTCATCCATTATGGTCTATTTGTAAAATGCACTTTCTAGGGAATCTTTGGGGACAGCACAGACAAGAGAAGTACCACTTGAACTTCCCACCTCAAGCTCTGGTGCACAAGGCACTCAAATATCAGAGAGGGTAAATGTTAGTGATATCAGTCAAAATTACCAGAAGGTTTTTGTGCCATCTGAGAGTTGCATAAAACACCAGGGAAGTTCAGGAAGCCTACATGCAGATTTATTCTGGAAATGGCAATGCCACCTGGCAGCTCACACACTGCATTCACTGGGATTCCCAGTGTGACAAGAGGAGCTCTGGACTGGTGACCACCTCAGCCAAACACCACAGCGGGAAGGCTGCATCCCAGAAGCTCCGTGTCTGAGAATGGGCTTGAAGTGTTTCAGGGGGAATTTCAGAGACTTTCCACTCCCTAGCATCTCTCTCAACCATTTAGCCACTCAACTGTAGGCTGTCTAAAAATGTTCTTTAAATGATAATAAAAGAAAAAAAAAACCAACACAATAAAACAGCAAAAGGAAGCTAAGACAGAAGAAAACATATGGAAGATGATGTCATGATCAGCTCAGAGAAATACATCACAGAGGTGATGCTTTTCAATGAAGACCATTGAAAAACAATTAATAAATTAATAAGTATATTCATTCCTTCTGCCAGAAGACCTTGACAAGATTTATGCACCTGTCAGATATGTACATTTGGAGGAATGGAAAGGGGAAGTGAAAAGAACTATTAAAAGCAAATTAAACCAGTAGGAATCTCTGACGTCTGTACCTTCCCTGAGAGGTGTTAGGAGTTGGTTCAAAGGAGAGGCAATGAGCCCACAGCAGAGCTGTGTAATGGGAATATGAACAGCTGGAGCAGCTGGAGGGAAGTCATGAAAATCCAATGGAAATGCTGGGAAAATTTTAGACATTTACTCCAACAAAGAAATTGCGAGAGGATGGAGTACATGAGGAACAGGTAAAGTGGCCCAAAATTCTCTATTGGAAATAAATTACTATACACAGGAAAAGCATTGCCCAGACAACCAAATGCAATCCAGACTGAGACACTGCTGTATTAAAGCATGGTAGGAACATATAAGAAGTCCTGGTCCTGCCCTTCAGTATTTGCATTTAAGATGATGAAAGGAATTCATAAATGCTGAATGGTTGGGATGTTCCACGGTCTGTTTGCAGACAAACCATGAACAAAAATAGGGATGGAAAAAATAAAATTAATCAGGAGAAAACATGCACTATTTACTTATCCCATCAGACCTCTACAAAGCCAAGAATTGTTTTTGGGGTTTTTTTTTCAACATATGCTGATCACTGAGAAATATTTGTAATAATATGAGTGTACAAACATATGTTGTTTTGTGCTTTCCTGGACACTAACTGGGAAGGTGGAGCGAGTCAGTCATCAAGTCCAACTGTAGGAACTTCAGCATATTTAAGGCCTCTAATTTTTCCCACCGAATTCTGCAAAGTTTTTAAGACCAGCGAATTACAGTGATATTTTTGCTCCGTGAAATAATCTCCCTTGCTCTCCCTAATCTCTTTGTCTCCACAAAGTCTATCATTTAATGGAACAGGATGCTTCAAAATATTGCCAGGGCCATTATCTCCGGCTGTGTTAATAAACTTGCCTCCAAGACACGCCCATATTAACATTCCCACATGCACCCGTTTCACGTGGAAGGCACACAAAATGCCTCAGCCCCCGCGGGGAAATGCTTCCAAGGGCTTGTGCAAGAGAAGGAATAGGCAGGGCATGGCAAACACGGACACACACACACGCAAAAATCACTCCCAAATCCAGGAGGAAGCCGGCTGTGCAGCCCCTTTGCCAAGCTCCAGGTTTCCTGGAGCAAACAAGTCGGCAGGAAACTCCTCCAACAAGCCAGAGCTGGCCACACAAACACTGTAACCCCTCCCTTTGGTTGTTACAGTAGTGATGGGGCGATCCCTGGCCAGAGGGCTTGAGGAATAGGAAAGCAGGAGCAGGAAATTTCAAGCTCCAGCCCATGGAATACCACAGTGTCCCTACCAGAGCACAGGGAAAAAAACTTACCCCCAGCAACTCCCCCTACAGTAGATACCCTGATCTAAAAGCATGAAATAGATGGTTCAGTGAAATAGATGGTTCAGTGAGATAAAGTCTTCTCAAAAAAGTCTAGAACTGCTTTGTCAGTCATCTATGATTTGCCTAATAAATACATAAATGCACAGCAGGTTCATGTGGGCACAGGGAGGTGAACAGTGAGCACCTCCATCTACCCAAGTAGCCAGCCAGCTGGCCAGTTTGCTTTTCAGGTACCACAGGAACAAGAGATACAGCTGGTCAGCTACAATCCAACCCACAGGGGGAAGCACCGCTGATTTCTGACGTACAGCTCTGGTCTGAGCTGCACTGGCAAGTTCTTATTCACTGAAAATACGACAGAAGCAGCGTGTCTTTTTTGGACCAACCAGTACCTTTGCAGCAGTTATACCCCGCTCTCCTCACAGATGCAAGCACTAGGCCAGCCTTGGCTTGAGCTAAGAGCAGGATGATTTGCAAACACTTAAGATCTTGTAGCTTCTCTCCTCCTCTTTCTGCTAATCAGGTTTGGTTTTGCTGGCTCTTAACACATCCACTAATTCACATCTGGACACTTCACCTCCTTTTATTGCTTTCTGCAGTGTCTGGTCTCTCAGATCAGTGCATGGGGCAGCAATCTTTATGCCCAGCTTCTCCATGCTCCCTTTACAGCCCCTCTGTCTTTGGAGTAAAGCCCTGTAACACAGGGCAACAGCAGCAAAAGCAATGACTGGACAGTTCTACACACACAGAGCACTGAATTTAGTGATGACAAATCAGCTCTCTGCCATTCCATACCTCACTGCTTCCTGCCTTTTGCCTCTGCATCCTTTAGCATCTCCACACCCATTCCACCCTGGGCTTCCCTGTAGACACCATCCAAGATGGTACAATCAGTACTTAAACCACCTTCCTGCTAACAACCACAGAAGAAAAAAAAAAAAAACAGTTCATGAATGTGTAGCCAAAAAGTCAAACAAGCAGAAAATGTGCAGCTATTCCATTCTCTCCCTGAGCTGTAAGGAAGATATATCCATGGGTGCCATCCTCCCAATGTGCCACACTGCCTCCCCTGTTCCCATTTTACCCCGGAATAGAAAGAACAGAGTTGCAGATGCTTTGTTTTCTCTCAGGAGTTCTCAGCAATCTCTCTCCCCAGGCACTGGGGAGCTGGGGCAAAGCACCATGTTAAAATAGCCAAGCTTTGGGTCTTAGTTTCCATCCGGAGAAGGAAGTACATCCCATGCCTTGCCATTTCCAGGCCTTTCTTTGAAAACCCTTTCTTTTCTTTAAATAACAAGGGGTAGCAGTCAAGTGAAAGCAAGGGCTACTTGATCCATTGTTTGGCCCTCAGCCAGGTTCTGCTGGGCCCGCTTTCCCTCTCAACCACCCGTTTTCCTATCGTTCCTGTAATTTGGGGAGATTAAGATGTATAGCCTGTAAATTGGCTAAACTTTTCCAGGCTGCTTTAATGAGACTTCATATAATAGGGGTTGGCTTTTTTTTTTTTTCTTTTTAATATTTTCCTTAACGTGACCCATATGGAAATAAAAAGATATATTTTTTAATGTATGCTAGATTACGGCCGACGTTTTCCTCAAATTAAAATCCATGCTTCAGCAGCAGCATACATTTTCAATGATGTCAAATGTATTTTTTCAGCCAACTGGCTGGGGTCACCCTTATAACTCAAAAAGTTTAAGTGTGCTGGATAATCAGGAGAACATGTGAGTCTCTGTAGGGCACTGTGGCTGCTCCGGAGCACACAGGGCCTATTCTATTCCAAGTCATTTGGGGCAGGAGATATGGGGTAAGACTGGGATAAAGCTCTGCCTCTGGATGAGCAGGAGATATGGGGTAAGACTGGGATAAAGCCCTGCCTCTGGATGAGCAGGAGATATGGGGTAGGACTGGGATAAAGCTCTGCCTTTGGATGAGCAGAAGATATGGAGTAGGACTGGGATAAAGCTCTGCCTCTGGATGAGCAGGAGATACGGGGTAGGACTGGGATAAAGCTCTGCCTTTGGATGAGCAGGAGATATGGGGTAGGACTGGGATAAATCCCTGCCTCTGGAGGAGGTGACAGCCACAGGGCTCGCAGCAGGAACCACGTGGCACCAGCCCATGCCAAGCTCTTCCAGCAGGGATCCACCACGCTCCGCTCTAGACTAAGACTAAGTTTACAGACTAAACTAAAACCACCAGGCACCTCCCCACCGACACACGGGGTGTTCTTAGTTCACAGGTGCTATCCAGGTCTTGTTTTGTGTTATCATTTTGTTGGGAATGATTCCCAGTGGGAGCAGCCACGACCTGAACAAGGGCTGTTCTTAGCACTGTTCATACCATGCTAAAGTACTTATTTACCTGATTTTCCCTGAGAATGAACTAGGAATATTAGTTAGAGAAAAGCCCACTTACACTACCTTTAAACCTTTTTTTAAAACAACTGACATATTGCATCTATGTCTGACTCAGGATCTAAATGGATTTCAGTTGACATATCTGGAGCCTCTAAATTCAAACAACTTATTAACATTGAAGAAATATAACCTTTCTCAATGTAACATCGAGGAATATTTTCCAAATGTTAAAGCAAAAAATGCCTATGCAGAAGTCAACTTAGAAGACCTACAGCAACAATGCCTATGTAGAAGTTTTGTTTTCTTTTTTAACAACTCTCTTAACTAACAAACAGCTGATAATGAAGCCACAATTGTTTGGGAAGCCACAAGAAACATGAGCTTTCAGCTTTGAACGTTTTTTCCTCCTTCCTTAAAAAATTTCACACTACACTTTGCAATTAGAAATTGTACTGTCAAACAAATCAGTCCAAAATTCCCATTTCCATCAGAAGGAATCCCATTTAGCTTTCCAGAGCAATGTGTTTTGACTAATTTCATAACTAGCACAGGTACCCAGTGAAAATTTAGGATGGAAGACTAAGACCTTGCCTATACTTAGAGGTTGCATGAGAACATTGGTGTTGGCCAGGTGTGGAGACAGTTACCCCTGCAACCCTAATACAGATGCATTAAAAATGGGTAAAAAAACAAACAAAAAAAATCCCCCAAAAAACCAAAACACCAGTCAATTTGCTTCCAGTTTACCTCAGGACTGAGGAAATCCTTAGAAACTATACCAACAAATGGTTCTGTTAAAATAGAAGCTGTGGCTCCACTTAGAATTGTAACAATGAGCCTTCTATCAGGGTATTTATAGAAACAAATCCCTTGTAGTTAGTGCATAATCACCCCCCAAAACTTCATTTACAGTTGAAATGACAGGTAATTAAGATATAAGGAATGATGTTACTTCAAGTAAGATTCAAAAAGGTTATGTGGAACAAGTGCCAGGCTTCTCCTATAAATAAATTTGTTGGGCCACACCTGGCTGGTCCAACCCCTCCAGCTTCTCATCACTACCCTGCTTTTTCTCTGTTTAATGTTTCATCATGGGAAATACTCATTTTTAGCCCAGGTCTCACAGACACTGAGCCCCTTGGAGCTTTGCCCTGTCACTGTACAACCCTACCGGGGTTATCACTAAACAACAACAATAACAACAATGAAGTTACTACTAAACAACTGTACTAAGAACATATTTATGACTGTGCATATTCACAGGTTTCCTGGAGAAGCCAGTCCTGCCTTACTGAGCAAAGCCCACACGAGCCACCAAAGGCTCTGGAGCAATTTTATCCCAGGATGCAGAGGACACAGTGGGAATTGGGAATCAGGGAGAAAAACACATGGCCCAAAAGGTGTGGATCTGCTGAACTAGAAAAACAGCGTTTTGAGGAACGCTGTCCACCTTTGTAAGCAAAAACAAACATAATGCAGGCTTTGGGAGACAACCAAGTCATGGAATCATAGAATCAGCAGGGTTGGAGAGGACCTCTGAGATCATCAAGTCCAACCTTTGATCCACTACTGCTGTGGTTACTAGACCATGGCACTAAGTGCCACATCAAGTCTTCTGGCTTTTCACTGAAACGAGCATTAAACTGCATTTTGATTCTGAGAGGGCACAACCAAGAGCTTCAATGTCACTTGTAACACGAATGACTTCAAAACGACTTTCAAAGTGTTTGTGAAGTTACAGATGCATTTGTAACACACCTCGCAGCCAATACGCACACAAAAGGCCATAAAACTAAAACACCAGAAGCTTCACCTCGACACAAGGAAGAACTTCTTTACGCTGAGGGCGGCAGAGCCCTGGAACAGGCCGTCCAGGGAAGGCGTGGATTCTCCCTCTGTGGAGACATCCCAAACCCAACTGGACACATCCCTGTGTCACCTGCCCCTGTCTGGGCAGTGGGCTGGCCTGGGGGATCCCCAGAGGTCCCTTCCCAGGCTGAATATCCAGGGATTTTGTGGAGCCGCCTTTGCCGTGCCCGCAGTGACCCCTCCGCCCTCACCCACTGCCCTAGGGCCGCGTCACTGCCCCTCGTACCCCTCCGCCCCTCAGGGCGCCTCCCTGCGGCCGCCTCACCACCCCCGAGCCTCGTGTCCCTCCGCACCTCAGGGGGACCCCGCTCTGAGCTCCGTGTCCGCCGCCACCCCAGCAGGTAACTTGTCACCTCTGTCCCCTGGGAGCGCGTTCCAGCACCAGGGACACCATGGGCAGGGTTGAGGGGAGTATCCCCCATGGTATCATAGAGAATCATGGAATGGTTTGCGTTGGAAGGGCCCTCAGAGACCGTCCCATTCCACCCACCCTCCGTGGGCAGGGACACCTTCCACTAGACCGGGTTGCTCCGAGTTTATCCAACCTGCCCATGGGCACTTGCACAACAATATAGTACACCCTGCACTGAGAGCCTTACATGATTGTTTAAGGAGACTTCCCAAATAATCCAATTAATATAAAAAACCCGATGATTTACTCCACTATTTTGCTGTACCTGTCCTCTGCTTAAGGAAAGCCAGTCTGTACACCTCACAGCTTCCACACTGCAAGGCTTATTTAAGATAAGCTGCACATTTGTGTGTTCTTTTCAAAGTCGAGGGGTCATGAGGGGGGTTATTTAGGGGGTTGTGTAGGTGCTGGTGTAACACAAGGAAAATCCCAGGTGGGATTGCTGATTGACAGCACTGGGACCCTGGAAAAGGAGAATGTGGGACTGTCCTCAGGTGGGACATGAGGGTGACAATCATTTCCCAAACCCAGCTTCATGGCATTCTCTTTAACTCACTCGTGGCTTATTGTGTCAAAAAAAATAAATTTGACTTATTGTGTCAAATAAAATTAATTGGACTAATTAAATGAGTTTGTCACCATGAAGTAGACAGAAAATGGCCTGGTTTCTCTTCCCCTTGTGAGGGCTTGAGTGCCCTTTCTCCTGATCTCCTCATTCACACTGGCAATAGCAAGACTTAAGCATTCAGATAATAAAGACAAAAACTCAGGAGCATAAAAAGAATCAAGATGATTCCTCATAAAATACTCTCATAGGACTAAAATCAGTGTTCACAGAAAATTTTAAGTTACTTCTCCCAGGGGTTCTCATTGTTCCGAAGTTTACTCTGCTGTGTCTCACTGTAGATTCCTTATTTAATCAAATTATTGTCATTGATCACTGATACTGCACTACTGGGTGTTGCAGTGTGTGATCATCAGAAGCTTTGTAGATTCTCCTTTAAGTAATTTCAAAAATCCTTAATATGTTTGTAGACTCTCCTTTGAGTAATTACAAAAATCTTTAAATATGTTGTTATGCTATAATGAGCTCATGGCTGGCAGGGTGGGCATCACTGATACCAAGTGCCTGAACCAAGAGGTTTAGTTAGGATATTTTGGGGTAGAATATTTTTTGCTTGTTTGTTTTTCTGATGTTTGAAACATGAAATCCCTACCTGGGTTTTAATAAACTGTTTGAAAGCCAGTTGGTACCAAGTTTAGTGTTCTACCTGCTGGTGAGTTGATGCAGAACAGAGAGGGTTATAAAAAGAGACTTCTGTGGGAAGTTTTTGAGGGAGTCAGGAATACGAAGTAGCTCCCTTTGGAAACAGCTGAGATACCCGGGTTTTGAGGTCCAGAAGGTTACATTTGCCTTGCATGCTAATGTCCTATTTCAGGTATCAATACTTGCAAATATTTTGCAAATGAGCCAATTACATATGAACTGAGCTCAACTTCATCAAAAATCATTATAAGGGCCCAAAGAGCAGCTTCTCTGCAGCAGCAGAATCAGCTGGAATGTGATTGTTTTGCTGTGGCAATTATATATATTTATATATATTTAACCCCAGGATTCCACCTGTGGAAGGATCTGTTGCAAAGTACACATTTTCACATTCATTTTCTGCATCATAATATCATATATCATAATATCAAACCATTGTACTTTGCTAAACCAAATCTGTAGTGTGCTACCACAGAGCAGAGAGGCTGAGTTCTGAAACCTCTTCAGTTGGGAGTTCCCTGTTTGGGTTGGACAAAATTCCCAAATGGAACCAGGAGGTTGATTTCACCCACTGTGCAATAAAAAAGAGGGGGTTTTCTGAGGCAATCAGAGGGACAGAGATGTAGAGCTGAAGGTAGCAAATTGTTTTGTCAATGTATCTGGTTTTGCAGTTGCCCAGATATCTACACAAGTTAGAAATTTCTGCAGATTTTCAATGCTGACTACAAATCACAGGACTTATCTTATGCAGCCTAGGCTGCTCACACCTGTGTATAAGTAAGACTTCACTTCTATAAGATCTTTAGAACTTTCTGGAAGGTGATAGGTAACCTTGACTCCCACTGAATTCATTGGAATTAAACAGTTTTCAGTGATGGAGAAGGGTTACACCTGCAGAATCAGGCGTGGGAGTGGGCAAGAGCAACCTTCATTCAAAATTTGCATACAGCATTGATACATTTCTTTCTTTCAGTCATCAAAATTTTCACCCTCTATGGTTGTAACAAAGGCCTTAAATTTGCATTTAAATCTCCTCATTCCATAGCTAAAACAAGAAACCTCTTCTGAACTTTAAAAAAGCATTCCAGACTGTTTTTCTCAGATCATTTGTAGTCATCCTGTATCTGCTGGTCTTATTTGAGAAAGGATGAAATGGAACTAAAAACCAGAGTGCCATCTCTAAAAGTGACTGAGACCCAGATATAACAGAAACCTCATTATAATAATGTTATGTAGCAGAGTTCCATTAAATGTTCTCAATCAAACAGGTTTACAGAAACATCCCAAACTATCAAAGCAGAGCACAGAAAAGGGTGAAGAGAAAGAGGGCTGCATATTTTTACAGAAGTTTAGAGGTGCTGAACAGAATAAATCTCCAGTGGAAAATGGGGGGGGGGGAAGTCAAGTCATTGTTTTTGCCTGCAGGAATAAGCAATACAGAAATACCCTGCTCTGGCTGATGGGAGGAAAAGACAGGGAAACAGAAGATTTTTGGGATATTCAGCCCTGCAGATCATATCTGCTCTCTTTGCAGGTTGCCCTGGCAATGGAGAGGTGTGAGCTCTGCCCTGGCACGGCCGTGCTCTGTCACACACCCACCGCAGGCAGCCCTGCCTGGACCTGCCGGGACATGCAGCAGGTGAGAGTGAGTCTGGTAGGCTCGTGCCACCTCCCAGCCCCATCTGTGTGCACAGCAGGTGCTTCAGGCTCTTTTCCAGCAGAAAGCCACCTTGTTTGCCCGGGTTGGGCATCCTGCAGCACGACTGGAAAACTGCTTCCAGTGCCCATCCAATACGAGTAAGTGTTTTTCACAACAAGGATTGATTCTAGTGGACCCTAGAGGGGAACTGGTATTTTCTAGTGTTCTGTGGCACTTCAGGAATGAAAATAGCTCTTGCCAGACTAAACAAGGCTAAATTAAATGAACAAATATCCCTTCTATAGGACAAGTGTAATAACTTCTAGTTATAGGGCAGTGGAGGAACTGACAGCATCGTTCCTTTTTGGATACAATGATGTCACAGTGCACAGCTTTGGTCTGTTGACTGAAGGAGATTTTGTATTCCCATGTATCTTATCATCAGCACTTTCAAATCAATTTTATCCTTTTGAGGAAGGGGAGTGAGAGTTGGAGGCTGGATTTTTATTAGACACAGCTGGTCCGGGGGACGTCATTCCTTCCTAAAGCCAGGGCTGTCTTTCATATGAAACCGTGGGCTGGCTGCTGGGCAGGGGGAATCACTCGGAGCAGTTTCAACAGCTGGGGGTCAAATTATAGGGGAAAAAGTGGAGAGAAGTGAAATTTATAATCTATAATTTGAAACCAAAATAAGAATGAGACAAGCTTATTTGAAGGACTGGAAGGAAAAGGATGTGATATATGGCCTGATACAGCCAAGCAAAATGAACGCTGCCATTGCACTATTACTTTGCAGACAATCCAAAAAACCAAGAGGGCCTATTAAGGCTGTCTCTGTGGAAATCTAATTAGGTCATACAAACAATCTCTGTTGTTAATAGGACCCTTTAACCATACAGGGATGCCTTAAGGAGCCTGTAGCAGATATGGGAAAGATTCTGATCCATGAAGGGAATAAAAAGTGAACGAGAGCAAAGGAGTAACAGATGAGGAATTGGCATAGGGAAAAGACATAAATAGAAGAATTAAAGAAGGAGGAGAAGGACACAAGAGCCAAATTCTTCCCTAGAGATGACGTTGCCCTATTATGTGGGATATAATCTCCTTTGTTGGCTTGAATTTAAGGCAATGGAGAAGAGGAACTAGTAGGAAACAATGCATTTTGAGGGGGGAAAAAGAAAAGAAGAGCTTCCAAAGAAAAGTGTGGGAAAGACCATGTGCTTAGAGCAAGTGACTGATACCAGTGACTGCCTGTAGTATCCTGGTGAAAGAGATAGAGAGGAAAGTTTGGTATAAATTAAAATAGAATTGCATCAAGGCCAGTGGGACCACTTCTGGCTTCAGGACATCATGCAGGAAAGGTGTCAAAGGTATGTGGGTCCTCACTCAGTGCAGATTGGACTTGTTGAGACAACAACACCACCAAAGGACCTAATCACCCTTACACTGAAAGTGTGGTCCCTCTTTATACTTACTTTCTTTCCTCCCCAAGCTCCCAGGTAGCAAATAACTATTTCCCACCTATTACTCCCATTATGTCCCAATAACATTCTGACCACCTCTCTAGCAGACAAACCCACTCCTGTACTTATTCCAGCCAAGTGTTGAGTAATATTTCTATGAACCTACCCTCGAATTTTGAAAGAGTTATGGACTTAATCACAGCAGGATACTCTGTAGGCATTCTGAAGGGAATGTTCAAGTTATGTAGCACTGTACCTGCAGAGGGAGAATTTAATATCTGAATATTTGCAGAAAGCACACCCTGAAAGAGCAGTTCTTTGTAACACACTTGGAATGTGCTGTTCAGCCACCAGTGAGCGTAAGGTATTCGCATCACCTGAGTCCTGTAACCGGCCCACCTTGGGGCAATGTGCAGGTGGGATATTCACAGCAGCCTGGTTATGAGCTCTTGGCAAGGAGGGGATATTGCACAGCAACATTTGCAAGTAATAGTGCATAATTTGAAATTTCAGAATGTCACAGTCCGCTTACAAATAGCTCAGTAATATAAAGAGCCTAATTCAGTACTCAGACAGAATCTTCCCTTAGACACTCGAGTCCCACTGAATCAGGTGCTGAGAGAGTCAAACCATGAAAAAAAAACCACTTCAGACACCTTTATATGCATTTCAGTCCAGCAATGCATGGCCCTACAGCATTTTATCAGCAGTCTTTAAGCTACTCAGTGCCCATACGAGAAGCAGAAGGGTTATACTGCTTTGCTTGTGCTGTGCTATTAATCTCCCAAAGATTGCATAGGAAACCTGTATTTCAGCCCATAAAAAGCATCCTATCCCAATCCTTAACTCCCCACTGAGGAACAAATGTAGCTATCCTGCAGAAGGTGAAGGCTTAGGTGACCTGTTGGGATTCCTTTCTAAAATTCATGAATTTTAGAAACAGCTCTGAAGAAGGCCTCAGTCATGTGAGCTACCTGAAGCAGAGTTTCTTCAAACTCAGCTACATCTGCACAGGATTCTGTAGGAAAATATCCTCATTGTAGATCACTTTATTCACAAATCTGTCATTTGTTGTTGTATGTGCAAAGGAAGCAGTCAAAGAGCTGCCTGTGAGCTCAGCCTGCCATGACCGAACTGCATTTCACTTTGGACTGAGATGGAACTTGTGTACAAGAGACCTTTGCCTGTTGCAAATGAAAGTGCAAAAGTTTGCCAACAGGGGTTTCAAGAAGGCCGAAAGCAAGAAGACAAAAGCTAATTTGAAGTATTTATCAGAAAAATAAGCGGTGCCAATAATATATAATATGCCAATTATAGAGAGGCACCCTGTATATCAGCAGGTGCCACCACACACAGGAAACTGCAGGCAGTGATTTGGGAGCAACCCAACGGGGTTGATATGGTATTTTGCTGGCTCCTATGACATCACCATTGCTGGATGACTCTTTGGAATAAATAACCTCTTCCACATGTCCACAAGCACACGGCTCCCAAAATAAATTTCAGTTGCTGTAAGGCTCAAGGACGTCCTAAATCACCTTGGGTTAATAAGCAGCAGAAATAGAGGAGGAAGGGGCACAGGGTTTGTTTCCATTTCACCAGAAATATTTCAGATGAAGCAATTGTTACATGCATTAAATACAATGCAGGGCAACCAGGAAACACAAACATGAAGGTGGGAGAGATGCTGATATCAGATTTACATACTGAAAACGTGGTGGGACATCGAGCTGTAACTTGTGCACTGCCAGACTGTACTTGAAACCATGGCAGCATTCAGGAGAGGCTGAGATTCTGTGACTGCTTAAAGAGCAGTGTGTTTGTCAGGGGTCTTTGCAGAGATTCATGGTAAATATTTCAGAATAGAAAAGTTGAATGTGAAACTTCCCTGAGAGAAAAAAAAAAAAAAAGAAAAGTGATAGTAATGTTTGGAAAGCATGAGAGCACTTGCATTCTCACTCACAAAGAGTAAAATTAATTCCCAAGTGGATGATCAGTGAAGGACATGCAAATATAACTTCCACTTAGACCTAATCTGTAATTCTGAAGTGTAAATGGTGCCTTTATCTCTTGCTGTCCCTCTGAAGAGGGAAAATTTAAGAAGATATGAATAGATGTGTTATGGCTGAGTAATGCCAGTTTATTTAGAAGTGTGTAGAGCAGTTACTTGATCTTCCAGGAACAAACAAGTGAAAATGAGTCCTTAGCCAGTTTATGCTGGATCTCTTTTAAAAGAAGTTGGATTTAATTATTCTGATGTTGTCTTTGCTTATCAGTCTATAACACAGAAGAAATTGTCTCCAGAGACATGTTTGCATTTAGCATGACCTCTCAATGCAGCAGAAGTAAACCCTAGTCTAATTCTCAGCTTGTGTTTCACTGAATTTCTGAGAATTTTGGCTGCAGCTTCAAGCCTTGCACGTCTGTGTGATGCACCACAGAGCACAGCAGGGTTACATTCCCCGAGATTTTGGGAAGCTGGAATTTTAATATTAATATTGATTAGGTTCCAGTTTCTAAAGACATCCCAGGTCTCTTAATACTCTTCACAGCAGCACAAAATAGATCCCTCCCCTCTTAAACCCAGAACCTTTGGATGTTGTGTTGGCTTAGTGGAAAACTGGGTTAGGTGGAGTTTCCAGGAGCCTGCTGCTCTCCAGGAACTCCAGCAACTCATTACTCACAGTTTCACCTGCACTTCAGGTGTTGCTTTTCAACTGCAGAGTTTGACTGCAGTTTTCGTAATATATAATATTATATATAATGCATAATAATAAAACCATCTTGCTATGCATGGAGGGAAGTAAAACTGTTTGGTTTATATCCAGACATGTATATTCTTGCTGTATTTTAAATGTGGTCACCTACTACCTGCAGTGAAGGGCATGAAATAAAACCTGCTGGATGGCTACATGGCTGAATAGGTATTTCATTTATGCTTAGGGCATTAGCTCTCGTGTCATCCCACAGGGTTTGAAGTCAGTCAGGCTGGAATCTGCAGAAGAGCTGGGATTCTGCAGAACATTCATGTGTTTCAAGTGTCTCTCTGCTGCCTTTCTAACAGCTGGTAATTCTAAGTACACCACATACAAAGGTTCTTGTCCCTACAGCAAGGGAAGAGATGAGGGATTACTTTTTGCATGTGGTGGATACTTTCTGAATATCTGGTTTGCCTTCTCCCTCTGCCCCGTTATGGGGGTTTTTTTTCTTATAATGGGTAATAACAAAGTATAAAAACACAAAAACCTGCCCTGCTGGGAAACCATTTACAAGAGTTGCTACCTCTGTACAAAACAAGAGAAAAAGAAAAGCTGATGTTGGAGCCATTTTTCTTCTTACTGTAAGAAAAAACAGGCCCAGCTTACAAGTGCCATGGGAGAAGTGTCCAGTGTCCAGACACAGACTCCCCCTTTCTTCTCTTACATGTTGCACAGAGCAGACCCTCACACTGAGCTGAAACCAAGCTCTCCCTAAGTAGTGCCTGTAACACTGCAACCCCCAAAATCCTCTGGAGAGTGAAGTTCCAAGTCCTTTGTCTGGCTCTTAATAGAGCACTAAGGAGCACAAATGCCATTTTGGTTCATGGTAGAAGGTCAAAAAGGGAAAAAAAGCCAAACACTTACTAACCTAAATGGTTCTTTGGTTGGTACCATTTGGTCTGTCACGTGCTGTGCAGCTGAACTGGACTGAGCAGCTGTGCCAGGCAGTGTCTCAGCCAGAGAAATGGGACATTCAAAACCCCCATCACTCCACTCATCTCTGCCATTGCTGAAGTTTCCCCTCTTGTCCTTTGTTCAGCACTGTCTTAAAACAATCCCTTGCAGACTGCACTCATCATCCTGCCTTTCATCCCACCCCTGCTGGTTATACCCCCCCAGAGAAGCTGAGGCAATGCCTTCCACTGCCCGGGGCTGTGTGCTGTGCTCACCTGCCCCACCCCAGCCTGGCAGCTGTCAGAGCTGGAGGTGATCGGGAAGCGGGGAAGGAGAGACCAGAGGGGAGCACCTGGCACTGTGAGCTCACACTGTAAGAGCTGGTTTAAAGTTTCTGTCGATGACAGGCAGTTCAGAGACACCTGACAGTTTGATCACAGGGCACTGGAGCTCACTGGAATTTCACTGTTTATGTGGTGCATGTGCTTGCATTTTACTGGTGTTTGTCCATCTCCCCAGCCATCTGCCACAGGTTCCTGAGCACAATGACTTGATCCACAAAGTTGCTTTGCTCTCATTCTCTCTGCCCTACACCACATCACACTGAAAATCCAGTAGGAAAGAATTCTGTTTGTCCCATCTCCCAGGAAATACTGGCAGAGACTGGATGTTTTAAAAGCTCTAACCAGCACAGGAGTTAGAGAGTTCATCTCAGATGAAAATCTTTTTTCGGAGACTCATGCCTTGGGTGAGCATTTCACCAAGTGTTTGCTGTGCAGAAATGGTTCTCCCTGTCCCAAATCCATCCCCATCTCCTCTGTTCTCCATTCTCTGCCCCACCTCCCATATTTATAGGGTATATCTGAATCACATGGTGCTGTTGTCGTGCCTGTCACAAAGCAGATATGCCCAAATGGCAGCCTTTCAGGATTCCAGCTCCCTCTTACAGAAACAAAGGAAAAAACTGAGAAAACTGCAGTTGCAGCTACATATCTTCACCTCAGACACCTTAAAGACTGTGGAGCAGCACAACCCGTGGCACAGGGATGTTTTGGAGGTCCTCATCTTCACATTCTGAGAGCTCCCAGCTTAGTTAGATCTATATTATGAAGATCCCAGGTCACATCAAACTATTATATCACACTTGAAATCCAGCATGCAGCAAGCCAAACCTTCACATTACCTCTGCTGGGGCAGAGACCTTGACAATCATTCCCCAGCAGCAGAAGTACTAAAGATGCATTTAGGCAGATTTTGTTTAAGCCTTAACATGTCCCACAACCCTTCCACGAACAGCAAACTAAGTATGCCAGTCAAGACTGCTCTCAAGGTTACCAGCATGTGAAAACTCCAATGCTTTTCCACAGCATCATGGAGCAGTGGCTGGGACACCGAAGGAGCTGAGCTGGTGGATGACCCGTGGGTGCTCCCTGACCTCCCAAGAAGAGAGCCCCAAGTAGTCCCTGACAAGCCTCGTCCTTCACACCCCGAGCCCTTGCTATAAGCACTGCTCCTCCAGAGCGGTCAGGGCAGCAAGAGGAGGGCTGGGACAGAGGACAGCAAGCCCAGGGAAGTTTAGTTTAGCAGGCTATAAATCCCCCTTCCCCTCCTCCCCTCTTTATTGCCTGTCTTTGGAAAACACAATCCGATATAAACCAGAGAGAGTGGAAGCAGGGCAATAAAACCGTACGGCAGGAGCCCCGAGTGTCGCAGGGGTGTTATGTTACTGGCATTCCAAGTGGCTGATGTCAGGCAGGGAGCAGCAGGGCCCACAACCCACCAGGGCAAGGAACATTCCCAACTGTCCTTTGTGGCCCTGTGACATCCCTTCTGCTCAGATCCACTCTCGGCTCTTAGGCCATCATCCCTCCTGCCCTTTGCTGCTCCCAGGTCCTGGTGTTATGATTTGAAGGGCTCTGGTTTCAAAGCTCTTCAAGTTGAGCACTCAGGCCTTTTGACCATGATGCTTGGAGTCAAGATAGCCTTGAAATGCACGATGTGTTGTCTGATCCACGTGTCACACCATCGGCAGCACCCCACGTATAAAGATTGTTTCTTGATATTCACGTGGCTGGATTAAAATGTATATGTATTGGCTTAATTAAAAAGTTAATTTATTTGAACTCAACTCCTTTTAGATGGGGCCAAGAGTTTCGAAACTGATTGGCGGTTCTGAGTGCCCTCCATGAGGGATGGTTTTCACAGGATGGGCTCCCAGCACTTTCCAAAAACCAGGCCCCTCTAAGGCACGATAAATCAGGCACTTAAAAGGCAGTTTCCAACTGTCTTTGCCAATGCTTGCTGTGAAAAATTGAAGAAAAGACACTTAACCACACTTGAGAGTTGGACTTAATGACCCTTGTGGGTCCCTTCCAACTCAGAATATTCTGTGACCAAAGCATAAATATTGCTCAGAAACTCAGACCTGCCTACATTCAGAGGAGCTGGCACAAGGATGATTTCTTGGGGCTAAGCCTCTTTCTCTTCAATTGTCCTACGTTAGGTGTTTGTTATAAACTAACTTGCAAAGCTCATATAATTGGTAGCCTGTAAGAAATAGCTCTGGAAAAGAATTCCTCCTGCTTTTTTTTGTGGATACGGTCACACAATCAAAATTAAGCCTGCCCAAGCCATCGTGTGGGGACTCTTCTGTAACTCATCTTTTTCTCTCTCTTGCTGTTGTTTTATTGTTCAGAGTTGGTTTTGGGTGGCTCCATTTGCTACGCTGTGGGAGTGTTTGCTGGCACAGGGCAGATGGTGACATGGTGACACATGGGGAAAGGTGCAGCTGGGGACAAGGGAATACGAGGTGAACTTTTTGGAGACAGCCTCCTCTTACATGGACTTAGAGCAGCCTGAAATGCCCACCAGGGTGGCTTTGGCTGTCACCTCTCTGTTGAAATAGCACATGAAACAAACTTAGAGACCTCACTTTAGACGACCGAAGTTTGATGGAACGAATCTCACCATTATTCACCACCTAAGCACATCCCAGTTCTGAGGAGGGCACAGCAGTGCCAGTAATCTCATGGAGGTGGGAAATCCTCAATGTGTATTCTCAGAGCCCTGTGCTCTGATTTCTCTGCCATTTTATAAATATGACACATCTACTCTGGGGTGGTTTCGGAGCATGTCGGGAAAAAAAAATATCCAAATTAACTTTTGAAGTGGACCAATTAAAGCCCAGTAAACTCCTGTGTAGACACTCTTCCCGAGTATCAAAGAGGCCTTAATTCAGGTCAAACTAATTTATTTTGTACTGAAGTAAAACAAATCAAATAAAGGTCCCTTTAATCCTAAATGAGAGTGCCTGGGCAGGCGGGTGGGGGGGGCTTAACGCTATTCAGAATTTAATGGCATTTGATAGCAATTACTTAGAATAATCTCCTTTATGAGGTTTTTGGACACTCCTCTCAAATTCAGTAGCACCGTTTGCTTAATTATATGGAATAAAGATGACATTGAAGAGTTAACATTGGAAATTGAATTCCAAAGGGTTTTCTGTACATGAAATGTCAGGATTTTGAATGACCAAGTAAGCACGAAAGGGACATTTGATTATCTCACCATTACAGAGGTGCATCACTCTCCATAGCATTGATTTCTTCATATTTCTGCAAGTCTGTATAGCATTTATTTTTAGATCCAAGTTAGCTTTTTGGTTCAAGTAAACACAGCACTTTGAAGAGAATTCCAGATTAATGATTGCATAATGGTGTATATATACATATATGTATGTATATATATATGTATGTATATACGTATACATATATGTGTGTATATATGAAGGGAGGATCTCTTCCACTCTCTTCTCCATCTAGATGGATATTTAATGACCAGGATACTGTACTATTTTGCATGAATATATAACACTTTTAAATCTGTGATCCTAAAGCACCTTTCAAATGTCAGACTCCTCCGCTGCCCTTGAGAAAATTAAGTAGGTGCCCTTATCCCAAATTTACAGATAGGAAAGACACGATCCTGAGAAGTGAATTGTCTTACCTAAGGTCACACACAAGGACAGAATGACTGCATGGAATAAAACCAATTCTTCTAAATCCCTGTCTTGTGACTCAGTCACAAGACTGCCCGTCTCTATTGTTCTATAACAAGCCTTATTTCCACTATCTGCCTTTCCAGAAACTCTGCTGTCAATGCCAGCCTTTCTGGGGCAGCCCCATTGTCTGGCACTATCTGTTCAGAAAGGTGGAGCAGTTCCTGGTCGGGTGGCTCAGGGGCTGCTGTGCCACTTGAGCCTGGTGGGGTCTCTCTGCTCCTAATCCATTGTATCAGCTCCTGGCAATTCAAGCACCATCTACTGAATTGCTGGGGGTGAGAGGTCAATGCATTAAGCACAGCAGATTAATACACTGCAGTAAATCCCAGAAGCAGCACTTTAAGGAGCCAGTAATATTTCACACGTGATTGTTCCCCCAGTTGATTGCACCATCTTGTGAGTGTGTGTGTGTGTGTGTGTGTGCTGCTTTGACTCCCTTTACGAGCTTTCCCAAGCTCCCCTGTTTAGTGGAGATTGCTGTGTCCCACACTGCTGGCACTTTGATCAGGGAAATTCAATACCTGAGGTCTGGGCTTTATAGGAAAGCAAGGTCCAGATTAAGGGAATTAGCCACAGTATATCACAACTAATAAAAGAGTGATTGAGCCCCACCACAGTGCTGCCCCAGGGGACGGGAGGGGAGAGGAGGGGGGGCAGTGACAGGAGGGGGAGGCAGACTTGCAGATAAAGCCCTGCCCATAATTAGAAATTAATAAACCTGCTATCACATCGTGCCTCTGATGGTTCTAGCAGCCAAAGCAAGATCTTTGCACAAAATATTGCATCTATACCCCCTTCTCTTTCCTTTTTTTCCTTTCCGGTTTCTGTTAACCTTGTCCACATTTCCAGTGCAACCAAATTACAAGACTTTTCAAAGGAATTCTGTGGAGAAATAAATCACATATTCCACTGATTCTTATGTCCGTCTCACACAGTGATTGAATAACTTAGGACAGTAGGAGCTACAATTTACAAAACTTGACAAAAACAGGACTAGGAGCTACCAACACTGCCATTGTGTGGATGCTGGGATTTCTCTCAAGATAAGCCTGAATAAACATTTTGTTTGTTGTTTGCTTATTGTTATGATGGACCAAACCAAGATCAACCACCTTTCTTTGCTTGGAAAAAGAAAAACCAAACCAACAAACCACAAAAAAACAACAACAACAAAAATCCTAACCAGATCTGAGTATGTAATTTGCTCTTGGACTAAGAAAACTGTTAAAATACTTTCCTCTGAAGGTTTTCTGAGTAATATGCCAAGACACAGTGTAACATCTACACATTTAAATCAGGAGAGAATAGGTTTTATTATTTTACAGACAGTGATTGAAGAAAGATTAATGATCATTCTACCAGAGAGAATCCGACTGCTGCATTATCCCAATTATTCAGTTACAAAAAGATTGTGTAAGAACTGTCTTCACTTAGGCTGAGCTTCACTTCCTTCAAATTTCCTTGCCCATTTTTTTTCCTGAGTCCTTAATACAGACCAAACTTCCCTTGAGGCTTTCTTATTCTTTTTTTAAAAGAGATTTGCTTGGATGAGGGGTAGCAAAAACAGTAGTAAAACCCCCAGCACATAATCACCGTGTGTCTGGCATCTCCTTTGCCATAAATACGTCTGGGGCTGAGTACAGTTGTACACAGACAACTTTGATTTATTCAACCAAAATCTGAGTGCTTGATTTTTCAGTTTTGGTGTTCTTCGTCCATTATATTTGTTTGGAGAACAAATATAGAAAACTAGCTAATTTTATGGTATCACTTTGGATTTGGGTGTCTGTTTATGTAGTGATTTTGGTGCTTATTAATTCAAATCTGCCCCAATACAGCAAAGGCACTTAAGCACCCCCCTAATCTGACTGTGGTGTGGTTTAGGATCTTTCTTGGAGTCAAACACAGGGTTAAGTGAGTCAGAGCCACAGCAATTTAAACTGTACTCATAATGAAAGATGGGCTGTATTAATCACACTTAGTGCCTCGCAGAGTTTTAGAATTTCTGTGTGCTGAATAAACACCAACATTCTCTCCAGTGACAAATTCCTCTGTATTTTTTACTAAATCTCTTCATTTCACCACTCTCCAGCATTCCAACATGAACAATGGTGAATAGTGGAGCCAGTGGAAAGAGTATGTTGAACTAAATGCATATTTGATCAGGTTCCTAAAATCCATTTTCACCCATTATTTATTACTACAGTTTATTATTATGGTATAAAGTAGATGGCTACATAAATAGATATTCTGTCTAATTAGGCCTGAAATCCTCACTCATTTGCCAGATAATGCATTTTCAGTCAAATGGCACAACAGGATTGATGAATCACAGTAACAGTTGTGAACAATTAGAGTGTCTTTCAGGACAACTGACCAAGCACAGGATCTTGAAAGCATAAGCAAATATTTTTGTACCCTCACACCTGACAGTAATTAAATTTGCCTCAAGTTTTCAGAAGCACATAAAGTAATTTTCTTCCAAAATCAAGATTTCCTGCTTTCTAATACTTTTGCTTTCTTTAAGAGCAGGAATCTTTGTGCCAAAGCAGACATTTGTGCTTGTCACATCCTCCCTGAGCAAAGCAGGTTCCCACCCTCCTCAGCTGTGATATCAGCCCAAGAGGTGATACAAAAAACAACCAGAAGAGAATGTTAAATTCAAGCTAGAAAGCTATCAATAATTCATGGGCAAATGGTTGGTTTGATGTAAGTAGAAAATTTTGGTTAAATATCAGTTCCTAGAAAGATTTGTTTTCCTGGCACAGTTGAGCCATCTCCTTGAATTGTCTGTCAAAAGTGGGCTAAACCTAAGAGCAAAATTATATATATTAGCTGAGAAAGAGACTGAGACAGCATCAAAATATATTAAGCTTGCCTGAGTATGAGCAAACCCACTCTGCTGTGATACAGAAGTTAAAGCACTCAGGAGCATAATATTTTATTTGAAATCAAATTGGAAATAAGGTAGATTATTTCACATTTTGTGATCACCTTTGAGAACTTAAACCTGAATTTTGTGTCCAGTAACATCTTACTGGATAATATTCCCTTATGTAGACTGTTAACTCTTAGTAACCAGAGACCAGTTCCAGCAACAGTGTCTGTGGCAGCACAGCAGCTCTGCCTGATCTTACTGAAGATGCTCAATGCTGAGAAGTTTTTCCCTCTCTAATCCCCCAGTCTCACCCAGTAGTCCTAGTATGTGCTGATTTAGGTTATCTGCTTTCATTATTTCATTATTCACCTGCCAAATAAGAGGAAAAACCAATAAACCCCCCCATTTTCTCTCGAAAAGAAAGCTCTAGTTGTCATATCAGAGGATGCCACAGTGTCTTATGCACAAACAGCTCACAGATCTGGGTATCAGTGAGACAAAGCTGCCAAGGGAAATCATGTCCATAAACAAACAGGGAAACTTGTTTTAGAAACCCATTTTAAATAAAAAAAAAAAAGCAGAGCAAACAACGTACCCAATGCACTTCAAGCTTTTCTTAACATCCCCAGTCAAGCCCCAGATAACTCCCCCAAGTTACAACTAGGTCAGGTTTACTTCACAATCCTGAGACTTTAACATTTTAATTGGGCAAAGTTTGGTCCCAGACAAGCTGAACCCTAGGCTGTCAGAAACGTAAGAGCCAAATATTGAAAATCTTTATGTATACATTAATCCTTTTTTTGTACAGCACTGCTATAGAACTAAGATATGGATTTATTTCAGAAGAAAACAAGAGAGCAGCACCCCCTAGTTCTTAGTTAAATATTAGATGAAATTGCTGAAATGAAAAATTTGTGACATGCATTCCATAAAGGGCTCAGACTGGTTTTCTAACTGCTTTGTTACTTCTTTCCAATCCACAAAAAATTGCACAGTGAGGGCTGAACTTCCACTTCCTTGGGGTTTTATTTCTGCTTCTATTCAAGTGATTGGTAAAATTTTGATAGAATTGAACAACGTAGAATCAAGGCTGGAAGACCTGATAAAAAGTCTGCTGAAAATTCCTATCAGTCCCTGTAGACTTTACAGCAGGATCCCAGCTGAGTGTGAACTTGGAGCAGCTCATTGGGGATGTTTAGAATAACCCAAACCGAGTCTGTGACTGTCACTTAAACCTGTTTTATAAAGTGGCAGGAAACAAAGACACTGTTGATGAGCAAAATTCAAGAAACTGCTTAAAACCCTCCAAATCTCTTTGGAGACCCATCCCCACAAGGTGAACACCACAAGTGATGATAAAATGCCAGCAAGCAGGGTCAGCCCACCCCAACTGGTTATTGACTGTTTGCCAGAGGGACAGGTTGGGAACACTGGGATTGCCAAGAACCAGAAGCTGAAAAATCCAGAGAGGTCAGTTCCTCCCTCACATCCCAAGGCTTGGATGGTGACTTCTGATCCTCGCTGAGAATGTGCTAAAATTCATATAAATTAGAGCTATTTTTAATGTAGTTAAATAGGTTAGTGTCTAGGCATTAAAGCAGCTATCTGAGGATATCCTAAGCTCTACCAAACAGGATGCAGTTGCTGTATAAAAGCCATCCAGGCAGGACATTAAAGTCATGCTGCTGCCATCTACACAGTCATGAAAGATACTTTTATGAGACTTCCACATCCAGCTCAGTGAGCATATTCCCACCCCACCTACACTGTACATTCCAGGAATGCTTCAAGCCCAACCTCAGCTGTCCAATAACATTTATCTTTCATTTTAACACTTTTTATCCATTTATGTCAATATATGTCTTATAAAGGAAGCCCGTTTGTCCTTATCATTTCATAGATAGGGACAAAGTGATTTACTCAAGGTTTCAAAACACTCCAGTGGAAGAGCCAGCAATAAAAGTTTCCTGACTCAGTGCCCTTTTGCTGAACCACACTCTGCTAGTTTAACTTTCCCCACCATCTGCAAGGACATACAATAGTCTGGTTATCAGCCCCCCACTATCTCTAACAACACACACCATAATGTAGTGCTTGGCTCTTCCAAGACACGACAGACTGCTAAATCTGTCATTAATAATAAGATATAATCATTAGACATAATTAGATATAATTATTACCTAATTTTCTGATTTTGCTTACTGTTGACCTAACTAGATAGTAAGAACAGAGGGATGGGGACATGATACTAATTGTTCGTTATTAAACCATTTTACTGAAGAGTTCACCTTATTAAGGGGATAGAGATTTTGACCTATACAGTGCTAATAGTTTTCTTCTGTTTTTTCTACAAAAAGGACCCTTCTTAAAGTGGGACTATCTTCTATTTCAGTCCAAATTATCAGTCTGGGTTGTATGCTCTTCTTGCACACACCCCAGGTATCTCTTTTCTGTATTTACAGTACACTATAAACAGTTGTCACTGTGACAACTCAGTGGAGACCTTTTAGCCATACAAGTGGTTTGGTCATCCTGTCCTTGAGCTGGTATCACTTCTGGTATCACTTCCCCCATGGTCACCATCTACAACAGCACAGGGGATGTTAATCATGAGCTTATTCCACAGGAACAAGTTCTGACTAAGCCCTTAGGCCCCCAGTTTTTCCTAAGGGATAAAGAATACAACACTCAGGGCTGTGGTTAATAGAAGGTGAGCAAAATGCTTCCCAGGTCAGCTTGAAATCAAATGTGTCGAGGGAAATGTGTTCTCCCAAAACATTCAGAATGTTTTCAGTGCTCCCTTATATAATGATGGCAGTGTGCAAGGAGCTTCCTTGGCAATCACAGACTGGAAATCTTTGGTTGGGGAAGCTGACAGATCTTACACCTTGGAGATGACTGTCATTTTACCCTGGCAGCCTCTTGTTCCAGGCTGCCACATTTGGCATGGCTTCCCATCACCATCATGCACTGGTAGACACTGTGCATCCCATTTTTCAGCCAGGCTGCTGTGATGAAAAGCCTTTTCTGCACAGTGATTCTGGCTGGTCTCCTTTAGCCTGGGGTAATCCTAACAAATGAAGTGCTGCAGTCAGGAGTGAATGTCAGCATACACACATTTAGAAAGGGTAACTTCACTGCTGAAGATAACATGGAAATAATACAGCAAAGCCAGTATCTAAGTACAGTGATGCCTCCAGAATGGACTCCTGTAGCTGCACAGAGTCACATACACAACCCCAACCTTCTATTAATTAGCTTTTGTTTTCATCTAGTTTTGCCATTGTGCCAATGAGAGTACATGTGAATAGCCACAGACAGGTTTAGATCTCCTGGTTTTCCCACGATTCTGATGACAGGCAGGGTAATGGAGTTTAAGAAATCACAGAGAGTCATCACGAAGGGATGAAGGTTCTTTGACCTGAATATTTTGATCTTGTGGACAGGAGGCTGGTTTGAACTGGAAACTAAGGTGTAGGTGACTGTGAAAGGTATTAGTAGAGGGGAAAAGAAAATCTGCTGCTTGGGATCCATGTACTAGATTTGTGCTGTGCAATCAACTGGAGAAATCCAGACTTCTATTACACTGTATAAATGAAGACAGCTTTTCCTGGGCAAATCTGGCCTGGCCTTCTGCAGGCATGGAATACCTTGCAGCAGCAAGGGGAAGACTATAGAAAAGTCCAGTGAATAAAAAAAGAGTTTATGAGATACCCATCACCACAAGAATTGTGATTGCATACGGGACAGAGGATTTGGGCAAGCTTCAAAACTGGGCAAGTTTGGGACAACTTGGATATTCCCATTCTGTCCTCTGGGAAGCAATGACAGTTCCACAAAAGTTGGTTGCCTAAGGGGAAGATTCTCTTCTGTGAGCCCTCAAGACCAAAGTGAAAAAAATCCCTTCACAATGATTGTCTTGCAAATTTTCCAGCAGGTACTCAGAAAAATATTCTCACTGCCCTAGAGGCAGGTTCTTAATTTACTTCCTGCCCTGCACCGTGTCTCAATCTTGCTTGTGTTTTTCTCTTTATTTTGAGGGTAGGGGACTGGGTTTTTATGGTGGCCATGTTAATCGTATCCCTGGTGGTCACAAAGGAGTTTAATAAAAGGGGTGGGTGGCTGGGTTAATTATTTTTTCCATCTGTCTTAGGAGAAGAGTGTTTTAAATAAATACAGCTCTGGTGGAGCAGAGGGGTTGCAAGGGTAACGTTTTTTGTTTCCCTTCCTTTGTCACCCCACCACCCTCCTTCCCCACCCCCCAGTTTATTTCCTGCTGTGGAGACAAGTGACTTAATAAACTATTATTTATTTGTTAAAGATGTCTCTTTGCAGCACTAGCTTTCCTGCTGGGGAGATGAGTGTCTATAAAATATTTCCAAAGGTACCTCCTTTAAAGATTTAGTGGGTTTCCCAATAGCACACTCCAAATCCTGCTGCTGTAAAAGTTGGTGGCTGTTTATTTTTCAACATGTGTAAGAGCCTGAGTGATGGAGCAAGAGGAAAGGTTTGTTCTTCCACATTTTTTTTTTAATCTGCTTCTACTTTGAGCCTCAGTTCTGTACAGCAGGAGCAAACTGCCAAGCCAGCACTGAGCCCTATTTTGTTTAACAAGGCTCTGGTTTAGCTCAACTTTATACCATACAGATTTGCTAAGCAGGATTGAGACCTTCATTTTAAACAACCCTGTGCAACAGTTGCTGTGCAGGGAGTCTTGAAGTTAAAGCACTGGGCTTGAAGGTGTTGGGCCACAGATCTCAGTATCACATGGGCCAACTTAGGTTTATTAATGTTTCAAGACAAGTTATCATTTTTTTACTACCCCAGCATCTTTGGAGGAGACTGTAAATAAAATCCTGCTGCTCAGTATGGACTTTTTAACCACTGACACATTGATTCCTTTTCTTAAAAGTAGGCATTCATTTCTATTTTCTGCTCAAAATTCAGTCTACAATGCTAAGTGCTGTGTCCAGCACCTTTCTGCTTTCCTCATACAGGTCAATACAGTTTACTGCATAAATACTGCATACCAATAGTAAATATCCTCACAAATGGTGCACAGCCTCTTCTTCTCCAATACTATAGAATTAGGAATTACTGCTGTGGTAATCATTCAAGGTGTGTAACACAACCTCAGTAAGGGAACACAGCATTACAGCCTGGTGGCCCAGACAAGCTTAGCATTCCAACTTGAAGGGCAATCAACTTATCCAACATCCTGTCATTTGCTTCTCATAACCTCACTGTGCTGCATCAATCCCAAAGCCACAGGTGAAACCCCACCTTTGGGTCCAGTTCTCCCTCGGAGAAACTGTTAAAGTTGATAGATTGGAGGTGTGAGGTTTAAACAGATTCCCAAATTGGTGTTTACGTGGAAGAAGGGCACATAAACCTCCAAGTGCATCAGTCTTCCCAGAGGTGATGCCAGTCCAGTTGTCCTCAGGACAACACCAACCAACCCAGTGCCTCTTTTAGAAGAGAACTCCTGCCCATACAGGGTTTTGGGCCAAGGTCTGGTTGTTCAGTGCTGGTGTTGGCCCTGGCACAACTACTGACCTGGAGTCTGGCATATTTAGGAGCCAGCTTCCTACCTGAAGCAGGGGAGTGCTCAGGAACCTTCCAAAAGTCGGGAGCTCTGTGGTTCTCTGCTTCCCCCAGGTGGAGGCACCTGTGGTAGCAGTTGGCTCTGGGGCTGGCACGGGGTCTGCACAGGGCACGTGGGGCCAGGGAAGGGTTTGCTGTGCTGCCCAGAGACTGCCTCGGCAAAGAGGAGGATAAATCACTGGGCAGTCCCAAAACAAACTGGGTGGGAGGAGGAAGAGGCTGCTGAACACAGGACAAGGCTACTGGTAGAAACAAGGAAGGAGGAATTCCTGGGTTGGGCAGCACACAGAGTGAGACTGAGATGACTGAGGTGTGTGACTACCTGTCCACTGCTCTGCTGCATGTGCGACTCTGCCTGAAGTCTTCACTGACCAAAAATAACATCTCATCATTGGTGGGCTCAGCACTCACTCTGTGTATGTGCCCTACTGCTGAAAGGGTTTGCAGAATATTTGTGTTCTCCCTAGAAGGAAGGTAGAGGGAAGCACTACGAAGATTTGAAACACCAGGAAAAAAGATGCAGATGCTGCCTTTAGTTCTTTTAAGGCTGGCTTTACAGTGTTTGAGACAAGCTCAACTCCCATCTCACATCACCAGATGAGCCAACTGAGTTGCCTTGGGCCACAGGCCCTCGTGCCCACAGCAGGCAGGTCACTCCAAATGTATCTGCCTGGGAGATTCATTCTTCCCAATTATGAAAAGATGAGGAGGTGTTGCTTCTCTGCTAGATACAAAGGGAAGGAAAGGGCCTGGAGAGGGGGTGGATGATACTTCAGAAGTGGAACTACTGAAAAGTTGCAGTGGAATCCACTGGGGAAGTGCAGAGCTGAGTCCCACTGATGACCTTGTGACGAACAGAAAGAGCACAGAAAAGAAGGTTTGGAAAATGGTTCTTTTTTGACAACAAGATTGGCTAACCACAGGAGGGCCCTGAACAGAGATGAACCAAGTGCCTGACAAGGAACCAGGAGAGTGAATGCTGGAACCAGACTGTTGGCCAGCAGCAACTGGCAGCTGTATAAAATAATTGTAACCAAGGTTCAGTCCCACAGAGACAATTAGCTATGTGAATACAAACCAGAGCACAGATAACTGAATGGAAAATTAATATTTCATTGCTATATAAGACTGAAAAAAAGCTATGAAAATACACAAAGAGACATCCTATGTACTGTGAATGAAATTATTGTATTATTTGAAACTTTCCAATTACAGCTGCTGCCATTATTCAACATTATAGCTATGGATACATCTGCTTAGAATGGCCTCAACTATATCTGGTTTTACCCTTGTTTCAGACAAAGAACACTAAAATCAAATCCTGGGCCCAGAATCAGAGCATTCAGTGGAATCTGAAATCAGCACCTTCCTTCAGCTTTGACACCACCTTTCTTATTGAGGTCCTCATTGACTTCAGCAGGCTTGCATGTGCAATAAAGCAAACCCTTCAACTTTTGGCCCATAGCAGTAGCCATAAATTATTTCTTTGTTTGTTTTTGGAGACCTGATCCTTCATCCATCCACTAATATTAATGGAGAAATTCTTATTTGACGTCACTGGGGAGGAACAGATCCCAAGGCGTTTGTTCTCAGCCATATCAAAGCAACTATTTTGTATTGAAAGTAAATTAAACTGCACTATTCTTACATTTGCCAGGAGTGTAAATCTCAGCACCACAAATCAAATCTTAACTGTATATCTACCTTAAATATTTCAAATGAGACCTGTGACAGTCAGACAAGTTGTTGGATAACTGATCTTTTTGAAAACTTTTCATCAGAAGCAAGATTATTCAAAGGATTACTTCAAGCTACTTTTTAGGGGCTGAAGCACAATGATCTAGATTTAAAGCTTAGGTACAGCAATTTTAATTTGGAGTTTCTCTGTATTTTCTCAAGGATGCTCGAGGACAGAATGTCACCTGAATGAGCTACTCCCTACACTAAGCAGAAGGTGACTGGACAATTTACATCTGCACACTTATCAAAAGGAAGGCTGAAGAATCATATTTATTGGTGAGTCTTGCAACAACATTACTGTGTGGGAAAAGAAGCTCTAAGAGAGAAAAAGAAAACCAATAATCTTGCATTGTGTCTGATCATATGCAACTTCAGAACAATGCCAGGATATCCAGGATGATTCTTACTGCATCTCTTTTAAGTCATTCCCTTTTTAGTTGAGCAGCACACCCTTTTGTTCAATTTTGTACAGAACATTTCTGACCCTATGAATTCAGTGTGTGGGGTTGCATCCTTATTTTAAGAAGGAATAATTCCTCTGCTTGTCATGCCAGTAGGTAACTCCACTGTCTTATGTGGTTTAGGTATTTTACATGTGGAAATCTTAGTGTGTATATATATTTGTGTGTATACACATGCTACATATACGTGTAAGAAAAACGAGTTTCTTTCTGTTTTTCTGTGAAGTTTCTTTCTAGGGAAGGCAACTATTTCTAGGTTTTTATAAGCTGATGGAACAGGCTTGTCAAATAGTCTTTATGAGAGAAGAAACAGGAAGATGGCTTGGTTTGCAGACAGAGGGTTATTGGGCAATTATGTTTTTTATAGAGCTGTTGTAGGACAAATCACGGGCCTGCTTTTGCCTTTGATGCTACGAGGCAGACGGCCCAATAAAGATCAGAACAAGGGAGGGCAAAGGGGGTCAGGGACAGAGCCTCCCCTTGGGGTCCCGCTTCTGCCTCTCGGCTCAGAAACCAGACACCCCTTCCAGATGCACCATAGCTTCACTGTGACCCTCCTGAGGGGCTGTGCTGGGAAAACTGGGAGTGCTGGGAGTGCTCACCCTGCACAGCCACTTAGAGCTTCCATGGGTGTTGGTGAGGGCAGCCCTCTGCCGTGTCCTGCCACAACCAAGCACGTTGTTTGCTCCCAAGTGTGTAAAAAAAACCATCCTATAAACTCCAAAGAAACTTAGTCTGCATGGTAAAACCCAACACCTTAGTTGTGCAAGTGGCAAAACTCTGCCTGCATGTGTCCCTTTTCTGATATCTGTTACCTTTTGTACGGTCTGAACTCATCTCTCAGCCATTCTCCAACTTTCCACAATTAGGAAGAATTCCCCTCAAGGTAAGTTGTCCCATTGATTTTTATTTTATTTCACCTCCATCTGTAGCAGTTGTACTGGTCCCTGTGAGAGACACAACCTTGGCTTACATAAACCACGAGTTCTTTATCTGTGCCAGCTCTTCACTATATTAGTGTTTAGTAGAATGCTGTGTTTATTTTCATGACAAGGAGTCATCATATGCCCATGGAGGGGACATTGGGGAAATCTCATCTCTGAATTGTGTTCCTAATCTCCAAACTTTTCTGCTGGCATTTAGGGATGTTTCAGTTGGGCAGTTCATTTCAGATATAGAATAGATAAATAAATTAGAAATAAAAAGTGGTTGCACATTTTACATCATCTTTTCCTCATTATTCATAGCAGCACATGGTACAAACCTGAGTTACTTCTGTTGTGCTTTTTTTTGCTTTGGGACACTTTGATGGCATTAGTTAGGTGGAGATCAGATCCAAACAAATGCTCTGAATATCTTTGAGAATATCCTGCTTTGCTCTCGGGGAGGTGGTGACTGGGAAAAGTGTCAGAGCACAGAATTGCAAGGAAGGGAGGTCTGTGACTTCATCACTTTACCAAACCCTAGGAAATAGGTACCTGGGAAACAGGAAATTTCCTGGGAAATGCTCTGGGCCATAGATCTGTCAGAACAAAATTATTTCATAGAGTTAAAACTGGCTCTGTTGCTTATGAGACTGTTCCTGTGCTGCTGCCTGGCACAGACTTCCAAATTATCTATTTTGGTGACTGTCACCACTCTTTTCCTCCCAAGGGAAGTGTGTTGTAGCACTGAGTTTGGAGAGGTCAGGAAGAGGGGACTGAGGGTGGGACAAACCACAGTGACACAAGTAGTTGCAGTGTACATATGACAGGGAAAATGGAAATACTCAGTGTGCAAGTAGCACATTTTGACCCTTGAATTTGCCTGCAAAGAGTATTGACCCCTTGCCATCCTCGGGCTCTCACAAAATTAGCTGCTCAGAATGCACTGAACTTAAACTTTCACACTGCCATTCAATTTTGTATTTAATAAATCCTGTTTTTTACCTTCCTCCCCTCCCAGCGTGCCACTGAGCCACTTGATTACCACTGGGAAGGGGAGGAATTTTATTTGATGAATAATAATGGTATTTAATGAAGCTCTCTAGTATTTGCTGTGTGTTTCTTAAACGCATGACCAGTTCCAGAGAAATTAGAGCACTATCAAATTGTTATTGGAACGCCAGTGGGATTAGCTAGGGAACACATGAGAGGTGTACAGATTGATCAGTTCTGCCTACTGCATTTCTTGCTTTTAGTGTGACTGGTTTTCCTGCTTGATAAACCCATAACCTTTCTCTTTCCTCCACTATCAGTCATGCTTAGGCTTTGCCCAAGGTGTCTGCTGCTTGTTTTTTGAGGAATTCTTCAAATGACTGTTTCCAGGTGTCTGCTATAAGACCAGAACATGACTGGCCAGTGTTCATTTGTTCACAAACCAACAATTAAGCCTCACTCTGCATTCTGGCAGATTAGGAAAGCTCTGAACCACAACGCAGAATTAGGATCACATTCAGAGCCTTGTATCAGGGCTCTCTACAGGACATACAGGACTCTACTTTCTGTGCTCTTAAGATTCCTAACTACTTCAAAATATAAGATGTTATGGAAAAGTAAGTAAAGCTTTGTGCATAAGAAAGTAGAGGTTTGAGTCTCAGAAGCTCTTCTCGATATGAATATTGGAAATCTGAAAGTCTAAAAGGTGGCCCAATACAGGGCTTAAATCTTTCCCTCCTAGAGCTGAGAAATCCCTATGTAGCCCCTTAGCTGAGCAGCAGGTCTCTGACAATCTGAAGAATTCCAAGAACTTAGGCCTCTTCCAGTGCAGTCATGGGCAAGAGCCAGCCAGAAGCACCCAGCACCGTGCCCGAGACATCCCGAAGCCTTAAATAACTGCACAGTCCCTGCCTGCTCTGTGCCCCTGCCCCCCGGCCACGTTTGACTCTGGAATTCACCTGCCTTTGGAAATCTGCACAGTTTCACCTGTGACAGCTCTGCTGACAAACAGGGCAGATCAGAGCTTTCATCTGGGTGATGAACTGCCAGGCTGTCAGGGCGGGGAGGAGCAGCGGGGAGGGGGCTGCGTCCTGACCTTGGGGAGCTGGACCTGCTCTCACCTCCCAGGGCCTACGGGACAGCAAGGGCACGTGCTCCCTTCCAAGGACACGGATCCACATGGATATAGCAAACAGAGACATCCCTGAGTGCACACAGGGGCCAGGCAATTCCAGAAGTTCGGAAAGATCCGGCTACCCCATTTCCCACACTGGGTGATTAATTGGCAGGTAGGTTCTAGAAACCGATAGGGAAGTAGTGACAAGTACAATTACGTCTTTTCATCCGAATACCTGACTATGAAGCCATTATTTCCCCACAACATGACTTGATCCACCTGAATATTGGTTTGTTTTAGAAAGGGTCACCACAGCAGTTCATTTTCCTGTATGACACCACGTACAGAAGAGCATCGTGTGACTGAGGGATTTCTCCACGTTCTCTTCCTGCTTCACTGGATCTGATCTTTGATAAGAGAAGGATCTTAGCTGGACATTTTGCTACCTACTCCCAAAAATGTGTCGTGGGTTGGGAAAGCCCTGCAGGACTGTGACCACCTGGATCAGCCCATTGAATTGGAACAGAGAAACACGAACACATTATCCCCTCACCACTCGTGGCTGGAAACAGTCACCAGCAGAGAGACATCCTTGCCCTTCAGATTCTTAGAAAGTATAAGACCTCCCACAATTAAGGCTCAATAATTAATTTAATTGGGGGTGGTGGTGTCTGACAGCCAAATCAAGACATAAAAACATCAGGTTCGTATTACACTGACTAAATTCTAAATTATTAATTTTGCTACTAAAATGAAGCAAAAAGTTCTATATAATATTTTAAAAAAGAAACACCCCAACTCAAAGCAAAACAGGTCTAGCCATTTCTTGGAGGAAGAAGAGAGTGGGCATTTTTAAGAAAAACAAAAAAAAAAAAATCAAAGGTTATGTTCACAAAAGTACTTGCCAGTGCTCCTTTACTTGTCAGCCTCATACTGAAAGCAGCCAGCAGAGGATTTAGAAGGGCACGTTTCATTACCCCTTTCTGTCTGCAGTAAACTGAGCCCACATCTAACATCTGAGTGGCCTGAACACTGTACTATAGTTGGTCTTTCTTGTGCCTACCCTTAATATTTTAAAAATTAAAACAGCTAAACCTGAGCTTGAAAGCATCTCTCTATCCTCAAATATCCAACAGCCTTGTGTCAGTGCCTCAAGGAAGCAGCAAGATACAGGGTTAAGTCAAGAAGCAAATGGGTGCTTTTAAGCCAAGTTATTAATTCCAAGGATGAAGACTTTGTCAAGCCCTCAACTTTATTTTAACCCCTCCCTTCAGCTGAAATCTTCTGTCATCTCCACATTAATTTCTGTCAACATGTGGGGAATTCTGCCGAGAACTTTTCCCATCTTAACCCACTGCAGATGCATTTTTCTGCAAACTTGTTGACTGCAGGGCTGCAGTTTCAAAGCAGAGGGAAAGGTGGGTTTCATTCCAGTGGAAGCCTGTTATGAGAACATCAGCCATCTAATTTGTAACACCCCCAATTCCTGTGGAGGACTGGGTTGGTACAAGATTACTTGATCCTTGCTCCTTAGCAGCTTTCCATTTACATCCACTAACGACCGCGGGAACAGACAGGATGCTGGGATGGCTTTAGCTGTGATCTGATCTAATTTGACTCCACTTGTGTGATTTGATAGTGGCTCCAAGACACTGTCTCTGCAGTGAGAAGATTTACAAGGTGTACCCAGTTTAAACAGCCTCAATCAGGGCAGTTTGGGGCTGTGCTGCACGTAAGTGCTGGATGGGAGGACAGAGACTTTGTTCAGCCAGAGTGACCGAGAGGCCTCTCGGGGCAAGTGCTCAGTGAGGAGCAAGTTCTTTTCTCTCTCCCTAAATTTAAGACACTGAGCTGTTAAGATCAGTTGCCTCAGGTTAGAATGTTTCTGGGTGATATAACAGGATACTCTTCTCCTGGGGAAAGTACCGTGTCTGACTAGTTAGTGCCTCCTTGCTGTTGGCGATTTATTTGTCATGGCAGGAGCCGGAATTCCCCTTTCCAGCTTTCCATCCAGGAAGGCAGCAGACTCTGGCTGTTTGTTGGAGTTTTGTTGCCTTTTTTTAAACAGTTTAATACCTTTAAAATAGATTTTTGCTCATTCATAGCATAGTCTAGTGCTTCTGCACCTATGTATATGCTTTCTCCCTCCCCATCCCCTCAGCTGTACCAAGGAAGTTCACAAGTAAATTGCAATGTGGATGTGAATGCCAAGTTAGCAGTAAAATGCAAAAAAACCAGGTCACAGCAAGGTGTTCTGGGCAAGTGTTGATTGCAGAGAACCTGCTCTGACCAGTGAAAGGCAAACCTCAAGTACAAAAGGGAGACAATTGCTGTTTTGTCCCTTTAGATATCACAGAATACCCTCAATGAGTTCTTAAGTGCTTAAAATGTCACAAATAGAATCTTTGATGCATTTGGAGCCTCTCTGCTGTTCTGTTGGCACAATATACCCTTGCAGGACTGGCAGCAATGGCTCAGGGGTTAATTCCTGCATGGGGGGCTCTCTCTCATCACCTGGTCTTTGTATCAAGCTCCCTGAAACTCAGGAGGGATGGAACACAAGAGGAACACTGGAAAGTAGGAGGTATATCAAAGTGTTGGGAGGATCCTACACTAGTGCTATGGAGCAGCCTCTGGAAAGTACATATAGTTTAAATAGGATAGTATGAAGGTCAGTATTAAGGTTGATATCAAAGTGCAGTCTGTCATATCTGTTCTTCCATTAGCAAAGGAACAAAAAAAATCTGAACATTTCTTAAACCTTTCCTTGTTTTTTGCCTTTCTAATCACCTCTAATTCAGGTCTTTCAGATATACCTACTGTGTTGGAGGAATCAAGACAAAAGTGCTTCAACTCTTCACTTGCCTGCTTTTCCTCCATCTCCCTCCTCTAGCCTCTAGGAGATGTGAATCACACCATATTAAAAACCCTCTTGCTATGGGGACAAAACTGAAGTGCAGGAGGGGAACAGTAGGAAGGAAAAAGGAAGGGAAAGAATGTGATATTTATCCCATTACAAAGTAAGCAGGTTCCAAAAAGTCTAAGTTTTCCAGAAATGCACAATGTGACAGGTCGCTCATCCTCTGCCCAGAGCACAGAGAGGGATCTCTGAATGTACTGAATGTCTCTGAGCCCACTTACTTTACTCAAGTCTGACCAGCTCCCACATGTTTTATTTCTTTTCTCCAAGGTTTTTTAACAGACTGTGTGAATTCAAATCCCTTCCTTGGCCATCACTACCTGCCACCCAACAAGCAGTGCTTGCCCAAGTTTGTTCCATAGAACTGCCTCAGTGCCTGGCTGCCCTGTTGTTTAGGGTTCTGTCACCAGACCCAGGAACTGATGGGAAGAACACATAGGTGGAAGAACCCTGATCTTAAGGCAACTCTCTTTTCCCCAGCTAAAAGCATCAAAGAGGGGCTTTCCTCTCCTCTTTGTAGAAAGAGCTGAAATCCCATTTCACCCTCCTGTTCAGGACTGCCTGCCTGTACCTGCTCCTCCTGCCTCTGCTGGTCTGCTCTGTGTGCTTGGAATGAAAGATTTTCCCTGCAAGCCACCCTGAACCTCTTCCCTGGCCTGTCAGACTTTTATCAGCACAGGTTTCTCTGGGCCACAATGATTTACTGTCCAAATAGTGCTGTTCTTTGTCAGAGATTGTGATTGAAAGGCCTTCCCTTTGCAGCTCATAAGAATCTCTTCCCTTTCCCTCGTGCTCTTTTTTACCCTTCCTTCAAATGTTGTTTTATGAGCCCATTGCTTGCTATCTGCCTGACACAGGAGCTGTGCCTCAGGGCAGCATTTTCTCACCTCTATGCCAGAGGGTTGCTGCTTTGATGCTTGGTTTGAAGAGCTTGGAACAACTCCACGTAGGGTATCTACCCTGTCTCCCCAGGGCAACCTGCTCAGGTGAGCAAAGTTCCCTGTGTGGTTCAAACTGGCATTCTGGGCATTGCTTGGTTGGTTTGGAGTTGTTCTTTTTTTTCCCCAGATATAAAAGGAAAGGATTTGATATTTATCAGATGCTCGAAAATGGCAACATTAAAAGGAATGGGAAAATGCTTGTTACTCACTGCATGTATTGAAGTTAAACTTCAAATGCTTGGGCATTTGGTTCCTAAGAGGTCAAGGCAGCAATCAGGGAAGGGGATTCTGGACTGCAGGATACTTCCAAAAAAATAGAAAGAGACAGCTCTCTATTCACTAGTCCACAGCCTGAATTACTATTTGTCAAGATTCTTCCCAAACAGAAAGGGTTATGTTTTGTCATTGGTCTCAAGCAAACCAGACATGCTACTGCTTTATTTTTATTGACAGTGTCCCATTAATTGTGGCATTTTTCTAAAATGTCCCATTCTATTTCTGCCTAGAAGTTCACATACTGAAAGTATGGCCACAACCTTTAAAAAAAAATCTATCCTGGGATGCCTGGGATAAATGGACACTGAAAATGCTTTATATCTTTAATTCAAGCACAAATATAACAAGACACACTCAACTGATGATATTTCAAGCACAAGGCAATGGAGATGTCCAGTCTACTCACAATTCCACTCTAAATGGTTTTGTTTTTTTCCTTATTTTCCATAGAGGCAGGCAAGTGGCTATTTCACTATTTATCTTCATGCTGTAAAAAATGTGTATTTTACCTTATCATTTTTCTCAAATGCATGTTATTATGTCAGTGTACACCTGAAAAGTGATTTGACAGCCTATTATGTCAGAACACATTTTAAAGTGTCTATTAAAGGAGCCTGCTCTTAACACCATCACCCTTCAGCAGGGCTGCTTATTAATCATCATTCACATAAAAAGCTGTTTCCTTTGACTGGGCAACAAACACAAGAAAAAGAAGAGGGCAGAAAGGTAAAGATGCACAGATTCTTGGAGATTTAGTTAAGTGCAGCTGAAGCTTGCATGCCACCTCGAGATACAATCTTGTCAAATTCCATACATTTTAAACAGAACTCCAGAGCCATCAACAGCAAGTGCTCCCAAGCAAATGCAGGTAGTGACGTAGATCCACATGGTTACTGAACATCCTGCAGCACCTTTGTGAGTACAGGGGTGCTAACCCTGGCATCCCCTCCAAATTCCAGCTGTCCTTATATTCTCTCCATTAATGTCTCACTGAATTTTCAATGGGTTCATCATTCTTTGCCTTCTGTCCCGAGCTTTAAATTAAATTAAACGGCTGCCAATTTCTGCCCTGAAGGGGCTGCAATTAAGTGGTGGGTAAATGCTACCCCTTGTTTGACCCAAACCAAACTGGGGGCCCTGCTGGAGCAGAAAACTGCTCCAACTATTCTGTTGGATTTCTTGGTTCTTAGAAAATGAAAGCAAATGTGCACTTTGCCCCTGACCCTGTGCTGGTACAAAGTCAAGGTATCACCCAGGTATCACATTTGCTGTTTTGTCCTGGAAATGTGCAGGTGAACAATGCAAGAGAAATGGTACTGCCAGCACAGGGAGCCCAGTGCAATAAACTCACATTCCAACTCCAAATTTAAGCTTTTATGTCAGAGTTGGTGATACTCAAAAGACTAAAAGACAAGACTACCAGTGATTTTTTTTTCTGTGTTACATTTGGGTAAGTTACATATGCTCATTGTGAAGAGTTTCATTTACACTACAGATCACTCAGAAAAGCACAGTTCTCGATTTGAGAAATAGCTAAATCCTGAAAGCAGGACCATGAAGCAGGATTAACCCTCCCTGATGGAGAAACAGTGTCACTGAATGGCAGGTTTGGAGGGCTGAACAGCACAATGCTGACCAGAAAGAATGATTGTTCTGTGTTCATCATATTGATTCACCCCTCCAGACACCAGTTTCCATCTTTCCAAGACATGAACACTGGAAAAATAGATGATTAGTCTAAGAGATGGTTAGTCTAGGAATAAGAAAGTGCTTAACAGCAAGGAAACTGTGTTAGGCCAGCCTGAGCACATGTCTCTGTGCAACCTGACTGCCTTCTACGTGTGCTTACTGTTTATAAAAGTAACCTGGAAAGCAAGTTACTTTGACTTCTTGCTCTGTGATTAATTCCTGTACAGAACTGCTCAGAACATTACAAGGAGGCCATTTCCTGGATTAAATTTTCCCATCAAAATCTACTATTACACTGAAGCCACCAGTAATAAATACAAATATTTAAAAAAAAACACCAACAAAACAACAAGAATTGGACTTTATGTTCAACCCCTGAATACCACACTGAAGGCCAGCAGTTCTTTCCTCCTCTGATGCAAAGTCACTTGACCACAGGAAAGAGTTTCTTCCCATGTATGGAAATCTGTTCCACCTTGGCTTGTTAGATACATCTACACCTGCATGAGGAACAACAATTCCAGCACTTGTGTTGGCAGACTCACTGCCAGGCACGTGGACTGTCAGGTCAGAGGGTAGCACTTGATTTCTCCCAAACTTTATTTGAGAAGAATCATTATATTTTAGTCCTGTAGGAATCATCCCTTTCCTTCCCTACCACTGTACAGCCACTCGAGAGCAGGGACCCTTCACAAGGTACTGGATGAGTATCCAGTATAAGAGCTGGTTCTTATACATTTCATGTAGCTTCTAAATTGAATTAAGAGCTTTTATTATCAGTGGAGTTTTTGTCCCTTCAAGTCGGATTTGCATTTGTTCTGTGCCTGCCAAGCATTAGTGTGATCTGCCTGGAAGTGTTCAGCATTAGTGCTTTTGGTTGTGAGATAGGACTGCTTCCATGGCCTTCAGATGTGGCATTTCTCACCCTTTCCTGGATCTGAGCAGCACTTGAGAACCAGGACTTTAATTAACGATGGCATCTCAGCCACTGCTGGTGGCTGCCACCTTAGAGCAAACAGCATCTCTGGTCACAGTGACAGCAGAGGGGGAGGGAAAGAGAAAAGAGAAGGAGACCCATGAGTACAAAACTGCAAACCTGTCTTCCTGTTTTATTGTGTTTTGTCAGTTAGAAGTGAACTGTTTAGGCTTTAGGACTGCTTAATTCTCTTTAGGTTCCTAATTGTCGAACCAGCAGTTCAGCATTTCAGTCTCCTCTGCAGTTTTCACGTTGCTCGTGTCACAAGGGATGTCGCTCATCAGCCCAGTGCCCACTGGCACAGGCACTGAGAGTGTCCAAAATGCCAGCTGCAATTAGGCATCGCTGGGGTGAAGTCCCACGGTTTGTGCATGGTGAGAACAACTCCCCTCACTGCGCACGAACCGGAGCCTACCAACCTTGGCAGGAGGAAAACCAGGAGTCTTTCCTCAGGAGCTCCCACAGCACAGAGTCCCAGAGTGCAGACTAAATAGTGTATGACCCCTTTGTGCATCCATCCACTGCTCATAGAGAGCAGAGGCAGGACTAACCTCGCTGCTGTCCTCAGACATCTCCCTAAAATAACGGTCCACTCTGTGACTGTTGGCTTGGCAGTTTTGCTCCCCCTCTACTACCAGTCATATCCAAATTCAGGGACAGAATGGTTTTATTTAAACCCCCCCTGCTGATCCAGCAGAACAACAGTCAGGAAAAATAGTACATATTTGTCACTGGATCTCAGCATCTTTTGCAAATGTCACAGAGCTGACACGGGTTTTACTCTTGTTTGTCACTGGGTACACAGACAATATGTGACTGGTGTCATTTAGCACCAGGTTTGGCCTGTAAATCTAAACTGATGGAGGCTGAGGCAGCTGGCCCTCCCATTCCAGCCCACCCCAGTCCTGCTCATCTGCACTTAGCTTGAGTCTGCAGAGCCAGCAGTTAAAGTTGCCATCACTTTCCTTACAAAGAAAGCACATTTGAGGGAAGTCTTTGTAATGCAATACACAACAACGGTCCCTTCTCGCTCTGGAATGGCCCAGGAGGCTCCTGCTCTAGTCCTCGGGGTTTATGTGGCATTTGAGTCACCACCTCTGGTGGCTTCACATGCCTGGTTGTGACATTCAGTGGCAGCACTTCATCCCAGCAAACAGGAGGTTTTCCTCATTGCCGGGGACAGGTTTAGATCGTGCAGCTTTGCTTCCTTCGGGGCTGAAGGAGACAGAAGGCTGGAGCAATAAAATCCATTATATACATCTTTCTGTGTCTCCTGGTCATGAACTTCTAAGAAAAGGAACTAAGAGGATCTCTACTGAGAAAAGCACTGTAATTGTAGCTCCTGAGCACCACAGAGAGAAGATTGCCAAGGCAACCAACCGTTCCACAGCAAGGGCAGAGGTGGTTAAGATGAGGTTGTTACAAACCCCTGCTGTGTGTAATCATATTAGTAAGCAACATTTTTAAAAGGCTCTTGTAAAAAATTGGACAGAGGGAAAAGGAAGGAGAGAAATTAATTTCCTCTATTTTTCTGCTTGCTCACTGATTGAGGTACAAGAGCAAATTATATGCATGCCCTGCACCTGAGGACACTTGGGGGCTGGCAGGGAAAAGCTGCTTTCTCCACAAACAATGCAGAGCCTCTGACACAGAGGGCACTGGGCTAGATTTATCAGGGAAAATAGTTTTGTTTCTAATGTGTTTTGAAATATGAAGTCTGAACAAAAGTGTTCTTCTAATGCAGAAGTTGAAGTCTCAGCTGGTTTGGCTACAAATTGCATTCTTGGGGGATTGTTGGAAGTCAACAAGGTCTTTGTGAGTAGAATTTACTGATATGAGTATGTGATTTGGAGATCAGATCCCTAAAAATTAAAAGGGCATGTCCACAGCATCCTTCCATCAGCAGCAAACTCCTCTGAAGGAGATATTTCCATAGATTCCTCCATCCCTTTATTCCCAGCTACTTAACTGAGCTTCTAGAATTTGGCTTTACAGTGGTTGGATCATGAGCTGAAGCAGATAATTTTATTTTTGGTTTAAAGTTACCTCTCCAGGCAGCTATTTCAGTGCTCCAGCCTGTTCTGCTGCCCCACAAACAGTTAGCCAGCATGGCTGAAAGCCATGGCCATGGGCAGGTACTCCTAGATCAGAACTGCCAAAAAAAATCTGCCCTAATCCTTCACCGAACATCACTTGTCACCTTTCCAATTCTAGACACTCCAGTGACCTCCCACTTAAACAAGGAATAATTCCTGCTTCACAAATGGCTCTTCCCATGGGTTTGCTTCTTTTTGTTTTGGTCATATTCAGTTGCTGGCTCCTGCTGAATTGTTTGCAAACCAGACTGGTGGCCCTCTAGACCCACTGGTGCAGGTTCCAGTTTCCACAAGTTGAAATGGCTCCTGTACTACGCAGCTGGATCTGCATCCATCACATTTTCCACTCTCAGCCAGAAAGAAAACCCCACCCAAACAAATTTCAACTCCTCCTGCTGCAACACACAAGTTACTCAGTGGTACTTATGGCTTATTTTTCCTGCACAGGACACAGAGCATCACCCTCACATCCTGACATGAAAGGCACTGTGCTCAACAGCTCCAGAAGGAGGAGGATCAGATGGAATTGTGTTCCTCATCCTCTTGGTGACATGTGATTTACTGGACAAATCAATCCTTCATCCATTTCTCTGACCACCTCTTGCTTACTCAAGGGTAGTGGTGTCTAAACTGGTTTTACTGGGGGAGGGGTTGCACACAGATAACCTCCCACTTGCTCCCCAAGAATGCCCCAATATTAGGGGTTTGGCAAGGAAAAAAGTCCTTTTCCAGCAAGTTGCATTGCCATGTGTGTCCCCTTGTACATGTGAGCATCCCAGGAGTGGGATTCCCCTGGGATTGCCCTCCAGTGGTGCTCGTATTGCCTAGTTCAGAGCAGCCACAGCAGGGCACAAACCAAATACATAACCTACAACACCAAAAACCCCCTGAATTTCTCCTTATCTGTATCACCTGAAACCAAACAACTACAATTAGAACACATTGAAAAACTGAACCTAAAACTTTAGGGGGGAACAGTTGGTAGTTGAAAAGCTGAAGCACCACAGCAGCCCATGCCTGTTGTATGAAATGTTGCCTTAGAATGTAGTGCCTCACATGTAATAAATATGATCCAGATCTTTGCTTTTCAGGCAATTAGCAGAGCTGATTTGTATTCATACAGGTATCCAGTGGCAAACTACAGAGCTTTCCTGCCTCTGCCTCATTCAGTGATGTCCCAGCTAAACACTAAATAACATTTGACCAGACCTTTTTCTTTCACTAAAATTAGACTTCAGCTCATTCTTAAGCTTGTAAGTTTGAACTCTCTGTATGACACTCAAGGAACTGAAAAACAGAGGTTTTTAGTTACCCCAGGGCCCTTGAAGGAAGTGCTTCTTCCACACACAAGATGACCAGGGATGTGGATGGCTCTCTTATGTAATATTCTGAACATATGGAAGGATGTTTGCTTGCCCTGCCATTCAAGGTTCACTTTAATATTGATATTTTAAGCCCTCATCCCTTTAAGGATCCTCAAAGTAATCTGCCTATCTCTATTTATTCAGCTCTTTTCTCCACTCATTTTAGTAGAAAAATGAGTCCTGGTTTCACTGTTATCCCTCTCCTCCTTTTAAAAAATCTTTCCTGTTTCGTACATCCCCCTCAGCCTGCCATACCTCGTCTTTCCCATGAAGAATTTAGGTGTGGGGTTGTTTGGTTTTGGTGAGGAAGGATGCTTTTATGTCGAGGTAGACAACTGTAGTTGAGGGTATTTAGGTTCTGCCCACAGGGCTTCTCACAGAGTGAGCAGCACACGGAGCAAGCCCCTACTTGACTTGTGTGGCATTGCTAGAAAGATAGGGATAATACTTCACTGTTTCAAGGTGATGCAAAACTAGAGTGGTGCTTTTGAAATCATGCTGGAACAGCCTCTTCTCCCTCAAATAGAAGGTGCAATGGAGGCAGTGGTTTGTTATTATTATGTATTTACCCAATCTCATCTAGATCTTACATGTTTTCGCCCTGTGGTTATGTCAAATAGGCAAGAATACTGGAAATATGATTATATGCTATGAAGTAAATTGCTCTTATTTGCTGTTTTGTCCATAAAAGCTTCCTGCAGGAGCTCACAGGTAATTTTAGCTGTGTCAGAGAGGGTTTCACACACCAATGAAAATGTTTTTCTCTTCCCTGTCCTCATTGCCACCCCAGAGTGACTTGGGTGTCCAGCCAGGTCAGTAAGGAGGTGTCACCTGGGGTGACATGGCTAACTTAGCTAATCACAGCTAATTACTTTATATGAGCTGCACTTCCAAATTCATCTGTGCAAGCAGAAGCTCAGAGCTTGGCCAGACCCATCTTGGAGACACGATGGCTCTCCCTTCACTTGAAGCTGATGCAGCCAAGTTCCCTTCTGAGATCACTTCGAATCACTGTGTTTGACAAGGCTTTTTGCCAAAGCAGAAAGAATAGAAACTATTTGTACCACAGCTGTGTGCCCAGGTTCTCTTTTCTGCAACCTCAGGAAAATAACTGTGTGGCACTGAGGTCATCCAGCTGGTGCTGCCTGGGCTCTTCTGGAACTGAGCCAGAGATCAGAGCCCTGCTTTCTGGCAGGCTTTTGCCCCTGAAAAAGGGCAGGCCCCCTCTGCTTTAGTCACTATGCTTTGCTTTACCCCAATTTTGACACAAATTGTGCCTAAGAATGCAGGAGAACTGAGAACTGCCTTGAACACAGCCATCAAAGTCTTGCCTACTTTTCCAGGCTTTACAATCCCAGTCTTACATGTGCTTCTGTAAGCCTGATGTGCATCCCAGTGGCTCGGACTGAGAGGACAAGACTCTTCTGCAAACCTGGTGTGACAGCTTTGGTTTGGCTCAGAGAAGGCAGGAGCTTGTCAGGGCTCCTCTTGGGGCTGAACACAGTCCAGGGAGCAAGGACTGGGAGACAAATCAACGTGCTCTACACACCAGCACAAAGCACTTCAGCCAGATTATTCCAGAGGAAGAGTCTTAGGTTTATGCCAGTGAAATTTGACCATGAAATGGGAACCTCTTCCCTTCCCTTAAACTTGAAACAATGCAGATGGGGCTTCAGGTCATCAGGCCTGATATGTTCAAACCTGCCTTTTTTCTCCCTCCAAAGCTCTACATTCTGATGTCTCTCAGGTCAACCTTTATCTCCCCAAATACATTGTAGGAGCAAAAAAGGTTATTAAACTCCAGGGAGAAACTGGTTCCTTTCCTGCAAGACTTCATTCCCATTCCCGGTGAATGTCACTGTATCTGCTGTTTGCTGAGCAGGAAATGCATTATTAAAGCAGTTTCTCCTCCATAAACTGCTTTGCATCTGACTGTTTCATTGTAAATCCGTAGCCACAAAGTCAGGCCACCTTGGGATAACCCAACGTGAAACCTGACCTGATGAAAATGGTTCATGCCTCCCGGCCTGCATTGCAACCTGTGAGAAGGGCTTTTATTATTTATTCAAAACCTGTTTAAATCCCTCTCTTTCTGAAACAACCATTTTAAAAATATTAAAACACCACGGCTAAGCCGGGAGATTAAACAAGTTTAAACCTTATCATCGCAGGTGGGATATTAGTTGCAGCGAACCGGGGAGGGATGGCAGGCTGCGCCGTAACTGGAGCCCCTTCGACTCAGTAACTAATCACCGAGAAAGCATTTGGGGAGGGAGGGGGAGAGCGGAGGAGGGAGCGAGACAAACAATGCGCCCGGGCTCCTGGCAACCCTCCCTGTTTACCATGGTGATGCACAAAAGGAAGAATGCCGCGCAGAGGAGCAGACCTGGATCTGTCCCCGTAACACTTGCCCTACATTCGAGTGCTCCGGGAGGCTTGAAAATGTGACCTTCAGATATTTTTTTTTTTCCTCTGATGGGTGATGCTGCAGCTGGACAACACTGTTCCAAAGCTGGCAAAAAGCAGCAGACCTGCTTTTCTTCCATTACGTGTTTTTCTTTCAAATACTCAGCTGTCAATGCCTCTCCACCAGGTCTCCACTCTTGTACTTGTACTTTTTAAGGGGAGCCACAATCTTTCTGTGGGTTTTATTCACCCACAATTATAGTTTCATTGAAAATAACTGAATTAAAACCCATCAAACTCCGAAGTTTTCATGGAAGGGATGACTATTTAAAATACTTTCCTCTAACGAGAATAAGATTTGCCAACAGGCCACTCCTGCTCTAAGGAACCATAACTTCCATTTTCTATTCAGGAATGGCTTATTGGAGAACAACTCCAATGTCTCACAGCTGGATCAACCCTTTTCTTCTTTCCCCAGGGTTCTCCACAGCCACAGGCCTGTGTTTAGTCCCATGGTGCAGGAGGACCACAAGTGGAAGCACAGCCTGGTGAGCCCCAGCAAGCAGATCCTAACCCTGAGACACAGATGTGCTGGACAGGAGAGCCCTGCCCTGCCCAACACTGTGGCAACAAAGGTGTTCATCAGTACAGACACCTGACCATCTGAGAGGTGAGAGAATCATTTAATGCCAAGAGAAATTACACTGCTTGCTTGCAATTTTAACCTCTTTTTGTCACCAGCATTGAAACTTTTGGACTTGTTCCATTTCTAGAGCATCTTTAAACACACACACCATTGAGAGGATGCAATAGAAAAAAAAAGTGCAAAATGAGGTTTTAAGGGCTTTTTAGTTGTCCTAGGTGAGGGGCAGTAATCACACAGTGATATTTCAGAAATCCCAGTACTCCACGAGAAGCTTCAGAAGGAAAATTTTAACACGCAAAAAACTCGCTATGATCTAAAAAGTAGCTGAAGGCAAAAGAGCTTGAAACCACAACACTACCTGTCCCTTGCTATTACTTCTGAAAACAAAGGTTTTAACCAAAAACTAACACTCCCCCACACTCTGTCCAAGGAAGAAGAAAAGGTTTGGCAGCTGGGAGCTGGCTCACCTGGGCTGGACAGCTTTCATCTGGCCCTCACTGAGCAAAGTTCTAAGTGTACATTGGTTCATTTTAAACACAAACCTATCAGAAGAGTTTGTGCTTTCACCGTGTACCACAGGTACTTAGGTAGGCAGGCACTGTGATTTGTATAAACCCAAATCATTAAATAGCCCTTGGCCACTGCTCAGAGTGAGACAAGTACCTGCCTGAGCTATGCACTTAAATTCTTAGGGGAGGAAACAAGGGGGGGCAAAGTTAATAGAAATCTCAGAGCACTAAAAATGCAAGTGAAACTCCTGGAAGGAGAACTCCTGAATGCTGCATCCAGAAATACTTAGGAGAAGGAATCTGAAAACAGTAAACAAGGTGCTTTGGTGGGGTCACTGGGTGGTGTGAAGGGCAGAAACACACTGTGAGAGACAGAGGGGGAAAATCCTCTAACCTTGGGTTGCTTGAGGCATTAATACAATTTTGGGTGGGAATTGTTAAAGAAACTCTTAATTGTGATTGAAGGAACACTCCAGCAAGACGTGGGAAAAGGTAGATTTCATTGAATTAGAGATTTCCAGGAGATTCTCATGAGTAGCACAGACGTGGAACACAGGGAGAACCCACATGGCTCACAGAGCATCCCAACGTGTTGCCTCTTGGAGGATGGACTTTCTATTCATGATGTGGCTCAGGTACATTTCCAGCTATCAGCTCTGAAGGACTGGAGTGATTGCCCAGTGGTTTAGGATTTTGGTGGGTTTCTTGCATTGTTTGGGGGATTTTTTTACCTCCCTCCCTCTAAGTATTGTCTCTGCAGTGTAGGATGTTGTTTTGGTTTTGGGGTTTTTTTCTGAGTGACTCAGGCAGCCCATCCACATTCAGTATTCCTATATACAGTTTAATTTTGTGTGGGGGATAATCAGCACTTCCTATCCCAGCTACATTAGTCTCTTCCCATATACCAGCAGCATATAATTACAGTTTGGGATGCAAAACATGTTTAAAGCGTGATGCTAAAATATTCCTGCAGCAGAGATGTACAGAAAACCTTTCCATCTGTTGTGTGTGGCTCTAAGTCACCACCCTACATTGTCCACTGGTGTCCAGTTTGTACTTTGAAAACAGCACAAGCCCAGCCAGTCCTGACCCCCTGTTGTACTATTTGGAAGTACAAAGCAGTACCATCAATGGCCACAAACACAAGTGATACATAACTGTCTTATTAAAGTCTAATGACACTTATGATGCCTTAAAATCATGGAATTAATGACATGGTCCACAAGATGTCTAACACTGCCTCCACTCATGACACAGTCCCAATATTCTGCAACAAGCACGTCCTCAGTGAAAGCCTTATTTAAATGCATCTGCTTTAATGAGTAAAACAGCTCTTTATCAGATCTCATCCGTATGCAAAAATTCATTTTTTTTTGTCAGACCGGAGTCCGAAACCCCCCTGGTTTTGAACATTTATTAGGCTTTAATGCAAAGGTCGGCACACAGAAGCAGCAGGGTCGGTAGAGCCCTGTCCAGGCAGAGCCCTCACAACCGACCGTGCCAGTGAGACCTGCACGGGGCCCTCAGCCCGTCAGAGCACCACAAAGGAGGCCCGCAGCGCTCTGCTCGCAGCCCTGGAACTGCGCTGTCCCCCGAGCATCCCCGTCCCGGTGCGGCCGCCCCGCCCCTGTCCCGCCAGCCTGGGGCTGCGGCGACACCTCCCGGGAGCCGCCGGCACGGAACGGCACCGGCTCCGCTCCTCCAGCGCTCCCTCCACCATTTCGGAACGGCCCGCGGATTTTTGACAGCGGGGACAGCAACTTCTCTCCTGCTCGACATTCGTGTTATTCGTTCCTCAGAGAGGCAGCCCTTTGTTTTACTATCAGGACACGCAACACCAATATGAAGATAGTAGGAGACAAGACTGTAAGCTCTTTGCTATACAAGAGAGCTGGAATCTAACTGGCAAGTGGGTGAAAAATGCTTAAATAGTGGTAGTTAAGAGCCCCATTTCTTCTTAACCCAGTGCAGAATTGTCAAAAGCCCAGAATATTTGCCTGTACAGACAAACACTAGCAGTGGATAATAGGGATAAATAAGTACAAGCACACACTGGGAACATCCTTAAGTCCCAGTTCAGCCCAAACACTCTCCCAAATTATGCAAAGCCTTTTTTCTGGTTACGACCTTTGAAAGGTTATGTGTGAGAACCTAAGGTGCTCTTGTGGCACCCTTTCAGAATTCACTTGTGTGACTGGGTAAATCACTTCCACATCAGCCCCGTGTACATTCCACTTAATGGTGTCTGTTCTGCTCTAATGGGGACTGAGATTTTAAGGTCCTTGTCAGAGGCAGAAGATCCCAAATTCTGAGCAGCAAGGAAGAACATGAAGTGTCTTTATCTTCCTATCGATGATTTGGGCTGCACTTAGTGAAAAAAACCAAAAAACAAAAAACCCCCAAAAACAAAAACACCCTACATAGCTCCTGAATCACACCCCAAAGGGAAGTCAATCCTTCCCCAGGGGGAACGGCCTGGTGGCTCCACCAGCTCAGAAACCTCACAGTCCCAGCTGGCTCTGTGGGGGAACTCCAGTATTTGTACCCCAACACAAATGTAAGGGTGCACAAGGACCCTACTGAGGTCCCTTTGTAAACAGGTCCTGGGATTTCACACAGGCTCAGGGTGTGGGGAAACTGGCTGCTGAGAACAGCAAACAGCACTGACCCCTCCTGTCAGCTCAGTCATATCCTCTGTCCCCTCAGCACCACATTTCACCCAGGAATGCTTTTGGCTACTCTTCAGTGACAAATATGGAGCAGCATCATTACAATCAGACATACAAAAGCAGACTAAAGCTTCTGAAGTCAAGCTGAAATGGGATTCTGGAGTGTTCTGCAAGCTTGGGCCTGTGCTGTCAGTGAGCACAGGACAGTATCTGGCCACTCTCACTACCTTTATCCCAGAAATGAGTGTTCCTAGATGCTTGTTTTTCAGTCTCAGCTCTCCTCCATAAGGGTTTTTTCCCCCCTCCTTAACAGAATGGCACAGTCTTCAGCCTCCTCCCCTGGTTCCCATCTTCTTTGGAAAATAAACAGCTCTGATTGTTGTGCACTTGAGATTATGAAAACATCAAGTCCATTAGTATTTGGCAAAGTGCTCTCTCATTTCCTTCTGATGTAATAATTGAGAGAGAGGGAGCGGAGACTGCAAAGATAGCACAAGGCACGAGTTAATGACCTTCTCACATGGACGTGTGGGCTCTTTTACAGGGAGCCTTTTCCAAGCCCCATCTCGCCTCCACTCATACTGTTTCAGCTGAAACACTGCTTCAATGTGGCTTTTATTATTTGATCTGCTGTCCCTTGGCCAGCCTTCAGAGGCAGCTAAATGGCAGGCAGGTGTGGGGGGCTGAGAGACAAAAAGCAAATGGAGCTAATGCTTCAGCAGCCCCACTGCACACAGGCCTTCAGCTCCAGGCCCCACGGGCAAATGCCACTGTTGCCCATTTCTTGTTGCCTGATTTGGTTTCACTTACACATCTAAGTCAAGGAGGGGAATGTGTTCTGCTTCACTTTCTGAGAGGGATTCTTTGGGAGACTGAAGGCCTGATAAAAATCAGGACGTGGGTGGAATGAGTGTAGAAAGAGATCAACTGTTGAAAGAAAATTAACTGAGGTCAATGGTTGCTACTCTATAAAGTATTGGACTGGCCACCCACTTATTAGACTGCCAAATTTGTGTCTACTTTAGGTGCCTAGAGCCAAATTAGAGTGGGATAAATTCCATGGGTGGGTATAGTGTTCCCTGCCGGCTTTCTAGAGACTTGACTTTAGTCTTTTGAAGTGCTGCTGGAAACCTCCAGAAATGTGTAGCTTTCCACACTAGCTTAACTGGAACCTAAGCCAAAAATCTCATCTCATTTAAAAAAATAACCTTAATTTGACAGCTCGGGTTTTGGGGAAATAAAGTTTACCCTGTGCCAAGTGCTCTCATTTGAGGGCCCCACCGTGAAGTGGCCAGGTGAGCCAAAAGGTGATGATGTAGATACTAATCCTCCCCCACCACCCCAAATCCCAGTCCTTCCCTGTACCAGGTGTCCCTGCTCCCACTGGATTCACAGTAGGCAGCACCCTGGAAAGAGGAAGCACGTGTGGGATCACAAGTAGACCTCAGTGAAGTGTTCCCTCCTGTAGGTGAAGGCTTCTGCCAAGGCTGACCAGGCTGGATGGACTCTGAGCAACCTGGACCAGTGGAAGGTGTCCTGCCAATGGCTGGGGGTTGGAATGAGAGGAGCTTTAAGGTCCATTCCAGCCCAAACCATCCTGTGGTCATGGATTACTGGTGTCTATCAAAGATGGGCAGCAGTGCCAGAGGGTACCACACTTCCTTGGTGCCTAGAGAAGGAATCCTTCCCCTTTCACCCCAATAAGGCTGTGCAGACACCCTTTCCACCTGTGTCTGGAAGCTGGAGAGTTAGGCAAGTTAGATGGACCTATTCCAAGTCCCAGCAGGGTTTGGGCTGCCCCTGTTTTGCCACCCTGGACTTACATGTTCCCAGGTAACTCAGTGCAGCAGCATTGTTAAGGGGGATTACTTTTACCATCTTTTCACCTCCAATTCCTAAAAGGAAGTGGTGAATGGATTACAGGACTGATCTGTCCCAGAAGACACATAATTTTCAAAAGGGCCTTTAGAAGGGACCCCAGCTGCTTCCAGGGCTGTGTAACAGTCTTTCCCTGCCAATCTAATACACCCTTATATTTAATCATGAAAAACTTCATATCAGAAAAAAATGGTCTTTTTCCAGAGCTCGCTGCAAGTTGTTTCCTTCCTCCCTGCACATTTCCTCCCCTCATATTTTATACATGCAAAGGCATATACATTCCTACTCCTTTCTGCCATACTTCCATGGCTTCAGTTTTGATTTCATTGATTGCACACACCAGTGTCTGCAGAGCTGCCTTAAGTAAGTTGGATCCACTGGGAATTCAAGGTGAATACATTTTTCTCCTGCAGATACATTGTTTTAGTTAAAAGCCACTCCGGCTGCTCCATAACAAAACCAGACACAGTGGGCCCCATTGTCCGGCTCTTGGCCCAGGGAGCACGCATGGATTAAGTGATGAATTGCAAAAAGGGCCTAAAAGCCAAGCTGTAACTTCACAAAAAGGCCATTAAAGGTGAGCGCTGTCAGTAAAGTGCCCATTCAGAAGGGCTTTTATGACCCTCGTTCTTCCAGAGACGGTCAGGAGCTGCAAATCGTTCAGGCTCCCAGACTCTCGTTGCCCAAGTGACAGATCCTCGGCTGAACTTGGCCGGGAGAGCTGCAGGGATGGTGGTTGGAGCACTGTCACTGCCTACACGCAGCTGGGGAGGGAAAGGAACACCTTGGTCCTAGTCAGAGACAAGTCACGAGTTCAGCAGCACTGAAACCTCAACTCGGAATAATTAGGGGATAAAACCCAACAAAGCCAAACCAACAGAAAATGCAAGCACATATTTTTCTGCCTAAACTTCACCTCCATTAATTCTGCATAAAATCTAATCATGTCTCCTGCTATACATCCTTTTACATGCATCCCTTTTCAGTGCATCTCTCAAGCATTGCAGAATGCCAAGTGCTTCACAGGTTTGTGGTTATTAGAGGGGAGGCACTCAAAGCATGTCAGAACCACAGAATAGGTGTCAAGTAGGACAGAAGATGTCCTGTCATGGCACTCAGGGTTGGCCTCTCTCTCCTGTCTCCCTGCCATGCAGGCAGCACTGCTGTCATTAAATGCATCACCAGCCCTTCAGCAAGTCCTTCCTAGCACCAAAGTTTTTACTAGAAAATTCAATCTGTTACTGAGAATTTCTACCTATTACTGAAATTTCAATCTCTTAAGGATAAAGAACAAATACTTATGCCAAGAGCTGATTTTCTTACAGTGAAGATAAGAAAAGAGAGGACAGAGAACAGTACCAAGTATAGGCCTGTGAATCAAAGTTTAGCTCATCACTGCTGGTTAAGCTTTTCAGACTTCCTGAGCAACAGAAATTAGAGCAATATCTGCTATTGATTGTAAGACTGGGGTATAGACAATGTAAATTATTTTTTGAGCTCCTTCTGGAGAGATATAAGCAGTCACTACAGCCTGTTATAAAACAACCCAACACAAACCTGACCACATTCACAGCCAAATTCAAACCTAACCTGTACAACCAGAGAACTGCAACCCAACCAGAACAAGTACATGTCCTCAAAACAGCCAACACCAGGCAAAAAACCCAGCAGCTTGCCAGGAAACATCTTTATCTACACATGTCCTTCCAAATAAAGACATGAAATAAACCAAATCACCAGGGAGCACAGCAGAAAAAACACCAACATAGCAACACATACACAAAGAGTTTATCGTTACAGGAGAAGTCCTCTTACCTTGCAGGCTTCTGTAGGTAGAAAGTGACCCCAGGGACTGGTAACAGCTCCTTTAACAGCTTCGAAACCTCCAAACATCTTTTTAAAAAAACAATCAAACAAAAAACCCCCACAAAGTTCCCACGAAGGTCTTATATGAGGCTTCTGTAGGTAGGAAGGAGGGCGGGTGGGTGCATCTCTATCACCTGTGGAGACCTGGAGGGCTGCTGGGATTGGTCAGCAGGAGACACAGGTGGGAATTCAGGGCTGGCCGAGGGCAGAGACAGGTGAAAGCACTGAATTAATCAAGTTCTGTAACGAGATAATTGAATAACTGAAGGGGGCTGGTTTACTATGGCAGCCTGTCCACACTGTGCAAGCAGTCCAAGATCCCTTGGGAAGGCCCAGGATATCTGCTGGATGTGGAGTTATGGGAAGTCTTCCAAGAGTACCAAAAATAGCTTGTTGCTTTCCTGTAAAATGCAAGATTCTTAGAAGTTGACATTAAGACACTTTGAATCCCCCAATGGTTTGGGTTGGAAGGGATCTTAAAGATCATCTCATCCCACCTCCTGCCATGGGCAGGGACACCTTCCACTAGCCCAGGTTGCTCCAAGCCCCGTCCAGCCTGGCCTTGGACACTTCCAGGGATCCAGGGGCAGCCACAGCTTCTCTGGGCAACCTGTGCCAGGGGCTCCCCACCCTCACAGCCAACAATTCCTTCCCAGTATCCCATCTCTCCCTGCCCTCTGGCAGTGGGAAGCCATTCCCTGTGTCCTGTCCCTCCATGCCTTGTCCCCAGTCCCTCTCCAGCTCTCCTGGAGCCCCTTTAGGCCCTGCAAGGGGCTCTCAGCTCTCCCTGGAGCCTTCTCTTCTCCAGGTGAACCCCCCCAGCTCTCCCAGCCTGGCTCCAGAGCAGAGGGGCTCCAGCCCTCTGATAATCTTCATGGAATATCCCAAAACAATATAGGACTTCTAATTTCCCTTCACTGAAGTTTAAAGTTTCCAGATAGATCAAAGGAGGAAGCTTGTTCATCCCCAGACTTTGAAAGACTCATATTTATATAATGGCACTTCTGCCTCCTGAATGGCTTTATATGTAGACCAACATAATTTCAATTACTGATATTTTTTTTAGCCGTGTCTTAGAATTTTGTACAGACTGGAGGGTTCTGCATGGCCTGGGTGACAGATAACAGCTCTCTGGTACTGCAGTGTACACACACTTCAGTGGTATAGACTTGCTAGAGGGAAATTGTGCCTGAGTTCCCTCACACATTGAATTAAAACCTCCAGAAGATGAAGGAGAAGGAGCTAAACCCAACCCTGACTGCTTCTATCAAGCTTTAAAAAAACAATTCATAGAGCAACAGATTCTTTACAAATATTTTGATCACTCCCTGAAAGAAAAACATGCAACTTTCTCCTTTGTAGGGGGACTGAAAGGAGTGGTTTGTTGACTTCTATGTGATGCTTTGAACTCTAGTTTGGTGACCTTGTGAAATGTTAGGTGATGGTGTCTGAAGTACAGATTTTCAACCCAAAGCAGGGCAGTCTACCCAGCCTGGAGCATTGGCTGCCTCGTAGCTGAAGGGAACCATCATCTCTCAGTTGGGAGCAGTAGCTCAGAGGTGTTTCTTGGGCAGCTGCATTTTAGCTTGAGCTGTATTCCCTGCCTTCTCCAGCTCCTGGCTGAATTCAGAGTTTCAGACAACAAGGAAGACAACACTTTGGGACCATTTTTTTCTCCACAGCAGCAGATCCTCTCCCAGCACTGCTCCTCTGCCCCAGCTGGCTCTGTGAGATCCCCTCACTCTGACCTTCCCCGGCCCTGAAAATCCAAGCCTTGGCTTCGGTCAAGTTGTAATCCTGAGCTGCAGATAAACTTCTCCTTTGGCTGGGAGCAGCCAGGGCCGTGTGCTGTGACCAGCTGGGTGAAACTTTACACATTTGGGTGCAGTTGTTTGCTGTGATGGAGCTGTTCCTACACGAGCAGCTCCCTCCTCACCACCCACCCGGACACACGCGCTCCCCTCAGCCCTAAGGAAAGCAGCTCCTCTGGCACAGTGCCTGTGTTTGGGGCTTCACTCTGACATGTCATAGCCTCACACATTGCTGGGAAGGTGTTGGAAAGGCACCACAGCCTCTCTCAGAGCGGTGCTCTTTAAACTTTCTACTGATTAGGGGCCTTTTAGCACTCAGCTGGCTTTTCCTAATGGATTTTTCCTTTTCATTGAGACCATTTTTTTTTTGCAGGCGTTGCCAAAGTAAACAGTCAGGGATGGCTATTTGGAAAGCAGGGGAGAGAAGAAAGGGGCAGAGCATCAGAACTGGTCCAAATGTGTCCAGACAAGCACTATACATCAATTGATATGTGCTGAGGGCCAAGTCCTGCCAGAGTTAAAATCTCTGGGAAAAGGAGTCCATTAGTTGAGAGACAGGCACAACAGATACAACTGCAAGGTCTTCTCTTGGATCAAAGGATGCCATGCCTGAATTCTGGAGCCTTTAGGGGGAGCGGGGTGTGAGCTTGGCATTAATCAGCCCCCTTCTGGTTTATTTCCAAAGTCTTGAAGTCAGAGGAGGTGTTTGAGTAACTCCAGCCTCACAGAGTTCAAGCATATCAGTCCTTCGCTGCTCTGAGGGAGATAATTCAGCCTTCAGCCACCCTGCTGTGTGGGAACTTATCAGGCACCATCCCAAATGAAACCTCTTCCTCTGCACTGCTCTGCTCAGTGGAAACCCCACATCTCTGGAGAAGTGTAGGATGTGGTCCAGGCCAGTAAGGAGAACTGGGCACAGTGTCCTGTTCCCAGCTGGGTTGGTGTGCCTGGTGCAGGCCCTGAATGCCCTGAGATGTGCATTACAGATGTGATACATTTATGGCCTGCAATTTTTATCACTCAGGCAGGGTCAGGGCCTGGGACTCTGAAAAAAATGGTCCTCCATTTTACAGTTCCTTCTCTGATGCCTTGACACAAAGTATGACAGGAACAAAGCAGAGCTTTTGTATAGGAATGTCTTCCTTCCCCATCCCATCTCTGCACTGATTTGCTCCTCAGTCCAGCCAGCTGCTGAATGTTTGCTCTTCTGCTTCCTCCTCAGATTAATTGCAAGAGTTCAGAGTTTTCCCCTTTAGCTGGGACTTGCTCCTTGCTGGAAGCTTCACCTTTGCAGTGAGGGGTCACCTGGCTCCTGCTGGTCAAAGATGAGCGAGGTCCCTTTGCAAAGGGATGTTCTCCTCTGCAGAGCAGAATCCAAGGACAGAGGTTGGGCTGCTGGCAGCCAGACCTGATCAGAGTGCTCAGGACTCCTGCAGGGCTCCTCTCCCCACAGCAGAGTCTCCCGAATGTCCAGGGACAGGCTCTCATGTGACTTTGATCCATGCCAGGGATGGATTCCAGATGGATACTCCCCCAGCCTTGGCCTACAGGCATGTTTCACACAGCATTGATGGGGTGTTAACGATGCTACAATTTCAGCCAAGCTCCTCGGACATGCTGGGTCGGGAATGAGGAGAGCAGCTCGTTAATAAAAACCTGCTGGGACCCTGCACTGTTACCTGCAGCACAGCCAGAGGAGCCCTCGGTGCACCTGGGAGGAGGAGGAGAAGGTGCTGGCCCTGCCTGTCACCAACCTGCCATTTCTGGCAGGGAAGTTCTGGGCAGTGTGCAAGTGATGACTCGATCCCGTGGGTTCCAGAGGGGATTTGTCACTGGGAGCTGTGTCCTGGGGAGTGAGGACATGGGAAAAGCAGAACAGGGCTGGGCTTGGGCTGCTTCAGTGGCATCACCACACGCCTGCTCTGCTCATTTTTGGCTCAGACATCCCACTTTCCCACTTCCTTTTTGCTGGAGTGAATGGTGCTGACCTGTTTAGTCTTTTTTGTTATGGATATCTCATGTCTTCAATCATATTTTGTCATCCTTCTCTGTACCTTTGCAGTTCTGTTCCATCCTGTCTGTGCCTGGATGGACCCAGGAACATCCAGAAGGCCCAGGGAAGCTGTGTGTGTGCAATGGCTTGACTGTGATTCCTGTTTTACTCTTTTTCTCTCTTTATGTCCTCACAATTAATTTTTCAAAGGCATTGTGCTACTTTTACTCATGGAAATACCTACAGCAACTATGAGATCTTTTGAATGTTACATCCTAACTTATCTCAGGATAAATTTATCTTAGGGTATCTTAGGATATCCCAGTTTAGAGGCAGTTCCACATCTATGTGTTTGGCATCATTTTCTTTAAATTTTTTTGTGTGTCACTATGAATTCCTTCTGACATTTTTTTGGCCAGTTCCACAACATTCTGGGATCTTTCTGTAAGTCTTTGCTGGAAGTTTTAACTTTCATTGTCCTGGATAATTTTTTATCACCTTGACCGAAGTTTGCAAACTAATGCTCTGCATTCTGCTGAGAGTCTTTCTCTTACAACGAACCAGAGCTCCAGACAATGTGTCAGTGCCATTAATTGTTACACAGACAAGGAGAGTAGCAAAGCCAACGATTTGCCTAAAATCACACATCAGTTTGGGCAGGTTTAGAATTAGAGTTTAGCTCTTTCCTCTCCGCCCAATCCCTTCAACGTGCCTTCCTTATTTGCTTATTAAATCTGGAGCTGTTGTTCTGTATAACTGCACCCTTAATAACTGCAAACCCATTGCTGAGGAGGCTGAAGGGCTGGAGAGTGGCTGCCCAGCAAATTGGAACAGCAGCTCCATTCCATAAGTGCTTGGCCCGGGGCACTCCGAGGTTATGCATTAACACAGTGCCAGTGCCCCTCACCTCCCGGGCACCCCGGGCTGCCAGTGTCCACAGGAACAGGGAGCTGGGCTGGAGAGGCTGCACATGGGAGTCGTGCACCTGTGACAGAGGTCACCCCACATCCCCCTCACCCCTAATCAAGAATCTGCAGCCAAGGGTTTGTGCTCTCTACGGACAGAGCACTCAGCCATCCAAACTGCCTTAATAACTGAACAAAGCACAGATATTCTGGGAAAATGAGGGTCTACTCTCCTGGCTTCTGGCTGAAATTTTTTTGGGAGGGGAGGTGCTGTGCTTGTGGAAAGGGTGTTGGATGTGCACTCCAGTGGGATATTTCTTTACATAAGAGCAACGTTTCACCAGCAGAAAGGCCCAACATAAAAGACCAAGTAGCAACACGAAGTGCAAAGGGCACACAAGTGCTGGGGGGATCTGCAGCTCCACTGCTCCCAGCAAGGGAGGGGTGTCCTCTGTCCCTGCTGCAGCAGAGAACAGGGCCCTTGGTGGACAGACCCATGATGAAGTACGAGTTGTTTTCCACTCGGGCTCCCTGTTTTTTATGGCTAAAGTCACCCTGAGGCCGGGCTGAGGCTGAGCTGAGCGCTGCTGTTGCGTGTCCCCGCGCAGGTCCCGTCCCTCTCTCCCGGGGTGCAGCGGGTGTGTCAGTGCAGCCGGACACACACGCTCCAGCCTTTGAAGGGGGAAACCAAAACCAGCGCAATTACCGTGAACTCCCAAACGCTGCCGAACCCGGCGGCCCGGGGAGCTGCTCCAGCCCCCTCTTTTAGCACTTCCACGGGCCATTACCCCGCCGGGATTAACAATCCCTGCCCTGCCAGACGCACCTTACCCCTCACCTGCCTCCCCGGCGTGCCTTGTCCCCAGGCACTAATGAAATGACCCCCGCCGCTGATTACAAGTGGGGTGGAGGCTTTGACCGCTGAACCCACACCTGCTCGCGTGGTTGACCTTTAATGGTCCAGCTCTGGAGCCGTGAGCGCTTTAATTTGTTGGGTTTTTTTTTTAAAGCCCGGACTAGGAAGACGCTGGAGTTTCATTTGCCATCAAAACGTGACCCCTGCTGGAAGACCGGGGATGTGGCTTCTGGTTATCCGTAAAGTCAATCCCACATAGATGGCACAGATGTGATTAATGTGACGTGTCACAGCTGCCACTGACTGCAGGAAATCACAAATAACTGAAAAAAAAGAATTTAAAAAGAATTCTTACAGTATTCACCCAGATGCAAGGGCAAAAAAGTCTTGCTTTGGGATTTTTTCATCAGTGGGATTGGGTTTTACAGAATTACAGGAACCTGTGAGGTTTTCCTGCAGGGCTGTGTGATCCTTTTTTAATGGGGATTCTGTTGGCAGGAAGTTCTCAAAACACTCCCAGTAGCAGCAATGCATTTGGGGATGTAGTTTGTTCCTAGACTTAGACCAGCCTGACATTTTCCCAATGGCAAAATATTTAAATAAAAACAAAGAGAGCGTCAGGCTGGTAGGAGTTTTTTTAAACATATGTCCAATTTACTGTGTAAGGAAAATAAATTCGGTTTGTGAAGGCCCCGGGCCTGCCCTGGCTGCCACGTGGGCTGTGTCAGCTCTCTGCTGGCCTCTCTGTGTCCCTTAAAAGGACCCAGCTGGATGAGCATCCCTGCCTGGGAAGGAGCTGATGGTGCTCTGTAGATGGCAAAGATCCTGCAGGAGCAGGTCTGTCTGGAGTGGAATGTCTGTCCCACAGCAAAAGGGGTGTGTGAGGTAGGAAAGCCCCCCAGTTCCTGGGATGGGAAGGCAGAGGAGGTGGCTGGGTACCAGAGGGGGGTTCAGAACTGAAAAGAGAGCCTGGCTTTGGGGCCCAAGCTCTGTGGAGCAAACAGGGGGAGCCAGGGAATTCTGGCAGGTGTTGCAGGACCATGAAAGACATTCTTGTAGGAAGAGTTCCCAGCAGTTCCCGTGTCCCTGTTGCAAAGGGGCCCTCGGGGAAGCTTTTTTAAAATCCTGATTCTGAAAGGTTTCACTAAGCAAAAAAGCTCATGTTTATTGGATAAACGAGCATGTGTTCTATGGTTTTAGCTTCTGTGAGCTCCCTTGGGTGTGCTCATCCCTGGTTACACTGTCTGGAAGCAGAGGCAGAACTGCCACACATGGAATGGTCTCAGCCTGGAGCAGGGCTCAGGTTGGGTCTCACCCATGGACAGTTCAGGGCAGCCTGAATTCAGAGCTGGTCTCACACACAGGCTGGTGGCACCTTCTCCCAGGCCTTTGAAGGGTATTTCAGGTTTCAGCAGAACAGCCCCGAGGTTTCCATGTCCCCTGGGAAGCCCCCTGGGGCTCCTGCTTTGATACCTGGTCAGGGAACAGCCAGTGGAGCACAAACCAGGGGCTGCCACAGAAACCTTGGGCTGAGGGTTAAGGGTCAGTGTCAAAATAGGGAAGTGGAAGCTGCATAATTTTATAAATCCTGCTTTGTTGTTAGAGACCAAAGACTTCCTGTTTGGGGATCTCAGAGCTGTTTCCATTTCCACTGCAAATGGTGAGAGACTGGCCATAAACCTCATGTTTACTTCATGATTTCTGATGCTTTCTACATGTGCTGAAATGGTTTTCAGGTGGCCACAACGTTTTGTCAAAAATAGAAGTGGCAGCTGAGAGAGGAAAAGCAGTTTAATGTCAGCCTGATCTTTAAAAACATTTTCTTTATTGGTATTAAAGGGCCCATCACCCCAGTACTGTGCCCAGTGTCATAAATATTCCATTATTCTTACGAATCAACTGAGATTTCAGTGTTTTCAGTTCTTCTTTACAGTCCTCATGGAACATTTAGTCTGTAGTTTTGCCTTTAAAGCCAATAAATTAGCCACAAAGTAATCTCCATTTAACCACTGCAGCCATTCCAGGTACTCACAGCACTCACAGGGGAAGACCAAAGTGCAACTGTTCTGTGGGAACTTACACAAGGGAATTGTACAGTGTCATTTAGTACCAGAATTCACCAAAAGTAAAGTGGACTAAAAGATAAAAATTTGAAAGTTAAAAAAAAAACAACCAAAATTAAAAAAAAATTAAAAAAAAAAAAAAAGAAAGAAAAGGAAAAATCTTAGGGAGTATTGTGTAACTATCTGAATTCAGAAATAAGGTGCACCAAAATTCAAGTGGACTGGAATTAAAAACTACAGAGGAAATCCCAAACCCACAGAACAGAGTGGCAATTCCTGCACCCAGTCACTGGATGCACCTGTGGGCTCCAGCTCCTCATGGAAAAGGAGTTCTTTTAGGATACTTTGCAAGGGAGGGAGCTGTGAAGATCAGCTGGAAAGCAATTTGGGTCTGCAGAAACTCCCTCAGCCAGCACTGCTGTAACATAAGGCTCTCTCCTGCATCCCGGGATGGCCACAGCTGGATCCCCCCACATCCCAGGATGGGCACAGCTGGATCCCTCCTGCAACCCGGGATGGCCACAGCTGGATCCCCCCCCACATCCTGGGATGGGCACAGCTGGATCCCTCCTGCATCCCAGGATGGGCACAGCTGGATCCCTCCTGCATCCCAAGATGGCCACAGCTGGATTCCCCCCCACATCCCGGGATGGCCACAGCTGGATCCCTCCTGCATCCCGGGATGGGCACAGCTGGATTCCCCCCCACATCCCAGGATGGCCACAGCTGGATTCCTCCTGCAACCCGGGATGGCCACAGCTGGATTCCCCCCCACATCCCGGGATGGCCACAGCTGGATCCCTCCTGCATCCCGGGATGGGCACAGCTGGATTCCCCCCCACATCCTGGGATGGCCACAGCTGGATTCCCCCCCACATCCCGGGATGGGCACAGCTGGATCCCCCCACATCCCAAGATGGCCACAGCTGGATCCCCCCACATCCCGGGATGGGCACAGCTGGACCCCTCCTGCATCCCAGGACGGCCACAGCTGGGGGTGGCACCACAATTAAGGATGGGAACAGAAGAATGTCAGAGTATTTAAAATGTACTTAGGGAGGTCACAGGTTTTCACTTCTTGACGTACAGAAAATGAGACCTTATCTGAAGATTCAGCTTTAAGTTTTCCCAAAACTATTCCTATGGGAGCTGAGCGTGGAATAGGCCTCTGGTCCCGTTCAGGAGCAGCCCTGGGGGCTCTGGTTGTTCACTGAGTGTTATTTTTGCCTGTCTGTGTTCAGAAATGACCCTATAAACCCAAAGAGTCCTGGTCTGGAGGGACCTCCTGGGCCCAACAGTCCAACCAGGCCCTGCCCACAGCAGGTACAATTATCCCAGAATTCCAGAGTATCCGGAGCTGGAGGGACACACGAGGATCATCGAGTCCAACCCCTGGCCCTGCCCACAGCAGGTACAATTATCCCAGAATCCCAGAGTATCTGGAGCTGGAAGGGACCCACAAGGATCATTGAGCCCAGCCCCTGGCCCTGCACAGACACCCCAAGAACTGCTGCTCAGTGATGGCTCCACTGAGTCTTCAGCTCCTCCAGGATGGGGATTCCACAGCTTTTCTGGGAACAGGGGGTGGGTCTGATGCTGGGAATGTCCCAGAGCCACCCTGTCCCTGTCCCTGGGCAGGGAGGGGGCACAGCCAAGCCCCATGTGCCACTGCCCCCTCCTGTTAGAGACTCACCTGCAGCACAGAGAAGTTCCTGCAGAGCTGGTGAAGCTCCTGTGTTTGGAATTGCTCATGGAAAGGCTGGATTATCCCAGGCTGCTCCCACCCACCCCCTCTGGCAGGATTTTACTGCTCATCTCAGCACTGACACCGAATTCCCCCTCAACACAGTTTTAAACATTTAACTGAAACATTTAATCCCAGCTCCATTCCTGTCCCATGGATCTGCACCTTTCCAGGGAATGCTGAAACCTCCGAGCTCAGTACCCGCCAAGAAGAAAACTCCACCAACAGTTTTCAGTAATTCAATAATTTATTCATCTAAAAAAGTGTGTAAAAGTATATAGCTCTCATCCACAAGGTATATATGAATGACATTTAAAATGGAGGTCTTTTATTATTATTGTTTCTTTTTATCAAAGTCTTTTTTCTTAGTGTATTGTACCAGCGATATACTGTAGATTTAAAATGAACTTCACATTTTTTTTTTGTTTTCTTTCAAATTGTCGGCTATATATAAAAGAAGCTCACTGCAAAATGCTCAGAGAAAAAAAAAAAACAACCCAAAAAAACAAAACAAAACAAAAAAAAAGGAATTAAAAAAAAAAAAAGAACTTCAGAACTCCCCAGAAATGTACAGCTTTTACATTTAAAAAAGGTTCTGAAATATACATACAAGCATGCTGGACATCCCCACCCTCCCCTCCCATCAGCCCAAACCACTGCCAGAAGAATTCTGAGTTAGGCATGATTTTCCAAAGTTAGAAATAAAAATTTAAAAAAAAAAAAAAATTTAAAAAAAAAAAAAAGAAAAAGAAAAGAAAAAATAAAATAACTTTCTTCACTCTGTAGGAAAGCCAGGGCTTGTACATTTCAGATTAATTCAGTAAAAAACTCACAAGTAAAATAATGCATATTTAAGGGAAATATTATACAGAACTTTTCACACTGAAGTACATAAGATTTTTTTTTCTTTAAAATCTATTGCCATTCATTTATTTTGCACAAAAACGTATAAATATGTCACCAGCTTCTCTTAACTTAAAAAAATTAAATAAAAGACACCAGATGAAAACTACTCCTTGCTGCCCTTTTTTTTTTTTTTATTTCTAATTTTTGCTTAGAACCAGGTTTGTGGGGAAGAAACGCCCCTGGATAAAAACGGCCCATTTAAAAACAATAAACAAAATAATAATCCAAAGTTCAGATGAATCCTGGGAACAAACAACCCCCAAATGGTAAAAGATTACAAATGTCTACTTTACATTTTTTTCCTCCCCAAGTTAAATTTTTTTTTTTTTATACAAGTTTACAATCTTCATCTTTTTATGCTCTTCAAAAGGCCTTGAGAATTTTCTTTTCTGATTAAGAAAAAATAGTACTGCAATATTTTTAAAGTCAATTTTACACTGTACACATTAGATACAAATGGTTTGATATCAGATTTTTTTTTTTTAACCTATACATTGCAAAGAGGATACGATACCCACGTGGAGGTGTGTGCAGAGAAGGAAATAATCCATTTACAGGCTCCTCCTCTGCCGCCACCTTCTCATTACACAAGCAATTCTTTTTTTTCTTTTTTTTTTTTTAATTATTTTATAGAATTTGTTTTAAATGTTACATCATCTCAAGAAAAATACTTTTTAAAACCATAGAATTTCATTTTTTTTATTTTTTTTTTTAATTATTATTATTATTATTATTTTTAACCAGAACACACGAAAAGTCTTTTTTTTTTTTTGGAAGAACTTTTTTTTTTCAAACTCGGTGGTTTGTTTGTTTTTTCTCTCTCTCCCCGGACAGGTCAGAAGGTCACTCAGCCTGACCAAAGTGACCCAACCCCTGCCCAGTGCACCCCCAAACACGAGGAAAACGGGGCTGGAACTCCCCAACCCCTCGGAGCCTGGAATGAAGGAGCCATAAAAACCCTTCCCAGCGTCCCACTGAACGGAGCTGCTTTGCCACCACGGTTGGGGTCGCTTTTTTTCAAGTACTAATTTAAAACGATAGAACTTGGTTTTTTTTTTTCTTGTTTTTTAAAAATTATTTCTTTGAAATAATATTCCTATAGTCAGAAAAAAAAAAATACACCAGGTTTGCAACTGATTTAGTGTAAACAAAAAAAACCCCCACGTATTTTTGGATATGTACATGGACGAGTGTGCCCAGAATTCAAGGGTGACCTGGCTTTCAGTAAATAGCTTTCTAGCATCACTAAATTTACTGGAAATGTATCTCAATCAGAGCTCTATGATAGATTAATTTACCACTTTCCACTCGCCCTCACACTGGGCTTTAAAGTATTTTTCCTCCCTACCTCTCTCTCACTCTTCTCCCTTAGGTAGTGTTTTCCTTCATTGAACACTGGCCATTCCTTGCTTTAACCAGGCTAAACACAGGTGAGAATTCCTGAAAATGCAATATATCCTTCCCTCCCCAGCTTGGACACGGATTGTGAAGAGCTTCACTTTTGATTTCTAGGTCAGAAGAGTGAGAGGTCTGTAGATAAATAACCCCACAGTGGAACGGAGCTGGATTTTGAAGATATTCTACTGTTCCTGGTCCTTTATAATTTAATCCCTCCCCTCCCCAAACCTAAAAATAAATAAAGTATCTCCAGACCATTCATATCTACATGGACAGGTAACAAATGCATGCATTCATCCCGATCCACTCTGACAGGAACTCCAGGTAGACAGAAAACTCCAATATTTATACGAGACTACAACTGTGTGGTTTTGTGGTCGTGGTTTTTTTCCCTCCTGCCAAGTCCCAGTTTACGAAGATCAAACAACAAAACACCCCAACTGGTCACTACGAGGTGGTTTTGCTGGCAGGGCCGAGCCTGCTCTCGGTCGCGTATCAGTTCCTAATGCAAAAAAAAGATCCTGTAGTCTGCCTTAAAAAAATAAAATAGTAAAAAAAATAATCACACACCGACCAGTAGTTACTGGGCCACCAAACTAACACTGGCTTGAGGTTACTCTGTGTTCACTGTTCTTGGATGTTCCCAGATTTTGGACTGAAGCTGCCGGAGGTGCCGACGGGTGGTTCAGTTCCGAGCGCTGCGGAATCCACGTGTGCTGTGGAGGGACAGGAGCACAGCACGGCACTGGTCTGAGGAGAAGCGGAACCGTGGGCTTTGCAGGCTGTGGCACGTTTGTCAGGCCGAGGGGGGCCGGAGCCAGAGGAAGAGGAAGAAGTGCTTTTGTGTCTCTCAGAGGATGTTCATGATGGCGTTGTAGAGCTGGGTGAGCACCACGAAGTGCACGGGCAGGCAGGAGCTGCGGTCCTGGGTGGCCGGGTTACACGTGAGCCAGGACAGCGCGTTGTACTGCTCCAGCACGAACCTGGGGGCACACAGCACTGCTCAGCACTGCCACACTGACCCAAGGGGATCTCTGACAGCACTGCCAGGGGGGCTGGCAAAGCAGGAACCTCACTGGGAAGCAGGGGAAGCAGAGATTTCTGCTTTGCAACGTCTGAACTGGAACCAAACTGGAATGCAGGGCCTCCCCAGTTAGAGTGTGGACTCAAAGAGGTTCCAATGCCACTGTCTTCAAAGCCCTGAGGCCTGAGCACCTCTAAGGTGTTCCACTGCCTCTCTGGGCAACCTGTGCCAGTTTTTGATCACCCTGTTCCTGGGATCCTGTGTCTGATTAGACTTTCTCCTCTTGTAACTTACGTTGCATCTCATCCCTTCCCTGTGCACTCACTGCATCCTCAATACCCCAAGACAGCTGTGAGAGCTCAGTCCTCTAAGAGGGTGCAAATTCAGATCTTCTGGAATAATACACCACTAGTTTCCCAGATTAGATTACTCTTCCTGCTCCCTGCTGATACTCTGTTTGCTCCCTGGTGTGTCCTGCACTGTGTGCTCTCACAACACAGACCTGGAGGCAAACAGGCCTCTGGTTATCCTGAACAACCCAACATCCTCTCTGTATTAATTCAGGAGCAATGTCTCCTTTACATCCCAATTCCTAAGACAGTGGTATCAGGAGGGTACTTTTATCTCCTGTAAATCCATTTGGTTGGGTGAGTAAAAATAATGACTGGCACAGCCCAGATGGGACCCTGAGTGAACAGGGCAATCTGTGGGAGGCAAACCAAGGTGTCTCCTTGGTGAGGCTGAGCTGTCTCTGAGTTTCCTTTGGACTGTTGTGCACAGGGGTAGGAAACCCACTGAATTCCCCCTCAAAGCCCTGCCCTGGGGGGGAAGGAGGCAGCAGCTGGAGCAGATGTCCCACTGCCCACAGTGTAGGGCACAGCACAGTTATAAAATGCTGATAAAACCCACAAATAACTTTGCCAGGTTGGAAAGATCCCTCTGAAACCCCTGAACGCAGTGCCCGAACCTTTAGGGAGGAAATGCAGAACCTAAAAGGTGTTACCTCAAGACATCTGATGTAGTTTTAGAGTCAAGGGGGTGAGGAACTCGCTGAGAATTTCTGGCAGGTAGGAGCTCGTCTGTCTGCGCTACAGAGATGTGGTGATGCAGTGAGGCCTGTGCAGAGGGAGAAACCAACAGTTAATCCTCATATGGCAGGTTCTGCTCAAGATTCCCAGGGAACAGATCCATTCTGGATCACCTGAGGACAGCACAGCAAGTTGGCAGTTCTGGGTTGGACACACCGTGACCACGTGTATTTCCAAGTTAATGGTTACTTTTTCAATAAACTTCTCTTTTTGACTGGAATCAAGGATCTTTAAAAAAAGAACACTGAATTCTGTTCTGCATGTTAGTCAGGGAGGAAGAGATGAGGGGAACCCTTATGCTGTGCCACTGATTCTTTTGGAGTTTCAGTAACAAACCACTCCGAGTCTCCAAGCTCTCCCAGCAGCAGGACATAAAACCATAAAACTTCATCTCTAGCTCCAAAACCAGGGTGGTTTATTTTTCATATTATTTTGACATCTCCCTTGTGTGGGTTTAAAGAAATGCATACACTTGAGGGATATGTGTCCATAAAGGGCAGAGTGTGAGGCCCAAGGCTCTGTGTAAGGACCAAGGTTCAGTATGAGGCCCAAGGCTCTATATAAGGACCGAGGCTCTGTGTAGGGACTAAGGCTCTGTGTAAGGCCCAAGGCTCAGTGCTCTGCCCGTGAGGTGCTGCCTGAGCCCCAGCCTGCCATGGTGACTGTGGGTCACTGCTCACATCAGCCCTGGAATGGCTTTGTTTGCCTGAGGAAAGAATTTAGTTAAGAGACTTGAAAAGAAGTTTAGGATTTCTTAATTAAGCTGGGAGTGGATCAAGAAAGAGGTATTAACTTTATCATTCTATATGTTGTTTGAATGGTTATGTGATGCCATTCAAGACAGATTTTCCCCCTGCTTTTCACCAGCTCACATTTTTTGATTCATTCACACAAGAAGCTGCAGCAGACTGCCCAGGGCTCAGTGAATCTCCAGCAGCTGAACCAGGTCTGCTGTGGGCACCTCAAGTTCTGGGAGGAGGTCTCAGGTTCACCCTGACACCACAGTCTCCAGTGTGCAACCTGTACCAGCAGGGAAACAGCAATGGACAGTAAGTGCTCCATGGAGCAGGACAGACCTTCAGGAAGAGGGGACACTGGTTCTGTGCCTGAGGGCAGGAGGACCAGAACCACTGTGGAAGGTTCTCAGCTTTGGCAGTCGACACGAAGTATCCCAGGGCCAGAGGCTGCTGCTTCAGCTCTTCGGGGGCTTCCCTGGACAGGAGACGTTCCCCTTGGCTCTGAAAGAGGAGTTGGAAAGGCAGCTCTGTTGGTTTAGGTCATTACATCCCACTCCAGTAACAGTGGTTTTGTTTGCTAATTACTGTCTTATGATTAATGAGCCACCCTTTAGTCACTCATGAATCTTGCTCAAAGTTGTCTAATCCCTTTTCCCCCCGCAGTTGGTTCTCCAGGCTGATGCTCCAGCAGCACTGCAGATTCCCAAACAGCAACACCAGCCTCCTGAACTGGATGGAGAACATGTGGAATTTGATGCTACAGAGTCACTCAGAGGTACTGGGCTCTGGCTGTGACTGTGAACAGCTCCCTAAGTGCCTGTGGAGAGCAGAGCAGTGTGGGACTGGGCTTTAGAAACCCTCACAGGCTTTTCCTCTGCACGTCCCACCAGCAGTCTGCACTGCACATCTTCCTGCCTCCAGCCCTGGAAGGATGTGCCACACTCCAGCGTGGGAGAACAGAGGATCTGCAGCTGGGTAAGGTTGGTTGTGTTGCTTTTCCAGGGAGTTACAGTGATGGTTTTGGAAAAAACTGCTGCACTTCTGCTCCTGGCTCTGTCCCCTGGCACAGCAGTTACTGTGCTTGGATTACATTTGTATTGCCAGGTAGGGGAAGAGAGAGGAAAATATGTCCTGCTTTTGCACTTATGTCACTTATTCATTCATGTACAGACTCCATCTTTGCAGTGTTAGTTACTCATGTTGTTTTATATGGACAAAGAGTTACTTGGAGAGGAGAGAGTTAAACAACAAGAAATGGGCTGTAAAACCAATTTCTTCAGACTCTGAGTCGCTCCCTGTCAGCAAGTGTGTTTGCGATTCTATTTCTGTGCAGTAAAGCCCAGATGAACCTTCCATACCAGATGAGCCTTCCATTCCCAAGGCTGTGGGACAGGAGTGCTTGGTGGGAGCTGTCCTGTGTGTGTGTACACATATCCTGAGCTGTCATGATCCACAGGGATCTCCTGAGCTATCAGAAGGTGCCTGCCAGCCCATTCCACAGCATATTCCTATTTTAAATGTGTTTGGAACACACATTTTGGAAACACTCTTTCTTATTTTACTTTTATTTCATAGAGGAAAAACCCAAAAGATGCCTGCAGAGTGTTTTAGCTTGTAATTTATCCCTGCAGAACTGGGAGAGCAGCTCACTTAATCCATAAATATCTTTTATGTCAATAGCTTAAAAAAAAAACCCTAAAATGTTCCCCTGCACAGAAAGCAGCTCGATCCCAAACCCTTCAGTGCCAGTCCCTTCCAGCAGGTCCTGGCCAGGAATCCCAGGAAGGCAAGCATTCCATGGAGCCTGGAGCAGGCTTAGCCTGGCCTGGGCACAGCCATCAATTATGGGACACAGGGACAGGCCTGACCTCCCGCCCCACGAGGGGATGATCACACGCTGGGCTTGGTTAAAAACAGAATTACACTGCAATTACCAGGCCTGTGTTAATGGTTAATCTGAATTACTCTGTCCAGGTCTCTCCTGGCCATTAACTCCCAGGGCTGCTCCCGAGCAGCTCCATGGGGAGAGAGTCCTGTAAAGGTGTTTGTGGAAGTGCTGCAGAACAGACACTGTGGAGTGAACTGAGGAGAAGGAAGTGCCCTGAGTGAGGGGCTGGGATTTCTGGCTGCAGGATTTGGTCACAGAACTCAGAACCTTTCATTTGCCCCCATCCCAGCCAGCAGTAACCAGGGCCAGCCCCGTTCCTTACCTCTGGAGGGGGAGCTGCACCATCAGCACCAAGTGCTGTGGTCTGAGCTCACAAAACAGTGTCAGCACTTCTGAGGCTGAGGCAGGAGCCCCTTCTCCCTCACACTCTGTGCTCAGCTGCCACTGAGGCATTTTGGCAGAGGCTGCCAGGAGAATACAGACAGGACACTGTCCTTCCAGGGGGGACACTGCCACCATTTAGCCAGTCGTGTTCAGGGAGTGGGAATTCCTGTCTCAGGACACCTCATCCCCAGGTGGGAATGCTGGGCTCTGGCAGAGGCTGGATGAGCAGCACCAGTCAGGGGGAGTATCTGGGTTGTACCTACACCTCCTCTCAGTATCTGCTCTGCAATTCCTCTCCTACCACATTTACAGTCTCCCCTGAGACCTTAAAGCCACCAGTGATAGTCCAGATCCACATCCAAGGAAATTATTCAGATCACTAACCCAGAACTTTTAAATGCAGAGGGTTCCCTGTTTCTGGTATAAAAGTTGGGCTGTTTCTATAATAAAATACTGTATTATTTAGTAAAGAAGTAATATGCTACTGCTTTTAATGTACTACTTTTAGAATAAAACTTCTCCAAAGGAAATTATGAAGTATCAAACTTCTACCTAATTGTGATGGAAACCATTTTAAGAGAACAGCTCAGTCTTACACAATTAAATGCAGGAGTGAGAGTTCCATTAAACCTGATCTAAGTTATGCAAAAGCCAATTCAAAAAAATACCTTGAATTACCACAAATAATTTGCATTTTAAGTGATCACTGATGTTGGAACTGACTTTATAAAAGCCACTTCAAACAGAAATTACTTACAAACACTGTGTGCTCTGGGCTAAATATTCCTAAGAAAACAACATTTGCATAACCATCCAGCACCTGTGGAGTTTCCATGGGCAGGGTTTCATCACTGGGAGAATTATCTCCCTTCTTGCCTCCCTGAAATCCCTGGGAACAGGGCTGGCATTGCTTCCTTTCTCTCAGAGACTTGTCACTTTGTGCCAGGGATGTTCTGAGTGATTGCCCAGAAAGGAATGGATGAGAACAGACTGGATTTATGCAGGTCATCAGCTATGGCTCTGCCACACAGAAATAAAGCCTCTCTCTCCTCCTCCTCTCTTCCTCTCAGTTACCTTGTACAATTAAGGTGGGAGATGCAAACACTCACTGCAGAGCCCCTTCTCCAGCAGGACTGAACCAGCACCTTCAATGTTAACCTGATTTTTGCTGGCTCTTGACCTAATTATGTGAGAGAACCTACAGGAAAAAGTGATTTTGTTGGAGGATTTGGGTCTTTCTTCGTGTTTCATTTTAAGCAGCAGGTGCCCCACGGTGCTCCAGCCTTACCCTGCTGTGATGGTAGTGAGACCCCACTCCAGTGCCAGATGGTGATCCAGGGGAAGGAACTGGGGAGGAATTTGGTGAAGAGTGAAGATTCCCTGTTATTAAAATTCTAATGTCATTGTCCATGTCATCTGGGAATGGGAGGTCAAACATGTCATCTGAAAAAGAAAAGAAAGGAAAATCATTTCCAACGTGCTGTACTCTCTTTTTTCCGAGACATTTTTGTAATTTATTACCATTCCCTTTAATTTATGATCATTCCCTTTTTTCTCTTACATACTCTCCAGGCAGATGAAAGCAGAGATAAACACTTCACTGTTTAATCCTCCTCAGAACCTTTGACTGCAACCACAGAGACTTGAAAGGGAAAGTTGGCAGAGGAGTGTTGAGATAATGAATTTGAGCAGTGGCTGTGCAGGGAACAAATCCTGCTGCACCAGCTCCAGCAAATCCAGGCTGAACTTTGGAAGAGAGAAACAGGCACCTCTCTGCAGCTGCTCACAGAAACCCAGCAACAAACCCTTGAGATCCATTAAACAGACCCCTGAGTGTCACCTGGGCAGGTGCTGCCCCTCAGCCCTTGGGAATGTTCGCTCCCAGCTCTGGGAACAGCCCTGGCAGCTCCCAGGAAACTGCCCCAGAGTCCCTGAGGGCAGCAAGGCTGCTCCCCCTCACATGGACTTTGGGATTATTTCACATGCTGCACCAGGATTCCCCACGACACAGCTTTCACATCCTACTCCCATCCCAGGAATCCCATCCAGCTGCATTATCCAGCTGGCTGGTTTAACCTGGGAAGGGCTGAAGGGACAGGGAAGGGCTCTTTGCTGCTCTGAGAAGTGCATTCACTACTCAGGCACTTGCACGTGGGTTACAGTGCCATGAGTAAGTCATGGGAGGGAAGGATGAGGCACCAGAAACACGGAGCCAGGAATTACAGCCAGAATAACGTGGGCTAGAGGGGGATTTTCTACCGAGATTTCTCAGCAGGCAAGGATATTTAAAGTGTATAATGACATTTAAAGTACATTATAGGGGCAGAAAGGGATAGTGGGAGCTGTCTAAATTAACTGGATTAATTAGAATTGCAACCAAATTTAAATTAAAATATGAAACCCTAAACGGAAGTTATGCATATCATAATAAATAAAAATTTCTCTTGATAAAGAGGAATTGACTCCACATAAAATGGAAAAGGATGTGTGTCCAGAACTAATTTCACCTGAAGTCCCAGTACTGAAACAGGCAGGTGACTGTTTTCCTTCATCTCCTGAAAAGAACCTCTGGATTGCCAGGGCAGTGACTTAACTGAGGTTTATGAACTTGTGTCCTCCAGCCTCAGCAAACAAAGCAGAGCTCATGTCATGCTCTGCTTCGCCTCCAAAGCATAAATGAGCTGCCTAATGGCATAGGAAGCAGCTTAATCATTAAGCAGGACAGAGTTAAGAAAATTAAATTTAACACCATTTTGGAAAAGGCCAGTCCTTGTACCTGACTCTAATTAGCATGTGCAGCACTAAAGGGCAGGTTAACCCAGGTTAATGTTTGTCAGCACAGCACTGGGGGGATCCCTCCAAGGGACAGGGATTGAGAGGGGCAACTTCCCTCCACGGGGCCCTCTGACATACCAGCAGGAACAGATCAGAGCACACCCTTTCCTTAAAACTGTGGGCCTGCCCTCCTCAAGGAGTACTCCTACTGTACCTGTTTGTAGGGACTCTTGGGGTAAATTTCTTTGCAATCATTTAAAGGATTTGTGACAAAGCAGCAAAATGCTCATCTGATATCAAGTATTAAGCAGAGTCTTGCTGGCACAAGCTGCAGGGCTCAAGGTGTGTGTAAAAGCACTCTGGGGGCATCAGGGAGTCTCAGGTTGGGCTATTTCACCTATTTTACAGGGAGATCAAAATTCTACAAGTGCCTCCTTCCTCCCAGCTCTGTGCACTGCTGGGAAACAAGCTGGTCTGACCCAGTCACAACAACCAGAAAAAGCATTGTCTAGTCTGTGCCATGGTTGGGCCACATCCCTTTGGGAATAAATCAGTGTGATTAACTGAAAGCAGACTCAGGGGGAGCACAGAGTGTTACCCTGTACCTACAAAGCCCCATGTGCTCACCCTGAACTCAGCTGGGTGCTGTGGGGTCTGTGGGGTGTTTATTCCCACTTGGTTCAGCTCTGCTGAGGTTCTGGAAAGGCCCCTCTCACCCCCCAAGTGCCACTCACCGTTTGTGGGGCTGAACCCATCCTCGTTGGGGTAATTTGCTGGTGCCACCTGGATGGTGGCAGAGGTTGGGAACACCAGGATGTGTGTGCAGGAGGCGTCCTGGGGGGTGTTGAGCTGGGACGACTGCAGGTTCAGCGCCGTGCTCCGGCCGAACACGGAGCCCATGGTGACAGCATCTGCCAGGGCACAGACAGCACAGACCTCAAGGTGCATCCCCTCCCAAATACATGGGCTGGGTTAGTCACCTTCCTGTCCATCCCACCTGGTTTGAAAGCTCATACACACATTTAAAGGGCCTGATCTTCAAAAGAATAAATTCCTGGAAGAGCTTAAAACTCCGATCACCAGTTGCACAGACAGTGCTCAGCCCCACCTTTCCTGTCATTCTGCTGCCCCTTGATCAAATATTTACTTGCTAAATGAGAAGTCAAATTGATTTTTCACACCCTCTGTATAATTATGAAATATACCCCACTTTGGCTGATAAGTAAAAAGCCTCACTTGCCCTCTATTTTCTCACGTTACAAACCCTCTGCTTTGAGATTTTCAAAATACTTAACTTGATAAGGAATTTTCAAGCTCAGTTAATTCTGTTCCATGTACCAATCTTTTTTTTCTAAGTGTGCAAAAGCCCAGAGTGGTTTGTAAGGATATGTTAAGGGGATGGCACCACATCCATTAAAAAGTATGTGCTTAGCTAATATAATAAGTAAAGGGAATCTCAATATTTAATTTGATTTCAACCCCATGGGCTGCTGCTGTGAGTGAACTCTCTAAATAACTCCAGCACATGAGAAGGCAAGTGGGTTTACTCTTATTCCCCTTTCCAGAGGCCCCTTCTCTTTCCCACTGCAGACTCCTCCATGCAGGAGGGCGTTGGGAACGTCACCTTCCAGCCTGTGGGAACGGGGCTGCCTGGACCCAGGGAAAAGGTCAGCAGTTCAACAGTCATCTTGTCACTAAGAACCTTATATAATGTACATTTTAAGGCATCAATCTCCCCCCAGGAGCCTGCACTCCCAGGGTAGCATCTCTCCATGGTATTTTAGGGAATTCTGCTGGCTCAGCCTATTTTCCGCCCCACGTCACCACACCAGTCAAGGCCCTCACAGCAACCCCAAGATTACAGTGTTTATGTGCTAAAAGCCCAGTTTCCCTGGCATGGCAGCAGTTGGATAAACATACCTGGCATGACCACGAAGGAGCCCTGTGGCTCCATGGCGACCAGGCAGGCACTGAGGATGGACGGGGAATCTGCCGCCGAGATGCCGCACATGCGGCAAACCTCCTTGAGCTGTTTGCTGATTGTCTGCAGGGAACACTCCCCCAGGAGGATGCTCCAGTCTGCAAGGAAAGAGCAGCATGGTAGGACAGAGGGAATGGGGAGCTGACAGAGCCAGCACTCCCCTGAGAACAGCAGAACACTCAGAACACTTTCATTTCCCCGGCCCCGAACTCCCCCGGAGTGTCTCCCCTGCACACGAGGGGTCTGGCTCTGCACACTGGGCACTCAAACACTCCCTGCAGTGTTTTATTTTATTCTGTGGTAGTTTTCCTTTTTTCAGTAACTCTTTTTGCAAGATTTTTGTGTTCGTTTAGTGCTGTTTAAGCTGAGGAATCAGAGTTGAATCCTGTCTGTGTTTCTGTGCCACGATAACTGTTGATCAAAGCTTTCCTAACGTGTGACGAGGTCCATGACTTGGAAAGACACTGTGCAGATCCTGCAGGGAATAATGTCAAAGCCAGGCTACAAACAGGCAAAGTGTTTGTGCAAACCAGTGCAGGAGTTCAGTGCCAGGGTGGGACTGCAGCCTGCTCGCCTGCAAGCCATGCTGCCATGGCCAAGGAGACACCAGTTGGGAGGATCATGGTGATTTTTCTGCCAGTACTTCACACTCACATCCACCTGGTGAAGGGGCACTGGTGTGAAGACAACGACGGGGTGGGGGACAAAGGGAGAGGAAAGGCTTTGGCAGCCCTGGTGTAGATTATCATAAACTTCTGAGGAGACAGCCTGGCCAGGCTGGGTATCTGCCTTCCCAACCAGGCTTACCCTCAGTAAAGTCTATCACAATAAACAGCAGCTTATCCTGTCTGTGACAGAACTTGGTGCATCTTGTTTAACTTGTTGTAAAGTCACTGTTTTAAGAAGCAGAGAGACAGGACTCTGGAAGGTTAAGCTAAATACACTCAATCTGATTCACTACATGATGGCAGAGTGCAGGTGATGCAAAGCTGTGAGGAATGGCTGAGTCCCCACCCCTGGAGTGCTCAAAAGCCCTGTGGATGTGGCACTTGGGCATATGGGACAGTGGTGGCCTTGGAAGTGCTGGGGGAACAGTTGGACTCGATGATCTCAGAGGGCTCTTCCAACCCAAAGGATGCTCTGGTTCTGTGATGGTCACTCTCAGTGTTTAGTTTTACAGGTCAGTGACCAGTTCTGAGCCCCTCTGCCATTCCCCACCTTTCAGCTCCCCGTGGCCCAGCCGGCCCAGCCGCCCGATCACGACCCTCCAGGGCAGGGATGTCATCTGGACAATTCCAATGCACCATTCCCAGAGCTTCTGCAGCCCAATCTTCCGGGCAGACAACTTGCTCCTCCTCGACCTGCAGGATGAGGAAGGGAAAAAACCAGTGAGAAGAGAATCAGGGACAAGATTTCTGTTCTCTATAACTCTGTCACTGCTTAGCCTCTAAGGAGTTCTTCCAGTTCTGTGCAATCTCTGACAATTTACTGCTCATAATAGGAAAAAACCATGTCTGTGCTTCCAGTACTGTTGCTGCAGTGACATGCAAGAGGCGTCAAACTGCTGAGCCACACACCAGGTGTTCTTCAAGGTAAGAGTTGTAGGTAAAACAGTTGTACAGCAAGCTGTAAAACAAGTGTGACTCAGCAACTTCTTCCTCTGCAGATCCTAAATTATCAGTGCCGACTGAAATGTTATCACTGTGACACCATCACGATCTCTTCGGCAGGAAATAGGGCTGGAAGGGATGTGTGTGAGGGGTGACAATGTGGCACAGGTGCCAAGTGCCAGGCAGGGCCAGCAGTACCTGCTGGGCACGTCGATGTTGATGATGCAGGTCTCCAGCAGCTCCCCGTGCAGGTCGGTGCAGGACGCCAGGAGCCAGCGCTGGTCGTGGGACAGGCAGTACCCCACAAACAGCACGTTGTACTTCTGACTGGCCTCCCCAAAGGTCTCTCCCAGCTCTGTCTGCTTGTCTTTGATGGGTGCCAGGATGAAAGGAGGTGAGTACAGCTGGATGGGGCTGGGCCTCTGCAACAGAGACAACGCGATCGTCAGCAGACAGATCAGAAAGTATTTATCACAAGAAACACTGGCAGTGAGTACAGAGAGAGGGGAGTGTGAAACAGTAAATAAGTTCAAGGCATTCCTAGTCAAGAGAGAGATTGGGAAAAGGAGGGTTATAGATAACTCATTGCTGTAGTTAAAGCTGATGCATTCAAACCTTATCTAAAGACTTCTTTTTATATACAGGTATGAAACCAGTCCTTGGACCAGCCTCTGACACAGGCAGGAGTTTAAACCTCCTCAGCTGTCAGATGCTCCTGTTCCTTAACCATCTTTGAGGCCCTTGGCTGGATTTGCTCCGTGTTTGTTGTTCTGAGGAGCTCAGGGCCAGAGGAGAGGAGAACCAGCACCTCCCTGGCTGCCCTGCAGCACCTCCCCAGCACAGCCCCACTGCCCCTGCCCTGCTCCGGGGGCACAGGGCTGGCTCACACCCACCGTGTCCAACAGGACCTCCAGGGCTCCTTCTGCAAAGCTGCTTCCCACATGGTCCCCACAAAGCCATCTTTGCTCTCTAACTCCTCTGTGGAGAACAAATGTGATGGGCCTGACCAGACATGCTCCATAATTAAGAAATAGCCAGGGTGTTTTCTTAATTTTTCAGCAAAGTTTGGGAGTCTGCAGTGCAGACTGAGAGCAAATGCATGTAGAGCAGAGATTTGATTGATGAATTAATTGTGCTAAATGCAAGTGGCTCATGAAAACATTTGCCCTTTTTTTGCTGTCTTTTGCATCTTCAGGAAATTAAACATGAAATGCAAAGTGCAAGTTAATCAGCTCAGAGGAAATGCAAGGGATGGTGTTTTCTCAGAGACAGGAAGGGATGTCCAGTGTTTCTGCCCCTGTCCCCTCCTGAAAGAACCATCCCAGCCTGGCAGGAGTGGAACTACCCCAGCCTGCCAGGAGAGCAGGAGCATGTCAAGGGAGGGAGATGCTCAGAGGAGTCTTGCAATTCTTTTACCCTTCCCTCACACCTAAATAGCTTCAAGTGTGACTGTTGTGACCTGCTGTAAATCCACCCTGCTGAACAGACACCTCCAAGGGAAGCAGAGGAGGGACTGTGAAAGGGAGGTGCCTGAGGTCAGGCTGCTCTCAGGAATTCCCAGTGAGACATTATGGATTCCTGTGAGCAGTGGAATGTGCCAATAGGTTGGGTCTGTGATGATTTTGCAAGTAGGCTTCAAACCCAACCAGCAGGCCTTTATCCCAAGGTAAGTGTTGAAGTGTTTACTGTCTATTAAACCTAAATAAAATATTCATCATTATCCTTCAAAGAATGCAAAACATTCATAGAAAGTAGGATGGATTATCCTTCTTTTGAAATCCTTGAAATTCCAGAAACAAGGCTTGAATATTTACACTTTAAAAAACAGATGAAAGACAAGCCCATGGAAAGAGGGGGATTTCTCCATTACCTCAGGGAATTAATATACCATCTGTAATTAGGCATAGGAACTTATTTCATATCTATGCATAAACATGTGCACAGAAGTACAGGTTGGACATAAACTCTTGGTGGAGCACTAGAGACTAAAACCACAAAATGACTCAGAAACTCCAGTAACGATGTGCATTTTCTCTTCTTTCACACTGATCTTTAACCTTTTACTTTATGACTCAAACCTAGGAGCTTAAAATGTTTTGAAAGCAAGCAATCTGACATTTTTCCTGCTATTTTCTATTTAGCATTAGCTTGTCTTTTCCCCTTATATTATCATTGTCTGCTGCACCTTGAAAAAAATGCTCCCGCCCGTGTTTTCTCTACTCTTGTTTTGATATCTGAGCAAAGTGGTCACAGTTGATCAGCAGCCTTTCACTCCCTTGCCCCCAGTACCAACCTCAGGGTTTTTGAGGGTCATCTCAATGCTGGCAGCTGGCCCAAAGCCCGTGAGGGACTTGATGTGGATCTGGGTGGGCAGGGGCCTCCTGCACTGGCAGTACACGGAGAACGCCAGGGACTTCAAGTGCTGGATGTAGAAAACCTGCTCATCCTTCATTGTCTGCAGCATGTACTGGCAAGGCACAATCTGGGCAAGGCAGACACACAATCAACAGGACTGAAAGGCTTCCAAGGGCTGCTCATGAACATCAAACCAGACTCACACATTTGTTAGTCACTGAACACCCAGGACAGGCGGTGACACCCCGTTATTGGCCCCACAGCTCCTGCCAGGGGGCAGCCCTGGGGCAGGAATGGCTGCAGCACTGCCTGCATTCCCTGGGACACAGCAGCTCCTGCCAGGGAGCATCCCTGGGGCAGGAATGGCTGCAGCACTGCCTGCATTCCCTGGGACAGAGCTGCTGCTCCCATCACATTGAGACAGTGAATTTAACCTCTTTAATCCTCAGTCCAAAATCAAACGTCCCAATTAAAATGCCCTGAATTGTTTAAAAACTGTTTTTGTGAGCAACACCTCCATTTGCAGGTGGCTGAGCTGCACAGTCTCTGCTGTCCAGGCAGGTTTGGCTCCATGGCTTGGGGTCAGAGCCAGGAATTGTGTGCTGGCCATGTGGGAATTGGCACTGTGGTGTCACTCTTAAGGAGTGTAGAGAGCACAGTTAAGATGCTGTTACAGTGATTTGTGTGGTTATTTCTCCTTTTCAATTCAGTAATGACTGGGAGCTCAGCCACCTCATGCTGCTGCTCAGCTTTACTGAAGTCATGTGGAGCAGCACCAGTGAATTCACATGTTCAAGCAGCAAGAACCAGAGCTACAGGGAGATGTCCCTGTGAGATGAGTTTGGTGGTTAAGACCCAAACTGCACAAGAGCAGGAAGGAGAAATGGCACAGAAGTAAACAAAGCATGACAAAAATCAGATTTCCAGTTCAGATACATTTTAAAATTAGAATTAAATCCCTGTAACCTGATTGTTTTAATGTACTGTTTTTATTGCACAAGTCCCACACATGGCTCTGGAAGCATCTTTCCTTCTCCAGTGAGAGCAGGAACTGTCAATGCAAACATTTCTGTTGTAGCCAAGACTGCAAGACCCAAACAGATTCTTTCAATAAATATTCTCAGCAGTAATAAAACTTAAGTATCACAAAACTTTTACTACTTTATGGTTCTTGCTTGAACCATGAGAACTTTGGCAGCACGTTCTATTACTAAATGTGCCTGTGTGTTTTTAAAAGACAGTTTTACCCAGGAATTCCAGAAGCTGGGCTTTCCCCTCTGGACAGGAATTGCAATAAAGCTGCAAACATTTGGGGTGGATTTATTCTGAAGTAACTGCATATTTGGGTGTGCTGTGGTACAGCTGTGAGAATGTGGTGATGGGAACTAGATCAGCTACCCTTTACTTAGAGAAAACTGCTGTTTTGACTTAAACTGGCCAAATATTTTGAGGAGCAAACAGTAAATGCCCAGAAAACAAACAATACTGAGAAAAAGGGTCAGTCTGTTGCTTGTCTGATCCGGCCTCAGATCCAGTGTCAATGTGACATCACAAGAACTTCCAATTCTCTTTTTTCTATATATATATAATTTGAAATACTTCTGAGCCAAGGTGAGCACACCTGAATGAGGCCCACAGAAACCCTTCCCACACTGCTTCCTGCAGTGCTGCACATGGACAGGCACAGCCTGTGCCCTCTGGCCTCCCATTCTCCCCACAGTTATTCAGCCTCTGGCACAGAGCAGCCCTGGCAATGCAGGCAAGGCTGGGCAAGAGGCCAAGTGCTGCTTCTGGCTGCACAAATTCAATTCCTAAGCAATTCCAGAGTAAGTAACTATTATTATATGCCAAGTTACATGGTAAATTATTTTTAAGCAGCAGATAATAACAGTACAATAGTTATATTATGCATTAAATGTCTGGTTTCACATACTTCTTTTGGATTAAACAGCATAAATCAAGGGAATATAAACAGCAAACAACTCAACATGTAGAGCAATCAAAGGAGCAACTGGACATTTTTGGCAATGGTAACTCAACCTGCAACTGAAATAACTGCAGTCTCTCTCCAGGAAGCACCAGGAGACAGATCGGACACAGGGGTACTGGGGCTGCTTTAAATTTTTCCTCATCAAAAATCAAGGGGTTTTTTTTATATATAATCTTGTACTGCCAAGAAAATAATTCCTAAATGTCCCCTAAATATTCTCTGTCATCTCCCACCCTGTATCTTTCAGCACTGAGTGTCACAGCCGTGCTGTGACGGGGGGACCGTGAGGACGCGGGGGAAAGGCAGCGCTACCTGGAGAATGAAAGAATTCCTCATGTTCTCAGGCAAGTTATCCAACATTTCTGTGTAGCATCTCATGAGACTCAGGAGCCAGAAGTTGGCTGAGGCAGACTCCTCCTCTGCAGTGTAGGTGAAGGGGTCCACCATGTAGATGACCACGGCAGGGGGGTAGGTGTTGCTGTCAGCAGCCTCCGGCTCCGTGGGGACCCCGATCCGCTCCCGCTCAGGGACACTAAACACACACACACACAGAGGGGACAGGGAACAAGGGTCAGTCCTGCTCTTCTGAACACTCTGTGGGGCTCAGGTGGTGGTGGGGAAAAGGAAAGTACTGAGGAATCCTCGTGTCCAGCAGCAAAACTAAAACCCATGACAACAGCGACAGGCGGGACTTTTACTCGCTGCAGTTCCTAACCCAAAATACCTGGGTTTAGTTATGCATTAAAGATACACAGAGTCTAACATAATCTCATTTAATGCAATCAGAATCCATTTTGTCTGAAGATTATGGAAGAGCTGACTGCTATTAGCTCTGTGAGTTTTCATGTAGGTGCTTGCCTGGGTTTTGGTGCAGTTTAGGGTTTGCTTTTGGGAGAGGTGGAGGGAGGAATCAAGCACAACAAAGCAATATTCATGGAGCCTAAAGTCCTGCTCAGGCACAGGGAAGGTTCCAGTGGTAATGGAAGGAGCAACTGAACGTTTTTTACTTGGTAAAATGCTCCTCCAACCCCAACCATGAGCAGGAGGCTCAACATCTGTAAGTGATCAAAGCAGCTCAGACTTTGTCAGAAGCTGCTGCAGCTGCTCAGAGGGTGTTTTGCAGGGATCAGTGAACAGATGTCTCAAGGACAACCCACACTACAACAGGATGTGGGCTTTTCCCTCAACATACAGGAACTCCACAACACACACCGTGACTATTAGCAATATGCATTATTATGAGAGTAATGAAAAACATGTTCCCTCAGGAAGTTACTTACACACAATGTCAAAAAACCTTTCCCTAATTTTTATGTTTGATGGGTGGCTGTTCACAGTGAAGTCTTTAAAGGAGTTGTGCTGCTGAAATTTATTTTAAAGTAACAGGACTCCAACCCTGTTTCCTGACCTCACAGTGTACCTGCCTGCAAAACAACACCTGCAATGCAAGAAAATCAGAAAAAAAAAGTGATCTGTGGCTTGCACTTTGCATCTGTCAACATTACAGGTGTGATGGAGCAAGAGGCATCCAGTTCCATGGGATATCCTGCAGTGCCTGACACAGGCAGGCCGAGCCAGCAGGTTTGGCACAGCACCTGAGAACCCCTCTGTGTTGGTGGTGCTGCAAAGACAGGCCAGGTGGGGAATCCTAGAGATCCAACACCCCCGTCCCTGCAGCTGAACCAGGCTTTAACTGCTGTAACAAAAAAAGGGGAGGGTTGTTTTTCCAACTCCCCTTTATCAGGGACTGCTACAAACCACCCAGATGGGCCCTGCTCCACTCCCACCTGCCAGAGGGGCCTCCCCTTTCCACGGGACTTAAAGGTTGTGAGCTCTGTGAGAGGACAGAAAGGCCAGTGGGTGTAACGAGGAGCACTGTGGGCACTTCAGGCACTCACCCTTCCTGCCCCTCCTGCTGCTGCTGGGGCAGGCTCTGCCCCTGCTCCGTGTCGGCCGCGGGGACGCTGCCCTGGGATCGCTCTGCCGTGCCCGCCCCGGCGCCGCCCTGCCCGGGGCCGGCATTCCCGCTGAACCCGGGCGTGGAGGAGCTGCCCGGCATCTGGGCAGTGCTGGGGGTGGCAGAGGACGCCGACAGCTGTGGCACGGAGGAGCCAGAGGAGGAGGTGCTCCCGGCGGGAAGGCTGGTGGTGCCGGCGCTGGGCGTGGAGCTGAAGGAGCTGCCCGTGGCCGCGGCCGAGAGACACGAGGGGTTGGAGGGAGCGGGTCCAGCATTCCCGGGAGCTGCCTGTGCCTGGCTGGCTGGGGCAGGAGTTGGGTACTTGGGGGGCAGCAGCAGGCTGCTGTCCAGCTGCAGGGTGGCTAAGTAAGGTGCTGGAAGGACAAGAGAAGAGGAGAGGGGGTTAGTGACAGGCCCATCAGAGGAACGTGCAGCAAACCAGCAGGTCAGACAATGCTTTCTGTGCTTTTAGAATGTTCTAAGAATATACAAATGCTGATGGATTTCCACTGTAAATGTTTGCTTTGGAATCCGCTCTTCAGAGCTTCAGTTCTGACTGATATGAATCAAATGTCTTAAAAACAGGGCTGACTTTGCAGAGCTCTGTGACTCTGTAATTGACACATCCTGATCTCTGCCCAGCCCGTGTTGCAATAACAGTGTTACACAGCTCTGCCGTCTAGGACAGGTTATCTCTGTCAGGCTGAAAGCCTGGAAGTCCTTTCTGTCTGAGCTACAACAATGGCAAACTTTATTATAGTTATTTCTGCCCCTCAGTATCAGAAAAAGAAAGATCACAGTAATTATTTACAAGTAATAAATGAAAATTTCTTATTTATTTACTCTCAGAGGTGGTAAATCACCAGTGGGGAAGTTTCCAGTGCTGCCCTGACAGATGCCTCAGGGGCTTGGAGCAACCTGGGATAGTGGAAGGTGGCCCTGCCCATGGCAGGGGGTGGAATGAGAGGAGCTTTAAGGTTCCTTCCAACCCAAACCATTCCATCATTCTTTATGATATACAAACACCTTATACCAAACTGACTGCTTTAAAGAGGTAAGAATTGGCTTTTGAATCTCTGACGTGATCCCCAGGGTGATAAACAACAACAAGAAGGAGGCAAATTTAACGCGGAAGGATTAAGAAATTAAGATAACAGCTTTTTAATTTTTAATTAGATGTTAATCTGTGCCTGAAGAACCCTCCCCCCCCCTCATTTCCACCTCCTGCAAACCACCCCCAGCCCCCCGAGCAGCCGTGGGGGACTCACCAAGGTGATGGCGGCAGACCTGGGCGTAGAGTTTGAGCCTGGAATGATTGTCCCCGTCCTCGGAGCCCCAGGGCTGGGTGAGCCACTCACTGCCCAGCTCCTCGGGCAGCGTGGGGGCCGCGCTCCTGCCCACCCGCAGGATCCCGTCACGCAGCACTTTGCAGATGGGCTTGTGCTGGCCCAGCCTGCACATCTGGGGAGGGAGAAGAAATGCTCGTGGGGAGATGCCAGGCAGCTGGTTGGAGCCTAAACCCTTCGTCCCCGGCACACACCTCAACGAATGTACTTTAAAAAAAGGCTGAGTTTGACTGTGGATTGAACTGCACTCACAGCAGAGCTGAAAGGAGGGCAAAGGGGGGCAGTGAGGCTGGGGAAGGGGCTGGAGCACAAGTGCTGTGAGGAGCAGCTGAGGGAGCTGGGGAGGCTCAGCCTGGAGAAAAGGAGGCTCAGAGGGGACCTTCTGACTCTGCAGCTCCCTGACAGGAGGGGGGAGCTGGGGGGGTCGGGCTTTGCACCAGGAACCAGCAGTAGGACAAGAGGGCACAGCCTTGAGCTGTGCCAGGGGAGGTTCAGGTTGGACATTGGAAAGAAGTTCTTCCCAGAGAGAGGGATCAGACACTGGAATGGGCTGCCCAGGAGGGGGTGGAGCCACAGCCCCTGGGGGTGTTTAGGGACACACTGGATGTGGCATCAGTGCCATGGTCTGGGTGCCAAGGTGGGGTTGGGTCACAGGGTGGACTCAATGATCTCAGAGGGCTTTTCCAACCTGGTTGATCCTGTAAGGAATCTCAGGTACTGGGGATTACAGCACCTGCACGCTAAAACAATGAATGGCTTTATGTCCAGCTTAGCAGTTATGAGAAAGCAGCTCCTGAGTCTGCCCCTTGCTCTTTAGGCTTGGTTGGGCCATGGCTGAGAGGCTGCAGCTGCACTAAAGCCACTGCCACATCCTCCGTGTGCTGCAAAGAGCAAGTGGCAACACACACCCCAACCCGCCCAGAGAATCACAGTGTGACTCAGAGAGCGCTGCTGGAGAGCCCTCAAAAGGAGAGAAAACCCTTCTTCAAACAGTTGTTACTGTTTGAAGTGATTTCTCCCAGTGACCATGCACTAGGGCAGAAGTGACACTTGGGAAGCAATAACTCAGCGTGGGTCCCGTTTCCAACCTCGTATACAGCGCTCAAGTCCCTGAAGAAAGTTTTGGCTCCGTCGAGCAAGGCCTCGTTTTCCGGACACACCACGATGTAGGCGACGTCCCGATGGCCCCCGTATGGGTCCAGCAAGAGCCTCTCCCAGAAGGGCAAGGAGAAGGGAGAGATTGTCAGGAAGTCCTTGTCATAGCCCACGAGTAACGTCGGGATCGGGAGAGGCTCCGGGGATTCCTCAGAGCCTTCCAAGGGAAAATAAAGAGAGAAGAAAGGTTAAAATAACTGGGAATCACTAATCCCTTGCCATGGTGAGTCTTCTGTGAGTCTGATCATTGAGTGGAAATGTGTGTCAAGGGTGTGCCATCCCTATAAACCACGTTCTCACACGGCCCTTCTTGGAAAAAATGTTCCATAAAGGAAAAGAGATTTATCTGTCCTTGAGAAATGTCACAGAATCAAAGTTCAGTCGGCCGAAGTGGAGGGAGCTGAACCAAGCACCACTTTGACTTCCCCAGAAAGCTGCAACAAAACATCTCCCAGTGTACTCAGAATACAGGCACTGCCCTTCCCGAGGCTTCGTGTCCTGGTTTTCCTTTGTCACATCCACAACCACAGCTCAGGAGTTCCTGTTCTGTCACAAGTAATAACAGGAAAACACAAGATCTGATCTTACAGTTCTTCACCCACCTCCACCTGGTTGTGCAAAATTCCTAAAGCTCAGGCTCATTTATTCCCAGGTACGTAATACCACACAAAGTCATCACAATTCCATAAACTGCCTCCCACCCCTCTCCACAGGATGTGCTCTGAGCACCTGTTGTCCCCATGGAGGGGATTATTATCCAGGGTAACAGGGTGACTCCCAGACACCGAGCTCAGGGGAAGATATATTGCTGAAAATGTCAAGCTAAAATATACCCACTAGTTTCTGCAGAATGTAATTCAACTTTATTAAAAAGTTCAGTAAAATTCACTGACTCTCCATCAAAGGCTCTGCTCTGTACTCTGTGGGAATGTTGGTTTTATTCTCTGGTAACAATTGGCAAATCTTAACTCTTAAAGTCACAAATTATTAGAAGTACTCCAGCACAACAGCTTTAGTCAGTGAGTCACCCCCAGTTGTCCCAGCCCCAAGGAAAGCACCAACATATCAAATACCAACAGAGAGGAAATGAAGCTGTAGTGAAAAAAACTAACCAAGACTGCATTGGTTGAGCCTGAAATAAGAAATACAGATTTAAATGTCAGTCATTATTCTGCAAAGGTGCATGTGCGAAATCTGGTTTGTAATTTGGATTTCCCAGAGGTGTCACAGACAGATAATTAAAACAAAACTTCTTATTAAGACTATGGGAAGCCTTAGAACAAGGAAACTCCTGTGTGGAGAAAGCAACCCTGAGTTTTGTGGACTTGCACAGCTCACACAGCCCCTCTCCCCGTTGGGCTGTGGTTGATTTTAGCAGCCCCCTCTGCTCACGTTGTGCCTGCACCAGTTGCTTCAGTCTGAGCCCAACCCCACACTCAGATAGGGCTGAGCCTCACCCACCCCCTGTGCCCTCTGTAAATGTCCCTCAGTCTGGAAGGGTAAAGCCTCCACCACGCTGTTCAAGATGTGCTTCAAATGCCTTTTTAGGTCACTACAAAGCCATGTGAAGAGCCCCCCATGACCCCAAGCTGTATGAAGAGCCCCCTCCTCACACATTTCCAGAAGAAAGAACCCATTTCCAGGAAACTCTGCTTTCATTCCAACTTGGCGTGGCCCACAGTGTACCTACCGTAGGTTCCCCGTCCTGCCATCTTATGGAATTGCTGCCAGGTGAGTGGTCCCTGCACGTGCTGGATGTTCTCCCAGGTCCTTCCCGTTCTCTTCTTCTGGATGGCATCCTGGAGGAAGGGCTGGAGCGAGAGCAGCATGCGCACCACGTCCTGGGAGGAGAGCATGCTGATGTCCAGCACTGCAAGGACAAGGAGCACCATCACTTCAGGGAGGGACACCAGCAATCCTTCAGAGGGGACAGCATTTTCTGTGCATTGTGCCTTCCTACTGCTCTGCACGCTGCCCATGGAATTTGGGCAGCTCTAATAACCTAAGGGCATTTAATGTGGGGCTTTCTGAAAACACAGCTGCAGTGAAGCTGTCACCACAGCCTTTACACACCTTTCAGTGCTGCTGCTGCCCAGCTCAGCTCACAAGATGTCAGAGCATCTTTAAACAGGCAATATTTAATCATGAAATAATTATTTTTCCCTCGACACATTTTTTTCCCCTAACTCTCGTGTACAGAGCAATTCTCTTCTGCTGACTGCTTTTACCCTTCTCCAAAAAACGAGGGGCCATAATCCTGTCTTCCCCCAAATACCTGGATTTGTTTTGCCTCTCTGCTTCGCATTTGTGAACTTCCACACAGACTCTGTCACAATTTAGGCCACAAAGTCTGAGGACAACGGGACTATTGGTACCTGAGATGTAACCGGATTATTGGTACTTCAGATGTCATTTATAAAGCTTTCAGAACTCTCCTTTATTTCTAGCTTTTTCTCAGGCCTGTCACTTCCCACATAAAGGTTAAGTGGGTCACGACTGCCGAGATCCAAATGAATTCCAGGGCCAGAGGGTGGGTTGTGCCCCTACCGTTGCTGTGAGGCCAGGAATGGACGGTGGCACTTCGTACGAGGGCCTCGTCCACCTTGCCCCCCGTGGGGTTGTCCACGTACTGCCGGCCCTGCTCCAGGGCGTTGAAACACTCCACCCAGGAGTCGTTGCTGTCGGCCTGCAGCCGGTCGTAGCTCCAGCTCGGGCAGGGCAGCGCCTGCCGGTTGTTGGAGGACATGTAATCCAGGCAGCTCAGCGACGTGAAGGGCTGCGTGTGCTGGTTCTGCAGGAGCAGCAGGAGGCTCATGGGGGGCTCCTGGCTCCTCCTGGCTCCCTCTCCCATCTGCGACATCAGGCCGCTCTGGCAGACCATCAGCCTCCGCTCCGCGGCCTGGCCGATGTCCGAGCTCCTGCCGAAGATGTCGAGCTCGTCCTCGATGAAGAGCCCGGAGTTGTAGCCCAGCTTGCGGTTGATGATGGCGCTGAAGCCGCAGGTGCAGCGGTACTGGTCCTCGTTGGACGAGTCCGGGATGTAGAGCCCCACGTCGGCGCCCTTGATGTTCATGTTGCAGGCGCAGACGCAGCAGCTGTCGAAGTTCCTGTCCTTGAAGATGTTGAGCACGGAGTCGGAGAGGATGAGGGTGACGTACAGGCTGTGGGCCTCGGGGATGGGCTGCACCGTGCCCGGCTCCACCGAGTTCAGGGGCCGCGTGGTGGAGGGGGTGGATGCGGGGGAGCCCTGGTCGGTGCTGTCGTACTTGACGGAGCCCTGGCCGCTGGCGGTGCCCCCGCCCCGGGGGGTGCGAGGGGTGCGGGGCGTGCGCGGGGTGGGCACGGAGAAGCGGGGGGTGGCGGGGGACGGCAGCACCCCCGCCCCGCTGTTGCTGGCGGGGGCAGCGCTGTTGAGGGTCACCGGGGTGCTCATCTGGGGGGTGCTCATCTGCAGGTAGTCCTGGTCCGCCAGGCTCCCCACACTAGGCACGTTGCTGCAAGGAACACACGGGAACAGCGTCACACCCCGTCACAGACTGGGAAACGGGGACATCCCATCACTAACTGGGAAACAGGGGCACATCCCATCACAGACTGGGAAACAGGGGCACATCCCATCACTGACTGGGAAACAGGGGCACATCCCATCACAGACTGGGAAACAAGGGTACATCCCATCACACACTGGGAAACAGGGGCACATTCCATCACCAATTGGGAAACGGGCACATCCCATCACAGACTGGGAAACAGAGGCACATCCCATCACAGACCAGGAAACGGGGACATCCTATCACTAACTGGGAAACAGGGGCACATCCCATCACAGACTGGGAAACAGGGACATCCTATCACTAACTGGGAAACAGGCACATCCCATCACAGACTGGGAAACAGGGACATCCTATCACTAACTGGGAAACAGGCACATCCCATCACAGACTGGGAAACAGGGACATCCTATCACTAACTGGGAAACAGGGGCACATCCCGTCACAGACTGGGAAACAGGGACACATCCCATCACAGACCAGGAAACAGGGACACATCCCATCACAGACTGGGAAACAGGGACATCCTATCACTAACTGGGAAACAGGCACATCCCATCACAGACTGGGAAACAGGGACATCCTATCACTAACTGGGAAACAGGCACATCCCATCACAGACTGGGAAACAGGGACACACTCCATCACACACAGGGAAACAGGGGCACATCCCATCACAGACTGGGACACAGAGGCACATCCTATCACCAACTGGTCAGTTGTGGAGACTGATTTGGCCAAAACTCACTTTTAAACACAAGGAGATGGTGAAAACTGAAAGGACTCGCTGAAAAGTAGCAAAGAACACTCTGCCCACCACCTTGACTCCTGTCTCTCAACACAACTTGTAATTCTCACCACGAACACCACTCTTTCCTATTATTATGATAACAGGTATCATCTCAGGCACTTCACCCTCTTGAAGATTATTCCCATGGCCTAAAACTCAAATGCTCTTGAGAACAATCTCTAGATAAAATATCAAGTTAAGATTTAGATTGTTTGTAAATCTTTTAGGGAAAAGAGAAAGAACTGCAGTTGTTATTTTAAACATTATTATCCGTGAAGAGATACACAGATGAGTGGAAATGAAGAGAGTATTTCAGAGGCATACAAATGTTACTCTGTTTTAAAAATCACCCCTTTAAAGAGCTGCCACAAGCCCTGCTGTGGTGCTGATACAGGACACCACTCCCAGTGACACACAGTTGGTACCAGCATGTCCCAGGCTATAAATTCAAACCCTCCTGTGGGATTACACAGCCCACAGCCCAAAGGGACACATTCCATTATAAACTCTTAGTCCTGTAAAGCTCAGAGTTGTATCTCTGGGTCATCTCCATTCCTGGCTGGCTTTTATGACTCTGTTTTGTTCTTTTCTGCCAAATTCAAGCGACCACAGAACAGTTGGTACATTCCCATGGGATCCCTCCTCCACTGCAATGACTCCTATCAAGACACAGGAGATATGGGGCCAAACAAAGATGAACCTGACTCTTCCCTTTCCAGGTCACCACTAAGCTGCTCACTCCTCTTGCCATGTGTCCATTCCATATTAGGGCAAGGGAAGCGTGTGAGGACTCAGTGAGTCCCTGGATGAAGAAGGGGAAACAGGATTTCTCCATGTTTATCTGCTCTCACAGTGTATTACTGAAGAGGACCATCCTTTGAATGCTCACATATCATTAATGACTTGAAAAGGAAAACAGTGAGGACCTTATTCCTTACAATCATTTTATTACCTTGAGCTGATGTGAGTCCAACTCAAAGCAGGAAAGGGAAAAATAATGAAGCAGGGCTGAAGGAGCTGTGGAGCTGAAGCACAGAATGCCTCAGACTAATAAGAAAAGGTGACCTAGAAACCTTGATTGGCAATCACCACTCTGTGGGAAGCCTGCAGTAATAATCCTCACTCTAATTGGATTAGATTGAAAATGAAAGGGGTTTTTTCCCCAACAAATACCTGAAATTAATAACCAGCTCAGGCCCGGTGCATCAGTTACTATTATGAACAAACCTGAGAATTAAATTGCTCCCCAGGCACTGTATCAAGGGTTTACAATTTCTTCTTTGCAATTCTTTTGAGAGCACTGAAGGATCCTTTGGGGTTGGAAAAGGACTGATTTAAAGGATTTACAGACTGATTTAAAGATACAGACTACTTCCTCCAGAAATGAAGCAGTGCAGCAGGAGACCTTTGTACTATTATTCTGCCTTTTAAGGGGTTTTATTAATTTAATGGTGCAAATTCTTGCTTAGCTTTCAAAACCTCCAGCAATGAATTTCCTCCATAAACACTGCTCATTTCTGAGAACTGAGTGAGGAATACAAGCCTTGAAAATTAATGTCAGGGTTTCCTTACAGGTCACACCACTCTTGTACTTGGCATCTCTTCTTTTGGTATCAAAGAGGGCAGGACAGCACAGGACAGGACACAGACCTGTCCCAGGTCACCCACTCAGGGAACACACAGGAGCTCACAAGAGGAGCTCTCACAGCCCTTCTCAGCATCTTCAGAGCCCTCAGGAGGCAAACTGGACTCACCAGGAGCAGAGATCATCTGCCTGGAGCTCAAACTCACACAGAAGTAGCGACCAGAGGGCAGCCTGACTGGGCTGGAGATGGGGAGGGATAGACATGAAAGGCTCAGTGCATCATTTCATTCCCTAACACTTCTGGTTTATGCTAAATCACAGTATTTTCCTGTATCAAAAACTGCAGTTAATTCAGGTCCTGCATGTCCCTGTTCTTTAGAAGCACTGAGGGTGCAGTGGACACTGCAACACCCCGACTGCCAAAGGCTGGGTTTAAATCACACCTTCCTGAGATCAGAACTGCCTTGATCTCAGACAACAACAAATCTAAAAGGTTTCAGCGACTTTTGCAGGTGAAAGCTCTGTTAACACAGACAGCCACTGCAATCAGTGAGTCATTTTTAGGCAGGGGCTGCACTCACTTGTAGCCGTCTCTGATGAAAGTGGCTGCGGGCGGCAGAGGGAGCTGCTCGATTTTGGGAGGAACAGCCCACGAAGGCCTGAAGATGCAGGTGTCTGGGATCTTCAGGGGTAGGAGGCACTGGCTGGGCAGGATCTTCAGTGGAGCAAACAGGGAGGAGCCCACGAAAGGTTGAAATGATGGAACTTTGTGCACGTACGAAAAGTCCTGAAACGCCAAAGCGACATCGGTTACAACCACACGGTCAGGCTGGTCTTCAGATGTTTAAACTGAAACCCCTTGTACTGTTTTCAGCCCTCTACAATTGCTTTTTTCCCCCCTCAAATTAAGGATATTTATTCATTCCACAAAACATTCCAGAGCAGCTCCTTCAAGGAAGCTCAGCTGAGGCTCCCTGTTATCCCGGGATGCTGCACAACTTCCTGGCAGGAGGTTCACGACTCCAGCAGGCTCATTTAAGACAAGCTCTGTCTGAAACACTGTGAAATTTTCACACTACCTGACTTTAAGCACCTAATTTAGGCACTTGAAAGATTGATCTTTGCGTGACTTCTGTCCTGACAATGAGTCACAGTGTGAAGAAACCTGAGGTGCCTTGAGGCAGCCTCTGAATAACCCCACAATGGGGATTCATAGAATTTTAGTAAGAACAGTGGACACTTTGCACATGCCAATTATTAAATCTAAATAGGGTATTAAATACAAATATCTAAGCAATCTAGCAAGTATAAGATTAACTATAAGTGAAGTTCAGTCAAGCTGGGCTTTTATTGACTGCCACTTTTGCTTGCAGAGAGCGACGACAAGAACTTCAGCCAGCGTTTCCAGAGCTATTCCAAGCCTCTTTCAGAACAGAACTAGTCCTTTTGAGGCACTACTGCAAAGTAAAAATCAGTATTAAAACAGTAACAGCATTTAACATCTCCTTATTTCTTTGCATTTTTCCCTTGCACCTTGTCAAGCACTGAGAGGTGAGGAATGTGTGGATTTTTATCTCCAGCTGCTGAATATTCAGCACAAGGAATCTACTGCCGTGTTCTCAGCATGACCAGCAATGGGTTTAGTGCCCATTTCCCTCACTGGTGGGTATGAGCAGGGGTGACACACTCAAAAGCAAGTCAGCTGTGCCCTGAGAAACGTTCTCAGGCAGAATTAAAAGGTGTATTTTAATACTCCTACAATGGTTGTGAGGGAGATTAAAATATCTTCAGTATCAATGATGCCCTAAAATCTGCTCCCACTCAAAATCTTCCAGCTCAACAAATTCCAATACAGGTTTCCTCTGCAGGCCCAAGTTATCCTGTTCTCAAGCAAATAGTTCACTGCATGAGCAGAGGAGAAAAACCAGCAAGGTCTGTAGCAAAGTCTCCCAAACCTTACAAAAATCTTGTTTCAAACTTCTCTAAAGGTACAGAAACAGGCAGAGACATGGACTGGACATGGGGACAGCCCAGCTGTCCTGCAGCACAGCCAGGAGAAGGTGCCTTTGCTCCATGTGTCTCCAAAACCCAAAAGCTCCTGGGGAAGAAGTCCCCCTGTGGTTTGCCAGTGCTTCCCTTGCAGTCTGAGGGATTCTATCCCTGCCAGGCAGGAAGATGTACCAATTCCCAGCTGACTACATCATTTACCCTAAATAAAGGGGTCTACCAGGATTCTCACATCAACACACACCCACTTCTTGCCCATGCAACTGCAAGTGCATCCCTGTCCCAGTCCCTTAAAACTCAGCCTCCAGTTAATTCCAGCATTCCCAGGAGCACAAAAAACAGGGGAGAGGTGTTCTGGGGAGAGAAGGTGTTCTCTCTAGTGAAAGAGAAGGAATGGGCTGTGGCAGATGAGGGACAGGGTGGCCCTGAAGGAGAAGAATTAGGCTATAAAATCAAGGGTTGGGGACACCAGGAAGTCAGAGTTTTACAGTGGGCATCCCCCTTTTATTCCCTGTGTCCAAAGGAACAAGGTGATGTGCATCTCTACACAAAATGTGTGGTTTTGGATGAAAAGCCCCTCAGGCTCTGTGCATGGAAATATGGAAATATGGCAACGACACCTTCTGACCCGAGTGACAAAAACTGGCCCCTGGAGTTCAGGAATGCAGGACACACACAGGCTGAATGGTTTTATCCTCCTCCTCCCCTGTGAGGGAATAATGACACACAATCCATGCACACCCAGTGCTGATGCTGAGGCCCTTGGTGGGATGCTGTGGAGCAATGGGTACATCTGGGAGGGGAGAACCAGTGGAGTCCCTGCTCCCAAAGAGCCCTTTACTCAGAGAGGAGGAACTGTGTGACATCCCCTGACCTGTGTCACACAGAAAGTCAGGTAACAATGGGCCCACCTGGCCTCAAAACTTGGGAAGTAACATCAGCTGAAGAAGAAGAAACACAGTAAGTTCAACCCCTGGGCTTTCTCAGAGAGTTTTCATCCCTGACCAAGAAAGGAACATTTCAGAGGGAAAAGGGCACCACTTTATCCCAGCTGGGTCCCCAGCAGGGAGGGTGACAGGGCAAAGGTGCTACAGAGAAATTATCTGAGAAGACACAACCTTTAACAGCCACTGAGGCACAGGGGTGGTGGTTTTTTTCATACATGTACAATCTTTCTGTTGGGCACGGGGCTCATTTCACAGACAATACTGTTTGTTTGCTGAGCACACCCCAAAACATCACAGACATAAAATCACCACAAGAAAAATGCCCATGGTTAAAATCAGGGACATGATTATAAAGCCCTTTTATTACTAGAGAAGAATTTCTTTTCCCCTATTACAGACTTTATATGGGTCTAGCTCACATTTTTAGTGGGCTACACACACTGCATGTGACTTGTTTCTAGAAATCAAAGCATACAGAGATGAGCTTATAAAAATACCACAGTTTTGGTGTGTTACCTTGATTTCTTCAGGTTTGGGGCTACCTAACCCATCTTCCACCTCCATTTTGAACTCAGCAAGCTGTGTTGGGACCATGCTGACCATAGGACTCTCCATCATGCCCAGGGTGGTCACAGTCTCTGAGCTTATTCCGTCTTTGTAACTCATCACTGGGGAGAAGGCAGGGTGCTGTTCTAAAGAAGGTGGTGTTGGGAACATCCTTTGGAGATCTGCCACAGCTAAAGATGATGGAATAACACACTGTTAGTTATTAAATTACCAATTCCCGAGGAAATTCAGTAAAACAGAAGAGACCAACCCAATGCTAGCTCTTATTCCATCAGTTAAAACCCAGCAAAGGTTCTACAGACTTATGGAGTTCTGAGAGCAGCATAAACTTAGATAAAAGGTCAACTCCTAGGGAAAAATTCCAGCAGTTCCTGGGGATATTTTGCAAGTTTGTTGTGCAGCAGAAAGAATGAACTAGTAGACACACAAATTCCATGTATGGTTTGGCAGCAATAAATTAATATCTCGGAACAGAAGAGCTGAACTGACATTAATGCAAAGTTCACTCAGTAGCTGTTTCTAAGGAGTCACAGAGTGGCTTCTTCCCTTTCCCTGGGTTGACACCAGCCCTAAATCAGGAGGCCTTTGGGATTAGGGTTCACTGAGCTGCATTTCTCCTCTCCTACACTCACTGCAGCCTCATTTGGTCCATGGCAACACAACCCCTGTTGCTGCACAAACATGGGCAGTTTTGCTGAAGAACCAGACTCCAAAGTGCCAAGTGTCAGAGGAAACCACAAAATGATCATTTTGTACCACAGGACACTAAGTCAGGAAAATCCCTCAATTACTTCTCAGGAGATGAGAGCAATGGAATCATCCACTGCCCGTTTTTCTCTTTAAGTAAAACAACCAACCCCAGCAGAAATGCTCAATACAGTGTAATGCAACTGAAGACAAATCACAGCAAAGACCTTTATGTTCTCCCTGGCTCCATTCTGTTTCCTTCCACATTCATTCTGTGTGAAATTCAGAGTAAATGCTGTATTCTCCTGACTGGAATTAGGGCAGATCCTCTCTGGACAGAACCATCCCTCTGGTGAACCACTGAGATCAGGGAAGGGTGAATTCCCACAGGTATCTCTTCTGAAACACCTCTTCTGACAGACTAAATCCCAATCCCACTTCCACACCCAAGCTGACAGGATATTCTTGTATTCAACATTTGCAGCCTAAAGATTATGGAAAATTCCTAAATCAATAGAGGGATTTCTGACTGGTAAACACTGTGTTGTGGAAACCCAAACTGTACTCAAAAACTAACTGAAAAGGGCAGAAATAAATGATAGGATTAGAATTATTTATAATGTGTATGGATATGTGTAGGAATTCCTGCAGTAACAGCACATTCTGCAGGGTGCTGCAGCCCCAGGATGTGTCTCCACTCTGCCCTAACAGAGCCAAACCTGCATTTGATGCTTTTGTGCCCAGAGGTGACACAGCCAGGTTGTTTGGGAGCAACAACTCCAACATGTGAGGTCCCCTCAAAATGGACTTCTTTTGGTCTCAACTGTCAAAGCTGAACCCAAAGTCCTTCACAGCCTGGAGCAGCAGAGTAAATAATGGGCTGTGAATTATTCCCACTCAGCCCTTTTTCTTTTATTTCCCCACTTTCTCAGTCTTTGAATTTCCAAGGCCTTATTCTTGTCCTGATCCAGGATAAACCACTGAAAACGGGTTCAGTAGAATGGAAAAAGCTCTTTTCCACCCAGTGCCAGTATGGAATATAATCTTCAGGATGGCAGCTGGATTGTCTACCTCTGTTTTTTAACAGGTATGTTTTAGGCATTGCAGAGGGACAGGAAGGAAGGGTGAAATGAAAGGTGGTCAGTAGGAATTTATGATGCTGGACAAGGCCCTTCAGCTCCCCACAGACACTGCTGTGCCTCCACTGCTGGTGTCAAGGCCACAGTTACAAACCACCAGTGCAGTGTAATTCTGACTTCCCTCACACAGCTCCTCACTGCATCATTTTCTCACCTCCAGCTCAATCCACTTAGCACAACTCTGCAGTGCAGATTCATAAAAAAGTTTAATTACAAAAAGTCCCCCAACCCTACAGCAACAGGCAGCTCTCATCGCTCATTTTCATGTGTGTCATGCTTGAAAAAGCTTTGCATATTTTAAAAAGCTATGGATCAACTAAACCTGTCAAAATCCAATCTCTGTATACTTCAGACTTCTACATTTGAGTAAATCAGCACAGCTTTTATGGGTCCATAAAACTCTGACTCATCTCCCTCAGACTGATTTTTTTCTTCACCTCAATTTGTTCTCATTACCAGCTGAAGTTAATGAGAAGGCATTAAAGAATGATTTGCAGAGAGATTGGATTTCTGCTTGTAGCAGCCACAAAAATCAAACCTTCTTCCTCCTCACCACTAAGTAATTTGTAATTTGTAATTTGATTCATTAGTGTTACACTGAAAATTCTCACCTTCCTCCTCTCACACAGACACATTTCTCTTTCAAGAGAAGTCCAATCTAAATTAATATAATCATAGAATCATTTTGGTTGGAAAAGACCTCTAAGATCATCGAGTCCAACCGTTCCCCAGCACTGCCAAGGCCACCACTGACCCGTGTCCCCAAGTGCCACATTCACATGGATTTTTAAATCCCCCCAGGGATGGGGACTCCACCCCTGCCCTGGGCAGCTGTGCCAGGGCTGGGCAGCCCTTCCAGTGAGGAAATTTTCCCTAATATCCAACCTAAACCTCCCCTGGCACAGCTTGAGGCTGTGTCCCCTCTTCCAGTCACTCCTTACCTGGGAGAAGAGCTCAACCCCAGCTGATTTCACCCTCAGAGTAACAGTTCTCGTTCCCAATCATTGTTGGCACAGTGCTTACAAAAAAGCCCTGTTGTTCTAATCTGCATTTCACACAATCTCAGCATACCAAATGTAATGTGTCAGCTCCCTGCACTGCCATAGCCTTCCCTGTCCATGTGCTGTGCCTGCATCCCTCCCACAGCTCTCTGCAAAGGTCTCCAACGTGCCTCCAGCCAGAACCTCATCCTGTGATTTTCATCATGCACTTCCAGATTAAACCCTGAAGGCGATTTTAGTTTTAATTTGTCAAATGCTCAGTGCAATTTTCTTCCAGAGACAGGTTGCACCATAATGGCCACTTGGTAAGTCACAGGTTTATACTCTTTGATTTTGTTAATCACAGAATATGCTGAGTTGGAAGGGACCCACAGGGATCATCCAGTCCAGCTCCTGGCCCTGCCCAGGACACCCCAACAGTCCCACCCTGTCCCTCACAGCATTGTCCAAACACTCCTTGAACTAGAAGAAGGATTTATACATAAACAGGGACATGGAAATGGTGTAAGTGCCCAAAATTAAACACTGAGCTGAGAACAGAGGGGCTGGCTTCCAAATGAAGACTTGTGACAAACCCTTCCCATTCTTCCAGTCCCAGACAATGGAAAAGATCTCAGATCTCAGCAGGGACATTGAGAATCCGTGTCTGTGTCACCCCTGTGCTCATTAACACCCGCTCCAACAGCGCTAATTACAGCACACAGCACACCCCAAGTCCTGGAAAGGGCCATGCCAGGGGTGTGAGGGGCTGTGGAGGGCACACAGAGCTCGGGGAGGGGCTGTGGGGGGCACACAGAGCTCGGGGAGGGGCTGTGGGGGGCACACAGAGCTCGGGGAGGGGCTGGTACTCACTGGGGGGGTACGGAACCGCCGTCCTGCCGTCCTTGCCCACCGGCCGCTCCTCGGACCCCGCCGGCGGCAGCTTGGAGGAGCGAAGGGCTGGGGACACGGCCTGGGAGCAGGGAAAGCACACCATCAAACACCCAAACCACCAGATTCACAGAGTGTCAGACATCCTGAAACCTCCCCGAACACCATTGCACAGGACAGAAAACAGGTGCTTCTTTTTTACTTTCATAGCAGCCTCAAAAAATCGAACCTTCTTCCTCCTCGCCGCTAATTAATTTGTAATTTGGTTCATTAGTGTTACACCAGAAAGTCTCACCTTCCTCCTCAAACACAAATACATTTCCTTTTCACCTCCAGAGAAATGCCAACTACCAAAATCAGAAAGTATTAGAAATTCTGAAGCCTCTCCCAGCGTGATTTCCCAGGAAAGAAAACTTTCTACTCCCCCCAAGGAGCCTGGATTTCTTTTTCCCCTCTTTCAACACCAAAGTCTCTGAAATATTTGCCTGTCTATACACTCTCCATATTTTGATACATAAATACAGGCACATATTTCCATATACACACAAACTGTATTGAAAATGTTATCACAAACCCTGAGCTTGAAATGCTCGTGACTACTCCACACCTTTCCATGGCTGGGTCACTCCAAGACAATAATGGGAATATGGCACAGAGTAAGCCCAACACATGTGAGTTCCAAGACAGGAAGAGCATTAGGGTCAACCTCACAGAAGAGGGTGATTTTTTTATTTTCACAGGACAGTCCTCCTGGAGATTTGCAAATTAACTGTGACATCCGAAGTGGAGCTTGTGTGGAACCACAAAAAGTAAATTGCTGCACTTCCAAAGTCCTGCCAGCAACCACACATTAGACTTTTAAACACTATTATCTACCAGCAGTCAGTTTAGGATCCCCTTCTGTATCATTATGGGTATATTAGTTTATTATGAAGATAGCAACTATTCAAATCTTTGCCTTTCCTGGCATTTTTTCCCTTCATAATGGATATAAATATGCTTTGCCTTTTGTATTTCCTAACACACAGCAACTATTGTTGTCCAGGAATAGAAAGAAAAGTGGCTTTAGAGAGTTACTGAAATTCTGTGAGGCTGAATTTGTCTTTGGGCAGGTTCTCAGAGGAGGTAAAACAACAAATCACCAGTGGATGAAACTTGGATCTTTTCCACATTTCTCACACACAAAGTACTGACAGACAACTGTCAGACAACACGAGCTTTGGTGTTCCCCGAGTGAGCTCCTGAAATTCCTGAATTACACACCCTGATGATTTCTCTCTCTTTGAGGGATCTCCTGAAATGAATCCTCTCTTTGCCAGCAATTCTTCCCAGCCAAAATCCAAGCCTGCCTACCTGGACACTCTCTCCCTTATCTATTAGGGATAATCGCTCCCCACCAGAATTCCATCCTCCTCCTCCTGCTGCTTTTTGTTGTCCTACAGAACACTCAGTCCTGCAGGGACTTACCCCAAGCTCATCTTCATCTGAATTGTCAAAGATGTTGTCCAGGTCGTGCAGGGATGGAGCCAGATCCGTCACCTGGGTGAGGCTCCCGGAGCCCCCTCGGCCGGCAGCGCCGTCCTGCCGGGTGTCTGCCACAGGGAGAGGGGGAACACGGGGAAAATGGGAGCACAGGGACACACAAACACCTTTTCCCAGTTGTACTCCCCCAGGGGACAAGTAAAAAGCACTGGGGCCCCTCTGGAGCCCAGGAACAGCCTTGCAGGGAAGAGTAAAGCAACCCCTGAAGGATGAAGGGAGCTGCTGCTCACTTAATATTCTAAAATCATATATAATTGTGTTATTATAAAACAGACAAGGAAAATCTTTGCCATCTCAGGAGCTGCCTACAGCTCTCATGTTGCAGTCAGAAGTTCAGGGTGTGGTTTTTCCTTCCAGATGTTACTGCAGAGCACTGACTGACTGTTTTTGCTTTGCAGAGCCAATCCAAGAGCTGTTACTCACCAGCCTTAGGGGCAGAACTGAAAATGGACATGGCATCTTTTCCATCAGGAACTGGTGTGGAATGTCCCGTTGGGGGGATTTCCTTGGCACCAATTCCATCTTCTGGCTGTACAAAAAAAAGAAAAGCCAAGAGTTTTTAATGGATATTATCTTATGTAAGAACAACTGCTCTCCTATGTCAAGCCAAACTCAAGAGCTCTAAATTATATGTTTTGAGGAGCAAAAAAAAATTTAAGAAGGGAGAAGAACACAGCTGTCTGCTGTTTACATACACAGGAAAAACGTGGAATAACACTGTGTATGACTTCCAAAGGATTCCACATACATGGAATTAGCTCTGACAGCCAGTACAGGGAATTAACCACCTCAAATTCTCCAGAAAAAACACCTTTCAGAACGTGCAGTGTGGTGAGGACCTGCACAAGAACAGCCAGAGTGAGCAGCCAGACACTGAAACAGGGAATAAGACACACAAGAAGGAGTATCTTGCAGATGATGATCAAAGAATGGGAATCAAATTGTTCCTTTCCCATATGGAAAAACAGCTCCAAGGGAATATCCAAACCAGTGCTGTCCCTCTCCCAGAGCCTCTCAGCAGAAGGATACTCTCCTTTTGCCCAAGGGAAGGAAAAAGTTGGGCTGGAGAGACCCGAGCTTTACACTGAGGTATCTGTCAGGCTGAGGCAAACAAGGGGAAAAAACCAAAACACCAAATTCTTTCATCTCTGCAAGTGAATATAAGGCTCAAAATCTTTTAATTCTTAGCTTAAATCTGGAACTTACTGCTGGCCAAGCTGAATATCTATCTATCTATCTATCCATCCATCCGTCTCTCTATCCATCTGTCTGTCTATCCATCTATCATATAGATATATATTGCATTCATATCATACAGATATTCAGCTGGCCAAGCTAAATATATATGTATGTATGTATGTATCTATATATATATATTCAGCTTGGTCTGCTGAATATCTATATAAATATAGATATAAATTTATAGTTTTATATTAAAAATATATATAAATAAAAGTATGTATATATGTGGCAAATACCAGTTCAAAAATACCACAATTAAATTCATTTTTCCCAGTGCTGGTGCAGGAAAGAAACACAACAACACAACACCTCTCTGATTTTGACCTGTGGAACAGGTCTGTGTCTCCCAGAGAGTGAATGCTGTGCCACACCACCCCCCAGTGAGAACAGCAGTGCCAAGGACTCTGCATTCACACACTACCTTGGTCTTCTTCGAGGGATCTTTCTCGGCCCCAAGTTTGCACTTTTTGTTGACGGTGAAGCTGTACTTGATGTCCCCGTCCTCAAAGGTGTAGGGGTCACTGGTGTCCCCCCAGCCCTCCCCGGGCTGCTGCAGCAGAGGCAAAGGCTCCAGGTAGTTCAGGGGCTGTGCCAGTTTCTGCTCTTCCAGGATTTTGAACCGTTTGTTGGGCTGTGCCAAGAGCCTGGGAGGGAAAACAAACCAGCAAAGGCCCCGTGAAACAAAACCAACACACCTTTCACAGCCAACACAAACCAGCTCCTGAGGTCTGCAGCTGTCCCACAGCTCACTCCCTCCCCCTTGAGCCAGCAGAAAGATGGGTTTTTCCCTCAAATAAAGGATGTACTTGGCTACATTTCATATTAAATATTATACTGTATTAAGACCTACTTTAGGACAATGAAAGAAGAATTAATGTTGTCACTATATAAATGAAAACACTTAGAAATACAGCAAACCCCACTGTAACTGCCAAAACCAGTGTTCTTATAACTCAAAAACTCTTCCTCAGTTAATTTTTGCTTACACATATTCACTAACTACTCTCTCTGGTGCATTTTGTAAATGCACTGTCAGAATGCAGGAGTAATTTTTAGGTTGGCATAAAATAAATTTAAATTCTCCCATTAAAGTTATAAACAAATAACTTCCTTTGCATAAAAGAAAATCTGTTTATATAAAAATAAAAATAGAAGGAGACAGCTAAAAATTCCTTACAATGTAGTTGTTCATGGTCTTCACTGAGGCAGTCAATGGGTGTTAACTATAATTTTGCTGAAGTGTATTTACAGGAGATTTGCTCTTTGCCCCATAGGGGCTGTCGGGGCTTTGAGTTTCCATCCTCCAGAGACTGAAGTTACCCAGCAAAGCTCCCACCAAATTCAAAGTGGGGTTACAAAAGGCAGAAGAACTATTCCATACTGAAGGAACACTTACTACTCACAGAAGGTGTGGCACAGTGCAATTTTAACCCCACACAACTGGACAAACCTCACTGAAGAATCAGAATTTCACTCCAAACCAAGCCCTTCTGCAGCTGAAGGCTGCACATCTCGATGTGTATTTTGTTTTGTTAAATAATAAAAAGACAAAAGCTTAAGAGAACTCCTAACATTTCCTCAAATTCTCTGGTGTAGGTCACAACAAAAATTTGTCAGTTCTTATAATGTCCAGCAGAAAGCCAGACATGGTAAAGGAAGTCATCCTGCCACAGGAGCTGCCCATGGAAGGGCCAGCCCTCACCTCAGCATCTGTGGGGGTGCAGTGGAGCCCTCAACTCATCTCAGTGTCAATAAACCAGACTTTGGTCACGACTAGAGCTCCAACCCCCCTGCCCTCTCACCTTTTCAGTGCAGTGCTGTCGGGGTTCACTTCCACCTTGCTGTCATACCTGTCACAGGGCAGCTCCGGCGGCCGGAACTCGCCGTCGTCGCTCGAGGGGACACTGTAGGTCCTCCACACGTCCCCAGCCTCGCTGCTGGGGGCTGTGCCACAGTACAAGGCTGTCTCACTGACCTCTGCCATCAGAGGTAACCTCTGGCCCACCAGGACTGTCCTGTCGTCCAGGCTGGGCAGGGGCTGCAGCTCCAGCCCGCTGCCGTAGAGTGCTGGGTTCACGGGGACGGAGGGGGGGTCCAGGCTCTCTGCTTCCTGCCCTCGGGGCTGGGGGCTCAGAGTGGGGGGCAGAGGGGAAGTGGGGGAACGGGGTGAATCCATAGGATTCATATTAATTTGCTTGCTTGGATTTCTAGCAGGTAGAGAGAGCGGCTTCTCGTATTTCCTGGGATTCGGGACGTCCAAGGAGGGCTCCATCCCGGCCAGTCCCAGCTTCTGCCCCGGCGTGTCCTGCTCCATGCACAGCTCTTCAGTCACAGAGGGCCGGTGGTGAAAGGGCATCATGGGCCTCTTTTGCAGTTTCTCTGCTTTCTCCTGCCTCTCGGTGGTTTTGTGCTTTGAGGAGGCAGGAGGGGGCAGTGCCGAGGCTGCCGCGGCTCCCACGCCGAATCCGGGCGGGTTTATCGTGGGGGGACGGCTGGAGCCGGCGGCACAGCGCTGCTTCAACACCTTGTGCCTGAAAGAGAGGCAGAGACAACTCACTCCTGGCCTGGACAGTCACCTGAGCTTAGGGGAAAACCAAAGCCAAGCAACAGCACCGAGAAATCTCCCGTCTGATCCCGCTCTTTTAACGGAGCCCGGGATGGTCCCACGGGCGGGACCAGCTCGGCTGCAGCTCCTCTGACCCATAAATGGAAAAGGAGAATCTCCAGAAAACAGCATTCAAGGGAAAGAGCTCACGTACAAACCAGCTCAGCTGGAAGGTAATTAACTAAAAAATTCCAAGTTGCTGTTGGCTTTCATTGCCATAAAGCAGGTCAGCCTTTCCAACTGGGACTGCTGTGGAGCTCCAGCCCTGCTCCTGGCTCCCTCTGGAGCAGCAGGATTGGAGTGGGAATGTTCACAGACTCAAACCAGGGCTGGAGGCCTTCATGGCATTTCCTCCTCCACATCAGGTAAGGGAAGATACCTTCCACACAACTGCACAGTCCAAAACCAAACCAAACCCACAACAAAATAAAGCGCTTTCTACCCGACGAAGAAAGCATTAATAAATACTTCAAAATATTAAAACAACAACAAAAAAGACAATCTTATTACTGGCTTCATATTTTAACATGGCTTTTTTTTCAATTTGTACCCAGTATCTTTGAGACTGGGAAGCACAGGACTGAATTTCAGTGTTCCAGGTGCTGTTAAACAGTATTTTCATCATGCTGATGATGTTCTCTGAGGATGTTACAACAGTTGTAACTCTGTCCATACTTTTATTGTTCTTTTTTGTTGTTGAGGTTTGGTTTTGTTTGGGTTTTTGTTTAGTTGTTTATTTGTTTTTATTAACCTAAGCAGAAATCAAAAGACGTGTTGTGCTCAACACTGAAACCTGTTTAAAATTAAATATTGTTTCAAAATAAATCACTCCATCCCCGTTCTACGAACAACAGGACAACAAAAACCATTTCAGATCCTATAATAAGGTTTTAACTCACAGAGATAAAGTCTGTGATCACAAGTGAAGAGGATTAGATGGGAGAAACCCAGCCCTGTCCAAGGGACCAAACCCCCCCTGTGCTTGCTGCCCCTCTGCCCTGCAGCCATCCCTGCTGGGTGGGGCTGTCCTGGCTCTCCCCTGGGGCTTGGCTCTTCCCAGGACACAGCAGATGGGGTGTGGTGCAATCACCCCAACGTGGAGCTGAGGCCCTGGTAACTGCACATTTGCCTTAAGCGTGTTCCTGTAACATTTCATTGCCTTAATTCTCCATCATTCCCCGGATTTTCACCGACTGCAGAGGATGATTCCAGACATTCTGCTCCTCACACACCCAGCCGGGTCCACAAAAGGTGGAGTTTGATGCTGAGCACCACAGAGCCCTCGCAGGCTCCAGATTTAAGATCATCTCTTGACATTTACACAGCACAGGGGACGGGCACGGCCATGACTCAAACAGGATCTGTGTGACAGCAGCTGTCCAGTGTCTGCAGCTACCCAGGAAATATTTACTGCTGTTGGAAATCAGGTACTGCCTTCATTTTAAGGACAATATTTTCATCTGCCACCTGCCTTGTGTACTGACTCCAGCAGGATGCAGGTACCACTGGAGGGATGAGAAGACAGAATCAGGCTTCCACTGCCCATTATTGATTCCCCACGCTTTCCAGGCCAAGCTGGACCTCAGATTTCCATAGGAAACACTTGGCATTCTGACAAAACATCCACCTGTTCTGCACTCCTGAGTGTGTAAAGTACAAGCACCAGGTAGCCAGGGGTAAAGGGCTGCAGAAAAGCAACCTTTGGGCATCCAGCACGGAGCCTCCAGGCTGAACACTCTGCCCTCACGTGAGGCACAACCCCTTCATCTCTGTCACACAAAGAGCTTAAGGAACAACTTCTTTTGGTAAAGAAGCTTTTATGACCTATCTTATAAGTGGATGGGAATTAAGGATTTCAGTAGAAACAGTTTCAAAGGACTATTTGGCTGGAAATCATGGGGGGTTTTTTCCAGCCCTGTAACATCTCTCTGATAATTTTAAGGATGGTGGTGCTGGTTTGCCTTTCCTCAGTGAGGAGCACTGGAATTTTAAGCACCCATCAAAGATGACATAATTGAATAAACTCCTCAAGTGTTTGTGTAAGTGAGCTGTGGTTTCTCTTTGATCAGCTGACAGTGGATGACAGAGGCTGCAAAGGTTTAATATCCTCCTGGATGATTTTCAGGGTCATGGCAGATTGACTAGAGATGGTTTTCCCCTCTTCCTCCAAACAGGGACAGTAGCACTATCCCTTAATCAGGATGCTCAGAAACAGCCAGTGCCCCTCTTCATTCACAAGCCTTAACCACTCCAGAGGTTAAAGCTCTGAAAAGCCTGAAGGATGAGTTCATTAGGAATGAGAACAGTTGGAGTGATCCTAGACTGGAGATGATAATTTTTCCACTTGAACTGACTCCTGCAAGTGACAGTGGTATGAGATGCATATTAATCACCCAAACAGGAGTGATGATCACAGTTTTGATACTAGAATTTCCTCTTGTCTCAGCTAAAACATAACTCCCTTCTCTAAGTGTCCCTCTGAACTAAACAGGGTTCTTCCAAATGCTTATTTCTCCTCAAAGCTCACCTGGAACAAGAACAACTGACTCTTTGGACTGGATCCACAAAATCCCATGAAACAGTATTGTTAGGAACTTCCTCTTCCAAATTTGCAGTTGTAATTTGATTCCTCCTGAGAGGGAGAGAAAATTATTTTAGTAATCATCACCTTTTGTAAAACGAAACCTTATAAATGCAGCACATGCAGAAATTCACTTTGTTGCCCTCAAAGAAATTCCTTGACCTTTGAAACAGGTGGTAGATCCCTGTACTACTCCTTAGAAGTTGTGGTTTGATTTCTGTGGGAGGAAGGTCCCAGCTCTGCATCAGACAGCTCTGTCTGGAGTCTGAGCACAAAAAGCAAGAGGCAAGCAATTTAAACCGAACCTGGAAACTCTTCTGACTTATCCAATGAGGAAATCACAGGGAAGAAGGGAAAAATAAAGATTTCAGGGCACACTGTGCCATGATTTACTTCAAATCTCCAGTAAAAAGGCCTCTGATACCAACATCAATTTACCATATCCTTGCCAACTGGAATTTTAGTCCAGCTCACGTAATGTAAAGCTTTACAAATATTATCCTTAGAGCCTTAAATATCAAATATATACTATTTGTTCTGCAGTAACTACAACTGGAGGGAGAAGCTGCAACCTGAGAGCACCCAGCTGAAGGCACATCCTATGGATGTGCAGCCTCAAGGGCACACAACAGGAAGGGTCAGGAGTTCTCAGCTGAGCACAGGGACAAATTTCCTCTATGATGCTGCTCAGCATCATCAGCTTTGAGTGGTGGCAAAAAATTTCTGTGAGGAATAAAACCATAATATATGATTTTAACTGTATATTCTGCCATAAAAATGAGTAAAGCCATGAGGACTGACTTGGACTGTGCCCTGTTGAGGATGCATTCCTTCCAGACACGGTGAACCATTCGGTTGTGGAATTTTGGAGTAATCTTGCTTGATTTCTTTGGACTGTGGACACTGACTGTGCCCTCCTGCACAGCTGAGTGGCTGAGGCTGCTCTGAGAGCAGCCACTTTCTCCTGCAACAGAAACAAAGCATTCATGTCAAAGCTGTTCTTCACAGGCACAGGGGATGTTGTTTCCTGGCAGTCCCTTGTCAGGGTGTTCACACTCACCAGGGAATGCTCAAAGCACCCTCACAAAACACATTTCAAAGGAATTCAAGTAACAAATATGGCACAAGGCTGTATCAGGTATGTGGGTAATACTGCACCCCATGTGATGCAATATGCTCTGTATATTATACATCTATATTTTATTTATTTATATTATACATATATATACATATATATATTTATATATAATAAATGGAGGTATTTTAGATACCCCTAAAGCCCTGGATAGAATCACTAAGAAATAGTGCAGACAGAGCTTTTTCACAATAATTCTGGGTGTTAAACTAAAATTTATATAGTCTTCGGTGAGTTGTTTAAAGATTAAATTTACTATAGTATAAATGGTTCTAAAAGTATCTATTAGAAAAAACTAATCATTTATGTAGACTATTTCAAAGCAAGGATCAGTTCTTTATACTCAGTATAAAACCTCACTGAAAAAAGAAAGGATTAGTGTGATCTCTGCTCTGGAGCCAGGCTGGGAGAGCTGGGGGGGTCACCTGGACAAGAGAAGGCTCCAGGGAGAGCTGAGAGCCCCTTGCAGGGCCTGAAGGGGCTCCAGGAGAGCTGGAGAGGGACTGGGGACAAGGGATGGAGGGACAGGATGAGGGAGAATGGCTTCCCACTGCCAGAGGGCAGGGAGAGATGGGAGATTGGGAAGGAATTGTTGGCTGTGAGGGTGGGGAGGCCCTGGCACAGGTTGCCCAGAGAAGCTGTGGCTGCCCCTGGATCCCTGGAAGTGTCCAAGGCCAGGTTGGATAAACTTGGAGCAACCTGGGCTGGTGGAAGGTGTCCCTGCCCATGGCAGGGAGTGGGACAGGATGGGCTTTCATGTCCCTCCCAACCCAAACTACTCTGGGACTCTCTGCTGTTTCTTTAAAACATGCCTGAATTGAAATACCAGAATCCAAACCTGCTCTGCTAAAGTTTTACAGCTGAGCAGCACAGAAATTCTCACAGCTGATCATCAGTACCTATAATACACATTATTAACACAGATGTGAGGCTCTCAGTACGTGGTATCTGTGTTGATTATCAAAGAGATAACAAACAAAGATATCACCCCAACACGCTGAGAGCCTGAAAACCCTTGGCTTATGCTTTGCCCTTCCCTTCCCTGCCTGTGCTGCAGAAGCCATTCCAGGGATTGCACGAGCAGATGTTTCTTCTCCTCCTGTGCCGTGTTTTTGTTTGGATCCCTGAACTCCAGCACCCCCACCCTGCCAAGCCCGAGCTGCAGCAGCAGAGGGAGCTTTGGCTCCGTCTGGGCTGGAGGAGCCGGGAAGGATGTGCTGCATTTTAACAAGGTCAGCTCAGTGCACAGAACACTTTGTCCTCCTGCCTGACGCAGTGCAAGGGCTGAGGGGACTCGCTGCTGCTCAGCCCTGCAGCCACACGGGCATCCTGCTCCCTTCCATCAGCTGACTGGCAAAACACAGCTTTTAAAAGCTGTGCACAAGCTGCCCAACCCTGTATCTTCTTTGATTCTTCATGTTATAGATTTATTTCTCCAGTTACACCTTCCCTGGTTATCTTCTTGTAAAGTCAAGCCCCTGAAACCCTGGACTTGCTGAGGCTTGTGGCTCTAACCATGTATTTCCCTGGGTTTTAAATGTTCTGTAACATTGGGAACTTGACAGGTGATCAAAAAGCCAGGTAGAAACTCCAGAATTAACAAATCCATCCTCCTCTGGCAAAGGGGGGGAAGGAATTTGTGTATAAAGACAAACATAATGTGCATATAAACAAACATCCTGTACTCTGCTATAGAATCCCAGATGCACCATACATGGCAATAGCAGGAGGAAAATAAAGAAAAGTATGATGGGAAAATATGGTTAAAAGAGACCTGAAGAGATGATTTAGTCCATTCCCTGCCTCAAAGCTGGATTAATATATTTGACTAACCTGTTCCCTAAAAACAAACACAGAAGATTTCCCCACCAAACCCCCCAAAACCCACCCCCCCTCTGCTGATGGGACTTCTGTAGCCTCCCAACAGCAAATTTATTCCAACACTTCATCATCCTTCCTCAGAGCAAGTTTTCCCTCCTGTTCAACCTAGTTCTGCTGTGCTCCAGTTTAGGTTCATTACATACTGGTTGCAGAGAAAAGCCTCCTCTTTGATTCTCTGAAGGCTGTTACACCACCTCTCCTTCAAATCCTGCTTTTCTAGACTAAACAACCTCAATTCTCTCCATCTTTTCCCAACTGGACACGGCACTAAACCCACATTTCAACTGGTACTGGGCAGAACTGAAGTGTTATTCACGTGCCTCAGGCTAACCCAGTTTATTTATTCCATTTGCTGATTCTGGACTGTGTGGCACGTTTTTTCCAATCCATTTCTCCAGTTTTTCAATGTCTTTTAAAATGGTTTTTGATATAAAATAAAGGGGTCCTTTCACTGCTTGCTGGAGAGGCACCCCTGTGATAGGAATTCATACTGCCCTCAAACAATAGCAGAGATCAAACAGAAGCTGTGACTGCCAGATTGGACAACAAGAACACTTTTATATAACTGATAGTTTATAAATATTCAGCAAGAGAATCCCCCTTGTGATATTGTACAAGTTGAAAAATTGAAAAATACAATAGCACATTAAAACATGCATCAGTACTTGAATAGAGACTTATTTAAAAGTTGATTGTCTTGCTTCAGTTTGTTACTAATTAGCTTTTTGCTTATTTTAACTACCAATTCCCCTGAAAAAACACTATTCCAAGTGAATTTACACCTCACATTCTGCATTATTAGCAGTAAATACTAAATACTTTGTCTTCATCTGTAGGCACCATTCATGGACAAGTGAATCCAGACATGTTTTTCCATGGCAGTGAAGTCAACAATCACTGTTTTTCTTTGGCTTTGCATCAAGATTCAAAGGTTGAGAGAGCTGGAGGAGGAATTGTATCAATGTACACAAACACCTGACAGGGAGAATAGAGAGGATATAACCAGTGGCATCCAGTGAAAGGGTAAGAGGGGATGGGCATCAACTGAAACACCAGGAATTCCATTTAAACTTTCTCCTGTGAAGGTGGAAGCCACTGGAACAGGCTGCCCAGAGAGGCTGTGGAGTTTCTGTCCTTGGAGATACTCAAAACCTGAGTGGACAATGTCCTGGGACAACCTCAACTACCTTGTAATTCTGTTACAATGGGAAGTCTGTAAAGAGCAAGTTCAGAAGATAATCTACACAGAAAAAAAAAATTAGTTGTAAAAATGCCTTCAAAACATAGTCTACAAAGGAAAAAACCCATATAATTTCTTTTTTTCTGTGTCAGTTATTTTCTTCTTTATTATCTCAGAAGTTTGCACTCAAACAGATGTTTGACACCTCTGTTCCTGAGCTCCCATTTCAAATTGCAGTTCTGAATTGGTTACAGCATAACCACACTGAGAACCACTGATCATCTTAAGGCCCTGTCTGTATTCCAGGGTTAGATATTCCTTCTCATGTCTGAGGAGGCACAGGATACACACATACACTTCAAGCAGACGAGATATTAAGGACTTAGCACCCTACATGCCAAGCACTTGGACGGCTGCCGAGATCAGAACTACTGGGGATCCATGGAAAAGGACACACAGTGTGCCCACAAAACATGGATCTGCCATGCAGGACTCCATCTGCCATCTGCACATGATGCCAGCCCATGCCAGACCTCCTTTGGGAAGCCCAGCTCCTTCTTAACCATTCCAGAGGCTTAGGAATTCCTTTCCAATGGCCTTTAATCAAAACTCAGCTGTGTTGGGCAAAAAGAGCGGCTAGAATTTGCAAATTTTTATTATACCAACATAAGTGCTTAGTTAAGTGCTGAATTTCTAGTTCTTTATAAAAAGAGCTACCTACTCTTGCACAGAATCACAGAAAGGTTTGGGTTGGAAGGACCTTAAAGCCCATCCAGTTCTACCCCCTGCCATGGGCAGGGACACCTCCCACTAGCCCAGGTTGCTCCAAGTTTATCCAACCTGGTCTTGGACACTTCCAGGGATCCAGGGGCAGCCACAGCTTCTCTGGGCAACCTGTGCCAGGGCCTCCCCACCCTCACAGGGAAGGATTTCTTCCCAATATCAGACCTAAATTCCCCCTCTCCAAGGGGAAATTCACTGTGCTCTTGTGCCACAAAGAATCAACACTCTCCCAACAAGGACACCAACACTTCATAAACTGGCAAATTCTGCCTAAACCACTGTCAGAATCCAGGCTCTCTTTGCACCACTGGACAAAGATGATGCACTTACAGAAAATGGAGCTTAACTGAATTCTCAAGCCTGGTTTAAAGGTGTGTCTTCTTTGGGGGAGTTTTAAGCCTTGGCTACAGCAAAAGTTCTCCCCTAACTTTCAGTCCCCTGCCTGCCTTTGATGTGCCCCTGTTCACACCCCACCCTCCCTGCCCCAGGCTCAGTGCTCACCCAGAACAGCCTGCTCTGGAGAGGTGGGGGGAGTGAGTGGCATCCCACAGGTACTGGCAGGATCCTTCACGCTTCCCAGCCCCTGCTGTCCCACATTTACGTGGCCTCCGGCGCTGGCAGTGCTCTGTGACACGGGGATGTCACTCTGGGAGATGAGAACAAAGGCTGAAGGATACACCATCCTCACACCACCTGCGGAGAGAGGGAGGGAAAACCATGAGCCTTAAACACAACTGATCATATCCAGCATTCTCAGCCACTTGCACTTGTTTCCAATGTCAATTTGACAAAACTTATCATGTGAAATATCAAAAAAACCAAGGAATTTCCATCCTAATACACATCTAACCCTCTGCAACCAGGACTGAGCTGAGACAAGCAACTCAGTACTGTGAATAATAGCATGTGGGATACAGGGACTACAAAAGCTTGAGGCAAGTAACTAGTCAGATGTTCCAGTATCAAGAGAGCTACAAGAGAATATAGGAAAATTATAATGGCTGGTTTTGATTAATTAGATCCCCCCCCCAAATCACGAGGAGGAAAATATTGAAACTCACCAACAATGACTTCGACTGCCACAGGGAAATCGTTGTCATAGCCCAGCTCCTCCTCCTCTTTCATGCCTTCTTTCTTCTTCAGCACCATGGGGTAGAAGTACTGCCACTCCTCCATCAGCTTCCGTGTGGCCGGGTCAGACATCTTGTAGGACTGGCCCGTGAGGGTCCCGTTGAGCCCGTAGGGACTCACCAGCACTGCAGAGGGACAGACACAGCCCTGCAGCAGCTCTGGGGGGGACCTGCACCCCTGCACAGCCCCATCCAGCTGGGAACAGCTCTGCCCTGTGGGACCTGCACCCCTGCACAGCCCCATCCAGCTGGGAACAGCTCTGCCCTGTGGGACCTGCACCCCTGCACAGCCCCATCCAGCTGGGAACACAGCTCTGCCTTGTGGGACCTGCACCCCTGCACAGCCCCATCCAGCTGGGAACACAGCTCTGCCCTGTGGGACCTGCACCCCTGCACTGCCCCATCCAGCTGGGAACACAGCTCTGCTCCAGGGGACCTGCACCCCTGCACAGCCCCATCCAGCTGGGAATACAGCCCTGCCCTGTGGGACCTGCACAGCCCCATCCAGCTGGGAACAGCTCTGCCCTGTGGGACCTGCACCCCTGCACAGCCCCATCCAGCTGGGAACACAGGTCTGTTCCAGCTCTGCTCCTCCCTCTGCCCGGGCAGGGAAGGATCTGGCTCCAGGGGCAGCTGCTGCAAACCCGGGCAGGGTGTGAACCTAAACCTGCCCTGGTCCTGCACGGTTCCTGTTCAGCTAAGAAGGGACCTTTCTGCAGTTTAGGCCAATAACAATTCCCCCAATTAATGGATTTCCACTAATTCCAGAGTAGTGAAGCAGCACTGTGGTAAAGGGATGAGTGTGCATCCTTTGCTTTCCCAAGGAAGGACAGAGGACAGGTATGAGACTTCTTACACAACCCAAGACATGAAGAAGATGCAGTCACAACAAATAAGGAAAAGGAGTTGTTCAACAGCAGGGATTTCCATTCCCACTCAGTTTTGCTTTTAGCCATATCTGATTTGAGAGAGTCATGAATTTTGCTCACTGGAATAAAATCTTCTATGATTTAAGTGCCTGAGCCTCTGTCAAAGCTTTACATTTAGAAACAAAATGTTTTTCAGTAAAGCTTCTATAAATTAACATCTCTATAAATGATCATTTTATATGTCTCTGAGTGTGGTTGGTTGGTTTTTTTTACTGTATGTTGAACTTTATAAAGATTTCTGCTTTATTTGCTTTGAAATTACGATTTCAGACTGTAGCAAAGACACCCTAACTCAATGGCTCAAAATCCTGAAGGGTTTGGGGTTTTTTTTTTAATGTAGAGCAAAACTGCATCACGAATTTAACAAGCCATTAACTGAATTCTGTAAAATTCTAATTTCTCACACTGGCAAGTAAACAGTCACGGATACTTCAAGTTTTTCATTGTTCCTGATACTTTTTCACGCCCTATTTTAAAAATAGGTTAGTAAATAGTTGACTGGATGAATGGAAAGCACTCCTAAGTCAGATAAGCTCAGTATTTGTATTTTTGTAGCACTGAAGCTTCAGATTTGAGCCCAGACATAAAATCAAATCACTCACTCCCTTAAACAGTAAGCATTTTTAAACAAAAAAAATGATTCATTTCTTTGCTTTCCTCACTATAAGAATGTGCCTTTAAAACCAGTGTTAACAGGTAGAAATCGCTGGAGGATTCCCACACCGCTGGCTGGGTGTTGAATCCTAACAACCTTTTCCCTTGCATCCCCAACTTCCTGAGCAGAACCCCTGAATTCCAGAGAGCTCCAAGGCCAGCTGCCATACCTTGGAAGGGCGAGGGGGAGGACTGTGCCATCTGGATGTGCTCCTCAGTGATCAGGTAGATGGGCTGGTGCTGGGCGATCTCCACGCTCGTGCACACGTTGCTTTCCCCGTGCAGGAAGAAGGTGAAGGCACAGGACAAGTGTTCACTGCAAGAGAAACGGCTTTATGAGTGTGGAAAGGAACTCTGAGCAGGCTGTGACTCCAAACACACCCCCTCCTGTCCTCAGGCTCACTGCTGATTGATAATCAAATGTGACAGAATGATCTGTCACTGCACAAATCACTGACACTGTTGGCAGCTGCCTCAGAGACGGGTCTTCAACTGGTTTAAAATGATAAGTTCATTACAGACAAATGGGATTTGAACCAGGAGTCAAGCAGTAAAAATAAGGCTCTTCAGAAATTCCTCTAAGTTCTATTCAAGTTCTATTCAAGTTCTAATTCAAGTTCTATTCAAGTTCTAATTCAAGTTCTATTCAAGTTCTAATTCAAGTTCTCTTCAAGTTCTAATTCAAGTTCTATTCAAGTTCTAATTCAAGTTCTATTCAAGTTCTAATTCAAGTTCTATTCAAGTTCTAATTCAAGTTCTATTCAAGTTCCATTCAAGTTCTAATTCAAGTTCTATTCAAGTTCTAATTCAAGTTCTATTCAAGTTCCATTCAAGTTCTAATTCAAGTTCTATTCAAGTTCTAATTCAAGTTCTATTCAAGTTCTAATTCAAGTTCTATTCAAGTTCTAATTCAAGTTCTATTCAAGTTCTAATTCAAGTTCTATTCAAGTTCTAATTCAAGTTCTATTCAAGTTCTAATTCAAGTTCTATTCAAGTTCTAATTCAAGTTCTATTCAAGTTCTATTCAAGTTCTATTCAAGTTCTAATTCAAGTTCTATTCAAGTTCTAATTCAAGTTCTATTCAAGTTCTATTCAAGTTCTCTTCAAGTTCTAATTCAAGTTCTAATTCAAGTTCTCTTCAAGTTCTAATTCAAGTTTTATTCAAGTTCTCTTCAAGTTCTAATTCAAGTTCTATTCAAGTTCTATTCAAGTTCTATTCAAGTTCTATTCAAGTTCTATTCAAGTTCTATTCAAGTTCTAATTCAAGTTCTAATTCAAGTTCTATTCAAGTTCTATTCAAGTTCTATTCAAGTTCTAATTCAAGATCTATTCAAGTTCTATTCAAGTTCTAATTCAAGTTCTATTCAAGTTCTAATTCAAGTTCTCTTCAAGTTCTAATTCAAGTTTTATTCAAGTTCTCTTCAAGTTCTAATTCAAGTTTTATTCAAGTTCTCTTCAAGTTCTAATTCAAGTTTTATTCAAGTTCTCTTCAAGTTCTAATTCAAGTTTTATTCAAGTTCTCTTCAAGTTCTAATTCAAGTTTTATTCAAGTTCTCTTCAAGTTCTAATTCAAGTTTTATTCAAGTTCTCTTCAAGTTCTAATTCAAGTTTTATTCAAGTTCTCTTCAAGTTCTAATTCAAGTTTTATTCAAGTTCTCTTCAAGTTCTAATTCAAGTTTTATTCCAGTTCTCTTCAAGTTCTAATTCAAGTTTTATTCCAGTTCTATTCAAGTTCTAATTCAAGTTCTATTCCAGTTCTATTCAAGTTCTAATTCAAGTTCTATTCCAGTTCTAATTCAAGTTTTATTCAAGTTCTATTCAAGTTCTAATTCAAGTTTTATTCAAGTTCTATTCAAGTTCTAATTCAAGTTTTATTCAAGTTCTATTCAAGTTCTAATTCAAGTTTTATTCAAGTTCTATTCAAGTTCTAATTCAAGTTTTATTCAAGTTCTATTCAAGTTCTAATTCAAGTTTTATTCAAGTTCTATTCAAGTTCTAATTCAAGTTCTCTTCAAGTTCTAATTCAAGTTTTATTCAAGTTCTCTTCAAGTTCTAATTCAAGTTTTATTCAAGTTCTCTTCAAGTTCTAATTCAAGTTTTATTCAAGTTCTCTTCAAGTTCTAATTCAAGTTTTATTCAAGTTCTATTCAAGTTCTAATTCAAGTTTTATTCCAGTTCTATTCAAGTTCTAATTCAAGTTTTATTCAAGTTCTATTCAAGTTCTAATTCAAGTTTTATTCCAGTTCTATTCCAGTTCTAATTCAAGTTCTATTCCAAGTTCTATTCCAAGTTCTAATTCAAGTTCTAATTCAAGTTCTATTCCAGGGAATAAAAAAGGGAACCTGAAAGGTGTTTGCCTAATACCTCATGAGAATCTCCATTAAGGAACATAAAAGCACATGAATGTTATAAAATGTTGACAATGGGCTAAGGTGAACCACGGATTGGCCACAGATTATCCAGTTTAATGTGAAATGAGTGCTGATGAAAATGTTCTCACTTCATTCTGCCCATGGAACAGCCTCTCATCACAGCAAACTATTTGCTTCAACACTCCTTGCCAGAAAGCCACGAGAAAAAAAGGAAACAAAGCACATTTTGTGCCTTTTGTCATCATTTTAATGGAGTGGGAATGCTCAGAGCTGCAGTGGGAAGCCTGCAGCAATGTTCCTGTCCAGTTCAACAGCTGGGCACCGTTTGAGGGGTTTTGGCTTTGGCTCTGGGCCATCCTTGGTGGGTTTTAGAGACAGTTCTCACTCCCTTCAACTCTGACCATCAAACACCCTGTCCTCGCTCCTCTGTGAGCCTCAAATCCTACCACCAAAAACAGGCACCAAGGAAATGGTCAGCTGAGCAAAATCTGGAGAGAAAAAGTGACTTAAGTGACAGGTGACAACTGCACTTCCTTGGTGCTGCCATCCTGGATTCTGAAGTACTTTGGAGCAATAACTGAATTTCATGAAATAAAAGGTTTCCTTAGATGTTGATTTTCACGAGGGAAAGAAGTTGCACCACCCACAGTGTTGAAGAAGTAAATAGATTATTAATTTACACGAGGAGGGAGGGAGGGAAGGGGACATGGGACAAAATGGGTCACAGATTCCAGGTATTTCTATCCAGCTGCCTTGTCCCCAGAGGAAAAACAAACCAATTCATGTCATAAAAACCCCTGAACAATGGATTTCTGCACACACAAGAAATACAAAATTAAAGCAAAGCCCAATTATTTAATCAAAGCCCATTAGTTTCCTTGCACAGGATGAGAGCCTTTAATATAAAAGAAGTCTTAACAAATAAAAAAACCCATGAGAAATCTGGTCTAAGATCAAGTGGGGATAATTTCTGCACAGAGTCCACAGCAGCAGGTCAGCCTTTCTAAAGCAGAGAGCAAAGCTATTTGTAAAGGAGGTATTTTCAACCCCTGTCTTTAGGATATTACAGAAATCCTCTGGATTCTGCAAGCTTCCTACAGGGTTTGACTGGGGGTCTTGCCTGGCTGATATTGAACTGAAGAGAAAAAAATTGCCTTTTGGGACCACACAAGGACCCTTTTGAGTCTCCTGCAAAGTGGTCTGGCAGGAACAGACCATGTAACATTCACAGCTCCCCATAAACACTGTGAGAATGAGAAATACACACAAGCAGGGGCTGAAAGACAACAGATTCACGTTTTTGGAGGGAAGGGAATGCATGCCAGGACTTTCAATGGAGAATCACCCAGCACCAGAATTAATCATTAAGATCAGAACGTTAGTCTGGGAGTAAAAGTGTATAAAACTAATTGTAGGGGGAAAGGTACAATATACAGTACAGATACAGTATTAGCCCATTTTGCTTTCCTGCAAATAGGCCAGATTAAAGAATAACAGGAATGAATACTCCTGCTGATGCCCAGCAACAAACACTTCACTAGTGAAAGATGGATCATCTCTAGCACTGAATCCAAACTGAATCAGGCTCAGCTCCAGAAAGAGCCCAACCAAACTCCATCACTCCAGTGTTTGTTCTCTTCAGAGCAGAGCTCCTGGAGCTGCTGTCCCTGCTGGCACCCCCTGCCCAGCAGCTCAGACTATCCAGCTCCAAGCCCTCTGTGTCCTCCCTGGGCTCCCCCACCCGGCTTTGCTGGGGAAGCAGCAGCGACAGCAGAGTTCAACTCCTCTGGTTCCAGTCACTGCCATAAGCTCAGCTCTCAGGACCAAAAATAATAAAGATCAAGGCCTGGGGACTTCCTCCCTTCCTCCCAAGTCCTGGCAGATCCCAAGGAAAACGTTTACTTTGGTACCAGAGCGGAATTTCATTCCAAGGAAGCGCTGTCAGCACACTGCTGATCCCGCTCTGGCATGTGCTCCCAGGCTCTGACATTCCTGCCTGCAGCACAGCTCCCAATTCCTTAAATACCAGGCTGCACAAATCACTCTCACTGCAAATGGGAGCCAGATCTCCCATCAAATCCAAGTGGAGAACCCTCCCCAAGCTCAGAGCAGCCCATCCTTCCCCACAGCCTGAGCACGAGGCTTGACCCAGACCCCACTTCGCTCTGCAGCACATCCAGACACACCTCAAATCCCCAAAATCCCACACATCATCCAGGTCCTCACTGGAGCCTTCCAACATCATCAGTACCCAGCTTTCCTCCCAGATCCACGATCTTTGCACCAACAAAGGCACCCCAGAAACAGCCAAACCCAAAATGCAGATCAGACAGGAGCTCCCAAGGACAGTCAGCACCGTGTTCAGACTGATTTGGTTATTTTACTTTATTTACATTTCTTTCAACCTGGTTCAAAAACTGGGGCTGACAGGCTTTTGAGAAGCCTCCCCCTCTATCTCTGGAGGTTTTTAGAACACTCATTCCTGTATTCATTCTGATCAGATATTCAAAATATCAGAAACCACCAGCAAGGCACACGGGATGCCTTCCAAACTCTCTCCCCTGCTCTACAAAGTCTGTTATAACACCTTGACTTCTCAGTTCATACCTGTCCAAGTACAATCATGAAAAGGTCACTAATTTGGCACAGCTGCACTGTCCATTCCCTTTGCATGCATTAATGACTTACACAAGGAACCAAGACTAATCACCATCAGGGTTTTGAGTCAAAACTGTGACCCAGAGGAGAGGAAGAAAGGACAGAAGCGTGATAACCAGGTGACCCTGCTGAGCAAGGCCCCAGCCATTCCTGACCCACGGGGGACAACGGGCCATATATTCCCTAGAAGCAGCTCCAAATCAGAAACCTGGACCAGACTGAAGCATCTAATGCATTGGGAAAACAAATGTTGGGGACATCGAAATTCAATTATTTATGCCTTGGGTGTGGTATGAAGTGAAAATGCTCAGCCACGTCACTGGGAATTCCTTTGGAAATATATTTCAGCTGGATTAATTCAGTATAAACCCTACTGGGATTAACCCTACCAGGGAGAGTTTGAGGCTCTGAATTTCTTGCTCTCTTTGGCTTTTTACAGGCACACAGCCAGTGCCACCACAGACAGATTTTCCATGAGAAAATCTCACACAAACTTAAGTGAGGCCTGCTCTTCTCATCCTATTTTATAAAAATTAGAAACATTTCAGAAGACTGCAGATCTGTGACAGTCCTCTGGTCACACTGAGCAGGAACTGTCCCCTTTTTTACAGGTGTTTTTTCAGAAGCCTTTCCTCCTCTTTCCAGGTGCCTGATGGTCAGGATGGTCCATCAGTCAGGATGTCACCTTTCCAAATGGAATGTACCCAACATACAGAGAATATCTGTTATTTATTAGGGCTGAGGTGTGAAAAATGCTGAGCACTGTGCTCTCCAGCCAGCACAACACTTCCAAGAATATTTCCACTGCGTTCACTGAGACCTACATGCTAAAATTAAAATAACTGTTGAAACAGAAGGACAGAAATACAAAGAAATAGCAATGTCACAGAGCCTTTTGTAATAAAAGAAAAGATCTGTGTCCTTCTCCTAAGAATTGCAGGGATTTTTTTTCCCTGTAACACGGAAGAACCTTCAAATAAAGTGTCAAACCTTCAGTTTGGCACCTAATCACCTGCAGCTGCCATCAACTGCTTTTCAGCTGTTTCCTCTGGGATCTTCATTACCTTAAATAACTTTGGAGATGCCTAAAAATGCAGCTGAATCCCCCTGTCAATGTGATATTTAGGACTTCTCATAATCTTCCTGAATGTCAATCCCTCGGTTACTGTAAATGACTTGAAGAAAATAACATTACATTAAATTTGCTCATATATAAAAAATCAGATGAGGATTAGGAAAATCTGACTGTGTTTAACCAGCACAAGGTTGGCAGAGAGAGGAGAACATCTGATGCGCTCAGGTATTGTTTCCAGTTGTTGGGAGGTTTGTATAAATACCCACTGGAACCTGAGTCTGAATTCCAACTGTAAAGAGATTATTTTTAATCACCTCAATGACAAAAATGCCAACTTAAAATTGAGTTTGGAGTGTAGGTACTGAAGCACACCTGTGTATAAAGACAAACTGAACCTCACAACAGATTTCAAAACACACGACAAATGTGGAAATCAATTACCTCAGGAAAATAACAATAAAAACCTGCCAGTAACAATTACTTTGGGATTTGGGGAAGAAGAATCTACAAAAAAACCTTAACTGAACATAACCAATTTTTTTTTCCTTTATCAGAGGGACATTTGAAATTAGTTTCATGACATGAATTTTATCATTATTATTATTTTAATGACTGGAATCATCCCTGCCAATCTTGGTTTGTCCCAAACACTGCGACCTCTCTACACACCTGGGAAGTGCAGTGGGAACCTGATGCCAAAGCTGACAGGGAAAATTCCTTGGAAGAACATGGTGAAAATCTGAGAATCCTGTATTTGTACATATTCATCCTATTTTTAGAACAATTTCAAGATGAGTGTTTTTAAATATTTATTTCTCTATAGAGGAGGTTGATGGCCCTCCCCTGCCTCTGGGCTGCTGGCAGCCTCTTGTTCCTCTCCTTTATTTTATAAACAAGTGTCTATAAAGCCACTAAGTCTGGACAATTAATTATATTTTGTGATCAATAAATTGTATGGCTGCTCTAATTCTCCTCAAAATTAAGGCTGGGATCTGAAAGCCCTCAACTCACAGCTACCCTAAAACAGCTTTATTAAGCCCAATCTCAGAAAAGAGGCAGCAGCAAGGCACAAGCATCAGGAAAACAGTCACACCAAATCACTTGTTTGATGGGGACTACAAAAAAGAGGGCATAAAAAGGCAGGTTTGGAACGTAAGAGTGAGAGTATAACCAAATAATTTCCTTTAAATTTGTCTAAAGCGACAGGACAGGTCCCAGTGGGGTCTGGGCAAGAGATGGCAGCACCTGGACACCCCAACACTCAATAACACTCCTGAACAAAAATGAGCAATCCAGGATGAAAATCACCTCTTCTTAAATCATCTGGAAATAAAAACCCCTCGGTGAAGTTTGAACCAGGTCCCACAGTGGGATGGGAGGAAAGGCTTTGATGTCAGAGAAGTCAGTCAGAAGAGCCTCTGTTGCAGGGCAGAGCGGCCTTAAATCCTGGGCAGTGCACAGTGGGATTCTCCCCAAGTGAGAGGAATGCTGCACTCTCCCCGTGCCCAGAACTGCAGCACATTCCTCCAGGATGGACCATGGCCCAATTTGGGAGCTGCAGGGACAGGCAGGCAGCTGTGCCAGCAGGGAGAGCTCCCTCACACCCTCCAGGAGAGCAGAGAGTACCTGGAACTGAGAGCGGGCAGCAAATGGAAAAGGCCGGGACACATTCTCTGGCCTTTAGGGGAAATCACACGTTCAAAAGGTTAAAAACCCCCAGCTCCCAAAAAGGAGGCGTCTCCACAGTGATTCCCAGGCACTCCCTGGGAAGAGGGCAGGTTGCACTGCTCCCAGACAGGCAGGAGAGGCAGCGGGATGAGAGCAGGGCCTGGCTGGTGTGACGAGCAGTGCCCACAAAGTCTGAGAGGCAAAATATTCCTGTGGCATTCCTCGTGCCTGTAAGAAACCCATAACAGACCCTCTGCCCACCAGCTGGGATCTGAACCCTGCCCAGGCTGGAATCACAGTGAGTTATCCAGAAGGACAGCTCTGGGAGTTCACAATATACACTGAGAATCACAGCACAATTGGGAACAGGTTTTGCAGACACCACAACTAAACCAAAAATGAAAGCATTTCCAGACACGGCCAATTCCAGAGTTTTCTGGATGCCAACAGCCTCCCAACAAATGGCAGACAGCACAAAAACCCCATTCCTGCCCTGGGATGGAGCCCTCACAGCCGAGGTCTCTCTGCTGTGCCCTCTCACAGATCCACACTCAAATATGGGAAACACCAACCTGGAAACTCCTGCTGCTCTGTCACCCCAAACATCAACCCCCGGCCACCAGAGACTCAGGGCCACCCTGGATGCAGCATCTTCTCTGGGCTGGAGCTACAGACAGGGCTGGACACTGCCCTGCCTGCAGCTAGAGCTTGTTCCAAGGCTAAGGAAGAGCTGGGCACTGCCCTGCCTGCAGCTGGAGCTTGTTCCAAGGCTAAGGAAGAGCTGGGCACTGCCCTGCCTGCAGCTGGAGCTTGTCCCAAGGCTCAGGACTGTCCCAGGGCTAAGGAAGAGCAGCTGAACCCAGGTGTGGCAATTATTTCACTCTGTCACAGGGCCTGAAACTTCTTTGTGTTCATGAGCAACAGTGTCACAAGGGACACTGATACTTGGTGACACAAAACCAGTCTGGATTTCTGTCTCAGCTCTGCCCCAAGTCACTAATCTTTGTATGGCACAGAGTAAGAACACAGAGGCCAAGTTGCAGATTAAAATCATATTGTTTGGCAACGATTCCTTGTCTCTCTGTTATCTCTTCCTCTCGGCCACCTCAAAGAAATAAAAAGAGGGGAGAAGAGAGCATCAGTTTCTAGAACTACCAGGCCTTTTAATAATTGTATTTATAAATCCTTATGTTGTCTCACACATCCTATTGCATTTATTTTTTTTAATGTATGAGATGTACCTGCAGAAACTTGGTATAAACACAAACTGCCCTCGGTGTTTTGGCAGTGGTGGAGTAAAGCCCCGAGGTCACAGTTTCCCAGCACAGCAAGCACTCAGATAACATTATCTCAACACTTGCTGTGTTACAGACTTGTTATCTCCACACTGCCTCAGTTGTCACCAGCAGAGCCCCCTGCCAAGGCTAGGACGTGGCTCACCAATGGGATTCTCTCCCTGATCCCATCTCCAACCAGCTCCCATCCTTCCCTCAGCACAAATTTAAGGATGAGCTGCCAGCCCGGAGGGACACTGGGGTTTGTTCTCTGAGTGCAGAGGGAAAGTGTTCTGCAGTGACACCACCTCCTTCCCACCTGAAACCTACACCCAGAAAGAAATGGGTGTATTTTTGCTGAACATTAAAGCAGAGTTTAATATTTGGGTTTTATGACTGGCTAATCTGAATTTCTAAGGAGCTCCTCCAGTGTACTGGCATCGTGAGAGTTCCTTCCACGTACAACTGGAGTAGTTTTACTCCTGTGATCCTCAGCGAGGCACTTCCCCACAATGGGGGAAAATCTCCCATAGATATTGACAATAAACCCCTTATTTTCTGTATGAGTGTTGCATGGTGAGCATGGAAATTCATTGATTTATTATTAGCTGCACATGTGCATTTAATGTGACTCATTGAAATATGCTGCTCCGAGCTAAAATTGCTTCTCATGACTTTTAAGATGAACTGAAGTCATTCCAAAATACCCAACACTAAATAACTAAATCAGGTAGGAGGCTGCCATGGCCACTGCATTGTATTTGTTTTCTTTGCTCTTGGTATCAGTTAATACCAAAGGCAACATGGAGTAAAAGCAAGAAGGCTGAAAGTGCCTGGATAAAGAACATTTATCAGAACATAATTTAGCAACAGATGGCACAAAGAGTTTGGTCAACACATCTGATAATGGAAAAATAAACCAGCTGAAGACAGGGTATGGCAGTGCAGGTTTTGGGTTCACATTTCATGCTGAAAATCCAACACATTCAAAATGGCTTGAGATGGTTCCTGATTTACCTCCTGTGGGATGGCACCTGTGGATCAAACTGCAGGAACCCAACAGCTCTTCTGAACAAAACTTCTCAACATTTAAGACACATCAGGCTGGAAGAAATGTCATCTGCAGATGAGCAGATAAACAGAGGTAATTTCCCTTCAACAGAAATTCAGATCACTTAAAGATCTTATGTGCTAAACCGTGATTTTGTAATAAAATCTGATTTTTACTGAATCTAATCAATACCAGATAAAACTGACCAAGGGGAAAAAAAAAGAAAAAGGGCTTGTGGAGCTCTGAAATAACATTTCTGCAACAAAATCCCAAGCAGCATTCCCCCCCTTGGCAGAGGGATGGGAAGTGCTGCAGTCAGCACTGTGCCACAACGTGGAGCTCCAGGCACTAATCATTCCTGAATGCATCTGGGGCTTTAGCATTTGTGCTGCACTCCAGAACAGTGCTGATTTACAACTACAACTATTTTGAATTATTTAAAATGTGGGCACCAAAAAAAGTGATTCTGCAAGTTCATTGTATTCATTAGGAATTAAAATTCTTTGTGGTGAGACACTGGATCCTGCCCTGTTCAGAAAGCACAGGAGCTGGTGTGACTATATTTCCATTGCAGTGCAGGATATAGACTTTAAAACACAATATAAAAGCACACCAAGCAAGAAACATGGAGGTGATTAAAGTTATTTGCAGGTTAATGCCAAAACAAACACACATTTTTCATTGGAAATTCCGAGCTTTCTAAGATGTATGTCCTTAAAAATCAGGAACTTGCTTATATTTGTACCAGTACTACCAGGTATTCTAAAAACAACAGTACCAGCTGGTGACAGCTACAAAATGAATTATAATGAACTAGAAGATTCTAAGAATAGATGCATTATTTCATGCTGAACATGCTCAAAACACCAACACATCAGGGAAAATGGCATATAAAGTTTGCAAAGTCCCTGCTGTTCTCACCCCTCTCTCCATGAGAGCGTTTGAAATGGGTCCTTCGGAAAATCCATCTCCATAACAGATCTAATACTCCTTAAAACAGGAATGCAGGCAGATAAGCTCCTGTATTCACTGTGCCACATAACTTATTCACAACACCAACAAGTGACACGTTCAGTTACATGTGGAATCTCCAAAAAAAAAAGCTTCTTTTTGTGCTGTCGGTGCCAGCATCTCATTAAACACCACAGGGGCACAAAATCACCTCAGAACTGCCACGAGCAGTTGTGTTCTAGAAACCAGCACTGAAAAAGGATCCTTCTGAATATTAATAGCCCCAAACTCCAGACCAAGCCTGGCTGGTGCTGATGGAGCTTCGCCAACCCAACGATGCCATTTTTTAGAGCCTAAGGCATAAACTGACCTTTTCTCAGCAGCTCAGCCCTGCCAAGTTTAAACCCTGGGTTTCCTTCCACGTGGGCTCCCCTTGGCAGTTCTGTCAGGGCTAACACAGCCATCAGTTCCTGGGGCTCACAACAGGAGCTGGATTGGAATGACTGGCACAGTTGGAAAGAGCCATCTGTGGGGCACAGCCCCACACGGAGCTGGAGCTTTGCAAAAGGCTTTCCCTTACCCCTCATAAAGATGCCTTCAGGAGTAAGGATATCAGCCTTTCCATGGATATTTGTGTCATGCTGCTGTGGAATGGGCAGCTGGTGCACGCTGGGGATGGGTGGGCATTGATTTTATCCAAATTAAGTGAGCACAGTTTTCAGTCTCACCCCATAATTGCACTGGTTGTGTGTTAAAAGTCAGGTTAGTGATGGAATCCCGCTCAGCACACAAACAAAAAGGGTATTTAACACACGGGTACGTGGGAGTATCAAACCACACCTGCACTGGGAGCTTCATTTTCATACATTATTAGTACTCCAGGAGTGAAGCCACGAGTCGTCAGAGTCCCTGAGTAACCACATCAGGCAGTTCTTTCTTTTAATGTGTCCTTGTGGCACAGATTCAGCCAGAGCCACAGACAAGTCTGTCACCAGCCTTTGCTCTGGGCTCTACCAGACTCCCCACTGCACATTTTAGAAGAGCATTAACATGGGACAACACAGGAATTCTTCTATAAAAAAAGTCAAAATTTAACTAAATTCTGCCTCGAGTTACACCACAATTAGCTCAGAAAGCTAAAAACGTAATGCATTTGATAATTTGTTTTGCCTTAGAAATGTCTTTCAGCTCAAGAGCCATTTGTTAGAAGTGATTACCCTAAATACCCCTGTGACCTGAGCTAAGCCCTGCTGGGTGCATTTTACAGGGCTGCTCCGTGATTATGTCTGCGGCGCCTGAAAGGTCACAGCGTTTGTTTCTGTAACACACGTGCTGTTCTGTGTACAAATAACAGCTCGGAGGCCCTCAGGAACCAAACACTGCCGCACGTGGGAACCCCGAGCTGAGGCAGCCATCACAGTGCTGTGCAAACCAGGCCAGGGAGACCTGAAAATTAAAAGTAGGAGAAGAAAACCAGCTGCCAAGGGCTCCACAACCACCCTGACTACAACAACCACCACAGTGCTGTGTAAACAGGTTAGGGGGACCTGAAAATGCAAAATAGGAGAAGAAAACCAGCTGCCAAGGGCTCCACAACAATCCTGACTACAACAACCACCACAGTGCTGTGCAAACTAGGCCAGGGAGACCTGAAAATGGAAAACAGGGAACAAAAACAGCTGCCAAGGGCTCCACAACAACCCTGACTGCAATAACTACCACAGTGTTGTGCAAACAGGTTAGGGAGACCTGAAAATTAAAAACAGGAGAAGAAAATCAGCTGTCAAAGGCTCTACAGCAACCCTGACTACAACAACCACCACAGTGCTGTGCAAACCAGGCTGGGGAGACCTGAAAATTAAAAACAGGAGAAGAAAACCAGCTGCCAAGGGCTCCACAACCACCCTGACTACAACAGCCACCACAGAGCTGTGCAAACCAGGCTAGGCAGACCTGAAATTGGAAAATAGGGAACAAAACCAGCTGCCAAGGGCTCCACAACCACCCTGACTACAACAACTACCACCACAGTGCTGTGCAAACCAGGCCAGGGAGACCTGAAAATGAAAAACACGAGAAGAAAACTAGCTGCCAAGGGCTCCACAACAATCCTGACTACAACAACTACCACAGTGCTGTGCAAACCAGGCTGGGGAGACCTGAAAAATAGGGAACAAAATCAGCTATCAAGGGCTCCACAACAATCCTGACTACAACAACCACCACAGTGCTGTGCAAACAGGTTAGGGAGACCTGAAAATTAAAAACAGGAGAAGAAAACCAGCTGCCAAGGGCTCCACAACAACCCTGACTACAATAACCACCACAGAGCTGTGCAAACCAGGCTAGGCAGACCTGAAAATGGAAAATAGGGAACAAAACCAGCTGTCAAGGGCTCCACAACCACCCTGACTACAACAACCACCACAGTGCTGTGCAAACCAGGTTAGGGAGACCTGAAAATTAAAAACAGAAGAAGAAAACCAGCTGTCAAAGGCTCTACAACAACCCTGACTAGAAGGTATAAAGTACAAGGGGAAATAATACATGAATGTGAGGTGATCCTCAGAGTAAAGCAGAGAGGGAGTCACTGCCACGTGCATCACGTGTTTAAATTGGGGAGGGGTTATGTGCAGCTTTAAAATGAATTCGTCCAAAATCTTCGCAGAGAATTCTTCATAAATCCTAAAAACGGGGCCCAAAAATCGTGTCAGCTGAGATCTCATAAAGGACAAATGTTTCTTGCAATCTGTAATGTAGGTTAATGCACCCTTCACCCCCGTGGAAGCTCAGTGCTATTATCCAAAGCAGCATTATATTAGATTAAGGCCACATAAAACCCACAGCAAACCCAAGGAGAAGAAGGGCCACAGACCCTTTGTTGTCGTTAAATTCACTGCAGATGAAATTGGATTTATCAGATCCGTTCACAGAGCAAGCACATCAACAGGGGGAACTGTGGTTACTCAGCTTGTTTGACAAGGAAGATCATTATTCTCGAGGTCTAAAAAACTATTCATGCAGTTTTGATTTGTGCTTTCAAGCAGCTGCTTCCCACGGGCTCCTCGTGGGGGAAAGGAGAACTAAACACTTTATTTATCCCGAGTTTTATGTCACAGATTCACACGACCTCAAGGAGAAATTCAGACTCTTCAGGTTTTAAGCCCCTGTGCCCATTTTTGGGAGGCAATTTTTTCGTTTCTCTGGTGAATCCACACCAGCACTGGGAGCTCTGCAGGGAGGAACCAGCCCCGCTCCTGGAACGTGAGAGCTGGGGAACTCCTGACCATCTCCCACCAGAAATTCAGTAATGACAACTGCAAACAGCGTTTCCAGGTGCTGGAAGACTCGATTCCCCTCTGTGTTCAATTCTCCCCCACACAAACTCCTCTGCCAAATCTGCAGGGTCACAAACCTATGGGAATAACCCAGTGTTTCCAATTACAGAACATGAGGAGATGTGAACCTTGATGGAGAGCTTTAATATTCTGAGGACTTGCAGCTGAACTCTCAAACGTGGCAGGAGAACAGCACTAATGCAAAGGGAAAGAAAATAACTGTACCTTGACTGAATTTAAAAAAAAAAAAACAAACAACCAAACGTAAAATATCCCAAAACAAGGCAGCAAAGCCAAGCAGCTCCATCTCCCTGCATTTCTTTGCACTGCACACCTTGCTCAAGCACCAAGGACTCAGCATAAAATGTCCTTCACACTTCCCTTGAGGAGCTCAGGGTTTAATGAGTGACACAGAACGGAGCCAGATTTCTCAGAGACCTGATCCTCATTCGTTTCACAGCCTGGTCTCACAGAAGATTTGTTCTCCTTTGCTGTACAGCCTGTAAAAGAGGCTGTAAACACCTCCTAATACACCCTGAAATTCATGCTCTAAGCCTGCTGCCAGCTGTCCTTTAGGAGGATGGCTGCACAAAATTATTTCACATGTGTCCATTATGCAGCATGATCACGATTAATGGAATAAATTTTATGATTCAAAACAAATTAAGCAACATGTAGAAAATTCTAAAGCCATGAAAAATGCATTAATTTATTCACTGCCATGCATTTGTGATCTTTCCACTTTCAGAGTGCAGTTTAATTGACTAGTTTAGAGACCAATTAATCCCTTTACATTTAAGTCAATCACTGAATCCTCTCCAAATAATTTAGCTCCTCCAGGCTGCCTCCCATTGGATGTCCCTGGAGAGGGAGTGCAGTGGAAACAGGTGGCACACAAATCACATTTAGGAGAAAGACCTGCATTAGCAGGGATGTGAAGTATTAAGGATGAAGATGCACAATCCACTCAGCCACATTCCCTCTCTGTTCTCCAGCACTCCAGCTCCCAAGCCTGTCCTGAATGACTTCTTTTGGAAAATGACAATTGCAGGTCCCACATCATTATGTTCCTTTTGGTTAGTTTTTAGCCCTCACCCACCTCTCCTCTCTACAGGTTTTCCCTGTGTCCCCTTCCTCTTCTACCTGCTGAATATCTAAGTTTTACACTCTCATTTCTTAACTGGAAAGCCCAAAATTTCAGGGGCTGTAACAACCACCTTCTAGGATTAGTCTTCTATAATCAGCACTCGCTTCTTCTTGCCAAGCACAGTAACTAGTTTAACAGATTCAGTCACACTGTATCACTGCACAAAGACCATAATTTCATTTCTTTAGGAGGTACATGATTTGGTATCAAAACAGGGAGAGGTGGATCCCTCAAGCCAAGGAAATCATTACTCAGAGGGGTAACACAGGTATGGGACAAGATCCCAAACCAGTGACCTCCAGCAACACAATCTTAAAATGGGGCAAAAAATCAACATACTGAGGGGTTTTGCCTACTAAAACCACTCCCAATATCACAGTATTAGAGCAGGATGGGATGTTTGACTTTCCCACAGAATAACACCTTGAAGGGTATCCCAATTGCTGCAGGATTTCTCTATTTAAACAAGAAGGTAAATCTGAAACGAGCCAAGGAGTTCACCTCTTCTGCAAGCTCTTCTATAACCAAGCAAAAAGTCTGAAAAGAAAAATTATTTTTTCTCCTGAAACCACACAAGGGTCAAATAAATAGAAATGAAAGGAAAATATTATTGCTGTGCATCAGTCCAAGATTTGTTGCATTTTAAACATTTACACAGACACATTATAAACAAATTATCTGAAAACTAAAGAAAGCATGTTCCAAGAACACAATTCAAGAAAAATCATGAGAAGGGAAAATAATTATTCTCATACCAAAGGCAAGGTTTTGTGGTTTCAGTTCCACCAAGTAATCTTATGATATGACTTATAATATAAATTATTCTCCCCTAGTTTTCCCCTTGAATTAAGAACAAGTTTCTGTCTAAGATAAAAAAAAACAACAAACCAACTCAGACCCCACATGAAAACATTTCTGCAGTGAGAAGTATTTTACAGAAATGCCTGAAATCCCAATTCTGTGCCTGGGTAGGAATCAAACTCCAGGCAGGGATCTCCTGAGCAGAACCCACCCACCCACCCTGGGCCACTGACTGCAACCTGACCACGGGGAAAGGCTGAGCTCCCTGAACTCAGTGTCCAGAGGTGAAGCAGCCACACTCAAAATACCTCAGCAGTGTTTAGACTGCACGAGGTTCACAGAACTTTCCTGACAACCCCTAAAACTTCATTATTTCAAACGGGTCACTGAGACTTGGCAGGATTTTCCTCAAGGTCAGAAACATTCCCTTCGTGCTTTCAATTAAATGCTGCTAAATTTTGAGTGATTTATAGGGTGAAGAAAAAGTAAACAACCACTTCCCAGTTCTGGTTCCTCCTCCCCCTGCCCAGTAACTTGACAGCCTGCCAAAATTTCTGAACATTTAAACTCAAGTGTGTGCTATTGCTGTTCTCATCCTATTCCTGAAGAATCCAGAAAGAGAGAAAACACAGGTGCTACCAGTGAAAAACGTGGGAGAAGGGAAATGAGTGAGCCTGAAAGCACAGTGATACCCCTGAGCACAGTCTGCAGCTTCGGGATCCAAGGTTTTCCTGTCTAGCCTGGAGAAAATGTCTCAGAGCACGATTAAAAAATGGAACCACAAGAAAAGGAGCTGTACACCCATTTCCTCTGCTCTTGTTTTTCACATCAGCAAGAGCCTCTTCAAACTTCGGTCTCTGCGTTGGCACATCTTCCCCTCTGTGGGGTGGGTGGGGAACCATCCCGTGCCATGTGCACTCTCACCCTGAACTCGGTGTGCTCCCACAGCTCTGATCCACATCCCAGCAGCGAGAGAACAAGTTCTATCCCCCCATCCTGCTGCTCCGAGGGAAGCAGAGCTCCCTGCGGAAAGCAGGAATTGCTCTTTTTGGCACCTGAGGACAGGCAGAGTGTCCTTAACACTGTGTTTACTCCCCCGGGAAGGGGGAGGTCGCTTCCTTTTGAAATCATCCCGGTAAACGGTGGGATTGCTCAGCAGGCTGATTCCTATCAGGAAACCCGAGCGGGTTCGGGAGGGCGTGGGTACAACAGGCTGCACAATCCCAGCGCTGTTCCCACCGGGATACCCGTGTGTGCACACACCCGCCCCAGGTCTGAGCACCATCGGCTGCTGCACCGGAATATTGCCGGCCCAAAGATGGATGGAGGTGAGCAGGAGAGCACGCTCCGAGCCGCGGTTACACCCTTTGTGCGGGACGGGCTGAGGATGAAGGAAGGAACACCGAAATTCCTGCCCCTTCCCTCAGCGCGGGGCTGCCCACCCATCACCCCCAGCGGAACAAAGCCCTCCTTTGGCGCTGCTCGGCGAGCCGGCAACAAACCCCGCTGCAAAACCAGGCTGGTTCAGGTGCCACGGAAGGTCTGGAGACGCAGGGACACCATTATTTACCATTATTTACCGTTATTTACCATTATTTACCGATGTGCACAAAGGTACCACCGAGATCCTTCATCCCGTCCCGAAACCCCCCCTGACCTCCCTGACCCACGGACGGCACAAAGGGCAAGTCCACACTCACATGTCACTCCAGAATTCGAGTCTAACACACAACAGGTAATTGTTTGCCCCAAAACCCGTCGATTTAACAGAACAGCAAACTTCAAAATGGCCAAAACGCAACAAAGAATGCTTAAAAAGCGCGACAGGTGCCACTCGGAAAGGAGGAATTGTTTTCTGAGCACTGGGGGGGTTTTAAAATTATTTTTTAAAGGAATTAACCTGAAGGAGAAGGTTCTCTCAGTGGTCCAGCTGAGAAAAAAAAAATTCTGACTGGATTTGACGTTTTTGGGCAGGCAGAAAATATGAACTGTAAAACAGGCTACCGAGTTGAGGAGACACAGAAAAAAGGACAATATTAAGCTTGTAAAATATCCTTCTTTTTAGCGAGGGAAAAATCAAGTTACTTATTTTGGATAGTGGGCAGTTTTGTCTGTGGGATTTTGCTGTGTTTGGGGTTTTTTTGTGTGTTTTCTTGGTTTGTTTGGGGTTTTTTTGAGAGGGGGCTTGGCTGGGTCACTGTTGGGGAGTTTTTTGAGCCCTTGACTCTAAGTGCAGCCTGGCAGAGCTCAGGAGGGTGTTACAGCTTGAAGCCCCAAACCTCTCTTCCTACTTGTCATCTTTATTATTAAACCTGTCAGAACAAACCCAACCGATCCCATGGTTATTAACATTTCTCTGTGCACGTGACAAACACAGAATTCCCTTGTACAGAAAAGTAAAAGACCAGAAAGAGATCTAATCTTCATTTATATAGAGCATGAGTTGGACTTACATTGGGGCAAAATCTTAAATTTATTAAAATAATCCTTTTTTTAATACAAAATCAGAGCATAAGTAGACATTATTGGGTGGAAACACCTTTAATCTTTGGATTAAAATGTGAAATATTGTTGTTATATTTTCATTTCCTAACACAGCAGATTCCCCATTGCCAGAATCCCACACAATTACTGCTTGAGAACCATCTTCCCACGTTCTTTCCCTACTCCCCACCTCAATAATAATGGGTACAAAGCAGAGAAAGATAAACTCAGAATGCTGCCTCATCTCAGACTGGCCTTTCTCTCCTCTTCCTGGAAAATGGATTTTTCCAGTCTGTCTCCTTTCTTGACTCCAATCTCCTCCATCCCACTGAACCAAGGGCCACCAGAAGCACCTTCATGGATTTCTGTGGCATTTTGTGACTCAAAATCTCCTGTCTCCCATCACAGGCTAATACCACGAATGTATATTCAGAGTAAGTCTGTTTGTTGGGAATGCACTTTCAAAGAACATCACACGGTGTGTCCAAGAGCAGGGAATGTGTCAGGAGCTACGAAAGATCTCCCTGCCTTCCTGCTGAGAGCTCTGCTTGTTAGACACAGCACTGAGACACTTATGTCTTATTTTGTGACTCTCTCCCAGGAACAGACTCCAGAAAGCACCTTCCTCTGTGACAGAGGAGATGAAACAATCCCTCTGGAGTCACTGCTGGAATTGCCTTTCTGTGCTTCAAAGGGCCCTGGAGGAACAGAAACGAAAACTGCTCTGAAGGAACATTGCACCCCAGTAAAGCCATCGTTAGTAAACAACATCTCCTGTTCCAGGGAAGAAAAACAACAAAGGCTCTGCCGTTATGGAAAAGGTAAAACAAGCCCAAGGCTCTGAAATCGCTCATTAAGCCCAAACATGACAATCAGTGACTAAGCAAAACCCCAAAACTGAAGCCCGTGTTTTCCTGTTCCTTCTGATCCCCTGTCTCTGCTTCAGCAACAAACCCCCAAAGCAGGAGCAGGAAATCACTCCTCAGACACATCCATCAAGTGACATCTGTGTGGTTTAACTGCACCGAGGCAAAAATGAGGACACTGGGGCAGGAAATCCTTTAGGATTTGACAAACACTGCCCACAGGGAGGTGGACAAGCAATAAACAGCTTCACAGGAGACTTTGCTTCACCTTCATCCCCTCCACAGCACTGGCTGCCAACACCCACCAGCTGACAGGCCAAACTGCACTCGTGGGCTGTCTGTGCTCCCCAGTAAATAAAGATTTGCCCACCCCAATAAACAAATAAAAATATGTTTCTTCATCAGCATTTGTCCAAAGCCAGCAAACCACTAGAATTTTAGTCAGTTAAGATTTAAGCTCAGCAATGATTTGTATTCATACTAAAACTGGATTTGTTAGTCCCATCCCCAGCACAGAACTGTGCACTGACTGCCCCAGTGGAGTGACTCCGGCATCCACTTGGAATTAGAGCAGGATAACACAAGAATCCCACTCCTACCCATGAAAGGGGAAAATGCTGGATATATGAATGAATGAATTCAAAGAATTTCTGCAAAAACAGAGGATTGGCACTTAATGAGAGAAATAAGAGCCTTGAAGGGCAAGGCTGGATGACTGGAATCGAAAGACTGGAGCAGGGAAAGGAGATGGATTCCTGTTCTCACTTCATCATTGGAACTTCTGGTCATAAACAAGCACTTAGGCTTCAGTACACAACTAAACTACATCTACATTTCTCTGTGAAATGAAGCTTATTAAGCAATTTCATAAAGCCCACTGAGAATTCAAAATGACAAAAAACCAACCAAGGGGCAGAACAGTCACGATCCTGAGGAAGCAAAAGATCTCCCACCACGTCCAGGGCCCAAAGGAGCAGAAGCAGCAGGTGAAGTTATTAAATGTTACCCTCCTCCAATCATCAGCAACAGAACTGGAATCATTTAAACTTCCAAAAGAAAGAAAAAACCCATTTCCCACCCCCAACACAACCTACAGCTGCATTAACCAGAGGCAGGAGGGATCTCACACCTTGGTGTTCCAGTGGCCTATAAAGATCCAGGTCACTACATTATTTCCCCTCTTTAAGACACTGTTAGTTAAGACATTTTTTATTTAAGACAGGCTTTCAGAGGGAAAAAAAAAGTTTCCTGAGAGTACAGAATTTTACACAGTCCTTATGCAAAAATTAAGTGTAAAATTATCGTTCATTAATATTAAAACCTAACAAGTGAGGGGTTTTGTCACACTGGCCAATAATACATAAGTGACAGAAGTTGTGAACATCTTCTGTTCAGCCAGCCAGCAATTTGCAACAAGTACCAGCAACGAGACAATTTGTTTCTGTTGGGGTGTGGGAACGACACAGAAACCTCTAATGTTACAGAAAAAGCTACACATTTGTATTTTACACACACAGCACTTTCAACAGGTACCTGCTAGGGGGGGAAAAATCCCAACAATAAAAATTAAATAACGTGGTCGTGAAAATACACGACATATTCGGATGTAAAGACTGGTTTTGTCACACAGCTTCCAAGGAGAGCTGTCCCCAAAATTCCTGCAGGAATCTCCCGCTCCTTCACCCCAGCAGAAGTGCTGCATAAGTTCTGCAAAGGCTGGAAACTCAGCTAAATGTTCCATGTATCCTTCTCTAAGGAAGTTTTAGTCCACAGTGGTGGAAGGTGATATTCTGATCTCATCCCACAGGGAAGCTGCTCCTTCTGATCCTCCTGAGAATGTGCAGAAGGAGCTGAGAGATTGGGGAACAGCTCCTCTCACTCCACACATCCTGGCACTTCTCCCTCTTTTCACTGATTTCTTCTTGGGAAAACACCCAGCAAAACACCAAGAGAACAAATGGGATGACCCAGCTTAAGCTGAGAAGAGCAGGGAACACTTTGAGAGGCTTTTCAGGTGTAAAAATGCTGAGGAAACCCAGCCAACCACCAGGAACATTTTGTGACATGAGGAGCAAAGCTCCAGTCCCTCATCTCCTCAAAGGCGCTGGCAAAAGCCCCACTGGAAGTGAGTTTGTATGACCAAACAATTCCCTTTTTTTGCTAATACAAGTTCTCAAACCTGCTTTGAACTGTTTGGATATTCTTGCAAATTAAAGCCATGCCAGTGTCAGACAGGTTTGGGGGCTCATTTCTTCATTCAGAGGGAGATTTTCCAGTAATTCTGCGTGTGGAGTCACCAAAGTCACCCTCTGAGGTGGGGATGGTGAGGTTCACGTCAACCTTTCCACTGCACAGCCCAGTGACTGCTGAAAACAAGATTTCCACCTTAACCTTTTAAACACCCTGCCTGTGAGAACACACACACACAGATCACACAGAGCTCCGGGAATGAGGGCACCTAAGGGGGAAAAAAACCAACACAAAACAGGCTGTGAAACACTGTGTCTGCCTGGGCTTTGGGAGGAGGGATGTCCAGCATCTTTGTGCAGGACAGAATTACTGGAGTGAAGCACAGAGTGGTTTCCCAGTGCTGGGAGAACTGGGAATGTCTCTCCCAGCAGTGCAGCTCCCTCCCCGGGAGCTGGTGCCCGGCCCTGGCACAGCACACACGCTGCAACTGCTGCCAAAAACCCAACCAGATGAAACTATTTACACACTGGCTCCTGTACAGCTTTATTTTCTCTTAACAAAGCTACACCAAGACTCTTAAAGTCCCCCAAAACACGTGCCTCACGAGAACTTTGTAGTTAACTGTGTTTTCCCTCGCAATTACTCTGCTGTAACATCGAGGCTGGTGGTAAGTGGTGCAACAGTGATCCAAGACAGCCCTAAAATTTTCATTTCTAAACCTCTCTCCATAAAGCAGAAAGGATTTCAATTTTCCAGCAGCCACTGGAATTCAAAGGAGCAGAGTTGGGGGGGGGGGGGGAATCACTTCAGATGGATGCCAAGTTTTATTACATGTGGAAGTCTGAAAGAAATCTAAATCTAGGAAAACTCTTCAGAAACAAGGCACAGCCTGGTTTTGTCAAAAGCTGCACAGATTTAATACCAAGGTAAGACAGTGCCAGCAAATGGCTTTAGCAGGTCCTGTTTTCCTTGTGCTGGGATCAGTCCACGGGCTGAGTGTGAGGGAAGACTTCCTTCAGGGTTGAAAGGGTAATTTAGTTTCTAAGGTCCATTAATTTCTTGGCTTCTCTGCCCAGCCTGCTCATTAGTGTGAAGTGCAGTGACGAGTTTTAGGATATGGAAGTGGAAACAGCATCTCCAAAATTCCTTCACACAACAACTGCAAAACATCTCTCGGAATTAGCAGAGCTTTGAGATGTTTTTAGTCCAGAATTCAGACTGTTGGCCTGCATCAATAACCACTGTTACCTTTAAAAACGATCCAAAGTCAGTTAATTAATTACAGTATTAATGGCTCCTCACGATTATCCATCAGCATTTGCACCAACAGGCTCCAAACAGCCAAACCAGTTTCACTTCAGCTGAATTGGTAACAGATGGAGAAGATACATTACCCTCAATCACAAGGTTAAACAGATAATTATGAAAAAACACCCTCAAGTGTTGGATATTATCTGATCCTATTAATGTTGCCCTGACAGAGCAACACAGCTGAGCAGAGGAACCAGGAGAATTATTTAGGTCACTTGAAGGAACAGATTGCTCTTGGATTTCTTTCCTTCCAGGAGAACAGGCTGCACCCCCCGTGCTGAGGCAGACACAAACCTGGCTGGGAGCTCCACATTCCCAGGAAAAGCTCCCCCTCTGCACTGGGATCAAACACCACCAGGATTTGACCCTCCTCTTCCAGAGGGCAGCATGACAAACAGGTCTACATTTAATTCTGTCGGCCTGTTGAAGCCAAATTTTGTCCTACACCTTTGCATTCTCCCTCTGTAACACACCAATAAGAGCCAACCCTCCTCCCGTAGAATTAAGTGGTTAAAAAAAGGATAACAATATGAAAGCATAAGGAATAGTCAGAAAAAAAATTAGGATTGTGCTTCCTGTATTCCCACCTGTACCTTGGGGCAAGGTCCTTCATTTTCTTTTTGAAAGCAAGGATAATTCTTTTGTGGGAGCCCACCTTCCACCTCAATGTTTAAAGTAGATTCTCAGCAGAATAAAGGAAAAATTGAAGTAAAAGCAGACATACATTTTAAAAACAGTTGAATTCAACCACTTCCTGGGGTTTGGCTGCTTGACAAAAGAATATAAATTCACCAATTCCTGCAATCCAAGGTGTGTATCCCAGAACTTCCCACACCATTCCTGACTAAGCCTGACATTCCACCCCTGGAGAAGGTGGCTGTTCCCTGCAGTGGGTCAGAAATGCTGTTTTCCTTAAAGTTTTCCACAACAAGCTCCCACAGCTCTGCCAAAATGAAAATAACCTGGCTGGGACAGCTCAGTTAACATTTTTCAACCATTAGTAAATGTTTTCCTAATGCTTCTGTTGAAAGACATAATTTTAATTAAAAAATAATAAATTGTTAAGATTCTTAATATGCTACTGTCTGTTAGGAGGACTTGGTCAGAGCAAGTGGTAATCAAGAAACACCTAAATATTGACTGAAACTATGTCACCTGGCTACAACATTTCTCATGTAAATGAAGCTCCCTAAAATATGATTATATATTTGAAATGTATCGTATAAAAGAGCAAAGTAATCTCATGACATCAATTAGGGAAAAAAGAAATAACACAACAGTTACCATGATATTTCTAAACACACATACACTCATCTACTACCGATCTCAAATAGTCACCTGGACAAAACCTAAAGGACACAGGAAGGAGGGAGGAAGCAGCAAACTCCCTTCATCCTGGGAGCAAATCCAGCCAAGCACATTCCTAAGTGTACTTAGGAATTTCATGTCATTTGGGGAAGGTTTAAGCTTGCATAGGTACAGGGCTGGTATAAAATTAATGAGCTGAGCACAGACCCAAGGGAATGTAAGTCTTTGGGGTGAGAGGGATCCCCCATTCCCGTTTCTGTGGGTGTTGGGATGTGCAGGAGGAGGGTTATTAACCCCCATCCAGGAGGGTTGGAGTGCTCTGGCAGTGGGAAGTGCAGCAGAGTTGAGGCAGGTTAAAGCTTCCCAGCAGCCCAGCTCAGCCTGCAGCCACAGCTCAGCCCTCCCAACAGTAACAATCACAACAGAGCTGCCCAGTTTTCCCTGGAGATGTGATTCCACACTCGAGGATCACTGGGAGGCTGAGGGGCTGGGAAAAGAATCTCTTTGAAGCTGCTCCCGGGTTTGGAATGTGCCAGTGAAGACTGTCCCCTAATTCAGGCAGACAGGGGAGCAAGGACAGGACTTTAAACAATCCTGTGGCTCCAGTGGAATGTGAGATCCCAAAATGATGATCGGCTCAAGTGTTTTTTAACTCAGATCTTGGAGGACTCAAACTGCAGGCGAGGGGGGCAGAGGACTGTGGAACCAGCAGCAGCACATCCAACACTTGGGACCTTTCTCCTCTCCTGACTGCCCCTCGTGCAGGACCCCCTTGCCTTGGGCATTACTGATGGGCATCGTTTGTGCTCACTGTGAGAAATCCCCTCAAACCCAAACCCATCCCTGACCACTCCTCTCACTGGGTGTCCCTGCTCACAAAGTTCCCCTCAACCCTACACCAACCCCTCTGCACTTCCCAGTAACTCATTGGAAAAAACAAAACCAAAATCCTAAACAGCAGTTAATTATTTCTTTGCCATCTGATTTTTTAATTTTTAAGACACCTTTCTGCTGTGTTTGATTTTTGTTTGCAGTCAATGACATTAGGTTATGGGGGGCACTGGGACAGTAGGACCGTGGTTGGGGTTTCCCAGCACCAACCCACACAAGTGTAATTTAATTCTTCAACCACACCTATAAGAATGTTTTATAAGTTGGGGTTTTTTATAAGTGACCCCAATGGAACCGTTCACTACAAACTGAACTAATAGTGAAGTATTTACCACATATTGATCTTTAAGCAAAACCATTTGGCTCAGGAAGTTTAAATTAATTCTAACTGATGTTATTTAGGTTTTTGTAGAAAATTTTTACAGGAGAAAAAAACATTCATTTATTCAACTACAAAACAGAAGAACAGATCTGTGTATGCATTTTGGTTTGCAACTAAAAATAGCTGAAAATCACCCTTCCTAACACAAAAAATCTAGTTAAAAATAACAGCAGCAACACATATCAACCTATACAAATGGTGTCATGTGTGTGCACGTGCAGCAAGGATCCCAGGAGCAGAGCCCAGGCACCCACAGACATCACACTTTTGTCCTGGTTTTACAGTTCATTTCAGCAGAAAGGGCCTCTAAACCGGTAAACAAAGCAAAAACCCAAGGGGTTGTTAAAAAGATAATCACATGCAGACGTGTTGTCTGTGTCAAGGCAGCGCTGGAATGTTTGAACACCCCCTGCTCGGTGCCATTCCTTGGAATGGGGAAGGAGAACATCCCTGGAAACGCTTCCCCTGCACGGAGGGAAAGCCCCTCACAGGGGGTCAGGTTTGCACGGTCAGCAAAAAAGAAAGTAAAAGCAGCTTGGCACTGCCTGTTCTCCGGGGAGGGCTGACTACCAGGCCGTTAGGTAGTCAGAGAGGTTATTTTATAGCCAGCAAAGCCCCTGGGTAATAAAGAATGAGCCCAACTGCCACGGGCAGCTTTGCAGGAAATCGTGTGAAACAATGACAGATGCTCCAGGATTGTTTCAAAACAAGAAAGGCAGGAAGAGCAGGGTGGCAGCTCAGGGGGGTTTCTGCCCCCCAACCATATTCCCTCACATGCTGACAGAAACTGTGCATAATAATTGTATTTTGAGATTGTGTGTGCGCACACACACACACACACACACACACAGCCTGGCAATGCAGAGCAGAATAATTCTGCCCACAACCAAACAGTTTAACAAATATGTATTTCTGCTGCCACTCTCAGAAACAGTTGGCCAAGCCTTCCTCATTGAACAGGAATTACCTGACAAGCTGACTGTGAAGGAGAGCTCACAGGAGTGACAAAATTAAAGCTTTCGTATGAAACTTCCCAAAAAAGTTTAAGTACTTTTCAAACAAACACTCCGGCGTTTAAAATACTAAATATCTCACAAGCCCTCGGTTGGATTTAGTGTCCTTTACTCCCTTCTGAACACAGGACTTGCATCACCAACAACTTCAGAGCTAGATTTCAACAGCAATTGGTTGCTCTAAGATGGGAAAATACACCAAGCAGGATCCTAAAGAAACAAATGATGCCCAGCTCCTCTAAACCAAACACGGAGTGGGTGCCCAATCGTGTCGGGCAGCCCCACGAGCAGCTACCTGCGTGTTAAATCCCAGAAATCCTATTCACTGCCCCCAAAAACAAGTTTCTCCAGACTCTTAACTACAACAACAAAAAAATATCTGACCGATTTTGGACCTGTGGCAGCGAGATGATTGTTCAGCCAGGGTGTCAATGTGCTGCTCTGGTTATTTTGCGGAGCCATCTGACTGTTTAACAAACATGTCTGAGTCTCTCCCATCCCCCGGTTGTGTGGATAACTAACCACAGCTTTGTCTTGCTTAATGTATGTTGACATTTCCAGTGTAGTTGTTACTATAAACTGCTTTAATCTATTTATTTGCTGTAACGCGCTACCAACGTAAAAATTCACTCGACTGGCTTTTATAGGCACCTTTGGAAAAAGTAATAATATTTAAAAGCCTAACAGTAAAAATCACATCAATAAAGTCAGCTTAAGCGCTTTTCCAAACCAAGTAGTGGAATTTCAGTGCAGGAGCATCTGCAAAGTGTAAAGACAGGTGAAATTACTGCTGTAAGCACTTCGGTTGGGATCTCATTGCTCATTAACACTTACAGAAAATATCACTATTTTTAAAAGACTTCGGGCCAGATTATTCCCTCAAATTATAAGCCTCTTCATTTAAAGAATATTGCTTATCCCTCTTAAAAGGTATCTGAAATTTTGAACATGACTGGAGCAAAACAAAACCCCACCAAGGCAACACTCTCATCCCCAGATCTCTGCTGTGACAGGATAATGTACAAGGATTGACTAGTTTATTTTTCAGCTCAAAGTAAATCATCTCCACTCATGCAAAACCATCACTCAAAACTGGGACATCAAATGGAGTTCTCTTTTTAGACTCCTGAACTGGCAATTTACATCCAAAATGAATCTTCAGAGATCATAAATGCTCCATAAAGGGAAGATGGAGATACAGCTGGAATTACCCCAGTGTGTGTGACAGGACTGGGAACATCCAGGGCTTTGTAAGGACAGTGGCCCTGAGAAAAATGAAGCACAACAGAAAATCCTGGCCCACTGCACACTTTATTACATCAAACAGTCGCTGCAGCAGAGCAGAGATTTGGAATCATTAACAGTATCAGTGTTACCTCCTGTAAATAAAACCACCCTGTGATGCACAGGGTGGGGGGAAGGATAATTAAACTCACTGGCTGGTAGAATTCCTTAATCAACTCTTCCACAGGATTTAATTCCTTCACTCACAACAGCTTTTTCTGTGGTGACTTCCATCAGTGACACGTTTATTTCTCTGCTCGTTTTTACCCTCCACACACGTGCTACAGGTCTGGGCTGAGCTGCACTGCACAGCTCTGTGTGGGTAGTTCATTCAGTGCTCCAGCTTACTTTAATTAGTTCTTTTAATTCTCTCATTTATACAAACACTACAGCTACTTAAGTGCCTCTCCTGAGATCACTTACCCTGCTTTGATTCCTCCCCAGCATCCACACACAGCCCTTCACTTAACTTTGCATTTAAAAGAAACGTCACAATTGCTAAACCTAAATAACGAGAATGAGGAGGGGGGGGGCAGGAAACAGCAAAATAACAAGTTTTAGTACTACTGTGATGCTGGGAAAATATGAAAATTAGAATTCAAGGCGAAGAACTGCAATAGAAACTTCACAAGAGGCAGTGACTGGATGAGGGGAAAGAAAATTAATGGGAGGGGAGAAAACCCTAAAAAACCCTCACAAATGAAATTCAACACAAACAAATACAAAGAAACAGAGCAGGAGGAAAAAATAATAATTCCACAAAAAGGTAATTACAGAGAAATAACTAAAAAATAATTGCATAAAAATAATAATTCCACAAAAAGGTAATTACAGAGAAATAACTAAAAAATAATTGCATAAAAATAATAATTCCATAAAAAGTCTTCATTGTGAAGGAGATGAACTGAGCAGGGAGAGAGCAGACATGTGCTAAAATCAAAAGGATTGAGACCCAAAGGGATAGTTACATTCTCTCCTTCACACAGGAATAGGAGCCCAAACACTACACTAATAAACGAAAAAATTAAACCAAAAACCCCAACCTTTTTCCACCCAGGGCAGAGATGAGCTATGGTATCAATTACCAACGAGTATTTGTGCAGGCTGAGGTTCTGTGTGGCTTCAAACTCAATTAAACACACAAAAGAAAAATTCATCAACAGTTGTTAAACACAAAAATATGTGGAGCTGCATTGTCAAACCCAGCAGGGCGCTGACCAAGTGTACAGAAAAATAACTGTACTCTTGGCACGAGCTGAGAGTCCTCCCCGAGCTGCCCCACTTCTGACCACTGCTGGAGACAACTTGGATGGGAAGGGATAATTCAGGAGGAGTCTCTGGGCCTGTTTCTTTGGAAGGAATCAGAAGCACATAATGGCAGCAGCTTCCTGAAGGGCCCAGGGTAACTGTTCCACTGCTTTGATCTCGCCTGGCTCAGGGTCCATCTGTCTCAGGGCTGCTCCAGAGCAGGCACAGCCTGATCCTCTTCAGGGAACATCTCCTCTCCTTCCTAAATTAAATCTTTTTCTAGGAATTGGGTGGGGCAGCAAATAATTTCACTGTGTGTCCCTGTTCTTCAAAACATCAGATACAAATGTGATTTTCAGCAGCACGCAGACGTGCTCCCAAATCAGCTGAAAACCAGCAAAAGGAGAATTCTGTACATCAGACATCCAGTGCCATGTTTTAGACTGCTGGATCCTTCAACAAGGCAAAAAAAAAAAAAATAAAAGGAAGATATTTTAATGTTCTTCCTTCAGCTTTCCAGTCAGCAGATGGAAATTATATAATTAGATGTACTGACATCATCATCCAAAAAACACTTGCAGTCCCCCGTGTCTTTAACAGCTGGTAACATGAAGAGATTAAAAGAGAGATGAGATCCCTCAAAGTAATTTCTGCAGCTTGCTTTGCTCAGGAGACAGAAAATCCCCCTGGCTGGTGGGAAACTCAACCTGCCCCTGAATTACCACCTTGTCCTGCAAGGTTCTGCTCCTCCCAGCCCTGCCACGCTTTGCAATTCCGTGAATCCTTCACGTAGGAACCCACAGCTCCCACTTCTCGTGGAATGAATTCCCCTTTCCCCTCTCCCAGCAGCAAACTCCAAAGGAAGAGTTGTCACCATGACATTCAAACTGACAGAGGACAAAAATCAGGGAGGGCAAGTGCTCTCCATACAAGTTTCACTTTTCCCAAGTGTTCCTGTGTCTGGCAGTGCAGTGCTGCACATAAATACAGCCATCATCACACAGTGCACCCCAAAAAACTGCTGTTCACTCCAAATCTGGGCTCAGAAATCCACACAGAACTTGAACAACAAGGCAAAAAGAAAGGGTGGAGGGAAAAGGGGGAAGAGTCTGGTCATGCAGGAAGAAAACATCTTGCAAGTGCCACACAGAAGTGACCCACAGAGACATTCCTAAATCCAGTGGTGCAGGAGGAACTGGTGTTGGGTTTTTTCTTACAGATCACCAAGGATCAAAAGGAATGATCTGAGGATCCTTCACCTGGAGAGATGAACCCTGACCAAAATCCTGACTGAGGCAATTCCTCCCACCCCCACTTTCAGGATTTACAGAGCTTTTCTCCTGTGAAATGCAAACTCTCTGTGACACACACAAGCTAGTGCAGAAGTAGTGCCTGAAATCCTGAAGAACAGTCTCCACATCCAGGAGTTCCAACAGCAGGTCTGTAGAGGTGTAAGTAGAGCAAAGAGTCTGGAGCACACATTTACCACAGAGGAAAGCCATGGTTTGATCCCTGCTGCATCCCAAGATCCGATGGCAGCAGATGGCAGCAGCAAGCACAGCACTGGGAAAGTTCAGTTTGGGAGACCTGGTTTTTCTGGGCATCTGGAAAAAAAGGCCTGTTCCTCAGGAATTACTCACTTGCTCAACTGCTTTGTTATCAGGGTAAGGTGTAGAGAGACCAAACACAGCCTGATTTATTACAGGTATTTTTATGTTCACTGGTTTTCCAGAAACAAAACTTGACACAAATCCCCTGTCTGCCAAGAACAGTGTGAACCAGAGGACCTGACTCCAAACAAGTGGGTCTGTCCCACCCCGAGGGAATTCAGCCAGCTCAGCCCCACACACTGCAAGGGAATCCAGCTTTTGTTTTTAAAATATGATCCAGTGTTTGCTCACTTGTCCAGGACTTCTCAACTTCTGAAGTGCACACACTCAGAACATATAAAAAGTCACTCTTTTGCCAAACTAAGAGCACTTGGAAGTTGCCCAGGGTTTGGGATTGAGGAAGGACCTGCTCCACACGTGCTCTCCGTGCTGCCTCGGGCTCAGACCACACGTAACTTGTGAGATTCAGGCTGAAGGTACAAGGTGTGCTCTCTCTGAGCAGGAGAGGAAGCTTTTTCCTGAGGGTTTGCCCTCAAAGAGCAAAGTCCTTCGACAATTCCCCCCAAAATCTCAGCTTTTGGGAGGTATGCAGGCACCTGATCACACACCTGCTGCCAGAACCTCTCCCTCCCTCCCCATCCTGCCCCACTCTTGTCCATGAAAAAGCTGATTTTAATTAGATGAGATTTTTCAAAGAGGAAAATTGAAAGCCCAGTCACCAGTCAGTACTTCTTGCTACGACACACTCAGAGAGAGCAGCCAAGAATAACAACCAGTGGCTTCTTGCTGCACTTCCCTGACCCAACTGCACCGTTTGTGCCCCCAAATGTGGTGCTGGGACTGCAGCTCCTCCCGCCCCAGACAGCTTTCAAAATAAATAGTGCTGAGCTCAGAGCAGAGTTTGGTTACAGGGACTACGTAGGAGGAAAGAATGAGCCCTCAGAGGCAAACAGGAGGGAGAAAGGTGGGGAGAAGGAGCCCAAAAACCTGAGGGAGCATTACTGCTGTCCTTCCACCGGAGCCACGCTGCCGAATTTTGCCTTCCTCAGTAAACTGGAAGCCAGGAGAGTTCACTAATGATGATGTATTTTTTAAGGGGTACCTACTCTGTGGTTGCTGCACATCAGTCCTTCATTTTAGCCTGGCAAAGGAAGGCCCCCAGCTCTCTGCTCATTGTGCAGATGTGGGTTTGTTTGTGTTACTGGGCCCACCCAGAAGAATTGGTCTATATGGCCTTATTTAGATTATATATGATACATCGAGTGCTCATTCAAGTTTGTTATCTTCTAAACCAGCAGCAAATTTATACCAAAGCCAAGCTACTTTAAAACTGCCTTATTATCCTGAATCTGACAAGTTAATAAGACACTAAAAGCATTCACAAGACTAATTCAGCTTTCTCTTCAGCTTTATAAATGGTTCCAGACAATTACCTTTTAAAAATAAGCATTTCCATAATTTTTTGCTATAGCAGTCACAAAACAGTCCATTTATATCACAAAGTCTGGTGATTAATTCTTAAACAAGGGCCCTGGTTGCACAACACCAACGGCTCCTGTGGTGCTGCACAAAGATCACAGGATTTGGCAGTGGTTTAAACGACTTGTTCCACCCCCTGCCACGGGCAGGGACACCTCCCACCAGCCCAGGTTACTCCAACCTGGCCTTGGGCACTTCCAGGGATCCAGGGGCAGCCACAGCTTCTCTGGGCAACCTGTGCCAGGGCCTCCCCACCCTCACAGGGAACAATTTCTTCCCAATATCTCATCTAAACCTACTCTCTTTCAGTTTAAAACCATCCCCCCTTGCCCTGTCACCATTTAAGTCCGAGTCTTCAGAAAATAAGGGTTAGCAAAAATTTTTAAGGGAGCGTAACTCTCAGAAAACAGAGGTGGAGAATAAATAACCTCCATAACTCTGTTCTGAAACGAAGCTTTATTTCAAGATCAAGTTATTTTAAAGAGGTGTAAAAGTGTCAGAAAAAACAATGCAGTCGATATTATTCAATGGAATTGCTTTCAACTGAAGTTTTCTTTCCTATTTTTGGAGTGAGACTGAAGAATGTTTTGGCTTTAGGCACCGGTTTTATTTATGAATACGAGGAAGTGTATTTACTTCTGAATTGGACTGAAAACAAATCCTGCAGTGCCACTGGTTTTACAGAACTTCGAGGAGCACCTACTGCTTCCAGGGATTTTAAATCAGCTCAAGGACCAAACCCAGCCTGCCTTTCAGAACCCCAAGGTTCTGTGGGGAGGTTCCTGCAGCTGCACCTACAGTCGGAGCTGTGACAGATTTCAGTGTTCAAAACCAAGGCCCTCTAAATATCTGCAGAAGCCCTCCAGTCAATCCATCACTGATACAGTAAGTGACAACACTTGTGTTTGGCAGACAGTGCAACTGGGAGCCCTGACAAATCTCATTAGCAGCACATCAGGGGCACTTAGTTTATCCTTTCCATGCAGTGCCAACAGGGAGGGTGTAACCAGGAAAGGAGCTTAAACATTAGTGGGACTGCACTAATTGGTCACCAAGTCCTGATTAAGCCAAGGCTTCATACAGAATTACTGAAGTTCAAGTATCCCACACAGAAGCGTATCCAAAACCACTTAATGAAGATACCAAGTCACTTCTGAACTACACAAATAAGGCATGAAAAATAAAAGAAACAGAAATAGGTAACTCTTGATTTTCTTGAACTACCTGCCTTTTGTACACTCCTAGTCCAAAATATTTCAATCATTTAAATAACTACAGGTTTTAAAAGTTACAAAAGCGTGAAAAATAATCTCTCAATTGCATGAAATAATGTAAATATTTGGAATATATGTAGACAATCCAGTAACCTCATATATATAAATATTTGTAAGATAAACAATGATGCCCAGAAATAGTAACTGCAAGAGAAGGTTTTACAACATCCAGAAGTTACAGATGACTAGATCAGCTTTATGTATTTGTTCATTTACATTAATTAAATCAGTAAAAAAGATCTTTAACTTCGATATTCTAGAGATAACTCTTCTGCATTATAAACTGGAATCCACAAAAGCATATGCCACCATATCCCTCTAAATGGGAAAAGAGGAAACACAAGGGAACACATATCCCAACACCCATATCCTGTATATCCTGGCTTCCTCAGAACCCTACGAGGGGATGGTATTTATAAACATACACTGAGAATAGATGGATTCACAGAATCACAGAATCAGCTGGGTTGGAAGGGACCTCTGAGATCATCAAGTCCAACCCTTGATCCAACCCTGCTGTGGTTCCCAGCCCATGGCACTGATGCCACATCCAGCCTGTCCTTAAACACCTCCAGGGATGGAGAATCCACCACTTCCCTGGGCAGCCCATTCCAATGGCTGATCACCCTCTCTGGAAAGAAATTCTTCCTAATCAACCTAAGCCTCCCCTGGCACAGCTTAGGACCCAGCCCTCTTGTCTTGCTGATGGGAGAAGAGACCAACCCCCCCCGGCTCCCCCCTCCTGTCAGGGAGTTGCAGAGAGTTAGGAGGTCTCCCCTGAGCCTCCTCTTCTCCAGGCTGAGCCCCCCCAGCTCCCTCAGCCTCTCCTCACAGCACTTGTGCTCCAGTCCCTTCCCCAGCCTCGCTGCTCTTCCCTGGACCTGCTCCAGCCCCTCAATGTCCTTCCTGAGCTGAGGGCCCAGAGCTGGACACAGCACTCCAGGGGTGGCCTCACCAGTGCTGAGTCCAGGAGCAGAATCACTGCCCTGGACCTGTTGGCCACACTGTTCCGGAGCCAGGCCAGGATCCACTGGCCTTCTTGGCCACCTGAGCACACTCTGGCTCCTGTTCAGCTTCCAAGTCTTTCAGAAGGAAAAAGGCTTTGGAGCAGGCAGCTCACCAAAATCCAACTGCTGCAAGCCCTGTGAGAGCACCTTGAATGTTGGGACTGGCTCCAGCACAGCTCAGGAACACTAGGAACTGTAGGAGGCAGAGGGCACGAGGGAGTTGTTCTTTCCCAGGACAGGAGGGGATAAGGATTGTGGTAAGAACTCCTTTCACAGCGGTGGGTGGTGGTCAGCAGTGCCTATCTCCTGTGCTGGGGCTCCAGGGGACACAAACACCCGGGGATTACAAACACCCCAGGACAAAACTGCCACAGGTCACACTGTGAGTGCCAACCCTGCCCACGCTGGGAATTCCTGCATGGAATGAGGGTCCCGGGGTCTGCCAGGGACACACAGGCAGTGCAAATGCCCCCAGCACTCGCACCAGCAGCACTGGGGTATTGCTGCACCCACACGAGGAGGTCCCTGCAGGAACAGACCCTGTGTTATCAGCGCTGGGGGAGAAGCAATTCCTGACTCACTCCTATCACCCAAACCCCCCTCTGATGGGCTGAAGGACCCCCAGCACCTCCCCCCAGCACCCCCGGGCTTTATCTGGGCTGCCTGGCCCGGGTAATGCTCCCAGCAAACAGCTGGATGAGACACTGCACACCTCCTGAACCGGCTGGCTGGGGACACAGCCCAGAGGAGCACGGCTCCAGTGACATCTCACCCCATGCAGGAGCCCTGCTATTGTTCCCAGGCTTTATCCTGATGGCCAAGGGTCAAGGAATCCCAAGAATCGGTGCCTGGGGTGGCTTTGCCCTGCCTCTGTAATGCCTTTCCCCCGGGAAGGCAGATAAAGGCTGGGCCCGGGTGGGAGCTGCAGGATCAGGGTCCCATTACCAAGGGGCTGCACAAACCCCACTCCAACCCCACTGGTGTCCCAAAGCAGAGCTGTGCAGGGGCACTGCAAACTGGGGCACTGCCAGGGTGCTCCCTGACAGGGCTCACCAGCTCTGACAAAATGCTGCTTTATTACTTTCATTACTAAATAAAAAAAAAACAATAAAAAGACAATTGAGTACCAAATACCCCTTAATTTATAGCTCATCTAGACAGTTGCTTTGGTGATAAAGCACAGGAACCTTACTATTTTCAGCCCAAAATGCTTTTTTTCCTGCACAGTTTTTTTTGCTAACGTTTTCCACCAAGGTTTTTACATTCGAGATTCTTGGAATATGACACAGACAAACAAAATAATCCAAGACTACCAGCAGCATATATAACAGTAGTATATATATAACATTAAAATGGTAATGCTTGAATAGCCCTTTCCCAAACCACCTTAACAGCAGCCTTAGGTAACCCATAGTTGTTAATAATGTTTTGCTGGTTTTTCTATAAAACGTAAAACCACGTTATATTGATTAATGATAATAGATTAATATACTTGAATAAAATTATATTAAAGTACTTTAAAATAACTGAACATAAGCATGCTGATATTAAGGGCACTTTGATATCACCTTGATATATTTTCAGCTTTTGCTGGGAAATGCATATGAAAAAACACTTATTTTATAATCTGTATTTCAGTACTATTCCCTCTGCTAAAATACGACCACAGACCATGTTCCAGTGGGTTCACTACCCAAGATTTCAGAGAAGGTAAGAGTTAATTCAGCTTTAGCACACACAAGATTACCAATTAAAATAACACCAACCAACCACAGATGTAACACAGCAGCTTGGTGTATTGCTTTTACTGAAACCATAAGTAATCCTCAGAAGAAACTCAGCAAAGATGAACAGAACATTTCAGAACTTAAACCTCAAAAATATGAAAATATTTCTCTGGGAACTAAGCCTCTTAAACTGAAATAGAAAAGCTTATTTTTACAGGGGTAGGAAGAATTATTGGAAAATACAGAATATTTCTTATTACTCGGTATTTCCATCACATTTATTTTGACAAGTCAAGAATAAGAACACATTATTTCAAATTAAGTCAGATTGATTTTTATTATTTTCCTTCCCAGTCTTTCCTCATTTATAATGCTGTTGGCAACACTGTAAATATTTATTTCTACAGCATCACTATGCACCATTTTCAAGCAATGTATATGGCCACATTATTGATTTTTTTTTTTAAACACGGCAAAATAGAAGTACACAAATGTGCAGAATCAAAATCATTTACGTGACTTCTTTTTCTCCAAGTGGAGGAAATAAAAACCTTGCTGCACCACACTCTGTGTGCACACCCATTTCTCAGCTGAGGAATTCGAATCTTAATAAAAAAACAAATAGATCACTTCAGCTTGTTTCACCATGTCATCATTTAAGGGAACACCTATACACCATTTGCCAAAAGGAATTATCTGTGCCCTGCCATGTGCCAGGAGCAAAGCTCCCCGTGGGATTCTGAACAGGACTGGTTCCCAATTGCCCCTGGAACAGCTGATGGAACTTTTTCTTTTGGAAGAGGGGATGACCCATAAATTATCCAAGCTACGAAAAGCAACAGTTATTTTTTCAGGTGCTCTCTGCATTTAATTAAATTAAAACCAGCTTAAATTATTTTAGGTTGCTCATAGAGTTTGAACTCTGTTGAACCAAAGTGATTTCCCCCACAATTTCCTACACACCAAGAAAACAATCACAGAAGTCATTAGCAAATACTCTCACATAAGGGGATCATAATTTTTTTTTCAGTAAGATGTTTTAACATTTTATTGTGGTGCTTTCCAAAACAAACAAACAAACCCTGTACAAAACTTGGACAGGGATTCTGAATGGACTGTGAGGAAGAATTTTCATCCCACAGTGGAAGGCACTATCAATGCCTAGGATATGACGAGTTCTGTGAACTCCAAACTTAAAGCTTTCCTTTGGGAAGCTGTGTAGACAAACAATCAAGTTTGCCATTTTCCCTTGGTAGTGTGGAAGTTATTTAGACACACACTGCTGTAGTACAGACCATAAAACATGCAGAGTTGTTTAGGAAGTGACACGTGATATTAGAGATAGTCGGGAAAGAAAACCCACAAGTTCTGCACTACATTTCCTGCCAAAAGGGTCTGGTCTGCACTGTACAGAAAACAAAACACAACCAGAGAGGGATCTGCCTGGAACTCCCTGTGCTGTCCCCTCCCTGCTCCTGGCAGGGCAGGGAAGCTCATCCTGCAGACAGACCCTGGGAAGGCAGGCCAGGCCCTCTGGTTTCTGAGGCTCCTCTGCCATCTCAGAGGTAGGTCAGGGCCACTGCCATGCTCCACTTCACCCCAGCTTCACTCTGAAATCACAGACCTGCTGCCCTTCCCCTCCAATGCCATCCACAGAACCCACGGGCCCTGATTCACTCCCTGAATTTACTCCTGTGAGGTTTAACTCCTTCCCTGTTCACTGACACCCAATTCCAGACTCCTCAGTATGTTCCTGAAATGAAGTTGGTGCCTCTGGACGTTGGAGATTTGAGAGGACTAACTCTGCCTCAAGTATAAAAGCACAGCTCTTCGTTCTAATAGTTCTGTTTCTTTGCCAGAATCAAACCTGCTGCTTTTCACCATTCCAGGGGGTACATATCCACGTGGATCTTTTTCCACACTCAGGGCATTTTCAACAGGCATTACCTGCCCCCACCCTCAGCCTGACCACTGGACACACATGCAGCTTATTTCTAGTGTTTGATATATTAGCACGACTATGAATAATATTTTTCTTAAATACCACTTTTTTTGGTTATGGAAGCATTACCCACAGTGCTGAAGCACCTGCACACTCTCAGCTGGCCCCTTCTTCCTGCCACTGCTCCTGCTTGCTTTGTCTGGAACAAGGGGCTGCTTAGAGCAAGAGTTTCACAAAGCATTTATCTGGAATTAGCAGGAATCAATTTGTCTGAAGATAGCTTTCTGTGTTGTACTGAGAAAGAAAGCTTAAAAGATTAAATAAAAGGTGTCTGGACAGATTAGTCCCCAAAGCCTCCCACTACTTGCTGCTGCTGCCTGCAGGTGACTCTACTGTCCACTTTTGCAGTCTGGGCTACCATATTCCAGCAAGATCAGTTAATTCCCATTATATATTTATAGCAGAAAAGTTAACAACCTGAAACAACACACAACCTATTTCAAATTAGCCCATAGCTATGATTGCTGAATAAGTGCTTTTGAAATGGTGCATATCCAGAGGATCTACAGAAAAAAAAACAGAAAAACCAAACAAACATTATCTTCCTCAAATCAAGAGTCTACCCTTCAACCCTAAAATCCTCAAGGCCGGTTTTATACATGGATACAGATACAGATTGAGCTCAACACGAACTCAGGTTTTGTAACGTCTTGCAGACCAGACATATTTCTGTGCCTACTGAACATCCACTTACAAATGCAGTCGTGCCCTGCAGATCCTGGGTGAGCAATTTGGTGTCACACACACGTAAATCAGACACAGGACCTCCTAATCTGCCAGAATTCTAAGGACACGATCCCCTCCACGCCAGTGCTGCTGCTGTTTTGGACAGACATCATCTCCTGCATCACATGCCTCGTTTCTTAAATTGATACCCAGGAGGAACAGAGAGGAGGAGACTCACAAGTACATTTAATCTGAGCGCTCAGGCTGCAGTGACGTGGGTAAAACAAACAGCTTTAGCTGAAAGGAACTGCCTCCCCGTTCCAGAGGCTGGAAGTGACCACTTCTTACGTCACTTGAGGGAATTAATGTTCCAGAAAATTAAGCTCGATGTTGGTGTGATCAGAAAAGCGGCAGGGAAAACACGAGGGAGGAAGGTGGTTACGCACAGCCAGGACAGGGGAAGGTACAAAGAAACCTGGACCTTTCCATGGCTCCTGGCCATCAGATCAATGTGAAATCAGAGGTTACACACACACAGCGTCAGCCACAGTGCAAACAGCAAAACAAGAGACGACCCCCTGCTAAGTTAACGCTTTCTGGCTGGAGAAAGGAGGCAGATCGGTGTGTAATTACTGCATTCTCTCAAAAACTGCTGCCTCTAAGCACCTGGTTTACACAAGATCTGTTACAGAACGGAGCCAACGGATTTTAGCACTGAACTGTAACACTTCTGTAGTTAAACAGAGCAGAGGGAAAATCACGTGTGATGTGCAGAATGATTTCCCCCAGTACCTACACTGCCACCAGACACATTGCTGTGACTGCAGCCAGGCTGGATGAAGAAGTTGCCACCCCACTTCATCTCCACTGCTCATTACCTTCAAATCTCCCAGCAGAGCTGCCTGTTTAGTCACTTCCTAACCCAGTTCTGTCAAAATGATTCCCGTTAGAAAATCTGTGTTTCAGCTTAACTCAGATTATTTTTGACAGAACTTGTTTAGCGGATGACTATAAATGCAAGTACCAGAAGATCTGAGAACATTGTAACCTTTAGAGCTGGGAGAGGAAACGGCAGCGAGCGTGGAGCCAGATATCCCTGGTTCATGGTTCTGTGCCTCTGGGAGAAGGGCATTAACCGCCCCTATAGGTCTGATTTGGCAGCTGCCTGAGCACTGGAAGCTCTGTATCAAGGCTGGCATCTCTAAAGGAAATAAATCAGTAAATCTACGGACTACTTATTTCACTGCTTAAAATGCCAGGTTGGGTTTTAGTGCCCAGAAATTCAAATAATTCGTTACAACTACCTGCAGTTCTGTTGTATAATGAGAGAAACAGGCAGATGCTGCTCAAAAGATATTAATAAATGTGACATTTCTGTGGAGTTAATGGATAAATACCAACCTCGCCCTCGCATCTTAAATTATCATAACAAGGGCTGAAAACCTACTTAATTGCTTTCTATGTATGACTGATGGGAACACACAGTGTCTGTGATTTTACTTGTTACACAGTAAAAGAAGTGGAAAAACTACCACCAAAATGCAGCATCAAATTACCATCATGCAAGATAAAACACTGACATGAGCAGGACCTGACACAGAGATCTCCTTACCTTTTGTTAACAGGCTTCTCATCCTTGTCATAGGGTCTGATGAACCATTTTCCAATTCTCACGAAGTTTTTATCCATCAGGCATCTAGAAAACAATTACAGCAGCAATTACTGGTTACATCTTGAGGTGTCATTAAAAGCAATCTCTGAAGACAGTGAATCTAAGGGATTAGGTAATTGATTTTCCATCATATCGAAATCAACTTGGTATTTTTTGGGTTTCACAGAACTTTGCCACTTTCTGTTTTCCCACAGAAGCCACAGAGAATTCCTGTCCCATCTCATGATGCTGAACTTCACATCTGGATTCTCCCCTCATCTCTGCCACCATCTTTCCTGCTCAGTGCAGCTTTTTCTGCTGAATGATCCATCATCCTATTTTTCACACTCCTCTTCCTGAACAAAGGCCATTCATTAGTGCTGATTCTTTTCTATTCCTCTCAGACTCCACGATAAAGAACATGCACTCCTGTATTTCTGGCATGTCAGTGGTGTAATACAGTATAGGAATGACAGGAAATTGCATTAAGCAAATATTAACAATGAACCATTTCTCCTTCACAGGATCCACAGCACGATTTCAGGTGCTGAAACTTCCATAATTACTGTTCCCTCTGTCAGAAAACCTTCTTCCAACAAATACCCTCCCACATCACTGAACCAGAGCGATAAGTCACCATTTTCTGTGATCCCTTTAAAACTTCACACTTTCCTTACAGAAACTACATATCCTGTGGCTCTAAAAAAATACCCAACGGAGAGGATTCGAAGTGATCAATAACCAATTTAAATTGACAAGTTAGGAAGTGCCTGATGCCTTTCTTAAGTCCACCTGTGCAGATGAATCAAGTCAGCAACATGCCAGCACTAAGTGTGCTCCACACATTAAACACGCAGTGGAACGTGGTGCCCGAGGGATCACATCCAGGAATTCATTACTAAGGAATATTTTTCAGTCAGGTACTAAATAATATGCTTCAAAAATTCTGAAAAAACAGTCATTTGTTGCTACTGGTTAATAGACAAGCAATATACAAGCTTTACCCACACATTTCACATCTATTCAGTATTTTTTTTTTTGTTTAAAAGAAAGAACTGTACTTTTCCACTTTTCAAAGTTTTCCAATAGTTTGTTCCTGTAGCAGTTGCTAGAGACTGGCCAAAACAAAGGGAAAAAAAAAATCAAAAATCACATGAAACGTTCTGGGAAAGTACTTTCTTCAAGGTTTAGAAAAACTGTGTGATATGTACTTCAAAAGCACACCTAGAAGACACAGAGAGGAAATGGATGACTGACAATGTAGATACTAATATTCTCCTGATTCTTCTGTATAAACTTGGCAGGGTTTTCCAAAGCTAAAACCGAAGAAAATTCTAACAGCACGTTCTCAATTAAAGCAAAAAGAATCCAGTTCAGCCGAATATACCAATATCTTAAACTGAATATGAAAGCTGAGCCAGCAGAGAGACGTTGGTAGAGAGTAAAAAAAAAGAAAAAAGAGCTTCAGTAACTGTTTCCCTAGGAAATATTTGCTATCAGAGAGTCTGTCAGTGCCAGCGTGTTTTATACAAACAAAAGGAAGCCTGTGAAGTTTACACCAGATCCCTAAAGAAAATAATCTGTAGTAGCAAAAACTGTAATAAACTCTCCCCCCTCACACACTCACTTCCACGGCCACATCACTGTGTCTCACCACAGCAGGTTTAACTGCCTCAAACTAATGCTGCTTTCCTAGGGAAAAAAAAGTCGTCATGGGTAGATTTGGCCTTAAAAATCAGTCAACTCTCCACGCCGAACTAAATCAGGGGTTATTTAAGGAATAATCCCATATAAAACGGGAGCCCTGACTGCAGCAGCACGGCTCTGGGATTCGGCCGGGCGAGCAGGTAATGACAGCACCGGGTTATTTTTGCTGCCTAAGCACTAAAGGTAACTATCCTTTCACAGTCAGCTGCAACAATGGACTCGTGTAAAAAAAAAAAAAAAAAAAAAAAAAAAAACACAACACCGAAAAACCAGGTCATGGAAAGCAGTTATTTAATGATCTGAAATAGGAAGATGAAACGCTCCTCCCGCAGCACTGCAGCTGTCCCAGCACTTCACTGGGGCTTGACCTCTTGTATTTCTGGTTTTTCCATGAAAAACAAACAAACAAACAAACGACCCGACAAGGGCACACTAATTGTTACGAAACAGCACCATAATATTTTGAGTACTGTTCCTTCAGCTCTTTTAACGCTTTCCATATTGCCAGTTAACACAACCTGATCACTAACGTGGGTACTGAGGGGGGGAAAAAATAACACAAACAGTTGTGCAAACGTCCTTTTTCTCACATTTCCCAGGGTTAAGTTAAAGCAGAAGCTTCTCCTCCCTCCCTGTCCCGCGTTGTCCCCTCAGTTCCCTCACGGCTCCTTCATGAGGGGCAGCTCCCCCCTCACGGCTCCTCCTCCCGCCATTTCCCTCCCGCCACAGCCCTCGAGAACCCAAAACAACCCCAAACCCCCCCAAAACCTCAGCCCTGTTACTGCGTCAAAATTGAATTCCAGCCTTCTGCTTTACTAATCGAGTTTTTCCTAAAAACACAGGAGAGGATGGGTCTTTAAAGCGTTTATTTGCTTTTTGGTAAAGCCCGCACACATATTGCTATTATTTTAAATAATAACTCCAATGTTAACTTCAGATTTGGTATAACAAGCAAACAAACAAACAAACAAACAAACAAGAGACAAAAAGTGAATAACCTGAGGTAAGTTTAGCCATGATACTGTAAAAAATGTCATCAGGAGAGCGGTGGGACGCTCACATCCAAGGGCGAGGGGCTGGGACTGTGGCATGAGCTGTATCAGTTTATTGTGGCAAAAATCCACTTATCCTGACATGAATCATCTCAGGTATCATGACATGAATTGTATCAGCTCATCATGACAGGGATCACAGCAGGTTATCAGGACACGAGCTGAGGCTCTCAGCAAACACCTGAGGTGAGTTAACAGCTGATGCTGAGAAAAACAGAACAGTTCTGCTGCCTCTGCCGCTGATTTCAGTGAGGTTATTTAAAATAAAACAATCAAAAACTTAATTCACAGGAGGCCCAAAGAATAAAAACAGCCACTGGGAGTACACATAACTGGGTACTATACATTAATAAACACACATCTAATCAATTTTCCCTTTTATACTGCAGAGCTATAAAAGAACTAGTGAACATTCTAGACTTGGAATTTAATGTTTATACTTTTATTCCCTCTTAGGGCTCTACACCTTTTACAAAAATCCCCTAAAGAGACTGGTGGGATAGAAAAATAGGAAATACAGCACCTAATCCTTGTACCTGTGGACATGGCCCCTCAGACTTGCCCTGCTGTCAGACACACAGGGGACACCCTGAGGGGACAGTCACCCTGCTCATGGGAACATCATACAAACCTTATCACTAACAAACCTACAGCAAAGCAAACAGGGCACAGAACGAGACAAGATCAAGGAATTTGCTTATTTTCTGAAAGAAAAAACAGCCAGTGCTGCCTCCTGCAAAACTGCCCTGACACCGAGGTGTGTTGTATTTTGCAACACAGAGGTGCATTATATTTTAGTATTATTATTAGAACTTCAGAAAAAGTGGGACTAGTCTAATGCAATTTAATTCTGAGGAGATATCCAAATTCCTAAGAACTAAGACATAATATAGGAAGGTCCTGATGGCCTGAAGAACTGCAGAAACAGGAAGAATAAAACTCTACAGTCCAAGATGCAACGTCACACACTACAGGCCTAATAACAAGATAATCTTCAGTAAGCTTAAGAGTTGATAGCTGGATTAAGAAGAAAAAGCCGTAAGTGTATTAACTAATCACAGAATAACTTTGCAGTCAAGTCATATATATATATATATATCTGTATGAGCAAGACAAAAGAATACATTAGGTCTTTAAGAACGAAGAACTGTTAAGCTTCACCCCGAATATTGTGCACAAATTTAATCAAATTGTGGCATACATGTAACTAGGATGAATGGAAAAGGAGAGTTAAGAGCTTTTAAGATATGTATCAAGACATGTAACCTCAAAGGGGCTGAAGTTCAGATACAATTATTCTCTGTAAACACCTCAAGAAGGTGAAAACTTTTCTATTTTGCTTTTGAAACAGCTCCCCAGTAAAATTCTGTGCAGAAATATATATCAACATTATTCTTTGTATGAGTGTTTAATTAGTTGGCACAGCATTTAATAATAAATTGCCAAAGTTAACAACTTATGAGATCCACCTCTACCCTGTTCTCTTGTTCTAAAGTTCTACATCTAAAAAAGTGTGGTTTGAGACCAATGTAACATAAATGCTCTGTGGGTATCCCTGCATTATTTTAAGTATCAAAATGAAATATCTGAGAGCATTAGAGCTTTTCTTACCTTTCCAGAAGATTATGAATTGCTTTGAAGAGCAGGGTCCTACACTCATAGGAAAGTCCATTCTCCCAGAATCCTTCTTCCACCACTGCAAAAACAAAACGTCAACATGCTCAGAACAGGGAAATGCAAACATTTATCCAACAGCTTTAATTTTCAACAGGAGTTTATTTCATTAAACTGTTTCAACTATTACCTACACTGCCCAAGTATCTTTAATCTTTACTTGCTGCAGACACGGACTTTGAATTAAGAAAAAAAACAAAACCACAACACAAAAGCATAAAAGCAAAGCCATTTGTTTGTAGCATTCAATATTCAAGTACAGGGGTGAGGAATTCGTGATCATTCTTTGCCACCGCCGCTCAGAGCTCCTTTAAAACTTAACCACAGATGCAGACAATCAGGAAACAAAGTGAATCATTAAAGGTGTGAAATCAATTTACATAACTTAAACAACATTAAACAACTCCCCTGAACCTCTCACTGTCGCACTCAAGTGAAATTCCTCCACTGTACTGACTTAAACTATTGCAGATTTTATGCCAAAATAAAAACTCTGCACTCGGTACCAAACCGCAGGGATTTTATTTTAGAGCTAAAACAAAAAAATCTATTAAAAAAAAAAGAAAATCTAATTATCTCTCATAAAGGAATGAACTAGTCACCTGAAGGATACACAAACCTCAGAGATATCTGCTGTCGTTACTCATGGATTTGGCTGCTAAAAGTACCAAGCGCTGAGCTATTCCTGGTGTGCCTGCACCAGATTCCAAATCTCATTCAGCCACAAGACGCAGAGTGAAAACAGATGATTAAATAACTTCGTCAAGGAGTAAGAATTTGCTAATTGTCTGAGCTCTGTCATTTCAACTCTACAGGAATAGTCGGCACATCTTTAGAAATGCAAACATAAAACTCTTAGTGCACGTCAAGCGCTGAATTCTTAACACCCCTCCCCGGCCGATCTGCAGGAGGAGACCTTCCCAGCAGCACGTCTGTCGTGCAGAGATGATTATCTAAGGAGAGTTTACTCGACAGCCACGTTTAAAGTCGAGCTTCCAAGGAGTCGGTGCTGCCTGGAAAATACTAATCTTGCCAGTGTTCAAAGGCCGGAGCCCAGCGCTGCTCGCTGCTGCGCTGCTTCCCCAGGACCTGGAACTCGCCGAGCTCAAACAAGAGCAGGCGCGTTTTGCGTGTGCAGGGTTGTGAGATGCTAATGTCGGTAACGGTCTCGCTCCACGTACAGAATGGAAAGGGCAGGTTTTAGTCCCTAAATCACCTTATCGAACGGCACAGCACTGCCCAAGGGGAATGGGCAGACACGCTCGTGCCTCGGGGCACACGCGGGAGCCAAAAACCCTTCCTTCGACACCACGGAACGCCCGAAACCTCCCTGACACCGAGGCTGTAATGGGCCACGGCTGTTTACTGCACACAACCTCCCATGGCCTCGGGTTTGGGTTAAACCTGCGTTCCTGAGAAACTCCGAGCCCCCCTGCACTGTCAGAACTATTGATGTCTAAATTCTCCAAAGCTCGGAACTGCTGAAGCCCGGGAAGCTGCCAGGTTGGTACAGTATTGCACTTCAAAACTACACCGTTCCCAAATATATCAACGGTTTTATTATATATATATGTGTGTGTGTGTAATATATGAACAAATATACATATAATATATATGTAAAAATAATATATTTTATGTTTATTTTATTTATTTGGGAATTATGTAGGCTTTAGTTATATCTTCAGCTGTGCCAGGGGAGGTTTAGGTTGGATACTAAGAAGAATTTCTTTGCAGAGAGGGTGCTCAGCCATTGGAATGGGCTGCCCAGGGGGGGTGGAGTCAGCGTCCCTGGAGGTGTTTAAGGACAGACTGGATGTGGCATCAGAGCCATGGGCTGGGAACCACAGCGGGGTTGGATCAAGGGTTGGACTGGATGATCTCGGAGGTCTTTTCCAACCCCCTTGATTCTCTGACTTCATATGCAGTTTTTAAGTTACATATATCTATATATGTCTATATGCCTATAATACACACACATATATATATTATGAGAGAGATCACACCTGAGTTCAGCTCTATGAAAACTCCATATTTAAATACAAAATACCAAATTTTGAGCATGATGAAGTTGACAGAATCTTTGAAAGTCAAAAGAAATTCCCTATTTACACAGCCCTGAGCTCTCCTTGAGTTCCACCCTATCCCAGGCTGTCCTGCCAGTATTTTAACTTTGGAAAACCCTGCTTTAAGAAAGTCCCACCAAGTGGGAGAGACAAGCACCAATTCCATGATTTTGCAGGAGAGTTCCCCTCACCAGTTCTGGTGTTCTCAATCCTAACTCATTGCCCACTCTCAGGGATCACAGCAGCCCAACAGGACCCAGTTACAGAACAACATCATCTCTCAGAACTATTTCCTGCAAGTGTAATTTTGCCAGTCCAGAAGAATTCAGATCAGACTGTGCTGCTTTACCCCGTTTAAATGTACTATTCTGTAGAGTTGGAATAATTTTAATACCGAATTCTTTTGGTACTGGACATGCCCTGTGCTCTTTTTTTCCCTGCACAGCTCCTCTGGGATACCCCCCCCACCAGGGGGTGGTGGGAGGTGAAAGCCCCACAGATCCCAGCAGGAGGGGTGGGATGAGGGAATGGAAACTGCACAGCTGCACTCACGGCTGTCCCACACTCAGCACAAGCAACAGCATTGAGGAATGGGTCCAAAATCCCAGGAAAAGCAGGAAAAAGGCCACGTTAACCTCGCCGTGGAAGCCCTGGTGGCCAAGCCCGAGGGTCACGTCTGTCTGTGAGATCAGACTGGCTGAGGAGCTGCAGGGCCCTGGGACAGGGAAAAGGGGAAACTCTGCACTGGGATCATCCCTCAGTATTCTGATTTTCCAAACTGGCTTTGGTATCACTCAGCATTCACCTAAATTATACATTCAATGAAAATAAAATTATTTCCCTATTAAATTTAACTCTAAGTATATCATAAGACAGTGCCATAACCATTTTCCTATAATAAATAATGCCTTTAATTCCCAGATATATTAATGCACTATACTTACTGTAATTACCTCTAATGCTTCTTTATCCTACTAAAAAAGTACCTCTCACAATTAAGAGAATGGACATATGTCTGATGCAATAAAAATGAGGAGGAAAAATTAGAAGTGCAGCATTTCACTTCCTCTCTGCTCTTTGGCTTCCTGATCCAGCCTCCAAAAGTGTTTAAATAACTGGAGCAGGTTTCAGCTTCAAGATGCACGTGGTGACCAGTAACAAAACTTGGCAAAACACTAAAAGTCAGATTACCCCCCCCAAATTGCAAAGTTCCTGACACAATGGAACTAGATTTTAGACTTTCAGAAGAGCATTTTAAACCCATATAGCAGATTGAAGGCTAGGAAATAACTGCTGGTCTCTGTCTGTCTACACAATAATTTGTAATGCTTTTAACACTCAGCAGGTTGAACTCCAGCCCTCCTCAGCCTTCCTGTGCTGCCCAACAGCATTTTCAGGCACAGCCAACAGCAAAAAGGTGCTGCACAGGTTCCAAAACATGCCAACCACCTCCATCCTGTCCCGAGGGTATTCCTGTTCCTCCAGGTGAGATATTTCTCTGTAGACACAACAAACGTGACACTGTGCACCAGCACTGAAAGGATCTTCCAAAAAAAGAGAACTTCTGAGGGAAGGGTCGTGCAAAGATTGAATCTTTCAGTAAGAGAAAGGATCACAGAGGCCATAACTCTGTTTTCCTCCACGGAAGCCGGAGCAGGGACAGGAGTTTAGAGAGGCAGCAGAGGCACCTGTCACACCCTCAGCTGCTCCAGGGTTATACAGATACACACCTACAGCTCTGTGTGTATATATATTTATCTGGACATGCTGACTAACCTGTCTAAGCCTGTGTCCACTCTGGAGCAGTCCAGGATGGCAACTGGGAGTAGCATTTACTTTATTTTAACAAGCAGCTCCTCCCTTTCTCACTGTCCTGCAACCTTACCACCACATTCCTCACCAAAAGGAGTAACCACTGTACGTGCTCTGTTATTTTTATAGTGAAATCACCTCTCAAAATAAACAATGAGTCTGTTAATATCGTCTCTAAAAATCTGGATTCTCGGAAAAAAACCCCCAAGAATAGCAGAAAATCCAAACCAAGAAAAAAAATGTATCTGACACTTATCATAATAATAGATGACAACCAAGGTGCTAAATCTCACTGCTGGTCTCCACCCAGAACGGGAATTAATCAACAGCCTTCACATGTAAAGTTTTTAGATGTTTATCGTGATTTTTGTTTTCACGGGTTCAAAAAGCGAATACAAGGTTTGTGCTGATTGTTAAGTTTATTCTTGGAGATCGGATGTTGAAAGAATTAAAGGCAACTACAATAATTTAGACTTACACTGGAAATTTATAATTTAAACATACATTAATGAGCAGCTCAGTTGGTTTGGGGTCTTTTTGATTTTCAAGTCAGAGATATTAGGGCCTTCAAAGTGTCCAATGATTTTTATGAAGCCAGCCATGTTCTCAAAAAAAAAAAGAAAAAACCATTATAAAAATTTCAAGGAGAGAAGTCGCAGCAAAATATCAAAGCAAATACTTCAATAATTTTAGGTCTCCCAGCAGAGATACTGGAAAGATAATAAGATCTCTGTTCTGCTTCAGTGACCAAACTGACATGTTTTACTTAAAAGAAATATAGGAAGGAAGGAGAGAAGGCAAGTTGAGGCTGCAGAGATAGTTATACCTTTAAGAAATCCAGCCACCTACATTTTAATAATTCAGGTCACCCTGCCTTGTGCAGTTTAAAAGCAGAATTAGTTTCAAAGAATACATATTTCCTCAGAGCTATGCTACATATTTCCTTTTAATGTATCATATTGCAGCAACAGCCGAAATGAACGTCTAGACATCAAAAACAAGGCTTTATTCCCACCTACTGCTTTTTTACCTCAGGCAGCAGAGCTAATGAAACCCATTATCCAGAACACTGCCCTCAGTTACCACATCGGCCACTGCAAACATGAAAAACCCACTCTGGGACAGGACCAGTCATCCAGCCATTAAAATGACCCCAAACCAACTCCCTGCCGCCCGCTGCAGAAGCGCTGACAGAGGGGAGCAGGAGCCGTGGGCCGAGGGGATTACTGCCAGGGAGGATCACTGGGGCAACCTGCCGGGGACAGGGGGCTCCTCAGGAGTCACGTCTGGGCTCCTCCTTCCCAGGACCCGTGAAGGACGTGGGGCTTTTTTTCCGCTTTTTAAAAACATGAGGCCAAAGAGCCCTCTTGACGAAATCGGAAAATTCGATCGCCGAAAGCAAGCATTTAATTTTTCGTTTGGGTTTTTATTAAGGTGCCCTCAAAGATGATATTTCAAAAGCCAACCAGCGTTTTGAAGCGTCATTTCTTCTTCTTAAAAAAAAAAAAAAAAACAAACTTGAGTTAAAGGAGTAACAACGCAAAGCAATGGTACATTAATTCTGAAAAACTATATTATACCCATAAAAATCCAATTAAAGGCAACGCCATTGATCGATCATTGCTATCCTGCCATTGATCACCTTGTAAAATCTGCGTTGGAGTCATTAGTGATTAAATTGACTTATTACTAAATCAGATTCAACCCACTTAGAGATCTAATTTCCTTGTGCTGGTTATGATTGTAGGGAAATCGTGCTGCTCACTGGGCCGGGCCTGAGGATCCATCTCGGCTCTCTCCCCCAAGCCAAAATAACCACCACAGCAGAAATGCTCCCCAGAACGACCCATTTGTGCTCATCTGTTTGCCAGCAGAGCTCATGAGGGAATATGCACTGTAGGAATGTTTCCAGTCCAGGTCCTGCCAAGATATCCTCAGCAGCTCCCCTTCCAGGGAATGGGAATATGGAATATCAACAGGGACACGGCTGAAGGTGCTGCTCAGACACGACCCCAGTCTGCATTTCAGTGCACTGCCATTTTCCATATAAAACCCAACACTTCCAAGCAGAGTCGGCTACGAAGCTAAAATTGTTGCACTTCAGAAGGATAAATAAAACCTTCAAAGGCAACAGCTGTGGAATATCACAGGAATACTCCCAGGCTTTAATTGTTGCGCATTGAAACAGAAATTAGCATAATAGCTATTTATTGGAAAACAGATGGTAGGTAACTATGTGCACTTAGGCTGTGTTAGCACTACTTAAAGTATCACTTTTATCGCTCCCTCTCTCCCAGGAGGTACAAAGTTGTTTTTTATAAAATACACATTCAGTGTTGCATCCTCTGCCTGTCCCACGCTCTCGCATTCCTCTCCTCCCTCTCCCGCCTTCCCACAGTGGATCCACAACCAGACCCTCACAGGGGTGTTCTCTCAGCATCCTGGTTAACCCAAATGATTATCTGTGAACTCAGGAGGAGCGTGTCTGTGGAACTGCAGCTCAGGCCTGCTCTCTGTGTGGGAATGCAGGGCTGAGCCACTGCTGGAGACAGGAGAGCTTCCAAACCAAACCACGGATCTGCCGGGTGGTTTCTGCTCCCAACGCTTCCCACAGTCACCAGCCCCGTCCCAGGGATGAGCAAAATGAACAGAAACAAGGCTCAGTTTTCCGTGTTTCACACAGATTCCAAAAGCCAAGTGGGAAGTTGTTTGCAGTGGGAAGCTCTCACGTGCCAGGGAATCCCCCCAATCCCTGATTTACACCGTTCCACCATGTGTTTGTGCTGAGCACTTTTATGTCCAAGCTACTCTGTATTTTTTTGCAGAGGTGTTTCCTAGAGATGAAAAGCATAACCTGACCATAGTGAAAACAGACTAAATGTTTTTGGGGAGACTCTCACCATCTTCTCCTGAAGTGTTCTGGGCTAAGGATGCCACGAGGAAAGAAGCATTTGCTTAACTTTACTCCTGGGAGTTTCTAGAATTTCCTCCCACATCTGTGAACTTTTCATTTTTTGTTCCTGCTCGTTTCCCTCTTCTTCTCTTTCTTTTTTTTTTTCCCCCCAAAAAATTCAAAGGAAACTAAAATTTATAAAAGCATTACTGTGCTCTGTACTCTCCAAACTCGACTCACTCTCTTCTTTCCCCTTCCAAATCTCCAAGTTCTCTTTATTTTCTCCCATTTTCAGAGACCACCAGGGCCTTACACCCGGGCCTTACAACCAGCATGACCCTCATTCCACACATCATCTCCATCCCCCACTTCTGCCTTTTGTGGGCTCCAAGAAAACCAAACTCCTGCAGGGTGTCTGCAGCAGGGAGACCTTTCCCTCTGCACCCACAACATGAGGAGAACGAGGACGAGGACTTTTATTTTTCCTCTCTAAACTCAACTGTTGTTTGTCACCGGTGGCTCCAGGACTGTGTTTGCCCGTCCCCACAGCCCAGAGCTCTGCTGGAGGTAACGGAATGTGTGAGGGCAGGGAGTCCCTGTGGAGAAATCAGAGCAATCCAGCCATCCCTGGAGTGACACCAGGCTTGTTCCGAGGAAAAATGCATCCATATTAATCCATACTTGGAAAGTGCAGGAACCCAAAGCCTTCCCTCACTCACAAAGCACGCAGGACGTCACTGCTGGAACACGGATCCCTTCGGAGAGCGGTACAGGGATGCTCCTTCCCTCCTCTTCAGCACAGGTTTGCCTTACAAACCACTGTGCAGTCAGACAATTCCCTTTCCGACTGCAATCCCAGCCAGCCCAGGCCCTGGGAAGCATCCCTATTCCCACCCCCCAGCTGGCTGCTCCTCCTGAGCCAGCCCCCTGATCCCAACATCTGCAGGGACGCCCCTCCTTGGCATCTTCCAGAGCAATTCCAGGACTTCCCCTGGCTCAGGGCACTCATGGTGTGACCCAGGGACATGGAAACACAATTCCTGAGGGACATGGAAATGCCATTCCTGAGCTGCACCTGGAGTGCCAACACTGGAGCCTCCCCCTGCCCCTCAGCTCCCTCCTCCCAGGGAGGGCACAGCTAAGCTGGGCATCAGCTCCTGCACAAAGCCAGCTCCTGGCAGGGTGAGCTGCTGCTTTCCAGCAGCTGCCACAGGTTTGCATGGACATGGGAAGATCACAACAGGGAGGAAACACAAGATCTCCAACGTATCCAAAGAGATCCATGGAGAAATTCCGGGTGTAACGCTGCCCAGTCTCCCCATGACCCCACTTCCACCCTGCTGGGCTCTTCCTAGGAGAACAGAATCCTCTGATATTTCCATCTCAGCTCTGTGCTTATCTAACCAAGGAAATATTTGGGTTTCCATTACTTAAAATTTGTGTTTATTCTTCTGCATAAAAATTAAGAATTGTGCTTGTTTTCCCTCAGTTCACACTTGTTTTTGGACCTGTGTCACCCTTACAGCCCCCACACTCCTCTTCCCTTCCTGCCCTTTATTTATTTCTTTTTCAACCTAATGGTTACAGAAATAACAATTCTCGGCAGAAAATCTTCTTTTCCTTAACTTACTTGAAATGATGTATTGCGAGAAAACAAAATTTTGATTGAACTAAAGGACACAGGAAATATTTTTATATTGGCCTCTGGTTTTAAACACACATCATGTGCCACACACTCACACCAGCTGAAGGTTCTAAGTGTGAACTACAACACTAATTCCACCATACATGGAACATATTAGATAAGTCCTCCTCATATTACTGCTTGAAACTAGAAAAAGAGGTGAGCAAACATTCTTTTTTATCTTATACATCACTTCAAAATAACGTCTTAAAGCTTATTTTACTGCTTGTTTTCCCACCTCCCCACTGGAATTCACTACAATATTTTTTTTACACAGCAGCGAACGACAAAATTGACTTTGCAATTTGTTTTCTTAAAAACTTGCTGAAGCAGAAGGGCCCAAAAAACCTCAAACCCCACCCACCAATCACCAAAAATACAAAGTACAAGTTAGCAACGGGCAAACCCAAATTTAATATTGCTGGCTGGTTTTGGGAGCAGCAAAGATCCCTTCCAACCCAAACCTTGCCATGATCCTTGTAGGTCTTTCCAGACATGACTCACAGCTTGTAATTTTTATAAATTATATAATAAGTTTCAGCTCATAATGTTGAGATATACTCATAAACACAAGTGAGACTTCAGTATTGCTGAACAACAGCAGGGCAAACAGTGGTTCTGGTCACACTCAATGCTTGTAAATCAAATACTTTGAAAAATTCTTTTGGAAAGAAAAGGTGAGTTTAAAGACTCTGAGTTTTGCAAGAATTTGGGGGGGGGGGGAAACCCACCTGGAAATGCATCTTAAATTGAGGTATTAAGACCAGCATGAATAATGATTCTTTTTCAAGATGTGCCAGTGCAAACTATTTCCTCTTTGGAAGGGCAGCAGATTTCTCAAACCACAGGCACAGAATAAAAGGGCAGAAAAGACTTTTTGCCATTCTCTTTGTTCCTGACTGGATTTTAGTGCTCCCCACGAAGCCAAAATACTTTGTGCCCTCCTGTAAGCAAATGTTTACTGGGATTTGCCACTGGTTAATTCGAATTAAAAGTGAAATAAGAGCTTCTGTGCCGAGTTGTGCCAAGGAAGGCTCTGAGACTGAGACAGCAGAATGTCAGGCAGGTTTTTCAGGCTATTTTTGTCCTGTGAGAGGAGCCAGCAGAGGGAGCTGGCTGGGCCCAGGCCCCGGGCTCTGCACACAGGGCCTGCTTTTCCCATTAAGAAAAGGATCCGAGATCACACAGGCTAAAAATAAAACTTCTGGGAAAAAAAAAAACCCTGACCACACTCAATAATAAACATATTAGAAGAGAGCAGGTTTGGAGGAGAGACAGTTTAAGTGCTGCTTTTAAAATAAAACCTCCATATGAAACAGCTTTAAAAGCAGAGTAACTTCCTTGAAAAATAATCCAGTGAAAGCGTCCGGGATCAAACCTGTGCCGTGATCCCCTTGGGAAAGGCTCAGCAGGATCCCTGCAAACCTTCATCTCTGTTACTTCCATCGGCTGAACAGAGACTTACATACTTCCAGGCATCTTTGATTTTTAATTAATAACGTTTCTAACATTTGGTCTTTCCCAATATTTTTAAAATTCCCGAGTTTTCCTGTTCCCACTTCAGGCTGTTGCAGTGACTGGGCTACACCAAGGGGGTTTTCCTAACACTCCCTGTTCCCCCCCCTGCTCTGCTGGCACCTTTCAGCACAGAAAACTCTCAAATTGATCAATGCAGACGTGCCCAGTGTCCCTCTCCTTCCCAGAAACTCCCCTGAGCATTCCCAGGGCTGTTGTAGGAGTGGCCACAGCAGGGGACACACAGTTCTGTCCCCAGGCCCCCCCACTGAACAACAACCCCTCCAGGTGCTCTTTCAGACCTGGACAGAAAATCTATTTTTTAATCAGCATATTCTTATTTATAAGAACATATTTATTTGTTCTTATTTCTAAACAGAAGGTATTATGGGGGGAAAATGAAGATGACAAAACATGGCATTGGGGATGGGAAAAACAAATGACTGAAGGCTGGAGAGGCATTTTGGAAATGCAGGAGTGTTTGGAATTCTGCACAGTAACAAGCCAAGCATCAAGATTTTACAGGCTACCCGAGCCCATCAAACAGGCACTTTGTTCTTATAATAATATCTACAGCAATTATTAATTTAAAGCCAGTCCTGCTCTATAAAGATCACTCCTGGGATAGTTCCTGCACACGGAAGACCCGAGCGAGCAGGATTCCCCCGGGATGAGCAGCCCAGGAGAAATAACAACTTCCCATCCAACCCAAAAAGTGAGGCAATTTCAGACTCCTCTGTCCTTGGGGCTCCTTTTGAAGATCAGTTTTACAAAACCTGAGACTGCAGGTCTACAAAAAACCCCCCCTTCCCAGGCATGTGTGCCGTGTTCCCTGCTGGAGCCCTCTCCCGGATCCATATTTCACCAGGAGCCGTCTCCCTCGCTGCTGGCTCTGCAATGCAAATGTAATATGTTGTTCACTTTGCAGGCTGTTGCCATGGATATTAATGTGATGTCATAAATTGTTACATCTTCATTGCAGAAACAAAATGAAAGGGCTTGGAAGCAGGAGGAGAAGGAGAACTCATCTGAGGAAGCGTATTTAAGAGTAACCAACTGTTGTGCAAACCACAAACAGCAAAGAGACACAGAAATGTGTATTTTAATTTTGTACTGTCGAATGCTTCTCTACAGAACTGCTTCCTAAAAGATTCCAAATTCCTTATTTTTTTATTTTTTTTTTTACTGGACTGTTACCTTGCACAGCAACAGATGGAACAGCACTTCAGAATTCAGCTTTTTGGAAACGCCTTCTGAACTCCCACCTCAAACACCAGGCAGTGGGCAACCACCCCAGCACTCCTTCCATCCCTCACTCCTCCTTTTCCTTTCAGCCCAGCTACTTTTGGACTAACCAGTTCCATTTATTGCACGCAGCCCGTGGCAGAAGCAATGGCAGGTACTTAATTTCTGAAAACTCTGGCTTGTGGTTTGCCCTTAAAAAATTATTACCTACACGTAATTTCTCAAGTTTTGCTCTCCGAGGACTCCGGGAACAAACAGGAACAAAATTTACTTTTCCCTCATTAAAACAGTAGTTAAGATTATGGCAAGTTAATCTCCTTTATCTGTAGATATACACGAGGAGAGAAAGAATGATTTAGCTCAGAGAAAAGCATAACACAGCATAAAGCACACCCAGTGCTCACAGTCAATTTACATCCTTTAGAACCAAGAGAATGCAGGATTTCCCTCATTTTCAATTAGTCAAGCTGTCTCCTTTAATCTTTTTCCCAAACAGTTTAGCTGTTCTGGAAGTGGATTTAACTAAGTCCAAAGACACACAGCAGTGGGGGATGAATGGGCACTGCTGGCTCCCCAGCCCCGCTGACCTGCCAAGGAATACTTGGGAATTACACCACTCACAGGACACATTCCCTGCTCTCACTGTCACCAAAGGTGCATCAAAGGTGGAGGCCGCACTTGGACAAGGAGAATCCTTGCACTGCCCAACCCACTCCATCCTGGGATGCTCTCCCATCACTCCTCAGCTCCTGAGGCTTTCCCTTGGCAGCTCAAAAAGGAAAAAATCCCTCAAACCTGCCCTGCTTCTCTGGGGTCCTGTGGCACTTCCATCCCAGCCTGCCAGTTCAAGGGTGAGTAACTCACCTGCTTCCAGTGGTATGTGAAGTGTTCTCCCCCTTTCCAAACTCACTTGGATTGCACATGGAATGGAAAAAATTCCAAATGCCTCCCATCCAAATCCGCCACCCCACATTTACACAGTTCAGACAACGGAACAGATCTCATCTTAAACAAGCCACGATTATCTTCCCTGGTCTTGCCTGTGGTTTTCACTTCCACATTCCAACCAGGAATGCTAACCTGTTCCCCCAAGCCTCTCACCACTTGACTCTCCATGGTAAGTCACCAAACCCCTTTTGTTCCCACACCCCCACCCACTGCCTGTCTTTATTTTCTTGGCACTGGTATTTTACTCACCCATTCCCTTCTCATGGATTCACAGACTGGTTTGGGTTGGGAGGGATCTTAGAGCCCATCCAAGTGCCACCCCCTGCCATGGGCAGGGACACCTTCCACCAGCCCAGGTTGCTCCAAGTCCCGTCCAACCTGGCCTTGGACACTTCCAGGGATCCAGGGGCAGCCACAGCTTCTCTGGGCAACCTGTGCCAGGGCCTCCCCACCCTCACAGGGAAGGATTCCTTCCCAATCTCCCATCTCTCCCTGCCCTCTGGCACTGGGAAGCCATTCCCTGTGTCCTGCCCCTCCAGGCCCTTGTCCCAAGCCCCTCTCCAGCTCTCCTGGAGCCCTGTCAGGTACTAGAAGGTTGCTATAAGCTCTCCAGAGAAACCAAGGGTGTAGATCCACATTAATTGCTCACTTCTGAAATATTTCTCAATTGAAACTGTTTAATTTTATTCCAGGAACCTGTGGGGCCCTATTCCAGGGGAGCCACCCAGCAGAGGCACTGCAGCACAAACTGCCCTGTCCACCTGCTCTGAACAGCTCAGCAACAGCTGCTTAATAATATTAAGAAGTTATTACCCTTGAAGGATATGCCCCCTATAATCCCACAGATTTAAGAAAGCCCAGGGTCAAAGGGCAACAGAAGTTGCCAAGCTCAACAGCCCTGAACACACCAGAGCCCCATCCTGGGGCATCAAACCCATCCCACAGGACCAAACAGCAGCAGGAGCAGCACAGGGGACTGAGGAACATCTCTGGGATGCAACACGGAGTTCAGGGATCCCACAAACCCATCCCATGGGACCAAACAGCAGCAGGAGCAGCACAGGGGACTGAGGAGCGTCTCTGGATGCAACAGGGAGTGCAGGGATCCCAAATGTGCTCCTGCCAACCCACCCAGAGCAGCTCTGCACACCCCGAGCTGGCACCCCAGGACAGAGCTCTGCACACTCCTCCCCACACCCACAGTGTCCTGTGCCTCCAGCCCAGGGCTTGGCTGCACATCACCACACAAAGTGCTGTTGCTGACAAAAAAATATTAGAAATTGAGGGTTTACTTTATTAAAAAATGTAATTCTGTTTAAAAAAACAGCTGTAAGAAGATTATAGCTCAGCCTACTTAATGTTTCCTAATATCTCAGTCAACAACACCCCTGTATTTGTGCATCCTCAGAGAGGACCTTGTGTGTCACACAGAGGGGCCTGGCCCAGAGCCTGGGATGTGAGGGGACAGGGTGATCCCAGGATCCCGGAGAGGAGCTGGGATGTGAGAGGACAGGGTGATCCCAGGATCCTGGAGAGGAGCTGGGATGTGAGAGGACAGGGTGATCCCAGGATCCCAGACGGGAGCTGGGATGTGAGAGGACAGGGTGATCCCAGGATCCTGGAGAGGAGCTGGGATGTGAGAGGACAGGGTGATCCCAGGATCCCAGACGGGAGCTGGGATGTGAGAGGACAGGGTGATCCCAGGATCCTGGACAGAAGCTGGGATGAGGGGACAGGGTGATCCCAGGATCCCAGAGAGGAGCTGGGATGTGAGAGGACAGGGTGATCCCAGGATCCCGGACAGGAGCTGGGATGTGAGGGGACAGGGTGATCCCAGGATCCCGGACAGGAGCTGGGATGTGAGGGGACAGGGTGATCCCAGGATCCCGCAGGGGTGCTGGGCTGGCAGGGCCCCATCACCACAGATCAGCCTCACCCCACACTTCCACAGTCCTTGGTCCACAGACCAAGGCTGGGTCTGTCCTTCTGTGCCTGCCCCGGGCCACAGCCTCCCTCAGAACATCGGCCCAACCCTCTGGGCACCCCAGGAATTCCCCAGGCAAACCAGGACCCTGACCCGGTGTGACAGGGAATCCGTGGGATCGTTCTCGCCCAGGAGGGGAGGGGGAGGAGGCAGGAATCTGTGGACATCGAACAGACACCATCATCTGCCTTCCAGTCAACAATTCGAGTGCCAAAAAGCAAGAGCACCCAGCAAGAACCGGGGCTGCCCCTCGTGTGAGCAAAACCGAGCTGATTCTCCATCTCTGACGGATCTCACACTCCAACCAACCCCAAACCCTCACCTCCTTACCCCGGGAGCAGCAAAGCCAGACTTTAACTGACTTTGTCACACCGGGGACGTCAAAAAGCAGCTCTTAAGTGCTGCAAACCACATCCCCACCCCTCCGTGGCTGAACACAAATCCCAGAGCTCCGGTTCAACTGCAAATCAGGAGGGAAAAACCCCCCTCTGATACATCAGAGCTCCCTCAGCCACAGGATCTCACTCACTGGTAACATTTAAACATGATCTGACAGCAAATGAAGCTTCATCTGAAGATTACTAAAAGCCTGGGTTTGCTTACTCCCCCCTCCAACAAAATACAAACCAACTGGAAACATATCCTGCTGGAAATGTATTAAATTATATATTCTTTACCCTGATAAAACATAATTATCAATATAACTAACGGGTCGATGATTGATGCTACAGACAATTTATTTTATTTGATACCCCTGCAGCCTGTAAAAGGCCTTTGCCTTCAAGCACAAAGCATCACAATTACTCCAGATATCATTTTGCTGGCATAAAAATCCACCTCTAATGCATTTAAACTTCCACAGAACATATCTAGGTTGTTTAAAGAGGGTAGCAACAGGGAGATAATCCCAGTTTAATAACTCTGCATGTAATTGCTCTGAGCTACCATCCTAAGCTGTCTTACATAAAAAACCACCCCCTGGATCACTCCTTCTGCCCCTTCACCTTGTGATGTCAGAAAGGAATCAAAATTGGGTCAGTGGGGGTAATTCTGCAAAAAATTATTGATATTTTTTATTTCTGCAAGATTAAAATCAATCATGACGTGAAAAATTGCCAGAACCTTCGTAGAAAATGCACAAAGTCCCTACATTTAGGGAAGAGAAACTTCCCCACACGTGACAATCTTTTCAAGACAGAACAGTAAAAGGCTCACAAATTATTTAACCACTTCCAGCAGGACAGAGATTGCCACTGTAATGGGAAAACAAGTTGGATAAGCAGTGTTTTATACCTAAAATTCTTCTCATTCCCAACAAATTCCCAATGAATTGTCAGCAAATCTGTAAGGCAACAGATACTTGTTCTCACTACTGTCACTTCTGCATTTCATAAAAACTGGTCTGAGTGTCTTTGCTTTGCCATCTCAAGGAAAGAACGACCCCACTCAACTCCCTCTTGGTCTCTGTATATTTTAAATTCCTTTTAATGTGACACCAGGCACAAATTAGTCCAAAAGGCTCAAAAGTTGGCCACTGCATTAGTACAAAATGAATGTAGCAGGAGAACACTAAAAGCAGAGAAATACAGGAGTCAGTGTGCAAAGTTTTGTAAATAAGCTTCATTTTGGTACAAGTTACAGAGTCAAATACACACAAGCTTAACCAAGAGCAAAAAGACAAATTAACTTCTCATCTGGCTCCTTTTCAAACTACAAATTAAGAAAGAAGGGGAAGTGACTGGCTTCATCCTGTAGCTGTTTAATAAACTCTTACTTTGGTGTATCACAGGAAGATAAGACATATATATATATGTGTCTGTGTGTGTGTATGTATGTACAAGAGTGTTATATTCTTCACCATCCTTTAAAAACATTAAATAAATTCATTATTCAAGAAAATATTATGGAAAGCACCACAGGTACTTCTAAACACAGATTTTTTTTTTTTTTAAGAAAGTACTTAATGCTTTAAGTCCTCCCAGTGCTTAGGAATGATCCCTTCCAAACTCTTGAGATATTCCCATCAAACAAATGCACACCAGAGCCTTGTCAGGGGAAGCTTTAATTTAGTCCTGGCTGGCTCCCAGTGGATACCAGGACACATCTGAATCCAAACAGGAGAACGGGAGGGAGGAAGCTCAGGAGCAATTTCAGATCTATCAAGACTGAAATATTACCTCACTACAATAACAATATTTTCTCTTTGGGAGCCGTGCCAGGGAAGAGCAGCTCCCTGCAGGAGCTGTGGGGTTGGTATCCAAGGAGCATCTTTTCCAGGATGGAACTACAGATTCCCCAGGCAAAATGCACTGGAACACCCTTCCCATCCAACAACACAGTCCCACCTGCTTCAGAACCCCGAAAGGAGCTGAGGGAACGTGGCATCAAACTGCCCCTCCCAGTTTAACTGGGGGCCATTTTTAGAGCTGAATTACTCAGCAGAAAAAAAAAAAAAAAAACAACAACACAAAACCAACCCCAAATTCAAGAGAAAAGGTCCAGGATGAGTGTGCCCTTGTAGGGGCGTGCATTTATCTCCTCATGACCACTGGAGAGGTTCTGCTGTTGGTGGATAAGTTATTTATAGCTCATCTGGGCAGCATCCACATCTTTAATTCCGTAGCAAGCTTCCCTTGCCTTTTGAATTAAAAATTGAACTTTACTCCAATGGAGTCTCGAGGGGGAAGCATTAAATGTGCCACATCCTGTTCTTTGTTTCGAGGCAGCAGTGTGAAATAATGTACAGAGCTGGGAGAGCCCTGATGATTACTGCATATTTCATTAGACTCCAACACTCTTTGTCCCACTTAGAGCCTGCCTACATGCCTTGGGCCATATGGAGCTGGTTAAGCAGGGCCTGTGATTACTACTTGGAAAAATCTACAACAATCATTCTCAGACAACTCTCAGCATTGTGATTACTAAACTTCCAGCTTTTTAAACCTTAAAAAGTAATTGACTGTGTCTAGAATGTCACTAAGGCCCATTTATTAAAAGATCCCACTGATTGTATAAATATGAGGCCCAACAAGTAACTGAGCACAGGACTAATGGGTTGTATTTATTTTTGCACATCGTTTTTAGTAGGTTTGGGGAAATGTGCTCCTTCAAAGTCAGAAACCAGCAATGTTTTATAGGGCCAGAGCAGAGGGCTGAGAGGTGACATGTTTGAGACAGGTCACCTTAACCCGAGCTGCTGTAAAATCAGTTCCTTTTGTTGTCTGCCTGCTGCCTAAAACATTCAAAGAGTTTGGTTTCACTGGATCACTTTTTGGTCTGTAACAGACGAATTTGTGACCAAAACTATTTCATGGGGAGCTTCACATGGAACTGCCCAAAAGGGGAATTTATGGGGAACTTTGGGGAGCTGCCCAGCGGCTCCATTCCCATGGAAGAGCCTGAGCCCATCCCAGTTCCACCCACGTGAGCCTCCAGGACATGGGCAAGAGCAGCACCTTCTGCCCTCCTCACAGGCACCCCTGGTTATTACTGTCAGATAGATCTAATTAATTAGATCATGTTTGTGCAGCATCCAGGAAAGGAAGGCCCTGCTAACACTGTAATCTCTGTTGACAATTCATTTAAGTTTATAATGGACCTCTAAAAGCCATCATTCCATGCCATGCAGGTTGGGAAGCAGCAATCCAGGGAAAGCTGCCCAGAGGAAAGGCTTCCCTGCTGCCTCCCTCTCACAGACCAGGGAGAATGGGGACAGTCAGGGGCACCTGTCAGCAGAAAGAGGATGGGCTGATCTTCCTGAGGTGTTCAGCCTGACTAATTCCATAAACTAATCCTGATCACTTCTCAGGACACACTGAAACCACTCCAAGAGCTCTGTTGGGGAGGGTCAGGTTGGATCTCAGGCAAAGCTTCTTCCCCCAGAGGCTGGTTGGGCACTGACCAGGCTCCCCAGGGCAGTGGGCACAGCCCCAAGGCTGCCAGAGCTCCAGGAGGGTTTGGACAACACTCTGAGGGACGGGGGGGGGACTGTTGGGTGTCTGTGCAGGGCCAGGAGTTGGACTGGATGAGCCCTGGGGGTTCCTTGCAGCTCAGGACATTCCATGATTCCAAAAACCAGCCACAACCACAATTTGCTGCTGAATTTTGCAGTCAAGACTTTGCTACTCCAAGGCTACAAAGCAAATTACAAACTAGACAACAAAAAAAAATATTAAAAGACAAAAGGTCAGGAAATGCCCAAGACCAGCTTCACCAAAACTTTTCACTTCTTATCCCAAATTTCTTGTTTTCTTTTAGAATCACTTCTCTCCCCTGAGCTTGTCCCAAGTCCTGACACTCCTGGAGCTCCTCACGGCTTACAGAGAACTCCAGGCAGCCTGTTCCTCCTCCTCTGACATCAACCACTCAACTCTAACACATTTTTGCATTTCTCCTCCCAGTTAAGGGCTCTAATTCCCACTGGCCCAGAGTAAATATTACATTTGGCTGCAGAAGAGACAGGCGGGTTTGAGGGGATGCAAAGAGCTGAGGAACGAGGCACGGGTATAGAAGGGAATTTTCACAGATTTTCATCCCTTCCCTCATAGGATAAACCCCAACTCCAGCATCCCAAAGGAATGGGACACTCAAACCTTCCATGTTCTGCACTGAGCCTCCTTTTGGGGAGTCAGAGGAGGAGGAGAAGGCAAAACCTCTCCCTTCCTCAAGAACCTGAGTGAGGAACACTCTGGAGCAGAACAGCACGGACAGGAGACAAACCCCACCTACAGTCACCCCCACACATGGAGTTCAAACAAATGGGGGGGTCAGCTCAATAATTTCAAAGCAAATCACCAGACTTTGGAAGAATTCACATGGTGACATCCCAGCAGAGCAGTGGCACACACCCTGATCCACCTGCACAGCCGGACACGAGAACCAGGAACCCGGATTTAGGAACAGCCCCTTGTCAGAAGTTCAAACAGGAGGACATGATTATTTAAGCACAGGGGGTTTCTGCACTGCTCTCACTCTGGCAGGTAGTTGATAATGTTAATTGGGAATAATTGAAGATATTGGGTTTAAAGGTGTTTTTATCAGGTATTAGAACACGATGCCTTTCTATCCAGCACACCTTGCATTTTTTCATCTGGTTTATTCAGATCTATAAAAGCAAAAAATCTGAAATATTTGTTTTAAAAGGCAGGATTTTATATATTTATATTTATATTTAATGAGTACAATGTCCAGTAAACTGGATTTTGTGCTAAGTACCTGCAGAACTCCCCTTTCACGAGGGGTTACAAAGAACAGAATTTACAGTCTCCAAACTGCAGTTGAACTGATCTCCTTTTCAGGGGAGCAGGGGGGGGGGGGTTGTGCTCATTTCCCTCTGTTCAGCCCACTCCAAATGTCTAAAGAGGAGAAAGTTCTCCAGAATGACTCAATCAAATCAAATCCATACTAATTGTATTGACAAATGCCAGGTGTTTTAACAGCACCTATTTTTTATCAGCACAAATCCTCCTTTAAATCATTCCCCTGAATGGGGGTTCAGCGATGCTCTGTTATTACCTCATGGCTTATTCTAGTCCCAGATTATGCTGGATATTTAAAAGCAAAAGTAAAGAATTTTATGCAGAAAAACACCACTCAGAGCATATGCAAAAGCTGCTTTCAGAGCAGGCCCAGAATTAGCTCCACAGATATTTTTCCAAGTTTGACAGTTGAGCCTTCTGTGCTTGTCATGCACTTGCCACATTAGAAAAATAATGTTCTTATGTAGTAGTGAACACATGTTTATTTAATGGCATCTGCCCAGAGGGATGAGAGATTTGCTGGGAGCACTCACAGAACTGTTTCTCTCAAACCAAATCACGTTTGAAATATCTGGGTTAAAACTGATCTGGAATGGGTTGATTTTTGACTTTGAAAGAATTCAAAACCAAGGGGTTTTTTTATATATATATATACACATAGCTGAATTTACTATGCAGGAAAATACCCACATCTGAAAAGAGGGAGAGGAAATCAAATAAAACTATTTTTAAACATTATAACATTTATAAACACTAAATATGGTTTCAAAGAAAATCCTGGGATGTTTCATTCCGTCTTTCCCCACAAAACCACATTGTCTGTCCTGATCTGTGTCTTTAAGCTACAGCCACAAGGAAACAGAGACTAATTCCTCAAATAAAACCAGCCTTGCTTGGGGTTTACCTTGCATTTGTGGGAGAGTTTTGTGTGGGTTTGGTTTGGGGGTTTTTCTTTGGTTGGGTTTTGTTTTAATAAAGCAGTGGGATATTTACTACTATAGGAAATAATCAAAATGCAGAAAACAAAGCTTTTTGTACAAGGCTTGCTCCACTTGAAAGATAAAAAAAAATAAAATATAGGAAGCAATGGGTAAGGCTCCAAAAATAAATAAAAATGAAAAAGCCTGTGTTTGATTCCTCCTCGTTGCAAAGGGGTGACTTTGGCTGAGTAACTCAATATTTGTGCTTTGGCACCATCGCCCAGAAAGACCAAACAGAGGGAATCCATTCCTCCCAAAAACACACAAAAGAGTTCCCCAGCCCCTCCCATCCCCGACCAACACACACATGAGGGGCTGCAGGCACCAAAAATGGCAGGGGAGCATTCCAAAAATTACAAACTGGAGGGATTTTGTTGTTAAAAGCAGGTTCAGGTTTGACTGAGACCTGTGCCAGGAGCAGCTCAGGAGACCTGTGGGGAGGGACAGTTCTGCACAAAACACCAGCAGTTACTTCAGCCTTTGGGTGAAAAATTCAAATAAACCTTAAAAAAGAAATTGGAATATTTAGGTCTCCTTCCCTTTCTAAGGTGATTTGGTTTTTTTTTAATCTCCTTATGTCAGAGAAAGGAAAATAGCTATGAAAACACCCTGAAACATGAACTGTCATCGGGTAAAGTGTCACTTGAGCCATGGGTACTGAGGGCATGGGCTGGGACACCCTGGCCAGGCTGGGCTCAGGGCTTAAGGCACGGCTCAGAGCAGGGCTCAGGCTCAGGGCAGGGCTCAAAGCAGGGCTCAGGGCTCAAAGCAGGGCTCAAAGCAGGGCTCAGGGCTCAAGGCAGGGCTCAGGGCTCAAGGCAGGGCTCAAAGCAGAGCTGAGGGCTCAGGACAGAGCTCAAGGCAGGGCTGAGGGCTCAGGACAAGGCTCAAGGCTCAAGGTAGGGCTGAGTGCTCGGGCTCAAGGCAGGGCTCAAGGCTCAGGACAGGGCTCAAGGCAGGGCTGAAGGCTCAGGGCAGGGGTGAGTGCTAAGGACAGAGCTCAAGGCAGGGCTCAAGGCTCAGGGCTCAAGGCAGAGCTCAAGGCAGGGCTGAGTGCTCAGGGCAGGGCTGAAGGCAGAGCTCAAGGCTCAGGACAGAGCTCAAGGCAGAGCCCAAGGCAGGGCTAAGTGCCAAGGCTCAAGGCAGGGCTCAAGGCAGGGCTGAGTGCTCAGGACAGGGCTCAGATGATCCCGAAAGCACAGCTGGGAGCATCTCCTTCCAGAGGGACCCCCCCCCTCAGAAGGGGAAATAACCTCCTGGAAGTAGCAAATGAACTGCAGGATTAATGACTGTGTAAGCAGAATTCCTGCAGAATCCTTGACTGCACATCAGGGTTCACGTGCTGTGACCAACTGATCCCTGCCCTGAACCTCTGAACAAGCCACACACGGAACCCTCACAGCAATTCCAAATAAATGCTGTGTTTCCGTGGCGCCCAAAGGGCTTCAAAACAACTCCCTGAATACCTAAAATATTGTAATTCTGCTTCAGTGGCAGAAAGCTGCAGCACATAAATAACTGCTCTGCAGAGCATCCAGGCAGGCCTAAAAAGGACATTCTGTGTTATGACATTTTTAGTGCTTTGTAGGAACAAACTTTGTGTTTCTGCTGTTACGAGGAGGACAAAATAAACCAGGAGCCAGCTCCCCCCTGGGCTGTTTGCTCTGCTTCCTCCTGGGAACACGGCCCTGGATTGGTCCAGGAACATCCACTTTGGAACAATCCTTTGTCCATTTATCAGTATCAGGGTGGAGATTTGGGGGTTTCTGTCGACTCTGCATTATTTCCTATCTCTTTACTGCAAAGATCATAATAAATTTATTATGGGGCCGAAGACCCACCCTGTGTTTCAGCTGGATATCCAGAGCTGAGATGTTTGTCATCCAGGAATTAATCTTTCCAAGGTTTTCAGGGATGAAAGAGAGAAACAATAAGCCACGCAATAAATGGGATTTAATTCCCTTCCCCTCTCATCTTCCATTACTCAGAGAACACTCAGGATGAGAAAGTCTATTTGACAAGAAGTATCAACATATTAAACACACACAAAAGCCATCCATCCTCCAAGTGCTTCCTGCAGGAGCAGCCACTAACTGTGATTAATTTACACTAATTTGGAGCCTAAAGAAAGAAGACACCGATAAAATAATGTTTCTCCTGCTATTAAAAACACGGAGGAAAATCCACAGGAGGCAGAGAGCGGCTCTGTGCAAACCCAAAGTAAATTTGCAAAGTCTGAACTCTGGGTTTTCTCATTCTCCTGTTGCTCCTGAGGGTTGCCCGGTCACTGCCAGGGATGTCTGACCAATGTGCCCCCATCCCACACCTTGGATCCACCTCTCTGATGGGGCTTTTTGTTTTCTGACCCTTGAGAGAACAGTAATTGCCTGGAAGGAAGGAGCACGTTGCACCTCTCCTGACGTGCAGGTGAACGTGAAAATTGCACATTTAGGAAAACGATGAAAAGCTACGAAATTATGGAAGTTATGAAAATTGCACATTTTGTATTTTATTTGTTTGCCTGCACACAACTTGGGAGGTCGTGCTTGGTTCTTGCAGCTGTTCAAATTTTCCTCTTGTAATGAGGGGGAAAAAAAAAAAAGACCTTCAGTGTTTTATTAGGTTAGTGTTTGTGTTGCTTCTTATGGATGTCTCATTTTCTGAAAAACAAAGCATAATTTCTAATTATTTATTCTGCACAGCTCTTCCATCCCAGGGGCCAGCCTGATTTTGGTGTTAGAGATCACTCACACCCTCCCCACAGCCCAAGGCTCCGAGGAGCTGGCAGCCATTAGCTGCTGCAGATTCTCCTTCCTGGAGAGCAAAAGTAAATGTTTTTAGTTAATTGTGGCTTCCTCGCAGTTTGCTGCAGGAAAAATTGTTTTATTAGGAAGTTGTGACCTACACTGCACCACCAAACCAGTGGCATCCCTGTCAGCCTGGAATCAGCTCCCGAATTCCAGATAAACCCAACTCGTGAGCTCCACAGGGACTCACATGTGTCTTATCCTTCCACCTAAACAATGAATTTCATTCTTCCATTATTTTTCATTATTACAGTGATTTTGGTGGTTGTCAGGCAACAGTTCCATCCACAGTGACACCAAAATCTGCTCAACACACTCAGGTGCCACTGAACAGTGATAAACCAGTTCCATCATCATCATCATCATTTCAGGCGCTGTTTAAATTGGAGCAAGAAAATAAAAGGCTCCAGTTTTACATCTTTACCCTCTCCCTACTGCCACAACTCAAAGCTATTATTTACACAGGCACATGCTATTCAAATTAGTTTAAATTTATAGATTATCCATTTATTAAGTTGAGGTTTTGCCATTGTATTTACTTTGTGTTTTCTGCTCTTCATTTCAACTCATTAAATTCTTTACAGCCGTTCACTGGAATCCAAAGGCACTCCCCGAGGTCAGATAATAAGTGCAACAAGTGTCTCCAGCTATAGGAGAAACATTCCCTATGGATCTCATCTAAAGAGATGGGAAAGGAGATAAATCAGCAACCAGGAAATCCAGAATTCCTGTGACACTGAGGCAACGCTGCTCCAATTTAAATTCCTGCCTTTACCTTGGGTTCCAAAAGCCAGGCACACTTCATTTCACTCACATCAGAGCAACAGTGAAAAACTGCTTCCAGGAAAGGAGGCTGGCAAAGAAAACTGAACCAGGGGAGAGAGGAGTGGCCTGAGCCCTCTGTGAATCCCACGTGTGCCCTCCGTGTTCCATGACCCTGGAATGGAAACTCCACTCCAAACACTGCTCACTGTGCCACTGTAACTGGGAGTTTTGGAAGACAACACATTGACAAAAGACTTGTACTTTTTTTTGTCTTTTTTTTTTAAAATTAGCATCCAATAATTCTGAAGATTTCAGGACTGTCTATGGCTCCCACCAAAGTGAATTTTTCCCCTTCCCTAATTACAAAGCAGCCTCATTTTCTCCATGAAGCCCAATGCACTGTGTCTATATAAAGTATAATGATCTTTTACCCTTTCTTCTAATAAACAATTTATATCCATGTTATTCTTATTTTCCAACACACAGTCCCTCGACCAGCTTTAGGGGGAGATGACACACTTGAGCACAGCCCTCCTGTGTGGGAGTTCCCACCAGAGCCAACTCACAACAAAATCCAACATCTCCTTAGTTATAAATCTGCTGCTTTACCCAACAAACCATTCCAGCTTTCCCCAAGGCACAGAGGGATACACAAGTAACCATGGATTTAACAAAGGTTTTCCTGAGCTGTTTTATCTATTTATCACAGCAACAGGGATCCAAACTTGAGTCTGGCTTTATGGGCATGATTTTCCCCCAGGATCCAGCCCTGGCACAGCACCTGCAGGAGGTTTTATTCACAGAAGAGGGGATTCCAAATCCTTCTGTGCTGATAAAACTGGATCTATGGCTGCCCCAAACATAAATATGGTTTTATTTCATCTTGCCTTCACTTAAACTCGGGGCTGCATTATGTAAGCCCAGCCCCACTCCTTGCCTTCATTTCTCCTCAAGGAGGAATTAATTACTTCTTCATTTCAGTAACTTCTCCTCACACAGGTGTGTGCCAAGAAATCCTGCTGGAGATACCAAACCATTTTTCCTTCTATGCTCAGTAACCTGTCTGAAAACAAGGAACAACAAGTTCTGGCCCAGAGAAACTGGTGAAAACGTTGCTCAACACGACAAAGGCAAGACTTGGATTTTGTGTCTTAAAAGGATTCTACACTTGTGCTCTCACAACTGAATGCAGATATGACAGGACAAACTGGCCTGTAAAGATAAGACAGGTTAAATCCCATTTCTGCCTAATTAGCAACTTCCCCCAGAGCAGCCTTTGGTTTCAGAGCACAAAATCCCACGGTGGACCTTTCGATGATGATAGTTCAGAGGAAATATTTTCCTCCAAGAGGAAGCAGATAACATGCTAAAAGAAAAATAGCTTGATTATATCTCACCAATTATTCCCTCCCTCTTACCAGCTTCCTCTCATTTTCTAAAATATCATTTCTAGGTGGGGAGTGAACTGGCACCCAGGATCTCCCACAAACTCCCCCCCACTGCCAACACAGCTCGTTAAACCTCGTTAAGAACAAGGTCCCCTCGAAGGATCTTTGCTATAAATTCCATTAGAAGTCATGGAACATCCTGAGGCTCGGATTCCAGAGCAGAGGAGGTTTTCCTGCAGCAGGGAGCTGAGGCAGCCACAGCATCCCTTCTCCTGCAGGGACAGATCCAGCCCATGCCAGGCAGGTGCCCAGGTCACACCCCTGAGACAGATCAGCTCCTGCATTTACAGCCAAGAGGTTTGGCAGTGCCCCCGTCTTTAATTTTCATTTATTTTGTACAACCTGGCATAAAAACCTCTTTTTGTTCAATTGACATCACCCTGAGCCCTGACTGCTGTGCTGCAGGAAACTGGGATTTGGAATTCCAGCAGAAAGCAACTGTGGAACATTTTAAAAGAGAAGAAAACAAGTGTGAAAGCACAGAGGGATGGCAAAGGCTGTGTTGGTCCTTTCAGGCTGTATGATGGAGTGCTGGCAATATATTTATTTCTATATTTTTGGGGATATAAAAAGGGGTCAGATGACAATGCACCACCACCAGTGAATGTTCCTACAGCTTTAAATAGCAAACTGGATGTTTCAGTTCAGGGAGCTTTAATTTCTTTAAGACTGAAACACTACAGGACAAATGTTTCTGCCTCAGAAAACGAGGTGAGATCAAAGGAGCAACTTCCACAGCGTGGCACAGGAGGCACCTGGGAGGGAAATTCTGTTCATAATATTGATTTGCTCCTCGTGTCCCATCTCTGAACACCACCCTTGTGTTAAAGCAGAGCACAGGCAGCTTCTTCCCACAGCTGTTCTGGGCCACACAATTCCTCAAGTGAGGAGCTGGCCTCCAAAAATTCTTCCAGCAAAGGAATCATGGAAAAATTTAGACTGAAAACCTCCTGAGGCCAATCCCTGTAACCAGATCACAAGTTGGGGAATGCTGCTCACACAAGTCTGGAGCATCTCCAGTGCTGAAGGTTCCAACCTCTCTCTGGACAGCTTGTTCCAGTGTCTGAACATCCTTCTTGGAAGGAAAAAAAAAAAACCCAAAACACTGATACAAAATGGAAATTTCTGTCCATTTTGGTAATTTTTTCTGTTTGTTGTAATTCTTCTTGGGCACATGCAGAGAAAGAAGCTCCTTCCTGCTCCTGCTGGGCTCCCCCAACCCACCCACCTGAGGGGCTCCATGTGGAATCCAGTGCTCCAGAGGCATCCTGATGGGAATAACCCTTCCCAGAGCAGCCATTATCCATCCCAGGCAATTATCCATCAGGACACAGGATTCATATTCCACTTAGTGCCCACCAGGCCCCCAGATCACCTCCTACAAAAGCCTCCTGGTTGGCCCCAGACTATAATGGTCATTGGGGAGGGATTTTATTCCATCTCAGGTGCAACATTTGGCATCAAAGCCAGGATTAACTCTAGAGAAACAGCATTCCCAACCTAAAATACCAACTGGACCTTGAACCATCTCTCTCAGAGCCCAGCAGCTCAGCCAGGGCTCCACTATAGGGACCAAAAACATTCCAGAAGCCCTAAGTTTGTCCATGTTGAGTCCAGAAAACAGCCCTGAAACCAGAAAATTCCAAGACCTCTATATCCTGTTGCCCCTTTGAAGCCTCCCTCCGTGGTCTTTCCAGCTTTTTAACGTGGCCCAGGCCAAAACTGTCCAGGAAAAAAACCCCAAATGTTCCACTTCAAAGATTCAAACACATTTCATCTCACCCTCCTGCGACAAACAAACCTCCTTCCACGGCACAGACAGTTAGATATGCTAATGTATGCTAATTAGGCAGCTAATCCTCAGAGCTGAAAACCTGTTTCAAGAGGAGGTACAACTTCAAAACATTTCTCCCAGCAGCTTTCAGTGAGATGCATATTCATCCCCCTCAGACAAGGGTGATCCAGGGTGGAGAACTGAACCCTCTGCAGCCACAACTGAGGCAGGAGAGGGACCTGCTGAGGAGAAATCCTTAGGGAAGACAAAGAAAATATTCCCAAATATCCCCAAAATATCGAACACTTCCTGCCAGCCTTCCTGGTTCTACAGAGAGGGAAGGCTGTGTACTGTGATTCTCACAAAGATGATTATCAAAGCCAACACTTTGTAATTATAAAGAATTTGGACTGTGGCTTTATTAATAAGCCATATAGTTAATAAAATTATGTTACAATGTGACACAGTGCTTGATGTGTCACTGTAGATTCCACCCCAGGAGGGAACAGCCAGGAGGGAATCCATCCCTGTGGACAGCTGTTAATGTTTTCTGCTGGAGGAGGAGCCCAGTGTGACACCATTTGTGTCTGTGCATGCACACCCAGTGCCTAAAACTGGGATGAATCCCTGGATTTCCACTTGCACATGGATGGAGCTGCACAGGCACATTTCAGAGCCCCTCTCATCACACAGGTTGTGCAGAAATGAGGAACTGTCACATAAAATCTGGAATCTGTTACCGATCCAACTGTTCCACTTAATCAAAAGCAAAGAGACTTCTAAGAGCTCTCTTGCTACTTCTGACAGCCAATTTCCCCAAGAAAGAGCAACTGTGCTAACAGATCTTAATAATTCACAGGGCCTGCAGAGCTTTGCCTTAAAAAAAAAAAAAGGGGGGGGGGAGGAGGGAGGGAGGCTTTTCTTTTTGTCAAAAAGCAGCAAATGGCCTCTTGAACACAGCGAGGGCAGAGTGTGCCCTGCCCACGGGAGTGTGGGAGGAGAGAGAGCAGGGACAGCCCCGCATTCCTCACTCATTCCCGGGGTTTCACGGCTTTCCATGGCCGGGATGATGCACAGCCCTGCTGGCCCAGGGCAGTCCCTGTCACACAGAACACTCACCTGCACAAGCACAGCCCTTTCAGGGATGTTACTGCTCAACAGACGACCTTGGTAGAAATAATTCAAAGGACAACTGCTGCCACAGCTGATTAATCTGAATTTAAGCAGGAAAAAAAAAAGCTGCAGCTTTGGGTAATTTCTCAAATTTTTGGGTAATTTCTCCAAATAAAGCTCTTAACAAATCTGGTAAGAGCTTTAATTCCTCTGAACAGCAGTAACAGCACACACTGTAACTCATGTAGGATATGGGGAAGCCCTCCCATAATGGGGAATAACCACTGCCTAATTCCTGAAAGAATAACTGATAAAAATGGCTCCAGCAGAAAATCCCAGGACAGCCAGAGGAAGCTTTCAGGGTTTGATTTGAGAGAAACTTGCAGAGGAATTTTTCTACGAAACAAACTAAATTTTATTACCAAACAGTAGAAAATTTCTGAAGATATCTGTAATAAATAAGAGTGTAGCTCTGAAGAAGTGTTCAGCTCCCTTCCTCATTATATCAAAACCAGATGTTACTGCAGAGGGAAGCAAAGCCTGACTTGGAAGAGAAAAAAACCTGCAGGATCCATAAAAAATGCACAGGTATTACAGTGGTGTTTGACACTGGAGGTACCACGGCTGTGCAGAGCAACTGAGAATTCCCTGAGCGCTTCCACGAGGAGATAATTTGGGATGAAAGTGATTTTTCTGTTCTAGAAAGACACAATTTCCAGTTTTCCCTGTCGCTGTGGCTCTGCAGGAATGCCAGGAGATCTCTGTCCTCAGGTGCCTCAGCCCCACAACAGGGAGGAAGATCCAACAGGGAACGGTCACAGTAGGTCCAGCCTGCCTGGGACAAGGCACATTCCCTGCCAGAAATAACTCCCAAACACTTCAAACAATAACATTTGGACTGTTTTTTGAGCACTGCCTAAAGAAAAACGAGTACAAAGAGCCCCTGGAAATGGTGGGGTGTTTGTAGCACAAAATAAGCTACAACACAAACCGACGGCGGTTACCAAAGTCTCTCCTCTCATGTGAAGTTTTGGAGGCAAAAGAGAAAAAAAAGAGGCTAAAAGAGCTCAATCCAAAAATCCACATAGAGAAAATAGTTCTTTTTCACTGTTTTATGATCGGATAATAATAATAATAACAACAACAACCATAATAATACCACCAGAAGCACAATAAGTGAACTGGCTGAAACTCCATTTTGACAGATCAGGGTTAAATATTTTGTTTTCTTGATTCCTCACTTGATTTCAAACCAGAAACATTTTCTGGGATTTCTGTTCATTTTGTTTTCTTTTGCTTCTGGAGAAAGATAAGACCTTTATTCCCAAGGCCATAAATCATGAATGACTAAACAAGGGCCTCCAGTGTCTGCTGTTGTCTGTAGGCACTCCAAGCATCTCCTCTGTAGGGACAGGGACAAAAAAAAGGTGGAAGGGAGGTTACACAGCCCAGGTTGCTGGAAGGAATCAGGATTATACCCAAAACCTGAAGAGCAGCACAGCTAAAACACCAGAAATAATGTTCATCAGCCCCACGTGACACAGTCAAGGCAAAGGAGTCTGATGGATTTATTAAAACCTCCTCAGTTCAGCTCAGAATCCACAGAAGTGGATGGAATTGATGCAGGACATTTTGGAAAGGCAGAGATTCCCAAGTTTCCTCAGCTCTGTGCTGCTGCAGCCTGGATTTCAGAGATGTCAAAGTGCTCACTAGGAGGTTTGAAGCTTTCAGGGCAGAAGCATTTAAAGCAAGCCTTTCACAGGGAGCCCAGTGTGTGCTGCAGCACTGTCCCTGCTGCTGGACAAGTGAACTCCTTACATTCTGGGCTCACTGGAGAAGAAGCTCAGCCACTGTCACCTGAAACCAGCAGGCTCAGCCTGAGAGGGGGGTGAACTTTGGTCACCAGCTCTGTGAAGGTCCCGTCCCTGCCAAGGCCTCAGGGAGGGAACAGAGAACAGGGAACTCCTGCCTTTTCCAGGAGATCTGACCCAGCATCCCAGGACTGGCAGCAGCAAGCAGGGAAGGGCCCAGCAACTCCCAACTCCTTGACAGGCTCGGCCTGGAAAAGAAGATTTCTTTTGTGCCCAGGATCACAAAGGCAGAGTGACAACTCCACCTGGTACAATTAATTCACCTTCTGTTTTCAGAGATGGAAATGGGACACAAAACACCCCTGGTAGGAAAGGCAGAGTTTCAAACACTTCCACCTCGTCTTCCCTGCAAGCAAGGGAAGCATTTCGTATTTTCACACCCCTTTGCAGTCCATATCCCTGGAGTTTAAATCCAGAAATTGTCAGAGAAACAAAAGCAGCTCTGAAACTTGGAAAGATCAAAGCGTGAGCTAAAGCAGAACAGCAAAAACAGCCTCCAAAAACCAGCTCCTGTGGAAATGGCAAGTGTGCAATGCCACTCATCCAATCCACATCCAATCTCAGAATGATATCATCCAAGAGTAAAGAGTTTGGAGGATGCACCTGTAGAAAGGCTCTTTATCAGCCCAGAGAAAATTATTATTATTATTCAACAATTCATCTTGTGCAGTAAGCAACACCCACTACACAGAATTTAAATTAAAAAATGAAATAATTATACTGCACTTTAACATTATTTTATTATCGTTATTACAGGCTGAAAGAGATTTTGGGGTAATTTCTCAAAGCAGATATTATTTCCATTACTTTGCAATCCACAGGCAATTGTTTGCTCTGGATACCATTAATATTCCGACTTTAATTTATTCCTTAATTGTTTCTCGTGGATTTCTGTCAAAAACCTACAACACACTGCAATCAAGGGGTTTGTTCAACACACACCATTATTTCAAACACACTGTGCAAGCTTTTAAAAGTTCAGTTGAAGAAGACAAGGATGTCTGAATTAGTGCAGGTTACACTGTACAGGAGCGCAGAGGATCGATCCCATTTTGGCAAGTTTGAAATCATGGAATAATTCGTGTTGGAAGGACCTCAAAGCCCATCTCGTTCCACCCCCTGCCGTGGGCAGGGACACCTTCCACTATCCCACGTCAATAAAGTGTATTTTCCAAAGAAGGAAATAAAGGGTCTTATAAACAGAGGTTCAGGAACAGAAGCAGTGGCACAGGTGACTCCTGACATCCACAGGAATTGTGACTCTTTTCCACAAAACAAACAGAAAAAAGGGAATCCTTATAATAACAAAAGCTCACAAATTAAAGCTCATTCTCACCGCTGGAGTAGGAGGCTGTAAAGCCATTAAAAAGTCAGCCAGGGGTTTCAAGAGCACTCGAATAAGGAGCTTTCTGCCCTGTTTCTTACCCGGCCAGTGACAGGCCCTGCAATCCCCCAAAGCAATGGGGTTCATCCTCAGCTTCACCTCATCCCCCTCCCCAAAGCACAACCCCTGGGAGAGCAGCAAAATTGGATTTAAAAGCACCACCTGCCCTGTAATGCCGTTAATAAGGACAGTCAGTCCAATAAAACACTTAATGCCTTCAAACTCTCACACATTTTGAGCCCATAAAGGCGGGAGAAAGGCAGGGGATTAAACAGCTTCCCTATAAAAGCCGGGCCCCATCTGGCTGCAGCTCCTTCTCCCAACTGCGGGATCATCAGGCCCAAAACACTGGACTTTTCATAAGGATAAAGGGAATGGAAAAGTGGTTTGGTTCCCTCTCAGCCTTTCCAAGGGCCTTGCAATCCATCTGGATCCCGTGCTGGATTCCAGCTACAGGTGTGCAATATCCAGAGCTGCAGGAGGGGGAGGCTGGAAGGGAACAGATATTGCCTTTTTTTTTGTTGTTGTTGCTTATCAAAAAGCATCCATAAAAGAGGAATTTTTTTTGCTTCTTATGTTTCCCAAATCCCTGCATTATTTGATCACAAACAAATCCAACAAAACCTACTCACAGTATGCTTTTAACAGCTCATTTTAGCCTGATTTACATTCTAAAGAATCCACCTACACATGACCAGCTCTGCTAACTCTGAAAGATGATCCAACTGTTTCCATCAAGTCCCTGCCTGTTCAAACTCTTCAGTTTTAACGCGGAGCTTTAACACTTAAAAATTCCTAGTAAATTATATCACTGTGTTTATTCCAGGTAAGACACTCGGGTTTTTTCGTTCCAGGGATATTATTCAGTCAAGAGCTCCAGAGTTTCAAACTGAAAGGAGGTTTAAGTGGGATATTGGGAAGGGATTCCTGGCTGGGAGGGTGGGGAGGCCCTGGCACAGGTTGCCCAGAGAAGCTGTGGCTGCCCCTGGATCCCTGGAAGTGCCCAAGGCCAGGTTGGATGCTCTGTTTGGGAACAGAGAACTGGCAGCAGCTTGGATTTAGCACTGGACAAGCCACCCCTAAATGTCACTGAGCACCTTTAAAAGAGTTCAAAGGTTTGCAAAGTCCTCAGAAATGCAAGTGGAAAGGGGATACGGGGGAAAACACACGATTGTTCTTCATTCTCACCATCCCAGCAGTTTTAGCTGAGGAAATCAAAACTATAAAAGATTAGCTCTGAGCTTATCTTGATCTCAGATACAAGGAATGCAGAGATCTATCATTCCATAAAAATATTCTGGCTTCTAGATGGTTAATCTGTCCTATTTAAAAACAAACAAACAAACCCAAATCACGCTAAAAAACTGTTTTATCCACACCTTCTCTGTTTCCACACAGAGTGATTTTTGAGGAAGGTCAGAAAATGTTTTTCCATCGAGAGTATTTGACTAGGAAGGTCTTTAGGAATGGCTTATCAGGAATGAGAATGTGAGGTTACACTATTCCTCAGAAAGAGCAATTCTGTTAATAATTCACAGATAAATAATCCTGGTTTTTTTCATGTGCCTTGCTAAACCATGTGTTTTTAAAGCAGTGTATTGTGTGTGATGCTGAGCCTCAGGCCTGGGTGCAATTTGGGCACCACTAAGTGCAAGAAAAGCCCCCCATTTCAAGTGATCAGCAAGGGCTTGGCTTTATGGACTTGCAGTGATCCAAAATTGCTCCTCACAACTCTGACTGCGAGAAGAAAATCAGTGCAGCTAAACCCACATATGGCCTGGGATGAAAAAAAAAAACAAACAAACAAACCAAAAGAGAAAAAGCAGCAAAAGCCAAGTCTCAGCCCTGGTTACAATGCAAGGATTGAAACCCTCCCACAGCTCATTATGGATCCAAATAAACCTGGCACGGGCTGGCCAGGGAATCAGTTCCATATGTTTGCAGGTTTGCTCTCCTAAAGAGATCCCATTAACGGGAACAATTCCTCTCTGCCTGCAAGATGAGCCCGTGAACAGGTGTGGGGATCAAATCCTGGCCTCACCTCTAGTGCCCTTGCAGGGAACACTCCCTGTTCCAGGCATTTCCTTGGGAATCCTGAGCCCTGTAGGATGACACCGCTCGGGCCGAGCTAAGGAAGGGACTCCCTGGGGACACTTCAGGCACCACTTTTTCTGCCTCTTACTTCTGTAAGAGCTTGGATGCAATAACACTGAGAATAACTGGAGAGAAGCTGAAATAAATACCTGTTCAATAAACCCAGGCTCATAAAAGCAGTCCCATAACGATTCCCTGATGGTTTTAGGAACACCCTTCACACCCAGGGCAGCCCTGGAAGTGGATTTGGGACAAGTGTGTTGATGGCAAGGGACAGTTTGATGCCTCAAGGGTTTTGCCTCCTTGTTTTTGGCACAAGGTGCCTTTCAGACCTTCCAGTTCACAACATCAGGGACCCATAAATGTGTTTTCCTACAGGGAAGTCACCCAAAATGCAGCTCCTGTTCTCTCCCTCCTCACAGGGGCTGCTCTGCTGCCAACAAAGGGCAGGGAATTAATGAACCTCTGAGCTGTACTTTGATGCAACAAATTAAAAAAAAACCAACAAAACATAAACATAATGAAAAAAATGTGGCTTAGAGTATTTTTTCCCTCTTTCTCCTTCTTCTTACTCCCAAATGCATCTATTTCTCCTCACCAGTGGTGAGGACACCTTCAAATCAGTGTTAGTGCTTCCCTACTCCCACTGCTACCAGGTAGCTTTTTTTAGTGAGATTCCCCTTAAAACCACTTCCATTAATTCTTAAAAAAAAAAAATTGTTAGATTTAACATGGGAATAATGCAGATTAAAAGAGCAGAAGCTATTTTTCAGCCCAAATTTTAATTCTCTTTTAGCAGAGTGCCTCACGTTACACCATCCACAAGGCTTTATTTCAAGGGCAGAACTTGCAAGAGTTATTAGAGTACAATAACAACTTATTTTTCCCATTTTAAGTAGGACACCCTCAGACAGTTTTCCCTGACATAGCACCTCTGGATTTACATGTGTGAGCTGCAGCAAGGAGTAACCTCAAGCCATGACTGTGAGTTAAGAATTTCCATTCTGAGCATTTAATTGGTTTATTCTTTATATTCCATTTTTCAAAACAAAACCCCAAACCAACACAGAGTGGGATAAATCCCTGGCAGTTTAAGCACATCCTCCCCCAGGTAACTCGGGGTTCACCATGGGACAGATCTCTCTGTAGATACAGGCAGTGCTGGTTAACTGAACATTAACAGGGGACAATCCAGGAGGAACTTCTCCATGGAAAGGCTGCCCAGGGAGGGGGTGGAGTCCCATCCATCCTGGACATCCCTGGAGGTGTCCAAGGAGCGACTGGATGTGGCACTCAGTGATGAGGTGGGGATTGGGCACAGGTTGGACTCAACCCTGGAGGGCTTTTCCAGCACAAAGGATTCCATGAGATCCAGGAAGGAGCCCAAGTGCCCACAGCAGCAGGAAACCTGTAAAGAGTGATGGTACCTGCAGAGTCAGCTCTCTCACCCTGTCAGTGGGAGAGGGAATGGAGATAAGGGATACAGGGATCCCCAACAGAGCCAGGGGTTCAGTCACTTCAGAAGTAAACAAGTAGTAGGTAAATATTGCAAACTGAGGGAACTGAGGACAAATGTGGTGATTGCACAATCCAGAGACGGCTGCAGATCACTACAAATGCAAATAAAGACACGACCACTGCAGATCTGCCTCACTCCAAGGAGTGCCAATTCCTGCCTGGAACACATGAGAGAGGCTGTGGAACCTCCCTGTGTGGAACAGGATCCAGGGAAGTGGGGAATGGCAGCAGGTCTGTGAGTCTGGATCAAACAAAGAGCAGCTGTGCACTCAAAGAAACCCCCAACACCCCAGGGAGAAGCCCTGGGCACCCCCTGACCCCCCAGTGCCCACCCCCAGCCTCCCTGGAACCCACCCCACTGAGCCCAGACCCTTCAGCACCTTTATCTTCTCACAACACTGACACACTGATGTGTTTCCAAACCAAAGCAGCTCTTTTAACAGCATCTACAAACTTCATAAGCTGAATAATTCAGGATTTTGGTCTCCCTTCACACAAATAAAGCTCCCTAATGTGACTAAATGCCACAATATATCACTGGTGCTCATCATCTTCCACTCAGCCTGTTTCTAGTGACAGTATTTCTTGGTTTAAGCAAATAAACATATTTGCAAAGTACAGTCAAATATTTTTACAGCTGACAGAGTTCTTCCCTCCCTCAACATGAGAGTTGAAGAGGGAAAAACAAATAAGCAAGTGGTTAAAAAACAGACAGAAAAACCCATCAAGTGTTACCTGAACTGGGGCAGCAGCACCAAGGGCCAACAGATCCCAACACAGAGCCAATTAACCCACATGAGCCCCCAAAAGCAATTTGTGTTCAAGCTTTATGTGCTCAAGTTTCTGAAATAACAAATACAAATTCAGCTTTGGGCTGAACCTCCTCTGACAGACAGGAAAACCTGTAAATCCTGGTTAGGGCACATGAAAAAAAAAAGAAGTCACCAGAGCTGGTGTTTGAAGTGTAACCCAGATTCACCAGAAATGAAAATAAAGATCAATCCAAGAGGAGGGTGGGAGCTGGGAAGAGATGGACGGACCATGGACTGGACATGGGATTGTCCTCAGAAGGAGAGCAAAGAGGGAACAATGGCCTGACAAAACAGAGATTTAACAACAAGAAATTCAAAAGCAATAAAATGACTTGGAAGATTCTTTCTGGAGTAGTTTGGAGGGCTGGTAGAATTTATGGAGGGGAAGGAACGCTCCCAGGATGGGGAGCAGTGCCAGCACATTCCTTGGGCCCTCAGCACATCCCAGGGCATGGAGCTGATATTTATTACCCCCAAATACCAAGAACAGCAGCAGCCCCTCTGCAGCACATCTGGGGAGGGCACAGTGCCTGGAGAACGGGATGGAGAGTGGATCCCTTGGAAAATCCATTCACACAACAGTATTTTATGGGGAGAGGTCACTGTTGCTGCCGCCCCAGGAATTTCTTTTCATTTGAGAAGCGTCAGAAAAGCCCAACAATGTTGAGACACAAACCCTCAGAGCAGTGGGAAGGGCTGAGGGATTTATTGTGAACAACCTCCTGCCAGGCCCAGCCCTTGGAAGGGCCTCCTCCAGCCAAGCCCATCTTTTGGGGTGGGATGAGGGGACAGCCCCCAGTCCAGCAGGGGGGATATCTGAACGCTCACAATCTGGCTCTGGGCTGAAACAAGTTTCCAGGAAGCTTTAAAAGAAGCATTTGGGGGTGGTTTTATTATGGAAGACAGTTCCACTAGGAGAGCAAAGTCCCAAACACCTTCTCCATGAGCTTAATCCTCACCTGTGAGCACAACACAGTGTCCCTGCAACCCTTGGGATAACAGAGAACACACAGGGACACAGCAGGAAATCCTTGGGCTGTCATCTAATGGAACCAAAGGTAAAGGACATTGGCTTTCACTAGGAGGGCTTTTGGAAAAATCCATGTCTTTATAAGATAACTTTTGGGCTTCAACAGGTTTGGGGTTTTTTTTCTTAAATAATTTTTTTCTGCTTTTTCTCTGAAGAGAATATTACTTGCTCTGCCCTAGGCAGTGAGATGATCTTAAATAATAAGCTCAGTAGGAGACAGGGCTCTTCTGGCTGCCAAGTGTGTTTTGAAAGCCTAACAGTATTTTGGCAGTTCAGAATTTTAAGCAGCTCAATCTATATGTTAAATTTATTTATTAAAGCTTCATAAACATTTTCATTAAACGAAAGCTTAGGAAGAATAATAATAAGGGACAAATATCATAAAACATAAGATCCCAGAACGGTTTGGGTTGGAAAGGACATTAAGGATCATCCCATCCCACGCCCTGCCATGGGCAGGGACACCTCCCACTAGCCCAGGTTGCTCCAAGTTTATCCAACCTGGCCTTGGACACTTCCAGGGATCCAGGGGCAGCTTCTCTGGGCAACCTGTGCCAGGGCCTCCTCACCCTCCCAGGGAAGGATTATTTTGTACATCAAACCTGAATTTCCCCTCTCTCAGATTGACCCCGATGAACTGAACTGGTGTTTGATGATCTCCCTAAATTGTTCTGCTCTCTCTTCCAAGGCATCCAGCAAACAACAGCCAAGGCAGCTCCATGGGGATGGAAAACCCCTCCAGAGCTGATGGATTCACACAAATCCCAAACCCCACAACTCCAAGGGGGCAGGTTTTAATTATTGCCCCAAAAAAGCAGCACATGGAATTCAACACAAAATCCAGGGAGCACTGACAAGGAAAGCCAAGGGTTCACAGGAAGGGACAGGAGATGTTCATCTCCAGCCCAGCTGAGCCTTTCCCTGACACAAAAAAAACCTGTTTTAAAGTAGAAATAAACCCCTCCCTCGGCCCAGAAATGTACATTAAACACACTCGCTTTATTGAAAGTATTTTTCTGGGCTAAAAATTGAACCTTTGGTAACTCTGAGGTCACAAATTAACCTCAACCTTTTAGTTCTGTATTTTTACTTCAGGAAGTCAGACTGTCAAATTCCAGCCACGAGCAGGAGAGAAGTTTATTTCTCTTCTTAATTCACATTCTGATCCCGAAGTGATTTTCCAGCACTTATTAGATAAACATGGAAAGTCATCAGAAAAGTACACCAAGTATTATCCATTTTCTGAAATCACTCTGAATGAAATTTAAACACAGGAAAAAAAAAAAAAGGATTATGCCATAAAATGCCTTTTTTTCTCTTTTCAAATAAACCACTCTGAAAATGATAGGTAATGACAGGCTCCTAATCATCCCAATCCCTTCTCCATTTTGAACTACCTCTGAAATGATAAGCAAAATAGCTTTTAAAAATTACTTCTTCTTTTTTTTTCTATCACAGATCTTTCAGGAGTAGGCTCAGGAGGAGAGCACAACATTATCATCAGACACGGCTTGTCGTGCATTTTCCCTTCCTAAATTGCAGCAGCAGATATTGGGAATAACCAGGTATCCTGGGGAATTTTCCCTGCAGCAAGTTATTTTCATATCATGGTCCATCTGTAATTTTAATGCTTATTAAGAGACCAATATAAATACAGCACAGTGACTTTATATATTTATATAAACCGTCGCAATTACTCCCCTTTATATTTACAAACCTCAAAGTATTCCAGGTTTTAACAACAGGAAAACCCCTTTCAGAGATTAACACGTTTAGGGTTTGGACTTATCCACTAAGCAGGAAAACTGTGGAAGCTCCTGCAGATCTTAAACTTTTCCTTAATAATCCTTTTCCTGCTGACTATCAGGAATAAACCAGTGTTTTGATTTTTTTATGAACCTAATTAATACCTGTTAATTCCTTTTCTCTTTCTCCCTTCCCAAAACCCAGCGATGCAGCACAAAAAGTGAGCTGTAGAAATGCAAAGTTGGGCAATTAGAGGCTGAACTGCTCCCGTCTGCTTGGTGGGGAATTTTTATTTGACCCCAGGAATGCGGGTTGCTCAAGCAGACTAAACAAATTCGATTCCTTTCAGCGTGTGAGGATCGGGGCGTTCAGCTCCCAGCCAGCCTGGCAGGGTTTAATAATAATTCCCACACTGCATTACATCCCTGGGCCCTCAGCATTCCCTGCTCCACCCAGGCCCAGGCCTGCCAGGAATAAACTCAACAGCACTGCAGCAAAATTCGGAATATCTGGGGTTTGCTGCACAAAGCAAAATTCGGAATATCTGGGGTTTGCTGCACAAAACAAAATTCGGAATATCTGGGGTTTGTTGCACGAAGCAGAATTACTGAGGTCTCTTATTGACAAGTTTTCATCTGGGACAAGGCATCCTGCAGTTATTTTGTGTTATTAACAGGCTGCCTGACCCTGCTCGGGGTTTCTTTGATAGTTCTCCCAAACCCCGGCCCTGGGTGTCTCCAGGAACGCAGAGTCACAGATAAACCCCGCAACAATCTGTTTGCCTGGAGACAAAACTTATTTTCCTCTCCCCACTGGAGTTCCTTTCATGCCACCTGGTTTAGATAAGCTGCCTGGGTTTGGCCTGGTCGGCTTTGAACAGCTGCTCCTTGAAGATGAAGGGACAAGGCCAGGAACAGTTAATAACTTTCTTAACTGGAAACACCGTTGGCTCACTCGTGTTCCTCCCGACAGATTGCATAAAACCTCCTCAGAGCTCAGGTCTGACCAACCTTTTAACCAGAAATGCCAATCCCAGTGGAGATTTTCCTGTCCTGGCACCGGTTTCTCTCTGAAGTGTCCACCTGGCTTCCAGCCAAAGCTAAACCAGGCATTTGTTAGAGCCAAATTTTGAGGTAGGGGAAGGTGTGGGTGGAAAATTCAAAGACAACAACCCAACTCTGCGTAGGTTTATACCTCCAGTGCAGCAGGGCATTCTCCTTTCCCTAATTCAGAATCACCATTCCTGCACTCCAGCCTGTGCTCCAATGGAAGGAGACCATGGGAAACGCTGTCAAAGCCTTGCTCAAGTCCAGGTACACAACATCCCCTGCTCTCCTCTGGCCTGCCCAGCCAGCTGTGCCATCACAGAAGGCCATCAGGTTGGTTAAGCAGCATTTCAGGCCAGGCAGGAGAAGATGTGCCTTGTAGGGTCACAGCTTTATGGAATGGGATGGCTTGGAAAGGACCTTAAAGCTCGTCTCATCCCACCCCCTCATCTCATTCCAACCCTTCTGCCATGGGCAGGGACATCTTCCACTAGCCCAGGTTGCTCCAAGTTTATCCAACCTGGCCTTGGACACTTCCAGGGATGGAGCAGCTTCTCTGGGAAAGCTGCTCCGGGGTCCCAGGCCTGTCCCACCCCAAGGCAGCTCCCTGGGCCTGCCCTCGTGTGCATCCCATGCACTGCTGTCCCTCCTGGGCTGGGGGAGCAGGAGGGACAGGGGAGTCCAGACACAGCTGCCAAAGTGCCAGATAAGAGAGAGAGAAAGCATCTTTGCTCTTACTTTCTCATTTTACTGGAATTTTTTGTTTTGTTGGAGTTTTTTCCTCTTGCCCAACCTCAAAAAGAAGCAATGAAGCAGCCCAGAAAGGACCTCAGTGCTGAAGGCCAGCACTGCTTCCTGGCAAACCTGCAGGGTCTGCTGCCTCTCCAGAGCAATGTCTGTCTGTCTGTCTGACCTCTCCTCTTGATCTGCTGCTGTGCTTTGTGCACCACAGGTCTGGCTTCACCTCCAGCCTCCCACAGCCTTCCCAGCCCTGGGCTGGAGAATCCCCCCTCCAGGCCCCTTGGAGGGCTCCTCCTGGTGCAGGAGCCTGGTGGAACCTTTGCTGTCCCATCCCCTGGCCCAGGGGCTCAGAGGGGAGGGGATGGTGCCCCTTCAGAGGGCTTGGGGACAGGAGGAGTGCAGGACATGGAGGGGGGGCCCTCCCTGCACATTTGCTGGGCCACAATCAGCTCTAGGACACTGAATGGATCTTTGATCCAACCTAAACCTGGCAGATCCCTGAGCAAAGCCCACATGCCCTGGGCTCAGCCCAGCTTTGGGGTTTGTCCCCTTCAGCTGCTCTGAGCTCAGGCAGAGCCGGGGTGGGAGCCTAAGCCTGAGCTCCAGGTAGGGCTGTGCCTGGAATTGTACCTCTGGTCCTGAGCCTGAGCCTGGAATTGTACCTCTGGTCCTGATCCTGTGCCTGGAATTGTACTTCTGGTCCTGAGCCTGAGCCTGAAATTGTACTTCTGGTCCTGAGCCTGAAATTGTACTTCTGGTCCTGAGCCTGAGCCTGGAATTGTACCTCTGGTCCTGATCCTGGAATTGTACCACTGGTCCTGATCCTGGAATTGTACCTCTGGTCCTGTGCCTGGAATTGTACCTCTGGTCCTGAGCCTGAGCCTGGAATTGTACCTCTGGTCCTGAGCCTGACCCTGGAATTGTATCTCTGGTCCTGATCCTGAGCTGCTGATGTGGCTTTCTGGCTTCACATCCAACCAGGCACTCTTGTGGTGCTCCAGGATCTTGGACCACCTGTCCCTGCTCCAGCTCTGGGACACCCTGGAGAGCCCCTCCCTGTCCTGCTCTGCTTCTCTGCTCCCACCTCAAATCACCTTCCCTACATTTTACTGTTCCAGTTGCTTCATCTTTTCTTACAGAGCACAAAATAAAAAAAAAAAAATCCATCTAGATTAACACCAAATGATGCTGGCATTTTACAGAGAGCAGGAAAAACAACAAAAGTGACAAATTTCTAAAGCAAAAGCACTATTACAGTCACAGTAACACCTATCAAGGAAAAAATCTGTTCCCTGAAGTAAGGAATAAATTTTAATATAAAGTTCCATCAGCTCAAGGTGGTACCAATTAATCAAAACAATTCACTTGCAGGGTCTTCAAATTCTCTGGTTTTTAAATGGTAATTTTTCTCTTACTTGCTATTCCAATGTTGGCACAAAGGAGGTTTAAGCTGATTTTTATCCAAACTTAAAAAATAGATGTTAAGTGTAGTTTAAAATAGTTGGGATTGTTTACTCCTCTCGGTCCTACCTGCCAATTCAAATAGAGAAAAAATGATTAAAAACAGTCCTAGTGCCAAAATGAACACCTCTCCCAGGCCAAAGGCACGAGGCACAATGCAGAGAAATACTGAAATCCTTGGGTTTTAACACAGTGTGAATAGGGGGCAATGAGCAAACTCCAAGTATGTTCTGGATTCACATGCCCACACACCCCCAAATGTGCACCTTAATAAAATTAAACACTCGTTAACTGTGAACAGTCCTGGGTGTTTTTATGAAGATGTTGAGTTAATTGAATCTGAAGCACAACAGATGCTTAATATTCAGTCCAAATGCTGTTTCTCCTATATACTGACTATATATATTTGTGTAGGTACATACAAACACTCTTCAGGTAACCAAAGTAACTAAAATACACCAGCCAAAGGGTTTCTGGTTCCCCACGAGCCAAAAATCCTCAGCAATTCCAGAGAGGAAATGCTGCACTGGTGCCACAGCAAACACCCCTTCTGCTTAAAACACCTCCATTGGTAAGGAAAACTTTTTTAAAGTTGACAAATATGTTTTTTCTGCACCAAAGTCCTCTTCCAGGAGAGCCTCCCAGCCAGTCCAGAGTCGCAGGGGGTGTGAATGCTCCCGTGGTGCCTCGGGCTGTGCCCTGGGGCAGCAGGGCAGGGGTCAGAGCTCCAGCCCACATTCCTGCCAGCAGGAGATAAGGGGCTGGGAGAGGGAAAAGAAAACAAACACCAAACCCCAAAGCCCCCAGCACTGCCCACAGCACCTGAGAAGGCAGAAACCTTGGAAAAACTGTCAGCTTTGTGTTCCCCTCAGTGCCAAACTCCCCAGGAGAGGTTAAACCGAGGGACGGAAGCAGCCCCACATCTACAAAGCCCAGCTTAAGGGAAGAGAGTTTAACAAACCCAACCACAAAACTCATCTTGTGCTTCGGTTTCAGAGTGTTTTGTGCTTTCATCCTTCGTTTTCAGAAAGTTGTGAGTGTTTCACGAGACTTCCAAGGAATTTCAATCGAACACGAAGCACCGAGCTGGGATTTTTAGTCATCTCCCTCCACTGCCTGCAATGCACACTAAAACAGAGCACAGTGCACACTCAGACAGACCATAATGCACGTTAAAGGAGGTCAGAGGGCACACTAAAATAGAGCATTTCTGTCCAACTCTGCCCCACACCACCAGGAATGAGAACAAAGCACGGCCACCTGCATCTGGCAGTGGCAGCACCCACCCGGGGCAGCTGCTGCCACTCACACCCCACGAGAAGTTTTCTACCTGTTTCAGTACACTACAGTAAATATTAAGCAAAAAAAAAAAAAACATTCCTGGTATTGCCAAGGCTGCAAGTTGCAAATTTGTTTGGCAGAAACTTGTCCGGGTCCCTCATCCCGGTGGAGAAATCGCTGAGTAATTTCTCCTGGAGTGCCAGGAATTTCCTTTGGGATCACAGCAATTCATAGCTCCTGACTCTGCTGTCACAGGCCCCACAAGGAATTCGGGCAAGACACAGCAAGTTTTGCACAAAAGACATTAAGATCTCACAAGGGAAGAATCCACAGATGGACACAGGTTTGCTTCATGCAACCTGCAAGGAAAACTCAGATTTAGGCACTGTAAAATCAGCTTTAAAGCACCAAGGCTCCAACAGGGCAGACACTCATTTAATGAAATAACACCAAACAATCTCGTGTGGCTTGAAGAGTCTGTTTTATCCAAACACAGGTTCATGCAGAACATCCTCAACATCATCTACGAGATGGCCACAGACACACCAAAAATGTCATCTAATCACTTCCCCCTCGATTCTAATTAATGTAATTCCTCAGAGCACACCCTCCACTGGGCCTGTGGGAGCTCCAGCTGCTGCTTTGTTTCCTGAAGTTCCAGTGAATCAAAAAGTGAATGACAGATGTTGTTTATCACTGAATCAGAAAGTCATGGAGTGGTCTGGGTGGGAAGGGGGCTTAAAGCCCATCCAGTCCCACCCCCTGCCATGGGAAGGGGCACTTCCCACTATCCCAGTTGCTCCAAGTTTATCCAGCCTGGCCTTGGACACTTCCAGGGAGATGGGGCAAGCCACAGATTCCCTGGGCAAAGCCCAAGGAAATGAATCCTGCTGCTCCCCAGCCCTGAGGAAACCACAGTGGCAATAAACCCACGGGCATAAGGATGTGCTTAAAAACATCAGAGGTGGTTCTTCTGCTTTTATAGGTAAAAAAAAAAAAAAAAAAAAAAAAAGAGATCAAATGTTCTATGAAAACAGTCGGGACTTCAATGAGTTTATTATAAAAGCCTTTCATGAACGTGAGGCAAGATGACAGAAATTAGAAAATACCTTGAGCCAAGTCAAACTGGCCCCGCTCCCCCAAACCACAGCAACCATCTGCTTTTGGTTCCTCTGCACTCTCACAACGCTGTCCAGAGAAAGTGAACGTGGAAGGGGGGGAAAAAGGATTATTTACAGCAGTTCTCCTTGGACTTGGGTGCTCCATTTCAATCTTCTGGCTGTTTCAAGAGCCTGGTAAAAGTGGCTTTTGTAGGCTGAGCACAAAAAGCAAACAGGAGGGGAAGAGGGGGGGAAAAAAAATCAGCATTTTTTTCCCCCTCAGCCAGAACACAGCGAGGAGAAGGCAGTGGTGAAGCAAAGGCAGAGTAAGCTAATTACCAAGTACACAGCTGCTCATACCTGGCATAAAAAAAATCCTCTGAGTCATCAAATGCAGCTCCTAAATCTGGAAAAGCCTTACAAAAATAAACTTCTCCGGAGAAGGGATCAGCTTCGGAGCAGAATGCGACGCAGATAAAAAGATCATTATTTCAGAATTAAAAAAAAAAAAAAAGCCCCAAAAAACTATTTCCAGTTTGAAAGGGAAAAAAGTTTTTTTGGCAAGGCAGCTACTAAATATGTCATCTAGTTAAAAACAGCCTCTTCTCCTTGTGGTTTGCTGGGACAGAACGAGCAGAGATCTTCTACCAGATTCTTTTTATACATCAGATGCTGAAAGGGGGTGGGAGGGAGTCATTTCTAACCCGATTTAGAACATCCTTCTTCCTCTCCACGATCAGCAGCACTTCTTACAAACACCTTCAACGTGCCCAGAACTCCAGAGAGTCAGGAGGAACTCGGGGGAAGTTTTATGCCCTACTTTAAATAGGAAGAATAATCCCCAACTTCCCAGTTTTGCAGACACAGGCACACAAAGATAGGACTGTTTATGCTCTGGGAGAAGAGCACTTTCCTTTTGCAAAGCCCTCACTTGGGTAATTTCTCATCAATTTTGGAAAACAGCAAACAAGACTCTGGATCCAGAACCTCTATTAGGAACAACGAAGGAAATGAAATTTTGGATTCCTGAGTCTTCCTGACAGGTTGTGTGTCAGTGCTCATTTGGTTGTGTGAGCAGAGGTGGTTTAGAACTTACACCTCTCAAGGCACCCAATTAAAAACCCAAACCACAGAGAGCTCCCAAAACCAGCAGCAAACACCAGCGGGTCACACCTGGTTTTAAATTTTGCAGCTCCTATCTTTTAATTTAATTTTTTAATTATTAGTAGCAAAACAAGAGAATTTGTAGTAAAAACGAGCACATTTTTGGTTCTCCACAGAACACATTCCTGGAAAGTTTTATTTTTTCACCCTCATTGCTGACTTCAGAGTCTCCCTTGGTTCTTCTGGGAGTCATTTCTTACGGTCACACACACAGGTAGTGGTGGAATTATATTGCTTTGGCCATTAAATTCAAAGATATTTTAATTAAAAAATTAAATTAAAAGATAGGAGCTGCAAATTTAAAACCAGGTGTGACCCGCTGGTGTTTGCTGCTGGTTTTGGGAGCTCTCTGTGGTTTGGGTTTTTAATTGGGTGCCTTGAGAGGTGTAGGTTCTAAACCACCTCTGCTCACACAACCAAATGAGCACTGACACACATCCTGTCAGGAAGACTCAGGAATCCAAAATTTCATTTCCTTCGGTGTTCCTAATAGAGGTTTTGGATCCAAAGTTCAGACAATGGAATTAAAAGTATTTCTGAGAAGAAATGCAGCAGCTCCAAAACCTGATCCCATCAGAAGCTGCAGAACAGCCCCATCTCCAAGGTCTTTTCCCACCTCAGTGTTTCTGGGACTCTGGGAAAACACAATAAAGCTCTGGAATATTCTGAAACAAAATCCCTGTTTTGATTCTCCTCCCAAAGCTGTCAGAAATGCCAGTGGAAATCCCCTTTATGCCCAAACCACCAGACTCCCTTTAAACTTCAGGTGGTTTGTACTCCCACGTCTCTTCCCTCCCAGGAACAGTCACTGGATTTTGGCTTCAGGTTCGTTTCAAAAGGAAATAATTAGATTTTACAATTAACATTCCAGAGGATTTCTTGTTCCTTGCTAATCATTTACCCAGTGACAAGGCAAGAGCAGGTTTATAAGCTCAGGAACCTACACAGGGGGAGCGTGGAAGGACAAACGTGGTGATTTATTTATCTCTTTCAAATAAAAATACCCACATTTTAGTTTGGTTTGTCACTTTTAATCCATCCTTATTATCTTACCAAATTTTTTTGTAAAAGCAACATCCAGGGGCTCACAAAACGCAGCAGGTAAAGTGAAAAAGGCCATGTTTTCCAGGGACAATTTTCCAATTTCCTTTCAGCCTGGCCTTGTACTTCCAAACCTTGCATTTCCAATCAAAATCTGTTGACCTCTAATAAGTCTCCTTTTGATATTTTCTTCCCTTGATGTCTGCACTGATTATCAGTAAAAACAAGTTCCTTTTTTTTTCCCTTACTCTGGAAGTCTTTGAGTGCACAGCATCTCACCCGAGCACAATTCCCAGGGCGGACAGCAGGAGACTGACTTTTCTCACAAGAAAAAAAACCCCACAAACCCAAACAAAACCCCAACCAAACAAGAGAAGAAGAAAAGAAAAATAATCACATATTCCACGACTGAGAGCTGCTACCTGATAAAACCAATTCTTTCTGCTCAGTTGCAGTGTAATTCCTCCTTCACCTCTGCTGCATTTCACAAGGTCTCCTTTCGCAGGTTTAATCAAATTTTCCAGGATCTCGTTAGAGATTTAAATAAGGACATGCCCCCTTAATTTGCTCAAAAGAAAAGGACTGGATTAAGGTTTGCTTTGACTCGTTTGTTAAGCATTAAGTAATTAGGTTTTCCTTGTTGTCACAGAGGGGGTAAACATGTTCAGGATCTAAAAACCCAATCTGCTCCCTCTCCAGGTCTGACCCACCAAAAAGTTTCTTCCAGGTGGATACTCAGGGATGACCTAAATCAAACAAGGAGTGAATGGCTTTAAACTGCCAGAGGGCAGGGATAGGTGGGATATTGGGCAGGAATTCTTCCCCTGGGAGGGTGGGGAGGGGCTGGGATGGAATTCCCAGAGAAGCTGTGGCTGCCCCTGGATCCCTGGGAGTGTCCAAGGCCAGGCTGGATAAACGTGGAGCAACCTGGGCTAGTGGAAGGTGTCCCTGCCCATGGCACTGGATGAGCTTTAAGGTCCCTCCCAAGCCAAACCAGTCTGTGAATCCATGAGATGGGAATGGGTGAGTAAAATACCAGTGCCAAGAAAATAAGGATATCCATTATATTGCACGTAGCAAACACAGATAATTACCTGGACCATCTACAGCCCCACCAAAAAAAAATTTGGTAAAATGATAAGGATGGATTACAAGTGACAAGCCAAACTAAAAAAGTTTTATTTTAAAGAGATAAATAAGTCAAATTAATGATGTCCTCCTTTTCCAACACTACAAACCTGCACAGAGAGCTCAGCCATTATCATCCCTGACTGTAAATCAGCTGCTGTGATTCAAAAAAAAAAACAACCTGGCTCCAAAGTGGTTGTTTATCCATCCAGTTCTTTCTTACACAAAAAAAGAAAAAAAAAATGCATCACCTCCCCAGCTGAGTTCAGAAAGAGCTGGAAAAAAGGGATATATAAACTGCAGGATCAAGTAAGGAATGGTGACAGAGCCTGGAATTCAGAGCACACCAATCACTCTGAACAATAAAAACACCAGTTGGTGCTGGTTATAAATTAATACCCCCAGATCATTCACAAAGTACAGTTTTTAGAGACACCCTGTGTGTTCACAGCATTTAATATTGCAGGGAGCCACAGCAAATAAATCTCCAAGCCTAATCTGTGTATGTTCTATAAATCCACTCCCAGGGAACATTTGTAGAGGGTTTGCAAGGTTTCCACACTCCCCCTTGCTTTACACTTCCTGAAAATGTTTATTTTAGTTGGTATTTTCCGTCGCTGTTGTGACTCCTGTCACTTGAAACAGCCCAGAAACAGCCACAAAGTGTCAGCACAAAGCAGGAGAACAACAAGACAAAGCTCAGAAAGAACAAAGCCCACTTTGAAAGCAGAAGACACCTGCACAAATACTTTATTTTTTTGGGAAAAAAAAATAACCCAAAACTTCTTCAAGCGAAGAATAACCCCCCTCAAACATATAAATTCAAGTGAAACAGCCTAGATAAAAACAAGGAAGTTCAAGTGCACTTATAGTGGATAATAAAAGGAATGGTTTGTTTGCTATCTACAGTGATTTTTTTTTCCTATGAAAACATTCACCAGAAGACAAATATTTAATATTACTCAAAAGCAACAGTCCCTGTTTAAAGCTGTTCTGTAAGAGCAACAACTCTGTTAAGCAGGCAGTGTTTATAACAAAAACGTGCTTTTTATATCAGACAGTTTGTGCAAACTCGGCAACATTTCCAGCCCAGTACACTCTGTACCAACAGGGCTTGCCAGAAACTCAGCACTCCAGAGGCATTTCCCTGTTTAACTATTGCTTTCAAAAAGAAAAAGGACCCATCGTGGCACTTCCAAACCCTCCTCACCAGCGTTTACAACGAGAAATCCTTTGGCCTCTCAAAAACACAAGGAAAGACTAAGGTGAATATAATCAAAATAAATAAATATTAATATAATAACAGCAGAATGATTTCAGCTATGTAAATCAGAAGCTGATGTTTCAGTTTGAAGCCAGAAGGACACAAAGCCAACCATTACCACATTACTCACAAGGCTAAATCCTCTTGGACACTGACTCTGGTCAGTAGTAAAGGCTTCTTATCTTCTCCCATCTCTACTCCAGGGAACATCCAAAAGCCCCTTTGCATTCAGTAGTGCTGCCCATTTTTTTACAAAATATTTAAAATGTTGATGAAATGTTAAAATAGTTAGGAATTTTAAGGGAGAAGGGTGGTTATGTTACAATTTCACCACAGGCACTCCCTCCCACAACCACAGCGTGGTTCAGAGCAGAAAACCAGGCTGGAATCACGAAGGAAATGGGCATCCACGGCAAAAACCTACACACCTCTGGCGGCTGAACCTCTTCAAACCTCAAAACTGGGCTGAGACATGAGCAATTCCAACTTTTATAGGGAATTTCCAGCCATTTGGCCCCTGCACAACCACCCCTCCCGACCCTGTGGGGAGGAACACGGGGTACAAAGCAGCTCAGCAAGCACGTGTGGGACATGTTTATTTTACCTGTCATATATATATATTATTTTACCTCCCATATATATATTTATTTATTCATTTATTTATTTATTTTATCTGTCATATATATATTGTCACAACCAGACTTCTGTCTCTTGAGGGCAGAAGCCACCAGGGCCTAAAGCCCTCCGTGCAAAGCACCCACTGCAGACAAATGACCAAGCAAACCATCACAGTGTTATTTAGGAGTAATAAATAAAGCCGGGGCAGCTCTGATCACCAATTCTCTGCTCACTCTGCCAGGTCTGCTAAGGGAAAACCAGATTATTTTGGTAGCAACAAAGCCAGGCCCTCTGCTCCATATCCACCCCCCCCCCCCCAACTCCAGCTCGGGAGCAAAGGGCTGAACTGAGTCACTCATTGAGTTTAAACTAATTCAAAGCTGTGCCTGGGAAGGGCTTCTGGTCCAGCTGAAACCACTCCCTGAATCTCACACATTGTGGGCTACAGGACCTTCAGCCCAACTGCTCTGACCTGCTGAACTGCCTTTATTTCACTGACAGAAACATCACCTCCGAAAAACTCGATCCGCCTTCACAAAAATCTGATCATGTAATTTTTGGTTGTGATGGCCGTGCCTGACACTCCCTTTGTGCCTCACCCTCATGGGCACTGCAGAGCACAGTTAATTCTCTGCAAAGCTCCCATCAAATAAAGTACCACTGTATAAAGAGCCCCATTTTCCCAGCACACACGTTTTTGAGGACTCCCTTTACCCTGAACAGAAGCCCCAGCCAAAGTTAGGGCAAGATGGCATAAAGTTCTGTGAACCCCCACTTTCTGTAGGGGTTTATTTGGTTCCAAAATGTCACATTTCTCACATCTGATGGGGATCTACATCTGCAAACGCTCAGCATGTCCCAGTGACAGGCTGAGGCCACGCTGACTGTGTGTTTTGTACACACTGACAGCAATCACAGCCAACCAACCTCGAGGAGTCTTTGTACTCCAAATGCACTCTGTATTCTTTTCTAATATATTTATACAAAATATCTTAACTCCTTCCATTTTCTTCAAGCGCTGTGTAATCAAAGGCTTTCAAAAAGTTACAGTTGGGGGGATTTCAGGGTTGTATTTTTCCTTTTGTTCCTTTTTTCTTTTCATTTATTTATTTATAATCTCATCCCAGATGTGGCATCAAATGCACACAGCGGGATGTCCTTAAGCATTACTTTGTAGAGTTCTTTGTGTCACCATCCAACACTCTTAATCACATGAGGATTAGCAAGAAGACTTAGCTGGGAGTAGTGTGAGCAACAAAAGAGCAAAATGAATGTCTGCTGCTTCTAAACATTTCCACAACACCTCTGCTTTTCCCAGTTTCCCCAGAACACAGAGAGGAGGTGGAGCCAAAACCAGGTTTAACTTCCATTTATCATTTCGTTGCCTCCTTGTTTATCCCAGCACAGAAAAGCAACCCTGGACCAGAACTCCCTCCTCCTGTCCCACATCCTGGAGACACATCCTGGATAACTGCACAACTTGGAAGTGCTGAGGAAACTTTGGGCTGGGTGGCCAGGGGGGAAATGCTGAGGCACCTCCGAGTTCCTGGGCACAAATCCCAAAGCCAGAGCAGCCACTGGTGTGGTTTGCACAGCACTGGGAACAGCCAGAGGAGGGGGAGCACAAGGATTTGAGAGTCCAACATTCCAATAGAACTTGTGCACTCCATTAGAAACCAGGACACAAACAATTACAGGTGTGAGTGGTCTGGAGTGGGAACTGCCTTCCACAGGCACTGGGGAATTGTCCACGTCTATCACAGGTCCTACAAGTCACTGTTCCCAATCCAACACGTGCAATGCTGATCCCAGCAACCAGAGAAAGCCTCTGGCAAACTGTACAGATAACAAGAGACATCATTTTTAGGACACAGTCACTCATTATTCATCCTGACAGGTTCCTTTAAATGGATACCTGGGATTAAACAGCCACAACTCCAAAAATTCACAAACTGTGTCACCAAGTGTAACATGGAAAGTCCAGGACAGAAGTGGATCTGCTGACAACACAACTTCAAGGCAGAAGAGGAATGAAAACCTTTCCCTCTCACACAGATGGACTAACAGAAAATCAACAGAAGTTTGTTCTCCCATGAAATTATGAGACAGCACAACAGTAGAAAAGTCATCTTCTATGCAGAGCCCTTAAAGCTGAATTAACAGAGGACTATTGCATAGTTACTGCTGGTTACCATTTTAAATACATTAAAACCTCTACTTCCCCAGACCAATATTTAAAATAAACAAGAAGCAGCAGGCAAGCACAGCCACTTCATTAAAGTGATTACAGAGACTCTCGAACCAAGACTTAATTTGAAATAATAGTAAAGATAAAACTGAGTGCACAGACAGCCATAGAGAAAGAATGAAGTTCTGAAGAGAATGCAGTGGGTTGATGGTATCACACCCCAAACACCTGATGAATTCATTAAACACAAATGCTCCCCTTGGCATATTCCAGGATACAAGACAAGCAGTTCACACTTGAAAGATCAGATGGATATCAAGTTGACAAATAAACAGCGAGCATCTTCACAGCTGCAGGACACGGGCAGAGAGTTTTGCAAAAAAAAGCAGCAAAATTTGCATTTGAAACTATGACAGAGATAGCCAAAGTATCAATATCAAATGTGATTAGTTCCAAGGAACAGATATTGCACTTCTAGGGAGAACAGGAGTCACTTGTGACACCGCCTGAGGTCACAGTGTTATCTCTGCTCTCCAGGGCCATGGATTGCTCCCTTAAAGCACCATCCTGGAGCTGAGAGCCACTTTCCCCCAGCCACGTTCCCAAGGGGAGACCCTCAGCCCATTAGTTACATAAACTACTCCTCTAGTCCTCCTCACCCCAGCAGAGCAGCTAAAAATATGCACCAAGACGTTAAAAGTGCAGCGCCATCAAAGCACTTTTGCTGGAACAGAGGAGCCGACGATTTATGGGCTCTTTGGTTTTGCTGCTTTTATCAGGCTGGTTGGTTGAAAGAAAATGCACACATAATTACTTAATCCCATTAAAACAGAGACAAACGATGGCCCAGAACTCCCCAGCTCAGCAGTTTGAGCAGGGGAAGGTTCTGAACTCCCAGTAATGAATCACTGGAGCCTTCTCAGCTCCTTCCCAGCCCCGGGGATTTCGGCTGCATCAGCTCTGGCATCTCCCAGCAGCTCCAGAAAGTGGGATTGGGAATAAGGGAGAGCTGCCACAGCTTTCCCAAGCCACGAGGAATCCAACGTTGTGAAGTGACAACATATCAGCGAAACTAAACAAGTGAATTCACAAGAAAATACAGAAAACAAAAAAATCAGTTGCTTCTTCCAGCATGTGGGGACAACAAGGAGGAAGATTGAGAGACAGCAAATGGTAATTTAGGGTTGTTTTTTTCTTTGAACATGGCATATTTTGGCCAGTTTTGAGTTTCAGAAGCTCACAGAAACTCCTGTTCGGTGCATTATGTTAACAGACAAAATGTAAACTGCACTGGGATCCTGAAGAGGGGAGGGTAAAGCAAACAAACATTTTCCCAGAGGATGCGTAACACAGGTTTGCTGGGAGTTTTACTACTGGGAAATAAATCAATGTGTTAAAATAATTGTAAAACCTTGCTGGAGAACTGAAAACTGAACTCATGGAAATTCCCATTAAATTCAACCCCATCTCCAAGACAGTGATGGGGTTTTTCATATATATATATATATTTAATGTTTCTTTAAGCACCAGGATCTTCTGGTCCCACTGTTAACACACAGGGACCTACTCAGCCACCCTACACCAGCTGTGTCATGTTTGCTCACTGATTACACTTTGTGGGATCACTGGGAACCTTCCAGGATAAGGCCAGGCAGGAACCCATATCCCAAAACTGGAGGGATTAGGAATTCCAGCTTCATTTTTGAAACTAAGCAGTGACAGTCTCACATTTTCCCTTCACACTTTCCAGGCCTTAACTGTGGTTGACAGCAAAAGAAATAGTAATAAAATAATGCTTACTATGGTCTGGGTTAGTTTAGGAAAAGGCAGAGAGAGACTGAGCAATAATCTCACATCCATCTGGGACAGGGGTTCTTTTTAGTGGAGTATTTAATGTATCTTAGTATGTTGGAGCAATGAAAATCTCACTTTGCTTTGTATAGAAAATCCAGATTGGACTCCCAGCTGAGGGCTGTCAAGGACAGCAACAGAACTCTTAAGTTATCTTAAAGTTATTAAAAATCTAATGCTAATACCAAATAAACATAAAATATCACCTTTCAATAAGCCAATTGCACCTTAGAACAAACCTATAAAGCTTCTGTCAAACATACATTCCTCTTGATCCCTTTTGAAGTGGCAGAATTCCCAGGCACATTCAGGAACACCACTGGAAAGAGCAGGATTTTTCCCGTCTCTTTAGGGAGCTGTATGAAATTCTTACAGCCATCCAAGGGAAAAAACCATTGCACAATTATATCTTCATCACCTATGACTGGCTGGTTCCCTCGGTGTAAAAGGCATTACATTATTTGTGTTCCAGAAGAGACAGAGCAACCACAATGTCATGGAACAAGGAGAACTACAGAAAGGCTTTATTGAAAAAGATGGTGTTTATTCCCTGCAGTCCTGCTTAGAAAACTGCCACCTTCTGAGGCCAAGTTTATCGACATCCACACCTTAAGATAGGAACTTCACACTTCCCTTTCTCCAGGAGTGAGGTGCTAACTCTGCCTGGTGATCTGTCCAACCCACCCAGGGATTCATGACACAAACCTGGACACTTCACCTCTGGCTCCCTGACTGCTCCAAACACCCTGAGATTTGGTGCAAAGACTGGCAAAGTGTCCTGGAGGAGAACAGGGCTCAGGGCTGGGAAGGTTGAGCAGGAAGGGCTGTTCTCAGGGGCACTGAGGGAACACCCGAGTGGCTGTGCCAGGGCACAATTCCAGCTGGGAAAAGGCAGGAGAGAGGGAGCTGAGGGCCGGGAGCTCAGCCTGGAATAGAAACTGAAACTGGGCCTTGGCTCAGGCCAGGCTGAGCTGGGAGAGCACACGGACCATTGCAGGGTAGCTGAGTGATTAAAGGCAGCAGCACAGGCCACCTTCTGCCCCCAGCACTGTGGGACAGCAGTGCTGGCACTGCCCAGCTCAGGGGGACACTCCAGGGTGTGATTAAAGGCAGCAGCACAGCCCATATTCTGCCCCCAGCACAGGGGGACAGCAGTGCTGGCACTGCCCACCTCAGGGGGGACACTCCAGGGTGCTTTAGGTCAACCAGAAGGCAACAGCATTTCAGCACCGTGCCTTTAGTGTGTGCTTTCCCTTCCAACTCCTCATTTAACTTCTGAAAAATCAATTTAACACCATTTCACTCCAAGTGCTAGTTGTCGTTATGTGAGTGACTGCACCACGCACTTGTTTGGGTTTTTTAACCAAGGGACTGATATTTAATAATTAATTATAATAATTAAATATTTAATATTTAACCAACTGCAGAACTCCACCCTTTTCTTCTCCTGTTGAACCCCCCAGTTCCCAGGGGCAAAGAGCAAAGGTAAGAATTCCACCTCAGCCTTAACCATGTCTTACAGCTCAGCTGTTTTCCACTTGCTCCTCCTCTTAATGCAGTGGTTTTGTTTCCATATTTACAACAGGCTGCTTTGGAAAGGACCCATTCCAGCCTCAGCACCGGTGGATTCAACAATCCTTAGGAACAGACTCCAGGTTTCCAAAGCTCCCTTCCCCAGGCACTGGCTGCTCTCGGATTTCATGGCTGGTCACCCACACCCTGAGCCACAGAGCAGATCCCAAAACTGCCACATGGACACATTTCCAGCTATCCAAAGTACTTGTCTTACAGATTCCTGTCAAATCCTTGGATAAGTAAGTGCAGGTGGATAACTAAATCCACTTAAAATGAAACCAGTCCCAGAATTGGGGTATAAAAGAATTCTGTACTGAGATTTATGACCTTTAATAGGAACTTTATAACAAAAAAAGTAGCTTTTATGTAATGGAAAACATCTCCCTGTAAAGAGAAATGATGTGTTAACGTCAGCAGAGTCATGTTCCCGTGTTTTCTGTTTGCAATCCAGGACCGTGTTTGTCACTAAAAGTTCATTAGTTATTCTAAAAACTGCCTTACCAAAAAGCAATTGTACACAATTTTATCACTACTGTTATTTTTCCAGTCTAAATTCACCGGTGGAAGTTACCCTGTGTTCTTGGAATTACTCAGAACGTGCAAATACAAACATCAGTAATGAGCTCTATTAATGCAGATTTCACTTCAAGCTAACTCAGATTTACTTCGTGCACTTAAGTGAGTTCATTTCACTGGGAAAAAAAAAAAAAAGAGATCCCCTGAAGCAAAAAACCCCATCAACTACTGGGGCTGATATTGCCCAACACATTGCTGAAAAAGAAATTCTTCTGATTGGATTTTCCCCCCTCCAAGCAGCACTTTTAAAAATACAGCCTTTTAATGATTGTTTAATTTTCATATAACTGGAATATAAATCCTATCCATACTGCTTTGCTGCAGCTGCACCATAACGTCTCATTTTTCATGGAAAAAAACCCCCTAATTACGTGGTTCACCGAGTTGCCTGTGGTAACACATCAATTTTATTTACATTCACAAGTTGGGCTCGGGTTTGTTCTCAGCACTCCAGTTAATCCCAGGCACATTTTGGACAATGGTTCTCTCTGATTCATTAGTGACACCTCACTCTGATGCTTTGGGGAGGGAGTTGAGCTGTTTGGAATCTTGCTGGGGACTTCCAGCACTTTCCAGGCAATACTTTTGTGGCACCAGCTCCATCCCACCTTAAATATCCTGGATTTGCTGTGATATCCTGGCCTGGCTGGAATATTTCTGCCAAAGGACCATGAGCTGCTCCCTACACAAGGCAGCTGTTCCTGCTGCCCAAGGAATGCCAACCCATTTTCCCACAAAAACACGAGGGAAGAAACAATAACTATTGTGTGGCCAATAAAACCTAAAGATTAATTACTCCAAATTTCAACTATTTCAGCTGAGCTGAGCTTATATTTGCAAAGCAGGAAGATGGGATTCAGCTGAGAATTCCTTGGCTTTGCCTTTTCTTTGTTTTCAGAAGGTAATTTGCTGCAATTAACTGTAAAAACTCCAAATTCCCAGATAGGAAAAAAATTAAGATGTTAATTCTTGAGTGATACAAGTAGAATAAAATATTAGAAAATGTTAAGCTATTTTACACAGGGTCCTTTGACAGAGGTCAGATTTTTTTTTTGGTGACTTTTTAGCCTTAGATCGTAGAAAGGGGGAAATGCAGCACGTGGGAATGGTCCATGGAATATCCTGAGTTGGGAGGGACCTCCAGGGATCATGGAAGTCCATTTCTGACCAGAATTGGCAATGAATTCCTGAATGCCACACATCCTCATTTGATCCTACCCTGAACACTGAGATTCACTGTTCCTGTGGAGAGAAAACCACGAGGCAAAGGAGAGCAAAGGAAAAGGTAAGTGCAAGCAGAATTCCAAAGGGGACGCTCAGCCTTGATTCCTTGCAATAAACAACTCCTGCCTTTGTTGTCTGCAACCATAAACCAACTTTAAAGCAGCAGAAGAAGCTGGAGCGGTGGGAAGAACACTTATTTTTAAAAGAAAACCAAAACAAAATGAAGACATCTCGCCCAGACACAATAAGGCTCTTGTCAACCCCGCGTGTGTAAAAGGAGTTGGCATTTTCCCATGAAGCAATTCCTTAATCCCAAATGATGGCATAATAACCTCATTTAATATGCCTCCTTAAAAGAAAAAAGTTTATTCTGTCTAAGCTGAACTTCGACTGGCAATCACTGGCCACCAATTAACAGTGTCAGATCGAAGGGTCACGGCCCAATTCTGCCAGCTGAGAGAGGATGAATTCACTTTTCAATCCCATCCTCCGGCCCGCAGGATGGAAAAGTTTAACTTTGTTGTCGTGTCTTTGGGAATAATCTCTGCCAGGCAATTAAGAAAATGCAAATGACTTGTCTTATTGAAAATAATCAAGCCACAAACAAGACTTTTTCAGTAACTTAATATTCCAATAAAGTCTCGTGTCATCTGAACCTACTTGTTAATTCCACTCCGCGCTGGAGAACCGGCAATTAACCATTTTCAGATTTCACTTCAAATTATTAATAAGTGGTGCTCAGCTGCTTGATATTCAGAGCTGCTTTTCCAACTGAAAGCCTTCAAAAATACTTGCATTTCGGCTCCTGGGAGATTCCTTTGATTCCTTGTGCCTCAACTGCTTTTCCATACATTGGCTGCTCCCGTTCTCTGTGACACCGGGCACCACAATGGTTATGGGGTTTATGGAGTTCTGTCCTATTCATTTGACAGGAAAGGGGGCTTATTCTTCATTTCATGCATTGCTTCACACACTTAAAAACATGTTTCAACAGACAGGAACGTCTTCTCATTCAATAATTAACATATCTCACTACAAAGCAGCTTAGAACATCCTCTGTGATTCCTGACAGAGCTCCCAGCTCCTCACAGCTGCAGAAGTAAAACAGCACCTTGAAAGAACCTTAAATAGACTCTTAAATTGAAATAGAAAGTAGATTTTTCACTCCTTTATTATCCTTTACATTAGCAGAAACTATCAAGTTTTCCACTATTTTTCTTTTAATCCCTAATAAATACTGAAAAACACCAACCAGAGAACATTTACAGGTTAACCATTTACTTAATTTAGGTGGCTTGACTGATAAATTAAACTCTGAAATCCAGCAGTTATTAAGTGAGCATCCAGAACCATTCCTAGTGGTAATAAAAATCCCTAAATTGAGGTTTGGGGCAAGTTATTCCCCTCAGGAAACATCCTTGAAAACAGAGCTGGGATGTTCTGGTTTCCTGGGAGGTGAAAATTCGCCCGTCGGTGATTTTCAGGTAGAGAAACAACAGCAGAAAGGAGCTCCAGGCACGTGGGGTAACGTGGATCCTTCCCACAGCCAACATTTTTCCCTCTTCCCTTTTATCAGCACATGGGGATTGACTGGGGCAGCCTGATATGCCAAGAATTCATAAACAGGAATGAGCTGAAGCTCCACGTCTTTCCTGTCCCAGCTCAAATTCCAACAGCGTTTTTAAACTCGCCAAGCTGTGAGGATCATGGACAGTAACCTTTCAGGAAAAGGGTCCCCTAATTGATTCAAGATAATCTGTTCTTCAGAAGGGTTTCCATCAAAATCCTCGTGTTCTACAGGCAATACAGCAGGAAGTGCATTAATACCTTTTTTGAGGGGAAGCAGCTCCAGCAATTAATGGATCAAGTGCAGATGCTGCAAATCCAAGTGGATTTCCAGATGGAAATCCCAAATACTTTCCAGAATCAGTGATTTCAAGCAAACATGCTACTAAACTGATAGAAGGCTGCAGTTTTATTTAAGGAATTATCAACCACCTGGAATCATTTTCAAGATCCTGTCTCACACCCTGACAGCTTTCCAGAATCACCGAAACTCCCCTCTCAGCAGTGGTACCCAACATAATCCCTGCATTATTCCCCAGAATTCCAACATTCTGTACCATAGATGCAGCAGACAAAGCTGGATATACCCCCAAACCCAATGTGCAGATGACAAGTTTATAGACAAAACCACCAGGAAAAGAATCCCAGAATATTCCGAGCTGGAAGGGACCCACACGAGGATCAGAGTCCAACTGCTGGAGTGGTTTAAAGTGCCAGAGGAGAGAACTCTTTGCAAAGGCAAATAGGGCAAGCAAGGAACAGATCTCCCCTGTCCCTAACCCACATGGAAAACACAGGGTAGGGGTGGGAGAAGGAGAACCCAAGAGTTGAGTAGGAATTCTCTGTGCTGCTCCAGACGGATTTTGGTCACCAAATGCAAATGAGAGCTCTGCAACTTGCCCACCTCCAACTTTCCTGTCAAACAACAGCGAGACACAACCTCCCCTCCTCCCCTTTCTTCTCTGGGATTCACCAAAGAAAAGAAGTTTATGGGCAAAGGTCTCGTTGCTGTAACACCACTTGTCTCCAGGCAGCAGGACCAGGGAACAGCATCTCCCCTGGGGAAAACAAAACTGCCACAAACTAAGACACTCCCAACTTTTTCAAGCTCATAAAATCACTCCATTCTTTCTCCCACTCGGTGCCCACTCAGCTTTTTTCACTCTTGGGACAGAAAAAAGACCCCCAATCTCTCTTCAAATTTTAAACCCCATCACAATAAAAACCAGACCAAGACTGCCAAGGAACAAATGTAGGAGTGTGTGCAGGAGACACCTCTGCAGTTCACAGCTGCCTGGCTGCTCCAGCTCTTTAACTGATCCACAACTGCTCTGCAAATCATTGTTTTTATTTCATCTCCCGTGACAGCATTTAATTATCCACGCAGTTTTGGAAAGCTACTACATAAACAACTGCTCCTTGTACCTCCTGTTTATAACCACTAAGTTGTTTTCCCTGTGACTATTTGAAATTCTTTTATTAAAGGCAGATTGTTGTTTACCAAATCTTGAATGTTGTAAAGATAAAGCAATTCGGAGAGTTATTATGAAAAAACTTTTTAAAGTGCTTCTGAAAGAAAAGTCTCAGTTTGGACTCTTCATGTGTTTACTGAAAGCACTAGATATCATACAATATTATTTGAGTGACTCTGTTATGCAAAAAAAAAAAAATCAATTATTATAATTTAGACTTGAATGACTAAAACATAAAACATTTAAAGTCAAATTATTTAAATTTATCACTGAATTTTTCTTTACCCTCATGAAAATTTCCCTTTCCAAGCACAAGTCCTAGGCAGGAAAAGAGAAATCCAAAACTTCCTTCTTGGTGAGAGTTCATGATCTTACAAACAGCTGTTATTCCCTAAAGTTGAGACATCTCAGAAGCTCTTCATGTTTTGGACAGACTCTACTCTTCCACTTGGATTTGCAGCAGCAGATTCCTGGGGTTTGTGCTCCTAAACAAGTGAGTCCAACACCACAACAAAGCTCTGGCCACGGAACTGAGTCCCAGTGACAGCCCAGCCTGAGGAACAACGTCTGAAGCCAAAGCAGCTCATTCCCTGACCAGGTTATCCCAAAACAAGCCCCACGTCACCACAGGCACAGAAATTGCTTCAGTAACCTCCTTGTTTTCTGTTTGGATGGAAAAATCCTTCATATATTTCCAGGAAACTAATTCCAACTATCAAATATTTCAGTATTGTGGTCTGTTTATCCAATAAAAGCAAAATAACCTTATTCCTTCTGCCTTGCTGCTGCATGAAGCAGTGAACACAAACAGTGTCCTTTGTCCAGGGAATCAATGGACATAAATGCCTTGTTCTGGCAGAATTTGATGTTCAATATGTTGTCAATACTGATGTTTGAGCTCTCAAAATGCACTGAAAAGAGCACGACAGCACTATCAGCAGTAAAACGTGTAGCACTTACACAATTTACATCACTTGGAGCTATTATCTGATAAGTCACTACAAGCTTTTAATACAGAACAAGTATGATTTACACACATTACAAGAGAATTCCAAAACCTGCAGTGGAAAGGAGTAGAAAAGGAGATGATTTCCCAAATTCTTGCAGGGCCTGAGAGCAGGAGCAGATTTCCCCTCCCTTCAGTCACCACCAGCTTCATTCCCCTGAACGAGTCACACAAGGTCCTCCTTTCACCAGCTCCAAACTCAGCTTTGTGCCTCCTCTCCCCTGGAGAACCTTTGTTTTCCAGGCATTTTTAATGGGAGAGGGCACTGGAATGAGGGTCCCTCAGTGCTGCTGTAGCAGGGCAGCCCCTCCCCAGCCCCTGTGGCTGCACTGCTGTCACACACTCTGCTCCCACTGCTTTTATCACTGTGCTGCTGCTGCTGTTGGCACGTTAGAAAACAGAGCTCTGGTAGCCACATTTCAGATTTAATTCCACTTAAAAGTCACTGCACCGAAGGCTCCAGCACCCCCAGCCCCGTGTGCAGCTCTGGGCCCATCACAAGGACACTGAGGGGCTGGAGCGTGTGCAGGGAAGAGAACGGAGCTGGGAAGGGGCTGGAGCAGCAGGAGGGGCTGAGGGAGCTGGGGGGGCTCAGCCTGGAGCAAAGGAGGCTCAGGGGGGACCTTCTGGCTCTGCAACCCCCTGACAGGAGGGGGGAGCTGGGGGGGGGGTCGGGCTCTGCTCCCAGGGAACAAGGGACAGGAGGAGAGGGAACAGACTCAGGCTGTGCCAGGGGAGGGTCAGGTTGGACAGCAGGAGGAATTTCCTCACAGAAGGGGCTGTTAAACACCAGGAGGGGCTGCCCAGGGAGGTGGGGGAGTCCCCATCCCTGGAGGTGTCCGAGGAAGGACTGGAGGTGGCACTCAGGGATCTGTCACAGGTTGGACTCAATGATATTTTTCCAACCTTAATTCCGTGATTCTCTGAAATTTTGGACTGGGCAAAAAAACGTGCCACAGTGACACTGTTCTCCATTTCTGTGCTCTGCCCCACTCTGCACTCAGGCTCTCCATACATTTAAATGCTTTTCCATACCACTGCCACTGGAAGAAGGATTATGATGTTGTAACCAAGATGTCAGATCTAAACAAGCTACATCAATTTACAACAGACACAGAAGCCACTGCCTGCAACTCCCCTCAAATAAAATGACACTTAAGTCCCATATACTGCATTTGAAATATTAAATTAACTACATTTCACAAAGAGAAAGGCATATATTATTGAAGCTTTGCGGGGTAAGTAGAAATATTACCCATTCCTTCATTCCAAACAGGTGCCTGATAAAAAATTAATGCCATTGGAATGGCTCAGTGCAGCACTTGAGAGCCATCTCCTCAATTATACATGATCCAGAGCTACCTGCCTGGAACACACCCAGAGACACTCAGGGCTCCTGTCTGTGATTTCACAGGCTCTGCTGCCAAAGAAACAGTCCCACTCACAGGCTGGAGTTTGTAACAGTGCTCAGAACAAAGTCATGAGTGAAAAAAATAATATATGATAACCCAGGAGCAAACAGTGCAGGGTGGAGATGGGGAGACAAGGGACAACCAGAGCACACCTGACAAATACAATATTCCACGTACTTGAGACAAATTTTATCACCAAGTCACCAGAAGGCCTAAAGGCCACCAGGGTCAAAATTTATTGCAAGAAACCAGGACCTGATCCATATAATTAATTTGGTTTTACCTTTAATTCCTATTATTAGTCCCAAATTGGTCAACTTCAGTTGTTTCATCCAAGACACGAGGTGAAAAGAGAGGTAAAACTCATACAGCTTAATAAAACACCTTGTATGTTTTCAGCCAAACATTTTCAGACAAACTAGGTTTTGTCATAGCAACAATACACTGCTGAAAAGAAATTTATATACACTGGACATAGTCAATCCAAAAAGGATCACAACAGATGAAGTTGTGATCATTTTAAGGCTACAAATTCTGGAGGCACTGAGGACAATCCCAGCTGCATAAAGCTTTTAATCACATAAATGTATCACTTTGACCTGCCTGCCCCTTCCTGCCTTGTAATACTCTCACTTGTTGTAATTTGCCCCAGTTTACACTCAAATCCTGCAACACTACCAAGGTGGGCAGTTCTGACCTTGCAGATTTACCTGGGGTGCACTGGAGTTCACCTGACTCTCTCTATAGGTGGCTTATTCCATCAACTCTTACCTTATGCCAGAGTTGGGGGGTTTATTATCATCATTATTACCCTTGGAACTAGGATTTATTCTACTTTTACAGTGCACCTGAGCTCTCACAAAAATCTAAGCCATGATGTTGACTACAGGTCACAGAATGCCAGGATCAACCAGGCTGGAAAAGCCCTCTGAGATCATCGAGTCCAGCCTGTGACCCAACCCCACCGTGTCACCCAGCCCATGGCACTGATGCCACGTCCAGTGTGCCCCTAAACATCCCCAGGGGTGGTGACTCCACCCCCTCCTGGGCAGCCCATTCCAGTGTCCGATCCCTCTCTGGGAAGAACTTCCCAATGCCCAACCTGAACCTCCCCTGGTGCACCTCAAGGCTGTGCCCTCCTGGCACTTCAGCTTTTTGCATTTTCTCTGCAGATCACTCGCAGCAGCAAAATCAAACATATCATTTTTCCCCCCTAGAGCTCTTAAACCACAAACACCGACAAAATCACAAGTTAAAGCCTTAACGACAAGCTCCCTTCTGACTGGGAAAAAACCAAAACCAAGTTGAGGAGCGAGGCAAAGGTGACTTACTGTGCAGCTCTCGATGGATGACGTCCACCAGGTTGGGCTCGTCCCCCCACCAGAATATCCAGAGCTCCTTGCAGTCGGGTTTGACGTCGCGGCGCCACACGCACAGCAGGTTGGCCTGCAGGCAGCGGATGAAGCTGAGCAGGATGGGATCATCCTGGGCCGGGGCTGAGATGATGGGGCCACAGTCCCCGTGGCCTTCAAAGTTGTACCTACGCCATTTGATGCCCGTCAGTTCAGCCTGGGGGGGGAAAGGAGAAAAAAAAAATCGCTTTATTTCAAAATTTTGTTATTATTTCCTTTGTTTTCGTTGGTTAATTCTTATTAATTTTAATTTATTTTAATTTATTATATATATTCCAGACTATTATGTGTTTTACATTTATTTTCTATCATTATTAGCATATTATATATAATCTTTATATTAATTATACTACATAATATGTATTACATGTGATATATAATATACTAATATGTTAATATTAATATATTATATAATATGTAATTAATATAAAATATTAATGCACTTATAATATATAATATATTAATAGTATATATAATATATTAATAGTATATAGCATTATATAGTAATAACATTAATTCTATTATCGTAGTAATAATATGTTAATATAATTAATTCTATTATCGCAGTAATAATATGTTAATAAAACTAATTCTATTATTGTAGTAATAATATGTCAATATAATTAATTCTATTATCGCAGTAATAATATGTTAATATAATTAATTCTATTATCGTAGTAATAATATGTTAATAGAAGCAATTACTAATTAATTATATTGATCATTAATAATGGATCATTACTTATATCAGACTTATTAATTATTAATCAAATATATTTGTATTATGCATAACATAATTATTATAGAACTAATATGTTTGCATAATTATATATTAATATGTTAAATATATAGAAACATATTATTTACAATTAATTATATATCACTATTGTATTTATTATTATATTATATATTATTTTAGATTATTATAAATGAAAATTATTTTATTTAAATTTAATTAATCTATCTCTTAAGTCAGCTCTTCTATTATTATTATTATTATTATTATTATTGTTGTTGTTGTTGTTATTGTTCTCTTAACCCTTTCTACACCATATTTTCCTTTATTCCCCTTCAAGATAAAAAGCTGTAGAGACAGTACAGAAGAAACCTGGCTGCATTTAGGTTTTTCACCACAACTTGACTCGTTTCCAGCAGATTCATTCATTTTGTTATCTTATTGTAACGTTACAAATTAGAAAGGGAACCACCAAACAAACAGGGAGCAGGAAGGAGGCTCGTTCCCCACGTGTCCTCCCGCGGTGGGGGGAGCTCAGTGTCAGCCCAAAAACCGGCCCCTTGAAAGCCCCAAGCAGAGCAAAGAAGTGACTCCTGGACGAAGGTGAAACCCTTTCCCGTTGGGATGGTACAGATTTGGAACCCAGACAGCCGGGAAAGGTTTTCTCTGGGCACTGAACAGGCTCCCCAGGGTTTGGTCACAAACCAAGGCTGCAGAGCTCAGGGACAGGGGGGGATTGTTGGGGTGTCTGGGCAGGGCCAGGAGCTGGACTGGATGATCCCTGTGGGTCCCTTGCTGCTCAGGATATCCCATGGATCTGTGACTGTCCTCCCCTCCCAGTTTGCCCCGTGACTGGTGCTGCCTCCTCCTTTCTCTCCCCCCTCTGCTGCCCAGGACTCGCTGGGAACGCCCCAGAGCAGTCTGGCTGGAGCTGCTCTCACAGTAAGTGGTGTGTGCACACTGTGCTCACACTGGGCTTGTACTCTGCTCTCTAAGCCATGTTTTCCACATTCCCAGTGCTGTTATTCCCTGCACTGCCTCATTTCCAGCGTTCACACCTTCTCCTGGCCGCTCCAGAGCCGGGCAGTGGAGTGGCCCTGCAGGAAGCACCAGCTGGTCAGAGCTGCACAAACCCCACTGCAGCATCCACACCTCTGACAGGAGGAGATATTGCCAGGGAGAAGGGAACACCAGCTGTGGGACTGGATTTTCACTCCTAAAGAAAACCAAAGACTTGCAGAGCATTTACTCCTCCCGTACTCATCATCTGCACAAGGACATTTAACCCCTCCTCTAGAACCCAATCCCCACGGCACACACAGAAGGATTTCCCTTTTCCAGTCCACAAACTCAGTTCATTTACAAGTCTGAACTCTAAAATGTACTTTTTCCCCCCCAATAACTGGTAGTAGGCTGGTACTTGCTCAAGAGCTGGCTGCTTAACTGGAGGAGCTGAAGATGACATTCATCAGAGCAACAGCACAAGAAAAAACATACTTGTATTTCTCTGATCTTATAAATGCATCCTCTGAAACAGTCCCACCTCATCCCATGGATACGCCTGGCAGGGCAGGGATCTGGTTCCTGTGACTGTGCCTCAAGGACTATTTCCCCAAACACTGATAACCCACAGGGCCTATTTTGCTCCCCAGAGGCCTCACCAGGCCCACAGGAACACAGTAACTGGCCCCTACTGGGAAGGAGAAAACTCTGGAGGACACTGAAGAGCAGGGAAATTGGGTTGATTGTTTGCAGGCCCCTAAACCACCAGGCACCTTCAGCTGCACAACCATCCTGTATCCTGCCAGGACCCCACCAGGAGTGGAATCACAGCCAGTCCTGGATTATCCCTGCTGGAGGCTTCCCACAGCCAGCACTGCTGCTCCTGCACTCCCACAGGAATGCTCAGCCATCCAAAGGGTTGGGGAACTATGGAATAGAAAATCAGGACAGACAGTCCCGACTGGGCGAGACGCACAGCCACGTGCCACGTTCCTGGCACAAAGAGGGCACGGGAGCACAGGAGGAAGAGGCAAAAGGGAAGGATAAAGCCTTTTTCCCCAGCAGGATGCTGTGTGGAGCTGGAATGCCTCACACATAACACAGTCTTGTAAGAGAAAGCACTTACACGTGCTCCTCCAAAACATCTACATCTGTTCTACGTGTGTCTCAGCTACAGCTTGGAAAAGGAAGGTGCAGAGTTTGTCAAACACTGTAATGAACACAGCAACAACCAAGAAACACCAAAAATTAGTGCCAGCACAGGCAACCTGGGAAAGAAAACGTTAAATGTTCACGTCATAACCAACTGGGAACACATGGTAAGTCACCAAGAATATGGAACAGGAAGATGACAAAAACCCAAACCAAAAAAACCCAACTGAACAAAGGATGTCACCCAACAGCTTGATCCACACACCAGAAACCAGAGCTCAGCTGTTCCCAGCAGCTCCTGCAGATTCCAGCAGCTCGGAGCTGTCACCCCAACAGCCCGTTGGAGAGGGAGGAAACAGGGGCAAGAGAAGCACAGAGAAATCAGCAGAGCTGCATCCAAGTTAGTTCTACCCTAACCAGCTTCTGGAGTGTCTGATTCCATGGACTGTGAGGAAGGACTAGAGCCAACCTGGACCACCAGTGCCCACCCACATGGCAAGTGACTCCTGAGAACAGGACAAGAGGAGTCCTGGGGGTTTGGACTCTGCAGCAGCATAAAACGAGATCTCACACATGGTTTCCCAAACTTGCAGGGATGCAGTTCAGCACTGTATTTGGATATGTCTGCTTCTGCTTCAATTTTTAATAGACAAACATCAATACTAATCACTCAGAACTTCTAGATTGTGTCCCCACGTTAATAAAACTGAATTCAGGAGGAGACTTGGTGCAGAAGGAATCCAAAGAGAGGACTGCACCCGGAGCACTTACACACCTTCTACATCTCTACAGCTGTTCTGGGGAAAGCATTTAACACACTACAGGGAGAATATCCTCATCCACATGGAGTTTTATTGGAAGTCATTTCTTTAAACAAACAAACATGCCCAGTTTGAAGAGGTCTCCATCTGCAGCAGGGTCTGTAAGACAGGACTGCCAATGTCCCCTGGTTCTGGGGACTGTTTTGAAGAGCTCAGCGTGGTTCCACTTGTGCTTCACCAGCACCAAGCACAGGCTGGGCAAACATTGCAGCTCCTCCTCATCCCATCCACCCTGTCCAGCCCTCAGTGGGCAGTGGGTGAATGGAATCAGTTCACCGACTTAAAGATGAGAAACAAAGTCAAACATTTGTGTGCTCAGCACCCGAGGGCTCACCCTGCAGCCACGGAACCCCTGAGCAGACACTGCAGTGGGATTCCCTGCCAGGGACAGCTCCAGTCAGATAAACCCCAGCATTCCCCTGCACACAGACTGTCAGTGAACACCTTCAACCACCCCAGCACACGCTGGTGCCAGGGCAGAGCTGCCCTCCCTGCCTCCCTCAGCTGCTCCTCCTGCCCCGGGGCTGCTGCTGCACAGATTCATCTGGAGCTCAGCTGACTCAAAAGCAGAAGTGCTGCATTAAATGACTTTTTCCCCTACTCAGATCAGTCCCCACACCTGATTCATCCAACAGCCACCAAGGTGCTTTACCAGTAAGTGTGAGGACAGCAAAGCAGGTCAGGGAAGGCAGAGCTGCTCCCAGTAGTAAGGACTGGGTTTAAAGCAGCCTGAAATACTCACTGAGGCAAACCCCAAGACTGCCAACCCAAGGACAAAGCTGTGAACATGCTGTTTAGCTCACAACTGGTCAGAGATGAATGCAGAACAAAGCAGAACTCTTGCCAGGTGATGTAATCTGTGTTCCTCGCATCCCTTCCCATATGCACAGCCTTGGCTTATTACAGTTGCTACGATGTTCTTAACGCTAAAAAGCCTGACAAAAAAAAAAAAGGAACTTACAAATGCTTACTATTAACCAACATCGTTAGCAAATCATGCATTAAATGAGATTTTTGCTTTGGTTTACAAGGGAACGTGTGTCTTGGAGGGCTGTGCTGTGAAGGGTTCAACTTCTCAGATAAGAGGGTTGTTTTTTTTTTAAATGGGAGGTTTTTTCTAAATTCATCTCACTGCAGTTGGACACGGAATAAAGTGTTTGTGAGACGCCAGTTCTGAGTGCACTGGGCCAAGTGTGTAAGGAAACAGAGAAATCTGATCCCCAACAGTAATATCCAAACCCTTCACTCACATCCAACTTCTTACAGAACAATTCCCAAGATACCAAAAGATCTGTTACTGATGTATCCAAAAAAGCAGCTGTCAGGGTGAAAGAATGTGTTCAAACCCCAAATTCCACACAGGCATCCAAACCCACCCAAAACATCCCTGAGAAAGAGGCACTAATGAAAACAGTGCCATGTAATGTCTTCATTCAGAAACAGGGCCACGGAGAGAACATCACAAACCCCCCCTGGGGAAGGGGCACAACCCCCCCCTGGGGAAGGGGCACAACCCCCCCCTGGGGAAGGGGCACAACCCCCCCCTGGGGAAGGGGCACAAACCCCCCCTGGGGAAGGGGCACAAACCCCCCCTGGGGAAGGGGCACAAACCCCCCCTGGGGAAGGGGCACAAACCCCCCCCTCGGGAAGGGGCACAAACTGGGGTTTCCTTCCCCCTCAGTGACCCTCCTCACACTGTGCACAGTGAAACAAAAGAGATGAGCTGAGTGTTCAAACCTCTGACACCCCTGCACACACAAAAACCAGCAGAGAGACAGAGAAATTCTGCACTTCCTTTCACAACCACCCATCTGCTGCCCTGAACAGAGACAGCTCCACATCTACCTGCAGCACTGAGGGCTCCAGGACTGCCAATTCCCAGGAGAGATGAAACCTAAGCTCTCATCCTTTCCCCCTCTTCAGGCTTAAATCAGAATAATAGGCAGGCAGGGAGGGTCTTGCTGATCTCATCGTGCTCCACATTCAGGTTGGCAGAGTTTGGGCTGCTAAAAATCACAATTCCCCAGTAACAACTTGGCTCTGGCGTGTTCCCAGCAACCCTGAAGATATAATTAGTGCTGTGTAGCCACTGTGACTGTTTTCCTCCTCTGCAGTCCCTGCAGATGGAGCACAAACAAAACCCATCTTCCACCTCCTCTTTTATTTCTCATCACCACCAAATGCTTCTTGGCCTGTGTGTTGGAGGGGAAATGGACAGGCCAATTCTAAATTAACTTCTCTGGATCACTTGAGTAATTCCACCCATTTGAACACACAAAGCTCCCTTGGAGAGATTATACAAAAACACAGGCACAGCCAAACCAGAAAGAGGTAGAGCACCAAAAGTCTGAGAGATTCTTGTATTTAGACACACCAAGTGTAAAGCAGAGTTATTTCTGTATTATTTGGTACTTCTCTACATTAAAAAACAACAGCCAAAACTACGTAATTGTGTTAGCTTTTCTCATCTTCCGGGAAAAGTAAGGCAGAGTCAGGCCCCAGAGTGTAGAAAATCATTACCCCAGTACTTCCAAAACAGGAAGGATACACTTGAAAAGGAGGTGGAGATCTACAGAAGAGCATATTATAAGCAGAAAAACTAGATATATATCCATCACAAGGCCCTCAGCACCAATCCTGACTTTCTCAAAGACTCTCAATATGGCAACATTCAGGTTATTTTGTTTTTCCTCACTTCTCCTGCCTGAAATAAAACAAAACAAAAACCAGGCATAAAAACAACCCGTGCAAAAGGTGCTTGGACAGTTTGAGGTCTGCACAGCACTTCCAACAGAACTTTCTCTAATTGTCTTAAGAAGCAAGCAATGTAAAAAACCAAACCACACCTCATCCTTTAAGTCAGGGAACTTCCACAAACGAGTTTCACTTAAGCAAAGGGAATACAGAAGTTTTCATCATGTACCCTTCTAACCAGCAGGGAGGTGTTGAGCTGCCCAGGGTACCTTAAAACACTTATTTACCAGCCTCAGAAGTTAGGCACAGTCTAAACAATTTCTCTAACCTAGAATTTTGTTTGCTTCTATGTAGGAGACCAGTTCCTAAGTATCCTCAATCTACAATTAATGCTTCAAATTGGAACATAAACCATGTAAATGCCATATATATGTTTGCCAGTTTTATTAGAGTCTCATCTTGAGGGCTCCATTCAAGTAAGTAGCTATTCTGAAGCCACCAGAGACTCATCCAGAGGACTACTCACATGAGTGAAAATCTGCATAAGAAAGCCCTTAGTTCATAGTCCAAGAATTTAAACTGTAGTTAAAGGTGTCATGGGAATTACAGCACCATTTTAATTAAATGCTGTAAGATCCTGCAGACAGACTCAAGATTAGCACCATCTGTTTTGGTTGCAGTGTCTCATTTCCCTCCACCATCCTCACACAGCCACGAAATATCACTGCACACACTCCAGCCATTTCAATCCCAGATAAAATGTATGCCAGGTTCATCCACTGCACTGGGAAGGAAGGACAAAAGGACACAGGCAGGGGGACTGAAAAACACCCTGGAACAACGTGTGCTCGTGGGGGAGGCAAACACCCCTCCCCTCTCACAGGGAGAGCAGCGCTCAGGAACATCTGCCCCAGCCCTGCCAAGTGAATTGAAACAACAGAGGTGATTGCTTCACTAAGAAATTAGTGTTCTTCACAGCTCTGGGTGTTGTTTTACACCCCAAGAGAGGTTCCTGTTGGGACACCACAACTGCAGCACCTGTACACAGCTATTGCTTCTCTTTTACTGCCAGGTCAGGAACACTCTGGGCTTCAAAACCCCACCACAACCTGAGCATCTCAGCCCTGTGCAGTCTCTTGAAACGGGGTCATTTACTGCACTACATAATAACATCCTCCTCTTTTTTTTAATCCATTTTTTAAAAAAGGAGAGAATAGTTTGTGTTCCTTTAGGGTTTTTCTCTTCTGCCCCTCGAGGAGGGAGGGACCACACAGCAGTGGACAGGCCTTACATGCTCTGGACAGGCCAGGGCTCAGCTTGCAAAGAGCATTTCTGGGAGGTCAAGCTACTGGAGGACGAGTATTGCAACAACTGCATAAAGTCCTTCAAAGCTGCCCATGCTCTGAATTCGAGAACAGCAAAAAACACACTAAAAACCCCCGAGTTCTAAAATGGGCCTCACACGGCCAACAGAAACCCTGTGCCCTGCTCAGAGCTTCAGAGCTGGGGCAGTGCATCCCCCCAGGCTGCACTATCATCTCAAAATCCAGTGGTTTCTCAGAAATCTGGCCTGAGAAATCGAGTGTGATGTGAGAAAACAGAGCCATCAGCTGAGGGGAGCTCATTCCTCTCAGTATGCCACCGATCCACAGCAGAATGACATGTTTGACTTTAATCCTTTCCCTGCATAAGCACACAGTCAAGTGGCTGGAAAAAAAGGATGAAGGGGCATCCACTAACAAGCTTTTAAAAATGAAGGATGACAAAAATTACCTTTTTTTTTTTTTTCTGTTTGTTATTCATCTGCTCTTCAAACCAGCAAGAAGCTGAGCACACCATGTGTACCACAAACAGCTCCCTGCTGGATAAATCCCTCCACTCCACACTGCCTCCTTCCCTCATGCCCCCTGGAACAGATTATCCAAATGCTCCTGCTCCAGAGCTGTTTGTGACAAGCAACAGTGTCAGGGCATTTGTGTGTCACCTTTTATCTTGGCCAAGTCTCAGTGAAGGATTCAGCCCCAACCAAAATCCTATTATCAGATATCCTCCTGATGGACTCCTGTACCTGGGGACACCTGAGACACTGTGTCACAGCACCAGGGAACCAAGATGCTTCTAAAATAATTATGAACAGCCACAAACTAATAGCATGAGCTGTTATGCCTAACAAGTAAACAGGACTGGCAGAAATGAGGTATTTTTTTCCTCTTCCAGGGTGATCCTGCCTATGTGGGAGAGGAGGCAGCCAGGAAGATTAACAGCTTCTTTCAAAGAAACAAAAGTCAGACCCATCTCAAAAGGAATTGGAGGTGGCAACTAAGCACCATCTTTCCCAGTGGAAAATATAAAAGGGCTCCAATACTAATGCTCATATTTCAGCATCTCTGGCAGCTGCAGAAGCTCCCAACAAAGACATTCTGAGTGGCAAGCATAAAAGGAAGAGTAATCTGGTAAAAAGGCCCAAATTGCTGATACGGATCCAAATCCTCCCAGAATTTCAAGGTTAAATACTAAAGTAGATGACTACAATCAAACACAGCAGAAGGAAAATGAGCACACACTGACACAGTGAATGAGAAAAAGATTCTTCCTGAGCCCACTGCAAAAACAGGTTGGTAAAACAAACCCAAAATGGTAGAAATTCATGTCAAAGAAACAGGAGGTGACACAGAAGTTGTTGGGTCACCACGACTCACGTGTAGCTCTGCACCTTCATCATCAAAACTGCAGCTCCTTTTGCCACATCAAAAAGCAGAGGAAACAAAAGAATTGCACAAGTGGTCAAAAGGTATATATTCCCTACAGTAAAAATCATTCCAGGATTAAGACTGTTCTGTCTACAGAAGGGAAACTATGAGGGTCTCTAGAGAACAGCTGCTGGTTGCCTTCCAGATACCAAATTAAATCAAGAGAATGCAGACTCAGACCACAAGGAGGTGGCTGAAATTTTTGTGTCAGGATAAAAACTTAAGTATGGTTTAGAAATTGTCTATTAAACATCTCCCTGGTTCAAGAAACCTCTCAACCCAACACAGAGAGCCTGGGAGATTATTCAAGAGAAGTGCAGAGCTACGTCCTTGACCTACTCCTGCGTCTTTCTCCAGGTAACTGTTCATGTTTACAGGTAGAGAGAACTTCTGAAGGGAATTTTTTGGACCTGTTCTCATCCCAGGAAAACTGCAGCATTGCTCTGAGTGGGTGGAGCAAAGCTCCAGGTGGCTTCCCAAACACACAACACAGGTTTCTCGGTGACCACGTGGCAGCTGTTCGACTGACAGGCACCAACACAGGGTTTCCCTGAATCCAACGGGCCAAACAAGCACTGGGACAGGACACTGGGGCACTTCTGATCCCACAGAGCTGTTCCTGTGCCCTGCCATTTAGCCAGGTACCACACTGCTATCTCTGAAATCTTATCAGCACACATAGAGCAGTCGGTGCCCCTCAGCCCTGCCTTCCTCAGTCAGCAACAGGGCAGCAAGTCAGGACCAAGCCCAGAAACTCTGAACAAAAACCATACTAAAACACCACCACCAACAACAAAGAACAGAAAAGGGAATTTTTTGAGAGAAGACCTTTAAGTTCCATGAACATCTTTCACCTCCAGTGAAGGCTCTGGTCAGCAGGGCCTTAACTGGTTCAGCCAGTTCAGAACCCGGCTCCAAACCGGTGCCTGGCTCAGCTCCCCTCCCTGCCCAGGCTGTAACCAAGCTCAGAGGTGTGAAAGGACACTGAGATAAGCGTGGCTGGAAGCCAAAGGGCTCAGATTCAGCCACCAGTTGTAAAGATACTTTCAAATCCAAAATATCCAAGGCACAAATACAAGGGAGCAAAGGTGGCAGCAGCAGCATCCCAGGTCAGCTGGCACTGCGACCCACACGTGTCTGCGCTTCTGCACCAACAGGTACAACCTGGGAAGCTGTTGTGCTGGAATCTCATCATCAGGAGTGGGGAAGGAAGCTGGAAAGCCAATCTGCACAACAAAACAGGCAGCAGTCTGGGTTTCAGAGGATGCTGCCACACAGGACCTGCCCATGTCCTTGGAGAACACCCCCCCTGCCCTGTAAATCCAACAGCATTTACCAACGAGACACTGGGGGGGATGTTGATTTGGTTTGGGGTTTTTTATGGGAAGAAATGGACTTGATGATGTGGGAGCTCTTTTCCAGCCTCAGTGATTCCCAGTGGAATGAGGTTTCCCCACGTGAGAACCAACCATACACCACTGTGGGCTGTATGGAACCCTACAGTGCCTGCAAGCAAAACGCCACCTCCAAGACAAAAGACAGAAGGAACTGAATAAATTCCTTCCCTATCACCAAAACCCGGGTTTGGGGGGTGACCCAGCCTGCAGGGCAGGTCACAGACACAGCTTTACACTGAGTTCCATATCACTGCAGCCAGTTGCTTTACAGAAGGGGATCAATCATATTTTAACTTCTGAGTAGACGGTTGAGACCAGATAAAATGGAAACCACCACTGCACACTTGAGCAGCACACAAAGAAAGCCAATAAACATGCAACTTGCTACCCAAAGAATCCCTCCCTCCTGAGGGTGAGTGATTAGGTCTGCAAGCCCCCTTCAGAAAGGCAGAATCAGAATTAAGAACTGCCTATTTTCCAAATTAAAAAAAAATCCCCTCTTACAGGAAAGTAGCCCAACACATGAAAAAAAAAAAAAACAAAACAGCAAAAGCAGATCTGCAACTAAATGAAGGACTAGTCTCTCTTCCCCCAACTTTAACTTTCTTTTATAGTTTTTTTTAACTGAAGGAGGAAGGAAATGTCAAACATCAGAGTCATACAATGGACTATCAGATGTTTCCCAAACCAAGTAATCTGACATATGGGCAGAAAAAAAACGGGGGGGGAGGGTGTGCTGGAGGAAGTAACAACCCGAGCAGAGTAAACTTTGGCACAGAGAGTTTAAGAACACAGTTCCCTTTCTGCCCTCCCACAAAAGCTGCAGCACTGCAGCTCAGGACATTCCTGGGCCCCAGGGTCCATCCCTGTCCGACCTCAATCCCTGCTCCGGGATAGGGAGGGACAGCACAGCAACACATCCCCCAGCCCTGGCTCCTCAGCACCATCCCATCCTCAGCACTGACAGCCCCCAGAGACCAGGTTGGTTGTTGGGCATCCTGCCTGGAAACCAGCCCTGGAAAATGCACCACCTGGAGAAGCCTCGTGTGCGAATCTCCTGGAACACAGGCAGTAGTAAATAAACCCCCTGCATGACTGGTCATGCAGATTCATTTTGCCAGCTCTCCCTCGCTGTCAGTCCTGCAAAGACAAGAATCCAGCAGCTCCTGCCAGGAGGGAATTATGGAAATTCACCGAGAGCTCGAGTCAAAGTTTTATTAAAGTACACATGGAAAATTAAATAACCAGAAATATACGGGGCTCAAAATGAAAGCGACTCGTTCAGAGTCAAGTAATTTAACCAATTAACCTTTTCTCTCAGCAAAGAAATTATTTTTTTTATAGAAATACTTGACATGGTCACTATGAGATGTTCCAGGAATTAATTTTGTAGCTCATCAGAACCACCTACAAATTCAGTAACATCGTGGACATACGTGAAGTGAGACTCATAAGAGTCTGACACCGAGGGCAGATACATCAGACCAGATTTGAGAACTTCCTAGTAAACCAGAGACACTATAAAAAAAAAAAAACAGGTCATGGTTTTATACTGCAGAAAACCAACACATTTTGAAACTTCTGTCTCATAGCTGTCAGCTCTGAATGCATCAGCATCAAAACCTGTGAGTTTGCCAGCGCCTGGTCAGTAGGTACAGAACAGTTTTCCTCTAAATTATGCTTTCAATCCCCTGTTCTCACGAAATATTGTGTTTTATGGGCAAAGATGGAGCCATAAGAACAGGCAACCACAAGGCCCTGACCACAGCACAGCTCCTTTAAAGCTAAAAGATGAATGGAATAAAGTTTTACTGAACAAGCTTTAAATTTCCTTCTCTAAGACAGGGATTGTGGTTACAAAGCCACTTTGATCTCCCTTCAATCCAGGCCACTGCCAAAACGTGGTGGGGAGAGAGGAATGAGGGGGACAGAGCTGGGTTGGGAGTGAGGAAGGGAAAAGCTTCTCACAAGGTCAGTTCTACAAGCCAGGCTTAAATGTGAGTCTATGAACCCTTCTGAGGTCACCAAGGCACAGAAGGAGAGCGGAGGGGGAGGGAGAAAAATGAAAGAGGGGGAAAAAAACCCACACCTTTTCCTCTGTAATTATAATTTTCATAAACAAGAATAGTGCATGACACTACACCACTGGCTGATTAAAGAAAGCAGAGTGAGGGCCTAACGAGGAGGGATACAGAAATTTATGTGCCATACCTTCTATTAAAAATTAATTTTAGCAGCCTGTCCATTTCTCTTCGTTTTCTTAAGCTGATTAAATACATTCCTTAATACAGGGACGAGGTCTTTGTGTATGTTTGAGCTCATCTGTGTCGGTCACATGAACGTAAATGTTGCCCAGGGGCACCTCATCCAACAGCACCACACAATAAAATTCCCTGTCTCACAGAAACAAAAGCAGGGATGGCACTAAAAGCTCAAGCCACCCTTCCATGGGCACTACTGCAATTGTGCTCCTCAATTAAGCCACACATGACCCAATGAGAAATAATGTGTTTTTCTGCAGATGAAGGGAGGAAGCCAGAGCCAGGATTTATCAAAATTAATCAAAATTCACAGCACAAGCTCAAATCTTCCACGTTTGTGAGTCAGGCAGCCCCTTACTCTGTGAGATGCTAAACCCCCTGAAAAGCTGAACTTCCTCTCTGGTATTAAAGTGGTTTATGCTCAGCCTTCATTATCACTTGGCAGAGCCGAGATCACACTAATGCCCAGCTCAGGAAGGAGCTGAGCCACAGCAGGGAACTACACAGGCTGTCATTCCCAGGATCCAGCCCCTTATCCCTGTGTGCACAGGGATCCTAACACCGGGTTTTAGCCGTATTTTGAGGATATGAGCAGAATATTTTTATTAGCTGGTCTCTCTTTAAAACTACCAGTTGATGTCAGGGCACTCAGATCTATTTTTAAAGCACTGCTTAGAGCTCAGAATGAAAACGGTGCCACGGCTTGGTCTGAGGAACAAAGATGCCCCCATGTAAACACACATCTCATGCAAGCAAATTGCCTGGATTTGCTTGGGGATCTTCTGCTGAAAAACACTTGTGGCACTTTGAAAACTGGCAAGTTAATATAAAACAAGCATGTTTGCAGTCAGAGCAGTAGTTTTTGCTTATTATTTGTGTTACTATGGCACCAACGAGATGCAAATGCCACGGTGCCAGACTCTACACAAAGAGTGCACCACTCACCCACAGAACAGTAAATGAGCACACACAGACTCCAAAGTTTTATATAAACTCCACTTGTCAGCCTTGACAGCAGCGGGAACAGCCCAAGCACCCACCCAGGGCTGTCTGGAGGGTCCCACGGACAAGGTCAGGAAAAGGGTTTCTGCAGGTCTGTGGGTATCAGTGTAACCTTGCACAGCTACAAAGGAACAACCAGGAAAAAACAAAGGATACAAATTTATAATGGGATCATCCCGGAGCTCACCGGAGTCAGGAGACAGGCAGCACTCCAGGGAAAATGAAAGGCAGACAGGAACGGGTCTGGAGGATTTACAGTAACCAGAGGGGATGGAACAGCCGGGAAGGCAAGGGAGGAATGCAGGAAGGTGCCACAGCATTCCTGCAGTTCCTGATCCCAGCAGGGATGCTTCACCCAAACCCGGAGAAAATGGGGCTGCAAAACTGCACTGGGGCACGGGGGTTTAATTCCATAGTGATCAGGAAAAGTGGAGACACCAAGTTAAACCACCTCCCCCCACAAACAGAGCTCCAAACACAGGTGATCCCTGTTACAAAGTGCCCCAAAACATTGGCTTTTTGCAGTATTTAAAATCACACACACACACACATCCCCGTGTAACACTTCTGAGAACTCACTGAAAAAATGAAAACAAAACCCATAAAGATTCCTGCTTCAGCTAATGACCCAAGTTAACACAGTCAGCACATACATCTCACATGCACCACGATTTTCTCCCTCAAGATCAAAAACTTCAGTCTCTTTAGATTTCTTTCAAAAGAATTGCATTGTCCTGAAGGAAAATAATAGAAGAAAGGTCTACAGACAGGATTCAGAAGTTCCTTCTTTACTCTCTTTCACGTGAGGAAGTGCTCTCTGAAGTGGAAGGCACAAAAATTCAAGATCAAATGAATCTGGGGGAGTGTTTGAGGACTGGGGTTATGATGTCAATTCTGCATTAAAAATATAGAAAATTTGAAAAAAAATTTGTATTTCCAGCTAGTATTACAGCAAGTTGAAATTCTTATTCTTAAGCTGTCGTTACCTAGGATTATTTTTTTTAATACATCAGCCCAATATTTGAGTATTTTCTTTATCAGGTTGATGTTGTCAAGAGCAATCTCAGACTCACAACCAAAATCAGGGCACTCTCTGGGAGAGGATTCCCAGCCCAGGACATTCAGAAGACACTCAGGATTTCAAGAAAAGAATATTTCACTCAAGTATTTTTTAGTGGTTTGTCCTGAAGAGCAAATGTCTCTTCTGCACTCCTCATTTTCCCTGTGCAACATTCCAAAAAGGTTGGTTACCCAAGAGATTCCTCAGTTCCTCTCCCTCAATGTCACTCTGTCCCAGCCTCTTTGCAAATCTGAGTCTGTTCTCTCCAAACCCTCACTCTGGCACTTACCATTAAACTGTCAAACAGTGACATAATACAACTCTACCTCTGAAGTGATTTAAAACCCAAAATAATCTTTTATTACCAAGAAGTGAACAAGCTCTCTAATGTCATTTCTCTACCTCTACCCTGTTACCTAATAAAACTCAGGATAAAGGCAACCAGAGGATCAAATACTTTTGCAAAACTCGAGAGGTTAATTCCACTCCTTAATTATTTATACATGTAAATTCACACCTACATAACATTCCAAACAAGCACAGATACTTACTGTGCAGTGCTGGAACATCCTGCATGCCAAAATCCCAGCCCACTGCTCAGAGTGCTGCATTTATGACAACACAAGGAGCGAGAACAACTACTGGTTAATTTAATTTACTACGAGGGGATTGAGCAATCAACACTTACTACCAGGTCCACAACTGACAGTTGTGCAACTCCAGGGAGGATCTCACTGGCAGCCTCCACAACTGGCACTTTCTGATGCCATTAAGAACCTCAAGGGAATAATCCAAATGCCACCTCAGGTGTCCTTAACTCCTTTTGTTTCTTTCTGGGAATGCCAACACCACTCACTGATAGAAGAAAACACCTTCTGCTGCTGGTTGTGAACCACAAAGAGCCACAGCAGCCACGGCCTTCCCAGTTTGTAACTCCCCCAGGGGAACAAACACACAATTCCTGCTGCCCAGACCCCTCTGGCTCCTGCAGGAATGCCTTCAAACAAGGATCAGGGCATCTTCTATGAAGTCCTCTCCAAACTGCTCTCACTTCCCAAGAACAGTCACCTCTTTCCAGGCTGAAAACTCTGCAGTATATCTGATCTTTCACTGCACAGAAACTCTGAATTTTAGGTCATTCCTGACACTCTTTGCTGTACCTTTCCCAGCTCCAGTATATGAAGTGTTATGCAACTTCATCCCAATTTCCTGAGACTGACTTGTGCCTTTGGATCCACCATGGCAGCTAATCCAGACACTTGAGGAAACATCTTCCTGCAAGCCCAACATCAGATGAGTAACCCTTAGTCACAGGAAAAGTCAAATTAATTTCAGTAAGGCTCCTTTTATGATGAAGGATTATTCACAGGAAGACTGTTTGCCAGCTGGGTCGAAGTTTTAATACAGAGCCTCAGTATTACCTCAGAACATTTTGTCTCCAAATAGTTATTAGACAACTCTTAATTAGTATTTAAATAAACTGGCCCTTACAATGGGTTGTTAAATACTGTTTATCAAAACAGACATTCTTTTTCAGAAGGAGCAGCAGACATTTTGAGTGCTGCAAAAAAAGAGAAGATAAACATAATTTCTTCTAGAAACAGCAAATAAAGTGTGTTTTTAAAGAGCAAACCTATTACAGTGGCATACAGAGATTAAATAAGTTATTATTTGAGGTGTCCTCTGATGACAAATATCAAACCTTACTGGGAAATGCTTTACATTTGGAGCAAGACTCTGGATTTCTTTGTGCAGGGCTCGTGCCTGACAGAGCACACCAACATTAACCCATTTTCCAGAGCTGGATTCCTGCTTCAGTGGAGAACAACACACAGTGGTGGTGGGAAGGGCTGCAGGGCTGTGATTCCAGAGGGACACTCCAGGAAACCAAGCCCTAGCCCACCCTCAGCACCTGGACACTCCCAGGGAGCTTTAAACCTGCACCTTCCCCCCAGGTGACAGACTTTGAGCTGAGAGCACTGAGCACATCTTCACTTTCTGGATGTCACTGATTAAAGACTCAGTTACTAAAGAAGATATTTCCTGCTAAAAGATGCAGAAAAAGCAACAGCACCTGACCTGCCTGAGGTGTCTACAGAAAAACAGAAATTACAGACTGTTAAACCAACCCAAACCCACACAGAGCTCTGCCCTCTCTGGGTGGGGAGATGGAATTCCTCCTTCCACGGAAATATTATTTAACTGTAAGCAAACAGGATCACAATGGACTATAACATTTCAGAACTGTGATTCTCCAGTCACAAACGTTTCTTTGTGATTCACACCCAAAACAAATAATAATAAAAAATCAACTTCAAACAGCACAGTTGAAGAATTATTTGTAATCTACCTCGCTCCCAAAGAATGAATGGATTCCCACCAACAGCTGATTTAGATTTGGTTCTGTGACACTGGAAAAGTAGATGATTAGTAAAAGTTTCTCTAACTACTAATCCAGACTACTGTAGCTTTGACACTCCATAAATTTTGAGATGAATATGACAATTTGAGGTTAAAGGGTCAATGTGTTGGCCACATATTTCCAGTCAGTATTTCCGTTCTCAATATCTTTTACTGATATATAAATCCTAAAAAATACTAACATAATACAAAATAAACCTCCCTAATAGCTTTCATATATGCTATATTAAAAAAAAAAAAAGGCTTTATTGCATTTTTTTTTCAAGCAGAGCCAGAACACAATAAAAACAGAGTTTCATACACAGCACCACATTAAGGTAGAGATACCTCCCACTAAATTACACGGGAGATTAAAGGCTTGCACATTAAACTCATTATTATTAAAGCCACTTGTAAAAGAAGTTCGTTAAACTTCTTTCAGTGATATCACACACCCATTCCAAATTGAACATTTCCCCGCTCTAGTCAGGTGGGAGGGGGGGGGGGGGGAAAAAGGCAAGCGAACCACAATAAGTAGGAAATAGCTTCACTTTATAATTTATGCTAATGGCATGCCAACAATTATTTTTCCCAGTGACAGATCCGCAGATTGCAACTCCAGCAGCCAGTTCTGCCTCTCCAAACACACGCTCCGGGCTGCATTAACGACCGGGGACTCCCACAATCACCCCCGATTGTTCCCTCCCTGCTTCCCGGTTTATTTTCCTCGCTGGGTAAGAGCAGCGTAGTGGAAATCACAGTAACAATCCCCCAAATCACCGTTCCTGCGTCTCGATACACTCGGCGCTGCTACATATTTATAAATATTACAGAACGCCCTCAAACAGAGGCGCGGAGACAAACTTACATAACGTAACAGTCAGTAACCAGCCAAAGTAAGAATTGTGTCTATTCTCACACAGCGATCTCCGGGTTCTCCAGCGGCACAAGTGGCTACGGCTCTTGCCCCAGATTCTTAAAAGGAATGAGCAAAAAAACGCCAACCATGCATAGATTTTGTAAAAAAAAAACCAGACACGATAACATACTTCCATAAAGTTAAAAAGCATAAAACAAAGAGCTTGATCATCTGCGTTTTTAATTAGTTTCCCCTCTTTTTCCCCCCCTCTCTTAATTTTTATAAGACAGCTAAAAACAGCCTCTTCTTTCCTATCAGAAAAGGCACAGCACACGCACACCCACCTCGAATTCTGGCAGAGCTCTGATGCGGGGCGGGGGCACCCACCACAAACCTCTCACACGTGCTGCCCCCAAAGTTGCATCACAAGGTTTTAACTCCACCACACCGCGCACCAAAGAAAGTCCCTCCTCCCCTCCGACATTATCCCTGTAGCACCAGAAGGCTCCCGATGATCCAACACCGCTCAGCTGTTGCCCAGCCAGAAGGGATAATGTTGCTGTGTGTGCCAGGTAAAATTAAAGCAACGCATTTCCAAACGACTCTGCGCCCTTGCACAAACAAATTTACGTTTTAAATTTAAATTGCTAGCCCGTCTCAAAACCGATACCACGATTTTCTGCAGCGTTAAATCCACGTCGGAAGTTGTCAGCTCCCAGAGAGACGGGCAGGCAGCATCTCTGCAAACAACCCGACACACTACGCTGTCAGCCACTGCTTTTCGGCAGAGAAGAAAAAAATTAAAAGGTTCGGGTTTGGTTGGTTGGTTTGGATTTTTTTTTTTTTTTTAAACCTCTTGCCCCCGAGCGCGACACAGGCAGAGAGCAGAGCAGGCTGTAACAACAGCTGACACGCCGTCACCGGAGCCCAGAGCTGCGTCCGACAGGCGATCACACTCCATGAGCATTCGCCGCCGCTGAAATGGCGTTTGTCATTGTGAGAGGAGAGAGAACCCCCCCGGCTCGGCGGCACAACGCGCGCGGGGCTCGGGGTGCCCGGGAAGGAGCCGCCGTGCCCCGTGTGCCCCGGGGGAGCGGGGACACCCCCGGCCCCGCCGCAGCCCCGGCGGCGAGCGGGACACGCGAGTTCCCGAGCAAAATAAACACGGGCAGCGGGCCGGGGGAGGGGCCAGCGCGGGAGCAGCCCCGGGCCCTGCCTATAAACCCCCGGCAGCGTCACCCAGCCGGCAAACCCGGCTCGGAGCCACCCCCGGGCACCCACCCAGCGCCCCCCGCCCGCTCACACGGGCACTCACCAGCGAGAAGAGGTTGGAGTGACAGTCCTCCAGGCTGGCCCCGTTCGCCACCCAGTTCGCCGCCGCAGTCATGATCCTCGGCGAGCCGGGCCGCCACGGCGGGGCATGTCTGGCGGGGCGGCCCGGGCGGCTCGGGGCGAGGCGGGCGGACCCCGGCGCGACCCCCGGCCCTGCCCGGGGCGGCCGCCGCGCTCCGGCCCCTCGGCCCCGCGGGGCCCCGCGGCCGGGAGGGGACGCGGCGGCGCCGGGCTTGGGACGCTGCTCCTCGTTACCCGCCCTGGGTAATCCTCAGCCGGGGGGGCCCCGCTCCGCTGCGCTCCTCCGCACGGGCGGGCGCGGCCCCCTCTCCCCGGGGCCGGGGGGAGCAGCGGCGGAGGAGGAGCAGCGGCGGCGGGGGGGGCCCGGGGCCGCCCTTCCGCGTCCAGGTGCGGCCCCCCCCGGGCGGGGGCGGCGCGGAGGGCGGCGGGTCCGTGCGGGACGCGGGGCGGGCGGGGGTCCCGGTGCCGGCCCCGTGAGGCGGCGGCGGGCGGGGGGCGCTGTGTCCCCTCCCCGCCCCGCCCGGCCGCCCCTCGCTGCTGCCGCCGCTGGCTGTGCGCGGACGGTGCTTTCCTCCTGCTGCTGCTGCTGCTGGTGGTGGTCCCGCTCGCGCTGCGGCGGGCGCGGTGCGAGGGTGCGGGAGCGGGCGGGCCGAGCCCCGCTGAGCCCCGCGCGGTGCCGGCCGTGCCGCGGCGGCCGCAGCCCCGCGCCCGCTCTGCCTCCTGCGCTCTGACAGCAATGGCGCCCGGGCCCGCACCGCGCCGCGCCATTGGCCCGGCGCGGACACGTGACGCGGGCGGCGGGGGCGGAGCCACGACCGAGGGGCAGCGACCTGCGCTGCGCCCGCCCGGCCGCGGGGGGCGCTCGAGAGCGGGACGGGGCGGGGGGAGCCCGTGGAGCGGGACGGGAGGGGAGGGGAGGGGAGGGGAGGGGATGGGGATGGGATGGGATGGGGATGGGGGTCCGTGTGCCGACCCTGGAATGGGAAGAGAGAGGATGGGGGTCCGTGTGCCGGCCCGGAACAGGAGGGGAGGGGATGGGGGTCCGTGTGCCGGCCCGGAACAGGAGGGGAGGGGATGGGGGTCCGTGTGCCGACCCTGGAATGGGAGGGGAGGGGATGGGGGTCCCGTGTGCTGACCCTGGAATGGGAGAGGATGGGATGGGATGGGGATGGGGGTCCCGTGTGCGGACCCTGGAATGGGAGGGGAGGGGATGGGATGGGGGTCCCGTGTGCCGACCCTGGAATGGGAGGGATGAGGGAGGGGATGGGGGTCCCGTGTGCCGCCTCTGGAACGGGAGGGGAGCGGGGAGGGGAGAGAGGGTCCTTTGTCCCCTGTCCCGCCGCTGGAACGGGAGGGATGAGAGAGGGGAGAGGAGTTCCCCCGTCCCGTGTCCCCTGACCCGCCTCTGGAACGGGAGGGGATGAGGGAGGGGCTGGGGACCCTGTGTGCTGCCCCTGGAACAGGAGGCGAAGAGGGAGTGACAGGGAGGGGGTCCCTCTGGAACGGGGAGAGGATCGGGGGTCCCCTGTCCCACCTCTTGGCATGGGGAGGGGAACGGGGATCCCATGTCCCGTGTCCCCTGTCCCGCCCCTGGAACGGGAGGGGATGCGGGAAGGGAGCGGGGATCGCTTGTCCTGTATCCTCTGTCCCTCCCCTGGAACGGGGAGGAGGCTGCGAACAGGGGGCTGCGGGGAGGGGATCCCGTGTCCCCTGTCTCGCCCCTCGGCAAAGGGGTGAAGAAGCTGCGAGGAGGGGATTGGGGGTCCCCGCGTCCTGCCCCTCGGCACGGGGGGCACGGGGAGCTTGTCCCTCCCGCCGCGTCCCGGCACGGGATCCCTGCTCCCTGTGCGAGCAGGGACAGGACCCAGGGAACGGCTGGAGCTGTGCCAGGGCAGGGGCAGGTTGGATCTCAGGACAAGGTTCTTCCCCCAGAGGCTGGTTGGGCACTGCCCAGGCTCCCCAGGGCAGTGGGCACAGCCCCAAGGCTGCCAGAGCTCCAGGAGGGTTTGGACAACGCTTTGAGGGACGGGGGGGGGATTGTTGGGGTGTCTGTGCAGGGCCACGGTTGGACTGATGATCCTGTGGGTCCCTTCCAACTCAGGATATTCTGGGGTTCTGTGGCAGGGGACAAACGTTCCCGGTGGGGGTGCGGCGGCCCCGGGGCTCCCCCAGCCCGCTCCCGGCGGGACACGGGGGGAACAGGAGTCGCTCGGGGCCGACCCTGACCCCGGTCCCGGCGGGTCCCCCCAGCACCTGCGAGTGCTCAAAGAAGTTTAAAACCAGTCTCAAAACTTGTTCATGGCCATAGCCCATTCAGGGCTCTTTCAAACTGCCCTTCCGAGCCGAGTTTAACCCGGAGCTGCCCCGCGCTCACCCGGCACAGCTGTAAAGGCTTTGGGTGTTGTTATTCCTTTATAAAAAGGAACTCGAAAATACCTGAGTTAAAGAAATAAATGAAATTCATTCCTGATAGTCACAGTCTGGAGGAGAAGGATGGATATACATAAAATAAACAATAAAAGTTAAATACTTTGTTTAAAATAGATAATTCACCACAAGTAGTTTTTTCACTGTTCGTAATGACCCGTTGATTCGAACCAGCAGGAGCAGATTAAAACTCACCTGCCTGAGCTTCTGCCTGACATGAGAGTTCTGCAGGTGTAGCAAGCAAATATTGCTGCTTAAAAGATGAAGATATTTAAGCAATTCATCTTGAGCTTTAATACAGAAAAGTAGCAGCACGTTTTCAATGATCTGATTCAGCAGAAAAAGTTCTCACTCTGTGCTCAGTGGCAGCTTTCCTTATCGTGATTTTAATCTCATTTAGGCATCTTTTTTTTGCAATTTACTTGTCTTGGTAATAAATTAAGATTAGCATCTATTGTAAAGGCTGAATGGAGTTAGTTTGGACTTACCTCATGGTCACAAATCTCTCACACAAACAGGCACTTACCCAAATTACGTACATGGAGTGAGAGAGAAAGAGAATTTAGGCCAAAAGATTTCCAGCCAGAACAGTGTTCTTACCATGAGTGTCCTTCCTCTGACAAATCCAACCTGTCATCCATCCCAACCCCTCACTGCTACACCGACCAGGAATCCTGTCCCACAAGGACTGGGCCTGCACCGAGAGGAGCAGCGTTTCCAAACACAAATTACCCACGTTCCGTTACCATCGCGAGTTACTCAGTCAAAGTGAAATCCCTTCTTACATCCTGGCACCGGGAATCGGGGAAGCACTTTGGGCTACATTACTCCCCTTCCTTTTGGCACCGGTCTTGTAAACAGAGAACACAATCTGACACTTGTAAATATGTCAAGCAGCGTGTATTAACCAACCCCAAACCACATCCTTCCGCGTTAAAATAGTGCAGCTCTTTGTAACTCCACTGCAGCCCCGGCCCCCCTGGCCCATCTCTGCACGGGGCCCAGGGCACAGCCAACCCTTTGATGGAGGGGCCATTCTATTTCTGGAATAAAAGAACATCCCTTACCAGGAAAGAAATTATTTTCTTATTATAGAAGCGTTTGGGGATTGAGAATCGCGGCGTTACTTATCCAGGGAAATGCTGTGCATGATTAGACACCGCAGAATTCCTGATTTTTCCACGTGCTGCTCACCCTCCAAATGGTGTTTCCAGTCAGCACAATTCCTCTTCTGGACCTTCCAAGTAGAGCTGAGTTATTCTGCTTGATTTTCTCGGGAAAATGTGGGGTTCTAACACAGGATTCAGATTCATTTTCAGGAGGAGAAATGTTAATATACCCACACTGTGCTGCTTAGGCCATTTTTCTGTAGTCTTGTGAATGTTAACTACTTTGTAAACTAAAAATTGTGGAATCATGGAATGGTTTGGGTTGGAAGGGACAGTAAATCTCATCCAGTCTCAACCCCTGCCATGGGCAGGGACACGTCCCACCAGCCCAGGTTGCTCTAAACCCGATCCAACCTGGCCTTGGACACTTCCAGGGATCCAGGGGCAGCCACAGCTTCTCTGGGCAACTTGTGCCAGGGCCTCACCACCCTCCCCATAAACAATTTCCTCTTACCATCTAATCTCAATCTCCCCTCTTTTAATTTAAAAATCATTTACTATAACTAAATTCCCTGTATTATGTCAATGTTCTGAAGTTGAACAGTTGTTGCTTGCATTTTGGAAATGCTGCTGGTCACACATTTTGACCACATCCCTGCACTGCCAGCTCCATTTTGGTTTTAAACTGAAAAAAAAGATAACATCCCTTTAAGCACTTTGCCAGGTGCTTGACTTGATATTACATTCAGTTATCACAGGCAAGGGAAATCATTACAGTCTAATCCTTCACTTCCCAGGACCAAACTGGGAAAGTTCCCTTGCTGTCTTCTGACAACTGTGCTGCTTCAAGCAGAAATTGTTCCCCTTGCAGACATCACAGGAGTGACACTTCCTCCTGCACAATTATCCAAGGTGGTATGTGGAGGAACGTGTTTCCCAGCTCAGGGCATTCGAGTTTTATTCCCTGTTTTCTTCTCCTCCTTTTCAGAAATCAATCAGTGACCATGAACAGCAACACTGGGGTTTCTACTTTAGCAAAATAACCATTTTTGCACAGTGGGAAGATGCGGGAATGTCTTCACTAATCCTGCCACTGTGTTAATTTGCAGTCCCCAGGCCCCTGGAGATCAGCTGGGTCCCACCTCACCATACAGAGCTGACGAGCAGCTGGGAAGGAGCCCCGACAAAATTAGCCCAAACAGGGATAGCCCAGCTTATTTAACTCTGGGACAACTCACCCAGAGCTCCCAGTGATGACCAAACCTGTTCTTCCAGGAGGATGGCTCAGCAGGCTTTGTTTCCACCAGCAGGTGCTGCTTATGCTTCGAACTGAACGTGGGGGAAGAGCCAGAGGTGCCAGGAGGGCACAGCAGAGCTGCAGCAGGGGCTTTATTTGCTCCATTTTGCCCCAGAGCACGAGCACTTTGCTGCACATCCAAGTTTTTCCTGGAGGAACACGAGGTTCAAACAGGGCTCTCCCGATCCTGAGCGTGGAGAGTTGGGCCCTTCTCGCACCGGGAGCAGAACTGGAGCTCAGCCAAGTCCTGTCAGAGTCCAAAAGCAGCAGTGTTTGACATTCCATGTCTAAGGCAACCCGTTCCTGGGGAAAACACGCTTTTCCATGCCTTTGAGTTAGACATTCTGGTTACTCACTAGCACAGATTCCAGCTGTTGCAGTATAAATAATTATTGTCTTGTGTCTAAGTGTCATTTCTCCTGTTTTCTGTATTTCCAGTTGCCTGCAACACCCAGAAATGGAAAGGGCAGGATGGGGAGAGTATGAAATCTAAACTATGAATATAAAGCAAGAAAATGGTCTCTCACTCTTCTACAGATCAAAAAACAAAAAAATAAAATAATTTTGTTTCCCTCCTGCTCTCGGGTTGCTCTTAAATTGTACTCAAGTGAGCAAGTTCATTGACAATTATTAAAACTCAAAGAATTTTAGTTCTTGGACCACGATTTATGTAGTTTTTTTATGATACAAAGCCTCATTTCAGGTATGTTCCCACTGGCCTCACTGTCCACTTTTTATGAGATTACACTAATTTTTAAGTGTTTTTTAATTAATCCAGTACTTTCTTTTTTTTTTTCCTGCTAAGTGTTTATAAATAAGAACTCTAAATTATTTCGGTTTTAAACCAAAAACTTTTACTTCCACAAACTGAAGACCTAAGAGGGAAAAAACCCCAAAACAACTAAACTAGTTTACTGGCTTAATTAACAACATCTAATTTTAACATAAAAATAGTAAAAAAATTTCACACATCAAACCCCTACTCAATAGCTCTTTTTTTAAAAAACACTGATAATCTCCAGACTGCTTGTAAACCAACATATTAATTTTAATTTTATTAAGGCACAGGAGTGACTGCATTAGCAGGTTTATTTTTTCCTAGTAAAGATAAAAAATTATTTGAGTTCTCAAACAATATGTTGATTTTCTGAAGGAATGGGCAGTTCAAAGAGGAAATTAAATACCTCAGTAAAGGGTTTGTTTGTAGAGCAGTTTGTCCACATAGTTCAAGCCCTGCCAGGGATCAGAGAGTGGTGTGTGGATCAGCCATCCCTGCTCCCACGTTTCTCCATAAATATCCAGGGGGAATCCACATGGTCTGTTTACAGCCATCTCTATTGTGGGAGTAGCTGTAGAAACCAAGGATATTTTAAATATTATTATAATAATAATGTAATAAATAATACAGAGTACTCAGTGCACAAAGGCAGGTCAAAGCCAGCCCGTGTGACCCCAAACCTCAGAGATTTCCTAGTGTTCCCAGTGGGCAGGGATGTTGTCCTGGGACAGTTTGCTGGGATCTCCTTTTCCAGGGTGAAGGAAAGCCACGGCCAGCAGGGGTTGTGCTGCAGGGTGTTCCCAAAGGCCTGCCACAAATAAATACCTCCAGTCACCTCAGTCTGTTGATGATTTACATGGAAACGCTTCCCATGGGGCACAACTGCTCAGGATTGGGATTGGGATTGGGACTGGGGGGCTCAGGAAAGCACACCCAGGGCAGAGGCCAACATTTCCACGCCCCTCCTGAGGGTTACACACGTGGGAAGTCCCTGAAAATGATATTATTTGCTTGAATGCTGTACTAAGAGTCCCTATAAAGGAGCAGTTTGAGGGAAGATTAATGACCTGGAAAGCCAATTTGGGGGAAGTTTTTCCACCTACAAGATAATGTTGAAAGGAATCTGCAAACTGCTGCAGAGGACTCGGATTAACCCAGGGTCATGTCATTAGGAAAGGGAAAAGTGGAGTTAATAGTGGAGTCACAACGACAAGAAGGAGACTTTTAAGCTGACTCTGGTGGAGCAAATGTGCTCCTGTATTCTTATCAAAAACCAGACAAATTATCTTGTTCTCTGGATTGTGAAAGATAGAAGGGAGGCAGGAAAGAAAGCAGTGGCAGGGAAGAGGAGATAGACAATGTTTTAAGGTCCAGGAAGAGAAAAGATCCTCTCTCACTGTTCTGGATGGAGGAGCAGGAGCTGAGTGAGAGTGGTGAGGAGTGGGATGGACAGAGGGATGAACAGGGAGAGAAAGGAAGGAGCCAAATGTGCCCAACTCGTTACAAACAGCAATCCCAGGGTGCCTTTGCTAGTGAGGGAAGCGTGAGGGAGCCAGGAAAAAAGACTGGCAAAACTGGGCTGTGTGAAGTTTAAATTGCCAGCAAGGAGCTGGAGAAAAGGCAAGGAACATCTCTGGAAACGTGGCTTTGGATGGAAGGAGCGGAGGAAACAGCTCAGGAGCAGAGTAGATTGGTTCCTTCCCTCCACCGCGGTGATATTTAGATGACATTTCAGGTATAACTGGCAGGGACGAGGCAAGGAGCAAAATGCAAACTGTTACTTTAAAGCATATGCAATGCTAAAAAATAGAAGTTGTTGAAAACAGTGATAAGATTAAAAACTCGAGCTGCAGGCAGTCCCACGTACGGCGACCCATTTGACTGTCAAATCACCATCCTTGTGAACGAGTTTTCACTTGTCTTTTTTTTTTTTTTTAAGGAAAGAATGAGAATGGTCTGGGTGTCACAGAGGACTTTGGGGACTTCAGTGCAAGGGGGATGAGTCTCAGTAGAGAGAACTGGCCAGAAAGGGCCTGCCAGGAAGGCAGAGGAAGGAGTTTGTGAGTGGAAATGAGGAGCAGTTTTGTGCCCCAGCTCATCCTGTTGGTTTCTGTGAGACACCACTGCAACTTCTCATCTCAATGTTCTGCAGAACCAAAGCAAATGAGCTGCCTGGAAAAACAGAAAGAAGAAAATGACAACTGAAACTACTCAGGAATAAAAGGGGAGCGTGGTTTAGGCAGAGCAAAACGGCAAATACTTTTTTAATTGTAAATCATTTTTGCGCTCAAAGGAGGGAAGGATTGTGATGTTGGCGAGATACCCCGACTTACGAACAAACATACCTGAGTTTCTGAAGGATTTAATAATCTCACATGAAGCTCCCACCAGCCCTCCAGGCAGGGGATGGGCCTGTTGGGTCATGGTTTCATACCATCAAAGAGAGAGATTTCATCTTTCAGATGTTGTTGTGCTCGCTTGGTAAGAATTCAGCTTATTAAAAGGTGTTAAATAAGATGCGGGATAAAAATACTACAGGAGGAAAAAAAAAAAAAAACAACACAAACCAAAATGAAAAGATTTCAGGGTAAAAGGCAAAGCAAATATGGAAATAACATTTGGTGAAGACATTCTGAGAACAAAACTCCAAGTTTACTTGCTGGAATGGGTTGCAGGGCAGCTCTGGATGGGTGATGCAGCTTGGAATGAGCCAGTCAGGCAACATGTGGAATGTGCAGCTTTTGGCACGGGAGCTCAAATATTCAAATTGGCCCATAAATCCCAGTACAGTTTTCAGTGTTTAAGAATCTTATTTTATCTGGATTAAAATCCTCTTCCCCCTTGGCACTGGAAGGTGTTTATAGCTGCAAAAACAAGAATTGCAAAATATTGCCCTGAAATCTATAAGGACTTCTCCTGCCAAACTTATAGGGTTTACTCTGCAGCTTAAAATTAAAGCATAAAAAAAAAAAAAAAAAACACAACCTGGCAGGGACAGTGTGGCCTTTGTAGACAAAGTGCAGGAAAAGACAGGGAAAATTAGGTAGATCATTCCAAATTTTTTTTTTTTTTGTAATTTTAAAAATCATTTTATTTTCCTGTGGTAGGAAAAGAATAGGTAAAATTTTTCTTTTAAGTTCTAAGAAATCTTAGGGATTTTTTTTTTTAAATCATGCTCGAGTTCTGTACCAAAAAAAAAAAAGATGAATAAAAGCCACAGCTCAGGTGTGTGATCACTGACCATATCAGAGCCTGGACTAACTTCTGTTACCTTCCAGCTCTTCCTCCTTCAAATATTCACAGGTGGAAACAGCTCCCACAGTCTGAAAAGATGGGACAAACCTTTCTAGACAACAGCTCTGGGACTTCAGGCCTTTAGCAAGCACTGTGTAGGTTCTCTGCAAGGGATAATTTTAATATTTCATGGCACACCCCCCCCCCACCATTCACCTTCAGGTCCTTACAGACACCACCGAACTTGAACTTACCAATTTTCCTCTCTGGATTTACTCTTCTTACCATGAAAATCAGATCTTATTGTTGTGCCCCCACATTTTGTGCATCGAGTTGTGTTGTAAAGGGATGTGAGAACAGGACACTGAGCAGGTCCTGGACCTGCTGCATCCTGAACTGCACCAGCATTTATGGGATGCACAGCAAAGAGTCTCAGGCAGATGTCATTGCCTTGGACTTCACCATTTAAAGAGGGATTGAGGTTCACACTCATTCCCTTAAAAATACCTCCCCTGAAGACCAAAGCAGCTGCCCAGCCTCAGGTGTGCTGGCCAGAGGGCAGAGGTGATGCCTGTGCATTCCCCCCACATTTCCATATGTGGAATAATTACTATATTATTCCCAGTTTATGCCTGTTCTTGCTTCTGTCTTTGCCTCCCCCCGCCCTGCTCTGAACTGGGGTCGTGGAGGCTCATCAGTAACAACGGGATTGAATAAGAAATGTCCTGATTTACATTCTGTTTCCACTCTGACCTCATTAAGGCCCTTTTGTTGTGGAACCTCGGAATCAGGACTCCCCTTCGGCCACAGAGCTGTCAGGTTCACTCACAGCTCAGCTCTGAGAACTGGAAATCAAAGCAGAGCCTGGGCCAGAGCTCAGCTCTGCCTTCAGAACATCCAGGAGCCGGGTTCTGGGGCAAACAAAACACACAAAAGGCGAAGCTCGCCCTGGTAAAGATCCAACCATTAAAATAATTCACTGGAGATCTTTGATGTTCCTTTCCCTCAGCTGTGAGCGCTCAGTGATCCATCAACTGCAGATAAATGTTGTGCTGAAAGCTCTCCCTGAAAATTAGAAGGAATAAAGGAATTAGAGACATAAGACTTCCCTGGATGCCCTGTGTTGACATCCCTGTTTCCAAGCCCCATTTAATGAAACAACCCCTTTCTCTGAGATTTTGAGGTTTCACAAGCCCTAATTTAAAATGGAATTAACAGAGCAAATCCTATTTTGCCAGCACTCCTTCTCCCAAAAATTTAAAATATTTGCCTTATAAGAAATTATACTCACATATAATCAAATATTTCAGCTGCTTTTAATTTAATCAACGGTTTTCTTGATTACCCAAGGAACTGGCCATGCCTTGAAATGTTGTTTAAAGGGAACCTATCTTTCAGCTCAGCCTTCTGTTCCCCTGCAGCCCAGTGAATGTTGCTTTTTGGGATTTTTCTGACACTCATTTGAGGAAGAAGCTGAAATGCTTGTCTTTGCTTGACACACGAAGAAAGGAATTACACAGGGATATTTATTTTTTTCCCCTGTGGAACCTGAAGCCTCTTGGCCTCGTCTGAGACACAAAATGCCCACACACCAACTCAGCTGAGGGCTTTTGCTGAGAATCTTTGGGCTTTTATGCAGAAGAAAAATTAAAATTCTGAACGGATTTGCAAAGCAAGATGGAAAGAGTAACACTGACCTGGCCACAGGGTGTTCCCTGCTCCAAACCACGGGGTGTCCCACCTGGTCCAAGAGGGGATAATCCCATATTTCCTCAAGTCACAGGTGATCCTGCTCCAGTCCAACCAGAGGTGACCTTCAGTTTTCTGGCACAGGGACCTAAAATGGGCAAAGATCAATTTATGCTGAGTTAAATAAACCCTTCCCCTCATATCAGAAAACAGGCAGTGTTTGTACTTGTTGATTTGGGGCTCAATGGACACAAACTTACTCTTAAATAGGGGTGTTTTTTTCAGTCAGAGGAAAAGTGAGCGCTGCTGACAGAGAATCTTTTTTAAATGATTGACAAAGCTACAAGTCCCAGCACTTTATATTCTGTTCTGGAACTTCAGGATAATACAGTATTTTGACAAAACACAGTTGGTGTTCCAAATCGGTATTTGGAATATGTTTGTGTAAAACCTAAACTAAAATCATAGATGTAAAGTTTGAGTAAAACCAGAAACTCAGGGGCAGTAATTCTACTAAATCTCTAGTTTGGTCTCAATATCAAGCCAGTGTGGTGAATGCAGGCAAAGCATTGATTTGTTGGTTTTTATGTTGTAAATATACAAAATATTTTCCAAGATTCGGCTGGATCAGACCTCTGAGCTGCAGGATGAGCACATTCCCATTCTGTTGGAGTTCTTTGGGACTGGAGGGTCACACCCACACCCCCCTGTGGTACCTCCAGAGGGGACTCTCCCCATCTGCAACACTCCAGCCCCAGAAGCTGCAGCTCACGAGCTCAGCCAGAGGTTTTACTTTAATATATATATAGGGCTCTTTAATACCTCAAGAGAGCACCAAGAGAATAACCCACGGGCTTGTTCCCAAGGAGTTTCTTGATTAATTTAGGAGAGAAAATAAGGGAACTTGGCCAAAGTTCAAAAAGGGCGCTGCACAGCCTGGACAAAATATTCCACTGCGATACCAACCGAGCACATGTTGATCCACAACACTTGGGATCCAATCTATCCACAACACTCAGGTCAAAATCCAACCCTTCCAGCTCCAAGCCACCCAAAGCATCCAGAAAGGAGCAGAGAAAGAGAAGCAGAGAGAAGAGAGAAGGAGGAATAAGGAAAGACAGATCACAGAGCTACCACTGGAACTGGTAGAAGACCAGCTCTCACATGTCCACACATACACACACACACACCCCCAAGGTGGTCCTGACCCCACAATCACTGATCTGGTGTCTGACACCATCCCATCTCCCAGTGTACAACACTGCAACCATGTGGGAGAATACTGAAAACTTGAAAGGTATCAAAAATCTGAATAAAGGATTTGGGAGGATGGGAGCTGGGGATCATTTCTAGCACCACCCTCAGCTCACCCTGTGGTTTTAGGCAAGTCCTCCAGATGCCTGTCTGTGACACAGGTCAAATATTTCGGGTGCTGCTCACAGATGTCAAGTGAAGGATTACAGTGGTAGCACAACAAGGAACTCCAGAGTATTATTTTTGAAGTAATGACACCATTTATGAGCCCAAATCCAATTTTTAACCGTGGAGCCTCTCTGCACCTTTGGAGCCAACCTCCATCAAGTTTCAGACACTGTGTCACAGAGTCACACTCGCTTCTGTCACAAGCTGCTCCTTGAGGTCACCTTCTCTCCTCACACATGCTGGGCTGTTCTCTGCCTCCAGCCTGGGATTAAACAGCTCATTTTCCACCAAGGACAGTCTGGAACAAGGTGGGAGTCAATGCTCCAGTCGTGCCTCTTGGGCAATGATGATTTGCCCCACTGGAGGTGGTGTCCTGGGAGGACTCAGAGGGCATCCAGGAGGCACCAAAGCCAGTGGTATTCCTTTAAATCCAGTTTTCAACTACAATGTGAGTCATGGAGCTTTGACCTGTACACAAAATTCACACTGAAACAGCTGGAGAATCACTTTGCTATATGTGTTCTCTCTTATGGAGTGTACCTCCGTTTGTTTGGGGTTGATAACTCAAAAAAACCCCCAGAGATATTTTCTATAATATGGAATGAGGAGATGCTGCACTTTACTTAAAGAGAACCCACTTTTAATGAAGAAAAACTTTCATGTTCTACTTAAACAAAGCAGCACAGCCCAAGCCAAAAGGGTATTTGTGCATCACACCCAGGGCTTGGCCGAGCCCTTCCCCTGTGAGCAGCACAGGGCACTTACCTGGGCAGTGCAGAAATAACTCCCCCTCAGTGCTGGACTGCTCCTGTCTCCTGTAATTACTTCTCCTCAGGGATCTCTGCCAATCTCTTCCCAGTGGACATATGGGCTCAGCAGGCAGGGACAGGCCCAAAGTGCTTTTCTTGCCCTGACGTCAGTGGGGGAAGGATGACTGAATTCAGCTCCCAGGAAAATCAAACATTACCTGACTCCTACCCCTTTATCAGGACTGTGGTGTGGACCAATTATTCCTACAGCTTCTTGAGGGATCTTCAGGCTTTTGCTCTCAAATAAAAGTGTCTTTACACTTAATTAGAAGATAATGCCAGCCAGCTTCTGCTAATTATTTGTATTTTTGCTTAACACTTATAAATCTCGGTGTTCAGGTATTATTACAAGCTAATATTTGTCTTGTAACACACATTAGTCATTACAATTAGCAAGTAGAAATAGATTAGTCATGCGCAAACAATCTCATAAATGAAGTATTTATGCCCCCTTTGGGGATGGAAAGGAAGGTAATTTGAGCCCTTTATGATTATCAAGGGAAACCTGCCTTGTCTCTTCTATTCACGTGGTTGTTTCAGGATTTCTTTCCAGGCAAACTCCCTGGCTGGGGGCTCCTTTAAAGCCCAACAGCACCGTGAGAAGCTGTGGCAGGGATTTGCTGAGCACCATCAGGTGTCACCTCCCCTGAGCTGCTGGTCTGCACTGCTCAGAGCAGTGTCACTCCTTCCCTCTCAAAACCTCTATAATCCATATTTCTGCTTCTGCCCGTGGCTGGAGGGAAAGTTCCCTTTCACAGCCCTGAGTGGGGATGTTTTCTTTGAGCAGTGAACACTTTTATCCACAGATTTAGGGCTCCCTAAATCCTAAAATCTCCCCCTTCTCTGTGAAAGAGAGGCTGAAGGTCCCAGGATGGGACTGAGGAGTGGGATGTCACCCTGCCCACTGGGGATGTGACACCCCTGGCGTGGAGCACATCAGGCAGCTCCCTGCTCAAAGCTGCTCCAAGCCATGACCATGAACTTCCAGATGTATCTTCCAAGGAAAAGGTTATTGCTTTTTATTCCATTTTTCCAGAGGCTTTTCTTTGTCAATTCTACATAAAATTTCATCTTGTTTTTTGTTGGTTTTTTTTCAAATTTTGACCCAAAAAACCTCACTCTTTGTGTGTGTGTGTGTATAAAATCTCCTAGAAAGTCACTTCAAAAATAACCAGAATAAGCTATTTTAAAATGAAAAGCCTCAGTCATTTCACATCAGTAAATTTAACACCTGCATTAGTGCAACATTTCTGCACTGGTGACCTGCACTGTCCCTGTCTGTAACACCCCATTCCCACCCAGGCCTTCCTTTTTGTCTTTGCTCTCTTTCGTTTAATCTGATTTAATTTAATCTAATATTTCCCTGGAAAAATCAAGCAACTCACAGCTCTCCCTCAAGGAAACGTTTTCTCCGGCTACAGGAGCTGCCAAGCTTCCCGAAGGAAGGTGGGAAGGAGGGAATATTTGTTGCTATGTTTAGCACCATTACAGAAATAGGTCACATATTGTTTCTGAGAGAAATGGATCAGCAGCACACAGGCCCCCACAACTCATCCTGGGCTCCCTCCACCCCCGTACACAGTGCTTGAAGCATTCCAGCATCCCTGCCAAATTCCCTCACAAATACTTTAATTCTTTACGTGCTTGTCTCGTTCCATCTGTTCCACATGCTCTTTATGCCATTTGCATTCACTGGCAGAGTCTGTGAGATGACACCACACGGTCTGAATTTGAGGGGGTTTGGGGATGGCAGGAGGGGAATGTGGAGCAGCTCAAGGTTTGGGGTTTGCTCCTCCAGCCCAGGGAAAACCGGTGTGAGGGTCTCAAGGTTCTCCCATCAGAGCAGCCACACTGTGCCTTCAGGCTCAGCAGGAAGAAAAGACTGTCCCTCACAGCATCTTGTGTAGGAGATTGTGTGCCCAAACAAACAACAAAGACAAGGGAAACGTGATGGAAAGGAGGAATAAAGGAAAGCAGCACTCGATGGAAAAGTGGTGCTCAGGGTGTGCAGTGGAACTGCCCGTGAAGCAAATGCTCTCTGTGTGATCCCTCAGCACAGGAGCACTGCACAACCCGGGCTGGTTTTGGGGTTTGGCAGTGTGGTCACCCCAGCCCACAGCCAGTTGTAAGGCTGGAATACACACAGGGGTCACAGCAAACGTCTGTTGGACATGGATCTGAGAGCAGCTTCCAGGATAAGAATAAGGAAAACCCCCACCTGGTCAGGGACATTGGCCCAAGCCCAGACGAGCTGTGTGTGCTGGGCCACAGCTCCAGCTCCTTGAACAAATTCTGTGAGAGCCTCAGGCCATGAAATCTGAATTGTGCTCCAAGGGCTGGACACCAAACCTTTTCCTCCCCCTCCATAACAGGACCTCAGATAAAAGAAACTGCACTTCAAGGACACGGATGAATCCACTCAGCTAGAAAGCACCAAAAAATACATCCATTTCTCAGGTCATGATGCAATACAATTACTCTACTCCTATTAGTAAGATGTGAAAATACCTGCAAGATTTCATCAGGTCAGTCAACAGTTCCAACCTTTCCTTTTCCCAAAGTGAGACGACTCAGCCTGCTTACCTGGCAAGACGGATTTCTCAATCTTTACCTCTCCATTTTTCCACATTCCTTTCCCCATCCCATTTTTCCTGCTTAGCTTGTGTGCTGCAGCCATACCTTGTTATCTCCTACCCCATCTCTCCCTTTCCTCCCTGCCTGTTATTACCACGTTGTCTTTAATGTTTCCCTGCTCCCCTTTGTTGCCAGGCTCCAGTTTTCATGTTTGATTCATACAGTTCATTGTTCCTGCTGCAAAGTGATCATCATCTAAAATAACCTGCATGTGCTGGGGCAAAAGCAGGGAAGGGAAGCCTGACATTCCCTGCTCACTCTCAGTTTGAAGCCTGCCTTGGAGGGGAATTGGGATAGTCTTTGCAGCATGGCATTGGATTTTTGATCCAGAAGGAAAAATAAGAGCTAGATTCTCAGTTACCCAAACACTCTGTCCTTTATACTTGGGCCAAGTCAACCTGGAATAATATGTCCTGGATCCCTGATCACTTCATATCTTTCAGCAGAAAGGAGAGAAAAATCAAGAGCTGGAGGTGATGGGATGGACTCACCATGGTGTGGTTGAACCTGAGAGCTCCCAGAGGGGTTAATCTGGCAGGGGAGGAGCTGAGGGACAGATTTGCAGAGGAGTGAGGCTGCTGCACCCCCTGCCCCAGGGAAGGCGCTGCTCTCCCAGGATGGTGTTGGCTCATATGCTCATGGAGAGTTTTGTTTCCTCAGCAGATGCTCACAGGAGACAAAGTGTCCCTTCCCAGCCCAGCGGGACCCCTGAAGGGAGGGGGGGATGTGAAATCTCTTCCTTCAGTAAGGTTTAACCCTCCTGGTGCTCAGGAACAATGTGCTGACCCCCCCCAGCCACCTCTGCTCCCCTCTGACACAACTGGATCCCACAGATCCCCAGCCCAGAACATTCTCCTCCAGTTTAGGTACCCAAGGGCCATGCTGTTAGAAAACGTTCCCTTTGGATGCTGGGGTGATGTCCCCTTTTAGTGCAGGAACAGGGACGTGGAGACAGCTCCCCAAGGAGGTTCAAACCCGCATCTCCCATGGAAATGACCCAAGAACTAAATTACAGGGTGCCTGTTCCGGGCTGGGTGTTCCCCACCCTCGCTTTGATGATAGTCCAGCGAGTGCAGAGTGAGAGATGCATTGGGCAAAAGAGAAGAAGAATTATTAAAGCCTAATGATTAAGGCACAGACTTATTTTGCCTTGTTTTACCACCTACTGCTTTCCCTAATGACACGAGAGGCTCTGTGCAAAAGCGTCCCTTTGATCCACAGAACCACTGAAACTCCAGGGAATCGGCTCAGCTCAGGAATTTCCCTCACCTACGAGGTGCCACAGTTTTGTGCTACAATTGCAAGGTAATTTCCCTTCTAACCTTGTTATTCCACCTTTTAGATTTTCTTCCTTTTTTTTTTGGTGTCTATTGTCTTTGCTAATTACAGCTTTAGCTTTACCTTCCAATGCTTCACCCTCAGCATGTGCTGCTTGCAGAACGGTGGGGAGGCAGAAATCCCATTGTCAGGGGACCCCTGGAGGGAAGAAAACCAGGAGGATGGGATACAATAAATGATCAGTAAAACCACCCAGGCAGGTATTTCCTACTGGCTCCATTTCACCAAATTCAAGCGATTCTCCATTACAAGTGATTTCCTTATTTTACATTTTGCTTTCTTTCCAGACAGACTTGAAATTTTCAATCACAGAACCATGTGTTTTACACAGAATATATATATATATATATATATATAATGGTTTCTTGTGTATTTTTGTGACCTTATATTTGGGAGTCAGCACCACTTGGGAGTGACAGCTATGAGAAATATTTCCTGTTCTACATCGAGGTTGCCAAGCACACACACAGGAAGGCAGGTGAAAAAAAGCTCCTAATACAAATGTGTCCACAAATGCAGTTGTGTGTCCTTTGCAAAATAATTAAAAAATACTTTAAAAATAAGTATGGAATAAAATCTCTACCCAAACAGCTCACAGGTGGAATTCCCTGAGCAAGGACACAGCAAGAGGAATTATCTTCATCAGTTTAGGGTGGAGTTCAGAGTCTTCTGTGTTTTAGGGATAAAAAGATGTTCTAATGGGAAGGGGGGAACTGGTCAAGTGCAGAGTAAGCAGAGGAGAAACAAGAGTGGCCAGTTAAGACATGAACTTTCCAGCCCTTGGAAAACACAGTGTGTATTCACATCAAGCACCAGGCACACGGTGCAGTGAATAAAATAGTTCAGAGTTGTAATCCCAGCGGGACCCGGGCCAGAGGGTGAAGGGAAGGGAACACACTGGAGCTGTGATTCAGGATGTCCTGGAATCCTTCCTGACCCGCTGGGTCGGAATTTCTGACTCGACACCCTGCCTTGCCTCTGAGTAGGAAACTGGATCCTGACTGCAGGATTCTTTTTATAGAGCAAACTTCGGTGCCAACTGCCTTCGGAGCACAAGTTTGTCCCTCCCAGTCTTCAGGGCAGCACACCAATCCCGGGCTGGGAGAGCCAGGAAACGTGATCCCTGTGCCCCAAACACAGCCCAGCTCTGGCCAGAGAGCAAACAGGAGCCCAAAGCTTGGCCTAATTCCCCAGCCCAGCAAACACAGGGGGCACTGAAGAGTCTCAAAGCCACTGGCTCATCCTCCTCCTCCCCCTGTAAACTTGGCCAGCACCAAAGGACACGGCCTGGCCCAAGGAATGCTGGCCAGGGTTGGAGGCTCCATCAGAGATTTCCCCTGTACTGCAGTGACAGGCAGGGGGTGGGAAATCACCCACTAGGACACCCCTGGATCACAAGGATTTCCACCCCATTTCTTTCCCAGCCTGTCCTGGGGGATCAGACAAGGCTCCTCTGAGCTGGTTTGGGGCACTGGGACTGATAACTCTGCCCACAGCCTGAGGTGTGTCCTGGCTTTGGTGTTGGTTACACCTTAGGAAGGGAAGGATTTGAAATCACCGTACTCCCTTTTGTATCATTTTATAATTGAAAAGCATAATTTTGTATTATTTTATAATTGAAAAGCATAATTTTATCCCTTCATTTCCACTGAATGGAAAAGATCAATAATGCACTTAAAAACACATAAATCAGGGAAGCAAAGCAGAGCCTCTCAGAACCTCTTTTGATATGGAGACGGCACCTCCTCTTCTAGAACAACCCACATATTTAAATCAATATTGATCATTTGGCCCCATTGTATCTTATAGACAATATTAATTAATGATATTAATTAATGTCTTGGTTTCCTTCTCACTGAGAATCCTCCTCAAGTCTGTGGAGAGGGCAGAGTCAGCCCTGGCAGGTTCCAGCCCTTGGCACCCACTTTGGGTTTGAATGAAATGCAGGTATGAAGTGACTTGCCCAAGGTTATGAAAAATAAATTATAGAGGAGCAACCTAGCACAGAAACCACAGAACCCAGTGAAACACTTAAACCCAAAGGCCTTTTGTCTCATCCAAGGAATTTTAAAAATAACATCTCTATAAAGAGCAAAATTCCAGACAAAGGTGTATCTGACACCATATTTAACACTGTTCTACATAGGAAATTAATTTTAAGCAGTCAGACAGAAATGTAAGTAGTAGGCCAAGATGCAAAGAGAGTCTTCCCATTCTTCCTATAGAACAAAAATTCTAGAGATCTTAGTTTGGAAAAACAGAAGCAGCTCACCCAGCACCATTTGTAGCACCAGTTCCCTCCCTGGGTTTATCCCTTTCTTCTGTGTGTAGTTCATAAATAGTCTGAGTGCTGTGGATTTGCTCCATGAGCCCTCCTGAACCAGCTTCAGTCCTTTCAACAGAAGAAATAACATTTCAAAATTACTAAAGGAACATTTTTTAAAGCAACCAATGTGTCCAAGCCCCTCCCATTTGTAGTAGGACTGCTCAGGTGTCATCTCAACAAAAACTGTTGTTCAAAATGTCACCCTGTATCTTCAATTATTTGCCAAATCTGGCATGGAAATACACAATCACAGAATCCTGGGATATGCTGAGCTGGAAGGGACCCATCAGGACCATCCAGTCCAACTCCTGGCCCTGTGTATAGACTGGATGATTGTCTTCTCCTCCTTGTTTTTCACAAATCCAGCGTTTTAGGGAGGAGAAGGAAATAGATTTCAACGTGGCTGAACAAATATTTCTGCTGGAAATTCCTACCAAAACACACTTTCCCTGCTGTCCATGACTTTTTTGGGGTTTCACTCTTTCTTAGGCTACATCGATTTATTTGTATGACTTTACAGAAAAAAAAAAACACAACAGAAAAATTGAAGAACCATCTAGGTGAGATCTGGGAGGTTATTTCAATTAATATTCACTGCTGGTATTTCCTTAGATTTATCCATTCTAATTAGCCGTGATTTAAAGAGAAAATCCTGCTTGTGTTGCCTCAAGGCACAAAGAAACAGCAACTGGTGCTGCTTTAACACATCCTTCCTGCACAGGGGGAGGCACCAAAAGGATTCCTTTCCACTTCATCCCCAGGGTCTCCTCCCTGTGGGATTTTTCCATGTTATCCTACACATGTGACAGAAGGGATGGGTTGGAGGGACAGTGGTAAATTCAGTGGAAGGAAGAAAACATCTTTAAGGCTGCACTTGTGGGGAAATGAATCCTTCCTGCACACACAGCGTGGATTTGGGTCAAAGGGCAGATTTTAGGGAGTGGGTTTGCAGAGTTATCACCTCAGAGGAGGGAGACAAGGCACAGAGCTGTGCTACCCCTCACCCAAATCCAGTTCCTCCACCAGAACACAGCTATTCCAAGAAAATGTCCTGGGTGCAGAAGAACTAGCTTGAAATAGTTTTCCCAGGATGAATCCAACCTTTGCCCAGGATTGGTTCTGCCCATCCTGGCCATTGATCCCCCATAAATCAGGGGATATTGTTCTCCCTGGCCTGTTCCGTGGTAAGGAGCTCCCACGGATGGTAGGGAAGTTTCCTTGCAGAGCTGAGTGCAGGGAAGGCCCTGGGAATGTGCTCTGCAGCAGCATCTGCATTGCAGATTGGAGAGGGAGTTGTGCCCCAAGTGCCAAATCTCAGCTTTGAGAGCAAAACTATTTTTGTTTTATGCCAGTGCAGAACACGATCCTTTGGGTAAGACACAACTGGGTGGTTTAGAAGTAAAAAGAAAAAGCCCAGTAACTGTCCTGCCATGTATCAAAGTAATTTTAAAATACTTTAAACATTATTTTTTAAAACATTTTTGATCCCACGTAAGATTGACAGTAACACAGGGCATATGTTTTTATTTACTTGCTTATTTTCAAAGAGACTTGGAAAACTCGAGCTACTATCAGAGACAGCTTCTCACTGTTGATGGGGTAAAAGCCAGCACTGTTTAGGAACAAATGATAATCAACAAAGTTAGCAGAGATTTAATTTGGTAGGAACCATGAGCAGCCAGAGCAGTACAGCAACATTTCCTGACAGTTTAGAACTAGAAGAGAACGGGATGTAAAAATTACATGCTGAAATTCTTACAAAAATTTACAGAACCACAGAATAAACGTGGTTGGAAAAGACCTCTGAGGTCATCAAGTCCAACCTTTGAAATTCAGATTCCCCCTCACTCATATTTCAGGATAAATTTCAGATTTGACACATCTGGTCAGGACTATTGTAAGGGAACATTTCATTGCATCTTTATTGCAACAGCCAGCATTGGGAAAATAAAAAGCCTCCTTTTCCTTTGCTCCTCCTCCAGACAAAGCTTGGTCCTTCTCTCCCCCTTAATGACAAACCCGACGTGCAATTCTCTGCCATTGCAAGGCCCAGTTTAAGTGCAGGTTTAACAAACACTGATAAAGAACAGGTGTATTTACTGATACACCTGATGATGTGAAAAACAGGTACTTCTGCTTACCGGGGGGGGCACAGGGCAGGCTTTGTGTTGTGTTTCAGCTGCAAATGGGTTTCTTCAGAAGAAATGTTGTAGCTGTTTGGAGTTGGCTTCGCGCCAAGTCCCCCAGACTACAGCAAAAACCTCCCCCTCCCCTTTGGGCAAAGCAAAAAAAACTATACAAACTGAAAGACCCGAAACTAACTGAGCTATAGCAAAATATATATATTTACATATATCACAGTTATACACAGTTACAACACTACGTACATATAAAAAGAGAACCCCAAACAACCCCCCGCCAAAGGGGAAGGGGAAGGGAAAGGTAAAAGGGACAAAACCCACAAAAGAAACCCGAAGCAGGCATGCACAATCAATAAAGAACTAGTAAAAGAAAATCTTACTACTCTCCTTGAGACAGCAGAATCATGCCAAGCACCGCCGGCACCCTCCGCCTCCCGAGGCCTACAAGGCCTCACTAGGCCTCACTCCCCCACACAAGCAGGACTAACAGCAGAGAACCTGTGCCTTCAGATCCACCAGAAGACAACAGGGAAGAGCTTCTCTCTCCTTCTTATTTATACCCTGGCTTATGTGAAAATCGTATGGAATACTGGGAACATGGCCACTTCCTTGGTTACAAACTGGTCACCGAGGAAGGCCTTGACTAAAACTATCACAAATGTGCTTCGTAGCAGTGGCTGAGAGTGAAGAGTGTAGTGATGGAGCAGGGAAACAGGCAGGGTTGACAGTGCCAGTGATTAAACCTGCTTTGGCACATAAACTACCCTTTAAAATGGAATACAGTGAATATAGATAGCTGCACTATCAAACAACCTGAGAGGAGAGGGAGAAAGGACAGCCTGGTTTGTGTGCACAAAACTCTTCTTCCATCAGTTTGAATATGGCTATGCCCTTAATCCACATCGATGGTAAATGATATTATTCACACATCTTCAAACCCCGTGTGTGAGCAGCCAGCTCTCAACACTCACCCCCTGCCTGACCCCAACAAATCTCAATGGATTTTTATACAGGATTGCTTCAAATATATATATTTTATGGATTTTATTTTTATACAGGATTGTATAAAAATGAATTGTAACTTATCCTGGGATCCACTGAGTAAACCAGAGTACCCAGCAAAGGAGCAAACAAGAGCAGAGAACTTTTGCTCTGTATCAGTTCTCAGTGAGGGTGCTTTGCACCATTGGGTTTATTGTTATATATGTACTTTAAGTCAATATTCCCCTCTGTTAATCCAGACCATCTCTGTTGGCTTGGATGAAATACATAATGACTTAATCTGAGATTTGATGTAACAGTAAATGAAATTTGGCCCTGCCATCAAAAGCATTGGAGGGAAGGGACATGGTCTTAATTATTGCCTGTAAACAGTCCATCAGTTGCCCTGAAAGGAAGGTTTTTACAACGTGTTCGGTGTCCAATTTCAATCCTGTGATGCCTTCTGTGTGAGGTGGCTCTTCATCACTGCTGCTGTGACTGTCCCTGTTCCACAGCCCCTGAACTGTCAATTAATGAGAGAAGCAACAAGACCCACCCACCCAGCACTGCTCTACCACAGAAACAATTCCCTCATATCTGCTCCAGAGAACGAAAGCAGGGAAAAAAGGAACTCTTCCTGCCATACCCGGGATGCATTTCTCCCCCCTGTCTCAATACCTTAGATCACGCTCTGCTTTCAGCAGGTTACAGCACATTTCACTCTGTCAGCAGGAGATAATTTGCAGCCCAGGTGATGGATCTCCCTGGCTGAAATGAAGCATCTCCTCGTGCTGCTTAACGAGGCTCCTGATTCTAATCACGTCCATCACGATGTGGGGCTGAAATTCGCTGGGATATTTACATGGAGGAAAACGAAGACAAGCTGAAAGGGGGAAAGAAGCTTTAAAGGTGAAGAAATGAGGTACAGGCAAACCCCTCAGAGGAGGGGCCAGGAGGACTTTGGATTCCCTGCCGTTTAAACTCTTACAGTATTCTCTCTCTCAAAGATTTAGCAAAAAAAAAGAAGGGTTTGAAAGACACAAATTGAAGATTAATTGAGGTGAAATGACTTAAGGAATACTACCCACTTCCCTTCCCTTCACCCAGGAATGACAGCTGCCTCACACGAGCAGGGATTCCTAGTGAATAAGGAGGTGTGGGAGACTTCCCTTTCAGTTAACAGGGATTATTTGGAATGGGCTCACTGTAGCCCCTCCTTACAGGGGAATATCCGTAATTTCAGAGCCAAGATAATTCTGGGAGTGTGCCCTGGGAAGCAATGACCAAACGTGCAAACCCTGATGCCCATCACTGATCCCTCTATTTCATAAGAAAAGCAGTCTGTGAGTGAGAATGACCAAACCTCTGCTCATGTCACCTGTATTTATACCGTGAATTAATTTAAACGTGGCACCTGGAATGCTACAAAAACACCCTTCCTATGTAACAGATCTTAAATTCTCCACGAGCACCAATTTTCTGAAGGTGTGGGGAGTGCCGTCCTCATTTCACAAGCACAGAAATGGAAGAGCAAAGCCACCCAAGGACCCCGTGGCAGCGACCAAAGTTGGATGAACTCATTCTCTTCAGCTCAGAGAAGAGAGAATGAAGACAGAGAGATGTAAATCCTGCCTGCCGTGGAGAAAATGGGTGAAACACTATTATTTGCCGTTTCTCACATTACAAGGATTAAGGAGCCGTGGTGAAGAAATCTGATAAATTAGTTTAAAACCAGACAAAACAGGGATTTTTCTTCATAATTGAATCTGTGGAATTCATTGATGCAGGATGTTGTGGAGCCAAAAAACCACAGGAATAATCCATCCAAAATCAAAGGCAATTTAACCAACAGGAAAAAAAAATCAATGAAAAATATTTACATCCACAGCTTCTTACCCTAAATTCATCTTAAACTTGTCCCTCCCCTTTTCTATGTCTAAATTCTTTGAGTGAGAATGAACAAACCATCCCAGAGCTCTCCAGATACACGGATATATTTCCAGTGTGTAGGCCTTGCACATCTGATTACAGAGATGTTCCTTCCCACTGCGCTCCCAGGAACTTCATTTTCCGGAGAGGGAGGAAGACACCAAGTTCCAGGGAAGAAATGGGTCTGTAAACTCAGAGTTTTTGATGGAGCTCAGCTGATGGCTCTGTCCCCCTCAGGAGAAATCCTCCTCCCACAGCCCCTGGGAGGGAGGGAAGCCCTGGCGTCCAGTGCTCCAGGCAGAAGGAACTCTCCACTGCATTCCCAGCTCCCTCTGAACTTCCAACCCCCTTGTATCCTCTGATTACTGGGACCAGCAGGATTATTGCCACGACCTACTTTCCAGAGTGTTTTCCTGCCACTTGGGGCTGAGGCTGTGACGTGGCAGGAGCTGCTCAAGTGCCACGTGAACCCCTGTCTGTAATGCAGGTGCTCAAGCACTCTACACATGCACAGCTACGACTTCCCACAAAACAGACACCAAAAATCACATTCTCTGCTGCTGGGAGGACACCCCCAGGACACTCCAGCACAGGGTTTTTGTGGCGTTGTGCTCTTCAGCCTCATCAACCCTAAAGTCAGGAAAGCCAGAACAAAGCCAGTCAGGATTTCCCCCCTGGCTTTATTAATTAAGCAGCTGTTCCTGTGGGATCAGCATGTGCAGGCTCTCCTCCAGAGGCAAATGTGTGCTGTGCCCTTGAAGAACAGCAAGGTGTTGGCTGTGCCAGAACAATGACAGCAAGGGATCTTCTGTCCTGCCCCGCTCAGGGATGAACTCTGATCCTTCCCATTGCCCATGGATATCCCCTGTTATATGTAAACTGTCCCCAAACTGCACTGGCCTCTGCAAGTCATTATTTCAGACACCTCAAACACTCCAATGAGTGGTGCCCTTCCCTGTGCTCCTGCTTTTGGCCATGCAGAGCAATGAAAAAGGAGAGTTTGCTCTTCCTAAGGCCGAACTTTCCCAGGAAGGTACGCTGCAGGAAAGGTGGGAGTTTCACCTTTCTGCATTGCTTTACCTCTGCTGGCCCCAGCTCTGGAATCAGAGAATCACAGAATCACTGAGGCTGGAAAAGACCTCTGAGGTCATTGAGTCCGCCTGATACCCGATCCTCACCAGCCCAGAGCACTGAGCGCCACATCCAGTCCTTCCTTGGACACCTCCAGGGATGGGGACTCCCACACCTCCCTGTGCAGCCCCTCCCAGTGTCTGACCACTCCTTCTGGGAAGAATTTCTTTCTAATGTCCAACCTAAACCTCCCCTGGCACAGCTATGTCCTCTCCTCCCGTTCCTTGTTCCCAGAGCCCGACCCCCTCCCAGGCTCTCCCCTCCTGACAGGGGGTTGCAGAGCCAGAAGGTCCCCCTTGAGCCTCCTTTTCTCCAGGCTGAGCCCCCCCAGCTCCCTCAGCTGCTCCTTCTGCTCCATTCCCTTCCCCAGCTCCGTTCCCTTCCCTGGACACGCTCCAGCCCCTCCATGTCCTTGTGATGGGCCCAGAACTGGGCACAGCACTGGAGGTGAGGCCTCACCAGTGCCCAGCACAGGGGGACAATCCCTGCCCTGGTCCTGCTGCCCCACTATTCCTGACCCAGGCCAGGTGTCAGTGGCCCCTTGGCCACCTGGGGACACCGTCTGTGCCTGGACACCCCCTGGATGCAGCAGCACTGCCCAGCACTGCCCGGGCTGGGCCATCGGCCGCTTCTCAACCCAGCCAGGAGTGACCCTGTCCCAGCCACGGGCTGCAGCTTCTCTGGGAGCTCCCCTTCACCAACCACACCATGGACAATGGATTGTGTCAAAATTCCCAGAGAAAGATGACAGGAGCCTCTTGTGACTCCGTCAAACCCCACAAATCCTCCCCAGCAGAACCCCTGGGTCCCATCCCCGTGCTGCTGTGCAGGTGTGGTGCTCCAGCCATGAGCATTCCTGCTGAAATGAGCGGGATTACAGAGGCAGAAGGAAAAGATCAGCTGCACACTTTTATCTGAGGACCTGCTCTGACTGCCTCATGTAATGAGTAGATTCTTCTCTCCATGGCCATGTCTTTATTATAAATTTAGTGGGTCTGTAAGTCGGACCGGGGCTGACCCAGCAGAGCTGTGGGGCTGAGGGGTTTGAAGTGATATCCCCATTATTCTAAGTTCCTTTTTGATATCAGAATAGCTGAGTTTTCCCTTGTAATTGTCAGGGCAGTTTTAATTACTATCTGAAGAGCTTCCACCCAGCAGCATCTCCACATTCCTGCTGCCTGGCAGGGCTGTGACAGCAGGGATACACCAAGAGCACTGTCCTTTAGCCCCTGCTCTTCCCCTGTGCTTTCTCCTGCCATATTCCACAGGCAACACCACTGACATCCAGTCCCTGCAATTCCCATCCCTCCACTGCCCCCACTGTCCCCTCAGCACCAAAACAATCTCTCTGTTGCTCTTCACGTGAGAATAAATCACCCCAGCATCTGTAAAAATGGCAAATGTCAAGTGGGGATGCCCAAAAACATAATTAAATGTAAATTTTAAAAAAATCATAAACTATTAAAATACTTGGTTTTGTCCACAGTCAGGAACTTTTTGTCCCTTTGTGGTTTATGTTGAATAATTGCTTAAGGAAATACAGGTTCTATAAAACTTCAGGAATATTCTACGTAACTTGTTTAAAGAGAAGGCAAAAAGCAAAGATGAACTGTACAATAAATCTCAAACATCCCAGGGTTCTGATGAAATCAAGAATTGTTATCAAGTGAAATTCATCCCTGAGTTTACACTGAGTTTTGTACCATTTAAGCACAAGAAGAGGAGATTCATCCACCCTCTGAAGATACAACACAACCTTAACACACCTCCTGCAAAGAACAGGCAGGAGAGCTCTCAGGAGCAGAAAATCATCAAGGTTGGGAAGGATCTCCAAGGTGATCAAGTCCAACCTTTGACCAAAAACCCCACTGAACCATATTGTGAAATATCACATCCGCTTGTTTCCTGAGCACTTCCAGGGATGGTGACCCCAGCCCTGCCCTGCAGAGCCTGTTCCAAGGCTTAACCAACCTTCCAGGGAAGAACTTTCCCTGACATCCAACCTGAACCTCCCCTGGTGCAACTCGAGGCCGCTTCCCGGAGGATGGGGATTTGAGGATGGTTGTGTCCTGAAGATCCTGCAGATCCACCTCCCAGGCTTTGCCTGAACCAGAAAACGAAACCCCTGGTGAATAATTTGAAGCCTGATATTGGTTTAAACCCCAAAGACTTGAATGTTTGCCGAGTTTAGCCAGGCTGAAGCTCTTCCAAACCCAGCTCATCTCCACAGTCATTTCTGGAGCAGGTTAAGATGCTCCATGGATATTCCTGAGGCCCAGGGTGAGGAAGGGCCCCCCTGAGAGGACGGGGGGTGCAGGGTGAGTTGTTTCAGCTGCTTTGCATCCCCACAACCACAGAGCAGGAGGAAACAACACCCAGAAAGTGAAACCAAACTGAAGAGCACGAGGCAACACCGTAAACAGCTCAGAGCACGAGGAAACTCCGTGGCAGGGTCTGTTTGTGCTTCCCTGGTGAATCCCCCTCCTGTGGAAACACACAACAAACACTCTTTAAAGAGTTCCAGTCGATGGCACCCAGCCAGGATCACTGATTCTGGGGGAGGGATGGTTGGAGACAGATTTGGAACCAGTCTTGACTGGCACTTATCCTTCTCCCTCTGCTATAAAAAGGGTACATTTGCCTGTTTTTAAATGAACTATTCTGGTTAGTTATGGAGGAAAACTCAACGTGCACATTATTAACAAGCCACTGGAAGTCAGACAGTGGGACTGGAGCGTCCACATTTCATCACCCAAAGGGAAACACTGCAGGGGTTGATTTGCTGACATGAAGAAAACACCAGAATTAGTCACCAACTTTTGACTGGTGGTGTTCTTTCTCAAACAGATCAAAGAAAAGAATTCACACAGGTGTTTGCTGGAGGCAGGGCATGATCTGAGCACAGACCCCAAACTGCAGGACAGGAGGGGCTGCCTCAGAGTGGTGAAGTGCCTGGAGCTCCATGGTTTAGGGTAAGACAGTGGATTGCCTTTCTTGCAAGTCTTACCTCTCTAATCCTGCTTTTCCAGCCCCTCCATCACCAAATGCCCACACACACACAGGGCTGCTCCCTTGTTTGGGAAGCAGGTAAGTCCAAAACTTCTTGTAGTATCTTTGTGATTCTTTCTGTTCTCCCCAGTAGGAGCACTCTCAGGACCCAGAAACTGGAAAATCTGTCACGAATTAAATGTGTTTAAGCTTAAATTATTTTAAGACACTCCCTATAAAACTAATAATTGTAATACTTAAGATTTTATGGTACTATAAGTTCGTTGAGTGCTTCCATAACCACATCTTTGCTGGGCTCTCTCCTTCCTCTCCAGCTCTGGCCCAGCTCTGAATCAGCCATTCCCACTTCTGCCCAGAGGGGATATGGAATGTTCAGTGTCTGGGGGGGTGCAGGTGCATCTGGACATCAGGGAACACTGTCAGGGGGCCAAACCAGTGCTCAGATCTGAAAACTGCCAAGCAGGAGAGGGCAGAGGGACATGGTGAGCAGGAATTCTGAGCTGGATCACAAATTCTGGAGTGACATAAGGGAGAGCAAGCAGGTCCTGATAGTTTCAGTAAACAGGCACAAAATGCACCTCCTTGAAACTCACTTTGCTTTTTTGGGCTGGAAATCAATTCTTCCTTCTGCAACACGATTTTCCTTGCTGAATATAAAGGAATAGAACATTCCTTCTGCACTGGAGAGAGGTTTCCTTTCTCAGCATCATCTCTGTGTGCTGGAGAGCCATTCCCAGTGCTGGAGAACTTGAGATCCAAGATAAGGATGGCACGGGATGAGAGAGCCACAGGCAGCTCTCATGGAGAAGGGCTTACTAATAAACTACCAGGCTCAGGTGGAGTTGCTTCTCTATGTATTAATGCTATTTATTCTATGTATTTACTTTTAGGTCTGAAAATGTTACTTTGTAGGGAGACTTGCCTACAAAGAGTGAGAGATTTGGGAACACCTGAGCCAAATTCTCATTCAGAACTCAAACAGCAAAACCAAGAAATAAAAAACCCAAACAAACACAGTTTTCCTTTACCTTCCCCATTCCCCTGGGAACAGGAAACCCATCCTGAAGTTCCCCTCTCCAAGCTGCTGACGCCAGGCCTTTTCTCCTCTGGATTCTCCTGACATTTCCATCATTCAAGAGAAGTTAATTTACCCACCCTGGATTTACTCTCTTTCAGAGACAGGAATTTCAGCAGGGAAGGCTTAGCCCAGGTAGTGCTGCCAGCACAGGGCCCTGCTGACCTCTGGGAGGTTCTTTAACCTCCCGGAGCCTCCCTTTGCCATTTGATGAATGATGATGAAAACTACCCCCCGATAATATGCTTTAAAAAGAAAAGTTATTAAATACTTGGCAATTACAGGATAAAGATTCTTCTGAGCCCTTCAACACGGTCCCATCTCTCAGCAGATGTTCAAAGTGCCCATTGTCCATGTTTGGTGCCCAGGCACTTTTGAAGTGAGAAGTTAATTTTCCCGGGAGAATGACACCTTGTGCACATCTCCGTGCACCCTCCTTTCCCAGACACATGGCCCTTTCTGCACTTATTCCTTCAGCACAGGGAAGCCCACACAGTGCTTCTTTCTGGGTCAACCAACCATGGCAGCCCATCTGAAATGGGAATAAAATAAAGGATTGGTGTGTTTAATTTTTTTAATGTACTGGTGTTCCCTTCATTCCTTTTTTTATTCTTTCCCCAATCATTCGCCTTCAAGAGTCATCTCTGACTCCACTTGCTCTTGTGCAATGCTCAAATTACCAACAGCTGATCAAACAGCAGTGACCCCAAATTCCTAGAGAACCACAGAAGACAGAGAAATGTGCCCTGACCTGCTTAACCCTGTCTGCCCTCCCCGGCCACGCAGCCTGACCTGACCCTGCTCCTTTTATTCCTCCCAACACACTTTAATAGATTCCACCAGAGGAGAGCAGTGGGGGGGGGAAGGAGCCAGTCTGTCTTCATGTCTTATTTCAGGGAAGTGTTTCCTTAGCTAAACATCACAACTCCCAGCAGTGATTTCCACACGGCTGGAATGTTACCTCCCACCTCACCACTGCAATCGCTTCTTTGCCTGGTGGATGCTCAGAAATATTCCCGAGCCTCTGGCAGCAGCACCTCGGAGCAAACACAGCACACCCCTCAGCAAGGATTTCTTGGGATCACAGCAAACTTCCTCGTGGTGCAGATGAGGGTGTTTGGGAATTTTATCCATCAATGTGGCAGAAGAGCCACTCTGGATGTGCTGGGAGGGCCCAGGGAGGTGTCAGTGTGCTGCTGTCTGATCCCCAGTGTGATGTAATGATAAATAATCACCCAGAGCTGCAGGAGCAAACCAGCCCTGAGAGGCCAGAGCCAGGATTAGCAGTGACCACACCTCTGGGTTTCAGCCAGTGGCTCCTCATCCCTGACTCCCTGTGCTCCTTCCAAAGCACCGAGAGCCTTCTGTCTTCCCTGGAGACCTGGATTTGCAGGCAGGCTTGGAAACTCAGAGACATGACAGATGTCTCCCTCCCCTTTAAATCTCTGCCTTTCTCTCCACTTACATAATGCTAATTAATTTGGGCTGAAGATAGCTGAGATCTCTGTCATTCCTTGCTTCCACAGCACACATTCCAGCCTCGCTGCTCTCATAAGCAGTCTGATCAGCACCACGCTGCACATCCCTGCCAAATTCCCTGTGCTGTTGGAATCAAAGCCCAGGCCTCCTCTTGCCCCCAGAATATGAAATATCCCTTGTTTTGGACGGATGTAACGAAGCACAGTCATTTCCACCGAGAGGGAAATGTTGTTTTCCAGGATAATAATTCAACAGCATTTCTTGATTACTAGAAAGAAAGTGTTCTGTCATCCCAAGGAGAAAGATCACACGGGAGGGAAATAAAAGCCCTGCAATGGAAGGAACCCACACCAGGGAGATCCTACACATGGATATGCAGTCACAGGATGCAGTTCTACCAAAGGGTGGGAAGGAACTCCTGGGGATATCAAACCTTTCACCTGAGAAAATGGGTTATCTCATGTTATTCTGCTGATCCAGAAATCAGGCTGATTCTGTAATTTTGGCATCACATGAAGAGAGGGAAGAGTTGGCAACACGGGGTTCTAACACTCTTCAGGCTCAGCAGGCAGCAGCAGGGCCAGGCCTGACTGGTAAAAGGGAGGCTGAAAAATCCAGGGACAAGGTGACCAGAGACTCCAGCACACCCAGAGGAACAAAGAATCTGAAAGAACTGGGTGATGAAAGAATCCAACGCCCAGAGCTACAGCTGGCACTGTGAAAACTCATGGCAGTTTTTAGCTTTGGAACACAAAATAGCTGTTCCAGCAGACTCAGGAGGAGACCTTCTTTAGGAGTATGACCAAAAGACTCATCCTGTAATATGATGAGTTCCAGCTCCCAAGACTTTCACAAAACTTGTCCCAACAGTTCAGTAGTGGAAGAGGAAAAAGTCGAGTCAAAGGGCTGGATCTCTGGTTTGGAAATTCCCCCCACCCACCCATCGTGTCTGCCTTGCAACATTTCTGAGCCCAAGGTAATCAACAAATCCCTGTGATTAGCAAGAGTCTGGACATCTGTTTGAGTGCTGAACTTGCACACTGTGCTTTCTTTTATTCTGTCCTTACTCCATATTAGGAACCCTCCAAGACAGCTCGTTCTGTTTGGAAAGCACAAGGCACAGGAACAACATCCCATTCCCAGGAGAGCAGGGCCCCATCACACCTAATGGGGATTTGGGAACACAAACACCCTCACTCTGAACATTCCCCCCTTCCTCCTCCTTCCCTAGCTTTATATACTGTGAAGAAAATTGGGAAGAGAGAGGCTGTGGGAATTTGTTCCTCAGGATATGTGTGCTGGTTTTGTCTGGGATGAAGCCAAAGTGCCTGTACTTGCTGATCCTCATCTCTCTCCAGGCTGTTGTTCACTCAGAACCTCCAGCCTCTAGAATCTCCTCACAAGGGCTTGGATCTTCACACTAAACAGACATGGGGCTGAAATTAAAGTTATAGTGCCTGAATCATCAAATGATTTGGCCTCAAATGCCTGGAGACAACCTTCCTCTACAAGAGGCATCCAAAGCTGGCAGCCAGGCACAAATACACCTTCCTAACAACTCAGTCAGTTTGGGGTTGTTATCCTTCCTCAAAGGAGCATCATTCCCTCAGATTCCAGCAAAGCTACTGTGGGAGAACAGAAGGATATGTTTCCCTTTCCATCATGCCTTGTTTGTACACCCAGAGAGGGCTTTACTACTGCTCTGGGGTGGGAAATGGTTGTTTTTAACAGGATGCAGCAACTGTGTAACTGAGGTAAAACTGTTCAGGATCCCGGAGTATCCTGAGTTGGAAGGGACCCACAAGGACCATCCAGTCCAACCTCTGGCCCTGCACAGACACCCCAACAATCCCACCCTGTCCCTCAGTGTTGTCCAAACCCTCCTGGAGCTCTGGCAGCCTTGGGGCTGTGCCCACTGCCCTGGGGAGCCTGGGCAGTGCCCAACCAGTCTCTGGGGGAAGAACCTTTCCCTGAGATCCAACCTGATCCTGCCCTGGCACAGCTCCAGCCATTCCCTGGGTCCTGTCCCTGCTCGCACAGAGCAGAGGTTGGAGCTGCCCCTCCTGAGAAGTTACAGACTGGGATGAGTTGTCCCCTCCGTGCCCTCCAGGGCAGTGAGAGCCGGGCACTCGGTGCACCTGGAACTGCAGAGGGAATCTCAGCAGGCAAAATGTAAGAACTTCCTGCAGGAGCCTGGCCAGTCACCACACTTCTCATCTCCTGCAGCAAGTGCTAATTCCCAACGGAAGGTCAGAGCTCCAGCTGGAAGTGTCATTGGAAAGCAACGTCCCTGTGAGCAGCACAGACCCTCTGGCTGAGCAGGGAGAGCCTGTCTGCTCCCCTCACACACCTCTGTCCCCGTAACTCCCACACTGCAGCAGCACAGAATGACTCCAGAGCCACCCTGCACAGGCTCCTGTGGCGTTTGGAAAAGCCTCTCAGAGCCCTGCTGGAGCAGCATGTCAGGAGGGATGGGCTGGGCCGGATCCTCCCCGTGCACAGCAGAGGAATAATTCCAGCACAGGGCTCGGGGCGGTTCACAAAGAATCCAGGGCACAAGGCTTTGTTCAAGGGAGAAATTTCCTCCTCACCAAAGCTCATAAATATCTTTCAAACCTTAAGCAAATAAATTTGCCGTTTTTCTTGTTGCACAGAACCAGGTTTTCTCAGGGTGAAGTGACAGTGGCTCAGTTCCTACAGAAATCCAGGGTTTGTCCTGTCCCAGTTCAGGGGTTCTCAATGTTGAGAGAGGAGGAGCACACCCAGCTGTCCACATGGGCACACACGGGTCACCTGCCCTGGGCCTGGGGGGGTTCTGGCACTGCAGAGCAGTTTGGATCTCTGGGACAGTCCCTGGGCACACTGAGGTGTCCTTGTCATCCCACAGGAGAGTCACAGGGCCTGGGTTGGGAGGGACCTTAAAGCTCATCCCATTCCACCCCCTGCCATGGGCAGGGACACCTCCCACTAGCCCAGGTTGCTCCAAGTTTATCCAACCTGGCCTTGGACACTTCCAGGGATCCAGAGGCAACCACAGCTTCTCTGGGCAACCTGTGCCAGGGCCCCCCCACCCTCACAGCCAGGAATTCCTTCCCAATCTCCCATCTATCCCTGCCCTCTGGCAGTGGGAAGCCATTCCCTGTGTCCTGTCCCTCCATCCCTTGTCCCCAGTCCCTCTCCAGCTCTCCTGGAGCCCCTTTAGGCCCTGCAAGGGGCTCTCAGCTCTCCCTGGAGCCTTCTCTTCTCCAGGTGAACCCCCCCAGCTCTCCCAGCCTGGCTCCAGAGCAGAGGGGCTCCAGCCCTGGCAGCATCTCCGGGGCCTCCTCTGGACTCTCTCCAGCAGCTCCACGTCCTCCCTGTGCTGTTCCCAGGGCTGGACACTGTTCCCACTGAGATCTCACCTGAGAGGGGCAGAGGAGGAGGTACCAAAGCTCCTCAGCAATAACCCAACAGTTGTTTTCACCAAGGCATTGACAGACACACAGGACACTCCCAGGTCCATCCGAGAAGGATTAACTGGAGCTGGAGCCCACCCTGGCTCCCACAGCAGCCTCCAGACCATCCTTCTCCCAGTTTCCCACAAAACACTAACTGTACACTCACAAAATAAATTTTAAAAAAAAATGAATAATTAAAAAGCAAACTGTGTCTTGGAGTTTACCAGCTACAAGGGAGAACGTTCAGCCACAAAAGGTATGGTTTTAATAATTAATCTGTGCTGCTTTATTTAGCACAGAAGCAACTGCCTTAGATCAGAATTAAAGCCTTGTAAATGAGTGCCTTGAAAATGGCCACTCCAAAAAGTGGGATAAAAACTTAGATTTTACTTTTATAGAACTCTTTTTTCCTCCCCTTCTCTCTGTGACTGAGTGGAACTGGAAAAAGGCTTAAAAAAACAAGCAAACAAACAAAAAAACGCACATGAAAATTTTCTTCTTGTTTTCACAGAGTGGATGAGACCCTCATGGATTTATCCATCACTCTGCTGGAATGTCATTCCAGGCTGTAGAAAAAGCAGCTCTCTGGGCTGGAGGGAGAGGAGGCAGCAGAATGTCCCTCACCACAGGAAGCTGAAGGGAGGAGAGAGGGGCAGAGCACACAATAAATAGCACTAGAAAGAGGAAGAAAACTTATTTTTCTTGATGACTTCCCAGTGCATTAATAAAACCTGCTTACTTCGTTTGCCCCTGAGAAAAGCAGCTCCTCAGACGTGTTTGCAAACCCAGTTACCACAACACTGGAAAACACGGCAAAAAACACACTAATCCTGATTTCTACCTCCCTTACCCTGAACTGCAGGAGTGTAAAGGAGAGAGAAACAGAAATAACTACACATTTGTGGCAATAATTTAATTTTCATAACAATTTGCAGCCTGGCTAGAAATTTTCAGTGTTTATTTGGGTGTAATGTACCTTTTTTAGTTCCCAAGGCTGGGCCTGGAAGCACAATAACCTTTTGGTTTCAAGAATTGCTGCAGAACTTCTCCAAAACGCTTCTCCTCTGCAGCCTGTGCAACGCCAACATGGAAAATACAGCCTGTTACCCCCCCCCCCAAAATTAAAAAGAAATACCAAAAATAAAATGTGCTGCCAGGAATCACTCACCTTGGATCAGCTCTCCCCCTCCTGAGCTTGGAAATCACTGCTGAGCTTCACCTGGGAGTTCAGGTGGGAGTGGAGTCAGAGTGGGATTTAAGCCCAGCCTAAGGACACCATTCTCGAGCTGTAGTTTAACTCAAGCATTCATTGAAACAGTTTTATGGTACTTTTTGAGTAATTTTATTTGCTTAACCAATCTTCAGAACCTTATTTCGAGATGTCTTCTTTTCCCCCCCTGCATTTTCAATTATCGTGTAGCCATCACTGCACATCATTTGCTGCGCTCTCAAAACCAATTCCAAAGTCAATATAGATGGTAATCAAGTGGAAAAAAAAAATATTGAAAAAATAAGGATATCCCCCTCCCCAACAGAGGAAAACTGAAGGCCCATAACTATGTTGCTGCCTTAATGTTAAAATAAAATAAAATTGGCCTATTTCCCCCCTCTTGCTCTTCCTCAAGAGGAGCTGATGCAAAAGGCACGTTGTAAATCAAGCCCAAGCTGCACATGGGAGAGGTGGGACTGGAAAAACAAGGATACCCCAGCCTCAGATGGAGGGGTAAAAGCAGAGGGTGCTTGAGAACCATGAGCTGGGGTTGCGAAGAAATGGAATATTGTGTGCAGGATTGCAGGGATTAGAAGGAATTAAATATTTTTGCAGGACTGCAGGGATTAGAAGGAATTAGATATTGTGTGCAGGATTGCAGGGATCGGAAGGAATGGAATATTTGTGTAGGATTACAGGGATTATAAGGAATGAAATATTTGTGCAGGATTGCAGGGGTTATAAGGAATGAAATAGGTGTGCAGGACTGCAGAGATTAAAAGGAATTAAATATCGTGTGCAGTATTATAAGGAATGAAATATTGTGTGCAGGATTGCAGGGATTATAAGGAATGAAATATTGTGTGCAGAATTGCAGGGATTAGAAGAAATGGAATATTGTGTGCAGAACTGCAGGGATTAGAAGGAATTAAATGTTTTGTGCAGGATTGCAGGGATTAGAAGGAATTAAATATTGTGTGCAGGACTGCAGGAATTATAAGGAATGAAGTAGATGTGCAGGACTGCAGAGATTAGAATGAATTAAATATTGTGTGCAGGATTACAGGGGTTAGAAGGAATTAGATATTGTGTGCAGGACTGCAGGGATTAGAAGGAATGAAATATTGTGTGCAGAATTGCAGGGATTAGAAGGAATTAAATATTTGTGCAGGATTAGAAGGAATGAAATATTGTGTGCAGAACTGCAGGGATTAGAAGGAATGAAATATTTGTGCAGGATTAGAAGGAATGAAATATTGTGTACAGGATTGCAGGGATTATAAGGAATGAAATATTGTGTGTAGGACTGCAGGAATTATAAGGAATGAAGTAGATGTGTAGGACTGCAGGGATTATAAGGAATGAAGTAGATGTGCAGGACTGCAGGGATTAGAAGGAATGTGCAGGACTGCAGGGATTAGAAGGAATGAAATGGGTGTGCAGGATTGCAGGAAGCATTGCATGGAGGATTAATGCTGGAGAAGGCAGAATTCCAGAGCTCCAGCTCCAGCAGGGAACACTAAATGGGATATTCCCAATCTTTCCCTCGGACTGGTCCCCTCCTTTGTGGCAGCTGTAGAAGAAGAGGCAGCGCTGGTTGCAAAGGGGAGGAGTTTTCCTCATGAGATAATTCTGCTCATGAGAAATAAATTAGAACCATTTGGAAAATAGGGTGTGTAAGTTATTACTGCCCCAGGGCAGCAGGAAATTATGAGAATAACAGTGTGTGCATGTCTTTGGCTATTATTTACCTTGGCATCCATAAGCCATGTGGAGTTGCCAGAGCAACTTCCACACCACACAAAACCTCCATGTGCATTGTTTCCCCCTCACAGGCAGAGACCTCCCCCAAAAATTGGGATAACAGGGTGATTTTGATAAGGAGTCCTGAAAGCAGCAGCCTCGGGATGAGTCTCCATCTTTTTCTGGAGTAAATAAATAACTCCTTTGGCTGAAAAAATGTTCATTTCTGCCCCAATCCTGAATACTACAGGTGCCTTTAGCTGGAGTCTGAGCATTATCACACATTCTTAACACACTTTTTCCAGCAGTTCTTGTCTCAGGTGAATCCTGCACTGGATATGAATCCTCAGTAAACCCAATTTCAGCTCAGACATCTCCTCCATCCTGTTTTCAGCCAGCGATGACCCAAACATTTGCAAAGTCTAAACCAGAAAAGACACTGAAAACCATAAAAAGGGGGAAAACCAGAACAGGGAGAAAAGCACAAAAAACCAAATCAAACCAAACCGACAAAAAAACCCCCAAAACAAAACCCAAAAGAATCATCATTTCATTAATCCCATGGGGGTTTTTTATTTTGTTTTATAAATGTCCTTGCCATTATCCAGGGACAGAACTGACCTGGGCACCCCTGACTTACACTGCACTGAGGCACCAAAGGGCCTGGCACCTTCTCTTAAAGGTCTCACATGGTTATTAATTTGATCCAGGAACCAGAGGGCTCAGGACTTGATCCATTTTTCATTAATTCATTTTGAATATTTACAGGCAGGTAAAACATTATGATTTAGACAGGATTCCCAAACTTACAAGATTCACACACACAGACTTTACAGTTTGGAATACACAGCTGGGGATCCTGAGGGTGCTCCTGCAGCTGCTTCTGCAGGACAAAGCCACTCTGCAGAGGAACTTTGGGTAAAAAAAAGGCAAAACCAGGGAGAGGTGCTAAAAAATGAAGCGGGATGGAGCAGGAGCCGAGAGGAAAAAGAGACAACAAAGGCAGCTGCTGGAGATGGAGCAGAGTTTTACATCTAATAACACTCAGGGGGTGTGAGGTGGTCGAGGGGAGGAAAATGCCCTGAGCTGTGAGTGGTTTATGGCCGAGGACTGAGCATCCAACAATATCCAACAATGGCCAGGGGGTGTATCCTGCAGTGCCACAGCACACCCACAATTCCAGGGCTGCAGCTCCCTCCGAATCCCCCAGCTGGGGGGACACAGAGGACAAACACACACAGCAGATGTTGGTGAGAGAGGGGTAAAGGTCAGAGCTCCAAACCTGGGGTGGCAGGGAGAGGAATTCCAACCTCACTGCACCAGGGCAGCCCGGCAAAGAGCAGATCCCAAACCCCAGCTCTGCAGTGCCAGCACCTCCTGAGAAACCTGCACCAGCTGGATAAAACCGGGATGGAACTCAAACACTGAGAATTTATACCAAAGAGACAAAAATCTCTTCCCTTATAAATAACACCAGGGAGCAAGGTCATCCTCAGAGTTATGTTGTTCATCCTAATAAAACCACTGAGATTCTGAGCAGCAAAAGGGACACACGAGTCCAGTGAAAGAGATAAATCGGTTTTTGCAACAATTTTTCATTAATTATTCTCACACAAAGTTCACTTTCCCCTGAGTCTCTGAACTTTATTCCCTGTTTCGTGTCTGACCTCAGGATCTCCATGTAGTTTAGAAAAATTAACCAGTCAGAAAGCAGATGGAGGACATTAATATGAATAAATAACTTGGGGTTTGGTATTTTTTTTTTCCATTTGGGTTTTGGTTTTGTTTGTTGTGCTGTGGGGGTTTTTTGTGACTCTCCCCCGAGCATTCACCATGTGTGGTATTTGGTTTTTTTGTTTTTCTTGTTGCCCACCACAAGAGCTGTTGGATGGGGGTGAGTGTGAGTGCTTTGTCCACTCTCGAGGTTCTGTAATGAATCTCTCAGTTTTATAATGTTTTCTTAAAGCTCTTGTTTCTGTGGCCACATGACTGTCTGGAACTTTTGTTTTAGGGGAATAAAAAGTAAGTTTCTTACATTTATTTCTTTTTTCTTGTTGTGGAGAACAGGGAGAAAAGCACAAAAAAATAAACCAAACCAAACCAACAAAAAAAAACCCCAAAAAAACAAAAAACCCAAAAGAATCACAGTTTCATTAATCCCATGGGGTTTTTTTATTTTGTTTTATAAATGTCCTTACCATTATCCAGTTTAAAAAGTATCACTCAGGAAGCAGATGTTTGTGGAAGGACAGCACAAGATCAGAGCTCCAAACCTGAAGTGAATGTGGGTGGGCAGTTGAAGTGCAACATAAAATCAAATGAATATTTCACAAAATGTGCCAATGAACAGAGATGGCAACAGCAGGATTTAGTTTTCCAGGAAGGTATAAACCTCCAGGAGACAATTTTGTGAGCTGGGGAGGCTTCTGGGGTGGGTCTGCAGCAGCTCCAGCTCCCCTGAGAAATCCTGAGCGCAAGGAGTGTCACTGAGCTCAGCTCGGGGTAACCGAGCACCCAAAAACCTTCCCTGGGGTTTGGGAGGGTGTAAATTGGGCACCACAAGGTGACCTCAAACATCCTTGAAGTCCTTGAAAAGAGGGAGGATCTCTTTCCTGGTGGCCTGGGCTCTTTAGATGTGGAAGAGTTGTGGGTAGGAGGAACAGAAGGGAGATGGCACAGGCACCTTTGTCCTTGCCCAGGGCTGGCACAGAGCCTGTCTGCTGCAGGTAAGCCAGTCTGTGACTTTGGTTCCTCCTTTATGAGGTGAAGATGGTAAATGTTGACTTCACAGGACTCCCAGCACATTCCCAGAACAGTTCTGAGATCTTCCCAGAAGGATATTCCAGCCCTGAGACTGCAGACCCCGTGTCTCCCTTCCCGGAGAGGTTGATTTCAACCCTGCTGTGTCACAGCCCCAGGGCAGGGCCCGTCCCTGTGCTGGCACTGCTGGGGCACCTCCAGCCCTGGGGGCAGTTCTGGGCCCCTCAGACAAGAGACACTGAGGGGCTGGAGCATGTGCAGGGAAGGGAACGGAGCTGGGAAGGGGCTGGAGCAGCAGGAGGGGCTGAGGGAGCTGGGGGGGCTCATCCTGGAGCAAAGGAGGCTCAGGGGGGACCTTCTGGCTCTGCAACCCCCTGACAGGAGGGGGGAGCCGGGGGGGTCGGGCTCTGCTGCCAGGGAACAAGGGACAGGAGGAGAGGGAACGGCCTCCAGCTGTGCTGGGGGAGGTTTAGGCTGGATATCAGGGGTAATTCCTTCATGGAAAGGGCTGCCCAGCCCTGGCACAGCTGCCCAGGGCAGGGGTGGAGTCCCCATCCCTGGGGGGATTTAAAACCATGTGGATGTGGCATCTGGGGACGTGGGTCAGTGGTGGCCTTGGCAGCCCTGAGGGATGGTTGGACGCAAAGACCTTCAAGGTCTTTTCCACCCTTGATTATTCCGTGAGTGTGATGTGCAGCTCTTGCCAGGCTGGAGAACACAGTGTGACTCCTGCGCTCTCCGAGGCCAAAATTACCCTCCTCCCGCTGTGCCAAATCAATGGAAATGCTGCAGGGACCCGAGGCTCCAGCTGGGAAACACTCACAGTGCCATTTACTGACAGAAAGGGGACACTTTTGTGCCTCTAACCCGCAACTAAGGGGACAGGCAGGGCTGCGGAGGGGCAGCGTGAGGGGAGGGAGCCCACGAGGGGCTCCTGGAACAGGGGGTGGAGGAGCTCCCCCGCCAGCACAGCTCCTGCTGCAGCCAGCGGGAAGGACCGGGTGAGGCATCAAATGGGCTGGATGCTCATCTCAGACGGCAACTGCACCTTTAAAGGCAGTTCCTGAATGATTCCCGTTCACACGGAGAGAGCCGAAGCCTGGGAGCTCAGTGGGAAGCTCTGGCGGCTGAGGGTGGAACTCAGAGTCAGCCCTGCAAAGCTGCCGAGCAGATTCCTTGGAAACGCCCGCAAGGGGAAGGATCTGTTGTCGGATGGAGGTGATTTTTGGACCAAGGCAAAGATCCAGCGGGCTGGGCTGGAGGTGGCACACCCAGCCCCAGTCGAGTTCAAACCCCTAAAGCTCCCTGCTGTACACACTGAGGGAGGCCTCTCTTCTCCCATCCTGTATTTAGGGATCACAAGATTCCAGAGCAGCAGCCAGCAGGGAAGGACAGGCAGGCACTGAAAGCTGCCCACAGGCTGCTGGGCTGATCCCTGATCCTGTCCTCTGTCCTGGAAATCCCAGAGTTCATTCCCCTTTCACAGGAGAAGAGCAGCAATAAGATAGGGAAGAAAATGTCAAAACTAATTTTGCCTAAATTGATTTTAAGGGCAGACTCCCACTGCACTGTCCTTGTGTTTTTCTTCCCACACCTTTGTCATTCTGCTCACTCTCAGGGGGGGAAAAATATCAATTTGAATGTATAAAAGCCAGACCATGGGTAGGAATTTAATCAAGATTTACATCAACAATTGTCATAACCCAAACATCACTTTTTTGTTTGTTTTTTCTGTTTTGGGTGGGCTTTTTTTTTTGGCTAGTCTATCAGTATTTTGTATATTTTGTATTTCTCGCAAAGACCCAGCTCCTGGAATCAAGAAATTACTTACCAGTCTTCCCTGTTTGTAGGAAAATCTAGAAAACTGAACCCTAAGGGCCATCCAGCAAGTGAAAAGAATCCTGAACAATCTCTTTGTTTCTGAGATCTGATTTATGACTTTGGTACACTTTGAATGGTCCATAGTCATGCAAAGAAATGAAGCTGGAGTTCTTCCTCTCCTATAAAATTTGGCTTGTAAATCAGTCTGAAGGAGTGGGACTGCAATGTTCTAGGTTTTTTCCTGTACAAGTTTTAAGCTAAAATATTCAGCCCTTTCCAGAAACGATTCCTGCATGGAGTCAGGGTACATAAAACTCCTTCTTTCTGTTTCTATGCACTCTTTAGAGTTCAAACTCTCAGCTGAGAACCTACAAACATCAAAGCTTAGTCAATAATGATGTATTTTAATTAGATTATCAGATCTAAGACAAAGGTAGATGTTCTAACTGATACTAGAAATGGTGTGGCCAAACATCCAGGAATTATCATGTCAAGTGCATTGGAATTAAGAATTACAGCATCCTCACAAAAGCATGGCAAGAAACAATAATATGAGGAGGTAATAACTTAGATTGGTTCACCATGAAATTTCCTGGGACTAATGAGAACAAAAAGCTGGACTTGAAAACAACGTTGGTGCTGTTTTTCCATGAGGATCCCTTTGTTTCCTCACCCCGTATGAACCCCTCCACATGGCAGAGCCCCTGTTGTGCTCCCACAGGATCCCTCCAGCCAGGAATCCCCTGTGTCCCACCTCTCCCCATGACTCTGTGGTGGATAAAAAACAAGTCCTGGTACAGCCCATTCATGGTGGTTCTCTCCTCTGCAACCAACAGGAGACTCAGGATCCAAGGGATGCACATTAAGGATTGAAAAGAAGCAAACCCAACCTCCTCAAAACTGCAAACAGAACCCTCCTCAAGAGAACCAAACAATTATTCCTGTGCTGGTCACAGAGCAAGAGCAAACCCCAGCCAGCCCCATCACCCCAGCTGATGAAAGTGTTAAAACCTTTTCAGAACAGTGGTAAAAATGATGACCTGGCTGAGAAGGGCTGTCCCACCCCTCAGGTGAAAAGCAGGGCCATTCACCTCCAGTTTCCTTCTTCATGAGACTGATCTTCATGGGGAAGGGAGGGAATCGAAAATGCAAGTTCCCTGAGGTTCTCCCAGGTATCCTTGTCCCTTGAATATCCTTCTTTGTACTAAGTTTTAGCTTTAATTCTTCCCTGGTAAGTGGATTTTAATGTATTTTCAGTTGCCAGTCGTACTCCTGTGTGGAGGAAAGAGGGATGACTTCAGAGGAGGGATGGGGGTGCAAAGGTGACCAGGACTTGTACCCACTAACACACAGAACTGTGAGCAGCCCTGTACCTGCCCCTCAGCGTGGAGGAGCCACTGGGATGAGCTGATGGATTGCCATGGGAGTGATTCTTGTCTCCCCTGTTTTTCATCTTTACAGTTAATTCTGACATTTAAAGTGCAGCCACCTGTGGCTCCATCCTGCCAGTGATTTTGTACAACAGCAGCACACCAGGAGATCAAAGTGAGCACTAAATGCAGCCCTGGAGCTTTGCTCTGGACTGGGCTCTGCCTGGTGCCTGGGCTGAGCAGCCCTGCTGTAACTTTGGTTCCGTGGATACTCCTGATCCCATCACTGATTTGGACCTTTACATCCCTGCTGGGGGTTGTGCTGCTCCTAAAGCATGTATTTTGTGTAAGTGCCTCCAAAAGAAGCCAAGTTAATGCATTCAAAATTCACTCCAGAGCAGGGAAAGCAGAAGGGATTAGGGGACTCCCTTCAGAACTGCCCCAAATCAAACACTAACTCAGGAAAAGCCTCTTTCAGCTGGAAAACAATCACTGAGGCAAGGGCTCATTATCACACCTAGAGCCATCCCAGGCACTACCAGCAGCTCTGTGTCTTCCAACATGCTCCTTAATTTCCTTAATTCCCATGAAAACCCTTCCCCAAATGCAGGAAAGCCTCAGATCCCACCCAATGGGTGGGTGGTTTGTGGTAAACCCATGTCTGGACACCCCACATCCCTTCCCTGAGCCACGGGGAAAAGGACTATTTTAAAAAGCACTTGGATACGTTCCCTGGCCATGCACAGGGTGTGAGGACTCCAAACATCCCAGTCTGGGCTGTGCTTGGTGACCCTCAGATGTAGGAATCCCTGTCCCATGGAGTGTGGAGGTGACCCTGAGCAGGGATCACCCACTGAGGAGACAACAGGACACAGAGGTGGAGCAGATCTGCAGTTCTTCTTCTGTTAATCCTGGTGGATCAAGGAGTTCTGCTGCTACAGCAGAACTGATCTGCTCAGAATTCCCCCTGGAATTCCTCCAAGGCAGCAGTGCCCACGGGAATCCCACCACAGCCAGGACCTTCAGCCCCAAACCTGTCCCATAACTGCCCATAGCAACATGAGGAGCAGACCCAGACAGAATCTGAGAGGCTCCCAAGACCAAACCCCATGTCAGGACCCACCCAGCAAAGGTACCACATCCATGGAAAAGCTGGCATGACTTTGAGTCTTTGCTGCCTTTGCTTCCTCAGCAATTTGCTGTTTCTTTGGACAAAGGTACATATTTGTACTGCACAAGACACTGCTGGGGGAGCACAGGCTGAAACCCTTCCTTGGCAAAACCTCCTTTGGAGCTTCCAAAAGGTTCTAAATGTGAAGGGCAGATTAAGACACATTTTTCACCATAACAAGACAAAGGCTTACATCCTAAAATTAAAAAATATATATCTATAAAATGTTACCTGCCCCTGAGAGGGAACAGGCAGCAGAACCTCCACATTTCAGGCCTGTCCCAGTGATCCTGCAAGATTCTGTCCTGCTGAATGTTCTCCCTCCAGCAGCAGCAGCTCCCACAGCACTGAAAGGCAACTGCTCTGCTCTAACAGTGGCCTTGCTGAACTGTCTGTGCTTGTCAGACACGAGATGAGACCCCAGACAGGAGCCTTTCAGGACAACTCCCCCCCACTCCCCTCCAGACCTGCTCCCAGCCGAGATCTTCTCAGTGTTCCTCCTGTCCAACCCCATCAGAGTCCACTGCTCCCTTTTCATCCTTCCACATGACAGGGAACTGGGCAAGAGGAGCTGAGGGGGCAAAGGACTGAGGATGCTTTTGTGTACATTGAAATGAGAGGGGAGAAGGAGTGTTCTGCTACTCTCTGTAATTTTTTTTTAAATCCCTTCATAAACCTCAGCTATTTTCCCCAACTAATTTAAGAGCCTCCTTTTTTTTTTTTTTTCTCCTATAAGAAACTCCCAGATGCCGTAATCTGTTATTTCTGGTGCATCCTGGTATTCCTCAGGTCTGAGCTCCTTTTCTTCGCTGCCACTACCCACTGACACACCAAAAAAAGATCCCTTTCCTTCAGGGCATACAATCACTGCTTTCCCTTCTTTTTTTTTATTTTTTTCCCCCTAAGAAAATCCCAAACCTGTTTCCTTCATGCATCCCTCAATTACTGATTAACAACTATCTACTCCCACTCTGGAATATCAGTGTATTCCTGGTGTGCTGTGCATCAGGCTGAGGCTGTAAATTCCTCCAGGCAGGCATCTGCTTAACCTACGTGCTCTAAAAAGATGGAGATTGGGTCAGACTGATTTTTTTTGTTTTCAGCCGAGGGGGAGCCAGGCAGAAAGGAATAAAGAACGAAATAAAATAACCATAAGATAAGGGTGAAAAGGGGAAACAAAGCACAGTGGAACGAAGGTAAGAAAGGAGAAATGAAAACACAAGGATTGCTGGAGAGTGGGGATAGGGAGTGAGTTAATACATCTGATGAAAATGCAACATTAGCAAGCACAGTGTGATTTGACAAGTGTGAACAAGCCTCCACCAATGTTAAAAAGCACTACATCTGGCAATGTGTCAATGTTTAAGCAGCACTTCCCTTCCCCTTCCCATGCTGGGATTCTGCATCCTCGATATTCCCTCAGATCCACTCCTGGGCTGCTCAGGTCTCCAGGGGAGCGTTTGCCGGGTGGGTTGGGCGGGGAGCAGACACAAATCGGGGGTAATTACAGGCACTCTCATTCTCTCTCTCTCTCCAGGTTACAGAAGCAAAGATCAGCAAAACATTGCAAAACGCTGCTCTGCCTCCAAATGCAGGGAATCCCTGAGAGCAGGAACATTGGGGTTACCCAGCTGGCATCCCACCCACCTTTCCCCCCCCCCGTGCACGTTCCTTTTGCTCCAGCAAATACACGGCAGTGAGAGCACCTGTCTTCTGGAAACAGCAACAGTGCTGGGGCACCAAATACATGGCAGTGAGATCACCTGTCTTCTGGAAACAGCAACAGCGCTGGGGCACCAAATTCAGCTGCTGCAGAATCTTTAACCAGGGCAGGACACGTATGTGAAAGGAAGGTTCAAATCTCCTCTCACAACTTGCTCTCGGAGCCCATGCTGGTGTCTGCCTGAAGGAGAAGCAGGATCCACGTGCAGAGTGGATGTGGGGCTCAGCAGAATCAGGATGTCCTCAGGATGCCCAGACATCAAACCCTCACTGAGAACAACACAGGATGGACCTGCTAAAGACCACCAGTTAAAATGTTCACACACTTGCTGTTTTCATGGACACAGAACTCCTGGAGTAGCTACATCTTAACTGGTGCTCTTTAGCAGGTCCCTCCTGTGTCGTTCTCAGCGAGGGTTGGAACATTTTAACTGTGTTCAACCACAAAATTCTGAGTTTTTTTCACCTGTGGGTCCATCCTTGCTGCAGGTCCCACCCTTGTTATCTCAACACAAACTAGAAACCTCTATATTTAATAACACAAATTCCCCAATCCCTTGTGATATTTGATTTGATTACAGAAGCAAAACACGAATCCCCGGTCCTTCATTCTGCTGATGATTGTGTGGCTGTGGGTTTGGCTGTTTAAAATTGACAAACTTCCTGTTACTTCTCAAGCTTTTGCTCCTGCAAAGCTCCAACAAGCAGATTGTTGTTCCTCCTCATATGCCGGAGCATTTGGAAGCCATCAGTCACTTGGAGGGGGAGACAAGAAAGGAAATTCCCAAGATTTTGCACGTTGGGACAAATTCAGTCCCTGATTAACAGGTGCAAAGAGTTGTTGTTTTTGCCAGCTTTATTCTTGCTTCTAGCAGGACAGAGCTGCAAATTCCTGGGCCTAATAAAGCAGATTTATCATCCAGATAAAAATAGTTCCTTTCTCCTCTGCACTGTGTGTCCTGTGCTGCCGAGGAACTCTCCAAAATTCTTTCGTTTTTCGCCATAAAACGGTTCCCGTGGTAACACCATCTGATGTCACAGCAACACCACACGTGAGGTCATAAATCCCTCAGGGGGAAAAATAAACCCACAAAGGAGGCCCCAAACTTTACCCATCTGTGACATGAGGTCAATATTGCCTTCTTTGTTCTGTACAACTCAGTTTCACTCTCTTTCTTCTTTTTTTGTTGTGGGGTTTTTTTCCCTCCCCCTAAATATTTTTATTAAAGAAATAAAAAAAAAAAAAAAGTGAAAATATTTGTCCCAGGAATTTCCTGTTGGCTGTTGTCCAGAAGGCAGAGAACACCAGCAGTAATGTGAACAATGCAGATTTCTCCCAGGCCTGCCTGGAGCACCATTCCAAGCCCTTCTCCAAGTTGGCTGGAACATGACAGTGCTCTGGAGAGGTTACTGGGCTCCACAGCCAGAGGTTTGTGCTGAGACATTCCAGTTCCTCTCCTGCTCCTTCCCCCTTTTCCAGTTTCCAAGTTACAGGAATCCAACACGAGATGAAACATCCCGTTGCCACCCAGTGAGGAATCCTTCACAGAGCTGCCTTTGCAAAGATGAAACACAGGCTTGGATCTGGTGCAGGATGAAATGCAGGACAAGGCCAAATATCACATCAGTGGTCAGTTCCAGGCATTGGAAAGGGAAGAAAACCTGCAGGAATTGAGTAGTTGGGAAATATTTCCTCACTATTTTTTCCCTGACCAGACTTTTTTTCCCTTTTCCACCCCTTGGCAGGACCTTCCCATTTTCCTCTCCTGTTACTCACTGCCCCCGAGCACCCTAAGATCCACCCATGAAGTGGTTCAGAGAGTTTAAATAAGGAATTGGGCAGCCCATGGAGAATCTGCCTCATGAGTCAAGAGAGAGACACCAGCAGCCTTTCAGGTCATGTGATCAAGACTTTAAGGCCTGAATTTTTAATGTGTTTTATACATTAATGCATATTTAAGAGGACAGATGTGTTTTTCACAGCTTCCATCCAAGGATCTCAAAACATTTCTAAATGAGTTTCCAGTTTAAGCTTCCCTTCTCCACGAGGCAATGGAAGGGATGTTCTACCAACTGAGAGATATCCAAGCTCCCAAACGGAGCATGGCAGCAAAATAAACAATGTTGTTGAGCCCAAACATCCCAAACTTATGAGTCAGGAACTTGAAAAAGGTACTTGCTTAAATTGCAGACTATATTAAAAAGGATACACTTTTAAATTACCTTTTCTTTCCCAGACTTGCTGAGTGGCTGGTTCAAGCTTTTCCCCAGCTGAGAAAACTCAGAGTGTGCCCTTTATGGAGTGGAGTGGAGTTCATATGTTTGCATTAGTGCAGGAGCTGGGACTTCCTGAAAATACAGCTATCCTGAGACTCCATAAAATCAGGAGAGCTGGCAGCACTGAGCTGGGGACAGGAAGGAATGAATGGTGGTGCTTTCCCTCGGAACTCCAGGGGTAGGGAGCACACAGTTCCTGAGTGGAGGATTTACACCAGGCTGGGCTCAGATTCACTCCCTGGAAAAGGAAAGTCTCCTGTGAGCAGAAGAGCAGAAGTTCCCAGGTGTGGGATACATCATGATCCCCAAATCCCTCGTGCTGCAGGGTCTCCTGGAGCTGCAGGGGCTCCAGGAATACTTCCTACTCTGCCTCAGCTTCCTGCAGTGTTTGGCATCCACCTGGGAAAACACTGACTCAGGAAAAGGGACCAGGAGCACAGCCCAGGCTGGGGCTGTTACACCAGGGGGATGGAATACAGGCAGGGAATACAGGCAGAGAATGTAGGCAGGGGATACAGGCAGGGAATATAGGCAGGGAATGTGGACAGTGGGTACAGGCAGGGAATACAGCCAGGGAATGTAGGCAGGGGATACAGGCAGGGAATACAGGCAGGAAATACAGGCAGGGAATGTAGGCAGGGAATAAATGCAGGGAATACAGGCAGGAACTACAGGCAGGGAATATGGGCAGGGAATGTAGGCAGGGAGTATAGTCAGGGAGTATAATCAGGGAATAGAGTCATGGGAATACAGGCAGGGATTATAATCAGATAGTATAGTCAGGGAATATAGGCATGGAATATAATCAGGGAGTATAGTCGGGAATAGAGCCAGGAAGTATAGTCAGGGAGTGTAGTCAGGGAATATAGGCAGGGAATACAGTCAAGGAATATAGTCAGGGATTATAATCAGGCAATACAGGCAGGAAATATAGGCAGGGAATATAATCAGGGAATAGAGCCTGGGAGTATAGTCAGGGAGTATAGTCAGGGAATATAATCAGGGAATACAGTCAAGGAATATAGTCAGGGAATACAAGCAGGGAATATAGGCTGGGGAATTCAGTCAGGGAATATAGGCAGGGATTATAGTCAGGGAATATAAGCAGGGAATATAGTCAGGGAATACATCCATGCAAAGCACTTCAGTCACTGCCAGAGAGGCCAGTCCAGACACCCCCCCCAAACACCCACTGAGTGGGTGGCAGTGAAATCCTCTGTCCCACAGCTCTGTACCTGCAGGGACACATCCCTTTTCCATAACAACTGAACTTCCTGGCACGGGGGAAGTGGATGGTGGTGAAAGTGGATCTCGGAAGGCTCTGCGTGGGCAGCAGAATTCCAGGCAGGGCTGCTGCCATCCTTGGGATGTTGGCAGCACAGGGGAATTACCAGGGATGACCTAAGAGTGCTATATATACTCACACCACATATGTGGTCATGGAAACCACCACAAAACTGCTGTATTTTCAAAACCATGATATAAATTTCAAACTATTACATAAAGTGGCTTTATACTTTTCCCTGCCAGGGTGCACTGGCCTCCTTCTATACCATTCCCAGCATAGTTACTATAGTAACTAATGCATTGCAAAAGACAGGGAGAGGCTAAAAAGAACTTAAAAAAATCCTTAAAACTGTGCCTGCCTTCTTCACACCGTGTTTTTAGGGTTTGTAGAGACACTTCCTTTGCTTTCCATGATTTTTTTATGGCCATTTGTTTGGAGCTGCCGGCACCACCTCACTCAGGATCCAGGCATTTGAATTCCCCTAAAATGTTCAGCCCAGCAGTTCCTTGGCCCCCAGCACTGCCTGACCCAGGCTGACCAAAACAAAGGTTTCATCCCCTTCATCAGCACACGACAAGAATTCCCTCCCTCCTCCAGCTGGCACCGCTGAGCTTTGGGATCCACGAACATTTCCACGGCTCGTACCCAACGATCGTCTCTGGGAGGAGAGGTGAGCTTCTGGAACCCGTGAAGAGTTGAAAATTTCACATTTTCCGAGTTCCATGTGCAAAGTAACTGCCTTTGGCTCCAGCAGAGCCGTGTGGGAGTGACGGAGAGACACCCAAAGTAACAGAAACTGTTGCATAACACACGTCCTAGAGAGGAGAAACCTCGCCTGGGCTCTCCAAAGGCAGGGAATAAAGGACTTTGAGGCACCAGTTACCCCTGTGCAGGTGCATGTTCATGCAGGGCAGGCTGGTTTTCCACTGCCACGTGCAAATCCTCGTGGAAAATCATTCCAGCAGCCCTGGGTTCAGCCCGGTGCCACTGCAGAGCCACACGGTGCAAACCAGCCATGGGACAGCAAAACAGGCACAAAACCAGGAAGGGGCTTCCACCAAATTCCAGTGCCTAAGGATGTTCCTGATATTCCTAGATATTCCTGGTATTCCTAGAGCTCACTCTCTCTATCAAAGGAGCTGAGGAAAGAGAACTGCTGACATTGTTTTAGCAGCAAAGCCATCACCTGCTATTTTTTCTAAATGTTCTGCTCTTCGATGTCTCCACGAGGCCATCAGGGAAAGCCACTGTCCCCACCGGGTCCTGCAGCGTCATTCCAGGGATGCTTTCTGTGCCTGACACTTCCCAAACACCATTTCTCCTGCTCTTCACATTCTCTGAAAAGTTTCTCCTCAAAAAGTCTCCTGGGGCTGGGTAGGCTGAACCACCAGCTTTCCAAGGACTCTGGCAGCTGCTCAGAAGTCCCACGTGCACCACATCAGTGACCCCCTTTGGCTCCCAAGCAGCCAAAGGACACCTGGAAAACTGCCAGGACAAGCAGCCAGAGAATAAAACCACAGCAAACCATTTTTTAAGGCCTTCTTTCATTTTGTGAATATTTTGCAAGCCTCAAAAAACAAGCGAAGTTCAAAAATAAAGGGTTTGCCACTGGTTATTTGGGAAGGGAAGGGGAAGGGGAATTGGAAGAGGAAGGGGAAGTGGAAGGGGAAGTGGAAGAGGAAGGGAAAAGGAAAGGGAAAGGGAAAGGGAAAGGGAAAGGGAAAGGGAAAGGGAAAGGGAAAGGGAAAGGGAAAGGGAAAGGGAAGAGAAAAGAAAAATCTCCTACCCACTGAACTAATGGCTGTACAAATAGATCTGGAACGATTGGGAAGTTCTGCCCACAAACTTGACTCTCAGCCCTTGTCCCCTCCTTATCCAGAAACTCAGTGGTGGATTGCAGAATTTTAGGAAGCAACAAAGCAATTGAATTTCCCAATCGGCCAAACTAAAGCACCTCAAGAGCAGCTACCAAAGAGTTCTAAGCTTTTCCTGGTGAACCTGAATTGACAAGTTCACCTGTATTTCTCATTCCTTTTGATTTTCCCCCCTTTCCCTCAACACACAGCAAAGACAGCACACACTCTTTAGACAGCCTAATATTTTTTTAATCAAAAGGAAATTAAAGAAGAGGCAACGATGTACATTCCTTCTGGGGAAAGGAGAAGCCTCGTTCCTATCCTGCCTTAAAATAGCCCGACTGAACTGCAATATTTGCATTACAATTCTGGGTCAGCTGCACCGTGGGATTAGATGTGCACATCAGAGGGTTGTTTAGTTTTTATTTTCAGCCTTGTAGGTTTTTCACATTCCACCCATTCTGCTGCACACCCCTCCCGACACTGTGTATCGATGCTCTCCGGAACAATTGCAGGGGTTGCTCCCTGGATATGTGGAGGAAGGAACAAGGCCTAGGGCAGTTTTATTCACCGGGAGTGGAAATCTTTGCTGCCGAGTATCAGGTGTCAGAGGAGACAAAAGAGCCTTTGATTCTTTACAAACATTGATTCAGATTCTGATATTCTCTGCTTTTGTGTGAGATTTGAGCGTGCTTTGCTGCAGCGCTCTGGGTTTTACCTGGGCTGGGTAAAAGGAGCACCAGGAAATGCTCAGGAGGCGTCAGCTGGGAAAACTTTCTCCTTGAACAAATTTGGCACAAATTGCCAAATAATTTCACTTTCCCCACACGTTGTGTGTCGATACAGGAGCGTTTCACACTCCTCTCACATCACCAGCCTGCGTGCAAGAAGCGGAGCACTTGTTGATCACAAAGGGAATATGGAGTGATAATTAAAGCTACTCGAGATAATCTGCTGGAAGGGGCTGCAGGAATATGAAATATTATTATGAGCCGTGTCCCAAAAGAGTGAGCAAATCTTAGGGATTGAAGAGGGCACCCAGTCCCTGCTCCTGAGTAGTGCAGCAATTAGAGCATTCTAGGAATGATGTGCAGGCTCAGCCAGTGATGCACTTCTGTCAGAGTTCTTAGAAACGTGCTCCTCTCCTCGCTGACTCAGAGGCAAGAACAGATTTCATCATCTCTCTTTTTACCTCACGAAATTGCACTCCTTTGTATCATCTTTTAATGGGAAATGTTTCAGGAAGTCACAAAAGAAAACCCAGATCATGCAGCATAAAACCCTCAGGAAAAACTCTGGGGGAAAACCATTATCAGACCGTTTCTCCCTTACATTTCTCTGCCAAGTTGTACATGAAAAACCCCTTTGATTTTGCCTTCGTGAATCAAACCTCCAGACATTTCACCCTTTGAGCTGATGCTGATGTGAACTTCTCCTACTCTGTAAAAATCTTTTCTTGGGCTAGAATTTACACACAGATTATATAATTCATAAATGATCAGGGGGGAAATCACAGGACAAGATCTGTCTGGAGCAAGGAATACAGTCTTTTCCAGGAGAAGTCAGTGTTCCTCATCTACACCACGGAAAAAGATGTTTTATTTCCATTAAACAGTTTATCCTCCATTTCTCTGTATCCTTAATATCCTTAATATCATCCCTTTTTTGCTGTAATTTCAAAGGGACCTGCTGGTGAATCTTCCCATTCTGAGAAGTGAAAACACTTTTTTTGATAGCAAAAAATCTTTCCCTTTATGAACATAAGAAATGGTCCAGACAAGGCCAAGCAGTTGATGAGCTGTAATTACTTTCATGATTCATTAATAATACAAGGGCATGTCCTATTACTTTTGTAATCCCTTCACCATTGTTGCTGATCTGCTGTTACACAGGAACCTCACCCACTGATCTCTGCTCCGCTGTGATCTGCGTCGTGCAAACAGGGGAGGGAAAAGGGCCTTCCAGTTTCATGTCTGTAGAAGGTGTTTGATTTTCTCTGATAGGAAAATCAGATGAAGGAGCCAGAACATGACACACACCCCAACACGACACACACCCCAACATGATCACCAGCAGGCTGACAGGCCTTACAATGGAACAATTTGAGAATTCTCACCCTGTTTGACACCAGCCTTTGCTTTGAGCGTCTCTTGAACGTGTACTATGTATTCTAAAAGAAGAAAAAATATTGATTTTTTTTTTTTAAAAGCTACCTGCATATGAACACAAACCAACTGTTCCACTTGCTCTTTGTCTCCCTCACTGTCACACCCAGCTGAGACCTGAGATGGAGAAGCCACAGGTACCTCCTGAGCACAAAACATGACCAGAATTCCATGGCAGAAAACAGGAGCAGCATTCCATGTGTGTTAATGAAGATGCATCAATCACCTCTCACTGTGACTGAGCAAAACAGGGCTTGAAACCCAGAAGTTTTTGGGAGGGGGAGAGGAAAAGAGAGAGGGTAACACAGAAATAACCCCACCAACAGTCTGGACAAGCACAGATTCCTCCCCTCCTTCGTGGAAGGGGGTAGCACATCCCAAGTCTCACCAGGTTCCTGATGCTGCCTGGGAATACAACGCTCTGGAGTCCTTTTTTAGGGATTCACTCTGTTTGATGTTATTGCTGCTAACATCCACTTGGAAGTGTGGAATTAAAGCGGATTTTGTCCCTCCCAGCATGTTTTTCTGTCTGGCAGGGTTGTTATTTAGTCTTCCTTCCTAATGGGACCTAAAAGGAGTACGAGGTGCAGGGGGTTTTGCCTGAGGTTTTTCCCTGGGTATCCCCATTCCACACTCCATTCCCCACACAGAGAGATCCAGGATTAACTCACACTCCCTCTGCTGGCTCTGAGCACCAGGGCACAGGATTTTGTTTAGGTCCTACAAAAACAAAATATGTTTTACTATTAAATTTATAGAAAAATAACAGGAGCATTTAAAGGAAATTCCTGCTGGAACTATTCAGTCTCCCTGTGAGTCCCTTCCCACCAGCCCTGGAGTGACCAAGTCCAGCAGCCCAACAGGCAACACTTCCATGAACTCCCTGCCTGTCTCAAATTAGATGTCTTAGTTTCCTACACCATCAGATTTTCACCCAAAAAAAAGCACCTCTGACAGAGCAATCAGTCACTACTATCAACATCTTTTGGGGGAAACCAGCCAGTTACAGCTTTAAGGAGATAAATATGAAAGACGGATGATGAGCAAACCAGCAGTGTGTGGAAGGGGAAGCCCAATTAATCCCCTGGATAGCTGGGGGAGCTCAGATGGAAAGATTCAGTCCTGCAGCCTACAAAAAAAGTGTTTCCAACAGCAAACACAATTTTGGGGATAATAAAACCCTCTTATTACAGAAAAGGGCGGTGAATGATGGGCTAACCATGGAATCAGTGCATGGAAAAACAAGGATACTCTCAACCACCCTGCAGCATTATGCAAGAACCACCTCCCTGTCTGCATGTGGAACACAAAGGTCTTTTCCAGCCTCACAACTGGCCCTCCTGCTCCTCTCTCAGCACAGCTGACAGGTTTATCTGTCTGAAGAGTCCTCCCCTGGGTCAGCAGTACTGCTGACAGGGATCTCTGCCTCCCAAACCCGCTGGGTTTGCTCCAACCCCGTGTCTGGAGGGATGGAAGGATCCTGTGCTCACCCAGAACCTCTTTGCCAACAGTTTCTGCTGTTCCTCAGGATCCTCCAGCTGCAAGGCCAATCCCTCTGGAATCTGCTGCCATGGCTATGGGAGAGCCACTGACCTTCCATCTCACCCAACCTGGGAAGAGAAGCCTTGGAGTTTGGCAGGACAGCACCAACAACACTGAAATAAAAGACTTTTGGACCACGAGATCTGAACACAAACCTGCCACAATATTCTCTCAGTGCCTATGGAAAAAAAATACACAGTTGATTTTATTTCTATCTGAGCCTTCTCCTCTCTCTTTTATCCATCATTCTAACAGCTTCTCATCACTTAGAGCTCACATCTGCTCCTCCCAGGGAGTGTGGATGCAGAGAAAAGTCAAACTTGTTCTGTCCCACTGAAGGAGGAGTCACTGCCAGTGACAAAAATCCCCCAGGAGCTACAAAACCTGAGGGCCACGAAGAGATGTCTGGAGACAAAGGTCATGACAATGACAAACAGACCTAATGCATCCTGTCCAGGGCACAGCCAAACCCCCAGATGTGTTTCTGGGGATGGCAGGAAGCACTGCTGAGAGACTGCAGGGAGACAGACAACAAAAATAAATTAGCTTAGACTCCCCTCTTTTAAAATCAGGCTTTTTTTCAGCTCCTTAACAGATCCCATCAGAAATCAGCTCTCCTCAGGATTTCTGATGCTCTTCAGTCTTGAAGTATTTGGGGCTTGAAGAAAAGGCACGTGATTAGAAGACAGGAATGACAAGCTGAAGGACACCCGCGTTCAGGAACTTCTACCTCCACCCAGGAATGCTCTGGAAAGGGTCTGTGCTGTCCATCCCTGGTGGGAATGGCTCTGTAAGAGAGTCCTGCACGCAGTAGGAGTGTGATTTAGGATAATTTCCCTCATATTAACATCACCTGGCATTTCAGTGCCCACTCACTGCTCCTCCAAGGTGACCCTCTGCTCTCCTCACGTGGAAGCAACACCATCCCTGCAGCTGAGGAAGAGAGACACAGCCACAGCTCCCCAAAACCGAGCAGCTTCTCCTTTCATATATTAAATGAAGCTGCCTTGAGGCAAAAAAGTATTCAATTACCACCCAGATGAACCAAATGTCACATGGGGCTCTGCAGGGTAGAAGGAGTGTCATTTTTATGGGCCAAACATAGGCCCTGAGGTCTAAGGAGTATATGACCTTTGGGTTTATGACAATGAAAACCACACATAAAGAAACAAATTTGTCCTAAAAGGAAGTACAATAAGTCTACCCCTGTTTTCTCTGTTGGCTCAGCTGCCAAGTGCTGTGTGGTTGGGGCTGGCAGCACTCAGCACAGCCTGGCACTGACACATCTGGATGGACAGTGTTCACTACCAGGCTCCCAAGGGTTGGCAGGGAGGCTGGGAAAGGCTTGCTCAGCATTTACCTTGGCTCCACAGGAGCCCTTGGGAAGCGTGTGCCAACGTGGGAACAGGCCAAGTGTGGAACTGCACACCCAAACTTCAGGCACCTTCATCTCAGCCAGTCGGGCTTCGCATTCCAGGTTGGGGCAAGAACTCTTTTCTTGTGCCCCTTTCTTTCTTATTCTTTCACATCTGCCCATTTGGACACAAACACAGACTTTCCTGACCTTCTCCATCTCTGTGAAAGAAATGGAGCAACACAAACCTCACAGCACAAGGCCAGGACTTTGCCCAAAGATATTGCCCAGGATAAAATCACGGAATCAAGGCCTGGAAGAACCTTGCAATCCAGTCCTTCTTCCTTCTCTGCAGCGAGATCCATTTGTGCTTGTACAAATTCTTCTAAAATCCTTCAACACCCCTAGGAAATCCATTTCAGTGCTTTATTACCATTACCATTGGCAAAGGTTTCCCACACTCTTGTCTGAGGCTCCTTGCCCAACTGTCGGCTGCTTTTTTCCTGGTTTATCCATCATGAAGAAAAATGGATCCCTCCCCTCTTTACATCAGCCTTTTATGTACTCAGAGACTAATAATTCTTTATCCAACTATAAAAGGGACCTGATATATTTCTTCTTTTGCTTCAGGAAAATCACCAAGAGTGTTTGCAGGGTCTCCCCCAAGCCACTGAGTTTTAAATCTCCACCAGTCACCTGAACACTCAGGTGTCTTCTCGTCTCACCCCAGACCACACTGCACCAGTTCAAGACCATGAAGATCCCTACAAATCTTGTCCAACTGAATTCCATGCAGGAGGCCTTTCTGGTTAAAAAAAAAAAGGAGGAATTGGCACCTCTCAGGCCTGAGAAGCGAATTTACCGTTATACTTTGCTGAGTTTGAGTGGAGCCAAAGCTGTTTCTGGTGCTGCAGCTTCCATCCCTGCTGTTCCAGCTGTTCCCTCAGCTCCTGCCAAAGCATGAGGGAGCTGGAGACTTTGTGGTGTCTGGGATGGAGGCTTTACATTCTCCAGAATTCTGTAGTTTGCTGCAAATGAATTGGACATGTAGGAACCGACAGATGCTCCTTCCTCTCCTGGGTGGATGAAGGTCGGGCACCAGAGTCCCTGTGAGGATTCCAGAGGCCAGGCTCAGCTCTGTGGTGCTGTACAAGTGCAAAGCCAACAGAGGAACAAAAGATGGACAGCCCAGAAATGTCTCAAGCTCCATTTGATTCAGTCCTTCCAATCACTGCATGTTGCATCTTCGTTCCAGCAGAACTAACTCTTACGAGGAGAAGATTTTAATTAATAATTCTGCTTTTGCAACATGCTGCCTTTGTGCTGAAAGGAGTCAGGAAAGCTCAGTGTAAGGACTTGTCCTGCTGTAGGTGTGAAGCATTACTGAGCACCTAGTAATGCCAGAGGCCCCACAAAGCAGAAAGGAGAAGTAGGACTGCAGGTCTGGCACAGAACTTCAGCACAAAAGACAGGCAAACGTGTGAGAACCAAGTCACAGTGTCTCCAGAAAAGTCCAAATCCCCATTTTCAAGCTGTCCTGGTACTTCAATCAAGACCCTTCATGTGAAATCTTTTAACTCAGAATTATTGAACTGCACACCTAATATTTTTAGAATCCCACCAGAGGGTTAACATGTAAAGGTTTAAGGTTTAACTAAGAAATCAGGAGGACACTGGCATTCCCGACCTGACAGAAAATTTCAGGCAGGAATCACCTCCTGCAGCCTGCTCCCAATAAACCAAAAACACCAGCAGTGCTGATGAACCAAACCAACCCTGGTTTGCCTGCAGTGATCCCTGAGCAGGAGCATGTGAGTGCAGTGCAGGGGAGCCTGCAGTGCATTAGTGCCCCATCAGCGCCCTGCCAGAGTGAGCCATTCCCGACCCAAAGTGCTCTCCTGATGGCCCTTTCTGGGACACAAACCCGGTGCTTTCTGAAGGGGAGTTTGGAGGATTCTTCCCTTTCTGTTGGGCTCCCAACCCTCATGCATTATGGAGAGGGTCTTAATGGAGACTGGCTGCCTGGGCACTGCTGCTCTGAGCTTTTCACTCCTTCCCTCTTGTGCAAACAGGGATTTTATTTCTGTTCCATCCTATGAACCCCATTAAACCACAATTTTGATTATTGCCAACAGCTTTCTTCAAACTGCCTAAGGGTTCTCCCGGGCTCAGGACAAACCCATCTGCCAGGACCTGACCCGCTGCCAGCCCAGCCCACTTGGACTGGTCCCCCCTTTGTACTGGGGGAGCAGCTCCAGCTCACTGTCACCTCCGTGGCACTGTGCAGCTGTACAACCTGCCACCCTGCTGTCCAGCTGTGCCCTGCCTGATCAAAAATGACAATTCTTGTACAGAAATGCCCTCAAATGACATCTCTGCTGTAACACAACACCCGAACACTCTCTGCAGCACCTGCCCACGGGCATCAGTGGTCTGTGCAAATGCACCCGTGATCCCACTTCAGGCAGAAAAGAACCTGCTTATAAAATATTTGTCAGCATCAACAAACAATTAATATCCCATAACCTCTCAATGAAGAGTCTCCTGGGTTATAATGAAGCTTTGTAGCTCTGTCCTAATCTTCTTTAGCTGAGAAACTTGGGGGTTTATATGAAGATTACGAAACCTCGCCGTTGTCAGACACAGAGGAATGTGAATGGGTTCATGTTTTTCTTCCACAGCTAATAAACTCAGTTTTCTATGACTCCTTGGAAAAGAAAAGCCTCCAAGAGGGTGTGGTGAGGGTCTCCTCATCTTCTCCTGGTGAGGATTATGGCTGTTAAAAACAGAGCTGTTGTTTTGAAAACCATGTCAGTGTAGCTCGATAACAGACAACAAAACTGTCCACTCTCCACAAAGAGAAGATCAACTCCTTTCTCCTTGATGGTTCCCGTCCTTGGGCTCCACCACAAGTGGATCTGAGAACTCTGTAGAATTGTGCTGCCTTTACAGACAAACAGGTGGAGGCAAGAGGCACTTCAGGTGTGGAGGGGCCTCTCCAGCAGCAGAGCTGTCTGAAATCAGGCAGTTTAGTAACACTTGAACTCCTGTGTTGAGGCTGTTTCCAAAGACAACGAGCACTCAGAGACATGGACACTTCCCTCCCCACAGAGGCTCTGTTGGGAAAAGGCAGGTTCCACACTAAAGCTGGAGAGCCCACTTTATTTGTAATATTCTTTATCTTCCTTCTCCTACCTGAAGGTTTCTACATGGAGGGATTTCCCTTTTAATCATCCCCCTCTAACACCACAAACAACATCCAGCCTCCCCTGAGCTGCTCTGCTTTTACTTCGTGGAATCCATCCACAAAGGAGGAACAGAGTCACACTAAAATGATCAAAAAGCCACAGTACAGATATAGGAAGTAATCCAAACTCACTTTGTAGTTAGAAATGGTGAACTCTTTGGAGCAAGACCACGTGTGGCTGTTCTGAGGTCCTTGTTGAGCTGTATAACTGACTGGCACATCCAGGCAACAGCCAGCAATAAATGTATGGTACTTTATAAAGTGTGTCTATAAAATGGTAGCAAGATAAACTGTAAAAACAGACAATAAATTGTATTTTTCACGCAACCCTGGACACCTCGCTCGTGTTCTGTACATAACCCTTCTCTCCAAGGACTTATCCTATTCCAGACTCCAGGAACAGTTCGAACAACAGTTGTTGTTTAAAGTGCAGAATGGGAAAAACTGCCATGGGCTGGTTCCCATTGATTTTTACACAGGTCCAGAGTGCAAGTCCTTCTTGCATTAATGTTGAGTTTAAAGATCTGTTGCTTTAATCCCAAGGAGTGGACACGGATGCTGTTACCCACTGCTGACAAGTGCTGGGAAAGGCAGAATTCCTGAGGAAGGAGGAACACGGCAATGACAGGGCACTGAACAAAACCTCCTGCTCAGGGAACCCTGGAGGAACCAGGGGCTGCTGCTCCTCCCACCCCTGAACAACAAACCTCGGGTTTAACTGCTGCCTCTGGGCATCGGGAGAGTTCCCCTGAGTTCAGAGCAGGGCAGGAAGCTGCTTTTACTTGGGGGAAATCCTAAAAATAACACGCCTGTGTGCTCTGCAGCACGGGAAGAGTGAGCTGAGCACAGCTGGGGTGTGCAGGATCCTCTCTGGGTCTTGCTGCTCTCACCCAGCTGCCAGATTAATGGAGGAAATCCTCAAAACCCAGTACCAACATATCCAAACAATATACTTCTTGGAGGGAAGTAAAAGACATAGCCAGGATGACACATGTACATGGGTTATCTTGAGGAGATAATACCCCAGTTACTCCTTAGCTTAGGCAAGGTCAAATAAAGGAGCCCAATTTTCCTTGGGGTAACAGAATTTTTTTATTTCCCTTTGCTGGCCACCACTGTTTCTGCCTTAAAGCTTTCAGCACTTAAAGGCCTCATATCCTCCAGGATAAATATGACACAGACTCACTGCTGCAATAGTATCACTCCCTGGGTGAATTCTTACATATGGATGCGCTTATTCCAATGTAAAAGCAATGCTGGAATGGTGAGAGCATTGGAATTGCCTCTCTGAGGGTAGGTCAGAAGAAGTTTCTGTGTGGACAAGGCCAGCGAGGTTGGATCCATCACCCAGCCCCAAAAGCCAGGTAAGTCACCCTCCTCCCCAGATCTGGCAGCACAGGCAGCGTTCCAGTGTTAACTGCTTTTTAAACACTTTAAGGAACATAACTGCATCTTTTCCAGAGAAATTGGGGATGCCCCATCCCTGGAAGTCTCCAAGGCCAGGTTGGATAAACTTGGAGCAACCTGGTCTAGTGGAAGGTGGAATGAGATGATCCTTAAGCTCCTTTCCAACCCAAACCACCCCACGATTCAATCATGTTCTCCTGGTCCACACCACGAGCACCAACAGCACAGAGTCAACCAATTCCTAACAAACTCCAAAGCACTGGTTTCCAGGTCTGATGGATTTTTAAACAACATCCTTCTGACCACACACAAAGGCACTTTTATGTAAATGAAGACACTTTTAAACACCTCTGTGCTTTGTTATTCCCTGGCACTCTGGGTGGGTGACACTGGGATGAAGGGACTGATGGAAGAGAAGAGTTGGACCTGGCTTGGGAAGTTCTGCAGGCACAAAAGGCAAGCAGTAATGGTAAGCAGATGGCTGAAAAGAGGAACCAAAGCAGAAAGGGGGGGGATAAATGAAGTTGCTTCACACACAGACACACATTTCCAGGCTCTCACTGGCAAACCAGGACAATGAGTCTTTTGTAGAGGGAATGAATTATACAACATAAAGCCATATCACTGCACACACAAAGCTGCATGAAGTGAAGGCACTGATTAGTAAAGGACAGATCAAGAGGCACTAAAACTGCCCAGGAAGTCTCAGTGGTGTGTCCTTCATGGGGACACACAGATGGCACAGTGTTGTTTGAAGTGGCCAGAGCTGTATCTTATCCCATGGGAACATCACAGTCCCTTCAGAGCAAAGAGCCAGTGCAGAGTCTCTTTTCAGCCCCAAAGTGCTCTGGAACAGAACAGTTCCAGTTCTATCTCCAGTCAAACACAAAGGCCCAAGTGACTCTAAGATGCAGTGGTGGCATCTGTGCAGCTCAGGAGGCCACTGACTGTTTCCATTTTCTGATTACTACGTCTCATTACAATAAAGAAAAATCACTTCCTTTTTTGAGTCACAGGTGTGAAAGGCAGACCTTGCTGAAGTGAAAGGATTCGCAGAATCCAGAGGCCTGGATTCTTTTCTTATTCCAACTATTCTGCAGACTTCCACTGCAATAACACTCACTTTCTTCCACTGAGTCTTGGAAGACTTAATAAAACCTCTTCTTGAGAGGTATTTTCTGTATTTTGTGACAGTAGAAGGCATTTAAATGAGGACCTCAGAATACTCTGTGAGCATAGATTTGTTTTTATCACAGATTAGAAAGTTTGAAAAGAGGAGATACTAAATTTATTCTATAGGGCTGTTTTTTTTGTGTTAACTTTACTTTTAGAGCATTGAGCAATTAGGAGATACTACACAGTATTTGAATATCCAAAAATGTAACCCTTGATTAAATCATGGGTACAAGATGATGTTCAATTCACACAGTTCTGCTGAACTTTCAGCCTTTCTAAGGCATCAAAGCAGCATGCAAATCACAAATTTTGATTCAGCCAGAAAGGAGGTGCCACTGTAAGATCAGCCACCCCATCGCGGGGTTTTCAACCCGGTGCCACACACTTCTAAAGAAATGGAATTTAAATTTAACCCAGAAATAAACTGACAGGAAACTGTGATTCTTCACCAGCTGCAGCATCTTCTTGGGAAACCTCCTGTGAACACTTGAGCACAGCTGGCAGGACAAGGCATGTTCACTTTGTGTCCAGAAATATGCACTCTGGGTGTGGCACAAGGAACAAGGTCAGGGCACATGTGCCTTCAAGCCTGGTACCAGCTGGGAAGTGCTCCCAGGAGCAGGAGAGCTCACCTGGAGAGACCCAGAGCAGCACTGCTCCTCTTGGGAAAGGGTTTTCCATGCCACACCACCGTGGAAGGCACTGAGGAAGACTGCCTAGAAGTTTTACTCAGAGGTTTTTAAAAATCCCAGGGTACGATCCTCCCGCTGAACCTCGGGAGCCAGAACCCAAATTACTGTGAGAAAACCCCCATGTGACGTTTTTGTGAAACTAATTCAGAGGAAACTCCATCCCACTAAAGCCCTCCCGTCCAGCAAAGGAGTTCTGCAGAACTGTGGCAGCTGGGAACGCACGTCCTTCCCCCTTCCACAAACTCAGCCTGGCCGTGCCGTGGTGGGGGAACTCCAGGGCCTGAGTCACCCCCCCAGAGCTGCCACTTCTGGCCTGGGGAACTCTCCTGGCCTGTTCTTGCCAGCAGCACATGCACAGCCACAACTCTGGGCTTTCAGCCCTCTTCAATCCCCACCATCCCTCCTCAAACTGAGCTCAGGCTGACCCTGCAATTAGAGTCACCTCAGAGCGAGGGACGTTCTGGGGGGACCCCAGAGCTCTGCTCTTGTCAGGAGCTGATGCTCAGGACACAGGGGGGTCATTTCTGCTGCTTGTTTCCACTGCAGGGGTCAGGTTGCAAACACACAATTGCTCTGCTGATGGTCAAAACTGAGGGAGGGACCGGGGGGCATTTCAGATTTCATGGTAAAGAAACAAAGCACGAATCGACTCTTTATAAAGGTCAAGTGAAAAACTGGATATCTTGAAGGCTTCTGCTCTGTGTTCAGTCCTGTTTACATTTATTAAAAAAAAAAAAAAAAAGAGGAGAAATTGTTGTCAACTTAAAAAATTATCTGACTTGGGACAAATGAGAGAAAAAAAGAGAAACACTGCATGTGCAACAAAGTCTGGAATTTTAAATAATACTGTTTCTAGCAATGTTCCTCGATGGAAGCTATTATGCTACCCTTTCACAAACCATTAAGACAGGAATAAAATCTATCCAGCTTGGTTTGTACATAACCTGAAGGTACCAGCACTTGCCACATGTTTGTGAATTAGTGGGTTATGTGCTGAAACAGGTATTTAAGATATAGAATTCATCCTCTAGGCTAAAAATGCATAATGTAACAAATAATACCCACACAGAAAATTGTATTTTACATTCCTTTCACATGGACTAAACTGTGTCCCATGTGAACTGACTAAACAGCTTTGCAGCAATTAAAAGAAGAGGAAAAAAAGCCCTGATTCTGATGTTTTAACCTGCACCAGTTTTAACCATTCTGCACCAGGCGACTTGGATCCAGTGGTGAGCTTTGTTCCTGCCATCCCTGGATCCCTCGCTGGCTCCCTGCTCTGTGGCAGAGGAACATTAAGCCCAAGGACAGGGAAGGGAAGGTTTGGGAAGGTTTGGGAAGGAAGGATTGGGAAGGGAAGATTAAGGAAGGGGAAGGGGAAGGGGAAGGGGAAGGGGAAGGGGAAGGGGAAGGGGAAGGGGAAGGGGAAGGGGAAGGGGAAGGGGAAGGGGAAGGGGAAGGGGAAGGGGAAGGGGAAGGGGAAGGGGAAGGGGAAGGGGAAGGGGAAGGGGAAGGGGAAGGGGAAGGGGAAGGGGAAGGGGAAGGGGAAGGGGAAGGGGAAGGGGAAGGGGAAGGGGAAGGGGAAGGGAAGGGAAGGGAAGGGAAGGGAAGGGAAGGGAAGGGAAGGGAAGGGAAGGGAAGGGAAGGGAAGGGAAGGGAAGGGAAGGGAAGGGAAGGGAAGGGAGAGGGCACAGCCCTGGGGACAGGCAGCCCTGATGAAACAACTCCAATGTGCACGGCCACAAACACACAGAGGCTGGGCTGGTTCCTGCCCCGCAGCCCCGGGGTGTTGGTGGGGAAGGAGGTCACTCCCTTCCCAGGATCACAACCCATGTCACACAGGGCTCAACAAGCCCTCCAGAAGAGGAGCTGCTGCCCCCACAGGTCCATCCCCCTCCCTCTGCCCCAGCCCTTCCTTCCAATCCCCCACCCAGGGACACCAGCACTGGTGGGGTTTTCACCTCCTCCTCGCAGTTTCACACACAAACCTTGGCTTCGATGTTTGGAGACGTTTCCTGCCTCTTTTTTTTATTTTTCTTTTTTTTTTTTTTCTCCTCTTTAATGCTCTTTTGAAGCCAAGTTGCTGAGTGAATCGTAAAGGAAGAGAATTCCAAGGGCTTTAGCTCCTCTGCTGTTCCCAGGGCAGGTCTGGGCCAAACCAAACCCCCGCTGTGCCAGCAGCAGTTACTCACAGTCAGGGCCCTGCAGCTCCCCAGTCCAAACCAGCTCCCATTTCCCTCCTCAGATAAAGCCTCCACAGGGATTTCTCACTCCTCCAACTGCATCCCTTCCCATGTTTTCCTTGAGTCACAAAATAGCCATCAGGAAGGGAAACGGTGAGAAGGTAAATATTCTGTCCTGGACCCAGCAAGTCTCTCTGCCCAGACTTTTCCATTCCCACCCTCGATTCTGCTTCTCAAGAAAGGATTTGTTCCCAGTTTCAGAAGCCAGTGGTTTACACGGAGCCTTCCCCTCCACCACTTCTGTTCTCACAGAAAACTTGGATGCCTCAGTCAAATTCCTGCGAAAGAATTCAAGGAACAAACGACCACTGCTTCCCCGATCTCAGGGTTTTGGTCAGACAGGACTGAAATTGGACATCTGGGCACAGAAGTCTCAGTAGGAGATTAGTCAAAGTCAGGCTAGAATTACTTTTACCTTCTGGAAAGAAGTTTATCCTTAAAGATTGAGCCACAGCAAGAAACATGGTTCAATTGCTCTTTCATCAAAGAAAATATATTATACATTTCAAAATTGTTATAAAAATTTCAATAAAATTTCACAGTAATTTTAAGAATTTTCACTATGTTTCCTTCACTGTTGTACCAAATTTAAGTGATTTTGCCCAGGCCAGCCTGGACACTGCATGGACAGTAGGAGCTTTCTGTCCTGGCACCTTTGGTCTGGGAGGAATCTTCACCTGTTTGGAATTTTGGGAGTCGGGCTGGCACTTGTAGAAGCAGGAGCTGACAAAGGCAAACAACAGCCCTTTTCCCCAACAAAGAAAGCCTCAGACCTTTGGGTTTCAGGTGCAGTTGGTGGTTCACATCTATTTTACATAAGCATTTACACTACAATTCTGGTGACCATGGTGTTTGCAGGGAGTGAATTTTAAATATTTGTGTGCAAAGGTCTGTAGGGGAACTGTCTGAGCACCTGATCAAGCAGCAAATGCAAACAGTGCCACAACAATTTAAGTTTGGGGGGTTTTTTGGTCAAAGTAATGGCATATAACTGTCCATAAGCAACTCTGAGAGATACAACATTTTTCCAAACTTGGAAAAAACCCAGTCTGATCATTCATACTGCAAAGATAACAAGTAACACAGAGGAAATTGGGTATTTTAAAAGGGAAAATTATTCCCACAGTTGCCTTCTCAGCTTCAGTACAGAGGGTGGAAATTGGAGCATGGAGCTTTCCACGAGGTATGCTTGGAAATATTCAGGAAAATCCCTCTGTCCTTCCAGCCACAGCCACCATTTCCCTATGTATTTTTTCACCATGTCTTCACACTCCTCTCCAAGAGCAATAATTTTCTCCCTAGAAAGGCTGGGCTGAGAAACAAAAGCCTTGAACTGCTCTGGACTCCTGCTCCCCTTAGGAGAGAGCCATCATTCCCATCACTTGGATCCTGGAACAGCACCACTGCAACCACAGACCTTCCCATCCCTAAGGACTCAGGGCAGTGGTTACAGTCCCCTCTCCCTTCCATCCTGACTCTTTTTTCTATTCTATTCCTCCTCTATTTCTGTAGGAATCCAACTTTTCCTTTCCCTTGCTCCCGTTCCAGCTCTCTCCATGTCTCCCAGCGGTGCTGGAACTCACAGCAGGGATATGATGGATGATCACCTGCCACAGCCTGTTTATTATAATCCAGACAATCAATAACACATCCCTAATGCCTCTTGTCCCGCTGCAAATTTCCACTCTGGGCACAGAGCAAATGGAATCTCCTTTGCCAAGTGCCTTTCCGTGGGCACAGCACGAGGATTCCAGCCTGGCTGTTCCAACAGCTGTGTGTGTGTGTGTGTGACAATGTCCTCACTTGCTGCCACAGAGCACATTGCTCCAAGGCATTATTTGTTGTGCTGGGCAGGCTCAGGCTGCCAGAGGACAAGGATGTTCCCCCAGGCAGGGAAGATGGATCACACGGCAGGTCCAGCCCCAGCACCCAGCACAGTCATTTTTTAACAAGTTTTTTGTTCCCAACTGCTGAGAATCCTGGTACCCTCTCCACCTTTCCTCTTTCATGGGTGACTGCCTCGTGTTAAAGGGCTGGAGAGCTCCTGCACTGACAGGGGGAAGTGCTGGTGGTGCAGTTCAATAATCCCAGGGCAGCCAGTGATTTAATGAGAAGAGAGGAATTGTGGAAAAACGAGACCAGGGGGGAAAGCAGAAAGGTTGTGCAGCAGCAGGTGCTGAACCTGCTGGGAAAGGGTGAAGTGCATTTCCCTGATTAATTGAGTGGCAGGGTTCTCTCTTCCCTCTGGGCAGAAAGGAGGTGGAAGATCCTACGGAAAAGAGGACACAGCATAGGGACTGAGCAGCCCATCCCAGGCTTCAGATGGAATACTGGGTTTGATCTGAAGCAGCCAGAACCTCGGGGAGAGGAGGGAAGATCTGAATTTCCTGTGTGAGCTGTGTTTGTGAGCAGGTTTTAAAACACACAAGTTTCTGTCAGTGCAGGTTCCAGAAATCCTGTATTCAGAAATCCTGCTACAGGTGCACAGGGACACACACACACATGTGCAACACACATAAAATGTGCAGGAAGTTTCCCTTAACAGGGGAGGAAGGCAGGGAAAGGAAGACACATTTTCTCAGGAGGAGCCAAAATTCTGACACCTTCCTGTTAACTGGAGGGAAGGAACAGGAGCAGTGCCATTAAACCACCTTGCTGACTTGGGCTTGCTGCTCTCTCACACACCAGTCAGCTGCTTCTCCACCTCTTTCTGCTCGACCCAGACAGACTGGTTTGGGATTGGTACCTAAATTGCACCCGCAAAACAAGTCATTCCTGGAAGGCTCAGGCAGGTAAAACTTCCACAGGCTGATTTTCTGAATGCCAGTCTCGGCTGTGGAGGTGGTTGGACACTTTGAGTGCAGCAGTTCATCTGCCACATGAACCACTTCACTCAGCTGAGATTATTTGTAATTATTCAACACCTAAACGGTTAAAGATCCGCAGGCACGAAAATATTGGCCTGGCCTGCAGAACAGCCACGGCATTTAGAAAAGAAAAAACTAGATTAAAGGACGGGTTTCCACCCCTTCAACAAACAGGACTAAGCTTGAAGGGGGTGCCTGTTGTTCAGAGCAGTTTTCTTATCAAGGTGGAGGTCAAGCACTGAGACTTCCCAGGCAGAGGAATGGTGTGGTACTGACAATTTTTAGGATCTTACGAGCCACTTACCAGAGTTTTTGTCAGCCCTGTGTGCACAGGAGGGCAGAGACCCTTTATTCTCCCTCACAAAATAAGGGCAAAACACAGCATTTAGCTTTCAGATGGGGGCTGTTCCCTGTGTGAACACATATTACGGGGTGCAGCTGCCTGTGAGAGCACAGGACTGGAGCACATGAAGTGGGAAGGCTCTCTGAAACCTTTCCTCTTAATGATAATATTTGTATACCCACAGGACAGGGCTCAGCAGGTCTGTGTGTAGCAGATCACGTTGGTTATTTATTCACACGTTAAAATCTCTGGCTCAGCAGCACTGTGAGAAACAGCATTGGTTGCAAATCCTGCTGAGTCAACCCAAATCATGACAGAGCACCCTCACTTTAAAATAAATAAATAAATAAATAAATAAATAAATAAATAATTATATATACACATAAGCATGTCACACATATGGATGGACTGTGGTGGGTTTGCTTTCAAAGGATCAGCAAACTTAGCACCAAGGCCACACGTGCATCTGATTTCCCAGATGATACAAGAGCACGTGAAAGGGCTCAGGCCCTTCCCACCCAGCAAAAGGCTTCCTATGCTCCTGCGAGTTCTGTGGGAGTTGGCACAAAAAAAGGTCTGCTGAGGGGGCAGGGAGGAAATGGAGCAATCAAGTGTGTTAAGGAGTCACTGCTGTCCACGGGGGCAAATGTTACTCTCAAGCTGGTTGAACTGAGTCATAGTGAAGCCTCAGCTTAATTTCTCTCTTTTTTCCCCCCCTTTTTTTTTTTTTGCCTGCTTCTGTCCTCAGAAAGATGTGCTGGTTGCAGTTTTGAAAAGAAGTGGACAAATATTAGCTGTTGTTGCTACGAAGTGCCAGCCCTGATGTGTGTGGGGGGGGTGAGATGTGCTGAAGCCCCCCCAGGGAGGGCTGTGTCCCCACCAGCACCTGAGCAGGGGTGACAGCACGGCTGGGATGATCCACCTGTGCTCAGGTGCTTAGGGAAGCAACACCTCGAGGTGGACTCCAAACCAAGGCATGTTCTGGGATGTTCCTGGAGAGGATACAGCACTTCCCAAACCTGGTGTCAGATGCAAATTGGTTTGGACAACTGTGGGTGCTGTGCCTGGTTCTGAGGCAGCACAAGGGAGGTGCTCTGGAGAGTCAGTGCTGTAGGACAGACTGCCCTGTTGTGCCAGATCCATGATTCATCTGCCCTGCCTGGAATGGGAAGTACATCTTCCCTCTGCCACAGGCAGAATAATACCCAAACAGTCAGGGAAGACTTGTATGGTCCCAGGGAAAGGAGGAGTTTCCTCACCCTTCTCCATCAAACTGTAAACTCAGGAACTGCCACAAGACTCAATTCCAAACAGAGGAGCCGCCAGAAATTCCAATCAATTAAAGAACTTTTTCCTCCTTTACAGGCAAATGATAAAACCGTGAAGCAGTCAAAGCCTCATGCTTACAAAAAGTCCCTTTCCTGCTGCCCCCAACAACCTCACTGCAACTGGAATTTTAGCTGGGGTTTTTTTACAGTGGACTCAAATTACACCAGACATTTAATTCCTCCTCACTCTACTGGTGTTTTGCTGTTCATACAAGCCCCACTCCGTTTTTCAAAACAGATTCGTTTTTACATTATCATTACATTTTTACAGTATTCATTATTACATTATTAGAACTGAAAAGTTCTCCATCAACTCAGCTTTTGACTGCTGGACACTAAACAATCTCGTGAAGAGGGACCACCTTCAGACCCAAAATTACAGTCAAAACAAACAGTGCAGACAAAGGGCAGAAAATGGAGAGAGAGGCAGAGAGAGTTCACTTGCCCAAGGTCAAAGGCAGAGCTGGTCATACAATCTTCCTGTCCTTATTCCACTGCTCAAACCACCAGGCAAAGGTGTCTTCCCAGCCTCCCCTCCCCGGTTCCTGCCCATCCTCTCATACCCCCCAGCTCTGCAGGGTGCAAACACCCCACAGATCACACGTGTGGGGCTGTCCCACGGGAAGGGCGTCAGGAACCTGCCCAGAAAAAGTGACTCAAGACACTTGTGAGACAATATTGTCCCAGGAGTGAGGTAAAGTGGGAACAGCTCCCTGCAGAGCTGATCTGGTGGGCACCAGATCCTCCCTGCTCCTGTCCAGAGGCTCTCGTTCCCCACAGCACCCCAACCTCGTGTCAGGTCCTTTCTGCACGATTGAGGGCTTGCTTTTGCAGAGATAATAACTCCACACACTATATATTTCTGAAATAAAGACACATATTTGTCCTATTTCATGAAATCACAGAATATTCTGGGTAGGAAGGGACCCACAAGGAACATCAGGTCCTTCAGTGAACAACATGTTAGTGGGCACAGTCCTGGAGCGAATGATTCCTGTCACTCTGAACACCTCTATCCATGTGAGGGAGCATCCCTCCCTTCCCTGGCTGGGGGAGGCAGCAGAGGGGACCCTCTGCTTTGCCCACAGCATTCCTGGTCCTGCTTGAGTGCTCCCTGTGCCCGTGGAGGCCGGGGATGTGCCGAGTCAGGCAGCTCCCCCAGCTGCTCACCAGGAACACAGCTGGGAGGCCAAAATAACCCTGGAGGCAGGGAGCAAACAGGGAGATAACACACTGACCCACTCACTCAACAGCACACTCCTGGAGCCACTGGATTCCATGAAATCCCACTCTGTGTGCTGGGCTGTGTCCTGCTGGCTGCAGGCTCTGTCCTCACAGGGGCATCTCTCCTGAACCCCAAAGCAAAGCTGAGCTTAAGTGCAGCCAGGAGGAGTCAGGCAGGTGCACAGGTCCTTCAGGCCAGGCCTGGATCAGGTTATGGAACAGTGTCAGTGCTGCACAAGCTGCTGTGCCCCTGTGTCCAGCCCCAGTTGTGCAGTGGCTCCCGTCCCTGTCCCTGGGAGCACAGGCTGTTCCCGGTGCTCTGGCACACACGAGGTGCCACCCTCACATTGGGCCACTTGGACAATGCCCCAGCTCCTTAACGGGCTCCCACTCCACTGCTGCTGCTTCCCTGGGTGTCACCCAGCACAGAAACGGCTCCAACAGAAGTTTGGGAGAAGGCAAAAGGCAGAACGGGGGAAGCTGGGAGCTCACAGGGAAAAAGGGAATTGGATTGTTGATGTAACCTGTGTGCAGGGCTGGGGGGGTTGTGCTGGGCTTGAATGTGACCTGCACTGAGGCATCCAGAGCAGGAGAGCATTTATCCCTAGGATCCAAAAGGGGAGCAATTCCCATGGAAATGCACAGCATTTAGCAAGGTTCCCCAGGATCCAAAAAAGGGGATCAATTCCCATGGAAATGCATGGCATTTATCAAGGTTCCCCAGGATCCAAAAGGGGAGTAATTCCATGAAAATACAGTGCATTTATCAGTGTTCCCTAGGATCCCAAAAAGGGGAGTAATTCCACGGAAATGCACAGCACTTATCAAGGTTCCCCAGGATCCCATAAGGTAGCAATTCCATGGAAATGCACAGCATTTATTAAGGTTCCCTAGGATCCAAAAGGGGAGCAATTCCCATGGAAATGCACAGCATTTATCAAGGTTCCCTAAGATCCCAAAAGGGGGGTAATTCCATGGAAATACACAGCATTTATCAAGGTTCCCTAGGATCTGAAAAAGGGGAGTAATTCCATGGCAATACAGAGCATTTATCAAGGTTCCCGAGGATCCCAAAAGGTAGCAATTCCAAGGAAATGCAGAGCATTTATCAAGGTTCCCCAGAATCCAAAAGGGGAGCAATTCCTATGAAAATACACAGCATTTATCAATGTTCCCTAGGATCCCAAAAGGGGGGTAATTCCATGGAAATACATGGCATTTATCAAGGTTCCCCAGAATCCAAAAGGGGAGCAATTCCATGAAAATACATGGCATTTATCAGTGTTCCCTAGGATCCAAAAGGGGAGCAATTCCATGAAAATACATGGCATTTATCAGTGTTCCCTAGGATCCAAAAGGGGAGCAATTCCAAGGAAATGGACAGCATTTATCAAGGTTCCCCAGGATCTCAAAAGATAGCAATTCCCATGGAAATGAACAGCATTTATCAAGGTTCCCTAGGATCCAAAATGAGAGCAATTCCCATGGGAATACACAGCATTTAGCAAGGTTCCACAGGATCCCAAAAAGGGGATGAATTCCCAAGGAAATACACAGCACTTATCAAGGTTCCCCAGGATCCCAAAAGGTAGCAATTCCAAGGAAATGCACAGCATTTATCAAGGTTCCCTGGCATCCAAAAGGGGAGTAATTCCAAGGAAATACACAGCATTTATCAAGGTTCCCAAAAAGGCAGAGATCAGCCATAATTTTACATGATAATTCTGCAAACAACAACGGGTGCCCAGAAACTCTATTTGAAGTCCATAACATTAATTTAACGAGGAAAAACGTCACATACAATTCCCAGAGAATTCTTCAATCAAATTAATGTGATGGCCTTTCCTGGGTATCTCAAGCAGAGGGAATGATGAACAGGAATGCTGCATAAACTCTATGTTTTATAAAAACTGGCCGTGCAGGGAACCCGACTCCAAACTCTGGCAGCCGGTTGTAATTCCATTTAAAAGAATTTCCCTGCTCACAGGTGACTCATTTCCTCCTGGGATTTTTATCCTTCCCCTAGTCTGGACTAGCAGCAATTCCAAAGAACCAGGAAGAACTGACTATGGGAATTTTCATACAAACTGAGGGATAAGAAACATAATCCCAGCATCCAACCCTTTCCTCCACAGAACTCACAGGCTCAGCTGTTCTGGAACTCCCAGAGTTCCAGATAAGTTTGAACAGTGAGGAAATCACGTGGTGGGTCAAAATCCCACCTCTACTCACATATCACAGCTCAAGTTGTACTGAAATTATATTATTGTATCGAAATTATATGACACTGAAATGATATTATTGTATTGAAATTATATGACACTAAAATTATATTATTGTATTGCAATTATATTATCTTGAAATTATATTATTGTATTGAAATGATACTATATTGAAATTATATTACCATAGGGAAATTATATTATTATACTGAAATTATATTATTATATTATTACATTGAAATTGTATTATATTGAAATTATATTATATTGAAATTATATGATTGTTTTGAAATCATATTATATTGAAATTATTATATTGAAATTATTATATTGAAATTATATTATTATATTGAAATTATACTATATCGAAATTGTATTATATTGAAATTATATGATTATATTGAAATCGTATTATAATGAAATTATTATATTGAAATTATATGATTGTTTTGAAATCATATTATATTGAAATTATTTTATTGCATTGAAATGATTTTACATTGAAATTATATTACCATATGGAAATTATATTATTATATTGACATTATATTATCATATGGAAATTATATTATATTGACACTATATTATTTTGAAATTATATTATTATATTGAAATCATATTATATTAAACTTATATTATTGTATCGAAATGATATTATATTGAAATTCTATTAGCATATGGAAATTATATTATTAGATTGAAATTATACTATATTGAAATTATATGATTGTATTGAAATCATATATTGAAATTATATTATTATATTGAAATTATATTATATTGAAATTATTATACTGAAATTATATTATATTGAAATTATATTATTTTATTGACATTCTCCCTCCCTGTTGCCACCCAGAGCCCACACCACCTGATCTGCAGCCTCGGTGCCCACCACTTTGCCCAGCATAAAAACACCTATGGACAAACTACAAATATCTACTGACAAATTACAAATGCAGGCATCATTAATTAGGATTGATAAAAATCAGATTAAATGCTCAGGCTCGTTTAAGAAGGACACACACACCTAGATGTTGTCTCTGCTTTTCAGGCCACAGCACCCATTTGTTAATAACTCCTTGAAGATAAACTGAGTTTTCTCCCAATTTTAGGTGCGACAAATTTTTTGAAAAATAGAAAAGTCCCGGTTGCTTTAAATTGCTCCCTTTGCTCTGTCCAAGCAACTGGAACAGGGAACACAAATCCCAGTCACAACCAGATACTCAGGTGAGAAGCACAGTGGTTTTCTCAGGGAAATCCAGAGGTCTTACAACCCAAGTAGTGACTCTGTACCTTAAACCCCCAATGATGGTGAAAAAGAAATCTGGCTGCAAGAGACTCATGGTATATTTATATTTATATTTATATTTATATTTATATTTATATTTATATTTATATTTATATTTATATTTATATTTATATTTATATATTAATATTTATATTTTTATATTTTTATATTTATATTATTTGTATTTATAATTTTTATATATGCTTCAACACAGCCCTGCTGAGGCATTCCTAAAAGTCACTTTTTGATTCCCCCTGCTTCTCCCAGCGGTGCATAACAGGAAACAAAAAGGTTTTTCCAGCTGCAAGTGCGACTCTGAATGACATGGAGTGGCTTTTGACTGAGGCAAGGACTGCAGCAGGAGGTGAGGTCTCCAGGATTGCTCAGGAGTCATCCTGGGATGTGCCAGGAGAACCCTCTGCCCCTGTGATTTCAGCTCCGTTAGTTACTGACCGCTGGCACAGATTTTAAAAGTCACACTTTTAGGTTTAAAATTTCAAGGATTTGAAAGGTTTTTAAAGGTTTTAAAACCCAGGACGCAGAGGTGGGGAGGGTTTTGGTGAAAACCCCTTTTAGAAGCCACTTTTAGATCATCCACCAGGTGAGCTCCACACAGTCGTACCCTCCATCTGATGGGGTTTTTTGGGTTATACCCACACAGCAAGCGAAATTCTATCAGAGATACCACACATACATCTCATACTTCCTCCCACAGAATCCACCCAGAGATGTATTCAAGCAGCCTTATAAATATTTGAATGAGAAGAGCTCCCAGTTTTATTCTCAGCCTCAGTACTCCACCGGTGTCCCCCGGAGCAGTCACCACATTTTCTGCTGCAGCACCTTCTCACTGGTTCTTCATTTTTGGGAAGCTCTTGGCCCAACTCTACGATTTCTTAGCAATTAACCCCTTCTGGAGAACTTGGGAACTGATGTGCTCTGCACATGAGGACCCAACTCCCCCAAATTAAGCGCTGACATTTTAAATTAATGGTGGTTTTGAGTATCAGAGAGACAACAACAATCAGCTTTTCGACCTGTGAACTCAGCTCAGCGTTACTGATTTCACAGTCACGAATCCTGATAAATATTTCCCCAAAAGCACTTCCAGATCACTGGCCAGCAGGTGTTGGTGGGTGCTGGATGTCATTACTCTCCTTGGGAAAATCCCATCGGCGGCTCCACGCTGCGATATCGGGAAGAACAGCTCCCAGTGAAGAAAAATGGGAGCTGCCACGAGCTGGGAGACGGTTCAAGCGAAGCAGGATCCACGTTGCTGCGTTTTCCACTTCTTTCACAAAACACAAATAAAGCACCCCGTGGAAAATTTGTGACAGGCAGCTCCTGAATGCTTTTAATTGCTGCCAGAAATAGGCGGAGGCTTCCACCGAAGTCAGCGCGGGCAAAATTTCCGCGGGAAGCGTCGGCTCCGTGTGAAAGGGAGTTAAAATAAAAACAGCAATTACCCACTCCAGCTCTTCTGAGAATTCCATTTTCCCTCACTGTGCTCACATCAGTGGGGAATGCGAGGAGCTCAGAACGCCGTCCTCCTTATGTTGCTGTATAGCAACATCAACCCCTGCCACTAGTAGGCAGATTTTAATCATCTCCTTTTCATTATTGCTACAATAGCGCCTAATAATGTCAGTCAAGGGCTGGAATCTCATTTGCTAAACTCAGCATAAAGGCAAAACGCTCCCAGGGCGTTGAACAAGAGACATCTCTAAATTCGTGCAGTCAGAGCTTCGGAACTTTCTGCCGTTAATAAAAATTCGAGCTGAGTCGGCAGATTTGCTCCCCAGTTACAAGAAATTAATTTTCCCTCCTTATAAATGTAATCAGGGAGTGGTCCCCAGGCCAGGCTCTCTGTCCCTGTGGAAGTTTGCAGCACAGCCATGGACACCAGCTCTGGCCAAAGGGCTCAGCACTCCTGTGAGGGCTCATCCCACGTCACGGGGTGTGTCTCCTGCTGCAGCACAAAACACCTCCCTTATCTCACAAAACTCACAGTTACCTTTCTCCTCCTCTCCTCATTTATCGCCAGCTCTCCAAGGATGCATTTTTTGATTGTTTCCCCCTTGTTCCATGGAACAGAAAGGCACTGAGACATCCAGATCCTCAAGGTACTCACATGGAAAATTGTCCCTGCCTGTTCCAGACCTGTGACCCGACCCAGATCTTTAACAGCACAGGTAAATCCTCCCAACGTGAGGCTACATCTTTACAAGGGAATATTGTGGGATAGGTCTCTCTTCCTTTAGCTGGAAGGGTCTGGACCTGAGGAACCATCCTGACAGTGTTTCCCAACCACATTCTTGACAAAGGTGACCCATTAATGGGTGTTTTCTGAAACCAAATTGTTAAAAAAAAAAACAAACAGCAACCTCCTGACCAGCTGTAGCCCAAAACCTGTATTTCCTCAGCAATGGCAACTCCCAGTCAAGTCAATAAATCCACAAGATGTACAAGATGCAGGATCAGGCTCCTTGTGGTTTAAATGACTATTTTTTCCCGTTTATTTAAGTTTTGCTTTCCCAGTATTCAGAACAAACTTACATCAGCATGAAAAGGACCCATTAACATGTCTAATGCTTTTCCCCTAAAACTACCATGATCTCACCACTTCCAAAGCCCAGAGGAAATGAAAGCACAGCTCAGGAGGACGGCGCTGAAGGATACAACTTAAAACCCCAAGAAAGCCGGGAAATTTCTGTGCAAAGGCTGCAAATCTGAGCTTGGAAAGAAGCTTACAAAGAGCTGTAATAAAATTATTCCAGTCTGCAACCCGAAAAAGAGAAAGCCTTGCCATTCAGCGAACAGGAAATCCCAGAATTTATAGATGACCCTGTTACAAAGCAAATGTTTTGGAACAAATCGTTCTCTCCCTGGCGCCTGTTTTCCACTGGTTTCTCCCTTGCGCTTCCCCCTGTAATCCCAGGGCCAGAGCAGCCCCGTCTGGCTGTCGCTGGTAGTGGCACAAACACAGCCCGGAGTTAACCCAAGGAGGGGCTCCGAGCCTGAAACCACGCCTGGGATTTTTCAGCTGTGTCAGTGAGCACGAAAAAAGGTATTAACTCGCCTTTTTTGATTCCCTTGGATCATTGTGACTGGAGTACAGTTGCTTTTCTACTAAAAAAAAAAAAAAGGTTTAGAAAAGCCTGTGTGTGTGTGTGTGTGTGTGTGTGTGTGTGTGTGTGTGTGATGTGCAGAACTTTGTCCCCTGTGATATTTCATACGATCCTTGGACAGACGACAAAAGTGGCCAAGGAAAAACAGTGGAAAGAAACACCCCATATAAACAACTTTTCCAGGTTCCCTCTCTTTCTTGTGCTCATTCCAAAGACTCCAAGGCGCTGGTGAGGTAGCAGATGTAAAGGAGAAAGGGGGAATTGTCACCACAGTAACAGGGTGGTCGGGGAGGGGAAGTGCAGGTGGGTGCCAGTCTGACCCAGACCAGAGAAGGAGGCAGTGCCCACGTGCCCTCTTGTCCCACCACATCCCTGCTCGCTCCTCTGGGAGACACACCAAGCCAGGCAATGCCAGTCAGAGCCAGGGAGCACATCCTTAAGGCTTGGACTCAATGACTGTTGTGGCTCCTTTGCAGCCCAGGATGTTCTGTGATTCCATGAGCTCTCGGTGTCCCTGTCCCCGCTCCAGTGAGCTCAGCGTCTTCCAGAGGCTCCCTGGAGGAGCACTCAGGCACTGCCAAGTGTTGTGTCCCAAAAAGCCTGGCTTGGGAAGTCCTTCCTCACCGAATTGTGCAGGGCAGGCAGAGCTTCCCTGCTGACTCAGGGAGCATCTGTCCACACTTGTTCCCAGGAACAGGGTCACGGCTGCGGTTGAGCTGTGGGATACGAAGGGATAGGTGTGCCAAGGAAGGCTGGGCTTGGCTAAACCTGAGAGCAAAGCACTGAGCCTAAAGGACAGTGTTCACTGTTCAGCATGACCTAAGGATTTCACTCCTGGCAATGTGGAAACCATCCATCAGAGAGACTCTTTTTCCTGCTCCGTTTCCTTCTCTCATCCTATCGCACGATGAGAGAAGAGGCAACAAAGGAACCGATTTAAAGGAAAAAATATAAATAGTTTTTTAAAAAAAATCCCTTTTCCTCCACGGCTATCAAATCGTCTGGATCCCTACCCCACTTTAAAAAACAGATATTGAATATCTCTCTCCTCAGCAAATCTCCTCTGGAGCAGAAATCTTTCCCCACAGGAAGTCTGTGAGGCTCAATCGCTACGACACAGTCAAGGGAAATTTAGACAGTCAGGGGAAATTTGGAGTGATGTCTGAGAAGCCAGGACAAACAGGATCAGCCCTTCTCAGGATGAGGAAAAGGTGCCTGAGCTAAGTGGGGCTGGCAGCCCAGCGCTGAAATACTCCTCAGATATGCAATTACAGCCGTCCCTGGGGGTTTTGCTTTTGTGGTGTTGTTTTTTAAAACCCTTCTCCAGAGTCAACAATTTGCCTGAATCGCTTCTTATTCATTTCATCTTCATGACTTCTGAAGGCATCTAATGAGGCACTTTGAAGTTTGCCTGAAAACAAAACAGAACCGAGGAAAGAGGAAAAAAAAAAAAAAAAAAAAGCAACCACCCTGAGGTGACATTAAATCTTTCTCCTGAAACTATAATCTTCAGGATTACAGCTCAGCTCTGTTTTGTTGTAGCACTGTGCTATCTTTGGATTAATGGGCTTTGTCCTTACTGTGTTAAAGTATCTTGGGAACCCAAATCCAAAACGTGGCACCTATGATATGGTTTTGGAGGCTTATTCACTGCGTGCAGAGTCAGGGCTGGGATGAAATGTAAAATTGGAGATAAGCATTTTGTCATTTCAGGGTCTGTTCAGAACAATGTCTTAACCTCCTTAGTCCTTAAAACACTGCAGGTGGGGGACCGTGTGTAATTTACAGTGAGGCAAATCTGGAGTCCCTCGTGGTTTTCAGCAGAAAGCTTCAAATTTACAGTACTGTGAGTGTATGATCTGGCCTCACATCTCTCAGCCAAGCCCACATATAAACACTCATAAAACTACAGAAGCAAACACAATAAAAACATTATTTAACTCCATTCCCCGATGGCCTCCTGAACAGCCCTCCACAAAGACCCTGGAGCATCAAAGAGAGAAATCAGAGAAGATCCGTGGAGATGTGGCTGCAGCTCCCCAGATCAATCAGCTTGGTGATTGCCTCCATCAGTTTAAGGACTTCTCCATTTCAGGGTGGGCAGTTTGCTCGGAGGGAATCCACAGCAGGTATTGTGCCACCAGCACAGTTCTGTGAGGAGTTTGTTATCCCACCCTGCATTTTGTCAAAGCCAAGCCCTGGGAAGGAGGAGAGCCCTGGCACTGCCCAACGTGCCCACGTTGTTTCAAAACACGAGATGGTAACAACTCATCTCACTATCTGCCTACATTTTCCTTTCTGCACCCCCACACAGAAGGTTAAGTGTGGAAATGTTTCTGGGAGCCACATGTGCTGCTGCTGATCCAAGTGAAGGGTGCTGGAAGCAGGAATAGAGGTTTGCTGGTGGTGGGACACTCCCATGCAGCACCTCAGAGCCAGACACACGGACGGGATTAAATCTGATTTAGCTGACACTCCTAATCCTAATGCTAGAAAGCCACAGTCTGGAAGGATCCCTCCTTGGCAGCACTTTTTCTTGCTGCTGAAGACAAATCTCTGGGTTCTTGTTCTTCCTGACTAGAACAGAAGGGTTCACTCCAGAGCAGGTCTGGGACAGGAGCTGCTGCTGAGCCTGCCAGGACCTGGGGGTGCAGGCAGGGCTGTGTGGGTTTGGGGAGCAGCTCTGATGGGAACAGCAGCACACACAGCCCCTGAGTCACATCATGGAGCTTCAGAGCTGGAAGGCAAGGAGGGCAGAGCAAGCCACACCTTTGACGTCCTGCCCAGCTCCTCACAACAAAACACCACTGGCTGTGGCTTGGAAGGGTTTTTAAAACTTCATGATGCACCAAGGGAGTATTTGAGCCAGGCTGTACCTCGACAGAACATCCCCTTCGTTCCCAAATCCAAAGGGATGACCTGCAACAGGATTCACCTTCGAGCTTCTCTCCAACTCCGTCAGCTCTGAGGAAGCCACACAGCACCAGGCACAGATCTCACTGTAATTAAAATATCTCTCGAGATAAATAGGCCACATTACTGAGAGATGGAATAGGGGCTTGTGAAAAAAAAAAAAATAAAGCAATTGTTTGAAAGTGTGAACAAAAGAGATGTTGCTTTGTGACAGCTCTCTCTTACCTGAAAGTTGCATTTTGGGGAGAGAAAAGTTCTTTCTTCTTCAAGGCCTCGCTGTTCAAACACATAAGTGTAAGCTACTAATTCATTATTCTGATGTTGATAAGTAAGAAAACAACCCAACCAGCTAATTTATGTGCTTTAGAAAGCTAATTTTGCTCCAAAAGTCTGCTGGAGAATTAGCTCTTCCATTTTCACAGCTGTTGGAGCCCGTTCTGAGACACACAGCCACTGAACTCTCTCTTTAACCTCAGATTAGAAGGAAGCTTTTTAACAAGCATTTCTGAACTCAAACCATATGTCTGTCCTTCACATATTTGAAGTACAGCAACTGATAAACAGCACTCACCACGCTGCAAAGCAACTTCAGGGGAGAACAGTTGCTCCAGCCCCACCAGGAAACAGCACAACACTAAAATATAAGTTAAGAAACCACATCATAATATTCTCCCTGTCAGGTAAAGATCCTCCTCAGACCCAAAGTGGATGATGGGGTTTGGTGGCTGAGTATCAAAGATACTTTTGAGGAGGCTAAAATGTAAAAGAGAGAAAACAGGCGGGTAATAGACTTATTGCTACATTTGTGAGGGAGCAACTTTTTAACCTCCCATCCTAATTTGCAGCAGCTAAACAGCAGGGTTTAGATCCAGGAAACCAGAGATTTCGCAGAGGAAATTCATATTTCAGTGGGGTTATTGCAATAAATAATAAATGGAAACTTAAGAAGCTGGAACTGTGCTGTGGAGCCCATGACAGAGATGTGGCAGAAACTGCTGTGAGTGGATAAAGGTGGAAAATCTCCCTTGGATGTTGATTCAAGCTCTAGGAACAGCAGGATTATTGACTCAGAAGCATAAAATCAGAAGTCTGACTGAATTCTGTTGTGGAGATACACTTAACTACTTTCTCTCTTTGCAGTGTTTCCATGATGCCTCTTCAGTCCAGTGCCTCTGCTGCTGCTCTGTAAATTTAATGGAGCAGCCAAAGAGTCCCAAAAATCAGCCTAAAAAGAGTTGGGCAACCAGCAGTGTCTTCTGTTAACATAAATAAATCTGGATCTGCATAAAAATCAAGGCCTTCAAACATTTTCTCTGGTAAAAGATAAATTAAGAGAGTCGTTCTTCCCTCAGGCCCATTTTAATTAAGCAGGAATCCTCAAGGAGAAATGAACAAAAATAGCTCAGCTTGGAGTAGCTTTTAACTACACAGTGAACTCCACTGATGGGTGGGAGTTACACCCAGGGAGAAGCTTCCAGAGGGGAGCTGGGCAGGATCATGGATGGGCAGGAGAGGTTCTCCAGGTCTTGCAAGAGGTTCATCAGCCAGATAAAGTGTTAATCAGCTCAGGGACACCACTAAAACAAACACAAACACACACACCAGTGACATCCTTCGTTCCACAGCGTTCAACCCCCGGCTCCACTTCCATCTCCGAGAACTTGCAGATCCATTAATCAGGAAAAATGTGCATTTTGCTGGCAGTGCCTTCACGATTAGCTGGATGCATTTGGCCTTATTTTCATCCACAGCTGCGCTGATTTAAGCAAAGAGTGACTTCAAACCCGTTTAGTGAAACGCTGGCAAAAGCCTGGGAGATGTGTTTATTTTGGTTTAGCTGACAAGGACTGGGAGTACACAGTAAACCAAAGCTGAGCATGAGTAAGACCCTCTTAAACTGGAATAAAGTTGTCTGCATTGTGAAGGCTTAAATAAAGCTATTTCAGAATTCTGCTCCAATCCAATCAGCCCCTCCTTCCCATCTAGATGAGGGCCCTGTTTCAAAGGTGCTTTTTTGGTGGGTTGGTGAAGATTCTGATGAGCAGTTCTGAGGCAACTGCAGGTCAGGAGATACTTGGGAGGAAAAGATCTGTTAGGTACCAAAAAAAAAAAAAAGAAAGGAAGAAACTAACCTTTGTGTTCTGTTTAAAAGAAAAACAGTTTATAAACTGTAGATGAACCTCTTATCTGGTAAATCTCAAACCCCATTAAATGGCTTGGAAAGCAGCAGTGCAGGGGAGGAAGGAGTTATAAATCATCCAGAAAAAGAAATACAGACCCCGAGTCCAGCTCAGTCGTGCTGGGCAGAGCACACACAAGTTTTTCTGGCTATAGAGTAATGCCTTTTTTCTTTTTTGTTTTTTTTTTTCACTTTTATACCAGTGCATGCACTTTATCAATCCGGTATCACCAGAGTGGAGTTGCAAGGGAAGGGGGGGAGCAGGGGGAGGAAGGAAGGAGCTGCCAGCGCTGGGCTGCAGTGCTTGATTGCAGGTATAAACATTACACGCTGCATCAGCAGAGCTGGGGAGAGTGAGCCATAAACCTCCCAGGAGGGGCTTTACAGGGAAGGCTGACAATGCAAGTTCACAGTCACTGTGTTATTTGGAGATATCCTGAGCAGCTAAAAATACATTGCAGCCTTTAGGAGGGAAGCAAAGGGGAAATATCTCCCTCCTTCCCAGCGCAAAGGAAGGAGAGAAAGTGTTGTCAAAAGCCACATGGAAACGTAGCTTGGGGGAATCCCACACGTGTGTAAGCAGGCAGGTAAAGCACCTGTGCTGCCAGTTGTAACAGGGAGATCCTGATGCTTGAAATGGCTTTAAATGCAGGAAAGGCTGTAGCCAGGGGCTTGCTTTAATCATCGTTGTACCATCACCTTTAATAACTTGTCTCTGCCTGAGCAGATCCAGGGCTCACACAGCAGCTATTAAAACTAAATTGCTCTCATTAATAGAATACCCACATTCCTTCTGTGAGTGTATCAGAACGCCCTCTGTCAACAAACTCTGAGCTGCACTGTACACAGAACTGACAGCAGGGAAACATCCCCGTTTCACGGGGTGGGACGGATGCAAGAGGCTGCAAAGCTGGGGCTTGAACATCAGGTTGGGTTTCACCACCCCGTGTTCCTCCCAAGAGCAGTCTGAATGTTACCAGGCAAAATCAGAGCCTGGGAGAAGGAGGCAGAAACCTCCAAACAGCTCTTGAAACCGGGGCCACATCTTCAAACAATTCTGCCCTTGGTAGGATCTGCCCACTCTGCAAGCAGCCTGTGCACCTTCCAAAACCTGCCCTAAAGAGAGGGGGTCTATTCCTAATTTGGCAGGGGATTAGAAATATTCCAAAAGAGAAGGAATGACTGGCAGGGAGTTTATCGTTGCTAGTGATGAAGGAACTTTCAGGATCCATTTGGAACCTGCAGGACTCCACCCAGGGTGTTATAGGTGGGTCTTTGACCTGTAAATGAAGAGAAGCTGATCTACACTCACTGAAACAAACCCAGAACTATAATGCCAACTATTTATCTGGCAAGATCCAGATCATGAAATGAAAGCATCCATTAGGACAAATGCTCAGTCATTCATCAAAACCAGAAAGGTGGGAGTGGGGTCAGGTGGTATCAAGGGTTAAATGCAGTGTCCGATGCCCTTTGGAAAGGCATTTCTAGTTCCATCTGATTAAACAGGAGCTAAAATACCCTTTTTCTAACACAGATACAAAGCTGCCCCAGGGAATCTTTCTTCTAGAACTGTCCCAGAGTCTAAAACACTCTGGGAACTCGGGACTCGGGAAAGCGATGCTTTTCCATGTTACCTGACTGAGAGGTGCTCTGCTCGGGAATGAGGGGTGCTCTGCTCGGTAATTAGGGGTGCTGTGTTCGGTAATTAGAGGTGCTCTGCTCGGTAATTAGGGGTGCTGTGCTCAGTAGAGGCAGCCGAGCTGTCACAGGTGTCGTTTCACATTCAAAGCGTGTGAAAAGCCCCGATACCGTGAGAGTAGCCCTTGACTACACCCACCCAGGGAGATGATGTAAATTCACCTTAAATTACCCGCGTTGCTTTAAACAGCCCCGCGGTGCAGGAGGAAGGGACTGGATAACTCCACACACAACCGGGTAAATGGTGATTCCCCCGAGCGGAGATGCTGCGGTGCCACAACTGCTCCAGAGAGAGACGAGCCGCAATCCTGATGGAAAAAGCTAATTCGGGATGCGGCTCGTGTGGGAACGTTGTCCTGGAAATAAGTTCAGAGCAGCTCCCGGTGCCAGGAGGAGCTGCTGCCTCTGCCATGGATGTTGTGTGACCCCGAATAAATTACCCGGGCTCCCGCTTTATCAGCCTGTGCCATAAGGACGACACGCGTCTCCAAGGTGTTTAAAGAATTAACTCCTTGATGGTTTGTGAAGTGGTTCGTGAGCCCTCTCCAGGCGGTGCCGGAGAAGGGCAGACTGCAGGCGTTGTGGCTTTCGGGAGATTTTCGCTGTGATAAGGAAAGCTCCTGCAGGAATGCGCTGCCAGGAAACTTAATGCAGCTGTTAATCCCAAAAGGCTCTGATTTTGCAGAACGAAGTCCAGGATGTGCAAAGAGTTGGGCTGCGAATAAAAGTGACCTTTTACACACATTCTCGAGCTGTCACCACTGTAAAACTGTGGAGCATCTCAGAGATTTCAAGTATAAAAGGAGCATTCATGCCCCTAGATGGCCAACGGGCCACTCCACCAATTTGCCAGGCTCAGAAATGAGGCAAAAGCTGTTCTAATAAAGCAAAAACCAGGCTAAGTGGCAAGCAAGACCCAGAGTCTGGAGTGTAGAGGTCTTTCCACTGAAGCCCAGGATGCCTTCATGGAGGAATCAGGTGGAACAGCCCGGAAAAGGTGAGAGGCCTCCCTCTGCAGAAGCAATAAATCTAATGAAGATCCAAAGTGCCACTCTGAATACACATCTATCTTCACCCTCCCTCCTTCCTGCCTGGATCATTTCCTTGGGGGAGATTTCAGTTCTCGTTCACCTCTGTTGTGATTCCCTTGAAGTCTCAGCTGTTCCAGGGAAAGTAAATAGGGTTTAAAATTAATTATCAATTAAAATGAGGTTAATCAGCGCCAGGCTTGTCATCTATTATCCTTGTAAGTGAGGCAATCCTGTCCTCCTGCAAAACCCCTGCAAGGAACAAGGCCAATAAGACTCAGCAACAAAGCCTGTTCCCTGGTGACCTTTGCTATGTTTAGGAAGAACAGCTAAAATAAGCTCTAATCTCCAGCCAGGCCAAACACTGCAGAGAACAACTCCATTTAACCCTTTGGATGCACTGTGTGTGTGAAGGACGTGTTTGTTATCCCACACTGCTCGTTGCTGTGTCAGTTATTCCGGATTCCCTGGATATGAGCTCCCACCATCCCCACAGGGAAGCGGTTCCCTTCTCCACAGCCCTTCCCACTGCAGCAGAAGGTGTCATACTCTGGATTTTTGGGGCCTAATGGGATATACTGGTTATCTACTGGCTTATACAATCCTTTACACAAGGCCTTTGGTGACCTTCCCATTCACACCCAGAGGTAACTTCTGGCAATCCGAGCTCTGAATACACTCACCTGCAATTATAAACTGTCAGAGAAGCAAGAGTTCTGACACACCTATGCATCTAACACATCTAATACTTTCCCAGACATAGAACAGGTACAGAACATGTTTGATCTCTGCCCTGTGTAAATGGCTTATCTGCCTTTACACCCCAGAAATCTGTCAAGGAACCGCTGCATTTTTACCTCTCGGTTTCCACATCCATAAAGTGGGAAAGTCTGTAACAAGGTAAAAAAAAAAAAAAAAAAAGATCTAATTATAGAGCAATATCTCTGAATGCAGCACACACCTGTGTCTCAGGTTTCAGACTTCCACATATTTCTTTTAGCCTGGGGATAGGCACAGACATGTGACAGGACACACTGCTCCAGAAGCATCCTTGGCTAATAATCCCTGGGAGTCCCCAGAGCTTTTCCTAGAATTTTATGGCTTGCTACAAACATGGAGGAGGAGACTTTCAGGGGCACAAGGGAGAGCTGAAAGACCTCAAATCCTACTGACCTGAAAAGACAACGTGAGCATTTTGATCCCCTTTGTGCATTTAAATTCTCCCAGAGTCAGTTTTAGACCTCGGACCTTTCACGCTGAGTTAGAAAACACTCATTTTTCAGAATCTTTTCCTGCTCTTTCTTGCATCCAAAATCAAACAGAACAGAAAGATATTTACCCCTTCTTTAGCATCACTTTGACCTTTGTTCTCATCTGGGTTTTTTTCTGTTCCTATTTTAAAACAATTCAGTAGTGATCGTGCGTGTGTGTGCACTAAACTTTACTCTCAAAATATGTATTTTTATTTTTTTTAAAAAAACAACGAACCACAAGAACAATTTGTTCCAATCTGCTTCTGCAAGTTGTTAAGGGGGAAGCTCAGCTGTTGCTGCCCTAATGGGCTTTATGCAAAGAGCTTCCTGCCAAGAACTGCCACAGAGCTCCAGCCCCTGCCTTTGCTGAGGCTTCCCAAGGGTCTAGAAATAAATGCAGTGGATCTGTGTGATCTGGGGAACAGCAGAACAGAGGATGCAAAAGCAAGGGATTCCAAGGCTGGAAAATCTCTACCAAGCTGGACCTGGCCCCTATTTGTGGACAGGAGAGGCTACAGAGGAACAGAGCAGGAACAGAGAGGGTACACGAGGATATGGAGTCGGAGAAAAGGATGGGAATATCCCTGTGTTCCTTCCACACAGTTCTTTGACCATCCTGTAAAAATGGAAAAGACACAACAGAAAGAAAGCAAATATGGTTGTGGTGAGGCCTCCTGTGAGAACCAAACCTATGTGAAGCCTCACGTGAAAATATGTTTGCCTGCTGCGATTTATGTGACACAAATACTCACGTCTGGCTGTTGGAAAACAGCCCTGATGTTTGGCTAAATTCTGTTAAGAGTAAACTTGTACTTAAGAGAAAGCTTGGTATGATAACACAGGGTTATATGGAATGGAAGAACTAGTCTTTGTGGGGATTTACAGTAAAGAAATTCTGGAGAGCCCTGGATGGTTCCCCACAGGCAGATTACTCAACAAACAGATTCCAATCTAGGACCAGGGTAAATTTTGCCTGTGCCTCTGTGGGACATGTAAAGTGGCTTCTTTCACGCATTTCTGCTGAAGATCCTCTGTTTTAGCAATTCCTTCTGCTGCCACAGGCAGTGGGTCCCACCTGGAGCCAGAGCTGGACACTGGTTCTTTGTGGAGCAGGTCTAAGTAAGTGGTGTGGTTAAAGTTAATTTAGCATCTCTCTCCTGGGAGAACAACGAAGTATGGAAACAGGTCCACACTGGAGGGGAGTCTGCTCAGGATCAGCAGACATTTATTTCCTTCAGGGCATCCAAAAGTGGCCCTTAAAATCTGCCTTCAGAGGCAGAACCACACAACCCCCCCTCTAAAGATCTCAGCTCGGCACCACTGCTCTGAGGAACACGAGGGCTGGGAGGCAGATGTGCACTCTTGGAATCCCACTGTGACTTGGATTCCTGGATCCAGTTACTGTCTCAACAAAGACATTTGTAAAACGAAGCTGTCTTCGCCCTCCCCTTTCTCTCTTGCTGCATTATTGGGATCTATTTTGGGTGTTGGTTTTTTTCCACTTAGAACATTTCACTGTGTTCTTTGAGACCTCTGTGCTCAGGATGCAGGGGGTGTGTTACCTGACAGCTTCCATGGAAAGCTGGAACAACAAAGGGTTCTCCTTGTCTTACAAATCCCAGTCTTTTAAGTTTTAGTAAACTGAGTAACCTCAGAGGAGAAAACTCCTGCTGATCCGGATGCTTTTATTCTGTGGAGTCTTTTGTAAATACTATTTATATGCATTATATTGCTCTATTCATTCTAGTCCAGTTAAAATGGTAACACTCCCACCCACCTATTTCCACTGGTATAACACTGAAAAACTACACTCACAACTGTTGCTGAAGAGAAACAGAACCAGTCTGTGACACAACGGCATTTCCAGGACTGGCTGGATACAACACAAGGAAAATCACACCCTTATCCACCAGTTTTCCCTACAGAAAAGCTCCAGGCAGGCAAAGCCCGGGAGAAAAGGGAACTGAGGGACCCCACAGGGCTGCCCCTCCACCCCCCGGGATGTGCTGGGATGAGGCACAGGATGCCCTCTAGTGATACCGCAGTCCTGGCTTTGGAAATACAGTTGTGCTTCCCACCTGGATTTTGAGCTCCCTGGACAAAACAGCAGCTTGTGGCCTCAGGAAGGCATTAGTGGTGATACCACCACCTCCTGAGCCTCGGGGGCAAGAGGCACCGGGCACACGAGACGTGGATTTGCGCCTCCTGCTTTTCCCAGAGCACGGAGTGGGGGTGGTAGGGCAGCAGAGCCTCACTCAGAGCACCTCTCAGAAGGAATATTTCTGTGACAGGTACTCAGCAGGAAGAAGGGAGACTGAGGGAAGGGTGGTTGGAGTCCTCTCACCCTTTGTTAATGACTGTCTCTGCCAGACAGTCCGGTCTGGAAAGGTGGATTTTAAAGAGGACTCCAACAAGAATAAAGGAGCAGGAGAATTAGGCACAGGTGAGAAGGCTGTGGACAATATTACAGGAGAGAGGAAGCAGTGACCCAGTGCTTGAGTGGTCAGTGGGGCACAGCCTTTAACTCCAAATCAGTCTTAGTCTTTGGGGAATATACATCCACAAGGCTGCAATTTCTCTTTGTTCAGCACAGAGACAGGGGACATTTCCATGCACTGCCACCTCCCAGTCTAAGGGCTTGGCTCATGTTGAAACCCATTTTCCTACTTCTCATGAGCCTTGTGACCAAACCCTCCATGTGAGCCCAGAAAAGCAGCAGCAGTCAGGACAAGGCTCCCACCATCCTGCAGCACGGAATGACGTTGATGTATCACGGAAAGCGAGTGGGAAGCATCCTCCAGAGCCTTCCTGCAGCACACCGACATCTGTGAGGATGCTGCCCCTTCCCTAGGCAGCTATCCTTCAACACACACCCCTAAGGATACTCAGGCACTCCCAAACCGAGCTGTGGCTCTCAGTGCCAGCTTCAGTAAATCCTAATTTCCCCTAATTGTTAAGGATCACGGGGTATTTGCCACGCTGGAAGCGTGGCCAGCCAGGCCAAACCAGAGCCGGCGCACCCCTCTTCATTTCCAGCCGAATATTCCCTCTTCAAGAGGTTTTTAGACCAGCTTAGCAGAGAGCCAGGACCAGAGGGGATGGAGTGTGCCCTCGCAGGGCTGGAGCGGGTCCATCCCAATTATCGGATTCCACGAGAGGTCGGTGACAATCTGTGCCCGGCGCCGCTGCCAGGACGCGGCCAAGCCGCCGCTCCCCCGCCTTGGCACCGCCCCGGGGGTCCCACTGCCAGGCACAAGGTAGAGGATGTGCCTTCCTGAAAGGAGAGCCCCAGCCAAGTGTCCAGCTGCACTGCCTGCAAAATGCCTGGAAAACACGCGGCCCTGGAAAAGCGCCGTGGAGGACGGGGATCAAAGCTCCTCACACGCCAACCAGGAGTGAGTCGGCTTCGAGACGCCGCGGCCAAAGGAGAGCTGTACGTGCAGCCCTGCACTGAAACAATAATAATAACCATAGTAATAACAATAATAATAATAGTCAGAATAAACCCAAACAGAGTTTTGTTAATTCAGTTCAAAGTACAGGTAGATGAGCCCTTGCTTTTGGAACCACAGTAGAAGGAACAAATTCAACTCGCCTCCAATTAAGATAAGAGGTAAATATTTTGATGTGCTCAGGATCCTACTAAGCTGGCAGGACCTGATGGATCTGAAACCCATCAAATATATTCTCTTACATCACACAAACAAAGGCAAAAAACTTGGTGGCATCCATCATTTTCTTTTAAGATGTCAAGCAGGAGTGCAAGGCTGATAGCCCAGCAGCACCGCTGCTGTCAGCAACCCATTTAATCAATGGGGATGCTAATCCTAATAATGTCCTGGACTCCATTTAATTTTGATTACATCATTGTTTTTCCTCAGTCGAATTGTGCACTGCTCAGGTTTAGAGATGAGTGTTTTGTGTTTGATGTTGTCTTTCTCCACCTCGAAGCTTCTTCTGCCACTTTTGCTCGACTTGCAAAAGTAACTGAGATCTGAAAAGCTAAAGCCCCTGAAGATCCAACAGGACATTTAATTTTCAACAGCCATTTGCCCCAGATTCCTATGGATAATGTCCACAGTGTGCCAGTTCCACTGTCACCTTCTTTCCTCCGGGTACTGGTGCAGTTCAGTGACACCCTCAAATAGGAGGGTCATGATACTGCTGGTCATGACACACCTTCCATTCTTGTTATTTTAGGCCTAAAATGTACATAGTTTCCTTACTTTACCACTTATAACCAAGCTGAACCACACAGCCAATAGGGAAAATAGCTCCAGTCCTCCTACAATAAGAAAAAATAAATTATTTGGTATCTTAGCTGTTCAGCCTTTGTGAAAGCAAATATAACAATGTCCCTCATTATTTGAAGCACAACAGGCAATTCCTTTCAGAAGACAAGTGGCAAAGTTATTGCCAGGGAAATGATAACTGTTCTTTAAGGGTCAGCAGCTCTTCTAGGGCCCTTCCCAGCCCTCTCCACCCTCCATGAAATGGATTTTAAAACAGAAGATATAAAAATCCAGTCATCTGCCTGGCTCGTATGAGTAAAATTATCCTGCAACACAAACAAATGGGTATGCTAAATGCAAGCTGAATGAGGCCAGAAGGGATGAAAAACACCGAAAAAATTAAAATAAGAGCAAATGACAAAATGGAAAACTAGCAAATGCAGCATTTAAAATAGCTCCTGTGGTGATTGCAGGGCTTGAAAACCACTTGAACACAGCCAGCATGTTTATCACCTCTGAAGAAGCAATCTTGTGAAACCCAGCTCTGGTAGTTTTTTTAATAGCAGATTGCTGAGTGTTTTAAATATCAGCTCAGTAATTAAAAGTCCAGTTGTTCCATCTGGGAGCAGATAAAGAGAGTTTCCGTGCAAATTGAAGTTGCTTTGCCTCTAAAGCCAGAAGGATGACAGCGCTGTCAAAACCAGGTGCTATTGCAACAACCTTCCTAGATTTCACTTGGACTTTAAAAATTTATATGTTTATGATAACATTATGTTAATAATTTCTCCGTTTTTCTACAGACACATAAAATTTATATGTGATTTCCCAACGCACAAGAACATGTGGAAGTGGTCCCAAGGCTGGAATTCTGCGTAATTGCCTTTGCAGCAGAGTTCATCCCTCTTACTCAGGCACTATAACTAATTTATTATGTGTCTTGTGTCTGGGCTTGTCAGCACTTTAATTACATCCTAGAGAACCGGCTTGGCTGTCCTGGCAAACCTCTGCTCTCCTGGTTGCTGTTCTCGTGAGGACATGGAATGCTCGGAGCTGACCAGTGGATAACCAGCAAGGCCAGGGCAGAGGAGAGGGTCTCCACAGCCACCTGCAGCATTCCAGAGTCACTGCTGGGACCTGAACTGAGCTGAGCTCTGGAAATGGCTCAGCCAGCCAGGCAAACTCACCCCCTGCCATCACCCTGAGTATTCCCAGAAATACTCACAGACTTGGGATCCGTGTTTAAAACATTGGGGATCAGCAAAGTCCTGCACTTGGGGGTGCACGGGAAGGCTGGAGAGGGACTCCATGCAAGGGGAATGGTTTTAAGCTGCCAGAGGGCAGGGTGAGATGGGATATTGGGAAGGAATCCTTCCCTGGGAGGGTGGGGAGGCCCTGGCACAGGTTGCCCAGAGAAGCTGTGGCTGCCTCTGGATCCCTGGAAGTGTCCAAGGCCAGGTTGGATAAACTTGGACCAACCTGGGCTAGTGGGAGGTGTCCCTGCCCATGGCAGGGGATTGGAACGAGATGATCTTTAAGTTCCCTTCCAAGCCAAACCATTCTAGGATTCTATGATAGTGTAAGGCCAGTATATATATATATATATATATATATATATATATATATATATATATATGTATATGCCTTTAAGCAGCTTTATCTGACCTTTTACCATCAGTTACATTTCAGCCACTCACCTCAGATTTGATCCTAATACTTGTGTTTGGTTAAAACCTGATGTTGAAATTCATAACAAAGTGCCACCTTTGGGATCTGAATAATCATTCCAGGGCAGCTTCATGTGAACAACCTTAAATTTTCAGTGGCTTCAACAGCACAGTTTAAACCATATGTGCCACTTTGCAGGATTTTCTGGTTTGTTTTGTTTGAGCCATTCAGCAGTAACTATTCTCATTCCACTCCTGTCAGGTTTGCACTGCGTGTAGAGACAGGGTCAACCTTTTCATTACAAGCGGTTCAGTTTATATTAGACACAGTAAAGCACTCAGTCCGGGGAAGCAGCACTTAAATTATTGCTAAATATATTCTCTCCCACTCACCCCGCCTTTTAAACACTTAGTAACTCAGGTTTTAACAATGTCATATCACTGCTGCCATGGACTTGTCTATTTTCAGAATAAACAAAGAGCTGCCTCCACACGTTTTCTCACCCCCCTCTTCCATGGAAGCACTGGGATTGTGGGGATATTTGGGGTTGGATGACCTCCTGGGAGGAAAGGAAGTGGGCATTCCCCCTTCACATGGAATTCTCCAGGCAGGAGAAGATGCTCTGTCACAGAAACCTGTACACACAAAGCAGAGCTGGAACTCTGAGCAGCTCACTCAGCCTGAGAGAGGCTCAGAGACAGCACTTCTGGGAAGTTTAATGTCTGTGCCAATAAAGCCACGGGTTGAGATGGTATTTTTAATGCTTTGTGTGCCTTGGAACACACTTTTACTACATTCAGGAGTGTATCTTTGAAGGCAGCAAAGCCTCTGGATTGGCAGAGTGACAGCGCTGGGCGAACTGTAACATCCCGGAAAATCCCTTTTAAATGCCAGACCAGGGCTTGGAACGTTTCCAAGCGTTTGCAGCAGGCACAGCGAAACAGCTTTTGGAATTTAGCAGGCACTTACAGCGGCACAGACACGTTCAGGAAAGTTAAGAGCACTTGAAGTTGAGCAGCACAAAATAACCCGGGACGCTGGATGAACCGGAGTAAGATTCCCGTGGGGAAGTGGCTGGGAGAGAAGGACAGCGGGACATGGCTGAGGAAGCTGAGCCCCAGCTTCATGATAAACACACTTCCAGCAAGATCAATTCTGTCACAGGGGCTGGACAGGGGTTTCTGGAGGAAGACTTCTCAACCAGGAGACATTCCAGCTGTTTGCAGGGTGCTGGGAGTGCCCCGAGTGCCGACGGATAACGGGAGCAGATCCCACGCCCTCCTCTCCAGCTCTGTCAGCTCTCACAGGAGCTGCTCCAGCTGCAGAATGCCAGCTGCTGGGAAGCCTTGGGATGATCCCCTGCCATCAGGCACGGCCGGAGCAGGAACCCCTGCAGCTCCGAACTCATCTGGGATCTCCCCCAAAATCAACAAGCCCGGAGCTGAACCTCCAGCTGGGGGTCTGCAGATCCCCAAACCACATCTGGCTGTGAGCAGCTCGTTTTCTTCTTAGCTGAAGAGCAGCTGTAAAACTTCAAGCCAAGTCCCTCAGTTACCTTCCCAGAGTTGGCTCATTTACAGAAACCAAAATGAGAATTAATCCTGTTTTATGTTGTATTTCTGGGGGCAAACTGTGGGCAAAGCTCAGTTTTTGTTAGGAGCAGTTGCACAGGTTTACAGCTGCCTCTGCCCTGGGAATGCCTCACATGCCCTTGGTGTCAAGCCATCATTAGCTCAGGCTGCTTTAAGCCAAGGTGGCACAACCTAAAGGAAACAAGGAAGCCACAAACTCCTTTACAGAGCTTTGAGAGCTTTGCTTGACACTTTTCCACAGGGAGGAGATCCCCAGTCACGAAGCCTTGGTGGTTTGTGATATTGGAACCACAAACACCTTTATTTGAACGTGCATTTCATCACCCATGACAAAGTAACCCAAGAATAACACTACAGAGGAAAGGAAGTTATTATAATAATGAAAGGACACTTCTGTGTCCAACAGGAGGTTTACACAAACTGTCCCTGGAACCACCAGTATGATGTAAGATCGTGTTTAATGCAGTGCTAACTCATTTTAGGTTGTGTCTTGTGCAATTCTCACGTCCCTAAAAGGCTAAAATTCCAGCATTTCAGTAGCATATAAGGAAAAGAGAAAAGCAAGAGTGGATGACAAACTGAGCAATGTAAACCCTTTCTTTACCGTGTTCTAAAATGTGGGAAGTTCAGAACCACCATCTCACCAGGAACAAACCTGGGAAAGTTTGTTTTCCTGTGTAATTCCAGAACAGCCCTATGCCACTGGAACAGAGTCTGTGACCCTGTAAGAGATTCTGTGACCCTATAAAGGTGATGACCAGTGGCCAAGGCATAACACAAACCACCCTGAACACGAGGAGAAGACCTTGGGCTGGGAAACCAACCTAGCAGGGCAGAGATGCTGTTTCAGGAGATGAGCAGCTGGGTTTATGCACAAGGTAGGAACTGAAGGTCACAAGTGCACGTGTCAAACCTCCTTTTGTTGTGACACAGCCTTTTGCCCACTTGCAACTTTAATTTCGGTGGCATTTATGGCTCCTCAGGTGTCCCAAGCTCTGGTAATTAAAAGAGGAAGCGAGCAGAGCAATAGAACTGTAACACACGGGTGGAGTAAGAAACAAACCCCAGACTTAGGAGAAACCAAAGGTCACAGAACATGAGAATAAAGATCCTACTTGGCAATTCACCTGTTCTCTTTCTCCCTGCCCATGGTCAATGTTTCAAGGTGTCCCTTGCTAAAAAATTCTTGCTCGCTGGGCGGATGTTTTTTGAATTAAATATTTACCCAGACTGCTCAATATCTCCTCAGAGGACATGGGAAGCTTGAATCCATCAGCATTCTACAGAGAAAAGGCCTTATTTTTGGCCTGCACGTAGGACTTGACACGTGGCCAAATGAAAATTCATCTGCTGTAATAATAATTGTCCCAGTGATTTACTGATCTCTGTGTGGACATTACAAGCTCCATAGCTTTTATCCACACATTTTGAAAGCTTATGGTCTAGTTTTTCCAGGTCATTAATAAATTCAGGATGTCAACCTCATCAGCAAACCCTGGAATACCCAATTATTATTTTTATTTCACTGCAGGGTGCAGTCATTCTTAACCACTATTTTCCTTAAAATTCATCATTTTGTGATGAAACTACACATTTAACCTCCTGTTCTGAGTGTTCTCTGATAGGTGTTATCTTTGTGTCAAAACAGTGGAGATTCCAGACAATGGGTAAATTCATATTACAGAGTCCTCCTCAGTATTTGTTGAGGTTCTGGCACCAAGAGGTCACACCAAAAATATACTGCTGGTTAAACTTGGAAATCATTTAAGAAAAAAACTCTGAAACACTGGGGGGAGGAGGGTTACCCAGAAAGGGAGGATGAGCAGGAAATTTGCAGTGGAAAATAATAAATGGAGTGGTTTGCCACGGTTAGAAATGGGATTTTGCAATTGCTTGTGTGACATGAAAACTCTGAACAACTCCTGGGGCTGCTGAACATCCCCCCAGGAAGTTCTAAGGGAGCCCTGAACTGCTTCTGGGGTGAGCCCACAGTGCCAGGTCAGAATTGTGGACACAGTTGGCCATGGAAGGGACAATCTCCCAGTGGGTTTATGCTCCTGTGCAGCCAGTTGACCAAGTTACTTCATGGGCTTTGGGGCTTAAATTGGAAGCATTTATTTTGGAACTAAAATTAAAAAAAAAACCAAACCCTCCAAAGTTTTTCCCCTTTCCCTCCAAGAGGATTTTTAGGTCTTGACTAGTATATACAAACAAAAGGTGATTAATGAGAATATTCATCCTCTGCTGCTTGTTTCATTCACTGAGCACTTGGGAAGCAGGGGAAAAAATGTAAACCCAACCCAATCCCTAATATTTCATGTGTGAGAGGAAAAGTTTTCTGCCAAACACCCTGATAGTCCTATGAAAATGTTGTATCTGGAAAATAACAGCAGCTCTTTGGGAAAGGGATTTGTTGCCGAGCTGACCGACTTCCCAAATCCTTCCTCTGAGTTCAGGACTCCTGCCTGAGAGCCCTCAGAACCTGGAGATATTCACACAACTCATTCCACTTCTAGCAGGGCATCACCAGGGTGGTGGCAGAGGTTGGCACGTGCTGACAGACAGCACTTCCCTTCTCTTCAGCCACTTCACTAAGGAAGAGGTTCCCACTGGGAAACTCCTGATAACATGAAGACAAGTAAAATGTCAATTTTTATAACCAAAAAAAAATCAATTTGTTTCTCTTTTACTCCATCCTCCCAAGCTGCCAATGCTGCCCCATGCACAGGGGCTCTACAGCTCCCCCAGAGGGGCAGTTTTTGCTGATGGGCAGCACTAAACTGCCTCAGCAATGGGATGGAATTAAAGCTCGTTTATGCCAAAAACTGTGTCAGTCTGAAAGATTCAATCCTGTTTACTCTTCCTACCCTGGCAGCCAAGCTCTGCCTGCCCCAGATGGAGCAGATTAATTCTGCTGCATTCCTCCTCTCTGAATGTCATTCACTGGTCGTGGCTCTGCAGCCCAAAAGCTTCGCTGGGAACTCTGGGGGGTGTCAGAAATTATTGGATTTATTAGGTTTCATTCAAGACTGGTGATAGCTTAAGGAGCAGGGTCAAAGTGAATCATAAAGCAGCACAACAAGGCTGGCTGTGCTCATCTGGGATCGTGTGGCACTGGTGGAAAAGTGTCCCCCAGAAGGGCAGGGAAGGCAGAGCTGGAGTGCCCAGCACAAAACGAGCACATCCCATTTCCCTTCCCAGGCCTCCCATCTGGAGCAGCGCGGGAAGAGGAGCAGTTCCCATTGTCTGTGGCCCAGTGCTGGCAGAGCTGTGCCATCTGCTGATGCCCACAGCTGTGGGAGAGCCTTCAAGGTGGCACAGCCATCCATCTCCTCCCGCTGCAGCCTGCTCTGCTCCAGGACCCGGGGAGAGGCAGCGTGTGCTCAGCTCTGCTCCAGCTGGAGCCAAAACCACGGGATAGCAAAGCCCAGCTGACCATTGCACGAGTTCCTTGGATCCCTGTCAAAAAGCTGTTCCTTGAACTAGAGCAAAAAATAGGAGTTTACACTAAAGCAGCTTCCTGCAACCAACAGAAGGTGGTTCTTGAGGCAGCCCTGAGCGCACAAGAAATTCCCAATCCAGCACAATGAACCCCTTCTTCCACGAGTCCCGTGCTCACCTCCCTCCCTCTGCTCTTCCAGGAATTCTGCCCGTGCCCAGGAGAGCATGTGGTGACTGCATTCCCTGTGCATGGCCAGCTGTCCAATCCCATTATGCAAATGACAGTGCTGATAATTAAAAGTGTTTATCAAGTAAGCACAGAGGAGCAGGGCTCTGCTCCATGGCCAAGCCACACTCCTCATCCTGGTGGGACTGGATAATGTCCCTATCTGTTATCTTTGCCACAACTGCCCCGGGAGTTATCCAGGACCCTTGGCTGACAGTCAGGATTTTTCTAGGATCTGACTGACCTTCAGAGGATATTGGCCAAATAAGGGCTCTGGCATTTGTGATTTGCCATTTAACACCTGGAAATCCAGCTTGGAAAATCCAGATTGTTTCTCCCTCCTTTTCTAAAAAAATCTAATTTTTGAAAAGATGAGAGATTCAACCAGAAAATGCTTGGCCAGGTTATACACAAAAAACAGTTTCTATGGGACCTGCTGTAACATTGGTGTTTTCTCACATCTCTTTCAAGAGAAAAAACACCTCCCCCAAAAAAATTCGTAAGTCAAGATGGCTTTTGAGTATCCACAGCAATGTAAAGTTTAAAAGGAAAAGAGAACAGGATGAAGGACTAAGTCAACTCTGCAACTGTTTGATTTTCACACAGGAATATATCACATCACAGATTTTTCACAGGCAACCACTTCTGTAAACGGAATTCGAGGGCAAAACGATGTGGAATTCATTTGAAAGGGAAAATCTGGGAGCCGAAACAAAAAAATGGGAGCGAGTTCAGAAATTTTAGAGCAAAGAAACCAAGGGAGAGAAACCAGCAGGGAAGTCCTGAGAGAGAGGGGCCAGCTGGGTCAGCCTTGACAACTTATACCCCATTTCTCCCTGTTGTTTGTGCAGCCTGAGCAGGAGCCCCATTTATTCCATACCAGGTAACTCAATTTTATACTTGAGTAACCCAGACACCTCTGGAAGGAGGTGATGTTTTACTTTACATAACTATGACCAACCAATTCCCATTTCTCTGATAAGCCTCAAGGTTCCAGCTGGGATTTGACCAGCTGGTTCCTGAGGAATAAAGCTGTCACCTTCCAAGTGACTGTCGAGCACAGCAAAAAGCTTTCAGAGTTTATCACTTTTTATTTGTGACTTGGCCTGCCAAAATTATTTCCTCAAAGGTGTCAAAACTAATTAACAATTCGCCAAAACCAAAAAAAAAATAAGTAATAAGTAATAAATAAATAAATAAATAAATAATAAAATAAAAAAGTAATCTTTTGATGACCCTGATAAGACTTTTCTAGAAAATCTCCCAGATATTCTGTCTCCTGGAAAAATAACAAAGATCCAGAAGTTGTTTTTATTGTAATGAAATAATTTTACTCCTTTCCTGCTACTAATATGAGCCACTATTTCCCATGTTCATTCTGGATTTTTTTAGGAGGTAAGAAGAGTGACATCAGCACGACAACAAAGTTCTGCAGCGATGACAAAATGGCACAACTGTTTGTTAAAAGTCAGTAAATTTACTGCAGACACTGTATGGCCTTGATATCATAAACTTAACAACAGGGGTTCACATGGCTGGAGCAAAAAAACACCTGATGATTGTTCTTTACAGCTATTTCTCCCCCCTCCCATTAGAAAACATGGTCCTCAACAGAACTTAACTAGAATTTATTGAGTAATATTTTGAGGAGAGAGAAAAGGTGACAGAAAATGTTGCAGCCACTTGCAACTGTTAAAATGTGCCTCGCTGGCAGCTTGGTTTGAAGGAAAAATATAATCTCCAGTAAAAGGTGATTTATCACAGTGACACATCTCAACACCGAGCTCAGCAAGAGCCACTTAATACACACACAGGAATGAGAAGGAGAGGCAGAACAGAGAGAGGATAAAAACCCTGCCTTCCTGATGCCCTCAGGAATGACAGTCCTCTTCTGCTCCACTCCCCACAAAAAGGCAGCTTTCCCAGCAGGCTCCCGGTCCAACCCTCTGTCAGCTGCACGTTATCCAGTCATCTGACTTGTTTTCATTGAAAGGGACTTTCTTTTTCTTCTATGTTTGTTTTTCTTAAGAGCGAGTTTAAACAATTTGCATCGCCTACAAATTTTAAGAAAAAAAAAAAGTCACCGAATATTTTCGAGCTTTAGGTTCCTAAACACGTTGAAATGGAAACATCTGGCTACTGTTTTTCCCCTCTCAGAAATCAATACTGTTAAAAGTTACTTTTTCATTTCGTAGAAAAGCAATTTTCTTGGGGGGGGGGGGAAGGACAGAAAGATTTTGGCAAGACATTTTTACTTCAGACAAATGAATTAGTGAGTCCTGGCTAACACTTTGTTTGTCACAACAGCAGGAACAGGATTTGGGGCTGTGCTCTGCAAGCACAAGCTTTGCTGTCCTGATGACAACTCCTATTTAAGTCATCAGCTACTGCTAAGAGGAGAAAACCATTTATAAGCTCAGCATCTTGCCAGCAACGAGATTCCTTAATATCCAAATATCTGCTAAAGAATGGCTCCATTCCCTCACCTGCAGCACAACCCTGACAAGGCCACTTATTCAATCTTGTGCCCTGAGTAAAATCCTACCAAGGGAGGCAGTTTTATTTTGGTTGCCATGGGTATCAGTGCATCTCGCTTTTAAATTAGCTCAGGTGTGGTTGGAACAGCAGCAACAGGGGATGCTGTGGAATTTCAGGAAGCCTGAGGACGCTGTTGACTTCAGAGATCAAATTTACAGATGTTATATTCAGCAGCATCTCCCCAAAAAAAAAGAATTCCTCAACAGGCACAAACTCTATTACAAGTTGCACTGGGATAAAATCGCTGCTTGAAAAGTTCTTCTCAATTTAAATCAACAAAAATGATAGAGATTTAAGCAGCTTGGTTGCAGATTTTCCATTCTATCAAAAAAAAAAAGCTGGGGAAAGGATAAAAATAGTATCAAAGCTATGCAGTGAACACTGTCTTTGTCTGCTACTCTAGAATAAAACAAGAGAAGCAGCAATAAGCAACCACAGAGCTGCAGACTTTGTGGAAATAAGGAAAGCAAAGCACGTGCATTAAACAAGGAAATCAGCAAAGTGTCAGAAAATGCTGTTATTTCTTTTAATGTAGTTATATAAATTTATTCCTTCAAATAAATTATAAGTGACCAATAAAGGAATAAAGATCAATGAAGACCCCAGTGGCAAGCAACTGGAAATGACTGCAGCTGTGTCTTCTGCTGCCTCGTGCACAAAATACCCAAAGAATTGCCCAACAGATGCAAAAATAAACAAACTAACAAATGATTAAACAGCTCCCTGGCTGGGGTCTGTCTGCCAAATCTCTGCCTGGAGAGGACTTTTATGTCCGTGTAATGAACCCTCCAAATTACGGACTTACAAAGGAAACAGCTGCTTAACCACCCTGCTAATTACCCTGCTCGGGTTGGGATCACCCAGCCCCGGGGCTGCGGCTCAGGGCAGCCTGTGGGACTCGTGAGGACATGGAGATGGCCCTGACCTGGTGGCCCTGGGCTGTGTCCCTGACCTGGTGTCCCTGAGCTGGTGGCCCTGACCTGGTGTCACTGCACAGGGCAGGGAGCTCACCCACCTGTGTGTTTGTCACAGGACAGCAAACATCATGGTTGGGGCAAACCCAGCTAAAAACCAGTCCAGTGTCTTTCTCACGGTCATCTGGCACCCTGGGAGTGGCCAAGCCCAAAAAGCAGGAATCCTGACTCTGTTTTCTGTTCCGGCTACCAGAAGAAAACCACGGCTTCCCACAAGTGCTATTTTCCCATATTTATCTTGATTGCTTATATGGCTATGAACAGTCACGAATAAAACACTCAATTCTTCTTCTGCTCGTATTTGGGGGATATAAGGGATATCTGGGACACCAAGGACATGAGGGATATTTGGGACATCAGGGACGTTCCAGCAGGTGGAAGCTGAGACTCCCATTGCCACAGATCGTGCCACCAAACTGAATGGGACAAGTTCTGTGGCTTGCACAGAAATGATCATTTTGGTACATCTACACCTGAGATCAAATCACCAGCTGTTTCCCCAGCAGCTGACAAGCAAAGGGTGCCACTCGCTGACTGTCTGCCCTGTAATCCCACACCGGCACAACCATTTTTGGCCGGGAGATGCTCGGTGCTAAATGCACAGGAATGTTCACAGGTGAGCTGCTCCTCCCAGCCAAGAGAGCACTCGAGTTGCCACAACACTCCTGTGCACAACAGGGTGTATTTAAACACCTCACCTGCCAGAGGCATTTGGTGACAGAAAGTGATGGCTGGTGTGATCCCAGGTAATTTCCCTACAGATGGACTTAAGTGTGGCTTGGAAGGGACCAGGACAGCAGCGCTTTGAGGAGCAGACAAGTGTCAAGGCTGATCTCTGCAGCTGCAATCAAGTGTCTCTCCCTCGGTGTCTCCTGCACAGTTGTAGGAAGGGCCACGTTCTCCTCCTGCTGCTGAAGGTTGATTAGCAGTCAGGTGGGGAGAGGCTCCGGGGAGGGCACGAGGCATTAATTAAATCACTTCTACCAGCTAAGTGATGACACTTTGATTTATGGCAGAGCTCATTCAGCCAGACACTGGCATTTCCTGGGCACCAGGAGGAGGAAAAGCCAAGCTGGGAAGCAGGTGGGAGAAGAGGGGATGTGCATAGAAAGGGAAAAAGAACAAATTGCAAAGGAAATACCTGCAGCTGATAGACTGGTTTTGCAAAAAAGGGATGCGGGAGCAGTGGGAGTGATCATGAAACATGAGCTGAAAATTATTGAATTCATGTTGCTTATTCAGAGGGTATTTCACTTCGTCTGTGCCTGTAAGAAAAGCTGCTTTAGGACAAAAAGTCTCTCAACTGAAACCCAACCTGTGTCACTGTTTCATCGGGCACGTTTCAAGCCGGCACACTCAGTTTGTGACTCCAGACATGAGTCAGAGCTCTCTGAGGGCACAGCAGCAGCGAGCTCAGCAAGAGGAGGTGGAAGTGTCCGGAAGGCAGAGCAGGACAGTGATGCAGCAGCAGTTCCAGATGCTGTGCCCCAGCCCAGCCCTGCTGCACCCCCTGCCAGGGCCGACGGCTCCTGAACGCCGGGCTCCCATTTCCCCTCCGCCAAAGGGCGGCAACGTTATTTCACCAACCTTTGGAAAGGGTCACCTCTGCCCAACTTCATCCCTCTTGTTTAGGACTGTGACATTTGAAAAGGCTAACTTAAACAGCCTTCCCCCCAGAAACCTCTTCTCCTGGTGACAAGTCGACGTGTTCTTCCTCATGAACTCCACAGCCAGAACCACAAACCTGCACCAGGGAGAAAATACATCTACACCTACAGCCCAGAACCCAAAATAGGTCAGAGCATGATTGCCAGCACAGTAATATTTCACTCCCTTTTCTGAATCAACCACGCTTTGCCAATTCTTGGATTACTTTTTTTTCCTTGAGAGCCTAAGGCAGCATTTTAGAACACTCGGGGTCTAAAACATCACACTCACTGTAGAGCCCAGTGGTATTTTTTTTTTGTAAGACATAACTTGTTATTTTTGAACACAGAGATTTGTTTGCTCACAACATTGTATAAGCTGAACATCCTTCTTGTATTTTTTTTTAAATACATGCAAAATTTTAGCAAGAATAATATTGGATCTCTTCAACTCCACCAGGCTCAGCTTCAGTTTCATACATGAAGAAGGAACATTTAAGGAAAATATCAAACAATAAGGTTGATCCAGAGCCTGTATTCCTTTTAGTCAATAATACCCTTCTAGTTAACCTGTGTTGCTAAAGCAGGCAGTGGCCTCAGACAGGACTGAGGCCACGTCACAGTAGCTGCTTGCAAGAAGATTTAATAAAAAGTGAATTCTTATTCTCTAACCTTTAACTAATAAACAAACAAACAAAAAAAGAAACCCCCAAAACAAATCACCTCTCCTGATACGGCTTCCCTGGCAGTGACCAGTGGCAAAATAACTGCTCTTGTTGTAAATCCAAATTCTGATCAGTACAACATGTCATGAGCCCCCTTGCTGGGCACATGCATCATGTGCACTTATCTCATGAACTCTGCTTATCTAAATTATATTTCTTCTTTCAGCTCAAAGCCTTGCTGTGTCTTCTATAAACAATTTCTACCTCTCAGTGCTTCATCTTGTTTCTAAGTGTGATTACTGTTACCCTTGATAATATCTTCAACTTTCCCAGTACACCCCTCAGGACCTCCAAGAGCTTTGTGGTTAATTTATTGTGAGAGTCAGAGATGAGAAAACCCTTTCCTGAAGCAGCAGGAACAAAGAAATTCGGGTCATCAAGGAACTCTGTAGCAGACCAGTGTTCAACCAACATAATTTGTCGCTGTTAATGTTGTATAATGTGTTTGGCTTCTTTTGCATCATCAGCTCTTAATAACAAAAGGCTTCACTGCTGAATTTGGGAGGTAGCTGGGTGGGGGTGGGAGAAAGAGCTGGCTTGCTTTTAAATAGATCCACATGCATCTCCTTTTCATCACTAGAATAAATTTCCAGAGAGGTGAGCAGAGGTTTAGCTGCATGACTCTCATTAATGTTAACTTTATTTCAGTAATGAGGTGAAAGTACAATCACTGGAGCTGATATAATCAGAGAGATGAGACCAAAGTCTGCTGCTGTAAATACTGCCGGGGAAGATGACATTGACAGTGCTGATGGGCAAGGAAAAATAGGTGTCAGGAGTAAAATGATGCAGGGAGGGTAAAGACTGTGCCTTTGGGTATAAAAGTACAGCTGCAAACTGCCAGGGGACTGTTCAGTGATGTGAATGCACTGACAGTGGAGAGGACTGGCAAGGTACTGAGCACAACAATCCTCAGCCTTACTGATTCCCAGCAAAAACTGAGGGAAAACGGGGCAAAAACGCCCTTAGAAGTCATTTAGGAAGGATAAGGAGAATTAACACAGTAGTGAAAAAGCAACGGTGAGACAAAACAAAGCAGCAGGTGTAGGGAATCCAAAAGCTCCTGTGACAGCCCCAGAAGCCAATCCCAGTAATATATTGCACCAGGAAGACCTCAGACAATGAAAAGTGGGAGCACCATCGTGCCACTGCACTCCATTACTTTAGCTAATAGAATGATCTGAGCTGAACGAGGCCGGGAAGAATTTTACAGTAATTAGCAAATCTGTTAGTGCCCATTTTTCTTCCGCACAACACACGAACAAAAGAAAAGCAGGCACAGCTATTAAGGGCAACTACCAGGATGAAAAAGTGGGGAGACAGGCAACGGGTTGGGTAACTGCAGAAATAAAAATAACTATTCCATTTTTTTATTACAGAACCAGTGTGGGAGGATTTTTAGGTTTGCACTTAAAAAAACACAAAGCAACCCTCTAGTAAATATTTAGCACATAATCATCCACATCCAAGTACTGCTAGTAGGGAAGGAAGAGAGGAAACATAATATATGCATTCACTCTATGTAATTCTTGCAACATTCAGTACCTCTGTAAGCAGCTCACTGTGACTTTATCCAGACACCACAAACACAGGGTTGTGGGGGTTTTTTATGCCATGTGGAACTGAGCCACCCCAAGCTGTTTGTACTGAATCCATGACTTTAACCTTATAGCTCCAAATGAAGTGTATTTATAACGACATGAACAAGATGTGCCCTTTTCACTTGATTTCAGCATCTCACTGACCCTCTGAAGGCTGGAGCAGAACTGCTCTGAACCTGCTGCTGCTCAGGGTGGCAAGAACTCACCCTTTTTTTGGGGAGTAAGACAAAGCACGTTTGGTTTTGCCATCCTGGCTCTCTGCATTGTCCTCGTCCCTGTTATTGCAGAAATCCAGGAGAGCCCTGATCAATATGTCTTTGTTGTGTAGCCCTGAATTAACTACATCTCACTTTCCTTTGACAGCGACACAGATCACAGGCAGCTGCCGCTTCCCCTGTGAGGAACACGAGTTCTGGAGAGCATATTCATTATCTGGCTGTTAAAAGCAGCAGAGCATGCAAACCTCACCCTGCCTGGGCTACCTGAGACATCAGCATCTCCCTTTGATTAAGTGACTGCCAGCCAGTCACCTTCTCCCTCTAACCTTGACGTGGTAGGGCTGTGACAAGAGCAGGCAGTGTAACATCACCGAGTGCTCACAAATAGATGGCTTAATTTGGTTTAATAGCCCGCTCCCCTGCAGCATTTCCACTGCAAACTCTCGGGTTTGAGGGCAGGAACACACAGCAGCTCTTGGGATGGAACTCACCTGAAAGCCAGCTGGCAGGAAGCCAGGGAGAATCCTGATGAGGTCCAAAGCTCCCGGTCAGCTTACTGGCACTTAATAAATTCCAAAGGAATTCCACTCCCCCTCAAGTGCACCATCTTTGAGTTGCAGGACTCGAGATCAGAAAAAACTGACTTTAAAAAAAGCTACAGCTCCTTATCTAGACCCTCTGTAGCTGAGTATTACTTGTGCACCAACAACAAAACCCCCCAAACCCGAACGAATTTCCATTTCATAATCAGAAGCAAATAAGTCCCCGCGGGGTGAAGTTTGATTTTTATTTCACTGGTCTGGCAGAAATAACAGGGCTGTCAGTCACCGACTCCCACTATGTTTTCATGGGTCTCATAACATTTTTTTGCAGCTGCTGGAGTAAGGTAATCCCACAGAAACCTCAGCCGTGGCCTCCCTAGGGCCGAGTTGTTGTTATTATTGTTATTTTATTATACAACAGTTACCAACGAGGCTACCGAGGTATCACGTCTCTTTTCCCACGCTAGCACCCACGATCACCAGTACATTAAAACCCAGGCAGGTTAAGTTTATTTTCTAGGTTTAGGTGGCCAGTCCAAAGAATTCCAGACAGACACTCCACGCTTTTTCCTGGAGGAGTCGTGTTCTGTACCCGTGGGTGCCTTTTCCAAGTGAAATCCAGCTCCCTCTGCCAGCCCAGCTCCACGGAGAGGAGGCTCAGCCTTTATCCAAAGGCTCTGGTAACCTCTGCTGGCAGATCCTCGATGCTGCACCGGCTCGGAAGGAAGCTCGTGGTTGAGCAGACAAAAAGACATCAGAAGAGGTACATCACGTTTGCTTACTCATATTTTTGTGCGCATTTGTTACTCCAGAGGCTTGGAATTTTTTAATTGAATGCGTATTTTTAAGGCACCGGGGGATTTAGATAAATTAGGGCCCCTGCTCATCCGAGTAGGAACATGTTTTATTTCCTCAGACAGCACAGCTTTTATTACCAAGCACGTCTGTAACTGCAGTTTGCAGCTAATCTACGTTTTGCTGTTTGAAGATGTGGATACAGCACAGCAAGTGTCGTCTGACAGAGCTGAGGGATGCATTTTATGCATTTGGTAACGTCAGTAATGCTATTTTTGGGGGTTTTTTTAGTGTTTAAACAAAAATGTCACACTGGTGGCTTATACCCAACCTTATCCCACTTCTTGCAGTGGTGATATTTCATATCTGTGTAACACAGGTCTTGTTCATATCAATAGGTACATTAAAGGCCACTGCCAGAAGTTCTAGGAACTACAAATGTTGAGTTGTCTTTTTGCTCTGAGGAATTTAAAATCTAAACAGGTTTTGGGCAGGTCAGGAACAAAAGGCAGGCAACTGATCCATGATTCCAATTTACCTTGACTCCTACTAGTGTGCCTCACTCAGTAGGTGCATGCAGAGATGGAAAACATACAGGATAAATGAGAGCTGCATTTTATTAGAAGCTTCCATTAAATTGGCAAGAAATCAGGTGCTAGTCTTCATTTCAACTATTAACAGTAGAAACAGATTAATTGTCATCTCATCTATGGAAAAGCCTAACAATTGCCTCCCATTCCATTTGCAACTACAGCTCGTGGTCTTCTATCCCCCTTAATTGAAACCCATAATAGAAAAGCTTCTACGAGGCAAGATTTCAGCCAGAATTAATTCCTTCATTTTCTCTACTCTGCAACTTTGTGTTATTTTACCACAGGCGAAACAGCAGACCACAGCAACAAACATGCTTCAGTCTGAAGGTATCCTGAGAATTCTTGCTTAAGACAGACATTTCTAATCTACCAAACCCCTGATTTATCAAAAAAAAAAAAAGATCTGTGGCCACAGGACTGCCTCAGAATGAAAACCATCAGGAAGACAACCTGCGTGTTGTTACAAGTCAGACCTTAATGGACCAAAAATATTAGACAGAACTGTCTGTTTAATTAGACACGGATCAAAAATGAAGAACTAAGTGCTTTCCCATCATTCCCTGCAGGTTTTGAAGTTGGCATTTTTCCCCCTCTGCATATAGTTAGTTGTTGGCCTCAGGTTGTAAAGAAATGCAAGAGGGCTGTTATTAAAGCACCGATAATTTGCTGAACTCCATCTTTTGTGGAACTTGCTGAGTTAGAAAATTCCTTTTCACCTCCTCCCCCACGCCTCCCTGACAAGAATAACCCAAGAACAAATATCACATTATGGTGTTTGGTAAAAGGATCGAGTGTGTTTGCAGTTAAGTGACTGCCACAAGACTGAACAAATCCTAAAGCTCAAGCCTGTCCAGCTAAATGACAAGGGAAGTAAGAAAGGATTTGCTTTCTAAAAGTGGATCATAACAAAGACTCATGATTAAGATTTGCTGTGCTTAGTGCTTTATATTCACAAATTGACTCCTAACATAGTTTTTTAGGAAGTTCTCCAAGCAATCAGAGCCTGAACACGTACAGGAGATAAAGAACAGCCACCACATGAGTGAGAGTCTGAGAATACAGAAACCATTATCCCTACTCATGTGCAGAGGTCTGCATTTGCCATTTCACAGCTCCAGCCCATCACAGTGAGGATTTTCATCCAGTTCTCTCCATGTACCATCCCAGTGGAGCAGAACAGCAGGTTCTGTCCAGGCCAATGGCTCAGGTTTAAACCTGGCAGACTTAGCACTTTCCCCCTCCTGCAGAGATTAGTTTCCAAACTGGTACAACTAAATCCTGGGCCTGTTTTCCCATTCCATGGTAGCTGCCACCATTTTTTCACCAGCATTAATATTCCTATAAACCCCAGGAATGAAAAAGCACAGAACCCATCCAATTATCCCCAGCAGGGACCTCAGTGCAGATAAGCAGAGCCAGTGGCTCCATCAGGTGTTCTCATTAAACCTGCTGCCAAACAGGCATCCACAGCCCCAGCCTCTCAGCTGACAAGGAGAAATGAGATGTCAGACAACCACAGAATCACCAGGCTTTTTGCAAGAGGGATGGACACCACTTAAACCACACAGAAGTTTTATCAGGGAGCACAGATTTGACGTGTCTCACTGAATCTTCCCAACGTGAAGCAATCATCTGCATTCCTTCCCCTGCTCAACCCACTTTTGCAAAGGGTCTGATCTTTCTATTAATCACTGACAGAAGCATTCTCGTCTTAGATTAAAATGCAACTGATTTCCTTTTCAACTCTACTCACTTGCCTTTATTACAGATATTCCAGGAAGTGTCCCTCTCTGCTCCACTGCATTCTTCAACCTTACATTTTGGTACAGTTGCTTTGTCATTCAAGGAAAGATGTGAGAACAGGCAGCATTTTGGAACATTTTAATGATTTAACATAAACTACAGGTACTAGTTGAACAGCTCAACAACCAGGGAGTGAGGATGCAGTTTCTGTCCCACTGACAGTGGTCACAATGCACTTCTGATCTCGTCCTGTTTTCCTAGGAGAGAAAAGGGCCAGGAATTCTCACAAACATTGTCCAGATTAGACTGGTTCTTCCGATTTCTCACAATTACTGCTTCAAGCAGTGGTATGACCTGCTAAGGAATTAATATCAAGTTGGAAAAGAAAGCAGGAGCAGGCCATCAGCATCTTGATCTCATCAGTCACGGTGCAAACACACCAAGTGCTGGAGTACATCTCAGCAGGAATGGTCCGACAGACCAACCTGATGGCCTTCCCTAAGGAAAAGGGTTATGGAGTGCTGGGAAGGGCTGAAGGATGTGCTTGACGCTGAAAAGAGAAGCAACCTCTGCTACCCTCTGAAGACAGGATTCCACACTGCAGCCTCACACACGTCTGCACGTTGCCACGGGATGGCAGCAAAGGGATAAACTGCACAAAGTGCTAATGCCAGAGCTCTGGAGCCTGTGGAAAAACAAGATTTCCAAGAGAAAACTGCTGATGGAACCGTTATTTCACATGATGGCTTCTGGGAAAGAACAATGAAAACAATGCAAATGGATTTTACGAGATGGTTGGTACTATTTCTTGTTTGTAGCATGTGTAATTGCACAGCATTCTACAGTTCTTTTGCACCAGGATATTCCACCACTGTGTTTGGGGTTTGTCTTTGTTTGTTTTTTCTTTAAAGCCTCTGTAGATTTTTATCTACGTTTTTATTTACTTTTTTAACTTATGCAGTTCAAGCAGGCACACACAAAGTCCAAATCATGAGGAGATGGGTGGGGTAAAAACAAGAGAAATGAATCACTTTATAGAAAAGAACAACCCAGTTCAGTCTAGTGCTTAGACTTTGCCCAGTGACTTGCAGGGGGAGCACAAATTTAGTCAGCATTTTACTGGTTCTATACCCATCTTTTCTGTGTTGTGTGGCCTTTAGAGGGAGACAGTTTAAACTGCAACTTTAGAGAGCCAGGAGAAACTGTGGGAGAACCAGCCCTGGTCTAGTGACATTCTCATCAGACCAAGATTCCAGAGCAGCAAGCGTGTCAAACAGCAAATTAAAAGCACTCTGACTGTTTAGCTGAGCTCATGCAACACAGTTGTCCTCAGAGGGCATATTCTGACATTGGAATTACTTCATGCACCAGGACATCATGAAACTGAGGTCCCAGAACAGCTCCACCCTTTTGCCTCCTGCACAACCAGGAGTGAAGAACGTTTGATTTACCAAGTTCAAGCAAACAGCTCTCCAGTGCTCCCTGTCAGCAAGGGGACCAGCAGAGAGCTGTTCACAAAACTGAGACTCCTCTTTGAGGAAACTGTTGCAGAGTAACAAGGGAAGTATTTACAACAAACAATCAACACCCCACCCCGGGCAGATCCCTGCTCTTCTCTCACGCTGCAGGACTTGGACAGAATAACAACTCCATTGGAGTTCTGAATGCTTTAAACTCACTAAGAGGAACATAAGCACTGTAGTGACAAATCCCAACACAATTCCTTTAGACTAAGGAGGAAGAGAAACCAACCAACTTTAGTCAGGATCTAAAACATCCTTTCTAGCTGACATAGCAAACCAGGGACTGAAAGGCACCAACCACTAGCTCTGCAAAGCATCAATACTTTCAGCTAGTAATCCATATAAAATGAATAAATAATTCATAATTACACATGTAGTGTACACCATGCATGTCAAGAGGGGTTCCAGAGAGAGAAGCAAAGTGTGCTTTTCTCTCTAAAAGCAGAAATCCTCCCATTATTCCTGTCTCTCTGGAAAGTCTCTGGACTGCAGAGACACAACTGAACCTCCATTTACAGCTGCAAAGACACATTAGATATTTTTCCCACGGTGTTTTACAGCCTAGATCCTAAAATACAGAGGAAATACTCCAAGAACACACTGGTACTGTAGCACAGTGCTAGCACAGGAGCACAACAAGGTGAAGGAAGCAAGATTCAGTCCCAGAGAACTGGAGTTCCTTGCTCACTGACACCTCTGGCTCTGCCCCCACACCCAACAGAAGCCATTTGCACTGAGGCTCTTGTAAAGCAGCAGCTGGTGTCCTGTTCCTTTGGCTTCCAGTCTCCAGCTCCTTCCCTCTGTTGCTCAGATCTCCCAGCTTTCAAACAGGCAGGAGCTCGGGGGGATATTCCCCATAGCAGTACTTGGCAATCGGGTCTCTGTAGGTGTTCTCGTGCTGCACACTCTGCCAGGGAGAGGAGGACAAGCTGTAACAACACACACACACACACACACACACACACACATACACATCCCTTCACCCAGGGCCAAAACCCACAGCAGTGATTTCCCAAATTCTTCTACACGTTGGTGTATCACACCAGCTGGAGTCAGACAACTCTGTATTCCCAACAGTTGCTAAATTACAGCACTTTAATGCTGAGCCATACCCAGAACTCCTTTTCAGGAGACTACTCAAGTAAGTGGGGATAGATTCAATAAATATATATATATATATATATGCTTAGGCAGTATCACCAAATGTCCTAAGCAAGCAAGGCACAATAAAGTTGCTAATTGAGATGTGTGCATTTTTCTTGATAAAGCTAGAGTTCAGATACTATGGTTAAAAAAACAAAAAAAACCCAGCTTTAGAGACATTTGGAACTATATCCTTTGTTTGCACTCCATCCCTATTGCTACATTAAATGCTCAAGCTGCATAAGATCACCAGCAGCACTTTCTAAGAGGGCCAAATGCTTGCTTAGACCAAAATTAATTCTAAGTAAAATCACATGGGTAACAGAAGTTCACCTTTGTTCTTAAAACAAACAAACAGAAATATTACAACATACTTTTTGAGTTTCTGTGCAGATGATTGCCAGCATATGGTAAGTCTCCAACTGTACCATAAAATAAATAGCATTCTGAAGCTACTGGGGACAGCTCTCACTGTTCTCACCCCTATTAGACCTTCCTCAGAACTCATCCAAGATGTTCTCTGATCATTGAACTCAGTTTGTTTTTAGTTAAGTATCTCTTTTTTAAAGAGAGTGTGCAACTTGCCCTGCTCCAAACACGCACTGTGCCTGCAGGTGAGCTCCCAGCCAAGGTTTATGAACACTCCTGGACATAAAAGCACAACACACAGGACCAAACTCATTTTTCAAGGGCGCTTTTCTGGGCCCTGGACACGTCCTTGTGCCCTACCTGTGATGAAGTCCTACATTTGGCCAGACACAGCTCAAAGTGATCCTCCACTGCCATGAAGAGGTTTTGGAAAGCAATAGCTGCCCGGTTCAGGAAACGCTCCAGGAGATGTTGCTAAAGCAGCCAGCAAAAAACCACAAAACAACACTGTCCTTCAGCAAGGAGCAACCAAAGCCCACCCTCACCTAAACAACTCAGGTATCAGAGGAATAGTAAGCAACTCCACTTAGGATTTCTAGCAAGCACTGAAAGGCTAATCCCTCACAACCCCAGCAGTAGGAAGAGAACCTAGAGAAGCTCATAGAACACAGGGAAGTGCCAATTACAAAACTGGAACAGCTTTTTCTGCAATAATTTCCCTCCAGCAAAAGCAACTGCCCTGAAGCTGAAACACTTTGCAGGGCTCCCAGTGTTTCCCCTCGGAGGTGGGAAGGATGAATTTTGTTTAAAGCTTTATTTACAGCTTGCCAGACGGTCCCTGCAGGCCTTCCAAGGAAAGGAACTGTCCCCTCTAAGGGAAAAGAAGCACTTTTAGGCCCAGAGGAGCCTGAGAAGCAGGAGGAGGTGCTCTCACCTTGCTGGGCTGGAGGCAGCAGGACACACAGTACTCGTAGATGCTGCAGCAGCCGTTGGGAAGGCAGCTCTCACAGCTGAACAGCTTCGTGCTGGGCACGTGCACGTCACAGCAGCCATTCACCAGCAGGTCCTTCCTCTCACAGATGTACCCTGGCAACAACAGCAGCAGTAACAACTGGGCAAGACACACCCCTTTCATCCACAGTAGGAATCACATTACTTAAGGACAGGTTTATTTGTCATCTAGCAGGTTATGATCCCCCTCTGTCCGGCAGTAGCAGTTCTTTGCAATGACACTTAGATGTTTCAATCAGCCTGGTGTTATGTGCACAACTAATATGTGCTACTACTCTGATGTGTGCTCTATGTACAGTAAGAGTGTTTAAATACAGAATTTTAAAGTTCTGATTTCTTTTTGGCATAATTCCTTGTTGGGAAAGGGGAAGGGGATTGGTGATGATTGTACTGGAGAAAAACCTGTGACACGTGTTCTCTCAACAGCTCTGTGTCTGGATAACACTCCTTACAGATCAGTATGAAGGGACTTAGATTTATCCATGCAGAATAGCTCTAAATTAATTGAGTTAGGGAACCATCAGTAGTACAGAACCATGTGTATGTCCTTATGGAAACTACTACCACGGTGTTAGACTGTGAGACAGAGCTGTAATTTTCAGAGACCTCAGGAACTGGCACCAGCCATAATTCAGGCAGTGCCAAATTTAACATTGATGCAAATCACAAAAAAAGATGTGGTGGGTTTTCTACAGCCTTGATTTCTGGATTTTCAAGAAAGATCCAGTGCCTGAGCACAGTGGGGAAGTACTTGTGTAGGGCAAGAAAGGACCTTTAACTTTTAACACTTAAAACAAAGTGGTTAATATCCTTGGGTTTCAAGGGTCAGATGAGGTTGTTAACTGTGACTGAGCACTAATTACACATGTCCTGAGCTGCCTCCCTACAAGGTCAATAGTGTTTCCTCAATTACTCTCCCTAACACCTCTGACAGTAGGGACACACTGCAGGAAGACACAAACAGCTCTGCAAGCAATGGCAGTAAATGGAGCAGGACTCAATGTTCATGTTCTGTGCAAAGATAAGCGGAATTCTTTGACTCTGAGGTGGCCCTGGGATCAGCACAGCCACACTCACACAGCCCTGTGCCTGAGCTGAGCCTGCACAGAACCAAACCAGCAGCGTGTGCAGCCACAGGGGAGTTCATCCAGCCTGGGGACAAAATGTCAATGGCTGAGGAAAAACACCTTAATAAAGAGCAGTTGTTCCTTGGAAGTGCCACTGACAGACAGACAAAGCAGCCTTCAGCACTGCCACGTACAGAATAAATCCTTAGTGTCAAACATACCCAGTTCATCTGTAATGAGGAGCTTCCCCTGCACAGAATTCCTGCACTGGTTACTCAGCTGGCTGCTGTTTCCCGGGCTGAACTTCACCTTCCACAGGATGGGCTGCTCGTGCTCCTGCACTTGGAGGAGATTCCGATCTCTCACCATCCTCTCTTCCTGCAAGGAAAGACAGTTGTGCAACCAAACATGCGAGTTCCTTCTGCCACTTCAATCCACGTGCTCTTCCCACAGTTAGAAATGGCTCGTAGTTGTAAACTCCACAGCACAGCAAACTCCAGCACCAGTGGAGTAACGAACATATGACTTGTAGTAGGTTACTTTGTGCAGTTCACAGGAAGATACACAACCCAGTACAATAGGGGCATGAAAATTCACCAAGGGACCAGGCAACACAGCTGAACTTGGTCACTACAACCACAAAAGTGGTATAAATTATCTTAAATAACCACAGCTGCACATATTTTTCTTTGGTGAGTCCTTTGCTAGTGGAAATACCACTCACAAGAGATCATAGAATCACAGAATCAGCTGGGTTGGAAGGGACCTCCGGGATCATCAAGTCCAACCCTTAGTCCAACCCTTGATCCAACCCCGCCGTGGTTCCCAGCCCATGGCACTGATGCCACATCCAGTCTCTTTTTAAAAATCTCCAGGGATGGAGAATCCACCACTTCCCTGGGCAGCCCATTCCAATGGCTGAGCACCCTTTCTGTAAAGATACAGCAACAATAACCAACAACAAACAACAACACAACAAACCACCATACAACAAACATCAACATTTACAACACTACAACAAGCAACAGCACACAACAGTAAAACAAACAACAACAGTCCCCTCGAGATTTTCTTTTCCCAGTTTCAGTTCGAAACACTGTCACTGTCAAACAGTATCAGGCGCTACTATTTTAAACTCTTGTGTGTTTAAATTAAACTCTATTGTGTTTAATAATTACAATGTAGCTCTTACAGCAACTCAGCACTGGTGAGGCCACCCCTGGAGTGCTGTGTCCAGTTCTGGGCCCCTCAGCTCAGGAAGGACATTGAGGGGCTGGAGCAGGTCCAGGGAAGAGCAGCGAGGCTGGGGAAGGGACTGGAGCACAAGTGCTGTGAGGAGAGGCTGAGGGAGCTGAGGGGGCTCAGCCTGGAGAAGAGGAGGCTCAGGGGAGACCTCCTCACTCTCTGCAACTCCCTGACAGGAGGGGGGAGCCGGGGGGGGGGTTGGTCTCTTCTCCCATCAGCAAGACAAGAGGGCTGGGTCCTAAGCTGTGCCAGGGGAGGTTTAGGTTGGATATTAGGAAGAATTTCTTTCCAGAGAGGGTGCTCAGCCATTGGAATGGGTTGCCCAGGGAAGTGGTGGATTCTCCGTCCCTGGAGATTTTTAAAAAGAGGCTGAATGTGGCACTTAGTGCCACGGCCTAGTAACCGCAGGGGGGTTGGATCAAGGGTTGGACTTGCTGATCTCGGAGGTCCCTTCCACCCCAGCTGATTCTCTAACTCAGGAGATCAGTGTCAGCAGCCTCAGGACCGCAGTGCCCGCGGTCTGAGGGCTGTTGCACCCCCCCAGCCGCCGCTCACTGACCTGCTTGAAGGTGCTGCTGATGAAGTAAACGAGCGAGAGCCCGAACACGAGGCCGAGCACCCAGCGCTTCCTGAGCAGCCGCCGCCACAGCACGGCCCCGCAGGGCACCATGGCGGGCTCAGCTCCAGCGGGGACTGCCCGGTACCCGCATCCCCGGCGGCCCGGGAGCTGCGGGAGCCCCGGGAAGTGCGGGAACCCCGGGAGCGGCGGCGGCCCCGGCGCGGCCCGAGCGCTTCCGCCGGCACCGAGCGGGAGGCGGAAGCCGCGGCCGGGCGTGCGCGGGGCGGGACCGGGAGCGGCACCGGGACCGCGATCGGTGGGTACGGGGGCACCTCCCGGGCCGGGCAGGGCAGGGCTGGCTCCCGTCCCCCTGGGCACGGCGCCCCGTGTGCCAGCGGGAATCGCCCACCTCGGCTTAATGGGGGAAAAGGCCTCGCTTATGTCTGTGTGTGTACGTAGATATATGTGTGTGTGCATAGAACTGTATTTATAGATCTTTATGTATATAGACATAGATATAAATGTGTATATGTATGTTATAGATAGGTATGAATGTGTATATATATGTTATAGATAGATATAAATGTGTATATATAGGTAAACAGAGAGAAGTGTATACATAGAGATAGATGTGTATATATATCTATAGATAGATATAGATATAGATATGTGTAGATAGATATAGATATGTGTATATATATCTATGTATATAGAGAGAAATGTGTATATATGTCTGTATATAAGTATGTGTAATATGTATGTATATATGTATATATACATATATATGTATATATATCTATATATATATCTATATATAATAAATACATATATGTAATATATACATATATATATACATACATATATGCATATTATATGCATAATATGTATATGTATGTATTATATATATGTGTATGTATATATAATAAATACATATACGTAATATATAAGACATATATTTACGTAGTATATAATACATATATGTATATATAATAAATACATATATATGTATATGTATTTATATGTAATATATGTAATATATTTATGTATTTATATGTCATTTACAAATATATATAATATACATAATATGTATATATACATATATATGTATGTCTACACATACATGTATATATACTTATATACATGTACATAAAATATTTATGTATATGTGTATGATATATTTGTATAATATAATATGTAATATATATAAGTATATATGTGTATAGAAGTATATATGTATACATATGTTTGTATGTATAGAACTGTACTTATGTATATATACATATATGTGTAGATATAGTGTACATATATACATAATATACATTGTATATATGTATGTATATAGAATAAATACATATACATAATATATAATACATGTATGTATATATAATAAATACATATGTATGTATATGTATTTATATGTAATATACGTAATATATTTATGTATTTATATGTAATTTACAAATATATATAATGTACATAGTATGTATATATACATATATATGTATGTCTACACATACATGTATATATATTTATATACGTGTACATAAAATACGTATATGTGTGTGATATATTTGTATAATATAATATGTAATATATATAAGTATATATGTGTATAGAATTATATATGTATACATATGTTTGTATGTATAGAACTGTACTTATATGTATATATATGTATATATACATATATGTGTATATATAGGTGTATATATATGTATATATATATATACACATCTAGGTTTGTATACAGATATAGATATGTATATATATAGACAGATGTATAGTTGTGTATATATAGATATAAACAGAAATATACACTGTGTTATTTATGTGTGATGCACATTCTAAGGTGTATGTGTGGATATATTGTCTGTGCTGTGGTGAAGATGTCTCTGTGCATGTGTTTCTTACAGATGTCCTGTGAGCATGGGGAGCCAGGGGCATTGCAGTCATCCAGTCTGAGGGACCTGTGCTGAGTCTGAAATCTGGAGCAGCTTGGACTGTCTGAGGCACTCTGTGTATGAGCTGTCTGCACCCTCTGGAGCTTCCATCTCTCCCATGGTGGCACCTGGCACCTCTGGATAAGGCTGTTGTTCAGGTACTGTTAAAAAATGTCCCAAGTGCAGCAAGATGAAAACCCCTAATCTGGAAAAAGCAGGAGCAGTCAGTACTGAAGCTGAGTCCCTTTGGGAACAAAGGCCATTTAAATGTGATCAAACCTGTAGGCCTGTGGGCAGAACAGACCATTACATCTCACGATGTCCTGCACCTTCAGGACTTGGCATTCATGTCACTGTCCCCTTCATGGCTGATGCCAAAAGAGAAAGTGTCTCCCCATGGAGCTGAATGTCATTGTGGAGTGTGATTTCACCCCACATCACAATCTAGACTTCCAATGGTCTAGAAAGGCGTGGAGAGTTTTCCAAGTGCCGGAGTTACCTCTAGTCTGGCTCTGGCTCTCAGCTCATAGCATGGGAAGATGGACAGATGTTTTTTATAAGCAGTGACCTCAAAATTGTTCCTAGGCAGGACAGCTCTGCCTGCACAGGCCAGCCTGTCTTGGCCTGTTCATCATACCTTAATTGCTGTTTTGGTTAAAAAAGAGTATAATGTTATATATCAAGCCAACAGAGATATTGTCAGGGTGGGATTACTGCAGGGAAAGCATATAAAAGATTACTGGAATACTAAGTGTTGTTACCTCAAATGCAGGTTATAACAATTGAAAAAACCCCTATAAATCTATTTTTTACGTATAAAACTTGCAGATCCTTATAAAAAGAACTTAGGCTGTGAAAATCCAGCACAAGCTGGAACGTATAGCAAGAGATTAAAAACCTGCTGGGACTTACAAGGTAAAAAAGGTAAAAACCTGCTGGGACTTACAAGGTAGTTAAGAGAGTTATTTAAAAGAATATTGTCATGACCTGGTTGTATTTTTTCATCAAAGATGTTTACACATTTGCTTTTTTCCTCCCTCTCAGTTTTACAAACCAGGTTTCTGCAGAAGAGGAAGAAGGGGTTTCATTCCCAAGAGCGGATGTTGGGTGGCGTGTCACAGCGGGACCCACCCTGTTAGACGTCCCCGAGGTCTTTCCCAGGACATGCCATCACACAGCTGGACACTCCTTGGGACTGCCCTGTCCTGCCAAAGGGGACCTGACTAGTTCCTGCCCTGCCTGGAGAGCCGTGTCCCTGTGCTGCCACAGCTTCCGAGTTGTTCCTGTGCAAGTGGGCTGAGGAACAGCCGGGAGCCGGAGGGGCTCTGCCGCAGAAGGAGGTGCTTGGTGCCAGCCATGTGCCCAGCTGGGTGGCACCCCCAGCCCCCCGAGGCCGTGGGCCTGTCTCAGTAGCCCCCCCGGGATCTGCTGCCCCGCGCCGTTGATGTTGAGCGTGTTGTGTTTCAGGGTGCTGAGGAAGATGCAGAGGCGGCACAGCAGCAACACGGACAACGTGCCCCCGGAAAGGTACAGCTGCCTCCCTCCTCCGGGCTCCTCTCCAGAGGGGAATGTCCTGATTTCAGTGGGGGGGGGGGTTGAGAAGATGGAAACTGAAAATTGAGTTTCCTCAGTCCTCATCCCTGTGGATGTGGTGTGGCCAGGCTTTCTGCTCGAGTTCGGGAAGTTTGGACACAGGTTTACTTTTCCCCCTCACATCAGCATTGACTGCTGCCCACCACAGTGTTCCAGGATGATCCAGTGTGGCTGGCTTGGCACAGGCAGGATGTTTTAGACTGTTAATATTGCTGTTTTGGTTAAAAAAGAGCATAATATTATGTATTAACTCAAAAGAGATGCTGTCAGGTTAGGATTAAATAACATTTACTGCAGGGAAAGCATTAGAAGATTCCTGGAATACTAAGTGTTATTACTTCAAATGCAGATTGTAACATTTGGAAAAAAACCATAATATCTATTTTTTTTTCCTGTATAAAACTTACAGATCCTTATAAAAAGAATTTAGGCCCTGAATGATTTGTTGCACAGTCTTATGGGGATCCTGAGTGCAATCAATCTGCAAGGATCAACCTGTATGAACAGAAACTATTTATACTTCTCTTATTAAAGTGTGTAAAAAGTCTGCTGGGCTGAAGCTTTCAACGACTTAGTGTTTTATAAAGACTTTGAGTGATCCTTTACATCTTCCCAGAGTCTGTATCCAGCTCCATGCATGTGAGTATTTAGATGCAGAATATCTCTAATTCACTTCTGTAATTATAACATCAGCAAGGGAGCCTTGCCAGTGTTGTTGTTCTGGTGCTAAGTATTCCCTAGGGCTTTCCCAGAGCTAACAGCTTGACTTTGGTTTTTTTTTTTTCCTAAAGAAGAAACTAATCTAATTAAGACAAAGATGGAACTAACAAATTTCATTGCTCTGGCTGAGCTGAGATTATAAGTGAAAGATCATCGGGTTTGCAAGTAGAGTTGCACTTTGATGCCCTGACCCCTGCTAGCATGGCACTGTTCTTAATTTCAGGGGAAAAGAAAGCCACCTCCACCTTTTTTTCTGCATGATGCTGCCCAAGCCTCTGTGCAGTCTGGGGGTTTTGTATCAGCAGACAAGGCTGGGGCTTGAGAGGCACAGAAGGTGCTGAATGGGCCTTCTTGTCTTCTGTGCAGAGCTCTCTGAGTCTGTACAAACCTGTAAGACACTTAGGACCTGTTTGAATAGCTAAAATATATTCAGGGTGTGTGTTTGTTATTGAGTGCAGAAGATAAGCAGAGTAATGTCAGTTGGCTTTTATAAATCCTTCTGGTTTTTAACAGGTTAGGTGCATATTATCAGAGAGGCTGAAGGTTTCTAAATGTAGAATGAAATGCTGTTGCCAGTGGTATTCCCTTCTGGTTAACTTCAGCAGCCTCACAATTTCATCCTTGTTTGTTTTTAAATGTGTCCCAGATTAATTCCTTCCTGCTGAAAGCACAGTCCTGTATCCTGGTAGTATTATTCCCAACAATAGTTGTGTCTTTATTTGTAACACTGGGTTCCACCCAGGCTGTTTGTTAGTGTTCCCAGACCCAAGCACTGTCACATTCTGTCCTCGTGTTGTGTGTACATCCCTGAGTTGTGATCACTATTTCTAAAGTTAGAGACCTCCAGGGGTTAAAATCAAGAGACCAAAGCCCTGCAACTTGTCTTATTTGTGAGCTTTGCCTCTTGCTGAGCTTATTTATTCTTTACTCTCCTTCTGCAATTTAGAGAGGTATTTACTATCTGCCAGGCATTTACTGCCTAATGATCATTCTCCTTGTTACCTGGATTGTTCCCTGCCATCTAAACTTGCTTTGTATTCATCTCAGCACCACAGGATTGACTTCAGGTGAAGAAAGCCTCTTGTCTTTTGGTGTTAGGAAGAAGGTATTTAGACTTTTTGGAATCTGGAAAGGATCAGTGCCAGAACTAATTCCCTTCAGTTCCCAGTAATTCGGGTACATCCATGTCTAATTTGCCAGGAATATCAAAACAGAAGAATTTCTCTTGACCCATGAACACATCCTTTATTAGTTCAGGGACACACAGGCTTCTCTTCCCCAGTTGATTGTGTCTCTTGTTGGTGCAGTTCATCACTGGGCAGGCAGTGATCAACCCTAAATAAAGACAGAAGGTTTTGGGGGTAGGTCATTGCTTTGAGTTCATTTGTTTCTATGTAATATGACCTGTCTTATTGTGTCAGGTTCCATAGGGTTTTATATGTTTTTCTTTAAATACTAAAGTCAGTGTGGATGATGTTGAATTTGGTATTGGATGTGTAATTTCTTTGGTTCCTCCAAAAGTGAAGGGAGTGTTTGGGAATTTTGTTCTTTAAATATTAAAATCAGTGTAGATGATGTTGACTTTGGTATTGAATATGTAACTTCTTTGGTTCCTCCAGAAGTAAAAAGGGTTTTTGGGAATTTTGTTCTTTAAATACTAAAGTCGGTATAGATGATGTTGAATTTGGTATTGGATGTGTAATTTCTTTGGTTCCTCCAAAAGTGAAGGGGGTGTTTGGGAATTTTGTTCTTTAAATATTAAAGTCAGTGTAGGTGATGTTGAGTTTGGTATTGGATGTGTAATTTCTTTGGTTCCTCCAGAAGTAAACAGGGTGTTTGGGAATTTTGTTCTCTAGATGAAGGAAGTGGTGCATGTTGGTCAGGTCTTTAGAGGTTCTCTGATCTTGTGAGTCTGGTTACTGGCCTCCAGTTCTGCAATTGTGACTTTCCAACAGCACACAGAGGGAAAACCATCTGTCATCTGCAGACCTGTGTGTTCTCAAAGTGTGTGAGAGTGGCAGTTTGGACTTGGCCCTCTCTGCCAAGTGCCCAACACCACAGCAAAAGCCCTCCTTTCGTCTATGAACACATGGGAAGCAGAAGGAAGGAAAAAAAAAACAAAAGAACCGAAATAACAGAACTAAAGCAATATATATATATGTATTTACACGTATATACAATTACAAAACTATATACACATAAGGAAGAAACCCCTAACACCCCCCCAAAAACAGATATATGCCAACTGTCAAACCAAAATCTTAATACTTTCCTTAAGAAAACAAAAGCCACTCCACCAAATCTCTCCTCTCAAATCAGAAAACCCACAGGCCTCACAGGCCTCACTCCCACATGAGTGAGACCAAGTGCAGGGAGCCTGCTGTCTCCAACTTCACCAGAAGAGATCTGGCCAACTAACTCCCTCCAACTTCTATTTGTATTCCTACTTATGTAGAGAATAGCATGGAATATTGGGATATTGGTACTCCCTTACCGATGCCTAAAAATCTGTCTAATGCAGTTTTGCACTTTTTGGATGTCTTTTAGTTGCTAAGAAAGACAATCTGACTGCATTATAAATTTGAGGCTTTATTCTTCGTCCTCATCTTCCCCAGATGAATGGCGGGAAAAGGCCTCCAATGTTTACATTAACATACTTTTACCACACTTAGAGCATTGATTTCTAAGGTACAGAAAAGAAGGCACACAGGGATCTACTTTTTATACTGCTACACACATTTTTTAAGTTTACACACTTCTTTCAAGCATTTTAATAACACACTGCCATTGTTAAATCTATACCGGTATATATTCTGTAAGTGGTGTTAGCCTAAAACAGTTTCCTCTGTCTTATTTTTATCTTTAAGTGCAGGTACTCAAACAGGTATTCCTCTGCAGGAATAAGCAGCTTCTTTTCTCTCCTTCCCAGGCTGCCCAAGGTCTTTTGGTGGATTCCTGCGTTATCTCAGAGGCCTTTGGCTGAGCCACTGTTTCAGGGCCTCTAACTGGAACACCTGTTTGGTTCCCTACACTCCCTTGGTTTTGACCTGGTTGCCAGGAAAAGGCCTAGACCAAACCATTACCGTGAGGAACACCAAACCACGACAAAAGACCGTGAAGTTTTGTGTCACTCAGTTTTTTAATCGCTTCGCTGTCGCCCCTCCACAGGAACCGGAGCCAGACGGTGAGTTCCGAGACCAGCGTGGATGAGAGCGGAGTGTTCGAAAGCCTCAAGGCCGAGGCCTCCTCCCCTCAGCAGCTCTTCTCGGGGCTGGCCGGGATCCCCTCGGGCACCATCACGGCCGCGCCCTTCCAGTCGGGGCTGGTGCTGGGCTCCTCGGCGGGAGGCGGCGAGGTCTTCATCCAGATGCCGGCCCCGCGGGAGGAGGGGGCCGGCCGGGCCGAGGGAGCCCCGTTCCACCACCACCACCAGCCCTCCCACCACTTCCACCACGGCCACCACCGCGGCTCCTCCCTGCTGCACATGGCGGGGGGCGACCGGCACGGCCACGCCGAGGAGGGCCCGGACGAGCAGGGGGGCACCCCGGCCCCGGCCCTCTCGGAGCTGAAGGCCGTCGTCGGGTGGCTGCAGAAGGGGCTTCCCTTCATCTTGATCCTCCTGGCTAAAGTTTGTTTCCAGCACAAGCTTGGTAAGCACCCCCATCCTTTCTGAACCCTATTATGAAGCTTTGTGAGGCTGTGGTGTCCCATACTCTTATCCATAGAATCACAGAATCAGCTGGGTTGGAAGGGACCTCCGAGATCATCAAGTCCAACCCTTGATCCAACCCCGCTGTGGTTCCCAGCCCATGGCACTGATGCCACATCCAGTCTGTCCTTAAACACCTCCAGGGACGGAGAATCCCCCACTTCCCTGGGCAGCCCATTCCAATGGCTGAGCACCCTCTCTGGAAAGAAATTCTTTCTAATGTCCAACCTAAACCTCCCCTGGCACAGCTTAAGACCATGTCCTCTTGCCTGGGAAGAGACTAACCCCCACCTGGCTTCAACCTCTCCTGTCAGGGAGTTGTGGAGAATCAGAAGGTCTCCCCTGAGCCTCCTCTTCTCCAGGCTGAACAGCCCCAGCTCCCTCAGCCTCTCCTCACAGCACTTGTGCTCCAGTCCCTTCTCCAGCCTTGTTGCTCTTCTCTGGACCTGCTCCAGCCCCTCTATGTCCTTCCTGAACTGAGGGGCCCATGTGACAGCATGTGGTAGTTTGGACTTGGCTCCCCTGCCAAGTGCTCAAGACCACAGCAAAGGTCTTCCCCCCCCCCCCCTTTTTATGAAGGCAGGGGAAGGAAAGGGAAGAAAAAAACCTACCAAAAAAACCCCCCCAAATAACAGAACCAAAGCAGTATATATTTTACACTTCTATACAGTTACAAAAACTATATGCATATAAGAAAGAGAACTCCCAACACCCCAAAAAAAACCCAGAAAAACAGATATACACAACCAATAAAGAACTAGCAAACAAAATCTTAATACTTTCCTTAAGGAAGCAGAAGCCACACCACCAGATCTGTCCTCTCAAATTGGGAAAAAAAACCAACAGCCTCCCAAAAAAATCCCCAGGCCTGCACTCCCACACGAGCAGCCCAGCCACAGGGAGGTTGCTTTGCTTCCTCCAACTCCCCCTCTCCTGGAAGAGATCTCCCTTCCAAATTCCTCCCCCCTTCTATTTATATTTCTGCTTATGTAAAGAACAGAATGGAATATTGGGATATTGGCACTTCCTTAGTTTTGATCTGGTTGCCAGGAAGAGACCTAAACCAAACCACTACACAGTGCCCAGGTGTAGCCTGGCACGAAGGGGACACACTGAAATGCACGGGATGAATTCACCCTACTTTCAGTCCCAGCTGTTCTAAAAATATTAAAACCAAAGGGAAAAAGTGCTTGATGCTCGCCTGCAAATTGTACTTAATTACTACTTGCCCTAAGAATTTTTATGGCACCAGTTAAAACTAAACACTGACAAGTCCAGTGAGTGTGGTGCAGAAAAATATTGAAAGCAGGCAGTGAACACTTGCAGTTTGTCACTTCTTCAGAGACAGGATTTGTTAACAGAGCTTGAAAGGATGTTCACCAGCTCCCTGCTCTGAAGGCCCTCACCTGAACAGCAGTTGTTACACCCAGCAGGATATCTGCAGGTAGTTTAGTACTATGAACATGTTTGCTGTCCTGACCAGTTCTGTTCCTTTTCCTGATCTCCCCTTGACATTCCTGGGAGGGTGAGGATGTTACCAAGGCTCCTCCTTCAGAGCTCTCTCTAGGACAGGTGGGCAGAGCTTACACTGGTGACTGGTAAAGGTTTCTGTGGAGCACAGAAGGGTTCTGAGGGATGAGACACTTGTCTAGCTGGTAGTAGCTGTGAAATCAAGTCTGACAGCATCAGCAGTTACATCTTGCAGTTGAGATCTTCAGAGTTCCCTGAAGAATACGTCTATGCAGGGTTTTTTTTAATGGTGCCTGAGTATTTTAGCACTATAAAATTGTATGTGTGTGGCATGTCTGAGGATCTTGACTCATTCTGAGATTATCAACATTGGGAAACCAGTAATGCTTCTGTTTTAGTCCACTTACAACTCTGACAGGGATTTGGTTAATTCATATCTGCAATATCTTGGCCTTTGGACCTGATATCCTGTAGGTTTTTGATAGTGTGCCCTGTCCTCCAGGAGCTGCTGAACTGCTGTCGTAATACTGTCACCTGGCACAACACAGCCACGACTCAGAGCACTTGTGTTCTCCTTCAGGACCTTAGGACAGAGTGTCTGTGCTGGGCTGGGTGCTCACTGCAGTGCTGCATCTTCATTTACACTGAATTTGAAGTACAGAGCCCGGACTGGTTTAGTCACCTGTACATTTAAATTCCCGGCGCATCCAGAGTATCACCCAGTAATGTTTTTTCTGAGCTTGAGATGCTGATGTCCCTGGCTCAGGACTGGTGTCCCTGGCTCAGGACTGGTGTCCCTGGCTCAGGGCTGAGCCCCTGACAGTGCCTTCCCTGCAGGGATTGCTGTGTGCATTGGCATGGCCAGCACCTTCGCCTACGCCAACTCCACGCTCCGAGAGCAGGTCGCCCTGAAGGTGAGTCCAACATTTCACCTCCTTGTATTCCCGGGAAACATCACCCTCTGTGCACAAAACAACACCTTCTTTGGCACTGGAGGGCTGAACGCATTTATATGGGCACAGATCTTTAGGAACAAAGAGTGCTGTGCCCTAATCCCACCTTCCTCTTCCTGCTTCTCCACACTGATGCTCTCCCACTGTTTCTACCCTATTTTTTTGTGAGTGTGAACAGAGTAAACAAAAAGAGGACAGCTCAGGGGTGTTGTAATCTGCATCTCCCCGTGCCACTGGCTGGCAGTGCATCTTCCAGCACTTCTCTGCACCTGGGTTTCCCCATTTCGGCAGCAGTGCTGGAAGCTATTTGACTTATCAATGATGAGATTTAACTTATTAGCATTTAGATCAAGTTTTGAGGTGTTTAACTGAAACATTTTGCAGATGTGTTGCTTGTTAGCATCTTTATAATGCTCTGTTGAGAATGTACAGAAACCAGCAGATCTTTCCAGGCCTTGTGATCTTCAGTGTCAGGAGAACAGTTCAGTTAGCACCAAAAGCACAAGACTAGAATTCCTTTTTTATTAAAATTACATGGGTGGCACAAGTGTGTACTGGTATCTACCAGCAGCAGTGGAATAAATGTGCTGCAATGCTGAATGAAGAGATAAATTGCACAATCATGTAATAGATGGCTGTTGCCTTGCACTTTGCACTCTCTCCTTCCAGCAGTGTGCCCCTTAATCCCCTTGCTTTAAATCTCAGCCTAACATCCCTGCAGAGACCTATTTCCTTAATAAATCAGCTCACAAGAAAAATGGTGGGTGTTTTTTCCCTCCCAGGAGTAAAATTTACTCTTCAAAATTACCCTGGGCCAAGACCCAGGACAAGATCTTCTGCCATCCAGCTTCTGTCTGTAATGTCCCATGTGTTTTGAAATGCAGCACTTGCACTTCTTTTTTGACCTTCAGTTACTTCCTCGATCAAAAATGCATGTTCTGGAACCTCCCTGCATTTGGATAACACTCAGATGTGCTGCAGGTGGTGATGGGTTATATTTGGTTTAGCTGAGCCTTCCTCCCACTCAGAGGATCTGTTTGTAAAACCCCTCCTTTGATGAGGTGTCACTCCCACCAGGTGACAGCTCAGAATTTAGGACAATATATGGAACTGACTTTTTTTTTTTTTTAATCTGCTTGTCACACTGAGTTTTAAATACCAGCAGAGTTTAGATGTCCCAGGAAAGATCTCAGCTTTGAAGATTGCATTCTGCAAGGAAGGCTGTCACCTCCCCCAGCATATTTCAATTAATTTCCCTGAAGTTACGTTATTTGAAAGGTTTGCTGGGTGAGAGCCATTTCTGCCTGTGTTTATATGTGTCCTTACCTAGCAGCCTGCTTCTGAGCCTCAGTCCTGTGTCAATAAACTAATTACTGAACACTTAGATACATATTCGTGTCCCCTGGGATGGGCTCAACCCACAAGACTTCCAATTTATCTTCTCTCCTTCTTTCTCTTGCCCAGGAGAAGAGATCAGTGCTGGTTGTGTTCTGGATCCTGGCCTTTCTCACTGGAAACACCTTGTACTTGCTTTACACATTCAGCTCTCAGCAGCTCTACAACAGGTAGGTGGGCAGGACTCACATTGTCTGTGCTGGAAGCAGGTGATAATTTCCAGGGAGGAGAAGAATTTCCCACTGTTCCCCACACTTTGGAAGTGTTCATGCCTAAAGCACCTGCTGTCTTGTCTAAAGCATCTTTGTCATAGCTTTCAGTGGAGCAGAAGGATGTGTGTCATTTCTGCAATCCATGGCATAGCCAGGGTGGGAATGGGGGGTGAGGACACACGACGTGTTTCAGAGCAGGGTGGACCCTTTTTAACAGGGACCTCTGAATTTCCACTTTGACTGCAGGGGCTGAACATACAGAGCAGGTGTCAGAAGCAGATGAGGCACAGCCCCACTGATTTTCCTCTTCCTGTAATGTTTTCTCTTCAATCTGTCAAGCTTTGAGTGCAGGACAGGAGATAAACAGGAGGTGAAATAGTAGTGTTTTACTTCAGTGTCCTCAGGGCTTGGAGGCACTTGGATCTGAGGTAATTAAGACATCCTTGACTTTCAAATTCTCACTAAAGCAGTTCTCAGGTACAGAAAAGTTTGTACCAATGGATTTTGTTCAGCACTACCCCTAGTTACCATAAAGTCTGTAGGAATTGTGACAGACAGGAAGCAAAGATACACAACTTAAGCAAAGAGATGTTAGTGGAATAAATAAGAAGAAAATGGAACAACATCAAACCTAATTATTTAGAAAGTAGTTTTGATATCAGGAGCTAAAACCATATGAATTATCTCCCTCATTAGAATTTTCTTTGTCCCACTGAAGGGGACTTAGAACTTGAGGCTGAAAATACAACGTGCAGCAGTTGGGTTATGGCTACACAGCTCTTGGGTTTGGTTTCTCTGCCAATTGTTTCATTGCTTCCCTGCTTCTTCCCAACAATAGTCTATGGGAATAGCCAAGGTCTGCCCCTAACCCTGGTATCCTTTGGAATTGCCCCTAATGGATTTGGATTTAGTCACTGGAAAAACTCTGTATGTAGATGCTTCTGGAAAGGGGGAGAGGTGAGAAGGCTTGAACGTGTGGGTACAAGTGGGAGATGCCAAGCCATGGGATTCCCTGGCTATGGCTCGTGGGAGGGAGTGGAAGAGCAGCAGGAATGGCAGAAAGGTGTGGAAGCATCGAGAAGGAATTTGCATCCCAGGGAAACTGTGTGTCTGTAAGGTGGTGGTCAGGGTTAAAAACATGGATGGGACTAGTTTAAAATAGAGGATAGATCACCCAAAATAAAGGGCTTTCAGCAAATTGGGGCCACCCTACACACAGTTTAGGGCAGGGCTTATTACCAGTGGGCAGGCTGGGCACATTTCCATGGAGGATCCCTGTTCCTGGGAGTGCTGCTGTGTCATGCTTGGGCTGGTGCATCTGTTGCCTGCTGTGTGGGGACCTGGGACTGTTCACAGGGCAGGCTTGTCAAATTAGAAGTAGCTGCTTCATGTTTGTTTCTTTCTGCCTTATTTTTCATTTCCTGATTTATTTATTTTTTTCCTAGTGTTTTTATTTATTTATTTATTGTTTCTAGTGCACGAATAGTAGTAAAGCCTCTGATTCTGTTTTTGTTTTTAGGGTGTAATTTTACCTGTTGTGCTGTGCCAGTGTTGTGAGTATTTTAAATTCATGTTCAGGCCTTTCATTTCGGGTTGGTTATTTTACTTTTGCCTTATTTTTTGTTGGTTTTTGGTTGGTTTTTTTTTGGTTAAGTGTTTGCTTCCTACCACGAGGCTTTAGCAGCTAAACACCCTGAAGACAAATCCTGGTTTTTCAGCCTGAGTAGGGTCCAGTCCTCATTGCTGCTCGGGTCAGTGGCTCCTGCCCGTTGCTGTGTGGAATTCTGCTGTCCCAGACTCCACTTTTTTCAAAGAGCAAACGTTGAGCAGGACTTCCCAGGGTAAGGTTTTACATTCAGATCACAGAATCAGACAGAGCTGAAGGCACTGCCTGCACACCAAAGGCTCTGGTGCAGCATGGAGGGCAGGCTGTGGAGATTGCAGCCTTCCAAAACAGGTTTGGGTCCTGTTTGGTGATAGTGGGCAAACCTGGTGACCTCGGGAGAACAAGAGCAAAGCCAAGAGAGGAAGCAGGGCACTGATTTGCATGTCTGACTCCTGTTGCCCTTGGCAATCCCCCTGGGGCTCAGGGGAGTTTCTGGGCTCTCTCTCTAGCCAGCAGTGGACACAGGAAGCTTGAGTGAGGTTCTCACTGGTGTTTTGGTGTCTTTCAGCCTGATCTTTCTGAAGCCCAACCTGGAGAGGCTGGACTTCTTCGACCTGATGTGGATCGTGGGCATCGCAGACTTCGTGCTCAAGTACCTCACCATCGCCCTCAAATGCCTCGTGGTGGCCCTGCCCAAGATCATCCTGGCTGTCAAGTCCAAGGTAGGAGACTCCTCTTGATGTACAAGTATTTATCTTTGATAATCTGATACCTTTAGAACACGTTTGCAGCGTGAAATCCCAGAATCCCAGAATGGTTTGGGTGGGAAGGGACCTTAAAGCCCATCCAGTGCCACCCCCTGCCATGGGCAGGGACACCTCCCACCAGCCCAGGTTGCTCCAAGCCCCGTCCAACCTGGCCTTGGACACTTCCAGGGATCCAGGGGCAGCCACAGCTTCTCTGGGCATCCTGTGCCAGGGCCAAATATGAATGGAAGAATAAAAATAATGAAATCTCTTCATAAAACTTTGGCACTTGGGTATCAAGGTTTGGGGTTTGAACCATCACAGACCTGAGCAAGGGTTTGGTAGCACCAGCAAGTGATGGAAGTCCAGAGATGAGGAATGCATTGCTGGAGGAGGAACAGGCACTAGCAGTGAGGTAACAGCTTGTCTGGTTGAATTCCTTGTTTTCTGAGCAGTCTCTGTAAATACATATTTCTGAAGCACAAATCTCTTCATGGGAAGAAACTGCAGGTACTTGTGTCTTTGGCCTCCCACTTGGGCCAAAGCAGTAACAGGACTAAATTGAAGCTCCTGGTGCCACAAAAGACAACACCCCTTCTACATAACCAGGGGTGAAGAAATATTTGAATGCTTAACGTATTTAAATTATTATGAAGTTATTCGTAGACTAGGCCTAACTTTGGAAACCTCCTCACTGCATTCTCTCCCTGAAAATACCTTTTCATGTGTTTTTACCTGCACAGATCTGTCATGCTGCCTCTTTGTCCACTTGGTAGCCTCTGCATTTCAGTGGCAAACACAGAGATGTGTATTATTTGCCTTCAGTAAAGGAACTTTCTGGCAGCTGTTGGGATGAAAGGCACTGTAGAGATGCAAGATACCATCATTAATCCCTGAAAAGTCTCAGGCAGGGCACTTAGGAGGATATCTAAACTGGGAATAGTTTTGCTTGGAAATGACAGGGGTGGCAGGGGAGTTGAGCAGTTTGTTCCTGCACAGCAGGGCTATTTGAGATGGTTATTAATTTATTTCTGGCAATTGTCCAACTTTTTTTTTTTTCTTCCTTCTTCTATTATTATTATTATATTTTAGGAGATTAATGTGTTGGGTCAGAGCATAATCCAGCCTGGGGAGGGAGGGAAAAGTGATGTGAATAACCTCCCCAAGATAAATTGCAGCGTTGGAAAAGGTTCACAGCCTTTGCTTGCCTGTCTGAGAGCTCTCCCAAGCACTCATTAATCCTTGTCTGGAGAGAAGAAAGGGAAGGGGTCTTTATTTGCAGCTACAGGGGGAGGCTGGTAAGATCACATCTGTCAGGGGCCTGTAATGACTCAGAGCACAGATGCTTCGTTTTTAATACCTTTTTCTGGAGAGCAACACTTCTCACTTTTTTCAAGCCCCATTTTTGTCCAAGGATGTTGTTGACGGGCTCGGTGTCCCCTGACATCTCAGACTGCTGCTCCCTGCCACCACAGAGCTGGATTTGTCTCCCCCACTCTGCACTGCCAACCAGGGATGAGATCTCAGGGGACAGACCTCAGCTCCTTCTGAGTTAGAACAGTTCTACTGCAACTTAGGCACGTTAACTTGGACCAAAATATTTACTATTTGCTGTCTTAACACTTGCCAGATACAAAGTTATGCTCTGCTTCCCCAGGTGCTCCTACCAGAGCTTCTGCTTTAAGCCCAGATGGGAGTTTGTGAGCTTGTGGGTGGCTGTCACTTAATGGTATCGTGCTGCTGGAGAAATATAAATTAAACCAGAGGAAAGGTAGATTTTTTTTCAAGATATACATATATATATAGTGAGAATTTTGGTGCCAATATAACCAGTCAGGACAGCTCCCCTAATGCAGGGCCTGAAGGGGAAGCTGCTGCCCTCTCAGGGGTGGAGTTCAGCCCAGCTGTGAGTGGGACACAGGGATTTCATCCTGAGCTTCCTTGCAGGCCTGGCAGTCAGCAGTAACCACAGAGTTTGTCCAGGGATGGGATTTGAGGAACTTTGATCACTGTGCCCTCAACCTCTGAGCAGGCTTTTCGGATTTTTCCTGGTTTTGGAAGTTCCAAGGCACCTCCAAAGCCAGGCTGGCTTTTTGTGCTGCTCCTTGAGGTTCTGGTGTTCTCTGGGTGCTCTGTGCTCTTCACTGCTGCTTGCAAGGCACTTCCTCTGAATATCCTCCTTTAAGTCTCTTACCTCTCCATGTCCATTGGGATTGGAGCAAGATCAGATTCTTTTCTTTCTGTTCCAGTCTTCCTTTCTCCCCTCAGTCTTCTCTGGAGACTGAACACCATCAAGTTTTTGAGTCTTTTCTCAGAGATTTTTAATTCCAGATCTTATTATTCTCTTCTGGACTGTCTTCATCCCTCCCTGTTTTCCAGAGCATTTCTCCAGCCTGTCAGGATGAGTTTGGATCATAATCCTTCCTTCTGTTGCATCTACAGCCTTTCCCAGTTGAGTGTCAGATTTGATAAACCCACTCTGTTCCATCGAGATCATTGATGAAAACAGTGAATAGCACTAAGCTCTGCTTCCCTCAGATGCATTTTGACAGTGAACACATAAAAAATTTGGGCTGGAGCACTCAGTTCTGCCCCCCCTAAAGTACCTGGGTCGTGTATTCCTAGCATGGCAACTTTTGGTGTAGGATAACATTTGGATTTGCAGCATTTATGCTTTAAATGAGAGAAAGCAAACTAAAATTGAAAGGCAGGAAAATAAGGTTGTCTTTGCAATCAGAACACAGAGGGCAAGAAACATGCCCAGGAGTGCTTGAAGTGTGAAGCATGAGAACTGATATATTATGTATTATATTTAGGGTACAACTAGCCAGAGTTCTCCAAGCTTGAATAACTCAGAAATGGAATATCTCTGCCACAAACTCCTCCAGAGAATGAGGGAAGACTGAAAAACTTGACAAAATAATCCCAGGCCTTGCCAGGCTCCAAACCAGCCTGGAAAACAGAGGTGCCAAGAGAGGCTGTGAGGCTGCAGACAGGCTGGAAAGCAGGGAAGGAAGGGCTGGTGAATGGGAGAGAAAGTCAGGGAAAGGGCTGATCTCACACCTCTGGGTCAGTGGAGTTGGCAGAAGGATCAAACCTGTGGCTGAAGGTGTCCCTTCCTCCCCCACGAGCTGCTGGGCACGTTAAGCCAAGTTCAAGTTTTAATTTCAGCTAGGCTCATCATTTCTTTGGAAGAGGGGGGGTTTGGCTCCCACCCTGCTCTCTCCATTAAAAAAAAAAAAAGGCAAATAAGATCATTTGGTTCAATATAAAATGAATTAAAGTAAATTAAACTGCAGGAGCCATGTGGCCTTGCAGAGGCTTCCATTGTTGTACACCCATGGATGGCAGCTTTTCATTTGCACTGCTGAGGAATGACAGCTTGAGGGGGGTGGAATTAAAAATAAGGAAATAAATAATAAAAAGGCACACTTGCCAAAGATTTCACTTAGGAAATCCCAGGTGCCTGCAAGTCTCCCATCCCCTCCTCATGCTCCTGTCAGCAATCCGAGCTGGTTATCCTGGAGGATGGAGTGAGACAAAAGAACTGTAAGGAACTGGGATCCCAGGGTTTTTTTATATATGTATCCTTATCCCTAGAGGGGAGAAGGACATTTTTCCAATTATCTTAATGGGCTGGTACATGAGAAAGACCCTAAGTTGGAATTTTCCTTCCGTGCTCAGTACAGATGTGCAGCCAAGTTCCAGGGAGCTGCATTTCCAGGAGGCTGGAAATTCAGAAGGAGAACACTCAACACTGGCTCGTTGCAAACACAGCATGAAATAAATGACTATTGGTTAAATACTTGTCAGATTGACTTGAAAGCTGGATCCAGACACTGCAAATGCCATTAATCCCATGAATTTGTCTTTATGCTGCTGAAATGCTGTCAGTGGCAAGTGTACAAACACTGCTCCACCCTTGCACTGGGGACCCCTCACTGCAGCTTTGAAAATATTTGCTTGGTGGTTTGTTTTTTTTTTTTTTTCCCAGTTGACTGTTTTATTAGTGCTTTTTATTTTTAAAGTACCATCTCACTGAGGCTGGGCAGGGAAAACTCGGCCTGTGTGTTGCTGCAGTTCTTTACCCAGTTCTGCACTTGGATTTTGGACCAAATATGATGAAAACAGTGAATAGCACTAAACTTCAGGTGCATTCCATGTTCCCTGACATTTCCTGGCATGGGTGGTTACAGCTCTGCCATGTAAACTGGCACATCAAGCTTCCCATGCTCCTTCTGAAGCTGCACCTTTTTTTTGTTGTCCTGAGGAAATAAAGGTCCCTTGGAGCATTTGAGTCCTCTGGATGCTGATCCAAAAATCCACAAGTGTTAAAAAAGCACTGGGAGCTGACACATAGATGAGTTTTAGGAAAAATAACCCAGGTGAAGATGTTCCTTATCTGTGCTCTCTTCAGCTGTGAGATATGCAGGTTAATGCTGGTCTTCCCTAAATTTAACATGGTTATAGTGGTGTTTCCAGGCAGGATAACCCATCCTCTAATTACCTTCTGACCTTGGGTACTCTTTGGAGGAGCTCTGGGACAGATTCACCAGTCTTGGACAACAGTCTGAGCTTTGATCCTCTGGAGCCACAGAACCAGGTGATGTTCTGCAAAGACTTTTCTCTGCTTCAGCCTGGACAAATGAGGTGTCTCAGCATCACAAGCATGAGATTTATTATTTTTCAAAAGAAAAAGCATAACTAAAGCATCAGAGCCAGGCCCTGAGGAGTGGGGTCTCTTCTGTCCCCCTCCCTGACACGCTTTGCAAGCCACTGCTGCTGAACTTTAAAAGAATCATCACTCCCAGGGGCTTTCCCACTTGAACTTCCCAATTTAAGATGTCCCAGGATGAGACTTTCAGAAGGGAAATTCTCATTTTTTTCCCCTCTAATCCCACCTGGAAATTCCTCCTCATTAGTCCTGCCTGGATTTTCAGCAGCACAATGTGCCACAATCCTGTTTCCTGCTCCCACTTCCCTGCCCTGGCAGTGTGACCTGCAGTCCCAGCAGAGATCTCTCCTCATCCAAATTGCCACAGCAGGTCCCCAAAGTTTTTTCCCAGCATCCTCCTGTGTCAGAATAAGCCCTAATGCTGCTGGCAACAGAACAAGTGAGACTTGGAGCTTCCCTTGAGTGCTAATCACGACTTACAGTTGCCTCATTGCAACTTCTCTCACTTCTCCTGCATCCCATTTTAATTCCACCCTGTCAGACCTTACCCTGCCTCCCTGTTCCCTCTTGGGGAGGCACAGGCACTTATGCAAAGCCTTGTGTCAAAAGAAACCACAAAATCAAGGCTCACTTGGGCTCTGGGGGAATTAGCATTTGCCTCTGCAGCTGCAAATTTTCCCCCCTTTGCTCTGTATATATTGGGATTCAGTTTTTAATGACACCATTCCATGTCGTGTCACTGTAAGGCTCCTTCCCTCCATCACCAGTGCCCCAAGGATGGAGGTGAGATACTGAAAGGAGCTGTTGTAGCAACTGGAAAGCTCATAGAAAACAAAGACCACTGGAAGAGGAACATTCTACAGGTTCAGGTTTCTACACTGGAGAATTGAATTCTGTCCTTTACTTCGCCAGATAATTCCTGTGTGATTCTAGAAAAGTCATGTACAGCTGCAGACTGGAGTCAGGGGTTCAGCTTTTAATGGTAATGTGATCTATAAAATGAAGTGCTTTATAAAAAGTCTAATCCCAGGCATCTCAGCTTGGACACCAAACCAGCCTTACCTTGACCTCCATCTTTCTGTGCCTCGAGTTTTCATTTAGGAAACGCAGGGAACAACTGTCCCTGGGGTCAGCCCTGTGAAAATAAGGGGGTTTGAAGAGTGGGTTTGTAGTGGTGATGTCATAAAGGGACTGAAGAAATGTTAGAAATTTGCTGCTCTGAGCAGGAGGAAGGGATCAGATGCAGATCTGCCATCAAGTGATGAGGATTTAACAAAATACTAGGAAGCTGAGTGCTTAATGTGCAAAAGGGTTTACCCCTTACAGGCCAAAACACTGCATGGACAGAAGGAAAAGGGCAACTGGGTGAAAATCCTGCACTCTCCTCTCTCAAAAGAAGTGCTTCGTTTGAAGCATAAAAATGACCTTTCTGTGGTGAGGGAGGTGCAGGAAAATGGAGGGTTACACACGAGTCACTGACTCGGTTTTTAACAAAGCTCTGGAAAAAGGGAATCGGAATTTCCCACTGTGGGATCTCGGGAACTGCTAAAATCAGATCCCCAGCACAGCCCTTCCCCTCATGTGCTAATGAGCTCTTTGATGGTGGCCTGGCAGGGTCAGCAGTGTCCTTCTCACTTCTGGCTCAGGCAGGGGTTTGATGAGAGCAGAGCCCCTTCTCTGGCCCTTGTAGGGGACATAATTGCAGGTAATACCCTGTTTAATCTCTGCAGTTCAGGTTGGCTCCTGCACAGTCCAGTCAAGCATTGGCACTGACTCACAGGCTCACCAAAAATAGATTTTGCTGCTCTTAGAGAGCCCTTCAGCTCCATACAGTCGTGCATTCCACAGAAGATTCCCAGATTTACACTGATCTTTATGAAATGTGAACTCACCTAACAGAGACAGGCCTTGCCTTATTTCCAGCTGTTGTTCCAAGCCAGTTGCACGTGAAAAATAGTTGTATTTGTGCTTGATATAATCTTGATGAGAAAAAAAAAAAGCTGAAATACTTGAGTTTTTCAGACAAAATAGAGCTGGAGACAAAGATTTATCTTTGAAAACTATAACCTAGATATCCAAGATGTAACAAGGCTGAGGAGTGGCAGAGAGACGTGTTGAGTGTCCTTACCAGTGGTGGGTGCTGTCTGCAGCAAGTTACTGCCATCACAAGTCCACATTTTGCTGCTAAAATTGTAGGGAACAACCCTTGTTTTCCAAGCTTCTGGCTCAGAAGGGAGACCCCACTTCTGCTGCAGCTCTTTGTAAAGTTACTTTTGATTTTCTGGCATTTTTCCTAGTTTTAAAAAAATGGTGCACTAAGGACTGAGATGCCTGACAAGACTTAAAGTTCTGTAAGCACTTTCTAGTTCTCTTCTAAGTGTTGCTTCCTCCTGGATTCACTCTGAACTTATCAACCTTTAGTGGTCAGGTGGGTGCTGTTAACGGGCTGCATGGAGAGGAAGCATCCTTCAAATCTGAACTTCACTCTTGTGGGGGCTGTGAACGAGTTTCTAGCTGCTGAGAAATCCTGGTACCCTGCAGTTCCCTCTGAAAACCGGGGATGTGCAATGGATAAAGGAGCTCTGAGAGCTTTGGGAAGGGTGGAGATGTCGTGGTAGGACACTTGAAGTTTAACGTTCATTTTAGAGCCACGTTCTGCCCCTTCCAACTCTACAGCCTGTCTGCCCTCCAGGGCTGCCCCTGCCCCACCTTTCCTTACATCTTGCTGTGGGCTCTGGCGTTTCAGTGCCTCAAAACTTGTGTTGTGAGCAGGATTTCAGCTCTGGCGCCCCAAAATCTGGGCGCAGCAGCTCCATCTGATGCAACGGGAGAGCAAGAAGTGACCTGTCCCATCCCGGCTCCTGGCGAGGCAAGGATCCAGGAGAGATGAGGGGTGGGAGGGACGAGTCAGGGAAAACAAAACAGTTTGCTGCCTTTCTCTTGCCGGTGGCTTTCATCAGAGGGGAGGCAGCGACAGCGCAGTGACCCTCTGCCCAAAATAAACGATGATTGCATCGAAGCACGGGGCTGCAGAGAGAGAGAGAGAGCGCTCGGCGCTAATTTAATAAATTGCTCGCGTTTAGGATCGCTGCCGGTAGGTTTTGTGCTCCGTGATGCCACCTGGGATTCAGGGGGAGGAGGGGAGAGGCAGAAAGGCAGGAAAGCTGCCCGGGTCCGTTAGCAACCGCTGGTGTGACCTCACTCCGCGTCCCGGGGGGGGTATGAGATCATGAGCGTGCCAGAGCTCTCCGAAGGATTCGATTTGTTGGGAGCAGCGGGATGGCCTGCGAGTGATCTCATCCCCGGCCCCCGGGGAAGGGCGCTGGCTGCTGCCGAGCCGCCTGCCAGGACTTAATCCCCGCTCCAAACCTCCCCAATTAGCGATTGGCCTGCGGTGACATCACTGATGACAAAGCGAGCAAAATTCCAGGGGAATTTCCCCCTTCTCCGGGATCTTATCGCACGAAAGGGGTTTTTGACGTGACTAAACCCAAACCTTTCAGCCCGGATAAGGTCAGTGGAGATTAAAGGATCTTGCCCTGACCCAGTGCCCTGCCACCGGCGTGGGACAGAACATAAATGAACAGACCCTCATTAGGACTGGCCCTAAATTAGATCCCCCTTGTTCAGCCAGCTTCCTGCTCGTCGGGAAGAAATAAAAATAGAATTATTAAAATATATATAAAATAGATATTTTATATGTAAAATATATGTTTTATATATAATATTTTATATATAATATTAAAATAGATGTGATGTGGTAAGGAAAAAAAGGCACCTCGTGGTTGCAGCGAGCCAGGAGGGAATGTGTGTCACCCTCCAGGTGCCCCTCAAGGAGGGAAAGCTTTCTGTGCCCAATAAACACCGGGATGGCAGGGACAGCTTTGCTGAAGGTTTTTACACAGGATGTTGCCCATTCTTTGAGTCTCTTTTGAGAGAGAAGTGTTTGAACCATCAGGCTTCACCCTCCCCCCCTTTCTCCTTAAGGTCCTCAGGAAGTATTTTGAATTTCAATGCCCTGAGGGTTTGTTTTTCAGCACCAATCCTTTTATCTTTGCTCTGTACAAGAGCCAACAGGCACCTGAGTGGAAGGGCAGGGATAAGGATGCTGGCAAAGGGATAATTAGTTTGATCTGGAAAGTTGTCAGGAAGTCTGATGTCACCTTACATTTAATCCCTGTACCTTCAGAAAGGTATAAAATCAAAGAGGCTTCCCCTTGCTTTGCTTTTCTCATAATTAATAGCATCCACCATTTACATCCTATTAATCCTGTAAGTCTTAACTCTGCTGCAGCATTAAGATGTGTGTCCATAACCTGCTCTAGAGGGTAAAATTCCAAAATGTAGAACAGCTGGGTAAGGGGCAGAGCTGGAGGAGCACCGTGAAAGAATGAAGTGACAATTATCCCTTCAGAGTTCAAAAGCAGGTCCCTGCCCCGTTTAACAGAGTGAACACTGCTCTTCTTTTGGCCTCCTGACACTTCCCACCTCCCTTGTGTGGTTTCTCAGGGCAAGTTTTACCTGCTCATCGAGGAGCTGAGCCAGCTGTTCCGCTGCCTCGTGCCCATCCAGCTGTGGTACAAATACATCATGGGAGACGATCCCTCGGGCAGCTACTTCCTGGGAGGGATCCTGATCATCATGTACAGCCTCTGCAAGGTGAGCACCACCCCTGCACTGACCTGCAGCACAGCTGAGGGGAACAAATCCCCCTCCTGTCCCTGCCCGGGAAGGGACCGGCAGCAGAGGGGACACCCCGTGCTGCAGCTGCAGCTGCCAGAGGCATTTTGCATCCCCAGCCCGTGGGCATGGCTGAGCTGGGGAAGGTCTGTGGCTGCTCAGGAGTGTTGCATCAGACTCATGAAGTCATTGCTGCTCTCTAATCCCTTCCTGCAAAGGCTGGAGGAGAAGGGGAGAGCCTTGGGGGGAGCAGTGCTGGCGTGTTCAGCTGTCTGCAGCCTTCCAGATGCAGCACTGAAAAGGCAGGTTGCAGTTTAATGTTTCTCTCTGAGCTTTCCTCTGCCTTTCCAGGCAGGGTGGGTGCTCTGTCACTCACAGCAGGCAGGGAGAGGGGTATCCATGTCCTGCCTGCATAAAACAGGCAGTTCTGCCCCATTCTAGGTCCTGGTCTGGCTGCTGCAAGTCCAGGATCCCAGTGATGGACAAGGGTAATTAATGTGTCCTCAGAAATAACAATGTTAAGAGCACAAAGTCTGTCTGTTCAATTGTGAGTAAGTGTAACTTTATAAATAAGAGTCCCAAGTCTGAGGTCTAGAAATAGCTGTATTTCTAATTGTGTGTGTTAAACCCTGCCCAAACAGGGGTATCCCTGTGGTATCCATCCCTCTGAGAAAGGCCGGGTGAGTCAGGCTGGCTCCATCCCTGTGCCTCTGGCTTTGCAGGAGCAGACTGAAGAACAGGGAAGAGGGAAGATATCCCAGCTGAAAACAGAGGGGCTCAGAGGGGCCCAGCAATTCTAAATCACACTGCAGCTCTCATTGCTGCAGTTGCAGCTCTATGTTATGTAGGAACAGGGCCTGTTCAACCCCTCCTGTCAAGGAATTGTCAGTTCTTGTGAGCAGGAGAGGCAGGAGAGGTTGTGGGAAGTGATTTGGTCACAGCAGGTCTGAGATCAAGCCCAAACCAGAGCAAACAGTGCCAGAACAGAAGCACAAGAGATCAGTGCAGCTCCTGCACACCCACCAATTCCCTCAGCTCTGTGCTCCCTGCTCTTTACTCCTCTCTGGGAGAGGATTGTTGCCCCTTTCAGAGGTGCCACTGCCTGGATCCCCTGGAGGCAGCAGGATCCAGCCCTTTCCTGCCCTCCTGGCCTGGGAGCTCAGGTGTTCAGGTCGCAGGTACAGGAACAGATTTCAAGTGATCTTTCCTGTGTCCCTTCTTGCAAAAGTGACTCAACACCTGGAAGAGGGATGGATGCTTACCTGCAGTTCCACCTGCCATTCCTTCCACCTGGAGAAGTCCTCCCAGCAGCAAGAAGCAGTGGGAGCCTCTGCTCCTTGGAGGAAGGGGAGCCAGCCCCAAACCCCAGGCTCAGACATGAGCTGAGCCCTCCAGGGCTGAGCTTAAATAGAGCTGCTGGGCCCCTGGGCAGGGACTGTGGGTGCAGAGCCCAGGGCAGGCTCCTCAGGGCCATGAGGGGCTGTTAATGCCCCCAGGGCCCACTGGTGTGAGCAGTTCTTTTGGGGTTCACTTGATGTTTCTGTGCTATGGAGCTTTTACAGGTAGTGTGGGATGACCTGGGGTGGAAAAGCCACCTCATTTTGGTCAGTTCTGCTGGTCTGTTCTTCAGAAGCTCCCTGAGGGCAGGACAGCTGTTTTCCAGCCCTGCCTATAACTTGGGCCCAGGACTGTGGGGCACCCTTGGGAAGGTGCCTTGGCTGCAGCCCATTCCTGGGACGTGCACATTCCTTCCTTGAATTCATCCAGCTCACCGGGGGGATAACGGAGGGATGGGCCAGGGGAAGGGTGCTAAACCCAGGGACGTGTCCCAGGTCATTGTGTGGCAGCTCCTGAGCGTGTCCAGGTCAGGGTCAGCCCCCAGCACACAGAGACTCTGCTTGGAAGTGAAGGAAAAGCGGGATCACCCTCCTCCAACACAGAGCCAGGAGTGCCAGGTGTGTGCATCCCATTCACAGCCACAGGAGCTGCAGGTCTAATTCCTTGCCTGAGACACTGAGGATATCCCCAGGGGAGCCCACATTAGCAAAGCCACAAACCACATTAGAAAAAGCCACAGAAGCCAATTTGGCACCGAGAGCTCCTGGCGAAAATCCAGGGCTCAGCTGGGGCTGCAGCCCCTTCCCCTGCACAGAGGGCAGGATCAGGGGCACTCCAGAGGGTTCTGTGTCCTGCAGCTCCTGGGAGCTGTCCTGGTGCCTCTCTCGGGGCTGTGTAGACACAAACCCTCTGATTTTGGTGAAGAAATCCCAGATGTTCACCAGCAAGAGCATCCAGGGGTTATTTTGTCCCCATCCTGAACAGAAGCACTCACTGTCTGTAACCCGGGTGTTAAAATGATGAAAGGCAAGATGGAAGATGACTGATGCACCACACTTCAGTGCATGGGTGAGAAATGGGTGTGAGACCACTCAAACAGCAGCTCTTGGGGTACAGGGGGAAAAAATGAAGGGGGAAAGCGGACTGGGAGAAGAGAAGACACATCAGATGCTGGAGCAGAGGCATTAGAAGCCACACTGTAAGCAAAGCAAGCAGAAAAAGTCTGTGAAATGGACTGTGGAAAAGAGCTGATCCTCGTTAGGAGATGAAAAGTCTGCAGCAGTGGCAGCCTCCAGTGGTAGTTGCTGACTGGAAGCATTACTGGAAGGACCCTGGGAGCCTTTTACATGCTGACTGGAAGCATTATTGGTGCCTTCATTTGATTCCACAGCTATTGCAGGATGATCTCACTGGCATTCCCTGCAGTGAGCCCACTTAATCCTGCTAACCAAGGGAAAACAAGAGAGCCAACTCCAGGCACTGTGGTGCCTCTGCAGTGCTGGTCCATCCCACCTTCCCCTGCCCTCCAGGTGGGACCAGCAGGTCCTTCTCTGCACTGGGCTCAGTTCCTCTCGGCAGCAGGAACCCTCCCCTCCTTTCCCTTTCCATTCCCTTTCCTTTCCCTTTCCCCTTTCCCCTTTCCTTTCCCTTTCCCCTTTCCCTTTCCCTTTCCCTTTCCCTTCCCAAACCTTCCCAAACCTTCCCAAACATTCCCTTCCCAAACCTTCCCTCCCCTTCCCCTTCCCCTTCCCTCTCCCTCTCCCTCTCCCTCTCCCTCTCCCTCTCCCTCTCCCTCTCCCTCTCCCTCTCCCTCTCCCTCTCCCTCTCCCTCTCCCTCTTCTCCTTCTCCTTCTCCTTCTCCTTCTCCTTCTCCTTCTCCTTCTCCTTCTCCTTCTCCTTCTCCTTCTCCTTCTCCTCCTTCTCCTTCTCCTCCTTCTCCTCCTTCTCCCTCTCCCTTCCCTCTCCTTTCTCCTTCCCTTCCCTCTCATCCCAGGGTGGGAATGGCTCCATTTTATCCCTTCCAGACAATTGTCCCCCCCAACCTCTGCCCCTCTCCTCCTCCTCTGCAGCCCCTCCTTTGCAGTCTGTGTTACCAGAGGTTTTTTGGCTGCTCTTCCCCCCTGTCAGTTCACATTTATTACACATTTCATGGTCACCATGAAATCGTTTTTTGGCACCATTGTGACTTTTTTTCCCCTCTGAGTATCCTTTTGGAGACAATATTTCCTGAGGTTCTGGACTGTAAACACACACACACACACACACAGTTTGTGAAAATTACCTGAAATGGGACATTTTTATTGCAGTCCTTTGACATCTGTGGCCGTGTGGGAAGTGTCAGGAAGGCACTGAAGGTCCTCTGCACCCCCCAGGTAAGGAATGAGACATCAAAGAGCCAGTTCAGAGGTGAAGCCTTGTTCCTGTGGGATGATGGAGCTGAGAATTGCTGTTCCCTCCTGTCAGGGATGTTGGGAACCTTTCCTGACCCCTGCCCTGTCCCAGCTCTGGGGAGAGACTCTTCCTGCTTTGTCTGACTGGGAGTTCTGTGTAATGTGGATTAATCCACTGAGGCCAAACCTGCAAGGATCTGACACAACCTTGCAGTGCAGAGTGTGAGAAGGGCTTTAACCAGAACCCTTTGGTGCCTTTTGTGCAGTGACACTCCCAGAGATCAGGATTTATCCCAGGCACTGGTGTTTGGATCTGCTGCCCTGACATGCTGGGACTTGTATTTTAAGAAGGGCCACACCACCACTGCAGTTTGTTAGAGCTCACCTGGCCTGTTCTGTGGGCTTGGGCTGCTCATTTTTCCTCAGCATGTTTCTATTTCCCCCAGTCCTGTTAAAATATGGGAGAAACATTTACCCTCCACATATCTAAGAAGAAAAGTGGGCAGCCCCTGGGTGCTGCTGCTGCTTTTCTCTCTCCTATGGTCTAACTTGCCAATAATAATCCCTCCCACTATCCAAACACCTCTGCAGGTGGTGCTGAGCTCATTAAGTGTCATTATTGTTGCTACACAAGTGGAGGCACCAAAGGGTGGAATCAGCTCGAGGGGCCAACCCAGCAGAGAGCACAGAGCTGCACAATCCACGTGCTGCTGCCCACACCTCCCTTCCCCACCAGGGACACGGCCCCAGTGTCCTTCCCGGGCCGTGTGGGCTGGGAACAGCCCTGTTTTCACACTCCCTGAGCCTCCAAACCCTCGGTCATTGGGATTTTCCCCCCCCTGTCCCCCGCAGACCTACGGGGTCCGTGCCACGAGCCAGCAGTGCAGCGAGGCAGGAGACATCTGTGCCATCTGCCAGGCAGAGTTCAGGGAGCCTCTGATCCTCCTGTGCCAGGTAAGAGCCCAGGCTTTCCTGCTGGCATTCCTTTGGGTGTCCTGCAGCTGGGGAGAGAGGCACAGTCGGCCTGGGGGCCTCTGGAACCATTTGCTGGGTCTAGGGCTGGGTCCTGGTGGGTGTTTATTGCCCTGGCCTGGGTCACTGGTGGTTCTTGGCAGCTGAGCCACCCTTCAGGGGCTGACCAGCACTTTTGGGGGGGGAAATAGCCTTGTAGGGCAGGGATGGCAGTTGAGGAATGCTGCAGTCCTGGCCTGGGCTGGGAGAAGCCCTTGGAACACCCCACACTGCCATGGGGCTGTTAATGGACCAGAGGAGCTCGTGGCAAGGCTGGAGGTGCTGCCCCAAGGTTTTCTCTTCAGGCTTTGCCTGCTGGGGTTGGAATTCTGAGTCCTGGAGGGGCCCTGGCTGCTGTGGGGGTGTGAGCAGGAAAACCCCAGGCACAGGGAAGGGAGCTGGTGGGATATGAGCTCTCTTGTGGTATCAAAATAAAGCTCAGGAGCCTGTTTTTGGAGAGCTTCATGGAGAGCTGTTGGAGAGCTTTTATCCCATTAGACAACAGTTATCAGATTAAAGCAAGTGGGTCTCCTGTGCATCAAAGGTGCCTCTCAATATTGCTGTGAACATCTGTGCAGATGTTCCTCAGCTGGGAGCCCCAGAGGAGCTGCCTTTGTGTCAGAGCTGAGGTTTGGAGAGTGACAGTTCTGACTCCACATGAGCTGAGGTCTCAGCTTCTCATCCTCCCTGCCCTATTCCTGCTCTTCCAGTCTGGGACTGGGTGGTGTGAGCTGGGGATCCACCCCTCCTGATCCTGGTGCCCAAGGCAGGATGGAGGGAGAACCCAGGGAGGGGCCAGTGCAGAAATGAGAGGAGAGAAGGGGTGAAAACTGGCATTTATGGAAAGGGGACAGTGGGCATTGAGAGCAGAATAAAGCAAATGCAAGGAGTGAGGGGGTAAAAAGTGGGTAAAAGTGAAGACTTAAATAACTCAGGATGAAAACATGGCAGAGAAAACCTCTCCCTACTCCGTTAGGCCTTTTTAATGTTTCCCTCTGGTGCCATATTAAGAAATAATAAATCACTGGCTTTGGCAAAGACTCTGATGTGCTGGTAATGCTGGGATTTATTTTTCCATGTGAGTATCGCTGTCGTGGATCCCTCCCTGCTCCCAGGGGGGACAGGGAGGGCCCTGCTGCCGGGTGACACTGCCCCTTGTCCCCACAGCACGTGTTCTGTGAGGAGTGCCTGTGCCTGTGGTTCGACAGGGAGAAGACGTGTCCCCTGTGCCGCTCGGTCACCGTGGAGACCCTGCGCTGCTGGAAGGATGGCACCACCTCTGCCCACTTCCAGGTCTACTGACACAGGGCACCTCGTGCAGGGGAGAGGAAAAACCTGGAAAATCACCCCGTGCCCCCCCCCGTTTAGCTGCCCTGTGTGTTTGTTGTCAGTCTTCCTCCCAGCTCTGTCCCTCCAGGAGCCAATGGAACAGTCGTCACCGGCCGGGAACTCCGTCCTCAAAGGCAAGGGGATGTGGTTTGTGCCTTGAGCTACAGCCGAGGATTTTCCTGGAGCTGACGTGGTTATGAACTGCCTGGGATGTTTCCTGCTTCCCTGTCCTTTTAGTGTGGACAAATCCCACGTGGACAAGGCAAGGGAAGCATGGATTTCATGGCTATGACCTGATGTGCTGCAGCAAAGCTGTGCCTGGCTCGGGCCTCTGCTGAGGTGTCTCACGTTATATGGCCCCAGATTCCCTGGATCCATAGCTTTATAGGATGACACAGTGGCTGTCACAGAACCTCTGGGAACTCTTCCCAAGCAGGGCTTCAGAACCTTGTGTCCAAAAGGTCACCTGGGGCTGGAGAAATGGCATTTCCCAGCAGCCACGTGTGTGCAGTTGGTTCCACTGATGCCACAACTGTGGCTGCAAGGGTAATAAAATCATTAAAAAGTTGGGAAAGACCAGGCAAGTGAAGCTGGGAATTACATTTATTTTTCTTGGGAATGTTTTCCCTTTTTAATTTTTGTGGTGAGGCTTTGTGATTTCCCAGTATATGAGGAGAACAGTGGGAGGCAGAGGGAGATTGAAGTGACAGAATCACAGGAGTCGAGTTGGATTTGTCTGGGTGAAAAATCCACCTCCAAACCAAGAGCATCCCACAAACTGAGGGGTCTCTGCACCTGCTCCTGGGTGCAGCCACTCCAGGCCAGCCCCACTCACATCCAGGACCTGCCTGGGTCCCAAACCAGGAGAACTGGAGCTCCTGGAGGGATTAACCCCTTCCCGTGGCTGAGGTGCTGCAGCAACAGGGAGCTGCTGTTTGTTCTGGAGCTTTCCCTGTCCCCAAAGCACCTCTGCTCCTGCTGCACAGCCAGGAAGTGCCTCCCTAGGAACTGTGGTGTTTTCCCAGCTCATTGCCACGGGAATGGCCCAAGGTGAGGGTCCCAGCTGAGTGACAGTCACCCCTGAGCCCATCCCCTGGGGGAGATGAGCTGTGTCTGCCCTCACTGGAATCCCCAGGGGGAGAATTCCAGCCAGACAGGATTAAAGCTCCACATTTCTTTGGGATGTGGCTGGAGGAGGGATGGGGGTGGGAGGCAGAGCCCGAGCAGGGAAGAGTCCAGATCTGGCTTGAGAGCTGTAGGGAAGCAGAGGAGGGAAAGCTTTGCTTTCCAAGACAAAGTGATTTGATTCCTGTTAAAAGGATCCTGTGAAAGCAGGGAATTAGCCCAAGGAATCTGGTTGCTCTCTGCAATGGGAATGGCCCCTCTGGGATGGGGGAAGGCAGGAAGCAAGGCTGGCAGTGGGCACAGGAATGTGGGATAGCCTGGTGTATCCACTGGGAAGAGGGAAAATGAGGGATTCCATGGGCAGGCAGCTCCTGAAAGGCCTCAGTGCCAGTTTTCAGGGAACCAAAAGGTTGGTGCTTCTGCTTTCCAAGTGTTTGAAAAGCCACTGCTGTTTCTTTTTTTTCCCTAAATACTCCTGGAAAATGCATTTGGAGAAGTGTAGAAGGTCAGTGGGAGCCCAGCACTGCAGAAAGTGTGGGATAAACTGCTCCAGAGTTAGTCAGTGATTAGTTAGGGAATCAAAGGGAAAGTTTGGGCATATTGTTTGAATTCTTAAAGTCTTTTTGAGAGGGGAGGACAATTCTACCCTCTCCTAGAACACGACACCAGAAAACATCCAAGGGGAAACTTCAGCTCCAGTGATGGGAATCTGCTGATTCCCACAGGAAACAGGGAGGGCTGTGGGAGGAAATCACTCAGAGAGAGGAAATAAAAACCCAGAGCCTTTTTTTTTTTTGCCATTGAACAGTTATTTTTCTCTCTTTTTTTTTAATAAAGTCCTTATAAATATGTACAAAGAGTCTCAGCATACGAAATTCCTTTTACAAAAGAGAGAAGAAGTCCCTTCCAAGCAGGACCAGGAGCCTCCAGGGGCTCTGCTCCTGCCTTGGGGAGGTGGAAACCTGCACAGTGACTCTGCTGGAGTTACACCCCCCTGCCTGTCATCCCTGTCATCCCCTTAGCAATGGACCTGGGAGAGACTGGGAAGTTCTGCAGTGTCCTAAGGATCGATGATGGGAAGGGTTTTGTGGTGGGCTGGTGTTTGAATTGACTGGAAAGGTGATGCTGGAAATACCCATGGAATTAACCCCCCCCCCTGAGCTGGGTTTGCTCTGCTGAGGAGCCACTGGGAAGTGATGGTGTAACTAATCCAGGGTGTAACCAATTAAGGGTGTAACCAATAATGGGAGTAATTAATAAAGGCCATTTAACACCCAGAAGCTTTCAGTGAATATTTATCAAAGCTCCAAAGTCCCTTTGTGTAAATATTAAACCCCTCAGGAAACTCCAGCCCTCAGGTTTTCCTGCCCAGTGAGGTTGGATCAGTCACATCAGAATCCCCTCCTGTGTTCAAATAAATATTGTCAGGGAAAAAAAAGATCCACTTGTTTTGTTGTGGTTTGTAGTTTAATTTTTTTCCTGGAGGTGGGCGCTGGCCATCCTGGAACAGCAGCTTTTCCCACTCCTGGGGAGGGCAGAGCTGTGCTTGGAAGTGCTGGGATGTGAGAGATCCTTGTGCTGCAGGTGGAGTGTGATCCAAGCCACTGGGATTGTCCTGTGCTGGGAACAGGGCTCTGTCTGGGAACAAAGGTGGCCTTTGGAATGTGAGGGGTCGCACATTCCAGCTGGGAGAGGGCGAGAAGCCCAAGGCAGGAGCAGCACATGAGGATCCCTCCCCTCCACTTCCTCAGGAAGCCCAGTTCCCATGGCATTCACACTGCCCCATCTCCTGGGTTTTGAGCTGGCATGGCCAGTGTCCCCTCCAGGGGTGGGATGGGCAAGTCCAGCTCACCCCCAGCCCAGGGGGACACGGGAACGGGGCTGAGTCTGAGGCCTGGACTGCAAATCCCATTTGCTGGGAGCCAAGTGGCTCCAAGGAATGTTGTGCAGATGCTGTTCACCTGCTGGGGGGTGGGAAACAGCCAAAGGTTTGGACCTGGGCAGAAAATGAGTGTCCAGGATTTCATGTGGAGCCACAGGTAGTTTGTTATTCACATGTTGGGCTCCCATCGAGATCCCAGACAGATGTTTTAAAACCATTCCTAGGAAAATTCAATATGAAGCTGGATGTACCTTTGTGTCCTCATTGTGGGCCACTTTGCACGTGGCAGTGCAGTTTTCCAGCAGGGAATTGCCTCATTCCAGGCTCTGTGGACACAGAGACTGCAGAAGTTCTCTGTGCAATTCTGTCTGCACTGGGGTTGAGCAGCAGGAACAGCCTCTGCTGAGGGTTTAAGACCCCTGTAATTTTACTGTGATACAGAAACATGATTTTAGTGTGACACAGGGACAGAACAAACTCTCAACTCAGATGGAATTGATTCAAGAAGTGTTGGTGACTGCAGGGAATTCTTTAGCGTCGGGCTGGGCTGGACGAGGGCGATCCCTGCCCGTGCTCTGCAGCAGCAGTGGGATGGGTTTGTCCTCCCCCATCACTCACAGCTCCCCGATTTCGGGTGATTTGCTGCGTGTTTGTGTCGGTGACGCCTCTCCTGGGCACACAGAGGTGTCTGACGGGAGGCCTGGTCCCATTCCTGATGTTTTTACCACTGAAAATAATTCTGGGAGAAGAGGGCGGGCTGTGGAATGGATGTGCTAAACCCCGGGCTGGGTGTCAGCGGGGCAGCCCGGGACTGACCCGGCCAAAGCTGAGCAGCACGACAGGAGGTGACCAGCAGCCCACGCTGGGCTGCTTTTTCCCCTTGGAATACAGAATTCCAGCCTGTGCTGGGAGCTGCCTTGGCCGAGAGCTGCTTTAAAAATTCATCCAGGCTTTCCCCGCAGCCGCGCGGGCGGCGGGAGCGCAGACAATGATCTCAGCCCGCTCCGCTCCCGCTGAAACCCGAGCCGGAGCCTTTTGTTTTCCCTTTGGAAAGCGCTCCCTGGTCTTCCCAGCTGATCGAAACCCGGGGCTGGGAGAAAACAAACGGGGGGAGAGAGGAACTGTGCTGGTTTCCTGCCCACGAGGAGGGTACAGACGCTGCCCGGCTGTGGCAGGGCAGGGAATTCACGGGGAATTCACAGGGAATTCGCAGGGAGTTCACAGCATGCTTCCCTTGCCAGTACAAACATCACCCAGGGGGAGAGCAGATCTTCTAAAAACGATAAAAACACCCCTCTTAAAAAAAACGGCGGCAATTCAACAATAGCAATTACACCAGAAAATGTAAGGCTTCGACAAATCCGTGCCCTCTAGTAAGGAATTCCAGTTCTGTACAGGGAATTCTGGCTATAAAACTCCAAAATTAACCCTCAGTTCATGCTAAACATCCAGTTTGGAACTACAAAAGTGAAGCAAATCGGGATTTGGGGCGCTGGAGCTGCTCTGGATTCCACCTGGGAAGCACCCCACGTTGGGTTGTTCCACGGCAGCACCACGTGGCTTTGACTTTTTTGCTGAGTGTTTGGAAGCAGCCAGGAGACCAATCCCCTGGGAGTTCTGAGGTTTGGGAATCTGACAGAGGGTTGGGACAGAGGGAGAACAGCCAAGCTCTGCCCTGAGGCTCATCTCTGACTTCAGGGGCTCTCCCGATGGCAAGGACAGAACTTCCTCCCCTTTTCCATGGCTGAGCTGTTCCAGGGGAATTGCCTCTGTGGGAAGGACACCAGGAGCAGCCTGGAGGCTGCAGGGGCAGGAGAACCAGGGGCACTGCACAGGGAAATGGGATAATGCATATTCCAGGGAGGAGTTAGTTACATTCAGAGCTGATAGAGGTGAGGAACCTGTGCCCTGGAGGGAGCTGTCCCAGGAATGCCTGGGGACACCCCACGGGCTGGGGAAGGAGGACAGACCTGCAGGTGCCCCATCCAGCCTTCCCCCAGCAGTGATTCCTGCTCTGATGGCACTGTGTGATTCCACACACACACAATTCCACCTCTGAGTCACTTGCAGAAATTCCTGGTTTTAAGACTCTGCCCAGTCTGGCACTGGCAGCATTGCTGGAATCACTGCTGGAATCACTGCTGGAATCACTGCTGGAATCACTGCTGGAATCACCTGAGGCTCCTCCTCTTGCCAGAAGAATCTGTACTTATTTCAGCAGGAGACTGAGCTGGGAAGGGGTTCAGGATGCCAAGGATTACTGAGCATCAGGCCAAACACAGCAGGAAAAGGTTTCCTGGTGTCCTGAGACCACCCAAAGGCTACAGACTGACAACCATGGAGCTCCAGATCCCTCCCAGCACCCAAAGCTCCTCACTGGGAACCACCTGCCCTGCCAGCACAGCCCTGGGGCTGTCTGGGATCAATAACACCCAGGAACTGGCTGATCAATATATGGATTGATCAGTATTGGGCTCAAACTCAGCAGGGAATCTTTGATAAGGGGAGAATTTGGCTTTCAGGTTCCTTGGAAACGTTTCTCCTGCAGCAGTGAAAATGCTGGATGAACACTCAGCTTCTTCCTGGGCTGGGAGAGGGGTGGGAAGTGTTTTTAAAGGACAAGGAGCCAAACTTCCTTTGGAAATCGGGTTCTAACATTCTTTGAAAATGCCCCCCCTGCCACGGGAGGGTGAATTTTCTGGCGGAAAAATCAGAAGCTTGGAAAAAATGTTCCTAAACAAACTGTGCCCAGTCATTCCTGTGAGTAGGATCCGGTGATAAGGGACCCAAAATCTGACAGGTAGTTTTGGCTGCAGTGAAAAAAGTGCTCAGTACCAGACTGAAAAAAAGCCCTTTGACTTCTAAGGCCAAGTTCTCCTGTTATCCCCTGCTCTAGTGATTACAGTTCTCTCCCCTGGGTCACAGGATTTGGGACTGCTTAAACCACCATCCAGGAGAATTCCCAGCTCTGGAGCTGCAGGAAGTGCTGCACCAGCAGACCTTGATGTGGAAAGAGCTGGTGTGTCCTTTCCACCTCAGTGAATGCTGCAAACTGTCAGAAGAAAAAAACAACTGCTCCAAAGAAAAAAAAAAAGAGTTTTATAAAGTTCTGGGGGGGTAGATTATCTGGTTTAAGTTTCTGCAAAGATTGAAAGAAAGAAAAAAAAATAGCACCTTCTCAACAAGTCTTATTATTTCTTTTTTTTTTTTTTTTTGCTATCTCGTGTATAAATATCAATAACCAAAATAGATCTTTCCTCGTCCCACGCTTCTGAACATCCTCTTGGGGGGGGGAAACCGTAGCACCACAGAGAGAGAGGCAGTTTAGCCCCGGCCAAATATGTAAAACGTAGCACCAGAGAAAACTAAAGTCAGAGGAAAAAAAAGCCGATCCCACCTGGTGCCGGAGCGTCAATATTTACACACACCGCCCGCTGCGGGAGCGCTGCCCGCCTCCAGCTCGGCATTCCAAGGGGTCGATAGCTCGGCACGGACAGGTCACAGCTCCTCCTGCCGCTGGCACGAGCAGGGGCGGGGCGGTGTTCCAGCGGGAGATCCCCGGGAGGAGATCCCCCCCAGCCCGGGATCGCACCGCCGGCACTACAGGGACTGTCGCTTACGTTCTCACGAGGCATGCACGGGCAACTCTGCTTACAGGAGGGTTTACATTCTTCTATATATAAGCATTTTTTTTTTGTGTGTGTGTCTCTGGTTTTGCTGCTGGGCCCTTGAAACAGCTCCTTTCCGTGCAAAAATCCTTCTTTGCGCGTCGCCCAAAGCGCTTCCAGCATCTCCCCAGCTTCTTTCTTTATCTCTCCACCCCTTTCACAGCTGCTGCTCGGGCTCTGGATTTTCCCTGGAGGAAAAGGGGAAACAATTTTCTCCAAGGGCACAGGGTTTGCTCCAGCCTAGGAAAGCAAAAAAAGAATTGGGTGTTAATTATGTCGATGCGCTGGGTACAATAAAAGCTGCTTTTTAATTTATGCTTGAACCCTCCCCTAAAGTTGCAGACAGGAGTTTATGGGGAGGAAGGTCTGTGGCTCAGCACCCTCAGCCCTGTGCAGGGTTTCCTGGTGAGCTCTCACTTCACCAGGCTCCTTCTTCTGGGTGCTCCATCCTCATTTCCATCCATGTTAACTCCTAGGGAAGCCATCAGTTTTGTCACAGGTGGGAAAGGGGGTGCTTGGAGTATCACAGGAGACTGGGAGAACTCACTCATTCCTGGATCTGCCACTGATTAGATTTGTGGCCTGGGGCAAACCACTGCTTCGGTTCTGCTGCAAAATGAGGGCACTAATAACTTATTTGCCTCACAGGTGGGCTGGGAGCCTTAATTAATAAAGTGCTCAGAGAAAAGCACCCATCTAAGTGCAAATTAGCAGGAGAGCAGCCCAAGGGGCATCTGCTCTGAAATCCCCATTTCCCAGCGTTTATCCCTGGCTGTGGTTGGTCCCAGCCCTGGCTGGGGAAGGTCCCAGCGTTCACAGACTGTGACAACGAGATCTGAGAGAAACCTCCCCGGGATGAGGTGACTTCACCCGGCTGGGAGGGAGGAGGGGCAGGCAGTGCCCGTGCAACCGCAGCAGCTCTGGAGTCAGAGTGTAATTAGGGCTGGCAAACAGCTCTGGGGCAGATCCTGAGCGGCCTCAACTCCGGAATCACTGCCTGTGAAGGTTACCGGGATACAGCGACTGGGCTGAGCTGAGCCTCCAGCAAAGGAGGCAAATTGTGCTGCTGCCATGGCCTCTGAGCAGAATCCAGAATATCCTCAGTTGGAAGGGACCCCCAAGGGTCATCCAGTCCAACTCCTGTCCCTGCACAGACACCCCAACAATCCCACCCTGTCCAAACCCTCCTTGAGCTCTGCCAGCCCCGGGGCCGTGATCATTCCCTGGGGATCCTGTGCAGTGCCCACTCCAGCAACCTGGAATGTCTCTGGTTCTGCCAGGGAAGATTGAACCCTACCTGCTTTACCCCAGTTACTGCCAGCTGTGCACGCAGGATGGGGCAATCCCAAGCTCTCCCTCCCTCAGGTTCCAGCCTTGCCTTTCTGGTTTTTAGGGATCTGCAGCCCCAGTGGGAACAGCTCGAAGGACTCACGCTGGAGTGAATCATCCAGGCAGGGAGCACAATTCCAGGGGCTCACTGTTATCAAGGACACACCAGTCAGGCACAGTCCCAGGGCTGCTGCCCCTCCATGCTCACGGGCTCCCACATCCCCACAACTACTGGAAGTATCCTGAGAGTGTTTCTGCAGGGCTGCTTGGCTTTTCTGGCAGAAGGTGAAGGAAGGGAAGGGAAGGTTTGGGAAGGGAAGGTTTGGGAAGGGAAAGGGAAAGGAAAAGGTTTGGGAAGGGAAGGTTTGGGGAGGGAAGGGAAGGTTTGGGAAGGTTTGGGAAGGTTTGGGGAGGGAAGGGAAGGTTTGGGAAGGGAAGGTTTGGGAAGGGAAGGTTTGGGGAGGGAAGGGAAGGTTTGAGGAGGGAAGGAAAGGTTTGGGAAGGTTTGGGAAAGGGAAAGGAAGGGAAAGGGGAAGGGAAAGGGGAAGGGAAAGGGGAAGGGAAAGGGGAAGGGAAAGGGGAAGGGAAAGGGGAAGGGAAAGGGAAGGGATAGGGAAAGGGAAAGGGAAAGGGAAAGGGAAAGGGAAAGGGAAAGGGAAAGGGAAAGGGAAAGGGAAAGGGAAAGGGGAAGGGAAAGGGAAGGGAAAGGAAGGGAAAGTGTTTGCTGTGTGAGAAAGCACAACCACGCTAACCCCGGCTACACAAACCCATCCAGCTGGGCAGAGAGCTGGTAAAGAGCTGTCAGAACCAGCCCAGAGGCTGAAATGTGTCCCTGCCTGCATTCCCGGGACACAGCCCTCCCTGCTGCAGGGATCTCACCTCCACTGGCACAGCCACACACTCTGGACACACACTCAGCACCACGGATCTCTCCAGGCCTGCCAAACACCCCCAGGAGGGGATTTGGGCACCTGCACTCTGCACACAAGATGCCAAAATTCCCCCCCGGGGTGGGAGAGCAGGGCACGACCCAAGCTGGGAGGAGGAGCCCCCGCTGCCGTTCCTGCCCCCTGAGGGGAGGGATTCACTCCAGTCCCACTGCAATAAAGAGTTCAGGAGTTGATTGAAGGGTTTCCTCTGAAGCAAAACCATCTAACCCTGATTTATTATTTCTCCTGTAGCAGCACTTCCAGTTGCCATCCATGAACCCTTGTCCTGCTGTGCCACCCGTGGCCGGCAACAGATCATCCGCGGTGTCACCGTATTTCACCAGCTGCCTCCCCGTGTCACTTAACGCACAGAAAATCCATAAAAACCTGTAAAAGTTGATAAATCCGAGACCATCTTGAACTCCCGGCGATAAATCTGCCCCGGGGCAGGCAGAGAGCTCAGCACAATGTTTATGCACCTCCCAAGCCCCTTTCTAAGAGCTTAAATGGCTCTTTAAAGTTTTGCATCAGCCCCGTGCCGGCCTTTGCACGAAGGTGAATTTTCATGGAAAGAATAAAAGAGGACCCCAGAATCCTGGCCTTCAGCCCATCTCTCAATAAACCAATTTTGAATATCCTGGGCTGTGTTAAAGCCATTTCTGGGTGCATATTGGCTGCACTGCCAGTATCTGACTCATTAATGGAATATACTTGGAGCCAAATTCTGATCTCATTTACAGCACCGTAAATCCAGGGCAACCCAATTGACTTCAGTGGAGTTACTCCAAATTTCCCACAATAGGCACTCAGCAGACAGAGCAAAACTCGGTGCTTTGGGTCTGAAACAGGCTGGGGAAAGCCAAACTACATCCCATTTGTAATTCCAGGGTGGATAGTAAGCTGGAAAGGGAGCCAGCACGTCCCTTCTGTAGAGCTGCTGAAAAATTGATTACTTTATGTGTCATTCTTTAAAATGTTGAAACTTTGAGGGGGGGGGACTGTCCACAAATATCAACACTTCTCATTTACTTATAAAATAACAGGAGTTACAGCTGAGTTCCTACGTGAAAACTGCACTGTCTGTTGAAAACATGGATTGAAGTGATAAGAAAAAAATCACTTCCTCTGAAATTTTTTCATGGGAACCAACATTCCCTTTGGTGAGGTATTTCTTTCTGCCTGGACATTTAGGGAGACCTCTCAGCCATCGCACCTATTAAGCAATAAGGTTGTGAGAGGACAAACGAAAAGCACCTCAGGCAATCCCGCTGCTTTAACAGACAATTACTCAATCACTCGGAATTCTCCAGCCTTAAATCCCACTGTTCCATCCCACAACTCGCTAAACTGCTGTTCACAATAAGAAAAGTCAGGCTGCTCTTCTCGGGGGATGCGGAGTGGGACGGGCACGAAACGGCTCAGGTGGGGGGTCCCATCTCAGCACTTCTTTGACTAATCTTTATTCAGGGAGAGGAGGCAAAGCCGCGCTTAAGCCGCATGTGAGTCTGAGCTCACAGCCCCCGGAGCAGCTCGGAAAAAGGAGCTGTGCTCCCGGCTACTGTGTCAGCGTGGAACCGCTCGATTTAAATGGATTACACGGGCCGCTCCCTTGGCACGCGTCCCACCCCTAATAAACAAAATAACAGTTATTGATACGTTTAAAGGGAAAAATAGATTGGAGGGCTCGCGTTGCTGCGGGCGAGCTGGAAGGCAGGGACGGGACGAGGCGCCCTCGCTCCCTCTGCGCACCCAGCAGCAGGTTAATGAGAAAACAAGGGCTGGGCAGGAGCCCCGGCAAATTCCCAAGCAGCCGCTCTCCGCGAACACTCACACTTCATTAGCAGCTCCGCGGGAGACGGAACGGGCACTTGGAACACCGAAAAACAATTAGGAGGGGGTTCAAGAGAGGGAGGAAGAGGAGAACTGCTCGGGAGATCTTTGCTCAGGAAGAGCAGGGAAACCCAGGCAGTAAAGGAATACGTCGAGGCTCCGATCTTTCCACAAAGGAAGTCCACCTGTGGAATGAGCCTTTTCTGGGCTGCTGTCTGTCTGTGAAAACTCTGCTGCCTGTTTGTCGTGAGAAGGTTTTCCTTGAGCAATTTAACCGTGAAGTTGGAGTGAGGGTGGTAGGGACTGCTGGCACCTTGGAGCAGGACGCTTGCCACTGGGAAGAGCTCCTTCTTCCTCAGTTATCCGGGAGGACAAACAGCAGTGCCTCGCTCTTTGTGCGAGAGAAACACACGCTGGATGTTTGTCCTCCCGCAGACCCGCACTGCCTCCGGTCCTCGGTTTGCTCTGAGCCCCTGCGCAGCTCAGTGTGACACCTCCAGAAATCTTCCCAGCCCGGCTTTAACACAGATAATTAACTGCACTGAGACTTTGGACAGAGTGGCTCTGCATGAACCCCGCAGCAAACAGTGGGGGGAACTCCTGGCAACACGGCGGGCACGGAACCAGGCTGGTGGAGCTGGCAGGGACGAGCAGGGTTGGATTTTAATACACTGCCACTCCTGAACGAACAGAGCGAAATACAAGTGTCCCCGTGTGCCAAACTGGCACCTGACAACTGCACTTCATGTCCTGGTTGGAGAGTCAAGGTGATGTCAGATTATAGATTCTAAAACTGCCACTTGTGAGGGATTCAGCCCCAAACCCCAGGCTCGGTCCACAGATGCCAGCTGGTCACGTGCAGCGGCCCTAATCCTGCTCTCCCTGGCATCCCCAGGGGCTGTGAGAGCAGGACAGGTTCCCTGGAGCACAGGATTATTCCCTGAGCTGTGCTGTTGTGGGAAGCCACACGGACCTGAGGGAACAACCACCAACCTCCTGCCTCAGAAACAGTTCTTACGCTCACAGCAGCCAACACAAATCCTACTACTGCCTGGAAAAGCAGGAGGGGAACTCTGGTAGTAAACCCAGCTGACAACGGCCTTTGACTTCTCTATTCCTTCTGCAACCACCAGATCACGAGACAAATGCTGACTCTGCAGCATCCTCATTAACTGTATGAGTTACTCTCTTCTTACCAGCCGTTCCAAGAAATCCCATGCTCAGAGCCTGGACTTCCCAGCTTGTTGCAGAACAATGTTATTGTCACTGCAGAGTTCTCTGAGGGTGGCAGAAAAACACATATTTTGTTCAGAAATACTCTGCACAGTTAATGAAAGACTGTTGTCTTACCTCATCTCTAAGCCTAACAGCTCTCTGCACTATCACTCAGGCTCTGAGACAGTCAGAAATCTCCACTGGTGGGTGCAAATTACAGCATGAAAAGATTCCTAATGGCAAAAATAACCCCAGAAACTGAGGTGTAGATGATGCAGTTAATCATTCTGGGGTTGCACTGTATTTTCACCTGCAGCTTGGTCACTCGTGCCTTACAGAAGTGTGACAGCAGACAGGCTGCACACAGGGGCAACCAGGAGACTGTCAGGAGCCTGTTAATCCTCACATCTTTATTCCTGAGACTGCTTCCCATCACACACCGGGATCTTCTTTTCAGACTCACATTTGTATTTGCGGCCACGAAGCCCCCGAGCGTTTGGAGGCGTTTGGAGGCAGCTCAGAGGCAGCTCAGCCTCAGCACGTCCTGTGTGCAGCAGCCTTTGAAGCTGCGAGGCAGGACCAGGGCAGGACCAGGACGGCTCGTGCCGGAGCAGCCCTGGAGGCACTGGGGTAATGCCTGGCTTTTCCACAGGGTCCTCATCAAAGCCATTTCTGAGCAACTGGTTATTGGTGGGCCTGAAGGGCAGAAATGGAGGTGAGGGCTTCGGAGTCAACAGCAGAAGAGACTGGGGAAAAGAATATCGCTCAACAGGGCTGTGGGAACCTTCACAAAAAACCAGGAATCCAAAGAGCTTTGGCCTCTTGGGATTGTCAGGGAGTCTGGGCTGACTGTGTGCATGGATCCACAGGCTCCTTCTGCCAGCCCTTCTCACCTGCCACCTCCTCCTGGGATTAAGTCCCAGACTGGGCAGGGAGGAAATTCCCCAGCTTGTGAGAAGGAAAAGAGCACTTGAGGCACTAAGTAAGGGAGATCACTGCACTTCCCCCTTGGATTCCAACTTTTTTTCAAGGTCGGAGAGGCCAGCAAGCCAGATGGGTGGGTTTGTTTCCAAACACTACAACCAAATGTGCCACAAACTGATGGGAAGGGAGAGGTGTGTTCGCTCTGCTCCTGAGCACAGCCCCACACCACTGACACCACCCCTGAGGGCTCTGCTGGGCACAGCTCTGCGGGCACCATCCAGAGCCTGATTTTAGAGAAACTGAGGCTTTGATTTGTCAAAAAAAACCCCCAGTTTTGTTCTGGTTTTGTTTCATAAAAAGCTTTCCAAAGGTGACCAGTGGAACCTGCTGACGGACACAGCAGCTGTGGCTCAGAGGGATGACAACAATGATCCCCTCCAAACCAGTGCACACACACACACAGTGCAAACACAGACCTGCTGGAAAACCTTATTTTTAAACTCTCTGCTATCCCTACATTCCCTCCATACCCCCCTATCCAAGCTGGTGGGATATGAGTGCATGCTGAAAGTTACACATGCACTTTAAGTCTTCCCTGAACACAGACAGACATCGGGGACGTTTATGATGCAATTTAAAGCAGCCAAGACAAGAGCCCTTGCTCCACAGGTCTGTGGGGACAAATCCACAACCCAGAGGATTTCAGAGCATCCAAAATCCCTGAGGTGACCCCATGTATGCTCAGTAAGGTGTTATCCAACACACAGAGCCAGGCACAGCCAGCCAATGTCCCGGGCTGCCCGCTGGATGGTCCTGTGGGGATATCTCACCACCCAGCCACCTTAGCAATGGGTGCCCCACAGCACCCGGGGGTCTAGAGCCCACCAGGGAATGGCAGGACACAGGGAAAGCCCCTCCACAGACAGGAGAGGGCTGGAGGCTCGGCAGGAGCGGGTGTGCAGGGCACCCTCAGCTCCCGGGGCCGGCAGTCAGGGCGATGTGGGACCTGCTCCGACCCCCCTGAGCTGCCTGCAGGGAGCTGGAACTGCCCCACGGGGGCAAGGACGGCCCGGGTAGAGGGGAGGCACCGGGGGGGGGGGAGAACCGTGAAAGTTTGGGAGCGGGGAAAGGGGGCGCTTGGGGTGTCCTGGGAAAGAGGAAGAGGGAGAGGCAAAAGGAGATAGGGAGGAGAAAGGGAAGGAGGAAAGGGAGAAAGGAGAGGGGACAGAGTTCAATGCGACCTAGCAACACCGGTACCAGCAGCCCAGGGAGAGACAGAAGATGAGGGAGAGGGAGATGAGAGGGGTCGCGGTCAGTGCGACCTGGGAGTGCCGGTAGTGGCAGTCCAGGGACAGGGAGGGAGAGGGAAAAGCGAGAGAGAGAGGGAAGGAGAGAGGGAGACGGAAAGAGGTCGGGGTCAGTGCCACCTGGCAGGGCCGGTACCGGTAGCCCAGAGAGAGGGAGGAGATGTAAAGGGAGAGGGGAAAGGGGTCGGGGTCAGTGCCACCTGGCAGCGCCGGTACCGGTAGCCCAGAGAGAGGGAGAAGAAGTAGAGGGGCCAGGGTCGGTGCGAGTCGGCGGCGCCTGTACTGCCTATGTCTCCCTGCACTTCCGCATCACCGTCCGCAGCCCGGCGGGTACCGCGGACAGCGCGCTCCGCCAAGCCGAGCCCCGGGGCCGGATCCCTCCGGCCGGACCAAGCCCCCGCCCCGCGCGGAGCCTCGCCCCGTCCCCGTCCCACGCCCGTCCCACGCCATCCCCTACACCCACCTGTTGCGCGTCCCGCCTGCTCCCCGCTCCGTGCGGCGCCGCTCTCCCTAGAGGCTCCTCCTGCGGATCAGCCAGGCCAGCGCGGCCGCGGGCGTGAGCGCGCAGAGCAGCCCCGCCACGGCGGCCAGGCGGCGGGCGGCCGAGGGCCCGCGGCCCCGCGCCTTGCGCCGCTGCTCCAGCTCATCGCCCAGGCGGCGCAGGCGGGCGGCGACCCGGCGGGCGGCGGCCTCGGGCCGGGCGGCGCGGCCGGGCCCGCAGGGGCTGCAGGGCGCGGGGGGGCCGCGCAGCGCGCACGGGCACATGGCTGGGTGCGCTCCGCTCGCACACAGCCCGCGGAGTGTGCGCCGGGCGGGACCGGCCGGCGGGCGGGGGGGACCGCGGTTACATCAGCCCCCGCGGGGCGGGGCCGGGCGGGCGGCGAGAGGGGGGAGACGGTGCGGGGATGGGGGAACGGGGCACGGGGTAGGGTGGTGGGAGCTTGGTGGGACAGGGTGGGGATGGGGTGGACAGTGTAGGGACAGTGTGGGGATGGAGGGGACAGCGTGGGGATGGAGGGGACAATATGGGGATGGAGGGAACAGTGTGGGGATGGAGGGGACAGCGTGGGGATGGAGGGGACAGCGTGGGGATGGAGGGGACAATATGGGGATGGAGGGAACAGTGTGGGGATGGAGGGGACAGCGTGGGGATGGAGGGGACAGCGTGGGGATGGAGGGGACAGCGTGGGGATGGAAGGACATGGGGGAATGAGGGAACAGTGTAGGGATGGAGGGCATGGGGGAATGAAGGAACAGTGTAGGGATGGAGGGCATGGGGGAATGAAGGAACAGTGTGGGGATGGAGGGGACAGTGTGGGGATGGGGGGACATGGGGGAATGGGGGACACTGGGGGACAAGGACTGTGTGGTGGGACGTTCTGGTATCCAGGGAGGGTGTGGGATTCTGCTGGGACAGTGTGGGGATAGAGAGGACAGTGTGGGGATGGACGGACTGTGGGGATTGAGAGACATGGGGGAATGGGGGGCATAGGGGGACAGGGACTGTGTCACTGTGGGGCATTCTGGTGTCCAGGGAGGGTGTGGGATTCTGGTGGGACAGTGTGGGGATGGGGGGATAGTGTGGAGATGGAGGAACAGTGCAGTGACAGAGTGGGACAGAGGGACATGGGGAGAATGGGGGGACATGGAGAGTATGGGGGAAACAGTGTTTGTGTGGTGGGGCATTCTGGTATCCAGGGGTGGCCTGGGAGTTTGATGGGACAGCATAGGGATGGGGGAATAGCATGGGGATGGAGGGACAGTGTGGGGATGGAGGGACATTGGGGAGTGGGGGCAGTGGAGGTAACAGTGCTTGTGTGGTGGAACGTTTTGGTATCCAGGAATGGTGTGAAAGTTTGATGGGAAGTTTGAGGTGGAAGGGACAGTGTGGGGACTGTGGGGATGGAGAGACAGCATAAAGATAGAGGGGACAGTGTGGGGAAGGAGGGACAGTGTGGGATTGAGGAGACAGGGTGGGGATGCAGGTGACAGTGTGGGGATCGAGGGGACAGTGTGGGGATAGAGGGGACAGCACAGGGATGCAGATGACAGTGTGGGATAAAGGAGAGAGTGGGGATGCAGGTGACAGTATGGGATGGAGAGACAGCAGGAGAATGCTGGAGACAGCGGGGCTGGAGGAGGGGACAGTGAGGAGATGCAGGGGGGCAGTGAGGGGATTACACAGAGCCGGAGCCGATTTCATCACCCACAGCATTACGGATTCGGATCACATTTCAGGCGGCCGAGGCAGGAGCAGCCCCAGCACTGACCCAGGGCAGAGCCTCCCCCCTGCCAGTGCACAGGGCTGGGCCCCCTGGGCATGACCCCCCACCACACACCAGGGTCTGGGACCATGGGCAGGACCCCCACCACACACCAGCCCTGGGATGGCAGCACGGGCTCCCTGCAGCTCCCTGTGGGGCAGGAATCACCCCAAACTGGCCTGTTTTACCCCTGCCTTGCAGGACGCTGCTGCCACCCTCTTGGCAAATCACCCTGGTATTGCAAAGGGGTCTAGAGAGACCCCCGGGGACCCCCCTTCTTCCCAACCATCCCTCCTTGGAGAAGCCCTACATCCCAATGCTGGGGCAGCTCCTGCTCTGCAATCCCTCCCCTGGCAGGGAAAACAAGTCATAGCATCACAGGATGGTTTGGGTTGGAAGGGACCTTAAAACTCACCCCATCCCACCCCCTGCCAGGGGTAGGGACACCTTCCACTAGCCCAGGTTGCTCCAAGCCCTGTCTAGCCTGGCTTTGGACACTTCCAGAGATCCAGGGGCAGCCACAGCTTCTTTGGGCAACCTGTGCCAGGGCCTCCCCACCCTCACACGGAACAATTTCTTCCCAGTGGCCCCTCACCCACCACTCTTTTGCATGGTTACTACATGCAGGAGCTCCTCCCCTAAATGAGATTGTTTGGGTTCTCCCTGGAATCCAAACACCTGTTTGTGTTCATTAAGCTGGGTTTTATAAACTGCACGGATAACAACAAGCCTCAAAGGAGGAGAGCCAGCAAGTGGCCACTGAGGAAGCTGGATGGGGGCACAAGGGTGAGGGTACCCTCAGCAGCTGCCAAGAGCAAGGGTTGTGTTTTAACCTGTTCACCAGAGCCCAGCAAGGACTGTTTGACTTACACAGACAGGTCACTCACCTGTTTTATTTCCTTGAAGACTCCACAGAAGTCTTGCTGAAGACATGAGCACTTGGTGCCTCTCCCTCCCCTGGGCAGCAGGACTGGCTGAAGCAGCAGCAGCTCCACATTTGTGGTTCGGCATCATTTGAAACGCAGCCTTCGATCCCCAGGGTGGGTTGACACTGGAGAGATGCTGAGCCAAGGTCGTGTCCTCCCCAAAGTGCCATGAAATCGGCGGCTCTGGGGCTGTGGTGGCAGCAGGAGGAGATGCCTGTGTTCGAGCAGCAAAACACCCAGCTGGTGTGACGGGCACCCTAGAGGTGGGAACACCCCTGCCCACCAGCTCTGGTTCAGACTTGGCGAACAGAATGGAAAAAATGATCCAAGCGGGGTTTATCCATCACCCAGAGCGGCCACTTCTATGGGCAACCACCCGCACGGGCTGGGCACGGCTCTGAGGGGACTCAGGGCTCCCAGTGGGACCTGCCCTCGCCCCAGCCATGGCTAAGGGGACTCAGGACTCCCAGTGGGACCTGCCCTCGCCCCAGCCATGGCTGAGGGGACTCAGGACTCCCAGTGGGACCTGCCCTCGCCCCGGCCATGGCTGAGGGGGCTGAGGGTTCCCAAGCGGGGCCCTGGCCCTGGCCCTGGCTATGGCTGAGGGCTCCCAACAGGGCACAGACCAGCCCCTGCCCTCGCCGCGGCCTCTCTCGGCCGCCCGCGGCTCTCCAGGGCCGGGCCCTCAGGCCGCCATCGCGGTCCTCGTGTGAGAACCACGAAATGCCGGCCGCGCTCCCGGCCCCGTCCCGCCCCGGCGGAACGTTGTGTGCGCGGAACGCGCGGGCGCGGGGCGCGGTTTCCTCGCCGGGCCGGCCCCGCCGCCATGGCCGCCGTGCCGGCGGAGCTGAGGCGGCCTCAGGAGCGGCCCGAGCGGGCGGGGGGCGCGAAGCGGCCGCGGCGGGAGGAGCGGCCCCGGGAGGAGCGGCCCCGGGACGAGCCCCCGGCCGAGCCCGGGTACCTGGCGCTGGCCCGCGGGCTGCTGGCCGGCGGCGCCCCGGCCCTGCGCGGCCCCGCGCCCGCCCGCCCCGCCGGGGAGCCCGCGGGGGACGGAGCCGGCGATGGCGACGATCTGCTGGGGCAGCTCATCCGAGACCTGGTAGGGCCGTGCGGGGCCGGGGGTCCTGCCCCGGGCACAGGGGCGGGCAGGGGGCGGAGGGGCCGTGCTGGGGCCCGTTCCCGGAGCGGAGAGAGCGGCTCGGCCGTGCCCGGCCCTGGGAGGGGATGCCGCTTTTGGGTTCCTCTCTGCTTGTTAAAACCTCCGAGCGTATCCCACTTACAAAGCTTTAACCCTCCAAAATCTGCTTTACCCGTGTCGCCCTTGTGCGTCCCTTCCACCTCAGGGTATTCCGTGACTCTTTAATGGCCCAGGGTGGGATTCTCGCCTCGTCCCCTGCAGGGCCGGGAGTTGGGCTCCGTGATCCCCTTCCAACTCTGGATATTCCATGGCTCTATAAATAGTATTTTATTTTTGCTCTTAAAAAACTTAAAGGAAGGGGAAAGGAGCTGTTTGTGCGGGAAAATTGTGGATAAGGAGGCAGTTGCTTACTTGGGCTCTTTGGTGCCCGTGCAGTAATTAGGGATATCCTGCCTTGTGACGCGGCAGCGTAATAAGAAAACAAGCTTTAATTCTTTAAATAAAGGAGTTAATTTGGAAATAGTCTTAAATACAGCTCTGAACCAGATAAAAGTTATTTTGGTAAATCCTCTGAATGCCATAGAGGTTTTTATTTACAGCGTAGGAAAACTAGGGGGGAAACCCATTTTCTTGTTTCTCACTCACCTCCCTGTGACTAATTACTCTTTGCTTAAAAAAAATTAAAAGGAGCAGATTAAATTTCTGTCTGCAAGGCACAAATTAATCCATTTACAGAATTAGTGCTCCATTAGCACACAGGAGCCCAAATCTGTCTCAGAGGGGATGGTTGTGTTTGAGTTCTGGATTCATTCCAGTAGACTTTTAGACAGGCTGGTGCTGACTTAACATCCCTGCTTCCTTGTGCTGAGATCAAGCTGCTGGGCTTTTTGGGAGGTGGGAAGACGTTGATCTGCCTCTTCTTTTAGGATGGCATTAGAATGGAATCAGCAGGAGCTTGTGCTCTGTGGTTGTCTCAGTTGTTTGCCTTCAGAAAGTGAGGAAGATCTCAAATCGGGATCATCTCCTGCCTCTTGGCACTTGCCTCTCCCTGGTACCTTTGTGTCTTTGTAGGTCTCTTCTACAATTACTTCTCATTTAATGGACCCTTTGCAGTACAAATGTAGAAGAAAAGGAGGCAATTCTGGGTTTATTTGAAGGAAGGTATAAATTATATTACAGATTAATTAAAAAAAATCATCTCTCTATCTGTTTTTTTCTGATTTTCCCCACCTTTTCTTGAGAGCACCGGAGGTCTTGCCTGTTGTGTCTGCAGTCAGTCAGTCCTGATGACACCTCTGTCCGTCCAGACAGAGCAGGATCTGCTGGTTGGAAGTGAGTCAACTCCAATCTGGAAGCAGCATATCCATAGTGGTGCCGTGCCTGAGCTCATGAGCCTGGGGCTTAATAATCCTTGCCCAGTGGCTCCTCTGATTTGTTTGGGCAGCTCCGGGATGGCTCCTGGATCCGGGTGGATTCACATCTGGCCAGCTTGGAGCCTTGTCTGCGTGTTCCCTTTGTGTTTTGCCTTTGGTGTCCCCTCTGGAAATGGATGGGATTTAAATCACAGCGGGGCAAACAATCTCCTTGCGGAGCCACAGCGGGGAGTGGAGCCAGCGATCCTCGTGCAGGGGGAAAGGAAGGGAAAGGGAGCTGTTTGGGCAGGAAAATTGTCCTGGTTTAAGTAACTTTAGAGCTGGTGTGAGGCTCCAGTCTGCATACATCAGTGTGTTGTTGCTAAAAAGACCTAGTGGGAACGTTGCCCGTGTTTGTGTTGTGTAAACACTGACCTGCTGTAGAATATCTTTTACATTAAAAACCTCCCCACAACCACATTGTACTGTGATTTCCCTGAGTAACTCTGCTTTAAATAAACCCAGAATTGCCTTGTTTTTTTCTACTTTGGTCCTGAAAAAGGTCCAGGTTTAAAGGAGAGGGTGTAGTTCTAGAAGAGACCTACAAAACAAATAAAGGTACCAGAGACAGGGAAGTGCCAAGAGGCAGGAGAGGATCCCGATTTGGGATCTTCCTGACTTTCTGAAGGCAGACAGTGGAGAGTGGTTTTAACTGAGCAACTGGTTTTGTGCCTGGGGATGGATGGAGAGTGATGAGGTGTTCAGGAGCACCTGGGGAGGGACAGAAGACAGGAGAGAACACTGGGGAGCAAAAAGGGTGACACAGAAATGATCAGAATGGGCTGGTTCTATTTTACTGCATAGTGTAGAAATTTGGAATATCCAGGCACTGTGAGAGAGAAGACAAATTTTGTTGTGATAACTGCAGGAAGAATGTTTAATAATTATGCAGTTAAACAAAACACATCTAGGAAAATAATCCATATGCTGCATTTAGCTGTTAGTGTAAATTGATGGATTTGGTTCTAAATTTGTTGTTGAGATACTCGATCAGTTAAAAGCAGGAAGATTTCATATTAAAAAGACATTAATATGTCACTAATGAAAGGAACTGTAACATCATCTTCCATTCAGTTTTGCATCAAAATATTTGTTCATTTTCCCATTCTCTGTGTTGGAAATCCTGTAAGTGAAATTAATAATGGGAACGTGTCTTCAAAATGCTTATTTATTGGGTCTGTTTGGCACTGGAACATTAGTTAAAATATTTTCCTAGAGCTTGTGCTTTGCTTTTCAGACTTTAGATCAGCCTTACAGTTCTTCTCAATTTGCTTTTTAGCTCCACTTAACCACCTAATATTCCTTACCTGACTCAGAACAAAGAGTAGCTGGGTACCTGGTTGTTCTGATGTTCCTTTAAAGGGAGGAAAGGCAGAATAACTCCTTTTTTATGGAGCTGTGGTGGCACTGGGGGCACAACATCCTCTCTTCAGGCTGTGGTAACTTCTCCTGCTGTCAAGCTGGGCATTAAAGAAAATTATTTTCTCTTTTTCCTTTCCAGAATGAAATCAATGAGGTTCCTTTCTTTGATGTGCAGCTGCCCTATGAGCTGGCACTGAAGATATTCCAGTACCTGGGCAGGGCTGAGTTGGGAAGGTGTGCTCAGGTAAGTGCTGCTGGCACTTTGATTCTCTGACACCACCTAAAATGGGCAGAAATAATCAAGAAACAGCCACCTTGATGCAGGGAAGGTGGGTGGCAGCCCCAGTTACTTACAGGAAACACTTCCAAAGCTGAATATTGAGAAATAATCCATGAGCTGGGTTTATAGCTGCAGTTGAGTAGAGTTAAATAAAACATTTGTGGCTCGGGCAGAAGCAAAGCCTTAAAATTTAAAATGAATATTGCAGAGATATTTTGATTCAAGTGAGTGTGTTCAGAAGCAAGTGAGTGTCTTGCTGCAATATTTAGAACTTGGCAGTGCTGAGGGCATGGCAAGAGCTGTTCCTCACACTTCTGTGTGTGGCTGGAACCACAGAAATTGGAATAGTAACTTTCTGTCTGTAGCGTTTTCATGTGAGGCTAAATTCTTAAGTGACTTTTGATTTCCTCACCCCCAGCCCCACGAGGGGTTTATATTTTGATTTTGTGATACTTTCGGATGATGCATTCACCAGTTTATGTTTATAAACTGCCTGTAGCTTTATGAGACACTCACACCTCACTCTGTGTGGGGTTGTTCAGCCTGTTTATTTCCTTTTTTCACACACTGAATGATGAACCTCCTCTCTGGATGAGCCAACAAAGCAAACTTAATTGGGAAGTGCTGATTACCCAGTGAAATGAAGTAGAATATTGTGGGTACTCACTGCCAGCTTCTCCCACGGCCACTATTCAGGGTTCCAGGCTGGTGCTCATTAATTTATGTACAAAGCACATCTCGCAGCTTCACAAAAATCCAAACCAAACCATTCTTTGGTGTTACAAACAGTCCAGAGAAAGAAATGTTAGTGTGTAAAGACAGGATTGACAGACAGGGTCAGTTGTGGGTGGTAAAACAGGCACAAATATTCCCCAAATGGCCCAGGCACTGAAAGGAAATTGGGCTTGTCGTGTTCAGGGTGAGCACCTCATAGTGTTAAACAGCTACAGGTGGTTACTGCTTAAAACTTTGACTTTCTAATGCCTTTTAGCAACAAGGGCTGTTAAAAGAAAATTAATTCCTCGTGCAGGGCTGCTGTTGCAGGGGAGAGAATTCCTGAGGATTATTTTTTTGGGGCTGTCCAGGAGACTGAAGCTTTCGGATACGCTCAAGTTTCTGTCATTTGAGGTAGAGATAAACCATCAGTGAAGGCCACATGCCATGAAATGGAACAGGCTTGCATTTCTGAAGTGGATTAGTTTAAGGTTGTTCCTTCCCTCTCTTTTCTTTTAGCCCCTTGGGCACGATCACTTTACCTCATGGCACGGGAAAAAGGTTGGCTGAGGGAGGGGCTGCTCCTTTCCCTGTGCTGGGGCTGCTCTTGATTCCTCTTTCTCTCTCTCACTTTGGTTTTTATCTCCAACCTGTTCTCATAAGCTGTGTTTTAACACATAATTTTCCACATTTCTCCTTCTCCTCCTCAGCCCAAACCATTGTTCCAGTGTGGCAGCTGAGCAAGTGCCCAGGGTTTTACAGGGCTTTCCCAGGGAGATGGATATCCAGGGCAGAGCTGGCTTCTTTTGAAGCGTTCAAATGAAAAGCAAAGCCATAAAAATAAATCCCATTTTCATTTTTCTCTTGGTGGTTTTGATTTTGAAGGGGAGGGGAGGCCCTCTTCTGCTCCATGGAAAACCCTGCTGCTTTACAGCGTTATCCTAGAAAGGTTGCTTTTTATTAAGGTGCCTTGGGATTTTAGGGAAATCGGGCCAGTGAGTGGAATTGGCATCAGGATCCATGTGAGAGCCTTTGGAGAAAACCTGTTTGCTTAGTTCTTGATGCCAAATTGGTAACCAACTAACAGGAAAGTAGCCTGACTTCAAAGCCTCTTTGAGATTTAATCACACCACGGGCTGCCTGCAGAACTTTAACTTCACCCTGATATTTCCCTCTCCCTCACTTCCCCACAGCTTTGCTTTGATTTTTTTTTTTTTGGGATTAGTGCCATAAAACACAAAATACCTGTGTGGCACTTGAAAATCCCAGATCCTTGTGCAGCCCTTAAATTGTGGTGCCCTCAGCTCCTGAGCTCTGGTGGGTTCACAGCAGGTGGTGACATTCAGCAGCATCCAGCAGATACCTGTCGGTGTCCCAAGTTTGGAATCCAAGGAAAAAGGTATCCAGGGCTTAAAGTGTCCCCAGAACAGGCAGAATTTCCCCTTTGCTCTGTGCCAACCCTGTGAGCACCTTTTGAAATATCTGTGCCAGGAGTGACTCTCGGGAGTAGGAGCAGGCTTGGGAACCATCACTTATTCCTCATGGTTGTGATGTAGAGGAGAAAAAAAAAAACCAATCCCTTGGGACACCACAGTTGTGACAAACTGAAATGCACCACAAGTTCTTGTGTTATTTGGGGCTGAAACTGCAGAAATAATTAACTTTACTCATGGCCTGAGGACTTGGTCTTCATGCTGTAAAACAAGAGGATGTGTCTTACCTATGAACTTCTCCATGTACTTAAATTTGCTTGATTTTTAGTAAATACCAGAGACTGAAATTGCATTTTGTGGTGTGAAATGCTCCTGGGCAGTAGTGCTGAATTTTGGCAATGCTGAGGCAGTTTAGTTTCTGAACAGATCAGTGGGAAATTCCCTTGCCCTGTTGTTATGTTTTCATCTTGGGGAAGGTTTGGAAGTGTTTACCAACACAGTTGTTTATGTATCTAGGGCAAGGGAGGCTGTTTCTAGGAATTTGGGAAGAATTGTCGTGCATAATTCAAGGATTTCAGCTGCTTGAGGGCTTCTGGGATTGTCAAACCATTATGCTCTTGGTGTTTATACAACTAAAAGAAGAAAATCTCGTGTGTATTTTGAATGGATGGAGAGCAGCCCTGGGGAGGAGGATGTTTGGGGGACTGGTGGGTGAGGGGCTGGACCTGCCTCAGCACCCAGACCCCCCCCGTGCCCTGGGCTGATCCCCAGCGTGGGCAGCAGGGCAGGGGGGATTCTGCCCCTCTGCCCCCTCAGGTGAGACCCCCCTGCAGAGCTGCTCCAGCCCTGGGAACAGCACAGGGAGGACGTGGAGCTGCTGGAGAGAGTCCAGAGGAGGCCCTGGAGATGCTGCCAGGGCTGGAGCCCCTCTGCTCTGGAGCCAGGCTGGGAGAGCTGGGGGGGTTCACCTGGGGAAGAGAAGGCTCCAGGGAGAGCTGAGAGCCCCTTGCAGGGCCTAAAGGGGCTCCAGGAGAGCTGGAGAGGGACTGGGGACAAGGGATGGAGGGACAGGACACAGGGAATGGCTTCCCACTGCCAGAGGGCAGGGAGAGATGGGAGATTGGGAAGGAATTCCTGGCTGTGAGGGTGGGGAGGCCCTGGCACAGGTTGCCCAGAGAAGCTGCCCCTGGATCCCTGGAAGTGTCCAAGGCAAGGCTGGAGGAGTCTTGGAGCAATCTGGGATACTGGAAAGTGTCTCTGCCCATGGCATGGGGGGGAATAAGATCATCTTTAAGCTCCCAAACAATTCCATGATTCCATGGGCTGGTTTAGATGAGCTATTAGGAAGAAATTCTTCCCTGTCAGGGTGGTGAGGGGCTGGAATGGATTTCCCACAGGATGCCCCATCCCTGCAAGTGTCCAAGGCCAGCTTGGATGGGGCTTGGATCAACCTGGGCTGGTGGAAGGTGTCCCTGCCCATGGCAGGGGGTGGCACTGGGTGGTCTTTAGTGTCCCTTCCAACCCAAACCATTCCATGCTTGTGGCTGTGAACTGAAACAATGAGCAGGTTCCATGGGAATGGCTTTGGATTCAGGACTCTTTGGCTCTCTGTGTCCTGGACTGAAAGTCCAGATAGTTCTAATTGAGGCCCCTGGACTCAGCAAATGAGCCTTGACTGTGTCTTTGTGTGTCTGGGGAAGAAAATAAACCCAGTGAAACAAAAATGCTTATCAGATGGGGAGGGATGAATAAACCTTCATTAGGATGTGAGCCAGTTGATTTAGATGGGATTAGAGGAAATTTAGGATTTGATGGAAGAGGTGGGGCTTTTTTAGGGGAGGGGGGGGAAAAATCCCCCACAGGCAAACTCAAATAGTAAAATCTATGTCAGCAGAAGCCTTTGAAGTCCTTCAGAACATTATTACTTGCTGAACTATAAGTTATAAAACCGTTCCTGTGTGGAGCTCGGGGGAACCCAAACTTTCTGTAGTAAAAAGAAAATAGGAACACTAAAGACAAAATTAAACGGGGGACCCTCAATTTACAAACAGCTCCGTAAGACGTTGTCACTGATGGGCTTTCTGGGGTTTCTGGGCAGTGTAGATTTGGAAACAGTGATGTTTGTAGCTCAATAAGAGCTTTGCACACCTCAGCCCCTCCAACACACGGTGGAAATATGGTAAATAAAGCCCGGCCACTCTGGCTTTTGGGGCCTCACCTGAAAGTCTAAGTCAGGCAGATCTAATAAAGCTGACTTGGAGCCAAAGGCTGGTTTTAATGCAGCAGCTCACAGTGGTGCTGTAAAGTGAAATGCTTGAGCCTCTTTTATTAGTGATTTCGTGCAGCTGAGGCTCACTCAGTGGGGCTTTTACAAGGGCTTGGCATGCGAGTTTTGGGGCCGTCAGAAAAAGGCTGTGCTGGGGACTCTTTGGAAATCCAGGCTTGTAAAGCAGCAGGATTCGCTGTAATTTGATTTAAAAAAAATCAGAATGGGATAGGATCTTTATTCCCCTGGAAAGTTGAAAAGGCAGTTGAAATTTTATGTAGTTCCCCCCCCTCTCCCTCCCCTTTTCTTTTGTTTTACTGCCTTTATAAAATGCTTTTAAGACCTTGAAACTTGAAAGGTCTGTCCAAATATTGTCTGTTTTGGCACGCTCCGAAGGTGTGTGTTTATTTTTGATTTTTTGTTTTTTAAAGCAAGGCAAAAGAGCTGGCCTGCTTTGGGCTGTGCTGACTCTGTGTGTGCTCGGCCTGTCCCTCACTGAACGTGTTCTGGGAGGGGGGCAGAGGTTCCAACCTGCCCCACAGCTGCTCTTCTGGTGTGTCAGCAACAAAGCTGGGTGGATTTCTGTGCTCTTTGAGCAATAAGAGATGTATTTATATTACTTTAAAATCAAATTGAGAGCGAGTTCCTCGCTAAACTCTGACGGTTTGAATTTTGGATTGTGTCTTTTTGTTGCTTTTGAACTTTCTTAGTGTGTCCCTTTAGGGACAGGAGCACTAATAAGCACTGCTTTTTTATTACAGGGTGATGTGATGTTTCAATGCTTGAGCAGACTCAGTGCTGTTTGTATCATTTAAAGGCATTATTATTGCCCTGTTCAGGTTGTTTTCTGTGTTATAGGATGGAAGGGGATTGTCTGTGTCTCCCAGTTTGGGGTCTCTTGATGATTAACTGGAATATTTCTTTTGCTGCACTGGGATATTCCCATTTGAGAGCTGCTCTTGTATTTAGCTATCAAATCTTAAAAACACTGGCAGGTTATTCCCCCTTTTTTTTTTTCCATATGGAACATTTTTCTTTTCCCTGGCAGAAACAGGGCATTGCAGAGGACAGTGTCCCACTGGTTGGGGACTGGACAGTCTGCAGGAGTTCTGTGTGTGTGAGATCTTTTTGCACTTGCTGAGCCCTGTGGGACTCAGGGTCGTGGCTTTGGGAGCTTTCTGGCCCTTAGTGCCCTGATGTGGGTGTTCTGGGAGGGCTGACTAGTTCCAAACTCTGAGATTCCCTGATTTGTTTGATAAACTCTGATGGTTTGAATTTTGGATCGTGTCTTTTGGTTGCTTTTGAACTTCCTGAGAGTGTCCTTTTAGGGACAGGAGCACTAATAAGCACTGCTTTTTTATTACAGGGTGATGTGATGTGTCAATGCTTGAGAAGGCTCAGTGCTTTTTGTATCATTTAAAGGCATTATTATTGCCCTGTTCAGGTTGTTTTCTGTGTTATAGGATGGAAGGGGATTGTCTGTGTCTCCCAGTTTGAGGTCTCTTGATGGAATATTTCTCTTGCTGCACTGGGATATTCCCGTTTGAGAGCTGCTCTTGCATTTAGGTATCAAATCTTGGGTGCTTTCTGGCCCTTAGTGCCCTGATGTGGGTGTTCTGGGCAGGCTGACTAGTTCCAAACTCTGAGATTCTCTGATTTATTTGAGGCAGGGTTGTTTTCCTGACCTCTCCATGAGCCTCTTTGCTGCTCCAAGAGCTCACGGACTCGTGCACATCTCCCAGCCCAAAGGGTCTGATATTTATTCCTCCCCAGATATGATTTCCTGAAGCTGTGCTTTGCATTTGAAAGCTGTGGCTTTAAGTTTGAAGCAGAGGGGGTGTGTGGTAATGTGAAAATACAAAGGAGATTAATCTCCTAAAATGGAGAACAAGGAATAACTCCTCTCTAACCTCCCCGTGTTGAATCTGAGAGTGAGTCCCGAACAAATGGCAAATAAACACAAAGAGATGGTCCTGGGAGGGGCTGTGTCAGTGGCAGGCCTCGATTCTTGGTGTAATCTTGGGCCTCAAATGGACATTAGATGCTTAATTGTGATTTACTAAAAATGATGTCAGTCTCAGGAGGTTGTTTGGATCTTTTTGGAAACAGAGCACAATTGATTGCTGCTCTCACCACTCCTGGCTTTCATTGGGTACGGCTGTTGTTGGGTTTTTTTTCTTTTTAAATTAAGAATTACAGGGAACAAATGCTACTTAAGTTGGCTCTTACCTCTTGAATCTTTAATTCTGAGCCCACAATTGATTGTGATGAAGCTGTTCTCTCTGGAATGGCCAGCAACTTGAGGCTGCTTCAAAAACTTAATAATTCATTCCTATTTCTGCATAGTGTAATACAATAGGTTATAAATCACTAATGTCATACCCCTAATCAGGCATTGTCAGTGGGACTTTGGAGATGTGGTGGTGTGATATGAGAGGGCTTCTTAGCTCCAAATATGAAGATAAATTCATATTTTTCTCTAAGCTTACAGTGCTCCCTTTAATTGTTTTGTTGCTCCTTTTCCCTCTAAAGTTTTCCAGTGCACTGATGTTTCAGGTTGGCAGTGTAGCCACTAAACTGGTGTGTGAGGTTTTAGTGGAGTAGAAACTCAGTTGTTTCCAAAAGAACCCACAGAAAACAAGCATTTGGGGCTTTTATATGGGTGAATAAATATATTTGTTTAGCTATTAATTTAATCTCAGTGCAGGCCTATATCGACTTACATGTTTATATTTCAGGTGCTATATAAATAATTTTATATTAAATGTAATTTTTACTTATAAATTTATTGTAAAATCATAGAATATCCTGAATTGGAAGGCAGCCATCAGGATCCAGTCCAACTCCTGGCTCTACCCAGGACACCCCAGGAACCCCTCCGAGCGTTGTCCAGACGTGGATATGTGAGACACACGTATCAAAATTTGGTTTTTTTAGGTCAGCAGGACGTGGAAAATCCTTGCAGAAGACGAAGTGCTGTGGTACAGGCTGTGCCAAGAGGAGGGATACCTGTTGGATATGAGCATCTCTGACCAGTCCTGCTGGAAAGTCGCCCTCAAGAACTGCCGGGCCCGGGAGCGCACCTTGAAATACAACTGGAAGGTGAGAGGGGCTTTCTTCAGTGGGATCCAGGTGCTGTAGAAAAATGGGAACCTGATTCCAGCAGGTGGGAGGGAAAAGTTGGAAATCAAGTCTCCAAGCAGTTTGTTGGGTTAGAAAGCTGACACTCCTTTATGAAGGGGAATAACTCCGTGTTATTGGGGATAACTCCACGTGTCATCTACACCCAGCAATCCAACAGCCCAGGTTCTGGTCATGAAACTAAGACATGTTCATCACATTTCTATTACATATTAATTATATTTCCTGAATACATGCATGTGTGCTAATAATTTCTTGGATATGGTTCCAGATCTTCTAAGGAATCTCCTCTCCTTGAGAGTATCTCAAATATGTGGTCAGGTCATAACGTACCTCTCTTGCCATCCTTTGCTCTGACCCACAATCCTTGTTCTCACAGCTAAGACACCTCCTAGTACCTGTTAATCACTGATACAAGGAAATAAGGAAGCAACAGCTGGCACAGATGGAGGGATCAAACACTGTTGTACCAAAGTTAAAAGAATTTCCCAACGTCTTCCCCCAGTGCTGCACAGAATCCTTTTGGAAGGAATATAACCGTGTATTGCAGCTCCTTTTTGCCTGTTAGAAGGTGGGAGCTGCTGAGGGATTTATGGGGTGGAAGTGCCTTTCCTCTCAGCTGTGCTGCAGCAGCAGCAAAAGCAGAGCTCAGGGTTTTCCACCTGGCAGATTTTGGGGGATGAAGGAGCCGGAATTTCAATGCCCTGTGTCCTCTGTGCAGAACCGGATCGGAGCCGTGAGCCAGCTGAGGTACGAGCTGGGGAAGGTGCTGTGTGATGTCCATTCCTGGGATGGAGTTGTCATTGCTGGGTGAGTGTGAGGCTGTGGAAGGCCCATTTTACCTTCACCTTTTGATATCTCCTGTGCTGCTTTCAACACCTTCAAAAGCAACACCCGTTCCAGGCAACGGGATGGATTTACCTGGCTGCAGTTCCTCCTGGTGAGAGACTGTCCTCAAATGCCTGATAGTGATGGTTATCCTCAGATAAACTACCCTTAAGTGACTGGTAATGTTGGTTATCTACAAATTATTTCAGCAGTGCCAATTTTTATTGTACTCTTCTAAAGTTATCTCCATTATCTCTATACATGTAGTCCCTGTCAGGTGCTTTCTGATGAACTGTGTCTATTGGTTTGCTGGGGAAGCACCCAGAATGTGTTAAATATTGTCCACATCTACTCTCTTTTTGTTATTTTTCCCCCCTAAAAATCTCTTAATCACAAGGATATCTTGTCACAGCCCACAAAAATAACTTTAGAAGGACTTGCTGCTTTCCTCCATTGTTAATAACCTACCCAAAAATAGATAAACTCAAAGTTTTCTTTTCCCAATATAAAGCTTTTTCCGGACCCTGATTTAATACTAACCATTCATTTGGTTTACACTCTTAAATACAATTTTAAGAGCCTCACAAACTCTCTTGACTGTCTAAATAGGTGTAAAGTTTAACTGTTTTCTAGTTCAGTTTTACATGTTCAGTAATTAGTAGCCCCTCTATAAATCACACAAGTAATTAAAATTCATCTGGGGGCAGTCAGGGCACATTGTCCTTAACATACCAGAATTCCATATTTTATGGTAACACTTCATGTTAATACTGTGCTTCAACATTGTGGGATTAGAGAAAACCACTTGTAAAATACTATAAAATTCACAGCCTGGTTATAAGAAAGGTGCCTTGAAAACTCTCTCAGACACAAAAATGCTTTTGAGTGCTCTTGTGCAACTGAGCAGAAATCTAAACTGTCAGCAGGAGTGAAAGGAGCTGGTTTATTTAGAGGGTTTTTTTCTTTTACTGGATGTTCTTTCACTAATTTCCCTTCTCCATTTGCAGCTCTCCCTTTCTGTCCTCTTTGCCATTCTGTTCCTTGACTCTTGATCCTCCTTCTGTGCCTTCCCTGTGATGTTTTGCTGCTGTATCCATTGTGTTTGTAATCAGACAGGCAATATAAGGAAGTTAGGCAGAATAAATTACATTTCCAAAGTATTAATAAAGGCTATTATCACTTGAATACGAATACTTTAAATAACAAGGGTTATTAATCCTGCCTGTCAAAGTCAGATAGTCCATATTTTAGCTTGGTGTGTTACAGAAGTTGGGTTGAAGCTGTCTCACACCCTCTTTTCATACTGGTTCCCCAGTTCCTCCAGTATCTCTTGATTCTTTTGATGAGTTTGCATCAGTCACATGAAGGGAGGTGGTGCCAATAAATAATTCAGGCTCCTGAAAGGTTCCTGAAAATAGGTGAGCAGGTAAGAGACCTCTGAGGGAAAAGCTGCATGTGTGTGTGCTGTAGAAAAAGCAGCCTTCATTTAAATTACTCTCCAGTAATTTCTCTTCTCTGAGAAAATGAATTCTCTTTTTATGAAGTTGGGAGAAGACATTTGATAAAGCAACAATCAGAATTCAGCTGTTTGACTTTCCCTGGTTTAGTAAATGAAATGTTTAGAATATTAGAACCCAAAAGCGATGCCCTTTGCTGTTCACTGCTTGCCCTCCACTCTGCTCTGGTGGCTGGAGATCTCTGAAAGCCCCTCTTAATTTGATAAGTGGTAAATAGCAAATGAGAGAACTACAACTTCCAAGGACATTAGCAGATGGTGCAGGGAAAGACTTTGTTATGTGCATTTGGTAAGTATTTATGATGTGTAGATTGAGGGACTCGTCGGGGGTTTATTGTTTGTTGTATTTTATTTTTTTTTAAAATCCAAACATAACCCCCCCCTTTCTCTCCCAGCTTGTAATATTGTACTTAATGGCACTGTGCTTTCAGATCTGCCATAAAAGTGTAATGAATCTGGTGATCAATAGCAAACTGTTGCGTTCTTTCAGTCCTGAACAAGTAATTTAATAGCTGAGGTTTACAGAGTCAATTCTCTTCTCAGTATAAATATCAATTATCTGTTACATTTAATGATTCTCTCTCCAGTTTCACAAACACTTCTGGGCTCGGCTTTGCACGTGAATAATCAGTGATGGCAGCGAGACTTGTCCTGGGTGCAAGCAGAGCTGGTGTGTGACTTTGCAAGGCCTGAGGAGCTGGGGGTGCTCCTGATGTTAATCCAGCCCTGGGGGGCATTTCCTGGGGTTTTCCTGAGCTGTGCCACTCAGTTTTTAGCAGGGTTTTGGATCACAGCTCCCTCAGCTGCTCCTGCTGCTCCAGCCCCTTCCCCAGCTCCGTTCCCTTCCCTGCCCACGCTCCAGCCCCTCAGTGTCCCTCTTGTTTGGACTTGGCTCCCCCCCCTCCTTTTATGAGCACAGGGGAAAGAAAGGGAAGAGGAAAAAACTACTAAAAGACCGAAATAACAGAACCAAAGCATTATATATATATATTTTTTACACTTATATACAGTTACAAAAACTATATGCATACAAGAAAGAGAACCCCAACACCCCAAAAACCAGAAAAACTGATACAGCCAATAAGGAACTAGCAAAATGAATCTTAATACTTTCCTTAAGAGAGCAGAGGCCACACCACCAGATCTCTCCTCTCAAATGGGGAAGAAGCAACAGCCTCTCAAAACCTTACAGGCCTGCACTCCCACATGAGGAGCCCAGCCACAGGGAGGTTGCTGTGCTTCCTCCAACTCCTCCTCTCCTGGAAGTGATCTCCCTTCCAGCTTCCTCCCCCCTTCTATTTATATTTCTGCTTATGTAAAGAACAGAATGGAATATTGGGATATTGGTACTTCCTTAGTTTCGACCTGGTTGCCAGGAAGAGGCCTAAACCAAACCACTGCAGGGGCCCAGAGCTGCCCTCAGGGCTGGAGGTGCCCCAGCAGTGCCAGCACAGGGACAGGCACTGCCCTGGGGCTGTGACACAGCAGGGCTGGCACAGCCTGGGGGCCATTGGCCACTTGCCCAGCTGTCAGCCATCTCTCCAGCTCCCTGTCCACCTTGTCCAGCCACCCCTCCCCAATCCTGTAGCATTCCATGGGGTTCCAGGGGTAGGACCCACCACGTCACCTTGTTGCTGTTCTGCTCCATAACTTTCCCTGGCACTCAGGTCAGGCTGATTCCCTGGATCCTCCTTCCAGCCCATCTTCTGGGTGGGCACCACTTCCAGTCACCCAGTGAGCCAGGACTGCTGGGAAATGCTGGAAGGTGGCTCAGTGAGCTCTTTGCCAGGTCCCTCAGCACCCTTGGCTGGATCCCATCTGCTCCAGGGACCTGTCTGTGTGCTTCCCTTTGGATTATGGGGCTTCGTCCTGCTCCCATCCCTGCCTTCCACCTGAAAACAAGTGGCCTGGCTATGAAAGAACACATCAAGTCCCTGAGCCTTCTCCTCATCCTTTGTCACATGTTCCCCCCAATGCAGTAAAGGATGGAGATTCTCCTTAGCCCTCCTTTTGTTGCTAAAAGAAACATCTTTAATTGTCTTTTATGGCAGTACCCAGATTAAGTTCTAGCTGGAGAGAGTAGTTCTGGTTGGACAGAGGGGTTCTCCAGGAAAAATGCTGGGGCTGGTGTGTTTTGGGAGCCTTGGAGCAAGCCTGGAATCAGTCTGATTTGATCTGAACCTGTGCTGTGATAGACCTGACCTTGTGTTCATCACTGTACTCCTCCAAACTCTGCTGGGAAGTGGAAGAATTTCTATTTTAGTTGCTGTAGAGCTTTTTTTTCATCTTCCCAAAAGGAATTTGTCCAGGCTGTGGGCAGAGTTAAACCAGCAGCCACGAGTGGGATTTACAGAGGCACCCCTTGTCCGAAGTGGTTCGGGAGCTCGGCTTATTAATTTCGCGAAGGAAGCAAAAGATAAACTTGACGGGATGAGAGCTCTCCCTTGGAAAAACGCACCAATTCCATGCGCTCTGCTGCCTTCCCGCTGCTGCCAAAGCGGGAGCCAGGAGATGGCAGAGTATCCAGGCTGGATGGAGCGGCAGGCGAGCCGGGAGGGAAGGTGGCTGAGCGGCTCCCTTTGTGCCCGCGTTCCTGGCTGACATCAGATAATTCAATCAGGGCGGCAGCGCCTTGTGTTGATCATTAAAATTTCATCCCGGCGGTTACGACGCTTGTTTTCTGGGTCAGCCCTCGAATCCCTTTTCATTTGAGCCGGCGGTGGTTGTGGTTACCTCACTCCCAATCGATGGCGCGTGTGTTCGCCAGCCTTTCTCGGGTTACGCGTCTCCAAGGATCCTCTTCAGGGGTTCGATGGCCCTCCTCCCCCCTCCCCGCCTTCAATTCAAATGTAGTTTCGTCTTTAAGTCGGGGCTTACTTAAAGCAATTATACGGCTGCTTGCTTGGCTTTTATAAATCACCGCTGCTGCCGAGGTTCGCTGTACCTGATGCTGTCATTTGCTTGGCTTTCTGTGCAGAATGCCTGCGTTTCTTCACTTTCTCTTAGTAAAACCTGAATTTATCGGGGCTTTTTTTCATGCTCAGACAGTAAACCAGCTCCTTTTTATGCCACCTTCTTTTATTCTTGGCAGTGCCGACAGCCACACCGATGAGCATTTGTAGTCGGGGGTTGGTTCCTCCTGGAGATGATCTGGGAGCATCTGGTGCTTGTCTGAACTCCTGTCATCGCACAGGGGATCCCGTGGTGTGACATGGCCGGGGCATGTTGTGGCACTGTCGTGCTGTCTGTGTGAAATACCTGTTCTTGAGCCACGTGGTGAACTTGCCCTGTGCTGGTGACAACCACTCTCCCCTCAGGGCTGGCCCCTAAACCCACACCAGGTGGGCTGTGAGTGGGGCTGGGGTTTTATTGTGCATTGTGTTCACTTTGTAACGCTGCAGAAAGGGCCCTGTGGCTTTACTGCTGCTCTCGGTAGCTCTGAAAACAAACAGGGGAGGCCCAGAGCCATAACACCCTTCCAAAGACCCAGAAACACAAAGCTATGGGATTTTCCTTTATTTTTTTTCCTTCAGTTTTCCTAGACTGAAGAAGGAGGGGGACACTGTGAGTGAAGAGCTGCATAAATGGAGATTTAAGGGCCACAAGCTGATTTAGTAGGTGCCATGAGGAGTCCCTCTTACAGACTAGGGAATCAGCCCTAAATTTTAATTTCAGATGTTTTCCTCCTTCCCCACCAAGTGCTGCCTGCTTTCCTAGAGATTTTATTTTCTTGGGTTAGGTCTGGTGAGATCCATCTGCTCTGAGTGGTTTATGCCTCCATAAATCAGCAGATGAACACCTCCTCCCCTTTTCAGGGTGGAGCACACCTGGCATTGTCACAACCGAAGGACTTCCTAAATATCCTGGGTGGTTGGTAGGGGAAATCAGGTGGTTTAGAGGCATTTTGATTCTCATACTGAGAAATTAAATGCACTGAAATGCCGTGAGCCTCAAACAATTTGGGCCTTTCAGTTTAAGTCATAGTGAGCAACACAGACATAATAAGTATCTGCTCCTCTATGGTGGGTTCCTTTGTTCTCTTCCCTCTCCTCTTGCTCAAAGGTGACCTGCAAATGACTTTTAAAAAGCTGGCCTTGCCACTCTCTTTAGTTTTCATAATGATGTGTGAAAAGAGCCCGAAAGGCTCGAAAACACTTTTTAAAAACTTCATGGCAACTCTCATCTAATTTGGTTTTTTTTTTCCTTGCTCCAGGGCTCGTGGGCTTATTCTCCAGGTATTTATTGTATTTATTATTAGCTCTTGTGTGTGCAGACCCGAGGAAACTGAAAGATTAATTAGTAATGAAAATGAATCAAAGTTAAAAACAAACTGCAAGCTTCCAACGGCCTGAGTTAATTATTTAATTGCTTAAATTTCGCTGGGGTGGTGGCACAGTCCCTTCCCGGTGACTGGAAGGCGTCAAACCAAGCAGAAGGTGAAAATAAATACCTTTTCCCTTCAACCTTCCCCAAACCTTTGGTGTTCTCCTCGCTGTTAAAAAGGACTAAGTGTCAGAGCTGCTTTTTTTTTCCAGTCGAGTCACCTTTAGGAGGGTTGAGAGCACGGTGACATCATGAGTTCAGAGGGTCGGTGACAGGCGGGAGGGTGTGTGAAGTGACACACGGGGTGGCTTTTGTGTCAGCTCCTGAAAGAGGAGAGCCTTGCAGGTGAAACCAAGAGCAGAAGCCTGATACTGAGTCCTTGGGAAAGCTGCTTTTCCAGCCTGTCTGAGCAGGAAGTTATTGGTTTACCTGTGGGGTTTGCAGGATGCAGGGGAAGGTGTTGCTGCAGTGAGGTGCTCTGTGTACCTGCCTCCCGAGTGCCGGGGTCCTGGAACCCAAAATAACACCCCAAAATACACCTACAGTACCCCCTGAGGACCCTGAAACCCAGGACCTCTTGGGTCTGGGGGTCCTGGAACCCAAAATGTACCAATAACACCCCAAAATACACCTCTGGGGACCCCAAAATGCAGAGCCTCCTGAGTCTGAGGATCCCGGAACCCAAAACGTAACAATAATGCCCCAAAATACACCCCTGGGGACCCTGAAACCCAGGGCCTTCTGGATTTGGGAGTCCTGGAACCCAAAATGTACCAATACTACCCTACAATGTACCCCCAGCACCCCAAAATACACCCCAGGGAACCCAAAACCCAGGGCCTCCTGAGTCTGGGGGTCCTGGAACCCAAAATGTACCAATAACACCCCAAAATTCACCTCTGGGGACCCTGAAAACCACGACCTCCTGAGTCTGAGGGTCCTGGAACCCAAAATGTACCAATAACACCCGAAAATTTGCCTCTGGGGACCCCAAAACTCGGGACCTTCCCAAGTCTGGGGGTCCTGGAAGCACAACGCCCCAGAAATGGGAAACAGAGACCCTCAAAATGTACCCTCAGCCCCCAAAACTGTACCCAGAGACCCCCAAACTGTACCTTCAGCCCCCCCCCAAATGTACTCCCAGCCCCCCAAAATCCCCCCAAAACCCAGAGCCTCCTGAGTCTGGGGGTCCTGGAACCACAACCTCCCAGAAATGGGAACCAGAGCCCCCCAAAGTGTTCCCAGAGACCCCCAAAATGTATTCCCAGCCCCCTAAAATGTACCCAGAAACCCTCTAAATGTATCCCCAGCCCCCCAAAATGTACCCAGAGACCCTCAAAATGTACCCTCAGCCCCCTAAAATGTACCCAGAGCCCCCCAAAACACACTCCAGGGACCCCAAAACCCAGGGCCTGCTGAGTCTGGGGGTCCTGGAACCACAACCCCCCAGAAATGGGAACCAGAGACCCTCAAAATGTACCCTCAGCCCCCTAAAATGTACCCTCAGCCCCCTAAAATGTACCCAGAGACCCTCAAAATGTACCTTCAGCCCCCCAAAATGTACCCAGAGACCCCCAAAATGTATCCCCAGCCCCCTAAAATGTACCCAGAGACCCCCAAAATGTACCCTCAGCCCCCTAAAATATACCCAGAGACCCCCAAAATGTATCCCCAGCCCCCTAAAATGTACCCAGAGACCCCCAAAACGAGGCTTTTCTTCTCCTGTGCCCACAGTGATATGTTTTCTTGGTAGAGCAGCTGGTTTAATTAATGCTGGTGCGAGCCTTGATCTAAATGGTGCGAGATTCTTTGCCTTAAAATCAAAATTACTAGAAACACTTTGGCTTCAAGTTCTGCTTTTGTGAGCCTTCATTAAAATGTTTTGCCTGTGATACAACCCTTTGGCTCCTTTCTGTTCCCTTGGTAGGACATTTGCATGCCCTTAATATACAGAAGGTGAGGCAGGCAGAAGTACTTAGGGTGGTGAAATGGTAATTTTGTCAGGGATAACAATGATAAGCTGCAGGAGGGCTACACACTTCCTTAAAAAAAAAAACCCTGCTTTTTAGAGCCATGATTTCCTAAAAAAAGGCCTTGGGAAGGAAGGTGTCAACTCTCTGCAGTTCAGCTTCTGTGAGGGGGCCCCAGATGGACGTGGGTTGATGAATTGGGAAGTCGAGTTCCTGGCAGAAGAGTCTGGGAACTGCTCACAGGGATGCTCAGAACGGGCTCCCTGCGTGTGAAATCTTTCCAGATCCATTTGGGTCCCCGTTAGTCACTTCTGTCACAGCTGCCTTCATGTCTCCAGCAACCCAAAATAACGCTGGGATGGAATCAGGGAGATGAATTCCCCTCTCCCCGTTCTTCTACCAGCGTTAGGATTGTTTAAAACCCTGGGTTTGGTTTAACCCCACCTGGTTTTTCTTGTGTTTTCTGGTGTAGCTTTCTGCTGCACCAGAAAATAGCATAATAAGTAATAAATAATAAAACCATAAAGTAGCAGAAAATGTCCTCTTTGCTGTTCCATTTGTATTTCATTGTCTGTCCTTGTGTTCTATTTGTATTATTTTCTGCTGGGTAAAGTAGTTCTTTACTCCATCTCTGCCACTGGACTGTTCTTCCTGAATCCTTCCCTCCAGGGATCCCTTAGCCAAGCTACCTGTGGCAAAATCAGTGTATCCAAATAACTGGAATGACAAACTGGAAATGAGGGCAGGAAGGCTTGGGAATTTTGACCTATATAATCCAGTTTTACTCCAGGAGGCACCTCACCCTGAGCAGTCCATCAATATCCCTCACTTCAGAACAGTATAAAAAAAAGGTCCTACTTATATTTAATTTATATAAATATAATTGATTTACATTTCATGTTGCTATTTTTGGTTGTGGTTGAGGCACCTCCCGACTTTTCTCGATGAAGAGGTGTTTTGCTGTTGAACCTTCTGAGTTACCACTGCCTTCTCTTGAGCCTTAGAGAGAAGATGAAGCTGAGGAGCAATTTGAACCAACTTAAAGGCAGTTGGACTTGGCTTTGCATGTTTAATTGGACCTTATTCGTGAGCCTGCTGAGGGGGGCACTGGCTGGATACCTTAATTAACCACAGGAAGGGCTGCTGGGTTGCTTTTGGTGGCGTCAGGATGAAAGCTCTGAGGTGCTCGTTGCAGCAAGACAATGCAAAACACTCATTATTTTACTTGCTTATCAACAGGCACCCGTTTAAACAGGGCTGGGGCTGGAGACTGTTACTTGAGCAAGATTCCTACTGACTTCAATAAAATGCATTGACATTGTAAGGACTTCATAATAAGATCTTTTGAGTATTAACAGATGGTCGCTGACTGCCTGAAACAAAGTTGTTGGGTTTTTTTTTTTTTTGGGTTTGTTGATCACCGCAGGTATCTGGAAACCGAACAGACTTTGCCTTCTGGAGAGCAAACCTGACTGTGAAACAAAGGGGTTTCTCTCTCCATCCTCCTTTCTCCCGCTGCAAATTCTTCAGAGAAAACGGGGGGGGAAACCACAATCTGATTTCTGAGGTGTCTCATCCGAGGTCTTTGGTGCTCAGCCCGACGTGGGGTGGTGAGACCGGCCCTGGAGGGTGCAGCCAACAGAACTGCCTGACACCAACATCCTGTTCCAGCAGAAACCCAGGGATGGTCCCTCTGACCTGCCGTTTGAAGTGAAATTCTGCAGTGCCAGCAGTACAGAAGCCATGAAGGAAAGCAGTTTGTCTTTGCTGCTGCCATGGACCGAATGAGCAGAGCCTCGACTGTTTGGAAAATGTTCCCGTTAACAGTTTTTCTTTTGTGTATTTGTCAGTTTATGTATTAGTTGCAGTTGTACTTTGCACAAACACTAATTAGACAGCCATCAACACTCAGGGCCAAAGGCTTCCTAACAATGCAACTGTGATAGCAGTGTCTTAATTGGTTGAGTATAATTGTCATTAGGCAACGATAAAGACATCTGGGGCTCTGGAGAGAGATCAGCATCCCCCTCCTCCTCTTCCCCAGATTCGTTCTGGCTTGTGCCATCCAACACAGTTGAGCTTTTTCAGATGAGATCCTGTGTTTTGACCAGTTTCCTGATGTTTTTCTCCTTATGAAATCGTCTGCCTCTTCAGCACCACTTCATTAGAGCCGTACCCAGCCTCCCTCTCCGCTCCCTCCCACATGTGCTCCACACTCCACCACCTGCTTCCCGGGGACAGCAGCAGCTTTTAACCCCCAGCTCCTTCTGCTTCCACTCACAGGAGAGGGCACGGGGAAAATGTTCATCTCATTATGGCATTACTGCCAGGAAAAAGTAGTCAAAATGCTTTTGATTAGTCAGGAGGTATTTTTATTGTAGTTCGTTTGTAGATAACACACGAATTTAATTCTTTCCCCGTTTCTCTCTGCCATGTGCATTCCATCTAGGGTTGCTCCATCCCAGCAAGGTTTTTATGCATGTCTGTAAAGCTTAAGCTGAATTTCCAAGCTATTTTTGACAGCTATATCTGTCCAGAATTACAGTGCTAGCTTGTTCTTGAGGAGGAGTATATTTAGAAAAATACAACTCTTGTCTTTCTCATTTGTATATACCGACATATTCCAAAGAACAAGGGCAAAGGGGAGCGTGAGTCCCTCAGAGAAGCTGAGTTATTTGTGTGGAGAGTCTCTGCTGAACATCAGAGAGGGATAATTGTGCCTGTGAGGAGGACAAAGACCCAGAGCTGAGCGCCAGGCGTGGATGGAACACCGGGGAAGGGGGATCGGGAGAGGGGGGATTTGGGGTTGGAAGCAGAACAGTCTTCTTGTTGCTCCCTGTTGTGCTCAGGAGAGCAAGACTTGGAACAGCCTTCGAAATGAAGTAAAGCAGGTGTGGTCTCTTCTGTGGGCTTATTTTAGGTTTTGGGGTTGGTTTGCTGGGTTTTCTCAGTGCGAGTGTCTTATATGAGATATTGAAGTATTTACCTGCCACTGCAATAACCATCTCATGGCACCTATCAGGGGGAAAACACAGCAGCTGAGTGCTGTTGGTATCAGAGCAAATAGTGTATTCCTTGTTGTATTAAACAGGAAGGGAGTTTTGAGTTGTTTGGGGTTTTTTTTTTCACTCCAGCAGAGAGCTAAGTGGGCATTTCATAACCATCCTGGTAGAAAAATCAGTGAGTGAATGGGTTTGGAGTACTGTGCGTGTTCTTGGGCAGAAGACTTGTCTCTGTGGTTATTTCATTGAGTAATCCAAATGAAATTTTCAGGGCAAAATGTAAAAGTTGTGATAGAAATGAACAGAAATCCTGAAATTACCCAGAAACAGGCTCTGTGAAGTGCAGTGTGTTCTTCTCCCCAGCCGTCTACACTGACAGGGCAGATTTGCCAATTATCTGCCATAGAACAGTCTTTTTATTTATTTATTTATTTATTTTTACAGCAAGGCAACTCTTTAATAGTTTAAAAGCCTTTTGTTGTGGTTACAAATTGAAAGTGTGCTGCTCTTTACAGCAGCATTAAAAGCTGGGGGACTTGAACCATCAGATTTTTTTTAGTTCTGAACTGGATTCACCTGGGTTTGAAAACATTCCAGGTCAGTGCTGGTCCAGTCCCAGTGTGTGCTGGAAAGGGGCATGTGGGGAGATAGTTTGTGTCTCACGTTTTCCCAGCACTGGTCCCCTGCCCAGTCCCAGATCTCCACTCATGTTTCCAGCATGGTCTTGTGACACCCCTCCAAATCCTTGAGGGACTGGTTGGCTGGGAAGGGTGGGAATGGTGGTGTTGAGTGGGAAATGGGGTAAGAGGGATGCAGGAAGGATGGGGCAGAGAAGGTTTAGTCCTGAGGAACACAGAGCACTTGTCCTGTGCTGGGAGTGCTGGGATTGCTGGACAGGCACCTGAAGGTAGGTTTGGGTGCTTGCAGGGTTCTCCTGGCACAGACAGTGCTCCCTGTTCTGTGCCATGACAGAACTGGAGGGAGCACCATGTCCAGGATCCTGTCATGGGTAGTTCTGCATTATCTGAACCCCCTGGAGCACCCCTGGGTGCTGGGACAAGCAGAGACACTGCTCCCTGTTCTGTGCCATGACAGAAATGGAGGGAGCACCCTGTTATGGGTTGTTCTGCAGCATCTCAACCCCCTGGAGCACTCCTGGGTGCTGGGACAAGCAGAGACACTGCTCCCTGTTCTGTGCCATGACAGAAATGGAGGGAGCACCCTGTTATGGGTTGTTCTGCAGCATCTCAACCCCCTGGAGCACCCCTGGGACAAGCACAGACAGTGCTCCCTGTTCTCTACCAACAGAACTGGAGGGAGCACCATGTCCAGGATCCTGTCATGGGTCATTCTGCAGCATCTGAACCCCCTGGAGCACCCCTGGGTGCTGGGCTGAGCTCGTGTGCTCACAGGGCCTGGCTGCAGGTGGGAGAGCAGAGTGGTTTCATGGTTCAGAAGTGAGAGCTCTTCAGCACGTGCTGATCCATCTTGGGAGACAGAGGGAGTGAGGATGAGGGAGCTGCAGGGTGGGCTGATGCAGAGCCCCCCGAGCAGAGCCAGGTCCCAGCAGCAGCACGTCAGAATTTGGGTCAAATTGATGTCAGACTGCTGGGCAGAAGTGTTTGGTTCTGTTCCAGTTTGAGCTCAGCTTACAGGTGGTTCTTCATGAGCAAAGAACAGTTCAAAACTAAGTTTTGACGTGGTTGAATTCTGAGATAAAATTAATTTAAGCATTGGTGCTGTGGTGTTGGATCTTTAATCCCAGAATTGCAACGTTATTTTTTGTGCTTGGTAGAGCATCCTGAGCCCTGGATCCCTCGTGTTCTGTGCTGTGTAGGGAACTCAGATGGAGTGAGCTCAGAGGATTATCCAGCCCTGTGCCTCTCCTCTATTCCTGTCATTGTTTTCTCCATCTCAGTCTTTCTTTTATAAAAAGAAATATATATATATATCCCTTGACTGGACTATGTGAGAGCTACACTAGGAGGAGATGCTGTTCTTCCTTATTTATTTCGGGATGACAACACATATTCTGTCAGTTCTGTCAATTCTACCAGTATTTTATGTCTCCCTCAAAATTCACTTCTCAGGGTCACTTAGGGACAAGAGAATTTTGGCTTCCCTTGGGAATAATCTGCTGCTCTTGGCATTTAGGAGAAGCTTGAAAACACGACCCCAACCAACCCCTAACATAAGGAAACGAAAATCAGCTCAAAATTAAAATGCTTCCAGAATGTCTTGTGTACCTGGTGTTGAAGGGGACTGCAGCAGATCCGTGCAGTTCCCTGTCCCACTGTGTTTTATTTCCAGATTTTAAATTGGAACGAGCCCTTTCCAGTTTTGCAGACTGAAGATATTTGTTGTGAACGGATCCAGACTCGCTTGTCCGATCCAACGGGAGATGTTTTGCTTTGGGGAAGCTTCTTTCTTGATCTGTCCTTTTTTTTAAGTGGTGCTGCTGTAGATTGGAAAGGAAAGCAGCATTCTGGAGAAGGAAGAAAAGCAAGAAGTGCTGTCCCACCCTGTTCTCCCATTTCCTTCTGTCTTGCCCTGTAAAGCCCAGGCAGAGGCACCAGGTGACAAGGACACCGTTCCCCTCCCCTCCTGGGCAGTGCAGAGGGTTCATGTGCATCTCTGTCTCTCTCTGCCTGACAGGTTTCACCTCCCCCTTGGGCACTTTAATTAGTTGTATAAATTGGAGCATTTTCACCTGGAGCTGTTGGGAGTGAGCTGATCCAGAGCACCCAGATCCAGAGCGTGGCCCTGCCCAGGGAACTGGGTACCTGAGTGCAAGCCCAGCACCCTCTAAACCTTTGTGAACCACTTTCCTTCCCCTCCTGTGTAAACAACTGTTTGATTTTCCTCATAAACCCAGGACAGCCATTCCTAACCAGCAGACCTTGGAGATTTGTAAGAATCATTCTTTTGTCATACTTTCCCCTAAAAAGTCAGGATGTAACAACAAATCTGACAGAGGAGGAAGCACCTTTGATTTTCCAAAAGAATCCAGGTATCAGCTATGGCAGAGAAAGAGTGAGCCTTTGACAGTGTTGTCACAGTTCTGTCAAAACTGATCTAGGTAATTATTGAACTGTTCCAAATGGCTGTTGAACTGTGGTCTCTGACCAGTTCTAGAAGAAGCTTCTCCTCTGCTTTGCCTGCAGTGGTTTTTTTTCCTTTAATAATATGTTGTGTGGGCTTAGGTGTCCCAGAGCAGTCAATCTCTTGCTTGCTGAACCTTCATTCCTTTGGATATATTCAGTTCTATCTGAGAAGTTTCGTTCTTTTTTATTTTCTCATTGACAAACTGATGCTAAACTACAGTTTTTGTGATATTTTGGGTGAGCCTTCTGCAAAGATAAAAGCCTCAGTTTTAAAGACAACACTTAGTTGAATTAATTAATTAGTCTTCAGAGATGTAGGTAAAGCTGCTCTGTTGCTGAGGCATTGAGAAATTTCTTTCTATAAAGGGCAGTAGGTTGGGTGGCTACTTGTATGTCCATGGATAAATGCTCTGATTCAACAGCCTTTCCCTGGCACCACCACAGTCACAAATCTTTAAGGACTGAAAAGAGGCAGTTTGAAGTTTTGCTACATGATGTAATTTGGGCTCGTTACTGATCACCTTTTCTTCTGCTGAGCCCTCTCTCCTTGCATGTTAATATTGAGTTGGTAACCTGTGGTAGCTCAGTTGTGCAGCTCTTACAGCTCCAATTTACCTGTCTTGGTAGCCTTGGTACCACACTCAATAAAAGGGAATAAAATGAGCAAAAGTGAGTGGATTTGTACACAGAGGGAGTGACCAGTGGGTGGATCAGTCCAGGAGCTGTAAATGGTGTTGGGTTTTAAGACATTATCTGTTTCTTCCTCCCTTCTCCTGCAGCTCCTCTCCTTTCTGCTGAGCCCTCTCTCCTTGCATGTTAATACTGAGTTGGTAACCTATGGTAGCTCAGTTGTGTGAGTCTCACAGCTCCAATTTACCTGTCTCTGTAGCTTTAATTCATAAATAGAGAGTAAAATGTGTAAAATTGATGGGCTTGTTCACAAAGGATCAGTCCAGGAGCTATAAATGATGTTGGGTTTTAAGACCCTTTTTGTTTCTTCCTCCCTTCTGCAGCTCCTCTCCTTTCTGCTGAGCCCTCTCTCAGTGCATGTTAGCAGTAAAGTTAATATTGATTTGGTAACCTGTGGTACCTCAGTTGTGTGGCTCTTACAGCTCCAATTTACCTGTATTTGTAGATTTAATTCATAAATAGGGAGCAAAATGTGCAAAGTTGATGGGCTTGTTCACAGGGGATCAGTCCAGGAGCTGTAAATGGTGTTGGGTTTTAAGACATTTTTTGTTTCTTCCTCCCTTCTCCTGCAGCTCCTCTCCTTTCTGCTGAGCCCTCTCTCCTTGCATGTTAATGCTGATAGTTGGTAACCTGTGGTAGCTCAGTTGTGTGGGTCTAGTAGCTCCAATTTACCTGTCTCTGTAGCTTTAATTCATAAGCAGGGAGTAAAATGAGCAAAGTTGATGGGCTTCTTCACAGAGGATCAGTCCAGGAGCTGTAAATATTGTTGGGTTTTAAGACACCTTTTGTTTCTTCCTTCCTTCTCCTGCAGCTCCTCTCCTTTCTGCTGAGCCCTCTCTCCTTGCATGTTAGTAGTAAGGTTAATATTGAGTTGGTAACCTGTGGTAGCCCAGTTGTGTGGCTCTTACAGCTCCAGTTTACCTGTCTTGGTAGACTTGGTGCCACACTCAATACAAGGGAGTAAAATGTGCAAAGTCTGTACAGCAAAGAGCTGTAAATGGTGTTGGGTTTTAAGACACTTTTTGTTTCTTCCTCCTTTCTCCTGCAGCTCCTCTCCTTTCTGCTGAGCCCTCTCTCCTTGCATGTTAATACTGATAGTTGGTAACCTGTGGTAGCTCAGCTGTGTGGGTCTTGTAGCTCCAATTTACCTGTCTTGGTAGCCTTGGTGCCACACTCAATAAAAGGGAGTAAAATGTGCAAAGTTGATGGTCTTGTTCACAGGGGATCAGTCCAGGAGCTGCAAATGGTGTTGGGTTTTAAGACACCTTTTGTTTCTTCCTCCCTTCTCCTGCACTGCCTGTCAGATGCTTTGGGATGAGTAACAGCCTTCTTTTGCAGATACACCTCAGGAGAAGTGAGGCTGTGGGACACTCGCACCTGGGACTACACAGCCCCCATCCTGGAAGCCGTGCAGGGTCCTGGCGAGGCTGGACCTCGGCCACACGTCTCCTTTGTGAGGATAAACAGCTCCCTGGCTGTGGCAGCTCACGAGGACGGTGAGGAACCACAACTCTCCTCCCTATTAAAGACAGGAAAAAAAAACCCAACCCAAAACAAAACAAAAAACCAACAACCAGGCTTTACAAAAATGAAGCAGCTGTGCTCAGCTTTTTGTGTGTCTGTAATCCTGTGTATCCACACACACACACACACACACACACACTCTTGCTTTTATGTGAGAAAGTTGGCCAATAACCCTAAATGCATTAGGAGGCATTGGAACACAGCACCCATTAAAACTGAGCTTTAATTCCTACTGGAGCAGCTACACAAAGCTTGAGTGCCAGGCTGTAGTCCAGCCAAGCTATCTTAAGCAAATAACTTGTTTTGCTATAAAAATATTAAATATTCTTCCACCAGCCTTCTCCTCTGTCCAAAACTCCCTTGGGGTGCTGTGGAGCTTTGTTATGGGAATGGTGGTAAACTTGCATGTCTGATTAATCCACATCCCTCTCCCTCTTGGCTCAGTGTGTGGATGCACTGAAGTATTGTTTGTGGTGGGTTATTATATACTTTGATACAGAGAATAAAAGCTTTGACCTAATATTTACTGAAGCCCTCGTAAAATCCTGGTTGTGTGCATTGTTTTAAATATCCTCAGAGGTTTTGCATAATGGACAAGAAGAGCCAAAGACCAGCATCTTCTGGATGTGGGAACAGCAATTAAAAAAGTCAGGTTTGGACAGTGCTGGCCGACTGGGATCCTGAGCTGAGGGGCTCAGGCAGAATCAGCTCCTGTCATCTTTCTTTAAAATCTGTAATTTGACACTTAAAATATCTCCTGGGTATAAATAAAGCATATTTAGAGAGCTTTGTACACATACTGCCTTTGATCCTGGCATTTCTACAGCGGAAAACAAAACTAGGGATGGATAATGCAAACCGAATTTTATTTTAAAAGTAAATTAAATGCTGTATATGTTTTAAGATCATCAGCATCCTTAGCTGTGTTTCTAGCTTGGATCATGTTAGAATGGTTTTCTGTGGCTAAAAATTGTTGATTTTTCCACACTTTCTGACAACAGCAAATCTGGTGTTGCTCATTAAGATTATTTACTCGAGTCACAGGAATTATGACACAGTGATAGTTTAAAATGTTGGCTTTTTGTCCAGTGTGCCAAACAACGTCTAGCAGAGGGTCTTTTGTTTGTTTTCTAGTTTCCCACTGCCTAATCTAATAATTTGTCTGGGTGTTTTTGCCTGTCATACTCCTCGTTGTCAGTGCTGTGACTGAACTAGTTTGCATAAAGCTCGGCGTCCTTTCTTCTTCTGGGTAGAAATTTTAATAGGCTCCATGATATGGCAGTGACTCTGATTCGAGGAGCCTGGTCAGAATAGATTAGTTTCTATGGGAATAGGGAATTCTAAAGCCTCATTTTAGAAATGTTTACTAACTGCAAGCTGGAAGCACATATTTACAATTTGGTGGAGGGAGTTGTTTTGAATTCGGGGAGGGCGAGGACGACTTTGAAGATAATGTGTTTGATTGTTCTTTGTTGTACTTTTCCAGCTCCCCTTTTTCTCTTTGTTTGTAAGTTTGACTAGCACAGAGAAACCATCTGGTAGTGTTGGAGGTGGTGCTGTCAGGCACAGTCTAGACTTTCCCTGTCGAATCCCTGGCTCCCAGACTCGTCCCGATAACATCGGCTTCTCCCAGTTCAGCAGAGCTCACGCAGAGATGTCCTTGGCACCCGATCACAGGGAAGAGCTCAGGCAGATCCTGCTCACCCTGTGCCTGCCTCACAGCCCTGCTTTGCTGCTTCCACAGCAGCAAAAGCTTCCCGAGGCACGGGAAGTGGGGCAAGGAGAAGGCTCTGCCTTGCCGGGATGCCCGCATCCGAAGGGAGTTGTAACTCCGCTAAGGAAAAGCGGAATTTTTGTGGCTCCTGAGCGTTTCTGGCGGTGCCAACCTGCGAGAAACAAGCTGCAAGGAGAGGGAAATGAGAGGGAAATGGATGGGGAGCAAATGAAGTTCCCCGTGCCCGTGCCAGCGCTCAGCGGGGGCACTGGATGTACACCTGGGGCAACGGGACTTGGCAACTCGATCCACAGTTGTGATTTTTGAATTCCAACCCACTGGCCTCATATTTCTTCTGCCTTGTTTCCTATTGTCAGCACTGGCAGCCCTCCAGTTTGATTTTACCACTAATTGTGTTGCACGTTACCGAACTGAAATGAATCAAATCAAAATGCTTTTTCCTGGAGCATTAGATAAAGCAGGCGAGGGTTCTGGGTAATGAGCAGATGCTGCTAATGCAGGGACAGGAGAGGCCTTGCCAGGACTCCATCTGCTCCATGCTTGCCTGGCTTTGGCTGGGAGCCACAGCTTTTGGGAAACAGCAGTCTGCTTTAGCCATGGCTCTCCCCCCTGCGCTCTGGAGTTTCATAGTTTGACTGGGGAACAATGTGCTGCAGCACGAGAACATCCTTTTTGGAGTCTTCCCCTTAAACACCATGTCCATCTCATGTAGGCACAGCAGGGAGGTGCCCCACTTGCTGCCCTTTGTGGAGTGCTTGGAGACCCACTGGGAGGGCTTGGTGGTCCTTCCCAAGCTGCAGGGCAGCTCCATGGAGCACAGGAAGGTGGCTGCTGTGGGATCAGCAGTGCTCCTGCTTGCTGGCAGGCTCCAGGAGGGGAATTTTGGCACTGCTCCTTTTTGGGACTTGTGCAAATCTGCTGTCTTGTCCATTCTGGTGCCCTTAAAGCTGCCTGGGGGTGTTGTCTGTCCCTTCTGTGCCCTCTTTGCAAGAAGTGGAGTGGTGGGTTTGGTGGCAGGACATGCCCTAGGAGAGCAGGAGCAGGGACAGACTGGCTGAGAGGAAGGGAGAAGTGAAGGACGCTGCAGGATCTTTATTCCTGTTGGATACAGGTGGCTGTGGGTGCAAACATTTGCTTTGGGTAGGTGGTGTGTGATTTCCCACCACAGTCATGGGAATTCTGCCTCTTGCATCCCCAAGTTGGGAATGATATACTCTCTGTCTTGTCTGTGCCTTCTCTGAGGGACTGTCCAGGGTGGAAATAAATCCCTGTGAGGAGGGTGGTGGAGATAAAACCTGGCAACACTGGGAGGAAACCGGTGTGGTAATGGTGATGTGAAGACAAGACTTATCACAGGGGTCTGATCTCTCACTAAGCACCTGCTGGAAGTCAAAATAAAATGTAAAAAGTTAGTTAAGGAACTCCAAAGATCTGCTGAGGGTAAAGTGAATCCTCTGACTAGAAATGGTTGGGGGAAAAACTCAGAATTCACAAGAAGTAGTTTTGATACTCCAGGCTGGTGCTTATTTCCACTCATGTATTTCTTCTGCTGTTTGTATTTCATAGGCTCATGATATGCCTGAAAAATGTGAGGAGATAAATTAATGTTCTCAGTTGGAAGGAAAAACCCCCCTGTACGGAGTCATAGAGTCAAAAAATACCCTGACTGGAAGGGACCCACAAGGATCGAGTCCAACTCCCAGGTGTTTTCAAAAGGCAAAAAAGAGTTTTATTTCATTTAAATCAAGGTAGAAATGGCAAAACCACAACTCTCAAAGAGGAACAACGTGGAGGTGATGTGAATTAAGCAGCTTCTGGCCTTCCCACAGAGCTGTGATTAGAAGCTGAAGTGAAAACCATGAGCAGATTTGGATTCCCTGCTCCAGCACTGACAAAATCGTGTCTTTGCTTATTTTTCTTTGTGTTTGGTTTTTTATTTTTTTTTCAGATAATGCACATGTAAACTGCTTTACATCTTCCCCAAGGCTGACAGCAGCCACTAGCTGACAGCAAGTGCCTGTCTTAATGTGGAAGAGCTGATGCAACGGGTCATGAGGATCAGGGCTGGGATGTTCCACCCCGAGATCCAGCCTTGCCTCCCTCCCTCCCTGAGCAGGGAGCCCAGGTGGGCACCTCTCTTCTGCTGTGCCCAGCTCAGGAGGAGCTCTGAGGAGCCTCTATTGCCCTGCCAAATACAGCCACTGTAATATTTACAAATGAGATTTCACTCTGTTTGCCTCTGTGTTTGTGCTGCCTCTCCTCCCCGACGGAGGATTAGAGGATTTTCTAGGAAAAGAAATACTTTTTTTTTATTATTATTGATTTTGTGGTAAGTGTGTTGCCTGCAATACATGAAAATAGATGTAAAAAAGCAGCTTGGAGGATGTCTTTTGTGCTCCCAGCTGCAAAGAGGAGACTCGTGGAGGGAGAAGAGCCTCCAGCCATCCACCTTTGATACAGCAAGAGGCTGATGTCTCCTAAATTTGGAGTAAAGTTTGGAGTTCAGTCAGGATCAGCAGTGCACTTTGTGAGGCACAACAGGCTCATGGTCAGTGTTTTATCCAAATACATTCCACTTGCAATAAATGGACCTTTCATCAGGCCACAATTCAGCAATATATTGGATTAGAAGTTGAATTCTTTGTCTAACCTGGGACAGAGGGATAAACAACGAGGCTGGTGCAGTGACTGTCAAGTGTCAGTGATTGCACTGCCCTGTCTCCTTGAGCCAAGACCAAATCTGAGCAAGCTGGAAAGCCTGAATCCTGGAAAGCCTGAATCGTTTTGGGGAGTTATTGTTGGAGTTCAGTTGGAACAACCACAGATTTTAGAGAGCTGTGAGAACACTGCTGATCCTTCTGACTTAACGACTTCCTAACACTTCCGAGGCTTCAGTGTTAAAAAAATAAAAGGGACAGTGAATGTTTGCAACCTGAACTTCACCTTAGCAGAGAAATTGCCTTGGAAATGAAGCGCTGGGGGCAGGAACAGGGACTGTGGAGAGCAGTGATCTCATCTGACTGGTAAATCTTAGCCCTGATTTCTTTGATGTTGCCACACTAATAACTTTAAACTGTCACCTGGAGGGTTTTTTTTGCTCTTAAACAAACGTGATGGACTGGTGCAGAGCCTCGTGTGCTCATAAATACATGTGGCTGTGTCTGCAGTGAAATGCAGAATATTCTGAGTAGCACCTGTAGCTTTACCTCTTGATCAATCCCGTGGAGTGTTACTTTTTCTGTGGAAAGCTGGATAATGTTTTCCTGCTCTCATGCAGGAGTTGGACTCGATGATCCTTGTCAATCCCTTCCAGCTCAGGACATTCCACAAACTTTCCTTTTTACTCCTTACTTTGTGCTCCTTCATTACATGTGAATTTGTCACTTGGGTTTTTGGTATTACCAGGGATGTATCAGATTTTGCACACACTGTGCTTGCCTGATAACATTTTGTGCTATTTTGGACAGATTTTGCTGTTGAACATCTGGTTGCAACCAAAAATACCCATCTTGAAACCATTTTATTATTGCAGGAGCCATTTCCACCGTTGTCTCTTTTCATGATGTTTGACCTGAAGTAGTAGTAATAATAATAATAATAATAATAATAATAATAATAATAATAATAACTTGTTGCCCAAAATTAGAGAGCAGGACTCTGAATTCTGGGTTTCCCAGTTTGCTCCTGTGGTCAGAAGAGGGTTCTTTGACTTCAATGTGGCTTTTTTTTTTTGCATTTTCCAGAACTTTCATCCATTAATACGCCACTGAAACCAGCTAAATGCTCATCACAGATGGTTGTAAACAAAAGGCTTCACTGAAAGCAAATCAACATCTTTTTTCCCCCCCTCACAAAAGTGGTCTTTAACTGGGATAAATATTCTACAAAATCAAAACTGAAAATCCTCCTGCCTGGAGGAGCTTGGCAGGGATACCCATGGGCTGCCCAGAAATTCCAGGTCTGACATCCGTGATCTGAGGTCCCCACAGGGTTTTATCACTGATGGGGGTTGATCTCCCCGTTTCTGACCTGTTTTCTCCCCTTTTTCTGTCCTGGAGATGAGACTTTGTTTTCGGGCAGGCCCAGGGGTGCCTCAGTCGTGCTGCAAGAGGGGAGGGAGCCCGTGCTGCCCATTTGGATTTGTTAACTGGTTTTAGGCTAAGTGGGAGCAATACAGGCTCCCAGTCTGGTTTTCCAACCCAGTTCAGCAGTTATTTACCTTTCAAGCAATTAACATAATTACCATTATGCTAAGAAGTAATTTTGGGAAGTTCTGCTCCGAGCCCTTACGGCTCCGTCGGGACAGTTTTAGTCGGGACTTATCTTTTTGATGGAAGCCTAATTGCAGTTTTGGCTTTGTGTAAACAAACAGAGGCAGCTAATTGTTTAGGCAAATAGCAGATTAATTTAAATATTCATCCCTAATAAAACAAAAATGGTCCCCATTATGGTGCTCATTCCCATGGTGAGGAACATAAATATTCAGGGGGAGTGCCATTAGACAGGGATCTTAAGGATTATCTGCATTATTTCACATCGGTAGCACTTTCCAGATACCAAATAATCTTTACAAAAGCGAGCATAAATCAATTTAAACTCATTTAGATACCATTTCACTATGTGCAGTTTCATTACCACACTCTTGCTTCACCTCCTCTGGGACTGGGGGGTGGTGTTTGCACACTGGCATCGGTGCCCATCCCCAGCTGCCTGTCGGGGCTTTTATGTCTCCTCTGAAGGAAGAGCTGCCATTAATCATTTCATCATTAATGCCTGAGTCGAGGGAAGGCTTCTCCAGCCCTTCCTCAAGATTGTTTCTCCCTTAATTCAGTGCAAAGGTGGCCCAGAAGGCTCCAGTTCCACCCAGCCCTTCTGTTCCCTCATCCGCTCCCGACTGCCTCGGGTTGCTCTTATTCAGATTATGGCTTTAATGCAGCAGCATTTTAAATAGAATATGGGGGGTCCCTGCTGGGAAAAATGCCATCAGAAATATGTTGTATTTTGACTTCACTCCTGTATCCTTTGGGATTTGTATTCTTTTTGAATCACAGAATCTCCTGAGCTGGAAGGGACCCCCAAGGACCATCGAGTCAGCCCCCAAAATCACACCATATGCCACAAATTCTTCTGCATTTTCTGTTTTCCCACAGCATCAGGATGAGGAGTTTTGCTGCTGGTTGTAAACTGTTGAAAATGGTGTTAAAATCCCTGAACTGTGCGTGCAGAGCTTCGGATTCCTCACTTTGAAAACTTTTCTGGGTGCAAAGCAAAGTGGCTTAAATTTGAGCGTGGGTTTGCCCTTGGTGGTTTTTTGTGGTACTTGAGGGTGTGTTTGCAGTAGAACAAAAATTTGGGTGGCTGTTTATTCTGATCTTCTCCAAACGTGGAAATGTGAGGGAAATCAAGGAGTCTTCCTCAAGGTAGATCCTGTTATTGGAAAGTCAAAAATTAGGGAATCACAGAGAGCAACAGAGCCTGGAATCAGAGATTCATGGGATGCTTTGAGTGGGAAGGAACCTTACAGCTCTTCTCATCCCACCCCCTGCCATGGGCAGGGACACCTCCCATTATCCCAGGTTGCTCCAAGCCCTGTCCAGCCTGGCCTTGGACACTTCCAGGGATCCAGGGGCAGCCACAGCTTCTCTGGGCAACCTGTACCAGGGCCTCCCCACCCTCACAGGGAAGAATTTCTTCCTCAGAAAACTACTCTAAACCTTCAGCTTAAGGCCAGAGCACATACAGGTTCCCCTGAACCTGGTTTGTGGCTCAGAGGCAGCACAGCATCCTGAAGTTCTGCTTTCCTGCCCTGCAGTCTCCTCTCTGTACATTCCCTTTTTTTCCACGCCATGGATGTGAACTCACCCCTTTAAATGCTCTGGGAAAGCTTCGTTAAGTTCTGAGATGACCCCCAACGGTTCTTTTTTGGTGCCCAGGAACCATCAGCATTTGGAACCTGCTGCTGGGGCGGGAGCCAATCCATCATTACCAGCACAACCAGAAGATCCAGGCTCTGGCCCTGGGGCCGGAGGGCGCAGCCGTGGCCACGGCGTCGGGCTTCGAGGTCAAGGTGGAAACCGCCGAGGACAGAGGGTTCTGGCAAACCACAGCAACCTTTGAAATCCAGAAACTGGTGAGTCTCCAGCCCGCTCAGCTTCCCTGCAGGAGCTCCCGATCCAGTGATTATTTCTGGTGCAAGCTAAGGGGGATCTTGTAGAAGTCTCCCTGAACTAGAGAACAGCCTTATCAGCTGGGGGTTCTGGCTTTGGAGCAGGTTAATGGATGAGCCTTTCAGCACTGAAGAGCAAGGGTGAAATGCTGGCTTAGGCTACGAGTGAAAATGAACCCGAGTCCATATGGTGCAGGAGGTTGGCTGGTTTTAATTATTTTTTTCTTTCCCCCTGTCAACATTAGGTTGGCTCATTTTGTAAATCAGTTTTCTCGCGTAGAATTGGAGCTGAAGCTCCAGGTCTCATTCCAGATCAGCTCTGTCTGATTAATTCTGAGGCAGGATATTGCAGGAGAGCTAATAGTGTCACTTGTGAAGCTGGAACTCTTCGGGTTGCACCTTCTGTCAACTGAAGTTTTTGAGACTGTTTTAATTAAAAAACAAAAGCTGTCCCGTTCTCTCAAGTTTTATTGGGTCTCAGAGTATCAACTTTTCTTTGGTAGGGGAAGGAAGTGCAGGGGAATAATTGAGTCTTGCAGCCTCTCTGCCATTGCAGGAAGCTGAGTGCACAGCTAAGGGGTGTGAAGGGATTTAAACCACCCCTGATTAATCCTCTCCTCCAAAGCTAAGTCAGCCTTGCAGTGCTTAAAATATTTGGGGATTTTGTTGATTTAAGAGGTTTTCCAGTTAAAGCACCACTGTAGTTGAATCCATTTTTTGGATCTTGCATGCTGTGACAAGTCAGTTTGTCCCGTGGGACACACAGATTCCACACTATCTTCCAAGGCTGGGTTAGAGATCAACTGTTCAGGAGTTCAAACCCTTCCCATGGTGAGACTTTTCAGCTGTATTTTCATTATTTACTGAAATGGGAAGAGCAACATCCTCGTGGTCTCGTGACAGAAGATTTGGGAGCTGGCATTTGGGCTGTCCTAGAGGGATGTGATGTCTCTGTTAATTTAGGGTAACCCTACATGATTGCAGGGTAAACATCAACTATTCCAATTCCATGTGAGTTGTATCAATGTGTTTCCTCTTCTGGAGCACCTTATTCACATTCCAGCCACGGTATTTCCCTTGTGTGCTTTAACCTGTGGCTTCTCTGTCCTTCAGTGGATGAGTGTGTTAAGTTTTGCTCCTTTCTCTGATGTGACATTTTGGGATGTTTTATTGTAATGTGCTCTGATTAGGTTTGTTTTTTTTAATGGACTCATTCTAAAGATTGTGAGCTGAATTTCATCATAGGAGCTAAACTTGCAGAAATTCAGAATTAAAATTGATTCTCGGTCTTTGTCTGAAGTTAATCCATAATTGGGATGACACAAGACATAACCCATAACCACACATGGGTAGTTTGCTCAGTTCAGCCAGTGGCAGTAGTGATGTAGAAGAATTTGTGATGTATTAAAAATAAAAAGTCTGCTCTTTTCAGGTCAACTTCCTTAATCTGGTTCCAGATGTTACGGGGAGCCCAGTGGCAGTGGCAGCTGCAGAGGACATTGTGTATCTCCTGAAAGCAGAAGATCCTGGCAAAATCCTGCACTCTGTCTATGGCCAGCCTGTCACCTGCCTGGATGTGTCTGCCCATGAAGCTGCCTTTGGGATCAAAACCTTTGGCTGGTTGTTGAATGAGCCCAACCAGGTATTTAATTCTCTTTTGGTAAGATTTTTATACCTTTGTCGTTAACAAAGGGAAAAAAAGAGTTCATGCTGCTTGAGCACTTCCTTCCCTGCTCTCCAGCTTTCAGCAGGAGAGGGAAGACATTCTTTTATGCAATAATTTGATGTTTTTGTGTGTTCTCCTCCTGGGCTGAAGTGAGGGATTATTATTATTATCTGAGTTCACTGGGTTCATCCTTTTCAATCTCTGCTCCTCAGCAGGGCCCAGCTCGCCTGGTTTATGCTGCATCAGTGGCATCAGGGGGAACTTGGCTCAAAACCCCCCCAAAAAACAACCCAAAAGCCCAAAACATCCCTTTTGGTGAGGGGACATGTCGAACTTTGTACGTGCAAATGTGTGATCTTGGGGGGGGGGGAAGGATTTTTAGGTTGTGCTCTGGAGTATTTGAAGTCACTTCCAGCTTGGTGAGGATGGTGTGACTGTTGCATTAAACATCTTGGCAGGGTAGATCAAAACCACGCTGCTTTTGTAGCCCTGCTGGAGCCTCATGGCTGAGGGATGCTCCCAATGCAGCTCTTCCAAAGCTCCTCTGGTTGCAGGAGGGGTTCTTGTGGGATGGCAGACCCAAATAAGTGACATAAATCATAAACTCATGGAATAGTTGGGTTGGAAGGGACCTTAAAGACCATCCAGTCCCACCCTCTGCCATGGGCAGGGACACCTTCCACTAGCCCAGGTGGCTCCAAGTCCCATCCAGCCTGGCCTTGGACACTTCCAGGGATGGGGCAGCCACAGCTTTGGGGGCATCTTAGAGTCCCTGAGATCCCAGGAAGCAGCTCCTGGACACAGCCCCGCTCCAGGGCAGGGAGCAAGCTGGAAACAGGAGAGACCTGTTTCCAGATGCCTTGAGAAGAGTTTCCACTCCCAAATTTCATTCCTTTTTCTGTGTTACACCTCAGACCTGTGGTGGACTGTCAGCAATGAGGGGAACAGGGTTCTTCAGGCAGGTGGAGAAAGAGCAGGAGGTGAGCACACCCAGATGAAAGGAGCTGTGGTCTGTGGTGTAAAAAGGCAGCATTCTCCTTGGCAGGTCACCAGAACAGCAAAGCTTTGCTTAGGACTTCCTCTGTGTGAGGAACAAACGTGTCCAGCTGCATCTCCTTTCCCCTCAAAATCCACGTTCCCCGGGGAGGCCACCACAAATAAATACCTGTAGGGTTGGGAGATGAGGCTGTTCTCTCTTTATTAATTCCTTTGCTGCCTTAATCCAGCTCCTTTCCCTGCAGAGGTGGGAGGTCAGGAGGCAAAATCTCCTCATTCAGGGGCATCACCTCTGCCACCCCCTTTGTGAAACCCCCTCAGGGCCCCAAGCTCCGCTCTGTAAGGCCGGACATCCTTCCTAATTTAGTCCTGGGCTCCTCCACGGCGGGTTGTGCTGAGCCCTGCATCCCAATCAGGGTGATGGGCTGGGATGTGTGTGACAAGGACACTCTCCTGGCACCGCTGCTCCGCTGACATCACGCTGGAAATTAATTACCAGCGTCTCTTGTGCTAATTCCTCGGCTCCCACAGACGTGAAGGGACTGTGCATTGGCTGATTACACCGGGCACCAGCTCACAAGCTGTCTTGGGGAGAGCTTTCCATCTTGGAAGCCTGGTGGTGGAGGATTCCAGCCCCCTTTTGCTGCTGGCTGGGTTTCCTCTCAGGTGGGGGTTTGCTTTGTTTTCCTTCTCCCGCCTTAGTAACCTGCTTTGGGATGAAAATAGTTTGCCCATGAAAAAAATTAGTTTGGGAAGCCATCATCCTTCCCTCTCTCTCTCTGTTTTTTTTAATAATTTTCTAATTTTAACCAAAACTGACAGCAGAGTCGAGATCTGAGGCATAAAATCTGTAGGATCTTTTATGTTGGAGAGGAGAAAAACATCAAATCCACGGCCTAGACTTGCCTGCTGTCAGACTGCAGACATCCTTGCAGGAGTGAGGGGAGAACAGAAATGCTTCAGCTCTGGGAAGTTCAAGCATCAGACAACCCAAATATGTTGTTGTTTCTTGGAAGTTTGTCTGGTTATTGCTCTTGGAGCTCTTTTTTTATGTTAAGATGTGAATTTCTTCAATCATAGTTCAATAATTCAGTAATATTTCAGTTGTCTTAACTCAGCATGGAATGTACTATTTCCCTTAAATTCCAAACTCTGGAAATCCTGAGGTCTGTGTTCCCATCTAGGCTTGTACAGGGATAATAATATATATATATAAAATATAATATAATATAAACCTCTTACACATGGAGCATGAAAAATGTCAGCATTGACTTCATCTGATTTCTGATGCAATCTGGTTGTAGGGTCTGACCAAAGCTTTTCTCATAGCTGGGGTATTTATAACCTTCCATCTGCTCTCAGGTAACTCTGGTCTCCTGCTGTAGTTCAGGTGAGCTTTGTGAATTATTTCTTGCAATTTATAGGTTGATTATTTCTTGCAATTTGTTTCTTGACATTTTTTATTCTCTCGGGGTGGGGAAGGGAAAACCTCAAACCCGACTTTCTTCCTGTATTTAAAATTCAGTTCAAATTTTTGAAACTATTCAGCAGTTCTTGGTGATAAAGTTAATAAACATGGGAGGATTTGGGTGGTTTTGGGCTTGATGAAAGGTGTTGAACCTCACCTGGCTCTTCTGAGCAGCCACTGAAATCCTGCCTGGGTTTGCTCCTGTGTTTAATGTTTCTTAACTGCTTCCCAATGGGAGTGCATCCAGTAGAATTAACCACTGTAGTGAACTAAATAAACTCTTAAATCACAGAATCATGGAATGGTTTGGGTTGGAAGGGCCCTTAAAACTCATCCAGTGCCACCTTCCACTATCCCAGGTTGCTCCAAGCCCCGTCCAACCTGGCCTTGGACACTCCCAGGGATGGGGCAGCCTCAGTAAATAATCCTTTAAATTGAATTTCATTGTCTACAGTCTCTCTTGGATGATATATTTAGGTCATGGCTGCTTGATATAAGCTGTTACATCTTTCTTGCTCCTTGCTTTGACTAAAATCCTTCTCTTTAACTGAGAAGCTGCAGTGTCTTTTCTGATGTCATCATGTCTCCAGTTCTCAGGGAGTTCCAAAGACTTCCAATAATTTTTTATCTTGATTTTTCTTCTTTTAAAAGTGTATTTGGTGGTGGGTTTTTTTTTCAATAAGTTAATCTTTATGAACTCTTGTTTTCATGGTAGAAGGGCTGGGGACTGAATTGGAGCATATGGGACTTGCCCAACTCTTTCTCTTTGAGGAGCTGCAGGACTGCAGAGTGTTAGCAGATCTTTGAAGGTGTTGAAAGGTGTTTTAAATACCCTTTTCTTTATAAACTTCTGTATCATGTCAGAGAAACAAACCTCTCTGAGGAACTGAACTGTGTCAGGCAGCACAAGGAACAGAGTCCAGCAGAGAGACCAGAACTTTCCCTTGCCTAAGTTTTACATGATGTATTGATTAACCCCTGTAAATGACCAGAAATAATTTTGCAAGTTCAAATGAATAAATCAATGCCTTTTGCATTGGCTGCCAGTGATGACATTCTGCTTTTTTTCCCTATTTATACAACACTGTGAGTGCCTCAGAAGGGTGTCTCAGGTTTGGAAAATACAGCTGCTAGGACAGGCCATGAATATTCCAGGTGATACAAAACCAAGAGAATCATTCAGGTTTCAATAATTCCCTTGCTTTTTAATGACTCCCTTGCTTTTTAATGACTCCCTTACTTTTTAATAACTCCCTTGCTTTTCCTTTCCCCTGTGTTGGGGGAAATGCATTTCTGGGCCTGTTTTCCCAGCGAGTGGGTGGCTCGGTGGGTAAACACACCATCCTTCCAGTGGGCACTGGAGCCTCCAGCCACGAGGGCAGTGAGCCTGGTGCCCCCACTGCAGTCCTAGCAGACATCTGTGCCCATCCCAAGCCCATCCAGGCTGGCAGATCCCGGGGGCTGGCAGTGTCCGGCGCTGGAACCGCGAGGGCTGCAGGTGCCTTGGCAGCGCCGGCGCGAGGCTTGGCTCTCCTTCTTCCCGCCAGCTTGGAGTCTCACTTCAGAACTCGGGGCAGAGGGGGAAAAACTTCAAAGTGGAAAAACAACACACTCCCCTTGGGAGCTCCGTGGGTGACTCTGCAGCAGGTGGGGAGGAGCGGGAGGTGCCTCTCCGGCGGGATTTGCCGCGAGCTCCGTGGTTTCCGCGGGTCCCCGGGGGGTTCCGAGCGTGGCTCTCGGCTCTCGGTGCAGCTCAGCCCGGCTTTGCCAGCACAAAGTCACCTCCAGGATGGCATGAAAGTCAATTTTCCGCATGCTCAGAGGAGCCCTTGTGTTACCAGCTTTGCACAATGACTTATATCTGGCAAGAACCTGCAAAATAGTCTCTCTGGCTGATTGTCAAAAATTACATCATATTGGAGTAAACTGCTTTTAAATCAAACATCCATTATTCATGGATATTAACTGCTTTTTTTTTATTTATTTTTTTTTTCCAAACTGGCTGTTTTGTGTTTGATTTACTCTTTTTCTTTCTCTCTGATTGTCTGTCTGTCTCCCTCAGCTGCTCCTTTTAAATCTTAGCTCATCTTTAAATTTATGGAGCCAGAACACTTATCTCTGGGTGCAAGTCTCAACGTGCTGACCCTGCATTTGTTAACAGTGAAATTGGTTTTGTTGTTGTTGCAGTGTCATGTGCCATATTTACAGTAGGCAATCCAATACATTTGCACTGGGAAACTGTGCCCCTGAGCCTTGTAAACTTTAAAAATATTATTTTTTCCACCTCGCTTTAGATACAAAAATCCCAACTTGCAGCAGTGTGTACCATATGTTGTATTTAATTTGATGAGTTCTGCCACAAATGCATGTGGAGTAGCCTTCCTGCTTTTGTGGATACCCTCTGAAATGGGATGGGTTCAATCTGAGAAAAAAAACAGGATCCCTTTTTATTTTGGGGGGGCTTGAAATCTCACAACCCTTTCTTTTGCTGGCAATATTTGTGTGTATTCAGGCAATGTGGTTTTTTTCCAGTTGGCAGAGGGATGGCCAGAAAGAAAAAGGGGAGAATAAATGAAAATAAATGTAAATCCTGTACCCAGGCTTGCTGCTTGTTCCTGGGTTTGTTTTATTTTGATCCTCTGTCTCTAAAGTGACAGAAAGCTCCGTCCTAAACGATTCCTTCCGAAAAAGTGGCTCTTTAATGTATCCTGTGTGCTGTTCAGTGAGGAAAAGGATGTAGGTTTCGAGTGTGGTTTGACAATTGCACTTTTTGCTGATATTTATCACCCTCCCTTCCATACTTCAGCTAAATAAGAACTAAAAATACAGCACACACCCGGTTCTGAGAGAGACCTCGGTCTTCCCTGGCCGTGCAGTGCCATAACTTTGGAGAGGAAGGCAGGGCTGGGATTGCAGAGGGAAAGCAGCTCCTCCCCAGAGCAGTTGTGTGCTGGCTCCTGGCCAGGACGGTGGGTTGGACACCCCTGCTCCTGCTGAAAGTACCACGGGCTCTTTGATAACGAGCGCTCGGGGATTTGTTGTTTCAATGTTCCCATCCAAAAAAGACATCTCCGGCAACCCAGGATCCCAAAACACCTGCTGGGGTCTTGGACACGCATGGAAGAGTTCCATCAACAGCATTCCCTTCAGTTCCTTGGTTTTTCTTGGAAGTATCTCAGCCCAGAGTACATCGGCCACGCTTGACCTCACTTAGCTGCACGGTGTAACGAAGCTCCCAGCTCAGCTCTTCTGGCTGCAGAGGCTTTAATTCTTCGGGAATTAATTTTCCTCCTCTTTCAGGAGTTCTTGGACAGCATTTAAAGAGAGTTAGTTCCCCGTGCCCACTGCTCTGCAGTAACTTCTCCTTTCTTCCCTTCCCTTGGCTCGTGAATTTTCCAGCTTCTTGGAGCGTCTGTCCGAGAGTGACCACAGGTTGAGCCTCGCCCAAGTCACCCAGTAAAGAGGGAAATTAGTCTAATGCACTGTCTTAACAAAAGGGGAGAGTATGAGCATGAATAATTAACAGCACCGGGCTGTGGCAGTGGGATAAAATGAAGTCCCATTTGCTCAGCCTTATTAAAAGAGAGAGAGGGAGAGGGAGGGATGGGAAAGGTCGTTAAGGGACTTGTAACATGGCAAGAATCGCCTCCGAGGTGGATAATGTGTTTTCTAATCTCTGTGGTCTTTAACTAAACATAATGGTGGAGGTACTCTGGCTATCCCTGGCTCCTTGAATTATGGAGCATTCTGGGAGGTTGGTTGGCTCCTGGCCAAGGGCTGGGACTTTTCATTTGGGCAAGGTTAATAGGTAACACTTTTTACCCGGTGCCTTGGGTCCCCCCTAAGGTCTGCCCGGGGTCTTTAATGCTTTTTCTCCCCTGTGTGTCCCCCCAGGTCCCTCTGGGGGCAGGGATCTCGTTAGTGTGCTATCCCAGGACACTTCATTTCACACCCAGATGCTCTGGATTCACTTACCTTCGCTTGGTACCTATTAGGTCACTGGTCTTGGGTGTCCATTATGGGATTATAAATACCTTTAAAAGGGTAATCCCCTTGCAGTGTGCATTACAGGATTATAAACCTCCCAGAGATCTTAGGCTTTATCTGCCCTTTAACACACAGGCCCTTATTTCAAGTCCCTATTGACCAGGTATTTCCATTCTTTCTCCTTGGCCTTTGTAAAGAAAATCCTTCTTGCCTTGAGATATTATAGGAGAGCTCATCAGAACTTCAAAATTGTCCTCAGTGTGCTTTTAAACTCCTTGTCTTCAAGAAATCATTATTCAGACTTCAGAAAAAAAAAAAAAAGGCACTCTGAGTGCTTTTTGCTTCTTTACTTATCAGCTTGCCACGAAAACACGTTGAAATTCATTTGCAGAGCATGAAATCGCTCGGGACGAGTTGAATTTCGAGATAGACAAATCCTGAAGATCACAAAGAGAATCTTCCAGTGACGGGGCTAATTGGCTAGAGAGACACGTGAGCGTGATAAAATTCAGAATAAAATTTTATTTTAGCAATCAGTGCTGTTATTGATTGTTAAAATAAACAGTCTTTAAAAGAATAGAGGCTGGCATGAGAGGAGAAGGCGTTGGAGGGGGTAGGAGGTGGTGAGGCAGAAGCTTTTCTTCCATTTTTGTGGATGCGAAGCTTTATTTTTTTACAGGTTCTTAGCTGCAAATGTTTTAAATTAGTGGCCACCTACAGGTTGTGTGAGGAGAAATAAGTGATTTTTCAGCTGGTGGTACCTGTGAGTTTTGCCCCAGGGCTGGAACTGAGGCTGCAACGTGTAACATTTGCTCCCATGGAGAGCGGGGGAATCTTTAAATGCCACGTGGAAGCAATTTTTCCTTGTGGTCTTCCACGGCCATTTCAAGGACATATCATATGTTTATGGGGTAGATGGGAGCCATGGACATTTAGGTAAATTAATAGTTTCTGGATGTTCCCTGTCAGCATTAGCCCCGGGGGGCTTTTGGGAAAGCAGCTTTTGGCCCTCTCCTCTCCGGAGCTTTTCCATCCAGCTGGGAAGAGGCTCAACTGGGAGCTGGAATACTTTGCTGCTGACCCCGTCACTTATTGTTCTTAGGTTGAATTCAGCACTTTATTGACTTTGTCTTTTGTTCAGAACTTTCCAAGGAGAAATTTGGTTGCCAGGCCCAGATATTAATTTCCTTTGCAGTGAAAACTCTTCGAGGCCCCTTTGCCAGAACGTCATTATCCCTGGGTTTGGTTAGTGAGCTGTTGGGAGCTGGGCTGTGAGTGAGAACAGCCTGTAAAACTGCTCTGGACCTCAAAGATTAACATTTCCATGCAGTTTGTAGCAATTTTTTCCTCGGTGGGCAAGTTGAAATGAATTTTTTGAGCAACTTTTACGCCCTAAACCTCACTGCAAGTACAGAGCCTTCCTGGTTTTACAGAGCTTGGGTAAAAATTGCTTTGGTTCTTTTGGGTCTTAAGGATGAAAAATAACATGTTAAAGACTGGTATTCGAGGCAGGTAAGTTCACAAAGGACTAGTTGGGAGATTACAAATCTTATAAGAGCCTCAGGAAGTGGGATGTGAATGTTTTTATCCTAATAGGGAGCTGATAATATGTCTGAATAAAACCCTGCCTGCTCTTTAGCTGGGAGAAATGGCAGGTGGAGGGAACCTGTAAATCCTCTGGATTTAAAAATCCTGGAGATTTTTCAAGCTTCACTTCTGTTGCCCAGTCCTGCATCACAAAACGAGCCTCCCTTCCTTTAATTCAACCTTTAATTCAGATCTCTACAGTTGCACAAATAGGAAGTAAAAGGCCAGGCAGCATCAGTGTCTCTGCTCTGGCAAATGCTGAAATAATACCTACAGATTGTGTAATATTTATTAAGCTGCACTGGATATAACCAGCAAATTAGAAGTAAAGGGTATTGATGTGAGGTTGGCCTGGCCATGCTGATGTTGCCATGAGTTTCTGCTGATATTTTAAGTACCATTAACTCCTCTCATGGTCACAGGTCTCTTTTAATTGAAAGGAGCATCACCGTGAAATTTAATAACGTTTATGAAGTTATGTCAGGCCAGGTGCAGTGCTCAGCTCCACTGGGCTTCGACCAGCACGTTTTCCTGCTTCTAAGAATACTCATTTCTCCTAAATTGAAAGGCCCAAACAGATAAATCTCATCTGGCCCCAGAGGAAAAACAGCAAACGTGATGGAACTGATTGAGGAGGGGGAACAACTCGTCCCTCTCGTCCCAGCTCTGGTTGAATCATCTCGGATGTTGCCTAAAATCAGGGTTGTTTTTATGCCTTTGCCATCTGAGCTGCCACTTCAGATGTGATTTTCCTCCTGGTCTGTGTGATGTGCAGCACAGCTCTCAGCAGGGCCCGTGTTCTGTTCTGCTCTGCGATTTCGGCTGCACTTGGCTGGCCCTGCCTCTCTCAGCCCATCTGTCTGAACCTTCTCAGTGCTGGTGCTCTTCTCTCCTGCTACTCGGTCAAATATTCAAATTGGGGAAGAAACTGTTTGGTTTTCCTCACAGACTTTAAAGATCTGGCCTGGAGAAACTGCCTGGGAGCTGTCCCTGTCTGCTGCTGGGTGGCACTGGTGGTGCATCCCTGCTCCTTGATGGATTCCACTGGGAAACCCGATTTCCTTATTTCTGAGGTTGTGTCCCCCCCAACAGACCCTGATATTACACAATCTGTAGGTATTATTTCAGCATTTGCCAGAGCAGAGGCACTGATGCTGCCTGGCCTTTTATTTCCTATTTGTGCAACTGTAGAGATCTGAAAGGTTGAATTAAAGGAAGGGAGGCTCGTTTTGTGATGCAGGACTGGGCAAAAAAAGTGAAGCTTTGAAAGTCTCCAGGATTTTTAAATCCAGAGGATTTACAGGTCTGAAGGGTGGAGTTGAGAGAGGAGAGGATCATTTTGTGCTGGAGGACTGGGCAACAAGAGTGAAGCTTTCAAAATCTCTAAGAATACTAGAGATGTATTTCTGGGGTGTTGTATCCCCCTTTTTAATAGGGATAAATCTGCCTCCTGATCATGTGTTACAAATCAAGCAACAAGCAAAACATCTCTGGGGGTAACAACTCCGCTTCGAGCTGCAGCAAAACCTCTTTGTCGTGCTCATGAGGAATTCATCCTGTGTTTTGTCCCCTTTCTGGCAGATTCTTCTTTACAACCTGGAAACAAACCAGTGCCTGACCAAGGTGGGCAACTCCATAGGTGACTTCACGTGTGTCAACCTCCACGACAGCCCTCCCCACATGCTCGTAGCGGGCAACAAGGACAGAAAGTAAGTGCCACCATCTCCAGTTAGCTGACTTCCCATCCTGCTGTCCTACAGCTGGACCTGCTGGAATTGGTTCCTCCTCTAACGTTTCAAATGCAGCCACGGTTTGAGGAACAAACTATTAGGTAATACTTGGACGTGGCTGTCAGCGGGCTTTGTTTTCGGGAAGCTCCCTGGGAAGACTTTGCTTTTCCAGCCATTTGGTGGACGCAGTTGGTGCACAGCCCAGCGAGACCACTTGGAATATCTTCCCCTTCCCCGCCACCACCCGCAAAATTAGTTTGGCATTTAAAAGCTCACTTTCTGATATTAAAAAAACAACCCCGGGGATGAATCGTGGGAGATGAGAGGGGCCCGGCTGCCAAACGATGTCAAGAGTGTATTTGGGAACACTGTGATGTCCCTCAGGTGACGGGGAAAAAAAAAAGAGACTTTCATATGAACAGATTCCAGCTTCTATTTAGCTGATTAGCAGCTTTCTCTTTAACTCCTTGGCTTGGGGAGTAGGATTTTCCCAGCGCAGTGGCCGGTGCCAGGAGCGGCCGCGCTGGGAACAGGCAGCGCGAAAGGATTAAAGTGCTTAAAAAGACCCTCTGAGTCCAATTTTTAGATTTTCTTTTCCTGGCGAGTCGTCGGTGGGGTCTGATCCAGTGCTCCAAAGGAGATGTGGGATGGCAGGGAGCCAGTCCCTAATGGCTCCCGCTTCCTTCCCTCCTCCTTTCCCCGTGCCGGGCACCAGGCTGCAGGTGGTGCTGTGCTGTGGTGGTGGGATCAGATTGGGAGGCGGGCACTTCCCTCTGCCAAATCCCAGACCTCTGTCCCGCCAGAGCAGCAGCTTGCAAAAATGATTATTTTGTCAAACAGCTTTTTTTTTTCCCCCCTCCTTTCTCAGTGAACAGGCAGTGCAAGCAAACCTCACACTTCCTCGGCACGCAGGGTGAGGGAAATATCTGGAGTTTGACGAGTGGACTTGAGTCCTTGGGAGGTTTTTTTTTGCCCTCTAAAAGCAGATAATTGATTTTCCAAAGCACCCCAGTGAAACTGCCTCCAATTTTGATCTCTTGCACGTGACAGGAGAGTAGCTGAAGCTGATATCCCTTCAGTGGGGTTGGGATTCACTGCCTTTGGAGTCTGTGCCCTTTCCCCTCCAGAAAGCTTTTTGGTTTTTCAGCTCAAGCACTGACTGAGTTTAAGAGGTTGGCTGTCACTAAAAATAGCAAGAAGTTAGGAATTAATAGTTGAGCAAACAAGTGTGGCATCCAGGAGGCAGGACCACGGGTATCTCTGAGGTCAGTGCCTCATGTGCTGCTGCATGAAGGTGCTGGGCATCCACAGGTGGAATGAGACTGGAACCTCCACAGCCCTATTAAGGAGCAAATCTACTAAATAGGGACCTTGCCACAGGAGTTCAGACTGCTGCTGGCCGGTAGGAACACTTACAGCTTGAATTAAATGCAGCAGTTTCACAATTTCACTGGAATATGATGGTCTTTTATTCAAAGCCACGATTTTGAGACGTTAACGCTTGGGAAACGTTTTTGGTAGGACCTGTAAAATCTGTCTCTCCGTTGAAAACACTCCTGAAGCATTGCTGATGTATTTGATTTCTGAGCTGTGCTTCACTCTGGCAAGAGATGTGACAGCAGGGAGCGTGTGCTGATCCTGCTTTTCCGTGCTGGAAGCTGGGATGGCGAACGGCGTTGGGAAAGCAAACACATGGCAAGGCCGGTCGCCGGGAGCGTGGATCAAAACATGTATTCCATGCTTTCCTGGAGGCAAGGCAGCTTAATTTTGAGTCAGTCTAACAGGAGGGTCAAAGCCTGGTCATGAGAACACCTTCCCCACTGCTCCCAGGGCTGGGATGAGCCCGGAGTGCTCCCACTGAGCCCAGCTGTTGAGGCAGGAGGAGCCGGGCCGTGCCAGGTCTGTGTTACAGCATCGCATTAGATTGGCAAAACGCTTCTCTTTCTTCCCTTCAAAGCACATCTGAGCAGCACAAGTGTGCCTGTGATTCTTCCAGGGGTGTGCCAGGATGGACACCTGCCTGAAACCCGGGCGCTCGCTAATGGAATAAGCAGGACTCAATCGGATCTTCGCTTCCAGCTGAGCCTTCCAAACAGGAGCAGCTTTGATTTCCGTGCAGAGCACAGGCAGGACAGCAGCCCTTCCAAAATACCCCATCCTCACCCAAAGCACTGCTCCAACATGTAGCCAAAGCTCCTCTCTGCTGGAGCTGGAGGCAGCGAGTCCTTGTCACCATCCCAGCCGAGGGATGGGATGTTCCCAAGGGCGGCCGTGCAGCCACACGGAGCGTGTTCCTCGCCCCGTTCCAGCATGTTTTGCTGCATGTCAGATGGATGTTGCTCTGCTGGAGTTCTGGACTGTTCTGTTGCCTTTTCCTTTCAGTCCCCGAAACGTGTTGTTTGTGAAATCCTCCGGTGCAATCTCCGTTGGAGAGAGGAAAAGGAAAAACTTGCACAACACCATTAGGATCGTAGCAGGGGTGTGGAATAAAGCACAGTTAATGTGTTGGAACAAGTGTGTTTTGGCCTTTTCTGGAATTAATGTGGACCTGATGCTTTCACTCCTGATGGCCATCAGCTGGGAGGAACTTTCTCTGGCTTCCTTTCAAATCTGAGATCAGTATTTTGCCTTTCCTTCTGTTTTCACTTGCTGCATTTATTTATTCACTGATGCTTCATCTCTTAATCCTGACATATTGGATCCTGACATAAGGATCAGAAAAATATACTCCTTTGTGATACGTGCTGGGTTTAAAACTTTAACTGGCTTTGTGGCCTTGTTGCAGTGGTTGAAATCCTAAGTTCTGTTCCTGTAGTTCTGTTCTGGTTGAGTCTTCCTTATGGTTCTCTTCCAAGTGCTTTGTCTGAGTGGTCAATAATGTCTGAAAACCAGATGTACCTAAAATCTGCCCGCAGTCAGTGGCTGCATTTTTTAAGTGAGAAGAGATACTGGTTGCTGGGTGCCTGTGGATGGCTTTGTTTTAATATTAGTGATTAAGTCAAGAGTATAAATATGTCATTCCCATTTCTTGTCTTTTAATTTGCCCCACATTTGGTGTCTTCTGAAATCTTTGGAATCCCAGTCCTTTCCCTTGATCCTGGTAATAATATTACCCCTCATCCCAAGTGGATGTGGGTTGGGTACCAGGGTAGGGTGTGTTAGCAGTGTGCCCAAAACACAGGATTTAGTGCCTCAGGGCATTGCTGATGTTTTGGGAGGCTCAGATAGAGGAGCTTTCTCCAAATTGCACTTGTATTTTGTATCATGGGCTCAGAGAATCACAGGATGGTTTGGGTGGGAAGGGACCTTAAAGCTCATCCAGTCCCACCCCTGCCATGGGCAGGGACACCTTCCACCAGCCCAGGTTGCTCCAAACCCCATCCAACCTTTTAGGAACATTTTCAGGGATGGGGCAGCCACAGCTTCTCTGGGCAACCTGTGCCAGGGCCTCCCCACCCTCACAGGGAGGAATTCCTTCCCCATATCCCATCTATCCCTGCCCTCTGGCAGTGGGAAGCCATTCCCTGTGTCCTGTCCCTCCATCCCTTGTCCCCAGTCCCTCTCCAGCTCTCCTGGAGCCCCTTTAGGCCCTGCAAGGGGCTCTCAGTTCTCCCTGGAGCCTTCTCTTGTCCAGGTGAACCCCCCCAGCTCTCCCAGCCTGGCTCCAGAGCAGAGGGGCTCCAGCCCTGGCAGCATCTCCGGGGCCTCCTCTGGACTCTCTCCAGCAGCTCCACATCCTTCTCTGTGCTGAGGACCCCAGGGCTGGGGTCTTAGGACTTGTAAAGAGGCCCTCTTTAGGTCCTAGGACTTATAAAGAGTCAGGAAAGTGCTGTATGGTGGGAGAACTCTGCCTGAAAAACCCTCTGATAACCAGAAGTCCAAGGAAAAACTCAGCAATGAAAAATATGGACCGCACTGGTTTTCCAGCCCTGCAGTGGCCACGGGGCTACTGCTGCTGCCCCAGATAACATTTTCACGACCCCAAAGATCCTCGTGCTCTCAGAACCCGCAAGGCTGCACGTCCACAGCTGGTTTTTATCCCTGTTTGTTCTCCCTGGCTTTGGTTTAGGGTCAGGGTGTTCGACCTGCGCGGGGGCGAGTCCGTGTGCTCCCTCTACGCCCACCAGCTGGGAGTGTCTGCAGTGCAGATGGACGACTGGAAGATCGTCAGTGGAGGAGAAGAGGGCCTGGTGTGCGTGTGGGACCAGAGGATGGGCACCAAGCTGTGGGAGATGCACGCCAGGTAACTCCTGGAGGGGGCTGTCCCGTGGTGTTCGTGGGCTCCGGCTGACGGGAGGAGTGTGGGGAGGAGATGATCCAAAAGGCACCAAAAGGATGAATTTTGGAGGGTTCTGTTCAGTGTTCATGTGATTTGGGAACAGATTGCCTCCCCAGCTGCAGTCATGGCTTTCTCTGCCTGCCCTTTAGCTGTCTTGGGCTTTTGCTCGTTAGTTAATGAGCGCTTCAGTCGGTGTCGGAGGCCAGGGAGGTTTTCTTTCCTGGATTTTCCATGAGGTTCAGTTCCTGCCTTCTCCCTGCCCCGTCCCCAACCACTCTGCTTATTGAACCTTGCATTTAAAACACTGGGCTGGCTGTTTTCAGAGTGGCTGGTCCTGGCTCTCTCTATCCAGTGTATCCCAGCACAGTCCCTGTGTTTGTGCTCATCACGTTCACACATTCCCTTCATGGTGATGATCAAAGCCAGGCTGGTATTTAAACTCATTTAAATACTAAAATACCAGTTTGTACTGAAAGCACAAGTAGTTCAGTACTGGGAGTACAAGCAGAGATCAGTATCCTGGAGCTGACAGTTGCTGCAGCCAAATTCAGATTTCCTGATCAAGGCACAGTTCCCAGGGATTTGGCTTCATCTGGGTGAAGACTCAAGGATTTAGCCCCTTGTAACTCTGAGTGATAGCCATAAAATGAGCAGATAAATCCTGATTTCTTTTTTTTTTTTTTAATGCCTCTTTTCCAAAGAGGAGCTAGATGAGGTATTTACAGGCAGAGAAGTTCAAGCTGGAACTGTCATTGATTAATAGCAGGTATTGCCTTCCCTGTTGACCCTGGGAATGATAAAGCCTGTTGTGATGTGGCTGATGCATTAAGGACAATATTCCATTGATTGTCTCCTTGGCACGCTCATTAGTGCTGCTGCAGGAGGAGGGCAGGCAGGGCAGGGCTGAGCTGGGGGATGGACTCCAAGTGAAACCATTAGATTGAACATTTAAAATACTGTTTAATCTATAGAGGAATCAGAAGCGATCCCTTCAATCAAACAGGCCTTCTGAGATAAGGGCTGTGTGTGGTGTTATCCATGGCTGGGAATGGAAAACAAGGGCAGGAGCCAGGGGAGGTGACAGGAGACACGTTGGGGTCATGGAGATGAGGGGAGAAATTACTCCTGCTTGGACAGAAAATGCTGGTGCAGTGGTTTGGGGTGAGTTTATTCCCCAGTGAGAGAAAAGGAGTGTAGACCAGATTGAGCATCCAAAGGAGGGACATGAGGAGGGGGAAGGGTCTGGAGGGGCCACACGAGGAGCAGCTGAGGGCACTTGGCTTGTCCAGCTGGAGAAGAGGAGACTGAGGGGAGACTCCTCAGGGTCTGTGGCTTCCTCAGAGGGGCAGCTCCAACCTCTGCTCTGGGTGAGCAGGGATGGGACCCAGGGAATGGCTGGAGCCTGTGTCAGGGCAGGGTCAGGTTGGGTATCAGGGAAAGGTTCTTCCCCCAGAGGCTGGTTGGGCACTGCCCAGGCTCCCCAGGGCAGTGGGCACAGCCCCAAGGCTGCCAGAGCTCCAGGAGGGTTTGGACAACGCCCTGAGGGACAGGGTGGGATTGGGGTGTCTGTGCATCCAGGAGCTGGACTGATGATCCTGTGGGTCCTTCCAGCCCGGAATATTCCATGATTCTGTGATTCTTAGCATGTGCCTCAGAGTGCATTTCCATAGCTCAGTGCCTGGGGGTCGTGGGGGTCCTTACCCTTCATTTTGGGAAGCACCCTGCTCTCCCCAGGAGTGTGCTGCAGCCCTCAAAGCAGCAAACAGGCAGAGAGCCCCCATCCCTCACAGCCTCCGTGCTGCCGGGTTTGGAACAGATTTTCTGACCTCCACATGTGTTCTGGTAAGAGCCCACTAGGTGGGGATAGAACATGTGGGATCTGCTTCGTCCGGAGGAGAGGAGCCAGAGGTGCAGGTTCCTGCTCCAGCCTGGGAGAGAAAGGTTAGAGGTTCAGGTTCCCAACCTCTGGCCGTTCTGGATGGGGATAGAAGATGTATGTGCTGCTCCAGGCTGGAGGAGAAGAGCCAGAGGTGCAGGTTCCCAACCTCTGGCCATTCTAGATGGGGATAGAAGATGTGTGTTCGCTCCAGGCTGGAGTAGAAGAGTCAGAGGTGCAGGTTCCCAGTTTCTGGCCATACTGGATGGGATAGAAGGTGTGGGATCTGCTCCAGGCTGGAGAAGAGTCAGAGGTGCAGGTTCCTGCTCCAGGCTGGAGTAGAAGAGTCAGAGGTGCAGGTTCCCAACCTCTGGCCATACTGGATGGGGATAGAAGATGTGTGTTCTCTTCCAGGCTGGAGTAGAAGAGTCAGAGGTGCAGGTTCCAGTTTCTGGCCATACTGGATGGGATAGAAGATGTGGGATCTGCTCCAGGCTGGAATAGAAGAGTCAGAGGTGCAGGTTCCTGCTCAAGGCTGGAGGAGAGGAGCCAGAGGTGCAGGTTCCCGGTTTCTGGCCCTATTGGTTGGGGATAGAAGATGTGGGATCTGCTCCAGGCTGGCAGAGTAGAGCCAGAGCTGCAGGTTCCCAACCTCTGGCCATAGAACGAGCGTCGACTTAAACGAATCCTTGTTTAATCCCGAGCGATTCCTTTCCTGCACTTGGATTTTGGGAGTGCAGTGCAGGTGGCACCTCACCCAGAGCTGGGGGTTGTTTTCCAGGCACCCGGTTCGCCACGTGTGGTTCAATTCCCACAGTCTGATCACGGCAAACATCCCTGAGGAGAGGAACCCTCGGGGCAGCAGCAGCGCCGACGACGACCCCGCCGTGCACCGCAAGTGAGTTAAGGCAGCTCTCACAGATCTGCTCTCCTTTATATATTTTTAAATAGCACACTAAGCCCCTGAGTCATAATCCAGAGCAGGAACAGAGGAGGTAAAGCATCTTAAAAAAAAAAAAAAAAGTTTAAGGATAAGGTTTTCAAAACAAGGGAGGAATTGGCTTTTTATTTTCTTCCAGCATGAAAAAAATGCATTTCTTTCTCAGCGGGGGAACATAAAGGCCACTGAAGCCAGAGAGGGAATACAGCCTTTTCCATGCTCTAAATATTAGCAGTGATATCTGCTCCTGAAGGAAAACTACTGGTATTTAAACTGCAGGTTTTGGTATTTGCATCTCGGGCTGCTCCGTGTGTGATTGAACTATCAAAGACAATGGGCTCGTCTGCCCCCGTCCTGAGCAGGCTGGAGATGTTTCAGCAGATGACAGTCACGTCTCTGCAGTGCTGGAGGGAATGATTCATTCCCAGGGCTTGCTGGGTCCCTGGAAGGAGGCAGGAGGGATGTTCTCTGTTAAACTCTGACTAGTGCAGGAGGGAAGGGGTTTTATATCAGCTCCCGAAGCACCGAGTTCTTGAACTGGGACGATCCTTTATGGTGATAATTCCTTTCCCTGGTATGTGATGAAGGTTCAGGGGTGTGTCCTGGTTGTGTTCTGTGCAGGTATCGAGGGATCATTTACTCCTACGAGTTCTCAGGGGAGCAGCTGGCAGGGGACAGTGTCCTCCCCATCTGCCGCTCGTCCTACGACGAGCTCACGGGCTACAACTACAACATCGGCCTGGCCATGCCCTATGACAGCATTTAGGGGCTCCTGGGCTGCTGGGGGCCAGGCAGGACAACAGCCACGTGGGACAAGCACCTCAGAGGGGGTGTTGGCTGCGGGACAACGGGCTGGGATTCACCAAAATGTGGGGATATGAACCCAAAGAGTTCAAGGCTGCCCTGGAGCATGTCACTGAAACGTGGTGCTGCTCAGAGGTCCACCCTGCTGGAGGGGAGAGTGAAGATGAAGGGGAACATCACACTGCAGGGTGAACCAAAACCCTGCTGCTTGTGGGAAGGATGCTGCTGGTCCCACCTTGGCAGAGGGACACGGTCAGGAAGCTGGAGGGGCACAGTGTGAGGGGTGGGAGCACACTCAGGAGTTCCTGCCTGCCCTGAGAGGGGGAAAAAACCCACCAGGAACTTGGGGAAAGCATGTTGCTGAGCCACATGTTTGTTATCTCTGTCCTGGTAAAGAGCTGGTCATGCTTGTTTTCCTTGGAATGCACTGGAATGTGTCAAGGGACAGGACCATGCACAAAAGGTTGGGAGAGGGGAGGGTGATGGAGAGAGGAAAGGGAAGGTTGGCCCCAGGCCAGACTGGATGCTTGGGAACTCAGCAGTCCACACACATCAGAATGATTTTAAAATCAATTATTTTTTTAAATCCTCTAAAATTCTGGATTAAATATTTTTTAATTGTCTGTGTACACGTGTCTCTGGAGTTTTGTTCCTGAGTCTTTCAGGGTGAACCAGCCCCCTGCACTGGAACAAAGGGCTGCTATGGCTCAGGTCTGATCCTTTGCTGGATCAGATGCTTCCAAACTGGGAATTGATCCTGAAACACAAGGGATGAGCTGGGCTCAGTGCCCCTGCCTGGGGGTTGAGCACCAGTGCTGTGGAGAAGCCCCCAGGCTGTAGGTGCACTCACCTTAAGCCCAGGCTGCACTGACAAAGGGAAAACCAGTTTGGAGAACAAGAGCCCCAGCCCTGGATCTGTTTTAGTCCTTTAAAACTGTTTTGTGGTTATGATTTGCCCTTGGAAACCTACTGGTGCAAACCAAAGCCGTGCCAATTCTGTTTCAGCTGAGGTTAAGTTTTAACTTAACATATTTTTTACTGGATTAATGGAATGGGTGTAAAAGTGCCAGGGAGGGGTGAAGGAATGTGCCCAAACCTGCAGGAGAGGGGCTGGGCTGTCACTTCAACCTTTCTCCAGTCACTGGAGAGGGGCTGGGCTGTCACTTCAGCCTTTCTCCAGTCACTGGAGAGCTTCCTGCTGCCCTCCTGCTTGGAGAGCAGCTTTTCCTTCTTTGCCTTGGGGTGGTTTTCCATGACCCCTAAGCCAAATTTCCCATGGTTTTGATTTTTAACACTTGGCTTTTTCCTTGTGATGGATAACAAGCAGTGCAAGAGGCAAAGTCATTCTGTCTGACCAATAAATTTGATCTTTCATAAAAATTTGGTCTCTTTTTTCTTCTTTCTGGGAAGCCAGCTCCCTCCCTCCATTCCTGGAAGATCAAGCAGTGTCACGGATACACAGTTGGGATGAGATTTCTGCAGAAACCTGACAAATTTCTGCAGCATAAATGATTTTGAGGGGTTATTTCAGCCTTGTGACTCCTGATGTGCTGAGCAGAGAGAGCTTCCATGTTGTTCTCCTCCCTCCTTGCCCAGCCCTTGGCTTCTTCCCACTCTGACTCTCCTTATCTTCCTCTGTTATCTCAGGACAGCTTTGTTCTCTCTTGCTCTCCCTGCTGCAAGGAGCAGATAAGTTGGTGCTGTGCCCACGTGTCCAAGCCCTTTTCCTGGAGTCCACCTGCACATTCCTGCTCCCTGCTTCTCCCTGTCCCCCTGCACTGCCCCATCCTTGAGCCGATGGGAGGGGGATGTTTTGCAGTACTGCCTGTGGAATGTTTGCTTCCTTAGGCAGAGCAGCCCTGCAAGTCACCAATTCTTTGGTCACCAGCCTATCCTGATCCTGGGAGGTTTGTGTCACCTCCAGTGGGGAAAGGAATTCCCTGTTTCCTTGGCTCTGGGTGCAGCTCCTCCGGGTGGATCCCGGGATGGTCCTTTGGGTCTGTTTTCCCTGTGTCTGGAATTCATTGAAGAGGTTGCAGCACAGCAGAAGGTGGTGTGTGCATTTAACTGGCATTCCTAATGCAAATGAGGGCACTCAGGCTGTTGGAGAGTATAGTATTCATGTGGGGAGCTGAATTGTGGTTTGTGAAAAGGGCTGTTGTCCCACTTCCCTGGGTGCTGGAGTAGTGCTGGAGTGAAGCAAACACGGCCTGGGCTGCTCAGGTTGGGCTTGGGGGAATCTCCTGTTCCTTAATTACAAGAGCAGGAATGGAGCCACCATCCTGTGTTTGTGGGGAGCGATGCCACCTTTGGGCTTCCCATCTGGGGACTCCTGATGCCAGTGAAGCAAAGCTGAGCCCAGAGTTGTGTCACACAAGGGTGGTCACTGGGAAGGGAGATCTCTGCTGGTTTTGGCTCCTTGAGTTGAGGAGCTGCAGTCAGGACAAGCTGGGCCAGGTTGGACTGACCTGGCAGGGGCTGGGCTGAAGGTGAAGGCTCACACTGGGCTCATGTGCCAGGCTGGTGACCCTCAGCCAGGCTGGGTAATTGGGGACAGCTAAAAATCCAAAGGCATCCGAGGAGGAAATAGTTCGGAGGGGAAAAAGCCTCAAGAACAACTGCTGGTGTCTATTGTTGGTGACAGTGACCCTCAGCTAAAAAGAGGTGTCTGTTCCCTCCTGAGAAGGATCTCTGCTCCAAAGGGAATCCGAGATCAAAGGGGAGCTGTCTGTGCTCAGCCCCGGAGCTGTGACCGCAGGGTGCTCAGCACAACGGGAAGGACAGGGTAGGACGTGCTCAGCTGTGCTGGAAAATCCACCCTGGAAAATCCCCAGCTGCCCCTCCACTCATTCTGGGGCCAACCCACCAGCAAAGGCCCCCAGAAAGTGCTTTTTGCCTCTGTTTGGTGACCTTGGCAGTGGGGGAAGGGTGATTCCAGCATTTCGGGGGCTGCCATCCCTCTCCTGGTGCTGAGGAGTGGTGGGAGAGGAGCAGTGGGTGCTCTTTGTGCAGAGAGGGACTACAGGGGTCTCTGCCTCGAGCAGCACCTTCCCCTCCCACCCTGTGGCCTTTCCCACTCAGCCTCTGCTCTGCTGCCCCTGCCCACCTCTGTCAGTCCCTGTTCCAGCTGCCGTCAGGGAGGGGTGGATGTGTGCTGCCAATGTGCCCAGGTGGTGCAAAAAACAATTGGCTTTGCCCTCTCTACCCCCTCTTGCCTTCCAGTGATGTTTGGCCACTCATTTCCACCTTCTGTGGATGGTCCTAAAACCTTCACCTACATTTTGGGCAGTGCTGGGGTCCTCCCAAACCCGTCCCAGTCCCTGGGACCTCTGAGTCCAGTCCCTGCTGCCAGAGGGGAAGATGGGGTGGCAGTGGTTGAAGTACTGCTGGATTATAGAGCAGAACTCAGTGGGAAAGGGCCTATTCCAGGTCAGGATTTGTGCCACTGGAAGATTTATGGCCAGAAATGTGGACCTTCAGCCTCTGGGCCAAATACCTCTTCATGGGAGAGCTGCTGTGTCACCTCTGCCTCAGACGGTGCCACTGGAAGGAACGAGTCCCTCCTCAAAGTTTGGCTCACAAATATCAGCTGTAAGGGGCTGCCCAATTCCATGGCTGTGGCTCTGTGCTGCCTCCTGTTCTCCTGCTCCTCCCACCCTTCCTGGGCAGATGTCCCCCATGTTCTGGTCTCCTGCCTTTCCCAAGCCCCACTGTGGCTGACAGATGGGTGGGGATGGTGGAGATGAGTGTTGCTCATGGTGCACTGTCTGTCCCCACCCTGCAGTCCTGGGGGTCACCCAGCCCTGCTCTCCAGACCCAGGAGCTGCTGCTGTCTCCAGTGCTGCTCAGCCTTTATCAGCCTTCCCAGTTTTCCAATTCCCCTCTGCTGACCACGGCTGGGATCTGCCACAGAGCTTTGGGCCTCCTCACAGGGCTCAGCATCTCGGCCCCATAGCAGAACTATTGTCCTTCATGGAAGGCTCTGGGCTTTGCTGTGGGGCTGCAACAGAGGCCTCACCCTTGCCAGGTTTCCCAGGGCTCTGCCAGATTTTCCAGTGATTCACAGGATTGTTATCCTGGGGTTTGCTGTGTGTAACACCATCCCTGGGTTGTGCTTCCCTGGCTTTCCTCTGGCACAGGAATGATGCTCCTGCCCTGGAGGATCCGTTCCTAAGGACCAGGCCTTCAGCATCAGCCATTGCTGGGGTGAGGATCAGGTTTATCTTCCCAGGGCCCTCCCTTCCCACTCTCACCTCCCTCCTGCTCTCCACCTCATCCCATTTCCTGCAGAGGGTTGTGTTGGCTCCAGCCTCTGCTTCCTGCAGTCCCTGCTTCCCACACTTTCCACACCACCCCACAAAATACCTGGGGACAGCTAATTAGCTCAAGGGGTAATAATTATCCTCTTACCAATACTCTTCAGTCCTCCTGCCCTGTACTTCCCTGCATTGCATGGTGTTCCCAGCCCTGGCTGGTGTGGATCCTCTCGGATGTCTCCTCCCAGGAAACCACAGCATGGAGGGGGAGTGGGACCACAACCTAATGTCAAACCCTGCAGTCCCAGCAACATCAAAGGCCCTTCCCAGGACAGACAGCCCCTCTGGGAGATCCAGGGGTGGAAAAGAGCCCGGACTGTGACCAGGAGCATGGAACTTGCAGCTGGTTCAGGGAGTGGGATGGTCCTGCCGTGTCTGTGTGAAAATTCCAGTGAGAAAACAGAGGAAGGAGCCTGGGTTGACTCCTGAAACCTGGGGATTTTGGGAGGAGCTGGGTGTTGTGCCCTAACGTTTGTGGGGCGGGAAGGGAGCACAGAGGGGCTGGCCCGGGGAGGAGGAGGAGGAGAGGTTCAGTGCCAGTCGGGGGGTTGGCACCAACCCTGTGCCCTGGATTGTGCCACTGGGCATGAGCCCGGGAGAGGGGGTGTCCAGAGGAGCTGGAGGAGAGCAGGATTGGAACCCCAGAGCCCTGCAAACACAGACCAAGCTGTGGGGCAGCCCCGGGACCCCTCAGGGCCTGAATGGCTGCGTTGGAACAGCCAGAGCTCCATCCCTGCCATCCCCTCCCACACCCTGGTGCTCAGCCCCTCTGGCATCACCGGCACCAACCCTGCTCCACACCTGGCCCAGGCCCAGCACCAACCCTGGCTCTGACAACCCAGCCCAGGCCCAGCACCAATCCTGCTCCCACACCTTGTCCAGGTCCAGCACCAACCCTGGCTCTGACAACCCAGCCCAGGCCCAGCACCAACTCTGCTCCCACCACCCGGCCCAGGTCCAGCACCATGTGCCAGCACCACAACACTTCAACCAACACCTCAGGTGCCACAGCGCTGCCCCACAGCTTTGGGGGACGCCCAGCTGGGCATGGTGGCACTGAAACACCCATCTGAGTTTGGTGGCAGTGGAACACCCAGCGTGTGGCAGTGGGACACCCAGCTGGGTTTGGTGGCACTGAGAGACCCAGCTGGGTGTGGTGGCACTGGGACACCCAGCTGGACGTGGGGCATTCCCAGCGTGGAGCTGCAGGACAGGACCGGCTCCATCCCCAGGTGTGCCCCGGGCTGTCCGTGGAGCAGCAGGAGCCGCTCCGGTCTCTCCAGGCCAGCACTGCATTGCAGGGAAGGGCTGTGCTGCGCTGGGGGAGCGCTGCCAGCTCTCCCTCCTGCTGCTGCTCCAGGAGCTGCTCCGGAGCAGGACCGTGTCCAGCGGCTGGGAACGGGAATTTCGTGGGGACAGAGCTTCCAAAGCCTGCGAGGGAATTTCTCTTATCTGCAGCCTCTGCGTGGGGGTGCCTGAGCACAGCAGAGACCCCCAAAAATACGGCAAAGAAGGAGGAATCGCTGGTGCCCCGAGCCGGGGAGGTGCCCACACTCGCTGCCCGCGGGGATGGAGGGGCTGTGGCGGCTCCGTCGCTCCCTGTCGGCTGGGAGGGGGCTCTGCTCCCAGCCACTGAACATGTCACCAGGGGAAGCCATTTTTGATAAAACAAATAAATCTCTCCTGCTTTTCTAAAAATAGCCCTTGCCCTTTTTTTTTTTCTCCCCCTCCCTCCCCAGCTCAGGCTGCCTTAGCGACGGGAACGCGCCTGGAGCCATCCAGTCATTAATACCAGTAAACAACCCCCTGTCTCCGGTGCCTTTTTCCAGCGGGAACATGTGGGGGCAGGAGCCACCTGGTTGCCAGGAGCCCACGTCCCTGCATCCCTGCTGCCTGTATCCCAGCTTGGCTCCTCCCGGCTCTGGCCGGCACACACAGCCGGGGGGGGCTGGTTGGGGTTTAAATTGGGGTTATTCCATGAGTTGTTTCCATCTTTGCTGGCTTGAGCATCCCGTGGGGATGCAGAGTGGGATGTGATTGTCCTTCCAGGTGCTGAGGATGCTGCCTTCTCCCTCCGGCCCCTCGGCATCCCCATCCCTGCCCGCACACTCTCCCTTGGCCTGGGATCAGGGGGATCACAGCAGCTCCTTCCCCAGAGCAGAGGCTGAAAAATGCAGATTTACAGGGAGAGCAGTGTCTGTGGAGGGTTTCTGCACAGGGACAGACCCCAGCAGGCCCTGGGGGATGGATGGACGGAGTATTTCTGAGCTGGGAATAAAAAGAGAAATACCTTTTATTACAGATAAAAGCCTCTTATGTTTCTAGAGAGCAGCGGCAGCCCCAGTGCGGGCGGGGACAGAGAGCTTGGTGCCAGGAACATGGAGCTGCTGCTGAGTCCTCTTCTTCCTCCTCTTCCTCTTCTTCCTCCTCCTCCTCTTCTCCTCCTCCTCCTCTTCCTCCTCCTCCTCCTCTTCTTCCTCCTCTCCTCTTCTCCTCCTCCTCCTCCCCCTCAGTAGCAGTGGGCGATGGTCTCCATGTTGAGGAAGCGGACGTGCATCTTGGTCTCGATGTCGATCCCCTGCCACATCTGCCAGGGGGACGGGGCTGAGCAGGGCCAGGGGCCCGACCCCAGCTCCCTGAGGCCTCCCAGCTCCCTCCTTCCTGGCAGATGCCACCAACCTTAAGGAAATCCTCGAAGGTGATGCCCTCGTACACCTGGTCCGGCCCCTGTGCCAGCGAGAGAGGAAACATCGCAGCTGCCCCACCCCACTGGGCACGGGGCTCTGGGGGCTCTGGGTGACCCAGGGTGGGTCCCCTGGGGCAGTGGGACAAGTCTCCCATGGGTGCACAGCCCTGTACCCCACGGCCAGCCCAAAATTAGTTCCCAGCCCACCATTCCCATAATCACTAACTCCCCAAACTCCAAGGGTGGGGCTTTAAGGGAGGCTGTTTGCTCATCCCCCTTGGGCTTTGCTGGCGGAACAAACCCACCCAGAAAGCTGCTGCCTGCAAAAACACCTCCAGCCAGATCAGCTGGGAGATGCCCTGGGCAGGACAGACACCGCCCAGCCCCGTTTTTGGTGCCAGCACAGCACCCCCGTGCCCGGCAGGGCAGGGCAGCAGCTCCCACCATCTGTCCCACGCAGATGCTGGCGGCCTCCATCATGGCCCCGTCGGCGATGGAGCGGGCAGACTCCTTCTCCAGGTGGGGGTTCCCCGACAGCAGCTCCTCCACCACCTGCAAGACAGGAGGTCAAAGCCAGGGCCGGGAATTCCCTGGAGCCGGGGCGGGAGGGGCCGTAGGTTACATTTCTGTGCTCCTGCAGCCTGATCTTACATTCCTGTACTCCTGCAGCGTGATCTTCCCGTCGTGGTCCGAGTCGTACATGTGGAACAGGACTGGGAGGGACGAGAGGAGAGGGGGGGGGTCAGAGGGGCCGTCCCCTCCCAGCATTCCCCCCCCATCCCGGGCTCTGGGAAAGCCTCACATTTGAGCTTCTCCTTGCGGAAGCGGTCGAGCTGCTCCTCGTCCATGTTCATCTCGATGGGTCTGAAGTAGGACATGATGGTCAGGAAGTCCTCGAAGTTTATCTCGTCCGCCAGCCCGTCCGACTCCTGCCGCAGGTTCCTGCCGACAGCGGGGGGATGGGAGGCCAGGACCCTCCCCAGACCCTCCCCCCCACTGCAGACCCCATCAGGACCCTCCCCAGACCCTCCCCCCCCCTGCAGACCCCATCAGGACCCTCCCCAGACCCTCCCCCCGCTGCAGACCCCATCAGGACCCTCCCCAGACCCTCCCCCCGCTGCAGACCCCATCAGGACCCTCCCCAGACCCTCCCCCCCACTGCAGACCCCATCAGGACCCTCCCCAGACCCTCCCCCCCCCTGCAGACCCCATCAGGACCCTCCCCAGACCCTCCCCCCGCTGCAGACCCCATCAGGACCCTCCCCAGACCCTCCCCCCCCCGCTGCAGACCCATCACACCAAACCTTCAGCGCTGCTTTGTCCCTGAGATTCAGCTTAAAGGGCTGTAATATCCACCCCCCCGGCTCCATCCCAGCCTTTAGGGAGACCTTTCCCCAGGCACATCCCGCTCCCAGGGGATAAACCAACAGCCCCGACCCTCCCCGTGGCGCTGGGGGGGTTCCTACCGCTTGTCGAAAAAGGCGTGGACGATTTTCCCCCTAATTGGGTTGAACTCCAGGTCGGGAATGCTGTCAAAATTCTCCTTGCTGCAAAGGAAACAGGGACAACCTCTTGTGAGGAAGGGAGGGAGGAGGAGGGAGATGCCACTGAAAAGCCCCAACCCTGTTCTTCCAAAGCAATCATGGAAAAATAAAGAGGCTTTGGGTGAAAACCCCTTTTTGCCTCAGTTCAGACTGAGAGCAAGTCTGTGCTTGGCACAGCTATGGGGGAATTCCCCTTTGGGAAGCTCTGGGATACTTGGGATGATGGTGGGGCTTGACCTGCAAATGGCTGCGTGGTTTTGGAAGAGTTTTCCCAGGAATAAGGCCTCAAACAGGCTCAACAAGGCAGGGGAAGGAGCTCCTGCTGTCCAACTTCCCCTCAGCTTCCTCCACATCCCGCTGTCCCTCCGAGCTGTGCCACAGGGCTGAGCCTGTGCTGGTCAGGAATGGAATGGGATGGGATGGCCAGCACTGGGAATGGGATTGTTGGTGCTGAGAATGGAATGGCTGGCACTGGGAATGGAGTGGCTGGCACTGGGAATGGAATGACCAGCACTGGGAATGGAGTTGCTGGCACTGGGAATGGAATTGTTGGCGCTGGGAATGGGATTGCCAGCGCTGGGAATGAGATTGTTGGTGCTGGAAATGGAATGACCAGCACTGGGAATGGAGCTGCTGGCACTGGAAATGGAATTGTTGGCGCTGGGAATGGGATGGCCGGTCCTGGGAATGGGATGGCCAGCACTGGGAATGTGATTGGCAGCACTGGGAATGGAATGGCCGGCACTGGGCATGGAATGGTTGGCACTGGGAATGGAATGGCCAGCAGTGGGAATGGAGCTGCTGGCACTGGGAATGGAATTGTTGGCACTGGGAATGGGATGGTCGGCCCTGGGAATGGGATGGCTGGGAATGGGATGGCTGGGAATGGGATGGCTGGGAATGGGATGGCTGGGAATGCCGTACCGGATCGTCAGCTGGTCCTGGCTCAGCTGCTTGAAGCGCCGGTGCAGGTGCTCGATCTGCTCCGAGGTGACTGTTGGGGACAAGAGGGAGGGGATGGGGGGGTTGAGCTCCCCGGGAGACCCCCAGGGATCCCTCTGCCAGCTCCTGTCCTGCCCAGGGACACGAGGAGACGGGTGGGCACCACGGCTTGTTCCTGGGGCACCACTGTCCGTGAGCAGCCAAAGGGCTGTTCCTGCACCCCTGGCACTGGGGAAGGGCCTTGGGCACCTCTTGGCACAGTTGTGCCCATCCCTGTGTCCCCTCAGTGGCTCTGTGCAGCCCTGCAAGGTCCCTCTCTGTGTCCCTGAGTGCTCTGTCCCTTGCTGGCTGCAGGGGGGTGACTCCAAGGGCTGGTTTATCCCAAATCCTGGTCTGCAGAAGCTCCCTGGCTCAGACTGCGTGGCACAGTATGGTGTGGCCTGGCATAGCAGGATCCCACCCCCAGCTCAGGATCCTCAGGATCAGACCCTCCAAACAGACCTGACCCTTTCCTTTGGGGTTGTTGGCACTGTGGGCAGTGCCCAGCCCAGGGAGCACATCCCGACCTGCCCTGGGACATCTCCCCCTGCTCTGGGAGCTTCCCGTGCCCGTGTCCACAGGGGTGGCAGGAAATAACCCTGGGATCCAAAATGCCCCGAGCTGACAGCAGCATCTCACCAGGGAAGAGGAAAGGCTGGGCACGGAGGGCACACATTGGCAGCCCAGAAGTAAAGCCCAGCCTGGAAACAGCTGCTGTTCAGGGTGAACTGGGACACCACAAGCCACCGAGGTGGGCACTGCATCCCCCAGGGATTGCAGCACTCCCAGACCTGGGGCAGGGCTGGAACTGGGGTGCAGCAGCTTTGCTTTGAGCCCCAGGAGCTCTGGGGCTACAGAGAGAGGCTCAGCAGCACCTTCTCACTTCCCCAGTGCCACCCACAGGTGATTTTATCCTTCCTTCCCCACGGCTGTAACCAAGCCCTGCAACCCCCGAGGACACACAGGGAGCCTGACTCTTGTGCAAATATTGACAGAGCCGTTCCCAGGAGCCAGGGAAGTGGTTTGCAGCCCTGTCTCCATGGGCTGGTGGAGTAGTCTGGGCACCAGCTGGTGGCTGAGGAGCTGGCACAGGGCAGGGCTGCACCAGCAGCTGGACATCAGCCTTTCCTGGCACCGTGGAGAGAGATAAAAGATATTGAAGTGCAACTGAGGGGCTGCAAATGGTTAAGTGCTGTGGCTGAGAGACACCAGGCCAGTGCTGGGCCGAGTGCTGTTCCCTCCCTCCCTCCTTCCCTCTCTTTTACGATGTTTAAATAATGTCCTTTGCATTCCTCGCTGCTGCTCCACGGCCTTGAAATAGAAACTGTATCGATCAGCGAGGCTGAGCCTTCACAGACCTCTCTTTAATGGACTAGAAAACCCATCTGTGCTGGTCCTGGGGCTCTGGGCCTGCCTGGACCTGCCTGCACTGGCAGCCACCAGCACCTTTGGAACAGGGGCTCCTTAACCCCCTGCACGGCTTTGGGGTCCCCCCTTGAACCCTCTGGCTCCCGGGGGGTGATTCCCAGGAATCCCAGGCTGCCTGGGCCCCCACTGATTCATCCACGGGATGTTTTTTCCCTAATCCCTCTGGCTGGTGCTCTGCTCTGTCCACACACACACACACACACACACAACACACACACACGGAAACTTTCTCTGGACTTTGCTTTCCAATTTTGGCCATGGAGAAGTGACCTTTCGCTTTTCTCCCTCGACAACATCGCTGTCACCGTGGGAGCAGCTGGGTTTTCAGCATCTGGGACTTGGTTGCACACCAAAAGTCTTTGATCTTCCCAAAAAAATGCCCCAACACGACAAAAAACTGGGGTTAGGGGCACGCTCGTGGTCGGTCCAGCCTTGCTCTGCATCCAGCCCACGACTGCAAGGCCTGAAGAGGGCTCTTCCTCCCTCTTTTCCAAACCCAGGTCTTCCTCACAGGGCAGGACCACTCTGCCCTGCCAAGGGTGGCAGTGCTTTCCAGAAAAAAAAAGGGAAAACCTGCACAAAGGGCAAAGGCTTTGCCAGGAGAAGGATCATCTCAAGGGCAGCAGAGGCTGCTCATATCCCTGGGAATATCCCTGAGAATATCCTTGAGGAACACCCTGGTGCTGCAGGCCCGTGTCTGAGCATGGCAGCCTGTGCTGAAGGGGGGAAAATTGGGATTTAATCCAAAGGGAGCTGGGTTTGCTGCTCCCAGCCTGGGGTGGTTTGTGTCACTCCAGCAAAGGGCATCCCCCGGGAAGAGGGGCACGGGGGGGCTCAGCCCTGCACTGCCCTCCCCGTGGGATGGGCCTGGGTGCAGGGAATGGTCTCATCATCCCGGGAAGAGCCCCCTCAGCCCCAGAGGGATTGGCTGCTGCAGCTCTGGGATGAAGCACACGGAGGCAGGGAGGGGAAACTGCTCCAACACCCTGAGCAGACCCTGAGGGTGCCCCTTCAGAGGGGGAGAAGGCAAAGGAAGAAGCCCTGGGGACAGGCAGGTGGCCTTGCCCTGTCTCTGCTCCTCCCACGGGACCGAGGGTGGCTGAGATTCCTTCCCTAACATCCGACTGCAGCAGCAAGGCTGTAAAACCCCTGAATTCCCAGGTTCTTTTGGCAGCAGCCCCAGCACGGTGGGAAACCCTGTGAGTCCCTCTGGGAGCACATGACATGAACCCCAGTCATGGCACAGGGTCACTGTGCTCCCCCTGCCCTCCCACCTCTGGTTTGATGAGATTTTTTGGGGTGTTGCCCTTGTAAAACCCTGCCCTGGCATTGATTCCCAGGGCACTGGGGCATGGGGCAGGTGCCCTCCCACGGGCAAGCACTGCCTGTGCTGGAGGTGCTGCTGCTCCCCAGGCCAGGGAGTTCCCCAAAACCTCCTCCCACCCTGGGCTGCCAGGCTGGCACCCCACGGGCTCCCCTGTGGGGAGGGCTGAACCTGCCTCAGGGTGCTCAGCCCACCCGGGGGAGGAGGAGGAGAGGGCAGGAAGGCAGATGTGACCCCAGGATCAGCAGCAGCTCTGGGGAGCATTGCTGGACCCTCTCAGCCTCACCCCCAAGCTTCTGGCCGAGGGCAGAGCTGCCCCCTCACCCCTCTCTATGTCCCCTCACCCCTCCCTGTGTTCTCTCACCCCTCCCTGTGTCCCCTCACCCCTCCCTATGTCCCCTCACCCCTCCCTGTGTTCTCTCACCCCTCCCTGTGTCCCCTCACCCCTCCCTATGTCCCCTCACCCCTCCCTATGTCCCCTCACCCCTCCCTATGTCCCCTCACCCCTCCCTATGCCCCCTCACCCCTCCTTATGTCCCCTCACCCCTCCCTGTGTTCTCTCACCCCTCCCTGTGTCCCCTCACCCCTCCCTATGTCCCCTCACCCCTCCCTATGTCCCCTCACCCCTCCCTATGTCCCCTCACCCCTCTCTATGCCCCCTCACCCCTCCCTGTGTCCCCTCACCCCTCCCTGTGTCCCAGCCTGCTCCCAGCACGGCAGGACCCAGAGGATCCAGGTGGGAGACCCCGATCTCTGTGCCCAGAGCTGCCCACGCCCTGGAGCGATGGCGTTTCCCAGGAGGGACGCGACCACCCCGTCCTACCCCCCGCCCCTGCTGGGAGCCCTGGGCTGTCCCTGCTGCATTTCCCTGCCTGCGGGTCCCTTGATCCCGAACCACCCCGTAACAGCCCCGAGACTGTCACGGCCCGGCGGCTCCAGGGCAAAGCAGCCGTGCGGGGACAACTCCCTGCACCAGCGGCGGGGGTGGCAGAGCCTCGCCGGGGCTCCCTCGTGTGACCGCTCCACGCCCCGGCTCGTGGCACTGTGGCACCGGGGACACGGCTGCGTCCCCCACCTCCTGGTGACATGCTGGCAACCCTTTGGTGACAAGTCTACACCCTCCTGCCCATTCCCCCTCCCCTACCCCCCCCTCCATCCCCCGGGTGACAGACCTGCATCCCCCCCACCCCCAAGTGACACGTCCTGCACTCTCCCACCCCAGGTGACACCTCTGCACCTTCCCCGAGCGACCTCTCCCGCATCCTCCCCCCGGGTGACATCACATCTCCTGCACACCCTGCCCGCTCAGGTGCCACCTCCTGCAGCCCCCGCGGGTGACACGGCATGTCCTGCATCCCCCACCTCGGGTGACATCTCCTGCAGCCCCTCCCAGGTGACATGTCCTGCACACCCCCGCCCCCCGCCTTCCCAGGTGCCACCTCCTGCATCCCCCCCTTCCCGGGTGACATCTCCTGCACACACACCCCCCCCACAGGTGCCACCTTTCCCCACCCCAGGTGACACGTCCTGCCCCTCCCCTGCAGTGACATGTCCCCCGCGGGTCCGGACACCCCGTGTCCCCTCGGCCGGGGGGCGTCCGGAGGCTGCGGGGGTGGCTCGGGTGGGTGGCCAAGGTGCCCCCGGTACTCACAGCCGGTCCTGTCCGCCAGCTCCCGCATCTCGGCGGGCACGGAGTGCGCGGAGCCCATCCCGGGCCGTGCCGGGAGCGGCGCCGCGGGCGCTGCACCGGGAGCGCCGCCGCCAACGCTTTATAAGGGCGGGGAGGCGGGGAGGCGGCGGGGCTGCCCCGGGTCCCTGCGCCCCGCACATCGCCGGGACGGGCACAGAGCGAGCACCGAGCCGGGACGGGGACAGAGAGAACACGGAGCCGGCATTGGGGCAGAGAGAGAGCACAGAGCTGGCAGGGGGGCAGAGAGAACACGGAGCCGGCATTGGGGCAGAGAGAACACTGAGCCGGCACTGGGGCAGAGAGAGAGCACAGAGCTGGCACGGGGACAGAGAGAGCACAGAGCTGGCAGGGGGGCAGAGAGAACACCGAGCCGGTACCGGGGCAGAGAGCACTGAGCCAGCCCTGGGGCCACAGTGAACATCCGACCGTCCTTAGGTCCGGGGTTGACACCCCGCAGTTCTTAGGCTCCAGACTGAACAGCCCAGCCAGCCCTAGGCTCCAGAATTAACACCGAGCCAGTCTTAGGTCCAGAGTTGACACCGAGCTGTCTTTAGGTCCAGAATGAACACCCCCGCCGTCCTGAGGCTTCAGATTTAACACCCCCGCTGGCCTTAGGCTCCAGATTGAACAGCCCAGCCAGCCCTAGGCTCCAGGGTTAACACCGAGCCAGTCTTAGGTCCAGAGTTAACACCGAGCTATCCTTAGGCTCCAGATTGAACAGCCCAGGCAGCCTTAGGCTCCAGGGTTAACACCGAGCTGGCCTTAGGCTCCAGGGTCAGCATTCCTGCAGCCCTCAGGCTCCAGAGTGAAGGGCCGTGACAAGGGCCCGGCCTGGGCGGGACCCCCTGGCAGTGGAGGAATTCCCATCACCAGCTGGTGGCACCCGCAGCCCCGGCTGTGCCCACTCGTGGCTCTGGGCGCTGCACGGGGACCATTCCCCAGGAGAAGGGTGTGGAGTTGCTCCAGTGTGCCCCACTCCCTGCCCAGCCTGGCCGCAGGAATGCGGGCCGGGATCTCCCCCTGCGAGGAGAACCCCCGGCTCCCACCTGAGCCCTTTTTTCCCCCCGGCTCCCACCTGAGCCCTTTCCCCCCCCCAGCACTGCCCAGGGCTGCACCGACCCCCAGGATGGGGACAGGGCAAGGGGGCACAGACAGAGGGGTGACACAGGACCCCCCCCAAAGGGAACTCCAGCCCTGGGGAGAGCCTGGCTGCGGTGCCGGGGTGTGGCAGCAGGAGGCAGGTTTGGTGCAGAGGTGGGTGATTCTGTCACCATCTCCCTCGGTGCCAGACCGGGCTCTGGCACTGGCAGGGCCACGTCAGCCTCCCACGGGCACAGGGAAGAGCACACAGGGGGTTTGGGAGGCAGCTCAGAAAGCACAGCACACCGTGGGAGGGGGTAGCAAGTCAGTGTCGTTTATTTTTTTAAAGCCAAATATAAACAGGAAAGGGATCAAATCATTTCCAGCCTCCAGCTGTCCCAGATCCAGGAAAATACCTTTTTATAAATAAAAAAGGAGAAAGGAGAGATGTCCCCATCTTGCAACCTCAGCTGTGTCGGGGGCCCTGGGACTCTGCACCCTCTGGGCAGTTTTCCATTAAATGCAGCTTTTGGTTTGGTTCAGGCCCCTCCAGCCCAGAGAAGGGAGGGTAACACAGCATCATTCTGGCCCTGCCCATTCTGTCCCTGTCCATTCTGTCCCTGCACAGTCCCTGTGTCCTCTGTGGGGGAGGAGCCAGCAGGGAGGCTGGCAGGGCCCACCGAGCTGGGATGGCCCTGGGAGATGCTCAGAACTAGTCAGGACAACACCCTGAGCAACCTGGTGTGCAGGTGAAGGTGGCCTGGAAGGGACCAGGACATCCCAGGAGCCCTTCTCCAGCCTTTCCTCACCCCCTGTCCCAGAGGACACAGCGCTCTGCTGGCCCAGGGCAGGGCAGGAGGGTCCTGCTGCCTGGTTCTCCTGCCAAGGCTGGTGACAAACTTCATGGTTTGTCACAGAGGCCACACTCCCAGCCCTTGGCTGTGTCAGGGCCCTCCAAGAATGTTCCTGCTGGTCCTGTGTGTCATGATGGGTGTGGGAGGGTTGGAAGGGCTTCCCAAGAGGATGTGGCACCACCGGCTGTCCCAGGGAACACACTCTGCTGGTGGAGGGCTGGGAGCAGCTCTGCAGCCTCTCTCACAAGACACTGGCCTGTAAGGGTGGACAAACCTCCCACAGATGCTGTTGCCCACAGGCCTCACTCCCTGCTAGAGGAAACCCGGGAATGGTGCTCCCTGCAACATCCCTGAGTCCCCGGATCCAGCGGCACCGCTGGGAACCAGCCCACGGCTGCTGCTCAGCTCCCTGTCCTTTTCCTAAGGATCCAGACAGTGACTCCTCCTTCCCTCCAGCCTCCTTCCAGCATCCTCTTCCCCCACTCTGTTTTTCCCTCACCCTCCAGATTTAACCTGGGCTGTTCTGTCCCCAGGACAGATGGCCAATGACATGGAAAGAGAAGGGAGAAGACAGAGAAGAGAAAGAGAAGGGAGTTTGAGCTGCAGGAAATTCACCCCTCTGCTCCCAGGGGATGCAGGACCAGAGGACTTTGGCACTGCACTGGGGAACCTGGCCAGGCTTTCCACTTGGTTGGATGGTGGGAGAGGAGGGAGGCAATTCTACCTTCTCCAGAAAACATCCCTTCTCCTGGAGAGCTCCACAGAGACAGGACAAACTGCACACTGTGTGCACTGGCACCATCTGTAACATGAACACTGACGTGGACCCGGACATTACTCATGGACACAAGGAACTTTTGGGATCCACTGCTGTCTTCTTGGGGAAAAGGTGACTGTGGAAACCCCCTCCTGTGCTGCCTGGAGGGGAGGGGGCACAGGGAGGCAGCAAATGTCACCCCACTGTCCCACAGAGGCGTTTCCCGCCGTGCAGACCTGGGATGCGCAGCCTGCAGGAACTGATGTGCATTCCAAGAGGCTGCTCAAGCAGGGACAGAGAGGGATCCTTGGGAGGTTTCCAGCTTTCCCTGGCCACCCTGGACGCTTGGGCTGAAGCCTCCTACAGCTGCAGATACTTCAGCAGGGAATTCCTCCTCACCAAGAGCAAAACTCAACCCAGAGCAAACAGCACAGGAGGCAGAGGGGTCACCCCAACCAAATGGGAACAAACAGGGGGGGCTTTACAAACTTTGTGTTTGCCTGAAGTGCCAAAAGCAGACTTGGACCCTGGGCTGGTGTTTGTGTGGTGCCTATTGAAAACACCTCAAGTTTCTTCCAGATTTGGCACATCCAAGGCTGTGTCGGTGCTCCCGGGTGACACCAACACCCCCAGCCAGGCGTGGGCAGCACAGCAAAGCAGAGCTGTCTGAGGACACAGTTCCTCCACAGAACACCTGCCAAAGGGCCCAGGATTTAGCTACAGGGCTGCTGGGCTGCCCTGTGCACCCAGTCCCTCACAGCACACAACACTCCCCTTGGAAACAGGAAGGGTGCAGTCTGTGGTGAGCAGCAGCTCCCCCATTTCCTCCTTGACCAGACTCTCCTCGGGGTATGAACACAGAGTGGCCCCAAAAGAGAGCTCTGCTGGCTGCTCTGGGGCTCTGCTGGCTGCTCTGGGAGCCCTGGCTTTTTAAGCACATAGCACGTGTTCATGTGGGTTAGAGAAGCACTGGCCAGCACCAATTTTCAGGGGAACTCTGTGTGGCTTCCGTTGGCTCCTGTGGTTTTTTTATGGCACGACTCTGCCTGGGACTCAGGCAGCACCTGAGGGCTCCTGTGAGCCTGGTAAAATTCCCTTGATGCACTTGAGAGAGGCCAAGATGCCACCAGACTGCCCATTTGGCAGAGTCCAAGGGCACTCGGTGACATCCAGAGCTGGGACTGGGAACAGGGAGCCCAAACCCTGCTCTGCCTGTTCTCAGCCACCAGCATCAACCCTGGGACTCCACAGCCCCATTCCCAACCTGGCACCCCTGCTAGGAATCTTCTGGGATCTGCTTTCAACCCCCAAAAAGGGCTGGAGGGCTGGAGTCTGCTCCAACCCTCGAGAACAAGGGATGGGTTATAAGATTTTTGTCCGAGGTTTCCCTACCCTGATTCAAAATGGAAGTTCCTCCCTCCCTGCGAGGTCATTTCAGTGCAGCCCTGCTCTAGTGGAAGGTGTCCCTGCTCTTGGGAACTGGATGAGCTTTAAGGTCCCTTCCAAACTATTCTGGGATTCTACGATTATAATCCTTCACAGTTCCCCTTGGAGCAGAGCACCTTCCCCATTCCCCAGCACATTCCAGGCTGCTGTCCCTGAAGGCCTGGGGTCCCTGCAGACCATCACCACCACTCCAGGGGCAACGTGCTGGGCTTTGAGTGTTTATTTCTTGCACACAACCAGTGCTCAGGACTGCAGGAGGATGACCAGAACTGCAGGAGGATGACCAGGATTGCAGGAGGATGACCAGGATTGCAGGAGGATGACCAGGACTGCAGGAGGATGACCAGGACTGCAGGAGGATGACCAGGACTGCAGGAGGATGACCAGGACTGCAGGAGGATGACCAGGACTGCAGGAGGATGACCAGGACTGCAGGAGGATGACCAGGACTGCAGGAGGATGACCAGGACTGCAGGAGGATGACCAGGACTGCAGGAGGATGACCAGGGTTGCAGGAGGATGACCAGGGTTGCAGGAGGATGACCAGGGTTGCAAGAGGATGACCAGGGTTGCAGGAGGATGACCAGGGTTGCAGGAGGATGACCAGGATTGCAGGAGGATGACCAGGGTTGCAGGAGGATGACCAGGATTGCAGGAGCATGACCAGGATTGCAAGAGGATGACCAGGACTGCAAGAGGATGACCAGGACTGCAGGAGGATGACCAGGACTGCAGGAGGATGACCAAAACTGCAGGAGGATGACCAGGACTGCAGGAGGATGACCAGAACTGCAGGAGCATGACCAGGGTTGCAGGAAGATGACCAGGGTTGCAGAAGATGACCAGAACTGCAGGATGATGACCAGAACTGCAGGAGCATGACCAGGGTTGCAGGAGGATGACCAGGACTGCAGGAGGATGACCAGGACTGCAGGAGCATGACCAGGACTGCAGGAGCATGACCAGGACTGCAGGAGCATGACCAGGACTGCAGGAGCATGACCAGGACTGCAGGAGCATGACCAGGACTGCAGGAGCATGACCAGGACTGCAGGAGCATGACCAGGACTGCAGGAGCATGACCAGGACTGCAGGAGGACGACATGCAGTTGAAGCATTGTTTTAGGGCAGGGCTCTGTGATTTCACCTGAAGTGCTACAAGAGCTTAAGAGCATCCACCTAATTCTACAGGGACCTAATTCTCAGCTCTGAGAGAACTACTGTGTTGCAACTGGACAGTGACAGGAGCTGCAGCTACTCTACACACATTGCTTCAGAAACCACAAAGATATGCACAAACACTGTCACTCTGCACCCCTGGACCCAGAGGAAAACCTTTTCTGCTGTGGTTCTGCCTGGGTCTTTAAGTCATGTTAAAATTCATGTGCCTCAAGCTGCTAAAGCTCTTCCCTTGCAGGCAGCAAAGTCGGTGCTCCCCCAGAATCCAGTCTCTTTTGGCAAAAAGGAAGAAGGCCTCAAGCTGCAGGAATCAACATCTTGTTTCCATACACAGGTTGGCTGACTCCAGGGCTGGCCAGTTTCCAGTCATAATTCCAATGTATTGCATAAATACCTACAGATTGGAGGAGGCAGCAAGCAGCAGCTCCCTGTACATCAAAGTCATTGTGGCACCAGCCCCAAGGCTCCCAGGAAAGTGCCACGAGGTTCCAAAGTGTCCTGGGAGCACTCAGGCCATGCCACAGGTCCTGCCTTGGACATACATGATGAACAGATCACAAAACATGGGTTGGGTGTGTTCAGCAGGTGTGGAAAAGGACGAGAAGCTCCTCTTCTGCTTTAGGAGAGTCCGTGTCCTCAGCAAGGTGGCCACTGGACCCAGTGCCTGCCACCCCCAGAAGCCTCACTGCTGCTGGTTTTGTTGCTGGGGCTCTTTCCCAGGCCCAAAAGGATATTGCCAGGCCCAGAAGGATATTCAGGATTGGGACAGTAGCTCTATGAACAATCAGACTACAGAGGTGAAGCAAAACCTGACCAAAAACTCAGACCGGAGAGGACGACAGGGAAACGTAAGAGACTTTAAAAACTATCACCTGCGTGGGATATACATTAAAAACCAAAGCAAACAGACACAACCAAACAAAAACCCCACAGTACTGCAAGGACAAGCAACTTCCTTCTCTGGAAGAGGGGGTTCTTCCACGTTCCACACCAGGGATCTCACTGTGTCGACCTCCTGAGGCAAGACAAGCACAGGACGAGCAGTTTGTGCAGATCCTTCCGAAGGACCACGCGCTTCCTTGGCATGGCTGTCCCTGCAACATCCTTCTGCTTGGCCTCAACTGCCAACATGTCCCTGTGCCTCTCGGGCCAGAACGGGCAGGCAGGCAAGGGGAAGATGCTGTAGCACCAGTTTCAAAGTTCAATGCAGTTTTCAATGCATTATCAAGCCAAAGGATTGTCACCGAACTTGCTTTCCACGCAAGTTTTGCCAAGAGGGTAAAGCTACACTCCAGCTGCTTCTGTCCTCACGCTGCCTTCTGCACTCACTCCTTGCCTGAGCTGTAGATCTTCTGAACTGTGGCTCGTGTGAGCTCCAAATCCTCCGGGTACCGAATTTCCAGCTCGGTATTTGCCAGGTAGTGAAGGCCGGTGAACTCGGAGAAATAGCGGCCGATGTCGGGGTGAGGGATCTCCCGAGGCTCGGAGTTGTATTCCAGGTTCTCTGCCAGGAAAGGAAAGGATTGGTTATCACCACAGGAAATGGTGCTAGTGCAAGGCAAGAAACCCTGGGCCTGTCTCAGGGCCTTGTTTCTGGCTCTAGAAACACCAAATCTCAGTGCTTTGAAGTAAAAAAAAAAACCTAATCCAGGAAAATGTGCATGGAATATGGCAGTCTGAGGGGGCACAGAGCCTCACCTCCTAAGTGACCCCATTTACCAGTGGCATGAGAACTGTTTTATGCCTGACACTGGGCTGGAGCAGCAGGATGCTGCTCCCACTCTGGTAAGTGCAGGGAGCAGCTGCTGCACTGAGCTCTGATCCCTCACAGCCCACAGGAGATCAGTTTTGGGAGAGACCCTCCTCAAATGCTCCAAGGTGAGCCCACCTGCACAAGGTTGTCCTGGCAGAAGAGCCAAGTGCTTCCTTGCTCAGCCTGTGTTTCCACCATGCCAAGTGCCCAGCCTGGGTTTTGGGCATCTCACAGCAAAATCAACTGCTCTAAACCCAAACTTCCCCAAGTTAAACCAAAGTTCCTAAGAAAGGCAGGTTGATTCTCTCCCAGAGCAGCCCATTTCCTCCTACAAGACAACCTGATTAGGCACAAGAGTTAAACAAACACTAAAACCCAGAGGTGACCCCAGCCCAGGGCTGCTCTGCTCTGCAGGGTCAGCACAGAGCAGGAGGACTGGCAGTAAATCCCACACAGGTGCCCTGCAGCAGTCCCCAAATGATGTAATTTTTTTCCAGCACAGTGCCAGATAATACAGGAACTATTATCTAGGGAAAAAAAAAAAAAAAAAAAAAGCTGCCTAAGTGTCAAAGCCTGACTTTGGCCAGGGCAGGAACAAGACGTGATGCAGAGAATGTCATTCCAGAATAATCCGTCTCTGAAATTCCGTTCACTACAGAGAGCCCAGAGAATTCCTATTAATCCATGCAGGCTCTTTGAAGCTGCTGCAGAAGCACAAGGGCTTTCTATCCCTCAGCAGTGGTGCAGTCCAGTCCTACAGGCTTGCAAAGGACCTCTCTGGATACTGCACCACTGCGGAAAAGAATTCCCAGTCCGAGGGCTCTGCAGCAGCAGGGCTGAGCAGGGAGCTGTGCACAGGGAGAAGCAGGGGGGGAGAGGCTGAGACAAGCGAGCTCAGCACAAGGTGGGAGCCTCCCAAATGTGCTGACAAGCAGTTCTGAGCCAGGGATACAAAACACAGGCACCAAACTCGCTGCATGACACAGGTGTTCTGGAATCACATCGACAGGAAGGCCTCAAGCTGAGCTCCATTTACCTGTAACAAGCTCGGTGTTATTCCTGAGCTGGTCAGATTAAACTCCACATGCAGATTTGCTTAAGAGTCTTTCAGTAAAAAACTGGCATTCCCTCCCCAAAGTCAGGTCAGGGGGTTATGAAATCATCCTTCCCAGGTGATCTCAGGACACGTTTCAGAGGGGATATCAACAGCCAGGCAGCAAGCAGGGACAAACCCGACAGTTCTCCCAAGGAATATCAGAACACTTGGATGCTTGGCTGAAACACACCCTGGGACCAGCCAGAATTCTGCCTGTTTATAAACCATGAGATAAAAGCTAAGCAGTGACTCAGCCCCAGCAGCACTGTGGACAATTACCTGATTAGTCTCCACCAAGATGCATATTTTAGTATCAACCCATGGCACACAAGAATTTCTGGTTTTTAAGGCTCTCTGAGAGGCCAAGCCCTGCCTAATATGGACCATCAGGCTGAGCTGCAATGCTCCCACTTTTTGGTTTTTTCTTTTTGGACCACTGAATATAAAGCAACTCTAGGACAGTGGGAGACACTTGCACTTTAAATCTACAAAGGTACAGGTGTTCCTTCCTGAAAAACCACCTCTTTCTTGTGGGGATAGAATATCTAGGGAGCACCTAAGGAAAGGGCTGACTATATCCCAGCATTTCCAGCAGCTTCCACATCTTCTCTTAGCAAAACACACTCTGGCTGTGCAGCTGCCCTGGCTCCCTATCACAGGGAGAACACAAACATGAGGCAAACAAAACACTCTTTTGGCAAGATACAGAATCACAAATGCATTTTTTCTGTTTTAATTTTCTTCTGAACCTCAGCCTGATGCCTCTTCCCATGTCCTAACCACAAATTCTAACCATCAAAACTTCCTCTTATGGTTATGTTGCATAAAGAACATGTAATATAGAGATTTCCACACCTCTTTGCACTTGTAAAGAGACATTAACTTGTGTTCTTATTAAGGTGGCACTAAAAGCCAGGCTACCTGTGTTCCCTGGGATCCTGGCACGTGCTGTCTCAATGACAGCTGCTCAGAACCAGGTCCTGCAAGCAAAGCCTGTGTGCTCCCTCACTAGATCCTATTTCCAGGTCCTGTCCAAGGCACAGCTGTTATTTCCACAAGAAAGAGCTGCTGGCAGATCTTCAGCCTTCAGCAAAAGCTGAATTACTTCTTTCAAAGCAGCAACCATAGGGTTCACACCATAAAACCAACCACATTTGTCATGAACAAGTGTTTTAGGGATGCTTAAAGACACTTCTTGGGCAAGAGGAAATTACACCAGAGTGGGCCTTAAGGCCCATTCCTTGCAGTGCTGATTTCATGGACAGCAAACAAGATTCAGGATTAGAATCATAGAATCAGCTGGGTTGGAAGTGACCTCCGAGATCATCAAGTCCAACCCTTGATCCAACCCTGCTGTGGTTCCCAGCCCATGGCACTGATGCCACATCCAGTCTGTCCTTAAACACCTCCAGGGATGGAGAATCCACCACTTCCCTGGGCAGCCCATTCCAATGGCTGAGCACCCTCTCTGGAAAGAAATTCTTTCTAATGTCCAACCTAAACCTCCCCTGGCACAGCTCAAGACCCAGCCCTCTTGTCTTGCTGATGGGAGAAGAGACCAACCCCCAGCTGGCTCCCCCCTCCTGTCAGGGAGTTGCAGAGAGTCAGGAGGTCTCCCCTGAGCCTCCTCTTCTCCAGGCTGAGCCCCCCCAGCTCCCTCAGCCTCTCCTCACAGCACTTGTGCTCCAGTCCCTTCCCCAGCCTCACTGCTCTTCTCTGGACCTGCTCCAGCCCCTCCATGTCCTTCCTGAACTGAAGGGCCCAGAACTGGACACAGCACTTGAGGTATGGCCTCACAAGTGCTGAGTCCAGGGGCAGAATCACTTCCCTGGACCTGGCTAACATTTGCTAACAGTTTATGTTCTACATGAAAGAGTCACTCACCGAAGCACCCCTTTCTCCCAATGCACTCACAAACACAGCACAGGGAGGCTCCTGCTCACCTTGGGCAGCGTATCTGCACGAGCCATCCTCCACGAGGACGTTGTAGAAGGGCTGGTGGGGGCCGTGGGGGAGGCTGTGGACGTTCATATTCCGGATCCACTCGTGTCCCATCATGCAGGCGGGATCCCAGCCGTAGATGACGCAGTTATAGCCGTACCTAGCGACAGGAATTGCACACCAAACACCCTGAAAACCCCGGAGCCAGCTCCTTTCCCTCCAGACTAATATAGCACAAACAGGATAGGAACCTCCTGTGAGCTGGCACGGGGAGGAGAGGGAAGAAAAAAAACCAATTCAGGAAGATGGTGCGTGTTATTTTGAGGTGGAGGGAAATGACTGGGAGTGACTGGAGAAACAGACAGGAATAAACAGCTGAGGACAAAGGAAAACCAAATGTGAGCAAGAAAAGAAGATAGGAAAGAGACTGGAAGTCACCAGGCAGAACAAGAAACAAGAAATAGGGAGGGAATGAACCACCCTAGTGCACTGTGCAATTCTGTGCCATCACACAGACATGGTAATCCCAACCCTGAGCTCCCAGAAACAAAGGCATCATTATTTATGGAATATTTATGGGATTAATCGAGAGGTATTATAACTGTCACTGTTGATGCCCTTGAAATATGCTCCACATGTCCTGTTGAGTCAGAGGAGTGGCCATGCTGGCATGTCACTGTGGCAGAGCAGCACAGACAGCAACACAAAGCCCCTGTGCAGTGCAGGGAGAGGAGGGAATAACAGCACAGGGAAAGATCCACAGGCTCTCAGAATATTGCTGGATTCCAAATTTTAGATATGAGAAAAGAAACTGCTAGGTTTAAACAGAAAACCTTGAGTCACAGAAGCTGGGGAAAAACCCTTTTTAGTAACTTCATCACTGTGGATTCTTCCTGCCACCTCCAGCACAATTGAAGAGGCTCCTTGCATGATGTTATCACATGCCTTGCCCAAGCCAGAGAGACCATACCCTGATTTGATCAATCTATGCAGAAGACTCATTGTGTTTTATCTCTCCTCCCCCCTGTAAAATCACCACCCAAGTTAAAGTGGGTTTTTCCCATGAGGTAATTCCTAAGACCCCAAAAACGTTAACCTTTTTTCCCTTACCTCATCCTTGTGAAACCCCCTCAATTTTAATACCACAAATAGGTAGAACCCCCTGTTGAATATGTAAACCCTGAACCCTTTAAATATGAAGCTGTGAACCCAATAAAGGATTCCAGTTTTCTGCCTGCCCTGGGATCGTGACAGCTTATTGACCTCCGCAGGATATATAAGAATATATCAGAATCTCTTCTGAAGTTGGTTCTGCTCCACAGTCCCTCGTTGACTGATGGTGATGTTTCTTGAAGAGCTCTGGAAATTTTACCTGTGTGATACCCAATGACTCAGACAAGTCCCCTCCCAAACCCCTCTGCAGTCCAGCAGCAGTGCCAAGACTCTCTCTCTGTGAGCACAGACAGGGCTGCTCCCATCTCCCTCCACGCTCCACGGCACAGACACACGTGCCTGGCATTTCCCATCATTTCCCATCGCAGCTCCAGCTGCTGCCACAGCCAACCCTCCTGCTCCGGGGGGGTGCAGAGCTCACCTCTTGTGTTTCATGATGAGCCCTATGGAGAAGCAGACCTCCTTGTGCTTCTCGTCCGAGCGCTGCTTCACCTCGGGCCCCACCTCCTCTTTGCGCCGCTCGATGTGCTCCAGGGTGTGCTGCACCAGGTACCCCACGGCCCCGTGCTGAGACGGGTCCAGGGCCTGGATGTGCTGCAGGATGTCCAGGACCTTCAGCAACCAAAACAAAGGGCCATTCAGAACCAGCCCCTGCAGCAGCACTTGTATAAATACATACAGGTCTAGTGCTGTGCTCAGCTGTGTGTAAGAGCCCAGGCCTGGAGATCCGCCACGGGAACTTCCCACACTGAGCTCTCTGCTTGTTCCACGCCTAATCTGCACAAACTGCACACAGTGCTCTCCTTCTCTGTTTGTACAGCTCCTGGCTTCCAAGGAAGGGCACTGGTGAGCACAGCAGCTCCTTAAAACTGAGTCACACCAGCTCACCACCCCGCATTTTGTGACACAGGGCACCGATGAGAGGGTTTTTCACTGTTTCTGAAATGTTATGAGGGTACTGTTGTTAGTCCCCCAAACTGCTGCTGTGAAGTGATTCCACGTGACTCCTGCTGCACTTGAGAACTAATATTTTAACTTAGAAGAGTTCCTCAGTGTGTCTGTGGGAGCCTGGCAGGGAAAAACGGGGCAGCACTGAAGGAAATGCAAATAACCTCTGTGGTGCTTTCTCCTGGAAGAGTGAACAAGACAGAAAACCTGCCTGCCTCAGGATGAGGAAAGAACACCAGCTTAAAAGGTGCTCTTAAAGCAGCAAGCCCTGTAGATACAGAATTCCAGCCTTCCAACACCCTCTGGTACAACATCAGAGCATCTGCTGCCAAGTCTGTCAGAGGTAGGCGACGCAAATTTTACGTTTTTTGTTAAAAGCGAGGAAAAAATCCCCAACCTGTTGTCTAAACATGTTGGGAAAAGAGACATAGAGGTGTCCCAACATCAAACACCTCAAGTGATGCCACAGCCCCAAAATCTGACACACTTTAGCACCTGGCAAAAAGTTTGTCTCCCTGATCACATGCTGGAAAGTTTGGTCCCTCTTAAGTTTAGAGCAGCAGCAGCAAAAGAATAGAAATCTCAGGTTCCATCAGCCAAGAAGTGAGGAAAATCAATCAAAAAAAAAAAGAAGAAGTGAGTAATTTGGTATGAGAAAAAAACACAGCTCAGGCTTCAAGGCCACTTTAATTCTCTGAAGAATTAAGAAGGAGCTGAAAATCCTGAAAAATCCTACAGGAAGGGGAAGGCCTAGCACAGTAACCACAGCTGCCAGACATTCGAGGGAATTTCCTATACTGTCACTTGAAAATATTTAGGACAACATTCTGTATGACTTTTTAGATTTTCTACCACTTCCCATACAGTCCCCTATAAAATCTGGTACCTTCTGCCCTGTCAGACAGAGAGCATTCTCTCTGGTTAACTGCCTGGAAGGACTGGATGCAATCCTGGAAAGTCCAAATTTGCCCATTTCCATTGCATCTGGCAACGTGGTGCAGAGAACTACATGGAAAACTCAGCCATGTGTGTTCTGAGGACAGCAAATCCAAGGACTGGGGCTTCACAAACACAACCCTGAGTGCCAGGAAGGGGGAGGAAGATCTTCCAGTGTTTCACTGAGCTCCCCCCATTTATGCACAGTTGCCATTTGATATCAGTGAGTCCTTCCCACACACGATTTCTCTGTGCTGTTTTTCCCGTGGTCACCCTAAACTTGCTGCTGTAAGAAAGGAACTCCAAGCTCAGCACAGTCTGTTCTTCAGAAGGAAGGCAGGCAGATTTTCCAGCAGTCCTGTCTCAGATAATTTGGTGCAAAAAGCTTTGTTTTCTGCTCAGATGTCCAGCCAATACTCCTGCCCCCTCCCACACCCTCACGTTTGGGACTGGCACTGCCCAAAAGTTGAGCTTCACTGAAGCAACACAGGAAATTTTGACCTCTTTGCTGCACTGAAGCACTAAAGAAATTATACTTTTGGAGTTACAGGCTTCTTCTCTGATCCAGTGAAAGAACTGGATGATCCAGACAACTCTTAAGTCCCAGCACCTTCTTTCCCACACTCACAAGATTGCAGGACTCGAGTTGCTACACTAAAGGTAATAATAATCAAAAAGAATTCCAAGGACAGGAATATCAAGCTGCTTTTTTCACTAGAGCCACAGATGTGTGGTCAAGTTTCCAGAGGACAGCTTTGGTCATATTTATAAAAGATAACTTCCTCAAGTTTCCTGATAAGGTAACTGCTCCTTTTACAGGAGTCCAACAGGAATTTGATCACAATTTGGGCATAAACCAAACAGGATGATCTTGTAACTTAACAGCTAAAAGTGCTGTTTGCAAGATAAGCTGTGAGGCTTGGGCAGTAAATCATGAATTATGACTCAAGGCTGCTCATTAGTCTCCTCTAGGACAAGCAGACAAGAATCATTCCCTCTTCCCTGCTCTGCATGGAAGGAATTGATTCTCTGCAACGTGATAACTCATTCCATTGCATTTATTACAGCAACAACTTGTGGCAGACTGTAACACAAGCTGAGGCAGCCCAAAAATCAATAGCCCAGTGTTAACAGTGCTTAGCCTACCCAAAAAACACCCAACCAAGTGGAGAGGTACCTTTTCTGGCCAGATTCCCAGGTGGAAGTATAACCTAGCCTGGAGCATTAGATGCTGCACATTGTCCGGATACATGGCCAGGTACAGATCCAGGGAGTCTCTCAAGAGCTGGTAAGACTGGTCAGTGCTTTCTCTGCCAGCAAAAAAGAAACCCAGTTGTAAGGCTCTGCAACCCCTACCCCAGTACTCCAGTGGACAGGGAGAGTCCCCAAAAATGATGCTATGGGTATGGGTGTGTTCCCTCAGCCACTCCAGCACGGACTGGGCACATCCAACAGCTCAGGAGGAAAATCCCTACACAGCTGGCTGGGCTCTGCCCTCCCACTCCACTGCTGTCAAACAATCCTGCACAGAGAACTCACTCACCAAGCCACTCCCTGCTGAAATCTCCTTTTGTTCCCTTAACACCTCAAGCAATCTTTTCACTCCTGTGATTTCTGTCTGTGGCTACTTGGGAAAGGGAGTATCAGGGGCACCTGGAAATAAAACTCAGATGTTCTACACACCAACAGTAGCTCTGAAACTGCTCCTTTGAGCATGTGGGTTGTGCTTACCAGGTCACAACAAAGGTCCCTGCTCTCAAGGGAAGGGTGGACAGTCCCTATAAACTTTTCACAAAGAGGGGGAAAAAAAAAAATCTATTTTCTTGAGGGGAATTAATTTTACTAAACATTCTTATTTCCACTCAGGTGAAGGTGATTAAGGCAGCCAGACAATGCATTGTGACAAGACAGAATTTTGAGGACCTCATGGGGTGACTGACACCTTTCTGAAGCACTCGCTCCCAAACTGTGAGAGGGGCAACTTTGGCTATGATGCCAGGATACTCTGGGGGCCCTCAGAGGTGAGAAGATCTCAACTCACCGCTTGCCCAGGTTCAGGAGGTTGCCCACCATGCGCTGCAGGACCTCTTTGGAAGTCACCACTCCATAGAACTCCTCTGTGACGTGGTGCCCGATCAGGTACTCGCACTCCTTCACCGTCAGCTGCTTCCCCTTCCCGAAGGCATCGATGTAGGTGTAGTCAAAAATATCTGTGCTCCTGAGAAACCACGAGGAAACCAAATGGTGAGGAAGGGTCTGCTGGTAAACCAGGATCAGCCATTCCTCTTCTTCTTCCCTCAGCACTTTTGTAAAACAAGCGTCGTTTATTCCTCAGCTCCCCCCTAAACAGAGATTTCCTGGTACCTTCTCTCTCTTTTCTAATTTTCCTAAGGGAAACAACACCCTGTGGTTACTGTTACTTCAGGAAATCTGTTCCCACTCCAGCAGCAGCAGAGCTGATTTTTGTGGGAAAACTTTGAGAGGTCTGAACTTTTTCCTCTGTATAGGTTATAATTCCAGGAGGAAAATAATGACACATTTTCATATAGGTCTGGAGCTGTAAATGCTTTCTGGTTTCAATATTCAGCAGGCCACTCACCCTTCTTTTCCTTGACACCATCTCAGGAGAAAATGGCTGGGGAAGTTGACTGGTTCCAGTTTGACTCCCAGTTGCCTGGCAATTGTTAAATAAAGCACAGACAAACTGATGGGAATTCCTGTCCTGCGGATCAAAACCTGGGAGAGACAAAGATGAGAAAAACACGTGGGGTATTGAGAAAAAACACAAACCCCTGAGGTTTGATTTCACAAATGAAAACACCACAACTCCAGAGAATATGCCTTAAAACATTATATTGTATTTTACAGCAAGTTGTTCTTCAGAGAGAATTATTTGTCTGGCTACACTTGGACAAAAAACCACCACAAATAGAATGTCTCGGGCCTTGAAGCCTCGTGGGTTTTTGCCAAAAACATACCTGGTGAATGTATGAATTCAGGGAGTTGTAGTAATCCAGCTCGTTTCCTTTGTATTTTAACTGCTCATACAGGACACAGTTCATGGCATCGAGAACCTGCCGCTGGAGCTCCACTTCTGGAACACAGACCTCTCCTGAAAACACGTGCAAGGAAACAAAGACTGAGAAAACAAGTGCACTCCACCTCTGGGCAGTGATCTTCACGCCAGAAAGCTTCACCTGGACTCACTCTGCCCTTGAAAGCCAGGAAAACACCACAGAGTGTTTATAAAAGCATCTTTTTTTCTGAAGAGCCTGTTTTTCTGCCTAAAAGCCCCAATAATCAAGGATTGCTGTATTATGAGTGTTTAGAACGTGTCATTACTGTAGAAGGAAGCACTGCTAGAGGGTCTGTTATTAACTGCATCTTATAAATGATTTACAGTGATACCCTACCCTAAAAAGAAAACCAAAGTAAGTTGAGAAGTGATAATGGCTCCTACCACTGCCACACTCAAAGACCAGAATAAAACCAAGCAATTGCTAACTGCACCACTAATTCAATCAAGTGGTTTTATGTATTAGACTGATGCACTTTAATAACAGCTATTCCAGCTTAAGATAATTTCCCAACCATGTCAGAGGAAAACACTGACCTTTGGAGGTGTTAAAACATGCACCTTTTTTCTGGGACTTGCAGAGAAGAGGTTGTTTCCCTGCCTACAGCTCTGCTACAGATATCAGGACTATTAAGACTTCAGGGATAAATGGGAAAAAGAATGAATTCCCCTCCCAGTTCTGTTGCTCAGACAGCATCAGATGATGAACCCCGGGCTGGAGGTCTCTGGGCTGAACAAAACAGCTCTTTCCCGACTGATGGTTTAAGCAAACGTCAGAATATGTTTGCCAGGGGATAAAGAACAACAGCTCCTCAAGCTGCCACAACTCAACAGCTGTTTCCCCTTGTCTGCTTGCACCCAGAGCTGCAGGAAAGCTTTATTTTCTGTACAGTACCTGCCTTGGAAGCCAAGCTGGGGTGCCGGGGGTTTTTGGTCCGCAGGACTTTGCGCACCTTGTCTGCGATATCGTCCACCTGCGCCTGGACGCTTTTTAAGCAGATGTCTGACAGGGGGTTACAGTATTGATCAATTAAAACAGCACCTGCAAGAGACAAACTACATAAGAAACAGGACTTCAGTTTTTTTTCTTTGCTTAGTTTTGCCTGCTCTGCATTCCAGGCATGCAGGAAGGGATTGCAGCAGAGCACCAGAGCCGTCGGTCCATAACGTGCAGCCAAATATGGATTTTTATCACAGAAAATGCAGGAATAAGCTGACACGATAATAACCAGTTAAATTCAGCATTCCCCCCCCTCCACCACCCTGAAGGGGAAGCAGTGGATTTGTACACTGAGCAGGTATGCTGCTAGGCCAGGCTTAACCAGCCAGCTCTGCGGTCACCACCGCATCCCCTGGCAGCTTCCCAACTCACACTGCTTTTTATTCAGAGCCTGAAACAATCCACTTCACTTGTGCCTCAGCTCTGATTTCTTCCTGGCAGCATCTTCCATAGCTATCATTCTTGTTCTCTTCTGATACATTCATCTTTCCCTTCCACACCTGCCCTCCCACCTTCTTATCCAAAACCCCGCTGGAACAGAACAACTTTCACTTTCCTTCTGCCCAAACCTCTTCTGTCAAACCTATCCCTGTCACAGATCTTCTCCTGTCATCACTGCTCTTTCCAAAGCCTCACATTGCCCAATCTTTGGAATCAACTGCAGACCACCTGCAGGAATCTGCATGGACCATAACTCTCCCAGCTTCCTACATCGCTCTGTTAGCACATCATGGCAGGGAATTCCAGGAATTCAGCAGGGCCCCCAAGCCATGGCTTCTTTAGTCCCCTTCAAGTGTTCCCTGTGCTGGCCAGGTGGAACTTCACAAGACTTTCTGTGCTCTAATATAGCTCTAATAATGTGCCCTTCATGGCAGACTATTTGTGCACCTATTTGTGACCCACAGATTAAGTCAAACAAATAGCTGTCCAAAAAAAAGCCACTGTGGAAAAAGGACAAGAAGGGAAAGCCAAAGTCTACTGCCACCAACAAGAACCACCTGTGGTGTCAGAGGCTCTTTGGAGTGTACACCAAGAGTAAGGGACTCTTCTACAGCACTGGCAGCTTTGGATGCATCCAGAAGACCTGTCTTCTCCCCAGGAAGCTTGGGAAGGAGAATAATCCACCAGAGTGAAGACATGAATAGAAGAAAAACCTTTCCTTTCTTCTTATGAGGTGCACAGGTTACACTCCCACACCTGTGCCTGGGACTTCCAGCCACTCCCCATCCCTACCCTGCATGGTTTCCAGAGCCAGTTCTTGGGGACGTCCCGAGGCCAGGCTGAAATATTAAGCAAGGAAGGTTCCTTCCAAGCAAAACACCGATGGGAAAGCTGTCAGGAAGGTGCAAAACACGGGATTTCTGCCCAAGACTTACCCTCCAGGAACGGACTGTCGCTCAGATCGGGCGCGCAGCGCTGCGATACTCCTTCAGGTTTTTGTAATATGTTCTGTTGCCGCAGGAAATAGAGAATTTTCTTTGCATAATACTTCCAGGTGAGGCCTTTCCTGTTACATTTAAATACAAGAAGCAGCATTGCCCTAAACAGGTATTTTAAGGGTGAACATTTGATTGAACTTCTCCGGTGAATAGGCGTTTATAATTTAGATTATTGCTTTGTTTAACGAGTTTGACAATGCTGTCGCTGAAAAGTCAGCCAGAAAGGGAAATGTTAAGAGGAAATTCATCATCAAAACCCCCACAAGGTAAGGCACTTTCAAAACATTGTTCCCACCATCTCTGATTTTCATCCTATCACCAATATATAACTTTGAGTAGGTGCATTATCATGGGAAACAACACAGATCCTAATTAAAGTAGTCAGGAATATCTGATCAAAATCCTATATTTTATTCATAAAACATTCCCCTCTGTCTGAGTGGATCCCTCCAGAGTCAATCTGAAAGCACCCTCTCAGCATTAAAAATGAATTGATGAGGGATATGAATGTGAGCCCAACAGTGTTCAGGAAAAACCCACAATTCCCCCGAGGAAAACCAACTCTGTTGCTCTGAAAAGGCAGGAACAGATCAACAGTTGGTGTGTAGATGCCACAATTCCAAAGCTTTTTACAGTAAAGGCCCATCACTTTCTAAATTAACAGGTGGAGGCAGAGAAGCAGCACTGGAGAGCTGGTTACTGTGTAGGGAAGGTTGGAGGAGGTCACCTGCAACAGGACAAACCCAGAGGTGTTCACACCACGGGCATCTAAACAAGCCCTGGCCTCGAAAACACCCAGAGGGAAAATCCCCCTCCTTCCCAGGCTCTGCCCTTGCCATGTGTTTAAAACAAGCCCAGGTTCCTTCCTTAGAAAAAAATCTCTTTCCCTGCTTACACCTCCTGTCCTCCAGACTGCAGGTCCAGTCAGGCTTCTCCATCCTCCTGGACAGGAGGACAATCCAACCCCATCACGTTTTATCCTCTTCCAATAAACTGGGATCCTCAATAGGGACAACTGCTTTATTGGGATGTCTTCCAGGGCAATGATTTAGCCTAATGCTGCTGAATGGCAATGAGTACAGCTTAATCAGGGGGTAATTAGCAGCAATTCTGCTTTATGGGGAGGCATTTGGCCAGCGAAAAGGGCTCAGAAGCTTTTCAACCAGTCGTCAAGTGAGGGATGCTCAGTCCCAGTTCAAATGGCAAAGGTAATAAAATGGCTGTGAAAAGGCAAAAATGAGCTGATTGCCATTCCAGTGAGGTTTTTTCAAGCTCTACTGACAGTCCCTCTAATTAAGGCTTTTAGACCCCATTAAGAGCAATCTATCATTGGTTTTATCACACCAAAACCAGCAGAAAAACCTCCAAGGAAAGCAGTGACTTATTCACCCTGCCCAGTGTTCATCCTGGTGATGAGAAAACCCAGGCAGATGCAAACCAGAAGTTTTATTTACCCACCTGCCATTTCATTTGTCTGAATAATTTACAGGACTGTAACATGTGCAGTGGCTGAACTAAACTCAGATTTAAACTCTGAATTAAATTCTTATTTGGGAATAAAAAATTGTACCAACCTACTACAGCTAAGAAAAGCAACAAGAGGAAAAGAAAACAAAAGGCTGTAATTTCATGATACGTGGCTTCAAGGTGGCAATCCTCAAGTATTCCTGCTTCCCTCTGGTGGGAATGATCCTGAAAAGCAGTTCAGCAAACTGATCCAGGCTTAAATAAAAAGAGGAACATGAGGATGGGAAGTTGCTGCAGAGAAGGGGGTCCCAAGAGATGGCATGACTTGGCAAGCAAATAAGCAACACCAAGCCAGGGGACTCCTTTTTGTGGGACAGTTCACGTGGTTCCTTCTGCAAATATTCAATTTGTTCTGCAATTAAACCCACAGGAACATGTGCCAGCCTTGGTGGGCCTGGGGGTGTTGTTTAATGAGGGGCACAAGGACAGGAGCTGAGGTCAGGCTTTCCCCACAGCACTGCTCTCCTGGCATTTGTCACCCTCTCTCTCTCTTACCTCCTTCCATGTTCAGGATGCACATCAGCTCATCCTCAAAGAAGTGACTGGGGCACCCCAGAGTCTCAATGTCACTGAATCCATCACAGGGGACCTGTGGGACCACACAGGAGTTATGCAGAGCACAACAGATTCCTCTCAGCAGAAGAGAACTGCAGAAAAAAGTCTCAACCCCAATTTTGGCCTGTTTTTTTCAAATCCAGGCAAGGCCTTAAAAATGTCCAGCTCACCAAACACTCACAGTCTGTACTTCATAGATTTATTACAAGGATCCACTGAGAGCCCTGGTAACATCCTACAGCAATTTGAGCCAAATTCTACAGCATTTGGGGCTCCTAGGGCGGGTTAGGGACCAGCACAAGCACATCTCATCTCATGCAGTAATTTTAAGGTGGAATCAACTTTTGCCTGTGGTTGGTTGAACCTCAGTGCCTAAGATTAATCCTGGGGGAAGGAATGAAGAGGCAGGAGCCTTTATTTTTTGAATCAACCACTTATGCATCTATATTAAGAACAGCTATTTCTCCAGAAATTCACAATTATTTTTAAAGTTTCTGGTTGAACTATAAAAAATTCGCTTCTTGGTATAAAACATGGGCTGAAAGTCTCTTCCTCTGAGTTCTAAGCAGGGAATCAAGCTGCAGTTTCTTGCCCCACAGGAGATGATTCTCATTATCAGGCCTTTGGGTATTGCTTAATGGTCTCTCAGAAGTCTTTGCATACGTGATTAAAAGAACAGCAATCCAGGAGCTGCCTTTCCCAGTTAATGCTCTGACAATTCTCCACGGACAGATGTGTGTCTGCTGCAGCTACAGTGGGAGAGAACAGCCTAGAGACACCAAATACCCCACTGGCCCCACAGCCACCTTCTCCAGGAGAGACACTACCTGCCAACCCTTGCTGGAAGTCAGGGGAGAGGGTTTCAACACAGGTCTCCTGTATCTTAAGGGAATTTTCTACCGGACCACAATATTTTTGCACAGGAGATACAGAGGGGTGGCTCTTCAGTGGCTCTGGTGTGAACTTTTAAATTCAGCCACATTTCCAGGCAGCATTTATGCTTATTTCACAGAATTTCAGGCTCACCCAACTGTACAACTTGCCCAAAATCCACAGCCACCAACGAAGCAAACGGACAATGAAATATCTGCTGCTCCACGTGAGAGTCAATCTCCCCAAGACACCACATTTCCACCTGTTTCCCCACTGAACACAACAGCATCTCAGTGTCATGGCTGGGTGAAGAACCTCAATAACACCCTTTCCAATTCAGTGACCCTGCTGTGCCTTGCCCCTGCTTCCAAATGCCTTGTGACAGCTCCCAGAACACAGCCCTGCTCAAGGTCTGCGGTGAGGAATTCAGGGGCTGTGCTGCATGTCAACAAACCACCCCGGCCTTCAGAAGTTCCCAGAGCTGGGTCTGAACACACAGACGTGAGCAGAGAGTTTTTAAAGCTGAAAATGCAACCAGAGAACGTGTGTTGGACCTTTGGATTTTGACCTCTCTCCCCTGTTGGCTGTGGATTAGCATTTGCACACAAAGTGAGGAAATACGAAATTTCTGATCGCACAGTTGAGACGATGTGAAGAGAGAGACAAGATAAACTGAGAAAAAGTATGGATTAAAATCAAGGAAGTGCAATCTTTGAATAATCCTGAGTTGGAAGGGATCCACAAGGATCATCCAGTCCAACTCCTGGCCCTGCACAGACATCCCAACAATCCCACTCTGTCCCTGAGAGCGTTGTCCAAACCCTCCTGCAGCTCTGGCAGCCTTGGGGCTGTGCCCTGGGGAGCCTGGTCAGTGCCCCTTTTCCTAATAATAATAATAACAATAATTTTTAAAAGGCAAAACCACCTGAGAAATAAATACCTTTTGAATGGCTTAAGAACTTTTTAAGAACACAACCTCCTGACACGAAAGCTCAGCCGCTCTTGAGGAAACAGGCCCAAGCTGCACCAGGGGAGGTTTAGGTTGGGTATTAGGGAAAATCTCCTCACTGAAAGGGTTGCCAAGCACTGGAACAAGCTGCCCAGGGATGTGGTGGAATCACTGTCCTTGGAAGTGTTCAAAAAATCTGCAGATGTGGCACCTGGGGACGTGGTTCGGTGGTGGACCTGGCAGTGCTGGATTAGCGGTCAGCCCTGATGATCTCAGAGGGCTTTTCCAACCTGAATGATTCCATTAATGATTCTAATAATGATTCCACTAAACAAGTGGCCAGGCTGTTGCACAGACACACAGAGGACTCACGTGTTCTGAGAAGAACCTTTTGGAGAACGAAGCCACAATTCTCTGGGCCTCCAGCCCCGCGTTGTGCCGGGCCTTGTACTCCTCCAGCCAGCTCACGCCGTCCGTGTGGCTGTAGTACTTCAGCAGGGATGGCCACCTACCCCAGGAGACACAAAGGAACAGGAGCATTAGGATTTCACAGCCCTGAGAGCCCCCAGAGCTGGAAAATGCTGCTTACTGTAACCAGTGAGAGCTGAGACACCGCCCAGCTTTAAAGGTAACTGTGCAAAACCGACCCAAACGTCGAAGCACAAACCCAGCGATTTCAGCTTCGTGGTTATTTAAAAGTCAGATTTCCTAAAGCCTGCCAAGAGGAAACCTTCAGAGGCTCACACACCAGGGTTTCAGCATCTAAATATCCTAAATGCTTTAGCTGGATAATTAAAAGAGTTCAGCAAAGAAGTATCCCATGTCAGCCAACTTGGCAGCAAACATTGTCCTGTGTTCCTGCTACCACCTCGGGGTCTAATTAAAAGGCTGCACAAAGCAGAGCTCCCTCCACTGCCCTTGCTGGTGGCAACATCTACTGGAGGAAAACAGAACCCTGTAGTCCAACCGACAGCAGAATGCTTTTCCAGTTCATTTTGGTACAATAAATAATTATTTTTAAAAAAACCTCGCAGCTTTCCTGTAAAAAACCCTCCCCAACCTGCTTTACTGAGTCTAAAAGTCCAAAAACTTAAGACACTTTATTAAGAATTTCAAGGTTCAACTCAAAGTCTAACTCCAGGTGTGTTTTGGGGCTGTCAGCAGCACCTTTTCTAACAAAGTGGGTGTGCAAAAATATGTGCCAGCACAGCAATTCCCAAGGCTGCTGTGAAGACTCCAAGACCACCTGTGTGAGAAACACGAGGAAGAATCAGCACAGATGAAAATACTTTGGAAATAAAGCTGAGAGAAAGGTCTCTTGCAATTCACTGGGACTTTTATTTCACGTTTTGAAATTCTGTTAATTATTACTGGTTATATAAAACATTTTCCTTCAGTCACAGGGACTGCCTTGATTTTTTTTTTTTCAGGTTCTATCTATCTATCTTGATTTATTTATTTATTTAAGTAACCTGAGGATCTTTCCAGATTACATATATATTTATTTGGATAAATAGAGAGAAGGCCAAATATTTAAATCACTACTCCTGTATAAAAATTATTACCAGTGACCAAAATGCACAGGTGGGTTTGACCCCACATGGAAGATATTTCACTGCCAGTTAATAATTAAACTGCCCTGTAATTGCCTTTACAAAATAAAGTCAAATAACCTCAAATTATATAACAACCCAAATCCCTGGCCTCTCTTTTACTGCTGAAATGCAGCCACCCCACAATAACCATCACAATCTTTTATTTTGGGATGAGAAAGGGTAATTTCTTGGGTTGAAATGATATTGGGAATTTTAGGAAGATAAAGTGCAATTGCTACGATGGAATCCGGCCAGGACAACAAGGTCAACGTGCAACCTCCTGCCAAAAGTCCCATTACCAAGGAGAGAGGAGGAGAGCAGAGTGTGCTAATCACCCACCACATCCCATTCCAGCTGCTGGATCCCAACCAGAGCTAAACTCCCAGGAAACACAGCCACTGAATCGGTGAAAGTCAATCCCAAGCCACGGTCTGGTGATCTGGGGAAGCTGTAATTGTTCAATAGGCCTTTTTCGCCCGTGAAAAGAGAATAATCCTCTCATTTGGGCCATGCTACATTTCAGAAGCCAAGTGGCAATTAGAGAAAGCAATTTGCCTACTTTTCCCGTGCCAGAACAGACCAAAAAAAAGCAGGTAACAGATGAGAAAGTTCTATCCTAGAGAGGCTGGAGGCCACAGCGCTGAGTGGTGGTGCCTCCAGGACTGCTGAAAGCAGCTCAGCATCAGCAATGTCACCCCCCTGCTTCATTCCCAGCCAAAATGCGAACAGTTTCAGGGATTACAACACAGCTTTGCCCCCACCAGGCACCCTGTGAGTGCCCCTGGGCGAGACGAAACTCGGCAGCAGCAAAAGTCCGTCCCAAGGATTTTGGTACCCATGGAAACAGTTCTTCTCAAAGCACCACAAATAAACACCCTTCTGCTGTAAAGGATTAGTCCCGTGACGGGGCAGGTGTTGGAAGATGTTCTGGAAGGTGCTGTCGGGGTCAGGGAGGCCAAGCCACAACTCCAGAGCACGTGGATCTGATCCGTGCCACTGGCAGATCCCGGCTGGATCTGGGGAGTGCAGGATCCCGGGAGTGGAAGGGGCTGCAGGACTGATCTCTAGCAAAGAGCTGCCAGGACAGACCTCCTGCAAGCAGCAGGCACAGCCCGGTCCCACCCCGCGGGATTTCGGAGGGGAGGCAGCCTTGTAAAGCCCTTTTAAAAGTGCGGAAGGACAGCTGTGGCTGCCTCATCCCTGGAAGCGTTCCAGGTGGGATAAACTTGGAGCAGCCCGGCCTAGCGGTAGGTGTTGCCCTGCCAGGCGGGGATGGAACTGGATGATCTTTACGGCCCCTTCCCACCCAAAGCGCTCCGCGATTTCACCCCGAACGCCGCAGGGCTCGTCCGGCCCATGAGGGGCTCCCCGCGCACCCGCCGGAGCCGGGAAGCCACACGGGGATGGGGAGCCGGGGCTGCACTTCCACCCCCCCGCCCCGATCACCGCCGGCCTTCCCAGGCCCGGGAGGCCGCGGGCACCACCCGCGGCTCCCCCGAGCCCCGGCGGGTCCCCCCTCTGCCCTGCCCTGCCCAGCGCAGCCCGGGCGGGCCGGGCCGGGCCGGGCCCGCGGTGCGCACCTGAGGCGGAAGCGCTCCCGCCACACCTTCCCGCGGGGCTGGCACGCCTCGCGCAGCCGGCGGCAGGTGCAGGACACGCGGCCGATGTCGGCGGCGCCCAGCACGTCGCAGCAGAGGATGAGCTCCAGCAGCTCGCCCGGCAGGTCCGTGAGGCCCGTCCCGCCGCCGCCGGGCCCCGCCGGACCCGCGCCCTGCGCCGCCGCCATCTTGGCTGTTTACCTGCGGTCACTGGGGCCGCGCGGCGCTTCCGGGGAGGGGCGGCTCGGGCTGCGGCCACACGGGGCGGGGAGAGCGGGGAGAGCGGGGAGAGCGGGGAGAGCGGGAGAGCGGGGAGAGAGGGGAGAGGGGAGAGCGGGGAGAGCGGGGAGAGCGGGGAGAGCGGGGAGAGCGGGGAGAGCGGCAGGGAGCGGGCAGGGAGCGGGCAGGGAGCGGGAGGAGCGGGCAGGGAGCGGGAGGGAGCGGGCAGGGAGCGGGCAGGGAGCGGGCAGGGAGCGGGCAGGGGCGGGCAGGGAGCGGGCAGGGAGCGGGCAGGGAGCGAGGGAGGGAGGGGAGGGAGTCTGACAGGGACAGGGAGGGGACAGAGCGGGCAGGAGCGAGGGACGGGGACGGAGGGAGAGTGTCTGACAGGGACAGTGTGAGGGACAGACAGAGGACAGGGACGGCTGAGGGAGAGCGAGGGAGCGGGGACGGAGAGAGAGTGTTGACACAGGGACAGGTGGGGACAGAGCGGGGAGACAGGGGCGAGGGGGATGAGGAGGAGAGCGGGGAGAGCAGGCAGGGAGCGAGGGACGGGGGAGAGAGCGGGGAGAGTCTCTGACGGGCGGCGTGAGGGGACAGGGCGGGGAGAGTCTGACAGGGACGGCATGAGGGGAGAGCGGGGAGGGAGCGAGGGACGGGGACGGGGTGAACGGAGAGAGAGCGAGTAACAGAGACGGGGTGAGGGACGGGATGAGGGGAGGGAGCCTCTGACAGGAACGGGGGAGAGAGCGGGGAGGGAGCGAGTGACAGGGACAGGGGAGAGGGGCTGGGGAGAGAGCGAGTGACAGGAACTGGGTGAGGGACGGGATGAGGGGAGTGAGCCTCTGACAGGGACAGGGACTGGGGAGAGAGCGGGGAGGGAGCGAGTGACAGGGACAGGGTGAGGGGAGGGAGCATCTGACAGGGACGGGATGAGGGGGGAACTCGGCGGTGTGTGTAAATATTAATAGAGACCTCATCGATGTGTATAAATGTCTAATAGAGACCTCATAAGTGTGTGTGTAAATGTCTAAAGGGGGACCTCAACACTGTGTGTAAATGTATGAATAGAGACCTCATCAATGTGTGTGGATATCTAAAAGGAGACCTCATCAATGTGTATCGGTATCTAAAGGGGGACCTCAACAATGGGTGTAAATGTCTGAAGGGGAACCTCGTCAATGGGTGTCAATATCTAAAGTGGGTGTCCAGAGGGGATGTCGTCAATGTATATAAATATCAAAAGGGAGACGTCATCAATGTGTATAAATATTGAAAGGGGAACCTTGTCAATGTGTGCAAATATCTAAATAGAGACTTCATCAATGTGTATCAATATCTAAAGGGGGACCTCATCAATGTGTATCAATATCTAAAGGGGGCTTCCAAGAGGGGACCTTATCAATGTGTATAAACATCAAAAGGAAGGTGCCAAACCGGGACCTCATTGATGTGTATCAATATCTAAAGAGGGGACCTTATCAATGTGTATAAATATTGAAAGAGGGACCTCCTTAGGGGGAGGTGCCTCATCAGTGTGTATCAATATCTAAAGGGGAGTTCCAAGACAGGGCCTCATCAATGTGCATCCTATAATTCTGTAAGAAGATGGATCCAGGCTCTGCTCCGTTGTGCCAACCACGAGGATGAGAAGCAGTGGGCAGAAACTGCTGCCCAGGAAGTTCTACCTGAACATGAGGACGAACTTATTCCCTGTGCAGTGACCACACACTGGAACGAGTTGCCCAGAAGGGTGTGGAGTCTCCCTCACTGGAGATATTCCAGAACCATCTGGACACAGTCCTGTACAATGTGCTCTGGGATGACCCTGCTCGAGCAGGGAGGTTGGACCAGATGACCCACTGTGGTCCCTTCCAGCCTGGACCAGTCTGGGGTCCTGACAAGTGCCACAGACACTCTGGGAGGGGCAGAGGGGAGGCCTTGGCTGAGGGGATTCTGCTGCCTTGTGTGTGGTGGCACCTGAGGTCACACCACCTCCGTGTCTGCAATGACACCTGAGATATTGTCACTTCATGTCTGCACTGACCCCTGAGATATTGTCACCTCCATGTCTGCAATGACCCCTGAGATATCATCACCTCCATGTCTGCAATGACACCTGAGGTGATGCTGCCACCATATCTGCACTGATACCTGAGGTCAGACCACCTCTGTGTCTGCACTGACCCCTGAGGTGATGCCACTTCAGTATCTGCAGCAGTACCTGAGGTAATGTCATCTCAAGTGTCTGCACTAGCACTTCAGGTAATGCCACCTCTATGTCTGCACTGACACCTGAGGTGACACACCTCAATGTATGCACTGACCCCTGAGGTAATGCCACCGTGGTGTCTGTGGTAGCACATCTGTGGGGACTGAGGTAACACCAGCACGGTGTGTGGGGTGGCACTGAGGTGCCTGCTGCTGTGTCCGGGGTGGCAGCATGGAAAGTCTGAGCAACAGCACCAGTGCTGTGGTGATGTCTGAGGTGACACAGCTGCCGTGCCTCAGGTGACACCACCATTGCCTGCGGTCACACCGCTGCCATGTCTGAGGTGGCACTGATGCTGTCTGAGGTGACACCACAGCAATCTCTGAGGTGGCACTGATGCTGTCTGAGGTGACACCACAGCAATCTCTGAGGTGCCATTGCAGCCCTGTCACAGTGGCTCTGTTCCCCTCAGGCCAGCTCCTCACCACCCTCACAGGGAAGGATTCCTTCCCAATATCCCATCTAACCCTGCCCTCTGGCTGTGGGAAGCCATTCCCCCTTTGCCCTATTACCATCTGCCCATGTAAAAAATCGCTCTCCCTATTTTTTATAAGCCCCCTTCCAGCACTGGAAGGTTCCCCCTTGGAAGTGCACACTGCCTTCCCATGGGAAAAGCCATGTCCATACTTCCTCATTCACATCCTGCCATTCCCAGGTCTCTGCCTGGAGCGCTGCTGCTGCATTCCAGAGGCTCCAGCACCAAAATTGCCCTGGATTGCACACAAAGAGCCCTCCGTGCTTGCCTGTGACATTTTCCCCGAGGACATGGTCTAAATGATGTGAAACATGGAGTGCTGTGACTCAAGCAGCCTTCCAAGGAGGTGTTTGTGTCTGGCAGGTAAACAGGTACCGCTGATTGACGCCACCGAGCTATTTATAGTGCTCTGGCATTACAGGTGGCAGAGCAGAGCAAGGCCAAGGGATCAGCAGAGGCCTTTCCGTGCTAAAAACCCAGGGATAAGAGAAGAACGAGGTCTGCTAGGTTTTAGTTCACTTTTTTATTTGGACTGTAATGCAAACAGGCATAAGTATTCCATAAAATCAGAAGATTGGAACTATACAGAAAGAGGTGCATGCTTCAGAACAATGTGGATATCTTGCAAACAGAGCCAGAGTCAGTCCGAGAGAGGGGCTGGAGTACATTGGACGAATGGCAGAGATTTTAGCAGCATTGAGAGCTCAGAGGTAGGGGAAGACCACGTTTCTGACCACGCTTAAAGCACTGCTATGACCAAACACAAGGGCGGCTCAGCCCGCTCCCACCGCCCCCACCCCCTCGCTCCTCAGGGGAAACCCACCTTGGCACCACACAAAAAGCTACAGAACAAGCTCCCCCCTCCCCTCCACACGTAACCCGTGGTATGGGATGCAAAGTGAGAGTAAAGACGACGTGCCAGTCTTAAATCATGGCATCCTTTCATAAACCGAACGAAGGCACAGTGACATGAGGAGGTGCTGAGGGGAGGGAGGAGGGAGCAGGAGGACCAGAGAGCAGCCAGGGCTTGGAGTCTCTCATCCAGCCCAGCGGAATTTACCCACACCCGAGGAGTTTAGAAAACCTCTGCAACAGAAAGTTTGGGAGCCACCCGCCCCGAAGCTGCCACCCTTCCCAGAGCAGTCCCCGTCCTCGTCGCGGCACCGCCGCTCTTCGGGAGAAGGCCACCAGGAAATCAAAGAATCCAAACCAACCTTTGAGTCTCAGGCTTTTCAAAGGTGCCTAAGGGAGCCGAGGGAATAAACCCCCTGCTCCTATTACAGAAATTAATTGGCACTGAATATCGAATTCCCTGGGCAGCTGGCAGAACTCATGTTTCTAACTACATGCAATCTAAAAAGCAATGAGTCCTGGCTGAAAGTCATCTCACTGCTCATCCACTGCCTGGGGAATTGTGTGCACTCTGGAAAAGCTGCAGACTACTCACAAGCTCTTTACAGCACACAGAGCCCAGGGTTTTTAAAGGCATCTCAAGGCAGCAGAGCATGGGGATTCAACCTTGGGAATTGTGGGGATTTGCCTATTTTGCAGAACCTCTAGCAAAGCAGGGATTTTGCATTGAATCTCACTGGCTTCAAAGCCATCGTTTCAACGCTGGAGATTCTGAAACACCGCCTTCTGTTTCTGTTTCTCGGCTACTGTAAAGTGTATTTTGTTCAGACATGATTCCATGCCACGATCACACAGAGAGGAAAATAAAAAAGCAGGCTCAGAAGCAAGTAGCATTAATGTCTCAGAAGATTAAGGCCGTTTTGTTGCCCTTGGAAAATTTTGAAATCTCCCTTAGCAATTACTCTAGGAGCAAAACATTTGATTTAATCCCAAACAAGCTGATATAGTGTCTGCTTGCTTTCTGCTTGCTTCCCCCACCCAGAACCGACACGTGAAAACAAAGCAACAAACTCTTTCAGATCAACTGTTTCAGTGTTCAGTCTTTCAGTTTTCGAAGTATTGGGGATGCCCGTGGAAGAAAAATATTTTGCCCAACGTTTTTCCCTCACGGGTTTCTGCACCAGCCCTGCAGAGACCTGTGCACAGGCCTGGCAGGAGCTGAGCCACAGCCCAGCAGCGTGTTCCTGCTTTTCCACAGCCCTGCTAAACCAGGGATTCTCAGGGCAAGGCTCACAGGTCTGACTTTCTCACTTGGAGGTGCTTCCTCCCCGCTCCCTCCCCAAAATCTGGCCAGGTAGGACGTGAATAAGGCAGGAGGGCAGCAGTGAGACTCTCTCACTGCTAAACAAGCTGCCACTGCTCAGCTATGAAGTCACAATCTGTTTGGGTTTGGTTTTTTTTCCCCTTGTGATTCAGTGGCTCAAAATTCCATCACAGCCAAACATCTGTAGGGGTGGAGGCCAAGAGTTTCCAGTCTACTTCATTCCGGGCACAGCAGGGAAAAGGTGGATCTACATCACAATGCCTGAATATTTCAGGAGTTACCTGTGCTAAAATCAAGAGGTTTTGACCTCTCCTAAGCTCTGTTTTACTTCTGGAACCGAGTGCTTTAAAGTAGCCCCCTCTTCAGCTTTCTCCTACTCCCCTGATTCCCTATAAAACACGCAGGGCCACATGGAAGAAGCTGGAGCTCAGATCTCCCTGGGAGGGTAGATTTTGGATGGATTGCTGGAGCCATGCATTGCAGGCACGTGCAAGTGCAGATTGACACAGCAAAAATATTGCCATCATAAAACTGCTGCTGCTGCTGCTGCTGCTGCTGCTGTGCAAGCCTGACCCTGCAAGCTGCCCAAATCCCCAGGGCCACTGAAGCCAGTGGGTGTGGAAGGCATTTTGGACCTGGGAGGACGTGGATCCTACACTGATTTTGTCCAAGTTTCAGGAATACGGTTTTTAAGAGCACTGGCCGAATTTTGTTCTTCCTGTTACAGCAGAAGAAATTGTTAAAACAAAGAGAGTTACAGTAAAGTTGAATGGTCCTGAAAATGTGCCTCCATCTGTTCTGTAAAGGGACTGTGCTCCCCTCTGGAACTATCAATGCAATTGCAAAGTTATCTGAAGCAATTCTGAAGCTGGGAACTGGTCCCCGGTGAAAGAAGGAACAAAATTTAATTTTGAACATAAAATTATACTTCCAAAAAGCAGTGGGAGCCCCCGGAGGGTGATGTAGTGGCTTCAGTGGTCGTATGTGAGGAGGCAGCAGCTTTGGCTTGGGCTTGGTGCAAGTCCATGAGGCTTCAAACACAGACACACCCTCTCCCCCACCACCAGCTTGACCAAAACGGGATCCCCAGGACGTGGAAGGTGTTCACAGACCCGTGGTACTCACAGGTGGTGCTCAGTCTGCACCCACCTCCCCAGCCCTGCGACAGGAGCTGCAGAGAGCAGCTGAGCAGGGCTGCAGGTTTGCTCCCTGTGATCCCAGGGGGAATTTGCCCACCGGGAATTTCCCGTGTCAAACGAAGCCGGAGAGGAGGAGCGGGAGGGCGGCCCCGCAGTAACAGTCCCTTCCCAGCACAAGGCACTGTAAGTCCGTGTCCGTCCCCAGGAGCTGCCCTTGCCCAGCAGCTGGCTGCACCTCTTGGCTGGGCAGGCAGGGCTGAGGAGGAGAAGGGCGGGATCTCCAGAGGGAAGTGGCAGAGGGAGCCTGGTTGCAGCCGGGATGGGGTGGGAGGCGTCGCACACTGACAGCAAAGGGACTGCGGGAGCGATCACAGGCTGGGCACGGGTTCGTGCAGCCCCTGGCTCTTCCCATCTCCTCTCCTGCAGTAGCTGTGCTCCTCCTCACTCAGGACACAACTGCAGGGGTGCAGGTCATGCACAGACACGGTGACTCGGGGTGTGAGCGGTGCCCTGCTCACCCCTGGGGACACAGAGGCGCAGGAGGGGACAGGGAGCGAGGACAGCCCAAAGTCGGAGCCATTTCTCTGGCCAGCGTGGGTGTGACGGGCTCAGTTCCTCATGTGTGACGAGCTCAGGCCTTCACAGCCACAGCTGTGGAGGTGACATCTCTGTGAGGCCACTCCTGATGGCAGACATCTCATTATTTTCCTGCTGTCTCTCATAAACAGAAGAACAACAAACTCCCAGGCCGTCCTTCAGGGCAGATGAAACATTTGAGTTTCAACAGCACAGGCACCAGACACCCTTGCACTGAAGGAGCAACTGAATTTTCCCTGCTAGTGGACACAGCAGGCTGGGAAAACAGAGAACCTTTTCCCAGGAGTTTTCAAGTCCACCTTTCTGTGGACGACTGAAAGACCTATGAATTAAAACCTTTGCGGGAAAAAAACACTTCATAGTGTCTTGCAAAGCAAATCTCCTGTTTAGAGAGGGTCTCTTCAGTACCTGGGGAGTGAAAAGGAGCAGAGCTGCTCCAAAAGGGGGGTGGTGGTGGTGGATATCCACCAGGAGAGGGACTGGAACACTGGGTCAGGCTGGGTGCCCATCAGGTGCCCTTGCCACGGGGGCCCTGGGAGGCTGTGCAGGGGCTTGGATGGGCAGCAGGCACCTGGAGGTGACAGATTTGTGAGCTGAGTGCCCAAGGGGCACAGGCCCTCCACGTGTGACACCCCTGAGCAGCTCATCTGTGGCAGACCCCACCTCACCCTCTGCATTTATTCATGCCAGAGACGTTGTGGCTACACCCACACGTCAGGAATGTCACATGGAGATGAGCAGAGTCTAGACAACTGGTGGAAGAGCCACATTTATGGAATAATAAAGCAGAGCCACAAGTTTCTTTCCCCCTGTGTTGCAGGAGAAAATGAAGCTCGAGGGGAGTGCGAAGCCCCCGCAGGCAAAGGGGATGGAGGAGAGAAATTCAGACGTCTGAGACTGACTCAACAGAAAACAGGGAATCAGAATTCCCAGTGTGGCTTGTGAGGACTGAATGGTCCTATCCAGTGGGAGCAGAGAGGAGCCCTGGGGGACATAAACTCCATGGGCCTTCATGGCAGGGATGGTGTTTCTCCTCCAGGGCCAGGCAGGGAGCAAGGCCTTAAAATATGTTTATTAATTCCCTTCCAAAGGGCTCTGAAGGACTCACCGACCCAACGCCTGTTGAACGTGGGAGGGTTTTGCCATTTGCCTGGCACAGACCCCTTTGGAGACCCCACTGAAGGCAAGGCACACAGTTCCCTGCTGTTTGCACCAGCAGCTCAGGTGGAAGGGGGAGATGGAGGTGGCAAGTTTTGGGGTGCAGGAAAAGCAAGCCTGTTCAGCTCAGACACAGCATCCAGCAGCTATACAATTTCCAGGTGGGAGATGTTACAGCCATGCAGGCAGAAGGCAGGACAGGAGGAAACTACGTGCCAGCAACACAGGGAGAGCTGGAAAGAGGATGAAGACAAGGGAATTTCTTTGGGCACTCCCTCCTCCTCAGGCTGTACTGCTCCTTCTACCCAAGGAGGCCCAGAGCCAGAATCGAATTTCCCCAAAGAAGAGGATGAGTTTGATTTTATTCCTTTAGCTGTGTTTCTGCAGCCATGGGATCGGGGGGCAGGACCAGGCTCTGGGGCCTGGGAGCTGTCCCCACAAACAGTTCCTCTGCCCAAACTCCCCCATCACAGCAGCAAAGGGACCCAGCAAAGGGACCCCCATCCCACTGCCCACCCTGGCTTTAGGGCACAACCCACAGGGGTGCTCTGGGCTGCCCTTTTCCCTGTCCTGCCTTCACCCCCAGGTCACCAAGTGCCTGGGGGGGCTGACACAAAGCTGGCCGTGCCCCTGGCTCTCTGCCCTGCTGCCAGCCCTGCCAGCCCGGCGAGCTCGGCTCTGGCCACACCGTGGCAGCATTCCTTCGTGTTTCGTACTGGGACCAGCAAAAACGAGGCCTGGATCTCAAATCCTCCCAGTGCCTGGAGGCTTTTCGCTCCCGGATTTTGGGCTGGAGCTCCTTCAAGCATTCAGGGAGTCGAAGTTGCAGAAGGTGGTCACGGCACGTGGAGATGCGGCCAGGCAAGAGGAAGGAGAGGGCAGGAGGTCTTGGATGAGGGTGGGAATAACTGCACAGCCTGGGGCTGGGGAGCCAGCACGGCTTGTTCCGTGGGCTGGGAGAGCAGCAAACCTCCTGCAGCTGTTTTCTGTTCTGAGTTTGGCTTAGGGCAGACAATCTCAGCCCCCTGAAAGTGAGCTCACCAGTGCAGCTCCTGGACAAAGCCTCTGCCGTGGCCGGTTTTGGTGCTTCGCTCCGTGCAAGCCTCAGTGCACAGCTCAGCAGAGCAGGGGCAGGAGGAAAGGACCAGCACCTGCCACCTCCAAATGCCAACCTCCTCTCCCTGCCTCCAGCCAGAGCTGCAGCCACGTCCTGCTGTCCTTGTCCTGGCAATGAGAGAGGACAAACCTTCTTCGGGGTGCGGAAGAGAGGAGGAGGAAGGACGCACAAGGTCACACGTGCTTTACCTCGCAGGCAGCTCTCCCCTGTTAAAGGGACTGATACCTCTCCGTGTTAACAGCTTGCTTTGGGGCCAGGTTTTTGCAGCAGGGTTGAGGTGTGAGGGTGTCAGAGCCCAGAATCACACAGCACCTTTGCAGCTGACCTCACCTCCCTTCTCACAGGAGATGTCCTGGCCGAGACAGCTCGTGCTCCCGCCGAGGGGTCTGGTTCACCACAGGGATGCCACACGGATTTCTCTTGGCAGGAGGTCGCTCCACGCTGGCATTTTCTGCTCCCAAAGCTGTGGAAGTGGCTGGGGTCTGCTGTGCCAGAACTGCCCATGGCACTGTGCTAAGGTGGAGCTGATGCTCTCCGGGGTTTCAAGACTCCTCCGTTGGCACATCCTCACCAAGGACCTGGAGCCTCCACAACCCTCCACGTGCTGCCTTCCCAATAAGCTTTGTAACAAGAGGTGCCTCTTGCAGCTGGAGTTGGAGACACTTCTCTCCCATCCTCATGGCTTTCCAGGCTCACCTGGGAGAGGGTTCACAGCATGCAAAGCTCTGGAATGCAGCCCAGTCCCAATCTCTCCCACCAGCATCGTGGCTGCAGATTCCATATCTCCTGTAAAACCCTCTGGAGAACAGCCTGGCCCAGCAGCAGTCACTGCCACGAGCTTTTCCTCAGCATGCACATCAGCCTGTGTGTTCTGTGCTTGCTCCTCTGGGGGAGGACTTTCATGCCAGCAAAAGTGGGGACTGAGCAGAGGGAGAGGCTCACAGGGAACAGGGAGCAGAGAAAGGGGCAAACACAGCACAGAGCCCATTTAGGAGAAATCATGACACATAAATCCTGACACAAACAGACACATCTGTACCCGGGCTGCTTGGGGGGGAACAACATTCACAGGCACGAGGGCACTGCACATCATCTGCCCCCAGCCTCGGGCATATGTACAAGTCCAAAGGAAAGCCATGAAAACACGAGGATTCAGCCAAGCCCCGAGCTGGGGAAAGGGGGATCCTGGGGGGAATGGCCCCCTGCTCTGGTCAAGCAACAAGACCAAGCCATTGCCCACCCCCTGCCACCTCTGCTCTCCCCCAAAACACCAAAAACACAGGTGATCACGAAGGTGGTGATTTCATGCAGCTGCAAAATGCCCTCATGAGGAGGAGGGGAAATGTGGAGATCTGTAAAGAGCCACTGCGGGTTATAAAGCCATCGTACTTCAGTGGGGAAATCTGGGGAAGGGAAAGGGGGATGGGGGGGGAAGAAATGGCCACAGGACAAGAGCAAGAGAAAGAGGAAGAAAAGGAAATAAAAATCATCATCATCATCATCAGGACACAACAACAGGACGAGAGACAGAGCGCTTTCCAAGGGCAGTTCCCCGTGGAAAAGGAGCCACCGTGTCCGTGAAATACAAAACCCAGTGCCCTCCAGCTGGAGGGGGCAGCAGGTGCTGGGACTGGTTTGGCATCCCCTTGGGGCGAAGGGTCCGGTTAGGAGCAGAAAACCCTGCAAGGGAAAGGGGAGAAAGGCCAGCCTTAGGGGGAGCAGTGAGGAGCACGGGATCATCCCCACCTGGATTTGCCACAGGCAGGGGTTTACAGAGCCCTTTGCAGCCGGGTGAGGAAGGGAACCTTCATCCCTCTCTCAGGTGCTCTGTGTACAGTGCAGACCCCAAAGTATGCGATGCCTTGGGAGAAAAATTCCCACCAAACCTCAGGGATGTTGGGAAACCCAGAGCCAAGCCCTGGGTCAGGCTACTGAGGGCCAGCACAAGGAGCAAGATCCACTCAGCTGCCCATCCTTTATCCTAAATAATCCTTCTGCTCAGCCAGGGAAAATCCCACCACGACAGAGCTGAGCAAATGGCAGGACATGGTAGAGCAGAAACAAACACAGCAAAATGTCAAGACTTTTTACTTCTGGTTGTTTTTACAATAGCCGGAAGAACCCAAAGCCCTAGATCTTTCCTAACTGGGCATGGAGCAGCCTGGAGACCTCTCCCACCTGCTGCCTGGACACCTGGAACCAGCCAGGTCCCCCTGGAGCTGGGGGGAGTCACCCCTTCCCACAGCTCTTTCCAGCCTGGAGGAAGGCAGCTGGCAGGGCTGTTTTCCTTGGAAATTCCCTTTGGATAGGATGGTGTCTGAGCACTCAGTGCAGTAACCCAGGAAGCTGGGGGGGGGGGATTTGTCCTAGTGAGGTGACACTTATTTCAGAGACACTATTTCAGAGACACCTATTTCAGAGACACCTATTTCAGGTGACTCCTATTTCAGAGCGCCAAAATCCATGCCTTTCTCAGGACCAGGGAGGTTAAGGAAGTTAAAGCTTCCTTCCCCATCCCTTCCCCATCCCTTCCCAGTCCTGCAGCCCATGCACTTGGGAGACCATTGCAGGGGTTAAAATAAACATGTCAACTCACTCATCCGTGTCTTTTTTGCTCTCCTCGATGAACGCGATGGACTCGGATCTAAGGCGGTTCGTCACTTCGTACGTACGCAGGGTGACTCCAAAAATATCCTCGTGGTACCGGCTGTCATCCTGAGGGACAGGGTGGCAGAGGGGGAAAAGGAGCATTTGCAAACAGTTGGTGTTGTTGTGGCTCTGGTGTGGCGGGGAGGTGCCAAACACACGGCGAAGGGCCTGGGGTCTGTCACGGGAGTGGGGGGGATGGCAGGGCAGAGGGGCAGGAGGGAGCAGGGAGGGGAAAGGACCTTGCCAAGGTCACAGCGTGGGGCAGCCCAGGAGCTGCTCCCTGTGTTACATGTCCTCAGCTGCTGGCAGCCCAGGGACTGCCTGGCATCAGGGGGACAAGCAGCCCAAAGCCAGCCCATGTACAACCAACTCTGGGCTCCCTCAGCTCCTGGGTGGAGTGTGGGGACGTGGTTCAGAAGGGGTCATCCCACAGGAGTCAGGCTGGATTATCTTCCTGAGCATTCATCCCTGGGCCTGTGTCCCAAACTGAGCTTGTCTGGGCTCCAGCTGCAACGTCTGGACAATGTGTTTGCCCAGGGACATCACCCTGCCAGCCACAGAGATGGGGAGATCTGGACAGGGGGCCCCACAAACTGCCCTGGTGGATGGGTGGGATGGAGGGACTTAGCACAGTGGTCTGTGATAGAGGGGCTTAGAAGCAATCCTTGTTTGAAGGAGGGACTGATCAAGGTGAACAAGCCCTGCCTGAGCTACCAAGGGTGCCCATCAGGTTCTGACCCAGTGCCCAGCAGAGCAGCAGCTCATCCCAGGAGCCCAGCGTGGGCTGAGGGGGCTGCAGGGCTCCTGCAGAGCAAAGAGACTTCCCCTGTGCACCCGAATTTCTGGGAGATCACCCTCCTGACCTCACCCAGACCTCGGCAGCGGGGGCAGGACCACAACCTCCCCCCCGGTGCCCGTCACCTCGCGCTGCCCGCGCGGCAGGAGCAGGCAGGAGCAGGCAGCAGCTGCAGTGCCCGTGGCAGGGGCCGTGTGGGGTCTCACACACCGCTCACCCTCAGCTTGCTGATGAAGGCGCCCGCCTCCTCCACCGACAGCTGGCCCTGCTGCCTCACGATGCGCTGGACGGTCTTGAGGACGTCCCCGGCCATGGTGACATCCCCGCAGACGTAGATGTGGCCTCCCTGCTCCTTCAGCGCTTTGAACACCGTCTGGGCCAGCTGCTCCTGCAACACGTCCTGCACGTATTTCTGAGGGAGGAGGAGGAGGGGGGAGATGGGATTGACTCCAGTTTCTCAGCCCTACCCACCCACGGGCTCTGTGTGCACCAGCTGCCCTTGAGGCAGCAGTGCAAGGTGACACCTCTTTGGGGGAACGAGCCTGAGCCTCGCAGCACCCACAGGGACAGAAAAGAGGTGGGGAAGGCGGCAGAGCATCGTCCTGCTCTTGCACGTTCTCACCTTCACCATGTCTTTCCTGGCCAGGCCTGCTCAGGTGCCTGTGGGAATTCGGAGCAGGCTTTGTGCTGGCTCTGGGTGCTGTCACCCACCAGGTGACATCCCTCCTCGCCCACCTGCTTGAGAAGATGGCCCTTTTCCCTCCCTCATCTGCTCCCACCCGGGGAGGATGGCTGCAGCCCCCCAGGGCAAAGCATGAGCAGCGTGGGCACACATTGGGGTGGTGCAGGGATGGGGCTGTGCCCTGGGAATGGGGCTGCACTGGGAAGGGATGATCCTGCACACTCATGGCATGAGCTACCGGGGCCGTGCCAAGGGACGGGCACCTCCACCATGTGCTGGCTGGCCATGGCCACCCAGGGCTGCCCAGCAGCACCGCAGCAGTGCCCACCACACACCTTTGGTTTGTCTGGCTCCCGGGAGTAGGCTGTGTACAGCTCTCTGAAGACACCTTGGGTTTTGGCAAAGAGCGTCTCCTCCTTGTAGATGTGGTCGATCCTGGACTGCCGGCAGCCAAACACCAGGACCATGGGACAAGGCTTCAGCCCTGGGCAAGGATTGGAAGCAGTGAACCCAGGGATCACCGATCCCCAGTTTCTGGAAGCCACCTCCCTCCAGACCTGCCAGCAGATCGGCTGGGACATCCCAGGCAGGACACTGGACCCCTCCATCCCTCTGCCACCAGCCCAGGGTTCCCAAGCAGTGCCTGAGATGAGGTTCAGGAGGGACAAGCGTTGACCCACCTTTGTGCTGGATCTCAAAAAGCCGCTGCTGCCAGAAGCTGCGGAAAGGGGCGATGCCGGTGCCGGGGCCGATGAGGATGCAGGGCACCTGGGGGTCCTGGGGCAGGTGGAACCCGGGGGCACTGCACACACCAAAGACACCAGTTAAACCCAAGCTCCCTCCCTCGCCTCTGCCCACAGCCAGCTGAGACAGCACCCGGGCAGGGAGGGGTAGAAAACGAGGTGAAATCCCAGAGAGCAACATTTTAGCGCAGAACTGCACCCGAGGGTTTTTGCTCACAACTCCAGCCTTGTTTTCTCCCACCAGGAGAAGAATTGAGGGCAGAGATCCCATCCTGCAAGGGGGCTCACCCAATCTTTCTCACCCCTTGTGGAACACTTACCCCCTTACAAAGCAGGGCACCACTTCATCGGGCTGTATCCGATTGAGCCAAGAGGAGCAGACTCCGTGGTGGATTGGCCCTTCTCCATCTGGGAGGGGAGGGAAGGAGGTCTGTACCTGACACACCAGCCAACAACTCCAGTTGTCTTCTTTCCTAAAACCCTCCCTGCTACATCCCACATGAACACCTCACTGAAACAGTCGGTGTCTCTGCACCCATTCCCCGTGAACTTGGTAGAACTGGCACTCGGTCCCTCTGTGGAGCTGCCCAAGTTCACCCAGAACCCGGGGAGTTGGGCCTCCACAATATTTAGGAAGAACCCAAGTTTTCTTTGGTTCTTTTTGGCAAGACCAGCATCATGCTGTGGTGCTCCCAAGCACAAGCCCTCCGTGACAGCCCCAGATGGATGTCCCTGTGTCCCACCTGCTGTCTTCCCTGTCTACCTGCTGTCTTCCCTGTGTCCCACTGGCTGCAGGAGCACCAGGGCCCTGCCCATCCACACCATCACCAGGGCTGCTCGGGCAGGTACACAAATTTTCCTAGGAGCAATGTGGACTCTGGGGTGGGCAAACAGGGCCCTAAATGGAGCCTGGATTATGCACCTCACCCAGACATGGCACCTCTGGAATAAGATGACGTTTTATGGACGGTTGTTCTCCATAACATGGCACAGCCATGCCATGAGCTGAGGGAATCTGGTCACTCCAACAGGTAGAAAGGCTTTAAACACCACCTCTCTGCCAAAGGTTTTGTGGTGTTGCCCATGTGTTCAGTTCTGGGCCCCTCAGCTCAGGAAGGACATGGAGGGACTGGAGCAGGTCCAGAGGAGAGCAACAAGGCTGGGGAAGGGACTGGAGCACAAGTGCTGTGAGGAGAGGCTGAGGGAGCTGGGGGAGCTCAGCCTGGAGAAGAGGAGGCTCAGGGGAGACCTCCTCACTCTCTACAACTCCCTGACAGGAGGGGGGAGCCAGGGGGGGTTGGTCTCTTCTCCCATCAGCAAGACAAGAGGGCTGGGTCTTCAGCTGTGCCGGGGGAGGTTTAGGTTGGATATTAGGAAGAATTTCTTTGCAGAGAGGGTGCTCAGCCATTGGAATGGGCTGCCCAGGGAAGTGGTGGATTCTCCATCCCTGGAGGTGTTTAAGGACAGACTGGATGTGGCATCAGTGCCATGGGCTGGGAACCACGGCGGGGTTGGATCAAGGGTTGGACTTGATGATCTCGGAGGCCCCTTCCAACCCAGCTGATTCTGTGATTCTGTGATTCTCTGATGTGCTGATGCTCTGCCCCTGCCCCCCAGCCCGGTACCTCTGGTGCGGTAGGAGACCACGGCCACGGTGAGATGGACCTCGCCCGGGTACAGCTCTGGGGAGGAGCTGATGGAGTAGTAGCGTGGCTGGAGGGGGGGAGCTGTGTGAGCAGCAGCGTGGAGGGCATCTGCACCGAGGGGAACTCCTCCAGCACCTCCACTATGGTGGGGTTCTTGGACCACTTCCACTCCTCGTACTCCTGCAGGCCCTGGAGAGAGGGAGGGGGAAGGGAGGGAGGGAGGAGAGAGCTGCAGCATCCACCTCTTCCAAGTCAGGTGCCACTGATATCCCACCAGGCCCGTAGCAAAGGGTGGGTGGCAGTGAAGGCAGGGCAGGAGGAGCCCTGCTGCCATGGGTGGAGACTCCTCACCACAGCGTGGGATGAAAACGCCCTGGGGTTGTCATTGTCCCCCAGGGCCTTGGAGAACGTGGGGCTTGGGGTCCTTACCTTGCTGAGGACCTGCAGACGTTTCTTCTCCGTCTCACTGGTGGCCAACAAAGCAAACTGCTGCAGCAGCAGGGGCGTGGGAGGGGTGGTGATGTCCAAATAGTACTTAAAAGCCTGGAAGATGGTGCACGGTGGGACACGGTTCTCATCTGTCCAGTTGCTGATGACACCTGCCAGGAGGGAATGCAGCACAAGCACGGGATCAGCACAAGAGCCAAGGTGGGCAAATCTCTGCTTTCATCCCCCATGTCAGCTCTGAGACAGTGGATTACTGTGTTCCAGCTCTGGTTACACTGTGCACGGCTGTGTCAGACTTATCCCTGAAATACAGTGTTGGGGTGGTCCATCAACACCCCCTAACTCTTCTTTCCAGTCCTAGGCGTTGCTCTTTCTATGAAAATATAAACACCTTCAATTTTCCCAAGGAATAAGGAAATATCTTCCCCAGGGCCCTGCTCACCCTTCAAACCCTTTCCCTACATCCCAAGTGTAGAGGAGCCACAGCTCTGGGCAGAGGAAGGTTGAAGGAGGTGCTCCCAATCCAGGAACACACAGCAGCGAGATGGGAAATGATTTCTCCTGGGGGTCACCCAGCACCCTGAGGAGCTGCTGCAGGAGCTGGGCGAGGAGGAGAGAGCCCACCCGTGCAGGAGGTGGCCCTGGTTACCTAGAGCCGTGCTCCTCTCCTCCAGCAGCTCCACCTTCACCAGCTGGTTGGCCGGAGGGGCATCCTCAAGCCTGTCGATCAGGGCGCTGACCAAGTCCTCGTGGTTCCCTGGAAACACCCCCAGGTGGTCCCCGGGCAGGTACTGCAGCCCCTGGTGCCCCTCGGTGTGCAGGCGCAGGAAGATCGTCAGACGGCTGCAGGGAAAGGAGGGAAAGCGGGACGTGTTTCTGGGGGAGTCACCGAGCTCTGGCCTCGAGAGCTGCTGGGCGTGCTGGGCACTGGTGGCTCGGCCAAGCCGCGGTGCCCCCTGAGCGCGTCCCCAAGGTCACAGCAGGGAGAGGGGACGCTGCATCCCCCGCCTCCCCCCCCCTCCCCGCGCCGCTGACTCACCCTCGGGGGCTTTTCAAAAAGGGAAAAAAACAGTTTAACCTCTTGTTTCAGCAATTTGATCGTTTCTTTGGCTTCCCATCCCCCGGGGCTAATTGAGGCAGCGGCAGCAGAGATCTCGCCGGGCGCAGAGGCGGGGAACACCCCTCCCTGGCTTCACGTGGCTTCCAGCATTACTCAGGGTTTGCACAGAGGTGGATTCCATGGGGCATTCAGGGGTCAAGGGCAGCAGCACTGCGTGCACGGGTGCTTGGGTGCACCACGAGGGTGTCCAGCTCCCAGGAGAGCTGCACTTCCTACCTGGACTTGGGGCTCTGCAGGTTCTGGCGTGTGATCAGCCGGGCTGCATAGACACGTTTTTTGTGGATGCTGTACAGTCCTGAGGAGGAGAAGTGTCAGGGAAGGAATTCAACAGAGCCTTCTGGCTCTCACAGGGCTGTTGGTCACTGCTGGGGGCTCAGCCCTTCGGAGCAGAGCTGGACACAGCCAGAGGACCATGGGCTCACCACCCTCCTGCTTAACCCCCCTCCTGCACAGCTCCAGCAAGCCTGGGGGATCAGAAACCCCAGGGGCCAAGCAAACACGTGTCCCTTTTGTCAGTGACCCAGGAGGACTCTGAGACGCAGGGATGTGCCCTCACGTGCCCGCAGGCACCTCTCGCTGCCAGGGCCACCTGGCTGGCAGGGAAGAGCCTGGATTTGGGAAGAGCTGAGGAGCCAGTGCGGCAGATCCTCAGCTGCAGGAGCCGTGCTGAGGGGCCAGGTGTCGCTGGGCTGGACCTGCCGTGGAGCGGCATTGGACGGAGAGAGCTTGGAAAGATCCCAGGTTTCCAGCTCCCTGGTTCAAAAAATGGGGTCAGGAGGAGGGAGATCAGATCATCTCCAAACATCTCTGTTACGGACACAGACAGGGACCAGCCAGAGGGGCCTGAGACCATCACAATCTGCTCCCTGGGCATGTGATGGTGGTGAAAGGCAGGGCCGAAACGCTGGGAATTTAACACGGAACAAGCAAGGAGGTTTGGCCCCTTTGACCTCAGTAAAACCCACTGTGTCTCCTCCACCTGCCCCACCAGGTGACCCCATCTTCATACCTTGTGTGAGCTCTGGGGCCTCAGCCACGTAGGTCAGCCGAAACTTGCTCCTCTTCCAGCTGCGGTCGTTGCTGATGAGGGAGTTGTTTGCTTTCTCGATGTTGACGTCGTCCCCCACGCAGAACACGTCACACGCTGCCTGCAGCACACACCAGGCTCTCAGGTATCCCCCCCTGCCCCTGGGGAGCCCCCTTGTCCCAGCCCACCCCTGCCAACCGAGGAGAAGGAGCCCCCACCATGCAGGGCTACACCAGTGGCCACGGGCGTGCCTCACGGTGCCCTCCTTCCTCCTTCCCCAAACATCTGGGATAACGCAGGAATTCAACCCAGCGCTCACCCCTCGGTGTGCAGCACAAACCAGAGCGTCACCTCCACCAAAATATGGAGCATCTGGCTGGGTGGTGCCAGAGCGTCCCAGAGCAGGGAAGGAGAGGCTGGGTTTTGATCCAGCTCCAACAGCAGTTGTGCTCTGTCCCTCCGTCCTTCTCCCCCTGCTCCTCCCCCAGAGCACCAGGGAGGCGGGTTTACCTTGAAGACCTTCTTGGCCCAGGTCCTGAAGGACTCCTCCTGGCCGCAGAGCTCGTCCCCCTCTCCCATGCGGAGGATCCTCTCCCCGCCCAGCTCCTCCAGGAGCGTGTCCACGGCCCGGGCGAAGGCGCAGAAGTGGGGGTAGGCACGTGAGCCCAGCCCAAACACGGAGAACCTGCAGAGAGGTGGCTCAGCTCTGGCTGCCCAGCTGGGAGGGACACTGGCACCCCCCTCTCTGCCCCACCATCCCCAGGGAGCGTGGAGGGGTCTGCACATGGCCAAAATACACCATGTGTGGGGGAAGAGCTGCAGGGGGCAGACGGGCTCTGTGCAGCACCGGCTCCTGCTCTGTCCCTCCTGCAGCAGGAACTCCTGCCTCCCGCCCTGTCCCCTTTACCTGACGTTAGCCAGAGGCCCCGTGCTCTCAAAGTTGTCCCTGGAATCAGGGCCATCGCTGGAGGATTTCCGAGCGTCCGAGTAAGAGGAGACGCTGTTGAAACGGACCTTGTAGCTCCTGTGAACAGCAACAACAGCCAGTGTTCCAGAGGTGACACCTGGGGGGGGTCCTCCCCGGGGACCAAATTGTGCAGGAGACCCAGCCAGAGCTCAGGGTTCAATGTTCCATGTGCTCCCTCCCAGGGTTAGGCCACCCACAGTCAGCTCCATGAGGTCCTTGGCCACCCCATTGTCCCCAGTGGTGCAGAGCTGACAGGACCTTTGGCACCACCTGTCCTTCCCTGGCAGCACACAAGGTCGGGTGTATGTCTGAACAGATATTCTGAGGGTTTTTTTTTTCATCATAGGAAGTGGTAAATAAATTTAAAAAAAAAAAAAGAGGCGAGAGAAGAAGGGATGAGGAGGGGGAAGGGGAGAGGAGAAAAAAAAAATTCTGACCAACAGCAGAAGTATTTCTGAATCGAACCATCTTCAAAATTGCTCTCCACAAGGGTTTCTAAATATACTGGCAGAGCAGCGAGGCTGTGGTTGTGCATGAGTCACGGCAGACCTCCTGCACCCAGCACGGCATCACAGACACAACCCCGGAGAGAAAACCACTGCCAGGGTCACAGAGCCCTGGGCTCCAGCTCTGCTCCACAGCCTCCTCCTTCCTTCCCTCCCAGATTTCCATGCTTTCCTGCTTCACTCCACCTGCTTCAGTCCACTTGTTTCTCTGCTGTGCCCGTTGTCCTCCCCCCGGGTCAGCCCAGGTTGTGTGGGGAGGGCAGGGCAGCACAACCCACGGGGTTAGGTGGGCCACAAAGCCCAGATTCCCCAGGGGGTGCTGGGTCCGAGGTTGGGGCACCAGCAGCTTCTGCTGCAGTGGGAAGGTCCCTGTGGTGGGAAAATGACTGCTGAAGGACGGGCTGCATCGAGCAGCAGGTCCTTAAATAGGAATGGCTGATGAATGCCTCGGAAAACCCTTGGAAAACCCTTGCTGGAAGACATGAGGAATCAAATCTACAACCACAGCACAACCACGGGGCTGTGGTCAGAGAGCTACGGCCACAGTGCCCTGGCAGGTTCCTCCAGACACTGGGATTTAGAGAGGCCACCCCACCCTGAGGGGTCTCAGCCACCCTCAGCATTCCTTGTTGGACATGGAGTTGGGAATGGGCAGGAACTGCTCTCTCCAGTTCTATTCTACAGACCCCAGGCTGACACTGTCCCTCTTCCCCAGACAGTCTCCTCCAGGTCTCCTTTTCTCACTGCAAAAGCTTTTTTCCATGTTTAATATCAGCAAAGTCCTGGACATGGATTGGGGCAATCCCAAGCATAAATACAGGTGCCCAGAGAAGCTGTGGCTTCTGGGAGTGTCCAAGGCCAGGTTGGACGGGGCTTGGAGCAACCTGGGCTAGTGGGAGGTGTCCCTGCCCATGGCAGGGGGTGGCACTGGATGAGCTTTAAGGTCCCTTCCAACCCAAACCATTCCATGATTCTGTGATCTCTTCCTGCCATCCATAGCTGTGACCACTTGGCCTGTCTTGCAGGGAGCACAGGCAGCAATTTATTCCCTCCACCTCTGCAGCCACCTTTTCCATCTACGAAATCTGCCACCTCACTCCATTTCTGCCTCCCTTCCTCCAGATAAAATAGCTCTCACCCTTTTGATCAGTCGCTGTTTCCAGCACTCTGCCCACTTTGGCTGTCAGGTAACGGAGCCACAGGCTCTCCTGGCTCTTAAAAACTCCTGCCAGCCCTGAAATTACACTTAGAGGTGACTGGGACAGCGAGCCCTGAGCTTTTTATAAACTGGGCTTTTTATCCTCCTCAAATCTGCCTGGCTCATCACGGGTGGCACTGCTGCACCCAACCCGGTGTTGCACCCCAAGAAGTGAAGATCCCTGGGGTGAGAACCACGTGTGAAATGGTGCAGACACCTCCAGGGCATCCCTGCTTTGTCAGCTGTCCCCATTAAGGCACGAGGCCATCAGGAACCGGGTGGGTTTTCAGCAGCCCTGCAGGGATCCCTCAGAGGACTTGGCTGCTCAGCAAGGGACAACTTTGGGCTGTGGCATGGCCAGCACTGGAGAGCCACAAATTGGTGTTTGTCACCGCCCTGCAGCCCCACCCACACTGCTCAGGCAGAAAGGCAGGGCGGGGAAATCCCCCTGCACCCCCCTGACCGGGGCTAATTCACCCGTAATTAAGGAGCAGCCTTTTGCCAGTTGTTGGCTGGGCAGACATTCCAGAGCAGAGCAGTGTCCCAGTTCAGTGGAATATATTCTTCTTAGTAGCTAAAATCAGAGGAGACTCAGTGATTAGTAACACTGTCTGCCCTCCCTTCCCAGCCTCTGGAATGTTGCACTGAGATGCTCAAGGCTCATCTCCCAGTGATGGGGGATTTTCTACAACCCGGATTCCGTCTCCAAGGCACCAGTTCCAGACTCGCTGTTACAAACATCGCAGGGTTTATAACAGCTCTTATTTTCCCTAGAAATATTTTCACACGATGCATGAAGTTAAATTTGGTTCCCAGCCCTCCCTCCACCTACATCCACATAGCAGGGAACTCCTTCTACCTCCAGCTTCTACTATTTTTGTGTCTCCTGGACAGCCCCAGCTCTCAGATTTGATGATTTGGGGGAGTTCCTACTTTTATTTGTTTTTGTTTTTTTTTTTTTTTTTTCATAGATTCCTGACTCTCAAATCTGAATAAAGTAGCTTTGAATGGAACTACAAGCTGGAGTCCACAGGCCCAGTGTGTTTGTCCTCCTGGGACCTCCTCTCTCTCCATTCCCTGCTTCTCCAGGCAGGTCCCATCCCTTGGATCTTTGAAAAAAGTGACGCCTGCATGAGGATTTCCCACTCCCTTCTGGGAGGATGCAGGCTGAGAAGCAGGTATCCTGGCTGGGGGGGCTGCTGGGATTGGAGTAGGGAGGGAGGGGTTTGGAGGCTCTTACTTTCTCTCCTCCAGTGGGAGTTGGGATTCTTCATCTCCATCAACGCGCAGCCAAATTTCTGCAGAAAGGGAATAAAAGAGGCCGTCAGTTTTGCCAGTCTCTGCAGGAAATGAAGCTGTGATCAGTGGCTATGAGTGAGAATAAGCAGATATCCCTATTTCTGAGCAGGCTGGATTCAGGCAGGTCCAGCATCACGTGTCACACAATGCCCAGACCTGTCCTGGGCCGTTCCAGCCCAGGCTGGGCGAAAAGAAGATGTTCTTCCCCATGTCCCAGTGCCTGTCCCCTGCTGCAGCCCCCACCCCTGTGCTCTGTCCTACCTCTCCATTCTCAGGGGGGTCCCCGTTGCCGAAGGTGCTGGTGACCACCAGGACCATGGTTTCGTGCTCCAGGTGCACGATGTCGTACTCGTCCATGGACATCACCTGGGAGGGGACAGAGAGGGCAGCAGGAGCTGGGGACATCCACCACCAGCCAGTCTGCTGGGATGGACCCCATTCCACCCAGAGATGGGACATGTCCCTGCTGACTCCATGCCAGTGCTCTGGCAGAGATCTCCCCACAGGGAGGACGAGGACAAGAGCCTCGAGGGACATGGACAACCACGGAGCTGCCACTCAAGAGGCTGAAGGAATATGTGTGCCACAATAGCTGGAAAAATTCCTGTGCAGGTGTCAACCCAGACCCTGTGTCCTAGTTAGAACAGCTGGGACCACTTCATCACTGTATGGGTGTAACCCAAAGCTGTGTATTCTAGAGCCTTCCATGCCATTGCCCAGAAACTGTTATCAATAGACCATTTACACCCTCTGCCCAGAGCAGCCCTGACTCCTCAGGCTGTAAACTGGGTGTTAAGAGGCCTGTGAGAGGAGGATGCTCCTCACACCCAGTGTGGAACTCCTGAGGGAGGTACTGGGCATTCCTGCCTGAACCTGAGGATAGATAATCTTGGAGTCTTGGGACTTTTTTAACCACTGTGAGGATCCAGAGGAAGACTGCAGACCACCACTCTCAACCAGACTGAGACCACACTCTTGACCAGACTGCACCAGCACTCTCACCAGCAGGTTTTCCTCTCTCCCTTTCCTTTGGACTCAGGGGGCCCAACAACACCACTCCGTTCATGCCCCAGGGTGCTGGTTATACATTTGGGTTTTGTGGGTTAAAACCAATTGTTTGTCTGTATAATCGTACTTATTGTATTATTTTATTAAATTGTTATTCTGATTTATAATCTCTCTTTTGAGTTGAGTTCATTTCCCCTGCTGGTTTACCTTTAAACCAGCACACCCTGGGAGCTGCTGGAGTCCCTTGGCAGCCAGGAAGCTCCACAGGCATCGAACCACGTGTTTTCCAACATTCATATATATTTCCTTGGCCACCCATAATTCTACACCCTTGCAGGAGTCAGGAGCTGGGGCAATACCTTGCATCGAAAGCGTGTTTGAAGATTTCACACAGAGTTTTTGCATAGACCTGGGACTTCCCCGTCTCCGTGGCGTACAGGATGGTGGCCTTGACCCTCTTGGCCATGGCCTGTCCCATCAGCTTGGCTGAGAACTTCACAGCCCTAGGAAGCAAGAGGGGAATCCCAGTAAGAGAGTTTGCTGTCAGTGCCTCTAGCCCAGACCCTTTTATTCATTATTAAATGAACTGTCTGCCTTTAAAAGTTGCAGCGTCACTTCTTTTGTGAAGCTGTGGAAGAGCACGTTCATCTTGACTTGGCAGAGGGGAAGAGTGGATGGGGGAGCTTGAGCAAAGAGCTGAAATAAATACCTGAATGGGTGTAAGGAGGAAAATGCTAACTCAGGTGTGTGGGGGGTATTTCTGTAGGGGCAGAGAAGCAGAAGAAGAATTGGGGGTAGAAGTCACTGAAAGCACAGCCCAGGTAACGTCACAGGAAAAGCTGGAGACCAGCCAGAGCTGAAGCTACAGGAGGAACAGGAGCTTCTCCATCCCTTTAAATCCAACCTGGCTGCCTTTCTGCAGGAGGTGTCTCAGCCAACCTCACACACCCACAGCCCTGAGACGCTGAGGAGGTCAGACAAAGCTGTCTGCACCCCCTCTCATCTGCACTCCGGTGACTCTGTGACCTTTCCCAGCAGGGAAGTTCCTCCCAGGGCCCAGGGGTTGCCCATTTCTCTGAGCTGTGTCCAGCTGCCTCCCGTGGCTGCAGTTGTGACTGGCTGTGTGTCCTCCAGTTCTCCCCACGGGCTCAGCTCTGGCAGAGGGGCCTGAGAGGTCACCAGCCTCTCCAATCCTGGCCAGGGTGCTGCAGCACTGGGAATGCTGGCTGCTTGTCTGTGGCATCAGTGGGAGCACCGTGACAGGGCACAGGGGAGACACAAACCAGTTCTGGGGCACTGAGCCTGTTGTGGCCAGTTTGTCATGTTAGGGCCATTCATAATCACATCAACACTGTTTCTCCTAAGTGCAGAGTATCTTCACCTTTTCTAAATGGACCATCAAGCCTTTAAATGGGGCCACCAGAGGTGTGGATTTAGCCTGATGCTGCAACAGGGAAAGGGCAGTTTTTGGGAGGCTGAGAGAGCACAAAGCAGCTCTGTGGCCTTTGCAAGAATAAGGCTGCTTGATTCTCTTTGACAGGGGGATCAGACCCTGCCCCAGGTTCTCCAGTTCAGCAGGACTCCTGCATCCCCTTCAGATGAGCTGTGGGGAATGGACACTGCAGCTGGGCTGGTCCCACTGCTGGGAGAAGTCCAGCTTCCCACTGCCAAGGAGGGAAGAAATGCTCTGGGAGAATCACTTAGGGGAAAAAAAAAAGGAAGAAAGAAGAGGTAGAAACCGCCCCAGAATGGTTCATCCTGCCTCCCCTGGGCAGCTCCTCTCCATGTCAAAGTGAGCCTCGGGAACATTTCTGTTTGCTGCTCTGTGATCAATCCTTTGCTTTCCCGTGGGGGAAATGTCCCCTGTCCCCAGGACTTGCACAGTCCCCAGGGGAGGGAAGGGGCAGGACAGGCAGGGAGTGCAGGTTTGAAGGCTCAGATTTGGCCAGAACCAGCACAGCCTGTCTGAGCAGGCACAAACCCCCCCTGTGACCAGTGCCAAGCACAGCACTCGGGGCTGCTGGGCTGGGTCTGCCCCTCGTTCAGCTCATCAGCTCAGACTAATGGGGACTTACACAAACAATTCCTTTTCCCTCCATCGGGAACAATGGAGATTTTTTTTCTTTTTTTTTCTTTTTTTTTTTTTTTTAAATTACCTGCCACGCTCACATTTTTTCTCAAGCCATCCCTCACCCGGGCACACACCGGCACAGGCATTGTTTCTCCTCCCTCAATGGCCCAATTAATCTCCCCTGTGCTCTCCCCAGCCCGGGCTCAGGCTCCGGTGTCAGCTGAAGGAGCACATTCATCAGCTGCTGATCATGTTTATGGATGCAGCTCGCAGGAGGTGACAGCTGAAGAGTGGGAACAAACCGATGGGAGGGGCTGGTGGAAGCTGAAGCGTGGGGAGCTGCCGTGAGGAGCCAGGGCCACCTGGCAGCCTGGCCACCAACCTGGGACACACCCAGCCCTCCCCAGCCTTGGCCAGCAGCTCCTACTGGAGCTTCTACCTCCCTGCCAACGGCCCACGGGGGAGGCTTTTGGGCCAGGATCAGCCTAAAGGTCCAAATTACACTTCATTCCTCCGCCCCTGCTGACTTGGAGCTTTGGCAGGGGAGAGGGACTCGTGTGGCCCTTTTCCAGGGGTCAAGTGACCATGAAGTGCAAATCTCAGCTCAGCCCTGCTCCATCTGCTGCCTGGAGGGAGATTCCTCCTTCCTATCTCCCCCCCTCCTTGCAAGGAGGGTGTTTGGAGGGTTAGACACTCACTGGAGACCTCAAGGAGGTAAAGAATCACTGAGAAAAAGAGAAATATGGACACGAGTTTCACGTCACTTGTGCCAGCACAGCCCTGGACAGTGAGGGGAGGTCTCCCTGCCCCAAGGAGGCTGTGAAAGGAGAACCAGGCAATACACCCCAAAAAAGTGGGAAAGCCATCCCTGAGCATCTCCTACTGGAGAATGAACAGCTTGGGAGAACAGACTATGTGCAACATCTGCTATTCACCCGGTCCCACACCTTTTGGTGGCCTAATGGGGTCTTCAAAGACTGTCTGTCTGTCCACCCACACCTTCTGGTGGTCTAATGGGGTCTTCAGAGACTGTCTGTCTGTCCAAATGTCCCTCGTGGTAAAGCCTCCAGAGGTCCAGCCTCACACCCCTCCCTCACAGGGCAACTCCATCAGTCAGAGCTGCCCAAAACCAGGACCAGCCCCAAACACTCCAGGGTTCTCCAGAGCCTGCTGGTACTTACTTTGCTAACTTCTTAAATCCAATGGCCCTCTTCTTGGTGGGTGTCCCATTGACCCCTTTCCAGACGTGGGTGTTCCAGGGGTCCGGCTGGAGAGAGAAGGGCAGCAGTGCTCAGAGCTTTGGGAATGCTTCCATATAGTAGAGATTTCCTGCTTCGAGGGAGGGGGGACCCATGGCTTGATTTGGGAGGGGAAGGAGCAGTGTCACCCCCAGGGAACCATCCAGAGGGAGCTGAGGGGTGGGAAGGGGGTGAGGGGACACTCAGAGCCCTCCCAGCTCCACAGGGGGGGCTGGAAAAGCCTTTTTTTTTACCTGCACATTAAGTACAGCCTCGAATTTGAGCTCCTCGAGCCCTTCTGGGAGCTTTGGGAAGGGCTGCCATGGGAAGGAGACCCTCTCTGAAGGGCTGGGGGCTCACCCACGGCTCTGCTGAACCAGGTGACAAAACCAGGGAGGGGCAGGAGAGAGGGGAAAGGAGCCAACGCCGTTTTCCACCTGCTCCAGGCGCACTGAGCCCCAAATCCCAGGGCTCCAGGGGGATCAGCAGCACCCCGGGTTGAATTCCTCGAGCCATGAAGGGGAGGAGCAGCTGGTCTCCTCCTCACAGCTCTCCCTCATCCTTGGAGCCCCTGGGGGGTATTTTCTGGGCAGTTGGGCAACGGAGTATGCACAGAAAAATTGCAATATAATAAACCTTGCTGGCTTGTAACAGCATCTGGCCAACTGCTTTCTCACCTCTTGAGATGCTCCTTAACAGCCCAGAGGCGAAAAGAAGGCAGGCAACGCCAGAAGGGGAGAGTGATGGAAACACATCCTTCGCCCTCCCCAGCCCACTGTTTGGTTTTTTTTTTTTCCCCTAAGAGGCCCTTTGGGAAGGGGAGGCAGCAGAAGCCAGGAACAAGCACACAGAAGCTAATTCCGTGCCCTCACAGGCTGCAATCAGGGCCAGGAAGCATCGGGGGTTCCTGGTGGGTTGGTTATAGAAATGAACAGACTGCTCCTGGTTTGTGATTGTTCCTTAAGGGCTCTTGACTAAAGGTCACATTGTGTGGAAACCACCGGAGCAGGGATGGTTGGATAACGAGGGAGTGTCTGCTTGGGGGCTTTTTCCCCCCCATGGTCTGAAGTGTTAAATACTCCAGCAGCAGCATTTCAGCCTCCTGCCAGTCCCGCTGGGCAGGAGCCCCCCCCATCAGCCTGTTGGATCCCCAGGCTGGCAGGAGCCATCCACTCAGCCCTGCAGGCTGCAGAGGGGAGGGATACAGTCCTTTTCCAGGTCATTCCCTCACTCACCAGAGTGCAAAATTAGGTTCTTCCAAAGGCAGGAGCTCTGCTCGATCCAAAAGTGGGGGGGAGTCAAAAAGTTGGGTGCCCACAGAGGGGCAAAAAGCCATTGCCCTGAGACAAGGGGTGACATGCAGGGGTTATTACAGGACATTAGGGCATCAATTAGACTTGTCATGGACCTGACGGACAGCTTGCTGAAGGGACTGGATGGTGTTCCTGCCCTTCCTGCATCTTCTGAGCTCCAGCTCCCACCCTGCTCTTGGCCCCGCCTCTGGGCACCGGTGGGAGGTGAAGGTGAGGACAGTACCTGGTACTCAAAGGAGGGGGTGAGGCGGTAGTTGAGCATTTCCTGGTGGAAAACTGGGGTGATGCTGCCAGACATGGGCGGGACAATCCACACCCAGTCGGCAGGACAACCCCCACGGCACCGGTACTCGTTCTCCATGTGCTTGATGAAGGACTCCGTGGCCGAGTGGTGATCCACGATGGTCACCTTGTCACTCTGTTGGGGGAGGAGAGAGCAGAGCCCACAGCTGTTACTACACCCCAGAAGGCAAGAGCCAAGATTTTGGAGCTGTCCCAAATATTCCTCACTCCCATGGTCTTACGGGACCTTTGGAGATGACCCAGGGTGGCTGCTCTTCCCAAGGAAGCTGTAAAGCTGCCCCAGTCCTTCCTGGATAGATGTGCTATGGGATCACTGCTCCTGTGATTTGTCATGGGCCAGGCAAAGACTGAGATGGCATGAAGAGGATGGAGCACCCTCTGCTCGTCCCCTTGGAGAGCTCTTTCGTGGCTTGTGCAGCTTCATGGGGCAGCTCTGATCCAGCTCTGGGAAGGGCTCCCACCCTCTGAACTTGGATTGCAAAGCACTAGTTCAGCTACTGAACCTTTAAGTGCTGGCAGGGGGAGAACCTGGGCCAATTCTTGCCTCCTGGATGCGACAGAAGGGCTGGATCTTGCTCCCTAGGGATGTTCCCTCCGGCCCAGCAGAACTCAGGTGCTGGTAGTGCTGTCTCTACAACATCCAGGGCACAGAGATTATAAATTTTACTGCAGAACAGCCCCAAATTAGGGTGGCACAGCCCAATTTCAGCAGAGTGCTGCGTTCTCCTCGGATTGATGTCTCCATCCCGCTCCCCGTGTCCCTCAAGCCTGGCCCGAGCACAGTCCTGCTCCAGAGGTACCTGGAAGCTGTACAGCACAGCAATGTTGATCTCCACCAGGGCCTGGTCCTTCCACAGCGAGGAGGTTTTCCTCATGTCCAGATTCATTTTCTTGGCCACTTGCTGTAACAACACATGGCAGAAAGTGAGGGCTTTCCATGGCCAAGGACCAAGGACTGGAGATCTCTACCTGGGGAGAGGAGCCCAGAGGGACCCAGGCACCCTCAGGGCAGAGAAGGGCTGATGTTTTGCATTCCCCTGAGAAGCTGTCGTCCTGCCTTTTGCTCTCCATGGCAGGAGCACGGCCTTCCTTCCCCCCTGAGCAGAGGGAGGTGACCAAACGCTGCTCAAAGGGCCATCGAGAGCAGTTTCACACACACACACACACACACACACACACACACACACACACACACACACACTCTTGCTCTCACCCCTCTGGTTTTCAGGTGTCTGGGGAGCAGTGCAGCCCCTCTAAATAACACAACATTCCCCTTGGAATGTCCCAGTGAATCCAGATGCCCTGCACTGGCACCTCCCCATGGCTTGGCTTTATCCCTCCCAGTGTGGGCAGCCCCCAGGCCACGGCTGAACACTTTGGAGGGGCCAGCTGGAGGGTCCCCATGGGCAGGAGTGTCCACCAAAGACCTCAGTGAAGCACATGACCAGGTGCCTGCTGATCCCTAAGATGCTCTGGGAAGTCTGTGGGGAGCTCAGTAGGCCTCTGTGTTAGATACACAACAGCCAGCCCGTCACACCCTGGGCTCCAGGAGAACGGGTATCCTGTACTCCCCCACTCAAGGCAACACTGTGCCAGTGTCCTGCCTGCTCCCCAGTGACTTCACACTCCCCAGGAGCACCTGGAGGAGGAATTACCTCCAGGATGTTGTAGCGGGAGTTGTCGCAGTAGTCGCGGACGCCGATCTCGGTGCCCATGTACCAACCACTGAAGGGGCAGGCGGAGAACTCCAGGCCACCGATCTCCAGGAGCATGTTGGAAACTGCTGGCAGACCATACCACTTCAGCCCCAGGTCCTTGAACCACTCAAACCTGCCAGGACAAACGGGGTTAGGCAACCAGCCAGACCTTTCCCTGGGAAGTGGAGGAGGAGGTCACTTTGCTGCCGGGGGGGGAAGGACGTGAGCAGAACGAACCCTGGAGGCAACACCTCCCTTGGGGGCTGTTTAAGGGGGGAAAGTGAGGTATCAGGAGTGTTGTGGAGTGGTGCAAGTCCTGGGAGACTTCAGGGAAAGGGGAACTAGCCCTCAGACAAAGACACAACTTGCTTTCCATCTCCAGGCTCCGCCGGCTTGAGCGAAGGGAAGACCTGTGGGAAGGTCTTGGGTAAAGGGCCCAAGCCACGGCAAGGAAAGGCCAAGCACAGGGGGTGGAACCAGAGGATCTCAGTCCTGCTGATCCCCTCGAGCAGTTCTGGGGCTTCCTCTGACTTACTTGGGGTGCCGGATGGGCACTTCCAGCACGAGCTCCGGGGGGATTTCGAAGAGCTCTGGATCGTTGCCGTTGGCTTGGAGGAGCAGAGGCAGGATATCAAAGCGTCCGTACGGCGCCTTCCAGCCTTGCTGGATGCAGATCTACGGGAAAAACAGAAGTGGGGTCAGATGTCCCAGCAAGTCTCTGCTCTTCAAGCGCTATGGGCAGGGAGTTACATGGCTCCGAACAGGATTTCCAAGGATTTGGAAAGGATTTTCCGAGCTATGCTCGGCTCTGTTATGATTGAGTAATAACCTCCAACCAAGGGAGCTACAACGGGGGGTTGCCTGTCATAGGCAAAGTAAAGGGGATTTGGGCTGAAAATGAGCCCAGAACTGGATCCCAGGTAGGAATGTGGCTCTGGAAAATCCACTTGCGCCATTTGTGCCTGTGACGGGGAAGGGGAAAATGGGTGAGAAAAGCAGAAAAGCAAAAAAAATACTCTTTATTCCTGAGAGGACACCTGGGGGTGAGCCAAGCCCAGCCTCCCTTCGCGGTGCTGCAGTGGGTGAGCTAAACCTGCTTGACCCACACCCTCCTCGCTCCTGGAAGTCTCAGATTTCTGGGTGTCCCCACCAGCCCCACGCCCGCGGTGCCCGGGAGGTTCCCTCTGGTACCTCTGTGAGCTCCACGTTGGCAGGGTCTCCCAGGATGGTGCCGTCGGGCTGCTTGTAGCCGGCGTAGCGGATGAGCTGCGCGTTCCAGATGCGGAAGTCGTGCTTGCTGTCCGTCCGCTGCGGGAAGATGGTGATGGCAGACCTGGGAGGAGAAGGGGCAGCGCCGGTGAGCGCCGGGAGGGGGGAAGTGTTGCGGGGAAAGGTGCTGTCCCTGCCCGTCCCACCACCCTGGGAGAGCCCCAAACAGTTTTACGCTGGAAGGATTCACGGCAAGGCTCTGGAATTCGGGGTGCTTCCAGCTCCAGGCAGAAGCTGGCTGAAAACCTGGGGGTTCTGACAAATCTGGAGAGCGGCCTGTGCTCTGTGTTTGACACAGAATATAGGAAAGGAGAAATAATTGGAAAATCTGCCCTCTGAGGTCCCATAGAGAGCAAGGGCTTCATTTGGACCAGCAGGACACCTTCTCCTCAGAGCGGGTCCCTCTAACACAGGTGAGGGCTACAACCATCCTACTGCTGAACGAGACAAGTTCAGCAGGGCCCAGAGCTGGGTTTGCACACATCTCAGAGGCCTTTGGACACAAAATCCCTGGTGGCTCACCTGAGGTTCCCTTTGTTGGTGGCATATTTGATGTGGTTGCAGATGTAGTTGAACATCCCGTGGGCTGTGGTGCAGTCCCGGGCATCAAACACCTGGAACAGGGGAAGGGATTGTGGTGATGCTACAGGATACTCCAAGGGCAGAGGCAGGCAGATGGAAACACAGCACACGGAGAACTCTAGACACCACTGCGGCTTCTTAGGGATTTAAAGATCCATAATTATGTGTTCTCTGCCTTTAGAACACGTGGATGTGTAATCCAGCTGCCCCTTTTGCTTTGGAGAGGTGAGTCATCTGCTGCTCAGGCAAAAACCTCCTCATTCCAGTGCTCCCAACCTGCTGCTGTCCCTGGCTTATCCAGCAACGATTTTGGGCTCTGCTCTGTTTCTCTTGTAGATCAACAGTCAAAGCTGAAATAGGATAGGGGTCAGCCAGGTCTGGGGGACAGGGAATCATGGAATCATAGAATGGTTTTGGGTTGGAAGAGGCTTTGAAAGAGCATCTCATTCCACCCCCTGCCATGGGCAGGGACACTTTCCAGCAGAGCAGGTTGCTCAGTGCCCTGTCCAACCTGGCCTTGGACACTTCCAGGGATCCAGGGGCATCTACAAGAGGATGGGGAAACCAGGAAAGAGGGTCAGCAGGAAGCTTGAAGTTCTTGCAGGAATGCCCCCCCAAAGGTTCAGATGTGCCCAGAGAAACAGTGAATGATCTAAAGGCTGAGCTGGGAGCGAAGGAGTCCCAGCCCCCCGGGCAGGCTGTGCCCACACTCTGTGGGAAGCTCCACCAGAGCTCCTCAGCAGCACTGGAGCTGGGATCCAAGATACAGCAGGAGTTGTCCTCTCTGTGCCAAGGGATTCCACTGGAGATCACTAATCCCCACTCTGCTCTACGCTCCCACCAGGCAGAAGGGCACTGAGCCAAACCCTCTCCTGCCATAGCATGTCTGTACCGAGGGCGAGTGTGTCCTGCTGCCACTCTGCAGGCACAGCAACAGTTCTGGAAGCAGCAGGGGAGATATCAGAGTGCTGTCTGATTTTGGAAGAAGTTCCCAGAGCGCCAACCCCATTTCAGACACCTCAGCTACACCAACCCCACCGATGCTTTTCCATCTCCCGCCGAGTTCCCAGCCTGTGCACCCCCAAAGCTGCTGCTGCGTGATGAACACCCACTGCTGTACCTGTGCTGTGCTTCCCCAGGTGTTTGAAGAGCAAGATTTGCCTCTCCACAGCCCCAGTGCCCCCTTTTTACCTGCAGCTTGGACCACTGGATCCTGCCCACGCAGCGGGCTGCGTTCCTCCAGGCGTGCTTGGCTCCGTAGATGAGCTCGGTGTCCCGCAGCTGGTAGGTGTCAGTGGCTTCAATCTCCTTGGTCACCTCCTCCAGCCTCTCCATGTGGGCCTTGGAGCCAGATCTGGGTGGGTGGGGAGCAGAGGAGGTGGCACTTTGGGTGCTCTCCACCCGGGTGTGAGTTCTTCCCTCCTTAAGCACGTGTGTGCTCACACACACACACACACACACACACAGACAGACACACACAGACACACAGACACACAGACACACACAGACACACAGACACACAGACACACACAGACACACAGACACACAGACAGACACAGACACACAGACACACAGACACACAGACACACACACACAGACACACAGACACACAGACACACACACACAGACACACACAGACACACAGACACACACAGACACACACAGACACAGACACACACACACAGACACACACAGACACACACACACAGACACACACACACAGACACACACACACAGACACACACAGACACACACACACAGACACACACACAGACACACACAGACACACACAGACACACACACACAGACACACACAGACACACACACACAGACACACACACAGGCACACACACAGACACAGACACACACAGACACACACAGACACACACACACAGAGAGACACAGACACACACACAGACAGAGACACACAGACACACACAGACACAGACACACAGACACACACAGACACAGACACACACACACAGACACACACACAGACACAGACACACACACAGACACACACAGACACAGACACACAGACACACACAGACACACACAGACACAGACACACACACAGACACACACAGACACAGACACACACACAGGCACACACACAGACACACACACACACAGACACACACACACAGACACGTGTGTGCTTTCAGGTAAGAGATGACCAAGGACAAGTGGGAGAGGTCAATGGTTGGCACAGACACACAACAAAACCAAACACTACGAATGAAACTCCACTGAAGAAGCAGCTGCTCGTGGGGCACTGGAGTCTCACCCTGCTCTGACTCACAAGTGTGAAAGACTGGACCATGGAATCACTGAATCCCAGAATGGTTTGGGTTGGAAGGGACCTTAAAGATCATCTCATTCCAACCCCCTGCCGTGGGCAGGGACACCTTCCACTAGCCCAGGTTGCTCCAAGCCCTGTCCAAACTGGCCTTGGACACTTCCAGGGATCCAAAGGCAGCCACAGCTTATTTGGGCAACCTATGCCAGGGCCTCCCCACCCTCACAGGGGTGAATTTTTTTCCTAATATCTAATCTAAACCTACTCTCTGTCAGTTTGAAGCTATTTCACCTTGTCCTGTCACTCCAGGCCCCCTGCAAATAATCTCTCTCCATCTTTCTTGTAGCTCCCTTCAGGTACTGGGAGGTCACCCTGAAACTTTCTCTTCTCCGGGCTCAACAATCCCCATTCTCTCAACCTTTCCTCGTAGGAGAGCTGCTCCAGCCCTCTAATCATGCTGGTGCCTCCTCTGGACTCTCTCCAGCAGCTCCCTGTCCTCCCTGTGCTGGGGATGTAGAGCTTGAGGTATCCCGTGGGACACCTCGGCAGAAGCAGCAGCCTCGGGCTGTGACCTTCTCCAGCCAGTCCTTACCTCTTTATGGAGGAGTAGTACTGGTCAATGAAGTCCTTGGCCAACAGGAGCACCTCCTCCTTTGTCCTGGTGTCCTCTGACTTGCGGATGTGAGGGCTGGGGGTCATCACTGAGCCCATGCAGATCTGCTCGGTGCAGGCGGTGGCCTGGCGGGACAGGAGGGGACACGTGAGTCTGGGGTCACTGCAGCACTCCTGGTTACCTGAGCTGGGCTGGGGGAAGTCAGTGATTCCTACACAGAGGTTGGTGGTATCTTTGGCCAACAGGGACATTTCCAGCCTATTTGTCTCCACCCCTGTTGTTAAGGCTGGGTGAGACAGCTCAGCCACGTGCAGTCAGCTCTGCTCCCATCCCATACGGATGATCAGGGCTCGTGGGATTCTTACCCTGGCTTGGTGTGAAGTCAAATGCTTTTCCTTATTTATCCCAGGTGGAATTCCCTCTCCCCCAGCTTATGGCACCAGAGGTTTAAAATTCCAACCCTCCTGGAGACCGGACTGACCTGAACTCATCCCCTTCTGCATTCGGGGGTAAAACCACCTCGGGAGCGCCGTGATCCCCTCAGCTGTGCTCAGACAACTTCTGGCCAGTCCCATCAGCTCTACTCACCATGGCAGTCTTGAGGTGCAGGGTGTCGTGGAGCACAGAGCCCGTCTCCCAGTTCTTGATCTTCACGAACCGCGGGCATTTGGAAGGGCTCCCGTTGGCCGTGTTCTTGGTCGGGGACTGACGCCCGGACGGAGGTGGCTGGACAACAGGGAACACCAGGAACAAGGTGAGACACAGGGAAAGGTCACAACAACAGGCAGCATCTTGTGTTAGAGGACGCCCGTGCTTAAATTCCAGTGGTAACATCGCGAGACGAGGTGTGTTATCCAAGTATTTGGCACTTTTTGGGGATTCTACAACGGGGCGGCCAACTCTTAATGCAACTGAGAAGTCATGTCAGGTTATGGGACAGCCAAACCTGTAGAAGAGGAGGTAAAAACAGGGGTAGAACTGACTTAGAAGAATGCCTTGTGGAAGATCTCTACACTGGATTGGGTGTTCCTTTCCAAGGAGCATCACCTGCCCAAGTTCTGCCTCACTGGTGGGAGCACTGTGAGACAGAGCTAACAGCTGGTCATTCCTCTGAGCAAGCCAAGGGCACTTCTCCTTTGATAGCAACGCTGGAAGATCCTAGGAGTAAGGATGGATAAATTACCATGCTGACTCACGCATGGTTGGACACCTCAGCTCAGCTCCGAGCCTCCAGCCCTCCCTGGTGCTCTGCTGGGTGTGCTCATGCAGCACTTCAGGAGTTCTGTGCCAACAGGAGGAGAGTCTCAGCCAGCACAGAGCTTGTGAGGAGAAGAACTGGTTACAAGTGCTTCTTTTTGAGTGTTTTCACTGATAAAATCTGAATTTTCTTCGGTGGCCCTTATTCACCCCAAGCACTTAAAAGCTTAAAGAGCACTCGGTGTCTGCCAGTGTGCCATGGGACAGGGAGCTCTGGAAAGCAGGGATGTTTCTCCTCAGAATCAAATCTTGCAGTAGGATGTAATTCCATCACTGTGACCACAACACTGTTGCTGCAAGTCTCAGGGGGAGATCTGTTCCACCCCAGAGCATCCTGGCAAACCCTGTTTGTATTTGGCACCACTTCAGGATTAAATCTCTGCAAATTATCCCTGAGCCTGGACCGAGTTTGCTGTACCCTTCCTACATGAATCCCGTGGCTGGTGTCCCTTCCCAATCCATCTGTGAGGGTTTTTTTGGAGGTGGCACTGCCCTCAGCAGAGCTGTGCAGAGTCTCACCCTCCTTTTGGGGGGTTCTGGGCCCATGTCACAGTTGCACTGGCAGCAATAGCACTGGAAGAGCAACCAAAGAAGAGCCAACACAGGGTGGAAGAAGCTCTTGGTTCAGGAGGGAAAGCAACAGGGGCCATGAGGATGACAAAGCAGGTGAGGCTCCAGATCTGACTGGTTCCTGCTTTGCCAGACAGAGGATTGCTCTGCTTTCCCAAAACAGGGAGAGATCCATGCCTGACTGATCACTGAGGGCTGTGCTGAGCAGACACCTCTGCACTGCCCTGGTGGCACTGTTGGCCAGAGTTTTTGCCCAGTCCTTGTTTTTACCATATGCTCCAGACACTTTTTTTTCCTGGAAAACAGGGATTTTGCAGTCAAGCAGCCTGAGGCTCACAGTGTGATACCATGCACTGAAAGCACATGCTGGGAACAAGGGACAGAGGCTGGAGGGGCAGGGAGAGATTTACAGCCTGACCCCTTTGGGCTGTGCTGCCACGGATCTCCGTGGCATTCCTCATGTCACAAATCCTGTGGTCTTCCCAAGGAGAGTTTCAAAGCCCCTGAAGCCAAGTGACCAAACACTGGATCTCAGCCTCCCCTTCCCATGCTGCAAAAACCAAACGTGAGAACCACGCAGAGCTCGAAACCAGCAGTAAGTAAAAAGAACCACCAAAATGTAGCCCTGGAAAAGCACAATTTTTAAGTTTTTTTTTTCAGCTTTAGGGAATCTGCCCTGAATTTTGGTAGTGGCAGTTCCTGGTAATTTTTCTTTCCCCTGCTTGTTTTACTCTTTCAAGGGAATGAAATCATTCTTTAGCCACTAACAGCATCCTGTGCTCTCTGAACCACCCTGAGCACCGAGGGGAACAATCTGCCACCTTCCTTCCGAGCCTGATTGCTCAGAGCAGCTCTGTGAGGCTGGTCAAACGAAGCTGAAAGGTGTTGCTCAGAAATGCAACTGAAACCAATCCTCACCTGCTCCTCCACCCGCCAGACAGAAATCGGGAGCACCGGGCGGGAAGTGTTGATTGTTTAAATCCCAGCTAGGCTTGATTTCCTGACAAGGCGTGCTGCTAAACAACATCTTGGCAGAGCAGGGGTGGCCCAACAATCCAGGGGGATTTGTGCCATGAATCCAGGTGTAGCCATGACCCTTGGAGCGAGCGAGCTCCAAGCTGGAGGACACTGGCTGCTTAACATCTGCCTACAGATGTTCTACCCTGGGCTCCCTGAAAGCTGCTCCCTTTCCTGTTTGTCTTTTTTTCCTGCAGGATCTGGGAAAGCTCGAATCTTGGAGTCACAGAAACATTAAGGTTGGAAAAGACCTCCAAGATCGTCGAGTCCGACCTGTGACCCGTCACCGCCTTGTCAACCAGACCAGAGCACTGAGTGCCACGTCCAGTTGTTCCTTGGACACGCCCAGGGGGATGGGGACTCCAGCAGCCTCTTCCAGTGCCTGACAACCCTTTCAGCCTGTGCTGAGAGAGGGCCCCGGAGCGGAGGGATGCCGAAATCCTGGGATGCCAGCCAGGCTGGAGCATCCAAGGCAACACCACCTCCAAGAAGCAGAGGTGTCAGGTCTGCCAAGCACAGAGAGCAGCTGTGGAGAGAGAGACACGCAGAAGAGACGGGGAAGGAGCTCTGTGCGTGTGTGTGTGTCTGTGTGTGTGTCTGTGTGTGTGTCTGTGTGTGTGTGTGTGTGTGTGTGTGTGTGTGTGTGTCTGTGTGTCTGTGTGTCTGTGTGTCTGTGTGTGTCTGTGTGTGTGTCTGTGTGTCTGTGTGTCTGTGTGTCTGTGTGTGTGTCTGTGTGTGTCTGTGTGTCTGTGTGTCTGTGTGTCTGTGTGTGTCTGTGTGTGTGTCTGTGTGTCTGTGTGTCTGTGTGTCTGTGTCTATGTGTGTGTCTGTGTGTGTGTGTGTGTGTGTGTGTCTGTGTCTGTGTCTGTGTGTGTGTCTGTGTGTGTGTCTGTGTGTGTGTCTGTGTGTGTGTGTGTGTGTGTGTGTGTGTGTGTGTCTGTGTGTCTGTGTGTCTGTGTGTCTGTGTGTCTGTGTGTGTCTGTGTGTGTCTGTGTGTCTGTGTGTCTGTGTGTCTGTGTGTGTGTCTGTGTGTGTCTGTGTGTCTGTGTGTCTGTGTGTCTGTGTGTGTCTGTGTGTGTGTCTGTGTGTCTGTGTGTCTGTGTGTCTGTGTCTATGTGTGTGTCTGTGTGTGTGTGTGTGTGTGTGTGTCTGTGTCTGTGTCTGTGTGTCTGTGTGTCTGTGTCTGTGTGTGTCTGTGTGTGTCTGTGTCTGTGTGTGTCTGTGTGTGTCTGTGTCTGTGTGTGTCTGTATGTGTCTGTGTCTGTGTGTGTGTCTGTGTGTGTGTGTGTGTGTGTCTGTGTGTGTCTGTGTGTGTGTGTCTGTGTGTGTGTCTGTGTGTGTGTGTCTGTCTGTCTGTCTGTCTGTCTGTGTCTCTGTGTGTGTCTGTGTGTCTGTGTATGTGTGTGTGTCTGTGTGTGTCTGTCTGTGTCTGTCTGTGTGTGTGTGTCTGTGTGTGTGTGTGTGTGTGTCTGTGTATGTCTGTATGTGTCTGTGTGTACCTTCCCCGCACGGCGAAGCTGAAGCCAAATATTACCCCTCGTTCTGTCAGGGAGGCTGTGTGAGATCCTTTCATGTTCTAATTAGGCAGCTGTGATATTAGTGACTCAAGGCTGGCACAAACTGGAGAGTCGAACGCAGCAGTCGGGGCGCACTCGCATTACGCAAACGCCTTTTGGCAGGGAGCGTGGTGGCCCTTGTCGGCAGCACGCAGCCCCTGAGCTGTCTGGAGACAGCAGGAATGCAGACCTGGGTGCTCCTCGGGGCCAGAGTGATGGGGACCATCTCCCCTTTTGGGGTCTGAGTGGGATCTATGGGCCCTCACCCTTCCTGCGCCCTGCGCTGGTTCCCTGCTGGAACCCCCGGGCTGGGGGGCAGCGGGTAAAGTGTCACCAGCTGGGCAAGGGAGGGGATTGTCCCGCTCTGCTCTGCACTGGGGAGGCCTCACCTGGAAGGTTGTGGCAGTTTTGGGCACTGCAGTGTGAGAAAAATGTTAAGCCAGAGGCCAAAGGAGGGTAATGAAGATGGGGATTTGAATGAAGATTGATTTGGAGCCGTGTGAGGACACTGAGGGCACTCGGTGTGTTCAGCTGGAGCAGAGGAGACTGAGGGGAGACCTCAGTGCAGTTCCAAGTGCCTGGGCAGGGGCAAAGGAGGGGCAGGGACTGAGCTCTGCTCTGGGGGGACCAGGGACAGCAGCCAGGGAATGGCTGGAGCTGTGTCAGGGCAGGCTTAGGTTGGATCTCAGGCAAAGCTTCTTCCCCCACAGGCTGGTTGGGCACTGCCCAGGCTCCCCAGGGCACTGGGCACAGCCCCAAGGCTGCCAGAGCTCCAGGAGGGTTTGGATGATCCTCTGGGGCACAGGGGGTGACTCTTGGGGATGGGCCTGTGCAGGGCCAGGGGTTGGACTGGATGATCCTTGTGGGCCCTTCCAGCTCAGCAGATCCTGTGGTTCTGTGATGAAGACTGCAGCAGAAGCCCAGGTCAGAGGTATATGGCCATGCTGACATTTCCTTCCAGACTTTGCTCACTGAAAGTGTGGGTGGTTTTTTTGCTTTTATAAAGCTGTAAATCACCCTCACAAGCACAGAGCTGATATGACTCCCTTCCCCTGAGAGCTACACGGACACAAACCTCCCCGTTACCTGGAGCTACTAAAAACAAATCAATCCACACGGGCTGAAACAGGGCCTGGCTCAGCTACAACACCTTTCCATCAGTCATTGTAGGGTCAGGGGGATTGGGCTCCTGGGAAACAAGCGAAAAACACGCTGCATGACCTTGCAAAAAACAAAAGAGGGCCAGGGATCGATGCCCAGCGGGTCTTTCAGCACCTCATTACGAGCCTGGGTGAGCATTCACCACCTGGCCAAGAGAATCCACCAAACCCCCGCTTCGAAGAGCAAGGTGTGGAGAAAGCTCCCACTCAGCTTGGCTTTGCCCTGTGTTAATGGTATTTATTGCTGCCTGGAAGAAGTTGAGTTGCCCTGAGCACACACACACAGCCCCTGGGGAACAGGCTGCAGGGAGCACGGGGGGTGTGTGTGGGAAACCAAACTGCTCCCAGAAGAGCAGGCGTAACGATCTGGGGATAAGAAGGATAAAAAAGAAAGCTGTGCATCTAGTGCAAAAAAAAAAATATAATAAAGAGTTTAATAGCAGCTTAAGACTGGAGGTTTTGGCAGCTCTAACATGGAGAGAAATTAAGCCCTGAACACAGAAGGTTATAAAGTGCTTATAGTAACAGACACGTACCCGCGAGGAGCTTAGCAAAGGAGGCAGAAGGAGAGTCTTTCCAGAGCTGGGGCAAAGGGAGCAGAGCTGGGACCTGTGCCTGGGTGAGATGGGCTTCTGAGACCTGCCCCAGTGCATGAACCATGTGGTGGGACAGGGGGCTGCCCAGGGACATCCCTGCAGTGGCAGAACAGAGCCCGTGGATGGCCCCGTTGGGGTGTGTGACACCCACCGTGAGGTTGGCTGTGCTGCTGGGACACCTCACCTCAATCCTGAGCCACAGCCAGGCAGGGGGAGGGTGGAATCGGTCCCAGCTGCATCTCAGCACCCAACCAGGTTGGTTAAAATCATACAGCAAGGCTGGTGTGGTCAGGAGCATCTCAGGTGCCCTGTGTGTGCTCCAGCACCAGCACGGTGGGTCTCACATGTCCCGTGGGGCTCTGGCACTGTGAGGCTACAGTGGGGACACAGATCCATGCAGGAGTCCCAGGAGAACTGTGTCCAGCTCTGGGATCCCAGCACAGAAAGGACGTGGAGCTGCTGGAGAGAGTCCAGAGGAGGCCCCGGAGATGCTGCCAGGGCTGGAGCCCCTCTGCTCTGGAGCCAGGCTGGGAGAGCTGGGGGGGGTCACCTGGACAAGAGAAGGCTCCAGGGAGAGCTGAGAGCCCCTTGCAGGGCCTAAAGGGGCTCCAGGAGAGCTGGAGAGGGACTGGGGACAAGGGAGGGAGGGACAGGACACAGGGAATGGCTTCCCACTGCCAGAGGGCAGGGAGAGATGGGAGATTGGGAAGGAATTGTTGGCTGGGAGGGTGGGGAGGCCCTGGCACAGGTTGCCCAGAGAAGCTGTGGCTGCCCCTGGATCCCTGGAAGTGTCCAAGTCCAGGTTGGACAGGGCTTGGAGCAACCTGGGATAATGGAAGGTGTCCCTGGCCATGGCAGGGGGTGCAACAAGATGGTCCTGAGCTTGATCCCCCATGTCCTGCCTTGCTGCTGGTTAATCCCATCAGGGAGACACGTTTGCCTGAGCAGGCTTGGCAGGGCTCACCCACGTCATGTTTTCCCTGAGGTGATCTTGTGGCCTGGCAGGGTCTGCCTTACGTCTCTGGCTTTGCTACAAGCGTGGAGTTAATCTCCTTTTGGCAAGGAAGCCTGAGAATTTATGTCCGTGGAGTGTGAGGAGATGAAAAGGCGCCGTGTACCACGTATTATCTGAAGTGCTCTATTGAATTACCCTCCTGGGAATCAAAACGACTTTAATGATGCAACTTGGCCGTTTGCCACCAAAAGGGATCACATTCCCCAGGGAGGTTTCACAGTCCTGGTCCCTGGCTGTGCTCCCATCCCACGTCAGCCCTTGGATGGAGAGCATCATTCTCCAGTGACCTACATACCCCGTCTGACCCACGGGGTCTGCGCCCCACCAGCGCGGGTTCTCCGTGGGGTGAGAGCCCACCAGGATGGGTCACATGCCCCCAAACCCCCCTTCTCACCCAAAGCAGCACAAGCCACGGTCTCTTACCTGTTCTGCTTCGGAGTAGGGGTTGTTCAGGACCACGGGCACGTTGCTCTTCCCCCACAGGTCGCCCAGGACACGGTCGTTCTCCATCCGAGCCGGGAAAGCTTTCTGAGGACTGTTTTCCCCTTCCCTGAAACTGGAGGGTTAAAAACCATTTGGGTCAGTGGACTGGAGGGTGGCTGGGTGCTGGGATCACGGGGACAGGTCCTGTTCCAGCTGCTTTCCAAAGGAGTGAAACCTTGCACATTGCCCTGCGGGAAGGAAGGAAACTCTGCCTCGGCCAAGACGATGAATCACCACGGAGAGGGCAACCCAAACACAATGGAAATTCCACCTCGTGGGCAACAGGAAACCCCTGCCCCAACACTGGCTCTGCCAGGTTACACAACAGACCCCCTGCACCCCGAAAACCAGGCTGGAACCCTGTGACAGCAAGCCCGGAGCCGGGGAAAAGGGAGTCACCCACAATTCCAGCTGCAAAACCTCCCGGCAAAACAAGCTGGGTTTGCAGAGCAGCTTGGTGTTTACGAGCAGAGAAGAGGGAAAAAAAGCCCAAGAACAAATAGGTGGTTCCCAGGAGGTGGGAAACAGCTCTCTCTCCTCTTCCTGACCTTTACAGATGCTGCAAAAGCTGGTGAGCGCAAGCGATTCTAGTCGAGCAAACGGGTGGATTGTCCCCCTGGACCTGGGGGCGTGGGTAGGGCTGGGGACTGAGGGTATCCCAGCACTGGCTGCCCTGGGCCGTGCAGTGAGAGCAGAGGAACTCCCGGTGCACAAACCCTGCTGCACAGGTTTTGCCTGAGGAACGTACCCCGGGGGCGTCTGAAATGCCACCCGGGCAGGGGACACCAAACCAGCGCCACAGGAGCCCTCAGAAGGAGGAAAACAAACGGGGCTTGGAGCTGTGATGGTCACAGAAGGCAGGTGGTGGCATCTGTGTCACCAGCACCACCTCCCCGGCGAGGCCACGGGTGGGAAGAAGCCCCATGGGCTGGGTTGGGTTGGGCTGTGTGGGGCCAGGGCTGGTACAGCCCCACAGCTCGTGGCCACTCTGCCCTTGCCCTTGCTCAACACACCGCCGGGGTGATGCGCTCTGGCAATTGTTTGGCTCCTGCTGTCAGTTCTTCAAAGTCTTCCAGATGCCCACTGAAGTCAATAATGAGGCTTCTCATTAATGACGGCGGGTTTTGGGCAGCGACCAAAGTAGGGCACTTTGCACTCAGGACATAATTCACACCAACATGATGCTCTTGACACCATCCCAGGAAGACAAACAAACTCAGTCTCACAATCCTCCTCGTCCCCCAGCTTGGATCTTTAGGAAAATGCTTCACTGAAAGAGGATCTCCTCGTGCTCCACGTTTTCTGTAATTTTCCTGCCTTTACAGAGCAACGTTCAGCTGCCAAAATATTTCATTAGATACCTGGATACCTTCCAGACATTGTCTGCCTTAGGGTGAGAGTGGCCAGCATGGCACAGATGAGGAGGTACAGGTGCCATAGGGGCAGTTTTCACTGGAGTTTCTCTGTCCCCCCCTCCCCAAGGACAAGAAAACTGTTCTGTGGTGACTTGGCTCCTCCCAGGGTATGAAATGGTTTCAATCAGATAACACACAAGAATATCCAGAAGTATCCCAGAAGCTCCACCACAGCCAAAGGCAGCAGGTCCTGGAACTCTGCTGTACAGTCGTGGTGCTTTTCCAGCTTTTCCAGCAGATCCCAGGGGCAGGGACAACCACAACCCAGGCAATCCCACTCTGCCCAGTGCCAGCCCATCCAAAGGGGAAGCTTAGGGTCTCTTGACACGTCCAGTCTACCTCCATGTAGGATAATCCCCAGCAGCAAGACAGGGAATTAGCAGGATGAAAATTCAGCCAATCTGGCTCTTCCCTCTGAGTCAGAGCCAGCTGTTAAATCTCCTGGAGAACACTCATTTCCCAGTTGCACATCCCTGCCCTCTTGCCCTGAGCCCCATCCTGCCAGGGAGTGTGGAGCCAGGTCAACACAGGGCCACTGGGCACACGAAGGGACGGGCACACACAATGAGCCCCAACGTGCTGCTCCTCCTAAGTGGCCCAAAATCAGGACACAAGCCCTAAATCCAAAAGGTAGTGGAAGAAATCCCTTGGCTTTCCTGGTGCTTGGGGCTCAGCAGAGGGAACCTGCCTCTCAGAAGACCATGGTGCCTCTCCAAGGGCATGGACTTTGCCTGGAGATGCTTGGGGTCTGCAGAGAGACCCCAGCGTGCCACAGATCCCACAGGCACCTCCAGAATGGTGCTGAGGATACACCTGCAGGTGCCTGGCTTGACCTGCTGTTTCCAAAGAGGCTGTTTGCAAGCCCAGTGCCTGCACGAGGGAAGCTTGGAGATGGATCCCTCAGTCGGGAGAGTCGGACCTGCTCCTGGTCACTGGCCTCAAGGTTTGCTCAGCCTGGAGAAGAGGAGATTGAGGGGAGACCTGATTGAGGGCTTCAACATCCTCATGAGGGGCAGTGGAGGGGCAGGTACCAATCTCTGCTCTCTGTGACCAGTGACAGGCTCCCCAGGGCAGTGGGCACAGCCCCAAGGCTGCCAGAGCTCCAGGAGGGTTTGGATGATCCTCTGGGGCACAGGGGGTGACTCTTGGGGATGGGCCTGTGCAGGACCAGGGGTTGGACTGGATGATCCTTGTGGGACTCTTCCAACTCAGCATGTTCTGGGATTCTGGGATTCTGTGACTTGAGGAAGCAGCACGAAGTTGTGCCAGGGGAGGGTCAGGTTGGATCTCAGGGAAAGGGATCCCAGAGGCTGGTTGGTCACTGCCCAGGCTCCCCAGGGCAGTGGGCACAGCCCCAAGGCTGCCAGAGCTCCAGGAGCATTTGGACAACACTCTCAGGGACAGAGTGGAGTTGTTGGAGTGTCTGTGCAGGGACAGGAGTTGGACCCTTGTGGGTCCCTTCCATCTCAGCATGTTCTATGATTCTAGAATTCTAGAATTCTATATTTCTATGCCCCTTCCCAAGGAGCAATGAGTTCCAGGTGGCCATTCCGGGTCGGATGCTCAGGAGCAAACGCTCCACATCCCATCGCGTGTTTGCAAGTGTGGCAGGAGCGGGTGGTGTGTTGCTATTCTTGACGGACTCACGGCTGTGTGAGCACGGCAGGGTGGTGCTGCCTCACCCTCAGCCTCTGCTGGAAAAGCGCAGCCAAGCGTGGCTGCCACAGAGCCATTAGACCAACCCCGGGGGTGCATCCCTCGTCTCCACGCCGGTGCTGTGCCACTGGGTCGGGCAGGGGATCCCTCCCTCCTTCCCGCGGCTCGAGGTCGGAGCAGGGGATCCCTCTGTCCCTCCCGGAGCTCAGGGTCGGGCAGGAGATCCCTCTGTCCCTCCCGGAGCTCAGGGTCGGGCAGGAGATCCCTCTGTCCCTCCCGGAGCTCGGGGTCGGGCAGGGGATCCCTCGGAACTCAGGGTAGGGCAGGGGATCCCTCTCTCCCTCCAAGAGCTCGAGGTCGGGGCAGGGGATCCTTCCCTCCCTCCCGGAGCTCGGGGTCGGGTAGGGGATCCCTCTCTCCCTCCAAGAGCTCGGGATCGGGGCAGCGGATCCTTCCCTCCCTCCTGGAGCTCAGGGTAGGGCAGGGGATCCCTTTCTCTCTCCCGGAGCTCAGGGTCGGGCAGGGGATCCCTCCCTCCCTCCCGGTGCAGCTCCGGGTGCGTGTCCTGGGCCAGCACAGACCTCCCCCCGGATGAGGCCGCCCAGAAGTATCCGGCTCTGTCTTTTGGAGAGAGAGACAAGGAGAGAAAAGCCCTTTCAGAGCAGCCAGAGCCTCACCCCAGTCCTAGTGCAGATGGGGGGGAAAAAAATAAAAACAATCAATGGTTTCATTTTACAAATATTTCCTGCCCCTTTCTTGTAATTGCCTTGTTTGTGAGACCGGGCAGGAACAGGGTGTTTGGGGTAAGTTGTTTTCCTCTCCTGACGTGGCTTCTCCAGCCCCCAGCAGAGGCACAGGGGTGACCTGACACATCCAGGATGCCACTCACAGCTCCAGGACAGCGGCAGAGACACCGTGCCTGGGCTCAGCCTCCTCTGGATGATGTTCCCAAAAGCACTTCAGCAGCAGGAGAACCCCAAGGGCTGTTCTGGTGGGCAGTGGGGAGGGTGCAGTTCCCTCGAGGGGTGTTTGGAGGCAGCCAGGCTGGGCATTCCCAGGGATCTGCCTTGGGAGCTTCACAGGAGTGGAGCTGGCCCTTGGCTCCTTGTGGAGAAATCCTGGACAGGTTGGACGGGGCTTGGAGCAACCTGGGATAGCAGGAGGTGTCCCTGCTCATGGCAGGAGGTGGAAGGAGACCTTAAAGCTCCCTTCCAACCCAAAGCATTCCATGAGATTTTTTAAATGGGCACTTTAATGTCCCTGAGGAAGTGGCAGCAGTGCTGAAGATGTGTCCTTGGAGGCCATGGATTGGCTGAACTCTCCCAAAGGCCAGATCCAGGATCCAGAGATCCCTCTCTGAGCAGTCCTGCTGCCACATCTATTAAATACCATCAGCCAGATCTCTTGGATCCAGACCAGGTTTTGGGGAAAGGGACCATTTTTGAGGTTGTTTTCTGTTCCGAAAGCAAAATCTGATACTTAAAAAAGGAAAGAGGAATCCTGCCCTGCCCCCCTGGTGCAAGAGCCTCGGATGCTGCCTCCCCTCGGAAAGAGCATCTGGCTGTTTGGAGAAATGAGAGGCACCACTGTTTTCTTTTGACTAATTTGATGATGTTGCAGTGCTCAGAGTGATGAAGCAGAAGGGAAGTTGCTGAGACAGCCCTTTCTTAAATTTCTCCAAAGCCTTTCCAAAAAGAAATTAAAAAAAAAAAAAAAAAAAAAGAGAGCAAAAGGAAAGTTTGTCACTTCTCTCCTTTGAATTTCCTTGGCAGAAGGATCTCTCTGATTTCCCAGGCAGAGATGAGAGATAGCACGGGCTGCTGCCATCCCCAGGGAGCACTCTGGATGAGCTGAGGAGGAGGATGGTGCCCACGGGTCCAACGACAGCTCTCGTGCCATGGCACTGGTAGAGTCACCCCGTGCTGTGACCACAGTGGATGGACCCTTTCCTTCCTTCCAGGCTCTTCTCCTTGGGGCTGAAAACCCCACACTCGAACTTGGGACTGCTCTGAACCTTTGAGAGAAATCCCTTCTTCTTCCCTTCTTCCCCTCTCCTGATCCATCCCTGGGGGTGCTGCAGGGCTGCACTTGCAATGCTACTCCTTCCAGGCTAAATGGCTTTGCCTTTTACCTTCCTTTTGCCCCCTGGAAAACCACACTCCAGAGGGCATGGCAGCCTCAGGAGCTGATATTTCCTTGCTTCCTCTCCTAGGGCAGCTCATGGAAAATGTGCTGGCTGCAGACTCCTCGCCTGGAGGGCAAAAGCAAAGCCTGTGCAAGAGCAGAGGGAGAGGCAGGAGAAGGGATTTGTAGGGCAGGAGAAGGGATTTGTAGGGCAGGAGAAGGGATTTGTAGAGTGCAGAGAGGATGGAGCAGAGCTCGGGAAGGAGGTGGGAATTCGGAAGCAGAAGGAATAACTCCAAAAGGTGGGATGCACTCCCCGGAGAGGCAACAGGGACCATGTACCCAGAGTGGGCAACTGCAGAGTGATCAAAGCAAGGAACCACTTCCTAAATGAAAGAGGATCTGGAACAGCAGCAGAGGAGGGGAAAAGCCTCCCGGTGAGCTCGTGGCACGGCCTGAAGAAGGTTCTGCAGCCTCAGGAGGTCAGAGCGTGGCTGGGCTGTGCCCATCACTGGGATCAGGGACTAATGAGTTGGGGCTTCAGAGATACCCATGAAATATGAGGCTGTTAAATGTCATGGAGCAGGCACTGACAGATAAAGACCTGGGAACGGATCCAAGCCATCCCAAAGTCCCACCAGCATTGTTCAAAATTCAACCAGCGTCGAGCTGCAACTGCCACTCTTGTACCTTCCCAGCCGTGCTCAAAGGACACCTGGAGGAGGATTCCAACCTCCCCAGCTTCTCTGGAGGCCAAACACAGCTCAGGTCTGCTGGGAGAGCTGCAGGATCCCCCACGAGCTGTGGGTTTGTCTGCTGGGACCACGTACGGGGAACGGCTGGCCCATCCCGTGGGGTGCAAGAAGCAGCACAGAGGATGAAGGGATGAAGGGTGGTTTGATGACTGATCCAAGGCAGCTCCAAGGGGGTTTATTTGGGTGGAATACACTGTTTGCAGGCGCTGAATGCCTCTGTGGATCAGCCTGATGGAGTCAGAGCGACAAGGAAGGAGAATCGGCCAAGGGAGAAGGGGAGGGTTGTTCCCTTCCAAAGCTCCCTGCATCCATTTCCAGACTGCCACAAACAGGAGGGTTTCAGGGAACCTTTTTCGTTTCATGGGTTTGAAAGTTTCGTGTCCAAGCACAAAGACATCAGAAATGCAAATGCAATGTTTTGAGCAACACAAAGAGGTTTTGGCGGCGGCGAAGGAGGTGGGAGGAAGAGAATTTTCTCTTCGAGAACTGCGAAATTATGGGGTTTGTTCCAATGCAGGATGGAGCCTGAAACCTTGAAACCCTCCAGAAACTGAATTCCTGCTCTCAGCACACTTCTCCCTCTCGGGGCTGCTGATGCTGCTTTTTGGACCGAAACTGCCATGTTTCCATCATGCTGCTCATGTTATGGAATAGACCTGAGAAGGAAAATAAATATTGGCAACTCGGTGGCGAGGGGGGAAAGAAGGAGGGAAGATGGGACATGACAATCTCCCTAGAGCTCAGAGGGAAAAACAGACCTAGGTTAGCTGGCAGTGAGTGAATCAAACTCTATTTTTGCTCTCTAGCCCACGGTGAGCCTCATGGCAGAAATGCCAGCTCTCATCATACCTTGCTCCCCACTTCCATGCTCTGTTCTGTGACTGACTTCAGTGCAGATGGCTGGAGCCAAGGAGCAGACACGCAGCCCTGGTCACAGCCCATCCCACAGACAGGCAGGGAAATCAGCAGGGAGGAAAAGCCAGGTCATTCCAGGGATAACTCCCCTGGGCAGTGCAGGGGATGGAGATGAACTGATGGTTTCCCCAAAGCAAACTCAGAATCCATCAATCATAGAATGCCCTGTGTTGGAATGGACCTTAAAGCTCATCCCATTCCACCCCCTGCCACGGGTAGGGACACCTTCCACTAGCCCAGGTTGCTCCAAGTGTCCAACCTGGCCTTGGACACTTCCAGGGATCCAGGGGCAGCCACAGCTTCTCTGGGCAACCTGTGCCAGGGCCTCCCCACCCTCACAGGGGTGAATTTTTTTCCTAATATCTAATCTATCCCTGCTCTCTGTCAGTTTGAATCCATTCCCCTTTTCCTGTGACTACATTTAAAAAGTCCCTTTCCACCTCCCTTCAGGTATTGGACTTGACTGTTCCCAGTTTTCCTTGGAAGTAGCACTAGAAACACAGGCTGGAAGCCCGAAGCACCAGGTGTTGTTTGAATCACTTTTGGCAAAGTCCACCTTGAGCGAGAAGTTTTTGGCTCCTTGTGAACAACCTCGGAGTTGTTCCCTTCTGCCTTCTGAAGGCTGTCACGGCTCCCTGAGCCGGAGCAGCTCTGACAAAGTGCTGCAGGCTGGGAGGGGACGAGACAGAACCGGAGTCAACCCAAGACCAGCATCTCCAGCTGGATTGATGGTCAAGGGATCCAGGCTGCGGGTGTCAAGCTCGACCTTAAATGAGGTTTTGCCCCCTCCTGGTGTCCAGGCAGAGCTCTATTCCTGCTCTGACTAACGCCAGCTTCGCTTCTCCCCCCAGCCTGGAGGAGTCACAGCCTGCAGCACGAGAGCTCCATCAATCTGGTGAGGCGTGCTGGGTTTTTTTTGGCATTTCTTTGGCACTGTCCAGCAGCCTCCCCAGTTACCCACCCCCCTCACTCCCTGCCCTTTCTGCACTTCTCCTACGGACCGAGAAAGCTTTGACTGCAGCAGACCTTCACGATGCCCTGGCTCTGCCTGAGCCCAAGCAGAGGAGATGAATCATCTCCAGCACATCACAGGAGAAAGGCCCTTTGCCCTGCAGAGCAGCTCTCAACAAGTTTTCCCTGCAGTGCATCTCCTTTCCCACATCTCTGCTCAAGCCCTCGCTCGCACCGAGTCCTGCTGCAAGAACGAGGCTGCAGCTTTTCATCAAGCAGGAGATTTTGACTGAAAAGTGGGTTTTCAGTCCCAGACTATATAGATTACATGATTATTTTTTTTAAGGGTGTTGAAAAAAAGAAAAGAAAGCGTGAGGTTTTGGTGAAGTACCCACTTGCTGCTTCGAGGTCCTTCAATTTACATGAATTTAAAGCATTTCTGTTTAATCTCTGTATAGAAGAGACTCCTCAAAGAAAAGACACCATTTTTCATCCCTCTCCCACAGCTGGAGCAGAAGAGACAGCAGAGGACGTGGTTTGAAGGGTGAGGCTGTACCTTGGGCCAATGCTCAGGATTGTGTCCTCCAGGGGCTTCGCTGGGCTGTGACCCCCAACCCCTCCATAGCAGCCTGTGCTAAAACAGAGGGGGCTTTTAAGCCCCCCTGCACATTTTTTAGACAAGCACGACCCTTTCAATGTCTCAAATCTTTGGTTGCTTCCAGCAGGTTCCCCCAGGATGGGTTGGCACTGGGTTAAGGGATGTACCATCCAGCTGGGCAGCCCAGCCTTTAGAGAGTGTGCTGGGCTCGGGGGTGGGGGGGTTAAATCACCTCCTGTGCACAGCAGAGCCCCAAACCCAGCAATTCCCAAATGTACAAGACCTGGGGGCTCATGTGGTGGGAGGGGATGGCAGGAAGGGTGTCCCTGAGCGTGTCCCACCGCTCTCCCCCAGCGTCTGCCGCCCGCCGCCGGCACCGGGCTCAGCAGGTATTTTTTCCCCTCTGACTCAGTGTGACCACCCAAACGGGCTCTGAGTTACCGTGTCCTCCACAGCAAACAGGCACAATTTGGGAGAGAGCAGAAACCGCGTGAAAACAACTGAAAACACAAAAAGGGAGGTGGAAAACACAGGGAGTGGGCGTTGGTTTGGGATGGGAGCGATCGGGAGCTCAGCCTTGGCTGGGAGCCCACGTAGGGACCCTGCTGTGCCTTTCCCCTCTTGTTTCTGATAAAGAAAAAGGAATGCAATTTCTTTTTCTTTTTTTTTTTCCCCTTTCCTAAGGAAGTGTGTGCAGCAAGAGAAGTTGAAATTACAAATCCCTGCGTGGCTGAACCGAGACCTCCAGCTCCAGCAAACCCTGCAGGCTGTTCCAGCCAGTCAATAACCGAGGGCAGCCACAACCTGCTGCAGCACTTGACACCACTAAAATGTGTTTGGGGACTTGGGGAAAGGCAACAGCAAAAGGCAACCCAGCACTGCTAATAAACGGCCAAGAGGAGAGAGAGAGAGAGAGCTGGTACCAAAAAAAAAAAATAAAATAAAATAGCTTCTAACAACAGCTTTGTAAAGCAGGAAGGGCCACAGGGAGCTGCTCCGGCTCTGGAGCGATGAGCTACAGCTCAGGGAAATGCTGAGGGAGATCAGGAGGGCAGCACCACGCACATGGCCCCTTGCAAGGAGGATATGTCAAAAATGAAGCTGTTCCACCCACAAGATGGGACTTCACCATCCTCAAGAAGCCACGGGACAAGCGTTGTCGGCGTCCCCACCCCTGTTACCCCTGCAACCAGGTCTGAAATAATTATTGTGCTCCAGAAAGAGCGGAGGGGATGAACAGGCAGCTCCACTCTTGGGTTTCAACAAGGGCTGGCCATTCCTGAGCTCTCGATGGAAACATTTCCCTGCTTCCCAGAAGACAAGAGCACCAAGGCAGGTCCCTGCCCTTGCACAGAGGTCCCCTTGGCTTCAGACAGAGCTGGGCTGGGGCTCCCCTCCCCTCTCCCAAAAGCACAGAAGGTTCTGAAGCTCATTTCTCCCGGGGAGCATCGTGCCCTGCCGGTCTGACCTTCCCGCTCGCTCTGCCGCCGTTAATCAACAGCGGATTTCACCCGGAGAGCTCTAAAGCGGGACAGCAAGGACAGGCAACACATGGATCTTGTCTGGCAGGTGGGGATACTGAGACACGGGACTTTGCTTGAATTTAAATGAGTGAGATTCAGAACGTGGAACAGAAACACACCCCAGCCCAGCCCGTGATCCAGCACATCACAGATCAGATTTCCCAGAGATGTTGTTCCTGCTCTGCCCCGTCTCCCGTGCTTAACCTTTCTCCTTTTCTTCCGCAGTCTTCTCCCAATTTTTCATTACTTTTATCTTCCCCTCTTCAACCGCTCCCCCCTTTTTTTACAGCCCTTCCTCTCCACCTCCACCCTACTGTGCCAGACAGCAGCCAGCTCCGGAGAGGTGCTCCCCGGCACCTCAACCTCGCGTCGCCAAACCCCAGCGCATTCCACCAAATGTAAAAAACGTATTTAGGGACCTACCAGTCCACCTGGACTTCTATATCCCTTGTCTCTACCTTGGAGGGCGCATCTCCATCGCCGCCCTTACTGCTGCTCTTCAGGAGATCCAGGACGGGCTCGATCTCTTTGAGCAGCTCGTTGTCCTCCACGCCGCCGTTGAGGCACGGGTGGCCACAAGCCCCCTCCTTGCCCTTCCCGGCGTCCTGCCCTTTGCCGCCGGTAACGACGCCGTTAACGTGGGCCATCGGCTCCACCTCCCTCCCGATCTCTCTGGTCCACAGGGAGCCCATGGCGCGCTCGGGCTGCGGCTGCTCTTTGCCGTGCGGGCTCGGGTTGGACAAGTCAACCGCCCTCGGGGCCGGGCAGAGGGGTCTGGTGACGCGGACGGTTTTGGGCGTCCCGTCGCCCGCGAAGGTGGTCTCCAGGTGAGTGGTGAAGCCCTCGGGGCCCCGCAGGATGAGGACCACGTAGGTCTCGGAGGCGATGCTTCTCAGGATCTCCAGCGCCGTCTCATAGCTCATGTCCACCAGGGGCCTGCCATTGACGGCCAAGATGATGTCCCCAGCCTGGATGAGGCCGCTCTGCTCCGCAGCCCCTCCCCGGATCAGGTCGGAGATGATGACGGGCGGTTTGCTGACGCGCTCCTTCACCAGGAAGCCGAGGCCGCCCACCTTGCGCTTGAAGAGCCTCACCGAGATGACGTTGGGCTGGATCTGCTGCACGCTGAACACATTCTCTTCCATGGCAGCCCCTCCTCGAGCCTGCAGACCAGGACCTCGACACCCGCTGAGCGCAGAGAGATCCGCCGTCGGAGACGCTCGTCCTCGCCGGGGCGGGGAAGGGGCAACTCTGGCTCTTAGGGAACTGCTCTTAACTGGGAAACTCCTCAGGGCTTCGGCTGCGGGGCGGCTTTCTGTGGCATGCTCGGTGTCACTGCGCTCTGAAACACCCGGGGAAGGGCAGGGGGTGTCACGGGTGGGAAGTAAGGCTAGGGACAGGACAGGCAGGGCAGGCAGGGCAGGCAGGGCTGGGCATCGCGTGGCCAAGCAGGGGCTGGAGGGGGCAACATGCCAGCTTCCAGTCAGCCTCTGGTCCTGCGCTGGGCAGAGAGGGGGAGGCAGCCCGCTCGCTTCACCGGCATCCCCGCAGACCGTCCACGAGCTTCTTTATCTGGAAAGGAAGGGGAAAAAAAAAAACCAACAAAGGAGAAAGAAAAGTGAGACAGGGCAGGCGTAAGTGCCCGCTCAGCACGGGGCTCGGCACGCCACAGGCACCCACATGCATCAGCCCGGCCCCACAGATGTCACCCCCCGGGCTGCGTTTGGGAGACAGGCTGCAGCCTCCCATCGCTCCGGGCTTTGTTTCCTCCTTCCTCCCCCCACCCTGCGAAAATCGGCACCATCTGTTCGGCGGGGGCCGGGAAGGCGCGGGGGGAGCGGGGGAGCCCTGGCAAGGGGCTTCGCCCAGGGGTTGCCAGCGAACGCCCGGCAGGTCTGGGGAAGGGGCAGAGCCGCTCGGAGCTCGGCGGCGATTTCTGCCGGCGGAGGATCCTGTCTCCATGTGTTTTCCAGAGCATCCAACAACCTGATGGTCGAGAACTAGACAGGGGACGTACATCCCTGCCCAGGAGGAAACCCGCTCCGTAGGTGCTGTCACAGCGAGTCGGTCTCGATGCTCCGGGAGCAGCAGCCACGAGCAGAGCGAGGCAGGAGAAGAGGACACTCAGCCCCCTTCCCCCGAGTTGGGAACTTGCAAAGGCAACTGCTTTTAAGCCTGGCTACAGGGATCATCGCCTCAGCTCCTCCTCTCCGCATATTTCAAGCCTGGCACGGGGATGAGGAGGCAACGCTCGCACTCCCCCGTGCCCAGCCCTGCCATCCGGCTCTGAACTCTTCCCACACAAACTGCTTTGGCTGATGGCGAACCAGCTCCAGGAGAACACGCAGTGAGTTTTCCCGGCTCTCAGGGGAGCCTCACGCAGCTGGGCATGACTGTCTACAGCCCTCAGCTGGCTCGGGGAGCCACGTCTCATTGACTCCTGATGGGACCCTTGTTCTTACATGCCCAGGCTTGCGTTCAGAAACTTCTGCTCCCAGACCCTCTGTGCCTTCCCCTCCCTTTCCTCAGATGCTCTGGAGAACGTTCCTCTCCAGGACTGCGCCCTGACATTTTGCAGCAAACTGAAATGCAGGCACCTTCTTTTCACTTTTAAATCTGGATTTTGGGGAGAGAACAGAGGGCACTTGATCTGCAGGCTGGAGGCACTGGCATGACGAGGAAAACACTCTCCTGTCTCCCCATACTCGGGGCAGCATTTGCACTTTCAGACAGGGAGCACCAAGTCCCCTCTGCCAGGACCTCCCTCGGCACCCAGATGGGAAAAACAGGGATGTGAGGAGCAGCCAGTGACACCAGTCCTGGCATTAACTCAGGCATTTTAATCCTCATGTGATGAAGGCTGCTGACCCCAGACTGCACTTTTACAAACGAGTTAAGAATAAAACAATTAAAGACGGACAACCCAAGCCAATGGGTTTAACCCCTGTGGCCCTTCCCCTGCTGTGACTCGACCCTGCAGAGCAGCAGCAACGTGCAAAGGGTTAAATGCCACCAAGCAGGCCAGTGGGCATTCACATCCTCAAGGGCTAATTAACCCCGGGGACATAAGCACTAATTGCTGGGTGACTTCCTGCAAGTGACCCTGGCCAGAGGCCACTGGAGCTGGACCAACACGGGTCGTGATGGGCTGTGCCACCTCCCAGGGCTCAGGGCAGCAGAGCAGGGTGTCTGCTCCAGATCCTCAGGCCACCTGGGGAGGGAAGATCCCAGTTTTGGGGAGGATGGAGGGAAGCAAAGATCTGCTTCTACCGGGAAGGTTCTGTCCCTTTCCCTCCTTCCCAGCCCGTCCATCCAGAGCCCACTTTCACCGGCAGGACCCCGGCCAACTCTTCCCTCTTTTTCTCAGGCATTTTGGTGCTAGTGCTGAACCACAGGACCAGCTTCCTTCTCCCTGCCAGGGTCTGTCTTTTCCTGGTCCCTACATCCCCAGCCTCTCCACTGGTGTCCCTACAAGCACAGTGACCGTCACCCTGCCGCCCAGGCACGGCACTGAGTCACACAGGACTCATTTCTAACGTCCTGGCTGACGCTGTAGGACGAGCGTGGCTCTGAAGGCAGCACAAGTGCCACGGGAGCGTGGCACTGCCAGCTCCCTTCAAGGGGACAGCCCTGTTATTTGCTGGGGATTAGTCACGGGCAGCAGCGCTCACGGGCTCCTCGCCGCCGCTGGAGTCGGTGTTCGTGTCCTGCCCATCTCAGCGGGGCCAAGGCCATCTCGGGGACTGCCTGGCACGAGTCCCTGTCACTGCTGGGCATCCCCAGCAGCTCACACAGGCAGATGTTCAACAGCTGGAGGAGACCCTTCAGCCCAGCTCGACCTTCCCGCGGTGCCTGCAGGGCAGCACGGCCACGCCGAGCTCACTGGGCAGGGCCGAGAAACCCCAAAGGGTTTATTCCCTCACTCTCCTCCCATCAGGCTGATTTCCAGTTATTTCCACTGAAAGGCTCATCATTTGTTGTGTGTATTCAGCTCCAGCCTGCAAGATCCTGGGGGACATCATCATTTCTGGGTGCACAGCATTCCCCATCCCCTTGGCATTCCCCACAGACACCTCGGCATTCCTTGCAAGGGGGACAGGGAGAGAACAGGAGATTCTGGGTGATACCCCAACACCCAGCCAGAGCTTTCTCCCAGATGGGGGGGAGGTGTGTCCCTTACAGACAGAGGGTGTCTTGCTCCCAGACCTTGCACTCTCCCACCTGTGATTGTAGGATCCCACCGGGGACTGGCTGGAAAACAGGGAATGACATTATGTGCCTGCTCATGATTTTCCCCCCTTTCTCAAACCCTTTCTCTCCTTTTTCTCTGCAGCTTCTCACAGCCAGGGAGGTCAGAAAAGAGGCAGAAAGCAGAGGGGCAGGCCAGGAGAGTGAGGGCAACCTGTCTCTAAGCCCCTGAGCCTTCTGCTCCTTTGGGAAGAGCTGGGCAAGCATTTTCATAGAATTATGGTGTTTAGGTTGGATAATAACCTTAAGATCGTGGAGTCTGATGGTTCCTCAGCTCTGAAGTCTTGCACAAACTCAGAGCGGAGATGGGAGGGAGAGGGAGCAGGTCAGGGCAGCAGGAGACACCTGGGAATGCTCAAAAGGCTCCCCCAAACACCCAGTGAGGGCCAAGGCTCCCCCCTGCCCAGCTCCTGGGGTGTCCCAGCAGGTCTGATCCCAGAGGGGACATATTTCTCCGCATGAAGTGACGGGGAGATGGCAGCTGGGCTCGGCTCTGAGAGCTCCACTCTCCCTCCCAGCACCCTTGGGAGTGTGACTTATGAACCCAAGAGCTGCAGGACATCTGCCAGGTTGTACATTTAAAGCTACTGGTGGTGTGTCATGTCAAACTCCTCAAAACCAGCGAGAAGGGGGTTTCACTGGGGTTGAAACTCTTCTTTCACCCCCGAAAGGGAGCCAGGAGTGGCCAATGCTGTGGGCAAAGCTGGGCTCAGCTCCCTGCTGGAATAAACACCCACAGACGGTGCCAGCCCACTCCCTGCCTCACTTTCCCTTCCCTTTCCAACACATAAATCCAACTCAAGCTACAACAGACCCTGCAGACGTGCAAACTTGTAGCACCCCAGACAAGTGTTAACTCGGATCCCGACACCAATCCCCGGTAACATCCCTCCTTTGGAGGCTTTAAAGAGCCTAAGGAAGAGCAGCAAACCGGCTCCCCTTCGACAGCGACGAAAGCATTCGCTCCACGAACAACTCCCACCCCAAAAAAAGGAAAAAAAAAAAAAAAAAGCAATAACAAAAAGCTTCTCAAGTTGCCAGATAACATTTCGAGCACCAAACTCCAGCACATATGTTAATTGGATGATTTGATTTCAGAAGCAGAGCGGAGGAGAACTCAGTCTTTAGGAGCTTAACACAATCTCTTAACTCTGCCAGGCAGCAGCCGCGGGCTGGGGAGAGCTGGGACGTGCCCAACTCCAGCCCTCCGGTGTGGGCACTTGGGCTGCCCTTGGCCTCACAAATGGATTTTGAGCCTTGCCTTCGCCACGATAATAGCTCGTGGTTCTGCGTGCCAGCTTTAAATGGGCACCATTGTCCTACTTAATTAGTTTTCGTGGGATTTATGGCGCTCGGGGAAGAGCCCCGGTGCTGATGGATTTATGCCCGTTTAATTTTTACGACCCACGGAGCGTCAGTGGATGCGATGAGGAGCGCTGGGATGCAACATATGCACAGTTACTGTAAACCTGCGTGTTTGTGCCTCTGAAAATGGAGCATTAAAGTGATTCACTGGCAGGCAGCTCGCCCGTGCCAGCAGTCCCGCGCTCGATTCCCGCTCGGCTCCGGCCGACGGCGCGGCGTGTCTGTGTACACGGCCTTTTAATCCTGGGAATATATAGACAATGTTCCTGCAGCCATCTCTAATTATCCATCTCCCACCAACCTTGCCAAAATCCACCCAGGAAGGAGCGGGACCTTTTCCCTCCACAGCCAAACGCCTGCTCTGCTTCTCCCTTCCCATCCCCAGCGCGCCTGGCTGGGACGTCACCGTTTCACCGGGGCCACGACGCCTTCTTTGCCCCCAATAAACCCATTTTACACACAAAAGTGGATGAAATGTGGTGCTTTGCCATCTGTACAACACCCTTATGCCAGTGTCCAGCCGTGGTGCAGAGCTGCTGGACCCCTCCCCGCAGCCCCAGACACCGGCGGGCTCGGGAAGGATGGTGCCAAAGGGATGAAGTGCCAAGGACTCAGCCCTGGAGATCCACTCACCTGCTCCACGTCAGCAGGGCTGTCTGCACTCAAAACATGCCTATTCCTGGCAAAAGAACAGTTAATAAAATAAATATTTGCTTTCTGATATCAATAAATCCATGCCCAGTCCCCAGGAGGGTTCATTTGCCTCTACTCAGGGGGTTGTTTTCTGGAAAGCAAACCAACATCTAATTGCTCACAACCATATTGTTGGGATGCAGCTGCCCCAAAGCCCTGTGACCTGCACATTTATCCAACTCCTGGCACTCAGTTCGGTGTTCATGCCCTCCCCAGGGAATTAAACAGCCAAGGAAAGCCTGGTCCTGCCAGCACGAGCAGCACTGGCACATCTTCCAGGCGGTTGAACTGATCATTGTGGATCCCTCCCAGCTGAAATACTCCATCCTATCCCATCCCAGTCAGACCAGCATCTTCCACACTCCTAATCACGGAGTATTAGAGGGAGCAGAACCCTACTAAAACTTTATTTCCATTTAATGAAGCCCCTCATCCCTCTCCCCTTCACCCCCTCTGACACGAACCGCCCCTCTCCGAGCCGACCGCAGCAATACATTTTAATGTTGCCAAGACAACTGTGTTGACAAAATTCCCTTCCTTCTTCTTTTTTTTTCTTCTTTTTAAGCTGACAGAAACAGGGTTTTCTTGTAATTTGGAGTTCAAGGCTGAGCATATTTCAGCACCACGCCTGCCATTTCTCTTTGACTCTTCCCGTGCGATATTTTCTCGGCGCCCGCGGTGCGCGGCTCAGATAAAACCATCAGTTCTGCTGCTCCCCCCCTTCCCCACCTACAACTGATGTTCTTATTAGGGCTCGGTCCATCTGTAAAACATAAATTTCCCCACCATCCGTTTGCCGGGGGGATTGGAATTACACACCCAGAGACTCCGGTTTGACAAATTGGCCCCGTGTTAACGTGCAGCCACTTTGTCCTAAAAAGACAAAATAGGTAGGTAGGAAATAAATGAGAAAATGCCACTTGATGGATGGTCTCGCAATCCAATCGCAGCACGAGAGGGGAATCGGGGCTCCATTTAGGAAGAAAAAAAAGGAAAAGGAGAATTTAAGGATCGCAGCAGGTTGGCTGGAGCTGTAATAGCTCCAGAGCCGCCAGCCGGCATCAATAAAGTCAGCGACAGAGCTCTTGGCTCAGTCAGTCCAGGAATAAACTCCTGCTTCATTTCAGCAACCCATGTTCTCGTGCCCTCCTTTGCTGCTGACACCCCAAAATTCCTTCTAGCACGGCATTTAATTTTCCTACACTAACAAGGCGTTTAGGACTCTGAACAGCAATAGATCTTATTGCCACCGGCTCTCCGAAGAGTGACTCATGGCCCTATTTAAAACCCTCTGGAAAAGATCGGGCTCCTCCCGCCACAAGCCTGGGTTCCTCGGTCTGGAGGCACGACCCCCCAGCCAGGGCCCTGAGGAATCCTGGCTCTGGGATTCCCCTGAGCATCCCCCCCATCTCTCTTCAGGTGCCATCCCCCACTTTCCCACTGCTGGCTCCGGAACGTGGAGCCGAAGCAGAGCTCTCGCCCTCTTTGCACCGCCATCCTCAGGGACTGTGCGAGGCAGAAATCGAGGATAATTTGTTCCCCTGAGTTGCTGTCCCTGCTTCTCTCAGGGTTTTGCATTAGCACTTGTTGCCATAGTACCAACAGCGGCGGCAAAGTTCTCTGGGGGCCTCCTGGGACCCATTCCTTGTCCTGCGAGGGCCATGGTTCTAATTCAGGCAGGATTGAGGTGGGGAGATGTGGAATTTTCTGCCTCCTAGTCTTTGCTAAAGGTGCTGTCAGTGAGAGAGAGGCTGTTCCTTGGAAGCAGCAGCCACATCATCTCATTGTACCAGTAACGTGGGGCTGGGCATGGGGCAGTGTGGCAAGAAAGCCAGGAGTGTGTGAGGGAGGGGAGTGGAAACGGTCCCTGATGTCCCTGGTGCCCATCAGTTCCCGGGCTTTTCCCCTTCCCCATGGGACAGCCCCATGCTGGTGATGCTGCCTTTGGCTGAAGCAGCCCCAGCCCTGACCCTGAAAACAGCTTTTCCCTGTGCCAGAGGAGAGGAACTGGACTTCCCAAGACCTTGCTCCTCACTCCTGGCGTGGTGGGGTGAGGCAGGCTGTGACCCCAGGGCCGGCTCTGCAGCCCTTGACCCACACACACCACCGACACTCCATTTTGACGGCTTTTTGGGGACGAAGGATAATCCCTGCTCGGAAAAGCCTGAGCTTTCCTGACTTCCAAAGCGAGGCAGAACCTCACGTTTTCCAGCGTGTCTGAAAACATAAGCCTGAAAACTCCGGAAAATGGGATTAAGACAAGCCTGCCCTAGAAGGGCATTGCTAGATCTCGTTAAGCACTTCTGAATTGTCATGCAAAAAAAGAGAGAAGCGTCGCCGCCTCGGCACAATTACCTCTGCTTTTGTACCTCGCGGGTCGCCACGCTCCACATAAGAGAGCCAACACCCTGATAACACATGGGCTCCCCAGAGCTCCCGGTGCCCGCAGCCAGATCCCGAGCGCTCCCTCGGCATCGTATCAGCACAGCTGCCACCCCGGGTGGGAACCCGCGCTGCGCCGGGTCCCTTATCACACACAGCCCGTCACGGCTCGTTTGCGACGAGTGGGTAGAATCAAACACGCTTTCATCCAGCTTCAGCCAGACAGTGGCTCCCAGGCCTCTTCGGGACACAATGTGTTTATTTTTGGCTCGGGAGGAGAGATCAGATTGCATCCATGGGTTTGATTTAACGCACAGATACAATCGGAACAGCGTGAGTAGAACGAAGGCATTTTTGGCTCCCGTTTCGGAGCCTCCCCTCAAAACCGGTCCCTTGTTGGGGGGGTTGTATTTCTTTGGGAAAAACTGATGGTATCAACAAGTATCAAACAATATCCTCGTTACTCGGGAAAGGTAAATGCTAATCTATGCGAGCTGAGCTCATGTGACTTATCAGTTACTATATATAGTTGTTTTCAGGCACTGATTTAGGGAATCTGGCAGGTTTCCTAAGCCTTTGTACAGACACACCAGTGAAATGGAAAAGACAAAATACACAAGCAAAGCGGGGGGTGGGAGGGGAAAGAAAAAATCTGACAGGGCCAAAATGGCCCCGAGGGTGAGGGAGGACCAACCCCTCCCCACGAGCAGCCACACAACGTTAATTCCAAGTGAGGATTCAGCCCAAACCCCTCTGCCTAAGATGGCCTCTCGCTCACGGTCGTCGCACTGACAGAGGGAATAAACAGAATTCAAAGGGCACAGGGACTTGTCATTCTCCTTCACTCACGAGGATGTGAAATGCTTCTCCCAGAGCGGGTATGTGAGCAGAGAAACATCCCCTCAAACCCCACGTCCGCGTGGGAAGAGACTCCTCCGTACCGGCAGTTTGTTTGCAAACATATGCACGTTTTAAAATTGGAGGCTCTGCGAGTTTGTGGTGTCTTTAAGGAAATATTCTGGGTAACATGAGCTAGGAGAAAATAGAGGGAGGAAGAAATCACTGATGCAAACCCAAATTCCTTAAAATAAGGCTTCCCCACCCGCGATCTCGAGCAGAAAAGGCACAGCCGAGCAAGATGTGCAGGGAGAAATCCTCCAGATAGTGTTGTCCTGCACAGCCCCCCTGCCCCAAAAGCCTCCCTGCAGCTTCTGTGTGATCACCCCTGTAGATCCCATTGTGCCTCCTGCCTGAGCCGTTGGCACTGGGGGATGTGGAGGAGGAAGAGGAGCTGGCGCTGAAGGCAGCGGAGCCCCCGACCACCACAAATCCCCCCTGCAATCCCACACCTCCCGCTCCAGACAGCCCCTGCTCCCACGGGAAGGAAGGAGACACTTCCCCTCCATCTCAGTGAGAGGCGGATCAGCTCCTCGGGGGCTCGGCAGATAATTGCCAAGTCGCCTGCCAGAATTTCCTCCTGACAGTCACAACTTGGAAGCGTCGGAAGAAAATGTCTGCACCTGGGCTGTGGAGTCGGCGGGCTCGGGGGGCAGGGAACGGAGCCTGCACGGGGCAACGCACACCCCCCCAGCTCCAGATGCTCCAGATGTGCGTGTGCAGAGGCGCCTTTTTGCTCTGCTTTGCCAGGAAAACCCAAAAGCTTCCTACTATCTCCCAGCCGAGAGCGAGGCAGCAGGAAGGGCACGCGGGGTTCATCTCCTTCGATCCCTGCGACGACAACTCCCTCCTGCATTTCGGGCTCATCCACAGGGACCATCGAGGTCCTTGGTGTGCAGGGGGGGAAAGGGAAGGGGCAAAATCCACTGAGCCCCGGTTCTCCCTAAAGGAGAGGAGCCCGCCATCAGCGGAACAGTCCGACCCTTCGCTCCAGGGCTGGAGCCGCATTGGGGAGTCTCTTCCCCACCCACCCCGGGCTGGGTGGGGGTCTTGCTCCCACCTCAGTGCGCCGAGGAGAGTGGGGACACCCTGGGGACACCTGGGACATCCTGACCCCGAGGGACAGGGGAAACAGCAAGGGCAGGACGGGGTGTGGGTCACCCCCGCCACCCCAGCACCGGGGTTGGTGGCATCTCCTGCGTGCCGAGCCCGCCCCGCCCGTGTCCGGAGTGTCGGGGCGCTGCGGGCAGGCGGCGGTGCCCGCGGAGTTCAGCACCCGGGACAGCTCTGGCACAGCCCGCTGCGGGCGGGGGGACCAGCTCACCCCTCACCTACCCCCGAGCACTGCTCCCACCCGCCCCGGGCACTGATCCCCCCGGGACACTGCCCCCCCACCGGGAACACTGCCCCCGCCCCCCGGGAAACAGCATCCCCAGGGAAAACTGCCCCCCACCCCAGAAGACTGACATTCCGCCCCCACCCCTGCCCGGAAAACCGCCCCTTTGCCCTCCCTAAAACCTTCCCATATTAAGCCCCCCCGACTCCCGGAAAGCTGCCGATCGCGGCCCCTGCCCGCTCCGGACCGATCGCATCCTGCACCCGCCCGCTCCGGCCCCTTTCCCTTCCCTTCCCCTCCCTCGCCGGGCAAAGTGCCGGCTGTCCCGGGCTCGCTGCCCGCCGCTCCTGCTGCCCACCCCCGCACTCCCTGCACCTGCCCCTGCCTGCCCTTCCCGGGAAAAAACCTTCCCCGGATCCCCCGCGTGTCCCCCCCGCGCCAGGAGCCCCCTCGCCCCATCCAAACTTGGTGTGCGGAGTTGCGGGGGGGGGAGACACCGATTCCCGCAGCGCGGGGGGCGCGGGGGGAGCCGGGCACGGGGGAGGTGGGCGAAGTTCTCGGTGGACCCCCGGGGCGCGGAGGGGCGAGGGAGGAGCAAGCACGGCCCGAGGGGGTGCGGGGGGAGCCGCGTCTCGGCGCGCCCACCCACGGCCCGGCTCTCCGGACCGGCGAGGCGGCTTTCCCCGGGCAGACCCCACGCGTGTCCCCCGCCCCGCGGAGCCCTCCTGCCCGCCCCGGCGGGGCAGGGGTCCCGCTGCCGTCCCTCCTTTTCCCCGGCCAAGGGCTCGGCGCAGCCCCGGTGCCCCGAGGCGGCGGCAGCGCTTCCGACGGGGCGCACGGTCCCGCGGGGCTCCGCGGCCGGTCCCGCACCCGCTGCCCCGCCGCAAAGTTTCCCGGAGAAGCGGTGCCCGGCGCGGGGCTGGGGGGGCACCTACCGTGCGGCGGAGAGGAGCCGTGCCCGGCCCCGCGCCCGTGCCCGGCCCCGCATCCCTCCCGGCGCGGCGCTGGGCTCGGCTGGGCTGGCAGGGGGGGAGCCAGTCCTCGCTGCGCCCCTTTATCCCAGCATCACCGAAACGAATCCGCTTTGACGTCCAACCAGGGTTTTTATGGGTGTGGAGCGAGCCGGTGCAGCCCTCATTAGGAGACACTCCGCTCTCCAAATCATACATCTTTTATATAACCTCATTTCCAGCGTGGCTTTTCTTCCCCCTCCCTCCCCTTGCCGGGGAGCGTCGCCCACCCCCTCCCCAACTCCCCCACCAATTAAAGAGCTGAGAGACACCCCCCGGCCCCCACTTGTTGCCGAGAAGCTCCGCTCCACTGCCCGCGGGCTCAGCTCAGTCTGCCCCGGGGGAGGGGGGGGGTCTGCCTGACCCGGGGGGCTCAGTGGTCCCCAACTCCCTGCCCAGCCGTGCTGCAGCCCCCCAGTCCTGCTCGCAGCCAGGTTATGCTGCAGAAAAGCCCCCTCTTTCCCTGGCAGCCCCCTCTGCCCGCTCAGTGCCCGGGGCTCACAACACCAGCCCCTCCTGGATATCCCAGTGCCCCCAGCCCGGATCCAGGCAGTGCTGGGACAGCCCTGTACCTCTGCTGAAGGAGCTGAACCTGGGCTGCACACAGGGGAGAGAACAAAGGGTCTCCTCACCCCATTTCCCCTCCTGACTCTTTACCTGCCCCCAGCAAGGCCCAGTGCAGACCCAGGCTTGACATCAGTCTCCAGGCTTTGGAACTGCGCTCATTCCCATGGCAACAACAAACACACAATTATAGATATATAATATTATATAAACCAAGTGGGCTCTCGGGCAGGAGTGTGAGGTTCACCTGCTCTCAGCCTCTTCCCGAGCTCAGGAGGCAGCTCCCACCGGGGCACAGAGAGGTGCCTTCAAGCCTGGTGAAGATCCACAGCCCGTGGATGCCTGGCAGCTCCGGTGGCACCCACCCCGGGCAGCCCCACCGCCTGCCCCACTCACTGCCTGGGCAAAGGCAGGCAAACAGCACACAGCACAGCAGGCCATTCAATCACGAAACCTCCCACAGAGAAGGGAAAACCGAGCAGCCCTGCTCCTCCAGGCACCCCGGGAGCTGTGCAGAGGTGGAGGAGGGCAGGGGACAGGCAAACACAGCAGCAGAGCTGGGGCTGCTTCCCCCGTTCTGCCCGCTCCTCACACTAATCACCAGAGCTGTGTGCACCGTCTGGGGCTAATGAAAACATCATTATGACTATTTAGATGCAGGAGGACTAATCTAATAGCGAGCTACCCAACGACATCTGCTCTGATCCACTGGTCAGGGAATCCTGCCCCGTGGAGGGATGAGTGGGCACACGCTGGTGAGGAAGGGCTTTGTGACCCCGTCGCAGGCTGAGAACAGTCAATGCGGCTGAGAAAAGTCCAAACCCTTCTCCCTTCAGTGCTCAGAGCTCTGAGCACGGCCTTAGAGCTGCAGGGCTGTGTGGGCTGGTGATTATCAGGGAGGCTGGTCCCCCTCGGATGGGGGTGCAGGTGGATGGGGGTGGGTGCAGCGTGGCTGCAGGTCCAGCTCACAGGGCAGGGGTGTGATGGCACCCGTGTGGTGTTCGAGGGGACTCTGCCCTGCCAAAGCCACCCTGACACACGACATGTGTTCTGGCCAGCAGCTCCTCGCTGCTCCCCTGCCCTCCTGCCAGGGAGGCACATCCACCGGAGGCTGGGGAAGCAAAGCCCTGAGTGCTGGGATGAGGGTGAGCAGGGCTCCCTGTGCCACTCCGGGACACGGGTTTGGAAGTGCACCTGCCCCCCATCACCCTGCAGCAGCACCCTCGGCAGGACCCCCGCCCTCTGCACGGCCTGGAGCTTGGGAACTGCTCATCCCTGTGCCACGTCCTCCCAGGGCACGGCAGCACCTCCTTCACCCGCACAGAACCGAGTGGGAACACGCTCATTTTGGGATCATCTGCGGCTTTACTGCCGCCCGTAAATCCGGGCGAGCCGGGAGCAAAGTGTCAGAACCGGAAGGGACCCGCCGGCCTGTGCTTGTCCTGTGCTCCCCCCGCGCCAGGGAGGAGCCCCAGGTAGCCTTTCCCTCCAGCTGGAAGCCATGAGTCAGCCCGGAGAGGAAGGCTTGGAGGTGCACAAACAACCGTCTGTGAACGGAGAAGGTGGAGCGAGACCCTCTCCAGCACATCTGCCCCCAGCGAGCCCGTTCCCACACAGCTCCTGGGGTGACAGCAAAGGTTTGCACCTCCCTTCCTCCGGCAAAAATTGTTTGGGGACAGGATGTCCCCACAGGGAACATATTCCTGTCATCCTGCCTCGTCCTCCTCGGGTAGCAAGAGCCCCGGAGAAGCCCCTTCATGCCCAGCCCTGTCCATGGAAGTTGCTTCCCCCCTTCCCACAGCTGGGAGCAAATGCAAGCAGCGCTACCGAGCAAGTTATCCCCCAAAAGTGCTCGGCAGAGGGAACGGCTTCTTCCCTGCCCCTCACACAGCTGCTCCCCGGTTCCCCCTCTCCTCTGAAAGCAGCTCAGCGCCTCTTGCCTCTGGCCATATGCTGCCAGCGGTTAGAGAAGCCAAATATAAACGCAGCAGTTAATGCTCACCCAAGTTTCCTTCCCACCCACCCCCCCTCTCAAATCCTGGCTCTTTTCCCCTCTCCTGCTGCCCTTCTCCCTCACCCACCTCTCTCTGGGGAGCCAGCGGCGCCGGGGGCTCCAGCGGGTGCGTGGCAGGGAGCTGGAGCCGGGAATGGGAGCCGGGAATGGGAGCCGGCTGCGCTGCCGGAGCTGCCAGCCCGCCGCCGGGAATGTGCCGCTCAGGATGCTCGGCTCTCTAAGATCCTTAGGAAGCCGCGGCCCCGGCACGGATCACACACACAATATCCCCGGCAGCTCCGGAGTTATTCGGCTGCTATTTCCATGCAACTCGAAATGCGTTCGAGGGATTATTGCCCGGGGACTAAAGAAACGGCTAAACATATTTATACTAAAGCTTTAGGAGCCTGTGGAACCGCGCACACACACACACACACACACACCAGCTGATAGCGGGGTCTGGCACAGAGACTGCGGCGATTTGGGACAAATCCCAGGATTGTCTGTCTGTGCTCTAGTTTAGAGCGGGCGCCGATGCTGGTGCTTGCCTAGAGGTGGCAGTGAGCCTTCGCTCTTCTCCTCGCCCCGAACGCGGCTCAGGGGGGCCCGGGAAGTCCCGGCCGAGCCGGAGCTCTGCCCTCTCCGCTGGGCCGGCGAAGGGTTTGCTGTGGGCATGCAAAAAAACGCCCCCCCAAAAATGCGGGCGTCAAAAAAATGCCCATCAAAAAAAAAAACCAAAACCGACCCTAAATACCTGTGTTGAGCCCACAGGTGTGACCTGCAGAATCAGGTGACCCCTGATCAGGTGTGACCCATCCAGAATCCCCCCTGAGCCCACCCACACCGAAGACTCAGGGGATTCTTTGGCATCCTCCCCTCCGCACGGTGCCCGGGGCAAAGGGTGGGCGTTGCTCAAATCCAAACTGCCTTTTTTATGGGGCAAAGACTGGGTTTTACCAAATCCAGGCTGCCCTTCAGACCTGGGAGCACGTGGCCGAGGCAGCTCCCTTTTAGAAACATCCCTGTGCCACCTCCCAGCTCCACCAGCCCTATGATTTTTTTTGGGGGGGGGGGGGTGGTGGGAAACACTTTGCTCCCCACTTTCCCAAGCTGTAACAACCCCTGAAGGCTTCCAGCACCAGCACCAACATCCCACAAGACACCTGTAAACCCCACCAAAAGCTGCACACAAGTCCTAAAACTCCCTGCAGCGGGGGTCAGAGTTGGGAATGTGCTGCTGGGAAGATTCCTTCGGAGGAAGGCTGGCTCAGCCTCCCAGGGCACCGAGTGGGTTATGAAGGGTGATCTCTCTCTCTCACACGTGGGCACACACACACACACACACGAAATCTAATAAAAAGATATTAGTCGAGGAGTATTTGGCTCCTGGCATTCAACTATCTCGAGCTTCATACAGACACCAAAGAAATGAAATTATGGGAGCACACAAACAAGAAATTCCAGGGGGATGAATTAATGCTTCATCGCTGTTACAGGGCAGAGAAGCACCTGTCTGTCTTCCCTTGCATTTCTTTCTTCTTGGACTTCAAAATATGAAACCCCCCCCACCTTTAAAAGTCACGGCAGCGTGTTTCCTCCAGCCCCAGCCCTACCACCTTTCCATCAAAACCAAAATCGCTTTCATTATCATTTTAAGGACACGTCGCTGAGGGCTGACAAACGCCCCGGGGTTCAAGGGCTTCTTGTAAATCCAGGGTCTAATTTAGACAGATTAAAAAAAAAACAACCCTCCTGCTTTCAGACCTCCCTGCACAGCCTGAAAGGGGTTCGAGTCCCTTCTGGGTTATTCAGATGCAAACGCTGTTTTGAAGCACAAGTGTCTGAGCCATCCACCGGCAGCTGGAAGTTTGGGGCAGATGCTTCCCAGCAGCAGCAGAGCTACACGACTCCAGTGGAATCAGCAGAATTGAGATCATTAAAGCCAGCTAAAACCAGCCAGTCCTCGGGATTTTGTACCATCTGAGTCCCTGTTTCAAGCCTTTCTGGTGGGATCAGGCCCCCAAGCAGCACCTTTTCACCTTTAGGTCGATTATGGGCGTAATTACAAAGCAGAAAAGCCACTTCTGTGTCGACCTTAAGCAGCGTGTTTAGAGGTTTAAATTTGTTTTCTTTTTTCTATGCAGTGACACATTTCAGAGGGCTGTAGGTTAAAGACTCTTTTGAAAAGACCCAAATCCTTAATCTTAAGTGAAAAGTTATCACCGGAGGACCTTGGGGTGGGTGGTGACAAACACAGGAAAGGGCCCTGCGTCAGCCAGGGCTCTGGGTAAATAGGGCCGGGGAGGAGAGTGGCGGGCTGGGAGCAGCCTGACGAGCCTGATAAGCCAAATCTGCAAAGCATTCATTGCAAAAACCGACACAAAGCAAACCCGAAAGCAGAGGAACAGCTGCTGTCGAGTCCTTAATTTCTAAAGAGGAGCAAGAAGGAAAAAAAAAAAAAGCCAAAAATAACCCACTCCCCACCGGCAAAACCCCTCCTGTGCTGCCCCACAGGGTGGGTGGGAGGGAGGCTCCAGCATCCCTGCTTCCCCCAGACCCCTGAAATGAAGCAGAGAATTTGGGATAAAGCCCCTCCAACACATCAACCCTGAGGGCAGGGTTAGATGGGATATTGGGAAGGAATTCCTGGCTGTGAGGTTGATGAGGCCCTGGCACAGGTTGCCCAGAGAAGCTGTGGCTGCCCCAGCACAGGGAGCACGTGGAGCTGCTGGAGAGAGTCCAGAGGAGGCCCCGGAGATGCTGCCAGGGCTGGAGCCCCTCTGCTCTGGAGCCAGGCTGGGAGAGCTGGGGGGGTTCACCTGGAGAAGAGAAGGCTCCAGGGAGAACTGAGAGCCCCTTGCAGGACCTAAAGGGGCTCCAGGAGAGCTGGAGAGGGACTGGGGACAAGGGATGGAGGGACAGGACACAGGGAATGGCTTCCCACTGCCAGAGGGCAGGGAGAGATGGGAGATTGGGAAGGGATTGTTGGCTGGGAGGGTGGGGAGGCCCTGGCACAGGTTGCCCAGAGAAGCTGCCCCTGGATCCCTGGAAGTGTCCAAGGCCAAGTTGGAGCAATCTGGGATAATGAAAGATGTCCCTGCCCATGGCAGGGGGTGGAAAAGGATGAGCTTTAAGGTCCCTTCCCACCCAAACCATTCCATGACTCTGATGATCCCAGCTTTTTCCTGGACAGAGCAGCAAAGCCCAAGGGGAAGGTGGAAACACTGAAGGCTAATCCAAGCCCCAGATCACTCACAGCCCCAGCAAAATTAATAATAATAATAATAATAATAATAATAATAATAATAATAATAATAATAATAAAGAAGCCCTGAGTGATGTTCAAGTGTGGAGGGACCAAAGGTGTTGGTTTCCCACCCTGGAATCAGCACCGTTCAGCCACAGCCAAGGAGCAGCCGTGGATCATTCCCAGCCCAAACAAAAAAAAAAAGGGAGACAAACAACAACTCCAGAGACAGAGAGATGTTTTTTTTCCATCTTTTCTCTCCCAAACCAAACAGAAAGGCGGCGTTCAGCCTTCCCACCAACCGAGCAGAAGTTTGCAGAAGCTGCGCCAGGAATTCAGATTTATTTCTGGCACGACTTTAATGGGATGTTGAAGCGCTGCTGTCATTTAAAGGTATTTAACAGCTTTTTCTGAGCAAACCCCTTCCCCAGAGCGCTTTGCTTCGAGCTGCTTGAACAACCAGCGTGGCCAGGAGAGCTCAGCACCCCGGCACCGAGCCCTGGCAGCAGGTTGGAATATGCCCAGGCCCCGAGTTCACAGCTTTAAAAAAATAAAATAACAATCAAAAAAATCAATGTACAGCTTTTTGGCTACCTCCAGACACGGCTGGGTGATTCACTCACTTCCAAAGGTTCTCTGCCTGTGGTCAAAAGCATCCCTGATGTTTTTTCCTTGGGAGATCAGTGGTGCCACGTGGGTTTCAGCCCAAACCCCCTCCCCCTCCCTGGTATCCCACACTTTTCAGCCCCCTGGGACCCATTTTCATAATAAAAACGGGGCTGGAAAATTCTCACCCCAATGCACAGTTCTCACAAAAACATCCTATTGTTCAGATCTCAGCCCTGCCATTAAATTCAGTTGGATTTAAGAAGAGGCAGATGGAGAAACCAGAGCCCAGCTGGACAAACCCTGCTCCCAAGGGTATCCCCAAAAAGAAAAAACACCCCTCAGAACCTTCTAATGTTTTGGTGCTGTCAGAGGAGGGAAGTTGTGCCTGTGCTTAAAAACCAGAGGGTTTCCACCTCTTCATATTAAAAGCTGGAGGGTTTCCACATCTTCATATTAAAAATTGGAGGGTTTCCACCTCTCAGTGTTAAAAACTGGAGGGTTTCCACCCCTTGACATCTCTGGTGGGTGGTGGTAACTCCACCAAGGAGGTTTGGCTGCCCACAAAACCCAAACCAGCTGCAAAACAATATCTTTCTCTCCATGTGTAGCTCATCCAGTCATGGATAAGTCCCAGGCAAGGAGAGGTTTCCTGATGTCCCATCCCTGGAAGTGCTCAAGGCCGGGTTGGATAAACTTGGAGCAACCTGGGCTAGTGGGAGGTGTCCCTGCCCATGGCAGGGGTGGCACTGGATGAGCTTTAAGGTCCCTTCCCACCCAAACCAGTCTGTGATTCCACGATGGGCACACACAGACCTTCCCAGTCCCCCCCACTCAGACCTGGGATCCTGCCCAGTTTGCAGTGGGAGGTGGTGAAATCCCGGGATATCCTGTCTCTCCGTGCCAGGAAAACACTGCAGGGGCCCCACCTGTTTTGATTTCCAGGCTCCTGCTTTCCCTGCTGCCTCCTAACACCCTTCACCCTCGGGAGAGGGCTCAGCTCAGTGAGGATTGAACCCATTGTGGTGACAGGAACACCTGAGCCAGGTCCTGCCCACAGCCAAGGCTGGGCTTGTCCAGGCTTTGCCCAACGAGCCTGTGGGTATCCTGGTCTCTCCTAACGCCTCGTGTGGAGCTGGGGAATCATTCTGCTGGCTGGGGGGTCGTGGCTGTGTCCCTCCACATCCACCTGGGTGAGCTTTGCTGCTCCGTCCAGGAAGAAGAAACTGGGATCATCCCAGGGTCATGGAATGGTTTGGGTGGGAAGGGACCTTAAAGCTCTGGGGGTGATGGGCCCCACTGTCCCCCAGAGCAGGGGGAGCAGCACTGCCATCACCCTCCTTCAGGCTCCTTCAGTGGCCACCTCAGCACAGGGGACAGTCCCTTGGCCACCGGTGGGACCCTGTTGGAAAGGGAAACTTGGTTGTGGCTACAGCCCCCCGAGTCCTCCATCAGTGCCCCCAGCCAGGGCAGCCACTGCTGCAGCAGATGAGCTGAATCCCCCCTCAGCCCACCACTAAATCCTGGGGCAGAGCCCACCCAGGAGGCTGGAGACCCCCAGGATTTACCCCCATGCTGGACAGACCCAGCCCCACCAGCCCCTCAGGGCTTTCTGCCCCGCTGAGAGCAGCATGGGATGGTCCAGCCAGCAGGGAGGAAGGGTCTACCAGGAGGGGTGCCCAGGGTATACCAGGAGAGCTGGCATCCAAACCAGCCCGGGGGTTTTTTTTGTTTGTTTGTTTTGTTTTTATTTTATTTTATTTTTAGCGATGTTATTTTCCCATCCTCATTTTGAGGGTGTTTTGCTGCAGGAGCAGCTGATGGGCTGGAAAAAAAGGCTCTCTGAGAGTTAGGAGAGCGGGGGGTACCCAGCCGTGCAGCCCGAGGGAGAGGTTTGAGGCTAAAAACACAGTAAACAGGAAAAAACAGCCCAACAAATAAACAGGCCACCTTGGACCAGTGAAGCACTGCCCCGTGAAACACTGGAAAATAACCACCCTGCTCCCCAATTCCTGTTTTAAAAACGGGAAACTGAGGCATGGAAAGGCCCAAGGTCGGTCACAATGGGTTTGCAGCACCCCCGGGGCCAAATTTCAGAGGGAAACATTAAAAATATCAAAGCATTTTTCTTTTTTCCTCCCCTGCCTGCTGGATGGGCTCAGGGTTTTCCCTGCGAGGTTAAAGGACCATCAGGAATTCCTCAAGGGGAAGGCTGGAAAATTCTCAGCCCAATGCACCAGCAACAGCCAGAGGAGCCCAGCCCGGGACCTGGCAAACTAAATGCTTCTGTTTGCCACTGAGACAGAAATAAATTGGAGTCAGGAACTCCCAAAGAAAGACCGGGAAGAAAAGGAACAAACCCCAAGCAGGATCAAGATGGAGCAACAAAAGAGCTGCTGCAAAACCCCGAGGCACAGCAGGAGGAACCTTCCCTGCTCCTTGAGCTGCATCAGAGTTCCCAGCCCCAAACTGCTCCCCAAAAGAGAGCCCAACACTCCCCAGGGGGGTTGGATCCTCATCCCTGGGTGAAATGAGGCCGATTTGGGCAGTTTGGGGACACCTGCAGAGCTGCTGGAGGAGGAGGGGAGGGATGTGGCATCAACAGAGGCTCCACGGAGATGCTGCCAGGGCTGGAGCCCCTCTGCTCTGGAGCCAGGCTGGGAGAGCTGGGGGGGTTCACCTGGACAAGAGAAGGCTCCAGGGAGAGCTGAGAGCCCCTTGCAGGGCCTGAAGGGGCTCCAGGAGAGCTGGAGAGGGACTGGGGACAAGGGATGGAGGGACAGGACACAGGGAATGGCTTCCCACTGCCAGAGGGCAGGGATAGATGGGATACTGGGAAGGAATTCCTACCTAGGAGCGTGGAGAGGCCCTGGCACAGGTTGCCCAGAGCAGCTGTGGCTGCCCCTGGATCCCTGCAAGTGTCCAAGGCCAGGTTGGACGGGGCTTGGAGCAACCTGGGCTGGTGGAAGGTGTCCCTGCCCATGGCAGGGGATGGAATAAGATCATTGTTAAGGTCCCTCCCAACCCAAACTCCATGATTCCATGGGCTGGTTTAGATGAGCTATTAGGAAGAAATTCCTCCCTGTCAGGGTGCTGAGGGGCTGGAATGGATTTCCCACAGGATGCCCCATCCCTGCAAGTGTCCAGGGTCAGTTTGGAGCAGCCTGGGTTGGTGGGAGGTGTCCCTGCCCATGGCAGGGGGTGGGATGGGATGAGCTTTGAAGGGCTGCTGCTCTTTGAGCTAATCCAGCCTCTGCCATGGGTTTGCACCCAAACCCCACAGCCTGCACAGGTCATTGGTCCCGTTCTCCTCTGCCCTGACCTCACCCCAGCCCGGGGCCACGGTGGCCAAGGAGTCCCATTGATGAGCCAGGACAGGATCAGTGCTGACCCCCCCAGCCTTCACACTGCCCGTAGTCACACCCCAGGAGGCTGCTGCTCTTCCCTGCTGCAGCTTGAAGGCAGAACAAAACACACCTTGGTGTCATTCCACTCTCCCACCAAGAAACCGCCGCCTCTCCGGAGCGTGTTCCCCCTCACAGCCTGGTTCCCCTTCCCTGCCGCTTTGTAAAGAAGTCCCTCTCTCGCCTTCTCTGGATTTGGGAGTGATAACACCACCTCAGAGGTGTTTTTCTTGCTCTCAGGGTCCCGTCAGCCCCCCCACAGGGGAGGACAGGGCAGTGTGAGCTGCCTTTGTGGGGCACAGGATGAACCAGAGCCCTTCAAACCTCCCACGCCACCGCCAGAGATGGAACCTGAGAAAGGCTCCCCCACTCCTTTTTCTTGCTCTCTCTTTGGTTTTTTTCTTCCTCTCCCCCTTCTCCCCCCACTCCCCCCAGCCTCTTATTCCCAGTGGCCAAGAACATTTAGTCTGGCCGGGAAAAGGAAATCTCATTACAGAATTATGGTTCATTTAGCAGGTCCCACTGGAAGCCCTGCAATAACCACTGGCTTCCTAACAGGATTAGCCAGTGTCTGAACCTCCCGATCTCCCTGCAGGCATCTCCACTCCCCAGACAGGCTCAGGAACCCCAGAAAACCACGAGCAGCCACAGAAACCCACGGCTGAGGTGGATGCAGAGAAGGGAAGATGGAGGGGAGCCCAAGGTGGCTTTGCAGGTGTGAACGTGGGCACCGCCAGCTGAGGTTGGGACAGGTTATCCCAGAGGTTATCCCAGGCTCTCCAGATACAAATCCCACTTTGCCTGGCTCTCTTGGCCTCTTCCAACCTGCCCATTCTCACCCAACACTGCAGGTTGGTTCCCATGAGGGGGCTGGGGATATTAATGTGGGAAACACAAGGAAGACACTGGAGTGATGCAAGTTCTGCTGCAGGGTTGGACATGACATTCCCCACCTGCTGCACCTGAGCCAGCACCCAGGTGCTCCTTGGAGCTGCTTGAGGCTCCTCCTGACATCAATCTTGGAGTCTACATGACCATGGAGGTGTTTGGTTGGCATCACATTGCCCGGTGACACAAGTCCTGGGATCAGCTCTCTCTTGCTAAAAGGACAGGAAAATACGATCCAGAAGAGAAGGTGAAGAAAAAAATCCAAATTGTACAGGGCCACCAGAACAGCCAAGGCCAGGTTTTGCCTTCAGTGCTGCTGAAATCTCTTTGCTTCTCCCATCCCTGTCCCCTTCCCAATACCAGGAAGAGGTGGTGAAAGGGCAATAAATTGGGGGTAGCATATGTGGCACCACCTCCTTGGTTTCAGAGGGGTGAACATCTGCCTCTCGCCACAGTTTCATGACCACAACAGTTCATACATGGAGGGAACACAAATGCTGTGCCCACCAGCAGAGCCATCAGGCTGAGGGTGGCAAATCCAGCCCTTCCAACAGCCTGGAGCTGGCTGAGGGCTTGGCACAGCAGCCTGGCCCTGGGCAGGGAGGCAGCAGCAGGAGTGTTGCAAAATATTCTGCCTCCAACAACTGGGGTAGACAGTGGGAAGTGTCTTAGCAGCTCCCCCCAGGTGTCACCTGGGAAAGAAAGAGCTCAAAGCACGAGTAGAATTTGCCTGGTTTGCCTCCCTTGGAGCAGGGAGAGGCAGCACAGCTTTGGTTTAACCAACAGCAGGAAGGAGGAAAACTGTTTGAACAAGTTTGCCAGGTGGTGTCATCACACACTCCATCACACCTCCACTCAACCTTATCCCATCTCATCTCTGCTCATCCCTATCCCAACACACCCTTACTCATCCTTACTCCATCACACCCCTACTCTCCTTATCCCATCACACCTCTATCCATCCCTATCCCATCACACCTCTATCCATCCCTATCCCATCAGACCCCTACTCAACCTTATCCCATTGCACCTCTACTCATCCCTATCCCATCACACCTCTACTCATCCCCATCCCATCCCATCTCTATCCATCCCTATCCCATCCCACCTCTACTCTCCTTATCCCATCACACCTCTATCCATCCCTATCCCATCACACCTCTACTCATCTTTATCCCATCACACTTCTACTCATCCCTATCCCATCCCATCTCTATCCATCCCTATCCCATCACACTTCTGCTCTCCTTATCCCATCCCACCTCTCTCCAGGGAGCCTCCCACTATCCCGGTTTTCTGTCCCAAGGAAGGGGGGATTCCCTCAGCCCTCTGTGTTTGGGGGGGATTCCCTCACCCCTCTGTGTCTGGGGGGGATTCCCTCACCCCTCTGTGTTTGGGGGGATTCCCTCACCCCTCTGTGTTTGGGGGGGATTCCCTCACCCCTCTGTGTTTGGGGGGATTCCCTCACCCCTCTGTGTCTGGGGGGGATTCCCTCACCCCTCTGTGTCTGGGGGGGATTCCCTCACCCCTCTGTGTCTGGGGGGGATTCCCTCACCCCTCTGTGTTTGGGGGGTCTGTCAGTGCCCCAGGAGAGCCGAGCCCCTCGTGCCCACCCAGCCTGTGGGTGTCCCATCCCGGGGGCTCTCCCTGGAGCAGCTGCTGGATCAGAGGGTGGTCACACTGACGTGTTCAGGACACTCCAACAGCTGCACAGAGACCCTCTCCCTGCTCTCCACACTTTTATTCCATATATTCCCTGCTCCTAGTGCCCTTGAAGGACAGGTTATGGAGTAACACTCCTGATTGATACACGGCCTAATAGGAAATTGGGACAGGCTGAGGTTCAAGGACTGCCAGTGACAGGATCTGACTGCACAAACGCACCCAAAGCGATAAACAGATGAGCTCTAATCCCCCCAAAAAATGAGCTCAAGGCAATAATTCAGAGTTCTGGGGGCTTACCCACCGGGCATCACGAGGGGGGTGAGGCAGGTTCAGCCTGTCAGCTGATCCCAGGAGTTATTCCACAGCTTGCACAGAATATTTGGAGCTGGGAGGGACCCACAAGGACACCGAGTCTCACTCTTAAGTGAATGGCCCAGAGGAGTCTTTCCAAACTTCTGCCCTTTCTTAACTTACTTTTATTCTGTATGTTCAGGCCTGACTCCAGACAGACAGACCTTGGTCACTGAGGGTGACAGTCACTGAAATACAGAGCAGGGGTCACACCCTTGGGTGCTCACCCTCTGGGGGCAGGGAGCTCGGGGGTGCAGGTGTGAGTTGATGTCACAGTTTGATTATAACGAACCAAAGTCATCCAAGGAGAGTGATTCCACCACAGCTGTGGGCTCAGCAGCAAGACACCTCCTCCCCTCTCCTTTGGTTTATCACAGATAAACCTGCCAGGAGGTTTATCAGCTACGAGGTGCCATCAGGTTCTCCTCCCGAAAAGGATTTCAGCAGAAAATCAGAGGAATTCAACAGAAACCCTTTTAGGATCCTTTCAGAAATCCTTGGCCACTCCACTTGACCGCCCTCCACTTCATCCCCCATAACAACGAGCCCAAGGCTGCGCACTGGGCGTGTGGGGAATCATCCTGGAATTCCTCTGCGGGGTATGTCAACCATGTTCCAGCCAGGGAGCAGCAACTGCATTTCCCCCCCCCCAATTTTTTTGATTTCTGTGCCATTAGAACGTGAATATAACTTCCCAGTTTTCTCTGATTTTCCCCCCAATCCTCTTGGCACCCCGTGGCAGAGCCCACGCTGTTCTTTTGGCAAGAGAGAGCTGATCCCAGGAATCGTGTCACCGGGCAATGTGATGCCAACCAAACACCTCCATGGTCATGTAGACTCCAAGACTGATGTCAGGAGGAGCCTCAGCCAGCTCCAAGGAACACCTGGGTGCTGGCTCAGGTGCAGCAGGCGGGGAATGTCATGTCCAACCCTGCAGCAGAGCTTGCATCACCCCTGGGGTGCAGCCCTGCAGAGGTCCTGGTCCCCCGGCCCCACGGACACCACGAGGGGTGGGAGCCCTGGGAGGGCTTGGAGCCCACCACAGCCCCACCTCCACAGCTGCCTGACAGCACCAGGAGCTTGGAATGTTGCCTCCCAACTTGGATAGTCTTAATGGGTTGAGGTGGCTGAGAAACACCATCGGTGCTGGAGGAAATAAGGAAATAATGGGTTGTTTTTCCGAAGGCAGAGCCCTGAATCCCCGTCCCCGCGGCTCCCACGGTGTCCCAGCCCCACCAGCAGGGGTTTTCATCATTAGGAAGCCTTTTGTGTGGAGGTGCAGGGCTGTGGTGGCCTTCACACCTCTCCGTGGGCCGGGGTCAAGCGCCGGGTCAGCACTCGCAGGGCGGCAGCGAGTGGGGTTTGTGCTCGCGGGGGGAGAGGGACCTTCCCAAAAAAAGCCTTGGGGACCTCCTGGGTTTGGCAGCACACAGCCCGGGGTGAAGGCTGTGGGGAGGGAGGAGGCAGGGATGAGGCAGGGATGATGAGAGGAGAGAAAGCTTTGCTCCTGAGCACAGCATTTAATTCCGTTTGTGGTGTCTCACCGGGGCCGAGGGCTGAGCGAGAGGCCAGAAGGGACGAGGTGTTTGTGGAGCTAATGAGAACACGTGGGTTGTAATTATTCTGCTGGGGAGGGCACCCCAGGAGGGGGCAAACCCCTGTTCCAGGCCTTCCACCAGCCTCAGAGACCAGGAACACAAGTGGATCCTCCGTGGAGTGGGGGAGGACAGACGACCTCTCCTGGAAAAGGGGGTGTCTGAGCTCTGCCAGAGCACCAGGGCCAGGATGGTCTCGCTTCCTCAGTGCAGAAATCACTGTTGTACCACTCACCTCGGCTTTTGGGAGGGTTTTTTTATCCCCTTTTGCCTGCAGACTGAGCTGGCACAGAGGTGGCAGTGCCCTGCCTTCCTCAGGGCTCCCTGAGCACCATCCCCCTTCCCAGCACTGCTCTCTGCCACCACTTGGCAGGCTGGGAACGTCACTGGGTGAGCTGGGAGTGAACAAATCTGACCTTTTAGCAGGGCCAGGTACAACATCCAAGACCATCAACCACCCAGGGAAGGGGATACAGGGCTTGACCTCCCTGGCAGCAAGTCTGGATACAACCACAAACCACCCGCTGCCCAAAACTGCCTCACAGCTCCCCCCCCCTCGCCCCCCTCTTTTCCAGTTTCTCTCTCCTCTTGTTTGTTTGTTTGGCCATCCAAGCATTTATCAGCAGCAACAGGGCTCTGGCAACCCAAAACTTCCCCTTGGGAAAGAAGTTCTGGCATCCAGCAACCAAGTCAGGAGACTCTGGAAAGTTGCTCCGAGCCTGTCTCATCTCACGACTTGACATATCCCCGCTGTCCATTTCCCTTCCCAAGGAAATCTGATTTGTTCCAAAGTTTATAGTTTCAGTGACCTAATCCCAGCATAGTTGTTCCTGTTTCCCTTTAATTTACTGCCGCAGCTCGTATTAATTGACGTATTGCAGAGGGTTTTGAGCCAAGCTAATTGTTTTAGAAAGAGAAAAAAAAAGGAGAAAGAAAGGGAGATGTGAGGTCCCTTAGTGGATTACGGAGGGATTGGAGCGGGGAACCGGCAGCCACTTGGAAAAAGCAATAACTCCAAACAGAAGCAACTGTCTGGAGAGGGGGAGGCTCTCCAGGCTGCTGCTCACAAGGTGCTGTCATGATCCCTGCAAACAGAAATAACTTCCCTGGGATGACCTTGAGGAGAGAGGAAAGGAGAGGGAGAGCAGGGCTGGGACGGCTCTGCTGGAGCTGCCTTCACCCTTCTGCTTCCTCCCTCACCTGAGCTGCTTCTGTCTCTGGAGGATGGTGGGGAGCAGGAGAGCTCCTGAGCACAGGGAAAAGGCAGATGTCACCCATCCTCCAGCAAGGATGAGCCAGGGAAGCACAGGCAGCTGAGCTTCCCTGAGAAGGTGATGGAGCAAATCCTCCTGGATGCTCTTTCCAGCCATGACGGACGGGAGAGACACTGGGAACTGCCAGCAGGGATTTCTCAGCTGTAAATCAGGGCCAATGGACCTGCTCACTGCCAGGGAGGCAGGATTGGCTCTGTGGATCCAGGAGGAGCAGTGCAAGCTGGGGAACTTCACTTCAGCAGGGCCTTTGCCAGAGTTTTCTGTAGTGTCATAGAATAAAATCATGGAATGGTTTGGGTTGGAAGGGACCTTTTAAGATCAAATAGTCCAACCCCCTGCCATGGGCAGGGACACCTTCCACCAGCCCAGGTTGCTCCAAGCCCCATCCAACCTGGTCTTGGACACTTCCAGGGATCCAGGGGCAGCCACAGCTTCTCTGGGCAACCTGTGCCAGGGCCTCCCCACCCTCACTGTGAAAAACTTCTTCCTTATATCCAACCTAAATCAATCCTGTTCCTGCTTAAAACCATCCCCCCGTGTCCTGTCCTGGTGGCCAAGTGGTGGATGACCAGCTGAACTGAGGCTGCACCCTCAGCTCATTCCCAGAGGACACCAGGGAGGGAGGAGCAGATGACAACAGAGCCCAACGGGAGCCCAGGGAATTCGGAGGCAAACACCAAATCCTGCCCCTGGAACGGGATAACCCCAAAGGACAGGACAGGCTGGGTCCAAAGAGCTGTGAGGCAGCTTTGGAGAAAGGATATGGAGATGCTGGAGGACAAGGACAACCACAGGTCAGCTTGGCCAAATCCAGCTGCTTCCCTGGGCTGTCATTCCCCTCTGTTTGCCTCTTGCAGGGCTGGGCGGTGTCCAGGTCTGGGCTCCACGGGATCAGACAGACAGGGACACGCTGGAGGAGCCCAGTGGAGACCCCCCTGAGCAAGAGGCAGGAGCACACAGGGCACAGGGGGAGGCTGCAGGAGCTGGGCTCCTTCTCCCCAGGGAAGAGCAGGGGGAGAAGAGAAGAGAAATGTCTGCAAGCACCAGAGTGGAAGCTGGGGAGGAGACAGGGGGAGGTCAGCAGAGGATGAGATGTGATGGCACGAGGTGGAACATCAGACAGTCTGACTTGCTGTTGGGGGAGCAAAAGATGTTCCCTATGAAGGTGGTAAAACACACGGGACTGTCACCCCTGGAGTTTTCTGGAACCTGGCCCTGGGCACCCACCTCTGGCCCTGCCTTGGGTGAGGCAGCCCGTGGTGCAGGCAGAGGAGGCAGGGTGAAAGGCAGAGAACAGAGGATGCTCCCACAGTCTGGAGAGGTTTGGAGACCTCACACACAGTTTTGGGGGCTGGTTTTGAGCAGAAGCCAACAGAGAACGAGACAGAGGAGGAAGAGGCTCCACGTGCCCCAGCTCATGGGAGCACACAGTGTTTCTGGCACCAGACTTGCACTGTGGTGCTCCAGGCAGCTCCTACCCCATGGAATCACACAGCAAGGGAGGAAGAGGGATCTCCTCTGCCCTCCTCATCCCCCTGCTCCCCATCCCTAGCATCCCTCCTCCATTTCCAGAACCAAAACCCCAGTGCTGGGTCGAACCAAATCTCTCCAGGGAGCACCCCAGTGGAGAAGCCTTTTGGAGATGGGGATACACGGAGGGACACCCCGCCCTGCTGGGAGACCCCAGGAGGAAAACCCAACTCCCATGAGCCCCTGACACCCTCTGAACCACAGCATCGAAGTTTGCCAGGCAAGAAACTCACTCCTTGTTGTTTTCCTGGTCGAAATCCCCCCCTTTCCCCATAAATCAGCCGAGGCTGTTTCAGCACTGCTCTCACGGAGAGGGTGATTTATTCGGGAGCAACACAGGGAGTTTCCAGATTAACACTAATTGCTCTCCCAAATTACTTAATAGTTTAAATTGCAGTCCTCTCTTTGGAAATCATCTCAGACAGTTCAATAAAAAACCATCATCGAAGAGAGACAACTGCAAATTGATAAAGTCTTTGAGACGAGGGTAATATCGCTGTTGTCTGGCAAATTTATTCCTCTGAAACCAAACGAGGAGGATAAACAGCCTCGCTCGGCGAGGAAGACACCGCCTGCCACCGAGTTGCTCAATTTTCTCTTCCAGAGATGCTCTTATTACTCGGAGAGAGACTGAGACCAGCGACTGCGGTGCCTGAGAATAAATAGCTCCGGCCTTCTCCTCGCGGAGAAAAGGCACAATTTAAAACCATCGTAATAACAATGACACGGCGAGTGCCGGCGCTGCTTCTGGCGGGAGGCGGGGGCTGCTGCTGCCCTCGGGGGGGGCTGCGGGGCCGCTGTGGATTCAGGAGATGTGGCTGGTGGCCACCGAGCTCCCGCGGCGCTGAAATTGTCACCCAGGAGGGAAGGGGAAAACTTGTTTCATTTTGGCCGCTTCCCAATTTCCCGGCCCCTCCGGGGGGCAGGAGGAGCGCTGGGGAGATGGGAGAGGGAGGGAGGGCAGAGGGGAGCTCGGGGGAGGGTTGAGGGGCGGGGAGGGGGAGCCAGATGTGTGCGGGGGCCTCGGTGTCCTCCTCTTGAAAAGGGGGGGTGCTGCTGGGGACACAACCCCATGGAGGAGGCTTCAAACAGCAGGAGCAAGAGAGGGGGTGCAAAGGAAGCACCGGGGTGGTTTTTGGGGGGATGCTGAGCGGGACAGGCACCAGCAGCAGCACATGGGGAGCGTCACCTCTGCCGTGCGACATTTCGGGGCTCCCCGGGAGCATCCCCTCTGCTGTGTGATTTTGGGGTGCCGCTGTTCCCAGGGGCAGGGGGAACCTCAGCACCAGCACGGGGGTGGCCAGGCTCCCCCTCCCGGGGTGCCCCCACGTGCTGACAGCCCCCCAGAGCCCCCGTTCCCACCCAGCTCCTCCCCATGGCACACTGTCACCTGCCCTCTCCGGGGCCAAGCGATTGCCCGTTTCCTCTGGATTTAAAACCATTTCTGGAACGTTTGGCAGGAGGGGGGGAGGGACACAGGGTCTTTGTCAACGCTGAGTGATGGGCAGTGGCTCAGACCCACCTGTCTTTAACACAAAGCCCCTCCACCCGCCAATCCCCAGCACGGGCATCGCACCAGAGAGAGCAACAAGTAACTCCTCGCCAGGCTGGGGACGGGGTTTAAATGCGAAATGCTCGACGAAGAGACCAAAAACCCGCCAGTTCTTTCCCCAGAGAGCGGTGTGGGAGCGAGGGGGTTACCGGGAGCCGCTGCCCAGCACGGTGCCAGGAGCCACAGGGATTTGGGAGAAAGCCCGGCCGATGGCTGCCATCTGCTCCTGGCACCTCGTGGCCCTGCCAGAGCCCGACAGCACTCGAGTGCCTGGGGAAAATAAACCCCAGCCAGGCCTCCTTCCCTCCTTCCCACCGCACAGCCCGTGCCGGGGGTCTCGGGGTGGGATGGCGGCAGCTGGGGCACGGTGGGCACGGAGAAGCGAGGACACGACGGTGGCACCGCCCCGGGGTGACCCCACGTGCTGAGAGCCCCCCAGACCTCCTGATCCCACCCGGCTGAGCCCCTGCCCCTCCCCGAGGCACAGCTGGGGCCAGGCTGGGACACGCTCAGGCTGCTGAAGCTCCCCGGGGTGTGAAAGCCACCGTGGCAGGGGCTGCCCAGCCAGGGCCGTGCCCCCCGTCCCTCGTGGGATGGCCGGTGGCAGGCAGGCAGCAGCACGGAGGGGAAGGATGGCGGGGGGGGGGGTCCCCGCGTGGGGGCCGTTCGGCCACTTCTGCCACCCAAAGGTGCACCAGCACCATCGGTTCTCTGCAGGAACACCCGTGCCGAGCGACAACCTCGCGTCCCGAGGACCTGGGGAAGCTCCTGGGGCCGCGGCGAGGGAGGGGCGAGGGGGCAGAACCCGCGTTAAAGGGGCACTCGCCCGGCGACCCGCGGGGCCACGGCTTTGACTCCCCGCCAGCCACGGGGAACAGCGGCGTGGAGATCCATCCCTATCCCTCCGGGAAGGCATCCAAGGGAGCCGAGGCTTGGCAGAGCAGTCAATTAGAGCAGGAAAGGGGCAAACGGCGAGCGCGGCCCCGGCTGCCGCGTCCGGGTGACCTCCGAGCCGCGGGGGGGGGGGGGGGAGCGGCCGACTTTCCTGACCCACATCCCAACCCCCCTTTGGGACTCAGAGAAAGAGAAACCCTTTAAAATAAAATAAATAAAAAGAAGTCTCATTCATCATTCAGCCTCTGTTTGTTTTCTGCACTCCGCTAAGCTCAAACAAGCAAAACAGATTAGCTGGGCTCATTTGTTTCCTACTTAATTACACCTCTTCGGTGCTGATGTAATATTTCAAGATTTGGGTTGCTAAGGCTGAAAATCCACCTGCCCCCCTCCCACACCCACCTTGGCTTTTCATTCCCATCGCGAAAAAGCCCAGATGGGGTGGTTTTTTTGAGAAAAAAAACTCCTCTAATTATTGAGGAATTCAAGGCTCTGAATTCAGAAGCTGCCAGCGAGCGCTCAGGTTGTCAGAAGCAGATGGACGGCAGCTCCAGCTTTTGATCACGGGCTCCGAACCCCTCCCCAAAAAACAGGGAGAAGGGGGGGAAGGACCCCGCATCTGCAGCAGCACACACGGCCACGGATAACTTTAGTCATTCCCCCCCACACCCCCCACTTCTCCAGGATTGCTTTGGCATCAATAGGACTTCCCAGGAAGCCGGAGCAGCTGCGAGCCGACGCAGTTTGCAGGATGAGGGGCTTGCAGGAGGAAGGAGCACACGCCTCCCCTCCCCAGAAGCTGCTTCCCTTCCTTCCCTCCTGGACACTTTCCTTCCTCCCTTCCCCAGGCCCCACAGCCGCCCCTCTGCCCCCCACGGGCCAAAATCCGCCGTGGCTCCCCAAGGCCCCGAGGAGAAGCTGAAGGGCCCCAAAGTGCGGCGGGTTGCGCAGGGGAGGGATTTTTAAGGGTCCTGCTCTTCAGAGGGGGAGCTGCCGACCCACTCGGGCCAAAGGGATGCTGCTGGCAGTGCCAGCCCCCAACCCCGTGTCTAAAGCAGAGGAACGAGCGGAGCAGCCAGAGGGTTGGAGACCGCGAGCGATCCCCTTGTGATTCCCAGACTGAGAGCAGCAGGGAGGCGCGGGGGGGAGCGGACCCGCACCGTCCCATCCCGAATAAAGCGCTCCTGGAAAACTGAAACTCGCGGTTCAGTGGGAGCCAAAGACATCCGCGCCCTGCCGGCCGCTCAGAGCCACCCCCCGGACCCCCCCCCACGGGTGCCCCCGCCGCCCCCGGCCTTACTTGTGTCCGGAGAGAGCCGCGGAGATGCCACCGGGCATCGCGCCCCGCTCGCCCCCGCCGCAGATGCCGCTTGGCCGGGGCCCCGCTCCCCCCGCCCTGGGCATTTCGGTCCCGAAAGCAAGAGCAAACAAAAGGCACACACCGAGGCCATGGCTGCGGGGCCGTCCGGAGCCAGCGGGGGCTGCCCGAGCCCGGGGAGGAGGCGCTGGGTGGGCAGCGGCAGGAAAAGGGCTCTGCCGGCGGTGGAGCCGGGGGAGCTGCGGGAGGGCTGCGGGAGCTGAGCTGAGCCGGCTGCGCGGTGCCCGCCGGTTTTCCCACGGTGCCATCCACGCTCAGCGGGTCCCAGCAGTGCCCTCGTCCCCTCCCCGGCCCGTGCCCGGCGTCCTGCAGCTCTGCCGGGGCTCGCTCTGCTCATCACCCCAGCCTGGACATCCCCCCTCCCCGGGCTCCCGAAGGGTTGGGATGGTGGGGGGGGAAGGGGGGGAATTGCTTTGTGGTTTTGGGTGACCAAAATGCCCGCCGGGCACTGGGCACCTGGCACCGGCACTGCCACATTCCCTGGAGCGACCGGTGGCTGACGGAGTTGGGTTATTCAGTAACTTTTAATCTCTCCCGGTGGAAACTGCTCCACGCCTGGTTTTCAGGTTACAGCTGATTTTCAGGTGTTTGGTGGGTCTGTGTCTCCCTTAGGCCAACTAGTGGGACTGGGAAGACTGGGAAGGGGGGTGAGGATGAGAGAAAGCTTCGTGTTTGAGTTCAAAACACCCAAATAATGGGGAAAAAAAAATCAGGAGCCAGCCCAGGAGCTCCTGACTGAGAACAGAACCAGGCTGCAGCAGGGACACGGGCAAGGGGGATCAGGGCCTTCCCCTCTGCAAAATGCTGTTCCCAAAGCAGAACGAGGTGCAGGCCCAAGGAGAAGGCTCTTTCCACCCCACAGCCAGGCCAAGCAAAGCTCTTTTTTGCCCTAAACCAAAGGAATGACATAAATCTGTAAGGGAGGGGTTGGTTTCTTAACCCACTCCCAGGAGAGCAGGGAAGGAGCTCCCGTCCTTGATGCAGCAGTGGGGGGTTGTTTGAACTTCACCTTCCCGGTTTGATATCGGGAGATAACGGGGCTTTCCGGGCATTTTGAAGGGTTTTACATTGATTTTTCCCAGCCACCAAGTGAGGGAGAGCAGAAAGGCACAACTTCAGCCCCCATGTGCCGCAAAGTCAGATGTGCACAGAGAATTAGGATTCATCCAAGGGCTGCTGCATTAATTAAATGAGTGCTTTGAGATTAAATCACCCTCAGGGACCCTGTTGTCCCTGTCCCCTCCAACTGTCCCATCCAGCAGGATGAGCTGCACCTCAGTTCAGCACCAGGTTCTGCTGCAAAGCCCCTGAACATCCCCAGAGACAATTCACTGCTTTAAATTTAAGAGACTTTAACGCCAAGTGAGAGCCCTCCAGCCCCAAGCAGGGAGGGCTGAGCTTGACCCACGTATTGCACCGACATGGACGTGGCTCTCCTGGCCAGGAGCCTCGGCTCAAGCCCAAGGAACCCAATAAAATAAAACAAAAGTAGTTTTTGAAGTCACATCGTTCCCTGATCACTGTCAACCCCTCTGGAGCAGGTCCCTGCCGTGCTTCACACGAGCCCTTCCCATCCCATCCTGAGAGCAGGAACCCTGAGCGCCCTCCAGTCGCTCACTGCCTAAAAAACTCCACTCTGATCCACCTGTGAACCATTTAATCCAGCATTTTCCTTTTCCAAAGCCAGGATCAGTCCCTGCTGGTCTGTGCCAGGGCTGTTTAACCAACAAATATCCCCGAGCAAACACTTCTGAGCAGCCACCTCGCAGCAGAACTGACGGGTTCAGCATTTCTGCTCTCACATCCCCCAGCTGTGGCTTCCCAGCCCTGCATTCCCAGGATCCATCCCCACCAGCCTCATGGAAACAAGGAGGGTTTCAGCAGTTGGAAAAGGTGCTGTGCACTGATGGACAGGCCATTTTTATAACTACAGGCACTGCCTCCAGCAGGGCAGGAGGGAGCCCTGGGTGGATGGATGGGTGGATGGATGGATGGAGGGATGGATGGATGGAGGGATGGATGGATGGAGGGATGGATGGATGGAGGGATGGGTGGGTGGATGGGTGGATGGAGGGATGGAGGGATGGATGGGTGGATGGATGGATGGATGAGGAATGGATGGATGGATGGATGGATGGGTGGGTGGATGGATGGATGGATGGGTGGGTGGAGGGATGGATGGATGGGTGGGTGGATGGGTGGATGGATACCCTTGGGCTGCAGCCAGACAGGAACAATCAGCAGCTCCCACTGGGCCAACTGCTGTTTTATCACCTTCCCAAATATTTGAAGGCAAACCCTTTGCCTTCCCCGCCCTATTTCCACCGACAAGAGTGTTTGGATCCTCCCCAGTAGTTTTCCTCTCCCCCTTTAGGAGCGGAGCCTCTCCCCCTTTAGGAGCGGAGCACCACCTTCCCGGGCACTCAGCACCCAAATTCCCCCCCCCAAACACAACAAGCACCCTCCCCAGCATTCCCCCAAGCCCTGTGCCAGCCCTGGCACACCCCCCCAGCCCTGCCCCCCCCCCAGCCCTGGCACAACCCCCAGCCCTGGCACACCCCCACCCCTGGCACACCCCCCCAGCAGCCCCAGCACAGCCCAGGTCTCTCTCACCGCTGGCTCCAGGGGTGGTTGTGGTGTTGTTCCCCTGGGAACACAGTCCCACGGTGCTCCCTGGGAGGTGTGGGTGGCTGAACAGCACCCAGGAGCCCTTCTCTTGCCAGCTGCATTGTTTTTAAAGGTGTGGGAGAAAGTGTGGAGAATGGGGCAATCCATTTTCCTCCCAGCACCCCCGGCAGCCAAGCCTCCTTTGCTCGGAGCCGAGCCCAGGGGTGGGATCCAGGGAAAACCACTGATGGTGTCTGCCCAGCCATGGGGAGAGGGATTCCCACTGCCAAACCTTCCCCTTCCCAGTCCACAGCCTTCCCACATCCCTGTGGATTCAGGATGTGCAGAGCCAATGCCACCACGAGTTGCTCCCGGTGCACGGATGCAGCGCTGGGAATGCAAAATAAACTGGGAAGCAGCCTGATGTGTTGGGTTTTGGGGGTTCCAGGTAGGAAACAGGGACTGATCACCACACTGGAGGATGCTATGGGATAATTCAAGCAGCAAAACCCTCCATGCGAGGGGTAATCAAGGAGCAGTCCCCATCCAGGGTGCTGGAAGAGGAGACGGATGGAGAAAACAGCTGGAAATGAGAGTTAAAATAGATTAAATCCTAAAGGAGAAAGCAGCTTGTCCACGTGGAGGAAGGACCCATCGTGCCAAGGATGACTTTGCCACATGCTCACAGCCATGAGCATCGTCAGCCATCAGATTTAAAGGGCCAAAAATAGCTGAAACCCAACCCAGGGACACCAATCCCAGTGGGAAAAAGCCTCCTGAGAAGAACAGGTATTCCTGAAGGGTGGTTTTCCAAGAGACCTTCCCCGTGAGCTTCCGGAGCTGCTGCACGACTGGGGGTCATCGTGGTAGGACTGGTGCAGAAGGAGCTTGGAAAAAGTGGGAAAAGTGGAAAAAATGGTTTCCAGTCTCCCCTGCAGCATCCCAGTGCTCCCAGAAAGCATTCCCACGTGGCACCACGTGCTGCCAGGATCTGCCCAGCTCCTGAGCTCTCCCCACAGGACCTGCTGGCCAAGCAGGAAGGGGGGAGGAGGCTGAAGGCTCATCCACGTGCCTGGTACCCGCCGGGATTCTGGGATGTTTCTCTCCACCGGCTGGAAATGGGGACACGGAGCCAGTGGGTCCCACGGAGCATCCCTGCCCCATGGCTGTCCCTTGGGTGGGGGGCACAGGGTTTCCCTCGTGCCCTCCAGAGACCCACGGTGGTGGCTGGCACCCCGACGTGCCAGGAAAGGTGCCAGACGACCTCTGAGGTGGGAGAGGTGGGACAACCTCTCCTCTGGCCCCGCTCTCCCGGTGCCGGCTGCCCAAATCCCACCCCACATCCCGCAGCCCTCCCGGTGCCCAGGCACAAACCCTGAGCTGGGGGTGTCTTCCAAGGGGACCTTCAGCATCCCAGACCCCTCCCCACACCACGGGGACCTCCCAGCACACCCAACAATGAGGGGATGCCCTCAATCCCCCCCCACCCGCTCCAGGGTTTGCTGCACAGACACTGAAAGCCACCCTATCCCAAATAAACAAGGGACAAATCCGTAGCTGTGGGGCACGGGAAAGCCTCCAGCCAGATTTTGTACCTGCTGCTGCCCAGGGCACGGCTCAGCCCTTTGGAGGAGGCTGCGGGTGCGAAGTTTAGGGCAAAAAGCCGGGAATTGGGAATCACTCCTCCTTCCCAGGGCTGCCAGGAGCCAAGCGGGAGCTCACATCGCGTCTGCGCTCCCCGGGGGTCGGGTTTCTGTCCCGGAGGGCAGCGTAAAAATAGAGGTGAGGAAAAGGGAATCTGCTGAGCATTGGGACGGCGGGAGCTTGGGGACTTTGGGCAGGGCAGCCCCTTCCCAGCAGGTGGGCAGGAGAGGATGGAAACCCCCGGGAGACTTTGCATGCCCTGGCTGGCATTAATCCCGCTAACGAGCCGGGTCTTTCCGCAAAGCGGGATCAGCTCTGCTCTGGCTCGGAGCAACAATCCTGTTAAAGGGTGGGTGGCCGCGACAGAAGCGGCCAATTAATCTGTGGATGGCCAGGCGGCAGCCCAGGGCTCCCCGGGGCTCCCCCAGCCCCCAGGATGCTTTCCAGGATGTCTCCAGGACATCCGTGGTGGAGCAGGCTCGGGCTGTCCCAGCCGGGCACAGGACAGCCCGTAATGAGCTAATCAAGCCCTAACGAAGGGCTGGAGCTTTACCCCCCCAGCCCGTGCCCTCACCTAGGCAGGACCCCCCAGTCCCTGCTGGGGGAGCTGCGGGGGGCTCAGCCCACCCCGGCCCGCCCGGCAAGGACCAGCCCGGTGCTCCAGCAGCTCCTGAGAAAGCCCCGACGAGCCTGGGGAGGAAACATAAATCACAGCTCCGAACAATATCCCATTGTGGGGCTCTGCCGCGAGCCCGGGCTGGAGCCCGTCCTGGGCAGCACCGGCCCGGGCGGGATGGTCCGGGCCGGGTCAGCGGTGCGGGACCCCCCCAGCCCCGTCCTGGCTCCGGCTGCAGCGCCAGCGTTGTGGGAATTATTGTTAAATTATTGTTAAATGCAGATTCTGCTGCTCGGCCCTCCCCGAGACCCCCCCGGCGCTGGGCTGGGAGTGGTGGCAGCGCTGCCTGGGGGCCACCGCTGTTCTCACCCTCCAGGTCAGGGCTCGGCTCCAAGCCAGAGGTTTTTTTTTTCCCCTCCCGTTCCTGGTGGTACGGAGCGGGGAGGGGAACCCGAACCTGCCGACAGCAGTGACAGCGCCGGGCCCCGCGGTGGCCAGGGGCTGGTGGCCAGTGGCCAGGTCCAACAGCCCCACCTTGGTGCCTTTACATCCTATTTTTGAAATTCAGGTCAACAAAAGCATTAATTTGGGGGCTGTTCAAGGAAAATTTATATCTATGGTAAGGTATCCATGATCTGTGTACCCAGGGTCGCCCAAGCAGCACTTGGGAGACATGGGACGTGCCTGGAGCCGCCTTTGCTGGTGAAAACAGAGGTGCCTTCAGGTCTCCATCACCATAACTGACCCCAAAAGTCAGTTATAACCCAAAGCAAAGCCCTGTTTGATCTCGGCACCCACTCGCCCCAGCCAGGGCTGGCTGCACCCTCATTGCGGCCATGCCACCGACACCCAGCACCCGGGTGGGTCACCCAGGAGCAGCGAGAGCTGCTGTCCTGGGGATTTAGCTCCTCTTTCACTCCCTGCAGTGATCCTTTGCCTGTGAAATATTAATGGCTCGTGATTCATCCCCAGCACGAAGGAGCTGACGGACACGTGTGCCTGTGCCTGTGCCGTGCACACACATGCAGATAGATATGCAGATGTGGATTCAAAGGCTCCTCCGATCCTCCAAAGCCACTATTAAAGGCTGTTTTGGGGATATGCTGCACATTCCTCGCCGTCCCGGTGCTGGAATCTCATTAGCCACGAGCCAGGAGCGAGCTCAGCGTCGCCGTGCTGGGCTCGGCGGGGGCTCAGCCTCGCAATCAGCAGCTCTGTCCCTGCGGTGCTGGAGCCACCAGGCTGCCCAGTGACACACCAGTGCCAACCAGTTACGCTCCAGACCGGTGGCAGCCCTCCAGATCCGCACCGGGGGAACCCCCTGCGAGCAAACTGCGAGGATGGAAGCGCCGGTGGCTCCCCGGTGGATCCAGGGAGGTGCCCGCCGTGGTGGCCCTTCACGCCCAAATTCCCTGTTTCTCCCTCTTCTTGGAGATCCATCCCAGCAGTCCCTTTCCATCCTTGCCAGGAAAATCCCCCCACATGGCTCCTGCCCCGCTCCCCGCCCGGGCTGTTCCTGGTTTAATTGGTTCCCAGCTCCCGCAGGCTTTGAAAGATGAAAAGCCCTCGACGGGAGAAGTGTGGAGCGTTCATGGTTTATTAATGGAGAGCCATCATTATTTTACCTTTCAAGTGCTCGGGCAACAGCGAGGAGGGAAGGAGAGGGGGGAAAGCACCGCGAACCCTCCGCGATTCCCTCCCCCGTCTCCAGCAGCCCCACCAGCCGCCGCCGCCGCCGCTTTCCGAGGGGCCGTCCCCCAGATTTATGGTGGCATTCCCAGTAAAACAGCATGGGAGAAGCAAACAAACAAAGCGGCAGATGCCAAGAGCCTCCAGCGTCATCTTTGGGCTCAGCCATCCCCGGGGGGGCCCGGCTGGGGAGGAGCATCCATCCCCCCGCCCGGCGCCCACCCAGCCCCGCTGCCGCGCGGAGCCGTGCGGAGACTCAGCTGCTGCCGGCCCAGCCTTTGCCCAAATCCCGTATTTTCGGCTGCTGCGTCTCCCTGTGGCTCCCGTCCAAATGTTCCCTGTGAATTATAGTCCCCGACGGGATGGGCCGAGAGCGGGAGAGAGGGGAAGGGGGGTTGTGTCCCTCGGAGCATCGCGGGGTCAGAGCTGCTCCCGAGGGTGCTGGAGTGGCCCAGACCCAACATGGACAAATATTCCCAGGATGGGATGAGGAGAGAGCAGGGAGGGTCTCCCAGACCCCACCATGGACAAATATTCCTGGATTATGATGAGGAGAGAGCAGAGAGTGTCTGATGGAATGGCCCAGACCCCATCATGGATAAATATTCCTGGGATGTGACAAGGAGAGAGCAGGAAGGGTCTCCCAGCCCCCACCATGGATAAACATTCCCAGGATACAATGAAGAGAGGGCAGGGAGTGTCAGATGGAGTGATCCAGACCCACCATGGATAAATATTCCTGGATTATGATGAGGTGAGAGCAGGGAGGGTCTGGAATGGCCCAGGCCCCAGCATGGACAAATATTCCCAGGATGTGACAAGGAGAAAGCAAGAAGGGTCTCCCAGCCCCCACCATGGATAAATATTCCTGGATTATGATGAGGGGAGAGCAGGGAGTGTCTGATGGAATGGCCCAGACCCACCATGGATAAGTATTCCTGGGATATGACACGGACAGGGCAAAAAGGTTCTCTCAGACTCCACCATGGACAAACATTCCTGGATTATGATGAGGAGAGGGCAGGAAGGGTCTGCTGGAGTGGCCCAGATCCCAGCATGGACAACTATTCCCAGGACATGATGAGGAGAGGGCAGGGAGTGTCTGATGGAATGGCCCAGACCCACCATGGATAAATATTCCCAGGATGTGACAAGGAGAAGGCAGGAAGGGTCTGCTGGAGTGGCCCATATCCCAGCATGGATAAATATTCCTGGGATGTGACAAGGAGAGAGCAGGAAGGGTCTCCCAGCCCCCACCATGGATAAACATTCCCAGGATACAATGAGGAGAGGGCAGGGAGTGTCAGATGGAGTGATCCAGACCCACCATGGATAAATATTCCTGGGATATGACAAGGAGAGGGCAGGAAGGGTCTCCCAGCCCCCACCATGGATAAATATTCCCGGGATGTGACAAGGAGAGGGCAGGAAGGTTCTCTCAGCCCCCACCATGGATAAATATTCCCGGGATGTGACAAGGAGAGGGCAGGAAGGTTCTCTCAGACCCCACCATGGATAAATATCCTGGGAATGTCACAAGGAGAGGGCAGGAAGGGTCTCCCAGACCCACCATGGTCAAATATTCCTGGGATGTGACAAGGAGAGGGCAGGAAGGTTCTCTCAGACCCCACCATGGATAAATATTCCCGGGTTGTGACAAGGAGAGGGCAGGGAGGGAGCAGCCCGTGGCAGGGGGGGGGTGGGAAGAACGACGTTTTTTCGCAGGTGTTTTGTTTGGTCGGTCGTTTTTTTTTTTTTATTATTATTTTTTTTTCTCCTTTTTTTTTTTTTTTTTATTGGCATAAATAATTCATACACTGTCACCTCACCAAACACTGCACGAGAAACCACGGGAACAAACGGCGATCCAGGTCTGCAGGTCACAGAGATTCGCACCCAGTCGGACAGCGGAAATTATAAATAACTTTTCTGCGAGTGTAGAAAACGTTAGAAATCGTCACTGTACAAATTTACATCGGGGGACATCCATCGTGCCTTTCTCAGCGCTGCTCTTCTGTCGTTTTGTTTGTTTGTTTGTTTTTGTGGAGGGGGTGATTTGTAAGGTTTGGGTTTGTTTTTTTTTTTTTCTCACTGTTTGTCGTTGGGTTTTTGTTTTGTTTTGTCTCTTTTTTTTTTTTCCAGCTCTGCAACGACGACGACAAAATATATATATATGTATATATATATATTTTTCTGTATATATTTATAAAAAAAAAAAAAAAGGGGGAAGAGGCACCAAAAAGAAAAAAAAAAAAGGGAGATGAAAGTCAGCTCATTCTGCAACGGTGAAAACACGGAGAAAACAAAGCAGGCCATCGAGTTCAGTTGGAAACTGTACAGGATTTAGAGCTCGTTATATATGTATATATCTATATACATACATATAGAGATATGTATATATATTTATATATACCTTATGTACAAGGAAATGTAACTTTTTTTTTTTCCTCTAACAAGGAAAGGGAACTTTACAGGGGCTGGAAATGAAAGGCGGCTCTTGCAGCTTCCCCAGGAATCGCTGTTGGCAACCAAAAAAAAATAAAAATAATTAAAAAAAATAGAAAAAATAGAGATATAAATTCAAATAAATTAAGATAAATAAACGGGGAGAAAGAAAGGAGGAAGGAAAAGCCAAGGTGCCCGGCAGAGCACCGGCCACAGGGGGCACTTGGGGGGGAAAACAACGTCTGAGGGCACCCCCAGCACAGAGCCCTTCTCCTCAGCCTGGCCAAAGGGACAGGGCACAGGCACCAAGAGCGTCCTGAACTGGCAGAGGGGGGGTTTACGTGGGATATTGGGAGGGAATTGTGCCCTGTGAGGGTGGGGAGGCCCTGGCACAGGTTGCCCAGAGAAGCTGTGGCTGCCCCTGGATCCCTGGGAGTGTCCAAGGCCAGGTTGGATAAACTTGGAGCAACCTGGGCTGGTGGGAGGTGTCCCTGCCCGTGGCAGGGGGTGGGATGAGATCGCCTTTAAGGTCCCTTCCAACCCAAACTGTTCCATGGTTCTGTGATCTAACAAAGGTTGAGCAGCTCCTCCACCTCCAAGACACCCATTCCTGCCTCCCATCCCTCCGAAACCTCAGTCACCTCCTGCCATGGCCAAGGACTGGATGAAGTCACAGGGGGTGGACTCTGAGCTCATCATACCCAGGATCTGCCCGGTCAGGGCTCAGCGAGGTTTGGGGCAATTTGTGGGCAAAGGTGGAGAGAAGGAGAAGCCGGAGCAGGAGATCCCACCTGGCAGCCAGAGGAGGCCGTGGTGCTCCTGGGCCACACAGCACCACCCCTCCCACGGCTGGCAGTGCCTGCACCACCCACTCCCAAACGTGGTGCTCCCCATCGGCACTGGAACGCCGGGAAAAACCCCCAGGCAGCAGCACAGTCAAGGATTGGGATCTCTGGGAGCCTTGGAGGGCGACTGAAAGGATGAAGCAGCTGAGAGCTGGAGGACTGGGCCAGGAGAACATCCCTTCTGTGAGGGCTTGGGGACAGACCCTGAGGATGGGGGTGGTTCTGGGGTCTCAAACTGCTGCTCAGACCAGCTCTGATGGTTCTGGGGTCTCAAACTGTGCTCAAACCAGCTCTGATGGTTCTGGGGTCTCAAACTGCTGCTCAGACCAGCTCTGATGGTTGTGGTGTCTCAAGCTGTGCTCAGACCAGCTCTGATGGTTCTGGGGTCTCAAGATGAGCTCAGACCAGCTCTGATGGTTGTGGTGTCTCAAGATGACCTCAAACCAGCTCTGATGGTTCTGGGGTCTCAAACTGTGCTCAAACCAGCTCTGATGGTTCTGGGGTCTCAAGATGAGCTCAAACCAGCTCTGATGGTTCTGGGGTCTCAAACTGTGCTCAAACCAGCTCTGCTTTCACTTGGCACTTCTGGGAACAGCCCTGTCTCTCCTCTAGCTCACACAGTTAGACCAAGCCACCGGATGGACCTTCTCCCTCCTTAGGATCTCCTGTTAGAGGGTTTTTTGGAGACCTTCTCCTACATTCTCTCCCTGATGAAGGGTTGGATATTTTTAAACTGGGAGATAAAAAAAAAAAACCAAAACAAACCACCCCTCACACAAACCACCCCTCACAAAGCCAGAGTCAAAAAAAACAAAGAACAAAGATCTGTTGGTTTGGTGGTTTGTGTGTGGTTTTTTTTTAATAATTAAGACTTTCAAAAATAAGAAGGCATGATGCAAATAACACTGCTGCCTGAACCACCAGTGCTGAACAGGATGGAAGGGAAGGAGCTGCTTTTCTGAGCTGATTTATGATAAATACAGGGCAGCTGTTGTGCCATCCGTGCTGTTGTGTGACAGCTCTGCTCGTGGCCTGGCTGAGACATCATGGTGAGGGGAAAGGGGGACAAGGAGGGTGGGAAGAGGGAAGATTTGGTGACATTTGTTGGCTAGAAGGAGCACTTAGCTCCTTTCAGATGCCCAAAATCCAGTGGGGAAAAAGCACGGACGAGGGGGAATGAGACAGGACAAGGGGAATGGGTTTAGACTAAAAGAGAGCAGGTTGGGGAGAGAGAATTTACTGTGGGGGTGGGGAGGCCCTGGCACAGGTTGCCCAGAGAATGTGGATGCCACTTTGCTGGGAGTGTTCCAGGCCAGGTTGGAAGGGGCTTGGAGCAACCTGGGCTAGTGGAAGGTGTCCCTGCCCATGGCAGGGGGTGGGATGGGGTGGGATTTAAGGTTCCTTCCAACCCAAACCATTCCATGGTTGTGTGGCTGAGGCAGCAGCAGAGCCCTGTGAGGACCCAACACCAAACCAACCAAACCAACAGACTGCTCAGTTCACTTGTTTCCTTAACTCTTGGCCCATAAAATCCATCAGGTGCCCGTCAGCAGCTGGGAGAGCCCACGGAGGGACGTGCCAAGGTGAGACTTTCCAGGCCAGGTGAGGACTTGGGGCACAGGGAGCAAACCCACAGCAATCCTTTTGGGATGGACACTGTCCCTTCCACCAGAAACCTGCACATCCATCAGGCCACAGCACTTTGCCACCCCTGGGGACGAGCAGCACCCGTGGCATCACCTCCTTCATCCTTCCAACACCTTCCCCTCACCGAGGAAGGTGAGTTTTCCTGCTCAGAAACTAAACCCACAGAGCCACAAGGACACCAACCTTTCTCCAGCGACCCCTCCCCACCTGAAGGTGCTTTGGGGCCTGGTGATTTTGTGGTGACACCTCCCCGTGCCCCCCTGGCAGCCAAAACCTGTGGCAAGGGGGGGTGTTCTCCCTGCCCCAGAGCTCAGGAGCACCCCAGGTGAAGGCATTGGTGAAACCTCAGAGAGACTCTGAGGCTTTAGTGCAACATTTATGGCACGAGCACGGGCAGGGGGGAGGCAGCAGGAGGGCTTGGGATGGGCAGGATGGGTGACAGAGGACCTGGGTGCTCTGCTCTGGGGCAGGATGAAGGTGGGGAGAGGGTGTTTGCAAGGGAAAAAGAGGGATGTGGAGGAGGCAGAGGGTGAACAGCCACAGAGCATCTTCCTGCATCGATGGCATGAGGGGATGCTCCTCACTCAGGGACCCCAAACCGCCTGTGCTGCTGGGGCAGGGGGCAATCAGCCCAAAAAAGGGGCTCATCCTGCCCTCCCTTGCTCAGCCCACTTGGCCTCAGCACCAAAGGCAGAAGGAGGCGATCCTGCCTCATCCCAGCTGGACTGCACATGTCCCAAAAGCATCAGCAGGAGACTCCTCCAGACCCACCCTCTGCCCCATCTGGGGCTGGATTCACCCCCGCCCCGCTCCTGCCCACCTCAGATTTCACACATCAGCACGTGTGGGAATTTTAAGACATCAAAGCACCTTCGTGCCCGCCCCCACGATTAAAGTGCCGTCTCACCCCAGCTCCAATTAGGTTTCTAATCTCCTTTTACTTATGCTGAAGTGGTTCAGACACCGACAAGGAAGAGCTGGAGGAGAGCAGCAAACAAACCAAGGCTGGTTAGTTTGCACAGCCTCGTCGTGTCTCCAAATTAAAGCTAAACTGAGGCTCCAACTGAATTATCCAGGATGGTTCCTGTCAAGCAATTATGCTCAATAAGGGCCTGGAAATGCAATTTGCCATCATCTGTCGCTCGGCGGCTCAGCTGACGGGCTGGAGGGGCCACCTGAGCTGGTGGGAGAGGGAAATGCCAGCACACGGCGTTCCGACGGCAACACCGGCTCCGAGCTGCTGCCCAGGGAGCGTTTCTTTGGGAAGGGCTGGGATTCGGCAGGTGGAAGATGAACGTGCAGGGGAAACCGGGTCGTTCAGCCGGGATCGTCCCACGCGCGGGGCTGGGAGGGGAGAGGCTCTGTACAACCAGAGCCCGTTGGCATTCCCAGCTCCAGCAGCGAAGGGAAGGCCACGGGAGAGGGGAATGAGCCCGAGCCCGGCTCTGCTCAGCCCCCTCCGCACCCCCAAACCCGGAATTTGGGGAGGGAGGGGAAGGCAAGAGCGGAGCAGGGGCGGGGAGGGCGAGAGGTCAAGGCCGGCTGATGAGCCACACACCGGGATAAATGAGAGGGAATGCAGGGATGTGTCCCGCTGGGAGGGAGACCCGCGGGGGGAAACGTAAGTGGACACGGCTGGGAGGTAGAGAAGCCACTTGTGAAAGGTCACGGCCGCCCACGAGGGGCCGTGGGGGGAGCGGGGCTCCTCCAGATGCATTTCCCCGCGGGGGGTGCAGCTAAAAGCGGCGGCACTCCCCGGCCCCGGCAGGCTCCGGTGCTGAACTCGGGAATCAGCAACATTCCCCCTTTTTTTCATTAAAAGAAAAAAAAAAAAAAAAAGAAAAGGCAATAAATAAGGGAAATTAAATAAACCCACAGAGAACCGAGAACACAAGCCCTGCCCCAGCCGAGCGCCGTGAGCGCTGGGTGGGGTCAGAGGAGCCCAAAATTGAAGTCGTTTGCCTCGTGGGGGTCACCCCTGCTCGGTGGGGAACCGACCCCAGGGCCGACCCCGTGTGCGCGGAGAGCCCATCCCACCACAGCCGGGCATTCCCGGGGCTCGGCCGCCGCTCCGGCTCCTCCGGCCCCCGCAGAGGCTTCCCGGGGCGAAACGTGCGGGGGAAGAGTCTCATTCCCGTCTCATTCCCATCTCATTCCCGTCTCATTCCCATCTCATTCCCGTCCCGCCGTCGGCCCCCGGCGCCCGCTGCTCCTCCGCAGCACGGGGTGGGAAGCGGAGAGGAAGAGGAGAAGTGCTGGGGGAGGAAGGCACCGTCCCTCGGCTCCTCCCGTCACAGCCTGCGAGGGACACAAGGAGCAGAGTCAGCACTTGGGGCTGGCTTTGGCACCGCGGGGTTTGTGGGGCAGCTCGCGGCAAAAAAACCCTCCTCAACCAGGTTTGGGTGGAGCTGCCCCCTCCCAAAAAGTGGCACAGCCTGAAGCTGCACCAGGGGAGGTTCAGGTTGGAAGAAGCTCTTCCCAGAGAGAGGGATCGGACCCTGGAATGGGCTGCCCAGGAGGGGGTGGAGTCACCGTCCCCGGGGGTGTTTAGGGAACACTGGACGTGGCATCAGTGCCATGGGCTGGGTGCCAAGGTGGGGTTGGGTCACAGGTTGGACTCGATGATCTCAGAGGGCTTTTCCAGCCTCGTTGATCCTGGGATTCTGTGAACTTCTGCCCTCTGCCAGCCCGGGCTGGGCTCTCCTGGTGCATCATCTCCAGGGGGTTGTTGGGTTCCACATGCCTCACCCCCATCCCTGTGCATCCAGGACCCCCGAGGGGGTTTTGTCCCCCATTCCCTTGGTGCAGGGGTGGCAGAGCCCTGGGTACCACACCCAGCTCGGGTGAGCAGGGACCCCACAGGGAACCCAAGACCAGGTTCAACAGCCAGAGCTGAGTCCCTGTGGAAGGAATCAGCTCGGATGGAAAACGAGTGTTGAGCCGAGACATCCTCCCTCCACTTGTGCTTAGCAAAACAGGGGGCTGGTCATTAGGAGGCGGCTGGTAATTAAGAGGGGGCTGGTAATTAAGAGGGAGCTGCAGGGCAGTCACAGCCCATGGCAGGTGATGGCAAAAACCTTCCCCAACCCAATGGAGCAATTCCACAACCTGCTGCTTTGGGGGCCATCAACCCTCAGCTTCCCTTGCCCGGCTGCCGGAGACACCCCGGTGCCTGCTCCCAGCATGGATTGGTAATTAACTTCTCCCCTGATTAATGACTTATGTTCAAGGTGATCTAGGGGCCATCTGACCGAGGGTTTTGTGCTGCTCAGCCCCGTGTGGGGATGGGAGGTGGCACAGGGGACACTCCAGCGTGCCCGTAACCTTGGGGCCGCCCACCTTCGCCGCACAGATAAGGCAGCCAGGAAGGTTCTTATCAGATGTAGCAGGAGAAATGAGCATCTCCAACCTTCAGGGAGGAGCAAGAGGGACGCTTGGAGCACCCTCTCCCCTCAGCTCACATCCTTCTCCCTCCCTCCAGCCCCATTTCCAGCCTCCACAGTCCAGGAGAAAGAAAAAACACCCCCCCCCCCGTGAATGCAAGCCCTGCGTGGGTGAGACTTTTGGTTCTGTTTGTCACAATATGACAAATTCAAGGGAAGAAAATGACTTTCTAAGTGATTGTTCCGCCTTTTTCCTGCTGTTTCCAACAGGGCAGATCCCAAATCCCTGGCTGGGGACTCACTTCTGGCGTTCCCTGAAGCAGAGGGATGTGACTAAGCCGGAGCAGTGGAACAGAGCAGGATTTGGCCATGGGAGAAGAAGGGACCTGGAAGCTGCAGGTCTGAGGAGAGACCCCTGGGCAGGGCCTCCCCCCCAACAGTAAAATCTGGGAATAGGGAAAGCTGGGCAGGGGCAGGGCATCCCCCCCAACAGTAAAATCTGGGAATAGGGAAGGCTGGGCAGGGGCAGGGCATCCCCCCCAACAGTAAAATCTGGGAATAGGGAAGGCCGGGCAGGGGCAGGGACTTACTCTGCCGACTTCCAGAAGTGCCCGGGGTGGGAGAGGCGGCGGTTGCGCTTTGGCAGTTTCTCCAGCATGTCCATGAGCTTGGTGAAGGTGGGTCTCTCCTCCTGCTCGTAGGCCCAGCAGAAGAGGAGGATGTCCTGCGGCCACACAGGGTGGGGGGTTGAGCAAACCCAGCCAGTTCCTCACCCACCATGATCCCTGTGCCCAACATCCACACCACAGGGACCCCACCTCCGTCACCACGTCCTCAGGAAGGGCTGGGATGGAGGGGATGTGCCCATCCCATGAGGATCTGTCTCCATCACCACATCCTTGTGAAGATTTGGGATGGAGGGGATGTGCCCATCCCATGGGGACACCATTTCCATCTTGTGAAGGACTGGGATGGAGGGGATTTGCCCATCCCATGAGGACCCCTTGGGAAGGGCTGGGCTTTGTCCATCCCACAAGGACCTGTCTCCATCACCACATCTTTGTGAAGGGCTGGGATGGAGGGGATGTGCCCATCTCACAAGAACCCATCTCCATCGCCACATCCTTGTGAAGGGCTGGGATGGAGGGAATGTGTCCATCCCATGGGGACACCATTTCCTTCTTGTGAAGGGCTGGGATGGAGGGGATGTGCCCATCCCACAAGAATCCATCTCCATCACCACATCCTTCTGAAGATTTGAGATGGAGGGAATGTGCCCATCCCACAAGAATCCCTCTCCATCACCACATCCTTGGGAAGAGCTGGGATGGGGGGGTATGTACCCATCCCACAAAGACCCAACTCCATCACCATGTCCTTGGGAAGGGCTGGGATGGAGGGGATGTGTCCATTACATGAGGATCTGTCTCCATCACAACATCCTTGTGAAGATTTGGGATGGAGGGGATGTGTCCATCCCATGAGGACCCAACTCCATCACCACATCCTTGGGAAGGGCTGGGATTTGTCCATCCCACAAGGACCTGTCTCCATCACTATATCCTTGTGAAGAATTGGGATGGAGGTGATGTGCCCATCTCACAAGAATCCATCTCCATCAGCACATCCTTGTGAAGATTTGGGATGGAGGGGATGTGCCCATCCCATGAGGCCCTGTCTCCATCACCACATCTTTGTGAAGGGCTGGGATGGAGGGGAATGTGTCCATCCCATGAGGACCCAACTCCATCACCACATCCTTGAGAAGGGCTGGGATTTATCCATGCCACGAGGACTTGTCTCCATCACCATATCCTTGTGAAGATTTGGGATGGAGGGAATATGCCCATCCCATGAGGCCCCATCTCCATCACCACATCCATGTGCGGATTCCTGGGACCCAGCAGCCAGGACATGCACCGGTCCCTCCCCACACACCCCCACGGAGCTGCAGCGCCTCCCCCCCCACACCTACCGAGATCTCCTTGCCCATCCCGATCTGGCTGAGGTTGGGCTTCATCCCTCTTCCCACCTGCCAGATGATCGCCTCCGCCGGCTGCGTCTTGAAGGGCCATTCCCGCGCGTGCAGCTCGTACCAGATGGTGCTGTGGGGACACAGCGGGAATTAGAGGGAGCTGGAGGAGCTGGGAGGCGTTTCGGGGTGCGGGGCTGTCTGCCCGTTGCACCCACACCCACCATCTCTCCCTGCTCCAAAATCCCCGACATCCAGGAGACGCTTCATGACGCCGGAGGGGCTCAGCCCGCGTTACGGAGGTGTCACCTCTCCTATTTTCCGGATGGAAAACTGAGGGGTTGACCAAGAGCAAGCCCTGATCCACACCAGGGATAATCCCAACCTGTGGGAAGGAGGACAGGGGCTGCTGGATCTCCAGGCAGAGCCTCCAGCCATCCTGTTCCATCCAATGGGAATCTCCCACCCTGCTGCAGGGACACTTTGCCCCATTGCCCATGGGGGGTCCCTCTGCTGGGCTGGTGTTCCTGACACCCCCTCCAGGGCAGGACGAGCCCAACTCTCCACTTGCACTCCGGTTTTTCCCCTTTTTCTTCTTCCAAGCTACAAAAACCCGTCCAAGCCGTGGCAAGAACCGTCCCAGGTGCCCTCACCGGGCGACGGCCCAGGCGAACCCCCGGCCATCTGCCACCGCACCGAGCCCTCCCTTCTGCCAGGAATCCCAGATCCAAGGGAATATCCCAAACCAACGGTGTCTCTGGCTGAGCTGGCAGCTGCCTCCACGGCCCTCCGCCCCCGCTTCCGCCTGGGAGTTTTTTGCATCCTCGTTTTCTGGCATCCAGAGGCTGGATGAGCCCCGACTCCCGTGGTGCCGTCCCTCTTGTCCAAGGCAAATTCCATGGACCTGCTTTTCCCTTCCAGGGATGCCATCACGACCAGTTAAAGCAGCAAGACACAGGGTTGAAATGACATCAGGGTGGAAAAAATCTGGCGGGAGGGGTCTGATAAATGTAAGATCATTCCCGGATAGGGACGTTCCCTGATTTTGGAAATTGGCTCTTCTGATTTCAGAAAAATAAGCCCAGTTTGGCTGTAAATCTCAAAATAAATCTGAATAACGTGGCAGTAACGTTGGTGCTGTGGGTGCAGAGGAGGTGGGGGCTGGAGAGGGGTGGATCCTGTGGGCAGGCTCGGGGATTCCGGAGGTGCCTCCACGCACCTCCAGTCGCAGTTAGCACATCCAACCCGTTCATTCAAGTTCCTAGCTGGGAGTTTGGGGATTAATTTTTCACCTTCCCGCTTCTGGATGCCTTGAAAATATTTGGGCTGTGTTTCCCGAGGCGCCCCAGAGAGCAGGATGCTGCTCCGTGTCTCTTTGCACGAGGAGACCACACGTCAAAATGTTAATTATCGATGGGATCTCTCGGGTTTTGGTGAGGACGCACCACCAGACTCAGCCCCCTGCTCTGCACCACCCTCACAAGCTTTAATTTAACATCTCTGCCTTCTTTAAAAGCTCTTTTCCTCTTGCTGTCGCTGATCCCACAAATCCCTCGTGGGAAGCAAATAACCCTCCGGATCATCCGTGAGCCTCCAGGGCTTAACCGAGGGCAGCAGAAACAAGAAAGAGGGAAAACGTGGGAAAATCTTTTAATCTTTTAAGGAAACTCGTGCTTTACGCACGGGCAGAGCTCACACTCGAGGAGAAAAAGGGCAAATTAAGGCTCAGCAACCCACTCTCACTCCGTTCCGTACGACCCCTTAATTCCTTCTTTATTTTCGTGCCGAAGTTGTGCCTCGGGGAGGGTAAAAAAAAAAAACCCCAAGCAGGTCCTTTTGGCTGTAATTACTCTGGGTTTGATGGAAATATCACCTCCTGTAACGGGCCCACGCACCCTAATCCCCCCTTTAAGGTATCCATGAGGAAATTAATCCCCTGGGGAAAATCCGTGGGTTTGTCGGGGTGGGATTGGGCTCCTGCCCCGAGGGAGGTTTGTGGGCAGACAAAGGGCAGGAATCGCTGAGGGAGACTCAGGAATTCTCCTTTTCTTGGCCTTTTGGCAGCACAGGCACCACCAGGACACCCCTGCAGCTGGGTGAGGGGGAAAATCTGGGAGTCCAGCAGCTCCCAGGCCTGTGTTCCCCAGCTGTGGCATCCCCATCCCATATCCAAGCACCTCCTTGTGCCCCCAGGAGGATGCAGGGGAGAGATGATGCCAGGCTGGCAGCCCCAGGATACTTCAGATCCTGTTGTCCAGAGCCATCCTAATCCACAGGCAAATAAGGAGGATTTGGCATTTAGGGACAATTGGGGTGTCCAGGGATTCCCAGACCTGCATCCCCCATCCTCTGCATCCTCAACTGACACCCAAGCACCTTGTGGTTGGTACCCACACCTGGAGGATGCAGGAGACAGATGATGCCACGCTGGCATTCCCAGGATCCTGGTGTCCAGAGCCACCCTGATCCACAGCCAAAAACAAGAGGATTTGGTGATTTAGGGAGAATTGGGATGTCCAGGGGCTCCCAGCCCTGCATCCCCAATCCTCTGCATCCTCAGCTGACATCCAAGCACCTTTTGGTTGGTACCTGCCCCAGGAGGATGCAGGGCACAGATGATGCCAGGCTGGCATTCCCAGGATCCTGTTGTCCAGAGCCACCCTGATCCACAGCCAAAACAGGAGGATTTGGTGATTTAAGGAGGATTGGGGTGTCCAGGGATTCCCAGACCTGTGTCCTCACCCCTGCATCCCCAGAGAACATCCAAGCTATTCTTGTTGGTACCCCCCCAGAAGGAGGATGATGCCAGGCTGGCATCCCCAGGATTCTCTGGATCCTGTTGCCCAGAGCCATCCATAGCTAAAACAGGAAGATTTAGTGATTTAGGGAGAATTGGGATGTCCAGGGGCTCCCAGCACTCCATCCCCAATCCTCTGCATCAACATCCAACATCCAAGCACCTTTTGGCTGGTACCTGCCCCAGGAGGATGCAGGGCACAGATGATGCCAGGTTGGCACTCCCAGGATACTCCAGATCCTGTTGCCTGGAGCCACCCTGCTCCATTACCAAAACAGGATTATTTGGTGATTTAGGGAGAATCAGGGTGTCTAGGAGCTCCCAGACCAGTGGCCTCCACCCCCTGCATCCCCATCCATTGTCCAAGCATCTTTTTGCTCTGGATCCCGTTGCCCAGAGCCAAAACAGGAGGATTTGGTGATTTAGGAAGGATTGGGGTGTCCAGGGATTCCCAGAGCTCTGCATCCTCAACTGACATCCAAGCACCTTCTTGTTGGTACCTGCCCCAGGAGGATGCAGGGGAGAGATGATGCCAGGCTGGCACTCCCAGGATACTCTGGATCCCATTGTCCAAAGCCATCCACAGTCAAAACAGGAGGATTTGGTGATTTAGGGAGAATCAGGGCATTCAGTGGCTCCCAGACCCGTGTCCCCAACCCCTGCACCCCCATCCTTCTGCATCCCAGCCAACATCCAAGCACCCTCTTGTTGGTACCCTCCCCAGGAGGAGGAGGATGCCAGGCTGGCATCCTCTGGATCCTCCAGATCCCGTTGCCTGAAGCCACCCTGGTCCATTACCAAAACAGGGTTATTTGGTGATTTAGGGAGAATCAGCATGTCTAGGAGCTCCCAGACCTGTGTCTTCCACCCCCTGCATCCACATCCAACATCCAAGCACCTTTTGGCTGGTACCTGCCCCAGGAGGATGCAGGGGACAGATGATGCCAGGCTGGCACTGCCAGGATACCCTGCATCCCATTGTCCAAAGCACCCTGGTCCACAGCCAAACCAGGAGGATCTGACGGTGTAGGGAGGGTTTCACTCCAAATATTTCGAAGCAGGAAGGTGCTCCCAGCCCAGCCTGGGGGGTTCCCACAGGCAGCGTCCCCTCGGCTCCGGGACAAGCAGGCGGTGTCCCCGTCCCCACCAGTTCTCTGCAGCCCTTTGGACCCCCATGCCACAGGACTCACCCCAGTGCAAAGACATCCGAGTGCTTGGAGAAGGGCAGCTTGTCCTCCTCGGTGTCCGGGGAGAGCTGGCGGATGATCTCGGGGGCGAGGTGGCACAACCAGCCGTTCTGGATGCGCAGCTTGTTCTCCCTCCTGCCGGAACACGGAGCCAGGGGTACCACGGAGGGCACGTCACCACTGCCAAGCAGCCCCCCCAGCCCTGCCACCCTCTCCCCACGGTGTTCAAGCCTGGTTTTGTCTTTGTCATCCTCGCTAAGTCAGGTTTTAACCTCGTTCTGAGGAACGTCGGCGTGACGGGTGTGCATTGATCCCTGCCAGGCTGCAGGGCAAAACCTGGGCACGGGATGGTGCTGAGGGGAGCTGCCAGGCTGGTGATGGGGATGTAAGGTCTGACAGGGCTCTTGGTGTGGCTGTTGCACCAAAACACCCTCAAAGCCTCGGGGACAAAGCACTGCTGGGGGGGAATTCCCCCGGCGCTGACACTGAGCTGGCCCTGGAGGGTGTGGGACTGGGGACCACTAAGCAAACCCATCCTAAACTGGGATGCTCCAGACCCTGTTGCCCAAAGCCACCCTTGTCCATAGCCACAACAGGAGGGTTTTCTGATTTCAGAACAGGACCTGTGTCCCCAGTTCTCCATATCCCCATCCCACATCCCAACACTTCTGTGTTGGTACCACCCACCCCAGGAGGATGCAGGGGAGAGATGATGCCAGGCTGGCACACCCAGGATGCTCCAGATCCTGTTGCCTGGAGCCACCCTGATCCATTAACCAAAACAGGGGGCTTTGGAGATTTAGGGAGAGTCTCACTCCAAATTTGAACCTCCCCTTGACTGGAGACCACGAGCAAACTCATCCTGAATTAATCGCCTGGAAATGGGTGTTTTCAGGTGTTTGGCCCCCAAACAGCCCCTCCAGCCCATCCTCATGTCCAAGCCTCCAATGCCATCACCCACAGGAGCAGCCTGGCTTTATTAACAGCCCCTCATTTAACCTCAGCTGTCCTTCCTCCCCCTCCTCGAGCTCCCCCTGCTCGGTATAAACACTTTGGCCAACAGCTGAGGATGATGTTGGTTGCTCCTTCATCCTTTACATCCTCCAGGATGCACCACTGGCTTGAAAACAGCCCTTGGGCACGGAAAAAAGGCAGGAATTGCTGCTGGGGGTGACACATTAAGCAGCTTGACCATGTGTCTGAGCCCAAACTCAGAAGCAGGAGGCAACAAAAACTGTCCCACGTCATGTTGGAGTGGAAAAGGAAGAGACTCTCTCAGGAATTTCTCCCTGTTTGTGCTTCAGATCCCTCCTAAAAACAGGGATGCCCAGGGATAAGGATGGCTGGGGGACATCTGTCCTCCTGGGCCAAAATCCCAGAGCCCAGGGGTCACCACCCAGGCACAGGCACCTCCATCCACCCTCAGAGCAGGACAACAAACTCCCACCACAACTGCTGGCTTCTCCCACACGGCCAGATCCTTCTGTCTCCAAAACCATCCCCATCCCGAGGCATCCCCTAGAAATCTGGTAGCCACCAGAGGAGGAACCCCCTCCTTAGGGAAGGACACTGATGGTCCAGGGAATCACTGATTAGGCCTCCCTGCCCCCTCTGGGGTCTGGAGGGCTCCTCTTCCCCCCGCTGGGACGGAGCCGCGGCCGCAATCAGCGGAGAGACGCGGACCCTCCGGCCCCGGGAGCCGCCGGGAAAAGAGCACTTTGGCACAGAGGGGAGGCTTTCAGCTCCCCCCCAGCCCCCCCTCCACCATCCTCCAGCCCGCACAGCTCTTAATTACAAGCCAGCATTAAGCACCTGGGCAATTAGGGAGGATGCGGAGGAGATCCCCCGCCCTTCCCGGTGTGTGCCATCCCCGCCCCGGGCGGGCAGCGAGGAGCAGGATGGAGTGGGCAGCACTTAGATCTGCTCCACCACTCCTCAGCGAGGCCGGCTTTGCTCCCGGAGCTTTTATTTGTGCTCATTTCAGCAGCTCGGGGCTGTGATATCCCACGAGCGGCGTTCAGGCTCAGCCTTGGGATGCTCCAGGGACGGGGTTTGGATCCACCCATCGTCCCTTCCAGAGCTCTGAGCGCTCAGCTGTGGGTTATGAGCTTCCAGCAACGGGGGTTGAGCTTTAATGTCATCCCAAGAGTGTTTTAATGGCAGGAATTTCAGGTTTTATGGCAAAAGTTGCCCTGACTGCCCAACCCACCCGGCCACTGCCACGGGCAGGAGAGAGCTCGACCAGCTGAGCTGCTTCTAAACCCACCCAGGACAAGTCCCCACCAAGGACAAATCACCCCCAAGACAAAGCAAGAGCCCCTCACACTCCTCCTAATTAGAGCTCAGCCCTCCTGAGCCCAGTAACATTTAAACAACAGAGAAATAAATCTGATTTCACCAGGAGAAGCCACCAACTCACCAGGTCTGTGCAGAAAGTATTTTAAACCCTTTAAACCGGGCTGGTCTGGAGTTCATTCACAGCTGAAATGTCACCACCCTTAACCTGACCTGCAGAATTTCCTGCCTTCTCCACACATGTTTGTCCAAGCCTCCAAGGACCCAAAATTGGGCTTCACCACTCTTCTTCTTCTGGAGGAACCAGAACCAGCAGAAAACCCACCCTGCAAAGCTGACCTGCAGACATTTGCTGCTTCAAAATCCGTGGTGTTTGAAGAGCCTTCTCTCAGCTCTCCCCCAGCAGAAAGCATGTTCCACCCACGGCCGTGCTGGAAGCCCCTCAGGGCAGAGATTTTCTCATTCTCTCAATTTTTCTCTCCAAACACTGCTCATTTTCTGTCCAGCCTTGCTTTTCTGGCCATCCTCCCTGCCCTGGACTTCATCCCCTGGACTTTATCCCCTGGATTTTATCCCCTCGACTTTACTCCCCAAGTGACACTCCGGTCTTGAGCAGGGATGGCCATGCGTTGCCCACCACATCCTCTACCCCATTCCCCCAGCATCTCATCCCTCATTTCCTCTCCAGAGCATCTCTGACCTTCACAGCAAAGATTCCTGGCAAAACTGGGGACGTTTTTGCCCAAATCCTCTTCCCGCTGCCGGAACGAGCTGTGCCTCCACCCTGGCAGGACCTGAGCCCCAAACCCCCCGCCCAGCTGCTAAACCAGAGGCAAAACCCACTCTGGATGGGATTTCTTGGATTCCCAAAGCTTTTGGCTGAGCCTGTGCCAAAGCAGATGATATTTGTGCAGGCAGAAGGGGAAGCCTGGCTGCCCATCCACCACGAGCAGCAGGGGATGGAGAGAAGCAGCCACCACCTTCTCCTCTAATCCTTGGACCTCATCACGTGGGAACTAGGGAAAAATATATCATTTCCACAGAGGAAACCTTCCTGTGCTGCTTCTGACACGAAGGGTTTGGTGAAAAAGGTGGGAAAAGTCAGCAACACTCTTATTTTCCATTTTCTTCCCCCCCCACTTCTGTTTCCTTCTCCCCCCCCCCCCTTTGCTTTTCTTCCTTTCCCCAGCTGCTGGAACTCTGTTGCCCTGCCCTGCCTACAGCTGGAAAACCCCCCAGAGCGCCGGGAAAAGGAAATTTCATAAGGAACATTTACCAACTGCTTTGGATTTAAACCCCCAGAGACCCCAAAAATGTCACAGTGCTGTAAATGTCCCAAGCTTGGCTCTGCTTTTCTCTGTGTCCTGCTCTGTGCTCGGCACAGACACCACGGCCAGATGTTTGTGACACCCAAAATGTCACCAGAGCAGTGAGGGGACAGCACAGGGATGGAACCACTTGACCCAGGCAGGAGATGAAGCAGATTCCAGGGATTTTTAGTGATATGTTAGGAAAAGGCCAAGGGATGAACCTGCCAGAGAGAAATACAGCCTGAGGAGCATCCCCAGGACGGCTGCAGGGTGGTCTGGCCATGGAAATGAAGCATCCCATGGGAAGAGGTTGGGTCCAAGAGACACAGAGACTCACACAGGACATCGTGTTCCTTCCTACTGACCAAAACCAACGGGCTTCAAACAGCCCCAGGGCACTCAAAGGCACCTTGAACTCCTGCCTGCCAAGGCTGCACACACAGAAAGGCACAGAAGGGGTTTTTGGGCTCCTTCCCAATGTGCCCAGCTCAGCAGGGCACAGGGAGGAACTCCGGTGTCTGCCCCAGGCCAGGTCCTACCTGCCCGCCTGGAGAACACCCGAGATGCTGAAGAGGCCAAAGTCGGTGATCACCACCTTCCCATTGTCATAGAAAACATTCTTGGACTTGAGGTCCTTGTGGAGGATCCCCTTGGCATGCAGGTAACCCATTCCCTAGGAGGGAAAAGAGAGAGAGAAAAACACCCCAAAATTAAAAAAGCGGCACAAACCCAGAGCATGACACCCGAGCAGGGGGACCCCGAGGGAGAGCCGGGGCTGCCACGGCACATCCAAGCCACACATCCCAAAAAACACCCCTGCAGGAAGGGCAGGTGTCTGGAGGGATCCCTGGCAGGGGACGGGCGTGGGCGTCTCGGCTGCGACTCATCTTCCTGATTAATTGATTACGCGAGAAAAATTAGCGGCGAGCCACACACCAGCAGCCACTTCCCTGAAAATCCTCCGCTGGGAAATGGATGATGATGATGTTTTCGCCCCCGTTCTCTTTCGGGGACGGGAGAGGAGGGTAATAAGTCAACGCTCTCTCCGTCGCGAGGCCCCGGCTGAGCTGTCGGCGCTTCCGACGCGCACGCCGGCCCCATCAGCCCCGGAAACGAGCTCCTCGCGGGAGCCCTCGCCTTAATTCCCCTTCCCCCAGGAAAAAAACGGGTCGGCGGTTAATTAAAATTATTGCTAATGATGCAAAAAAAAAAAAAAAAAAAAAGGCCACGGGTGGGAAAATCCGAGCGCTCCTCGTTCGGTGCCGGCAAATCAAGGCGACCGCCGGCAGCTCCGCGCGGCGGATGTTCGGCTCCGCGGGGTAACCGGCGCTGGGAACGGGGAGGGGGATGAAAGCCACTCATCCCGGCTTCCTCGGGGATTTTGTTGCTGGCCCACTTTTCGTTCTCCCGAGCAGACTAAGGGAAACACTTGATGTAGAGGAGGCAGCGGGAGGATCGATGCCCAACAGGCCGGCAAACTGTTGCTTACGAGCGAGTTATGGGTTGTCTGTCACGGGCAAGGGGGATTTATTAGCTGGACTTCCACGGGGATCCGTCCATCCTAGGCCTGATCTTTTCATCTATCACCATTAACCACGCAGGGTGGGGAAGAAGGGCATATTTTTTAAGCTGGTGGCTGGAGGACACGATCCAAATTCCACCGCCTGGAAAAACTGGGAAGGCAAACTGAAAACACCCCGACCCGACAAGTTACGGGGGTTTCACTGCACCTCATGGCAGTCAAATCCTGAAGAGCCTCTGCCAAGGGAGGCTGTGGCTGGCTCTGAGCTGCTCCAGCTGCAGCTGGATGTCAGGACCGTTCCAGGCACCGGGATTAATTAGGGGTCCCCAGTTCCCAGCACATGAAATAATGATGAGATTTAAAAATCTGCTTTCAAATGTCACTGTCACCTTCACAAAGTGCCAGGGTTGAGCAAGGGACAGCATTCCAGCGTTTCTCCTGCAAGGAGCATCTGCGGGATGGGATGGGTCCCAGTTCCATGGGGATGCTCCCGCAGGCTGAGGGTGGTGGGAGCACGGAGCAGCAGCAGGGACTTTGCTCCCGTGCTCACCCAGCCAGGTGGGAACTCATCTCCATGTGGGCACCAGACACAGCCCACCACACAATCCCTCACCTCGCTCCACGGAGATCCCACTGCACGTTCCAGCCCTGCCACCCTCACCCCTGGGATGATCCGGGAGAAAACGCTCCAGGCCCAGGAGCGCCTTCGTTTGCTCGGCTGCCGGGAGTGTGTGAAAAGGCAGCTCCCTCTGCCGGCATCCATCCCTGGATAAATCCACTCTCGCCTCCGGAGAATCCCGGGATAAGGAGAGCCCCTGCACGCACTAATCCAATCAGCTTAACAGCTCTTCCATCACATACCAGGATTCAAAGGATAAAGTCAAACAACTGGGTGGCAGAGCCAAAGCCTCCAGCTCCTCTGGGCAACGCAGGCCCAAGCCCACCCAAACCAAGGTCTTGGGGTTTTCCTTTGCTTCTCCACACCAAGGCCACCAAAACATCCTTAACATCTGCTGGAAGTCGGTGTGGAGAGGTGGGAAGGCTGGGAAGCTTCAACAGTGGTTGGGTGACAGCACAGTGCCAGGGCTGTCATGGACCTCTCCTGCCTTAAATTCCCTCAGTCTTTGCACGGAGAGAAAGGATTGGAAGCGTGACCACCCACTCAGAGGGCTGATCCGTGTCTCCAAAACAAGCAGTCATTCTCCAGTGACAGGCCTCAGAAATCCTCTCAGAATTATTTCTGCAACAAAACGACTGTTACTGTGCTGGTCCTAAATTCCCTCTGCCTGAAATTCCCTCTGGAGCACAGGGAGAGCACGGACTCAGCACCCAGCTGAGCCTTTGACCTCTGCTAATTCCTCCAGGGACCTGGACTGGACACAAAGTCCTCGTGCCCTGCAGGTTGAAACAGGATCACCCAATCCCATCCTTCCAAGGAGAAGGAATGCAGGGATACAGGGATGCTGCCGGGGGTATAGCCAGATCCACGTCTGATTTGCCTCACAGTGATGATGGTGCTGATGTTCTTCATGGTGGTGCTTCCATCTCACCGACCCGGTGAGGATCCCCCCGTGCTGGTGGTGCCTCTCAACCCCACGAAGAGTTTGAGGTTCATCCTCAAAAAACTCACACCAAGGAATGAACCCGCCCAGAGAGAGGGGCTGAACTGAGCCAGAATCTCCCTCTGGGAACACCAGGGAGGTGAGAGACCTGAGCACGAGTCAGGGGGGAAAATATGAGGCTGAACTACGTGATGCCTCAGTGGGAAAAATCCAGATCTCAAAAGAGGAAAATATGGATCAGAAGTAGAAATGAAGAGGAGAGAGGCTCTTGGTGCCTCAGACACCCCCAGTTCAGGCCGTGGCTCCAAGACACCCCTTGTTTGAGGTTGCCAAGCTGTCCCTAACACACCCCAGCTGCAGGAGACCACACTCTCATCCTCGTCCTCAAAAAACCCACACCAAGGAATGAACCCACCCAGAGAAAGGGGCTGAACTGAGCCAGAATCTCCCTCTGGGAACACCCGGGAGGTGAGAGACCTGAGCACAAGTTAGGGGAAAAAATATGAGGCCAAACTACGTGATGCCTCAGTGGGAAAAATCCAGATCTCAAAAGAGGAAAATATGGATCAGAAGTAGAAATGAAGAGGAGAGAGGCTCTTGGTGCCTCAGACACCCCCAGCTCAGGCCGTGGCTCCAAGACACCCCTTGCAATGCTGGCTTAGCAAAGAGGTTCAGGCTGTGCTCCCCTGCCCGGAGACTTCAGGAGAATTTGAGGAATTGAAATTAAAAAGCTTAGAAGCAATCTGCTCTTGGCTGAATCTGGGTGTAAATAAAATGCAAAATAGGCAATCAGAGCCAGCCTAAGCACTGTCCAGGGGATGGCACCATCCAGGATCTACTGCAGGATCTACACACTCTGGTTTATAACACGGATTTGAATATTTAAAGGGGTTAAGATCTGCCAGAAAACCTTATTTTTATTTCTGCCCCCCCCCCCCCAATATGTTAAATGTGAGCTCAGCCCCAGCTGATCTGGGCTCTGGGGTGGAGGTGTTGGCTGACCTTGAGCGGGGCACAGGGTGGGACACGTGCCAAATACTTTTGGTATCATTTGGTGATAAACAGGCTTGGAATCACAGCACAGCCCAACTCTGGCAGACAGCTCAACACCTCTCGGGCACAGGGGCCATGGCAGACACCCTCTGGGAAGCTGTGATGGCTCAGGACCCAAATTCCCAGCCACTCCACCCTGCCACGTGAGGATCCTCCACGCCTGAAGTGTCAAAGATGCTCTTTGAGTCATCTCTGGGAGAGGAGAAGCTTTTTCAGGTCTCAGAACTGCACGTGTGCTCTGCCTCGTGGCACCACAGTGTCCTGCCACCGGCACCACGGCGCTGGCTCCGCTGGGAGCCCTGGCTCTGGGAATGCTTTTGCTGTGGAGATGTGGAAACCTCGGACCAACAGCAGGTTATTAACAGCAGGAATTATTAACAGGTGGCCAGGAAAGCGGCTGCCCCATCCCTGGGAGTGTCCAAGGCCAGACTGGATGGAGCCTGGAGCAACCCAGGATAGTGGAAGGTGTCTCCCTGCCCATGGCAGGGCGTGGAATGAGATGAGATATAAGGTCCCTTCCCACCCAAACCATTCTGGAATTCCATGATTATTACTTTCTTTTACAAGAGGAGAGGAATATCCAACCAGCAACTCATTCCCAGAGCAAAGCTGGGCTCCAACACCTGCGCTTCCAAGAGGGAAGAGGAGCAGCAACCAGGATGTGCCCCAGTCACGGGGACCCCATGGAAGCCTTGGTGCCACACAAAGCACGGGAGGGAGGTTGAGGAGACCTGGATTTTAGAGCCAAGCAGGGCCATCCTGCCCAGAACCCTTGGCTGCTTCTCTCCCACTGCCCGGGGTGATCCCACCGGGATCTGGGCTGGATGCAGACCCCCCCCAGTGCCGGGCTGCCCCCACCACACGGTACCTTCACGATCTCTTGTGCTATCTGCCTCGTCTTGTTGACGTCCAGGACGATTTTGGCGTCTCTCACCACCGAGTAGAGAGTCCGTCCTTTGCACAGGCTGGAAGAACAGCGAGAGGGAGAGAGAAAAAACACAGTTTATGGCAAGAAACATCCCCAAATGACGAAAGGCAGAGGCTGGGAATTATAAACAGTCACAAGAGCTTTGGCCACATCTCGAGGCAGGTGGAATCCAGCGTGGAAATTGGGGGGTCTCCCCAGTTTGGTGCTGGAGCTGAGCACCATCAGGGGTATCCTGGGCCGGTTCCTGGCTCTTCCCCGTGTCCCAGCCATGAGCAAACCACCTGGGCCTCTCGCTCCAGAGTTTTTTGTGCAAAACTGGCCACAGCTCCCCCGCCTCTTCTCCCCCCCCCGGAGGATACAATGCTCACAGATGTAACATGAGTCAAAAGAGGGAAGACAGGGAGGGGGGAGAAAAAAAAGAAAAAAAAAAGAACAGCCCAACCCGATGCACTGTACAATGTCCTCCAATTTTCCTTCTCGTACCAATTACAGTAAAATCTATTTACAGAGCCTTAATTACCAAAGGCAGCTGGATGGGGGGGAGGGGGGGATATAAACCAATTAAAAATATATTGACATTTGAATATCATAATGGAGTCCGTGGGTGGATGCTGCCTCGACTCCCGCCCACAAAAAAGGGCTTTTTTGCTTTTCTGTATCCACCCACGCTCATTACTGGGAAACTTTGGAAGGATGAGACTGGATACCTGTGCCTGGGAAATCAAGTGCCCAACACACATCTTGTTACAGAGCCTTCAGCGCCCGCAGCTGTTAATTTGCTTCTGTTCTGGTTAACAAATTAAAAGTTACAGGGTTTAATTCCTCTGCTCTCCCCCAGCTTTGCCCTCACCCAGTTCCTGCAGCCCTGGGAATGCCAAACACTGGGCTGGATTTTTCCCCTGGAAAATAATGGGGTTTGTCCTTTTAGGATGAAAATCATCATGGAATAGAGTCATAGAATGATTTGGGTTGGGAGGGACCTTTAAGGCCGTATAGTTCCAGCTCCCTGCCATGGGGAGGGATGCCAGGAGGGTTTGGATGAGGCTTGGAGCTGGGATAGAGGAAGGTGTCCCTGCCCATGGCAGGGGGTGGAATGAGGTGAGCTTTAAGGTCCCTTCCCACCCAAACCATTCCATGAGCCTACAAAACCCAGAAGAAACCCAAACTTCAGAAGCTCATGAGCACAAAGGTCCCTCCTGCTCCTGAGCCAAAAGCTCCACATCCTTCCATGGGCAGAGAGCACAATTTTCAGGTCAAGCAGCAAAACAGGAATGGGACCAGCCCCATATCCCACGGGTTTTGGAAAGACAACAGCATCCTCCAAAGTATTTCATCACTGGCTGTGTTGGAAATAGCCTTGCTGGACACAAGTGGGGATTTCAGGGCAGCAGCTGCTTCCTCAGGGATGGTTTTCCCTATTCAGGTGTCTCAGCACGTCCCTGAGCACCCCAGCTGGATGCAGACCTGAGGCAACCGCAATTCCAAACACGATCTCCCCCTAAACCAGTCTCTCCCTATCTTCTGCAAGAGCTGGGCCGCACTCAAATGTGAATTTGCTGAAGATTAGGATCCAAGCACTCAAACTCCTGCTTGGAAATCAGTGATAAAACCCTTCGGGTTTCTGCAACTGGAATTAAAGGGTGCAAAATAACGACAGGCACAAACTCTCCTTCCAGCACAGCGTATTTTTCTGCACGTAAACCCGTGAAGTTTTAAGCTCTGCTACACAACAGCCACCTCCATGACCTGCCTGCACCCAGAGGAGTTCCCCCAGCCCTCCCCATTCCCCAGCAAATGCTTGTTTTCCCCCGGAGGAAACCATTACAGCGAGTTGCTCGTGGTCTGAATTGGTCCCAAATTGACATTTGTAAATGCAGCGAGTGGATTAGTGCTGGAACCGGGCTCGATTTCAGCCCCAAAGCGAGTTAAGATCAGCTGTTTTCCTGGCAAAGGGTTGTTTAGAGGAAAATCCTCAAATTTCTGCCTATCTGAGCTGCTGAGATAACCCCGAGAGCAGAGCCTGCAGTCCTTGACTGATGAGATTCCCATCTCTCCACTTCATTTAGGGAGGGATGGCACTAAAGGCGGCAGCGGATGGAGCCGGCACAAGCGCCGGCACAGGGAGAGCGGCCACCGCTCAGCCCCGGGGTGGTGGCACCACCACATGGGACGTGTCACCACTGCTCCTCAGACCCTGGGAGAGCCTCCAAGGCAGCCCAGGTGCTCCTCTCCTCCCCTCGATGAATAACCGCTCCGAATTAATTCAACCCGTGACCGCCGCGCCGGCACATCGGAGTTTTCTTGCCGGATAAGGAGCTGCCAACGCAGAGATAAAGCCCGGTTGATACCTATTATGCAGCACCTGAGCCCATTCAGCCACCACCTGCAGAACCTTTTCATGGCAGAGCCCAACAATTTCGCTTCCCCTCGTTCCTCGCCTACCGTTCAATCGCTCCCCATTCGGGCGGCAGCGGAGGGAACAAAGCGCGGGGCACGCGAATCCTCTCCCGCCTTCCCACCCGGAGAGCTCCGCGCTCCACGGGGGCATTGAGGCATCATCTGAGGCTGGGGATCACAGGGCCACAAACAAAGGCAGGAGATTTGCATCTCGAGGCGGGTGCCGGTTCATTCACTGCTGAAGAGCACGCTCGGAAAGGAACACTTGTGTTCTCCTCCCGAACTTCTCCGTCCCACCTGTCGGCGGAGCGGGCAGGTTGATCGCACATCAAACCCCATCCAGAGCCGAGGGGCAGCAGGGACAGCCCATCCAAGTGGCTCAGGGAGATGCAAAGGTCCTTCTCCACCCCGGCACGGCTCGCAGCCTTCCCCGGCGCCAGGACAGTCCCGGCCCCATCCCGCTGCAGATGCAACTCTCGACTCGAAATGAGTTTCTGAAGTGTTCAGCCAAGCAAGCCAAATCCCAAATTGCTTTATAAACACTCTACATTTACCAACGTGGGCTGAAGGCATCAGCAACGGGAGCAAAGCCAAGGCGACTCGCAGAGGAACGATTGGGAGGGATGAGTGAGGAAGAGCTGGAGCGCTGCCTCTTGGTGTTCTTGCTCTTCGACGTGAAAACTGCCTCGGCCGTCTGCCATCCCCGGGGGGGCTTTACCCTGCTCTGCAGTATTGGTGATCATCACCTCTGCACTGATGGTAATTGTCTCTACATTGATGGCCACCACCTCTGTAGAGATGGCCACCACCATCTCTACACTGGTGGCCATCACCTCTGCATTGATGGTCACCATCTCTACATTGATGGCCACCACCTCCACACTGAAGGCCACCATCTCTACACTGATGCCCATCACCTCTACGCTGGTGGCCAACACCTCTACATTGATGATCATCACCTCTGCATTGATAGTCACCATCTCTACATTGGTGGCCATCACCTCTACACTGAAGGCCACCATCTCTACACTGATGCCCATCACCTCTACACTGGTGGCCACCAGCTCTACACTGATGGCCATCACCTCTGCATTGATGGCCACCATCTCTACACTGATGGTCATCGCCTCTACAGTGGTGGTCACCACCTTTACACTGATGGCCATGGATTCTACATTGATGGCCACCGCCTCTATACTAATGGCCATCACCTCTGCATTGATGGCCATCACTTCTACACTGGTGGCTATCATCTCTGCACTAATGGCCATCGCCTCTCCACTGGTGGCCATCACCTCTACATTGCTGGTCATCGCCTCTACCCTGATGGCCACCACCATGACACTGGTGACCAACACCTCTACATTAATGGCCACCACCTCTACATTGACAGCCACCACCTCTACATTGATGGCCACCACCTCTACATTGCTGGTCATCGCCTCTACAGTGGTGGCCACCACCTTTACACTATGGCCATGGACTCTACATTGATGGCCACCACCTCTATACTAATGGCCACCACCTCTGCATTGATGGTCATTGCCTCTCCACTGGTGGCCATCACCTCTCCAGTGGTGGCCATCACCTCTCCACTGGTGGCCACCACAGCTACACTGATGGCCACTATCTCTACACTGGTGGCCAAAACATCTACATTGGTGGCCATCAACTCTACACTGGTGGCCAACACATCTACACTGGTGGCCATCCTCTCAACACTGGTGGCCACCGCCTCTACATCGATGGCCAGCATCTCCCCAGGGTTGGAGCCCCAGCCTGGCCTGGAGCAGGGATCCCTTCCAGCTCTCTCCCCGGCGCTCTGTGCTTTCCTCCCCCTGCCCAACCATGCCCAGAAACACCCGTTAAATCCTCCGGGCTCGTTGGAACACCCCGAAGTGACAAATGCCAGAGCCCGGGAAGCTCATTCCTTGCCCGCCTATGGATTTATGGGGAGCCAGCTCCGATTCCATGGTGACAGTCGGCACTAAACACCCAGGGGAGACAGGAGAGAGAGGGGGAATTAATAAGAAGTGCTTTAATATAAAAATACCTCTGCTGGCAGGTTACATCTGTGCTGGAGGAAAGACAGAGCCGAGGAGGGGCTGCTCGGATGCTCCCACACTCCCCACCAGTTTGCTCATTTTTAGTATTTCACAGAAAAAAAGGGAACCTTTGGGGAATATTAAGAAAGATAGAGCAACAGGAACCACCGAGCTGGGACTTATTTAATTTCATTGGAGCAGGACTAGCCATGGCAGAGAGGGAAAAAAAGCAGCGCTGCACACGTCTGCCCGTTCCTGACTTATTTGGGAAGTTTTCAGGAAGCTCTTTCCATACATTATCCTGTTTTTCTCTTTTGGAGGCGTCTGGCAGTTGTGCTTTTGCATCTCGGCAGCTCCCGGCGCGTTTCACGAAACGGGAAATCAAACGAGGCTGGAAGAGCAGCAAAAAAAGGGAGAGCTTTGGGGGAATTTTTATCCCCTAGGCTTTGTTTTCCTCTAAGTTGACAGGGAATCTCAGCCCCTGGAGGCACGTCCTCCCTGCAGTGGCACCATCCAGCTCCAGCTCTCCAAGCCCTCTGCATCCAAACACCGCCCCAGGGACACCGGGATCACCCCAGGGACACCGGGATCACCCCAGCAGGAGCTGCAATGAGTTGGTTGGGTCTCAGTCTAAGGACAAAGATGTCTCCAGGTTCCCCCGTCCCCTGAGGGATGCTGGGATTCACCACCCAAACCTCCAGGTGAAGCGAAGCAGGTCTCTGAGCCACACATATCCAGCATCCCGAGGTTTAGCATGGGAATGTTGCAGCCCCAGGATAACAACTGTGCTCTCCTTTCCATCCCAAGCAGGGACTTGCCTTTCCCCCCATTCCTGTTGCTTCAAACAAAGGCAACGTGTGGTTTCCTTCCTCCCCAGACCCTCAGAAGCACCATCCATTTTCACTGGACCGTGACCAGGGCGGGAAAAGTGGGATATCAGGGAAAATGACTTCACTGAAAGAGTTGTCCTGCCCAGGGCAGGGGTGGAGTCCCCGACCCTGAAGCATTTAAAATCCATGTGGATGTGGCCCTTGGGAACATGGGTTCGTGGTGGCCTTGGCAGTGCTGGGGGAACGGCTGGACTCGATGACCTTAAGGATCTTTTCCAACCCGAGGGTTGGACTCGATGATCTGAAGGATCGTTTTCCAAATGATTCTGTGATTCCCTGAAAGCAGCAGCGACTCAGTGGCCCAAAATTCTTGACCCAAACCTGCAGACACTGATGCTGAGCACCAACATCCACCAGAGCCTCTGGGGTGAAGACACTTGTCCCAGCAAACTCCAGCTCCGAACCCAACCCTTACACAAGTCTCCCAAAGCAACCCCAACGGGAAAACAGGGAATTCATGACCTGCCACGAGCGACATTTTTGGCCATGGCAAAGCCCAGATCCCCCCACCTTGGAGCTCAGAGACACCCGGCTCCTGCTCCTCATGGAGGAGCCTCTGCAGGGCGAAACCAGAGCGGGGAAACAGAAAAGCCCCGGAGAGACGATCCCTCATCCCGCTGCCGCTATCTCCCGATGGAAGCACCGGCTTTTGACGGATATTACTTAGGCAGCAGAATTTTCCTGCCAGCAGCTGGCACGGGAGATAACTGCAGCCGGCACAGCCGAGCCACGAGGGCTGCACCAGGAGGGGGAAGGGAGGAGGAGGAGGAGGAGGAGGAGGAGGAGGAGGGGGATCAACCTCCCCGAAAAGTCACCCAACTCCATCGTCACTTCGGAAAAAAACAAGCTATTTAGGAAAAAGCCAACTGCAGGCATTTTTTATTTGAGGGAGAAAGCGGCAGAGGAGACAGCTCTCCTCCAGCTGCAGGGGGAAGAGCTGGGGGACAGGTGAGTGCTGTGGCTTGGCTAAAGCCCTACTGGCAAACAACTCAGCCAGAAATACTTGGTGCTTCGGCCACTTGCTGCCTTTGGAAAGGATACTCTTGGAACGGGCTCCGAGAGGTGCACGGGGATGTGAAAGGCTCTTTGACCTCCTTGCCTTTGAAGGAGCCTTAAATATTCCCTGTGCCCTGATCCTCCTGCTATTTTGAACTATTTGAACTGCAGGAAAGAAAAGAAATTTTAAAAAAAACCCCAACCTTCTTTTGAAGAGGGGGATGAAGCAAATCTTTGGATTCGCTAGAACCCAACTCCACTTTGGAATAGTAATAACAATTATAATTATTATTAAAAAACTAATGATGCTTTCACAGGAATGATTTGTTTCTTGGTTAGGCAGCATGCCAGCATGTGGTTCCTTCACAAGCAGCTCTTCCAGACCCCAAAGAGGATCCCTGGCATTGAGGGTGCTCAGAAAAATTAGAGATGGCCACAAAGAGGATCCCAGGCATTGAGAGTGCTCAGAAAAAAACGAAGAAATGGCCCTAGAAAGGATTCCTGGCATTGAGGGTGCTCAGAAGAAAAGAAGGAATGGCCCAGAGAGGATTCCTGGCTTTGAGGGTGCTCAGAGAAAATAAAGAATAGCCCCAGAGAGGATTGAGGGTGCTCAGAAAAATAAGGAATGGCCCCAGAGAGGATCCCTGGCATTGAGGATGCTTAGAAAAAATAAGGCATGGACGTAGAGAGGATTGAGGGTGCTCAAAAAATATAAAGAATGGCCCCAAAGAGGATTCCTGGCATTGAGAATGCTCAGAGAAAATAAGGAATGGCCCTAGAGAGGATTGAGGGTACTCAGACAAAAAGAAGGAATGGCCTCAAAGAGGATCCCTGGCATTGAGTATGCTCAGAATAAAAAAGGCATGGCCCTAGAGAGGATTGAGGGTGCTCAGAAAAAACAAGGAATGATGCTCAGATGTCACTGAACAGCGGAGGGAAGAGCTGGCATGAGCAGGAATCCTTGGTGGGATGTGTCTCAGCAGGGCTCTTCATCCCAGGCGTTCCCTCAAACCCCAGTTAAATCCCTTCCTCTCCAGCAAAGCGCCTTGTGAAGGACTTTCCCTGAGAAACCACGGCCAAAATAGAACTATGGCAGTTTGAAACCCCCTTAGAACACAGAGCAGAACCTTTCCCTGATCACCCTCCACCAGAGGAGCATTAGAGGAGAACCTTCCCCTGATCCCCCTCCACCAGAGGACACAGAGCAGACCCTTCCCCTGATCCCCCTCCACCAGAGCAGCACCAGAGGCGCTGCTGCTGAGCCGCGGGTGGGGATTTGGGGCTCCGATGGGGAAGGGGAGCTCGGCCAGCACCGACGCCATTCCAGCATCAAACACCCCAGCCCTGACCATCCTGACCGTGCCAGGACTGTGCCAGGAAGCTGAACATGAGCCAGAGTGTGCCCAGGTGGCCAAGAAGGCAAATGGATCCTGGCCTGGCTCAGGAAGAGTGTGGCAGCAGGAGCAGGGCAGTGATTGTTGGCCTGGACTCAGCGCTGGTGAGGCCACCCCTGGAGTGCTGTGTCCAGCTCTGGACCCTCAGCTCAGGAAGGACATTGAGGGGCTGGAGCAGGTCCAGGGAAGAGCAGCGAGGCTGGGGAAGGGACTGGAGCACAAGTGCTGTGAGGAGAGGCTGAGGGAGCTGGGGGGGCTCAGCCTGGAGAAGAGGAGGCTCAGGGGAGACCTCCTCACTCTCTGCAACTCCCTGACAGGAGGGGGGAGCCCGGGGGTTGGGGCTCTTCTCTCAGGAACCAGCAGTAGGACAAGAGGGCTCAGTCTTCAGCTGTGCCAGGGGAGGTTTAGGTTGGACATTAGGAAGGAATTTTTTCCAGAGAGAGTGCTCAGCCATTGGAATGGGCTGCCCAGGGAGGGGGAGGAGTCCCCGTTTCTGGAGGTGTTTAAGGTTAGACTGGATGTGGCATCAGTGCCATGGGCTGGGAATCCACAGCAGGGTTGGATCAAGGGTTGGACTTGATGATCTCAGAGGTCTTTTCCAACCTGGTTGATTCGATGATTCCATGATTTTATGATTCAATGATTCCACGATTCCATGATTCCATGATTCCATGATCTTCTTCTCTCGGGGTATTCCAGTCTCCTCCCCAGCCCATCCCATCCCTCTCCACGAGCAGCCAAAAGCCACGCTGTCTGCAGGTGGAAGATACACACTCACTTAATGTATATATTAATACACATATTGACTTTCCTGCTGTCGGTCGTTATCAAGATTTATCCAGCCTGATGGCCTCCTATTGATCGGGAGGGAGTGTATTCCCACGGGTCAATCAATTCTGATCCAGCCTCTGGCATGAAGTCGATACCTATTTATTCTGTGATCTACGAGCTCCATTATTTAACTGCCAGCAAAGGGAACGCAGCAGAAAGTGAGAGAAGGGGAAAACAACTTGAGGAGAGCGGGATGATCCGGCTCCCAGAGCAGGTGCTGGGACATGGGCAGGGTTAGGAGAGGCAGGAATCCGTGGCTTCTGCTCCCAAAATACACCCAGGAGTGGGGAGAGAGGGGTGGGATCTGAAAGGCACCTCAGAAATGCTCTGGGATCATGGAATGGTTTGGGTTGGAAGGGACCTTACAGATCATCTAGTTCCAGATCCCTTCCACTCTCCCAGGTTGCTCCAGGCCCTGTCCAACCTGGCCTTGGACACTTCCAGGGATCCAGGGGCAGCCACAGCTTCTCTGGGCACCCTGTGCCAGGGCCTCCCCACCCTCCCAGGGAAGAATTCCTTCCCAATATCCCATCTAACCCTCTGGCAGTGGGAAGCCATTCCCTCTTGTCCTGCCCATGAGTGTTTCCAGCCTGGCACGGAAAAAAACAATGTGCCAGCTCCGGGCCTCAGTTTCCCTCCCAGTGCTCAGGATTTAGAGCTTCTATTTAACTTTCCAGGGCAGGAAAGGAGGCTGAGAGGATGCTCTTTAATTAGTTGCAGCAAGGAGAAAAATCCAATTTCACCGAATCCCAGGATGGTTTGGGTTGGGAGGGACCTTAAAGACCCTCTTGTTCCGAGCCCCTGACATGGGCAGGGATGCCCCTCTCCCCCTCTCTAGGTCAGGTTGCTCAGGGCTCCATCCAACCTGGCCTCCTTCTTCCTTCAGTTTGTTGTCCATCAAATGGACAGCATGGATCCCTGGAGAGAACAACGGGCTGGCTGCAAGCACCAGGCACTGGCTTGGACAGCCCTGGAGCATCCACAGGGAAAATCCAAGTCCCTCAGTCTGTTCCGTCCTAAGTGTGATGATTTACACCTTCCCCTTCCCTCCCACCCTTCAAATCACAGTGAATACCCCCCCCCTCAGCCCCTAGCCCCCTTAGCATCAAGATTTACAAGCCCCAAATCCTTCCCAGGATTTGGAATCCTTCCCAGGACACTGTAAATGTCAGGAGGGTTGGCACTGGGCGAGGCTTGGAAGAGCCAAGGGTTTAAAGCTGAGCTTTATCCAGAGCTTTTCCATGCCCACAGGGAGCAGGGTCCAGGGATGGGAGAGCATCCCTTCCGAGGAGCTGGGCTTGTTCCTCCAGGCAGCAGAGCCAAGCATCAGATATTGCCAAAATCCAGCATGGAAATAAATGATAAAATCAAAACAACCCCCAATATTTAGCCCATGGGGTACAAGAAAGTTATCCAGGAAAATGCAGCTGTAACATCTCGGATATTCTTCCCATCCCTCGCTCTCACACCTTCCCTGTTAATTAGCACCAGGTAATTTGTTTCCCTGTTATTAAAGCCAGTTTGCCACAGAGAAAAAAAAACCCAACAAAACAACAAACTCTCGTTTCATCTTTAGTGTCTCACATTAGGAGAGGGACTGGGTTTATGTTCCCCCACTGCCAACCAGCTCCAGGGAAGGGCTTGGGAGATACTCCCTCTCCGGCAGAAACACTCCGAGTTCCTCTGCTGAGAGGCACCTTCAACAAATTAATTCTCTTTATACAGTTCTGCCAAGGTCAAGCTTAATTCCTGATGTTCTTCACTGTTCCCCTTGGTCTTCCTGGCATGTCAGAGCAGGGACATAAATCAGGGCCCTGGTGGCATCGCCAGCGGCCATCGAGGGGGCTCCTGTAAAGCTGAGGTTGCTCTGGCATCACACCACGACAAGAGAGGGGCCAAAACTCAGCTGGAAACATCCGAGGGAGCAAATCCCAGGCTCTTTGTGCAGATTCCAAGCGCCACGTTTGGGCTTTTAACCAAAAACCGAGTAATCTGAGCAAAGCTACACCCGTGTCCCCCACCCCACAAGGCAGAGGGGGCTCCAAGTGCAGGCAAACTCCAGCCCCAACCTCCTCTCCTGCCCTTCAGAGCAGAAAACCTCACTCCCACCTTCCAAACAACATTCCCAACCCACAGGAGCCACCGGTGACCCCGCATCCAGTGTGTTGATCCCCCCACTCCCATCCCAGACTCGATGAGAACTTGGAGCCTTGGATCAAAAAGCATTAAAATCCCCCCCCTTTTTTTCTTTTCTTGGAAGGAACACCCAGAATCCTAAACCATGGTGATTTCTGCAATCCACCCCCTTTGTGGGGAACAGAAAAGGGTTCCACTTTGTCCTTTGAAGGATCTCTGGGTGGCTGAGGCTTTACCTCTAATCCCAGGCCGGGGCCAGGAGCCTGAAAGAGCTGACACGAGCTTAGCCAGGCCTGGCTTTGTCTCACTGAACACCAACAAGCCCAGGTTGTTATTTCCCTGGGAGCAGCAAACAGGGTGTTTTTTCAGTCCTTTCACTTCCACCGAGCCGAGGACTTTGATGCTGTTCCGCTCCGCCCGTTCGGCAGCGCTCAAAGCACCGAGGCTCCCACTCCTCTTGCTCAGGACTAATTAAGATGAATGTTAACTGTCCCCACTGCTCATTACCCCAGAGAAGATCTATTAGTGGCTCTGATGGAAGTGTTCCTGGGAGTCACCACCTCCCAGTGCTGAAAAATGCTGGATTTCTGCCTTTGCCGGTCGCGTTCGGACACAACTCAGGAACCACGGACTGGTTTGGGTTGGAAGGGACCTGGAAGGCTGGAAGGGACCTCATCTCATTCCACCCCCTGCCATGGGCAGGGACACCTTCAGGTTGCTCCAAGCCCAGTCCAACCTGGCCTTGGACACTTCCAGGGATCCAGGGGCAGCCACAGCTTCTCTGGGCAACCTGTGCCAGGGCCTCATCACCCTCCCAGCCAGGAATTCCTTCCCAATATCCCATCTCTCCCTCTGGCAGTGGGAAGAGAGAAGGGGAAAACAACTTGAGAGTGGGATGATCTGGCTACCAGAGCGGGTGCTGGGACATGGGCAGGGTTAGGAGAGGCAGGAATCCGTGGCTTCTGCTCCCAAAATACACCCAGGAGTGGGGAGAGAGGGGTGGGATCTGACAGGCCCTTCAGAAATGCTCTGGGATCATGGAATGGTTTGGGTTGGAAGGGACCTTACAGATCATCTAGTTCCAGATCCCTTCCACTCTCCCAGGTTGCTCCAGGCCCTGTCCAACCTGGCCTTGGACACTTCCAGGGATCCAGGGGCAGCCACAGCTTCTCTGGGCAACCTGTGCCAGCACCTCACCACCCTCCCAGGGAAGAATTTCTTCCCAATATCCCATCCCAATATCCCCTCTGGCAGTGGGAAGCCATTCCCTGTGTCCTGTCCCTCCATCCCTTGTCCCCAGTCCCTCTCCAGCTCTCCTGGAGCCCCTTTAGGCCCTGCAAGGAGCTCTCAGATCTCCCTGGAGCCTTCCCTTCTCCACCACACCCTGAGCAATCCACTACCTCAGTTTCCCCTGCCAGCTTTTCCCCGTGGGATGTCAGTTCTGGAGGGGGAGATTTCTTTCTGCTAATCAGACAATCCTTGAATATCACCAGCAATCAGGAAGGAAAACGTAGGGATGGGAAAAAGTAAAAATAAACCCGTCTATAAATAACCCCCTTCCGGCAGCGCCGGGTGGCTCGACGTGGTGAAGCCCCTTCCAGGGACAGGCAGCTGCTCCCAGGGTGCCGGCAGGAAAGCAGAGATTTCTTTAACAGCTCCAAGAAATTGGATTTGGTGGAAAAAAACGGCCTCCAGCGACCACCTCTGGGCACCCAGAAGAAAAAAGGGGCTGCACAGCCCCAGTCCTGCCCCGGGGAGGAGCACAGGGAGGAGTGGGTGAGGAATTCCAGACATCCTGGCTTTGTGTTGGGCAGCTGGGAATGGTTTTCCCCCACTCCAAGCAAAGCCTTGTTTAAAGTTATTCCAATAAATCCACAGGGAGAACTTGAGTCCCTTTGGAAAATTCCTGTTTGAAGAGCGATGCTCTGCCCTGCTTGGTGTCATCGGTCTCCCTCCTCTCCCAGTGCCACATCCCGGACCATTCCCAACATCCTGAATCATTCCCAACATCCTGAATCATTCTCAGTATCCTTGACCATTCCCAATATCCTTGACTATTCCCAATATCCTCGACCATTCCCAATCCATCTCCTGCTACGTTATCCTCTCCCCAGACTCATTCCCAAGCACAGCTCCCACCTGTGCCATGGCAGAAGAGTCCCCAGGGCTGTCTTATCCCTTAGGAAACACCTGAAATGTTCATGGGATAGAGAATTCCACGTGGTGAGAAGGGTTTTCCCCACAGGAGATGATCAGAGATGTCCCAGGAAGCGCCCAAAAATGTTCAACCAAGGACTGTGGGCACGAGGGCAAGGAGCATCCTTAGGTATAAGAATTGGGTTGGACCTGAGAAGTTTTCCACAGTGAGGGTGGGGAGGCCCTGGCACAGGTTGCCCAGAGAATCTGTGGCTGCCCCTGGATCCCTGGAAGTCTCCAAGGCCAGGCTGGATAAACTTGGAGCAACCTGGGCCAGTGGAAGGTGTCCCTGCCCGTGGCAGGGGGTGGGACTGGAATATGCTTTAAGCTCCCTTCCCACCCAAACTATTCTATAATCCTACAATCCCTGAGCTGTCACCCTGGAAAATGGGAAGGATGAGACTGAGAGCTCCAAGGTGTCTCCTGGGGAAGCACCAGCCCCATTTCAAAGTAGGAAAATTGCATCTGGAAATCAGCCTTGGGCTAAGGAATACACACTGATGCAGTCCTGGGCTTCCCAAAAGTTCTCTGAGACCGACCTGAGTCCCCTTCCAGCATCTCCATGGGCTTTCCTGCACCCTCAGTGCCAACCAGCCCTGGCCATGAGCTGATTGTGCCCCAGGAATCCCAGCAGGGCAAAACCAAACAGTTCCAGTTGGAATTGCAGAATTGTCATGATCCCAGAATCCCAGAATGGTTTGGGTGGGAAGGGACCTTAAAGCCCATCCGGTCCCACCCCCTGCCACGGGCAGGGACACTTCCCACTAGCCCAGGTTGCTCCAAGCCCCGTCCAACCTGGTCTTGGACACTTCCAGGGATCCAGGGGCAGCCACAGTTTCTCTGGGCAACCTGTGCCAGGGCCTCCCCACCCTCACAGGGAAGGATTCCTTCCCAAAATCCCATCTAAATCTCCTCTCCTTCATCTTAAAGCTGATGTTGCTTCAGCTTTTGAAGAATATGGATAAAAATGGGTTGTTGGCTGTAGGCAAAGAGCAAAGTGATGCCTGGAGATGCTCCGAGCTCGGGTTATATTTGGGGCAATTCAATCAAGTTGTACTTTGACCTTAAAAAAAAAAAAAGGGACAAAGTGCAGCTGGGAAGAGAAACAAGGCAAGCAGCACTTCCCAGCCCTCATATTAAGGCATCAGGCTGCTGCAGAGCACGGATTTATTTTGTCAAACTGTCACAAGTGGCACCTTTATGGTTTTTTTATAAAGAGGCATTAGGATAGAAGACACCACGCGGCTCAAAAAGAGAAAAAAATAACTAAATGAATATATTGGGTTTGGTATTGAATATATTGGGTTTGATATTGAATAGCACTGAAAAGCTGAGCAAACAGGGGCTGCAAAGGGATCGGGGAGCGGGCTGGAGACGCTGCCTTTTCCTCTGGGAACAGGGTGTAACACATGGATGGGGGCTCTGACTCATCCATCAATACATGTGTTTGCACACTTTTCCAAGAGCTTTTTGGCCCGAAGCTGGTTAATAGATGGAGATCTGAAACGCTGCTGAATTTTCCCAGATGGCTAATTTTTGGTCCGGAATAAAAGGCATAATTTTCCCAGTCTCCAGCTGGGGGGGACAGAGCCAGCCCAGCTTTGGAGTCACCCTGTCTCCCGAGGATGTAATTCCCGAGGCAAACACAGCCCATGAACACAGCAGGGCAGGGAGTGGCAGGAGGGGCCACAAATTTGGGTTGGAATCCTTTGCTGTTGCCCGAGGAGCAGAGTAAAGCACCCCCCTCACCCCGACCCCCGCAGAGCTGGGTTCAGGGTGGGCTGGGAGGTGCCACTTCCAAGGGTACGTCAGGAAAGGATGATGCAATATTTCATCACTGATGGCTGTTGGAAGCGTTGCCATCTCACTGCTCCTGGAAATGCTGTCGGGAGGAAAATTCAACCTCACCTTGGGGAAACTTCTCGGAGAGAGAGAGTCACCCGTGGTGGGATGTGAAGTGGCACCGGGGTGGAAAACATGGTGTGGGGGTGAAGGAAATAAGGGAATTCTCAGGGATAAATGTATTTCACACGACAGCAGCTGCTCCAGGAGCTGCTGCAGCCTCTCTGCCTCAAGGCCAGCTGGGATTTTGTGGTTGCCCACCCATGGAAGGAGCACAGCGGGAGGCTCCACGCTGCATTTCCCACCAGGCACGTGGGTGATGGCATCTACGTGGGAATTCTTGGAGACTGAGGAAGCTCTGGAGGTGTTCCATGGTTTGGGAGACCCTCAAATCCCAGCTTGCTCCCCAGCAAGAAGCCTTCCAGTCTTCCAGAGCCTGAAGTGGCTCCAAAAGAGCTGGAGAGGGATTTGGGGAAAGGGATGGAGGGACAGGACACAGGGAATGGCTTCCCACTGCCAGAGGGAAGGGACAGATGGGAGATTGGGAAGGAATTCCTGGCTGTGAGGGTGGGGAGGCCCTGGCACAGGTTGCCCAGAGAAGCTGTGGCTGCCCCTGGATCCCTGGAAGTCTCCAAGGCCAGGTTGGATAAACTTGGAGCAACCTGGGCTAGTGGGAGGTGTCCCATGACAGGGGGTGGGATGAGCTGAGCTTTAAGATCCCTCCAAACCCAAACCTTTTCAGGATTCTATGATTATTCCCATCCCTGGATAAAACAAACTGTTCCCATCTCGAGCTGCACTGGCACAAGAGTGAGCCCAGACAAGAATGTGCCCGGACACACTTTGCTGGGTTTGCTCTCTGCTCCACGGCACGGGGAGAACACCCCTCTGTGGGGGCAGGTCCCTCCACACAACACCAAAGCTTGAACCACAGGAAGTCTGACCAACACCAAAGTCTGACCAACACCAAAGTCTGACCAACACCAAAGTCTGATCAACACCAAAGTTTGACCGCTCTGGGAATCAAACCCGCTCCCAGCTGGGTGCCAGGGCTCGTTACCTGGTGATGATGGCGAGGTGGGGGGGGCTCATGCAGGCTCCCATGAAGAGCACCACGTTCTCGTGCCGTGTCTGCCGGTAGGCCATCACCTCCCTCTTGAAGGCCTTCAGCTGGTCCTCGTTGTCCCTCTCGATGTCGATGAGGCGGATGGCCACCTCGCCGTGCCAGCGCCCGTGGAAGACCTGCCCGAAGCGGCCCTTCCCGATGAGCTCCCCGATCTCCAGCTGCTCGAAGGGGATGTCCCACTCCTGCAGGAAGATGCTGGTCTGGCTGGCCTTGCGCGGGAAGTTGCGGGCGGAGAGGAGCGACAGGTTCATCTCCTCGAAGTCGTCCTCGGATTCCTGCGCCTCCTCGGGGCCTTCCTCATTCTGGAAGGGGGGGTGGGAAAGGGTGGTGAGCGTGGGGAAACTGTAGAGGAGGAATATAACCTGGATCAAACCCCACTGACCCACCTACCATTCGCTCAGCCCCAGAGGAGCCAGGCTCCCTTTGCTTCCAAAGCCAACTGTGTTCTATGTAAAGTAGGCAGAATCCCAGATTTTCAGGGAATCACATAATCCTTTAGGTTGGAAAAGCCCTCTGAGACCATCAAGTCCAACCACTAACCCAGCAGAGCCAAGGCCACCACTAAGCCATGTCCCCAAGGTCTGTTAAACCCTCCCAGGGGTGGTGACTCCACCACGTCCCTGTGCTTTGCAGGAAGGCATTTATTTACCCCAGGGTTAAACTTGAGGTTGTGACACATCAGAGCATTGAATTAATTCCTCTGAAAGCCGAGTTTCCTCCCACCCTGGCCCAGCTGTGCCACTGCTCCCACCCCAGAATGGCTCTGACTTTTCCCTTCATGTTTATACTTCCTGCAGGATTTCCAACAGCCTTTAAAAGCTCCGTCCTCACCCTCACCCTCCCTCCTTCCCCTCCACCACGTTTCTAATGCGTCTTAAAAAGCCCCCAGTGAATGATAAACTTGAAGGCGCCCACAGAGCCCGTGAGGGTCCCTCTGCACGGGGTGGGGACACGGATGCCTGGCCTTTAATTCAATTATCAGCAATTTCCCTGCACAGCTGCTCGACTTCTCCCCTTCCTGCAAAATGTGCCCCAAGATGGAGATCAAATAAAGCTCCATTAAGCACAGGAGCGAGCGTCTCACCTCCGAGGTGGGCTCCACTTCAATTTGAAGCAATGGGTTTCCTTCCAGGCTGTTGAAAGAATTACTGAGGTAAAAAAAACAGGTAAAAACCACAGGGAGGTTGGGAACGTGTGTGGGCGTCGAGGCCTGATCCCTGCACCAGGATTCCAGGGAGCAGAGGGGAGAAGAGTCAGGTTCACTGTTGATTTGGGACAGCAGCCCCTTCCCACCCTCCATCCCTGGGTGCTCCCGTGGGAGAGGGGGAGGGAGCAGGGATGATTAAAATGATCCATTCAGGTCGGATGTGTGACATTCCAGGATGGGTTTGGTGATGTGGGAGCACACACGGGTCTCCTTCCCACTTCCCAAGGAAAGAAGGCTCCATGTCCGTGTGCCCTGGGAGGTGTCACCCCTGGCCAATCCCGGGGACAGATTTACACCCTCGTGGCATTTTTAGGGGTTTCCAAGGTCAGAATTCCAAAAGCAACACTGATTTGCGGCCAGGAGAGAAGAAAACGAGTTTTTTCAATTATTTTGGAGAAGTGGAAGTTTCAAAGACCCTTCCTGCAGTAAAAGCACCCAAATTTGATGAGTTTTCCAGCTCCCTGGGCCAGGAGCTGCTTTTTGCCTTCTCTGTTTACTCAGCACCTCCCATCACCAGGGTCTTGCTGCATCCAACAATTAACAGGGAATTAGGGATGTTGAGTTAGGGAATCGGCTGGAGCAGCTCAGGTGCTTTCAAGCATCATATAAATATATTAATAATAATTATTATTATCCATAACATAAATAACAACGTCCTTCCCCAGAGACAGCAGAGCACAACACTCCCCAGGCCACTCAGGCACAGTGGTCCTGTGAGTCCTATCCCATTCCATGGCCTCTAAAGAGCCATAAATCCCAGGGGAATCCAGCTGCCTATACAAAAGGAGCCAATCCTGATTTTTGGAGCAGCAGGGAAAGCCCAGGGCGGCTGCAGAGCATCAGGATGGACAGGTGGTTTGCAGGAGCAGCAGCTCCTCCTGCCTGATCCCCATCCAGGGCACGAATTCCTGCCTCCTGAGTATCCTGAGTATCCAGAGCAGAGGCTGCTCTTTAACCCAGCCAAGCCCGGGGGAACCTCAGTGACTCCCATGGATTGTTTTCAGTGGGAGAAGGGAGAGAGGAATCAGAGATTTCACATATTAAAAGTTATTTCCACCCCAAAATCCTGCCAACCCTACACCTGCCACCCTGCTTTAGGCAAAAAAAAACTTCAGGGCTTCGACTTCACCACTTTTCCAATAATTTCCCCGGGAGACAGTGGCTCCATCCCTGTCCTTCCCATCCCCTCTCCCGAGGGGAGGTCCCCCTGGAGTAAGATCTTGTCTGTTAAACTCCTGCCTCGTCAAATCCTCCCAAAATGGCATTTAGCAAAAGGCTCAGCAGGTGACCCTGCAGTGGAAGGACATCAGGGAATGCTGGATTAGGGCTCAACCTGCTGGGAAGAGACAGTCCTAAGGTTGATCAGACACTGCATTTCACAGTTGATTTAAGTGCAAAACTTATGGGACTCGAAAATATTGGAGGTGGGGCTGCAAGAATTGCCTTTACTAAAACTGTCTCAAAGACCCTACTTATCTGCTCATAATTTTATTATCATTTAATTAATCACTTGGGCTTTGGCTTCGTAGGTTGAAAGCCATTTTTTTTCTAGTTTCTGTGGGTTATAAATGAACCTTCTCTCTTCTCCTCTCAACTCTTCTCCTCACCAAGACACAACCCAGAGCTGTGAGCTGGGTCAGGGCAGCAGCAACACCCACCCCAAAGGCCTCCCTGAGCCCCAGCAAAGCCAGGGGGACACCCTGGGGTACCCAGAGGATGCAGGGTTGTGATGGTTTGATATAGGCCTTCCTTGGTGTGGCAGTTTTAGTCTAGGCCTTCCTTGGTGACCAGTTTGTAATCAAGAAAGTGGCCATGTTCCCAGGATTCCCTACGATTTTTACATAAGCCAGGGTATAAAGAAGAAGGGAAGAGAAGCCTTCGTTCTCTTCCCTTCCAGTGGTTCTGAAGGTGCAGGTTCTCTGCTGTCAGTTCTCATTGTGTGGGGGAGTGAGGCCTAGTGAGGCCTAGTGAGGCCTTGTAGACCTTGGGAGGCGGAGGGTGCCAGCGGTCGTTCAGCACAATTCTGCTATCCCAAGGAAAGTAGTAAGATATTCTTTTGCTAATTCTTTATTCTGCTAGTTCCTCAGTTGTTGATTGTGCATATCTGTTTTGGTTTTTTGTTCCTTTTTGCCCCTTTTTTCCTTTTTCCCTTTTTCCCTCCACCTTCCCCATTTCTGGGAGCTGTTTGGGGTTTCTTTGGTTATATATTTTTTTATATATATATAGCTTTTGCTATTCCATTTTTTTCCCTTTGGAGGGTTTTTTTTTCGCTGTGGTCTGTTGGGGTTTGGCGAGAGGCCAACTACAACCAACTACACTTGGTAACCAGGTCGAAACTCGGGAAGTGGCCATGTCCCGGTGTTCCATCCTATTTTTTACGTAAGCAAGAGTATAAATAAGGAGAGAGGAGAGTCTACCCTCTTCTCTTCCGTCGAACTTGCAGACAGCAGGTCCTTGTGGCCAGTCTTGCTCGTGTGGGGGTGCGGCCTAGTCAGGCCTGCGAGGCCTGGTCAGGCCTGTGAGGATTGTTGTTTTGCTGACTTGGGAGCAGTTCTGCTTTCTTAAGGAAAGTATTAAGATTCTTCTGTTTGCTAGCTCTCCATTAGCTGTGTACATCTGCATATATCTGCTTTTCTGTTTTAGTTTTGGGGTGTTGGGGTTCTCTTTTCTTATGTGTATATAGTTCTTGTATATACATGTAAATATATATATATATATATATATATTAAAAAAAATTGCTTTAGTTCGTTTTATTTCGGGTCCTTTGGGTTTTTTTTTCCTTTTTCCCTTTCCTTTAATAAGAGGGGGGGAACACTTGGTGTGGTTCAGGGGCTTGGCGGGGAGCCAAATCCAAACAGCGACAGGGGTGCAGGAGGAGGCACCGCTTGGGAACACGGGAAGGAGAAGCCACTCACATGGTGTTGGAGGTGACGGGGTGGAGGACGACCTGTGGGGCTCGGGTTGGAGTCTCAGGCACCACATCTGGAGAGAGGAGAGCGGAGTGAGAGAGGTCTGGGGGGCACCCAGGGCGACTAAACCCTGCTTAAAATTTCCCTTCCCCCACAGGTCAGCTTTAGTGACACCCTGACCCAGGGCTGGGGGTCACTCAGGGCCACCCAACCCCACAGTACCTTCCCACTGCACGGCCCTGCATCCATATACTGCTTTTGGGGGGGCAAATCCCAGCCCAGCACAGCCTCCCTGGCACAAATCCAGGGATTTAGGAGGGCCAGCCACGCACCCACCCCTCCAGGGGAGATCCCAGCACCCCACGTTATCCAGGGAACCTCACCTGGGAAAATGAACTGCTGCTTGTACTTGTAGTAATGGGAAGCTGGAAAAGAGAGAAGGGAGGGTTAAACATCCATCTCTAGAGCTGGAAAGGCTCCCAGCTATGCCCAGTCCTGCTCCATGAAGCCTCAGCCCCAGGTGGGGTTGTTGTGTGACCCTGTGTGACCCGACTTCTCCCAACCTCCACCTCTCCAGAGGAAGCCACCCCTGCTGGGTGCCCAGGCCAAAAATTAAGACCTCTGGCTGGATTATAATTTGATTTTTGCCCCCATCAGCTGCTCTTCTACACCCTCTGGAGAGTGTTCATGTCATCTGTGAAGTCTCTGGTGGGATTTGGACACCTGGTTGCCAGGAAAAGGCCATGGGGTTTGAGTGCTGGCCCTCAGCTGGTCTTTGGGGGTCGTTTGGCATCACAGAGACACCAAGGGATGGATTTTGCCGCCCATTTTGGCCCAATTCAGCCCTTTTTTTCCATCTTTGGAGCTGTGTCCTTCCTGGGCTCCCTGTCAAGCTTCTGGTGCACTGAAAGGAGTCATGGGGGCTGCTGCCCAAAGCCAGTGATGCAGAAGGGCTCTGGGTGGTGGGACCCTTCACTGGCTCTCTCCAGTGGGCAAAATCCAAGGGCTGGTTCAGCTCCTGTGTGTAGGAGCACGAAGAAAGTCAGAGCTGCTGAGGCCTCCAGAGGTTGGCACCGGCTCAAAAACCACTTTCTCCTTAAGCTCCAAGACCCCAAGGACCAACCCTCACCTTCCCCTCTCCAGCTCTGAGACCCTGGAGCTCGACCTCAGTTCTGCAGCAGGACCTGAGCCGAGATCAAAGGAGCCTCAGAGGTAATTCCGGCAGGAAAAGGTCCCCGTGTCGCCATTTCCGAGCTCAAATCCTAATCCCTGGGATGACCATCTTGATGGGATGAACCATGGAGAACTTCCCTCCAGGGAAGATGAAAGCACAGTGAGTCCTGCTTTGTGTCGGTCCAGTTCCCATTTGGAGCAGGGAATGAAAGCAGGGAATGAAAGCAGGGAATGAAAGCAGGGAACAAGCACCCCCGGAGCTGTTGGGGTCTGATCCTGTCCCACTCCATCCCTGCTGGCCAGGAAAACCTGCCAGGCTCCCATAAGGGGCCCATTTCGGGGGTTAATTCTGTTGTTTCTGCTTTAAACAACATGAATAATGTCTCAAAAAGACCCTCAGGGAGGTCTCTGCTCCAGAAGTGACACAAGATGGGGTCACCAAATTCTGGACCCTCTTCCCTGCCCAGGGAGGGTCCAGGGCTGGTCCAGCAGGTGGATTGGGGATGTTGATAGCTCTGATCCTCGTTATCCCACTGTGGAGACCTCAGGATGCTTCAGCTCTGGCTGGATCACCACACACTGGGGATGGAAACCCACGCCATGGCCTCGGGATTTCAGTGGCGCTGTGGATTGTCCTCCCAGAACGTGGACACTCCAGAGCTTTGGCTGGCAAAATCTCGGCCTCAGGGGTTGGGGTGTTCAGAGTTTCCTCCCAGCTCCTCCACTGTCCTCCTCAGGCCCCTCCAGCCCCCACTCGAGTCCTGGGCACTCCACTGAGGGAGCCTCGGGCGTGGCTTCAGCCTCTCCAGGCACACCAGGACCTGCTGCTTGCTCGCTGGGGCTTTTCCAGGCTTTTGGAGATGTTTGTTTTGTTGTGGGATGAATTCTGCCAGTCAACTTCCTCCTCCTCTTCTCCCTCCTCCTCGTCTCAAGCTCAGGGCTTGTCAGGAGGGAAGGGCGGCGTCACCAGGGTGCAGCAGGAACAGCAGAGCAGGAAGGTGCCACCTGGTTCCTCTAGAGGAATTCTCCTGATCCCTCTTCCTACTGGACCATTAACTGCTGGTTTGAGGGTGCAGGAGGGACCCCAAACTTCTGCTCCAGCAAGGAGGCCTGAGGTCATGGAGCACAGAGGGGCTACCAGCCCCAGGGCAGCCACGGGTGCTTCAGCAGCTCAGGGATGGGTCAGGGCCAGGGCCAGGGCTCCCCCTCCTCTCCACTCTCCAGGACTTTTTTGGGAGCGGCTGGAGAGGCTGAGGACAGCTGAGCCCCTCCACACCCCCAGGAGTGATGCTGAGCTGTTCCCCTCCAGGAAGGGACGTTCCCTGGAGCAGCAGCACTGCCCCAAGGCCATCCCAAAGGTGGACAGGCTTTGAGACTCCCTCAGCCCAGGAGGAGCTATTTTTTTTGGTCATTTAATGTTGTAACTCCTGTGTCCTGCAGCCACCAGGACCCAACTGATCCTTGGGTGTCCCTTCTCCAGGAGCAGATGGGTCCCAGGTACCCAGACAAGCCTCGATGGGACAAGGATGTCAGACACTCCCAGCATCACCTCCCCTCCACTATCACCCCACATGTGCTGACAACAAGATTTTGGGGGCCCATCACCCCAAAGACACAGAGAAGTCAACCCAAGGAGTCCTTAGAGAGGGGGTAAGACCCTGATTTCCACTCGCAGTTGAGGCAACGAGCCCTGGAGAACCCAAGCCTGGGAAGGATTTCGTAGCCTCAAGAGCAGCAGGTTGTGCTGGCCCCATCCTTGGGAGGTTTCCAAGACCCAACTGAACCAAACCTTGGGCTCTGACCCTTCTTCCAGCCGGAGCTTTGATAGAGACTCCTCACCTGAATTCCCCCAAACTCATCCTTGCCGCTCATTGCTGCTTCCACCTTTTCCCTATCCCAATATAAGCCCAGAGGGAGCAGCTCCTCACCCTGAGGACCCCCTGGGGGCACGAGCCCCTCTGCCCAGACGATTGTGGAGGTACCTGGCAGGTTGAACTGCTTCTGCTGGCGCGGGCACTGCGGGGAGGGGTGCAGGGGGGACGGGGGTGTCGCGCTGGGCGGCAGCGGCGGCGCCGGCGACGAGGGCGTGGAGGACGTGGTGGAGGAGGGGTTGCTGCTGGAATCCGGCTGGTAGGGCACTGGGATGTGGTCCTGTGGGACACAGAGGGGGAGAAAAGAAGAGAGAGGGGCCGGTGAGAGCGGTTGGTGACACCCCAAAGGTGCTCCAGGGCAGAGGACCCCGGGGACAAGTGACAGCTACATGGGTCATACAGCCATGGAATGTCCTGAGCTGGAAGGGACACCCAAGGAGCATCCAGTCCAACCCCTGGCCCTGCACAGACACCCCAACAGTCCCACCCTGTCCCTGGGAGCGTTGTCCAAACATTCCTTGAGCTCTGCCCTGGGGAGCCTGTTCAGTGCCCAACCACCCTCTGGGGGAAGAACCTTGACCAGCTTTGCCAGGGACCATCAGATTCCAGTCTTGTTTGATTTGTAACAATAAATTCCTCATTTACTCAAGTCTCTGGTGGTAGCAGAGGCCTCAAAACACCCCAAATTCAGCTCAGACCTGGAGACTGAGAGGCCACAACGGAGCAGGACCAGGACAGGAGGACCCAGCTGGTTTAAAAGTGCTGATTCCATTTTATTTTTAGAAGAAAGAACCCCATGGGATGCATCCCACAACGGGAACCCCAAGGGGCGAGGGGTTTGCAGTTCAACTCCTCCTCCCTCACCACCAAGCTCGCCCTCACCCTGCTCCTTGAATTAGCACCAATCCATGGGATTATTGGATTAATTGGAGCCTCCAAGCAGGTTTATAGGCGGCTCCTTCCCAGGTGCTGACATCCATAGTGGTGGATGTGCCTGGAGACACGCTGGGACATCTGCAAGGTTTGATCCTGGCAGACCCTGAGGGCTGGGAGAGTCCCCATGTCCATGTGATAAGAAAGACACTGAGGGGCTGGAGCGTGTGCAGGGAAGGGAACGGAGCTGGGAAGGGGCTGGAGCAGCAGGAGGGGCTGAGGGAGCTGGGGGGGCTCAGCCTGGAGCAAAGGAGGCTCAGGGGGGACCTTCTGGCTCTGCAACCCCCTGACAGGAGGGGGGAGCCGGGGGGGGGGGTCAGGCTCTGCTCCCAGGGAACAAGGGACAGGAGGAGAGGGAACGGCCTCCAACTGTGCCAGGGGAGGGTCAGGTTGAATATTTGGGAAAATCCCTTCATGGAAAGGGCTGTCCAGCCCTGGCACAGCTGCCCAGGGCAGGGGTGGAGTCCCCATCCCTGGACTGGTTTAAATCCATGTGGATGTGGCACCTGGGGACATGGGTCAGTGGTGGCCTTGGCAGTGCTGGGGAACAGTTGGACTCGATGATCTTGGAGGCCTTTTCCAACCAGAACAATTCCGTGATTCCATGAAGAGCCGCCGATATTCGGGTGCGGCGGGTCTGGCCCCCTCTGGCAGGGAGTGGGCACAGGGGGTGGGCACAGGGGGTGGGCACAGGGGGTGCTCAGGGCTGGGGGAGCAGCTCACCTTGTTGAGTTTGTTGGTTTTGGGCAGGGTCTGGCTGACGTGCAGGTCCGAGTACCGGGGCGGCTTCCGCAGGGGGTTGTTGATGTCGCAGGGCACCGACTCTGTCCGGACTAACCTCGCTGGATTGGGAAGGGACAGAGGGACAAAGGGGATGGAGAGGAGGGGGAGAGAGAGGGAGAGACATCAGAGCTCTGGAGGAGCCCTCGGGGTCACCCTGTGCTTGCAAACCACTCTGGAATCGCTCTCCAAAGCAATTCCTTCCCCCTGGCACCTCCAGCTCGGATCCTGCCCTGGGATGGCAGCTGGGCTTTGGGATCCCCTGCTCCCAGGCTACAGCCAAACCCCCTGGGACGTGGGGGGCTTAAAGCCCCTCGTGGTGAGCTGTGAACTGCCCACTTCTCCCCCCACTGAGGGGCTGCAGTTTGGGGGGGGCTCAGCAGCTGCCACAGCCACCCCCAGAGCCAGGGATCAGCCAGCACTGGGAGGAGGCACAATCCTCTTCCTCCCCACAGCTTCTCTGGGATGAGGGCAAAGAGCTGACTCTCAGCAGGGAGACTTCTTTTCAGGGGGGAAAGCCAGCCTGCAGGCTGGGGGGCTCAGGAATAGTTGGTGTGCAAGACAACGTGTTTAAGAGCTGGGTTTGGGGGTTTTGTTTTAGGGGGGCAGAGCTATTTCACTGGTGCTGAGGCCACCCCAAAGCCACGCTGCTCCTTGTGCCCACGCTCAAAGACACCGTGGGCAGCTCCAGCTCTCACAACCTCACGTCCCACAGCCATAAACTCCAATGTCTGCCCATCCCAGGAGCCCTGGAAGAGCAGGATCTTGCCTTCCCTGCCTCCTGGTCAGGGTTTGCAGCAGCTCTCAGTGTGACGGGGGGGGTGTCTTCAACCCCTTCCACCTAAATTTGCTGCAGGGAAGGGCCTGGGGGGGGGTGAAGTGGAAGCTGTAAAATTGCCCCCTCGAGGCACAACGTCCCCACTCGTGAGGTGCCACCAACACGATCCACTCCCCCACCAGCAAACCAACAACATTTGTGGTGATATTTAAACACAGAGCCACAGCTTTAAGAGCTCAAAATTCAAGGCAGCAACAACTGGCAGGTGGTCACAGTCCTCTGGCCATCAAGGGGCAGCCAAAATCTGGAAGAGAAGGGGTGGGGAAGCGGCGGCCCCATCGGTCGTTCCTGCTGCAAAGTTCTCCCTCCTCTGCGGGTTTTAGGACGGATTTTAGAGCGGGATAAGGCAGCTCCGAAAGCACCACGAGCATCCACGTGGCCACATCCCCGTCGTGGGGGGACCCCCATGCACCGCTTTCGGGGTCCCACCGTCCGCCCTGAGCAAAAAAAAAAAGGCTAAAACCTGTTGGACTTACCCCGTGCTGTGGGGAATCTGAAAAGAAAAGGAGGCAGGGGGAGGGTGGGTGGAAGTGGTTTGCAATGCAAATCTGCCTCGCCCCGCACGGCTCGTCTCCCTACAAGCGGAAAAAACGGTGGGTAAAGTTTTCCCAGAGCGCCCGAAGCGGTTCGGGAGCCTCCCAGGGCCCGGCTCCCGAATCGCCCCGGGGGGGCTGCTGGAAGTTTTACCTGCTGGCAACGTCCCGTGGGGGCACGAGGGGGGTGGGAGAAAGGCCCTTACCTCCTCGGTGGATGATCAGCAGGTGACACGGAGGGGCCTCTTTGGTGCATTTGTTGTGGCACTTGAGCCTGGCAGGGAACAGAGAGAAAGGAGTGAGGGGCGAGGGAGACACGGAGCATCCCGGGATGGAGAGCACGGAGGGGCAGGACAAGGGGGAGCGGCTCCCCGCTGCCAGAGGGCAGGGTTAGATGGGATATCGGGAAGGAATTCTTCCCCGGGAGGGTGGGGAGGCACCAGTGCATATTCAAGGATTGTCTGATTAGCAGAAAGAAATGTCCCCCTCCAAAAGTGACATCCCAGTGGGAAAAGTTGGGAGGGAAAACAGAGGGAGCGGCTTGTGAGGGTGTGAGGGAGAAGAGAAGGCTCCAGGGAGAGCTGAGAGCCCCTTCCAGGGACTAAAGGGGCTCCAGGAGAGCTGGAGAGGGACCTGGGACAAGGGATGGAGGGACAGGACACACGGAATGGCTTCCCACTGACAGAGGGCAGGGAGAGATGGGAGATTGGGAAGAAATTCTTCCCTGTGAGGGTGGGGAGGCCCTGGCCCAGGTTGCCCAGAGAAGCTGTGGCTGCTCCTGGATCCCTGGAAGTGCCCAAGGCCAGGTTGGAGCAACCTGGGCTAGTGGAAGGTGTCCCTGCCCGTGGCAGGGGGTGCATCAGATGAACTCTGAGGTCCCTTCCAACCCAAACCCTTCTGGGATTCTATGAATCCATGATGTGATGTGGCACAGGGAGCAGCATCAGCCCCTCTCTGCCCCTGGGAAGGTGACTGGATGGGAGGCCTGGGTCGTGCCCAGCCCCTGGGTGTCACTGCCTGAGCCAACCCTGGGGAGCCCCGGGGGCCTGGGAAGCCCCACGATTCCCAGGGAGCAGCTCAGGGACAGGGAGCAGCCCAGGATGGAGCAGCAGGGTGGGCTGGCTGGCAGGACACGGGGGCTGCACTCCCTGGGCAAATGCATCTGTTGGGATGGAGCAGCACAGGAGCTCCCAAATCAGGGTTACTGCCCAGCTCCCCCTTTTCCCGCTGGCTGTCAAGGACCAGGCACCCACCAGCTGGAGGGGGCCCCAAATTTCCCCTCCTGCCAGTGTTGGCTGAAATAAAAGGAGCAGAGTCCTGCCCGGGGGTGAAGGTTCAGTGGAAGGTGTCCCTGCCCATGGCAGTGGCTCAGAACTAAATGGTCATTACAGTTCCTTCCAGCCCAAACCATTCCATGACTCCATGAAACCCCCACTCTTCCAACCATCAAAATTCAGGGGCAGTGGAAGGGGAGGAAGCAGCTGCCCTGGCCCCTGATGTGTTCCTGTCATTGTGCCCTCCCCACTTGGCTTTCTGAGGGCCATTTGGCCAAAATAAGGGGAGCATTTACGGCTCCACAGAGTATCCTGCGGAGCTTTGCCTGGTTCCTGGAGCCGGGGCAGGAATCCGTGGGGGGGCTCACCCCTGGGTCATGCATTTAGGCATCAGTAGACTCCCCAAAGCTCCCCATTCCTCCTTAATTAGGCGTGGAAATGCATCCCAGGCTCCCGCTCTGCCACGGCTGCGGAAAGCCATGGGGGAAAAGGTGAGAAAAGGAGGAAAAGATTTATAAAAACAAGGGGGAAGGATGGGGAGGAAAAAAAAAAAAAAAAGGAACGGCAGCTCCAAGTCAATGAGCTGGGTAATGAAAATTCAGGAGCTGTGCGTGTTAGCTTTTATTGCAAAGCTGTTCCTAGAGGGAAAGGCAGGAATTAATTTGGTATTTGAGGCTTGGGGGGTTTGGGGTCTGGTTGTTTGTTTTACCTGCTGGTTCCCCCCTGGTTTCTGGGGGAAGCGGTGCCGGGGTTGGCTACGGCAGAGCTGGAAAAACCTAAATACCTGCGTTCACCCCGACTTCTTACAGCCAGGGAATGGATTTGTTCCTTTCTGCAGGATTGCAGGGAGCAGGACTGACACAGCCAGAGCCACAGCACTGCTGGGGCAGGCACAGCATCCCTGTTCCTGGCAGGGACGAGGCACAACATCCCTCTTCCCGCACGGAGACCGGGCAGGGCTTGCAGGCAGCAAAGCCTACAGTTGCTTGAGATGGGGACTGCAACAGGAATCACCCCTTTAAAACCTCTGGATTTGATAATGTCACTTCCAGAAATCCACCCCCAGCTGTGGAGTAACCAGGCATTTCTGGTCAGGTTTAAATCCCAATTTCCCAACTCATCAGCGTTTAATCAATGGCAAGAGCGATCATGGTCACCCCACAGCTCCAGCCAGCTCAGATACCTGCAGACAACAGGCCTATTCCCAGCTCCCAGCCCTAGAAAAGGCAATCCTGTCTCCAGCAGCAGCTTGCCTAAGAGCTGGTGGCCATGTGACACTGTCTGAGCTGGGCTCTGCCAGATTTAGAGCAGTGAAGTGGCCCCAGCCTCTCTTTGCCCAGTTGTCTCTGATTTTACAGCCTCTCTCCTTTGCCTCGTGGCTGAATTGGGATTTAGGGTGGGTTGGCTCCTCAGTGCCAGGAAACAGAGACTCCCCCCCAAGAAAAAAGCAGAAGCTGCAGCCCAAGGCTGGGGGCAAAACCCACCCAATGCCCAGAGCCAGCCCAGTCCGGTGCATCCATCCCCATCTCCTGCAGGTAATTCCACGTGGAACACATGATGTGAGGAGCTAAAGCCAGGCCAAGGATGGCAGCGAGCAGGGGGCACTGCCAGGATCTGACTCAGAGCTCTGGTGCCAGCAGAGCCGGGCTCTGGTGAGCGGCACCGTCCCCAAGGACCCCCCCGACCTCAGCCCTGCTCTGGGCTGGTGTTCACCCCATTTCTGGTCTCATTAAAGCTTCCTGGGAGGATGAGCTGGTTGGCCTCCTCACGCCCAAGTTCCTGCTCAGCTCCACCAGCAAATCCCGAATTTATCCCCTCCCAGGCTCGAGGAGCGACCCAAAGAGCTCCAGCCCCCGCCGTACTTGCAGTTTTTGCACTTTAAGCCGAACAACATTCCTTTCCCACAGACAGTGCAGGTCTGAGACATCCAGTACTTGGTGGAAAACCTGCAGAGGAAAACACAGACAGTGGGAGATGAGGGATGAAGCCCCACTTATGTCCTGAGCCTTGATTTATCCTGCCCTTGCTGCCCTCAAACACCGCTGCGGGTGCTGAGGAATCTTTCTAAGGATGCCAAACCCCAAATCTGACCCTGCTCTGGTTATGCAGAAGGGCACAACCTGCTCCAAAGTGCTCTGAGCCAGCCAGGATGGGCATTTGCCCAGCCCAGGCACCCCCCAAAACCCCTCCTTGCCCTGGGGGCCCGAGTGTCCAGCCCAGCAGCTGCCTCATCAAACAGCAGCACTGAGACCATTTCCAGTGGTTTTCCCTCTTCAGGTGGATGTGGAAGAGCAATAATCCAGAGATGGGGAATTTGCTGAAGGTTGGCAAGGTCATGGATAATACCCAGCTTTTATTGGTAGCGACTCAGGCCTTATCTAACCCAGATCTGGACTGACAGGGAATTTAACTGGGCTTTTGGGACAGCACAGCACAGCAGGGGAGAGATGGGGAAGAGTCCTGAGCCCCTTGCCCTGGCTCAGAGATGGAAAGGGAGATATTCCTCCCCCTGGGAGCACGGCAGGGTGGGAGTACCTGTGTTTTATGGAGTTTCCCAGATCCCGCCGGGGGATCTGCGGGGACCAGCGAGGCACTGACAGCGTATCTGCAGGAGAGACAGGGCAAACCATCAGGGAAAACAGAGCCAGGGTCCAGCTTCCTGGGGAGGGGAGCACACACCAACAAAAAAAAATAATGGGGTTTTCTGATATTTCCCCTTGGAGACACTTCCCTTCGGGAAAGAAGAGGCCTCTGGGTTTTGTGTTTGGGTGTGAGGGAAAGGGGGGGTCTCCTGTCCCCCCAGCACCCAGTTTGGAGCAGGGGGGTGATGCCCCCACGTGCAGGCAGAGCAGGGCTGCGAAGCTTCTGGGACCACGTCGTGATGCCCAAACGGGAAAGGGAAAATAAAGCTGGAACAGCATCTTTTACACTTCTTAATAAGACATCACGTCTGGCAGTGGGGGCTGAGCAAAACGCCGAGTGTCAGGCGGTCAGGAGGAGATTCCACTCGTATTCCAAGAGAAGAAGAGAGCAAAAAGCAGCCTCGGTGCTCTCCTTCCGTGGGAAAAGGAGGGAGAAAGGGTGAGGAAGAAGAGGTGAGTTCATTAGCACTGGAGCAGGACATTAATTAGCAGTGTGGTTCCACATCCCCCTTCAGCCTCGCAAGGGCACAGTCCCTCCTCTTCCTCCCGAAGAAGAGGCCACGGAGAGGCGGGAATCTGTGCTGGGATTCAAGGGCTGGATTTTCAATAAGGGATTTGAGAGGTTTCCCAGGCCCAGGCCCCAAAGCCCAGCACGAGCCGAGGGCCGAGCGGCGCAGCCCGGCCGTTTGCTCCGTGTGCCGGCAAATCCCCGGGCAAACACGCGCTGGATATTATCCCTGGGAGTCGGGAGAGCCACTGTTTGCTCCAATATCCCATTTTAATATAGCAGGCGGAGGGGAGCTCTAATTGCACTCGCCTGCTGAAGGTTACATTTACATCCTGCTTCCTGTGCCAGGGACCAAGTCCTGGGAGCATCCTGAACTCCATCCTCCTCCAGCACCATCCCAAACTGCTTCCCTTCTCCAGCATCATCCTGAACCGTTCCTTTTCCAACATTCTAAAGTGCCTCCTTCTTCAGGATCATCCTAAACTGCCTCCTTCTTCAGGATCATCCTAAACTGCTGCCTTTTTCCATCATCATCCTAAACTGCCTCCTTTTCCAGCATCATCCCAAACTGCCTCCTTCTCCAGCATCATCCTAAACTGTTCCTTTTCCAACATTCTAAAGTGCCTCCTTCTTCAGGATCATCCTAAACTGCCTCCTTCTTCAGGATCATCCTAAACTGCTGCCTTTTTCCATCATCATCCTAAACTGCCTCCTTTTCCAGCATCATCCCAAACTGCCTCCTTCTCCAGCATCATCCTAAACTGTTCCTTTTCCAACATTCTAAAGTGCCTCCTTCTTCAGGATCATCCTAAACTGCCTCCTTTTCCAGTACCATCCTAAACTGTTCCTTTTCCAACATCCTAAATTGCCTCCTTCTTCAGGATCATCCTAAACTGCTGCCCTTTTCCAGCATCATCTTAAACTGCCTCCGCCAGCACCATCCTAAACTGTTCCTTTTCCAACACCCTAAAGTGCCTCCTTCCCCAGCACCATCCCAAGCTGTCTCCTTCTCCAGCACCTCCCTCCAGCAGCTGCTCCAGCTCCTTCTCTTATTCCACTGCATCTGTCCTGGACACTCCACAGGCAAAGCCAGCAATGAAGATGTCAGATCACAGAATCATGGAATGGGACCTTAAACCTCATCCAGTGCCACCCCCTGCCACGGGCAGGGACACCTCCCACCAGCCCAGGTTGCTCCAAGCCCCGTCCAACCTGGCCTTGGACACTTCCAGGGATCCAGGGGCAGCCACAGCTTCTCTGGGCACCCTGTGCCAGGGCCTCCCCACCCTCCCAGCCAACAATTCCTTCCCAATCTCCCATCTCTCCCTGCCCTCTGGCAGTGGGAAGCCATTCCCTGTGTCCTGTCACTACCCATGTCAAAAGTCATTCTGCCTGATTTTTCTGAGCCCCTTCCAAGCCGATGAGGGGGGATTGATTTCCCCATCCCTGCCTCGGCTGTCTCATCCCACCCCGATATTTTTGACCCGTGGTTCTCCCCAGCCATTGAGACAATCTCACCTCCCACTGCCCCAGCGCCTGCAGCCTCCCAGGGGTGGAGAGTTGGTCCCCAAAATCCCAGAGGTGACGCTCCAAAGAGTGTCACCACTCCAAACAATGTCACCACTCCACTCCCGAGCCCCATCTCTCCCTAAACGTCCCCGTCTCATCAGTAAATCACATTACACAAATGAGTTGTCATCATTCCCCCTTCCAACCCCGGTCCCCGAAGAACTAAACACCCGGGCAGGAACAGCTCCTCTCCCAGAATTAAATTACATCCTCCGCTTTATCAGCCACAATTTATTTTCCACTAAACTTTCAGCTGGCCTCAATTAAATCCTGCCAGCCCGGGGAGGGGGGAGAGGGAACGGAGGCAAAGGCGGCTGCTGAGCCTTTTAATTACTTTCTAAATGTGCTCACTGCAAAAAGGTATTAAAGTGTATCGGGGATTTTGATCTCCGAACACAAATGAGACCTGCGTGATTCGCGGCTAATTACGCTCATTAGAGGCAGCGATACACGTTGGATGGCGGCGTTTAACAATAGACCCGCTGTTTGCAGGAGGGAAAAGCAGCCGAGCGGGGCGGGAGGGCAGGGGAAGGCACCCCAGGGCCGCGGGGAACAGCCCCGAGCGTTTGGGGAGCTGCGGGGTTAATTGGCAATTCCTTCCCCTTTAACCTGTGCACTGAGATTCCCACCCGGAGGAAAAACTGCTTCTCCCTGCCGCTGTTAAATCAGGATGATAAGCAGAGGGAAGGTGAGGAATATTCTCACAGAAACCCCCCGGATTGCCACAATTAGAGGTAATTGCAATAAAACCCCTCGCGAGCACGTCTGGCTGCTGCAGGAGGGGAGGCTTGGTCGTGAGGACCCCGGCCTGGAGAAATGCCAGACCCGGGGGCAGCGGGATCAGTTGATCCTCGCAAGCTTTGGAGCGTGACAGCGGCTGCCTCTCTCCCTCTCCCTCTCCCCCTCCTCCTCCTCCCCGCACCAGCCACGCCGAGCTGCTCCCGACTATTGATGTCTCCCGACCTCCCCTGCCCGCGTGTCAGTCATTACTTAAACCTTTATCACCGGCTACCTTTCCTGCACGGCTTCAAATTCCAAGCTCTCCTCGCTCTTCCCGTCGCATAATTTGCGCACACCCCTTCCCCCCACCCCGCTCTCCTCCTCCGGGACGATATTTAACGGGCACGAGTGGAATTTCTCAGGGAAGAAGCAGCCCAGGGCGAGCCCCCATCCCTTTCCTGCCTCCCCAGCACCCGGAGGGGCTCCCAAAAGCCAAATCCCGCTCCCCGACGACACCACCCCCCCAGCACATCAGGGCGGCGCAGACCCCGGTGCCAGGCGGTGCCACCCCAAAACCACCCCAAAAATCTCCGCGGTGCCTTCGCCGCAGCGGCAAAGGTCACAGCTCCTGCACAGCTTATCCCTGAGTCAACAGCCGGAGCCTGATGGGATCAGATGTGCCGGGAGGGGAGCGGGGAAGGGGGGAAGCCGAGCGGGCAGAGGGTGACAGCCACCTCCGGCTCGGCTCTGACAGGCGACGCGGGAGCAGAGCCCTGCCAGCCGCTTCCCCGGCGGTGACAGGCAGCTGTGACAGCCACCGCCGGTCCCTGAGTGGCACCCGCACGCCTCGGAGGTGACGGGGACCGCGGCCCTCCGTGCCCCCGCTGCCACCCCGCCAGCGGCCGGGGGGGATGGTTCCCGTCACTCCCCGGCTGCCAGCTGGGATGCCGGGGCATCTCCCGCATGGAGAGGAGCAGCTGGAGCTTCCCTGCCTCGTTATTTTGGGTTGCCGCCCTCCCTGGGGGCAGAGCAGGAGGGCAGCGATGCCCTCGGCGAGCAGACACCCTCACCAAGGAGCCCAGGAGCGCCCTCCGGGGGTGGCCCCACAGCGATGGGGACCGCATTTGGTCACAATTTTCCCCCCTTCTCCATCTCCTGGCACCTTTCTGGGTGCCCAGGGAAGTGGTGTGAACAGGTTCTCCATCATGGAGACAGCCTGACAAACAAACCCTCCTCCTCCTACTACAGCAAAGGGCGTCAGGAGACGTTCCCACTGTGAATGGGATGGATGGAATCCATGGAAGTGAACTCGGAAAGCATCCTGGGCTGAATCACTGCAAGGCCAAGGAATGGTCAGGAGACTTTGCACTTGTCTGTAAATGTCCTACAGACCTGTGTCTACCCCGGGCTGCCACCAAAAGGCTCCCAGTGCCAGGCCCAGGGTGGCTGAGTCCCACAGAGAGATGATGAGGAGACACCGGGGTATCTCCTCCCAGGAAAGTTCAACATCAGAAGAGATCCAGTATCAGGACTATTTCCACCCCCATAACCCCAGGCAGAAATCACAATCCTGAGCCAAAGCACAGCATCAGAACCCTGGAAAAGTTTGGGTTGGAAGGGACCTTAAAGCTCACCCAGTGCCACTCCCACCATGGGCAGGGACACCTTCCACTAGCCCAGGTTGCTCCAAGCCCCATCCAACCTGGCCTTGGACACTTCCAGGATGGGGCAGCTTCTCCAGGCAAGCTGTGCCTGTTCCAGAGACGCTGTTCCCATGTCTCCCCACCACCCTGGTGGTGGTGGGAGGTGCTGGCAGAGGTCACTGCCTGCCTGGTCCCAACTGGGGAGCCGAGCACACCAGGGAGATGCTCTGCAGCAAAGGGTTCAAAGCCCCTCCCTGGGACACCTTGGTCCTTGCTCACGCTAGTTTTAGGGCCAAAACAGGATGGGAGAGATCCCTGAATAGCTCAGCTGGAGCAACACTCAGAGCAGCAGCTCCAGCAGCTTTCCCTGCCCGGGATATAAAATCCACGTGGGATTCAAGCCCCAAAGGGAGTCACCCATTCCCTCCATCAGTGCACGTGGCAAACACTCTGCACCAAATTTCATCTAGTGGAAGGTGCTCCTGCCCATGCAGGGGCTGGAATGAGATGGTCTTCAAGGTCCCTTCCAACCCAAACCACTCTGGGACGCTGTGGATCACAGCCAGGCCCAAACCCGGGGCTGTGGGTGGAAAGATGATCCAGTGGGACGGAACAAAACCTTGGCTGTAGCCGAGGGGATTATCCCCAGCAGGCAAAGAGGGCAGAGCTGTTCTCAGAGCGTCTCTCTGGTGAGAAAAGAGTCTCTCCCTAATCCCAGCAGCTCCTCTTTGCAGCGTGACAATCCTGTTTGTGCAGCTGGAATGTCGTGTTCAGCTGCTCCACTGCCTTGGAGCCTCGCAGTGGGATTTCCCCCCTCCCAGTTCTCAGCCTTGCAGGCTCAATTAGGCTCACCCAGGCTGGGTTCTGTGGCTCCACACAGCATTGCCGGGGTAGGAAAACCTCTGGGGCCTCGCTGCTGGCTGGAAAAGCCCCCGTGGTGAGGCAGCCAGATGTGGCCAGATGTGGGAGCTCCCAGCTGGGCTGCCAGCACACCTCTGGAGTGCTCCTGGCGTGGCCTGGCAGCAGGGGAGGTTCAGGGAGGAGGAACCACTGATGGACACTAAGAAATGTTGGGAATGAGGGTGGTTTGAGCCGGGACAGTGTTAAGGGGAATTCTCTTCCCACTCTGGGGATGGGATGGCTGCGGAGCAGGACCATGGTCTGAATGGCACCCACTGCTGCTCCTGTGCCCCACAGCACCTTCAGTGCTCTGGGGTCCTGCCTGGTCCTTCCCAGCAGAAAAGCTGCATTTAGGGCTCCTGGACTCCCACTTGGACCCACTGGACATCATCCTGATGCCCTCTCCACCAGCCACACCCACCTGAGGTGACCCTTTGGGGGCTGAGGGGGCTCCAAGAGCTCTGGTGGCATCCCAGCCCTCGCTGCTGGCTTGGCCATCCCTGGTCACCCACCCAGGCCCCCTGTGGGCACAGCCAGGCTGCTCCCCAGGGCAGGGGGTTGGCACCACAACCTGCAAATCCTTTGGCCACAGAGCCAAGAGGAAGAGCCAGGAGCAGGACTGAGGAGAAGTGACCACCAGGGACAGCACCGAGGGCACGGGATGGAGCTGATGGGCAGGGCTGGGAGCTGGGCATCACCTGAGACCACATCAAACCAGCAGGGACTGGCTCTGCAGGGACAAACAAAGGCTTGGAGGGGTCACTGCCCGTGACTCCACATCCAGGGGATGTTCCATGGCTCTTGCCTGGCTCCCAGGACATGGGAAGAGCCTTTGTGCTGCAGGAGGGTCACGGAGAGACCTCACACGCGGCTTCAGCCTGGGGACAAGGGGTGGGTTGGTCCCTCCTGGTGCACAGAAGGGCTTGGGTTGGGTTGGCTGCTCCTCTCCTGGCTTGGAAGGGCAGCAAGGAGGACATTCCCTGCTCGGCCACGTGCCCAGCTGCTCGTTTTTCCCAGCAAAATCACTCGCAGCCTTTTTTTGGCCCTTCTCTTCCACCCACTTTTGTTTTACGGGGTCCAGGGTGGGAATGTCATTGTTGGCCCATCCTGGAGGACTCCAAGCAGGTGACCAGACCTGGGGGCACGTGGTGACAGTGCTCTGGCAATGCCAGTCCCCCCCCAGGACCACCAGGTAACAGACCTGCTGGTCCTGAGCCTTTACAATAAAAAGAAGAAGATCCAACCTGATTTCTGGGTGCTTAAGCCAAGACATGGGGTGTCCTAAATCCAGTTTCAAAGTAACAACACGACTCTGGCCGTCACTTGGTCACGGGGAGTGACCAGATGCACCCAGAGAGGTCCTGGATGCAGGACAGAACATCTTCTGTCCCTCAGCCACGGGATTGGGCTCTTTCAGGGCCAAGTGAGAGTTCAAAGGCACCTCCAAAGTCTTTGCTTCCCCTTTTCTACTTCCCCTCCAAGAGCTACTAAGGGACAACTAATTCAAACCCCAAATTCCCAGGGCTCCTGGCCCCGTGGGAAGGGGACTTCACCCCCTCTGCCACTTCCTCAGGAGGGGCAGCTCCGATCCCTGCTCTGTGTGAGCAGCGACAGGACCTGAGGGAAGGGCTGGGGCTTTGTCAGGAGAGGGTTAGGTTGGATCTCAGGAAGAGGTTGGATCTCAGGAAGAGGTTGGATATTAGGAAAAGGTTGAATATCAGGAAAAGGCTGGATCTCAGGAAAAGGAAAAGGGCACTGACCAGGCTCCCCAGGGCAGTGGGCACAGCCCCAAGGCTGCCAAGAGCTCCAGGAGTGTTTGGACAACGCTCTCAGAGCTCCAGGAGTGTTTGGACAATGCTCTGAGGGATTGTTGGGGTGTCCTGAGCAGGGCCAGGAGTTGGGCTGATGAGCCCCGTGGGTCCCTTCCCGCTCGGGATATTCCATAATCCTGTGATTCCATCAGCAAGATCTGAGCTGCAGGAGAAAGAGGCTCCTTCTGCAGCTCCCTCCAGCCCTCGTGCTCTGAGCAAATCCATCCCATCGGGGTAAAGGGTGTTAAAAACACGAGGTGTGCCCCTGCCCTGCCTGGCAGAACTCCCACACGGATGCTGATCCTGTGGGATGCTGATATCTCTGGGAATAACAGCTGAGGCAGGCAGTTGGATATCTCTGGGAATAACATCTGCCTGCAGAGCTCCTGCCAGGTCCCAGAGGCCCCAAAAGGCAGAGGAAGGGGAGGAAGAGGATGGTGGGAAGGGCTTGGTGGTTCCTCAGTGATCCCAAAGAGCAGCTGAGGGGAAGGAAAGGGGAGAAGGAAGGAGGGAAGGAGAGAAGGAAAGGAAAAAGGGAGGAAGGAAGGAGAAAGGGAAGGAGGGAAGGAAAGGAGAAAGGAAAGAAGGAAGGAGGGAAGGAGGTGAGGGAAGGAGGGAGGGAGGGAGGAAGGGAGGAAGGGAAGGAGGAAGAGAGGAAAGGAAGGAGGAAGGGAGAAAGGGAGGAAGGAAGGAAGGAAGGAAGGAAGGAAAGAGGGGGAGAAAGGGAGAGGAAGAAAGGAGGGGGAAGGAAACAGGGGGAAGGAGAGGGGGAAAAGGAAAAGGAGGAATAGGAAAAGGGAGGAAGGAAGGAAGGAAGGAAAGGGAGGGGAAGGAGCTGCCCCATCCCACTGGCACCCACAACCTGCAAACTGGTGCTCAGGAGGGCCAGTGGAGCCTTCCCAGTGCTGCTTCCCACCCTGGTGAGGAGGACAGAGAGGAGGAAAAGCTGCAGGTTCCGGGGGGCTGGATGGGCAGGGAGGGGGGTCGGATGCAAAGCCCTTCCTCAGCCAAGAGCTGAGCAGGGAGAGCAGCTGGAAGAGCCCAAAACGAGCCAGAAAGGCCACACTTTGGGAAAGCAAACAAGGCAAAAGTCCAGAGAGGGAAAGGTGACAGAAAACCAGCCTGGATATGGAGCTGGAGGAAGTTTTGAGCTGGGGAGCAAGAGGCAGGGGGACCTCGCCCTCTCCTCAGAGCTCTTGGCTTGAAGTCGCTCCCAGCAGCTGCCACGTGTTCTCTGGGAGGTTTTGTTTGGAGCAGGAGCCACGTCTGGCTTGTAAAACCTTCAATCCCTGACGAATTCACTGAGGCACAGGATGGAGAGCGGGAAGTGAGGGTCAGGCTGTCTGTCCCTGAGCAGCAGCAACGCCCCGGGCGAGCTCGTGGAGCCAACCCCACCCTCTGATCCCGTCACAGCATCTCCTGGAAGAGCAGGAACCATCCCAGCAGCCTCAGGGGTGGGATCAGGGTTGGGATGGAGCTCTGTGGGGTTGGCACCGGGGCTGGCTTATCCCAAAACTCTGCCTGGGCTCCAAACCCAGTGAGCAGGAGAGGCCTGGAACGCAGCCGCCTCGCCCGGAGGTAAAACCAACAGCTGCATTTCCAAAGAAACCCTTGGAAAAGCCCCTTTTAGGTCCCGTTCCCAAGGGACAACAACCCCACCCCGTGTTGCTGTGACAGGGGAGTGCCTCTCCTTGCATCAATCAATATTCAACGTGGTTTGTGCAGGTAAAACCCACAAATAATCAAGTAAAATGTTCTTTCCAAGACTAAGTCACTGTACTGGGGCCAACGAAGGTACAGTGAACAATGAATTGCTAATGTGCAAAAACAATATCAGAAATGGAATCCAGAGGTTTTGGCATGACAAACACATCAATTCTAAGCTCACCACAGAGTTCATGTTCAGAAGGATAATCCATCTTTTTTCAAAAAAAAAGGTGTCTTAGAACCTTTCTAAGGAACAGGAAGCTTTGTCTGTATTTAGTTGCTGTTTTACTGATCCTATTACTGGTTAAAAAGAAACTGCTGGCGCAGGTTTTTCCATAAAAACAAGAGGAGCTGTTCATGCAAAGGTGTTCCCAGGAAAACAAGAGTGTCCCCTGCCAGGGCCCACCGGCCCCAAAGGCAGAGGAAGGGGAGGAAGAGGATGGTGGGAAGGGCTTGGTGGTTCCTCAGTGATCCCAAAGAGCAGCTGAGGGGAAGGAAAGGGGGGAAGGAAGAAAGGAAAGGGGAGAAGGAAGGAGGGAAAGAGGGAAGGACAGGAGGGAAGGAGAAAAGGAAGAAGGGAAGCAAAGGAGGAACAGAAGGAGGGAATGAGAAAAGGAAGGAGTGAAGGAAAGGAGAAAGGAAAGAAGGAAGGAGGGAAGGAGGTGAGGGAAGGAGGGAGGGAAAGAGGGAGGGAGGGAAGGAGGGAGGAAGGGAAGGAGGGAAAGAAAGGAGGGAAGAAAAGGAGAAAGGAAAGAAGGAAGGAGGGAAGGAAGGAAAGCGGGGGAGGGAAGGAGGGAAGGAAAGAAGGGAGGGGAGGGGGAGGAAGGAAGGAAGGGAAGGAAGGAAGGGAAGGAAGGAAGGGAAGAAAAGGAGGGAGGGAAGGAGAGAGGAAGGGAAGGAGGAAGAGAGGGTAGGAGGAAGGAAGGAAGGAAAGCAGGGGAGGGAAGGAGGTAGGAAAAGAAGGGAGGGGGGAGGGAGGGAGGAAGGAAGGAAGGAAGGAAAGTTAGGAAGAAAGGGAGAGGAAGAAAGGAGGGGGAAGAAAGGAGGGGGAAGGAAACAGGGGGAAGGAGAGGGGGAAAAGGAAAAGGAGGAAGAGGAAAAGGGGGGAAGGAAGGAATGGGAGGGGAAGGAGGGTCTCCTTGGGTCTCCTTGGCCCCAACCACCCCCCCTCAAAGTGGCAGAGGGACCCGAGGGGGACACTCACTGGCTGAGAAGGTGGCTTCGGTGTGGACGGGAGGGGTGGAGGGCAGGAAGGGCGGGTACCCCACGAAGAAGGAGCGCAGGGAGCGCTCGGCCAGGAGGGGGGAGCGCTGGGCTGGGATGTTCTCACAGCTCCCCACGCTGTTGTGGATCTTGAGGTTCAGGGGCTTGTTCTTCTTCTTCACTCTGGGGGAAAAAAAGGAGAGAAAAATGAGTTTTGGGGTGGTTTGGGTGAAGAGGATGGGCCGAGGGACCAGTGGCACCTGTAGGATGGGGGGGGTTCCTGAGCCCTGTCTCTCGTGGGATAATTAAAGCCGTTTCCCTATGAGGACTTCCAAACTCTCTCTGCCACCAGAACGGAGGGAATTCTCCCTAAGGAACACTCCAAAGCTTTTCATCTTGCAAAACCTGGCTGTAAACAGTTGGTTGGCCCAAAAGCCCATCACCCCCAGCCTCACTGACCTTATCACATCCCCTAAATCCACCTACACTTAATGCCACCTACACTTAATGCCACCTTCATTTAGTGGCACCTACATTTAGTGACACCTACACTTAATGCCACCTACATTTAGTGCCACCTACATCCCTGTTAGGGCCCAAGCAGGAGAACTGAGTCCAAGGAAGGACTGGGCTGCAGTGGGGCACGGGAGCAGCCCCAGTGGAATCCCAGGAAGCAGGACAGTGGTGTGGACAAGGCTGAGCACTGGAGATGTTCCTCAGAACATCTTGGACACCCTCCTCTCCCTCATCAGCCCAGTTTTCCACCTGCCTTGTGCTGTGACAAGGACCAGCCACCCCAGATGGGCCCAGAGGGGTCGGGATGTGGGTTCCTGGCAGCGCAGAGCCCCCCTGGCTCAGCCCCTCCCATCCCAGTGGTGTGGGGAGGAGATCCCAAAACAGCCCCTGGGAAAGGCGGCTCAGCCCCTCTGGAGATGTACAGGATTTGGAGCTGAGATCCTTGGAGCACAGTCATGGTCATCAGGGACTCCTGGAATACAATATTCCATATATAGTCCATGAAATACTCCACACATTCCCAGCTGGAGCACTGTGTCCAGCCCTGGGAACAGCACAGGGAGGACGTGGAGCTGCTGGAGAGAGTCCAGAGGAGGCCCCGGAGATGCTGCCAGGGCTGGAGCCCCTCTGCTCTGGAGCCAGGCTGGGAGAGCTGGGGGGGGTCACCTGGACAAGAGAAGGCTCCAGGGAGAGCTGAGAGCCCCTTGCAGGGCCTAAAGGGGCTCCAGGAGAGCTGGAGAGGGACTGGGGACAAGGGACGGAGGGACAGGACACAGGGAATGGCTTCCCACTGCCAGAGGGCAGGGAGAGATGGGAGATTGGGAAGGAATTGTTGGCTGGGAGGGTGGGGAGGCCCTGGCACAGGTTGCCCAGAGAAGCTGTGGCTGCCCCTGGATCCCTGGGAAGTGTCCAAGGCCAGGCTGGAACAACCTGGGCTGGCAGGAGGTGTCCCTGCCCACATCCCTGCCTTCTTTATGTCCAACAGCTCCCCTCCTGCCCATGGATCCACAGGCACCTGCTCCATCTCTCCAGCACCTTGGAGCAGAGATGCCCCAGAGCCCAGACCCTCATGCCCATCCCAGGGTGAGCCATCCTTCCCCAGAGCTCTGGCTCTGGGCTGCCAGCAGTGCCCAGGGGCATCTGGCCCTGCCAGGCCATGGGAAATGGCCACTTAAAGCAGGAGAAAATTAAACTGTCCTTTAATAAGTTAATTATTTCCTCACACAGGAAAAGCTGCTGCCGTGTTCGGGGTGGCTGGAACGGCGGCTTTGGGTGTGCTGGGCTCGGGATGGGGAGGATGATTCCCTCCAGGCTGCTCCCACTGAACATTCCTCCTGGCTTGGAACCCCTCGGGGTCCAACACATCAGCAGCCCCCCAGCTGGTGTTCATGGAATCATGGAATGGTTTGGGTTGAAAGGGACCTTAAAGATGATCTTATTCCAACCCCTGCCCTGGGCAGGGACAGCTTCCACCAGCCCAGGTCACTCCAAGCTGGCCTTGGACACTTGCAGGGATGGGGCATCATGTGGGAAATCCATTCCTCAGCACCCTGGCAGGGAGGGATTTCTTCCTCATAGCTTATCTAAACCAGCCCATGGAATCATGGAATGGTTTGGGTTGGGAGGGACTTAAAGGATGATCTTATTCCACCCCCTGCCACGGGCAGGGACACCTTCCACCAGCCCAGGTTGCTCCAAGTTTATCCAACCTGGCCTTGGACACTTCCAGGGATCCAGGGGCAGCCACAGCTTCTCTGGGCAACCTGTGCCAGGGCCTCCCCACCCTCCCAGCCAACAATTCCTTCCCAATCTCCCATCTCTCCCTGCCCTCTGGCAGTGGGAAGCCATTCCCTGTGTCCTGTCCCTCCATCCCTTGTCCCCAGTCCCTCTCCAGTTCTCCTGGAGCCCCTTTAGGCCCTGCAAGGGGCTCTCAGCTCTCCCTGGATCCTTCCCTTCTCCAGGTTTATAAACCCCCTTTATGACCCCCTGCACTCCGTGGTTCCTGCAGGACCCCCTGGCAGCTCAGCCCCTGTTCCGAGCATCCAACTCCTTCCCAACATCCCCTCCAACCCCCCCTGGTGCTCCCAAAGTCGGATCCTCCCCTCCACCACCCCCACTCAGTGACACAACCCCAACATCTCCCCCAAACCCCCGGAGCAGCTCCTGCTGCTCTTCCCAAAGCTCTTCCCGATCACTAATCTCATTTTTTTTTGTTGTTTTCCCACCCATAAATCAGTTCCAGACGGAATCTTTACTGTGGGAGCATCATTTCCTCGCCGAGCAGGGCCGGTGACAGCTCTCATTAGGAGGAAGGATGAGGGATTTTGGACAGGGAGAGATTTTTTTGTTTTCTCTCTCTCTGTTTTTTCGGAGGGAGGAAAAAAAAATAAATTAATTAATAAATCCACACAAACACCGAGAGCCAACGGGGTGAGCTGCCTGTCTCACCCTGGGCTTGACTCCTTATCCCTAAAAAACCGGGAGCAGGGAATCCTGAGAGCTGAATGAATCCCAGAGAGCAGCAGGATGAGCATCCTCACCCGTGGAAAACCCGAGGATCCTGCTACGAGCAGGGGGTTGAGGGGACTCGGGGAATTTGGGGGCTTTTGGGGGACATTAAGGTGGTTCAGGGGGAATTTGAGGGGGGATTGAAGAGGTTTTGGGGGCAATTAATGGGTTTGAGGGGGATTTGGGGGCACTCAGGTGAGGAGTTGGAGATCCCCAGGGGGGATTTGGGGAGGTTTGGGGGCACTCAGGTGGGGGGTTGGGGGTCACCAGAGGGGAGTTGGGGGGCCCAAAGCCTTTTAGGGGGGATTTTGGGGAGATTAAAGGGGTTTGGGGGGTTTTGGGGGTGAGTTAGGCAGGACTGAAGGGGATGTGGGGGGAATTAAGGGCATTTGTAAGAATTTGCTTGGGATCGTGGGGGGATTAAGGGGGTTTTGGGGTGTTCAGGGGAGGTTTGGGGGTCCCCAGAGGGGGTTTGAGAGGGATTTGGCACTAAGGGAATTTGAGGGGAGTGTCTGGGAGGGGATTAAGTGGACTGGGGGGGGGATTTGGGGAGGTTTGAGGGGGCTCTGGGGGGTTTTGGGGTCACTGATGGAGGAGCCAAGGGGCCACTCAGACGGTGGAGATCCTTCCCAGCCCCCGGGAAGGACCATTTCCCTCCAGGCACAGCCGGACATCCCCCAAAAGGAGCCTCCATCCACACCCGGGGGCACTGGGAGCGACCAGGATGAGGGGAGAGGGCAGTGGGTTTGTGCCAGATCGATTTTATTTCGGCTTTAAAGGGTTTTGAGGGGAGTAAACAGAACCACACACAGTCCATCTCTAGGCTTGAAGCCCCCACAAAACCTAAGAGACACCCCGGGGTGTCACCACAGCGTCCCCCGGGGACGGCAGGAAAAGGACAAGGGCTCCTCTCCTGCCAGGTTTGGAGCGGATCCTTAAAACATCCCAACTCTTTGGGGGTTTTTTGCCACTCTGGGAGCCTCGGGACGCCTTTCCACGGCTGTCCCAGCCCCATCCCTGCTGCAGGAGGCTGCAAAACTGTGTATTCCCGGGATTCCCCAAGCGGGATGGGGCTGGGCACAGTGTCCAGCCCCACAGATCTCTCCTAAAATCCCCAGTTCTCAGCTCTTCCCACACCAGGAGCTGCTCCTAAACCAGCTCCCCGCACCTTCCACCATTCCCAAACCCTCTGCACAGCCAAAAAATCCTCATTTTTCCCCTTTATCCCCCCCATCTCTCGGCGGGCACAGCGAACACCCCCCACCAACCCCCCCCCCAGAGCAGAACATTCCAGGGCTAATTCCTGCCACAGGACAAACCTGAACATCCCAACTGGTTGGGGTTTTTTTGGCCACTCTGGGAGCCTCGGGACGCCTTTCCACGGCTGTCCCAGCCCCATCCCTGCTGCAGGAGGCTGCAAAGCCGGGTATTCCCGGGATTCCCCGAGCGGGATGGGGCTGGGAACAGCGTCCAGCCCCACAAACCTCTCCTAAAATCCTCGGTTCTCAGCCCTTCCCGCACCAGGATCTGCTCCTAAACCAGCTCCCCGCACCTTCCACAGCCAAAAAAATCCTCGTTTTCCCCCTTTATCCCCCCCATCTCTCGGCGGGCACAGCGAACACCCCCCACCGACCCCCCCCCCCAGAGCAGAACATTCCAGGGCTAATTCCTGCCACGCTCGGGGACAAATCGGTGCCACCTGAATGCCACCTCTCCGGGCCGTCATTTCATGCGAGAATTTGCTAAACAGATGATGATGGGCTTAAAAAAAAAAAAAAAAAAAAAAAGGAAGGGAAAAAAAAAAAGCCTCAGCGAGTTTGAATCGCTTCATGCAAATCCCTTTAGGTGTCATTCCAGCCTGAATGGCTCATTCCCGGCTGTTCCCTGGGATCAGTCAAACGTTTATCACCGGCCCCCGGAAAAAAAATAGAGGGTTTCGAGAGGCGGTGAAAAAACAGGAGCAGACAGCGGGACAAAGGGCTCGTCACTCCTTTCAGCCCCGGAGAGGCTCCGCGGGCCGGGAAGGGGGTGGGAAGCGAGGATTGGCAGGGATGGAGGGCTGGGATACCCCCTGGATGCTGGGGGGTCTCCCGGCAGGAAGGTGCCTGCTGAGGACGCGCCGAGTTTTGGGTGGGATGTGCCCGGGTGGATCCCGGCTGGAAGAGCGGGATGTGCTGGGAAAGGAAAGCGCGTTCCCAGCGGGAATGGGAGGAGGGACGCGGTGGGATCTGCGCGTTGCAGGGAGGGGAAGTTCAACGGGAATGCTCCTGGTTTATCCCAAAGTGCATCCCAAAAGGGGACACTCCCCCCCACCAGCCCCCTGAACCCCACACTCCCCACCCAGCTCTTCAAAAAACACGAAAATCGGGTAAAAAACTCTTTTCTCCGCGGGTATTTGCTGTCGCTCCCGCTCTTATTGCCATTAAAAAAAAAAAATTAAAAGAGGTTTAATTCACATTAACATTCAAATTAAAGCAGGTTTAGGTTTAAAATGTAGCCAAAAAGAGGGGAGCTGACCCTGCAGCTGAGCGAGCCGGGCTATGTTTTATTCACCACACGCTCCAATTTCTCTTAAAGGAAGGGAAATGGAGTGAAAAAGGGGGGGGTAAAAATCCTCTCCTCGGTATTTGAGCTGCAAAGGATTAAAGCTCCTGCCTGGCCCGGAGCACAGGGCCCCGGCCAGGATTGAGCCCAGCAGATTTATGGCTTTTTGACTGACTTAAGTGCCCAATATTCTGGATTAAATCACAGCAAGGAGCAGGTGAAGCTTCCCCTGTGCCTCAGGAGCTCCCCCACAACCAGCAGCAGCTCCAGCCCCAGCCACCAGTGCCTGTGAGCAGGGGCAAAAAAAGGAGCAAACCCCTTCAATTTACTCTGGGAGTTTTTAAGGCAAGAATCATGGGATGGTTTGGGTTGGAAGGGACTTTAAAGATGAGCTTATTCCACCCCTCTGCCACAGGCAGGGACAGCTTCCACCAGCCCAGGCTGCTCCAAGCTGGCCTGGGACACTTGCAGGGATGGGGCATCCTGTGGGAAATCCATTCCAGCCCCTCCCCACCCTGACAGGGAGGGATTTCTTCCTAAGAGCTCATCCAAACCAGCCCATGGAATCATGGAATGGTTTGGGAGCTTAAAGATGATCTCATTCCACCCCCTGCCATGAGCAGGGACACTTCCCACCAGCCCAGGTTGCTCCAAGCCCCGTCCAACCTGTCCTTGGACACTTCCAGGGATGGGGCAGCCTCTGGGAAATCCATTCCAGGGTCTCCCCACCCTCACAGCCAACAATTCCTTCCCAGTCTCCCATCTCTCCCTGCCCTCTGGCAGTGGGAAGCCATTCCCTGTGTCCTGTCCCTCCATCCCTTGTCCCAAGTTCCTCTCCAGAAGAGCTCTCAGCTCTCCCTTCCTCTTGGCTTCCCACTCTGGCAAAATCCGACTCTTCTCTTCAGGAATTCCCAAATAAACCCCCAAACCCCCGTGGCTTCCCTGGCCAAGCAGCCTGAGCCTCCCCAAACAGGCTTTGGGGAGCTTGGACCAAAACTCCCACGGCTGGAGCCACATCCCAACTGGAAAAGCTCTTGGGATGGGAAAACCCCCTCAGTGGGTGCACCCACAGAACATTCCAGGGCTGAATGGGCATGGAAGAGTCTCCAACAAGAGGAACTGAACCTCCCCACCCTCTCTTGGTCACCTGTCACCCCTGAAACCAAGCATCCAGCTCCCATTCCCGGTGCCATCCCAATCCCAGTGTCCAGCAGGGACAGCACCGGCTGCTTTAGGGCTCAGGGCGAAGCCCTTGGGATTATTTGGATTATTTGGACCTGTCTGAGGAGCTGAAATTTCTTCATTACACCCCCCCAGTTCTGAGCAAACCCCACACAACACCGGGCTTGACATTAGAAAAACAAACAGGGACTCTCCAGCAGATGTTCCATTTATCCTCCTCCTTATCACAAGAGGCAACAAACCCTCCCTCCCTCCCTCCCCGGGCCGGAGGAAAAGCAGGTTCTTCATATCAAAGCCCTCAGCAGTTAAATATTTATCCAAGGGCCTGTCCCCACTTCCCTGGACGGCTGAATTGGAAGGTTCAAGCCTTACTGATCTATTATTCTCTTTTCCAAGCACAAAGTGGAACTTGGGGTTTTTTTTTCCTTTCCTTACAGCTGCAAATTATAAAAAGCCGGGGAAAAATTCTTTGAAGGGAGTTGGAGCCGAGCAGGTTTGGGGTTTTTTTTCCCTCCCTCCTCCCGGGGATCCAAGGAGATGGTGCTGCAGGAGGGCAGGGGATGGGGCTGGAGCAGGGAAGGAGCTGGAGGAGGTAATTGCCTCCAGGATCCTGGAGCAGGACCTGTTTCTCATTAAGGCCCTTCTGTTTTCTTGGTTTCCACCGTTACGTCCCTTGGAGGGACACAGGAGGGCAGGGGAGGGTGAGAACCACCAGCTGTGGCCAACAGAGGGTGAGGAGGTTGAGTTCCTCTTGTTGGAGACTCTTCCACACTGGTTTGGCCCTGGAATGTTCTGTGGGTGCACCCAGGGAGGGGGTTTTCCCACCCCAAGGCAGCAGGGCCTCAGCCCAGCAGAGCAGCTTTGCCACCAAACCATGGAATGGGTTGGGAGGGACCTTTAAAGGTCTGGTCTATCCCCTGCCATGGGCAGGGACACCTTCCACCAGCCCAGGTTGCTCCAAGCCCCGTCCAACCTGGCCTTGGACACTTCCAAGGATCCAGGGGCAGCCACAGCTTCTCTGGGCAACCTGTGCCAGGGCCTCCCCACCCTCACAGCCAGGAATTCCTTCCCAATCTCCCATCTCTCCCTGCCCTCTGGCAGTGGGAAGCCATTCCCTGTGTCCTGTCCCTCCATCCCTTGTCCCCAGTCCCTCTCCAGCTCTCCTGGAGCCCCTTTAGGCCCTGCAAGGGGCTCTCAGCTCTCCCTGGAGCCTTCTCTTGTCCAGGGGAACCCCCCCAGCTCTCCCAGCCTGTTCCCAGAGGAGAGGAGGGTGGGCTGAAGACCACAGAGCTCTCCATTGGCACATGGTCCCATTTCCCAGCCCCAAACACCTCCATGGCTGCAAAACCCATCCAAGAAAAGGGATGGGATCAACTCCAGCACTTTCATTGCCGTGGGAAGGGCAGCACGTGGAGCTTGGCTCAGCCAGGGCTTTACAGGGTGGGGATGAAAAGCACCCACAGACCTCTTGGGCCACAAAGAAGAGGCTGGAGGAGCTGCCTCGTGTCTTTCCTGCTGGAAGAGAGAGCTGGGAAGAGCACAGGCACATCCTCCTGGCTGTGCCAGAGCATCCACCTCCCCGTCACCACCCAGGGGCACTGCCCACAGCTCTGCCCTCCCCGTGCCCTCTGCTGCCACAGGGACAGCCTGCAGGCAGCAGGAGAGCTCTGCCCCCTCTCCCCCCCCTCCCCCAGGGGTGTTAATCCTCATCTAAATTCCCCATCACAGAGGCTCAACTTCTCCTTAAAGGACACGGCACAAAGTTCCTCCTCCTGGGAGCACGTGGAAAGCTCCCCGAGCCTCTGGATGGAACACCAGGGCAGGAATCACCATGGATGACTGTCCTGGTTAGAACAGCTGGGACCAGTTCATCACTGGGTGGGAGTAACCCAAAGCTGTGTATTCTAGAGCCTTCCATGCCATTGTCCAGAGACTGTTATCAATGAACCATTTACACCCTCTGCCCAGAGCAGCCCTGACCCCTCAGGCTGTAAACTGGGTGTTCAGAGGCCTGTGAGATCAGAGAATCACAGAATCAGCTGGGTTGGAAGGGACCTCTGAGATCATCCAGTCCAACCCTTGATCCAACCCCGCCGTGGTTCCCAGCCCATGGCACTGATGCCACATCCAGTCTGTCCTTAAACACCTCCAGGGACGGAGAATCCACCACTTCCCTGGGCAACCCATTCCAATGGCTGAGCACCCTCTCTGGAAAGAAATTCTTTCTAATATCCAACCTAAACCTCCCCTGGTACAGCTGAAGACCCAGCCCTCTTGTCTTGCTGATGGTTGCCTGGGAAAAGAGACCAACCCCCCCCTGGCTCCCCCCTCCTGTCAGGGAGTTGTAGAGAGTGAGGAGGTCTCCCCTGAGCCTCCTCTTCTCCAGGCTGAACAGCCCCAGCTCCCTCAGCCTCTCCTCACAGCACTTGTGCTCCAGTCCCTTCCCCAGCCTCGTTGCCTTTCTCTGGACCTGCTCCAGCCCCTCAATATCCTTCCTGAACTGAGGGCCCAGAACTGGACACAGGTAAGAGGATGCTCCTGTCCTCACACCCAGTGTGGAACTCCCCACCCTGAGGGAGGCACTGGGCATTCCTGCCTGAACCTGAGGATAGATAATCTTGGAATCTTGGGACTTTTTTAACCACTAGTGGGAAACAGAGAAGGACTGTGACCACCACTCTCGACTGGACTGAGACCACCACTCTCAACCAGGCTGAGACCAACACTCGTGACCAGACTGCACCACCACTCTTGACCAGCAGGTTTTTTCCCTCCCCTTTTCCTTTGGACTCAGGGGGCCCAACAAACACCACTCTGTTCATGCCCCAGGGTGCTGGGTTATACATTTGGGGTTTGTGGGTTAAAACCAACTGTTTGTCTGTATAATCGTACTTATTGTGTTATTTTATTAAATTGTTATTCTGATTTATAATCTCTCTTTTGAGCTGGGTTCATTTCCCCTGCTGGTTTACCTTTAAACCAGCACAATGACACCCCTGAGGGGAACCTCAGCCCGGAGCAGCGGGAAAATCAGGAAAATCACAGCCCAGAGCCAGTTTGTTGGGGAGGCTGCCCATCCCTGCCCATCCCTGCCCATCCCTGCCCATCCCTGCCCATCCCTGCCCATCCCTGCCAGGGCCCGGCGTGCAATCTGTGCCTCGGGAGAGCCAGAGACATTGAGGAGCTGCTCGAGGCTCCCAGCCCTGACTCACCCGGATTAATCACCGAGTGGATTTGGAAGTGCAGGGGGGGGGGGATGCTGCTCGTTTTGCTCTCCAAATTCCCTCCCCTCAGAGCAGGGCCAGCTGGGGATCTTCAGTACAGGATGAGCAACAGGGTGCTGGAATTGTGGAATTCTTTAGGTTGGAAAATACCTCCAAGGTCACCGAGTCCAACTATCCCCAGCTCTGCCAAGGCCACCACTGACCCATGTCCCCAAGTGCCACATCCACGTGGATTTTAAATCCCTCCAGGGATGGGGACTCCTGCTGCTCCAGCCCCTTCCCAGCTCCGTTCCCTTCCCTGCACACGCTCCAGACCCCACTGGCACAGCCCATCCCTGGGGATGGCACCACAGGTCCATGGTGCCAGCTCAGGGGATCACTGCCAGCACAGGGGTGACTCTGGGGCAGCAGCAAGGTGGGGCTCGGGGGGGGGGAATTCACTTTTGGCTCAGCTTGGGGGGTCAGTGACCCCCCATTTCTCAGTGTAACCCTCCTACTGTCCCTTTCCCGAGGGTTCCCCTCCTGGTCCCAAGCTGGGGGATGGTTGTGGGCTGGTTTAGCCGTGGCCCCTGCTGGGAGCCCGTAGGTGGAGCCCAGTGCTGCCAGATCCCCCTGATTTGGGGACCCCAGAGCCCTCTGCCTGTCTCCTGTCCCCACTGGAGGGGCTTTTCCAGAGGGTGGGAGGCTGGAGAGGGAGCCCAGCTGGGTTTCCAGCTGGAAACCTGTGCAGGTTCTGACCCTCGGGGCCAGCAGGGGACAGGGCTGGTGGAGAGGAGGGGGTTGTGCTTTCAGTGAGGAACATCTCGGGGGGACCAGCAGCGTCCCCACGTCCCCCCTGCTCGGCACAGCGTGTCCCAGAGGGGGCTCCCAGCTCCTGCCCTGGAGGGGCCTTGGCCAAAGCCCCTTCCAGGCTTCCAAGGTGGGCAGGGCTGAGCCCAACCTGATGGGCACCCCTGGAGTGCTGTCTCTCTTGTCTGAGGGGCTCAGAGCTGCCCCCAGGGCTGGAGGTGCCCCAGCAGTGCCAGCACAGGGACGGGCCCTGCCCTGGGGCTGTGACACAGCAGGGCTGGCACAGCCCAGGGGTCATTGCCCTCCTGCCCCCCTGGGAGGACACAGCACATGGATCATCCACACATGTTCACAGTGTCCTGCTGCATCCACCTGCTCTGCAAACATCCACCTCCTGCTCCTCCCCGACGCCAAGAGCCCCACCTGCCTTCCCAAAGCTGGGAATCGTCAGAAATACACCCAGGAACAGGAGCTGTCTCCGTCCTTCCCAATGCCACCCATGCAGAACATCAGGTAATCGATGCACCCGCGGGCTGGAATTGGAACACGGGCAAATGGCCTCGTTCTAAATGAGCAGCAGAACAAATGACCTGTCACTCAGTGCCATTTGAGACCAGCTTAGGGGATTAACAGTTTAACCACGAGCTGCTGGGGGGGGTGGGGGGGTGAGAAGACCCCTGCTCCCAGTTTTTGGGGTCTGTGATTCACCTGCCTTCAGATAAGGGATGGAGGGACAGGGCACAGGGAATGGCTTCCAACTGGATGGGATACTGGGAATGAGTTCCTGGCTGTGAGGGTGGGGAGGCCCTGGCCCAGGTTGCCCAGAGAAGTTGTGGCTGCCCCTGGATCCCTGGAAGTGTCCAAGGCCAGGTTGGACGGGGCTTGGATCAACCTGGGCTGGTGGGAGGTGTCTGCCCAGGGCAGGGAGTGGAATGAGATCATCTTTAAGCTCCCAAACAATTCCATGATTCCATGGGCTGGTTTAGATGAGCTATTAGGAAGAAATTCGTCCCTGTCAGGTTGGGGAGGGGCTGGAATGGATTTCCCACAGGATGCCCCATCCCTGCAAGTGTCCCAGGCCAGCTTGGAGCAGCCTGGGCTGGTGGAAGCTGTCCCTGCCCAGGGCAGAGGGGTGGAATAAGCTCATCTTTAAAGTCCCTTCCAACCCAAACCATCCCATGATTCTTGCCTTAAAAACTCCCAGAGTAAATTGAAGGGGTTTGCTCCTTTTTTTGCCCCTGCTCACAGGCACTGGTGGCTGGGACTGGAGCTGCTGCTGGTTGTGGGTGAGCTCCTGAGGCACAGGGGAAGCTTCACCTGCTCCTTGCTGTGATTTAATCCAGAATATTGGGCACTTAAATCAGTCAAAAAGCCATAAATCTGTTGGGCTCAATCCTGCCCTAAACGGTCCCAGGAGGATGCAAGACTTCACTGCCCCAGGGAATGTCCTGTTCCAAGGGGGTTCTCCATGGGATGGAGGAAAACACCCACAAGGACACAGAGGGTCGAGCTGGGAGTCGGCTCAGAGTTGGAAACAGCACAAGGAAAAAGGAAAAGAAGAAAACGGGGCTCAGATCCTATCACCTGATCACATGTGAACTCCCCACCTGACCTCACCCATCCAGGACTTCCTGGTGTGGAAAACCCACCCCAAAGAACAACCCCGGCACCAAAGGGGCTGAAGGGAAGGAAAACAACCACAGGAAGGCTCTGGATTGACGGGATTTTCCACCAGAACACCTGGGATGTGACTGCAACAACACAGGGCAAGGAGATTTCACGGAAAACTTCTCCAAAATCCGGCTGCCTGGAGCCAGAGGAGCCTCCTCCCGGCCCAAACCCGGCCTGGGGGCACCACAACAACAGCCTGTGCTCTGCAGCAGCTGCTCCGTGTTCCCTGGGGCCAGGTCAGCGCTTCCTGCAGGGCTCAGCCTGCTGGAATTCCCCGGGGATTCGCCCCCAGCCGCCCTCCCAGCTGCTCGGCACGGGCTGTTCCCTGGAGGCCACCGAGTTCAGGGGTTGGGCCACACACCGGCCTGGACACGGGAGCACGGCTGGGGAGCGGAGGGGGGGTTGGGATCAGCTCCCCCTCACACCGGGCAGGGGACAAGGACGGGGCAGGGGACAAGGATGGGGCAGGGGATGGGTCTAGTGAGGGGGCCAAGGGTGAAGGAGGGGTCTAAGGATGGGCCTAAAGATGAAGGAGGGGTCTAAGGACAGGTCTAAAGGTGAAGGATGGGTCTAAGGACTAAGGATGTGTCAGGGGACAAAGGATGGGGCAGGGGACAAAGGATGGGGCAGGGGACAAGGATGGGGCAGGGGATGGGTCTAGTGAGGGGTCCAAGGACAAAGGATGGGTCTAAGGATGGGCCTAAAGATGAAGGGTGGGTTTAAGTACAAGTCTAAAGGTGAAGGGTGGGTCTAAGGACTAAGGATGTGTCAGAGAACAAAGGATGGGTCAGGGGACAGAGGATGGGTCAGGAGATCAAAAATGGGTAAGGGGATGGGTCTGGTGAAGGGTCCAAGGATGAAGGAAGGGTCTAAGGATGGGTCTAAAGATGAAGGATGGGTCTAAAGACAGGTCTAAAGATGAAGGGTGGGTCTAAGGACAAAGGACAGGTCAGCAGAACAAAGGATGGGTCAGGAGATGAAAGATGGGTCAGGGGATGGGTCTAGTGAGGGGTCCAAGGATGAAGGAGGGGTCTAAGGACAGGTCTAAAGGTGAAGGATGGGTCAGGGGACAAAGGACAGGTCAGGGCACGGGTCTAAGGATGGGTCTGAAGATGAAGGAGGGGTCTAAGGATGGGCCAAAGGAAGAAGGAAGGGTCAAAGGATGCAGGATGGGTTAGAGGACGAAGGATGGGTCTAGTGAGGGGTCCAAGGATGAGTCCAAGGACAGGTCTAAAGATGAAGGATGGTCTAAGAATGCATCTAAGCACAAAAGAGAGGTCTAAGTATGGATCCAAGGACAAAGGATGGGTCCAAGGAGGGGTCTAAAGGTAAAGGATGTTTCTAAGGGTGGGTCTAAGTACAAAGGTTGGTTTAAGTCCAGGTCCAAGGACAAAGGATGTGTCCAAGGACAGGTCTAAAGGTGAAGACCACCCAACCAGCTCTTTGGGCAGGACACCCCAGGGCAGATCTTGCCTTCCAAGGGTTAACACCCCTCACCCTGAACCAGCTGGGCTTCAGTTCCCCACCTCTGCATTTTTAGGCCCCAGTTTGTTCCTTCCCGGTGAACAATCATTAACCAGCCCTGCAAGATTTCAATGGCCCGTGCAATCCAGGAGCTATTAAACGGGCATTATATATTATCTCAGCCACTCCAAATGGTTTGTTTCCCTTCCAGGAGGACCACTCAGGAGAATGTTTATGGATGGTGGATTTATGGAAGTCGGGGGATCTTTTCTTTTTTTTTTTTCCAGGAGGAAACGTTCCGTTCCTCCCAGTTAAACGGTCGCCAGCTGGAGGCTCCCGGGCAGGAAAACGGGAGGCTGAGAGCTCCAAAAAACACTTAACCCCTGCTTCAGAAAGGTCTGGGTGCACAAAAAATGATGGATTAAAGGCTGGAAATAAAGTCCAGGACACAACACTCCAGGAAGTTTAAGAGTCAAGTGGTACGTGGGGACCTCGCTCCGGAGAGGAACCAGTGGCTGCTGCTGTCACAAATATAGGGGGGTGTTTTCCTTTTCTGGTGGAAAAATCCGGGAGAGAAGCCTCAGAGCACCCTGAGAGCTTCCCTCCATCAATCTTGACCCACAGCTCATAGGGAGAGACCTTCCTGCCCTTGCCAGGGGTTCCCCAGCCCTGCTGAGCCCACTCGGCCCCACCCGGGGATGGGGGATGGCTGGGGAGGAGAGAAAGGGGTTTGGGACACGGGACTGGAGGGACAGGACACAGGGAATGGCTTCCCACTGCCAGAGGGCAGGCATAGATGGGAGATTGGGAAGGAATTCCTGGCTGTGAGGGCAGTGAGGCCCTGGCACAGGTTTCCCAGAGAAGCTGTGGCTGCCCCTGGATCCCTGGGAGTGTCCAAGGCCAGGTTGGATAAACTTGGAGCAACCTGGGCTGGTGGGAGGTGTCCCTGTGGGCTGGAACTAAATGATCTTTAGGGTCCCTTCCCACCCAAACCAGGCTGTGATTCCACAGAGCAGCCTGAGGGGCACCAACCCATGGGTCCTACCAGAGAATGGTCAGCAGAGAGGCAGGAGGGGGGGAAATCCAGACCTCAGATCACCACAGGAGATCCCACCCAGCACTTGGGATCCCTGATAGCGTCCTCAGACTATCAGCTCTCAGGTCCAGGACCTCCTTCTACGCTGGAACACAGGGAACAGAAAGCCCCAGTGCAAAGCAAGCCAAGAGCCTGGTGGCAGAGCTGAAACCAGAAGGGGTTGATCAGAGAAATCATCTTTCCAGGGATGAGCTCCATTCCGTGTTTGAGGTCTGGAGGAACCCAGAGAGCACAGAGGACTCGGGCACCACCGAAGGGTGTCAATAAAAAACCCCCACCCTACAACTGCACGGTTGGAAAACAAGAACTAGCCGAGAACAGCCCCCAAAAAGCCACTTTTTCCCTCTGTTCCAGACGTCTGATCCACCACATCCAGGTCAATAAACAACTCCGACTCGAACTGGAGAAAAGAAGAAGCTGCCTCTTTAACGCACTAATTACGATCCCGAAGCACTAATGGGATTAGAAAGCAGGATTTAGTGGTTGTCTCCTGGAAAATCATTAAGTGCCATCAGAGCAAATGAAGCTCCCCGGTTCTCCCGGCAGCTTTCGGGAAGCCGGGTCCTTCCGCAGCGCCACGGTGGCCCCTGGCGGGGTGTGAGCACAGCAGAGCCCAATTAACATCGGCTCCTGCCTCTGTTAATTCACTAATCGGGAGCTCGGGTTGCCCGGCACCACCGGGAAGGGAGCACTGGAGACTCCGGGAAAACTGGAGAGAGTCAGGCAGGGATCAAAGGAGTCACGGAGTGGTTCGGGTTGGGAGGGAGCTTAAGGATGATCTTATTCCATCCCCTGCCATGGGCAGGGACAGCTTCCACCAGCCCAGGTTGCTCCAAGCTGGCCTTGGACACTTGCAGGGATGGGGCATCCCGTGGGAAATCCATTCCAGCCCCTCCCCACCCCGACAGGGAGGGATTTCTTCCTAAGAGCTCATCTAAACCAGCCCATGGAATCATGGAATGGTTGGGGTTGGAAGGGAGCCTTAAGATCTCATTCCACTCCCTGCCCTGGGCAGACACCTTCCACTAGCCCAGGTTGTCCCAACTTTATCCAACCTGGCCTTGGACACTTCCAGGGATCCAAGGGCAGCCACAGCTTCTCTGGGCAACCTGTGCCAAGGAAGGTGGAGAGCGATGAAGGACAAGGGGCATCGCTGTGTTCGTGCAACCCTGTGTGGGGTTCCCATCTCCACGCCCTTCCCTGCTCCTTCCCCTTGCAGGATGTTGAGGAATCCCGTCCCCACTGGGGGATGACGAGTTTCCTGGTCCAAACCTGCCCCAGCCCCGTGTCAGGGTGACCTGGAGCATGTGGTGCCCACCCACCTGGGGGATCAATCAGCCTGGGGGGACCAGAGGGAAGCTTTGTCCTCAGCAAGGACTGCTCTGGCCAAGGGGAGAGCATGGACTGGGAGCTGAAATGGAAATATAACAGGAGAGGAGAAGGGGAAGGGGAAGGGGAAGGAGAGGAGGAGAAGAGAAGAAGGAGAAGGAGAAGGAGAAGGAGAAGGAGAAGGAGAAGGAGAAGGAGAAGGAGAAGGAGAAGAAGGAGAAGGAGAAGGAGAAGGAGAAGGAGAAGGAGAAGGAGAAGGAGAAGGAGAAGGAGAAGGAGAAGGAGAAGGAGAAGGAGAAGGAGAAGGAGAAGAAGGAGAAGGAGAAGGAGAAGGAGAAGGAGAAGGAGAAGGAGAAGGAGAAGGAGAAGGAGAAGGAGAAGGAGAAGGAGAAGGAGAAGGAGAAGGAGAAGGAGAAGGAGAAGGAGAAGGAGAAGGGCAGCTCAGTGAGGGTTCCCTCCTGCAGCCGTGGTGATGCTCTCGGAAGGACCAAAGCAAACATGACTTTGCAGTGCCTGAGCACAGAGGAGGGGGGCAGGGTGGCCTTACAGGAGGAATTTTCCAGCTGAAATAGTTTAATTTCCAGAAGCTAAAAGCATTTAGAGACCAAAACCTCCCAGCCCAGGGGAGAAGGAGGGTGACCACCCTCGCTCCGTGCAACGACCACAACCCAACAGCCGCCACAGCCCCGGGGGAGAACGAGTGACACCACGATGCTGAGGCCACCAGACACATCTGCCACCCCAAACCCAAGGGGGGCTCAGGGCCTGGCAGTTGGAGCAGCTCAGGAAGACAGAGGGGTTTGACTCCTCACGTGTCCCAGCTGGAGCATCGTGGCTGGGCAGGAGGGTCTGAGCTGCTGTGCCAGGGTGACCAGGCTGCCCCCACATCCCTGCCCGGGATCCTGGCACAGCCTTTTTATCCTCAAGGACCCCAGATTTAGGGACAACAGGGCAGTTTGTCCCGGGGCTCCTGTTTCAGGAGGGGAGCAGCCACTCCATCCTCAGGGGGAGCAGATGATGCCCCAAGGCGGCCACTGGTCCTCTTTGTCCCCCCTCCACAGGGGCAGCAGGAGGAGTTTCTGAGCACGGACATCAAAAGGGGTGGAAGGAGATAGAGAGGGAAAGTGTTGGCACCGGGGAATCCTTTCCCTGCACAGCAGCAGCCTCTGCCGGCACCGGAGCCGCAGAGCAGGAGCAGTGGGAATGCGGGCAGAGCCTCCTCCAAACACCACCAGGGACGGAAAACACACCGGGAGGTGCCCGGGATGCAACCTGTCATCCCCGTAAGGCTTTCCATGTCCCTGTATCCACACTTCAGCTGGAAGATGATCCTTCCCCCCTCGCTCTGGCACGTGCTCGCACCCCAGCGCCGCTCGTCCGGCCGCAAAAATCCCCCCGTCCAGCCCGCCCGTCCCACATTCCGGCATTCCAGCAGCCCCGGTGCCCCTCAGGATGCTCCCCGTCCACCCCACGCTCCCAAAACGATGGAGCAAAGCGCACACACCCACACACACACACACACACACCCCATCTCTGCCGACCGCCGGAACCCACAACAGAGCTCAAAGCGAGACGCCGCGCTCCGACATTTCGGGATAAAAGCACTTTCCCCAAGGAGCCGGGACGGGATTCACCCCCGCGACACCCCCCGGCGCCCCGTGGCACCCGCTTACTTGGGGGTGTGCGCCTCGTCCACGCGGTGGCCCAGCTGGAACTCGTGGGACTTGCTGCGGTGCAGGGCGGTGAAGCCGGGGATGAGGTGGATGAGCTTCCTCGAGGAGGGCGGGGGAGTCCCGGGGGGCTTCAGTTTGTTCCTGCGGCGCACGGGGGGCGTCCCCGGCGGGGTCATGGTGGTGACGATGTTGGGGGTGCGCGGGGGGGTGTGGGCGGCGTGGCGCTGCCGGGGGGACGGCGGCAGCGAGCGGTGGCCGGACTCGAGCGGGGGGCAGAGCCCCGGGTGGGTCTCCACGGTCAGGCGGTCCACGTGGGTGTAGAGGGGCGCGTGGGGGGAGCCCCCGTGGCAGTGGTGCTGCCCGCACCTGGGCGGGACCTTGGGGCTCTGCGAGAGGTGCGTCCGTGCCCACTGCCCCTGCTCCGCCGGGCACCCCGGGCTGTTCTCCTTGCCCGGCTCCGTCGTGGGCCACTGGATGGTCCAGTCCTGCTTGGAGAGGCTCCCGCCTGCGACAGAGCACAGAGACACGGCCGTGTGGGGCGGGAGGAGAGGCACGTCCCCAACTCACCCCTGGATGTGTTTGAGGTGTCCCATCCCCGGATGGTTCGAGATGTCCCATCCCTGGATGTGTTTGAGATGTCCCATCCCTGGATGTGTTTGGGAGATCCCATCCGTGGAACTGTTTGAGACATCCCACACTTCCAAGATGTCCCATCCCTGGGTGTGTTTGGGATGCCCTGCCCCTGGATGTGTTCAAGACATCCCATCCTTGGATGTGTCTGGGATGTCCCATCCCCCGGAATTCTTTGAGATGTCCCATCCCTGGATGTGTTTGAGGTGTCCCATCCCTGGATGTGCTTGAGATGTCCCATCCCTGGATGTGTTTGGGACATCCCATCCATGGAACTGTTTGAGACATCCCACTCCTGGAAGTGTTCAAGACATCTCATCCCTGGATGTGTTCAGGATATCCCATCCCCAGATGTGTTTGGGACATCCCATTCCTGGAAGTGCCCAAGGCAATCCCCTGGAATTTTTTGGGATGTCCCATCCCCTGGATGTGTTCAAGACATCCCATCCCTGGATGGTTTGAGGTGTCCCATCCTCTGCATGTGTTCAGGATGTCCCATCCCTGGATGTGTTTGGGATGCCCCATCCCTGGATGGTTCGAGATGCCCCATCCCTGGATGTGTTTGAGATGTCCCATCCCCTAGATGTGTTTGAGGTGTCCCATCCCCGGATGTGTTTGAGGTGTCCCACCCCTGGATGTGTTTGAGGTGTCCCATCCCTGGATGGTTCGAGATGTCCCATCCCTGGATGTGTTTGAGGTGTCCCACCCCTGGTTCTGTTTGAGGTGTCCCATCCCTGGATGGTTCAAGATGTCCCATCCGTGGATGTGTTTGAGATGTCCCATCCCTGGATGTGTTCAGGATGTCCCATCCCTGGAACTGTTCAAGACACCCCCTCCCTGGATGTGTTGGGGACATCCCATCCCTGGCAGTGTCCAAGGCCAGTCTGGATGGGCCTTGGAGCAACCCAGGCTCATGGAAGGTGTCCCTGCCCGTGGCAGGGGGTGGAAGAAGATCGTCTTTAAGGTCCCAAACCATTCCATGATTCCACCCTGGCACCACAGCCCAGCAAGAAGCTTTTCCATGTTGCAAAATCCTGGAATGGGTTGGGTGGGAAGGGACCTTAAAGCCCACCCAGTGCCACCCCCTGCCACGGGCAGGAACACCTTCCACCAGCCCAGGCTGCTCCAAGTTTATCCAATCCGGCCTCGGGCACTGCCAGGGCTGGGATATCCGGAGTTGATCCAAGCTCAGGGGCCCTTTGGCGGTGCCTTTGGATCGTCCCCAGCAAAGGAAAACCAAACTAATCCCAAATCTCCTCATTTTCCAGCAGCTCCTTCCCCCTCCCTGCTGGGATTGTTAATTGGCTGCTCTCGTCTCGCTCCCGTTTTATTTCCAGCTCCGAGGGAAAAGTGAAAGGAGGAAAAAGGTTTGGGAAGTGAAAGGTTGGGATTGAAGGTTGGGGTGGAGAGTGGGGGAGGAGGAGTTGGTTTGACTCGTTCTCACAGGGCAGAAAATCCAAATAAAGACTAAAAAATAATATTGAAGGGATAAGAGCAAGTGATAAAAGGGGGAAATAAAAATAAAGTATTGAAAGGAAAGAAGGGAAATAAAATGGAAAGGCAGAATGATAATTGAAAGTGTTAAAAATTGAGATTAATGAGAATAAATAGGAATTTAAAATGAGTAAATTAAAAGTAAAAATAATAAACACATTTTAAATAAAATTAATTAAATAATACAGAAAAATAAAGAACATAATTTAAAATAATAAAAACATTTAAAATAAAATTAATTAAATAATAAAGAAAAATAAAGAGCCTAAAAATTTAAAATAATAAAAACATTTAAAATAAAATTAATCAAAAGAAATAAAAATAAAGAAAATGAAAATTTAAAATAATAAAAACCATTTAAAATAATATTAATTACAAGAAATAAAAATAAAGAAAACAAAAATTTAAAATGATAAAAACATTTAAAATAAAATTAATTAAAAGAAATAAGAAGTAAAAATAAAGAAAATAAAAATTTAAAGAAAATAAAAATTTAAAATATTAAAAGCATTTAAAATAAGATTATTTACAATAAGAAAGAAAAATAAAGAAAATAAAGATTTAAAATAATAAAAACAGTTTAAATAAAAGTGGAATAAATAAGAAATAAAAGTAAAGAAAATAAAGATTTAAAATAATAAAAACATTTTAAACAAAATCAATTAAAATAAATAATAAATAAAAATAAATAGAACAAAAAATTAAAATAATAAAAACATTTAAAATAAAATTAATGAATTAAAATAAATAAGAAAGAAAAATAAAAAAATAAAAATTTAAAAGTATAAAAACATTTAAAATAAAATTAATTAAAATAAGAAAAATAAAGAAAATAAAAATTTAAAACTCTTAAAAATTAAAATAAAAATAAATTTAATAAAATAAATAGAAATAAAAGTAAATAAATAGAAATAAAAGTCAATAAAATAAAAAATTACGACCATTTAAAAGAAACGTAAATTAATTAAAATAAAGAAATAAAAATTAAAAAATAAAAATAACAGTGAAAAACACGTAAAATAAAAAGAAACTAATAAACATAAACAAGGATAAAAATAAATAAAACCATTTAAAAAAGAAATTAAAAGTTAAACTAAGGGTAGAGCTGCAGCCCCAAAGCCACCGCGGGGCCACCACCAAGGCCCAGCCCCGTGGGGCCACGGCAGGGGACAATCTGGGGGGGCACCTCCGGCCGGGCCACCCTGTGCCCACCCCAAACTGGGCATCGGCCGGTGCCACCTCGCTCCTTGTCCCCAAGGCCACCCTCAATTAACGCCCCCGCTTAATTAACCCGCACCCAGCGGCCGCGCGCGTGTGCAAATCACTCTGCATATATGCAAATGACCGCGCTTCCCATTGGCGGCCCCGCGCGCGCCGATTTGCATAACTCGGAGCCGCCCGCGCGCCGCTAATTAGCGGTAATTAACAAAGATTAACGGGAGGATCTCCCCGTGCCCCGCCGGCCTCTTTGTCCCCTCCTGTCCCTGGAGCCAAAATAACCCCCGGAAAAACCGGGAAAAGCTCCTCCCAAGGCGGGAACGCGCCTCGCTGGGATCGGCTTTAACCGGGAATGCGCTTAAAAAGGGGGGAAAATCCCACAAACATCCCCGGGCTCCTCCCCGTGCAAAGCTTTCGGAGCCCGCTCCCTCCCGGCGCTCCCCCCGAGCTCATTCCCAGCTGGAAAAAAACACGGAAAGTCCCCTCCGGCCACTTTTTCCCCGGGGCTGTTTGCTCGTAAAAAACCGACTTATTCGGGGGGTTTTTTGTGTCGGAAACGTTAATTGGCCGTTGGGATAATTAGTCACAGCCGCCCCCCGGCCCCACGGGCCACCTCTGCTGTCCCCGTGGCCACCAAAGGACGGGATGGGCCCCTTGGATAAACCTTTATGGATCCCTCCCTGCTTCTCTCCCTCCGGCATCCTCAGGGAAGGAGCTTTTCCTGAACCTCTTCATCCAAAAGCAACGGGAAAACCAACCCCCGGGAAGAGGAGGCAGCGAGGAGCCACTGGATCCAGAGGTGGATCCAGAGGTGGATCCAGAGGTGGGAAAGCAGCACTTGTTTTCCACCTGCTCCATGCGACAAGTTTTGTTTGGTGGTTTTTGTTTTTGGTTTTTTTTGAGCTTTGCTTTGATTTCCTTCCAATAAAACATCGGGAATAACTGGAAGTAGCTGTGGGAGCTGGGAATTCCCGAGGCAGCTCTGCTCCTCCCCTTCCCAAAGGCACCTTCCCAGGGGACTGGATGGGGACGTGCACCAAAGGGAGCAGGATTTTGGCTGGTTTTGTCCCCACGGCCACCTCTCCCTGCACCAAAATCCCGGGATAACGCCCTCAACTCCGGCATCACCCCGGCATTCCGGGAGGGATTGACTCTTCCAACCTCCACACCACAGCAGCACCACTCCCAAATCCACCCCAAACAGGGTTTTTTTCCTGCTGCTCGTGGCCCTGCCTGACCCTGCGCTGTCCCCGAGCCGCTCCCGGGGCCACGGCAGCTCCTAAATATTCCTCTCCAGCTCGTTTTTCCCGGTAGGATCAGCAACAACCGGCACACGGAGCTCGGCAGTCACGGCCCATCAACCCCTCGAGCCGCAGAGGCCCCGCTCAGCTCTTATTTAATATCAAATTAATCCCATTCCCAGCTCGAAGCCGACGCCTCGGCTGCTGATCAAACACCACTTCCAAGAGGAAGGATCCAGCACCCCAGGAAAATCCAGTATGGGCTCGTTAACACAATAAAGGGGGGGTGGGATGTAGATTTGCCACTATTTCTAATAAATATAACACGCTTTCGGTTTATAAGGTGCTCCAGGGCTTTCCCTGGATGCTCGGGATGGGAAGTGTCTCCTTTTCCAGCATCCTGGCAAAATCCATCACCGGGAAACAGCATCCAAGCCCCTTCCCCTGCCCAGGCAGAAGTGGCCTGGGAAATTAGATGGCTCTAATTAATGGCTGCACAAATAAAGATTGATGGGAAAGGTTAATGCAGAGCCTCGTTCCTGCTTTATTAACACAAATCTTGGCGTCCAGGAATCGGCCACCGCTGCCCTTGCCAAGGAATTATGGATTTTAGAGGGGCTGCAACTTGGTCATTAATTATGTTTTTAGGACTGGGACGGCCTCTGGCTTTGCAAGGAGAGAAAATGCAGCTCAAATGCAGATTAAAGGGCGCGTTGGAACGTCTGGGGTTCCTTCTGGGGGACCCGAGATCCCAGCGCTGCATCCCAAGGGAGCTTTTCCACCCCCCATCCCACACAGCAGCCGGAGGGGAAGCTCCCAGGGAGCTCCTCGGGGCTGTGCCAACCTCACGGGCACCTGGGTGGTGCTCATGGAGCTGTGGGGCCAACCAGGAGCTCTGCATCCACTGGAATGCAGCTAGGGATGGATGGAGGGATGGAGGGAGGGATGGAGGGATGGAGGGAGGGAGGGAGGGATGGAGGGAGGGAGGGAGGGATGGAGGGATAGAGGGAGGGAGGGACGGATGGATGGATGGATGGATATGGGGATGGATGGATGGATGGATGGAGGGATGGATGGATGGATGAAGGGATGGATGGATGGAGGGAGGGATAGAGGGAGGGAGGGATGGATGGATGGATGGATGGATGGATATGGGGATGGATGGATGGATGGATGGATGGAGAGATGGAGAGATGGATGGAGGGATGGATGGAGGGATGGGTGGATGGATGGATGGATGGGTGGATGGATGGATGGATGGATGGATGGAGGGATGGATGGGTGGATGGATGGATAGATGGATGGAGGGATGGATGGATGGAGGGATGGATGGATGGATGGAGGGATGGATGGATGGATGGATGGATGGATGGATGGATGGATGGGTGGATGGATGGGTGGATGGATAGATGGATGGAGGGATGGATGGATGGAGGGATGGATGGATGGATGGGTGGATGGATGGGTGGATGGATGGATAGATGGATGGAGGGATGGATGGATGGAGGGATGGATGGATGGATGGAGGGATGGATGGATGGATGGGTGGAGGGATGGATGGATGGATGCAGCACGGAATCAGTGCCCCCCCAGAGCCACAGCCCCGCCCTGCTCAGTCCCAGCTGTCCCCAAGAGCCCCAGGGGACATTCCCAGGGTACCAGCAGTGCTGTCCCACCAGTCCCAATCCTGCACCCCACCCAAACACGCTGCCTGGACCGCGGGAATCTCGGATCTGGCCCCGAGCAGCCAGGTGGGATCTCCTCCCACCACCCACCTCTGGCCAGGGATCCCACCACTCCCAGCTCCAGGAGAAAGGCAGGAACTGTGTTCCCACTCTCCCAGGGGACAAAAAGAGGGGGAATCCCGAGATGGAACCATTTGACCCAGCAGAGACAGGGATCACTGCGCTGAGCAGGATGCAGGGAGCCATCTGCCATCCTGGGTGGAGATTCCTGCCCCCAAATCCCCCAGGAATTCAGGGAGATTTGGTCTCCTCCACTGCCTGGAGCTCCTGCACCCCTCAGGCTCTGCCTGTCCCCTCCCTGTCCCCAGGGCTGGTGTCACCCATCAGAAAACACACTCCAGGAGCGTGGTGCCAGCAAGGCACGGACCCACCCCAGCTGGCAGTGCCAAGGACCCCAAACCTCCACCTCCAGCACGGCAGGAACGACCACTGCAGCATCTCTGCAATGCCAGAGGGACAGAGCAGCAGCTCCCCCGGGAGCAGCGGGATGATGGATGGAGTTAAATGGAGCGCCGGGAAAGACAAACATCCCACGCCCGGAGAGCAGCAAAACTCCCTCCTGCAGGGACCCAAAGGGCCACCAACCACGTGCCACCAGCAGCGCTGGCACCCCCATCACCCACCCCATTAGGGAGCAAATGGAGCAGGCGGCATCCCACAGCCCTCCGGATCCCCCATCCCACAGCCCTCCGGATCCCCCATCCCACAGCTCTCTGGATCCCCCATCCCACAACCCTCTGGAATCCCCATCCCACAGCCCTCCGGATCCCCCATCCCACAGCCCTCTGGATCCCCCATCCCACAACCCTCTGGAATCCCCATCCCACAGCCCTCTGGATCCCCCATCCCACAGCCCTCCAGATCCCCCATCCCACAGCCCTCCAGATCCCCCATCCCACAGCCCTCTGGATCCCCTATCCCACAGCCCTCTGGATCCCCCATCCCACAGCCCTCTGGATCCCCCATCCCACAGCCCTCTGGATCCCCTATCCCACAGCCCTCTGGATCCCCCATCCCACAGCCCTCTGGATCCAGCATCCCACAGCCCTCTGGATCCCCCATCCCACAGCTCTCCGGATCCCCCATCCCACAGCCCTCCGGATCCACCAATCCATCTGGGAACCTCCAGAGGAACCAGAGATGCTTCAGCATCTTCACTGCAGCTGCTGAGCCAAAGGCCAGCGGGGATTTTCCAAAGCAAAGCAGGGAATTCCCTCGGCCGGGGGGTGGGAGGGGAAAGCAGGATTTGTTTGCAAGAGTCTTTAAAAGTCAAAGGGGTTTAAGCAAAGGGCAGCTGAGAGCCTGCCCCGGCTCCTCCGGGGTGGCACCACTGCCCTTCCTCAAACAGCACAGGGACTGAGTGCAAATGCCAGAGGGGAGCAGGGCAGGAGCGCAGGCAGAGCTGGATTTGGGGAGTTAGGGTGTGGAGAGACTTGTGCTCCATAGGGAATCGTGGAATCATGGAATCAGCCATGTTGGAAAAGACTTCTGAGATCAGCGAGTCCAACCCTTGATCCAACCCCACTGTGGTTCCCAGCCCATGGCACTGATGCCACATCCAGTCTGTCCTTAAACACCTCCAGGGACGGGGACTCTACCCCCTCCCTGGGCAGCCCATTCCAAGGGCTGATCACCCTCTCTGGAAAGAATTTCTTCCCAATATCCAAACTAACCCTCCCCTGGCACAGCCGAAGACCCAGCCCTCTTGTCCTGCCGCTGGCTCCTGGGAGAAGAGCCCGACCCCCCCGGGCTCCCCCCTCCTGTCAGGGAGTTGCAGAGAGTGAGGAGGTCTCCCCTGAGCCTCCTCTTCTCCAGGCTGAGCCCCCCCAGCTCCCTCAGCCTCTCCTCACAGCACTTGTGCTCCAGTCCCTTCCCCAGCCTCGCTGCTCTTCCCTGGACCTGCTCCAGCCCCTCCATGTCCTTCCTGAGCTGAGGGCCCAGAACTGGACACAGCACTCCAGGGGTGCCCATCAGGTTGGGCTCAGCCCTGCCCACCTTGGAAGCCTGGAAGGGGCTTTGGCCAAGGCCTCTCCAGGGCAGGAGCTGGGAGCCCCTCTGGGACACTCTGTGCCGAGCAGGGGGGATGTGGGGACGCTGCTGGTCCCCCCGAGATGTTCCTCACTGAAAGCACAACCCCCTCCTCTCCACCAGCCCTGTCCCCTGCTGGCCCCGAGGGTCAGAACCTGCACAGGTTTCCAGCTGGAAACCCAGCTGGGCTCCCTCTCCAGCCTCCCACCCTCTGGAAAAGCCCCTCCAGTGGGGACAGGAGACAGGCAGAGGGCTCTGGGGTCCCCAAATCAGGGGGATCTGGCAGCACTGGGCTCCACCTACGGGCTCCCAGCAGGGGCCACGGCTAAACCAGCCCACAACCATCCCCCAGCTTGGGACCAGGAGGGGAACCCTTGGGAAAGGGACAGCAGGAGGGTTACACTGAGAAATGGGGGGTCACTGATCCCCCAAACTGAGCCAAAAGTGAATTCCCCCCCCCAACCCCACCTTGCTGCTGCCCCAGAGTCACCCCCGTGCTGGCAGTGATCCCCTGAGCTGGCACCGTGGTCCTGTGGTGCCATCCCCAGGGATGGGCTGTGCCAGTGGGGTCTGGAGTGTGTGCAGGGAAGGGAACGGAGCTGGGAAGGGGCTGGAGCAGCAGGAGGGGCTGAGGGAGCTGGGGGGGCTCAGCCTGGAGCAAAGGAGGTTCAGGGGGGACCTTCTGGCTCTGCAACTCCCTGACAGGAGGGGGGAGCCGGGGGGGGGTCAGGCTCTGCTCCCAGGGAACAAGGGACAGGAGGAGAGGGAGTTGCACCAGGGGAAGTTTAGGTTGAATATTTGGGAAAATTTCTTCCTGGAAAGGGCTACCCAGCCCTGGCACAGCTGCCCAGGGCAGGGGTGGAGTCCCCATCCCCGGGGGGATTTAAAATCCATGTGAATGTGGCACTTGGGGACGTGGGTCAGTGGTGGCCTTGGCAGTGCTGGGGAACGATTGGACTCAACGATCTGAAGGATCTTTCCCAACCTGAACGATTTCTGTGATTCCACGATGACCCACCAAGGCTCAGCTTGGACCCAGTGCCAAGAGAGCCGGACCCTGCCCAGCCCCCGCTGCCCCCTCGGGTGGCCCCGGCCCCGCTCGGATCCCGCAGGAGCCGCTTCGAGTGGAGACACTGAACGGAGCTCTGCTGCCACCGCCTGGCACCGCACACACCTCAGAGCTCAGCCAGTGCCACCCCCTGCCACGGGCAGGGACACCTCCCACTAGCCCAGGTTGCTCCAAGCCCCGTCCAACCTGGCCTGGGACACTTGCAGGGATCCAGGGGCAGCCACAGCTTCTCTGGGCAACCTGGGCCAGGGCCTCACCACACTCACAGGGAAGGATTTCTCCCAATCTCCCATCTAAATCTCTTCTCTTTTAGTTTAAAACCATTCCCTGTGTCCTGTCCCTCCATCCCTTGTCCCCAGTCCCTCTCCAGCTCTCCTGGAGCCCCTTTAGGCCCTGCAAGGGGCTCTCAGCTCTCCCTGGAGCCTTCTCTTCTCCAGGTGAACCCCCCCAGCTCTCCCAGCCTGGCTCCAGAGCAGAGGGGCTCCAGCCCTGGCAGCATCTCCGGGGCCTCCTCTGGACTCTCTCCAGCAGCTCCACGTCCTCCCTGTGCTGTTCCCAGGGCTGGAGCAGCTCTGCAGGGGGGTCTCAGCTGAGGGGGCAGAGGGGCAGAATCCCCCCTGCCCTGCTGCCCACGCTGGGGGATCAGCCCAGGGCATGGGGGGTTCTGGGTGCTGGGGCAGGTCCAGCCCCTCACCCACCAGCCCCCCAAAAATCCTCCTCCCCAGGGCTGCTCTCAGGGCAGCAGGTCAGAGATGATCCCTGCAGGCAGTGGGTGTTCTCCAAGCCCCCGGGATGCAGGAGCTCTGCAATCCATGGAAAACACTCACCAAAGCCACACTCCTGTGCCACCACAACGGGATGGTGCCACTCCCCCCGACCAGCCCGAGGGCACAGGGGTGCCCTGACCCACAGAATCCCGGGATCAACCAGGTTGGAAAAGCCCTCTGAGATCATCGAGTCCAACCTGTGACCCAACCCCACCGTGTCACCCAGCCCATGGCACTGATGTCACATCCAGCGTATCCCTAAACCACGCTGGGGTGGTGACTCCACCCCCTCCTGGGCAGCCCATTCCAGGGTCTGATCACTCTCCCTGGGAAGAACTTCCCAATGCCCAACCTGAACCTGCCCTGGCACAGTCAAGGCTGTGCCCTCTTGTCCTGGGCACATCATCCCACTGGATTCAGCCCAGTCCCACTGGATTCAGTCCAATCCCACTGGATTCAGCCCAGTCCCATTGGATTCTGCCCAATCCCAATGGATTCAGCCCAATCCCACTGTATTCAGCCCCGTCCCACTGGATTCAGCCCAGTCCCATTGGATTCAGCCCAGTCCCACTGGATTCAGCCCAATCCCACTGGATTCAGCCCAATCCCACTGGATTCAGTCCAATCCCCATGGATTCAGCCCAGTCCCACTGGATTCAGCCCAGTCCCACTGGATTCAGCCCAATCCCACTGGATTCAGCCCAGTCTCCCTGGATTCGGCCCAATCTCACTGGATTCAGCCCAATCCCATTGGATTCAGCCCATTCCCATTGGATTCAGCCCAATCCCAATGGATTCAGCCCAGTCCTCCTGGATTCGGCCCAGTCTCACTGGATTCACCCCAACCCAGTGGATTCAGCCCAGTCCCAGTGGATTCAGCCCAGTTCCACTGGACTGAGCCCAGTCCCACTGGTTTTAATGGTTTTAATTCAGCCCAGTCCTGTTGGATTCAGCCCAGTCCCCCTGGATTCGGCCCAATCTCACTGGATTCAGCCCAATCCCATTGGATTCAGACCAATCCCACTGGACTCAGCCCAGTCCCATTGGATTCAGACCAATCCCACTGGACTCAGCCCAGTCCCATTGGCTTCAGTCCAATCCCATTGGATTCAGACCAATCCCACTGGATTTTGCCCATTCCCATTGGATTCAGTCCAATTTCAGTGGATTAAGCCCAGTTCTAGCGGATTCAGGAAATCCCTTTGGATTCAGCCCACTTGCACTGGATTCAGCCCAGTCCCATTGGACTCAGCCCAGTCCCAGTGGATTCAACCCAATCCCATTGGATTCCGCCCAATCCCAGTGGATTCAGTCTAGTCCCAGTGGATTCAACCCAATCCCACTGGTTTTAATGGTTTTAATTCAGACCAGTCCCACCGGATTCAACCCAATCCCACTAAATTCAGCCCAGTCCCATTGGATCCAGCCCATTCCCCCTGGATCCATCCCAATCCCCCTGGATCCAGCCCGATCCCCCTGGATCCAGCCCATTCCCCCTGGATCCAGCCCATTCCCCCTGGATCCAGCCCATTCCCCCTGGATCCAGCCCGATCCCCCTGGATCCAGCCCATTCCCAGTGGATCCAGCCCATTCCCAGTGGATCCAGCCCATTCCCCCTGGATCCAGCCCGATCCCTCTGTCCACCCACCGGCCTTGTGGACGCTGCGCAGGCAGGACAGGGATGCGTTCAGCCGGGCACACTCCTCGCTGTTGGCACCAAACTTCTCCAGGGTGGCACAGACCTGCTCGTCCGTCATGTCCAGCAGCTCCTCCAGGCTCAGCTGCCCCGGGGCGATTTCCTGAGGGAGGAACAGGGGTGAGGAACGGGAATAATCCACCTCCAAACGCATGAGAACCCCCAAAAATCGGGTCACCCCCCCCCAGAAATCCTCGTTTTCCTTCTCAGTCTCCAATAAAGCAGGAGGGAGGGCTGGAGCCTCGGGTTTATCCCAAGTTTTTGCACAGTTTCGGGTATATCCAGAGCCAGCTCAGCACTGGGAGATTTGGGGGCAGCAGGAAAAACCATCCCTGTCCCTGGGAACACACAGGGAGTGGCAACTTCAGGTCAGGATCCACAAACCCTGGGAAAAACACCCCTGGAGAGGGTCAGGATCCACTAATCCCTGGAAAAACACCCCTGGAGAGGGTCAGGATTCACAAACCCCTGGGAAAAACACCCCTGGAGAGGGTCAGGATCCACAAATCCCTGGGAAAAACACTCCTAGAGAGGGTTAAGACTTGTAAACTCCAGGGGAAAAAAACCCTGGAGAGAATCAGGACCCCCAAACCCCTGGGAACACCCACGGGGTGTCCTTGCTGGTGGGTGGAACAGAGCTGAGGGATCAAGGATCCACAAACCCTTTGGGAAAAATCCCCTTGGGAATGTCAGGATTCACAAACCCTTTGGGAAAACACCCCCTGGAGAGGGCCAGGATCCACAAACCCCTGGGAAAAACACCCCTGGAGAAGGTCAAGATCCAGATCCCTGGGAAAAACATTCCTGAAGAGAATCAGGACTCACAGACCCCTGGGAAAAACATTCCTGGAAAGGGTCAGAATTCACAAATCCTGGGGAAAAACACCCCTGGAGAGGGTCAAGAGCCACTAATCCCCGGGAAAAACATTTTTGGGGAAGGTCAGGATTCACAAATCCTTGAGAAAAACACTCCTAGAGAGGGTCAAGACTCGCAAACTCCAGGGGGAAAAAAAAACCCTGGAGAGAATCAGGACTCACAAACCCCTGGGAAAACCCCCCCTGGAGAGGGTTTAGGCCCCCAGAGCCGCCGCGGAGCCCCCGGAGGGGATTCCAGCCCCACCTCCATGACCTCCTTGCGGATGTCGACGATGCGGAACCAGTGCAGGAGCTGGGGGAAGCCCTCGAGCTTGGCATTGCGCTCCTGCAGCGCCACCTTCCTCTTGCACGACAGCTGCCGGCTGAAGTACTTCACCAGCTTGCTCTGGAAAAGAAGGAAAAACCCCCTGGGATCCCCCTGGATGACCCCCCCAAGGCGGGAGGGGGGTGAGCACAGGCAGCTCTGACACCCAGGCTTGGGATAGAGAGACACCCAAACGTCCCCCAAAGACACACTTCCCTCTTAGACCCAGTGCCAAGGGACCCCCAAACATCCCCCACAGGCCACGCTCCCCCCAGACCCAGACTTAGTACAGAGAGGCCCCCAAACATCCCCCAAAGGACACTGTCCCCTCTCTTACACCCAGACTCGGTGCCAAGGGACCCCCAATCTTCCCCCACAGGACACACTCCCCTCTCCCACACCCAAATTTGGTTCCAAGGGACTCCCCAATCATCCCCCCAAAAGACACCTCCCTCTTACTCCCAGTGCCAAGGAATCCCCCAAATATCCCTCACAGGCCACTCTCCCCTTAGACCCACACTTGGTATAGAGAGACCCCCAAACATCCCCCAAAGACACACTCCCCTCTCATATCCAGACTTGGTACAGAGGGACCCCCAAATTATCCCCCCAAAAGACACTCCCCTCTTACATCCAGACTCAAGACAGAGGGACCCCCCAAACACCCTCCAAAGGACACTCTCCTCTTACTCCCAGTGCCAAGGGCCCCCCAAACATCCCCCACAGGCCACGCTCCCCTTAGACACAGACTTGGTAGAGGGAGACCCCCAAACATGCCCCAAAACACACTCCCCTCTCTTACAGCCAGACTCAGTGCCAAGGGACCCTCCCAATCTTCCCCCAAAGACACTCCCCTCTTACATCCAGACTCAAGACAGAGGGAACCCCCAAAACATCCCCCAAAGACACACTCCCCTCTCTTACACCCAAACTTGGTTCCAAGGGACCCCCCCAATCATCCCCCCAAAAGACACTCCCCTCTTATATCCAGACTCAATGCAGAGAGACCCCCAAACACCCCCCAAAGGCCACACTCTCCTTAGACCCAGCCTTGGTATAGAGAGACCCCCAAACATCTTCTAAAAGACACACTTTCCTCTCCCACACCTAAACTTGGTGCCAAGAGACCCCCAAGCATCCCCCCAAAAGACCCCTCTTCCATCCAGACTTAAGACAGAGGGACCCACAAACATCCCCCACAGGACACACTCCCCTCTTACACCCAGACTTGGTTCCAAGGGACCCCCCAATCTTCCCCCAAAAGACACTCCCCTCTTACATCCAGACTCAAGACAGAGGGACCCCCAAACATCCTCCAGAGGACACATTCCCCAATCTTACACCCAGGCTCGGTGCCAAGGGACCCCATAAACATCCTCTAAAAGACACACTCCCCTCTTACATCCAGGCTTGGTGCCAAGGGACCCCATAAACATCCCCCAGAGGACACTCTTCCCTCATAAACCAAGCGGTTTAGGGACCCCCAAACATCCCCCACAGGCCACACTCCCCTTACACCCAGACTTGGTATAGAGAGACCCCCAAACATGTCCCAAAGAACACACTCCCCTCTCACATCCAGACTTAGTACAGAGGGACCCCCAAACATCCCCCAAAGACACACTCCCTCTTACACCCAGTGTCAAGGGACCCCCAAACATCCCCCACAGGCCACTCTCCCCTCTCACACCCAGACTCGGTGCCAAGGGCCCCTCTGGACACCCCCCCCGGCCCCAGGCACAGCCCCACACGGTGCCAAGGCTGGGCCAGGGCTCTTTGCTCCTTATTTCCCCTCCATCATCCCACAAAAAAAAAAACCTAAAAAAAGCCCTTCTCAGCTCCTTCAACCCCAGCCCAGCACTGGGGTCTTGCTCAGGGGATGGGCAGCCCAGGGTCCCCTCAGTGGTGTGTGAGGGGCACAGAGGGGACAGACACCAGGGCTCCCACCCACCCACACCAACCCCACCCCCTGCCAGCACTGCCCAGTGCCCACAGGACACATTCCCTGCTTGTGTTCCTGGCCCCAAGTGCAGAGGGACCCCCCAGACCTCCCCTAAGAGATACACTGCCCAACCTTACACCCGGGCTTAGGACAGAGGGACCCCCAAATATCCCCAAGAGACACACTCCCCTTACACCCAGTGTCAAGGGACCCCCAAACATCCTCCACAGGCCACGCTCCCCTTAGACCCACACTTGGCATAGAGAGACCCCCAAACATCCCCCAAAACACACTCCCCTCTCTCACACCCAAACTTGGTTCCAAGGGACCCCCCAATCTTCCCCCCCAAAGACACCTCCCTCTCACATCCAGACTTAGTGTAGAGAGACCCCCAAACATCCCCCAAAGACACACTCCCCTCTTAAAACCAGTGCCAAGGGACCCCCAAACATCCCCCAAAGACACACTCCCCTCTTAAAACCAGTGCCAAGGGACCCCCAAACATCCCCACAGGCCACGCTGCCCTCTCTCACACCCAGACTCGGTGCCAAGGGTTCCCTGATCCCCCCCAGGGCACCGGGCACAGCCCCACACGGTGCCAAGGCTGGGCCAGGGCTGTTTGCTCCTCCTTCCTCCCCCTGCTCCTCATCACCAGCACTGAAATCACCGCCCCCTTGGCTCTTTTTTACCCCCCCGATCGTCCCCCAGAGCCCTCCCACCGCGAGGTGACATTCGCAGCTCCCAAAATCAAGCCGCCGAGCTCCTGCCCTCTCCTTTCCCTGCCGAGAGGCCGCCGGGATTTCCCGCTCCCGCTTTTCCAGACGGGGGATTCCCGGCCCCGGTGGCACTGGGTGGTGCTGTGCCTCTGCTCCCGCACCCCCCAAAAAAACAGAGGAGCAAAATACGGGGCGGTTTGGGATCGAGAAGTGAGGGGAGAACCCCGCCGTGGGGTTTGGGAGAGCTTTCTCATCTCTCCCGGTCCCACCCCTCGTGGTACCCGCTGGTGACGGGCACAGGGCTTGGCATCGACCCCAAAGTCACCCCCAGGTGGGTGACAGCCCTGCCAGGAGAGGGACACCTCGGCCGGGCAGGTTTTCCCAATCCCTGACTTGGCGAACAGAGATTAATTATTGCAAATTCATCCCCAGGAGAGAGACAGGAACAGCAAAGCCACTCGCTGGGGGGCTGCAGGGACACCACCCCCAGGGTCTGCAGAGCCCTGACCCCCTTCCAGGGCTGCTTTTTAGGGAAAAACGCTCTCCCAGCACAACCCTTCCAAGGTTTTGGGGTCACCCCTGCTCGCACATCCCAGACACACCCCTGGCCCTCGGAGCTGGGACGGCGGCAGGAGCCTCAAACACGCACACGGGCAGCTCCTGCCTCCCAAAAAACGTCCTTATCCACACACAGCTGCGGCAAAACACCGGGAAAACCCATCCTGAAAACTCAGCTCCGCCCCCCACAGCCTGTTCTCCATCCAACCTCCCCGTCCGGGAGCCCGGGAGGGAATAAAGGGGATGGCTGAGCCACTAGAGCTGGGATCAGGACACTGCAGAGGTGTGCTGGGAGCTGGGAATGGGGAAAAGGTGGGAAAATGGAGGACTTTTCATTTCCAGGTGGGGGAAATTCATCCCAAACCCTTCCAACAAGGATCCAGCTGGGACCCTCGGGGGCGGGCTGGTGCTCTGGCTTGGATCGGCTCTTTCCCTGCTGCTCTGGCCCATGGATCGGCTCCTTCCAGGGAAAAACAAGCCCAAAAAATCCTCTGTGAAGTCCCCGAGCGCTCGGTGTTTTGCTGGAGCTGGAAAGGGAAGCCATGGAGGGGAAGCAGGGAAAACCCCATCCCGCGGCTGCAGAGGGGCTGTCCCGCCCCTGGGGCCGCCGCTCATCCCGGGATGGAGCTTTTCCAGAGGTGGGAAGTGCTGCTCTGCCGCGTTCCCGCTGTGGCACAACTCCCCCAGCTCCCCCCTGCCTCAGCTTCCCCCTCTGGAATCGGGCAGAGGGACACCCCGGGGGGCTGCGGGGATGGGCTGGAATTCCATGGATCCCCCCCGCTCCTCACTGCATGGGAATACACCCCTGCTCCAGCCGGGAATGCTGCTGAGGGCACTGGGAGGGCACCCCAACACCCTCCTTGGAGCTGGGGGTCGCTATTCACACCCTTCCCAGTGTCTATCCCAGATCCAGCGCCCGGGAAAAGGACCTAAAACATGGATCAGGGTTCCCACAAACCGGTGGGTGGCTCCAGGGATAACTCCAGGATCGGCAGTTCCCCGTTTTTCTCGGCGCTGGGTGATATTCCCGGCTGTCCTAGGGAACTGTGCTCTCTGTACTACCCCCACTCCGCGTCAAAACATGGATCGGGATTCCCAGAAACCGCTGAGTGGCTCCAAGGACAACCCCGGGACTGGCAGTTCCCTCTCCCTGCTCCTGCGAGGGAGGGGGAGCCCTCCCAGGATGCGGCGTGAACAGGGGGGTGAGGATGGGAAGAGGCGCCTTGGGAAGAGCTGAGGCCGTTCCCGAACTTCCACGGACAAAACGGGATGAAGCCGCGGGGATCCCCTTCCCTTTGGAGGGGCCAACAGCTCCCGAGACCCCGCAGCTCCTTGGAAAACAAGGTGCCCGCTGCCCGGGGGTGGGCTCTGGCACGGCAGGGATGTCCCCACTCCCTTTCCAGCCTCTTCCCATCGCTCCCAGCAGGATTTTCCCGTTCCCCCAGAGCCCAGCGGGGCGGGGAGCGGCTTCTCCCCCCGCTTGGCGGGCACCGGGAGCGGAGCAGCCGCTCTCCAAGGTCTCCAAGGTCTCCAAGGAGCGGGAGGAGGGCGGCTGTTCCCCCTCCCTGACGTCAGCCGGGCCTGCCGGGAGACCGGGAAGAGGCGGTGGAAAATCCACCTGTGGGAGTTCATCAACCCGGCAGAGCTACGGCGGCCAGAGCCACCCCGTGCCCATGGAATGCCCATCCCGCCGGGATGGCACGGCGGGATCAGCCCCTGCCTTCGTGCCGTGAAGGGCAGAGAGGTCGCCCCGCGCTTCCCAATATTCCTTCCCGTGGAGCAGAGACACAACGGGAGCGGCTCCTTCCCGGCTCCCGCCGAGGGGCTCGTTATTCCAGAGCCACCTGGAGCGCCCTGGGGCTCGGGAATTCCTGCCCACGGCTCCGGTTTTCCCTCTCAGGGCTCTGCCAAGGCCCCGCTGGGCTCCCGTGCTGGCTCTGCCTCCGCACAGCCGCTATTCCAGGGGCTGCCAAAGGGTCCCTGGGGCTCCCCCCGGGAATACAGGGGCTGAAATGTCTCCATCCAGACTCCTGGGAGGATATAACCCAGGGAGAAGCACGCTGTGCTCATCCATGGGATTACACACCAGAGGATCCGCACACTCAGGAGTGGGAATCATGGAATCACGGAATGGTTTGGGTTGGATCTTAAAGCTCATCTCCCCCAGGGCAGGGACACCTTCCACTAGCCCAGGTTGCTCCAAACCCTGTCCATCCTGGCCTTGGACACTTCCAGGGATCCAGGGGCACCCACAGCTTCTTGGCAAATCCAAGTGCTGGGGCAGCATCTCCTTTGGCCACAGCCTGTGGAAATTTGGAAACGACCAAACTTCCCAAGGTGTCCCTTCCCATCCTCACACAGCGGCCAAAAGTATCCCGGGAGGGTTCCCCCTTTCCTGGCAGCCTGGGGAGGGGGAAGTGCCAATCCTGGAGTTATCCCTGGAGCCACCCATCAGTTTTTGGGACATGTTCTGAGTTGGGGTGGGGGTAGCACGGAGAGCACAGCTCTGTGGGACAGTTGGGAATATCACCCAGCACAGAGCAACTTTTCCAGCTGCTCTTCCCAACCTCTGGCAAACACGCCTGTAGCAGCTCCCCCCGTCCATGTCTACACCCCAAATCCCAAATTTGGAGCCACAAAGCCAGACCTGCCACACCTGGACAGGGTTAAAACCCCACAGCCCAGGCAGGGCTCTGGGATGGACACTCAGCTCCCACCCATGGGAAGCCAACCAGCCCCAATTCCCCCCCAGGTGCTGTTGGTTGATGTTTTGATCCCAGACACTGCCTTGGCTTCCATGGGAGCCTTTCCCAAGGCACAAGCAAACCCAAAAAGCCTCCCAGCTCCAAGGACTGCCACTGGAGCCAGGCTGCAGTGGTGGCACCCATCCCAAAGGATGTATCCTGGGAAGCAGTTACCGGCAGGATGGGGGCTCATGTCTGCCTTAAAGTGGTTTAAAACAAAAAAGGACAGGAAAAACCTCTATTAATCCAGCAAGATCAAGGTTTAGTGTGTGAGAATCAACCAAAAAACATGGATTCACCCATTTTATTCCAGGCTTGCACTGGAGGGAGGGCTGGGAGGTCTCCCTGGAGGTGAGATGCCCTTCCAGTCCACACATTCCTGGTCACCATTCCCTTTGCCATGGCCTGGCTCTGCTGCCACCAGATGGGAAGGGAAGAGGTGCTGAGTGAAGCCTTGGAGTCTGTGTCATGTCCTTGGGATGCAGCAGTGGCTCAGGGACTCAGGGAATCAGGGATTCAGGGAATCAGGGCCAGGTTCAGCTCCTGCTCCCACTGGTGACAACCCAGGACAACACCAGACCCATCCCGGTGTGATGGCATCAGGAATCTGGCCCTGGGATTCATCCACTGCCACTCCCTGTGTGGGAATCCCCCTGGTTTTGTGGTGGAAAGCAGTGTGGTGGGAAGCAGGGATGCCCATGGATGAGACATCCCCAGGTTTGGGGGTGTTTCAGGGATGGTGATGCCAGGGCTCCCCACGGCGGGCACAGCACGATCCATAGGGGCTGGAGAGGGGTTTGCCCGGGAGCCCAAGGGATTTGCAGGGTGGTATCACCCCAATCTCTCCAAACCCTTCATCCAGCCCACACTGAGCTGCCCCAGTGACACCAGGATGCTGGGAAGGGGAATCCCACCAGGACTTCAGCACACTCTGCCTTCCCTCAGTCCCGTCCGTGACAGGGACACAGGGAATTCTCGGCTGTGCTGACCCCAACAAGGCCATCATTCCATGTGGGATAAACTCCTGTAGTCCTGCACCTCCAGGCAGGTTCCACTGGGGGGTTTTGAGCCTGCCTGCCCCCCACAAAGTCTCCTGCACACCCCAAAACCGCTGCAGCCCCTCTCCCGAGGTCACTCCAAGACCAACAGCTCCAGGCTGAGCCCACACGGAGAGGTGGGATGGGACAGGGCTTGGATCAAGGAGAGGCGACAGCAGGATCAGAGTGGGGTGCACATAAGCTGGGATGCAGAGCAGGAGCTGCTCCCAAACCTGGGATCCCCTCCCCAAGTGGCACAGCAGTGGGGTGGCGATGCCCCACCTGCTCCCACGGGACCTTCGGGAGCGAAGGCAGTGGGACAGGGTGTTCCAACCGTGGCCTGGAGCCAAAAGCTGCCCCACAGAGGGGCTGCAGGACCAGCCAAAAGGCCTGAGCAGGGCCAGGCTCCAAAATTCCCCCCACCCACAGCCCTGGCTCCACATCAGCCGCCCCCACAGCACCACGGCCCCGCCGGCAGCTCCTCAGGGTCACGGCACCGCCACGGCCTCGCTGCTCCTGCTCCGGGCTCACCCCCGGCAATCCCAGCCTGCCTGGGCATTCCCTGGGCATTCCCTGCCCATCCCAGCCTGCCTGGGCTTTCCTTGGGCATTCCCAGCCCAGCCCAGCCTGCCTGGGCATTCCCTACCCGGGCATTCCCTGCCCAGCCCAGCCTGCCTGGGCATTCCCTGGACATTCCCTACCCATCCCATCCCAGCCACCTCCTGCTGAACCCTCCATTCATCCCAGCTGGGGCTCAGCACGCTCCAAGGGGAACCTCATCCCTTTGGAGGCAGGAGCACAGAGGGGAGGATGGGGCCAGGCCAGGGGGATGCTCCTGTGGGAGGGCTGGGGGGGCAGAGAGGGAGATGCAGGTGGGCTTGGGGGGATGAAGATGGGCTGGGGGGATTCAGGTGGGATGGAGGGGTGCAGGTGAGCCAGGGGGGTGCTCCTGGTGGGGGGGATTCAGGTGGGATGGGGGGATAGAGGTGGTTTAGGGGGATGCAGATGGGACACAGGGATGCAGGTGGGATGGAGGGGATGAAGATGGGCTGGAGGGGATGAAGGTGAGCCATGGGGGATGCAGGTGGGAATGGAGGGAAGAAGGTGGGCCACAGGGATGCAGGAGGGAGGGAGGGATTCAGGTGGTTTGGGAGGATGAAGAGGGGCTGGAAGGGATGAAGATGGGCTGGGGGGGATGAAGAGGGGCTGGAGGGCAGGCAAAGGGAGCCAGAGGGATGCAGATGGGCTGGGGGGATGCAGGTGAGCCAGGAGGGATGCAGGTGGTTTTGGGGGGATGAAGAGGGGCTGGAGGGAGGCAGGTGAGCCATGGGGATGCAGGTGAGCCAGGGGGATGCAGGTAGGCTGGGGGGATGCAGGCGAGCCACAGGGATGCAGGTGAGCCACAGGGATGCAGGTGAGCCACAGGGATGCAGGTGAGCCAGGGGGATGCAGGTGGGCCGGGTGGGATGAAGATGGGCTGGAGGAGATTCTGCCTTCTGGGGAGGTAGGAGCTGGATCAAAGGGATGCAGCCAGACCAGGGGGGATGGAGGAGGGGAGAAGGGATGCAGGTGGGCTGGGGGGATGTGGTCTGATGGGAGAGTGGGAGCCCACCAGGAGGGAGGCAGTGGAAGGGATGCAGGCGGGCCAGGAGGATGCAGCCTGATGGGGCGGTCGGAGGTGGGTGGGTGGGAGGCAGGTGGGCCAAGGGGATGCAGCTCAGGGGAAGGGATTCAGCCAGGCCCCAGGGATGCAGCCCGGTGGGAGGGATGCAGGTGGGCCAGCAGGATGCTGCCTGGTGGGAGGGAGGCAGCCAGGCCGGGGGGATGCAGCCCAAAGGGGAGGTGGGAGCCACTGGAAGTGGATGTGGCCGAGCCAACGGGATGCAGCCCCACGGAAGGGATGCGGGGTGGGCTGAGGGGATATAATCCAGGGAAAAGGATGCAGCCAGGCCAGGGGGATAGAGCCAGGCAGCAGGGATGCAAGTGGGCCGAGGGGATACAGCCCGGTGGAAGTGGATGCAGCCCGGCTGAAGCAGGAGCCGGGAGGAAGGGACGCGGCCAGGCCGGGGGATGCAGCGCGGTGGGAGGGCTGCAGGCGGGCCGGGGGGCTGCAGGAGGGCTGGGGGGCTGCAGGAGGGCCGGGGGGGGCTGCAGGAGGGCCGGGGGGAGCTGCAGGAGGGCCGGGGGGGCTGCAGGTGGGCCGGGGATGCTGCCTGCCGGGCCAGGAGGAGCCCGGCGGAGCGATGCGGCCGGGCCGGGGGATGGCGAGGGGATGGCGGGGGATGACGGGGGGATGGCGGGGGGATGGCGAGGGGATGGCGGGGGCCGGCGCCGCGGCCGGGCCCCCCCCGCTCGGTGCCGGCAGGAGGGTTCGGTGGTCCCGGACCCACCTCGGGGCCACCTGCAGAGCGCGCAGCCTCACTCGGTTGCACCGCAGCGCCGCGGGGGAACCCGCCGCGGCCCGGGGGGGGTGCTGGTGCTGGGGGGGTGTTGATGTTGGTATTGGGGGGGGGAGGGGGGTTCGGCGGGCCCGTACCTCCAGGGTGCGGATCTCCTTCTGCGTGAGGTCGTTGGAGGCGGCGCACTTGGTGCGGAGCCCCTCCAGGTTGGAGATGCTGATGTCGATCATGTTCTGGACCAGCTCGCACTGCTGCAGCGCCTTCTGCAGACTCAGCTCCTGCTCCTCGCTCCTCGTCATGTTGTCCTCATCCATCGCTCGCCGCGCCCCCCCCTCCCTCCCCGCCCGCCCTCCCTCCCCTCCGCCCGCCGCCGCCGCGGCCCCCCCTTCCCTCGGCTTCCCCGGCGGCCCCCCCGGCGCTCAGCCCCGCTCCGCCGGGCCCCGCAGCATCGCGGTGCCCACCGAGCCGTCAGCGCGGCGCCGCCGCCGCTCCCCCCCCCACCGGGCGCGGCGGGGCGGGGGCGGGGGCGGCGCGCTCCGGCTCCGCGGGGCCGCGCTCGCTGCGCGCCGCTCCGCGCGGGAACCCCCCGCACACCCCCCGGCCGCGGGCACGGCCGCGGGCACGGCACAGGCCCCGGCACCGCCACCCCCGGACCCGCCACCTGCCCGCCATCCCCGGCACCCCCCCACCCTCACACCTCCTCATCCTCATCACCTTCCCCATCCTCCCATCCTCACACCTCCTCATCCTTATGGCCTTCCTTCCATCCCTCCCATCCTCACACCTCCTCATCCTCATCACCTTCCCTCATCCCCCCCATCCTCACACCTCCCCATCCTCATGGCCTTCCTCCCATCCCTCCCATCCTCCTACCTTTCCATCCTCATCACCTTCCCCCCCGTCCCCCTCATCCTCACACCTCCCCATCCTCATCACCTTCCCCCCCGTCCCCCCCCCACACCTCCCCATCCTCATCACCTTCCCCCCATCCCTCCCCTCCTCACACCTCCTCATCCTCATGGCCTTCCTCCCATCCCTCCCATCCTCCTACCTTTCCATCCTCATCACCTTCCCCCATTCCCCTCATCCTCACATCTCCCCATCTTCATCAGCACCCCCCAGCTCCGTCACCCCCATCACCCCCAACCCCGCACCCCCAGCACCATCCCCTGCCTGCCACCCCCATCCAACTCACCCCCCCATCCCCATCACTGCCCCCCCAGCCCCATCCCACCCCCTCTCCCAGTCCCTGGCCCCAACATCTTCCCACTGTCCCCATCACCCCCATCCTCCCCATCCCTGTCACCTTCCCCCCATCCCCCTCATCCTCACATCTCCCCATCCTCATCATCCCCTCCCAGCCCCATCCCAACCCACCCCCCAGCCCGCAGCCCCATCATCTTCCCCTCAGCCCCATCCCACCATCCCCATCTGCCCCCATCCCCCCTCCATCCCCATCTCCCCCATCCCCCTCCCTCCATTCCCACCCTCCCCCCATCCCCACACCTCCCCATCCTTATCACCCCCCCCATCCCAACCCTCATCCTCATCCTCTCCATCCCCATCGCTCTCCCAACCCCCTCATCCCCCCATCGCCATCCCCCCATCCCATCTGCCCCCAGACCCCCCCATCCTCATCCCCACCTCCCCATCCAGCCCCTCATTCCCTCTATCCCTCTCCCATCCTCATCCTCATCCCTCTGCCCCCCGGGCACGGGGTGGGGAGCGCTGGGAGGGGGTGAGGGGGGTGTGATTTGGGGGGACGCTGCGGGGGGGGGGGCTTGGGGCAATGAGGGGGATAAGGGGGCTCTGGGGAGGCTGCAGCATTGGGGGGGCCATGGAGAAATGGGGGGGGGCTTGGGGCAATGAGGGGGGCTGGAAATGGGGGGGCCAGGGCATTGGGTGGGGTGATGGGGCAACAGGGACACCGGGGGGATTAGGGGCATTATGGGGGCCTGGGAGAATGGGGGGCAATGGGACAAGGAGGGGTCTGGGGCATTGGAGGGGTCTGGAGCAATGGGGGGGCCTGGGGCAATGAGGGGGATGATGGGGCAATGGGGGCACTGGGGCAGTGGGGGGCACTGGGGCGGACTGGGGCATTATGGGGACCTGGGGCCATGGGGGGCAATAGGGCAAGGAGGGGGCTGGGACATTGGGGGGGTCTGGAGCAATGAGGGGGCCTGGGGCAATGACGGGGGTGGAAATTTGGGGCCTGGGGCAATGAGGGGGGTGATGGGGCAGTGGGGGGGGTGGGGCAATGGGGGGCACTGGGGGAGACTGGGGCATTATGGGGACCTGGGGCCATGGGGGACAACAGGGCAAGGAGGGGGCTGGGATATTGGGGGGGTCTGGAGCAATGGGGGGGGCTGGAAGAGGGGGATCCTGGGGCTTTGGGGGGCACTGGGGACTAGGGCATTAGAGGGGCCTGGGGCAATGGGGGGCAATGGGGCAAGGAGAGGGGCTGGGGAGCTGGGAGGGCTTGTGGGAATGGGGGAATCTGGGACATTAAGGGGCTGGGGCAACGGGGGGCACTGGGGGGGACTGGGGTATTAGGGGGGCCTGGGGCAATGGGGGGCAATGGGGCAAGGAGGGGTCTGGAGCATTGAGGGGGTTGGTGCAATGAGGGGGGCTGGAAATGGGGGTTCTGGGGCACTGGGGGGGCAATGGGGTAAGGAGGGGGGCTGGGGCAGTAGAAGGGCCTGGGGCAATAAGGGGGGCTGGAAATGGGGGGGTCTGGGGCATTGGAGGACAATGGGGGGGCTGGTGACTGTGGGGGCCCTGGGGCAATGGGGGGGAAATGGGGCCATGGGGGGGCTGGTGCAATGGGGGGTGGCTGGAAATGGGGAGTTCTGGGGCTCTGGGGGGCAATGAGGGGTCCTGGGGCATTAGGGGGACCTGGGGCAATGGGGCAAGGAGGGGGGCTGGGGAACTGGGGCTGGGGCAAGGGGGGGCACTGGGGCAACTGGGGCATTAGGGAGGCCTGGGGCAATGGGGCCAATAGGGCAAGGAGGGGGCTGGAGCACTGGGGGGGGCTGGAAATGGGGCAGGAGGATGGGGCATTGGGGGGGGGCAATGGGGCAATGGGGGGGCAATAGAAGGGGCTGGGGCAATGAGGGGGGGCTGGAAATGGAGGTATCTGGGGCATTGGGGGGCCTGGGACAATAGGGCAAGGAGGGGTCTGGGGCACTGGGGGGGCTGGTGCAATGAGGGGGGCTGGAATTGGGGGAAGGGGCTGAGGCACTGGGGGGGCAATGGGGCAGTTGGGGGGGTTGGAGCAATAGAAGGGCCTGGGGCAATGAAGGGGGCTGGAAATGGGGGGTTCTGCGGTTTTGGGGGACAGTGAGGGGGACCTGGGGGAATGGGGGTGGGTGGGAATGGGGGGGGCTGGGGCTATGGGGGGTCCAGTGGGAATGGGGGGGACCTGGGGCAATGTACAGGACAATGGGGCAATGGGGGGGGGTTGGAAATGGGGGGGTCTGGGGCAATTGGGGGGGTCAGGGGCAATGAGAGGCGGTGGGAAATGTGGGAGGGGCTGGGGCATTTGGGATTTGGGGCATTGGGGGGTGGAATGGGAGGATCTGGGGCAATGAGGGTGGGTGGAAATGGGGGAGTTAGGAGCATTGGGGGGTCTGGGGCATTGGGGGTGGGTGGAAATGGGGGGGATCTGGGGCATTGGGGGGACTGGGGCAATAGGTGAGGTTGGAAATGGGGGTTCTGGGGCAATTGGGGATTTGGGGCATTGCGGGGTGGAATGGGGGGGTCTGGGGCACTGGGGGTGGGTGGAAATGGGGGAATGTGGGGCATTCAGGATCTGGGGCATTGGGGGATGGAATGGGGGGTCTGGGGCATTGGGAGGGGGTCTGGGGCAATGAAGGGGGTTGGAAATGGGGGGGTTGGGGATTTGGGGGAGTCTGGGGCTTTGGGGGTTCTGGTGCAATGGGGGGTGGAATGGGGGGGTCTGGGGCATCCCTGGGGGTCCTGGTGCAAGGGGGGCCAAGCTTGGCCAACACATTCAGGAATTATTCTGGAGCCAGGATGGTGCTTCCAGACCCTCCTCCTGCCCCCATGACTTTATTCCCAGCTGGAATGCCCATCCCACTCCTCTCAGCCCCGGGAGAGCAGGAGCCAACACCCCCCTCCAAGGGCTTTATCCCAATTAAACCATCGGTGCCTGCAGTGCTCATCCCCCCCGGGAGGGGAATTGGGGAAAACAGTTGGAATTCTGCTGCTTTGGGCCTGGTTTTAATCAGGAGGTTTGATTTCCAAGTGGGGATGGAATGCTGGGATGTCCCTTTGCCACCCTCATCCCAAGGGTGGGATCCCCAGGGTGGGAAATGCCAGCAGCTACCAGGGAAGAGAAAGGGGAGGAAAATACATCCAAAGGGGTCAAAATGCCACTTCTGGGAAAATAGAAATAATAAGAGGAAGAAGAAGAAGAGAAGAATTGGATAGAAAAGTAAAATAAAAAATAAAATAAAATAAAGGCAAATAAAGGCAAATAAAGTAAAATAAAATAAAAGATGTCAAAAAAAAAGAAAAGAGAAGGCAAGGCAAGGAAAAAAGGGAAAGAGAAGGGAAAAGAGAAGGGAAAAGAGAAGGGAAAAGAGAAGGGAAAAGGGAAAAGGGAAAAGAGAAGGGAAAAGGGAAAAGGGAAAAGGGAAAAGGAGGGAATTGGGAAGGGAATTAAAACAAAATAGAAAAAATAAAATAAAATAAAATAAAATAAAATAAAATAAAATAAAATAAAATAAAATAAAATAAAATACAAACAGGGAGACTCTGCTGGGAAAAAATCTCCCATCCCAAAAGTCCCCCCCAGCCAACATGCAGAGGTTTTGGGGGTTCACCAAACCTCACACTTCCCAAAACACCCTCTCGTGGCTGCTGGCAGAGCTCCTGCACTGGGAGCTGGGTTGGCACGGTCCAGAGGGAGGCTGAGCATTCCAGGCACTGGGAATGGCACAGGGGATTCATATAAAATGTATCTTGGAATGTTTTAATTCACTTCTGTTGGATCCAATGGAGAGCCCTGGATCCAATGGAGAGCAGCAGCCATGGATCCAATGGAGAGCAGCAGCTCTGGATCCAGGGAGAGCAGCAGTCATGGATCCAGGGAGAGCAGCAGCCATGGATCTAGGGAGAGCAGCAGCCATGGATCCAGGGGGAGCAGCAGCTCTGGATCCATTGGAAAGCAGCAGCTCTGGATCCAATGGAGAGCAGCAGCTCTGGATCCAATGGAGAGCAGCAGCTCTGGATCCAATGGAGAGCAGCAGCTCTTGATCCAGGGAGAGCAGCAGCTCTGGATCCAGGGGGAGCAGCAGCCATGGATCCAGGGAGAGCAGCATCTCTGGATCCATTGGAGAGCAGCAGCCATGGATCCATTGGAGAGCAGCAGCTCTGGATCCATTGGAGAGCAGCAGCTCCTGATCCAGGGGGAGCAGCAGCTCCTGATCCAGGGGGAGCAGGAGCTCTGGATCCAATGGAGAGCAGCAGCCATGGATCCAGGGGGAGCAGCAGCTCTGGATCCAGGATGTGCCGGAGAAGCCCGAGGCTGCAGGTGGCAGCTCCCGGCTGTTCCCGGGTGCTCGGGAAGAACCTCCCAGCTCCTGGTGGGAAGGGCAGGGCCATCTGTCACCACTGTCACCAGAGGGACGGCCGAGCCTGGCTGACCTCAGCTTCCTGCTCCTGCTTTTCCTCCTGGGGCTGTAGGGAAAAAAATAGGGGAAAACAATAGGGAAGCAGGTGCTCTCCAGCAGATTTTTGGGTTTCTGTAGGATCCAGCCTGGACCTCTTGATGTTTTCCCTTCCCTTCTCAGCAATGGGATTTCCCCAGGATTTTTTGTGCTCCCCAGCACCTCTGCTTCCCAATGGATCTCTTCCCAACATTGCTCTGCCTGCGCTTTCCAAGTCAGCCCCTCTCACTCCCACCTGCTTTCCTCATTCCATGGGATCCAGAGCAGCACTGGAGCATCATTCCAGCAGTTTGGGGTAACTCTCCCCTCTAAGCCCCTTCTCGGAGGAGGCTCCAGGGCTTTTCCAGACGCACTGGGAAGCGGCAGGAATAGGGATAAAAGTGTCCTCTTCTCACAGCCCCCTCTGGAGTTTGCTGCTCCAAATGATCCCAACAGGTCTCCTCTCCTCCAGAGCCCCTGGAGCTGCTGCCCTTGGCCCCCACCTGCACCCAAAGGTGCCCCTCTCTCATCCCAAGGGTTTTCCAAGGTCAGGGGCACTGTGTTTTCCCAAAAAACACACCCACCACCTCGATCCAGCAATTCCCGCTGCCATGATTTCCACGGGATCGCAGTCACCACCCTGCTTTGTGGTCTCTCCACAGGCATTCCCATGGAATCATGGAATGGTTTGGGTTGGAAGGGACCTTAAAGGTCACCTCATTCCACCCCTGTGGGGGAAGGGGGATCCTGCCCCTCTGCCTCTCTCAGGTGAGATCCCAGTGGGAACAGTGTCCAGCCCTGGGAACAGCACAGGGAGGACGTGGAGCTGCTGGAGAGAGTCCAGAGGAGGCCCCGGAGATGCTGCCAGGGCTGGAGCCCCTCTGCTCTGGAGCCAGGCTGGGAGAGCTGGGGGGGTTCACCTGGACAAGAGAAGGCTCCAGGGAGAGCTGAGAGCCCCTTGCAGGGCCTAAAGGGGCTCCAGGAGAGCTGGAGAGGGACTGGGGACAAGGGATGGAGGGACAGGACACAGGGAATGGCTTCCCACTGCCAGAGGGCAGGGAGAGATGGGAGATTGGGAAGGAATTGTTGGCTGGGAGGGTGGGGAGGCCCTGGCACAGGAAGCTGTGGCTGCCCCTGGATCCCTGGAAGTGTCCAAGGCCAGGTCAGATCCAGGTTTGATCATTCCTGATCCAGGTTCAGATCATTCTTGATCAGGGTTCGATCATTCCCAATCCAGGCTCAGATCATTCCTGATCCAAATAATTCCTGATCTGGGTTGGATTACTCCCTATCTGGGGTCAGATCACTCCTGATCTAGGTTTGGATCATTCCCAATTCTGGTTGGATCATTCCTAATCCAGGTTTGACCATTCCCGATCTGAGTTCAAAATTCCCAATCCAGATCATTCCCAATCTGGGTTTGATCATTCCCGATCTGGATAATTCCTGATCCAGGATTGGATCATTCCTGATCTGGATCATTCTCGATCCGGGTTCACTCATTCCCGATCCAGGTTTGGATCATTTCTGATCCAGGTTCGATCAGTCCCGATCCGGATCATTCTCGATCCGGATAACTCCCGATTCCGGTTGGACCATTCCTGATCGTAGTTCACTCATTCCCGATCCCGTTGGACCATTCCCGATCGGGGTTCGCTCATTCTCGATCCCGGTTGGAGCATTCCCAATCGGGGTTCGCTCATTCCCGATCGGGGTTCGCTCATTCCCGATCCCATTTGGATCATTCCCGATCCGGGTTCGCTCATTCCCGATCCCGGTTGGACCATTCCTGATCCTGGTTCGCTCATTCCCAATCCCGGTTGGAGCATTCCCAATCCCGGTTAGCTCATTCCCGATCCCGGTTGGACCATTCCCGATCCCGGTTGGATCATTCCCGATCCGGGTTCGCTCATTCCCGATTCCGGTTGGACCATTCCCGATCCCGGTTGGACCATTCCCGATCCCGGTTGGATCATTCCTGATCCCGGTTCGCTCATTCCCGACCCAGCGGCTCCTCCCGCCCCCTCCCCGAGCTCTCGCGCGCTTTGCGGCTCTCGCGAGATTTCGCAGCATGGCGCCGGCGGGAGGCGCGAACCTGCCGTGGTACGGTCGGGCCCGGGGGGATCGCGGGATAACGGGATTGAGGGATTGAGGGACAGCGGGAGCTGCTGCCGCACTGACCCCCTCCTTGCCCTCCCCGGCGCAGGGTGGAGAAGTACCGTCCACAGGCGCTGTCGGAGCTCGTGTCTCACCGGGACATCCTCAGCACCGGTAACCAACACCCCCCGCCCGGAGCACTGTCCCCGGCCCCCAGAGCCCCATATCCCGGTGTCCCGGGATCCCGATACTCCGGGATCCCGAGAGCTGCATATCCCCGTATCCCGGTGTACCGATATCCCGGCATCCTGATATCGTGGTATCCCAATATCCCGGTGTCCTGATATCTCCATATCTCCATATTCCGATACCCCGGTATCCGCATATCCCCATAGCCTGGTGTCCCGATATCCCCATATCCCAGTAATCTCGATATCCCGGTGCCCCGATATCCCTGTGTCTCGGTATCCCAATATCCCCATATCCCGATGTCCTGATATCCCTATATCCCCATATCTCGGTGTCCTGGTATCTTGATATCCCCATATCCCGGCATCCTGATATCCTCATATCCCAATATCTCCATATGCCAGTACCCCAGTGTCCAAATATCCCGGTATCCCAGTATCCTGATATCCCAGTGCCCTGATATCCCAGTGTCCTGGTATCCTGATACGCCTATATCCCCATATCCAAGTATCCTGGTGTCCTGACATCCTCATATCCTGATATCCCAATATCCTGTCGTGATACCCCAGTATCCCCATATCCCAATATCCTGTTGTCCCCATATCCCAGTATCCTAGTGTCCTGATATCCCCATATCCCGGTGTCCTGGTATCCCAGTGTCCTGGTATCCCAATACCCCAGTATCCCCATATCTCAGTATCCTGACATCCCCATATCCCAGTATACTGATATCCCAGTATCCTGATATCCTGGTATCCCCATATCCCTATCCTGGCATCCCTATACCCTGGTGTCTTGGTATCCTGACATGCTAGTGTCCCAGTATCCCCATATTCCCATATCCTGGTGTCCTGGTATTCCCATATATCCCATATCTTGGTGTCCCAGTATCCCAATATCCCAGTGTCCCAGTATCCCAGCATCCCCATTTCCCAGTATCCCAGAATCCCCATATCCCGGTGTCCCAGTATCCCCATCTCCCAGTATCCCAGAATTCCCATATCCCTGTGTCCCGGTATCCCCATATCCCAGCATCCCAGAATCCCCATATCCCCGTGTCCTGGTATCCCCATATCCCAGTATCCCAGAATTCCCATATCCCAGTGTCCCAGTATCCCCATATCCCAGTATCCCAGAATTCCCATATCCCAGTATCCCAGAATCCCCATATCCTGGTGTCCTGGTATCCTGACATCCTGGTGTCCCAGTATCCCAGAATCCCCATATCCCGCTGTCCCGGTATCCCAGTATCCCCATATCCTGGTGTCCCGGTATCCCAATATCCCGGTGTGCCGGTATCCCCATCTCCCAACATCCCGGTATCCCGGTGTGCCGGTATCCCCATCTCCCCATGTCCCAGTATCCTTGTGTGCCGGTATCCCCATCTCCCCATGTCCCAGTATCCTTGTGTGACGGTATCCCCATCTCCCCATGTCCCGGTATCCCGGTGTGCCAGTATCCCCATCTCCCAACATCCCGGTATCCCGGTGTGCCGGTATCCCCATGTCCCAGTATCCCCATCTCCCAACATCCCGGTATCCCGGTGTGCCGGTATCCCCATGTCCCGGTATCCCGGTATCCCCATCTCCCCATGTCCCGGTATCCCGGTGTGCCGGTATCCCCATGTCCCGGTATCCCGGTATCCCAGTATCCCGGTATCCCGGTATCCCCATGTCCCGGTATCCCCATGTCCTGGTATCCCGGTATCCCCATGTCCCGGTATCCGGGTATCCCGGTATCCCGGTGTGCCGTTCCCGCAGTGCAGCGGTTCATCAGCGAGGATCGGCTCCCGCACCTGCTCCTCTATGGCCCTCCCGGCACAGGGAAAACCTCCACCATCCTGGCCTGTGCCAGGCAGCTCTACCGGGACAGGGAATTCGGCTCCATGGTGCTGGAGGTGAGCGGGACAGGGAGAGGGAAAAGTGTGGAATGGCACGGGGTGGGAGGGATGGGATAACATGGGACGGGACGGGGTGGGATGGGATGGGATGGGATGGGACAGGGTGAGATGGGATGGGATGGGATGGGATGGGATGGGATGGGACGGGACGGGATGGGATGGGATGGGATGGGATGGATGGGATGGGATGGGATGGGATGGAATGGGATGGGATGGGATGGAATGGGATGGGATGGAATGGGATGGGACAGGGTGAGATGGGATGGGATGGGATGGGATGGGATGGGATGGGATGGGATGGGATGGGATGGGATGGGATGGGATGGGATGGGATGGGATGGGATGGGATGGGATGGGATGGGGGTGCCCCCTCCGGCAGGGATCCGGATCCACACCATCCGTATCCCAATCCCAGCTCAACGCCTCCGATGACCGGGGCATCGACATCGTCCGGGGGCCCATCCTGAGCTTTGCCAGCACCAGGACCATCTTCAAGTGAGCGGGATGTCTGTGCTTCCCACAGCTCCCATCCCTCCGGCACCCCTGCCCTGGCACTGGGAATGGGAATGGGATTTGGGGGGTGCTGGGCTGGGGAAGCAGGGGAAGGATGTGCCCTGAGAAAAGTGAGGATGAGGCTGGGAAGGATAAGGATGCCAGTCCAGAGGGGAAGGAGGGCTCCCAGGAGTCAGGCTGGGAATAAATATCCCAGCTCCCCCTTCTCCAGCTGGGAATAAACATCCCAGCTCCCCCTTTTCCAGCACCAAACCCACAGTAGGGACCAAACCCACTCCCTTTTTTCCCCCTTTTTTAAGGAAAGGCTTCAAGCTCGTCATCCTGGATGAAGCCGATGCCATGACCCAGGATGCCCAGAATGCCCTGAGGAGAGGTGGGGGACCCCACATCCTGGGAATCCTGAACTCTGGGAATCCCACCCCTTGGGAATCCCACCCCTTGAGAATCCCACACCCCAGTAATCCCACACCCTGGGAATCTCACACCCTGGGAATCCCACAGCCCTGGAATCCCACCCCTTTGGAATGTCACACCCTGAGAATCCCACACCCTGGGAATCCAACCCCCTGGGAATCCTACACCTTGGGAATGCCACCCCTCAGGAATCCCACACCCTGGGAATCCCACACCTTGGGAATCCCACCCCTTAGGAACCCCACACCTTGGGAATGCCACACCTTGGGAATGCCACACCTTGGGAATCCCACCCCTTAGGAATCCCACACCCTGGGAATCCCACAGCCCAGTAATCCCACCCCCTGGGAATCCCACCCCTCAGAAATCCCACAGCCCAGGAATCCCACACTGGGAATTGCACACCTGGGAATCCCATCCCTTGGAAATCCCACCCCTTAGGAACCCCACACCTTGGGAATGCCACCCCTTGGGAATGTCACACCTTGGGAATCCCACAGCCCAGGAGTCCCACACCTTGGGAATCTCACACCCTGGGAACCCCACACTCTGAGAATCCCACACCCTGGGAATCCTATGCTGGGAATGCCACCCTGGGAATCCCACCCCTTGGAAATCCCACCCCTTAGGAATCCCACACTGGGAATTGCACACCCTGAGAATCCCACAGCCCAGTAATCCCACCCCCTGGGAATCCCACATTTTGAGAATCCCACACCCTGGGAATCCCACCCTGAGAATCCCCCCTCTGGGAATCCCCTCCCCGGGAATCTCCCCCTCTGGGAATCCCACCCCTTGGGAATCCCACACCCCAGGAATCCCACACTCTGGAAGTCCCACCCTGGGAATCCCACCCCATGAGCACCCCGCCAGCCTCCTCCAGCCTGGCACAGGCTGGGAGCTGGGACGAGGAGGCAGCAGCCAAGCCCCCTCCATCCTCTGCTCCCTCCCCTTGGCAGTGATCGAGAAGTTCACGGAGAACACCCGGTTCTGCCTCATCTGCAACTACCTGTCCCGGATCATCCCCGCCCTGCAGTCCCGCTGCACCCGCTTCCGCTTCGGGCCCCTCACCCCGGAGCTCATGGTGCCGCGGCTGCAGCACGTCATCCTGCAGGAAGGGTCAGTGGAGCCAGGGGCACCCTCCTCACCCCCTTCCCTGCACGGAGCCGAGCTCCAGGCTGGCATTCCCACGGCATTCCCGTGGATCCGCCTGCCCGTGCAGCGCCGGTGTTGTTTTCCAGGGTGGATGTGACGGAGGATGGGCTGAAGGCTCTGGTGACCCTCTCGAGCGGGGACATGCGCAGGGCCCTCAACATCCTGCAGGTGGGACCGTGGCCTGGAGGGGCCTCCTCATCCTTCCTCTTGATCCCTTTATCCCTCCTCTATCCCGCCTCTCTCCCTCCTCTCCCTCAGAGCACCTCCATGGCCTTCGGGAAGGTGACGGAGGAGAACGTCTACACGTGCACGGGACACCCCCTCAAGTCGGACATCGCCAACATCCTCGACTGGATGCTCAACCAGGACTTCTCCACTGCCTACCGAAGTATCCTTTGCCCTATTCCCTGCTGGGATAAATCCTGCTCTTTCCCAGGGCTCTCCATCCTGGGATGACCCACTCTGGCTGGGATGGGTGAAGTGTCCTTTACCTTGAGGGTTATTCCCTGCTGGGATAAATCCTATGCTTTCCCAGGGATCTCCATCCTGCTCTGGCTGGGGTGGGTGAAGTGTCCTTTGCCTTGAGGGTTATTCCCTGCTGGGATAAATCCTGCTCTTTCCCAGGGCTCTCCATCCTGGGATGTCCCGCTCTGGCAGGGGTGGGTGAGGCTCGCTGGGGAGGCTCCTCGGGGTTGGCACAGGGATGAGGAGCAGGGTCTGGCAGGGAAAAGCCTGGCAGCAAGGCCTTGACTCGCTGCCATCCCAGAAATCATGGAGCTGAAGACGCTGAAGGGCTTGGCCCTGCAGGACATCCTGACCGAGCTCCACCTCTTCGTGCACAGAGGTGGCACACGGGGGGGCCTGGCTGAGCTGGGGGGGCCCAGCACCCCCCCCATTCCACACTGATGTGTCCCCTTCCCTCCCCAGTGGATTTCCCGCCCTCCATCCGCATCCAGCTGCTGATCAAGATGGCAGATATCGAGTAAGTGTCACCCCCCCTGTGCCAGGGTCCTGTGCCAGGGTCCTGTGCCAGGGTCCTGTGCCAGGGTCCTGGTGGGCACCGTGGCAGACCCCAGCCCTGCTCTGGGCTCTTTGGGGGGCACCCCCGTGGGTGTAAACACCCTTGGCCCCTGCTCCAGGTACCGGCTGGCCGCTGGCACCAGCGAGAAGATCCAGCTGAGCTCCCTCATCGCTGCCTTCCAAGTCACCAGGGACCTGGTGGTGGCCGAAGCCTGAGTCCTGCTGGGTGGATCCTGGCTTGGATCTCGCTGGAGATGAGAGGGATGCAGCTGGAGCTGTTCCCTGCAGCTTTCCCTTCCCATTTCGGAATCCTGGAGCCCGCAGCCAGGACACAAGAGTGTTATTCCCAGGAAATACAGGTGCCTCTAAAGCCCAGCATGTTGCACTGGTCTTGCTTTTCCCTCCTGGGTTGGGGAACCACCAGCTTTCTGTGTTCAGGTGCTCACAAGGGAAAAAGAACCTCCTGGGAATGTTTGGAGGAGACATTCCCTGTCTTCTCCATCCCAGCCTGGACTGAGCCCTCCGGCACACAGGGAATGTGCTGCTCCAGCCACCAGCTGAGCTGGGGGAGGGGGAAAACCACCCAACACACCCCTGCTCCGTGCTCAGTGTGCCTGGAGATCGGGCAGGTTGAGTGCCACTAAAAACAAAGGAATGGGAGCTGGGGGTGGAGTGAAGCCTCGTGTCCCACCTGGACACCACCAGGGCGCTCTGTGAGCCAGGACACATGAGGAATCATTCTTTATTTAGTCCACAGAGACCTGTCTGGGCTCGTCCAGCTCCTGCCCGCGGCGGGAGAGCGGCACAGCCCCCGCTCCAGCGGGACTGAGCGGCCATCCCGGGGCAGGAGGGTGTTCTGGGAGCGGCTCAGCCCCGAATTCATCCGAGTGACAACAGCCCTGCTCGGCCCTCACCCCACACCATTGCACTGGGAAGCAGAAGCACCTGACCCAACCCCTGCAGGCAGCGGGGACAGGGGGACCTGTGTCCCCTCCCAGCTCTGCCCCTCGCCCTCTGCACGTTTTTTTGGCTGGGTTTTAGTATTATTACACCGAAAAGATCCCTCCACGTCCCCACACACAGCCCCAAAAAGCGGGGGAGCGGCGACCCTGCTCCCCCCCCCCGGCTCACGGCTCGGCGTTCCTGCGGTGCCTCCGGCCCTGCCGCCGGGCACTGGGCCCTCACCTCCGTGCCTCCGCCCTCCCTGAGCCTTAGAAAGTCCGGTAAGTGAGGAATTCCTTCAGCTTCCTGGGAATGGGCAGCGCCAGGACCTGGTAGGTGGTGAGGAAGGTGCGCAGAGCTTTGCGACACAAGTGCTTGAGCGACGAGAGCACCCGCGGGGCCGTCCAGAACTGCACGTGGCCATCCCTGGTCCTGCAGCAGCATCCAACGGACCACAAGCACAGAGAAGAGTCACAATTACCCCCAAAGATCCCGAGCTGGCCACAGCCCAGGAAAACCGTCCTGCACCCCCAGGGAAGCCCGGAGTGGACCTGGAGCTGCAGGAGGAGGGAGCAGCCTCGTTTCTCCGCCCTCTCCCCCTGTTTACTCACCCCGTGGCAATGAAACCTCCGTGAGGGAAGTAGATGCAGCACAGACCGTTGGTCATGGGGGCAAAGGCCACTGGAGAGCGAAGCTCCAATGCCCAGATCCTCAGGAGCCTGTGGAGAAAGGGAGGGGACACGATGCCAGGTCCACATTCACGCAGTGCCCGCTGCCAAAACAAAGCCTCTGGGATCACCCGAAGGCACAAACGCTGGAGAAGGATTTGCTGCCCAGGGGTTTGGGTCTGTCCCCTGCCAAGCAAGTGACATGCTGAGGGGCACAGGAGGAGGACATGGGCCCTGGCTCGTTGCTCCAAGGTGTGACAGGGCCCTGGCCTTGCTACTCCTTTGCCACAGCCAAGCTTGGGGATCCCAAGCTGCTGTTCCCAGCAGCCTGCCCTTTTCCCAGCTCCAGGAATTGGTGGGGAACCAGTACATGAGGTCTATTCCCCACATCCTGAGCTCCTGGTCTGTTCTGGTCCCCTCCTGGGTCCCCAGGGGGAATCACTCACCTGTCATCTGCCACCGTGGCCAGGTAGAGACCCTCTGGGGAGAAGCAGACGGAGCGCAGGGAGCTGGTGTGGATGTCACTGCTGTAATCCAGCGTGGAATGCAGGGGCACGTGGCTGTAGGGGGGAGAACAGCCCTGTGTCAGCCCTGGGCTGCCAAGCCAGACCCCCATCCTGCCCCTGGGCTCAGGGGAGAGGGGGTGGCCGTGCCCAGCTAGGAGGGAAAGGCACACCCAGCCCTAAAAACCTCCACAACATCCAGCCCTAAAAATCCCCACAATATTGTTCTACCCCATTCCATGGTGTCCCTGTGGCTCCATCCCACAGTATAGAGGTGGTGGCCGTGCCCAGCTAGGAGGGAAAGCCACATCCAGGCCTAAAATCCCCCATGGCATTGCTCTGCCCCCTCCCACAGTGTCCCCTGGCTCTGTACCACAGTGGACAGAGAGTGGCCATGCCCAGCTAGGAGGGGAGGTCACATCCAGCCCTAAAAACCTCCCCAGCATTGCTCTGCCCATCCCATGGTGTCCCTCCAGCTCTGTACCACAGTGTAGAGGTGGTGGCCATGCCCAGCTAGGAGGGAAGGTCACATCCAGTCCTAAAAATCCCCACAACATTCAGTCCTAAAAGTCCCCACAGCATTGCTCTGCCCCCTCCCACAGCGTATCCCCTTCTCTGCACCACAACACAGAGGTGGTAGCCATGCCCAGCTAGGAGGGAAAGCCACATCCAGCCCTATAAACCTCCACAAAATCCATCCCTAAAAATCCCCACAGCATTGTTCTGTCCCCTCCCATGGTGTCCCTCCAGCTCTGTACCACAGTGTAGAGGTGGTGGCCGTGCCCAGCTAGGAGGGAAGGTCACATCAAGCCCTAAAAATCCCCCAACAATCCAGTCCTAGAATTCCCCACAGCATGCTCTGCCCCTTCACACAGCATGTCCCCCTCTCTGTACCACAACACAGAGATGGTGGCTGTGCCCAGATAGGAGGGAAGGTCACACCCAGCCCTAAAAGCCCCCTGGCACCGCCGTGGCCCCCTCCCAGGGCATCGCCCTCCCGCACCGCAGGGGTCCGGAGCTGCTCCCCGGTGTAGGGGTCCCACATGATGACACAGGCGTCGTAGGACGCGGTGACAGAGCAGCGCCGAGTCCGGGGAGAAGTCGCAGGACACGACACTGCTCTGGTGCCCCTCCAGCCTCCGGATCAGGGTGTAGGACCTCATGCTCCACAGCAGCGCCTGTGGGACAGGGACAGGGATCGGGCTGGGCATCCTTTCAGGAAGGATATTGAGGGGCTGGAGCAGGTCCAGAGAAGAGCAACGAGGCTGGGGAAGGGACTGGAGCACAAGTGCTGTGAGGAGAGGCTGAGGGAGCTGGGGCTGTTCAGCCTGGAGAAGAGGAGGCTCAGGGGAGACCTCCTCACTCTCTGCAACTCCCTGACAGGAGGGGGGAGCCAGGTGGGGGTTGGTCTCTTCTCCCATCAGCAAGACAAGAGGGCTCAGTCTTCAGCTGTGCCAGGGGAGGTTTAGGTTGGATATTAGGAAGAAATTCTTTCCAGAGAGGGTGCTCAGCCGTTGGAATGGGCTGCCCAGGGAAGTGGTGGATTCTCCGTCCCTGGAGGTTTTTAAGATGAGACTGGATGTGGCACTTATAGTGTCATGGTGTAGCAACCACAGCAGTAGTGGATCAAGGGTTGGACTTGATGATCTCAGAGGTCCCTTCCAACCCAGCTGATTCTGTGATTCTATGATTCACCAGCTCCCAACGCCCAGCTCCACACAGAGCCTGGCTGGCTGAGCAGCAAAGGCTTGGCCCCCTCTCCCCAGGAGGTTTCTCATGCCGGGGACACAGAGGGTGGACTCAGTGGGACACAGGGGCACAGGACTCACCGACTTCTCTCCGGCGGCGGAGCAGAGCATGCTGCAGTCCGGGGAGATGGAGCAGCAGTACACCCACTGCATGTGGCCCACCAGCACCTGCACCTGCCGCCCTGGGGACAGCACTCGTGTCACCTGAGGGCAGCAGGACACGCAGCTCCCAGCAGGAACTCACACAGTCACAGAATATCCTGACTGGAAGGCACCCGCAGGGATCATCGGGTCCAGATTGTGAGTGAAGCCCCTACAGGAATCAACCCCACAACCTCGGCATTATGGACACTGTGCTCTGACCAGCTTGGGCTGGGGGTTCCCTGGGCATCATCCCAAGCTCTGCCTAATTGCAACCCCCTCATTGCCCCTCCCGGGTCCCACCTGGAAGGGGATGGCTCTGCTGCCTGTCACAGGGCTGTCCCTTTCTGCCTCAAATATTGTCCCCACAGGTCCTCTCCCAACATCTCCCCATCAAGGTGGGTTTCTCCCCCTGCCCTGAATCCAAGGTGGGTTCCTCCCCCTGTCCTGAATCCAAGGTGGGTTCCTCCCCCCTCCCTGAGCCCCAGGTGGGTTCCTCCCCCTTCCCTGAGCCCCAGGTGGGTTTCTCCCCCTTTCCTGAGCCAGGCCTGTCCCTGCACAGGGACATCCCTGCAGGCTCCCACCGTCTCTGCTCAGGTCCCACACGCGCAAGGTCTTGTCCCGCGAGGCCGACACGAGGATGGGGCTTCCATTGGGAGCAAAGCTCAGGTCTCTGACGACATCCTGGTGCCCCAAGAGGCTGAAGAGGAGGTGCCCTGAGGAGAAGAGCCACCCTCAGGGCCATCCCTCCACAGCAGTGCCCCTCGTGCCCAGGGACAGGGCAGGGGAGGTATCGGGGAAAGATGGAGATGGGATCTCCTTCCACGGGGGAACAAGGGGAGAGGCAGCAGCCTGAAGAGGGACAGCAGCCTGAAGCCACGACAGCAAGGCCCCCTCACCTGTCTGCACCTCCCAGACCTTGATCTGCCCGTCGTTGAGCCCGGTGGCCAGGACCAGGCAGGGAAGCCCCAGGGCACAGGCGGGATCTGTGTCCCCCTCCTCAGCCGTGGGCCAGGCGCTGAAGGCCAGGCCCCACACGATCTGCCCACACTCCAGGGTCTTCTCCTTGGCCCCGCCACGGCTCCTGGCCTCGGCTTTTCCTCCCCGGCTCTTGCGCTCCGAGGTTTGCAGCTGCTGGGGGGAAGCAGGGATGGGTGTTCACCCCGATCCCCCGACCAGACCCCCCCTCTCCACCCCAAACTGGGCAACCCCAGTACCAATCCAGGCTGGGGAATAAAGGGATCTCCTGCTGAGAAGGACTTGGGGGTGCTGGTGGATGAGAGGCTGGATGTGCCCTCCTGTGCTCTGGGCTGATCTCCCAGCGTGGGCAACAGGGCAGGGGGGATTCTGCCCCTCTGCCCCCCTCAAGTGAGACCCCCCTGCAGAGCTGCCTCCAGCCCTGGGGAACAGCACAGGGAGGACGTGGAGCTGCTGGAGAGAGTCCAGAGGAGGCCCCGGAGATGCTGCCAGGGCTGGAGCCCCTCTGCTCTGGAGCCAGGCTGGGAGAGCTGGGGGGGGTCACCTGGACAAGAGAAGGCTCCAGGGAGAGCTGAGAGCCCCTTGCAGGGCCTAAAGGGGCTCCAGGAGAGCTGGAGAGGGACTGGGGACAAGGGAGGGAGGGACAGGACACAGGGAATGGCTTCCCACTGCCAGAGGGCAGGGAGAGATGGGATACTGGGAAGGAATTCCTGACTGTGAAGGTGGGGAGGCCCTGGCCCAGGTTGCCCAGAGAAGCTGTGGCTGCCCCTGGATCCCTGGGAGTGTCCAAGGCCAGGCTGACAGGGCTTGGAGCAAACTGGGCTGGTGGAAGGTGTCCCTGCCCATGGCAGGGGGTGGCACTGGATGAGCTTTAAGGTCCCAACCCACCCAAACCATTCCATGACCCCGCGGCTCCCCCACCCCGCACTCACAGCTCGGCCTCCCCCAGGGGCCAGGGGATCAGCTTGACCACGCAGTGTCCCTGGGACCAGGCAACCAGGCCCCGTCAGGGGAGAAGGCGACGCTCCAGGTCTCGCAGCTGGATTTCCAGTCGTAGCGCTGGGGCCGGCCCGGCTTCAGCTCCGCCAGCAGCACCGGCTCCTCTGCGCGGCGGCACCGTCAGCCCGACAGCCCCGACAGCCCCGACAGCCCACAGCCCCCGGTACCCCGAGAGCCCCGGTACCCCCCCCCCGCCCAGGCCGCCCCCGGCCCCCTCACCCCCGCTCGGCTTCATGGCGGCCCCGCCGCCCGTTCGGCCCCGCCGGGCCCGCCCGGCCCAGGGCGGCGGCGGCGGCGGAAGCGGCGGCGCGGGGAGAGGCCCGGGGCCACCTCCTCCGGCAACCGCCCCGCGCCCGGGAACGGCCGGGGAGCGCCAGGAACGGCCGGGAATCGCCAGGGAACCGCCGGGATAGGGCTGGACCGGGGCCCTGGGGGGGGGGGGGGGGGGGGGGGGGGGGGGGAGGCGTAGGGGGGGGGGGCTGGGACGGCCGGGAAGCCAGGATGGGGCTGAGACTGCCAGGGAACCGGCCGGGAGCGCGAACCGCCGTATGGGGCTGGGACCGCCCGGGAACGGCCGGGGAGCGCCCCGGGAACGGCCCTGGAACCGCCGATGGGCTGGGACCAGCCAGAACCGCCAGTGGAACCGCCGGGATGGGGCTGGTCCACCCTGGAACGGCCGGGAACGGCCGGGATGGGGCGGAGGGGAAAGGGGAGCCTCCCCCCCGTGAGGGAGAACGGCCCGGAGGGGACGGTGAGACCCCCAGGGGCTGAGCACCACACGGGGACACCCCCGGCATGCACCCCCGAAACCCCACGTGGACCCTCCACCCCCACTGGGAACACCCTCAAAACCCCCCGGGGACAGCCCCCCGCAGTGACACCCACGGGACTGAGCGCCCACAAGGGACATCCCCGACGGTGACACCCCCAGACCCACACGGGGACATCTCCGGCAGTGACACCCCCAAAACCCACACGGGAGCACCCCCAGAAACCCCACAGGACACCCCCCGGTATGACACCTCAAAACCCACACGGGGACACCCCGACACTGACACACCAGAACCCACACGGGGATACCCTCAAACCCCACGGGACACCCCCGGACAGTGAACACCCATACTGAGCACCCACACGGGGACAACCCTCAAACAGAGACACTCTTGGACCTGACACCCCCAAACCCACCAGGGACAGCCCTGAACAGTGACACTCCGAACCCACACTGGGGACACCCCCAGGGACTCAACACCCACGCGGGGACAGCCCCCGGCAGTGATGACCCCCAAAGGACCACACCCCACACTGAGATCCCCCCCAGCTCCTCAAGGACCACATGGAGCCCCCCAGCAGCAGCCCCACAAGGACCAGCCGCACACCCCCCTTTTGAACCCCCCAACAGCCCCCAAAGAATCAGCACCCCCACACTGAGCCCCCCCATCCAGCACCTCCCCAAGACCCCCGTCCCCACATCGATTCCCCCCCCCATCAGCGCCCCCCAAAGCACCAGCTCCCCCCATTGAGCCCCCCCAGCAGCTCCCCAAGCACCAGCACTCCCACACTGAGCCCCCCGAGAACCAACACCCTCCATGAGCCCCCTCAGAGCCTCCCAAAGACCTCACACCCCGAATTCCACACCCCTCCGCCCCCCCGTGCCCCCCACTATGTCTGGCAGCGCGGGGGGGCATCAGGGTACCTACGACCCCCTCACCCCCCCAGTGCCCTCCAACCCCCCCGGCTCGGGTCCCCAGCGCAGAGAGTCGGGGTGGGGGTAGTGAAATCGATGTGCTGCCCCACAGGCACCCCAAATTCTGCTGGAGTCGCCCATTTCACTCAGCACAGCCCCCCCTGAGGGCTGGGGGCACTCGTGGGGGGTCATGGGGTCTTGGGGCACCCCTGTTTCCCGCAGCTGCACCCCTGGCAACCCCCCCTCCCCAATTTGGGGTACAGACAGCCCCTCGCCCTTGTGCCCATCCCTTGTGCCCCTCAGCTCTGACGACAGAAGCCTCCCAGCCCAGGTACCACCCCTGTTCCACGACCCCCGTGCCTCAGTTTTCCCCGTCGCTGGCACCGAGGGGCGGCTTTGCCCACACGGGTGGTCACTGGCCCGCGATGGGACCCCCGCGGTGGGTTCCCGGTGGCTCCTGTGGGCACGATGCCAGCCCAGCGAGCTATGCCCGCCTTGGCTCGGGCAGGAGCAGGGAGAGCGGAGCGACGAGAAAAACAACCGAGAAAGAGGAAAAGGAGAAGAGACGGGAGAAGCGGCGCGGGGGAAGGAGGAGGGCCGGTGCTGGCAGCTGTTTGGGGGGGCTCGGGGCGCCCATCGCAGCCCCCCACGCGCACTCCTGGGTACCCGCCCCGAATTTCGGAGTTTCGACGGGTGGTGGAGGGAAGGACCTGCCCGCAAGGACGTGTGAGTGGCTCAGGGGGGGTCTCGACCCCCCTGTTTCCCCCAGACCCCTCCGGAGATGTGGTGGGCAGGGGGTGCTGGGTGCCCTGCTCTCCCTGGGTGCCCTGCTCTCCGTACAGTTTCGGGGGGTCCCTGCTCGCACCCTCCCAGTGACCCATTGCCCCCAGAGTGGGGTCTGGGGGTGCAGGGACTGCCACCGTCCCCCCCCCCAGAGGTGTATGAGCCCCCCAACCCTGGAGGATCCCTTTGCTGCCCCCCAACAGGGTGGGCACCTCCAAGGCTGTGGGTAACACGAGGGGGCACAGCCCCCTACCCCTTTGTGGGGAAGGGGGTGCTGAGCAGGGGGTACGGGAGACCCCCACCCTGCTCCTGCCCCGGAGGCCAGCTCGGCAGTGCCAGGCTCCTCTGATGTGCCAGCTTGGCACCGGGGCGCTCCCGGGCCGGCCAGCCGGGATGCTGCGGGCACCGGCTTCTGACTGCCCCAGTTTCCCCCCCTCGGTGGGGGTCACGGGGTGCATGCTGGGTGCCCCACTGCGGGATCTGGGCATGCAGCAGCACAAGGATGGGTGCCCACGTCTCACTCCCAGTCCCCCACAACCCAGCTGGAGTGACCTGCTCCCAATTCCTGTCCTGTGGCAGGGACAGGACTGGGGTCACCTCCCTCACCCACCCAGGGTCCCAGTCCTTGGAAGCACCTCCTGTCATCCCCTGGGGATTCGGACTCCAGCAGCACCCTGGGTGCTGATCCAGCTGCCATAAATGAGAGGAAGGGGCTTTTCAGGATCAGGTGGACGATCCCTGGATCCTTCTCCCTCCCTCCATCCCATGCTCCCCATGGAAGGGGTCAGCCCAGGCTGGGCCCTGGCCAGGCCGTGTCACCTGACACTGTGGTTGTCACAGAGGCTCGGGCTGGGCTGTGCTGCTGGAGAGACACAGGTACCCACTGGTGGGGGCACAGGGTGACAGCTTGGGGTGTCCCCAGCGGTCCACAGCTCCAGGAGCGCTGGGAAAAGGGAGTGTCCCCATCCTGGTGCCAGCTCAGGAACCGAGCTGAGACCCGGCAACTCACCCTCACCCCGGGGCTACTGCTTCACTGGAGGGGTTTGAACACCCCCAGGAGCAGCCCCCCAGGGTGGGTGGGACCCCCAAGAGTGGGCTGACCCCACAAACCCCCCTCCCCTGCGCAGGTCCGGCTCCAGTGATCCCTACTGTGTGGTCAAGGTGGGCAACGAGGTGGTGGCCAGGTATGGGGACACTGTCCACCCCCTGGGAGGGACATGTGGGGACAGGGGTGCAGCCACCCTCCCCTCCCCTCCTGGCAGGACAGCCACAGTGTGGAAGAACCTGACCCTTTTTGGGGGATTCACCCTGTGCTTGAGGAGAGGATGGGGAAGGGGACACAGGCTTGTCCTCCCCTCCCTCTCCCACACCAGGAGGGCCCTCTCTGTGTCCAGCTCGGGGACAGTAGTGATGCCAACTCATGTGTGACAATGCTATGGGGGCTCAATGGGGAATATGGTGCCAGCCCTGCTTGGGGACAGGGGGACAAGGGACAGAACTGGTGGCAACAGAGGCCCCGGGTACCCGGGGTCAGTCCCCATCAGACTGCTTGGCTCCCACGCTGGGTTTGGCTTCAAAATTGGGGGAATTCTCTCTTTGGCTTGAAAACTGGGGGAAACTGAGGCCTGGCCCAGGCTGCCCCTCTGCTTTTGGGGGTGTACATGTGTGTACACGTGTGTGCACATGTGTGAGTGTACACACACACACAGACACACACACAGGGTCACACACACACACACACAGGGTCATACACACACAGCTGACAGATGGAGCAGGCAGCAGAGCCAGCATCCCGCTACCATGGCAACTGAAGCGGCTACCAAGGCAACGGGATGGCCACTGGACCGCATGGCCATGGGGACAGATTGGGAGACAGCAGAGCCCCCCCATTGGGCCATTTGGCCTCCAGGGCTGGGGGAAAGGGTTCCCCTGGAAACAGGGACCACACTCTCCCCAGCATCCCCCGGCACCCCCGGATGCCCCTGGATATACCCGGCAACTGGAAAAAGGGAGGGCATGGGGTGCAGGACCATTTCCTGCAGGATGTGCCCCCTGCCCACTGCACCCCCACTGACCCCCTCTCCCCACAGTGGTCTGGCCCTGCGGGCCCCCTCGGGCCCCTCGGAGCCCGTTGGCCAGGTTTGTGCTGCGTGGCACAAGCTGGGCATGACTGTGTTCAGGTGTGGGGCTGGCACCCGCAGCCTCGGGCACCTCTGCCCCCCCATGGCCACCGGTCCCTGTGCCCAGCGGTGGTTGAGAAACCCTTTCCCGTGCTGGATGAGGGCGGAGTTGGAGCTGCCGGAAGGAGAAGCTGTGCTGCGTGTGGAGGGTGGGGCTGGCTCGTGGCAAGAACTACTTCCCGTACGGGTGAGGACCCTCGGGGCACACCAGCACCGGCACCGGCACCCCTGCGCCCCCATCCCCTGTGCGTGGAGCGAGCACAGCTCAGGATCCACAGGGTTTGGGGCAGTGCCACATCCACGCCCTGCGTGTCCTTGGCTCTGCCCACACCGAGTCCAGCACGGTGCTGGCACTTGTCCCCCCCCAGCCCCTGCCTCTGCCCCCAGGGTGAGTTCCCCTTGCGCACCACCAGGGGCTGGTTCCAGCTCCTGCCCTCACCCAGCACCAGCCAGGACCGCGGGTGAGTGATGGGACAGGCAGAGGGGACAGCAGAGGGGACAGGCAGAGGGGACAGGCAGCCGCTCCCAGGGCAGCAGGCAGCACAGGGGGCACTCCATGGAGAACAGTGGGCACAGGACCCACGGGAGCCCCCCGTGCCATCGCAGGGGGCAGCTGAGTGCCCCGAGGCTCGTGTTGGACACAGTCCTGCCTCCCACACACAACCAGCCCCTCATCCAGCTCTTCACCCAGCCCATCCTCTGCCCGGACCAGGTGGGTGCTGAGGGATGTGGGGACCCCCAGGGGTGGCTGAGGACCCAACCTCAGCACAAGGGCCTTGCCGTGCCCACCCTACCCTCCCCACAGCCCCCGATGGCACAGCCCTGATCATCCTGGAGGAGGTGACCTCGGGGGAGAGCCAGCAGCACGTGGCCACCAGCTTGATGGCAAGGGCTGGCTGTGCCTGTCCTGGACTGTGTCACCACCCATGAGTTGGCCAGGACCAGTAAGTGCCAGGGCTGGGGCACCATCTGCACCCCGAGAAACCCCAAACCAGGGCCTCCCCAGGCCTACGTGGGGAAAGAGTGGGACCACCAAGGTGGAGCAGAAAAGTGCCACATGTCCTTGGGGTTGGGCACACTGGGGACAGCTTGGGCGTCACCCTGTGCCCACCTTGCCACGGCCTCTGTGCTGTTCCAGCTGATCCCAACACCCTGTTCTGCTCCAACTCAACGGGCTCCAAGTCCATGGAGCAGTTCATGAGGGTGAGCGTGGGAGGGGACACTGGCCAAGTCCCCACTGTGCTCCCCACGATGCCATCCGGGCACAGAGCTGGGTCATGCCCAGCAGGATGTCTGGGGCACATTTGGTGTCCCTGTGCCTTGCAGGCTGTGGGCTGCCCTGCTGCACGAGGTTCCTGAAGACCGTGGAGAGCCACGTCCTTGAGGGAGAAGCACATGGAGCTGGAGCCCGGCAGGATGGGGCTGAGCTGGGCCAGGTGGGCACAGGGGGGACACGGGTGGCACTGGAATGGGCTGCCCAGGAGGGGGTGCAGTCACCACCCCTGGGGGTGTTTAGGGACAGACCAGATGTGGCACTGAGCGTCATGGTCTGGGTGACACGGAGGGGTTGGGTCACAGGGTGGACTCGCTGGTCTCAGAGGGCTTTTCCAGCCTGGTTGATCCCGGGATTCTGTGTGACTTTGGGGGCAGATGTGGCACCTGGCACCCTTGTCATCCCTGTGTCCCCTGCAGGGGGGGTCACCCATTGCTGCTGAGCCCGTGGGTCACCTCCACGCTTTTGGCTGGTCCCAGGGACGTGGGGGACACAGACACAGGGACACAAACCAGGGACACACGGACATGGGGGACACAGGGACATGGGGACACACAGACCAGGGACATGGGACACATGGACTTGGGGACACACAGACACAGGGACATATGGAAACAGGGACACATAGACACAGGGACACATGGACATGGTGACACAGTGACACAAGGACACAGACACAGGGACACATGGACATGGGGACACAGGGACATGGGGACATACAGACATGGGGACACAGGGTCATGGGGACACAGGGACACAGGGACACAGGGACACAAATGGGGACACATGACATGGCGACGCATGGACACAGGGACAGACGGACACAGGGGCATCAGTCACAGGGGCATATGGAAGTGGGACACACGGACACAGGGACACGGGGACACAGAACACAGGGACATGGGGATGCACAGACACATGACACACAGGCACAGCGACACGGGGACACACGGACACAGGGACACGGACATGAGACACAGTGACACAGGACATGGCGCTGCACAGACATGGGACACGGACATGGGACACATGGACATAGGGACACACGACACATGAACACAGGGACACAGACAGAGGGACAAGAGGACACACAGACACAGGGACAAGGGACACGCAGGCACGGGGACATGGGGACACACAGACACAGACAGGGGGACACACAGACAGGGGGACATGGGGACACAGACACAGGACATGGGGCACACACAGGGACAAGGGACACACGACACATGAACATGGGGACACACAGACCTGGGGGACACCCCCACAGTCCCACAGAGCCTGTCCATGTCCATGGGGTGGGGGCACAGGGTGGGATAGGGGGGTTGGTCCATGGGGTCGTGTCAGGGGGAGGGGACAAATGTGGGTGCTGGGGTGCCACGGGTGAGTGCTGGGGGGCCGTATGGGGTGAGTGCTGGGGGATCCCACGGGTGGGTACTGGGTATGGATGCAGCAGGGGAGGTTTGGGAAGGGCCAGGGATGGGTGCTGTGGTTGAGGAGGGGTACAGGTGGTGCTGGGGGCTGATTGGGGGATGGTGCCGGGGGATACCATGGGTGGTGCCAGGGTGTCAGAAATGGGTGCTGAGGGAAGAGGGGTGCCACGTGGGGCTGGGGTGGGGGTGACAGCGATGAGTGCCACAGTGGTGGGGGGTAGGGGGGTCTGGGGGTGGGTGGGGGGCAGCTGGGCGGGTGGGCCACGATGGTGCTGGGGGGTACAACAAGTGGGTGCTGGGGATGGATGGGGGCAGTTGGGTGGGTGGGCCACGGGTGGGTACGAGGGACCTGGTTGGGCGTTGGGTGGTGGGGTTGGGTGCCACAGGTGGGTGCTTGGGGTTACAACAGGTGGGTGCTGGGGGGCCACAGTGGGCACTGAACACTGACCCCAAACCCTGGGCGCAGGGGCACCCATAGGGCAGTGACTGCAGAGGTGCTGCGGGACCTGGACATTGCCCATGCTGCCTTCACCCGCCGGGATGAGGCCCCAGAGCCACCCCCGAACCCCCCTGTGCCCCGAACCCCCCTGTGCCCCGAGCCCCCCTGTGCCCCGAGCCCCCCCACCCCCTCGGGGAGCCCCTCCTGTCACCGCGGGCGGCGCAGGAACCCGAGCGGGGACACGGAGGGGACGCGGGGCCACCAGCCCTGCGCGGGTGTATTGTGTAACACAGAGATGTACATGGCACCGTCGGGACGCGGCTCCGTGGGGCGGCGGCGGGCGGCGCGGGCGGCGCGGGTGGCGCGGGTGGCACAGACGGCTGACGCGCAAAGAGGTCACGGGTCGGAAAGCACCAGCCCCGATGCATCGCCACGAGAGCGGGACGGGCGGACGGACGGACGGACGGACGACACACACGGGACGCGTGGTGGGTGGCACCGGGTGGCTCGGGGCGGGCTGCGGCGAAGCGGCGCAGGCGCGGTGGCGGGACGGGGGTGGGGGGCGGTGTGGGGGAGGGGCAACCCCTCGCCCACCTCAGTCCTTGAGGTGGCCTCGGACACGCCCTGGGCCAGCAGCTCGGCCAGCACGTTGTCCAGGTTTGGGGTCGGGGTACCCTGGCCCGTCAGGTTGGAGCCGAACTCGGTCTTGTGTGGATCTCGTTCCACACCACCGTGTCCGACTCGCCCGTCGTGTTGGACGTGCCGATGGTGAAATGAGCCGCCGGTCCCAGGCCACGATCAGCAGCTTCAGCACCTGCCGGGGTCAGGGCTCACCCAACCCGGCACAGCCCAGCCTGGCACGGCCAGGGGTGACACCCAGCACCCCTGGACCAGCCTGGCACAGCCATGGACTGTTCATCCAACACACCCATCCAGCCCCCGTGGTTTGCCCACCCAGCATCCCCAGCCCACCCTGGCACAGCCATGGATTTCCCACTCAGTATTCCCAGCCCATTCTGGCACAGCCATGGATTGCCCACCCAGTATTCCAACCCATTCTGGCACAGCCCATGGATTGCCCACCCAGTATTCCACAGCCCACCCTGGCACAGCCATGGATTGCCCACCCAGTATTCCAGCCCATTCTGCACAGCCAGGGATTGCCCACCTGGCACAGCCATTGCTCACCCACCCAGCACCCCCTGCCCTCCTCCCGCTGGTCACAGCACGGCCCCAGCACCCAGGGTGGGGTTCAGCCCCAGCACAGGGTGCCAGCCTTCCCTGTGGCACAGCCCAGCCCCCCCCCAGTGCTGCTGCCTCCTCCCTGTCCCACCCCATTCCATCCCATCCCTTCTCTTCCACATCCCACTCCTTACATCTCCCTCCATCCCATCCCATCCTATTCCTTCTCATTCTATACCACGCTATGCCATCCCATTCCTTCCATTCCTTCTCCCATCCCATTCCCTTCCCATTCCCATCCCCCCCATTCCCAGCCATCCCATCCATTCCCATCCCATCCCACATCATCCCTTCTCTCCGCATCCCATTCTTCCACCCTTCTCCCTCCATCCCATCTCACTCCATCTCTTCCATTCCATGCCATGCCATCCCACTCCATTGCTTCCATTCCTTCTCTCATCCCATCCCTTCCTATTCTATCTTCCATCCCTTCCCTTCCCCTTCCCTTTCCCCCTTCCCCTAACCATCCTTCCGACCCATTCTTATCCCTTCTCTTCCATCACATCCCCACCCTATCCCATATCACCCCATCCCATTCCTATTCCCTTCCTTCCCTTCCCTTCCTTCCCTTCCCTTCCCTTCCCTTCCCTTCCCTTCCCTTCCCTTCCCTCCCTTCCCTTCCCTTCCCTTCCTTCCCTTCCCTCCCTTCCCTTCCTTCCCTTCCTCCCTTCCTTCCTCTTCCTTTTCCCTTTCCCCCTTCCCTAACCATCCCTCCCATCCATTCCCATTCCTTCTCTTCCCATTACATCCCTACCCTACCCCATATCACCCCATCCCTTCCTTCCCAACCTTCCCAAACCTCCCTTCCCAAACCTTCCCTTCCCAAACCTTCCCTTCCCAACCTTCCCAAACCTTCCCAACCCTTCCCAACCTTCCCAAACCTTCCCTTCCCAAACCTTCCCTTCCCTTCCCAAACCTTCCCAAACCTTCCCAAACCTTCCCTTCCCTTCCCAAACCTTCCCTTCCCTTCCCAAACCTTCCCTTCCCTTCCCAAACCTTCCCTTCCCAAACCTTCCCAAACCTTCCCTTCCCAAACCTTCCCTTCCCAAACCTTCCCAAACCTTCCCTTCCCAAACCTTCCCTTCCCAAACCTTCCCTTCCCTTCCCAAACCTTCCCTTCCCTTCCCAAACCTTCCCTTCCAAACCTTCCCTTCCCTTCCCAAACCTTCCCTTCCCTTCCCAAACCTTCCCAAACCTTCCCAAACCTTCCCTTCCCAAACTTTCCCTTCCCTTCCCTTCCCAAACCTTCCCTTCCCAAACCTTCCCTTCCCAAACCTTCCCAAACCTTCCCTTCCCAAACCTTCCCTTCCCAAACCTTCCCTTCCCAAACCTTCCCAAACCTTCCAAACCTTCCCAAACCTTCCCATTGTATCTCAACCCATCCTTCTCATCCCATCCCACCCCATCCCGGTGTCCCACATCCTCACCTTCCTGCCCTTCTCGTTATCGGGCAGGTAGCAGTGCCGGGGGAATCCTCGCGCCGTGAACTTCTTGCCGGGATTGGGATGCTCCGGGCCCTGGAGGGGGTAAGGGGGGGGACATTGGGGTGAGGGGGGCACAGGGAGGGGTGCCCAGCCCCCGCGGGGGTCCCTCCTCACCTGGATGCCGGTGGGGATGTCGTAGACGATCCGGATGGGTTTTGGAGTCGGTGTATCCCGGGAGGGAGTGTGGGATGAGGTGGAATTCCATCTTCCCGGGGGGGCTGCGTTCCCGTCTTCTCCCCGTAAATGGCCTTGCAGGTGGGGCACTGCAGGCTCCCATCCTGCGGGCACCGGGGGTGTCAGGGGGGGCACAGACCCCCAACCCACCCACACGCATCCAGCACCCCCCAAAACCCACCCACACCCACCTGGCACCCCCGAAAACCCACCCACACCCAACCAGCACCCACCCCACACCTCCTAGAGCCCATCCAGCACCCCCCCAACACCCCTGCCGCACAACCCCACAGTCCCCCCCCAGCCCCACCCATCCCCACACCCACCCGACACCACTCCACACCCTCTCACTCACTCCCACACCCACCCAGAGCCCCCCAACCTCCAGCACCCCACAACACTCCCTCAGCACCCACCCAGCCACCCCACAACACCCCCCAACCTCCTACACCCAACCAGCACCCCCCAACACCACTCCACTCCGCCCCTCATCCTCACACCTCCCCCATCACCCCCCAACCCCCCCCACACCCGACCAGCACCCCCCAACAATCCTGACATCCCCCATCACCCACCCCCACACCCAGCCAGCCCCCAACACCCACCCAGCACCCATCCAGCACCCACCAACATCCCCCAGCCCCATCACACCCCACAAGTACCCACCTCACCTTCCAGCACCCCTGCAGCACCCACCCAACAGTCCCCCCCACCCCCTCCACCCATCCCCACACCCACCCAGCACTCCCAACACCCTCCAGCACCCTGCACACCCACCCAGAACCCACACCCACCCAGCACCCCCAACCACCTCCCAGCACCCCCCCACACCCCCACAGCATACAACACCCCCAACACCTCCCTGCACCCAACCACCACCCACCCCACACCCCACAACACCCACCCAGCACCCCCCAGCACCCCCCACACTGACCCAGCAACCCCCAAACACCTCCCAGCACCCATCCAGCACCCGCCAACACCCCCCAGCACCCCCCACACCCACCCAGCACTCACCCAACATCTCCCAGCACCTCCCACACCCCCCCAGCACCCACCTAACACCTCCCAGCTCCCCTCAACACCCCCCACCCCCTCCCGCCATCCCCCCCCATCGCGGGGGGCGCGCACCTTGTTGCCGTTGTTGTACATGGCGAGCAGGCACAGCAGGTGGTACATGTGCCCGCACTTGCCCAGCTTGCCCACCAGCTCCGGCTTGATGCCCCTGGGGCTCAGGACGCCCTCGTAGCCGGAGGAGGTGACCAGCCGCTCCATGCAGATGGTGCAATCCTGCCGGGATCGGGAGAGCCGGGATCAGCGTCCCGCTGGGATGAGCGGGTCCCCCCCGGCGCTGTGCCCGGTGCGGGGCGATGCCCGTCCCCTCAACCCCCTACCCCGGGTGCCCGCTCACCTCGTCCGGGGGGTTCTTCACCTTCTGGATGTACCGGCGCACCACGTCCTCGGGGGTCTTACCTGCCGCGGGCACGGGGGGGGAAGGGAGGGCGTCAGAGCCTGCCCGCGGTGCCCAGAACCCCCCTGCCACTGGCATGGGGACAGCCCTGCCACCCTTTTACAGCAGGATGGGGACAGCCCTGCCACCCCCTGCCCTCGGGATCAGGACAGCCCTGCCACCGCCTGCCACCCGGCATGGGGACAGCCCTGCCACCCCCTGCAACCGGGATGGGGACAGCCCTGTCACCGAGGATGGGGATAGCCCTGCCACCCAGGATCAGACAGTCCTGCCCACCCCTGCCACACGATGGGGACAGCCTGCCACCCTCTGCCACCCACAATGGGGACAAACCTTCCACCCCTACCACCACGGTGGGGGACAGCCCTGCCACCGAGGATGGGGACAGCCCTGCCACCCCCTGCAACTGCGACGGGGACAGCCCTGCCACCCTCTGCCATCACGATGGGGACATCTCTGACAGTCCCACTCAGGATGGGGCCAGCCCTGCAACCCTCTGCCACCACGATGGGGACAGTCCTGCCATCCCCGGCCACCACCATGGGGACAACCTTTCCACCCACGATGGGGACAGCCCTGCTACCCCCTGCCACCAAGATGGGGACAAACCTTCCACCCCCTGCCACCGGGATGGGGACAGCTCTGACACTCCCACCCAGGATGGGGACAACCCTGCCACCCAGGATGGGGACAGCCTCCTGTGCCTCAGTTTCCCCCCTCCCACAGGGATTGGCACATCCTGGTGTCCCTGAGCCCCCAAGGACATGGGTGGTTCTGATCCCCAAGGACACGGGTGGGTCTGATCCCAGGGACACGGGTGGCTCTGGTCCCAGGGACATGGGTGGATCTGATCCCAGGGACATGGGTGGCTCTGATCCCAGGGACACGGGTGGCTCTGATCCCAGGGACACAGATGGCTCCTCACTCTTCTTGAGCTGCTTCTTCTTGGTTTTCCTGCAGATGCCGTTGACTCCGGGCACAGGTTTGATGTCGCTCTTGCTGACGGGCGGCGGGTGCAGGATGGGTTTGGGGGCGCGGGTCAGGCACACGGGCAGCCCGGCGGCGCACATGAGGATCCCCGTCATCCCTGCGCCGGGGAAAGGTGCTGTCTGTCCGTCCGTCCGTCCTTCCCGCCGCCTGGCAGCGGCCCGGCCCCGTGCCTTGCCCGCGATGTCACCCGGCGGTGACACGCAGCCGGCGGCCGGACCGCCCTTACCTGCGAGGGCGGGATGGACGGGGCCGGTGCCGTTCAGGTTCTTGACCGGGAGGGCCGGGACCCTGCACGGAGAGGGGAGGGGAAGGGGCTCAGCCCGGCTGGCAGGGCTGGCACTGTGCCCTCCGCACATGGCGTGTCCCCAGGGCAGCGTCCTCCCCACGGGACACAGGGCAGGGTGTCCTCTCACCAGCCTGGGGGGCTGCTGTCCCTGGGGACAGTGCCAGCACCGTGGGACGCAGGGCGGGGTGTCCCCTCACCAGCCCGGGGGGGGCTGCTGTCCATTCCCATGGGGCTGGCACTGTCCCCAGGGTAGTGCCCTCCCCATGGGACACAGGGCAGGGTGTCCCCTTGCCAGCTTGGGGGACTCCTGTCCCATCCCACGGGGCTGGCACTGTCCCCAGGGTAGTGCCCCCCCCCGTGGGACACAGGGCACAACGTCCCCTTACCAACTTGAGGGCTGTTGTCCTATCCCACAGGGCTGGCACTGTCCCAGCTCCCCATGGGACACAGGGCAGGGTGTCCCCTTGCCAGCCTGGGGGACTCCCGTCCCATCCCACGGGGGTGGCACTGTCCCCAGGCAGTGTTCCTGCCCACGGGACACAGGGCAGGGTGTCCTGTCCTGCGGGGTTGTCACCCAGTGTCACCCGTCCATCCCTGGGCACCCGATGGCACTGGGGACATCACGTCATCCCTGACCCAGGGTGGAGCTTCATCGGGGTGTCCCGACGGTGACATCCAGTGTCCCACAATCGCCACGGGAATGGCGTGTCCATGGGGGGTGGGATGGAGGGAAGGGAAGAAGGGAAGGAAAGGAAGGGGAAGGAAGGGAAGGAAAGGAGGAAGGCAGGGAGGAGAAGGAAGGAAGGAGGAAGGAAGGAGGGAAGGAAGGGAGGGAAGGAGGAAAGGAGAGAGGGAAGGAAGGAAGGAAAGGAAGGAAGGAAGGGAGGGAAGGAGGAAAGGAGAGAGGGAAGGAGAAGGAAAGGAGGGAGGGAGGGAAGGAAGGAAGGAAAGGAAGGAAGGACTGGGGCGGGCACTGGGATGAAGGACAAGGAGCAAAGCCCAGCAGAGCCCTGTGCCCAGGTGCTCCTGCCCTGGGGGATGGAACAGCCCCCACCAGTGGCATCATTCCCCTTCCTGCCCTCAAATTCCCCCACCTGCCCTGCCCCGGCCATGGCAAGTGATGAGTTCGGCAGTGCTCAGCCTCACAGGAACCGCGGCTGGAGGGGTTTTCCCTCACATTCCCAAAGCTCTTTCACTCCCCCCAAGGCCGGCGGCTCAGCCCCCACCAGGGCGTTCCTGGTCCCCTCTCACCTGTCCATGGGGGCACGTGGGATGGGACCTGTGTGCCGGGACAGGGACAGGGACAGGGACAGGGACGGTTCAGCCCATCACGTGGCACGTGGGGGCCAAAGCAGGACATCAGAGGGGAAGGAAATGTGCCAGGGGCTGCTCAGTGACCCCACCTGACCCCCCAGCCCCCACCTCCCAGCCCGGTGCCAAGGGCCCTGAGGGGACATCAGGACAACCCCCCGAGGGGTACAGCCGTGGGGACGTGGGTGCCAGGACAGGGACTCCCCCAGGACACCCCGCCAGGGGTCTGCTCACCCACCCACCTGCCCTCCATGAGTCATTCCCACATGGGCACGGGGGCTGTGCTCCCTGACCAGGGACCTGCCTGGTGGCATCGTGCCACCAGCTTTGTCACACTCCCCCCCTCTGGCCACAGGGGACACAATTCCCCGGGGAGCAGGCACCCACGTCCTCCGGCTGCCATGGATAGCGTGGCACGGCATGGCACGGCACGGATCACCACACCCCCTCCGCAGCGATCCCGGGGCCACCCGGGGCGAGCCTGGCGTCCCTCCCGCCAGCACGTCCCCAGGGTGGGCACCCCGGGGCTGGAGGTGGCACGGTGCCACCCGGGCTGGGGCCGCTCGTGCCAGCGGGGGACGAGGCACCTCCATCACCCCCCGCCCCCCCCTCCCGGGTGCCACCCCCGCCCCCGCTTACCCCGGGGGCACGGCGGCCCTGGCGCCCAGTCGGCCCCGCGCTGCGTCCCGGGCCGGTTGAGGTTGTTGAGCCCGGTCAGCGCCGCTCCGGGCACGCTCTGCCCGGGGCGAAACCCCGCGCCGGGCACCCGCAGCCCCTCGCCCTTGGCCGTGCCCCCCGCCCCCGCCGCCGGCCCCGGCGGCCACAGGGCCCCCCCGGCGAAGGTGCTGCTCTGCCGGACGGCGCCGGGGTAGAGTTTGCGGCGCTGCGATGCCAGGATGGCGTTGGAGGCGGCGCGGGTGCGTTGACCAGCAGGCACTGCGGGCACGAGCAGGGGGTCCCCGTGCTGGCGCCCACCGGCCACGACTGGGATTTGGGGATGGAGCCCATGGTGAGGGGGTAGGCCAGGTCCATGCGGCGCCGGAGCCGCCGCTTGCGCTGCGTTTGCCGGTTCATTTGGGACATGCTGCTGAAGTAGATGAGGGTAGCAGAAGCCCAGGGAGGAGAGGTCCAGCCAGGGGTGCTGCTTCTCGTAGGCGTTCTGGATGGTGATGCAGATGTCCATGTCGTAGGGAGTCCAGGAGTTGTTGTCGTTCTCCCATTCCCACACGATTCCCTTGCCCGGAGCCGAGGAGGGGTCGTAGAAGTTCCTCCGCACGGGCCGCATGGTCCCTGGGGAGACAGCGGGGGTGGCACGGCGGGGTCCGGCGCCCCGAGGTGCCAGCAGAGGGACCCACACTCACACGGACACGTCTGCGCCCAGTTCCCAACCCGGCATTCCGCAGGGATTGGGACGCAGAGGCACTTCGGGGTGAAGCAGCAGCTCCCCCCTCCACAAAGGGGTGCGGGTGGGGAGGACCAACACACCCCACCAGGCTGCGCTTCCCTAGGGATGTATCCGACCCACAGCCCACCGTTGACGGTGGTGATCTGACCACCGGCTGCTCTGCCAGCCCTCGGGTGCCCAGGGAAGGGCGATGCTGCCCAGCTCCAGCGCTCCTTCCCATCCTTTTTCCATCCCTCCGGTCCAGAGCCACCTCCAGCCTCCCCGGCCGGGGTCCCGCGGCCATCCCGGGGCAGGGGAAGCATTTCCCGGTCAGGAGAGGTTTCCTGACAGCTGCCGGCAGTCACATGGCCAGGCATTGTCCCCAAATCCCGGCCCCGCCGCCGCTTTGGGACCGGGCTGGATGTCCCGGCCCCCTCCGAAGCTCTGCGGGGGGAGGAGGCAGCGCAGCCCCCTCCTCAAGTGCCCCCCTGGCACGGGGCCTCTCCATCCCCTCGCCGGCACCGTTTGCCCAGCTCGATTAAAGGCACTAATTAACGGTCATTAATCATCGGCCGCATCAGGCGGCAGAGCCAGGCCCAGCTGCCGCCTTGTGCTGAGGCAGCTCCGCCGGGGCCAAGGGAGGGAGGCGGGGGGGCTGCCCGGGCCTGCTGCCTGCTCCTGCCTGTGCCCCAAACCCTGCTGCCTGCTCCTGCCTGCACCCCAAACCCCACTACCTGCTCCTACCTGTGCCCCAAACCCTGCTACCTGCTCCTACCCCCACCCCAAACCCACCGTCTGCTCCTGCCTGCATCCCAAACCTCACTGCCTGCTCCTGCCCACGCCCCAAACCCCACTGCCTGCTCCTGCCTGCACTCCAAACCCCACTGCCTGCTCCTGCCTGCACTCCAAACCCCACTGCCTGCTCCTGCCTGTGCCCCAAACCCCACTGCCAGCTCCTGCCTGCACCCCAAACCCTGCTGCCTGCTCCTGCCTGCACCCCAAACCCCACTGCCTGCTCCTACCTGCACCCCAAATCCCACTGCCTGCTCCTCCCTGCACCCCAAACCCCACTGCCTGCTCCTGCCTGTGTCCCAACTCCCACTGCCTGCACATGTCCACATCCCAAACCCCACTGCCTGATCCTGCCTGCACTTCAAACCCTGCTGTCTGCTCCTGCCTGCACCCCAAACCCCACTGCCTGCTGATGTCCACATTCCAAACCCCACTGCCTGATCCTGCCTGCATCCTAAATCCCACTGCCTTCTCCTGTCCACATCCCACTGCCCACTCACATCCAATCCCCCTGTCCACTCATCCAGTCCCACCACCCACTCACATCCAACCCTCCTGTCCGCTCATCCAATCCCACTGCCACTCCCATCCACACTGTGCTCACTTCCATGTCCTGTATCCCGCCTGAGTTCCCATCCCTGCCAGCTTCCTTCCCCCATCCATGGCCCTCATCCTGCTGCTCACTCACACACACATCCCATATCCATCCGTCCTTGCAACTGTATCCCACATCCCCCACCTGCTTACAACCCCATCCCAAATCCCACATCCCCCTGTCCCTCAAATCCCCATCCCACATCCCTCTATCCCTCACATCCTCATCCCAAATCCCACACCCCCGGCCCCTCACATCCCCAAATCCCACATTCCCCAGCCCCTCACATCCTGAATCCCACATCCTCCTGTCCCTCACATCCCGAATCCCACACCCTCCGGCCCCTCACATCTCCATCCCAAATCCCATACCCATGTCCCTCACATCCCAAATCCCACATCCCCCTGTCTGCTCATATCTCCATCCCAAATCCCACATCCTCCTGCTCACTCACATCACCATCCCACATCCCCCTGTCCCTCACATCCCAAATCCCACATCCTCTGTCCCACATCCCAAATCCCACATCCCCCTGTCTGCTCATATCTCCATCCCAAATCCCACATCCTCCTGCTCACTCACATCCCCATCCCACATCCCCCTGTCCCTCACATCCCAAATCCCACATCCTCCTGTCCCTCACATCCCCATCCCACAGGGGTTGTGGGAGGATTCCCCATCCCAAGCCTGTGGGCACACTCAGCTCCGTGTCCCCAAGGGCCACCAGCTGCCCCCAGCCCCCCCCAGCCCCTGCCCCCCCCAGCCTTGCAGGAGCCACAGGACCGAGCCAGTGTCCCCAGGGCCACCGGGAGGGGACACGTGTCCCCGCTCTCGGAACGGGGTCACCTCGTTTCACTCCATCACTGGGTTTCTCCCTCCCCAGGGGGTTTGGGATGGGCCAAGGAGCCCCCTGCCCACCTTCCCCGTGTCCCCATGTCACAGCAGGCACCCTCAGACCAGGGCACCCTCGTGTCCCCAAGCACCACAAGGCACGTGACAGCCTCCGACCCCCGGGCCTCACCCGTGGGAAGAGATGATGGAGAGAGATGGATACGGGGATGGGGCACATGGAGACTGGGATGCTGGAGGCAATGGCCCTGTCCCCTCCTGTGCCAGCCCTGGGCACAGCAGGGCCCCTCTCTCAGCACCCCTGTCCCCAAGCCCTGCTGGCACAGGGACTGTGGTACCGGGGACATCCCGGGAATGCTCCCAGCAGAGACGTCACCCCAAACCCGGCCGTGGCCCCACCTCAGGCACGCATTCCCAGGGATCTTCCAGCACCACAGCCATGGGATGCTGTCAGAGGATGGGCCCTGGCCAAAGCTGGCAGGAGGTGGCATGGGGACAGCCAGGGTGTCCCGGTGGCTCCTGCAGCTCTGTGTCAGTGCGGGCACCGGCGCGACCCGCGGGGTCTGCGCTGACTCAGGGCTGCTGGTGCCAAGCTGCCCTTTGCCAAGTCCGTGACCGGCTGGAGACCAATTCCGAGCCAGGCTGGATGGCAGAGGCAGGGGGCAGGTCCCTGGCTTCGTCCCCATCGCTGTCCCCAACCCCTGGCAGGAGCCACGTCCTCGTTTGGGGTCATTTGGCATCCCTGGTGACGGTGACAGTGGCACTGGTGGCCGGGCTGAGGTGGCACAGCCGGGGGGTCCTGTTCTGAGGCATCCCAAGGCCAGTCTAGTGGGAGCTGGGGGTGTCACCCCATGTGTGGCAGATCCCTGCCTGCTCTACCTGGCCTGCAGCCGGATCCTGCCCTTGGCAGGGGTGCAGGGATGGGCAGGGAAGCACCCAGAATGGCACATCCCCTGTGGCACAGCCGGCACAAGCCGGTTTAATGGGTCACACCGTGACGGGGACACATTTAACGGGGTCTGGGCTTGGTCCCAGTGTGGGACCAGCTCTGATTTCCCACAGGATCTGTGGCCTGGATGTGCTGCTGCAGCACCAACCGGCACAGCCACGCATCTGCAACCAGCCCAGTGCCCACCACAGCTCCCAGTGCCCAAACTGGGGCCTGCCCAGTCCCAGGGGGATCCCACACGGAGCAGCTTTGAGGGGAAGATGAGTGGACAGTGGGATAATGGGACACACCACCCAGCACAGCAGCCCCAGTGGGGAGAGGGGATGGAGGGATGTGGGGACAGATCCCTCCAGGGTGTAGGTCCAGGGTGGAGAGGGAAAGGAAAGGGCAGGAAGAGCCTGGAGAGGTCCATGGGGGGACCAGAGCCCAGCAGGGCGAGGGGAGGAGAGAGGGAATGGGAGGGACAGATGGATGGACAGATGGAGGGAGGAATGGAGGGATGGAGGGAGGGGGGGAGGAGGGATGGATGGATGTGGGAATGAAGCAACAGACCAGTAAGCAGAGATACACAGGGAGGGAAGGAAGGATGAGGGGTGGCTGGCTGGATGGACGGATCAATGGATGGATGGACGGGTGGATGGATGGATGGAAGGGTGGATGGATGGATGAATGGATGGAATGACAGACAAACAGTGACAGATTCATGGAGGAACGGACAGCGGGACAGACAGATGAAAGGAACAACAGACATACACCCAGGGAGAGATGAAAGGATGGAGGGATATAAGGAAGAATGTAAGGATGGAGGGATGAATGGATGGAAGAATGGAGGCATGGAGGGATGAATGGATGGATGGATGGATGGATGGAAGAATGGATGGAAGGATGGAGGGATGTAAGGAAAGAGGGAAGGATGGAGGGACAGAGAGATGGATGGATGGATGGAAGCATGGAGGAATGGAATGATGTAAGGAGGGAGGGAGGGGTGTACAAGCGGATGGAAGGACGAAGAGATGGAAGGAGGGAGAGAGAGAGGGAGTGATGGATGATGGATGGAGGATGATAGAAGGATGGAGGGACAGAAGGATGGAGGGAAGGAAGGATGGAGGGATGGAAGGATGGCCGTGACTCGGTGGCTGGATGTCCCTGGCTCGGTGCCAGCCCCTTACCCGTGTCCTGCCGGAACTGGTGCATGGACTGGAGGTCGATGACGTAGGGGGCCAGCTGGACATCGACCTGGCCCAGCACCACGGACCCGCGGGCGTCCTCCTTCAGCACTGTTCTCGATGTGGTGGCACACGGCGGCCGAGTAGGGCCTCCAGCGCCCGTGCTCGTTCAGCCACTCCCACACCACCACGCGGGCCAGGTTTCTGCGGGGGGAAGCCCAGGCCCCCCGAGGGCAGCATGGCTCCCGAGCCCTGCCGGGCCATGCCGGGGGTGCGGCGGCTCGGCCCCACTGCCCTGGCCCGGCGCGGGGGCCGGGGGGTCACCCGGAGCCCCCCCAAGCCCCGCCGCGGGGCTCAGCGGAGGCGGGCGCTGCCAACCAGGTCCCCGAGGTCCCCGAGCCGCCCGGGGCCGTTCCCCCGGGACCGCCGCGCGGGACCAGGGCCATCCATCACCCGGCGCGGTCTTCCTCGGCTCTTCCCTCTCCCCGCGGCGCTGGCAGGGCTCAGGCTCCCAAAAGCCTCACCGGGACCTCACGGACCGCGTCGGCTCGAGGATGGTGGCGGCTGCGGACGGCGGTGGGGACACGCGGCCACGGTGCTGTCCCCGAGACGAGACACCCACTCCTCCTCTTCCTCCTCGTGTCCTGCCGCTCGGCCCACGTCCTCGGCGGCTCCACGGCTGCTCCCGCCGCCCGGTGAAGGAGGGGGGTGTCACCTGCAAAACAGGGCCACGGGCGGGTCACCCCGGGTACCGTCAGCCGGGTGGCAGCTGGGGGACCGTCCCCGTCGCCCCCGGAGCGGCGGGCAGCGAGGCCGCGGTGCCCGCAGCCCTGGCAGCACGGGCTGCTTGCCAGCCCCGGCCGGCTGCTGGCCTCCAGCACCACAGCGGGGACGAGGGGGACGGGGGGACAGGCCACCCCGCTGGCGGCCCTGGGGGGCTGCCGGGGGTCTCACGAGCCCGGGAAGCCCCATCGCTCCCTGCCCCGGGTGCCGGGGAGCCGCGGGGCCCGGCTCCCGCTCCAGCCGCCGCTGATTTATGATCTGCACTGCAGGCATCGGCTGGGGGTGATCCCGGCCCCCCGCTCCCCCCCAGGCCCGCACCCACCCACGGCAGCCCCCAGCCCCGCGGGGGCGGGCGGGGGGCTCAGGGAAGGGGAGCATCGCTGCGCAAACAGCCGTCAGACAGACGGACGGACACGGCCGAGCACACACAGACACACTGACACGGAGAGACACGGGCACACGCGCTGGCACACGCACAGCCGGGGACACGGACAGACAGCGGGACGAGGCGGGCGGACGGACAGACACGGGGACCCGCGGCAGCACAACAGCCCCCCCGTGGGCACACACGCACACGGCCACACGCTCCGACACGGGTGTGCTCACACGCACCCGCACACGCGTGTGCTCCTCACCCAGCGCCCGCCGTGACCCCGAGCACCGGGGAACTGGGGGGACCCTCAGCCCAACCCCGGGCCCCCCCCGCGGCCGGGCTGTGGGGCCGAGCCCCCAGGCCAGTAGCCCCCCCCCCGCCGGGGCCCGGCTGCTTTTCGGGAAGGGGGGGGTGAAACGCCAGGCCTGTCCCCCGCTCACGGTGTGTCCCCCCCCGCCGCACGGCAGCCCCCGGAGCGCGGTCCCCCCTCCCGGTGCACGGTCCCTCACGATGCCCGGCAGCCCCCAGACCCCCGGCGCTCCGTCCCCCCCCGGTGCGCGGTATCCCCGGGGCACGACAGATCCCCCTCCCCCGGTGCCTGTTGTGTCTCCCCCCCCGGTGCGCGGTCCCCGCCGATTCACAGCATCCCCCGTCGCTCCGGTGCGCGGTACCCCCGAGGCGCGGCAGCCCCCCGTGCCCGGTCCCCCCCTCGCCCCCTACCCGGTTCGCCGCGATCCACAGCATCCCCCCAGCCCACCGCGCCCGGTCCCGTCACCCCCCGAGGAGCCCCCCCCCGCCCCACCATGGCCGCCGCCGCCCCGCTCCGCGGCCCCGCGCCCGTTACCTCCGGCGGCCGCGGCCGCACCGGGACCCGCGGCCGCACCGGGAGCGGCGGCGGCGGCGGCGGGCGCGGGGCCGGGCGGTGGCAGCGCTCCGGCAGCGCCAGGCACACACCGACACCGGCACCGGCGGCGCGCACGGCCGCGGGCACCCGCCGCGCCGGCAGCGCGCGCGTCGGGAACGCGCGAGCGGGGAGCGGGGACACACGCGGGGGGGAACCGGGGCGTCTGCACCGGGATGGGGGGACACGCACGGGGTGGGGGGGACGGGGAATCTGCACCGGGACCGGGGATACGCACCGGGAACAGGGATGGGGGACATGCACGGGGGGATTGGGAATCTGCACCGGGATGGGGGACTCCCAGCGGGGACCGGGCATCTGCACCGAGGAGCCGCGCCAGGACCGGGGACACGCGCCGGGGTCACCAGTCGGGACCGGGCGTTTTATCCGGGGACACACGGGGGAGTGAGTGTCCGCACTGGGGACACACACCAGGACTGGGGATCTGCACTGGGAACCTGTCCCCGGACTGGGCACCCACACCGGGGCCAGGCACCCAGACCGGGAACACACAAGGGGCACTGGGGACACACCAGGACCGGGTATCCACACCGGGGACACCCACAGGGATCAGGGACACACACCAGGAGTGGGCACCCAGAAAGGAGACACCCAAGAAGGACTGGGGACCCACGCTTAGGGCACTGGGCACAGGCTCCAGAGACCTGTATGGGGTCTGGGCACCCACACCAGGGCTGGGCACCTGCACTGGGGACACACTGGGGACTGGGCACCCACACTGGACACCCATACCAGGGCCAGGCACACACAGTGGGGACACTCACAAGGGGACCTGGCACCTGCACTGGGGACACACAGGGGACCAGCCACAGGCTCCAGAGACCTGTACCAGGACTGGGCACCCACACCAGGGCCGGGCAACCACACTGGGGACACTCACAAGGGCCAGGCACCCACAGTGGGGGCACACACTGTGGCCTGGTGCCCACAGTGGGGACATCAACAGGCATCGACACTGGGGCCACTCCTGGGGGACCAGGGACACCCTGGGGACCCGTAGAGGATGGGCACCTGCACCAGGGCCAGGTACCCACACGGGGACACACTGTCCACACAAGGGACACCCACCAGGACCGGGGACAGCCACTGTGACAGGGCACCCGTCCAGGGGACCAGGGAGGGACACGCTCTGGGGACATGTAGGGGCACTGGGCATCTGCACTGGAGCTGGCACCCACACTGGGGACACACACCACGGGGGGCTGCCCCCGGGGGGACCAGCCTGGCTGGGGGGACACCTTGTCCCCTCTTAGGGAACGTGGATACCGCAGCCCTGTGGGGACACTGAGGCACAGGAGGCCCTGAGCCCCAGGGACACCCCATGGCTGTCCCACTCAGCCCAGGGGCTCAAGGCTCTGCCTGCCAAGGGGCAGGTTTGGGGACAGATCGGGGATAGGGTATTTGTCACTCTGGCTGTGCCCATGGCCCACGGAGGGACAGATCTGGGGACAGATTTGGGGACAGAGGGGTTGTCGCTCAGGCTGTGCCCATGGAGAGACAGATTTGGTGACAGAGAAGTTGTAACTTGGGTGAGAAAATGGAGGGACAGATTTGGGGACAGGGGAGTTGTCACTGAGTCTGTGCCCATGGAGGGACAGGTTTGGGGACAAATCTGGGGACAGAGGAGTCACCAATGTGGCCATACCTGCAAAGGGACAGATTTGGGGACACGTTTGGGAGCACAGGGGTTGTCCCTCTGGCTGTGCCCATGGAGGGACAGATCTGGGGGTGGGTCTGGGGACAGAGGAGGTGTCATGGCTGTCACGGAGGGCAGTGTTGGGATAGAGGGGTTGTTCCTCTGGCTGTGCCCATGGAGGGACAGATTTGGGTACAGGGTTAGGGTTGGGTCGGGGGTCCGGGCAGCCATGGCCGCGGTGGCCTCGCAGTGCCACCTGGTGGCCTCGGCCTGGTGGCCAAGGGTGACACCGCGGGGGTCCCGGCGGAGTGGGGCGGGCATGGGGACACTCACCCTCACCATCCCTGTCCCCACGGTGGGGAACTCGCTCCCCGGCAGCCCACGGGGGCAGGAGCCACCCCCTGCCCATCCGTGCGATGAGCTGTGCTCGGGTCTCATGAGGGGCTGGGGGTTGACACCACATGGCTCAGACATGGAGTGGGGACATGGCATGGGGACATGGACCTGGGATGGGGACAGGCATGGGGACATGGGGTGGGGACATGGCTTGGGGATGCAGAAACAGTGTAGAGACAAGGATGGGGACATGAGGACATGATGCAGGGACATGGGATGGGACATGGAGGGGAAAGAAGGACATGGTATGGGGACATGGTACCAGGACAGGGACTTGGCATGGGGTTCTGCAGCTGGGACAGGGACGCAGGGATGTGGAGCTGGGGCAGGGACGGGCATGAAGACATGGAGCTGGAATGGGGACATGGCATGGGGACATGGAATGGGACACAGAGGGGAAAGAGGGACATGGCATGGGGACATGGTACCAGGACGGGGACATGGCATGGGGTTCTGGAGCTGGGACAGGGACAGGATGTGAAGACATGGTGCTGGAATGGGGACATGGCATGGGGACATGGAATGGGATATGAAGCTGGAATGGGGACACTGCATGGGGACACGAAGTCAGGGCACAGCTCTGAAGCCGGGACATGGCACAGGGACATGGAGCCAGGGCAGGGACATGGCATGGGGACCTGGAGCTGGGATGGGGACACAACACGGGGACAGAGCTGGGGTGTGGCACGGGGACATGAATCGAGGGTAGGGACAAGGCTCAGGGACCTGGAGCCAGAGCAGGGACACGGAGCTGGGATGTGGTGAGGGGACATGGCACTGTGAGCGGGACATGGAGGGGGGACAGGGCCGTGGCCCAGGGACCTGGAGCCACAGTGAACCCCCCCAGGATCTCTGGAGGGCTGAAGCCACCAGGTAGGGGGTGGGCACGGGGGTGGAAGGCACCCCAGGGCTGGGTGGGGGTCACTCAGGGGCACCATGGGGACAAGGTCCTGTGCTGGGGGGTGCCCACCCAGACCTGGGGAGGGGACACACGTGTGTCACCCAGTGCAATCCCCCCAGCCCCCCCTGCAGGGCCCCCGCCAGCCCCAGCAGCCGTGTTTAGTCTGGGGAGGAGCGCGGGTGACCTTCGGCTCCTCCGGCACCCACGGGGGAACAGCACGTGGGACCCACCACAAGGACACGGGGGGGCTGGGAGGGGGGGTGACCCCCGTGCTCTGAGCACTGAGGGGGTGGTTTGCTTTGGGGGGGCAGCTCCCACTGCCCCTGCCCAGAGGGGGGGGGGCACCTGTGTGTGGGGTGTCCCTGGGGGAAGCACTCCCCTCCTCCTGTGTCCCCACGGCAGGTGGGGTCTGGGTGCTGGGACGGGGGGGGGGGTTCTGGGGTGATCAGGGCAGGAGACCTCTATACACTGCAGGGGAGGGGGGCGGTCCCGGGGTGCTGTGCCCAGACAGACAGACAGACAGGCTGCTTGTAGGGCCCCCCACCCACCCCCCTGGCGGGGACCACCCGCACACACCCCTGACACACACACACCCCCCACACAGACACACAGACTCACAGGCACAGACAGACACACAGACAGACACACACACCCCCCACACAGACACACAGACTCACACATAGACACAAAGACACGCAGACACACAGACGCACACACACACAGAAACACACACACAGCTCTTCACATGCCCTGACGTGGGGACCACACACAGGGACACACATGGCAGAAGCAGCTGGGACAGCAGCTGGGAACAGACAGACAGACAGACAGACACACAGAGAGACAGACACACACACACAGACACATACATAGGCACACACAGATACACAGACACAGACATAGACACACAGACACACACATACACAGACACACACAGACACACAGACACACAGACACAGACTCACAGACACACACACAGACACACAGACACACAGACACAGACAGACAGACAGGCAGCCAGGAGGACACACACCCGGGCTGTGCACACACGTGCAGGCAGAGGCAGGCACAGACACACACACGGGCCTCGGGGCATCCCACACGGGTGGGCACGGGGCACACGGAGGGGTGTGAGGGCACAGGGGTGGGCACACACACCTGTGTACACACGTGGATTCAGTGTGCACACATGTGTGAATCCATGGGCACACATGGATTCTGTGTGCACACGTGTGTGAATCTATGTGCACACACGTGTGAATCCATAGACAGACATGGATTCTGTGTGCACACACGTGTGTGAATCCATGGACACACGTGGATTCTGTGTGCACACATGTGTGTGAATCCATGGACACACATGGATTCTGTGTGCACACATGTGTGTGAATCCATGGACACACGTGGATTCTGTGTGCACACGTGTGTGAATCCATGGACACACATGGATTCTGTGTGCACACATGTGTGTGAACCCATGTGCACACACTCATATACACACACACACATGCACACACACACACACACACGTGTGTCCCCACTCACACAGAGGATCACAAACACACATGTCCTGTGCACACACACAGGGTTGCACACACAGGTGTGTCCCCAAGCACACACAGAGTCACCCACATGTGTGTGTATCCCCACACACACACAGGGTCACACACGCGCGGGTGTCCCCACGGGGGGGGGCTCACACCGCTCCCCAGTCTCTCCCACGGGCAGACGGAACCGTCCCCACATCGTGTCCCCTCCCCGCGCTGAGCCTCTCCCGGTCCCGAGCTCCCCCGACCCCCCCGATCCCGCCCCTCGGTCCCGACCGATCCCCGACCCCCGATCCTGCCCCCAGGCCCCAACCTCCCTCTGCCCCCGATCCTGCGCCCGGGCCACTGTGTCCCCCCAACCCCCAAATTTCCCCCCGCCCCCGGTGTCCGTCCCGCCAGTGGGACCCCGTGCCGCGGGGCGGAAGGAGGGGGAGCAGGCGGGGGGTCCCTCCTCCATCCCTCCTCCTCCTCCTCCTCCATCCCTCCTCCTTCCTCCTCCCCTCCCCCGCCGCCCGCTCGGTGCCGGTGCCCCGGCAGCGCCGAGCCCCGCGGAGCGGCATGGCCGGGGGCCGGGGGTCCTGCCCGCCCCTGCCCGCACCGCTGCCCGCACCGCTGGGGCTCTGCCTGTGCCTCTGCCTGCTGCTGCCGCTGCCCGCGGCCGCCTGGAGCCCGGCCCTGCTGCCGCCCGCCGCCCGCAGGTACCGGCACCGGGGGCACGGGGGGGCGGGCACCGGGCACGGGGGCACCGCGTTCGGGGGGGTGTCGAGCACCGGGGGCTCTGGGGACCGGGATGGGTCAGGCAGCGGGGGCTCTGGGTGCCGGGGGTACCGAGTACCAGGAGCTCCAAGTCCTGGGCACGGGGGGCATCAGGCACTGGGGAGCTCGGGGGGGCACCAGGGAGATCTGGACATCAAGGGCATCAGGCGCTGGGGGGGCTCTGGCCGTCTGTGGGTACCGGATACCAGGTATGGGGGCGTCGGGTACAAGGGGCATCAGATAACAGGGTCTGTGGGTACCGGGGGGCTCTGTGTACCAGGCGTGGGGGGCATCTGGACCGGGGGGGATTGGCTGCTGTGGGCCGTGCTGGGGCTACTGGGACTGGGAGAGCTGGGGGTACTGGGGGCTGCTGGGGGAGCTAGCTGGACTTACTGGGGGCATTGGGGGTTACTGGGTCCAGTAGGACTTACTGGGGCTTCCTGGGGGGGTTACTGGGGCTGGTGGGATGTGCTGGGGCTGAGGGTCACTGTGCCTGGCAAGACTTGCTGGGGCGTTACTGGGGTTTACTGGGGCTAACAGCACGTCTGGGGTTATCAGTGCTACCAGGGTTAGCGAGGTGCTGGGGCTGCTGGGGCTGCCTGGGCATACTGGGGCTACTGGGACTAATAGGGCTGCTGGGACTGCTGGGCATACTGGGATTTCTGGGGCTGCCTGGGCATAGTGGGGATACTGGTACTGCTGGGGCTGCCTGGGCATACTGGGATTGCTGGGGCTACTGGAGTTGCCAGGGTATGCTGGGGCTACTGGGACTCCTGGGCACACTGGGGCTACTGGGTCTGTTGGGGTTACTGGGGACTGCCTGGGCACGCTGGGGCTGTCGGGCACACTGGAGCTGCTGGGGCTGCCTGGGCATACTGGGACTACTGGGGCTACTGGGGCTGCCTGGGCATACTGGGACTGCTGGGGCTGCCTGGGCATACTGGGACTGCTGGGACTGCCTGGGCATACTGGATCTGCCGGGCATAATGGAGCTGCTGGGGCTGATGGGACTACTGGGCATACTGGGCATACAGGGGCTGTTGGGGCTGCCTGGACATACTGGAGATACTGGGGCTGCTGGGGCTACTGGGCACACTGGGCATAATGGGACTGCTTGGGCACACTGGGGCTACTGGACATACTGGGAATGTTGGGGCTGATGCAGGGTCAATGTCCCCTGCCCCGGGGTCCTACCCGTCCCTGGGAGGTGACCCAGTCCGGGGGGCCATGGGGGGCACGGGGGTCTGTGTGGGGCTGTGGGGAGGATGTGGTGACTGTAGGGGTCTGTGTGGGGCTGTGGGGATTTGGGGGGGGCTGTGGGGGCCTGTGGGGGCTGTGGGGGCTGTGGGAGGATGTGGGGTGCTGTGGTGGCCGTGAGGGCTGTGAGAGGCTGTGGGGGTTTGTGAGGGGCTATGGGGAGCTGTGGGGGGCTGTGGGGAGCTGTGGGGGGCTGTGGGGGGCTGTGGGGGCTGTGAGGTGCTCTGGGGTGCTGTGGGGGGCTGTGGGGGGCTGTGGGGGGCTGTGGGGTGCTGTGGGGGGCTGTGGAGGGTTGTGGGGTGCTGTGGGGGGCTGTGGGGGGCTGTGGAGGGCTGTGGGGGCTGTAGGGGGCTGTGGTGGCTGTGGGGGGCTGTGGGGGGTTGTGGTGCCCATCCCAGTGGCCGGGGGGGCGGCGGGGGGGTTGTTTACAGGAAGCCTTTGGCTCTGGCCGTGTCTCCGGCACCGGATTGCCGGGACCTCCCGGTTCCGCTCGGCTCGGGGAGGGAGACGGGCAGCAGCCGCCTCATTTCCCCTTCCCCTCCCGGCCAAGCCCAGGAAGCCCCCGGCGCCTTGGCATCACTCTACCCTGTCCCCCCGGGACCCCCCACGCCCCACCTTGCTGTTGGCACCGAGGGCTCACAAACCCCCAGCCCATCCCAGCCTCATCCCGCCCCATCCCAGCCCATCCCTCCCCGGCGCATCGCTGCCATCCCAAGCCGGGGGCACAAAGCCAAGCAGCTGGTTTGGGGAATGGGAGCGGGATTGGGAGCCAAGCCTGGCGTGGGCTTTGCCCCGGGTGGGCACATGCCTCGCGGCAGAGCCCCGACACGCTCAGTGCGTGAGTGGCGGCCCGGTGGGTGGGCCAGGGTCACGCCAGGCCACGCCGGCGCTCACATGCCGGCGCCTGCCAGCTCCTGCCCCGCTCCCGGGAGGGCATTCCCGCTGGGAAGCGAGCCGGGACCCATCCCCAGCCCGGCGGGCATCGCCGCAGCTGGAGCTGGCAGCGCCGCCCGGGAGGGAGCTGGGTGCCCTCCAAAGGGGGACGATGCCACCCCGGACCCCCCCTGGCACGGGGGGAAAGGGGGCGGCAGCGGGAGCGTGGCGACAGCTCCGGCGGGATCTGCGCTTCCATAGCCCTGGCACGGTGCCCGCCTGGGACGCTGCCCGGCCGGAAAGCCCAGTGCCACCGCGCTGTCCCCCCGCCCCCAGCACCTCCCAGACAATTGTCCCCCCGCGGCGCCCGCTCGTCCCCGCTGCCACCGCCTGCCTCCCTCCTCGCGGCGCTGCTGCGGCCGGTCCCGAAAAGCTCCTTTTTTTTTTGACCCAAATTGTGCAGCCTTTTGAGTTCGGAGCTGCCGAGGGAACGGCGAGTCCTTCCCGCCGCGCGGGGACGGGGTCACTCGGCGTGGTGGCACCGGTGTGTGTCCCCCCCGCCTCTGCAGGGGGAAACTGAGGCTGGGGGTGCCCGCGGCGGGGGTGGGCAGAGCCTGGCATGTGGGGCAGAAGAAAGGAGCCTTTGTGTGGGGTGGGCTGGGGGCGCGGGGGGGGCCCGGGCCCCGCTCCAGGCCGGCCGGCGCCAGCGCGGGGTTGGGAATGCAGCAGGAATGTGGGGCCCCAGCTCCCCCCACCACGTGCCAGGGCAAAGCTCCCCACGGGCACCTCCCGGGGCAGTTTGGGTGGCAGGACCCTCACGGTGGCACTGCCACCCCCGCGGTGTCCCCGTGGGGTTTCCCTTTGCAGCAACTGGTGCTCCTACACGGTGACACGGACGGTGTCCTGCCACGTCCACAACGGCACCTTCCTCCAGAGGGTCTTCCAGGGCTGCCGCTGGCCCCTGGCCTGCAGCGGGGGCAGGTGAGGGGTCACCGGGGTCCCGTGCGTTGGGGACTCTTGGAATCCCCCCGGGATGGGTCTGAGGTGCCCCTCTGTGCCGCAGCTACCGCGCCGTGGTGCGGCCCCTCTACAGGGTGACCTACAGGACACTGACGGCCCTGGAGTGGAGGTGCTGCCCCGGCCACGCCGGAGCCAACTGCGAGGAAGGTGGGACACGGCAGGGACGGGGGACATCGGCACGGCTGGGGGGAGAGGAGCCATGGGGGGTGGGATGGAGGGATACGGGGATGGAGGGATGGAGGGGGGGAGGGAGGGAGGGAGGGATGGATGGATATGGGGGTGGATGGAGAGATGGATGGATGGACAGATGGAGGGATGGATGGATATGGGGATGGATGGATGGAGGGAGGGATGGATGGAGGGATGGATGGATATGGGGGTGGATGGAGGGATGGAGGGATGGATGGATGGACAGATGGAGGGATGGATGGATATGGGGATGGATGGATGGAGGGAGGGATGGATGGAGGGATGGATGGATATGGGGATGGATGGAGGGACGGACGGATGGATGGATGGAGGGACGGAGGGATGGAGGGAGGGATGGATATGGGGATGAATGGATGGATATGGGATGGAGGGATGGATATGGGGATGGAGGGATGGAGGGATGGAGGGATGGATGGATAGATATGGGGATGGATGGAGGGATGGACGGATGGACAGATGAAGGGATGGAGGGATATGGGGATGGAGGGATATGGGGATGGATGGAGGGGTGGAAGAAGGGATGTTCCTTGGTGTGTGGATGGGTGGGTGGATGGATGGATGTTCTCATGGGTGATGGATGGGATGGTTGGATGAACAGAGGAGGGTGGGAGGGATGGATGTTCTTTCAGGGGTGGATGGATGGATGAATGGATGTTTCTCTGGGTGGATGGATGGAGGGAGGGATGTTCCTGTGTGTGTGTGGGATAGATGAATGAAAGAGGGTGGGAGGGATTGATGTTGCTTTATGGAATGATGGATGGGTGGATGAATGGATGGAAGGATGGGTGGGTGGAGGGATGGAGGGATGGAGGGATTGGATGGGTGGGTGGATGGATGGATGGGTGGATGGATGTTCCTCTGTATGTGTGAACGGGAGGATGGATGGATGTTTCCAGGATTAAGTGGATGGATGAACACATGGATATTCTCATGGGTGGGTGAATGGGATGAGTGGATGGATGGATGGGTGGATGGATGGATGGATGGGTGGATGGATGGATGTTCTTCTGTGCATGTGAATGGGAGTATGGATGGATGTTCCCAAGATTAAATGGATGGGTGAGCACATGGATATTCTCATGGGTGGGTGGATGGATGGATGGATGTTCCTATGGGTGGGTGGATGGATGGAGAGATGTTCCTGTATGTGTGTGGGATAGATGAATGGAAGAGGGCAGGAGGGATGGATGTTGCTTTAGGGGTGGGGGGATGGATGGATGGATGGGTGGATGGAGGGATGGAGGGATGGATGGATTGAGGGATGGAGGGATGGATGGGTGGGTGGATGGATGAGTGGATAGATGGATGGATGGGTGTTGTGGGATGTGGATGGATCAATTGGTGGGTGGATCAACAGCAAGAGCTGTGGGTGGGGGGGTGGAAAGCCAGCTGGGTGACCCTTCGTTCGGCTGGGCAGGGGTGGGTGGGCAATGGGACCAGGGTGGGGAACAGGACAGGCTGATGGATGGGTGGATGGGTGGAGGACAGACAGACCCTCCCCCACGGGTGGGTGTGGCAGTGCCCACCAGGGCCATGTGCCCCCCTCATGTGGCAGACGCCGGGGGGGGGGGGGGGGGGGAGTGGGTGCCAGGCTGTGCTGCCACCTCCTCACAGGGGGGTCTTTGTCCCCTTTGTCACCACATCCTCCCCCTCTCCCTCCTCCTCCTCCCTCTCCCCCAGGACCCAGCTCTGGCTCCAGCTCTGAGGGATCAGGGGCTGTGGGTGGGGACACCGTGGGGACAGAGGGGTGGCACGGGGGGCCTGCAGGGTGACCTGTCCTTTTCTCCTTTTTCCTTCCTTTCCCCCTCCTTTTCCCCTTTTGCCCCGTGCTCCCTTTTCCCCTTCTCCCTTTTCCTTCCCTTCTTCTCCCTTTTCCACCTTTTTCCCCCTTTTCCCCCTTTTTCCTTTTCCATTTCCCCCCTTTTCCCCTTCCCATCTTTTCCCCTTCCTCCTGTTTTTCCCTTCCCCCTTCCCTCCCCTTCTTCTCCCTTTTCCCCCTCGCCCCCTTTTTTCCCTTCCCCATTTCCCTCTTTTCCTCCCTTCTCCCCTTTTCCCCCTTTCCCCCTTTTTTCCCTTTCCCTGTTTCCTCCTCTTTTTCTCCCTTTTCCTCCCCTTTCCCCCCTTTTTTCCCTTTCTCATTCCTGCTTTTCCTCCCTTCCCTCTTTCCCTCGTTTTCCTTTCCATTCCTCGTTTTCCTTCCTTCCTCATCCTTTGCCCCTTTTTTCCCCTTCCCCCCCCTTCTTCTCTTTTCCTCCCTTTTCTCCCCTTATCCCTGTTCCCTCTTTTTTCCCCCTTCCCCCCTTTTTCTCCCTTCCCCCCTTTTTCCCTCTTTTCTCTCTTTTTCCCCCCTTTCCCCCCTTTTCCTCTTCCCCCCTCTTTATCCCCTTTCCCTCTTTTTCCCCCTTCTCCTGTTTTTCTCCCTTCCTCCCTCTTTCCCCCCTTTCCCCCTTCCCCCATTTCCCCCCTTTTCCTCTTCCCCCCTTTTATCCCCTTTCCCTTTTTTCCCCCTTCCCCCCTTTTTCCCACTTTTCTCTTTTTCCTCCTTTACCCCCTTTTCCCTTTTTTCCCCCCTTCCCCCCCTCCCCTTTTCCTCTTTCCCCCCCTTTTTCCCCCCTTTTCCCTCTTTTCCTCCCCTTTCCCCCCTTTCCACGGGGGGGGCCGGGACCAGCTGGGTGGGAGCAGCGCTGGGGGAGGCGGGGGGGGCTCTTCCTCCTCCTCCTCCTCCTCCTCCTCCTCCCCCCGTCCCCGCTCTTGGCCGCCGGCCCCCCATCTGTCCCCACTTAGCGGTGTCCCCGCAGCCCGCGGTGGCCGTGCCGGGTGGGGTGGGCTGGGGTGGCAGCGTGGGGGGGCTCGGGGGGGCTCCCGACCCCCCTTTCCTGCCGCGCCGGGTGGCCCCGACCCGCTGGCCCCCACCAGGGTCCCTCTGTGGGGGCCGGGACCCCCCCGCGGGGGGTGGGACGTGGGCAGTGACCCCGGGACTGTGCCCCCAGCCCACCCCAAACCCCCCCAGGGCTGGGGCTGGGGGTGTCTGAGGGAAAGGGGGAGCTGAGGGGGCTGAGGTGGGTTTGGGGGTGAGTGGGGGGGGTCTGGGGTGTGGTGGGGGGGGGGGTTGGTGTGGGATAATGATGGGTTTGGGGGGGGTCTGGGTCAACACCAAGAGTGGGTTTTGGGGGGTTGGGTATGTGTTGTGTGGTCATAGGAGGGTTTGGGGGGTGGAGTTGTGGGGGGTCTGGTTTAGGACCATGGGTGGGGTTGGGGTTGGGGGGATCTGGTGTGTGGTCATGGAGGGGTTTGGGGGGTCTGGTTTAGGACAGTGAGTGGGGTTGGAAGGTTGTGGGTTGGGGGGGTCTGGTGTGGGGTAATGAGGGATTTCGGGGGGTCTGGGTCAAGACCCTGGCTGGGTTTGGGGGGTCTTGACTGGGGGTTGTGGGTGGGACTGGGGGGACCTGGCTGGTCACACGTGAGTTCAGGGAGGGTCCAGTTCAGGGCCCTGGGTGGGTTTGGGGGGTCTGACTCAGGATTATAGGTGGGACTGGGGCACTGAGCCTCACCCAGAGCAAGGATGGGGTCCCTGCACCCCCCGCTATTTTGGGGCGAGGGGCAACAGGCTTTCCCAGCCTTGTGGCCCTTGGGGGGTCTCCCACCCCCCCCACCCTGACCCCCCTCCCTCTGCAGAGACTCCCACCTTCCTCACCGTGCGGGACACAGCCCCCCGCCGGCCCCCCCTGCGCCCCACGGCCTTCTCAGGTGGGTCCCTCCCCAAAAACCAACCGAGGTGGGCACGGGGGGCGGGGGGCTGGGTGCCACCCCCCCCCCCGCCTGTGCTCCCATCCTCTTTTTCCCGTTTCCCTCCTTTTTCCCCTTCCCCCCTTCCTCCCTTTTTCTCCCTTCCCCCCTTTTCCTTTCCTCCCTCTTCTTTGCCCCCTTTTTCCCCTTCCCCCCCTTTTCCCATCCTTTCCCCCCTTCCCCCTCTTTTCTTCTCTTTTTCTCTCTTTTCTCCCTTTATCCCCTTTCCCTCTTTTTTCCCCCTTCCCCCCCCAGGGTGCCTGAACTGCAGCCGTGTCGGGGAGCTGACTGCCCGGCTCACCACCCTCGAGGAGCAGGTGAGCCCCAATTTGGGGTCTGCCATCCCTTCCCACCCCCCCCCCCCGAGGGGCACGGGAGCCCCAGGGGGTCTCCTTGTCGCCCACCCCCGCTGTGTCTCTGCCAGGTGGCCCGGCTGGCAGTGGCAGAGCCCCCCACCCCCCCAGCGCCCAAGGGCGGCCCCCCGGGCCGGGGGCAGCTCTGGGGGTCCCCGGCGGCCCGCGGGAGCCCCGGCGATGACGGTAAGGAGGGGGGTGACAGTGGCAGTGACGGTGGCAGTGCCACCCGGCAGCACCCCCGGCGCTGGGAGAGCCCCGGGGTGCTGTCAGTATATCGATTTTGGGGGGACCCCCTCTTGGACCCCTCATCTGGGGGGCTCCCCTCTTGGACCCCTCATTTAGAGGGACGAAGGGTGGATGCTGTCCCGACCCCCACACCGTTGTCCCCAGCGGTGACATCGAGCCACCCAGGGGCGCCGGGAGGGGGTGAGTGACGGTGGGGCCCCCCCCCGAGGGGGTGTCCCCGGGGTGCCCCCCTCAGGGTGCCGCTCTGTGCAGGGAGACCCGGCCCCAGGGGACCCCCCGGCCCCAAGGGCGACGCGGGAGGACGGGGCCCGTCGGGAATTCCGGGAGTGAAGGGGCCGACGGGGCCGCCAGGTACGGGGAGGGGGACGATGGGATGAGGGGGGGGGACCCTCCCAAATCTGTCGCTTGACCCCAGCTGAGCACTCCCTCCCCTGGCGGGGGGATCTCGAGGGGTCCGTGCGGCGGTTTGGGGGTCGGAGGGGCTCCGGGCCCCCCCCGACCTTCACCCTCCTCTTCCTCCCCGCAGGTCCCCCCGGCCCGCCCGGACCCCCCGGCCGGGACGGGGCCAGGGGGCTCCCCGGAGAGAAGGGACCTCCCGGCCCCCCCGGCCCCCCAGGCCCCCCTGCCCCCGTGGGACCGGCGACCCCCCGCCTGGCCCAGCCCAGTAAGGGGGGCTGGGGTTGGGGGGGCGGGGGTCCCTCCCTGGTCTGACCCCAGGAACGGGGCTGGGGGGAGTGGGGTGGGGATCCGAGCATTGCCCGGGCTGGAGGTGGTGTGGGGACCCCCTACTTGTCAGTGGGGTCCCGGGGAAGAGGTGGGGAGTACTGGGAAGAGCTGGGGAGCCCCTGGCCAACTTTGGGGTCCCAGGGATGAGGTGGAGGGCATTGGACACAGCTGGGGGCCCCCCTGACACCACTGGGGTCCCAGGGATGAGGTGGAGAGTGCTGGGCAGAGCTGGGGGCCCCCTTGCCATCATTGGAATTGCAGGGATGACGGAGGGGGCACTGGGTAGCACTGGGGGTTCCCCTGACACCACCAGGGCTCAAGGGATGAGGTGGGGGGCACTGGGAAGAGCTGGGGACCCCCTTGCCATCACTGGGGTTGCAGGGATGAGGGGATGGCACTGGGCAGTACTGGGGACCCCCCTTAGACCACTGGGGTCCCAGGGATGAGGTGGGGGACCCTGGGCAGCACTGAGGAGCCCCCTAACACCACTGGAGTCCCAGGGATGAGGTGGGGGACACTGGGAAGAGCTGGGGGCCCCCCTGACACCACCAGGGCTCCAGGGATGAGGTGAGGGGCACTAAGCACTACTGGGGACCCCCCTGGTTGTCATTGGGGTCTCAGGAAAGAGGTGGGGGACACTGGGAAGAGCTGGAGGTCCCCGTGACACCACCAGGGCTCCAGGGATGAGGTGGGGGGCACTGGGCAGTACTGGGGAACTCCTGCCATCACTGGGGTTGCAGGGATGAGGTGGGGGGCACTGGGCAGCACTGGGGACCCCTCTGCCAACATTGGGGTCCCAGGTGTGGGGCAGAGCAGGGGAGGGGTCTGGGGTCCCCCACCCCCCAGGCCTGCCCCCTGTCCACCCCCCACTCCCCCAGGGGACCCCCTCCTCTCCAACACCTTCACCGAGCCCACCAGGAGCATCGTGGGGCCCGTGGGCCCCCCCGGACCCGTGGGGCCCATGGGTGAGTGCGTGTCCCCCCATTCCCTGCCCCCCACAACCCATTTTGGGGTGCCCCGGGGCCGAGCTGAGCTGTGCCCCCTCTCCCGCAGGTCCCCCCGGCCCCCCGGGCCCCACCGGGCCCCCCGGACCCCCCGGACCCGACGTAAGTGCTGGGGGGGGGAGGGGGGCGGACCCCGGGGTGTCCCCTCCCCCAGGGGGATGTCACGCACCTTGTCCCCGCAGGGACGAGCCGGAGCACCCGGAGCTGCGGGGCCCCCCGGAGAGAAGGGGGACAGGGTGAGTTCCCCCCCCGGGATTTTGGGGGGTCTCAGGTGCTCAGTAGGGGTCACAGGGGTGTTTTGGGGTGCGGGAGATGATTTTTGGGGTGATTTGCAGTGTTTCAGGATGATCGGGGGGGGGTCTCAGGTGCTCAGCCAGGGTCACAGAGGGTGTTTTGGGCTGCAGAAGATGATTTTGGGGGTGGTTTTGAGGTGATTTGTGGTGTTTCAGGAGGATTTGGGGGTGATTTGGGATTATTTTGGGGTCCCTCACCTGGCAGCAGCTCAGGCACAGACAGCTTGAGGTATTTTGGGGTGCAGAAGATGATTTTTGGGGTGATTTCGGATGATTTCATGTGTTTCAGGATGACTTGGGGAGTATTTTGGGTTATTTTGGGGTCTCTCACCTGGCAGTAGCTCAGGCACAGCCAGTTTTGGGGTGATTTGGGGTAGTTTTTGGGTGATTTGGGGATATTTTGGGGTCCCTCACCTGGTAGCAGCTTAGGCACAGCCAGCTTTGGGGTATTTTGGGGTGCAGAAGATGATTTTTGGGGTGCTTTGAGGTGATACAGGGAGGTTTTGGGGTGATTTGGGGATATTTCAGGGTCCCTCACCTGGTAGCAACTCAGGCACAGTCAGATTTCGGGGTGATTTCGGATATTTTGGGGTGATTTTGGGATGTTTTGGGGTCCCTCACTTGGCAGCAGCTCAGGCACAGCCAGTTCTGGGGTGATTTGGGGATGATTTAGGATAATTTTGGGGTTATTTGGGGATATTTCAGGGTCCCTCACTTGGTAGCAGCTTAGGCACAGCCAGATTCGAGGTGGTTTTGAGGTGATTTGGGGTCATTTTAGGATGATTTTGGGGTGATTTGGGGATATTTTGGGGTCTCTCACCTGGTAGCAGCTCAGGCACAGCCAGATTTTGGGTGTTCTTGGGGTGATTCGGGATGGTTTTGGGGTGATTCGGGGTGTTTTGGAGGTGATTCGGGATGTTTTTGGGGTGATTGGGGGTGGTTTGTGGGTGATTTGGGGTATTTTTGGGGTGATTCGAGGTGGGTTTGGGGTGATTTGGGGTGATTTTGAGGTGATTGGGGGTGATTGGGGGTGGGTTTGGTGTGGTTTTGAGGTGATTTCAGGTGGTTTGGGGTGTTTTCAGAGTGTTTTGGGCTGGTTTGGGGTGGTTTTGGGGCTCTGGCCGTGCCCCCCCGGGCACTGACGGGCTCTGTCCCCCCGCAGGGTCCCCAGGGCCACCCTGGCAGCCGTGGGCAGGACGGGGCACAGGTAGGTGGGTGGGGGGGCCCCCCCCGGCGCTCCCCCCGTGCCCCCCGTGCTGCCAGGCCCTCTGCTCTCTGTTCCAGGGCGAGCCGGGCCCCCGGGGCGAGCCGGGCCACAGGGACACTTGGGTGAGTGGCACCGGGGGCACTGGGGGCGGGCGGGATGGGGAGGGGGGATGGGCACGGGGGGACCCCCAGACCCCTCTGGAGCTCGTCCCTGGGACCCCAGGGAAGGCCTGGGGGTGCCCAGCTCTGCCCAGTGCCCCACAGCTTGTCCCTGGTTCCCCAGCGATGGCCTGGGGGTGCCCAGCTGTGCCCAGCACCCCACACCTCATCCCTCTGATCCCACTGATGGTAAGGGAGTCCTCTACAGTTCCCAGTGCCCCACAGCTTGTGCCCTGGGACCCCAATGATTCCCTGGGGGTCCCCAGTTGTGCCCAGTGCCCCTCAGCTTTTCCCTGGGACCCCAGTGATGGCGTGGAGGTCCCCAGTGCCATGTCTCATCCCCACCACCCCAAGGATGGCACTGGTGGTCCCCAGCTGTGCCCAGTGCCACATCTCATCCCTAGGACCCCCCAGCTGTGCCAGTGCCCCTCAGCTTGTCCCTGGGCCCCCAGGGATGGCCTGGGGGTCCCCAGTTGTGCCCAGTGCCCCACAGCTTGTCCCTGGGACCCCAGTGGTGACATGGGGGTGCCCAGCTGTGCCCACTGCCCCACGCCACATCCCTGTCACCCCAATGATGTCCTGGGGGTATCCTGCAATTCCTCGTGCCCCACAGCTTGTCCCTGGGACCCCAGTGATGGCAGGGGGGTCCCCAGTGCCATGTCTCATCCCCACCACCCCAAGGATGGCACTGGGGGTCCCCAGCTGTGCCAGTATCCCACAGCTTGTCCCTGGGACATTGGCCTGGGGATCCCCAGCTGTGCCCGGTGCCAATGTCACCTGACTGGGATGATGTGGCACATCCCCAGCCCCCTGGTGACCCCCACCCCAGCACAGGGGGGCACAGAGTTGTGCTGGGCGCACAGGGTGGGCTCAGACTTCCCCCCCAGGTGCCCCCAGTCCTTCCCCGGTGTCATGGTGAGTCAGGGGGTGCCAGGAGGGGGGGAATCCCCGTGTCCCCTCCGTGCTGCCCCTGGGGGGTGGCACAGGGCCATGAGGGGTGCAGCCCCCCCCAGCCCTGCCTCTCTCGTCCCCAGGGGGAGGGTTTGCACCAGCTCCGGGAGGCGCTGAAGATTTTAGCGGAGAGGGTTTTAATCTTGGAAACAATGATTGGGCTCTACGGTGAGTAGGGGCACGGGGACCCCCGGGGTGCCCCCCATCCAGGGGTGCCCCCCATCCAGGGGTGACCCCCATCCAGGGGTGACCCCCATCCCTGCCAGCAGGTCCCTGTGATGTCACAGTGGCCCTTGGCTCACTGATGTCATGGAGCTTTGGGGAGGGGACGCTCGGCACTCCCTCACCTCCACCGTGGGGGGACAGGGCAAGTGGGGTGACCCCCACTCTGAGGGGTGACCCCCAACCCCGCTGGCAGGTCACCAGGTCCCTGTGGTGGCCCTTGGCTTGCTGATGTCATGGAGCTTTTTGGGAGGGGGACCCTTGGCACCCCCTCACCTCCACTGTAGGGGAGTGGGCCCAGGGGGTGACCCCCACTCTGAGGGGTGACCCCCATCCCTGCCAGCAGGTCACCAGGTCCCTGTGACATCACGGTGGCCCTTGGCTCACTGATGTCATGCAGCTTTGGGGAGGGGACCCTCAGCATCCCCTCCCCTCCACTGTGGGGGGACAGGGACTCCCAGGGTGACCCCCAATCCCACTGGCAGTTCCCTATGATGTCACAGCGGCCCTTGGCTCACTCATGTCATGGAGCTTTGGGGAAGGGACCCTCAGCACTCCCTCCTCTCCACTGTGGGGGGACAGGGCCAGAGGGGTGAACCTCACTCTGAAGGGTGACTCCCAACCCCGTTGGCAGGACCCCAGGTCCCTGTGACATCCCAGTGGCCCTTGGCTCACTGATGTCACGAACATGGACTGTTGGCACCCCCTCCCCTCCACCGTGGGGGTACAGGGCCAAGGGGTGACCCCCATCCCTGCCAGTAGGTGACCAGGCCCCCACGATGCCACAGTGGCCCTTGGCCACCACAGGGTGACATCATGGCCAGCAGTGGGGACCACAAAAAGGAAAGGCTACCAGGGTCCTCCCACCTGCAGCCACAGCCGGGCACCCCAGAGCCCACCTCGGGCAGGGACACCTGGGACAGTCTCTGTCTTGGGGACAAACTGGTGGCCCCCTGGGCAGGTTGGGGACATGTGTCCCCATGTTTTGGGGAGCTCAGCATGCTGGGGGTGGCAGGGAGAGTGTCCCCAGGCAGGTGACATTAATGGCTGCCTGGACAGGTTGGGGACATGTCCCCCCACGTTTTGGGGAGCTCAGCGTGCTGGGGGTGGCAGGGAGAGTGTCCCCAAGTAGGGGACATCAGTGTCCCCCTGGACAGGTTGGGGATGTGTCCCCCCATGTGTCAGAGGGTTTGGTGTGCTGGGGGGTGGCAGAGGGAGTGTCCCCAAGCAGGGGACATCAGTGTCCCCCTGGACAGGTTGGGGATATGTCTCCCCACATTTTGGGGAGCTCAGCGTGCTGGGGATGGCAGGGGAAATGTCCCCAGGTAGGGGACATTAATGTCCCCCTGGGCAGGCTGGGGACATCTCCCCTCATATTTTGGGGGGCTCAGTGTGCTGGGGGTGGCAGAGGGAGTGTCCCCAAATAAGGGACATTAATGTCCCCCTGGCCAGGTTGGGGATGTGTCCCCTCATGTTTTGGGTTGCTCTGTGTGCTGGGGGTGGCAATGTCCCCAGGTTGGTGACAACTGTATCCCCCTAGACAGGTTGGGGACATGTCCCTCAGTCTTTTGGGGAGCTCAGTGTACTGGGGGTGGCAGGGAGAGTGTCCCCAGGTAGGGGACATCAGTGTCTCCCTGGACATGTTGGGGACATGTCCCCCCACATTTTGGGGGGCTCAGCACGCTGAGGGTGGCAGCAGGAGTGTCCCCAAGTAGGGGACACCAGTGTCCCCCTCAGGGTGCTCTCAGGGACACCGAGCCAGCTGTGCCTGCTGGAGGGTCCCCACGAGGGACCCCCAGGGATGGGGGAGGCCCCCACAGCCCCCTGGGGCCACGGGACCCCCTGGGAGGGCACCCACCCGGCAGACCTGGCACCCCCACCCAGCGCATCAGCCTCCCCCTGCCGTGCCCCCTGCCCTGCCATGCCCTCCATGCCCCCCGCCCTGCCGTGCCCCCCATGCCCCTTGTGCCCCTGCGGGGCCAACGCTCTGCTCTGCTCTGCTCTGCTCTGCTCTCTCCCTCTCCCCCAGGCCAGTAGCTTCCAAACCCTCCTGCGGCAGCAGGCCCGGCTGGAGGTCCTGGCTAGAAGGGTCACCTTGCTGGAAGCCATCATCTGGCCAGGTAACCACCCCCCGCCCTGCCCCCACACCAGCCGGAGCGCCCGCGGCACCCCCGGGAGCGGGCACGGAGCACGGGGGGCTGGGAGAGCTCCGGGATCAGGGGAGAGCATGGAGACCCTCCTCGGGTGAGAACCGTGGAGATCCTCTTGGATTGGGAGAGGCAATGATAGAAATCCTCTTGGACTGGGAGAGGCAACCACAGAGATCCTCTTGGATTGAGAGAGGCATCCATGGAGATCCTCTTGCATTGAGAGACAGCCATGGAAATCCTCTTGGATTGAGATAACCATGAAAATCCTGTTGGATCAGGAGAGGCATCCATGGAGATCCTCTTGGATTGAGGGGCAACCATGGAGATCCTGTTGGATTGAGAGAGGCAGCCATGGAAATCCTCTTGGATTGAGAGAGGCAATGATAGAGATCCTCTTGGATTGAGAGAGGCAGCCATGGAAATCCTCTTGGATTGAGAGAGGCAATGATAGAGATCCTCTTGGATTGAGAGAGGCAACCATGGAGATTCTCTTGGATTAGAGAAAGGACCATGGAGATACACCTGAATTGAGAGAGGCAACCGTAGAGATCCTCTTGGATTGAGAGGCAGCCATGGAGACACACTTGGATTGAGAGAGGCAACCATGGAGATCCTGTTGGACTGAGAGAGGCAATGACAGAGACCCTCTTGGATTGAGAGACAACCATGGAAATCTCTCGGATTGAGAGAGATAACCATGGAGATCCTCCTGGATTGAGAGAGGCATCCATGGAGATTCTCCTGGGCCAAGAGAGCTCCTCAGGACCAAGGGAGTCCATGGAGACCCTCTTGGGCCAAGGGAGCCCCCAAGGGTCAAGGGAAACCCTGGAGCTCCCCAAGGTTCAAGGGAGACCATGGATCCCCTCTTGGACTGAGAAACACCCATGGAGCTCCTCTTGGACCAAGGGAAACCCTGAAGCTCCCCGAGGTTCAAGAGACACGATGGAGCCCTTCTCAAACCAAGGGAGACCATGGAGTCCCTCCTGGATCAAGGGAACCCCCAGAGCCCCCCAGGGCCAAGGGGAATGCTGGAGCCCCTTTCAAATCAAGGGAGACCATAGAGACCCTCTTGGATTGAGAGACACAACCATGGAATGGAAACCCACTTGGGCCAGGAGAAACCCTGGAGCTTCCCAAGGTTCTAGGGAGACTATGGAGCCCTCCTCATGGAGCCCCTCTCAAAGCAAGGGAGACCATGGAAACACTCTTGGATTGAGAGAGGTGACCATGGAGACCATTTTGGACCAAGGGGAACTCTGGAGCTGCCCAAGATTTAAGGGAGCTCCTCTCAATTCAAGGGAGACCATGAAGGGATCCCCCTGGATCAAGGGAACCCCTGGAACCCCCCAGGGCCAAGGGAAACTCTGGAGCCCCTCTCAAACCAAGGGAGACCATGGGGGCACTCTTGGATTGAGAGAGGTGACCGTGGAGACCCTCTTGGATCAGGGGAAACCCTGGAGCTTCCTGAGGCTCAAGGAAGACCATGGAGCCCCTCTTAATCCATAGGAGATCATGGAGACCCTCTGATGGAGAGAGGTGACCATGGAGAGACGCTTTTGGGTCAGGAGAGACCCTGGATCTCCCCAAGGCTCAAGGGAGACCATGTAGCCCCTCTCAATCCAAAGGAGACCACGGAGCCCCTCAGGGTCAAAGGGGGCTGTGGGGACCCTCTTGGGTTGAGAGGGGTGACCATGGAGACCCTTTCAGAGCAGGAGAAACCCTGGAACTCCCCAAGGTTCAAGGGAGACCATGGAGCCCCTCTCAATCCAAAGGAGACCATGGAGACAGTTTTGGATGGAGAGAGGTGACCATGGAGACCCTTTTGGAGCAGGAGAAACCCTGGAGCTCCCTGTGGTTCAAGGGAGTTCCTGGGGAAGGGTCTCCCAAGAAAGATCATGGAGACCCTCTCAAATCAAGGGAGGGTCAAAGGAGACCATAGAAACTCTCCTGTATGGAGGGAGGTGACCACGGAGACCTTTTTGGATCCGGAGAGACCCTGGAGCTCCCTGAGGTACAAGGGACACCAAGGAGCCCCTCTCAATCCAAAGGAGACCATGGAGACAGTCTTGGATGGAGAGAGGTGATCATGGAGACCTTTTGGGACCAGGAGAAACCCTGGAGCTCCCCAGGGTTGAAGGGAGTTCCTTGGGAAGAGTCTCCCAAGGGAGATCATGGAGACCCTCTCAAACAAAGGGAGGGTCAAAGGAGACCATGGAGACTCTTGGATTGAGAGAGGTGACCATGGAGACCTTTCTGGACCAGGAGAGACCCTGGAGCTCCCCAGGGTTGAAGGGAGTTCCTGGGGAAGGGTCTCCCAAGGGAGATCATGGAGCCCCTCTCAATCCAAAGGAAACCATGGGGACACTCTTGGATTGAGAGGGGCGACCATGGAGATCCTCTTAGATCAGGAGAAACCCTGGAGCTCCCCAAGGCTCAAGGGAGACCATGGAGCCCCTCTCAATCCACAGGAGACCACGGAGACCCTTTAGGACCAGGAGAGACCCTGGAGCTCTTCAAGGCTCAAGGGTGTTCCTGAGAAAGGGTTTCCCAAGGGATACCACGGAGCCCCTCAAGCCATGGGAGATCCAAGGAGCCCCCCAAGGTCAAAGGGGACCACGGGCACCCTCTTGGACCGAAGCAGCTCCCGGAGCCCCCCTTGTCCCAGGGGATACCCCGGTGCCAACCCCCTCTGCCACCCTGTGCCCAGCTGGGGGGCGGTGGGTGCCCCCCACCCTCCTCCCTCTCCCCCTCCCCTTCCCAACTGCGCTTTCCTGCGGGGAAACCCCAGCTTTTGGGGTGCCAGCCGGGGGTGCCAGGCAGGGCTGCCAGCCGGGGGGGCCCCGTGTGGGTGCCCCCAGGGATCGGGGACTCCCGGGGCAAAGGGGGCACGAACCCCCTTTCTGTGGGGCAGCAGACCCTCGCTGTGGGTTAGTTCTTTGGGGGGGTTCGGTGCCCCCTCAGCTGACACCCCTCTCCTTTCCTCCCGCAGAGCCAGAGCCCGGTTCGGGCAGTGCCCCCCCGGGCACAGGGACGCCGGGGGTGCCCCGCGGGAAGCGTGGCAGTGCCCAGCCCCCCTATCGCATCGTCACCCGCCCCCGAGGGCCATGAGGAGCCCCCCACGTGCCCCCCAACCCCGTGCCCGCCGCCGTGCCAGGACGGGCAGGGCCCCCCCCCACACGTGGGGGGTAGGAAGGGGGGCACCCCAGTGTCCCTCCACAGTGTCCCCCCATTTGGTGCTACCGGTGGCACGGCACCGACCCCCCCAACCCCCCAGGCGCTTCTGCTTGAGCCCCCCGGGGAGGGCAAAGGGGGGACCCCACCCCTGGTGTCCCCCCCAGCCCAAAGTGCAGCTCCGGGGGGGTGGATTCTCGCTCCCCCCGAGCCCCCCACGCTGGGGAAGGGGGGTGGGGACCCCCCGGGTGGGGCTCCCGCCACGCTTTGTCCCCTGCTTTGGGACCCTCGAGGTCAGTAAATGTCCCCAGAGCCGTGTCCTGTGGTGTCACCTGGTGTCACTTGATGTCCCTGTGGGATGTGGGTGCCCCTGGAGGGGTGGGAAGTGGGGGGGGGGGTGGGTCTGTTCACCCACAGTGGGTGGGCTGGGACAGTGGGGTGGTCCCAGGGGTGGCCCTGGGGGTGACAGAGGGGTGGGGAGGGGGGTACAGGGGGATGGGATGGGGTGGGAAGGGGTGGGAAGGGGTGGGGTGCAGTGGGATGGGGGGACATGCAGGGGTACCCAGGGGACACCCACTCATGATGTGACACCCCTGGGACACCCACCCACGTCACATCACCCATAGGACACCTGCCCCTGCAGTGCCAGCCCTGGGACACCAATCCCTGCACATCACCCACAGGACACCCCCCCACGCCGGACCACCCAAAGGACACCAACCCACATCATGCCACCCCCGGGACAGCCACGCACACTGTGCCACCCCTGGGACACCTACCCATGCAATGCCACCCCCGGGACAGCCATCTGCTCAGTGCCACCCGTGGGACACCCACCTGTGCCACCCCACCCCTGGGACACCCCCTACTCTTCGTGTGACACACTGCACCCCCACTCGTGGCCTCAGGGGACACACCGCCAGCAGCGTGGGGAGATGATGTCACACCTGGTGTGACACATGTGATGTCACACGTGATGTCACTCAGCCATGGCAGCCCCAGTGCGTGGGCATCGTGTGCTGCTGGGGACAGCACTGGGGAGCACCACGCAGCACCCACGGGGTCACCTGTGACACCCGGTGATGTCACACACCACCTGGTGACATCATGCAGAGCCCACAGTGTCACCCGCTGCCACTAGAGTTGTGACACCAGGTGCCATCACACGCAGCCCGAGATGCAACTGGTGTGTGAGGTGTGACACCGGTGACGTCACACGCAGCCCACGGTCATTTAGCAGGATGTGACCTGTGACATCACACGCAGCCCATGGTGTCACCTGCCGGCCTGTGACACCTGGGGACATCACACACCAGAACGTGACAACAGGGGACGCAATGACGTCATTACACGCCTAGGGCACGCGCTGCCGCGCGACGTCACAGCGCCCCCCGCGATGACATCACGGCGCCGGCGATGACGTCACGCCCCCGCTCGCCCCGCGGCCCGAGCGCCTCTTGCGCGACGGTCCCTAACGGCCGCGGGCCGTACCATCGCAGCGCGCCGCGAGGGGGGGAGCGGCGAGCACCCATCGCCGCGGCACCCCTGCGCTCCGGCGCGGCGGGCGCTGCCCGTGAGGCCTTCGCGTCGCTCGCTATCGGTGCGAGCGGCGGGCGGGCGGCGGAGCGGAGCGGGCAGGGCCCTCCCGACGCTGCCTCCCCGCCGGTCCCCCCCCGCCTGCACGGGCGGGGTGGTGCGCGCGGCGGGGCCGGGCGGCGCATGCGCGGCGCGGGGCGGGGCCGGGCGGGCAGCGCGGAGGAGGAAGGCGACAAAATGGCGTCGACGGGTGAGCGGGGCCGGGCGGGCCGGGCCGGGCCGGGGGAGCGGGGCGGGACCGCGGGCACGGCCGCCGCGGGCACGGCACTGCCGGGGACGCCCCGCGGGGGCCCCGCCGCCCGCTCGTGGAGCCGCGCCCCCGGCGGCCGCGGGGGTCGGGCCGTGCGGGGCCCGTCCCGCCCCGTGTCCCCCCCGCAGGGGCCTCACCGGGAGGGGTCGCGCGGCCGCGGGGGTTCCCCTCAGTGCGGGGTGTTTGAGTGGCGGCCCCGCCGCGCACCGGCCCCCGAGGGGTTCCCGGAGCTGTGCGGCGAGCCGGAGGTCCCCCCGCGCCTCGGCCCTGCCGGGAACGTGGAAGCAGGGAATGGGTCGGGTGGGAGGGGACCTTGGGAATCGTCTCATCCCGCCCCTGCCGCGGGCACCGACACCTTCCGCTAGCCCGGGGTGCTGCAGGTTTATCCAGCCTGGCCTTGGGCATCTCCAGGGATGGGGCATCCTCTGGGAAATCCATTCCAGGGCCTCATCACCCTCCCAGTATCCCATCTCTCCCTGCCCTCTGGCAGTGGGAAGCCATTCCCTGTGTCCTGTCCCTCCATCCCTTGTCCCCAGTCCCTCTCCAGCTCTCCTGGAGCCCCTTTAGGCCCTGCAAGGGGCTCTCAGCTCTCCCTGGAGCCTTCTTTGCTCCAGGTGAACCCCCCCAGCTCTCCCAGCTATTCCCCATAGGAAAGGGATGTTTTCCATCATCTCCGTGGCTCCAAATTGATTGGAATAAACCAGGGAACCACCACAGGAGGAAACACGTTGTTCCACGAGAGCTCCAAGTGGATACAAACAGTTCAAAACTGAGACTCCCCAACTGTGGCAACGTCACCTTTAAAGTGCCTTAAAGCCCAAGCTCTGATGTCCCATAAAGAGGATTTCCCATTTTTCCATGAAGGAAAACATCCCAGGCCATGGAATGTGAGGGAATATCATTAATAGCACCTTGGAGAGCTTAAAAATATTTTAAATAAGTAAAGAAATATTTAGCAATGGAATTGTCAAAATGGGGGTTAAACCCACAGCTGTCTTTTCCCTTAATTCATGGAATTGTTCCACTTGGGAGCTGCTATTTTGGGCTGCTGTTGTGCTCCTGAGCCTGGTGAAATTAAAGGATGAAGATTAATTTCCCCCAGGAAATAAAAGCCGGGAGATGGGTTTAACTAAATGAACCATAATGTTATTTTTTTTATTAATGTTTTACCTTTCATCTCAGTCCGGGCGAATTAAAAGAGAGGGATCCCAAATTCCACACCTGGAATTAAGTCCTGCCAAGGGGGAGATGTTGGGTTTGGGTGGGACTTTGAGGAGGGGGGTTTTTGAAGGGGTTAATTGATACCTCTGTGTGGAGCTGGAGGCCAAAAGGGGGCTGAAAAATGGGAATTTAATGAGGAATTTTGGAGGTTTTGGAGACAGGGAAAAGAGGAGCGGGGCGGGATGGAGTGGGAGAGGGAAACTGGGTGAGGGGATCAGGTATTAATTAACACTCAGGATTAGCAGAGTCACAAAAACCGAATCAATAAAAAAGCCCAAAACAACTGAATTTAACATGGAAAATGTTTCAACTCGTGAGGGAAGTGGGAATTGTGCCGGAGGAGTTGAAGTTGTGCTGTGAATCCTGGGCTCAGGGAAGCCTTGGGAGAACAGGCTGGGGTCTCTGTGTCCTGGGAGGTGTTTGGGGCAGCTCCTGATGTGCTGGGCAAGGTCAAAGGAATTAGTAACTGCCAGGAATTCCTGCTGGGATCACCAGGCAGGGATCAACTCTGCCAGCAGGGAAGGGAGCAGGAGGAAAAGCTGGGAGCGCATGGAGAGGCTTGGGAGGAAAGTTTCAGCAGGGATGAGCCCACGGGAGGTTGTGGTGTGTGGAGAGGGTGTTTTCCGAGTGATTCCCGGGGCTCCATCGCCTTGGGAACAGCAGGATAACGGCTTTAGAGCCCTTCAGGTCCTTCCTGGAATTCCTGAGCAGGGGCAGGACTTGGACTGGATGAGCTGTGAGGGTCCTTCCCAACTCAGAGTAGTCCATGATCCTGGGATAAACTGGGATCAGCATCCCCAGAGGTGTGATGGTGATGGGAACACTGGAATCTTTTCCCACACGGGGGTGGAAATCTGGGAATGCTGCACCAAATCCAGCTCCTGCCTCGGGCTGAGCAGCAGAGCCCAGTGAGGTCTGGGCTCATCCCTGAGCTCAGGAATTCTGTGATCCTGGGAGAGCTGGGATCTGCCTGGTTGGAATGATGGATTCCTCCCTCGCTCCAGAGGTTGGCAGCTGGAATTGGTGCCTTTGAGGGAAGTGGGAGCTGCAATCATCCCAAATTTAGCCTCCTAATTGCCCTGTGGATTCATTTGCCATCCCTGCCAGCAAACCAAGTTCAGCCCAGGCTTTGTGCTTGGATTTCCAGGATTTTACTTCTCCTCTAAATCAGGGTGTTGACGTGGATTGGGAATTTGGGGCAGGAATCACTCCCAGCTTCCCAAATCCCACCCTGCCAGGACACAAGGGATGCAACTTCCCAGCCCTTTAGTTGGGTCCTTGAAAGGGGGAGGGGGAACGTGGTGGTTTCTGCAGCCCCAAAACTTCCCTCCTGGCCCTTCCAAACCAGGCTGGGGGGGGGTTGGAAGCCTCAGAAGCCTCAAATCCCCATTTTCCCTTTGTTCCAAACCCCAATCCCACCCTCCCTTGGGATCCATCCAAGGTGCCAGTTAAATTGGGGTCATTTGAGATCAAACAGCAGCAACAATGAGGGGAAGAGAGGTTTTGTTTCCCCTCCAAAAAAAGGCCTGAAAAAGGGCATTTCCCTTCCACCTTGGGGAAGCTGGAATTCCAGCAGGCAATTCCAGCTGCTGTGCTCTTCCACTTTTAATTTTATTAAGCCTTTATCGACCTTTTTTCCCCTTTTCTTGCAGATTACAGTACCTACAGCCAAGCTGCAGCTCAGCAGGGGTAAGTAGCTTCTCCTCCCTCTTTTCAAAACGATGCCATAAAAAAAAATAAGTGATAACTGTGCTTTAGGCTTTACTCAGGTATGTTTATAAACCCTCAGGCTTTCCCTGGAGCTTTTAGATCCTTTAGAATTCCAGCAGAACCCATTTGGCTGCGGGGAAAAATTGTTTTGTGATGCAGACTTAGGGCGAGATTATAAAACATCTTTACATTCATTCCACAGCTACAGCGCCTATGCACCTCAGCCAGCTCAAGGATATGCACAGACCACCCAGGTAAACCACGGGAATGGGGTGGGATTGCTCCTGAATCACCTGTTTTCCAGGAAAACCCACGGGGCTCTCCCAAGCAGGGGAAGCTCCGTCGAAATCCGGGGTCAAAAAGTCGTTTTGTGGCAGCCTAAACTGCTTTAAGTGGAAATATAACCTCCCCAATCCCCCTTTTTGTGTTAATTTATCCAGTCCTGGTCCCCATAAAAGCCAAATTTTCACTTGGTGGCTGTTTTAATCAGAGGTGTAGGAGAGAAAAACCTGGGGGGAAAAAAAAAAAGGGGGGGGGATTTGCCTTTTGGGAAGGTGCAGAATTGGCCAGAGGAGAGGAGGGAGTTGATTTTCTGTTGTGCTCACTGTTCATCCTCTCTCAGTTGGCTGGACTGATAAAAATCACGGTGATCTTGAAGAGATTTAACTTAATGCTTATTTTTAACCTTTAGAATGCAAGTTACTACAACCACATTTGTCTCCAAACTCCAGCTATGTTCCCAAAGGTAAATCTTTGTCCTCGAACAGTCGCCGTAGGGTCAGTTTTGCCCTCCAGAGGAGGGAGGCAGGGCCAGGCTGGGCATTTGGGGCAGCTGAGAGAAAGGTGAGGGTGACTTTGGTGTGAAATAAGTGCCTGGAGACACTTGTTGGAGGAGCTGCTGCCAGCTGGAGGTGAGAGGGAAGGGCAGGAACAGCAGGCCTCAAAACATCCTCGGGGGGAGGCTGGAACAGCTAAAACCAGCTGTTTGAACACCTAAAACCAGCTAGTTCAACACCTAAAACCAGCTAGTTAAACACCTAACCAGCTGAACTCTCCTAAACCAGCTAATTAAACACCTAACCAGATAATTAAATACCTAACACCAGCTAATTAAACACCTAAAACCAGTTAAACACCTAACCAGCTAATTAAACACCTAACCACATAATTAAATACCTAACATGCTAATTAAACACCTAACCAGCTAACTAAAGACCTAACCAGCTAACTAAACACCTAGCCGGATAATTAAATATCTAACATGCTCATTAAACACCTAACCAGCTAATTAAACACCTAAACCTAGCTAATTAAACACCTAACCAGCTAAACTCACCTGAACCAGCTAATTAAACGCCTTAAACCAGATAATTAAACACCTAAAAGCAGCTAATTAAACACCTACCCAGATTATTAAATACCTAACACCAACTAATTAAACACCTAAAACCAACCAGTTAAAAACCTAACCAGCTGAACTCACTTAAACCAGCTAATTAAACACCCAACCAGATAATTAAATACCTAAAACCAGTTAGGTAAACACCTAACCAGCTAATGAAACATCTAACCAGCTAAATTCACCTAAACTAGCTAATTGAACACCTAAAACCAGTTAGTTAAACACCTAATCAGCCAAAGTCAACTAAAAGCAACTAATTAAGCACCTAACCAGCTAAACTCACCCGAAGCCAACTAATTAAACACCCAACCAGCTAATTAAACATCTAACACCAGCCAATTAAACACCTAAACCAACTGAACTCACCTAAACCAGCTGAATTCACCTGGAACCAGCTAATGAAACACCTAAAAACAGCTAATTAAACACCTAACCCCAGCTAATTAAACACCTAACCAGCTACACTCACCTAAACTCAGCTAATTAAACACCTAAAACCAGTTAAACACCTAACCAGCTAATTAAACACCTAACCAGCTAAATTGCCTAAACCCAGCTAATTAAACACCTAAAAGCAGCTAATTAAACACCTAAAATCAGCTCAACTCACTTAAAACCAGCTCACTAAACACCTAACAAGCTAAACTCACCTAAACCTGGCTAATTAAACACCTAACCAGCTCATTAAACACCTAGCCACCTAATTAAACACCTAAAAGCAACTAATTAAGCACCTAACCAGCTGCACTGACCTAAACCGAGCTAATTACACACCTAAAAGCAGCTAAAATAACACCTAAAAGCAGCTAATTAAATACCTAACCAGCTACTTAAACACCTAACCAGCTAATTAAATACCTGAAATCAGCTAAACTCACCTAAAACCAGCTAATTAAACACCTAACCAGCTAATTACACACCTAAAACCAGCTAATTAAACACCTAACCAGCTAATTACACACCTAAAACCAGCTAATTAAACACCTAACCAGCTAATTACACACCTAAAACCAGCTAATTAAACACCTAACCAGCTAATTACACACCTAAAAGCAGCTAATTAAACACCTAGAATCAGCTAAACTCACCCAAACCCGGCTAATTGCACACCTAAAAGCAGCTAAATTACCATCTAAAAGCAGTTAATTAAACACCTAACCAGCTAAACTCCCCTAAAACCAGCTAATTACACACCTAAAAGCAGCTAAATTAGCACCTAAAAGCAGCTAATTAAACACCTAACCAGCTAAACTCACCTAAAAGCAGCTAAATTAGCACCTAAAAGCAGCTAAATTAGCACCTAAAAGCAGCTAATTAAACACCTAACCAGCTAAACTCACCTAAAAGCAGCTAAATTAGCACCTAAAAGCAGCTAAATTAGCACCTAAAAGCAGCTAATTAAACACCTAACCAGCTAAACTTGCCTAAACCCAACTAATTACACACCTAGAATCAGCTAAACTCACCTAAAACCAGCTAGTTAAACACCTAAAACCAGGTAGTTAAACAGCTAAACCCAGCTAATTAACCCCCTAACCAGCTAATTAACCCCCTAACGAGCTGAGCTCAGCTCTGGGCTCGTTTGCAGCGTTCCTGCCTCCCGTGCTGCCGTTCCAGGGGCAGTGCCAGGGGCAGTGCCAGGGGCAGTGCCGTGTCCCTGCGGGTCAAGGCTCTGCTGCTCCCGTTTCATGCCAGCTCAGGGAGGCTGAACACCCCGAAAGGTTTCAGCTCCAGGCTCCCAGAGGCCTAAATCCCGTGGGAATGTGGAGGTTTAACCCGTGCCCGTGTCGCTCTGGGGGCAGAGCTCGGGCAGGAGGTTGGCAGGAGGCCGGTGCCCGGAGCGGGAGCTGGCAGGGCATGGCACGGGACAGCTGGTGGCACTGCAGGGCTGGGCCCTGTCCTTCCATCAGTCCCTGGGGAGTTAGATTGGAAAATAACCCCCGGGAAGGGATGAGTTCAGAGCTGATCCCTCGCGGATGCCGGGGCACCGGGACGGGAGTGGCACCGCTGGATGCAGGGACACCAGGATGGGAGTGGATAATTCCTGCAGATCCCGTCCTTCCATGCCCACACCAGCTCTTCCTTTGCAAGGAAACACCTGCTGGGCATGAAGAATGTCTTAATTAAACCCTTCAGCAGGTTTCCTCCAGCAAACACTAACGGTGCCTCGTTTTCCTTGGTGCCCCACTCCCACCTGCCAGGATAACCCCGGGAGGATCCCTGGCGGTGCCCAGGCAGTCGGGAAGAGCTGGGAGCTTCCAAGTTTGCTTTGCCCAGGGCAGGGGTGTGTGTGGTGAGGGGGGCAGAGCCTCCCTTCCCTCAATCCCACAGGGATAAATCCCGCTTTGTAACCTCACCGCGGAGCCGGGCCGGAATTCCCCACTGCGCCTAAACCTGCCCCGCTTGGCTCCTGGTTGTCTTGGCTCCCGTGGGTCTCTGGTGCTCCCACTGGATTCATGGATTTGGCTTTGTGTCCCCTCCGGAGCAGACGTACGGGCAGCAGAGCTACGGGACCTACGGGCAGCCCGCGGACGTCAGCTACACCCAGCCCCAGAGCACGGCCACCTACGGACAGACGGCCTACGCCACGTCCTACGGGCAGCCCCCCACTGGTGAGAGCCCCTGGGCGGGCACGGGGACGTGGCAGGGGTGGGGAGGGACCATAGGGATCATCCCGTGGGCAGGGACACCTTCCCCTAGCCCAGGTGGCTTCAAGTTTATTCAGCTTGGCCTCGAGTGCTTCCAGGGATGAGGCAGCCACAGCTTCTCTGGGTAACCTGTGCCAGGGCCTCACTGCCCTCCCAGGGAAGGATTTCTTCCCAGTATCCCATCTAACCCTGCCCTCTGGCAGTGGGAAGCCGTTCCCCCTTGTCTTGTCACTCCTTGTCCCTCTCCAGCTCTTCTGGAGCTCCTTTAGGCCCTCGAAGGGGCACTAAAGTCTTCCCAGAGCCTTCTCCAGGCACAACAATCCCAACTCTCTCAGCCTTCCCTCATAGGAGAAGTGCTCCAGCCCTTGGAGCATCTCCGTGGCCTCCTCTGGACTCACTCGAGTGGGTCTGTGTCCGTCATGGAATGGTTTGGGTTGGGAGAGACTTAAAACTTATCCAGTCCATGGGCAGGGACACCTTCCACTAGCCCACGTTGCTTCAAGTTTATCCAACCTGGCCTTGGACACTTCCAGGGATGGGGCAGCCACAGCTTCTCTGAACAACCTGTGCCAGGGCTCCACCACCCTCACAGCCAAGAATTCCTTCCCCTCTGGCAGTGGGAAACCATTCCCCGTGTCCTGTCCCTCCATCCCTTGTTCCCAGTCCCTCTCCAGCTCTCCTGGAGCCCCTTCAGGCCCTGGAAGGGGCTCTAAAGTCTCCCCAGAGCCTTCTCTTCTCCAGGTGAACAATCCCAGCTCAGCCTTTCCTCACAGGAGAAGTGCTCCAGCCCTTGAAATATCTCTGTGGCCTCCTCTGGACTCATTCCAGCAGGTCATTGTCCTTCCTGGAATGGTTTGGGTTGGAAGGGACCTTAAACATTAACTAGTCCACCCCCTGCCGTGGGCAGGGACACCTTCCACTGTCCCAGGTCACTCCAAGCCCCGTCCAGCCTGGCCTTGGACACTTCCATGGCTGGGGCAGCCCCATATAAACATGGATAGATGGAGCAGTCCAGTTTTTAGGGAAGGGTCTGGGGGCTCAGGATGTGCTGGGCTCCCAGGGAGCAGTGTCCTCAGCTGCTCTCCACAACCCCCATCCTCAGCACTTCCCTTCCCTGGCAATCCAGTGGCAGTGCCATGTGCCTGTTCTCATCCTGTTCCCTCTCCCTGTGTGCTTCCTGCAGTAGAAGGGGCCGGTCCAGCTTTGATCCTGCTCACTCTGGCGTGGGAAACGCTGCCTCATCCTGGCTGAGCCCGGGCTGGGAGCCCTTGAGGTGTCCCTTGAGTGCCAGAGCTCCCACAGGAGCAACTTGGCATCTCCTCATGCCCAGAATCTCCCCATGGATACGATCCTGAGCAGTGACAGCCGTGCCAGGACATTCTGGGTGACTCCAGCCCCGTTATCCCAGCGTTTCCTAACGGATAAGCAGCATCCTGACCCCCAGCTTTGCACATTCCGTGTTGCTTTGGGGTTTCCAGTGCAGACACTGTTCCCTGACGGGCTATAAACTATCCCAACATGTGCTCCTGGAGCTGGAATTTCCTCCAGAGGAGCGTCTGATGCTTAAAACTATTGAGACATCATTTAATTCGTGTTTATTTAATGTATATTTGGGCTGAATATTTGGGGGACTTAGAAAGCAGATTTCCTTCCCAGTGTTTTTTGGGTTTGTAGGAGAGACATTATAGACATTCCCAATATCAGTGGGAATTAAATCCTTCCCAAGGCAAGGGAATACCAGGACACACAGTGGGATGTCTGGCTACAGAAACCACTTAGGAATTCTTCCTGAAGAAAAGATGAAGAGCAAATACCCTCTCCAGTTAAAATTTAAATATTTAACATCTTTTTACACAGATCAGGAAAATTCCTCTGTGTGAGAGCCGGTGTCAGTGTGGGTTATCTGTGGGTCTTCTTCCTTTCAATTAAGAGTATCCAGACAAAACTTGGCAGCAGGGAGGTTTTGTGAACTTCCAAAACTCCTCTCTTAGAAATATTTATGTCCCTCAGTGCTTCCTACAGATTCCAGTCCCCGAGGGGTCACAGGAAACGGCTGCTGTTTGTATTTTTTCCTTCTCCCTTAAGAGGAGATTTGCTGGAGGAATAATAATAAAATTAAGCTTTTTATTTAGGCAAAAAGCTTCATTTTCTTTTCATCCATTAAAAAAACAAAACAAAACAAAAAACCCCAAACCAAACAACCCAGCTCAGGAAGTGGTCAAGCAGAAGATCAGACCTTCAAGTACCTGGGCAGGATTGTTGATGTTGCTCTCCGGGCACAGAGCCAGGCTGGATTTATCCTTCCTCCACCTGCCTCTCCTTGAGGAGCCTTCAGCCTCTCTCTCTCTCTCTCTCTCTCTCTCTCTCTCTCTCCCCCTGCCTTTCACGCTCCATAAATCCCAGGGTGCTGCCAGGGCCAGACATCCACGTGTCCTCAGGGACGTGTGGTTCCTGGGCTTCAATCCCGAGCTGTTTTTCCTGAGCATCCCTTTTTTTTTTTTTTTTTTTGGAGCAGAGATGTCTGCAATTCCTTAAAGCCAAGTGCCTTTTTTTGTTGGCTGGACAGCCTGGGGTTTGGGTGGTTAAGGAAATCCAAGTTTTGTGTGGATACACCTTCCCAGGGCTCTGGGAATGGCAGAGGTGGTGCCTCAGCTGGACCTTTTTTTCCCAGCACTCCAACATCCCACCTTCCACCGACTCCTGGGACACCCCAGGAGAGAATCACCACCCTCCTTCCCTCCCTGGAGCTGTAGGAAAAGTTGCCCCGGAGCCACCCAGTTACTTTGTTCCAGAGAAAAAAGGGTTTGGGAGCAGCTGGATTAGGGATCACTGGGCACCATCAGACCCGTGGTCATGGTTTGCTCATTAATATATGAGCATGAATTACAGGAGTAAATAAAGAGCATTGAAATGTCCAGGTGTGGATCTCCTGGAAGTGGGAATTGCTCTCTAAAACCAGCCAGCCCCCCCCTTCCCTTTACCTGGGAGATTTAGGGGGCTGTATATTTAAATTTCTGATGGATTTAGAATTTCAGATGAGCTCAGAACTGTCATAATAACCTGTCATCCCAAAATAGAGTGGAGAGAGGGTCTGCATCCCTGCTCCAGCCCCTCCAGGATACACAGACCAAACAGGAGTCAGCTCTCTGTCAGAATAAATCCCTCTGGAGAGCAGAAATCTCTCTGAACCCAGACTTTTCAGCTGATGGTCTCTGAGGATCAAACCCTGCAAGCTTCCCCTCCACCTGGAGAATTCCTGGACTTCAGGAAGGGGTTTGTCTGGCTCCTTTTGAGGGAAATTTGAACACCTTAAGCAGTTCTTCTGTTCCCTTGTCCTCCAGCAGCTGACTCAGCCAGGAGGGGAGGGAAGAGAAGTGATGGAATACAAACTTCCCCCTCAAACCCACAGCTCCTGAGGGTTCCCACATTGCCTAAACTCAGCTTTTGGGGTGGAAATTTAGCCCAGGGGGGTGGGAAATCCCTGCCTTGTCTTTGGAGCAAACCCTTCCTGCTCAGCACACGCTGCCATGAGGGAAATGCTCCATCTAGAGCTGAAGCTTGAAAATTCCAGAGTTTTTTATCCCCCCCCTTTTATCCTGTTTTGCCTGTGCAGAGCCAGGTGTTGGCAAAGCTTGTGCTCCCAGGAACAGCACTGGGAAAGGGAATCCAGCACTGGGAAAGGGGATCCAGCACTAGCAAAGGGGATCCAGCACTGGGAAAGGGGATCCAGCACTGGGAAAGGGGATCCAGCACTGGGAAAGGAGGTTCAGCACTGGGAAAGGGGATCCAGCACTGGGAGAGGGGACCCAGCACTAGGAAAGAGGATCCAGCACTGGGAAAGGGGATCCAGCACTGGGAAAGGAGGTTCAGCACTGGGAAAGGAGGTTCAGCACTGGGAGAGGGGACCCAGCACTAGGAAAGAGGATCCAGCACTGGGAAAGGGGATCCAGCACTGGGAAAGGGGGTCCAGCTGTGGGAGGACCATCCTGTGGCTCCAAATCCAACAGGAACAGCCCAGGGCAGGGCTGTGGCTGCAGCACACACTGCAGGCTGTACTTAGGCAAAGAACAGGCTTTTTTTGGGATGTAGTCAGGCTTTGGCCAGTGACAGTAAGGATTTATTTAACTTCTGGTGTCAGCGCTCCCTATGGAATTGCTGTGGTGGCTCACATGGAAGTGTTTGGGCTGTTTAAATTCGTGTGAGGCTCTAAAACTCATCCTGTTGGGCATCACCCCGTTCACCCTCCTGAGCAACACTCAGGACTTGGCCTTTCAGAGAACAGAAAAGAGGAATAATGACCATAAAAACTGATTTTCTAGTGATTCACTCAAGTTATTGCCAGGTGGGAGTTCAGTTTGCATTCCCAGGTTGGGAACCCTGGGATGGGGAAGGGTTTGGGGCAGGAGGAGACAGGAATGGGCAGTTCACAGCCTTGTGTCTTCTTTAGGATCCTAAAGGGACACCAGAAAAATGGATTTTTTGGGTTTTTTAATAAATCTGCTGCACAAACTTCCTCCTCTCACCCTCTTCCTCTTTGCTGAGCCCCGGGAAGGGCCGTGGTTTGGTGGGAGTGCCCCGGTGCTGAGGGAGGGCACAGCGTGTTCTGCTGCTGGGAGTGTGTTTGGGTTGCAAATTAGGGGATTGAAATAAAAAGCTGCAGCACAATTTGCCTCAAGGGAAAGTGTGTCCCATGTTTATTAAAACCAGGAAGTGACGGAGAAGCTGTTATTTTCACTGGTCCCCAGGAATAAGCCCTGAGACCAGCTTGGCTGCTCCTTGGTTTATATTTTTAGTCAGTCAGGTTTTCTAACAATATTTTCAATTGCTATTTTTTTTTCCATCTTAAGTCTCTTCTCCTTAATTTGAAAACTCGCTTGGAAGGTTCTTAGCAATTTGTGACAAGCCAAATGGTCACTAAATTATACAGGAGCTGTTTTGGGGACCTTGGAGATTCCTGTCAGACCGTTCAGAACGAAATCCTAAAGCTCTGGAGCTTTTTTTGCCTGAACCAAACTGAAATTCTAAGAAAAGGGAAGGCACAGAAAACATCAGGAGCCGCCTGATGTGTCTCTTTTGACCTTTTCTCTTACGTGCAAGCAAATGGAAAGTGCTTTTCTTTTGTTGCCAGCATTACTGATTTAAAATCAGGCTTCAGCAGTGCCTCTGAGAGGCTTCCCAGGTCAGCCTAGTGCTGTTATTTTTCGGAAAAGCTGAAAGGATGGGACTGGACTTGTTAAATCAATTGGATTTCTTTTACTTTGGAGCTGAGGAGGGGGGGGGTTGTTTTCCTACCTTTGTTGAGGAGATGCTGCAGGCCTCAGCCTGCCCTGCCTGTGCTCTCACTGTAAAAAATCCTCCTCTGGATGCTGCTTCCAGAAAGTTCCTGGCGGTGGGGTTTTGGGATGCTGGGGTGTGGGCTGAGGCTTCTCAGGGTAAGGGGGTTCTGTGAGGAAAGTGAGGGGCTGGTGTGGGTTAATTGGTGATTTTCGGGTTCTCTGAGGTGGTAAAACCGTGTCTGTGCCCTGAGAAACCAGTGGCAGAAGTGCCAAAGTCCAAAATATTTGGGTCTTACAGGAGAGCTGGAAAGGGACGTGGGACAAGGGCCTGGAGAGACAGGACAAGGGGGAATGGCTCCAAACTAAAAGAGATTTAGATGGCAGATTGGGAAGGAATTCCTGGCTGTGAGGGTGGGGAGGCCCTGGCACAGGTTGCCCAGAGAAGCTGTGGCTGCCCCTGGATCCCTGGAAGTGTCCAAGGCCAAGGTTGGACAGGGCTTGGAGCAACCTGGGCTGGTGGAAGGTGTCCCTGCCCATGGCAGGAGGTGGAATGGGATGAGCTTTAAGGTCCTTCCAACCCAAACCATTCCATGATTCCATGGAATACTCTGCTCAGCAGCATCTCAGCCTCCAAGGATGGAGGAATTGACCCAAAACAGGTGACAAAAGGAGCAGAAGAAACGAGTTTTCTTCCTCCACCAGCGATGGCTCGTTGGGGATCGAGGCTGTTCTGGGAACCCTCTGGAAGCAGCTGCCTCCTTGGGAAGCCCCATGACATGTTTGCTGCTGTATTTTGGGTTCAGGAGCCTCTTGTTCCCCTGGGAGAGCAGACTTTGGGAGCTGCCTGGGACAGACTGGCTGGGCTGTGCCACCTTCCCGAGCCAGGGCTGGAGCCTCAGGAGAGCAGCGTTGCTGCGGCTCCTGTGGAGCTCTTGGATTTCATTGTGTTGGGGAACAAAATCAGGGATAAACCACTTTGGAGAGCCCAGCCCGTGGCCTTGGAGGGTGTGGGTTTGTGCCACAGCCCAAACTTGTCCCCAGAGTGGAGCCCAAGAGCCCCGGGTGGGTGTGGGGGAGCTCTGGGTGCCCCCTGAGCTTTGCTTCCAGAGCCTTGGGGGCACTTCTGCCCCCTTGAATCCATGTGCTTCGGAATTTGGCCCAAAGATGGGACCAAACCTGACCCCCCCAAGGTGGGGGGTGGTTGGTCTCCCTGGTTTCCTTGCCCGCCTCCCTCTCCCGTGTGCCCGGAGTGCCCCAGGGGTGTTTGTTGCAGGTTACAGCGCCCCGAGCGCGCCCCCCCGCGTACCCCCAGCCCGTGCAGGGCTACGGCAGCGCCGCCTACGACACCAGCACGGCCACGGCCACCACCACCCCGACGTCCTACGCCGCCCCCGCCGCCTACGGCACCCAGCCCGCGTACCCGGCCTACGGGCAGCAGCCGGCCCCCGCCGCGCCCGCCAGGTACGGCCTTCCTCCCCGGCATCAGCCTCCTCATCCTCCTCTTCCTGCTCCTCCCCGGCATCAGCCTCCTCATCCTCCTCTTCCTGCTCCTCCCCAGCATCAGCCTCCTCATCCTTCTCCTCCCCAGCCTCAGCCTCCTCATCCTCCTCTTCCTTCTCCTTCTCCTCCCCAGCCTCATCATCCTCCTTCTCCTCATCCTCTTCCTTCTGCTCCCCAGCCTCATCCTCCTCAGCCTCATCATCCTCCTCCTCCTCTTCCTCTTCCTTCTCCTCCCCCTCCTCATGCTCTTCCTCCTCTTCCTTCTTCTCCTCATCCTCCTGCTCCTCATCCTTCTCCTCTTCCCCATCATCATCCTCCTCCTCTTCCCCATCCTCCTCCTCCTCCTCATCTTCTTCCTCCCCATCCTCATCATCCTTCTCCTCCTCTTCCTCTTCCTTCTTCTCCCCATCCTCCTCCTCATTCTCCTGCTCCTCATTCTCCTCCTCTTCCTCATCCTCTTCCTCTTCCTCCTCTGCCTCTTCCTCCTCCTCCTCCGATTACCCCCAGCTGCACCTCCTCCCTACCTCTTATCTGGCCCTGTTCCACCCCTGCCAGGTATGGCCTTCCTCCTCCTCTTCTTCCTTCTCTTCCTCCTTTTTCTTCTCTTTCTTTTCCTCCTCTTCCTCCTCATCCTCCTGTTCTTCCTCTTCTTCCTCCTCATCCTCTTCCTCCTCCTTCTTCTCTTCCTCTTCCTCCTCCTCTCACTCTTCCTCCTCCTCCTACTCCTCATCCTCCTCTTCCTCCTCCTCCCACTCTTCCTCCTCCTCCCACTCTTCCTCCTCCTACTACTCCTCATCCTCTTCTTCCTTCTCCTACTCCTCTTCCTGCTCTTCCTCCTCCTCCCACTCTTCCTTCTAATACTACTCTTCCTCCTCCTCTTCCTCCTCCTCTTCTTCCTCCTCCTCCTCTTCCTCCTCTTCTTCCTCCTCCTCCTCCTTCTCATCCTCTTTTTCCTCCTCCTTCCCCTCTTCTCCCTTCTCTTCATCCCAGCTGCACTCACTGCTTTGGTGGCACCTCCTCCCTGCCTGTTTCACTGGAGTTTTGCTTCCTCCTCTTCCTCCTCCTCCTCTTCCTCCTGCTCTTTCTCCTCCTCCTCCTCCTCCTCCTCCTCGTGCTGTGCTCACCCCCAGTTCCCCCCTGCAGCTCCTGCTCCCTGTCCGTCTCCCCGAGCGCCGTTCCCGCTGCCAGGGGAGCGGCGTGGGAGGGCTGAGCTCCAGCTCTGTGAGTCAGAGCCGTTCCTGGGGGATGAGGGAACAACCACACACACAAATCAGGCTCTCAGCTCACACTGCAGAGTCCTGGGGTCAGGCAGGATGCTGGGGGGATGCTCACGCTGCAAACTGTTTCCCTTTTAAACCTCTCCCATCTGAGCGCTGCCTGTCAGGTATTTTGTTGGAATTGTTTGCTCAGAGGATGTGAAAAATTAATGGGAACCTGTTGACTAGTGAGGAAAAGCTGATGTAGTCACTTAGCTGGTGTTTGTAGCAAGCACTGTGGTGAGGAAAGGCAGAGCCTGGCACAGCTCTGGCAGGTCACGCTTCAAAGGGATGGGAATTCTCGGGGTGAATCCTGACATTGTAAAAAATTTTTTCCCAGCTTTTACAGCAAAAGTAGCTTCACTCTGAGAAACACTCAGAAATTACAGACTCATGGAATCATTTAGGTTGCAAAAGCCCTCTGAAATAAAGTCTGGCCATTCCCCCAGCACTGCCAAGGCCACCAGTGACCCTGTCCCCAAGTGCCACATCCACATGGCTGTTAAGCTGTGAGACACACAGAAGGGGCCTTGGGAATCACATGCAAAGGTTTCTCTAATTTCAGGCCTTGGGAGTTAATCCTGCACACAGAATCACAGCGTGGTGTGGGTTGGAAGGGACCTTTAAAGGTCACCCAGTCCAACCCCAGTGTCCTTTCCCTTCCACGGGATAAGGTACATGAGGCAATGTCTGCGTGAGCTGAGTTCTCACCCAAACAATGGGGCATTTCAGGGCCTGCCTTGCTGGCTGCTCTCAGCTCCTGCTTTCCCAGGGCTGTGCAGAACCAGCTGGAGCACAGGGCAGTGCTGCCAACTGCCTTCCTGGCATTCCACACCCTCCCCTCAGCCCCGGAGCCAAGTCTGAGCTCTGACTGCCTGGGCTTTGGGATGGACACAGTCCATGGTGCTCTGTACTCTCTGTTCAGGGCACTGCCTGGGCCTTTCCTGGGGTGTGCAAATACCCAGTCACTGAGTGCCAAAATCATGTTTATAATGTAGTATTATATATTATTGTATATTATTTTATATACTGCTGCCAGAGCAGCTGCCACCCATCAGAGCCAGCCTGTAGCTCTACCCCAAAAAACGGGGGGATCTGAGCCCTTTGCTGCTTCCAGGTGTGGAGCTGGGCACTGACATTGTTCCATCTTTGTCCCCAGACCCCAGGATGGCAGCAAACCAGCAGAGACCAGCCAGCCCCAGTCCAGCACGACAGGCTACAGCCAGCCCAGCCTGGGCTACGGGCAGAGCAACTACAGCTACCCCCAGGTGCCTGCCAGCTACCCCATGCAGCCCGTCACCGCTCCTCCCTCCTACCCCCCGACCAGGTAACCCTTCCACAGGCTCGGGAACGCTCGGGGAAAGGCCTTTTCCTGAGGGGTTTGAATCAAAAGGCATGGAAAAGGTGTTCTGGTGTCCTGGGAGGAGGAGCTGTGCCTCTTGTTGTGAGGAGGAAGCCGAGGCGAGGTTGAGTGTGGAAGTGTCTCTGTGTGCACAGCTGAAAATGGTGACAAATGTTTTAAGGGATTTCCTACGTTTTTTAATTGTCAGAATTGAGAATTGTCAGGAATTTTCCTGGGGTGTGTCGCAGTGACCTTTTGCTGCCTCCTTGCACACACAGCTGGGCCAGGAGCTCCCCTCTCCCCTCAGCTGTCTTTGGTGTGACTCCTAAAAGGTACATTTGGAAATCCTCAAAGCCTGAGCTGCCTGAGGGGAACTTTTATTATCCAGCAGCCAAAAATAATTCAGGAGGGGAGCCTGTTAGCTCTGCTGCCACTGAGTTTTGCCCTGTCACTCGTGCCTTTTCCTAAAGGTATGACTAAGCTAGGACTGCTCACATGGATGTTGCTTTTACAACCCTCCAGCCCGACCTCCATAGGGTGACTTCAGCCTTTAAAATGATTTACAACCCTACACGTGGCTCGTGACCGCGTCGCCTTCCAGCCTCACGCACCCTGCCGGGGAATTGCCTCGTCATTCCCGCCTTTCCCGTGCTTTTCTCTTCCAGCTATTCCTCCACACAGCCAAGCAGTTACGACCAGAGCACTTACTCCCAGCAGAGCAGCTACGGGCAGCAGAGCTCCTACGGCCAGCAGAGCAGTTATGGGCAGCAGAGCAGCTACGGGCAGCAACCCCCTCCCACCAGCTACCCCCCTCCCAGCGCATCCTACAGCCAGGCCCCCAGCCAGTACAGCCAGCAGAGCAGCAGCTACGGCCAGCAGAGTGAGTGGGAGCCCTCAGGGGCAGCCCCGGGGTTGTTCTGGGGCTGGAACTCGGAGCTGTGTTGAAGGGTTGTCCCTGGGGTTTGTCCTTTCTTGCTGCAGCAGTGGCAGGTTGGGATAATCCCCTGGAAATACAGAGCACGAAGTGTTTGAGATGAGGAGGTGGGTGAGGAGCTGGGGGGGCTCAGCCTGGAGAAAAGGAGGCTCAGGGGGGATTTTCTGGCTTTCTACAACTCCCTGACAAGAGGGGGGAGCCAGAGGTGGGTCGGGCTCTGCTCCCAGGGAACAAGGGGTGGGATGAGAGGAAACGGCCTCAAACTGTGCCAGGGGAGGTTTAGATTGGATATTTGGGAAAATTCCTTCAAGGAAGGGGTGATCAGGCCTGGCACAGCTGCCCAGGGCAGGGGTAGAGTCCCCATCCCTGGGGGGAGTTAAATCCATGTGGATGTGTCCTTCGGGGTTGTGGGTCAGTGGAGGGGGAACAGTTGGGTTTGACGATCTCAGGAGGCTTCTCCAACCTGAACCCCTGTGGTGCTGCCCTTGGGGCTGAGGGCAGCTGGAAGGGCTGCATGTCCCTGACGTGTGTCTGTCCCCCCCTTCCCCAGGCTCGTTCCGCCAGGACCATCCCAGCAGCATGAACATGTACGGGCAGGAATCCGGAGGCTTCTCCGGCCCAGGAGAGAGCCGGAATCTGAGCGGCCCCGATAGCCGGGGCAGGGGACGAGGGGGATATGATCGAGGAGGCATGAGCAGAGGTGGGCGGGGAGGAGGACGCGGTGGAATGGGGTAAGAGCAAAGCTTTTTCTCCTTTTACCTAATCCTGGTTTACCCATAGGATTCGAAACGGAAAAGAAGGGACTGAAAGGTTGTCCTTCCCAACGGCGCTTCCATGGAGAACATCTCTGTTATGGCATTGCTTGTAATCCATGGAAGCGTTCTATCCCGAGGGGAGACAGGGAGCAGGATGTGTTTGGTTTGTCCTGCGGATGGTTGGGCTCCTGGGAGGGGTAAATTGGGGGTGTTGCTGACCTTGGCACTTTCAGCTCCCTTCGTGGTCGCCCCGAGGTGGAACCTCCGTGGGGTTTAACAGTAACTGTGGGTGGAACACACACAAACCTCCCAGGGGGTCCAGGGGTCCCTCCCTGCGCCTCAGCAGGGCGGATTTGGGCAGGTCAGGGGTGTGCAGGGCAGGAACCTCCTCAGCAGAGCCTGAGACACTTGGAGCGTGGAGGAGGACCCCCAGGGCAGAGGGCAGAGGTTTGGCTCCCAGGCCAGCTCCCCCTCGGAGCATTCCGGTGCTCCGGATCAGTGTGGCCGTTGGAACCGATGGCACGACCCGCTTTGGTTCGCCTGTGCCTTCAGCTGTGCCCCCCACCCCGTCCGTACAGGTTGTTCTGGTAGAGGTGAGGGAGGAAAACCATCCCCAGAGGCTCCTCAGAGAGGGAATTCGTAGCTTTGTGTGTGTTCCATCCCCTCACCTGCTGCTCAGAGCCATGCAGAGTGTCCCCAGGTGTGGCACGGGACACGCTGTGCCCGCCCTGGTGCTGGCGGGGTGGCCCTCGTGGCAGCTGCTCTCCGCAGGCGACTTGTTCCCGTGCGGCACGGCCCAGTTTGGCAGTGGGAGGCCCCACCCTGCATAGCTCTGTCGCAGCAAATTGACGTGGCATGAAATCTTTATCAGAGGAACCCGAGAAAGGCGTGCAAACAAGGGCTGCTTTGTGTGGGAACATCCAGCTCGGAATTGGCTCGCGCGGAACAGAGTCCCGCGGATCTGCATAAAGATTTCACCCCCGTGGCTTTTATCTCTTAACAATTGTAAAGTAGATGTAGACACCTGAAACGTCTATCATCACATCTTCAAATTTCTAGCCCCTTCAGAGCTTTTCTCCCGCCAAAGATTTGTCACCTTGTCTCTGATTTTCACACCTCGATCCCAGCTCAAATTCGCATCCCTAGTGAATTCCCAGCTGGCCAGACCCTTACAAAGGGTTCCCCCCCAGCCTTATGGACGTAGAGTTGGTGCTGTCCATAGCACAGGTGGCCTTCAGGGGACGCCCAGGGCAGGTAGGGGAACTCGGCCCACCTTAGAGTGCTGTGGTGATGGATTTCAGTGTCTCCAGCAGGTAAGGAGCTCGATGTTATTAACGTGCCCTTTCTCATTGCCTCGATGATTTGATATTTGATGACAATGGAAAACTTTTTAACATGCTTTGTCGCATTTATATGCTACAGGTTACAAAGTGAGAGCCTTGTATACACCTCAATACTTAAAAAGTACCCGTACTCAGTACTCAGCCGGCAGCATAATGAAAAGTGGGACTAGACACGGTGTCCATATGGAGAGGAAAAATATACAATAGAATATTTTTAACCCAATGTATTGATTGTATAAACGGAATCCTTCTGTAACTTTTGGTAACTGCATACTTGTTGTTTGGTAATAAAACCAGAGGAGGGTATACTACTACTACTACTTTAGAATTGTGTAACGTTAAAACAATAGAAAAAAAAAAAAGAAAAAGTGTAAAAAAAAAAAAAAAAGTTATGTTAAAAAAGAGAGACGTTACGTAAATGGTGTGTACTTTTAACGAGAGGAGGCAAGCTGCATGCAACAGCTCGAAATTCTGTATTGACTTCTTTTTTTCCCAAGTATTAGCGGTGCAATACTTGCTAGAAAATTCACGGTGCTCTCCCTCCTCCGCTCGGCTCCTTCCAAACAGCTCGTCTCACCCCCCCCCCAAAAAAACCAAAACCAAACCAAAACCAAAGAGAGCAAGAAACAACCCAAATCCTTTTCCAGGTGGCATTTTCCTACTTAACCGCCACGCTCCAAAAGCGCTTTCAGCTGTGAAAGCCTCGGCCGAAGCTTTTGGTGAAAGCTGCGGCCCCGTTCGCATTGGCACGTGCCCCAAAAAAGCCACGGGAGTGTGTCCACAAAGCTGCACCCCAGGCCTCGGAGCCCCCGCTCTGCACTCTGTAAGTTCTCCCTCCAGAGAGTTGTTAAATTCACTCGTGACCTGGAAATGTATGGCTTTCTTTTGAGGGTTGCAGGGGCGCCGTCAGCTGAACTCTGTGTCGTAGGGTCTCGCGTTTGGGGTGGTCTCCTTTTGCACTGTTAACTGTCAGGGACCCGCGGGCCACAGGCTGAGGGTGCACCTCCGTGGACACACCGAGGGGAGGGAGTCGGCCACCGAAACAGCCCCCAAATTCTCTGAAACGCACACGAAAACGCTCCCCCCTCCCTGGATTTGTGCCACGAACCCCCTTTCTTTGCCAAGTATTGCACCGACGATACCTGAGTAACGCCAGGGCGCCGCCGGCCAAGCGGCGCCTCAAACCCTGCGCCAGGTTGCTTTATATTGTAAAGAGAATTTGAGCGAGCTGCCCTTCTGAAGAAAGGCCTAGTGCCGAGATGAGACAGAGACAGAGAGATGTTTGGAGATGTTTAGCCAGTGCCCTTCTCCCCTGTGAGCCGCAGAGGCTCAGAGCGGTGCTGGCTTTGTAAAGGGAAAGGCCTTCATTTCTTCGTTTATCCCCCCAGCAGCGCTGGAGAGCGAGGTGGCTTCAATAAGCCTGGTGGTAAGTTTTTGAGCATTACAATGGATAGTGTTAAAAAAAAAAAAAAAAAAAAAAAAAAGCATTTGCAGACAGTTTTTTAGAACGAAGCGTAATTTTTTTATTCGTTTTAAGTGGTTTTAAAAATGACATATGCAACAAGACTGTAATGGGTACTGCCGGCGATGCCTAAGGGTAATGCGGTGTCACAGGACGCAGTGGAAGAGTTGTTGAGCAACCACTCCTGTAATTTTGGGGAAAAGAAATGGTTTGGATGTAATAAATCTTTTTTTCTTTTATATTAAGTAACTTATATTAGCGAACTTAAAAAAAAAAAAGACCCGATTGGCTTGGCGTAACGTTTATTTATTTTTGGTTTTTTTTTTTTAACTCAGCGTTAATGGTTAATGGTTTGAGAGCTGCTAAAAAAAAAAAAAAAATCGGCGTGCTAGTGGTTAACGGTTTGAAAAAGTGCTAAAAAAAAAAAAAAGAAAAAGAAAAAACAAAACAAAACAACAATGTAACAGTGGTTGTTGGTTTTGAAAGAAGTGCTAAAAGTAGCCACCTGATGGCCCAGTAAGGTGCAGTGCTGCTGTTGGGGCGGCGCAGGTCAGTTGGAGGTTCCCCCTCCGTAGCTAGTGTTGTGTGTGTCGGTTCTCCAGCCCCAGGGCCCGCACTAACACCGCTCCCTGTGCTTCTCTCCCGCCTGGCAGGACACATGGAGGAAGGACCCGACCTGGATTTAGGTAATTCCCGTCAAAATCCCCCTCCTGAGCTTGGGAATCCTTGTGTCCTCGGGAGCGCCGCAGGTGTCAGCCCACGGCAGGTGGAGCCCCGCTGGCCACGGGCTCTTCCTGGCTCTTCCCGGCGTTGCCTGATTCCCATCTCATCCAGACAGCTGGACTGTGGAAAACCACACGTGGTTGTGAGACACCCGCCCTTCTCCACAGGAATTTAGGGGGGTTTGGGGCTGCTCTGGAGCTTTTCCAGGGATTCAGCAGTAGCCCTGAGTTGGGGGTGCTCTGGAGCTTTTCCAGGGATTCAGCAGTAGCCCTGAGTTGGGGGTGCTCTGGAGCTTTTCCAGGGATTCTGCAGTAACCCCAGGTTGGGGGCTGCTCTGGAGCTTTTCCAGGGATTCTGCAGGAGCCCTGAGTTGGGGGCTGCTCTGGAGCTTTTCCAGGGATTCTGCAGGAGCCTCCTCCCGTGCCACAGCAGCCTGTGGCCTTATGGGTTGTCCCTTCCTGTCCTACAGGCGTGTCTGGAAGTTATGTGTCAGCTTCCAGCATCGGAAAAGGGGGGTGGGATGTCCGTGTGTGGGAGCCCAGAGGGCACCAAGGTCTTCCTGATCCCTCCCCTGGGATGTGTCCTGATATAACCGGGGGGTTCTTCCCTCAGGGGTGGCTCTGGGGTCTGTCTGGCAGGACATGGGGGGGGTTCAGTCACCTCCCTCGGGGTCCAGGGTTTCCTGTTGCTCACTGGGAGCAGAACCACAGCTGGGAATGACGGGATGGAAAGAACTCGGCCCTGGGGTATCCCTGCCCTTCCTCTCCCTGCACTGACCCTGGGAATTGTCTCCTAGGCCCCCCCATGGAGCCAGAGGAGGACTCGGACAGCACTGCAGTGTATGTGCAGGGACTCAACGATAATGTGACCCTGGAGGATCTGGCAGATTTCTTCAAACAGTGCGGTGTTGTCAAGGTGAGGGGACACCTGTGACCCCTGATGGCAGGGCAGAGGGACCACCCTCCTCCTCCTCCTCCTCCTCCTCCTCCTCCTCCCTGCTCACACCCTCCCAGCCCATCAGGTCTCTGGGAGAGGCCTGTTGGGCCTGGGAGTGCTGTTTTGGGCCCGTTCCTTCATTTCTGGGGTGTCTGGGCAGTCCCTGTCACCCGTGGTAGGCCCAGGGGGCCCTTTCTTCTGCCCCGGAGTCCTCAGAAGGAGCCTTGCTTGTCCGGAAAGCAGAACAGGGAGTAAATCCCTGCTGGGAGAGGGGACTCCAGGTGACATCCCACTGTCCCTTAGATGAACAAGAGGACGGGGCAGCCCATGATAAACCTGTACATCGACAAAGAGACTGGCAAGCCCAAAGGTGACGCCACCGTGTCCTACGATGACCCATCTACTGCCAAAACAGCCGTGGAATGGTTTGATGGTGAGTGCGGGAGGGGGTTGGGGATGGAATTCCCTGTAGGAAGCACCAGGGTGCAGGTGTGCACTGATGTCCTGTCCTTGTGTCCCTCCTAGGGAAGGATTTCCAGGGCAGCAAGCTGAAGGTGACCCTGGCACGGAAGAAGGGCCCCATGAACAGCCTGAGGGGCGGGATGCCACCCCGGGAGCAGCGGGGAATGCCCCCCCCTCTCCGAGGAGGTACTGGCTGGGACCCCCCGGAGCTGCTCCCTGTCCCCCCCCCCCACCCGTGGCTCTGGCACTAACGGGGCTCCTTCCACAGGTCCGGGGGGTCCTTGGTGGCCCAGGGGGCCCAGTGGCCCCAGCGGCCCCAATGGGTAGGATGGGTGGAAGAGGTGGAGACAGGGGTGGCTTCTCCTCGAGAGGCCCACGGGGGTCCCGGGGAAACCCCTCCGGAGGGAGCGTCCAGCACCGCGCCGGAGACTGGCAGTGCCCCAACCCGTGAGTACCCCGGGTCCCCTTTGTCCCAGGGACTGACAGGACCAGGAGGCCTTTCCCAAAGTCTCTTGCTGGGCCTTCCCAGGAAGCTCCTTCCTCCCACCTGGGTCAGGGAGGGAGGGATGGGGTCACCGTGGGGGCTGTGGGTGAACAGGCAGCTGGACCCCACCCCACAGGGGGAGCCTGGCCAGGAGATGAGCCCCAGGTCCTGCTCTGCCTGTGCTCTCCTGCTCGTGGTGCCTCCTGGCGTTCTCCCAGCAGGAATGTCATCCTGCTCTGGGCTGACTGGTGTTTGTACCCAGGGGCTGTGGAAACCAGAACTTCGCCTGGAGAACAGAGTGTAACCAGTGCAAGGCGCCCAAACCCGAGGGGTTCCTCCCGCCCCCCTTCCCCCCTCCAGGTACGTGCAGGGGCTCATGGCTTCACTTCCCAGTGGGACAACCCCAGGCCTGGCCTTGGGCTCCTCGGGGATTAGCTGGGCCAGCCCCTGGAGCTGCCAGGCCTTCACTGCTCCTGAGCCGTGACATGGAGGCTGGGATCACAGTTCCTCTGGGATCTGGGGGCCCTTCCTGGGGGGCTGCGCCCACCTCGTTAGGGCCCTAACGAGCTGTAGCTCCCCTGGTTCAGGAGGAGCTGGGTGAGGGGTGGACGCTGCGCTCCCTGAATCCCCTCAGGGTTCCCGGCCTCGTCCTGGGCCTTCTGCTGCTCACGGCAGAGGCTGGCTGTCCCGGGATCATGGGCAGGGCACAGCGGGAGCGGGATGTGCTGCCCGGGGGTCACTCTGAGGGTCCTCTCCTCCCCCCAGGTGGTGAGCGCGGCCGGGGCGGCCCCGGGGGGATGCGCGGTGGGCGCGGCGGGGGCCTCATGGACCGAGGGGGCCCCGGGGGGGGATGTTCCGAGGCGGCCGCGGCGGAGACAGAGGCGGGTTCCGAGGAGGCCGCGGGATGGACCGAGGAGGCTACGGAGGAGGAGGCCGGAGAGGAGGAGGAGGAGGAGGCCCCGGGGGACCCCCCGGACCCCTCATGGAGCAGATGGGAGGAGGAGGCAGAGGACGGCGTGGAGGGCCGGGAAAGATGGACAAGTATGGATGGAGGGGGGGGCAGAGGGATGGGGGACATGGGGAGGGGGAGACCCTGATGTGGGAAAGGGTGTGGGTGACACTGGGACCCCTGGGAGGGGGTGATGAGGGCTGGGTGGGTGGTGGGACAAATGAGGAGGGGGCTAATAGGTGGGAGGACAAGTGGGTAGGGGGGTTAATGGGTGGGGGATGAGCAGGTTGGGGGGCAAGTGGGTGTGGGAGTGAGTGGATGGGTGGGGGGAGTAGGTGGCAGGATGAGCAGGTTTGGGAGTGAAGGGGTGGGGGGTGAGTGGGTAGGTGGGCAAGTGGGTAGTGGGGTGGGTAAATGGGTGTCGGGGTGAGTGGGTGGAGTTGAGGAGCCCCCCCCCAGCCCGGGAGGGCTCCTGGACCCCAGGACTGACCCGTGCCCTCCCCCTCCGTGCCACAGGGGCGAGCACCGCCAGGATCGCAGAGACCGGCCCTACTAACGCCGCCCCCCCAGAGCCTCATTTACTACCAGATTTATTTTTTAAACCAGAAAAAAAAATCTTTTAAATTTATAATTCCATATTTATAATGTTGGCCACAACATTATGAGTCCTCCTTGTCTGTACTTTAGTATTTTTCACCGTTTGTGGAGAAACATTAAAACCAAGTTCAGCGGTAGCGTGACGAGTTCTTTCTTCCCCTCCCCAAAATAAAACCGGTTGTTAACGCGCCCTTTCCCCCCCCTCCCCCTCCCCTCCGCCTGTAACGCTGTGAACGGTTGTGACGGTTGTTTTTTTAAATAAAATTCCCGCTGTTTGTAACCGCACCATTGCCGGCCTTTCTTGAGAGCATCCCTGGGAGGTGGGGGGGGCGGGACACAGCCCCCGGAAAGGGTGGGATGGAAGGGTGGGATAAAGGGGTGGGCTGGAGGAGTGGGGGTGAAGGGGTGGGATGAAGGGATGGGTGGGAGGAGTGGGATAAAAAGGGTGGGATGGAGCTTCCCGATGGGTCTCGCTGTGCCTCAGGTTCCCCTCCAGGATGAGCCACACCCTGGGGGGGGGGGGTGTCGCTGTGTGTCACCTCCGGTGTCACCCTCCCGTGTGTCACCGCCGTGGCCATGACCCGCCTGTGCCCCTCTCCATGTCCGAGCCCCCTCCATTTCCATGCCCATGCCACCTCCATGCCCGTGCCTCCCCCGTGTCCGTCATCCCCCCGTGCCATGCCCCCCCGTCCCTGTCCCCCTCTCGCGTCCTGTCCCCCTCTCGCGTCCCTGTCCCCTCTCGTGTCCCTGCTCCCCTCTCGTGTCCCAGCCCCCGCCCGTGCCCCCCCCGTGCCGGTCCCGCCCGCCGCCGCCTCCCCCGTCCCGGCCCTTTCTGGGCCGCCTCCAACTTCCCGGCCGGGGCGCGGCGGGGCGGCGGCGGCTCCTCGGGGCTGCGGCGGAGCCCGAGCCTCGTTGGGCGCCCCCCGGGCCCCCCCGGCCGCCCCCCCCGGGCCGCTGATGGCGGCGGGGGCCGCGGCGGGGCCCCCCCGGCGCTGGGAGCCGCTCGCCCGGCCCGGAGCGGGGCCAGGGCCCGGCCCGGCCGTAGCGGAGCGCGGAGCGGCGGCGGTGACGGGGGGGGCGGTGAGTGCGGCCCGGGGGGGCGGTGAGGGCGGCCCGGGGGGGGGGTCCGGCCGTGGGTGTCCCCTGTGTGTTCCCCCCTCCGGTCCCCTCTGCAGGTGCGGACCCCCCACCCAGAGCCGGGAGATCGCCCCGCAATAGGGACCCTCTCCCGCAGAGAGGGGACGAGAGGAACCCCCCCATCCCAGGAAGGAGACACCCCCTGATAGACCACCCCCTCCCCATGGGACAGGGGGCCCCTCGGGTATAGGCACCCCCTGGGTGTATCGTCCCCCTCAGCGCGGGGGGGGGACACCCCCTCTTCCATAGGGACCCTCCCCAATAGGGGACACCACCCCCCAGCAGGGACAAAGATGCCCCCCCCTCAGCAGAGACAACCCCCCTCCCACAGGGACCCTCCCAATAGGGACACCACCCCCCCCATGGGAAAGGGGGACCCTTCGGGTACGGACCCCCCCCGGGTATAGACACACCCCCCCAGCAGGGACAGTACACCCCCCCAACAGTGAACCCCCCTCTCCCAGGGTAGGGGACCCACTCCCCAGTAGGGACAACCACTCCCCCAGTGGAGATAATACACCCCCAAACATCGACACCCCCTCTCCGAAGGTAGGGGATCCTCCCCAATAAGGACATCTCCCCCACCATGGGAAAGGGGGACCCCTCAGGTATAGACACCCACCCCCCCAGCAGGACACCCCTCCTCCAATAGGTACCCTCCCATAGCGACACAACCCCAAGGAAAAGGACCACCCCACAATAGGGACACCCCCCCCAGGGAAGGGAAGGAGACACCCCCTCCCCCCGTGTCCCTCCCTCCAAGGGCATGGACCCCTCCAACAGGGACATCCCCCCCTGCCCCGAGGGAAAGGGACCACACCCCAACAGGGACACCCCCCCAAAACAAAGGAACCCCTCCAGCAGCAGAGACACCCCAGGGAATGACACCACCCCTGAGTGTGGGTCTTGGGGTGAGGGGGGTGGCAGTGGAGTCATTGGTCCCCCCCAGTGAGGGGGTGACACCCCTGCAGAGGAGTCACCAGCTCTTGTCCCCCCGCCCCAGTCAGGGAGGGCCGGGGGGGCTCCTCCAGGTGCAGCCCCCCCCCCCCCCACGGATTGATCCAGATGCCCCCACCCCACCCCGGGGCACCACTCAGGTTGGAGCCACCTGCCGGGGTTGGAGGGTCTCCCTGCCCCTGGCACTAACCATCCCTGGCGGTGTCACCTGCTCCCAGGGTGGGGACAGTGGGGTGGGGGACACCTGCCATGACTGTGCAATTTTGGAGGGCAGGGGTTCCTCTCTCTGCCGCAGCCCCACAGTGGGGGGGACACGGGTGTGACAAGGGGCTCCTGAACCCTGGGGACATGGAGGGGACACAGGGTAGGGACACAGGGACATGGGTCAGTGGGACACACAGGGTGGAGGGACACGGGGTGGGGGGACATGGAATGAATGGGGGACATGGGGTGGGGGTCCTGGCAGGGTTCAGGCAGGTCTTGGACAGAGTGGTGACACCGGTGACCCTTCCTGCCCACAGGTGGGGGAAACTGAGGCACGGAGGGGTCACCGAGGTGGCCAAACTCTGCTCCAGGAGGCATCAGGGTGGGGGGTGTTTTTGGGGGGCTGAGGGGTGTCACCTGCCCGTGACAGCCCCCACTGCCCCCCCACAGGCAGCTCACCATGGCCAACTCCAGCCACATCCAGTCGGCCGCCTCCAAGAGCATCCGCCCGTTCCGCTCCAGCGAGGAGTACCTGGAGGCCATGAAGGAGGACCTGGCCGAGTGGTTCAACACCCTCTACGACCTGGACATCCAGGTGGACACCTTCCTGGAGAGCCTGGAGACGGGCTGTCACCTCTGCCGCCACGCCAACAACGTCAACCGCACCGCCCTGGACTTCCAGGAGCGGCACCCCGAGGCGGCCGCCCGCATGCGGGTGCCCCAGAACGAGGTGGTCTTCCAGGCCAAGAACGTGGTGCCCGGCTCCTTCATCGCCAGGGATAACGTCTCCAACTTCATCCAGTGGTGCCGGCAGGACCTGGGCATCCAGGACGTCCTCATGTTCGAGACCAATGACTTGGTGCTGAAGAAGAATGAGAAAACTTTGTCCTCTGCCTGCTGGAGGTGGCCAGGAGGGGCTCCAAGTTCGGGATGCTGGCGCCCATGCTGATCCAGATGGAGGAGGATCGAGGGGAGATGGAGGGACCAAAATGGGCGACGGCGCGCTGGGCACGCGCCGGGAGAGCCGGGACCTCCAGGCGGGCGCCTTCCCCAGCCGGGCCCGGCCCATCACCCTCTGCGACCTCAAGAACCTGGACGAGCTGGTGAGACACGCGCTCCCCTGGGAGCCCTGTGCCTGGGTGAGGGCCTCGCCGGCCACCCAGCTCCGGGCACCGCCGGGGCCCCTCTGACCACCCAACGGGCGCTCTGTGCTCCGCGGGAGCTCCCGTCTGTCTCTGTGGTCCGTGGGAGGTCCTGTCTGCCCACCCAACGGGTGCTCTGTGGTCCGTGGGAGGTCCCACCAGTCTCTATGGCCCTCTGTCTCTGTGCTCCATGGGAGGTCCTGTCTGCCCACCCAACAGGTGCTCTGTGGTCCGTGGGAGGTCCACCCTTCTCTGTGGCCCTGAGGAGGTCCTCTCTGTGGTCTGTGGGATGTCCCATCCATCCATCCCTGTGGTCCATGAGAGGTTCCACATGTCTCTGTGGCCCCCAGGAGGTCCTCTCGTGTCTCTGTGTTCCATGGGAGGTCCTGTCTGCCCACCCAGTGGGCTCTGTGGTCTCTGGGAGGTCTTCTCTGTCCACCCAACGGGTTGCTCTGTGGTCCATGAGAAGTTCCCCCCATCTCTATGGTCCCCAAGAGGTCCTCTGTCTGTCTCTGTGGTCCATGAGAGGTCCCCTCTGTCCACCCAGCAGGGTTCTCTGTGGTCCATGGGAGGTCTCATCTGTCTCTGTGATCCATGAGATAGATGATCCATGTCTCTATGACCCCCAGGAGGTCCTCTCTGTCCACCCAACAGGGTTCTCTATGGCCCCTGGGAGGTCCCACCCATCTCTATGATCTCTGAGAGGTCCCTCCCATCTCTATGGTCCGTGGGAGGTCCTTCCTGTCCACCCAACAGGGTGCTCTGTGCTCCACAGGGTGTTCTCCACCCACCCATCCCCGCTCTCCGTGGCCGTGGGAGCCCCTCTCCACCCACCCAGGCTCCCATGGAGCCCCCTGACTCCAGGGGGGGTTATTTTGGTGACCATTGCCAAAATCCCAGTGGGGACTCTGGTGCCACCTGTGCCTCTGCCACCTCCTCCTCCCACGGTGGGGAGGCCCAGCACCTGCTCCTCCTCCCCTGCCTTGGGGCCAGTGTCCCCAGGGATGGAAATGGGGACATGGGGGGACAATTTGGGGTGTCACAAAGGGGGGTGCAGGGACCATTCCCCCCCCCAGGGGCCGGGAGCTCAGGAGGGATTAAAGCTGGGCTGGGTGCAGGATCCGGGACAGCAGATTAATCCAGGGCTGGGGGGGACACAGGGGGGCTCTGCCCTGCCCTGACTCCCTAAGCCCAAAGCCGTTTTTTAATTGAAACTCCGATTCCTCATTAAGTCCCTCATTAAGAGCATCCTGCACCCCCTCCCTCCTCCCAGTGCCGCTGCCAAGGGGGGGCTCCCCCCTCGCTGTTCCCCCCCTCTCGCTGTTGCCCCCCCAAGCCCCCCTGGCCGGGCGGTGCCAACCCCGGCTGCATTTTTCCGGGCTGCGTAATTCCTCACCATCGGCTTTTATGGGCAGTGCTGGAGCCGGGGAGGAGCCTCCGGGAGCAGGATCCGGCCCCACCAGTGCCCAGGTGCCCCCCCCCCGGGGTGGCAGCAGGGTCAGGACCCCCCCTCGCTGCTCCCCACGCCCCGCTCCGTGTCCCCAGTTCGGGGCTGTCCTTGTCCCCGGGGTGGGAACCGGAGATCGCATCCTGGGAGTGCCCCCCGTGATGGGCACAACGGCAAGAAACGCCTCCCACCCCCCCCAGAAAACCCCCCCAAAACGGAGGAGTTATTAAAACACCCCAAATTCGGGGTGGGGCGGCGCTGCGACCCCCGGGCCGGGGCAGGACGTGACCATGTCCCCGCGTCCCCCCGTGTCTCTCCCGGCCTAATCCCTGACGTCAGCCCGGCAGATCGGGCCGGCAGCTGGCACCGAGCACTGCCGGCCATGGGGGTGCCCTGCCCGCCCCCGCACCCCTGCCAGGCGTTCAGCTTTAGGGGCAGGCAAAAAAAACCCCGGGATTTACCCCATTTCTGCTGGGGGTGCGGGTCCCGCGTCACGGTTTGGGGATTAGTGGGGTCGGTGGGTGTCCACACATGGAGGGAGTTGTGCCCGTTCTCAGCCTGCCATGGGAAGCCCCCCACGGGTGCTGTGGGTGCCCCCCAACACTTGGAGCTGCTCCCACCCCCCATCCTCCCCGAGCCCACCCAGGTGCTTCCCAGGGGTGGGAGGAGGGAGCTGCCATCCCGGGGGGGCACAGCCGGCCCCCCTTGGGGTCCACGGAGCCCCTCACGTGCCGGGCTGGGGGCCGGTCCTATAATGGGACCGCCCTATAGCGGGGGGGAGGTCCACCATGATCCGGGGGGCCGGCCCTATAGTGGGACAGCCCTATAGCTGGGGGAAGTCCACCACGGTCTGGGGGGCCGGCCCTATAGTGGGACCGCCCTATAGCTGGGGGGAGTCCATTTCGATCGGGGGGGGGCGGCCCTATAGTGGGACCGACCTATAGCTGGGGGGCGGGGGGGTCCACCCTATCCGAGGGGCCGGCCCTATCGCTGGGGGGAGTCCACCACGGTCTGGGGGGTCGGCCCTATAGTGGGACCGCCCTATAACTGGGGGGAGTCCATTCCGATCAGGGGATCGGCCCTATAGTGCGACCGCCCTATAGTGGGGGGGGTCCACCACGGTCTGGGGGACCGGCCCTATAGTGCGACTGCCCTATAGCCGAGGGGGGGTCCACTCCGATTCTGGGGCCGGCCCTATAGTGGGACCGCCCTATAGCTGGGGAGAGTCCACCGTGGTCGGGGGGCCGGCCCTATAGTGGGACAGCCCTATAGTGAGGGGGGTCCCCACGGTCTGGGGGGCCGGCCCTATAGTGCGACCCCCTATAGCGGGGGGTCCGCGCCGCACCGACCCCTCCCCTCCGTGCCCGCAGGTGCGGGAGATCCTGGGCTGCTGCTCCTGCCCCTCGCAATTCCCCATGGTCAAGGTGTCCGAGGGGAAGTACAAAGTGGGAGACTCCAACACGCTCATCTTCGTCCGAGTAAGAGCCCCCGCGTCCCCCACCCCACTGTCCCCCCGAACTCCGGGACCCCCCCCTCCCTCCTCCTCCTCCCATCCCGAGGACCCCGAGCTGGATCTCCTGCCCACCTCGAGGTCCTGGGGGGCTGGTGGTGGCTCTGCGGCCCCCCCGAGGAGGGGACGGGCAGGTGACAGTGGGGCCGCCCCCAGGTGCTGAGGAGCCACGTCATGGTGCGCGTTGGTGGCGGCTGGGACACACTGGAACATTACCTGGACAAGCACGACCCGTGTCGCTGTGCTGCCCTCTGTGAGTGCCCCCGGGACCCCTCACACCCCCACCCCGTGCTCCCTGCCTTGGTCTGCCAGTCCTTGTTCTCCTTGGGGCCCATTCCTTGGTTCTCCGTGGGACCCATTCCCTAGTTCTCTTCAGGGTCTGTTCCCTGGCTTTCCATGGGGCTTTGTTCCCTACTCCTCCATGGGGTTCTGTTCCATGGGTCTCCATTCCCTGATTCTACATGGGGCCCCATTCCCTAGTTCTCCATGGGGCTCCATTCCCTTGTTCCCTGATGGGCCCTATTCCCTGATTCTACCTGGGGCTCCATTCCCTGGTTGTTCATGGAGCCCCATTCCCTGACTCTCCTTGGGTTTCCATTCCCTGGGGCTGAGCTCCTCAGGGAGCTGATCCAGCTGAAGGGGGAAAAAGGGGGCGAGACAGGTGGTGGTGGGGGTTTCCCAAATTAATTCCCGAGGTGTTCACCCACATCCTGGATACAGCCGGGTGTGAGGGGGCGGTGCTAGGGTGGGGGTGCTGAGGGGGGGGGTGCTGAAGGGGGTGCTGAGGGGGGGGTGTTGAAGGAGGTGCTGAGGGAGGGTGCCGAGGGCCCCCCTGAGCTCCCCGCTCTCTGTTCCAGCTCACCGCCTGCCCCAGCCCCCCCCCCGGGCATGACCCCCCAAAACAGCCCCGGCCCCCCCTCGTCCCGCGCCTCCAGCCCCAGCACCCCCCGGCGCCCCCGCCCCGCCGGCCCCCCCCCGCCGGGGGGACAGTGGCCACGGCAGGGCCGAGCGGGGCCACCAGCCCCGGGGGGGCCGGGGACCCCCCGAAGCCGCCCAGGCAGGAGTGTTTGCCCCCCGGGGGGGGGCGGCCCCCCCGTCCGCTCCACAGCCCCTCCCGCCCCCGGAGCCCCGCGGGACCCCCACGGCCAGGTACGGCACCCCCGGCACCTCAAAACCAGCCCCGGGGGGCGGGGGCAATGAGGGGGCTCGGGGGGCGAATGGGGGCAATGGGGGCAAAGGGGTTAATGGGGGGCAATGAGGGGGGGCAATCAATGGGGGGAAGTGGGAGGTACTGGGGGTGCAATGGGGTAGTGGGGGCTCAATGGGGGCAATGGGGGCAATGAGGGGGGGAATAAGGCAATCAATGGGGGCAGTGGGAGGTACTGGGGGGTGGAATTGGGGGGTATGGGGCTCAATGTGGGGGTGCAGTGAGGGGGAATGGGGTTAATGGGGGGCAATGAAGGGGGAATAGGGGAATTGTTGGGGACAGTGAGGTACCGGGGGGTGGAATTGGGTACTGGGGGCTCAATGGGGGGTGCAATGAGGGGGAATGGGGGCAATGAAAGGGGGGAATGGGGTAATCATTGGGGGCAGAGGGGGCAGTACTGGGGTGGAACTGGGGGCACTGGGTCAATGGGGGGGTGCAATGGAAGGTACTGGGGAAATCATTGGGGGGCAATGGAGAGGTGCATGGGGGGATTGGGGTGCAATTAGGGAGGGCATGGGGCAGTGGGGGAGGACAGTGGAGGGTGCAGTGAGTATGGAATGGGGGATCACTGGGGGGCAGTGGGAGGTACTGGGGGCGATAGAGGGGTGCGGTAAAGGGAGATGGAAGCATTGGGGGCAGTGGGATACTGGGGCATGGGGGGGATGCAGTGAAGGGGAGATGGAATCATTGAGGGGCAGTGGGAGGTACTGGGGGACAATGGAGGGAAGCCATGAGGGGGAAATGGGGGATCACTGGGGGGACAGTGGGGGCTCAGTGGGGGTGCAATGAGGGCAGAATGGGGACAGTGGGGGGTTAATGGGGGCAGTTGGGAGGGGCACATTGAGGAGTGGAGGCTAATGGGGGCAGTGAGGGTTAATGGGGCAATGGAGGAGGAAGTGGGGGTGCAGTGAGGGGTCAGTGGGGTGCAGTGGGGGAATATGGGAGGTACTGGGGTGGAATGGGGGTAATGGGGGCAGTGGGGAGTGAAATGAGGGGGATGGGAGGGAATTTGGGTTAATGGAGGTGCTTGGGGGGACCATGGGGTTAAAGGAGGGAAAATGGGTGTGGTGGGGGTGCAGTGAAGGAGAATGGGGGGTGATGGGGGAGACGAGGGTGCAGTTGGAGGGTTCAGTGTGGATTCAATGGAAAGGGCAATGGGGGGCAGTTGTGGAGGGAAATGGGGTGCAAGGGAGGGAATGTGGGGGCAGTGGGGTGTGCAGTGATGGGGGTGAGGGGGAAATTGAGGGTTTTGATAAAGGGGGGCAATAGGGACGTAATGGGGTGCAATGAGGGAATTTGGATGTGGTGGGGGGCAGTGAGGAGAATGGGGGGGTGATGCAGGGTCAATGGGGGGGCAGTGGGGGAGGCAATGGGGTGCAATGGAGAGAATTTTGGGGTGCAGTGGGTGCAATAGGAGAATGGGGGGGAAGGAGGAGAATGGGAGTTTTCAATGGTGTGGTTGGAGGGATACAGTGGGGGGGCAAGGGAAGGGCAATGGGTTCAGGGAAGGATCTGGGGTGCAGGGAGGGGGATGTGGAGAATGGGGATAAATGGGGGTGCAGTATGGGGTTAAGTGGGGAATCAGTGGAGGGGGCAGTGGGGAGGGAAATGGGGTCAAGGGGGAATGTGGGGTGCAATGGGGTGAGAATGGGGATGGGTTCAATAGGGTGGGTAATAGGGGTTTCAATGGGTGGGATGCAATGGAGGGGTTCAAGGGGAGTGCAATGGGGGGGTTTCAATGGGTGGGATACAATGGGGGGGTTCAGTGGGGGTGCAATGTGGGTTTCAATGGGTAGGGTGCAATGGGGGGGTTCAGTGGGGTTTCACTTGGTGGGTGTTCCGTGGGAGGGTGTAGGGGGGGAGGGGTCCAATGGGGCGGTACTTGGGGGCTGCAATGAGGGGAGGGGTTCAGTGGGGTGTGGTGGCCCTGAGGGGGGGTGGGCACAGCCGGGTGCTCACCGCCCCCCCCCAGGCCGCCGCCGCCCCCCGCGCGTCCCGCCGCTGCTCGGCGACAGCGCAGCCTCGGCCACGTCGCGCACGCGCCGTCCCCCGCCGCCCCCCCCCACGTCGGGACCCCCCCCCCCGACCCCGCACCGGGACGACCCCCGCGCCCCCGCGACGCCGACGCCGCGTCCCCCCGCGTCCCCCCGCGCCTCCCGCACCCCGGGCGCGGCCCGCTCCGCTGCTGCTCATCCGCCGCCGCCCTACGGGCAGCACTCCTGGGCACGGCCGAGCCCCCCACCGCACCCGGGGGCCCTACCGGGGCGGCGGGACCCCGGCCCGGCCCCGGGGACCCCGAGGCTGGCGCGGAGGCTGCGGGCCCGCGCTGGCTGGCGCCCGGGCAGGAGCGCGGCTGTTCCAGCGGCTGGAGGAAGAATCTGGCCAACACGCGGCTGCTGGAGCAGCTGGGGGACACCCGAGAGCCCCCCCGCGCCCCCCGCCACCAGCGCCGACTCGGACCTATTGCTCCTCGCCTCCTCTGTCTCCTCCCTCAACGTGGTCGCCAAGCACGGCTGCCCGCCGAGGACGGGCGGCGGAGCGGGAACAGCGACGGAACAACACAACAACGGGAATAACGAACAACGACGCCGGCCGTGCCCCCGACGCTGCGTCAACCCCTCCATGGGGACGTGAGGCGCCGCTCCACCCTCTCCAGCTCCTCCGACGAGAGCTGCTGCTTCCGGCCTCCTGGGACACCGGAGACTCCGGGAATCCCGGCTCCGACACCGACCTGGGCGCCCGGGAGGACGAGCTGTGGAGATGGAGGAGACCCCCCCTCGCCCCGGGGTCTCCACGCCCCCGCGGCGGCATGGGGCCAAGCCCCGGCTGGACACGCAGCCCCCAGCGCGCGTCCGGATCCCCACCCGAGGGGTTACGGGGTCGGGACCCCCCCGGCCCCACAACGGCAGCCCCAAGGCCTGGGGGCCTGCAGAGCGTCTTCTCCTCCCTGCTGGAGCCGCCCTGGGCCCCGCGGGAGCGCGAGGGGCTGGAGGAGACACGTGCCGTGAGAGGTGGCCATGGCAGCCCTGGGACATCCCGAGCGGCCACTGGAGTGGCACCCGTGCGGTAGACGTGATGGACGTGGCCCGGGGGCTGGCACGGACGCCTTCACCCGGTGACTGTTGCAGGGGGTGGGCCTGCGAGGACCCCACAGCCCCAGACAGGCCCAGAGGGCCCGGGTGTGGCCCCAGCCCCGGGGAGCAGCTCGTGGGGGTGGTGGGTGGTGTGGTCACGGTGGAGGTGGCAGAGAACTGGCACTGGGAATGGGGCTGGAGAGCACCTGGCTCTGCTCAGCTGGGACTCTTCGTCTCTTCTCATTCTTCTCATCTTGTTTTTTCTCCTCTTCGTGCTATTCTTGTCATCCTCCTCCTCATCTTCTCGTGTTCTCTCATATTTCTACTCTTCTTTTGGTCGCCTTCTCCCTTCTCTTGTCTTCTCCTCCATGCCTTTGTGTCCTTCTCATCACCTTCTCTTCTTGACCTTGTCCTCCTCTTGTCCTTCTTGGCCTTCTTGTCCCATTGTCATCATCACCTTCTTGGTCACTTTTTGGTTTTTTCCTCTTCTTGGTCATCTCCCACCCTCTTCTCTCCCCTCTTCCCTCCACCCCTGAGATGACTTGGGGACGTGCGCTTGTCACCACAACCCAGATTTGAGGTCGGGAGGGGGGTCACTGTGTCCCCTCTGGCTCTAGCTGCTGTGATGATGTCCCAGGGTGGGACAGGGCTGTGCCCCCCTGGCCCCCACCCCTCGGGCCCTGCATGTCCCCCCAAGCCAGTAAAGACTGAGGGAGCTGCACCCGCCGCGTCCACTAGTCTGTCTGGGGGGTCAGACCCCCCAAACCCAGGGAGGGGGCTCTGGGGGCCTCAGGAGGGTTGGGAGCAGTGGAGAGCCGGGGGGAGGGTGATCCCCGATGTCCTGCACCCGCTGCAGCCACGGGACCCCTTGGCTGTGTCTGGGACCCCTCCAGGGGGTCCCTGAGCCCAAAGTGCCCGTGGCTGAGACCCCTCACCCGGGGGGGCATGGACCTGCTCCAGGGGCTGGGCAGGTTGGGGCACCAGGGGGTCTGTTTCTGCTGTGTGGTGACCATCCTGCGTGACTTTGGGGGTCTTAAAGGTCCCCAGATCTCTGTCCTGCCTCTCCTTGGGAGTGGGCTGGTGTCCCACGGGGTGCCCCAGAGCACTCAGTGCCCTGTGGGGTGTCCCAGAGCAGCTCCAGTGCCCTGTGGGGTCCCAGAGCAGCTCCAGTGCCCTGTGGGTGCCCCAGAGCCTCCATGCCCAGCAGGATGCCTGGCAGGGGTGCCAGTGCTTGGTGGGATCTCCCAGAGCGGGCTCAGTGGTGCTGCCCATCCTCACCAGGGACTGTCCCCCACCCCACAGGGACCAGCCACACCTCCTGGTGACCCTGTGCTCATCCCCAGCCCCAGGAGGGGCCCACCCCGAGCATCTCCCAGATCGGGGGCAGGGCCTTGGTGAATCCATCAGGGGCTCTGGGAGCAGAGCCTGGAGCTCCCAGGCCCCTCCTGTCCCTGAGGGGTGACCTGTGTCCCCTGGCCATGGCCATGTGCTGTGTCAGGCCTTGCTGGGCCATGGCCACTAGGCTGGGCTTATCTCTCCTGCAAGGCCAGGCCAGTGCTGGCAGGAAGCTCCCAGCATCCTGCTTCCCTCGGGATCACGGGGACAGGGCCACCCCACATGTCCCCATGGGCAGGGACACACCTTTATTCACCTCAACCAGTGAACACACAATAGATTTCTCTTCCATATATTAGAGATTTCCTGCTTCGAGGGAGGGGGGACCCATGGCTTGATTTGGGAGGGGAAGGAGCAGTGTCACCCCCAGGGAACCATCCAGAGGGAGCTGAGGGGTGGGAAGGGGGTGAGGGGACACTCAGAGCCCTCCCAGCTCCACAGGGGGGGCTGAAGGGGGCTGGAAAAGCCCTTTTTTTTTTTATTATTAAGTACAGCCTCAAATTTGAGCTCCTCGAGCCCTTCTGGGAGCTTTGGGAAGGGCTGCCATGGGAAGGAGACCCTCTCTGAAGGGCTGGGGGCTCACCCACGGCTCTGCTGAACCAGGGGACAAAACCAGGAGAGGCAGAGAGAGGGGAAAGGAGCCAACGCCATTTTCCACCTGCTCCAGGCGCACCGAGCCCCAAATCCCAGGGCTCCAGGGGGATCAGCACCCAGAGCCCCCCCATCCCACAGCACTTAGGGCCCAACCTTAGGGCTGGGAGACAGCCCCCAGGTGCTATTCCCAGGGTTTGGAATGCTGAACCACCACCAGGCACCACTCCAAGAGACCCAGGGTGAGTGGGGAAGTGGGTTTTTGGTCCCCCCCACTCCCCCCCGGTACAGCAGCTCCCAGAGGGTGAAAACAGGGAATCCTGAGGGAGCGACCCCAGCGAGGAGGACACTGCATCGCTCACACATGGACTGCTACAGGGATCAGGGCCTGGGGGCAGCCCCTCTGCCCCCCTGTGCCCCCCCAGCCCCACCAGCAAGGGGAGAGTCCCAGGGCTGCTTCCTTGGCAGGAAGGAAAGGAGACATGCACATGGATCCGGCCCCGCTGCCTCGGGCGGGAAGGGGAGCTGAGGAGGAGGAGGAGGAGGAGGAGGAGGAGGAAAGGGCTGCAGCAGCACCTCAGTTCTTCAGGATGGTCTCATAGGCTTGGTAGACGTACTGGGGCACCTCTGGAGCTCGGCATTTCAGGGATAACTGTGGGAGGAGGGAAGAGGGGAGTCATGGCATCTCCCCACCATTTTGGAGAGCCACCAGCCCCAAAGCAGACCCTGCATGCTGCAGCACCCCCTCCTCCACAGGGGCATCCAGCTCCTTATTGCAGCTGGAAAAAGGATATTAAAGGCACTGAACCCCCAAAATACCATCCCAGGGCAGCACATCCACATGCAGCACAGGCAGGGGGGCAGGCAGGGGTTGGATTCAGTGCCTGGCGCTCCGGGGTGAAGGGTTCCCCAAAAATATCCTCCTCTCCGAAGAAGAACAAGCCACCTTTGGGTGTTTGCTTAAATATTAAATGGTTCTGCAATCAACTGGCTCCTCAAGCAGGGAGAGCTCATGGATAATCCTCTGGGATGAGGACTGGCAGCTCTCCTCACCCCCAGTGAGCCCAGGAGGGTGCTGGGGACACCCCGACCCTCCAAAACATTCAGCTCCTCTCCGTGCCAGCCCTGCCCGGAGGAGAGGCAGGAGCACCAAGAGACTGGCAGGGCAGGGGGGAAAAAAATCAGGGAGGGTGGAAAATCCAGGCAGCAGCCAGAGAGAGCCCAAAGCCAGGGAAAAACCAGTGTGCTAACCTCCAAATCCTGCAAGGGCGGGCGGGCCGGCGAGGGCGGGCGGCAGGGACGGAGACACAGAGAGGTGAGTGAAGGTCACACAGCCCATCCCAACCCCAAAAACAGGCTGTGAGGGGCACGGGAAGGCACAGGGAAAGCAGGACACGGGGATGGCTCATCCCTGCTCAGGAGGGATGGGGATCTCCAAGGAGGTGGGGGATTATTTTAACGGAGCTGTGAGGGGTGGGTGGGAGCTCTCTGTGTCCTTCAGGGCTGCTCCCACGGAGAAGCCCATGCGGGAATTGTCACCCTCCCCATGCCAGAGGGACACAGGACTTGCCACCAGCAGCCACCAGCAGTTGGGGGGGTCCCACCACCAGGGATGTGCCACCAGCCCGTCCCCAGGCTCGGAGCAGGGAAGGCAGGGAGCTGCCCAGTGGGGTTGGGAGCAGGGCTGGGGATGGGACAACCGTGAAACTGGGATTGCTGGGCTGGATCAGGAGCTCTGCCAGCACCCAGATGCCATTGGTGAGCTTCAGGGACTGTTAGAGCATGTCCTGGCACTCAACGTTCCTCTTGGCGATGGTGAAGATGTAGTTGCTGCCTTGGAGTTTGCTGCTCACGGGAATCTGGGAGGGGAGGAGAGGGGCTGGGGGGGCTGGGCTGATCCAAACCCCAACTTGGACCTGCTCCTGCCCCATCTCCTCCCCTCCCTGTGATGGTTAGGTTGGATATTGGGAAAATTTATCCCTGGAAAGGGTGTGAGGCAACTGATGGAGTCCCCATCTCTGGCGGGATTAAAAAGCAATTGGACACCTGGGGACATGTGGCCTTGGCAGTGGCTGGGGGAATGGTTGGACTTGATGATCTTGGAGGTCTTTTCCTAAACAATTCCATGGTTTACGATCCCTGGGTGGGCCCAGCAACGTCCCCAGGGCAGGGACAGCCCCAGCAGGCAGTGACTCGGAATCACAGGATGGTTTGGGTTGGAAGGGACCTTAAAACTCATCTACTTCCACCTGCCAAGTTCCTACAGCGAGCCAAGGGCAGCAAACGCAGCATCTCCTTCCTGGGACTATTGGGTGGGGCACAGGGGGAAGAACTCTTGCTCCCCACAGCTGGGATACTGGGATGAGCCACGACCTAGAGCGAGGGGTTGGGACCCACCCTGCAGTTGAGGGGAACAGTCTTTGATCTGGAACTGGGTCTCGTTCTCGTTGGGAATGTCCTTCCAAGTGGCCAGGAACATCTGGCCTCTCTGCAGGGAGCAAGGACACCAACCCCACGGTGGAGCTGCAGCACTGGTCACCCCCAAGGGTGACAACACGGGGGCACAGCACCGGTGGCAGCGAAGGGACGTCACCGTCACCCCAGCACCCCCTCCAGCCGCTGCCCAAGGCCGGGCTCGGGGCAGTGACCTGCTTTTGGGGGCTGTGCCAGCCTGGGGAACGTGGTCAGGAGGGTTCCAGGGGCTGGGATGGCACCCCCGGCAGGTGACACTCACCCATCTTGCCGTCCTCCACGAAGAGGATGTGCAGGGGGTACAGGTGCTGAAGTAGAAGACGTCGATGTTGTTCTTCACCGCGACCTGGCACGGGAGGACACGGTGACTCAACACCGGGGTGGCTCCCAGAGCAAGTGTCCCAACCCCTCCCACGGGTCCCTCTGGAGCCAGGTGCCACCCCCCCCTCCAGGTAACACCAGGACAGCTCTGCCCGTGCCCGGAGACCCCTGGTGTGCCCACCTGGAGGTTGTTGAGGGGGTCCATCTTCATGACGGAGCCGACGGTGTTCAGGGGGAGGGAGATCTCCACGGACTGGTTGGGAGCCAGTGGGGCGTGGACCTGGAGAGGAGCTGCTGGGGCCAGGCCAAAGCTGGGGGGACACCAGGGAGGGCAGGGGGTCAGGGTGGGGGGCAGTAGGGGATGGCACAAGGCACCGTCCCGGGGCTCCCCGCCTTCCTCCACCGGCATCCCGGGAACACCCAGGAACTCAATCACCTTGCTGCCCTTGCACAGCCCAGCACGGGGTTGTCTCCTGTCCTGCCCTGGGGCAGCCCCAAAATCTGCCCCTTTTCCCTCCTACACCCAGACTCACACCCGCTTTTAGCGTTCCTGCCCCATTCCCTCAGGGCCTCTGAGGGAAGAGGAGGCCCCAGTTCACCGGGACAAAGGGCAGGATGAGGGTCAGAGCCCCAAGGAACAGCCTCTTCAGCCAACTTCTTAGAGGCTTTGGTTTGCTGCTCATCACCAGCACAGCCATCAGAGAGAAGGCTCATCACAAGAGGCTGCTCCCAGCCCTGGCAGCTCCTTCCTCCCACCCTTTGCCCCACAAAACCACTCCCAGAGGCGTGGGCAGCACCTCCCGGGTCACAGGGGACTCTGGGACAGGGGTGGGACCTCACCTGTTGCGGTTGAACTGGATGGCGAAGTCAGACATGACCTGCAGGGCTTTGTTGGTCAGCACGAGGTCCATGGAGATGGAGCCCACCTGCCTGCTGAAGGTGCCAGAGATCTCCAGCCCCTTGGCTTTCATGGCAGGGAGCCAGACCTGGGCAGGGGAGACAAGAAACCCTCGGGGCGTCACCCAGAACAGCCCCTGTGGGCAGCGGGGCACGGGGGGCTGTGCCCCCCCCCAGCCCTGAGCTCCGTGTCCCACTCACCGTTTTGGGAGCCACGTAGGATCCTGAGAGGGTCCCCACCCCGCCAGTGAGGTCGAAGAGGTCCCCCAGGCCGCTGCCCAGGGGTGCCCCCGTGTTTGAGGGCACCGCGGTGCCGGGAGCTGGAGCGAAGCCGCCGCTGCCACCACCCATCTGTGGGGACAAGGGAGGGGTTACGGGGGCACCAGGGGAGGGGGAGAGGAGACGCAGGAGAAGGATGAGGAAGAGGATGCAGAGAGTGAGAAGGTTTGGGCACACTCACAGCAGGGCTGCCTCCCACATCGCTTCGCAGCTGCAAGAGAAGGAAGGGGCATCAGCAGGGGCTGAGGGCACAGGGATCCCCCAAAATGCCCCCTCTGAACACGCCCCGAAAGCATCAGAGCGGGGCAGCAAAGGCCTGGAGTCGGGATGCTCCGTGCCAGGAGCTGGGGAGGGGCCTGGCTGGCCCCAAGGAAAGGGGGTGGCATTGGGGCAGCAACAGGGGGCTCGGGGTGGGAGCAGGGGTAGCCAGGGGAGGTGCACAGGGCTGGGAAAAGGGCTGATCCATACCCCTTCCGACTCGTCCCCCATCTCCAAGAGGGAGCAGCAAGGTGGAGAGGAGAGCCAGCAGCATGCAGAGACAGGGCAGGAGAGAAGAGCCCGAAACAGAGAGAGAAGAGGAGGGGAGGAGGGGAGAGAGGTTAGTGCTGAGGTGTCTGTCTGGCCCTGCCCTGCAGCCAGGGGACACAGCAGCTCATCCCCACAGCCCAGCTGGGATCCCACCCGGAGCCGGGGCAGCGCTCGGAAGGTTCCGGAGCAGCAAAGGCAGCGGCGCCGCCTCCCCTGGGGGCAAACTCGCTGGATTTAATGAGCCATGGAGGAAACCCCAAACTCTGCTCCTTCAGGGAGCCTGGACCATCTCCAGCACCCACAGGGCAGGTGTTCCCAGGCAGGGAGAGGTTTCCATCCCGCCTCACCCTGCGGCCAAACCGCTGCTTGGCCGCGTTCCCAGGAGAACACGGGTCCCAGGAGAACACCCCGTCACCTCCAGAGCTCCCACCCCAAACCCTGGGAGTGACCCCCAATGTGGGGGTCAGAGGGGGGGCAGAAGAGTAGCCACTCCTCTGGCACAGTACACGGAGTGGGAACATCCACAGGGACTGGGGAGCAGGAGGTGGGAGTCCTCCAGCCATCACGTGAGGACAAGACAAATTAGGGTGAGTGCCCCTCTGCCTGTACTCACCAGAGGAGGGAAGGACCAGCCTGGATATCTCCCTATCTGCCCTATCCCAGGACACTCCCCACCACGGTGCCACCGGGATATCCAGGAATGGTGGCAGGAGCCCCCAGGGACGTACCAGGCTGTCCAGGCCCCCCCCGAGGAGGTCCACGGCGCCCATCTGCACCGAGGAGGTGGCCACGGGTGGCCCGCTGACGGGGGGACCCAGGTCCAGGTTGAGCAGGTCCCCCAGCAGGTCCCCCTGCGTGGGGATCACCGAGGGCTGATCCGCTGCGGGCACCCCCGCGGGAGCCGTGTCCGGGCTCTCGGCGCTCTCGCTCCTGCAGGGAAGGGCAAGGGGACACTGGAGATGGGCTGGAGACTGGGCAGGGCGGGAGGCAGGAGCTCACCCAGCTGGGCTCTGCAGGGAGCGTGCAGGGATCCCATCCATGCATGGCTCCAACAGTCCAGCTGTGACCCCATATCCCAGCATGGCTCCAACACTCCAGCTGTGACCCCATATCCCACCATGGCTCCAACACTCCAGCTGTGACCCCATATCCCACCATGGCTCCAACACTCCAGCTGTGACCCCATATCCCACCATGGCTCCAACACTCCAGCTGTGACCCCATATCCCACCATGGCTCCCAATACTCCAGCTGTGACCCCATATCCCACCATGGCTCCAACACTCCAGCTGTGACCCCATATCCCAGCATGGCTCCAACACTCCAGTTGTGACCCCATATCCCAGCATGGCTCCAACACTCCAGCTGTGACCCCATATCCCACCATGGCTCCAACACTCCAACTGTGACCCCATATCCCACCATGGCTCCAACACTCCAGCCGTGACCCCATATCCCACCATGGCTCCCAATACTCCAGCTGTGACCCCATATCCCACCATGGCTCCCAATACTCCAGCTGTGACCCCATATCCCACTATGGTTCCCAACAGTCCAGCTGTGACCCCATATCCCACTATGGCTCCCAACAGTCCAGCTGTGACCCCATATCCCAGCATGGCTCCCAACAGTCCAGCTGTGACCCCATATCCCACTATGGCTCCCAACACTCCAGTTGTGATCCCATATCCCAGCATGGCTCCCAACACTCCATCTGTGACCCCATACCCCAGCATGGCTGCCAACACTTCCACAGGGAGCAGAGACCCCCCATTCCACCATGTTCCCAACACTTCAACTGTGATCCCCCATTCCACCATGCTCCCAACACTTCCACAGGGAACAGAGACCTCCCCCATCCCAGCACAGCTCCCAACACATTCTCATAGAGATTTCCTTCCACTGGGATCACTCCTCCAGGTCTTTAAGGACAATGTTGAACCCAACAGCCCTATCCGTACTGAACCCACACAACTCTGCCCCTACTGAACCCACACAGCCCTATCTCTACAGACACTCCTTCAGGAATGGGATCCCAGCTCTGACCACAGTGGATACAATCAGCAGACACAACCTTTCCACTGGGATCACTCCTTCAACTTTTTAAGGACAGTGTTGAACGCACACAGCCCTGCTCCTACTGAACCCACACAGCCCTGCCCCTACAGACCCTCCCTCGGGAATGAGGTTCCAGCTCCCTCCTTGCCCAGCACATCCAGCCAGCAGAGACACAACTTTTCCACTGGGATCACTCCTCCATCTTTTTAAGGACAGTTCTGAACCCACACAGCCCTGCCCCTACTGAACCCACACAGCCCTGCCCCTACTGAACCCACACAGCCCTGCCCCTACTGAACCCACACAGCCCTGCCCCTACTGAACCCACACAGCTCTGCCCCTACAGTGAGTGGGGTCTCCCTCGGGAATGGGGTCTCAGCTCAGCTCCTTCCCAGTGCACACAGCCAGGAGACACAACCCTTCCACCGGGATCACTTCTTTGGCTTTTTAGGGCCAAACCCACAGCCCTGCCCCTACAGAAGCTCCCTTGGGAATGGGGTCTCAGCCCCCTCCTCGCCCAGCACCCCACAGCATCCCACCCCTCCTCCTGCGGACCCGCACTGCTGGCAGTGCCCCCCGGGGCAGGGGGATCAGGAGCACTCACGATCCGGTGCGCGGGGGCAAACTCTTGTGCACGACGCCCCTGCCGCCCTCCACGAAGGCGCCGGGGGGTTTGTGGTACACCGAGGCCAGGGTGCCGATGTGGCAGATGAGCTCGTCCAGCAGCGTGGGCTCGATCAGGTCCGTCTCCTCCGAGATGAGCGGCTTCTCCGCCAGCACCACCTCCTTGGCGGCCACCGGGTCCGTGGACAGCAGGCGCCAGTAGATGTAGCCCCGGTCCCGCAGGTCGGGGTTGTCCGAGTCCTGCGGGAAGGGCGGGAACCAGGGCTGGAGCCACGGGGAGCTGCTGCTGCACAGCTCCTGCACAGCTCCTGCACAGCTACTACACAGTTACTACACAGCTACTACACAGCTACTACACAGCTACTGCACAGCTACTACACAGCTACTGCACAGCTACTACACAGCTACTACACAGCTACTGCACAGTTACTACACAGCTACTACACAGCTACTGCACAGTTACTACACAGCTACTACACAGCTACTACACAGCTACTACACAGCTACTGCACAGCTACTACACAGCTACTGCACAGCTACTACACAGCTACTACACAGTTACTACACAGCTCCTACACAGCTACTACACAGCTACTGCACAGCTCCTACACAGCTACTACACAGCTCCTACACAGCTACTACACAGCTACTGCACAGCTCCTACACAGCTCCTGCACAGCTACTACAGAGCTACTACAGAGATACTACACAGTTACTACACAGCTACTGCACAGCTACTACAGAGCTACTACAGAGCTACTGCACAGCTACTACAGAGCTACTACAGAGCTACTGCACAGCTACTACACAGCTACTACACAGCTACTACAGAGCTACTACAGAGCTGCTGCACAGCTCCTACACAGCTACTACAGAGCTACTACAGAGCTACTGCACAGCTACTGCACAGCTCCTACACAGCTACTACACAGCTACTACACAGCTACTACAGAGCTACTGCACAGCTACTACACAGCTACTCAGAGCTGCTGCATAGCTCCTACACAGCTCCTGCAGCTACTACACAGCTACTGCACAGCTACTATAGAGTTACTCAAGGCTGCTGCAGCCACTCCACAGCTACTCAGGGCTGCTGCAGCTACTGCACAGCTACTCCAGAGCTACTCAGGGCTGCTACTGCACAGCTACTCAGGGCTGCTGCAGCTACTACAGAGCTCCTGCAGCTACTCCAGAGTTACTGAGAGCTACTGCAGCTACTAGGAGCTACCTGGAGCTGCTGCAGCTACTCCAGAGCTACTACAGATACTCCAGAGCTATTCAGTGCTGCTGCAGCTACTCCAGAGCTACTTGGAGCTGCTCCAAATACTACAGAGCTACTCGGAGTTACCGCAGATACTACAAAGCTACTGCAGCTATTACAGAGCTCCTTGGAGCTCCTGCAGCTACTCAGGGCTGCTGCAGCTACTCCAGAGGTACTAAGAGCAACTACATCTACTAGAGAACTACTCAGGGCTGCTGCAGCTACTCCAGAGCTACTCAGGGCTGCTGCAGCTACTACAGAGGTAGTCAGAGCAACTGCATCTACTACAGAGCTACTCAGGGCTGCTGCAGCTACTCCAGAGCTACTCAGGGCTGCTGCAGCTACTACAGAGGTAGTCAGAGCAACTGCATCTACTACAGAGCTACTGCAGCTACTACAGAGCAACTGCATCTACTACAGAGCTACTGCAGCTACTACAGAGCTACTCAGGGCTGCTGCAGCTACTACAGAGCTACTCCAAGTTACTGCAGCAGCTACTCAGAGTAACTACAGCTACTACAGAGCTACTCAGAACTACTGCTGCTACTAACAGAGCTACTCAGAGCTCCTTTTCCCATCTAAGTCTTGCTGGGAGGGATCACGGGGATAAAAGTTCAGGAGCTCCACCATCCTGGGCTGGGAAGCAGCACAAGGAGCCTCCCGGGCCATGGGAGTGTCTGTGCTCTCCTGGATTTCAACCATCAGCATTCCCAGAGGGACTGGGGACAAGGGATGGAGGGACAGGACAAGGGGAATGGCTCCCACTGCCAGAGGGCAGGGATAGGTGGGATATTGGGAAGGGATTCCTGGCTGTGAGGGTGGGGAGGCCCTGGCACAGGTTGCCCAGAGAAGCTGTGGCTGCCCCTGGATCCCTGGAAGTGTCCAAGGCCAGGTTGGATGGGGCTTGGAGCAATCTGGGCTGGTGGGAGGTGTCCCTGCAAGCTGGAACAAGATCTTCAAGGTCTCTTCCAACCCAACCCATTCCACGACTCTGCATTAAGCTCCCCATTAATGTCCCATGAGCAGGCCATTCCCACTTCCCCCGGGGTTGGGAAGCCCTCGGGAAGGCCCCGGGGTGTGACCCACCTGTGTGGCCAGGCTGAGCACCTGCTGCACCAGCTCCTGGGTCTCCGTGGGCTTCTTCAGGAACAGCTTCACGATGGCCGTGAGCAGCTGGAGCTGAACCTGGGGATGGACACACACAGACACATCAGGAACACCGGGATTTTCCCTGGAGGAGCTGCCAGGACCTAACCCCGACCTGCCCTTTGAGGGACCAAAGCCAGGGTGACGATGTCAGTGGCGGTGACACGAGCCAGGACACCTGGTGTGGCTCCCAGCCAGCTGTGCAGCCCCTTCCCAGCCCATCCCCACACCCTCAGGAACATGGGGTGATCCAGATGTTACAGGACAAGATCCTGGGAGCAGGTTACACAGTCCCACAGGCCAGAGCATCCCCTGACTTCCACGAGGATAAGCAGCAGGAATTGCCCCTGACAGCCCCTTCAGAGCCCTCAGGGAGTCAGAATCCCTGGTTTGGCTGTTCCACATTTCCAGGCTTTGCCCTGCTCACTGTGCCTTACAGGTGGAAACCCTCCACAATTCCACAGGCAAACCTCATGTGCCCCAGCAGGCAGGGCAGGGCAGGCACAGCTCCCTCTGCTCATTCCAGCTGCCTGGCTCTGTTTCCCAGCTCCGAAGGGCTGATCCCGTGCTGGCACAGCGGGATGACGGGGTGACCTCTTGGTCCCTCCAGACCAAGAAGGGCAAGAGGTGCTTGGGACAACACCATGGTGGCATTTCATGGAACCAGAGAACAGTTTGGGTTGGGAGGGACCTTAAAGCTCATCTCATTCCACCCCCTGCCATGGGGGGTCACCTTTCACTGACCAGGTTGTTCCAAGCCCTGGATCACATCCTACACCCAGAGCTGCTGTGGGACACGGTTGCTCCAAACACCTGGAAGAGCAACACCTTCTCCCTCCTTTAGAGCAGACTGTTCCACTCCAGTCAGCACAAGCTGTGTCACAGTGTCCCCCTCACCCAGCCAGTCCTCCTGCCCCACCTGGGTGCTCTCATCGTGGAATCCCTCCAGGAAGCTCTCCAGCAGCTCGTCGGCGTTGTCGATGCGCTCGGCGTATTCCCCCACGATCCAGATCATGGCAGCCCTGGCCTCGGGCTCATCCAGGGAGTCCAGGTTCTCACAGAGGGTGGCAATGACACTCTCGTACCTTCCCCAGGAGGAGATGACACGTGTTCACTCACCAGGAGCAGGAAACCCAAACCCCAGTCCACCCTAACTCCAAACTCCATCCCATCCCCCTCAGCAGAACCAGGGCATGGCTGAGGGCACCTTGCCCGGGGTTGTTCCCTCTCCCCAGTGCCCTCATTGATCCCAGAGCACATTCCCTGCTCTGGATTAACCCCTCAGCCCCACTCCTCTGATCTGCTCCTCTCTGGAGCTGTTGGCTATTCCTGCAGAGCTCCTGCTCGTTACCAATTCAGTTCATTAGTATTTATTCCCACTATTAGTCCCCGACTTCCTGATTACAGACTTGCCTATTCATCCTGGCTCAGCTGGAACATTCCCTCCCCTCTCCTCCTGCTGCCCTTGTTCCAGCACCAGGAGCTGGATCAAGAGCCAGAGCCAGTTTCTGCTGACACAAGGAACCTCCACATCCCTGGCAGCTCCCTCCATTGGGGTCCCTGGCTCTGGGACTGCCATCCCGGGGGGAGGGCTGGGGGCATTCCTGGGGCTGGGGACAACTTTCCTGCCTCCAGCTTAACTCCTGGGGCAGTGCTGAGTGGCAAAAACCCAAAGCTGTGCTGCAGGGAGGCTCCGGGGGCTCCATCCCCCCATCCCTCACCCACTCCGGGGGCTTCGTGGGCCCCCCGAGCACAGAGGGGCAGGAGGGGCTGGCCCAGGCCCACGCACTTGTTGGGGTACTTGCGGAAGATGTCCTTGATGACCACGATGGCCTCCTGCACCACGTAGTTGACCTTGGTCTGGATGAGGTCCAGGAGGGTGCTGACACAGCGCTCGGCTGATTGCTGCAGGAGGGACTCGGTCACACAGGCAGGGACCCCCTGCCAGCCCCATCCCAAAGCCTCCACTGCCATTCCCATACCTCCTCATCCCTGCCATGCACCCCTCAAACCCAACCCAAAGTACAGGGGACACACGAGTGTCCCAACCCAACCCAGAGCACGGGGGACACACGAGTGTGGTCTCCCCTTCACACCCAGGTCTGGCTCCTCCTCCTCCTCTCTCCGTGCTCCCAGAGCCTCCTCTCTGCCCATGGGAAGCATTCCAGCCATGCAGAGCCACCCTTCCAGCCAGGTTTTCAATAATCCCCTTTGGCAAATTACTCCAACAGGGAAGCAAAGCCTACAAGGAGCCCTTTGGGAAGGGATTGGCTCCCTCCCAGCCCCTTGGGAAGGGATCAGCTCCCTCCCAGCCCCTTGGGAAGAGATCAGCTCCCTCCTAGCCCCTTGGGAAGGGATCTGTGCCCTCCCAGCTCCTCGGGACAGGATCAGCTTCCTCCTGGCCCTCAGGAAGGGACTGGTTCCTTCTCAGCCCTTTGGGAAGGGATCAGCTTCTTCCCAGCCCCTCGGGAAGGGATTGTCTCCCTCCCAGAACCTCAGGAAGGGATTTGCTCCTTCCCAGCCCATTGGGAAGGGGTCTGTGCCCTCCTAGCCCCTCAGGAAGGGATTGTCTCCCTCCCAGAACCTCAGGAAGGAATTGTCTCCCTCCCAGCCCCTTGGGAAGGGATCTGTGCCCTCCCAGCTCCTCAGGAAGGAATTGTCTCCCTCCCAGCCCCTTGGGAAGGGATCTGTGCCCTCCCAGCTCCTCAGGAAGGAACCAGTGCCCTGGGAAGGGATCAGCTCCATTCCATCCCCCTGGGAAGGGATCAGCTCCCTCCCATCCCCACTGTGATCCCCAACAAGCCCCTGGCACTGCAGTACCACCCCAGGCAGAGCTGCTGGGTCTGTAAGGGGGCACAGGATGGGCAGGGACCCTGGAACAGCTCCAGTGGCCAAGGGGATGAAACACCCCCCTGCCACTCGTGTGGAACAACCACAGCTCACCCCCAGGCCCAGGAAGGCTCCAGTTCTCCAGGGCAGTGCTAAATCCCAGGATGAGATGCCCACCACGTGCCTTGCCCAGCCAGAGGTGCCCCAGCCCTCACCTCCACCTTGATGGCACAGCGGCCGATGGCTCTCACCGCCTTCCGCACAAAATCCACATCCACCTCCGTGGCGTATTCCTTCAGCTCTGCCAGCACCTGAGGGAGGGGACAGCATGGTGAGGGCCTGGCAGCAAGGACAAGCCACCAGGAACGCGGGGTAGTGACCCAGTTGGAGCAACTGGGTGGCACAGTGACCCAGCTGGAGCAGAATGGGTGGCACAGTGACCCAGCTGGAGCAGAATGGGTGGCACAGTGACCCAGCTGGAGCAGAATGGGTGGCACAGCCCATCCCGGCCGCATCCCCCAAAGCTGGGACTGGGATTTGGATCCCCCCTGGTGCCCTCCCCCAGCCCCTGACCTGAGCTATGTTGGCCTGGGAGGCCAAGCGGATCATGATGTCCAGTTTCTCCAGTTTGACGTAGATGGGGTCGTTGTACTTCACAAAGAACACCTTCATCTCGTGCTTCAGGATCTCAGGCCTGGGGGTGGCAGGAGGCAGAGGTTAGGGGGGGACACACACACTCACCTCCACCACAATTACAAGGTCTTGGAGGCCTGTTCCATGCCAAGGAATCCCAAACACCATGATTATCCCCTCAGGGTTCCGTCCCATGGACATAAGCTGGGGAAACACGGAGAGGGAGCAGCTCCAGGCCAGGAGGATGAGGCTCCTTGGCCACAAGCACAAGGTTTTGGGGGCCCATTCCAACCAAGGAATCCAAGACAGCACAATTATCCCCTCAGGATCCTTGGCTCCCCTTTGGAGGGGACAGAGCACAACCTTGCTGCAAACACAGGCCAGACGTGAGGCAACGGGGGGGGTTTGTCCTGCCAAGGCTGGAAGGGACGTTTTGGAAGGAGCAGGGACACAAACCCAGACCCCAGGGCTAGGCTGGACCTTTCTCACCAGCTCATCCTCTAAGCTGGGAAAGAGCTAGGCCAAGTCCACCTCCAAGGAGCCAACCTGCCTTCCACATCCCCGCTCCCAGGGACACTAATTGCTTTCCTCTTTTCCCAGAAATTAGTGCTATTTTTAACTGACGACCACGGCGCTGACTGGGAGGAGGACAAATCATCTGACCGGGCTGTGGGCAGAGCAGGGCTCTCCAGCTGGACACTTCTGCTCCAGGCACACGTGTGGGGCCTTGGACACCTCCTGCCCACCAGAATTTTAGATCAGCAAAGGGACAAAAGGACTCTCAGCACTTACTCAAGGAGGACAAAATCCAACAGCACAAAAATCCCGCCCTAGACATGGAATGACCAAACCAAAGTCTCTCAGCTTTTGGCTTTGCCATCCTTTGCTCCCCCCAAATAAAGAATAAATTAAACTGAGCTTAATTCCCTGCTCATTCCCTCATCTAACTGACTCATGGACAGGGCTTGGAGCAACCTGGGATAGTGGAAGGTGTCCCTGCCCATGGCAGGGGGTGGGATGAGATGAGTCCTTTCCAACCCAAACCATTCCATGATTTTACGACTCTCTGCGCTCAGCCCTTGGATTTTAAACAACAGACAAGGAAAAACCCACAAGATGGGTCATGACACTGCTGCAACCAGAGGGATTGAGGCACTGGGAAGCAGCACCCGTGGGAAAGAGGGAAAGCTGGGCACGCACCTCTTCTGCACGATGAGGTTGATGTTGCGGAGAGCCACGTACTGCAGCTCGGGCTCTGCGGACAGCAGGGTCACCAGGGGCGGGGCCAGCTTCTTCAGGAGCGTGCCATAGTAATCCAGGTCCTTGGAAAGCATCTCCATGAACTTCATCAGCACCTTCACGGCCGAGAGCACCACGGCGGAGTTGGCGTGGGACAGGCGCGGCGTCACCCGCTCGCAGATGCTGCCGGGCGAGGAGAGGGGAAAGGGGGTGATCCCGGCCCTTCTTCCTGCTTAAAAGCTGCTGCCAGCATGGATGAAGGACAAGGCATTCGCAGGAAAGCTGAGCAGTGCTTGGGACCTTCCCAAGAGGCACCAAACAGGCTCTTGGACGCCCCGATGAAGGTTATTCCCCAGCCCTGCAGAACTCGCTCGCAGTGACCCCGTTTTGGGGCTCCCCAGGGCCTCCTGTCCCCTGCAGCCACATTTTCAGCTGATAAAGAAGCACAATCCTGGTGCCAGCAAGGGGACAAGACCAGGGCAAGCTCCAGATGGCCGTGCCCAAGGCACAGGGGCCAGCAGATGCCCGCTGTCCCACCTCCTGCAGCATTCCAAGGGGCAGGAGGATGCTCAGAGGAGAAGTAGCAGTGCCAGGAGCTTTGATCGACACCTGCCCATCCATCCCCTCCCTCTCCAACCCTGCTCCTTGGCACCACAGCAGCACCCAGAGCCTCCCTCACCTCTGGGCTTCCCGGTCATCCTTGGGCATGTAGTTGGCCAGGCAGTCCAGGATGAAGATCTGGCCCCATTCAGTGCACTCGTTGAGGGCCGTGAGCAGCTTGTTGATGGACTGGGGGTTGAGGTCCAGGAGGTTGCTGCTGGGGTGGGACTCGGCTATTTCTGACAGAGCCGCCACTGCGTTGGCCACCACCTGCCAGGGGGCATGGGACAAGGGTTAGGGGACAGGACACGGGTTAGGGGACACCAGGGTGGCTCCTGGGGGAAAGGTGGGGCAGGGGGATGAGCTGCTTCCTCAGCATCATCCCACTGACATCTGGGTACCAGCTCCGACTCCCACCGGCGGCTCCGCAGGGGATGAGCCATCCCCACCCCGCTCCCACCGCCCACACCACATCTCCAACGGCTCCCACGTGTTCCACAGGAATCAGCCTTGGCCCTGTGCCCAGTTCCCCTTCCCCAGGCAGCTCCAAGGAGCCCCATCCCTCCCTGCACAGCTCCCAGTCTGGCTGCCACACCCACAGCAGGAAGAAAGGCTGTAGGGGGAGAGTAACTCTGGGGAAAGCTGGGCTTAAAGTTCCTCAGAAAGCCTGGGGAAAGGGAGGGAAGCCAAAGCCCAGCTGCCAGGAAAACCTCACGAGAGGTAAAAGCCACTGGTTATGTGGGATAAGAGGCAAAAGCCACTGGCTATGTGGGATCAGAGCCAAGCCTCTGCTCCAAGCTGCCCCGAGCAGCCTCCTCCTCCCCACTGGGAACAGGGTAATAACACACAGCCAAGGAATGGGAGAAACCCTCCACCCAGGAGATGGGCTTACAGGGCAGGGAAAAGCCTGCAGCCCTGAGAAGCAAGAAGTCCCAAACAGTGGCCTGTTAACACCAAAACAGAGAGTCTGGAAGGGAGTCTGGGATGTGAAGATGAATTAGAGCGTTTCCATCCATTTGGATGGAGAGAGGGCGAAGAAGGCAAAAAAAGGATCACCATGGGGTTGGAGTCGGAGATGAGATCCTTCAGGGTGTCCAGGAAGCCCTGGTCCTCCACCAGCTGGGCATTGATGTCGTGCAGCTTGGCCACGCAGACGGCGGCCGTCTTGCGCACGTAGGGGTCCTCGTCCTTGAGGCACTTCCGCAGGGGCTCACAGAGATACTCCGTGATTTTATCCACACGGATGCAGCCCATGGTCCGCACGGCCAGAGCCCGGATCAGCGGGTTTGGGTCCTCGCAGTCCTGCAGGGAGCGGAGGGGAGGTTTGGTGTCACAGCCAGCAGTGGTGGCTTCAGGAGCTCCGGGTTGGTTTGGGGTTCCTCAGCTGCTGAGGGTTTAACACTCGACAACAAGTCCCCCAAGAGAAGTTGGACCTCTTGTTCTGCACCCACAGAGTTCTAACACCACCAGTCCTCACTCCCAGCACCCCCAGGAATCTGAACTCCTCATCACTTCACCAAACAACCACAACCCAGCTGCCACCTGACCTGGAAAACATATCTACTGCGTTTATCTTGTGGGGTTTTTCCTGCCTAAAAAACCCAAATTCCCTCTAATGCCCACCAAGCCTTTTCACAGAGCGGTTTGGCAACACCTTGGCTCCTAACAAACTCTTCAGCTCCCAGCTCCAAGTGGGAGATCACGAGGGCTCTCCCAGCACACGGGCTCACATGACAGTAGCTCCACCACGGGAGCTGCCCACAGCCCCGACAGAGCGAGTGGCACGGGGTGGCTGCCAAAAAAACAGCTTTCTGCATTACTGAGCAAATTTAATCAGTTACCAAGAACCAGGAGAGCTCCTCCTCCTGACAGGAGAGGCTCTGGAAAGCTGCCCACGCTCCCTTTGCAGCTCAGTGCAGTGACCCGGCACCGGGTCGAGCTGCCCCTGGTGACTCTTGGACTCACACCCTCTGCCCTTACCTTCACAAAGGTGTTCACTGCCATGATGGCCATGTCTGGTTGGCTCTTGGCATAGTTCATCAGGTAGAGGTAGACCAGCTTCTTCAGCTCCAGGTTGTCTGTCTGCATGCAGTTCACCACGTCCGGGAAGAGAGCGCTGGAACACAGAGCTCCTGGTGAGGGCAGGACATGGACACGCTCCCGGGGAACCCCCCTTCCCACGGCCCACCCCCTCCTGGAGCCAGGAGAACCTGCTCTGGAGCCAGGTTGGGAGAGCTGGGGGGGGTTCACCTGGACAAGAGAAGGCTCCAGGGAGAGCTGAGAGCCCCTTGCAGGGCCTAAGGGGGCTCCAGGAGAGCTGGAGAGGGACTGGGGACAAGGGATGGAGGGACAGGACACAGGGAATGGCTTCCCACTGCCAGAGGGCAGGGAGAGATGGGATACTGGGAAGAAATCCTTCCCTGGGAGGGTGGTGAGGCCCTGGCCCAGGTTTCCCAGAGAAGCTGTGGCTGCCCCTGGATCCCTGGAAGTGTCCAAGGCCAGGTTGGACGGGGCTTGGAGCAACCTGGGCTAGTGGGAGGTGTCCCTGCCCATGGCAAGGGGTGGAACAAGACAAGTTTTAAGGTCTTTTCCCACCCAACCCATTCTAGGATTCTATGATTCTATGACCTGAGCCCACCCTGCAGCAGATGTGGCTGAACTGCCCATTCCCAGGGGATTTGATTGTATGGATCTGTATTGAGACCAGCCCAGAGCAGCCCCTGAGAGGCCAAAACTGAACTCTGGACATGGCTCTGCTGTATCCTAACCTCAGCACAAGGTGCTGGACAAGGCTCTCAGGCACGTGGTGTGATTTTGGGGTGTCCTGTGCAGGGCCAGGAGCTGGACTCCATGATCCTTGTGGGTCCCTTCCACCTCAGGATATTCCACGATTCCATGCACCCTCACAGGACGGAGCCAAAGGGAAGAGCCCCATTCCCTGGGGTGATTCCTGAGCACCAGGATGCTCTGCTGGGATGGAGTGGAGCTGCCTGCATGGAGCTGGGGCTTCCCCTTCCCAAACCCCTGGAGCTGTGGGATGCCAGAGATGCTGTTTCATCCAAAGACAGACCAATTAAAGCCACAGACAGACCAATCAGACTATTAAAGCACCCCAGAGAGGCAATTAGGATCACAGGGGTAACACAGGGGTTATCCCACCCTGACAGATGTCCCTTGGCTCCTGGAAGCTTCTCTGTCACTGCAAACCCAGCCATCCCTGACAGGATCAAACCCAGGGCACCCCTAAATCCAGGGAAGTGCCTGCTGAGCTGCCACCCACTGTGGCTGCTTTCACCCCAGGCTAAACCAGGCTTTCCTGGCTAAACCAGGCTTTCCTGGCACCTCCTGGGGAGCAGTGAACTGAGGAACCTGCCCTCCTGCAGCCTAAAATATGCACACACCAAAAAAAATGGGTTGACACGGCCACAGAATCCTGGAATGGGTTGGGACCTTAAAGCCCATCCAGTGCCACCCCCTGCCATCAGGGACACCTTCCACCAGCCCAGGTTGCTCCAATCTGGCCTTGGACACTTCCAGGGATCCAGGGGCAGCCACAGCTTCTCTGGGCAACCTGTGCCAGGGCCTCCCCACCCTCACAGGAAAGGATTCCTTCCCAACATCCAACCTTAATCTCCCCTCTTCTAGTTTAAAGCCATCCCCCCTTGTCCTGTCACTGTCTGCCCATGTAAAAATCCCCTCTCCCTGTTTTCGTAAGCCCCCTTCAAGTCCTGGAAGGCCATATCCACGTGATCTTCTCCATGGTGGTCCCAAGACAGCCCTGCTGCTGCTCTGGAAGCAGGGACACACCAGCTCTCCCAGCACGGAGCCCAGGGCGTGTTTTCCCTCCATTTCCTCTCCAATGCACCGTGAAAACCAAACTGCTGCTGCTGCCCGAGGTGTGCAGGGCCAGGTCCTTGCAGGGAGAAGACACAGAGGGGCCACGTGCTGCTCAGTCAGATGGATGGAGGCAGGAAGGAACAGCCCCACCTTTGGGACTGGAGCGGCTGCAAAAGGCTCTTGGGCAGCGAGGCAGCGACACAGCCCCTCTGCCACCACCCCCGGGGGGTCCTGCTTGTTCAGAGGAACACGTGAGGGGAGAGGGAATAATCCCAACCAACTCATCTGGCAGCCAGACCAATCCTCTTTCAGTCAGATTACAACCAAAGCCAGGGGAGCTCCCGCCTGCCCGGCAGCCACGTGGGCAAAAAGTGCCCTCAGGGAGGCAGAGTCGTGGCCAGGAGGGTGCTCAGGTCTCTCCTGAGGGGAAAACCAGCTGGAAAAACCCTTGGAGCAACACAGGGGGAAAGGGGAACCTGCAAGCTATCCAGGTTTGGAATGGTTGGAGTTGAGTCAGGGCAGGGTCAGGTTGGATCTCAGGCAAAGCTTCGTCCCCCAGAGGCTGGTTGGGCACTGCCCAGGCTCCCCAGGGCAGTGGGCACAGCCCCAAGGCTGCCAGAGCTCCAGGAGGGTTTGGATGATGCTCTGGGGCACAGGGGGTGACTCTTGGGGCTGGGCCTGTGCAGAGCCAGGGGTTGGACTGGATGATCCTTGTGGGTCCCTTCCCACTCAGTGTATTCTGGGATTCTGTGGTCATGGCTCAATCTCCCCTGGTTCTGGGAGAGCTCCAGGCTCTGGATCCCATGTCACAAACACCTAAGAACTGCTGCCCAACTCCCCTGTATGTCTGGGAGAATTTCAGTGCCCCAGGACAGCAGTTTCCTCCCTCATCTCACTCCCTGGCTGGGGAGGTTTTCAGCCCCAGTGCTGTCCCACTGACCCTCTAGGCCTCACCTGCCATCCCCTGCTGAGGGACTGCTCTCCCATCCTGCAGTCCAAGGGTTCTGTGGGAATTTTGGGCTGCAGTGATGCCTGCAAAAGTGCAGCACTGTTTATCCAGAGCCTTTCCTCCCTAACTCATGGCAAGAACTTCTGGTAGAGCTTGGTTTGGACAGTGCTCTGAGGGACAGGGTGGGATTGTTGGGGTGTCTGTGCAGGGCCAGGGGTTGGACTGGATGATCCTGTGGGTCCCTTCCCGCTCAGGACATTCCCTGACCCTCTGGAATCACAGACCTGACGTCCTTGCCCACAGTCATGGAGGCGATCACCTTCTTCACAGCCTCCTTCTTCTTCTCCTTCTTGTCGCTGTTCAGCTCAGCCTTCAGCTCAAATATCTCCCCTGGAAAGGTGGGAAAAGGGGGAGCTCAGGGCCTGGGGAAGGGGCACCCACTCTCTGCTGGTGAGGGAGGGTGGGCACAGCTCCCACCCCCTGCGTGCCACCTTCAGCTCTCACCTTTGCCAGCCCTGGGAGGGGGGATTTAACTTCCCAAATGCCTTGCTGGGGGCTGGGGCTGCTCTGGGGGCTCAGCTCTTCTCCATGGAAATGGAGACCAGCCTGCTGGGGCATCCCTGTGGCTCCTGCAGCCCTGCAGGGACGGGAGGTGCTGCAGGAGGGCCCAGCTCCCCCGCCACAGGGGGTTATCCCGTGGGCACTTCGGACACACAGCCAAGCTCCAGCCCCACACACGGCTCTGGGAGGCCCTGTCCTCCCTTCCCTCCCTTCCCAGAGGATGGCAGCGGATTTTGGGCACTGCTCCTTCAGCCCACGTGAGGGATGGTGGTTCCCAAACCCCCTCTCTGCCTGGGGCAGAGATTCCCCAGTCCAGCCCCTGCAATCCCAGCCAAGGGCACCACCTCCTGCCCTCCTGGAGCCTCCTGAGCTCCTTATTCCCTGCCAGGCTGGCAGGCTGAGGAGGGCCATGCCACATGGCTCCTCTCCACACTAATTCCTCGCTCTGGAAAGTGCTTAAGGCCCCGAGTGCTGCCCAGGGGAGCTCCTGAGCCGCTAAAGCCGATCAGCAGCTGCCACCAGCCCGGCCAGGGGCTTGGGGACAAGGTGTCCTGACCCCAACACCATCCCAGGAGCTGCTCTGGGTGTCACAGAGAGGAGCAGGACAGGCTGTCAGCCACAGCATTCCCACAGAAGCTTCCCCCCACAGGGACAGCCCTCCCTGCCTGGCTTACGGTGTAAGAAATGGGTGCTTTTGGGATAAATCGTGACATTCCTGCTCCCCTCCTTACCTTTCTTGGTGGTGGTGAAGTACTTGGAGTCTGTCATGGTGGTCCCAGCCAGCAGCAGGTCCCTGGGGGAGAGGCAGAGCACAGAGGGTGAGGGTTGGGATTTTCCTGGCTGGGGAGAACTCCAGGAAGGAAAAAATCGGGGAGCTGGGATCTCATGGGAAGAGTCACGAGGAGCTGAAACCCCCAGGGAGACCCTCAGCTCCTGCCCATTCCCTATGGGAGGGTGAGCACCCTGCAGCTCTGGGATGAGGGAGGAATCAGCTGGTTCTCCAAAGGGGATGTGGAGGAGGAAGGGAGTCGCTGAGGATTCCAGGGGTCAGCCCAGGCTTTGCTCAGTCCACCCCACTGGGCAGCAGGGGCTCAGTGATCCCCCCTGGGCTCACCCCTCCTCATCCAAAAAAAACGCTTTTAGAGGGAAAACTCACACCCAAACCTCCCTCACACCTGCAGGGAACAGCTCTGGGAGCGGGGCAGGAACTGAGCCGAGCCCAAGGCGCAGCTCAACGGGACAGAGCAGCCGAGGGGGATCAAAGGGAGCCTCTTCCAGACTTCCAGAAACCATCCCTGCTCCAGCAGTGCTGCTTTAAATTCCAAGGGTTCGAGGTTTCCACCCAGCACTTGAGGCTCTCTTATATAATTCAGGCAGTTTAGGGCAGATTTAGGGCTTGGTAGCTGAGGAGGGAGATGTGCAGGGAGCAGACAGCCCTTGGGAAAGGTCAGCGGGGATTTGGCTTTTACGGTTGGTTTTCCCATTTTTTCCTTTGACAGGAAAAGAATCCAGAGGCTTGTCCTTGAAAGCCTGCAGTGGCTTTGCTGTTTTGGAGGGGCAGGAGCACAGAAAGCAAAGCCAAGTGGAAAAAAAAAAAAAAACCAGATAAAAAAAGAGCATTTGGGGAAAAAAAAAAGAGGAAGAAAAAGAGCTTGCGGAGGGGTTTAAAATGCAAATGAGCTTCCTGAAAGCCAAATGCAGCAGCAGCACAGAGGAACTGTGTCCTCTGTTCCCTGTCCAAGCTGGATAGGGATCCCCAACAGGGATAAAAAGGAAATCTGGATGAAATCTGGGGGCTGGGAATGCTGGGCAGAGCATGGAGCTGGGCCGGGAGGAGGAGAGAAGGAGTTTGCAGGGACCTGGGGCTGCTCCGGGGGCTGGCAGTGCTATTCCAGAGGGGGAAGCCTGTCACCGTGCTCCCCCAGCCCTGCCAAGGGAGACAGGACACTCCTCACTGCTTCCCTCAGTTACCTGGGATTGATTGAGAGCCTTTTTTATCCCGCTATGTCGGTGGCTCTCCAGGGAACAGCGGGAGCTCCGGGCTGCAGCAGCTCTCTGCACCTCACTGCAGATCCCGTCCTGCCACACAGGGAGGAAGGAAGGAAGGAGGATTCACTGCAGTCCCTCTGCTTCCAGGACCTGGCTCACGCTCAGCCCTGCTCTGCAGAAGTGCCTGGAAAGCAAACTTGAAGCCGAGCAGGGAATTTCTGCAGCCAGCCCAGGGCCATGAATCACTCCTGCTGCTTCCCCGCTCTCCCAGAGCCCCCCCTGGCACCACAGGGTGGGATTGTTGGGGTTTACCCACCCAAAACCCCACCCACGTGTGCTTTAGAGCCACCCAAAATTCCCCTAATTCCAGAGACAACCCTCCATCTCCCCCACTCCTCCAAGCCCCTCCAGGGTCTCCTCCAGCTCGGGAATGAAGGAGCATCCCTTGCTGCCCACACCAACATTCCCGGTGGCAGGACCAGCCTGGAAGCACCCCAGGGGTGCTGAGGGGATCCAAACCCCTGCCAGATCTGGGTGCTCAGCACCCTGTGTGTGTGTCCCCCAGGCTGTCCAAGGGTGACAGGGCAGGGCTGGCTGCCAGCCTGGGATGCACAGCCCCTGCTGCAGGTGAATTCCCAGGAGCCCAGCCCTTGGAAAGGGGCCAGCGCTGCTGCCTGGCTCTGCTTTTAAGGATGCAGAGCTGGGAGCTGCAGGAAGGTGTTTGCTCCCCCAGCTCCAGCAATTCCCACCCAGCTCCTTTCCACGCTCAGCTCCCAGTGAGAGGCAGATCCCCACAGGAAGGAGCAGCTCCTCCCTCAGGAAAAGCGGGATGCAAGCAAGGAAACCAGGGAGACCAACCATCCCCCACCTCAGGGGGGTCAGGTTTGGTCCCATCTTTGGGCCAAATTCCGAAGCACATGGATTCAAGGGGGCAGAAGTGCCCCCAAGGCTCTGGAAGCAAAGCTCAGGGGCACCCGAGCTCCCCACACCCACCCGGGGCTCTTGGGCTCCACTCTGGGGACAAGTTTGGGCTGTGGCACAAACCCACACCCTCCAAGGCCACGGGCTGGGCTCTCCAAAGTGGTTTATCCCTGATTTTGTTCCCCAACACAATGAAATCCAAGAGCTCCACAGGAGCCACAGCAACGCTGCTCTCCTGAGGCTCCAGCCCTGGCTCGGGAAGGTGGCACAGCCCAGCCAGTCTGTCCCAGGCAGCTCCCAAAGTCTGCTCTCCCAGGGGAACAAGAGGCTCCTGAACCCAAAATACAGCAGCAAACATGTCATGGGGCTTCCCAAGGAGGCAGCTGCTTCCAGAGGGTTCCCAGAACAGCCTCGATCCCCAACGAGCCATCGCTGGGGGAGGAAGAAAACTCGTTTCTTCTGCTCCTTTGTCACCTGTTTTGGGTCAATTCCTCCATCCTTGAAGGCTGAGATGCTGCTGAGCAGAGTATTCCATGGAATCATGGAATGGTTTGGGTGGGAAGGGACCTTAAAGCCCATCCAGTCCCACCCCCTGCCATGGGTAGGGACACCTTCCACCAGCCCAGGTTGCTCCAAGCCCCATCCAACCTGGCCTTGGACACTTCGAGGGATGGGGCATCCTCTGGGAAATCCATTCCAGGGCCTCCCCACCCTCATAGGGAAGGATTCTTTCCCAATCTCCCATCTCTCCCTGCCCTCTGGCAGTGGGAAGCCATTCCCTGTGTCCTGTCCCTCCCTCCCTTGTCCCCAGTCCCTCTCCAGCTCTCCTGGAGCCCCTTTAGGCCCTGCAAGGGGCTCTCAGCTCTCCCTGGAGCCTTCTCTTGTCCAGGTGAACCCTCCCAGCTCTCCCAGCCTGGCTCCAGAGCAGAGGGGCTCCAGCCCTGGCAGCATCTCCAGGGCCTCCTCTGGACTCCCTTTCAGCTTCCAGCAATAAAAAGCTGGGATGGGATGCAGGGACAGCCCTGCTGCTCTTTCAGAGCAGGGAGCCACCTCAGCGCCCTGACAGCCTGTAACCAATGCCCAGGACATCCTAAATCCCTGTTATCCCAGCATCAGGGCTCACTGCAGCTCCCTGGTCATTCCAGGGAATGTGACAGCCTCTGACAGCCCAGAGCAGGAGTTCACTGGCTGCCAGTAAATCCTGATCTCCTGAGGCTGATCCGTGTCTTGGGAAGGGAACAAAGGCAGGAGTTTCATCCAGCCCAGCCCTGCACACACATTCCTGCCTGCCAGGGGGGACAGGCTGGCACCCAAATCCAGGGAGAGGAGAGAGGAGCAGGAACTCAAAGGGCAAGTTCCTGGGAAAGGGCTCACCTGGAAAACACAGTGGCAGCTGGAGGTTAGCGGGGAAAGAAAACTCCCAGTTCCAGCTGGGAATGAAGCACTTGAGGGCCAAGCTGGCACAATTTAAGGGAAATAAAGGCAGACTATAAAGAATTAACACTGGGATGTGTAACTGGAGCCGTGGGGAATCACACACCTGCTCCCTGTTGGAGTGAGGGAATTCCAAGCCAGGCAGGGTTCAAGCCCACACTCCAACCACATCTCAGGCCCTGTGGATAAACCCCAGGGCTGGCACAGACACCAGAGGGGAAGATGAACACCCAGTCACGGAAAAGAACCAGAGGCTGAGGATACAAACCCCAGCAGCTGAAGAGCCTTGTGCTGATCCCAAATCTCTCCCCTCCTTCCGGCAGTGAAGTGACGTGGTGATCCCGCCCCACAGCCAACGTGAATCCCACAGCTCCCATCCCTGTGCTCATCCCACCTCTCCACAAAGCCCCAGGGGCTCACACCAACCCCACACACATTCTCTTTAAGATATTTTTCCTAAGTCTGGCCTAACTTGAGCCAGTCTTAGCTCAAATTCAGCCCTGCAGCAACGCAGTGCTGTGACTCTGCTGCAGCTCAAGCTCAGCTCAAACCTTCCCATCTTCCCACCAGGACCATCCTCATCCTCATCCTCATCCTCATCCTCATCCTCATCCTCATCCTCATCCTCATCCTCATCCTCATCCTCATCCTCTCACAAACCTGCTACTGACCAACCCAGGAGCCTTCCAAGAGGCTCCATGTCCATCAGCCAAGGGGTTGAGGTGCCCCCTGGGATAACTCGGGGGTAGGAGCCCTGTGCCAGCAAGGAGGTGCCCAAAATCCTGGTAGATCTGTTCCTTGAGGGATGTGAGATCCCCAAGGAGCAGCACATGGTCCATCATTAACCCAGAGGGAAGAAGGGCCACGCCAGAAAAATGAGCTGCAACTACAAAACATCCCATCCACCAATAACTGGGGAGTAAATCCACGGACAAAGGAAGGTCCCAGGGTGTCCCCCACAGCACCCACTGCCAGGATCTCAGTGCTCCAAGAGCTGGGGGGATTTTTAATCACCTCAACAGAGATAACACCCACAGAGACCCTCCAGAACTCCAGCTGAGTGCCCCCAGGGATGCCAAGGATCTCGTTCTGGAGGTGTTGGGACACAGCTTCCCGTGGCACAGGGCATGTTCTCCTCCTGGGAAAGCCAGGCTCTGCAGGGCTGGACACCTCCTGCCATGGAATTCCCAGCCTGGCTTGATCCAAGCAAGGCCCAATGCCTCTGGAAAGCCCCTGGGGGTGTCAAGGCCTGTTCAGCAGACTGAGCCCCACAGGGAGCAGCCCCCCAAAACAGGTCTGGGGGCAGCAAACCAGATCAATCCAACTGCTCATCCAAAGCTTATCCCATTTCCTGTCACCCCAAGAGAGAGGGGACACAAAACACCCCCTGGACCCCCAGGGATGGGGGGATCCCAGGGATGGGATCCCTGAGAGGGGTTAAAACTCTGAGAAACTCTGCTCAACACAAAACAACTGCAGGGAAGAGCAACACCACCTCCAACAGGGCTCCTTCAGGCTGGAGCCTTTTATCCAGCCACTAAAACCTCCCACTAAAACCTCCACAGGGGAGGCAGCAAACACAGGATATCAGCCCAGTTGCCTCCCTGCCTGATCCATGCCTGGTTCCCAGCTCATTCCACATCTCATTCCCATGGATGTGCTGTGCCCTGAGCCACGGCCGGGGCACAGGGCTGTGCTGACTGTCCCTGCCACGGCCCAGGGGTGGCTGAAGGGATCCCCCCCAGCCCTTCCAGAGGGTCCTGCCCCCGGAGCTGTGGCCAGGACACGGTGCCCGGGGGGCTGCAGGGTCACGGCTGAGGATGGGGCAGCTCCCGGGGTGACCCCACACCCCACTCCGGGATGGATCCGGGATGGATCCGGGAGGGCAGGGATGGGACACAGAGCTGCCGGGGGGTTGTGGGGAGAGGGACAGCCCGGGGGGGACACGGGTTGAGGTGGGGGTGGGGTTGGAGCTGGGCTTGGGGGAGCCCCGTGTGGTCGGGCTGGGGTCAAGACACGGGGGACACGGCCCGGGATAGGAGGGGACACGGCCCGGGGCAGGGGAGAGGGGGGTCGGGCCGGGGGTCAGAGCGGGGGACAGGGCATGGGGACAGAGGGCAGCCCGGCCTCGGGGGGTGGAACGGGGCCACAGCCCGGCCCGGGAGGGGCCCGAGCCCAGGGCACGGCCCGAGTCCCGGTGAGGGCGGGGGGGCCCGGCCCGCGGAGCGCACGGGCGGGGCGGGGGAGCGGCCCGAGAGGGAACGGCCGCAAGTCCCGGCCCGGTCCTTCCGGTCCCTGTCCCTGTCCCGACCCCATTCCCGACCCCATCCCGTACCTGCCGCCGCCTCCCGCGGGCACCGGAACCGAGGATCGGGGAGCGCTTCCGGGGCGGGGGCGGGGCCTGGTCGGGGGCGGGGCAAGGGGCGGGGCCGCGGTGAGAGGGGCGGGGCCGGGAACGAGAGCGGAATCGGGGGGACACGGGATGGGGAGAGGGATGAGGGAAATGGGATGGGGAGAGGGATGGGAGAGAGGGTGGGAGAGAGGGATGGGGACAGGGATGGGGACAGGGATGGGAGAGAGGGGGTGGGGAACACGGGAAGAGGACATGGACAGGGAAAGGGATGGGGACAGACGGTGGGGACAGGGAACGGGGAGAGAGTATAGGGGATACGGGGGGGGGATATGGGCAGGGACACGGGATGGGATGGGGGGAGAGGGAATGGGGATACAGGATGGGGACATGGGTAAGGGAGAGGGAATGGTTGGCACGGGATAGGGACATGGGTTAGAGACAAGAGATAGGGAGAGGGATGGGGACACGGGATGGGATGGGATGGGATGGGATGGGATGGGATGGGATGGGATGGGATGGGATGGGATGGGATGGGATGGGATGGGGGGAGAAGGGAGGGGAACATGGGATGAGGATATAGGATAGGGACATGGGATAGTGAGAGCGATGAGGACATGGGATAAGAACAGGGAATGGGGAGAAGGGATGAGGACAGGGATGGGGACTCAGGTGTCCAGCCCCACAGTCCTCATGTCCCCCACACTCCCAGGTCTGTCCCTGTGTCCCCACATCCCCAGGGTCTGCCCCCTGCTCAGCCTCCCCCCTCCCTCTCAGCACATCCCATAGGCAGCCCCGGCTGCTCCTGGATCCACTTCCATGGCTATTTTGGGATGAGGGGTGTGGCTGGACCTGCTGCTGCTGCGGGACAGAGGGGGCACCACGGGATCCTCTGGGGATCCATGGACTGGCTGCTGATTGGCTGGGATTTACACACCAGGGAGTTCATTGGCTGGGATCTGTGCACCTGTGTGTTGATTGGCTGGGATCTATGGCTGTGTGCGTTGATTGGCTGTGATCACCTGTTTGCTGATTGGCTGGGATCTCTGCGCCTGGGAGGTGATTGGCTGGGATCTATACAACCGGCTGCTGATTGGCTGAGCTCTCTGGGCATGTGTGTTGATTGGCTGGGATCTCTGCACCTGGCTGCTGATTGGCTGGGCTCCATGTACCCCGCTGCTGACTGGCTGGCTGCCATGTACTCGAGTGTTCATTGGCTGAACTGTCAGGACCTGCCCACAGGTGTGTGCTGATTGGCTGGGCTGCAGCTGTGCTGATTGGCTGGGGGGTCTGTGAGTGTGATTGGGCACTGAGCCGGATGAGCTGACTGGGCAGGCCGTCCACGAGCCCTGATTGGCCAGGCAGTTCCCAAGCGCTGATTGGCTGGGTAGTCCATGGTGGGCGGGGCTGCCCATGATTGACAGGCAGGTCGGTCCGTGCTCAGGACACAAGGGCAGGTTTTTGGGGAGCTCGGAGGGGGTTCCTCCCCCAGCCCCTTCCCAGCTGTGAGGGCAGACCTGGTTCTCTCCCCCCCGTGCCTGGAGCCCCCCCGGCACCCACAGGGAGTCCCCTCTCCCCTTGGCAGAGAGGGTACCGGGGACCCTCCTGGCAGCCCAGAACGTCCCCTCCCCTCCGGTCCCAATAAGTGTCTGACCCCTGGGGTGGTCTGGGTGCTGAGCCCCCCCAGGGTCCCTGCCCTGGCATCCCACCCGTGGCACGGGGGTGTCTGTGCCCCCCGGGGGTCCCCCCTCTCTCCTTCACAGAGGGCAGGACCCTGCTCTGCCCTGGGTGGTTCGGGCTCCCTTCCCAGGGCTCTCACTCCCTATTCCTGGGGGTCCCACTCTCTTCTCAGGGGTTCTGCTCTCTGCCCAGGGGGTTCATGCTCCCTTTAGAGGGCTCCCCATCCCCTTTTCGTGGGACCCTCACTCTGTCCTCGGGGTTCTCCCCTCCCTTTCCGAGGGTCCCACTCTCTGCCCAGGAGGGTCCATGTTCCCTTCAGGGACCGCCCAATTCCCATGGGGTCCTTAATCTGTCCTTGGAGGTCCCTGCTCCCTTCCCAGGACTCCCATTCTCTATTCCCGGGAGTCCTGCTCCCTGCCAGGGGGATGTGTGCTCCCTTCAGGAGCATCCCTCTGCTCCTCGGGGGTCTCAGTCTCTATTCTGGAGGGTCCCCCTGTGCCCAGGGGGTCCGTGCTCTCTTCGGGAGCTCTCCACTCCCTTCCCGGGGCTCCCAGTCTTCATTCCCAGGGGTCCTGCTCCCTGCCTGGGGGATCCATGCTCCCATCAGGAGCATCCCGTGCCCTTCACGGGGCTCCCATCCTTTATTGCCTGTGGTCTTGCAGGAAGCGAGCAGGAAGCTTGGGGGATTCATGCTCCCTTCAGGAGCATTTCCCTCCCTTCCCGGGGGTCCCACTCTCTGTTGCCGGGGTCCTGCTGTGCCCCGGGGCTCCCAATTCTCTTGCCGGGGGGTCCCCACTCCCAGCCCTTGCGAGCCCCTTTCCCACCGCATCCCCCCGCTCCCCCCGGGGCGTGGCCGCGGGGTGTCCCCGCACCCCCGGGGCTGCGGCGGCGGCGCGGGGCGGTGCCGGTGGCGGTGCCGGTGCCCTCCCCCGCTGCCGGTGGCGGGGGCGGAGCGGCCTCCCCGAGCCCTATAAAGCGGGGCGTCCGCGGCGGTGCCGCAGCGAGGGCGGGGGGGGTCACCATGAGCCTGATGCTGGAGACGCTGTTGGGCCCCCCGGGGGGGCTCCGCAAGGAGCCGGGCCGCGTTCCCCGGGGCTCCGCCGCCTCCAGCGGCTTCCACTCGTGGCCGGCGCCGGTGCCGGGGCGGGCGCGGGGCGCGGGGGGCGGCGGCGGCAGCGCGGCCGCGTCCTCCACCGAGAGCCTGGACTCGCTGAACGGCGAACCGCGGGCGCGCAACGAGAAGGAGCTGCTGCAGGTGCTGAACGACCGCTTCGCCGGCTACATCGAGCGGGTGCGGGCGCTGGAGCAGCAGAACCGGGCGCTGGCGGCCGAGGCGGCGGCGCTGCGGCAGCAGCAGGCGGGGCGCTCGGCCATGGGCGAGCTGTACGCGCGGGAGCTGCGGGACATGCGGGGCACCGTCCTGCGCCTGGGAGCCGAGAAGGGGCAGCTGCGGCTGGAGCGGGCCCGCCTGGCCGAGGACGTGGCGGCGCTGCGGGGGCGGCTGGAGGACGAGGCCCGGCAGCGCGGGGAGCTGGAGGCGGCGGCGCGGGGGCTGGCGCAGCGCTCGGCGCAGGAGGAGCGGGCGCGGGCGCCGCTGGAGGAGCGGGCGCGGGCGCTGCGGGAGGAGGCGGAGATGCTGCGGAGGCAGCACCGCGCCGAGGTGGGAGCGCTGCTGCGGGGGGCGCGCCCGGAGCCCCCCGCCGAGCCCCCCGCCGCCCTGCGCCCCGGGGTGACGGCCGCGCTGCGGGACCTGCGCGCTCAGCTGGAGGGCACGGCCGCCCGCAGCACCCTGCAGGCAGAGGAGTGGTTCCGCGGTGAGTGCGCGGGGAGGGATCCCGCTGCTCCCCGGGGACGCCCCTCCCCGGGAGGGGGTCAGAGGAAGGGCGTGCCCGGGGGCGCAGGGACCACCCCTCTCATCCCCGTGTGCTGCGCTCCGGGAGGGGGTGAGGGTGACCATGCAGGGACCCTCCCATTTAAACTGTGCTCCAGGAGGGTTTTAGGGTGTCCCCACGCCGGGGGAGGGAAAAGGGACCCCCTCCCATTTACACTGTGCCTTGGGAGGGCGTTAGGGGACCCCCACTCCGGGGGAGTGCAGACACCCCCCCCAATATACTGTGCTCCAGAAGGGTGTTGGGGGACCCCCCTCCAGGGAGGTGCAGAGACCCCCTCCATTTATCCTGTGCTCCGGGAGGGCATTAACGTGTCCCCACCCTTATGGCGGGGCAGGGACCCCCCAATTAAACTGTGCTTTGGGAGGGTACTAGGGGACCCCCACTCCAGGGGGAGGGCAGAAATCCCCCTATATCCAGTGCTCTGGGTGGGCGTCAGGGTACCCCCACCCCTGCCCCCAGCCCCCGTGCCTGTGGGTGCTGTGCCCCCTACTCCCGCCCTGCAGTCCCTTTCCAGGAGGGTGCCAGGATCACGGCACCCCGCAAGTTTTTGGGGTGCCCCCCCGATGCTGCAGGGTGTCCTGCTGGTCCCTGTCGGCTGGGGCGAGGCCAGGGGGGGTTGCAGTGCGGGATGGGGGGGGGCGGTACCGCATCCTTAATGCGGGGGGGGGAGGGCAGGGAGTGGCCCTTCCGGGGGAAGCTCAGCACCCCCGAGCCTCAGCACCCCCGAGCCTCAGCACCCCCGAGCCTCAGCACCCCTGAGCCTCAGCACCCCGAGCCTCAGCGCCCAGGGGCTCAGGGCGGGTCCAGCACCGCGGACAGCGGCGGTTCAGCACCGCGGGCAGCGGCAGCGCGGACCGGGGGGAGCGGGTCCCGCGGGGCGGGGGCTGTCCCGGGAGCCGCAGGACCTGCGTCCCACCCTTCCTGTCCCCTTTTCCTGTCTCCCCCCTCCCCATCCCTCGGGGTGTCCGCAGGGCGCTGCGGCAAACCACCCCTCCCCTCCTTCAGGGTGTGGTGATGCGGTGGGTGGGGGGGCTGTGGCACAGCCCGAGGGGGGGTCTGCGGCGAGGGTCTGCGCTGGGTGACGCCCAGGATGGCGAAAACACCCACCCAGCCGGTCGTGCCCGTCCTCCTCCACCCCCCCGCGCGAGGGAGGTGCCCTCCTTTGGCAGGGTCCTCCTTCACCTCCCAGGGCCAGGGCTGGGAAGGCAGCGAGCCCGGGGAGCCTGGGCCGGCTCTGCAGAGGACACCACGCGGGGATGTGAGGAATGGGGGGATCTGAGGTTCCCCAAGAACTGCAGCCTCCTTCCCTGCCCCCCTCCATGCCCCCTTTCCCGTCGCAGTGAGGCTGGACAAGCTGTCCGAGGTGGCCAAGGTGAACACGGACGCCATGAGAGTGGCCCAGGAGGAGATCACCGAGTACCGCCGGCAGCTCCAGGCCAAAACCACCGAGCTGGAGGCCCTCAAAGGGACCCAGGAGTCACTGGAGAGGCAGAGGCAGGACTCGGAGGAGCGGCATCACGCAGATGTCCTGTCCTATCAGGTAACCTGGCACGGGGAGGGACCCTCCGGCTGCCAGGGCAGAGCAGTGCTGGTGTTCTGGCTTCAGAGATGGCCAGGAGCTCTGGCAAATGCTCAGGGCTGTGTCCAGGCCTTCTCCAGCCCCCAGGGATCAGGTTCCCAGAGCCTGAGGGGGTGTCCAGGCTGTCGTGTCCCTCGTGCACACAATGTTGGTCACAAATGCCATGGAATTGTGTCCAAGGTTCTGGCCATGTCCCGTGTCCCAGCCCTGGGAAGTGAGGGCTGCACTGGGTGGTGGCCTTGGACTGAACACTGTCCCCAGCATGATGCCCCGTCCCCATCCATCTCAGGCTGGGATTTTGTGGTCACTGGACTTACCCAAGTGGTAGAAACATTCCCACAGCTCATCCTTGCTGGAGGGACTGCTGGGAGGAGGCTGGGGTCCCCCTGTTGGGTTTCCCCGAGGGAACCGGACACCTGGAACAGCCCCTGGACGTGTCCCCTTCATTGTGTGTCTGCGGGAGGAGGTGGCTGCAGACCCCTCTGTGAGAGCCCCTTGGTGCTGGAGACCAGGGGATGGTTTGGGGGTGCTCTGTGTCCCCCTGCTCCTGGGCACTGTCCCCCCACAGCCCATCTCACACCCCTGTTGCTCTGTCTGCCCCCAGGAAACCATCCAGCAGCTGGACAGCGAGCTGAGGAACACCAAGTGGGAGATGGCAGCTCAGCTCCGGGAATACCAGGATCTGCTCAATGTCAAAATGGCCCTGGACATCGAGATCGCTGCCTACAGGTACAGGGGGGTAGGGTGAGGGGGGGGTCTCAGCCAGGGCTGCTCAAGGTTCCCCCCTTCACACCTGGGCTCTTCTTGGTGAGGAGGAGGAGACCATCCATCCCCTCAGACCGACATCCAGCTGCATGATCCAGCCCTGGAGTGCGGAGGGAAGGGTGAGGGAACCTGCCCAGCCCAGGGTGTAGGAGCAGGAGGGTGATCCAGGACAGGGCAAGGAGGGAGATGGAGCTGCCAGCCCTGTCCTGCAGCTCCTGGTCACGGGAGGGGATGAGAAGCCATCACTGACTGCCCTACTCTGGTCTCTTCCTGGTAGGAAGCTCTTGGAAGGGGAGGAATATCGGCTCGAGACTGGCATTGGGATGCTCTCCTACCCCGAGGTGGTCCCCAAGGCTCCCAGCATCACCACCAACATCAAGGTGAAGAGCGAGGAGAAGATCAAGGTGGTGGAAAAGTCAGAGAAGGAGACGGTGATTGTGGAGGAGCAGACGGAAGAAATCCAGGTGACCGAGGAGGTCACGGAGGAGGAGGAGGCTGAGAAAGAGGCTGAAGAGGAGAAAGCTGAAGAGGAGGAAGAAGAAGAGGAGAAAGCTGAAGAGGGTGAAGAAGAGGCCAAGTCTCCCGCAAAAGAGGAGGCCAAGTCCCCAGAGAAACCTGAGTCCCCCTCAAAGGAGGAGGCCAAGTCCCCTGAAAAGCCCCCAACCCCCTCCAAGGAGGGGGCCAAGACCCCGGTTGTGAAGTCCCCTGAAAAGCCTGCAACCCCCTCCAAGGAAGAGGCCAAGAGCCCAGCTGTGAAGTCACCAGAGAAAATCCCAACCCCCTCCAAGGAGGAGGCCAAGAGCCCTGCTGTCAAATCCCCTGAAAAGCCACCAACCCCCTCCAAGGAGGAGGCCAAGACCCCCACGGTGAAGTCTCCAGAGAAACCTGCACCCCCCTCAAAAGAGGGGGCCAAGACCCCAGCAGTGAAGTCCCCAGAGAAACCTGCACCCCCCTCAAAGGACGAGGCCAAGACCCCCGAGAAACCCTCAGCCCCCCCTAAGGAGGAGGCCAAGAGCCCGGCGGTGAAGTCCCCAGAGACACCCGCAGCTCCCTCAAAGGACGAGGCCAAACCCCCCTCTGTGAAGTCCCCAGAAAAAGCCCCAACCCCCTCAAAGGAGGAGGCCAAGAGCCCAGCTGTGAAGTCACCAGAGAAGGTCAAATCTCCCGGGAAGGAGGAGGCCAAGTCTCCACAGAAGGAGGAGGCCCCGGCCAAGGAGCCAACCCCTGCTCCGAAGGAGCCGAAAGCCCCTGCCAAGGAGGAGCAGCCCAAGGAGGTGAAGGCTCCCACCAAGGAGGAGGGAAAGAAGGAGGAAGCTCCCAAGAAGGATGTCCCGGCCAAGGCAGAGGAGAAACCCAAAGAGAAGGTGGCTGCTGTGCCGGAGCCTCCAGCCCCACAGGTGAAGGAGACCCCCAAGCCAGGCCCCAAACCCGCTGAAGAAGGAAAAGCCGAGAAGGAAACTCCACCAAAACCTCAGCAGGAGGTCGGCAAAGCGGCCGCCAAGGAGGCTGAGAAGCCAAAGGCTGAGGAGAAGGTGGAGGAGCCAAAGAAGAAAGTGGAGGAGCCAAAGAAGGAGAAGGTGGAGGAGCCCAAGAAAGTGGAGGAACCCAAGAAGGAGAAGGTGGAGGAGCCCAAAAAGGTGGAGGAACCCAAGAAAAAGGTGGAGGAGCCCAAGAAAAAGGTGGAGGAGCCCAAGAAGGTGGAGGAGCCCAAGAAGGAGAAGGCAGAGGAACCCAAAGCCCAAGCAAAACCCAAAGATGAGCCCAAAGCCAGCAAGGACCCCCCCAAGGCTGAGGCCCCCTCTGGCAAGGAAGGCACGGCCCCGGAGCCGGCCCCCAGCGCAGGGAAGAAGTGAGGGGAGAGTCCTGGGTGCCAACGGGCACCATGGGCACGGGGGCTGCTCTGCCCCCTCCCCGAGGGCCGGGCCCGGGGTGGGACCCCCAGGCTGGGCTTCCCCTTAGCAATAGGCCCTGTGAGAGCCGCAGGGTGGGCGACGCTTCCCTCGCAGAACGTGATCCCCACATTTAACACTTGAATTATAACCCAGGAGAAGGGGGGAGACCAAGGGACACCCCCAGGGACACCCCTTCTCCTCTAAGTGCATTTATTCAATGTATGTGCAATGGATGGACGAGTGCAATGCAGAGCTGTAGCTGCTTGGGGGGGGCTGGCGGGGTCTGGGGGGAAGGACTGTCCCCTGGAGCAGCTGTGGGAGAGGCTGGGAGCTGCAGGAATGCTCCCAGGCACAGGCTGGGAGCTGCAGGAATTGCTCACAGACACACACGGGTGCACCAGGAACCTCAGCCCACTGATCTTTGCTTACTGTGCAATAACCAAATAAAAGTGCTTACGGAGACATACCGGCTCTGCAGGTCTGTCCTGGGGGAGGGAGGGAAAGGAGCAGGAATGGGGGTGGGATCTGTCCTTCCAGAGGGAAAACACAGCCCCCAGTGCAGGCACGAAGGACCCCCCGTGTCCTGGGGATGGAAACAGGGCCAGCCCCCTCCATGCTTTCCAAAGGATTTCAGTGTGTTTTGTCCCTTCTCTTTTTAAAGCCTGGCTCCCAAGGGACCGGGAAAACCTGGATTAACCCCAGGGCTGCAGCACTGCACTGAGGGCAGGGGCTGTGGGGCAGCAGCAGAGGGGCTGGCAGCCCTCCTGGGGGACGCATCTCTCTGTGGAGAGGGGGGCAGGAGCCCTCGGGAGCGGGGCTGGAGCCCCAGCTGTGCCAGCCTGGATGTGGGACAGGACCCACCCAGGGCGAGGCAGCAAGGAGGGGGCACAGCCCAACTCCTGGTGCCAAGCAGGGTGAACTGAGGGGCTGGGATGGCCCAACCCTCCTCCTGCCTCTCCCAGGAGCCTGCCCTGCTCCCCTCCAAGCCCCCCCAGTTGCAGGGATGGGCCGGGTGGGCTGGAGCCAGCGCTGCCAAGGACAGGCTGGGGCTGCAGTGCAGGCTCCGCACAAGGGCTATTTTTAGCCATCTCAGCTCCAGCCACCTCAGCTCCCCGAGGTGGGGAGGGAGGGCAGGAGACAGGCAGCATCCCAGGAAAAGCTGTCAGAGCCCAGGGATGGGACACAGGCCTTGCTGGAGCCCCCCCAGGCCCCCCCTGCCAGCCCTCCACACACACAGGACACACACACACGCTTCTCCTTCGCTTCAGTTTAATCCCTTTGGCTACAAAACCAACCCCAAAATCTTGGAAAAGGAGCTAAAATGGTGGGATGGGGACACTCCTCCTGCAGAGCAGACGAGATGCCCAGGGGGGGCTCAGCGATGGCTGAAGAACCCCTGGGGGTAGTTGAACTTGAAGGGCTTCAGGCGCAGGGGACCCCTGGAAGGGGAGAAGAGGGATCAGGAACCCCCTGGCACCTGCTCCCAGAGCAGACCCACACAGGACAGGCTGCAGGGCTGGCACCAGGGCACAGCAGTGCCACCAAGGTCCCTCCAGCACCGTCCCCCAGGGCTCTCACCTGACCAGGCGCAGACACATCTTCTCCTGGGGGAATTCCTTGGGCCCCTCCACGCTGGGATCGTGGGGCTCTGTCTCCAGGTACACGTCCAGCACCATGCACAGGCGCTGCAGCTGGTTGGTGAGCAGCTGGTAGCCCGGTTTGGGCCCCCACAGCTCCTTGTAGTGCACGTTGACCTCGCTCTCCATGGCCTGGGAAACAGGGATGAGGTTGGCACGGGCCTGGATCTCTGCTCCGCACTCCCAGACCCCGCTGCTGCACCCCCGTGCCCACCCAGCAGCTCAGCCCAACACCTCCCCTGTTCTGGGCACAGAACTGCTTGGGACACCCCAAAAAAGGGCCCCTCTGCCCACCCCCTTACCCGAATGTTGTCATCATTGCTGCTGTTCCGCTCCCCCTTCCAGTTCAGGCACAGGCTGAAGACGGGTGGGAGGGTGGAATATCCGGGATTCAGGACCACAGCAGCCTGGAGCTTGGCTGAGCAGGGAACAGGGGTCACCCCCAGGAAGGGGAAGGGGGAGGAACCCAAGGGAAAGGTGGAGGAACCCAAGGAGAAGGAGGAGGAGCCCAAAAAGGTGAAGGAACCCAAGGAGAAAGTGAAGGAACCCAAGGAGAAAGTGAAGGAATCCAAGAGGGAAAAGGTGGAGGAGCCCAAGAGGGAAAAGGTGGGGGAGCCCAAGAGGGAAAAGGTGGGGGAGCCCAAGAGGGAAAAGGTGGGGGAGCCCAAGAAACAGAGGGTAGAGGAGCCCAAAAAGGTGGAGGAGCCCAAGGAGAAGGTGAAGGAACCAAAGGAGAAGGTGAAGGAATCTAAGGAGAAGGTAGAGGAGCCCAAGGAGAAGGTGGAGGAGTCCAAGGAGAAGGTGGAGGAGCCCAAGGAGAAGGTGGAGGAGCCCAAGGAGAAGGTGGAGGAGCCCAAGGAGAAGGTGGAGGAGCCCAAGGAGAAGGTGGAGGAGCCCAAGGAGAAGGTGGAGGAGCCCAAGAGGGAGAAGGTGAAGGAACCCAAGAAGGTGGAGGAACCCCAAAGATGAGCCCAAAGCCAGTCAGGACCCCCTCAGGGCCAAGGTCCCCTCTGAGGAGGGCACAGCCCCAGAGCTGCAGAGGGGAGTGCAAAGCCCCAGGGCCTCCAACCAGGGGCATTTCCCACACAGACCCCCAGCAGCCGCCCTGAGGGTGTGTCTGGCACGGGGAGTGGGAGTTCCCAGGGGCAGGAAAGGCTCTCACCCGTTCCCCTCTCGATCAGGGCCATGTAGTAGAGGTGAGTGTCCTCAGCCAGGCCGGCCTCGATCACATCCTTGGTGTAGGGCAGCTCCTGGGGGCAGCCAAGGAGCAATGAGCTGGGGCCAGGTGGGAGATGGGAGGGGCTGGAAAGGGGCTGGAGAGGGGTTGCAAAGGGTTGGGAGGGGTTGGAAAGGGCTGGAAGGGGGTGGAAGGGGCTGGGAGGGGGTGGGAGGGGCTGGAAAGGGGTTGGGAGGGGCTGGAAAGGGGTTGGGAGGGGCTGGAAAGGGGGTTGGAAGGAGACTGGAAAGGGCCTGGGAGGGGGCAGGAAAGGGACTGGGAGGGGCTGGAAGGGGCTGGAAAAGGGTTGGAAAGGGGTGGGAAAGGGGCGGGAAAGGGGTGGGAAAGGGGTGGGAAGGGGTTGGAAAGGGGCTGGAAAGGGGCTGGAAAAGGGCAGGAAAGGGGCGGGAAAGGGGCGGGAAAGGGGTGGGAAGGGGTTGGAAAGGGGCTGGAAAGGGCCTGGGAGGGGAAAGGGACTGGGAGGGGCTGGAAAGGGGCTGGGAGGGGCTGGAAAGGGGCTGGAAAGAGCTGGGAAGAGCTGGGAAGAGCTGGGAAGAGCTGGGAAGAGCTGGGAAGGGGCTGGGAAGGGGCTGGGAAGGGGCTGGGAAGGGGCTGGGAAGGGGCTGGGAAGGATCAAGCCCCACGTTTGGCACCTACAGCGTAGTCCTCGAAGGGAATGGCCGCCCACTTGACGAGGCGGGACACGACCTTGGTGGGGAAGAGCTGCTGGCACTCACTGGACACCGGCACCACCCCGTGCTCTGGGGACAAGGACAGGGCCAGCTGAGCAGGGCAGGGCCGGGCACCAGCTCTGCCACTGTCCTGGCACTGTCCTGGCACTGTCCTGCCGGGGGGAGGCCCAAACCAGGACCCAGGATGTGCTTACCCTGCACACCCCACCCGGGGCTCAGCAGGAGCAGTGGAGGCCTGGGCTGGGATCCCACTGGATCCCCGGGCTGTGATCCCACTGCATTCTTGGGTTGTGATCCCCCTGGATCCCTGGGCTGTGATCCCACTGCATTCTTGGGTTGTGATCCCCCTGGATCCCTGGGCTGTGATCCCACTGCATTCTTGGGTTGTGATCCCCCTGGATCCCTGGGCTGTGATCCCACTGCATTCTTGGGTTGTGATCCCCCTGGATCCCTGGGCTGTGATCCCACTGCATTCTTGGGTTGTGATCCCCCTGGATCCCTGGGCTGTGATCCCACTGCATTCTTGGGTTGTGATCCCACTGGATCCCCAGGCCGTGATCCCACTGGATCCCGGGGCTGCACAACCCCTGACATGTGTCATGTGCAGTTCCCCTCCCAGCACGGCCCAAATCCCTTCCCAGTGCTGGGATGGCCATTCCCAAGGGGGTGCTGGGCACTGAGAGGGGCACAGCCTCCCCCTACCCCCCAGCCCAGGGCAGCTCCCTCACCCCTGCTGCCCTCCTGGACACAGGGAACGACTGGGAATGCTAAAGGTGACACCAGGCAGCTCTGCCCTGCATGAGGACCCTGCCACTGCCCCCCTCTCCCCAGGGATGGGTGGGAATGCCAGCAGGACCCTGCTACTGCACCTCTGTCCCCAGGGATGGGTTGGAATGCCAGCAGGACCCTTTCACTGCATCCCTGTCCCCAGGGATGGGTATGGAGTCCAACAGGACCCTGCCATTGCACCCCTGTCCCTAAGGATGAATGGTGACCATGGCAGGACCCTGCCACTGGATCTCTGTCCCCAGGGATGGGTGTGGAGCCCAGCAGGACCCTGCCCGTGGATCTCTGTCCCTAAGGATGGATGGGGAGCCCAGCAGGACCTTGCCCCCTGTCCTTAAGGAGGGTGTAAAGCCTGGCAGGACCCTGTCACTGCACCCCTGTCCCCAGGGATGGGTGGTGACCGTGGCAGGACCCTGCCCCTGCCCCTCTGTCCCCAGGGATGGGTGGGGGGCCCAGCAGGCCCCTGTCCCTGCCCCCCTGTGCCCAGGCAAGCTGGCACTCACCGAGGGAGGCGAACTGCTTGTGCAGGGCCAGGCGGGACTGCAGGCGGCTCCGCAGCAGCTTCACCGTCAGCTCCATGTGGCTGGCACTGAGAGAGTTGTCTGCAGTGACTGTGTGCTGTGGGCAGGAGGGGTGGCACTGTCACTGGCAGTGACTGTGTGCTGTGGGCAGGAGGGGTGGCACTGTCACTGGCACCCTGCAGCCCAGGAGCCATCAGCTGGGTCATTCAGTGTCCCTTACAGGGCTTAGACCATCCCCTCTGTGCCCCACACGCAGACCCAGCCCAGCCTGTCCCAGCCGTGGTGGGATCATGGGGTGGGAACCCCATCGCACCGTGGGTTGGGAGCAGCTCTGAGGGGACAGGACAGGACACGAGTGTCCCCAGAGCGTCCCCAAAGCTGCTGTGGGGGACAGGGGAGGGGGTGTGCCGTGCCTGAGGCTGGTCCTTGGGGAAGTGCAGGCCTCCCAGCTTCTGCACCCACACGTAGGGGTGCCCCAGCTCTGTCACGTAGTCACTCAAGGTCACGATGCTGTGGGGACAACAAGGAAGGGTCATGTCACCCCCAGAGCATCCCCTCACCCTGTCCCACCACTTCCAAAGCCTCCCTGAGAGGCCAGGGAGGGATGTGCCATGCTGGGAGTGGGGCACTCAGCCTAACCACCCCCCACTCACCCCACTTTGTCAAACTGGAACTGGTTGGCCGGGTTGGGGGTTTTCCTCCCGTGGTCTCCTGGGTAGAGGCAGTTGAGGAGGGAGTCTGGGGACAGCAGGTCCCTGCAGGAGGAGAGGAGAGGTCAGGCAGAAGCAGCCTGGGCTCCACATCTCTCTGGGGTGGCCACTAAGAGGCCCCAAACCCAGAGAAGGGGATTATGAGCTCCAGGAGTTCAGGACCAGAAGGGCTTTCCCCGAATTCCTTTCCAAAAGATCCATCTCCACCCTGGCTGGGAAGAAGATGGGAACTACAGGGTACCAACTTCCCAGGAGGCTGCTCCCTCTGGTGCAGTAAAACATGTCTGACTGTATTCCCAACCCTGACCCAGCACAAAGGGCTGTAGGATTTGGGGTGTGGCTCAAGGCACAGCCTCTCTGGTTTGGGGTGACACAGCCAAGGGCAGCAGGAGGGAGAGAACACCCCAGACAGGAACCTGAGCTGCTGTCACAGAGGGTTTGGGGAGTCTACAGTGAAAAAAGCACCCCAAGGGGACGGGGAGGCTGCACGTGGGACAGGCTGGGAGGCAACACCTGCTTCCCAGTGAGTCCAGACCAGCCTCTCCCACCTCCCTCTTCCTCAGGTACCTCCTCCTGTCCCAGGGAGAGCCACAGGAGAGCTGGTAGCTTGTGGGAGCTCCCTGGGCAGGCTCCCAGAGCTGCCACTTCAGCTGTTCCTCACCCAAACCAGGCTCCAGAGGACTCTGGGGAGCACGGGGAGAGGCAGCTGCATGTCCAGAGCTCGGGACAAGGTGACCTGGAGAGCAGGCAGGGGAGGGAGCTGCCAGGTACAGCCTGGGACAGGGAGGCTCTTACCAGCTTCTGACAGCTCTGCCAAACGTTCCCAATCTCCCTGATCCTGGCTTGTCATGGCAGAGGAAAAGGAGAAGGGTGCCCGGGCTGTGCAGGGCTCCTGGATCCCATGGGATCCCTGTCCCATGATCCCCAGGCTGTGCAGGGCTCCTGGATCCCATGGGATCCTTGACCAATGACCTCCAGGCTGTGCAGGACTCCTGGATCCCATGGGATCCCTGTCCCATGAGCCCCAGGCTGTGCAGGGCTCCTGGATCCCACAGGCCCCCCGAGCCCCAGGTTGGAGCCCCCCAGCCCCCCTTACCCGGCGCTGATGGCCGTGGTCATCTCCATGGCCGTGGTGACCTTGGCCTTCACCGTCATGACGTTGAGGTTCATCAGGTAGTGGAAGGTGAGGTGCAGCACGTTCTCATCTGGGCCGGAGCAGGGAGAGCATTGGTGGGACACTGCCCTCCTCTGCTGGGACAGCCAGGGCAGAGGGGCAGTGTGGGAGCAACTGGACCCACTGGAACCCCGGCATGATCCCACCAGCGCTTCCCAGGAAGTGTCTGCCAGGCCCAAGACCCCACAAGAAGAGGGAAGCTCCCAGCTGGATGGAGGAGCTCCAGGGCAAGGTCACCCCCCGAGCTCGGGGAGGCAGAGCTGATGGACCACCATGGAAGGCTCAGGAAAATCCCTCCACACCCCCAGCTCTCCCTGAGGACCCCGGGGTGCTGCTGGGCTGTCCCTGAGCCCTCACCTTTGCACTTGAGGTCGATGGTGACGGACAGGGGGTGTCTCTTGAGCATCTCCTTGCGCTTGTCGTCCAGCTGCACCCCCAGCGTGGGCCTGCGCCGCTTCTGGGGGGAGGAACAGCTCTCAGAGCCTTCTCCTGCTCCTCCCCAGCCCAGGGACACCCCCATTCCCACCCTGCTGCTCTTTCCTTCTCCTTCAGTCCCCCAAAATCCTGGTGCCACTGCCCCAGAGCTGCCCCGGGGACGGAGGGCAGCAGGAAACCCTCACCCAGCTCTCGTTCCTGTCGTTCCTTCAGCTCCCAGGAGCATCCCCACCCCTGGGACACAGAGCCAAGGGCCTGCTGGCCCCAAGAGCTTCCCCACCGTGAGGGGCAGGTCCCAGAATCACAGAACTGTTCAGGTTGGGAAAGATCCTTTGGATCATCGAGTCCAACCATCCCCCAGCACTGCCAAGGCCACCACTGACCCATGTCCCCAGGTGCCACATCCACATGGATTTTAAATCCCCCTAAGGCATGGGGACTCCACCCCTGCCCTGGGCAGCTGTGCCAGGTCTGGACAACCCTTTCCAGGAAGGAATTTTCCCAATATCCAACCTGACCCTCCCCTGGCACAGCTGGAGGCCGTTCCCTCTCCTCCTGGCCCTTGTTCCCTGGGAGCAGAGCCCGACACCCCCTGCCTCCCCCCTCCAGAGCCAGCAGAGCCAGAAGGTCCCCCCTGAGCCTCCTTTTCTCCAGGCTGAGCCCCCCCAGCTCCCTCAGCTGCTCCTGTTGCTCCAGCCCCTTCCCAGCTCCGTTCCCTTCCCTGCACAAAAGGCCCTTCCCTTTTCTCTTCCCCCCAGGAACAGCCCAATACACCCAGTGCTCTGCCACATGGTGGGAGTGGAGGCCCAGACCCCCCTCGGGCTTTGATGTTGGGGGCAACCAGCATCTGCAGCCTCTCCCCAGCATCCAGCAGGAATTATCTGCAGGATGAGCACTTCCTTGAGGGAGTGCTGAACAACCCCTGGTGCAGAGAATGCTTTTGGCAGGGGATGGACACAGATCCCTCCCTGTTGGACACCAGCTCCCTGCCCTCAGGCTATTTATACAAAGTGGAGCAGCTCCACCTGGGATGTGAGTGTGGTGGGACACACTGGAGCAGCTTTGCATCCCGGCTCTCCTGCATTTAGGACAGAAACTGGGAAATGGCACCTCCCTCCTGCCAAGAAACGTCTGGATTTAACACCAGTGCCCCTCCACACACGCTCACGGCGTGCAGGACCAGCTCCCAGCCCCACCCAGGCCCAGCTCTCCCAGCAGGTCCCAGGATCCCGAGGGAGCAGGACCCAGAGCTGTCCCTCACCGTGGTCTGCTCCTCCTCCGCGTCCGAGTCGCTCTCATCGTCTGCACAGAGAGAGGGGGGTGAGCAGGGACCACCCAAGGCTCAGTTCTCCCCCCACCAGCCCCTTCTCCAAGGGATGCTCTCCCACACATCCCTCTCCCAGCAAAGGCAGGAGCTCCCAGGAGCTGCAGACACACAGGAACACGTCCCCCAGTCAACCCTCAACTCACCCTGCGAGTCCTCAGGGGGCTTGTACAGGGCCTTGGCCTCCTCCACACTCCCTTCAATGGCCACCACCAGCTTCTTGTCTGCAGGGGACACAGGAGGACTGGGCTAGGGATCACCCTTCTGCTGGGAAAGGCACCCCTGCCCCCAAAACTCCTGCTTCCTGGCAGGGAAATCTCCAAGAAAAGGGTCAGTGAGAAGAGCAGTTGCCTGGAAGGTTCTGTGGGGCCACCACAGGGCTGGATGTCCTGGGCAGGATGGGGGCAGAGGAAGGAAAATGCTGGGTGTTGAGGGGCTCTCCCTGTTAACCATAGAGGCCAAATACTTATCAGGACCCAGGAGGGACTGGGGTCTGGCTGGCACAAGCAGGGATGAGGAGCAGTGTCACCATGGCTGTGAATGCCTCTGAGCAGGGACCTGCTGTGGCCAAGTGCTAGATGTCCTTCCATGTTCCCCTGCTCCCAGAGCGGCATCACAGCAGGTGACACCACATCCCTCTCCATCCACACAGCCCACTGGGATTCCTGACCCCTTCCAGTGAATCCCTCCCAGTTCAGGAAGCTCCAGAAAGCCCCTCAACACACAAAGCTTCCCAAGGGGATGAAAGCTTCAAGATGATCTGTGGGAACGGCCAGGGAAAGGCACCCCTTGTCCTGGAGTGCCCACCAACCATGGGTGGCACGAGGTGTCACCCCACGGGGTGACAGCTCTGGGGAGGCTGGGAGAGCACTGAGCCAGCTCCCAGGCTGCAGGGACATCCCTGCCGACCTTGGGAAGGGGGGAAGGGGTGGGAAGTGAGCTTCCCAAGCAGTTCTCCCAGGCAGGCAGCTGAGCCAACAAGGTTTCAAATGCTGCTGCCTCACTGCTCTGGCCATGGGGCCACCTGGGCTCAGCACAATCCGACAGCACATGGGCTGCAAAGACGCCCCCAGAGCAATGATTCCTGCAAGCAGGAGTGAAATCTGGCCTGTGGGACCCCAAACCCCTCTCCAAGGGCCGTGTTCCCCCTCTGTGCTCACCACAGGCCTGTCCGTAGGCGCTGGCTTGGACAAAGAGGACGTAGAGGGGCGGCGGGAGGTGCCGGGCGGTCTCGTACTGCTTGTGGGCCTGGTCGAAGGGCATGAACAGGTATTCCTGGACAGGCAGGGAGGCCTGGGAATGACAGGGACGGCCTTCAGCACTGGGAAGGGAGCAGCTCATCCTCCTCACCCTCTCCCGAGCCAGTGGGACATGGAGCCAGCACTGTGTTAAACACCACGGGCACGGCGAGCCCCAGGGAAGGGCTGGCCTGGCCTCGGCTGGGAAAGCTTTGGAGCTGAAAATAGCCCAGTTCCTCCTCCTGTTCTTCCCTCCCAGGGCAGTCTCAGGGGGCTGGAACAGCGTGGGACTCTCCAGGGGAAGGCCCATTTAGCGGCTCCTCTGGAATTGCCGCATAAACAAGGAGGCTCCAGAGGGGTCTGGGCACAAGGTGGAGCTGCCCCTCACCCAGCGGGAATGAAACATCTCCAGATCCAAATCCAAAGCAGCCCAGGCACTGCCCTTGGGAGCACGACCTCAGCTCAGCCCCCAGGACCTTGTCCCCTCCTGCAGAGCTCAGGTACCTGCATGATGCTGTTGAGCCGGGGCTGGAGGCTGCTCAGATATTCCTTCTTCACCTCAATCTCCTTCAGGATCTTCTCCTTGCTGGTCAGGCATTCCTTGTACTTCTCTGCCAGCCTAGGGGAAGGAATTCTGTTACTGCCACAGCCAGAGCTGCAAAACCTGCCAGGAGCCACCTGGGTGACAGGCCCCAGCTCTCACAGGTCACTGCAGGAGAGCTCAGACACGGGACAAACAACTTGCTCCTAATGCCAAGGGCAAGTGGAGGAAGGAAGGAACTGAGCAGAGATGGAAAATGAACAGGGAGACAGAAGGGAAGCTCAGTCTCATGCTCTGAGAAGGGGCAGCAAGTGGAGCTCTGCTCCCACACCAGCCACAACCCCATCAAGCTCCCAGAGAGGCTTTTCCCCTTCCTGTCATGTCCCATGGTCAAGGACTAACACAGAAAGCCCAGGAAAATGGAAGCTCACCACGATGCTCCAAGCCCTGGGTTTAGGGAGAACACGTTAAATCTCATTGCTGTTGACTGCAAGCCCTCTCCCAGCAGGAGCAGGGAAGCTGGGAATGGGAGTGAGCTGTTCAGGACAAGTCCTCTCTGACAGGGGACAGACCTGACACTGCAGGACTTGGAAAATGTTTCCAAGCAAAGCTGTATTCATGGGGGTCAACACACATCCCAACAGGCTCCTGCACAGGATTTGAGGCCCAGTTTTCCCACCCCTCCCCAAAACAGAGCTCCTGAAATCCCTGCACTCCCTCCAGAGGCACCTTGCAGAGGATTCCAAAGCCAATCCAGCATTCCATGGGGCTGCACAGCTCAAAGTACCAAGGTAAGGGATGGGTGGATGTGAATGACCCCAACATGGGAATTACCCAAAGCACCACTGGCACCTGCTCCTGAGCAGCTGGACAGCCCATGTCCACTCCAGCAGTGGGAGGTGCACAATGGCATTCCCTGGATACCACGGAGTGAGGATTAGGAATTCCAAGGCATCTCAGCAATTTAACTGTGGGTCTCCACGAGGTTTGCAAGGATCATTTTAACCAGAACCCTCAGATCTCCAGCTGAACACTCACTGTGTGTGCCTCAGGCAGAGCCAGCTGGGGGATCCCAGCTGTGCCCTCCAGCGGGAAAAGCAGCCAGGTTTGAGGGCAGGGTCTGGGAGAGGGGAAGCACAAGGGGCTGGAGTCACCCAGCACCCACCCAGCACCTCTGACTGCTCTGCTCTGCCGGGCTGCCCTCAGGCAGCACTGACCGGCACATTCCATGAAGGATCTTTCCAGAAGGCTGGCCCTGGACGCTGCCTGACTGCTCTCCAAACACAGGAATGCTGGGTCATGTTTGCTTTTCCCACGGGGCAAGAGTCAGGGAGCAGCTGAGCCCCAGGACAGTGTGACAGGGGGGATGTTTGGCAGCAGCTCCAGCCGTGCTGAGCCAGCCTGGGCTCCTTCCTTGCAGATGGAACAGGGATCATCAGGACATGAAAGAAAACTCCCTGACCTGTGGAACAAGGATCACACCAAGCCCAGCTCCACACACGGGGAATCTCCCAGTCACACAATAAATGTGTCACTTGTTCCACACTGACTGAGCCAAGAGGATCAAGTGAAGGTGAAAACCTTCACCCTCCTTGTTTGCTCTCCCAGCAGCTCCAGGTGCCTGTCCAGATCCCTGGAATAGGGACATCCAGCAGCTCCAGGTGCCTGCCCAGATCCCTGGAGCACGGACACCCAGCAGCTCCAGGCTGTGCCAAGCCAGGCTGGGCTCATTTTGCTCCTTGCAGACGGAACAGGGATCATCAGGCAGTGAAAGAAAACTCCCTGACCTATGGAAAAAGGATCCCACCAAGCCCAGCTCCACACACAGGGAATCCTGAGCCAAGGGCTCAGCCAAGCAATACATGTGTCACTTGTTCCACACTGATCCAAGGGGGATGAACTTTCATCCTCCGTGTTTGCTCTCTCAGCACCTCTGGGTGTCTGCCCAAATCCCTGGAGGAGGGACATGGAGCAGGAACACCCAGCAGCTCTGGGTGCCTGCCCTGATCCCTGGAATAGGGACACCCAGCAGCCCCAGATGTCTGTCCAGAGCCTGGAGCAGGGACAGGGAGCAGGGACGTGGAGCAGGGACAGGGAGCAGGGACGTGGAGCAGGGACAGGGAGCAGGGACGTGGAGCAGGGACAGGGAGCAGCGGCATGGAGCAGGGACATGGAGCAGGGACATGGAGCAGGGACATGGAGCAGGGACATGGAGCAGGGACATGGAGCAGGGACATGGAGCAGGGACATGGAGCAGGGAGCAGGGACATGGACATGGACAGGGACACTGCTGACCCACCTCTTGCGCTGCTCCAGCTCCCAGTCGAGCCGGGCCAGGGTCTGCTGGTGGGGCTCTGCCAGGGTGATGGCAGGGCGGCTGATCTCAGGGGGGGCCTCTCTGTAGAACTCCTCCAGGCTCACCAGCTCGATCTCCTCGTGTTTGGACCTGCAGGGACAGGTGGATCAGCTCAGGGAAGGGTGGGAAGTGCTGCAGCACAGCCAGACTCAAGGTATCCCGCAGGAGAGTGTTCCACCGGTGCTTCCTGTCCCAAATTCCCTCTCTATGTGAACCAGCCCCATCAGTGAGCTGAACCTGCTTTCTTCTCCACTCTCTGTGCCTAAAGGGGCTCCAGGAGAGCTGGAGAGGGACTAGGGACATGGGAGGGAGGGACAGGACAGGGGGAAATAGCTTCCCACTGCCAGAGGGATATTGGGAATGAATTCCTGGCTGTGAGGGTGGGGAGGCCCTGGCACAGGTTACCCAGAGAAGCTGTGGTTGCCCCTGGATCCCTGGAAGTGTTGAAGGCCAAGTTGGATGGGGCTTGGAGCAACCTGGGCTGGTGGAAGGTGTCCCTGCCCATGGCAGGGGGTGGAATGGAATGAGCCTTGAAGTCCCTTCCAGCCCAAACTATTCCATGACACCTGGAACACCCACCCTCCTCCCACAGGGGGCTCAGGCAACGTGGCAAGAGCTCCCAAACGCTGGAATCCTCCACCCCATCCCAGACACTTTGCTCCCTCTGCTCTCTGGCCAAACTCACTTGAACTCCAGGCACTTGGTGATCTCCTTCTGCAGGTGCATCACCTCGTAGAGCAGGTTCTGGAGCTGCAGGTGATACGCGTCCACCTTCTGCTTTGCCTGGAACACGGACACGGCCGGAGCAGGGATGGAGCTGTGCCTTCCAGGAGTCACCAACACCCTCTCCCTCACCACACCCCCTTGGCACAGCTGCTTTTAGGCTAGGCAACAATCTTTTTGGGGGGAAGAATGACGTTTTTATGGGGAAGCAAAGATTGTGACATGGGACTGATTTTTCTCCTTCCAGCAGGTTTCAAAGCCAAGGAACAGGACAGACACATGGACTGAGTCCCCTCTCCAAGAATTCCAGAGCTTCCAGGGCAATCATACACCCCTTTATGCACCAGATGGGCCTTTCTGACCCCTCATTATGTTCAAGACAGAGGCAGACACCCCTTCTTCATGAACCATTACAATTACAGCTCCCCTGCACCCAGCAGGAGTTTTCCAGGATCAGATATTTTAATGAACTGGGGAAGCAAACATTGTGACACCAGACTGATTTTTCTCCTCCCAGTAGGTTTCAAAGCCAAGGAACAGGACAAGCACATGGACTGAGTCCCCTCCCCAAGAACTCCAGAGCTTCCAGGGCAATCAGGACAGGCACATGGACTGAGTCCCCTCTCCCAGAACTCCAGAGCTTCCAGGACAATCACACACCCCTTTATGCACCAGATGGGCCTTTCTGACCCCTCATTATGTTCAAGACAGAGGTAGACACCCCTCCTTCATGAACCGTTGCAATTACAGCTCCCCTGCACCCAGCAGGAGTTTTCCAGGTTTGGATCTCCAGATAAACCTCCAACCCAATCCCCACGCCCTGGCTGGTGTGTAACTCTTCACACAGCAGCAAGAGTCCCACCTCCCCCTAAATCCCAGCCCGGATGCCCCTTTACCTCGTGGGTCTGGTCCCTGCCTTTCTTGAGGCGGATGTGGGCCAGGCGGTTGAGCTTCTTCAGGGTCATGAAGTGGACGCAGCTCTGGACGCGCCGCTCGTCGATCTCCGAGGCCTGGGGGGTGGGAAGGGGGCTGGGATCAGCAGGGATGGCTGGAACCAGGGAGACCCTTCCCTCAGGGAATTCCCGCGGGTCCCGGCACAAAACGGGCTCCACACTTTGCCAAGTTCGTGTCACTGGGGCTCCCCAGGGAGGCTCCTGCTGCTGGATCACAGGGACCCGCTGGAAAGAACTGGGAGGGGGGCCCAGGCTCCTCAGAAATCACTCCAGGGATTTTTCACAGTGGTAGGAACAGGGGTAGTTGAGCCTCAAGCACTCAGGTGTCCCAGGAGCCTGGGACAAGGGAGGTTGTTCCATTCCCAGGGCTCAATCCCTGCTCCAGGAGTCTGGGATAAGGGAGGCTGTTCCATTTCCAGGGCCCAATCCCTGCTCCAGGAGTCTGGGACAAGGGAGACTGTTCCCATTTACAGGAGTTCAATCCTGACACGGCAGCCTGGGACATGGGAAGCTCTTTCATCTTCGGGGCTCAATCCCTGCTCCAGGGGCCTGGGACAAGAGAGGTTGTTCCTTTTCCAAGGCTCAATCCCTGCCCTAGGAGGCCAGAACAAGGGAGGCTGTTCCCATTTCCAGGGGCTCAATCCCTGTCCCAGCAGACTGGAACAAGGGAGGCTGTTCCCACTTCCCTGATCCAGCAGCCTGGGACAAGAGAAGCTCTTTCCATTTCCAGGGCTCCATCCCTGTCCCAGGAGCCCAAGACAAGGGAGGCTGTTCCATTTCCAAGGCTCAGTCCCTGTCCCAGGAATCTTGGACAAGGGAAACTGTTGCATTTCCAGGACTCAATCCCTGCCCCAGGAACATGAGAAGCTGTTGCCTTTCCCTGACTCTCCCCAGGAGACATCACAGCTCCTGCTCCCATTCCTCTGGGATTAATGGGAAAACACCAAAGGACAGACCCACTCCACCACATGCCAAGGCCTCTCCTTACGTTTTCCTTGATCCCCCGGCTCTTCAGCTCCTGGATCTCTGCCATGAGCCTCTGGAGCTCCTGGCAGGTCTCCCTGTAGAGCTCGTAGTCCTTGATGGGGTCCCGCAGATCCACCTCGCTCTCCTCGCTGTAGTACCTGACATCCTGCAGAAACAAACACCACATTCCATGGCTCATTCCTCCCACTGGGAAGGGCTCTGGGAGACACAGACCCTGGGTCTGCCTGTGAATCCCATGGCTTTACATACGGAGAGGACTCAGGAATTCACAGTGGGAGTTTCAGAGGCTCTGGGGAACAGTCTCACAAATCCAAAATGGTTTGGTTGGGAGGGACCTTAAAGATCATCACATTCCATGGGCAGGGACACCTTCCACTAGCCCAGGTTGCTCCAACCTGGCCTTGGACACTTCCAGGGATCCAGGGGCAGCCACAGCTGCTCTGGGAAACCCGTTTTCCCTCAGGGAAACAGGAGGCCAGCCCGGAGCAGGAGTGGGAAGATCCCTGATCCCTGTGCAAGCAGGTCCCTGATCCCTGTGCATTCCATACCTGGTCGGTGTCTCCCTTGCCCCGTTTCCCCTCCGGTGGCACATCCGAGCGGATCACCTTGGGCTTCCTCTTCTTGCTGGACTCCGAGGACATGGTGGGGGCAGCAGGGCTGGGGATGGGCACAAGGGGGAGTCCGTGGGGGCACAAACCACCTGGGATCAGGGCTGTCCCAGAATCCCTTCCCCAGACTGTCCCAGGCTCTGCAGGATCCCAGGGCAGCCCCTGCACCTCCCACCCCCTCCCAGCCCACCCCTTCCCAGGATTTCTCCCACCAGCTTCTCCCAGCCCCAGCAGCAGAGAGGGTCTGGGGTCTCTGCTCCACCACAGCCTCCCATGCCAGACCAGGACCCTCCACTCCCCCCCTCCACTGAACCCCCCCAGACCCCAACACACCAGACACAGGGTCTCCAGAGCCTCCCCCCAGACCCCCAGCGCTGTGGGACTGGGGGTCTCTGCTCCTCTGAGCCCTCCAGACTCCCAGCACACCAGGCCCTGGGGCTCAACCCCTCTGGAGCCCCCAGACCCAGCACAAAGGGCCCAGGGGCTGCACTTCACCTGAGCACCCCGACTGCCGACCCTCCCCTCCTCCAGAGCCCCCCCAGACCCCCAGGCAAGGAACCCACCCCTCCTCCAGAGCCCCCCAGACCACAGTGCACCAAACCCAGGGGCTCCTGCTTCACCAGAGCCCCCCCAGACCCGGGACCCTCCCCTACTCCGAGCCCCCTCACACCCGAGACCCTCCACTCCTCCAGAGCCCCCAGAGCACACCGGATCCGGAGTCTCTGTTCCTCCAACCCAGCCCAGACCCCCGGATCAGGACCCTCCACCCCTCCGGACCCCCCCAGGCGCCAGAACAGCGATCTCGGGGCTCCCCGACCCCGAAACCCAGCACGGCGGGCCCGGACCCTCTGCCCCTCCCCAAACGCTTCCTCCCGGAACCCTTCCCTTCTACTGAGCCCCCCCCCAGACCTGCAGAACCCCAGACCTGGGACCCTCCGCTCCCCCTGAGCCCCCCCAGACCCCAGCACACCGGACCCGGCACCCTCCACTCCTGAGCACCCCCAGACCCCCAGCACACCGGACCTGCGACCCTTCACTCCCCCTGATCCCCCAGAGCCCAGCACATCAATCCCGGGACCTCGGACCCCTCCAGAGCCGCCCAGAATCCCAGCACGGGGCCTCCCCTCCCCCTGAGACCCCCCCGAACACCGATCCCGGACCCTCCGCCCCTCCCCGACCACCAACCCCGGGACCCTCCGCTCCCGGAGCCCTCCCCACACCCTGCACACCGATCCCGGATTCCTGTTCCCTGTGCCCCCCGGAGCCCCCCTTCCCGGGGGTCCCGGTGCCCCCCCCGGGGATCCCGCTCGCTCCCCGCTCTCACCGCGCTCCTCACGCACAACAGCCTCCCGGAAGTGACGTCACAAAACAAGAGAGTGCAGCGCGGCGGGAGCGGGCGCGGGGCTGCTACAGCGCCCCCTGGCGGGCACCGCCACCCTGGAGGACCGCGAGCGAGGGGTGTGGCCCTGAGAATGGGGCGTGGCTTCAGCAAAGGGGCGTGGTTTATAGCGAAGGGGCGTGGTCATGGCCCCATCCAGAAGCCCCGGGATTCCCGCGATGGGCCCACGGGTGGGCTGGGGGGGCTCCTGGGGCACACGGGCACCCGCAGGAATGGGGGTGCTCGGGTAGGGGGTCCCGGAGGCGCTGAGGGGGATCCACGGGCTTGGGGTGGGATCAGTGATGGGACTGGGGGGGGCACGGGATGGGGTCCTTGGTGATGGAGGGGGGTATCCGTGGGGTTAAGGGGATGCGGTCCCCCGTGGTGCCGGGGGTGTCCATGGGGTCGGGATGGATGCCCGATGCGGCTGGGGCACACAGGGGCTGGGGGGGCACGGGATGGGGTCCCCAGTGATGGCGGGGGTATCCATGGGTTTGTGGGGCTTGGATGGGGTCCCAATAAACTGGGGGTATCCATGGGTTTGTGGGGGCTTGGGATGGGGTCCTCAATGGGTACACTGTGGGTACCACAGACTTGGAAGGGCAGGGGCGGGTGATACCCCAATAGCACTGGGTGGATCCATGGACTCGGGGGATCACGGGATGGAGTCCCCAGTGGTGCTGGGGGGATCCTTGGGTTTGGGGTGGGATCTCTGATGGAGCTGAGGGGGGGCACAGGATGGGGTCCCCCATGGTGCTGGGGGGATCCATGGGGTTTTGGAGGCTTGGGATGGGGTCCCAATGACACTGGGAATCCATGGGTTTGGGGGAGGGGGTCATGGGACGAGGTCCCCAGTGGCACTGGGGGTACCCATGGGCTTGGAGGAGCTTGGGTTGGGGTCCCCAGTGATGCTGGGGGTACCCAGGGACTTGGAGGGGCATGAGAGGGGGTCCCTAATGGTAATGGGGGGATCCAGGGACATGGGGGGCACTGGGGGTATTCATAGGCTTAGGGGGGTACAGGATGGGGTCCCCAGTGATGGAGGGGGGTATATATGGGGGGGTGCTTGAGATGGGGTCCCCAGAGACACTGGGGGTATCCATGGGCTTGGGATGGGATCCCTGATGGGGCTGGGGGGGCACAGGATGGGGTCCCCTGTGGTGCTGGGGGGATCAATGGGTTTGGAGGGGCTTGGGAGGGGGTCCCAATAACACTGGGGGTATCCATGGGCTTGGGGGGAGCATGGGATGATGTCCCCAGTGGTACTGGGGGATCCAGGAGCTTGGGGGGGCATGGGAAGGGTCCCTGATGGCATTGAGGGTATCTGTGGGTGTGAGATGGGGCTCCCAGTGGTCCTGGATGCATCCATGGGCTTGGGGGGGCATGGGATGGGACCCCCAGAGTTGCTGAGGGATATCCATGGGGTTGGGAAGGGCACAGGATGGGGTCCCCAGTGGCACTGGGGGTACCCATGGGCTTGGGAAGGCTTGGAATGGGGTCCCCAGTGGCACTGGGAGTATCCATGGGCGTGGGATGGGCATTGGGGGTATCCATGGGGTTGGGAGGGGCACAGGACGGGGTCCCCAGAGACACTTGGGAGTATCCATGGGCTTGGAATGAGGTCTCCAGTGGCACTGGGGTTATCCATGGGTGTGGGATGAGGTTCCCAGTAGCACTTGGGAGTATCCATGGGTGTGGAACGGGGTTCCCAGTGGCACTGGGGGCACACAGGGGCTTTGGGGGGATGACAGTGTGTCATGGCACCCACGGGTGGGGGTCTTTCAGTGCGGGGGACACCCCTGGCACAGGGCAGGGCAGCCCCCTGGCTGAGACCAGGCTGGGGGGTCACACCCTGTGCCAGGGGGGACACAGCACCCCCAGCAACCCCCCATCCCCACCCCAAGAGGGGCCCAGGCTTTGGCATATTAAATATTTAATTGGCAGCAAAGGCACCCACTGGGCCCACCAGGGGCAATTAAGCCCCCCCCTGCCTCTGCAGCCTGCCCAGCCCCCCCGGCAGTGCCATCCTGGGCACCCACCACAGGATGGGGGGCCCCCACTGTCCCCTCCCCGCTCTCAGCCCCCACAGGGCACCCCAAAACAGGGAGTGGGGGGACAGCAGGGAGCTGAGGGGGTGCAGAGCCCCCCCAGCCCTTCCCCAGCAGGGTGGGGGCGCAGGCAGGGAGCCCCTCGGGGTGCAGGGAGACCCCCAGGCACAGCCCCCCCATCACTGCAGGGGGAGATCTTCAGCGGGATCATTATCCGGGATTCCATGGTCCGGATCAGCGGCACTGGGGAGGGAAACAGGAGGGAGATGAGGGCAGGGGGTCCCCAGAACAGGGTGGGGGTCCCCAAAGCAAGATGGGGGTCCCCAGAAGGGGCAGGAGGTCCCCAGAGGAGGGTGGGGGTCCTCAGCAGGGGAAGGGAGTCTCCAAAGCAGGATGGAGTCTCCAAAGCAAGGTGTCCCCAGAGTGTCCCCTGGGGTGTCCCCAGAGCAGGCAGGAGGTCCCCAAAGCAGGGTTGGGGTCCCCAAACAAGGTGGGATTCCCAGCAAGGGCAGGGGGGCCCCAGAGCTGGGTGGGGTCTCCAGCATAGGCAAGGGGTCCCAAGCAGGGTGGGGGTGCTCAGCAGGGGAAGGGGGTCCCCAAAGCAAGGTGGGGGTCTCCAGTATGTGCAGGGTGGGGGTCCCCAGAGCAGGGTGGGGGTCCCACTGACCCGTGTAATACACGTTCTCATCCCAGCCCCTCTTCCTCCAGGCTGCGTTCCTCGTCTCCTCCCGGGACTGCAGGTCCTTGTAGGCTGCAGGGACAGGGTGGCACTGGCACCCTGAGCCCCCCAGCCCGTCCCCACCCCCCAGGTGTCCCCCCCTTACCCCAGAGGTGATGGACCACGTAGAGCTCCCCAATCTGGGAGAAGAACCCCCCGACTGCCTCCTGGTTCTCCTGCCGGTACTTGATGGCCCGAGCCCTGGCACGGAGCAGGACACACTGGGGGGGCTGCCCAGGGTTCCCCCCCTGCTCCAGAGGGGCCTTTTTCCCGCCTTGGAAAAGCTGGGAAACCGGTGCTGGGAAAACCAGTCTCTTACCAGTTGTTGCCCATTCAATCATGGTCCCTGGCTGGGAGCAGGGGAGGAAAACCAGTCAGAGCCTCCCTGCCCGGGCTCTCCTCAAGGAGGGAAGGATTTTGGGGTGGTGTTTCCCCCCAAAACACCACCCAGGGGGCAGGTACATCAGCCTGGAGACCACCCCGAGGCACGGGGTGACCCCCCACCTTCAGCTTGTAGGTCCTGAGCTCGTAGATGTTGGGTCCCTGCCGGGGCTGGGGCTCGTTCCAGAAGCTGAACTCCAGGAGCAGCTGGGTCCTGCGGGACAGCAGCATCCGGCTCCTCTCCTTGCGGAAGTCCAGGTACTCCTGGGGACAGCCCCAGCCGGGGGGGGGTCTGGGGTGGGGGCCATGGGGCCTGGGGGGGTGGGCACGGGGGTGTCACCCCCCCCACCCGCCGGTACCTTGTTCTGCCTCAGCTTGTTCATGCAGTCCATGAGCGCCGGGGTACCCGCCCGAAGAGAAGCGCCACAGGTGCACTGCAGAGAGGGGTTGGGAGTGGGGAACGGGGGCAAACACCCCAAAATCCCACCTGAGCTCTCTGCCTTTGGCACCAGGAGCCGCTGCCCACCTGCCCTCACCTGCCTGGTCCTGCTCGCCATACCAGGTGTTCCAGTTGCCCACCAGGTCACAGGGGTAGTCGGGGTCCGAGTGGAGCTTGGGCAGCACCTCCTCTCTGTGGGGGAACAGTGGGGGGGCAGTAGGGTGGGAGGCAGCACCCCAAAAAGCTTCCCAGTACCCCTGTGTGCCCTCCCAGGACATGGAGGGATCTGCAGCACTCTGGGGGAGGCAACCAGGGAAACTTGGATCGAGGCAGGGAGCAGGGACATGGATCAACCCAGGCACTCAAGGAGCTCTGCACAAGCCCTCCCACCCTTTTGCTCCAGGACAGCCCCCACAATATCCCGCTGGGATGCTGGGCAGCCCCCCAGTATCCCATTGGGATATCCCTCAATGTGTGCTCACGTCAGCTTGTTGTAGGCTTCCAGGCATTCCGGCTTCACGTTGTGAACTGCAGGGAGAGGGGAGAGGGGCTGGGAAAGGGGGAAGGAGGGCAGGGGAGCGGGTGGGAGGGAGAGCAGCCCCCCTCTGTGCCCCCCCAGCCCGCTGGGATCACTCACACTGGATCTTGTAGAGGTTGCTGGTCTCCCTCTTGGAGAGCAGGTTGGAATGGGCGTCCTTGCGTGGATCCACCTTGTGCACGAAGAGAGAGCGGAACCAGCTGCCCTCGGCCTCCTGGGAGTACCCCCCTGCGGGACAGTGGGTCAGGAGGAGCCCCCACACACCCCTCCGTGGGGGCAGCACCGGGAGGGACCGGGAATGACCGGCTGGAGGGCGACATGGGATCCAGAGCCCACACTGCCAGTCCTGGGCAGCCGCCTGCCACTGTCCGGCTGGGGGGAACTCCCTCCAACCCGGGGGCTTCGGTGGGTTCCAGTCAGTCCATACTGGGAGAAGGGAGCTCTGTCCCAGTTCGGGGGGTCTGTCTGCAGTTCCAGTCCATCTCCCAGAATCCAGGCAAATCCCAGAACCCGGAGGGATTTTGGCCACACTGCCCCGACAGGGCAAGGACACCAAGGTGGGATGTAGGGAGAGGGGGGCAGCCCCACAACCTGCCCCCAGGGAGCCCCCAGGTCAGGAGGTGACCCTTCCAGGGGAAAGGGGACAAGGGGTGAGGGGGCAGCTCCCCATGGGACACCCCTCAGCCCCAGGGGCCACTCCAGTGGCAGTGACCCCCTCCAACAGCGAGGGGACAAGGGCACATGGGGCAGGGGGTAGCCCCCAACTTGTCACATGGGGCAGAGAGTAGCCCCCAACTTGTCCCCCAGAGCCATCAGTTCCAAGAGCCACTCCAGTGGCAGTGACCTCCTCCATGGGCAAGGGGACATGGGGCAAGAGAGTCAGTCCCCAACCTGACCTCAGGGACACCCCCCCTCAGCCCCAGGGGCTACTCCAGTGGTGGTGACCCCTCTGTGGTCAAGGGGACATGAGGTGAGGGGAGTAGCCCCCCAACCTGACCCCAGGGACTCCCTTAAGTTCCAGGAGCCACTCCAGTGGCAGTGACCCCATCCATGGGCACAGGGACATGGATGAGAGGATAGCCCCCCAGCCTGACCCCAGAGACCCCCCATAAGTTCCAGGAGCCACTCTGGTGGCAGTGACCCCATCCATGAGCACGGGCACAAAGGGACAAGGGCACATGGGGCAGGGGGGCAGCTCCTCAACTTGCCCCCCAGGGACCCCCATCAGTGCCAGGGGCACTCTGGTGGCAGTGACCCCTTCCATGGGCAACGGGACGTGCAATGAGAGGGCAGCCCCCTCAGCCCGACCCCCTGTGCCCGCCGTGGGACGCGGGGCCGGTCCCCCGGGGCAGCGGCGGGGGGGGGAGCGGGGGCCCTCGGCCCCAGGTCCGAGCTGCGGGCGGACCTTTGCCCCGGCGTGAGGCAACGACCGCGGGGCCGCCCCGGGGGCCGCCCGGGGGGTCCGGCAGGGCCGCGGGCTCCGGGGGGGATGCGGGGTCCGGGGGGCTCAGGGGGGGGGGGAGTGGGGTCCCCGTCCGGGGGATGCGGGGTCCGGGGGCTCTCAGGGGAGGGCGATGCGGGGTCCGGGGTGAGTTCGGGGTCTCAGAGGCGGCGAGTGCGGGGTCCCCGCACGGGGGTCGCGGGGTCCGGGGGGACGATGCGGGTTTCAGGGAAGATGCGGGGTCCGGGGGGGGAAATCGGGGGCTGGGAGGAGGGAAGTACGGGGGTCCCAATCCGGGATCCGCGGGATCCGAGGGCTCGCAGGGGCGAGGGCTGCGGAGTCCGGAGCGGGATGCGCGGTCAGGGGGCTCTCTGGGGACGGGGGTGCGAGGCCCCTGCCCAGAGCTGGTGGGGTCCGGATGCGGGTTTCGAGGAAGATGCGGGGCCCGGCGGGGGATCAGGGGGCTCGGGGAATGGGGGTCCGGGGGTCCCCGCCAGGAGGGCCGCGAGGTGCAGGGGGGATTGCGGGGTCCGGAGGGCTCTGGGGGGAGGGATGAGGGGTCCCGCGCAGGGGGTCGCGGGGTGCGAGTGGAGGATGCGGGGTCCAGGGTGGGGATGCAGGACCCGGGGGGGCCACGATCAGGGCGCACAGGCGAGGGGTGTCCCGGGATCCCCGCCAAGGCTCGGAGGGATCCGGCGGTGCCGCGGGGTCTGAGGGGGCTCTCGGGGTAGGGGATGATGAGGCGGGGAGGCGGCACCTCGCTGGGGTGGGGGGGAGGTCTGAGGGGGGATGCCGGGTGCGATGGGTCAGGGCTGGGTCCCCCCGGGTTCCCCCCCCCACCGCACTCACCGCGCGCCCCCCGGGCCGCGCCCCCCGCCCCGCAGCCGCCGCAGCGCCGCGCTCCCGCCGCGCGCCCCCGCCGCCATCTTCCGCACGGGGCGGGGCCAGCGCGAGGGGGCGGGGCCGTGTGGCCACACGGCCCCGCCCCCTCGCGCTAGGCCCCGACCCCCCCACCCCCTCAGAAGCTGGCCTGCAGCACCGTGATTCTGATTGGCCGCCCGGCCGCGCCTCGCGCCCCCGGCCACGCCCCCCCGCCCCCGTCCGCCGCCGCGGCGACGCCTCATGGCTGCGGGCGCGGAGCTCGGTGTCTGATTGGCCGCGGGTGTCGCTCCAGCTCGCGCTCGGTTCCGGCGGGGCGGGGCTTCCTCGGGCTCCACCCTGCGGGAGGCGGGGTCAGAGGGAGGCGGGGCTTTCTCGCCGAGGGGGCGGGGCGGGGGGGGGCCAGACCCACCTGCCCGAGCGGTTTCGGGGTCGGGGGGTCCCCCCGTTCCCCTCAAGCGGCCCTGGGGTCCTCCGGGCCGGAGGCTCCTCCTGCGTGGGGGCACCTTCGGGAGGGCACAGGAGGGCCGATACTGCAGCCTGAGCCGCGGCGCCCTGGAGCTGCTCCGTACCCTCAGCTGCAGAGACCCCTCCTCTGCCCAGAGACTCCCCTCGGCTCCAGGGACGACTCCTCTGCCCAGGGGCCCCCTCCTTCTGCACCCCCCCCTCCCGGCTCCAGAGACCCACCCTCTACCCCACAGCCCTCCTCTGCCCTAGCGCCCTCATTCCTGCCCTGACCCCCCCCTCTGCCCCAGAGCCCCTCTCTGCCCCAGAGACCCCCACCCTGCCCAAAGTTCCCCCACCCTGCCCCACAGCCCATCCTGCCCAAATCCCCACCCTCATGCCTCCATAGGCCCCCCTACTGTGCCCCATAACCCCTCCTAACCCGTAGCCTCCCCTCTCTGTCCCCTGTAGACCCTTCTGCCCCATAACCCTATGCCCCTGAGCCCTCCTTCTGCCTCAGAGCCCCTCCTGCCCTATAACCCCCCTCCTGCCCTAGAGCCCCCCCGTTTAGCCCCATAACCCCCTCTTATCCCTTAGCCCCCAGCCTGCCCACAGACCTGCCCCACAATCACCCCAGTAACTGCCCCCCTCCCCAGTACAAGTCCCAGGGCCCCCCCAGCTCACCTCGCCGGGGGGCAGCGGAAGGTGCGGGGAGCGGCGAGGGGGGGGCACGGGGGCGCCCCAGCCCCTCCCCTCGGGGGCACGGGGAGCACCAGCCAGGGGGGCGGGTGGGCAATGGGGGCGAAGGGGGGACCCTCACTGGGGGGGTCCGGGGGTGTCTGCAGGGACAGGGAGTGGGGGGAGCTGGGGAGGGGGGAAAAAAACAGGCGTTAAAGGGTTCACTGCCCCCCAGACACCCCCCCAGCACTCTGTGACCCCCCCACCAATCCCCCCCCAAACTCTCTCTGACCCCCCCAAACCAGCCCATCTCCTCCGCCCTTCTGGGATCCCTCAAACTCCCGAAAACGCTCAGTACTCAGGATCCTTGTGTCCCCCGCATGGACTCAGCCCCCCGGTGCCCCTGTGCCCCTCGACCCCACTCTTCCTGGCAGGGCAATGCCCCCGGTGCCCCCCGTTGCCCCCATACCTTCCTCACCCGGGCAGGGGCGATGCCCCCCGTGCCCCACGTACGTTGCTCACCCTGGCAGGGGCAGTGCCCCCCGGTGCCGCTGTGCCCCACTACCCCACTCCCAGGGACAGGGACGATGCCCTCTGTGCCCCCCGTGACCCCCTACCTCACTTACCCGGACAAGGGTGATGCCCCCAATGCCACCCGGTGCCCCCCCCTACCCTCCTCGCCCGGGCAGGGGCGATGCCTCCCGTGCTCCAGTGCTCCCCGTGCCCCCCGTATCCCACTCCCCCGGACAGGGACAATGCCCCCTGCGCCCTCCTACCCCCTCTAACCCTTAACTGAGCAAAGGCGATGCCCCCCCGTGTCCCCCTACCGCACTTACCCAGGCAAGAGCGATGACCCCGGTGCCGCCGTGCCCCCCATACCCCCTTCCTCCGGGCAGGGGCGATGCCTCCCGTGCCCCCCGGTGCTCCCCGTGCTCCCCGTGGCCCCTGTATCCTGCTCCCCAGGCAGGGACAATGCCCCCTGCGCCCTTCTACCCACCTCTAACCTCTTTTACCGAGCAAGGGCGATGCCCCCCGTCCCCCCTGTGCACCTAAGCTCCCATACCCCACTGAGCCGAGCAGGGGCGATGCCCCCGGCGCAGGGCACAGACCCCAGGCGTGCAGCTCCTCGGGGGTCTCAGCCCCAGGCAGTACGTTCGCATCCCGGGGTGCTCGGTCTGGGAACGAGAGGGTTCCATAGTTGGGGGTCCAGGTCTCCGGGGTCTGTCCCCCCACCCAGGGCACCCCCGGATCCGCGGACCCGGGGCCCGCCGGGGGCTGACCGTGAACAGGAACTGGGGGGGGCGGGGGGCGGGGGGCAGGACACGGATCTCGTAGCCGGGCAGGGGGGAGCCCCGCCCCGCACTCGCTGCTCGCTGCTGTCTGGGGGGCAAAGGGGGGTCAGAGCGGGGGTGCCAGGGACTCCGCGGGCACCCCGAGACACCCAGGACCACCAGGGGGGTGCTGGGAACTCCTCTGAGTCCCATCGGCTGCCCCCAAACCTCCAGAGCCCCCCCAGACCTTAGAACCCCACCAAGGACCTTTTCAATCCCCCAGGGACCCCCAGTGTCCCAGGGACCCCTGATCCTACCAGGATCCCCATCCGTCACTGAGACCCCCAAATGCCCCAGGGACTCCCAATTCCCGGGGCTCCCTGAACCTACAGGAACGCCCCAAGCTCCAGGGACCCCCACATCCCACGGGAATCTCTGACTCCCCCAGAGACCCTCAAATGTCCCATGAATCCCTGATCCCACTGGGATCCCTGACCACTCCAGGGACCTCTAACACCCTAGGGACACCCAATCTTTTGCCCTCCCCCCTTACAGCCCCTCAATACCCCAGGAACCCTGATCCCCCCAGGGACCATTAGTCCCCTTGGGATCCCTGAGACCCCCAGGTACCCCCCACCCCGCCGGGCCCCCCCGGTCTCCCAGGATCCCCAAAGCCCCAGGGATCCCCCAGGATCGCTGACACCCCCCCACAGGTACCCCAGGTCACCCAAGCCCCCCCCTCACCCGCAGGTCCCCGCACCCCCCAGGGTATCCCGCCCCCCCCCCCCCCTCACCCCGGTAGTAGTAGAGGCAGAGATCCGCCAGAACAACCAGCGGCGCTTCCAGAGCCGCAGCCCCGAGCTGTCCTGGGGAGGGGGGACAGGGACTGAGTCCCCTCAGTCCATCACCCCCTCCTCCGGGGGTCTCTGCTGCCCCAGGCCCCCCCAACCCCTCCTGATTTCCCAAACTCCATAATCCCCTGCTATCCCAAACCCCATAAACCCCCTTCCCTCCCAGAGACCCAAATCCTATAAACCCCCTGCCCTCCCAAACCCCCCCAAACCCCATAAACCCCCTGCCATCCCAAACCCCTCCAAACCTCATAAACCCCCTGCCATCCAAAACGTCCAAACCCCATAAACCCCCTGCTACCCCAGACCCCCCCAAACCCATAAACCCCCTGCCCTCCCAGACCCCCTAAACCCCTAAACCCCCTGCCTTCCCAGACCCTCCCAACACCCATAACCCCCCCAACACCCTCTCCCATCCCAACCCCCCCCAAACCCCATAATGCCCCCACAGTGCCCCAGACTCACCAAAACCCCATTCCTCCCCCCCCCCCCCCGACCCCTCCAACCCCCATAGCCACCCCCAGGACCCCCCAACACTCCAGAACTCCCCCAAATCCCGTGACCCCCAAACACCCCCCCCTATTCCAGACCCCCCCCAACCCTGTACAACCCGCAGCACTCCCACACACCCCATACCCACCCCAAATCTCACAACCCCCGCAGCACCTCCAACTGCCCCAGATCCCCCAAAGCCTCTCTGATCCCCAACTCAGTCCCTTCCACCCCCGCACACCCCCCCGGGCCCCCCGAAACCCCATGACCCCCCTCCCTGCTCTCACCTGCTTGTACAGCCAGCCCCGCATGGCGGGGGGGGGTGCGGGGGTCCCTGCGCGGCGCCTGCCCCCCCTTCCCAAAGGCGTGGACCCTCGGCACGGGCCGGCAGGGCTGGGCAGGGGGGGTCACCCAGAGTGGGGGCTTCAAGGAGGGACCCACCGGCCCCCCTACGGCCCCCCAGCCTGGCAGGGGCCCTACCAGCCCCCCTCCCCAGTTCACCTGTACACCCCGCCGTGCCCCCCCAGCTCCCCAGGGCTCCCCCCTTGTGTCCCATAGGTCCCTGTGGAGCCTTGGGATCCCCCATAACCCCCCCCCCCTCACTGTTCCCCATGGTCCCCCTCGCACCCCCCTCTCGCTCCCTGGGGTCCCTCATGCCTCCCCTCGCCCCCCCAACAGCTCCCCATGGGTCTCCAGCCCCCGAGCTCCCTTGGGTGCCCCACAGCCCCTCATGGCTCCCCACGATCCCCCCCACACCCACAGCCACCCACAGCCCCCGGACTCCCCCCAGCGCTCCCCCCGTGCCCACCTGGGTGCCGGGGCCGGGGGGGGCGGGGGCTGCGTTTGGGGGGTCATCCTTTTCTGCCATGGGGGGTCCTGCGGGGGCAGTGGGGGGCGGGGGGGCCCGTCAATGTCCGCATTGTCCCCGCGGGGACAGAGGCCCCGTTCTTCCCGATGCGGGGGCGGGGGCCGCTCCCGGACGCCTGGATCCCCCCTGGGGGAGGGGGTTGGAGGGGCTTCTCGGCTCCCGCTGGCCCCTTCCCTCTTCGGCGGGTTCAAGTCCGTCCCGTTCCCCCGTGCTGCCGTCCCAGTTCCCCTCCCAGTAACCACGAACTGGTCCCAGTCCCATCCCGTTATCCCCGTGCACTCCCAGTTTCCGTCCCAGTATCCCTGAACTGGTCCCCTCCCAGTTCCTATCCCGTTATCTCTGTGCTGGTCTCAGTTCCCGTCCCAGTAACTTTGAGCTGGTCCCAGTTGCCCGTCCCAGCAAGCCTGAACTGGTGTCAGTCCCACCCCGTTATCCCGTGCAAGTCCCAGTTTCTGTCCCCGTATCCGTTCCAGTTATCCCCGTGCTGGTCTCGGTTCCCGTCCCAGTAACTCTGAGCTGGTCCCAGTTCCTGTCCCCTTTCCCCACTGCTGGTGCCAGTCCCATCCCGTTATCCCCGTCCCGATCTGGGTCGCAGTCCCCCTTCCCTCATCCCAGTGCCTGTCCCCGTTCCCAATCCCAGTTCCGTTACCGCAGCTGATTCCGCTCCCAGTCCCGTCCCCTGTCCCGGTGCCGGTCCCGTCCCGTGTCCCTGTACTGGTTCCCAGTCCCGTCCCGTTCCCCCGCGCTGGTCCCAGTTCCAGTCCCGTGTCCCGGTCCCGCCCCGCGTCCCCGCCCGCCCCGGGCGCTGCTCCAGTCTCTGCCCCCACTCACGAGCCCGGACACCCGAATCCCCCCGGACCAGCCGGACCACCCGGCACGGCCACTCGGGACCCGGCGGGGACACCCACCGGGGGGGCAAACACCCCGTGTCATCCCGGAACCCCGTCTGCGGGACACCCACGGCGGAGGGGACACCCGTGTCACCGGGGACACCCCGCGGCACCGGGGACACCCGCGGCCAAGGGGAAAACTCCGCCGCACCAGGGCTTCCACGGACCCCGGACACACCCGGACACCCCAGGGACCTCGGGCGTTCTGGGGACGTTTCTCCGTCCCCCTCGTGTCCCTCCGGTCCCCCCTCCATGTACCCGATTGTCCCCCATTGTCCCAGTGTCCCCTCCCTGTCCTCCCCCTGTCCCCCCATGTCCCCGTGTCCCCTATGTCTCCGTGTGCTCATGTGTCCCTGTGTCCCCCCATGTCCCCATGTCCCCTCATGTCCCTGTGTCCCTTGTCCCCGTGTCCCTGTGTTCCCCCGTGTCCCCTCAATGTCTCCCCGTGCCCCCTCGTCCCGTGTCCCCCCATGTCCCCGTGTCCCCCCATGTCTCTTGTCCCCGTGTCCCCTCCGTGTCCCTGTGTTCCCTCGTGTCCCCTCCATGTGCCTCCGTGCCCCCTTGCCCCGTGTCCCCCATGTTCCCGTGTCCCCTCGTGTCCCCCCGTGTTCCCACGTCCTCGTGTCCCCCCCCCAATGTCCCCGTGTTCCCCCCCGTGTCCCCTTTGTGTCTCCCCATGTCCCCATGTCCCGTGTCCCCCCATATCCCCGTGTCCCCCTTGTGTCCCCCTTGTGTCCCCCATATCCCAGTGTCCCCCCATGTCCCCGTGTACGTGTCCCTCCGTGTCCCGCCCGTGTCTCCTCTGTGTCCTCCATGTCCCCATGTCCCTGTGTCCCCTGTGTCCCCCCATGTCCCCGTGTCCCGTGTCCCTCCGTGTCCCGCCCCGTGTCCCCTCTGTGTCCTCCATGTCCCCATGTCCCTGTGTCCCCCGTGTCCCCCCGTGTCCTCCCCGTGTCCCGTGTCCTCCCGTGTCCCCCCGTGTCCCCATGTCCCTCCCTGTGTCCCCCCGTGTCCCCATGTCCCCCCATTGCCCCCCCGTGTCCCCATGTCCCGTGTCCCCCCGTGTCCCCATGTCCCCCCATGTCCCCCCATGTCCCCGTGTCCCCCCTTGTCCCCATGTCCCCCCATGTCCCGTGTCCCCCCATGTCCCCGTGTACCCCCATGTCCCCCATGTCCCCCCATGTCCCCCCATGTCCCTGTGTCTCTCCATGACCCCCGTGTCCCTCATGTCCCCATGTCCCCCCCATGTCCCCGTGTCCCCCCATGTCCCGTGTCCCCCCGTGTCCCCATGTCCCCCCATGTCCCGTGTCCCCCCATGTCCCCGTGTAACCCCACGTCTCCATGTCCCCCCCATGTCCCCCCATCTCCCCATATCCCCCCCGTGTCCCCCCATGTCCCCATGTCCCCCCATGTCCCCGTGTTCTCCCGGCTCCCCCGGGTCCCAGCGCCCGCCCCCCTTACTCCACACCGCCCGCCGCCAGGGGGCGACACCTCCCCGCGCATTCCTTCCCCCACCCCGCGCTCTGAGGCGGCCCCGCCTCGCCCCGCCCCTTCCCTTGACCGACGCCCTCTCTGCCCAATCACAAGCGCTGTCACTCCCGCCCCTGGAGTTTTAGCGGTTTCCATTGGACGCGCGGCGCGGTGGGGGCGGTCCCGCGGCGCGGCGTGGCCAATGGCGCGGCGGGGGGGGCGGGGCGCGGCCGCCATGGCGCCGGGGCCGCGCTGACCGGCCCGAGCCGCCATGGCCGGGGCCATCGCCTCCCGCATGAGCTTCAGCTCCCTCAAGCGCAAACAGCCCAAGACCTTCACCGTGCGCATCGCCACCATGGACGCGGAGATGGAGTTCAGCTGCGAGGTGAGGGCCGCGGCGGGGAGCGGGGCGGGCCCTGAGAGGGGACGGGCCCCCCCGAGCCCCCTCAGCCCTGAGGGCGCCCGGACCCCCCGGGGGGTCCCGGGGCCTGTCCCGGCCCGGCCTCGGTTTGGTTGTAATTTCGTTATATTCGGAGTTATCTTGGAGTAACTCGGCGTGATTTGGGTTATAATTGAACTTTATTGTGGTTGTAATTCGGGTTTATTTTGGCTGTAATTTGGGGTTATCCCCGGCTGTGGTTCAGCTTTATTTTGGCTTTAGTTCAGCTTTAGTTTGGGTGTATTCGGGTTTATTTTGGTTATAATTTGGCTTGATCTTGATTATAATTCAGCTTAATTCTGGGTATAATTCGGCATGGTTCTGTTTGTAATTCAACATGGTTCTGGTTATAATTCTCTTTATACTTTGGTTATAATTCATGTTTATCTTAGTTATAGTTTGGTTTATACTTTTGCTATAATTCGCTATAATTCGGGTTTGTCTTGGTTACAATTCAGTGTTATTCTGGGTGTAATTCACCTTTATTTTGATCATAATTCACCTTTATTTTCGTTATAATTCAGCTTTATTTTGGTCATAATTAATCTTTATGTTGGTCATAATTTGGCTTTTCTCTGGGTATAATTCATCTTTATCCTAGTTATAATTCAGGTTTATTTTGGGTTTAATCCATCTTTATTTTGGTTATAATTCAAGTTTAGTTTGGGTGTAATTCAGCTTTATTTTAGTTATAATTCAGTGTTATTCTGTGTGTAATTCAGATTTATTTTGGTCATAATTTGGCTTTACCCTGGTTATACTTTGGCTTCATTCTGGTTAAGATTTGACCTGTATTTTGGTTATAATTCAACTTTATTCTGGTTATCGTTCAGCTTTATTTGGGTTATAATTCAGATTTATTCTGGGTGTAAGTCACCTTTATTTTAGTCATAATTTGGCTTTATCCTGATTATAATTCGGCTTCGTTCTGAGTATAATTTGGTTTATACTTTGGTTATAATTTGGCTTTATCCTGGTTATAACCCAGCTTTATTTTTATTATAACTCAGGTTTAATTTGGGTGTAATTCAACTTTATTCAAGTTACAATTCAGCCTTATTCTGATTTCAATTCAGCTTTATTTAGGTTATAATTTGGCTCTATTCTGGCTATAATTCATCTTAATTCCAGGTGTAATTGAGCTTTATCTTGGATATAACCCAGCCTTACTCTGCTTTAATTCGGCTTTTTCCCGGCAATAATTGAGCTTTATTCTGATTATAATCCAGCTTTATTTTGGTTCTAATCCAACCTTATCCTGCCATCCCAGCCAAAGCCACCACGAGGTGACCAGGGCTCGAGGGATCCCAGGCTTCAATCCACAGGGATCCAACTCCAAGCACTCCACAAATACACGAGGGTGGAATTTTGGTGCTTTCCCAAGGATTAGGGGTGCTCTGAGGGGGATCAGGTCTGGTTTTTCTCTGATAATTCCCCTTTTTTGGGCCCTTGGAACTTGTAAAACGTTCTCCCATTCCGCTTGCTGCCAGACCCTGGGATCTGCTCTGCTTTTCCATCTGATCCAGAGGGATTGGACACACAAACATCTCTCTCCACTTCAACTTCTTCATTGAATAGTTTATATTTCGTTAGTCTGACCCAAATCCTGGTGGAATCCCAGCTCCCCTCAGCCAAGGAGTGTTTGTCATCACCAATTTCCTTGCTCTGGAAATCTCTTGTCAGCCCTGAAGAACTTCCTGCCTTTCCCAGGGATCAAGGATTTACTGTGGGCAGCAGTGAGAGCTTCCCGCTTCCAGCAGAGTTGGAGCACTTGTCTCTGCTCTTGCCTGGTTTTTCCGAGGCTGCCAACAATAACTGGTGATGGAAAGTGAATAATTCTTTATTTCAGTGCCGTTCCCGTTGGGATCAGGGATTTGTGCAGAGGTGTGGCAGCGATCCCGGGGGATTTGGCTGCGGAACTTGTGCATCTTCAGCTGACTCTTTGGGGAGGTTCCTGCCAAAATAACTTGTTGCTGCAGATGGACTTCTGCAGCTGGAAGGAGCTCGGGAGCTGTGAGTGTGGTCCTGCCGAGGGCTCCAGGATCGTGTCGGAGCTGGCACGGGAGGGATGCAGCGGGAATTCAGGGCTCAGCCTTCAGTGCAGAGCACTGGAGCAGAAAGGAGGGAAATAGTCATAGAATCCTGGAATGCTTTGGGTGGGAAGGGACCTTAAAGCTCATCCGGTGCCACCCCCTGCCACGGGCAGGGACACCTCCCACTAGACCAGGTTGCTCCAAGTGTCCAACCTGGCCTTGGACACTTCCAGGGATCCAGGGGCAGCCACAGCTTCTCTGGGCAACCTGGGCCAGGGCCTCCCCACCCTCCCAGCCAACAATTCCTTCCCAATCTCCCATCTCTCCCTGCCCTCTGGCAGTGGGAAGCCATTCCCTGTGTCCTGTCCCTCCATGCCTTGTCCCCAGTCCCTCTCCAGCTCTCCTGGAGCCCCTTTAGGCCCTGCAAGGGGCTCTCAGCTCTCTCTGGAGCCTTCTCTTGTCCAGGTGAACCCCCCCAGCTCTCCCAGCCTGGCTCCAGAGCAGAGGGGCTCCAGCCCTGGCAGCATCTCTGTGGCCTCTTCTGGACTTGCTCCAAGCACAGGACACCCCAGCTGGAGGTGTGAGCTTTATCCAAGCTTTATCCAAGCAGTGCAGCTCCCTGGCTGGATCTCTGGCCCCATCTTTGTCTCGTGGTTGTGCAGCTCTGGGGAAGGTCCCTTGTTTTGCTGACTCTGCAGAAACACCCTGAGCCCGACATGGGACAGGTGGATCAGACACACCCCAAGTCCCTGGGACTGGGAACGTGGCCCAGGGAAGGGCTTGGCTTGGTCCACACCCACAGTGGGACCTGGAGCCAGGAGTGGAGCTTGTGCCCTCCTGAAAGTCAGCGAGGAGGGAGAGTTGATGGTACGGGAAGGACTGTGCTCCTCCCTGAAGGAATCCAGCCCTTATCCCAAGGTTTGTTGGGAGAGGAGTGAGCAGCTCTGTGTTTGCCCGGGTATCTGTGTGTCTGAGGTGTCTTTGGCCAGGAAGGAGAGCTGCTGGGAGAGGGAAACCTGCCTCACAAACACTTCAGAGGATCACTGGGAGGACGTGCAGTGGGAATCTTGTAGTTTGGGGGTTCTTGGGGTGTGTTTTTGTGGCCTGTGAGTGGCACTTTGTGCTTCCAGGGATGGAGAGCTGCTGTCTTGTTGGACAGTTGGTGGGTATCCTGCTCCTGGGGCACATCCCTCGGGTTGGGTTTGTTGTGTCCCTGTTGTGCTGAACCTGCTCCCTGCCCCGGGCTTCCAACCCCATGGAAAACCACAGCCGAGCAGGCGGAGGGAGGAGTGTGGGAATGTTTTACTGCCTAATCCACTGTGGCTTCACCCCAGGCTGCCCATCCAAATGGCCTCCCCAGGGAGCTTTGCTTGAGGCTCAGGAGCTGTGGGGTGGCTGTTGGGAGCGGGATGGAGCAGTGGGAAGTTGCTTCTCCATGTGCTGGGGCTGCTGGTCCCCAGGAGGAAGAGGCTGATTTCTGTCATCCTGCTGTGCCGCCTTGCCATGCCCGTGGGCCCATCCACTTCCAGAAGTCCGGGAAGTGGACTCCCTCCCTCCACCCCAAATATCCACTGCTCTTCTCCATGTGCTCCCAGCCTTGCTCTGAGCGTTGCTGTGTTGCTTTCGCCCCTCTTTTCCTTCTTTTCCAGAAGCTGGATTCCCATCAGCGAGGCTGGGACCAGCGAGGTCAGTGCCAGCCCTCGAGGAGAGCAGGCTGGGACATCCAAATCTCTAACTCTGGGACATCCAAATCTCTAACTCTGGGACATCCAAATCTCTAACTCTGGGACATCCAAATCTCTAACTCTGGGACATCCAAATCTCTAACTCTGGGACATCCAAATCTCTAACTCTGGGACATCCAAATCCCTAACTCTGGGACATCCAAATCCCTAACTCTGGGACATCCAAATCCCTAACTCTGGGACATCCAAATCCCTAACTCTGGGACATCCAAATCCCTAACTCTGGGACATCCAAATCCCTAACTCTGGGACATCCAAATCCCTAACTCTGGGACATCCAAATCCCTAACTCTGGGACATCCAAATCCCTAACTCTGGGACATCCAAATCCCTAACTCTGGGACATCCAAATCCCTAACTCTGGGACATCCAAATCCCTAACTCTGGGACATCCAAATCCCTAACTCTGGGACATCCAAATCCCTAACTGTGGCATGGTGGCTGGCTCGGGAATGGACTGAAGGTCTCCCGGTGCAAACTACAGAGCCCCAGTTCCTGTCTCACCTGTCCCTCTTCCTCTGACCCTTCTGACTTCCCATTCTTGGAATTACCCTGTGCAGATCCAGGAGTCAGACTTCAATGATCCCTGTGGGTCCCTTCCAGCCTGGGATATTCCATGATTCCATGACCCCACTGTAGTTGCAGGAGACACCTTTCTTTTTCCATGTTATTTTTTCAGTCTGCCCGGTAGAAATTCCCAGCTGTGTATTTTAAGGGATTAAACCTACTTTGCATCTGTTTACTCTGCAAATGATGTCTCTAAATTGAGCCTAAACCTAAAATAATTCCTGGAAATGAAATCTTAATCTTTCCAACACGGCAGTGGAGATTAATAATCACGGTTGGGGTTTCACTTTAAAGACTCGTAATTTGTTTGGGGAAATCTTGAAGGCACAGAGCAAGTGTCTTCCTTTTGTTACTTCCAGCACAGAGGTTTGGGTTGGAACCTAATTAATTGATAACATCTGGAGGAAGGATAGACATTTGCATAGCTCTGAAATCGCTGTGTTAAAGCAATCCCAGCTGCCTCACCTTCCTGAGAACACCTGGGAGAACCCTGTGGAGGCCTCTTCCCTGGGAGAGTGGTGAGGCCCTGGCACAGGTTGCCCAGAGAAGCTGTGGCTGCCCCTGGATCCCTGGAAGTGTCCAAGGCCAGGTTGGACGGGGCTTGGAGCAACCTGGGCTGGTGGAAGGTGTCCCTGCCCATGGCAGGGGGTGGGATGAGCTTTAAGGTCCCTTCCCACCCAAACCATTCCGTGATTCTGTGATTCATTCAATGATTAAACCCCCCCCTGGTATTTTTGGGTCCACATCCAAGGCACTGTAGTGCAGCTGGTGGCAGATTGGTCTTACACATTCCCATGTGGAGTTTTTTCCCTCCCAGAACCAAGTTCCCTGGTGGACAGGAGAACCCATCTATCTTTCTTTTGACCTTGTCTTTGCCCATTTCTCCCTCTTGTGGTGCTCAGCCCTGTTAGTGTCTCTCCATCTCGGAACCACAGCCTCTTTTCCAAAGGGTGTGGGGTTTTTTTTAGCCCTTTCTCTCCATCTGTGATCTTAGTCCTGTATCCTACAGGGATGGCCCCTCCATCACTGCTCAGCTACTTCCCAACCTTAATCCTTCAGGGTCTTAAAAGAGAAGGGAAGAGCTTTACAGCCAGCCCAGAGAAACAGCTGAACTATTGAAGCAGCGAGAAGAGGCAAGTTTGGCTGATGTATTTGCTGCTCTAAACATGCACCCTGTTACTGCTTCAGTGCTTAAGCTGTTCCTGTCTGTCCAGAGGATAATCCTGGATGTGTTTTAGCCCAGTGCCCCAGTGGGTGCCGGGCCAGTTGGATGAGGTTGGAGGTAAAGCTGTTGTAAGCAGACAGGACCCGATTTCAGCCACGTGCAGCCGAGTGTTGTCCCTTTGTCACCAGGCACAGGGAGCTGTGGAGCTGAGGTGCAAAGCTCATCCTCTGGAACAGGAACAACCAGGATTTGGTGGTGGAAATCTGGGGCTCGACTGAGTTTTTGAGGAAGAGCTGGTGCAGTGAATCGGAGTTGGATTTTGAGCTCTGTCCAGTCACTGCACCAAAATAAAAAGGCAGGGGGAGGAAACCAGGGAGTGGAGTGCCCTCAGCTTCCTTCTGCATTGCAGGATACTTGGGAGGGGTTTTACAAGGATCCTTCCATCCCTGGTTCAAGCAGCTGCTCGTGGTGCTGGTGGGGCTCCGACCTCTCGATGCAGAAACCTAATGGGAAAAGGTGAATCTGTGGGCAGGAACAGCTGTTTGAAAAAGCTGGGAGAAATAATCCCCCTCAGCTACAACATGATCCTCAATAAATTGTTGGGATACCAGTTGTGAAGTTGATGTTCTGGTTCCTCCAGGTGCCTGTGTGCCCCGATCCTGCACTCAGGAGCACGTGCTGCTCTCTTTAAATCCAAGAAATGACAGTTCTTCATTCATGTCTTGGAGGGATTTGTGCCCCAAAAAGTCACAATTTCTGATTGACACCAGTCTGGTCTTTGGGAGTTAATTTTTCGGAGGTGTCTTGCTTGGTGCAGTTCAGTTCTGCAGTCCCTTAAACTGTGCTTCAGGGACTCATCATGCACGTGAGACTTAAGATGGACAGGAATCCTCTTTGGCTTCTGTGCCTCACCCTGTACCTGAAGGGCTCTCTGGATCCCCTGCTCCCCTCACAGCCCCTTCTCAGCCAGTTGGAAACTCCAGAGATGGTTCAAAACCACTGTCAATCCCTAATCTGTTAATTAATCCAGAGGTGTGTTGCTGCAAAGGGGAAGGAGGGAGGGCATTTGGGACAGCAAATCTTTCTCTTCTGGTGTGTAGACTTTAGTTTTGGTGCTGTTTAATGCCTCTTCTCTTTTTTCTTTGTACAGGCAGTGTCTTTCAAGTGGGTGGCTTTTGAAATTAAAGGTACTTGAGTAGGGAAGCAGCCCTGGAAGTAATCTCCTTGAAGCTGGGAGGCAGCACTTTGTTAGGGAATCACAGAGCCCTTGAAATGGGGAGAGAGGCGTTTGATGTGGTGTAGGCTGGCGCTGTTCCGAGGTGAGCCGGCTGCTGCTGCCGCCCCTGCGTCCTCCCCGGGTGAGCCGGGGGTGCAAAGGATCATCAGAGCAGGGCAGGCTGGGCTCAGACAGTGTCTTCACAGAGGGAAGGCTCAGAGCTGTCATCCTTGCCCTGGGAGGCCCTTCCCGGGGCAGGGTCAGGACGCTGTGTGTGTGTTGTGCTGCAGATCGTGTCACTGCAGCACGGACACGGCTCTGACCAACAGTCCAGCTCCGTGCTTCCTTGGCAGAGGTTCCTGCAGGAGCAGAATCCTCCTCAGCCTCCTGCAGCTTCTTCCTCTGCATCAAGCTGCTGCTTGGCCCCATAACTCCTTATCTGTGTGAACTTACGGGGTGAGGAGAGGCTTTGGGACATAGAACCATGGAATGGTTTGGGTGGGAAGGGACCTTGAAGCTCATCCAGTCCCACCCCCTGCCATGGGCAGGGACACCTTCCACTAGCCCAGGTTGCTCCAACCTAGCCTTGGACACTTCCAGGGATGGGGCAGCCACGGCTTCTCTGTGCCAGCCCCTCACCACCCTCGCCAGGGAACAATTCCTTCCCAATATCCAATATCAATATACTCTCCTTCAACTTAAAGTCCTTGTCCTGTCCCTCCATGCCTTGTCCCCAGTCCCTCTCCAGCTCTTCTGGAGCCCCTTTAGGTCCTGCAAGGGGCTCTCAGTTCTCCCTGGAGCCTTCTCTTGTCCAGGTGAACCCCCCCAGCTCTCCCAGCCTGGCTCCAGAGCAGAGGGGCTCCAGCCCTGGCAGCATCTCCGGGGCCTCCTCTGGACTCTCTCCAGCAGCTCCACGTCCTCCCTGTGCTGTTCCCAGGGCTGGAGCAGCTCTGCAGGGGGGTCTCACCTGAGGGGGCAGAGGTGATACCATCACCAGTTGTCCCCTCCCTCTCCCCCCTCTCTCTGGTGCCTCAGCTGCCTGTTTTCCATGTCCTGCTCCGTGTCTGTCCGTGCAGACACCACGGAATGTGCTCGGCTGCACCATCTGCATCCTCACGCCCGGGTGGGTTTTTGGCCTCCTCGGTGGTTAACAGAAATAGGTTTTAATTAAAAGCTCATTATCGAGTTGTCATGTAGCATTAGTAAATAAAAATAACTTTTACAGCCCTGCCTTGTGACTCAGTAAGTGGCAATTGAAAGTATTTGACATCACTTTATTTAAAAAAAAAATGGACAGATATTGCATTTTTGATTCCCTGTTTGCTCCAAATGGGCTTTAAATCTAAATAAATGGTTGTCTCTGGCACTCTGGTTATCATTCAGGTCCAGAAGGAGAAATAAATGTGGTCTGCAGTCTCAAAATCATCTCCATTTCAGTTGTAAACTGTTGTGGGTGGGTGGTTTGGGCATCTCCTGAGGGGGGTTTGGAACAGCTACAGCCTATCCATTCCCTGATTCCTGGGTGGTTTGAGGGATGCTCTGCTCAGCCTTCTGCCATCTCCATCCCTGGCTCAGTGAAGAGGTGTCTTGTTAAAACTTGATTCTAAATGGGAATAACATCACTCAGTGGAAGCTGAGCACTTTTTCCTGGGGCTTGGTCCCCTTTTCCCAGGGGTCCTTTCCCAGGTCCTTTCCCCTTTCTCAGGCTGTGGTGTCACCACAGCAGGGGCTCTGCACTCTCTCCTCCTCCCTAGCACAGAACTAACAATAAAATGATCTGCAAAGCCATTTTCTGCATTATTTAAGGATAAATTGGTGCAGTAAAATACTCTATAGCTGTGAGTCACTCCTGCAAGGTCGTGCACTACCCTGGTCCTGTATGGGGGTGTGGAGGGGCCGCTCTGCTGGGTTTCCCTGGGAAGCAGCATTCCCAGGCTGAGCTGGTGAGCCTGCCTTGATGTCCCTTTATTCCCAAGCCTGATCCCAGGGACAGCTGAAGCTCCAGTGGTTTGTGTTTGTGACGATGAGGAGGTGACATCTTCATCTGCCACCCCTGGACAGAGCCAGGTTCTGTCTCCTGTTGTCCGAGGGGAGTTTCTTGTGTGAGGAACCTTAATATCAAATGGTTAAAACCCATCCCTTTTTTTTTCCCCTTTTCCACACAGCTGGTGCAAATCCAATTTGACATCCTTGGTAGAAAAGCACCAGCCTGCTGGTGTTTTGGGAACGGTGACCCCCACTCAACCCTCTCTGTGCAGAGAGGTTGCACCCTCTTGCTCCTTGCTCCCCATTTTTAAGGGTCATGGAATATCCTGAGTGGGAAGGGACCCCCAAGGACCATCCAATCCAACTCCTGACCCTGCACAGACACTCCAAAATCCCACTCTGTCCCCGAGAGCGTTGTCCAAACCCTCCTGGAGCTCTGGCAGCCTTGGGGCTGTGCCCACTGCCCTGGGGAGCCTGGGCAGTGCCCAACCAGCCTGTGGGGGAAGAAGCTTTGCCTGAGATCCAACCTGAGCCTGCCCTGGCACAGCTCCAGCCATTCCCTTGCTTTCCCTCCCTCCTTGTCACCCCATGACAATGGGATCAAACAACCCTCCTGCTCGTTTCTGGAGCTGCTTTATCGTCTCGTGAGCTGAGGAGCAGTTGTGAAACTTGACAGAGAGGTTGTGCTCCCGAATAAATCGCCCAGTTGCCCGCGAGCTGGAAATGACTCCTGGTGCAGGTTAATAAATAATGCAAACCCCGTTAATAGATGCCAAATGCGCCGTCTCTGCCGGAGAAAAAGATGATGCCAATAACCTGGACTGGAAATACTCTGTTCTAGCCACTGGCTGCAGAGTTTTAAGTGTTTAGTGCTGTTAATTTAAAATGCTTCGCTGATAGATTGTAACCGCTCTGTGCTTAGTAAAGCACATAAATTCCAGCTCCGTGGAATAACAGCCTGTTTATAAAGCACCTCGGCCCCTGAATCCATCCAACCACTTGTGCTGTGATCCTGCTAATGGGAGAGGGAGCTGCAAATGCCAGGGGTGGTGCCTGCAGGAGGCTGGAATGGCACATCCTGCGGGTCACACCGAGCTGATCGTGATGGAGCCTTTTATTGGGAGATTGAGCTTTATAGCATCGTGCCACCCGCTCTGGCATATGGCTGAGAGGGGTTTTTTTTCTGCTCTGAGCTTCTTAGTTTTGTTTTCAGGAGCTCATACAGGCTCGTAAAACCACCCTTGTGCTTCAGGTGTCACTTTAGTGCCGCGCAGGGAACGGTGTGACAGGCGGAGGGCGGGATGGGAACTGCCAGCCTGTCCTGGGCAGCAGCTCTCTCCATCCCCTCCTGCCTGGTGGGGGGTGTGTTGGGGGGATTTTACAACCAGAAGATGTGGCAGTTTATGATGCAAAGCCTATAAAATAGGGGTGAGGAGAGCTGGGGTCCCGAATGTCTGAGAAGCAGGTGGAGTTCAGCTGTTGAAAGATGCCACTTGAATGCAGATCGTTACTTTAAGTACCGAGGTGTGGAGGGAAATCACGTCTGTTGGAATAAAGGTTTCTGCTGCTCATTGATACATTTAATGAAGGTAATTCAGCACGGTTGGGGAGGATCTGTGCAGTGTTATGGTTGGGGACTGGAGCATTGTGCAGGAATGTTAAATATATATTTCTGTCATCACATAAATGTGCAGTGACAAAGCGCTGGTGTAAAATGCAGCAGCAGAAGCCATCACTTAAAATACAACCCCTTAAAGGGGGCTTGTAAAATAGAGAAAGTGATTTTTTACACAGGCAGATAATGACAGGACAGGGGGGAATGGTTTTAAACTAAAGGAGGAGAGATTTAGGTTGGGGTTTAGGAAGGAATTCAGCTGTGAGGCCCTGGCACAGGTTGCCCAGAGAAGCTGTGGCTGCTCCTGGATCCCTGGAAGTGTCCAAGGCCAGGTTGGATGGGATTTGGAGCAACCTGGGCTGGTGGAAGGTGTCCCTGCCCATGGCAGGGGGTGGGATGAGATGAGCTTTGAAGTCCCTTCCCACCCAAACCATTCCATGATTCCCATCACCAAGTTAAAATTGCAAGGGATAAAACCCACTCAAAGCTCCTGTTTTAATTCTTGCTGCTGGTCTTGGAAATAAACTGGTGGTTTGCTTTCTGGGAGGAAACCTTGGGGTCGTGCCAGCTGGTGAGCAAGGTTTGGGTGCCTGGCGTGGTTCAATGAGGAGCCACAGGCAGTGGAAATCCCAGTCCCATCCGTGGGGATGTTCAACAGTCCTGTGGGATGTGGAGCAATGTCTGGGGAGGCAACGCTGCTGTCCTGGGGAGGTTTGGTGCAGGCACCGGGCTGAGGGAACGGGCTGAAATATGGTCTCAGAGAAGGAAAAACAGCCAATAACGCTTTATGCAAAGCAGTTTAGTGAAGAAATAGCCTTTTGCTGGCAGCCTGCTTTTATGTGCCTGCAAAAATGGTACCAAATAGCTGTTTTAATGTGTCTCACTCTGTTTTGTCTGAACCCTCGAGTTAACCTCCCTCTTAAAACCACAGTCGGGGAAAGATCTTCCGCAGTCTGAGCCATCCTGTGCCGAGCTGGAGCCCATCCCGGGGGCTGGAGGGGGCTGAGAGGTGTGAAATCAGGGGGTTATAATTCCAGCTCTGCCAAACTCGCTCCTCGGGGAGTTTTGACCTCGAGGTGTTGACGGCTCTCGATCTGAGCAGTCCGGGGGAGGTGTTTTTTTGGAGGGCAAGCGTCGGCTCCCTTCTATTCCCGGCCTGTCAGCCTGTCTGTGGCTGTGGGAAGGGACAGAACAGCGCCAGAGTCATTTGCTGCAAGCCGGCAGCATGGCAATGAGCTCGGGCCGTGCCCACCAGGCGGCACTGGGGGACAGCGGCAGCGGCCCCGGCCTTAATATTGATGCGTCCAGGTGGCACCGGGATTGAGTTGTAGCGGCGGGGAGGATGTGCCGAGATCCCTTCGCCCAAGGGCTTCGCGGTAATGGCCATATGTCTCGGCCCAGCGATCGTTTCCACCCTGCAGATGGAAGAGCAAAGTGGCTTTGGCATATTAGATTCATCTGCTTTATGTCCCTCTTCACCTTCCTGCCTCCCGACGCCTTCTGTTTTTATGAGCAAACTTCAGCAGCGACGTGGATGCGGCCGCAGGATTGCTCGCAGGACACGCTCCCTGAGCAGGGCCAATTCTCTCCGCTCCCGAGCTGCTTTTGTCACCAGCGTTTTCAGCAGAAAATGCAGTTTGACTCTATCAAAATATGCTCCGGGAGAACCGCTGACTTCAGCCGTAATTAGGGGGGTTTGAGCTCTTTTTCCCTCTCCTCCGTGCAGGGTCGGTGGCTCTGCACACGCTCCCTGCACGGATTGTGTCACTGCTGGTTTTTGGGAGTGCATTCCACCCTTCTCTGGGCCCCTGGTGCTGATGCTGGAGCTTCCTGGGCCATAGGAAGAGACATTAAAGCCACAGAGGGGCAGTTAAAGGGATTTTTATTTCTTGCTGGCGACGGGCTGCTCCTACTAGGAGCCTAAACATGTCAGGAACCTAAAGCTTAGCTCAACAGCAGCCTAAATGCACCCTTAGGTCCTCTGTTGAGTGTTAGTGGGTCGCCAGAGGAGCAAACAAGGGCTTTACAGTGTCTTTTTTGGGGGAAGTGTGGAAGTCACATCTCAGCTTCCTACTGAGGGAGGAGCTGGTGATCTGCAGATGAGATCAGATGGAAGGATGTGAGTGTGTTTTATTAGGATGTTTTCGTGCCTGTACCAAATGCCTTCTCCACACTCTCAAAGACCTTGTGAGGTGAAAACGGTGCATTTGGTCGAGCAGAGCCAAAGTTCTGAACCCCCCTTTGTAACTGCTTCCTCTTGGCTCTCCTGCAGGTGAAGTGGAAAGGGAAGGACCTGTTTGACCTGGTGTGCAGGACGCTGGGGCTGCGGGAAACCTGGTTCTTCGGGCTCCAGTACACCATCAAGGACACGGTGGCCTGGCTCAAGATGGACAAGAAGGTTGGAACCACAGTTTGTGGAATCACGGAGTGGTTTGGGGTGCAAGAGACCTTAAAAATCATTTTGTTCCAACAGCCCTGCCATGGACAGGGATGACAAAGGGAAATGTCCTTTCCTCTTGTTTGGAGTGCCTGAGGTGGTATGGAGGTGAACTGGGATAGAGAATTTAAATCTCATCCCTGTGGCATCTAAGTCAGAAAAGCTGGCAGAGGTGCCCAGCCCAGCTCCCTGGGAGCTGTGAGGCCTCAGAGTGTGCACACTGAATCCCCTTGAGGCGTTTTGGGAGGTGGCCATGCTGGGGTGCTACACTTTGGGGTGACTGCAATGGAAATGGAGCCTAAACATCTCTGCTCCGTGCCTCTGAACACAGAACTATTAGGGGAAAGGGGAAGTTGCTCCTTGGCTTGTTTGGTTGCTGAGATGTTCAAAGAGGAGGAAGAGCAGGGTGCAAAGGAGATGGGGATAAGGGAGGAAACACTTCCCAAATATGTGAGTCTCTGGGGTGGCTTAGGGAGGCGATGGAGGGGGTTCTGTTCACAGCCAAAGGGTGTAACAGAAACCAGGGAGGTCTGGGGGTCTCACCTCTCATGCCAAGGTTTTAAACCAACATGAATCTGAACTGGGCAGTGCCAGCACAACAGGAAGGAGGTGAGAAACAACACTGAAAGAACACAGTACAGGAAAACAGGGAGAAAGTCGGGTGGTGGCATAGCAGGATCCAGGATTGCTCCACAAGGATCAGCAGAGGCAGTGAGCACACAGCAGATCAGGATCAACCTTCCCTGTCTCATTTCTCATGCTGTTTGTTGCTGCCTTTTTTGTTCCCTTGCCTCGTTAGGAGTGTCAGAAATGTTTGTTTTCTTTTTTTAACTACAGTGTCTGAACTATTTAGGTCTCTTCTCAATGTCTAAAAGCGTTTGACAAAAGATGTGTTGATCTGAGCAGAAGGGAGCTGGGTCTTCTCTTGAAGAAGCTGAGTGGCTCTTGTATCCCACAGGTTCTGGATCACGATGTTCCAACAGAGGAGCCCAAAACCTTTCACTTCCTGGCCAAATTTTATCCTGAGAATGCAGAGGAGGAACTGGTCCAGGAAATCACCCAGCACTTGTTCTTCCTGCAGGTAGGAGTCGTGTCAGTACAGTTTTCCAACCCGAGGGAGAAGGAGGCAGGATGAGAAGTGCCGGAAGGCTCCAGGGTCAGAGTTGGTCAGCAGAGTGTGCTCCTCATCCTTATGTTCACACCTCTCCAAAGGGACTTGTTTCAAAAGCAAAAACTTCCTAAAATAGGTGAAGGATGGTTTGTCTGGATGAAGCAGTCAGAGCTGCCCAGACTCCCAGAGCTCTGAAGTGGCAGTCAGGAATGATGAGGTGATCTGGAATATCCGTGGGTGGTGGCTCAGGGACATGGATCTGTCAGATGACACCTCTGCAGGTGTGGGACCAGCAGACGGGTGGTGGCTGCCTCTGGACGTGATGGCATCGTTGTGTGGAGCAGGGGGAATTCATCCTGGAGAGCAGAGTGCAGCCAGCTCGTTCCCAGCAAAGTTCACCTCCTCACAAAACAGCCTCCAGGTAACTGGAGCAGAAGAAAATCCCAGCAGCTCAGCTCTTGATGGAAAACCAGGGGGAACCTCCCAGTCCCACCTGCCCCGGGAGTTCGTGCCCTTCATTGTGGTGAACACATCTCCGGGTTTTTATTTCAAGTACTCTACAGACCTTGGTGTCCTGAGGAGCCAGCTCAGCTGGGGATGCTGTGGCTGGGCTGGGAACGAGGAGCTGCCATCACAGGAGCTTTCTTTCAGACACAAGATCCATTCTTTGACACCTTTTCCTTTGAAGAGTTGTGTCAAGCATGGATAGAGGGAGTGGGACGCTCCAAGTCAGACCCCGGGTACTCTTTGGGATGTTTCAGCTGCTCCGTGGCTGTTAATTTGAAGATAAATTATAAAATTTTTAAAAAAAAACACTAAATCTTATGTTTGTTACACAAAAGTAGAGGCAACCTGGATTTGGAAGCTCTTGGGAATACCACTGTAGCCTGCAGGGTGCTCTGCCCTTTCCAAGTGAGCTCAGCAGCTCCTCACTGTCCTGGTGCTCCTCACTCTTCCAAAATCCACCTTTGCTTTCCAGAGCTGAAGGATTCTAAATGCAGAGTATTCCTGCTAATTTCCAGGCTCTGTCCCATGCACTGCTGTCTCTGTAGGCCTATTTCTACCTGTCTCATTTGCCAGGAGCTTTATCCACGACGAGGGAAAATGCTGTTGGCATCTTTTGGAAGGGAAACCAAGAGAGGAGAAGGAGCTCAAGCTGCATTTTCTAAAATGCAGACCGTGACTTTGCTGCTGGGATTTGTGTGCTGAGAGGAGCCTGGGCTCCTGTAAAGTGTTTGAGAAACAGGAGCACACATAAGCTTGTAAACTCTGCTGGTTTTTACCTTGATGCAGCAGAATATCTGCTGTGATTATGTCGTACCCAACTTTGAGGACTCAAAGCACGTTATAAATTCAAATTGATATTCCTGCATCTCTGACAATCCATTTAAGTCTCCCAGGAAATCGCCTGCTTTTTTTTTTTCCTCCCCACCCCATCTTTAATCAGGAAAATTAAGTGTGCAAACCCAAAAAATATCGAACATGACAGGTTTAATTTTTTAATGCACAGCAGCCGGGGAGGTAAAGCTGCGGCTTTGGGGACCTGCACGTTGGCTCTCCTGGGAGCGTGAGCAGGGCTCTGTCTGCTGCTAAAAGCACTGCCACGGAGGTGACCCCCAGCTCTCCGTGCTGGGCTGGGATGGCAGGGAATTAGCCTGGAGCACAGGTGAGCACTGACTCCCAATGAGGCTGAATATCCCCGAGCAAAGCCTTGCTGTGCTCGGAGCCTCGGCTGCTGTTTTATTCAGCGGCGTCTGTGGATGTCCTATCAATCCACAGCTTGTGCCTTAAGAGGTTTTATCGCTGTGTTTACATCCAAAACGTTTCCCCCCATTGCCTTTAGCAACAGGATGGAGTTTCTGTCATTTCCCACATAGAAATTTAGTTCTCCCCACCCTGAGGAAGGGGATCTGTGAAAGCCTCTCCGAGACACACCGGGCCTGGACTGTAATTAGTGTTTGGGAGATCGTTAAGTGTGCAGGTGACAGCTCAAGTTGAGACAAACTGCAGCCATCTGCTGTGACAGCCATGCTCTGCTCTGCTCTGCTCTGCTCTGCTCCACTAACGTGTGCTTTCTGTCCTTTGCTGCTCCGGGTGCAGGTGAAGAAGCAGATTTTGGATGAGAAGATCTACTGTCCTCCTGAAGCTTCTGTCCTGCTGGCCTCCTACGCCGTCCAAGCCAAGGTGGGCACTGGGGGGTTCTCCCGGGGCCTCCTCGTGGTGGTGATGGGTTAGTGTTGATCCAGGGCTGCCAGGTGCTTTGGGATGGACCCACTTCCCGGGGAAGGGGAAGGCAGGGGAAGTTGTGAGAGCTTGGGAAGCGAGGGGGCTGCAATAGCACTGCCGCCTTCTCCGCACGGCTGGTTCCTGGCTGCCTCCACACATTGGATGGATTTTCACTTTCTCTTTCCAGGACTTTTTAGCAAGTGCTCAGTTCATGAGCTGCAGAGCCTGCTGGAGTGTGGCTTAGTGCTGGAGCAGGAGAATTCCCTGAGCCTGAGCTTTTTTGGATCTCCTCCCTGCTTTTCCGTTGTAGCCGGAGGCAAGCCAGCCGTGGGACTCCCAGCTCCACTGTTCCCCAGAATGCTTGTCATCGTGATAATTACTGTGTTTGAGTGCTAGAGCTTCCCACATCCACGTTATCACAGCGGGAAAGGGCTTTTCCTGGCTTCTCCCTGTGTCTGGGGTGTGATCTTGGGTGTTTGGCCTCACCCCACAGAGGGAGAAGTCAGTGTTCAGTGAGCCCCCCTTGTTCCTGAGCTGAATTCTGCTCTGGGCCCAGAGTTGGTGTGTTTTGCTGAGTGTTTATTCCAGAGAACACTTGTTTTCCAGTCTGGAGCGTGCAGCCTTGGACAGCTTGCAGCAGCCTGGGGCAGAGAGGCTCCTGGGATGGAGGGAGCAGCCCAAGGTTCAGCAGCAGGGGCTGTAATTTATCCCTGTGTATGCACAGCATGTCCTGCTGCTCAATTAGCAGCTCTTGGAGCTCATCTCCAGTTTATGTGTGCAAGGATAACGTCCTGGGGAGAGCAGTGCCTGCAGGCTGAGCTCAGCCCAGCCACGTCGTCGCTGGGGCTCGTGGTCGGTTCTGACTCTGGATGGCAGATTTTGGGAGGTGTTTGGCTCACAGGACCTCAGGCAGGTGGCCCTACCCCAGGTCTGGCTTGTCCTCAAGGACCACAGCTGTGGAGCAGTGCAGGAGAAACAGGTCTGTGGGACCACCTTTGTTGGCAGTGCAGGGAAGGGGCTTGGCCCTCTTGCCTCAAGTGAGGGCCTGATCCAGGCTGGTTTTTTCCTATACAGTCTTCATCATAACCCTTCAGTCCACACTCATGGATTGAATAGAGCTTGAATAGAGCCCTGGATGTCTGAATAGAACCCTGAGTGTCTAAATAGAACCCTGAGTGTCTGAACAGAGCCCTGGGTGTCTGAATAGAACCCTGAGTGTCTGAACAGAGCCCTGGGTGCCTGAACAAGCCCTGGGTGCCTGAACAGAGTCCTGAGTGTCTGAACAGAGCCCTGGGTGCCTGAACAAGCCCTGGGTGTCTGAACAGAGCCCTGGGTGCCATGCGCTGGTGTTCTTTGATGATAAAGTCTGAACTTACTAGAAAAGGGTGTTTTCTCCTCATAACCAGAATACTGATGAAAGCATGAGTTCAAGAGGCTCATCAGCCAGGGAAGGACAAGTAGCTATTCGAAGTGTTTCTGCTTGTGTGAAACATCCATCACTCTTATTAGAGCGCCTGAGTAAACACCTCCTTGGCGTTGTCTCCGTTGACCTGCGGATACGTCGGGGAGGACTTCTCCTGTTGCCAAAATGAATAAACCCTTGGGTAAATATTGAGCTCTGTGAGCCCTTGGCCGGGACAGTTCCTGCTCATGTGCTCAGGAACAGGCTGTGACTTGGTCCAGGACGGCTGTGCTGTCCCCTTTCTCCTCCCGCAGCTCCCGCTGACACGGGACACACTCGGGCGTCGGGAAGAGTCAGCTGGAGTCAGAGTGCTTCTAACCTTCATTCTGCACCAAGAGCAGGAGAAGGTGGAAGAGGGATGACTTTTCTGCTCTACACAAATGGGCTTTTCATCAGCTTTCTCCAGCCTGGGATTCCCTTTTCTGCTCTTATTCCCAGTAAAGGAGAAAGCTGAAAGCACATCTTTGATACGGAACCGGGAAGAAAGATGTTACAGGTCGTCTCCTTCCACGTAAATAGGATAATGATGTCCTTCCTGGCCAAGAGGAGCGGGCAGTGAGCACAGTAATTTCAGTAATAACGTGTTGATTTGCATGATTAGGGACATAATAGCCCGACACAGTGGTGTGTGTGCATCCTGCAGCCATTTACTGACAGCCAGGTGTTGGTCCATCCACACTGACCTGCAATAACAAAGGAAACGTGGGGGTCATAAAAATAAAAGCTTGTTTATTTCTCCCTCATTGTGTTCATTTGGAGAATTACTATGTGCTTTCCCCTCTGTTCAAACCACCCACACTGCTTTCAGAGGTTGGAGGTGGTTCAGGTTTTAAATAGCTGGGAAAGACGTGGGATCAACTGAAAAAAAACCACGGGAACATCCAGGAGGTTCTTCTATTTTTTGCCCCTTAAATGGAGGTCACTGCCGTGCTGCAGCTCTCTCAGCACTTCAAATCTTGTAGCACAACAACAGGCCCTTTAATTATTATTATTCTCCCCCAAAACAAGCAATACTTGGCGTTATTTGAAGTTGAGCATGGCTGTGTTTATCCAGGACAATCTAAGCCAGACATAGGGATGTGGTAAAGGCAACTTCCATCCCTAACCATGAATATTAATCATATAGTTCAATTAACAGGAGCTGAAATTCCATGACAGTTCAGATGTAATGATTTAATTGAAAATGTCTTTAGAAGTACGTTTGCCGAATCATTTGAGCCAACAGATTCTGTAATACTTAAGCCATTTGTTGATTTTTGACTTGTGAATAATTAATGTTCTCATCCAGACTCCCCTCTCAGTACAAATATTCCTTTGGGACACAGCAGCATTTTTCAGCACATGAAAAGTCGCATAATCCAGACTTAGTCTTGGATCTCCACGGTAGATCACAACAGAAAATAATCATTTTAATCCTATTTGCTGTTGTTTTCATCACCCAAAAATGACTTACTTGCTACCTGTCCAAGGTTATTAGAGTTGTTTCCTTTGCCAGTGTCACCTTTTTGGTGCTGTCCCCTTTTGATGTGGGTTCAAGGGATGTGCACCTGCCTCCTGAGGGGCTCCAAGGCCTTGGAAGGCGGAGAGTTGCCGCTGCTCAGCACCCTCCTGGATGAAATCCGGGGTGGTTTTGTTCTATTAATTGAAGTCTGAGTCAGTACTGGTTGTTGTTACATGTTCCCTTTGGATCTGCATTGGCTCCAAATCAATATTTGTGTCTTTAATCCCCACGTGTCTCCTCCCAAGCGGGGAGGTGGGATGTGTGTAGACTTTTGATGCCGAGCTCCGGTTTTGGTGTACGACGTGACGGTTCTGGCACTAAGAGGAGGATGGTATGAAAAGCTTCCTGACTTGTTACATGACCACCATGTGTGTCTTGCTCTTGGTGTTAAAAATTGTCACTGTTTGGCACTTCCTGAGCTGAGGTTCCTCAGAGAAGCAGGGAGGGAAGGGCTGCCTCCATTGCAAAGGGACTCGAGCAAACGCCGCCGTGTCTCGTGTAATTGGGGACTGTCACTGCAGAAGTCCTGTTTGCCAGGTGAATGGAAATCACAGCACTCCTGTATGTGCCTCACATCCTTTGTTCCTCTTCTCTTGAACTTGCTGGGTTGTTTGAGCCGTTTTCTGGCAGTTTCCTGCCCTCTGAGGCCGTGCAGGAGGTAAATTCATTTTCACAGGCACCGCAGGGACACGCGGCTCCTCAGTCTGTTAATAAGCGGTTCTATTCCTCAGTCACTTTATATGCTGCTCAAAGAGATAGAAATCTAAACAAATACCAGTAATTACTGATGCACTTAGCAAATCTGAATTGGATTCCTCGACCCAGTTGAGCAACAGACCCTCTGGCAGAAAAGCTGCCACCTGCCTGAGAGGAGTCTGTCAAACTCCTCTAATTTTTTTTGATACTTATTCATTAAGGTGATGAGCAGCGACAGAGAAACCACCATCTGCCTCATCTGAATCACTGCTATCCATCAGGTTTTGGGGACAGGTCTTTGTCCACATCTTATTTCCTTGTTCCACTACTGGTGGGACTGCAAGGACCTCTCTGGTGTAGAGTCTTGCCCTGTACTGAGGGGAGTGTTAATTAGGGTGTGGTAATGAGAGTAAAATAGACAACCACCATCTAGTCCAGCTGGTTGACTGATGGTGGACATCAGCTGATGATGGTTGGCAGCTGAAGTGATGGAGTCACTGTCCCTGGGAGTGTTCAAACAACGTGCAGATGTGGCTCTTGGGGACATGGTTTAGTGGCCACTCTGGGATTCAGTCAAAGGTTGGACTTGATCTTGGAGGACTTTTGCCATGATTCTGTGATGGTGGCAGGTTTTGTTCTGCTTCCACTTGTGTTGCATGAGTAGAAGGAGGCTGATCATCTCCACTAGCAGTGAAATGACAAAGCAAATCAGGTTATTAACTGTAAGGAGCAGCTCATGTTCTCTGCTCGTGAGGGGAGGTGTGAGCAGGCCGTGTTTGCTGTCTCCTGGGCTGGGTGTGTGAGGGTGAGGAGTTGGATTTGCCTGGTTGTTAATGTGGGGTGGGCACTGTGTCTGTGCTTCTTTCCAGTACGGTGATTATGATCCCAATGTCCACAAGAGAGGCTTCCTGGCACAAGAGGAGTTGCTTCCAAAGCGGGTAAGGAGCTCAGAGGAGTTGATGTCCAAGATGTCTTCGGGTTGGACGTGGTGCTGGGACTTACCTTGGGTTTCTTCTGGCTTGCTGGCTGAGAGACAGGAGCAGCAGTGTGACCTGGTCTGTGTCTCCCCACACATCCCAGGTGATAAACCTGTACCAGATGACTCCAGAGATGTGGGAGGAAAGGATCACGGCCTGGTATGCGGAGCACCGGGGCAGAGCGAGGTGAGCCTGTGCTGCCCCGGTGGGTCAGGGTCACAGCCCTCCCCTGAGGAGTCACCGGGGTCTGGGGAGCTTGGGCAGGCCATGGGTGACTGCTGCCAGCAGGTTAATCCCAGCACTCCTCTGCTGCAGCCTCATGGAGGGCAAAGGGCTTTTCTTGGTGGCTCTGCTGTCCCTTGGTCGCTGTCAGGGTCCTCCAGAGGATTCAGGAATGATGCTCAGTGAGGGCTCACCTGCCTCAGGGGACTTTCAGGGCCAGGACAAGAAATGGGAATTCAGACTATTGCTGCCTTGGGTGGCAAAATGCTCCTTTTGGGGGATAAACCTAAAGTCAGATGGATCTGAAACAGGGGCCTCCCAGCCAGAGGTTTCCTATTTATGCTGCAGGGATTGGGAGGTGGACAAAGCCAGGCTTGGAGTGCTGCATCTCACAGCCACTAAGATGCTGGTGACTGCTGAGTGGGATTTGCTGTTGGACTTTATTGATCCTGCCAGCACAGACAGGATTGACCTGTGTGATAGAGACAGTCCAGGCTTTAAAGCCTGGTGAGTGCTTAGGATGAGCAGGAGCAGCCACGTCCTTCTGATCCTCCCAAACACTGTCCCACTGTTCCTGCCTGGCAGAGACGAGGCTGAGATGGAGTACCTGAAGATCGCCCAGGACCTGGAGATGTACGGCGTGAACTACTTCGCCATCAGGGTGAGTGAAGCCGTGGGTCGTGTTTTCCTGCTGGTGCAGCTCTTGTGTTGGTCTCCACACGTCGAGTTGAGGGTGGGGAGCCCTGGAGAGCCAGGAGGGCTGGGAGGTGGCTGTGGCACACTGGGGAGCCCCAGCTCTGCTCTCCTGACAGCCGGTGCTGGGTCACCGCTCAGGGCTGGCTGCTGGAGGGAACAGGGATTCGTGGCTCGCCCTCTCAGTGGGATAAAAGGGATTTCTGCTCTTTTCTTTCCTCCTGTAGAATAAAAAGGGCACGGAACTGCTCCTTGGAGTCGATGCCTTGGGGCTTCACATTTATGACCCAGACAACAGGTTGACCCCTAAGATCTCCTTCCCGTGGAATGAGATCCGGAATATCTCGTACAGCGACAAAGAGGTATGGATGTGTCTCCTCTCTTCCCTGAGAGCAGCAAGAGCCCGATTGGGATTTAAAATGATTTCCCTTGGCTTCTCTGTCTGCTGTGCTTGCTCTCAGCAGCTTAGCTAAGGGCAGCTCAGCTGCTCCAGTTGAAACCTTAATTCCAAGCCTTCCCGAAGCCTTGCAGGAGTGGGCATGCAAGAGGTCACCTGGGAGCTGTTCTCCTCTTTGGTTTCAGAGAACGCTCCAACCCTCCATGTAATCTTTTCGAAAACCCAAAATTGCTGTTGATGTGCTTAGCCCAAATATCAGAGTTCAGAAGTTAAAACCTCTGCTTTACTGAATATATTACAGTATTTATTACTGTGGATATACTCTGTATTATGGAATACAGGGAGATGTATTCCTGGGGAGAAGAGCTCTTGCCATCTCATTACATCATCTGGAGTTTCAGGCTGTTGGGCTTGGCATAGCAGCTGGAATCTTTTTAGGAAGTTGAGTAATTTAAGCCCAGAGTCTAAATATGGGTCTTTGGAACTGTTGGACCCCAAACCCAGTGGAGAACAGCGGTGGAATTGGCTGTGGAGGGGAGGACTGAGCAGTTCAGTTTTCAGCCTGAGAGAGCTGCTCAAAGAAAGCAGCTGCCTTCATGGTAAGGAAGAGAATTAACTTCTTAATTAAAAATGGTTTTCTAATCTAAACATGATATCGATCAGGGGAGCAGCTAAAGGTTTCTCATCAGCTGCGTTTATTGCATGTCTTGTGAAGTTTTATAAGCACTAAAGCCGTGCTGGAATTCTCCTCACTTGCTTGACTCCTTAAAGAGCTTCACGACTCCACAAACAGCCCAGCACTGAGTGACTTCCAAAGCTTCCCTGCCTGGGGAGCCTCCAAAATCCAGGGGCTGACCCCTCCACAGGCAGGCCTTGTCACAAGGCTGTAACAGAGCTTCCTCTGGGGATAAAAGGATGGATCCCTTCCATCAGCTCAATCATCTGTGTAATCAGATGGCCATGACAGCAAACAGGGCTAAGAGCTGGGAATGACAGCTCTGGACACCACAGAGGGGTTTATCCCTCCTCACAAAGATTGACTGTTTATGTGGAGCTGAAATTCCTCTCCTGCTGTTCCAAGTGACTGGTTCTGCCAGAGCCCGAATCCAGGGACATCCGTGCACGTCTGCCTGGGTGAAAACCTTAAAGGATTGGCTCTTAAACTGCCAAAGCCAAGCAGTACCAGGGCAAGCTCTTTGAGCCCTTTGCAGGCAGGGCAGTGCATGACAAACCTCTCTGTGCTAATGGACACACTCTGCCTGTTCCAGCTCCTCAGCCCTTATCCCTGTGCTGTGGGGGGGAGTGATGGAATATGCACGTGTCTCCTGACAAATGCCATGTTGCAGAGCACTTCATCTCTTCAAGTGCCCTTTTGAGGCCCCTCTCTACCCGGGGTTGTCTTCCTGAATCCCTCCAGGCTGTTGATGCCACCTCTGTCCTCTTCAGGGACCTGCTGTGGGAGAGCTTTTGGAGAGGGGAATCCCAGGCCATGGGTAGAGCTGTTTGCTTGGCACACAGAGTGTGAATACAAGTTAGAGCCAGGGAATAACGTTTGGAATTGTGGAGAGGGCTTGTGACCCAAGTGAGTTCTGGAGAAGAAAATGCATGGAAAATCCTTTCGGGGAGCTCTTGTGAGGTGGCAGCAGGAAGGGCAGCAGCTCCTTGCTGTGTCCCTGATGCAGCTCTCCTGCCCTTTTAACTGCCTGGCAGGAGGGTGGAGGCAGGTGGGGATCGGGCCCTTCTCCCAGGGAAAAAGGGACAGGATGAGATCAAACAGCTTCAAGCTGCGCCAGGGGAGGTTTAGGTTGGATATTAGGGAAAACCTCTTCACTGAAAGATTGGTCAGGTGGTGGAGTCACCATCCCTGGAAGTGTTCAGAAAACCTGTGGATGTGACACTTGAGGACGTGGTTTAATGGTGGTGCTGTTTGGCAGTTGGACTTGATGATCTCAAAGATCTTTTCCATCCTTAACAACTCTGTGGTTCAGGGAATCCATCGGGCAGCTGAGCTGGTTCTTCCTCCCTTTCCAAGCGTCCCGAGTTCCTGCTGGGGATTATCCCAGGGGAACAGCACCTTGCCCTGTGTCCCTACCCACCTCTGCAGGGTGCTCTGCAGAGGACACGGGCTCCTGTGGCTCCCACGTTTTTCCAGGGGGAGGAACAGTTGTCTCCTTGGCTGCTTTTGCTGCGAGTCCTCTCTCCTGGCTCGCAGCCACGGGGCCGGCTCTGAGCCGTGCGTGTCTGACCCTGCCGGCCTCCTCCGAGCCAGAGCTCTCTGTGAGAGTTTTATAGCTGCCTTTTTATTAAATGCACCACTCTCTGATAACTCTCTCCCTCTTTATTTTTTCCTTTTCAGTTTACGATTAAGCCGTTGGACAAAAAGATTGATGTTTTTAAATTCAATTCATCAAAGCTGCGTGTGAATAAGCTGGTAAGTGTGCAGACAGTCATTTTTACTGCCTGCAGCACTGGGTTCTGCAGAGAGTGTGAGACAATGAGCTCTTGGGGCTTTTCCTTCGAGAGGGAGCTGCTGGAGCTGGGAGGGGGTGCAGCAGTTACTGCTCCCTCTAGGAAATAAGGGGGAGTGTCAAGTCAAACTCCTTCACAGAACCTCTCCCCCCTCCCCTGTTTTTGTGCTCCCTTTCTGAGCTCTTGGGTTACAGCTGACTTGGTACAACGTAGTCATCACCCCCAGTTTTGCTCAGATTCTCTTTCTTCCCTGTGGAGCTTTTCCATCCTCCCTGTGTCGTAGCTCTCCCTGTTTTGGGAGGCACCATTACCAGAGTCCTGGCTTTTCGCAGGCTGGTCCCCTCTGAGGACACTCTCCTTGTACAAGGATGGAGGGGGCTACACTGGGTTCAGCATCCATGCTGGAGACCAGCTTTAGCTGCTCTTCTGGGTGTGGATCCATTGTCACACAGGGATCTTTGCTGTCCTGGTTGGAGGTTGTCCTGTGCTTCTCGTGGGGCTTCCTCACTGCACTCACCAGGTTCACTGTGAGTGAAACTCCTCTCACTCCAGAGAAGTCATTTGAGGCTTGGAAAATGTCATTTGTCACTTGGGTTGTGGGTGCCCCATCCCTGGAAGTGCTTAAAGCCAGGTTGGACGGGGCTTGAAGCAACCTGGGACAGTGGAAGGTGTCCCTGCCCATGGCAGGAGAGTGGATGATCTTTAAGGTCCCCTCCAACCCAAACCATTTTAGGATTCTATGAAATGGAAGAAGGATGTGTGAATCAGCCCTTTAGAAAAGAATCTGAGTTTAGCACTCTATTTTTATTGCCAAAATAAGCTTTCACTCCTCTGTGTACCCACCCTGTGCTAAACCTCCTCTGGCACTTCCACCTCCCTTCCCTTACCAGAGGGAACTACATTGGGGCTCAAAACCCCTCAGCAAAGGTATCTGAAGATGTCCAAGGAAGTTTTTGATAAGCCTTCTGTTTTTCCAAGATGAAAAGTGGTTTTCCTCCTTTTAATTTATTTTTTAATCTCAGTGCTTTGAACGTGCGGCTGGGAGGAGGCACAAGTTCATCTTGAACCTAAAGAAGGGGCTTAGTGAGAGCCAGGGAACCAGGCAGAGCTGGAGAAGTTCTTATTTCATTATTTGGCCTCTTGCCTTTTTAGGGTGGGTATAAAACACGCCAGAGCTGTGCTGTGCTGGAGGCACAGAAAATTGGTCTCTGCAGAGAGCTGCTACCCAGGAGCTGGTGTCTGGTGTGGGACTTGGCTCCCTGCCCCTCCTGAGAGCTCACAGGGTTTGAGAGCAGTAGGTGGAAGCACTAACAAGCACCAAATCAAAGCAATTCTAGTGTTTCTGTGTGTCAAGAATACAAACCACCTCCTCACCATCACATGTGTACAGCTGTTTCTCTCCGCTCTTCACCCCTGACTGGAACAGATCCTGCAGCTGTGCATTGGGAACCACGACCTCTTCATGAGGAGGAGGAAGGCAGACTCCTTGGAGGTCCAGCAGATGAAAGCACAGGCCAGGGAGGAGAAGGCCAGGAAGCAGGTGAGCCACATCTCCCATAACCAGTGAGCCCAAAATCAGGAATGCAGATGAACTTGGGAAGAAACAGTCTCTGGAGTGACATCAAAGCACCTTCGAGGGAAGGTCCAGCTGAACATTTTTTGGTAGCCTGCTCCCAGCTCAGCAGTCATTCTCAGCTTGGCTCTGCAGGTCGATGGCCCCCTGAGTCCATCCCCTCACCTGGGACCAAAACCGGGAGGCCGGGAGGGAGAAGCTGCTCTGGGTGTCTACGAGTGTTTTCCTGCCAGAAAAAACGGGGAGGTCACTTGTACTTCAAGCAGGGGCTGTGAGGGGGAGCTGAGCCCTTCCCCTCCCGCATTCCCTAATTGCAGGGTGATGGAATGCCCCCGCCGGGCCGGGCCCTGCAGCCTGCATGTTAATCCATGCCGGGCTCCTCTCGGAGCCGCGGGTCACGGCGGAGGCAGCGGCGTGTGGCCGACGAGCAGAGATCAGCAAATTGAATTGTATGAATCATTGTTTTCTGCTCGTGGACCTTCTCTACTCACTGAAACCCACACAGCTAATCTGGGCACTGGTGCTCGGAATATAAATGGCCCTGTAGGCAGTGAAGCCGATACATGAGAGCGGGAGAAACCGGAGCAGGAGAAACCAGGAGGGTCTGGTGCTCACAGGCTGATACGGTGTTGGGTGTGAGCGTGTCCACAGAGGTGCTTGTGTGGTGTTTAGGTGCTCAGCTGGCCTGGAGATGGGATGTGCCTTGTTCTTCAGGCACCTCCTGAGGTGCTGGGCTCGGTGTTGAGCTTCTCAGATGACCTGGAGATGGGATGTGCCTTGTCTTGAAGGCACCTCCTGGGGTGCTGGGCTCGGTGTTGAGCTTCTCAGATGGCCTGGAGATGGGATGTGCCTTGTCTTGAAGGCACCTCCTGGGGTGCTGGGCTCAGTGTTGAGATGCTCAGCTGATCTGGAGATGGGATGTGCCTTGTTCTTCAGGCACCTTCTGAGGTGCTGGGCTCAGTGTTGAGGTGCTCAGCTGACCTGGAGATGGGATGTGGCTTGTCCTTCAGGCAGCTCCCAAAGCAGTTCTCCCTCCTGTAGCTTGTGGGGTGGCAGGAGGGGGCAGGATGTGAGTCACTACAAGGGTAACCTGGCCAGCTCCTCTGGGGAGGGGAAGCTTCTTGCTTCCCACAGGGATTCCTCTGGTCAGTAAGAACTTGGCTTTATAGAATCATGAAGGTTGGAAAAGCCCTCTAAGATCACCAAGTTGGACCATTAGTGCAGCACCAGAGAAGTGGTGGAGTCACCATCCCTGGAAGTGTTCAGAAGTGGATGTGACACTTGGGGTTTTGTGGGTACACAGTAGTTCTGGCCTATGGTTGGACTTGATCTTACAGGGCTTTTCCAACCTTAATGATTCCAGGAGTCTTTAGGTTTTCCAGTCTTGTGAGTTTTTGATGTATTTGGGTAAGTCCAGCAAGACCTGAGATCCTGTGCTTATCTGGGCTCCTGGGAGAGTTGAGGAAGCAGCAACTTAACGCTTCACCTGAGCTCCCAAATCCAGAGCACTTGGGCTCCATGGAAAGGTCAGGCTCCTGCTTGGGCTGGCTGCCCTCTCCCGAGCCAGCCACCATCTCCCCTGCTTCCTCCTCCCTCCCACAGTTGCTAACTGGTTCCAGATAATCCTTTTATACCAGGAATTCTTGTTAATGGAAGTCCCAAGCGGGATGCAGATTATAATGATAATTAATGAGGGGAACCTTTAATGGAAGGCAGCAGAACGGTTGGAGCAGTGGGCGTCCCGCTCTCAGAGCACAGCTGGGCTCCAAGGAGCAGAGAAATGTGGCTTGTCACACTTCCTTCCCTTATTAAACCCAGCAGGTCTCCTGTCCTGGCTGTGGCGTGGATATTTATAATGCCCATCTCTGTGGGACTGGAGGGATTAAACTCGGCGTGTTAATTAGCCCGATGGCTCCCTTGGGCGCTGGGCTGGTGGAGAGGCAGTCCTTGGGCACAGCAACAGACTGTGGTGGCTCGGATCTTCCCCTTGTGGAGAAGAGCGGCTGTTTCCTGGAAGCTGAGCTGGAGGGAGAGGGTTTATTGTGTGCGGGAATTGCCAGAGGTGGTTGATCTCTGTGTGACCTCCCTCCAGAGGAGTGGAAGGGAAGGTTGCAGTGTGCTGGCTTAGATGGCTGAGCAAAAGGTCCTTCAGCCTCCTGCCCCGGGCTGGGCCTGTGTTGGATGTGTGGAAGGTGCCCTCGGGCTGCCCTTCAAATCAAATTGCTTTCCCTGCTTCAGGCAAACCCAAACCCTTGAGCCCAGCCCTGCAGGGAGAAACTCCAGACATAGCTTGGACCCTGCTTGTCCAGGTCTGCCCTATGACTCGGCCTAGGGCACTGTCAGGGGACATCATCACCTGCCAGGTGTGGCCACGCTGTGGGTGACAGCCTGGTCAGAGGATGGGAATTGTCTCTGGAAGGGCACTTTTCAAGGGAGCAGGGGGCATCAAACAGCCTGCCCCGGGCAGTGGTGGAATCACCATCCCTGGAAGTGTTCAGAAAACGTGTGGACGTGGCACTGGGGGACGTGGTGGCCCTGGCTGTGCTGGGGGAGTGGTTTGATTCCATGATGTTGGAGGCGTTTTTCATCCGAAGTGATTCCATGATTCTGTTCTATGGTCAGGTCACCCCAATCCAGGGACATTCCCTGTGTCCATAAGCAGAGAGGAGGCAGCAGCACAGCCCTGTGCTCCTTCCCCTACCCATGACCCTTTCTCATCCATGGAAAGCCTTCCTAACGTGTGTTGTTCTCCTCACTTTCCCCGATCCCTTCTTCCCAGATGGAACGGCAGCGCCTGGCGCGGGAGAAGCAAATGAGAGAAGAGGCTGAGAGGACCAGGGATGAGCTGGAGAGGAGGCTGATGCAGTTAAAGGAGGAGGCAACAATGGCCAACGAGGCTCTGGTAGGTCCCTGGGAGGCTGTTTCCCGAGGCACTGCAGCTGCTCCTCACTCTTTGCACTGTGGAAGTGTTTTTGGAAGTGCACTGTGACTGTGGCTGCTCCCAAACTCCTGCCAGTGCACAGTGAGCAGGAGGCTGGATGGAGCTATTCCATTCTGCTGGGCTGCTTGGGAGGAGCACAAAGAGGATGATTTGGGACAGAGCCTGGCACCGTGCAGGCCTTGGCAGCAGGCTGTCACGGACGGGAGGGATTCTATGGAGCGTGTCGGCAGCTCCCGACCCTGCCCCGGGGGCTGTGAGCACATTTGGGGGGACACGGAGTGCAATAAAAGGCTTCATGTGCCTGCATTGGCAGATGAGGTCCGAGGAGACAGCAGACCTGCTGGCAGAGAAGGCCCAGATCACGGAGGAGGAGGCCAAGCTGCTGGCGCAGAAGGCGGCGGAGGCCGAGCAGGAGATGCAGCGGATCAAGGCCACGGCCATCCGGACCGAGGAGGAGAAGCGGCTGATGGAGCAGAAGGTGCTGGAGGCTGAGATGTTGGCTCTGAAAATGGCCGAGGAGTCGGAGAGGAGGTCAGAGGGTACAACCTTCCAGCTGCCTCTGCTTGGCTTCCCACCCCCTTCTGCCTTAGCTGGGAGGGGCTCCTGCCCAGAGTCCCGGAGTTATCCCTCCAATGGGACAGGAGCAGCTCCTGCCTGGAGTTATCCCTCCAATGGGACAGGAGCAGCTCCTGCCTGGAGTTATCCCTCCAATGGGACAGGAGCAGCTCCTGCCTGGAGTTATCCCTCCAATGGGACAGGAGCAGCTCCTGCCTGGAGTTATCCCTCCAGTGGTGTGCAGGAAGCCCTCAGCCTCCCTCACAGCAAATAGCCCTGTGGCCCAGCCTATTCCCCTCTCCAAAAGCCAGCTCTGCTTCTGGGTGCTTTCTGCAACCCTCCCCTGCATTCCCCAAAGTCTTTGACACCATTCATAGCACTTGGGGTTGGTTTTTCCCCTGGATGGTAGATCTCCATTCCTTATTCTCTCTTTATTCCTCTACTTGCCTCTCAGTTGTTCAGTTCTCATTCCCAGCCGTGAGCTCTGTTCCAGGTTAGCCTTGAGCTCTCCCCAGCTCTTGGAGTCTCTGCTCCTTGTTAAAATCTGAGCCCAGGTCCCACGGTGCATTCGGTAGCGAGCAAGTAAAAGATCAGTCTTGTTTCCTTCCAACTGATTACTCCTTTCCCTGTGAGCCTGCCTGGTGCCAGCCCTTCTGCTTGGATGAGCACTGTTCTTGTCCTTCTCTTCCTACCTTGGTCTCTGTCATGTGAAGCCTCCCCTCAAATCTCAATCCAGGAGAGCAAACGTCCTTCCTTCCTCTGGCTTTTTCCTTCTGGGGGCTCCATAAGCCTCGAGGGTAAATCCTGGTTCTAGAATTGCTGTCTTAGCACCCTTCCCAGCCCTCAGCCTCACTCACTGATGCTCACACAGAGCCCATTTCAGAGCTGCCCTTCCATGGCTTGGATTTGGGTCCCACAGAGTCAGAGGTTCTGCCATTTCCCCTCCTCAAATGGTTTCTTTGTTCAGGTCTTGCTGCGGGACAATCCCAGCCAATTCCACACCTGCACTGTGATCCTGCTTCTCCATCTGCTCGTTCCTCTCAGCTCCAATGTGATATTTGCTGTTTGCTGCTTGTCTTTGCAGGGCAAAGGAGGCAGATCAGCTCAAGCAGGACCTTCAGGAGGCTCGTGAGTCAGAGCGAAGAGCGAAGCAGAAGCTCCTGGAGATCACCAGCAAGTCGTCCTACACAGTAAGAGAGATCTGTATTGTATTCCCCAGTTCCCAGCCCCTGAACGTGCCCTCCTCCACAGCCTGGAGGCTGTGGAATTCTCCAGATATCCATCTCCAGATCTAAGAATTCTCCATCCCATCCACGGAGGGGCTGAGCTGCCTCAGTGCTGCTCAAAAACCCTGAGCAGTCCTTGCCCTTTTCATCCCGGTGCCTCATCCAGCACAACATCACTTTGCTCTTTTTTTGTTTCCCACCCACCTCTTGCTACGAGAGCAAAGGAGCTGCTGCTGAAATTAAAGCAGCAAATTTTAAACCAATTTAACAGCCGTGTCAGAGCTGTGCTTTGCCAGCACGTGTGGAGAGCACCAGCTCAGCAATAGCCTTTAAAATAGGGTTAAGTGTGTCCTTATTCTTGTTAGGTGGGATAAACATTGTTCAGAACCTGTTAAATTCATCCTTTGGGCATAAACTGGACCTTTATGTGCTGGAAAAAAACTTCCTCGAAGAGAGATTATTCCATAATTGCCCATTAAGAGGATTTCACACCTTCCTCCCAAGCATCTGGTCCCGGTGCCTGCCGGGGCTGAAACGCCAGACTAAGTGACCATTGTTCTGATCTGTCTGGCAGTTCCTTTCCTCTGCTTCCCTAATTGTACCTGCAGACCCCATCAGGTGCCCCCTCCCTGCAGCTCACACCTGCCAGAGCTGCTGCCTGGCTGGCTTGGGAACAGGGAATTGCTCGGCAGCATCAGGAATAGGCTCGACAGACGTACGTGGGAGTTACGGACCTGCCAGCACTGAGGGCTGGATTTGTACCTGCAGGCTCCTTCCTCCTCCTCTGGAAACTTTAGGGGAGCAGATTGGAGAGGGATTGAGATGAAGCAACTTTTCATCCCAATTCTCTGGAGTTCCCTGCAGGAATATTTGGAAGCTGTTAAAAATAACGGTGATGGGAAATAATCAGTTGCTCTCGGCTACGGGACACTCAGTCAAGAGAGTGCTGGATAAAGCCCAGCTTTGGAGTGCTCCATATTTGACAATTCACTGGGAATCTGGGATGCACCAGCTCTTTAATTCTGGGTTTAACTTTGCACAGGGAGGGGTGTCCTCACTGGAATTCTGCTGTGTGGCTGCACCAACCCAGCATGGAATTTGGGCAGCTCTTGTACATCCACGTTCCCTCGTGTTTGCCACGTTCATCCTTCATCAAACCAGCAGAGCCCGTGCTGAAATCCCGGTGCTGGGGAGCAGCTGGGTGGCTCTGTTCCTGCCTCATTAGTGGGAATGTTGTGGGATTGCTTGGAGCTCAGCTCCACCCCTCCAGCTGCATCTGCCTGGAGGCAGCTCACACACAACTGTCGCTTCCAGGCACATGGGGCTGTGTCCTCTCCCTTCCCTGAAGAGACTTGGCCTTCCAGATATGGCTGCCAGTGCCAGGAGGGAAGGGACTTGCTTTTATCCTCTCCCCATTTGGGTGTCAGGGTCCCCTTGTGCAGCTGCTGCTCCTCCTGCCCCTCTCCCTGTGCCGTGTTGCTCAGACTCCAGGCCTGTTGTTTTCCAAGGTCAGGAGGAGACTGGTGTGACCAGCAGGTCCTTATCCAGGTAACAACATCTTGCTGAGCTCTTCCATCCCCTATTACACCTCCCTGGATTGGGGTGAGCCTCCTCACCTGCCAGAACATGGCAGGAACCTGTTTTGAAAGCTGTTTTTGGGAAGTTGTGTCCCTCAGGTAGATGGCAGCTCTGCCACATGGTGCAGGATTCCAGGTCCTCCATCCCTTAAGGAGGGTGTAACATTGGGCTTGTTCTTTTCCATGAGCCCAGACTTCTGCACTCCCTGGCACTGGGAGCTGAGTAGGACTTCCCTTGGTGGGGAACAAGAGCAGGAGAGGAAGGGGGAAATGGATGGATATAGAATCATTTAGGTTGGAAAAGACCTTTAAGGGATCGAGTCCAACCATTAACTCTGTGCTGCAGCAAAGGCAAGAAGCAGTTAAATATATGTATTTTTTAACTTTCCAGTCTCCAACCGTGGTTCTTTAAAGCTTGTTTCAGTGTCTCTTTAGTCCTTGGAGCCCAGGCTGCTTTTATGATGTCACTGGTGGGTGATGCATGTGAAATAAGACGTGGATCTGAGTCTCGGGCCATCAGGGCTTGGAGAACAATTCATTCCTTACGAACTTGGCGGCGGCTCTTCGGCTCCTTCACTGCCCTTCAGGTGCCACTCCTGGCCCGAGAAAGGCAGTCATCCCTCTTCTGATCCCCTGGAAGCAGTGAGTGGCTGTTCTGGGCTTTCCCAAATTCTGGAGCAGCGCAGTGGCAGCAACAGGAGGAGCTCTCCCTGCGGGGGAAACCTCCTGCCTCACTCTGTGCCTCCCCCGGATCCAGCGTCTCGCTCTGTATTCCAGAGGGACCAGAGGGATGACTGCTGTCAGCCTGGTGCTTGCCTTTATTAACAGCAGGAAATTGCTGTAATGCAGTAACAGGGTTATGCAGTTTGTTCCAGGTGAGGAAACACATACGGAAAAGGATCTGTGTCCCCTTTATCACCACATGGCCCCTTGGATTAAAAATCCCTGCACCTGCTGCAAGAGCTGCCCAGGGTAACTGCAGATGGCAGGAAATGTGCAGCAGGGATCTGTCCCTCTGCTCCCTCAGCTGAGACCCCCCTGCAGAGCTGCTCCAGCCCTGGGAACAGCACAGGGAGGACGTGGAACTGCTGGAGAGTCCAGAGGAGGCCCCGGAGATGCTGCCAGGGCTGGAGCCCCTCTGCTCTGGAGCCAGGCTGGGAGAGCTGGGGGGGTTCACCTGGGGAAGAGAAGGCTCCAGGGAGAGCTGAGAGCCCCTTGCAGGGCCTAAAGGGGCTCCAGGAGAGCTGGAGAGGGACTGGGGACAAGGGATGGAGGGACAGGACACAGGGAATGGCTTCCCACTGCCAGAGGGCAGGGATAGATGGGAGACTGGGGAAGAAATCCTTCCCTGTGAGGGTGATGAGGCCCTGGCACGGGTTGCCCAGAGAAGCTGTGGCTGCCCCTGGATCCCTGGAAGTATCCAAGGCCAGGTTGGAGCAACCTGGGCTAGTGGAAGGTGTCCCTGCCCATGGCAGGGGGTGGCACTGGATGAGCTTTAAGGTCCCTTCCCACCCAACCCATTCCACAATTATGAAATGCTTTGCTCCACATATCAAGCCTGTGCCTTTGAGAGCCCTCAGCCTGCTCTTTCCTTGCTCTTTGCTTATTCTTCCTCACTCCTGCTTCTCTTGGACTTCTCCACCATTTTTCCCTTGCTCCATGGCAGAGCGGTGCCGAGGGAAGGGAAGTGGCTGTAGCGACCCTGACAAATTGTCTCCAAACTTAATGGCTGCAGCAACTGAAATTCATGCTCAGCTCTTCCTGCTGCTGTTTGTGGGGTTTTAAAAACAAAACTCAACAAGCTTGTGCTGAAACAAAACCAAGCTAAAGGTCGTTTGAAGGCCAGCAGGCTCTGATGCTCCTGGCTCCCTGCACAGCAGGGATGGGAGAGCCTCACGTGGGAAGGGCTTTGGGAACACCTGTGTGCCTCACAGGGAAGGGACTTGAATGTCAATGGGATGCAAGTATTTAAATCAGTTAAGTGCTTTGGCAGACCTGTCCCCTTCCCTCCGAGACTGGAATTTAGGGGCTGAGCTGTCCCTTCCAGCGCTGGCTCCAGAATTAATGTGCTTGTGTTCCATTCAAGCAGGGGAGTAAGGAATTGAGTTTCCTTGTCATGTGGGTCTTAACTCACCTGGAATGCTCCAGCCAGGCCAAGTGCAGTTTTAGGTGCTGCCTTGTTTATGTTTGTACCAGGTGTTTGTGTTCCAGCTCTGCAGGTGGATGAAATGTTGTCCCTTTAAGGTTTGTCCGGGGAAAGCGAGCTGGGAATGAGCCCTGGCTGTTTGTGAATTCCAGGCTGGTGGTGAGGGAAGAGCCAGGTTATTGTGCAGAGTAAATCTGTCACCCCAGTGCTAGCAGGTCTTGTTGAAGCACACCTAGCTGCAAACAGTGCCTGGAGGATCCCAAGTAGGAGAAAGGAGGGAAGGAAAGAAGCAACTGAAGCTCGAGGGGTCGTTTGTCGGGACAGGTACCCAGCAGTGCCATTCCATGGTGTGGCACCTTGTTTTCATTACAGGAACCCCTTAAAGCAAGAAGGAGCATCCAGCAGGGAGGTGTGGGACCTTTTGGGTGCTGGGTTTCTCACATCCCAAAAGGAGGGCTAAGCAGGCTGGCAGCAGCTGTGACTCAGCCCCACCTGATGCTGCTGTGCCACCCTTGACGTGTGCCCTGTTTGCCACCTCATCCGACGTTCCTCAGGAGCAGAGCGATGACTCCATCAGGCTTCTCCTCTCCTCCTAATGAGCCCATTTATTAGAGGTGTGACAGTTTTTGACTGAGGGAAAGAAGGGTCCTTTTTGTTTAATGGGAAGATAAAATCAGTGTGGGTCAGCGGGGGTGTCACAGCATTTCGCAGGAGGAAGAAAGTACCAGATCCTTGCTCAGGTGGGATAGGAGTGATTCCCTGTCTTATTTCAGCATTTCCAACTGGATCTAGCATTCCTAAACACCTGGAACTGTAGATTGCTGAGAAGGTAAAAATGTGCTGGTGTATCTCCAGGGCCCTTGCTGGAATGTCATCTCTGGGGTCACGTTGGTCTTTGCTTTGGGAGCAGTGGAGTGCAGGACTCTGCTGTCACACGGGGTCCTGCATTGCCCCTGTTCACAGCTTGAACTTTATCAACCTGATTGAATGGTAAATAACTGTCAGATGACTCCCAAGTGGCACAGCAGTGATAAAACCTCGATTTTACCAAGTTTTGTCAATAGGTTTTGAAGGCAGGTGGTGTTTTGTCTCCTCTTTATTACTGCAAAGAACCAAGGTCCCAGAGGATCAATAGCTCTGAACTAAGGAGCAAATGGGGAATGGAGCAAGGGGATCTCCAGGCTGATCTGGTGCTTGAGACACTGGGCTTGTGTTGCTGTGATTTGACCTCTGCTGTAGCAACATTTGTGTGGCCCAAGGTGGTTGATTTGTGCTCTCTCTTTAGCAGTCCATGAACTCCAGTACGACAGCACTGCCTGCAGACCTGCCAAGCTTCAACCTCATCAGTGAGAGCCTGTCCTTCGACTTCAAGGACACGGACATGAAGAGGCTGTCCATGGAAATCGAGAAGGAGAAGTACGTGGAATGTGTCCAGGCCAGCCCTGGGATGGGGTTTGTGCTGGACACGAGCCTGGGTGTGCCCAGGGGGGCAGGAGGGCAATGACCCCTGGGCCAGCCCTGGTGTGTCACAGCCCCAGGGCAGGGCCCGTCCCTGTGCTGGCACTGCTGGGGCACCTCCAGCCCTGGGGGCACTTCTGGGCCCCTCAGACAAGAGACACTGAGGGGCTGGAGCATGTGCAGGGAAGGGAACGGAGCTGGGAAGGGGCTGGAGCAGCAGGAGGGGCTGAGGGAGCTGGGGGGGCTCAGCCTGGAGCAAAGGAGGCTCAGGGGGGACCTTCTGGCTCTGCAACTCCCTGACAGGAGGGGGGAGCTGGGGGGGGTCGGGCTCTGCTCCCAGGGAACAAGGGACAGGAGGAGAGGGAACGGCCTCCAGCTGTGCCAGGGGAAGGTCAGATTGGATACTGGGAAAATTTCTTCATGGAAAGGACTGTCCAGCCCTGGCACAGCTACCCAGGGCAGGGGTGGAGTCCCCATTCCTGGAGGGATTTAAAAATCCGTGTGGATCTGGCCTTTGGGGACATGGGTCAGTGGTGGCCTTGGCAGTGCTGGGGAAGGGTTGGATCTGATCTCAGAGGGCTTTTCCAACCTTAAGGACTCTGTGATTCTCTTGGTTGACCATTTCTCTGGTGGGGACCTGGTGTCACAGGTGTGTCTCTCCCTCTTGCTCACAGGTGAGTTCAGGCCCTGCTCCAGCCCCTTCCTCTCCTAAAGGTTTCCCTGGCTCCCATTCAGGCTGGAATTGCCCACAGTGGTGGGAAGGGTTAGCAGCAGGCTGAGTGCTGGAGCACTGCAGTGTGTCCAGAGAACATGAAGGCAGTGTGTGCTGAGGTCCTGCATTAGGGTCTTAACCCCTTTTCCTTGGAATCTGTGTCATGTTTATATGTAAAAAGTGTTCACCAGCAAGTTTGGATGTGATTATGAGCTTTGATCTTGTGTTTTCCTGAGGGTGTGAGTGTAGCCTTCGAAATTACCAACTGAGCAGAAATCAAAGCAGATCAGATTTTAATCTCTCTAGTAATAACGTGCTTTGTTCATCGATTGGGTCATAGATCAAAGCTGCAAGGGCTCTGCCATCCCACTCCGGCCACAGCTTCCCAAGGCTGGAATGAAACACCCCTGGATCCCAGAGGGTGCTTTATTTTGCCTCTGCTCTGTGCCCTCTCCTGTCTGAAATCACAGACCTCTGTGCTGGAGACAGAGATTAAAAACTTTTCCTAAAGCCAGAAGGAAAGAGATAGAAGCTGAAAATAACAGGATAATTCCTGGTTCTGTACCCAGGTTCCTAACTAGGTCACCCTGCTCCTCCTAAGCGGGGAGAGCTGGCTCTGCCAAGTGCTGAAAGCAATAGGATGCTTTTCCTGACTTCTCCGGGGCTGTTTCCTTTCCCTGGGTGCTGAGACAAACCTCACTACAAATTCTGGCACTCCAAAGGGTTCCTGTTGCTCTGCTGTCCCTCAGACCTGGCTCAGGGGGTTCAATCCCAGTTACAAGGCTCATGGTGGGATTTTTTTCCAGTTGTTATTTCACCGTGGAAGGCTGTTCAGGCTGAGTCCTTGCAAATGGGGGTTTTTTTCCCTTTCTTTCTGTTTTTTGGGAGTCTTTCTCTCTCCCGGGGACGCTGTGTGTCTACCAGATACCTGATATTTTGGGGACAGCACTTGCACCCACACAGTTGACAAGCTGAATCCCTCTAAAACATGACAAGTCGGTACATCAGGGTCCTTCCTCACTGGGAAGACTGGTGGGTTTGAGTTGGGGAGCTGGTTTGGGAGAGGGTGCAGGGGAGTAGAGCTTTCCTGAGTAGCTGCTTAAACACTGTGTGGTGTCAGCCTGTGTTGGGGGGCAGCTTCACTTGGAAATTAGGAGGCTTAAAATACCACCCAGCAGCTCCAGCTTGGGTTTAATTTTGTATAATAATGCAATTTACAGTTTTATTGTTGGGTTGGCTGTCTGGGTCTTCTTTAATAAGGAACAAATAATTGCTTGCAGTAGTTCACCGTGTGCTATAAACTGATATTATCAGTCCCACAGGCTGGAAATGACAAAGAAAAGGTGTTTCCGTTATAATTCCGTTATCAGGTGTCGTGTCACACATGGTCAGCACTAACCCAGGGCTGTTTGTGTCTGTTAGGGTGGAGTACATGGAGAAAAGCAAACACCTGCAGGAGCAGCTGAACGAGCTGAAGACAGAAATCGAGGCACTGAAGCTCAAGGAGAGGGAGACAGCCCTGGATATATTGCACAACGAGAACGCCAGCAGAGGCAACAGCAAGCACAACACTATTAAAAAGGTATCCGAGGGCTCCAGTTTGTATCTCCCCTGATGAAACCCCTTAAAAATGACCCCCCAAATCACCCTGCCCTGTGGGTTAGCTTTGGCACAACTTGTGATAATAAAATTGTTGGATCTAGGTTTCCTTCCCCAGCTGTTTAGCTTTGGACAGAGAATTCCAGCTTCTGGTGGTCCTGGATTACACGTGTCCCGACCCAGCCTGGTCTCTGCAGTGCTGTGGGGAGGGATGGGAAGGTCTCCGGGGCTGGAGGTCTTGCTGAACCTGTGCAGGGATGTTGTTGGAGGTTTCTGCTATGCCAGTGAACAGGAAAAGCCCTCTGTGCCTGTTGCAGCCATTCCCTACGAGCTTTGAGCTTGGGGGATAACGAGGGCAGAACCACTCCTGACCTATGGGCCTCTCTTTTAATCTCTCTTGAGAAACCTGTAGTGCAGCTTCAGTCTCAAACACAAAGCCTTTGCTGCTGGGGGTGAGACCTCTGCCCCTGTGCTGGGGACCTGCCTCCAGAAGTGAGGGACTTCAGCCAAAAACTGAGGCTGGGCTGCGTCTGCTGGCCCGGGGGTCACACCTGAAGGCTCACAACAACCCCCCTCCTTTATTCCTGCATCCCATCTTTTTCCTTTGGCTCTTCCAAGTGGGCTCTGTAGTGAGGGGCTGGGGGCACATCCTTGATGGTCAGCCCCACTCACCTGCAAAGGCTTTTCCCCTGCAAAAGCTTTTCCTGGCTGGCTTTCTGTCCCTGGGAAGGATTTGAAAATCCACATGGCACGGGATGCAGGCTGTGGTAACAACTCCAGGTTGTAAAAACAAATCCTTCTCTCTTTGCTACTCCCAGCCAAGAGTTATGTCTGAAAAGATTTGGAAATACCAGCTCTTGCTGACTTTCATGGCTGGGAGTTTGTGATCACTGAATTGGGGCAGGTAAATGAATCTAGCAGGGCTCACTCTCCGTTTTCCTCGTGCTGGCCCGGAGCTATTCAGGTTCCTGTCACACCAGAGCAGAGAATATAAAAATCTTCACAGCCCCTTTTGTCATTTTAGAATCTGAAGGCGTTCCTGCTCCCAGTAGGTTTGGGCAGGATTTGTCTCTGTGTTCTGAGTCCTTGGTTTAAACAGAAGCTGCTAAATTTTCACTTCTGACAGAGAGCAGTTCATAGAGAGCTGATGGTCCCATTTGTCTCCCTTAAAGAGGGTGGCTGGGCAGTCATTCCCGTGGCTGTCAGGGCTGTCATGGTTCTGTCACCCTGCCTTCCTTTGAAGCTGGAGCCTCATCCTGTCCCCTCCCTGCCGGGGGGAGCTCAGGCCATGCCGGCTGCTGCATCTCAGCACGGGAGCAAAGGTTCCCAAATAATAGTCTATTAGTGGAGCACATCAGAGTGGAATTACAGCCTCCCTCTGTTCCTGGCCCCGGGGGGTCAGCAGGGCTTTTGTCTTTGCCGTTGTGAAGGCAAGGAAAGCAGGGAATGGGATGGCAGTGCAGCAGCCCTTCAATACCCCAACCCTCTGCCTCACCTGGCGGGTGCTGAGCAGCTCCAGCACCCGGGGCAGGCAGAGTGCAGAGCTGTGCCCCCACTCCTTCCACACGGGATCACTCTTTGTTGTTGTTGTTGTTGTTTATTTTGCTGGTTTAGCCTCAAGCCCAGGGCAGAAGACCTATCTGCATTTGAGAATTCCAAGTAGGTTATTCCAAGGTACTCTCTGTGGGGGTGATGGGACCTGGCTGTGACACTAACCCGTGCATGAGCTTGCCTGCCCTCTCCTGCGGTGGCACCGGTTCCCCGCAGTCACCAGCATGTCCAGGCAGCCCTGCCCGGCTCTCCCTCCCCCGGGAGCATTCCCAGCCTCCCTGCCTTTGTTCTTACACCTGATCCTCCATGCTGGGAAGTGTCTTTCTTGGCAGAAGTTGAGTTGGCAACACCAATGGGGGGGGTAGTGCAGCTAGAGACACTTAAATAATTCAGCATTCCTGTTTTTGCGCTGCTGCCGGGGGTTGGGAATCTATCGGAGGTGCAGGGCAGCCTTTGAAGATTGCTTTAATGAAGTAAACCAGCACCTTCCCCCTTGTTTGCTGCAGAAAGAAATTCAGGACGTAGGGAAAAAAAAAAACCAAACCCAAACAACCAACCAAACCCCATCAACTCTGCTGCCAAAACTGTCAGAACAGGCTAAAAATGCGCAGCTCCGTCTCGGAGCGGAGCAGCACGTGGATGCTCTGCCTGCTGGAGGAGCATCCCGGGAAGATAAAGCAAAGGATTGAGGACAATTGGTGTCTGCAGGTGGCTCTGGGGCCAGGCTGTGCCTGGGGATTGTCCAGGGGGGCTGTGCTGGAGGTGTCACCACCAGACCTGGGGACACATCTGTCCTCCAGCCCAGGAGCCTCTGCTCCATTAATTCCGTGTCTCTTCTTCCCGGAGCCTGCTTTCCTCCAAGGATTTGCCCTCGATCCACAGGTTGTGTGTGTGTACAGCATCCACTCCCTCCTTCAGGAGGATGAGTTTGGGAAGCTTTTAAGCTTTTCCACTCTTCCCTCGAGCATGGTTCTGGCACACCCTGGCTTTGGACATGGGCTGGAGTGACAGGACAAGGGGGAATGGCTTCCCACTGCCAGAGGGAAGGGATAGATGGGAGATTGGGAAGGAATTCCTGGCTGTGAGGGTGGTGAGACCCTGGCACAGGTTGCCCAGAGAAGCTGTGGCTGCCCCTGGATCCCTGGAAGTGTCCAAGGCCAGGTTTGGAGTTGGTGGCACTAAGGGAAGAGGCATCGTGGGTCCTGGGATAGAGGCACTCACAGTGACAGGTGGCAGAGCTGGTGGGAAGTGCTTTTGGAAACGACTGAGCAAATTCCCAGCATCTCTGGAGCTTGGGAGCAGAGGCAGGGGATGCTTTACCCAGAAATGATCAGCAGAGGTTTGTGCTGTTCTCGACAGGACCAGCCCTTCCAAGGGCTGTAAATCCCTGCTTGTGCCAGCTCTGGGGGCTGCAGGTGCTCCCAAGGGACTGGAAAAAGGTGATCCTGCAGGTCTGGACCCCCTTGGGGGAGGTGTTGGATATCTCAGGGAAGGCTGGCCATGGATGGAACCCACTGTCCCGTCCTGTCTGGCTTGAGGAACTCCACAGCAGGTGAATTTGGAGTGAAATCCACTTGTGGGCTCAACATGAGGAGGTGAAATGAAGCCCTGGCAGTTTGTGGGAAGACGATTCCAGCAGCCGGGAGCGGTGCAGTGCCTGGGAGGAGCCCCCCTAATGAAAGCAGCTGCACAGCGAGGCTGCAGTGTGACCTCTGGGGTTTGTTGCCTGCCTTTGAAGACGCCCGCAAAGTTTTTCATGTTTAATTACGTGGTTAACATGCTAATCCCTTTTTATGAGCTCTGTGGGCACAGCACAAGCACCTCATGGGGAAGCTGCTCTCCCTTCCCCGAGCGCTCCCCGCCGTGGGCTGGAGCTGTGGCTCCAGCTGGCTCGGATTCAGGAGGGTTTGTCACTTAGGCTGTGGCAGAGGGTGAAAAACCCACTTCTTCCTCGTATCCTCTGCTGCAGGAAAGCTCCCAGGACAGGCTGCTAGAACACAATCAGGTCTTTGATTCCAGTTGCTTTCTTCTTGCATAGTCATGCTTATTTACTGGGATTTAAGCCCTTTGAAGTATCCAGGCAAGGAGCAAATCTCCACGCCTGTTCCCAGACAAGCGGCTTTGTCGTTGAGCCTCTGGCCCTTCCACAGCCAGGCCTGGCCTCTCCTGCCAGGCTCTCACGTGGCTCCCAGCCCTGCCCAGGCACAGCAGCTCCAGGACTGGAGCTCCCTCCTGGGGCAGCACTTTTGGGGATCGTGTGGATCCTGCTGGCTCCTGTCCTGGCTCTGATCCTGGTTGTGGTGCTTGGGTGATGGGCATCATGAGGATGCTGCCAGGGCTGGAGCCCCTCTGCTCTGGAGCCAGGCTGGGAGAGCTGGGGGGGTCACTTGGAGAAGAGAAGGCTCCAGGGAGAGCTGAGAGCCCCTTGCAGGGACTAAAGGGGCTCCAGGAGAGCTGGAGAGGGACTGGGGACAAGGGATGGAGGGACAGGACACAGGGAAGGGCTTCCCACTGCCAGAGGGCAGGGATAGATGGGAGATTGGGAAGGAATTGTTGGCTGTGAGGGTGGGGAGGCCCTGGCACAGGTTGCCCAGAGAAGCTGTGGCTGCCCCTGGATCCCTGGAAGTGTCCAAGGCCAGGTTGGATAAACATGGAGCAACCTGGGCTAGTGGAAGGTGTCCCTGCCCATGGCAGGGGGTGGCACTGGATGATTTTAAAGGTCCCTTCCAACCCAACCCATTCTGTGATTCTGTGAATGCAGGATTTTCTCCTGTCATTGAGGCTCTTGGGGTTGGCTGAGCTGCCCCAAATCTGCTCAGCTGGGGGTTTCTCCATCATGAACAATCATGTTCCACCACCTTCCTACAGGCACAGCGTCTCCTCCTCGGGTTTAGGGGACGAGCAGCTCCCAGCTGGAAGCACAGGGGGGTGAGCAAGGCAGAGCCCAGGGGATTCATCTTCCCTCCTGCCACCTTGGGGCTGTGCTCTGTCCTTGTGAGGACACTGGTGAGTTAGTGATGTCCCTGCTGGCTGAGTCTGTCACACAGACAGGATGTGCCACCCCCAAATGTCATGAGGCTCCTTCATCATCTGGACAGGCAGAAGGTTTTTGGGAGGCTGATGCCGGGTCAGACACCTTTCCTCTCCCTGTTTTCCTGGGAGCTGTGTGCTGAGGATCACTGACACCTGACCCTCAAGAACTTCACAAGTCTTGGGGGGTCTCTGTCATCTCCTGGGGACTCCTTCCCTCTGGAACTCTGCCCCTCTGGATCAGCAGATTTCCCTGTGTGAAATGGGTCTGTTTTGCTCCAGTGTTTGGTGAGGAGAAGGAGGATGTTGTTGTGCCCCTGGAGCCTCATCCAGCACAGGGAAGGGACCAGCACAGGGAATGCTCTGGGAAGGGCAAAAGAAGGAAGCCTGGGTGGGACAGAGCAGACTGAGCTACCCATGGATGGGTCCATCTCTCCCTGTGGAGCCCAGGACAGGGATGAGGTGCTGTTCAGGCTCCTGCAGAGCTGTGTAATCCAGTCCCACCAGGACAGGGAAGGCTGTGTGCTGCAGAGAGGACACTGCACCAGCAGGGGACTTCCAGGAGCAGCAGCACTGGAGTTTCCCATTGCCCTGGGAGCTGTGAGGTTGGAGAGGATGAGTGAGGATCCCATCTTCTCACCCTGCCTGGCACCTGTCTGGGGTGCAGGTGAGAGCCAGGAGACACCAGCTGAGCAGAGCAGCTCTGGGAACACATTTTCCAAGTGCAGGAGGAGATGGAGGCCCATCCCACGTGGGTCTTGCCCACACCCCCTATGTGTGAGAGGCCACATCCATTCCAAGTTCATTTTCCTTTGGGTTTTCCTTTGGGTTCTCCTCGGAGCCGGGAAGCAAAGCTCCCAGGCAGTTAAACTGGGACACAGGCAGCCTCCTTTCCTTGTTTACAGGGAACGGGAGGAAAGTAGGAAACGTCAGGGCTATCAGCTATTTCTGTGGCAGCCTTTGAAAAGCGTTTCCTTCACACGGAGCGTCATCGTCTCCTTTCAAACGGGCTCATCAAAGCGTCGGGGGCTGGGGGACAGTTGTGCTCGGGAGACAAGGAACGGCAGCGTGGGAGGGAGCCGGGAGGTGGGGACTGGGAAGGGGGTGGGGAGGGGAAAACGGGAAGAGTTGTGGAATCGGAGGGTTTGGGTTCGAAAGTAAAAGTGGGAATTGAGAAGTCCGGCTGGCCGGTGGGACTGGGGAGTGGGCAGGGCTGGAGAGAAGGGCACCAGGGCGGCGAGTGGGGAATAAATCAGCGGCACTGGGTGATGGCTCAGCGGGGAATGTGGATCTCCTTCCCACCAGCAGGAAGACATCCCACATCCCGGCATCGCATGGTGCCCCTGGAGGGGTCACCCCCTCCTCCAGCCCGGCCAGGCTGCAGGATAAACAAGGACACACAAGGAAATGAGCCATATTAAACCTTTATCTGTCGGGGGAGGCCTGGGGGCAGGTTGATGTGATTTGCAGCCCCTTCCCCTGCCCGTCGGGAGGGTCCCAGCTCCGGGGGGCTCGCGGGAGCCCCGGGGGAGTCCCTGTATGGGGTTTTCCCAGCCCCCAGAAGTTGTGTGCCTGCAGTTATTGGGTTACCTGCTCCAAACCGCCGTTGCCTGCGAGGCACTTATTGGGTTGCTTCGGTTTGTTTGTTTTTCCTAAATCAAATCAGTCCGGCAGTGCTGGGTAACAGCAGGCTCAGAGGAGCCCCAGCACAGGAATGCAGGGAGTGGGACTCTTCCCTTCCTCACATCTTGATTCATTCCAGCTCTGGCCGCTTAATTGCGCTGCCTCCTCTCTCCCTCTAAATTTTCCTTGATGGCTCTGGTAGAGCATCGGGAGCCCACCCTCCCTCCTGCAGGAAGGAGATTATCATAATACTGCTTGTAAATCAATTTTTTTCTTCCTTTTCTCCGCACTGACGAGAATGTAACTCCCTCTTAATCACCCTGCACAGCGTTACGCTGTGGGGAGGGATATTTATTTCCCCTTGCCTGGCCAGGAACAGGGGATGCAGAGGCTGTGGAGAGTTTTTGGAGGTGCTGGAGGCCTTTCCCCTCATGGATTGTGGAGAGGCCGGCACAGGGTGATGCTCTCCTGCTTGCTTTCATGTCCTAAAAAAAAAAAAGGAGGAAAACTGGTTGTTCCGTGAGGGAGGGAGTGGGATTTCCCTGCAGAGAGCTCCCCTCGCCCACCGGCACTGCCGGCTGGGATCAGTCAGGCTGCCCCAGGAGCTCCCCCGGGCTCTTCCCATCTTCCCCCTGTGCATCCCTCGGGTCCAGATGGGAGCAAGGACAGCCCTACCTCTGCTCCACAGCCAGGAAAACAACAATGAAAGAAAGACAAAAAGGAGAGGGAGCGTTTTCCCTCCAGGCACAGCAGAGCATCTCCGGTGCAGAGTCTGTGTGCAGTCAGGAGCAGTCCTGATTCCCTGTCTGCTGATTCCCGTGCCTGGATGCAGTTGGATGTGAGGACGCAGCTGGCTGGAGCTGCTGGGCTGATCCTGGTCCCTGTTGGAAGGGACCTTAAAGCTCATCTCATCCCACTCCCTGCCGTGGGCGGGGACACCTTCCACTAGCCCAGGTTGCTCCAGCCTGGCCTTGGACACTTCCAGGGATGGGGCAGCCACAGCTTCTCTGGGCAAACCTGTGCCAGGGCCTCTCCACCCTCCCAGGGATGAATCCCTGTGGTCTGTGCCTTTCTGGCCACTGCTGGGATCCCGTGATGCACAGGGCATGGCCCTCTTGGGATGTCTGTGCTCACACCTTTCCACGGGACCCCATCTCATCAAGATCCATCTGTGCTCCCACTCCCTGTATGCCCAGAGCTGGGCTGCTCTTCCCGTGCCTCAGTTTCCCTGGATAGGTAACAGAAGTACCACTGAGCATGTCGGGAGCCTTGGAATGTCACGGATGAAAGCACCAGGTGAAGGGGCAGGGCTGGATCTCTCCTTTCTCCTTGTGCCTGGATATCCTGGAGCTCTGCCTCCGCCTGCTTCCCAAAGCTGGGAGCTGAGGCAGGCACAGCTTCGGGCTCAGGACCTCAAAAGCACGTGGGGGGTTAATGGAGACCTGTAGCCACAGGCAGAGCAGGCTGGAAATATCGGATTCCTTGATAAGCCTGAGGGGAACATCTTCCCTCTGCTCGTGAGCAGTTGGAGCTGGCTCTGTTCTTTCCTCCAGCTGGGTTTGCTGGGGGGGATCTGGGGGGCATCTCCTCTTGCTGGGATTTAATGGAGTGAACTCCTGTGCGCTGGGGGAGGGTGGGAGGCTCTGCATCCCCAGCCAGGCTACGGAAGGGCCTTGGGAAGGAGATGGATGGCAGATGGATCATAGAATCATGGAATGGTTTGGGTGGGTTGGGACATTAAAGCTCATCCCATCCCAACCCCTGGCTTGGGCAGGGACACCTCCCACCAGCCCAGGTTGCTCCAAGCCCTGTCCAGCCTGGCCTTGGACACTTCCAGGGATCCAGGGGTAGCCACAGCTTCTCTGGGCAACCTGGGCCAGGGCCTCCCCACCCTCCCAGGCAAGAATTCCTTCCCAATCTCCCATCTAACCCTGCCCTCTGGCAGTGGGAAGCCATTCCCTGTGTCCTATCCCTCCAGGTCCTTGTCCCATGTCCCTCTCCAGCTCTCCTGGAGCCCCTTTAGGCCCTGGAACACTTCCAGGGATGGACCTTCCTGTGGAATGGCCCCATCAGAGGCTCTGGCAGCAGCCTGGGGCTCTCCACTCATTTTTTTTCCCTTTTCCAGACTTAGGCAAAATGCTGCCCATGGCACACAGCCCCTATCCCACCTCTGTCCCAGCTCTGGAGGGGACACTGGAGCAGCCTAGGGATGCTGAGGAGGAGGAGGAGAACCAGCCCTGGCCCGGGAGCTGCTGCTGACAAAGATTCTTAAGCTCCTGCAGAAATTTCCTCAGACAGATCTTTTTTTCCAAGTGGCATTAGAGCTGTGAAGGAATTACTGAGGAAAGGCCATGGGGGAGAAGCGGGGGGGGGGAAGCGCCTGACGGCTCCGTTGAGGGGCTTAACTCACTGGAAGGTGATCCCAGGATTCCTGTTTCAGCAAAACCGGCATTCCCAGCGGAAGCACCGTGCTTAATCCAGCTGAAAGGAAGCCTTGGCAATTAGCCTGCTGCTTTGGCAAACTCCTGGTGATCCAGCAGCTGGCTGGGAGGTGGCACTTCCCCCGGCACGCTCCGTTGGGTGGTTGTCTGTAAATCCCGGGATTTCTTCCTCTTTCATCTCCTTTGGCCCGTTAGCAAATGGGCTCCTGGCTCCTCCGTGGGGTGTTATTTTTGGGATCGCCTTGCTATTGCTGCAGGAAAGCTTTCCAAGGGTTTCCAAGTCCTTCAAGGCCTTGGCTGCAAGGACAGTCCCGAGAGCGAGGGCTCTGCGGCTCCAGCGGGATGGATGGAGCGGGACAGGGAGGAGATCCTGGGACGATGGAGTGGCTGCATGGACCACACCAGGCACACGTGGTGGGATGGGGTTGGAAGTGAGCAGGGACAGAGGATGGTCCCTGTTTGGTGACAGGGACACACGTGTCCAGGGGCTGTTGGAGCCCTGGGTTTGGAGACAAGTGTGGTTCTCCTTCAGCTCATGGATGGTTCTCCTCCAGCTTCCCAAGATCCCTGTGTGCTCCCAGGACTGGCTCCTTTGGTCCAGCCTCCCGTGTATCCCACATCCTGGAAGCCTCAGCCACGCTAATGACCTTGATGTACCCTTTGTCCCCCCTGCCCCGCTTCGCCCTCGGGCTGTGCTTGCTGTGGTGGGGGCTGCACGACCTGGGCTCCCTCGGCACCCCGGCTCCGCCCTCCCTGCTGTTCCCAGAGGGATACAGGCAGCGGCTCCCTCCTGCCCAGCCCGGGAACCCCCGGGGGTGAAGCTGGGCCGGGCCCCCCCCTCACCTGGCTCTGCTCTCTTCCAGCTCACCCTGCAGAGCACCAAGTCCCGCGTGGCCTTCTTCGAGGAGCTCTAGGAGGTGTCCGGCTGCTCCGCACCGCTGCTGCTTCCCGACGGCTCCCGGAGCCTGGCCCGGGGCCGGGGGGTCCCCGCGGGGCCGGGGGGCTGGGCACCACCCCGGGCCCCCTGGGTGCTCCAGCCCCCGCACCCCGCCGGCCCCGGGGCTGCCCACGGACTGGGTGATGTTCTCTAGCTTAGTGTCCCTTCAGCCTCCCCCCTCACACTCTGTTTCCCTGGGGTTTTCCAGCTTTTCTCTTACTTTTTTCTAGCACAGCTTCTAGGCTCGGCCCTCCGGGCTTTTCCCCAGTGCCAGGGTAGGGGCTGTGGTTGTGCCCCCCCAGCCTGGCAGCCAGCAGAGGAGCGTGCCCAAGGCTCTCCCTGGCAGGGATGACATCCCTCCGAATTGCCTTCTCCTGCTGGCCCTGGAGCTCCATGTTTCAGCCTGGAGCCCTGTGTGCCTGCTCTGAAGCCCCTTGTGCCAGCCCAGAGCTCCTTGTGCCAGCCCTGGAGCCTCATGTGCCAGCCTGGAGCCCTATGACCTCTGGGATCCCATGTGCTGGTCCTGGAGCCTCATGTGGTGGCCTGGAGTTGTGTGTGCTGGCCCTGGAGCCTCCCGTGCCAGCTTTGGGGTCCCATGAGCCGGCCCTGGAGTTCCATGTGCCGGTCCCAGGAGCCCTGATCCAGCCCTGGAGCCCTGATCCAGCCCTGGAGCCCTGATCCAGCCCTGGAGCCCCGTGTGCCCTCCCGTGCTGGGAGCTCCATTAGGACGCCGAGCATGTTCCAGTGGAGAGCTGTAAATCAGGGCCGGCTCTCCCAGCGCCGCCGGGGTGGGAGGCAGGAGCGGGATGACAGGGACCCGGGCCTGTGGGAATCCGGGCGGCTGCTTCCCGGGGGAGAGGAGGTGGGAGGAAGGTCTCCTCTTCTCCTCCTCCCCCTCCCTGCCAGGAATGCGGAGCGGGAGAACAGCTAGTGCCAACCAAATGAAACCTTATTTTTCCTGCAAACTGTGACAAACACGGACAGCTTCAGGCTGGGGGGCCGCGGGCTGGGCTTTCCCTGGGTGCCTGGATCCAGCCCCTCCGATCCCCGCCCCGGGAATGCCGCTATCCCGGGCTGAGCCCGGGACTGCCCGCTCCTGCCTGTCCCACCGCGGGTGCCTTCGCTCTGACCCCCCCGCGGGGGGAACAGGGATGCCCTGACCTTCCCTTCCTGCTTCCGTCCCAAATCCCGCCCGGCTGGAATCCTCCTTCCAGCCGCGACTTCCCCTCCAGCAGAGCCGGTGCTGCCCCGGGGATCCCCCAGATCCCCTCGGGACCCCCAACTCCGCCCTCCCGCAGCCTCACCTGACCCACAGCCCCCCCGGAGGCTCAGCTCGGGGTTTGGCGTGGCGTAAATCCCATCCCAACCCCTTTTTATTTAAAACCTGGGATCGATTCCTTGCCCGTGGCTGCAGTTCGGATGGCTGTGGCCCGGCACAGCCGCTTTCCCACCCCCTGGACTGTTGTACTCCCGAGGAATAGCTGTTTTCTCCTGTTGTAATAAAAATTCACAGCACTAGGAGGGGAACTGGGGTTTCTTTGCTCTTTTTTTCTTCGGGAAAAACCTCTGAGTCCTTGGGAGGGGTTAATGGGAAGCACAGCTGGGGGCCCTCCGGCAGCTCCCACAGGATCGGGATGGGTTCTCCCTCCCCATCATTCCAGGGGTCCCGCTGTTCCTGGTCACTGCCTTCCATCCTTTCTTGAGGGAGGAGAGATTTGGGGTTCCTGGTGGGGCTGAACCCTGTGTTCGCCATTCCTGGGGCTCTGCCGATGCTTCCTGATCCCGTCCTGCCTGGAATAAAGGATGCACTGCACTGACCTCAATTTTATCGTTAATCACGGATGAAACCGGCCTTGCCCAACACTCCGAGCCCAGCAAGGCCCGACCCCGGGGCTGTTCCCGGCCCCTGCTCCCTCTGGGATCGGGATGGATGCGCTCTTGATCCGCTCTCCGGCGGCAAATCCCAGGAGATTCGCGGGAGCTTCTGACCGGGACTTGTCCCCAGAGCCACGCAGGGCTGGGGGGGATTTTCCCCATTTTCCTTGTTTTAAGGAGGGCTGGGGGAGGTGGGATGGGATTTTGGCAGAGGGATGCCGGTGGGATACCTACGGGATTTTGGGATGGCTGGAGGCAGCAGAGGGACACGGAGGGTGACCTGAATTCCCACATGGTCACTGATGACAGGAATGCAACTGGTGCTTCCTGCCCTGCCTGCATCCCAAAATGAGCCAAAAGGCTTTTCCCAGCAGCCCCTAACTGGGACAGGAGCACAGAGGGATGTGCTGGGAACGTGCAGGGATGGAAGTGCAGGATGGATGGACCAGGGATGGATGGACTATGGAATGGACATGCACAGGGATGGGTGTACAGGGATGGAAGTGCAGGGATGGATGCACTGGGTTGGATGTGCAGATGGATGTGCAGGTATGGAAGTGCAGGGATGGATGTGCAGGGTTTGGATGTGCACAGGGATGGACTGAGGATGGATGTACAGATGGATGTGCAGGGATGGATGCACTGGGTTGGATATGCAGAGATGGATGTGCAGGCTTTGGATGTGCAGATGGATGTGAAGGGGATGGATGCACTGGGGACGGATGTGCAGGGGTGAGATGTACAGGGATGGATGGACTGTGGATGAATGTGCAGGGATGGACACACTGGGATGGATGTACAGGGGTGGATGTGCAGGGATTGATGCACTGGGATGGATGTGCAGGGGTGGATGTACAGGGATGGATGTGCAGATGGATGTACAGGGATGGATGTGCAGGGATGGATGTGCAGGGATGGATGTGCAGATGGATGTACAGGGATGGATGCACTGGGATGGATGTACAGGGATGGATGTGCAGGGATGGATGTGCAGATGGATGTGCAGGGATGGATGTACAGGGGTGGATGCACTGGGATGGATGTGCAGGGATGGATGTGCAGGGATGGATGTGCAGATGGATGTGCAGATGGATGTGCAGGGATGGACGCACTGGGGATGCACTGGGCGCAGCCAGGGATGGATCCAGCGTGGGGGGGTCTCCTCCTGCCCTCTGGCACGGGGCTCCCCACTGGTCCAAGAGGCCCTGAATGCTCAGCCTTGCACACTCACAGCCTTGCACACTCACAGCTTTGCACACACAGCTTTGCACACACAGCCTTGCACACCCACAGCCTTGCACACCCACAACCTTGCACACTCCCAGCGTTGCCCCTCCCACCTGCAGCCCAGTGCCCGCTCCCCCCCTGCCCTCCCTGGTGCATCCCGGGCCATTCCTCCACTTCCAAAGGAAATTTCATCCTGTTTTTTTTTTCCCTTTTTCCTAGATAAACCCTTCAGGAACCGTGGCAGCAGGTGTGGGTTGGTGGGAGCTGACTTTGCTCGAGGAAAAGAAATCACCAACTGGCCTTTCCCACGTGCCTCTCCCAGTACCTTCCCCTGCCACGCGTTCCTGGGGAAGGAAATCGGGGATTTGGCCAACCCCAGGCAGCACCGAGGGCTTTGGCAGCGGTTCTCCACTTTGGGGTCCCCAAAGGCTCCTCCACTCTCATTTATTTCACTTCCCTACTGTTAAATACTCTCAAAAAATAGAATAAACCACCAAGAGCTGAGGGAAAAGTGTTGCCCATGGGAGGGGGTCAGTGCTGGCACCAGGACAGAGGGGACACAGGGTGACCTGGGGGTGGCCAGGCCAGGGCCAGCAGCCCTGGAGGGGGGTCATGGTGCTGGTTCAGAGCCCACCCAAAATGCGCACGGCTTTGGTTGGCAACTCTGCAGGAAAAGAGCTTGGAAGGGGCAGAGGGGATGGATGGGGACTGGCATAACTGTCCAGCTCCAGCTGCTGACCACTGGTGTCCCCCACCCATGGGTGCTGCTCCACAGCCCCGCTGTCCCCCTGCACCCCGGGGGGCTGCCCTGGCCCCGGGTGCCTCGGGGGGGTGAGATGGGAGGTTAGGGGGGAAAAGGAGACCTTGGCAAAGCCCCAGAGAGGGCTGGGGGGCTCCTGCACACGTGGGGAGTGTGTGTGCCCGAGGGAAGGGTGTTTGCATGGCACGGTGGCTCCTGGCACAGGCTGGAACCAGGAGGACCAGATCAGCCCCGGGCCGTGGGTGGCTCTGCGGGGTCACCCTCTGCCCACCAGCAACGCGGCGGGGATGAGGGGAGCAGCCCCGGGGACACCCCAGCCCTGCCCTCGGGCTCCCTGAGGTGCTCGGGGTCACCTGCAGTGACAGGGACAGTGCTGTTCCCGGGGATCCGAGCCAGACGGATCCTGCTCTTTTCCGACGGTGTCTTGAGGACGTGGGGACCTGGTTCCTTCCTCTCTGACAGCTGCCAGCCCGGCGCTGCCCCGCCATCCTCATCCATCCCCATCCATCCCCGCCCGCTCGGGCTGACGGCTGGCACAGCACTGCCAGCTGTGTCCCTCCACCTTTGTCTTCCAGGGAGGAAAAGGAGGGAGAAAATGACTTTAGGAGGGAGGAGGGAGGGGAGAGGCAGCCCTGGCAGGGGATGGCACCCAGGGCCACCTGCTCCCTGCAGAGCAGGTGCTCCTGGCAAACTCGGTGCTCTCTGTGGGTTAACTGGGGACTCATAGCACGAGAAACCAGAGCTTGGGAGCCCTGGCTGGGACCAGAGGTGCCCGTTCAGCCCCAGGAAGGGATAATATATGGATGCTGTGGGATCAGAAACACGTGGAGCAGAGGGGGAATTGCTGGAGCCGAGTGGGGGGTGTTGGGTGAGGTGTGATGGGGTGTGGGACCGTGGGGTGGGGTGTGGGATCTTGGTGGGGTGCAGGACCCTGTAATGGGGTGCAGGACCTTGTGAAGGGGTACAGAACCACGTGTTGGGGTGTAGGATCACTCCAGGGGCTGCAGGAGCACATGGTGGAGCACAGGACCATGGGATGGGGTGCAGGACCATTCAGGGGGGTGCAGGACAATGGAATGGGTTGCAGGACCTTGTGATGGGGTGCAGGACCATGCAGGGGGGTGCAAGACCATGGAATAGGGTGCAGGGCCATGGGATGGGGTGCAGCACTGCCCTGGGGCCAGATCTAGAGCAGGAATGCTGGAATCCCACTCCCATCACCTTCTCCTGCTCGGCCATGGGAACACAGGGCACTGTCACAGCCCTGCTGGGATGTACCTGCTGCCAGCCTGATATTACTGGGCCTGGGCATCCTGGCACCAGGTGCCTTTGGGACCTGTTATCCTGGCACTGGGCACCACCAGATCTCAGCATCACAACACTGGGCACCACTGGATCCTGGCATCAAAGGGCATCCCACTGCCACGGGTCACAGCACCCTGGAAAGATGGAGCTGATGTCACCACTTGTCACTGTGCACCAGCAGCAGGGTGGGAGCAGAGCCTGGACCAGCACAGCCCTGTCCCAGAGGCAAAACTCCTTGCAGGACCCATCACCTTTCCCTTTGGGAAAGCCAGATCCCACCCGTGCTCCAGCACTCCTTCCTGGGCAGGCTGTGCTGTCCATGAGTCTCCTTTTTTCAGTTAATAAGTTTGCAAAGGTCCTTCCCTGAGGTCTCTGGGAGTTGTCTCTCCTGGTGGGAACAAGAGGAGTCACCTCTGCCCTCACCATCCTGGGCCACATCCACTCGGAGGGATGTTAAGAACAGGCTCATCTCAGTTTCTCCCATTTTCCATACAGAAAAATCCCCCCTCAGCAGAATTCCTGCCTCCTCCCACGGAGGGGATATTCCCCCCTTCAGAACCCAAATTAAACTGAGCCCTCCGAGCCTTCCCCATTCTCCCTTCCCTCCCCTCCTGCCTGGAGCTTTGCCCGGCATTTCCCCTGAAATCCACCCCAGCGTGGGAACGGTCCCGGCCGCGCTGGGATGCGGTTCCCGGACCCTTCCCAGGGGTTATCTCCGCTGCCCTTCCCGGGTTTCCAGCGGGCACTGGGAGCTGGCAGCCGGCGCGGCCGCTGGGATAACCTTGTGGCTCGGAAAGTCGCAGCCATCCCTCTTCTCCCATCAAGCGTTCATTTAGGAAACATTCCACTAAATACCCGCCTGACAGCGCCGGCCCCGAGAGATTGATGCCTCCGGCGCCTCCGGGGCTCGGTGCCAGCGGTGACTTTAAAATGACACCACGAGACCCCGGGCCCCTCTCGGCCCCTCCCGGAGCCCCGGTGAGCAGAGGGACAGTGTGGAGGACACTGTGGCACTGCCCATCCCTATTCCAGCGTCCCCACACTGCCCCGGGGAGAGTTATCCATGGGGTTGTCCGGGGGGATTTGAGGGCACCCGGCACAGGTTTGCACCATCCTCAGCTCTGCCGGGTTTCCCCAACCTTGTCAGCTTTCCAATGGCTTTGGGGCATCCCCATCCCTGTGAGGGTTCCCTATCCCCATCCTCACCCACATCGCATCCCATCCCATTTCCAACCCGCTCCCCATCCTCAGCCCATCTCTATCCCTGTCCTTATGCCATTCCCATTCCAATCCTCATTGTCACCCCATCTTCAACCCCATCTCGTCCCATCCTGCCTCGTACAGACCCCACCCTCATCTCAATCCTCAACCTCAGCCCATCCCACCTCATCCCAATCCCATCTCACCTCATCCTCATCCCATCCCCACCTCATCCCAAACCCAGCCTCATCTCATCTCAATCCTCATCCCCATCCTAATCCTCATCTCCATCCCAATCCTCATCCCCAACCTACCCCATCCCATCCTCATCCTCATCCCTTCCCATCTCATCCCAATCCCATCCCCACCCCAGTCCTAATCCCTCAGGGCAGGAGAGAGCCCAGGAGCCTCCACTGGGCAGAGGAGGATGTGGAGCCAGGGGGGAATAAACAAGGAGCAGGTTAATTAAAGCTCAATCAGCCCCATCCCTGTGCCAGCACCACTTCGGTCCTTTTCTTTTCCCGCAAAATTCCTGAAAAAAACAAGGACATTGATGTCGGGGTGTGAACCCGGAGTGAGTTCTCCTGAGAGCAAGATCATCCCACAGCTGCGGACAGGACACAAAATGCCAGGCCTGGATCGCGCCTCTCCCACCTCGTTAGTGGGATCAGTTAATTAGGGAAGAACCCGGGAGTGCCGGGAAGGTGCCACTGTCACTGAAGGGACGAAGGGACAGCAGGGGGAGGTGGCACTGACCTGCTGGCAAGGCTGGTCTGAGCCCCACAGGGGGTAAAGGGGGAATTGTGAAAAGGATCCACAAATAATGGAGGAATTATGAAGAGGAACATTCCCAACATCCCAGCGGTGTGGGAAAGGGGTAAATCCCCGGGCTGTGGCTGGGATTTGAAGCTGAAATCCCTGGGATTTGGGGATGCTGCTGCCTCCACCCCGCCATCCCAGGACTGAGGTCTGAGACTCTCCCCCCAAAATCAGCGAGGGAATTCAGCACGGGGGATTATCCCAACCTTCATCCCACGAGGATTATCCCAGCCTTCATCCCACGAGGGTTGTCCCAGCCTTCATCCCACGAGGAAGAGAGTGCTGTGGCCGAGCTGGGCTCCGGGGAAGCGCGGGGAGCGCTCCGACGGTGATCCCTAATGACAAAAACCTCATCAAGCATTCAGATGCAATTAAGCCATTTAATTCTCACTCCCCCCTCCCCGTGCCGCCTGCTCCCGCTCCATCCCCAGGGAGCAGGAATCGGGATGACCGGCTGCCCCCCATCCTTAGGGAATGATTCTCCCACAGGTCCCTGTCGCTGCACAGAGAGCTCCGGCGGGGATTTGAGGGGAAAAGCCCAGAAATTGGCCGTGTTATTCCTGCTGGGATTTGGGCGGTGAGAAATTAATGAGTTTCCGCCCCGGGGCCTCCAGAGAATTAATTGGGAGGGAACTTCGTTAACATCGAGGAGCAAATTAAAAAAAAAAAAAAAGGAGGAGATTTTTAATCAGGCTTTGCCTTTTTGGGTTTGTTTCTCCCCAAAAGCCACTTGTTATTCTCAGCATTCCCCCCTCAAGTGCTGGGAGCTCCGATATTAGACACCGGAGATTCCCCGTGGGACACAGATCCATGTACCCCGACACCATCCCGAGCTCCGGGGGAGGATGGAATTTTAGCAAAGTCGGAAAAATCCACCCCCAAGCCACGACCCCGCGGGAGGAAGGACCCTGCCCTGGGAGCTGAGACCCCGCAGCACCGGGAATTGCTGATCCCTGAAATCCCCCTCTCCGGAGCGCGGCCGGAGAAGGAAATTTCTCCCAATCAAAAAATAGCTTAAAGGGGACCCCAACTGGTTAAATCCAGCGGCGGCCGCAGTGGCAGCGCTGCCGGGAAGCAGAGGTGGGATCTGGGGAGCCCCGGAGCGGGGTCCCGGCCGCTGCTCCGGCGGGAGCTGGAAGAGGCAGCGCAGGGAGGTTGGAGCTGCCCGAAAATTCCCGGCAGCGTTGGTTGGGATGAGGCTGAGCACGTGTCCGGGGCGGCTGCGGGAGGCAGGGGGCGTTCAGTGAAGGACTTGGTTGGAGCAGCAGGAGTCCCATTCCATGATTCCGGGCGTTCTTGTGGCAGTGCCAACACGAGTGGCACATCTGGAGCCGGCCCAGCCGTGCCTCAGTCTCCCCCTGGAGCATCTCTGGAGTCCGATGAGCTCCCGGGAGGTGCCGACTGTCCCCCTTTTCTCATTCCCTCATTCCCTTAGGGCTCTGGGGATGGTGTCCTTCCTGCCTCCAGCCTTCCCTCCCACCTCTGAAGGGACCTTTGCAGCCTCCCCGTGCCACTGTCCCCACTTCCAGAGGTGCCACCCAGGCACGGGGGACACCGTGACCCCCAATGTCCCAGCGGGTTGGGGTCTGCTGGGACCCCCCCACCTGGGAAGGGCGGACATCAGGATTTGGGAGGGGGGATGTGCCAGGCCCTGTGAGCATCCCTTCCCATGTACTGGGGCACAGGTGGGTGTCACAGGGACACAGACACCGTGGGGACATGGCCCAGTGGGGACCTGCCCTGGTGCATCAGCCCAACTGGGATTAATCACTGTCAGAGTGAGAAATGAGGTGGAAAATGGGATCAAGGTTGGGGGAAGTGGGGGCAAGTGGAAAAGGGGACAAGGACAGAGGGCTTTACTCTCGGTCCCCCTTCCTGCCCCTTCCATGGCTCATTTTTCCCGTGGTGTGAGAGCAGCAGGTCCGGCTGTGGGGTCCCTGTCACCCCACAGCCCCCGGGGACCTCGGGGTGACAGTGCCCCAGGGTGGTACGTGCAGGGTCTTTGTGGTGGGACAGCCCAGGGTGCCAAGTGTGAGGACACTGGGGTGACAACTGTCCAGGCAGGGGGTGCCACGTGCAGGGACCTAAGGGTGGTGACAGCCTGGGGTGGTGACATTCCCCAGGAACAGGGTCCATGTGTTGGGACCTCGGGGTGGCAGCTGTCTGGGTGTGGGGTGCCATGTGCAGGTGATGGCACCTTGGGATGGTGACAACCCCAGGAACCTGTCGGGACTCTGGGATGGTGACTGCCCCTGGAGCAGGGACCTCGGGGTGGTGACAATGGGAGGACCTTGGGATGACAACTGCCTGGGGTATGGGGTGCCATGTGCAGGGACCTGGGGGTAGTGACAGCCTGGGGTGACGTGTGGGGACCTCGCGGGTTGACTGCCTGGGCATGAGGTGCCATGTGGAGGGACCTCAGGGTGACAACTGCCCGGGCACGGGCTGCCGCATGTGGGGACCGCAGGGTGACACCTGTGGGGACAGGGGGTGCCACAGGGACCCCCAGCACCCCCCGAGCCTCCACCCGGGGCACCAGCATCTCCCACTCGCCCTCCGGGGAGGGTTGCAGGGTGGGCTGCGGCCCGGGACGCTCCCGGGTGGCCGTGCCCCCCTCACTGCCGCACTGCCCCCCCCTCACCGCCCCCCTCCGGGGGAGGCCCCACCTCCCCCCGCCCCCAGCCCCATTTCCCGGGCGGGACCGTTCAAAACCCGCCCGGCGCCGCCGCTCCCCGGATTCCGCCACCGCTTCCCGGGGCCGGGGCCGAGGATGCTCCGGCTGCCGGCGGCGCGGGGGGGGCGGCGGGGGCGCGGCGGGGGCTGAACCGCGGCGGCTGCGAACCCCGGCCTGCCCGGGACACTTGGCGGGGAGGACGGAGAGGAGGAGGAGGAGGGAGGAGGAAGACGAAGAGGCCGCCTTCATCCTCGGCCCCGCCATGCCGGGCCCCACCGGGGAACGTGGCCCGGTGGCAGCGGCCCCCAGGGGGCTGTGAGCGGCCCGGGGCCGGCGGAGGGGGGGCCCCAGGCGGGCGGAGGTGGGGGGGGGCCTGGGCGGAGGGGGGGCCCCGAGCGGCATGGCCAGCCCCGTCCCCCCCGCCGCCGCCGCCGCCGCTTCCACCGGGATTTAACCGGGGTTTGGATGCTTTCACCTCCCGTCTCCACTTCGGGAGGGCATGTGCGCGGGGGCAGCGGGCCGCCCCCAGCGGAGCCCCCCCACGCCCTGACCGCACGGTGAGGGGCTCCGCCGCCAGCCCCGTCCCGCCGCCGGCCCCCGAGGACGGGGAGCGGCCCCCCCTGGCCGGTGGGTACCGGGCGGGGGGCGGCGGGTGCCGGCAACTTGTGTTCGGCGTCCGGCGGTACCGACCGGGGGGACCCCCCGCCGCTCTACCCGAGGAGATTTGGGTTTAAACTTTGGGTTTTGGGGAGCCCCGAAGATGCCTTTCCACCCGGTGACGGCGGCGTTGATGTACCGGGGGATCTACACCGTCCCCAACATCCTCGCCGAGCAGCGCCCCGTGGAGATCCCCGAGGATGAGCTGGAGGGTGAGCGGGTTTGGGGGGCTGCGGGAGGGCTGGGGAGGGCGGGGGGGGGGGTGTCGAGGATGGGGCTGCAAGGGCTGGGGGATCGGGGGGGATGAGGGAGCCATCCCATGGGAATGTGGGGTGAGGGGGACTGGGGAACTGGGAAGTCCATCCCGCGGGATGCGGCTGCGGAGGAGTCGGGGAGCGCGTCCCCCGGCGCCGTGGGGAGGCTGAGGGCGAGCGGGATGCGGATGGATGGATGGATGAGGAGCAGGAGGAGGAGGAGGAGGAGGAAGGGAGGAAGGAAAACTGGAAGGGGAGGCGTGCGGGGGTCCCGGGCCCCCGGTTGTGCCAATATGACACAGCAGGGACCGGCGGTGGTGGCGGGGGGCCGGACCCCCCCTCCCCGGCGTGGCGGGGTGACCCCCCTCCCCGCTGTCATAATATGACAGTGGCTGGTGGCGCGGGGGGCCCGAGAGGTGGCTGTCACCCGTGTCACCCTCCCGGGTCAGGGCAGCCCCACGCAGCCCCGGTGTCAGCGGGCTCCGGCCGGGAGGAGCGGCCGGCGGGGCTCTGCCCACCCGTGCCATGAGCGGGGCCGGGCTCAGCTCACCGCCACCAGAATGGCTTTTTCCATCCCAAAAGTTTGCCGGGGTGGCAGGACGGGCACTGGTGGTCCCCGGCTTTGGAGTGTCCCCGGGGAGCCCGCGGGAGAAGGGGCTGCAGCACCCCCGGCCCCATCGCTACTCCCAGACCCAGGACCAGGGGGGAAACTGAGGCACGGGGGTGACCCCACACGTGTCCCCAGCCCGCCTGGGGAGAGCACCCCTGGGCCCAGCACCCGGCCTGGAGCCCCCGGGGATCCCTGCAGGGAAACTGAGACAGGAGCCACGGGACTGGGGATGAGGGGAGCCCCAAAATCCATCCAGGACCAGCACACCCGTGTGTGTGTCACTGTGTGTGTGTGTGTGTGTGTGTGTGACTGTGTGTGTGTGTGTGTGTGTGTGTGTGTGTGTGTGTCTCTCTGTGTGTGTGTGTGACTGTGTGTGTGTGTGTGTGAGACTGTGTGTGTGTGTGTGTGTGTAGCTCTGCAGGGGGGTTGTGTACTGACGTGTCTGTTACAGCCTCACTGCAGGGGCTCCTTGTGTGTGAGCATCTACACCCCCCCTCCACACAGCCCCCTCACGCCGTGTGTGTGCTCACACATCTGTGAGTGTGTGAATGCACAGGCACGGCCTCACTGCAGGGCAACTGTGTCGGAATGTGTGTGTGTGTGAGATGTGAGAGAGAGAGAGTGTGTGTGTGTGTGTGTGTGTGTGTGAGATGTGAGAGAGAGAGAGTGTGTGTGTGTGTGTGTGTGTGTGTGTGTGTGAGATGTGAGAGAGAGTGTGTGTGTGTGTGTGTGTGTGTGAGAGGTGTGTGTGTGTCAGAATGTGTGTGTGTGTGTCAGTGTGTGTGCACATGTACAGCTCCATTGCAGGGGGTGTGTGTGTGCGCCTCACTGTGTGTGTGTTTGCGTGTGTCACTGTGTGTGTGTGTCACTGTGTGTCAGTGTGTGTGTGTCTGTGTGTGTGTGTGTGTCAGTGTGTGTGTGTGTGTGTGTCAGTGTGTGTGTGTGTGTGTGTGTGTGCGCGCACATGTACAGCTCCATTGCAGGGGGTGTGTGTGTGTGCACCTCACTGTGTGTGTGTGTGTCAGTGTGTGTGTGTGTGTGTGCCACTGTGTGTGTGTCACTGTGTGCGTGTGTGTGTCTGTGTCTGTGTGTGTGCCACTGTGTGTGTGTCAGTGTGTGTGCACATGTACAGCCCTGTTGCAAGGAGAAGTGTGTGTGTGTGCATCACCGTGTGTGTGTTTGTGTGTCTCAGTGTGTGTGTGTGTGTGTGTGCACACGTACAGCGTCACGGCAGGATGAGTTTGTACGCACAGCCCTGCTGCAGAGAGGGGTGTGTGTCTGTCTGTGTGTCTGTGTGTCTGTCTGTCTGTGTGTTTCTGTGCACTAGTACAGCACCTCTGCAGCGTGGTGTTGTGTGTGTGTGTGTTCACAAGCACACCCGTCCAAGGTGTTGGGGGGTTGTGCACATACAGGTACAGCAGCGCTGCAAGGGGGTGTGGGGCACGTCCGTGCACAAGCACAGCACTGAAGGGGGTGTGAGTGCACCCGTGAGTGTGTGTGAACACACACAAGCACAGAGCTGGTTGTGAGTGCACCCGTGTGTGTGTGTGTGTGTGAACAGGCACAAGCACAGCACTGCCAGGAGTGTGTCTGTGCACACACCAGCACAGCAGCACTGCAAGGGGGGTGTGTCTGGTGCATGTCTGTGCACGAGCACACCCCTGTAAGGTGTTTGTGTGTGTGTGTGTGTGTGTGTGCACACCCCTGTAAGGTGTCTGTGTGTTTGCACACACAACCATGCCACTGCAATGTTTTTGTGTGCACACACACAGGTACAGCATCACTGTGAGGTGGTTCTGCTTTGCACCCGCGTGTGTGCACGCACAGGAACAGTGTTAGTGCAAGGGGTGCGTGGGTGTGCACAAGCATGCCCTTGCAAGAGGTGGGGGTGTGTGTGTGTGTGCACAAATACACCCTTGCAAGGGGTTGGGGGGTGTGTGCACAAGTGTGACATCGTTACAAGGGGGGGGGTGTGCACAAGTACACCCTTGCAAGGGGTGGGGGTGTGTGTTTGCACATGCAGGCACATCCCTGCAAGGTGCTGGTGTGTGCACACACACAGGTACAGCATCACCACATGGGCTGTGTCCGTGTGTCCGTCTGTGCACGCACAGGTCCGGTGTGTGTGCATGCTGGGCTGTCTGTGTGTTCACACTCTGCTATCTCTGTGTGCTCACACTGCTGTCTGTGTGTGTTCACACTGTGCTGTCTGTGTGTGTGCTCACACTGATGTCTGTGTGTGTGTTCACACTGCTGTGTGTTCACACTCTGCTGTCTGTGTATGTTCACACTCTGCTGTGTGTTCACACTGCTGTCTGTATGTGTTCACACTGTGTGCTCACACTGTGTGTGTGTTCACACTGTCTGTGCGCTCACTCTGCTGTGTGTGTTCACACTCTGTGTGTGTATGTTACACTCTGTGCACTCACACTGCTGTCTGTGTGTGCTCACACTGCGTGTGCTCACACTCTGCTGTCTGTATGTGTGTTCACACTCTGCTGTCTGTGTGTGCTCACACTCTGCAATCTGTGTGTGTGTTCAAACTCTGCTGTCTGTGTGTGCTCACACTCTGTGTGTGTGCTCACACTGCTGTCTGTGTGTGCTCACACTCTGCTGTCTGTCTGTGCTCACACTCTGTGTGTGTGCTCACACTCTGCTCTCTGTGTGTGCTCACACTCTGCTCTCGTGTGTGTGCTCACATTGCTGTCTGTGTGTGTGCTCACATTGCTGTCTGTGTGTGTGCTCACACTCTGCTCTGTGTGTGTGTGCTCACACTCTGCTCTGTGTGTGTGTGCTCACACTCTGCTCTGTGTGTGTGTGCTCACACTCTGCTCTCTGTGTGTGTGCTCACACTCTGCTCTCTGTGTGTGTGCTCACACTCTGCTCTGTGTGTGTGTGCTCACACTCTGCTCTCTGTGTGTGTGCTCACACTCTGCTCTCTGTGTGTGTGCTCACACTCTGCTCTCTGTGTGTTCACGCTCCCCATGTGCCCCAGGATGCTGTGGTGCCTCACCCAGCCCTGCGTGACACCCTCGGGTGCTGCTGTCCCCAGAGTGTCCCCGTGGGGTGTCCCCCCAACACCCACCCGTGGTACCACGTGAGCCCCAAGGTGACCCCACGAGGTGCCAGACGTGCTGCCACCCGCTGCCACCTGCCCTTCTCCCCCACAGCCTGGGGGACGTTGGGGACACCCAGACCCCCCTCGTGGCTTCCCGCTGGGGCAGGAGGGGCTGCCGGCTCAGCGGGGAGGGTTGGGGTGCCCCAGCTGGGACCACGGTTTGGCCACTGCTGGGACATGTCCTTGCCTGTCCCCCAACACCCCGAACAGTCTGACAAGGAACCTCCTTTGAGCTCTTTGGGATGAGCATCCTGGAAGGATAAATTTGGGAGGTGCCTGGAGCAGAGCGGGGCTCCCCAGGAGCATCCCCTGCCTGGGCAGGGACACCGACCACGGAGGAGATCAGCCAACACAGACAGGCCAAAATACTCGTAAAACTCCCCCAAAACCCCTCAGAAGATGTTACTGATGTGCCACCATCCGGGCAGGGACGTCCCCAAGTGCTGGGGGTTGGTAATGTGACACGACGTGGGGTTTTCTTCCCAAAACCAAAGTTCTCAGCCCATTTCTCCTGCCGGGATCCTTCTACATAAATCCCTCTGGCAGCTGGCACAGAGAAGGAACAGGCACCAACATCTCAACCCAGCTTCCAGCTGTTCCCAGTGCAAATTCCCTGGTCCTTCTTTTCCGTAAGCTTTGTTCCAGCTCCACATATCCCCCAAAAGAGAGCAAAGCCCAGAGAACAGCAGGAGCTGGGATGGAGCCCATGGGAACACCCTGTGCCTCAGTGTCCCCACTGCCTTCTGAGCCTGGCACAGCAGGGATCCTCCTCCACATCCCGAGGGTTCATTTGGAGGCAGAACCCCCCAAATCCTCTCAATTTCTCCCCACTTCTATCCCATCCTCCTCTGCACGAGAAAAGGCTGAACACTGCGGCAATTCCGGCAAGATTTGGGATTTTTTTTGGGTGTGAAGTGCAGCACAGCTCTGGCATCAAGCCCTGGATGCCAGGAAGGGGGCAAAGTCCCACCCTGAGACTGTGGGGTGGGGCACAATTCCAGCCCATAATCCCAAAATGGGGTCACAGTCCCACTCTATGATCCTGGAACCCCCCAGGAGATGCTGGCACACCCCGACCCAGGATCCTCAGGGATGCTCCCAGCTGGATGCTGCAGCACTGTGGGGGTCCCCCCACCCGCAGCCCCCACTCGGTGGCACCCCGAGCTCAGGCACATCCAAGGAATGTGTTTTGGGGGTGGAATGCTGGATTTTTGGCTGCAGAAGGCCTGGCAGTGACAAGGGTAGGGTGGGTGATGTGAGTGGGTGACTGGAGCTGGAGCAAAGATCCAGGGTCTGTGGGGTCCCCCTGTGGGGGTCAGGCCCTTCTGGGGGGTTGTGGGGGCGTGTGCTGCCCTGTCCCCTGTGTGGGGACACCCAGGGTGGCTGGAGGGGTGGGTGGGGTGCCCGGGGGGATCTGTGGGTGCTGGGGGGGGTGCAGCTGGACTCATCCCCGCTCCCCCCGCAGAGATCCGGGAAGCCTTCAAGGTGTTCGACCGGGATGGCAACGGGTTCATCTCCAAGCAGGAGCTGGGCACGGCCATGCGCTCCCTGGGCTACATGCCCAACGAGGTGGAGCTGGAGGTCATCATCCAGCGCCTCGACATGGATGGTAGGACTTGGGTGGGCACAGGGTGGGCACAAGGGTGGGCACAGGGATGGGCACAGGGACGGGACCCCCGGCCCCCGCTCCAGTGGGACACTCGGTTCTCCCCATTCCCACCCCACTGGGTGCTGATGGACTCTACATGGGATGTGAGACGAACCTGATCCAGGTGTGATCCTCATTCCAGAGCTTCCTGCTCATCCATCACCATCCTCACCACGCAGCTTCGTCTGGGAGGATTTAGCAATCCCGGGGTGCCTGTGGGGTCACTGAGCCTGCTGGGATCATGGTGCCGAGGCTGGATCCTGCACCCTGGGCTGGATCCTGCACCCTGGGCTGTGTCCTCAGCGCTGGCCGTGCCCCTTGAGCACCCGCTGCCACCATCACCCTGTCCCTGCCTGTGTCCCTCCCAAGCCCGTCAGGACCTCAAAGAGCTCCTTAATTTATTGGTTTTCCTTTTCCCCCTATTTAAAAGCCTTTCTGGCAGAGCTGCCAAGGCTCCTCTTCCCCTCATTACTCATCGTTAGTGCTGCCCTGACAGCCCCACACCAGAGTCCCCACGGTCACAGGACATGGTCACCACAGGGGACACAGCTGGAATTGGGGTCCCAGCTGGAACTGAAATTCCAGCTGGTGTTTGTCATCCTGGACCGTGTTGATTTTCCCCCTCCAGAACTGGGGGGCTCCAGCTGATGTTGGGTGCCCCCAGGTCACATTTGACAGGACCCAGATGGCACTGGGGGTCCTCAGGTGGTTTTGGGGGGTCCCCGTCCAGCACTGGGGACTCCAGCCAGTGTTGGCAGTCCCAGCTGGTGTCGGGGACCCCAAACTTTGCTGGAGGTCCCCACCCAGTGTCGGGGTCCCTGGTTGGTTCTGGGAGTCCCCACACAGCAGTGACAGTCCCCAGCTGGCACTGGGAGGCCTCCAGATGGCATTGGGGTCCCACCTGGAATTGGGTCTGGGATGATGTTGGGCTTCCCCAGCCAGCTCTGGGAGGGGGGCAGTCAACATTTGGGGTCCCCAGCTCACAGTGGAGGGGTCCAGTGTGAGTCCCAGCCACACTGGGAGTCCTCAGTTGGGGACCAACTTTACTGGAGGTTCCCAGCTGGTTTCGGGAGTCCCTGCCATGGGGTCCTGGCAGGTATTGGGGGTCTCCAGCCAGTTTGGGGGTCCCAGCTGATGAAGTCCAAGGTTTCTTAACACCAACTGCTGCTCCAGGTGGACATCTGTGACCCCTGGGTGGGATGGGGGGATCTGGGTTCTACCTGAGCCCCCCAAGGATCAGGGTCCCCCCAGGCTGCCCCAGGGAGGGTGTCCCCAGGCAGTGCCAAGCCCTGGTGTGGGATCTTCCCAGAAACACCATGGCTTGGAGCAGGACCCCCATGGGGTGGGGAGGGGACATCTGAGCATCCCCGAGTCCAGGCAGGGTGTCCCCCCCCCCAACCCCTCTGGGGGGTGTCACACATGTCCCTGTGTCCCACAGGTGATGGGCAGGTGGACTTTGAGGAGTTTGTGACGTTACTGGGGCCCAAACTCTCCACCTCGGGCATCCCGGAGAAGTTCCACGGCACCGACTTCGACACCGTGTTCTGGAAGGTACAAACACCCCCCACCCCTGGGGGCAGCGCCCCAGAACCCCCACCCAGAGCTCCGGGGGGCTCCGGGAAAGGGGCAGGGCTGGGGCTGGGGTCGGGCTCAAGGTGGGATTGGGGTCGGGGTTAGGATGAGGGTCAAGGTTGGAATTAGGGTGAGGATGAAGGTCAGGATCAGGCTCTAGGGTGAGGATGAAGGTCAGGATCAGGCTCTGGGTCAGGGTCAAGTTTAATGTTGGTTTAAGAGTCAGGATTAGGGTTAGGGTTAGGTTTAGGGTCAAGCTCAGGCTCCAATTTAGGTTTAAGTGTCAAGGTCAGCACTGGTTTAAGGGGTCAGGGTTAGGGTTGGGTCAGATTTGGGGTCAGGGCCAGGTTTAGGATGAGGGTTAGGGTTGGAGAAAGGGTTAGGATCACGTTTAGGGTCAGAGCCAGGGTTAGGATCAGGGTTAAGGTCAGGTTTAGAGTTGGAGTCAGGATTAGGGACAGGTTTAAGATGGATATCATGGTCAGGGTCAGGCTGAAGGTTGGGGTTAGGGTTAGGGTTAGGGTTAGGGTTAGGGTCATGCTCAGGCTCAGGCTCCAGTTTAGGGTTAGTGTAATCACTAGGATCAGGGTCAGGATCAGGGTCAGGGTCAGGGTCAGGGTCAGGATCAGGGTCAGGGTCAGGGTGCACCAGCCTGAGCTTTCCTGCCCCCTCTCCCCCATGGGCTGGTGTTTGGTGCCAACACCCACGGGGGGTCACGGGGGCACCAGACTGGGGGGATCCACCCAAAGTGCCACACCCCAGGGTGGTGGGGGAGGCCCCAAAGTGCCACACCCCAGGGTGGTGGGGGAGGCCCCAGAGCCCTCCCCCGCCGCGGGGTGACCCCGGTGCCTGCAGTGTGACATGCAGAAGCTGACGGTGGACGAGCTGAAGCGGCTGCTCTACGAGACCTTCTGCGAGCACCTGTCCATGAAGGACATCGAGAACATCATCATGACGGAGGAGGAGAGTCACATGGGCACGGCCGAGGAGTGCCCCGTGGACGTGGAGAGTGAGTGCCCGGCCGGGGACGCCGAACGCCCCCGGCTCCGACGGCGCGGGGCGGCACTGCCGCGGTTTGGGGAGGGTGTTTTTGGGGTAACCCCCTGTTTTTCTCTCCCCCCCCAGCCTGCTCCAGCCAGCAGATCCGCCAGACCTGCGTGCGGAAGAGCCTCATCTGCGCCTTCGCCATCGCCTTCATCATCAGCGTGATGCTCATCGCCGCCAACCAGGTGCTGCGCAGCGGCATGAAATAGTGGGGTCACCCCGCGGCCCCGCGGCGAGCAGGAGAGAGCTATAAATATATATAAATATATATCTGTACATCCATCCGTGGCCCAGAGACGTGCCCCCCCCGGGAGGGGGGCGGCGAGGGGCCGGGGGTGTCCCCGCCGTGCCGGGGCGGTGCCATCGCATGGAGACTTCGGTAACGACACCGCCGCCCCCCGAGCCCCCCTCGCCGGGCAAAAACCAACCCGTCAGTGCATGGAACGTGCATGGAGCCCCGTGTGCCCCCTCCCCGCGCCGGGGCCCGCGGCCCCCCCCGCGGCGGATCCCGCCGGATACTCCGATCCAACGTTATAGCTCGTATTTATGATAAACCAAATCATCCCCTAAGCAATACACGCGCCTGAGATGGTTCCTAGAGCCGGGAGCGTTTGCATGGACTTGGCTGCCAAGGGCTGGATTTCACCCCCTCCCCCTCAAAGCCCACCCCTGTCCCCCCTCCCTGTGCCGTGCCTCGATTTCCCCACCTGCCCAGCGCGGGGACATTCCTGACCTCCTGCTTGATGCACTTTGAGCCGACCCCCCTTGGGAAGAGCCGGAGCGACCCCAGGCCGGGGAGCCCCGAGCCCCCCGAGCCCCCCCAGCCTGTATGTAGCACCCACCTGGGCACTGGACTGGTTCAGATTTGGGGCCGTTTCTCATTCTTTGGGGGGGGGTTTGGGTTTTGGGGTGGGTTGGTTTTTTTTTCGTTCTTCCTGGTTGGTTGTTTCCGATCTGAAATAAAAGTGGGATTTCTGAAGCGCTCTGGGCTGTGAGGGCTCCTAGAGACACGGGGTGTGGGGGGGGTGGAGGGCTGTGGGAGCACCCAGGGGTGCTGCTGAGGGGGGATGAGTCCTCCTGGGAAGGGAGTGGGCGGTGAGTGGGGGATCTGTGGCATCCCAAAGGGGCTGGAGCGTCCCCAAACCTGGGGGCAGCCACGACCTGGCTCCTTCTTGACAGCTCCATGTCTCCCATCCCACTCCAGCTGTGGATCCTGCTGGGGGTCCTGCCCTTTCCCAGTGGATCTGGGTGGTTTTAATCCTGATATTTCATGTTGGGTTTGACGGATGTTTCGAGCCCATTTGCCTTGACAAGGAGGACAAGCTGAAGCCCCTTCCCAAAAAGTGATTCCAGGGGAACCAGGAGCTGGCTGGGGTGCTCAGAGAGGCTCCGTGGGGCCACCATCCCTGGGATGGGGATCCTGCCCCAAGGCTGGCAGGGAGGGAACACCCTGTTACCCCTCCTTTCCACCACGGAGGGGCCTGGCCCTGGTGTGACCCCCCTGCGCTGAGGGACATCGGGAACCACCACGGCCTCACACCTCCCTGTGCTTCGGGGGCCCATTCCCACCTAATGGATCCCCCTCTTTGCATTTTTAATGGCAAAGAGATTAAAGGAATAAATAAAACCAGGGGAAGCACTCGGGGCCGTGGGAGAATCGGGCAAAGCTGCTGCCCCTCCCCACGGGCAGTGCCAGGGGGTTCCTCCCATGGGAACGGGGCTGGAGGAGCCCATTCCAGGCCATCCCCACCTTCACATCCCTGGGACCCTGGATGATCCCATGGGGTAAACCCACTTCCTTGCCCTGGCAGCACTGCAGGAGGACACCCCGCTTTTGGGATGCCGGGAGGAATTGGTGGCATTTTCATTGATTTGGGGGTTGGGTGGAGTTTGTTTTTTTTTTTTTTTTTTTTTTATCTTATATAATTTATCAAACAAATTGAAGCCAACGTCCAAATGAGGAATGGAAATGGGAAGTGCTCCACGGCAATGAAATCATTCCGGCTGCCTCACAAAGTGCGGGAGGCTCCGTGTCCGTAATGAAATTTCATCCATCTCCCCACAGAAAGTTTGGATTTTTTTATGAAGTGGCATTTCCAGAGGAGCCACGTGGCCCCAGAGACATATGTGTATGTATATATATTTTTTTCTTTTTTTTTTTAAGCAGGTCTATTATAGACACTGTGAACAAACAGAAGAGAAGCAAAAAGGAAACGAGGACAATTTAATTTGCCAGAAAATACAATGACATAAAAGAAACAAATTAGATAAAAGGAATGAGGCGATTCCCCCTCCCCCCCCCCCTCCAGCTCAGCGTTTCAAAGCCGCCCAATTAATTTTAACGGGAATTGGGAGAACGGATTTCTTCAGGCAGGTTTGGGGATGGCAGATCCGGCTCCGGAGCAGGCGGGATGCAGGAGGGTCCCGGCCGCGCTCCCGCTCTGCCGCAGCGGGGACGGATCATGCGGCTGCTCCGGGATAATTCAATTCAGGGAGCGCCAGGAAAGGGGGGGGAAAAAAAGGGAATGTGCCGGGAGGTGGAGCTGCCGCGGGCGAGGGGAGGTGGGAGGGAGCAGGACCTGTGCAGGGTCCCCGGACACGGGGATTGAAGGAGCAAAAGTGGCAGCAAACCAGGAGGAGTGGCAGGGTGCGATTCCATGGCGCTGGGAAGCGTTTGGGATAGGAAGGGAAGGAGTTGGTAGTGGTTGTTTCTCTCAGTGGTGCTGTAAGGAGTGTGTGAAGGGCTCAGCTCTGTCCCTGTCATGGTCCCACCCCCCATCCCTGTTCCTGTCCTGTCCTCATCCCTGTCCCCCCCTCCATCCCCAGTCCCACTCCCATCCTTATTTCCATTCTCTTCTCTGTCCCTTTCCCATCTCCCTATCCCGAGACCCATCCCATCCTCACCCTGTCCCCATCTCCATCACTATTCCTACCCCCATCCCTGTCCCATCCTCATCCCTGCCACCATCTCCATCTCCACACCCATCTCATCCCTGTCCTTGTCTCATCCTCATCCCTGATTGCTCTCCATCCCCATTCCCATGCTTATTTCCATCCTTGTCCCCTCTCCCCTCCCCTGATCCCCATCCCTGACCCCCCCCTCTATCCCTGTTCCCATTCTCATCCTTAGTCCCATTCCCATCCTTATTTCCATTCTGTCCCCATCCCCATTTCCATCCCTACCCCTGTCCTGCCCTCACCCCTGTCCCCATCCCATCCCCATTCCCACTCCCATTCCCGTCCCTCTCCTGAGAAGAGCTGCCAGAGGACACGGGCAGAGCCCAGCAGGGCTGTGCTTGGCCGGGGCCCAGCAGGGCCTCATTTCCCTAAAAGCTTCCCGATAAATTACTCCGGCTCTTGCTCCAGCAAAGGCACTTTGGCTCGTGCTCCACGATCGGGCAGCAGCTCCTCACCCCCACCCCGGGGACATGAGTCCATCCCTGCAGCATCCCTTGGGATCCAGCACCAGCCATCCCTGGGGGAAGGAGCCGGGAGCCCCATCCTGCTCCTGTCCTCCTCCCATGGCCTTTTTCCACGGATGAGCCCATGGGGGCTGTGTCCCATCCCGGTGGTGATCCATGGCATCGTTACATCTCCTGACACCGCTGTAACACCCCCAGAAACCTGCAATTTACGGCCCCCTCCGAGCCCCTGGGGGTTACACAGCTCTGTGAATCCCTGACATCCTGCAGGGATGGTTCCGTGGATCCACGACATCCTGCAGGGAATGCAGCCCAGGGGCCACAGATCACACAAGCTTCCGTGGGAAAACCCCTGTTTTAATTAACCCCCCTGACCAGCCCCTCTCACTCCCCAGGACAGGCTGGAGCTCAGCAGGGAACGCTCCCACTCTTGTCTTTCCAGTTTTATTGGGAATTTCTGCTCCAGGAGCAGCTCAGGCAGAATGTGGCTGTTGTGTTTTACACCAGAATTTTCATTTACAGTCGGGCTCCACAGCTCACCCAGGGAACTGCTGGGAGCTCCAGCCTCTCCACCAGAGATGTGTCTCTCTACCAAATTTAAGCTGGATCTGGGGAGCAGTTTTGGAGCTGTGAAGTTTGGGAGCGTTGAGTAAAGCAACACCTCCTGGATCAGCTGGAAAACCCACCAGGACTGGAGCACATGGAGCAGGGACGGGCCTGGGGGGCTGATGGAAGCACAGCTCCAAACCCAGGTGAGGAGCAGGGAAGGATTTTGATGCTTGACTGGGAAACAAAAAAGTCTGTGGGAGAGACAAGAGTGGGAGTTCCTTGATCCGTCAGTGCTGGTGTCCTCACTGGGTGTCCATGTCCCAGCTCCTGCTGCCACTGTCCCCCTCCAGTCAGCAGGGCTTGAGGGGGACAGGCTGAGCCCCCCAGCATTCCCCAGCTCCTTGGGGTTCTCCCCCGAGCCAGGCTGGGGGTGCAGGGATGCACTTCCAAGCTTGGAGAGAGCAGGCACAGCTCATGCTCCCACTCCAGAGCACGCCAGCATCCCACAGGTCCCGGGGTTCCTCTGCATTGGAGGTGCTCCAAGGGACCCTGATTCACCCCCAAATTCACTCCCAAATGGATGTTTGTTACCCTCCTGCACAGGGAAGTGAGGATGGGACACGGGGCTGATCCTGCATCCTTGGAGCCCAGGCCCTGTGCTCCCGCCCTCCAGCAAGCCCAGGGCTCCTGCTGGAAGCATACAAACACCTCTAGTTTGGCTCAGAGCTCCTCCAGGCTCCGGCCAAGGCTGTTTCCAGGCTTCTGTCACATCCAGTCCCTGCTCCTGTCAGAGCTGGGTCCCAGGGGCTGACGCTCCCGTGACAATTTGCCATCACATCCCGAGGCGGGAGCTCTGCCCTGCTCCGGTGGCAGCGTGATCCAGGCGGGATTTGGCCACAGGCAGTTGGCTCCTGCCCCTGCTCTTCATGAATCTGGACCCACCAGCTCCGTGCCCAGCCAAACCTGGAATGCACTGGCAGCGGGCACAGCCCTCCTGGACAGCCCCACTGCCAGAGAGCTGCATCCCGGGATGCTGCTGGACAGGATCCCCCCTCACCCAGGGAAGCTGGAGCACCCACTTCCCTTGCTGAGAAAGCCAAGGGCCTCCCTCATCCACCCCTTTCCTGGTGAGGAGAGATAAGTCAGTGAAACTCTCCCTATGGAGAAACCTGGGGATATTTTCCCTCCTTGCCCCTCGCCCCCAGCACAGCAGGAGTAGGAGCAGGGCTGAGGGGGCTCCCCAGGCTCTTCACCAGGAGCTCCTGGACACAGGCAGCTTCACACCCAGGATTTATCAGGAACCAGTATAAGTCATAAACACCCGAGGAAATTAAACATCAATTCCAAAAGCCTGGTTGCAGCTCCCTTCTCCAGCCTGGATCACGGAGCCCAGCGTGGAGCTGGACTGAGAGCAGGCAGTGCAGACCGCAGCGCTCCGAGGGGATGGATCCTGCCCCGGGAAACAGGGAATGTCTGCTCCAGGTGACAGCACACAGCCCCTGAGCAGGGCCGGAGCTCTGCTGAGCACAGATCCACATTCCAGAGGCAGGGAGACAACCTCGGAGCAGCTGAGCCCAGGGGAGGCTGCGGGAGAGCAGGAACACGACAGGCACAGGTTGCGAGGGAGGGGGAAGGGTTTTATTGGTATAAAATAACTCCGTCCCTTTCCCGGGGCACAGACAGGACTCCAGCCCCAGCCACGCTCCGGGGGTGCCCCTCCTCAGCCCCACTGCAGGGTGGGGGGCACTGGCCACCCCCCGGGCGGGGGGGCCTGCAGGGACGGGGGTAGCTCCTGCACGGGGGGCCAGCCCGGAGGGTACTGGAACGGCGCCGGTTTCTCGGGAAGAGCACTGTGAGGGGGAGATGGAAAGGGACGGGGTGAGATGGGGGGTCTCAGTTGGGCAGCAAGGCCAGGCTTGGGCTGGGCTTCCCTGTGCCCCCTCCAGTAGAGGAGGGGTTTGGTTATCACCAAGTGGGGATATCCCCACCCCCCCATCCCAAATCCAGCCCCAGGCCGGCTGTGTAACCATCCCCAGCCCATCTGAGCAGCCAGTGCTCCCTAAAGCAGTGCCTGCCAGTGGAAACTCCGGTGGGAGCACCGAGGGGGGGTGAGCAGGCACAGCCCCCCCGAGAGGCAGTGGCAGCAGGCACAGCCGGGTACTGGGAGCAGGGCTGGCCCTGTCCCCTCTGCTCCCCACTCCTCCCACAGCTGAGCTGGGAGAGGAACAAACAGAACCAGCAGATGTTTCTTCCCAAGCAGCCCAAATCCCAGCCCAGCTGTGCACTTCCTAAAGGACAAGGACCCCTCGGAAATGGAGGAGCTGCCAAACCAACGGGGTGTTTTCACCCAAGGACCCTTCAGCAGAGGGAACAGGCCTCCTCCTCCTCCGCCCCTCGGCCTGGGAATCACTTTGTCCCTGCCTCTCTCCCTCGGGTTTACTGGTTGAGGCCCCTGCAAACACCACACTGGGCTGAAATGCAAGAGCAAGAAGCATCACTTCGTCTCCAGCTTGACCTGGGCAGGTTTAAATTCATGGCAAACGTACCCTTTGCATTAATTCCTGAGTGCAGGAAGCTCATTTGTTCTCTCCCACAAGCCCTGACAGCAGCCTTGCAGCTTCTCAGGCCTCTGCCTCGGATCCTGATGAATCTTTTTAATTGTTATGCCAGGAGAAACCTAATCAAACTGTTTTACATAACTCCAGGGAGCAGCAGCACCCTCCCCTCCCTGCGGGGCCGCTGCCCTGGCCCAGAGCCAGCTCCAGGAGCGGAGCGTTTTCCAGCCAACTAACACAGGGCAAAGTCACTCAGCTGAAGGTTTATCCCCGGGATGGGGATTCTCCAGAGAATCCCCTGGATGAGACAGGACTGTGAGGACACAGCAGCCCCTCGGGGAAGGGGTGTTTGGTGTCACAGCCCAGCCCTGTGGCTCAGGACGAGGGAATGCTGCAGGGTGGAACAGCACAGCCATCACCTAACGAGCTGCTCCGTGAGCAGCAGCACTAATCAATAGGGAAGATGCTGCCTGGGTTCTCAATTCCCTGGGGCCTCATAAGCTACAAGTGCTATCAAAGGTTTGCCTACAGCTGGAGCTGTTGTCCCATGTGGATCCTCCAGTGTCGAGCAAGGTCAAGAGTATTTTCCTTAGAAGGTGTTAAGGGGATCCCTCCCCTTTGGCCTCTCCCAGGCTCATGAAACCTGTGGTATCTCAGAGGCTTTGAGGCCTCAGACCCTCTTCTGATGGAAATCAGCAAGTTTTGTTTCTGATGGAAATCAACACTCTGTTTCCCTTGGAAATCAGGGTAAAAATCAGTCCCACCCTGGCAGAGCTCCACTGCCAAGAGAACCATGGAATCACAGGCTGGTTGGGTGGGAAGGGACCTTAAAGCTCTTAAAGCTCATCTCCTTCCACCCCTGCCATGGGCAGGAACACCTTCCACTAGCCCAGGGTGCTCCAAGCCCCAGGAACTCCCTGCAGCTCCATCTCAGCTCTCAAAAAAACAAAGGCACAGCCTGACTTGGGAAACAGGCACCAGGTGGAAGATTCCAAACGGAGGGCTGGGACAGGAAAAGGTGGAAGGCAGTGGGGCAGCTCCCCATCCATGGACATGGACTGCTAGTCCAGTGTGGTGCAAAGGATCCTCACATTTCAGGAACCTCGAGGGCTGCAGGGGGGAGAGGGAGATCCTTGCCCTTAAAAGTGCTTTCAGGAGGGACACAGTGGACTCCCCAGGAACCCGGAGCACAGGGACCTGCTGGAAACAGGCCCTGGCAATGCAGAACAGCTTCAGAAGGAGAATGTGGGGCTGCAGAGCACAAGGGGAGAAGAGAGGTGACAGGGCCAGGCACTGGAAAGGCTGGGTAGAGGAAGGGAAGTTTAAATAGTTGGTGTTCAGCTCCCGTAGCAGATGGTTTCTGAGCCTGCAGGGATGGGGAGGCTGGGGAAAAGGCAACAACCCTGGAAATTTTGGGCATCTATGGAGGCCACAGGGACCAAGTTCTGAAGGTCTGGACATTCCTCTGAGTATGATCCTCTGAGGAAATCCCTCTGGGAACAGGGATGGCTATCTTTTGTAAGAGCTGATCCACCCCAAGATCCAGGGATTCACGGGCAGGACAAGCAGAGTGGGCAAATGAAGTGTAGGGGTTGGAATGTGGGTACCACTGCAAGGCCAAGGGCAGCTGAGCTGAGGGACAGAACAATCACACAGCAACAAGCCCAGACAAGCATCAGAAGGAAGATCCTGCCCAGGCCAAACAGGGAGAGGACAGGAGCAAACAGAGAAAGAACAAAAGAGAGATTTGGCACGTGCCCAAATGTCATCCCATTAAGCCTGCGGCACAGTCAGGTGAGCCGGGAAACAGCCAGCACGGAATCCGAGTGGATACTGTGAGGAGGAGCCAGTTCCACCCTCCCCCTGGCAGGGAGAGCAGGCAGGGGTGGGGGAGCTGTCAACAGATGAGACCAGGCCCCTGCCACCAAACTCTGCATTAATAACTTGGCAGCACGTGGGCATTGTCCTTGCAGGAGTGTCTGTGCACCCTGCAGACAGCACGGAGCCAAGCCACGGTGTGGCTTGTTCTCAAGGCCTGGACTGTCCCCTGGCACATAGGGACATGTGTGGACACGTCTCTGACATGGGCAGGCAGGGCTGGATCCACACACGTGCCCCTCATGTGTGCTGGAGGGGTGTTCAATGATCACTCCCATGGAGTGGGATCTCTGATAACCCGCACCTTCCCCCTTCCCACCCCTGCTGTGGGATCCCCCCCTGCATCCTGAGGCGCAGCAGCAGCAGCCAGAGCACACCCAGGTGATCCCAGACTCCTGTACCTGTTGCTCTGAGCTGCACTCAGTCTCTGGGCTCTCTTCTCCAGCCAGTCCTCGATGGTGCCAGGTGGGATATCTGCTCCCTCCTGCCGCAGCTCCTTCAGCCTCTTCTCCCCTGGTTGAGAGAGGGAGACATCAGGGAGAGCTGGATCAGAGGGAGGGCCGGGAGGCCACCAGACCCTGGTGCTGCAGTCCTTTCACTCCATTAAACCTGCTGCTCATTACCCTGTACGGTTTCCTGTGGTGGAGAGAGTATGGAACAGTGGCAGTCCCTCCTCCTCCTCTGCCCTCCTGCCATCTGACGCTTGGAGTCATCCCTGGTGATAGCTCCAGCCAGGCAGAGCCAGGGACGAGGGCTAAGCCAGCACAGTGGCACTGAGTGACATCTCCCCCCGGGGCAGATCATCCTCATCCTCGCCTCAAACAGCCTGGGCTGGCCCCGAGCCTGGAGCTGCTTCCACCTGGCAGGAGGGACTGTGCCACCTCTGCCCCATTAGGTGGGAGTGACAGGGATATGTGTCCGGGTGGCTGCAGCCCTGGCAGGCCAGGAGATCCTGGGAGGTTCTGGGAGCAGTTACAGCCGGCACAGGGATGTCAGAGCTGCTGTCAGGGCTGGTCACGGTGCCTGCTGTGACACGTGCCCAGCCCTGCAGAGCCCGGGCAGGAGCTGTCACCAGCACAGGGACAGAGCCAGGGCACAGGGAGCCAAGGGACCAGCTCCTGCACTTGGAGCACGGAAAGCTTTGAGTGGGAAGGGACCTTAAAGCTCATTCCATTCCATCCCCTGCCATGGGCAGGGACACCTTCCACTAGCCCAGGCTGCTCCAAGCCCCGTCCAACCTGGCCTTGGACACTTCCAGGGATCCAGGGGCAGCCACAGCTTCTCTGGGCAACCTGGGCCAGGGCCTCCCCACCCTCACAGGGAAGGATTCCCTCCTGACATCGAACCTAAATTCCCCCCCTTTCAGTCTGAACCCGTTACTCCTTGTCTTATATTTCTCATGCAAGTTAGGAATGAGGAAGGAAAACAGTAGGAAACCTCTGCTGTCCAGTGAGGGTCCTTCCAACATTTCAACTCCTCCAGCACCCTGGGGACCTGCAGACAAACCTGTCCTGCAGACACTCTGTCCTCCCCGGGCAAGAGGGCACGGAGCCAGCGGGGCAGCCCAGTGCTCACCAGTCCCTCCCACTGGGCACAGCTCCAGGGGTGTCCAGTTAGCAGAACTGCCCAGTGTCCCCAGCAGCAGGGAGGGAGCTGGCAGAGAACAGGGTCTAGCAGGAGTCCTTGACACTGTGGCTGCCACAGCCACGCTGCTGCCAGCACGACAGGCGGGGCGGGACGAGGAGCCGCTCCCAGCGATCACATCTCCAGCCTGGTGGAAACTTCCCACCTAACACGACAGGGAACGTGACCCTCGGAAAAGCAAACGCTGCTGACAACAAAAGGGAAGCAGAAGCAGCCGTGTGTCACGGCCCTCTGCCCTGCTCACCCAGCCCAGCAGGGGATCCCTGATCCCATTTAGGGATCAGCCAGCCCAGCAGAGCCAGCTGCAGCCGTGCCCCCCAGGAGCCCCCTCCACACCCACCCACCATATGTCACACGTTTAAGGAAAATATTACACCTTTCCAGACAGGGTGTGAAATTAATACTGCTTGGGCAGAGTGAAGGATCACTTCATCCTCGTGCTGGCAACCAATTATTCATCTGCCTGTTGAATATTAATAAGGATGACAGGAATGTGCTACACAATGAGCAGCCGGAGATGGATAATTTGTCATCCAGCCTTTTCATCTGGTGCTGCTGGGAGGGCGACGATGCGCTCGGTGCCACCACAGACAGCCTGCTGTGGGCCTGATGTCCAGGTGCTGCTCTGCAACCCACTGATAAGGCTGGAGACAGGGCTGTTCCAGGCTCCTACAGCTGTTCCCAAGGATCAAAGCCCCAGCAGAACTACCTGGGGTGAGCCCAGCCACCCGCCCAGCCCAGGTGGGGAATGGGGAGCCAGGAAGCTCAGTCTGGAGAGCTGGGCACTGTTCAGACTCACGGTACCCAGGTTCAGTTCCCAGGTTAGACTTCCCTGGCAACCTTGACCACCTTACTTCCCTTTGTTCCAGGCATCTCCATCTCCTGAGCACCTGGGCACATCCCACCTTGGCAAGGGGACCAGCAGCGGCTGTGATGAGGCAGGGAAGAAAATCATGGAGAGAAACCTCTCCCACTTCTTCCTACCACTAAGATTTCCTCTTCATCCAGCTCCAGAGCCCAACACAGAACACACAATAAGCAGATGAAGCCTCTCTGTTCAGAGCAGGGAGCCTGAGCACCACATCAGGAACTGGTGGGAGTCCAGGGACTTGAGCAGCCACAACTTACAGCCCCATCCAGAAGAGTTCACTGCATGCAGTGGGACCACTTCAGGCTCACACTGGGATAAATGAGGCCCCAGATGTCCCCCTTAGAAAGATATCCAGCTGACTCCCTGTTCTCACTGCTCTCTGAGTTATTGCTCCGGAGCATTCCGACCCTCAGGCTCAGAAATGGGCAGCAGGGACAGGCAACTCTCCTGCCTTGATGCACGTCCATCAAAAAGGTCATTCTTTCATCTCATCTTCCTCTGGAGCACACACATCTCATCCAGGGACTACCAAACCCACCTTGGAAACACCCCCTGAATGCCAACAGGTATTCCAAGAAGTAGCTCTGAAAGGCCTTTACCAGCCCTTCCTCCCCACACGTGGCCAGGCTGCAGCGGGTGTGAAGGTGCTTCCCCTCCTCCTCACCGTGGTGTTTGTTTCACAGTCTAATTACAGCCAATTAACAGAGTGTCTGTACTGGTGAAGCACCTCTAATGATGCCAGAGTGGGAGCCCACATTTACCTTCCCTTCCTATGCAACTTTTCCCAGGGGTTCTCTTCATCTCTGTCCCTGGAGATGGAACCCCCAGGACAGGTGGGTCACCCAGCAAAGGGATGCTCATGAAATCCTTCAGCTGCCTCCCTGGGGGGGTGATGTGGGACCCCAAACTCCTCCAGAGCACATGAACAGCACCAGACTGTGGCTGAGAGATGAGGCTGATGAATCCCTGCACCAGGAGCAGCAGAACAAGTTACCATTCCCAGCCGACTGTGAGCTCTCCTCCCGCTCACCGCCCAGTTGAACCAGTCGGCTCCAGCCACCCCAGCAGGGTCCCTCATGTCCTTCCAATCTCATGGATACACCAGAAACACTCCCCCAGCTGTGCCCTCGCCCTCCCCTCGCAGCCCTGCCTGGCTGGAGCTCATCAGAGCCCGGGCTGGGTTGATCCCACCTGCACCACGGACACGGATTAGGAGCAGCCAATAACTCTGAGCAAGAAGATGGCAATTTGACAGTGACTTTTTCTGACATGACTCTACTTAAAATGACAGCCTGGAAGTGTCTGGCTGATGAATGATGCAGCAGGCTAATGCTTTGATGCAGGAACAGCTGGGAATATCTCTCCCTCCCTGCCGAAGGTGTAAACTGTTGCTTCTTGATGAGGCTATTCTACAGGGTGCAGAGATGCTGAAGCCAAAGTAGGCCACGCTCCAAGCTGTTCTAGAACAGGGAATCGTCCAGAAATTTTCCTACCTAACCTACAAGACTTACACAAACAACAGGGTGAACTCTCTGCATTAAAAAGGCCAAATGTTAAGGACAATGTAATGTTTCCTTTGGCTGTGATAAAAGTGCCTTGTTAGTGAGCTACCAACACCAAACACTCCGGAGACTCAGGGGCAGGTTCAATATTTACATGACAAAAAAAGTGTCATCACGGTTTAGCAGTGTTAGAAAAAAAGTCAGATGAGGCTTTGCCTGCACCAGAGCTGAGGAAAGGGGGGTTAAGCAGCATTGTGGACCCACCAGGAGACTGTTCCCTTTATCCCACCAGCCTGGTCACCTCCAGCACGGTCACACCAGGCTCTGCACAAGGTGGGGAGGCTCTGGAGCTTCCAGCCTCTCTGCTCATCTCAAATCCCCAACCACCCCCAGCTCCAAGCCTGTCAAAATCTCCCATCCGGGAAATCTCCGTGGACACTGAGAGCCTGATCCAGAGCACTGCTCCAGCCCACGCTGTGGCATCCTGCTGGCTGCAGCCTGGCATGGCTCGTGCACAGAAACCCCAGGAGTGGGTGGGAATGCAAATGGGACCTTCCTGTCTCCTGTGTGTGTAACACAACCTGCCACACGCGAGCCTGCCTTCAACCCAGCACCTGAGACACGGATGCCTCGGCCGCAGTGTCCCCATGTCACACCAACAGCGGCTGATCCCTGCACCCGCTGTCCCTGGTAAGGGCTGTACCTCTCCCCCACCGAGTCCTGCTGAGCCTGTCCCTCCACCAAACCCCTCCAAGCTCTCTGGTCCCAGAGAGGGTCTGTGTGATGCTCTTCTCACACGGGATTCTCATAGAGCCACACACACGAGAGGTGAGGACTGAACTGCCCAACCAGGCACCCCCCGCTCCCCGGCCAGCCTCTTCAGGGCTAATTGGTAAATTAAATGTTTTACTCCTAACACAAATACAAGGTTTCCAAGGAATCCCCCCGGACGCGGCTCTCGGCAGCCAATCCAGCGCTCCGAGCCGACCCGTTTGACTGCAGTCAATATTCAATAAGCAGGGTAATTGGCGGGGGAAGCTGCTCGAGCGCACAGGAGCTGCCAGCCTTCCCCGGCAGCTCCGCTCCGCTCCGAGGAACTCCCGCTTCCCCCGCAGGCACAGCCGGCACCGACCGGGAACGCCGCAGGTTCCTGACACCCTGTGCTGCCCCCGGGGCCCGGCAGGGAGCGGGAGGGAGAGGGTTTGGGCTGGACTGGAGGCACTGCCCTCTGGGGAGGGCTGGAGCACTCCGTCCCCGCGGAGGTTGATTCAATTCCAGCGTGGATCAGAGATCGATCCAGAGTCACCCCGGGGAGTCACACACTGACTCGGCACGGAGAGCGCTGGAACAGCTCCGTGGTGCCTTCCCCGAGCTCTGCCTCCCCAGATCGGATCCCGCAGGGGGCCGGGAGAGGCTCTAACCCACCCCCCCAACATCTCACATCTCACACACACACTTCCAACTTCAGCCTGGTTTTTCCAGACTATTGGCAGACCAACAGCTGGCTCCAGGGAGCAGGGTGGGCACCAGGGCTGCTCCAAGCTGGGCTGCACTGGGAGCAGGTCAAGGAGGACTGTGAGGCCATGTCTGGGTGCTGTGCCCAGTGCTGAGCTCCCTGTACTGGACATACTGGAGGGAATCCATCAAAGGCAAGAGACAATGGGCACAACCCAAAATACAGGAATTTCCTTAAGGAATTTCCATTTAAGTATTTAAAAAAATACATATTTTTTATTGTGAACATAGTCAAACACTGGCTCAGGTTGCCCACAGAGGCTGCAGAGTTTCCAGCCTTGGAGATATTCAAAACACAACTGGAAGTGCTCCTGAGCACCCTGCTTGGAGCAAGGGCAGGTTGGGACCAGATGATCTCCAGCAGAGATCTCAACCATTCCACAAGTTCCCACCATCACCTCACTCACACTCCCTGGAAGTGTCCAAGGCCAGGTTGGACGGGGCTTGGAGCAACCTGGGCTAGTGGAAGGTGTCCCTGCCCATGGCAGGGGGTGGAATAAGCTGAGCTTTAAGGTCCCTTCCCACCCAAACCATCCCATGATTCTGTGATTTTCTCCAACCACTATGAAGAAAACAAAGCTGTCACCCCTTTTAGGGAAAAGAAGTGGTAGTCCCAGAATGAGAAAGCTCAGAAGTTCTCTGGAGACTCCCAGCAGGGAGCAGGTGCCACCCACCCTCTGCCCACACCTCAGTTCCACCAAAGCCACACGAGCAGAGACCATTCCTGGATCCAAGACCCCCTGTCCTGTCCTCAGCACAGCCCCACAGCAGGACGCTCTTCCCACAGGTGGAAGCAGCAGCTCCCTGGTAGTGGCAGAGAGGTGGGGGGAAATCCAATCCATAAATTTAAGGGGAAGTGATGTACCAGTGCCCTCTGCTGCTGACAGTTTTTATTCCCTGACTGAGTAAAACCCCGAGGGCTCACAAAGCCCACTCCAGACTCTTGCTGCCAAGTGGTAACAGCACAGCCCAGCTCCAGGTTTGTGTCTGTGCCAGCAGCTCCAGAGCAGGGAGCACAGGACAAACAGCAGCATTCCCGGGCTCCAGGCTCACACAGCACTGGAAGGCACAAGGGATCCGTGCTCTGCTGGCTCCCTGCAGGATCACAGCCTGCACAACCCCCCCTGCAGCAACTGCCCCTCCAAGGAGACCCCTGGACTTTCCTCTTTGGAGGACTCACCTTGAACTTGAGCACTCAGCTTCTCCAGGTCCTGCTCTGTCATGTGGGAAAATCTGCAGTTGGACCCAAAATCACACTGTCCTGGAACAAATGGGGAGATTTGGAAATTCAAATTTCAATTTCCAAATCCACTAGGTTAGATATCAGGAAAAAAATTTTCATGGAAAGGGTTGTAAAGCATTGGAATGGAGGAGTCACCACCCCTGGAAGTGTTTAAAAAACACACTTGTGGATGTGGCACTTGAAGACGTGGTTTAAGGGTGAACATGGTGGTGCTGGGTTGATGGGTGCACTTGGTGATGTTAAAGGTCTTTTCCAAACTCGGAAAAGCCACAGAGCATCGTGAGACCTGCCCACAGGAGATCCTGCCTTGGGCAGGCAAACCCAAGCTCCACTTCCATCACCCCTCCGAGCCAGATGCTGGACACACAGGCCCAAGCCCCTCACTCCAGCCTTGGGCTGGCTCTCCAAGGAGCTGCTGGAGCTCAGGGACTTATTTGCACCTCAGAACTCCTCACCTGTCTGCAGGAACTTCCGACAGGGTTTCTTGGTCTGCTCCTCCTGCAGGATAGCGGCGGCATCTGGGGGGACAACGGGTGAGAGCAGGTAAAGACCCCGTGCCCAGCAACACTCTGCCCTGTCCCAAACAGCTCAGGAACCACAAGGAAGCACAGGAACACACAGGCAATGGTCTCACAGCCAGCTGAACCCAAACTCAGTCTTTGCTACAGCCAGAATGCACTGCCCTGCTCTCTTCTCAGACCCTGGATGCACATTCCCACCGCATTCCTCAGGTGGCACTCACAAGTGAGACAAGTCAGAGCCTGTCTCCGTTTTGCCTCTGCGACTGCTCGATGCAACAGCATCAGGGCACACAGAGTCATCAGTGTGTATAAACCACCAGTGCTGATTTATTTTCTATTCCCACTGCCCCACCTCATCCATCCCCTCCCCAGCCCCAGGAAGGGAGTGGCAGACAGCTGGGAGCACCCACCTCGGAATAAGTCGTACCAGACTCTCTTAGCCCGGAGATGCTGCACTCCATTGAGGTGTTTCTTCCTGTTGTGCAGGTTGTCCTGGAAGGACCTGTCACAGTAGTCACAGAAGTACCTTTTCCCCATCTCTGTGCTGGCAGAGCAGCCTCAGCACGGCCTGGGAACCATCAGGCAGTTCCTCGGCACCCAGCCACGGGAACGGAGGATCCAGGATTTACAGCGCCTGCTTCCAAAGGGGGAGAACTCAAATCGCTCGGGCTTGGCAGACAGAGAGAGAGGTGAGACCCAGCAGTTTATATCCTTGTCCATCACAGGCTGCTGGGGCAGGATCTGCTGCCTGCACATGGGAGACAAGGCTTGGATCTGCATTTATCTCTGTCACAAAGCAGCAACAGCTCTGCTGGAAGAATTCTCCTTCCCTGTGTCCAGATCACACAAAACAGAGATCCAGAGAGCCAAAGGCTCCAGGGAAGGTGCACCAGAAACCATCCAGGGTGCAAACAGGAGGAGCTGGAGGTCCTGGGGACCTTGAACCACAATCTCCACGAGCTGCCATACAGGAGGAAGGAAATTCCCTCGTGTCCACCTCAGCAAGGAAAGGAAGGAACTCAGCAAAGATACTTGTTTTATCCTCAAAGATAAAACAAAAGCTGATCTCACCTGTCCTGCAGGTGGGAAGCTGCACTGCAAACACCACAGGACATAACATTGCCTTCAGCCCACCCAGACACCCCTTTTGCCCTGCACATCACAGCCTGCTCCCCTCACCCTCCCCAGCCTGTGGCACCAAGGTGTGTCTGCCTCGAGCACAGCACTAAGGTCACACCAGCCCTACAGCCAGGAAAAAAGAACCCCAACTCCACAGCCACTGAAAACAACCTGGAGATTCCTGGTCCTTCTCCCCCAGGGAAGAGGGAAGCACATCACACATGTAGGTGTAGCCTGGAGACTCTGACGAGGAGAACTGAGGAGAGACAGGACAGAATTTGGGAGCTCCCATCCATGCTCCAGGTGAGGTCAGCCTGTGTTTTACCTTTGAGGCACCCATGCCGTGGGATATCCCTGCTGGAGGTGCCACAGACACCCTGAAGGAGCTGCAAGTTCCTTCCTGCGGGATATGAAGGTACCTGATGAAAGCCAAAGATGGATGGACTGGGAGATAAACTCCAAAAGCAACTCTCCACGTTTTGACACCTTGACAGCCAAATGCATTTAAAAAATGGCACGGGGAGCAGTACAAGAAATAAAGATTTTCTAAATAAAACAGGGCCAGAATCAATCACAGCCTCCCAGATGATTCCTCAGGCTCAGCAGGAAGAGCAGAACTCCAGGCAATCCCTCAGAGCCCGGTGTGCCAAGCTCAGGCAGGGCTGCCAAGCCTTCTGCCATCCATCCATCCATTCATCCATCCATCTATCCATCCATCCAGGCACCACACTCCCTGCTCCCCAGAACTGCTGCTTCAAAGGAAAATTGCTGGAAATCTCTGGGGCCTCAGACCACAGGTGAAGCTGCCTCCAGCTGCATTTGATAGAATAATTTTCTGATTGTTTTGAGTCAGCTTGAAAACCTCCACACTGAAGGTGAAACACTCAGAGACTCCAACGGGACTGGAAACCTCGTTGGTTTAAGGTCCTTTCCTTGGTGGGTGAGGGGCTGGACCTGCCCCAGCACCCAGAACCCCCCCCGTGCCCTGGGCTGATCCCCCAGCGTGGGACACAGGGCAGGGGGGATTCTGCCCCTCTGCCCCCTCAGGTGAGACCCCCCTGCAGAGCTGCTCCAGCCCTGGGGAAGAGCACAGGGAGGACGTGGAGCTGCTGGAGAGAGTCCAGAGGAGGCCCCGGAGATGCTGCCAGGGCTGGAGCCCCTCTGCTCTGGAGCCAGGCTGGGAGAGCTGGGGGGGTTCACCTGGGGAAGAGAAGGCTCCAGGGAGACCTGAGAGCCCCTTGCAGGGCCTAAAGGGGCTCCAGGAGAGCTGGAGAGGGACTGGGGACAAGGAATGGAGGGACAGGACACAGGGAATGGCTTCCCACTGCCAGAGGGCAGGGAGAGATGGGAGATTGGGAAGGAATTGTTGGCTGGGAGGGTGGGGAGGCCCTGGCACAGGTTGCCCAGAGAAGCTGTGGCTGCCCCTGGATCCCTGGAAGTGTCCAAGGCCAGGTTGGACAGGGCTTGGAGCAACCTGGGCTGGTGGAAGGTGTTCCTGCCCTTGACAGGGGGTGGGACTGGATGAGCTTTAATGTCCCAACCCACCCAAACCATTCCATGATTCTCCAGGTGAAATACCTTGTTGGAGGTGGTCAAACTTGATCCACAAACCTGGCTCCTGCATGGAATTTGTAACAGCTCCGTAGGGCTTAAGGTCTGAAACTGTCCTGCTGCAGCCCAAGAAACCAAACCCAAGTTCTGTTTAATGAACAGGGACCCATAAATTCCCTCATCCTTCACTGGATCATCCCAGAGTTTTCCAGCCAGCTTTGCTGCACTGTGGTGGGGCTGCTGGAATCCAAAGGGAACATGTCTGGCCCACTGGCAGGCTCTGCTTCTGAGTACCGAAAAATCCCTCTTTCACATCTCATTCCACAGTCTCCCAAAGTTCCTGGTGACATAAAAAGCTCCCTGTCTCAGCTCTGGCTCCTGCACTCCATCTCTGCAGAAGCAGAGATGCTGCAAACAGGGAAAACAAATGAGATTCTGCAGTGGTCCCACACAAGTTTCCAGAGCTCTCCCAGGGAATTGTGCCTGCGGAAGCCCAGCAGCAGCCAGCCTTTGAAATCGGGTTTCAAACTTTCCCTTTCATCACCCCGACAGCAATAATTGCAGAAGCTCCTCCCCCTCCTCCCCCCCCCCCCAAAAAACAAAGCAGAAAGCTCCTACAGATTCCAGGCAGATCCCACAGCTGCCTGCTCCCAAATTCTCCAAGCAATTCCCATTGCAGGGGACGAAGGAATGAGCAAAGCAATTAGAGGAGCGTTGGATTCTCACTGAGATTGTCCCTCCAGTGATCACACCCAACACTTATTCCCATCTTTTTAAGGATTCCACTGCATGGAAATCTGGCTGGATTCTGCCAACTCTCTGCAGCACCAGCACTCGGCGGGTCCGGAGGAATCAAAGCTGCTTCTGAGCAGCACCAGCCTATTTCCATCTCCCCAAACAGCTCCAGCCATAAACAAAGAGCATTATTCAGCTGTGAACAGAGATGGTTCCTAATTAAATCCATCTTGGCCATTATGAAATAAAGTAAATGTAGCTGCCCTGTAAAGCACAGCCCCGGCTCTGCCGCTTCCTCTCAACATCTCCAGACCCTGATTTGCAACTGAATTGAGGAGCTGAGACCCCCGGACCCTCCACAGCCACAAACGCTTCCAGACAGGCTCTGGGCCAGCTGGAAAGAGTCCCTGAACAAATGCAAACACAAAAAAACCCCACAGGGGCTTTGCCTTGTATAAAAGTATAACACGACTCCTCTGCTGTGCCTCCTGGAGCACTGAGGCACCTCCCAGGTGTGGCACAGCCAGTGAGGGGCTTGGGACCACTCCAACCGAGATCTCCCGTGCACCATCCCACGTCTTCCCTTCTCCAGCTGCTGCCAAAACACTCCACGGTGCTCTGTGCCAGCTACAGATTTCATCCAGGACTCTTGGGGGGTGTCTCACCGGGCAGGGGGAGAAAGGTGACCCTGAAATGGGCACACACGGACTCGTCTGGGCCTGGGTGGAACCCCAAGAGCTGCTGCTGGGCCCTGACCTCAATTTCCTGCCTTCTCACAGCCCAGGCCTGGGGCCATTCCAGCCCCTTTGGATATCCAGGCAGATGTGAAGTTAATTAAATCCAAGTGTCAAGCTTATGACACTCAGCTGCCAATTTAAATGGGCTCAGATCTGCAGGGAGCCTTGGGCTGGCAGCAGAGTCTGCTGGCACCTTCCAGTGACAGAGGGACAGGTCCTGCTTCCCATTTACCTGGAGCAAATCATGGAATGCTTTGGGTGGGAAGGGAACTTAAAGCTCAGCTTATTCCACCCCCTGCCATGGGCAGGGACACCTTCCACCAGCCCAAGCTGCTCCAAGCTCGATCCAACCTGGCCTTGGACACTTCCAGGGATCCAGGGGCAGCCACAGCTTCTCTGGGAATTCAATCCCAGCCCTTCCCCACCTCACAGGGAGGAATTCCTTCCCAATATCCCACCTAACCCTGCCCTCTGGCAATGGGAAGCCACTTCCCCTTGTCCTGTCGTGGAATCATCGGGGAATGGGTTGGGTTGGAAGGCACCTCAAAGCCCACCTCATTCCACCCCCTTCCATGGGCAGGGACACCTTCCTCTGGAAATCCAGGGCTCGACTTGGGATCAACACCAGCCCAACCATACACAAACCTGCCCGGTGACAGCAACTCACGGGCTGTTGGGGAGATTTGTCTTAGATAATCCTGAGCAGTTACATTTGAAAAGTAACAACTGAGCTTTTCCAACCTCTGCTCTGTGTGAGCAGGGACAGGATCCAGGGAATGGCTGGAGCTGTGTCAGGGCAGGCTCAGGTTGGATCTCAGGGAAATGTTCTTCCCCCAGGGGCTGGTTGGGCACTGCCCAGGCTCCCCAGGGCAGTGGGCACAGCCCCAAGGCTGCCAGAGCTCCAGGAGGGTTTGGACAACGTTTTCAGGGACTGGGTGGGATTGCTGGGGTGTCTCTGCAGGGCCAGGGGTTGGACTGGATGATCTTCTTGGGTCCCTCCCAGCTCAGGAGATTCTGTAATTCCAAAAGTATAACACCACACACAGCACAGGAATGTGTCAGGCACATTCCAGGCTTCCAGCACGAGCAGAGGCTTTTCCCTAACCCAGAAAAAATCCCACAGATCCCCACAGTCGCTGCATGAGAGAACCAAACATAAATAAATCAGGAGAAGTGACTCTGCAGCCAGACCTTGTGCTATTTCTGAGTGGGTGAGACAAACAAAACGACAGAGCAGAGTCACTTGAGGGTCTGCTCTGGAATTTCATGTAGATGTTCATTTAACAACAACCCTGAGGGGGAACAGCTTCAATTTTAGGATTCCTGAGTCCCCAGTGTCTGTCCTGCTTTCCTAACCCCAAATTTGCCTCCCTGTCCCATCTGTGCTGGAGCCACCCTGGGATGCCTTTGCCCTTACTGAGGTTAAACAGAGAAAAACACGAGGAGAAGGTGGCAAAAGGGAATGTTCCCACTTCTGTTCTGCCACATGGGGCCACATCTCACTGTTCCCGAGGCCTCTGGAGCCCGAGGGTCCTCTGGCACAGAGAAGCTGTGGCTGCCCCTGGATCCCTGGAAGTGTCCAAGGCCAGGTTGGATGGGGCTTGGAGCAACCTGGGCTAGTGGGAGGTGTCCCTGCCCATGGCAGGGGGTGGGAATGAGATGGGCTTTAAGGTCCCTTACAACACAAATTCCATGATTTATGAGGTGCACACCACTCTCCCTCTCACCCCACACTGTCACCGACCACCCTCCACACCCCCAAACTGCCAGAAAACACCCAAACTGCCAGGGGTGAGCAGAGGGCAGTGACCACAACCCCTTCGTGTCCCTGTCACCCCTGGAGGGCACCCTGGCAGGGCAGGGCAGGGGTGACTCTGCCCCCTCAGACCCCAGCCCGGTCTGGGTCCCCCCACAGCCGTGGCCGGGCTGGCTTCAAGGCACAAAGCCGGACCTAAACCCTCGGGCTGCCCGGCGGGGCCGCTGAGGGGAACGGGGGCAGGACGGGACGGGGCCGAGCGGGACCCCCCTCACAGCGACCTCTCACAGGGTGCTCACACCGAGCCTTCACATGGACCCGTCACGGACCCCTTCAGGGATCCCTCACACAGCCCCCTCACCGCGACCCCTTACACGGAGCCCTTACAGGGATCCCTCACAGGGACCCCTCACACGGCTCCCTCACAGCGACCGCTTACACAGAGCCCTCACAGGGCCCCCTCACAGAGTTCCCCCCCCCCCCCCCCCCCCCGTTCCCCAAGGCCCCGCTCACGCACCTCCAGCCGGGCCAGCGCCGCACCGCCTACACTTCCCACAATGCCCCGCGCGCGCCCCGAGCCCACCGCCCGGCACCTCCGGCACTGCCTACAACTCCCAAAATGCCCCGCGCGTCTCGCACCCCGCGCTCAGCGCTCACACGGCACCGCCTACAACTCCCACAATGCCCCGCGCTCACGCAGAGCACCGCGCCCCTCTCTCCCAGCACCGCCTACACCCCCCATCAACCCCCGCGCAGCCGCGGTGCGCGCGGCCAAGATGGCGCTGCTGCGGCAGGTGTACGGGGCGCTGTTCCGCCGCACCTCCACCTTCGCGCTGTCCGTCGTGCTGGGCGCCGTCCTGTTCGAGCGCGCCTTCGACCAGGGCGCCGACGCGCTCTTCGAGCAGCTCAACGAGGGGGTAAGGCGGGGGGAGAGGCCGGGAGAGGCCCCCGGCGCGCGGGCCCGCGCTGAAGGTCAGGCCGGCCCCGGTGCGCCCCGCCCGGGGCAGGCCTCGGGCCGTCCCTGAACTGTTCCTAACGTGTCCCTGGGCCGTCCCTAAACTGTCCCGGGCCGTTCCTAAACTGTTCCTAACGTGTCCCTGGGCCGTTCCGAAACTGTCCCGGGCCGTCCCCACGCTGTCCCTAAGCCGTCCCCGGCCCCGCGGTGTGGCCCCAGCCCGGGGGGCTCCACGGCTCTCGTGGCGCTCGGCGGTCGCGGCTTCGGGCTGTCCTTGGGCTCCCCCGGCTGCGGAGCCGCTGGAAGGGCCGTGGGAGGCGGTGGGAGCAGGAGTGGGAGAAGGAGCTGCTTCTGTGCTCTGTGTGCCCCCGGCTCGGCCCAGCGGCCCCGGGCACAGGGAGGGCGTGGGCGCTGCCAGGTCGTGCTGGGACACGGCACCAGAGTCCCGGGGTGAGCTGCGGTGAGAGGGATCAGATCGTCCTTGTGTTCCCAAGCACAACTGTGATGGGATAATGACTGCTGGGCGCAGGGTCACGTGCAGGGCAGAAACAGAGGCTTCCTGTTCCCCTGGGGAAAAGAAGGATCCAGGGAGAGCTGAGAGCCCCTTGCAGGGCCTAAAGGGGCTCCAGGAGAGCTGGAGAGGGACTGGGGACAAGGGATGGAGGGACAGGACACAGGGAATGGCTTCCCACTGCCAGAGGGCAGGGTTAGATGGGATATTGGAAGGAATTGTTGGCTGTGAGGGTGGGGAGACCCTGGCACAGGTTGCCCAGAGAAGCTGTGGCTGCCCCTGGATCCCTGGAAGTGTCCAAGGCCAGGTTGGACGGGGCTTGGAGCAACCTGGGCTGGTGGGAGGTGTCCCTGCCCATGGCAGGGGTTGGGACTGGGTGGGCTTTAAGGTCCCTTCCAAACCATTCCAGGATTCTGTGACTAGGGTTGTTCTGTTCCCATAGCTTCAGGAGCAGAACTGCCCTCTCTGGTCTGGGTGGGAATTCAAGGCAGGGTGACTGGGATACTCCAATCCAGAGCAGGGGGAAGGGGATGTTCTGCAGCTTCCTCCCTGTCCAGACTAAAAGCCAGGAGCCCCCTGTGACCCTCACATCCAGTCCAGGGCTCCCTCACCACCTCCCAAGGCAGGGTGACTATGAAACATAAACTATAAAATAGCATTTTAGAGTGAAATGTTATCCCAGCACCTCTGAAAAGCCTTTGTTTTGCACCCAGAAACTGTGGAAACACATCAAGCACAAGTATGAGAACTGAGCAGCTCAGCAGCAGGAACCAGGAAGGAGCAGGGAAGGATTTGGCCTCCTGAAAGTGGGAATGGATTCCTGATGGAACAACTCCAAGCCAGAGTGTATCAGCCCCCCACTGAGCTGATGTGAGGCAGGATGGACTCGGGGGTGCTGCTGCTGTTCTCGACTCACGGTGTTCAAATAAAACTCTGGTCCTTGTCTCATGTGTGTGTGTTCACCTCACCCATCCTTTGGCTTCCTTGGGGCTCCTCCTTCTCCAGGAGATGGAGAGTGGTTCAGTGCAGCCCCACTCCTTAGTTCCAAGGCATGGGAAGGAATCACAACCTCCTAAAAATGGTTGGAAAGGCTTGGAAGCACTTAGGGAGCTGTGGTTTAGTGACAACCCTTGGCCTCTGCCTGAGGAGAACCTGGAGAGGGAGGAGCAGCTCTTGTCTTTCTTCTGGCCTGTTCACAGAGAAGGGGCTTAAAATCATTTACATCATCTTTGGTAGGTCCTGTACACGTTGGGGGAGGTTCCTGGCCCCTCTCCCTGCCCTAACAGTGGTAACTCTGCCCAGCACTGGCCCCTTGAGCTCTGAGCAGGCTGAGTGTGCCCAGCACTGCTGGGCTGAAAATGGGGGGGAGGTGGTCCAAAACCTCCTCAAAGGGGATGTGGATCCCTTCCCTAATTATTTCTGTGCCTTCTGGCTCTTCAGATGGCTCGAGGGTCAGAAGTCCTGTAGGTCTGTGTGGTACCACCAGTCTGCCCCCACCCTGGGATCCAAGGGGAGCTGCTGGGCAGGGAGAGGAATTGGTCCACCCCCCCCAACAGCTCGATCAGGGGAGGGATGGGAAGGGACCTTAAAGATGATCCAGTTCCATCCCCCTGCCTTGGGCAGAGCCATTCCCTCCTCAGCAGCCTCACTGAGGAGCCCAGCCCTGACTCTGGCTCTGTCAAACACCTTTTATTCCCAGGAAGGGATATCTGGGTACTGTTTGGGGTAACGCTCCAGTTAATCACTCAGCTCTCTTGGGAGATCTGGCTCAGTGATTCCTGCTCTTCCCCAGCCCAGCAGCCACATCTCTCCCTCTTCCCTCCATTTTCCCTAATCAGGAGGAATTTTAGCCCCGGCTGGGACAGAGCCTGTTAGAGCCAGTGCTGGGGGCAGCAGCTTTACTGGCTTTGCAAATGGGCACCAGGGGCGAAACATTTACTCTAAACACTTAGAAAACATCGTGTTTTTAGAGTAGGACCCAACCCCAGCTGTGCCAGTCCCAGCTGTGCTCTCTGGAGACGCTGAAGGGGAAGGTTTCAGCGTTCCTGGGACAGCCCCAGCCCGTGGTGCCAGCTGGCTCTGCAGTGCTGCTGCTCCACGCTCAGAGAGAGGTGCAGCTTCTGAGCAGCGGGAACCAAAGCTGAATACAGGATGAGGGGGAGACAGCACTGCAGTGGGCAGCAGGGAGGGGCTGAGCCACGAGCCCAGAGAGCAGGAGCTGCAGGAGAGCAGAGTTACCCTAGCAGGGGATTGCCCTGCACACAGGATTTGGGGACAGTGGTGAATACAATTCTGTTTTTCCTCTGCCTGTCATCAGGAGGTTTGAAAGAAAAATCTCCTTGGAGCACTCAGGACTTCACCTCCTGTTGTGGCAGTGGCAGTTCTGCTGCATTTCTGCTGCTCTGCCAACAGCCCCACAGCAGCTCCAGTCACACCCCAGCCCCCTCAGAGTTAAACCAGGCACCAAGGTATGTCTACAGACCTTACTACCACTTTACTACCACCCTGCTCCTGCTGCAGCTCTGGGATTACCCTGGATCATCACCCCCTGCTCATTTTCTCAGCATGGGGGGTGACAGCCACAGGCACCTCTGCAGTTATAGAAAATACAGAGTGGTGGGAAGATGCCACTAAGTGCAGATTAACCAAGTCAATTAATAAAGCAAAGGCTACTTGGTTGCTGGAAAGTTCATCTCCATGATAAGGACAGCACTCCAAAACATCCCAACGCTCCATGACAACTGGAACAACTCTATCACCAGCTGTGGGCAGCTGAATCCGGGATGCCCAGGTAGAGTTGCAGCCACTGCTGTGGCATCTGAGCACCTCACACACAGGTCACCTGGTAATTTCTGTGTCTCCCTGCCCAGGGAACAACTCCCTGACAAAATCCATCCCTCGGGAGGAGCCCCTCAGCAAGTCACTCTCAGCTCCCAGCCTTGCCCCAGCAAAGGGTGGTGGGGGCAGTTCTGCCTCATGGGGTGGGACAGGGGGTTACTGAGGAGGCAGCTCCTGGGGACTCCAACCTGCTGCCTTCAGCCTGGATTTCCACACCCCTGGCATCTTGCTTAGCATTAGATCCTCATTTTCCAGCATCTTTGGTCTCCGTGGCTGTGGGTAAATCTCATTACACTGAACCAACACGGAGCAGGGAGAGAATTTCCCTGCCTGCAGATCCAGCACCGAGAGGCCTGTGGAGGTTCCTCTGAGTTACAGATCAATCCTGTCTGCGAGAGCCTAAAACACCACCTGAAACATCTCAATCATTTATTTGCCATGGTCAGTTTTCACAGGCCTCACTCAAGGGACAGAAACCTATGGCAAGGTCTTATTCCCCTCAACTCCTGTGGGTCTGCTGGCAGTGGGAATAGCCTGAGCAGTTCCCTGCCAGCATGGAGCCGTGCCAGGGAGGGCTAGGTTGGATATCAGGCAAAGGTTCTTCTCCCAGAGGGTGGTTGGGCACTGACCAGGCTCCCCAGGGCAGTGGGCAAAGCCCCAAGGCTGCCAGAGCTCCAGGACAACGCTCTCAGGGACAGGGTGGGGTTGTTGGGCTGTCCTGTGCAGGGACAGGAGCTGGACTGGATGATCCTTGTGGGTCCCTTCCTTGGGATATTCTATGATTCCAGTTCAGGATAAGGCATTTCAGTGGAGCAGAGAGCTGGGGGCTGTCCCAGGGAGGCCACAGAGCCCCTGGGAGTGGCAGGGAGGGCACAGGGATCAGTATGAAAATAAAACTCTGCAAATTATAAATAGTACAAAAGGGAAGGAGGGGCTGGTGCAGCCTGTCCGGTGTATTGGGTGCAGCCACCAGCACACACGTGTGTGTCTGTGAACCGAGGAGGCTCAGGGCCTGCTCCTTCCCGGGAACAGGCAGCGCTCCCACAGGGAACGTTCCAGGAGTCCCTCAGGAGGGGATCATGCCCTTGCTGCGCTTCCTGTCGGCCATGGCCCGCCGGCTGTGGTTGGCCCTGGTGCTTTTGTTCGCCTCCTTCTTCCTCCGCTCCTGCACCGTGTCCCGGTTCTGCCCGTGGCCCTTGGCATTCCCAACAACGGCAGAGCTGTCGTGCTTGTACCTGCAGGACACAGGAAAGGACATCACAACGAGCACATGGTACAGCTGGGGACAGAATCCCACACCCCCAAAACACCCGGTGATGAGGAGTTCAGCCCTCGGGCCTTGGCTCATCCCAGGGATCCACAACAGCCCAGGATCAGCATCAGCCACACCACAACTGTGTCCTTTGACACACTGAGCCCATCAGCTGAAAACAGCCCATAAACTGCTCCCAAATCCCTGCAGGAGCTGTTGGAGCTCTGGAAGCTGTGCTCTCCAAGATCCTGCCTTGCAAAGGGTTCTGCTGCTTGTGATAAAGGGCCTGGAATGACAGGACAAGGGGGAATGGCTTCCCAGTGCCAGAGGGCAGGGATAGATGGGATATTCCTGGCTGAGAGGGTGGTGAGGCCCTGGCACAGGTTGCCCTGAGAAGCTGTGGCTGCCCCTGGATCCCTGGAAGTGTCCAAGGCCAGGTTGAACGGGGCTTGGAGCAACGAGATGAGCTTTAAGGTCCCTTCCCAGTCAAACCATTCCACGACTCCACGACAAGCCAACCCATTCAATGGGATAGAACCACCAGCAGTGAAGCAGAAGGTGGATGAGGAAGTTCACACCACGGTGGTGGTGACCCTGATGTACAGGAATGTCAGGAACAGGAACACCCTCAGCCATTCCAGTCAGCAGCAAAACACCTGCCAACTGCAGAGCCAGGGAACCACCCCCCAGAGGCTGGTCCCTGCTTACCCCTTCCTGGCCAGGAAGGCCTGGCGCCTGGCCTCGGCCCTCTCCCGCAGGACAGCGGGGTCCTGCACAAAGTGGTCCTGGAAAGAAGGGAGGGGAGAGGTCAGGAAACCCATCAGCACCCTGCAAAATCCTAGAGCAGGAACAGAGTTAGTCCCCGGTTCATTATCCCTGCAGGAATTGTGTCAGGGGCTCTGAACACCCCCTGGCAGCGGCGCTGGCTGAGGCCCCTCCCCACAGCCCCCCGGGACCAGCACAGCCGTGACACAGAGCCCTGGGACCCCCGGGGTGCTCTGCTGGCACTGCCTGGCTCTGGAACAGAGCAGATCAAAGCTCCCCACACAGTAAATGTCCCTGCTCCAGCCTGGTTATCCCGGGAAGCAGCAGAGCTGTCGGGGGGATGTGTCCCAGCCCAGCAGCTCAGCCTCTGCTGCTGCCGAAAGAGCCACTCCAAAATCTGCTCCACATCACCCTGCAGGGAAGAAACAGGGTAAATCAGGGTCACCTTTGTTCTTTCCTTTTCATCTTCCTCCTCCTCCTCCTCTTCATCCTCTTCCTCCTCCTCCTGTCCCTCCTCCTGTCCCTTAGGCCTCAAGACCTGAGGAATTGTGAATGGCCTGAGAACCAACACACAGACAGTCAGCAAGGAAGTCACTGCAGCCACAAACACTTCACTGAACCTTATTGGTTTGCATCATATCTTTAAAAAATGAAGTTCTACCAATTTCATGGACTTTTTCCCGAAGAAAAGAAAAAAAAAGGAAGGAAACTCAGCAGCTAATGACACGTTCCTCACGGTAATTAATGAACACATTCTTCACTGGGGAATGTTCACTATGAAGTTGTCACTGAAAATAATAATAGTTATTAAAAGAAAAAAAAAAAGGAGCAGGTTAGGGAAAACCTCAAACCTCACAAGGAATTTCTCCAAGCAAACAACTGCTTCCTTTGGGAAAGGGGGTTTTAGTAAGGAATATCCTTTGTTAAGCTCTCCAGTCAGGAACCCCCAAACCTCGAGTCCAAACTCAGACAGAAACATTGATGCTCAGCAAGTGTTGTGCTCCAAACCCTCTGTGAGTGGTCAGGGGTTGTCCATGGAGCCCAAATATCATTGCTGTGCCCCAGTTTCACACAGGGGGAAATCCTTGGAGAAATCCATCAGGATTTATGAATCACCCTGGACATGCAGAGCAAAGGGCCTGGGGGTGGAGGCACAATTTACCACATGACTTTTATTCTTTAAAACATATATATTTGTGTGTATGTTTAAATTCTACTGGAATTCAGACCCACCATTCCACTGCCAAAGAAACAAATGTAAATCCAGAAAAGCCTTTGTTATTTCACACCCACAGATCCAGTTTTCAGCAGAAACATCCACTAATTGTTTCTGGGGAGAGTGAGCACCTGAAACAAGGGAAAAGACCTGGATGGCACACTAACAGGCAAACCACATAAAGGATTTAAATTGAACCCTCACCACACTTTAAGAGGGGAAAAAAAAAAGGACAAAGGAAGCCCAAAGCTTCATTTTGGTTTGAGGTTAAGAACAGTGACATCTTCATAATACAGAATTGAAAAGGCTGCTTTCAGACAAGTGTTAAAGCAGCTTTTAAACCACATGTTTTCTATCCCCAACTCGTATTTCTAAAACAAATATTCTACAGCCTCCATCCCAAACTAACCCTTTGCTTCCTAAAAGCTGATTGTCTGCAGCTGCCAGTCCTTCTGACAGTGCTGAGCAGCCCATGAGGGTTTGAATTCCAGCTGTCAGCACTCAGAGACATCAGAGGGGACTGGCAGGGAGAAGTCCAGTCGTACAGTTCCCCAGATTTTGAAGTTTTCCTTTGCTAACCAGCTGTTTTAGGTTGCCCAGCTACCCTGACTGTCCAAACTGGCCTGTTTTTCCCTGTTGCAGGGTGGTTTCCATAAGCAGAAGTTTCAACACAATGGCAAGTTCTCCAGTTGGTTTTGCTGATGAGCAAATTTGCAGCTGGATTTGAGGCAATGGCTGAGTGGAGGCCAGAGAATGCCCTGGCACAGGCCACGGCAAGACTCTCAACCCACAGGAGAAGGGAGACCCAAATGTCAGAGAGAGAGCAGCAGCAGAAACCAAAGGGGTGGTTTGAAGGTGGGGTGAGGACACACGTGCTCATGGAGGGGCAGAGCCCAAAGCCAGCACTGACCAGGTTTGTGGGACCCACACAAGGCCGTGGTGGTTCCCACCGGGCTCCCCTTCCCCACCCACCTCCTGCTGATGAGCTCATCGTCCGAGTCGGCGTCGTTGGCCCCCACTTGGTTGCCGTCGTAGGTGTCGTCGTACTCGTCCTCGTAGTCCCCGTAGGGCTGGGCCTGCCCCGGGCCCAGGGGCAGCTCCTCCACCACCACACTGTACTGGCTGTACCTCTCCCTCTGCTCCAGCACCAGGCTCTTGTCGTTCACCAGGCTCCTGGTCGTGTCCTTCTCCCTCCTGCACAGCAGCACAAAACAGGGACAGACACAGGCAGGGTGTCACAACCTGCCCCAGAGGGTGTTTTTGCCCCTGTTAGTGGGAGATGAAGCAACACAAGTCTCTTCTCCAAGGCCACAAGCACTCCTTAGACCCACCTGTTTCCCTGCTGACTTATGGAGTCATGGAATGGTTTGGGTTGGGAGGGACCTTAAAGCTCATCCCATCCCACCCCCTGCCATGGGCAGGGACACCTCCCACCAGCCCAGGTTGCTCCAAGCCCCGTCCAACCTGGCCTTGGACACTTCCAGGGATCCAGGGGCAGCCACAGCTTCTCTGGGCAACCTGTGCCAGGGCCTCCCCACCCTCACAGGGAAGGATTCCTTCCCAATATCCCATCTAAACCTACTCTATCAGTTTGAACCCATTCCCATTTGTCCCGGCATTCCATGCTCCTGTAAATAATCCCTCTCCATCCTTCTTATCAGCTCCTTCAGGTCCTGGAATTAGGTCACCTTGGAGCCTTCTCTTCTCCAGACTAAACAACCCCAGTTCTCTCAGCCTTCCCTCACAGCAGAGCTGCTCCATTCCTCCCATCAACCTGCTCTGGACTTGCTCCAACAGGTCCACGTCCTTCCTGTCCTGGGGGGGCCCAAATCTGGATGGAGTGGTCCCAGTGGGGTCATTTGTCCACTTTGGCCACTCAAACCATCCACTCCTGGCTTGGAACAAAGTCACTCTTAAGCAGAAGCCCGGGAAGATCCCACAGCAGATCAGAGTAGGAACTGGAGGCCACCACCACCCTTTGAGACAGGGAGGAAGCTTTTCCAGGAGGCCAAATGCAATCCTACTCCAGCTGAAATGTGGTCAAGGAGCACCAGGAGAGCCACAAACCATGAGTGAGGATGAGAGTCAACACAACTAACAAGGCAAAGAGCAAAACAGTAGATAATGACTGTGATTCAACCTCTCAGAGCACTGCAAGGGCTTTGTTTTTTAAGTTTAGAAGGCAAGTAAATTATAGTCATTTTAGAGAAGGGAAGAGCAGGAACCAGAGGTGTTAAAAAGCAGGCACTGAGTGTCTCAAGCTGCACAAGCATAAGCTCTGAACTCCTATTTTTCAGACCAGATAAGTACATATTTACAGAAGAACAACAAGGGATTCCACTGTCCGGCATTCCCAGGACAAATTGCAGCCCTCAGAGTCCAGGAGGAACAGGCACCAGTGGATATTACCACAGAAGGAACCTGTGCAGGGCAGTGGCAGTGACTCAGGAGGGGACAGACTGAGGTGACACAGCACCAGGCAGTGGGGAGGTGATCCAAGCAGCCTGATTTCCATTCAGAATCTCCAAACAAAGGAAGTTTGCAGCTCAGTGTGGTTCCCTCTCTCCCATGACTCACCATTCCAGGCCTGCATTCAGCTGCACAATGCCCTCCCAAGCATGCAGTGAGTTCACACATCCCCAGGCTGGGATCACTGGGATAACAGCTCCTGTGGGCATTCAGCACTGGGTAATTGCTTCCTGCCCAGCTGGTCTGGTGACTGCAGAGCTGTGTGAAATGGCACCAATCCCAGGAAAAACAGTGGGACAGCTCCTCTGGCCCCACGGTGCTGAGGGCATGCTCTGACTTAGGAGACAGATTCAGCTGAAACAACTAAGGCTGGACAGGTACAGACAAGTGGGATCACTTTTCAGGATCAGCAGAGTCTGTGCTGGTACATTCATTTCCTCACGCTCCTTTCCCTCCTCATCCTGCCTGGATTTCTCTTTCCCAAGGACAGGCCCTGCCCCAAACTGTTCACAGTGGCCAGTGCAGCAGGACCCAGCCTGCTCTGGCTCTTTAAGTGACACCATGCTTAGCAACAGACTGAACACAAGAGAATTTGGTGAGCAAAAGGCATTAAGAAGGAGGGGAAAAAAGAGAAAGAATTAAATATTGATACAATTTCAATCCAAAGCAGATCTCAAACTAAGCCTGGAGACTCTGTTACTCCAATGCTTGGGTAAAACATCAGGCTTCTTGCTGGTGGAAGAACCACTGAGGAAGTGGGATTTTCAGTGCTGAAAAGACATTCTGGGTATTTATGGAGTGCTGAGTGTTAAATCCTGGAGAGCCAGGTACCACAGCTTATCCTTGGATTGAGTTAGATGTGGTCAGCTTTGGGTGGAGGGTGTACAATGGTCATATCCACATTTCAAACCACTCAGACCAGAAATAACGTGCCTGGAGTCCTGCAGAGAGTTCTCAGTGTAAAAACTGTTCTGAAATGAAGACACAGCCTGAGGGAGGCCAAAAGACACCACAAGAGCAGCAGTGAGTGGATAATCCCAAGAGTTCATGTAACCACAGCGGGAGAGATGAGAACTTCCCAAGGAGTGATGGTGCCACTGGAGAGAAGGCTCAGCCTCCCACACAGCTGGAGGGCAGTGCCGTGGGAGCAGGGCCCCCAGCCCAGCCCAGGGATCACCCACAGCTCCCAGAGCTCTCCAAGTGATCTGCAGAGGGAGCTCCGAGCAGGTTATTCCAGCCACTGGGTGCTCTGTGCTGATCCCGGGGCTCTCTGGCCTTGTCCAGCTGCTGCAGCAGCTGCCCAGCTGTGCAAGGCTTTGGAGACAGGGATAAACCAGGGATAAACACCCGTGCACACCTGCCTGCACTGAGTGAAGCAACACCACGAGGAGAAAGGTGAAGTCTGTGAATTCTTAGCCATGGGATGTGTCAAAAGTCCTGGCCAGAGAGAAAAGAAATCCCTTTCTTGCCCAGCCAAACCAGGACCAGCACAGTGGCACTGCCCTGAGAAGCTGGACTTGGGATGAAAGTGGGTTTCTCCTGAGAGGCTGATGCAGCTTTGCAACCAAAACTGGGAGCTCTCATAGTCTCATGTGGCTCAAACTCCACCCAGATTTTTAGCTGTCTTCTGTGTAATTACATCCCAACATAAAGATCACACTTGGCTGGTTACAGACAGTGTTTAGAGTGTAGTGGAAGGTGGAACAAGATGGGCTTTAAGGTCCTTTCCAACCCAAACCACTCTGGGATTCTGTGATAGGACTAAAAAGAATCTGAAACAAGGGAAACACATTATAGAGGCAGAGTTTATATCAAGGGGAGCCAGCACCTAAATCTGCATGGAGTGTGGCACAGCACCACACACCAAACTGGGCACAAAGCAAAGTAAAAACTGGGGGGGTTTTATAGAAATCCCTGCCCCTTGTAGGGAGACTGGACTAAGTGACCTTTAAAGGTCCCTTCCAACCCAAACTACTCCACAGCTCCAATGCCCTTGTGCAGGAGCCTCACAGCAGCAGGAACAACACGAGGTGTCTGAGGCACTCAGTGTTATCAGATTTTGAAGTAGATGGATATTGAAGCTTCTCTTGGCTCTAAACCAGATCATTATTTATTCTCAGCTCTGAGTCACAATCCCAGGCTCAGAGATGGTCCTTTTCAAGGTTTTGTTGTTCAGTACAAGTTTAACATTAAGCCCAAGGAGCAAGAGCCTGACATTACAAATGAGCTTGGCAGAGCCACCTCCAGCAGCAGACACAGCAAAGCCAATTAGGAAAAACACCACCTGAGACCAACACCCTCCTCATACTTCACTTTCCTTTCCCAGACACATGGGTGGGAAACATTTTTGATGGAGCCTCACCCCCTGCCAACACACCCCTGCAGGAGGTTTGCAGGAGATATAAATGTGCAGGTTCACAGGGATTTATTCCTCCTGACACACAGAGTTAATGAGCAGGGACACGACACTCACCTCTTGCCTTTCTGTATCCGAGACACATCCACTGAGTCCCTGCTGAAAACATCAAACTCATCATTCTGGAAAACATTACAGCGGGAGGTGACCAGGGGAGTAGGGTCTGGCTTCAGCTGCCTGTTAGAAAAAACAAGGGAAGAGAGGATAAAAACAAAGGTGAAATGAGAAAGACCAAATCCTCTCCTCCCTAAGCCCCTGGTTTATCCTTTGTCAGTCCCAAAGTCATCCAGAGCACACCAAGATCCTGCCCAAGGTTCTGGGTCAACCTTTCACTTCACAGCTCTAGTCTGAGCTACAAGGCAGCTTCCAAATCTAATCCTTGTGGGGAAACTAAAGCAACTCCCAGAAAGCCAAAAGGAAACTCTGCTGCTCCTTTCAGAGCAAGTCAAACCCTGCAGCACCACGGAATATTCAACAGACTGCCTGCTCTCCACACTGACTCAGTAAAGACAAACACTAAGTATGATGAATTACATGCTGGAAAAAATTCCAATAATTTGCTGATGATGATTGCAAGATATTTATCTCCCTGTGGTTCCTCCTTAAATCCTTCTCATGGCTCCAGGTTTACGTTTGTTCAACTTGTAAGACAAAAGGCTGTTCTCTGACATTGATTTTGGTGTGCAGTGAGCTCAGCTGGGCAGCTGCAAACGCTGCTGTGCTCACCCATAAATCAGCAGGGATCAGAATTGGACATTTCCTATTGAAACAACAGCTTTGTTTCAAGATGAAAAAGGCAGGGTGGGAAAAAAATCCAGCCCTATCTCATTTAACTGCTGGCTTTGCAGAAAAACCAACCCTTCCTTAAGCTCACCCTGCACCGGTTGTGCCAAAGTCAGCAGATCTGATTTGGGAGCACCAAGATTGTTGAAAAACTAGGATTTTTTTCCCATAGTTTTTCTGATAAAGATGCTTCCCTCTAACGCAACAGTGAGACAGTCTGCCCACTCCTCCATGAAATGTGAACAAACAGCACATTCACATCCTGACACTCCATCAGGAACTGCTGGTGCAGCACAAAAACACACTCACAGCTGCAGACAAACTCCAGCAACTCAGTCCTGCCACCAGCTATCAACCCCTTGTACAACACAGGCAAGCAGGGCAAGCCTGGCAAGTTTGTCAGAGGACACATAAAAATGGATCTGAATTCCCAGTCCCAACCTCTCTCTGGTCTAACTTCCCTCACAGAGCAGCAGCCTGTTGGATAACCACGTCTGACCCTGCAGGGTGAGCTGCAGCTGAATTAGCCCCTTCCCTGCAGGACACCTGGGATTTCCACACCTACCACCCAAAACTCTCCAGCAAAAGAACTTCTGAAGGCAACACATTCTATTGCCCAGCCCAGTGTCCCAGTGATGGAATTTTAATGGTGCTTACTTGAGCATTTAATGTACAAGCAGTTTTGTCCCTGTCACAAATCACAGCCCAGAACCTGCTCTACTCAAACCCTGAGCAGAGAACGTTCCACCCCTGGGCAGAAAGCTGATGGCAGGGGACAAGGAGAAGCTCTCACTGCAGTTATACACCCCAAAAATACACACGTGTAACTTCTCAGAGCTCTGCAGGTGCTGAGCCTTCAGTGAGAACAGTGTTAAATGCTGAACAACCAACCACAAGTTGGGTCACACCTTTGCATCCTTCGGTCCAGCTTGTCCAAGTGTGGCACCAGCTTATCTTCCAGAATGTTGTTGATCACCTGCTCTGTGTTGTATCCATACTCCTCCAGGCAGGCCAGGATGAATCCCTCCCCGAGGTCAGGCAGCAGGTCCTTCACCTGGGAGATGAGGGAGTCCAGCTCCACGCCGGACACGCGGGCGACGGGCGCGGCCGCTGCACCAGCACACTGCGGGTACCAAACTGGGGTTACTGGGCAGGGACAGCAGCTGAGGGCAGGCAGGAGAGCTCAGAAACAAAGGGAGAGCAGCAGTCTGGGCTATCAGAGCTTAAACACACAGAACTCCAAGACTGGAGTCAAAAGAAATCAGCTGTTTGGATCTGAACACAGAGTTGGGCACACGAGTGCTTTTGTCAGTCCCCAAGCCAGCAAGAATCCCTTCCTCAAAGCTGTGCATTTAAAAATATGCACATGAACTGCAGGGCTGGGGCGGAGTATTTGAATAATCCCCAGCAAGGGAAAACCCAAGCCATGGGAGTTACAAGCCATTTGCTGAGAGATAAAGCAGGATTCAGGTGTGGATTCAATTCTCATTTCCCAAGGCATGTGGGGCTGCACTGAGACCCAGGGAAGGTCAGAAATGACACCAAATCTCATGTTGTCTCCAAAACTGACCAAACCAAGCCTGTCCTCACAAAGAACGAAGGGCAGGCAGAGCAGAGCCCTGTCCCACCCAGAACTGTACCCACCTCATCCCCTGGTGCACAGGCAGCTCCTGGATCCTCCCTGTCCTCAGCAGAGCTCTCCACTATTGCTGATGCTCCAGTAGATGCTGCTGCTGGATCTTTAACAACCTGTCCTTTTTTCCTGTCCACCCCTTCCCAGGCACTTTCCACTGCCTGGAGGATATAGGCTGTCCTGGTCTCGTCTCTGAGAGCAGAGTTAAGGACATTCCTGGGTGTGCGTGCTCCGAGATCACCTTGGAGTAACTGTGATTGTCAGTGGCTCCCAAGCCTGTGCCTACATCAACACCCATGGAATGGTTTGGGCTGGGAGGGACCTTAAAGCTCATCCCATCCCACCCCCTGTCACGGGCAGGGACACCTTCCACTACACCAGGTTGCTCCAAGCCCCGTCCAACCTGGCCTTGGACACTTCCAGGGATGGGGCAGCCACAGCTTCTCTGGGCAACAACTGCCTCCCTCTCCTTTTTTTTTTTTTAAGGGAAACTTTCCAGCACTTGTTGCAGCTTAACCAGAGGCAGCAACAGGGGAAATGTCCCTGGTGTGAAGAACCCAACCCCCAAGGTGAGAGCAGAGGATACAGAGTGGAGGATGCCTGCTGGAGCAGACTCACATCGTCCTCAACGGGGAACAGCTCGTCGTAGTCACGGAGAAATCTGAGAATGCAAGTTTAATCAGCTGAACTCGATTAATTACCATTCCCACCCCTGCTGTGCCTCCCTGACTGCCTCAGCGCTCGGGTAGGAACACACAGAACCTCTCACCCAGCCCTGGATTCCTGCCAGGCCTGATTTTGCTCCCACTACACTGCAGCAACACTCCCCCTAGGCCCTCAGAGCCAGCTGGAACACCCTCAGTGTGAGGGGCTGTAACCCAGTGCTGCATTACAGGGAAATGTGCTTTATGGTGTGAACGTGCTCAGAATGCCAGCACAGCCAGGAGGACGAGATGGAATTCCCAGTTCTGCCACTCACTTTGCATGTCCAGCATTAGTGTTTAATATCTTCCTGGTGTGGTCACCCCAGCTGGAAAGCACAGGTCACTAATAACAGCCTAACTTGTCAAGGGAGCTAATGGCTAAATTGCTACTCTTCTCTTTGAGAGCCTGGATTAAAGAGAGTGAAGAATAACATTCCTCAGTGTCATGCAGCATCCTCCTCACCTTTACGATGAGAGCTGTGCTGCAGGCTGAAATCCTCTCACTGCAGCTCTCCCAACTACTTGGAATGATTTCTAACTCCCCAAAGCCTCATAATGCTGTCTCAGGCAATCCTGGTGTAAAGAATGGGGGAGGAAGGAGGTACCTCCCCTTGGGCTCCTTCCCAGCCAGACTCACCTCCTCTCCTGAAGCACTGAGGTGAAGATCTGTAGAAATTCCTCAATAAATGGCTGAATATTCTCACAGCTGCAGAAAACACAGCAGGGTGAACACTCAGAGCTAAGGCTGCCCCCCTGCACGAGCTCCATGTTCTGCCTCACCAGCCAAACCAGTCACACTCACACACCAAGGCAACACCCCATTTAAAAACAGATTCCAGGCCACTTTTGGGCTTTCACAGGAGCAAAGGGTCAAATGGAAACAAGTCCCTCTTATGGCTTCAGCAAACATTTCAGGCAGCTACATCTAAAGCTGTATCACAGTCAGAGTTACAAGACAGGCTTTACAAATAGTTTGATGCCTCAGACTTGCAGTGAGCAGAAAAGGGTGTGTGGTGCCTTTGTAATTGCGCCTGTATTATATGTCTTGGGATTACAGCAGTGAACCTCCCAGAAAGTATGTGCTCACCTGTGCAAGAGCCTGTGCCAGCAAACTCCCATTGCACCCCTGGTCACAGTGCCCAGACCTCCCCAGCCCACCCCCTGCCATGGGCAGGGACACCTTCCACCAGCCCAGGCTGCTCCAACCTGGCCTTGGACCTTCCAGGGATCCAGGGGCAGCCACAGCTTCTCTGGGCAACCTGGGTCAGGGCCTCCCCACCCTCCCAGGGAAGGATTCCCAGTATCCCATCTATCCCTGCCCTCCTGAAGCTTAGAGCCATTCCCCTTAATTCCTCTGAAGTATTTACAGTCCTTACAACTGAGGGATCTGAACACGTTACTCTGGTTTGTTGATACTGTCAGTATTCCAGTGGGTGCTGAAAGCCAATCCCAGGGAAGCAGGGGAAAGGCAAGGCTGCTGTTGCCCCTTGAAGGATTGGATTTACAGCACAGACAGACTGAGGGATAAAGCCCAGGTCACAGAGGAAGTCAAGGAAGCAAATCCAGTCTCATAAGGAATCGTGGGGTGATTCTTGGGGGTGTCCTGTGCAGGGCCAGGAGCTGGGCTCAGTGGGTCGCTTCCAGCTCAGGATACTCCGATTCCATGAATTCCACAAATAAACTGCTCATCTTGGACAGTTCCACTGCTGCCAAAGCAGGGGAAACATCCAAGCAGAGCAAGAGCCCCAGAGCCCAGCAACCTACACCAGTTTCAGCACAGGTGAGGAGAGACCAGCCCAAGGGAGCACTGGGCTGGCAGCTGGGATCCAGGTTCTTGGCTCTGTCCCCACTGTACAGTTTTGGGTCACTTCACTTCTTTTCTTTAAAATCAGGTTAGTTTATACTTGCCGTCCTTTTGAGATTACTCAGCGCTATCAGTTAACAATTTTCCCAACAGGAGTGGGGAAGAACTAGATAAAGGCAGCAGTATCCAGGTTTAAAATGACTGTTTTCAGTGATCTCTAACTCTGCACCACTTCTACTGTGGGGTCTCAGCCAAGGTGTCTACACACACAATTAGAATTTGCATAAACTGAGGTTAGAAAGCTCCTTGGACCACAGCTCACCACAGAGATTCTGGACCAAACAGCTTCATCTGGAACAGTCCTGATATACAGGACAAGAGAATTCTGATCTCAGCCAAGTCTTTGGCTGCAGCCCCAAGACAAATAGCAGTATCTGCTCATTTTCTCCAATAAATTTGTAAATGAGGAAACAGTTTCCCCCCCCAGCAATCAGATACCTGGCGAGGAGCACAAAGCCAAGTGCCAATACCTGCTCTCCAAGATGGGCTGCAGACAGACTTGGTTTATTAGGATGTGAAAAGCCTCTATCATCTTCTTCCTGGAATGTGAAATCCTCCTCCACAAATCAGCAAAAACACTTCAGAGAGAGCAAAAGACACTGTTGGTGGCAGCACAAGAATCTGTAACACACCTTCATGCCAGAGTTAACCTTCTAAAAGAGGGATTTCATCAGCAGAATCACTTCCTTGCTGCAAAGACCAAAGATTGGAGCCACTTCACAGGCATTAAGGAAAATCCATGCTCTACACAAAGCTCTTCTCAACCCCCAGTTGTCCTGACAGCTCCACACAGGATACCCCCAGTGTACCAGCACAGCCTGTGCCTTCCAATGAGGCCAAGCTGTACACAGAGATATCATCCCTGTTCTCACACTTGGTTACAATTGGAATGCACCTCCCATCAAATTCCTTCTTACACGGCACTGAAAGAAATGATTAGTCACCCCACTGCCCAGGAAAATTTGGAATTACAGGTGTCATCTCCTCAGAGCTCTTCGAAGCAGCACAAAAAAAGGGACAGAAAGACTCCCCAGGGGTGGGTAAAGCAGAATGAATTTTTAACTCTGCCCTGGGAAGCCTCTCTGAAAAGCCAAGGCCAACCCCTGCAGCCATTCTCACCTGTTATCCTCATAATGCCTCTTCTTGATTGCAGATTCCAGCTCAGGAATTGCCAGTTCATAAAATGAAGCTAACCTGTAGAAAAGGGGGGAAAAACCCAGAAACTGTCAGCTGAGGCTCCAAAAGTCATTTGCTAAAAGACAAATCAAATGGCTGGTTTCATTAAACCCTCCTCACCAGCAGTACTAATTAGCATCACCCATTTTGTTATTTTTTTCCCCCAAAACACAGGCACATACACAAGAAAGAGCAGTACTGGAAGGAAATCACACTCTCAGGAAATCATTGAGGTGCCTTTGAAGAGGTAGGAAAGAAATGCATTTGAAAAGCACCCTGGTACTTATCAGACCCATCTGCCCAACCCAAAAACATCCCAAACACAGACCTGCAAAGAGCCAACAGACACAGAATCATAGAATTGCTCAGGTTAGAAAAGTCCTCTGAGACCATCGAGTCCAACCATCCCCCAGCACTGCCAAGGCCACCACTGACCCACGTCCCCAAGGGCCACATCCACAGGGCTTTTAAATCCCTTCAGGGATGGGCACTCCACCCCTGCCCTGGGCAGCTGTGCCAGGGATGGAAGCCCTTTCCATGAAGGAATTTTCCCAGTATCCAACCTGACCCTCCCTTGGCACAGCTGGAGGCCGTTCCCTCTCCTCCTGTCCCTTGTTCCCTGGGAGTACAGACTGACACTCAGCTCACTACACCCTCCTGTCAGGGAGTTGCAGAGCCAGAAGGTCCCCCCTGAGCCTCCTTTGCTCCAGGCTGAGCCCCCCCAGCTCCCTCAGCCCCTCCTGCTGCTCCAGCCCCTTCCCAGCTCCGTTCCCTTCCCTGCACACGCTCCAGCCCCTCCGTGTCGTGAGGGGCCCAAAACTTAACCCAGTTTGAGTCCTCCCCGAAACACCCCGTCCCACTCCAACACCCTCCTGGCCCTCCTGCTGTGCGCCAAGCACTGCACATGAAGTGGGATATCATTCCCAGTCAAGCCTTACTGGCCTTGCTGTTCAGCTCTGCTCCAGGTGGCAGGTATCCCACATGCTGAAGGTATCCCACATGCTGAAGGCCCAAGAGGATGTTCCAAGAGGATGGGGCAGGGAGGAATCACAGAAAGTTTGGCCCAGTTTCCGTTCCAGGCAGCACACACAGACCCTCTCCTTCAGGGACAGGGCACCAAGAGATCTGGAGAGATGCCCTCCCAGAACACAGCCAGCACTGCCTCACCAGCAGGGAGATGATTCCCAGCACTTTGCAGGAAAGTCTGGCTGGACTCCAGCAGGAACATTCTGTCCATGTCCCTCATTAAGAGCCAACCACTCTAAATGAGTGTCCTTGAGGCAAAAGTAGCAAAGCTGGTCGATACTTTTAGCAGGGGAGAGGAATTAGCAAGTGCCAGCAGATTGGCTGAGCTCAGAGGTTCCAGATGACACAAAAGAGTCCTTCCTCCCCACATTCCAAAGCCCGGGTCATTTGGCCCTACTGAGGATGAAAATGTTGCTGCTGTCTCACTGCACAGAGATGGAGACTCTTTCAGCACATCTCTGACATCAACAGGAGAATGAAAAGCCAAAGGTTTTCCCCCTCTGAGTGCCCAGGCATGGAAGCAGTGCTGTTTGCCAGCCCAAAGAGCCACCAGCAGCCCAGCAACCTGCTCTCCTTCCAAAATCCAACGTGGGGACAACACCCAAGGAGGACAGAGAGCAGGTCACTCAGCCTGTGCTCCCTAAAGGCTTCAGAGCTCTGCAACTTGACTGGGAGCAAAAGTGAAACACAAACCTATGTTTGCTCACACTAAGCAAGCAAAACAGGGGAAATAAGGACAGAAAATTAACACTTCACTCAATCCTAAACAAGGGATGGTGAAGGCAAGACTCCACAAGGTGATGTGGGGGTTGAAAGCACCTGGAGCAATGTGGGAAGGTGCCACTAAAGGACCTGCAGCCTCTGTGGGACAAGCTGTGCTGTCTGGACCTTGAGCCCATCCTGACTCATCCCCACTGTGCTCCAGAGCTGCACAGGGAATCAGTGCCAGCCCTGCTGTGACAGGGCTGCCTTGTCACCCTCACTCAGCTTTTGCCAGGCCTCAGTAATGCTCTCTACCATAAGACTTGGGTATAATATCAAACAAACCCACTTGTTTTCAGCCCTTGAAGGACCATGACTACAAAATACTTCCTGCTTCCCTTGCTTGGATCCCACAGCAGGAAGATCTTTATGTCCATAACTCGTCCCTCTCCACCCTTTGCAGAGCACACCAAGTACTGTCCAGCTGGGTTTTGAAGCTGTCATGGATGCCTGGCTCTGGGATCACTCACAGTGCTGAAGGTGAATATATAACAGCAAATCTAGACATCCCTATCCATTTATTCATTCTGCTGCGTTCCTGTCAGTGTGAACCCAGCAGCCTCTGCATTAAATCTGTCTTCTCTTAACGAGGGAGGGACTGGGACAGGACACAGCAGCACATTCAGTATTTTCACTTTGCCAGGACAAGCTCTGCCTGCAGAGCAAGATGTACCTGTAACAAAACTCGTGTTTTTGGAAGGTCTGGCAAGCCAAGGGGAAGACATCAAGAAAGGCCCAGAGTGTTGTGCAGGTGTCACATAAATACAGCACAATGTCCTTCAGCTCCTGGGGGGGGAAAGAGCAGTTACTGAGGGAAGAGCAAGTTTTCCCAGGAACACAGTACATTCACCAACAGGGACACAGCATATTCAGGCCAGGTCTTTTCCTGACTGCAGAGTCTAAACTATAAACATGTTACAGGGTCTGGGGGCAGAGACAACATCTCTCCTAAAGCCTCCTAAACTCCTTTAAACTCCTAAACCCTTCAAAGATCTGTAAGGCAATCCTAACTGCTTGCTTTCATTAAAGGCCCTGTGAAATTACAGGAATTCTCATCAGATCTTGTTCTGGACAGTGGCTTTGTTCTCAAAATACCCTCCACACATGGAATTCTTCCCCATGTAGATGGAAGCACTGCATGGGAAACAGAAACATGGGAGTCAAAGGGGTGATTTCAGCAGCCTGATCCAGTGCAAGATGCTTTTCCAGGGCAGCTGAAACAACTCTCCCCCCCACCCAAAACTGAGTGACTAAGATTTTGTAGACCATTCTCACTGACAGGGGCCTGTCTTTGTACAGCCCCCAGCACCTGAAATCCCTCTTAATTAACTACAGTTAAAGTACATCGTGGTTAAACACACACTCCCGAAGGAAAAAGCCCAGCTCTGCTCACTGCCAGGGTTAGGGGGACACTTCTGTCAGATATTCTGTTACATTATGAGCTGCTTAAGCAAAAAAGTTGCCAGGTTTCAAACCTCTCCCCTTACAAGGGATGTGGGTGACATGCACACAGGCAAAGCAACCAGCTCAGGGTGGGAAGGTTTGATCATCACCTCCTGTGACAGTGAAACAGTGACACGGAACCACGAGCTGTGTGAGCCACAGGACGGCACAAGGGGCACAGCCCAGGCAGGAGCAGCCCTACCTGGAGGGGCATGTTCCCTGCAGTCACACTGACTTTCTCTTCCAGCTTCTGGGGCTCAGCAGAGGCTCCTTCACACTGCAAACCACACTTGTGCAAGATGTTGTTGAACACCTAAACCAAGAGACAGGGCAGTGTTAGCAGAGAGGAGCAAGGCAAGCTTTGTCCTGGGAACAACCACTGCCCATCCCAAATGCAACTGGGGACTGTTTCTGTAATACCTCCTGTTTGTGAGCTATTCCCAAAGCCCTCCTGTCCTCCTCCCTGAGGCTGGCAGGGCAGATTTTGTGGTTCTTTTTTACAAGCAAAGGTTCTGGGGAGGAGCTGCCAGCTGCAATGGTGACCAAACCCACCCTTCTGCAAACTGTTCTGATATGGTAGAGCACAAAAAGCAAATGGAATCTCTGCTGCCCTCCCCAGTAATTAATTTGAAGGCTTGGTCTTACATCCCAGGATGTTTTTAAATTGTGGCATCCCCTCTGAGATTTACCTCCAACAGTTTCTTAACACATGGAAAAAAAAAAAGAACAATGTGGGTTTCCAAAACATCAAGTGACATTACAGGGGTCTTGGGGTAAATGATACAGAATTGTGGAATCATGGAATAGTTTGAGTGGGAAGGGACTTAAAAAATCATGTAGTTCTGCTCCCTGCCATGGGCAGGGACACATTCCACCAGCCCAGGCTGCTCCCAGCTCCGTCCAGCCTGGCCTTGGACACTTCCAGGGATCCAGGGGCAGCCACAGCTTCTCTGGGCAACCTGTGCCAGGGCCTCCCCACCCTCCCAGCCAACAATTCCTTCCCAATCTCCCATCTATCCCTGCCCTCTGGCAGTTTGAAGCCCTTCCCCCCTTGGCCAGTGACTACATGCTCTTGTAAATACCTTGTGTTTATTTTTGTGCATAAGGCAGCTTTTTGAGGACAAAACATGACATTTCAGGGTACAAAGACTTCAAGGCACCTTGACTTCCCCCTCAGGCTGAATGTGAATCCTGCTTGCTCAGGTTGGAGAACATAAAAGCTGTTTATATAAAGGAAAGCTGATACATGGAGAGGTGCTAAATAGCTTTTGCACGGCCCCAGAGCACCCCTTGCATCAGATTTTCCCTTGCTCCTGAACCTGCAGTGTTATCCCTAACCCATTCTACCATGTTAAGCTACCTCTGATGGTTTCTATTTTGTTGATTTAAGTTTAATTCTTCCTCTGAACTGCCCAATGAAAATTCCATGAGATTCACTGCAGGGAAGGTGAGAAGCTGAAGGAAGATGATGGGAGAGTCATCAAGGAATAGTTTTAGATAAAGGCTCAAAACCTCCCTGAGACACATTAACGTAAAATAGGGAAAGGAAGCAATAGCAAAATCAAGGGAGGTTTAGGTTGGATCTCAGGCAAAGGTCCTTCCCCCAGAGGCTGGTTGGGCACTGCCCAGGCTCCCCAGGGCAGTGGGCACAGCCCCAAGGCTGCCAGAGCTCCAGGAGGGTTTGGACAACACTCTGAGGGACAGGGTGGGATTGTTGGGGTGTCTGTGCAGGGCCAGGGGTTGGACTGATGATCCTTGTGGGTCCCTTCCAACTCAGGGTATTCCAGGATTCTATGAACTGCCTGCCTACAACTGTTCCCTTCCACTCTCCAAGCCCTGCCACAGTTCCAGAGGAAATCCCAGCAGGAGAGCAGTACCTGGAGGACAGTGGGCAGAGTCTCATCCAGGTCACCGAAGTAACTTGGCTGCTGAGTGAAGATATTTTCTGAAAAGGGGAAGGAGACCGTTTCCATTAGTTCAGGCACTGACACCAACGAGCAAATTGGCACCAGAATATTGTACCTGTGACATGGTACCCATGACATTGTACCCAGGACACTGTACCTGTGACACTGTGCCTGTGACATTACTGACACTGTGCCTGTGGCATTACTGACACCCCCCAGACACAGCTCATGACCCCATAGGACATGGGCCCAGCTCAATCCTCAGTCCAAGCACAGGCCCTGCTCCCAAAAAGCTGCTCCATCAGCCCCCCAGTGCCACTGGAGGTGCAGCAGTGGGAACATGCTCATGAGAGCAGAGCAAACGAGGTGTCAGATGATTCATGCTCCAGGGGCTGGATCAATGAATAATGCAAATACTATCACTGAACATCCCCAGTTCCTTTATTTGACAACTGGAGTTGACTTTTAATTACTGATAACAGTTCAGCACACACTGGAAATGTGCTGCAGAATATTTCTTAAAGGTAATGAGGCTTTAGTAACACCTGCTATTACATTACTAGGGCTCCATTATCTTTACAAAATACTCCACTGAGTAATGCCGTGCCATAAATCCTCACCAAGCACTGAGGCTTCTATTTTCCTGGGAATTACTGTTCAGACAATGAAAATTAAGAGTTTTCCAGCAAGCACAGAGCTTGGGCAAGAGTTATGAGACGAGTTTCAGAAAAATTTAAACCCTGAGAAGAACCTAAAGTTTATGAAGGTATGAATTACAGCCCAGAACTGCTCATGCCATCATTGTCACAGCATAATGAAATAACCAGGTGGGCAAATCCTTGGCCACCTGTGTGCAGAGTTATTGTGTGGCACTGCAGAGCATAATTCAAAGGAGGTTTCACACACTCAGGTCTTCTTTGGAATATTTTAAACCCTGGATAATCTAAGCTTCAAATCTCAAAGAGATCTATCTATCTTGTCATGCCTTTCTTCCCACCTCTGAGGCCCAAGAGAGGAATTTAGAGTAGAAGTTACTGAAAAAAAGGATAAAGGGATTAAAAATGCAAAGGTTTATCTCAGCTTTTCTGGCTGGAAATCTGGCTGCATCACGTGATCTCTAACACCTCTCTTGTTAGTGAGCTCAGAAATGAGACAAAAATAGCAAAGAAAGGGGAAAGTTTCATCCCATGAGCTTCATTCAAAGGGGGTGAGTATTTACTAAGAAGAGCTCACTTAATCCAAGCCCAGATACTCTTCCAGCTGTGCTCAGGTGACATTAAAGATCACAGGCAGTTGCCCTGTGAAGGGAGCACAGGATGAACACAGAAGTTAAGTCAATGTGCTCCATCTTCATCCCTCAGGTTCTGGCATCTACGGCTGAGACATTCCTGACTGTCCCTGCCACTGAGGCTGTGTGTGCACACAGAGAAATCCAAGGATAAGCACAGCTTGAGCAACACTCTGAAGTGTTTGTGGTTTGGAGGCACTAAATACATCAATGTCTGCTTTGAAAATTCAAGTTCTCCCACTTCCCAGAGCAGAGGTTGCCTCACGCTGAGCGTTTCACTTGGCTCCCAGCTCTGGGAACAGAAGCACTCACATGAGCAGTTGGACTGTGCCCCAGCTCCCAACCCTCCTCCCTCTTTGCCCAGGAGTTGTTTGCTCCTTCTCATCTCTTTCAGGATTTTACAGAGCCCCACGTTCCTCTCCCAATGGCTGAGGACACGTTTAATTGCATGGGAAAGGACTGAGCCTTGGTTCAAGCCTAAAAAAGCAAGAGCCCAGCTCAGGGCAGCAAAGCATGACATGATGTTTCCTTGGCATACATGAAGTGCACAAGAATAAAGAAAAGCACAGTCTGATCTAGAAATGACAGATCCTAGTTGCTACTGAACAATTCATTTTCAGAGTGGTAACACTGATATAAAACCCCACTTGTCACTTGTCATACAAGTAAGGAAAAGCTTAAGTGCAAGAAGTTGTTCCTTGGCTTTAACTAACCAATCATCTTCTGGAGCAGGAGGCCATTTCCTTTCCCAAAAAGCACACAGAGATCCAGAATCTTGGGGATGTCAAACAGGAAGTTGTTGTAAATGATTTCTCCAAAGACAGAGGGAGTGATAAAATGTTCCTACAAAATAAAAAAACAGGAGTAATTTAAAGGATAATCCCCACCTTGCTCTGAGGTAACTCCAGCATTACAATGACACCCCTAAAAACCTCTCTCAGAGGAGTGTTAAGGGTCTGGTTTCAGAGAAGGCAGCAGCTCTTCTGTGGAGACATCCACTCCCACATTCCCAGCTGCCTGCCACTGCCACTGATTTCTTCACTGTGAAGTGAATCAATCTACCTAAAAGTTAAACCAAAAATGTCCCCACAGTTCATGAGTCCCCAGCCTGGGGACAAAGAGCTGAGCTGGCACAGAACAGCTCAGAAGCAGGAGTGAGTGACCAGGCACAGGCACAGCCTCCCTGGCACTCACACAACAGGTCACAGCCTGAGGTTTTTGGACCTTGGCAGAGCAGCACCCGGGCACCAGAGATCACAGAATCAGTGACAAGCACGAAAAAGGCCCAGGAGCTGCAGCTCTGTACCCTGACTGCTGAACACTGTGCCAAAACTCGTCACACTGAGAGAATTTCTTCCAAAATTCTAGATGAAAAAAAAAGGTCTGACACTGAGAAACAAACATCTGAAACATGACTTTGGATTTCCAGAAGCCAAATTTGCCAGTGACAGCGAATGTTTTCAGTTCTGGTGAAAGGCAGGGCACGTTCTCCCTGCTGAAGCAGAGGGACAGATCCAGTTTCCAGAACTCCTGCATGACAACAGACCATTCATTCCCCTCAAATCACTCAGCTGTGAAATGGTTTCAAATGCTCGCCTGCCTCTTGGAGATGTGAGATTTAATCAGACCCTGGAATGAAAGACACCACAGAGGTGTTGAGTGCCTCTGCTGAAGTGGTGCCAGCTGCTGGATCCAGCATTCCTGCTACCTGCTCCTGTCCCAGTCCTCCAGCTCCCACCACGAGCCCTTTCTAAATATTTTATCCCCAAATAACACATCAAGAACCAATGAGGAGATCAAGGGAGTAGTTGCTAAAACAAAAAGTGCCTCATCCATCCTGCCCAAAGGCCTGGTGAAAATTCCACAGCTCCTGGTGGGAGTTGCACTCACACCATTAGTGCTGAGTGTGTCTTTAATTATAGAATCCTGGAATGGGTTGGGTTGGAAGGGACCTTAAACCCATCCAGTGCCACCCCCTGCCCTGGGCAGGGACACCTTCCACTAGCCCAGGTTGCTCCAAGCCCCGTCCAACCTGGCCTTGGACACTTCCAGGGATGGGGCAGCCACAGCTTCTCTGGGCAACCTGGGCCAGGGCCTCATCACCCTCACAGCCAACAATTCCTTCCCAATCTCCCATCTCTCCCTGTCCTCTGGCAGTGGGAAGCCATTCCCTGTGTCCTGTCCCTCCATCCTTTGTCCCCAGTCCCTCTCCAGCTCTCCTGGAGCCCTTTTGGGCACTGGAAGGGGCTCTCAGGTCTCTCTGGAGCCTTCTCTTCTCGAGGCTGAATGCCTGATGATGCCAAGAAAACAGTAACTCAGAGCAACTTCACTGTGTCCAAAACTTGGGGAAGGTTCAGGACAGACGGGTATTAGCCCAGATTCTGTGACACTGAGGGAGGGAACACTCAGGGTGGCCTGAAGAGCCTGTTCCATGTGGCCACACAGAGCCCAACTTGATCCTTCTCCTCTCACCATGACATATCCCTCCACCACACATGGATAACTATTACTTAAGGAAGGAGATCCAGGCAACCAACTAAGGAATCACTGCATAGTTCAGATACTTCAGCTCTGAGTGTTGCCATCTCCACACGGAAAATCAGCCCAACAAAAACACCGGGGACAGGAACACCACCGGACACACAGGGAAGAAACAGGATTCCTTTCTCTAATTCCCTTTTTCCCCTGAGCTATGCAGCCCTGGGAGGCAAAGCAACATTCACCTTGGACTCCTTGTGGGTGGACATCCTAAGGAAGGTGAGGAAGACGCTGTGATGGAGGGATTTCTGCACATCCTCCACCTCTGGATGGCAATCCCACATCCCGTCGAACTTGCGGGGGGCACGGCACAGGTAGGAGTCCAAACACTTCTGGAGGGTCTCATCAAATATCACCTGGCACACGGAAAGACAAGGACATGGGAAGGAGGGAATCTCACACGTTCATAGGTTGAGTTCATGAACAGCTCAGTTAAGTTTAAAAATGATCCAAAAAACGCTTAAAAGTGCTAAAAGGATTCCCATATCCATCAAATACAAGCAAACTCTTAAAATCCACAGTGGAAAATCCATAGGGAAATACTTTCTTTGCACTCTAAGGTGCAGTAATTGAAATTAAAACATTTCCCAAGTGACACAACAAGCACAAACAAATCTTTATGGAAATGATTTCAAGCTCATGGCTTTCACAAGCACCTACAGGATCCTGCTTCATCTTCAGTGTCCACAAAACAACGATTACCTGGCACCAGAATTTGTCATGAGGCAAAGCCAGGAGCCAATTCAGGTCATCTGCAATGAACTTGGCTCTCTCCAGGAACTCCTCCAGCAGAGCAGGGTCCCTGACAGCAGGAGGGGGTTTGTAGAGCACGAAGGACCGATCAGCTTTGATGTCTGGGTGCTGCAGGAAGCAGAGACATGGAGCTCAATCCCCACACCAAGCCAGGGGAGTGCCCAGTTACCACCTGCACTGCCCTGGGAATTCCCCAGGAAACACAAAGTTACATTTTAATACAGTTTGACATTCACGGAATCACGGAATAGTGTGGCTGGGAAGGGACCTTAAAACCCATCCAGTTCCACCTCCCACCAGCCCAGGTTGCTCCAAGCCCCATCCAACCTGGCCTTGGACACTTCCAGGGATCCAGGGGCAGCCACAGCTTCTCTGCCCAACCTGGGCCAGGGCCTCCCCACCCTCACAGGGAAGGATTCCTTCCCAATATATAACCTAAGTTTCCCCCCTTTCACTTTGAGCCCATTACTCCTTGTCCCAGCCCTACAATTCCTGATGAGAGGAACATTCAGTTCCCTGGTAACTTCCCATTTTTTAACCCTTCAAGGCAGTGGGTTTGTATCTTGATTTACCAGCAATATTTCCTTGATAATTTGGTAATGTTGCTCCCTGCTTTCTATGAACCAAAGCCTTGCAAAGCAATCCTCCCACACCTTCAGAACAAACAGCAGGAGCTTCATGTCAAGCCTTTGAACTCTCTCTTTTTCCTCTGAACTGGTTCTTGCACAATATTCCATGAACTCAAACTGACACAGCCATCAAACACAGAAACACTTCACTTCCCAGGGTTACTGACCAGGCTCTGCCCAAATCCTCCCACCTTAGAAGGAGAATTACAATGAGCAGCAGCTCCAAGCTCTGCCTCGTCCCACAAGTGTGTTCAGGGTGGTGATGGTCCCACTCCTGCAACATGCCCAGAAGGTTCTCTCCAGGCCTTATTTCTGGGAGAAAAGGGTTACTGTGGGTTTAATGTTTTGATTTCATCCAGCTGAAGGCACAGGGTGGGAGATCACGAGTGGACTGATCCCAGAGCTGCAGCTCAGAGCTAAAATTGAGGCAGGGCTTGCAAAACCTCCCCGAGCATCTCTGTTGCAGCAGAGGTTACATCACTGATAAACTAATAATTTTGTTCCTTAAAAGAGAGGATCTGGGAAAACACAGTTTACCACAGATGTTGAACAGAGTTAGTTTGGTTGTTGCATTTTGGGGTTTTTTGTTATGGTGGGTAAATGAAATTTCAGTTATCTGAGTGCATTAAAAAAAAAAGATTTATTTAACAGGCAAGCTGAACAAATTTCATCCTATCCCGGACCAAGGGGTGGTTTTGCCCAAGTCTCAATATAAGGCAATTATTTATTAAAGTTGTTGTTTGGCTTTCAGGAAAAGCAGAGCTCACCAGTGCTGGCAAAGTTCTCAGCTTCCCTGTCTTGGGATCCCTTTGTGTCAGCTGGAGCTCATCCAGAGGCAGTGCTGGCATCCTGATGGCTTGTTCCTGTCCCCAGCAAACAAAAGCAGCACAGGAGGCACTTTACAAGGTCAGTCAGGCAAAAGCACAACAAAAGAAGCTGCAGCCTGGCTCTAACACACACACACACACACACACACAGTGGCTGCAAATACAGTTCTGCAAAGCAATTTATACCAGCAACTGATACCCCACCAAAAGGCCAAATCCTGAGGGAACACCCAGGATTCCTGAGGGAATTCCAGAAGAAACCTGTAATGTGGTGCTGTACTTTCATCCCTTTTCCTTACTGGGAGAGCACAGGTATCTTCCAGGACAACAAAGAGCATTTGGGGACACTGCTCAGTATGGAAATTGGAGATTTAAATGTGGGTGCTGGATGAACTCTCTGCCTTTGCAGCTTCTTTTAACACTTGCAGTCCATCTCCTGACAGCACAGCCTGCAGAGGGAATCCAAACACAGCCTGCATGGGCTGTTAAGAGTATTTTTGGTGTTTCTGAGGTAGAATCACTCAGCACTCACCCAGACAAGGCACCCAGGCTGAGCCCACACACAGCATTCCCTGCCCTGCCAATTCCCACGTGCTCCCTAACCCATGGCTTCATCTTCCACAGCCTCTGGGGGCTCAGAAACGTTTCAACTGACTTTCAGAAATTAGCTGGAAGTCAAACATCAGAGTAACTCAAGAGAAAGTAGGTTATGGGCATAGTTAAAAAAGTTCAGACATGACCTGCAACTTTCAAATTTTGTGTTTAATTTCTTTAGGGGGGCTTTAGTATTGAGTTCTGCAAAATGATAGTAAAAAGTTCTGTTCTTGTTAAGGTCTAAGGTCATACATCTCCTGATATGTACAATTAATGCAGTCACACTGATTGGGCAGAATATCAATTAAAACAAGAGAAGGGTCTCTACAGCTGAACAACTGATTCAGGAGCATGGTCACAGTTTAGACACCAAGTGAGAGAGGGACATTTTTCATTCCAGAGGATTTGTCACCTACAGATTTAGGCAAAAAATTGTGTCATCTCACATTTTAGAGCTCAATTTAAAAAAAATACAGTAGAGCAACACCAACACGCACAGCTTAGAAAACTCAATTATGTCTTTCCGGGGAAGTTTAAAAATTAAAATGTTGACAAAGTAACAATTTTTTTTAAGATACAAAATTTCTTTTGGGGAAAAGAGAAACAAAACCAAAACTTTTCACCAGAATAAGCCAAGCTGGTTTCCAGTTCTGGTCATATATTTAATTTGGCACTTAACATTTCTAGAGTCATTCTGAGAACTGCACGTAGAAGGGTGTGTTTGCAACGAGGAAAAACATGCCAAGTGTCTCATTTCCAGCCTGCCAGGCATCCAAATGTCCAGTCCAAGTCAAAAACATCTTGGAAAAGACAGACCCCTGGCCAAAAGCTTATTCAGCTGGAGAATAGAAGAAACCTGAGTATGGAATATCCTCAACACAGAGAACCATTCCTGATCACCCTCATAAGCTTTTCCCCACTCAAGAAGTTTGGTCTGAACTACAAGCCCATGATTATTCTGTTGTGCCCCATGATTTCAGGCACAGGGAAAAAGCCAAACAGCCCTGACAAAGAGCACAGTGAACCCAACTTTTGCCAGGGAAACTGATGTTCCCAGTGCCAGAGGCTTTCTCTGTCCTGCACTTCCCACGAGATGCACAGACATGGGGACATCCAGGGTGAGGTGACACCTCTGGGGCTGTGGGGCCCACTGTGGCAAAGCTGGCAGAGGGCAGTGCTGGGGCTTGTCACGGATTCATGGAATGGTTTGGGTGCAAAGGGACCTTAAAGCCCATCTTGTTTCACCCCCTGCCTGGGCAGGGACACCTTCCACTAGCCCAGGTTGCTCCAATCTGGCCTTGGACACTTCCAGGGATCCAGGGGCAGCCACAGCTTCTCTGCCCAACCTGGGCCAGGGCCTCCCCACCCTCACAGCCAGGAATTCCTTCCCAGTATCCCATCTGTCCCTGCCCTCTGGCAGTGGGAAGCCATTCCCTGTGCCCTGTCCCTCCATTCCTTGTCCCCAGTCCCTCTCCAGCTCTCCTGGAGCCCCTTTAGGCCCTGCAAGGGGCTCTGAGGTCTCTCCGGATCCTTCTCTTCCCCAGGGGAATCCCCCCAGCTCTCCCATGGCCCAGACACTCCCCAGCACCGCCGGTTCACCCCGGCCCTGCCGCCACCGCCGCCCCGGGACACGTCCCTCTGTCCCGGTCCCTGTCGCACCGGGCCCTGTCCCGCGTGCCCAGACACTACCACCAACTCCCGCTACCCGCCACAGCCGCCCGAGCCCCGGCACCGGCACTCGGGGGGTCCCAGCCCCGGTACCGGCACACGGGTCCCGCGGTGTCCTGTCCCTGTCCCTGTCCCAACCCCTGTCCCAGCACACGGGTGCTGAGGTGTCCCTGTCCCGGTACCGTCACACTCCGTTCCGTGGTGTCCCTGTCCCGGTACCGGCACACTCCGTTCCGTGGTGTCTCTGTCCCTGTCCCGGTACCGGCACACTCCGTTCCGTGGTGTCTCTGTCCCGGTACCGGCACACTCCGTTCCGTGGTGTCCCTGTCCCGGTACCGGCACACTCCGTTCCGTGGCGCTTCCGCGGCCGAGCGGCTCTTCCGGCACCGGGCGGAACTACCGGGGCTGGGCGGGCACCGGAGCGGCTCCGCCCCGGCCGAGGGACCGGCCCGGGAGCGGGTCTGGATCGAGGGGCGGGAGCCGGGATAGGGCCCGGTGTGGATCCGGGGACAGGAGCCGGAATCGGTCCCGGTGTGGATCCCAAGGGACGGGAGCCAGGATCGGGCCCGGTGTGGATCCCAAGGGATAGGAGCCGGGATCGCAGCCGGTGTGGATCCCAAGGGACGGGAGCTGGGGTCGGAGCCGGTGTGGATCCCAAGGGACGGGAGCTGGGATCGGGCCCAGTGTGGATCCCAAGGGACGGGAGCCGGGATCGGGCCCAGTGTGGATCCTAAGGGACAGGAGCTGGGATCGGAGCCGATGTGGATCCCAAGGGACGGGAGCCGGGATCGGATCCGATGTGGATCCCAAGGGACAGGAGCCGGGATCGCAGCCGATGTGGATCCCAAGGGGCGGGAGCTGGGATCGGGCCCAGTGTGGATCCCAAGGGACGGCAGCCGGGATCGGATCCGATGTGGATCCCAAGGGACGGGAGCCGGGATCGGGCCCGATGTGGATCCCAAGGGACAGGAACCGGGATCGGAGCCGGTGTGGATCCGGGAATCAGGAGCCAGGATCGGAGCCGATGTGGATCCCAAGGGACAGGAGCCGGGATCGCAGCCGGTGTGGATCCCAAGGGACGGGAGCCGGGATCGTGCTGCCGTGACCAAACGAGTGGGTTCAGCCCCAGACCGGGCCGGCTGCCGCCGCGGGGCCGGGGCAGTGACACCCCGTGACTTGTGCTGGGATGGGAAGGAGCCTCCAGCTGTTCTCCCTTTGAAGGCAAAGCAGCTGGTCCAATAAATCACCTTTGTAAAGAAGGAACCCCCGATATCTCAGTGGCACTGCCCCGTCCGGGCTCACGGGCAGGGGAAGGGGTTCTGCGGGGACAGGGACCGGTCCCAGCCGGGGACCCCCGCGGCCCCTGAGCGGTTCCCTCGGCGGTGACTGCCCGGTGCTCCTCGGGGCGGTGTCTGTGCCGTGCAGCCGGACACTGCGGGACAAGGGCAATTCCTGTCAGTTCACAGGGGCACAGGTTACATCAGTCACGCTTACACGGCACTAAACCTCCAGGAATCGGGCGCTTCTCAGCCCGCGGAGTGACACGGGCACATCCAGCCGTCACTAATCTGTGCTCCGAAGGGTCCTGGCTCTCCCCCGTGACCACAGGGAACTCCTCCTAAACTTAGAGTCCAGCTTTAGATGGCAAAGTGGCCTAAAATAGAAACCACGCCATGGCCTGTGTCATGTGGCTGATCAGGGATGGGCTGGAAGGAGGTCCCTGCTCCCAGTCCCCCGATCCTCGCGGAGTCCGGACAGCCGGGGTTGTCCCCGCTGCCCCGCTGTGTGCTGGCACCGGGGTGCCCGTGACCCCACGGGGGGAGCGGGGAGGGGGCTGCACACCCCGAGGGGTCCCCCAGCCCTGCCCCGGCCCGTGTGCCTGTCCCACGGACAGGGCTCTGTTCCCTTCACACCCCGTCGGGTGTTACTGATTCGCACTGTAAATGTCACAACGGGCTGTCTGGAACTTGCCATCTCTCCTGTTCTCTTGAATTAGTAATTTTTATATGAAATATTCATTATTTCTCGAACATCACTGCACCACTCAGGCCTCGGGACTGGAGCCCCGGCTGTGTGGAACAACCCGCCAGGACCAGCCCCCGGCGATGGGTCGATCCAAGCTTTGCTCCGGCTGCTTTGGGGAGGATAACACTTGGCAACTGAAACATGATTCCCTTGCAGAGGCATCTGTTTATCTCCCCTCCTGTGCCAGCCCTCCTCAGAGCAGTCCTGGCACGATGCCAAGTGACTCAGTGGGCTTCGAATGTGTCATCGAGCTGGTTTGAGTCACTATTCCTCTTTTTGGGGTGTTTTTTGTTACCTTACCAACTGCATATTGCCTATTTGATTTCCTGAAGCACCATGAACTACTGGGGCCTCTGCCCAAAATATTGGGGATATTCATTCCTCATATCTAACCGAGTTAGATAATTATATGTAGACACGTTATTCGTACAAATTTATCTGGCAAACAAAAAGTGCATCTGCTCAACATGTCAGAGACCTTTAACACTTCATGACAGCAAAAGTTAAATCTGAAATCTTAACAAAATCACAACTTTCTGATCCCAGTGTACAGGGAAACTGCCAGCCTGTCTGCCCAGATAAGGCAAAGCATTAAAATCAGCACGATGGCTGCTGGCTGTGCTGAAAATCCCTCTTTCAAGGTTTGATCCAGAGCCGTCTGAAGTTACAGGGCAAGCAGGCTTTGGATCAGATGTGGAGATCTTCTCCAGAAAAAAAAAAGCTTTTGGAAAGGAGCTTTTATTGAAAGGATCCCTCTCCGGTGTGATTCATGGACAGGAGGAAGCTGCTCAGCACTGGATGTAGTGGTGGGGGAGATCAGATGTCACCAGCCGAGGCCTGGGATGAGTGCCCTGGTTCTGTGGCAGCTACACAGGGATCACCTCCCGACTCCGGCTCTGCGGGAAGGCTGCTCCCCCCTCCCAGAGGGATAAGGCACAAAAGTAGCTTTTCCATTTCAAGCAGCACAAAAAGCACCCAGACGAGGAGTGAAACACTGGAGTCACCCCAGGAATGTGCTACTGGAGGTCGCACTGATGTGCTTTCCTTGCCAGGCTGCCCCAAGCGCTGCAGTCCAGCACCCCATGTCCTGAACAGCACCGAGGCTTCCACAGCTCCTGCCCTCGCTCAAATTCCACCCCAAAGTCCCAGATGAGAGCGTGGGGTTGGAAGGAGTCTCTGCTTTGCTTCTGTGCAGTCACAAAGAGCTGTTTTCCTACTCACGCAGGAGCCTTGGCGGTTTCCAGGCCGAGGACCTTCCTTGGCACACACAGACCAGGGGAGGCTCAGCTGCTGTCCCCTCTGCTGCTCCAAAGGACATCACAGAGGGTTTAGCTCTCCTCACACACTGGTCTGAGGGCGCAAGGAACCCTGGAGGACCATCACTTCAGGGTAAAATGAATAGAATAAAGTAAAATAGAATAAAATGAAAGAGTTATGAAATGGCCTGAGGAAAATGTTAGTGTAATCTAAAAAAAAAAAAAAAGACAGAACCATAGTACTAAATTGCAAAGTTGTAGAAATTGGCTATTAAGTGTTCAAAGCAGCTGAAATGCAATTACAGTAATAGCAATGAATCAGGAGAGCCCTGGGCTTTGCAATATTTCAACCCAGCTCTACTTTTTCCTTTTTTCCATTTTATCTTAATGATATACATTAGCTTATCAAGGACTAATGGAAGCTACAAACCTTGGAATCGTAGAATGACAGAATCATTTAGGTTGGAAAAGACCTCCAAGTTTGACTGATCACCACCTTGTCAACTAGACCATGGCACTAAGTGCACATCCTGTTGTTTCTTGGACACCTCCAGGGATGGGGACTCCACCCTTGCCCTGGGCAGCTGTGCCAAGGCTGGACAACCCTTTCAGTGAAGAAATGTTCCCTGATATCCAACCTGACCCTCCCTGGCACAGCTTGAGGCCGTTTCCTCTCATTCCATCTCTTGTTCCCTGGGAGCAGAGCCCGACATCCCCCCAGCTCCCCCCCTCCTGTCAGGGGGTTGCAGAGCCAGAAGGTCCCCCCTGAGCCTCCTTTGCTCCAGGCTGAGCCCCCCCAGCTCCCTCAGCCCCTCCTGCTGCTCCAGCCCCTTCCCAGCTCCGTTCCCTTCCCTGCACACGCTCCAGCCCCTCAGTGTCTCTCTTATCTGAGGGGCCCAGAACTGAACACAGCCCTGGAGGTGCCCAAGCAGTGCCAGCACAGGGTAACAATCACACGTTCCACAGCATGTTCTTGACAGCCATAAAGACAGAAGTGTCAGTGTTAAACTATTGACCTGATGGATCCCACGATAATTCATTAACTATTCTTTTAATTTCCCATCGTTCTCCAATTAAACCCTTCTAAGTATGTTTTCATCATGAAGTCTGATCGTAGCATATTTCTTATTTTGGTCACTAATGAAAGCCACCAGAGATGACCCAAGGTACTCCTTAGTTGACTCCCTGTGTGGCACTGGGGCTGTGCAGGGGCAGGAACACCCGTTCCCCTGTGCCAGGAGACTGCAGGTACCGCATCCGCCTGGGCAGTGGAACCCAGGAGTTGCTCAACTGTGGAGAGTTTAATGATGCAAGTTCCTGTGGGTGGGAACTCCCAGCAGAGCCCTGAGCCAGCTACCAGCCTGTGTCTACAGGAAAGAATTGGCACTGAAAGATATTCAGTTAAAATAATATCGTCTTCTAATGACACTTGAAGCAGATCCTCTGATCCGATAGCTGCCTGGCCCCTCTTTGCCTTCTGTTTCTCTAATTATTCAACCTCAGGAGGAAGGTTCTTAAGTGCTTATTAAGAAAAACAGATATGCTTTATTATGAAAAGCATTTTTTTCAGGCAGCTTTGTTGCAGCAGCACAGCACATGATACAGGTTAAAGTTGTGTCAGTTGGCTTTTCCAAAGAAAAGACAGGTTCAGCACAAAATGCTTTCAACCTTTTATGTATTTTTAGCTCATGGGATAAAAAATATCATGGGATGGTTTGAGTGGGAAGGGACCTTAAAGCTCATCCAGTTCCACCCCTTGCCATGGGCAGGGACACCTCCCACTAGCCCAGGTTGCTCCAAGCCCCGTCCAACCTGGCCTTGGACACTTCCAGGGATCCAGGGGCAGCCACAGCTTCTCTGGGCAACCTGGGCCAGGGCCTCCCCACCCTCCCAGCCAACAATTCCTTCCCAATCTCCCATCTCTCCCTGCCCTCTGGCAGTGGGAAGCCATTCCCTGTGTCCTGTCCCTCCATCCCTTGTCCCCAGTCCCTCTCCAGCTCTCCTGGAGCCCCTTCAGGCCCTGCAAGTGGCTCTCAGCTCTCCCTGGAGCCTTCTCTTCTCCAGGGGAACCCCCCCCAGCTCTCCCAGCCTGGCTCCAGAGGAAGAAATTATGAGTCTAACCTGAATCCATATTTATCTAATAATTATCTCCTATGGGTTATTAGCTTTTTAAACAAAATAATATAAGCATCCACAAACCAAGACTTCCAGGCATCCTTCCACACTGAACTGAATACCGAGGGCTTCAGCTTTTACTTCCAGGTATAGAAATTCCTTGCACAAACAAGGTGTCATCCATCACCCACAGAGCAATGAACACGAGCAGCACTGGTGTGTCCAATACAAATTCAGGAATGCAGAGCTCTCCTGCCTTTCACAGCTGGACATAGTCTGGCTTTGGCTGATCCAGACAGAGCTGGGCTGACACATCCTTGCAGAGCCAGGCTCAGCCATCTGTGCTCCTACCTGCAAACACTGTCCCCAAAGCCATTTTCATATTTGCTCAAAAGTGTGGTCGCTGTTCCACTGAACTTGAAGTTCTGAGTCCCCCAAATCTTCGTGTTTGGGTAGCCCTGTGATAATCATCTTGATGTGCAGCCAAGGCAGCTTCACTGCTGCTTTCCCTCAGCACAGAGTCACTAATAACACATCTTGTTTTAAAACGGGGTTATTACCAGACAAAAAAATCCTAAAATGAGACTGTTGCAAAATGTTCTGACCAAAATGATATGTATGTAATAAAAATCTCATTATTTTCAAATTATTCATCTACTTTGCAAGGGAATGAGTCAGAGCATCTGTTTTGGGGCCCCATCAGGAGGACTGGCAGTGGGTGGCTCTCACCTGCCACATTTGAATCAGGGGTGTTCTGACCCCGATGTCACCTCCTCCCAGCTGGATGGAATGAGCAATGAAATAGCAGCTTGTTTGATGGGAGCAGGAGGGATGGAAGCACCTACAAGACAAGGAATACCATGTCAATACAGTGATCAGGGATGGGGCTGAACATTCTGCTCAGGCATTCATTAAAAAACCAGGAGAGTAAAATGAGTAAGACATCTGAGTAGGATAAAAGATGAGAAAACAAACAAAATAGGAGAGAGCGATGAAGGGAGCTGCTTTTGGGTAGCAAACTGGCCAAAGGAGGCAGTTTGGAGTCCTGAGAAAGCAAACTACCCCATGTTCCATGATCTGACTGTTCCTACTGGATCAGGACTTGATGTGCTGATTGTTTGTTTTAAGGCATATCTGAGCTTGCCATCAGTTTTTCATCATAACAGACAGAGCCTGCAAAGGCTGGGGTGGGTGCTGGGGCCAGTGAAGTGTATAAAGGTCACTGGATGGGAACACGGGCAGGGAAGGCCCCAGCACACCTTTGGCTTTGCTGTTTGTCGCTGTCCCTGGTGTGGGACACTCCAGGACTGCAGCTCAAGCCCAGGATGGGCACCAGAGCCGGGCTCTGGGAAGGTGATCCCAGGGACCGGGGTGGGATGAGCCGGAACAGGATGCTCTCCACAACCACATGCAGATTTTAAATGTGTCCTTACTGAACTCAAGTGACATTTGGGTTGCAACTGCAGCCCAAGGAACATCTTTCCACACTAGGTACCCCTCTTCTTTCCACACCAGGTACCCCTTTTCTTTCCACAAGGAGCCAACTAGTGACTCAGTGGCTGTGCCTCCAAGAGTAAGAGAGGTTTGGGAAGGACTTGTTGGGCCTTTAGGGTCAGTTCTCAGCTGTTGGTGGCAACTGCATGAGGGTACAGCAGCTCTGGGAAGGATGACCCAGAGCCTCGGGACTTGAGCTGCTGGAAGCTCCGGTGCTCTCATGTTTCAGCCCAGACTTTTCATGGCCATCGGATACTTGTTTTCTCGTGTATGAACACCCTGCTCTTAAGGGAGATGTGTTTACTGTTGTGTTTACTCCCTGAAGTTTCGTGGAGAACACCCGTTTCCCTTCTCAGCATTCAGGTTTTCTGGCTAAACAAATTATTTCAAGATCCTTATATAGGGAAAAAAATCAGCATTACCCTGTAATTACTTTCCAGTCACATTTTGTCTCCCTTGATAAAAAGTGACCAGAGCTGCATGCATAATTCCAGAGAAGGTTGCAGCAGAGCTTCCTATAATGGCATTAACATTTCCCCTTGTCCTGGAAATATCTCAGTTGATCCATGCTTTTTGTCAGATCTGCTTCATACTGGGAGTTCACAGTCATCTGGAGATCAACAAATACACCCAGATTTTTCTCTTCTTCTGTCATTTCCAACTGATGAGCTCCCAGCTTGCAGCAGAGATTCTTGTTAGCAATTCCCAAGGGCATGACCTTGTACTTTCCACTATTAAATTTCATCCCATTTCCAGTGTGCCAGCTCTCTGTGTTATCCAACTCTTCCAGCAGTACAGCTATTCCTGCTGCTCGGCTGGTGCCTCCCAGCTTTGTGCCATCAGCAAATGCCATCAGCTCACTCCTACCTTTTGTTCCAAGGCCTGTCTGAAAAATATTGTGCAAGATCAAGAGCACTCACAGACCTGCCTTGCTGGGCTAGGCTGTGATCACGGGGATCCAGTGCTCCAGAGGCTGGATAGGGGGAACAAGGGAACCCAGACACTTTCTGCTCTCTTCCCTTTGCGCTCCCTGTGGATCCACAACTGGTGTATATCCGAGGTGCCTTCCCTACCTTTTCCATCTAGCTACATTTAATGGACCTGCTTTCCATTAATTTATTGAATAAATTAATAAATCTATAATAAATCTGTTGTCTAAAAAACAATTATCAAAGGTATAATCTTAGTTAAATGCAATTAATCTTTAGTAAAGCTGTGTCACATTTTTACTTTACATTTTTACATTTATTTGTCTGGCCCCAACTGCTTTTTCCTTTATATTTTATTTTTTAAGCTTTTAATGTTGTTGAGGTCACACTAACGTGTGTCTAAATGACTGGATTGCTTTACTTCCTCCTGCTTAAAACCAGCCAGTGCTTCAGGAGTTCCTCTGTAATTCATTACCACCCTCCAGCTGACAAATTAAAAACTGTGCTGGATGAGTGAGGATACATTCCAGGTCCGTCAGGACTCTGGGTTTGGGAACACCTCATTCCCTGAGCTGTCAGGTTCTTACAGGCCTTGCTCTCCCTTTGGGTCCAGTAATTCCCATTTCCATAAAATAATCCTCATTAGCTATCATCCTTCATCCTGATCATCATGGGAAATATGGGCAAAAGTCATTTGACATGGGGCCATTTATTACAAACGCAAGTAATGGAGAGGTTCAGGACACAGGACATGGAATGTGTGACCATACTGGTAAAGATGGAATATATAAATAAGCAGCTGGAAATGCCCAGCTTTTCCTGTCACAGGGATGGCACTGCAGGAGTTCCCCCTCCTTGAAAACCAGTAGGAGCACCCAGCAGGTTCTGCTGTGCAGCAGCCCTGGGTCTCCAGGATCCAGCTCCCTGAAGTAGGTCACATCTGATCTCCCTCCAGACACACTCAGAAAGGCAACATTTAACAGGGACTTCTCAAAATTCACATTTTGCTTGCTAATGCTGTCAACACACATCCTTTTCAGATTCACCTATAGTGGCTCAACATATTTTCATTGCTTTGGGGTGTAAACAGGCCAGGAATCTTGTTTTTCCCTTCAGTTACCTGTGTTTCTTCCAAAGTTCCGCTGAAGGTACATATTGACATTCAGATCACATTTGCATTCAGATGATGGCTTGTTGTTGGAAAAAAAATCCCTTCAGAGGGTCTGATTAACTTCCTTTCAAATGTTGTCTGTTCCTGACCAAGGGAGAAGAACTAGAACACAACTCACTGCATGGCTCATATCTGAGTGTGAAGACACAGGATCCTGTACTTTGCATTGTTCTCTCTAAACATTAATGCTCCTTCCAGCTTAGACATGACCTAATGACAGACTGAAGTCCATCTGTTACAATGACTAGCCTTGGACTCAGAGGGAGAGTCCTGTGGATAATTTAGGAGTGCATTTTATAGCTGCTTGCAAGCATTTCATTTCAGATCAAGGCGAACATGAGGAGCAGGTGGAAATCTCTCACAGAAGTACAACCTGACCTACATACGGTATTGTAAATTAAAGATATGTATAAGAATAAAACATTAATGGTCCATCACAGTTGCAACAAAACCCAGATATAAATCTTGCTGCTGGAAAGGAGCTTCACTGCATAAGGCTTAGTAAAGGCTTCATTTTGGAACCGGTGACACTCTTACCGCCTCTGACAGTGGTGCCGCTCTCCTCTCCAGCTTTCTTGTGTTTTCTGTAGCTTAACGCTCACAGACCTTTGGCTTTATCACTTGTGTCTCAGTTTCCATGTGTTTTTTGGCAGTCCTGCCTTGTGTTGGCTCTCTGTTCCCCATTACCTCATGCTTCAGGAGCTGTGGGCTGTGTAGGGTGGCTCGAACAGCGCATGTCCTGGTGGTGTGGGGCCACACATGTCCTACAGCTGAGCTGGGTGGCACCAAAGCAATGCAGGAAAACGTCAGCCTGAAGACCTTGTGCACCAGACTGGCTTTTATGGCTGGATAGGGTGTTTCTCCAGGGGTTTTAGAGAATCCTAGATAGGAGGGATGGCAGTGGATGCTGCAGGGTGTGGGTACACCTTGGATCTCAGAGTTCCTCAGCCCCCCTCAGCACCCACCTACACTATTACCTGTCTCACAGGTTGGGTGCTAAACCCTCTTCTGAGACACCTCCCGCCTCAGAGGGGCTCTGGGACACTCAGTCAGTGCTGGTGTTTACAGACTCCCACAGGAGGATAACGAGTAAGGGGTGAGTCAGCCTCACAGATTCACAGAATCACAGAACTGTTAGTGTTGGAAAGGACTTCCAGATACCACCCAGTGCAACCCCCTGCTGAGGGATGGTGACCTGGAGCAGGTGACACAGGAATGTGTCTGGGTGGGTTTGGAATGTCTGTAGAGGAGAATCCACGACCTCCCTGGGCAGCTCTGCCACCCTCCACAGAAAGAAGGTCTTCCCATGTTGAGGTGGAACTTCTTATGTTTCAGTTTATGGCCATTGCTCCTCATCTTGTCACTCGGCTTCACGGAAAAGAGTCTGGCACCATCCTCTGGACACCCCTTGGAGATATTTATATGTGTTGATGAGATCCCCTCTCAGTCTTCTCCGGACTAACCAAGCCCAGCTCCTGCAGTCTCTCCTCATAAGGGGGATGCTCCAGTCCCTTAATCATCTCTGTGGTCCCTTCTGGGGGCACGGGGAGCGCTCAGCTGGGAGGGGCTGTGACATTGCATGTCAGAAAAGTGTTTTCACCATTCGGGTGGTCAGACATTGGAATGGGCTGCCAGGAGGTGGTGGAGTCAACACGCATGGAATTGTTTAAGTGGTGTTTGGACCTGGTGCTGGGTGATCTGGTTTGGGGGTTACGTTGGTGGTGCTGAGGGCGATGGCTGGACTGGATGATCTTAAGGGTCTTCTTCGACCTTTGCTGATTCTGTGATTCTGTAGTTTCATGATTCTATGATTCTGCAATTTCCTGATTCTATGATTCCCTAATTCTGTGATTCTATGATTCCATAATTCCGTGATTCTATAGTTCTGTGGGTCTTTGATTCTACAATTCTGTGATTCTGCAACTCTGCGATTCCATGATTCTATATTTCTGTGATTCTGTAATTTCCCGATTCTGTGATTCCGTAGTTCTGTGGTTCCATGATCCTATAATTCTATCATCCTGAGATTCCATCGTTCTGTGAGCCCGTGATCCGCCGTTCCACACTTCCCCGATTCCCGCTCGCTCCCCGGGGCCGCCCCCCCCCCGCTCCCTCACGGCCGAGGGCGGGAGCGGCGCGCGGGCCCCTCCCCGGGGGGGGCGGGCTCAGGCGGGAGGAGGCCGCGCGGCCGCCATGTTGTTGTGCCCGTGAGGCGGCGGCGGCGGCGGCCCCGAGCCCGCAGCGACCCCGGCCCCGGCAGGACGCCGCGCCCCGGACGGGCGGGGGCTCCGCGCCATGCCCTGCCCCGCGGTAAGGACCCGCCGGCGTGCCCGGTGTCCCGCGGCGGGGAGGGCCGGCCCGGCGCGGGGCCTGGCGGAGCGCGGCCGCGCTGTCACTGAGGGCCGCACACGCCCCCTCGGCCGCGGGTGCGGGGCCGCCACGGCACCCTCAGCCCCGCTCCGCTCGGCCCGGCCGGGGGCAGCGGCAGGAGGCGGCTCGGCGGCCTCCTGTGCCCGGCCGGGCCGGGCCGTTCTCTGCGGGGCTCGGGCGGCGGGGCCGGGCAGCGGGCTGCCCGCTGGGCCTCGCCCGGCGCCGCCGCTCCCGTGCCCGGCCCGCGGAGGTGCCCGGGGGTGGCCGGTTCCCTTGGGGGTGGCCGGGGGTGGCTTGTCCCCCCGGGGGTGGCCGAGGGTGGCCGCTCCCCGCGAGCCCGCCGCGATCGCCCCGTACCGTTGGCAACCGCCGGCCCCTGCCCGGCTCCTCGGGCCGCCGTGTGTCAGCTCCGCTCAGCTGCCCTTGTGCGCGGGGCCGAATTCCCGTGCCTTTTATACGTGGGGCTTGTTAAGGCTTTTTATTGACATGGTGTTGCGGCTTTAATTGCGCCTCTTCCCCTTGTTCCTCTTAACAGTCGTGTTCTTTCACTGGGATCTGAGCAGATGTTGCCCTTCCTTGGTAAGTGCTTTGCACCCTGACATGGAGCTTAAATGCGTGCATCGAAGTTGTTCCCGCTCTTGTTGGTTTTTTATCAGCAGATGAGACCTGATGTTTCTTCACATCTCTGCACAGGAAATTGATTTCTTTCCTTTCCGTGCACACTTCCCTCGCTGGGGGAAGGTTGGGTGTGAGCTTGTAAAACTCTTGCAGGCTTCAAGTGTTATAGGCGCTTTCCTGTGTGCTTCACCTGTTTGTTTGGTTGTGTGATGTAGCCGTGTCAATAAGGCTTTCTGTTGGAAGAAAAGAGCTTCTCTAGTGAATCATGTCAGGTAGTGCTGAGTGTGGAGGTGCAGCTTGGCTTTCTGGTGAATATAAAGGCACGTTTAGATTCCTTGGTGAGTCCACTGGGAAGGGACAGAGCGTGACGGAGGGAGCTATGACAGGTTTCTTGTAGTACCTGTCATGCTCTGAGCTGTAGATAAAGAGCTGAGCTGCCTTTTGTCTGTTACTAAAGCACGTGGTATTTGAAAATGAACTTTTTTGATGGAGGTGAAGGAGTTTTTATGAAGGAGCGCTTGTGAACCTGGGGGGGAGGAGGCTGACATCTGATACCTGCTTTGCTTCAGCTGTTACTGATCGCTGTGGTTTGGGAGATGGAAGTGGTGCTTTCTTTCCTAGCACAGGAAATACTGAGCTGTAAGTGTTGAAACTTTGTGCAGATAAGTGAAGGCGGGGCACGAGGGTCTAGAATGCTTCAGTGACAAGTGCTTCTGTGCCTGCTTTGGAGCTTGGGGAGGGGACAAAGGGGCACAAACGGTGGTGGTGACCAAACCATGTTGTTTTTTGAGTGATTGCACTAAAAGGTGCTCTTGTCCTACTTCGCTTTATAGGAGTGATATATGGAGGGCCAAGCTGAGTTCTCTTGCTGGCAGTGCTGTAGGTGCCTGTCTAGGATGCTGTTAATATTCATTACATTAACTGCACTAGCAATTATTAAAATATCACTGTTAACCTGCTTAAGTAACCTGCCATGCAACCCACTAATGATACCACGGAGGTGGAGTAGGTCAGCTTGATAAGCTCTCATTGTATTCTATTTATTTTTTACATAAAAACAGCCATCTGCAGCTGGAGGAGACAGAAATGGAGCATGCCCAGGCTTCTGAAATAGAGGATACAATATTTTATCTCAGATCTCAATCCACCTACGTGCAGCCCAGGATGGTGGAGAGAAGTATGTTGTCAGCTTTCAGGAGTAGGAGGAACAGGGCTGTGCAGTGCTTTGCTGGCAATTAACCTGGAAAAAAGGAGTAACTTAAGGAGAGGGGGATCGTTGGGCTGCTGGAGTAACGGGCAAGTCTGCTGTAGCAAGGAAGAGGAATTGTCTCCGTGGAGTGACTCGGAGGAGCTGGGTTAGCAACCAGCACAGAGCTCAAGATCTCTTCACCTGCAGAGATCAAAAGGCTGTGATGGCTGTTCCTGCCCTGGTGGCTTCCTACTGGGAAGTGTAACTGGATATAAGGAGATAGGACTCTTCTACTTGGTATCTGTGGTGCCTTCCAGAGCACGTGACTCCAAATAGTGCATTAGAGCTTATCAAATGCTGTGAACTAGAATGAGACGTCCAGATACTTCAACATGCACTTGTTTCATAGTATCTTTCGCTGGCTGAGTCAAAGTAATGTCACATTTCCTTCAAAATAACCTTTTAGGTACTGAAATGTCTGAGCCAGGACGTGCAACTGTTCTGCACTTGTCTCTAGCCTGGGTTGCTGGTGGTGTAAGGAGCTACCTGTTAGATCCCATATGGGTTTGAAACTCTGAGAAATGAGCTTCATGACTTGTGATTCCGCCCCCCCTTCTAGACATCGGTGCTGTAACTTCCCAGTGCTGTCAGGAAAACTTCAGGAATGTGCCCAGTGCTCAATTTGTGCTGTGATCCTGCGAATTAACTGGATTGTTAAAAGACAACTATTTCTTTCTACGTAATGCTTCACAATTTCAGGCTGACTGAGTGGCTTTCATGGAAGACCTCAAAGTGGAGCTGATGGTAATTCCAGAATTTGAAATGCTGACTTTTTACCGAGAGCTCAGCTCCTGGTGCTTTAACAGCTTCTCCCTTGGACGCAGGGCTGCTGTGTCCAGACTGGTGCATCGACTTGCCTGCGTGTCAGCTGCTTGTGGGATGGGCAGAGGTCACAAACCACAGCCTCCTTTGGTGTGAACTGTCCTTATTCGGAGTGTATTTTTCAGCAGAACGGCCAGAACTCTGCCCTTGCTTTGGGGGGAGCAGCTGAGAAGCTCTGACAGGATGGACTCGATGCCGTAGAAATCTAATGGTGAACTGGAGCATGAGTAGCCCTGACCTGTTCTTCCCCTCATCTGATGAGTAGTTTCTGGTGGTGGTGTGAGGGAGGTGAACCCCAGCTGGCTGTAGTGATTCCAGGGGTAATGTTTCATCCCGTAAGGAAGCCTCCAGTCTGTCCCTGCTGCTCAGAGCTACAGGGAGTAGCAGCAGGGAAGAAATGTGCATGATCTTGTTGCAAGCAGTGGTATCTCTCACCTTTAGTCTGTTCTGAGGTGTCAGGTTGTGCTGTTCTGAGCCAGAGGTGCTCTGCTCTCCTCCAGCAAGTGCCAATGTGCACCTGGAAGTGAGGCTTGGACCTGTGGAGCCGTGCAAAGTGAGCTGAGGGGGAGGGCAAACAGGCAGCTTTCTAGAATGTTCATTGACATGGGGAAGCTGCTTCTGGAGTCACTGATGTCCAGCAAAAAGCAGTGTTTGTAAAGGCTTCACTTAAAATACGATTGCTGATTCCTAGCTTTGGTTCATCTTCTGAAACTTGGAATCTTAATGTGAAGCTGGGAAAGCAGCAGTTGGTTTGACACCTGGATGTGGCTGCAGGTTAAGCTGGTAACTGGAAGTGTGCTCTCTAGGGCTTACTGGGGGCAACTGGGTACTTCAGAGGTTTTGTTCCCCCTCACGGGTGGAACAACAGACTTTATGGGTCCTTATTAACCCCTTATGGGTGTTAACACTAAAAACTGTAATAAGGTAACCATGGAAAGATCCAACTGGAAGTTTTTCTGGAATTTGTGTGTGAGGCAGCTAATGACATTAAAATAGTTGTCATGGGGGTGGTGGAACTCTGAGAAGAGGAGAAAAAAACCCCAGACTCTGAAAGAAATGCCTGAATAAGGGGCTCTTGCTCTTCCTTGGGAGAGTTGGATTTCAAAAAACTTGAAGCTGGATGGCCCTTGTTCAGCAATACTGCAGCTAAATTGTACAGGCTGCTGTATTGAAGTATTGCCACTTCTGAAAAGTGAATACTTTGAACAAGCTCCAGTGGAACTTGATTTTATTTTTCCTCTTGACTAGGAATGCAGTGAAAAGCTGTAAAGCAGCAGTGGCTTGGGGGCAGGCTGTTGTACATCACCAGTCATGCCAGTAATGAAATGTGTCCTCAATAACACATGCTAATGGATTTTAAGCAGCATTAAACTCCTTTTTAAGAGAAATTTAACCAAAAATACCGAACTGTAAATACTTCAAACTATAACTTTGCAGGCTGGTGTTGAAAGAGGACAGAACATCAAAGAAACCAAGGCTTGGAGAAGCACCGTAGGTGACAAGTAAAGCAAGTTGTCCTTTGCCTTGCTCAGCACATCTCGCTGCTCTCAGCCTCCACTGTGATGGACTGAGTAACCACGATGGAAATGAAGCTGGGTTTGCTCTGCACAGCTTTCACCTGAGCTGCTGATCGAGCTGATGCTTTTACTGACTTCTGTGGCGTTGGTTGTTCATCAGGTTGTTCTGCAGTGTGGCAGTGCTCAGCTTCGCGGTTTTAGCTGTTGTGTCTCCGGTGGAGCGTTAGAACTGGTGCTGGGCTGGGCTTAGCTTGGCAAATTGTCCTGTCACCTATGGAATTAGCTTGAAGCGAGAATGAAATCTGAAACTCAGTGTTAGTCCCTGGCTACTCGGGGGGAGCTGGGCTTTAGGAAAGGCAGCCAGAACAGACCACCACCCTGACTGGGGTGTGTTCTTTATGGGGGCAACTGTAACAGGGAATGGCCAAATGTTTGAACTTCCCAGGCTGGACAGCAAGGGAGGCTTGGAGCTTCCAGCATGTGGCCTAGAAGGCAGTGAATATCTGTGTAGGAAAGACTTGTGTTCTGTTTTTCTTCGATATTTAGGTGTCTCCTTCCTTGCTGCTGTGTGTGTGGGTCTCAGCTGTATGTTCTGTGCTCCCTCCATTCGGGTCTAGTCCAGTCATTCTTGCATCGTCTGCAGAGTGACATTGCCTTGGTGTGATTTCAGAACTGAAGTTGTTCTTTACTGGGACTGTCTCTAGCAGATGTGTCAGGTCTAACCTACCAGGTTTAGCCTTTCCTGGAAAAAAGAATCAAAAAGGACTTTTTTCACTGTAATCTCAGCTTCCTACTTTTCAAGGTAATGATGTTGTTAAAGTAACTTACTACCTGTACGTGCTTCTCTCATGCTTTACATTATCCCCATGGCTAAGAATTCTACCAAACCCTCTCATTTATGGTTCTTCTTACCCAATTTTAAGAAAGATTTTCATCAGGGAAAACCGGTGAAAATGGTTTGAATCTTTCTTTAACTGAGATTTCCAAAAGCAAAGTAGCATGAAATAGGTCTCTAGGGTGCCTGTCTGTGTGATGAAGTCTTTTGTGTATACAAGTCTAATAGTCTTTAAGTATTTTGGATTGTTCTGGTACTCTGAAGGTTTAGTTTTTAGAACATATAGGCAGTATGGGGGGAAGTAATGCACTTGAGGTTGAATTTGTGGAGGAAGGCTGCTGCATTGCCATAATTAAGTCTTTGTAGTTTTTCTTTCCAATACCAGAGATTTGTGCACTGGTATAGACATTATTTATAGAAACACTGTTAGAACAGTTTTGTGTTGCCCTTTTGTGGGCCTCATTTGCTTCTCCAACTTTGGGACTGGAAACTAGGGCTATAATCAAAGCATTAATTCTGTGGTGTTACCTGGGAGGACGGAGCTTCAGGAAGAAATAAAAATAGTTTCTCTTTCCCTGTGCCTTTAAAAGAAGGTTTTGACTCTTCTATCAACCAGGAAAGGGCAGACTCGTGACAGAATGAGACTTGTTTTCACCAGTGCTGCTTTCTCCACTTGTGGAAGTGCCTGGGGGAAACTGCTCCCCGGCACCTGAGAGGGGAGAGGCCAGAAATCCTGTCTGTGTGGGTTGACATGGAGTCTGTGAAGACAAGATGCACTGGGTTGGCTCCTGAGTGCCCTTGGAGAGCGGAGCAAAGGCAGGGCTCGCTGCAGGGCCTCTCCCAGCTCACCCCCAGAGCAGCCTTTCATGGAGGGCTCCTGTGCATCATACGACTCCCAGGCCCCCTGAGTGTGACTCCTCAGTTCTGCTGAGGGTTCTCCTTGACTGTTCTGGGCAAGCAGGATTCTTATTTTTGGGGATTTCCCTATAGCTGGTGGCAAGATTTCAGAAAACAGATGGAAAACCAGATCTTCCCTCGAGTCTTTCTGTCATGTGGAGTTTAGCACAGCGTAGGTCAAGGGTAGACTGCTAGAATATTGATTTTGGTTATTTAGTTGCTGGAAGTTGTAGTTGAAAGCAAGGCTGAGGTAAAGAAATAGTGAGCATACAGAGGTTAAGAACCATTTGTTTGAACTGCTGTACTAGTGGAACTGCTTATGACTCTGGAGTCTTAATACCTTCAACATCTTACAGTAGGTGTTACATGGGTGAGGTAACTTTCAGTACTTCTGAAGTGAAACCTCAGTTTTGTGCAGGAGGCATCAGAATGATCCAGTCTGACAGCTGATCCAGTGTCAAACTCTGTCCTGTCGCTCTTATGCTATCACCGTGTCTTTTCAAAATGAGTTAAAGTCCAAAGCTGCTCATGGAAGCGGCTGCCTCTAGGTCTGGAATTGGTGGAAGGTTTCCTTGGAATTTCTGGGTTTGGAGTTGGTGGAGAGCATTTCCATGGAATATCCTACCTGCTAGTTAGGAGGGACCCAACAGCCTGACTCTCCCTGTTCTCCCTGCAAGCAGATGAGGACAGGGAGTGAGCTGGGGCTGTGATTCCATCTCTTGTAGCCGTAATTGGCCTTAATGTGTACCTGGGAAAGCTCTGGTTATTCCCTGCTATCTGCCAGTGTAATTGCTGTCACTGAAACTTAAACCAGAGGGAAATGAGACGCTGGGAGTTGTGCTGGTTGTGATGGTGCTGTTTGCTGCACCCTCCGTGGGCTGTTTGCTTTGAGACCTTTTCAGACTGGAAACTGTTCTCAGTTTTCTCACCTCCAGCCTTTGGTGTCTCTCTAACTAAAACTGCTGTTATCAAAGCTGACTTTTACTGTTCTGTGGGTCTCTCAGTTCAGGCTTTTCAAATACTTGTCTGTCTCCTGGCAAAGAACAGAAGAGCCAAAATGAGAGGCAGTGAGAAGAAAACTCACCTGTCGTATCACAGAGCAGCTTTGCTCGAAAAGTGATGTGAGGACATCTCTCTCCACTGGGCTGCCTGGTTGCTGTGGTCTGACCAGAGCAAAAACACTCTAGTTGTTTTGACCTCGTAGCTTTGATTTCATTATATTTGAATTTTCTTAATTTCCTTTTTGTTTCCAGTTCTGAGAACAAATAGTCAGTGTAATGTAGGCACTATTGAACTTTTGATCCACGAAACCTGGCTAAAATGTCTAAGCAGATTGCATTTCTAGGTTTTTTGATTATTTTCCTTTAATAAATGGAAGCTGAAAGCAAGTGAAGTGTACTTAATGTAAACTCACAAGTTTACTGCCTCTGCCTGCAGACCTTTCCATTCCATCTAAACACTGTGCATGGGTTTTTTTAAGAGTGGATAAGCTTTTCATCAAATTAATGACTAATCCTTATCAAACGAGTGTTCATCTTTACAATTAGGGAACAGGAATGCTTAATTGTGTACTGATTGGTGAACATACTAGCCATGAGTACATTTGAGAATTCAGATTCTTAATTTTCTCTCACTGCTGGTAGCAGGAATTTGCTGTGAACAGGGCATTATATTCTGGTTGGATACCCATTATGATTAAATTATCATCTTTGTCTATGTTCAGTGAACCTTTCTTTGAGTAACTTCCAAAAGAATGCACCTTTTTGCACTTTGGGAAAATCTGAACTCTCTGAGGAAAAAAGAGGAAGATGGAAGAAAGGTAAATGTTTTGAGGTCTGCTCAGCTTTCCTTGTAGGTTTGGCTAATGGATTATGGTCAAGGCATAGTTGTGTTCTAATGCAGAATACAATAGCTTGCTTGTTTTCTTTTACTTTGGGCTGGAATCTCTTAATCCCTTCAGACTCAAGCATGAGTATCACATGATTTGGAGGTGTTTGGTTAGTGTACTTCCCTGCTGCAGAGCATCCCTGTACGTAACAGAGGAGTACATTGGGACTGCAGGGAGAAGCCACATGGAAATTTTCAGTTTTGGAGATCCAAGTGTTGAATATTTAGTGCTGGCAAAACCATGTGGTCAGTTGAGCTGGAAGGAAGGGAGGAGCCCAGATACCTGCTCTAAAACTCCAAGTTCATTATGAAAAGGACTGCAACTTCAGCATACTGACACTGCACCTGTATGTTCAATACACCTACAGTGCTCAGACTGTGTACTAGGGGATCTGTAGGGAAACTTCCTTGCAGGAAAACTGGTGGTACAGCTAATTGAGGGTCCTTCTTTCACAATCTGTGACCACATGGGACATCAGTGGGGTTATAGCTGTATAAGTAATGCTCATAAACCCTTATTAAAGTAAAAGAATAATAAGTATTCATTAGCAGTGAATTTCTAAAAGTAGTAACTCCTTGTATAGTTGCATCATGGTACCACCATGCCTGGTTACTGTTGTGTTGCTTTTCCCCCTTTCAGTTCTGCAGGCTTTAGGAGCTGGAACCAAAATGCCTTCCACATGTCAAACTGGAATTTTGGCTTATAATGACAGGATGAGTGCTGGCACTTGATGAGGGTGACTGCTAACCACGGGCCTGGGGACAGCACTGGGCAAGGGGGGTGCTAAAACAGAATAGGATTCCCTGGAGTGCCGAAATATGGCAATGAAGAGGATGGTGAGAAGACTCCAGGGAGTTACAGGATGCTGGTCTTGACTCTTGGTGCTGCTTTGCAGAATTTGGTCCCTTAAGCTCAAGGTCAGTGTTGCTTTCTGGGCGCTACTGCTGCCCAGGTGTCTCACCTGCAGAGCCACTGGGGTGCTGCAGTCCTGGTGGCTCTGTACTTAGCTCGTTACTCCAGGCAGATTATCTTTTCCTTCTCAAGTGTTGACTGGCAGGTTGGTTGGAGAGCTGTCTAGCTTCCATTGCTGGGGCATTCCAGCTCCTCTGCATTGCACAGGCACTTCTTCCTGGGAGCTCTGGGAAGGCCGGGGATCCCCGAGCAGCGGGAGGGTCTGAGGATGGGAGCTCTGTAGTAATTCAAGGTGGTGTTGGGTCAAAAGTTGGACTTGATGACCTCAGAAGTCTTTTCCAACCTAGTTGATTCTGTGATTCTGTGAATTCATTGAGGGGAAAACAAGCAGTGCCAAGCCTGCTGTTGTAATCAGCTCGGAGCAGGAAGCAGTGTGGAAACCGGCTTGATACTCTGCTCACCTGTGGAGCGTGGTTGGGTCCATCCCTGCCACTGCTGACACCTCAGCTGGGTGGGTGTGGTGTTCACCTGGAGTCAGCTGGGCAGCTGTGGACAAAGGGCTTTGCTTGACTTGACAAGTATAAGATGGTTATACCAAAGACAATAAGAGCTATTTCTTGCTTTCCTTTTGAAGCCTAGTTCTTGGCTGAGCTGTCTGTGCAGGCCCCAGTTGAGGAGCTCCCTGCTCTGAGGGTCACACCCAGAGCACAGCCCTATTACAGTAATGGGGCTGTTGCCTCATGCCCGAGCCCGCCGTGTCCCGCTCAGCTCTCAGGTATGAGGACTTTTCCTCTTGCATAAGACAACTTGATTTGCTGGGCTCGGGCAGGAAGCAGTTGGCAGCTCCCTAAGGAGTGAGTTCCGTGCTGCTGTGCCCTGTAGCTTATTTTTCTAAACATTAGTATTTTGAGTTATTGTCCAGCTTTTTAAACTGTACAACTGCCCCAGGCTGGACCACGGCTCTCACAAAGGCAGGGATTACCTGCTGCCCGTGCTGGATACAGAGATCCTTTCCTGCTTCCAGCAGACTTCGTGCTCCTGGACCCAAATTGTTTGGTATTCAGAGTAGAGACACAGCAAGGCTAAGCCTCATGGACTGGAACATATTTCAAGAGCCTCAAAATTGCAACATGGCTCAATTTGCCTTTTCTCTTTTGAATTTCTAAGTATTTCTGACTACTGTATTTATTTTTTCTGGTTCTTCCAACAAAATTCAGTTTTCAGTCTCATCATAAATCCTTTCTACCATGTGTCAATCCCAGCAGACCAAGTCATGTACTAGTTAAGAAATGATTTTTCTATAAATGTGCTACAGGTCTAGTAACATTTGTTACTGAGCTAAAGTGACTTCACTTACCAAAAGCAAGGAGTGCTAAGTTAAAACAAGCCAAAGAAGCTGGTCTGAAGTGACTTGTGTCATGAAAAGGACGAGAAAGGATTGAAGGTTTTTGTGCAATATTTACCATATTAGAAGTAAGCAGGTGGGCTGGGGAGAATCTAGTTAAGCTTACAGTTTAATGCCAAAACACCCTCAAAACCTAATTTATGTGCTTCAACTCTCCAGTTTTTTTGCTGCCTCTTGCCAAGACAATTAAAGAATTCCTAGAGCTAGTCTGAATTTCCAGGCTGGGTTTGGAATATGATACCCACTTCTGCAGGTGCAGAGAACACTCCAGCCTGTTCAGGTAGGTTGGTGAGTCTTGGTGGTTTTATTGCTGGTTTATTTGATTTTTCAGGAGTCTGGAGATGTTGCTCTGAAGCACATTTGTGGTGCAGTTGCAGGTGTAGCCAGCTGGGTTTTTGCTGCTTGCAAAAGGTCAGCTTTTAAGCTTCCGTGAACTGATGAACAGTAAGGTTGAGGCTGGAGTTTCAAGCCTCCTGTTTGACTCTGGAAAACTTAGGAGGAAAAATTTAGGTCCCTGTGTGGTGTTGATATTGTTAAGATCTGCTTAACTATTTGTAACTAATTAAGATGCAAGAGGTGAAGGAATACCCTCGGATCAGTTCAGAGGGGACCTGTGCAGCTGAGTGAAGATCAGTTGTGGTAGAAGAACTCAGTGCATCCATCATGTCTGCAAAGAAAACCCAACCAGCACCTTGTTTCAGCAGCACTTGGGTTGTGCCATTGTGCTCTCCCCTGGGTCACCTCATGGTGAGTGTGGGTGAAAGACTTGACTTAGCAGAGTTTGGACATGTTGAAACAAATTTGATGGCTCAAACTTGTCTGAAGAATCTGCTGCTTGTCAGGTGACTCCCGAGGAGCTGCTCCACCTGTGACCCCTCAAAAAATCAGGACTTGGTTACTTTGATTATTTTTTAATAACATTTTAACTCAGAGGTTAAATGACACATTGGCAGCTTACTGCATGTCAGAATGTGAAAGAGAAAGTGTGAACCTTTCTATGGAGCTGGGAATCCATAGATCAAGCTGGGTGAGTGACAGCTCAGCCTCTACATGGAATTCAGAGCATCTTTGCCATGTTATAAAAAGCTTGCTGCCTGGTGCTGATCTGTTCCTCCAACACTGAGCTTTTTGTAACCTTTAAACTCTAAGTATAGGGTAGGAATTTATCCAGTTAAAACCTGCATTTGTTTGAAGAGTTAACTCCTGCCTGGTCACCTCTGCCCCACATCTCTAGATCTCAGTTATTTGAATACCAAGGTGTGTGTCACTCACTGGGTAGGGAGGTTTTTCCTTTAGCAGAAAGAAGTAAATGTGACCTGTAGAGAGCAAGCAGCTGTGCCTGTCTTGCTACACCTTTCTCATTCTTCAACTTTGCTTATTTACAGTGTGGAACTGTTAAATTAGGATTTAGAGTTGGTCTGCAGGTGAGTTTTTGCCTGTGAAATTCTGGAAATACTTCTGAGATTAGTGCTTTAATTTCAACCTTATCTTGAAGTGATGTGTTTTATGTTGTCTCTGATGTCAGTTTTATAGGCTTTTTTTGGGGGAGGAATGGGGAAAAGTCCTTACTAATGTCTCATCTGAAGTAGGCTGGTGAATAACATGTGCTGGAATATCTTAAAAATGAAGTGCTGGATGAAGTAGGTTGGATGGAAAGGTCTGAAAGCTTCAGTTCTGAAGTAAGGAATAAGTCTTGTAGTTTGTCTACTTAGGCTCGTCCTACTCTGAAGCCTCACTGAATTTTCAAATGGAGAAGTTGCAGATTTGTTTTGTGTTGAACAGCAGGCTTGAATTATATCCTTTTTTAGTATTTTGAGATAGCTTGGTGTAAACCTTTCACAGAAATGCTGCTCTTACTGAGCTGGTGAGTTAAGTTCATCACAACTAAAATGTTGTTCTTTCTCTTCCTTCCAGTCCTTTAAGTCCTTGTCACAGGTGACAATGTTCCTTGCAGGCAGATTCGAGGTAGAAATCCTCAACTTTAGCTCTGTTAGTGTTGTGTCAGCCTTTGCATCCCCCAGGGTTAAGGTGCAGTCTTAGTGCCATGTTCAGACTGATGCTCTGGAGGGGATTTTTAACCCTTCTAGACCAGGGTTGCTGCAAGTAAAGCATTTAACAGGTGTTTCTGCAGGGCTTTACTGTGTTTCTGTAGGTAAATGGTCCCTGTGCTGAGGTTGCTGGTTTACCTTCACTGGGCAGAGGATGTAGCCTGGGAAAGGTGCAGAGCAACAGGGCTGCTCCATGGATCCTGTGGCTCCATCTGCTTATGGCACCGGGATCTTGGGCTGACCTGCTGGCACAGGCAACCCTAAGTGCTGAAAGGGTATCTACCACTGCCAGCTTCAGATTATCCCTCGAAAATGCAGCTCCTGAAGCTGTTCTGTATCTGTGGTGTTGCTTGAGATTTATGTAGGAAGTGGGAGCAGATGCTTTCCTTTTTCTCAGAGCTTTTATTAGTTGTTAACTGAAACAGTTGGATTGCTCGGGTTTGTTTAGTATTTGTGGTAAGATTTGATAAGTTGCTTGATAAATGCTCCTGTGTTTTCCACAGATAACATGTGCTTATTCCTTGTGGGTTATGGAGTAGTGGGCTTTTGGATCTGTGGACGTTAAGGTGGTTGTGTTTTTAATCCAGCAGAGAGGACTAATGCACTGAAACTTCAGACTGGAGAGTTACTCAGTAACAGTTTTTGTCGCTGAGCCACTAAAAAATAATGCTGAGAACTTAGCAGGACTAAATGGATGTTGTACAAAACACAAATGTATCTGTTTCAGAGCCTCCCCTGGAGGTAATAAAGCCTTCAGTGGTAACTGTGCTCAGGCAGAGATTCCTCTGGCTCTAACAAGACTGAATGTTGTTATTGATGTTCTTTACCTACACAACTAGGACCTGTCGCTGTTGTTTGTGAGGTTATTTCCTGTGAGCAGAGTGATTCCCTGTCAGTTTACGGGAATGCTCAAAGGCAGGATTCACTGCCAGGTCTCCCGAGGAGGGCAGAGCCTGTGCAGGGCTGTGTGTGCCCGGGTGAGTTACTGCAGAGCCCTGGCAGGTCCCTTCCCTGGGATCACCGATCCGTCTGGGAGGGAGAAGCCGCTCTGCCAGCACACTTAATCTATTTCTGATTCGTCAGGATCTCCAAGACAGAAACAAAAAGCACTTTGTGCTGGCTGGACTGGAGGACTGACACTTGAATGGCTCTTTCCATTGTCTATTCAGTGGCTTGTGAGTGCTCCTGCAGTGGAGCACATTGTTGTGGAGCAGCCACTTCTCTGCCGGGGCTCCCAGGCTTTGGGCTGGCGGGAGCTCTCAGAGCAGCAGCTTCACAGCAGGCACTTGTTTGAGCGGTTCCAAGGTCAGCCTTGGCACTGGAACTCACTGAAGCTTCCGGGGCAACTGGTGGCCCTTCAGTGGAGGAGGTCAGTGCCAGGCTGGCTCACTGCTGCCTTCATCCCCTCCTGGCTGCTGTGGCTCCTTTCCCCAGTCGAGTGAGAGAAGGGCATCACTGGAGGTGCCTTTTGATCAGAAGCTCCACAGAATCTCTGGAGCTTTGGTGGACTCTCCAGGGAATCATTCATAATTATTTATGCTTTATTGCTGAGAGGATCTGACAGAATATTCTGGAAATACTGCAATCCAAGTTCTAGTTATTTTGTTATAATAAACATTTCTTCACTGCTAATCCCAAGTATCCAGATACAGGAAAAAGATGGAGTCTTTACCTTGTTGTATCATTTTCCTGTGGCTGTTTTCTGAATGGTTTTTAATTTCTTATACACAGAGCTGTTTGAGAGTTTCCCTGATACTTGCAGGTGATCATGAAGTCTTTGGTTTATCTTGAAGTAGTTCAGCTTGGTTTCCTACTGTTAATTCCATGCTCTTTAGGTTTCTGTTTGCATTTACCTCTGTTAAGCAATAATAATTAACTCAAAGCATTGAACTGATGGAGTTATTGTGTTGGGAGAACAAACCAATAACCATAATGCAATAAGCATTACTGCAGCTTCCTGGTAATGAAAATTCCAGTAGTGGAGGACTTGATTTAATTTTTAAGCTTTGAGAGAATAGTAGTGGTGATAAAATGACTTTATAACTGAGTCTCACTTAGGCAGCTCTACTTAATGCTAGGAAAAATCTTGGGGTGTGATGAAGAATCATGGTTGGAAGAATCATACAGCTGTTGAGGATAAAAGCTGTTTATGTTGATAGAGGGAATGTCTGAGCTCTTGCTGTTCACATTTGAACCCCAACCTGCAGTGTGCAGCTATGTTTTTAAGTTACTGTTGCTTCCCCAGGCAGTCTGGATGACATTGTTTACTTCCTTCTAGTGAGTCTGTCTGGATGTATTTAAGCTGGAAACTGCAGGGTTAAGGACAGTTGGATATTCCTGTCCTCCCACCAGACCACACAGTTGAATTAAGAATCTGTCTATCTCCTGAAGTGGGTGTTCAAAATAGGTAAGAATTCCTCACTAAGGGGTAGAATGTAGGACTTTTTAAAAGGGAAAATATCAGGCACAAAATCTGGCTTTTGATGAGGAGAATCTTCCTTAAGGTCTCTGGGCAGTTTTTGTGTACAGCTGGCATGGCTGTGGCACTGAGGACGCTTCCAGGAGAGATGGATCTCTCTCGGCTGCCGATGGCTTTGGCAGTTTTCTGGGCATGAAAGGCTGATTAACGAGCACAGCTGGAGCAGGAGGGCAGCTCCAGCCTCTGCAGGGACAGCTCTGAGGAGCCTGGATGTGTTGTGTAAGGACAGCTCTGACTCAGTGGCAGTGGAAGCACGTGGTGGAACTTAAGCAGTATCACTGCACAAGTCAGAATGAGGGCTCACAGCCTCACCAGTTTGATCCCATTACCCTCTTAGGTGACATCACACCTCCAAAGCTTGTTTCTTACCTCACTCTGTGTTATTGTGCTTACTTTTAGGCACTGATTTCCAGCTGTGCAGGCTGAAGCACTGCTGTATGCTCTGCAGATCAGCTCATGGGTGAGTGGGCACTGACTCAGACATTCCTGCACACGGACGCTCTTCACGTGCAGGGAGATCCTGTTCTGTACCAGTTCAGAAGCTTCTGGTATAACAAACTTGCTCCAAAGCCAACTTCTCCTGGTTTATCTTACTGAATTTTCTGTCCGTTTTACAGATACTGGCATGGGTTATTGTACCTTAATGGGTATTGTATCGTGGGTATTGTATCTTAAATACTGGTGTTTTGAGTGATGGTTGAAGAATTGAAGATGAATGCTTATGGGACAGCAGTGGCTTTGGAGGCTGGGATGCCTCAATGGTATTATTAAAGTGAGCTGAAGAGTTAACAGAGCCATTCTAAATATACTGCAGCATTGCAGTCGTGGCAGTGACTGTGATGCCAGGCCTGGACTATGAATACAACTTCCATGTGCACACTCGTGAGAATGACAGAACAGCACGTGCTGGGCTGGCAGATGGCGTTTCTTTGAGCATGATAAGGACTGTGGCACAACTGCCCTTTGCTTGGGACGTGTCACAGCCCCAGTGCTGTGTGGCTGTCCAGGAGAGAGTGCAGGCTGCAGGGTGTGGGGAAAATCACTCCTTAAAAAGAGAACACACCTCAGTTTGTGCTTGTGTTGGGTATGACATTGAATATGACATGTCAGGGAGATGGACTTCTCATGCAGATGGAAAACTAGAACCATCTCCCAGCTTTGGTCTCCCAGGCTTTCCGGTTTTTCCTCTTGCTTAGGTTTTTAGGTTGCTTGTGTACTAGTTTATTCCTCACCAGTCAGGTAGTTAGAGGGGAACACCTGGTAAGTAATACCTGCAGGCTCTGTAATGGATTGGGGTGAGCTGTTCAAATGTCTGCTGCTTTCTTGCTCCCAACTGCACAATGTGAAGGAAGTTTAGGGTGTTTTGGACAGGAAGGGACACGTGTCCTAAGAGCCAAACTATCTGAAGGGCACTGCCCAGCACAGCTGTCCTGATAGCAGAGAGGATGGTTGGGAAGTCAGTGAAACACCAGCTCTGAACACCTCAAGCCACCTGGTCTCCTTGGCAGAATTAGTTCTTTAAACATACAAACTCTTCAGGCAATCTAAAGCTGGTTGTTATTGCAGGCAAATGTCTTGATGACCTGAAGGAGGACTTGTTCTTTCTTGGAGTTGTTCTCCTGTACTGGCAGGAGATGGGTGTTTTTCCTGTGACCATCTTCTGCCATAAGGCATCAGGTTCTCGAGTGAGAAGCCTTAGTTTAACTAAGTGGAAATGAAGTGGCCTTGAATGCCAGAAAATGGGATTGCCAATGACTGATGAAGGATCTATACCTCGCTTCAGACTTCCCTTCAAGTGTCCTGGGTTTCTGATGGAGTTTAATAGACAGGTTGACTTAGTACCAGAGACAAGTGGTAACTTGGAAGTGGGGTTGACACTGTAAAGGTGGATTTAAGGCAAGAGGAAAGATGTGAAGAGCTGACATGCTCTCACTGCCTTGATTTCCATACCTGTGCAAGGCCTGGACATTACATGTGTGCTGCTAAAAACCTCTCCCTTGTGTGGAAGCAGAATGACAGCCTCCAGTTGCTCCCTCCTGCTGCTTTAATTCCTCCTAAGGCTGCTGAGGAGCAGCTTTGCTGCACGTTCTGGCAGTGCTGCCTTTCTCTGGGAACACCACTGCTGTAGCAGTTGAGTGAGCACTGGAAGGCTCAGTAAGTACCACTGGCTGGTTCTCAAGTCTGACATCATATCCAAGAATTAGATGGCTCCCTCTCACCGTGGGGATAATGAAATAATTCCTACTGTGTTATTCATTAACTCACATTTCATTCAGTGGCTCCTAAGAGGATAACGAGTACATTAGAGGTGAACTTGTATAAACCTTCTGACATCCTTTTGATAAGTTAAATAAGAGTTAAAGCTATGGCAGACAAAGCATGGCAGGGGGGCCTCACTGAGGGGCAGGTGGCCTGTGCTGTATTACACACACTGACTTAAAAACTAATTTAATGGCTTTTCTTCAATGGTTTAGAAAAATAGCCTGCTTCTAAAGGTGCTGGAGAAATAACTAGTGCCCAGAGCCAGCTGAAGGTCATCCTCAGTGTGGAGCCTGCTCCTGATTGAAGGGCTGTGTTCAGGTGGTGTCCAGCCCAGCACAGCAGGGCTTCAGGGCAAGTGTGGGAACCCAACAAATAAATGAAGGATCTGCAACAATAAAAGGGAGGGAAAAGCAGCCTGGTGAAGGAAGGACAGCTGCTCCTGATCCATATAAAACTTTTGGTACAAGAGCCTGTTGAGCCTTGCTGGGTTTCCAGTTTGTGTTAATGTAGCTTGAGCTTGTGTAAAATTTGAATCTGCCTCAAGTGTCAGTGTCAGGGACTCTTTCCCCTCAGCTTAAGTGCCATGTGCTGCTCCTCAAGGGAGCTTCAAAGAGGGGAGGGATTGCATCAGTTGGTGAGGGATTTTTCACTGATATGATGTTCAGGACCAATAAAATTGGACAACTCTACCTCTGGCTTTAGGAGGGAATTGTATCAGGAAGAGTGGCAGCAGGAGCAGGGCAGTGATTCTTGCCCTGGACTCAGCACTGGTGAGGCCACCCCTGGAGTGCTGTGTCCAGCTCTGGGCCCTGAGCTCAGGAAGGACATGGAGGGGCTGGAGCAGGTCCAGGGAAGGGCAGCGAGGCTGGGGAAGGGACTGGAGCACAAGTGCTGTGAGGAGAGGCTGAGGGAGCTGGGGGGGCTGAGCCTGGAGAAGAGGAGGCTCAGGGGAGACCCCCTCACTCTCTGCAACTCCCTGATAGGAGGGGGGAGCCGGGGGGGGTCGAGTGCTTCTCCTCGGAACCAGCAGTAGGACAAGAGGGCATGGCCTTAAACTCTGCCAGGGGAGGTTTAGGTTGGATATTGGGAGGAAAGTTTTTCCCGAGAGAGTGCTCAGCCATTGGAATGGGCTGCCCAGGGAGGGGGTGGATTCTCCATCCCTGGAGGTGTTTAAGGACAGACTGGATGTGGCATCAGTGCCATGGGCTGGGAACCACGATGGGGTTGGATCAAGGGTTGGACTTGATAATCTCAGAGGTCTTTTCCAATCTGGTTGATTCTGTGATTCTGTGATTTATTTTATGGGAATTGGGTGTATTGACTCTTTTGGCTCTAATGTGAGTCCTTGCTGACCTGGGCTCCCCGGTGCATGTGGCTGTGTCTGATGAAGCTGCTGCTCCGACTGGGAGTGCTGGTCTGTTCTGAAGGCTCTCCAGGAGTTTGTCTCCTTTCCAAAGAGATTTGTCTGTGCTGTGCAATTGAGGCAATAAACTAATATAAATAAAGATTAAGCTCTTTGTGAGAGGAATGATGATTGGATATTCTGATGCCCAGCAATCTGTCTGATCTCTTGAGTGTAGCTGTGACTGTGCTGACATCAGTAATTCATCCCCACAGGTAATGACTGAGATCACTTTAAGCAGAGGCTGCAGTAGCCTTGGACATCTGAAGAAATCCAGAATTTCCAGGTGGCCCAATAAGATCTTAAATTACCTGGTACTTGTGGAAGCACTGGGTGAGGTGGCTTTATCTGGGAAGAAGTTGTAGGTGGTGGTCTGGTGAGTCAGGTCAGTGCCATCCTGGAGAACCAGGTGTGTCCTTGCCCGGCTGTGGATTGTGGTCCTGGCTGGGAAGTTACTGGGAACCTTTCCAGGTGTGTGGAGAGTTATGGGTTTGGTGCTGAGTACACAACTCCAGGCCTGGGTGCTCATCTCTGCAGCTCAGACCCCCAGCTAGTAGAGTTTCCAGGCACAGAGCAGAGTCCTATAAAAATTGGGAGTATTTGAAAAACTGGACTTGTGACGTTTGTTCTGGGTACCAAAACTAGAAGGATCATTCTGATGCCTTGAACTCTTAGTTTTCCAGCCTTTTAAAAATCCATTACTGGCACTTAACACGTGGGGCAGTGTGAGAGCTCTGGAGAGCACTGTGGATCCTCAGCAGAAGGGGTGCTGTGAAATGAGCAGTGCTGAGAGGATTGACTGGACTCAGGACTCCACACTGACTGCAGGGTTAAGGGAAATGACTGTAATGAAAGTTCTGTGTTCAGGGAATGTTGTCCCACCAAGTTCACTGGGTGAGGGTGGGGGTTTATGGGAAGGAAAGGATGGAGAAGGTAGTTAGGGATTGTACATATGCCAAGAGAAGCTGAGCTAAAGCTTCACAGGTGATCACGGTGTTTGCATTTCCTAATGTGTAACTCTTCACTCCGTGCTTTTTATGTGTGACCACTTGAAGCTGCAATTACAGGTTGATTTCCATGGCATGAGCAGTGAAAATACCTGCTGGGTCATTAAGACTCGGGGCTTTCAGCTTCACCTCCCTTGTTGACTTATTGTGCAACTACGTGGAACAGCCTAGCCCACAAATCCATCACCGAGGCACTGCAGCCTGGCAAGGACCTCTCACACACCAGTGCTCTGACTTCCTGAGGAAAATACCAAGAACTGAAGTAGTAAAACACCAAACCAGGTAGTTGTGTCCTACCTGTCCCACCTTGGGGAATCTGCTTTCCAGCACCCGAGGTAATGGCAGCTGGAAAGAGAATTCTTCGGTTCAAGCTTCAAGTCGTTCAGGCTGAACACAGAAGTTTGGCTTCTGTATTCTTTGGTTCCTGGTGGTATTTTTTTTCTGGAGGCCTCACCATCAGGGAAGGCTTTGGGAACAGTTCTGTCAGCTGAACTCGCTGCAGAGGTGTCACATCTCCGAGTTCACGACACAGATGTGGTACTTGAATAAACATACGTACCTTGGATCCTTGTTCTTGGTTGACAGACTCCCCTAAGCTTGCCAAGGAAGCCTTCCTGCATAAAGATGTAATCTTTCATCCAGGAGTTGGGCTGTTTTGTGGCATTTGAATCTAAATGAGCAAAACTGTGTGCAGGCTCTTTCTGAAATACAAGACCTGAATGCTGAGGCTGTTCCTACAGCGAGCTGTCATTTATCTAAATTACAGATGCTTTTTCATCTCAGCTCTGAGCATTTGCTTCTAGATTTGTGTTCACATGTAGATTTGTGTTACACCAGCTGCATAACCTCTTGAAATAAAGGCTTGCAATAAAAGCGAGGCAGACTTCAGTATTCTGAACATTGTTCTTATCCTTATTGTTCCTTAGTTTTGCTCAGAGGAATTTGCTTCCTTTGCCTTTGAGTATTTTTCTGAACTTGATTTCAGATTCCAACTTTCATATTGGAACAGGTTGTCTAGAAAGAATATGCCTGGTGATCCTCAGACGTGGGCTGAATGAGTCTTTAAACAACTTGATCTAATGGAACTGTGCAAGTGGGGGGTTGGACTCACTGCTGTGCAGTTGTCCCACTCAACCCAAATGGTCTGGAGTTTTTTGCACGTGTATCCATCTTGGTTCTTTGTACTTTCCCATTTGGACTTAGAGGGGCACAAATAACTTCTGCTTGGTTTGTAATTGGATATTAAATCTTGTTTCTGCGACAGAACCCTGGTGTTGAATATGAGTCTCTCCCAGAAGGAAAGCATTCTGTGAAGTTCAGTCCTCACCAGCTTTACTGCAGGCAGCTTGGATAGTTATGGGAAGGAAAGAAATTCCTGCCCTTTCTTGGTTTGGATTTTGACCAGAGGAGGCACCTCATAAGATATTTAAGGAGGTCCTTGAGGACCTGAGCAAACAGAGTCTGAGTTGTGTCCATACAGTGTCACCACGAACCGAGGTCAGCTGAGAGCAGGGGGGGTTTGCCATTTAATTTCATCAGGAGAAAAGCAGTAAACCAGGACCCAAACCCCAAATTAAACCTTATTGCTCCTAATTGATGTTGTATCTATGGGGTTTTTTTGCCCAAACTTACCTGATTTACTTTTTGACCCTCAGCAAATGCACCTTGAATGTTTTACCCTCTGGGTTCATGTTCAGTAGGTACGGATTTGGTTTTGATATTAAGCTTGTTACCAGAGGATGCTTCAGATGGAATGATAAAGACCAAAAATGGACTAATTTAGCTAATCTTAATTTTTACTGTGAAGTGTTACTTCTGTGCATTAAATTGAACCTTGAGATCTGCAAGTCACAGGTAAGAATTGTAGTGTTACAAATGTGACTTGTGCTGTTTTCATGTCTTCAAGCTCATGGACTAACATGCACATGTTCTTTTGTGTCTTCATAAAATGCAATCAGAAGGGGACACGTTGAATTTACTGTAAGGATGGTTATAATAAATCTTTATATTTCTCTAAAGGCAGGTTAAGTCTTGCTGGCTGATAATGATTCAGCTGCAAAACAAAATTGAAGTGGATAACTGCAGTTTCCTGACATACATATTTTTTTACAATCTGGGATTAAACCATATTTAAAATGAAAATTGCCTTCCCCGATGCATCAGTAACAGAGGGAGCTGTGAACTGCACTGACTTCTGCAATGCCTGTGGGAGGGATGTGATGTGTTTGGGTAACTTGCTGAAGAGCCCCAATCTTTGTTTCTTTAAGATGATGATTTATCTCTTAATTACAACCAACTCTTTCTTAGTAAATTAGGTTTGTTTTGAGTCACACGGGGAAGGAGTGAATGTCCTCTAAAGGATAAAACACTTAAATGACTACTTATGTTCTTTGTACTATTATTTTCCTTCCCAAGGTTTGTTGTATCTACCAAAAGGAATGAGTTCCTTTAGGGAAAAAGAAGTGAGAGAGGTTTTTAAATTAGGGTTTGCCTGACTTGAATGAGTCCACACTAAAGCAGATTTTGGGGGCAGTGTGCTCTGGATGGTCCCCGAAGAGCTGACAGGACACAAGTGTCTGTGTACAGGCAGCTACATTCCTCCAGCCATTCCAGGCTGCAAGCAAAGGTTGCTTGTTACTCTCTTGCATTACTAATTTGTTGTCCTTTTCTAAAGGTCATTAGTATAAAATAGGGGATTGCAGTAATATCTCTTCTTGTTAAAAACTGATCAGCTATAAAGACCTTGATTTAAGTGAGCAGGTAGGAAATCCAGACTTGAATCTTCATGTTCCCTGGAGAAACTCATTCCTGTTGAAATCACTGTTTCAGTGGCAAGGTTGACCAAAGGAGATACAGTTACCCTATAGGATTAATTCCTTTTTCCACATGAGGCAAGTTTCTGCTGGTATCCTTCTGTGGAAGCTTGAACTTCAGTGGATTTTAACTTTAAATAGGAGAAGGGAGAGACTGTGGCTGTTAACTGGAGATCTGTCAAACCTTATTTTGCCATCAGAGCTGCAGTCTGGTGCAGAACTTCATTTCAATTCCAGCTGAGACTCTGTGTTTTGATACACATACGTGTCTTAAGCAACCACAACACCTTCTTTGGTGCCTCTGAAATGCCTAAATATATTTAACTTTGGCTTCGTGCTGTTTAGTTTTTTAGAATAAGCATATTTTGTTAATCCAAGTAAATTCTTTCCTGGCTCTGAAGGGCTGTGCAACTTCAGTGTAAGTGAAGAAGGCTGTGTACTTTGAGTATTGTGGAAGTTGTTATGGAGAAAAGATTTTGGGGAGTTGTGGCTGAACTCAGCCTCCCTGGGCAGTCTGGAAGCAGGACTTTAGAAATTGTAATTGTTCTTTGACACGTCCAAGATTTGAACATTGCATAGCATCTGACATTGCATAGCTGGAGGACTACTGGGCTTGAAGATAAATAAAATTAGAGAAATGTGCATTCTGGAGCCGACTGGTTCTGAACCACTGCAGTCGTGGGAGACATTTTGCAGCGTGGCAAAATTCCCGGTCTATTGAAGAGCTCGGCACTTCCCAGCAGATCCTGCTCGTGTGGGTAATTGATCTCCCAAACCACTCACGGCAATTGAAGCCCATTAAAACGTTTCTTTAGGCATTGTCGGAGCTGCGGGACTCCTGGGGTGCCTCCTGCCTCCCACATCAAAGGGCTGCGCACAAACGCTGCTTCAGTCCCTGTAAGTGCTGAGGCTCCCGGTGAGGTTCAGTCTCACTGCTCCTCGCTGCAGTTGGATACACAGACAGCCCCGTGTCCCTTTTCCTCCTTTGTTTGTAGGCAGATGCTCTTTAAGATTGTTTTTTGCTTGCCTTTTATTTCAGTTGTGAAGCTCCATCCCCAGGTCTTACTTCAGTACAGCTTGCAAATGGAGAGTAGTATTTTGCCAGTTACCCTTCCTGGTTCTGAAAGTAACTATGACTTTCCACGAGTGGAAAAAGATAGGAATAAACAGCTGTCTTAATACTTGGAAGATACTGAGGTGATTTAATTGTAGGAGGAAAAGATATTTGCTTTTCCTGCTTTTTCTTTTAGGTTTAGTGAATTGAGGTGTAAAAGGCCAGGCTGGGTGGAACTTGGAGCAGCCTGGGCTGGTGGAAGGTGCCCCTGCCCATGGCAGGGGGTGGAATGGGATGAGCTTTAAGGTCCCTTCCAACCCAACCCATTCCATAATTCTGTGAATCATCTGTGCAGAGAAAGGCTGTGAAGCAGCAGGTTTCTTGGGGGCAGCGTGCTGGTAGATTATCCAAACCAGTTTGTCCCTTGAGATCTAAATGCAGAAATCCTTAATTGGGAAAAGTATCCAAGTCCTGTGTGTCTTAAAACCTGTAGAGAGCTGCTGTCCTGGAGGTGGATTGACTAGGAACACAGCAAACTGCTGGAAGCTTGGGGATCTGGAGCTGGCACTGGGTTGATGGAACAGCCTGGTTTTCTCTCTGGAAGGGGTTTCTGCTCCAGTGCAAGGAGGGCAGGAACCTGTTCTGGTAAATCTTGTCTGGCTCTGACGTGGAGCTCTGTCTAAACAGGACCCAGCAGAAAACTCGGTGCAGTCACTGGAGCTGCTGGTGTTCCTTACCCAGCCCTTGCAGGTCTCCTTATCGAGCACAGGCACACGTGGCTTTATCTCCTCAGCTTTGGCTTTTGCCTTGCAGCATTTACACAACAGTGTCTGGTTGAATGCTGGGTGTTGTTGATGTCTTGGCAGGGTTGTGGATGATGCCCAAACAAGTATTTGGACTGCTCTCTAGAAACCAGCTGTTGTGAGCCTAGAAAAGCTGATATGATCCTTGATTAGCTCCTGAAATGTGGAATTTAGGGGGTCAGTTCATAAAAAGGGCTCTCAGTTTAGGTCAGCTCTTCCACCATGGTTCCTTGATTGAGTTACCAGGCTTGTTTTGCATGAACTAGTGAAGAAATGCCTGAACTCAGTGCTTTTCTTGTATTTCCTTGAATTTACTTACTGTTTTACACTGTGAAATATGCTGTGGTCAAACATACCTGTCCCCTGCCATGGGAATTGAAGAGGCTTCGGAAGGAAGAGCTCTTCATCCTCAAGTTCACAGACTCTGGCAGAAATAGGTGAATTACTCCTAAAGACACCTTCAGTTCCTGGCAGTACAGGATGCAGTGCTGTGCTCGATGGTTCTAATGCACAGCAGGGCTTTGGGAGGGTACTTGGTGTTTGAACTGTGAATTCTGCCTTTTAAACTTCAACTACTTACATATTTCTCAAGGCATTAAGCAGGCTGAGGGGTGAGCGAGTGAATTGATTAGTTCTGTAAGGAAATGCCATTTCTGCAGGAGTCAAAGAGGTTTTTAAGCTGCCTCAAATTCTATAAATCTGAAATGTCCTGCAGTTTTTCAGGCTGTGCTGCTCTGGGAGCAAACAACAGCTGCAGCACTGTGGGGTGGTGCTCCCACAGTGTGCTCTCTGGGTTAGTTTTGTGTTGAGGAGTTGGATTCTGCCATGGGGGGTCTGAAATGCCAGAGCTGGTGGAAGATAAGGCAGGGGAGTGTTTTGTTAGGAGGAGTATGGGAGCAGTACCCTTCCCACTGGCTCACTGTGCTCCAGGGAATGCCAGTGCAGCCTGTTTTAAAGCAAAACCACCTTAAGTGCCACATTAAAACAGCCATTTTTGCTGTGTGCCACAATTTTACTGAGTGCTGGTGTTGGGCAGTTTGAAATATCAACTTTCCCACTCGTGTGATCCCGTGGAGATCACTGAAATGTGATCCCAGTGCCCTTGTGTTCCTCGATGAAGGTGGATGTGCATCTTACCCACGGGGCCTCCTTGGCAGAGCAGGTGTTTTCAATGCAATTTAAGAATTAATGGATTAAAGCTTTACCCATAATTACACTGTGCAAGGTGTGCAAGCAGAGAAAGTGATGTCTCCTTGCAGGCCTTGATAACACAAACAGATTTTGTGACCTGCCTGTTCCAGGCTGTGCAGCAGAGAGCTCTGGAGAAGGGTTATTCCAAGAGTATGGAGTGACAGGACAAGGGGAGTGGCTTCCCATGGCCAGAAGGAGGGATAGATGGGATATTGGGAAGGAGTTGTTGGCTGTGAGGGTGATGAGGCCCTGGCACAGGTTGCCCAGAGAAGCTGTGGCTGCCCCTGGATCCCTGGAAGTGTCCAAGGCCAGGCTGGACAGGGCTTGGAGCAACCTGGGCTGGTGGGAGATGTCCCTGCCCATGGCAGGGGGTGGGATTGGATGGGCTTTAAGGTCCCTCCCAACCCAAACCATTCTGGGATTCTGTGATTGCTGGGCCTCTGGGGGGGACTGAAGTCCCTGTTAGGGACACCTTGTGATAACTTCATTTATTTCTCAAAACATTAATAGATTACTTGGTATTTCTGTGAAGTTGTCTTATGACAAAAGCATCGAGTGGTGTTTTGTTAGAGAGATTTTCAAAGGTTTCTGGCAGAAAAAGTATGGTGAAAATGAGGTTGACTTACACACTGAGGAGGTGATCACTGTGACTCTGTGTGTGTTGTCCTGGAGTAGTTCAGTGGGGGAGAAAACTGTCCCGGGATTGTATCTTGAAACTCCAAAGGAGCCTTCAAATCACATTTGCTTTTTCCTATTTTCAGACTTTCCCTTTTTTTTTAATGACTTGTAGGTGTCTCTAGTGTTCATTGGGTGTCAGTAAACCCAGCAGGTGAGGCCCTGTCCTGCTGGGGGGTGTGGAATTCTCTGGGAGCAGCTGCTGCCCCTTCCCAGTGCCAGCCAGTTCCAGCAAGGACTGAGCTACAGCAAGGACTGAGCTACAGCAAGATGTGGCTCCAGGAGGGAAGGGGGATCAAGAGGTGTTTTGGCAGGATGAGTAAAGCCTTGGAGACTTTGATTTAACAGCCAGTTCTCCCTGGTTGGTTGTTCCCTTTCTTCCAGGAGGGTGTGTGACCATGGCAAACAGGCTGTGAGGGGCTTAATGGAAAAAAATGGGGACTGTGAGGAGCAAATGATTCCCCTCTTTCTCCTTTCAGCTGTTTCAAATGGAAACTGCTGCTGCCTGGCCTCAGCCTTCCTCTTTGTTTCATAACTGTGCTCTAATGTTGCCCTGCATTTCATGGCTCTTTGGTTACCTGGTGACAAAGTGCCCCCTCCCTGGTCACCTTTCCACATTGGAACCACCACCAGTCCACTGGGTTTCCACCACCTCAGGCTCTGCTCAGTTCTGTGTCCTCTCCCAGATCCCGTCTTCCAGGTCTCTCCACAGTTCACACCCATCTGTGCAGCTTGTTGGTCCTTCTTGGTAGCTGCTCCTTCTCTGTCATGCACAGAAAACAGAGGAATATGGAATAATTGAAATAAAAGGAAAATTATGATGCAGAAGATCTCTGATGGGTAAATTGTATCCGGGCTTATATATGAATAATTGCAGCCTTTGGATCTCAGAGTTGTATGCAAACTAAAAAAAGAATTAGAAGAAAGCCTGAAATGTTGTAAGGAAAAGTGACATTTTCTTTGGATTTTGGTTTCAAGCTTGCTGTGGTTTTTTGACCTGGGTTGTTTTGAGGTCAGTGAGCAAGAATATTGATAGAGAATCTTTTATTCAAAAACACTCTTTCCTGAAAAAAACCTTTTATTTTTGGAATAATTATTACTGTTATCTCACCTAAGGTTCTACTGATTTTTATTCTTTACATCAATCATGGAAAATGGACCTTTCTTAATGCAAGACCAAATTTCTCTGTACCCTTTGCTGTTAGACTCCCAGGGTCTCAGCAGTGCCTCTCCCTGCCTTGCCCTCCTCCTGCCATTTCAAGCTCTCCTTTTTGCTCAGGCTGGGTTTTTTCGTTTTAACTCTGAACTGTTGCCTTCTGCAAGAGAGTAAGAAGTGATCTTTAACAAATATGCAAAGATAATCAGCTTAATCAAAGTGCTTTAAAAGCAGATTAATGCCTCTTCCGAGTGGGAAGATGAAGGAAGCCAACACGCCAACCTGCCATTAGGGGATGAGTCAGTGCAGTGACAGATGTTGACAAAACTTTTTTGATGCTTTGGACTCTTATAATTAATTTTATTCTTCACTCATAAAAGCAGAGGTAGAACAGAAGACGGAATGAGACCTTTCCAGGATATTCTGATGGAGGGCAGCTCCCATCCTTGCTGTGGGATGTTCGGTGTGGCTGTTGCTCTCTGCTCTCTCTGTCAGGTGGGGGTGTGTACACAGCTTTATATCCAGCTGCTTTCCTACTGGGAATTCATTATGTAGCTTAATCTAGGGAAGTGTGTGATAGGGAACACAGAGGGAAGTGGGGTTGTTCAGCCTGGAGAAAAGGAGGCTCAGGGGGGACCTTCTCCCTCTCTCCAACTCCCTGAAAGGAGCTGGGGGGGGTCGGGCTCTGCTCCCAGGGAACAAGGGACAGGAGGAGAGGGAACGGCCTCCAGCTGTGCCAGGGGAGGCTCAGGTTAGATATTAGAGAGAATTTCTTCATGGAAAGGGTGGTGAGGCACTGGCACAGCTGCCCAGGGCAGTAGTGGAGTCCTCATCCCTGGAAATGTTCAAAAAACATGGATGTGGCACTTGGGGACACGGATTGGTGTGAACACGGTGGTGCTGAGCTGATGGTTGGACTTGGAGATCTCAGGGGGCTTTTCTAACCTTGGCAGTTCTGTGACACATGACCATAGAAACCAGCAAATGCCTCCCTGAAGATCAGCATTCCTGCTTCTCCATGTACATGTTTTCACACTTTCTCTTGAGGAGTGGCCTTGCCCCATCCAGCCCCCGGAGCGTTCCCAGTGCTCTCATCCTGCTGTGGTCTCCAGCTCGGCCACAAGCTGCTGGCTCACCCCAGCTGGTGGGCAGCTGATAGTAGCACTGTGTTCCTGTTCCTGAGCACGCTCAGGAGAGCGTAAAAATAGTTGGGAAAGCAAACTAAAATCCACCAGGAAGGAGAGAAGAAGGAGAGAGGAGGAGAAGAACAACATACGGCCAATACTTGAGCTCGAGCTGAGCTGAAGGTGATGAAATCAATGGTGAGTGTGTGATAATCGGGTGCAAGAGGAGGTTCTGCCACGGCACAGGTCGAGGATGTGGGAACAGTGATATTGGGAAGTTAGAAATGTAAACAGGAATGGAGAACTTCTCATCAAAACCCACACTTGCATAATATCGGGCTGGGACAGGCGGTGGCATAACCGGGCTGGAAACGGCACCTTTTGGCAAAGGGAGGGAAAGTACACCTTCAAAATAGTCACCAGGAAAAACGCTGCACCTGGCTGTGTTTGTTTACATCCTTATGAAGGCAACTTGCAGCTAAAGAAAATCTGGATTTGTTTGTTTTCCAAAGCTCTTTTTCCCTTGTGCCATTTCACTTTCTGCTTATCAGACCATCCCTCTCCTGCTCTGGGTAGATAGAGCCTTTCAGCGAAGGAACTGAAGAGGCAAGTTCCCAATCACCTAATTAAGCAAACATGTTTATTAGAACTTCTCCAGAGTGCTTTTCCTAGCTATTTGCCAGTGTTTTACTTAAATAAATGTCAAGAAAAACATTGTCAGAGGCTCATGTAATTTAGATTTTGGAGTTCCTGTAGACCAGCACTGCTCAGAGTAGGACTGACTTTGATGTTGGATTGGATTGCTTAAGGACTTGGAATTCCAAGGGTTGAAATATCTCCAGGGATAAAAGTTCTGCAAGTTGGAAACCATTATTTGGAGTTTCCCCCCACAATTGTATTTTTACTTGTATTTCACTGTTAACAGTGTGATTGATATACAGTGCAGCTGCTCTGCTTCTCCATAGCATCTTCCATGAAAAAACAACAGAGGTGAGTGAGAGCTATGTGCTGGGAAAAGTGTTCATCTCATGCCTGAGTTCCCAAAATAGTCAGTGGAGCAGGATCTGAAGAAGGTGATTCAAAGGAAAAGCTTAAGTTTAAATGCTCCTGTTCCCACCCCCTTCAGCACTGGGGCCTGGGGCAGAGTCACTGCTGACAGGTTTGAGTTGGGCAGTGATGAGATGTCCTTGAGCACCTGAACTGAAATGATCTGAAACCAGGAGGGGATTGACCCCCTCTGTCCCCTCAGGTGAGACCCCCCCTCCAGCCCTGGGGAACAGCACAGGGAGGACGTGGAGCTGCTGGAGAGAGTCCAGAGGAGGCCCCGGAGATGCTGCCAGGGCTGGAGCCCCTCTGCTCTGGAGCCAGGCTGGGAGAGCTGGGGGGGTCACCTGGACAAGAGAAGGCTCCAGGGAGAGCTGAGAGCCCCTTGCAGGGCCTAAAGGGGCTCCAGGAGAGCTGGAGAGGGACTGGGGACAAGGGATGGAGGGACAGGACACAGGGAATGGCTTCCCACTGCCAGAGGGCAGGGAGAGATGGGAGATTGGGAAGAAATTGTTGGCTGGGAGGGTGGGGAGGCCCTGGCACAGGTTTCCCAGAGAAGCTGTGGCTGCCCCTGGATCCCTGGAAGTGTCCAGGGCCAGTTTGGACGGGGCTTGGAGCAACCTGGGCTAGTGGGAGGTGTCCCTGCCCATGGCAGAGGGTGGGACTGGATGAGCTTTAACATCCCTTCCAGCCCAAACCATTCTGGGATAAACCAAACCAACTCTGAGAACGGGACAGTCCAGTAAAGGTGGTGCAGAGCCAGTTCCTTACCAGACACGCTTGACTTTATAGGATTTACTGAAAGGGTCCTGTTCCCTTTTCCATCTCCTGCCCTTGGCTTTCCTAATGGTGCTGAATCTGTTCCTTGTGGCTTAAACAGCCAAGGTGCTTCCAAGGGGCAGCACCCTGGGATGTGCTTGGCTGTGTTAATTAAAGTCCCCCCGGGAGCTGGGATGCGCCTCCCGTCAGGAATTAGCGTTTGGAGGAGGACAGCACAACTCACAGCAACATTTCTTTTTACAGGCAGCTTTTTCCCCTTCTTTTGGCACAAGTTGTTGCCTTAGGAAGTGATAACACTGGAGGTGCTTATCTGAGCCCAGCAGCCCTGCAGCAGGAATGCTGATGAGCGCTGGGGGGGTGTTTGCTGGCGGGAATCGGGTGGAATTATTAACGCTTACATTGGAACCTTCTCCCCCTGTTTTTAAACTCCTCGACAAAACTCTGGAGATTCGGTGGCTTCTTCCAAACCTCATTAAAATCAATAAAAAGCCTGTTGCAGATTTTGTGAAGGTTGTTTTTTTTTTTTTTTTTCTCTCTTCTCTTGGACCTAAACCAGAGAAAATCAGTCCAGCTCCTGCGACTCGAAATGTGTGTCTTGCCTTTTGGAAAGCAAATACGTGGCCAGAAAACTGTCTCTGAAGAGTCGTTCTGGAGTTGTGTAGTTTGCCTCCAGAGCTCTTTTTTTTGTGTGTTTAATAAACTTGCTCCATATTCCCCTCAAAGGTGACTTTGTACCACCAGGCAGCTGTGAAGTTGAACTTGTCGCACGATCAAGTTGGTACCTGAAAGTAAAACTGTGTCCATTCCCCTTTGGGGCTGGGGTTGATTATTGACCCAGAAAAGTTACTGGAATTGGTGTTTGGCTTGTTGGTTGGGAGGGATTTTTAAAAAAAATACAAACAGAGTTGAGCTCTGTTGCAGGTAACCAAATGTTGCTTTTAGACACTGTTTTATAAAATGGTGAATTGAAGTTTAGCTGAGGTTTTGGACAGTTGGCATCGACACAGGCCCTTTCTGTTAAAGCACAGCATCCTCAGGTCACTGTTTGTGTAAATGCTGGCTGAGTGCAGACCCGTGAGATTCCCCAGAGTGGGAACACTGTGTGCAATGGTAGAATTTCTTTTGGTGCACCTGAGATCTAAGCTTTAGATCTTTCTTACGTTGTGGTGCCCCAAACTGCCCCCAGGATTCGAGATGAGGCTGCACCAGTGAAGAGCAGAGCAGGACAATCCCCTCCCTCACCTGGCCAGCAATGCTGGGCCAGAGGCACAACTATTTTAAATGCACAATTTTTAATGCATAACTTCTCAAACTGTTTCTTTCTACTGCGTCAGTCCTAAAATTGTCTCCTCTTTTTATTTCTTATTTTCCCCGTCACAAGCCGTAAACTAAAGGATGCAACGAATGCAGAATAGAAATTTTATTTTATTTAATGGACCAGAAGGTGAAAATTATCAGTAGTTGTGGCACATGAAAGCACAAGCAAACTATTTCCAGCAGCAGGATTATATGGTGTAGAAGCTGGACTTTCCAGGCACATCCAGATGCAGTGTGCTGTTGGGAGAGAGTCCAAGTCACTGGGAAGAGCAAATCTGGATACAAGGGAGTGGTGTCCCATCAGTTTGGCTGCTTTTGTGCTTTAGGAACGGTTGGGTTCAGTCTGGGACTTGAGTTGCAGGGTTTGGGTGTTTTAGTGTGAAACTGTGTCCCAGCAGTCATTCCAGAGCTGGAGGAGACATCTGGGAATACCTGCTGGAGGACTGTAGGAATGAAGCCCTTCAGATCCTTTCTCCATGTATTTGTTTTGACAAATACGTATTTGTGGCAATATTTACATTTACTTTTGAGGCAGTGACTGTTTGTGCAGCACTTGGGGAGTCCAAAAGATAGGGCTTGGGAAGAGGGGTCTCGGGAGCATCGCTGTTCCCCTTGGAGTTCACACCATTGGCCCAAAGCAACAACCCCTGTTTGGGGTCTTCATCTGCTTTCCTGGGGGGAAAAGTGCTTATTTTAGTGTGAAATTAAAACCACTTTTGAAGATCAATATAAACCCACTTGGACCTTCTGTAAAAGTGCCTTCCTGTAGCTCGTGTTTCTGAATAATTTTAATTTTTGTCCACTAGTTAAAAAAACCAAAAAATCTGAATGGCTTTGTGGCCACGATTTTGGAACTGCTCCTTACCAGAACAGAGGCCCCATCCAGCACACGTGTATCCATCGGAATCCAGTCATGGAATTCCCTCTTTGGGCATGTTAAGTTGTAGTTACAACTTACACAGCAGTTAAACTTTTCCCTTTTCTTTAATTAAGCCAAACCCAACGGAGGAGTCTCCTGTCTAAGCTGCTGTTTCAGAAGTGGTTTTTTCAAATAAAGGTTCATATTTTAAAGTATTGTCTTTTCATTTGCAGCTGCCAATGTGAAGTATCAGGAGAGAATAGTTGGAACTTTCTGGGACAAGAGAGGACTGGTTTATTCTCTCGTTCTTTGGTAAGAATTGCATTTTTTTGGTAAGATCAGCTGCCTGTTGAAGGTGGATTCTCTGGTTATCATTGATTACTCTCTTAATTAAATGAAGTGTTTTCCAAGACCTTAGACAAAAATCAATATTTTACTGAGTTGGAGTTTGCAACCTTTCATTATTAAAAAAAAAAGACTCTGACTCTCAGTTGTGCACAGTCTTCCAGCAGAATTCTTTGTCCTGTTCCTGAACAATGTGCAATAAGTTGTCAGCTGCTTCCCCAGTAAATATTATCCAGTTACTTCTGCCTGTGGCGCCAGGAAAGAGGAGAAACCCAGGGGTTGAAATGAGGGAAACAGAGTGTTTATCCTTATCTCAGAAATTTCCTTCCACCTGCCAAAGGGGAGGAAGAGTTTTCACTTTGCAACAGAAGCATCTTTTGCTCAAGGTAGGTCACATTCCTGAATGTTTAATTCTCAGATTTTCTAATGCTCCCTTGCCAAAACCTTTGGATTCCAATCTCAAACTTAGAGGGCAACTGTGCCACAGAGTGTAAATAGCTCAGGGGGCAACTCACTTTGATTCTGATATTAAAATAAAAGGAATTCAGAATCTGGATGCGGAACAAAGTTAAACTCCTGGGTACTTCCTTTTTCCTTTTTTCCCCTCCAGTTTTTCTTTTTTTCTTACTATAAGTCCAACTACATTTAAATATACATGAATCTAAATGATCCTTTATTTATATAATCGTTTTTGTTTAGAATCACTGGCAAACAGATGGTTATTGCTAGTCTTAATTATGCACATAATTTAGGCCAGAAGGCACATCTGAAACAAAAGGTAATTAAGATGTTCCCATAGAAGCTGAGCAGAGTCTGAGGTTACAACCTTTGCTCATCATTTATCCTTTCAAGCAGAACGTGGGGATGCAGAATTAACAAGACCAACCTCTTTTTTGGTGTAATTTAATACACATGTAGTTGCAGGTGGAATGACAACCCAGTAAATTGATAATATCACCTTTTTTGGCCTCAGTGCTGGCCAAACCCAACATTATTTCTACCAATAACAACAAATTTCCCTGCACTGTGTATAAGCTGTCTGCTATTTCTGTATGATCCTATTGATAAGGAGGAACCTGAATTTGAGGGAGCTTTCCTGACAACGTTTTCCTGATCAGTTGTTGTCCGAGCTGCATTCCACCCTTTCCATTTTAATTCTGGGAAATGGGTTTAACTGTCAGGGAAGAGCTGATTATTTGCCAACTGCAGTGAAACAAAACGAGAATTCTCATTCCATTCTGCAACTAACCCCGAAAAAGGGGGTGGGTCAGCTTGGGAAGGGGTTTCTTCAGCCAGCTGGGGCTGGTCTGGCTCTGTCCTCAGAGCAGGATGGTGGGGAATTCCCGTGGGGAGAATTTGGGAGTGCTTGGTGGAGTTGGTGATGGGAAGAATGTTCCTGTTCTCACTTGTGAAGTCAGGATCTCCTTACGAGGTGTCCACAGACATTGATCCTTCTTCTCTTCCCATGGCTGACCTGGAGCAGTTTGCTGACCTGGGAAGGGGCTGGAAGGCTCTGGGATGGTCGGGGGTGGAGATTCCTGTGGTTCAGAGTTCCTGGGGCCGCCCCTGAGCAGTGTGTGGTCCATCCCTTTCCCTGGGGCTCAGCCCGGTGACCATGAGCTCACGGAGCGGGATCAGCTTGTTGACATGGTGGGACAGGCATTATTTCTTTCAGCGTGCTCAGTGCCCATCAGATCAGGGAACTCATTGTAACAGTTCAGCCTTTCTTGCCCTTTCTGTCAGCGCTTCCCCAACTCCTTTGTGCGGTGGCAGCGGCGCCGCTGGAGCGTTTCACCGGTACCCAGACCCTGCAGTGTTTGCTTTAGAGCCAGCCCTGGAACCTCCTGTACCATTTATCTTGGCAGCATCGCCCTTTGGATCTGATAATCCTGATTCAAACTGAAACAGGCATATTTTTTTCCACGCAGCTTTCCCAAAATTCCCCTTAAAAAGGAAGATTCTAACATTCATGGAAAAAGCCACGCTGTTGTGATAAAAGCAGTTTTGTAGCTCAGTGCAGGAGTTACACTGGAAGTTGGGCAGTAACTTGGGTAGTCTCTGCTGGGAGTGTATGCTGGATTTTAGGAGCACAGCTGTAAGATATTTTAGAAGACTTAATTTTTTTTAAGCTAATACTGATTTTATTAATATGTAGGTGGTTATATAATAAACTTTAAATATATCTAATCAATCTGAAGCACAAAAGAACAATTTTGTCCAGCGCAGTTCTTAATAGATTAAATCTTTTCCTCAGATGTGTAATAAAGCTCATCTTTTTAATTAGGTTGGTGCTTCTTTGATAATTGTGTGTGAAGCTGAAGGAAGTTTTTAAATAGAAAGGTATTTTTTATATCATAGAATCATGGAATGCTTTGGGTGGGAAGGAACCTTAAAGCTCATCTCATCCCACCCCCTGCCATGGGCAGGGACACCTTCCACTGTCCCAGGTTGCTCCAAGCCCCGTCCAACCTGGCCTTGGACACTTCCAGGGATCCAGGGGCAGCCACAGCTTCTCTGGGCAACCTGTGCCAGGGCCTCCCCACCCTCCCAGCCAACAATTCCTTCCCAATCTCCCATCTCTCCCTGCCCTCTGGCAGTGGGAAGCCATTCCCTGTGTCCTGTCCCTCCATTCCTTGTCCCCAGTCCCTCTCCAGCTCTCCTGGAGCCCCTTTAGGCCCTGCAAGGGGCTCTCAGTTCTCCCTGGATCCTTCCCTTCTCCAGTGAACCCCCCCAGCTCTCCCAGCCTGGCTCCAGAGCAGAGGGGCTCTGGGATGTTTGGTGTTCAGGACTGTCCTGGCAGAGCAGACCTGCACTGGTGGGAGGTGTGGGGCACAGAAGGCAGTGGTGCCTCCAGCAGCCTGCAGAACCCACCCCAGATGTTCACCAAAGAGTTCTCAGTATAAAAGTTCACAGACATCTCCCATCACCCCCCATCTCCACCACTGCAGACTGTGGTTGTGAGAGCTGCGTGTGCCAGCTCAGCGTGATTTTAGGGCTGAAAAAGGAAGTTTGTGTAAATTCTACAGTTTTTAAAGCCATCCTCTCTGGAATCATTATATCAGGACATGCTGCAGGGTTAATCCAGGCTCTGCCTTCCCTGAGGGATGAGCTGGACGATGGAGGCTGACTGGACAATCAGGCTGTTGCTCAGCCATCTCCCTAAATTTAATTGAGCAGGAGGCTCATTTTTAAATCTTGGAGAGGGAGGAGAATGGGAGTCGTGGAATGTGAAAAACCCACAGTGAAAACCAAGGGTTGGAAGCAGGAACCAGATGGATCTGGGGGCACTGCTGAACCCTGGCTTGTTTGGGAGCTGCAACCCAGGACAAGTTGTGGGTCTGGGAGAGAAATCCCTGAACACAACGTCCCTAAAGTGCCAAGTCATGCTGGAATCACCACCAGCTCTGCTTTTCAGTACAAGGGCTGGGATTTTATGGTCTCTGAAACATTAAAGATCAAACCTGATGAATTTATGGGCTTTTAAGCTTTAGTCATTGTGCTCCTTGGATGTTCTCATCAGTCACAGCATGGGTTATCACACATGATCCATCCTTCTTCCCTGCTTCTTTTGAACAAAAATGTTAAATAATCCTGCCTTTTTGAGACTGAAATGTTAAATAGCCCTGCCTTAAACCAATATTAGCAATGTTACTGTCTTATTATGCTGTTGGTAGACAACATTTCTACATTTCCTTAGTTTCTGATAACTTAAAAGAATGTTCCTCCTCTCCATTGCTACAGGCATGGAAGTTTCTGGGCTGTTTTGTATTATTTTTCCTTATCAATTTCCGTAGTTGATAGATCCAGTCTTCTATCAACTCTCCTAGCTTTTATTTTTCTTAATTTTTTGAAGGTAGGATTTTATATCCACTTCTTGCATTAATTTTTAGTGAATTAATGGCAGTTTCAGATCTATTCTACTTATAATTTCCTCCTTTTATTTATATATACAAACACACATCTGTGTCCATCCTTTGTGTGCATCTGCTGCTCCTTTTCCCTCTGTCAATATTCCATACAATGTGCAGGATGTGTTTAGGGCTCCCTGCAGTGCTGCTGTGCTGAGCTCGTGGATTGAAGGTCATTGAAATGGTTTTCTCTGATAATCTGAAGTATATTTATTAGTGACATATGAACTGAGAACTGACTGGACTCGAGTTCATCATTGTATCTTTAATGTGCCACAGTCTGCAAGTCCCATAAAATACCTGGATGAATCCTGGTTTAGTAAAAAAAGGGAAGAACCTACTGGATTTAAAAAGCTGAGTGTGAGATCAATCTCCAAATCAGATTGTAACTCTTGTGTTCAGTCATTAAGTTCCTAATTGGGTGATTTGCACAAAGGCCCATGTCAGTAATTCCAGACACTTTGCAGCTGATCAAGGATTGGGAATTGTTGGGTGGAGGAGGGAGCAGGTCCCTGGTGTTCAGTGATCTGGGGCTCTGGGAAAGGGCAGTGCAGGGAAATGGATGTTTTGATGCATCCATGGATATTAAAAATGAGCCATAACTGTAAAATGAGCGTTTTGATATGAGTAGGAATTCCAGTTCACGGGCCACAGTTGAACCAAGATTGTCCCAGGAGGATCCAACATCCCGTGTTTCCCACCAGAGCAGATGAAGTGATCCCAACGATCCCTTTGGATTTATAACCCACACATTTGTGATTCACCATCTGCCAATGACTTGGGAGAACATTCCAGGGGACCTAGAAAAATGAATGTGATTTAATTTACATCCTGTAAACCCTGGTCTAATTGCTGCCTTCAGACAGGTGTTCTCCCAGCAGCACCTCCAAGGGTGATTTTTCAGGATGAACAGAAGGAGCCAGACACAATTTGAAACAATTTTGGCTCTCAGGAGAGTGAGCTTGTATGGGTTTCATCTTCTCATAATTACTGTTTGCTCCCAGTTTTCTAACAGCTACATTCTCAGTCTTTAAAAGTTAATTTGTATTTATTTGCTGAAAGAAAATGACTGTAACTTCATCGTTATGCTCTTCTGGTTTTCTAGATTTTAGTAAGACAAGAGCCTCGAAGTACTGGGAGTAAAGACGAGGATTTCTCCTCCCATCCAGGGCCTGTCATGGTAAGCAAGAGGGGTTTGTAGGGTCTCTTACAGAGCAGAAGAGTTTAAAATCTGAAAAACTTCAGGGACTTAATATTTACATGGGTGGTTGTTGAGTTTTAAGCACAGTGCTAGTCTAGGCTAATGTTTTTTCCCTAATGCTGCTATAAATCTTTCTGGATTTTTAATGACTGTATTAATCAGGCTGCAGAAGGAAACCTGTTCCCAATATCATGTTCAGTTGTCTGAGTGCCTGTCTGTGAAAGTTCAGCAACTTCCTAAAGTTGCTGATCCCTGAATTCCCTGAACTCTTCATCCCGTGTGAGCTTTTTCCGTGGTTGTTTGCAGCTCCTGTGAGTGACATGCTGAGGGTGACTAACACACTTTGTTCCTCAGGATGAAGAGACTCAGCACAGCCTTGAATGCATCCAGGCTAATCAGATTTTTCCCAGGAAGCAGCTGATCCGAGAGGATGAGAACCTTCAGGTAATCACCCTCCTGCTCCTGGCCAGGCAGGATCACAAGATCTCCAGCTGACCTGTGGATTCTCAGGCCTCTCTTGCAGCATTTGAATTCACAATTAGCACAGGAGTAGCAGAAGCTCATTTTCTCCTTAAATCCTCCAGTACTGTTGGTAGAACAGAGAACTCAGCATTACAGGACAAGAGGTTCCTTAGAGTGTTGGAAAAATATCGTTATTTGTACTAATGTCAAGTGCCAGGTTTTATTCCAGAGTTTAGAACTCTGTATTTCTTAAAAAAACCCCAACACTAAGCTAATTAAACACTGCCACTGCATGTGGTTACTGGGAAGCCAGAAGCCTTATGGTGCACAAAAAATGGATATTTTTTTATTTGTTGATTTTCCAAAGTTCCTTTGGAAATCTGTTTAGTTCAAATGATTTGCCACAGAATCCTGGAATTGTTTGGGCAGGAAGGGACCTTAAAGCATATTCCAGTCCCACCCCCTGCCATGGGCAGGGACACCTCCCACCAGCCCAGGCTACTCCAAGCCCCGTCCAGCCTGGCCTTGGACACTTCCAGGGATCCAGGGGCAGCCACAGCTTCTCTGGGCAACCTGTGCCAGGGCCTCCCCACCCTCACAGCCAACAATTCCTTCCCAATCTCCCATCTCTCCCTGCCCTCTGGCAGTGGGAAGCCATTCCCTGTGTCCTGTCCCTCCATGCCTTGTCCCCAGTCCCTCTCCAGCTCTCCTGGAGCCCCTTTAGTCCCTGCAAGGGGCTCTCAGCTCTCCCTGGAGCCTTCTCTTCCCCAGGTGAACCCCCCCAGCTCTCCCAGCCTGTCTATCCATGCAGCCACTCTTATATCAACTGAAGATGTGGTCTCTTTCATTGTAATATAAAATATTTCTGCTTGATCTAAGCTAAGTTGGTGTAAAAACAGATTATTTTGAAGTTGAGCATTTACACTTTTCACCCAGCTCAGTTAAACTGGGTTTAAGTTACATTTGTAATTAAATGTGCAGTGTGATGTCACTGCAGGTTTTCTAACTTCCTAAAACAGCAGCATGTCGTGCATTTTCATATTTGCAGTGAGAAATATGAAGCAGAAGGTAGGATTTACCCAACTGACTTGAGCTGTGTTGCACTGGGGGATCCAGTCTTGGCTGGTTACCTGAGCTTATGTGGTGAATACTGGGGAAATAGCAGAGGAGATTATTCATCTTGGATGTTTTGCCTACTTTAGGATGGATTTAATGACATTATGGAAATGCCATTCTCCATTAAGTAAGGAGTGTGAGAGCATAATTCAAGGGCTTGGCCAGCCTGCTTGCCAAAATATGAGCATATTTGTCATAAAAATTCATTGCTTTCCCTGAGTGAGCACTTCCCGCTCAGGAAAAGTAACCGAAAATGAGGGACCACTTAAGAAAAAGCTACAGTTAACCTCTGAGCTGGCCTTAGCAGGGCTCCAGTGTGATCTGAGGGTGTTGCTGAAAGGTTTCTCCTGGTGCAGGTGCCGTTCATCGAACTCCACGGGGAGAGCACGGAGTACGTGGGGAGAGCAGAGGATGCCATCATTGCACTGTCCAACTACAGGCTGCACATCAAGTTCAAGGAGTCTGTTGTGAACGTAAGTGCTGCTCACCCTCTGGGCTCATCTCCATCACCAAACCAGAGTTTAGGATGAGAGCTCGGTGATCCTGCCTTTTAAGGGTGGTGGTAAGGAAAAAATCTCTTTATAGTGTTCAAATCCCATTTGTCAGGGAGAACAGATACGTAGATTTTGGTGTACATAGATACACCTAAGTGAAATCCCATTTCTCAGGGAGAGCAAATAGTTATTAAGGCACCAAAAGGTGACTAAGCACCTCTGAAAATCGAGTTTCCTGAGGAAATGTCACATCACTCAAGTTGATGTTCACTTTACAGCTCTATCAGCCATGGCTTCTCCCCAAGCTCTGAATGGGAGAAATAAAACCTCTTCCAAAGGGCTTTTGGAGCATCAAAGCTCGATTTATGCCTTGCTTGCAGCTTAAAAGGGTGGAAGTGGGTCCAGCTGCTGCAGTGATGTGCCAGACATTGGGTGGTGTGAGTACAGTCACTGACAGAAGAGATCTGGAGCTGGACCTCACCCTCAGCTGCACTGCTTTAAAGAGCTTTTTGCCAAGTGTCCATTCTTTAAAATTGTTGCTTATCCACCTCCTCGTGGCCACAGACACAAATTAACTGGTGTTGGATGCTCCTGTGCAGGGGGGTGATGCTGACACAGAGCAGTTGTAACACCAGTTGTGGATTATGTAGAGTTTGACAGGACATTATACATGGCACGGATTTATTTTTGTGGAAATTTATAATAAAACCAGTAAAATAAAATCCAAAGACTCAAAGCATTTCTTTTTTCTCCTGATGATGAATTTTTTACCAGTCTCCTTATTCCAACCCAATTCCTGACCCTGGCTAATTCCCAACTGCCAGTGTCAGTCACAGACTCTGAACTCTGCAGGGGTGAGTTAAGTGTCAGCCCCCAAACTGTGTGTTATTCCAAAGCTGGGAGAAGCAAGGGAAGCAAAGTGTAGGAGTTGACAAGTGTCCAACACATACATGACTGAGACACACATGACCCAGTGATGTGAGACACCACAGAGTCATGGAATGCTTTGGGTTGGAAGGGACCTCAAAGCTCATCCAGTGCCACCCCCTGCCATGGGCAGGGACACCTTCCACCAGCCCAGGTTGCTCCAAACCCCATCCAACCTGGCCTTGGACACTTCCAGGGATCCAGGGGCAGCCACAGCTTCTCTGGGCAACCTGTGCCAGGGCCCCACACCCTCACAGGGAGGAATTTAATCAGCACCTGATTTAATTTTTGATGCCATGTCAATCTTAAATTTCAAGTTTTTGTTTGGTTTTGTGCCAGAACCGAATTATTAACTCTGTAAATATGTTGGTTATGAACTGAAACTCAATCTTCAGTGTTTTATATTGTGTTTAATCATGTGGCTGTGTTACCTACAGGCTTTGAAGTGTGGCTGGGTCATGGTTATCACAAGTCACTGCATTTTAGTTCATGAACTGTCAATGTTTTGGGCTGAACAAGCACATCTGCTCCTGATGAACTTGTGTGTGCAGCATTGCAGGGATAACCTTCATGAACTGGGGGTTTTCAGCAAAGTAGGGTATTATTTGTGACCGTGGCAGTTGCTCAAAATGATGGCAAAGATACGAGGACAAAAATGTGACTGGAAATGTGAGGGCTGTTGTTTCCCACTGCTGACCATCCAGAGCAGGTGGTACAATATGTGCATGTTTAGGGGGAGCATCACTTGACTTTTCTCTTCTCTGTAGTTAAACCTGAACTGGCACTTGAGACTTAACTCTGAAGCTGTAGGTGCCCCTGGGGTGGTGGTGAGGGCTCCGTGGGGTGTGGGATACCTGGGGAGCTCCAGCCAGGGGAGGCAGGAGTTTTATAGGATTCCTCTGCTGCTCTGGGATACAAACCTCAATTCCAGGGTTGAAATCTGTTATGTAAATCTATAGTGTGTTCCTTACTGCTGGATTTTGTGAGTCAGAGTCTCATTGTATGGAATTGGCAACTGGAATTGCCAAAGGGAAGGATGGAATGTTGGACAACAAGGAGCTGAGATATGGGAAACAGGAGTGACCTTGGAAATCGGGAGTTTGTCCTCAGGAATGCCAGGGAATGATGGATTTGCTTTATTAGGGAAGCCACTAGTGCATGGACTGCACTTCCTGTCACAGCTGTCCTCAGGATAATTGGGGTCATTAATTTTTAAGAATTTTCAATTCAGTATTTTTGGGCAGTAGCAGGAATTGATGCTTTATCAAACCATGTTCCTTGTTTGTGTTCAGGAAAGATTCCATAAAAGTTTGTCGGTTTTACCACATCAGTTTTGCTTCCCTGACTTTCATATCCAGTGTTCTGCCCTCTCACTCTGTGTGATACCTCATTATCATCAGCATCATTAACCAGAAATAATCAATTAGTGTATGAGGTAGAGCAGAATATAAATCACTCTTTGTAGCCATATATGACCATCACTAATAATGTGCTGTGAACTTGACTGGAATCCAGGGCAGAGAGGGCTTGGAGTATCTTTAAGGATAAAACATTCCTGCAGTAATTAAGAACTTATTTAAATTGTTAAATTTGGGGGCAATAATCCCTTTGGTTATTATTGATCAAAATCAGATGCTGATTTTCTAAATTAAATCTTCACTGAGTAATTTTTCATTGAGTTCCTTTGATTCTTTCCTGCTGGTTTTCCATCGCTAGAGCTGTTCAGAAAACACCCATAAGAAGATATTTTTAAAAATGCATAAATGTTTCCTAATGTTAGGAATTGGGGTTTTTTATTACTTGGAATGATTTTCATAAGAATTCCTGTCCTGAGGGCAGCCACACTGAAGACTTGTCACCTCAGTGAACACAAGTATTTCTGTGTAAGAAAGAGGACTCTTAGCAAATATCTGTGTAATAGAACTGTGAAACAAATCGATTCCCTGTGTGTGGATGTGCAGCAGTTCTGGGCTGGAATCTCCTCTGGAAGGAGGTGGGATATTCCCATGGTACCACCTACTAAAGGCACGGCAGGAAGGAACAGGAATCCAGTTACAAATGGATTCCTGGCCTTTGTTTTTACCTCTCTGTGCTCTTTTTTGGTTACAACTCACAAAAACGGTGCCTGTGCCACCCCAGTGTTCCTCCCAGAGCTCCCCATCAGCTCCTGCACCTGCTGGGAAAGAAACCCCGTGAAAAAGTTGCTCCTGCTCCCATTCAGCAGTGCAGAAATGGCTGTGTGTGGGAATCACTCCCATGGATCATTTCCTAGATCACAGAGCTAATGGGAACACGGTGTTTCAAATGCAAAAACAAAACATCCTGCAGACCATGAATAAATCAGGGGGATTATGACATTCAAAAGTGTTGACTTACATTTATCCAGGGGATTGAAGTGCAGACTCAACAGGGATCTCTGGGGCACATGGGAGGTTTGGTTCCCAGGCCCATCCCTGTTGATTCCTTAAGAAAATGTCCAGCTTTGCAGCTGGGAGTGTTTCTGTGTTTTCTCCCCATAAGCTGATGGCATTGCTGGGAGAATTAACATTTCAGTGCAGTTCAGGAAAGCATGGATTGCATGGGGCCTCTTTCCAGTGGTGGATTTTGGACACACTGCAAAAAAAAAAGTCATGATAGGAGAGATTTTCAGTCTTGGTGATGAGGTGAGTTTTAGTGTGAGCTTTCCCTTGCTTGGCCTTTACTGGAAAAATGATTGGGTTGGGATATTCCTTATGTCCATCCCTGCTGGAGAGGAGCTCAGCCCTTGTCTTATCCTGCTGCTCAAGTTGTTCACTCTCAGAGCACGATGATCATGAGAGCAGAGAGGGCTCAGTGATGCCTTCAAGACAAAACCCAAGTGTCATCAGTTGTAATGAAAAGCAAAATTTGGTTCAGATGCTCCTTGTAGGTTCTGTGGACCCGGGTGGGAATGAGCTCCCTCCACCTCGGAGCCCTCGGTGCCTCCCTGTGTCACATCATCCCACACTTCAGGACGCCCAGCCTTGCCCAAGTGCTTGTTAAAGTCACCAGCCTGGAACATCACCTTGACATTATTCCAGCTCTGAGCTGGGAAAACAAGGAAATACAAGGAATTGCAGCTCATGGCCTGGGTGCCGCGGGATGTCCTGGAGGGACTGGGGCTGAATGGTGCACAGGGAAGGGTCTGCAGCACAGTTACTTGTGCCTACTGCAGCCTGGCAGTGGTCCACTGCATCCCACTGGGAACTGTGGGCATGGATTGAGCCATGGGCTGGTTGTTTCAGCAGTGAAAACGTAACTTGTGCTTTCTCTAACTACACAGGGATGATTCTCTAGGTATGTCTTGTACTGGTGTAAGATAACAGACAGTTCCAGTCATCAAAATCATTAAAAAAACCTCCTCAAAAATAAAAAGTTTGAGTTGTAGAATGTTGCTGTTATTTAAAATGAGATAATTTTGGAGAAGAGACAGTCAGGAGAGAGACACACCAAGAGCAGGATGCTCCAGTAGTCCCTGTAATGGGATGTAATTGGGCTCAGATAACAATGCATGTTTATTCTTATAAAAGCAGAAATGATTGCTTCTCCCTGCTTGGTTTCAGTGCTGTTATCAGAGGGAAGTGCCTGCAGATGGAATTGGTGTCTCTCCCAAGAACAGGTTCTGGGTGTCTGACTGGCATCAGCCTGAAAGATGGGCAGGGAAGGTTATCAGGGGAGGGAGGGAGCAGCAGCAGATAATTCTACAGAGCTTTCCTGGGGGAAGAATAATGGCCAGGAAGGAGATTGAAAACACAAGAGGAGCCGAGGACAGGTTTTTATGACTGGGAAAGAAAATTAAAAAGATTAATAGGAAGGTTGTTCTGAAGAAAAACGTGCAGATTGTGAGGAAATGGCTGCGCGTGGGTTGTCAGGGGAGAATGGATGGTTGGGGAGCACAGGGAAAGGGAGGGAACAAAGAGGGACTTTGAAAGAAGGAAATTAAAACAATGCAGGAGGAGAAAAATTAGTATGTCATTCCAGTGCAGACAGAGGAAGAGGAGCCAGGAGGAGAGAGCAAGGTGGAGAACTACTTGAATGAAGATGGACACGGGGGAAAAAAAGCAATAGAAGAGGGCGTGGGGGAAAAAAGATATTAAAAGATATCAAAAGACAAAGCAGCATTGGAGTAAAAAAGCAAGTCTGGAGTCTGACCTTAGCTGGAGAGAGGTACCTTACTTTCCATGTTGGTGCCATGTAACTCAGTGGTAGATTTAAATAACTTATTAGAGAGTAATGGAATCATTTAGTTTGGAAAAGACCTTGAAGATTGTCAGGTCCACCCTGTGCCCCATCCCCACCCTGTCCCCCAGCCCAGGGCACTGAGTGCCACCTCCAGTCCTTCCTTGGACACCTCCAGGGGTGGGGACTCCACCACCTCCCTGGGCAGCCCCTTCCGAGGCCTGACCACCCTTTCCAGGGAGAAATCCTTCCTGAGAATTATTGTTAGGTGCACATGAGGCTGTCCAGTCAGGAAGAAAGACTGGAAGATTGTCCAGTGAGGATCCATTCCAGTCCATTTATCAGACAACACTGTCACAATTTGCCTGCCTTGCAGACTAGAAGCAAGCAGGAGAAGGCATGGAAGCAATGAGCAGGTCAAATACAAGGATTAGCCTATGGAAAGGACACCTGGTGTGGTCTGTGGTGCACTTCAGTCTTCAGCTGCCTTGGCAGAGTCACCTGCAGTCAGGTTTAGCTTAGGGCTGGCAAAGAGGGGCCTGTCTGCCAGGAGAGATTCCAGTCACCACTTCTGTCAGTTGTAGTAGACTGTCACGGGCCTCAACCAGAGATAATGCTGAAAACAGACCAAAAGTCAAAAGATTTGGATATCCAAACTACTGGGCTGTTGGGTCAGGCACCTTCTTGCCCAGTCTCCTTGTGCCTGGATTGTCTGTCGTTTAACATCCAGCTACAACCAAAGGAGCAGGATAACCTCCCTCTCCAGCTCTGGAGAGCCCAGTGCTGCCTCTGGGTTCTGCTCTGAGCTGAGCTTTAAGCAATCCCTGCCTGTTGTAGTCTGGGGCTGTGAGTTCTGGCAATGATTTGGGGTTTGCACTCAGAAGAGGACTCTGGGCTCTGAGACTTCCCAGAGACAGCAGAGTTCTCCTCCCTCTCCTGGGCACAGGAGTTTGCTCCAGGCATCTTCCTGCTCGGAGCAAGTTTTCCTCTGGTTTGTATTTCTGGGATATCTCTTCCCCTTGTCTACTGTTTTTAGTTCCATTTCCTTGAGCCCAGTCCTTTTTAAGCTTTGTGGTGCCTGTCTGGATTCCTTATCCCAGATCCTTGATTGGAGGTGACCTTCAAGGACTTGTCCAACCGTCTGGAAAGGCCCTGGCAGGGCAGGCTCTGACAGCCACATCTTGTACCCCCAAGCCAGAGCTTAAACTGCCTCCTCACAGTCCTCTGATGGCAAAAATCAGAGCATTGGAATGTTACTGAACCATCCCCATGGCAGAGGGTTTGTTGCCTTGTGCAATGTTCAATACAATAAACAATTCAAACAGTTTTGTACTTCGTGTTTATTATAGGTATTGTTTAAATTTAGACATTTATTAATTTTATTTGTTTAAGACAATAATGTACATTTGCCCCTCTCAGGTAAAAGTCCAAAACTATTACTGAAAACTAATTAATTTTCATCTTGTGGTTTCTTCCTGTCTTTAAAGGTAATTTCAGCTGCTTTCATGTTCTCCTGATCAAGCTTCTTCTGGTTACATGTACCATAAAAATAAAAGCATATAACTACACTCAAATATGAAAGATTCAGCATTATTACTCCAGAGAGGGCTGCTTCAATCACAGTGTTGATCTGAACAGGCCAAATGGTTTTTCCCTGAAGAGGAAGTACAGGATATTTCCATAGAAAAGCATCCAGACTGCAGCAGTCTTAGATCTTGCTTAGCAGCTCCCTTTGGACACCAACAGTTAAAATTATATTAAGATTCCTAAATTTGGACCTATAAGAGAGAAAAATACTTCCATGAGAGAGGAGCTTGGATATGTGCTGCCTTTCCTGAAGGATTCTCAGCTGTTTCCATGGGATCCCTTAAGGTTTTGGGCTGTGGAGCTGACACACAAATACATGTTACCAAACTTCAGAGCTGCTGAAGTAGTTTGAATTTCTTTGTTTTCCTCCCTCTTACCATATGGTCCTACAATAAATCCTCATGAGATATGCACAGAAATGACTGTTGAAATGAAATAATGACTGTTTTTAATTGCAGGTTCCACTGCAGCTCATCGAAAGCGTGGAGTGCCGGGATATATTTCAGCTTCATTTGACCTGCAAGGACTGCAAGGTGATAAGGTACGAGCAGGCTTGGCTTTCCACGTGCTCTGGGCAGCTGGGATGTTGGAAGGAAAGGCTTTTCCTTACTTACAGGACTTGATTTCCCTCAAAAGATTTTTTTTAAATGTCTGATTTTTATGGTATTTGGGCATTTTTGTGACGGGAGTGGGAGCAGGATGGGCTGTGTGTGCTGTGGTGCAGGACAGCAGCAAACCTTGGGCTGAGCCCCAGGTTTTGCTCTGAAATCAGTTTTAGTCTCACTGTGTTTTCCTGGCATTACAATCAGTTGTAGTATATTGCTTCAATAAATCATAGATATATCAATATCTACATATCAACAGATAGAGAGGTGGATAAAAGCATCGACACACACAATGCTTAGGGAAGTGTTTAATTGGGATTTGGGGTTTGGAGGGTTAAACTGTGGGCTTGGGGAGCTCTGTGCCTTCAGCCACCCTGCATTTTCAGCACCTGTGAGGGTACAGTCACTGTCCTAAAGGCATAGTAACCTACTGGGAAAAAAAGGAGGGAATAAGGTAAAAGAAAGTGAGGGAATAAGGAAATCCAGGTCTGCAGCCAGCAGAGCAGACAGGTCATGGAGAGGAGCAGTCACTGCTCTGTCCTTCAGCAGCCTCCAGAGCCTGAGCCAGGACTCTCTGAGCCACCAAGCCTCAACTACAGCTATTTTTATTTTTTTTTTTTTTTTTACTTTTCTGCTGCAGAAATTGATTTTGATCTATGAACTTTAATTAAGGAGAAAGGAACATTTATTTTTGATTAAATGTTTGCTGGCAGTACCTTTTGTATAATGAAATGAGCCCCAGTCATCTCTGAGCACTCAAAATCTTTAACAGGTCAGCTGCTTCCTGAAATGCTCTTTTTCTCACCAGGACTGATTTTACTTTAGAAGTAATATTTAGTTTAATTTGAATCCAGTATTTAACTTCCTCTTCCCTTGTAGCCCTTGACATTTAAGAAAGTCACCCTTCCTCTCTACATTAATTTGTTTTTTTTTCTTCAGTAGTAGAATGACTACAAATTATTTGTATTTATGCCCTTCCTTATGAATTTCCCTTCAAAATTGCATCTCCAAGACTGTGGACTTGGTGGGACTGTTGGCAGATGGTGAAGTGTGGGGCTGAGACAGCAGATTTTGAACATTTTCATGTTCTTTTTCATAAGCAAAGTTTGTATTTTCAGTACTAGAGTTCAAGTGAAGACAGTACCAATTATTTGCACCACTAACTTCAAAGGAATTTAGAGAATTTAGGGTGAGATGTATCTTGTCTGAGTATGGATATTTAATAGAGAATGATCCAGTCCAAGCAAGGAGTCTGGGCTTGCTTTATACTCAGTGATGGGAAATAAAAAACCACCTCAGGCTGCAGTTCCTCACAGCTCTGCAGAGATGTTGGATGTGTCTTTCCCATCCACTGCCTGGCCCTGAGCTCTCTGCAGGTGGGGGGGAGTAAATGTGCCCCCAGGGAATGCAGGTGCCATCCTTACCCAGGAGCACTGCAGGGCTCAGACTGAGCCTGGGAATACTCAGGGAATGTTTAATAACTGGGAAATTGGAGGGAAATCTATCAGAGCAAAATAAAACACTGGTTTATTCCCACCCTCTACAGTAAAAGGGTCCAGGAATCCCCTTTGAAAAGACAAGCTAATGCAATTTTACTGCACTGCTTTGAAGATTAGTTTCTCCTGTGCAGGCAATATTCTCACCAGTTGTTGTTAGTCTGTAATGTTGGGCAAAGCTCAGTTTGAAACACGTGGTTTGTGCTTCCCACCGAGACCAGAAGGAGAAGGCTTTGGAAGGGACCTTAAAGCTCATCCAGTCCCACTCCCTGCCATGGGCAGGGACACCTTCCACCAGCCCAGGTTGCTCCAAGCCCCGTCCAACCTGGCCTTGGACACTTGCAGGGATCCAGGGGCAGCCACAGCTTCTCTGGGCAACCTGTGCCAGGGCCTCCCTACCCTCACAGGGAAGGATTTCTTCCCAGTATCCAATCTATTCCTGCCCTCTGGCAGTGGGGAGCCATTCCCTGTGTCCTGTCCCTCCATGCCTTGTCCCCAGTCCCTCTCCAGCTCTCCTGGAGCCCCTTTAGGCCCTGCAAGGGGCTCTCAGCTCTCCCTGGAGCCTTCTCTTCTCCAGGTGAACCCCCCCAGCTCTCCCAGCCTGTTCTTGTTTACAGGACTGTGATTATGGTTACAAGATATAGATTAGAGTGTATGTGGTAGTTTTCTGAGTTTCCACCTGAGTCCAGCAGTCAGAAGTCTCTGGAACACGTTCCTGTCTCTGACCTCAGTGATCTGGTCCTTGGTTTTGTAGTTAACACGTGCACAAACATCCCCCTCATTGCTGGCAGAGCACAGCCCTGGTTACTCACAGCCACAGGACCTTGCTGCTCACAGTTAATCCTGACTCCCTAAGTGTGTTTCTTCTCTAATATCCACAGGTTTCCTTTTTACTGTCCATTGGAATGTACATGGAAGCAGAACTAGGTTGTCCCTAAGATATTTATTCTCACTCCCCCCTTTCACAGAGGTTTCCATGCTCAGCCTGTCATTCCCAGCCTGCCATCTGTCCCTGCAAATTCACCAGGGGATGTTTGTTTGTGGCACAGGTGTCAGTTCTCCACCTTTGAGCAGTGCCAGGACTGGCTGAAGCGGCTCAACAATGCCATCCGCCCGCCCGCCAAGATCGAGGACCTGTTCTCCTTCGCCTACCACGCCTGGTGCATGGAGGTCTACGCCAGTGAGAAGGAGCAGCACGGGGACCTGTGTCGGCCAGGTACTGGGAACAGTCCAGGGATCAGCCCAGGGCAAAGCAGCTCCTCGATATCTCCTGCAATTATTGTGGTGGGTGTGATTCCACAGAGTCACAGGATGTGCTGAGTTGGGAGGGACCCACAAGGATCATCCAGTCCAACCCCTGGCCCTGCACAGGCCCAGCCCCAAGAGTCACCCCCTGTGTCCCAGAGCATCATCCAAACCCTCCTGGAGCTCTGGCAGCCTTGGGGCTGTGCCCACTGCCCTGGGGAGCCTGGGCAGTGCCCAACCAGCCTGTGGGGGAAGAAGCTTTGCCTGAGATCCAACCTGAGCCTGCCCTGACACAGCTCCAGCCATTCCCTGGCTGCTGTCCCTGGTCCCCCCAGAGCAGAGCTCAGTCCCTGCCCCTCCTCTGCCCCTGCCCAGGCACTTGGAACTGCACTGAGGTCTCCCCTCAGTCTCCTCTGCTCCAGCTCAACACACCAAGTGCCCTCAGCTGCTCCTCATTCCTCTTTATATTCACCACAGCAGCAACTTTGAGTCTAAACCATGTGGTGTTGGTTGTGCCATGTTTTTTGTGACTGCCTGGAACAGTGGTTTCCAGCATGGATGTTGAGGAGCAGGAGGTGAAGGAGATGGGAGCCCCTGAGCTGTTCCTGATCTTCATTCCCAGCCACAGCACTGGGATGTATTTTAGTGCAGTACCGTCCTTGCTGGAGGATTTTCGAAGCCCACAAGTAAATAAAAGCTAAAAATTGGGATGCTGGTGGTTGTAGCACTTGTTTGAATATAAGAAATTTGATTTCTAGGCCTCTGCAGTCTCTGGTCACTCACAATTCACTGCCTGAGGGAAGTGTCCCAGTTGTCAGGCTGAGTGATGTTCCTGGCATTCTGTCCTTGTTCCTGAGGTTTCTCTGGAGCTGGGCACACTGTCATGCCTTCAGTGCCTGAGGAAGAGCAGTGAACAGGGAGCACACAGGTGAAGGAGGAGCTCCTTGGCTCCTGTTCCTGCACATCACACACTTCCTCAGCAGCTGCTGGAAAATGGCAAAAAAATCCTCAGGGCAGAATTTCATACCCAGGGCTTCTCCCTCCTCACTAAATTCAGGAAATGGGAGATAGCAGACATGTGGAAGCATTGCTGGGTCTCCTTGTAGCCTCTTTCCTCACTGAAACAGGTGGGCTTCAGCCTAAGGCTGGGTTAGGATAATCAGGGAATCATGGAATGGTTTGGATTTGAAGGAACCTTAAAGCCCATCTCGTTCCACCCCTGCCGTGGGCAGGGACACCTTCCACCAGCCCAGGATGCTCCAAGCCCTGCCCTGCCTGGCCTTGGACAATGCCAGAGAGAAGAAGGAGCATTTATGTTTTTATTTAAAAACTTCTACCAATCAAGTTTTTTCTTTTCTTCAACATAGCTTTATCTTCCTGTAGCTGCCTCTTCCTGGGGGTGGATATTCTCCTTCACAGAGCTGAGTTATAGTTAAGTCACTGTGAATGTTGGTGGAGAAGTTAATCCCAAGACGTTTGTAATTTCTCTTTCACATCCAAGCAGCCCATTATTTGGCAGATTTGTACAAAAAGACTAAATTGCTTCAAAATCCATCTGAGTATCAACTTCAGGGGAAAAGCTATGTTAACAATGTATGTAACAGAGATCTGAGCTGTGGCTCAGGATCAGCTCTTATAGCCAGGAGAGATAAGTCCATAAAATGTCCAGCTTGTTTTTCCTGTGATTTTGAGAGTGGATTGGGATGCTTCTAAATATTATCCATCTTGACTCAAAGTGCCTCTTAAAATGCCAGCATTTCAGGAGGAATGGACAGGATGTTAAGGCTGGGGTTTCATTTCTCAGAGGAAAACCTGGGATTTCCCAGGAGCTAAAAATTAGGAGGGGAAAATCAAACAGAATATTTCATTTTCATGGAGTTTTATGTGTTTCTCTTAAAACCCTCCAGGGCTATGCAGCATTGATTGGGGATATTTCCAGTATTCTCATTTGCTATCCAAAAAAACCTCCTCAAGGATGGATCACAGGTTTTAAAGACCATTCCTCAGAGCAGGTGATGGTGAAGCCCATCCTCAGTGCTGCAGGAGCATCTGCTGCTCCAGTCAAAGGGTTTGTGGGATTTTTAAATAAAACAGTCTCTAAGGACACCTTCCACTAGCCCAGGTTGCTCCAAGCCCATCCAGCCTGGCCTTGGACACTTCCAGGGATCCAGGGGCAGCCACAGCTTCTCTGGGCAACCTGTGCCAGGGCCTCCCCACCCTCACAGGGCAGAATTCCCTCCCAGTGTCTGCCCTCTGTGTTTATCTCTAATTGTTCTGTGATGCCACATTAAAAAATCGTTCCAGACATGTGCATTTACATCTTTGAGCTAAATGTGTATCTACAGATATCTGGGGGATTGAAAGACTTTAAGGGTTTTCTGAAATATTTAATGGAAAGATGTAATACTTAAAGCATTAATTTTGCAGCAGATTTCTGGCCCCTGTTGGGTGCTGCTCTGCCTCAGGATTTAATGACACAGTAATTTAAAGAGACAGGCAATGGATGGACTTTCAGAATCACTTGATTTAGTGTTGCTCTCAGGCTCATTAAATTTAGCACATTTCTTGGCTCTGGAAACCTGGAAATTTTGTCTAATTCTCTAGAATTTAATAACTGTCAGAATAGTTATTCTTTACTGCCACTGTATATTTTTGCAATTGTTTTTTGATACTTTTTTAAAAAGTCTCTAGGAAATAAATTGGGCTCATTCCACTTCCTTTAATGTATTAATCCAGGAATTTATGAGGATCTTGTGACTGATATTTATGCATTTTACCTTCCTATCTCCACATGACTCATGGAGGAATAATATCCAATTTGTGGACAGAAAACTGAGGTGCAGGATAAGTGACAGGACTTGCCTCCAGCCATAGAGGAAACCTGGGGCTGGAGTTGGATATTCCATGTTGACTACCCACGTTCCAGAGCACATTCCAGGTCTCAGCCCCTCACCAGAGCTTCACATTCTTCTCATTGATACAAAATTCTTCTGAACTTCACAAAATAAGAACCCCTATTTTTTTTCCCCTGAAACTCCTGATGTATCTAAATTCCTTCTGCTGTTGTGCTCGAGTCTGGCTTGCAGTGTTACTGTTTTACATGAATTTCCCCAAATTGGTAATTTCAGGAAATTACCGTGTTGGACTTTGGCATTCCTGGAGAGTTGGCCATGGAGAGCCAGCAGTGCAGTTGTCCAAGTGAGGCTGTGAAATGCAGCTGGCTTTGCACTGACTGATGTGCTGGTTTTCTCTTGGGTATTTTGTGAAGTGGGAATCTTAATTTCTTCTTTCCCATTCATTTTCTCCCTCTGCTCTTGCTCCCCAGGAGAACACGTAACTTCCAGGTTTAAGAACGAAGTGGAGCGGATGGGGTTTGATATGAACAATGCCTGGAGGATTTCCAACATCAATGAGAAGTACAAGTGAGTACTTGGCAGATTCACAGCCAAATGGCAGCTCAAAACACTGATTTTTTTATGGCAGATTAGTGGAACTTTTTTCAAGTTCTACAGTTCTTAATACAGGCCAATTGGAATTATGATTTTTTGTTGTTTTATAGAAAATATGCTTTCAATTATTGAATATTTTATTAACTGATATGAATTTTTCAGCTTAGAAATCCCAGATTTTGGTGTGCTTGCTGGAGGACATCTCAGAGAATTCTAAGGGAAGAAAAGGGGATCTTAAGGGAGCAAAGAGTGGAGTTTGAACTTTTATAAACCATTTTTTATTGTGTCTTGTTCTCTAACTTATTACAAAGACATGTATTAAAGAAAAAACAGGTTTGAAGGAGGTAAGTTTGCAAAGGCTGAAAATAAGAGAAAACACTTTCTGAGGTCCTGAAAGCCCAGACAAAAGTCCTCTGTGGGCTCTGGAGCAGAGGAAGGTGCTCCTGGATCCTCCTGGTGGGACAGGGTGTTGTGGCTGCTCCCTGCTCCAGCTCAGAGCTAAACCAGCTGGAACTCTGTGTGATGGAACACCTTTCCTTGCTCTGCCTCTGCAGGGTAATGCCTTGCAGCTGGTGCAGGAAGAATTCCTGCCTTGGTCTCCAGAAATCCCGAGAAGGAAGAATAGCCATTCCTTACACACTTAACACTGGAGAAGGAGGAATTTATTGACAGGCAGTGAAACAAATCAGCAAAAGGGGCTGCACAGTGTCAGTTCTTACACTGCCAAGGGTGCAGCTGCTCTGTGTCACTAATGTCCCACCCTGTGCACCCCTTTTCCCCCAGGCTGTGTGGCAGTTACCCCCAGGAAATCATAGTTCCCGCCTGGATCACGGATAAGGAGCTGGAGAGTGTGGCAAGCTTCCGGTCCTGGAAGCGCATCCCTGCCGTGGTGTACAGGTGAGGCCCCTGCAGGTGCACCAGCTGCCTGGAAGTGGGGGGTTCTGGCAAATAAAAGCTGAAATAAGGTGTAAGTGGGAATTTGGGCTGGTAATAAAAGGTGTTCAGGCTCCCCTGGGTGAGGCAGAACCTGCTACATGTTCACTCTGAGAGGGAATGATGGTTTGCATTTTGAATTCCAAACACATACTGCAGGAGCACTCGGCATTTGCATCTCCTGCAAATCATTGCTGGGGCAGTCACCCCAGTTAAGATTGATTTTTAAGTTTTTTTGATATGAAAATGAAAAAATGTAAGATGAAGACCTTGGTGATAAATGGCCTCCCTGGCTGGGTGTGCCTTTGGCTTTTCTCTGACTCTGACCTGGCTAATTCTCAGACTGCAGCATAAAGAAGGACAAATACCAAAATTACTTGAAGGAGATATAACACTCAAATTAAAAATTAGTACATGGTTTAGATCTATCTATATATTTTGGATAGTTTTCACTAGACAGCCTCTTGCTTAGACTGAGTCCGGAAACTCTCCATATAAAATTACTTTTCTGAAATACTGGGGTTTTGACAGCTTCTTTAGGAAGAAATATATTTCAGCATCTGTTTTTTCAAATATTCTGGATTATGTGGATATTCTGTGGCTGTCCCATCCTTGAAAGTGCTCAAGGCCACGTTGGACGGGGCTTGGAGTAACCTGGGCTGGTGGCAGGTGTCCCTGCCCATGGCAGGGGGTGGAATGGGTCCCTTCCAACCCAAACCATTCTGAGATTCTATAAACCTGTCGTTTAACACCTTGGCCCCTTCCCTGGTGTGATTATCCTCCCATAAATCTTTAAAATCTCTTTAAAAAATCAGATGACAAAGGGATCAAAAAGATAATGAGTACTGTTGATGCCCTAAGCCTGCCTTGCCACCCATTCCTTGGGATCAACTGCAGGCTGACTGTGGAGAGCAGGAAACTTGGCAAATCCATAATCCTGGGTGGGAGCAGTGAGGGCAGAGAGCTCTGGGCCACAAAACACTGTTTACCCAGCTGAAGGTTCTTGTCTTGGGAAAGGAGAACAAATTGGCTTGTGGCAGCAAACCATTATCTTTAAATCCTCCTGTCTTCTCTCCCTTGCCTTCCAAACAGCACAGGGGTTTAGAATGGTTTCTTTTGGAATGGTGAGGAGTTGTTCCATCCTCTGCTCAGCTCTGGGAGGGGGGAAAACTGCCTTCCAGCATATGCTGACTTTTAAAAATGTAGATATTTTGTTATTATGGTGCTATATATAATATATATATGTATAAAAGAGAACAGTGTGATTTCTCTGTGGGTCGAGGTCAGCTTTGCATGCTGCATTTCCGTCCACTTTGGGCCTTTTCTGCAGTTGTCACATAATTAGGGGACACCCTACCTGCAAACACAGGGCAGCTTCCCTCCTCCTGTCACCCCTGCACACAGGGAAAGCACTTTGTTCTTATTCCTGGGAGCAGCCTGCATTCCAGGGATTTATGGGAGAGCAATTTGAAAGTCAAAAGACCACAGAGACTGAAATTGTCCTGTCCCTGCCTCCAGTTCTGTGCAGTTCTGCTGAGGCTCTCTGTGGTAAATCACAGCTGCCTTTTCATTGCCAGTCTTCAAATCAGGGAGAGAAAAGTGTTTCTATTATTTTGACTTCTTTTTTCTTTTTTTTTATTTGACATTTAGTAATAGATTTTTCAAGACATCCAGTTCATCATTCTGGGCTCTAATTGAGCTCACAGCAGGGAGTGGATGATGATCCATAGGATTTCAAGGCCAGGTTGGACGGGGCTTAGAACTACCTGGGATAGTGAAAAGTGTCCCTGCCCATTGCAGGGAGTGAGACTGGATGGGCTTTAAATCCCTTCCAACCCAAACCATTCTGTGACTGGAATTCCGTGTATAGTTTTATATATATATATCTCCATAAAAACAGCTTTTTCTTACTCTTGGAGGAGTAAGAAACAAAACCTTATTCAGTATTTTTTATCCATTAAAGATGATTTGGGGACTTAATGATTTTAGTTACATTATTGATGACAGTAATTAATCTCTTTTTGCTTTACTTCAGGGGGAAAAAGAGTAATAGTGAATTTTAAAAAAATTAGTCCAAAGACTTGTCTCAGATGCTGAACAGTGGGACAGAGAGACCAGAGACAGCCCCTGACAACCACAAATTCCCTGTCCTTGTAAAGCAGTCGGGGCTGAAAAGCAGAACAAACAGGGCTGAATTTGGAGACAAACATCAGGAGATACTCCTGGAGATTGGACTGTCAGGAGTGTTGCTTCTGTTCTCTGATCAGATTTCCACAGAAATCTCACACCCACTCTCTGCAGTTTTGCTCAGTGTTTACAATTTTTTAAACCTCTTCACATATTTTATGAGGTCACAGAATCCCCGACCGGTTTGGGTGGGAAGGGACCTTAAAGCTCATCCAGTTCCATCCCATGGGCAGGGACACCTTCCACTAGCCCAGGTTGCTCCAAGTCCTTTCCAACCTGGCCTTGGACACTTCCAGGGATGGGGCAGCCTCACCTCTCTGGGCAACAATAGTTTATGTGGATAAATCTGGCCTGTGACATGGATTTTGTAGCTTCCTTGTTTTGGCCACAGAAAATCAGTTTTAGAGAGAAGGCTCTTGGGATTTTGTGAAAAGACACTAGAGAGGATTTCCTATCTTCTGGAAAGAGCATCCTAAGCTCAGACAACCTCTCTGGACGTTGGCTGTGTGGAAGGTGTCCTTTTGCCTTGCCCACTGCTGAAGGGGAGCACCCACCCAGGCAGGTCCTGCTGGCACAGGGAATGAAGGCACGTGGAGAACTGCCCTGTTCCCTCCTTGCTCAGTTCTGTCCCTGAATTGCTGCCGTGGGTTTCCCATTCCCAGTGCTGGGAGTTCAGTAATGCAGCACAGGGAGCAATTCAACCCTCCTTAGTCCTCCTGCTCTGTAGTTACAAGGACTTGGGGGATTTATTGTTGTGCTCAAAGGTGGTTTGATCACGGGGGGGTTAAGCCTGTGCAGAGTTGTACGTACATCCTACAGCCATACAACAGCTTGTAAAGGGCTTTAGAGCTGCCTAATGGGGGGTTACTCCTTGGTTTCTGCAGGGGGGCTGCGTGTTGATGTGTCTCTAGTGAGGGAGTTTGCAGGGGAGGTTTTGCTTTAAGTTTTTTAAATCTGTTTTTTTGGTTCCTGAGCTCTGAGTGACACCATCTTATCCCCAGGGACCTTGGAAGCACTGGCTGTCTTTTATCCCAGTGACCAGTCCAGTTGGAATGAATGTGATTCCTCAGACTTCCCATGCCCCCTAAATAGAATTGTTTGCTGATTTCTGCTGGTACATCTGAACGTGGCATATTTGCGTGGGATAGGAGTGTTTGAGCTTCACAGCCACCAACGAGCTCAATGTCTGGCCTAGTGATTCTTTATTATTTGGGGTATAATGCGAGGCAAGAACCTGGAGATGAAAACCTAACTGTTTATGAACCTGTGAAAATGGATCTGCAGCAGGTAGTAATGAAATCTGGGAGAACATATGGAAAAATAAATGAGCTGCTCTGTTCAAAATAGATTTCTTACACGTCTAATGATGTTTTATTTTCTTTTATTATTTGCGCAAGCATAGCGGGGAACAGGGTGGCCTTTCAGTGATTGGCACGGATTTTTTGCTGAACTCATTTGCTATGGATAGAGCTGTTTCTGAAAGGCTATTAATTCCAGCAGAAATCCATTTCCCTGTGCCGGCAGTCGGCTGGCACCTGGTGCAAGTGCCGTGGCTCCGCATCGCCTTCCCTCCGCTTCAGCTAACGCGGCGTGTCAGCTCCTTCCTCTCACCGAGGGGATTTTACGTGAAACAATTATACAAGCCCCGTGGAAAATACTTAAAACACCATATCACAGCCTGTTTTGTGACGGGAGGGCCCTGCCCCGCGGAGCCGTGTCCCGCTGGATGGGGAGCGGGAGGCGGCGGCGCCCACGGGTGCCCGCGGGGACACTGCGGAGGAGGTGCTGCACAGCCCCCGGGGGGACAGCTCTGACAGCACATCACACACCAGCCTGTCACACCCACAGACAGCCCTCAGAGTGCTCACAGGGAGAAGGGGAAGATGGAAAGCTTTGGGGGGGTTGTCTTCCTGTGCAGGGCTGGCGGAGTCGGCTGTTCAGATGTGCTGAAGGGTTGTGCTGAGCCTTCACTGCTCTGGTGTTCCTTGATTAGAGGGAATCGAGCAACTCCTGGTTGCCCTGAGGCTGAGATGGGCAGTTTGTTTGCAGGAAGGCTCTAAAATCCTTTGCTGCATCGTAACCTGTAGGAGCTGTAATTGGCAGGTGTGTGCTTTGGAAATGGGGGTTGTGCTGGGACTCCTGAGCAAGAGCAGCAGAGGCAGCTCTGCTGGAAGGGATGTGTTCCCACAAATCCACCGCTGTCCTGGGCTCACTCCACAGCGTGGGCAGCAGGGCAGGGGGATTCTGCCCCTCTGCCCCCTCAGGTGAAACCCCTCTGCAGAGCTGCCTCCAGCCCTGGGAACAGCACAGGGAGGACGTGGAGCTGCTGAAGCAAATCCAGAGGAGGACACGGAGACACTCCCAGGGCTGGAGCCCCTCTGCTCTGGATCCAGGCTGGGAGAGCTGGGGGGGTTCACCTGGAGAAGAGAAGGCTCCAGGGAGAGCTGAGAGCCCCTTGCAGGGCCTAAAGGGGCTCCAGGAGAGCTGGAGAGGGACTGGGGACAAGGGATGGAGGGACAGGACACAGGGAATGGCTTCCCACTGCCAGAGAGCAGGGACAGATGGGAGACTGGGAAGGAATTGTTGGCTGTGAGGGTGATGAGGCCCTGGCCCAGGTTGCCCAGAGAAGCTGTGGCTGCCCCTGGATCCCTGCAAGTGTCCAAGGCCAGGTTGGACGGGGCTTGGAGCAACCTGGGCTAGTGGGAGGTGTCCCTGCCCATGGCAGGGTGTGGAATGGAATGAGCTTTAGGGTCACTTCCCATCCAAACCATTCCATAATGGTTTGCAGGTCATTTAAAGAGAGAAGCACAGTGTGTGGATGAATGGAGGGATATTTCAGCTGGGACATGAGGCAGGGAGTGAACATCTCTGGGTGTCCTGTTCTCAGCATTGTTGCCTCACTGTGTGGCCTCAGAGAAGTTGTATCTCTGCTGCTCTGGCTGCTCCCTCTGTACCCACAGCCAGGCTTCCTTGGTCCAGGGCTGAGCTCCCTGAACTGAGGGGCTGCTGGGCAAGGTCAAGGAGAAGGTTGTTACTCCCAGCTGCAAATGCTTCAGTGAATGGGCAATCTCAGAGCTGGTGGCAGCAGTGGGATGTGCCAGCACAGAGGCAGCAAGTGGAATTACTGTGATCAGATGTTTCAGTCCTCTTTTTATAATAGATTGTAGGGGAGAGTTTTTAAATCTTTTTCAGATCATGTTTGCAATGGTTCAATGAGTTTTAATTATTTCATATTACATGTAGTACAAGAAGCTGGGTCTTTAAGGAAATAACTCTTCAGACGTGTAAAAAAATGTGATTTTTTTAATGTCACTCCCCAGGAGTTGAGAGCCATGTTCAGGGTGGGGGTGTTCCTCATTTATCTGCCATCCAGCAGGTGTTGAATTCCTCTGGAATGCCTCACCTGCTGTTCCAAAATGCTCCCCAGCCTTCACTGACCAACAGGCCACAATATTGAGCAAGAAGATGCTTTGTTTTCTCTTCCTGACCTTGCTTTGACTTTCCCCTTTGAGTGACTGTGTTCTCAGTCAGCATTTGGAAGGGAAGCACCTGGAATACGCTACCACCAACTCCCAGGTTGGATAACTGCTGGACAGTGGCGAGGTCCCCCGTGGGAATTAAGATACCGCAGCACACCAGTGAAGTTTTCGTGCCCTCTGGATCCTTTTCATCCTGATCCTTCAACTTATGTTGGTTTTGTTCTTCCTTCCCCTTCCAGGCACCAGAGCAATGGGGCAGTGATCTCCCGCTGTGGGCAGCCCGAGGTCAGCTGGTGGGGCTGGAGGAACGCCGACGACGAGCACCTCGTCCAGTCCGTGGCCAAGGCCTGCGCCTCGGACTCGAGGTCCAACAGCAACAAACTGATGAATGGGAATTGTTCCAGAGATTTCTCCAATGGAGGGGACCTCTCTGATGTGGAGTTTGGTAAGTCTGTCACTGTTACTTTTCTGTGAGGGGCAGAGCTTTATGTAAAAGATTAATCTCCCGTGCTGGAACAGGTTGAATCCATTGTGTTCAGTCAGGCATTCTCCAGTTACTGTGTGCATGTGCATCGTGGAACTGAGCGAATCGTTTTGTGACCAAGGTCAGAAGTATCCTTTGAGTTCCTCACCAGTTGCATCTCCTCCCTCCCAGACTCCTCCATCTCCAATGCCTCGGGAGCAGAGAGTTTGGCAATTCAGCCCCAGAAGCTTTTGATCTTGGACGCGCGATCGTACGCGGCAGCCGTGGCCAACAGAGCCAAGGGGGGAGGCTGTGAGTGCCCAGGTGAGCAGCACTTCTTCTGCTTTCCATTCAGTTAATCAAAAGGATGTGCTCCAATGGAATTGCACTGATCCCCTTCAGGACAGCCTGTTTAACTGACCGTGGGGATGGAGGGCTGTTCATCTGTCTGAATGTTCTGGATCATAGCAGCCACCACCAGCCCTTCCAAAGGGCAGGTTTAGCTGTTAATTAAGGCTGTTCCCAGAGCATAAACCCAGCTGGTGACAGAGCTCAGTAAATGCTGAACTGTGTGGAACATGCTGATGAGCTCTCCCTTGCTGAGTCAAACATATAAACTAGAGAGAGACAAAGGTGTCCAGTGTGCTCATGGCTAAAAGCCCTGAACTTGTAAAACCCACTGGCTGCAGAGAATAATAGTACTCTAGAATGGTTGTGCAAAATACAGCTTTTCAGCAATTTTTCTAAAGCTGAAACATTTTTCAGCGTTTATATCATAACCAACTGCAATCTTGCTTCACCTTGCATGTGTAATACATTTGCAACACCACTTTGTGTTCTTTGGCACTTGTGCATTGGTGATTTTATAAACAAGGTGTTATTTATGGTCACTACTGGGTATGAATGCAGCCTGTTAAAATTCCATGGGTGGAGAGTCTGGAAAAAAATGCCAGACAGAAAAACTAGAGATAAGATAACAAAATCTCTTTTGACTGTGTGTTCTTGTTTTGGTCTTTGCTGCAGTAGCTGCTCTTTATGCAGTCACCAGTAAGGAAAGATGAAGTTTCCATTTAAAACCTCAAAATTACTAAATAATTCTGTATGAGAGAGTAAAATTTCAAACCAGAAAAGCAGAGCCTACAGGAAGTTTGATTTTCTTGTATATTGGTTCTTGAATTCTGTGTAGATTTTCAAACAGCTTGTCATCTTCAATAAATACTTGTATTGCTTTCTGCTGCTAAGTTTTCTGCTGGTATTGCCAAGTTTGCTTCATTCTCTGTATAAAAATAGCTCATTTATGCTGTGCTTTATTTTAGATATAACATAATTCAGTGTAAAGACCAAAAAATGCTGAAATTGTCTTGTGCAATCTGTGGCTGGAGTTACAGAGTCCGTTGCTAACAGGATGTTCTCTTTGGGTCAGCAGCTGTTGGGCTGATAAAGAGTTGGGAAATCAAATGATACAAAACATGCTCAGACTCCTGCATTTCCCTGTGCAAGCACTCAGTATCCCAGATTCTGCATCCTGATTATTTTTCTCCTGTAGAAACAGTCATTTTGACTATTGTGTCACCATTTTTGTGCAGACAGAAGCATCAAAACTAAATCTAGGAAAAACCATTGAACTGGTGTTTTTCTGGCTCTCCTTGGGTGCCCCCCTGAGCTGTGACCCTGTCTGCACATGAGCACATCCCATAGCAACATCCAAAGTAATTCCATAGATCTTCTGTTTTCCTGAACTTCCAGTATTTCTCACACATGTGATGCTTCCTCATAAAATTCCCCTCAGAAGAAAGCAGTGGATGGAGTAACCTTTCAGCCTTTCTGAGTGCTTAGGAAAAGCAATCTATGACTTGCATCCATAAATTACCAGTTAAATGTTATTTATGCTTTGCATCTTATGATGTTTCCCAGTCTTTACAGACACTCTGGGACCTGGAGCACAGGAATATCCCTATTCCCATAGGTTTGCACTCTGCTTTTTGTAACCTGGAGTGAAACATTGCGAGTAAATACAGCAGGACTTTGGTAAATGCTTCCTGTTTTGCTGGGCTGTGGTGTCATGCCTGGAATACCCACCGAGCTCCAAGGGCTGCTGTGTCCTTACAGAATAGCCATAAACAGATTATTTCATCTGTCCACAGCAACAGGGTTTGTTTTGATGAAAAAAAGCTTCTTTTAGAAATGCAGTTGTTTAGTTTCTTCCCTCTTCCTTGCCCTCTCCCTGCAGAGTATTACCCCAACTGTGAGGTGGTGTTCATGGGGATGGCAAACATCCATTCCATTCGGAAGAGCTTTCAGTCCCTGCGTCTGCTCTGCACACAAATGCCAGATCCAGGAAAGTAAGTGGATGTTTGGGCCTTGGGTGACATGTTTCTGCAGCCACGTTCTTCTGCTGCTGGTTTGGAAACTGAAATTCCGTGGGTTTTCCCCAGTGACTGTCCTGGCTGATAATGCTCAGCTGTATATTTTCATGTCCTTGGAGGTAGTTGGTTTACTGTGATTGACGTGACCCTGGAGAATTAGTTGTGAAATGATAGTGTAACTTTGGATGTTGATACCAGAGTGTTGCTGCTTCTGGTGGGCTTCTAAGCACTCACACTTAGGTTGACATGCTATTCCCAGCTCTTTAATATTCACATCTTGTCTCTCCTTTGGAAAATTCTGGCTGTGTTCCATGTTCCCCTCATTTATAGTGTCATTTCAAGAGAATATTTCATAGCCCTCCAGTGCTATGGGGTACCTACCCTGTAATGGCCCATCAAATCCGAAGCTTCTGAGCTTGGGTCTTCACTAGGACACTGGAGTTGTTAATTAAGGCTGTTCCCAGAGCATAAACCCGGCTGGTGACAGCGCTTAGGGAATGCTGAATTGTGTGGAACATGCTGATGAGCTTTCCCTTGCTGAGTCAAACATATAAACTCCCACTTACCTGTTTGGAAATTGCTGCTAAAGCCTTCCATGGTCTCAAAGTCGATCCAGACCTTCAGCTCATCCCAGAGAGTGGCAGTTCCTCAGGCAGACAGTGTGGCTTTGTTGCTCCACCCTGGGAGAGCATTAACGAGACGTAAATGAAAACTGCTCCTGCGTGCCACTCACAGCTTATTGAAACAGCAGCTTTGCTGTGATAAATTCAGAGATCCAAACCTGAAAGCATTTTAAAAGAGCAAAAACTGTCTTCCCTTGTTTTCCTCTAGTTGGCTGTCAGCTCTGGAGAGCACCAAGTGGCTGCAGCACTTGTCGGTGCTCCTGAAGTCGGCGCTGCTGGTGGTTCACGCCGTGGACCGGGACCAGCGGCCGGTGCTGGTGCACTGCTCCGACGGCTGGGACCGCACCCCCCAGATCGTGGCGCTGGCCAAGCTGCTGCTGGACCCCTACTACAGGACCACAGAGGTGGGTGATCCCTCTGGGAGGGCACTGGGGAGCTCAGGGCCTTGGCTGAGCAAACCTGGCTATAAATTACTGCAGTTCTTTCCGCTAAGGAAGGCACTAAAGCTGGCAGGAGTTAACCGACCACAGCCTGGGCGAACAGTCTGTAACTCAGACATTATATTCCCTTTGCTGTAACTGCACAGTCATGGTCTGTGCTTCCTCATATTTACCTCAGGAATATGGAGTACAAAGTGCTGCAACTGCAGTTTCCATTGCCCCACTGCAGGTTCTCAGCCAAGCGCTCAGACAAAGCCTTTCTCTTTGCTGGATTTCCCAAGTGCACAGCTTTCCAGTTTCACATTTTCCCTGTCCTCTGTCAGTTATATTCCTCCTGTTTTTTCAGCCTGAATTTTTTCCCCCATCACTTTGCAGCACTGTGGGACATGTTCTGGCTGGGTTCCATCTGCCAGCCCACGGGCAAGATGCCTTTGTTGTCCAGAACAGAACTCTGTGTCTGAACACTGCTGTGAGCTGCTGCTTAAAGCCTCACTCACACAGGGACCAGAGGCTTGAGCTGCAGCAAAGCCTTTTGGATCCTTTTTCACATGGGTTCTACAAGCTGGTTCTACCAGGGCAAAACATGCTGCTCTGGCCTGGGCACAGAGCCTCCTCCTGGTGCTCCAAGGAGTGCTGTCCCTCCTGTTCAGGGTGCAGAGTTCTGCTCTGCACACCCTGTGCCTTCCTTGTCATCCAGAGGAAACCATAAACTGCAGCTGTCTATGCCAGGATCAGAAATGTTGAGGAAAATGAGTCTTCAGCATTGCCACGTCTCACATTTCTCAGCTGTCAGCCATTATTTTGGCTCTGATCAAAGCCTTTGACTCAATAAAGGTTCTCTACAATTTTTCTTTCCTCCAAGAACCGAAACCTTCCTGCCCTGTGATGGATTTCAGGTCCTGTAAGACAAGGTGTCACATTCAGCTGCTCATCCAGGCACTGTTTGGGAATGTCTTTGCCCTTTTCATTTTCATGAGAAATCACTCAAGTGAACCTTTAATCAGCCTTGTGACTGGTGTACACCAGACAAGCACCTGCTCTCCCTGAGCTTGGATGTCCTGTTGTGGATTGTTTCCTTTCCTAACAGGCAGATCTGCCCATCATTTTCAAGGGAAAGCTTTCAAATGTCCTGTCCAAATGCTGGGTACCATGATCCAGATGGATTTGATCAAGATGAAGTTCCTGCTCGCCCCTGCCTGGAGAGATAGGGCTCATATCAGGATCCTCCCTGCCAGTCACTGAGGACTTAATCTGCCTTATTCCCTTTCCTGTTCATGTAGTTTGGGAATCCATACCTGTCCCAATTTCATTTCAGAGCACAGAGGCACTAAAGCAGCAAAGAGAAGTAATGAGCCCAGTGCTGAAGGGAAATAAGAGAGTGAGAGCACATCAATAAAGTGATTCCCACGAGTCTCAGACCATCTTAGAAAACGGAGCCAAAGGAAAACAGGAATTCTTCATCTGTCCTCTCGTTCCTGCAGGGTTTCCAGGTGCTGGTGGAGACAGAGTGGCTGGATTTTGGCCACAAGTTTGCAGATCGCTGTGGCCATGGGGAGAACTCGGATGACCTGAACGAGCGCTGCCCGGTGTTTCTGCAGTGGCTGGACTGTGTCCATCAGCTCCAGAGGCAGTTCCCTTGCTCTTTCGAGTTTAACGAAGCATTCCTTGTGAGTTGAGAGTTTTATAGACTCTTCTAAACCCGTGCTGGCGTCCCCAGAGCCTGGGGGGCTGCTTTTCCCACCTGTCTGTGACATTCTGGAAGTGTCCAAGGCCAGGTTGGATGGGGCTTGGAGCAACCTGCTCTAGTGGAAGGTGTCCCTGCCCATGGCAGAGGATGGAATGAGATGAGCTTTAAAGTCCCTTCCAACCCAAACCATTCTCTAAGCATGATAAAGGTAATGTCAAAGGTGCCCAGATACAGCAAACAAAATTATTTGTCTATTCCATGGGGTCTATTCATTCTTAAAACAGAAGCAGGACCCTTAAGGGTCCTTTTAGACTTAAAAGAAAGAAATTATATCAATTAAATATTCCCACCTAAGAGGTATAAAACATCCTCACAGCGTGAAAAAAATCATCCTTACTGGCAATACAAACCTCCCCCTGCTTTGATCATGTTTTGACTTGAAAACTCCTCCTCTAAAAACAACCTGCTCCATTCATTTTTTTTTTCAGTTTCTTTGCTGAAAATGAAAATGAAATTTTTCAGTTTCTGTGCTGAAAGGATATAGGAGCTGTGTTTATCTTCTCTGGAAGCAGACAGCTCTCCCATTAGGAATTCACCCAGGATGGTCAAAGTCAGTCCCTGGGTGTCTGGGGAAGTGGCAGTCATGGGCTGCAGGAGCAGTAATCTGAGAAGTAAAAGTTTTTATGAAGTGTCTGATCCACTGAGAGATTTAAGGCACATTCCTGTGATTGTGGCTGACTTGAATTACCACTTGCCAGCTCAGCCATGTAACCGAGTCCGTGGACGGTCCTGGCGTAACTCAGTTGTGAAATGAGATACAACAGGTAGTAACTGGCTTCACTTCACACTGCTGATCTCCAGGGGCTGGCAGAGAACATACCCGTGGTGTTCTGGCCTTTTTAGAGTAACCCCCTAATTTTTCAGAGTATTAAACTACTTGTCTTCATTTATCATCTGAATAATCCTAAGGAAGTCATTTATATGCCCAAAGTTAAGCTCACACTAAGCCATTTTGTTAGGCTGGGCCTACAGCACCGAGGGATTAATGATCAGTGTGTCTGGGGTGCATTAATGTTTTGTAGCACAGGAATCATGGGTTTGCCTGTCCTGCAGGGCATTGAGTTTGAATCAATGTGACCTTTATACTTGATTCTGAACAAATATTTTGTCTTTCTAGGTTATATTTTTTCCTGATTTTTTTTTAGTTATGATTTTCAAAGATTCCACTCCACTTGCATTCCTTTGTAAGGAGGTATGCAAAAAATGCTGTATATCGCGTGTCAGCCCTGGGAAGGGGGTTTGGTTGTGCAGAGGGAGGGTGAAGCTGATCTCTCGTGCCACCTGACACGTCTGAATTGCTCTGTGCAGGTGAAATTGGTGCAGCACACCTACTCCTGCCTCTTTGGAACATTCCTGTGCAACAATGCGAAAGAGAGAGGAGAGAAACACACTCAGGAACGGACCTGCTCCGTCTGGTCTTTGCTGCGGGCAGCAAACAAAGCCTTCAAAAACCTGCTCTACTCCTCCCAGTCGGAGTCTGTATGTATCCCCCTCCCCCTCCAGGGAGAGCCCTGGGGGCTCCCAGCTACAGTCCCCAGAAGGAGGGGGGTACCCTGAGAAAACACCCCAACAGTGGGACACGAGGAACGGGGGTTCAGCCACAACTGAGGCGGTGGCAGCCCCATCCCTGGAAGGGTTCAAAGCCAGGATGGGGCTTGGAGCAGCCTGGTCTTGTGGAAGGTGTCCCTGCCCATGGCAGGGGATAGAATTGGATGATCTTTAAGTTCCCTTCCCACCCAAACCATTCTGGGATTCTCTGAACTGTCACCGTGAACAGAGGGGTGTTTCCAGACCAGTGAGCTCAGCTCTCCCCACTGACATTCACCTTGGAACACTCAGCTCAGGCTGATGTTTCAAGTCTTGTGTTAATTTTGCTGATATTTGAGGAATGTCAAATGCCACCTCAGAAATTTCTCTGTGCTGGAAATGTGTTTTCTGGAACTAAATATTGTACTGTATTTTTTGTAGCAGAAAACATTTCAGTGTTTGATAAATAGACCTCTCTAGAGAACTAAACTGTGTCAGAGGAGTGACAGAAAATTGCCTGCAAACCTAGACACTATGTCTAAATTCATCTCAAAGCTAAACAGAAGAAGTAGCTCAGATTATTTGGTGTATCTTTGTCTCAGTACCTTCACGTTTTCAGTCTGGCTGCTCCATGGTAAGAGCTCACTGAATGTTCTGGGGAGGGGCTCACAGTTCCCTCAGTGTGTGCCTGATACAAGGTCATGTGAGGCACTGAGGGGTGCAGAGCACGGCCAGGGGAACACACAGTCACCAAGTGACATCATGAGTAGGACTGCAAAGAACTTGTATAAATATTTAAGCCCTTTTTATTTATGAAAGTGTGAGATGTCATAAACGGAACTGTAAGGACTGTGCAGAGGGTTTGCATATGATAGATGTGGCTTTTATTTGTTCCTTAGAGTCAAATTAAGGAGCAGGGAAGAGTTTTATGCCCACGTTGGTTCTGAGAAGATGAGTTTTCCACTCCCTGAGCCCTCCTGGCTGTGTCTGCCCTGGCTGTGGCCCTGCACAGCTCTGGGCTGTCACCGCGCCGAGCCCTCTGAGCCTTCCCTCCTGACATGGCATCCTGGGAGTGCTGAGGCAGAGCAGGCAGACACAGCCTGGGGGGATGTTTGAAGCTATGAATGCATCTAAATTTCCCTGAAAATGCCAGCAGGTGTGCCCAGCAGGAGTGTAGAGAGCTCTTGCAGCAGGATGAGTGGACAGGGCTGTCCTTGGGCTGCCCTCGGGGACTTGGCCCCTGTTCTCAGGAAAGACAACACTGTCTGTGCTGACAAGGAGACTCTTTCAGTGTGGGGGAGTTTTGGTATTTTCCTGTCTTGAGTTCATCTTTCCGTGGTTTTACTTTGGGCTTTAAAAGGTACCTCTGATGCAGCCACATCTGTTACAAAGCCAAAGTTTAAGAGCAGCAGCCACCTCGCAGCCCTTCCCCTGCTCAGTGCCAGGGAAACCTGACTGCTCCTAGAATCACAGCATCTTCTGAGTGGGAAGGGACCCACAAGGATCATGGCCCTGCACAGACACCCCAACAATCCCACCCTGTCCCTGACAATGTTGTCCAAACCCTCCTGGAGCTCTGGCAGCCTTGGGGCTGTGCCCACTGCCCTGGGGAGCCTGGGCAGTGCCCAGCCACCCTCTGGGAGGGGGGCAGACTGTTCCTCTATCATTGCCTGCTTTTCCACAGGGAGTCTGCTTGGAGAAGAGTGGAATTGCTAGCGTGAGCCCAGGTGTTTTTATCGGAATCATAAAGCATATTCCACAATCAAGGAATCCCTTTTAACAGCAAGGTGTCTCTTCCAAGTGTTTCTGCATGTACTGAATTTGTACATGTGAGTGCTTCCTTTAGAGCCAGGATGGGCTGGGCTGGATTGGGGCCTGTGGAAGTGAGTTCAGCTCCCTCTGAACTGGCACAGTGCAACACAGCTCACAAGGAAACCTTGGCACTGACAGTGGGCCACTGAATTCCACAGCAGTTCAAATTGTTCAGGAGCTTTGTGAAGGTGTAGATTCACAGAGAGCACATTGCAGGAGTTCAGTCAGGACGAGCTGAAGGCCATCAGTGTTCGGCCTCTGTCTCTGGCAGAAAAGATCATTCTAGACCCAAGTGTGGCTGATTAAACACCATCACTGCTCGCTGGCACCCCCAGGGCTGAACTCCTCTGCCTGCTGGGAGCCAGCAGTCGACCCTTTCCCGTGTTGTCCCTCTCAGGTGCTGTACCCAGTGTGCCATGTGCGGAACTTAATGCTCTGGAGCGCTGTTTACCTGCCCTGCTCGTCCCCCTCCACGCCCGCCGACGACTCCTGTGCCCCATACCCTGTGCCAGGCTCGAGCCCTGAAGAGCAGCCTCTGGGCAGGTGAGCCTAGAGCCCAGAAATCCCTCCTGTAAAGTAAGATCAACAGGGAATATTGTGGGATATAAAAGGAGAATGTTTGTGGTGGGAGGGCAGGATTTTTCCCAGGTGGATTTGCGGGAATGTGGGACTGATTTGCCCCAGTGCAGTCTGTCGGTGTTTTGGGTTTGGAAGCTGTCACATTTCGGGGGTGATAATGTGGCAAAGAGAAGCTTGGCAAACAGAATTAAGCTTTGAGGGTCCCACAGCCACATAAAATTCCTTATATCCTTGTGGGATATAAGCTTTCCTTCAGTTATCTTGAATTGGAGTTCTTTTTTTGGCGTTGCATAACTATTTCTTTGCTTTTCTGTACAATGGCTCCCAGCACATGTTAATTAGGAGGTGTGACCAGGCTCGAAGCATTTGGGCTTGGTGGTAAAGGGATTATTCTGGGAATGTTTGAAGTCTGGTTGAGCATATTTTCCTGATGGCAAACAAAGGAAGTCCTGAAGCAGCTCTGCACTACAGATGGGCAGAACGTGCTCCTGGATAATGCTTCCCACAAGCCCATTAGTGAACAGATTGTTACTGTCCTACCACAGTAGCTAAATGTTTAAAAAAGCATCCCCTGACTGTGGATTGGGATTGTCTGTGCCTTTGCAGGCTACCAAAGACGAGATCCTTCGACAATCTGCCGACAGCCTGTGACAGCAGCGTGCCTACAGCCGCCCGCCGGAGCAGCGACCCCAGCCTCAACGAGAAGTGGCAGGAGCACCGCCGCTCCCTGGAGCTCAGCAGCCTCAGCCCCCCCGGGGACGAGCCCTTCGAGGGGGACACCCTGGGCTGGCAGGGCAGGGCCCCCCTGGGCGCCGAGCTCTCTGTCGCAGCCGGGGTGGCAGAGGGACAGATGGAGAACATCCTGCAGGAGGCCACGAAAGATGATGTTGGGCTGGAGGAGCACTTAAGGGGTGGCCCGGAGGCAGCAGGGAGAGGGGCTGAGGTGGCCCTGGATAAGGAGAAGAGAGCTGACAATCTGCGGGGGTATGTCAGTGACCTCGGGGAAAAGGCCGAGGCGGACACAGGTATCGTAAGGAACAATCCCACACCCACCCCACACCCACTTTTACAAGGTGCTTCTGAGCCCAGAGGACAACAGGACGAGCACGGCGATCCCGGCAGCGCTCTCCAGAAGGTACCTCAGGTGAGGGAGCTGCAGGCTGTTCCTTTGGAGGGCTCCGCTCAGAACAACACTGAGGAAGAAGGCGTTGGGAAACACGAAGAAGCAGAGAGCCCGTACGGCACAGCACAGGCCGGCCTTCCCTTCCCTCTGCCACCCCCGCCCGAGGCAAGGACATCCAACATCGAAAGTTCCACGGAAACCTTAACGGAGACTGAAGCAAAGCCTGAGTTCCTGCCTAAGGGCCCGTGCCACAGAGCTCACCCCTTCGACAACAGCGCCGACGAGCTGTCCCGAACTCTGGAGAACAGGCCGGAGGGGGAGTGCATGATAGAGCTCCAAAAACTGGGAACAAGAGTGCACAGGACTTCTGGTAGCAGCACCACGCACCTCCCGATGCCTTCCCCTTGTGCCTTGCCCTTCGCGGAGCGGAAAGACGAGGTCGTGTGTAACGGGGAGCCGGAGCCCGAGAACAAGCTGGCGGAGAAGCCCGCGGGGCTCGTCCCCCCGAAATTCCCCGCCACCAACGGACACTGCGTGAACGGGGAGGACGGGCGGCTCAAGGCCTCGCTCAGCAGGCAGGTGTCGGCGGCCAGCTGCGGCTCCGCCCAGCTGCACCTGAGGAACTTGCACCACAAGTGGGTGCTGAGCCAGCTGGGGAAGCCGGCGGGCGGCAGCCCCGACCAGCCCGCCCGCAGCCACCTGGACGACGACGGCATGCCCGTCTACAGCGACGTCATCCAGCAGCGCCTGCGCCAGATCGAGACCGGACACCAGCAGGAGGTGGAGACCCTCAAGAAGCAGGTGCAGGAGCTCAAGAGCCGCTTGGAGAGCCAGTTCCTCAACAGCTCCCTGCGGCTCAACGGGGACTACGGAGACGAAGTGGTGAGTGAGCGGTACCTGCGCCGCGTCTGGAGCTCACTGGGCGCTCGGGGGGCATTTCTGGGCTGTGCAGGCTCTTACAGAACTCTCCAGGTCATTCTGAAGAGGGCAAACACTTGATAAATGGCAATTAATGACTAATATTAATGACTAATGACCCAACTTCAGTTTGACCATGAGTGGACCTAAGGTTTATTTTGAGGTGGGCGTTCGGCAGCAGCTCACACATACCTGGACATACCCAAACACCCTCACTGGCCTTAATAAAACACCCAAACACTGTCACTGGCCTTATTAAAAACCCAAACACCTTCAGTGGCCTTATTAAAAACCCAAACACCTTCAGTGGCCTTACTAAAAAACCCAAACACCTCTTTTACTGTTGTTTTCATGTAGAGCAAAGACATTTTCCTGAGGCTGTATCTGTGCCATTTTTGGGACAGTAGCATGGGATGATCCCTTGGTGCTTTGCAGGTTCAGGTGGTGCTTTGTGAGCTCAAACCCATCAGGTTCACACTGTCCCTTTCAGATGGCCAGGATGCTCCAGGCTCAGTAACTGGAATAAATTTCTGGAATTCTGAACTTAACTGGCATAAATTAACTGAGCTTTCCTGCAGCCTTATGTCAACAAGAGTTTTTTTCTCAACATATTAAGGGAGCTTTTAATCTATTTGTGCTTTTACTTGGAAGTGTTTAAAGTTGTAAAAGTTGGGACTTTTGTAGAGAATTGTACCTTCCTGTGGGTTTGAGGACTTGCCTGTAATTCCTGAGGCTGACGCAACACCCATCAGAAATTTCCTTTTCCCACGTGGTTTATATGCCTGCAACATTGAAAAAAATAAATATTTATAGGAGGTTTGTGGAATTCATTGTTGTTTAGGAGTGACAGAGGTGCTGGATAGTCCCAGGTACGTTTGTTGTGAAAAACCCTTGGAGCCCTCTTGGCTCTTCCCATTGGAGACGCAGCACGACGTGCTCCGTCGGGCCCAGTGTCACTGCAAAAAGCTTGGATTCCCTGGAGAAATCAGGTGCTTTGGCTTGATTGATTCTGCTCCCATTTTTAAGGGCCTTCAGAACCTGCAGCGTAGGGCTGGCAGTGCCTCCAGAAAATTCCCCGTTTTTAAGAACCTGATCTCTACCTCCTGTTTGTGCCTCAGCTTGGGAGTTGCAGGTTTTCTTCTGGAGCTCCAGAAATGCCTATTCCTCAGGCACAAAAGACATTAACTCAAGATTTCTTGCTATTTTACTGTATTTTAGGGGCTGGCTGAATTTTAAATCTGTTAAAATCCACCTCTACCTGGATAGACTATATTAAGGAGGCATTATTCCCCCAAACCTATATATAGAATATATATATCTCAGATTCTGAGTTTCCCATATGCAATTTGGCTTGTATTTTCCAGAATCTTTGCCAACAAAAGGATTTACTAATTTTACTTTTGAAAGTGAAACAACCTTGGAAAGGAAACAGGACCCTGGAATTGGAGCCCCAGAGAGCAGGTTTTGGTTAATCACCCAAAGCTTTGCCAGAACTTTGCGCTAACGCAGCAGAAACTGGATTTTAAATCCACTCTGCCTCATGTCCTCCTGTCACCAGAGGGGCAGACCCTGACCTGTCAGGGATTCCGGGTGTTATTTGGTTGGAAGCAGGGATATGGGAAGGTTCTGTTCAGCTGTGTTTGTTTGCCAACAGACGTCTATCCCCGACTCGGAAAGCAATCTGGATCAGAACTGCTTGTCTCGCTGCAGCACAGAGATTTTCTCTGAAGCCAGCTGGGAGCAGGTGGATAAACAGGACACAGAGGTACAGACTAAATCCCTGTGAATCACTCCTTTTGGGATACTGATATTCAAATTATCCTCTGGCCTTTGGTCGTGTGCCACTTCTTGGGAACTCTCTTCCTTGCGTTCCGCTTGTCTCACCTGACATACCAGTACCTGTGCCTATGAGCCCTCTGCTTCACAGACTGGGAGCTGGGGAAGGGGGGAGTAGGAAAGGAGCCTCAGGTGGACATGTGCTTGGGGAATGTCCACCTTTAGCTGAAGGGAACTGGATTTTCTGGCTTGATTTCTGCCTGTCCGAGGGAATCCAGCGTCTCTGTTCTCACAGGTCTGTGCATCTGCTCCCGTTGCCAGCCCTGACCTTGTGCTCTTACAGCAGAACAAGCACCTTCCTCGGGGTGCTTGGCTTTGCTTTTGGGAGCACAAACAGGATGGGTGTGCTTCCACTGCCCCTCCCTGACCCCTGTGCCTGTTGTTGCAGGTGACGCGGTGGCTCCCGGACCACCTGGCCGCTCACTGCTACGGCTGTGACAGCGCCTTCTGGCTCGCCAGCAGGAAACACCACTGCAGGTACCGGGCACAGGAGGGAGGGACACGCTGCTCTGCTCCCCTCACACCTGCCAGGCCCTTCCTCTGGACACACGGGTCCTCTCCCAAGGAGCGGTGTCAGAGCAGGAGGAGCCGAGCGTTTGGAACAGAACAGTTCCTCCTGCTCAGCTCCACTTCAGGCACAGGAGATATTTAAAAGCCACGTTTGGTATCTGTTCCACCCCAGCCAAAACAGATCCCACCTTTTTCCCTCAGACTGGATTTGGAGGCAGCTGGCTGTTTAGATTTATAAAAAATACAGCTTTGTCATCTTAGCATTCAGTAATTCAATATATGAGTTACATGAAATATAGGATTAGCATCTTCTTCCCACTGCTGGTTGTAAACCTGCTCCTTTCCTTCTCTAACCATTCTCCCCTCTTCATTAGCTTGCTCCTACAGAATCTGAAAAGAACACCTATGTGAGATCAAAGTTTTCTGGATTATTCTTTGCCAGACATGTTGCCACAGAGGCTGCAGCAGCTCAGGCAGCAGCAGGGCCTTAATGAAGAGCAGGAGGCAGAGGCCACGTGGTCAAAGCCAGAGAATCTCCAGTTTCTAAGTTCTATTTCAAATAAATTCCTATTCCTGGTTTCTGGACATGCACAAACTATTACAGGAATCAGCATTTAAATAAATGGCAGTTACCACATTCTGCTGCTCTGTTGCTTTTTGAAGTTAGAAGGAGTTATGAACATCATTTTTGGTTCGTGTCTGGTTTATATTTTGCTCCAATTAGTCTTGTAAAGCTGATCAAACCCAGGGAAGAACAAATAGAATTGGAATGATTTTTTTTTTCCATGTCTACTGTGCTTGTGCAAATTTATATCACGAGGCCATTCCCTAGGCCTGGGCTCAGGAGAATTCCCAGAGCCTGGATACACACGGGTCACCCCAACAACACGAGGAGTTAAAATGGCCTCAGGGTTTCACATGGCTGCACATCTCCCTGGAGTGTCTTTGTGTGTTCAGCTTTGCCATGTCCAGTGAGCAGAGACCCACACCACGAGTGTCTCCCCAGTAAACATCCACAACCCCTTCCCTGGGGGTGGAAAGGCCTTGAGCAGGATAAAACCTTCCAGCTTCCTTGGTTGCCACTGTTTGCTCCCTCTGCCTGTTCCCTGAGCTCTCTCTCCCCCTGCAGGGACCCTGACCGAGTTGATCAGCTCTGGTGAGCATTTCCAGCAGCCTCTGCCCCTTGTCCGTCTGCCTTTCCTGGGTGACTTCTCCCAACTAACTCGGGCTGTTCCCCCTCTTTGTTTCTCACTTGCCTACAAATCACCAGAACTAGGGTGGGGGTGTTTGGATCCGTGGGAACAGGCCTCTCTCCTCACAAAGAGGCTTTTAGGACTTGGCTTTTTGGAGCTTAAATGGGATGTGTCTCACACTAACACTCACTGTCAGCCCGTGTGTGTGACAGAGAATGCTGTGCTGCTCACTGGGAGGACACTGCCCTGCAAGTTTATCCATTTATTTTTGATCCTTCCCTTTTTTGCCATATTTCTGGGAGAGATCCATGTGTTATCAAACAATTCCAACATTGCTCTGCATGCTGTTGACGAAAACCTGCCACTTGTTTTAGAAGGACTGAAAATCCTGTGGCAGGAGCAGGTCCAGGGCTGGTTGAGGGTCAGGATCACCAAACTGGATGAACAGCTGTGATTTGGCATTTTGGGGAGTGTGATTTTCAGTCCCCCTTTCTCTAACGAGCAAGATCCCTTTTCCAGCCTGTTTTTTAACATCTCATTCTAATCCCTGAAGTGAAGCAGGGGACCACCAGGATAGAAGGATGAGCTGTCCAGAGCTTTCCAAAGCTCAGGAGAGCAGCTACAGAGCACCATTATCTGGGATAAAACAACAAAACCCCAAGCATATGTTAGGAAGCTGTTGAGCTCCAACAAAGAGATACTTGTTTTAATCCCTCTGGTTCTCTTTTCCTTCATCCATCAGCAGGGAGCTGCTGCAGGATAATCATTCCTTGGGCAGTGAGCTGGGGCTGTGGGAGCTGCTTCTCCACAGGGTGTTGCTGTGTGACACCTCAGGGGCTGTTCCCACTCCCATGGGTGTTTCTGACAGGGGTTTCTAACAGGATCCTCTGGACTCCAGACCCTGTGCAGAGGCTGGTCCCTGTGCTGAGGTTCCCGCTCCGAGCCTTGGAGCCGCTGTGCAGAACTGAGGAAATGAGTCCACTGAAGTGGGAAATGGGATTTCTCTGCTCCCTCTCTCCCCATCAGTGACCAGCAGCTGGAGATCTCCTCTCTTGGCAAGGAAGGCTTAGTCGGAGCTGCTGGATGTCAGCAGAATTCCCTGGCAGTCTCTTGGCAGCAGCAAATCTCCAGCACAGAACAAGGAGGGCACCACATCCTGATGCCAGGGAGTTAATGGGAAGGGCAGCTGCGAAATGCAGGTCCCTGGAGTGCTGCTCCCAGCTCCTTGTAGGAGTCGATGAGTTTGGAGGACAGGGCTCACAGGCTGGGGGGGGGTGCAGGAGGAGGGAGTTGCCTGAGCTGTGCCCATCCCCAGTGAGGTGCATGTGCCAGCTCCCGGGAATGCCGTGAGTGCCCGCCCCGCATGGAACGCCTGCCTGCCCGCCCCGGCCTTTGCATGGTCCCTGTTGGCTCAGTGTCCTGGATGCAGGAGTGTGGGACTGCTGGAGCTGCTGTGGGGGCAGTGGGGGGGTTGCACTGACTGAAATGAGGTTTGGTGTTCCCATCTGTCCCAGCTTGGAGCAGTCCTGGCTCCTCCCAGCACGGCCACATCCGTCCCGCTGTGACCCCGGGCTGGATCAGGGCTGTGAGCAGGGCCCCAGCCCCACAGTCCCCACATCCTCCTGCAGGAGGGGCCTGTTGTGGCTCCAACTCAGCCCCTCTCAGCCCTGTGCTGCAGGGTGGTGGTGGCACCATCCCTGAGCTCCTCTGCAGCACATCCAGCCTGGAAGTGTTCCAGGCCAGGTTGGACAGGGCTTGGAGCAACCTGGGCTAGTGGAAGGTGTTCCTGCCCATGGCAGGGGGTGGGATGAGAAGGGCTTTAAGGTCCTTCCCACCCAAGCCATTCCATGATGACATGGCAGAGAGCTGACCCATCACTGCAGAGGAGTTTGATGAGCTACAATCCCACACTGTCGCTACCTCCGAGCTCCTTCCCGTGTCCATTCCTGGATGTCTGCTGTGACTGGAGAAGGGATCAGTGCAGATGTTGGAGCTGTCCCTGCCCGTGCCCTGGTCCAGAGTGTCTCCAGGGCCAACCCCATCACAGCACTGGGAATATCTCATTTTACAGCTTTATCAAACTGCTTCTAATCTTCCCTTTTCCGTCTCTCCTCTGTTCCCGACACAAGGAATTGCGGGAACGTGTTCTGCTCCAGTTGCTGTAACCAGAAGGTGCCCGTTCCCAGCCAGCAGCTCTTCGAGCCCAGCAGGGTCTGCAAGTCCTGCTACAGCAGCCTCCACCCCGGCAGCTCCAGCCTGGACCTCGAACTGGACAAGCCCATCACTGCCACGTCCAACTGAATTCCCGGCCTGGGAGCGGCGGGGAGCAGCCGAGCCGGCCCTTCCCCAGGACAGGCGGATCCCGGAGGGCCGAGGCTGGGAGGCTGCGGGAGCGCTGTGGAGGTCGGGCTGGGGCGTGGGCGGGATGGACATCCAGGATGCGCCGCTGGATTGTGGGAGTCTCCTTTTCCAGCTCTTCCCCCTTCCCTGCCTGTCCTGTCCGTGTGTCCGTGTGTGTGTGTATATATAATAATATATATATGTTTGTTTGTTTGCGGGAGGGTGTGGAGGTGGGAAGGGGCTGGGCCAGAGCCAGGATCCCGTGGGTGTTCCTGTCCCGCTCGGAGGGTTTGGGAGCGGGGAGCGGAGGGAACTGGGCCAGCCAAGCTGCAGAGCCTCGAGAGCTGGAGCCTCCAGGGCTTTCAATCACTCCTGTAATTCCAAACCAGAAACTGCTGTTTGGGAACCTGTTGCTGCTACAAGAGGTGGGAATGTCCTTCCCAGGAGAGCCCTCTCCCTCTCTGTTCTCACGGTGGCTGCCCCAGGGGATCCCCTGCACACACAATCCCTGAGCTTTGAGCCGTTGGAGCGGGATCACCTGGACTGTTGGCTCAGGAATGTTGGGGGGGGTGAGATGGTGTCACACCAGGCCTCTCCAAAGGTCTGTCCATGCAATCCATGATTCAAATCCGAGTGGGACAGGAGCAGATCTTTGCCTTGTCCTTGTCCCCTCTCTAGGAGGTTCCCTGTGGGAGCAGAGCTTTGCCAAGGTCAGGCCCAGGCCCTGGTGGGTCAGACTCGCACTTTACTGAGACTCCAAACCGATGGAAGGCACCGGGACCCGCTGGAGTCTCCGGGCTCGGTCCGTGGGGAGTGCACTGGTGCTTGGCATCCTCCTGGGATGTTCCTCCTTTCCCAGGCTGTGTTCAGTGTACCCCAGATAGGAAAAACCTGCCTGAGGATCTTACAACAATCCAAAACACATCATGGATCCCCCTTCTTCCTTCTGCCCCAATCCCAGTCACTGAAGTGTGAATCTCCCGAGTATCTGTTTGTAACTCAGCAGTAGGTGCTCATCCCCTTCCCATAGATCCCATAAATCCTGCTTAGTGCAATCTGGCAGAGGAAGCGTAGATCCTGCTCACAGTGTATTCCTTAGGCAAAGTCCCAACTGCTCTGTGATATTCCCAACAATCCTGCTGGAGTATTTGAGAGCTCTAGATACAACAGCTCAAAATCTAAGAAACCTCGGGAAAGGAGCGTTTCCCTTCCCTGGAATGTCACAATCACATCCAAAGGAGGGTGACACAGATAAACTGTCTGGCAGAGCTCGGTGGGTCTGAGGGGAGAGGCCCAGGGGGTCTGACTGTGCCCTCCCCACCCCACGAGGATCCGGCAGGAACGAATGTCCAGGAAGGAGGAGGCTGCGTCCTTTTGGGGAGGGGCTCTGGGAACGGACGGAGCATCTTGGGATCTCCCTGGCACGGGTTTAGACAAAGCTACAAGGACGGAAAGGCGGGGCTGAGGTGGGTTCTCCGAGGGGTGTCCAGGAATTGTTCCTGACCCAGCAGTGGGTGCTGGAACGGAGGCTCAGGCATCGGAGCGGGAGGAGGGGAATGTCCGGCTCTTCCCGGGAATGGGGAGGGGGCAGGGCCGGGGCTGGGGGTGTTACCCCAACCTCGTGTGGGGCAGGATGAGCCGGAGCCTCCGCAGCTCCTGGTGCCAGGAGGGCTGGGATGTACAGTGTGAATAAACGCTTGCGGCTCTTTAGGCTTTTTTTGGATCGATGAAGCACTTTTTTTATTAATATTATTTTTCTTTGTATGTAAAGGAGGAAGCGTCTCTCTCTCCGTAGCTGTGTACAGAAATAACCCTTCTCTCCACAAGAGAGTAAAGTGCTCCTATATTTTTCATTTTTGTCAAAAGCGAGAAGTAAATACTTTAGAATTGTTAAATATATAAATAAAAGTGAATAAAGTTTAGACTTTTGCATGGGAGCATTTGCTAACACACTTTCTAATTTTTTTATTTTGCTTCCCTGTCCCTCGGAGGGGACGTGGTGGAGGTTCAGTGGGAGCACTGAGGCCTTGGAAAAGGAGCAGCAGCTGCTGCCTCTGGCTTTGTGTTCCAGGCCGTGTCTTCGCAAGGAACAACAAACTGTTGCTCCTAAACCCAGAAGAAAAAATAAATCTTACACTTGGTTTTCCTGGTCCCAGGGAGGGGGAAAGGCACAACCCACCCCCTCCCCCAGGTTCTGTTGGTACAGTCAGTGCTGTTTTCGAAGGAGGGAGAACTGTTGGAGGTTGTTGGTGTTGGAGTCTCAGCTCCCTCCATCCCACGTTTTCCTTTCTCCCCTTAACCCACCATCGTATTTCACTCTGATGATGCTGCCCAACTGTAGGAGCAGCTCAGGTCTCCAGGGAATTCCCCTGCTTTCAGTGGGGTTTGGTGGGGGAGGTCGGAGTTGTCACTGTTACAGTTCCTGCCTTATCCCAGTGCTGGTGGAGCTACAGCTCTTTGGGAACAAACCAAACTCACTCAGGTTTGAGATCTTTTTTCCCAAAAGGTGGAAAACTCAACTGGTCTTTGTCCTGCACTAAAGCCCAGTTATTCCCAGTTTCCTGTGACTGCTGCTCATCCCATCTGTGCTCCCATCCCTCAGCTCACCCACCAAAGGCTGTTTCTTCTCTTGGAGGATTTGCCCTCAATTCCCAGGAGTCTGAGCAGCTCCTTGAGCAGCTGTGAGTGATGTTGGGCCAGACCTGTCCCATCCCAGGACCTCGTACTCAGTTGTTCTGTGATCTGATGGTGATTATTTAATCAAATCAAAGCAGGTCGGGGCAGAGCTGTGCTCACACTGGGGGGATCTGCAGGAGCGAGAAAGCAGCACAAAGATCCCGTTTGGCACAGTTAAGGACACACAAGGGAGCAGGGTTTCAGTTACACCTCACAGTTTGATTTCGTAGAGCTCCTTTCACACTCGAGTTACCTGTGAGTGCTTTGCCAGGAGCTCATTGCCCTGCAGGTGTTGTGTGCACGTCGGTGCCTTCGGGCACTGCCCTGCTGGGCCGTTCCCCTCCTTGGGAACACCGGGGGCGGGTCTGCTCTGCTCGCAGAGAAGGTTTTAACTCCCACGGGCTGTGAAGCCCTTGGTGCAGAAACTCCTGTCGGGGCAGCGGTGCCCTGGCAGCTCTGCCAGAGGAGGACACGGCTGACAGGGCGTCGAGCCCATTCCCCAGGGATCAGTTCTTCCTAAGGAACTTCCTTCCCCCTTAGTCCCAGCTCTCGGCAGCCCGGGAGCCTGCCAGGACAGCGGTGCTGCTGTCACAAAGGAGCTGAGGGGCTGTGGAACAACCTCCGTGGGCAGAGGGGATTTGGGGAATCACAAACAGCGGCTGCAGAACAGAAATCTTTGGGAAGTGAAGGGCTCCATCCCAGGTGGGACAGTGGCGGGGCCACCCCTCCCTGACAGGGGAGGTGACACCAGAGTCATTCAAGAGCAGTGATCTCACACCCGGGCAGTGCTCAGTGATCACACCTGAGCGGTGCAGGTGAGTGCTGGGGCAGTTGTAGTGTAGAAAATCTGCTGCTCTTTGGTGGGGAAGGGGAAGGAGGTGTTGGGAACAGCTGTGCTGCGCTGGGAGGGCTGTCGGGGTGGGACAGAGCCCACCCTGGGACAGGTCCTGAGGGGCTGGGGGGCTGCAAAGGGCAGTAGCCACGTGCAGGAGGCTGAGCAGGCTCAGAGGCCGTTGGACAGGTGGGGGTGTGTTACAGTCAGTCTGTAACTGCCCCTTGAATCGACCTGGAATTACCCAGGACGAGGTTTGGAGTCAGAAGATGTTGTTTTGCTGGGCTGTGCTGGCAGGGGGGCTCGGCCAGTGCTGAGTGAAGTCCAGCTCTGCCAGGTAAGGGTTGGACCAGGTGTCACACAGTCCTTAGGGCTGCCCATCGCTGGCATCGCTCGGAACTGGCTCCTGAGCCCCTCGGAATTACATTTTTCGGTTAAAAAGCCAAAGCAACGATTTAGGCTCTTTTTTTGACTGGTGAGAAAAGACAGAATGGTGATTCCTGATGGAGCTCAGGGCCCTTGGGGTCAGCTCAGGGCCCTTGGGGACAGCTCTGCCCTCAGGGACAGTTTGGTGTCTTGGTCAGTTCAGGCATCAGAGCTCCAATTGTTGCATTTTGGCATTTCAGGTCACCATATTCTTTGGACTTGGACATTTTTTAAATGCTACTAAAATTTGACCTTATTATTTAACAAATCTGGGTTTTAAAACTGATTTCCTGCAGTCCTGCCACGAAATGATTTTACACCTTGCAGTGGTGATGTGTTTGATTGTACCTTTTTTTTTTGGTGGGATTTGTACTAAAATGACATCTGAAATCTCGATTAACTACTTGAAGCACATGAAATGTTTGAAATCATGCAAAGCTCCGAGGGCAGAGCTGTTCAGCAGCAGTGGGACGTGTAAGACCCTCGTGCTCACCTGTGTGCAACAGCAGTTCTTCAGCCTCAGAGTGAATGTTTAGATCTTAATAAATTTCTCATTTTCCTGCACAGTGATGATTTCACAGTCCCTTGTTCTCTGTGTCAGGGCATCTGCAGAGCTCCCAGTTTGTGGGGCTTATTTTTAGGCAAATTATAGCTCATATATGAGGAGCAACCTGGGCTGGTGGAAGGTGTCCCTGCCCATGCAGGGGGTGGGACTGGATGGGTTTTGAGGTCCCTTCCCACCCAAACCATTCCATGGTTCTATACTGCTGGGGGCTTTTCAAGGCCAAATACTCTATTCCCTTCAATGCACATACAAAGGAAGCCCTTTGGTGCTGGGACTGGTTAATGGGATTTGTGTGATTTCAGGAAAGCTCTGCCTGGCTCAGCCTGGGCTGTGCCAGGACACAGAGAGCCCATGGAGCCTCCCTTGCATCCCACTGGAACTGCTCCACTCTGCTCCTCCCTGGAGGCAGCGTTTGTCCCTTGTGTCCTCCTGGATCTGCTGGTTTGGCCTCAGGGAAATGCTGGACAGCTCCATGCTCAGCAAACAGCTCCTTCCCCTTCTTCCCACTCAGTCTCCTGGCTGCTGTAGCACTTCCCAGCTATAAATTCCAGCTGTCTTTGGCCTACTAGTGCTTTTCTTCTGTTATTAGCAACTTTTTAATTAAAAACTTGTAGTCATCAGGGCAATCCCAAGCAGGTCAACTGGCAGGCTGAGGGAGGAGAAGCACACAGTCAGCATTTAGGTGGAGAGTTACTGGATTTCAATCCACAACTTATGTAGAATTTATGTCAGGATGGATTGCAGCATCACTGGGACACATGCACAGGGAATTATTCAGCTTTCTGGAGGCCACAGAGAATAAAAATCTCTCTTTTCTTCAGAAAGCAGCAGTTCCTGAGGAGGTCAAGGTAGGAAGGGCTGTCTGACCCTTGGAGTCACGGTGGGTGACCTGGGAGCAAACCCTACCCTGAGCAGGTGCCAGGGTGGAAGCCCATGGTTAGCCCTGGAAAGCAAGAAGGTGAACAGGGAAAAATGGTGGTTTTCTGTGTTTAATAAGCTTCAGAGAGTTTTGAGTTTGGCTTTGGTTGGTTTTCTTCAAAAAGAACACCATTGGCACTTGAAGAGCTGCTGCTTCCAGTCATTGTCTGCATTTGATCACTTGGGCTTTGCCTAAATCATGGTGAGAACATTCCAGCATCTTGGAGTGACTCCCAGGGCTGTGTCTGCATTAGGAAATGGCCCAAAGCTGGGGATTTCAGCCTGGGGCAGGTGGGGGTCACTCCTGAAGGGTTTGGTTTGGCCCTTGGTGGAATGTCCCCACCACGCCTGGAATTTGCAGCTACCTGAGGATTTTGGGAGGGATTTTTTGGATTTCAGCCCACCTTCTGTGTGTGGTGGGGCTGTGGGCCTCACAGGCGGCTGCCCCCATGCCCCAGGGCGCTGTCCCCGTGCCCCAGGGCACTGTCTCCATACACCAGGGCACTGTCTCCATACACCAGGGCACTGTCCTGCAGTGCTGCCCCGGCCCTGTAACTGCCAGACCCCGACTCCGCGGCCACTGGACACAGCTCCTGGTTGCACCACCTGCATGGAGAGAGGGAACAGTCTGTGCCAGCCCTGGGACACACACAGGGCTCACACAGGGCTGGTGTCACCCTGTCAGATCCCATCACTGCAAGAATGGAGATATCCCATGGCAGGGAAGAGCCCTGGGGCTGAGGGCCCAGCCCAGAGTGCTGCTTGTCTCTGCCTGGGAACTGTGTGTGGCCATGGCGGGGGGGGGATCACTCTGGGAGGCAGAGCAAAGCCTCCCACATGGCTCATGGAATCACCCTGGACAGGCAGGGCCGGGCAGGGCTGTGCCTACCTGAGGGCAGCGCAGGTGTCTGTGGAGGAGGCACCAGGCCGGGCTGCATGTTCCATCAAAAGAGCTCCTGTGGAAGAGCAGGACATGTCAGCATTCCCAGGATCCTGCCCAGGACTTGGGAAAAGCAACTGGTGGTTATTTCTCAGGCTGAACTTCTTCAGTGGGAAAGGTGAGGACTGAGCTTTAAAGCTCCACCCTTGACCCAGGTGTGACCCAGGTGTCTGGGACTGACTCCCAGACCTTTCCTGGTCTGAAATGCATCAGCACATAAAGATGTGGAGCTGCTGGAGAGAGTCCAGAGGAGGCCCCGGAGATGCTGCCAGGGCTGGAGCCCCTCTGCTCTGGAGCCAGGCTGGGAGAGCTGGGGGGGTTCCCCTGGAGAAGAGAAGGCTCCAGGGAGAGCTGAGAGCCTAAAGGGGCTCCAGGAGAGCTGGAGAGGGACTGGGGACAAGGAATGGAGGGACAGGACACAGGGAATGGCTTTAAATTGAAGGAGAGTATATTTATACCAGATGTTGGGAAGGAATTCTTGCCTGTGAGGGTGGGGAGGCCCTGGCCCAGGTTGCCCAGAGAAGCTGTGGCTGCCCCTGGATCCCTGGAAGTGTCCAAGGCCAGGTTGGACGGGGCTTGGAGCAACCTGGGCTGGTGGAAGGTGGAACGAGATGAGCTTTGAGATCCCTTCCAGTCCAACCTTCCCAGGATTCTGTGATTCCTGCCTTTGCCCCACCTGTGTAGATCCGTGCCAGGCTGTAGGAGAAGTCTCTGGCTGCCAGCTCCATGGTCACGGTGGGCTCTGGTCCAGCTTTCTCCAGGAACTGTGCGAGGGTGCCCAGGGCCCCCCGCACTCCCTGCACAGCCGGGGCCAGCTCAGCAGTGCCCGATGCCAGCTCCAGCTTTTCCTGCAAACAACAGCCACAGGGAAAATTGCAGCACATTCGCCTCCTGCGAGGGAAGGGGCTGGTGGGAGCCTGCACACTCCCAGCACTGACAGCGAGCTCAGAGCCCGGTGGTGCCACTGGCACTGCCCGCGGGGAGCAGCAGCAGGGAAGGGGATGTGTCCAAGAGGAAGGTCCCTCACTGTGGGAATGGAGAATTCCTGTGGCCAGCCCCAGGATGTTGCTGTTTCCATGCTGGCTTCCCAGCTGCATGTGGGGACCAGCTCTCACCCCCAGCTCTCTCCAACTTCATAACCTGTATCAGGGTCTAATTCTCCTGGGTTTATATTTTTAATTCCGCAAAGATGCTGTGTCCAGGCAGAAAAATTCACATTTAAAGGAGTGTTCCTCTGCAACTGTGTCAGTGGGAAAGGCCCTGGAACAAGAGGAAATGGCCTCAAGTTACACCACAGGAGGTTTAGGTTGGATATTGGGAAAATTTCTTCACTGGAAGGTTGTCCAGCCCTGGCACAGCTGCCCAGGGCAGGGGTGGAGTCCCCACCTCTGAAGGGATTTAAAAGCCATGTGGATGTGGCACGTGGGGACATGGGTCAGTGGTGGCCTGGGCAGTGCTGGGGGAACAGTTGGACTCAGTGATCTCCGAGGGCTTTTCCGTCCAAAAGCATTCCATAATTCTGATGCACCTCAGGCATTCTGCTGTGCCTCAAAGCACCACCTGAAATCTCCCCTGGTTGAGCCAGGCCACTGTTCTCCAACATCCCCAATACTTTGTGAAAGCACAAGTGATACTCTGCCAAGAGAGTCTGGAATAGTTGTTCTTTGGACACGGCATTCCCACGCCTTTCCCCTGCATCTCCTGTGTTATTCCCTGTTAGGAAGGACAGGACACTGCCTGGTTCAGGGCTGGCCCTGCCTCGTGGGCTGTGATCCCATGTTTACTGTGCTCTAACCTGTCTCTCCACAGCAGGACTGAGGGACCAGCTCAGAGCACCCCACAGCTGGGTGTCTGAGCAGCACAGTGGGTGCTGCTGGTCATTAATTGGCTTCACCAATAACCTGCAAACGAGACTAAAAGTGGTAAAATCTGGTACCCAACTGGTGAGAATCAGTTACACAGAAAGAATTGTTGCTGTTTCTAGGTGTCAGTGCTGGGGTGAGCACACAGCTCCTCTCACTGGAATCCAGCTGGGCTGGGCTGCACAGGCTGAGCCTGGCTCTGTTCTGTGCCCCAGCTCCTCCCTCTCCATGTTCTCCAACTGCTCAGCCCAGAATCCCACATCCCCAGTGCTGCTGTTCTGGGCTCCAGGGGCACAACTTCCCCCCAGCATGTGCTGGACAAATACAAACACAGCCCCAGTGCCAAGAGAAAGCCCAAAGAATTCCAAGCCCACTGACAAGGATCAAAGACCTCAAAGGCATCAGCGTATTCCCAGCAGGTTGGGTGGAAGCCAGAACAGAGACAACACGTGCTCCTGTCAGCACCTCCCACTGTGGCTGGGGCACCACCACACAGCTGGGAAGTTTACACCCCTGGAAACACAGAGCAGGAACAAAAAAGCATCATTATAACCTCAGGGGAACAAAAAGACCTTGTCTTTGCCCTCCAATTTTACACTTTTACTTTTGTTCAGACTGAACTTATTCCTTTCCTAACCAAAAGCTCCTTCTGGAAGATCACGCTGGGGTTTTCCATGTCCTCCTTGCATTTGGGAGTGAGAGGCTGGGAGTTGCTCCAGGGGTGATGCTCGAGGCAGGAGCAGCTCCTGCTCTCTCTCCTGCATGTTGCTCTGCTCCAGCTCCAGGGTGTAACTGGGGGGAGGCACAGACATCACTGCCCTGTCTGCACTGCTCTTTTCTGTCTGAAATCATCAGCAAAAGAGCTTCAGAGCTCCAACGTTTCTGATTCCTTCTGTTTTCACTGAGGAATTTTAAGATGCTGCTCATTTGTTTTCTCTCCATCAAGCAACGTGGTCAGAATGGTTCTTACTTACAAGGCTAATCATGAGTATCTAAAAATACAGCAACAGGAAGAACATCCCCAGCAGGGCTGAAAGCACCACCTCATGCTTTAGGCAAACACACAGCCCAGCCTCAGTAACCTCCTTTTGTTTCCTGCTGCCTGAAAATTGGGGTTGTGCTCTGAAAAGAACCTGCAAACACCACCATGTGTCTCAGATTGTATGGCTGATTTCCAGCCTGAGTTACAGCCTTACACAGACACTCTGGAGGCAGGAGCTGACTCTGAGCCTTGCACGATGCACAGAGGGCTGGAGTTCAGACACTGCTCTGGGATATGCCTAAATTTCACCTGAAGTGACTCAAATGCAATAATCAGCAAACTGCCCAGAGCTACTTTAGAGGCACTTTTCAGATTATAATTGAATTCTAAAGTACACTCAAGGCTCTGTCTCAAAATTCCAGCTGATAAAATTTTAGTACAACATGAAATGACTGGGCCTGTGCAGCATCCACCTGAAACTGCCCCCTCGGTGGAGCTGGAATCCAGGACACGTCCTGGGCTGATCCCCCAGCGTGGGCAACAGGGCAGGGGGGATTCTGCCCCTCAGGTGAGACCCCCCCTGCAGAGCTGCTCCAGCCCTGGGGAACAGCACAGGGAGGACGTGGAGCTGCTGGAGAGAGTCCAGAGGAGGCCCCGGAGATGCTGCCAGGGCTGGAGCCCCTCTGCTCTGGAGCCAGGGTGGGAGAGCTGGGGGGGTTCACCTGGGGAAGAGAAGGCTCCAGGGAGAGCTGAGAGCCCCTTGCAGGGCCTAGAGGGGCTCCAGGAGAGCTGGAGAGGGACTGGGGACAAGGAATGGAGGGACAGGACACAGGGAATGGCTTCCCACTGCCAGAGGGCAGGGAGAGATGGGAGATTGGGAAGAAATTGTTGGCTGTGAGGGTGGGGAGGCCCTGGCACAGGTTGCCCAGAGAAGCTGTGGCTGCCCCTGGATCCCTGGAAGTGTCCCAGACCAGGTTGGACGGGGCTTGGAGCAACCTGGGCTGGTGGAAGGTGTCCCTGCCCATGGCAGGGGATGGAATGAGATGAGCTTTAAGGTCCCTTCCCACCCACATCATTCCAGGATTCCATCCTTGTCTCTCACAATCACTCTTCATGCACGTGTTCTCCTCAGACTTTCCAGCCTAATAACCTCTGAATAAAGTGGTTTGTCACAAACTCACCTGTGTATTAAAAACACCAAAAAATCAGCTTTTCACAATCTTATTGCACAAGGATGAGGAAGCTTTGTGTATTTCCTGAGGGTAATTACAACACTGGGTTTCTGCTCCTGGTCACAACACCAGCAGCACTGGGCATCCCACCATCAGTAGAGGCAACTGTCCTGGGATAAAAGCAAAAACGGGTGGCAGAGGGGCCAGGGGGGATGTCAACCTTGATCCAACCTTCAGAGAAACAAGTGCTGTGAGAAGTACTAATGCTGCTCTCTGCAAAGCAGTCTGACATTGGGCACAAATCCTGCACACTCAGAGCCTTGATGGACAAACATAAAGTACATTGTACTTGGTTTGTGTGCATCAATAAAAAGGAAATGGATTGGGGCAGTTAAAATCCCTTTATGACGGACTAAATTATTTCCTCACTAGACAGGAATGGGAGGGACGTTTCAAACGGAGCCAGACTCCCAGAGACTGGAAAAATTTGGACACTTGGAGCTCAAAATAGAGGTGGTTTATCACCTGTGAGTGAAACCCTGATTCTGGGGTAGAAACTCACCGTGCTCCTGCAGGCAGAAATCCCTCCCAGGCTGTGGTTCCACTGCCTGGCTGCCCGTGGCATAAGGGAAAAGCTTGAACTGACCAAGTCTGATCTGTTCTATCCAGGAGCACCCCCAGTGCTGTCCCAGCTGAGCCTGACCCAGCCCCTCTCCCTGGAAATGCAGCAGCCTCAGAGTGAGGTGGACAGCAAATGCAGTGGCACTTACTGGAATTTGGAGACCTTGAAGTCAGAGCTTGCTGCCCTCCAGCCTCACACACGGTGATTGGTGGGAGCACAGTAATGAGCTCGTTAATTAATGAATCTCAGAGCTTGCTCACTGCTGTGCAGGTCCCTGCTCTGCATCAGGGCCCTCCCCAGGCTCCCCTGATTACCCAGCTGGCCCTCCCACTGCAGCAGGGAGGTGCTCTGGGGATCAGCACGGCACCTCTGGCAGGGGTTTGTTTGGACTGGTGTTAAATGGGAGACCGTGGAGGCTGTTTCTGTCCAAATGATGTTTGGAGCCAGATCCTTTCCTTCTCCACTCTACCACCTGCAGTGTCAGCCTAAACTGCTGTTTGCCAGCACCTGGACCATTTGCCATTAGCAGTTGTGCTCAGTCCTGCTTGTGAGCAGATTTGGCTTCTTGTTTGCTCATCAAATTGAGGTACTTCTTTCTCAAAAGGTGTCTGGAGGTTGGCAAGGAGACCCTCATCCCCCGAGGTCAGAGGGGTGCTGTGCACAGAGCACAGCTGAGCTGGGGTTTGAAACGGGAAGAATTTGCAGCCACTTGGAGAATAACTCAGGATCTTGAAAGCCCTATCTAGCTGTCAGTGCTGCAGGAGCACAGTGTCCCAGACTTCCCTTCTCACAGGGTGTGGATGGAAAAGTGAAGGCTACACACAGTCCAGTCCAGCACTCCAGATGCCCAGGATTGCTGTATATCTGGATTGCTGTGTCTGGATTAATAATGTCACCTCTGAGAGAACACCCTCTGATACACTGATCTGCCTCCCAGGCTGATTTCTGTCTCCCTTTTTGACACACACCAAAACAGTGATGCTCATTTACCTTCATGAAAATCTGAGCTGCTTCAGGCCTGTCACCTGAGCAGCTTTAAAGGCAAAGGCAGAGAATGGCAAATCTAGAGAGACAGCAATGGAATTCCTCTGGCTCTTCCCATCTTTTCAGTGGGAATAAAAATAGACAGTCATAATGCAGTAGGTAGCTCTAGTGAGGTTCAATATTCAGCAGTCTTGTGGTGATTTTCCAGTTAAGGAACAAAACCACAAAATTATTTTGGATTCAGGAGGGTGACTCACATTAAAAATGTACTTATTTTGGTGCCTGTCATGAGGGACTCTGACAATGCCAAACTCTTCACTGCTGAGCTGAAAGTATCTGCACACAAGGATCCCTGGACAAGCACCACCTGCATCTTGCTATTTAAGGAGCAGAATTGTAAGACACCTTTGGAATACTAGTCTAAAACTTTCAGCTTGGGCATATTCCCTGCCAATCTCATTCAGGAGCATGAACCCCAAACAAGGCTCTGCCAAGATGGGAAAATGAGGCTGAGCAGGGCTTTTGGAGTGGGCTCACCTGCACTGTGGACAGGAACACAGCCATCACCTGTCCTTGGCTCTTGGCAAGGGATCGCAGGACATCGAGGGACAGGATGTTGGTTGTTCCCTCCCATATGGACAGAACCTGTGGGGAAGAGGAGGCTGGGCAAGAGCAGGAAGGAGCCTTTGGAGTGACTGCAACAAAAATAGGGGAATGTGAGGGAACAAAGACATGAAACAGAGCTAAGGGATATTAAGGAAATCTCCAGAAATGTCTGGCCTCATCAGGGGAAAGGAGGGAGCTCAGCTCCATGACTGTGCTGGGGAACAACCCCAGCACCAGGAACACATCCTGTCCCCTCCCTGGGAATGGCTGGGCTCAGCAGGAAGGCAGTGAGGGAAGAGCTGCCACACCTGGAGTGAGCCTGGGAGGACTGTGTTCCCCCTGGAGAAGGTCTTTAGCAGGGAAGCAAAGTGCTGTGCAGGGGACTAGGGCACACACAGGAGCTTCTCCTGCTGCTCTTACCAGAGTATCCCGGAGGATGACTGGCACACCCGTGTCCTCCATGTAACCTTGGCCCCCAAAGCTCTCCATGGCCTCCACAGCCACAGCAGTAGCCTGCGAAAGGCAGAGCTGGCATGATCCAAAGTGCATGAGGGGAAACAACAAACCTCCCACAGCAGTTCCTACTGGGATGGGCTGACTGGGCCCTGCTGACTTCCTGAGGCCGTTTCCTTACTACATACAGGAGGAGAAGCTGGGGAATGAAGACTGAGAGAGGACCTGCAGGAGCAGCCAGACCTTGGGAGAAGATCCCAGGAGAGTCTGTCTCAACACAGTTCCTTCCTAGGCAAGGTACCTGTGGTGTGCTTGGTACATGGGAGCGTGTTTCTCTAGTCCAGGAGAGCCCTAACCTTCAGCTTCTGTGTATGTAAGCTGAGGGCCATGAGCAGAGGACAGACCCCTGAAGTTAAGGCTAATGTTAAGCTCTTAACATCTACTCTTCTCTTTGTTCACAGCGAACAATATTCTCTGTGGCTGTGTCCTCCTTGGAAATGGGGAGCCCCAGCAGCATTCCTGTGGCACATGGAGCACTTCTCAGCAGTGCTGGCTGTCTCTGTCCCCATCAGATGGCTCAGGTGAGAGCAAAGGGACAAGGCTCCTACCCACAAAGTCCGGTCTCCAGAGCAGTACCTGCTGCAGGTCCTGCTGGTATTACTCCCTCTCCCTGCCCTTCATGTTGGCTGTGTTACTCAGCCCTCTTTCCAGCTCTGTGGTTGTCCGTGTGCCACACAGCCCCTTCCCAGGCTAATCAAACTGCCTGTTCCATACCTGCTTCCCCGTGTACAGTTTGGCCACAGGGACCAGCAGTCTCAGGAGCAGCTGGTCCTGCTCACTGGCCAGGTTGGTTTCTGCCAGGCCGAGCAGGCGAGCGACCTCCATGAGCAGCAGAAACGCCCCTCGTGCCTGCACCTGTGAGCAGAGAACAAGGGGTGTCACTGCCAGGGATCTGGGACTAGGGCTGATTCCATGATTCCATGCTGAGGTGCCATGGGACTGCCTCGAGGGGAAAATGCCACCTCTGCCTGCACAGACCCACAGCTTCAGAGACAGAGACCTCCTGCCAGGCAAGGCACAAAGCACAGAATATCAAAGGTTCTCTGGAGCTGCTGCTCTTGGACACTGTGATCCGAGGAAGGGGGCAATGCCACTTCATCAGGACTGCTTGAGCCTTAGCAAAGCTCCTACCAGTCATCCAGGCCACAAATCCACATCCCTTCCAAGGGTAAGGGATGTGAGACCACACATATGATGGTCAGTCTCTGAGCACCAGGAGCTGCAAGGTCTGTGACAGATTTCTTGCTGAGCAACTCACTTCCCTGGCAAGTTGTGATTTGGGAAGCATCAGGATATGGAGCACTGTAGCTCCTCTGCATCAAGATGTGCTGTGGGACTGTATAGGATCTGCCCTTTCTTTCAGAGGTGGAGTTCTGGCCACAGGCTAGGAGAAGCTAGAGCTTGAAGTTATGTTTGACAGATGTTGACACTTTTCCCTCTACCCCAACTTGCAAGAGAATTTTTAAATGCTGTTTACAGCCCATCTCCTGGTGCATGAGCTACCAGAGAAGTTGGGTGAGTCTGTACCACTCCTGGACAGGAGTCCGGTAACTGCAGTTCAGGTGACTGTGGTGTCAGGCTTGGACTCTGATGCCAAGACCCAGTTTCAGAGATCATGGCTCGTCACAGCAGGGGCACTCATGAACTTTGGTGTTCCACTCAAGAGAGCTCCCAGGTAATTGTTTAGGATAACCTGAAGTCCAGCAGAGAAGCTAAGTCTATCATCAGATCAAATCCCACTAGAATGTGGCAGCTCCCTTGCTGCATACACCTTGTTGTAGCAGGAAGAGCCTCCTACATCTGACTGCTGCACACAGGCAGGCTGGCTGTGCTCATTACCAGCAGAAGAGCTCTGCCCTCTTTCTTTCCCAACAGGTTCAGCTTGGCTCCCAACAGCCTCACCTCCATCCGGGCTATGGTCTGCATGTGTAGGGGATGGTCCTTGAGGAGCTTCCCAAAGGCAACCCTCCTGCAGGCGTACTCCCTGCTCAGACTGAGCATCCTACAGGGAACACAGCCAGAACACAGTCAGACCTTCCACTTCTGAGCATTCCCTTCCAGCCACCCCCACCAGAAGAACCCTGTTCAGCTGTAACCCCCAGCCTGGGTCACCCCCAACCTCCTCCAGCACTGCTGCCTTCCAGCCTTGTCCCACAAAGGCATTAGATGTCACTCAGCACAATGCCGAGCGTTGCCAAGTCCCCTTGTCCTGACAAGCTGCTCCTTCAGCTCGGGGGGGATCCATGCTGCCTTCACCTTCTCATGGAAGCTACTGCACCAATGACATTGTGGATCCGAGTGATGTTCAGCATGTTGGAGATGGAGGCCACTCCACGACCCTCTGCAGAGATCTGGAACAGTGAGGAACAAAGGCTGCTGTGAGCCTTTCACACTGCCCTGAGTGGGGATGGGGTGGATATGGAAGTGAAAGTGGTGCCAACAGACAGATGGGCACGGACTCCATTCCTGTCTGACCTCAGGCACCTCAGTGCTTTAAAATATGGCTGTCCCATGTTAATTAAGTCTGTGGCACAGTGTGGCTGCTCCATCCCTGGAAGTGTTCAAGGCCACGTTGGATAGAGCTCTGAGCAACCTGGTCTAGTGGAAGGTGACCCTGCCTCCATGGCATGGAATGGAATGAGATGAGCTTTAAGGTCCCTCCCAAGCCAAACAATCCTGTGATTCTATGATTCCATGACCAGAGAGGTGGCATGATCAGTTCTGGTCCCTGTTGCTTGCTCTACCTGCACATTACACAAACTGTACCTCAGCTGGCTCAGTGCATCTGGATTAGGGAAATGACCAGCCTAAAATGACTTTCTTTTTTTTCTTCCCTCACATCTTTTCCTGAGCTCTTCTCAGCCGTGCTCCACACAGCCCCACTGCTGAACAGCCAGACAACAAGATGGAAGGGGGGGAGCTTTTCCAGTTGGGATCACTGCTGAAACCCCCAGAAGTGTGTGCTGTGCCAGGCCAGCCCAGTGCCCAGGGGAGGGTGAACTCCTTCTCACCAGCTCTGCTCTGGCTCCCTGCAGCCACAGCTCTGCCGTTGCCATTTGTCTGGTGCCCAGCTTGTCTTTGAGCCGCTGCACCTGGATGTTGTTCAGCTTCCCCTCCTCATCTCGAACCCTCAGGAAGAACAGGGACAGGCCCCTGGAACCCTGGGGACACTGAAAGGCCCACAGTGAGGATTTAATTATGATGAAACAAGGAAGAAAGAGAATGTCCCTGCTCCTTCACCTGGCTCTGCCATCCAACAGAACTGGTTTACCTGTCCTTCAGCATCTGCTATCCTGGCCAGGGTTAATGCCATATCAGAGTCAGCAGCTGATGTAAACCACTTAAATCCATAGAGACGAAAGGTACCATCCGGCTGCCTCCTGGCCACGGTCTCGGTGCCATTCGCTGAAAGAGAGGGGAACGTTTCTTGGCCTTATGGGACCTTCTGTGTCAATCAATGCTGCTTTTTCAGTTTAAGCAGCAGCTCTTTTAAGCTACCTCTTGCTATGAAGATGGAGCATGGGTGAGCTTTTAATCTCTTTCATTGACCCTCGATAAAAAATGCAGCGTGTATAATCCAGTGCCTCCAGTTCTTTAGGGGCTACCACAGCCGAGAACACTAAGGGCTCTACAGATCTGGGAACCCTGCAGTGATGCACATCTTTCACTTCACAGCTGATCTTTTCACTGCTTCCACCAGAAAACCAGCTGCAGCTTCATCAGACTCCCCTTCCCCAGTTCTGCCTCTGCAGCAGAGTTCTGAGGTTCCATAGCCCATTATTAATGTTAGTAGGCAAATAATTAATCTTATTACTAACTAACATTAGTCAAGTTGAAGGCCAAGGATGCTTTCTCGGTCCCAGCTGGGATGGACTTGACTGTGTGGCTCAATGTTTAGATTATAGAGCTAGAGATCTGTGTGTTACCTGTGCAAGGAGCACAGGTCTGTGCCTGCCTGTGTGTTCTGCTTGCGCCAGTGGACAGAAGTTGGGCATTTTCTTGGTTAAAAATCTGAGCTATGCAGAGGATTCCTAAACCAGCTCCCTGGCTTTGTAAGCTCCCCACACCCTTCATTTTCTCAGTTCTCACTGCCACATCTGTCTCCCACCTCAGGGCACGTACCAACATCCGAGCCACCCCTGCGCTCCGTCATCCACTGGCCAGAGGTCCAGAACTTCTTGGGGTCACGGGATGTCAGACGGTCAAAAGCGCTTTTCAGAGACCCAGGAATACCCAGCGACTGTTTGGGGGGAGGGAAAAGAAGCTGAGATGATCATAACACAGTAGATGGAATCAGACAGATGCTTTAACTGCCCCTGGTGTGTCCTGGGCTCAGACCAGCCGGTCTGGAAGCGGGTGGGGTCCTGCACTGCGGAGCATCTGCAGGTGCTGCAGAGAGCCTGTGAGCCAGCCAGCTCCTGCCTGGCTGCTGCAGCACTGTGCACACAGAAGGTGTTCCCTGTGTTACAAAGGGGAGTGCTGAGCATCCTTACCCTCCTCAGATTTCAGCACCGCTGGACATCTGGACAGAGAGCTCCCAACACAGCCCATGTGCCAGGTATCAGCATATGTTCATGTACACTGGATGTCACCAGCTGGGAAGAGGTAACTGCCTTGGGCTGGTTTTGTTTTTTTGAATTAAAATGCCTAGTTAGATACTTAAAGGATATTTTCCTCTGAATCCTAAGCAACCACTGAGGGAGTGCAAAGGGTGTCACTAAGATGCAGAACCAAATATTCCAACTGGGAAAGTCTTGGTGGCTTGGTGAATTTACACCAGGTATGGATCTGGCCCAGTATATCTAACTGCCACTCCACACAAGGAATAGGAAAATAAATAATCTTGTAGTAAAAACATCATAGGATCATGGAATGGTCTGGGTTGGAAGGGACCTTAAAGCCCATCTTGTTCTACCCTCTGCCATGGGCAGAGACACCTTCCACTAGACCAGGTTGCTCCAAGCCCCGTCCAACCTGGCCTTGGACACTTCCACTTGGGACACATTTCCAACTCCCTGCAGTGTCGCAGGTGTCGCGTGCAGAAAAAGCCCTGACTGTACACAGTGCTGTAAGTAAACATAAACCTGGCGTGGGCACAGAGACTTTGTCACTAACAGACAAAGGCAGTGGGGGACGGAGCTGAGTCACAGAGCAAGCAAGGGTCGTGCCCAGAGCCAGATGGTGGATCAGTGCTCCTCCATCCTTGGCCGGTGCTCCCATCTCTAACCAGAGCTGCCAGGACGTGGGCTGTGCCCTCAGGGACCAGCTGAGCTCATACCTCAATGACTTTGGCTGCCCCATCAGTCATGGCCAGTGGACAGTTGAAACCTCCAGAGGAGGTTGAGAACAAGTACAGTTTGACAGCCTGGTACAGGCGGCTGAGAGAGAGAGAGAGAGAACAGACGGGTTACACAGCAGTGCAACAGCGGGAGAATAAAACATCTCGACTGGGAAGAGAGGGAAGAATACAGCCAGAGCAGGTGAGGATCAGACCACTAATTTCTGAGAGGGCAAAAGCTGCTCCTGCCAGGAGGAGAGAAGAGAAGCAGCAGAGTGTCTCAGTCTCAGTGGGACTGCCAGCACCAGGCCAGCTGGTGCAGTTTTTAACAATAAGAAATGTGGGTCTGTCTCCATGGACCGGAACACAACGAAACTGCAGGTGAAATATCAGATCTTTAGCTGGGTTAGCTGGAGCAGTGCAGGGAAATGCCAGGCCTTACAATCAGGAAGGTGACATCAAAAATTATTATGATCAAGTGTGGGCCTTTAGTTCTGGCCTGTCATTGTTGAAGTGGAACATTGCAGTGGACAGACAGTGCTGCTGGGGACAGCAGGAGCTGAGCTGGTGTCCGGGCAGCATCTGTTACCCGTTACACAACCAGCTGGATAAACCTTGCCAAGAATAACCAGGAAGGCTCTGAGTCGCTCCCATTCTCCCCCAGTTACCTCCAGTTGGAGTATTTTCTCTCATAGGCCTCAGCAATCAGCCCCTCTTCCGCCGAGATCTCCTTCATCCTCCTCCAGGCCGAGCAGGTGTCGATGCGATCCACGCGCTGTCCCCAGGCGTCGAACTGCCGGAACACCGGGGGATTCAACTCACATTCCCATCCCAGGGGTTGGATCTTGGTTAGCAGGCGGTTTCCAAATCTCTCCAGGTCCTGATGCACCTCTTCCAGTACCTATGGAGCAACAAGAAGAGCCCTTCAGCGCAACCCTGGAAGGCAGGAGCCTTGGTCCCAGCTGGAAAGGCAGAGCACTGCCCATGTTATCCTTCAGTGCCAGTGGTCTCTTGCCACCTGGCCCTTCTGTGCATTTTGTAACACAGCACAACAACTTCTCCCTCAGCCTCTGCTGGCACAGCTGTGCTCCACTGACACTTTTTCTCTTTTTGCCCTGAAAATCATTTTTTCAAGTTACTTTTGGCAACATGTCTAGATTTCACAAAAGGCAGAAGTGCTTTAGTATCAGGGCTGAGAATGACACAGATGCACATGAGCAGAGGGGTTGGGTGAGACGGTCTCCAGAGGTTCCTCAGCCACTCCATGATTTACTGCTGGAGAAGAATGCCAGGGGAAGGGCTGCCAAAACTGGAATGCCTTCCTCTGTACAGGAAAACTTTCACTGGGCTTAGCAGTTATCTGCCTGTCAGGTTAGGAAAGGAGGGATGGAGGAATCATTTCATCCTCAGCTTGGCAGGCAACGTGTCTTGATTCAAATTCCCACCCTGCATCTAGCTTCCTACAGGACCCTGGAGAAGAATTCATGTACCCTTGTTTCCCCTGGGCTTGGCTGACCAGAACAGAGCAGTCTGTCCACAGTTAATGGAGGGAAACCAGCGCCCACCACAGAGGAGTGACTCATTCCAACTCCCTCACATTCCTGTTTCAAGGTGACAGTAATTGCCTTCTGCAAGTGCTCTTCCCTTTCTGTGGAAAACATGAGTGAAGTTGCCCAACCCTAAATAACCTGACTTAGAGAAGATTAAAATCAGGCCAACAGGACCCAACCTCCAGCACTGTTGGACCCTCATTAGCATAAACACATCCGAGGCTGTACTGGGGGTCAGGGAAGCACCTGATTTGCTTCCATCAGAGGAGTATTGTTTGCTGTCCTCTGCCCCTCGAGAGACACTCATTCCCTCCTCAAGGAGGTGAATGCCATAGTTGCTGTACCTAAAACAGTGCAGTCATAAACCCCATTAATGTGTTGTTGATGAAATGCAAACACAGCTTCTTCCTTTCCTGCCCCCCCCGTATTGACTTTCCACTGAGCTACGTCCCGTGTGATTGATTCCTTCAGCGCTCTGCTGTTCTGCACATGTGATGAGGACCCAACACACACGGAGCTGTGTCCAGGTGCTGCTCTGGAAGTCTCCACCCTCAGACCAGCCACTTTTCCTTCAGGTGAATGGTGAAAGAGTGTTAAAAATCACAAAACAAGCCCAAACCATGCACGAGAGCCTGTCAGCTGGTCCAGCTCATGCCGCAGCCCTGTTTCCATTGGAGCCCAGCTGGGATGGGTGTGCACCTCCAGTGCTTGTCATTTGAAGGTTATTTACAAGGCATAACCCAGGAAACCAGAGTTCATGGACTTTGCTGATCCCTGAAGCACAAGAACCTTTGAACTGCTTACCTGGTATTTTTTTGTGGGCAGAAGAGCATGAGCCTACCAGATAGATCTCTTGGTTTGAGTTCACACTACAGGGAGCTCGTCCATATTTCCTAGAAACCCCAACTGCCTTGCTGGGAGCTCATGCCCTGACCACACACAGCCTGACAAACCACTGACTTGCCCAATAAACAAATAAATGTATTTATTCCCAAGGTGAAAGAACAAAATCAAAACTCCTGTGTTTGTGACTGCTGAGCATCACACACAGCAGCCTGAGTGCTCCAAAGAACAGACACTGGGATATGGAGAGGACACCTGTAAACCATCAGGGCTGAGGCTGCTGGGTGATCTCCTTCACCCTAATCTGCCCCTTGATATTCCAGGCATGAATATATTGGAAATGTGCAAATTATTGGACATTAGGAGTGTGACCCTTAATAGTAAAGGACATATTTTCAGGCCGATCAACACCAGATATATCCTTCTTCACAACAATGCTCAGAAAAAGCAGGTGCTTTGTTCTGTGTTCTGAAATCGCCTTCAAACAAAGGAAGAAATCTTTTGTGCCATTCCAGGAAAATTTTTGTGTTCGCCACTGAATAGTACAACAGGAATAAACTTCCAACGTGGTGTCTGCTTCGGTGGGACACCCAGATCTTCGGGGGTTGCTGCTCTCCTGGCCAGGAAGGTGTTCCCATGGAGAGCCGGCTCCCAGTGTTGCAGACAGCAGCCGGGGCTCTCCCTTCCAGCGGCGAGGCAACACTGCCCCGCAGGGACCGAGAGCAGAAATGAAAGGGAGATGCTGCTCTGGGAGATTTCACAGCCGCTGTTCTCTTTGGGGAAGTGGAGGCAGCTCTCAGCCTCACTGAAACACAGCATTGATCCTTTTATTCTTTGGGAGACCTGAACTGTGGTTATTCCAAAGGTGCGGATTAGGAGCAGGGTCTTCACGGTTGCTCAAAGGCATCGTCCTTTCCCGTCTTCTCTTCTGGTAAGAAGGCCACGGTGGTGCTTAGGGAGGCCTCATTCCTGTCTTTAGGGATAGCTGTGACAAAAGCAAGCTCCCATTGCTCCCACCACACTCTTCCCACCCAGTACCTGCGAGGCATCGCAGACCTGGAGGGAAAGCAGAGGAGGGCAGAGCCTCACTGAAAGCCACGTTCTTCCCCTCTGCTCACCCAGTGTCTTTAGAGGTCATTGCAGCTTCTGCTGCAATAAATCATGGAGAGACGTCACACTCTGCTCCATGAGAACGGGTCCCTGAAAAGTGGGAAACCAGTGTGGACCTTGGGATGTTGTCAGAGGAAAGCCAGTGAGGTGAGCTGCCTGCTCCCAGGGGTTCCTCAAGGACGAGCTCACATCACAGAAACCCACAGTTCAGGGTATCACCACACCACCTGCACCCCTGAAACCTGTACAGGGTCTTTTCTGGCTGAAAACCAACCCAGAAATGCCACTGGCCTGTGCTGAGACCAAGCAGACCCCAAGGGGCCTTTGTACCCGCTCGAGCACTCAGCTGAGAACAGCCCCATTCCTTAAGAATTTCCTTAAAAGCCCCTCTTCCCGGGGGAAGAGAGGTGGAAGAGCACAGCAGAGGTTGGAGGCATCTTAGTTTTTAACTTCTCTCTGAAATTCTCTTCTCCAGACGACCAGACAACAAATACCCACACCAACAATCCCACAACAACATTGCAACACCCAGCCCAGTCCCAGGAGCCACGGAGCCACTTGCTGTTTATGTCGTGACACTGTTTGTCACTCCTGCCCTCAAACATAATTAGTTTTAAAGAAAGCTGATAAATTCCACCCAGTTAAATGCTTAAAGGTTCAGAGAAACATTCAATTCACAGGCTGAAACAGCAACTGGGAGGAGCTGTGGTGGGTACACACGGAAACACAAACATGCGCGCCAGACCTTGGGAGGAAGGTGAGTTTTCAAGTAACTCTGAAGCAAAGTATCCTCCAAGTACGGGTTCCCAGTCTTGGGCTGCTCTCGGAAGAGGGTCTCCGTTGGTCTCCTCACGAGGGGCATTTCCAGATCTTCTAACACTTGTTTCTGCTGCGCGCTGACCGGCTGCTCCTGCCCCACGGTCGTGCTGATTCCTTTAACACTCGGTGTTTGGCACCTGTCCCTGGTGCGAGGCAGAAAGTGACCCGACTGCCAGGGCTGGATGGTGGCACTGGATCTCCGCCAGGGCAGGCGACGGGCAAACATGATTCAGCAGAGCCCTGAGCGTGTCACACCAACAGCTCTCACCTACAGACCGTTCCTCACCCGACAGCAGCACCAATCCTGCCTGGTGTGAGTGTTGTGAAACTGTTCTGTCTTCACTCCTCCCTCCGGAAGGAGTTTTCCTGCAGCTGTTGTCAACTGAACTAGGGAAAAGGTCTTTGGCAAGAGATCAGAAAATGGCCTAGAAAAATACAAGTACTCAGGAAATACAGTGTCCTCCCCTACTAGCTGGGCAAAGCATCATAACCGGTCAGACTGACATTTCCAGAGCTGGGGGAACTGGGAAGGGGGGGGTGGGGGGGGAAGGGGTGTATTCTCACCTGAATTGCTTGGAATGATAATGGGGTAAAGATGATGAGGAGAAAATACATTTCTTTATCTAAAAGATGACAAAATGCCTGGAAATGGGAAGAATTCATTTAGGCAGGTTATTCTGTAAGTAAAATAGTGGGGAAATGGAGAACTCATCCTCCTTGCCTGGGCTGTGAAAGAATCTGGTTCTTACAGAGTCCCTTTGAGTTGAGTTGGGACAATTTTGTCTCCCTTTCCCTAGAGAAGTACCAGAATATTCTAAGAACGTGGTTTTAGTAGTTGAAAACCTGCACCTTCCTCGAGGTGATATGCTGCAAATAAACCTAGTATTTGGCTATAAAGTGATTTTAAATATACATGATACTACACCATTCCCTGCCATGGCTGGCCCTGCCGCTATTTCTTCTGCAGGGTCACCTTGTGTCCTGGTTTTGGCGAACGACAGGGTTAAATTTTCGCAGTAGCCGTGAGGGGGCTAAATTGGGGAATACCATCCTAAAACAAGGACACCTTGCCCTGCCCGAGTTCCGGGTGCAGGGCAGCAGGGACAGGGACAGACACAGGGCCAGGGACAGCGGCACACACAGACACACGATCAGGGACAGACACAGGGTCAGGGACAGCGGCACGCACAGACACACGGTCAGGGACAGACACAGGGTCAGGGACAGCGGCACACACAGACACAGGGTCAGGGTCAGGTCTCCGCCTCACGGCCGGGCGGCCTCACCCCGCCCGCCCCCAGCACCGCCCAGGCCCGCGGGTCCGGCGGCACCGCGCGAGGGGAGCCCGCGGAACCGGGGAGGGCGGAGAAGGTACGGGAACTGCCCGGCCAGAGCGGGGCAGGCAGAAAGCACGCCTCAAGGGGGAGCCCCAGCGCCTCAGGGGGACCCCGAGCGCCTCAAGGGGACCCCCAGCGCCTCAAGGGTGCCTCAGTGCCTCAGGGGACCCCCCGCGCCTCAGGGTTCCCTCAGCACCTCGGGAGCTCCCGTGCCTCAGGGGAACCTCCCGCGCCTCAGGGGGTCCCTCCGCTCCTCACAGGGCTCCCCAGCGCCTCAGGGGGACCTCAGATGCCCCAAGGGGACACTCGTCTGCCTCTGGGCTTGCCCCGTGCCTCGGAGGAAGCCCCCGCACCTCGGGGGTCCCTCAGTGCCTCAGGGGTCCCTCAGGGGTGCACCTCAGGGGAGCCCCAGCGTCTGAGGGGCTCCCACGCCTCCGGGCACACTCCCCTCCGGCAGCTCGGGGGGTCCCTCCGCTCCTCACAGGGCTCCCCAGCACCTCAGGGGGACCCCAAGTGTCTCAGGGGGACCCTCCTTTGTCTCTGGGGTTTCCCCCGTGCCTCAAGGGTCCCTCAGTGCCTCAGGGACAGCCCGCGGCTCCCGCCCCTCAGGGTCTCCCTCCGGAGCCGTCCCTCCGCTCTTCACAGGGCTCCCCAGTGCCTCAGGGGAACCCCCCGCACCTCAGGGGGACCCCAAGTGCCTCAGGGGGACCCTCCTCTGCCTCTGGGGCTTTCCCGCTCTTCAGAGGGACCCTGGCGCCTCAGGGGTCTCTCAGCGCCTCAGGGGTCTCTCAGCGCCTCAGGGGTCCCTCAGTGTCTCAGGGGTCCCTCGGTGTCTCCGGGGTCTCCTGCGCTTCAGCCCCACCGCCTCTTTCCTCCCCCTGTGCCTCAGGGGGACCCCCAGCCCCTCAGAGGTGCCTCAGCCCCCCGCACCTCAGGGACCCCCAGTGCCTCATGGTGGCATCAGGCGCTGCCATGCGAGGGGCAGGACCTGGCCCTGTATGGGACACAGCCACTCAAAAAAAACCCCCAGAGACACCCCCAAAACAGACTTTTAACCCCATCTTTGGAGCCATGGCATCTTTTAGGGGCTGTGGTGCCTCAGATCTCCAACATCAGGCACGAGGGGAAGGGCTGAGGGGGTGCAGGGCTGAGGGGGCAAAGTCCCACGAGGATGGGGTTACCTGAGGGTGAGGGTTGGTTTTTCCCATTTAATATTAATTTCCTGATATTTGGTGATAAAGTGGCTGCCAAGTGGTTGAACATTGGAGTTCCAGGGCACCTTCTGTCCCCTCCAGCCCAGGTAAGACACTGATGCTGAAGTCTTGTATCTGAACGGCCAGGCCACAGTGGATCATCTCAGTCTAGGTGATGTTTCCTCTGCAGTAAATCAATATTAAGTATGGTATGGTTTAGAAAACATGTTTTCTTATCTCTTTGTTTCACTTAAATCAGCTCTATTTAGCTAATAACCTCACATCGTAATAACACCTTTGTCTGCCTTGATTGCATTCCAGTCCTGCTCGCAGTGCCTGGGTAAAAAAAGCTACTTTGCTAAAATATTTAACACATTAAAAATTTTGCAGGTGTGTATTTGTTTAAATATACTTTTATAGCCGTAATCTGTCCTCATTACTAATTGAAACGCTAAATTTAGCATAAAAGCTGTCACCATGTTTCAATCAACATGTCTTAATGACTGCCAACAAATGGAAATGAGGCTTCCATGGGAAAAAAAGCACAAAAGGTACAAATGCAGAACAGGGTTGGATCAGCTGAGTTAATAAAAGCCCGCTGCTGGCTGCATTAGGTCAGGATTTAAATCAACCCCCCGTGTTTATGCTATTATTTTAATTGTTACTGGGAATATTGACTGGCTGTGGACTCTGGCGACCTGTTGGTGGTGTTTCCTGTCATTAACATCCCCTGTTAGTAACGAGATGTGGAGATCTCCCAGTGAGTCATTTTTCAAACCAGTAAACGCGTGCCTTGTTAATTCCAGCTAATGGAAGTTTTTAATCAGGGTGTCAGGTGGTGCTAAATCAAGCTCCTCACCCGAGTGCGAAATGTGGAATGTCCACATTATTGCCTGTATCAATCAGCTCCCCGTTCCTGTATAAAGAATATTTTCCTCTTCAATCCAGGCTTGTCTAACAAGCTTTCACTGAAACAATTTGGACTTCTCTCTTTTTTTTTTCCCCCTTTTTTTTCTCCTTTCAAGGTGTCCCAGAAGACTCATTCCTTTATTCCAGCCAACACTGATGTTAGTGCTTTTCCTGCTTACCCTTGCTAAAATATTACCTACTATTGGCAGGCCTCCAGTTCTTTCACATTCCCCCTTCACAGTTTTTAATGGTTGTGGGAATTAACATTTGTGGTTTGGAATATGAGAAATGCATTTTGAAGTGACTGACACCAAGTGCAGTCGTGGCCCTGAATTTCAAACACTATCGATCGTTTGCCAGTGAACAGAGAGTTTTCGTGCTCTGCAGACTCAGTGCCATGGAGTACCCTTGGCTTGCTTTGCTTTAGCTGTCCTGGCTGGCAGTTAGTTTTCAGACCTGAATAACCTGAAGAATCTCATTCTTAGTTTAAGAAATATGAGAAACAGCAAAAACTTTTTTCCAGGTGTCTCGTATCTTCTTTATTTTTCAGCGTTCAGTTACAAGTGGAAGGCAGGTCTTTGAAATACAGGATGGCTACTCAGCAGCTAGTCAGGCAAAAGAAGAAGTCCTCTAAGGTAAAAACCTTTAATTATGATGGTACTGACAACCTTAGCTCTCTGTTTGGGACCTGGCACGCCTGTGCCTGTGGAGGGAGGTGGGAGCACTTTCTGCTGTCTGCACTGTTCTTAGCTGGATTATTTCCAATTCAGTGAGAAACAGCGTGGGGCTCTGCCGTGGTTTGACTCAATAAATGTAGGCTCATTAGGTGTGCACTGAGCTTTATTAGCAGGAAGAACAGCAATAAACTAATAAAAGAACTTAATTTAGTGCAGTGTCCGCTGCATTGTTCATGTCGACATCACACAGTGTGTATTTACAGTAGCTCCAGGTGCAGCCGTGTGCTGTTCACAGCTCGGAGTTAAAATCACTCTGAAACCTGGGGGTGTGCAGCCCTGGCAGCTCAGGCTGCTGTCAGAGCTCCCAGACAGCTGTGGCACTTGGTACAGCACAGTTGGTGTGGCCTTTGGTACAGCAGCGAGTGCCACACCAGCCCTGGCACTTGGGTGACTCTGCAATTACAACTACACACTTTTTTCTAGGGATGGTTGTCTGGTGAGTGCCAGCATTGGTGCAGTGGAAGGGGTGAGAATGTGGTAAAGGGGAAAGTATGTCCAGCCAGTGCAGTCTGCACCTGAATAATGATCTGATGATCACTATCCTGAAAACATTTAATCCCACCCACCTTAGGCACGATTCTTCCCTGTGCAGCTTGAAAGACCAGAGAAGTGTTAAAATGACATTTTTAAGTTACCCTCTCTCCACCTGCTGTGAGTTGTTTCTAAATATAGTCCCTGTTTTCACTACAATGGTGCTATTTTGGCCTTGCCCTCCTCTTGCAGGAAGCAGTGCTGTTCCCTGATGCCATGGCCACGGAGCCGCAGTCTCTGGTGCTGGTGAAGAGGCTCCTGGCCATCTCCGTGTCCTGTGTCACCTACATGAGGGGGCTGTTCCCAGAGAGCTCCTACGGAACCCGCTACTTAGATGGTAACACCGTTTGTGCTGCATTCTTATTTCTGCTCGCTCTCTTTTAGCTGTAATCTGCTTCACGTGTTGGCTTCTGGCTGCACATGTCTGAGTTCAGTTTGTTAGGGAGTTGGCCACAGGCCTTCTCAAGTCTGGGTGGAGACAGTACTTCTGAGAGAGAGCACGGAAGACAACCTAAAACTCCTGGCTTTTCTGTCAGTGTTTCTCTTCTTTTGAAGTCATTCCTTGGCATTGCCAGCCCTGTGAGTGAGTGACACAGGAGAGTGACTTAAAAATCAGAATTTTAAAAAAAATTAACTCTGATTATTGTGTTTTATTTTCCTTTGGATTTTTGAGCCCTCAAGGTTCACACTGAGATTCTCTTGTGAGATTGAAAGTGCATTTTCCACCTTGAATGCCTGGAAACACAGTAGAAGGAGCTGTGTAGAAAATCTTAACAGAAGTAGTTTATTCTGAGCACAGTCATTTACCTCATACGCATGTTGGTGGAGTCTGAATGCAGAAGGGAAGGTGTTGTTAGGGAATGGTGGGATAGGATGGAGTGGAGAAGAGGAGGGAGGAGAGGATGAAGCTGCTGGTGTTTTGAAATTGAGCTGTAACTTCAGCTCTTCTTCCGGGAGAGCCCTCAGAGCTGAGGAAAGCTCTGACATTTGCAAATTCAGCAATGAGTTTGTGTCAGCCCAGCTGGGACTCAGTGGAAACCCAACATTTCCGCTCAGGAAGGACCTCCAGATAAAGCATTTTATCCAAAAAAAGGGGGGGTGACAGGCTTAGTTTCAGTGTTTGCCCAAGAGCTGTGATAAGGATTGTAACTAGGTGCTAAATCTGGTTTTGCAGACCTATGTCTAAAAATTCTCCGCGAAGATAAAAGCTGTCTGGGATCATTGCAGATAGTCAAGTGGTAAGTGAGTAACAGTGAAACCAAGACAAGACTGTGCTGAGCATGGAGACATCTGCCCCTGCATTCTTCTTCTTCCTGAACTGGAAAACATTGTGCCCGGTAGCACTGCCGGTGCCAGGGGAGCTCCCACTGCTGCGGGGGGTGCTTGGCCCTGCGTAAGCAGGACAGAATTAGCTGACCCACATCATGTGAGTTCAAGGTCTGTGGAAGTGTTGGCTGCAGTGAGGTCATGGTCAGGCCCCAGAGCACACGCAGCAGTGGAGGTACAGAGAGAGGGTTAAGACAGTCATGAGATCAATCCTGTTGTTGTTTAGTCTTTTCTGGTTTCACTTTGATAGGGATTCTTGCACTTGTTTGTCAGTATGTGCAATATTTTTTTCCTATAAGTACCCCCCAGGTTTTCTTCAAGATGTGTTCAAGAGTTGGCACGTTCCCAGCAAGCAGAAAAACTGACTTTGATGTGCTAAGGAGATACCTCAACAGCACATCCTTTCACTCCAAGAGCAAATATCTGGCTATTGCTACTTCAAATAATATTTACTGCTTTGGGAAAATCCATTGCTGTAAACTATGCATCAGATAACAAAGATTTACAAGACCATACATGTTCAGATTCAGCCAAACTCTGTACAAGGCTGATGGGAAAAGAGCCATCAGAGCTCTGGCTGGGGAGCTGGAACAGAGCACTGAGCAGGGAACCACTTTGGCCTCCAATCCTTGTCTTTGTCAGGATTCAAGTGGGCTCTGGTCTGACAGGATAATGCCCCAGAAGTATAAACAGTGCACAAATGCAGAAGGAAGGACAGTGCCTTCAGGGCTGACCTGAAAAGGACTGTGCAAGCCCCAAATGTTGTTAGTTGTGTTGTCCTAATTCCAGAAAAAAATGCCCTTTAACCCGTATCTAATGAGTGTGTGTTTACAGATCAGGAGATAAATACTGCTGGTTAGTATTAACATGTTTTTTCCCTGGCAGGATTCAAGGTTGTTTTGATGCTTTGGAGAAGCAGTATGTAAGTTTTTCTTCACATTTTTTGCTGGAGTTTCCTATTTCTTCGTAAAGTATGGACAAAACTATCTTTCTACTGTATTTCTGTTACAATCTCTCATGCACACAACACATCTTTATGGCCATGGGACAGGGGGGAGACCCTGCCCTGAGTATGAGATTTGGGATTTTATGCCTTGAGCCCAAATCTGTCCATGGTGTGGGAACTAATTTTCAGCTTGCAATGGATTTCCCTCAGTTCTGTGCTCTACATTTGTGTTCTCTAATGTCTGATAGAGGCACTGCCAGGCAGAGCTGAGATCTTGATCTCCTACCCTGTTTTCTTGAGAGAGGTTCTGTGCTTCTGCTCTCCTTCATCTCCTTTCCCCTTCTGCTCATCCTCTCTAACCCTCCTGGCTTTTTTCTGGCTCAGAATTTACTACTTTTTTGGGGAAAGTAATTTATCCAGTGAGGTGCGCAACCGGTTCCAGGACAAAACCAGTAGCAAGAAATCATATTCCTTGCTGATTCTCCCATAAAATCTGCTCTGCACAGGAAAAAGCACCAGCTGCTGTCATCTCTGTCAGCAGTGTTCATCAGCACAGCTCCTCCAGCTCGGCTGGAGTGCTGGTGGTTGTGGCACTGATGATCTGACGGGCTCTCAGACGTCAGTACAACTGTCAGTGTGCACAGGACAATTCACAACGTTGTGAACGCAGTGTAGTGCTTGCTGACAGCTCTAGGAGATCCTTTGCTATTTATGAGACATAAATTAATTGTTGTTTGACAAGGATTAGGGAAAACCTGAGGTATTTAATGGGTATTTTCAGATTGTTTTCAAGTCCCATGTACGTTTCCTTGCTGTAGCATAAATACCTTTGGAGAGCTTCTCAGAGGAGAGCAAATATTAGTCTTTAGTGGGGATAGGTGCTCTTGCTAAAGGGTTTTAAATCAGCACAGCCTTTGGGGATTTGTTTAAAAGGAGCCCCATGGGAGCAGGCTGAGCATGGAGCTGTTTTTTGGGGAACTGCAAGTAAAGCCAGACGAACTGGCCACTAGGTGTTGCTGATGCCGTGCTGGGAAGAATCTGCAAAACGGGTTTTAACTCCTCGTTCGTTGAGTGTATCTATTCCTTTGCCCTGTGTAGGCAGTTAGGTTTTGATAGGACTTGCTTTTCTTTGCCTGCTGAGGTTAGATTTTCATTATGTGTTTTACTTTTCCCTCCTCAGCTACGCATCGCTGTCCTTGCAGTAAGTAGATGAATACAAAGTAGTTTTCTTTCCCCTCCTCTGCTTGAAAGAGATACAGAGTCAAGGTTGTGTCAAACCATTTGTGCCTTTTTTAAGGAGAAGCCAGAATGTGTATGATTTTTAATAGAGCTATGACCTTTATCAAATATGTAAGTGTGAAGATCAAGGCTGCATGGGGATGTTTTTCTCAGCATGTCACACTCCTGACTGAGGCCTCACATGCATCCTTAGACTCTGAGAGGCACTTTCATGTGATTCCTATCATGGGAGCTCCTCTTCGTTTCCCCCTGCAGAAGTGTCCTTACTAATCTGATCCTGGACAAACCACACACTGGTGGTTCCAAGACAGCCATTGGCCCTGGCCCTCTGTAAAGCTCCAGGAGCTTTCTCTGCGTCTACTCTGTGCATCATCTGAGCAGTTAAATCTCAGTCAGTAGTTCCCTGTGAGGGTTGGAATGGGAATTAGCCTCATTCCTCCACAATTGCACATTAGTTGTCTTCTACCTGTCTTTGAAGTAGTAAGTATTGCCTGCTGATAGAGGAAAGCTGTTTCTCAGCCATTCCTTTCTCCGATCCCACGCTAAAGATAGTCCAGTCTCTGCTGTAAACTGAAAATATCATTGTTAGTCACTGGTTCAAGTTGTCCCGGGGAGAATGCCCTCACTGTGCTTTCTTGTAACAGATTTACACCAATCCCAAGGAACCGGAGGTAAGAAAGAGTCTTAATTAATCTTTGAGGCAACTGCAGCCATGGGTGAGTAGATCTGTATTCAGAGTGGAGTCGTGGGCTGAAGTTCCACCCTGACGTAGCTGCTCGGTGACCTCCTTTCTGTCCTTGTGCCTTCACTCCAGAGTGCCAGCTCAGTGAGCTGGATGGGGATCAAACACCAGGCACCAGGCTGTGGGCCCACCAGGGCCTCAGGCAGGGGTGTCAGCAGGCAACTAATGGCCATGTTTGCCCTTTTGGTTTAGTTTCCCAAAGAGAAAGAATGAGAAGTTTCAAAATAATTCATTTATGAACCACCTTTTTAACAGCCCTGGTGGAAAGTGCTGTGTTGTTGTGCAGAGAGGTGTAGGACAGAAGTCAGGAATCCCTTCAGACCTGGATGGATGTGCTGTGTACTGCCTGTCCTTGTCCTTTTGGTGTTCCCTGTTGTGTTTCTGTTTTGTTACATCTGTCTGGGGGATACAGATGGGGGGGTGTGATCCTTAGTGAGGGTCTGCATCCATGCTGGAGATCAGAGAACAGCTGTAGCCTCTTTGCACCTGAACCTGGTTCCAGTTCTGCTGTGTGTCACCTCAGCATCTGGGGACAGAGCAGGAGTTTAGTTGTGCCAAGACTGGGATTTGTAAGGAAGGCTCAGACTTAAAAGCACAGCTGAGCTCCTACTAATCAACCTCATTGTCTCCGGAAAAAGTGAATTATAGGCATGGAATTGGTCTACAATAGATCCTTTCTCCTGGGGGGGAAGCTGTCTGTTCTTCCTAATTGTTTTATTCTTTAATCCTTTTAAATGGAAAATGATTTTGTTTTTTTGTCTCCCTCAAAAAAAAAACCTCTGAGACCGGTGAAATTCAGCAACTGTTTCCCATGCAATATTGTTTGAATTTCCTTGTGGGAAGAGTCCTCCAGACCTTTGTGTCCCTTCAGAGCACTGGGCCAGGCTTCCTTATGACACTGATCACCCGTGCAGCTCCCAGTTTTCCTTAAGAAGGGAGGGTTGGCTGGTCCTGGAGCCTCACTAGAGACTGAGGCTGGGGAGTCAGGCCCATGGGGGAAGTGGAAGGAGGAAGCAGGAAGTTTGTAATTTTGTTGTGATTCTTTCAGTGCTAGGTGAGATGTGGTTGTTAAGAAAATTTGCCAAAGCCCGTGCAAGCAATAATGGAGTTAAAGTTGTCATCATGTCATTAAGTTAATGCTGTGCTCTGGCAGAGAGTGTGAAAGGACTGCTGAGCTCAGGACACATCTTTACACTTGTTACTCAAAGTGACCCATTTTTGCTTTTCCCTTCTCTTGTTACCTCTCTAGGTAGTGACTGAACTGTACCAATTCAAATTCAAGTATAAAAAGAAGGTGCCACAGATGGACATCAGCAGGTAAAGGTTTGGGTTGGTTTCTTAGGGTTACACTGAAAACTGGTTATGAAGCATTAAAAAACCACACTTTATGGTTGCCCAGAGAAGCTGTGGACTCCCCGTCCCTGGAAGTGTCCAAGGCCAGGTTGGATAAACTTGGAGCAACCTGGTCTAGTAGAAGGTGTCCCTGCTAATGGCAGAGGGTGGGAGGACCTGAGCTTTAAGGTCCCTTCCAACCCAAACCATCCTGTGGTTCTGTGGTTCGAGCATGTCCAAGTTGCTGAGCAGCTGTAAATACCCTCAGAGCTGAGGATATTCACCCTGCAGGATACGACCTGCTGGGAGGATGAGTCGAAATGAGGTTATGTAGCATCATGAGGCCCTCAAAGGGCACCCGAGCTGAGCTCGGGACAGTTGGTAGCAGCGGTGCCTCATCAGGGGGGTGATGCAGAAACCAGCACAGTTCCTGAGCTTGCTGCTGTCTCAACTGATTCTTCCATTTTCACCACACAGCCTCGTGCTTTCAAAAGGTTTGATCCCTTTTTGTCCCCATGATCCTGCACCCAGGGTTTTTTCCCTTGGACATTTGCATACATGTCTTCTGCTTGAGCAGCCCTGCGTGGGTGACCCGAGAGAACTTTCGCTTATGATGCCTGAGTTGATGGTGCAAAACGTGTGGCAGGAAGCAGCAGCTCTTTGCCTCTTTTTGGCACTCTCTGTTAGATATTTAAAGCTGTGCTTAGTAGGCCACAATCCTGTGGAGTTTCAAATAAATACTATCAAAGGCGGTTGGCTGCAACCAAAGCAAAAAAAAGAAAACAATAATTGACCTGTTTTCAGTTTATTCTGCAGTTGCCGTTGGTGAAATCTTTGGGCCTGGAAACCTGCCTGTACAGCAAGAGAGCTCTGCTGTCTTGTGTGCTCCTCAGGAAGCTCCTCTGCTGCACTCCTGGAGGCTGCCTTTAGCTACTCTCTCTCAAAACACATCCAAATAATTTCTAGTATAAGGCAAAATGATCTTCTATTGGGAGAATCTGAATTATCTCAGTGTGGAGTGTCCTGCTGGCTGTGCCCTCTGTTTCAGCTCTGAAGCTCCATTGTCCTCACTACACTGAGGGGAAGAGGAGATTTGGGATTTGAAAGATAATAGATGGCCCTTGAGTACTTTGGGTTTTAATCAGCCTTATTCATTAGTTCCCAGAGATAAGGACAGTCCCCCAATGGAGCTCAGCATCCCTCAGAGTCCATCTTGCTGGCCAGGCAATCTTGGTGTTATGTTTGTGTGTGCTCTGAGGCTCCAGAGCCCAGGGCACCAGATTCCTGGGCTGTGCTGTGTTTCCTCAGGGACTGGCAGTGCCCTGGCAGGCTCCTGCATGTCCCTGCAGTCCTTCATAATCCGATGTTCTGGCACGGACCAGAGAACTGTGTCATCTTTGCTGTCAGCTCCCTCGGCTGATAACACTGCCTTTTACACCTGCAGTGCTTGTTGTCATGTGCAAACCTGGAGTTAATAATTCCAGGAGAGAGGTTTTGTGGGTTTGCATCATCACATCCGAGGGATAAGGGGAAATGTTCCCCTAAATGGTCTTTATTTTATATGGATTTTAGAGGAATTCTTGCCATAGATTCCTGTCCTTCCAAGGTTCAGTTCCTTCTGCTTCTTGACACGCTCCTGCATCAAATTCACAGTGTTATTCCTGTATTGAATCAGTCCTTGACCTGTTAATTCCTATGGAAGTCTCATTTCTTTTTTTCTTGTGATCTTTCCCCTTGCCATTTCTGATCTGCTAATCCCACAGTTTGTAAAGGTGATGGATATTCCACCTTAGGCACTGCCAGCATTTCCCTCTCACTTGCTGTACATTTCTGAACATACAGGATTTAATCTAAGACCACAGTGCACATCTAATACCTCGGAGTTTTGCTGTTGGCAGTTCAGAGTCTGCCAGACCGTCCCCTGCCTCTGTCAGCAGTTTGACTTGATGATCTTAGAGGTCTTTTCCAACCTAAATGATCCTATGATTCCATACTCTGGGAAGTCAAGCCACTGTGTTTTCATGACAAGCCAAGAAGCTTCAGCTGGAAGGGGGAATCTGTCTTAATGAAGCTGTTCTTTGCTGTGGTTCAGTCAGATTCAGCCCTGGGACCCTCTGCTCTCTTGGGTCACTCCCTGCTTTTGAAGCAGTTTTGGGGGATTGCCTTAGGGACCATCCAGCCTGTGTATGGGGCCACCCACCCATGTCAGGGGTCTCCCCAAAGACGTAATGAAGGAACCACATGGTTTTATGGCCCCTTCTCATTGCAAGTTAGGGAAGTTCAGGTCCCTTAGTCACATAGTGATTCATCTGGGCCATCTAAAGTTAGTTATCTCATCTACCTCTATAGTCAAGAGAAACAAACTCCTCCAGATTGCGATTCATCCCACTCGTGTCACTCGTGGGTCTCAGTCTAGACTGTTTGCTTAGCCCAGCCAGCTGACATTTGGATGGCTGAAGGAGGGGAGAGGAATGCCCCTTCGTCACTGCTGAAAAATGTGCTTCTGAACTCGTTTTTCTTGCATGGAATTGAGGGAGAGCATGCGATTTACCTCTCTTCAAACTGCAAAATGGACTTGAAAATAGCCCCTGTGATGAATCGGCTTTAGATTGGATTCTCAGCTCATTCCTCTCATTCCTGAAATCGCTTAGGTGAAAGGCACTTGTTTTATGGGCCTTTGATCCAATTTAATCATGTTCAAACAAGTGACTCATGACATTTGTATAATGGGGTCTGTTGCCCCAGCTCCAAAGTCTGTTCAAATGTAAATGCCAAGCCTTTGAGTCCAGAGCGGGTGTTCTGAGGATGCCACCCCATCCCTGGAGCCTGTTTCACTTCCCTGTTTAGCTGGAAATGACATAAAGACATTGTAGCTTTGTCACTAGTGGTTTCAGACAAGTCAGTGGGTGCTCTGTATGTGTAATTAGATCGTGAATATTCATGACTGAGGATAACAAATCTGTTATTCTTCTTCTGGTTGTAGCAACCACAGGGAGTTTGTGACTGGGCTGTGCAGCGAGGACATCAAACAGGCCAGCAGGCTCCTGCTCCGTAAGCTCTACCTGCTCATGCAGAACCTGGGGCCACTGCCCAATGACATCACCCTCACCATGAAACTCCTCTACTACAACGATGGTAGGTGGGGCAAAATTCCCTTTCCATCAGTTTCTGTAAGAAACGAGCCTTGTAAAATAATTGAAGCACAAAAAGTTGAGATGGGAGCTCTTGGCTGATAACAGTGAGAAATGGTGTAACACAGTAAGTCTGAGGCACAGGGATGGCAGATGCTTTTTGGGACAGGTGTCCATGTAAGAGGTACAGACATGCAGTGTGAAAGGAAGACATCCCTCTTCCCTGGGGTTTTTTTGGGGGTTGTTTTTTTAAGGAACAGGCGCTGTCAGGTTCTGCTCCAGAAACTGAGCACTTAAATGGTATCTCAGCATCCTAAAGTCATTGTTTCTCTGAGCTCCCCGATAACATTTGCTCAGCTCACTTTCCCCTTTGCATTCTCTCCCTTCCTCCTGAATAAAACCAGAATATTTTTAGTAGTTGATGTTACTCGAGGCTGGTTCACACTTGTTATTTCTGAATCAGATTTGGGAGAGCTGGAACTCAGTTTCTCTGACCCCAGTGGGTTCCCTCTCCCTGTGCAGTCACTCCCAAAGATTACCAGCCCCCCAGCTTTAAGGAAGATGCCAGCCCTGGTGACCTGTTGTTTGGAGGGGATCCCGTCAACCTGAGAGTGGGCTCAGTCTCCACCGACTTCCACCTCATGAAAGTGAGAGTGATGACTGAGAAGAAGAGGGTGAGGAAGGCTCACGGCAAGCTGATCCAGAAGAGAAGCCCTACTGAGATCTCCCACCAAGGGTTAGACTGCGAGGAGGAGGAAGAGGAGGGGAGCACCAAGGTATAGAAATAGCTCTGTTCAGTTCTCACTGCAGGAACGGAGTTTATTTAGCAAAACCCTCCTTAAAAGAAACATTTTGGGGTTTATGGATTTACCACCTGGCCATGTTTTTTAGACTGTGCTATTAAAACAACACATCACTTGCTTTACAGAATCACCCTCTCCCTGTCAGCGTAGATTCAAGTGAGCATGAAGGGAACAAAAATAACACCCACCCAGGCAGGAAAGTGGAAGCACCTTCTTTGTGCCTTCAAGATACAGGTAAATATCCAGTTTTGAAACTAAAGGGGCTTCTGCTCCTGACTGTATCCCAGCATAATATTTAGGTTTTCTCACTCACGTTGAAATGGATAAACCGAGTTTGTTTGAATTTTGTGTCAGATCAGCCTGAACTGTACTGAAGGTCTTGTGTAGGCTTGGTTTGTTAACAGAAACATTTAATTTTGTATCAGTATCTTTCCACCTCTTTATCTCAGCAGTTTCTTTCAGATATGGAGGAAATGCTCAGATCATCAAAACTGTGTTACATTATCTCCATGTTCACCAAAGCTCTTTAGCTGTTACAGTTTGATTTTTGCTAATAACTTCCATACATGAAAATACATGAAAGAAAAGCCTCTTCTCTCCCTTCAAGTATCCCAGCCTCTGATACACCACGCTGTGTTTGACCTTTGAGGCTCTGGGATATAGCCTGTGGAACAATACCATCTAGTGACAAAATGGTAAATAGCATTCCTGGGATGGCCGGGCAGCAGGATAAAGCAGCTTCTCTGCCTGTGGAGTCACCTTTGCAGGGTCTTTCTCCTGTGGGTTCTCCAACAACTAATAACAACTCATCCTGCCACCTTTGGCACTCTGGGGATATGAACAGGATCCTCCTCCTCTAACAGTTGCCTGTTCTCATGAAACTGAGGCGCTTTGGAGACCCCCTCAAATTTTATTGAAACTGTCTAAAAGGTTAATAATTAGTACACTGGGAAGATCTGCCCTCCTTTCCCCCACCCCTCACACTTAGAGCACATGCTCTAAGTTTGTTGCATAAGCTTTGTTTTCTTAGAAACCAGGTTAAAATGCAGTTTAAGTATAATTGATAGAGGTGCTGCAAGCTGATGTGATGCATGTTCAGATGACACTTAATTCTGACACCTTTCTGGGAATAAACTGCCAGTGCTGGCAGTTCCTGGGAGCAAAGGTTACACAATTTCATGGAATTTTGCCCCAGTGGTTTAGTCAGGCTTCTGGATTGGTTTTTTTTTCCTCCAGTTAAACTCTTTAAGCTAATTTTGCTTTGCTGTTTGGATTGCAGGTAGAAAGAAGAAGACAGGAATAAAAGAGACAGGCAGGATGCCTTGCTCAAGGGCATCCCAGCAGGTGAGGAAACTTTAGTGGTTCCAAGATATAGCAGGCACGGTGGAATTCATTGCCAGGGGTCATTGTGTCATCGAGGATGCCACGAGATTCACTAACATTAGTGGATTTATGGTGCAGGATCACAATACATAGAGGCTACAGAGTGTTGGGCCAGAGGGATATAAGCATGAAGTGGGAAGAAGCTTTCCATGATCAGCTTATTTCATACATCCAGTACCAGAAATGGGTTCTGTTCCCTGGAGTTGGCACCTGTGAATTACAACACAAACTAAACCCATCCCTGTCCCAGCCATGCTGCTTTACCTGTGTGTGGGTTTGGGTGAAGGATCTGAAGTCACCACCCTATTTTAGGTTTGTCTGTTGCCCTACATGGTCTTCACCTCTCCTGTCTTGCTTCCAGACTGTCTTTACCTGTGAGTCACAAGTACTTACTGAATCCTATCCCTTTTTGGTTCCCTCTCTGAGATAGGAAGAATTATCCCCTGGGGGTACTGATCTCTCTTTTGGTGGTTGTTGGGGCAACCCAAAGAACTGGGGTAGGCCAGACATGTCATCTTAGATAAGTGATGTAAAGTTAATCCCATCCTGAGGGCTGCCCAGGCCAAACCCTGAGTCACAATCAGAGCCTGAATACATGGGCATGTGCAGAGGTTTTCTCAGTGACAGGGCAAATCTCTGAATGCCACCAGCCTTGCCGTTTGATCCTTCTCCCATTCAAATTAGTTGAGAATCATGTGAGCTTGAATGGTCAGAAACTGCATCTTTACAGGGTAAGTTAACGAGAGTAGGAAATTGCTACTAAAATTTTCCCCGCCTCTGTTGAAAAGAATCCCGGGGTGTCTAACCCAGACAGCAACTGCAGACTGCACTCACCGTGTCATTCTAAAGGCATCTGCGAGGTATTTGCCTTGACTCTGGATCTTAGAAATGAACTTCTGTGCCTAGGCTGGTATTTTTCAAACTTTAACCACATTTTTTTTTCGTGTCACATCCTCCGGTTTCCTTCTCATCATTGTTTATTCTGTCGTCTGTGTGAAAACAGGAGCCTTTTTTGTTTGTAGCTCATGGTTGTCCCACTGATTCATGCTCTGACCTTCTTTTGGGGCTGTCACGATGGTAAGCAGAGGACCAGACACTTCTCTCTCTCACTCTCAGCATGTGAATTTCATTAAAATTCGGTAGCAGGAGTGAGAGTGTCTGAAGGTGGTGGAAACAGCATTAGTTGCTGAAAAATGGAAGGATCACTTTATCCATCATATGCTTCCAAAGACTTTAAAAAAAAAATAATCCCGAGCCCTCTGCCTGGTAGATTCTGCGTGGGAGAGGGTTTTCTTAATGTATTCTTTGATACTATTTTTAAAACCTCATTACTTCGAAGCTGGCTAATATTTCACTGGGTTTAGGGAAAAACAAAGTCAAGGCAGTAGTTAGAATCATCACTGTAAAACCTGTGCTAATAAAAATTTGACACTCTTTTCCATATGAGAGGGACTTTCCCTTCTTTTCTGAAGGAAGTGGTTAAAACAAATGACCATTGTGTATTCCACTTGAATCAGGAAGCCAAGCTGATGAGTGAAGTTTGTCTTAAAAAACGAGTAGAAGCTTTGGGTGGATGGGAAGTCTGAGTTAGGTGTTATCTGACAGGGTCAAGTACAGGTAAGATGGGTTGGAACAGACCTGTTGGGCTGCAAGTGTGAACACCTTGTTGCTGTCCAGACACTATTAATAGTGTTTTCCAGCTGTTGGGTTGGGGTGTGGATGCCAAAATTTTCCGAACTCACCAAAACAATTTGGAGTGTCCCAGAAATAGCTGTCTGCACAAGGGTTTGATATTTGAGAAGTTCTGAGTTCGAAACCGTTACCCACAGTCACAAGTTGCTTCTGGAAATGTGGGTGAGCACATTTCTGCCCTTCATCTGGAGTGAATCCTTCTGATTCCTTGGTTACCAAAAATAAAAACTGTGCTGTTGGAATTGAGTTTATTGGTCACTATCTTCCTGACCTATAGCTCTTCAGGAAAACCAGGAATGAAAGTATTAAAGGCTTATTTTTATCTAATCGACATGGGAGAGGCGGAGGATGCGGATCTGCCAAAAGAGGAGCAGCTCTTCCTGCCCAGTGAGAACTGGAACTGGACTTTGGGAATGACCACGGAGAGTCTCTGACAGGGCTTTGTAGATTGGGGAAAAATTTCCATGTACTCCACTGGCTTGTTATCTGCAATCTCATGATTGATGATCCTCGAGATCAAATGAGAGATTGCCCTTTTCCAGCAGAGCATCTCTGTGCTTAATCATCCAGAGTTAGACACCAGCATGTAAATTAGCCCACCTCTGCTGGCTTCAAGAGTGATTGCATCAGCCAAGGATTTGTCCCCCCGTGTTATGTTTGTGCATCTTCCTATTTTCATTGGAATTCTAGGAGTTGGGAAGAGTTGGGGAAAAAAGGGAATTTCTGCCCATTGGTTTAACTTGTAGAAATCTGCTGATGAGAGCGAGGTCCTGCACTGACTTGGAATAACTTCTTGAGTTCTTCAGCGAAATCCTTTATCCTCTTGTGAATCCTTTAATGTTCTTGTCCTGAAAATTGGTTTTGGTCAGCTTTGTCTTCGTGTAAGCAAACGTGCTGCAGTGGAATGAGTTTGGAAGGAAATAGAACTAGAAGATGAGTAAAATCTGACCATGTGAACGCCTCTGCAGGCTTTTATCTCCCATCAGGAAGCTGTGGGCTGAAGTTCTGGGGTGGTCCTTGGAGCACAGCGAGGCAGCCGTGCAGGGAGCCTTGGATCGCCCTGCGCCGGAGCCGGGAATGGTGTGGCTGGATCAGCACAGCACAAGGCAGCTCTGCCTCCCAAGTTTCTGGCTTCATTAGCCACCACCAGACACTGCTCCTGCTGCTACACTGGCCGTGCTTATAGACTGCTGTGGGACATGAGGAACGTGCTGACACTTGGCATTGTGTGGACAGAGCAGTTGGGATCAGTGCTAGCTCAGGGGTGTGCTCGGGAATTCTCTGCCTGCTGGAACCCTGCTCCTGCCATGTGGATCAGCTCTGCTAACGGGAGCTGTCTGCACTGGGATGTCTGGGGAGACATTCATACCTAAGGGTTGTAAATCAGTGCTGGTTTAGCCCTCAGAGGACAGTCTGTCTGGCCTCCAGCTGCTGCTCCTTGGCTACCTGGCCATGGCCTCTTTCTCCAAGGGACTGTGACAGCGATGGAAGCCAGCATGGAAACAGAGTTTCATGGATGACACATGATGACCTGTTGTGTTTGCCAGGGATCAGTATCCTGTTGGTGCCCAGGGTCATGGTTACCCTGATGGAGACCTGAGAGCCTCTTCCAGGGCCTAGAGGGGCTCCAGGAGAGCTGGAGAGGGACTCGGGACAAGGGATGGAGGGACAGGACACAGGGAATGGCTTCCCACTGCCAGAGGGCAGGGATAGATGGGATACTGGGAAGAAATCCTTCCCTGTGAGGGTGGGGAGGCCCTGGCACAGGTTGCCCAGAGAAACTGTGGCTGCCCCTGGATCCCTGGAAGTGTCCAAGGCCAGGTTGGACGGGGCTTGGAGCAACCTGGGCTAGGGGAAGGTGTCCCTGCCCTTGACAGGGGGTGGGAACAAGATGAGCTTTAAGGTCCCTTCCCATCCAACCCATTCCATGATTCTTGTGCCTCGCTGAGCTGCCGTGTCCTACACAGCTTCTGACTGGAAGTGAAGGTCAGCACAAGTGGGTTCAATTGCAAATAACAGCTTGGAGATCAAGACCTTTGTTGTCTGATCTTTCCCAGGCAAAGCACGTCCAAAAGTGCCATGACAGGAGGCAGTTGAAGGGTGAGACCTGCCATGTGCACAGCAATAGCGAAACATTTTTCTGTGGCAATGTCATTATCTTGAACTTTTGCAGAAAAGAAAAAAAAGAAGCAAGGTTTATCTCTAACTGTCCATCAAGAGCTGTATCTGATGAGAAGTTCCCAGAACATTTTCTCCTCCAAACCAGCTGAAGCTACACAGACCCAAGCAGTGAAGAGAGAAAGATTCAGAGATGAGCTTGCCTCTCCTTCCTGTGAGCTCAGGCCATTCTGGGAGGAGTGAGACAGGGAGGTCAGGAAATTCCTGGCTTCTCTCAGTTCACGTCAGATCCTCAGCTGTATCTTGGGGCCATTCATCCCTTCCATGAGTTATCCCTGTCTAGTGTGCAGGAAACAGTTTCCTAGTGATCTCTGAGTGCAGAGGTGAGGCCCATCACCCCACAGATCCGGGGAGGTTTAACCCTTGTGCCCTCGAATTCCCTGACAGCTCCCCCGGGGACATCCCTGGGAAGATGTGGCGCTTCCGTGCTGGCTACCATTCCATATATTCATACTAGCAACCAGACCCTCTGGAGAAATCCACATAAATTAAGGTTGGACAGATCTAATATCCCAGGAGGGACTGTTGGGTAGCAACCTAGTAGGTAAAAGGAGTGTCCATGGCCTTTCTCCTCCTCAGTGGAGAATTCCAATGCTGGAATCATACAGGGGAAAGCTTCTGGGTTTGGAAAGTGGGTTGGATTGTGATCCAGCAATCAGAATGTCCATCATGGAAGACTACAGTGTGATTGAGGGCCCTGGAAGAGATTAGTAGGAGAGATAGTGATAATTTAGTCTTTCAGCAGGTATTTTTTAAGCATTTTTTTTAATACTCTGGAAAAATCTGTTCATTAGTCCTTTAAAAGCTACAAGACACGCGAGGTGCAGAGCGGGCTGTGAGACCAAGAGATGGAGCTGAATGGCAAAGGTTTGAGAGTGAGCTGAGGAAAAGGCAGGGGCCTGGTGGGAGTCACTGATGTGTTGACGTGGCTTCCCGGGCACAAAAACGTGGCCGGTTTCTGCAGCAGCGCCACAGTGAGGCCCACCCGTGTCAGCTGTCTGTCCTGCTAACCAGCAGGAGCGTCCCCCACGGGTACAGAGATGAAAATCAGGAGTAATTCCACTGATGTCAGTGTGACCACGTTACTGGAAACTGATGGGAGCACAGTACTGAGCCCACAGAGCCACCTCCGCAGAGCCAGCGAGGCTGGGAGGGGAACCGGAGACTGGAGTGTCCAACCAACCTGCTCAAAGCACGGGAGGGGAACAGGGCTCACAGGGCCTTGTCCACTCCAAGGATGGAGACTCCACAACCTCCCTGGACAACCTGTGCCAGTCTTTGGTTGCCCTCATGGTAAAAAAATAAAAAGTATGTCCTTATGTTTAAATAGAATTTCTTGTATTTCCCTGGAAGTGTCCAAGGCCAGGTTGGACAGGGCTTGGAGAAACCTGGGCCAGTGCAAGGTGTCCCTGCCCATGGCAGGGGTTGGGACTGGATGAGCTTTAAGTCCCTTCCCACCCAAACCAGTCTGTGATTCCATGATTCTGTGATTCAGTTTGTGTCCATCTCCTGTCCTTTCACTGACACTGTGATGTGTCCTGTGAACTTTGATTTTCGCTGTGCTTGGGGAGCATGGAGCAGCCAGCTGTCAGGGAGCAGGTGGGAATTACTGCCCTCACCAGCCCACACCTCAGCTCTTAGGGGACCAATTTAAAGAGTCACTGGCTTGATTTTTGAAGTGTCTGGAGTTTGCTGTGCTGTTGAGTCAGTGGTAGCTGCAGTTGAAATCACAGGATGCTTCAGGCACTGGGTCACTCTCATTCTGGTGAGAGTCCCCTGCACAAACTGTGTTGCCCTCACACCTGACGGTCACTCTGCCTTTTTTCAGCAGTTAAATCTTGTATCTCAGTCCTTATTCTTCCAGCTTGCTCGATGGAACTGCACTTCTTTTGACATGAATGTGCTTCTGAATTTGTCGGGGTAGTTACAAGGTACCAAACAAAACCCTCCGTGTCCCGGACAAAGGGAACATTTCTGAGGGCAGAAAATTTGCCAAGTGCCAAACCTCAGCATGGGGCAGGCTGGGGACAAAGAGGGACACAGCCGAATGCTCTTGTGCAATTTTAGCTGCTCTGCATAAGGATGCCCTGGGAAGCAAAAACCACGTCAGGACAGGAGAGCTGTAAATTTGCCTCAATTTATGCTGGGAATTTTCGGCTGGAATACTTGGGGACACTGGGGATTGCAAACTGGGTCCTGATTGTGTCTATCTAAGAATAGCAGTGTGGCTGTGGTCTGCTCATGCTGTTTGGTCCACCAGTCTGCCTTGGGAAGGCTTTAATCTAAGTCTAATCTATTTTTAGCCTGATATCTCCTCCAGACAACGCGCAGCTGTCCTGAGCTCTATGCCAGAAATTAGTAACACTTGTATGATTCACAAGTGAGCTGCGGTTCTACAGAAGAATTCCTGCTGCAAAGTGTTACTTTTTTACACGTACTGTAAAACAGGAGATTCAAAGCCACTGTGTGTTCGTGGTATGACCCAGACCCTGAACTCCTCCTGGGACTCAGAGTCAGGAGGTCATGGATCTGTTCCTGCGTTTGCTACTTGATCTGGACTTGTCCCACCTGTCAGCATGGTCCCTGTGCAGGGTGGGCGTGCAAGAGCCTGCAGCTTGTCCTACCTGCTTTTACAGCAGCTGGCTCATCCCTGGAGCAGGGGTTGTGTAAGAGGAAAAGCAGCCTTCACACAGTGCAGGCTCTGCCATCGGTTATTCAACTCAAGCATCCCAGTGCATGGGAAAAATTAGAACTAATCAACTTCTGGAGGCTTTGATTGTATGTTTAGTCAATGGGAGGGATTTCCTGCTTCTCACCACACCGTTGAAGAGGTTTACTTTCTGGTTCAAGTCAAATAAACATACATAGAATCTGACTTAATCTCATTTAGAGTGATGTTTCTGACGAAGAAACTGGAGTGTTTGGTTAAGGATGGGAGCTGAAGTTGGACATGGGGTCTGTTCCTCGCTCCAAGTTCCTCCATGAACTTGTAACTGGGCAGGGACAGGCCAGGGCATGTTGTCTTTGGTGAAATACCTCTCCCTGTTGACATCTGATTCACTCAGTAGATGAACAGTGCTTGTCTAGAGCCCTCGATGGCTTCCATGGATGTTTTCAGTCCTCATCACAGGTTCCTGTGAGGTGCTCGTGCTGCCTGTGGTCAAGGGCAGGAAAACCGGGGAGACTTGGAGTGTGAGCAGCTGCTTGTGGCCTCAAAAGTATCCCATTCGTGCAGAAAATTTGGGAGGAATGGCAAAGGGGTCAAATCTTCATGGAGGAGCTGTCTGGGGAAGATCCGTTCCTCAATAGAGGAAATAAAAGCACCAGCTCTTGCTGAGCTGCCTCATCCAGGTGACTGGGGCCGGGAGACTGGGAATCATCACCCTGCTTTGTTGTGTGGCCAGCAGGACAGGGACAAACCCTGCAGCTGTGTTAGCACTGCAGAGGCTCTGGATGCAGCGTTTCCTCCTCTAGGCCCTTTCCTTCAAGAAAAGGAAGCAGACAGGTTAAAACCATGCCAGGGAGGGGAAATTAAATATCTGCCTAAAATGCCCTTTGGAGCAGCTGGATATCAGGTGAAGAGCTGCAGCTGCAGCACAGACCCACTCATCCCCCTGTCCCTGGGCAGCGTCGGGAGCTCTGTCAGCCCGAGCGTGCAGGATGAGGGAGAACCTGCCCAGCCCACTTTGGCACATTCTTGTTTTTAGGGAAAGGAAAGCGTACTTTTTGCATTAAGCAATATTGTGTTGCTCATCATGAAGAGGAGGGAAGAGGGGAAGAAAAACAATTTGAAACAGTCTAGAGAGGCGAAGGGGGGTTGCTTCAAAGTCTTTTGCTGTTAATCCCTAATCAGAGCTGTTTCACACATTAGAGAGCCCATTGCTATGCAGAGATTGCCGAAGCCTCAAGGTCAGAGGGAAAGCAAGCCCTGGTGACGTGAGCGGGGAATTCTATAATGACCACATCTTGTAATCTGAAGACCTTGTGCTCATCCCCACGATTCATCCTGGAATAGCTCTTCATTAACTCCTTGTGCTTGCCCTGCCTCAGTTTCAGGATTCCTCATGTTTTGCAGTGACACTGGAGGGAGGGACTCCTGCTCTAGCTCAGGAATTTGGTTAGCACTCCTTTCCCTCTCCATTCACCTCACTGTCATCCAAGTGAACTTTGTTTTGGAGGCGAAGCTCTGTGCTATGGTGTGTCCCTTCAGCTCAGCTCCAGTGAGAGAGGTCACATTACCAGACTGTGCTTCGTCCCTTCTGGGTGGGCAACAACACACGTTGCTCTCAGTGGCTCCAGATTATTATTGTAAAAATGCAAATATGTGACATGATAAGGAGGATAAGTGAGTTTGTCCCCTGGCACAGCCAACACTTCAGCTGTCGTCCTGGCTGTCCATCTCCCTGTGGTCTGTCTGAAGTGCCTGTTCCATTGACTCATTTATATTCTCACATAGACTTATCTGTGTTTTTTAACCTCTTGGTTTGTAGGCTCAGAAGATTCCTGGGGGAGGTTTGTGTCTTTCTAGAGGGAAGTTAAGCCTTCTGGAAAAAAGCTTGCTTGGCTTAGTTATTTTTCACAAAGTCACAGGTAGTTGCAAAGTCTGAGATCGATCAGCTTGTGCTGAATTCCCTGATGTACAGAGGGAGTGTGTCTCCTCCTTACAGGCTGTGACCACAGATTTGACCTAAGTGCCCCCCTTCTTTTCCACATGCTCTGATTACCTGAGGTTGGTGGAAAAGCCAGTGCCCTATCAGCTATTATATTCCTCAAAGACCTCCTTGCTGCTGCTATTTTCTGTTGGCAGTGAGAAGGTGGGTCCTGTTCATGTGCCACCAAACCCATTCCCTGTGCCTGAAGCTGAACCTGTTGCTTGCACAACTCTCACAGTCCCACCAGTTCCATCCAGTACTCCAGTTTTGATTCCTTGCCTAATTGCTTTTCTGGAGAACAGGATCACACTGAGCCAAGCCAAGAGGATCCAGGCACACACATGGCAGTTTTGGAAGCTTTACTTTTTGACTCATGTAGCAGGAGCCTGCTCCGTGAGAATGATCCCTGTTTCTGATGGTTCTTGCAGATAAACCTCCTGAACCTTGCCTTTAGCCAGGAAGAGGTAACAGGACCTGAGAAGAAAAGGAAGGTCAGTGAACCAGAGAAGCTGCCTCTGAACAGCAGGAAATTATGTTCATTCTGACACAGAATACGTTTTGGAAGGTGTGAGTTTGCACTGTCATCTGACTGGTGCAGACCTTTCCTTCTCCCAGTGTTTAACCCTTCTACATGCCCTGTGTATTTGTGAATGTTTGTCTCGTGAAAACTCTGGTTTGCAGAGAGACAACAAGCCCCATAATTGTCATGGCATTGTCAACAACCAGCCCTTGTTTGATGTTCTGAAGTTGAGGATTTATAATTCTGTGCCAGTGGTGTCTGTGTGCTTCTTTCTGCCTCCTTCCCTCACACCTCCCACCTCTCACTGGCTAAATTCCCTCCTCTGGGGCTGGTGTGTCCTGCGCCACTCTGTCACCCATGTTGAATGGCACTATTTCAAGATGAACTCTGAGGTGTCAGTGCCAGAGAGCACCAAGTCTCATGATCCACTAGATTGTGGTTAACTCCATCCTATCTGCTGTTTCCGGAGCATAGATTTTTATTTCAAAGAAGGGGTGTTATCTATATTGAGTAAAGAGATAAACCAATCTATACACATTTTCTGCTGGTGCTGGATGGTTTTTTTTCTAACTCTGCAAGTAGTGTTGCCATGGCTGTATTATCAGCTCATTTCTAAACCAGCAGCCCACCATGTCCAAGGGGCTTAGGCAGCTGTGTGATGTTAATTCTGGTGCAATACACCCCGTTTAAAACCAGCTGGCATAAAGATCCCTTGTGTCTGCAAATACAGGTAAGGAGAACAGCACCTGACAGGTATCTGACAAGCGTCCAGGGCATCTGAGTGAAGGACCTTGGCCACCAGGGCCATCACTTGGCACACCACATTCCCTGTCACCATTAACACGGTGATGCCGTCCGCTGTGGCACCACTCAGGCCCTCAGACGTGAGGGCTCTTCCTTGCTGCTGGAACAGTGGTCTTTCCATGTCTAAAGCTACCAGGAGCTGTGATTGACACATCTCTCTTCTGCTCTTACTCTGCTTGGCCAGAATGAGGTGAAAGCCCAGCTGGACCTGGCTGACTGAGCAGAGGTAATGCCCAGACTGAGCCCCCTGAGATTCCTGCTGCCCTCCTCCAGGTAGCCAAGTGATGGATTGTGATCCTAATCCCACACCTGTCTCCCTGAAGCCCATGGCAGACAGACCCCCTGCCCATCCCTGAACCCCCAGCAGTGTCTGGCAGTTTTCCTGGCCTGATGCCTATTTCACAAAACCTGCAGAAGATGGGAATTTTCCATTTTATCCTCACTTTCTCTCCTGTGCTCTCCTTTTTGCACCTATGGCCTAATAAGCCAGTTTGTTCACATGCCAGAGCGAGCTAGAAACCTTCCTTGTGCCCAGGTTTGTGACAATGTTTGCTCTCAGGGCTGCACACCCACGAGTGACCCCTGCTCTGCACGGGACAGCTCCGGGCCTGCCGTCAGCTCCCGGCTCTGCCCTGGCACCGCTGGGCTCTGGTGCCACATCCCTGCAGCCCCGACCCCTGCCTGCACTGCGGGCCCTGTGGCGTCATTGCATCCTGCCTGGGGATACTCAAACGTGGCTGGGATTTCAGCTGCTCCAACAAGGTTGTCTTCCTCCTCTACACACAACACCCGAGGCTTGGGGGCACTGGAACCTGCCCGGTGCAGACTGGGAGATGCCAAGTGCCCTGCCCCCAGTGAAAGCCCAGCGAGGTGTCTCTGTGGGAGCACACACAGCCCCCACAAGGTGCACACAGTGGAGCACATGGTGCCCTGGTCCCGTGGCCATGGCCGGGGCTCACTATCTCAGCTCACATTGGGTTCTAATCAGGTATTTTACGGTAATGACTTTTAGTCATTTTCATTTCAGGCTTGGTTAGAAGTAAAGTAAGTGGTGATGAACTGCAGCAGTAAGCGTCTGATTTTCTTTCCCACAAACTTGTGGTTACCATCAGATTCTAAGAAAAGTCTTTCCACTGCAGATTGGAATCATCTAAGTCACTTACACATATCCTTTTATTTATTAGAGATTCTGCTTGGCTGGCTAAAGGTGAAAAAACCCTTTTTCTTGTGTTTCAGTCGCATTTCTAGTTAATACTCATTAACTGACTTAATGTATGTTACACATCATCAACCTGATTCACTACTGACATAAAACAGAAGCAATTCGTTAGTAACGGTCCCCGGCCAATTAGTGAACTAAATTACGTTTGAACAATTTTCTTCAAAGATTCTCCTCCTCCCCTCATGCATCATTTGGCAAGTCCCCTGCATGCTTACAGTAATTGTGTGCGTGCAGTGAAAGGAGACTGGTACCTCTTCAACCCAAACAAATGAATATGTGATCCTGGCGCTAATGTGAGTAATACAAAGAACCCCAGACACCCTCCCTTTGATCGCCCAGAGATCCCAACAGCAATTAAGATTAGGAACCGCTTAAGACCCCAGAATATTGGGAACATTCTTGAAGGAAAAAATGAATGCTCCGCGGGGTTTTTCAGAAAATCAGTGAAGAAGGGGAAGCCGTTCTCGTTTATCGCGCCCACGGGCTCTTTGATAGCTTTGATGTGGATATCCCCGACCTGCAGAGCCACAGGCAGGTCGGCCGTGCTTCTGGAAATCCTTCCTGGTTTCTGGGATGGCGTTTAACAAAAAGAGGTCTCTCTGCTTCAAACTGAAAGTCAAACTGAAGTCAAACGGAAAAGGCATCGTCTCAACCACATCCTTAAATGCACTGTCCTCGACAAGAAAATAACCCCAACCCCTGGTGCTGCACGGGAAGCGGATGGACAGGTGTCAACATTTGTTTTTCACCTGAAAACAGGATTCTTTTGGGATTTCCAGTGCTGCGTGTGATCTAGGAAGTCATCTGATCTGATCGCTGCTGCTGTTTCAGTTTTGGAAGGACAGCAGAGAGGAGAAATGAAACATGACACAAGAGCAGGAGAAACAAAGATGATTTCGTGCTTAAAACAGGAGAGTTTTGTCATTGATTCCAGTGGAGTGTGGAGGGGCCTCTATCCATGGTGGTGAAACAAAAATCACTGTAACACTGTCCCAGTGAGCTGAGCGATCATTTTTTTCCCTCCAGTGGATTTTGGAAGCGATACCAGTGAAATGCCTTGGCTATACCTTGTTCTAAAGGTGATTAGAAATCAGCCAGTGCTTTCATGAGTGTAATTCCAATCATTAATCTTTTACCTGAGGGGCTGTTCCGTGAGATTACCATCTCGGGATTTTGGCTGGGACTCTAATTTTTGTAGGTTCTGCATTCTTCCTCTTGAGTCAGCAGGTAAAGTATGTGGCTGTGGCCTGCCTTTGTCATGCCACAGGGCTGCCATGCTTGGGGGGCCAAGGTCCTCGTGCCAAAAACATAATGTCACCCTCCTGGAATCCCACCCACGTGTGTCGCCGGGCAAAGTCTTTTCTGTTAATGGATGAGTAAAATTTCACCAGGCTTTTGTTGTCATCACGAGGTAAGTAAGAGGGATTTGCATCTGAGCTGGCACATTTTCCATAATCAGTTTTCCAAGGCTAATTTAAGTCTGCCTGGCACATAGATCTTTCCTTTGAGCGGAGGCTGAGATTCCGAAGGCTCACAGGAGTTTTCCATAGGAAACACCACCCTGGGTATCCATGTGCCAGACATGCCTGTTTGGCGTGTCCTGGAGCATCAATGACCTACTGTTCTGATGCAGGATTGTGCGAATACCTTGCTGTGGAGTTGGTTTTGTGCTAGAAAAGTAGGAATGAAAATACTCTGGCTGTGATCAGTGGATTCAACACTCCTATCCCTGGAAGCGTTCAAGGCCAGCTTGGATAAACTTGGAGCAACCTCATCTAGTGGAAATGTCCCTGCCCATGGCAGGAGGGGGAATGAGATGGACTTTAATGTCCCTTCCAACCCAAAGCATTCCATGATTCCGTGATGTAACATCCTTCAAGGAGGTTCATGGGCTGTGGCTGCCAAGGAAAGCCCCCAGACCTGCCCTGGAGGGCTTTGAGCAAACCCCAGAGGGAGAAGAGGGATGTGGTTGTCAAATACAAGGTACTGGTTTCTTTTCCAAGCATGTCATGATAGATTCAGTTCATGCTACTTGTGTTTCTCTACAGGACGTGCAGCGAGGGGATGTTTACTCTGATGAAAGTCTGGGCTTGATAACAGGAAACCAAGTCCTTTGTGCAGTAAATTGACCTTGAATCACACACAGACCTTTTTTCAGTAACAGAGGGTAAGACTGTCTAAAATACAGGAAAATGGTGTCCCTAGAAAACAAAGTGGCATTTGGAGCTGGTGAGAATGTGCCCAAGGCTCTGCCAGCCTCAGCTCCCTGAATGTCAGCGGAGCAGGTGGGGCCTCGGCAGGAGAGCCGGGGGCACAGTCGCCTTTTGTCCCTGAATACTTCTCCTTCAAAGTTCAGCCCAGCCAGTAAATGGAAGCTGCATGTCCCTGTGGATGAGGAGCAGCTCTGGGATGTGGGAGCCCTCACTGTGGGGGGGTTCAGTGGTTTGGGGAAGGATCCCTCCCTCCCGCTCCTCCCCCACACAGAGAGCGCTGGTCTTTGGGGCAGGGGCCACCTCAGGAGCCCTGCAGGAGCTGCTGGTAAAGGGCTTTGATCTTGTTGGATGTTTCTAGGTGCTTCCTCAGCATTAATAAAAAGTGTTACAGCATGCAGTCCCATTAATATCCAATCATTCCAGAGTGAGGGAACTCTGCTTACATGCAAAAAAAGGTTGTATTTTTTCTCTTTACTGTTCCACCCTGGCAAGTGAGGCCTTTGTTGAGCTCTGCATCTGTCCTTTGCTACAGCTCTCCAGGTGTGGTATCACAGCACAGGTTGGGTTGGGAGGGACCTTAAAGCTCATCTCATTCCACCCCCTTCCACTAGCCCAGGTTGCTCCAAGCCCCATCCAACCTGGCCTTGGACACTTCCAGGGATCCAGGGGCAGCCACAGCTTCTCTGGGCAACCTGTGCCAGGGCCTCACCACCCTCACAGCCAACAATTCCTTCCCAATCTCCCATCTCTCCCTACCCTCTGGCAGTGGGAAGCCATTCCCTGTGTCCTGTCCCTCCATCCCTTGTCCCCAGTCCCTCTCCAGCTCTCCTGGAGCCCCTTCAGGCCCTGCAAGGGGCTCTCAGCTCTCCCTGGAGCTTCTCTTCCCCAGGTGAACCCCCCCAGCTCTCCCAGCCTGGCTCCAGAGCAGAGGGGCTCCAGCCCTGGGAGTGTCTCCGTGTCCTCCTCTGGATTTGCTCCAGCAGCTCCACGTCCTCCCTGTGCTGTTCCTCAGGAGTGGAGGCAGCTCTGCAGGGGAGTCTCACTTGTGTGCAGCAGAGTGGTAGAATCCCCATCTTCCAATCCCAATAATTCCCCCTCATTCATTGCAGAGGGGGGAATTCATTGTAGACTGGATCTCATCCAGTGAAGGCAATTACTTGCCACTGATCATTCCTCTGAGGCCCTAAAATCCCACTTCAGCAGGGCTCTGGTGGTTCCTGTCTGTGTCTCCTCAGCAGAGAGCTGGGAAGGGACAGCACAGGAAGGGTCTGCATTACCTGTGTGTTCTGCTGAAAGCTCAGGTCAACTGCCTGTGGGATGGGTTAGTTTTCATTCAGAACCTTTCCCTGATCTGGCTCATCCCACAGCCAACAGCTGATGATGAGAATGGTCCGTGGGGCGGGGGAAAGGACCTCTTATTTTGGCATTGAACTCCATGTTGACCAACTTCAAGAGGAGCAGGAGACTTGTAGCACAACAGGAAACGTCCTCCAGGACAATTTGGTGTTACTCCATGGCAAAGAGGCAGTGAATCAGTGCAGGCTTCAGCACCTGGAAGGTTTTGGTAAGCAGGACACCCAGGCAAGGCCAAGTTGCCTGTACACAACCAAATACTTCCCTTGGCTGGTGGTTGGTTGGCTGTTACCTGGTTTTCTTGCCCGTGTGCTGGAATTACACTGAAGTAAAAAAAGAATCAGGACCTGACATCATGTTCTTTCTATTTTCAAAGTGCTGCACAGAGAGTTTAACTGGAAGCTTCAGGGCAGGAATATCCAAAAAAAACCAAGCACTCTTAGTACTCCTGTGCATTTTGGATAAGGCCAGACGGGCTCATCCAAAGATACTTTGCCGCATGTATTAATTTTGGGAAAGCTTTGTGTGCTTAAAAGCTTTTGGTGACTTGGAAATCGAGCCCACAGTAAACTCACAAAGTTTCTGTGAAGGAGATCCAAGGACTTGACATGGATGTGTCAATTTTCTGCTTTAAAAGAGACGTCAGCCTGCAAGTAAACTTGCCATGGCGGTGGTGTGTCAGAGGGCCATTACCTACTTATTTCCAAAAATTATTTAGCCGACTGGCTGGCCAGCTTTCCTTTTCCCAGGCTGTTTGAGAGAATGTAAGAGCTTAGCTACTTGGCTACAAGAGATTTTCTTCTCTGAAATTGGCAGCTGCTCATTCCGGAAGAGAAGCAGCATATTTGGCCACTGACTGCAAAAGAAAAGGGAAAACCATTATTTTTTCATTTCACTTATTTAACCATCCAGTGGGAGACATTGACTGTATTTGGGTGACCCTTGTTGCTACGGCTTTGCTAAGGCTTCCCTATTCCTTAAAAGTAGAAAATCAGAGTATTCAGTTCTGAAAAATGCATATATTCCTCTTGGCTGGGTTCGGAGCAAGCGGGAGCCAAGTGTCTCATTGTGTCAGGCCTTACACAGCAGCACATTCAACGTCACGGCTTCATGAGTCAGGGTTTTCTGTCTGAAAAGGATCACGTCAAGGAGCCCGGGACAAAAATTCCCTATAGCCCAGCAACAGAGCCTGCTGTGTAAGAAGCTCTGTGAGCAAAGAGTGTGAGATGTGAAAGTCAGATATCTCTGCCTGGGCATCCTTCCACGCCGGACAAAGGAAGCGCTCAGTGACGGTCAGCGAGGCTCCGTGACTCAGGGGCTCTGAGAGTCGCCGCTGCAGCGCAGGGTGTGAAACTCGGCCGGTGGCTTTGCTGATGTCAGGATGCCTTTGAAGTCACCCCACGAGCGCCTCAAGGCTTGTGTTTCTGGGGCCGTGCTGGACCGAGCGTGGCGGCTCTTGCTCAGACTTGCTGGGATCTCTGGTGGCGTGCCGGGAGCTCCGGGTCGCTACGTCACGAGGGCGTCGCTTGTGTCATCCTCAGCCCCCAGTGCATCACTGTGGCAGGAAACGCTGCCCGTGGGCAGGCTTGGCTTTTTCAGTGTCTTGCAACTAGTATTTCCTCCGCTTTCCATTAGTAATTCCATTAATCCATCAGGATTTATTTCATCAGCAGGTCACCAGATTTTTACCAAGGGGGTTGAACAACTTGTGTAGGACCTGGAGTGACAGGACAAGGGGCAATGACTTCCCACGGACAGAGAGTAGCCTTAGATTAGAAATTAGGAAGAAATTATTCCCTGTGAGGGTGGGGAGGCCCTGGTACAGGTTGCCCGGAGAAGCTGTGGCTGCCCCTGGATCCCTGGAAGTGTCCAAGGCCAGGTTGGACGAGGCTTGGAGCAACCTGGGCTAGTGGGAGGTGTCCCTGCCCATGGCAGGGGGTGGAACAGGATGAGCTTTAAGGTCCCCCCCCAACCCAAAATATTCTACAATTCTGTGATCTTTATTCTCACTATAAAGAGGGAGAAGCTTAAATTCAAACTGGAAGTGACTCTCTTGAGGTCACACAACTTTGCCAGGAGTGATGTGGTGGACATGTCAGTTCTTCAAGGTGTTGTCAACAGATGCTTTTCTGCAGTTTCTGATGCTGCATAGTCTTCTGTGAAGATCTTTCTTTGTTAATCTGGAATGTTACTGTAGAGCTTTGTAAAACACGGCTTTGGAAAATGAATTTTTTCCTATACTCAGTTCTTTGTTGGATGACATCTCATTCTGATCTATGATCTGCACCTTTGTGGTAACATTTCATATTTGAAGGAGGCCTCTAAGGGAGGTCACTATGGACAGATGTTGCTGAAGCTGAAACTCTTTCTGATGGTGCATCCACCCTAATTTGAGGTGTTTAAAACATCAAGCTGAAGGCCAACGGCCCTAAACTCCGTATTTGGTTGATGAAGAGAGATCAGCTCTTCCCCAGGATGATTCAGAGCAGAGATGGACTTTCCTTTTGAATCACTGAAGGAAGTCTTTCATCTCTCTCTCTCCGTAATCTGCAGGGGACATCTCCCTCCTAACACTGCTCTTTGAATGAACTAGTGTGAATCCCATCCACGTCCCACTGGTCTTGACCAGCAAAGCCACTGGACTTGCTCCTGTGCCCTTGTGGGGGTGATCAGAAGTCCTGCTCAGGCAGACTGTTTTCTGCCTGCGGGCCAAGGAGGTTTTGCACCTTCCTCTAGAGCATCTGGTGGGATTTAGTGCCAGAGGCAGAGATGGGCTGGATGGGCTTTAGGTCTGATCCAACCATTCCCGTCTTCCTTTGATCTAGAATAACATTTAGCCATCACAGACTGGTGCAGGAAGGGTGAGAATTTTGCTGAGTTCAGTATTTCTGCAGATTTTTGAGAAACAAAGAGTCACTTTCTGTGGGTTTAGTGAGTGTGGAGATCAGCGTTGATCCCCACGAGTCCTGTGGTGTGTGCAGCATTCCTGGGAGGTGTGTGTGGACTGCCTGTGTGAGCACAGCCTGCCTTGGGCAGGACCTTTGGGTGGATGGGAGGTGAGGTGGGAGAAAGGTGGTTTGGTGTATGACAGCAGAGCAAAGGTGGAATGAGAACATATGGAATCACAAGGGGGGCTGAGTTTTGGTTCATGTTCTGGTGGTTTTGGTGTCTATTTCTGACTCCTCTGAAACTCAGTTTTCTTTTGAGAGAACTGGCTCAGGAGAATTTGTGTGAGGTCATTCCCATGAGGTGCTCAGCAGCCACGCTGCACTTGGGGCACGGATTTTTGAGCCTTATCTACTGGTATTTTCTGAAGACAACAAGTGAAGGAGGGTGATAAAATTCCCCTGAAATCCAGCCTTGCCTTCCAGGACATGGTGAGAGCAGTACTGGCCTACTCAAGCCAAGGAAAGAGGGAAAAACATCCTTCCTTCTTGGGAGCCCACCTGCTCTTCTGCTGCTGTTCCCACAGCCAAGGAACATTCCTTTGCTGAGGAACTGCCTGAACAGGAACTGTGTGCCAGGCACTCACCCACTGCGTGTGCCAGGAGGAAGAGGAGCCCAGCCACAACAGCCACCCCTCGCCAGGCAGGAGCTCACGGAAAGCCTGGATCCTCCTGAGCAGGAGCCAACCCTTGAGCCAAGCAGGGGTGCAGATTCCCTTCGCTGGGAGCAAGGCAAGTCTGTTCTTGGTGGGAAGTTCCTTCTTGGAGACTCAGCTGGGGAAGAGGGAGGGGAATATGGAAACAGCTGGGCTGCGTGGGACCATGGGGCCACATCCTGATCCGTTGGCGGGGCCAGGAACAGTGGAGAGACTTCCCTGGTATGTCGGGAAGTTTCACCCAGGGACAGGAATGCACAAAGAAGAGGGAGGACCTTGGTTTTCCCCTTGCCCAGGCTACTCTGCTTCCTGGTGCTCTCCCACCTAGACTCAAAGAGAAGCTGCTCTCCCATCCTCCTCCCAGTGCAGCACACAGTCGGGAGGATCCTCGTGGATCCAGGGACTTGGCCTTGTCCTGCACCAAGAGGGGCAGCACCAAACAGTGTCCTTTGTTCTTTTCGCAGAATCACAGAATGGTTTGGGTTGGAAGGGCTTAGAAGTCCTCCAGTTCCAAACCCCCTGCCACGGGCAGGGACACCTCCCACTATCCCAGGTTGCTCCAAGCCCCATCCAACCTGGCCTTGGACACTTCCAGGGATCCAGGGGCAGCCACAGGTTCTCTGAGCAACCTGTTCCGGGCCCTCACCACCCTCACAGGGAGGAATTTCTTTCTAATTTCTAATCTAAGGCTACTCTCTGTCTGTGGGAAACCATTCCCCCTTGTTCTGTCATCCTTGTAAAATTTGTTCTCCATCTTTCTTGTTGACTTTAGGTACTGGAAGGCCACAATTAGGTCACTACAACTCTTTGTCTTCTCCAGGCTGAACAATCCCAGTTCTCTAAGCCTTTCCTTGCAGGAGAGGGTCTCCAGAGCACCTCTGTGGCCTCCTCTGGACTCTCTCCAGCAGCTCCACGTCCTCCCTGTGCTGTTCCCCAGGGCTGGAGCAGCTCTGCAGGGGGGTCTCAGTTGAGGGGGCAGAGGGGTAGAATCCCCCCTGCCCTGCTGCCCCTGCTGGGGGATCAGCCCAGGGCATGGGGGGGTTTCTGGATCAGGGCAGGTCCAGCCTCTCCCCCCCACCATCCTTATCCCCAAGGATTCTTGGGATCTGCTCATCCCCAGCCTGGATTGCTACCTGGGGCTGCCCCAACCCAGGTGCAGCACCACCACTTGGTCTTGTTAAACTGCATGAGAGTGGCATGGACCCTCTGCTCGAGCTTGTCCAGGTCCCTCTGGATGGCCCTGTCCTTCAGATGTGTCACTGCACCACCCAGCTTGGTGTCACTCGATCCCTTCATCTACATAATTAATGAAGATATTGAATAACACTGGTCCCAGTACAGACCCCCAAAGCATCCACAGTTCAGGGCTGAGATGCTCAAGCTCCTGGGAACTGTAGGATTTCACACAGTGTCTCCCTCCTGCCCTGCTCCTCAGGGCTGCCCCTGGCTCCGTGCTGACATGGGCCATCCTTGCACCAAATTCCTGGGCTCCAGACCGGGCTGAGGACTTGAAGGTTCACTGTGCCAGCACCAGCTCGTGGCAGGTCTGGCTGTTTCCCAGCCCAGGGCACCGAGGGCTGCGGGCTGACCCCGGGGGTGAGGCTCTGGCACACACACATCCCGGCGGGAATGGCGTGTGGCCAGCGGCCAGGCTGGGCTGGGGGGGAGCGCAGTGGCCTGTCCCTCCCTGCCAGCTGCCGCCAGTGCCCCGGGGCAGCGGCTTCGCAATCCGGGGCGGCGGAAGCGGCTGCCACACGTCGAGCCACTCGTGGCAGCGCCGCGGGGTCACTGCCAGCCCCGCCGGCCGCGCTTCCTTCCCCTCCGCCTCCCGGGAAGGGAAGCTGCCCCAGCAATGTGCCCATCAGCAAAAAGGCTGTGGGTGCCGCAGGGGCACCCGGCTGCCCCTTGGATCAGCGCTGAGGAACTTGGCAGGAAACGTCCCAGAAGAGTGAAATGGCAGAGCGGGAAGTGCCAGGGGATTTGGGAGGTATGAACGGGATGAATCCAGCCAGGGAGCTGGGGAGAGTTACTACCTCAGGTTATTTTTTGGAGGGGTTTGGGTATTTCTAGGGAACTGCCTTGCCTGTGTTTTCTGCCCATCTGGCTCCCTCCTCCCCTGTGGTTATGAAAAGATGTTTTCCAGCCAAAACTGCCTTGGTTCCGCAGTGCTCCCTGCACCGTGTGACAGTGTGACAGTGCCTTCAGCAGTGGGGGTTGGTGCTCAGGGCTCTCTCAATAGGCCGGACACTGCTGTGAGGATGCCAAAAAACCTTCTGTCTCCAGAAGGGATTTAGCCCAGCAAAGCCTTTCTGCTGCCTGAATTCAACCCCTTGTCCTTGCCACGTCTGCACTGCTCTTCCCTCCATCTATTCTCAGCTGAGTTGGTTGCACATTCCGGCCAGGAGGTTGAGACTGGGAGAAAGTCTGAAACTGGGGAGCAAAGACTGGAGATGCTGCTGTGCCTGCTCTGCATCCCTGTCTTGCTTCTTCCTGGGACTCTTCCACAGGCAGTGATCCCATCCTGGCCATAGGAAAAACTCCCCTGAACATCTCTCACTGTGATCAAAGCCCATAATGTCTTGTCCCACTCTCTCCTGACAGACAACAGATCGCTCTGCCCTGCTCTGCCACAGCCCCTGCACCTCCCACCCCACCTTTTCCAGGCTAAGCAGGCACTAGGCTTTTCCACCCTCCCTGCCAGGCTGTTTCCTGTGCTAGGTCAGGGCTTTCTCAAAGTGTTCAACTCATCCCATGAGCTGATGGCTGAGGGAAGAGTGGTTCTCATGCTCTACCAGTCACTGCTACAGTCGCTGCCAGATCCCACTCATCCCCGCTCCAAAGCCTGCCTGCTCCAGCTCCACTTCCCAGCGCTCTCTCACCCCATTTTGGTGGTCCCCATCCAGCTCAGCCCCTTCTCTGGTAACTGGACGTGTGGTCATCTCAGGCCGGGTGCCACTGGCCATGTGCCCGCTGGGACGGTGCCCCGCGTCCCCTCCCGCCCCTCCCCGTTCCCTGCAGCGCTCGCGTGCAGGCAGCTGGAGGAAATCAGGAGCCGGTTAGAGCAAAACTGGGCAAAGACAAGGGGAAAAAAAATCCTGGGACCTGGCAGGATCCTACACAAGTTTCCATGAGAAATCCAACGTGGCCATCGCCAGCCCGCGGCTGTGCTGGAGCGCTCCCAGGCCTCTCCCGGGGTCAGCGGCGCTGCCAATGCCCACCCAACTTTCGGCAGAGCCCCGGCCAAGCCTGGGCACTTGCCCACGGCTGCAGCAGCTCCGCCAGCCCATTGCCGGTTCCCAGGCACCCAGGGAGCTGCCTGCCTCCCGTTGCTCCTGTGACATATTTATTGCTATCAGTTTAGTCTTTAATTTCCTTTGTTTCAGAATATCTGACGGCGCAATTAAGAAGGCCTGAAGGGAAGCGTGTGTGCGCTCGGTCATCAGACCTGCGGTTACCGGCTGTCTGGAGCGGTGCTGGAGCGGGGCTCGGAACAGCTGCCAGGCTTCCAGGCTTGTTTTCATTTTCTAAGAGGTTAACTGAGAGCCCGATGTGAAGAGACACCCGTACACACCCAGAGCCCCGCCACACACACGGAGCCACACGCACCCGTACGGAAACACACACATAAACACAGATGTGGGCCGGCACGGGGACATGTAAACACAGCCCTGTGCGGAACCAGCCCCAGGAACGTGGGATGGACCTGTGTTGTCCTGGCTTTTGACAGGTCCTGATGTGGCAGAACGGCTCCATGTGGGGAGTGAGGAGCCGGCTGCACTTTGCACCTCCAGTCCATGAGGTGCAGCTCGTTCTGCCCCGGCTCCGGGGCTGTGGGGCAGGTCCCTCCCACTGCTTGTCCGAGACCTTTTGGGGAAAGAGCCCGGTCACAGTAGCTGTGAGGAGGCACAGCTGGGGCTTGTTTCCTCCCAGGCTTGGCTGCGAGTGGAGCATGCGAGGATGTGCCTGAGGATGCACCCAGGGTCGGGCCGTGGAGCTCTCCCTACCGACACCGGGAGCCGGGCTGGGGCCCTCTGCCCAGACGTGCTGGAGGGGGAGCAGGAAGGTTTAATACTGAGTGAAGTGGGGTCAGGAAAGGAGAGAGCCTTTCACTTTTTCCCTAGGGAATTGTAAATCCTGGACCTTGAGGAGCCGCTGCTCCTGGTGCCCTGGGGACTGGTGGTGCTGGGGTGGTGGGGGCTGGTGGTACAGGGGTGAGGGGGTCTGGTGGTATGGGGGTGAAGGGAACCCATGGTACTGGGGTGATGGGGACCAGTCTTGTTGGCATGACAGGAACTGATGGTACCAGGGTGATGGGCACTGCTGGTGCTGGGGTGATGAGGGCAGTTGGTGCTGAGTGGACTGGGATGACGGGGACTAGTGGTATTGGGGGGGTGCCGCAGTGATTGGGACCAGTGGTGCCAGGGTGATGGGAACTGGAGGCGCTGGGGTGATGGAACCTGATGGTGTCAGGATAGTGGGACCAATGGTGTTGGTGGGATGGGGACTGGTGGTGTCAGGATGATGGGACCGATGGAACCAGGGTGAAGGGGTCCAGTAGTTCTGGGGTGATGGAGATCAGTGGTATCAGGGTGATGGGGACTGGTGGTATTAGAGAGATGGGTACTGGTGGTGCCAGACTGATGAGGACTGGTGGTGCTGGTTTGATGGGATCAACAGTGCCAGAGTGATGGGGACCAGTGGTGCTGGGAAGGTGGGACCTTAGTGTCAGGGTAATGGTGACCAGGGGTGCTGGGTGATGGGGACTGCTGGTGCCAGGGTGATGAGCACCATGGAGAGCCCCTGCTGCCCTGCTGCAGGCTGACATACAGCAGCACCAAGGTGAGGTGTTTGGCAGCAGAACTTGGCAGCACCGAGGTGCCATGACCGCAGCTTCCGCATGGAAAACCCCATCCCAGAGCCTGGCAGGCGTCTCACCAGGGCTGCCAGGAAGAGATAGACTTCACTCACCTGTCCCTGTCCTCCCTGCCCCACAGCCATGCACAAAGCCTGTGTGGGAAATGCCAGGCTGGGGAAATAAGCAAGCAGACATCTTTCTAGGAGCAGGTTTGTGCCTCCTGGGGGCTGGTAAAGGCTGGGTTCACACTGCTGCCTTTGGGGGTTCGTTTGGAGCTTGCTCCTCTCCAGCTCCTGTCTTCACAAGACATGTAGAAACTTCCTCTCTCTGGGGCCTCGGGCCCTTAGTCAAATTTAGTTGGCAACCACAGGCACACACCCGCTCGCCCGGCGGGGCTGCACACACACCTTGTTTTCTTAGGAAACAAGAGGAGAGCGTGACCCACGTCTGGTTCTGCTTCATTTTGCTGCAATAAATTAACATGTCAACTATCCTGGCCCTAAAACATGTCCCAGATGCAACAAAAGCTGGGGAGGGTGCTTGACATCCTCACAGGAACCTCAGCACGCGGGTGAGGGAGGAGTGGCCGAGTTCAGGGGGGACACCCAAGGTGCCCCTCGGGGCTCAGTCCCTGCTCCGTGTGGTCCCCAGTGGAGGCATCCTGTTGGGGTTGGGTGCCAGGCAGTGGAGGCAGTGAATGGGATGCTATGTGGGATATCCCCCAGTTTTAGATGGGAGCATCCGCCTCTCCCCATGTGGTGCCGTCGGCCTGGAGGTGCCACCACTCCCTGGGGTCAGAGAGTGTGGGGAGAGCAAAGGGCAGGTGGGCACTGTGGGGACAGGCAGATTGGGCCTGGCCAGGGCTGTTCTCTACTGCCATCACTCCTTTAACATCAAGAGAAATCTGCTTTTCTTTTCTCTCTTTCTCCAGGAATCTCCACTAGTTTTGCTAATTTTCTGAGTTTGTCTCGATGGGGAAAGTGACGACAGGGGCTCATCTTCCCCCAGAGCCATGTGCAGCCAAAGGTGACACAACCCCCTCTGCCCTACAGGGCCAGAGACCACCGGCTGTGGCAGCTGGAGGGGCACAGGGGCATCAGTGTCACCTGCCTGCTTGGCCATGCTGTGCTGTCCTGGCTCTGTGGACCCTGGGGAGCTGCCACATCTCCCACTTGGTCCTTCCCCACCATCCCCAGGGTCCTAATGGGTCTCTCCTAGTGTTGCCTGCACCTCTGGAAGCCTGCTCAGAGTTTGCTTCCCAGCTCTTCACCCTTACCAGCACTCTGCCTCATCCCCAAGTTCCATCCCTTTTCTTGGGTATCTTCCCCTTGAGCCCTGATTTTTCCCTCCTGGTTGTGAATGAGATGGGTTTAAGCCACCTGAAATACCTTTGTTAAACAGATGTGCCTCAAATAGCTTCAACCCCACAGGTCCTGCTGGGTTTGGGCTTTGGGCTCAGGGCCCGCAAGGGAGATACAATGTCACATGAGATCCAAGCCGAGCAGGGATGGAAGAGCCAGTTGTTCACTCCCTTCCAGACACTGATGAGTGGGTGCTCTGCCTGCTGTGGGTCTGGTTGGGTGCTGAGCACTTTATCAAGGCTCCTCCATCGGTGCCAAGCACACCCAGGGCTGTGGAAGTGCCCCTGTCTCTGTTGGAGGGCAATAGCTGTGCTGACATAACCCCTCCATCAAATATCCAGGCATCACTCCAAGGCAGGAGGGAGGGTGATGGAGAAGGGTCCCCTGCACCCTGTGCAAAGAATGGATGTTCCCCAAGTTGGGGTGCAGGAAGGAGAGGCCTCTCCAACAGCTCCACAGGGCTGGGTTTGACCCTACTCCAAGCTCTCTCACCATGAGACTGAACACTTGCTGAGCAAAGCTGCCGACACAGGTCTCGGGGGACCACTGGGGATGTGTCATCCTGCTCTCGAGCCAGCCCCGAGCCCCGGCGGTGTCACACAGCGAGTGGCTCTGCCGGGGGGTCCGGATCCGGCCCTGCCCTCCCCCTGGCTCCTGCAGGCCCGTGCCAAGTCCCCTGCCGGGCACGGGGGCGGCTCTCGGAGCCGGGGCCTGCGACAGAGGTTGGGTTCATCTCGCCTCCAGCCATTGTCTTGTTTATTTGTCACGGTTGGTCCCCAATTAGGAGTTTGAGCCGTTTGGGACCAGGGCTGTTTCTTCCCATGTGAACGTGTGGTTCCCGCGGGCCGGGCTGTGATGTGGCCACGGACCCGCAGGAGCATCTGCTATTGCAGCAACAGTGCCCGAATGCGTTTCAGATGGGCCCTGCTCTGCTTTCCGTGCCCGGGCCAGCGGCCAGCCTGCGATGGAGCGGGAGAACCTCCAGCCAGCCCTTGGGATGCAATGTTCCCATCCTCAGGGACCTGGCTGGGGACCTGCTGGGGACCTGCTGGGGAGATCGTTACTGGCTCAACGCTTGTCCCCAGTCCCGAGCCCTTCCAGACAGGGAAGAGGCTCTACTGTGAGCACCAACGGGTCTGACCCCAACCTGGGTGCACACAGGGGAAGGCGGGATGCTCCAACTGGGGTCTCTCAGGGAACTGCCATCCCTGGCTTTGCCGATGGGCTTTGCCGCGGTTGGGATGCTCCCGCTGGCTCAGTCCCCGGGGATGCAGCTCAGGTCACCCTCCGCCCACCCCACAGAGGCGATGTGAGGCTGGTGGTGCTCTAGCCCCACACCTGCCCCCGCGGACGGCAAGTCCCGTCTGGCCGGTGGCCCCGGGGCACGGCAGGGACCCGTCCGGCCGGGTTCGCGGCGTCAGGCAGCACATGATCCGCGCCGCGGGGCCAAGGGCTGAGGTCAGTTAGTCACACCCAGGCAGCGGCACTGACTTCACCGCGGGCAGGAGCAGCTCCTCACGTATCCCGCTCCCCGAAGGCAGCGCTGACCCGCCGCTCGGGGCCCATGGTCAGACCGCTCCGTTATCGGGGCGCGGGCATCACTCCCATCACAGCGGATGGCTCCCCGGAGCCCCGCCTGGCTCTCGGCCCAGCCAAAATAGTTTCTTTACTCCTGGAGCTGAAGGGGGATCACTGACAGGGTCCTGCCGGTGCCTCTGGGGAAGCCACAGCGCCGGTTCCTTCCCGGTGCTGCCGGTGCGGCTGGCGGGGCTGGCCCGCTGCCCCGGGGCGCCGGCTGGGTGGGATCAGCCACTGGCTGAGGTCATTGGAGCCCTTTCCATCTCCCCCGAGTTTGGGACGAGCAGGGCAGCTCGTCCTGGCTCGCTGAGGCGATGGCACGAGCCGGGGGCCGCCGCCAGCCCCGGTTCCAAAACGCCAGGGGAGGGCGAAGGAAGGGATTTGGGGGACTTTAGGGACTTGTCCACGCTTTTCCAGGGAAGGAAGAGTTAATCCCCCGCCCGCCACTAATGAGCCTTAACTGGGAATGACCCGACACAGGGGAGAAGTGAACCCATTGTCCTCGCCTGTGTTTGACTGTCTTCCAGGGAGACTCATGAAACGCAGAACCCGGGCGTGAGTTCCCGATTTATGTCAGGAGGCTGTGATTTATTCTATTTATTTATTTTTGCCATCTGGTTGAGGAGGGACGGTTAACACAAGCGTGAGAAATCCAGATGTGCACAGCTCCTCACTCCTGTAGTCCCCAGCCCAGCTCCCCGCCCCGCTGAGCCCGACCCCAGCCCCGGGCCCTGACACCCCTCGAGCCCCCAGGGATGGGTTGGTGACACCTCTGGGCACCCGCCACGTCCCTGGTGAGGGTGAGATGTGGATAATCGACACACAAACAGGTTCAGCCCGGATGTCCAGCCTGTGAGATGTTGGCCATACAATGCTGTGGTAGTAATAACCATGGGGACACCTGGGTGTCCCCAGCTGCAGGGACAGGGTGACCCTGGCAACCAGCAAACACTGCAGGACATTTCCCTGGGGCACAATGCCCATTCTAAAGGGATTGTGCTCTCCCCTCCGTGCCCTGACCCATCCCTGTGTTTTGGGAAGGTTATATTGCTTTGGGGGCATTGTGTCTCAATGGTGCAGGCAGGAAACGGGCCCCACAAAATGATGATGGGCTGTGATCCAGAAACGGGCACCCTTCAGGGTGGGGACACCAGTGACATCCGGGGTCCCTTCCCTGGTGACAGCCTGGGGGACACACCATGGCATCCTTGGCTATCCCTGTGTGCCTCTGCCGTGGGGCAGGAGAGCTGGTGCTGTCTTGGGGCTCACCCCTACCATGAAGGGACAGTAGGGACAGGTTGGAGGTGGGCACTGCTGTCCCTGCTGTCACCATTGCTGCAGGACGAGGCTGCCATTGGCACAAGGTGGTGTCACTCTGGGGTCAAATCCATGCCATGAAACCTCCTGTGGGAGCTGGGGGGTACAACTGGGCAGCACAACCCTGTGGGGCAGAGAAAGAGGGGGTCTGGGGGCAACTCTTGAATTTCTGCAATGATTTTCTGGTCGGGGCTCCTCCGAGACACGAGAGATGATCACACAGGATCTTAGCTCATCCGCTTGCTGTCTCATGCCTGGGAGGTTTGGCCAGTGGCCCGAGGGCTCCAGAGGAGGAGGAAAATTTCATCATCCTGCTCCAACGTCTCCTGTATAATCAGGCTCTTGTTAACCGATACAGCCCCATGCGAGACGCTCGCCGAGGACCGGGGCACTGCTGGAGCCTTAGGTGGTCTTGGCCCCGGCGAAGCTTTGCTGAGCCTCTCCCAGCGCTGCCTGGGAAGCGGCTCTGATTTTATCTGGTGTGTCCCTTCCACCCTGCACATGCTCTCTCAACTCCCTCTGCTTCTTCCCAGCCGGCTTCAGTGATTCCCTGTACCCCCAGGAACTGCCAGCATTGCCAGCGTGGGGCTCCCTGCACTGTGATGGTGCCTGTGCCACGATGGTCCCCACGCTGCCATGGTGCCCACACGAGGATGCTCCCCATGCCATGATCTCCCTGCACCGTGATGGTCCCACACTGTGATGATCCCACACTGTGATGATCCCACACCACAGTGCTCCCCATGCCATGACGATCCCTGCACTGCTGTGGTCCCCACACCATGACTGTCCCCGCACCAAGATGGTCCCCCTGCTGTGATGCTCCCTGTACCACCCTGTTACGATCCCCCCACCACGGTGGTCCCCACACCACAATGCTCCTTAGACCCTCCTGGTGCTTTCAAGAAGCTGGTGAGTGCCAGTTTAAGCATTCCCCCTGGAAAAAAGCCTTCCAAATCAGGCATCCCATAGGAGAGGGGAAAGGAGGAAGGAGTAAGGTGACAGGGGGTTGTGACCCCCAGCCCACAGAGATGCCTGAGGGGGTTTCAGGGGAGCAGAGATGTCTGAGGGTGAGCACAAAGGGGACCCGGCAAGGAGCAGCCAAATGCAATCTGTTTCTGTTGGTTTATTTAAAAAAAAGGGCCAAAGAAGTATAAAAAAATAAATATTTAAATAGAATTCCATTTTATATATTACCACAAATCTTCTTAATAATTATTAATTATTGTTAAGAATAAAATTATTAATTCAGGTCACAGCTCTCGGCGCACACTGGGCTTTGCACTGAGGCAATAAATAACCCTCACAACCTGCTCTGGTGTCAGGAGCGAGCCAGCACCTCCTGCCACCGGCCTGGGGCCTGTCCCCATGGCCCCTGTCCCGTGTCCCATGTCCCCGTGTCCCACACCCCCTCGCCCCACCCACCCTGTGCCAAGGCTGCATTCAGCCGTAGGAGCCCAGCCCTTGGCCATTGGTACATTCAGAGCCCTCCCGATGGGAAAAGCATTTTTCCAAAGGAGAGGGACATTCCATGTCCCGCCGTGCCCGCGCGGGAGGACGATGCTCCACAGTGGGGTGACTGCCTGCTCTGTCCCCCGGGGGGTGGCCTTGTCCCGGATGGTGGGACCCAGCCCCAGCCACCACAGCCACCAGAGTACCCCCAGTTCAGCTCCTTGTGGATCCTTAAAATGTGCAGGGGGAGCGTGTCCCCACGTCCCCATGTCCCTGCCAGCCACTGCACCGTGGTGTCCTTCCTCACAATCCTTTTTCTGGGAAGTGGAAGCTTTCGGACGGTGCTCGGGGGTGTCTGTCAGGCTGCTCTCCATGATGGGGACCGTCCGTGGGGGACAGATTCCAGCCCTGCCGCCAGCCCCCACAGCTCCCCACAGCTCCCACAGCTCCCAACACCCCGTGGGAGCGCAGGGATGGCTGAGGCACATCCCGGGACCAGCCCACGCCCCGGCATCACCTCAGGGCTGTGCTGCCTCGTCCCGCTGGATGCCGGCCCCGGCCCTGCTCCACCCGGAACACTCCGGCCTGCAATGTTCACCCCCTCAAGGGGCAATAAATTACCAGAGGGTGGATGGGGCCAGCGCAGGGTCCGGGGTAATAAATAGGAAGGCGGGAATTGGGGAGGCAGCGGCAGGGGTCATCGGCAGTGGAGAAGCAGCAGAGCTGGGGCGGGCGCTCATGAGGGGCTGAGATGAGGTAGGAGGACACGTGCTGCCTGGCCGATGACCTGCACGTACTTCCTGAGCACCTGGCAGCCCTGCTGCTTCTTCTTGAAGGCGCTCTTGCCCTTGGAACTCTCCCCATACCTGACGTCCACCTGGAAGATGTTGTAGTTCTTGCAGAGGAGGCAGGTGAGGTTGGAGATGAGGCCCCGGGTGGTCTTGGTGGTGTTGTGGAGCCGATCCAGGAGTTCCTTGGCCGTGGGGTTGAGCTCCTCCTGGTCGCGCGTGATGTTCCCCAGCGAGGCGTTGAGGAAGGCGAAGAGCTTGTACATGGCCACCATCACCTCCTTCCTCTCACTCGTCCGGTTGACACGGAAAGCAGGGAAGAAGATGCCGGTGGGGTTGCAGAGTTTGTCACTCTCGCTGCTGAACGGTTCTCCCTGGCACTTCAGCTGGGGGGAGAGGTGAGCGTCACCCCATGTCCCCTGTGTCCCTCCTGGCCACCTCTTGCCGCTGTCCCCACCATGTCCCCAGCCCTCCCCCTCCATGCACTTGTGGATCAGACTCCCCTGAGGTCCCCTGTGTCCCCGAGCGTCACTTACGTAGAGGCTGAAGAGGTCCTGGGCGGTGGCGTTGAGCAGCGCGACCTGCCTGCGGGTCTGCTCCTGCACGTTGGAGCGGCACAAGCCGTGGCCGGGGCAGCTGGAGCCGGTGACCAGCAGTGCCCGTCCTGCCACCGGCCGCCGCTGCAGCAGGAGCAGGGCCATGAAGGGCACGACACCTGTGCGGGGAGAGAGGCCACTGTCACGGTGGGCACCGAGACGGGACGATGATGGCCCACGGGGACCACGTCGCAGAACATCCTCCAAGGATGATCCCAGTTCCAGGCACCCAAAGGTATTGAGCCGTGGGGACCCATCCCTCTCGGGTGTGGGTCCAGCTCAGTCGGCAGCCCTCAGACGCCCCGTTTTTCCATTCCGGCCGTGCCGAAGTTCCCGTCCCACTCCCGTCCCCCTCACCTGCCCCCCGGCAGGCGCTCCCCCGCCTCCCTTCCGGGCGGGGGGCCCCGCAGCATTCCCACATTTCGCAACCGGCCCGGTGGCGACCTGCCGGGTTTAATCAAATATGCAAAGCGCTTTTTCCTCCGTTATCCCGGTCCGGGCGCTGCGGGAGCAAGGCCCCACCCCGGCCGGGCTGACTCAGCGGGGCGCCCGCAAGGAAACCTGCGTTCGGCGTGCCCTCCCTCCCTCGCTCCCGCCTCCGGCCCCACCGCCTGCCTCAGTTTCCCCGTCTGCGAAGTGGGCGCAGCGCCGAGGAGCCCTGGGGAGAGACAACGCAGCTGCCAGAGACTCCAGCCAGGAAATCCCTGGACGCGCAACAAGGGGACTCTTGAGACACCGGCAGCTGAGTCGCCCCGGCGTCCCCCTCCTGAGAGCGGGGCGCTCCGAGCCCTCATCCCCTGGGACTCACTCCCCCAAACCGGGATCCTTGCTCGGGGAGGCCGAGAGGCTTCCGAAGCGCTGCCACTGCGCTGGGCATCCTCGGGGCAGCGTGGCCCGGGGAGTCCCGGCTGCTGGGTGACCTGGATGCTACCGGGAGGGCCCCGTCGGGGCGGGGGTCCCGTGCCCGCCCCAGGGGTGCTGCCAGGCGAGGCCCCGGGCGGTGCCGAGAGCAGGAGCTGCCCGCACTTGTCAGCGCCTCCGACGTGCCGCCCGTACCGGGTAATCCAAGCCTCGATTTATTTACTCTGCCCAGGTGGGAAAGGACTTACCTGGGCGTGTTGCGATCCCTGACCCGCCGCCGCTCCCCTCCTGCACGGGACGGGGGGGACCCTTCCTCCCCGCGCCCCCAGGGTCCTGAGTGTTCCCACGGGATGCAGATTCCCTGACCCCGCCGCAAGCCCCTCTCGCTGCTTCCCCCCCGGCCGCTGCTTCTCCCCCTCTCACAGCTGAGCACCCACATGTGCCAGGGGCCCTGGGACCCCACAACACTGCCGCTGGGGTGGGGGCTGCTCCCTCCAACTCCCCCTCTTGGACTTGGCAGCCTCCCCATCCCTCCAGCGCTCCCGACACGGCATCAGGAGACGCAGAAGGAGGAAAAGCAGGAGGGGGGAAAAAGTATTAAAAAGTACAAAAAAGCCATTAAAAAAAAAAGTTCCCCCCCCCCTTGAGATTTTTTTTTTCTTGGAAGCATTTCCAGTTATATAAGTGTCCAGATGTTGGCTGCACCGCGCCAGCGCCGCGCTTCGTTCCCGCTGCCAATTCCCAGAGATGCTCATCCCGAGGGGAAACGCAGCGCGGCGGGAGCCCTCGCTCCAGCTCCAGCGGTGGCATCCAACCGGGACCCGCCTGCACCCGAGCATCATCGGGAAAAGGAGGGGAGGGGAAGGAAAAAAGAAGGGGGAGAAGGGGAAATAATATCCTCAAAGTTGATTTTTTCTTTTTTTTTTACCTGCTGGCATGAACTTCATTGTGAGCCGCGTCCCGGGAGCGACTTAATAGGGATTGGTGTTGGCAGAGGAAGTTTTCAGAAATTCATGTTCATACTGGGGGACTTCTCGGGGTTTATATACCGGTCCGGCCTGCCTGTGTTGTAAGAGAGGAGGGGGGACACGCGGGGGGGTTGAAGCACCCGCTATCGTTCTCTTGAAACTGGAAAGCAGGCTTGGAAAGCCTGAATGATTCTTAGAATAAAGTTGATTCACCCGGTTTTGTGCGGTTTTTTTTTCGTTTCATGCGCGGGCTCGGGGAGGTGCTGGGGAAGTGAGTGGGAAGGGAAAGTTGAATTAAAGCCCCCCCAGGGGAGGAGAGCGGCCGCACGTGGGGTTTGGGGGTGTCGAGGGCGAGCGGTGCCGTCAATCATGGAGCCACAAACACTTTCACCCCCTCCCCGGTCGGGGCTTCCCCGCTGCCTGAGGAGCAGGCAGGAAAATAAAGGAGGGAGAAAAGTCTGATTTGGGGTTTTTGGGGGTTTTTAAAGGGATGAAAGATGCTGGAAGTTGGTGGTGGGGTCCCGCACCTCTCAGTCATGGTGGGCACTGCCCCCAGCCCGCCGGTGGCTCATCCCTTTGGGCAAAAATATTATAAGTAAAGGGTGGGTTTTCTGGAGGAAAAAGGACAAACCCACCCAGGGGGAGAGGCTGGACCGGCCCCCCAGGGTTAACCCTTCCCTCGGCGGGGCTGGCCCCTGTCTGGAGTGGACGGGAGGGTGCTGGGTGCGGACAGAAGGGTGCTGGTGCAGACAGGAGGGTACTGGGTCGTCCTTTCCTGGGTTTCCCATGGGATCAGGACACTGCAGGTCTGTCCACTCCCCGATTTGGGTGAAAAACAGGTTAAATGGATTTTTTTGTCCCTCTCCATACTTTTTTCTCGCCCAGGCCGAGTTGAAACTTTAATCAGGTTTAGCAAGTTTGTGCCCTGGCAGGTGAACCCGACGGTGACAGTCAAGGAACGGTGACGCAAGAGCCACCACGACCCCGGCTGTCCCCCTGTGGAGGGGGGGACACGGCGAGGGGGGACACAGGGACCCCCCTGTGCTTGCTGGTCCACGTCTGCTGCTGCCTCAGTTTCCCCAGGCAAGAACCAGCCTGGTTTGCTGATGGCATCAATGCCCCAGCAAGCAAAGCCCAGTTTAGCCCAGTTTGGTCTTACTGGGATGTCAGGAATGGGGCTGGGGGCTGCAAAGGACAGTGAGGATGAGCCCCATCACCCACCCCCACAGCCTCAACCCGGTTTTACTGGGATCTGGGGAGCAGCACATCACATATTGATGGACATCTGATGGTCTGATGCATTTAATTAACTGAGGAATTAATAAAGTTAATTAATAGCACCGGGGAACATCCTGGGGTGGGGTTGTGGGCAGGATTTGCCCTTTCCCTGAATTTCTCAGGAGCAACTCAGCCAGGCTGGAGCTGAGCTGGGCTTTGGGGTCCCATTTATAATTGATTTTCTAGGGTGCTAGAAATGTTTGGGGGAAGTCTGGGGGGGTGAAAGGTGCAGGGAGGTGGAGTGGGGATTCTCTGAGGGGTGAGGGACCCTGATCATGGTGGGATGGACACAGTGGCACCAATGTTCCCAAGCCTGCTGGTGGCTCATCCCTTTGGGCAAAAGGATTGGGATTAAAGGGTGGGCTTTCTCTAGGAAAAAAGACAAACCCACCCATGGGGAGATACTGGACCTCTGCAGGGAGCGATGCTCCCATGGGAAAACATCCCGGGCTGTTCCAAGGCCATCGCTGCCGTGCTGCTGCTCTGCCCCACTCCGAGCTGTCCCCTCCGCCGCGTCCCGTCCGCAACTGTCCCCAGCTCCATCCCAGACACCCCCATCCCTTTCCCTGTCCCCTGCCCCATCCGTGTTCCCGTCTCTGTCCCCGTCCCCGTCCCCATGCTGTCCTCTCATCCCTGTCCCTGTGTTGCCCCCCCGCACCATCCCTGTCCCCATCCCTGTCCCCATCCCTATCCCCATCCCTGTCCCCATCCCTCTCCCCATCCCTCTCCCCATCCCTCTCCCCATCCCTGTCCCCATCCCTGTCCCTATCCCTCTCCCCATCCCTGTCCCCATCCCTGTCCCTATCCCTCTCCCCATCCCTGTCCCCATCCCTGTCCCTATCCCTGTCCCCATCCCTGTCCCTATCCCTCTCCCCATCCCTGTCTCCATCCCTGTCCCCTGTCCCTATCCCCATCCCTGTCCCTATCCCTGTCCCCATCCCTGTCCCTATCCCTGTCCCCGTGCTGCCCCCTGCTGCCTCAGCCCAGAACTGGCCTCTCCCCATCCCATAGTTGCCCCCTCTGCCCCATCCCCACCCAGAACTGCCCCATTCCCTCCCATCCCTGCTCCGGTGCTGCCACCCTGCCCCGTCCCCATCCCAGATCTCTCCTCTCCCCAGCCCACAACTGTCCCCTTCCGTCCTTCCCCACCGAACCATCGTCCCCCCTTCTCCAGTCCCTCCCAGAACTGCCTCAGCCCCATCCCAGAACTGCCCCACCCCATAATTGCCCCCCGTGCCCCATCCCCATCCCACAGTCCCTCAGGGTCCCCTCAGGATCCCACTCCTTGTTCTCCAAGTGCAGGGGGGGACACCCAGGTTCCAGTGTCACCGGAGCCCCCGGGGGGTCCCACGGGTGTGGGAATGAGGCTGTGCTGGGGTTGGGGGTGTCTGGGGGGGCCCTGCCGGGGGGTGGTGACGAAGGGATGAGTAAAGCAGGTGCCCGTGTCCCGGGGAAATCCGGAGCTCCCAACGGTGGGGACCGAATTCCCCTTTGACTCACGATGGTTCCCTGCCCAGGGCTGCCTCGCCCCTGCCCCTGTGCCCTGTCGGTGCCACCCTACAAATGTCACCCCAACGGTGCCACCCCACGGGTGTCACCCCACCAATGTCACCCCAGAGGTGTCACCCCACCAGTGCCACTCTAGCAGTCCCACTCCCTCACCGGTGCCACCCCACACATGTCACCCCCAGGCAGACACTGGGCTGCTTCCCACCCTGCAGTGTTTGGGGACCCCGTGGCTGTGACAGTGTGAGCTGCCCTTGGGGACTGTGGCCAAGCAATGTCCCCACCATGGGGTGGCTTTTCCCACAGGTGGGCACTGGGCAGCCCTGGGAGCCCCATGAGGACCCTACAGAGCCAGTGTCCCTCTGGTGACACTCAGCCCAGGGTGTCACCCACCCCTTCACGCGCTCCCGGGGGGTCACGTACCTGTGCCCTCCCCTCCACAGCCCCTCCGGAGCTGGGTGGGTGGCTCGGCGGTGGCACAGTCACGGTCACTGTCACTGTCACGGTCACTGTCACGGTCACCCACAGCACACCAGGCCAGCCCGGGCTGCTTCATGGTGACATTGTCCCCACCAGGAGTGTCCCCAGGTGCCAGGGCGGTGGTGGCCGTCCCGGTGGCGATGTTGCTGTGACTGACTCAGGCAGGATGCCCACGGCACAGCCAGGCAGCCCGGCGGGCACAGGGAACGAGTGACTCCATGGGGACACATGACCCGGTCTTAGGATTTTTGACTCAGCAGGACTGGTGGCAGTGGGTGGCCTGGTCCCCACGGTGGCCCTGGTCACTCTGCAGGGACACTGCACTTGGCGTGGCTGTGGCGATGGCCCAGACTGTGCCAGGGGGTTGTCACAGAGGGCTGTGTGTGCCATGGGCTGTGTGCCACACCATGGCACGGCGCATGCCTGGCAACACCAGCCCATGCCATGGGACACCACACCTTACCATGTCACACAGTGTGTGCCATGTGTGCCACACTGTGCCATGTGCCACATCCTATGCCACATGCCACTGTGCCATGTCCTGTGCCATGCCATGGACCACATCCCATCATGTGCCATGTCCTGTGCCGTGTCCTGTGCCACACCATGGGCCATATCCCATCACATACCACACACCACATCCTGTGCCACGTGCCACACGGTACAATGTGCCACATCCTGTGCCATGTCTGGATGTACCATGTCTTGATGTGCCATGTTCTCTGCTGTGCCATGGACCACGTGCCATCTTGTGCCACATCCTCTGCTGTGACAGGTGCCATGCCATGATGTGCCATGTTCTGTGCTGTGCCATGGGCCACATCCCATCGTGTGCCGTGTTCTGTGCCACGCTGTGGGCCATGCTGTGAAGTGCAGTGCCATGTCCTGTGCCATTCCATGGACCACATCCCATTGTGTGCCATGTGCCACATCCTGTGCCGTGCCACTCACCACACTGTGCTGTCCCTCATCCCAGGTGCCACATCCCCCACTACGCCACACTGTGTGCCACACCACCCCGTGTCACACCCCATGTGCCCTGGTGAGGACAACAGGCACAGTCTGGCCACCAAAATACAGCCCCTCTGTGCCCACAGCCACCAGGACAGACACAGGGACACAGGGACACGACGTCTCAGTGACCGACAGGCTGAGATCGGCACTTTATTTCCTTCTGCCATTGTACAAAAATAAGGAGGTGCCACGTGGGCAGGGGACACTGCCCTTCTCAAAGTACCAAAAATATCAATATTCATAAATAAAACCTCGTGACATCCATAGTTTAACACCGTACAAAAATTATCACAAAAATAGATATTTATATATTACAAATGTCCTTAAATATTTTACCCCACTACAGGGATGCATTAAATTAACTCTGAGATTCAATAAATACCATAAACACACAAATATTAATGTATAAATTAGGGGGCAGGGGTGGGTGCTGCCACCCAGCGTCACAGTGCGGTGGCCAGAGCTGAGTCCCTGCCCGGCACAGTCAGGGCTGTGGTGTCACAGCCTGGGGGGACACTGAGGGGACAGGGATGCTGAGGGTGTGGGAGCACCAAGTGTGCAAGACTGAGCACGGGGACACCGAGCACAGGGGACACTGAGAGCACAGGGATGCTGAGGGCTTGGGGACACTGAGCGTGCAGGGACGAGGACAGGGATGTGCAAAGGGACACTGAGCTTGTAGGGACACCAAGCACAAAGGGACACCAAGTGTGCAGGGGACTGAGCTCACAGGGACACCAGACTTGTGGGGATACAAGCTCAGAGGGACACTGAGCTCAGAGGGACAGTGAGCTTACAGGGACACCAAGCTCAGAAGAACACCAAGCTCACAGGATTCCTCTCCCAGCCGCTCTCTGGGGCCAACAGATCTGGTGCAGGGCAGGCAGGGGGTGACAACACTGGTGACACTCCCTGGTGGCAGCAGCGCTCTTCGTGGGCCAAGTGGCTCTTAGTCAGGCCAGGTCACCCGACCCATTGAATCACTGGAAAATCCGGCAGGGTTCAGTGACAGGGGACGGCTGGGCACCCAGGGGACACCCGGTTCCAGGGTCAAGATGTGGGGGAGCTGGGAGGAGCAGAGCAGGGCTGTCCTGCAGCCGAGGGGTGGCACGGGGACAGCGGGGTCCCCATGGCAATGCAAAGTGACCAGAGATGCTCTGGGTGCACTCGTGTCTTCGCTCCACGGTGAGGTGAGAGGGGCTCTGTGGTGCATCCCGGCCAACCGAGGCATCTCCCTGCCAGGATGGGGTTGAGATGGGATGAGATGTGATGGAGATGATGGGGATACAGACAAGGACAACTCCAGTGCCGGTGGGGCTGCCCTAGGAGCGCGCAGGTGTCCGTGAGCGCTGCTGGGATCTCCGCTTCTCCCGGCACGTCCGGCCACTCCTGGTCTCCAGCTGGGCACTGTACTCGGCCATGAAACGGGCATAGCTCCAGAGGATCTGGCACCCCTGCAGTTTCTGCTTGAAGATGTTGGTGTGTTCCTTGGGGCTGGGGGGGGGCTGGTGGCGGGGGCTGAGGGCAGGGAAGAGTCCGGCCAGGTTGTTGAGGAGCCCCCGCACGTGCCGGCGGGTGTTGTTCAGGTGGCGAAAGATTTCGGCACCGGGGGGTCTGAGGTCACGCTGGTGCCGGATGATGTCCTGCAGTGCCTGGTCCATGTGGACCATGGGCTCCCACAGCCTCCTGAGCCCACAGGGCCCCTTCACCGGTCGCTGCAGCCACTGGGGAGGCGTGTTGGTGCGGCAGATACTGTGGATGGCCAGGTGCTGGTCAACCTCCTGCTCAGGAATGGGAGAGAATGATCAGGGACGTGGGATGGAAGAAGCACAGGGACCACCCCCCACCAGCCCTGTGTCCCTCTGTAGAGGGGACAGGTGTGACCCCTCACCCCAGGGAAGGGCACTCACGTAGAAGGTGAAGAGCTCCTGCGCGTCCTCGGCCATGAGCTTCACCAGTGCCTGGGTCTGCTGCACGGTGGGGGCTTTCAGGGGCCGCACTCCCTGTCCTGGCACCACCCAGAGGATGAGGAGCCCTTTAGTGACAGCTGGGGAGGAAGAGGAGGCAGATGAGGGTCACTGGGGCATCACTGGGAGCAGGGCTGCAGCCCCTCTCTGCACCAGAGAGGCACGAGCTCACTGTCCCCCCGTGCCACGGAGACAGCTCGGCCCCTGTGCCCATGACCTGGCAGCATTGCTGGAGGCAGCAATGCTTCATGCCAGGTGCATGCACTGACATCCCGTCCCTGCTGCAGGGATGACCCAACCCTTGCACCAAAAATCTGCTGGGGGCCCGGTGAGGAGGAGGATGAGGATGGTGGAGGTGCCGTGGAGCAGCCAGGATGTGCAGCCCAACCACAGGAGCTGCTCCAGCAGCTGCCCCTGCCAGTGTGAACCACCACAACAGAGGGGACAGCTGTGACACTCTGGATCCAGCCCCCCTGCTCTGGCCAGTCACTGTCTCAGTCCCACTGTCACCCACGGCCACGTGCCAGTGGTGACTTTGGGTATGGCACTGGGCTGGCACACAGCATCTGTCCCTGCTGCACTGGGAGGGCTGAAGGTTTTGGGCAAACTGATTCCTGACCCTCTGCCATCGGTCCCCAAACTGCCCCCAAACATGTGCCCTGCCAGCATCCCCTCTTCCCCAGGTTGCTCATCCCCATGTGCCACAGTGGGGAATGTCCCCGTCCCCCGCCAGCGCCCGCGGGAGGTGACACTGCCACGGCACAGCCTCGGTGCCATCTGCCACAGTAGGCCGACCGCCAGCGGGACCCACTCCGCGCTCCCTCCCGCGGCCCCCAGCCGGGTTGGCACAGCCAGGCACGAGCAAGGGGGCGGCTGTGGCACACGGGCACACACCTACCTGCCAGCACGCCCCAGGGCCGCCGGTCACACCACATGGCCGGGGCGGGTGTTTCGCCGGCGAGAGCGACTTCCTTAACTGCTCGGGGAGGGGGAAGCTCGGCTTTTAAAGCGCAGCCGGTGGCCCCCACCGCCCAGGGACCCAACGGAAAGGCAGCGAGAAGTAAAGCCGTGCCCTGGGGGCCAATGAGCGGGGTGAGCGCCCGGCGGGAGGAAATGATGCCGGGCGGGCAATGGGATGTTCTTCGAGTCAGTTCCTCGAGGGAGTCCTGGTGGGTCCAGCCTGGGAGTCTGCAGTCCCATTGCTCATCCCAGATGTGGCGCTGCTGGGCCCCCGTGTCCTGGTTTCTTGGAAAAGGGGCGTTTTGAGTCACCCTGATGTCACCACTCGGCACCCAAAGGGTTGAACTGAAACCAGCCCTGTCTGCCCCGAAACCCCAATGCAAAAGAGGGCAGGGGCACCGGGGACAGGGATGTCAGCCATGTGCCACCACAGGGGCTTTCACATCCCAAATCCAACTGTGGGAGCCAAAAATCTGTCCTGGGAAGAAGGGAGGTGGAAGCACAGGACATATGAGGCATCCGGGCACGGCTGGGGCCTGTGTGCTCAGCAATGCTCCAGAGAACGCTCCATCCACCTGCTCACAGCCACCCACCCTTCAGGGTGACAAACTTGGGTGCTGATCAGGCTGGGGACACCGGGCTCAGCCCCCGTGCCCGGCAGCACCCACAGGAATGCTGAGTGGGGACCCACTGGGTGTTGCCCAAGGCACAGGGCCCAGGGCAGCGGAAGCCAAGTCGGGCAGCACTGCCCTTGGGCTTGTGCAACACTGCCCGGGGGAGCCCGGCTCACACGGCCCCTGGCACTGCCCTGGGATCCACACGGCCTCAGCACCACCGGCAGCACCCAGGGCGAGTCCCCTTGTCCTCTCAGCTCCCCTTTCCCAGCAGATGGAGCCCTGCACTGACAGGGGCTTTTCCCACCTCATCAAAAGGAATCTCGCTGATCAGCATTTCCAGGTGTGTCGCAATCCCGTTGGTTTTGGTGACCCTCGGAGCTGCCCTGCACTGAATTTACACATTTGGAAGGTTTGGTGACGGCAAAGAAACAACCCAGAAACAACATCTTCCAGGGGGAAGAACACAGCGGTGACTCACTTCCAGAAGAAGTGTTTTCTTTTCCCAAAATTTCCCCCATGACCTGCAGGGGCTGCTTCCTCCACCAGGGGCTTCCCCCTCCTCCTCCTCCTCCTCCTCGGGGCATCCCCTGGCAGAGGTGGCAGTTGCAGGGGCAGGCAGGGCTGTACCTGGGGCATCCTGCTCACTCTGTTTGAAGTAGTGTGTCCATCCCTCAGTCTGCCTAGACAGGCTGTTAGCTAGCAGTCCACACATCCACCTACCCCTCCACCTGAATCATCCATCCATCCATAGATCCACCCATCTATCTGTGCACACATCCATCCACCTGCTTCTCCACCTACCCATAAAATCCTCCACCTGTTCTTCACCTATCCATTAACGTGTATATTCATCTTCCATATGATGAACCAACCATCCATACATCCAGCCAGCCACTCATCCATACACCTGCCCATCCATCCATCTGCCCATTCATATATCTATCTGTCCATCCCTCCATCTCCCCATCCATTCACCCAGAGGAACATCTCTGCCTCCCATCCCTCCCTCCCTGACCTCACAGGTTCTCCCATGTTCCCTGCCATGGCAGGACCCCCAGACACCCTGCCCAGGCGATCAGGACCACGTGGGCTGAGCACCCACCCCCTCAGCTGCCCCATGGCCACGGGTGGTCCTGGCACCATCACCCCCCACTGGGCTGGCAGGACACCACAGTGGTGGCCATCGCTCTTGGGCACAGGACTGTGCAACACCCAACAGGGACAAAAATAGTGCCAGTGACCGCATGGGCCGGCGGCAATTTCTTCATCTCCCGGGCACACGTCAGCAGCGTCCCATGACTCGGAGAAGGGAGCGAGACAGGAAAGAGAGAGGGGGCAGGAAGCTGGTGGCTGGAAGTGTGTGGGGCTGACGTGGGCAGGACGTGTCAGGGCCCGGGCACGGTCCTGCTCAGAACATGGGAGAGCAGGGAACAGATTTTGGGCACAGGATGGGAGCAGAGCCCGGGGGAAGAGGCTTCCACCACGCTCGTGCTGGGTCTTGCTTCATGAGCAGGCACACTGGGCTGGGGGGGGACACCCAGCAGCAGGAGGGCACAGCCCAACCCTGTGCACCCCATTTTGCCACAGGGTGCTGTGCTGCCAGCAAGGCAGGAGGACATGGGGACACAGGGATGGCATGACAGTGACACCCTCAGGTCTGAGGTCAAGTTCATGCCTCAGTTTCCCCCAGTTGGACCCAGTCTGGAGCAGGGGGAGGGCAGGAATGTGGGGTGAGCCCCACAGTTTCCCCAGGGCCCCTGATTAGCTGGGGGCTGCAGCCTTCACCCTTTTTTTCACCCAAAATATGTGGTAGGGTAGGTCACGTCCCAGTCACCTCAGTGGGGTACAGGGAAGGCCATGTCCCCCTGTCCCATCCCAGCCCCTGCCACCTCCACACAGACCAGCTCTGGGACACGCCCCTAGGGCTACACAGAAATAAAAATAATAGAAATTTTATTGACTTATCAAAAACTATGTGAAAATACAACTTGGGAGGAGCTGGAGGGGTCACTGTCACCCCTTCATGACAGGTGACATCCAGGGCTGGGGGTGAACCACAGCCCCCCCTCTGCCACCTTGGATATTTTTGGGGTGCCAGGGGCACCCCCAGAGCTGTGATGCCTTCACCCCTCCATGGGGCTGGTCCAGAGGCACCCATCCACTTGGGACACACAGGGCACGGGGACACGTCCCCACAGCCCCAGGCTGTCCCCTTTAGCACTGCGGTGGCACATCACTGCCCTCTTGTGTCCCCTCCACCAGCAGGACCCTGGGGACACCCACTCTCCCCCTGACCCCCCCACCCCACACAGGCAGGGTTGGAGGCAGAGGATGGCACGTGGGGACTAACCCCACTCCTGTAGGACACTGTCCCACTGCCACAAGGTCACCACGTCCCCAAAGCCACCACATCCCCAGCACGCAGGGAGTGACACTGCACCTGACTCTGCCCTGCACCGGGGAAGCCTTAAAATTGAAAAATAACGAATATGGGGGTGGCAGGGGGTGGGGAGGAGGGAGGACCCCCCCGTGCCACTGCGCTGGGCCACCCGGCCTGGGGACAGCCGTTATCTGCCGCTGTCCTGCCGCTGCTGCAGCAGCTGGATGACCTCGGCGATGCCCTCCTCGGGGACCTGCCGGGGGGACACAGGGGGTGTCAGCCCCAGGAGACACCCCGGGGCTGGTGGGGGGTCCCCAGGATGGGGCAGGGGCTCACCAGGGCGTGGTCGAAGTTGAAGGTGCTGATGTAATAGGCCGAGATGTCGGCAGCTGCCAACGGCTCTGCAATCTGTGCCACGATGCCACACTCATCTAGGGGGGCAAAGGGGGTCCCAGGTCACTGCCATGGGGACATACAGGGACAGCAGTGCCCCTGGTGGCACAAGAGGGGACACGGCCACCATGGCCACACTCACCGAAGCCGAGGGGCTGCCCCCCGATCCGCACCATCCGCCACAGCTCCCCCGTGGAGCTGGTCAGCAGCAGGTCACTGGGGAACCTGAGAAAGGAGGGGCTGTGTGTCACCCCCAATCCCTGAGCCCCCAGACCCAGGGACAGAGGGACAGACAGCCCCAGGGACAGCACCCACCGCTTCTGGGTCTCAGCATCCATCACGATGGAGATGTAGCCCTCGATGAGGGAGAAGGAGAAGAAGGTGATGGAGTCGAGGTCCTGGCTGCCGGCAGCTGCCTCCCGTGGGGGGCTGCAGAGGGGGAGAGGCACAGGGAGGGGTCACAACCCCTGAAATGGGGAGGAGAAGGGCTTTGTGCTGGCACTGGGTGTTTGAGTATCATGTTGGGATGCTGCAGGGTGAGAGGAGAGGGGACAGGAGCAGGTGCTCCCTGCAGGGTCTGCAGCTTGAAGGTGCTGGATGAGGCAGGACAGGGTGACACCAGGTTTTGGGGCATTCCTGAAAGGCCACAGTGACTCTGGAGCAGTTGAGTGCCATCAGAAAGGACCCCATCACAAAGGACAAAAGGGACCTGGCCAGAAGGATCCCCTCGCCCCAGCACCATTCCCACTGACCTTCCAAACCCACCCCCTCCTGCTTCACAGCAATGGTGGGTTTGTCCCCTGTGTCATCTCGGGGCTCCCACCCCCCGTGGTGGCAGCAGGACCCCCAAGCACTCAGACGACTGCAGCCCCTGGGAGGGCAAAACCAGTTTGAAAAACACACCCAGAGCCCGAAAACCCACCAGGAGCGAGAGGTGGGACGTGTCACCACAGTTCAGGTGGCACTGGGCAAGGGGCCACCCCCACGTCCCCTTCCCCAGGACCCACCTGTGGGAGTAGAAGAGGACGTCGATGAGCATGGTGGCGATGGCGGGCAGTGTGTCAGGGGCCACCGTCAGGACACAGAAGCGGGTCTGGGGGCTCTGCACTGGGTGCAGAGTGGGGCTGGTGGCTGGCAGGGGAACGGCCACGCGTCAGCCCTGGGGCAGCTCGGGGACAGTCCCACAGTGCCACCCCGTGGCCACCACACCCACGTGGAGTCCCTCGGGGAGCAGAGGGGTGGCCCGGGGTCCCTAAGGTTGTGGGTATCACCAGTGGGAGCTGCAGCATCTCCATGGGGACTGAGTGGCCCTGCGGGTCTCCTATGGATGTGGGAACCACCAGTGAGAGCTGGAGCACCTTGGCAGGGACCAAGTGATACTGGGTGACCTGGGGGTCCCACAAAGATACAAGTACCTCCAGTGGGAGCTGGAGCATCTTGGTGAGGACTAGGTGGCTCTGAGGGACAAGGTAGCCCTGGAGGTCCCCCAGATATGCAGGTGCCACTGGTGGGAGCTGGAGCACCTCAGCAGGGACTGAGTGGTCCCGGGGACAGGTGGCCTGGAGGTCCCCTAAAGATGTGGGTACTACTGGTGGGAGGGGCAGCATCTTGGCAGTGACTGGATGGCCCTGGGACAGGGTGGCTGTGGGGACAGAGTGACCCTGGGTGTGCCCCAAGGAGGTGGGTACCTCCAGTGGGCGCTGGAGCATCTCGGTGGGGAGTGGGTGGCCCAGGGACAGGGTGGCCCTGAACATCCCTCAAGGATACGGGTAGGGGAGCATCTGGGCAGGGACCAGGTGGCCCCAGGGGACATGGGCCCAGTGTCACTCACCCGGCTTGGGTTTGAGGAAGCCATTGCTCACGTCATCGCAGGTGACAGGGACACGCTCGCCGCTCTCCTCCCTGTAGATGTCGAACTCCCCCGCCAGTGTGTGGATCACCACCGGTAGGTCCCGCTCCCGCACCTGCCCAGGGGCACAGGATCAGGGCCCGGACTGCCCCCCCTCCCCACAGGCACAGAGGGGTCCTCAGGACAGCCAGCACCCCGGGGGGACCAGGTGCCACGGTCCCTGTCCCTCACCAGGATGAAGTCAGTCTGGTACGTGGAGAGCATCAGCACCGAGACGTGGTGCTCGGCCAGCGGCGCGATGACCGAGCGCGCGATCTTGGTGACACCGGTGGCCTGGCAGCCGGGGGGTTCCCGCCCGTTGGAGACAACATTGAGCACCAGCCATGTAGAATCTGCCACCTGCATGAACTCGGAGGGCGGCAGCTCTGCGAGGGACAAGGGACACTGAGGCAGGTGGCTCCCCGGGGCTCGGCACGGCCGGACACTGTCTGTGCCACGGAGCCAGTGCTGGCTCAAGCACTGCTGTCACACTGTCCCTTGGGAGATGAGTGGAGCCAGGATGGGACCAGTCCCAGGTGTGGAGTCACTGGTTTGGGGACACAGACCAGCCCCATCCCGAGTCAGGGCTCAGCCACTCCACACTGGGACAGTCACAGGGATGAAGGGGTTCAAGGCTACAACCCCCGCAAAACCCAGGATGTGTTTCTCCTCCCCACAGCAGCACCCTGGGTTGGGTGAAAAGGGGTGTTGGGGTGCACTGCACCCCTAAACTGGCACCACCAGGGCCCTGGAGTTGCCCAGCTCATCCCCTGCCCCCCAGGAGCTCCCAGCCCAGCATCCAGCACCAGGGATGTTCAAAGAGAATTGTGGTGGGTACCAGAGGGGAAAAGGGGAGAGTAACCCCGCTGTTCTGGTGATGCCAGCACCTGGTGCCAGTCTGGTAGGGAAGGAAGAGCCCAGGCTGGCAGGGCCAAGGATGGCTTCCCAAAAATCTGCTGGTATTGGCAGGGTGGACACGTGCCAGCTGCTCCCTTCCTGCCTCAAGAACCCTCTTTCTGCCTCCCACTCCCCCTTGCTCCCACCCTCCTGCCCAGGAGAGGGGCTGGAACTGCTGGGAGACCCCAGAAATCAGCCAGGCAGCCGCTCCTCCCTGGGCACCCCTTCCCAGGAAGGGAGAGGGAGTGGGCACCCAAAGGGTCTCCAATCCACGCCCCCTGCCTGGCAGAGGTGGGAAGCAGCTCCCACAGGAGACCACTCAAGCCCCCAGGCCTTCGGTGGGCACCCAGAGCCCCAGCCCAGCTGAGACCTCAAACTCATCACAGCAGTGTCAGAGGGGAGGTCACCCCAGGAGGGTCTGACACCCATGGCAGGGCTCCCATCACAGGGCAGGCTCCACAACCCATTCCCAACCCGTGGCTCGGGGCAGGGCGGGAGCGGAGTTGGATCCAGGGCCTCGGCGGGTGTTCCCAGCGCCTGTTCCTGTGCAGGAAGAGCCAGAACAGCCTCGGCTCCGGCCCAGGGCCCAGTGCTGGGGAAAAGGCGGGGGGACACGGCCACGGGAACGTGGGGACCTGTCCCAGCACTCAGCGCTTAATTGCTTTTCAACACCACCCGGGGTGAGGCTGAGTGCGAGGGCATCTCCCTGGCCCCTGTCACCACCCCAGGGCTCAGTCCTGATCCCCAGGGGAAGAGGGAGTGCAGCCCTTCTCTGCTGGGGGTCCTCTCCAATCCCAGAGCAGGGGTACCCTGGCAGCCCCCCAGCCGTGGGGGGTGCACAGGGCGCAGTGGGGCCACCCGCTCGCAGAACCATTGTTCGGCACTTCCCGCCCTCCCCTCGGGATTGAGGAATATTTGTCTGCAGGCCCCGAAATAAAACAATACGTGGGGAACAGCTCTGGCTCTGGGAGTGGGGAGAGCCCGGGCCACGGTCCCGTCCCGGAGCAGAGGGAGCTGGGAGCAGGACTCGTCTGGGAGTGCCTGTGGCCGGAGCACTGACCCTTCCTCCTTGGGGCACAGCCAAGGGACACTGCGGCCGGTTCCTGCGGCCCCAGCAGGAAGGTTTGGGCGTGGGAAGCTGGGCCGGATCCGGACCGTCCAGCCCAGCCTGCTGGGCCGGTACCCCCGGCAGGGTGGGTGGTGAAGGTGATGCATGGCTGGGTCACCAGCAGTGGGGATGTCACCAAATGGCACCTCCCGGGGAGGGGGACTGGCTTGGAAAGGATCAAACCTCCTCTGGACACCTCAAAGTCTGGTCCCTGCTGCCGGGAAGGGCTCACTCCTGCCAGTCTGGCTGGGCAAAGATTTGGCCTGCTCTGCTAAAGCACCAGCTGGTCCTCACCGAGCAGATGAAACTGGCCATAGGAATGATGGCAGGAGGGCTGGCAGAGCCTGGAGCGCTGCCTGTAGGCATCCCAGGTGGTCCCTATCCCCTGCCTGGAGCACCTGGGCTTTGGGCTAGCACCGGGCTCTCCGCAGACCATCCCCACTGTGTCACAGCCTGGTCCCATGAGCTGATGGGGACGCGGCTGTGCCCGGGAAGGGCAGCCGGGGCGAGGGCAGCCACGCCGGGAGAGCCCCGGCTGGGCAAGCCGGTACATCCCCGGCGCAGGCGCCGAGGGAACGGGACGGGCACGTCCCGAGGGAGCCGAGCTGCAAGCCGGGACTCGCTCCCCGCGGCCCAGGCGAGGAGCGGGGCTGAGAACGTGCCCAGCTCGTGCCCGCAGTGCCAGCCCACCCTGCGGGGGACGCCGAGCCCACCGCGCGGTACCTTTGAAGCCCTCCTCGTCCAGCATGACCGTGTAGTCCTCGGGGGTCTCCGTCAGGCTGAAGAACTTGCATCTGAAGAAGAAGAAATCGGTGCCGGTGATCCCAAAACCGCCGCCGCCTCCCGAGGCACGGCATTGGGGGAGGAGGGAGGAAGGCCGGTACCGGCAGCGCTGGGGCAGGAAGAGCAGCTTGAGCAGCGGGTGTGTGTAGAGCCAGAGCCCGCGGCGGGCCAGGCTCAGCACCCGCACCCGGTGCTCCAGGATGTGCAGATCCATGGCGGCCGCGCCGCACCGGGATCCGCCGCCGACGCCGCTATAAGGGCGGGCACGGGACCGCCCCGGGACCGCCCCGCTCCGCCCGGGACCGCCTTGGGACCGCCCGGGACCGCCCCGGGACCGCCCGGGACCGCCCCGGGACCGCCCCGGGATCGCTCCGCTCCGCCCGGGACCGCCTTGGGACCGCCCAGCATCGCTCCGGGAGCCGACCCGGCACCGCCCAGGGACAACCCCCCGCACCCCCAGAGGGGCAACTACCCGGCACCGGAGCCCCAGGACCAGCTCCGATACAGAACTCTGTGGTGCCCAAACGAGCCCAGATTCAGTGCCCCGAGGTGCCCGGAGCAGCTCCGCAATAGAGCCCCGGGGTATCTGTACCGGGTGCCGACCCCGAGCCTCAGAGTGCCCAAACCAGACGAAATTCAGCATTCCCGAGGTGCCCAGATGAGCCCCAACTGGGAGCCTGGGATGCCTGGAGCAGTTCAAACCTGGAGTCCTGCTGTGCCCCCGAGCTCTAGCCCCTGGAGTGCCCAAACCAGCCCAAGTACAACACCATGTGGTACCCGAACAAGGACTCACCCACGTCTCAGGGGGCCCAACCCGATCCAGCTCCCTCACCTCCAGCCCAGCCCTGTCAGGCTGGGACTGGACCCACTGGGAGCCTGATGCCAGCTCCACTGCCAATTCCACCGTACCCCCCACCCCAGCACCCAGCCAGCCCCTCCACACTCAGCCCCTACCACCAGCCTTGATCAAGGATTCACCCCAGGGCAGTGTGCAGGACCAGGGGGGCACCCAGCACCCCGAACCAGAGCCACCCCCCGGGAAAAGGGGATTCTGGAGGGAGGAATGGAGGCTTGGACAGAATTCCTGCCAGCAAAAAGCAGGAGCAAGAAAGAGGGCCTGGGCATCATTTGGGTTGTGGGGAGCTGAGCTCTGGGGTGTCACAGGACAAATTAGGGGGTCTTCTGGCTCTGTTCCACCATAGGAGTTGTCAGTGGGAGGGGTGGAAAGGTCTGGGTGCTGCAAAGGGAGTGTGCACTCCATGGCATCGCTCGAGGAACTCGGCATCCACCACTGTCACAAGCTGGAGCAGGTCCCAGCCTCCTCCCATCCCACTTCAAACGGGCAGCCCCAGGGCTGGGTGGGGTAGCAGGGCTGGGTCACCCTCTGTGGTGACACATCGGTGACACAGGGTGATGGCAGCAGGGCCCCTCCCAGAACCCTCTCCAGCACCTGATTCCTGAGGCTGGAGCACCCGGGGGAGAGGGTCTGGGGCACGGTGCCCCCAGGGCTGGAGCACCCAGGGGAGATGGGTTCAGGGCACGGTCAGGTGTCCAGGGGAAATGGGGTGCAGGCCAGGGTGCACCCCAGGACTAGGGGACACAGGGGAGGTGGGGCCCAGGGCAGGGTGCTCCCCACCCCAGGGCTGGAGCACTCAGCGATGAATCCAGGGTAGGGTGCCCTCCCAAAGCTGATACTGGCACAGAAGGGAGTGGGAAGTGCCACTCCTATCTCTGCCCCTTTACCCCCATCCCAGGCTGAGAGAGGGTGGGAGCTGGGGCTGCGCCTTTACACACTTGCTTTATTGACCCCTTTGTACAAAACTGCTTTTCCCGCTTATGATACAAAGCCACCCCCGGCCTTGGGGAGGGCACGGGGGGCAGAGGGGACCCCACAGCCAGGGATCACCTGGCTGCTGCTCACCCACCCCGTCACACCTGCGCTGGGGCCTGGGGGGGTGGCAGTGGTGGGGTGAGCCCTGGCAGGGTGAATGCTCCCCCCGAGCCATGGGGAGCCCGGGCATCGGGGTGGGGGGGCTTTAGCCCTGTGATTGGCATCAAATCCTGCTGCCTCCAGCGCATCCTGCCTCGGTCCCTGTCCTGCCTCGGAGGAATAATAAATAGGCTCAGTGAGTAGGTAAATTGGGTACTACATATAGGGCTACAGCTTGATATATCCTCACTAGATAAAGAGGAGGGGCGAGGGGTCCCCTCGGCTCCTCGCATACCCCCAGTGCCCTGTGCCAGGCCTAAGTGCTTGGGAACTGGGGCTGGGGCTGCCTGGCTGGCACAGGGTGGGGGCTATAGGAGGGACCCGGGGGGTGATGGGTTGAGGGGCTCTGGGACGGGGAGAAGGGCCTGAGGGGCAGCTCAGCCCCCCAGTGTGGGGAGGGAGCTCAGGTGGCTCAGCCACCCCCTGCCCGGGCTCCCACCGCTTGTGGTGCCAGCACCCTGCGGGGTGGGCACCCAGCGCAGACCCACGGTGTCCCCTTTGGTCACCACACCTGGCCAAGCTCCTGTGGACACCCCACGGAGTCATACCAGCCCCCCTGTCCCATCCCTCCAGCTCAGAGCCCCCAGCGCTGCGTGCCAGGGGTGTCCCCCAGCATCCTGGTGCCCGGGTCCGTGCGCAGCCCTGCTGAGCCCGGCTGCCCGGGGTGCGGGCAGGGCCCTACAAGTACGTGTCCTCACTCTCCCAGGAGCTCAGGCTCTCCTTGGACTGGTGGTGGGGGGAGACCTGGGGGTGCAGCAGCTCCCGGGTCGTGCCGGGCGCCCCGTTGCCCTCAGCCCCGGGGCCGTTGGCAGGGCTGGCCGGGGTCTTTTCCCGGCTCTTCTCCTTGCTCTTGCGGGCCTTGGGCACAGGGGCGGGCCCAGGGGGGACGATGATGGAGGGCACGGGCTCCAGCGCCTTGCGGGGCGCGGGCTCGGCCTCGCTGATGGCCTTGGCGCCGTGCAGGCGCGGGGGGGACTTGCACTGCAGCTCCCCGTGCGTCTCCCGCCACTTCTTCAGCTGGATCAGGTGCTCCCGCTCGATCTGACGCTCTGTCACCGGCAGCTCGATGACCTGCAGGGACACTTGTGCCATCAGCATCTCCCCTGGCAGCGACAGGGCCACCAGGGCTGCGTGTGGGATCCCACCCAGTGAGAGGCAAGCCCTAAACCAAAAAGCTTTTGGGGGGCTGCCCCCATGCTATGCCCCATCTGCCCACCCAGGGACAGCCCAGTTTGGCAGCGTTGGCCAACTGGGCGGCACTGGGCCCCCTGACCTTCCCCAGCACCTCACCTCCTGCACCAGGAAGGCCTCCTGCATGATTTTGGGGCTGAGGGCCCTCAGCCTCTCCATGGTCTCGTACTGGCCCTGGCAGGACTTGAGCTTGTCTGAGGAGCCCAGTGTGTGTTTGAGCAGCACCAGGCCCACCCGGAAGATGATCTTCACCCCTGCAAGAGCAGACGTGAGGCAGTGAGTGCCAGACAGGACACGGTGACTCTGCCACCATGTCCTTCAAATGCTGTGGGGCACCAGATCCCAGTCTCACTAACAAGACACACAAAAGGGTGGATTTGGGATGCATGTGTCCCCTAATCCCCAGGAAAACAGCCCATCTCCACCCTAGGCACGTGGCTGCCTCAAACCTGCCCTACTACAGGCCCCACGTGCCATGGGGTCATCCCAGAGGAAGAGGAGGATGGTGGGGAACTCCTACCTTCACAGAAGAACATGTCCCAGACGCGCAGGACGGAGCTCCAGGGCAGCGTGCGGGAGAAGGCGCACATGAACCACTCCGTCATGTACAGGATGGGGTCGATCTTCTGCTTGCTCAGGTGCTTGTAGGCCACGGGTGAGACCTTGTGCAGCAGCGAGAAGAGGATCTGCCCATCCAGTTGGATGGCTTCCTGCAAGAACAGGGACCAGCATCCCAGTGAGTGCCTCAGTCCCAGGATCAGCCCCCAGTGCCCAGCCCAGAGTGTCAGCCCACCCTCCACATCTGGCTAAGGGAGCAGAGCTGTCCCACTGAGCCCCCCCATCCCTGACTGTGGGATGCCTCTGAGGCCACAGCACAACACAGAGACTGGGAATACCCAGCAACTTGCCAGATCTTTTCTTTCTCCAGGATGAGAAGCTGAGTGAGCTTTTGGCCTGGAGACATAGAATCCCAGAATGGTTTGGGTTGGGAAGGACCTTAAAGTTCATCTCATCCCACCCCCTGCCATGGGCAGGAACACCTTCCACTAGACCAGGTTGCTCCAAGCCCTGTCCAACCTGGCCTTGGAAACTTCTAGGGATCCAGGAGCAGCCACAGCTTCTCTGGGCAACCTGTGCCAGGGCCTCACCACCCTCACAGCTAGGAATTCCTTCCCAATCTCCCATCTATCCCTGCCCTCTGGCAGTGGGAAGCCATTCCCTGTGTCCTGTCCCTCCATCCCTTGTCCCCAGTCCCTCTCCAGCTCTCCTGGAGCCCCTTTAGGCCCTGCAAGGGGCTCTCAGCTCTCCCTGGAGCTTCTCTTGTCCAGGTGAACCCCCCCAGCTCTCCCAGCCTGGCTCCAGAGCAGAGGGGCTCCAGCCCTGGTATTATCTCTGTGGCCTCCTCCGGACTCTCTCCAGCAGCTCCACGTCCTCCCTGTGCTGTTCCCCAGGGCTGGAGGCAGCTCTGCAGGGGAGTCTCACCTGAGGGGGTATGTCCAGCCTCTCACCCACCAGCACCCCAAAATCCTTCTCCCCAGGGCTGCTCTCCTTCCCTTCATCCTGCAGACTGTGTGGATACCAGGGATTGTTCCAAACTCGGTGCAGCACTCTGCAGGTCCCTGCCACTGCCAAAGGCACCATGAGCGCTTTACTTACCAGCTTCTCACTGTAGTAGCCAGGGAGGTACTTCTCACAGATCTGCACCAGGCACCAGAACGCTTGCTGCAAGCCAGGGGACAGCAGTGAGCAGCCAGGGGACATCCCTGCGGCCCCACCCTGCTCCCAGAGACCACAGGGGAGGGCGGGAGGAGGCAGAGCACCCCGGGGTGCTTTGAGGTGCCAGGAGCTGAGCACCCCCCAGAGGGACCCCCACCCTCCCGGCTCTGCCCCGGCCGCGTGCCCGTACCTCGGCCGGCATGTGCATGAGCAGGACGGCGGCGATGGGCGCCTGGGCCTGGCAATATCCCTCCTCCGGGCGGTACAGCGTGTACGCCTTCAGCACCCGGAACAGGTCCTGCTGCCTGCGGAGACACCCCGGGCACAGGGAGCTGGGCACAGGGCACGGATGTGGCCCAGCAGCCTTCCCCGTGGATCCCAGGCATAGCCTGGCTCAGTCCCTGGCTAGGATCCCTTTTCCACACAAGCCTAGGGCAATGGGACCCAACGACCAGGGTGGTACTCTGGGAAGCTCTGCCCACAGAGGCTACACCTGCCCTGGATCCAAGAGTCAACCATCTCCCAGGGATGCTGGCTCACGCTGAGCCATGGATGGGAAACGACCCAGCTGCAAGCACAGAGGCACAGACGCTCACGGACACATTAGGAACAGCATTTTCCTGGTGAAACAGAGGCCACAGCAGGTCACCTCCTCCCTTTGCCCTCCTGCTGTGGCAATTCCCACCTCACCAGGTGTCAGAACCAGTGCTAAGGGTTGTGCCCCACACAGGGAGCTCCTGGGAAGTCACCCTGTTTTCAGGCCATGCCTGGATGCTCTGTGACTCTGGATGGGTAAGGACTGTGGGGTGACAGGGGGACACAGGGGGCACGAGTGTGGCTGCATGAGCTGGGGCAGACAGTGCCCACCCATGGCTGACAAGGACTGGACACACAGGAGCTCCACGTACCCGTGGCCTCCACGTGAAACGAACATCTCATGGAAGGGGAACTGCCGGTGGAGATCCCGCTCGATCACATCCAGCCACTTGGGCTCTCCTGTAAGGAGATCCAGCTCCTGGGGAGGAGAGGATTGGGATGAGCAACACCCTGGCACTCCCCTGAGATGTCTGGGATCCCAATAGAGACCCCAGCCATGGAGGGAGCAGGAGCCACCCCAGCATTGTCCTGCTCCCTGGTGGTGCAGGAGGGTCCCCGGCAAGGACTCACATCAAACTTGCCCATGTTCTGCTCCAACTTAACCTTGCTCCCGGAGAGGTACTGCCAGGCACGGCCCCGCAGCGAGGGCGGGATCCCCTTCTGGCACCGCAGCCGGATCTGCGGAAAGAGACACAGCCATCACGGGAAAATCATGGAGCAGCGGGAAACAAAGAGGCTCCTGGGACAAGATGGGAACCAGGCCAGCACCACGGCCACAGGCTGGTCCCCTGCTGCTTCCCGAACAAGGGGATGAGTCCTTGCATCCCTGGGATGCAGAGATGCCAGCTGGGATGGCAGCCAGGGCTGCACCAGCATGGGAGAACAGGAGCCTGGCCGAGGCTCTGTGGCTTGGAAACAGCTCCAAACAAGCCTGGCTCTGCCTCAAAGCCGGATCCTGCTGGGAGCTGGAAAAGCAAACACTGGAGCTAAGGTGGGGAATGGGTGGCTCCCTCCACATGGGAAGCACTGGAGATACAGGGGAGGCTCTCCAGCCCCCATCCAGCCTCCCACTCCCCATGGGGCCATGGAGAGCAGGGATGTGTGCCCTGCTGTGTCTCAGCCGTTCCACCCGCTCATCCCAGGCAGAAGGGCAGGTGTGGCCCCAGCTCTGCACACAGATGGCTCCTAAGGCCCCAGGGTCAGCTCTGTGCCCAGTCATCCCCTGGTTTCCTTGGCACTGGGCACCAGGCAGGACCAAAGTCCAGGCGAGGCAGCTGGTACCTGTGTGGGGAGCTGAGCTGGCTTAACCCTGCTGTGTCTGTACCCCAGTGGGGCCAAACCAGAGCTTCCAACATCCCACCCCAGCTCCTGGAGAAGCAGCAGCACCATCTTGTCAAATCATAGAATGGTTTGGGTGGGAAGGGACCTTAAAGCTCATCCTGTTCCACCCCCTGCCATGGGCAGGGACACCTTCCACTAGACCAGGTTGCTCCAAGCCCCGTCCAACCTGGCCTTGGACACTTCCAGGGATCCAGGGGCAGCCACAGCTTCTCTGGGAAACCTGTGCCAGGGCCTCATCACCCTCACAGGGAAGATTTCTTCCCCAATATCCCATCTATCCAGGGAAGCCATTCCCTGTGTCCTGTCCCTCCATCCCTTGTCCCCAGTCCCTCTCCAGCTCTCCTGGAGCCCCTTTAGGCCCTGCAAGGGGCTCTCAGCTCTCCCTGGAGCCTTCTCCTCTCCAGGTGAACCCCCCCCAGCTCTCCCAGCCTGGCTCCAGAGCAGAGGGGCTCCAGCCCTGGTAGCATCTCCGTGGCCTCTTCTGGCCTTGCTCCAGCAGCTCCATGTCCTCATGTGTCCTTCTCCCCTCAGTCCTCAGCCAGGGAACGCACCAAGGTGGGCTGCACAAGCCTGGTGCTTTCAGTACAGTCACCCCACAAAAACCCTGCAAAGCCCCAGCACGGCCTCCACTCCTCATGTCCCCACTCGGGTGGCACGTGCCAACTGTGCCAGGGCCCTGCTAATAGTGGCCAACAGCTCCCAAATCGTTTCCAGGCCTCTCCTGCCTCAAGTTTCCCTGTTAACTGGTGGTTGTTTCCAAGTGTGGTACCACTACATCTCTGGGGGGTTTGCTGCTCCCTCACGGCAGCGCTGGTTGTTTACCGGGGCAGGTCCCTTTGTGCCGGCAGGAAGCGCGGCGGGCGATGCCCAGCGCTGCCGTGGGCAGCTCTGTGGCTGCTGCCGGCTCCTGTTGCCAGCCTGCTCCCCTTCCTGCTGGCCGAGCTGCCAGGAAGGAAACGGCCTCGCTGGGTTTCGGTTCGGCAGCTCCTCCAACTGACCAGGCCCAGCACAGCCAGAGCAGCTCATCCCACACAGGTCCTGCCGTTCCCTGCGATCCCACTGTGCCCTTCCAGGGATCAGGAGCATGTCTGGGCTGAGGGACACTGACAGCAAGGTGCAGTCAGAGCACTGCTCACCCTGCCAGAGCACTGGGAGCTGCCCACCCACGCATCTGCCCTCCTTCCAGCACATAGTGCTGGCACGGCTCAGAGCCACGAAGGATGTGGGGTCAGGCTCCACTGGGATCCGGGCCAGGCAGGGAGCATTTTGGGATGCTGGAGCGGTGCAGGTGTGAGCGAGTCTGGCAGAAGCTGGCCCAAGGGATCCCCGGGCTGCCTGCCAACCCCCGTGAGGCAGCCAGAAAAGTCCCAGGGTTTTTTGGAGGCTCAGGGAGCTCCCCTGAAGCAGCAGGGCCCTGCACCAAGCAGGCTCCTGCCAGAGCAAGGATAGTTGACAGCATCCAAGGCCAAGCCTGGCAGCCTTCCCTGAGCAGCCCCAGGGCTCCAGGCACAGAGCAACATTCCAGAGCAGCCTCTCTGAAGCTCCAGGCATGGATTTTTGCTGCAGGACAGACTATACAGCACATCAGCCCCATGGAGACTCACAGGAGCTCGGCCCAGGCACTGCCAGGCGCGGCTGCTGGAGCACGTCCCCCATCCGGAGGGCACCCTGCGGCACACGGCCGGAGAGCGGCGGAAACGGCACGTGGAACAAAGCACCCGCCTGCCGTGGCCCAGAAAGCTCTCCCAAATCCTTTAAGAGCAGCCAAGAAGCAGATGAGGGATTCCAGTGTTGTTCCCCAGGCACCGAGTGGGGACAACACTCCAAGCACACGGAACAGTGCCAGGAGGCTCTGCCAGTGGGGAGAAGGAGGAGGAGGCAGCACAGCAGCAACCCGGGACTTGCTGCATCCCATCCTGCCTCATCCACAGGCTCAGGGGGTCAGGGAGCACCAACAGACCAAGCCAGAGCCACCCCACCAGGAGTCTCCCAGGGACCCCAGCTCGCAGACCAGTGTCACGCACATCGGGCTCAGACATTTCCTACATGGAGCTTTTTTTGGTCTACAAGATGCTCAGAACAGAAGTTTCCATGAGCAAACAATTCCCATGGCTGCCTGCAGGCAGCCAAAGAAGCCCTAGGAAGGCTCCAGCCTGGCAGGGAACAGTAGGAGGAAGGAGCAGGCTGGCTCAGGGACCACTCAGCCCCTTCAAGCTCCAACTTCCACAGGGAGAGAACAGCCCACTCAAGCCAACAGCATCATCCAAAGGCATCCAGACGTCTGTCTGCGGGGACCCAGTGACACCAGGCTGCCCCAAAGGGACACCGCTGTGCCTGGCTGTCCCTCCCTGACACCTCCTGGGGGAGACATGGCTGTCACTTACCTTCTTGTGTTTCTTGGCCATCCATTTGTCCCAGTTGTTGAGCATATCCAGCCACTTGGACTCCCGCTGTCGGAGCACCTCCAAGGGGACCTCCTCCAGCCTGTAGGATGGGGAGGCAGAGGCCAGTCAGCATGGTGCCCAGCTCTCCCCTGTCCTCCCCAGCACCCCGAGTGACCCACACGCCCAGCTGGCTGCACCCCCCAAGGCTCAGAGCCCAGCTGGGACACACTCGGCAGTGCCGCCGTTTTGGCAGCTGCCGGAAGCGCTTGTCACCCGTGAAATCACTGCGCCAGAGCAGCGGCTCAAACCTCTCGGGAGCAGCCTGCACTGCACCCACCGAGTGCCTCAGCATCCCTAGGGACACACCAGGAAGGTGAGGAGCGGGGAGCACATCCGGAGCCACGAGCGAGGCCGGATCCCCGCAGCTGCACACAGAGAGAGCCAGGGCCATAAGCACCGTGTCACCCGCGCAGCCCCAGCCACGCCGCGCAGCCCCAGCCACACCGCGCTCCCAGCGTCTGGCACTGCTCCAGCCCGGCGTCGAGCCCAGCCCAGGGTCCCTCAGGAGGGAGGGGAGTGTTTTCCAGAACGGCTCAGCCCAGCCAGGGAATCCAATTTAACCCTGCAGAGGCAGGGGTGATGCTGCTGTGATGCCAAAGCTGGCAGCACGGCCTCCCACCCCCCACGGCACGGCACCACCTCTGTGCAGAGACAGGTCACAGGCAGCTCAGGTAGGCCCCAGGCAGGGACATCCAAGAGGAGCAGAAACTCCTTCAAGCCAGCAGTAACGACCTAATGCCTTCCCAGGCACTGCTCCACACTCCCCTGTGGCTGCACCAAGCCCAGGAACAGCCAGATCCTTCCTGAGGACCCAAGGACAATGGTCTGGATGCTGAGCATCCTCCAGCACCCAGCTCCACTGTAGGACACGCAGACCTCTCTCCATGTTTGGAGCCGGAAAGTGAGCAGCACAGCGCTTCCAGAGTCACATCCAGCTGGCAGCACTGCCCTGTCCCTGCCCAGCCCTTCCCCACCACGTCCCACCCACCGCAGTGGCTGGGACGGGGCGAGGGCGATTGTTCTGAGAGCAAACCTGCTCCCAAGGGATCTGCTTTGCGTGGATCCCCACCCTCCCCAGCATGGCCAGGCCCGGCACGGGGATGGAGGGAGCACTGGCCTCCAGCTGGGGCTGCGCGAGGCGTGGGAAGCTCAGGAGCGCGGGACGCTGGATACAGGAGCTGGCTGTGGGCCTGCTGGAGCTCAGCCAGCCCAGACTGGAAGCTGTTCCCAGCTGATGGCTGCTTGGCAGCGGGCACGGAGCGAGGACCAGCTGTATTTCATATGGCCGAGGCGGGAGGACATGGTGGGGGCACCCAGGCTAGGAAGAGGCGGGATGCCCTGCGCCGGGAATGCGCTCCTCTGCATCCACGCTGTGGGGGACACTGCCCTCCCCAGTGCCCCCAGACCCTCCCCAGATGCTGGGATACCCCATGTGCCCTCCCTGTGCTATCCCTTCCAGCTAGAGGGACCCCAACTCTGCCAGCCACAGAAGGAGGCCACATATTCCCACTCATCCACTCCTGGGACAGACTGCGAGCAGATGAAAGCCCTGGAGCAGGGCAGGATTGAACCCCAGTACACCTGCAGGGCTCAGTCCCCAGTGACTGCAGCCACCACACTGTCAACACCCCTGGGAGCAGCCACTTGCCTCCAGCACCAGGAGCTCCATCCAGGGGGGTTGCTGCCTGCTGGACCCCAGGGACAGGGACACCCACCTCAGGGACAGGGACACCCACCCCAGGGATAGCCATAGGGACAACAGCCAGGACAAGTGTCCCCTAAATGTGATATGTGGCCAGGACAGGGCACAGAACCCTGGGAAGGAGAGGCAACTCCACTCCTGCAGTGTCAAGGGACAAGGTTTATCACCCAGAGAGATGCACCTTGCCCAGAGCCAACAATCCAACCCTGAGTGTCTTTTCACCCCACAGACCAGCCCAGGAACACCCATAGCTTATGGGGGTGAACACTGCTCCTCACAGACAGGGAAACCAAAGCATGGCACAGAGCACAGAGGGAGCAGATCCCAGACCTGCTCCAGGCGATGTCCCAGCGGGAGAGGAGGCGGTTGCCACGCGCCATCCCCGCTGTCACCCCGGCTTTCTCTGGGCGTAGCTGTTAAAGCAGGGCCAGAAAGGTAAACACCAAACACGCCGCTGAACCAGCTCGACGGCAGCACATTCCTGGGTGTCAGCACCGCCCTGGGGCCCAGTGCCTCTGGGTGAGCCTCACTTCCTCCGAGGGCTTCCTTCCCGGAGCGGGGACACGGAGCCTTCAGCAGCGCTACAGACACCGGGTCCCTGGGAGGGTGCCACGGCCTGGACTCCTCAGCTTGACAGTGCCCAAAAATCTACCAGGATCAGCACCTAGAGGTGACCAGACACTGACCCTGGTGTGCTGGCACCTCCTGGATCCCAAGTGGGGTGGACAGCACTTCCCAGCCCTTCCCCCTTACTGGAGCAGGAGAGACGAGGGGAGATGGAACAGCTTTTGAGGCTCTTCATAGAATCATCAGAGCATCATGCAATGGTTTGGGTTGGAAGGGACCTCAAAGCTCATCACACTCCTATCTGCAGGGACACCTTCCACTAGCCTAGATTGCTCCAAGCCCCATCCAACCTGGCCTTGGACACTTCCAGGGATCCAGGGGCAGCCACAGCTTCTCTGGGCAACCTGTGCCAGGGCCTCACCACCCTCACAGCCAGGAATTTCTTCCCAATCTCCCATCTATCCCTGCCCTCTGGCAGTGGGAAGCCATTCCCCCTTGTCCTGTCGCTCCATCCCTTGTCCCAAGTCCATCTCCTGAAGCCCCTTTAGGCCCCGGAAGGGGCTCCAAGGTCTCCCCGGAGCCTCCTCTTCCCCAGGCTGATCATTCCCAGCTCTCCCAGCCTCACTCCCTTGTTCACATCCCGGCTGCCGCGGCCTCCGCTGCGGGCACGGGCGATGCCCGACCCAGGCCCCGCTCCGAGCCCGGGGGCGGCGGGGACAAACCCCCCCAGGGCGGGGAGAGCGCGGCGGGCTCGGCCCAGCCCCGGGCCCGGCCCTGCGGGGGCCGAGCGGCCGGGGCGGGCCGGGCCGGGCCTGGGGCGGCTCCTCGGGGTCCCGGCGCCCCTCGCCCTCCGGCCCCTCACGGCCCCACCCCCCCTCACGGCCCCCACTCACGTCCCCTCGGCGCCGCGGCTGCCCACGATGAACCCGAACTTGTCGACGCGCCGCTCCTCGGGGCCGCCGCCGTTGATCTCGGAGTCGGAGCCGAGGGAGCTGAGCTCGTCGCCGCCTGGGTCGGCGAGGCTCTCGCGGGTGCCCGCCAGGCTGCGGCCGCCGGGCGAGCTGGGCCCGCCGCCCCCGCGGCTCTTGGCCATGGCGGCGCCTCAGCGGCGGCGCGGCCGCTCCGCCATGCCGGGACACGGCGGCGGCCCCGCCCCGCCCCGGGCCCGCCCCCGCGCCAACGCCATTGGGCGGGAGTGGCGGAGGCACCAATCGGCCGCGGGGACGGCGGCGGGGAGGGCCCGCCCACGGCGCTGATTGGTGCAGAGGGCGGCGGAAAGCTGTCCGTCAAACGCCGGCGGGTGTCAGCCAGGGGCGGGGCCACGGGCGCGAACGGTGGGGAGCGGGGGGCGCGGGACTGGGACCAGTATGGGACACTGCGGGGCTACTGGGACTGGACTGGGACCAATATGAGGCACAGGGGGGCTGTACTGGGACCAGTATGAGCTATGGCAGGGCTGTACTGGGATGAGTTTGAGCCACAGAGAAGCTTTACTGAGACCAGCCTGAGCCACAGTGGGGCTGCACTGGGGCTTTACTGGGACTCCAGGTCGGCTGGATACTGGCACTGCAGGATGGTTGTGCTGGGACAGCACTGGGGCTGAACTAGGGTTGCACTGGGCACATATTGGGATGGGGCACTGGGGGGGATCTGTTTCCCACTCCAGAGCTGTCCCTGCCCTTCAGGTGACCATGGCCATGTCACCCCATCCATGACACCCTGGACAGGTAAAACCGGCCTGGCCCTCCCAAAAATCACACACCAAAGGATTTACAGCAAACTGAGATGTGTTGGGACCTGTCCTGGGTGAAGCCTTCCAGGGGCAGGTCCATCCCACCTCCGGATGCTTCTCCCAGAGCCCAGCGCTCCATTTCATCCCTCTGACAGCACAGCACGGGGGGTTATTGCAGCCAGGAGGCCAAAGGAAGAGGGAATGAGGCTCCTTAAAATCAGCAACAACTCAACCTACTTCCAGATTTTTCTGGCAACTGGGCCCTGCTGGTCCTTCCCACTGGAGTGGGAAGTGGAAGGCTTGGAGAGCGGTTGTTTTGTACCAGATATCCACACACAGAGCCTGTTACAACATCCATCAGTTGGATTTAGCTGGAAACAGGCTGGCAAGGCTCCATGCCAGGGATTTCCAGTGGGAAGTTTTCCTGCTGGAGTGCTGGGAGCTCACATGGCCGGCCTGGCAAAGGGGCTTGGCTGAAAATGTCACCAAAGCACTAGGACATGGAGGGAACATCCATCCCAGAGAACTTCATGGGCACCACACTCGAAGCACAGCGGGACAGGGAACGTGGGGTGACCTTCAGTGCAGCCCCAGCCCCGGACACAAACACACAACTTCTCCATTTTGGAGCTCTCTTGGCAGTTTTTTCAGTATCAGCTCTGGAAAACCCCACTGGCTGCCGGGTGTTTTCTCCAGGGCTGTACCTATTGTCTGGTTTTTAAAGCAAAAGGGAAGTGATTATCCCACCTTCCTGCAGGGTAGGAACAGCCTGCATCCACCACTCACCCTTCCAACCTGTCCAAGTGCTCCCAGCTTGGTGTCCTGCAGCAGGGATGGGAGCAGGCTGTGACAGGGACACGTGGGGACCTGTCAGGGACAACAGCTGGGACCACTGGCCACCTGGGCTGGGCCAGTGCCAGCCCCTTCCCCACAGCCACAGGGCTTCCTCCAGATCCCAGAGGAGCACACCAGAGCCAAGAGGATGCCGGCTCTTCCCTCCTGCTTCATCCCTCTCTCTCTAAGCACAGAATAAGGTAAACAGGATGTCTCTGCACTGCCTGACCACTGCTAAAAATATATAATAATAAATCCATGGCTTTGGGTTCTCCCAAAAAGCCACAGGTACCCAAATCTAGACACCCACCTCCTCTTCCTGGGCACCAAATTTTGTGGATTAACTTTGCTGTGTTGTGTTTCTATCAAACTATAACACAGCTCTGACTGAAGGCCCAAGAATCATCTGTTTTCCGGACACAGATGCTCTCCAGATCCAAGAGATTCCAGCTGCAGGATATAAGTGTAAATCACTTTTTCCAATAAAATTCTTGCTAAGTTCAGAGTATTTTTTCCCACCTCACGCACAGGCACAAGCATTCCTTCAGGAATGACTGAGAAAGACCACAGAAACTTCAACAAACCCCTTTTTTGCAGCTTTTCCTAGAAAATAAGAGGATTTCCTATCGTAAACTGCTTAATTACAAATCCCAACGTATTTCCCCATCCGAGTGCTCCGAAACCAGGCACATCTCCATTAAAAACCCCAAATCCAAGCAGGGAGAGCTGCATGTTTATTATTAAAACAAATCACAGGCTGTCCAGAGCAGACCCAGATCTCCTTTATCACAGAACAGCCACGCACAGTAAAGCCGAGGGAGGAAAAATTCCCAAGTCAGGGTCAGCACAAGACTCGAGACAGGGAAAGAACAAGAACAAGGAGTTTAGTGAGTGTGTGGGGAAGAAGTTTTCAATTAGCAGGAGGTTAAATGAAGCAGCGAGCACTGAGGGCAGACAGATGATGCTCCTGGCCTGTGTAAATCCCTCAAAGATGGATCTAGACTAAGCTGGGCATGACCTTGATGTTGCTTCCCGAGGGGATTCAAGGGAGAGCCAGCACTCGAGCAAAGCATCGATCACTACACACTACTCACTACACAGACACAGTTCAGGGCTCCATCAGCTTCCCCTCCCTCAGCAACAACCTGAACTGGGGTTCAAACTAGAGCTGGAGGCAGTAGGGGCAGTCCTGAAAAGGTCGGAGTGGGAAAAGGATTGGGAGGGTCAGGGTTACAACATGGACACGTTACATCTCAGCGCTCCACGGCTCCTATTTCTTCCTGCCTCCTCTCTCTTTGAGTGCCAGGTGAATCAGAGAGCCACTCGTCATGTTGTAATAAGCCAGGGAGTTGGAATCCTTGATGAAGATGCCCTGAGGGGAGGGGAAAAGGAAAAAAACATCAAAAAGAAGTCAGAGCAGCAACCTTTCCCACAAAATCCCACCCAGATGGAGCCTTCCTGGCTGTATGCTTGGAACAGAACACTGCAGGTTCTGAAGGCCCTGGAGAGATCCCGATGTCCAGGATGGACACTGGAGGAGGCAGGTACAGAATCCTGGAATTGTTTGGGTTGGAAGGGACCTTCCATGGGCAGGGACACCTTCTACTAGACAAGTGGAACAATGCATGAGCAGAGCCAACACAGACAACGTGGCTCCTACAACACAGAGATAAGGAGTCCCACAAGTGAAGTTACTCAGGCTCTACTCCCCACATCTTTTTTTTTTTTTCCTTAAAAATAACCAGCTCAGCTTCCTTTCTCGTTAAGGGTTAACAGAGTATCTGCCCACAGATGAACTCTTGAGGAGATAAGTGCACAAAGTTCACTGCTTAGGCAGCAGGTTGTGCCTGCCTGGGCACATGCATGACTGGAAACAAGTCATTAAAAAGGAGCGGGGCCTTTCTGACAGCGCCAGCCTCGAGAGGAAGAGAGAGAGAAAGAGAGAGAGAGAGAGAGAGAGAGTGAGTGAGCTTTTCCCTGCCGTGTTTTGGAGAGAGCCTGCTCAGAGCTGCCACAGTTCCAAGGCTCGCCCACCTCCCAGAGCACACGGCAGAGCTGTGGGAGCAGGCTGCTGCAGCTAAATGTCACAAAAACCCTAATAAAACAACAGGCTTGTTTCAGAGAAAGCCACATCAAGCTTGGAGGACTCATGTGCAGCAGCAACAACGTGAAGATCTGCTGATGTCACCTACTGAAGGCCTGTCCTGCTGTAACAGCAAGCAGTCCTGTCACCAGGTGTGCTGTGCAGGCAGGAAAAACATTCCCTCTGCTATTCCCAGTGTGCATTAGATTGTACATTACAATTTTTCTTTGTAGGAAGTTTTGTGTGTGAGAGAGCACTGAGGTAACAAACAGAATCTGAAGGGCTTATACCCACCTCATACTGCAGCTTCTGCTTCCCAGCTGGCATCCCTGTGGCCTCATGGATCTTAACCTTTATAACAGACACCTGGGGACAGCAAAGGGCTCTCAGTGCTTACGTCCTGCTGCACAGACATTCCTGCTCCCCAGCCACGCAGCCCCACAGGGCTGGAGCTGGGAGCAGGCAGAGCTCCCACCCTGCCATGCAGGGCACCTGCTGCTCCCACAGGGAGCACAGGGAGCAGGGCAGGTTAATGAGCTACATGCCTGGTCTGAGAGGGGCAGGGTGAACACCAGCACTTGGCCGTTCAGCTTCCATTCCGTCTTGTCCTGCATGTTGGGAACCTGGACTTTGACCGTGACTGGGCCCTGTGGGAAACACAGATAATTAATGTCTCTCACAGGCACAGAGCTCAGGGCTGAGATAACAGAGCACCACACTCAGTGTTTTATTCCCCAAACTACTCACATATCTCAGCTTCTTGGTAAACACACTGCAATGTATTTGCTTCAGCTCTGAGAAAGTTACTCCACTGCTCCCAAAATGAAACATTTAGTTGGATTTCTCTCCTTAGTCCTTACTTTTCTGTGCCATTCACTGAATATCACATGCACTCACAGTATCACAGAGGGAATATGTGAAGCATTAAACAGGAGACAGTTTCTCTGTGCACATGGAATCACAGAATCCCAGACTGCTTTGGACTGGAAAGGACCTTAAAGCTCATCTCATTCCCACCCCCTGCCATGGGCAGGGGCACCTTCCACCAGCCCAGGTTGCTCCAAGCCCTGTCCAACCTGGCCTTGGACACTCCCAGGGATGGGGCAGCCACAGCTGCTCTGGGTAACCTGTGCCAGGGCCTCCCCACCCTCACAGGGAACAATTCCTTCCCACCCAATATCCCACCTAAATCTCTCCTCTTTTAGTTTAAATACGTCCAGGAAAACCATACAGCCCTTCTTAAAGGACTTAAAACTCCTCTTGCAACAGGAAGGAAGGAATTCAGTCTCACATTTAGCTCACCTTGTTATGGAATACACCACATCACTCTACTATCATGCTGGCATTGATACTCTAATCTCATTGGATCTCCAGCTTAGCCCTCCTCTCCTTAAAAGCTTATTAGCAGCTTTAGTTCTTCTTTACATTATAACCTGCCTCTCACTGCCCTTAATTACAGAAGAGCACTATCCCACTCAACTCCTGTGTGTAGCTCTTCCCGGTAAGATACAAAGGAGTTTGATTTGCTCAGGAATGACAGAAGGAAGGAGCCACCTCAGGAAGTCCCTCCCTTGCTAGGTATTTTTGCACATCAGCCCCTCTCTGTGCAGGGAGTTGACTTTACAGCCCCTCTGGGCAAAGCAGAACAGCCCAGGGGGGGTCAGGGCTCTGCCCCACACGTGTGTACCTTGTTCCTGCGCAGGAATTCCTCCTCTGGAATCAGGCTATCCTCACTCTTCAGTTTCTTGGAGACTGGCTCATCCTCCATGGGTGGTGGGGGGTGAACGGGAGGCATCGGCGCCGGGGACGGAACCGGAGCCACGGGAGGTGCAGGGACAAACGCTGGAATGGGACGGGGGGGACACAGCACAACCCACAGTCACCCACTGAGCACACAGCAAACACCCCCTCACACAAAAAATGCTTTTAGCAGAGCAGCAGAGGCTGAAAATAAATGCCACAATACATGGAGGAAGTTACAACCCACAGCAAAACATGCAAACTTCAAACATTCGGAGATCTCATATTGGGAAGCAGTCCAGGAAAAGATAACAAGGCATGAGAGCTTCCTGCAGATCTTGCAAAAAAAAGAACACGCTCTCAGTTTGGCACGCAGTGGTGCCAGCTCCTCCAGTTAGGAAAGAAAAGAAGAAGAAAAAAAGGAAGAATTGCTTTTTGCATTGTGCTTTTTAACTTCAAAGCACCTAATGAGGGAAGGGGCCAGAAAGCAGCTTTTGCTCCTGCAGCAGCAGCTTCTGTGAGGAGCTCTAACACCCACTGGGGTGCTGGCAGCTCCTCTTCACCCTGGATTCTTAATTTTCACCTGCGCAGGCTCCCAGGGGACACATAACTCCCTGTATTTCATGGTGCAGGAGGAGCCTCAAGCCCAAAAGCAATACCAGATAAGCCATACCAAACACCCCAAAACCCCTAATGTCACAATCCCAGCTACACACCAGTATCAGGGCACAGAAGGAAAAACCCTCCAAGCCCACGTTATAAAGGAACGATCTGACAATTAGCCAGGAGAAGCAGAAGTCACTGACCTGTCGGTACAATCATGGGGGGCGGGCGGGGGCTCATGATGGGGGGAGCAGAGGGGGGCATGGGCACCACGTTGATCCGGGGGGTGTGGATGATGGGGGGCATTGGGGTGGCTATGACGGAGCCTGGAGGCAGCCGGACCACGGACGGCATCGGGGGCCGAGGCATGACTGGAACTGCAGAGACCACGGCAGCACGGACAGGAGGGGGCATCTGGGGAGAGAGGGGGAACTTCCTCAGCAGGTACTGAAGGAACACCCAGTGCTGGCCACAATCCCGATTCAATTATCCAGGGGAACAGGCCACAGGTTCTGCTGGCCACAGACTTGCTGGGAGCCTTAGTGGCCCCACCATATGGGCAGCCCAAGCTGTCCTGAACAGGCACAGAAGCCTCATTAACAGATTAAACGGTTCCTCCTTCCCTCTCCACTCCAGGATCAGACCTCGAGGCACTTTGTTTCTTTTTTAAAATTGCTATTTGGGAGTCACATTGCAGATCCCTTGGGGCAGGAACACAGGCAGTGAGTCACCTGTGAATGTTTCTTACCTGGAGCTGCTTTTGTCCTGTATCACTTTACACCTACAAAGGCTCCCACCCACCCTTTGTTAGCCACACTCTCTGCCTCCAAGATCCCAGTGCCCAGGTTTCTCCCCTGCCCACCTGATCCAAGTCTTTTTGATACCTCTAAGGATAAAAAAACCTAAGGATTATTTTCCATTTTTAACATTGTGTTCACTAAGGTTCCTGTAATGTTTCCAAACTACTTTTAAACCACGAACTTCCCACGAAATCCTCTTCCATGCCAGCACCCTGCTGTTATAACCCCTGGCCTTCCTCAGGGCTCCCTCCTAATTAACTACAGCCCCAGTAATTGGCTTCTGGAAGCCCAAACACTCACGGTGGGTGGACGAGGCACGGACGTGATGGGCTGAGCGCTGGCAGGGGGATTGGAGGCTGAGGAAGGAGGGGGTGGCTGGGGGATCTCATTGGGTTTGCTGGGCCCGATCTTCTCCTTGCTGTCATCCTCTGGCACCAGGCCCTTGGCCTTGTGAATGGCTTCGATTTGCTCTTGGAGAGTGATATTGGCCTGAGCAGCCTGTTGTGTGCGGGCCATGCTGCCCGAGTGGCCATCCCAGGTCACCTGAGAGGATAAACCAAATCAGAGTAACCCCAACCTGGTCAGACTGCAAAGAAATCCAGGGAGCAGCTTGACAGCAAGAACTCTGAGCATTCACACTACAGGGACCTGTTAAAAAACCCAGTTCCTACTCTACCTTTTCCTCTGGTTTCTGGATTTCCTCTTCGCCAATCTTTTTACCAATGGCAGTCTCTTCTACACCAAAGATATCAGTACGGCGCTCTGCCAGCTGCTTCAGGCTGCTTTCAATATCCAAACCTGAGAGAAAAAAACAGCAATTCTTATCTCAAGAGATATAATCAAATAGATCAAGCCTCTGCTACTGATCTTTCAATTATCTGGTACCTAATAGCTGAGTGCTGCTCTTTTTATGGTCACTTGGAAAGGACCCACAAGGAACATTAAAGTCCAACTCCTGGACCCTTTCTTCTTTTTAAAAAGATCCTGGCCAGCAACAGCTATTTCTGTTTAACTTTATAGAAGGCTTCAATGTACTAATGACAAATGTATTCAACTAATCAGCACATTAAGGAGACCCCAATCAGTTCGGATTGTCCCTGCCAGTGGGGCCTGGGGGCAGAGAGGGGCTGTGCTCACAGCCCTCACCCAGCAAACCGTGTCAATCACTGCTCAGGCTGACCTGGGGCATAGACCTCGTCGTCACTCTGCTTCTCCCGGATGGATCTGTCGCGCTGCTCCAGCCACCGTGGATCCAGGAGGCCGATCCTCATGTGCTCCTGCATTTTACTGGCCGGAATTTTCTCTCCAGTGATGGGAGAAACCAGATACTCATCCGGAGCTGGGGCGGGTGGTAATGGTTTTGAGGCTAGGAAAGCAAAACCACAGTGTCGGTGCAGTGCAGAAACAAATGGTTTGTGATTATTCAGGAAGAAATAAAGGGGTTTTTTCCCACTGGATGGATTTACCTTTGGGATCATAATCCTTCCGCACAATGACCTGATCTGGCGTGGGAGGAAGAGGGGGTGGCATCGGGGTTTCTGGAGGAGGAGGAACCTTCTGACCTTCATCTTCATCATCTGAGCCCTGATTTAAAAGAGAACAAAATCATAACCAAGTTCCAGCAGTCAAATACTCACAGACAAGATCTGAGAGGCATAAAATCCTACACAGTGCTGGGAGAACAGATCATGCAGCTTCAAAGCAATGGAGCCATTTTGGCTCTGGACACCTATGGCAGTGGTTCCTTCGGATAACCACGATCCAGAAATTCAGCAGACCCAGAAGAGGAAGCAAATACTCCTCAGCTTCCACATTGCAAAAGCCTGGCAAGCAGGGGCTTATGGTTAACCACACTCTTGTTCCCTGTTACCAGAAAAACAGTTTACAGTGGGCAGAGTCTGAAATGAGTCATCTTTCAATGTTCCAGGTTCTGGGCAGAAAAATGCCTGAAGAGCCTTAATCAGGGAAATCCACACCACTGGGTGACAAAATTACTGGATTTCTCTCTTGGGACTTGTATTGTCATGGAAAACATTAAGAAAAACCCATATTCCAGCAGAAGCAGATTGTTTTGACATTTCATCCGAGGGAAATTTCATTTCCTCAAGAAACTGAAGAACTTCTTACAGTGCAAGTGAAGAGCATCCCAAACCACACAAACTGTGGGGGACAAAAGCAATGCTGATTCCACTGGTCCATTACCTCATCCATATCCTGCACTTGTGTGTCCTGATCCAGCTGCGCTGGGGGCTCATCTGTTTTCTCCTGCTTTTCATCTTCCTCATCTGACTCCACCTCCATCTCTACCTCCTCACTTTCCCCAAACTTCTCGTAACGCTCTTGGATCAGGATTCGAGCTCCCAACTCTTCTGGAGTGGTGGGAGGAGGGAAATTCCCTACAATGCAGAAAATAGAGCTTCTGTTTCTCTATCCCATTCCTTTGCTCTATAAACAGACAAAAATACCATTTCTTGAATGAAAAGCAGTGGCATCAAAATCCCTGGGAGCCAAGGGCTACAGAAGGGAAGGTGAGTCTACACAGACCAACGCCCACACGACACATGAAGTGACTTAGAAATGGTAACACTATTAGACAGTGGGACAAGCTCTGCTGTCCTGGTGGAAGTGGAGAAGTGGACACACCAGAGAAAAACAACAGCTCTGCAAACTGTCACTGTAAGGCTTTTCCCTTCATCCCTGAAGGATAAAAGGCTGTAAAACCCAGTGTCTGTCAAAAAATGGCACTTCAGGACATGCCCCCTGCTCAAAGGGGCCAGTTTCATAGAGATTACAATGTTCAACATCAGCACCTTGCTCATTGGGCTGGAAGTCAACTGTTTCCACAACCACAAAGTCATGCCAATCAATCTGGGCATAAGCAACACGTTCCTTCTCCTTCTCCTCCTCTTCCTTCTTCCTTTCTCGCTCCTGGAACTTGGCCCACTCCACTCTGTAATACACCTGCAGGAGCAGACAAGGAGCACACACAGTCAGACAGGAACCAGCACAGACAACTCCCTATGGATTGCAAATGAAATGAAGAACAGCTGGAGCTGTGTGAGGGCAGGATCAGGTTGGATCTCAGGGAAAGGTTCTTTCCCCCAGCGGCTGGTTGGGCACTGCCCAGGCTCCCCAGGGCAGTGGGCACAGCCCCAAGGCTGCCAGAGCTCCAGGAGGGTTTGGACAACGCTCTGAGGGACAGGGTGGGATTGTTGGGGTGTCTGTGCAGGGCCAGGGGTTGGACTGGATGATCCAGCTCAGGATATTCCATGATTTTACTTTGTAACCACCTGGAGAGGAAGTTGTGCAGTATGCCTGTGCTGCCAAAAACTACCCCCAATATCAACACTAGCTGGTAGTTTATAAGTCTGAGTCCCCTGTACTCAAGTGACAGCAAGTGACACATCCATTTTATTCTCTGTATATTTGTATTTGCTGCCAGGAAGCCAAAAACATGCAAAGAGAAAAAAATTCAAAACATAACCAAAACGCTTCAGCAATTTTGCAGATTTTTCCTGGAATACCTGATCTAGGACTTCCTTGGGATTTTCGGCCTCCTTCTTGAGCTTGAGGAGTAAACCCTTCGGCGGGATCAAGATCTGAAACATATTTTGCATGACAGTTGGTAACAATTCTTTGTGCCAAAGCCTCCTTTGAAGCAATTATTCTCTTTCCACACTGCTAAAAATACCAGCAGACCCCCGGGGCTATGTCCCATTTATTCCACTGAAGCCCTCTCATTACTTACTGCTCATCCCTGCACTTAAAAATACTCACTCGTGGCCTTCCAATTATCCTCTATATTTAAAACCCCACAATTTTTACTTATATTACAATAGTGTGTGGCACACTTAGGTGACAACCTGCTGTGCTCAGCATAATATCCACTCTGAAAGGTGCGATTTAAAGGATGGACTTCTCGCCTGGCTGGTTTCAAGGGCTTCAGCAGCCTTCCAAAACCACTCCTGCTGTGGAAGGGATCAACCTGCCAGGACCTACCTTTGTGTACTGCTCCACCAGCTTGGTGAAGTAGTTGAAGAGGCTGTGCTGGGGGCGAAGGAAATCGAACTGGTAGTTCCTCTGCTCCTTCTGCATGAGCTGAGTGAGGAACTGGCGGCCATTCCGAGCCACGAACTGCGCCGTGAGCTTCACCACGTCCAGGTCGAAGGCGGAGATGGACGGAGGGTCCGCGATGAACTCGAACTCCGGGGGCGGCTCCTTCGGAACCACCGTCTCCTGGATCACCTGGGCCTGCACCTGCAGAGGGAACGGACACAGCTCAGTGAATTCCTGCAAGGAACCATTCGAAAACACTCAGGAGAACCCATTTTTCCTTCAGCTGCTGTAGGAAAGCAACACCAGTCGAGATATCCTGGCAGCTGCGCGGATGAGAAAAATCAGTACCACAGGGTCTATCTGGCCACCTGTATTTATATTATAGAAAAAAGGTGGCTCCAGCAGCAAACAAAACTGGAAACCATCAGGACTCCACTTTAACCCTCCAGGACCATCAGAACCACACAGTGTTGGCTGTTGGCCATGCCAAGCCTTGGATTCAGTCCATACCCTTTTCCCACCCAGGACATATAAAGGCACAGCTGAACGAGATGAGCAGCAGTGTTTTGTACTCCATCTTTTAAGGGGAAGTTGATCCTTCTGGCAGGAAATGCTTCCACAAAACAGTGTGTGCAACAAGCCCAAACTGAACTCCAAGGGATGCCTCTGGCAAGAGACCTAAACACATCCAGCCCAAGTGATCACTAGCGTAAGCACTGTACCAGTCAGTACACAGTAATTAAAATAGACCAATTACATATTAGCTTTTTCAAACACAACTCTGAGTTACCAGCACCCAGGGGATGCACATCTGCATCAAAACAAAGCCTCTCATGCTCAACTCCAAGTCTCTCACTGCTGGCTTTTTGGCAAATGCATAACCAACTCCTCCTTGACTTTTAGGCCTCCTGCTCAACCCCAGGCTGTGCCAACGCCCCTCAGCAGCCAAGTTCTTCACCACAGTGCTGGAAGGAACACTCACCTTCTGTGGGAGCTGCTGCTGGGCACTCTGCTGCTGCTGCATGACCTTGGGGATGGCAGCTGAGGGCTCCTGGGCCTTGCCCTCCTTGAACTCGCTGACCTTGTGCCGGTAGTAGGCATGGTAGGGGTCGTTGGGGTTCAGGAAGTTGAACTTTGGGTTATTTATCTCATTCTGACGAATTCGGGCTTCAAATTCTGGCCCATTTCTGGGGATGAAGAAGAGAAATTGTTAAAATGAATGGGCATCAACTCAAGTGGAAATGTCTCTTTCAGAGTGAGACGTGTTGAGGCATGAGCCCCTCAGCAGAGAGTTTTCTCTGCACGTGGGAGGAGTTTATCCCTCAGGAACTCACACCTACCAGAGCAGCCAGCTGGATACACACAACTTAAAGGCATTTGTCCTCCTAATTTTGTCTCTAATGTGAATATTCCTTAAGGCAGTTAAAAACTCACACTCACAAGTGTCCCACAATCTCACCTGGCTGCACACAAAGGCCATTTCCTGGACTGACCGGATGAAGTTCACAAGTTACTTACTAAACTAATTTTATTTGCTCTACTAACAAGTTTTTAAGACTAATTTCAGTTCCAGAAAGATCATATAAGGAAAAAAAAACTGGTAACCATGAGGCTGTACAGGGACTGACCACCCTGGAGTGCTACATTTAGGAGAGACCCAGTCCAGGTGCCATCCACTCCTTCCACCCAAAGCACAAGATGTTTATTTTAGGGCAGTTTGGGAAAATTCACTGCTGCCACAGTGTGTTTCTCTTCATATTCCCTGGATACCTCCCAGTCTTGTTTAGACACTCCACCTCCTCCTCTCTACAATCCCCAAGGATAAACACAGTCCCTTCCTTATCCTCAGAGGAAGCCAACACTCCTTGGCAGCATTTGAGAGATGAGTTACACAATAAGTATCTTTGACTAGAGCAGCATTTAGTGATTCTCTTAAACTTACAACAGCCACCACATTTCAGCACTAAAACACAGCCATGACTCCTCTTGGCTACATCACCAAGGCTTCCCTTTCCAGCTGGGATTTGTTTTCCTCCTCAGATCAATCAGAACAGGCCCTATTACTGGTTATTGCAGCACACACTGCACATTTCAACAAGAATTTTATTCATTTACTACCAGCTTCTCTAGTGTGTCTTACACCTCTTCAGTAGAATTCTGTTGTTTCTTTTCCAGTCTCACTAGTCCAGACTCAAACCTTAAAATCCTTCACATAAAACCACAGGACTGTGACCTGTTTCAGCTCCTGGAGCTGCCCTGAAGAGGAGAAGCACGAAAATCCCTGGAATCACCAGATCAGTGTCATTTACCTGGCTACAAAGCTGGCAGTCTTGTCCACAATATTCCTGACCTCTGGAGGAGGGTAAATAATTCCCACCACGGGCTTGGCTGGTGCTGCTTCCTCTTTAGGCTCCTCTTCTGGCTGTAATAAAAATTATTTCATTACAAAAGGTGAAGGGGTGTCAGAATTGGGCATTCCAAACAGCAATCCCAAGGGAACACAGGGCCATTTATCCATCCTCCTCCTCAGCCTCCCAGGCACTGAATTCTTCCTGACACAAGATCTGGCTGAACAGCCCGAATCATCCATCCTACTAATTAATTCCTTGGTTTTTCAGGGTGGGAGACATTTGTCTGCCTGTCAGGGACACCCACTGCAGGGACAGGGATAGGAGGACAACAAGGGAGGCCCCCCCATGGAAATCAAAACAATTCCTCAGGGCGTTTTTACCATCTCAGCCTCAACCCTGAGTAGCTTTGCAAATATTTAAAGGGGCTCTAACAACACATCCTGGAATATCTCAGCATTCCTAACCAGGTGTGGAAGTTCTGAATATTCCTAGAGGTGTGTGGGACTACAAGGAAGTAAAACCTGAGTGATTAAGTCCACGTTAAATAAAATACAGCTTTTAATCCCACTGTGGTTGCATTAGAAGCTGTTTCATAGAGAAAAGCTCTGCAGGGTGTTTTTCTCACTGATATTACAGGAGGATCCAAACTAAAATCCCAGAACCCTCCCTGTGGATGGCTTTCTATTCCAGTAAAACCAGAGGCTGCAGGTTACTAAAGAATGTTGCTCCTTTCCTCACCAAGCAGCTTTCCAAGAAAAGCTGTTATAAATCAGGACAGGTCTATGGGAAATGTTTATAATCCTAACAGGGACAGTCAGGGAAAACTTAAAATCCCAGTAAAGCTCCCAGCTCTGCCAAATCTATGGGGACTCCAAGGGGAAAAACAATCCCAAGTCAAACTGATCCCTGGGAGTATCCAGGGCCAGGCTGGATGGGGCTTGGAGCAACCTGGGATAGCAGAAGGTGTCCCTGCCCATGGCAGGGGGTGGCACTGGATGGGCTTTAAGGTCCCTTCCCACTCAAACCATTCCATGATTCCATGACCTATGACCTTAAAAAAAGTGTTTAAAGAGAAGGGTACCATGAATATTTTTAGTTTTCGTTCCCACTCCCTCAGAACATGATCCTGAGGAGCTGAAGGACCAGGCAGCACCACACTTGAGATGCTGAGTTGCCTTGGTAACGTCTGTGCATGAAACTCACGGGGTTTTTTGGGGGGGGAAGCCACAATATTCCTCCTAAATGTGTTAATACATCCAATCACCCAAGGTTTTCAGTGGGATCAGCTCCTTCTCCATCTCCACGAGGGCTGATGCTGCTGCGTGAGGGTCGGGACAGCAGCTCCAGCTGCATGGGAGCTGTATTCCCATTTCAGGAAAGGTGGGAAGAATATGAATAAGGACAAGACAGAAAGGATCCAGGAGACTACTGGGACACACAGGAATGCCATGCTCCCTTGGACATTTAATCCTTCCATGGGCTGTTCCCAGAGCTCCCAGTGACCCTCCACACACATCACAATCACAGCCCTGGGGCACTGCCAGGAGAGGGCTCAGCACCCACCCGGCTCAGCAGGATGGAGCTGCCTGGTGAGGAATCCTGGAATCCTTTGGGTTGGAAGGGACTTTAAAGCTCATCTCATCCCACTCCCTGCCATGGGCAGGGACACCTTCCACTAGACCAGGTGGCTCCAAGCCCCATCCAAACTGGCCTTGGACACTTCCAGGGATCCAGGGGCAGCCACAACATCTCTGGCAACCTGTGCCAGGGCCTCATCACCCTCACAGGGAAGGATTCCTTTCCAGTATCCCATCTCTCCCTGCCCTCTGGCAGTGGGAAGCCATTCCCTGTGTCCTGTCCCTCCATCCCTTGTCCCCAGTCCCTCTCCAGCTCTCCTGGAGCCCCTTTAGGCCCTGCAAGGGGCTCTCAGCTCTCCCTGGAGCCTTCTCTTGTCCAGGTGAACCCCCCCAGCTCTCCCAGCCTGGCTCCAGAGCACAGGGGCTCCAGCCCTGGCAGCACCTCCGTGGCCTCCTCTGGACTCTCTCCACGTCCTTTCTGTGCTGGGATCCCAGAGCTGGAGGCAGCTCTGCAGGAGGTGTCTCACCTGAGATCTCGGGGGGCGTCAATCCCCTCCGAACCAGCCACGCACAGGGCAGAACTCCCGCCTCCCCCACACCCGCACCGAGGGGTCAGTGCGAGCGGCCAGACCCGAAACACCCGCGGTCCGCCCCGTTTTACCCCCACCCCACCCCATCCCCTCACAGCTCCCCATTCCCGCACCGGTTTGCTCTCGGCGGGGGGCGCGGGCTGCGCCGGCGGCACGGCCTGCACGGGTCCGGCCGGCATGGTGCTGCTGAGCAAGGCGGGGGCGCTTCCCCGCGGGGCCGATCAGGGACAGCCGAGGACCGATCAGGGTCTGTCGTGAGCCGATCGGGATCTGCCGGAACCGTCCAGGCCCTGTCGCGACACCGGCACCGACACGGGCGAAATGGCGGCCGCGGGCCCCGCGCTGCGCGTGCGCAACGGAAGTGACGCGCAGCCGCCAGGGGGCGCACAGTGCCGGGAGCGTAGGGGGCAGACGACACAGCGCGCGCGCCGTGGGCCGTACCATGAGCGGCCCCCGCGGGGGGAACCCACACAGAGCAGGCGCGTACCACTGCGGGGTGGGGGGAAGGTTACCATGGCAACAGGGCCGGGACGCCGCGGCCTAGCCCGGCCCGGCCCGGCCCCTCCTCCCTGCCGTTCACCCTGTTTCCTCCCGGTTCCTCCCGGTTCCCTCTGCTTCCCCCGCCCTCCTGAAGCCCCTCGGGCCCGCTACCACCGTGCCAGTCCCTTTCCAGCGGGCTGTCCCGGTAGGGCGTTCCCTCCATCGCACACCCGGTGACCCCTCAGCACCCTGGCCTGGTGGCCCCGTGGTTCCCAGCCCGTGTCCCACCGCCCACCATGGCGCACCTGCTGGGCCACCGCGGCTGCATGGAGAGCCTGCGGGCCGACCTGCAGGACCTGCAGGCTGCCATTGCCGACGTGACCTCCCGGGCCGGCGCCGCGCGGTTCCCGTCATGGAAGTTCCCCGACAAGGTGTCCTGCGACCTGGACATGTCGCTGCTGCTGCAGCGGTACAGGCACAGCGAGAGCGAGCCCGAGTTCAGCCAGCACTCACACGTGGTGCTGCTGGAGCTGCTCATAGACAGGTGAGACAGCCCTGAGCACCCCAGAGGGAAGGGGTCGTGGGTCCAACCTGCTGAGCTCAGCCGAATCCTGGGGGCAGCTTTGGGCACCTCGGTAGAAAAAGGACATAAAGCTGTGTCCAAAGGAGAGCTGGGAGGATGGTGAAGGGCCTTGAGGAGAAGCTGAGGGTGAGGGCACTTGGCTTGTTCAGCTGGAGGAGACTGAGGTCAGAGCTCACCAGGGTCTGCAGCTTCCTCATGAGGGGCAGGCACTGAGCTCTGCTATTTTTGACCTATGACAGGCCCCAGGGAATGGCTGGAGCTGTGTCAGGGCAGGGTTGAGTTGGATCTCAGGCAAAGGTTCTTCCCCCAGAGGCTGGTTGGGACTGACCAGGCTCCCCAGGGCAGTGGGCACAGCCCCAAGGCTGCCAGAGCTCCAGGAGGATTTGGACAACACTCTCAGGGACAGGGTGGGATTGTTGGGGTGTCTGTGCAGGGCCAGGGGTTGGACTGATGATCCTTGTGGGTCCCTTCCAACTGGGATATTCCATAATTCTATGAAGTCTTTTGGATGCTTTCTCCCACATATTTCCATGATGAGCAGTGCCAGCACCTCAGCACTTCACCCTCATGCCCTGCAGCTCAACCCTGAGCTTTAAAACCCAACTCCTCTCCCTGCTCAGAGCTCCAAACTGGCCACAAAGGAGCAGAGCCAGCTGCTGCTCCAGCTGGGAGCTGAGGGCACCTGGGCAGATGGGACAGGCTTTTTAATCTGCCTCCCAAAACCTTGAAAACACTGGGGCACAGCTACACTGACAGCCCTGAGAGGGAAAAGCCCCTCCTGCAGTGTTGGTGCAATAAATACAGCCCTGGTTTAAAAGATGAGCCATTCCCTCACAGCTGCTGGCCCTAAAAATTAGAATTAGTGCCCCAAAACTTTAGAGAGAGCCTAATCACAGCCAGTGTGCACAGCCTGACTTTGATCCCACCAAATGCTGCTCCATGGAGTGATCTCGGCTGTGGACGGGAGGTCCCGGGAGCACCGATCCCACCCTCCTGCGCCTCACTGGCTTTGTGCAGGGGCTGGGGAGGGGGCCAACAACCTCTCCCAGCTCCCATTCCTGATCCCTGTGGCTCCAAGGCGTGTTCTCCTGCCGGGACAGGCTCCTGCTGCTGCTGCAGAGCTTCACGGGCTACGCGGAGATGGTGCTGTGCGGGCGCGCGGTGCCGCCGGCGCGGGGCCCGGGGCCCTGCATGTCCGCAGGGCTCACAGCCAGGAGGTTCTGGAGCACCATGCTGAGACTGGGGGCCTTCTGCCAGCAGCTCCAGCACCAGGTGGGACATCTGGGGTCACCCCCCCGGGATTTGGACCATGGGACATCCTGTGCTCCAACCTTTTGAGTGCTGACCTGTGTGTCACATCTGTCCCACACTGTGCCCTCCCCGCCTGAGTCCCTTCCCTCCCCTACTACCTGCCGTGCTGCTGGATCCATCCTCCACCAGGATCTCGGGATGGGTGAGCTTGGCTGCCTCTGTAGCTTGGAAAATATTCTCCTTCTGCCAAAATGCTGCAGTTCTGCCAACCCCACTGAGGGGCTGAGCTGCTTCAAATCTGTGAAATAACTGGTGGTAAAAACACCACGTCCCTCCCCTGCATTTTATTTTCCCCAAAAAGTTCTTTCTTATGGAGAAGTCTCACAATAATCCATGTGGCACACCCAGGAGACAGCACAGGGGGTGGGAAAGAAGGGATGGTCACAAGAAGGGGAGGTGGGGAGCAGCTTCTGCTGCTGAGGCTGCCCCTTGGTCACTGTCCCTTGGCTGCACTGCTGTCCCGTTCCCACAGCTCACACCTCCAGTTTGGGCTCTTATGGATCATTTCCAGTTCGATCTGGGCACTGGTCCTGTTCTGTGCTCTCTCCCTCAGGACAAGGATTGCAGGAAGGAGATCCCCACACAGCAGTCCCCTCCTCACTCTCTGGGCAGTTTGGACAGCTCCCAGCCCAAGGCTGGCCCCAGCCTGGCCCAGGGCACCCGCAGTGTCCCCACACAGACCTCGAGGTGCCCCCTGGGCTCCTGTGACAGCTGCTCCAGCGCCCAGGCCAGCCTGCGGGAGGTGGGCAGAGCCATCACCAGCCTCTGCCGGAGCCAGAACATCCCCTCGGCCCTCAGCAAATTCCAGGGGGTGCTGGAGGACAGCACAGGGAGAAGGAGCCTCTCTGCGACAGAGCTGAGCTACTGGGCCACAGAGCAGAGCAAGGATCTCTCCCGGATTAACAAACACCTCCAGGAGCTGCTGCAGCAGCTGAACCCGGTGAAGGCTGAGCTGGAAAAGGTGGGGAAACAGAAGGAGGAGCTGAGGAAACAGGTGGAGGACTTTTCCTGGAAGCTGCAGGCAGAGAGGGAGACCCAAGTGCAGCAGCAGAGGAAGGCAGAGCAGAGCCTGAAAGCCAAGGACAAGGAGCATTCGGAGGCTGTGGCCAGGCTGGAGCAGGATAAGGATGATCTAAGAAGAGGTACAGAGCTGTTCCCAGCATTCCCTCCCAGTCCTGGGGGTATGTGCAGGAGAAGCACAGTTCATGGGCAAATTTGGGCCCCACCACCAGGAGCAGAGCTTTTGCCATGGATTTTTGTAGGTGCTGGGGGATTTTCCCTGCTGTGAGGCAGCAGGAGCTGGTTGTCCATGTGCTGTCACTGCCTCCTCCCTGCTGCAGCACAACACAATCACTGGATGAAAAAACTTTGGTGGGCCTGTTTTCTGCTTCACTTTAGTTTTTTTGAGGAGCTGATTAATTGGAGGGGTTTTTTATGCTGATTTAGGAGCAGCTCTGCTGGAGGAGCGACTCTCCACCCTGAAGGAGGAGCTGGAGGTGAAGCAGGCAGCTCTGCAGGAGCTCGGTGAGGACCCCCAGGGTCACCCGGCACGCACATTTCCCCCACCCTTGTCCCTCTTATGGTGTTTCACACCCACGTAGCCCCCAGTGCACCCAGATCAGGCTGTAGAGCTGGTAGGGATGGGCAGAGGAAGGGCCTCCTTCACAGCAGTGCCCCAACATCACCCAGTGCAGAATAGGCTGCTGCTAGTGGAGATTTGGGGGGTCACAGCTGTCCTGTCAGACCTTCCCCCCCTTGCCAGGACCTGTGCAGGGCATTGGGGGCACCTAAATCATAGAATCATGGAATGCTTTGGGTCAGAAGGACCTTAAAGCCCATTCAGATGCACCCCTTGCCATGGGCAGGGACACCTTCCACTAGACCAGGTTGCTCCAAGCCCTGTCCAACCTGGCCTTGGACACTTCCAGAGATCCAGGGGCAGCCACAGCTTCTCTGGGCAACTGTGCCAGGGTCTTCCCACCCTCCCAGCCAACAATTCCTTCCCAATCTCCCATCTATCCCTGCCTTCTGGCAGTGGGAAGCCATTCCCTGTGTCCTGTCCCTCCAGCCCTTGTCCCCAGTCCCTCTCCAGCTCTCCTGGGGCCTCTTTAAGCCCTGGAAGGGGCTCTCAGCTCTCCCTGGAGCCTTCTCTTCTCCAGGTGAAGCCCCCCAGCTCTCCCAGCCTGGCTCCAGAGCAGAGGGGCTCCAGCCCTGGCAGCATCTTTCTGGACCTTCCACTTGTTGCCCCCTGCCCAGCCTGGGCCACAGCTGCTGTGTCTCCCCAGAGCTCACCAAGACCACCTTGCTAGAGGAGATGAGGACCACCATGGTGGCCCGGAGCCAGATGCTGGAGCTGGAGGAGAAGGTGCAGATGCTCACAGGCCAGCGGGACAGCCTGGAGCAGGAGCTGAGTGCCACCAGCTTGGAGCTGGAGAAGGAGAAGGTCCGAGTGCAGAGTGTGCTGCTGCACGAGGAGGTACAGCCGGCCTGGAGCTGCCCCGGCGTCAGGGCTGGGGGGAGCGGGTGCCACAGCCCCACACGGCCTCACCCACCCCCACAGTCCCTGCAGGCCAAGCAGAAGCTCCTGCTGCAGCAGCTTGACAGGCTGGACCGGGAGCAGGAGGAGCTGCAGAACAGCCTGGGAGAGGCCGAGGAGGACAAGGCCCGGCTGGAGGAGCAGCTGGAGCAGAGCCGGGAGCAGAGCAGGAAACAGCTCCAGGTGCAGCAGGTGAGAGCTGGTACCCAGGTGTGGCACACAGCTGTGCCACGGGCGTGTCCAGAGCCACACGGTGCCCTGACCCACACCCACAGCCAGAGCTTTCCAGGAGGGGCACTCTGGGTGACATGGTGACATTGCCACATGGTCATCCCTCCCGGACTCTCCCTCAGCCCCTTGCAGACAGGTCTCCACTGATTTTTCCCACACCCAAGGCAACAGAAAGGGACACCTCAGGCTGCTCCCACATCTCCAGTGTGCCCATTCCTAGACATATTCAGTGCTGCTGCTTCCAGGTCACACAAGGACCTTAGAGCCAAGACCCTGCACATTATTCCTGTCCCTTTTTCAACTTCATGGGACAACCTTATCACATGAGGAAAGGGAGGGAGTTTTCCATGGAGGTCTGAGTGCTCCCATGGGATTCCTCATCCTGCAAACCTCCCCTCCTCCCCACTGTGCCACACAGGAGCTGCTGGACACGCTGCAGCAGGAGAAGCTGGCCCTGGAGCAATCCATCCTGGAGCTGCAGACAAACACGTCTCGGCTGGAGGAGCAGGCGCAGGAGCTGAGGGAGCGGGAGAGGCTCCTGGTGTTCTTCCCTGAGCTCCATGTCCCCACTGAGGCGCAGTTTGAGAGTAAGGGAGTAGCAACACCCTGGGCTAGTGCCTTTGGGGTCTCCGAGGGGATCCTGCTGGCCCCAGACACACCATTTGTCCCACTGATAACCAGGAAGAGCTCAGGCCCTGGGCTGTGTTAAGCTGTGACCGTCCCAATGTGCTTCCCTATGTGGGTGCCATGCATCCCACCTCCAGGCCAGGAATTACAGCAGGACCAGGACATGGCAGAGCTTCATTTGCCCACAGGGTTTGGGGTCCCAGCTGCCACCTCCGAGGCTGTGCCCGTGCTCCCAGGCTGGGGCAGGCTCCTTTCCTTGGCAGGCAGGAGGGATGCCCACACCTCTGAGCAGGCTGAGCTCCGCTGGATTTTGCCTGCAGGCACTGGGAACTTGATGGAGGACATGGAGCATCAGCTCCAGGCCAACAGCATCCGGATCGGGGTGCTGGAGCGGGAGAACGCGCGGCTGGGCGCTGTGCTGGCCAAGGTGAAGGCGGCTGCCCAGCAGGGCGTGCTCAAGGTGAGCTGGGGCCATGGGGCAGAGGGGTGGGTGCTGTGCACCCCAAAACCACCCCATGGCCCCCAGACATCCTCTGGGGACCCCAGGAGGGCCAGGCTGGGATCCTCATGCTGCTCAGAGGTCACTCTGCTTTGACTGGTGTTGGCCGAGGTGCCCAGGGCTGGTTCCAGCAGTGACACCTCCAGGCCAGAGGCTGAGGGCTGTCACTGGAGCTGAATGCTGGGGAGATGTGGAATTTTACCCCCTCTTCTCTTCCCTGCCTCAGCTAATCCCACAGGCCCAGCTGGGGTCCCAGCTCCAAGGGGAGGCCAGCGGGCAGGACACGGGGTGAGTAGGAGCCCAGAGAAAGGGGCTGGGAGTTTCTCTGCTCTTCTCTAACTGCTCCCACCACTGCAGGTGGCCCAGCAGGGGAGGCAGCAGCGACAGCAGAGGGATGCCAGGATGCATGGACAAAGCCTGGCATCGAGTTCCCAGCAGCCAGCACTCCAAGGTGCTCCGGGCAGGGCCCACATTCCAGGCCAGACCCAGCCTGTCACTCCCAGTGGGACGCCTGGGGCTCGACCCCCCCTTGCACCACACAGGGACCCACCACAAATAAACACTGATGAGCTGATCTTCCAACAGAGAAACTAACTGTTCCATGAGCAGACACCTGCGCTGCCCAGGGGGATCTTGTTACCAGGTCTTTGTGCATCAGGAATACACATTCCCTTGGGAAACCCGGGCTCTGCCTGTTCCTTGTGGAGCTGCTCCAGGGACGTTCCTGGGCGCTGGAGCTCAGTCACCCTTGGCTACACTGCTGTTGGAGGCCCCAGCACAGCCCTGCCTGTGCCAATGCCTGGGCACTGTGTGTGTTAGTTCCTGCCAGGAACCATTCCCAAGAGGGGACTGGGATGTGGCCACACTTGGAAGAGGAAGGCAGAGCTGGGCTGGGATGAAGGAATCCCAGCCGCTCTTGGCCACCAGCACAGCCACAGCCTGGAAAAGTCATTCCTCACTCCATGAGCACCCAGAGGGGCTGGGGACTACCGAGGCACTGGCACAGGCTGGCCATGACCTCCCAGCTGCCCCATGAGCCCCACACAAGCCACACAGCCAGTCCTTGCTCTGTGTTTAATAGGGATGGACACGTGCCACGCTGCAGCCTGTGGGGCAGGAGCCAGGCAGGGCTCATGGCATGTCCCCACTAACATGCTGGGTGAGAGGAGCCCAGTGGTGGCTCTGCAGCCGACTCGTGCCATCCTTTCTAATAAGTTACTATAAATAAAGCATCCTTGCCCCCTGCCCTCCCACAGCAGGGCCATGGGTCACCCTGCAGTCCTGCCAGCCCCAGCCCTGGCAGGTCTGTCCCGCACCTCCCCGAGGGGCTGGTTCCACAGCCGGGCTCTGCCCACCCTGCCATGGCCACCAGCAAATAGACAAAAAACCCAAGACTTAGAAAAATTCCCATGAGTAGGGCAAGGGTGGCAGGGTCAGGACTCTCCCTGTCCCCAGCCCCCACCCCGTTACACCCATGGGTGCCCCCGTAGCTTCCCTACCCGGCACTGCCCATCTGGACCTCCCACCCCTCTACTCACACCCATCAGAGAGCCCTGAGTCCTTCCCTCTGGTGTCCGGGTGCTGTGGTGGCACAGCCACACTGACCCAGCTCTGGCAGCAGGTGCCACTCACTGGGCACCCACTGTCCCCTCCCTCTCCCCGGAGTGGCCGTGGGTCTGTCCCTGGAGTGTCCTCAGGCCCGCTAGGTGTCCGTGCAGCAGTTCCCTGCAAGGGAGAAGGGTGGAGAGCCATGGCACAGGGAGCCTGGAGGGCTCTCAGTGCTCCCCAGCCCACGCCCCGGGGTGACCAAGGGGTCCTGGCCAGGTGCCATGGCAGTTCTCACCCAGGATGTTGCGCTTGCAGAGAGGGCAGGTCTGCTGCAGCAGGAGCCAGGGATCCACACAGTCCCGGTGGAACTCATGGGAGCAGGGCAGCACCCGCAGCCACTGCCGGCAGGGAAGGGAGGGCACACGTGAACGGACCCAGCAGGGACACCTCATCCCAGGGTGGCACCAGCACAGGTGCCCCCAGGGCAGGCTCCAGGCCCCCCAGTCCCACCTGACTCTTGTGGAACTGGTCCAAGCACACAGCACAGCTATCGATCTCACAGGCCCGGCTCCGCGGCAGCTTCCCGGGGTTGTACCGCCGGGTTTTCAGCGCCAACAGCCGCCGCCGAATGTGCTGCTTCAGGTCCAGCTGCAAGGGCAGAGCCAGGGGTCAGGGGCAGAGCCAAGGGGCAGGGGCAGGCCCGCCTGCCACTGCCCCCAGCACAGGGCACAGCGGGGACGTTCCCACCTCGGCATCCCGCTCTGACAGGTCCTGCCGCGACTGGCGCTGTGCCTGCACCATGACCCCGGTGCAGAGCAGCAGGGCGATCAGCAGGATGGTGTTCCACAGCTGCTGCAGGTACTTCTGTGGGAATGGCACGACGGGGGGGTTAAGCTGGAGACCTCCCCCTGCTCTCGGCCCCACCAGGACCCCCCCGGTGCCGTACCTGGACCTGCGAGCTGCTCTCCCCGGGGCAGATGACCCCCTGCCACTCCCCGTAGAGGCCCCCTCGGGACAGGCCACACGTGGACCACAGGGTGAGGGTCACCCCCTGCAAGGCAGGACACGGCATTGCTGATGGCCACGGCAGCGTCCGGTGACGGGAGCACACGTGTTCCGGGAGGAGGAACAGTGGTACTGCCACCTGCCCCACTCCCACGGGGACACTGGGACACTGTGGGGCTGGGCACTGTGCCCTGCAGCTGCTCCCCGTGCATTGGGCAAGTTTGGCTGGGCACAGCCATGCCCTGCCCTCCCACTGGGAGAGAGAGGAAGAAGAGGAGGAGGAAGGACCTACATACCAGGTTCTCCAGCAGCACCGCCTGGTATGTGATCTTTGCTGTGGCCCGGAGCCCACTGTGAGCAAAAAGGAGTGTCAGTTCCATGGGCACAGCAGGATCTGGGCACAGACCCCAATGCCAGGGAGCACCCCCTTCCCAGATGTGGACCAGGGGGGACAGAGGAACACACAGGAGGTAACAGCGAGACACTCCCTCCCCAGCCATGCCCAGCCCTCAGTGACCCTGCCCAGGGCTCTTCCTCCCAGCCCCGTGCCTCAGTTTCCCCATCTATGACTCCAAGGCAGCAATCCCAATGTCCCACATGTCAGGATCACCAAGGGGGTCCTACTGCTGCAGCTGGTGAGGACAAACACCCCCAGAAGTGTTGGGGATGCCAGTTCCATGCCGAGAACCAGCCAGGCTGGATAATTTGTACCGAGAGTCCTAAAGCTCTTGGCTGAGGCCACTGTCACCCCTGCTGCCATGGAAGGGACCATGGAAGGGACCCATGGAAGGGCTCCAACCCTGGGGAAGGGCTGGATCTGACCCAAACCCCCGCTGGAAACACGTGTCTCAGCCTGGCACGGCGCAGGCAACACCAGCCCAGCAAACATGACATGCTGGGTAAGAGATCCCCAGGGCAGCCCCTGGGCATCACAGATGGGTGGGGGACCAGGCAGGGACCAGGCAGGGATAGGGAAGGGACCAGGCAGGGACAGGGCAGGGATAGGGCAGGGAAAGGCAGTGCCCAGCCCGTACCGCAGCAGCGCTCCCAGCAGCCTGGTGACGTTGTCAGAGGACTGGATGACGATGACGGGCTTGGCGAGGAGCTGGGACACGTCCAGCTGCAAGGGGAGGGGGGCAGAGCCATCAGGGGGGCCCGACCCTGGCCCAGCCCCCCAGAGGCACTGCCCTACCTCCCGGATGGCGTTCTGGTTCAGCGCCAGGATGAGCAGGGCCGAGGCCCCCAGCACCAGGGCTCGCTTCATCTGCGGGGACAGCGGGGACACGCTCAGGGGGCAGCTCAGCGTGTCCCTTGCCAGCCCCTGTCCTGCTGCAGGGAGTACCTCACGCCTCTTTGAGGTCACAGGGGACCCAAAAGGGCCCTGTCAAGGACCCCCCTGGCACCAAGCACAAGCACAACCCCCAACATCTGCTGAGGAGACACCCCAAGTGACACCTCTGGAGGCTTGTGACCCACCAATACCACAGCAGCCCCTGGGCCAGGCAGAAAGAACAAGGACTAGGGTCAAGCAGAGGGGACAGGGATGGGCAGAGGGGACAGGGAAGGGGCAGAGGGGATAGAGCCGGGCAGAGGGGACAAGGAAGGGGCAAAGGGGACAGGGGCCGGCAGAGGTGACAGGGATGGGCAGAGGGGACAGGACTGGGTGGAGGGGACAGGGCTGGGCAGAGGGGACAGGACTGGGCAGAGGGGACAGGACTGGGTGGAGGGGACAGGGCTGGGCAGAGGGGACAGGACTGGGCAGAGGGGACAGGACTGGGCAGAGGGGACAGGGATGGGCAGAGAGAATGAGGACCAGGACCAGGCAGGGGGGACAGAGATGAGCAGAGGGGACAGGGCCAAGCAGGAGGTCACCTTGGTGACGACGGCGGTGGTGAAGGACTCCTCCTTGGCCCCGCGGGGGCCCTCGGGTGGCTCCTCGGTGCCCACGGGCACCACCCCAATCCAGCTGTCAGCACTGCCCAGCTCCGGCTCTGCCTCACCCACCTGGGGTACGGCAGGGACCAGGACAGCCGGGATGGACACAGAGGCTTTGGGCATCCCCAAAGCACAGGGTGGCACAGGGGACAGGGCCTGGCCCTGCCTGCACCTCCCCTGTTCTGCTGGGCACCCCCGGGCAGCGAGACCCCCTCACTGCTCAGTGTCCCCCAGTGCCCCTGGCCTCCACACCAACCCCCAGCGCCTCCCAGTGCCCTCCACTTCCCACTGCTCCACACTCCCCATTCCCTTCCCAGTGCCCAAAGATACCCCCAGTGCCCACTGCCCCAGTTCAGACCAATCCCCCTCCCTCGCACATTGACCACTAACTCCCGCCAACGCCCACTGCCCCCCCGTGTCTCCCAGTGCCCCTCAGTTCCCACCGCTCCCCTTCATCCTTCCCACCCAGGCCCCACAGCCCCTCTCTCCACTGCCCAGTGCCCCCCAATGCCCACTGGTCCCCCAATGTCTCCCAGTGCCCCCCAGTACCCACCGCTCCCCCTCCGTCCCTCGCCCGTGCCCCCCGCCCCCCAGCCCCATTCCCGGTCCCTCTCGCTCACCAGCACCAGGCGGCCGCGGATTTCCATCTCCTCCCGCTCCCCCCGCGGGCCCCCCCGGCCCGGCCCTGCCCCGCCTCCCCCCGCGCCCAGCACGGCCCCACGCAGCGTGTACGAGCCGCCGGGCGCCGCGGCCCCGCCGCCGGCCCCGTCCCGCTCCGGCCCCGCCGGCCTGGGCCCCGACACGGCCACCTCGACCCTTGCGGGGGTGGCGGGGCCCGGCCCGGCCCGGCCCAGCGCCAGCAGCGGGGCGAGCAGGGCCGCCCGCAGCGCCGCCATGGCCGCACCGCCCGCACCGCGCCGCAGCGCCCCCTGCCGGACGGGAGGACCGCCCACACCGCCGCCATGGCCGCACCGCCCCCAGCGCCCCCTGCTGGCGGGGAGGACCCTCCGCGCCGCCCGCCGCGGGCAGGGGGAGCCCGAGAGACCGAACCGGGAATGGGACCGGGATCGGGATAGGAATGGGGATGGGGATAGGAATGGGGATGGGGATAGGAATGGGGATGGGGATGGGGATGGGGATATGGATGGGGATAGGGATGGGGATATGGATGGGGATGGGGATGGGGATGGGGACGGGGACGGGGACGGGGACAGGGATAGGGATAGGGATAGGGATAGGGATAGGGATAGGGATAGGGATAGGGATAGGGATAGGGATAGGGATAGGGATAGGGATAGGGATAGGGATAGGGATAGGGATAGAGATAGGGGTAGGGATAGGGATGGGGACCAGGACAGGGATAGGGATAGGAATCAGGACATGGGCCGGGGACAGGGATAGGGACATGGAAAGAGACCAGAACAGGGATAGGGACACGGACAGGGGATGGGGATAGGGATAAGGATAGAGGCAGAGACTGAGATGGGAAGGGGGTGAGGACCTGGATGAGGACGTGGACCAGGAGAAGTACAGTGACAAGAAGCAGGGACTGAGACTGGGACAGGGACAAGGACCGGGACAGGGGTAGGGATGGGGATGAGAACAGAGACCAGGAGAGGGACAGGGAGCTGGGACCAGGACTGAGATGGGGAAAAGGGCTGAGACCAGGCTGGGCAGCAGGACAGGGCAGGGACAGGAATGACACTGGGGACAGGAAGAGGGACAGGGAGCAGGATCGAGACTGACACGGGGACAAGGGGCAGGACCGGGACAGAAACTGGCACTGAGACAGGGACGGGGCAGTGACAAGGAGAGGAATGAGACCGGGACAGGAACAGGGGTGGGGACCAGGAGGAGGATGGGGAGCAGGAAAGGGACAGGGACTGGGAGCAGGAGAGAGAAGGAACTAAGGCTGGGGCCAGGATGGGAACTGGCACCAGGACAGCGAGAGGGACAGGGACTGAGACAGGGACAGGAACCAGCACAGGCAGCAGGACAGGGACAGAGACGGACTCTGGAACCAGGAAAGTGATTGGCACCAGGAGAGGGAGAGGGAGAAGGAGAGACAGAGACAGGGACAGGCAGGGACACACAGCCCATCTCCATGTGGATGTGGGGGCACACGGGGACACGTGCTCCGGGGGATACAGCCAGGAGGGAACAGGGACAGCCCTGCACACATGGGCACCCCATCCATGCACCCACAGCCATGGTACACACCCAGTCACACAGCTGGGTGACAGGCGCACACAGCTGGGTGACAGGGACATGCATCTGAGCAACATGGACATGGAGTTGGGTGACAGGGACACACACCTGTGTGACACAGGCATACGCAGCTGGGAGACATGGACACACAGCTGGGTGACAGGGACACACACTTGGGTGACACAGGCACACCCCTGGGTGACAGGGACACATATCTGGGTGACAGGGACACACACCCGGGTGACATGGATGCACACCTGGGCAACAGGGACACACACCTGGGCGCCAGGAACACACAGCTGGGTGACATGGACACACACCTGGGTGACAGGGTGGCACACCTGGGTGACACAAGCACACACTGGGGTGACAGGGACACACACCTGGGCAACAAGGACACACACTGACACCCGAGTACCCCAAAACCCCACTGTCCCCCACACCTGATGCCTCAACACCCCCACCCCAGCAGGTGCCAGACACTCCCAGATCAGCTCCCGCCACGTGTGCCCAGCTCATGTGCCACTGGGAGGATTTGCCGGCTGGATTAGCCCCGGCACGGGCCTGGGCTGACCTGCTTTGGGCAGGGGCCACACTGGGGACGGGGCTCGGGGCCGTGGGACCCAGCTCTGGGTGCCATGGGACGGGTCTGGGCGTGTCCCCGTGTCCCCTGTGTCCCTGGTGTGTCGTAACTGCGGGGGTTTAATCACAGGCTGGGCACGGTTCTCCTCCCACGGCCAAACAGGAGCCGGTTTAACCACACGAAACACTCCGATTGCGACGGGCCGGCTGTGCCATAAACAACATCCAGGGGCACGGCCGGCCTGGGAACCGGTGTGGAGGACTGTGTGGGTTTGGGGAGGGACACCAAAACAGGGCCTGGGAGGTGGCTGCTGCCAGAGCTGCCCCACAGAGGGGACACACGAGGGACATGCAGGGGGTGTGAATGGCTCCAGGGAGCATCCAGAGGTTTGTGGGATATGGATGGCTTCCTGTGGTTCCAGGGGGCATGGATGGCTCCATGGGACATCCATGGGTCTGTGGGACACGCACAGACGTAAGGGACACATATGACTCCAAGGCACATGTATGGCTCCTTGGGACATGCACAGCTCCATGGGACACAGGTGGTTCCATGGGACATCCCCAGGTCTCTGGGGGACACGTGGCTCTGTGGAACATCCACAGCCCCAGGGGACATGTTTCTTGGGACAGGGATGCTTCCATGGGATATCCTTGGACATGTATGACTTCATTGGACATCCATGGGACATCCACAGCTCCATGGGACACATATGGCTCCATTGGACATGCAGCGCTCCATGGGACATCCATGTGTCCATGGGGGACATGGGAGTCCATGGGACATCCATGGCTCCACGGGACATGCACAGCCTCATTGGAGGGGACAATGGGGACAGGAGAACCTTCCCCTGCTCTGGACCCCAACCAGAGTGGCTGTGGTTGCCAGGGGCTGTGGCACCTGCAGAGACCTCTTCTCCTGGCCAGGCCCCCCTTCCTGGCTGGGGTCCCCACTCAGGGAGGTCCCCTCTCCCTGGGGACCCAGGACCTGGCAGTGGGAGGGTGCCCCCATGTCTGTGGTGCCTCTGCCCCCAATCCCCCATCCACTAGTCAGTGCCTGAGCCCTCCCTCTGTCCCCTGTCCCCATCTCCCATCCCTGTCCACATCCCCTCTCCCCGGCACTCCCTGCCCCAGTCCCTGGCCCCCAGCCCTGTGCTCTCACCCTGTCTCCACCTCTGGCCCCTGCCCCACTTTTCATCACTGTCCCCTCCTCTGTCCCTTGTCCCCATCTCCCATCTCTGTCCCCATCCCTGTCCCCTCTCCCTGCCACCTGCCCCACCCAACCCCCCTGCCCTGCTGTGCCTCCCAAAGTCTCAGAGGACCCCCACCCTCCTGTACCCTCCTGAACCCTCCATAACCCCCACAGACCCATACCCTCACCCCCTCCATGCGCCCCATACTCCCCAAGCCCTCATACTCCCTATACCCCTCCATGTCCCCCATCTCCCTATACTCCCCATGCCCCCTATAGCCCCCAATGTCCCCCATCCCTCCTATAGCTGCCCCATACCCTCAAGTTCCCTGAGGCCCCATACCCCCTACAGCCCCCATACCCCTTCATGTCCCACATACCCCCTAAGCCTCTCCATGACCCCATATCCCCTAGACCACTCCACTTCCCACATCCTCCCCATGCCCCCACACCGCTCCATGTCTCCCATAGCCCCCATATCTCCCTGTGCCTCAAACCCCCTATGCCCCCCTACCCTCTATAGCCACCATATCCCCCATACCCCTCTGCGTCCCCCCATGTCCCTCATATCCCTTACAGCCCCTACATTCCCCCACACTCCGCTATAGACACAAGCCCCCCCGTGTCCCCATATCCCCTATGCCCCCCAAGCCCATCACCCCCGTCACCCCCCCTCCCGTGGCGGCGGCGGGCGCTGACCGTGCGGGCGGGGGTCGGGCAGGGTCCAAGGCCGCGGGGGTGTGCGGGGGGGCCGGGCCGGGCCGGGCCGGGCGGGCGGGGGCGGTCCCGGGGCGGTGCTCGGAGGCTCCGCGGCCGCCGGGGCCGGGCAGAGCCGCCCGCAGCGCACCATGAGCGGCCGCGTCGGGGACCTGAGCCCGCGGCAGGCGGAGGTGCTGGCCCAGGTGAGCCGGGGCGGGGGGGCCAGGAGGCTGCGGGGGGACCGCGATGAGTCGCCCCGCTGGGCTCCCGCATCCGCCGCCCGCCGCAGGCACCGGCATCACCCCCGCCCCGCACCACAAACCTACCGGCATCACCCCCGCTCCCGGCCCCGCGGGGCTCCGCTCGCCCTAACCGCACCCCAAACCCACCGGCATCACCCCTACTCCCGGTCCTGGGGGGCTCCGCACCCCAATCCCACCGGCATCACTCCCGCTCCCGGCCCCGGGGGACTTCCGCTCCTCCAGCTCCTCCATCCCGGATCCCAAACCCACGGGCATCATCACTGCGCCGGACCCGGGGAGCTCCTATCGCATCCAGACTCCAAACCCGGCCCAGGGGGGCTCCCACTGCTTCCACTCCCCATCCCAGACCCCAAACCCCCGGGCTGAGCCCTACCATGGTGCTGCCCACCAGGGACTCTCGGGTGGGTCCTGGAGATCCCTCTGTCTTGGACTATCCTGCTGGTGACCCCCCAACCTTCTCCCGTCCTTCCCACGGGACTGGGGAACCTCCTGCCTCACCACAGGGCCCCCGGGACTGGGGTGTCCTGTCACCTCCGTCCCACTCTGGACCCCAAACCCACGGGCTGAGCCCCTCGTGGTGCTGCCCAGTGGGGACACTTGGGTGACCCCCTGGACTGGGCACTGCTGAGCCCCATTTCCCTCTCCCACCCTTCCCATGGGACTGGGGAACCTCCCGCCCCACTGCAGGGTTCAGGGGACCAGGGCACACCTGGAACTAGTGACTGTCACCCACCTCTGCCAGCCCCTCGTGGGGTGCCAACTTTTATTGGGGTTCACTGTACCCCAACCACAAAGGCATCCCTGAGCCTTTATCTTATCGCTGCCTTTCAGACCCAGCCAAACTCCATGGGCGGGCGATGACCCCGCTGGGTGCCAGGATGGGGGCAGGGGCAGGCGTGGGGCACGGAGCCCAAACTGTGCCCAGTGCCAGCTATGCCCCAGCAGGAGAGGGAGGCGAGTGGCCGAACCCGTCTGTCTGCCAGCAGGGTGAAGGAGCTAATCCCGGGTTTAATTACCCCTAGATTCAGCAGGAGATAAGCTAATCAGGCTCATTAAGGGAAGGGCCTCGGCTGGTACAGAGATTTGGGCCGCAGCCTGGCCTGGGTGAGCGGGGCCACATGGGAAAGGGATCCCAGATCCCCCAAACCCCCCAGTCCTGCACCCCAACACCCTCCTGCCTGCACCAGGGGGCTGTGACCCACTGGGGGGTGGCTGGAGCAGGGGGATGCACAGTGACTGGCTCCATCCCAAAGGATGTCACTGGAGGGGACCGGTCGGCCTGGCTCCCATGGGGTGGTGACAGCCCACACTCACACCCTTGCGCAAGGGCTTGGGACACCCAGTGCCTGGGGACACCCGGTGCTGGTGGCCAGCCTGGGGACAGTCCCCTGCCAGGAGGTGACCGGTGATCCCGGCTGCATGTGGCAGCAGGGACAGGGCACAGCGTGACCCTTCCCTGGGAACGTCCCAGTCTTGGCTGAGGGGTTTTTGGGGCGACAAGGAGGGGACAAACCTCCAGCCTTGGGGTTTCTGGGGAGGGATCAGGGACCCCTTCACCAACTGTCCCTCTTGTCCCCGCAGTTCCGGGAGAAGCTGCAGGACGTGCTGCCCTCCCTGCCCGCTCAGGATGACTATTTCCTTCTGAAATGGCTCCGAGGTAACACCAAAGCGTGGGGCATCCCTGGGGGGGGGCTGGGAGACCCCCAGGGTGCTGTGGGGGGCTGATCTCTGAGCTCTCTGCTCTCTTGCAGCGCGCTGCTTCGACCTGCCCAAGGCAGAGGCGATGCTCCGCAAGGTGAGAGGGGCACCCCTCTTTTGAGGTGTCCTCGGGCTGTCCCCTAGCATGGGACATACCTGGCATGGGAGAGTGCACCCCAGGCCATCAGCCCAGCCCCTCTCTCCCAAGGGTGATGTGCCCATGGGGTGCACCCCGTCCCATGGGGTCCCCAAACCTCACCCCGGCTCACTCTGCCCCCCCCCAGCACCTCGAGGTCCGCAAGCGCATGGACGCCGACAACATCATCGCCTGGGAGGCACCTGAGGTGGGTGTCCCTGGCCCCCGGGGCATGGCCCTGGAGGGGACTGTCCCCCTGAGCCCCCCCAGGGGTGTGCAGTGCCCTGAGCCCCCTGTGCTCCCGCAGGTGATCCGCAAGTACATGTCCGGGGGGATGTGCGGCTACGACCGCGAGGGCAGCCCGGTGTGCTACGAGATCATCGGGCCGCTGGACGCCAAGGGGCTGCTCTTCTCCGCCTCCAAGCAGGACCTGCTCAAGAACAAGTTCCGGGACTGCGAGGTGCTGCGGCACGAGTGCGAGCAGCAGACCCAAAAGGTGGGCAGACCCTGCCTGTGCCCTGCTGGCCACAAAGGCCCTGTGCCCACCAGCCCCATGGGACCATGGCCCTGCCAGCCCCACTAGTCCACATCTGGTCCGTCCCTCCCAGCCAGCATCCTCCCCAGCACTACACGTCCATGTCCTATCCCCCATAAGTCCACCTCTGGTCCATCCCTACCACCTAATAACCTCCCCAGCCCCATACATCCATCTCTGGTCCATCCCTACCAGCCAGCATCCTCGGCTGCCAGCTCTACTAGTCCATGTCCAGTCCGTATCCATCAGTCCATATCCCTGCCAGCCCCACAAGTCTGTGTTCTGTCCATCTCCCCCATCCAATGTCCTGCCTAGCCCTATAGGTCCTATAGATCCAGGATCCCCTGTCCATCCCCCTCAGTCCATGTTCCTGTTAGCCTTACAAGTCCACGTTCCTGTCAGCCTTACAAGTCCACATCTGGGCCTTCTCCATCACCCAATGTCCTCTCCAGACCGATATGTCCATCTCTGGTCCATCTCTACCACCCAATGTCCTTGACAGCCCTATATATCCTGTATGTCCATGTCCTGTCCATCCCCCTCAGCCTGTGTCCCTGCCAGCCCATGTCCTGTCCATCTCCACCACCCAATGTCCTCCACAGCTCTACAAGTCCACATCCTGTCCAACCCTATCAGCCATTATCCTCCACAGCCCTATAGGTCCTCTGGGTCCATGTCCATTCCTAAAACCCAATGTCCTCATGCATCTATCTCTGGTCCATACCTACCAGCCAATGTCCTCACTCACCAGCCCTATAGGTCATTCCATCCCCCTCGGCCCCACAAGTCCATGTCCTGTCCACTCCACCATGGACCATGTCCCTGCCAACCTCATATGTCCATCTCTGGTCCATCCCCACAACCAATGTCCTTCCCAGCCCCATATATCCATGTCCTATCTATCCTCACAAGCTCCTGACCCCCAGCCCATGTCCCTGTCCCAGCTGGGACCCCCAGCAATGCCTCTTGTCCACATACCAACACTTGGGAGGAGGCTGTGGCTGGAGGGGACCAGCCTGTCAGGAACCACCCCATCCCTGAACCCCCTTGCCTAATTCCCCCCATCCTCCTGCCCCAGCTGGGCAAGAAGGTAGAGATGGTGATGATGATCTACGACTGCGAGGGCCTGGGCCTGAAGCACCTCTGGAAACCAGCTGTGGAGGCGTACGGGGAGGTGAGGGGCTCCTGCCCATCCCACTGCCCTGGGGGACCACAGGGATCCAGGCTGAGCCCTGGCCCTGGGGATGATGCAGGAGCAGGTCCCTGTGGTGCCCTGCAGCCCCCAGCATTTTGGGGCGGGGGTCCTGGTGGCTGCATGGGATGGGTGACCTGAGCTCCCCCCATCCTGCAGCTCCTGTCCATGTTCGAGGAGAACTTCCCGGAGTCCCTCAAGCGCCTGTTTATTGTGAAGGGTGAGTTCAGCCCTGGGGCCCTGCTCCCCCTGTCCGGGTGCTGACACCCCTCTAACACCCCTCACTGCCCCCCAGCCCCCAAGATCTTCCCCGTGGCCTACAACCTGGTCAAGCACTTCCTGAGCGAGGACACGCGCAAGAAGGTCGTGGTGCTGGGATGTGAGTCCTGACCCCCCTCGGAGTGTCCAAAACAGGGGTGACACTCTGCTGTCATCTCACCCAGGGGGATACCCCAACCCCGGAGGGCTCCCCAGCTGGGCTGGGGTTCACAGCCCCCCCAAACCCACTGTCACCCCCCAGCCAACTGGAAGGAGGTCCTGCAGAAGTACATCGACCCTGACCAGATCCCTGTGGAGTATGGGGGCACCATGACGGACCCCGACGGGGACCCCAAGTGCTCCAGCAAGGTAGGAGAGGTTCCCGCTGGATTACTTAGGGGTGCCAGGTGGTTCCCCCATGCCCACATCCTCCATCCCCTCCCAGATCAACTACGGGGGGGACGTGCCGCAGAGCTACTACGTGCGGGACCAGCTGGCGCAGCAGTACGAGCACTCGGTGGTGGTCAACCGGGGGTCGTCCCACCAGGTGGAGTACGAGATCCTCTTCCCCGGCTGCGTGCTCAGGTGAGCAGGGCTCCGTGCCGCGGGGCGGGGAGGGGGTGACACCCTGGCGATGCCCCCAGCCCACCGCAGGCCCCCCGTGCCCGGCGCAGGTGGCAGTTCCGCTCGGAGGGCGCCGACGTGGGTTTCGGGGTGTACATGAAGACCAAGATCGGGGAGCGGCAGCGGGCGGGCGACATGACCGAGGTGCTCCCCAACCAGCGCTACAACGCCCACATGGTGCCTGAGGACGGCTCCCTCACCTGCTCCACGCCCGGCATCTGTGAGTGACCCCGGCCCCGGGGTGCTCCCCGTATCCCTGACCCTTGGCGGTGCTCCCTCTGTGTCCCTGACCCCCGGGGTGCTGCGGGGGACCCCCGGGGTGTTCCCCCCATGTCCCTGATCCCCCAGGGTGCTCCCCCCGTGTTCCTGACCCCCGGGGGTGTTGGGGGGAACCACCGAGGTGCTCCCCATGTCCCTGGCCCTTGGGGGTGCTTCCCCCATCTCCCTGATCCCCCAGGGTGCTCCCCCCCATATCCCTGACCCCCAGGGTGCTCCTCCCATATCCTTGACCCCCAGGGTGCTCCTCCCATATCCCTGACCCCCGAGGAGTGCTTCCCCCATGTCCCTGATCCTCAGGGGGTGCTTCCCGTGTGTCCTTGACCTGGGGTGCTGGGGGGGGGACCCCCGGGGTGCTCCCCCTGCTTCCCTGACCCCCGGTGTGCTCTCCCCCTGTCTCTGACCCCGGGGTGCTCCCCCCGTGTCCTCTGACCCCCCGTCCCGTCCCTCCCCCAGACGTGCTGCGGTTCGACAACACGTACAGCTTCCTCCACTCCAAGAAGGTGAGCTACACCGTGGAGGTGCTGCTGCCCGACACCGCCTCGGCACAGCAGATCCAGCAGCTGGGGGACCGGCTGGGCGAGGTGTCCCTGAACCACAGCCCATAGACCCCCCCGCCGGGCCCCCAGGATGGCCGGGAGCCCCCCCGGAGGAGGACGGAGCCGGGGCTGAGCCCCGGAGCTGACGGACTGAGGCGAGGGCTGAGCGCGGCCGGAGGGGGCCGAGCGCCCGCAGCCCCCCCCCATCTCTGTGCCTTACGTGGGTCCTGCGCCCACCCACTGCTGCTGCTGCCTGGGGTGGGGAGTAAAGGGACGGACTGAGCGGGGTCTGCTCCGGTTTGTGGCCCTCGGGCCCAGAACTGCCCCCCCAGCGCCAGATCTGCCACTCCAGTCTCACAACTGCCCCCCAGCCCCAGATCTGCCCCTGCTGCCCACCTGCCCCAAAACTTCCTCAAAGCCCCATAACCGACCTCCAACCCCACAACTGCCCCTGCTGCCCCACCCCGGTCCCATAACTAACCCCCCAGCCCGAGAACTGCCCCCTAAACCCATAACTGCCCCTGCTGCCCCCCAGGCCCAGAATTGCCACCCCAGTCTTAGCTCTGCCCCCGCGGCACCCCAATAACTGCTCCAACCCTATAACTGCCCCCCATCCTATAACTGCCCCCAACCCCATAACTTCCCCTGCTGCCCCCCAGGCTCAGAATTGCTGCCCCAGGCCCAGAACTGCTCCTCCAGCCCCAGAACTGCCTGCTGCCCCCAACTCCATAAGTGCTGCCCCCACCCTATAACTGCCCTTGCTTCTCCCAACCCTATAACTGCCTCTCCTGCCCCCCACCCTATAACTGCCCCTGCTTCCCCCCAACCCTATAACTGCCCCTGCTTCCCCCCAACCCTATAACTGCCCCTGCTTCCCCCCAACCCTATAACTGCCCATCCTGCCCCCCACCCCAGAACTGCCCCCGTGCCCCCTCCACGTGATCGCCGGTCACGTGCGCGGCCAAGCCCCGCCCCCACCGCCATCTCGCGGCCCAACGGGGGCGGGACCCTTGATGACGTTAACGGGAGGGGCGGGGCTCGGTGACGTCCCGGGGCGGGGCCGCGGAGGGGGCGGGGCATGCGGCGGGAGCGGAGGGCGCCATGGGGGCGGCGGAGCGGGACGTGTACCGGGACACGTGGGTCCGATACATGGGTGAGCTCCGGGACACCGGGCACCGACAGGCACGGGGGGACACCGGGCACCCACAGGCACGGGGGACCGGCACCGGCAACTGCGGGAACTCCGGGAACAGGCACTGACACCGGGAACCGGGCACTGACATTGAGTATGACACCGGGAGCCGGGCACTGACATTGAGCACTGACATCGAGAACTGGGTACCGGCACCGGGCACTGACACCGGGAACTGCGGGCTGAGATTGGGTACCAGGACCAGGAGCTGCAGGAATGCCGGGAACTGGGCACTGGCACTGGATACTAGCACTGGGAACCAGGCACTGACACGGGAACCAGGGCACTGATACCCAGCACCAGCACTGGGCACAACAGCGGGAACCAGTACTGGGTACTGCCATTGGGTACAGGGTACTGTCACAGGGCACCAGCAGCAGGCACTGACACCAAGAACTGACACGGGTACTGAGCAATGGCACAGGGCACTGACACCAGGAGCTGGACCCTGACATCGGGTGCCAGCACCCGGGGCAGGGGGCACTGGCAGTGGGTATGAGGTCCTGGCACTGGGCACTGGCACCGGGTGTCGGCCACTGTCACAGGACAACGGGAACTGTGCGTTGTCACTGGGTACTGACATCTGGTGATGGGCACTGACAGCAGGAACCGGGCACTGATGTTGGTTGCTGGGCACAACAGGGCACCGACAGATGTGCAGCACAGGTACCAGGCACTGTGTTGGGTACCAGCACCAGGCACCACACCAGAAACTGGGCACTGACCCCCAGCACCATGTACTGGGCACTGCACAGGACACTGACCCCCAGCACTGACCCAGGGTACTGGGCATCAGCACCATGCCCCAGCACTGAGCACTGGCACTGCACACCAGGTACCAGCACTGCAGAGCAGCACCACAACCTGGCACCAGCACCAGCTACCCATCATTGTTACTCATGCTGGGCACCAGCACCTGTACTGGGCACTGGGACCATCCACAGACACTGGGGAGCAGAATCCAGTTACCATCACCAGGCACTGGTCATAGACACTGATACCAGCACTGGGCACCAGTCACACACATCAGTACTGCCACTGGGCACCAGCCACAGACACCAATACTGGCACTGGGCACTGATACCAGCACTGGGCACCAGTCACAGGCACCAGTACTGGCACTGGGCTCTGGGCCCTGTCACTGGTCACCCCCAGCCCAGCTGTCTGGTGGCAGTGGGGTCCAAGGAGACCCAGCTGCTCCAAATCCCTCCATGCAGGATCCACCCCTGCTTACAGTGACATAGGGACACCGAGGGAGGACAGAGGGACACTTTGGAGCGGTAACACGGGTATACAGCCTGTCCCTGTCCGTGCTGACCCCTCCATGCCCCCCAGGTTACGCCAATGAGGTGGGCGAGTCGTTCCGCGCGCTGGTGCCGGTGCCGGTGGTGTGGGCCAGCTACGGCGTGGCCACCGCCTACGTGACCGCCGATGCCATCGACAAGGGCCGGAGAGCTGCCACCGTGAGTGCCACCCCATCCCCACCCACCCCCACACACCCCACTGACCCCTGCTGACCCCCGTGTCCCCCCAGGCCCACGCGCAGGACCCCACGCGGGTGGGGGTGGCCGTGGTGGACACCTTTGTGTGGCAGGGCCTGGCCTCGGTGGCCATCCCCGGCTTCACCATCAACCGGCTCTGCGCCGCCTCGCTGGCCCTGCTGGGGACCCTGACCCGCTGGCCCCTGCCCCTGCGCCGCTGGGCCACCACCGCCCTGGGGCTGGCAGCCATCCCCCTCATCATCACCCCCATCGACAGGTAACGGGGACACCCCTGGGCGGGGGGCAGGCGGGTGCCACCACCCCATCCCTGCATCCGAGGGATGGAACGTGACTTGTCTCAGTGTGGGCTTGGGGCTGGGAGCATGGAGGGCTGGGGGAGGTGTCTCCACCCCAGAGGGGCTTTGCTGGAGTCCAGCAAGGACACGTCCCTGTCAGGATGGAGATTACCCAGAGCTGAGCTGGGATTAGCACACTGAAGATGTGCTAAACCTTGTTTTGGTGGGGCTGGTGTCTTGGGGTCATTAGGGACAGCCCCACCCATCCCCCATCACATCCAGTACCACAGGGACCTCCCTGAGACCCCCCCACTGTCCCCTCTCCTGCCGCAGGACTGTGGATTTCCTGATGGATTCCAGCCTCCGCAAGCTTTATGGGGCACCAGGAGAGCCCCCGACACCCCACTGAGCCCCTCCAGCCCTGCACACGCTGGGGAAACCGAGGCACTGCTGTGACCCACCTACTGTGACCCCTCACTCCAGTGATGACCCCAGAGCAGCCACTCTGCCCCACACTGGTCCTAATAAACCATTTCAAACGTGAGCCCTGCTGGGTGATGCTCAGGTGCCACCACAGCTGGGCCGGAGCCATGTCCCCTCCTGGGGGGACACATGGGTCTGGCTGGGACCCAACCCATCTTGGGGATCTCCACCCTGGGACAGGGGATCTCTACCTGCCCAGAGCAGCCCTGGTGGCCCCACCATGTAGCCCCTCCATCTCTCCACAGCCTCATGGGACATCCTGCAGACTGTCACCCTAAGGAGCTGCCACCATGTCCATGGTATCCAGGGACCCAAACTCCCCACAACTTCAGCACCACAGCCTGGGACTGTGCCACCACACCTGGAAGTCACATCTCCAGGTACCTGGAGGAACCTGGAGCAGATATGGCTTGTCAGTGTAGTGGCACGTCCCCATCCCATGGTGGCATCCACACACTACCCCCAGGAGAAGCTGTAGAGAAAACAAAGCCACGTTTATTGTGGAGAAAGGGGGTCTGGTCCCACCTCGCCCCGTTTCCCTGTCTCCCTGAGGACCAGGGCCCCCACCACACTCTGCAGCTCAGCCTGGAAAGGAGACCTCTGCCTCGGTGGCCGCTGTCCCCGCCAGCGTGTGCCCAGGCGCCAGGTGGTCAGGGCCAGCCCCAGCAGCCCCCCCACCGCGGCCACCACCACCACGGCACTGCCCACCAGGGCCAGCCCGGCCAGCAGGAACCTCTTCATGGTGTGGCATGGCCCTGGGGACAGCAGAAAACACACCAGTGGGGGGGTCACTGGGTGGTCCAGCACTTGGGGAGAGAGGTTTGGGGACATGAGAGAGGGTTGGGGTGTCCCTCACCTTCGTACCATGGCACCTTCTCCTTCTGCACCAGCACTGGTCCAACTGTCTCCCAGTGGAGTGTCCCCTCACCTGGGAATGCTGTGGGATGACATGGCAAATACAGCCCATCCCAGGCCCACGAGCTCCTCCCAAGACCCCAGAACAATGTGGAGTCACCGTGTCCCACCCCCATTACCTGGCAGGTGTCCTGGGAGGGTGTCACCATGGGGACAGCTGGTGTCACAGCAGTGGCACTGGGCACTCTGGGAAGGGTCCTCTGCGTTGTGCCAGCTGGGGGAGAGGACAGAGCTGGGGGGGTGGTCTAGGGGTCCCCATACTCTAGCAGAAGACCCACATGGTGCCACCCCAGAGGAGGTGTCCTCCAGGTGACTCCAAACACCTCCCTAATTCATCTGCACCGTGAGGGTGCTTGGACCTGTGGTGATGCCACCAGCTGCCATCAGAGAAGAGGTGGCATCCAGCCTGCGGTGGGGTGACCTGGTTCCCCCCCAGGTGGGTCCCTGTGATCAGTGGGTTCTGCTCCCAACACACCCACGAGTGCTCCAGCACCCAACACTCAGCGTACCTGGCCGTGGTGTGGTTGTAGAAGCAGGACCTGGTGGCGTGTCCTTGTCCCCACGCTGTCAGCAGGCAGTGCACGTAGACCTGCCAGGACACCCCCCTGCTGTGTCCTTCCTTGGAGACCCTGCTCTCCTTCCCTCCAATCCCGGGGGGCTGAGACCATGCCAGCAGGGAGCTGGATGCCTCAGGAAGGACCTGGATGCCCCAGGAGGGACAGTGCTTAGGGAACCCCAGGTCATCCCCCTCCATGGGACCTCCATCCCACTGTGTCCTTCCTTCCTCAGGGACCCTACTCTCCTCCCACCCCACCCTATGGGGCTGAGACCACCCCAATGCCCCTGGCAAGGCAGTGCTTTGGGACCCCCAGGTCATGCCCCTCCATGGGACCTCCATCCCACCATGTCCTTCCTCGGGGACTTCACTCTCTTCCCACCCAACCTTCCTCCAAGACCACCGCAGCAGAGACAGTGCTTTAGGACCCCCAGGTCATCCCCCTCCATGGGACCTCCATCCCACCACCAGGGCATCTCCCTGACCTCACCTCCTCCTCCTCAGTCTCACCCTCCAGTGTGGGGGCCAGGATGGAGAGCTGGAGGGCAGACCCCCCTCTCCGGTGCTGGACAGACACACTTCCCACCTTCTCCCCATGCAGGCACCTGTGGCAGGGGAGCGACACAGGGACATTTCCTGGCTTTCTCCAGGCCCTGGACAACCCCCTCCCATCAGGAGGCCCTGCAGGACCACAGGGTGCCTGGAGAAGGGGTTCCCACTTCCCACCCCACCAGCACTGACCCCTGGCTGTTCACCACCATGAAGACCCTCCTGGAGTGTCCTGGCTGCTCCACAGTGGTCCCATAGCACTGGTCCACATGGATCTTCATGGAGAAGCTGGGACTGAAGCTGACACTGGCTTCCAGATGGATGGCAGAGCTGGGGCTGAGCACCAGTGGCTGCCCTGTGGCACTGGGGTCCCCTGAGGGAAGTGTGGGTTCAGTGTGACACCCCCAAACCTGTCCCACCAGAGACAAGGACACCAGGCACATCCCAGACCACCACCCACCAGTGTCTTGGCCTTTGTCCCTGCAGCTGCCCCATTTCAGAGCCCACTCCATCCCTGGAAGCCAAGGGCTGACCTGGTTCTGGCTCCCCTGCTCTCCAGAGCTGCAGCACCTTTCTGGACCCCCCCATGGAGCTGAGATGGACCATGTCAGGCCCCATCAGGGTCAGAGCTGACCCCCAAAATCCCATTGTTGTATCAGACCCAGGATTAGGAACATCTTAAAGCCCTGCCATCCAAAGCTCTACACCCTCCACAAGAAGGGGGGAGCTCCTGCAGGGACAGCCACCTTCTCCTGGTGGTCCTAGTGCTGAGGCCAGCCAGGAGAACCCACTGGATGCTGCTGATTGAACCCAGGGGTCTTGGCTGGACCCATCCCATGGTCTACCCCCAAAAGTTGTCCCCCAAGACTCCCAGAGCGCTCACCATCCAGGAGCCTCAGGGTGAAGTTCATGATGGGCTCCTCAGAGCTGGGGTGAGCAGGAACCTCCCGTGTCCCCGTGTTTGAGGACACCACCAGAGCTGTCACCATGTGACCAGGGGGCTCTGAGGCAGCTGGACCCACGGTGGTCCCTGCAGCAAGGGGAGGGCTAAGCCAGCAGCAGCATGTCCCAGACACAGCAGGGACACCCAGATCCTCAGGTGTCCCCAGGACTCATGGGGGGCAGGTGACAGCAGCACAAAGGTGGGCAGAGCACCCAGGAGCCCATCAGGGGCTCCTCCATCCCCAGACAGGAACTACTGCACCAGGAGCACTCCCAGCGCTTGACCAGGGCTGGGGACAGACCAGGAGCTGCTCATGGGGTGGGGAAACCACTGCCAGCAGCCACAGACCCCACTGGAGCCTCTGCTACCCTTCCCAAGCCTCCCAGACCTGCTGGGACCTGAGGGAGCTCCCAGCAGGCCCCTTACCCCAGCCACACATCCCCAAAGCTTGGGGTCATTTTAGGAAGGCTCCTCTCCACCAAGACAACCTGCACCAGCAGATCCAGGTGACCAGCACAGGGCAAAGCCAAGGGCACCCACCACCCACCTTCCCCAGCACAACCAGTGGGGGGACCGAGGGGGTTCCCAGCCCCACTCACCTGCCACCCCCAGCACAGCCCCACACAGCAGCACCAACCAGCACAGCTCCATCCCCAGTGATCAGCAACCCCCACCCCACCACCTGGAGGTCTTTAAGGACCAGGCCTGGGTGCCAATGGGCCCCAGCTGGCACTGATGGATTTGGGGGCTTTGTTGACCCTCTCTGCAGTCAGCAGCAGCCCTACACCTGGGGCTGCTCCTATGCCTCACACCTTCCCAGTCCCACCACAGGGGTCTGTGCCCACTGCCCAGTTCCTGTTCTGTCCCACAGTCCCACTCCCACCACTCAGACTGATCCTGCAGGTGGTTCTGAGCATGGTCCCATATCCACCTGGTCCCACATCCACCAATCAGTCCCATTCCCGTGTGTGGTGCAGGTTCCACCATGTAGTTGTGGTCCTGGTCCTCAGCAAGGTTCAGATCCCATCACGTTGTCCCATCCCCAGTTAGTCCTGGTCCCACCATGTAGTTTTAGTCCTGGACATGGTGCTGGTTCAAACAGTTTGCCCTGGTCCCAGTTCATCACGTGGTCTGGTCTCACCACTCACCCTTGGTCCCATGGATGTTCCTGGTCCCATCTCCATGGTCCTACATGAGGTCCTAGCCCCACCACAGTTTTGATCCCATTGTCATGATCCCATGGATAATCCCAGTCCCACCACAGAGTCCCAGTCCCCAGTGCCCCATTCTTGTCCCATCATGATCCTGCTCTCAGTTCTGCAGGACAGGGAGCCCATCTGGGAACAGCAGTTTGGACCCAACCAGAACAGACACACGTGTCCCTGTGTCCTGCCTTTCTCAGGTGTCCCCAACACCCCACTCCACCAGAGCTCCTCTGTGTGGGCTGAGCTGGTGGCCTGGGTGCAGAGGGACAGGGAGCATGTCCATGATGTCCATGGGGACATCACCCTGGGTGGGCTCTGCATCCAACCTGCCTGGGATGGGGATTTTCCATCCCTCATCTGCAGAGGCAACTAGTGGCCAAGGTGGGATTTGGTCCCTGGTGCCAGCAGGAGACCTCAGCATGTCATGGGAGACACCTGTGGACCTCTGGGAGGTGTCCTCGGTGCCGTCCCAGTGTCTGTGGGCAGTGTCACACACAGGTGAGTTGGTGGCAGCAGTGGTGGCTGATGCCCCTCCATGGCCACCCCTGAAACAGGGTGCACCCACCAGCAGCAGAGCTGGAACACGGTGGCTGGAGTGACTCGTGTCCCGTGATGGCTGTCCCGTGGTTCCGTGTCCCTGTGAAGCCAGCAGACCTTCTGGTGCCACCTGCACACCACGGGAATGTCCTCAGCACCTGGCAGGGACAGCAGGGACAGACCCAGGTGCCTCTCTTGCCTCGGCACTGCTCGGGAGACAGAGGTCTCCCCACCCCCAGGGCTGATGGGAGCTGGGATCGACCCCGCAGGAGGAGCAGGGACTGGCAGAGCGTCCTGCTGTGGCCACACACTGTGGCCTCACACTGGGACATCCCCACCCCATCCATCCCATCCTGGAGGAGGTGGCTGGAGACCGGCTGGCCAATCCCTACATTAAAAACTGCCAAATACACAATTATCTTACAAAAGTAGAATTGTTTTTTTATTCCTGGTCTTTACAGAAGGAGCCAAACACGAGTGGGAGGCCAGGGGGTCCCTTCTCTGCAGGGGAGGCTCAGCCACCGGTACCACCTCCGTGCCCAGCCAGGGCCACTCTCGGCAGGACACAGTGTCACCGGGGTCATCCAGCCCAGCTGGGACACAGGAGGTCTGTCCCCAAGGCAGGGTGGGGACACACCCTGTCCTTGGTGTCCCCACCATGCCCAGGATGGCATCACAGGGGCAGTGCCCACCACAACCCGCTTCCTATCTCCTCCCCACACCAGTTCTCACCAGACCCCATCAGCCTTCTGGGATGTCCCCTCTGGGAACCAGGGCCACGGGGCCCTCTAACTGGGATGATGGGGGTCGGGGAGGGGGTGCCCTTTGCCCACAGGGACCTGTTGATAAATGCCGGGGCTTTTGGGATGGGTTTTCCAGTCTCCAAAGGGCTCTGGGTGGCAGCAGTGGTGGCTGATGCCCCTCCATGGCCACCCCTGAGCCAGAGTGGCTCATAGCCTGCCATGGCATGATGGCTGTGGGTGGGCTGAGAATGTGCTACACTCATCACACCCATGGGCAGCAGGCTCCAACATTCCAGCACCCCAAAACCAAGACTCAGAGGGGTGATTTGAGGAGCCCCTGGAGGGTGGGGTTCCCTGCGGGCAGTTCTACCCACCCTGGGCAAGGGGGACCCTCTGCCACTGCTGTCCTAGCACATCCCTGCCCACACTGGGCTGCCCCCAGCAAGGTGGGGATGGATGGATGTCCTGCTCCCGCTGTGACAGGGCCACGTCCTTCACAAATACCTCCTCCAGTCGTTCCGTGGGGAAGGAAGAAGTGGATCCTGCAGGAAAACACCGTCCCTGAACCCTCAATCCTTGACCCTGCGGGTGGAGGCAGAGTCTCCAGTCTCCAGCCCAAGCTGGGGCTCTGCAGAAAGGTGGTGGAGGGTCCCACCAAAAGTTCCTGGGCGCTGGACCCTCCAGCCAGTTCCAAACCATAAGAACCACGAGTAAGAAAAACAAAAGCACCTGGTTCTTCCCCAGGGGGAGCGCGGCACCCGCCAGCCCCTACCACTTGAGGAAGTCCCGCACGTAACTCCATAGCTTGGTGATCCAGAGGTTGGCCCCCAGGTCAGTCAGGTACTGGATTTCGGGCGTCAGCATCTTGCGGCACAGCTTCTGGTGCTTCTTGTTGATCTTCTTCTTCAAGTTGTACCCCAGGATGGTCTTCTCCCCCAGGGGCTGCCAGGGCTGCATGGAGGACTCTTGGATGGCGCTGGCGTCCACGGCGTGCCCCCCGTCGATGCAGATGCTCGTCATCTTCTCATTCTCCCTCTGCAGCTCGGCCACATCCTTGGCCATCCTCTCCCTCCCATAGGCCTCCACCTTGCGCCAGAAGGTGGCATTGAAGTAGCGGTAGAGCTTGGCGTCGATGAGGTTCCAGGCGGTCGCCTGCTCGTACAGCTCGGGGGTCAGCCGGGACACAGTGGAGCCCTTGCGGGCATTGAGCTTGAAGTAGAGGACATCCTCCAGCTGCCAGCACAGCAGGTCCTTCAGCAGCACCAGCGACTCATCGAAGTACTCGAGTAACATGACGAGGTGGAAGCGGCGGTCGATCTCGCGGATGTGCTCCTCCACCAGCGGGCTGCCCGCATCCATGGTGTTGTCGTAGCCGAAGTCAAAGAAGAGGAGGTTTTGGAGGTAGTGAGCGTTGAACCCGTTGGGGTCGTAGTAGTGCCGGGGGTCCCGCAGGAACTCGGCCAGCTTATCCTCCCCCGTTATCTTCCAGGTGAGGGGGATGACGGGCCCAAAGTAGTGGAAGGAGGACTCAAAGAGGTGGGCGGGGTCCCGCAGCACCGTCACAAAGGTGGCGTCGGGCGGCAGCAGCTCCCGCACCTCCTCGTAGTGGAAGCGCATGTGGTTGCAGATGATGTTGAAGCAGCGGCCGGGCTGGTAGTGCTGCACTTGGCTGCGCTCGAAGAACGACGGGTAGTAGAAGTCATTGCGGCCATTGGGGAAGGCAAATTTCAAGTGATGCTTCTCCCCGAAGCGGAAGAGGATGTTGAGGATGGTGCTGCTGGCGGTCTTGTGGGTCTTCATGAACATGACGTTGAGCTTGGGCCTGCAGCTCCTTCCTGAGGGGCTCCCTGTGCCGTTGGACACCGCTGGAGCCCTGGCGGGGGACGGGCGGGAGGAGCAAGAGGAGGGGACAGGGATCCTGGGGGGAGAAGAGACAGGACTGTGGTGAGGTAAGGGCGGCTCGGCCAGTGCGGCCCCACCGCTGTGAAGGGTCTGGCATATTCTGTCCTGGAGGAGCTGGGTCTGGGAATGGATGCTGGAAATAGGAATGGGTGCTGGACCTGGGAAGAGGTGCTGGACCTGAGGATGGGTGTTGGACCTAGGAACAGGTGCTGGAGATGGATATGGGTGCTGGACCTGGGGAGGGGTGTTGGACCTGGGAACAGCTGCTGGAGAGGGGCTCCCCATTGAAGACAAGCCCAGTTTCGGGCAGAGCCCCTTCACCCCCAGCCATGTGCCCAGTGGGACCAGGGCACCCACCCGACAGGAAAGGGGGGAAAAGGTGAGGAAAGAAGGAGGGAAAGAAGAAGGGGGGGAAAAAGGCAGGGAAAGAAATGCCTGATATCAGATGCACCTCCGAGCCACCAAACCATTCTCATTCACCCCTGGACAACTCGAGCCACTGAGAATGTGTTGTTGTGGTCAGCCCTCACCAGCACCAGAGCACCCTGAGCAGGGGGTCCACACCCCTCTCCACAGGCACGGCCATGGTGGTCCTGGTGCCAAGAAGTGCATCAAGGGGAGCTTTCCATGGCTGTAACTCCATGGAGAGGAGCTGATAACATTCTTATGGCATCTGAGAGCTCTCAAGGCCTTATGGGATCCATGGAGGAGGTCTGGGAACTCTCAAGGAAGAGGTCTGGGAGCTCTCAAGCCCTTGTAGGAATCATGAACCCCCTGTGGGATCCATGGAGGACCCAGCCCCCAGCAAAGAGGGAAACAATTCCAGATCATGGCCCCACAAATGAGTTCACAGGCCCTCGGGGAGCCTGGGAGGCCATGAGGGGTGTTATCTGAGCTGCCCAGGATGGGGAACAGAGACCACAGTCTCGAGTGACTTTGGACGCCCTTAATGAACTCCTCAAGATGATCTTGATAACGATCCCATGTGACAGCACCGGTCGGCACCAGGTTTATGAGGCATGTGGATCTTGTTTATAACCTTGAGATAAATTTGATGACAGGAGTCACACCCCTTTTCTTCCCCCTTCCCTCTTCCCTTCTCTTTTCACGCAGGAGCAGCGAGTACCCCCGGGATGAGCATCCCCAGCCCCCCACAGAGTTGGGATCCACCTCCCCCCCAACCCTTGGGACAGGGCACAGCCTCCAGAGGGAAGGAGACATCTTGGCATGAAGCCACCAGAGCCTGGAAACCCCAGGACTGAGTCCAGCTGGAAGTTCTGGAGCTGTGAGGGGACACGCAGGGACCCCAGACTCACTCAGTCACGCTGACTTGCAGCGGGGGGCCGGCGTAGGAGTAGAGCAGCAACATGAAGCTGGTCAGGAGGGTCCCCAGGACCAGCCCCTTGCACATGGACCTCCAGGGCTTCCCATGGCACAGCATCCTGGTCACCTGCAGCCAGAAAGGAGCGACGTTGGGGACTGGGAAGAGTGTGAAGAGGCACGTGTGCGTCTTGTGGGCACAACAACTCCCGGAAAAGCATCTCACTGGTGCCAGGTGTGTCCCAGCCACTGGCACAGCAAATCCATGGCCCAGGCCCAGCAGCTCTGCCTGCCCAGCTGACCTTTGCCCGCCCTAGGAAAACCCTGAGTGACTCCCAGGCCCGATGCTGGAGCAGTGGGAGAGGCTGCAGGGCTGGGACTGGGGGAAGGGGGAGCTGGGCCGTAGGCAGCCCAGGGGCAGAGTGGGGATCCTAGGCCAGGACACCACCAGCACCGGCAGGAGCTTCCCAAGGGCACTGGGATCCATTCTCCCAGGAAAATACCCAGACTGGAGCAGGAGCTGCACCAGCTTGGGATGTCTTGGGTGCTGCCATACCCACCCAGAGCAGCTGTGTGGTCTCTCCAGCCTCTCTGGCACCAACAGGGGCCCCTCTGGCCATGGCACCACACCTGGACTGGCCCTGGGGGGGCTGGGGACATGAAGCTGGGGACAGAGGGGTGTGGGGCAGGATGGCACCCCCAAACACACACACACACACAGAGCAGGCACGTGCACACACCTGCACAGATATCCACCCACATGCGTGTACGGACACACAGGGACACACGTGTGTGCATACACAGGAACACACACACACCCCTGAGCATGTTCAGGTGTGTGCATGGACACACAGGGGGACACACATCAGAACACACACGCCTGTGCATGTTCATGTGTGTGTGTGCACATAGGGACACACACCAGAACACACACGCACACACCTGAGCACGATCACATGTGTGTGCACACAGGGGCACACACCTGTGCATGTTCATGCATGTGCAGGCACACACATACACAGATGCACTCACAAATCCCTCCCAAGGGCACAGACATGCTCACACATGCACACACAGGGGCATGGACACACATCTGTGCATGTTTACATCTGTGTGTGCACACGCAGGGTACACTCATGCACACACACCTGTGCACGTTCGTGTGTGTGCATGGACACACAGGCACACATGGGACACACACCTGTGCATGTCCATGTGTGTGCAGGCACACACAGGGGTGCATATCTGTGCATGTTTGTGCATGTACATGGCACATGGAGATACACACACATACACACGGTGCACTCATGAATCCCCTCCAAGGGCACAGCCATGCTCACACGTGCACACATAGGGGCACACACACATCTGCACATGTTCATGCATGTGCAGGCACACACAGATGCACACACAGACACATGGATGCACTCATGAATCCCCTCCAAGGGCACAGACAAGGTCACACATATACCCACAGGGGCACACACGGGGCACACGTCCGGGCATGTTCATGTGTGTGCAGGCACACACAGGCACATACATGGCCACATGGCCACAGGGACACATCTCCGCATGTTCACGCATGTGCATGCACACACAGGGGCACACACCTTTGCAGGTTCATGCATCCAGATATGCTCACAGACACAGACACACACACAGACACACACACACACAAACCCATGAATGACCCCAAGGACACAGACACAGACACAGACACAGACACACATGTGCACACTGCTGCACACACATGTGCACACTGCTGCACACACAAGGGCACACATACGCCACAACATGTGTGCTCACGTGTGCACGAGGACACACACCCCCCAATGCGTGTTCATACACACACATGTTCATACACCCCCCAATGCGTGTTCATACACACACACACACACACATCCCCCACCACAGGCCGCCCCTCCTCAGCACTCCCCCCGCCCCACTCCCTCCGCCGCCGCAGGCGGATCGCGGAGGGTCACGGTCAGCTGTGACACCGCATTGCAGCAGGGCCGTCCCCTGCGGTAGGACACGGGGACACGGGGACACTCCACCCGTGACCGCGGCCCCCGCTGTGGGGGGCTGCGGGCTGAGCCCCCCGCCCGGGAGCGCCCCGAGCTGGGGGCAGAGCCCCCCCGGCCCCCCACCCCCGGTTAGCGGCGGGAGCAGCATCTCCGGACCGAGCTCCCGCTGCTCCCGCTGCTCCCGGGGCTCCGCGTCGCTCCCGAATCCATCAGCCGAGGCTGCCGCGCTCCCACCGAATAACACCCCCGAAACACTTCACCGACACCCCTCCCCGCCACACATCACCCCTTCAGCACCTCAAACCTCCAGCGGATAATCTGGCGGGATGAAATCCCGCTGGGAAGAGCCGCGGATCGCACCCCGATACATTCCACCCCCCGAGCCCCCCGCGGCGAAGCCCCCCCGGCCCCCCAGCGTTACCCGCAGCCCGGCGATCCCGGGGTGCCGCTGCTCCCGCCGCTCCCCTGCCCGGCCCCCCCGGGTCGGATCTCCTCGTGCTGCCGAGATTTCCAGCTCAATGAATAATGAATGGAAAACGCAACCGGAGCCCCGGGCTGCGGCCGGGCACTGGGCACAGCGCCTCGGAAGGGGGGGGAGCCGGGAGGAGGGCACCGGGGGCACCCCAAAAGCTCATCCAAGCCTCCCCCCCACCTTGCCCTGCAGCAGGGACCACTGGACCAGGCGCGGATGGTGCATCCAGCTTCTTCCCGCGTGGTTTTCCAGGGAATTTGTGCTGTCACTGCTAGGGGAGCAGATGGCTCTGGCCGTACCCCGAGATCACTGCGTGGGTGTCAGTGCCAAAGGGCTCCGAGTGCCTGGGAGCAGCTGGAGTTTGATTTTACACCATGGCTGTGATCCCACCACGGTCATGGCGTGGCACCACCTGGAAAAGCCACTGGAGAGAGCCGGGAGGACACCCGATTTTGTGAGTACTGCCGGATGGGAGCAGAGCTGCACCCCAAGGATCACCAGTGCTGGCACTGATCCCACGGAAGCAAATGAGACTGAACCATGAACCCTTGATGGGTCCCAATGGATCCCAATCAGTCCAGATGGGTTCCAATGGATCCTGATAGATCCCAATGGGACCCCGCCAGCCCCCGAGGCCCACACAGCACCCCATCCCAGAGCTCTGGAATGCCAGGGGGATGCCTCCCTCCACCCTTCCTGGCTCCCAGGGCTGGTTCTGGCAAACACTTTTCAGCCCAACCTCTCTATTTACTTTGCATTCAATGAGCAGCTTAATTATTAATAAGCTGCTGAGGGAATAACTCTTTGAGGGGAACATGGTGCACCAGGCGTGTTCCTGGGGCTCCCACAGGCGCAGGGTGGCCACAGCGCCAGCGGCTGAAATTCCCAGCCAGAGGACACGGCTGCACGGACCATTTCCTCACCAGTGACCCCTGGGACAGGCCGGGCCTCACAGCTCTGCATCCCCATCTCAATGTCCCAGCAACTTCCCAGCTCCCCTGGGGCATCCCAGAGCTTGCTTTTGGGTTTTCCCTATTGGATCCACTCTTTTTAGGGCCAAACCCCGATATTTGCCATACACAAGGCGTGTCCACCTGCTGTTTGCTCCTCCTGATCCCATAAATCCATGTATGCTCTGTTTTTGGCAGGCCCCATTCCACACAGGCACAGTGCTTCCTACACCCCTGTTCCCCTTGGGTGCAAACATCCAGCCCCACATTCCCAGGCTCCCTGCCCCATAGAGCTGCTTCCCAAGCATCCCAAGCGCCCCCCCCCAGCATCCCCAAACCTCCAAATATCCCAATACCCTGTCAAGCATCCCACTGCTCCCCAGCCATCCTGCTGTCCCCCAAGCATCCCTCTGCCCCCCAAGCAACCCAACAACCTCCCAAGCATCCTGCTGTCCCCCCCACCATCCTGCCACCCTTTAAGCACCCCACAAACTCCCAAGCATCCCGCTGTGCCCTCAGTATCCGTCACCTTTTCCTCTGCCTGCGCCGCTGGCGCTGGGCTGTCCCTGTCCTGTCCTGGACTGGCCGGGGTGCCAGGGGAGCGGGCGGCACGGGGCGGGGGTGCCGATGCTGCTCCGACATGGAATAAGCTCTTCCAGGGCAGCTCCCCGCAAACGCTGGCTTTTCCAAAGCCTCCCCGCTCCACCGCGGTGCTTATGGCATTGCCTGGATCCCGGCCTTGGCTCGCCGGCCTGGGAAGGGGGAGAGGGAACCGACAGGGAGCGGCTGGCGAAGGGACGCGGGGCTGCGGCCGGGCACTGCCCGGCTCCCCGGGGCCGGTCCTGGGTGCCCGCGGCCACCCCGAGCCGCCCGGCTCCCCACCCACTGCCAGGGCACAGAGGAGCCATTCAGCCTGCGCTGGGAACAACGGGGACGTTTGTCTCCATCTGCGCCCGCGGCCTCAACGGGGTCATTGTCCCCACGGGGCCCCGCGCCGGCCCCTCGGCTCCACGCCACCGCCGGCCCCCAGCCCGGCTTGGCCCCACGCGCTGGGTGACGACAGCCGTCCCTGGGCGGTGGCACCCACCTGTCACCGCCGGCCTCCTCCTCGTCCCTCGGGACAGTTCATGGGCTGCCTGTCACCTCCTGCAGCCGGAGCTCACCCAGCCGCCTGCTCCCCGGGGCGCTCTGGCCACGTCCCGTCAGCTCCTCTTCATCCTCCCGCAGCCCTCCCTCCCTCCCGCTGTATCTCCATGGTTTTATGGCCTTGATGGCAGCAATATCCCTGTGTCCCTGAGCTCAGCCCAGAAACTGCAGAGCCACTGCTGTTGTCACCGGCCTTTCCACCTTCCCCTGGTCACACTGGCTGAGTGGGTGCCCAGGGGCTGGGTGGGTGTCTGGGGGGGTGAGCAGGTGCCCCAGCTGCAACAGAAGGGCTCAGCCCCATCCCTGCTCCACCACCCCATACGTGCACGGGTGGAAAAAGGGCCTTTGTGCTCCTGGATCTGGCCTTTGCTCTTCCTGCTGCCCTCAGATTCAAGTCACCAAAGGGGGTCATGGCCTTGGGTCCCCAAGTGAGGGGTGACCACACTGGCATCCAGCATCCCAGGGCACCCCTCAGCTGTGTCCAGGACCCACCATCCCTGTCAGAGGACTTTGGAGTTCAGAGCTCGTCCCTACAGGATTTGGGGAGGTCACCCTGCAGTGACTTGGCAGCTCTTGCCCCATCCCTGGCAACTGCCCCATCCTGCCCAGCATTGGCAGGACCAGTTCCCACCCAGGGACAACCTGCACAATCCCCCAGGAACGGGAAAATCCAGAATAGCTTTGTCATCATTATCATATCATCATCATTGTCACCATCATCGTCATCACCATCATCATCATCACCATCATTGCAAGAGAAGGGATGAAGACAAGCGAGCTCAATCAGTGCTGAGTTGTGCCCACTCACCCCAGGGGAGGCAGAGGCTGGTGCCAGGATGGAATCAGGATTCACCCTGGAACCAGTTGTGAGGAGGCAAGGAGTGGTCCCACCCTGTCTCTGCAGGGCACCTCTCTTAATTGCAGGTTTACCCCTCTTTTCTGAGATGGGTTGCAAAGAGATTCCACGTTTCCCCCATTTTGGGGGATGGGTTTCCAGGTTTCCCCCTTTTTTTGGGGATTGGTTATGAAGGATTTCCAGTTTCTCCCCTTTTTTTGAGATGGGTCATGAAAGGCTTCCAGGTTTCTCCCTTTTTTGGATATTGGCTGTGAAGGGTTTCCAGATCTTCCCTTTTTTGGGGGACGGGCTTCCAGATTTCCCCTGTTTTAGGGGGATAGGTGGGAAGGGTTTCCAGCCAGAAGTGAATAGCAGTGGCTGGGATGTGGCAGCCCAACAATGGGATCCTGGTGGCCTCAGGACAGAGGTGACCAAGCCAAGAAGCCACAACACCCCACCTCCCACATCCGCAGAGTGTAACCCTCTCCCACATCCCATGGGGTGTAACCATCCCCGTGAGGGCTCCACCACCATGTCCCCCACCCCTGTTTCCTGTCCCTCCAACCTGGGTTTTGGGGTACAAAGCAGGTACTCACACTGACAGCTGTGACCGCTGGAGCTGTGGATCCCGAGGGATGGGGTGAGGATGGGCGGTGTCACACCCTGGTCAGGCCCTGGCAGACACTGCTGGCAGAGTGTGGTGTCAGTGCCTTTATCGCCAGAGAGGCCTGTCACGACTACAGTGGCCCAACTGGTTTGTGGCCACCCAGCCCTGTTCAGTGCCCTCAGGCCTGGAGCCGATGTTTGGAGTGAGGGCCCAGACTGAGGCCCTGGAACAGGTGTTGGGAAGCAAAGGCCTGGAGCCGGCATTGGGAGTGAGGGCCTGGAGCCGGTGTTGGGAATGAGGGCCTGGAATGGGTGTTCAGAATCAAGGGCCTGGAGCTGGCGTTGGGAATGAGAGCCTGGAATGGGTGTTTGGGATCAAGGGCCTGGAGCCGGTGTTGGGAATGAGGGCCTGGAATGGATGTTCGGGATCAAGGGCCTGGAGCTGGCATTGGGAATGAGGGCCTGGAATGGGTGTTTGGGATCAAGGGCCTGGAGCCAGTGTTTGGGAGTGAAGGCCTGGAATGGGGTCTGGGATTGGGTGTCCAGGGGTTCCCGGGATTGAGGACCCCATTCCAGGTCTCTGGCCCTGAGGGGGAGCCCTGGGCCTGGGGGCACCCCAGCGCTCGATCCTTCTTGGGGAGAGGGGAAGGGGAAAAAAGAAAAAAGGGGAAAATCCTTCCAACTCCCTGAAGTGAAAAAAAAAAAAAAAGAAAAAAAAGAAGGGGAAATAGAAAAAAAGCAAAAGAGAAAAAAAGGAGGAGAAAATGAGGGAAAAAAGGGGAAAAATAAAAAAAAGAAAAAATAAAAGAAAAAAGGAAAAAACAGGAAAAAAATTAAAAAAGGGGAAAAGTGGAAAAATAGGAAAGTCAAGGAGAAATAAGGACAATGAAAAGGAAAAAGGGAAATAAAAGGGAAAATAAGGGAGAAAAGGGGAGAAAAATGGGGGAAAACAAAGGAAAAAAACAGAAGAAAGTGAAGGAAAATTAAAAGGGGGGGAAGGAAAAAAAGGAAAAAAAAAAGGAAAAAAGGAAGAAAGGAAAAAAGGAAAAAAGGGAAAAAAGGAAAAAATGAAAAAAAGTAAAAAAGGAAAAAACAAAAAAGAAATAAAAAAAAAAGGAAAAAATGAAAAAAGGAAAAAAAGGAAAAAAAGAAAAAATGAAAAAAAGGAAAAAAGGAATAAAGAAAAAAGAAATAAAGAAAAAAGGAAAAAAGGAAAAAAGGAAAAAAAGGAAAAAAGGAAAGAAGGAAAAAGGAAAAAGGAAAAAAGGAAAAAAGGAAAAAAAAGGGAAAAAAGGAAAAAAAAGGAAAAAAAGGAAAAAAAAGGAAAAAAAAGGAAAAAAAAAAAAGGAAAAAAAGGAAAAAAAAGGAAAAAAGAAAAAAGAAAAAAGAAAAGCTAATTGCAAAAGGAAAAATCTAAAAAACAAAGAAATTCAAAGAAGAAAGAAAAAAGGGGAAAAAAGAAAAGTAAAAATTATAAAGTAAAAAAAATCTAGGAAAAGAAAATAAATCTAAATTCCACAAGCTGGGCATTTCCCATCATTCCCTGTCTGAGCTCACTCACTGCCAGGAAAGGTCACCCCTGGGACTGGCAGCACTGCCATGACCCCACAGGCCACCCATGTCCCCTCAGCAGTGCCAGGGGGTGTCCTCCAAAAATCCCCATGGGATGACAGAGCCTTCCCCACACCTGGGAACAAAGGTGTCCCCATAAACCCCATGAGATACCACAGCACAGGAAAAGGTTTCTCCAAGGTGTTTCGGGAGGAAAAAATGGAGTGGGGGATGATGTTGCTGATGCCAGGGGTGTTGGCAGCCCTGGCATTGGCCATGGCAGTTCCTCGTGCATCCTCATCAGCCCCACACACATCCCAAAAGCAGGATGAGGAGCCTCCCCCGTGCCCAGGCAGAGGGAACAAACACCGCCAGGAAAGCATCACCTTTATTTAAAAATAAAAATATAAGGGAATATGGTTTTCTATGTGGATACTGGGGAGCACTTTGGGCTCTGCACTCCTCTGTGCAAGGGAGCCTGGATCTGGCACCCAGGGCTGTGCAAATCCATATGGAACATTCCAAAGCCTGGAGCTCTTCTCGACCTCCTCCTCACACAGAGGTGGCTCTAGCATGGAGAGGACAGTCCTTGTGACATGGATTCTGTGGAGGAAGCCATGGGAGAGGCACAGCAGGAGGTGTATTTACAGATGGGAAACGTTTCAATACAGCATTTCTGTCTCAGGAGCAAAGCCGAGGGATTTCCACTCAACAGCAAAAGTGGAAAACTATCCTCCAGCCCCCTCTGGGAGCCCCCAGCCCCATCATGCTCGTTGTGCCTTCTTGCTCTTCTTCTCCTCCTTGAGGGCCGTGTCGTGGGCTTTCCTCTTCGCAGCCAGTTTGTTGGCCTGTGGAGAGACCCCCGAGACCCACGGTCAGAGCAGACCCATCCGCAGACCCTCAGTCCCACCAAACCTCCAGCTGTAGGTGAGGATGGATCCCACAGTACCAGGATCAGGTGTGGGACACAGAGAGAGGCCGTGAGGCAGAGTCTCGAGGGAGCACGAGGAGCTCTGCCCTGCCATGGGGCAGCCTGGGGGTGCTGGGAAGGGGCTGGTAGAGCCTCACCCCTGCCCACCTGCCCTCAACACCTTCTCCAGGTACAGAGAAGAAGGAACAAGGAGATTTGGGAAGAGCCCATCCCAGGATGCTGGTGAAGGGCCCTGTCCCACAGAGCTCGTACCTCACGGACTTTACGCTTCTTGCCGAACATGATCTTCTTGTAGAGGTATTTCTCCCTCTTCTTCATCATCATGATGGCCAGGCGCTTCTCCTCGCTCTGCTGCTCCTGCTCCAGGCGCTGCTTGTCCTCCACCCGCACCTTCCCCGCTGTCACCTTCACGGGAAGCGCCTGTGGGAGCCAGAGAGCTCAGGAACCTAAATCCCAGGAATCCACCCCCATTTCCAGCCCATTCACCAGGGGCCACGAAACAGCCACAGTTCACAAACATGGGACCCAGAGCATCCCTGGAAATGTTCCAGGTCAGGTTGGATGGGGCTTGGAGCAACCTGGGCTAGTGGAAGGTGCCCCTGCCCATGGTGGGGGTGGAATGAGATGAGCTTTAAAGTCCCTCCAAACCCAAACCATTCCAGGATCCTGTGAGTACCCCAGCAGTCCCAGGACAAGAACACCCCACAGTGAGCAGAGCCTCAGCAAGGGCAGTGCCCACCCGTTTCCTTCCAGGGCACCCACCCCGCTGCCGGCACCCACCTTGTTGCTCTGAGTCTTCTGCTCTTCCATCTTCTTTAACTTCATCTCCTCTTCCTTTTCAGACTCATCTTCCTCATCCTCTTCTTTGTCATTGTCATCCTCCTCTTCCTCCTCCTCTTCTTCCTCTTCCTCACTCTCCTCATCTACAAGGAGAGACCATGGTTACCCCTGAGGGGCTCCAGAGCAGACACTGGCACCTGCCCAGCTCTGAAACTCCTCCATGGCTCCCATCACCTGGGTTCTCTCCCCGTTGCAGGGCCAGCAGCTTCAGCTTCTCCGGAGGCACGTAGTCACCCTCCTGCTCCGTCACGAAGGGTGACAAGTGTGGGGGCAGCAGGACACCCGGGAAGTAATCGGCCACAGGAAGGCACAGTTTGGCATTGACCGAGTCAAACACCCACTGAGGCTGCAGGTAGTACCTGGGGGAGGCAGAGGGACCCCACCTCAGGCTCTGGAGCCCGTGGAACAGCTCTGGGGTGGCCCCCGTGGCCGTTCTGGGGACAGGCCCCTGTCTCACCCACCTGCCCACCACCTGCTTCTCCACGCGGGGCCGGTCGATGATGTGGTGGGTGATGGAGGGGTCGGTGGCATCGTAAGTGGCCCCAATGCACAGGGACTTGTCCCAGGAGACCTGGCCACCAAAGCTCCTGCCAGAAAAGCCCATCAAGGAGTCAGGCAGGTTGGTGGGACCCTCGGGGTCACCTCACCCGTGGGACATCGGGCAGGGTGGGCCCGGCAGAGGGGCTGTGGGAGGCCAGGGCTGCCCAGGGTGTCCCACCCCCCACGCACCGGATGACGAAGGCCAGAGGCTCCCGAGGCACCTCCCTGTTGAGGAAGAAGCGCAGCCCCTCAAACAGCTTCTTGTGCTTCTCCAGGGCCTCCTGTTCCTTCTTCTTGGCATCCATCTGTTCTGCCGTCTCCTGCTTGGAGCAAAGCCTTCAGCCTCCTCCCCAACACCCCCTGCCAAGCCCCCTCTGCAAGGGGGGGGTCTCAGGTGCTGTCCCCAGACTCCCAGCACCTCGCTGGCCCTGCCAGCCTTTGCCTGGGCACAGGACAGGCAGGCATGAGTCCCCCACCAGGTTCTTACCCCCTCCACTGGGAACTCGTCCATCTCCACCTCGTCCTCGTGGGTTGGTGCCACTACTCGGGCCAGGCTGGAGCTCAGAGCTGACAGTCTCTGCAGTGGGAGGAGATGGAGTCATATCCAGGGGGTGGGAAAAGGGGCAGCCCCATGGAGGAAAGGGATTTCTCAGAGCCAAAAGACCCAGGGATTGGGCAGAATTCAGCCTCCTCCATGGACAGTCCCCAGCATGGGGCTCTGGAGGGTCTCCTGCCACACAGGGGGAGGCTGGTGGAGCCCGAGGCCAAGCCCAGCTCTTCCCTACAGGGACAAGGCGTTTTGGATCAGCCCCCTCCACCCCTCAGTCCCATGGTGCCATCAGTGTCCCTCACCTCCAGGTAGCTCTCTGAATCCATGGCATACTCCTTGCCCTCCGTGGGCTTCAGCTCAGCATCAGCCTGGCTGTCGATCTGGGGAGGAACAGAGGTGGGGAGGCAGCTCCCAAACATCCCCCCCTGCACCACCCCAGGGGGGGTCCCAGCAGTGACCCCATGGCCTCACCTTGGGGGGGTAGAGCAGGTTGAGGGAGTGGTAGAGGCGGAAGTTGACGAAGCCCAGGAGGGTGGTGTAGAACTCGGTGAAGGTGGCCATGACCCGGTAATCCACGTCTGTGGGGTGCTGCAGGCACATGGCAGGGGAGAATGTGTGGATAAAGGACCCTCTCTGCAGGGACAGGGGTCCATCCCATCCACGTGGGGAGGAAGGTCATGGAGTATCCCCATTTAGGAAGGGACCCACAAGGATCATCAGTCCAACCCCTGGCCCTGCACAGGCACCCAACAATCTCACCCTGTCCCTCAGAGAACTGTCCAAACCCTCCTGGAGCTCTGGCAGCCTTGGGGCTGTGCCCACTGCCCTGGGGAGCCTGGGCAGTGCCCAACCACCCTCTGGGGGAAGAATCTTTTCCTAAGATCCAACCTAATCCTACCCCCTTCACAAGTCAGGTCATAGCCACCGCCAAACCCTGGGCAGGGAGAGCTCCCCAGGTGCAAGCAGGGTCCTGCTGCCACCCTGTCCTGCTGGGAAGCACGGAACACCTCATCCCATCATGGATGGGGACCTTGGGACTTGGCCCAGGGACTTCAAATCAGGGTGAGGAGTGCAGGGTGTGGCAGAGTTGGACAAGAACAGCACAAGAGCAGGACAAGGAGGATGAGGACAAAGGGGAATGGCTTCCCACTGCCAGAGGGCAGGGTTAGATGGGAGATTGGGAAGAAATTGTTCCCTGTGAGGGTGGTGAGGCCCTGGCACAGGTTGCCCAGAGAAGCTGTGGCTGCCTCTGGATCCCTGGAAGTGTCCAAGGCCAGGCTGGACGGGGCTTGGAGCAACCTGGGACAGTGGAAGGTGTCCCCGCCCATGGCAGGGGGTGGAATGACATGATCCTTAAGGTCTCTTCCAGTCCAAACCATTCCGGGATTCTATGATTCAAAACCACAAAGACCCAATCTAACAGTGTCCAGCCTTGAAAATCCTGGGAGTGAATGGAGAGGGCACTGCTGTGCCCGTGACCTCCTGCCTGACAAGGCTCAGGGGGGCACATGGCTGTCCCAGCATAGTGGCACCCACAGCCCCCCTTGTCCTGCTGTGTGGGGACACAGCAGAACCTCCCTGCTCAAGGCTGCAGGATCTGACTCATCCCTTCCCTGTTTCCCTCGTTCCTGCAGGTTAATCTTTAATGACTGGTAAAGGTGTGTATTAATAACTGAGGACACGAGGAACTGGGGAGACTGGTACAGGCAGCCCCGGGGTAACAGAGGGCTGTGTCCACATGTGCCCCCTGAGCCAGGCCCCGTGGGCTCACCACAGGCTGGGCACTGCCTCCTCTGCCTCAGGATGGACCCTCAGCCCCTCCCTGGGCACAGGATCCCACCGTGCCCTTCCCAGGTACTCACGTCATGGGCGAAGGCGTAGGGGGTGATCCAGGTGACGGGCTGGCCCAGCACCTCTGCCTGGTAGTAGATGCCCTTGATGGAGAGGAAGACCTGGCAGGACCACAGTGAGGGCTTAGGGGGAGGAAGGCCATGGGGATGCTGTGTCCCTGTCCTCGCTCCCCCTTCCCCTGGCTTAGTTGCTTCCTCCTCAGGGAGGATCAAACATCCCAGTGGGACACGCACCCCACTGGCAGCTCCAGCACAGCTGGGCCAGTGCCCTCCCAATACCCTCCCAGTGCCCTCCCGCTGCCCAAACCCACCACCCCCATGCCCCCCGGGCAGGGGGGCCTGTCCTGTCCCTCTCCCCGTGCCCACCTTGCGCAGGGAGCGGGAGGCGATGACGTAGTTCTGGAATTCCACGGCCAGGCGCCGGCACAGCTGGATGGTCTGGACATGGCACTTCCCTGTCCGGGGGAAGGTGGAGAACAGGAAGCACATGGACAGGGCATCGTCCAGGTCCCGCAGGGCATCGATGAACGTGGGGTACCTGTGTCCAGGGGAAAGGGAATGAGGATCACACCCGGCCCTGCTGTCCAGCTGCTGGGGCTGGGGGAGACCCCGGGAGAGAAAGGAATTGGAAACATGGAACATCCACCTGCACATCCCACCAGAGTTGGTCACAGAACCATGGAATGTCCTGAACTGGGAGGAACCCACAAGGATCATCCAGTCCAACCCCTGGCCCTGCACAGACACCCAACAATCCCACCCTGTCCCTCAGAGCACTGTCCAAACCCTCTGGAGCTCTGGCAGCCTTGGGGCTGTGCCCACTGCCCTGGGGAGCCTGGGCAGTGCCCAACCAGCCTCTGGGGGAAGAACCTTTCCCTGAGATCCAACCTAACCCTCCCCTTGACACAACTCCAGTTGTCCTCCAGAGGACCCACAGGGATGAGTGTCCCTCCTAGGCACTGAGGAGTCACAGCCACACAGCTCCTGGGGCTCGGGGCTCCCCAGAGGACACAGTAGCACCTCATAACATGAGGTGGGTGTGAACAGGGTTTAGGGCACCCACAGGTTTTGAGTGTGGGAGATTCCAGCCTGGACCCCTGAGGACACACACACAGACACGACACACACACGGCCCATGGCCTGTGGCACAGGTCACTTCTCAGCACTGCTTCTTTCTGCACACCAGCACAGGGAGGTCCCAGGCACCACAGGGACAAGGAAGAGACCTGCCAGAGCCTGTTCCTTCCCTCCTGCCAATGCCCATTCCTTCCCTCCTTCCTGTGTCCCCTCCTTGCTCACTGTCACCAAAGCCATGGGCACAATTAACCCTCAACCAGCCCTCCCTCTGAGGAAAGCACTGTGCAGGGACAGGAGGGAGCCCTCAGTGTCCCCCTGGAGCCATCCAGGGTGGCCAGGAGCTCCCTGCTCACTCCTCCAGCCCAGAGACACCTATTGACACCAACATCCCCAGAAAATACACAGGAGGTGGGTGCCCAGAGAGGGGTGGATGTGGTGAAGGAATCCCAGAATGGTTTGTGTTGGAAGGGACCTTAAAGATCATCCAGTCCCACCCCCTGCCATTGGCAGGAACACCTCCCACTAGACCAGGTTGCTCCAAGCCCCGTCCAGCCTGGCCTTGGACACTTCCAGGGATCCAGGGGCAGCCACAGCTTCTCTGGGCAACCTGTGCCAGGGCCTCACCACCCTCACAGGGAACAATTTCTTCCCAATCTCCCATCTATCCCTGCCCTCTGGCAGTAGGAAGCCATTCCCTGTGTCCTGTCCCTCCATCCCTTGTCCCCAGTCCCTCTCCAGCTCTCCTGGAGCCCCTTTAGGCCCTGGAAGGGGCTCTCAGCTCTCCCTGGAGCCTTCTCTTCTCCAGGTGAAACCCCCCAGCTCTCCCAGCCTGGCTCCAGAGCAGAGGGGCTCCAGCCCTGGCAGCATCTCCGGGGCCTCCTCTGGACTCTCTCCAGCAGCTCCACGTCCTCCCTGTGCTGGGCCTCCAGAGCGGGATACACTAAGCTCCAGGTGGGCTCCCTGTGGCTCTGCCAGGACTCTCCTCACCTCTCCTTCACGATGTGGTCGAGTTTGTAGGTGGGTTTGTTGTCCTTCAGCCGTTCCACGGTGCTCCACTCGCTCTTCCCATACGCCTTCCGGAGCTTCCGCACAAACACCTGTGGGGATGGGGGAGGTGAGTGCTCCTGAGTGCTCCAGGACCAGCCCCAGCAGCCCCTGGGGTGGGACAATCACCTTGTATTCCCGGAATTTGTTGACGATGGGCTCATGGAGCAGGAATTTGATGTCCTTGAGCAGGTAGAAGGTCCTGGGGGCTGTGGAGCCTTTGTTCACCTTCTTCTTGTGCTTGGGCTCATGGGGGTAGATCCCCTTGAGGATGCAGAGGCGCCTGGGGAGGGGACAGGGCTGGGACATGGGGACACAGCACCCCTGGACACTCCAGGCCCTGCCCTTGGTCGGGAGGGAACCCCCAAACTTGGCACCTGGAATCCTGGGACACACCCCAGGACACACAAGACAATCCATCCTGCTCCCAAGGGACAGGGACACCCAAGGGCCACCCCCTGGAGGGGGTTCAGGAGGTCCCAGGGCCACCCCACACACCCATCACAGGCTCCATCTCCCACTGCTGTCTCGGGAGGGCCCTGGGGGTCCCAGGGCAGTCATCAAGGGGGTCCCGGAGGGAGTTCAGGGGGTTTGGGGTGTTTGGGGGGGGTGTGTCCAGAGGGGATTCAGAGGGGATTCTGGGGGTCCCGGGGGGCTCAGGGGCTCTGGAGGGGAGTGAGTTCAAGGGGTGCGGGGTCCCTGCAGGAGGAGTTTGGGGGTCCCGGGTGCACCTGAAGTCGGGCAGGCTCAGCTGCAGCTTCTTCCGCGCCCGGTTGCGGGTGATGTAGTTGGTGGCGGCTCCGCGCTCGTACTGCGGGGAGATGGGGGGGAGGGTGAGGAGACCCCCGGAACCGGGGGGAAACGGGACCCAGGGATGGGATGGGGGCTGAGAGGGACCGCCGGGCACGGACAGCGAGGGGGGCGAGTGGGGCAGCGGGCACCGACCGGGGATCACGGGGGCGGAGGGGGGGCATTGGAGGGGGGGAGACACCGGGACCGGGGGCGGGCACCGGAGGGGAGGAGGGACACGACACAGGAAGGCACCGGAGGGACGGGCACGGGCCCCGGGGGTGTGGGCGCAGCCCCGGAGGGATGGCACAGGGATGGGACAGTCTGGGGAGGGACGGGGTCGGGGTCCCGGTACCTTCTTCTTCTCCACCCCCCCCATGGCCCTGCCGAGCCACGCGCTCCCGCCGCCGCTGGACCCCGGGCTGCCCGCGCCGCGCCTGAGCACACCAGAGCCGCCCTGCGCCGGGCACGGGGACTGCGCGGACACCGTGAGCGGAGCGGGCGGGACGAGAGACGCAGGAGACAGGACAGCGGTCTGTCAGGCGCTCGGCGGGCAGCCCAGAGCGCTGCGGTGAGGGGTCCTGAGGCGCGGGGCATGCCGGGATATCCCGAGGTAGGCCGGTCCTCCCGCGCGGGGCATGCCGGGATATCCCGGGGGTCCCGGCCCCACCCGGGGGGCGCGGACGGGGGATCGTGCCACGGCCTGGGGGTCCCGGGCCTCCCAACAGCCCCCGCGGCACTGCCACCCCCCCCCCCCCGAGCCCCCACAGCCCCGTCCCCCGCGAGTTTGGCTGGGCTCCGGGGTGCTTCACCCCCTCCAGTGCCGGGGGCGCCGCCCCCCCGGAGCCCTAGGCACCCCGGGAGGGTTCGGGGCGCTCCCGGGGGTCCCGCCGAGCCCGAGGGAGTCATGACCCCCGAACTCGCCTCCCCTCCCCGCCAAGATTCAGGAGGGTTTGGGAGCAGGGAGTCCCCAGACCGGTCCCCCCAGCCTGGGGGCCCTGGGCTGAGCCCCAAAGGGTCCCGGGCTGGGGGGATTCGGCTTTTGGGCTCAGCCCTCCACACCCACCCCCGGCTACGGGGTTTTACCTTTTGGGGCTCGGGACCCCCCGGCTTTAGGGAGTTACTTTTTGGGGCTCAGCTCCCCCCCCCCCCTCCGGCTCCGGGGTGGGGCTGATTAATCCTCGTTTTCTCTGTTAAATCCCGGTTGGAAGCGAGGAGTGGATTCTCGTTTTCAAAGGCACCGGATTTGTGGGATTTCACGCCTGTCTTTATTTTTGGGCTGCTCGGAGCAGGGTGACCCGGGGCAGGGTGACCCAGCACAGCCCCCGTGATGCCCCCGCTCCCAGCCAAAGTTCTGTCCCGTTTGTGCTGACTCGGCCCCGACGTGCGGAAACGGCCTCCCGCCCCAGCTTCCCGTGCTGTCCCGGTCCCGCCCGGGCTCATCCTGCCGCTCCCGGGCGTCCGGCGGTGCCGTGTCCCCTCCGTGTCCCCCTCTGTCCCTCTCCAGCATGTGGCTGCTGCTCGTCCTGCTGCTGCCGCCCGCGGTCCTGTCCGCCCAGCGCTGCGGTGAGTGCGGCCCCGGGACCCCCGACCTGCCCGGGACCCCCCCGGGGCCGGGGGGTCCCTGAGGGGCAGGGCTGGGGTGACAAACCCCACCCTGTACCCCAGCCCTGCTCCCCAGTCCCGGGGCCCTCGTGAAATCCCTCGGGGATGCGTTTTCCAGGGCTCAGCTCCCCCCACGAGCCTGATTCCTGCAGCCCCTTCCCCTGCCCGGAGCCAGCCCCTGCTCACCCCCCGGGGGTCCCACAGGGACATTGGGACAGGGGTGTCACAGAGGGGTGTCAGGGAGGGGGGTTCTGCTGGGCTCTCTGTGTTTCTCTTTACGGCTCTTCCTTTGTTTCTCCCTCTTTGTTTGTGGGAAATCTCGAGGTTTTGGGATTAGTGGGGGCACACAGAGGGTGTTGGGTGCACGGCAGGGCTGGGTGCCGGGGCTCCATCCCCACAGAGCTGCGGGGGGCTGCAGATGCTGCAGGGGGTGGTCTCAGCCCCCTGTGCTCCCTCACCTGCGCTCCCTCCCCGGGGGTCGTGGGCAGAGCCCCCCCCGGGGCCGGCGGGGGCCGTGCGGGCGCTGAGTGCGCGGCTGCTGGGGCTGGCGGGGGACCCTGCGCGGGACCCCGACCCCACCACGTACCTGGGGCTGCGCCTGGGCCGGGAGCACAACCTGCAGCTGGAGCAGCACTACCTGGAGAGGCTGCACCGCGCCTTCCAGCACCCCTATGGCAGGTGGGACACTGGGGGGACACCGGGACCCCTATGGGGACACCGGGGCTCCCCACGGGCCTTTGGGGACGCCCCTGTCCCACACACTGACCTCAGGTCCCCACAGGAGCGTGCAGGCCCATGGCTACCCTGAGCAGGATGCTGAGCTCAGCACGTACGTGTGGGTGTCCTGGGGGACACGGGGTGCCCTGAAATCACCCATGTCACGGGGTGACACCCCTGGTGGGGTCCTGGGAGGTGCCCTGAGGATAGGGTGACACCGCCAGCAGGGTCCTGGGAGCCCCAGGGCAGGGTGACACCCCCAGTGTGGGGTCCTGGAGGTACCCTGAGGGCAGGGTGACACCCTTGGTGGTGTCCTGGGAGGTGCCCGGTGCCTTGCAGGGGCGCAGAGTGGCCGCAGACGGGGCGGCTGGCACTGTACCTGCTGGGGCTGAGGGCCACCTGTCCCCCAACCAAACCCCACCGGGCGCTGGTGACGTGGCTCAAATACTACCTGGAGGAGGACTGGACAGGTGAGTGTCCCCACGGGGTGACCACCCACCTGGGCACCCACAGGGTGGGACTTCACTCACCCTGGTGACACCCCCTGTCTTCCCCAGGCTCCCGGCGGCACGGCCACCCCCTCACCAATTACTACCAGTACGGGCTGGGTGTGCTGGCGCTGTGTGTGCACCACAAGCGGGTGCGGGAGGAGGTGATCCGCCGGCTCCTGGAGGCACAGCACCGCGGCCGGCTCGGGCACGGCGCCGTGGGTGAGGGCCCGTGGGCACAGGCGGGGGCACCCGGCGGGGGGTGAGCCCACGGTGACCCCGCGGTGTCCCTGCAGACACAGAGGCTGTGCTGGCACTGGCCTTCGCCTGCCTGGAGCACAGGAGGCTGGTGGGGGCCAGGCTGGCGGCTGAGCTCCGGGACACCGTGCACAGGGTGAGCAGGAGCATGGCCCAGGCTCAGGGACCCGAGGGCATCATCGGCAACATCTACAGCACCCCCTGGGCCCTGCAGGTGGGGGTCACCTGAGGGGACTTCTGGCATGGGAGCAGGAATTGGCAAGGGGAGGTGGGGCTGCAGGTGCTGATGTGGGTGCAGGTACAGGTGCGGGTGCAGATGTGGGTGTAGATGCAGGTTTGGGTGCAGATGTGGGTGTAGATGCAGGTTTGGGTGCAGATGTGGGTGTAGATGCAGGTTTGGGTGCAGATGTGGGTGTGGGCACAGGAGCAGATATGGGTGCAGATAAAAGTACAGGTGCAGATGTGGGGTGCAGGTGCAGAAGGCTGCAGGTGAGGGTGTAGGCAGGTGCAGATGTGGGTGTAGATACAGCTACAGGTGCAGATGCAAGATGTGGGTGCAGATGTGGGGTGTGGGTGCAGGTACAGATGCAGATGGTGGTGCCTGGGCAGAGGCAGCTGCCCCAGGGCAGGTGATGCTCAGCCCTGCAGTGCCCCAGTGCCCAATCACCTCCCTCCTCTTCTTGCTGCCCCACCACCTCCCTCCTGCTCCAGGTGTTCCAGGCCACAGGCATGTGCCACACAGAGCCAGCTTACAGCCGGGCCATGGCTGCGCTGCTGGAGAACCTGGATGCCTTCGGCACGGCCACCACCATGGCCCAGGTGCTGCCAGTGCTGCACGGCCACTCCTACCTGGACATCGCCTCCATGCACTGCCAGGAGGAGTCGGGTACGAGCTGGGGGCAGCCGGGATGGGGTTGGTGCCAGTGCCACCGCGGTGGTGGCCGGGTGTTCATCAACTCCGTGGTGGCTTCTCACAGATACACTGACACCCCTCGACGTGGAGCCCCCGACTGAGGTGCCAGGGAACAAGACAGTGCGGCTGGTGGTGGAGTGTGCCCAGCCCTGGTGTTCCGAGCTCCAGCTCTACGACCGGCGGGTGTCCACGCCCGCTGCCGCCTCCCTGCTGGATGTGCTCGGGGCGGCCACTGCACAGGAACCCCACTTCACGTATGTGACCCACCTGGGGTCCCCTGGGGTCACACTGGGGTGGCCACATGTCCTGCACCCACACCAAGGGCTCACCCTGGTTCGCACTGCCCAGCTCCCTTGGGAGCTGCCCTGTCCCACTGCCAGCAGTGCCAAGGCTGGACACTCATCCCCCTCACTGCCCTCTGCCACTCCTCAGGTTTGACACCCAGGACACCCCCCAGGGCCCCTACCTGACCCAGGTGCTGGGGCTGGAGGCCCGGCAGGAGAAGCGGAACTACTGGCAGCTCCTGACAGCCCCCAGCACCCCCCTGCTGACAGGTAAGTGATGGGTGGGGGTCCCTGGGGAGGCAGTGGGGGTCCCAGGCGGTCCCCATGGCCCCTGGGGCCCCCAGTCTCACCTGAGGTCACTGTCCCTCCCTCTGCAGGTGTCGCCGACTACATTCCCCATGATGGAGAGACCCTCATCCTGCGCCTCAGCGAGTGGTAGAGGGTGGGGGGCTGTAGGGGGTGATGGCAATGAAACCTCCACTGTGGGCATAGGACCTGCTTTCTGTCTCCTGCTTTCCAGGAGCCAGCACCCCAAATCTGCCGGGGGGAGGAGAAAGAGGAGGGGGACAGAATGTGCCTTGTCCTACAGGTGCTGTTGGATGGGAGCACCAGGACCAGCAGCTCCTCTGGTCCTGGTCCCTCTCAGGGATGGCACAGGCAGGTGCCGGGAGCAGCCGGTTTTGGGGCGTCCAAAGCATTTTTGGGATATGCAAAGATTTGGGGAGACCGAGTCAGGGCTGCTCATCCCCAGAAAGCGCCAGCTGGGATCACCCTCCTCTGTAACGCCTTGGCGGGGCCCTGGCCCTGCCCACTGAGCCCCCGGGGCCCCCAGTGCCACGCCCAGCGCGAGGGGCACCCCTGGGGTTTAACCCAAGGCGCCAGATCACGGCAGGGCACGGAAGCGAGCGGGGCCGGGGGCGGTGTCGGGGATGTCGCCGCGGTTCGGGCTCAGGGGCGATGCCGGTGACGCTCCCGGGCGGGCGGGGCGGGGGCAGCGATGGCGGTCGCTCCGTGAGGGCGGCGGGGTCTGGGGCGGGGCCCGGGGAGGCGGCTGTGCTGTCCCGGCGGGGCCGAAGGTCCCCGGCGGGCCCCGCCGCACCGGGCGGATCGCTGGGCGTGCCCGCGGTGCCCCCGGTGCCCCCGAACCCCGCCCGGCGGCCGTGACGCGCGGGGCCCTCACGGGGAGGAGCCTCCGCCCTCCGCTCCCGCCATCACCAAACTTTGCGCTGGTTCCCGGCCGCCGCCGCCTCCTCCCGGCACATGGCTCCGGCACCGCGGGGCTGAGCTCCGCCACCGCCCCCGGGCGCGGGGACACCGCCGACAGCGACACCGCCACCGCCCCCGGGCGCGGGGACACCGCCGACAGCGACACCGCCACCGCCGGAGCGACCGGTCACCGCCACCGCCGCAGCCCGGGTGCGGCGGCTCCCGGCGCGGCGCGGGAGGACGGGGCAGAGCGGCGAGGGGCGGCCGGAGGCAGCGGGGCCGGTGCCCATGTGCCCGCGGTCGCGGCGGGGCGATGAGGCCGCGATGAGCACGGCGGGCGAGGGCACCCTCCGGCCCTGGAAGCCCGACCCGGGGCAGGCGGACGGGGGGCGGCCGCCCCCGCCGGGCCGGGCGCTGCCGCTGACCCTGAGCGTGCTGGCCTGGCTGGGCACCGGCACCACCATGGCCGGCCTCAACAAGTGGATCTTCGCTGCTCACGGGTTCCGATACCCGCTGCTGCTCTCCTCGCTGCACATGCTGTCGGGGGTGGCCGTGGGGTACCCGCTGGGCTGGGCGCGGGGTGCCCGCTCCCCGCGGCCCCGCGCCCGCATCTACCTGCTCAGCCTCACCTTCTGCACCAGCGTGGCCCTGGGCAACCTGGGCCTGAGCTACGTGCAGCTGGACGTGGCCCAGGCCGTGGCCACCACCACGCCGCTGGTGACACTGGTGCTGGGGGTGCTGGGGGGCCGGCGGCCGCACCCGCTGCAGTGCTGGGCCATGGGTCCGGTGTGTGCCGGGGCCGCCTGCAGCATCGCCGGCGGGCTCCGCTTCTCCCAGCCCGGCTGCGGCTTCCTGCTGGCCGCCACCGTGCTCCGCGCCCTCAAGTCCATCCAGCAGAGTAAGTGCCACCTGTCCCTGTCGCTGTCCTGCATGTGCGTCCTCCTCTGGCGCGGCCCCTCGTGCGCGGGCGGGCTGGTGGCACCCCGGTGTCACCGTGGGGCTGGGGACGCTCCCTGCTCGCTCATGCTGCCCACCCTGGCTCTGGTATCACCTCAGTGCCACCCCCCTCCCCACCCTGTACTGGATGTCATCCTAGTGTCACCTCAACCCCAGTGCCACCCCAGCCCCACCCTGTCCCTGGTGCCACCCTAGTGCCACCCCTTGCCCACCCTGTCACTGGTGTCACCCCAGTGCCACCGTGGTGCTGGTGACACTCTCTGCCCACCCTGGCCCCAGTGCCACTCCATTGTCACCCCAGCCCTGGTGGCACTCTGGCCCCCAGTGTCACCCACGCCCCAGTGCCAGTTCCATGCCATCCCAGTCCCATTGCCACTTGCTGTCCTCCTTGGCCTTGGTGCCACCCTACTGTCACCCCAGTGCCACCCCTTGCCCACTCTGTGCCTGGTGTCACCCCAGTGCTACTCCAGTGCCACCCTTGCCCCCTTGAGGCTGTGTCATGCTCCTGGCCCTGAGGTGATGTGACCTCAGTTTGACCTCAGTGATGACACCATTGGTGTCCCTGTGGTGTCCCCTGGCACTGCTGGCTCCTGGTGACACTGTCCCACGTCTTGGGGCCATAGGGGGGCACAGGGATACCCAGCCTGCCCCATTCCCATGGGCTTCCTGCCAGCACTGTGGGCTCTGGACCCCTGTGAGTCTCCCATTCCCAGGGACTCTGGTGCCACCCGGGCCATGGTGTCCTTGGCAAGTGGCAGTGAGGAGCCAGCCAGGATGTTTTTGGCTGGGAAGGGAGCATTTCCTCTGGAGCCTGTGACTCAGGGCACTGCAGGGCCGGGCTCTGCTGTGGGGCCCTGTGCCCTCCTGGAGGTCTCTTTGGCTGTACCGAGGTGCTGTGGCCCCCCAAGGGACACCCCTGCCCATCGTGCCACTGCCCTGTCCCCTTGTCACCCCCATGGAACATGGACAGTGGCCCTGGGGAGCCTGGGGGCTGTTCTGTCCCCCATGGACACAGCACTGCCCCTTGTGCATGTCTGTGTGTGGCAGCCAGCCCTGTCGCGCCTGCTGTCCCCACTGTCCCCAGATGACCCAGAGGGGGGACGTGGGGACAATGCTCCAAAACAGGCTGGGGAAGCTGCCCTGTCCAACCCTGTCCTGTGGCACCCTGACCCCCAAACCAGGACACCCCTGAACCCAGACACTGTCTGAACCAGGGCACCCCATAAAACCAGGGAATCCCAAAAATGGGAAAGTTCTGAACTGGAGTGTCTTCTGAACCAAGGCACCTCCAAAACAGGGGACCCTCAAAGTGGGGGACACCCCCCCAAGGCAGGGGACCCCCAGCCCACAGAAGGGACTGTCCCCTCCATTTCCCCCTTCCCAGTGACATTTGGGATTTCTTAACTACTTGGGCAGCGAGCAGGGACCCATATTGGTGGGTGTTCCCATCTGGGGGTGTCCCTGTGGGTGCTGAGTGTCCCCCCTGGGTTAATGTCCCTGTAGGTGCTGGGTGTCCCAGCTGGGTGGGTGCCACTGCAGGTGCTGGGTGTCCCCCTGGGTTGTCTCACACGTCCCCCTGACTGTCCCCTGTCCCCCCAGGTGTGCTGCTGCAGGAGGACCATCTGGACACGCTGTCCCTGCTCGGCCTGACGTCCCTGCCCAGCTTCGTGCTGCTGTTCGGGGCGGCCGTGGCGCTGGAGCTGGGCCCCTCGTGGCAGGGGGTGCTGCGCCCCGACGCCGCGCTCTGGGGCTGCGTCCTGCTCAGCTGCCTGGGCTCCGTCCTCTACAACCTGGCCACGTCCTGCCTCCTGTCCCTCACCTCCGCCCTCACGCTGCACCTCCTGGGCAGCCTCACCGTGGTGGGCAACCTGCTGCTGTCCCGCCTGCTGTTCGGCACGCGGCTGGGCGCGCTGGGCTACGCCGGCGTGGCGCTGACGCTGGCGGGGATGGTGCTGTACCACCAGCCCCAGCTCCTGGCCGCGTGCTGGCCCCTGCGGGCGCCGCGGCGGCACCCGCGCCACGAGTAGGGGTCTGAGGGTGGAGCGGGGGCGAGGGAGGCTCTGAGCGAGGGCAGGGGGGCTGCAGAGCTCGGCTCGGCGAGCACGTATGTGTGTGTTGAGGAGTGTCGTGCTGGGCACGCGTGTGTGCCAGTGTGTGTGACGCTCTGCATGTGTGTGTGACTGTGCACGTGTCTGCCAGTGTGTGACACGCTGGGCGCACGGGTTTGCCAGTGTGCCCACATGTGTGCTGAGGTGCACAGTGCTGTGCACGTGGGTGTGACCGTGCACACGTGTGTGCCAGTGTGTGTGCCACTCTGCACGTGTGTGTACCAGTGTGCCTGGCTCTGTGTGCCCACGGGAGTGCTGAGGTGCACAGTGCTCTGCACGTGCGTACCTGTGTGTGGCTCTGTGCACGTGTTTGCTGGTTTGCACAGCTCTGTGCACACACCTGTGGCTGTTTGCACAGCTCTGTGAGCACGTGTTTGCCAGTGTGCGCATGTGTGCCAGTGTGTGTGACTCTGCACATGTGTGTGCTGCTGTGCACAGTGCTGTGCACATGTGTGTGCCAGTGTGTGTGACTCTGCACATGTGTGTGCTGCTGTGCACAGCTCTGGACATGTGTGTGCTGATGTACACAGTGCTGTGCACATGTGTGTGCTAGTGTGTGTGGTACTGTGCACATGGGTGTGCTGGCATGCACAGCTCTGTGCACACGTGTGTGCTGAGGTGCGTGGTACCATGTACATAGTGGGTGTCCTACTCTGCATGGTTGTATGTACATGTGGTTTGCACGGCTCTGTGCACACGTGTGCTGAGGTGCACGGTGCTGTGCACACGTGTTGGTGTGCATGGCTCTGTGTACACGTTTTGGGTTTGCACAGCTCTGTGTGCACACGTGTGCTGAGGTGCACGGTGCTGTGCACACGTGTGTCAGTGTGCATGGCTTTGTGTGCACATGTGACAGTGTGCACAGCTCTGCGTGCACACATATGTGCTGAGGTGCACGGTGTTGTGCACACGTGTTGGTGTGCATGGCTCTGTGTACATGTTTGTGGGTTTGCACAGCTCTGTGTGCACACGTGTGCTGAGGTGCACGGTGCTCTGCACTGCACATCCCCATTGATGTGCAAGGCACTGTGCACAGGTGTGTGCTGGTGTGCACAGCTCTGTGAGCACATGTGTGTTGATGTGCACACGTGTGTTGTGTGAAGGCTCTGCACGTGCAGGCAGGTCTCGTGCACGTGTGCGTTGGTACAGACTGTACATATGTGAGTTTGTGCACAGCTCTGCGTGCGTGTGGCACGTGTGTGCTGCTGTGCACAGCTCTGGGGGGGGGGTCAGGCAGGTACAGGTGTGCACACAGGCTCTGTGCAGGTACCTCTGTGTGTGTGTGTGTGTGTGTGTGCAGCTGTGTGCCCCGGCTCCACATGTCCCCGTGTGCACACGCAGGCTGGGAATGCTCAGGGACGTGGCTGTGGATAAACGACTCTGGATACAGGACTCGGGGCATCCGGCTGCTGTCCTGCCTGGGGAAACAGAACTGTCTGTCTGTGTGTGTTCATATGTGTGTGTGTGTGTGTGTGTGTTCACACGTGTGTGTGTCACTACTGAGCTCTGCTGGCTGGAGTGGACGCTGGCTGTGTGTAGACACTGTTCTCATGGCCAAACAGGATGCCCAGGACAGGGCAGGTGCGTGTCCCCTCCCCTGTCCCCAACCCCACCGTGTTGTGACAATCCCATGGGGCTGCCGGTGGTGCTGCCAGCGTCACCTTTGTCCCAGCTGTGCCCTTCCAGCCCCCACAGCTCCCTGTCCCCGTCCCTCCCAGCGTGCCGTGGCTGGCACAGACTGGTATCCGTGGCAGAGATGGCGAGAGCCCGGCTGGGGGGACGGGGACAGCCCAGACCACCCACCATCGCTCCAGGGCGGTGCCAGGCTGAGGCGTGGGACGGTGCTGGGCTGTGGCACTGCACACACTCACCATGGCAAAGGGACAGCCCTGTGTGTGCCCTGGCACCGCCGGGGGCCGTGGGGGCCATTGCCACGCTCGTGTCTCCGTGCCGGGGCTGAAGGACCCAGCTCCGATTGCACTTGTCCCAAAATAAAGCTCTATTTTTGTCTTATGCCACCCTCGGCTCGCGGTGATCTCCTGCCCGAGAGGGAAAGAAGGGAGGAACCACTCGGTGTAGGGATGGGAAACAGGCATGGAAATGCCTCGGGATGTCCCCGTGGCCGCTGTGTCTGAGGGCTCTGTGCTCCAGTGCAGGGACAGCTGTGGTTTGGCAGCCCCAGGGCTGGCACTGGGACCCCCCGGGAGGGTGTGGTGACACGGAGAGGAGTCACTGACCGCATGTCCGGGGCTGGTCCTGCTGGGAGCCTCGCCCTGCCCCGGCACAGCACTGGAGCATCCTGCTCCCTGAGTCATGGAATCGTGGAATATCCTGAAGTTGGAAAGGACCCACAAGGATCATCCGATCCAACTCCTGGCCCTGCTCAGGACAGCCCCAACAATCACACCACGTGTCGCCAGTCCGGCCCCTCCAGCCCGGTGACTCACCCCACCGCACAAGCACGACCCTCTTCCCCTGGAAAATCCCTGCTCGCTCCCGCCCTCTTTCCCAAACAGCGATTTGTTTCCATTATCAGGGCAGGAGTTTGGAGGCCACTTCCAGCAGCACCTGGGGAACGGCTCCTTCCCAGCACACACTGACGGGAGGGCAGCTCTCCGGGGTGTGCCAGAGTGCCACGGCCGGTGCCACCTTTGGCAGGTGCTTCAGGTGCGGCTGGAGTGGTGCCCATCCCAAAAGGGACACAAAGGGCCCCCAGTTATCAGCCAACAGCCCCCGCGCTGGCCAGGAACCTGTTTACTTTCTGGGCTCACATTCCAGAGGCTTTTCCATAGCAGGGAGGGTTGGAAGCCCTTTCGGTTTTCTGGGAGGAGTGGAGGGACCTGCAAACCAGCCATCTGTGGCATCGCTGGCTCAGGAGCCCTTCCCCAGGGAATTCCTGTCCATCCCAGCTCCTGGACTCATTTGCTGGCACTGGGTCTACCCAGATCCTGACTCCATCCACAGCTTTGCCTTTTCCACCTTGGATTCCTACTGATTTCTACTTGGTGCCCTACTGCTCCAGGGAGCTGGGCTGGGCATGGGGGTCCCATGGGCAGCATTCCTGGTGGGACTAGGAGTTGTGCTGCCCATGGAGGGCAGTGGCAGGAGGGCTGGCCAGGTGAGGTGACCCTCTCTCTGGGTATTTTGGGCCGTGATCTCAGCCCAGTGTCATCCCTGCGCTCCGGCCAGGCCCCGGGAAGGATTGGGTTTCCCACTGGCAGCAGCTGCCCATGTGCTGAGTCCAGCACTGCTCCGGCCGAGCTGGATGAGGGAAAGGCATCCCAGCCCTGGGGGCTTTGTGGAAGGGGAGCAGATGGGACCCCTTTCTGGAGAGCAGCCCCTGGCACGGGGCAGGACCAGCCCAGCAGGGAATGAAGGGCACAGTCCTCATGTGAGCATGGGGAGGGGTGACCCTCCTGAGGAGGGGTGACAGCTCTGAGCGGTGACAGCAGGAATGGTGGCACCTCCATATGCTTGGAGGTGCTGGCTGGCAAGGAATCACAGAATTATGGAATCCCAGGATGGTTTGGGTTGGAAAGGACCTTAAAGCCCATCCAGTCCCACCCCTTGTTATGGGCAGGGACACCTTCCGCTAGCCCAGGATGCTCCAAGCCCCATCTGACCTGGCCTTGGACACTTCCAGGGATCCAGGGGCAGCCACAGCTTCTCTGGGCAACCTGTGCCAGGGCCTCACCACCCTCACTGGGAAGGATTTCCTCCCCATATCCCATCCAATCCTGCTGTCTGGCAGTGGGAAGCCGTTCCCCCTTGTCCTGTCCCTCCATCCCTTGTCCCAAGTCCCTCTCCAGCAAGGAGCTCCAGGTGAAGCATGGAACTCTGAGCTGGGAGAATTTAAATCCAATGGGACAGTTCAGTGATGAGATCCAGCCAGGTAGTTTCTCTTGGATCTGCTTCTAAACCACTGCTGAACCTTCCTTGGAGGCAGCAATGGAATGTGCCAGGATGGTGCTGTGAGCCCTTGGTGCAGGAGCAGGGGAGAGGAAATCCAGGTGGATTTACTGTGTGCCTGGGAGCACAGGGTGGAAATTATCTCTGTTTCAGGACAGGGATTAACTGCTGCCTGTTGGGAGCTCACTGCATTGGCAGGGTGGGATTTGGGATCTGCAGTGGGAGGCAGCAGGGACAAACGCTAATCTGGGGAGCCTGAGCCAGGAAATAATATCCTTCTGGGATATGCTGGGCTGTACTCTTAAACCATCCACATCACAGTCCTAAAACTGTGTCAGGGACTGTTGTGGCTCCAGAGGTGAAATTACGACAAAACCTTTTTTAGGGTAGATGGAAGATTGCATTTTTCCTGGCTGGACAGCCCAGCTCAGGGGGGGCAGAGATCTGAGGATGCTTGAAGCTGCTTAAGCCCAGCTGGAGGCCAGGAGATGGACAGGATGAGCCTTCAAGCACCACATTCTCTGCTCCAGCACCCACAAAATCTCTCTAGAATGTTCCCTTAACCATTTTGGGGCAGGGGGGCTTCACTGGTGGCTTCACTGCTCACTCTCCATGTCCCAGGCTCCTTCCCCATGCTGAACAGGCTGTTGGTCGAGTCACCAAATTTCTAGAAGATGAAATCACAGGAGCTCGAAGACATTTTTAAAGTCATAGAATCAGAGAATCATGGAATTGTTAAGGTTGGAAAAGCCCTCTAAGACCATTGAGGCCAGATGTTCTCCCAGCACTGCCAAGGCCACCACTGACCCATGTCCCCAGGTGCCACATCCACATGGCTTTGAAATCCTTTCAGGGATGGGGACTCCACCTCTGCCCTGGGCAGCTGTGCCACAGCTGGACAGCCCTTTCAGTGAACAAATTTTCCCAATATCCAACGTTACCCTCCCCTGGCACAGCTGGAGGCCGTTCCCTCTCATCCTGTCCCTTGTTCCCTGGGAGCAGAGCCTGACCCCCCACCTGGCCCCACTCCCTCCCCTCAGCTGGGGCTGTGGGACCCCCTCCAGCTGAAACCAGAATTAACAGATGGGTTGGTGTGAGCGATGCCAGAGTGTGACCAGATGAGGATTCTGGTTCACAGTGGCACGATGACTTCGTGCAAGGATTCCCACTGACAGTGCACTTCCTTGGATTGCTCCCATCCTGGCTTCCCAGACCACCAGGGAATGGGATTCTTCACGAGCAGCTCACCCAAATCATAGAATTGTGGAATGGTTTGGGTTGGAAGGGACCTTAAAGATTGTCTCATTCCAATGCCCTGCTATGGGCAGGGACAATAACCATGGATCTCCCAAGGGAGGCCAAGGCACCTCCTGAAAAAGCCTTTGGGCAATCAGACTGGGGGAAGGAATGATCAGGACATCTTTGGGTCTCTCCCAGTCAGAGATGCTGCCTGTGCTCTCCATTCCCTCTCTGGAATACCACAGATGATGGGACTCTGGGTTGCTGCCTCAAAACCCAAAGCTCTATCTCAGTAAGGAAAAACAGCTGTTGGTGACACTCCAAGTATCCTGACTCACAGCAAGTTGCTGTCCTGCCTCAGCAGCACAGTTTGTTCTGGAATAAAACAACACTCCCCGAGCACGTGGTGGTCTCAGAGTCCCTGTCAGGGCCCTGGAATAAATGAGATGTGAAAACTGGGGTGATTTTATTTATAGCAAGATTCTCCATCGCTGGTGTATCTCAAACCCCCTGCACTCTGCTGCTGGTTTTCCCTGGATTTCCTGCCAAGAGGTCACACCAGCTTGTTGTACTCGGAGCAGCTGCATTACTCCTGCTTCATTTCCACAACCCCGGGGCACCATCCCTGCCGGAGAGCTGAGCCCCCGGAGCCTGCGGATGCTGAAGTTTGTGCTGGTCGTGTCCCCGCCCCAGGAGCTGCTGTTGGGCTGTGTCAGGGGATGGCAGGATTCGACCCTGGAGAAAACCAACCATGTCCTGGGCTGATCCCTCAGCGTGGGTAGCAGGGCAGGGGAGATTCTGCCCCTCTGCCCCCTCGGGTGAGACCTCCCTGCAGAGCTGCTCCAGCCCTGGGGAACAGCACAGGGAGGACGTGGAGCTGCTGGAGAGAGTCCACAGGAGGCCATGGAGACTAGAGGGATGGAGCAGCTCTGTTGTGAGGAAATGCTGGGAGAATTGAGATTGTTCAGCCTGGAAAAGAGAAGGCTTCAGGGTGATTTTGTGGCCTTCCAGTACCTGAGAAGGAGCCTCCAAGAGAGATGGACAGAGACTACTGACAAGGGCCTCGAGTGACAGGACAAAAAGGAACGACTTCAAACTGAAGGAAAGTAGGTTTAGATGGGATATTGAGAAGAGATTCTTCCCTGTGAGGGTGGGGAGGCCCTGGCCCAGGTTGCCCAGAGAAGCTGTGGCTGCCCCTGGATCCCTGGAAGTGTCCAAGGTCAGGTTGGACGGGGCTTGGAGCAACCTGGGCTAGTGGGAGGTGTCCCTGCCCATAGCAGGGGGTGAGACTGGATGGGCTATAAGATCCCTTCCCACCCAATCCATTCCATGACTCTGTGTTTCTGTGACTCTGTGCCCATCAGGGACATGGAGTGGTGCTCCCTCAGGCCACACAGCCAGTGGGGTCCTGCTCACCCTGTGTGTCCCCATGCTGTGGATCCCGGGTGCCCTGGAGCCCGACAGCTGGAGATGCAGGGGCTGGGGGTGTCCCTCACGGGGACACAGGGGTGCTCCATGTGGGGACAGAGGGAGGTCACCACCTTCAGGTAGCCGTTGATGATGGTGCTGGTCCAGTGGGTGCCAATGTCACCGTGGCAACCACTGACCACCAACGGCGAGGCCAGCGGGTCATGGAGGAGCAGGGCAGGACAGGGCCTCGCGTCACCTTCTTCCCACCGCCCCAGAGCCGGCGGTTCGAGGGGCCCCGGTGCGGGGCTGGGGGACCCTCACACTGTCCTGGGGCTGGGGGACCCTCAGATCATCCTGGGCTGGGGACCTTCATGTGGGACTGGGGAACCCTCTCCCTGGGCTGGGGGACCCTCACACCGTCCTGAGGCTGGGGGACCCCACACTGGGCTGAGGGACCCTCCCGCTCAGGGGCTGTGAGCAGGCCTGTGGGCCGTGGCTGAGCCCCCAATGCACCCCCGCTCTCTGACACGAAGCCCTTCTCACCCAGAGCAGCCCTGGGGACTGGGACCTTGACCCGGACAGTGTCCTGCCCAGCTCCACTGTCCACGAGCAGCTGCTCCTGGAGGAGAAGGTGAGGCTCTCCTCTCCCCCTGACCCCTCCAGGCCCTGCTGGTGCTGCCCCCCTGGGATGGGGTTTGGGGCCCCCTCTGGCACAAAGGGGCCTTTAGGTCTTCAGCATCAGGATAGGGGTGCCAAGGCTCCCTCCAATGGTCAGGAGGAGGTAGCTCTTGGATTTGGGCCACCTTTGACATGAATGGTTGAGCCTCCATCCTGACCTCTGGACACAGATGCTGTATCCTATCTCCAAGTCACCTGTGGTTTGGAATGAGCTACAGGCATTGTTTGCCATGGGCTTAACCCGGACTCAGATGTTGTTCCTAAGATATCCTGGGAGAAAGTAGGTTTAGATGGGATATTGGGAAGAAGTTCTTCCCTGTGAGGGTGTTGAGGCCCTGGCACAGGTTGCCCAGAGAAGCTGTGGCTGCCCCTGAATCCCTGGAAGTGTCCAAGGCCAGGTTGGACAGGGCTTGGAGCAACCTGGGCTGGTGGAAGGTGTTCCCGCCCATGGCAGGGGGTGGGAGGAGATGGGTTTTAAGATCCCTTCTAAACCAAACAATTCTGGGGTTCTGTGATTACACATACTGAGGCTTTTTCCTTGGCCATACTGAGGGATATGGTGGGATGTGTCTCTTCCTGAAGACAAGCATCACTTTGGAATCCTTCATTTCATGGTAGGACAGCGGCTCTCAGGTCTTACGTTTGCTTTCACAAAGGTAAAACAATTTGAAGAGGCCAAAAAGAAGACTAAAAGTCTCCACAAACAGCTACAGCAGCAGTTTTTGAAAGACCAGGAGAGAAAGACGGAGTGGAAAAAGAAGGCAGAGGAACAGTTTAAAAAATCCCTGGAAGTGTTCGATCGCAGGAGTGGGAAGGTGCCCGCCCGTCCCGCCCGTCCTTCGTCGGCGGCTGAAGCGAAGCCCAAGAAATCAGCGGCTGCTGCCGACAAAAAAAAGAGCAAGAGACGTGTCTAGAGAGCTCCTCCTGCAGGCTGTGCCCCGGTTCCGGCCACGGCTTCCAACCCGCTGGAATTTTAGGAAGTTAACGCTCCCGTTACAGCAATAAATCAGCACAATCCCTCCCCCTGTCTGGTGTTGCTGCCCTTGTAAATCCGTGAGGATGTGGTGGTTGGAGAGCCCCGGGCTGGGAAGGGAGCGGTGGCAGCTGCAGGAATGAAATACCTCTCCAAAGACTGTTTTCCTTTGTGAAAGGGATGGAGCTTTTCCTGGCTCGTGCCTTGAGGCTGGTCGGGCACTGAACTACCCCAGGGCAGTGGGCACGGCCCCAAGGCTGCCAGAGCTCAGGGAGTGTTTGGACAATGCTCTCAGGGACAGAGTGGGATTGTTGGGGTGTCTGTGCAGGGCCAGGGGTTGGACTGGATGATCCTTGTGGGTCCTTTCCAGCTCAGGAGATCCCACGATTCTGTGGCCTGATTTTCCAGTCCCCATCACAATGTTGAGGTTTCATAACATAAACCTTTTCTCCTTGAAATGAAGTTGCTAATTTTTTATGCTTCCCAGCGGCCTTGAGGGAATAATTGGATCTTGGAAGGTTGCTGTCACATGCTCAAGTTTTTTCTTCACTGGATTGAAAAATGCTCAGTACCTTCAAGCTGTGTCCCTCAGCTGGAATTCTGAAGAGAAATCTCATGACTGATGGGAAAGGCATAGCTCAGACTCCAGGACAGCACAGGCGAGTCACACTCCAGTGCTCAAAAACTGGGAGCCATCAGGCCTTGACAATGAATTCTCCATTTACTGTAAGACTATTTTTTTAAAGAAATAAAATTTTTCCCTAATCTCTCCACAGACATGATTCAGGTGCTGAAAGACTCTGAAAATTGTGCATAGAAAACAAGGATTTGGCACCTACATTGGCTTCAAACCACAGGTCTATCAAGTCTTGCTTTTCTTGAGTATTTAAGGCACCACCTTCTTGTTGTCTGTCCTCCTCCCAGCTGGGATAAATCTGCCCTGCACACTGTCCTCTCCTCTTCTTGACCTCAGCTTTTGCCTGTTGGGTTTGTCCAGGAAAATGGGGATCTGCTGTTCACCACAAGGAACTGGATGATCTTTAAGGTCCCTTCCAACCCAAACCATTCTGTGCTTCACTGTGACAGCTGCTGGACAGGACAGACAGGGAACATCTCTGATCATGCTGGCACCAGTGGCAGGATGGTGTCCACCTCCACCACTTTTTGAGCAGCACTGACACCCAAGCAGAGATGTGTTGAGGTGAATAATAACAAAATGCCAACAAGCAAATCCTGCCACAAGTTTTTAGAGAGGAGCTGGAGGTTGTCACTCAGGGGTGGCTGACCTGTGCTGGCCACCCCTGAGGTTTTCCTTGTGGGAAGATGCTGTGAGAAAAGGACTGGTTTAAAACCAAGTGAGAGAGTGGATTTGGTGGCCATTCATGTGTTACTACACAGGGCTTCAGCTGCTGTTCGAACACTTCTCTGCTCATCCAGCAAAAAGCCCACCAGGGTCCCCCAGCCCACCTATTCCCCTCCATCCCCCACCAGCCTGACCTTTGGACTCCCTCCATGGCCTTTGGACTCTCCTGTACATATCCAGCCTCCACAGCATCCTGAAGCAAAGTCTTGGTGTTTAATAATGGAATGTGAAAAACCAGCACCCTTAGGTTGTTGTAAACCTACAATCTGGACAGATTCACTGCATGTCCCCAGTTCTTGTGCTAGGAGAAGCAGAGACTGGCTGCTCTTTCCTTGTCTCCCCATTTTCTGATTCCAGAGTCCTTGGCTTTGTCCCCCCTCCATCAACCTCTCAACTCAGGTGGGTTCATGTTGGCTCTGCTGTGCAGTTCATCCCTATTGCTATGGTAACAACTGCATCCATCCACCCATCCATCCACCATCCATCCACCATCCACCCATCCATCCATCCATCCACCCATCCACCCATCCATCCACCATCCATCCATCCATCCACCCATCCATCCATCCACCCATCCATCCATCCATCCACCATCCACCCATCCATCCACCATCCATCCATCCATCCATCCACCATCCATCCACCCATCCATCCATCCATCCACCCATCCATCCACCATCCATCCACCCATCCATCCATCCATCCACCATCCACCCATCCATCCACCATCCATCCACCCATCCATCCATCCATCCATCCACCCACCCATCCATCCATCCATCCACCATCCATCCATCCTCCAAAACACACCCTGAGCACCATGGGGGGCCCCAGGCAGTTCCTGGGATGCAGCTGCACCCTGAAGGGAACAGGGATGTGTCTTCCCCTTGCCATGGAAGCAGAGGGGCTGTGGGGCTCTAACAGAGCTCCTCTGTGTGGAGCTCACAGAGCTCAGCCCCTCTGGGCTCCTCCCCATCCTCCCCGTGCTGGGAGAAGCCAGTCACCAGTTTCTCCAGTCCCCCAGCTCAGTGCTGTCCTTGATCCCAGTGTTCCCACGGCAGGAATCAGTCCTGGCACGCAGCAGCACCCCTGGCACAAAGAGCCCCAGGCCTGAGGTGATGCCTGGCCCCCTTTGCCCTGTCCTCACCACCTCCCCAGCCCCACGGCCTGGAAGCCCCTGGAGCTGTTGGAGTTGAGCTGTTCCCCAGGGCAGGCTGTGGGTGTTGGCAGTCCCCTGGACCTGGTTCTGCAGGGGGTGGGTCTCTGGGCTAATCCAGCCCTGGGTGTTCCCACTCGGCACAGCAAGGAAGCAGCTGGAATTTGCCTGGGAGACTGGAGGTTGTGACTTAAATAGAACTATAGAATCACAGAATCTTTAAGGCTGGGAAATCCCTCTGAGATCATGAAGTCCAACTGTGCCCTCAGCACTGCCAAGGCCATCACTGACTATGTCCCCAAGTGCCACATCCACGGCCTTGAAATCCCTCCAGGGATGGGGACTCCACCCCTGCCCTGGGCAGCTGTTCCAATGACTGACCACCCTTTCCAGGAAGAAATATCCCAATATCCAATCTGACCCTCCCCTGGCACAGCTTGAGGCCGCTCCCTCTCCTCCTGTCCCTTGTTCCCTGGGAGCAGAGCCCGACCCCCCCCCCCCGCTCCCCCCTCCTGTCAGGGAGTTGTAGAGCCAGAAGGTCCCCCCTGAGCCTCCTTTGCTCCAGGCTGAGCCCCCCCAGCTCCCTCAGCTGCTCCTGTTGCCCCAGCCCCTTTCCCAGCTCCATTCTCTTCCCTGGACATGCTCCAGCCCTTCAATGTCTGTCTTGTCGTGAGGGGCCCAAAACTTAATTCAGGATTTGACGATTGGCCTGACCAAACTCACACACTCTGGTCTCAGTGCCCTGACACATCCAGGGAGATTTTCCTTTCCCAGAGCTGCCCACAGCTGGCTGCAGAGATGCTTCTGCGTGAGCCCATGTTCCTCTGCCCTCCTGCTCCTGCCACCCAGCTCCAGCCCGGTGCTCCCACGTCCAGCCCAGCACCTCCAGCCCAATATCCAATTGGGCTGCCCCTTTTGAGTCCGTTTGCTCAGAGCTTACACTAAAACCCCACCACACTCGTCTCTTCAGCAAGTTCCATACGGCAGGGACTCCCTGGATTCTCTATGCCCTTCCTGAGTCTTTCTCACAGGCTCTGGGGGCCAGAGGAGTGCAGAATCCTTCCCAACTGCTCACTATATGGATGAGAAGCACATCACCCCACTGACGGCACAACACGGGAATGAGTGAACAGCACCAGGAGCTGCAGGTGGAATGTGGTCAGGGATCAGTCAGCCCTGTGGATTCCTCCAGGGCTTGGTGTGATGCCAGAGCTCCACATTCCCAGCAGAGTGCGAGGCAAGGCTGCAGCCAGAGGACGGTGGCAGGAGGGACTGTCCCTGCAGTGACAGGTTGTGGTGCTGTTGGCTGCAGCAAGGCTTCATTGTGTGCTTCTGCTCTTTCCCCATCATTGCACAATCGGTTTAAATCATCCCCTCCCTGCTGTCCCTCCCCCTGTCCCAAGCACGGGTGGCAGCAGGAAGAGGGAATTATAGGGGCAAGCCAAGCTGGGGTGGATCAGGGCCTTTCAAGCTGGTTGGGTCCCACAGTCTGTGCTTCCCTTTGCCACAGATGAGCAGGATCCAGCACCTGGAGAGGGGTTTGGATGGTGGGGGAAAGCCCAGCTGGGGCCAGGGTGGTCTCTGGTGCTCAGGTGTCTGTCACAAGGCCCTTGTGCCAGAACAAAGCCAGACTCAAACCGTGGGGGACGCTGTGCCCGGGTTGTACCTGCACCCAGAGTTCTCCTGGCTCTCCCTTCCTTGCTCAGATATGTCCCACATAATTTGGATTCTCGGGCACTTCTGGCTCTGGGCAGTGATGCAGTCTGGTGGCTTTGGGTGCAGGGAATTGTTTGAGGATGGTTCTGAGGTTTTCCTACATCCTGGATGAGGTGGGATTGACGCAGGTTCAGTGGTGTTTCACCCACCTCCCAAATCGACCTGGTTTCCTTCCTGGTGCAAGAGCTGCTGCTGGCCTGGAGTGGTGTGTGAAGCTGCAGGACGAGTCAGGCTGCTCTGGACTTGTGTCATCACCTCCATCTCTGCCTGAAGGATGGGAATGTCTGTAATTACTCAGATCCAGGAGGGAGCAGCAGTGATCCACAGTCTTCCCTACTTTAGAGGAGGTTTGGATGAGACCCATGGCTCCACCCTTTTCCTCCTCCCTTCCTGTACATCCCAAGGACTTGCTGTCCCTTGAGCAGGCTGTGTGCACCAGGACACAGGGGACTGGTGACAGTCACTGGGCAACTGATCCCATCTCCAGGTCATGGCCGTAAGGAAGACCAGGTCTGCAGTTCTTGGAGAGCAGTGGCCCATTTCAAACGAAGCAATCAAGACACTCCTCAACTTTGAAAAGAAAAAGACAGTCTTTTCATGATGGATTTAATTGCCAAAATGTCTTCAGGGCATGTGGCCTCTTGCACCCTGTTTTAGGACAAGAGGAAATGACTTCAAGCTGTGCCACGGTTTAGGCTGGATATTAGGGAAAATGTCTTCACTGAAAGGTCTGTCAAGCCCAGGGCAGTGGTGGAGTCCCCATCCCTGGAGGGATTTAAAAGCCCTGTGGATGTGGCACTTGGGGACGTGGGTCAGTGGTGGCCTTGGCAGTGCTGGGGGATGGTTGGACTCGATGGTCTCAGAGGGCTTTTCCAGCCTTAATGATTCTGTGATTCTATGTCCAGCCCAGCACCCCAGAGCCAACAGAGGCCTGCTCTGATCCACGGTCCCGAGCAGTTTGGGAAGGCACAGACCTGGGCAAGCCTGGCCCCTCCGTGGGTGTCCTCTCCTCCATCCTCACCAGTGCCAGGCCCTAAACCCCAGCCCTGGTGGTCCCACTGCATCTCCCATCACCAGACCCTTGTTTGCTTTGCGTAGGGAAAGTTAATAACGTGTGACGTGCTGGAGCAGTGGCACAGCCCCAGCGCTGCAGTTTTATTCACGAGCTCCGACACGCCACGCCAAAATAAAGGGAATGCTCAGGCCAGGGAAGGCTGAGCCCCGGGACAAGACTCCCTGCCGGCTCCTGCCCCAAGGACACAGCTGCCATTACCGGGAGCTGCCCTGGTACTCAGCGTTTTGCCAAGTTTCCCGCTGGAAATCAAATCCCTCCTGTCCCGAGGGCACCCGTGTCGCTGCCTGGGCAGAGGGCGAGGGCACGGCCGCTGTGCAGCGCTCGAGGGCCAGCAGCTGCCTTGCAGGGCTCGCTAATTAATTCACGGATAACCAATTAATTGCGCCTAAACAACATCAGCATCCTAATCAGCTGAGGCTCATTACCACTTTTATGGCCCTGAACGCTGCAAAACCAGTCACGTTAACGGTCCGGTTTAGGGGAACTCGGATGTGTCTGGTGATTCAAAACGGACCCCTCGGGGCTCCTGGACACCCACTGGGCTGACCCGCGCCTGGCAGATTTGACCTCCAGGGGATGAAGTTTGTTTTTGAGGTTATTCGTCGTGCTCTCAGGAACACAGGCCTGGGTAGCACGAAGCGGACGCGCTGCCTCTTGTCCCCCTCCCCGCTGCCCTCACAGCGCCCGCGGCCGCCATGACAGCCACCCCGCCCCCTGGCAGGTCACCGCCGCGGGGCTTCTCATTGGACAGCGGTCCTGTCAATCAAGCGATGGGCGCCGCTGAGGGGCGGGGCCGCAAGGGGCGGGGCAAACGCCTCTCACCATAGGCTGTCCGGAGAGACCCCGCCCCCTCGGTCGCCTGGCAACGTGAGGCGCTGGCGGCGGGTGGGAGCGGGATCGGGACCGGGATTGAGGCAGGGATCGGGATCGGGATCGGGATCGGGATCGGGATCGGGATCGGGATCGGGATCGGGGTCGGGGTCGGAGTCGTGACTGAGTGCGCTGCAGGCCGTCGGGGGCCGGCATCCCCCAGTAACGGGCGCCTAAGACACCCCCTCCACCCAGGGATGCCCTAGGGCCGCTGTCCCACAGCCCCCCCCGGATCCTCCCGGCCCCGGCCCCCGAGCCGCCCGCCCCTCACACGGGGGATGCTCCCCCCCGGGAGTCACCCCCCGGGGGTGACGCCCCGGGGTCCCTGGGTCCCCCTGCTGCCCCAGACCCACACCCAGGGGACCCTTCGCTCCCTGTCAGCCTCCCACACTCCGGTGCCCCCTGCCCCCTCCATGTTCCCTCCCTGTCCCCTCCTGTTGGCCCTTTCCCTCCAGATTCCCCTCCCACCTTCTGGCAGTGCCAGGCCTGAAGCGTAGAGGTTTCCTACTGGGAACCCTGCCCACCCTTCCAAGATGGGCACAGGGCCCTACAAGAGCTGTAGACTGTGCTGCTGTGGTTCAGCTGCTCCTCAGAAGCAATTGGGAACTTTCCTCCCACCACCCTTCGAGGCCAGGAAATTATTGTTAAGGGAATATTATTGCCTTATTGTGGGCATTCAACAGCCTCTCTGGGACAGAGACCATCTCTGACCCACAACTGCATGTCCTGACCCCATGCCCACACCCAGGGAGAACTCCAGTGTCATCTGAAACTCACACATTTTTCTACATTACCTTGTTTCCCTAATACTGTCACCATGATTTTCTCTTAGACAGAACATCCAAGAAGGAAGATTTAAGTGACAGTGGCAGCACAGGGACCTTGATGTTCTTTGAGAGTCTCACCTTGTGTGAGAGCTGTGTCCCTTCTAGACTTCAAACCACTCAGCCCACAGGTTGAATCCATGGCAACAGGGAATCCAGCTGCATTCCAAGCATCATCGTGAAGCAAAGAACTCTGGTGAAGGACATGGCAACTCCAGAGAAGGCAACGACCCCCTTAGGTGCCATGGGGGTGTTGGAGCCACGTCAGCTAAAGCCTGATAGCGCAGAGACGGAAAGAATCCTGACTGTCTTGGATGAGACCATTACCAAGCTGGAGATGACCAGGTTGATCCCACGGATCACTGGCTCCCTGGAGAGGTTTGCTAGGATGCTGGGACCTGAGATCACAGCCAGCCTGTTGGAGCACCAAAAGCTTTCAAATGAAATGCAGCACCTGCTCGCCAGCCCTGGAGCACAGGAGACCATGAGAGCCAGGGAGCAACACCTGAAATGTTCTCTTAGACACATCCTGAGGCTCCTTCTGGCCAACCCTTTGCTTTGCCAGGGACTGAAATATCAAGTCCAGGTGAGAGCATCACCAGCTGATGCGTTTATCAAAGCCTTTGCGGAGTTCAGGGATTTCATGCTGGAGAAGCTCCTGACCAGTCCTGCTGAAGAGCGAGAAAAGATTCAGTTCGTGGAAGAAATGTCCCTCAAGGCTGAGCAAAACACTGAAGTGATCACAGCTCTACAGGCAGAGCTGGCAGCAGGAATCCAGACTCGAAAGGAGGAGGTATGATCTTGTGGGAATATTTTCCCGCAAAGTGTTACTGGAACAAAACTTTGGTAACTAAAAACTGACCCCTTTATTGCAGTTCTGAAAGAGCAAGTTCCAGAAATCATTTCTAAACCAGATCTTAAACTTAAAGATACTATTTTTATTGGAAAATAGAATAAGGATGCTTATTGCACACTTGATTTTTTTTTAAAACTTGAATTTGGCATGTTTTGAACCTGTTCTCACCAGCCAACTTGAACGAGACAAGTTCCAGAGGAGCTGCAGGACAGACACAAATTGCTGTGGTGGTGTCCTGGCAGGGTGACAGTGCCAGCTGCTTCATTCCTGCTCATGAAAGAATGAAAAGTCATTCCAGGGAGAGATTGCTCTGATTAAAATCCATTTTTAATGTCTGCCCTGTCTTCACTCTTGCTTAAAACCAACATTTCTGTGACTCCTAACTCTAATAGCTGCCTTGGAGCATTTGTGATTAATCAGTGATTATATGAATTACATCAATTTTTAATTTTATCTGCAGCTGAGGTGCAGATGAACGACTGGGCACTTCCCAGGCACTTTCCAAGCCTGTGGACTGTGCCAAGCATCCAAGCCCTGAGCTCCTGACAACAATTCTCTGTTTTCTACATGTGCTCCTCATTCTTCTCCCTGCAAGAGGGGTCAGCGAGGGAGGTTTTGTCCTGTGCTCGTTGCACTGGATGGTGCTGGCAGAGCCAAGAGCCTGCTTTCCCCATTCCCTCTGCTCCTTGGAGATCTGGGAATTGAGACACTTGAGATTTTTATGTGCAACTTGGCGGCTTGGCCAGGGCATCGTGGATAAATCTGTTTCACTGATCCCAGCTGGGGATTTCCCCAGACAGTCACTCGGAGCCTGATCCAGCTCTCAAGGGAGGCACGGGCTCGCTCCAGGGAATCTGCTTTTGGCTGTTCCTCAGGTGGCAGTGCCAGTGAGGCTTGGGGTGGTTTGTTCACTCTCTACCTTTACTAACGGGGTCCCAGAGGAGCAAGGGAGGAGGTTTCCAAAGTTCCTGTGTAAATCTAACTCTTTCCTCAGCCAGCAGTGGCAGGTCCTTGGTGTTACCTGAGCAGGCACCTAAGGGTCTCTTCTTGGATCTCCTCCATCTTTGCCAGGTCTTTTTTCTCTTGCCCACCTTATGCCTCACTGGCATTTCCCAATGATATCCTCTTGTTTTCTGGCTCTAGATGGACAGGAAGGACAAAATGATTGAAGACCTCAAAACCACCATGGAAAATCTGGCCAAGGACCGCAAAGCTGAGATCCAGCAGATGAAGAAGGAAGGGGCAAAACAGCAAGAAGAGGAGGCGAAAGCCGCCCAGGGCAGGTGTGCCAGGCTGCAGGAGGACGTGCAGCGCCTGCGAGTGCAGTTCAGTGCCCTGGTAGAGGAGCATCGAGCCTCAGAGCTGCTTCTCAGGAAGGTAAAGGGGAGAAGAGCCCTGGGACAGGAGATTTAAACCTGTTTGCAGAGCTGTCAGCTCTGCCTGCTGTCTGCTGCAAGGGATTCCTTGGTCCCTGCTCGTTCCTGGCAGGATGCACATGGTGTTTGTCAGAGTACACCCGCTCTGTCCTCATGCTCTGCTGATTCCAGTGGAAAGCAGCCCTGCAGTGACAGCAGGGACAGAGCCTGTCACAGGTCCTGCTCCTGCCTCAGCTCTGGGAGCACCTTCCCATGAAGCTGTGACATGGCTGTGGGTGGGCAGAGTGCAGGGCAGCAAGGCTGGAGCAGGACAGGTGAGGGGTGGTGGAGAAACACGGGATCTGGTGTAGGGTGAGCAGAGCAAACACAATATTGGCTTGATAGAAAGGCATCTTTTAGAGTTGATTTAGTGTTCAAGATAGAATGTGGCCGATGTTGAGGGCTCAGCAGTTCCTGCTCTGCTTGGCATGTTGCTGAAGAGATAAGCCAAGGACTCGGGTGGTGTTGAATGAGGGTAAATGTGATTTCATAGAATCACCCCAGAATGGTTTGGGTTGGAAGGGACCTTAAACCCATCCAGTCCCACCCTCTGCCACGGGCAGGGACACCTTCCACTAGCCCAGGTTGCTCCAAGCCCCGTCCAACCTGGCCTTGGACACTTCCAGGGATCCAGTGGCAGCCACAGCTTCTCTGGGCAACCTGTGCCAGGGCCTCCCCACCCTCCCAGCCAACAATTCCTTCCCAATACCCCATCTATCCCTGCCCTCTGGCAGTGGGAAGCCATTCCCTGTGTCCTGTCCCTCCATCCCTTGTCCCCAGTCCCTCTCCAGCTCTCCTGGAGCCCCTTCAGGCCCTGCAAGGGGCTCTCAGCTCTCCCTGGAGCTTCTCTTCTCCAGGTGAACCCCCCCAGCTCTCCCACCCTGGCTCCAGAGCAGAGGGGCTCCAGCCCTTGGAGCACCTCTGTGGCCTCCTCTGGACTCTCTCCTGCAGCTCCACGTCCTCCCTGTGCTGTTCCCCAGGGCTGGAGCAGCTCTGCAGGGGGGTCTCAGCTGAGGGGGCAGAGGGGCAGAATCCCCCCTGCCCTGCTGCCCCTGCTGGGGGATCAGCCCAGGGCATGGAGGGTTCTGGGTGCCAGGACACATGGGCGAGGCATGTCCAGCCCCAAACACAGCAGTACCCCAAGGTCCTTCCCCCCCCAGTGCTGAGCAGATACAGGAGGAGGAAACAGGAGCACAAGGCAGGCTCAGGCCTCTGGAGCAACAGCTCTGTCCTGAGGAGAACACTCTGGTGACACAGAATCTAGAACTGGAAAAAGTTTCCCTCCTCATTTTGATCCTCCTGGATATTCCCTCAAACCATCACAGCCCCCCATGGGCAGGACAGCCCAGGCTGGTGATGGGGGTATCCCTCACTCTTGCTTTGGGTGATGCAGTATGACTTGGCAACAGGGCTGGGCACTGACAAAGCACCAAAACCAAGTTAGAGCCACAGTACAAAACCCAAAATCTACCCATTTACACCTCCCTGGGCAGTGTCAGGCAGTCCCTGAGGCTGCAGAGCACAGCAGGGCTTGTTGAAGAGTGCTCAGCTCATTCCAGCACTCAGGAAGACGCATTTATTGACCACAGAGGCCTCCTTTCCTCAGCAAGTACAAGTTGTACTCGTGTACAAGTACAAGGTTATACTTGTGGTCTAATTAGCTGAGGTGTGACCCTGTGATGGCCTGGGAGCCCTTGGGGCTTCCTGGGGCAGTGTCACGTACGAAATCATGTGGCACCTGAGATGGACCAGGAATGATTCCACAGAGCACGGATACAGCAGTTGGGGATAAACTGCCCATAACTGCTTGCACAGCAGTATAGCCACTGCTAAACTGTTCTACAGCCAGAAATATCTCTTCTTTTAAAAAAGCATCTTCTGAGTACTTTCTGTCCTGTGTTCATGCTTTGCAGTTCTTTATTCCTTCTATTTTAGGGTAGTTTCTCCAGTTTGTCGATGACTTACCGCATTCCATAGGATACATTCATTTCATCCTGCAGAAAGCACCTTTCAGGTGCTGTTCAACCCCCCAGCTCCATGCTGTCAACCAAATAAAGCCCTCTGGGCCTCAGGGAATGTCCCAGGAGAATCCTCAAACCAGGGCAAACCACATATGTCAGCTGAAGGAAGCCTGTTCCAGGGACGGGGTGTTATACACAGCTACAGTGATGCTGGGGCTCAAAGCTTCCCTGCTTTCTCACTCAGGATCCTTCTCACTCAGGCCCCAGGTGCCTGCAGGGATCTGATCTTGTTTTGTGTTTCAGAGGAAGTGCAGAACGGAGGAGGAAATTGAGAACTGGATCCAGAAATACGACACAGACATGGCAGCAAAACAGGTATTGGCTCTAAACTGCTTTGCTCTGCCATGAGGGAATTTGCTCAGGTAGATTCCTGTCCAAATGGACATGTGGCTCTTACCCAGGAGGCCATGGAAGTGACAGACAGATCTCCATCCAGATGAACTGCAGGAAAGGGATCTTTGTCCTGCTTATGTGTCCAGGAGTTCTCTGCTCCTTTGGTTTTAGGAAAAGCTACATCCACTACTAAATCATACAGTGTTTGGGGACCTATGGGTTGCCACGTTCTTTCAGGCACATCCACCACATGCCAGGGAACAGGTTTTTCAGGTTTGCTCCCATCCTCAATCCTCATGGCTCTATCTGGTGCCCAAATCCTGCTCCTGTTCCTGCTGGATCCTTTAGAGATGTGCTGGGTGCTAAGGAACCCAACAGCCTGCACCCAACTGAGCCATAACAGCCTGAGGGTCATATGAGTACTCCCAAACCTCACCTCTGGGAAGGCCCTGGTGGCTTCCCTGTTCCTGCACTATTTATGGGGATGGATAAAAGCTGCTGGACTCCAAAATGCAGGGAGGGGCCTGAAAGCTGCTGCTAATTGTAAGGAATGATTCCCCATGTCAGGTGTTTAATAATGGGATTATTTTGGTTTCCTGTCTGTGGGGAGGCAGGAGCAGGTTTGGGGTAGAATTTGTCAAGGCAGACCTCCCCCCCCCACTGTTCTCAAATATTCCATTGTGGGAGGATTTTTCAGAAGAACATGAAGATACTGGGACCCGGCATCTCATGAAATTCCCTGGGTACTGGGCACATGCCTTCTTTTTGAATCCCTTTGGAAAAGCTCAGCTCAGCTCCCTGTCGTGGTCCTGCACGGGTTTGGGGTGGGTTTCAGGACCCTTGGGGGTGTACAGGGAGGAGCTCAACTGCTGTACCTGCCAGGCCACATTCGAGGCGATTCACGCTGTCTACACTGAGGAGAAGGCCCAGCTGGCCCAGCTGATGGAGAAACACGCTCTGCTGCTCCAGGAGTATTCCCAGATTGAGGAGGAGCGCAAGATGCTTAAGCAGAAGGAGGAGGAGGAATTGCAGGAGCAAGCCAGGAGGAATCGTGCTGCCACCCGCATCCAGGCCGCCTGGAGAGGCTACGTGGTGCGGTCCTTCTTCAAGGCAAAGCTGAAGAAGCTGAAGAAGGCGAAGGGCAAGGGGGGCAAAAAATAAAGCCCCAAATCCCTTCTTTGCCCCAGCAAAGCTGCTGGGCTCTTCCAGATAAAAGCATTAAATTGTTAAGTTTGGAAAAGACCTTTAACATGATTAAGTGCAACCACCAACCCAGCACTACCGTGTTCACCACTAAAATATGTCCTCAAGTGCCACATCCACATGTTTATTTGAACACTTCCAGGCATGGTGACTCTATTACATCCCTTGGCAGTCTGTCCCAGAGCTTTAGAGCCCTTTCCATGATAAAAGCTTTCCTAATATTTAATGTAAAGGTCCTCTGGCACAACTTGAGGCTGATTCCCCTCATTCTGTCAAGTCCTGGGTGTGTGGATTTGGGAGCCCGTGTCCCTTTCCACAGGAGGAAGCTGCAGGACTGTGAGTGAGTGACATGAGTCCTGCCTGGGCATCATCCTTGGAGTCTGCAGTTTTCAGAGGGTGGGATGTGGCACAGCCCAGCTCGAGCTGTGTTCCCAATCCTGCAAGCCACTCCCAAACCTAACTGCAAGCTGGGAGCAAACAACCTTTTAGATCCAGCCTCCCAGTGACATTTGTATACCCATGGCCCTTCCTGGCAGCCTCCCTTCCCAGGAGAGGGCAGTGGCACTGGCTACAAAGCCCAAATAGCCTCCATGATCAGGTGAGGCCACTCTCTCCTCTGACAGGGCCAAGGGAGGTGTGTTCCCTTCCTTGCAGCCACATCAGATGCTGGGATCTGGGAGACTTTGAGCTGTTGGTACCCATGTGGGCAGTTTGGGGTGTAGGTACATCTCTCCAGGGAATCTTTGGTTCCAAACACCAACAGCCTTAGAGTTTCTGGGAAAAGATTGTTCAGCCTGGAGAAGGGAAGGCTCCATGGAGACCTTGGAGCCCCTTCCAGTGCCTAAAGGTGCTCCAGGAGAGCTGGAGAGGGACTTTGGACAAGGGCCAGATCCTGAGGTTTGGAGCACAGTGCCCTCACTGGAGATTTCACATGGCTGGGGGAGCCCCCTCACCCTCCCAGCGCCCCACAGGGGCTGTGTGTGCAGGTGATGGGTGAGAATAATGGGATCAGTGGGATCAGCATGGATTAGGGAGATCAGGGATCAGGGAAGGTGATCCCCAGGCTGGGGGGGCAGGAAAGGAAGGGGCAGAGGATAGAAGAGGAAAGAGGGAAGGGAAAAATGAAGAGAAGAGGGAAAGGAAGAGAAGGGAGAAGGGAAGAGAAGAGGGACAGTAAGGGAAGAGGGAAGGGAAGAGAGAAGGGAAGGGAAGAGGGAAGGGAAGAAGGGAAGAGGGAAGGGAAAGGAAGTGAGGAGGGAAGGGCCCTCAGCAGATGGGGACACCTGGCTGGGCAGCACCTGCCACTGACCCCTTGGCGCCCCGTGGAGAAGGGACACCTCAGGCATAAAATCCAGGCCCATGGGCTGGGATGAGAGGGGGGGAGCAGCTGAGAGGGACAGCAGGATGGGGCTTTTCCTCCTGGCAGGGAAGACAGTCCCAAGGAGGATTTTTTTATGGGAAAATTTGTATGGGAACTATAATTTTTTATATCCCAATTTTTTATATCCCCCCCTCACTCCCCCGACACGAAATGGCGGCGGGGGGTCAAAATGGCGGGGGGGGCTGAGGGGCCGTTCCCGCCCCGCCACCGGGGGGCGCGCGCCGCCGCCCCCCCTCGGCCCCCCCGTCCCCCCCCCCCGTCCCCCCGCGGTCACGTGGCGGCGGCGCCGCCCCCGGTCGGCGCGGACGGGCCGGGGCGGCCCCGCGAGCGGCGGAGCCTCGGCCGGGCCCCGCGGGGTCTATGGGGAAGGCGGCCGCGCTCTGCGCCGGCGGCACCCGCGGGCTGGTCTCGCTCCTCAGCGCCGTGCCCTGCCTGGCCTGCCACGAGCTGCCGGCCATGAGCAGCGAGCCGGGCGGCCGCGGCGGCGGCGGCGGAGGAGGAGGAGGAGGAGGGGGGGGTCCGGCGGGGGGTCCGCCCGCCGCCCCCCCGGGCTCCGACACCTACAAGGGGTGGCTCTTCAAGTGGACCAACTACCTGAAGGGCTACCAGCGCCGCTGGTTCGTGCTCAGCAACGGGCTGCTCAGCTACTACAGGTACCGGGGCAGGGGCCGCGGGGGCTGCGCTGCCGCGCGGCCGAAATCGCTGCGTGTTACTCCGTTCGGGCTTGCTTTCCTCTGCCAAGGCCACAGTCGGGTTTTGGTCTTCCAGAGCCGTGGACAGTGCGAGTCCCCCCAGGACCGCCTGCCCGTGGGTCTCCCATCCATCTCTCCCTCCCTTCCTCCTGCTGCAGCTCCAGCTGCTGGAACTGCCCGGACTGAGCAAACCTTCCAGCAAAACAATCCGAAAACGTTGTCCCTGTGCTGTGCAACCTGCTCCTGCTGCTGGTTCCCTGCCAGGCAGGATGCCAGAGCATGGGAATCCTTGTCCCGGCCGTGCCTGTGGCTGCGAGCGCTGCGGCGGCCGGGGAAGGATGGGATGGGCTGGGATGTTGTGCCTGGGCTGGGATGTTGTGCCTGGGCTGGGATGTTGTGCCTGGGCTGGGATGTTGTGCCTGGGCTGGGATGTTGTGCCTGGGCTGGGATGTTGTGCCTGGGCTGGGATGTTGTGCCTGGGCTGGGATGTTGTGCCTGGGCTGGGATGTTGTGCCTGGGCTGGGATGTTGTGCCTGGGCTGGGATGTTGTGCCTGGGCTGGGATGTTGTGCCTGGGCTGGGATGTTGTGCCTGGGCTGGGATGTTGTGCCTGGGCTGGCAGCCCGGGCTCCGGCTGCGTTCCTGGGGGAAGGAGGGAAGCTCCAGCACTCGGCAGAGATTCCAGCCTGGCTCTCTGTGCTGTCAGACGGGCTGTGGGCTCAGGGAGGAGCGTGTCAGACACCCCGAGGCTGCGAGCTGGGGATCCAAAGTGATGTCATCCTTGGAGGTTCTCTTGTGCTTTGTGTCTCAGCTCAGTGCTGAAAACACTAACGTGGATGTTGGTGTTTTTATCCTTTAGGAAGGTGTCCCTGGCCATGGCAGGGGGAGGAATGAGGTGAGGTTTAAGGTCCCTTCCAACCCAAACCACTCTGTGGTTTGGATCATGTTTATTCTTGTCACTTGGAACACAATTGCTCTGTCAGCTTCAGTATTGTGGAACAGACGTTGGCTGTACTTCAGGACACGGAAGCAATCCCAGATATTGAAGATGGTTGAGCTTTATAAAGAATAAGTCTTTAAAGTGCCAAACCCCCTGAGAGAGGAATTCTCTGTGAAGGCTACGCCAGAGCTGTTTTTCCTCCCGACACAAAGTTCATCAGCTGATTTCCTCTCTGCTCCAGCTGCTGACACTTAGCCTGAAGCAGATCCCAGAGCTTCAGCTCCCTGTCAGGTGTGACTATAAACTCCTCCAGCTCTAAGAAGCATCTGGAACCTTGGTCCTGGGGTGAGACTGTGGCAGGTAACAGGGCAGAAGTTCAGCGATGTGTTTATCTACTTGGAATTGTTTGAAACCCCCCAAGAACTTAAGCCAAACAAAAACACCCCCACAAGAATGAAGTTACCTCCCAGTAATTCAGCTAATTTGCTTGTAATCCTTTCTGGAATGTTTTAACTCTGCCCCAGATCCGCCCCCCAGAGCTGTGTGGCTCCAAGAGGCTGTTGGAGTTAATGCTCCACTTATAACCATGTCAGAAAACTATTTTTCTGTTTTGATGCCAAGTCTGTCCTGAGCAAACAAGTGGTTTTCTTCAGCAGCATTATTTTAGATGGGAACAACCGGGTTTATTTTAAGACAATTTGATCTGTTTTAGGCTGAAACACCAAACAGAAACACCCAAGGAAATTATTCTGAGCAGCATGTGAAGGAGTTGAAACTTTGTGGAGCTTTCAGGCAGGGCAGACCTGCAGCAGCTGCTCCAGGGATGCTGGAGGATTTTGTGCTTCTTTTCATTGCTGGGCTTGATGACAACTGAATTAATTTGGTTGTGAGTCAGGAGTACAAAAATACAGTGCAGAACACGTGGTAAAATCTTTCTTAGATGGAGAAAAACCTCCATGATACTCTTCAAACCCAGTGCTCTGGAATAGTGGCTGTGTCAGCTGGAATTGCCCATCTCAGAGTGCTCCTGGGAGACAGTCTGGGGTAAAAACTGGCAGTTTTGTTCTGATATAACTTCCAGGTCACTGGCAGGACTGAGGCAGCTTCAGGTATCAGGCTATGTGTTTTCACTGACCTTCCCTGTGAGCAGACAGCCCAGGCAGGACAGGGACTGCTGCCTGTTTCACTGACACACAGGATATATCTATATTTATATATATTCTGTAAAGGTTTCTGGCATTCTGTGAGCCACAGGTCTTGCTTTCTGCTGGCTCTTTGTGTCCTTCCCAGCTTGGCAGGTCCATGCCAGAAGTGTCCTTTTGTGTCCTTGCAGGTGAACTGCTGCACTCTCCTTGTTTTGTCACCTTGGTAGATGGAGTTTGGCTGCACAACCCACCTGATTTAGCTGCTGGCTGCTCAGGAGTAGCTTCATAGAAACTTCACTTTGCTTGTGCTCTAAAATCATCCAGACTGGGGAAGCTGCCTCCTTGTGTGGATTGATTTTGTTCCAGATTGGAGCTTTTTGTTTCATTTGGATTTCCTGCCGTTCGCTCTTTAGCTTTAAACCCCAGCCTGTCTCGTTGCCTGTGATTCCTGGTGATTCCTGGTAGGACTTTTGTTTGTAGAGTTGAGCTCTTGAAATCCTGGGTGTTCCCTGGGGATCTGGTCGTGCCTGTGTGTGGGTGGGCTCTGTGCCATCCTTTGGGAGCTGCTCTGTGTGGTTTGCTCCAGCACCAGGTGTGATGCCTCTTTGCTGCCCCATTGGTCTCACAGGGACAGTTTGCCAAATTAAAGCTTCTCTTTTCCCTCACTGGAGTATTTAAAGCCTCCCGTATCTCTGCTACATCAATGAAGACATCAGGTCTTGCTGCCAGCAAAGCTTCATGTGCTTTTGCTTTTGCTTTGTGTGTACTCTAAACCTGTGGAAAATAACAGCTGAGGAATTCTTGCAGACTTCCTGTGCAGAACCCTCCTCTGGAGTGAGGTGTGTGGATTTAGAAAGCTCCTAGATAGTTGGACCATTTTAATTTCGTTGATGGCCCCTCGTAGGTTGGTTTTTGACCAGGTTTTCTGGCTGATTTGGAAATCAGCAGTGATGCTGGTGTGGGAGGGCAGTTTGGGGATGGCACGACTCGTCTGCTTGACTTGCTAATGATCCAAACTCCCTCTCTGAACTCCTCTGTCACTCAGATTTATCATTATCTATAATTAGCGACTCTGTATGAGAGAATCTAATCACCTTGAACAGATAAGTGTTTTCAAGGAGATTAGAGAGGATCTTCAGGTGAGTATTAACTCATCAAGGATTGGCTCATGTGATCATCGATGCGATGAGTGTCTGTTCTCCCAGCAGCTTTCTCACCTTTCAGGGGCTCAGGTTTCGTGTTGGCTCCTCTGTGGGTTGCTCTGCAGCTGGTTACCTGTGGGTTGGGTGTCTGAAGAACCCCCAGCAGTGCTTTTTATGGGCACAGGATGGAACAAAAGCAGTGGCAAATGGAGAGGGGAAAACCACGTCTGCTGTGTGATGTGGTCATTGTTGTGGAGTGAAAGGCTTCTCCAGTGAGGAGCATTAACTCCCCTCATGGCTCTGCTCTTAGAGCAGTGCTGGGTGCCTGGGGCGGTTCAGCTGTCTTGTCTGGGTTTTATCCTGCAGCTCATTTCCCTGGAAAAGCTGTTTCCCAGAGCAGCATTCACCAGCTCTGTTTATCCAGCAATTAACTCTTGGCTGGCATTGTAAGGGCTTGAGCACAACCCAGAGGGGCTTTTCTTGCTTCTCGTGCTGAGACTCCACTGAAAGCTGAGGTGAGGAGTTCAGCTTGAAAACTGCTGCTGACAGAAGAGACCTGGAGGGAACTGAGGGCTTCCGGAAGAGACCTTGGAACCTCTAATCCAGAGCCTGTTCCATGCAGGGCCTCCCAGTGAGGTTGCTCAGGACCTTGAGCTGCTGAGGTTTGGATGTCACAGAATCACAGAGTCATTTGGGTTGGCAAACCCCTCTGAGATCATTGAGTCCAACCAGCACTGTCAAGGCCACCACTAACCCGTGTCCTCAAGTGGCACATGCACACACACAGCTTTTAAATCCCTCCAGGGAAGGTTACTCCAGCCCTGGCATGGGCAGCTGTGCCAGGGCTGGACAACCCTTTCTATTAAGAAATTTTCCAATACCCAACCTGACCCTCCCCTGGCACAACTTGAGGCCGTTTCCTCTCCTCCTGTCCCTTGTTCCCTGGGAGCAGAGCCCGACACCCCCTCCCTCCTGTCAGGGAGTTGCAGAGAGTGAGAAGGTCCCCCCTGAGCCTCCTTTTCTCCAGGCTGAGCCCCCCCCAGCTCCCTCAGCCACTCCTGGTGCTCCAGACCCTGAAATCTCCAAGGTACAAGATTGCAGAGCCTCTCCACGCCCCTCTTCCAGTGTTGGACCAACCTTGGGGGAGAAACGTTTCCTTATATTTAGCTTGTACATAATAAAATGAGGCAATACAGTCTCCTAGAATGATTTTTGTAACACCTCTTCCCTCTGCAGACAAGTCCTGGAGTGTTTGTCACCCTTGAGTGCTGGAGCATGCAGGTTTCCAGGAGAGCCCTGGAGCTCCTGGTGACTTTGAGTTCCTTGTTTTTAAACAGTGATTAATAATTGGTGTTCCCAGTCATCTTGTTTTCCCATGGCACTTGCTGCATCCATATGGTGCTTTGCTGTTGCTCCTTGCTCGTTATTTGCCCATGCTGGAGGCAGCTTCTCCCTGTGCTGTGTCCCTGGGGACAGGGTGCTGGCACAGCTCCGTGGGGACATGGCATGTCCACGTGGCATTCCGGGGGTACTGTGGGGCGAGGGCAGTGATGCTCTTTGGGCTGCTGCTTCCAGCCTGGATTGCTCTGCTCCCAGGATGGTGCTGTGGAGGGGGTTGGCATCACTTGACTCCAAACAGCAGCTACTGCTGATGCTGCAGGAGGGTGTCAGACATGGATCTTGTCCTTAAGGATGTTTCTGTCATGGCCTGGTTACTGGTGCTGTGTGAGGGGTTTTACAGCTGCTGCCTGGTTCTGTTTGCTGGCTGCAAACTGCAGTGAGAGCTGTGAACTCTGTTGATGCTTTATTTCTACCCATATCATCTTAAATCAAGTATAGTTGATTGATTTGTTCCATCCCTGGAAGGGATGGCCAGGTTGGAAGGGGCTTGGAGCACCCTGGGCTAGTGGAAGGTGTCCCTGCCCATGGCAGGGGGTAGGATGGGATGAGCTTTAAAAATCCCTTTCAACCCAAACCGTTCTGAATTTCTGTGACTCTCTACTGGCCCAAATGCTTCATTTGATGAAATCGTAGCAGAAATAACTGGCTTGTCTTGTGCAGAACTAAACTTTGAGAGGGGCAGAGCACTGCTGTTCTTGTGGAACACAGCAGCAGCCTGTGTTGCTGTCTCAAGGTCAGTCGTGTGGGGAACCCTCAGGTAGTGTTGCTCACACTGCAGTTTTCCCCCCTGGAGCAGTTTGCAGGCGTGAAGTGTGTTCATGGGCTCAGCTGCTCAGGTCGTCACCAGGGTGAGGTGCCTGGCACCCGTTTCTGGTCTCAGTTGTCCCAGCTTCCATTGCTGGAGCACATGTGGGTGTCGGTGCCCCTCTGCTGTCCCTGTCAAGAGCAGGGGGTCACTGCCCAGCCCTTTGTCTCTCCCACAGGGTGCTGGAGCTGCCTCAGCTCTGCCTTTTTCAGCTCTGCCTTTGGAGTGGGCTGGCCCTGCTCTGGGACATCCAGGGCCGTGCTGAGGAGCAGAGGTTGGAGTGGGCTGTCTGTGCCTCAGGACATCCAAGGCTGTGCTCAGCCCTGGATAACTCTCTCAGGCCCTCGGTCCGTGTGCTGCCGGCGGTGCTACCGGGTGCTCCAGGAGCTCTCTTTGGCTCCAGAGGTGACTGCCATCACCTGCCTCTTGGCTGTAGCTCCTCTCCCTGTCTTCTTCCAGGGAGATATGTGTTCAGCTCCATCCTGACTTGCTCCAGTTACAGGTTTAAGTTGGTGCTTGCACGGCCTGTCATCCTCTGTGCCCACAGTGAGTCACCGGGGAAGGAGCTGATCTTTCTTGTCAGGAGTAATGTGAGGAACCTGCTGTGCTTTCCCCTGTAATATCCCTTGTATCCTGCTTGATTTCCTCCCAAACAGGAGTTTTCAACCAGTGCAGCGAGCTCTGTAACTCATCTCTGAACAACATGGGCACTCCTTACTTGTAGGTTGATTGATGCTGCAGCGGGGTCAGACTGTTGAGCTTCTCTGTATTGTTTGTGCTTGTGTATCAATTGTTGGAGCTGAGTAACCCACCCTGGTAATATTAGGTAACTGAAGTGTTATCAGTGATATCAGAGCCCTTTTCTCCCTGTAGGTCTGTTCAGCTCTAGTGCTGATGGCCCACAGCTCACCCTGAAATGTGAGTTGTCAGGAGAGCAGGCAGGCAGCATCCTGGAGATTTTTCCCTAAATAGGATAGTTCTTCCAAACCTGAGCTAACTGGAGGTGTTAAATATCCCTTCAGACCCTTATTATGCCATTCAATTATCATAATCATTCCTACAGCACGTTGGCAGGGATCTTTCCTACACTTTACATCAGCCTTTGTTTGGTTTTGCTCAAAAAGCTCGTTTAATAATTAATGACATAATGTTCCTGTGTGTGCCGGCTGCGGGCTGGGCAACAGAGCTGGAGGAGGAGAGCAGAGCCGGCTGTGCCGTGGTGCCGGGGCAGTGATTGCTGACTCACAGGGCCAGCGCTGAGCCCTCGGGCTGCCAACGGATCAGCGGCGGAATTAAACTTGCAGATGGGGAGCGTGGGACTGTGCGGCACTGACAGCCCCGCGCCGAGAGCAGAACAAATCAGAACAAATCTCCTCCTTGGTCCCGTGCCAGGCACTTGGGATTCACTTCCCCGGGCTCCTGGCGGTGCTGGTTTGTCCCTGGCTTGTGCTGACCCGGCCTGGCCTCCTGCTGTCCCCCGGTGGTGCTGCTCGGGGTGTGACAGGGCTGGGGGTTGGAGCTGCTCACAGGTTGTCCTGCAGCTCTCGGCGCTGACTCGGGCAGTGGTGGAGCTGCTGCCGTGTCAGCACCATCGTGTCACAACCCCTGTGTCACAACCCCTTGTCACCTGTGTTTTCCCTGCATCCAGCTGCCCTTCCTTTCACACCCTGCCGGGCCAAACTGTGTTTCTATTCACTCTGCTGGTTTTTTTTTTTTTTTTTTTAATCTTTATCTAACTCTTCAAGGCTATTTCTGTTTTGAATCACGACCGGATAGATGTATGTCCCTGTGGTGACTCAGGGGGAGGTCCTTCATTCCCTAAAAATAGTCTTAATTCTCCAAATCTTTTGGATGAGAGCACTGTCTGGGCACACGTGGCTGGTTAAAGCAGCTTCTGCAATGCATGTGGGGGTAAATATGGGGGATAGGAGTCTGTGCCTTTCTCTTTTCCTGCTTTAACCCAAAGCAGTGATTCTTAAGCTGTTATTAATAGGTAGAGCAGGTTTCTGCTGGGAACTTTATAAAAACAGAGCGGGAGAATGTTACCCTTGGGACCTGCAGGTTGTGTATTGCTGGCATGTGTGAGATCCTCTCAGTTCAGGCTGGTTGGTTGGCACAGATACCTGAACACTGTGGCTGGATGGGCTCCTAAAGAACAGCAGAGTCCTTCCCATGGCACAGCCACAGATGTGACACAGGGGCTGGCAGTGGTGACCTGGATGGGAGCAAAGCTCCTTTGGGAGGTCGCTTGGCCTCCTGGTGCTGGTGATACATTCGGGTCCATTGCTCTGTTTCCTCAGGGCTGCTCCCAGTGCCATGGGGCAGCGAGTGCCGCCGTGTTTGCAGCGATTCCATGTTGGTGTTCCCAGCTGACTTGGTGCTTTGTGCCTGTCAGTCACCCGAGCGCAGAATTAGAGTATTTGTCACAGCAGCAAATATCCATGGCAACTAATTCCCCAGTTCTGGGAATCTTCATGATTTTTGAAGTTTCTCTTTTCCTGTGAAATGCACAGGGGTGGTTCCACAAACTTTTTTTTTCAGGTCTTCTGCAACTGTCAGGAGTGGTGGCTCTTCTTGGAGGCGTGTGAAAAATACACCGGTCCGAGTTCGGAAGATGGGGTGAGTTTGGGTGGATTTGGCTGCAGCATGGATGTGGGTGCCTGGGACATGCCTCTGCTTTCCAGGACTGTGCAGGAGACCACAGGATTAAAGAAGCACCTTTTTATCACAGAAATGTGGAGTTGCCATGCAGCAGGTGGGGATGTCACCTGTGCCCTCAGCTCGTGAGGAGTCAGTGATGTTGTGTCAGGGCAGGCTCAGGTTGGATCTCAGGCAAAGGTTCTTCCCCTAGAGGGTGGTTGGGCACTGACCAGGCTCCCCAGGGCAGTGGGCACAGCCCCAAGGCTGCCAGAGCTCCAGGAGGGTTTGGACAACACTCTGAGGGACAGGGTGGGATTGTTGGGTGTCTGTGCAGGGCCTGGAGTTGGACTGGATGTTCCTGATGGGTTCTTCCCAACTCAGGACGTTCTGTGATTCCAAAGTTTCAGCCTTTGGTTTGAAGACCTTTCTGGAGGCTCTGGCTGGGAGCCCTCAGGTGGTGCTGTGTGCCTGGTGTCAGGGTGTGTTGTTCAGCAGCCCCATCCTGTATTTTTGGAAGAGTGAGACCTCCCAGCTTTGCTGTTTCCAAACCTGCAGGTTGCTGTGCCTGATGCTGGACGCTGTTTATCCGCTGTTTATCATTCCCAGGTTACCACTGAGGTGGTTCCCAGCACAGCTTGTAGAGCAAAAGGCACTGCAGGTTTATAGGGTGTGGTGAGGTGAGACTAATCCCTGGCTTTATTTTATCCCAACAGTGTTTGCCATTCTTTGTCCGTTGGGTCTCTGTGGTCTGTGTGGGGGAGAGGCTACTTTGGGCTCCCTGGGATGGAATTTTTATAAGAAGGAGGAGGAGAGTGCTCAAACCAAAAGTCATTTTGTGATGGTACAAAGGTGAAAATCATCATAATACTGTGTAACTTGTACTGATCATGCACAGCACTATGAACTCCCCCACAGAACTGGACTTTCCTTGTCTTGCCATGAGCTGTGGGACTCCCTTTGGAACCTGGTGTGGTGTTTGTGCTCCCAGTAGCCATTTCCTCTCAGGAGTTGATTAGGAGTACCTATGACTTGATTGTTTTTTGGTAGATGTGATGGGATTCCACTCCATTAGTCACAGTATTTGCTGTATAATGTCATTATTAACGGGTGAGTGCCCTCCCAGCCGGGCTGTGGGTGATGCCAAGTGGAGCAGAGAGGTCACAAGTCTGGATTTCAGAGGGACCATGACAGGCTGGAGTAACAGGATAGTGGGAGCCCTGTGATGTTCAGCAGAGGCAAACACCAGCCCTGCTCTGGGGTTCCTGACTCGAAGCAGCTTTGCAGAAGAGCCCTTGGGAAAAACAAGGTGACCAGGAGTCGCCAGAGGTCAGTGGTGGTTTGGCTGCTCAGCAGAGGTGCAGCGTGTCGAGGGAAGGGCCCGTCCCCTCTGCTCAGCACTGGGTGCCCTGGCTGGGCTGTGGGTCTGATTTGGGGGTCCCAGGGTGAGGCTGGAGGGGAGAAGGGATGTGGGTGTGCTCAGGTTGGAGCAGGGGAGGAGAGGGGAGACCCACAGTCTGTGATGAGGGTGTGAGAGGACAGAGCCCGGCTCTGCTCTCTCAGGAGGAGATAGTAGGCTGGTACCAGCACATGGGAAATCCTGCATGGACACATGGAAACGTGTTTAGCTGGGAGTGAGGGCTGAACACTTGGGGTCTATTCCAGCTGTGGATACATGGGGTACTGAGCAGCCTGATTTGGATGCAGGTGCTCAGGGCAGGAGGCTGAACCTGAGGCCTCCTGAGGTGCCTTCCAGACACATTTCATGTACCATTCTATGGTAGTTTGGTTTCTGACAGTAGGTTTACCTTCAGCTCTCTGGATGCTGATGGGGGTGATGAAAAGCTGTGTCATGTCTGTGGCTTGTCCTGGAGCCCTGGTGGTTCCTGTGTCTGTTCATAGAGTTCCCCACTTCCATGGCACCCTAAATTGAGGGAAGGATATCTTCCTGACACTGGGACAGCCTGAGGATTGTCAAGCCAAACTTAGGGTGGGATTAAGCTGTGCTTTGCTGCTCTTCCTCTGTTTCTTTCCTTTACACCACAAGGAAAGCAATAAAGACTTCCAGTTAAAAAAATTATGGATGCAAGCTGCTTGGAAGTTTACTTTTAAACTTGGAAGTTGACTTGCAGAGATCTAGAAATTAATCCTTTTGCCCTGTAACAAACCCATTTTTCCCTCCTTCCAGCCTACAGACATCCAGCCAGGAATTGTCGCTTGTAAGTACCTGCAGAGGCTGCAGTTCCATGTCCCAGCACACACAATTACTGGATTGGAATGAATTCTGCTGCACATCTGCAGCCCTAAGGTCTCTTCACAGCACAGGAGTGAAATCTCAGGCTGCCCATAGTTGATATTCTGTGTTTTGGGGCCGTTACAGTTAATTTATTACCTGCCACCCCCTGCTACAAGCATGAAGCACGTGCTGTGGGAACGGGACTGATTCCATCAGGATTTGTACATTTGAGTTCCAAGTGCACAAAACCTGAACAGCCTGAGTGGTTTTGAGAGTCAAATTCTGCTGGCAGTGGAGACTGTGGATGCTGCAGGGAATCAGTGATGCGTTTGTAGGAAGCACTGGGATCATCACGTGGCTGCTGTGCCTGGCATTCCACAGGGTCAGGCTGTGCCTGGCATTCCACAGGGTCAGGCCGGGGGTTGGAACAGCTGGAGGAGCTGCATGAGTTTGAATCATGGAATCATGGAATGGTTTGGTTTGGAAGGGACCTTAAAGCTCATCTCATTCCATCCCCTGCCACGGGCAGGGACACCTTCCACCAGCCCAGGTTGCTCCAAGCCCCGTCCAACCTGGCCTTGGACACTTGCAGGGATCCAGGGGCAGCCACAGCTTCTCTGGGCAACCTGTGCCAGGGCCTCCCCACCCTCACAGCCAACAATTCCTTCCCAATCTCCCATCTATCCCTGCCCTCTGGCAGTGGGAAGCCACTCCCTGTGTCCTGTCCCTCCATCCCTTGTCCCCAGTCCCTCTCCAGCTCTCCTGGAGCCCCTTTAGGCCCTGCAAGGGGCTCTCAGCTATCTCTGGAGCCTTCTCTTGTCCAGGTTGAACAATCCCAATTCTCTCAGCCTTAATGTAGTGTGTTTTTAATGTTGGGAACTTGGTCCAAGGTGTTTGTTTCCATGAAGATTTACAATTCCTGTAATTTTAGGAAGAAGAACTTGTAAAGTAGTTAAAACACCAATAATAAGTGGTCTCTAATCCCACAGACATTGTCCTGAAGTGAGGCATCCTCATGGGTATGGAGGGAATTAAAGTTTTGTTTCACATTCAAGACACCATCCTTTAAATATTCCTGCTGTTTTCCATTTGCCTTTTAAAGGGAATAAGTTAAATCCAGTGAACCCTGTGTCCTATGTGGCTTGTACATAAAATCCACTGTTATCATGAGGTGTATTTTTAATTTACAAATTTGAAATATACCATTACACCATATAATGTACCATTACACCATAGTGGAGTTTTTAATTTAGAGATTGTGGTTTATTTATGGAACTGCTGCTTTGATCTAAACCCAGCAGAGGTGCTTCAAGTCCCTGTTTGTGAGGGCACATCCTTCTGCCTGCTGTGATGGGCACCTTTATCCCTTAAATCCAACCTCACAAGAAATGTTTGTGCTGCAGCAGGTCTCTATAAAAAGAATCTGCTCCCATGTGCAAGTGTTGTAGTCGGAACAGCTCAGCTTAAGTGAGCGTGGATTTGATGTGATCCCACTTGCTTACTTGGGAAAAAGGGCATTGTGCTGCTTTTCACTGGTGTGTGCTCCTTGATGTCATAGAATCGTGGAATATCCTGTGTTGGAAGGGACCCACAGGGATCATTGAAGTCCAGCTCCTGGAATATGTTGATATGGGACCATTTGATTCCCTACATTAGCCTGGCTTCTGTCCTCTCTTCCAGCATTGCCTTTTACCCTGGTAAAATAAAAAATAAACAGAAAATTGAAGGTTTAAATAAAAATGGGTAGAGAAAGTAAGAAAGATCAGTTTTCATGCTTGAAAGCAGTTTGGTGGATCCTGGGAAGGAAAGAGGAGGCTGAACACAGCTTTATTTGTCACCTGCATGTGGCTCTGCTCTGGAAACCAGCTGAGCACTGAGCTGTGTTCCTCTGCAGCCCAGCTGGGCTCTTCCTCCTCCCCTGGGAACGCTTCCCATGTCCATCCTGCAGCGCTTTGGACTCCTTTGGTGGAATCCTTCCCATGGCAGAATTTGCTGGGCTGAGACCCCCAGGGCTTGGGGTCCTTCCTGGCAGCTGCTGGACAGAGGGGACATGAACCACTTCTTGGAGTCACTCTGAGGAGCACGTGGATACAGAGGGTGCTTCTAGGCCCAGCTTGGCCTTTTCTATCTGTAGAAATGTTTGTATAAGGTTTATAATATATAAGTTTAAAGCTGCAGACCAGCATTCATCTCCCTGCTGTTGGCTGGAGCAAACATAAAGCTGTGGAAAAGCTCTGGAGAGCTGTTTTCCTTCTGGTACTGGCTGAACTTGTGGTGTTTGTTGTTGCAGGTGGATCTGTCCCTGTCTGGGGATCCACTGGGAGTGTGGATCACTGCAGGGAGAGCTGCTGAGGCACACAGCAAATCTCTGCTGCTTCTCCTGTTTTCCCTGTTGTTTCTCTGTGCTGGCAAAGCACCCAGTGTGTGTGTGTTTGCTCTCTTGTTACCTCTCTCCTTCCTTCCTCCGGTGGAATTTGTGCTGAGGAGCAACCAGAGCCCTGTGTTGTGTCCCAGCACTCTGAGGTTGCAGTTGTTGGGGAGGCAGAGGAGGAGGTGTTTGGAGGAGGGGAGCGTTGGATGCGGCTCCTACGGAAATGGATTCTGCTGAGGCTGAGGGCTAAAAATAACCTGTTCCCAGCCCTGTCCCTGTGACGGGAACTGCTGGACATGAGCACTCAGGGACCCAAGGTTTTCATGTCCTCTGTGAAGCACCAGGGCCTGGAACTGCACTGGGGCTTTGGGACCTGCTGGCAAAATCCTGCTGCTTCCCAGGAGCCCCAGCGGGTGGGTGGGCTGGGGGGTGTCTGGACAAGCAACGTGCAAAATGGGGTTTTGCTCGTGCAAAAAAACCCCCTAGAGGTGGCTTAAAAGAAGGCTGGAAAGGGACTTTGGGCAAGGGCCTGGAGTGACAGAACCAAAGAGTCCCCACAAGACCAAAGGCTTCCCACTGCCAGAGGGCAGGGTTTGATGGGATATTGGGAAGGAATTGTTCCCTGTGAGGGTGGGGAGGCCCTGGCCCAGGTTGCCCAGAGAAGCTGTGGCTGCCCCTGGATCCCTGGAAGTGTCCAAGGCCAGGCTGGACAGGGCTTGGAGCAACCTGGGCTGGTGGGAGATGTCCCTGCCCATGGCAGAGGATGGAACAGGATGAGCTTTAATGTCCTTTCCAGTCCAAACCATGATTTGCTTGTTTACCCTTTGTGGTACGTGTCCAGCAGGCTGCTTTGGAAGCCCCTTCGCTTCCCAGAGTGGCTGCTGGAATGGAAGGGAGTAACTTTGGATGAAGTGCTGAACCTTTCCTGTGTGGAGGAGAGGGGTGGGATGGCAGCTGGTTGGTCTTGAGCAGGTTGGGAGGTGTCCTGTGAAGGGCTGGTTGGGAGGACAAGGGCTTGGCTTGGCTTGGCTGGAGCCAGAGGGGCAGGGGATGGGATGGGAACGGAGGGCAGGACTTGGACTGTGCTGAAACAGCTGGAATGTTGCTGCTCTAAAACCACCGAGCATCTTATTGCACCACACACGTTGTCTTGCAACACAATGCACTGAAATAACACCAAGAGCCTGGACTGAGCACTTGGGAAATTTTGTTAAAGCTGTAACTCGTCCTTGTCTGCCTGTGAGAGCCCTCCCTGGGGAAGGTCACTGACTTTGCTTTCCCTCTTGGCCGGGTGTTTGACTCCTCTGTTCCTGGTAACCCACAGTCAGTATCTGTAGGACTTTTGCAGAAAAGGTACCTCCCCTGAACGCTGATCCCAAAGCAGAGTATTGGCATTACTTGGATTATAGAATCCCAGAATGGTTTGGGTGGGAGGGGACCTTAAAGCCCATCTCATTCCCACCCCTGCCATGGGCAGGGACACCTTCCACTAGCCCAGGTTGCTCCAAGCCCCATCCAGCCTGGCCTTGGACACTTCCAGGGATCCAGGGGCAGCCACAGCTTCTCTGGGCAACCTGGGCCAGGGCCTCCCCACCCTCACAGGGAACAATTCCTTCCCAGTCTCCCATCTGTCTCTGCCCTCTGGCAGTGGGAAGCCATTCCCTGTGTCCTTTCACTGCGACAGGCACGCAGTGCTGAAAGGGAAGCAGCTGAGATGTGCCAGGTCTGTCCCAAAGTTGTTGGCCAAGGTCACTTGAGTGTCTGCAGGGTTTGATCCAGGAGCACCATTAGTCCCAATCCCAGTAAGCAGTTAACTCTCAATTTCTATTTTAAATAAAGCTCTTGGCATTTGCAGTGGCTGGAATGCCAGCTGCCAGTGCTTTTTTATGTTTTGGGTTGTGCCATAAGGGATGGGAAAAGTCTTACACTGTGCCACGCTGCCCCTCACAGTCACACTGCTGACACAACTCGCTGTGCTGCTCTCATTTCCCCTCTGAAAAACCTGCTGTTCAGGACTGCTGACCTCCTCACTCCTCAGGAGCACGTCCTCCAAGGATCAGCTGATCATTTCCTGGGTAATGAAGGTCCTGGAGGCACCTTGTGTGCATCAGTCTCTCTTGCAGTATTCAAGGTCATGCTCCCTTCTGCTCAGACTCAAGTGGCAATTTCCTGGCCCCTGGAATGTGTTCTGCAAGGCTGGTAACTGCTCCCAAACCTGGGATATGCTGATTGTAGAGCTGAGCATGGGTTTGTCACGGAATAAAGATCTGGGTGGTCTCAGGAGGCCACAGAAGTTGCTGCTGTTGGCTGCTGTTGGGTGTTTACCTTGAGCAGAGGCAGCTGCGCGTCCTATTCGGGGAGAAGATGGAACTGAAGGAACCTCTGTGCAAATCTGCACTGGGCACACACCTGAAACCAACCTCCACACCCTGCAGCACAGAAACCTGGAGTAAAGTAGTTGTTGAACTGAGGAATCCAAAGACAAGGGCTGAGAAGCAGCAGTTTGGGTTTTAAACGGGAAGTTTCATCTTTCTTCCTGTGCCTTAAAATAGAGGAAGAAATATGTGCAACCGTGTGGGCTTTGCATCCGGATATCAATCTTTAGGGAATATTTCATACAGCAAGAGATTCTGCATCTGGGTATCTGTCCCTAAGGAATATTTCATCCATAGGGAGATCCTGTGCTATAATTGAGTGTTGTTTCGAAGCTGACAAGGAGTCAGGAGTGTGATGACTTTAGTGTGATGTTTGAGGTCACAGGCCATAATTCATGTGGTGTCTGAGGGAAATTTATTGGCTACTGAAAGCATTAACATTGATGGTAACTTGCACAAAGAGAGCTGCTTGCAGCATGGAAAAGTTCTTGAAAGTGAGCTCTTCTGTCCACACTTGGTCTTGGAAAGATGGGATGAGTCTTGTGCTCAAATGAAATACATCCCTGAACTCTGTAGTCTGGGAAAACAGGTTTTTTTTGACCAATCTGAATATTGTAAGTGGAATAGGAATTGATGGGATGGGAATAAAAATGGTACTTAATGTTGGCTGTGCTGTGCCCTGTGTGCTCTTATGTCCTTGGTGGTGAGAAAATATAAATATGAGCTGACTGTGGCTGATCTTTATTCTGATCATTTAATGCAATTCCCAAGGGCTGAAGGACCAGCAAAAACTTAAAATCAGAGGCTGTAACGAGAAAAATCACTGCCTGAGGCTCTCATTGCTGCAGTGCATTTATTCCTTGTGCAGCAAGAATATTTGTCAAATGAACCTTGTGTGTGGTCACTCACTGTTTGGTCTCGCTTAAAAATGAGCCACCAAGCACATGAGCCAGGCCTGGCCCAGGTCCTGGGTTATCCTGATGGCTGTGGAGGCAGTGGGATCTGCACCAGACTTTCATAAACTGTTCATTGATGTGATTATTTCGGCAGCAGCACAGCCCACGAGTCTTGGTGGTTTTTTTCCCCTCTGGATCTTTGGCATATTTGCTTGGAAAGCAATGAAACCAGCAAACTAGGGTGACTGGGGGCTTCCTCTGGTGTTTTTGGAAGAGGTGAAGAGGGTTTCTGATGGGGCTCTCTGGAGCTCTGAGTGTGCACAGGCCTCCTGTGCGGCTGCCAACATCCCTTCTGGGCTGGGTGTGAGCGCCGGGCTCTGGGGGCAGTTTGGCACCTGCTCAGATGGGTTCGTGGTGACCAGAACATCCCCCTGAACTGAGGACTTATCTTTGGGAGCTACATCTGGGCAACGAGCGTGGTGAGGCCCTGGCTCAGGTTGCCCAGGGAAGCTGTGGCTGCCCCTGGATCCCTGGCAGTGTCCAAGGCCAGGTTGGACGGGGCTTGGAGCAACCTGGGCTAGTGGGAGGTGTCCCTGCCCATGGCAGGGGGTGGCACTGGATGGGCTTTAAGGTCCCTTCCCACCCAAACCATTCTGGGGTTCTGTGAAGAGCCTAAAGGGGAGGAAATGAGTGCACTCACAGCACAGTGAGGGAGTGCAGGTGCTGCAGACAGCTCTGCCTCCCCAGGAGCTTTCTGTGGTGGTGCCCAATGTTAGAGCTGCCAGCCGTGGCCTTGGAGGAGATGTAGATCTGGAGAGAACCCATTCTTAGCTCCAGTGCAGATCCCAGCTCCCTACAGCTATTCCCAGTTCCTGTGTAGATCCCAGCTCCCCTCAGCTATTCCCAGTTCCAGTGCAGATCCCAGCTCTCCACAAACATTCCTGTCCCGTGCCGCAGTGGATTTGTGGAAGCTGCTGAGCTCGTGGTTTGGTTTCTGAGCAGGGCTGACCAGCAGTGTCCCTGTGCAGTGTCCCTGTGCTGTTGGAGAGGACACTTGGTGCTCCAGAACGCTCCTGTGGTGTTTCCTTCTGACCATGTACTGAGCTTTTCCCAACCCTTTCCCAGTGCTGAGTTCCTTTAATTCTGGTCTTGCTGCAAGGGAAGGAGGAAGAGCCCGTTTCGGGGGGTGCAGCAGCATTGGCTGGAGCGAGGCCAGGGTGGTACCAAGTCACAGCAGCACAGGAGCTGCTGCTGCCCTGCACACCAGGGGGATGGTTCACCCCAGGAGCAGGGGAAGCCTCCCACCCAAACCAGTGCCTCAGGGAGCCTTTGGGTGCCCGTGTTTGCAGGGCTGATATCCTTATCAGCCAGGGCCACCACCGGCCTCTCCAGAGCTGCAGAGGAGATAGCACAGTGTGCTGGGAGGAGTGGGAGTCATTTTTTTAAAAATTTGTTTCATTTTTTCATTTTTTTTCCATAAAATCCCAACACAAAGTCCCTTTGCCAGACCATATCTGCACTTGCTGATACTGCACTATGGCTGAGTTTATCTCCTGCCCACTGCTGAGGTTTCCTGGCAGAAAACCTGCACCGTGCACGTGAGAGAGGCAGAAATGTGGTATAAAAGCTAATCCTGAAGGTGTGCAGCTGGATGGGTTGTTTTTAGGGTATCCTTGTATTTGGGGTGGGAGTCTTGTCAGTGGGAGCACTGCAGAAACAGAACATCCCTCTTTGGGGAATGAAGAGAAGGGAACTGGAGCTTGTCTGTGCCTTTTACTGTGATTCTGATTTTGGCAGGAACAGCATTTATAGGTCTGTGTGCATTTGTACAGGCTTTACACAGCACTGCCTTGGGAAACGAGACCCTACACTTGGCACCCTGCTCAGATATGTTATATATTGGGAGGAGGTTGCCCAGTGGCACAACTTGTGCTGCCCACCCAGCAGCTCTGCCCCTCTTTTATTTAGGAGAAGAAGCCTGGGAGAATCCTGGGTGTTGTTTGCAGAGCCCTTTCAGCCTGATTTCTTGCCCTGCCCACCCCTTACCCCCGCACTCTTTCCCAGCAGTGAGTGTGCTGATGTAACTCACTCACATCTGAGATGACTCCACTCGTGCAGTGCTGACGTTGGCACAACGTGCTCCCGGGGTGTCCCTGTTCCTGCCAGGCAGTGCCAGGGCCGAGCGCGGCACCGCGTCCTGCGCTGTGGCGGGGGGATTGTCTGACAGATCACCTGCCCCCGGCTCCTCCGGAGGTCTGTCCTTCTCTCTGAAGCACAGGCTGTGTGTAAATGATGTGGAGCAGAACGTGTCTTCCAGGTTTTTCCTTGTGAAAAGCTTGCCCTTCACTGGGGTGGGTGTTGCAGCCAAACTGAAGTGGGAAAGCACTGGAGAAAGGAGGGTGAAATCCAGATTGCTGTGCTTATTGCTCACTGGCAGGAGAGGTGAACGGCCAGGTCTCCTCTAAATCCATGCTTGGGTGGTGTTGCTGAGGCTCATTGGTGTTGGGTCATGTGTGGGGGGCAGGAGTTTGTCCCAGTAGCTGGTTTGGGAAGCTGCTGGATGGCTTGGAGGGGAATATTCCTATGATTTGTGGAGGTGGTAAGTACCCAAGCTGCAGAATCCCTCTGGCTGGCAAGGATTGCAGCCTGGATTGCATCCCTCTGGCAGGTGGGAATTGCAGCTGGATTGCATCCCTCTGGCTGGTGGGAATTGCAGCTGGATTGCATCCCTCTGGCTGGTGGGAATTGCAGCTGGATTGCATCCCTCTGGCTGGTGGGAATTGCAGCTGGATTGCAGGCTTTCCCTTAAACCTGATCCTCCCTAATCTGTGCCCATCCTGACTGTGGCCAGTTGCAGATTAATCGGCCTTTAAATAGAACTAAATCGTGTGTTTTCGCAGCAGCCTCAGTCCAACACTTACCATGTGCTGGTTTGGGGTTGGTTTGTGCTTCGGTGGGTTTGGGGAAGGCAAAAAGAGGAAGGAAAGAGAAAATCTGAGCTGTTTGTCACGTGGAGCTTGTGGTTTGTGAGAGCCCTGCTGAACCAGCTGTGCTGTGCTGAACATGGATCCTGCTCACTGGGAAAACACCTCCGGAGCCACGTGCCTGCTTCCTCTTGGGCATTTCAGTTCTGGGATTGAGTCGTCATAAAAACCCTTTTTCCTTGAACCCGGGGAGAGTAATGACCCCAAGAGGTTTGGTGTCCATGTTCCACCCCTGTGAGCTCAAACAAAACCAGTTTTAAAGTGCTTTTTGGGATTTCTCACACCTAAAAGGGACTGTAGAGATTTCACTGGCTTTATATCCCCAATTACTCTGAACAAAGGACGTGCAAAATCTCAGTTTATTGGGAAATGTGCCGTGAAGCTCTTTGCAGGGGGTTCCTGTAACAGCTGAGAGGCTGCACTGCATCTCATAGTTCAAATATTGGGGATGGGGTGAGGGTGACAGTGAATTCAAGCACCAGATGTGAACGTGGATGCGCTGGAAGCTGGTGCCAAAGTAGGATGGAGGTGCTGGGGAGGAGGTGGTGGCACAACAGCCTTTTGTTGGCAGTGAGAAACAGGGAATGCAGCTCCTGTCCCTGTGGGGACGCCGGTGGGTGCTGGCCCTGCTGCCAGGGTCACTGCAGGATGGGAGAGCTCGACCTAATCCAGAGAGCCTTGATAGACTGTGGATTCTGCATGGAAATCCTTGTGTCTTGTGGAACAACATCCCGTGGGAAGAGCTAGATGAGCACAAACAGCCTTCTCGGTGCTGTGGGGTCTTGGGGCTGAGTCATCTTTTGTGCTGCCCCTCACTCCTTTTGGTGAGGAAACAAAATCCCCTGAGGGGAATTTCCATCTCTGTTAATTAAGAAAAGGCTCAGCCTGATTCCCCTGAGGGCCATGGTGATGGAATCTAAAAAAGGTGCTTTGCTGTTCTTGTGGTCAGACAGAGCCCGAATCCAGTCGGTGCCTCCTGTCTGTCCCCAGGTACTGCATTGCCCAGTTTTGCCTGGTTTGTTCCTTGTCCTTGGTGCCTGTTCCTCCCTCTGCCTGCAGCAGTCCCTGCACCTGACTCCAAAGGGCATTTCCCAGTTATGCTGTGGATATAAATATTTCTCTGTGGCTGCAGAGCCCTTAATGTTATGATATTTTCCAGTGTGATGGAAAAATGAAATTAATAAACTGATTTCAACTTAATCCATGAAAGAAATGGTCAGAAAAACAGCTCTTAATCTCTGAGTCAGGAGAGGGCAGTGGTGTAAGAAGCAGCGAGTCCGTCATAGAACCATGGAATGGTTTGGGTGGGAAGGGACCTGAAAGCTGATCCAGTTTCATCCCCTGCCATGAGCAGGGACACCTTCCACTGGACCAGGTTGCTCCAAGCCCTGTCCAACCTGAACACTTCCAGGGATGGGGCAAGATCTATAGGACGAGAGCGTGAGGCCATTTTTCTGGGTATAACTCAAACTGTGTTTGGATTTCTCTGTGGAGGTGCTTTAGCAATGTGGGTGATGCTGCTCCAGCCTCGGAGCAGAGCCTCAGGTCAGTGCTTGTGTAGCTCCCTGCTGAGTTGTAGGTGGATAAGGCAGTTTGGAGACCTTCACCTCACCACCAGGAGCATTTCTGGCACCTCCGAAAAGCTGGATGCTCCCAGCCAGGATGGAACCTCACAAGGTCCCTACGTGTGTCATACCTGCTCTGCTTGGCTGAACTGAGGTAGATGTTGAGCTGCCAGGATGGCAGGGGTATGCTCTGGTCCCAGAGTTGGGAATCCCTGAGCTCCTGCTCAGTGCTCAGGCTGGAATTCCGCTGTGCCTGGACACAGGTGCTGTGCAGAGCAGGCTCGGTTCCCTGCTGGCATCCTCTGCCTGATCTGTTGGAACTGTGAGAAAAGAAGTCAAATTTTAGGAGAGGCAAGACTACCCAGCATGGTGCTGAGCCTTGCTAGTAGAAAGGAAATCAGAGAAATCCCATTGGCATCCCTCATGCTCCTGTAAGTGTTGGGAGCAGAGTGTGAGCTGGGGCTCTTTGTTCCTTGCTGTGTGTGTTAACTTCCAGCAGAGCCACACAGTTATGATCACAAATTCTGTGTGAGCAGCATCCTACCAGCATCTAAAGCTCAATCTTTGGCTGTTGGGATTTCACCAAACCCACATCTGTGGGGCTGGTAGATTTTGCTCTGTTGATAAATGTGCCTTGTGAGCTCCTACAAAAGAGTTTTATTATTTATATACAGTGAGATCTGGTACAGCTGTTAAAACTGAGCAGCCTCCTGGAGCTCAAGTGTCCCTTCAGAACTGGGAAGCAGGTCTTTAAATCAGGATTTGCTGCTCTTTTATGGCACTGCAGTGCTCTGTCAGGCTGTGCAAGATGAGTTGTTGAAATTTAGACTCCAGGAGTTTTTTACTGAAGCTTTTTTAAGGAACTGATGCTGTAAATTGTCTTGTCAAGCTCAGTGTGTTTAGATTTGTGGTGTTAAGGAGCTGAAGCAGCTTCTCCAGTCAAAAAAAAGGGAGAAATGCTGCAAATAATATTTAACATGATGTTTGAAGGTATTTGCAAAATCTGTCATTGTGAGTGCCTGGGATACAAGAACTGTGCTGGGCTGTGCATAGGGATGCCAGTCTGAAATTTCTATTATTGTGTCAAAGTAAAAAAAAAAAAGGCAAATGTGGTTCTGTTCAGAGCAGCATCATCTGATGGCTTGGGCAAAATCCTTGCAGGAATTGTGACCTGTGCATCTGGAGGAGATTTGACAACTGGAATAGGGGCCTGCTGGCATTGTGGTAAAGGATATTCCTGCTTTTAGAGCAGGGATTCTCCTCTCTGGTGACCTTAACACAGCCATAAGCAGCACCGTTCTTGCCACAGGAATGATTTGGGACATAAGCTGTGACATTGTGTCCCGATTCCTGACCTTCTCCTGGCCTGCCCGGGCTGGGCAGTGTCCCTGTGCCTTGGTTAATGGCTCAAGGCTTGCATGGAGCGTGTCCTGGAGCTTTGGGATCTTGCTGCTGGGAAAAGGGTTCTATTGACCTGCCACATGAGCTCTCCCCAAGCTGGGTGGGTGCTTTAGACCTCCTGTGGTATTTGGGGATGTTTTCTCCCTGTTGCTGTGTCCTGGCCAGCGCTCTCTGCAGGGCTGTCAGTGCCCTTCCTGCCTCCCATGCACAGCTCTAATTTTGTATCTCCGAGGGCGAATCCCGTCGGTTGCTCCCTCGCAAAGCTAAAAAATCCTGGAGGCTCAGCTGCCTCCACCTCTGTGTGCTCCGTGCCCATGTTTAACCTCCCTCGGGTCCCTGCAGCCTGCCCGGGTCTCCATGTGCGCGGGGCCGGGATTACTGTGGGAAGGGGGATCGGGAGATCTGCCGGGATCACGTTATGCAATGGCTGAGCTGCCAGTGGTGAATAAGCAGATCCCGCTGCCCACGAGGGCTCTGAAGGGCACCTCTGCTTCCCCTGTGTGCACACAGAGGAGCTCGTTGGCTCTGGGCTGGGTCAGGTGCCTGCCTCGTGTGGGTGCTGATTGATGGGAATTGATTTCCCATGCAGATTGGCCTGGGAAGGGAGCTCAGGGAGCGAAATCCCAGTTTCCTTGGGCGGGAGAGCGAGGCTGTTCAACACCACTGGGGTTGATTTAGTGCAGTCACCTTGGAGACCTTTGTTGTGCGGAGAAGAGAAAATCATTTTAGCAGCTCTCCCAAGGTGGGAAGGAATCCCTCCTGGGACCTGCTGCAGCGTGAAGGGATGACTTGGGAATGAAAATTGGGACTTGATTTCTTTGGGGCCAGTTTACCCCCTGCAAACAAGTGTAACCACACTGTGCACTGGTGCCAAACTTAACCTGTGGTGCTGAGAGACACAAACCATAAATATTTAGGAGGCTCCAGGAGGATTTTCTGTCCACATGTTGAGCTCAGATGTGGTCCTGGGATAAATCTGTTGTGCAGAGCAGTGTGAGGGCTGAGTAGGTCAGAGATGTGTTCAGGATGCTGAAGTTAGGATTGGGGGCTTGGGGGTTTGACTTCACGCTCAGCCAGAGTGAATTCCTTCTACGTAACAAGTAATCCCAGGAATAAGGTTGGCAGTGAGTCTCTGGATTGCTGCCCACCCTTCCCTGGGAGGGACTGTATCTCCAGCCCATAAAGGACTCAGTCGCTGACACTTTCTGAGAGCAGCTCTGTGCTGTGCCTGTAAAACCTCCCTCAAGAGAACTCCAGATTCCTGTGCTGTGATGTTCTTATGGAATTACAGAGTTGTTCAAGTTGGAAAAGCCCTCTGTGATCATTGAGGTCAACCGTTAACGCACCACTGCCAAGGCCACCACTAACCCACGTCCCAAGTGCCACATCTACACATTTGTTTAACATTTCCAGGGATGGTGGCTCTGCCACTGCCCTGGGCAGTCTCTTCCAATGCTTAACCACTCTTTCAGTGAACAGGTGTTTCCTGTTATCCAACCTGACCTTCCCCTGGCACAGCTGGAGGCCGTTCCCTCTCCTCCTGTCCCTTGTTCCCTGGCAGCAGAGCCCGACCCCCCCCACACCCCCCCACACCCCCCTCCTGTCAGGGGGTTGCAGAGCCAGAAGGTCCCCCCTGAGCCTCCTTTGCTCCAGGCTGAGCCCCCCCAGCTCCCTCAGCCCCTCCTGCTGCTCCAGCCCCTTCCCAGCTCCGTTCCCTTCCCTGCACACGCTCCAGCCCCTCAGTGTCTCTTGTCTGAGGGGCCCAGAACTGCCCCAGGGCTGGAGGTGCCCCAGCAGTGCCAGCACAGGGACGGGCCCTGCCCTGGGGCTGTGACACAGCAGGGCTGGCACAGCCCAGGGGTCATTGGCCTCCTGCCCCCCTGGGCACACCCGGGCTCGTGTCCAGCCACTGTCACCAGCACCCCCAGGGCCTTTTCCAGCTTTCCAGCCCCTCTGCCCCAATCCTGGAGTAATTCATGGGATTGTTGTGACTCCAAGGGCAGGACCTGGCACTTGGCCTTGTTGACCTTCACATCAGTGACCTCGGTCCCTGGATCCAGCCTGTCCTTGGCTGGGATCAGCAGAGCTGTGGTGTGGAGCAGGGGTGTGCTGTTTTCTTGTACAGGCTGGGGGGCTTTGGCCCCTGGACACGGAGTCCTGGGTGGGGCTGTTGGCAGTGGGATGGTGGTGGGTGCTGCAGGGTGGGTTGCCCCAGGTGTGCCCAGCTGGGTGAAAGGAGGGCTGTTTTTTGGGAAGTGAGCTCATCTGGGTGAGCCTGGGGAGGGGCTAATTGTGCCAGTAGCAAAGGTGCTCTGACAGCATCATACTGCTTTTGTTTGCCTTGCTGATGGAGAGCTTTGCATGCAAGGTCTGAGCACAGAAAACAGTGATGGGAGAGGATATAAGGAGCCACAAAATGCTGGATGCAGGATAGCAGGGAGAAGGGAGGAAAGCAGCAATAGAAATGAGGGGAGAAAGGTCACTGATGTGCAGGTGGTAACTTTGCTTTTAGGGCAACCAGAAGCAGTGGGCACAGTGGGATGTGAAACCAGCCACTGGGATGAGGGGAGATATCCTGCAAGGGAACAAGCTCTGTCTAAATGCTGCAGCTCATCCTTGTTTCTCTGTTTGAGGAGCTTGTCCAGCTCCTTGGATGGGAGTGTGGACTGTGGGATGTCTCCATGGATCTTTGCTGGATGAGGGTGCATTGGTGATGTTTTGGGGACTGTCACTGAATGTTTTGAGGACTGTCACCGAAAGCTGGAAAATAAATTCTCCAACCAGTTTACTTGGTTAGAAAGGCAAACTTCACTTTATTAGCAGTGCTGGATGCATGGGGATTATTCCTCAAAGCATGCATGAGTAGCAACCCAACAGACCAGGTTATATTCGTGAAACTAGTACATATTCATTGTATTTATATTACATATTCATTACATTTCCTGAATACATACATATATGCTAATTATTAATGTGAACTTATTTGGATATGAGTAGGGGTCTTTTGAGGGTCTTTGGTGGTCACTTGGGAACATCCCATTCCCTAGAATTCCCTTTTATGGTCTGGGATCTTCTGAAACTTCCTTCCTTGAGAGTATCTCAGATATCTGGTGAAGTCCTGATACACTTCTCTAATTGTTCTTTACTCTGACACTCGATCTGTGTTCTCAAAACTAAGACATCTACTAGTACATATTAATCCCTAACATAAGTAAATGAGGAAGCACAGTACATATTAATCACTAACATAAGTAAATAAGGAAGCATTAGCTGGCACAAGCCTTGCTAGTCACAGATGCAGGGAGCTAACACAATCTCTGGTGTTTGTACTAGGTACTGTATGGCACAAAACTAACCATTAACCACGAACATCAGACCAGACACTATTGTGCTAAAGTTAAAAGAATTTTCCAACATCTTACCCTGCTGCTGCAGAGACTCTTTCTTAGAGAAATACCCCTTGTTTGGTAACAGGAGGGGCTGTGTGCAGGGGCACTGACCCTTCCTTGTCCCTCTGTTCCCGTGCAGGACGCAGGCAGAGATGGCCCACACGTGTCGGGGGACCATCAACCTGTCCACGGCCCACATCGACACGGAGGACTCGTGTAACATCGTGCTGTCCAACGGGGGCAGGACCTACCACCTGAAGGCCAACTCGGAGGTGGAGCGGCAGCGCTGGGTCACGGCCCTGGAGCTGGCCAAGGCCAAGGCCATCCGCATGCGGAACAACCAGTCAGGTAGGGAACACCCCTGGGCTAATGTGCAACTGGGGCCTTCTCAGTACCCCCTGGCACCCAGAGCCTCCTCCTCAGTACCCCCTGGCACCCAGATCCTCCCTCTCAGTCCCCCCTGCCAGCAGCTCCTCTGTGCCTGCTCAGCTGTGCAGAACCTGCACAGATCTGGTTTCGTACGTGGTGGGATGGAGCTGATGGTTTCCCAGGGACACAAAGGGTTGGACACAATGCTGTGGGCACCACTCGTCTTCTCAGCTGGTTGGGCAGCTCTGGGAGGTCTTTAGAGCTGTGGTAATGGCTGTACATTGTGGACAGCCAGTAACAATGAACTCATGCTGATGAACTCGTCCCTGAAGGCAGGATGATGTGCCTTTCTCCTGGAGACTCTGCTGCTCTGTGTGGACAGGGAATGCTGTAAATGCAGTGGGCAGCGGCTCCTGCACCACACGGGGGGTGTTCCCATAGTTTAGTTTGGTAGATGACACATCTATTTAGTTGAGCTGGCTCTGTGTGTATCTCTCCTCCTTCCCCTTCCACACACCATGCTGTGCTGTGGTGTTTGTTGTGGTATTTATTGGAGCAGCTTTGGCACTGCTGCATTGTGTAAAACTGTCAGAGCCCCGTGCCTGTCTCACAGCTCCTCCCCAGAGTGACATTGTTACTGCTCTGCTGGGTAATGGGTTGGTTAACAAACAGAATATTTTAGAAATAGTTCAGTGTTTATAATTCTTTTGGGATTAACCTTGGGTTTTCTTCCACAAACCAGCATGGCTTCAAGTTGCAGAAAACAAACCTCAGGAATGGAGAAGAGAAGGCTCCAGGGAGACCTTAGAGCCCTTTCCAGTACCTAAAGTGGCTTCAAGAGAGCTGGACAGGGACTTTGGAAAAGGGCCTGAAGTGCCAGGACAAGGGGGAATGGCTTCCCACTGGCAGGGTTAGATGGGATCTTGGGAAGGAATTGTTCCATGGGAGGGTGGTGAGGCCCTGGCACAGGTTGCCCAGAGCAGCTGTGACTGCCCTGTCTCTGGAATGTTCAGTCCTGGATGGGGCTTGGAGCAACCTGGGATAGTGGAAGGTGTCCCCTTCAGGGAGTACACAGACAGGAGAGTAGAATGAGATGGTCTTTATGTCCCTTTCAACCCAACCCATTCTGAGATTCCATGATTCTATGAATGTATCAAAAAGCTGGCTGTCTCCTTTGTCCTGAAATAAATCCACTCTCAGATCTTTTATTGGATACTGGAAATCACCATTTCCTCTTATTTCATCATTTTTCCCTTCTAGGAGAGAGAAGATGGCGTGAACACCTGAGTTTATAATGCTTCTCTTAAAATGAAAATGTATCTGCATAAAATTCCCTGAATATTTAAGAGAAGGGGTGTCTGAAGGCGGGACTGGGGAGTGCAGTGGGGAGGGATTTGTGGTGGATCCTGGGATCACTTTGGTTCAGTGCTCATCACACCTCCTTGTCCTGGCTCAGGTTTGGGCTTTGGGACCCCTGCAGATGCTGCTCTGTGCGGAGAACATTCATCCAGAGATACAGTGTGAGCTCAGCTTTCAGAGTCACCCTGGGGGAGGTTGAGGTTGGTTCAGTGCCCCAGGAAACCCCTCAGCTTCCCTGTGGGAAGTGCTGCTGTGTGCACAGCAAACCCCCAGTGCTGAGGGGGAACCCAGGGCACGGGTGTGAGGGGTTGGAGGAGCAGCAGAATTCCGAGTGCTGATGGTGTGAACTGGGGGGGAACAAACCCCAGCCCTGGGCTGATGTGGCTTCTGAGCAGTGGGTGGTCACACAAGGGCAGGCAGATGTTGAGTCATGTGTCAGACACCCATTTCCCAGGATTGTTGAAGCATGATGTGTGCCAGGGCACTGGCATCCATGGATGGATGAAGCTTTCCAGGGCCTAAAGGGGCTCCAGGAGAGCTGGAGAGGGACTTGGGACAAGGGATGGAGGGACAGGATAAGGGGGAATGGCTTCCCACTGCCAGAGGGCAGGGATAGATGGGATATTGGGAACCAATTGTTCCCTGTGAGGGTGATGAGGCCCTGGCACAGGTTGCCCAGAGAAGCTGTGGCTGCCCCTGGATCCCTGGAAGTGTCCAAGGCCAGGTTGGATGGGGCTTGGAGCAACCTGGGCTAGTGGAAGGTGTCCCTGCCCATGGCAGGAGGTGGGAATGGATGAGCTTTAAGGTTCCTTCCCACCCAAACCATTCCAGAATTCCCTGATTCTAAGCATTGTGACCTCTCTGTCCCTTGAAATTCCAGCTCTGGAATGTGCAAATGCAGGGGGAGAGCACAGCTGACCGAGGAGAAGGGGGAAGTTCCTGGGCACACTTGTTTGTCCAGGCAGAGAGTGACACTGTGCTGGTCCTGGCTGCAGTGAGCTGGCTGTGGAGGCTGTTGGTCCAGGAACATCCATAGTGGGATGTGAGTCCTTTATCTGGGTGAATGTGTGGAAAAGGGTCTCATGGAGAGGTGGGTGTGTGGCTTCACCTTCCCCCCTTGGCCCGTTGGCCGTGGGTGATGCTGGGCAGATGTGGAGTGCCTGTGGAGCTGCAGCCCAGCCCAGGGCCGTGGGAGCCTGTCAGCAACACTGCCCCAGAGCCAGGCACAGTTATTTTGGTTTGTCTCTTCCCACAAAAATAGCAAGTGCAGAGACTTACTGTCCTGAGGCTCTGGCTGTGCTGAGTTCCTCACTCAGGGCTGAGGGCAGGGCAGCAGCAGTGCTGGTGTGGCTGTGCTGACTCAGCTGCCATCCAGCCCAGGGAGCTCAGGGGAGATCAAAACCACACACACTCCTCTTATTCCAGGCTTTTCTGATCTGATCTGAGGGGATAAGGCACTCTGTGAGCAGGTGCTGAGTCCTTATGCTGTGGAGGTAGAGCTGAGGAGATCACTACATTACTTTGTACTTTCATGTTCACCTGGCTGATGGTGTTTTGTCCCAGTTAGAGATCTTTTCATTAAGGTAAAGAGTTTGTGTGTTAGGTTTGACTGTTTTGCTTGAATCAAAATAAAATTCCTAGTGTTGTGTGCCTGTGAGTGCTGGGTGAGCCCTGGGGTGGGTGTTAAAGGTGGAAGGAGGAGACTCTGGATTTGCTGAAGAAGTCCTCGGGTCCTTCAGGTCTGCTCACATGGGGAATTGTCTGAATTGGCTCCTCTTACCCTGAGTGATCCCCCAAACCCGTGTTGTTTTCCAGGGCTGCTCTGCAGAGCCCAGACGGGCTCCAGTGGGCACAGAGGGTGGTGAGGAGCCGTTTGGATTTGTGCTGACGAGGAGGAGCATCAATGACTCTCACGGGCTGTGTCTCTGCAGGAATCAGTGCTCCCTCACTGCCTTCGGGGTGTTTGAGATTTGATGGGTGTTGGACTGGCAAATTGGGATAACTCTGCATGTACCTTGACTACTGGGAGACCATTTTGGGGTGGATGAAAAGAGTCTGTGGAAGTGTTTTTAACTCGCTTGCTGGCTGGAGCTGTGCACCCAGAGAGGCCTTTTCACAGGTCTGATTTTCATGTCTATTTTTAAGAAACAGCAAAACCTATCCCCAGAGCAAGTATGAGATGGGAGACTTTGCTGTTCCCTGTGCTGTGTAGCTGGAGGAGCTCTGGTTTCCCCTCTGCCCAGTGCAGAGCTGGGACTATTTTGGTAACAAGCTGTGACCTGGGACACTGGTACTGAGAAATGTGGCCTGGGCTCGCTGTCCTCATCCTGCTTCCTGGGGAGAAACCTGCCTGGGGATCCCAGGGGATTAGTGGCAGAAAGTGAGAGTAGAGCTGAGCTGCTGGTTTAGCTCTGCTCAATTACCACGTGTGCTTAATTCCTGTCAAACACATGTGTAGTGTCACAGGAGGACAGCAGTGTCCCACACCTGACTGGACAGCTCACCTTTAGCCTCTGTTCAGCCAAACCTGGCATTCCTGTTCCTGGTTGGGATTACAAAGTGTTGGTAAAGTTGCAGTAAACTTGATTTGCCCACATGGTTCCCAGCTCCATCACCTGCTTTCATCAGTGCTGGGTATGACCCTGTGCTGTTCTCTATCCTGAAAATCAGGTTTCTGTGCTCACCCCCTGTATTTGGTGACTGTGGTTGGTTGATATTCTTTAAGAAAAAAATATAAAAATATGTATAAAACTATCCTTTGTGTTTAGGGCAATATCACGAGATACAGAAATGATATGAGTGATGAATATATGGGGATTGTTTTCTTGGCTCTGTGATGAGGGGGTCTGTGCCCATATTTTAAACACTGGGAAAACTCCCCAAAATAGACTTGGGCTGCTTGGGGAGGGAATTGGTGACTCCTTTTGCCCCTCTGCTTGGCAGTTCCTGGGAGGAGAGAGGGTGAAGGCCACACTGTGATTCAGGAGCAGATTCCAGGCTGGCTTAAGGTGGTTTTGGTGTTCATGGAACTAAAATCCAGGAATTCACTGGATGGATCAGTGCTGGTATCTGTGCCAGGGCCAACTTACCTACCAACTGCATTCAGAGGTGTCTAGTTCCTTTGGCTGGGGCTGAAGACAGTGCAGCAAAAAAAAAAAAAAAGGGAATTGATAAGAAAAGTGGAAAAGATAAAATGTAGGTTTGCTCCATGTGCAGCTGTGATGTTGTCCCTGGAGAGGCCCTGGCTCTCCCCATGTTGGCTCAGAGGGTTTTCAGCAGAACTTAAAAAACCAAAATCAAACCAAAAAAACAGGCACAAGATTAACCAGACAAACAAAACCTCCTCCACCAAGGGAAGGGGGATGATGGAAAGTAAATTTTCCATCTGGAAGAACAACAGCTGAAGGTGCCATGTGGAAGATGGTCAGTGCTGCAGGAAATGTGCTGCAGCACAAGTCTGATGAGGAGCTGAGGGAGCTGGGGGGGCTCAGCCTGGAGAAAAGGAGGCTCAGGGGGGACCTTCTGGCTCTGCAACCCCCTGACAGGAGGGGGGAGCCGGGGGGGTCGAGCTCTGCTCCCAGGGAACAAGGGACAGGGGGAGAGGGAACGGCCTCCAGCTGTGCCAGGGGAGGGTCAGGTTGGACACTGGGGAAAATTTCTTCATGGAAAGGGTGGTCAGGCACTGGCACAGCTGCCCAGGGCAGGGGTGGAGTCACCATCCCTGGAAGTGTTCAAAAAACATGTGGATGTGGCCCTGGGGACAGGGGTTAGTGTGGACACTGTGGTAGTGATGGCTGAACTTAAAGGTCTCTTTCAACCTGAATGATTCTGTGACTGAGTCTATGAAAAGTTGGGGACAAGTGCCTATAACAAGAAGAAGGAGGAAATTATCAGGTAGTAGGTTTAAATGGAGCAGGAATAATTAATACTTTGTTCAACACCCAGGTAAATTGTGGCACTCGCTGTGGGGAGCCAGAAAATCCAGAGAGACTCAACAGGTTTGGGCACAGTTTCATCCCTTGGGTTACAAGCTCTAACTCTCTGTGTGCAGAATGTGACCCAGGAGGTCTTTAGGCAGCACAGCACTGGAAGTGAAGGAGCAGTGCCCAGAGGAACCACTGCCTGTGCCCTGTCCTGTTATCCTGTTCCCAAAATACCAGTTACACCTTGCTTGCCAGGGAAGAGATGGAATTGCCTGGGCTGACCTTGTTCAGCTATCCTGGGAAGGATTCACTTTGAAACCAGCACCCTGTGGTGTGGCTCTGGGATTTGGGATAACTAGATTTGACTGCTTGGGTTGTCTGGTTATTCTTCCTGCCTTAATCCATTGCTCTCTTCTTGGCAAACAGGGCAACTTTTTGGACTGCGGGAGAATGGGAGGTCCAGGTGGTACCGGGGGAAGGAGGAGGGTTGTTGTTGGTGGTGATGCCTTCTGCCCTGGTCCTGGGGTGAGTTTCTGCAGCAGCAGAGTGGAAAGGGAAGATCCAGCTCTGGAGAGGAACATTGGAGCTGTGTTCCCCACCCCAGGGTTGTTGTGCAGTTGGGTGGGTGAGACCCAAGGGGCAGCTCAAGCCAGCAAGCAGTTCCCCTTCAGTGTCCTGGATCCAGCCTTTATAATGGCATTAAAAAATAACCATCATGAATTATTCCTTGGCTTTCCCTTTAATTGCTCTAGTGATAACGTCACTTTTGTTACTTGATTTATCTGGGCCGTTTTTTGTCCTTTTTCCAAGTCGGGGGTTTGTTTGCAAAAGCTGTTTTGACTTGGGCCTGTGACACTGCAAAGCATCTGCCACCTTCCCTGCCCTGCTCTGTGAATTATCCCCTTGTTGTCCTCCCCTGGCCTCCCAGAAGCTCCTGGCCAGGTGGCCTTGGCTTGTGCCTCTGCTTTGGCTGTGGCAGGATGGGACAATCCCTGTCATTGTTGTCCTTGTGCCCTCGACTCCAGCTCAGCTCTGGCTGTAACAGTCCTGCTATTTCCAGCTCTTTGGACAAAAGCATTCCCTTTTCCCCTCCTCCTGTGAGTTCCTCCATCACTGTGAGCTGTTTTCCCTCTGCTGGAGAGCTCCTGTCTGGAGGCACTGGCTGCCAGCTCTCTGTCACCTTGCTCTTCTGATTGCCTCTTTACCTTGGAGTCTTGATTTTCCCAGGATAGCTGGCTGCTGTTAACTATGCCAGGAGCTGCTGCCATGGGAAATAGAATTGACAGGGCTGCTGAGATGGAGCTCTTTGCTTGGGTTTCCAGCTCTCAATGGTTCCTGTTTCCTCTCAGTGCCTTCTGCGCTCGCTCGTGTTCCCTCCTGCAGTGGTCAGGGTGCTCTGCCCCTCCCATATCCCTGTTCCCTTGGATCAGGATGGGTTACTACAACTCAGCCACCACCAGTGAGCTGCAGCCAACACTTCAGCTCCTCCTGGCTGACCCAGGCTGGGAAGGCTCTACCCAGGGACCTGGACAGGCTGGATCCAGGGGCCCAGGCCAGCGGTGTGAGGGACAACAAGGCCAAGTGTTGGGTCCTGCCCTTGGGTCACCACAACCCCATGGAACGCTCCAGGCTGGGGCAGAGGGGCTGGAAAGCTGGAAAAGGCCCTGGGGGTGCTGGTGACAGTGGCTGGACACGAGCCCGGGTGTGCCCAGGGGGGCAGGAGGCCGATGGCCCCTGGGCTGTGCCAACCCTGCTGTGTCACAGCCCCAGGGCAGGGCCCATCCCTGTGCTGGCACTGCTGGGGCACCTCCAGCCCTGGGGCAGTTCTGGGCCCCTCAGACAAGAGACACTGAGGGGCTGGAGCGTGTGCAGGGAAGGGAACGGAGCTGGGAAGGGGCTGGAGCAGCAGGAGGGGCTGAGGGAGCTGGGGGGGCTCAGCCTGGAGCAAAGGAGGCTCAGGGGGGACCTTCTGGCTCTGCAACTCCCTGACAGGAGGGGGGAGCTGGGGGGGAAAATGGCCTCTGGTTGCGCAAGGGGAGGTTTAGGTTGGATATTGGGAAAATTTCTTCATGGAAAGAAGTGGCTGAGTGCCCAGGCAATCACAGGTGATGGGGCTGTTGGCAAGCGTCCTAATCATGGGGGTTTAGGTCCTGATGGTTAAAGAAAGTGGTCTGAACATGTGTCTGGCACACAGAAAAAAAGTGGTTTCCTATTTTTGTTGCTTCTAGTGTGTGTTTGTTCAGCCTGGGAATTTTTCCTTGTCCTGGGAATTTTGCAGGCCTAGAGCTGGGAGGGGCAGGGGGGCAAGTGCTTGATCAGGTTGAGTGTCTGATCCTGATGGATGGACATCCAGCTGAAATGGGCTGTGAACATCTGAGATCCACAAGGCATGGAGTGACAGAACAAGGGAGAATGGCTTTAAAATGAGAGTAGGTTTAGATGGAATACTGGGAAGGTCCCCACCTGTGAGGGTGGGGAGGCCCTGGCCCAGGTTGCCCAGAGAAGCTGTGGCTGCCCCTGGATCCTGGATTGGATGGGGCTTGGAGCAACCTGGGATAATGGAAGGTGTCCCTGCCCATGGCAGGGGGTGGGACTGGCTGGTGTTTAGGTCCTTCCGACCAAACCAGTGTAGGGTTCTCTTGTCTACACAGACTCCAGCTGCTCCTGGCTGCTACCTGGCAGTGCAAAGATGAGGAGCATGAGAGGAATCTTGAGGATTTTCTATTTCACAGCCCAGGAACTGCTTCCCTCCTCCCTCCCACCCCCCTTGGTTTTTTTCTAATCTGTTTTAATTCTCCTGCTGCTGGTTTCCTGGTCTCCACTTCCCTTCCCTGTCGGGGTGGAGTAACCCTGGGACTGTGCTTCCCTCCTCGCTGTGCTGCTGATCTTCCCTTTTTTCCCAGGTACAACGCACTGTTGTCCGCTATTCTTTCCCAGATGTAATCCCTGATAATCATTCCTAGTGAAGGAACACAGAAAATGGTCCTTACATAACAGCACCAATGAAACATTGCAGCAGGAGCTCAGTATTTAGGCCATTCCCGCTGCTCTGGCCTTGTCCTCCGGAGCGAGCGAAGGAGCCACGTGGCTGCTCAGCCCTCACTGGAGTGGTGTCCGTGGCCCAGTGGAAGGTGTCCCTGCCCATGGCAGGGGGTGGAACCAGATGGACTTTAAGGTCCCTTCCAACCCAACCCATTCCATGATTCTGTGATAGGACAATGGGGAATGGCTTCCCAGACTAAGATTCCCAGTTTTCTGGAAAAAAACACACATGGAAAGGGACTGGACACACAGATAAAGCAGAACTTCATCCACTGGGAGAACCAAAGGACAGCAGTACCTGAAAGGGAGTCTACAAGAAGAGTGGAGAGGGACACTGGACAAGGGCCTGGAGTGCCAGGACAAGGGGGAATGGCTTCCCAGTGCCAGAGGGCTGGGTTAGATGGGATATTGGGAAGGAATTGTTCCCTGTGAGGGTGGGGAGGCCCTGGCACAAGTTTCCCAGAGAAGCTGTGGCTGCCCCTGGATCCCTGGGAGTGTCCAAGGCCAGGTTGGACGGGGCTTGGAGCAACCTGGGCTAGTGGAAGGTGTCCCTGCCCATGGCAGGGGGTGGCACTGGATGGGCTTTAAGGTCCCTCCCAACTCAAACCTTCCATGATTCCATGATTCAGAGGGGGGTGGGAAGTGATGTCTCAGCTCCTGGAGCTCTGCAGTTCTGCAGGACATGCACTTCACCTGCCCAACAGCACCACCCGTCCCCAGCACCTGCCCTGCCTTGTGCCGCTGCCCAGGGCACAGGGGGACGAGGGAATGCTGGTGCTCTGCTCCCCGAGCAGTCACCCTCTGCTCTCACCCTCCTGCCCTGTTTCGGGGCTCCTGGGATCCCTGGAGGAGCTGGCACTCCGCAGGCTGTGTGTGGTGAGCCAGGCCCGGCTGCCCGGCCTGGACGGCTCCTCCCTGGAGCTTTTTGGGCTCCTGTGTGCTCGCTGTTCCTGGTGAGGCTGTTTAATAACCCCTGAACATAAATAATGGAACGTGAGGGAGCAGAGGAGGGGTGTAGGCGGGGCTGGGAAGGGCTGGCACTGCAGGAGCAGAGCGGGGGTGGGCAGGAGGCTCCGCTCACGCTGGAGCTCGGGGAAGATGCTCCTGCTGGAGGAGGGAGGTGGGATGTGCAGCACGAGGATACTGGGGGAGGTTTAGATTGGATATTAGGGAAAATTCCTTCATGGAAAGGGTTGTCCTGCCCTGGCCCAGCTGCCCAGGGCAGTGGAGGAGTCCCCGTCCCTGGAGGAGTTTAACAGCCCTGTGGATGTGCCACTTGGGGACACTGTTAGTGGTGACCTTGGCAGTGCTGGGGAATGGTTGTGCTCGATGATCTCAGAGGGCTTTTCCAACCTTAATGATTCCATTATTCTATGAAGTTTGCTGGCACATCAGGGCCTTTCTTTCCTCACCAGAGTGACCTGGGCCAGCTGCAGTGAAGGAAAAGGCTCTTTTTTGGCTGAGCTGATGCAGAAGGAGTTTGCTGCAGGTCCACAGGGAGGAGAAATCCTTCTCAGTCCTTACTCAGTCCTCCACCGTGGCTGTGAGAGCTGGGAGGGTGGGGAATAATTCAGGAGCTGAAGTAGCCTACTGCAGTCATTGGGTTCAGGGCAGTTCAGCCTGTGGAAGGTGGAGAGCAAATGTTTCACCAGCAAAAATGGGAGAGAGATTAATTCCTACAGTGAGAATTGTGCTATTCCTTGAGTTGATAAGTATCAAGGTGGCAGAATGCTCTCTGCTGTGCCATGTCTGTAGGTACTGCAAAGCTGTTTTTGTGTTTTAAACTGCTGTCGATTGTTGTTGGTTTGTGTTTCTCCTGTGCCCATCTTCTGTGTTTCTTTAAAGTCTGTTTTTTCTTTATTTCATTATTTACAGCCCTCTCACCCCATGCTTTGGACAAACACTGTGTGTGAGTGCATGATTTGCGTTAGGAGATTTATCATTCCATGTTTTTCAGCTGTTTGTAAATCAATGTTTCCTTTCTCTAATTCTTGATGGGCTTTTTTATGTTGCTTCCACATGATCACTTCCACACATCTTTTTGACAACGAATTTGCCAAGGTCTCTTGGCAAGGCTGCAAAGCCAAAATCAATGACACCTGGGCAGCTGTGCACATATGGTTAATTAACTCATGGTTAATTATTTCCCTTGGGGAATTACAATGGAAGTTTGTGCCTTCGCAGGGTCATAGAATTATAGAATCATGGAATGTTTTGGGTTGGAAGGGACCTTAAAGCCCATCTCATCCCACTCCCTGCTGTGGGCAGGGACACCTCCCACTAGCCCAGGTTGCTCCAAGCCCCGTCCAACCTGGCCTTGGACACTTCCAGGGATCCAGGGGCAGCCACAGTTGCTCTGGGCAACCTGTGCCAGGGCCTCCTCAGTGCCAGGGCCTCACCCTGTGTCTGTGTGTCCCAAGTGTGAGGTTCCAGCCTCTCCAGATGAGCCTGGCTCGGGGCTGCCCAGGACACCTGGTGTCAGTGGTACCTGTGGCCCAGGGCAGCATCACCCCCGGTGAGGGCAGGAGGAGGCCAAGCCCCTCCAGCTGCCTGTGTCCCCCTGAGAGCAGTTCCCCTCCTTGCCCACCATTCCCTGGTGCCACCCAGCCCTCACAGTGGCAGCTCTGGGACAGCCCAGCAGAGACTTTGTCAGGTGTGACAGGGTCAGGATCCTCCCTTGGGAGCAGCCTGCTCTTCATCAGACATGTGCCAGGGGCTGAGGGGCTGAGGGGTCCCCCTGTCCATCCTGTTGGCTGCTCCCAGGCTCACACAGCTCCATGTCCATGAACAAGCCACAGGTACAACAGTTAATCCTGACAAGGCAGAGCATCCCAATTCCAGTGCCCGGCTCAGCAAGGAAGGACCATCTGCACTGACATTCATCCCAACTCCAGTTATAAGTTCCCAAAATGACAAACCCAGTTAATATTAGCAAGTGCAGCAGAGAAGTAGCAGCATGGATCATCCTTCCCACTTCTGCACCCACGCAGGAACGGGGATTTTTCAAATCCCACGGTATAAACACTGTGCAGCTGGCAAGGAGCCAGGAGAAAGTCACCCTCGGTGGCAAGGCTATGGGGTTTGAGCAAGAAAACACTTCCATATACTACAAAGTTGTTATTTTTCACAACAGGCAAAGAATGTGGTTTCCTTAAGTACCAGTGACACTCCAGGTTTGGTTCTGGAAGACTAAACTGCTTTCGAAAATATTTGTGCTAAAAATAACACCAAAGCTTTCAACTGCTCCTAGTGCTGTCTAAAATGGGAGCATGCAGCATATTTACATGCTGGAAAACCTTATTGCCTAGCTAAGAATCTCAGGTTTCTGGAAAAAGGGACATGGAAAGGGACTGGACACACAGATAAAGCAAAACTTTATCCAGTAGAAGAACCAAAGGACAGGGCTTTGTGAAGGAAGCCTACAGGAAAGGTGGAGAGGGACGTTGGACAAGGGCTTGGAGTGACAGGCCAAGGGGGAATGGCTTCCCACTGCCAGAGGGCAGGGATAGATGGGATATTGGGAAGGAATCCTTCCCTGTGAGGGTGGGTAGGCCCTGGCACAGGTTTCCCAGAGCAGCTGTGGCTGCCCCTGGAGCCCTGGAAGGGATGCTTGGAGCAACCTGGTCTATGGAAGGCGTTCCAGGGGATGGAACAAGATGAGCTTTAAGGTTCCTTCCAATCCAAACCAGTCTGGGATTTCAGGATTCTATTCTGCTCTGCACAATTCCATCCCAGGGGGTTCCCAGTGTAGTTTGATGGTGTGGGTTCCTCATGGAGATGCCGGAACACGGAGCTGTGGGTGCAGGAAGGGGACAAAGCCCTGCAGCCGTGTCCTGGCACATCCTGGCTCTTGTGCCTTGAAGTCTTGCTCAGTGCTAGAAATGGACTCTTGTTCCTTATGTTTTTAAGGCAAGTTTCACTTGTAAGTAGTTTTTAATGCCAGGTTTATTAACACAACAGGGATTTTCATATTATTGGGAGCACCAAGGGGGAGATTTCCAGCTCACCTCATCAGTTCAGTGTATTTATTTCAGTGTTATTTTTAGGCATTTAAAATTCCCACGGGCTTTTTTCCTTTACCTGGCACAGAAAAAGGCTTTTGGAGGTAAATCAGTTTTGAACTCTGAAAATAATAACAGTTCTTACTAATTAGAAGTGAGTCACTAGATGAAAGCTGATCACTTCAACGAGTCTGAAGGCATCTCTTGGGGGTTGAGCTGGGGCAGGGGTGAGGGTGGCAGAGCTGTTGGACCCTAAGGAGTGAAGGATTGACAGGAAACCCTTCTGGTGTGGGGTTTGGGTCTAATGAAACCCAACAGGTTCTGCTCCTGGCCACAGAAGGGAGAATGGGGTCTGAGCTCCTGGTGGGGTAGGGCAGGTCAGTGCCACCCTCGCAGGGCACAGTGAGTCCCTCGGATGTTCTCCCTGCAGATAAAGGAATTTGTCTTTTTTTGGGTTGTTGGTCAGGGATCAGGGAATTGGTAGGACTCACAGCTTGAGAGGAATGGTGGCACCAGTGTACCTGCAGAGCTGTGTGTGCCTTCATCCCCACAGGATTTCTGACATTCCTCTGGAAAAGGTGGATGGGATAACTGAGTATACTAAGCTTCACAGAATCGAAGAACTATTTAGGTGGGAAAAGCCCTCAAGTCCAACCATCCCTCAGCACTGCCAAGGCCACCACTAACCCATGTCCCCAAGTGCCACATCCACAGGGCTTTTAAATCCCTCCAGGGACGGGGACTCCACCCTGGGCAGCTGTGCTGGGAGTGGGCAACCCTTCTGGGGAAGAAAAGTTCCCTAATATCCAATCTAAACCTCCCCTGGCACAGCTGGAGGCCGTTCCCTCTCCTCCTGTCCCTTGTTCCCTGGCAGCAGAGCCCGACCCCCCCCCCCCCGGCTCCCCCCTCCTGTCAGGGAGTTGCAGAGCCAGAAGGTCCCCCCTGAGCCTCCTTTGCTCCAGGATGAGCCCCTCCAGCTGCTCCAGCCCCTTCCCAGCTCCGTTCCCTTCCCTGCACACGCTCCAGCCCCTCAGTGTCTCTTGTCTGAGGGGCCCAGAAGTGCCCCCAGGGCTGGAGGTGCCCCAGCAGTGCCAGCACAGGGACGGGCCCTGCCCTGGGGCTGTGACACACCAGGGCTGGCACAGCTCAGGGGTCATTGGCCTTCTGCCCCCCTGGGCACACCCGGGCTCGTGTCCAGCCACTGTCACCAGCACCCCCAGGGCCTTTCTTCCCAGGCAGTTCCAGTCACATGGTGGTTTGCTCCCTGCTTCCATCCAAGCATGCAGCAGGAGCAGGTTGCCCTCTCCTGGCACGTTCCTTCCATGGAATTCTGTCTGAGCTCGGACAGCCAGTGGATTTGCAGGATTGGCCCTGAGGCTCCCCAGCTCTTGCATAACCCACGTCCCTGCAGAGGGCTTGGCCTGAGAGGTGCTGAGGGTGTTTCACTGAATCACTGAATCCTTTTGGTTTGAAAAGACCTCCAGGGTCATTGAGTCCAACCTTTGACCGACCACCTCCGTGTCAGCCAGAATTTGCTTCCTATCCTTGACTTTGTAACCAGCCTTTATAGGACGTTGTAGGAGAGAGGGATTTATCAGCCAGACTCTGCTCACACACTCTTTGGTGGGGCAGGAGGGTCGGCTCCTCTGGTGGGGCTGGTTGGGAAGAGCTGCTGCTCCTCTCCCTCATTCCAGCTGCTTCCCCAGCCCCAGGCAGAGCCCTCAGGCTGCTCATGGCACGTGGGAACCCCCAAACGCCCCCCACCCACGTGCCAGGTTGGAAGCAGCTCATCCAGCTGGGCTATGCTGGCATCTTGTGGTGCTTGTGCTCCTGCAGCACTTGGGCTCCTCCAGGCTCTGGAATGGGCTCTGATAATCCTTTGGGGTATTTCCCTGCATCCAGCCTGGCAAATTTACAATTCTGGTGGAGTTCAGGAGTCTTTAAGTTAAAATTGTCACTCCAGGGAGTGAGGATCAGCTTCCAGAGGATATAATGCCACTTTTATTCTGCTCAGCTTTTTATTTTATTTGAAGAAAATCTCTCTTGCATAAGAAGTTGTAGCTTTTCCCACTGGCTCTGCTGGTGAGAGGTGGGATGTGTGCATGGAGTGCTGCTTCTGCTGGGAGGCAGCAGAGAAGGGACTGCTGGGGGTCCCAGCTGCCCTGGGATGAGGACATTTCATCCCTTCCCTCAAGAAGGGCCCAGGGTTTCCACCCTGGAATATTTATCCATCAGTACTTAAATATTTGTGCCCACATTGATATAATGTTTGTCATCATGGGTGTAACCTGCTCTGAGGCATCATGGGGCTGAATAAAAGGAAAATAAGTTGTTGTCTCCATTTGGCATCCTGGAATGAAACCATACTAGAAGAAGTGATTTATCAAAAACCAAGTCTCTAGAATAGTCAAATATTGAATGTATTCCATAATTATATATTCAAGAGGCTGTACAGATTCTTTAGTCTTATTACCAGAGGTGGCAGGAGGTGACAGCTGACCCTGGGGCTGTCCCCTCCCTGGTCTCAGTGTTGCCTGATCACAGACAGATGGACAACAGGAAAACCCAGCCCAGCTGGATGGTGGGGAGGGGAGGGGGGACCCTGAGCTGGTGTCCCCGGGGACACACAGGGACCCTGATGGGAAGCACAGGGCAGGGGGTGTCTCTTGTGGGTGCTGGAGCTGCCTCCAGGGGAATCACAGGATCATTTATGTTGGAAAAGCTCTCCAAGACCACGGAGTCCAACCATTCCTCACTGAAGGGGATGTTGTGGGAAAGGAGGTGAGAACCTGCAATGCCTGAAGTCCCTGGGGGTTCCTGCAGGTCTCTGCTCCCCTCTCCAGGTCAGGGAGCTCTCCCTGACCCACCCAGGGCCCTGGGAGCACCTTGCCAGTGGCTCTCCAGCCTCTCCTGCAGGAGCCCTGTCCTGGGATGAGTGGGAAGCAGTTTGAGCATGGATCCAGCTCCAGCTTTTCCCAGGAGGCTGTGCTGGGAATGAGCCCTGCACACTCTGGGACAAGTGCTGAGACACAAACCCAGTGTGGGGTGCAGAGACACTTCTCCAAGGATGGATGCACCCTGGAGCCTGCTTTTTTTCCATATAAAATGACTTCTCGTGGTACTGTAATAACATTATGTTGGCAGGGATGCTGTTCCTGGAGATGGATAACCAGTGGGGTTTTGACCTCACTTATTAGATTTGTAGCTTCAACTAAAAATCCAGCTTTAAGTAGTGTTACCAATTTAAAATGAGTCTCCTCAGGGAGCAGCTCTCCCTCTGGCAGTAACTCATTCATGAGAAGCCCAAATATTCATTTACAGCTAAAGCTGGACCAGGGAAGGGAAAACAAGGAGGGCAGAAAGCCTGACAGGATGACACTCAATTTATGGTTCTCTCCCCTAGATGTACTGGTGGGAGCTTAAATTGCTGACAGAGCTGTTCCAAGGGCACTGGTAGGTGTTACATTTGGGAGCACAGGAATGCAGTGGTGACATGGCACACAGGGTGATCCCTCAGCTCCTGGCAGGAGGGAGGCTGGAAGGGCTGTGCAGAGCCCTTGGACACAGGCAGCAGATCAGGAGAAGGACCTGCTGGTGTAAGGTGCTGGCACTGACTTTGGAGAGGATGGAGGGGATAGAAAAGCTGTTCAGGCTCCTGGGTGCTGCAGGAGGAGGTTTCCCAGTCATGGGGGTGGATTTATTGTTGTCCTCTGCAAAGAGGAGGCTCAGATTGGACATCAAGAGGAATTTCTTCATGGCAATGGTGGTCAGGCATTGGAACTGCCCAGGAGGGGGTGGAGTCCCCACCCCTGGAGGTGTCCAAGGAAGGACTGGCCGTGGCACTCAGTGCTCTGGGCTGGGGGACAAGGTGGGGATCGGGCACAGGGTGGACTCCATGGTCTTGGAGACCTTTTCCACCCTCAGTGCTCCTGTGGTTCTGAGGAGGTTGGTTGTTTTCTCGGGCCCAGCTGGTCCTGCTGCCCAGGTTCAGAGCTGTGACCTGCAGCCAAGACATGTGCCAGCCAGGGCAGTGTTCCTGCTTCCCAGGAATGGTACAGAGTGTGCTCTATTCCTGGCAGGATTTTCTCCTGGAGCAGTACAGCTCATTTCCCTGGGGGGGGAGGGGGAGCAGTCCTGCCATCCCAGTTACCTGGATGCTGCATGGGGAGGATTGAAAGAGGTCTCCTGCCTAAATCCAATTCTTGCAGGCTGCAGGGAGTGGTGCAGTCTGTGGAGAGCAGCTGGATCTGTGTTTCTCCATGTGTGACTGGCTCTGGAGCTGGATGGGATTGCGTGTAACCCTCGTGACTCTGCAGAACCAGCAATTCCATTTGCAGTGGTGCTGCATCTCCCTGACTCAGTTCCCAGCTGAGCCACCTCTCTTTTCCTTCTTTTTCTGTGGCTCTGTCATTTTAAGTCAACTCAGCAAGGGGCCTGTCCCTTCCCTGGGTGATCCTGGAGAGCTTGACCAGGAGGAGCATTTTCCTGCTCCATTTCCCTCCTTGGCATCTTGTTACCAACCAGTGCAAAGAAAATATGCTGAGGGGTTGTGAATATCTGGCTTTGAAAAAGGAAGGGAACTAAAAAAAGTCAAGTTACCCTGGATTTTGCCTCTGCTCTCCAGCCCTGGCTGCAGGATGGATGAGCTCCTGCATGAACTTCCTTCACCAATTGAGCTGTCCATAGGCAAAACTGTGGGTGTGTCATTAAAATGTCACATGTGAGCTCTTCCCACTGCTTGCATACACTAAACCAAGGTTATTTTGATTATTCCATTTATTTCCATCTTGAGGGTGAATTGCAGAATGGAAGAGCCATTAATCCAAGGTTTCCATAGCACACAAACCCACTGTGGGACTTAGTGTCACCAAGGAGGGGCCTGTGAGGGTTTTTCTCACTCCAGCAGCGTTTTTGAGAGGAATAAAATCAATGAAGGCAGGAGCAAAGTGTAAGGAAGAAGCAAAGCTGCTGAAGAGCCTTCAGGGAGCTGTTTTCTCTGGAGACAACCTTTGTGTCTGACCTTGGCTCAGTTTGGCTTCTGAGCGTCCCCTGGTTTTAGATTTGCAGCCTGGAGATGGTGAGACAGGGCTTAAACCACCCTGGACCTGCGTGTGGTGTTTCCTGGTGATATCCAGAGGGTGAAATTCTTCTCAATCAGGAAAGAAATCATAGAATTGTGGAATGGCCTGGGTTGGAAGGGACCTTAAAGATCTTATTCCAACTCCTGTGCCACAGGCAGGGACACCTTCCACTAGCCCAGGTTGCTCCAAGCCCCGTACAGCCTGGCCTTGGACAATTCCAGGGATGGGGCAGCCACAGCTTCTCTGGGCAACCTGTGCCAGGGCCTGCCCACCCTCACAGGGAAGGATTTCTCCCCAACATCTCATCTATCCGTGCCCTCTGGCAGTGGGGAGCCATTCCCTGTCCCTCCAGGCCCTTGTAAATAGTCTCTCTCCATCTTTCTTGGAGAATATCCTGAGTTGGGAAGAACCCACAAGGATCATCCAGTCCAGCTCCTGGCCCTGCACAGACACCCAACAATCCCACCTTGTCCCTCAGTGTTGTCCAAACCCTCCTGGAGCTCTGGCAGCCTTGGGGCTGTGCCCACTGCCCTGGGGAGCCTGGGCAGTGCCCAATCAGCCTCTGGGGGATGGTGATGGGGTGAGATGGAACTCAGGGGTTTTACTCCGTGGAGGTGGATTCTGCTGAATGCAGCGATGGAAAACCGAACACGTGGAGAGAGGGTTGGAGATGTTGGTTATCGGGGTGTGATGTTTTGCTTGTGTTTAAGTGGTTTTAAGAATAAGCCTCTAGTGAAAGGAATTCCTTGCAGGGAGAAGAGGAATGAGAAAGTCTAAAACCCAAAGAAACAAAGGTGCCATTATGTCTTACATTTTTCTTCTTTATTTTTTACCCTGTAGATAAATTCTTCCTTTGATGCACAGAGCAAGAGAGAAGGTCCAGTGTTCCTTACTTGGCTGGAGAAGGTTTAAATGCTGAATATGTTTTGCTTTTAAAACTCTGGAGAGTTTTTCTTGCAGTGTAAGCACAGGGAGAATGACTTTTGCTGGGAGGGAGGAGAGGACCAGAAAAGGTTTAGAGAAGTGTGAGACCCTGGCACAGGTTGCCCAGAGAAGCTGTGGCTGCCCCTGGATCCCTGGAAGTGTCCAAGGCCAGGTTGGATGGGGCTTGGAGTAACCTGGGCTACTGGGAGGTGTCCCTGCCCATGGCAGGGGTGGAAGGAGAGGAGTTTTAAGGTCCCTCCAATCCAAACCACTCCATGATTCTGTGATAATTAAGTTCATTTCACACCTGTGTAGGGGAATGTGTGTGATTTTTGGGGGCTCATACTTTAAAAAGCAGGAATTTGAAGAGCTGAGGAACACCAATCCCTTTAGGCAATATTTGAAAAAATCAAATTTTATTAAAAAAAAACCAAGAAAGCAAAGGGTGAAGATGTGTTGTGTGTTTTCCAATACACCAAAGGTTTTTGCAGAGGGAAGTGGCCACTTCTCCCTTGTGTCTGCAGGGGGCAGAGACAATCCCTGCAGCTGGAGCAGAGAGATAATTTGGCAGTTAGGAATAACTCTGTGCCTACAAAACACATGAATCCTAGAGCAGGAGCACCTGGAATCAGCATAGCTGTTTTATTTTAATTTTTTTTTCCTGTGTTTGGAATATCTGGGCATTTCAAGGCAGTTTTATATTATATTACACAGTAAATTATTATAGTTATTATAATTAATAGCTTATATTTAGTATATTATAGAATAATTCAGTGTAGGCAGAAGTGCCCAGAATTATTTTTAGGTGGTTGTAGCATCCTGCCTTCCACAAGGACTCATCGAGGAGCCCGTCTGTGTGTCACCCTCAACATGCAGCTCTGCCCTGACGTGCTCCCAAAGAGATCCCAAAAAAGGGGCTGGTTTTATGCTTTGGAAACTTCTAAAAGGTGAAATTTTGGAATTGGAAGCTTTGAAAAGGTGAAATTTCCCAAGTTTCTGTGTTGTCTGAGCCCGTTGGGTGCCTCCCGTGTGCTGGGGCAGTGCAGGGTGAGTGTGGTGAGTGTGGGGTGCAGGGAGAGGGAGAGGGAGAGGGAGAGGGAGAGGGAGAGGGAGAGGGAGAGGAGGAGGAGGAGGAGGGGGAGGAGGAGGAGGCATCTGCCAGCCCCAGGGCTCAGAGCCGCGGAGCAGAGGAAGGGGCCGGGCAGAGATGAGGATATGGAGCCTGCGGAGGGCGGCCCGGGGGGAGGCTCTGCTGGGCTCGGAGCCCCTCGAGGCCGATCCCGCCCCTGCCCCGCGCGGCTCGGCCCCACCCGAGCGCTGGATGAGGAAGAGGTGCTGTGGGAAGCGCAGTACGTAACTCCATGGATCCACTTCCATGGATCCACGCTGTGAAGAGGGAAGGGTGGCTGAGCTCAGTGTGTGTGACCCCCAAACTGCGGGGCTTCCTGAGTGCTGGGGCTGCAGCGTGCGGGGTCGGGCTCCTTTTGGGGTGTGTGGTGGGTTTGGAAGTGTCTGGGAGAGAGCCTGAAGTTCCTTAGAGACTTAAACTAATATTTCAGTTGATAAAGTGATGTGTCCCCCCTATGTGAGGGCTCTCCAGAGCTCACAGCAGGTCCTTGTGTGGGGCAGCCCTTCCACCTTCCACAATGTTCAGGTTGGACGGGGCTTGGAGCAACCTGGGACTAGTGGAAGGTGTCCCTGCCCATGGCAGGGGGTGGGACTGGATGAGCTTTAAGGTCCTTTCCCACCCAAACCATTCCAGGATTCTACACACTGGGGGGAACCTCTGAATTGGGCAGAAGTTGCTTCAGCTGCTCCAAATAAAGTGTTTGTTGGTGGTTTTATGGTGGCTGAGCTGGAGGTGGAGTTGGTTTGGTCTCACTGATTCTGTCAGACTCTGGATTTTGAAATCATCGTTTTTATCAGTTGGTTTTGGATGTGGCAGAGGTGTAAAGATCCTAGAAAATTAGGGACTGTGGATGCTTTTAAGGTTAGTTGGATAATGGTGAGGAGAAAGGAGGTGTCAGGTGAAGTGTGCAGCCCTGGACTGCAGGGGGAGGGTGTTGGTGGGCATGGAACTGGAACAGGAAAACAGGGAATACTTGAAGTGTCTCCACTTTGGTTTGGAATTTCATGAAGCTTGGACAAAGAAATCAGACTAAACCCAAACTACAGCATCCTCTGACCTTCCCACCTCATTTTCTTCCAGGCAGAGTATTTGGAAGGCAGAAGTTGCATTTTTAAAGGTGTTTTTAGTACGGTTTCCTGGAAGGCGAATGATCTGGTGTTGCTGGTAGAGCCAGTGGTCCAGGAGCGTGTCCGTGGGACGCTGGATGTGCCATGGGGAGGTGGATTGTCCCCTTCTCGTTCCTCTCATGTTTATCCCAGCCTTTCCATGCCCCTTGACCAGCCCTGGGTGTCCGACCCCCCAACTCCAGTCCCACCTGACCCAGCTCCCGAGTTTCAGTTGCTCAGCAAGAGGTAACGTTGTGATTCCAGTATTTCCTGTGGAAAGCAAGCAAGGAGAAGTCTCATCCTGACAGAGCAGCAGGGCAGGTAGCACTTCCCAGGCACCTTCTGCTGATCCTGGGACCTAGGTAACTCTTTCTTTTGAGCAGAATGAGCTAAATTCAGGGATAATCTGTTGTTAAACAGGGAACTTCAGGACTGCTTTTCAGTTTAGATGAGTAACTGCAGGTGTGATTTAAATATTGTCAGGAGGAGATTGGGGCAGGTGGCAGAAGAGATGCAGAGCTGTAACAGTTTGGGAACATTATCCTGATGCAAAGAATCTTAGTTTTGCTTTCCATGATCCTGCCTTGAGTTCCTGCAACAGGAACGCAGCCCAATTGTGTTCAGCCTCCACTGCAACGAACAAGTTGCTTAGAAGAGCAAAGTGAAGAGTATATTGGTGGAAAAGCTCTTCCCTAGGGAATTAAACAGACATCCAGTGCATTTTCCTGTAGTAAACTAGGGGCAGTCACTGACCAGGGCAGGGCCCATCCCTGTGCTGGCACTGCTGGGGCAAATCCAGCCCTGGGGCAGTTCTGGGCCCCTCAGACAGGAGAGACCTGGAGGAGCTGGAGCGTGTGCAGGGAAGGGAAGGGAGCTGGGAAGGGGCTGGAGCAGCAGGAGGGGCTGAGGGAGCTGGGGGGGCTCAGCCTGGAGCAAAGGAGGCTCAGGGGGGACCTTCTGGCTCTGCAACCCCCTGACAGGAGGGGGGAGCCAAGGGGGTCGAGCTCTGCTCCCAGGGAACAAGGGACAGGGGGAGAGGGAACGGCCTCCAGCTGTGCCAGGGGAGGGTCAGGTTGGACATCAGGAAGAATTTCTTCATGGAAGGGGTTGTCAGGCCTTGGAAGGGGCTGCCCAGGGCAGGGGTGGAGTGCCCATCCCTGGAGGGATTTAAAAGCCCTGTGGATGTGGCCCTTGGGGACATGGGTCAGTGGTGACCTTGGCAGTGCTGGGGGAACAGTTGGACTTGATGATCTCAGAGGGCTTTTCCAGCCTTAATGATTCTATGATTCCATGATTTTCAGGGAAAAGGAGTGAGTGTAGGAAATGACAGCTCTGCTGATCACAGGCACCCCCAGGGGTTGGGGATTGGGGATACAGGGTTTGTGGTTTGTGTAAATACACTCTGAGGTACAGCCCTGGATGTGTGTTGGCTCCGATCTCACTGTCAAAACACAGATCCTACTTCCAGATCTTGGATCTGATATCAGAACTGAAAGTGCTCATTTTGAGCCAAATCCCATCAAGGCCCCCCCTCAATTAAAAATCATATTTCTTGTGGTGTTTGTTTTCCCCTTAAAAGCTGCTGGTTCTTACCCAAACCATCAGTATATGCCAGTAATTTAATAAAACCTTTGTATGCACATGCATTGCCAGCATTAGTTTTCCAGCCTTGAATGTGCAGTGTTAGCTTGATTTTCCTGAATTTGCCCTTTTTCCCCCCGGAATGCTCACACAATCCCTGCCTCTATTTAAATATGTATCCACAGAGACTGGTTGCAGCTTAAAAGCTGGAATAGAAACCTTGGCTTTCTCCTGTGAAATCCTTGTAGTCCAGCTAAAGTGGGAGAAAATCATCAAATATAAATTATTAATCCTTGTGGATTCGTGGCAGCATCCCGGGGATCCCCAATTCCCACTCCACGCTGTGGGTCCCGCTGCACACACGAAGCAGCTCCTGGCTGCAGCTGCTGAGATCAGAGGGAATTATGATTTATGCCGCATTTTTCCTCTGGAATTACTCATTCCCCTGACACTGGGGAAATACTAAAGGCTGGGAAAATCCAATCCTTCCACAATAGAGGGGGGAGAAAATGGACCTCAGGAGGGCAGGGGTTGGAGGAACCTCGGAGGGTTTGGTACGGAACGGTTGGGATGTGGAACGCAGCAGAGCGAGTAAAATGGATAATGGAGTTTCTTATAGAAAGAAAGGAATTCTGATACTTATTTTAAGCAAATGTCCTAAAAATAACCTCCAGCAGCATTTAAAGGGACAAGCTTCCAAATATCGTCCTCCCTCCCCCAAAAAACAGCTTCGCTTTGGTTTTGGGGCTGAATATCCCACGGCACCGCTCCGGAACCAGCCCCAGCTGAACCTCCCCTGGGCAGCACTGCTGGTGTCCTTCTCTTCCCCCTTTTTTTGGCGAGATGAGGCCGGTTTCTGGCAGGGATGGAGTTAAGGCTGCTCCGTGGTGCATGCTGGTACGAGGGGGTTTGATGGTGGTGCTCTGCTACCAGCATGTGCCGGGAATGTCTGATGGGAAATGTGGAACTGTAAGTGCAGCGCTGCTGCTGAATGAGGACATTTCCCTTTGCCTTCGTTTCTTGCTTCCCGTGTATTTTTTTTCCTCCGTCCTAAAGCTCCCAGCCATGTAGCACCTCGGCCAGAGCGATCCCGCTGTGGGGATGAAGGGTAGGGGCTGCTGGGAGACGGGATCCATCCGTTCCTTCTGCAACGCCGGCTGTCTGAATAAATTCCACAAGGGTTAGTGGCCTTCCCGGCGTCCTCCTTCCTGCTGGACGGATCCATCTGCTGTGGGGCTTCCTGGGTGTGCTGGGAGTGATGGAGGGGCTGCTCCAGTGGGGTGGGGAGGGGGTGTTTAACCCCACACCGGAGCCCTGGGAGGCAGAGGAATGTTCAGACTCCTCCGTGTGGGTGTGTGGTGGCACGTGTGGCTCTGCCCCGCGGGCATCACGTGCCACGTCCCTGCTCGGTTTGGTTGGAGATATACAAAGTGTGGGGCGAAGTCTTTGTGCTTTATTGGGTGTTTGAAGCTCCAGCAGCTCAGATTTCCGCAGTTTTGATGTGAAAAATGTTAATTTTGATGGTGATTTGTGCTTTTTGGGCACCTTTAGTATCGCACAGAATTATTGGTGTGTGATGGGTGATCAGCCCCTGTTTGGACCTGTGTTGGTGTCAGGAAATGAGATGTATTTTTTAGTTCTAAACCAAATTCCTTTGGAGTTGAGATGGAATGAGGGCATTGCTGTGTCAGTCCTGTGCTGCTCCCTGTCCACTCTTTGGTCCCACGTGGCAGGAGGCAGAGATGATCTCCAGGAATACTGAGATGTGATTTCAGGTGTGCACTATAATTCCATCTGTTACTGCTCCCTGCCTTATTCCAGGTGTTTTCCATGGCCAGTCCAAGCAGAGCTCAGCGCTGGGTGTGCAGGAGCATTGTCCTTTATGGGGCAAGGGATGTTCTGCCCAAACCTGCGCTGGCTTGGGACAGAAATCCCTGTTTTGTGAGTGCCACAGGACAATTGTGGTGTGATTTTTCCTGGATGGGATGAAGCAGGAATGACCTGGGGGGGTCCTGCCTTTCAGTTCAACTTTTGTTTTGCTTCATGGAAGCACAAAATTTCCTAGAGGTGTTCCAGGCCAGGTTGGACGGGGCTTGGAGCAACCTGGGCTAGTGGAAGGTGTCCCTGCCCATGGCAGGGGGTAGAATGAGATGAGCTTTAAGATCCCTTCTCACCCAAACCATTCCATGATTCCATGATTCTTTGGTGGATGGGCCAGGCAAAATCTGATGTCTCACAGCAAAGGCAACAGGGTGATGGTGAGAAATGAGGATTTGCAGGATGCTCTTTGCCTTCCTTCAGGGCAGTGAGGGCTCCCCTGCCCTGGGCACTGCAGCTCCTCGTGCCCTGTGTTGATCCATCTCTGTGGTGCTCCGAGGGTTGGTGCCTGCTGGGAGCTCTGGGTGATGCTCACTTGGCCTTCCTGGTGGTCAAATCCAAATGTTGCTCCTTAGATGTAGTTTGGGATAATTGTGCCAGGACAAGGGGGAATGGCTTCCCACTGACAGAGAGCAGGGTGAGATGGGATATTGGGAAGGAATTGTTCCCTGTGAGGGTGGTGAGGCCCTGGCACAGGTTGCCCAGAGAAGCTGTGGCTGCCCCTGGATCCCTGAAAGTGTCCAAGGCCAGGTTGGATGAGGTTTGGAGCAACCTGGGCTAGTGGGAGGTGTCCCTGCCCATGACTAGTTGATCTTTAAGGTCCCTTCCCACCCAAACCATTCCATGATTCCATGATTCCATGGAGCCTGAGTGTCCCTCCTCTCCCTGTGCTCTCCGCATGGCCGCAGTCCTGTCCTGCTCTCAAGCATCACTTCACAATAAATTATTTTATCTAATGTAATTTCCTTCCTCCAGAAAAGGGCGAGGAAAGGAGGAATGCAAATAGGTCAGAGCAAAATTGAAGCAGTTGAGGATTTACAGCTGGCTTCAGATGAGCAAAAAAAAAAAGCTTTTTTATCAAATCCAGATTGTCCCCTTCCCTTCGGTTTCCTTCTCGAGCTGTTTTTCCAGCTGGGTGATGTAAGGACATTTATGTACCAGGAAAGCACAGAGCTTTACATAACTGGGCTTCAGCAGAGAAGAAAATGCCCCAAACCAGAATTATTCTCATAAAAAGCTGAAACCAGCCTTGTGTGAAAACTGGGGGGAAGGTGGTGAGTGGTGAGCACTGGGGAAACAGGGAGGGGGCTTCAGGGAGATCTTGGAGCATCAGGGATGAACCTGGGGAGATGCCTCCAAGGGTGTCTGAGGTGAGGTTGGGAGTTGTTTCCCTGCCTGGGCTGGTCTTTTTCTAGCCCAAAAGCATCTTTCCCCCATTTCATGGTGGTATTTTGGGAAAGCTTTGCAGTGACACGGGTAAAGTTTTCCCTGTATGGCAGAGCCACAGCCATATGACAGGTTGGAAGGGTCTTGGCCCTGGGACATGACAAGCAAATATTTTTCATGTTTTAACAACAAAAGCTGGGAAAACACTGGCTTTTAAAACCAATTTGCTGTAAAAACTGTGATGTGCAAACTGTGTCCCTCTGGTGAGCACGTTCCCCATTGGAAATGAGATACTTTGGAAGGGAAAATACTTCCCAAGGAGGCTTTGCTTTTCATTTAGAGATCCTCATGCTGAAATAGTTGTTTCCCTACCAAATTTTGTCCTTAAATCCACTTACCTCCCCAAAAGGAGCTGTTCGAGGTATGTTTAGAATCCTGATGGCTTTTAATGAGCAGCCCAGGGAAAAACCTGGCCCTGGCTCTGCTTGGCAGGAGATTCCTTGGGAACAGAAGCCTGGAGGCTTTGGGTGGCTTTAATACTTCCTTTTGTGCTTGTAAGATAAAACCAATCACGGAGCGGTTTGGGTTGGAAGGGACCTTAAAGCCATGGGCAGGGACACCTCCCACTAGCCCAAGGTGCTCCCAGCCCCATCCAGCCTGGCCTTGGACACTTCCAGGGATCCAGGGGCAGCCACAGCTTCTCTGGGCAACCTGTGCCAGGGACCTTTTAATTAGACAGTGACAAATAGAGGTGAAGAGGGATTTGTGGAGATGTTTTGTTCTGTATTTGTGCGTTAAAGGGCTGATCCAGTTTGGTTAGAGCCCGTGGGATCCTGGGTTCTTGGATGTTCACCAAATTAAGGAGGAGAGAATGAGGTGCTGAAGAGAAAGTGAAATACAGACACCACACTTGCTGTGCATAAAAAGGTCTGTGGGTAACTAACAGATAATTAGCTTATCTTTAGTTAATTTTGAGGATCTCAAAGCTCTTTCCAGTAGAAGCAGCTCTGCTCCTGCTTTCAGAGGACATTTCCTGCAGGAATATCCCTTTCCAGGTCTGTGCTGTCCTTTTGATTCCTGGACCTGGGTTTCTTCCCACATCCCCAGCCCAGCAAATGCAGTGTCATTAATATTTGATGGTGACATGGTGGATGATCCTCTGCTGGAAGGCAGATCCTGGGCTGTCACCTGGCAGCTCCCAGGGCTCCTGGGCTGGTGGGTGATGGGCACCTGCCCCGAGGTGCACACGGGTGGAACCTGGGCCCTAAAAGAGATGCAGAAATCCATTTCTCTGCCTCCAGACATGCAGGGTGTATTTATTTGATGGCCCAGCTGGGAAGCATTTAAGTGAGTGTTTGAATTCTGCTCAGGAATGAGAGCTGCATTCAGCTCTGAGGAGGGTCAGGCACACGTGGCTGCTGGAGCGTTGATGATGGACACGCTGTAACCTGCTCCCAAAGCAGATGTGTTGGTTCACCCTTTTTCCAGATTTATTTAGAAATTTCTTGGGGGGGGGGGGGGGGTGGCTCTTTCCTGATGGTTTTGACAGCTCCTTCCTTGGCAAGGCAGAGGAGGGTCATCCATGAGCAGAGGAAGCCCAAAATAGAGGTTGATGTCTAATCCCTGTGCCTTGACACCCACCAGTGGGTCCTGGACCATTTCTCCTGTGTGATGTGGCTCCTCTGGAAAGCAAGAAAGCCATAAAGGCATCTTACCAAGATACAAAGCATGGGGAGATGCTGAATCCATTGGTTTCCTGGTCATCCTGCTCCTGGGTTAAGAGCTGTCTGGAGCTTGGGCTCGGGCTGGAGCTGCTGAGGAGCTGCAGGTGTTTTGTTATGGCTTTAGCAGCTGTAGCTGCTGGTTTACTTGTGAAAGCTCTGTAATTAGGGCTGTTGGATTAATGTTTTTAGAAATGACAGGGTGCTCCACATCTCTCCCGTGGATCTGCACAGAGGGTGTGCTGACGTGGGGCCCTGCCTGGGTTCCTTCGCTCTGGATGGTTTTACCAGGTGGAACAGCAATGCAGGAATGTCCATGGGGATGTTTGGAAATGTTTCTTGGGGTGGAATCCTCTCATTTTAACCACTGTGATCTCAGGGAGGAGCAGCTGGAGGATGTTCAGTGATGGAAGTGGAAGGAGCCCCCTCCAGCTGCCCTCGACCCCCGTGGCCAGTGGAGTGTCTGTGTGTGCACTGTACTGGGCTGGGAGGGTTGGGTTGGATCTCAGGCAAAGGTTCTTCCCTCAGAGGCTGGTTGGGCACTGACCAGGCTCCCCAGGGCAGTGGGCACAGCCCCAAGGCTGCCAGAGCAACTTTTGGTATTCCAGGATTCTCTAACAGGACACACAGTGGTTTGGGCAGCCCCTGCAGCCCCCCAGGGTGTGCTGGGATGATCCCAAAGGACACTGAGTGTCTGATGGGGCCTCGCTCTGCAGTCAGGGAGCATCGCAGCCCCCCCTGAGCCAGCCAGGCCTTTGCAGCAGGGAGCCCTCAGTGCTCAGTGAAGCAGCAAATCACGTGCCAAGGGCAGGGGATGTTCATTTTCTTTCCAAATGACGCCCTCCCTGCCCTGTTCCCCTTCATTTTTAGCAATCATAGAGGTAGGTTCCTTCCCATGTGCACGTTTGGCTCGGATGGGAGAGGATGCACCCTGAGGATGCACCCCAAGGATGTTCAAGTGCCAGTGGAAGTGGTCTGGGGACATGGCCTTGGCAGTGCTGGGTTAATGATTGGGCTCAATGACCTTTTGCACCCCAGTAACTCTGTGGTTCTCTGGCATGGATGTGCTGCCCTGGCTCTCACGGTGCAGGGTTGGTGCCGGAGCACCTCAATGCAGGGCAGGAGCTGCTCCTCCTCGGAGGATTGCTGATGGGCAGCAATCACTAATAACATGAGTTTATTAGCTGTATCTTAATTACAAAGTGGAATAATTAGGGAGGAAGTGGCCATCTTGACAGCCTGGTGGTGTAATTAGAGCCCAGAAACACGTTGATAGAATTGCAGAGGAGATGAACTCCCGGCTCCAGCGAATGGCTCTGCAAAGAGAGGCCTGTGAGCAGCAGGAGTGGATTGATTTCTTTCTTTTCCCTTTTTTCCTGAGCTGGCTACACTGACAGCCAGCACAGCACTTCTGGGGGGATGGTGCTGCATGGAGTGACTGCCCTTCTCCTTCTCTGTGCCAGTCCCCAGCCAAAATATGGATGGGGGAGCAATTCCAGGGATGGATTGCTGATTCAGAGGAGCTTTTTGCAGTAAATCATGGGCAGTAGCTGCTGTGCAGGGAGCAGAGTGTGGCCTGGCCTCAGCCAGCACTGCCTGTCCTGCTCTGTGTCCTGCTGTCAGAGCATCTGTCTGTGCAGCCAGTGCTGCTGTGCCGGTGGCTCCTGGAGGGATCAAACCTGGATTTCCATGTGCTCACGCAGCAGAGACTGAGCCTGGCCCCAGGAGGGGATGGGGAGTTGTCCTGGCTCATTGCAGGGCTGAGGGAGCACCAAGGAGCCCCCGAGTGCTGCCTGAGGATCCCTGACCAGCCCCCTCTGGGCATCTTGCTGTCCGTGGGGTAAAGGCAGAGCAGGCTCGGATCTGGAGCCCTCTTCCCTGGCCCAGGGCTGTCATTCACATAATCTCCAGGAAAAATCCAGGCTGGATGATCCCTGTGTGTGCAAAGTGAAGCACAGGCGCTTCACCATCCCCACAATGGAGCTGTTTGACAATATAAAGATGCCCCAAGCAGCACGATCCTCGTGGAGCTTCCCTTCATCCCCCCGGAGCTCTGGCACAGCCGGGTGGGGATGCTGCTGGATGGCACCTCACTCACCTTAGGGTAGGATTTTGATGCCAAAAAGGTTTCAGCTCCATTCATTCATGTTGTCCCTGCTCCTCTCTCGTCTTCCCTTGTCCTGCTGTGTCCCTCCAGCAGCTCTTGGATCCACTGGCTCCTGTTGACCCCAGAGATGCTGGAGCTCCAGCACCATCGGGCTCATGGCTGGAATGTGTGGGGTGAGAGAGAGAGACAAAAAGAGACATGAGGACACATCAGGAGCTGCTGCATCTCCTGGAGCTTCCATGTTCAAAGAGCACTTCAAGTCAGATGGAGCAGCACCTGAGGAGAGTGATCCCACGGAGCTGTGTGGGATCTGTAGGGATGGACGGGAAGCCAAGGAGTAGATGATGAGGATGATGGTGAGGATGAATATTGTAATACCTTGTAGGCTTTTGGAGCATGAACTTGCTGTTGCTGAAGGGACCCATGGGGATGTGAAGGAGCCCTGGGGGCAGCTCTGGGCCCCTCAGACAAGAGACACTGAGGGGCTGGAGCGTGTGCAGGGAAGGGAACGGAGCTGGGGAGGGGCTGGAGCAGCAGGAGGGGCTGAGGGAGCTGGGGGGGCTCAGCCTGGAGCAAAGGAGGCTCAGGGGGGACCTTCTGGCTCTGCAACCCCCTGACAGGAGGGGGGAGCCGGGGGGGTCGGGCTCTGCTCCCAGGGAACAAGGGACAGGAGGAGAGGGAACGGTCTCCAGCTGTGCCAGGGGAGGGTCAGGTTGGACATCAGCAAGAATTTCTTCATGGAAAGGGTGGTCAGGCCTTGGAAGGAGCTGCCCATCCCTGGAGGTGTCCAAGGAACCACTGGATGTGGCACTCAGTGCTCTGGGCTGGAGGACAAGGTGGGCACAGGGTGGACTTGATGGTCTTGGAGGTCTTTCCCAACCTGCAAGACTGTGTGATTCTTAGGGCTGTTTGCCCATTAATGATTCTCTCTTGCCCCCTCAAAAACAGTTCTTTGTGGCCTCACTGCTCTGGTGTTTCACCAGTGAATGAAAGGAAGGAGGGAAAAAGGAGAAGGGAAGGTGTCCCTGTTGTCACCCGTGACTGTCACTGTGCCAGCCCTGGGCTGGGCCATGCCGTGGCCTCCTCACATGCAGCATTTCAGCCTCTCAGAATTTTCCAGAATTCAGGAAAAGAGGTGCTTCTTCCTGTGCTCTGGTGCCAGCCTAGGCCTCAGCAGTGAGCAGGGTGTGACAGTGGGCAGCCCCCTAATTAAATCTGTGTCAATTAACGAGGCTCCAATGGTGCTGCTGAACTGCAGCTGTTAATGAATGAACATCTAGTCCAGTAAAATACACATTTTTTGTGCAGACATTTGTCCCACCTCACGAAGGGAAGCTCAGGGAATTCCCAAGGAATTACAGTTCCTTGTTGGCAGTTGTTGGTATGTAAAGGGGTGCAGCCCCTTCGCTTGGGTTTTGATCTGTCACCCCTGTGGTGTCCCCAGTGCTGCTCCCTCCCTGCGTTCACCAGTCCCAGTGCAGGGTTCATGGAATCATGGAATATCCTGAGTTGGAAGGAACCTCCAAGGATCATCCAGTCCAACTCCTGGCCCTGCCCAGGACACCCCAACAATGCCACTGTGTACTCCATGCCTTGCTTGGTCTCTCAAGTTCAGGTGAGATTCTGTGTTTCTTCTCCCTGTTGGAAAAATCTTCCCTATAATGGGAAAGCATTCCCTAGAACAGGACCAGCCTGGGGGACCAACCGATGCTCTGTCTTTGCTGCCAGTTCAGACCCTTCCCAAGCCCATCCTGGATGGCCAGTGCTCGGAAGGAGGATGGAGGAAGTGTGTGGGTGTGTGCCCAGGACTTTCCCTGGCTATGGGTTCTGAGGGAGTGGGATTTAAATCCAGAGGCAGAGGGGGTGTAAGTCAGACGCCTTTTGGGGCTGCTGCTGACCTGCTGCTGTGCTCCCTGAGCCTGAGGCTCAGAACAAGGGGGCTGGGAGACTCCCAGATCCTGCACATCCCTGCCGTGGCTCTGGCATGTCCTGACCTCTGGGAATTGGAGGACAGTGGGTAAGTGATCCCGCTGGATCCTCTTTCCCCGGGTAAGCTGAGCCTGGCGGCTCCGACGGATTTCAGGCCACATTAGGACGTGTCTCCGTGCCCTGTGCCTGCAGTGCAGCTCAGCTGGGATGGCTGGCTCTCCAAAGCCTTGGCTGAGCCAGGCTCAGGGCCTGCAGGGATGTCTCTGTGTGTAGTCTCAGGGCGAGGGGCGCGTTAGCTCCTGGGTCTGGGAGAAGGGAGGCTTAGGAGCCCTCTCCGAGCTGCTGTGGGTGGCACAGTGGCAGCAGGGAATTTGGGATGGGCTGCCCATGTCCCAGCAGACTGTCACCACTGCTGTGCTGGTGCTGGCTGTCCCAGCCCCCGGCACTGAGGGGGTTTGCTGTTCCTGTGGGATCCTGCATGGGCACGGGTGTGACGGGGGCCAGGGCCATCCTCCCTTCTCTGCCTCCATCTGCTGCTGCTCCCCCTCCCTGGGAATGAGGGACCTTGTCATCTCCTTCTTGTTATCAAGGGTTAGTGAGGAAGGAGGGAGCTGACAGGATTGTAGCAGTGTCCTTTGCACAACTCCAGGATGAGGGATGAGGGAGCCTGGGGCAGGATGTGTGTTCCCTGCTGAGGGGAGACTTCCAGAAGAAAAGAAGCTGTTGGTAAAAACTTAAAATAAAATAATCACGAGCCAGTTTCATTGTGGTGAACCCCCTGGGAGTGGTCCTGGATACACCAGGGATGCCGTTATCCTTGAGGGATGGGAGCTCATGTGAGCTGATGCATCTCTCCAGGGCCAGCCAGTTCCCATTCCCTGATGGATGTCAGGAGGAGAGGCCGCCCATCTGTGTGCTCCCTCCTTGTGCTGCTGACACTGGAGATCGACCTGAGGCTGGAAAATGTTTAAGCATCGTTAAAAATGCATGTTCAGTGACGCACACAGGGAGACATCCAAGACCTCCGAGGGGTTTCGGTAGCGGCCTGACAGGGTTTGCTGTTGCCTGTGGAAGAAGGGGGTGTCACCCCCGGTCTCTGACAGTGCTCACTTGGTGAGTTTCTGCTTGGAAGAAAACTCATTTCCTCCAAAATATTTGAATTTTAGGCCATTTTTGCCCTTCCCCAGGTTTATTCCTGGCTAAAGAAGCTGCTCGTGCCCAGCCCGGTGCCTGCTCCTGCCTGTCACCCGTGCAGGGACACAGGGGCTTCTTGTCCCCACGACTGTGGTGCCACCAGACTGTGGCAGCTCCCCCGTTCCTGCACAGGAGCAGCAGTGCAAATCCATAGTTATCACTGGATACTGAAGGATTTAGTGACAAAATAAACAGAAACTATTAATTAACAAAATGTGTACATTTTCTCACGTGCTTCATTCATCTGTTGGACAAGAGCAAATGATTTAATTATTTATGATGCCACCTGTGTCCATGGGACTAAATATTCACTTGGAGACAGTCCTGGAGTCATTGGTAGTGTGAGTCCTTCCTGCAGGGATGTCTTGGATCACGTGTGGGCCGTGGATTTGGAGGGCACAAATAGATGAGAGGTTTAGTCAAGGACAAATGTGTGATGTACAGCTGGATGTGGATCTTTCAGAGCCTAGGGACACAGAAAGGGACACAGGGGTTTGTGCTTCTGTCTTGCTGATCTGGATTTATCCAGGGATGAGAAATGCTTTCACAGGCAGTGTTGGGGGGGTTGGTGGAGAGAGTAACCAGATATCCAGCTGTGTGTGCAGAATTTGGGAGTGATGCTGGGAGGAGATGGGGCCTTCTGCAAGGTCACCATTCCAGCCAGCTCCCAGAATCATGGAATGGTTTGGGTTGGGAAAGGACCTTAAAGTTCAGCTCCTTCCACCCCCTGCCCTGGGCAGGGACACCTTCCACCAGCCCAGGTTGCTCCAGGCCCCGTCCAGCCTGGCCTTGGACACTTGCAGGGATTCAGGGGCAGCCACAGCTTCTCTGGGCAACCTGTGCCAGGGCCTCCCCACCCTCACAGGGAGGAATTGCTTCCCATCATCCCATCTATCCCTGCCCTCTGGCAGTGGGAAGCCATTCCCTGTGTCCTGTCCCTCCATGCCTTGTCCCCAGTCCCTCTCCAGCTCTCCTGGAGCCCCTTTAGGCCTCTCTGGAGCCTTCTCTTGTCCAAGTGAACCCCCCAGCTCTCCCAGCCTGGCTCCAGAGCAGAGGGGCTCCAGCCCTTGGAGCATCTCCGTGGCCTCCTCTGGACTCTCTCCAGCAGCTCCGCATCCTTCTTTCTTGGAATCCACAGAAGGAAGAAGAGCAGCTGGATTTGAGCCTCGTTGGCACACGTGGGCTGGTTGGGGTTGGCTTAATTTGGGAGCTCAGAGCCTCTCCCTGGGCCGTGTCCCCACTGTCTGCAGAGCAGCACCCAGGGAGCCAACAGAGCCATCCTGGTGTGCGGCCCACGGTTTGATCCTCTGACAGCTGGGGAGGTCTCTGTGCTCAGCAGACTCCTTAAGTGATTCATCAATGGAATTTTGGCACGAAAACCTGTGATTGTTAAAGGTGCAAAGAGGGAACAGGTTCTCTCTGCAGATGGGACATCCTCCAGTTAAATATAAGGAAGGAATGTTTTAGGATGAGGGCAGTGAGGCCCTGGCACAGGGTGCCCAGAGAAGCTGTGGCTGCCCCATCCCTGGAAGTGTCCAAGGCCAGGTTGGACGGGGCTTGGAGCAACCTGGGCTGGTGGAAGGTGTCCCTGCCCATGGCGGGGGGTGGCACTGGGTGATCTTTAAGGTCCCTTCCATTCCAGACCATCCTGCAATGCTGCGATTCTGTGATCCACTGATAAGTAGCACCCTTGGAAATGCTCCCACTGATCCCTCCAGTCTTTCCAGCTGGAAGTGCTGGGATCCTGGGCTTGCCAAGGAAGGGAGGAGCAGGAGGTGATGCTGCAGGCACTAAGGTTGTGTGGTTGCCTCCTGCCAGTGGGGCCAGTCCAGACCTTTTCCAAAGGATCCCTAGCAGGGAAGCAGGTTTGCAGGTGGGAATAGCAGCAGTCACTGTCCCTGCAGGTCCCTGTTCCTGCATGCCTGGAGCCTGGAGCTCACGTGCATCCTGGGCTGCTCCTTCCTGGAGGTTGGTACTTGGTGTGTTGTTGCTGTTCTGAGCTGGATAATGAAGAGTTTCTATTTTTATCAAGCCATTATTTTATATTTTTTTATTGTCTTTCCTGGCAGTGAGCTGTGCTGCTGAGCCCCCAATTATCTGCTAATGAGCCATTATGTCCCTATAATCACACCTTCCCCACCGTATTTTTTCTCACCATGATTCAGAAGTGGCTGCAGGGGACAGGAAGGACATTTGGCTGTGTCCAGCAGGACTAACTGTGACTCTCCAGTGTTCCCACAAAAGCATCAGCTGGGCTTATTTTGTCTCCACTCGTGTTCCCTGCCAGCTCTGCCCTTCAGTCCCTGACACTTCAGTTTAGCAGGTTTGGGAGCTGGCTCTGGACTCCTTCTGGTGCTGCCAAACCTTTTATTCCAATGGAACAGGAGAGCAGAGTGTTGTAGTCAAAGGACAGGGCAAAAAACCAACCACCAACCCTCCACCTCCTCCAAAAGCCAGTGAACTGGCATCTTGCAAAGCTCTCCTGACTCCTCCTGAGAAGAGTTTTGGAAAGGTTGTGAAGAAATCCTCTGGAAGGACTTGTGGAAGCAGCGCTGATGCCTGGCTGTGTTTGATCCCACACATATATAATATATATAGTATATATATATAATATATATATATATATAATATATTCTATAGTATATATAGAATCACTGAATGTTTTTTAGAAAAGCCCTCTGAGACCACCAAGTCCAACCCTTCATCAGCTCTGCCAAGGCCACCACTGACCCATGTCCCCAAGTGCCACATCCACAGGGCTTTTAAATCCCTCCAGGAATCGGGACTCCACCCCTGCCCTGGGCAGCTGTGCCAGGGATGGAAGCCCTTTCCATGAAGGAATTTTCCCAATATCCAACCTGACCTTCCCCTGGCACAGTTGGAGGCCGTTCCCTCTCCTCCTGTCCCTTGTTCCCTGGGAGCAGAGCCCGACATCCCCCCCCGCTCCCCCCTCCTGTCAGGGGGTTGCAGAGCCAGAAGGTCCCCCCTGAGCCTCCTTTGCTCCAGGCTGAGCCCCCCCAGCTCCCTCAGCCCCTCCTGCTGCTCCAGCCCCTTCCCAGCTCCGTTCCCTTCCCTGCACACGCTCCAGCCCCTCAGTGTCTTTCCTGCCCTGAGGGACACGAGGACACTCTCCCACCTCTGCAGGGCTCTGTGTGTCCCAAGCTGCCCCTCTGCAGCTGCTCTTTTTCCAGGTTCCCTTCCCACGTGATCTCCGGTTTGTGGACAGTCAGTGTGTCTCCAGGTGACTTCCTCCCACTTCTGCCAAATACTGTCCTTCCAGTCACTCTCTCCCTGTGGGATGTGTTTCCCAGCCCCAGTGCCATGCTCAGGGGTGCCTTTTCCTGGTGCACATCTGCCTGGGAGTGCAGAATCCCAAACCAGCCACAGGACTTACCAGAAATTACGTTGTGTCTCAGCCATGACTTCTGTGTTCCTTTAACCCTGAATTTCTTTGCCTTTTTTAGCTCACTTTTTCAAGTTCCATTGTCATTTATATTGGATTTATAATTAGCCTTGACCTCTGGCTTCTTTTGTGCTGCCCAGGGCCCCTTGGGTTGGGTCTCTCCACTGATGCCTCGTGGAATCTTGTGTTGGTCATGTCCTGCATTTCATCTCCGTTTCTCCAGTGTGTCCCTCTTATTTGGAGTTTAAACCCTGCCTTCTGGTGTGTTCCTGTAGCCTGATTTCCCAGCTTTCTGGAGGTGTTCAGGTGTTTGGGTGATGGGAAGATCCCGTGCTGGGAGGTGCATGCCTGCAGTCCAGATGAAATGCAGCATTTGCTGCTGAGGATTATTGACCAGGAACATGAGCATTTAGTAATTGCAGCAGTAAGATGTTCAATAGCTGGACTGGGAATGCTGCAGTAATGGGAATGGAACTGCTTTGTGCTTTCCCAGTGCTTTTCTTCCAGGAAACAAGAGGTTCTTTACATGTGTTAATGGACTGGGATGTCCACTCTGCATTCAGGCTGTGTTTTAATACGGATTTTATTGGAAGGGAAGCTGACAACATCAGGTGGGTCAGAATCCATCCCTGGTGTGGTTCCATGGTTCCAGAACCCTTATGGCAAGGAGAGCTTGAGCAGGAAGAATTTCCAGAACTTAGGGCTCCTGTGTGGTTCTGTGCTGGAATGGGACAAATGTTTCCCTGCCACCTGAATCCTGAAAATGAAACCTGGTGTGGGTTTTTCTTGGAAATGAGGTCCATGGGTGTTCCTGCAGCATGGAAGGACAGTCTTGGGTAGGGTTTGCTTGTGCCAGAGCAAACCCTTGTTCCATGGAGGCTGGTTGGTGCTGCTGCTGAGTCTGCTCCCATTTTAGTGCCCTCTTTGTTTGAATAAACTTTCTGATGGTTTGGAGGGAATTCCTTGGGCAGCCTTCTCTCAGGAGCATCGTTCCTTCCAAGGAGGCATCTTGGCCCCTTTGCTTTGGGCTCCCTTGGACACATTCCTAGCTGTAACACTGTGTTTTTGTCTGGCTGCTTTCCTTTAAGAAACAAAGAATCACATAGTCCCAGATTGGTTTGGGTTGGAAGGGACCATAAAGGGACCATCTCATCCCACCCCCTGCCATGGGCAGGAACACCTCCCACCAGCCCAGGTTGCTCCAAGCCCCATCCAACCTGGCCTTGGACACTTCCAGGGATCCAGGGGCAGCCACAGCTCCTCTGGGCAACTTGTGCCAGGGCCTCCCCACCCTGACAGGGAGGAATTCCTTCCCATCATCCCATCATCCCATCTATCCCTGCCCTCTGGCAGTGGGAAGCCATTCCCTGTGTCCTGTCCCTCCATGCCTTGTCCCCAGTCCCTCTCCAGCTCTCCTGGAGCCCCTTTAGGCCCTGCAAGGGGCTCTCAGCTCTCCCTGGAGCCTTCTCTTCTCCAGGTGAACCCCCCCAGCTCTCCCAGCCTGGCTCCAGAGCAGAGGGGCTCCAGCCCTGGCAGCGTCTCTGTGGCCTCCTCTGGACTCTCTCCAGCAGCTCCACATCCTCCCTGTGCTGTTCCCAGGGCTGGAGCAGCTCTGCAGGGGGGTCTCACCTGAGGGGTGTAAAGAGGCAGAATTCCCCCTGCCCTGCTGCCCACGCTGGGGGAATTTTCCCTATTGATTTTTAATCAGATTGGTGTGTTGAATTTCTGTTATTGCAGGTTCATATTAACCTGTTTTTTCACCCATAAGCTCTAATTACAAGTGACAAAGTTGCTCTCAGTGGAGAATCCTGGAGTAACTCAGGTCTGGAGGTCTCTGATCTGACCCCCTGCACAACCTTGTGCCAATGGGGGTCTCACCAGGCAAGTCTTTGGACTTAAATTTCTGCAGAACTTACTCATTTCACTTCTCTCCAGAGTCATTACAGACTGCTGTTGCACTTGATGGGATGTTTCTTTAGGAGCAGTGGCCTTTGAGCTGTGGGTTGAGGAGCCCCATCACCAGGTTGGGGTCCTCCTGCCTTGGCTGTGCCCACCACCTGATCCCACTTCAGGAAATGTCCCAGTTTGTCACGAGCAGCCAGTTTCCCTATTTTTAGGCTTCCATTTGCCTGAGCTGCTTTCCCTTTGCATTAGCAGGGAGAAGCAGCAGCCCTGCCAGGCCAGTGGTAATTGCTGAGCGCTCACCCGGATTTGGAATGATTTATGAATGATTATTTTCCGTACTATTTTGATGATTAATTCCCAGTGTAATTCTTTATAACCACCAGAATTCCGCCTGTGCCTGCATCTGCAGCTGCTATAAAACCCCATCCATCTCCTGGCAGCCAGGCAAGGGTATTAAATATAGATCCCTGCTCCCATTTAATATTCATAGTGATTAAAAGTGATGAAAGCAGATGTGTCTGCGAGAGCCAACGTGGAAATTGCTCTGGTTGAGAGATGACGGGTGAGCAGCGTATCCCAGAGATCCAGAGAATTCCATACAGGAAGGGCTGATGATTCTGAATCAAACCCTTGGTTGGTGCTGAGATAAATAGGGGATCTGCAAAAGAAGTGGGATTGGTTTCTGTGGTGGTTGCTGTGAGGAGCAAGGCCTTGGAGTTTGGGATGGCCACAGCAGGAGCTGGATTTGATGCTGGATGTCCTCAGGGACCTCCTCCACTCTGCCTGCGGGAGGAATGAAGGCTTTTACTGGATCAGTGGGATATTTTCCCTGCTTGTAGGTACAGCACTCCCAGACAGGTGTGGGGAAAGGCAGGGGAAAGCACACAAGAGGTGGAGCTGAGGAGATGGAGGTACAACGTGTGCCATGCTGGTGGTGCGGCTGCTGGGCACCCTAAGATAGCTATTCTGGGGATTTTGGGAACAACCACAGTGTCCTGGGGCTGCTGTGGGCTGGGAACTTGGATGGTGCCCAGCTCAGCTCCCCAGTGGCTGATGGGCAGGTCTGGCTGCTGAGAGGGAAAGTGGCAGCTGCTGAGATGTCCCAGTGGCACTGCCCTGGTGGCTTTGGGAGAGCCCGGGAATAGTGTTTGAATTCAAGTCATCAGCTCTCCCTCTGTTCCATTAGGGCTTTCCCTGGGGAATCTGGCTTGTCCTCACTGCTGCAGTATGAATCCTGCACTTCCAGCCCCACTGTCAGCTCATTCCAGCTGAAAGGCAGATTTAATTTCCAGCACAGGGCCAGCCCTGCCTTGGGAGGCTCCAGAGGCTCTGCTCTCCAGAGTGGTGGGAGAGCGGCTCAGTGTGCAGGAGGCTCAGTGTGCAGGAGGAAATTCAGGGTGATGAAGGAAGGATGAGGGCTGTTGCTGAAAGTGAGGATACTTGGGAAGGTTTTCCACTCACAGGGAGGAGAAGGAAGGTGAGGGATGTAGGAAGGTGAGGGATGTAGGAAGGTGAGGGATGTAAGGAAGATGAGTGATGTAAGAAGGTGAGGGATGTAGGAAGAGGACAGCTGTGCTGGACTTGGAGAGGGAGGTAAGCAGTGATGAACTGCCTGCCCCAGCGGTGGTGTGGGGTTGGAGAGCTGTGGTGCTTTGGACACATCATAGCCTGACTCTGGATGCAGTTTGGGAATTCTGGAATAAAAGCTCTAATGCTGAACCCTTCAGTCCCTTCACCTCTTCCTGGTTTATCCCTGAAAAGGCTCCTCCCAGCTCCGCTCATCCCGGGGCAGCACCGAACCAGCCCGGCCGGGAGCAGCAGCACCCTGGGGTTGCTCCAGGTCTCCCTGGTGATTTTGGGGTGGGAGCTCAGCGTGGTGGTCCCTCCAGTGGGATCCATGTCCCTGGGATCCCCCGTGGGCTGCAGGGCAAAGCCCTGGCGTGTCCCCAGCACAGAGGAGCTGCGGTGTTGTCCCACCAGCTCCAGAGAAATTGCAGGCAAGGGGAAGTATTTATCTGAGGGAAGATTTGAGATGGAAAACGGGGCTGTAAAGGGAGTTCCTGCCTTCGTGGCCTTCCTGTGGGACACTGCTCCAGGCACTGAGGTTTTGTGTTGCTCCTGGGCTGAGAAACCAGCCTGAGGAGACTTATGGCCCATGGCTGCAGATCCATTTTCCATAGATTAAATTGCATCACAGCTCCAAAAATAATCTCCCCAGTTTACGGTGAGGCTGCCTGTTCCCATGGCAACGCTGCCTGCCAGTGCCCTACAAACCAGCACCACTCGGATCATCCCGAGTCCAGACAAAGTGTGAGGGGGATGAAGGGGCTGGGCTCGGGGCACCTGGAGCTGGGGGTGGAGGTGTGAAACACGGGCTGTGTGTGTTCCTGGAGAGGGGATTTATGGGAAGCTGCTGTTGCCAGTGTTTGTGTCTCTGGGGTTTGAGCCCTTGGGTGCAGATGTTGCCCAAGTGCATTGTGAGGAGATGGGGGAGCAGCAGCTGCATTTGTGGAGCCTTCCCAGTGCAAGGGGGGGAGGAGCAGGACAGGAGGAAGAGAAGGAGAATGAGGAGGAGAAGGAGAATGAGGAGGAGAAGGAGAATGAGGAGGAGGAGGAGGGTTCTGCGGCCCTCGGTGGCTCTTATGTGGGTTACTGTGGTGCCTGGGGCCAGCCCTGTTGTGCCACACGTGTCTCATGGCAGAGGGCAAAGGGGCAGGTTTGGGTTTGGGTCACGGTAGCACCTCACACACACACAGGCTCAGCCCAAAGCTGCCTCTGGCCCTGGGCCCAGCTGGCATTGCCCGGAGAGAGTGGCACTGAGCTGGAGCCCCGAGCACAGTCAGAGCAAAGCTCGGCTGCAGGATGGAGAGGGGGATGGGCTCAAATTGTTGGTGGTCCCTGTGTGCCATCAGTGGGCACGGGGAGATTTCCAGGGCACACTGGGTTTGGGAATGGCAGGGAACCTCGGGAGGATGCCGTGGGGGCTGGGTTGCCTCATCCACGGCACAGGAGTGAGAGGAACCTGGTGATTTGTTGTCAGATTTTTGCTGCCAGCCTTTCATATTTGTTTTCTTGAGGAGCTTTTGTTCTCTGGGGAAGAGTGACAGGAATTCCTGCTGAATGTGTGCCTTTCATTCTGAACCTGGCACGAACCTGGCTGGTGCCGAGCAGGGTGAGCTGGGGTGAAGCTCCTGATCTGGGGATGAGCTGCTTCCCGACAGGATCCAGGGGCACCTGCATCCCAACACAGGGAGACACTGGGCTGGGAGCCCCCCTGCCACACTCCTGAGGGTATGCTGCTTTAGGGAGGATCTTTTTTCCATGGAAAGATGGCAGAGCTGCTGCCAGAGCACCAGGAGGGTCAGGTGGGAGCACCTCTGTCCTCCTGCATGGGAGGAGGGGATCCATCACCAGTCCCCTTCCCTGTGCAGGGACAGGGTGTGCTGGGGGCTATACATGGCTGGAAAACATGGATTAAAGTAGTATTTGTGTCCCTGGAGGATCTTCCCTACATGGAGGAGGAGAGGCCTTCCTGGCTCCTGCAGTGTCTCCCAGCTCTTTGCTGGTCCCAGACACACAATCCTGGTCTGCTTTGGCCCTGCCCAGCGTGTGGGGGTTGGTTTAATGGGCTTTAGGAGCTGCTGGGAGCTGAGGATCCAAGAGGGCCAAACTGGAGAAGGTGTAAGGGTGGCATCAGAGACAATGGGCACAGAGGGTAAAACAGAATTACAGAATCTTTGGGGTTGGAAAAGCCCTCTGAGATCATCAAGTCCAATCATCCCCCAGCACTGCCAAGGCCACCACTGACCCATGTCCTCAAGTGCCACATCCACAGGGCTTTTAAATCCCTCCAGGGATGGGCACTCCAACCCTGCCCTGGGCAGCTGTACCAGGGCTGGACAGTCCTTTCCATGAAGGAATTTTCCCAATATCCAACCTGACCCTCCCCTGGCACAACTTGAGGCCGTTCCCTCTCCTCCTGTCCCTTGTTCCCTGGGAGCAGAGCCCGACCCCCCCTGTCTCCCCCCTCCTGTCAGGGGGTTGCAGAGCCAGAAGGTCCCCCCTGAGCCTCCTTTTCTCCAGGCTGAGCCCCCCCAGCTCCCTCAGCCCCTCCTGCTGCTCCAGCCTCTTCCCAGCTCCCTTCCCTTCCCTGCACACACTGCAGCACCTGAGCATCCTCCATCTCAGTAGGTCCTCACTCCCTACTTTTGGTTCCTCCTCATGCCCTGCATGTGTTGGACCCCCTCTTCAAAGCCATCCCTAACTCTCATTCTGGGTTGGGATGCACTCACTGGAAGATGTTCCAGCAGAGTCTGCTGGGTGTCCCTCACCATTGCCCCGTGGGAGTCATGTTTCCCCACTCCCTGGCTCCCAAGTATTTAGGAGTACGTATTTTTCCAGCTTCCAAGAGGTTTTGTGATCTTGAATGAGGTGCTTAGTGACCCCCCTTTGGGTTGAAGTCCCAGTGCTGTGCCTTTGCTGGGCCTGTTGCAGTTTTGCTCCTGCAAATCCTCTGTGGTCTGTCCTCGAATGAGGAGCCCTGGACAGACTCTCTCTCCCTTTCTCTGTGTGGGTATTTCCTGACCTTCAGGGTGTTTTCCCAGCCTTAGCAAAGCCAAATAATTTTTTCCCTGGCTGAGCTGATACAAAGGCTGGAATAAGGTCAGGATCCCCAGTGCTGAGGCGTTTGGCCGGGCTCCAAGCGAAGACCTCCAGGCAGAGGCTTGTGGCTCTTCCACCTTTCTGGATGAGTGAATCCCTCATCCTGAGCAATAAGGATAAATATTTCTGCTGCTCTCTCCTCCAGCCCTCCATGGATAATCTTCAGCTGTAACTGCAGGACTTGTTGTGTCATATGCAAAGGTTGGTCAAAGGATGATCTTGGAGGATTTTTCTGACTTTCACGTGATGCAGAGCAGCTTTCCTGGGGACCATCCACCACCAGATGGGGAAGGAAGGGATGTCAGCCCCCAGACAAGCTTGTCCTGTGCTGTGTCACAGGGACCAGCAGGAATGTTCCTGTTGCACTGGTTGTCCTGGTGGAGAGCTGGTGGAGGTGCTGTGGTGGGAGCAGGGCTCCTCCCCTCGGGGCTGCTGGACCCAAACGATGCAGAGCTGAGAGGCTGCTGCTGGAGGAGACAGAAGGGTTTGTGTTTCTATGGATTTGGGATTTGACCAGTTTTCCCTCGAGCTCCCAGGAAAATGATGGAAACCCATCTTCAGAGCTGGTGTCGGTGCTCCACCTTGGGGGGATGGCAGGAGGAGCTTTGGGTGCTGATTTAACTGTAGCTGTGACATTGAATTTCCTTCTTCCCGTGCTTTGATTTGAGATAATTGCAGCAAATTACATTGCTTGAGATATTTTATAGATATTTTTATATAAGTATATTTATTCATATTATGAATTGATCCTCAGCACAGGGGCTGTTGGTATGGAGGAAGAGCCTGTTCTGGGGATCTCCTGCACCCTCAGCAAGGGGCTGACACCCCATTCCTCCACACCCTGGAAGTGTCCAAGGCCACGTTGGATGGGACTTAGAGCAACCTGGTCTGGTGGAAGGTGTCCCTGCCCATGGCAGGGGGGTGGAATGGGATGAGCTTTAATGTCCCTTTCAGCCCAAATCACTCCATGATTCTGTGATTCTAATTGCCCAGGCAGGAGGAGGAAGGTGGGATCCTGCTGCCCACCCAGCCAGGATCCTGACATGCCCACAGCAGTGGCTTTGGGGCAGCAGGAGCTCGTGGGGATGTTCAGCTCAGCCCACTCAACTGGAACGAGCAGTGTCGTGGCTGCCAGGGGCTGACCCAGGTTCCTTCCCCCCTTTTCCTGGGCTTTGAGGCATTTATATAATTCTGCACAGTGATAAAAAATTGGGACACACTGTGTTCCTGCCTCGAGCTGAGCACTCGGGCAGGGCTTGTTCCCACAGCCTCGATCAATGGGCAGGAAATAATGTCCTGGCAAGGGAGGGAGCCCGTCCGTGCCCGTGCTGTGCCATCCCTGTGTCAGAGTGTTTTAATGATGGGCACTGCCCAGGCTCCCCAGGGCAGTGGGCACAGCCCCAAGGCTGCCAGAGCTCCAGGAGGGTTTGGACAATGCTCTGAGGGACAGGGTGGGATTGTTGGGGTGTCTGTTGCAGGGCCTGGAGTTGGACTGATGATCCTTGTGGGTCCCTTCCAGCTCAGGATATTCTGTGATTCTGTGAAAAATCCCTGGTCATGGATTGCACCTGGGCAAAGTGATCCAGGCTTTGCTCCAGAAAGTACAGAGCACCAAGAGCCCACAGGAGCCAGGACTTTGGGGAGGCATTTTGTGTAAGGCCAGAGGAAAAGGTTCTTCCCCCACAGGCTGGTTGGGCACTGCCCAGGCTCCCCAGGGCAGTGGGCACAACCCCAAGGCTACCAGAGCTCCAGGAGGGTTTGGATGATGCTCTGGGGCACAGGGGGTGACTCTTGGGGCTGGGCCTGTGCAGGGCCAGGGTTGGACTGGATGATCCTTGTGGGTCCCTTCCAACTCAGCATAGCCTGTACTGGGTTGGCCACAACAACCCCATGCAGTGCTACAGGCTGGGGACAGAGTGGCTGGAGAGCAGCCAGGCAGGAAGGGACCTGGGAGTTTAAATTGACAGGAGCTGTACATGAGCCAGAGTGTGCCCAGGTGGCCAAGAAGGCCAATGGATCCTGGCCTGTATCAGGAACAGTGTGACCAACAGGTCCAAGGAAGTGATTCTTCCCCTGTACTCAGCACTGGTGAGGCCACCCCTGGAGTGCTGTGTCCAGTTCTGGGCCCCTCAGCTCAGGAAGGACATTGAGGGGCTGGAGCAGGTCCAGAGAAGAGCAACGAGGCTGGGGAAGGGACTGGAGCACAAGTGCTGTGAGGAGAGGCTGAGGGAGCTGGGGCTGTTCAGCCTGGAGAAGAGGAGGCTCAGGGGAGACCTCCTCACTCTCTGCAACTCCCTGACAGGAGGGGGGAGCCAGGGGGGGGTTGGTCTCTTCTCCCAGGCAACTCTCAGCAAGACAAGAGGGCTCAGTCTTCAGCTGTGCCAGGGGAGGTTTAGGTTGGAGATTAGAAAGAATTTCTTTCCAGAGAGAGTGATCAGCCATTGGAATGGGCTGCCCAGGGAAGTGGTGGATTCTCCGTCCCTGGAGGTTTTTAAGACAAGACTGGATGTGGCATCAGTGCCATGGGCTGGGAACCACAGCAGGGTTGGATCAAGGGTTGGACTTGATGATCTCGGAGGTCCCTTCCAACCTGGCTGATTCTATGATTCTATGATTCTGTGATTCTATGATTCTATGATTCTGTGATTCTATGATTCTATGATTCTGTGAACCTCTGCCTGGGACTGCCCTGGAAAGCCCCAGGGACACAGCTTGGAGCAGCAGGAGCAGCCCTGTGTCCCCCTCCCAGTGAGGAGACTCTGCAGGGTGTGGTGTGTCCTTGGATGCACCAGCTCAGGACAGGTACAAAGACAGTATTCAAAGCCCAGGGAATGTGTACACTTTGCCAGGGACCCAGTGCCTTTGCGTGCCCCAGGGTGAAAGGCACCGTGGGAATACTTGGAACATTTGAAGCAGAAAGTGAACCTTGGGGAGGTTTTGGTTACTGTCTGTATTGGTGGAAAAGTGGCTTTGATTTTCTTGCCAGATCTTTTGGAGTTGGCCTGTACAAGGTTCCCGTGGTGTGAGCCTGTGCCATGGCTGTGGGGCCTCTGTGCACCCTCCTGGGATGGAGCCCTTTGAATTCTGCCTGTTCCCATTCCCCTTCCCCTGCCTGTCACTTCCACCTGTGCTGGACACTTCCCTGGTGCTGTTCCCAAAACGCTGGTCCTGTCCCTGGGAGTGGGGCTGTTCCCCCTGTCCAAGCTCAGCAGCTCCCCAGGCTGTCAGTGGGAGCTGGTCCTGCTCCCAACACCTCAGCTGGCAGCTCGCCTTCCTTGGGAAGCTCTTGGCTGCTTCCCCTGGGTACTCTGATTGTCCTTTGTCCTTGGTGGCCGCTTTCTCTCCTGGCTCCAACAGCTGCTTCTCGTGCTTGTCAGAGCTCTGAGCTGTGGATGCTCCAGGCTGGATTGCAGATGGACCAAATGGTGACATTGGGAAATGCTGCCCTGGTGCTTCATGAGCTGCTCATGGTTTGCTCCGTGCTCTGTTCCCTCTGTTTTTCGTAGAATCCCAGAATACCAGAATGGTTTGGGTTGGAAAGGACCTTAAAGCTCATCTTGTTCCACCCCTTGCCATGGGCAGGGACACCTTCCACTGTCCCAGGTTGCTCCAAGCCCTGTTCAGCTTGGCCTTGGTCACTTCCAGGGATGGGGCAGCCACAGCTTCTCTGGGCAGTTTTCTTCTCCCTTTCTTGTCCTTGGACAGCAGGGTCGATCCCGCTGTGGAGGATCAGCCTTGTCCCTGGGCTGGGCCTCCCTATCCCATCACATCTGTTCTGATACCACGAGCCCTGGTGCAGCTCTGCTCCTGCTTCCTCTCCAGGTTAATGGTCCTGTTACATTATTCAGATCACTCCAGCTCTTGCCTTTGGAACGCAGGAATGGAAGGATCTCTTCCTCTCCTTTCCTTAGCTGTGATTCAGCCTGAGTGATGCCTGAACATCCCTCTCAGTATCCACAGCATTTCCAAAGCTCTTATCAATGAGTCAGGAATAGAAACCAAACACCCACCTGCCAGAGAATCACGGGTTTCCTCCTTTCCTTGTAGCCCAGAAAGGGGATGTGCTGCCCCTCCTGTAAACGGGAGCCATTCCTGAGCTCCATGCCTGGCTGACTCAGGGAATTTCCTCACCCCCCTTGGCACCCCCAGACCTGGCAGAGAAGGTGCAGCCATGTATTGCTGTTCCTTTCTCTCCAAAATCCAGAAACAGATGATGGAGGGAGGGGACAGGAAGGGGCTGCTCCCCTCTCCGCTGCCTTAGTGGGTTTTGGGAGCGCCTGGAGAACCCTTGGCTAAACTTTGAGCATAAGGATGGGGCACAGACCCTGTGCAGCACCTGCTCCACTCTCACTCTCTGTGTTTGCTTTGGATGGTTCTGTGTGCCCAGGGAAGCTCTGGAGCGATCAGAAGTGCCGTGTTCCACCCACTGCATAGGTCTGGGTTTGTTTCCTGGTTTTAAGTCACCCCAGTGTTCTGGAGTTGCAGGAATAACCATTTGTGCTGTAGCTGAGATGCTGATTGTGGAGTTTTCTGCCCTCTGAGGACGTGGTGGTGGTTTTGGGTAACAGCTGTAACTCTCCTTGGTGTCTTTGTGATCTTTCCCTTGGGTGAAACTCTTTACCCTGCCCAGAGCAGAACTTGCAGTGCCCTCGTGGGGTTTGGTCCCAGTGCAGGGTAGATCCATTCTGGTGTGCACAGAAAAGGGATTTTGGTGCGTGGTGGCACCAGCACGTGCCACCCCCATCACTCAAACCTGATCCAGATCCTGGTGGCAGCCACAGGACCCCACTGATGCCTCCTGGGGCCCTGTGTGATGTCCCACGTTGCTCCCCCACACCAACTCTGCTCCAGGGGGCTGTGGTGGCCCCGGCAGAGCTGCAGGGGAGGAGGAGGAGGCAGGAGGTCCCTGGGAGGAGGCAGGAGGTCCCTGGGAGAAGGCAGGAGGTCCCTGCCCGTGTCGATGACGGGTTAGCTCGGTCCAGGGGTAACCATGGAAACTATTTTTTCCCCGTCCCTCCCTTCGCAGATGACTCGGGTGACGAGGAGCCCGCCTCGCAGTCAGACAAGAGCGAGCTGCACGGCCCCCTGAAGACCCTGTCGAGTAAACTGGAGGACCTGAGCACCTGCAATGACCTGATCGCCAAGCACGGCGCGGCCCTGCAGCGCTCGCTCAGCGAGCTGGAGAACCTGCGCCTGCCGGCCGAGAGCGGGGAGAAGATCAAGGCAGTGAACGAGCGCGCCACGCTCTTCCGCATCACCTCCAATGCTATGATCAACGTGAGTGCTCTCCTCCTCCTCCCCTCCTCTCTCCTCCTCCTCCTCCTCCTCCATCCCTGTTTCTCCCCGTGTTTCTGTTCTGTGGGTCAGTTTGTGTTACCGCGGGGCTCGGGCACGGCCGGGGCTCGGTGCCGGCTCGGGGATGGGAAGCTGGGAAGATGCAGCTGGGAAGTGGGCACGGACACATGGAGCACCCCCCAGGAAACACAGGTCTGCTATGTCCTTACACCGTGCTCTCTGGGGGGGCTGCTCCAAAGAGGTCATTTTGGATGTAAAGCTGGGAAGTGCAGAGGCTGGGAATGCTGAGGGACTTTCTGCTGTTCCGGGGGGGGATTTCGGACTGGCACAGCAATTGTTGCCTGCTGCAGATTGAGACCCACATCCCACATCACTCACATCCTCATTGCTTCCATGAAGCTGCTCGTGTTCCACACGGCCACAGGATTTAACCCCCTCAGGGTCTCGTGCCAGCTGTGCTCTCCCAGCCAGATTGTTGGAGGCTGGGAAACGTGTTCTGGCGCTGCCTCTGCTCCCTGCCCTGTGCAGCCTCACGGTGCTTTCTACATGGTTTTTGGAGACAGCTTGTATTTGGGGTGTGGACCTGCCTCCATTGCAGTGACACAGCCCTTCCTGGGTAGCCTGGTTTTCCCTGGGGAGCTCTGGGAGACTGCAAAACTGAATAAAATATTCAAAGGAATGAATAAAAAACCAATCCCAAAGCTTCACAGACTTGGAATAATGTATGAAGGCAGAGCTCAGGGAATTGTGAATGGAGCAGTGCTGTGGCTGTGCTGTCCCAGCCCTGAGCAGAAGGAGATTGGGTGATGTTTGATGTGGGCTTAAAAAATAACAGTAATCCCCAGCAGAGCTGGAGGGCACTTGGAGCCCCGTGGTTTCAGCATCCTCCCCATTCCCACTTGCAGGGTTTTGTAGCTCTGGGAGCAAAGGGCTTCCTGAGGCAGTGTCTTGTGTTTTGAAGCAGTTTGAGGGTGCCACAAACGGAGAGTTTGTGGAAGTTTTTGGGGTTGGCATCATGGTGGGAGGTGCCGACAGACCCTGGGCGCTGTCAGGAGGCAGAACTGCAATGGAATGTGGGCAGGGAATTGTTGGAGAGAGGATTTCTCCAGCAGCCTTTGGGAAGGGATGAGCAGAGCAAGATTTGCTATGTCCAGCCCAGAGAGGAGGAGGAGGAAGAGGAGGAGGTTGTGGTGGTTGCGATGTGATAAATGCTTGGAGGAGGCTTGTCTGGAGGGTGGGAAATAGCAGAGAAACAGCAGAAACGTGGGTTGTCCAAAATTCCAAGCAGGTAAGAGGGGCTGGGGGGTGGCAGGGCATGTTCTCACGTGGATCCATTTCCAACAGCGTCCTTTGGTACTTCAGCTCATGGCTGGGCATCCTGAGGAGATGCCTGAGGGAAAGGCTGAGCTGTGGAAGAAGCAAGACTGGAAGGAGCAGTGGCAGCTCCAGGGGGTGGTTGTTGCTCTCCCAGCTCTCTGTTGTTTTGGGAGGAGGTGCTGGAGCTGTGGGCAGGGGGGACACAGACCCCCAGGAAGCAGCAATGCTTTTGTGGGGTGGATTAGAGAGGCAGGAGGGGGGCGAGCAGGACAGGGGGTGGGACCAGCCTGACCCCCCATCAGGGTGAGCTGGTGCTCCCGGCCACGCTGTCACCTTTTCCATGGATCCCGTTCTGTGCCTTGATTTATCCTTTTAGCGTGGGTTGGTGCCTTTTGGAGCTGTCAGGGAGTACCTCATGGGGTGGGGGGAGCTCTGTGCAATGCAAAGGTCCTGAAATTTTCTGTATTGAGCATGAAACTTGGCTCCAGGAAAGCACATGGAGAGCCTGGTGAAAATACCCCGTGCTCCTGCCCAGCTCCATCCCCCTAGGCTTCTAAGGAGCACGTATCCCATGGGAGCACAGGGTGCTTTAGACAGGCCAGTAGTTCCTTCCAGGAGCAATTAAACTGTCCTTGCTCACCAGGTTTTCCCCATAGAGATCCCAGCCAGCAGCTGGTGCTGGCACGTGGATGCTCCGTGTCCATGCTCTGCCCCAGCTGCAGCACCAGACCTCAGGGATCCATCTCATGGAAGTGGATGGGGATCCGTGAGGTTCGGTGCTGAGGCTGTGAGCAGAAGGGATGGGTTCTCTGGAGAAGGGATGGGTGCTCCTGGGAAGGGATGGATGTGCTGGGGAAGAGATGGGTGCTCTGCTGAAGGGATGGGTGCCCAGGGGAAAGAATGGATGCACTGGGGAAGGGGTAAGTGCTCCAGGGAAAGGATAGATACTCCAGGGAAGATGGGATGTGTGCTTTGGAGAAGAAAGAATGAATGCTCCCGGGAAGGGATAGGTGCTCCAAGGAAGGGATAGGTGCTCTGGTGAAGGTATGGGTGCTCTGGAGAAGACATGGATGTTCTGGAGAAGGGGTGAGTACTCCTGGGAAGAGATGGATGCTCCTGGGAAGAGATGCACGCTCCAGAGAAGGGATGGGTGCTCAGGGAGGAAAGGGTGGGTGCTCCGGTGAAGAAATGAGTGCTCCTGGGGAAGGAATGGATGCTCCTGGGAAGAAGGGATGGGGAATGCTTCTGGGGAAGGAATAGTTGCAGCAGGGAAGGGATGAGTGCTCCAGGGAAGAAAGGATAGGTACTCCTGGGAAGAGATAGATGCTCCAGGGAAGGGATGGGTGCTTGGGGAAGAAAGGGATGGGTGCTCTGGTGAAGGAATGGGTGCTCCTGGGAAGGGATAGGTGCTCCTGGGAGGGAGGGATGGGTGCCCTGGTGAAGGAATGGGTGCTCCAGGGAAGGGATAGGTGCTCCTGGGAGGGAGGGATGGGTGCTCCGGGGCCGGCATGTGCAGTTTCCGTCCAGCCGCCTCTGATCCGATTATGTAAATGTCCCGGAGCCGCGGGGAGCGCAGCGAGCAGGAGGAAATAAATAAATATATCTGGAAATGCAAGAGCTCTGCTGCGAAGGTGACCCCTCTGTGTGCTCTGGGAGCTACCACAGCCCGCTCCTGGTGCTTCTCCTTACGGAGCTTGGGAGCATCCCCTGGGCAGGCGATGCTGGGAGGATGGAGGAAGGTTTGGGCAGAGGCAGAGCGGGACATGCCGGACCCTTGTGTTCCAGGTGAGCATTTCAAACCTGCTCTTGCAGGGCTGAAATTTAAGGCCAGAGCTCCATGTGCCACTCGCTGGCTCTGCTCCCATCCCTGCTTGGAATCTCACCGGGAACAGTCCGGGCTCCCCGGGACCAAGGAGCCCCGTGTCAGCAGAGCTGGGAGCAGACATGGAAAGACAAGTCACGATGTGCCACGGGGGAGGAGTGGGGTGAAAATAGGAAGCAACAAATTAACGGGATAATGAGAGGCCCGGAGCCAGAGCCAGAGCGCGGTGCTGAGTTGAGTGCACTCGTCCAAGGAGCAGGGAAAGCTCCCTCTCATAATTCAGCAGCAGGCAGGAGGGATGTGTGGATGCACTGAGGAAGCCAGTTTGGGCGTCGGGAAGAGCTCACAGGGCTGTGGGTGGTGCTGGAAATAGGTTTTTAATGGGAATGGGGAAGCTACGGCGGAGCTCGGAGGCGGCTGAACTGCGAGTGTGTGACTGCTGTGCTCTGCTGCTGGCTGGGTTTGTGCTTCCTCGAGGAATGTGAGCATGGAGAGCAGAATGGTTGGGCTTGCCTGTGTCATCCCTGGGTTAGTTTGTGTTTTCCTTGAGGTTTTGGAGGAGCAGAGGTAGAGGAAGGCACTGCCAGGCCCAGACAAGGAGGGGTGAGAGGTGGCCGGGGCAGGGGTGCTGTGCTGGGTGGGAGGTGCTGCTCTGCCAGGATTTGGGGAGGAGGGACCCTTGGGCTGCCTGGAGCAGGCAGTCCTGGGGATATGAAGGACTCACCTGCCCTTGGGAGGCACTGGTGGCCACCCCAGTCTGTCCTGCCCAGGATGCCAACACCCCTTTGAGGCAGACTGATCCCCTTCCCAGGTTCTCCTTTCCCATGGGAATGAACCTGTCTGGAGCACCAGCACCTGAGACACCAGCACAGAGCACCCTTCAGCCTCCAAACCTGCTGGGAGGGCTTTTGAGTGTCCTTTCCACAGGGCTGGAACCAGAGTGAAACAGAACAGCATGTGCTGCTCCTCCTCTGGGGAAGGGCCATGGGCTGTGGGTTTAAGCCTCTCTGGGTCATCCAGCAGCATCCCAGAGGCTTCATCCTCCAGCCCCAGCAGGATTTCTCCCTGTGGATCCCTCCAGGGCTGTGCTCTGGCTCAGCAGCAGTTATGGGTGGTCCTGTGCCACGTGCCAGTGCTCCAAGGAGCTGCCAACCTCTCCCTGCAGCCAAGCTGGGCTCCTGGAGACTTTGAGTGGCATCTGCCCTGTGGAGTCGGTTTATTTGGAGTGTCTGTGCTGGAGCTGCCTGTGCACAAGATGTGTTCCTCAGAGCTGCTCCTCTGCCTCCTTATGTCCCATCTTCTCTGCTGTCCTGTGGAGCACTGAGCCCCCTCTGCCCACTGGGAATGCTGCTGTGATTAATCCGTACTCCCCAATTTGTTCCATATCAAACCAGATGATGCTGAGCACCTGCTCTGAGCTACCTCGGGTTCCCAGCGCAGCCTCCAGCCTGGTGTGTGAGTTCTGATGGTTTATAAGCCCCGTGTGTTTCCATGTCTGCTTTGGAAAACTGCTTAAAGCTGGGGGGGAACGGATCTGGGATCTCCTGCCCAGGGTGACCGTGGGACCGGGGTGATGCACACGTGGCTGTGTCCCGTGCAGAGCCGGTTCCCGACATGGATGGAATGTGATGCCATCCCTCGGGGTCCTCAAACCCATCATGGCACAGGCAGGACGATGGACCTGATCTCCTCCACCCCCACAGTGCTCCAGGGAGGGAGCAGCATCCTGCTGGGCTGCTCCCAGCTCACCCCAGGACGGCCAGTGGGCTGGAGGAGCTCTCCACCCTGTGCATCCTTATAACCAGGGGTTAATTCCAGCACTGCGGTGAGCAAACTCCATCCTTCACCCCTGGATTTGCCTCCTTAGGGCAGGGATTGCCCCCAGCCACCCTCGGGCAGCTGCTGTGCTGCCCAGAATCGGAGCTGCCCCGCGCAGGGGCCGGGCTTGTCCCCCGTGCCCGGTGCAGGGGATGGCGCGGGAGGAGCTGGTCCCGCCTGGCACAGCCTGTGTTAATTATCCGGGCTGCGCTAACGACACGTGCACTAATCAGCGCGTTGCAAACCATGTCACCGACCCAGAAAAGCCCCGGCCCTGGGATTAAATCCCTGTCCCAGCCCTAATCCCCCTTGGATGAGAGCACTGGAGCCAGGGCTCCGTGTGTCCTGCGTGTTCCTGCTGTGGATGTGCTGCGCTGACCAGGGAATAACTGGTGGGTGCTTTGCTGCTACTGGGGGGACGGGGGGAGGGTGACAAGTGTCACCCCGGGGTCTGTCCCTGCCTGGGTGGGACCAGGGCAGTAGGGACACAGAAACGAGCCCAGTCCCTGCTCTTGGAGCTGTTGTACCTTTCCCTGGAGCATCCTGGATTGCTTTTTGAATTTAGAGGTGTGTGAGTATCTCTGATCAGATCTATTCAGACAGGCAGTGCCTTCCTCCCACTCCCCTCCTCCTCCTCCTCATTCCCCGTGGTTGCTGAGTCCTCCCAGCTGGGTCATTGCAGGCTCTGGGTGCTCAGGCCTTGTGTATGTCCGTGGGGCCTCTGTGCTGGATGGGGCTTTTGGCTGCTGCTGCTGCTCACTGTGCCTTGGGGCTTCTCACCTTTCCTCCCCCTCCTCCTTCTCCTTCTCCTTGTGTCCATCTGACCCTTGGGAGACTTGGGACTGTCCTGAGGCTCCCTTGGAACCTCATGTGAGAAGATGGGGGGCAGGTTTGTCCCCAGCACTGGATGGTGCCTCTCCCAGCTCTGCTCTCCTGGTTTTTTTTAGCTGAGAGCGATAACTTTTCCACTGTGGCTTCAGAGGAGAGTTGGGAGTGTTTTCCCAGGCTGCTGGGTCAGCAGGGCTGTGTGTTGGTGGGCTCAGCGTGGGCATTGCACTGTCAGCAGTGCCTCGTGTTGATCAGCAGCTCTGTTGAGCCAGGAGACAGCCCAGCAGGGCATTACCAGCCCAGGTGAGCCCTGCCCATTCCTCCCTCCTGGGATCCTCATCCCTGCCTGGAGCTTGTTGACTCCTTAGGGCAGGATAGGGCCATGGAGAGGTGGGTTAATTCCTCTGGGGTGCTGCCCCTGGTGTCACAAGGATTGTATTCACCTCTTCCCTGGGTTGATGTTTCACTTCAGCTCCTTCTTCCAGTGCCTGTTGAAGGAGGAGGCACTGAAATGGCAGCACTGCTCTTCCCTGGATTTACCCAGGAAGAAGTTATGGCACTGGGAGATGAGCAGGATCGAGGGGGGCTGCTGCCAGGTGAGCTGCTCTTGCAGCTGCCTGTACTGTGGGGAGGTTTGCAGAGGCCTCACACGAGGCTGAGACCGAGGTAGGATCCGAGGCAGCTCCCTCCAGGTCCCAGGGTCGGAGGTACCCGCAGGCAGTGCCAGCTGCTCCTGCTGCCGAGCACTTGGACAGATGCTCCTCCAGCCTGGAATCTGCTCCATCAGGGGATGAGGGAGGTGCTGGGATCAGGGCTCCGGGTACCTGGAAGCGAAGCCCGGCTGCTCTCCTTGGGGTGGAGCTGCTCTGCAGACCCTGGGAGGGTCTCCCCACTCCTGGGGTGGGTTTGGGGGTTTGGGCAAGTGAAGAGGAGGGAAAAATCTGCAGCAGCTGCCTGGAGGTACCTCCCTGTGGAGGAAAAGCCGGTGCTAGGAGCTTCCCAGGAAGAGGAGTTTTGGCAGAGGTGGCAGTGGAGAGGCCCCACTGCTGTCCAGGCAGTGTGAGCTTCAGCAGGACAAGCCTGAGATGTGCTCGTGGCCAGAGGAGAACAGGGAAGCCCTGCAAGGGCACAGCTCTGGGGTGGCCACGCTGCAGCAGGAGGGCCCAGCACAGTCTCAGTCCCCAATGTATCTTCTGTACTGGTCCCAGCATGTCCTTGTCACACTCGGTGTCCCTGCACACCCTCTGGCACGGCCAGCAGAGGCCTCTGGGTGCTGCTCAGTGAGGGTGGAAGGGTCGGTACTCACAGCACTCTGGAGTATCCAGCAAATTCCTTAGTTGTTTTTCCCGCAAAAAACAGACTCTGATCCTTTCCCTGCCACAGCTCCAGGCTGGCATCACCTTGGTCACAGCCCGTGGGCAGCGTTGGCTCATTCCGTGTCCCAGAGCCACACTGAACGTGTCCTGTTGTGCCGAGCACGCGGTGACTCTGGACTCCATGGAGGCTGCGTGGGGTTGGGATTAGAGGCTCTTAGCACAGCCAGGCAGTGGATTTGCCACTGCTTCCCACTAATCCTGCCTTTATTGCATGGGGTGGATTACACGGCGCTGGAGGCGGGGTCTGGCTGCTGTGCCAGCCCTGTCCGGCTCCTGCTTTGGAATGAGCTCCTGCTTTGGGATGAGCTCCTGATTTGGGATGAGCTAGACTCCAAGGAAGCCCTGGGCAGGGGGCTCTGGCTGGGTCAGTGGTGCTGAGCCAGCCTCGTGGTGGGGAACACCACGTGGTGTTTAGGCACATGGCCCAAAATAACAGGGTAGGGTGGTGAAATGCCCCGAGGGACAACCAGGAGACCAGATCCGGCTTCCAGAGAAGTGTGGATGTCTCCATCTCGGACATCTTCATCTTGGATATCTCTGATTCTCTGATCTCTGCTCTCTGTGACCAGTGACAGGATCCAGGGAATGGCTGGAGCTGTGTCAGGTCAGGCTCAGGTTGGATCTCAGGAAAAGGTTCTTCCCCACAGGCTGGTTGGGCACTGCCCAGGCTCCCCAGGGCAGTGGGCACAGCCCCAAGGTTGCCAGAGCTCCAGGAGGGTTTGGACAACGCTCTGAGGGACAGGGTGTGGTGTCTGTGCAGGGCCAAGAGTTGGACTGGATGATCCTTGTGGGTCCCTTCCAACTCAGTACATTCTGTGGCTCTCAGGGAACTCCCAGTTGCCAAAGGGAAGCAGGCACTTCTAGGGCACAAGGTACCACCTGGAATGGGACAATCAGGGATTTTGGGAGCACCTTGTTCAGGTGCTGGGGGTCTGGCTGAGCATCTGACAGTGACACACTGGCACTGAGCAAGGTGGGCTGGAGCCTCTGCTCTGTTGTCTTGTTGGGGCACTAAGGGTTTTTTCCATGTCTCTGCATTTCTGTAGTACCCATTTTCCCTGGATGCAAATGAAGTGGGATGATTTCCGGTGTTGAAGCTGCACTTGCTGCCCTCACAGGTTTTTATGCAAGGTCACCTTGGTTTTTTGGGGTGTCATGACGTGGTGAGGCTCAGCCCAGCTCTCCCCACCAGCCCTGCCTGGGGAGAAGCAGTTCCCAGTGTCCCTGAATGTGCTTCAGACATCCAGGCTTCAGAGCCTGGATGCTCCTGAGCTGGCTGAGGGTCACTCCAAGGATTTGGGACAGATTTGCTGTTATTTAAGCAGTCTGTGTTGATGTGCTCCTGGTGGTGACCAGCAGCCTGGCCTTGGGCTGTGGGGACCATGGCTGTGGAGCAGATGACCGCGCTCCAAACCACGTCTCCTTGCCATCTGACTGTCTGTGCGGGATGATTTCAGATTCAGGCTGGCTCCATCCTTGTATTTCCCCTTTTTCTCACTGCTCAGAGTATTTTGGGGGGGAAGGAAGGACAAATTAACCCTCTCTGGGTGCAAATGCTCTGTGATTCTCACCGAACAGCTCCTGCCCCATCCCTGGAATTGTCAAGGCCAGGTTGGATAAACTTGGAGCAACCTGGTCTAATGGAAGGTGTCCCTGCCCATGGCAGGAGGTGGAATGGGATGAGCTTTAAGGTCCCTTCCCACCCAAACCATTCCATGGTTCTGTGATTCTCTGATTTTTATGGCTGACACAGTGTGAGTGTTGAGATCTAAACAGAGGCTCCGAAATCGCCCTTCCCTCGGGAGGCTGTTTTGCAGCAGCAGCAGCCAGCTGTGTCCCAGGGTTTGATGACTCCAGGAAGGAAGGGAGCACTTATCTCCAGGCAGCAGACACAGCACCACGCTCTGTCCCTGATGAGTGGAGCGATGCTGCTGCTGGATAATTCACTGATGAACAAGAGATGATTGAACGCATCTGGCATCGCCTCCTCCCGTGTCACTCCTGGGCAATGAAGTGCTCCTTGTCCCAAGGTTGAGGAGCAGGAGATGTTGCTTCCACAGCAGCAGGCACTTCCCTGGTAGGGTTTTTCCTCCCTAAAGGTTAGATTTGTGGGGCTATTCCTCTGGGATGCTGGGGGCAGGTGGGATTGCCCTCAGAATCCATCGGCATTGCATTGGAGGTGGTGAAACGATCAGCCTTGCTGGGGCTGTCCCAGAGGTTTTCGTTCCTGTGGTTCAACCCCTGGGCAGAAATCCTTCCCTGTGAGGGTGGGGAGGCCCTGGCACAGGTTGTCCAGAGAAGCTGTGGCTGCCCCTGGATCCCTGCAAGTGTCCAAGGCCAGGTTGGATGGGGCTTGGAGCAACCTGGGCTAGTGGAAGATGTCCCTGCCCATGGCAGGGGGTGGAATAAGCTGAGCTTTAAGGTCCCTTCCAACCCAAACCATTCCATGATTTTATGATGTCTGGCAGGCCTCGCTGCGATCATTTGCCCTTTCAAGCTAATTAACCTCATCTCTTTGTGCCTTACATCTGATTTTGACTGTTGGCTGCATGAGGAGGCAGATCCCTCGGGTGTGTGACACCATTACCTCAGCAGGACAGTGGTGACCTCCAGTTCATTTTCCTCTGCATAAATAATCCCCAGGCTGTTAAGGACATTCCCATTAGCCTGCAACAAGCTGTGAAATTGGGTCTATTTGCCGTGACAAATAAGTGAAAGGTGCTAAATGTGCCCCTGGTGGCAGCAGCTCCTGGGCACGGAACAGACCACGGAGCTGTTGGCGCTGTCTCTCACCTCCTGCTCCCCAGCAGGGTCTTGATGGCACCTTTTCTCTTACTCTATGGGAATTTGCAGGAACCTTGATGATATTTTTCCATGAAAACATGCTCTTTTTGCCACCTTGGCTGTGCCTCCTTGTCTTGGCAGTGATTTACAGCTCCACTGTTCAGTGCTGGATTAGGACCTGCCACAAGAGCTTGGTCCAGCCACGGAGAGGAGGAGAAACCACCTCTGTCCCTCCTGCTACCTGGCTACAGGGAACTCTGGGATTCCCTGGGACCTGGAACAGCAGATGGATGGCCCTGGGACCTGGAACAGCAGATGGATGGAGCTTGCTCTTATCTCTGGTCACTGGTGACCTACCAACTTGGCCACTGTTCTCCAACCCTGACTGCGCTGTCATGATGCTGAAACGGAGCAGCCTTTGGGACTTTGGGATTTCATCAGCTCTGGCCCTGGGGCAAATCCAAGTCATGTTGTGTCACCTCCGTCGTCCCCTCCTGTGAAGGAGAAAGCCGATCTCCTGGTGGAATGGGGTGCATGTGGGGATGGGCACAACACCCTCTGCCCGTCCCTCCTCTCCGCTCACTGGAGAGGTCCTGGGAGAGCTCTGGGGAGGGCAGGACCTACCCAGGCTGTACCTTCAGGTGCACGTGGCCTCGGCATCCCAGCCTTGCAGCTTGTTGGGGAATCACTTTTCCTGTGCCTTCATCCTGCAGCTGGGCACTGCCCTGTCCTTTGGAAGAGATTCCTCAAGGAGCCTCTTCCCAGTGTCCTGTGTCCCTGTGCCAGCCTGGCATGGATTTGTGTCTGTGTCTTACAAGCCTGAGCAGCTTCTGCTGGAACTAAATTTAGCCACGACTCTGAGAATTTTATAAGCTGGATTTCAAGGTGTTGCTCCTGCTCAGTGGCTGGGATGGTTTGTACCTTTGGAACAGGGAGCCTGGGGGATTAATGAATGGGAATGAGGGATGAGCTGGGATACTCCTGTCTGAGCTACTCACCCCTGAGCTCTGCAGCCCCAGGGAGCTCGTGGGCTGGTGCTGCCCCTGCTCCACACCAGGCTCTGGGGTTTATCTGGGCTCAGGATTGAGTCAGTCAGCAGAGACTGAAAAGATACCTCCTGAGCCCTGTTTGGTGCTGCCCCCACCTCTGGTGAACATCGCTGTGGAATTCTGTGCTGTCTGGCTCTAGGGAGTACAAATCCAAATTAATAACATTAATTTGCTTGGCTGCTGCTGGCAGAGGTGGGCTGGGCTTGAGGGAATCCCTCTTGCAGGATGTTCTCCTGCTGCCACCCTTCGCATCACTTGTCTCCCAAGGAGCAAACGTGATCCTTGCCTGGGTGGATCTGGATCCTTTGATCTGGATTTGGATCAAACCAATGTCTGAATTGCAGAGGAAGAGGCTGCAGAGAGAGGGCCTGACAGTCTTTCAAAAACAGAATAAACCCTGTACATACCCCAACTGGTTCCTAAATCCACATAGACACAAGTTGTGGGATTCTGTGTGGGACGTGCATCGTCCTGACCTGCTCTGTGGAGGTACTGCAGCCTCCAGTGGGATCTGGGCCCAGTAATCTTCCCAAAACATCCCCATGCTCTGCAATGCTGACAAACATGCTCCATCACTTGGATTTTTTATATGGCTGTAAACGAAGCTTGTCAGTGCAGTTTTCCCTTTGGGATACACCATGGATCCTCTGTGAAGCTTGGATGCCTTGGGACGGGATGGTCTGAGGGGTGACCTGCTGTGATTTTTCATTAGGGCGTTGATTCCCATCAATTTATGGAACAATTTCTCCTCTCCAGCTCCCAGCCCACTCCCGTGGCTCCTCTGTAATTACCTCCTTTCCCCCTAATTCCCCAGTACACCTTCCAAGCCGTGGTTAATTGCAGTAGGATAATTACAGGTCATCTCCCAGCGCATCGTTTTAAAGCGCTCAGCCCCTGAGCTGGAGGCAATTCCCACCCTCTGTGCCAAAATGGGCATTCCTGTGCCCTCTGCCTGCGGAGAGGGACCTTTGGAGCACATAATGAGCTTTGCTGGGCTGGGAACATCACAGTCACTATCCCATTACTTGCCCTTGTTGGATCCTCTTAGCGCAGCACGTCGGTGGGATGGAAGAAGGAGCGGCCAGCTCAGGGTTTGAACTGCCAGAGGCTGCAGTGTGAGGCACCAGGGCAGGGCCCCCATGGGCTTTGGGGCCAGGGGTGGCTGCCAACGGGACTTCTTGAGGTGGGGAGAGGAGCTGAGTTGTTTCCAGAGAGTGAGGTGAAAACTCGGTGCGAAGCATCCTGAGAATGTGGGGTCTGGTCTGGCCCTCTGAGACCATCGAGTCCAACCAGCACTGCCAGGGCCACCACTGACCATGTCCCCAAGTACCACATCCACATGGCTTTGAAATCCCTTCAGCATTTAAACTCCACCCTTTCCCTGGGCAGCTGTGCCAGGGCTGGACAACCCTTTCCATGAAGGAATTTTCCCAATATCCAACCTGACCCTCCCCAGCACAGCTGGAGGCCGTTCCCTCTCCTCCTGTCCCTTGTTCCCTGGGAGCAGAGCCCGACCCCCCCCAGCTCCCCCCTTCTGTCAGGGGGTTGCAGAGCCAGAAGGTCCCCCCTGAGCCTCCTTTGCTCCAGGCTGAGCCCCCCCAGCTCCCTCAGCTGCTCCTGCTGCTCCAGCCCCTTCCCAGCTCCGTTCCCTTCCCTGCACACGCTCCAGCCCCTCAGTGTCTCTCTTGTCTGAGGGGCCCAGAACCGCCCCCAGTGTTGAACACATGTGGGATGGGAGCACAGCAAGGAGTTTTTGGGGACAGGACCCTGCCCCCTCTGTGCCTGCAATTGGAGAAGCAGCAAAGGGAGGATGGAGGGAACAGAGACGTAGGGTCAGGTCCTTCCAGGTTACAGGTGTATGTGAAGCAAAACCTCACAAATGTGATGGGTTATACTGATTTTATTTTATTTTTTCAAAGAACAGACTCAAACTCACTCTGTTAGTTGTTTGTTTATCTGATCTGAGTTTGGTTCCCGCCTCTTCCCATGACCTGGGACAGGTCCTGGGGCTCCTCGAGGTGAGCTGGGGACAGTGCTGAGCTCCCATGGGGGACATGGCAACGTTCAGGATGTCACCGAAGCCACATGTGCCCACCCCCTGCATTCTTCTTTCTGGTGGTGGGATATTCATTCCCTCTGCTTTGTACTTCTTCCCCTAAAGCATGAAAACCTAATGCTTTGTCATCATCATTTCTGATGTTATCAGTGCAAAAAATTCTTTCCCTGGATGAGACTCAAATCTTGCTCCTATCCAAAGGAAAGGTTTGATGAAGAACTGATGATTTGGAGCTTTTCTTGGACAAGTCGTGGTAAATCAGGTCGGGTCATGGAAGCTGAAGCCCTGAACCTGTTACTTGATGAGGAGATGCCTCGACACTCAGGTGCCACCTGCAGCCCAAATTCGGAGTAACCTGCCAAGAGCTGAATAAATCATATGTGGAATCCAAATAACTGGAAACAGAAGACAGCTGAGTCCTGGGGATGGCTGGAAGTCTGTCAGACATCCCAAAGTCTCTGGTTTTAGCCCTTTTAAGTAGTTTTGAGTTTTTCAGCCAGCATTTATCCAGAGGACCTACCTTGGTATGCTGATGAGTTGGAGGCAGCTGCAGCTCAAGCACAGTTAATTTGCCTGCAAGCAAAATAATTTCTCTGCCTCCAAACTCCTGGAGAATTTCCCTAAAAATCATATTTTAAATGTAGAGAAGGAGTTTAGTGTGTCCTACCTTGCAGAGATTTGGGGGAGGGAGGAGGAGCAGCCCTGCCTCTGTGCTCAGCTGCACATGGGACGGATGGCAAAGGAAGAGGGACTCGGGGTTCCATCCAGGATGGAAAGTAACCTAAAAATAGAGCTGTGAGGGCTGGCTCTGTCCTGTCAGACCATTGTCTGGGATTAGGCAGTGTGGGACAGCCAGCAGCATTCCGGCCCTGGGTGGACATCCTGCTCCAGGAAATCTCCTGCCGGGAGTCTGGCGCTCCCAGGGCTGGGTGATGGTGTCCCAACTGTCCCCTGCCTGGTGCTTTGTGTCTTGGAGCATCCCCTGAGCCCTCCTTCCCTGTGCACACTGTGTCTGTGGGTGTCCCCATGGCTGGGGGGGTCCCCAGAGCCCGTTGGGGAGGGGATGGAGGCCTTTGGCCATGGTGGACGTGTTGCAGGGGCCAGGCCCTGTGCTGTGTCCTGGGCTGTACAGCTCCAGGGAGGAGTTGGGCATCCTCCCTCTCTGCCTTCTTGGAGCACAGTGGTTGCTGGCTCCCAGCTGGAGCAGCCCCAGAGCAGCTGTGGCTACCCCATCCCAAGGCCAGGTTGGGCAACATGATCTACTGGAAGGTGTCCCTGCCCATGGCATGGGGATGGAATGAGGTGATCTTTAAAGTCCCCTCTAACCCAGACCATTCCATGATTCTGTGATCCTCTCCTTTCCATGGCTGTCACCCCAGGGACCACTGTCCCATCCAGCTTCTCCTCATTTGCTGGATTGGGGATGTATGTGGCTGCTTGAGGTTTCAAGGCTTGGCTGAGGTTTGTGAGAGCCCAGCCTGGGCTCCTGGGGACCATAGCGGGGTCAGGGATGGGGACAGGGACAGGCTGCCACGGGGATGGGACACCATGGAGTCTCCATGGACTCAGGGCAGTTGTCCGTGTTGCCGCCATCTCCTTGGAGGTGGTCCAGGTTTGGATGGTTGGAGTTGAGCTGTCCTGGGCCCCGTGGATTTGGGAATTGTGCAGAGGAGGAGGGGTTATTGTGGAACCAGCTCTCGGGTCACTGTGTGACACCGCCCAGCACCCAGGGCTGTGCCGGGGGCTGACCCGTCCCTCTGTCCCTTCCTCCCCAGGCCTGCCGCGATTTCCTGGACTTAGCCGAGAGCCACAGCCGGAAATGGCAGCGGCTGCTGCAGCATGAGCGGGAGCAGCGGATCCGGCTGGAGGAGACCATCGAGCAGTTAGCCAAGCAGCACAACAGCTTGGAGCGCGCCTGCCGCGGCGCCCCCGGCCTGGCCGCGCCCACCACCAGCATCTCCAGCACCGCCAAGGGTGAGCGCCGGGCCGGGAGGGACCCCCGGGCCGGGAGGGACCGCGGGATTCCCGCTGGGCTGCTCCCAGCGAGCCCAAGGCTCTGTATCCCCGTGGTGCTTTTCTAAACGGATCCCATTAGGCCATAATTATTCCTAATCGTCCTTGCTCGAGGACTTGGATGTCCCCAAGATACAGATGCGGGAGAGGGCTGTGTCCCCAGCTCACTCACGCTGTTCCAGACTATTTTGGGAGCTTTGGCCCTCACCGGTGGGCACATTTCTGGGTGCTGGAGGGTGGCCACGGTGCCCTGGCACTGCCAAGTTGACTGCGTGGGGTGGCAGTGGAGCAGCCAGGGGCTTGTTTGCAGTAAGATCCAACAGCTTTGCAGATTCCTGACAAATGCCCTTCCCCGAGGGAAGCATTAGTTACAGCTACACAAACTGCAAATAGTGCCATGTCTTATTTTTAAAGGATATGAGAGCCAAGGGAGAGAGCAGCAGCAGCTGGGGGGTGATGGTGGTGCCGGGCGCTGTCCTCACTCCTCTGTGGCCTCAAGTTGTGCCAGGGGAGCTCTAGGTTGGACATTAGGGAACACTTCCATAGAAAGGGTTGTCAGGCATTGGAACAGGCTGCCCAGAGCAGTGGAGGAGTCCCCGTCCCTGGAGGGATTTCAGAGCCGTGTGGATGTGGCACTTGGGAACACGGTCAGTGGTGACCTTGGCAGTGCTGGGGGATGGTTGGACTCGATGGTCTCAGGGGGGTTTTCCAGCCTGAACGATTCTGTGGCACAGCTGGGGAGGGCAGGATGGAAATGGCTGCAGGGACAGGCACAAACCCTGCTGAGGTGGTGACCCTGCTCCTCCGGAGAGTGCTGGAGTGATGTGGGAAAGGAGTTGCTGAATCCCTCGGGCGGGGCAGGAGCAGGGGAGCTGCAGGGACTCCACCAGTGTCTGCTCCCGATGTCGCAGCCATCGATCTCTCCCACCGCAGCAGAGAAATGTTTACAAATGCAGGGCTGGAAAACCCAAGGGCTGGGAAATCTCCCCGAGCATCACCTGAAACACGTGACTGTTTTTTCCTGCTCTGCTCCCAGCCGGATTTCCCGGCGGACGGGGCGGTGCTGGAGCGGAGCCGCATCAGACGCGGTTGGGTGTGTGAGTCACGCCCTGTGTCAGCCCCGGGCAGCTCGGGGGCATTTCTGGGGGTGCTCCCGAGCATGGCAGGGGAGCCTTGCGTGCCTGGGTTGGGGAGCAGGGCACATCCTTGCTTTTAGGAGCTGGAAATTGGTATGGAATCCTGCCGTTGTGGAGTGGGATGGAGAGGAGGGGACCATGCTCTAACGGGAGCCGGTGTGGAGGGGACACGGGGGGAAGGGGGGCTCTGGGGACAGACCCTACTCGGTGGGTTCTGAAGGGGAGCAGCAGCACCTGAGTGTCTCACAGCCCGTGTGCCCACAGGGAGTGTGCAGCCTGCAAAGGGAGAGGCCAGTGATGAAGATGAGGAGACGGAGTATTTCGATGCCATGGAGGATGCACCAGCTTTTATCACTGTAACTGCCGACCCCAAACACCACAGGTATGAGCCCCCAGCCCTGCTGGGAGCGCTGGGAGAGTGGGGAGGGCAGGTTTGCCTGACATCTGGCTCAGGCCTGAGGGCAGCATCCCCTCCCACGGGATCACTCTGTGGGCAAGTCTCTCAGAAAACTCCTCCCAAACTCATCCCAGCCTCTGCCCAGGGCTCCCTGTCTGGCTGCTCCTGCATTCCTGGAGCCAGTGAGGCTGAGGATGGCCCCAGCTATAGTGAGGAAGGTGAGGAAGGGCAGGTGTCAAGCTGTGCTGGGGGAAAGTGGAGTCTTCTGCCCCAGCAGCTGATGGGAGCAGGGACCTGGAGGGAGATCCCTCGGAGCACGGCAGAGGCAGGGAGCTCCTTGCCTTAACAGAATCATGGAATAGTTTAATCTGTAAGGGACCTTAGAGCTTATTTTGCTCCACCTCCTGCCATGGGCAGGGACACCTCCCACTAGCCCAGGTTGCTCCAAGCCCCGTCCAACCTGGCCTTGGACACTTGCAGGGATCCAGGGGCAGCCACAGCTTCTCTGGGCAACCTGTGCCAGGGCCTCACCACCCTTACAGGGAAGGATTCCTTCCCAATATCCCATCTAACCCTGTTCTTCAGCTGTGTCACCTGCTCTTACTCCTCCCTGGGCATCTGGGCTGGAGGTACCTATTGACCCACAGTCACATCACTGGGCTTGGTGGCAAAAGCAGAGTCTCTGCAGCCGAGCATCCCCTCCTGAGCATCCCCTCCTGAGCATCCCCTCCTGAGCATCCCCTCCTGAACATCCTTTCCTGAGGATCCCCTCCCAGCACCTGTGCATGGCCTCTGTCACCCTGTTTCCATCCCAGCAGCACCCTGGGGTGTTGCAGGGAGATGCTCTGGGTGATGCTGCACCAACCCCATCTCTCCTGTCTCCTCCTCTGCCCTTTGCCCTGTTCACCAGCTGGTGTTTCCCCCCTGCAGGCGTTCGGGCAGTAACCTGAGCGGGGCCAGCGAGGGCCACCCCGAGGACTGGAACCTGGAGGACAGTGTGAGTTGGGCTGGCAGAGCAGGAGGGATGGTCCTGGTGGGATTAAACCAGGGAGAGGAGCAGGAGAGGACTTGGTTGGGGAGGGACTTTCCATCGGAATCACATGTGCTCTCTGGTGGTTGCTCCATGAGCCATGGCTGGGGGACAGATGTCAACAGTCTCCCACCAGCATCCTAAATACTTTCCTAAGGGAAGTGGGAGGGTATTGGGGGACAATTGTACCCATATTTCCCTGGAGAAGAGACTTCCAGCGATGCTCCCCAGCACAAGTGCACGCAGTGTCTCCTGAGCTGTGGTTGCTGCTCCTGGGAGGTGCTGGATCAGGTTGGGTCATGTCCAGCTCAAACCTGTGTTTCTTCTGTTGCTTCCACAGGTCTTTGAGAGCTCAAATCAAAGCAGCTACAATGAGTCCATGTGCAAGGATCTCCTGCCGAAGAAAAGGAGACGGACTCGCATTCCCGACAAACCCAACTACAGCCTTAACCTCTGGAGCATCATGAAGAACTGCATTGGCAAAGAGCTCTCTAAGATCCCCATGCCTGTAAGTCAGTGTGTCCCTGGCACCCAGGGCTGGCACAGAGGGTTTAGTTTGGGCACAACTCCTGGCTGTCCAAAGGATTTGGATTACAGCTCTGGATGGTCCTGCTGGGTGCTGTGGTAGCACAGCAGCCCTGAGTGGGACAGGAGCATGTCACCAAATGGCAACTGTGTCCCAGGGGACTGGATTTTGCACTGGCAAAACCCTCTGAAACCACCTCATTCTTATCATAGAATCAGGGAATGGTTTGGGTTGGAAGGGACCTTATAGATCATCCAGTCCCACCCCCTGCCATGGGCAGGGACACCTCCCACTAGCCCAGGTTGCTCCAAGCCCCGTCCAACCTGGCCTTGGACACTTGCAGGGATCCAGGGGCAGCCACAGCTTCTCTGGGCAACCTGTGCCAGGGCCTCCCCACCCTCACAGGGAGGAATTCCTTCCTAATATCCCATCTATCCCTGCCCTCTGGCAGTGGGAAGCCATTCCCTGTGTCCTGTCCCTCCATCCCTTGTCCCCAGTCCCTCTCCAGCTCTCCTGGAGCCCCTTTAGTCCCTGCAAGGGGCTCTCAGCTCTCCCTGGAGCCTTCTCTTGTCCAGGTGAACCCCCCCAGCTCTCCCAGCCTGGCTCCAGAGCAGAGGGGCTCCAGCCCTGGCAGCATCTCCGGGGCCTCCTCTGGACTCACTCCAGTGTGTCCTTGTTCCAGGGTGAGCTGGAGCAGAGGGAACATTGCCCACGAGTCCTGTGCAAATCCAGCTGTTACAGAGTCATGGAGAGCCCCAGGACACTGTGAATCCCTGAGGATTCATGAAGAAGGCACCTTCTGGTGATGTAATTCCTGGGGACAGGACACTTGGGGCTCAGTCCCACCTACACTGACCACAGCAGGGCTGGGTTGCACCCCAGGGACCCAGAGTGCCTTGTTTTCCTTAAAAGGAGCAGCTTTTTAGTGAAGGAGGTGCCGGGGGTGATTTTTGGTGCTGCTGGGCTCAGTCCTGGGGGCGAAGGCTCCCTGTGATGGTCAGAGAGGCTTTACTGGGGGGGGTCTGTCGGGAGGAGCCCCTCTGGCTGCGCAGAGAGCAAGTGGGGTGTGTGTTTAATTCTTGCAGATAAATAACTGTGCCTCAGCTAAATGCTGCCACACCAAACTCCCCAAAACCGCAGCCCTGTTTTGTCAGAGCAGACCAGCCCTTCTCAGCCTGCCTGTTCTCAGCAGCTCAGCACCAGTGAGCAGCATGGGTGGGACTGGGTGCCATCTCCCCAGAAATCATGATGGCCTGGCAAGCTTGGGAGAGCTGGAAACCTCTGGGGTGCCTGGGGGTTATTGTGCTGGCTGGAGTGGAATTAACCCAGCAAAGGGTGATCCGTAGCCCTGGAATCGTATTCATGATCCATCCTTTGCTGGGCAAAGATGAAGGAACACATTCCAGGGGCTTGGATGCTGAATTGGTTGTGTTTTGTCTCTTCCTAAGGCAGAGCCTGAGTGAGAGCTCCAAGCTCTGGGGGAGAGTGCTGAGCTGGCTCTTCCTGGTGCTGTTTCCAGCCCAGCCCAGCCGGGCGTGTTTCTGCAGCAGCAGCAGATCAAGTGTGATGGGCACAGGAATAAGTTCAGGATGTGAAATCCCAGCAGCTGCTGGTGCATGGAGAGAGGAAACTTGTACCTTCCCTATCAATCAAATCATCCCAGGAGCTGCTGAAGTCCAAACCTGAGGGCAGTAGGAAAGAGGGCAGGGTTAGATTGGATACTGGGAAGGAATTGTTCCCTGTGAGGGTGGGGAGGCCCTGGCCCAGGTTGCCCAGAGAAGCTGTGGCTGCCCCTGAATCCCTGGAAGTGTCCAAGGCCAGGTTGGACGGGGCTTGGAGCAACCTGGGCTAGTGGGAGGTGTCCCTGCCCATGGCAGGGGGTGGAACAGGATGAGCTTTAAGGTCCCTTCCAATCCGGACCATTCCATGGTTCCATGACAATAAATAGGACACACCCCACAAACTCAGCCACATATGGGCAGTCCTTTGTGAGACTCACCCCAAGAACAAGCAGCCTGTGGGCAACAGGGCAATTTAACCTCCTTCCAACAGCCACTGAAATCCTTTCCATGGTCCATGGAGAGGTGCAGGAGAGTTTGGCAGCTCCATGGATCCAGATGGAGCTGCCAAGGGAGGGCTTTGGAGCTGACACTGTGGGAAAGGAGGAGGAGGAGGGAGGCAACTTGGGGAATTCAGTTTGGAAATGTGGTTACTTATAGCACAAACCATCAGTGAATCCATTGTGCTCTCTGAGTGATGGGATTTCTCATTCCATGGGCCTCACCTGCAGTCCCGATGAATTAGGACTATTTCTGAGATGCTCTTGAGTTGTTCTGTGATCCATCTCCTTCCCGGGGGATGTGATGGACTGACAAACCCCTTGTGCAAACAGCTCCTTAATTTTTCCTCTGATGTACAAACCTGCAGCACTGAAAAGGAGGAAAAGAGTGGTGAGGATTTGGGATTTGGGTGGGTTCATCTTCCTCCCCCATGGAAGAATTTTGCTTCCCCGTTGCTTGAATGGTGCTGAGGATGGAGCTGCCAGCTTTGTTCCCTGCATCCCTCCCCGGAGTTATCCCAAATAATTTGCTCTTTCTGTGGATCTGATGCTGCTCTTTCTGCACAGCTCTCTTTTTTTGGATGCTGTAAGATCCCTGCCACTTCCCTGAGTGGAAAACCTAAAAACAGCTAAATCCTGGAATCTGGAGTTTGTTTTCTTTACCATGAAATATTTAACTTGGCTTACAGAAGTGGTTCTCCCATCCTTCAGCCATCTGCTCCTTCTAAAATGTATTTTTTTATTCTGAACTGAATTTAAAAAATGAATTTCCTGTGGATTTGAGGCAGAAGACCTTCTGAGGCTCCATCTTTCTTTCAATTATTTTTTAAATTCAATATTTTTAGAGCAAAAAATAAGGGTGCTGTCATGATAGTCCCTGGAGCAGGGAGACCCCAAAATGGGGCTTTTCCAGGTTTTCTGAGCAGCTGGGTCAGCCTGGCACAGGGATGGCTTTACCAGGAGGTGGTGAGGACAAGCTGGGGAGCAGCACATCCCTGTCCCGTGTTGCTGTGGCTGGTGGGATGGTGGCTGGGAGGCAGCAGGGAGCTGCTGAGACTCATTTTGGGGGTCACATTGATGCCTGGGATGATCCCTGGTTATCCCATGGGGCTGCCCCACACCTCAGCTGGGGACTTCAAAGCCTTGGTGCTCCCGTGGCACTGTTCAGGGAGCAGAGCACATGTTCCCTGCCTTTATTTAGGGTCTGGTGATGCCTCCTGGGTGTCTCTCCCGCTTCCCTAACCCGACTCCTTCCCCTCCAGGTGAACTTCAACGAGCCGCTGTCGATGCTGCAGCGGCTCACGGAGGACCTGGAGTACCACGAGCTGCTGGACAAGGCGGTCAAGTGCGAGAGCTCCACGGAGCAGATGTGCTTCGTCGCCGCCTTCTCCGTGTCCTCCTACTCCACCACTGTCCACCGCACAGCCAAGCCCTTCAACCCCCTGCTGGGGGAGACCTACGAGCTCGACCGGCTGGAGGAGCTCGGCTTCCGCTCCCTCTGCGAGCAGGTGAGGGGCCTGGGGGTGTCCCCCCTTGAAGGACAGCCAGACAGCCAGCCTCTCCTCACACAGAGACTTCCCAGCACTCCCCTCCCAGCAGTTAGTGACAGGCAAGGACAAGGAGAAGCTGGTGGAGTCCCCCTCCCTGGAGGTGTTCAAGGAACGACTGGGTGCTCTGGTCCAGTTGACAAGGTGGTGATGGGTCACGGGTTGGACTCGATGATCTTGGAAGTCTTTTCCAATATCAGTGATTCTTTGATTCTATGAAATGGCCTCAAGCTGCACCAGGGAAGGTTCAGGTTGGAGATCAGGAGGAATTTCTTCATGGAAAGGGTGGTCAGGCATTGGAAGGGGCTGCCCAGGGAGGTGGTGGAGTCCCCATCCCTGAACATGTCCAAGGAATGACTGGAGGTGCTCTGGCTGGGTGACAAGGTGGGGATGGGACACAGGTTGGACTTGGTGATCTTGGAGGTCTTTTCCATCCTAAATGATTCAGTGATTCTATGAAATGGCCTCAGGTTGTGCTAGGGGAGGTTCAGGATGGATATTAGGAAAGATTTCTTCCCTGAAAGAGTTGTAAAGCCTGGGCACAGACTGCCCATGGCAGTGGTGGAATCACCATCCCTGGAGGTGTTCAAAAAACAGGTGAACTGCAGGATAGGGATTAGTGAGCATGAGGTTAGACTTCCTGATCTTGGAGGTCTTTCCAAGCTTAATGATTCCATGATTCCTCCTGGCCAAGAGAGCCAGTGGGTTGCTGTTGGCCTTGGTGGGAGCAGCAGCAGGCACAGCCTAAGGCATGTTTGGGAAACAGAGCAGGAGGAGGGGTGGGAAGGGAGGACGAAGGCGTCCTGGCAGCTCCCTGGGGCTGAGGCTCCTGTCACACCTCAGCACTTGAACAGCAAGGGAGAAGCTCTCCTTACCCCAGCTTCCTCAGCTGTGCCCAGAGAAGCTGTGGCTGCCCCTGGATCCCTGGAAGTGTCCAAGGCCAGGTTGGACAGGGCTTGGAGCAACCTGGGCTAGTGGAAGCCAGAGGGGTGGAAGGAGATGAGCTTTAAGGTCCTTCCAACCCAAATCCTCCTGTGATTCCGTGATTCAATTGATGATTCTGTGCAGTGATGCCCCAAGCTCTTCCAGGGTCTCTTTGTGCTGGAAGGTGTCTCAGGATCTCATTTCTTTCCTGCTGGACTGAAATGTTTTAGTTTCCCAGCCTGGAGGAGCCCCAGGAGCTCTGAAAGGCCCGTGCTCTGACCACAGGGCACAGCAGGTGCACATTGATCAACCAACAGGTCTTAATTAACTGCCTGGAGTGCTGAATGAGTTGTGACCTGTGGAGATAATGGACTGTTTAAGGCTTAGCACAGCTGGCTGGTCCATCCTGGATTCCTGGGGAGGAACGGGGCCATTCATTACCCCTTTCAGGCAGGACATCCCTTTGTGGGGGCTCTCTTTTCTCCAGAGGGTCTGTCTCAGCACACACTGGCAGTACACAGTGAGGAGGCTCAGGCTGGCACCAGCATCCCCATGTCCCCCTAACATGGTTTAGCTTGTCCATGTCCCTTGTCATTGTCTCCTCCAAGTCACAGCCCCTCACCCCCAGGTTTGGGGTGGTCACTGCAGCGGGGGCCGGGCTCTGCCTCCAGCTCCTCTGTGGTGGTGAGTGCCCAAACCCATCAGACTCCTGCAGAGCACTGGCCTGAGGTGGGATGGCATCTCCCGTCCCGTCCCGTCCCGTCCCGTCCCATCCCATCCCATCCCATCCCATCCCATCCCATCCCATCCCACCTCTCGGCTGTGCTGCTCCAGGCAGTGACAGGGAACAGGCTGTGTGGGGCCTCCTGGAAGTGTGACCCCTGCTCGTGACACAGGGAAGGTCCTGCTGTGGATAATCCTCAAGATTCATTTCTCTGCTGCCCCCTCACACCCCCAGGGCTGTGTGACCAACGTCACCCAGCTCTGCTTGTCCCCACATGGTCCATCCCAGCCTGGGGAGCTCATGCCTGTGGCTGCAGTGAGATGGGACACTGCCAGACCTCCCCTGCCTGCAGCCCTTCTGCCAGCACACCTGCCCTCCTGCCTGCACACCCACCCTCCTGCCTGCACACCCGCCCTCCTGCCTGCACACCCGCCCTCCTGCCTGCACACCCGCCCTCCTGCCTGCTCTGCTCCCAGGAGCCAGGTCAGAGGTGGCCACGCCCCTCCAGCCCCTGTGGATGCCACAGAGCTCAGGTTCACCCACCTCAGCAGCATCACACCTTCACCTGCCCTCACCTGGCAGAGATTCCTGGCTGTCACCTGGCTTGACCTGGACCATAGGAAGTGGATGAATCCTTAACAGGATGCTCAATCCATCCCTTAGCCAGCAGCAACCCTCTCCCTCCTGGGTACAGGTGGGACATCTGGGTGGATTTATCAGCCTCACTGGGCTGTGGTGCTGAAGCCCAGGGCTGTCTGTCAGGAACCTCTGGCTCTGGACATCTCTGACCACACCACTCCCACACCTTGTTATCCCTGTTCTTACTCCTTCACCCTCTTCTCCACCACCTTCCTTCCTCCGTCCCTGTTCCCTTTCAAGTAATTAAGCTGCCTGGAATTATTTTCTCCAGGTGGTCCCAATTTTCCTCCAAATTTGGTATTCCTGACCCTCCCACATGAGCCTGATCCCTGGGTGCTGCCCTCTACCTGTCCTTGAGTCACTCCCTTGCTGGCACAGCACAAGAGCTTCATCCCACATCAGGATTAGTGTAACTGGGAGCAGACCTGCTCCAGAGCCTTTGGTCCTTGAGTGGAGCCTCTCCATCCCCCTGGAGCCATCTCAAAGGGCATGTTTCAGTGGCAGTGTGACTTTGACACAGGACAGACAGACAGATGGTCAGACACCCTTCCCACTTCTCAGAATTTTCCTTGGATGCTGCTTGTGCTGCTCAGCCAACGTGCCAAGCCAAGCGTTGATAATCCAGTGCCTGAAATCCAGTTATCCAAATAGGATTTCCTCCCACTGGTGACTGGGATTTGGTGGTGAGAGCTTGGCTCTGCCCCCATGTGTAATCCTGAGCTTGGGGCACTCAGCCTGTAATTACAGCAGTGAAAATCATCCTGAGCTCCGTGAGCGGCCGTGGGGCCTGGACTCAGTGGGTCCTGGGAATGGGTGGCCTGTGCCAGGCTGGGCTGTGCCATCAGCTGAGACCCTGCACGAGGGCAGAACCCTCTGACTGAGATGTTCCTGCTCCCAACTTCATTTTAGACAGCTTTTCCAGGGCAGGGGGTGAACACCACCCTTTAACAAGTCATTCTCAGGATTTAAGATGTCGTGTCCACTTTTCCAGCCCAGTGTGTCTGTAAAGGCAGAGCCAAAGTCTTGCTGTGTGCCTTGGACAAAGTGGGGACCTGTGTCCCCATGAGTTCCAAGGCAGAGCAGTGGGAACTGCTGCTGTTACACTGGGATTACTGGGGTGCCAGCACTTCCCTGTTTCTCAGCCAGGATCCCTGGAGAGCAGAGCCATGTCCTGGAGTCATGGCACTGCAGCAACTCACCACGATGGTTGCTCGAGCTGTTAGGGATAATGCTGTGAAATGAGCCTTAGCAAATCCTGGCAGGAGCTTGGCAAGCTTGGCACACCTCCTTTTGCAGCCAGGATACCTCATGGAGGGTCACCCCAATGCCCAGGAGGAAACTGGGGTGTCCAGAACAGCACCTGGAGCATCCTTAGCATGAAAGCTGGCATGGACCTCCTCCTCTCCGAGGAGTCCTGCTGGGATAACTCACCTGTGACCTTATGGGCTGTTCTCCTGTCCCCAGGTGAGCCACCACCCCCCAGCAGCCGCCCACCACGTGTACTCCCGGCGAGGGTGGACGTTGTGGCAGGAGATCACCATCGCCAGCAAGTTCAGGGGCAAATACCTCTCCATCATGCCACTGGGTAGGTGATGGACTCTGGGAGCATCCGGGGTTGGGGTTCCCTGCACTGTTCATGCAGCGCCCAAAGGTCAAAGCAACTGGTCCCTTGGGCTCACCTGGGGCTCTGGGAATCCCTTGGGCTCACCTGGAGTTCAGTGAATCTCTTGGGCTCACACAGGGCTCAGTGAATTCCACCCTGAGCAATGTAAGGAGCCCAGATTTGTGCTTCTGGCTCAGTGATCCCACAAGAACACATCTGCCCTGGAAGTGGAAATGATGCCAGCTGCAAAGGGAGGCCACTTTGCTTTAGAAATAATCCTTTTTGGATGCAATAAGCTGCCTCCTTGCAGTGTTTTCTTTGTCTTCTGCCTGTCCCTGGGCTGGGCATTGTGCCCAGGGCTGGTCCCAGAGTGGTGCTGGTGCCTGGCCTTGGGACACTGAGTCAGCCAGGCAGCATGTTTCTGACCTGCTCTAAAATGAGTATTTTTGGCAGAGAGCAGAGGGCCTGGCAGGTGTTGAACCTCCGTTCCTGGAGCAGACAGGGGAGGGGGTGTGCAGGAAGGGGAGAGATGAATCCAGCCCCAGCCCCAGTTGGGGGCAGAGGATGGGGGATGCAGGTAGAGGGGCTGGGGTGGCTCTGAGGATGAGCACGAGGTGATGGTGGGTTCTGAGGGAGCCTCTGCCCTCTCTGAACTCAGGGAACCCCTCTCTCCCTAGGTGCCATCCACCTCGAGTTCCACTCCAGTGGGAATCACTATGTGTGGAGGAAGGTCACCTCCACCGTGCACAACATCATCGTGGGCAAGCTCTGGATCGACCAGGTCAGTGGCTGTGGGTGAGAGAACAGGTCCTGCCTGGCCTCACCTGGCTGGGCATTGCCCTCCTGGGGTGCTCCTGCCATGGTGGAAAGCTCTGCTTCCCTGGCAGGGGTCGGGGAGCTCCTGGAGCTCCTCCCAGCTCTTCCCCAGTCCAGCAGCTCCGTGGGGCAGGGAGGGGTGGCTGGTGCAGGGGCTCCAGCCAGCCATGGTGCTGTACCCAGTGTTGATTTGTACCTGCTCTACAACTAACAGCTGCTCTGTCTCTCCCTGCTGTGGTTCTGTGTCTTTTATCCAGTCTGGTGAAATAGAGATTGTTAACCATAAGTCCAAAGATAAATGCCAGCTGAAATTTACCCCCTACAGCTACTTCTCCAGGGATGTGCCCCGAAAGGTGAGTACCCAGCAATGGCTCCTCTTGCCAGCCTGGGGTGGGGTGAGACCTGGCTCTTCCCTCTGAGCTGGGCTCCCAGGCTCCCAGTACCACTGGGATGAGCCCCAGCAGGGGCTGAGGGGCTGTGCTGGCTCCTTGGATGAGGGTCACCAGGGAGGGCTGGGAGGGACCTCCACATCCTGTGTTTTTAACCTCCATGTCCCTTGTTTTGGCTCTCTGTGTGCCGGAGCTGCAGCACTGAGACCTTGGGGGGCTTGGGTGGGCTGGAGACTCACCTGCATGGTCAGAATGGCCACGTGTTCCCCTGTGCTGGATGCAGCTGATGTCTGAGGAGACACAGCACCAGATCCAGCTGCTCCAGCTGGGGCACCTGGAGGGTGTTCTACCCCTCTGGGCACTTCCAAATGCCATCTCCCCCTGGCAGGTGACAGGGGTGGTGAGTGACGCTGATGGCAAAGCCCACTATGTCATGTCTGGCACGTGGGATGAGAAGATGGAGTGCTCCAAGATCCTGCACAGCAGCCACGGCAGCAGCAGCACGGAGGGCAAGCAGAAAACCGTGTACCAGACCCTGTCCCCAAAGGTCCTGTGGAGGAAGTACCCGCTCCCGTGAGTCCCCTTGGCACAGGGTGCTGGATGGGGATGGGGGTGGCATTCCCTGGGCCTCGTGGGATGAGGGGCTTTGTGTGCCCAGGCCTGAGGACGTGGGTGGGGACCAGGACTTCGGGGACTGAGTGGCTCTTTCTGGGGTGGGAGGGGAGAGATCAGGTCCCTGCAAGGGGAGGGTGACTTTTGGGGACCCTTGTGGGTGGGTTTGGGACAATCAGGGGGTCTGGTTGTGTTTCTGGGGCTGTGGGCTATGGCAGGGAGGGGTGTTGGCTGCTTTGCCTTGCTGGAGAGTCCCTGGTCATCCTGTTCCACCAGTCACTTTATCCCTCTGGAGACCAATCTTCCCTTGGCACTCCTGCACTGATCTGTGCTCAGATCAGTCTCCAGCCTCTGGTAGCACCAACAGACTGTCCCTGACTGGGGATGTTCTGTTGGGATGGGGACTCCACCACTGCCCTGGGCAGCTGTGCCAGTGCCTGACCACCCTTTCCATGAAGGAATTTTCCCCAATATTCAATCTAAACCTTCCCTGGCACAACTTGAGGCCGTTCCCTCAGGAGGACTGTCTCTTGTTCCCTGGGAGCAGAGCCCAACCCCCCCCAGCTCCCCCCCTCCTGTCAGGGGGTTGCAGAGCCAGAAGGTCCCCCCTGAGCCTCCTTTGCTCCAGGCTGAGTCCCCCCAGCTCCCTCAGCCCCTCCTGCTGCTCCAGCCCCTTCCCAGCTCCGTTCCCTTCCCTGCACACACTCCAGCCCCTCAGTGTCTCTTGTCTGAGGGGCCCAGAGCTGCCCCCAGGGCTGGAGGTGCCCCAGCAGTGCCAGCACAGGGACGGGCCCTGCCCTGGGGCTGTGACACAGCAGGGCTGAGACACATCTGGTTTGGCACAGCAGGAGCGGGTCAGCGAGGCTGGGGTGGGACAGAGGGCCATGAGGGGCTGGGGGGCCCTGCCTGAGGTGGCCCCCACCCCGCCATCCTGACCAGGGCTCTCCGGCCGCAGGGAGAACGCAGAGAACATGTACTTCTTCTCGGAGCTGGCGCTGACGCTGAACGAGCCCGAGGAGCGCGTGGCTCCCACGGACAGTCGGCTGCGCCCCGACCAGCGGCTCATGGAGAGCGGCCGCTGGGACGAGGCCAACGTGGAGAAGCAGCGGCTGGAGGAGAAGCAGCGGGCCGTGCGCCGCAGGAGGGAGGCCGAGGCTGTGGAGGCCCTGGAGGAAGGTGAGGTGATCCGGGATGTCCATGGGCGGGGACAGCATGGGACAGGGAAGGGGTGGATGGATCCCACAGCTCTCTGTGGCCGTGGGAGGTGTGGGACTCGCCGAATTTCAGGCGGAAAAGCATCGCTGACCGTGTTCCTCCCGGGACAGGGAAGGACTACGAGGGGTACATCCCACTGTGGTTCGAGCGCAAGGTGGACGCCGTGACCGGGGAGCTCATCTGCGTCTACAAGGGCGGCTACTGGGAGGCCAAGGAAAAGCAGGACTGGAGCGTGTGCCCCGACATCTTCTGAGCCCCTGCCCACGCTGGGGCCACCCCGCAGGACACCGGGACAGCCTGGGCACAGCCCAGGGACAGCCCAGGGACAGCCCGGACACGCTGGCACTGCCCCGCCGGCACCTCCCAGGGCAACCCCCGAGCCAACACATGCAGAGGTCGAAACAGGGATTCCAAACCTATTTTTTTATGCACTAATAAATAGCATCCTTTTTTTTTTTTTTTAAATGATGGCTTTTTCAGCAACTAATTGGGAATGAAGGACACATGGAGCCAGGTTGGGTTGGGATATTCATTGCCCGTATCCCTCAGTGCCTCGGCTCCATCGGCCGAGACGTCGACTTCCAAAGATGCCCGGGGTGTGGGAATGCCGTGCGCTTGTGTGAGCTCTTCTCTTTGCCATGTTTTTTTTCCCCTTCCATTATTTCTGTGTGGACTTGATGGAATTATTTTTTTAAAAAAAAGAATCTGCTCCTGGTTCAGGTTCCTTCAAAGACGGACACGAACAACCCTGAATCCTGCTCGGAAAACTGTCCCCAGGGGCCCTGGCGCTTGATCCCGGAGGCTCTTGGTGGTTCCTGCAGTGCCCAGTCATCCCAGTAACACCAATTAGGATATTTCAGCTGGTGACTTTGGTTTTTTGACCTGTTTTTTTGGTTTTTTTCAAGAGCCTTTGAGCCGCTTCCCCACTGTCTGATGTGTTCAGTCAAGGCTTGGGACTGTCTTTGACGTGATGCTCTGTGGGAGTGGTTTGAGTGAGGTTTGGTTTGGTTTTCCTGCAGCCACATCGGAGGGGGAATGGCCTTGCTGAGGTCTGGAACACCAGGCAGACCCAGTGCAGAGGTTTGTAAACCAGTGATTCTCCAGGCTCCGTGTCCCTGCCCCGTATCCTGGCATCCGGGGCCTGGCAGGAGCCTGGACTTCGGTGCCAGGTTTTCCAGCTGCATCTCCCTGTTGAGCTGGGTGGGAGAGGAGGAAAGAGATGCTGTGGTGCCGCTGGGATGGAGCCTTGGGCCTGGATCTCCTACCCCTGTGTCTTCCCCATCCAGCCAGACAGGTCTGGCCACAGTCCCCTGGCGTGGGATGAATCCAGAGGGTCCCAGCGCCCGGCTCCTGGATCCCTTCCCTCTGCTCCCTCATGGCTGGGCTTTCCTTGGAGCAGCTTCAGGTCACTGGGGCTGAGGGAACCCCTCGTCCCCCCTCACCCTTCCTGTGTGCCACGGCCTTCCCGTGGCCCTGGACCCGCCGGGAGAAGCGGAGTGAGCGCTGCCGGTGATCGGCCCCGGAGCACAAAGGGGAGTAGGGCTGTCAGCCCTAAAAGGTGGGATCCCCTGGGCCAGAGAATATCAGGGAGAGCTGGACACCTGCACTTGCCCCGTTGGATGTCATCTTTGGTGTCCTCTTCTTCAGCTCCTCACCATATCACACCGGCGCTGCCTCCCGGCACATCCCCATCAGAGGATAATTAGCAATAACGAACTTCGAGGCAACGGTAACTGGAATATCCAGGCTGCACATGGGACACTTATGCAATCAGGTTCCTCATCCATCAGTCTCCTGGTCAGCTTCCAGCACCTCCATCCCTGTTCTCCCCCACAGCCCCCACATGTACAGTCCCTCCAGCCCCTGTACAGCGTCACCGTGGGGAGGAACAGCCCCCACTGCTCTCAAGGGACCCTTTCATCTTATTTATTTGCTTCTAATTTATACATATATATAAATATATATAAAATTATTTTGCTTAAATTTCTATGGTACACAATAGATGAAAAATGATGAAGACAGAAGTGTCTGTCTGAGTTTTTGCAGCACGAGTACGATCCCCCTCGGCTCATCCCCGAGGTCGGGGGATGGTGATGGAGTGATTCCCAAAGCAGGGAAGTTGTGCTTTGCTCCAAAGCTGGATGCAGTACCGCTGAAAAGGTTTTCCAGAGACATTCCCCTCTGGAAACTATGTATTTGGGGTTTGAGGGGTGGCACTCGGGATCCCTGGAAGTGGGATGCTCCAAACTGCTTCCAGGTCCTGGGTGTCACAGCAGCTGCTCCGGCGTGTTCACTCCTTCCAGACCCTTCCTGGAGCTTTGCCCTGGCTCGGGAAACCCGATGCAGGTCTTAAATGATCCAGACTTCATTAGATGTGGGATTCAGCCCGTGGAGAGCTGCCGGTGTCCCGGCCCCAGGTGTCCTTCCTGGGAGAGCAGAGGATGCTCCACACTGATCCTGATGCCGCTGGGTTGGTTTGTGGCAGCACCAGAGTGTCCCGGGGGATTTATCCCACTCGAGGCCTGAATTGAGTTTGTAAAATGGACTAAAAGTTGAGCTTTTCAGAATGCCTTACTTTCCTTTTTGCTGTGTCAATGCAAGTGTCACCTGGGAGCTTGGAGAGGGGAGAAACTCCAGCACAGGCTGTTCCCAAAGCTGGATCTGGGTGTTCCCGCAGCAGAGGAGGGCGGGCAGCAGGATGTTGCCCTGTAAGTGCTGGCTCCGAGGGTCCTGCTGGGCTCTGGGACCCTGAGAGGCCCTCTCTGATGTGCCCCCATGGCCACATCCATCTGGGAATCCCCATCACAACCCTGCGCAGCTCCATGGAGCACAGGGGAGCACGAGGAGCACCCCAACCCAGGAATCCCCTGGATTTTAGGCTAATTGAAAAAATTGCTTCATCTTCCAGAGTTCATCTGTCAGCAGCACTTAACCAGAGCACCATCTCCTGGTCCTTCTGTTCCTCCTGGAGGATTTTAATGTCATTCCACTGTAAATGCTGTTGAATGTATTTTCTTTTTGAACAATAATATATTGTGAGTGATCCCTCTTCTCCTTCACGGAAATAAAACTTGGATTCGGGAGTTTTAAAAGCCGCGGTGCTGAGATGGTCTCTGGCTCCCCAGGGCTGCAGGTGGGGGGTCCTGGAGGAGCCCTGAGGTGGGTGAGCTCTGGGGGGGTGTGGGGGGCAGAGGAGGGACCGTGGGAGGTGACCAGGGGAGGAGGAGATCCAGGGAGTGTTGTTCAAAGGAGAAAGTTGCCCAGAGGATAAGGGAATCCAGGGAAGTGGTTGTTCAGGGAGGGAGGAGGATCTGGGGAGGAGATGTCCAGGGAAGGTGGTTTGGGGGGCAGGAGGTGGCCCAGGGGAGGACATGGCCCAGGGAAGGTTGTTCAGAGGAGGAGGTTGCCCAGAGGATGAGGAAGTCCAGGGACGTGGTTGTTCAGAAAAGGAGAAGAATCCAGAGGGAAGTTGCCCAGGGGAAGAGATGGTCCAAGGAAGGTGGTTTGGAGGGGAGGAGATGGTCCTTGGATGGTCCAGGGAAGGTGGTTTGTGGGGCAGGAGACCAGGAGAGGAGTTCATACAGGGGAGGATTTTCAAGGCAGGAGGCCTCCAAGGGGAAGAGGTCCAGGGAAGCAGGAACATGAGAGGTGGCCCAGGTGTAGGTGCCCATGGAAGGAGGTTCTCTGGGTGCAACAGCTTAGAGGAGAACCAGGGAAGGGGTTGCCCAGGGACGAAGGAAGCCGGGGAAGGAGATCATCTGGGGACAGGGATGTCCCAGGGGAGTTTGTCCAAGGGAGAAGATGGTGGCCCAGGGGAGAAGGAACAGGGAAGGAGGAGCAGGAGAGGTGGCTCAGGGGAAGGTGCCCGGATACGGAGATTCCCTGGGGATGGTGGGAAGGAGCTGTCCCAGGGGACTGTGTGTGGGGCAGGAGGAGGCCCAGGGGAGCTGGGGGAGGGTCTGAGGAGGGGTTGGGGCGGGGGACGGGAATCCCAGGCAGGCTGAGACTGGTCCCTGCGGTCGTTGCCAGGAGACAGAGACACACAGCGCTGCCCGTCCTGGTCCTGCCTCTGCTGCTGCTGCCCTGCCTGCCCCAGGTGAGCACGAAGCGGGGCTGGGCTGGGGGACCCCGGCCCTGGGACCCCCTTGAGCCCCGCTGAGCCCGGGAGGGTCCCCGCCTGCTCCGGGTGCGGGCAGCGGGAGTGAGGACCCGGCAGCGCCCGGGGGCAGCTCCCGTGCTGGAATCTTGGCTTTAAGGAAAAGCAAAGCTCTGTCCCCCATCACCCTGCGGCGGGGCCTCGGCCCGGGACGGGGGTGGGCCGGGCTGTGTCGGGCTCGGTGTGTTCGCTCTGGAGCCCGAGGAGTCCATGGAGCTCTCTGGAGTGGATTCCCCTCCCCGTGCCCTGTGCTGCAGGCTGGGGGCAGCCACGGAGCTGCAGGATGGTGTTTTCCAAGGCCAGAAGTGTAGTCAGGGTCACACAGGTGCCCAGCTCTCCCCCAGCCCCGGGCCAGCACACCTTTGCTCCTGGCACGCTTGTCCTGCTCCTCAGGGGAGCTGTTTGCCAGCCCGGGTGCTGCCCGTCCTGCCTGGGCACCCGCCCCCCCGGGGGTTTTTGGCCAACCCCCAGGGCTTTGAGACTCTCGGCAACTCTTTCCTGTTGCAGCCCTGGACCCAGGGAAGCAGCTGGAGTTTGCAGGATCCTGGGCAAGGAAACGCCAGGACTGTGGGCTGGAATCCGCTGATGCCCCGCTCAGCAGGGGAGGGGGTGGGAAGGGTTGTGGGGCTGAGATGTGGGGCTGCAGCGGGACCACCCGGGGCTGATGCAGCAGCAGCTCTGGGGCGCTCCTGCCTTGTCCCCCCGTGAACTCCCCGTTCCCTTTCCCCCCTGCAGCCTCCAGGTGTGGTTGTGCTGGGCACCAGCAGCAGCACAGAGACACCCTTCCCAACACTGTCCTCGCTGGCTCCGGGATGGCTGGTGAGAGGCAATGGGGCACTTTGGGGCTTCCTCAGCTCCGCTTTGCCCCCCAACCCCCTCTGCCCACCCGCTCTCCAGCTCTCCTGCAGAGCAATGCCTGGCTGGGAATGATGCTGGGACAGAGGGACATGGAGCTGGGAAGGGGCTGGAGCAGCAGGAGGGGCTGAGGGAGCTGGGGGGGCTCAGCCTGGAGCAAAGGAGGCTCAGGGGGGACCTTCTGGCTCTGCAACCCCCTGACAGGAGGGGGTAGCTGGGGGGGTCGGGCTCTGCTCCCAGGGAACAAGGGACAGGATGAGAAGGGAATGACCTCAAGCTGTGCCAAGGGAGGGTCAGGTTGGACATTGGGAAAAATTTCTTTCCCAAAAGGGCTGTCCAGCCCTGGCACAGCTGCCCAGGGTAGGGGTGGAGTTCCCATCCCTGGAGGGATTTAAAAGCCGTGTGGATGTGACACCTGGGGACATGGGTCAGTGGTGGCCTTGGCAGTGCTGGGGGATGGTTGGATCCAGTGATCTCAGAGGGCTTTTCCAACCTTGCCAATTCTGTGGTTCCATGATTCCGCAGCCAGTGCTGTTGATTACAAACACACACCACAGGGACCAAAACAGCGAGTGCTTGGAGAGCAAACTGTGCCCTGGGGAACATGCAAGGGTCAGTTTGGGCCCAGGTCCCCCTGGTTTGGGATCAGGACTGTCCTGTCAGGCAGTGGCTTCCCATTTTTTGTGATAGAAGATGGGGACAGTATCCCCATCCCATGTCCTGCTGTCCCAGCACTGCCCCCCCCCCCCCCATTGAGCTGTACCAACCCTGAGAGCATCATCAGGGTCAAATAGATCCTGGTTTAAAAAGAAAATAAGAAGGATATTGTGGCTTTTTCTTCTGGAAGCAGTGGAGGATTTTGCTGGAGAGGGTGGGATGTCTTCAATGTCTGTGGTTTGGTGCCCACCAAATGCTCCTTGATGAGAACAGGAATTTCCAGTCCCTCCAAGGTGTTTCAGATCCAGGTCCTTCCCACCCCTGCCCACGCACAGGGTGGGCTCATGGTCTGCTCTCCCACACAGAGCTGGAAGGACACAGTGCTGGGTGTCCCCGGGGTGACAGCAGCCCTGTCCCATGGGAGCAGGAGCAGAGCTGGGCTCCTCTCCTGGGCTCCAGCCCAGGGGACCGGAGCAGCTCCAGCTCCATCTGCACTGAGGACTTCGCTGCCAGGTTCCAGGAGGGAATGGTGCTGCCTGAGGAGGAGGAAGATGAGCTCACTGGGATTGTCCCCACTGAGGGAACTGACCCTGGGCAGGATGAGTCCTTGTTCCCCACAGGGAAAAGTCTGGATGTCTGGAGACAGCTGGTGATGGATCCAGGCAGAAAACTCCAGGGGGACAGGTCTCCGTCCCTGATGAGGAGGGGGAGCCTGGAGTCCCTGGGAGCCAGGATATCCCAGTTGAGCCAGAGCCCTGTGCTGGGGGGGGGCTGGGGGGAGCCCTGCCCAGCCCCCTCTGCCCAGCCAGCCCTGGGCCAGGGGGATCCTCCCCAGGGGGGTCCAGGCTCCAAGAAAGACCTGTTGGCCTTTGCCCTGCCTGGGCATCCCCTGAGGACTCCAGGGATCTCTACTGGCAGGAGCAGGGCTGGGGCAAGGACAGGCTCTGCCAGTTTGCCCGGGGCCAGCAGTGCCAGGACCAGGGGACATCCCTCCAGCAAGGCCCTGGGCCAGAGGCTGCAGGAGCCACCAGCTCTCCGGGGACAGAGCAGAGGGAGTGTCACCCTGGCTGTGGATGACACGGAGAGGGAAGGAGCAGGCAGCAGGAACAGAGCTCCCTGCTTGGATCACCGTGAGTCGGGGCTGGCCGGGGGTGCTGGAGGAGGAGGGAGGGTGGGACAAGAGGGGGAAGGGGCACGACCGGGCCAGGGGCCCTCTCTGGGCAGGGCACGGCATCAGGACCAGCCCCAGCTGCTCGTGAGGTTTGTCTGGGTTTGGGCTCCCCCTCCTCAAAACACCCCTTTCCCCGCAGGTGCTGAGGCAGCACTGGGAGCATCGGGAGCATCGGGAGCACCGAGAGCACTGGGAGCCCCCGGGCGATGTGGGGCCGGGACAGGGGTGTCACCTGTGTCCTGGTGGCAGCGTGGGAAGCACAAAGTGGGGCTGTCCTGCCAGGTACAGCCCTGGGCTGGCTGGGGTTTGGTGGTGCCCAGGGAGACAGCCCTGGCCATGGCACCGGGGCGGGGGGCAGGGGGAGGGGGGATGTTCCCGGCTCTGACTTCTGCCGGGACGTGGAGACCAGTGGGGATGGGGACAAGAGACCGAGCTCGGCCCCGGGTCTTGTGTCCCACGTGGTGGCCATGGAAATGCACATGGAAATGCCCGTGGAAAAGGAGCAAATGGGTTTGTAACCCCACTCTTGGATGCCAGCGTGCAGTGGCGCAGCCGGTGTCACTGCAGAGGAGATGGGAGGGGACACGAGAGCCGGGATCTGGTGCCAAGACTCGGAGCGGAGGGGACAGAGCCAGGTGTGCCGGGGGCTCCAGGGGTGGGTCCTGCACTGAGGCTGGAGAAGAGGATGATACTAGAAGCTAAAGAGGGTTCTGGACCCCCAGAGGGGGTGGACACCCTCCTGGGAATGTCCAGAGCCGGGGAATGGTGACACTAGGGATGTGGGTGACGGTGTTCCCACTACAGGGCTGGCCTGGCACTGCTGCCACACACCTGGGACAGCTGGCACAGGCACCCCACGGACCGGGAGAGGATGGTGAGGTGACCTCGAGATGGCCCAAGCAGGGGCAGGGACAGGCTGGGGGTGCCCTTGGGTGGGGGGCAGAGGGAGGAGCGGCTGCTCCTGCCGCTGATGGGAGGGGTGGAGCTGTCCCCTGGAACAGGCAAAGACGTGGGAATGGGAAAAGAGCAGGATTTTCCAGTCTCGACAGGGGCAGGGAGCCTGTGCCGGCTGCTGGGAGCGGCTGGGGAAGGAGGGAAGGAAAATGTTGGCTTTGCAAGAAGAGAAACTGGAGCTACTGAAGGTCAGTGAACTCCCAGCTTTCCAGTGGGGCCGAGATCACACCAGAGGGGCCGTGGGAAGGAGCACACACATCACACCCCTGTCAGGGCCCCTTTCCAGGCATGCACATGGCCCATGGGAAGAGTTCTGGGCTGCCCAAATTCCTAAAGAGCCAAACTAGATCTGTCCCCAGGAAGGTTTTATTGAGGGGCTGGAGCTTTTAAGAGAAGAGTTTGTTGGGTAAACCACCCTTGTGGCTGTAGGCAGATGAGGTGGCTGGTCTGCAGGTCAGAAGGTCCCTGGAGACCCCCAGCAGAGGCAGGGAGAGCTGGAATGTTGGGGTGGGCAGGGCTTGATGCCAGGGTGAGGATACCCAGGCGGACAGCACTGACTCACCAAACCTCAGCTCTTTCCTGGGGAACATCAAGGCTGAGGTGGTGTCACTCTGGCCAGGAGGGACTCAGGCATCCTGCCTGGAAACTGCCCCTGGGAAGAGCCTTCCTGGCCCTGGAGGGTGGCCACAGGCAGCCAGAAGGGGTGATGTGACTCCAGTCTCTCTTGCAGAGGCTCCGGGAGCTGGAGCAAAGCAGCCGCTCCCTCCTGCAGCAGAGGCTGGAAACGCTGCACCAGCTCCACGGGCTGCTCCTGAGGGAGAAGGTGGACACCCTTCGGCAGCTCCAGAGGACCCTGGAGCAGGTCAGGAAGGGAGAAGGGAATGACAGGGATATGAGGCAGTGCCAGGGCACCCCATGGTGGGGCACATCCAACCACAGCTGAACTGCAGAACCAGGGGCTGTGGCCCACCCTGAGGGGGATCAGCCTGGGGAGTGCAGCAGCCCAGATGTGCTGCTCCCTCGAGGTCATCCAGATGTTTTTCCCTCCCCACGAGAAGGGCTGGTGGGGATAGAGAACTCTCCTGGGTGCATTGGGCAGCAGGCTCAGCATCTTGCCTCTCGGGGCATGGTCTGTGCTGGGGATGGCTCGGGGGGGAGATGCCCCCCGGGTGCCTCCAGGCTTGTCCTGCTCGTGCCAAACCCCTGCCCAGCCCTGGGTGGCTCCAGGTTTTCCCTGGAAGCTCTGACATGGCTGCAAGGCCAACAGCTTTCACAGGAGAGGCTGAGCGGGCTCGGGGGGCAGAGCTGGTGGTGCAGGTGCCGCTCTGATCCCTCTCTCCCGACGCTGCTCCCCAAGGAAAGGGCTGGCAGGAGTGCCCGGCTGGAGCATCTCCCGGGACACCCACGGGAGCCGGCGGTGCAGGGGCGGGCCGGGCACCCCCCGGCCATGGAGACCCTCTCTCTGTGCCCGTGCCAACACCAACCCCTCCCCAGCAGTGCCCTGGGACGGGGCCCCTCCCCGGCGGCGGGCGGGTGAGTCCCAGAGCCGCAGGTTCGGCAGGAGGGAGTTCGGGTGGGTGATGGGGGTTCCTGCGCCCCCGGCCCCTCTGCGAGGAGCCGCTCGGTGCCCTCGGACACTCCGGCCCCTCGTCCCTCCCTGTCCCCTCCAGCTCGTCCCCCCCGTCCCACAGCCACGCGCTCCACATCCTGCGGGGGCTCCGGGAGCACATCCAGCGGCGCCTCCGGGAGTGGCAGAGGGTGGAGGGAGCCCTGGGACCTGCTGGACAGAGGAAGAAGGTGATTTGGGGGTGGGGAGGAGGGTCTGAGAGGTGGATGGAATCCATCAGCCTTTGGAGGAATCCACATTCTCGGTTCCTGGAGCCCACCCCTTGGAGCGCAGGGCGGTGGGATGTCCCCACAGACCCCGTGTGTGACGGGAGCGGGGCCACCCGTGTGTCTGTCCCCGTGCAGGAGTTGGGGCAGAGGCAGCAGCCGCAGCAGCCCCGCACGGACGAGACAGCAGCTCCAGGAGCCCGGAGGGAGCAGCTGCTCCAGGGAAAGGCTTCAGGTCCTGCTCCAGAGCTCCCCCCTGGCAAGGCCGGGGTGGGGGCTCAGGTAGCTGTGTCTCGGGGGGGGTTGGGGTCTCAGTGACCTGCAGGGACCCCCAGCTCACCCCAGAGGCTGCGTGTCCAGCACTGTGGGTGATGTCTCGGGTGATGGAGGAATCAGACGTGTGATGGCCCCGTGTGCCCACGGCTGGGCTCCAACCCCAGCCCAGGGAGGAGGGAGCTGTGTGAGGGACCCTCCCGGCCCTTCCAAACCCGGGCTGACCGTTCCCTCTCTCACACAGAGTGAACATCTGCACCCCACTCCCACCTTGTCCCTGTCCCCAAGCACTGCCCCCTTGGCACAGCCCTGGGTCCCCAGGGCTCCTGCACCATCTCCAGAACAATTTGCAGGAGCTGCAGCTGGAGAAGACACAGCACGTGGGGAACCTGAGTGTCCTGGGGGGAGAGTTGGGAAGCACAGCAAAAGAGGAGGTGCAGAGACAGCCAGGGGACTCACCCTGTGCCACAACCTCAGCCCAGGGATGGATCCAAACAAGGAGGAGCTGCAGAGCTCCACTGAGGATCATGCCAAGGGCAGACCTGCCTGGTGGGAACAGTCCTGCAGCAGGGCTGGGACACCAGAGCTTGTGTCTGACCTGGAGACCTCAGGCAGGTCCCACCACCACCAGCAATCTGTGCCATGGAATCAGTGATACCAGGGTTGTTCGTTGATCCTGAGAGACCTGCTGGTGGGATGGCCATGGAGGTCCCAGGGAACCTTCTCCTGAGCTTGCCTGGATGAAGCACAGGGTCCTTACACTCCCCTTCGCACTCTACAGCTTCTCCTCTCCTCAGTCTCCCCTCCCTGGGACACAGCCCTGGGGTCCCTCTCACAGCAGATGGAGGTGACATTTCCTTTGCTGTCCCACCACGAGGACACACATTAGGTTGGATATTGGGAAAATTTCTTCTCTGAAAGGGTTGTTCAGCCCTGGCACAGCTGCCCAGGGCAGTGGTGGAATCACCATCCCTGGGAGTGTTCAAAAATGAGCAGATGTTGAAACCAAGCAAGGGCTCTGAGATGCTGGAATTCTGTTCTGGGGAGATGTTACACCCCTCGCTCTGAGGAATAAAACATCAATGTTAAGGGACAAGTGGTGCCCTGTTCCAGAACTCTGCCTACGTATGTTCTGTACTAATGAAAAGAGAACAGAAAGGTCAACTTAGTAGTCATGAATTAGATAGAATGGACATCCAGGGAGATAAACGAGCTGCATCAGGGGGATTTTCCCAAGCTCCCAGCTCGTAGTCAGGAAAAGTTGAAAAGTTCGTGACGAAGAAGAGTAGAAGAGACACCCTCCTGAGGCCAAAGAGCAGGAACGACCCCCAGAAAACTCCCCAAAAAGAATGACTCCACCTCAAGCTCTGCCTAAACTCTGCCTATTATGAATATGATAAGTAGATTTTGAAATTAGATGAACATGCAAAGATGTTGTAATCACTCATGAAAACTGTATAAATTACTTGACTTTTCACTGAGAACTTTGGAGCTAGTTTGTGCAGCAAGAGCTGCCCAGCACCCCAGTGTTGCTCAAAACAAACACCTTTGCTGCTTAAAGACCCAAAACAGTCTCTGAGCAGTCGTATTTCTGCCTTTTTGGCATCAATGTGGCACCTGGGCACATGGTTTAGTGGGCAGTGGGGGTTTTGGTCAAAGGTTGGACTTGATGACCTTGGAGGCCTTTTCCAACCTTTATGATTCCATGATTCTGTGTTTTCTCCCAGGACACCGAGGCCCCAGCAGGGGCTGCCATGAAGATGAGGTGTCACAGCCATGGAGTTCCAAGAACCTGCAATGAACAGCACAGCAAAGCTCCTGAAAATTCCTCATTATGAGCTTGTGGTGGCTCTTGGAGCTGCCAAGGGCCCTTGGGAAGGGGGATCTGCCCACGCAGTGCTGGGAGCACTGACCCTGGGACAGCTGTGGGCAGAAAGGTTTGATGGAAAAACAACGGGGAAATGTTCTGTTCAGATGCTCTAGTTTAATTTTGAAAAGGAGAAACCTCTTCCTCAGGCTCTACACAGCTCTCTGGGGCAAGGCTGGTTTTAATTCCAGGAGAACATCCAAGGGGACTTTCTCCACGTGCAAGGGGGGAGATGAGAATTTCTGGTGGTATTTTATTACTACATTTTGTTCTGTGGGAAGGGATGAGAATTGGAATATCTGTGTGCTTTCCTTCCAGTGAAAAGAAAAGTGTTTTTCATTTTGTTTCTCTGCAATGTGGGCTCGGGGAGGTTCCTGAAATCCCTTGCTGAAGTTCCTCTGTTATGATTTTCCTTCTAAGTTTCACCAGCAGAATGTGGCACAAGCTGCATCTTTTCTGCAGAGCTTTTAATTAAAACCCAAATACTTGCAAGGCTCCATGAACGTTTTTGCCAACATCAGGCTGAGGTTCCTGGTCGTGTGAATGAAACCAGGAGAGGGAAAACTGATCCATCAGCAGAGGATTGATGGACAAATGGCTCCCAAATCTCTGAATGACCACAGCAAGGTCTTTGTTATTGTAGACTCACAGGATGGTTTGGGTTGGAAGGGACCTTAAAGTTCATCCTGTTCCACCCCCTGCCATGGGCAGGGACACCTCCCACCAGCCCAGGTTGCTCCAAGCCCCGTCCAACCTGGCCTTGGACACTTGCAGGGATCCAGGGGCAGCCACAGCTTCTCTGGGCAACCTGTGCCAGGGCCTCACCACCCACGCAGGGAACAATTCCTTCCCAATATCCCATCTAACCCTGCCCTCTGGCAGCTCCAAGTCATGGGCATGAAGGTTTTGATCCTGGAAGAGGCTGAAGACATAAAGTGGAAGATCCCTCGTGGTGAACTTTGCTGGACTTTCAAGACGAAACTTTTTGGTTCTTCAGCAATTCCTGGACACGTTGGGGTTTTCAACACTGGCCTGGGAGAAACCTTTCCAGAAGGTGTGAGGCAGTGGATGGAGTTAGACTGTAGCACTTTTGCTCTTTAAAATATCCAGGAATTCACTTTTCTTTTCCCATCTTTGACCTTTTTTCCGTGGGATGCAGTTGGGAACCTGCTCAGCACAGACACTGCAGCTCCTGCTCTGGCTGATGCTGCTGGTGCTGCGAGTGTGAAGGAGTTGGGATTGCTTTGCTCTGGGGCCATCCAGAGGATTTTGGGATTGCTTTGCTCTGGGGCCATCCAGGGGGTTGGGATTGCTTTGCTCTGGGGTCATCCAGAGGGTTGGGGTTGCTTTGCTCTGGAGGCATCCAAAGGACTGCAGGGAGAAGATGCTTCACTGCCACAGGAGAAAAGAGAGCTGAGGATGGATCTGAGGTGTCACCACACACTCTCCAGGCAGTCCAGGGTTTGTTCCTCCCCTGCTATGTAGGAAAAGTGTTTGCTCTGGGAATCCAGTGGGAAAGGTGCAGGTCACTTGGACAGGTGCTGTTTGGTGCTGCTGGAGCCGGATGCAAACACAGCCCTTCTGGTCTGTCCATGCTCCCATTTCTCCACTTTCTGGGATCTCACACAAACCCTTCCCTTCTCCTCCTTTTTCCTGTGCCACCTTTATCCTTTCTGCTCTGCAGAAGATTTTGTTTTCCCCTCAAAACACCCCCATGTCTTGAAAGTCACCTGTGGCTGTGCCCAAGTGGCCCCTGGGGAGCCCCCTCAGCCACCTCCACTGGTGGGAACAAGTGTGGGACTTGCAGAGACAACGCTTCAGGGGAGCCCTGAGGGCACAGGGAGCAGTTCACTGGGTTTGGAAGTTCAGCTGCAGGAGGAGATGGGCTCACAGAGCCTTTCTGGACTTGGCATTGGTGGTTTCATGACCCCAGCAGCTCCCTGTCCAAGGGGAGCAGGAAGGTGTTACTGCTGCCTTCAAAGGGCCTAAAGTACAGCACCTCTGTCCTCCAAGCAGCTGGGAATTCCATCTGGGAATTCCTCATCCTCTGCCTCTGCTCCGGAGACAGGCTGGGAGAGCTGGGGGTGAGGAGAAGGCTCTGGGGAGACCTGAGAGCCCCTGGTCAGTGCCCAACCACCCTCTGGGGGAAGAACCTTTCCCTGATACCCAACCCAGCCCTCCCCTGGCACAGCTCCAGCCGTTCCCTGGGTCCTGTCCCTGCTCACAGGGAGCAGAGGTCAGAGCCGCAGCCCCCGAGGAGCCTCTCCCAGTCTCCTCTTCTTCCGTGGAGGATTTCAGAGATGCCAGCCAAGGATCAAACCCCACGAGCACCACGGGGCTGTGTGGGTAATGCTGGGTGATCTGTCCCTCTTGGACTCTTCATCCATGGGCTTGGCTCACTTTTTCAACAACATATTTTTAATTAAATGTTTCCAAAGCTGCCCCACATCAAACCTGCTCAGTGCAAAGCACGTGGATGGGGAATGCCAGCACTGGCATTGAATTCCTGTGCAAGTGGGAAGAACTCTGGATTGTGGGGAAGCAAGGAGGAGCTTTCAGAAATAAAGTGGTCTGGGTAACAAAAAGCCTTTTCTTCAGGAGGAGAAGTTTAACAGGAATTGCTGTAGGAATGAAAACACTTCTATTTAAACCTCCCTGGGTGAAAGGTGCCTGTCACTCACTCCTGGCACCTGCCACAAAATGGCATCAGATCTTCCTGGTTTTGTGGCAGAACTCATTTTAAGCAGGGGGAGCTCTGAACTGATGAATTCTTTAGTGCTCTTCATGTTGTCACTTTTAGAACGACCCAGGAAGGGGTCAGGGCTGCCTTTCCCAGGTGAACCCTCTTTTCCACATGTCCTCTGGTGAGCAAAGAATTTAAGCCTTGATGTTGGAGTAACATATGAAAAACCCCACAACCACCTCTGCCTTATAATAAAGAGGAAATAAAGCACAGGGGAGCAGCCCTGTAGCACAAGGAGAACCCAAGGAAAATTGGTATTTGTGAGCAGGGAGGTGAATTCCAGCAGCTGTCACTGTTTTTATGTGATAATGGTGACCTGGGTGTGTGCATTTGGCTTTTCCCCTTGCCAGGGATGCTTGGGACTGATCCTTACATATGAATCAATATTTTTCCATGAAAAATGAAATAAAATTAAGCACAATGGTGGCAAGGGAAACCCAAGCTCAACAGAACCTGGCAGCATTCCAGACCACAGCCAGGTTTTTGAAGCATGGTTTTGTTATTTGCTTGGCTTATAAAAACAGGAGGTTGAAGGAGAAAACACTTCCATACTTGCACACAGTCAAAACCCCAGGCAGAGATGTGAGCTGTGAAATCCTGTGCTCCTGTTTTGATTTTGGGACTGGGTCCATCTGCCCCCCCGTCGAGGGTTTGACACGTCAGAACTTTCTGCTCAACTATTTTGCTTCTTCTGCTGAGCTCCAGGTTTTCCATCCCCCTTCCAGCTCATGATGCACTGAATTCCTTGATATTCCCAACAGGGAATATTCTGCATGGATACCTGCTGCAAGGATGCACATGGCACAGTGAGTTCTCCTTGTTTTCTCTGCCATTCCTTGGGATTTACCTTGTTTAGGAAGTAACTCACAGGGATTAGAAAAGGTTCCTTTCATACAGCCCATATATATTTATAAATCCCAGGATGGTTTGGGTGGGAAGGGACCTTAAAGCCCATCCAGTGCCACCCCCTGCCATGGGCAGGGACACCTTCCACCAGCCCAGGTTGCTCCAAGCCCCGTCCAACTTGGCCTTGGACACTTCCAGGGATGGATCCAGGGGCAGCCACAGCTTCTCTGGGCAACCTGTGCCAGGGCCTCCCCACCCATGTGTTGTATAACTTCAAATGTTATCATATAACATGGTAATATAATATAGCTCATATATCAATATATACACTGATACAAATGTGATGGCAGAGTAATAGAAGACACCTCCAGCTCTGTGCAGGTCAGGGAAGCAGCTCTGACACCTCTGGATGTTCCCAGGAGGAGATTTGTGCCGGGTAGCCTGGGAAGGTGGGCTCAAGGCCTTAGGGACCAGTTGTCTGTGACTGTAAGGATGAGGAAATGCTTTGCTGAGGGAAAAAAGAAGGAATTATCCAAACCCAGACAGTGAAATGGGCACGTTGAACCATGAAGGGTTGGGACCTTTGGTTGGAAGTCCCCAGCCCTTCTGTCTCTGGTGGCCTTGGGCCTCCAATGGCCTGAAGCTGAAGATGCTCCTTCATGTCCCCACCTCATGCTGGGATGAAATGAATGGAAGTCAGATTGATATTGGAAATTTGATGTTTCCCAGTGTGACAGAGCCACTCACCCACAGCAGAGCTGCTGAGCTGGAGATCATTTGCCTTCTTGGTGAGGGATTCTGTACATTTTTCTGGAGATCACTCACCCACAGCAGCTGTTCAGTCATGGAGAGCATCTCTAATGCCTGGGACTGCGGGTGCTCCTCCTTCATGGGTGAGATCTTGGCTTTGTGCTGATGAAACCCTCCCTGTGAGCAATGCAGAGGGATCAGAGGCACCCAGGGTTCATGGGAGCAGTTCTGGAAGGAAGGCAGAGCTGCTGAGTGAGGATGATCCTGTCCCAGCCATCCCAGACACTGCTGCTCAACAGTGTCTGGAAACCACAGGCTGCTGAATGGGAACAGATTGCAAATACCATGGAATCATGGAATGGTCTGGGTTGGAGGGGCCTTGGAGCTCATCTCATCCCACCCTCTGCCATGGGCAGGGACACCTTCCACCAGCCCAGGTTGCTGAACAGGAACAGCCCATCCAAGGTCTGGAGCAGCACCACTCTCTGCCTGAGGGGCTGGACCTGCCCAGGGCTGGGCTGAGGGGGAGCCAGAGGTGGAATTGGGGGCACAAGGCTTTGGGAGGGGTGGGCAAAGCTCTTTGGAAGGCTGGGGAAGGCTGGAGAGCCAGAGGTGGGAACAAGTCCGACCTGGCCAGGATGGAGCTCACAAGGTGCTCTCATGGACCAGCATTCTCACACCTCAGTCCCATCCAGAATCCCCCAGGAGAAGCTTTGGGCTCCAAAGGTCAGAGCATCCACGCAGACTGGCCAGGAGACTGTCAGGAAGGGGCTCAGCTGGTCTGCACTCACCTCCTGGGCAGCTGGGCTGAGGAAAAGAGCACAGCAGGAATTTGGCCACCTCAGGGAATGGAGAATAAGGGTGTCTAATCTTATATATTGCACTTATTTGCCTTTTCCTTATTAATTACCCTGATTCTTAAGCCATGCTGGTGAATCAGAGCCATGTGGGGCTGTGGTAACAACTCCCATCATTTGTATGAATTCCAGGGACCAACTGAAGATACATTTACCTTATGCTGGTCCAGTCTGATGCTCTGGTTGTTGGGGGAGACAATTTCTGTCATGTTTGACTGGAGCAGCTCCTGGGAAGTGCCTGGTAAGGAGACAATTCCTGCTTATGATGAGAAACACCCACAGCCCCTCATCAGCCTCAGCTGAGTGAAAATCTACCTGCCTTGTGTTAATTCACTAATTCCCACTTTTCCTGGGCAGTAATGGTTAATCACCTGTATTCCTTTGATTGCCATGACTAACTCCAGCCCATCCATTGGGAATGTGGAGCCTGCTGGTTTTATGGAGGGACATTTACCATCAGCTGATTAACTTCCACTCTTCCAAGGCAATATCAGCCTGTAAAAGCCATTTGTATTCTCCTGGGTTAGTGATTAGTCTCACACAGTAATGAGGGTGCAGTAGTGCTTAACCAAAGGTATATTTGCTGCCTACCACTTAATCCCAGGAATTCCTGTAGGATGCTGCTTCATCAGAGCATTTTTTGCCTGTTTTATATCCCCCTGTTTCTGGAGTGTTTGTGATGCTTGGGATGAGCTGTAGCTGTTCACTTGTTTTCACAGAATCATGGAATACCCAGAGTTGGAAGGGACCCACAAGGATCCTCAGTCCAACTCTGGCCCTGCACAGACACCCCAACAATCCCACCCTGTCCCTCAGAGTGTTGTCCAAACCCTCCTGGAGCTCTGGCAGCCTTGGGGCTGTGCCCACTGCCCTGGGGAGCCTGGGCAGTGCCCAACCAGCCTGTGGGGGAAGAAGCTTTGCCTGAGATCCAACCTGAGCCTGCCCTGGCACAGCTCCAGCCATTCCCTGGCTGCTGTCCCTGGTCCCCCAGAGCAGAGCTCAGTCCCTGCCCCTCCTCTGCCCCTGCCCAGGCACTTGGAACTGCACTGAGGTCTCCCCTCAGTCTCCTCTGCTCCAGCTCAACACACCAAGTGCCCTCAACCCCTCCCCATATGGCCCCTCAAGCCCCTTCACCATCTTTAGTTCCTGAACAGCTCTGAAATGTTCAATTCTAAATGTCATGTGAAGATGACCCATTTTAACATATTTACTTACAAACCCCTCTGACAGTCCCAAGCAGCAGCGAGTATTTTACCCTTGGAGGGTAAATCCACTTGGAAGGAGGGTCTGGTTGTGGTGTCAGGAGACCTGCTTGTCCCATGGCAAAAACTCCCACCTGACCTTGAGAAATCCAAACCTGGGTTTGGTTTCTCTTTGATTTTTCCTGTGTATTTTGTTGTTTGTGCTTCTCTCCCCGATCAGTTCCCACCATCCATGGGGAGTGATGCTCCAGCAGCTGGATTTTCTTGATAAGCCATAATGGGATCATTTGCATGGAATGGCTGCTATTGCTGTTCAACAGGGCTAGGCTTGTTTTATGCCAATTAATTCTCTTAATTTCTGGTTAATTAGATTTATTAGATGCATTTTGTACTCATATGGAACAACTCCCATTATTATTTATGGCTGAGGCACCAACAGTCAGTTGTCAGATGCTCATCTCGAGCTGCTCATTCCCATTCTCCAGGGATGCCCAAGGATGCTGGCAGCTGACTGAGCCCTTGCTGAGCAATTCCTTGAAAGCCACTTCCCAGTGAACTTTTCCCTTCCCTTCCCTTCCCTTCCCTTCCCTTCCCTTCCCTTCCCTTCCCTTCCCTTCCCTTCCCTTCCCTTCCCTTCCCTTCCCTTCCCTTCCTTCCTTCCCTTCCCTTCCCTTCCCTTCCCTTCCCTTCCTTCCCTTCCCTTCCTTCCCTTCCCTTCCCTTCCCTTCCCTTCCCTTCCCTTCCCTTCCCTTCCCTTCCCTTCCCTTCCCTTCCCTTCCTTCCTTCCCTTCCCTTCCCTTCCCTTCCCTTCCCTTCCCAACCTTCCCTTCCCTTCCCAAACCTTCCCTTCCCTTCCCTTCCCTTCCCTTCCCTTCCCAAACCTTCCCTTCCCTTCCCTTCCCTTCCCTTCCCTTCCCTTCCCTTCCCTTCCCTTCCCTTCCCTTCCCTTCCCTTCCCTTCCCTTCCCTTCCCTTCCCTTCCCTTCCCTTCCCTTCCCTTCCCTTCCCTTCCCTTCCCAAACCTTCCCTTCCCTTCCCTTCCCTTCCCTTCCCTTCCCTTCCCTTCCCTTCCCTTCCCTTCCCTTCCCTTCCCTTCCCTTCCCTTCCCTTCCCTTCCCTTCCCTTCCCTTCCCAAACCTTCCCTTCCCTTCCCTTCCCTTCCCTTCCCTTCCCTTCCCTTCCCTTCCCTTCCCTTCCCTTCCCTTCCCTTCCCTTCCCTTCCCTTCCCTTCCCTTCCTTCCCTTCCCTTCCCTTCCCTTCCCTTCCCTTCCCTTCCCTTCCCTTCCCAAACCTTCCCTTCCCTTCCCTTCCCTTCCCTTCCCTTCCCTTCCTTCCCTTCCCTTCCCTTCCCTTCCCTTCCCTTCCCTTCCCTTCCTTCCCTTCCCTTCCTTCCCTTCCCTTCCCTTCCCTTCCTTCCCTTCCCTTCCCTTCCCAAACCTTCCCTTCCCTTCCCTTCCCTTCCCTTCCCTTCCCTTCCCTTCCCTTCCCTTCCCTTCCCAAACCTTCCCTTCCCTTCCCTTCCCTTCCCTTCCCTTCCCTTCCCTTCCCTTCCCTTCCCTTCCCTTCCCTTCCCAAACCTTCCCTTCCCTTCCCTTCCCTTCCCTTCCCTTCCCTTCCCTTCCCTTCCCTTCCCTTCCCTTCCCTTCCCTTCCCTTCCCAAACCTTCCCTTCCCTTCCCTTCCCTTCCCTTCCCTTCCCTTCCCTTCCCTTCCCTTCCCTTCCCTTCCCTTCCCTTCCCTTCCCTTCCCTTCCCTTCCCTTCCCTTCCCTTCCCTTCCCTTCCCTTCCCTTCCCTTCCCTTCCCTTCCCTTCCCTTCCCTTCCCTTCCCTTCCCTTCCCTTCCCAAACCTTCCCTTCCCGTCCCTTCCCGTTTTTTTTTTTTTTTTTCCCCACCAGGAATGTTCTTTCATCCCTTGTGAAAAGAGAACCAAGAGGGAGAAAATAAAGCCAATCCAAAGCAGCCACCCTGGAGGGAGCAAAGCAAAACCTGTTTCCACTCGGGTGAGGTGAGAAACTGGATGGAAAATTAAAGGAAAAGAAGAAAATAAGAACAAGAGGAAACCACTTCCAGGTTGTTCCACTGGAAGAATCACATGAAAAAAACAGAGATGGAGAATGATGGGAAAGAAATGAGAAAAATGAGAAGCAATATTTGCCACCATTTTGTCCATCGGGGGAAAATGATAAGAAATGAGACAAAAGGTGTTGCTGCCCTGCTGGGCTTAAGGAATTTGACAGACAGGGAGAAGCAGCGTGAGGAAAATGCCCTGTTTTCCAATCCCAGAGTGAAGAAATGGGGGAAAAATCCCTTCATTTTGTCCCAAAGAAAAAGTAAAGCAAAAAAAGGTTCAAATCTGGGGAAAAAGTTTCCCATATTTCATTGAAAATTGAGAAAGTATGAAGCAGGAGAGGAAAAAAGTGAAGAATCAATTAGAAAAATCATGGAAATATGAAAAAATACATTTAATGAAAGTTGATCTTTCGGTAAAAAACAAGGAATAAAATAAAGAAATTAGGATTTTTTTTAATTAGGTATGAAAAAAATCAAACAGATCCAAGAGAAAAAAGATGATGAATGAAAATAAATATTAAATCTTTTGATCAAAACAGGGAACTGTCAATAAAGGGAGAAGAAACAAAGAAATCAAGAGGTGCCACCTGGCCTTGCTGAGGAGAAGGAGATCTGGAAAAATGCAGCCAAAAAACTTCATCTTCCCCACTGGTGAGATGACGAAAACTGCACAAACCTCCCCTTGTGGGACAAACCAACCAAAAAACCGAAATGAGGCGAAAAATAAAAGGAAATTAAAGATAATTTGGTCCTGGGAGGGAAAAAAGTGACTGAAAAATGGAGAGGAGAGAAAGAATGAGAAAATAAGAAAGGAATAAGAATAAATAAATAAGAAAAAATGCCCCTTTGAGTAGAAATAAACTGTTTCCCCTTGTTCCTGATGTGTGGGACCAGCCCCCTGTGCCAAGACCCCCATCCCAAACCAGCTCAGGATGGGGGAACTGAGGGACACTTGGTGACCCCATCACCACAGAACAGCCCTTGATCCCAAACCCCTTCCCATGGAAGAGAGATAGAGATGGATCAACCCATGAAAAAGAACATTTAGGGCCCTGGTTTGGAAGCAAAGGGATCCAGGGTGCCCCAAACTGTTCCATTTGTGTCTCCATGCCCGGGAGGGCACCAAGAACCTTCCACTCCCCCAAGCCCTCAGTGCTTGGCTCTTTATTCTGCTGAATCTCTGATTCCTCTCAGCCCTGCTCCAAACAGGTTCATGTTTAATGGTTTCACATCTGTCAGACAGAAGGTTCTTGGCCATAAAGGCTTTTTAGGGGCTCAAGAGAACGAGAACAATGGTTGCTATCAAGTGAAGAGCCTCACTGCTTAATATTCCAACACATGAGCTGGTTTTTATTCTTTCAGCAACTCGAATAGAAATGTTTAAATGATTTTCAAGAGTTGTTTTTACAATAGGTGGAAGCCAGTAATGCCCTGACACCCAACATATTTCATGCTTGTGGTGCAACAAGGATTCTTTTATTCTGCTCTGCCTCGCACTTCAAACCTGCTGTTACATTTTATGGAGTGCAAACAGCCCTGAGTTTGCAGATGAGAACTTCTCTCCACTCAGTAATTCTGGATTTGTGTCAGCATTGCTGGGAAAGAAATTGTGCACAACTCCTTGGGTGATAAAATCCTGCTCTTGCCTTGGTCCTGTGGCACTTCCACCACCAAAACTCAGTGTAGTTATTCCACAGGACCAGGATAGGAGGAGGGAGATTGAGCCTGAGCCTGTTGCTGAGTTCAAAGATGCTTTTAGACTTCACAGGAAGGATGTGGAGCTGCTGGAGAGAGTCCAGAGGAGGCCACAGAGATGCTCCAGGGGCTGGAGCCCCTCTGCTCTGCAGCCAGGCTGGGAGAGCTGGGGGGGTTCACCCGGACAAGAGAAGGCTCCAGGGAGAGCTGAGAGCCCCTTGCAGGGCCTGAAGGGGCTCCAGGAGACCTGGAGAGGGACTGGGGACAAGGGATGGAGGGACAGGACACAGGGAATGGCTTCCCACTGCCAGAGGGCAGGGATAGATGGGAGACTGGGAAGGAATTGTTGGCTGTGAGGGTGATGAGGCCCTGGCACAGGTTGCCCAGAGAAGCTGTGGCTGCCCCTGGATCCCTGGAAGTGTCCAAGGCCAGGTTGGGGAGGCCTTGGAGCAACCTTGGCTTGTGGAAGGTGTCCCTGCCCATGGCAGGGGGTGGGATGGGATGATCTTTAAGGTTCCTTCACACCCAAACCATTCTGGGATTCCTGGAGAATTTCTGATGCTTGACCAGAGGTCAGCAAATTTTAGCATCTGCCAAAACTTTTCAAAATTTGGGATAGTCAGCAGGAGCCAGAGCTGTGGAACTGCCACCGCTCTGTGACACTGCAGTCTGAGTACATTGGTGGGTGTTTGATGGACAGGCCCCACCAAAAGGCTGCAGGGGAACACTTTGTTCTTTGCTAATTTGTAGGAGCTGCCAGAAGAAAATGGTTTGTTTCTTTGTTGATTTTTTTTGTTGTTGTTTTTTAAATCCAATTTCCTGTAGGAGATGCATATAATGGATGTTTGAAATATGCAGAGCTCTCATTTTAATTAGAATCTGGCAATCAAGCAAGAGGTAAGAATGTCTCCCCAGTCACTGAACCCTGCCCTGGAGCTCCAGCTGCAGCCACAGAGCCCAGAAGAAAGTCACAGACAGACAGTAAATCCCCAGGACAGTGTCCTGTGGCTTTTCCTGCCCGTGGCCAGGCACTCAGGATCCATCCGGCCTGATATTAGAGGGCTCAAAGCAAGTTTGGGGTTAAAACTGGGCACGAAGTCTCTCTGCCATTAGCGGGGGGGAGCGGTACCATCAGCTTGGGAAGGTCCCGCGCTCATCCCAAAGGTTAAGAGGGAGCTCCGCCTTTCCCGTGATCCCCATTAGAGATGGATCCCACTCTTGGGAGCGCTGAAGGCGAACAAACGCAGCTCTGCAGCTCTCCCCCACTAGATGGCAAGTGTGCTCTGCACAACGCGAGCCCCAGCGCTCGGGAACCCGCGAACGCGCTCAAACCAGGCAGCAGCTCCTGCTTCCCTGCAGGCTCGGAGGGTTTTCCTCCCGCAAAAGCAACAGGATAGAGCAGCAGCAAGTCCATGAGCCAAAGTGGCACATCTGGACGCAGCTGGACTTTGCTTGGATGGACACATCAGGCTGGGGGTTATCAGGAAGGGATGAGCTGTGTCCTCCTGGGAGAACTCCTGAGGTGAGATGGACAGACCTGCAGTTACCAGGGTCTTCCTTCTTATCCTTCTTGAAAATTGGGACAACAGTATTATTTTTATTGTGATATTCCAAAGGGAAGTGAGTATAATACTTGACTGTCTTCCTCACTTGGCTGGGGAATGGTGCAGGAACACCAAGGTTGTGAGCTGGATCCCTGCGTGGGCCATTCACCAAAGAGCAGGACTGGATGGTCTTTGTGGGTCCCTTCCAACTCAGAATGCTTTGTGATTCCATGAACTGCCAGTACATGTGGAAACAAAGCCATGGCTGAGCGAATCATGACTGTCCCAGCCTTCCTTTCCCTGGGAATGCTGCTGTTTCTTGCACTGCGTTTTGGGGTTTTGTCATCACCTGAGGGGGGAGAGCTGAGGGACCTCTACAAGAGTGTGAAGATGTGACGTGGAGAAATGGCACCAGCCAGGGTTCAAATCCCACAGGACCCTTCCCATGCACCGTCTCTAAGATCCAAACCTTGCATCCAGCACCTGAAAGCCAAGCCCTGAGCTTATGTCATAGAATCATAGAACCATGGAATCTCCTGAGCTGGAAGGGACCCACCAGGAGCATCCAGTCCAACCCCTGGCCCTGCACAGACACCCCAACAATTCCACCCTGTCCCTCAGAGTGTTGTCCAAACCCTCCTGGAGCTCTGGCAGCCTTGGGGCTGTGCCCACTGCCCTGGGGAGCCTGGGTAGTGCCCAACCACCATATATGTATTTATGTACACATGTAACCCCCAAAGGAGGGATAAGGAACAGTTATCCCTCTCCACTGATGTTGTCCATGTTTCCCTGTGCAGGTTTCTCTGGCCAGTTCCAATCAGCACAGTGTTCACCACTTGCAAGCAGAGCAGCTTTGCCCAACCTCTCGGGTGGGCTTGGGCAGAGCAAATCCATCTCCAAGCACATCCTCTATCCCAGTGAAGCTTCACATGGGTTTTACCCACACAGCCAAAGCAACATGAAGAAAAATCTCTTCCACAAACCAGCAGACCTATGTGCCTAACCTCATCAGAGCTGATGGAATTTCAAAGCAGAACATCTTCCTCTCCTTCATGTTCATCTTGTCTCCTTGTTGGCACCCTCTCATCTGGGAGCACTCCTGCCTGGGCAGAGGCTGTTTGAACTTGGCTCAATCCTTTTTGGAGTCAAAGTCAGCAGCCAGGAGAGGGATCTGCAATAGGCTTCCCAGGGCAGTGGGCACAGCCCCAAGGCTGCCAGAGCTCCAGGAGGGTTTGGCTGGTCCTCTGGAGCACAGGGGGTGACTTTTGGGGATGGGCCTGTGCAGGGCCAGGGGTTGGACTGGATGATCCTTGTGGGTCCCTTCCAACTCAGCACATCCTGGGATTCTATGAAACCTTCTATGGCCCTCATTCATTCAGCAGGTGGAAGGTGTTTCTCTGAGGCAGGACTACCCCGTTCCAGCAGCACAGGGCACCGCTGGCTCCTGGGCACCTGGACTGGCATCTGAGGGAAAAAACGGGGCTGGAAAAATCCTGCATTAAATTCTCCAGTTGTGAATCATAATCATCACTGACACTCAGGGTTTGCTGGCACAGAGCACACAGAACCCAAGGAGAAACTGGAGCTGCTTTGTCCTCCAGAGCACAGGGAGGGAAGCATTAAAAAAGCAGTGGCACCTTTAGTATGTGGTGACGCAGTGACCAGAATATTAATGCAGAGGGAACTCGATCTCACAGGTAGGAAGTGCCTGTAATAGCGAAGCAAATCCAGTTTTTGCTGGATAGAAATTCCACCAAAGAGCCAAAGCTGAAGTGAAACACTTGAAGAGGCTGTAATTGAATTAGAGCTGCTGGAGAGGCAGCAGCTCCAAACGTGAGGGGCTGGGGGGGAACGTGAGCCTTGGGCCACGTGGAGGGAGATTTTGGGAACACAGCTGAGGCTCTCGAAGGACAAGAAGAGAATGGAGGAAGAATATGGAGCTGCCTGGTAGAGAGCAAGGTGATGTGGGCAAAGCTGAAGCTGTGGCTGCCCCATGCCTGGAAGTGTCTGAGGCCAGGCTGGACAGGGCTTGGAGCAACCTGGGCTAGTGGAAGGTGTTCTTGCCCATGGCAGGGATCACGGAATCCCAGAATGGTTTGGGTGGGAAGGGACCTTAAAGCCCATCTCATTCCCACCCCCTGCCATGGGCAGGGACACCTCCCACCAGCCCAGGTTGCTCCAAGTCCCGTCCAACCTGGCCTTGGACACTGCCAGGGATCCAGGGGCAGCCACAGCTTCTCTGGGCAACCTGTGCCAGGGCCTCCCCACCCTCACAGGGAACAATTTCACCCCAACATCTAATCTAAATCTCTCCTCTTTTAGTTTAAAACCATTGCCCCTTGTCCTTTCACCATCTGCCCATGGAGAATCTGCTCACATGTGGCACCTACACGAGGATTTGGTTTCCATGCCCTGCAGGATCCGTGTTAACCCCTTGGTGATGGTTGTTGTCACAGGGGGGAAGGCAGGCAGGCAGCAGAAGGGGGTGGCTCGTCCCATCATGGCTTCAAGTCCCTGGGTCCTCTCTAAGGAGCAGAGCTGCCCCTGGAAGGCAGGGAGCCACCCCTGAGATCGTGGAATCATGGAATCTGCTGAGTTGGAAGGGGCCCATCAGGATCATAGAATCCAACTCCTGGCCCTCCACGGGGCACTCCAAAAGTCGCACCATGTGCCTGAGAGTGTTGTCCAAATGCTCCTTGAACTCAGACAGCCTTGGTGCTGTGCCCACCGCCCTGGGGAGCCTCTTCCAGACATGAGGTTTGCTGTCTCTGGAATGAGAGAGAACTTCCCCAAATCATCATCCACACCACCCACAGGGCCATTCTCATCCCTCCAGTGCCCACTGGTAGCTCAGGTGTATTTTCTTTCTCAAACACATCTGAGCAGAAAGCCCAAAAAACGGAGATGCAAAGCACCGACCGAGGAGGCTCAACCTGCGTCAGAGAAGCCAAGCAAAGGTTTCCTATCAATGCCTAAGAATTTACAGGAGTCCTCAGTCTGGAAACCTTAATGGGGGACAAGTCAGAAAATGTGTTTCAAAGTGATGTTTCAGTAGATGAAGTTATAAAACAGCTTGACAAAATAAACGTTAACACTTGGGTAGTGCCGGATGGTTCTCATTCCAGAGCTCTAAAGGAATTCAAGGATGAAATAGCTACACTATTAACTGCATTAACTCTACTGTGAAACCTCTCACTTAAAATTTTCTCACCACCAGAGTCAAAGAAAGCAGTGAGACCTTGATTTGAAAAAATGTCTCTGAGCAGATCCAGGAAGAGCAGATTATTAAAAGTGATGTCCAAATGAGGTAGAACTGGACTATGGAGGGGAATTAGGGAGCATGGGAGTGAGACATATTTATGGGAAAATTCAGCCAGGCTTTTCTGAATGGCATCCCTGCCTTAGCAGGGAATCCCTCCTAGGAGGCTCTGAAGGAGTCAGCAAGGGCGGGGATCAAGTGTCCCAGAAATCCAGTTGACATAATGTTCTTGACTTTCCTAAAAGGTTTTAACAGTTCTCTAATCAGAAGACCTGTAATAAACCACTTCACAGACACATTTTTACAAGGACATGCAATTCTAGGACAAGAAATGGCTTTAAGCTGAAGGAAGGTAGATTTAGTTTAGATATTATGGAGAAATTTTGTGGTGAGGCCCTGGCACAGGTTACCCTGAGAAACTGTGGCTGCCCCATCCTGGGAAGTGTTCAAGGCCAGGTTGGGCAGGGCTTGGAACAACCTGGCACAACCTGGGCTAGTGGAAGGTGTTCCTGCCCATGGCAGGGGGTGGGACTGGTGTGGCTTTAAGGTCCCTTCCCACCCAAACCATTCTGCGATTCTATGAAATCCTGAAGGATCCCAAACTCACCATGAAATGAGAAGGAAGGTCCTGCCAGAGGAGCATCAGGTTAAAGACTTGGAAACAGAGGGAAGGAGGAGGAGATCAGCCTTCCCAGAAATGAGCTCCATAAGGCTTGAACTTCACAGTGTTTGAAAAAAACCAAGCTCCAGTCTGAGCCCACAGCTGAGGCACAGCAAAGCTGAAAGAGAGACCGACAGCCCCACGTGTGGCCAGAAGATCCAATTCTTAGTGAGTGCCTGTGAGAAACACAGCTGGGACATCCTCAACCAAAGATGAAGCCAAGAGACACCAGGACAAAGCACACAGGAGAGGACAAAGCCTGGAATGGGAGCTGCTGCCCACCTGGATCCACGTGTTGGTGCTTGCATGTCCCTGACCCCTCTGGTCCATGGGCTGGGCAGATGCATCATCCTGACAGAGTCCTACCCTGGATCTGCCCACCTGGAGCCTCAAAGCACAGTGGTCAGTGCTCAGGGAAGCCTTTGAGAGCAGCACCAGCCTGTAGAGATGAGGTTTCCTTGGCTCCAATGGTCTGATCCTTGGGGTCTCTCTTTGACCTCTCCTTAATCTCTGTGGATCCAATAACATCTGGTTTTCCTTCCTCTTCTCAGTAAATCCCCTGACTTTGCCCTGTGCCCTCGGAAGGGATGGGGACAGGGAAGACCACAATTTACTACATGCATGCGAACCTCAGTGTTTTTACCAGTGGTTTCCTTTTCATTCTCTGTCTGTCGCCAACATTCAATTTTCTTATTTTTCTGACCACTGCAAAGAGCTGTGCTGACATTTTCGCAGAAATGTGCATTATAACTCCAGCTCCTGTTCCTGAGTGGTAATTTCTCAGGGCCCATTATGGTATATTTGGAGTTAGGTTTTGTTTTCCTGTGTGCATCACTTTACATTTATCTCGATTGGATTTCAGCTGCCATCGTGTCACCCACTCGCTCAACATTACGAGCTCCTCCCGGAGTTCTCTGCAGTCAGCCCCTGCCTTTATTGCCTTCAGTAACTCAGTCCTGCAAATCAGGTTATGTTTCCTTCCATTTCCTTCACAGACCATGGGTAAGTGTCCTGCCTTCAGCAGAGATCCCTTCAAAAAGCCACCTTGCATTCCAGGAACCACACAGTTGCTCCAGTCCTTTGCTTCCTGCTTTTTTTTAGACATTTAGATTTTCTCTCATCATCTCAGAAGATCCACAAGGCTTTAGTGAGACCGTTTTCTTGCTTCAGCAGCATCTTGCAGATAGCTGAGACCTGCTGAGGTGTTTAGCTGCCTCTGGTGAATCTCCCCCAGATCCTTCTCCACTCTTCCCTTCAGCCTGTGCAAGGTTTTAGCACCTGCAGTTTTCCTCAGCAGAGTCAGCAAGTCCTTTACCTGTTGCACGAAGAACAAGCTCTTTTTTGTTTGCTTTGAGCTTGATTCCCACTGGTTTAATGTTTCTCCTTCTGCAGGAGGAGAAATAAAAAGCTGAGCCCTTCTCATCCTCTCAGAGCTCTTGTGATTTTGTTGAACTTCTTCCATAGCTTTGTTGCAGAAACCATTTTTCTCTGCTGAAGAATCTTGTCCTCCAGTTTTCCTCATACAAAACCATTCCAGACTTTTCACCTCTGATGTTCTCCTGGTTCTAGTGTATCATGGAATGCCTTTGGTGGGAATGGACCTTAAAGATCCCCTTGTTCCACAGATGTCTGAGGCGAGGAGATGACAACTGGACGCAGAAGCCAAGGTATGGCCAAACCAGGGATTTATACAGCACTGAAACTGCATTTCCCATTGATCAGGTAATTCACCATTTTCTGCAGGGCTTTCAAAGAGATAACACATCATGTGTTGACCTATTTGATGTTTGAGCTGCTTCCTTACAAATGATCTTCCTCCACTCTCAGTGAGTTTTGGACTCCTCTTGTCACAATGAGTCACTAACACGCTCTTCTCCTGGGTTTGCTCAGTGATTACATCCCTGTGATTTACAGGGCTCCTTTGGCTCTTCCTGCCCAAGAGCTATGCTCTGTCTCCCCCTCCTTGCCTTGTGATTTTATAGTGTTTGGGTTCACATTCCTCTTCCAAAACCAATTTGCAGAGTTGTCCAGTGTGCTGTTTTCCTCCCTGCTTGGGAAGCAAGCTGATTGCATTATTAATACAGTCAGTTTTTAAGGAGGGTGGTGAAGCACTAAATCACACCAGCAGAGAGTGATGCCCACGAGTGGTGTTGTGGCTCAGCTCATCCCTCATGGGACACTCGAATGCTGCTTCATCTGGTGCCTGATGGGGTATCACAGCCTCTTCATAACATTGCAGTGGTCACCTGCTGCAGAGTGTGGTCTCTCAGCATAGCTCAAAGCAGATGAGTGCTGAGCTCTTGGCTCTGAGGAGGAGGAAGGTTCCCCACACCCACAGCGATCAGGAATATCTGATACCTCATCTGATACCTCATATTGTGAGAGATAAAAGGGACTGTGCTTGGGCTGAACACTCTGTCACCCTTTAGAAAGTGGATTTGAGTGTTTCCATCCTCAAGGTGTTTTTTTTTCCCCATCAAGATATTAATGTCTCCTTTGAAACCATTGAACAGGATGTTTCTTTACTGATGATGAATTACCTGTAGGATACCTCCCTGAAAGCTTCTCCCAGAGTCAGAGAATTGATTTCCAGATATCTCAGCACTTCCTCCATCTTCTCCAAGACAGCAGTTCTCCAGAACTCCTTGTTTTTGAGATACTCCAAGTACCTGCTAGCATGGAAATGCCTCTTGTCCATGAGGAAGGGCAGCGATGTGAGGGAAGCCTGGAGGTTGGGTGTCATCAGAGACAGCTTTAGGCACAAGCATCACTTTTTTAACCTTTGCCAGGTGAACTGGGGAGACACTTCAGCTGTTTCTGAAGGATCTGTAGTGCCCTGTCTCTTTCTAATGACATAAATACTTGTACTGGCATCTCACACCCAACTAGTGGGGGTTTCATAAAACATTTGAATTTTACCCTTCACTGGAAAAAGAAATGATCACTTTGAGAAATGCAAAAACTTTGCAAAAATTGGAAATTATATGGAAAAAACCACGTGTTCAAACACCAACACACAAAAGACGACCGTAAATGACTCAGGGTTTTTCTCCACCTTGTAGGCTTCTCTCTGAGTGGTGCTCTGAACTTGTCCCCTGCTCTCTGCCAAGGCTGACAGTCTCCTACCAGAGCTCCTGCACCGTGTGGGATGCACTTGGTCTCGTGGAGCCACACAGTGGGGCTGTTCTCCCACCTCATGGAAGGCTGTCTCTGTGAGCCGAAGCTCAGGCTGCCTAGGCCCCTCCTGCAGCTGCATTTTGTGGCAAACACACCCCTAATTTGTGACTCCTCGAGGTGTGCTGAGCACTGCAGTGCCTCACTGGAGGCTCTTCCCATGGCAGAGCTGGTGACCCCTCTGGATGCCAATCTGGGTGGACCCAGTGGTTGAGGTTTTCCTGCTGTTCACCCCCGTTTGTGGAGGAGGCAGCTGAGCCATTCATCTTTTTGGGAGGGTCTGATATTGGAAGTTGGCCTCCATGATGAGGAGATGAGGAGCATCTTCACAGTGCTTTGGGATGACCCCTGGCACGCCTGATTTGGGTTCTAAGGAGCTCAGCTCCTGTTTGATGGGATGGTGCTTATGCACTGGCCTTCTCCTTGACTCATCAGCAACACCTCACTTCTCTTTGGACAGCCCTGATTCCCCATCTCTTCCCAGGCTCTATAAAACCCCAGGAGCATCCTGAGCTGAGGATCATCCCAGCAGCCCAGTGGGCAGTGCCCCAGCCCTGCATGGCTCTGGGCTGCACCAGCTTTCAGAGGGGCAGAACCCAAATTTTTGGGTGATGCAGGTGCTCACCTGCACCTCTCCCCTGCCTCTGTCCCTCTGCTCCCTCCCTCCCACTGACCATCCTGTGCTGGGGAACTGCTCCCTGAGGTGATTCCCTTGTGTGAGCCTGTGCAGGAGAAATGTCACCAGTCCCACGTGTGTTTGGGTGCCACCACCCTGTGCTGCACCTTGTGGTCAGATGGTTTCTCCCTCTGGTGCCTTCCCTGTTTGCCTACCAAGAGTTAATTTGCCCTTCAGTGCAAGACCCAGGGAGAAGTTTGCAGGAGCAGTTCCCAGGCCATATGCCGAGGATTTAGCTTTATAATCATCTTGGCTTTAGCAACAAAGCTGGAAAGAGAAGCATTTTTGTGTTTATTATACATAAGAAGATCTCGGTGGTTAAGAATATACAGGGCTGAAAAGGGGGGAAAAAAACCAACCCTTTGATAAGCCTTAAAGATTTAAGAGATGGAATTTGCATCTGTGTTACCCAAAATATCCTTGTTAAAGCTCCTGGGCTGGGAGAAGCATGTGAGCCGTGACACCCCGCTGTGGTGCAGCACTGCCTGGCACCACCATTAGTCAAGCAGCTGCCAAACCCCACTGTTCCTGTGCAGGAGCATCAATCCCTTCAGCCTCCAGGATCACTTTCAAGTCAAATCTAAGTCCAGTCTGTTTGTTTTCACTTGGTGTTTTTTTCTCTAAACGAATCCTTATTTTTCTCTGGGAGAATCCCCCCGAGGAGCACACAGGTGTCAAGAGCACACAAGTGTTTTCCTTCTGCAGATCCGGGAAATGAGTTTGGTGGTTGAGTTTCACTGTTCCCCACATGGTCCCACAGCCCTTCCAGCTCCTGCTCTCAGGGCTGCGCTGACTGGGGCAGCCTCACCTCAACATTAGGGTAGTTTGGGGGGACACAATGGAAGGAAGGGATTGAGCCATGGGAGAGTGTCCAAAGGAGGGACACAGAGATGGGGAAGGGCCTTGATTTGAAGGTGTGTGAGGACACTGAGGGCACTTGGTGTGTTGAGCTGGAGCAGAGGAGACTGAGGGGAGACCTCAGTGCAGTTCCAAGTGCCTGGGCAGGGGCAGAGGAGGGGCAGGGACTGAGCTCTGCTCTGGGGGGACCGGGGACAGCAGCCAGGGAATGGCTGGAGCTGTGTCAGGGCAGGCTCAGGTTGGATCTCAGGCAAAACTTCTTCCCCCACAGGCTGGTTGGGCACTGCCCAGGCTCCCCAGGGCAGTGGGCACAGCCCCAAGGCTGCCAGAGCTCCAGGAGGGTTTGGATGATCCTCTGGGGCACAGGGGGTGACTCTTGGGGCTGGGCCTGTGCAGGGCCAGGGGTTGGACTGGATGATCCTTGTGGGTCCCTTTCAACTCCCCAATTCCTGTGATTCTGGGATTCTGTGATGCACCTTGTGCCTGGGCAGGGCACCATTGGACGCTGCAGGTCCCAAACTCACACTCCTATAGGAAAACAACACAGTGTGGATGTCCCGTGTCTCCTTCCCCATCTCTCTTCCATGACCTGGAGTCACAGAATCACAGAACCACAGGATGGTTTGGGTGTGAAGGGACCTCAAAGCCCATCTTGTTCCACCCCCTGCCATGGGCAGGGACACCTTCCACTAGCCCAGGTTGCTCTAAGCCCCATCCAGCCTGGCCTTGGGCACTTCCAGGGATGGGGCAGCCATACGTCTGGGAGATTCCAAGTCCCCCTGTGCTTCAGATCAGAGTGCCTGGAGCTGTGTTTCCAGGGATGTTCACACTCCATTAGCCTGTAGTGCTGTTTATACAGTGGATCCAGGGATCCTGTTGTGTGTTTATTCAAATGTGTGTCATCAAACAGAAAAGCTACAAAAGAGAACAAACTCCTCAAACACTGTGGCTGCTGATGACATTGTGATGGTTTTGCTTGAGGAATTGTCCCCCTTTGTCCATGGGGATCTCCAGCAGCCAGCTGAGGACTTGCCCCTTCACACCCCCGAGTGCCGGCACAGGGTCACCTGACAAACAGTTCCTGCAAGCCACTATCCAGAAGAAAAATGGAAAAAAAGCCACACTTGTATTGAAAACTGTGTAAAATTCTTCTGAGGTGGCCTGGCTCCAGCAATAACCCTCATTTTTCTTTCCCGCCCTCGCTCCTCTGCCAGATTTGTCTCTCAGGGATTCAGTCAGGCCTCAGATGTGGCCTCATGCCAAGGTTCTTACAAGTTTCTGGGTTCTCTGGCTGTTTAGTAACTCAAACAGGATTAAAGTTCAAGGGTGAGGGTTCAATGCTTTCTGAAAATCAGTTCCCTCTTGACTGGGCCACCCCAAACTCAGGGATATGTGAAATTAAAAAGAACTAACCAAAGCCTGGGGGTGGTTTCTCTGCTAGGCCGTAGCAGTGAATGAGAAACCAAGTGGTAGAAAGTAATTCTTGCCTGTTTGCTTCAGGTTTTCATACTTCCAAGGCTCATTTCTCTCAACATGGGATTGTTAGAGGCCTGTTCCTCCCATCCTTTGCTGTCCTGAAGTTGTTCACTGTGGTCTGGGACACTGAGCGTGGGCAGCCAACGAACCAAAATGTGTTTCCTGGTGATTATTTTTGATTTCACAAATTGTAGCTCTTCCTAAAAATGCTGCCTTCAGCCTTCAAACAATTTATGACCCTGAGCTTTATGGAAAGACACATCTTTATGCTTTGCACACCTCCAGGCACCTCTCTGGAGTACTTTGCTGTGGTTCCTCAGGAGGACCTGTCCCTGTAGCCACCTTTGGTTACAGGTCACCTGTGCCAGCTGGTTTCCCTCAACAGCCCCAGTCACTCCCATAACTGAGGGTGTTGTGCCAGGGACGGGCACAGAGCTGCTGGGAGATGATCCATGGCCATGCTGTTCCCACAGGGAGGTTCTATTTCAGGATATTGAGCTTTCTGTGCACTGGTTAAAATATATGAACCTGTAACGTAAATTATATCCCAATATCTAATTAAATTTGGGAACAGGACTTTCCTGGTAAATTTGTCAGCCTTCTCTCTTCAGTTAAGACATAGAAAAGTTTAAAATGCTTATTAGTGGCAGGTTCTCCTACTTTCTTCTCACTGTCCTCAACCAGGTCATGTTACAGTTTTCATATCTTTTATATTTAAATGGGTAAACCTTTTCCTGGGGGCACACCCGAGCACAACTGGGTTTTCCCCAGTTCAGAATCATTTTCCACATCATTATCCTACTTCTCCACCTCTGGGGAAGGAGGTGTGGCTTTGCTTGAGGGGAATCAGTGACTTCGGGGTGAAAATATCTGCTGTGGACACTTCCTGGAGTCACATCCCTATTCATGCCCGGGCTCTTCCTCCTGTGAACTGGCTGCACATCCCAGTTGTAACTGAATCCATTTTAGCTTTTTGGGGTCTGGGCTTAGTCTACTCCCCCATATTTTGGAGGGAGATGAACAGCTGAACAACTGCAGCTCTCACTGTCTCGTTCTGGGCTGTAACTCTTGTGATGAATCCACCACTCCTCCACTTTCTGTGCTTCCAACAAGGGGGAGTTCCCATAAGGAGAAGCTGAGCTGGTTCTGTTGCCTTTCTTGGTAGCCCTTTGACCAACCTTGGTCAAAGGTGATTGTACCCCCTCTCTTTGTCCTGAAATTCCCCCCCAGTAACTGGTACAAACCTCACACCAAAATTGCTACAGAAATTTGCTGCCGAGAGACGTCAAAATACAAACAAAGCCCCTGCACTTTGTCACTCCCAGCAAGTAAGTGCAGGGGGGGTTTCACATCTGATTTATTACATTAAAATGTAGAATGATAAACGCTACTCCAGACATAGAATCACAAAATTACTAAGGTTAGAAAACATCTGTAAGGCCATCGAGTCCAACCCACAACCCACCACCTCCACCGTGTTCACCACTAACCCACTAACCCAAGCCTTTTGAACATGTCCAGGGATGGGGACTCCACTCCAGCCTGTTCCAATGCTTTACAACCCTTTCAGTGAAGAACTTTTCCCAATATCCAATCTAAACCTCCCCTGGCACAACTTGAGGCTGTTTCCTCTTCTCCCATCACTCGTTATCCAGGAGAAGTCCCACCAACTAGGGAAGGCAGGGAAAGTGTAAGGGACCAACAAGGATCCTTCAATGGTTTTCCTCCCTGTCAGTTGTTCCAGCGATCCCCCAGTGCTACCTCCACATCTGCCCTGTCCAAGAGTTGTCAGGCTTGCCAAGGAATTCTGCTGCTTCCTCCACGGCAACCACAGCCCTTCCTCCTCCTCCTTCAGCCAGAGCAGTGCAAGCACATGAGACTGGCCAAGGCCTGCTCTGGCCAAATTCAGCTCCTGCAGCCTGGCCTGTGGCTCTCCCTGTGGGCCAGGGAGCACATCCAGCCCACCATGGCCATGGATCCAGCTTCTCTCAGGGATTCCCACACAGAGGTTCCTTGGGCAGCACTGGTAATGCTTGGTGGCTTCTTCACCTTGGGTTGAGAGAGGACAACCCACAGGAGCTGGTGGGGAGGGTACTGATGGCAGTCAGGGCGCCCATGCCTTCCAGCAAGGGTGAGAAGATAGTTTTCTTTCTAACAACAGAAGCATCTGGCTCCTTGGCTGCTCTTTGTCCCTTCCCTCAGCGGGCTGTCAGTGTAGGGTACTGGAAATGTCCTTTTTGGGGTGGGTCTAACAGACATGATGGAGCAAAGAGGTCAGAAACCCTTTTCCCTTCTCTTTCTGTGGGTGTGTATCCAGATCTCAGCTGTGCCTCCAGGAGCAGGGAGAGAGGAAGGTGGATGGGGCTGGTTCCTCCTGAGCACTGTCCTTCCTGCTGTGACTTTTGCATGCTGGCTTTTACTGAGACCCTGCCTGTGCTCCCAGGCTCCTGGGCTGGGTCCTGCTGTGGGAAAAAGGATGGAAAATTCCCACCACCTGCCTGGGATTGCAGGGTCCCCTTCCCTCCTGCAGAACTCCCTCAGAGCCATGGATGTGCCCACCCCAGACAGGGCAGTGGAGGAGGCTGATTCCAGAGTGGAATCAGGTAAAGTTTATTTTGAGACTGGCTGGGCAGCTGTGTTTTGTTCTAAAGCAAAACTTCTGAACCAAAAAATTAATTCTTTCCATATCACATTTATTATCTCCTTTATTTTTACATAAATTCCATATTATGGTCAAGCTTGAATTCTCCACGTTGGCTCCACTGCATCGCTCTCCATTTATCATTTTACTGTACAGGACAAATTTTAAGTGGCATTCTTTTGCGATATGTCTGTGAGGACCTAGTTTCACTCAGGATGGCCCCTCTACCCATTTTGGGTCCCTCATTTTACTGGGCACAAAGTGACAGGAGTAATTTCCATAGTCAGGTTGGGTAAGCCTTTCCCAAACTGTCTATTGCTTTCTTTTCTGGCTGACTTGATCTATAGTCCTTTGATACCTCTGAGTCCCCTCCCTGGAATAGTTTGCTGGGGATATAATGTCCCCAAAAGGTCATAAACTCCTGCAAAGTTGGTACGAGTTCCTAGGAGGGTACTGGGAAAGTCTTAATCCTTGTCAGTGATCCCGAGCCAGCCATATATTAAATCATCCCATGAATTTTGCAAGTGACACAAAATTGGTGCCCAGGGACAAGTGGGTTTTTACAGAGTGTTCTGAGTTACCTGACAAAAGGGGCCACTGTGACCATGTATTTTAATATTTCTAAATGCAAGGCTGTATTTCTAGGAGTGAAGTGGGGGCTGTGCCCTGCAGGGAAGAAAACCTGGGAGGGCTGTGAGGGTGCTGAGGACCAAAAAATGTGCAATGCAGTGACTGCAGAGCCCATGGAGTCCATAAAGGTGCTGGCTGGTGATCCAGGGAAAAATAGTGATTTTTAGGTCTCATCCAGAATGTTTTACAGCTATTTTACTTTATTGTCAGCAGCATATGAGTCCCCTCAACTAACAAAAGAGAAATAAATTGCTCATGAGTGGAAGACCATGAAATCACAGAATCCCAGACTGGTTTGGGTTGGAAGGGACCTTAAAGCTCATTTCATTTCAACCCCCTGCCATGGGCAGGGACACCTTCCACTAGCCCAGGTTGCTCCAAGCCCCGTCCAACCTGGCCTTGGGCACTTCCAGGGATGGGGCAGCCACAGCTTCTCTGGGCAACCTGTGCCAGAGATTTCCATTGCTGCTTTTTTTCCTTTTTTACTCTTTACAGTGACATCTGTGACATGTCACTCTTTTCTTTCCATTTCTACCACAAGCTCCTCCCATGTTTGTGACTGGTTCCTCTAAATGAGTTTTCTTCTGTTGTTTTCTTAGCAGCTGAAGGCCTTTCTTTCTTCCAAGAAGTGACCAAAACTTTCAAATTCCAAAACTGGAATTTGACTGCTGGAGGTACTTTTCAGGTAAGTTTAATCTGAAAGCCAAAACGTTTGTGCTGCCCATTTTCTGGGGGAAAGGCTGCAGCAGCCCAGACACGCCTCTCAGAAGCTCTTTAAGTCCTCATGGGGTTGAAGGCACTTCTGTGGTCATGCCTGTGCCCCTCCTGCCTGAACATCTCCTTAAGCTGCTGCTGAGGGTCCAGATGTTGGACCAGATGACCCCACTGGTGGTCCCTTCCAACCTGAACTGTTCTGTGAGGGATGCTCCTTCTGCAGCCCTGCCTCACACCCAGCTGGCACAGGCACAGGATCTGCTCTTAGGGAGGGGCTCCCAGAGCAGAGAGGAAAGAGGGGACCCCTGAGAGTGTGAACCCATCACATCCAGTGTGGACCCATCACACCCAGTGTGTCTGACTGTCCTGACAACATCCACTTCACCTCCCGCGGTCCCACAGGGCAGCAGCACCCTCTGTGACATGCTGGGTGCTCAGGGAACACTGGAAGGTGTCCCAGGTGTTCTCCAGGCAGCGCCAAGGATGCACAAAACCAGGTCACAGAGCACAGAGAGGAGTTTCCCTCACTGGGTGAGGGCCATCTGGACACAGTCCAAAGTCCAGAGACACTTGGACACAATCCTGTGCCATGTGCTCTCGGAGAATCCTGCAGGAGCAGGGAGGTGGGACCAGATGACTCACTGTGGTCCCTTCTACCCTGGACTATTCTGTGGGTCTGTGAGAGATGATCTCTTCTTCACCCTCCTGGGTAAAGTATCTACTACAGGTGGGTTTTGCAGGTCAGACCATGGTGATCTCAGTGGCCTCCCTGTTCCTGAGAGCCCTGTGATGGTGATGGAAGCACTGCCTGAAGACACACCACACCTGAGGGCTGGTGTGGGCCTGGGGACCTGTGCATGTGTGAAGATACAGGCAGGGGTTGGAGGAGAGGAGAACTCTGGACACATCAGCCTCTTGGACCTTTCCACTCTCACAGGACTGGTGAGGGGAAGGGCAGGCAGGGACATGGGTAAGTGCACAACCAGAGCAGGAGGGAACATCACACCAGAGCTATGGCTCTGCTCTGTGCTGGAAGGGCTTTGCTGAGACAGGACGAGAGGAGACCTCACCAGGAAAATCACTTCTGTAACCTTGGCCCCAGAAGCTGATGCCCAGAACAGCTGTGGCTGCTCCTGGATCCCTGCAAGTGTCCAAGGCCAGGTTGGACGGGGCTTGGAGCAACCTGGGCTAGTGGAAGGTGTCCCTGCCCATGGCAGGGGGTGGGACAAGATGGGCTTTAAGTTCCCTCCCAACTCAACCCATTCCATGATAATGTGATTCTAGGTGGTGACCAAAATAGGGATCAACTGAAACCACAGATAAAATGCTGTATTTTCCACTCCATTTTGGGCAGTGAGAGTTAGTGGAAAGCTCCAGCTAAAAGCAGGGACCACCATGGAGCCTCTCCCAGACCTCTGGGCATGACACAACAGTGATGGGCCAGACAGACATCAGGGGGTTACAGAGCTGCTGGTGTTCAAAGACCTGAAGCCATTGGAGAGTGTCCGAAGGAGGCAACAGAGATGGGGAAGGACCTTGATTTGAAGGTGTGTGAGGACACTGAGGGCACTTGGTGTGTTGAGCTGGAGCAGAGGAGACTGAGGGGAGACCTCAGTGCCTGGGCAGGGGCAGAGGAGGGGCAGGGACTGAGCTCTGCTCTGGGGGGACCGGGGACAGCAGCCAGGGAATGGCTGGAGCTGTGTCAGGGCAGGCTCAGGTTGGATCTCAGGTAAAGCTTCTTCCCCCACAGGCTGGTTGGGCACTGCCCAGGCTCCCCAGGGCAGTGGGCACAGCCCCAAGGCTGCCAGAGCTCCAGGAGGGTTTGGATGATGCTCTGGGACACAGGGGGTGACTCTTGGGGCTGGGCCTGTGCAGGGCCAGGGGTTGGACTGGATGATCCTTGTGGGTCCATTCCAGCTCAGCATGTTCTGTGATTCTGGGATCTGCTTTGTGCTTTCTTCTCCTCCTGACACAGACGTTGTTCTGTCCCTCCCCATCCTTCCCTCCCTCCCTTCCTCCTCCCTCCCTTCCCCCCGTGCTGCTCTATATTCATGTCCCTGAGATCCCTGTCTGTGCTCGGCTGGGGGGGGCGAAATAGTTTAAAATTTGCACATCAAAAGAAGGCCACGTCTGCTATCAGGAAAATTAATAAGAATTAAGAACCCTTTCAAGAGCTGTGCAGCCCAATTTTTGAAATGGAACAAATTAAAAATATTCTTGAGCTGGAAATGCTCTAGTGTGCTCGGTCCAGGTTGAATAGGCCTCTTCATTGATGAAAGAAGCTCTTTCCCCAGCTCAGACAACCAGGAAAACATCTAACAACTGTTTTTTTAGGGAAGAATAGTCATGAATTTCTGACTGGGAGCACACTTCCCATGAGCTGCAGAGAATCATCTTGTAAGAGAATAATGAGAAGAGATTGCAGGCACCAGCATGTGACAAATTAAGAAAACAATTTGTTTATAGGGTGAAAGAGCAGGAAGATAATCCTTTGTGATATGGCTTTAAGTAGGGAAAAGACTGTCAGTCCCTGAGAACTGGGGCTTTGTTTGAAACAAGAATAATATTTTGGAAAATGCTGCACTCATAAATCATGTAATTATTTATCTTTTAGAGAAACTGAGCTGGTTACTAGAACTGCATTTTATGATCTCTGCCTTGTTCTGGGCAGGGCAGGAATGTCTGGCAGCAGTGGGATGGGTGTGGATTGAGCTCAGGGAAGGAGGAAGACAGCCCTGGGGCAGCACTGACATTCCCGGCTCCTGCTCTGGAAGCTCTGGGTGCTTGTTCTTCCCAGGGCTGTGCTGAGCTGAGGGGTTTGGTGCTGGATTGTACCTCCCTTAAGTGGGATTTGGCTCCAAGGGAACGACATTCCAGTGTCTGTTCTGGAGGTGTCTGTGGCTGAAATAACCCTCCTGGGGTCTCGTGGGCAGTGGCCCCTCTGTGACTGTGCTCTGTGGGGTTGGGTTCACCTGAGAGGGTGAAGGACATGCTGGGCTGTCCATCACTGCCCCACCTGGGCCATCCCGTGGCCTCAGTGTCTCCAAAAGGAACCAGGTGCTGGGCAGGAGGGAGGTGCCTACGTTGGAGACACCTTCACTCACCTGGAGTGATTCTGCTGCTGGTTTGGGACTGCTGGACAGGACTTTACTGCACTTCACAGCACCAGTCCAGGATCAGAGCATGGTGCAGGATGAGATGTTTCCTCAGGCACTCCAGGACACCACAGGAAGGTGCTGAGTGTCTGCCTTGACCTCCTGCAGACGGGCATTGCCTTCTTCTCTCTCCTCAGCATCTGGGCTGTAGATCTTACCACCTCCTCCCCTTCCCATCCTGTTCCTCCATGCTTCCTCAGCTGCTCCTGCTGCTCCAGCCCCTTCCCCAGCTCCCTTCCCTTCCCTGGACATGCTCCAGCCCCTCAGTGTCCTTCTGGCAGTGACATTGTCTTTGTGCCTGGTGTTGACTCCGAGTGTGGAATCTCCAAGTCCCAGGTCTGGGGCTGAGCCCACCTGAGGCCCCTCATCTCCCACCCCCTGCCCAGTTCCTGGGCTCAGCAGGGTTGTCATGAGTGGTGTCAGGGGAGTGTTGCAACCACTGCTTTCCTGGCAGAAGGTCCCAAAACCCCTGCCAGCTCTTGTCACAAGTCCCCAGAACAACCAATGCAGTTTTGTACTTCTGGATCTCAGGGGCCCATTTTGGAAACGATGTTTTGGCAGCAGTTCAGCTGGAGAGGTGGCTGTGATTTCATTCCTCAGCAGCCAAAGAACAATCCCTGTTTGCAGAGGCTTCTCTCTGTACAGGTTTTCCATCCTCCCTGTGCCCACACTGTGCCTCCCAAATTCCCTCAGAGACCTGTCCTTGTTGAATCATGGAATCATGGAATGGTTTGGGCTGTAAGAGACCTTAAAGCTCATCTCATTCCACCCCCTGCCATGGGCAGGGACACCTTCCACTAGCCCAGGTTGCTCCAAGCCCCGTCCAACCTGGCCTTTGACACTTCCAGGGATCCAGGGGCAGCCACAGCTTCTCTGGGCAACCTGTGCCAGGGCCTCCCCACCCTCACAGGAAGAATTTCATCCTAACATCAAATCTAAATCTCTCCTTTTTTAGTTTAAAACCATTGCTCCCTGTCCTATCACTACCTAACCCTCTAAAAAGCTGCCCTTCCTCTGTTTTGTGAGCCCCTCCAAGTGCTGAAAGGCCCAATGAGGTGTCCCTGAGCCTTCTGTCCTCCAGGCTCTGCCTCAGCTCTCTCAGCCTGTCTTTGCAGGAGAGGTGCTCCAGCCCTCTCATGAATTTTGCATCCCTCCTCTCACAGAATTCCAGAATATCCTGAGTTGAGAAGGGCCCACAATAATCATCCCGTCCAGCCCCTGGCCCTGCACAGACACCCCAACAATCCCACCCTGTCCCTCAGAGTGTTGCCCAAACCCTCCTGCAGCTCTGGCAGCCTTGGGGCTGTGCCCAGTGCCCTGGGGAGCCTGGGCAGTGCCCAACCAGCCTGTGGGGGAAGAAGCTTTGCCTGAGATCCAACCTGAGCCTGCCCTGGCACAGCTCCAGCCATTCCCTGGGTCCTGTCACTGGTCCCCACAGAGCAGAGATCGGAGCTGCCCCTCAGGAAGAGCTGCAGGCCCTGGTGAGCTCTGCCCTCAGTCTCCTCTGGACTCTATTCAGAGCTCTCCCCTTTCCTGGGATGTGCCCCAGTAACAGGTACTGCTCCATGGGCTGTGCTGTGTCACTGCAGGGTGGCAGGGATGGTTGGCAAAGTATACTGGTGTCCTTGGAAAGAAAAAGGAATTTCTTTTCCTGGCTAGTGCCTATTATGCAGTGGAAGAAGTACTAACAGCCCAGCAGAGCAATGGGAACACAGCTTTTGAATAAAATCAGCCCCAAGTAGGAACCTAAGCAGAATAGGATAGAACAGAATAGAATAGATCTTTTCCACAACAGAAAAGAGTGCATTTGCTCCTCTCCTGAGGTGCAGCTGTTAACCTTGCCCAGGACACTCTGGAAAGGGAAAAGGGAGCAGAATGGCACAGTGTTTTCCTGCCTCGCTGGTCACTCCTACCCTCTGCAGCACAAAGGCTGGGCTGCAGTGCCCCAGGAGGACATTACCCCCCTATTCATCCTGGGCACACAGAGGACACAGAAATGTCACGTTTCTCCCTGAGATTATTGCCTTGGTGTTGAATGGAATTTCTGTCTCATTTGAAACCTCTGTGAGTGGCAGCAGCCTCGGTGCTGGCTGGGCTGTGGGACCAGTGCTCCCACCCCTCGTGGAAGAGCACATAGATCAGAAAGCACAGGCAGTTTTAATAATGTGTCCACACACAGCCTGTCTTGGAGGTTCTTTGCACGTCCTGTTGTTCCAGGCAGATAACACTTCACGGGAGCTATAAAAGACACATCATATCTCAGTGACACTTTGGGACAATGCAGGGTAAAATTCAATTAAATGCAAAATCCAAGAGAAGTCTGACAGAGTTTCAGGTGCTTCTCAATTCGTCACTTTTCAATATTTCTTGAAATTCCCCAGAACCAAATATCCAGAGGTCATTGCAAAAGCTACCATGAAGAATGTGCCAGAGGAGCTTTCCTTGGGGACCCAGACTTGCCTTATGACAGAAAACTCTCTCCATGAGCCCGAAATGTGGGACTACAGAAATGTTTCTCTGTGTCATTACTCCCTCTGTATCTCCTTCATGTATTTTGATTTTCCTGGAGCTGATGTTGAATTGGAACCAATGTGTTTTCTGGTGCTTATTTCAGGTTTGCTGCTCTCCCCCTCTCCTGTCATTTTGTGATTCTGTGCCTTCTGCACCCAGGGAAAACTTCACACCATGGCATGTGGTGACAATTAAACTTTATAGTAACTTAAACTCCCTAATTTTGTACACACTAATGAAATCCATTTACGTTTTCCTTTGTATTTGGAATTCTATATAACGGGAAAATTGTGCTTTTCACCAAGGTAAAGCCCTAAAATCATCACAGGGAAAACTAATCCTACATTTTACATTGAAATGATTCTGAGGAAAGAGCTACTTGTTTCATAGACTACCCCAAAACCTATGGTGTGTTTAGGATGATGTATCACAGCACCAATAAACTCCATGCTGCTAACACGATCCCTACTCCAGTACCTGAAAAACCTCTATTGGCTGCAGCATTGATCATCTTCAGTATTAATTGCTTCTGTTCACTGAAGAAACATTCACAGTAAAGAAGGGCAAGTTGTTAAAATGTTGTTAATCTGCAATTCTATGGAGAGTAAATACTGCACAAGGGCAGTAAACTCAGTTCCACTGAGTTTTGATTGTGTAAGTTTGATTTCACAGAGAAGCACAAAAATTTGTGGGGCAAGAAAGAGCAGCTGGCTGAGTTTGCTGAGGGGTGGAGGACAGGGATTTGGTTATGTATGGGACTGAAATTCAGCCCCAGAAAGATTGTTAGGCTGATCATGAAAAATATCTCCCTTGAACACCAACTGCTGACTTTTTTTATGGTCATCTCTTCCTTGGTTTCTGCTGCTCTGACGAGCTGTTTGTTTCTTCTGCACCACACTGAGACTCATTTCTATTCCAAAAGAAAAGAAACAAACAGTTCTCACAAGCCAAATATTTACATTTAATTCATCTATGAGCTCCTCCATCCTCTCCCTGAGCCCTGTAATTTGTGGGAGAGCTCCCTGCAATCCTGTGGGGTCACTTCCACCACAGTGACTTTGATTTCCACTCGCAGCCACTGCTTTGACCCCAGAGATTTCAGTAGGTGAGAGATTTCGTCACCTCCTGGGGAAGGAGCATCCCTCCCTTCATCCCTCCCTCTGAGAGCTGCCTCTGAGACTCCCAAGAGGGAAGAGAACCCACAGTCTGAGCACAAAAAAACCCCCTCATACAATCCATCCCAGTGGAGCTCAGGGAGCGTGGCATCCCTGCCTGAGGCAGAGGAGTGGGACGAGATGATTTTTAAGGTCCCTTCCAAACCAAACCATTGTCTGATTGTAAGATCCTTGAGAAGAGGGACAATTTAAAGCATGAAAAGCCAGAGGAGCTGCCACCACCTTAGTTCAACCACAGTCAGAGTCTGTGGAGCGTCAAATTTGCTGCAATGTTGAGTTCCCAGCCAAACCCTGCAGGAATGGCCCTGCAGCCTGTGTAGAAATTTTCTACTGGCACCTAGTGATTATGAAATTACAGGGTAAAGGTGGATTTGTTTCTCGAAGGGTAGGTGACACATATTTATCTTTGGAATAAATCAGCTTTACTAATGCAGATGTTATATCACTTTGCTCCTCCAGTTGGTCACTGGTAACTGATTTAAGAATCATTCTCTGCTGATTAATGCCTGGTAATATTAGGAAGACAACCAGCTGCTGAGCTGTGTGCAGTAAATTTGCTGATTTGTTTTAATTAGTCTAAGAACCATTATTGGGTAGTTGAAAAGACGTTAATCTCTTCCTTCCCTGGTTCAGGCCTCTCTGAACCACTGAGACACAAAGGAAGAGGACAAGAGTGGTGTTTGGGAGAAGGTAAATTATTACACACATCCATTTTTCCTGCAAAAAACATGCACACTGGGCATTTGATTTTTGTGTTCTAGGGATGCACAGTGAGCCAGCTTTATTTGTCAGAGCTCATACAGGTGCTCTGGGAGAGATAAACCTGCAGAGCTCACAGTAGCTGGAGCGGGATGTACGTGCTGGAGCATCACAGCCCCTGCTGTGTCCCTGCTGGGGGTGTCACAGGGAGGGCCTGCAGTGACACCTGGACAGGTCCGAGGGCTGGGAGTCACCAACCATGGGAAGTTCAACAAGGGGAAGGGCCGGATTCTGTCCCTGGGATGGGGCAACCCCAGATGAATGGACAGAGTGGGAATGAGAGGCTGGAAAGCAGAGCCGGGAAAGGGCCCTGGGGGTCCTGGGGGTGCCAGTTGTCCCTGAGTCAGCAGTGCCCTGGCAGCCAGGAGGGACATCCCTGTCCTGGGGGCATCAGGGAGGGGATTGTCCCACTCTGCTCTGCCTGGGGAGGCCTCACCTCAACATTGGGGCAGTTTGGGGGGACAAAATGGAAGGAAGGGATTGAGCCATTGGAGAGTGTCCAAAGGAGGGACACAGAGATGGGGAAGGGCCTTGATTTGAAGGCATGTGAGGACACTGAGGGCACTTGGTGTGTTGAGCTGGAGCAGAGGAGACTGAGGGGAGACCTCAGTGCAGTTCCAAGTGCCTGGGCAGGGGCAGAGGAGGGGCAGGGACTGAGCTCTGCTCTGGGGGGACCGGGGACAGCAGCCAGGGAATGGCTGGAGCTGTGTCAGGGCAGGCTCAGGTTGGATCTCAGGCAAAGCTTCTTCCCCCACAGGCTGGTTGGGCACTGCCCAGGCTCCCCAGGGCACTGGGCACAGCCCCAAGGCTGCCAGAGCTCCAGGAGGGTTTGGATGATGCTCTGGGACACAGGGAGTGACTCTTGGGGCTGGGCCTGTGCAGGGCCAGGGGTTGGACTGGATGCTCCTTGTGGGTCCCTTCCAACTGAGTGTATTCTGTGATTCTGTGATCCTGTATGATGAGTTGTAACACATTAAAATTGATAACTTGAGCGATTTTTCTGATGTATCCTTCTTGGCAGAGGCTGGAGAAAGTCCAATAGCTCTCTCTGAGGACAGACTTGTAAACTCCAGAGTCCTTCAGGAGCCTCCAGGCTCTTCCCCAGTGCCTTTGAGCAGTGCATGAAAGCTTGGTGGGTGGCCTGGGGAGGTCGGGGCTTGGTGGATGTTTGGGTGCAACTCTAAGTCAAAATTCAGCTGTTGATGTTCCTCCAGTGGGACAGCTTGGAGCAGCAGGGATGTAAAAGCACTCTGACAGAAAAGACTCCATTCTTCTAATGCTCCCTCAGTCATGTCACTGCTGGCCCGGGTTCACAGAATCACAGAGTAATTGAGGTTGGAAAAGACGTCCAAGGTTTTGACCCAGAAATGAGCTCAGTTAGTCAGAGCATGGTGTTGATAACACCAGAGTTGTGGGTTTGAGCCCTGTATGGGCCAGTCACTTAAAGGTTGGACTTGGTGAGCTTTGTGTGTCCCTTCCAACTCACAATATTCTGTGATTAGGTGTCTGTGATCAAGTCCAACCTTTGATTCAATACCACCGTTCCCACTAAACCATATGAGGAAGAGCTTTATCCCCTTGTTTTTTGAACACTTCCAGGGAAATCTCAGTCAAAGGTGACACATTCAGTTCTGCTGGTGGCTCCAGCCCTGCTTTTTCCATCTGTTGGGGACCTGCCCCACCCCTTGGCTCACAAGTTATGCCTGTGAAGGTCATGGAGCTGCTCTCAAGCCCCATTTCAGCCACTGTACAAAGCAGGACTGTGGTTTTCCTGGGCCAGGTGGTGGCTCTGGGGACATCTAAATTCTAGTCCTGACATGGAATGTTGTACAAGAGCAGGAGGACCAATCCATCATGGCAGGGACAGGTTAATCTGATTTATCAAGTCTCAGCTGGCAGACTGAAGAGTAATTTCTTCTCTCTGAAAATGTGGAGGAGTCGTGTGCTTGGACATCCAGACAGGATCCCACTTCATCACTTAAGGAGCCATTGAGCAGTGCAGCAGCTTTGGAAGGGGGCTGGCTGTGTTCCTTGGCTGCAGGAGAGACACCAGGGTGGGGAGAGACAGCAGGGTGGGGAGAAACACCAGCAGAGAGACATTCAGAGGACAGGAATCATCTCCCCTGTGCCCCTGCCTAGCAGCTCCAAGGGAGGGCTTAGATGTCCCACCTAGGAAGGGTCTACAGCCATAACTGTGGTTTAAAAGTCCCAGATGGGTCTTCTGGTCCTCTGAGAAGAGTTGGCCACTACGAGCTCCCTCCCAGGGCTGGGCATCATTTTCTCCTTTCCTCCTCAACCACAGCAGGTACAGCCAACCCTAGACTGGGAGAGACACGTGAAGTGAATATTGCAATCACAGCCAAAGAGAGAGGACAATGCTCTCAGAGATCTGTGGCTCCTTGGTTCTCTTCCTGCTCCAACAAAGCTTTTCTTCAGGACTTCAGACAATAATTCAAAATCTTCCTCCTCAGCATCTGTGTCTATCTCTTATTTTACTGACATCTCTGCTCTCTTTGCTTCCTTGGGTAGTGAGAGCTGAAGTAAAGAAACTTTTCTGTGATATGTGGTTTGCTTGTCTAAAGCAAGGCAGCAAGCTGAGCAAGATGAGGATAAAGAAAGAGCCAACATTAGAAGAAATGTTGGGGAGATACTGTGCAAACTGGAATAGTTCAGAAGAACAGCAATAGAAATAGAGATCAGGAATAGATACAAGTAAATCCAGTCCATGTGTGTCCTGCCACTCCAGGCTCTTGTAAATAGTCTCTCGTAAATGGCTGGAGCTGTGCCAGGGCAGGCTCAGGTTGGATCTCAGGCAAAGGTCCTTCCCCCACAGGCTGGTTGGGCACTGCCCAGGCTCCCCAGGGCAGTGGGCACAGCCCCAAGGCTGCCAGAGCTCCAGGAGGGTTTGGACAATGCTCTGAGGGACAGGGTGGGATTGTTGGGGTGTCTGTGCAGGGCCAGGAGTTGGACTGATGACCCTTGTGGGCCTTTCCCAACTCAGCATGCCCTGTGATTCTCTGATTCTACCACCACTGTTAAAGAGTCACGTGCAGAAGTTGAGTTTTCCAAAGGCGTCATCCTCCAACAGGCTTTAATCCTGTACTGAGAGGAACAGACACGATAATTCCTACACTAGGGATGCTAATTAATCTGAATTTGGGTTTGGGGGCTGAATTCACCATACAGCAGCTTTTTCATCAGCCCTGGCACTGAACCAGTGCATGCACAACTCCAGGTTTGCCCCCAGCAGTGGCCTGGCCAGCAAACTGCCCCTGGCTGTGGGTCTGGAGGCTGCACACAGCAGGAGCAGAATTTATGAGAGATGCAGTTCTCCTGCACACAACCAGCCCAGCAGTTCATTTCTCAGACAACTCTCTAAAAATAATCTACGTTCAATAAGTGACACAATTTAAGGACTGGAAGTGTGTTCATTCCGGGAGCGGGAGCTGCTGAGCCATTTTAATTCAATGCTCCAAGATTCCCTCATGACTGAGGGGAAGTTTGGAGCTTCCAAATGTTGGGGAATGTTGATGCTTCCAAGGGGGACAACCAGCTCCTGTGACAACTTGATTTAAATGTACAAACTTACTCTACCCAGCGAGATGTTTATCTCAGCATGACAAAAGAGGTGATTGCATCGCTTAACTGGGGGGATGGGACAGATTGGAATTCTGATCCCAAGAAAATTATATTACAGTTTTTATGTACATTTTCATTCACAGGAGCCTTGTGCAGATATTCTGGCATTTTCCAGTCACTTATTTCTGTAACTGGCTCACCAACAACACTGACATCACGCAGTGATCCCATCCTTCATGCTTTGGGAATGTGTCTTTGCAGTGGAATGGCTCCTTGCAACAACTGTGGAATTTTAATAGTTGATCACTTTAACCTGTTTTTGCACCATTCCTGTTCCATCTCTGTCTGTCCCAAACCTGTCTGACCAGCAGAAAGGTCTTTCCTGTGGGATCTTCCTGAAGGGGGTTTTCTGGTGTATTAACAGTTCACTACAAAGAATCACAGAACATCCTGAAGTGGAACAAATCCACAAGGATCATCCAGTCCAACTCCTGGCCCTGCACAGACACCCCAACAATCCCACCCTGTCCCTCCTGGAGCTCTGGCAGCCTTGGGGCTGTGCCCACTGCCCTGGGGAGCCTGGGCAGTGCCCAACCAGCCTGTGGGGGAAGAAGCTTTGCCTGAGATCCAACCTGAGCCTGCCCTGACACAGCTCCAGCCATTCCCTGGCTGCTGTCCCTGGTTACACAGAGCAGAGATTGGAGCTGCCCCTCAGGAGGAAGCTGAATGCAGAAGGTGATGGTTCAGCCCCTTGGCACCTTCAAAGCTGCATCATGAGGCACTGAAATATCAAAGCCCTGATCCACAGAGTCCAAATTCAGCGCTCACCCTGCTGTAAGCAGCAGGTTGAGAGACCTCCTGAGCTTCTTTCCAACCTGCTTTGCTTATGATTTTATGTTACTCTTGCTCAGAGAGCCCTTTGCTGCCTGCAGTGCCTGTGCAGATCACGGGCCCGGTTCTGCTCCTGCTTCCAGGGGGCACAGCTCTAGCCCAAGTCTGTAAGAGCCCCAGGACCCCAGTGCTCCCCAGGGGCACAGCTCTAACCCAGGTAAGAGCCCCAGGACCCCAGTACCCCCCAGGGGCACAGCTCTACCCTGGGTGTGTAAGAGCCCCAGAGCTCAGTGCCCATCGCTGCCGTACCCGTGGGCTCTGTGCTGCTGTGCCGCTGTCCCTGTGCCGCGGGAGCCGGGAACAAACACCCTGCGAGCTGCAGTGTCACTGTTTAGCTCCGAGATGGTTTCCCTCCCTCTGCTCCCAACCTGGCAGCGCCGTGCCCGCAAAACCACCTGCTTGTCTTTCCGAACACAGGTGACACTGTGGAGTGTTCAGCTGCCACACTCAGTAGAGACGTGGACGTTTAACACCACAGCCTTGTGCTGCCGGGCCCTGCCCACACAGACAACACTTTCAAACCCCAAGGAGCCCTTTGTTAGACAGGAGTGTGATGCTTTCAAACACTGGGATTGAAGCATTAAAGAGCAACAGGGGCAGAGCTCTGATCTCCTCTGAGAAGTGTCTCTCTGCCCTCAGGTTTGGTTCATGTGGGACCAAATCCTCTCTGCTTTTCCCTTACTTTCGCTTGGAGTTGTAAGGACAGAAGATGACTCTGGTGAGAGGCTGTAGCTGAGTCCCCTGATGGGCACAGGTACCTTCTCTGAGGAGGAGGAGCAGGAGAACCCACCTACAGCATCACTCTGTGGGGTAACTGTGGTCCCCTCTGGGTAGGAGGGCTTCTCCCTAATTGCATTTTGAAAAGGGGAAATGCTGATGTTAATCACTGTCAGATAGGGATTATTTTAAAGGGGTTGTTTAACAGCTATAACTAAATGTGGACATTTTAAAATCAGTGTATCCAGATAATTGCATTAAAGGCTTTAAAAAGACCAGGCCAAGGAATTCTCTGAAACACTAATGGAGATCTCCAGTAAATGTGAAGCAAGGAGGAAGCTCCAGAGAGATGGGAAAAAGGCTAAGTGACTGTTACAGGTAACTCCAACCACGGGAAAAACCACAACAGAGTAATGCAGAGTTAAAGGAAGACTAATAATTGATAATTGATGCTGGTTTGAATTTTGGTAGTAACCAACAGCTTTTCACTTTGGTGGGACTGTGCTGAGATGAGGCTCTTCTGCACAGGCTCTGACTTGCTGTAACACATGGTCTTGCAGGAGAAATGCAGGTGATGTCCAACCAACTAATTGGAATAGAGGTTTCTACACGGTGACATCAAAAATTGCAGCTGCAGAAAGTGTTAAATGCATTTGCTGGACAAGTTCAGGGCTGCAGAGCTGCTCAGGAGTCTGAACACCTCCACAGTGCAGAAGCACCACAGATGAAATATTGGGAGCAGATGGAAAGCCCTCAAATGTCAGCAGAGATCTCCTGAGGGATCTGGTTTCCCAGGAAATCCTGTCACGTGTCAGCAATGGGAGAGAGAAAGATCAGCAATTGTTATCCAAGGAGAACTAGAGCTGAGCAAATCAGCACCTGCCTCTTGCCCTCTGGGCTGAAGGATGGTAACCCCACACCCCTGAAGGGGATGGAAGTGAAGATGGCAGGAGTCTGTGTCCTGCTGTTTGAAGCTGTTGGACAGGATAATTGTCACCCATTTAATGGAAATGTCACTGTTTAATGGAAAACAAGGAAATAGCCACAGGAGATCATGTGGCTCTTCTTAGACAGGGTTCTGAAGGTCCTCTACCCCTCTAAGAGCAGTGGGGCTGGGTATGATCCTCAGAGGAGAGCTGATTCATCAGGTGGCACGTCAGGTATGATATCCAACAGGGATTGAACATGTTCCTCAGAGGATGGTGAGATGATGGCAGGCAGGTTCACCCTCTTCATTACAGCAGGGACTTGGAGCAGTGCAGAGGTGCCTCACACAAGATTCAGATATTCATGGAATCATGGAATGGTTTGGGTTGGAAGGGACCTTAAAGCTCATCTTGTTCCACCTCCTGCCATGGGCAGGGACACCTCCCACTAGCCCAGGTTGTTCCAAGCAATGTTGAAGAGAAAGAGCTGAGGGAAACGTGGGGTAATTCATCACCACAACCCCTTTCCAAAGGCCCTTTGGGTTCACAAAGATTGTACATTTTTAGTTTAGCCTTTGTTCTTTTCCTAAAAGAACTGGCTTGATTTTGCTGCAGATAGTAGACTTGAAGAGGAACAAGCACAGATAATACCCTGGAAAAGTGTTTATAGGTGATCATGGTGGCCTTTCTTATCTTTCTACCTGTGTGAGGCTCCTTTTACTTCATGTGCTGCACTCCTACTGTGGGTGGGCAATGAAGGCAGAGCCTCCTGTAACCATTTTAAGTCTAGTTCTGAAGCAGAAATTTGAGAAAACCTAGAGGAAGTCACAATGTGAACTTCTAATTTGCAGATGTTATCCCGAGTGATTAATGGGTTCATTGAGAGGACTTTATCTTACAAGTGTTATCGTGTGGCCTGAAGAGAAAGTGGAACGCATCTATTTGCAAATGGCTTGCAAGAGACAACTGATAAGAGGAACTACACTGGAAAGGTTTCCCAGCTTTTATGTATCCCTGTTTTTATGGATCAGTTCATAGGCTGAGTGGTACAGGGTCTCCAGGAAGCACTGGGAATCAGCCAGGGAAACACTGTCCGTGAGCACAGTGGGGCATCCCAGGACATTGGTACCATTGCTTAGTGGCAAATGGGGTGATCACACAAGGCCTCAAATATTGTGTCTTTGGGACAGTCACTGGGAGGTTCACAGCTCTCCAAACAACCTTTTCATGGTCTGTGTTGGAAAAAAAATCTGGACTCTACCACAGGGTGACAACACAGTTGTAAACCATGACCTGGACTGAGGAAGTGTTCGTAGAATCATAGAATGATGGAATATCCTGAGTTGGAACAGACCTACAGGGTCCCTGCACAGGACAGCCCCAAGAATCCCACCATGTGCCTGGTTAGGTTGGTATCAGAAGTTCCTGAGGGCCCTCACCACGTGGTGCTAGAACACCAACATTGCCACTTCCCAGCAGTTTAAAACTGAGTAAAGGTTGTCACAACCCTGAAAAGAGTATTTTTCTTCGACAGTTTGCTGAGAGCTTATTAAAACCTGGGAATAGTCTTAACTGACTGTTTTCAGAGCAAATAAGAAATGCAGCAGCTCAGGCTCGAGGGACGCTGGCACATTCAAAGCCAGGGAGAGCAGATGATGATGTAGACACAGGAAAGGGCAATCTTTCCTCCTGCAGAGAAATAATTGGGGTGGTGGAAGGTCCAGAGAGGGGATGGTGGGAGTGTCAGAGGGTCCAGTTTGGATAAAGATCAAAGACAGGCCTATGGTATTAAATGGAAGAGTCTTAAGTATGGAAATGATTTCTGTGAGGACAGGCCGGGGACATAAAAGTCCCAACACACTCCAACCAGGACACCCAGTGAGTGTGTTCCTGTGCACCTCGTGCAGCAAGGAACTGCCCATGAACTGGGAGATAAATATAAAGTAGTTCTGTCCAGCCACCCAGGGCCTCTCATCTCTTCATAATCCAAGATTCTGAATTTGGCAAACAAATATTCCTCTTGGTTTTTCAGTGCACAGCTCAGGGCTTTAAGGGATCTGTCTCATGTGCCTCGTGATCCCTCAAACCAATGAGCCAGGAGAGTGCAGCACTGCCTGGCTCCCCACCTCTCCTCCAGGTACTCAGGAGCCTTCTCTGTCCAAGCAGAGATCTCAAGGTACTCCCCAGCCCAAGCAGGGCAGGTCTGGGACACCAGTTGCCATGGCAACTGAGACAGTGGAATCACAGAATATGATGGATTGGAAAGGACCCACAAGGATTACCCAGTCCAACCCCTGGCCCTGCACAGGCCCAGCCCCAAGAGTCACCCCCTGTGCCCCAGAGGATCATCCAAACCCTCCTGGAGCTCTGGCAGCCTTGGGGCTGTGCCCAGTGCCCTGGGGAGCCTGGGCAGTGCCCAACCAGCCTGTGGGGGAAGAAGCTTTGCCTGAGATCCAACCTGAGCCTGCCCTGACACAGCTCCAGCCATTCCCTGGCTGCTGTCCCTGGGATGGGCCAGAAGATGTCCACTGGCAAGGAAGGAGCCTGTTAATGAGCTGATCTTTGGGGTTCAGCTTCCCAGCTGCACAAGGATGGGGTGTCCTGGCAGATGCTGCTGTGCTGCTCACAGCAAGCAGAGCTTCTGCAGCAGAAATATTCATGTTCTTAGAGAAGGTGGAGAGAGGGGAAAGGTCCAGCATGAAAACAGCAGGCAAAGGTTTGTCCAGAGGGATGGTGAGGTGGAAAAGTGGAGGAGAAAGGAGACTGATGTGGGATTGGGAGTCCCTGGGAAGGACTGGCACAGAGGGAAATGGAGGAGAGAGTGGAGAGCAAGCCTGGGAGTGATGTGCAGGCAGGTCTGATCCTCCTGCCAGGAGAGCCGTGACAAATGGGGTGACTGAGGCACAAAAAGGCAAACCTGCCCCAGCAGCGTTGTTTGGTACCTCTTTGCTGCTCCTCCAGCCCTTCCTGGATCATGGGGAGGGACATGATGGAATAGTCTTTGCCAACTGCTTTAAAACCCCTGACAGTTAATGTATTACACTGCCAGGGCCCAACATAACTTTTTCCAGAGTAATTACTTTCGATTTCCTCACAATAAATACTCGGCTATTTTTTCCTTTCCAATAATCAAGTGTATTTATTCTTAAGTAAGATTAACTGTCTTTTGGAGCCCAAAATGGATGGGGTTGCCTTGGGAGATCAATACAAATGCTCATAATAGTTGTTTCTTCGTGAAGTCCTGAGGACCCTCCAGCTGACCTTAGATGACCATTTCTCCCTTCTTGAGCAACCTGGTCTAGCAGAAGGTGTCCATGGCAAGGGGTTGGAATGAGATGAGCTTTAAGGTCCCTTCCAACCCAAACCATTCCATGCTGCTTTTGATGGCCTATCCATCCATCAAATCCTGCGGGAAACCTCTGTGTAGGTTGGACTTTGTGGGTGGTGTGTCCTGCTCATGTCACCCCTGGGATAAAGCAGAGGTTTAGATTCATGTGTCATTTATTGTTCTGTTCTTTCTCCTGTTTTTATAAGTTGTCCTCATCTTCCCTCTCCCCTCAAGTTTGGTGGCAGTGTGGGTTCCCCACTGCCACAAGAAAGGGAAGGTGGTTCCATATTATAGAGTATCTTCTGCCTGAGGAAAACAAGAAAACAGGCAGCAGACATGGACTTCTGGAAAGCAGGTGGAGGCCTCAGTTCTGAGGATGTGCCGACAACAAGCCAGAAGGATGGGTTGTAACCCTAAATTTCAAGTTTGTCTTGAACTTCTCAGTAGAAAATGAGAGAACGCAGTTGAAACATGCTTATTTGGTCTGGGAAAATCCCTTTCTTTGGTCCTGGGATGGCCCTAGTTCTGATAGGATCTCAGCCATGACTGTCTGGGAAGATTATCACATGAGTTCACTGCAGAGTTACTTGACAATCTATCTAAAAACTCAAAATAAAACTCAATCTCGGCCTGCCCAGCCCTGCAGATGCTGAGCCTTTCCACAGCCTGTACCTGAAGGGATGCTAAAACATGGAGGTGAAAATCCCAGGGAAAACCAGCTCTGGACAGGTCTGAGCTGTGATTCTTGACTTCAACAAAGCCAGTGGGAACAGGGGCTGTGCTGTACAAGCTGCTGGATTTGCTGCTATTATTGAATCAGCATCAACTGGCAAATGTGATCCTTGTAGGGCTCAGTTTTCCCCTCAGTGACAGGCACACGCTGATAAAACAGAAAAGGGTAATGAAGGCAGGATGATACCATGAAATATTGCACTGCAAGACAAATGACACCTCCACAAAGCCAACAGGGCCTCATTTTTCTTTCAAGGGGGATAAATCTGCTCTTTTCTCGTCTCTCCAAGGCAGCTGGAATCGTGGTGACCCCCTCCAGTGTGTTCCCAATGTTCGGTCTTTCAGTGGCAACTGTTGGAGGCTTGAAGTTCACGGAGTGATGTCTGAGCTTCCTGTTCCCTTCTGCACAGGGGGAAGAGCTCAACCTGCTCAGAAAACACAGGAATCAAGAGGTGGAAGAGTCTTTTGATCTACAACAAAAGTTAAGACCATAAAGAGTTGACTGAGCCAGCTGGGCTTGGCCTTAACTTCTCCACCTGCCACACACAGGGAATATCCAACAGGAGGAAGGGAGAGCTGGCAGGTGTTTTACAATGTCAGTGATGCAAACACCGATTTTGGAACATTATCTGATGTCTGCCATGGGTATTTTTAATACAGCTTTTCAAAAATGGCAAAATGTGGCAAAGAAGTCCCTGCACACCAGGAAGGACTGGGGCAAGGGGGAGAAATGGTCACCTGAGCTGACTGTTAGAAATATTGGGAGGACCCCTGTGATATATTAGAATGCAAAAAATAGCTCTGTGGACTTCTGCCCAACAGTCTCTTGTAGGTTCCACAATTTACACTGTGCTCATTCAGGTATTTTTAGGACTACTATTAAATATTAACTATAAAATCATCATATGAGGATTCCTTTCACTGTAGATACTCTTAACTACCTAGTTTTGAGCTAATTGCCTTCAAAAGTTTCCAGGTTTCTAGGTCTTCAGTAGAAATCCTCTTAAAGAGACATGGTTTGATTTCCAACGTTTCTTTTCCACCCTTTTCTTTTTGTTTTTTGCCCCGGGATTTTGTCCCATCCCTGGAAGTGTCCAAGGCCAGGCTGGAGGAGGCTTGGAACAATTTGCTCTAGTGGAAGGTGTCCCTGCCCATGGCAGGGGGTGGAATGAGGTGTTCCCCTGCAGACCCGGGTGAGAACAGAAGAAAAGGGCACAACCCACGGGACTGTTTCAGTGGTTCCTCTCCCTTTGGGGCAATTTGTGACAGTTGTTAATGAAACAATTTAAGACCCCCCGGGGGGGTGGGGAGGGGTCGGGCTCTGCTCTCAGGGAACAAGGGATAGGGGGAGAGGGAACGGCCTCCAACTGTGCCAGGGGAGGGTCAGATTGGATATTGAGGAAAATTCCTTCATGGAAAGGGCTTCCATCCCTGGCACAGCTGCCCGGGGAGTAGTGGAGTCCCCACCCCTGAAATGTTCCAAAAATTGTGTAGATGTGGCGCTTTAGGATGTCCTTTAATGAACAGGGTGGTGCTGGGTTGATGACTGGACTCCATGGCCTCAGAAGGCTTTTCCAACCACAGTGATTCTGTGATTCCATGATTTCCTCTGGATTTGACTGGATCACTGCCAAGGTCATCCGGGCCCTTCTGAGGAACAAAACTTAATAAAAGCAGTTTTTAAACCCCCAAGAGTCTGGAGCGCACCAGCAGAGGTGTCTCTCTAGTGACCCACCAGCTCTCCCATGTCACAGGTCTCTTGTCCCTCCAAGCTTGGTAGGATCCCTTCTCAAAAGACCAGACTGGAAGCCCCTTGAAACAATTTCCAGCTTCCCAATTTCCAACATCCCAACTTCCTCTGCAGCAACCTCAGCACTGAGGTCAGGAGAGGCCTGGAGTGACTCATCTCTCCAAAACTTTGTGTTTTCTATCACTTTCCTGCCTCCTCAAAGGGGAAGCTCAATGATTCCATTCCACCTATTACCAGGCATTTAATAAGCATTAGTAATTACTGGACAGCATAAATTTTAATTATTATTATTATAATTCCTAATGCAATCATTAATCAATTCCTTATTATTGAGATAGCAATTACACAAAGATTAATAACTCCATTTAATACTTTTTAATTAAGTTAATTTGGAGAGGTGAGGAAGTGAAATGAAAACTCTGCATTGTTGGCTTTTCTGTGAGGGACTTTTCTGGAGCTGCCAGTGCCCTGCATGGGATCCTGGGACCTCAAACTGGGGATGGGAGGGAGGGGGCACTGGGTAGGAACTGTCCTGTTCTTCTTAACAGGAGACCCTGAGATGAGGATTTGTCTTCAATGATCCCACAGTTTAGGCCCCGTGTCCAGACTGGAAGGAGAAGGGGTGTAAGGGGGGTACTTTTGAATTGGATGATCAATGGAGCATAGAGGCGTGAGAAAGGAATCATATCAGGATGTGAAACCAGCTAGAGTATGGTACAATGTAACTCCATGGCACAAGCTAATTGTAAGGTCCATTGTGCTTTTTAGCAAGTCAGCTTGATATCCCCTATTATCAGAGCTGAGTTCTTCCTTAGTTTTGCTACATACTGCAAGATGGATACATCTACCCTTGAAACACAATGGTAGAGGTCATATATAGGGGTGAGAAAGATGATGATGGGAGGAAGATTCTGTGGGCAGGGGTCGCTCGCCCCTTGCCCTACAAGTAGGGTATGCGCAGACTGTTGCCATGAGGGAATGATCAGGCGGGGTTTGGCTGCCACTCAGGCATCACCTTATACTGGGTACTGGCCCTACGTGGTGTAATGTGGAACTGATAAAATGGGGTGTCAGGACTGCTGAGTTGAGCGATACTCATCCTACCACCGAGCCTGTGTTGCTCCGCAGGGACGCCCGCTAAGCACGGGCACCGACCAGCTGCTGCAGATCCTGACAGCCCTGGCCTGTCTGTGTGGGTAAGCACAGTTTATTGAGAGGAAGCAACTGAGAGAACAAACTTTTCTTTTTAATATCCTTTCAGTGTTCCTTTAATTCCCCTTTTTATTATTGAATATTGTTACATAAATAAGTTGCTCCTAATAGTTCTCTTTAATTTCCCTTTTTACTAACCAATATTGTGTTAATAGTTATCCATAATATTGTGTTAAGATCCCTTTTTGGTATCCCTTTAACCCTTCCCCTTTTCACTAGTTAATACTGTATTAAAAGCTGTTCGTAGTATTTGTTTTAATGTCACCCGATAAGGTAGTTATTTTGTATCCCTTTTTTAGTTTTTGATTCCTCTTGCTAAGTTTATTACTATTATTATTATTCTCACTGTAATAAAAGATAGTTTGTGTGTTTGAATATTTCTGGCACTTGTCTTTATTCCGAACATGTATCCAAACGAACTGTTACATAAATTGGCGTAGTCGGCAGGATACATGGCGGAATAAACTGTGCCCTCCAGGGAAATTCGTTGGTGGAGTGCTCAGCCGACGTGTCCCTGTGTATTGGTGGGGAGATCTTCAGGTGGAGTGCGCAGCCTGTAGAGCCGCGCCCCGTGTGAGTTGTGTGAAAAGGGAGATTCTCAGGTGGAGAGCACAGCCTGGGAAGCCGCGTCCCTGTGTGGGTGGTGAACCCTGTGTGGGCGCCAGGGGTGCCGGTGTCTGAGTTCCTATCTTCTGCTTGTTTTACTTTGTTTTGAACTGGTTTTTGTTGTTCTTGTTGATTAAGTTACTATATGGGTGACAGTGCTTGTGTTTTATATGCTTTGTTTGTTTTTTGCATATGGGAGGTAGTTCTGAGCAATTAATTGTGAGTATACCACACTTATTGAGACCTAGAATTAAGATTTGTCCTTTTTGCAACTGTTGTTTATATGTGTGACTTCGTTGTACTAATTGTAATAAATATATCTTGGGACCTAGAGGCAGCCAGGAGATAAGGTTAGATCGGACTTTAAATTTTTATTGTATTCGGTGTGGAGCGAATCAAAGCTTAGAAGATACCCAGTGGATTAGGTTTTATTGTTGTTTCACTCATAGATATGTCTTTCTAAGGATTCATTCAGAGTTACTGTAGAGTGTGTATTTTGTGGTTGGTATATAGAGATTTTAGATTTGATGTGTCTGTGTAGTTAGGCTTGTTAGTGATGTAAGAGCTATAGTCTGTGGATTGGTGTGTCTCATTGTGTTTAGCTTGAAAATTGAGAATCTTTTGTTGTTGTTTTGTTAGTGAGAACATCAGTAGATTAAGATGAAGAAGTGGTTAGGAGGGTCGGCCGTAGACGGCAATGAACCCAAGAAAGCTCCTCCCCGTGAATTAATAGAATTGGGGCAGGAGCCATGGATCACTTTGTGGAGTAAGTGGGAAGCATGTACAAAGATTCCTCTTGAGTATTGGGGGCAGCAGACCCCGATGGAGGTATTGCAATACTGGGAGCAGTTTACCCCTACTACTAAATCAAGCAATCGTCTGGAACAGGCTGGGCGAATGGGGGGTGCACTGCTTACTGCATATAAGTTAACTGGAAAAATGCACAAAACTGCAGGAGCAGCTGAATGCTGTAAGAGCCACTCAGTTGGTACAACGCCAGACTTTACTTGACCTTCAGGCTGAAAAGAACGGGGTAGAAGATAAATGTGTTACTTTAGCTGAGAAATATGCTGTGAGAACCGTTCGGCACAGACAAAAGAAAATAGACCGAAGTGATCGGGGGCCACGGGTGCGAGCTATAGTCACTTCCCCTGATGGGGATCCAGAGAAGTGGGATGGTAACATATGGAGTAGTAGTGATGATTCTGATGAGGACGATTTTATAGAAAATTCAAAGAAGTTATCAACAGCAGATGAGTTGGCACATAAAGTAAGGGCAGCCCCTGTTGTACGGCGGAAGGCTGTGATAGATAACCAGGGTAACCAAGTGAGGCAGGATGAAGTTGCTGATTTCTCCCCAGAGGATTTTAAAAATCTTTTATCCAAATATTCTCAGCAACCTGGGGAACGAGCACAAATGTGGATGGTTAGGCTAATGGAGCAAGGGGCTGACTCTGTGATAATAGATGATGTTGATGCCACAAAGTTTTTAGGGTTAACTAATGATGTATATGTACAAAATACCCTTTGGCGTTTAAGACGAACACCGGGAGTTGATAGAACTTTGGTTTCAGTTATTGCTGAAGGTTTTAGTGACCGTTTTACTAGTGATGGATCATGGCAGGATGGAAGTTCATCCTGGGTAACTCTTCATCAAGCAATTAAAATATTTAAGGGGGAAGGGATGAAAGTAGCTATTGAGCTGCAGAGTTCTGAACTTTACATGCAACAGCCTCTAATTCCAGTAATGTGAAACAAACTGTTAGAAGGCTGTCCTGTACCCTGGAAACCATACATTATCCCACTGTTAGTGTCTAACGCGAGGGCTCCCATAGAAGAGATCATAGAGAGGTTGCAGCAACTTGGTGACCTTCCAGGCCTCCCACCCACAGAACAAAACCTTAATTGATAAAATTATACTTTTGTAACGAGGAGGGGCAATATGACACCTCAAGTAGATATTAAGTTGTTAGAATTGGAAAGGGGGGGGTTGTTTGTGTTTTGCCTCCCACAGGACCCTGCTGGCTTCCAGCATGTTTGATGAAACCTTATCATGAGCAGCAAGAATTCTGGACAGAGATCAGTGAATGCTGAGCAGCACAAGACCAGTCGGAATATCACATGGAAGAAAAACATATCCTAAATATAATTCATTGTGTCTACTAACTTTTACTAACTGGTGTAATGACTCAGTTATCATGTACCTGTCTCTCGTGTATCTTGTCCACACCTGATGTTGTGATTCGTGTAATGAACAATGTCTTTCAGGTGATCCTTATTTGTCATTTGTGATTCTCAGTGAACCTGGACAGGGGCTGGGAGGATACAGCTACCACAGCCATGACTACTCCTGCATTAGCCTATTCAGTACAGGTCATGTATCTTGAATAACAAGATGGATTGGTTATTCTTTTCTGCATAGCAGGTCTCGTGTCCCAATGGATCCCTGGATCTACTGTTCCAGAGATAAGAAGATCTATATTTCTTAGATGAGTTGCACCATCAATCTGTATACGTTGTTTTGTATCACTGGTAAGCAACAGTCAGAATTGGAATATTATTCCTGAACTGTGTGCTGCCAAGTTGTTCTGGCAGCAGGGTTAAAGGTAAAGGCTAGAGCTAAACCCTGGCTTCAAGAAGTGAAGGACATACGTGTGCAGAGTGTCTGCAATTGTGCTTGGTTTTGTCTCCTGAGATGGGGCAGACATGCCACTAAGGGGGGAAAGAAGACAGTGGAAAACTATAAAACTTGTAACATCCTGAAGCCTAATGGTCATCACTGTATAGAACGATCCATTTCTGTGCTATTCATGTCACACCAGTGATGTTTGTGAAGATCAGGCAGAACGGTGTGGTTTGGGAATTCTAAATCAGACACTGATTGTTTTGCAGTGCTCATATTTGTATGTGTTTTGTCCCAGTAGGTTACAGCAGGTGGCAAGAATTACTTAGAATCAACAAATGACAGAAACCTTTTGGCTTATGAGTATACACAAGAATATATGTGATTGTGAAATAACCATGTGTGAGGTGCTGGGCCTCACAGAAGAAAAGTCTTATGTTGAAAAACTGGTTGGCAAGACTGCAAATGAAGGACTGATGTTTGTGGACCTCCCTATGGGCTCTGACTCGCATCATGCTTACAATTTTCTTAGGATGAACTGGTAACATTTTAGTTGAGTGTAGAAATGATTTCACACTCAGTGGTATAGTTAATGTGAAGATGGATAAAATTCTTTTATAGCATGGAGGCAAGAGATAACCTGTACTATCAGTCCATGAGGTGAAGGGGGATTGACTGCAGTCAGGGGTCAACTGGGGCAGGACGGTTTGCCCCCGATGAGGCCTGGAATCTGTACAGAGAGTGCAAGCTTTCTGGGGGAGCGGTTGGTGAGACCAGGATGTTGTCTGGTGTTGCATCAAACTCCAGATATACATTGCCTGTGATGGCTCCTAACAGGCCTATAAATGTGTGACTGGCAGTCAACCACTTCATACTATAAAAGATGAATCCAAATTATAAAATTTTGAAATGAGAAGTTCTGTTGTACTAGACTTTATATTTTGCAGAAATTCCCGAGATTCATCGCGTTGTCCGGGCCCATACGATTGGACACACCTGTTCACCTGTCCAAACCTGGGAACTAGGTCTGCCAACCGGGAAAAGATTATCTCAAGTACTGCTGACTCCAAGTAAATGACCACTGTAACCCACTTGGATCTCCGCACTGGGGATGGACATGATTATATTATTGTCTGTATTTTTGCTGTTACTCAGTTATTATGTTGTTTACATTTTTGGAAATGACACTTCATAAATATGCTGTTCGAGTCATTTACCAGTGTCATGGTCCAACCATGGACCACGCGGTGGGATGGAATCCAACAGCCCCCAGGAGCTGGTTTCTCCTCTGAGGGTGCAGAGCAGCAGGGCCTCTTCCAGACCCAACTGTGCCTTCCAGAAAGATATCAACTATACTTTGTTTCTTTGCTGACTTCTGTTTTAGATGTCAATGTATGGACCACCCTGGCCAACATGACGAAGACGGACGTGATATGTGTGTCCGTGGTAACTCCCACGAGTCTTTTTCACACCTGTCTGGTCGGAGTACCCATTGATAACTACTGGTGGGGAACTCTATATAATGAGACCATGTCAGCAAACTGCACATATCTGGGAACTCAACAACCTCTTTGGTGATTAGAAATAGAGATAGCCCTGGTTACGAAAAGCGCTGATAAGCTTGTCAGTTGCTGGATGTATAATAACATGCATATTGTGTATGATTCCCTGTATACCAACATGTGTACGTCAAATGATAAACACCAGGCTAAATGCATTACAATCTTGACAGCAGCAGAGCTTTCATTGATGACCAGCCCTCTCTGATGGAATTTCCCTTTGCTGAGGCCAAATGAGTTTTCATTGTAGCATCTGCATCCTTCCTGTTGAGCACAACCTTTAGGAGTTACTTCAGAGAGTCCCTCTGCTGCTTCACTGGTGAATGGGGCCTCTCTGAGAAGGCCCCCAGGCTGGAAATCCTTTCAATTGATTGTCATTCTCTCCTTTATGCAGAACCCCCCTGGTCCCCTCCAGAAGCAGCACCGTTCCCTCCTCCAGAAAATAGAATGTGGCAGATTTTTATTGGCAAATTGACATTTCTGTGGGATTTCAGGTTGAGTTAAGGTCTGATGGAAGTTTCCTTTTGTCAAGGGTAGGTGTTGGACTGGATTTGGGAGTCACAAGAGGCATCAACCCTGGGAAGGGGCTTCCAATCTGTTCTTTTGAGAAGGGATCCTACCAAGCTTTTCATTTTGCTCCTCCAGACAAAGTTATGTAATAGAGTAACACAGGAAGATAAAATAACTGCATTCAAACCCCCAAATCTGACATTACAAATTCCACTGAGTGTGGGGTTGTTCTGGAGTTAAATTGTATCATTTTCTGCAAATGGCAGAGTTTTCAATCTGCTTGTGTTTGGGGTCTAATGACAACAGCCCAGTGCAAGAGAAGAGCTTTCCTCTTCCTATATGGTTTCATGGACGTTTCCAGATCCAGCTCCAGATAAAAACACTACCAAAAGAACTTATACAGTTAAAACTCAGGGATGTCCTCATGAATTTCTCCTTCTTGTTCCATAAAATACTCCCAAGTCCCAAGCTGTGGTGACCCCTGAGGAGTGGGTCTGCAACAAAGAGGGTGGAGCTTGTCAAGGACAGGAACTGGGAATAACTGAAGGGCTTCAGCATTCCTCACACGCTGGTGCAGGTACAGTTCCGCTTGGCACTCCCAGGAGAGCCTGAAGAAGCTCTTTTGGAGATGTAGCAGAGGGATATAATCCAGTTAGGAACAGAGAAGCCAATTCTCTACTCCTTGGTGTTGTTACCACCCTTCTGCAACTTGCCTTCCTCACAGGAGGCTCAGACTTCTCTGCAAGGATTAACTTTATGTTAAATTAGTACCTTAACACAACATGTTTGGATGATCCTCTGGGGCACAGAGGGTGACTCTTGGGGATGGGCCTGTGCAGGGCCAGGGGTTGGACTTGATGATCCTTGAGGGTCCCTTCCAGCTCAGCATGTTCTGGGATTCTGTGGCTCTCTGTTCCCTCACAAAGGGGTGATTCCCTCTCCAGGAAGCTCGAGGTGTTTGTTTATAGTCAGCCTGTGGCATGCTCTGGAATCCATCCACGGGCAGGAATCTCCAGGGGTGGAGAACACTTCCAGCCTTTCCAGTACGGGACCATAGAATCATGAAGGTTGGAGAAGACCTTCAAGATCATCAGGTCCAGCCTTCTGTGTCTGTATTTACTTTGTTCTCCTTCCCTTCATGGCTTCTCCTCGTCTTTTCTCACTCCTCTGGAATCTCAGGGCTGCTCCCACTGATGTTCACAGGGCTGCAGTGCCACTGCAGAAGAAGCTGCTCAGCTCTGCCCACTCAGCCTGTCCCAGCTGGGGACTAGTCTAACATCTTACATCTTCTTTTGTCTCTGTGATTTTGGGTCATGGAACCCTCCTGGGACTCACAAGTTATTTAAACAGCCTCTGTGCTGAGCAGAACCACCAGCATTTCCTTGCCTTTTTTTTTTTTTATTTTTTTGAGCTAACTTCCTCATTTAGTATTTGCACAGAGTAGCTCTGGGGTTGGGTTTCAAAGGAAAATCCGGGAGTGTTTTGCTGTTCACTTCGCTTGTGCTCCCCCAGTGCCACGGCAATTGCACAGAGACTGACTTTTAATTAGCTCCGAAGCTGTGTGATATCTTTGGGAACAGTCAATACAGCTGTTGGGCTTTCTTTAGTTGTGGAGAAAACGTGGAAAATATGCTGAATAGACTGTATAGTTTCCCTCCAGAAGGAAGGCAGAGAAACACTCCTGTTTTATGCAGCAGCAAGTTTTCTTCAAGTTTGTTTTTGCAAGTTAAAAAAAAAAAAAAAAGAAGGGAAAGAAAGGAAACAGAAAGAACTAGGAAAAAACGAAGCATTTATTACACTATAATGAGGTAAAACTGAGCTCACATACCAATGGGGGAGCTGACAATAATATATGGCTTTAATTAGCAATCAGGATTTGAGGAACAGATTATTATGCTAATAGTTTCAAAGCTTCCCAGTAAAAAAGTGCCTATGGAGAGATTTGCTAATGACAAGGAGATCTCCATTTTGTAATATAATCATGAAATGCTCCAGACAATAATTACACATTTCCTTGCATGTTTGTTATGAAACTCTGGACTTCAGACTCTGCGCTGTGGACTCCCAGTGGACGAAGGAAAAATATAATGACCCAAAACTTCTCTTCCTAAAGGCAGAGAAATGAGTTCTTTTGCTTGTCCTAAAGAAAATCTGCCATGCCCTGGATTGGAGTGGGAAAAGCACCAAAGTTTGAATCCAAGCTCAGTTAATTGGAAATAAAGCAATTTAAATAAAGTTGCTTTAAATAAAGCAATTAAGCTGCTGGAATGTGTCCGTGTCGGAGCTGGAGGAAGCTCCTGGTCGGATCTGTGCTTCCAAGGCTGAGCAGTGGCTGGTGGGGAGGACACACTAACGAGGTGTTGGCTAATTAAACTCACAGCTGCAGGATTCCCAAGGGAAGTCACTCTGGGGCCCATAAAAAGGATTTGCTTATTTAGAATAAATGCTCCTGGGGGCACCAGGATTTATCCAGGCTGGAATGATGGGGGCTAAGGGGAGAGGGGCAGGGGAGGAACTGCTCAGCTGAGGACAGGAGGCACTCAGGGGGCTGGAGGGGAGAGGATGGAGCCACCAGCTCCCCTGGGAGGGTGAAAACCACCTGCCAGCTCCCCTCTGTATCTGTCCCTTCCCAAAGGATAATCAGGAAAGGCCCGGGAAGCCTTTTGCATTCAGCCCAAGCCCAGGAGCTCAATGGCCAAGCTACCAATCACCCCCTAGAGCAGTTAATTAACTGCAGGCTTTTCTCAGTCTGGTGCTTCCCCATCTACGGGCATTCAACTAAACTTGAAGTGACCCAGGAACCACAGGCAAGACATCTCAAGAACTTTTTTGTTTAGTTTTTTTGGAAGATGCCTTTTAACCTTGCTCCTGGAAGCAGCTGCTGGCAGACACTGCTGCAGCCAAACTGGAGGCACGAGGAACAGCCTGCACACTCAGGTCCCCATTCCCACCAGGACCTTCTTCCAGGGATTTCAAAGTCCTACAGACCTCCCCTGGGGCAGCAGAAAAAAAAGACAAAGCTGCATCTTGTCCCCACTGCAGTTTACTGCATCTCTTTTTTTCCATCAAGGGTCTAAGGAAGGGGGACCTTTATGAGCATCCTCTGGCTGCGCTTGTGAAGGCCAGAAGGTCCCACCCAGACACCCCTTGGATGACTCTTCAAACAGTTTATATTTCAGATGAGAATTTCCAGAGACAGAGAAATGTATGCATGCTTCAAGTGTGGTGCAGCCCTAACTGGGGTATTCCTGTTTTCTGTCATGGGATTGTCACAAAATGGATACAGGTAAAAACCACAGGAAATCCCTAAAAAACCCCTTGATTCCTAAATAAATTATATGTGGGGGAACACCCTCAAAGCAGACCCCATGGCCTCACAGTGACTCTGACTGATGAAGCACTGCAGGATCATCAACTACTGTGAGATTTCTCTTGAGACATGGAGATCCAAGGGGGGAACAACCAGCTGAGCTGCAGCAGGTTCCTTCAGGGTGGCTTGGAATATGAGCCATCCAAAGGCACAGTGCCAAGGGACAGGGCTGGTGTGTGCAGTCCATGGCAGCAGAGCTGACCTGGCTGGCTCTGCTGTGCCCTGCTGCCCCCAGCCCTGCCCCCTCCCCTGGGCTGCCAGTCACCATGGGACCCAACAACCCCCCTTTGCCAACAGTGCACCTCCCTCAGCCCTCCCAGCTTCCACTTCTCCAGAGTTTAAGGTTCTCCTGCACTCGAGGTTGTCTCCAGCCATGTTTTGGAGACTGTGGATAATCCCTTTGTTGGTCCCATCAAGAGCTGTTAACTCACCCTGCTCAGGCCAGGCTTGTCCTGGGGCACTGCAGTCCCCAAATCTGCCTTCTCTCTGGATACAGCTTTGCCCTACAGTCCACAGAGGGGCTGAGGGAGCTGGGGGGGGCTCAGCCTGGAGAAAAGGAGGCTGGGGGGAGACCTTCTGGTTCTGCATCTCCCTGACAGCTCCAACTCCCTCCAGTGCAGCCAGGTGGGGATCAGGCTCTGCTCCCAGGGAACAAGGGACAAGACAAGGGGAAATGGCTTCAAGCTGTGCCAGGTGAGGTTCAGGTTGGATATTAGGGAAAATTCCTTCTTGGAAAGGGTGGCCAGGCACTGGCACAGCTGCCCAGGGCAGTGGTGGAGTCCCCATCCCTGGAAATGTTCAAAAAAGGTATGGATGTTGCACCTGGGGACATGGTTTAATGGTGGGCCTGGTGGTGCTGGAGGAATGGTTGGACTCGATGATCTTGAAGGGCTTTTCCAACCTTAACAATTCCATGATTCTGTGAAGGGGGTGGTGACCTGCTGCTGCTCTTGCCTGCAGGATCCCAGACCCAGCACTGCAATCTGGAAGTGTATTCTGTTTTTTCCAGCCATAAACCCACAACAGGGACAGGGGACTGTGGCACATTTGAATTTTGTCTGTTTGTGGTGCTTTTTTGTGCATTAACTCATTCTCCCTGGCTTATCTCGGGTCCCTCCAGCCGCCATGAGCTGGCACACAGAGAGACCTGGGAATTTTGGCCATTCCCACCAGTCTGTTGTGTTATTCTGTCCTGAAACTCCTGAGCCCCAGCTCTGCTCTCTGTCAGACTGCGATAATTCTGTGTGCAAATTACTTTGTGCTGTGAAAGGTGGCCCAGAAGTGTTGGATTTGTGGCTCTCCCTGGGCTTAACCTCAGCTGGGCTCTGGGCAATCCCACCCAGCTGATGTGTGACCTGTGTTTGTCAGCAGGCAGGACAGCCAAAATCCAGAGGCCTGTGGCACCTGGGGACACTCTGCCTGCTCCCAACTCCCCCTCCCAAAGAGGGAAAAATTCTGTCCTGACTTCCAGCTGGATGAGGAAACCTCGCAGGAACAGCATAAAAATTAGTTGAATAAACTGTTTGGAATTCAAACAGAGACATTCATGGAACAGAGAGGGAAACTATTATCAAACCTTCCCCCCCAGAGTAACAAAAGCAGCATCCCTGATGCTCAGGATTAGGATGTGGAGAGGAACAAAAAAATATCAGACTGACAAAAATCTTCCAAAACCCCCAAACCCTCCCCTCCTCTACCCCAATCCCAAGGGCTGATAGAGGAATAATCACTCCTCAGCCCCCTCACTGCTGCACTGGAGGATCAGTATCTGGCACCACTTTGGCTCTTCCAAGTATAATCCCATCCTGTAAAGTCCAGGTCAGCACCTGGATCCTGAAACAATGGCTCTGAGTAAAAGAAATACTCAACAAGTTGAGGCTGATTTTCATCATCTTATGTATTTTGGGCAGCAGCATAAGGATGAAATCTGGAAGGTTTTTAGGCTTCTTCAATAAAGTGATTTTGCCTTGCTCTTCCCACCCAGAAATATCCAGAGAGTGCCCAGAAAGCGAAGTAATTATGGGATAATGTTTCATGGGAGACAAGGAGAGTGAATTGTTTCAGGAGATCAAAACAAACCTCTCTGAGCAAAGATCACATCCCTACAAGCAAAGTGTGTCCACTGCGAACAGAGGAGGGGTAGTGGAAAAGTTCAAAGGGGAAAATAATGCTCTTTCAAGAGGGCAGCACAGAAATATGGAATGAAAGGCAAAAGTTTAAACAAATGAACATTTTAACCAGAAAATTAGACATTAAAATAATTGGGAAGGGAAGTTTTGGGAAGGGAAGTTTTGGGAAGGGAAGTTTTGGGAAGGGAAATTTTGGGAAAGGAAGGTTTGGGAAGGTTTGGGAAGGTTTGGGAAGGTTTGGGAAAGGAAGGTTTGGGAAGGGAAGGTTTGGGAAGGGAAGGTTTGGGAAGGTTTGGGAAGGTTTGGGAAGGGAAGGTTTGGGAAGGTTTGGGAAGGTTTGGGAAGGTTTGGGAAGGTTTGGGAAGGGAAGGTTTGGGAAGGTTTGGGAAGGTTTGGGAAGGTGTGGGAAGGGAAGGGCGAAGAGAGAAGGAGAGGGGAGAAAAGAGAAGAGGAGAGGTTCGGAGAGGAGAGGTTCGGAGGTGTTCGGAGAGGAGAGAACTTAATATCAATTAATTTGACATTAGGGCCTTCCAGTTCCACTTTTCTGCATTTTTCAGGTCAGGTACATCTGATAACTGATAAACAATCAATACACACACTAATTAAGGAAGTCTGACACAGGAGCACAGGTATAATTAGATAGAGGAAGTCAGAATTACGTGGCTATATAGAATGATATGCCATGACTGTGCAAGGAGCCTTTCAGTTTTCTGTGGTAAAAATATAAAATCAGAAACAAAAGGCAAGTAGTGACTTTTTTTTTAATATTTTCTCCATTTCAGAGGTTGAATTGCTGTACTAATTCACCCTGTTCATTTCAATTAAGCCATTCATTTTAATATTCCAGGCTATCATACAGCATGTTTAAGTTGCTCAGTTATTGCCTTCCTTGTGCTGGGGAGCTCATTGCATTCTTCAGTGGCACAAAAATTGAGAGAAAGCAGTAAAATCCAGTGGTTTCTTTATGTGGAGTAGGATTCATACATACATTCCTTTTTATATCTAATACTTTTTAAGTTAATATTCTTGAAGATGGTCAACAGACCAAGAGATGCAGCAATTAGAGAACAAGACAGATGACCCATAATAGGAAAATGCTTTTCTGAATCATAAGATTAATAAATACACTGAGTTTGGTGCTTGGAGTCTGGAAGTTAATTAGGAAAATTATTCTCTAGAACTTTTAATTTTCTGGTGTGATTTTTCCCCCTAGGATGAGTAATCTCTCTGAGCCTCATCCCTGGTCCTTAGTTGAGCTGGGAGGAGTAACCCAGTGTGCTGAGCAGAGTGGGATGTTCCTGTGTTGGCAGCCCCTGACATTTCCACCTTGGCAGCTGATGGCAAAGAGCTGCTGAAGGATCTTGGGATCCTCAGTGACTGAGTCAGGAAATGGCAGGAGAAGAGCAATGATCTCAGAATCCCAGAAAGTGCTGAGTTGGAAGAGACCCACAAGGATCATCCAGTCCAACCCCTGGCCCTGCACAGGTCCATCCCCAAGAGTCACCCCCTGTGGCCCAGAGGATCATCCAAACCCTCCTGGAGCTCTGGCAGCCTTGGGGCTGTGCCCACTGCCCTGGGGAGCCTGGGCAGTGCCCAACCAGCCTGTGGGGGAAGAAGCTTTGCCTGAGATCCAACCTGAGCCTGCCCTGACACAGCTCCAGCCATTCCCTGGCTGCTGTCCCTGGTCCCCCCAGAGCAGAGCTCAGTCCCTGCCCCTCCTCTGCCCCTGCCCAGGCACTTGGAACTGCACTGAGGTCTCCCCTCAGTCTCCTCTGCTCCAGCTCAACACACCAAGTGCCCTCAGTGTCCTCACACGCCTTCAAATCAAGGCCCTTCCCCATCTCTGTGTCCCTCCTTCGGACACTCTCCAATGGTTCAATCCCTTCCTTCCATTGTGTCCCCCCAAACTGCCCCAATGTTGAGGTGAGGCCTCCCCAGGGCAGAGCAGAGTGGGACAATCCCCTCCCTGATGCCCCAGGACAGGGATGTCCCTCCTGGCTGCCAGGGCACTGCTGACTTAGGGACAACTGGCACCCCCAGGACCCCCAGGGCCCTTTCCCGGCTCTGCTTTCCAGCCTCTCATTCTCACTCTGTCCATCCATCCGGGGGTGCCCCATCCCAGGGGCAGAATCCGGCCCTTCCCCTTGTTGAACTTCCCATGGTTGGTGACTCCCAGCCCTCGGACCTGTCCAGGTCTCTCTGCAGGCCCTCTCTGCCTTCCAGGGGCTCCGCAGCTCCTCCCAGTTTTGGGTCATCTGCAAACCTGCTCAATGTCCCTTCCAGTGCTGTGTCCAAGTCATTGCTGGAGATGTTGGAGAGCACAGGGCCCAAGATGGAGCCCCGTGGAACCCCAGCAGTGACAGGTCACAGTCTGATGTCACCCCAGTCACTGTCACCCTCTGTGTCCGACCCGTGAGCCAACTGCTCACACCCCACAGGATGTGTTTACCTGTCCAGGAGGATCCTGGCAGAGACAGGATTGAAGGCTTTACAGAAATCCAAAAAGATCACATCAACTGGCTTCCCTTGAGCAGCCAGGTGGGAATAATGCAGGAATTGCAATAATTGCTGAGCAAGGCCGATCATTTACTGAGGTGTCTCCTGAGGTGGCTACTGCTGCTCAAGAGAGAGACCCTGCAGTGCCCCAGGGAGCCCTCTGCCCATGCAGGCTCAGTGAGGCCTCAGAGGCTTTAGGTGGTGCCCAGATGAAGAGCACAGAAGGTGTGCAGCTCTATAACCCACCCTCTGGCGCAGGCGTGGTTCTGATTCCCAGGGCAGAAAGGCAGGAAGAGATTGGAAAAGAGGAATTTGAACAGAGAAAGGCAACAGCAGGGACTGAGCCCTAGAATGGCCTCCACGTTACACAAGGCAGGATGTGCCCACTCAGCCTGGAACAGACATATGTGAGCACCTATTAAAGGTAATAATGCCAGAATGGTGTGGGAACAGGAATTGCAGTGACCCTCCACTGTCTCTCACGGTCTGAAAATGGGCAGCCAGCAAACAGCATGACGTGAGAGCAGATCCAGACCAGATTCAACATAATTGTTTGGTGTTTTTTCATTCAATATATGACTAAATTGCACAACTCTTGGCCACCGTGTTCCTGGTGTCTGGAAGCATTAGTGAATTCAGGCTGTGGGAACTGAATTTCACAGAGGAAACCCAAGAGGAGTTTTTAAGCACAAAAATGCACCAAAAGCCCTCAGGCAGGTGAGTCCTGAGTATGGTCACTGTGAGATACACAGAGTAAAGGAATAAACTTGTTCTTTCCTTTATAACACTGTTCTCAAGTGGACACATTGAGAGACAGGAAGGTGGACCTTTGTGTTGACACAGTGTGTTGACCTCAAGTCAACAAGTTTGATTCTCTCAGGTCAGGGTGGGATTGTTGGGGTGTCCTGTGCAGGGCCAGGAGCTGGACTCAGTGACCCTTGTGGGTCCCTTCCACTCAGGATATTCCATGGTCCTGATTCTAAGTCTCTGTACAGGACACAGTGAGCAGAGATCCCAGCTGGAGGAGGTCACTTGGCTGCACTGGCCATGAGTGTGACCACAGAGCTGCCCAGTCCCTCTGCTGTGAGTCACCACCCACCTTTGGAGGGATCTGACATTTCTACATAAGACCCAACACATTTTAGTTGGCCAGAGCTCCTTCTACTGCTGAAGATGCTCCAAAAGCTTCCAAGTTACCCCTCTGCCTCCTGCTCTAACAGTTCTCTATCCCTTCAGAGAGGGTTATTTTTGATTCCTGCAGGATATTGCAATGGAAAGTTTTTACATTTCAATTTTAAACTGTTTTTTTCCAGATTGCAGAGAATGTAACACAGTTTACAATAGAATATATTGTAATTGATTATATAATTTCAGACTCAGAATCATGCTACCACGTGTCAAAATTAAATGCTTTCATTGGCTGCTTGTAATTTTCCCCTCAAGAATTACCCATGAAGAATATATAAATGTTTGGCTTCACAGTCCTATTGGGACTATATTTCAAAATCTCTAAAAATCTTTGTGCTAAAACCCAATTCTTCTCTTCTACACTGCTCTGGTTAAACCTACATGGAGCAGAGCTTTGTCCTTGGCAGGAAAGAGGGATCAGATACTGCCTTAAGCTCACTAGGGATTTAATTCTTGTTATTAATTTTGTAGAGAAGCTGTCCAGATACTACAAAGAAAGGGCAGGAGCATGAACCCCTCAAATAGATCATCAGCAAAAAGTTATTAACAGCAACATACGTTGCAGAGGGAGGAATGGCTCTGATTCATCTGGTTTTTGATTCCACCTTGTATTTATTTTAGTCTTTGACACAGGGAAAAGACAAATCAGTGAGATGTGGCTGCTCGTGCCTCGCTGTGCGTTGTGCCATTAGTGAGACATCAGCGTTGCTGCGCAAGTGGCAGAGGTTTTTTCTCAGATGATTTTTTTTCCTGGTAACAGTTGGGTTTGTAACTGAAGCAACGAGCCAGGGGAGCTCCAGTGAGTGTGATCGTGTGGGAGTCACCCTTTGAGGGTCCTCACCCACTGGGGACCCTCACAGATGTGAGGACATGGCCTCAGGCTGCACCAGGGCAGATTCAGGTTGGACATCAGGTGGAATTTCTTCATGGAAAAGGTTGTCAGGCACTGAAAGGGGCTGCCCAGGGAGGTGGTGGAGTCCCCACCCCTGGAGGTGTCCAAGGAAGGACTGGAAGTGGCACTCAGTGCTCTGGGCTGGGGGACAAGGTTTTGGGGGGCTTTTCCAACCTCAGTGATTCTGTGATGTCCATCAGGGTGCACATGAGAAGTAGCTGTATTGAGTTAAAAGTAAAAAAATCAATAAAAAATAGAATTAAAAGCAAGCAAATACCTCAAAATGTCCACAGGGGCAGAATCTTGCCATGAAACTGTTATTCCTTTTTGGGGTTTTGGGGGGGGGGTGAAGTGTGGTGGTACCTGGGGGCTCACAGCAATATTTTTATATTGGACATGTAATGTATGGTGGGAGATCTTCCCATGGAGAAATGTCCATAAGGAACAACGTTCAGGCCTTAGATTCACCTTCTTCCTTCTGGAAAACCTCTGTAACAAGCCCCCTGTGCAGAGCCCTTCCTGAGTGACGTGTCCTCTGCTCTCGGACCAGTGGAGAGTGCTACAGCCCTTAGCAGGGTTTTGGAACTAGATGATCTTCAAGATCTCTTCCAACCGGAACCATTCTATGAGTCTGTGATGATTCTGTGATTCTTCTGTCCAGGTATGGTGGTTTGAGCCACCACAGAAATCCAAAATCCAATTTCCAGGCTTCCCCCACCCCTTCCCACAATTTTATCTCAACACCAAAGAGAAACTTTCAGGCAGACACCTCTATGGGGGGGGAGCAAGGGAAGTATATACATTTATTACTATACAAATAAATACTGTACAAGCTAAAAGCAACTCTATATATAATATTACACACTTCTATCAGTCCCTTTAAGGTTCTCCCTCAATTCAGTCCAGGAAAAGCCCTTCAGGCTGATAGGTAACCAGTCTTTCTCTCGTGGGAGTGTTCAGGGAACCTGATTCACTCCCCCCGCCAACCTCCAGCTGTTTGCTGAAGTCTTTTCTTCCTCACAAAGTCCAAGAAGATAGCTCTGAGTCCTTTCTCCTTGGTTCTGTGCCATCTCTGCTGTGTGATTCTCTCTCTCATACCTCGGTTCCGTGCTGCTGTAGTTCAGCTTATCACACGTATGTGTCTTGGAATCTTCATTCCTCTTCCGAGTTTTCAGCTGTCCTGCGTTTAAATCACTGCAAGGACACCCTCCGGGCCTGTCTCTGGTCCGTCTCCAATTTCACCCGGGTTATCTCCCTGGCACTGGGCTGCGTTCAGCCCGTCCACTTTGGCCCTGCTCCAACGCCGAGCCTGCCCTCCACTTTACAGTGAGAGGGAAAGAGAAGAAGCCCCCTCTGCAGTCTGGCTGCAAAGGGGGGGAGGAAGAAGAGGGCTTGGCTGCAAGGCCTGCCTCTCTCTCTCCCACTTACCAGCTATTTGGGAGTCTCCTCCCTCACAACACACACTCACTCCAATGCTGCCTCCAACCCTGGGTTAGGCAGAGCTGAGGGCTGCAGGGCCCCCCTTCCCCCTGGAGGGGAAAGAAGGGGGCCCTGCCACCCCTGGGCCTTTCTCACACCCACACACCCACACAGCAGCAGACACAGACCGATTGCCAACAACTTCCACCAGTTGTGGATATCAGATTTTTCACAGAGCAAACAAGACGAGCAGTGATTGGCCCTCCAGGGGAGATTGCCCTGGCACACAATCACCTCTGGGCCCCCCGGCTCCCAGGAGGGGCAATTTCAAACCATGACACCAGGCTTTGCACCCACGTGGTCTCAGAGCAGCTGTGGGTGCACCAAGCCCTTGTCTCTGACATCGCTTCCTGGGTGTCAATAATTACTCTGTAGGTGAGAACTAAGGTCTGGTGAAAAGGTTGGGTGTCTCCTCAACACATGGCAGAGCTCTGGGCTCTGCCACCTCTGCCCAGAGCAGCTTCAACCAAAGTAGGACCCAGGATTAGATGCTGGAGCCTGGAATGTTGTCTCCATGTTCAGCTGGCTCTGCACCAGCACCAACAGCTGAACCTGCCCTTGGGGGGAAGAAACTCGCAGCTGAACAGGGTTTTTGTGTCCCACATTGCCATCCTGTTGTACTCTCATTGTCCCAGTCACCTGAAGGTGTAAGCAGGGAGCTCTGAGCACTGCCCAGGGCACCACAACACACCCAGGACATGCCTGGGAGTGTCACCCCAAACCAGGGATCCCAAAGCAAGGACAATGTGTGTGTTGGTGGCAAAGGTAAGGCCAAGTCACAGAGTAGAACAACTGTGTCCCTGCCCAGAGCTGATTCCCTGGTCCAGGTCCCAACAGGATATCACACCTCTTACTCCACAGGTCCATGGAAGGCAGGGAGGATGAGCTGGGCAGATATTCTGACATTTGGGGGTTTTTTTTTGAGTGTGTGGATTTATTTCTTGGTATTTTTTTCCCTGTTACAGCAGCAATAGTTCATAGCAAGTTTACATGAATGATTCGTGGTTTTCAATATAATTAAACTGAACATGGAACCTTATAGCAGTATTGTGAAACCCATTAAACCATGATTGCTCTTCCAATTCCCACCTAATGATTCATTAGTTATTATCAAAACAAGTGTGGGGAGTACAGGGCTCCACTCCTAAAGTGAATCAATTTTGATGCCTTTAATTTGGTTTTTGCATGTGAGTGGAAGTTGGTCAATAGAGAGGTTTGTAAGTGGGGGTCACAGTGATGTGCCCGTGGATGTTCCCAAATTGTACCTTCTCTTGAACCTTTGCAAAGTGGAAGAAAAATGTCCTTGGGTGTTTTTGTGCCTTATAGAAATGGCACAGATGTTGTGGGAAAACAGAGACACGGGTCTCAGGATCCTAAAGGCAAAAAGATGCAACAAATAATGAGTTCTTCAAACCTCCAGGGACTGGTTCAAATCTGTATTTTGGGAATTTGAGCTTGGCCTGGATTTACAGGGAGGGCTGATGTGCTGTGAGTGCTGGTGGGGTGTGGGGGGATGGTCCCTCCTGGCCTTCAGATCAGGGCTGTGTCATGGAATCATGGAATCATGGAATGGTTTGGGTTGGAAGAGACCTCAAATCTCATGTCATCCCACCCCCTGCCATGGGCAGGGACACCTTCCACCAGCCAAGGTTGCTCCAAGCCCCGTCCAACCTGGCCTTGGACACTTCCAGGGATCCATGGGGCAGCCACAGCTTCTCTGGGCAACCTGTGCCAGGGCCTCACCACCCTTACAGGGAAGGATTTCTTCCCCAATCTCCCATCTATCCCTGCCCTCTGGCAGTGGGAAGCCATTCCCTGTGTCCTGTCCCTCCATCCCTTGTCCCCAGTCCCTCTCCAGCTCTCCTGGAGCCCCTTCAGGCCCTGCAAGGGGTTCTCAGCTCTCCCTGGAGCCTTCTCTTCTCCAGGTGAATCCCCCCAGCTCTCCCAGCCTGGCTCCAGAGCAGAGGGGCTCCAGCCCTGGGATCAGTTTAGAGATTGTCCCCTGGACTTGTTTGACTCTTCCCATCTTTAAAAGCAGAAGTCTTTTCTCCTACATTAAGCCTGACTTTGGCTCATGGCCTCAGGGGCAGTCTCTGCCTACCCAGGGCTCTGCAGCCCCTGTGCTCACACTCACAGGGCAGTGGGAGCTGCACCCTGTGCATGTGCAGGATCTCCCATTCCCTTGGGGAACAGGGCTCTTCATCCATCCAGGAGTCACCTGCACTTCCATCGAGGCAGCTCCTTAAAAGTGCAGAATGAGGCCATGTAATTAATAATCCCTTGCCAGGGTGATGCCCTTGCATGAACAAAAACTAATCCAGAGCATGTTTCTGCCTTCTTGCAATTTTGAATCTCCCACATGCCCCGCTGGGAACGTTTCTATGGTTACCTCCTGCAATATCAGTTTGCCAACATCAGGTCATTTCCATCTTGGAACCTCATTTCAAGAAAGTTTTTTAGCTGTGCTCAACTTCAGTCCTGAATTTTAGACTCCTGAAGAGCTGAAGGTGTAAAGCTTAGATGTGGATATGCCACCATTTTTGTAGTGCCTGTCACAACTTTGATAGAGATGCAGAACAGAGTTTCAGCAAGAGAAAGACAAAATATCAAGGGTTTCAGGTGCAGAAATTGTGGTGTCATGTGGCAGCTCTCAAAGATACTCTAGACCATGACCACAGCAAAAAAGGCTCCCAGTCATTTAATGAGGTTATCTCTGACTGCAGCTCTGGGATCGCTGTCAGGAAGGGGAGAAGTACAACTGTTTTAGGACTAATATTGAATTGTTGTAAGGCTGATTATCTGCAGCCAGCCAGTGTGTGGTCCTACGAGGACATGACACTTGGAGATGTGACAGGGATCAGATGGACAGTGGATCCCTTCTCAGTATCCTCTGATGATAAGGACAAGTGGGAATTTTGGTGCTTCCTGGATTACTGAGAAAGACTGAGAGAATTGGGATTGTTCAGCCTGGGGAACAGAAGCTTTGGGGTGACCTAATTGTGGCCTTCCAGTGCCTGAAGGGAGCTCACAAGAAAGGTGGAGAGAGACTATCTGCAAGGGCCTGGAGGGACAGGACAAGGGGGAATGGCTTCAGACTCTCAGAGGGCAGGGTTAGATGGGATGTTGGGAAGAAATTCCTCCCTGTGAGGGTGGGGAGGCCCTGGCCCAGGTTGCCCAGAGAAGCTGTGGCTGCCCCTGGATCCCTGGAAGTGTCCAAGGCCAGGTTGGATGGGGCTTGGAGCAACCTGGGCTAGTGGGAGGTGTCCCTGCCCATGGCAGGGGGTGGCACTGGATGAGCTTTAAGGTCCTTCCAACCCAAACCATTCCATCATTCCCTGAATCAGCAGCTAATCCTAAAAGCACATTTCCTAAGCCCAAACCTTTCCTGACTGGAGTTTGCCTGCACGTGCAGTGCTGGGATCTGTCCCTGGGAGGGCAGGTTCTGTCCCTGAGCTGTGTCACAAGGACACTGTGAACGGAGAAAGGATGTGACACCTCATTGGCAGCTCTAAGCACAACAATCACTTCTTATTCCTCCCAAACCAGGGGGGCCATGTTGCTGATAGTCACAAAAATGAACTTTTTCGAGTCAGCAGCTTTGCCTGATCTGTCAAAAATGTCACAACTTGCTTGTAAATATTGCAAACGCCACAAGCCTTTGTTTCCAAAGCCAATTACAGGGGCTGAGTGACAGTAAAGTACCTACTTACACAGCGCCTGAAACACCTGGCCACTTAAAAGCAACAAAGGGAATGGTTTGGGACATCCCAAACCTCACAGTGCCCACACAACAACCAAAATTAATCTTATTAAGCATAAAATTTTATCACAGTACAAGGACCCTCATTTCTGACCCAAATGGAATTGTTCCACCCACAAATTCAAAATGCAAGCACAACACGAAGTCATTTTACAGCAGGGACATAAAAATTATAGTTGTGTAGTTTCGTGACATATCCACGTAGCAGTTCCTGGTTCCAGTGCAAATCAACATAAAACATGAAGTTTGAGGCACAGAACAGATTTTTGAATCTGGTTAAAGAAAATGCTAAAAGACATTACAGCTACATCTGAAACTCAGTGTTTTAAAACACCTTCAGCAAAATGAAAGAGCAAAATTTTAGAGGAGAAAGAGTAAATAATGGAGTAAATAAACATTTAATGCATCCCCAGAGGTGTCCCTGAGTGTAAGGCTCTCAGGGACAGGGGTGGGATTGTTGGGGTGTCCTGTGCAGGGCCTGGAGTCAGACTGATGAACCTGTGGGTCCCTTCCCACTCAGGATATTCCATGATTCTATGATAACCATGTTGCTAAAGGCATAAATTCTTGCTTTACTGAGATATTCCTAAGTGACTTAGGAATTCCTAGGAAGCCCACAGGATCAAGAAGGGAGATCACCAGAGAAGATCCCGAAGGAGGAGGTACCAGGCCTGATCCTCTATTACCAAAGGAAAAGAGGGCAAGTGCTGGGTTGAAGTTGTAAAGAGAGATACAGAACCTTAGAAAGCCTTAGACTGGATATTGGGAAGGAATTGTTGGCTGTGAGGGTGGGGAGGCCCTGGCACAGGTTGCCCAGAGAAGCTGTGGCTGCCCCTGGATCCCTGGAAGTGTCCAAGGCCAGGTTGGGGAGGCCTTGGAGCAACCTTGGCTTGTGGAAGGTGTCCCTGCCCATGGCAGGGGGTGGCACTGGATGAGCTTTAAGGTCCCTTCCCACCCACACCAGTCCATGATCCTGTGATTTATGAAAATTTTACTAAGTCCCTTTCTAGAATTGGGGTGAAGGCTGAAGCACCCATGGGCTCCCTTTGCAGTCCAGGAGCAAACAGACACTGCAAAAAACTCTTTCCAAGCACAGCCTGGATGTGTTGAAGAGCATTCCAGCGTGGAGTCAGCAGGAAGTTCGATGGTCTGAGCATGGAATCCCAGAATCCCAGAACACGCTGAGTTGGAAGAGACACACAAGGATCATCCAGTCCAACCCCTGACCCTGCACAGGCCCAGCCCCAAGAATCACCCCCTGTGCCCCAGAGCATCATCCAAACCCTCCTGGAGCTCTGGCAGCCTTGGGGCTGTGCCCACTGCCCTGGGGAGCCTGGGCAGTGCCCAACCAGCCTCTGGGGAAGAAGCTTTGCCTGAGATCCAACCTGAGCCTGCCCTGGCACAGCTCCAGCCATTCCCTGGCTGCTGTCCCTGGCCCCATGGAGAAGATGGAAATCCTGCAAGTGCAGAGGAAGGGGGACAGTTCTTAATAATGAAGTAAAAAATGGAATCAAATCCCAAGGGCTGTTGTGGAACCTCACAGAGTCCCGTGGGGTCGGTGTGAGCAAGGTTCAGGGAGTTCAGGTGCTGCCCAGGGCTCTGTGTGCAGATGTGCTGCCTGGTGCTGCTACATCTGGAGGAAGTTGTGGGATGGGGCAAAAGGAGGGATCTGAAACACTCCAGTTGCTGCAAAAAGGAAGAAAAGCAAACAAATCAGCTTGTTGGCAAGTTCAGTTGCAGGTCAGTGAGTGAAAAGTCAAGTTTGGGGTGCTCTGCTTTGTAAAGGGTGAGCATGGACCTTCAGGGTGATGAGGGAGTTAAGAAAAGCAGGACATTTCTCCCTAGTGCAGGAGAAGGAGGGCAGTGGGTGCTCCCTTGCACGGATGTGGAGCCATGTGAGCTCCATCTGTGGGGTGGCAGGTGGTGCTGATGTTTGGGGTGGGAGCGAATTCCTCAAGAGCCTCCTGGTGCTCCCAGGAGCGATGCCTGGGCAGCCCCTGAGCCTGGGCAGTGCAGGGCACAGGCTGGGCAGGGCTGACCATGCCTGGGGGGGTCAGAGCCCTGAGTCCCCGCTGGGTCTGAGCACCAGCTCTGATGTGTGAACAGATCCTCACCATGGGCTGATTGGAACCTCCCCCCACACTGAGATGGGCTCATCAGGTGGTCTGAGCACACTCCAAGGCACCGAATTACACAGCCAAGGCTGTAATTGCCTTGTTATCCAATTAGCAAACCCCAAATGATTTCTCTGTGTCACAGACAAATCCTTGCCTGTATCCTCCTCCTCCTGTTCCCATCACAGCAAGGCTCTGGCAGGGCTTGGGATACTCTGCCTGGAGCTGGCACTGGCACAGAAAGATTCTGGGCATGGTGTGGTGGGCATGTGCCCTGCTCTGGTGAGAGCTCAGTGGGTGTTTGCAGGGACACAAGACACTGAGCTCTGGAGTGAATCCAGAGGAGGCCCTGGAGATGCTGCCAGGGCTGGAGCCCCTCTGCTCTGGAGCCAGGCTGGGAGAGCTGGGGGGATTCACCTGGAGAAGAGAAGGCTCCAGGGAGAGCTGAGAACCACTTGCAGGGCCTGAAGGGGCTCCAGGAGAGCTGGAGAGGGACTGGGGACAAGGGATGGAGGGACAGGACACAGGGAATGGCTTCCCACTGCCAGAGGGCAGGGATAGATGGGAGATTGGGGAAAAAATCCTTCCCTGTAAGGGTGGTGAGGCCCTGGCACAGGTTGCCCAGAGAAGCTGTGGCTGCCCCTGGATCCCTGGAAGTGTCCAAGGCCAGGTTGGACGGGGCTTGGAGCAACCTGGGCTAGTGGAAGGTGTCCCTGCCCATGGCAGGGGGTGGAATGAGTTGGGCTTTAAGGTCCCTTCCCACCCAAACCATTCCATGATTCCATGACTTTATGAAAGGAAGAAGAGGCAATGGCCTCTTTCTCTGCTCGTAGAGACAACAAAACCAAAATACAAATCAAAATAAATCTTTCAGCACGACATGATCTGTGATTCAAGTGCACTACCCCCTGTCCTGTGAGGTGCTGTGGGACTCTGGGATGAACACACCCCCCTCATCCCCGGGATCCCTGAGCCCCCTCCAGCACAGTGCAGTGCTCAGGGACTGGCTCTCTTCCTGCTCTCATTCCCACAGGAACATTACCTTTCCCTAAGGTAAAGTGTTGCCAACCAATGTTAAAAATCCAAACATGTCCCTGGCCACGTTTTTGCAACCACAACCCTCTTTCCCATCAGCTCCTTAAGCACTAGTAAAACTGGATAATCCACAAGGAGATTTCTTCTATGGCTAATTATTCCACACACAGTTTTGATTGTGTTTATGGCCTTCTTGGGGGTGTGTTCCCTTCCCATCACAGCTGGGAAAGGACACGTTTGTGTGAAATAAAGGGTAGACGTGGGACAGGGCTGTTCACAGGCATCAGCCACACGGACATTGCTCTGCCTCAGCAGTCAGGGCAGATTTAAGGCAATTCCCTGCTTTTGATGTTGCCAGACAACATTGGGAAGGCTTTTTCTCTTTTTTCCCTAATCTGTGAGACGGTGAGAAGCCATTAGGTGGTGCACAAAAGCAAGGAGGACACAGGATTAGGTCTGTCTGTGCTGGCAGAGGTTCTGCCTCGGCTCTGGGAGGGAGAGCACAAAGCCTTGTCTGTGGCAGGGGGAACACAGCCAAAGGTTCATCCCAAGCGTTTGTACCAGAAGGTGATTTGATTCCCACAAGATCTTCCTTTCCATTAGTGCTTCATTTGCCATTTTGTGTCACTAACAAGTGTCTTAACTCTGAAACTGGGAAAAAAACCCTTCTGCAGATCTATTTAACAAGGGCACAAATGGCATTACAAGATAATTCTTTCATATGTGAAAATTAAATCTGATTGAGAATTTATGCCCTTGAGTCACTTCTTTATTTAGATGTTCCAAGCACCTCTCCATAACAGAGAGGAAAATAAAAATACAGGGATAATCCCATGGGATCAAGCCAATATTAATCCCTCAGCCTCTTGCTGGAGACAGGCTGTGAAAGGGTTTTCCTTTCCTCAAGGATTCTGGCTCTGTTTGATCCCCATTTTGTGAGAGGCAAACATTCAGTATTTCTATTAAATCCCTGTTATTAAACCACAGCCTCTCTGTTGTGGAGCTCAGCCCTGGAACTACACAATGAGCTTTGGTTTCCTCCTCTGGCCGTGGGGGAGCAGGGACAGCTCTGGGGAGTGAAATGCAAAGTGTTTAACTAGAGGGGGTTTCTCTCTTTGCCTGGCATTGCCACAGCTGAAGGAGAAGGAGAGAACTGCAGGCTCCACACCAGACTCTGTGTCTATAGGAATGCAGCCCTTTTGCTTATTTCTTCTAAAATGGAATTAAATATGATTAATTCTATTTTTTTATTATTATTCCCGCACTGATGCCACTTCATTATCCCAGCTGGATAGGCAAGCAGCCCATTCCAGAGAATGAGGAAGAGAAAGGCTCAGCAAAGAAGTTTTAAATGACACCTGTAGGCAAATTGCAATTTTCCCCTCCAAGTGCTAATCTTTTTTTATTGCTGTACTGGCACTGTGCTTGTTGTTCACAGCAAATACTGCTATGTTTATTTAAAAACCAAGCATCTAAAACCCCGAAGTGCTTCTGGTAAAAAAAGCAAACCAACGAACCAAATATTTTATTCATTCAGAAATGTTTCCTGGGAGTCTCAGAGAGCCTGTGATTAAGATGCTGCTCCTCGTGGCTGCAGGGTTTGCTGCCCCCTCATGCTTCCTGCAGCACCTTCAGCACAGGTCCCTGAATTCAAGATTCCTCTAAAAGAGGGAGATAAAGCCTGGAGAGATTTGCTGTCAGCCCAACAAGAACCATCCAACAGACACTTCATAATTCTGCAGAGCCAAGGTCCCATTAATGACTGAGGTGGTGGCAGCAGAATCCAGGTTGGAGGGTCCTCAGGAGCTCTCCAGACCGACCTCCTGCTCAGAGCAGGAGGAGCCCGAGGTTTCTCAGGGCTTTTATTCAATCTGACCCTGAAAGCTCCAAGGCTGGAGGCTGCCCAGCCTCACAGAGCCCTGCCCTGCACGGGCACACACAAGGGTTGATGTCTTAATGCAGAGCTGGCACTGGGGTTTCCTCTCTGCCTTCACTGGCCACGTTTACACAGAGCCCTGGGAGGAGGTAGGTCCTACTTGAAAGCTTTGCTCTCTTAAAGGCTCCACAAAGACCTGAAATAATCAGGCTCTGTATAAATGGCTCTTAATTCAATTACTTTTTATAATTGATTTAATTAAGAGCACAGACTAGATGGGATTACTGCTCTCAGAAGGAAGAGTTTGGACTCATAGCAGTGTCAGCACTTCTTTTTGAGCTTTTTCCTCTGCATCCCCTTTCACTGTCAGGGGACAGAAACTGGAATTCCAGAATGGAAACAACCTGGTCCCTGCCCAGGGCCCAATGCAGTGCACCAACCCATACATGTGGTTTTCCTGTTGAGGGCACAGAAGTGTTGGTGGTGCTCAGCCCAAAACACCTTTGTACTCCTTATTGCCCCGAGATCTGGGGAGAGAAATCCCCCATCACCATCCCTGCAGATCCTCCTGATGCCTCAGTGGCACAGCAGGAGCTGAAGGTCTCACTGAGGTTTGTGGGCAGCATCTCTGGGTCAGGAGAGAGGTGACTGAGTGGCACCATCCCAGAACATCCCTTGACCATCACCCAGGGGCTGAATGAGCTGTGGGCACCCAGAAACCCCCCAAGACCTGGGCTTCTCCTCAGCGGGGCAGGGGGTGATTCTCTCCCCCTGCCCTGCCCAGGTGAGACCCCACCTGCAGAGCTGACAGGGGACAGAGGAAGCTTTGCTGGTAACTCTGGAGGAAAAGCTGGGCTGAGTTCACCTACAGCCTGGAATTTAAAATCCTGCAGCCACAAGAGCCACCTCAGCCCCTCCCAGCAGCAAAACCAGGCTTTTCCTGCCCACTCTCAGGGTTGAGCTCTCAGGCAAAGGATTCTTCTCACAGTTGTTGACAAAGCAATTCTCCCCTGCAGAGGGACCCGGGTGGGATCTGCTGTGTCAGCAGATCATCCCCTTCAGCTGCATCTGAGCTCCCAGGAGGTGACAGGGAGCCACTGCTCCCTCCAGCCTGCAAAGCCCTGCAAGGAATAAATATCCTGTGGCCAACAGGTCGAGGGAGGTGATTCTGCCCCTCTGCCCCCCTCAGCTGAGACCCCCCTGCAGAGCTGCCTCCAGCCAGGGAGAGAGTCCAGAGGAGGCCCCGGAGATGCTGCCAGGGCTGGAGCCCCTCTGCTCTGGAGCCAGGCTGGGAGAGATGGGGGGGTTCACCTGGAGAAGAAAAGGCTCCAGGGAGAGCTGAGAGCCCCTTGCAGGGCCTAAAGGGGCTCCAGGAGAGCTGGAGAGGGACTGGGGACAAGGGACGGAGGGACAGGACACAGGGAATGGCTTCCCACTGCCAGAGGGCAGGGATAGATGGGAGATTGGGAAGAAATCCTTCCCTGTGAGGGTGGTGAGGCCCTGGCCCAGGTTGCCCAGAGAAGCTGTGGCTGCCCCTGGATCCCTGGAAGTGTCCAAGGCCAGGTTGGACAGGGCTTGGAGCAACCTTGGCTGGTGGAAGGTGTCCCTGCCCATGGCAGGGGGTGGGATTACATGTCCTTTAAAGGTCCCTCCCACCTTCTACCTCTCCTGGCCATCATCGTCCTGGATACTGAGGCAGTTTGGCTCCCTGCCTTCTTAGATCCAAGCCTCCTAATACATTTTCCCCCAAGGAGAACAAAGTGTTTTAGAGCTCAGGGGGTCACAACTTCTGAGCCCTTCATCCCTTTGCTTTCCCCTGAATGGAGGAGTCATCATAAAACCCAGCTCCTGACAGCTCATCCTGACAAAACAGGGGAGGTTTGGGTTTAATTGCAGTTGTTAATTAATTTTATCACTGCAGAATCTTCAGCCTGATGGGAAAAGTGAAAATGCATTTAATGGATGGCTCCCTTCCCTCAGCACCTGGTGGACAGTTCAGCAGGGTGAGGCTCCCACGCTCCTGTCCTCGGTCAGAACTTCCTGCCACCCTCCCCAGCTCTTCTTCCCTGGAAACCCCTCCAAGCTGGGCAAGCTCAGGCTGTCATGGGATCCTCCTTCCCCTGCCCTCCTTGCTCTGGCCTCTGCCTTGGCTTCAGAAGGCAGGTAGTGACCAAGCCTGTGGGGAAAGGTGTTTGGCAGAGCAGCTGTGCAGTGGGATGAAGGCTGAAAGCTCCTCCAGGAGCACCCTCGGAAGGTTCCCTTCCCTTCCTGGCTGTAAAGGAAAGGAGAGGTGGGTTCAAGCTCTGCTTCTTTGTGGGCAATAAAACTGAACAGCTGGTGCTGCTCATGGGAGGCTTCATCCTTCATTCTCCTGGTGAGTGAAGGCACCAACTTCCCAGGAGAGGGGAAATCTTGGCTCCCAAATAACCATCAGACAAAACTCCCCTTCATGCAGGAAGTGGTGTGGGGGAACTCCTGGAGAGGAGGAGACTGAGGGGAGACCTCAGTGCAGTTCCAAGTGCCTGGGCAGGGGCAGAGGAGGGGCAGGGACTGAGCTCTGCTCTGGGGGGACCAGGGACAGCAGCCAGGGAATGGCTGGAGCTGTGTCAGGGCAGGCTCAGGTTGGATCTCAGGCAAAGCTTCTTCCCCCACAGGCTGGTTGGGCACTGCCCAGGCTCCCCGGGGCAGTGGGCACAGCCCCAAGGCTGCCAGAGCTCCAGGAGGGTTTGGATGATGCTCTTGGGGCTGGGCCTGTGCAGGGCCAGGGGTTGGACTGGATGATCCTTGTGGGTCCCTTCCAACTCAGCACATCCTGGGATTCTGTGATCCTGTGAACTTGAGATCCTGCAGGAATGACTCTCTCCATCCCAACCTGTGTCTGTGCCTGCAGATGTGAGACCAAACTGTGAGGAGGATAATTTGGTCATCCTTGTTGTCCCCCACTGTCCCCTTGGCTTCCTGTTCTCTTCCCACCAGCCCAGTCCTTGTTTTTCCTCAAGACTGTGATGGTGCCGAGGTTTTCCAGCCACTGTTTCTGTTCCCTCATAATTAGTTCTGTTACCCTCTGCTCCTCCTTCTGGCTCCAGCAGACCACTCCTTGCAACATCCCCTATTTCCCATCAATCCTTATTTACTAGAAATGCACGCATTTATTGCTTTTTATCTTGTTTAATCTATCAGGTCTCACAGTCCCTATCCATTGTTGCTGCTTCCCTTCTAACTCCCACCCATTTATCTTCCTCTGCTGTTGCATCTGCTCGAGCACAATTTGATTATCTCCATCCAGTCCTTGTGCCAACCCCGTGCTCTGTGCTGGGACTCAGCTCTGTGAACAGTTGGTCTCCCACAATCATCATTACCTGAGTTATGGTGGGGACAGGAAGAGATTCCCTCCATGGATCTGGTGTTCTCCCTTCCCTATTTAGGAGGCAAATGGGGTTAACATTTAATGGATTGTTTGTCTTTGAGGACTAAAAAAATCCCAGATATTTTGTTTCTCAATTCCACACACCCAACTAACAAACAGCCCTGAAAGGTCCATGTGAACTGGTGTCTCCAGCAGTAACTCCACAAAAATCTTTAGAGAAAGTTATAAGAAAAGTCAGATATAGAAAATAAATTCCCAAAATAAGTTCCTCTGCAGTTATTCCCTTGCATCCTGAGGGAACTTCACTGCACTTGCCCTTGGGGAGCTCTTGGCTGTGGTCAGTTCTTGCTCTGATTTTGAAGTAGCTTCTCTCTCTCTACCAGGTTTCAGGAGCCCCAGTTTGCTGCCCCAGAGCTGCTGTCAGTGCTCTTGGGGCCTCAGGGGCAGAGCCCCGTCCTGCACATCCAGAGTGAGTGTGACCCCACCAGATCAACTCTTCCTCCAGGGAGCTCTGGGAGAAACTTCTCTGCTGAGGGGCTGCCCAAGGCCAAGCAGGACTCAGTTCTGAGCACGTGAACAAGCTGCTCTTTCCTCAGAGATTGTCATCCCTGCCTCTCTCACCAAAGGCAGGGCACAAAGCAGAGCCAGGAAAGGGCCCTGGGGGTCCTGGTGGTGCCAGTTGTCCCTGAGTCAGCAGTGCCCTGGCAGCCAGGAGGGACATCCCTGTCCTGGGGCATCAGGGAGGGGATTGTCCCACTCTGCTCTGCCCTGGGGAGGCCTCACCTCAACATTGGGGCAGTTTGGGGGGACACAATGGAAGGAAGGGATTGAACCATTGGAGAGTGTCCGAAGGAGGGACACAGAGATGGGGAAGGGCCTTGATTTGAAGGCGTGTGAGGACACTGAGGGCACTTGGTGTGTTGAGCTGGAGCAGAGGAGACTGAGGGGAGACCTCAGTGCAGTTTCAAGTGCCTGGGCAGGGGCAGAGGAGGGGCAGGGACTGAGCTCTGCTCTGGGGGGACCAGGGACAGCAGCCAGGGAATGGCTGGAGCTGTGTCAGGGCAGGCTCAGGTTGGATCTCAGGCAAAGCTTCTTCCCCCACAGGCTGGTTGGGCACTGCCCAGGCTCCCCAGGGCAGTGGGCACAGCCCCAAGGCTGCCAGAGCTGCAGGAGGGTTTGGATGATGCTCTGGGGCACAGGGGATGACTCTTGGGGCTGGGCCTGTGCAGGACCAGGATGATCCTTGTGGGTCCCTTCTGACTTGGCATATCCTGTGATTCTGTAATTCTGTGACTGGAAGTGGGGCCATGACTCTTCTGTGGGAAAAAAAGGAATCATGAGGCACCTGGGACTCAGGGAAAATCATGGCCTTCTTTCTGAGCTACAGATGGTCCTCAGTGGAAAGAGGGATCAGAAATGCATCTGCAAGGACTGGCACAGGCTTTGGAACTGCTCCACTCTGGTTTCAGGCCCTCAGCTGAGGCCCCTTCTGCATCCTCCTCTGTAGCACAGAGCAAGGACATCACTGTGCACGCACTGATGTGTCCAAAGCCATAGCAAATGTCTGACAGTGAGTCAGGTGCCAGCCTGGCCTTTTGACAAGCTTTGCCTTCCCAGGTGGTTTGTTCAGGGTCCTTGGCTGCTCTTCTGACTCCTGCCAGGTCATGGTGGAAAAGACACAAACCTATTCCATCATGTAATTAGCTCCTAATAGATGGAATGTTTGTGTGATGCAGATGGATGTCAGGTCACAGCTCTGGGGGCAAAGGCAAAGGAACCAAGAACTTCTGCTCAGAGGAGCTGGGCCGGGACAAGGGAGAGCTGCTGGAGCATTGCTGGCTTTGGCCCACAGCCATGGCAGAGGTGAAGGGTGGATGTGTGGTATCCCCCTGCAGCTCTCCTGTGTTCGGGCTGCGCGTTGGACTCATCCCCAGGAATTCCTTAGACTTAGTTCTGCTGAACTGGGAGGCTCTGGGATACACTGGGGGGAGCCAGTGCCATCCTGGAGGGGCCTTGGATCCCTTGCAGACCTCTTCTCTCCCGGACCACTGACATGCAACCACTTGTGCTCGGGGTTTGGCCGCCGGCCAACAGCTCCCAACGAGCACATGGAGATGGGAGATGGGAGAGCAGATGAAGAAAAATCATGTGTTGGGTTGGAGTTAAGGAGAGGGAGGGCCATGCTCGGATCCTGTCAGCAAGTGGTTGGGCAGGAAGCTCTGAAATGGGATGTCTAATTAGGGGAACCCTCTTGGAGATGTCAGAGTGATGGATGGCAGGCTCTGTGCTGCACATCACTGCAAATCCAGCCATAATCTGCTCCTTCGGTGCCCAGAGGAAACATCACTCTAAAAAATCCTTATTCCTGAGTGTCTATAACTTCTGCCAAGTCTCTCTGCTCCAAGTCCTCCACAAAACTGCCTCCCTTGCTGCTATTGGGGTGCACCCTCCACCTCCTGCCCTGGGGCTCCCCTTTCCATGGGACACATTGTCCTTGGAGGCTGTGAACTGGAACACAGAGCAGCTCCTCTCCCTTTCCCAGACTCAGAAAGTAGGTCAGACTCAGAAAGTGGGAGATCATCGTGTTTCCTTTCATCTTAATGGCCGTGCACAGCACTGGGGGATAGAGGAAAAGCAAACACCATCCTTCTGTTTCTCTTCCAGGAGCAGGGCAGGTGGAGTTTAGAAGGAAAAATACAGTAGGACAATAATTAGGTGGCTTGTATTTCACTGCTTTGTGGTCACCATGGACTTCAAAGTTTGGTGCTCTCCTCAGGGAGGCAGCTCAGTGCTGGCAAAGGGAAAAGATGAAAGTCATGGAGTGAAGGATAGAGAGCAGAGACTTCACTGCACAGTGAGGCAGTTTTGGGCACCACAACATAAGAAAGACATGAAGCTGTTAGAGAGTGTCCAAAGGAGGCCACGAGGATAGGGAAGGGCCTTGATTTGAAGGCATGTGAGGACACTGAGGGCACTTGGTGTGTTGAGCTGGAGCAGAGGAGACTGAGGGGAGACCTCAGTGCAGTTCCAAGTGCCTGGGCAGGGGCAGAGGAGGGGCAGGGACTGAGCTCTGCTCTGGGGGGACCAGGGACAGCAGCCAGGGAATGGCTGGAGCTGTGTCAGGGCAGGCTCAGGTTGGATCTCAGGCAAAGCTTCTTCCCCCACAGGCTGGTTGGGCACTGCCCAGGCTCCCCAGGGCAGTGGGCACAGCCCCAAGGCTGCCAGAGCTGCAGGAGGGTTTGGATGATGCTCTGGGGCACAGGGGGTGACTCTTGGGGCTGGGCCTGTGCAGGGCCAGGGGTTGGACTGGATGATCCTTGTGGGTCCCTTCCAACTCAGCATATCCTGTGTTTCTGTGATGGCAAATGTGGCCCTCGAGGCTCCAGGTCACTCCCAGCACAGCCCCTTCCACCCAGGACACCAACAGCACCAGGCAGGTTCCTCCTTCCCTGAGCCCCTGAGAAAGGGTCACTGCAGAGCAGAAGTTCCCCCATCTGGTACAGGAGAAACCCAGGGGTGTGCAGTGATCCTTTGAAGTTCACTTGGATTTTGGATTTGGGGTAAAATACATTTTAAGTTATAAACAAGTGCACTGAGAGCAGGAGGCAGCTGAGAGCAACCTCCTGGCCCTGTCCAGGCTGAAGGGTCCATGTTGGCAGCACCACCTGCAGCCCAGCTGGGACAGATCCTGAAGGAGATGCTGGAAAAACCTGTCTTGTCCTGTTGGGTAGGGATGTGGTGCTTCTAGGAGTGGAAGTGACCCAGCCATCAGGCCTGGAGCAATCCTCATCCCCTGCACCGCATGGAATGGGATACTAGGGTCAGGTGTGTTGGACTTTGCTGAGTCCACAGCGTATCACAGAGTCAGGGAATGGTAGAAGGTGGGAAGGGACCTGAAAGATCATCCAGTCCCACCCTCTGCCATGGGCAGGGACACCTTCCACTAGCCCAGGCTGCTCCAAGCCCCATCCAACCTGGCCTTGGACACTTCCAGGGATCCAGGGGCAGCCACAGCTTCTCTGGGCAACCTGTGGCAGGGCCCCACACCCTCACAGGGAAGAATTTCTTCCCAATCTCCCATCTATCCCTGCCCTCTGGCAGTGGGAAGCCATTCCCTGTGTCCTGTCCCTCCAGGCTCTTGTCCCAGGTCCCTCTCCAGCTCACCCCTGGGGCAGTGGTGACAACAGGTAGGACTTTGTCAGGGATATTCCTGAGTCACTGACTCTGGAGCAGAAGGATCTCTGGTCTGGGAGGCTCTCCTGGAAGACTTTGGCTCCTTGTTGGGATGCTCCCATCCCACCCTGCTCCTGCTGAGCCGTGCTTTGAGAGGACACAGGAAGGGATGATTAATGACTATAATAAATATGTTAATCTGCAGCAATGAAATTTTCCTAATTAAGAATCATCTTCTGGGGCTTTTGCTTCTCCTTTCCTGAGTTGTTAAGGAGAGGGAGAGCATTTCCCTCCACTCTGGAATGATGAACAGTGGCACCAGTGGTGTCAATCACACACCATTCATCCCAATTCAACAAAGGGGGATTATTCCCAGCTCCTTCTTCTCAGCAGAAAGGATGAATGTGCTCCTGCACCAGTGACTCCTTTCTCCTTGTAACAGCATTGACTGTGCTGGAGAAAAGCAGGATTTAGGCTAATGAAAGGATTAGAATAATCTCTGTGTAACCCAGGGCTCTGTGGCTGCTCAGATCTCGAATGCAGAGCCAGGCACAGCCACAGACCCTCTGGGAACCTCCCCAGCCTCAATCCAGCCCCTTCTCCAGGTGCCACGTCCCTGTCCAGGAGAGGAGCTGAATCAACAAACCCCCTGTGCTTGGCAGGGATGTCTCCAGGGCCCTTCAGTCCTGATCCTGCTCAGCTCTCCATCCATGGAGCGCCCATGGATTTGGATGTCCACGTGGCAGAGAGCTCAGGTCATTCCCTCCTGCCAATGGAGGATCCTGAGGGTTTGCTCAACACTTCCCACTCCCACCCACAAATCCAGAGGGACAATGGGAAGGTCCTGGATTTGAAGGCAGATGGAACAAGTAAGGATGGTTTTAAACCAACAGAGGTGAGATTTAGATGGGATATTGGGGTGAAATTGTTCCCTGTGAGGGTGGGGAGGCCCTGGCACAGGTTGCCCAGAGAAGCTGTGGCTGCCCCTGGATCCCTGGAAGTGTCCAAGGCCAGGTTGGATGGGGCTTGGAGCAACCTGGGCTAGTGGAAGGTGTCCCTGCCCATGGCAGGAAATGACATGGGCTTTAAGGTCCCTTCCAACACAAATCATTCCATGGTTCCATGAGATGCCCATGACTGGCTAGAGGGACCTTTTCCTGATGGTCAGGCCAGACAGTCCCACCTGGTGCCTCCTGCACAGAGCCCATCGCTCCCAGGCTGGAGTGCTCCTTGCACAACTAGTGCTGGGATTGAGTTCATTCCAGGGATGGACTCCAGGGGTTCACCCCGTTACTCCTGCAGTGTCCATCCCACCCAGGTGTATCTCCTGCAGCTTCCAGCTCGTGGGTGGCTGCAGTGACACATCTGGCTCTGGGCAGAAATGGCTTTGCTGGTGGATCCCCAGGAGCTGCAGCCACATCATTCCCTGTTCTCACAGAACAGGCCAGTTTGGGTTTGCAGAGCCCTCCTTGTTTTCTGTGAAGGTGCCAAAGCTCCTCCAGCAGCTGAAGCTCCTCTAGTGGGTCTGTCTCACTTGGCTGCTCAGAGAGAACATTCCAATCTGATCCCAGTGCCTTTCCTCTGCCTGAAAACCACAGATCACATTCTGATCTTTTGCTGAAAGGTGTATTTTCTGATCCTCTAATAACTTGTGCAGGTCTTTCCTCAGTTCTTGGATGCTTCTGAAATAGGACTTTGGAACAGGGCTTTATATCACAGTCACTGTCACATGGGACTGATGTGGATAAATTGGAGGGTGATGGAGGGGTGGAAGGGATATTTATGGCAAGGAAAAAAAGGCTCTGTTGGATCAAAGGAGAAGAGTCTGCTCACTGTTGCTCCTTCTTCTTGAATGTTGGACCACCTTTCTTGCTTTGAGGCCAGAACTACCAAGGTAAAAACCTCACACAGATAATTTCAACCTGAAAAAGAAAAAACTTCTATGCCTTTCCCTTTTTTCCTTCCTCTCTTCTGAACATATTTTCTACCGGAAGCCCCCAGATTCCCAAATTAAAAATAACCAGAATTTCAAAATGACAAATGTTCTGGGATGAAAAATGTGACATCACTTTTGTGAAGTCTTAGGTAAGGGCATAACTGGCTGACTGAAAAGATACATGAGATTAAACTCTCAAGAACAGGAACCAAGAAGAAATGGCTGGAAGTGAAAAGATGAAAGACAAGGAGAGAAATCTCATTGAAAATAAAAATTCCGTCTGCGTTAGGAATGTTGTGAATGTGGTTATAATCAAGTAAGAAAACCTGCTTTCTAAAGTGGACGAGTTTAATGAAAATTCAGAATTAAAATTAGATCTTGGGATCAGAGCTCAGCATGGCTTGGAGGTGCCTTTCTGATTAACTTTCATTCCCAGCAGAAATTATTGCCAAATTTTCTGGAAGGAGATGTATTTCCAGCTCCCTGATTACTTCACATTTGTAAAGCTGCTGTTAAGCTGCATTTCCTATCAGAAGAAATCACTTCTGACAAACAATGAAGCAGCCCATTAATTAGTCGTCTGTAATTCTCTTAAGCTTGTTGCTGTAATTAATGTCTAACTTTGTGAACCATCCTTAAACTGGAATTGTTCCATGTTTAATGGCTGAAATGTCCCATTACACGGAGTTAATGCAACTGTCTGGGAATGGCAAATAGAGACCACGAGCCCTTCCTTTAAGGGACATATAAATAAACTTAATAGAACACACACAGGCTGAACTGTGCATGGAATAATGTCAACAGCATTAAAACCAGCCTTTCATAGGCTTGTGTGAACATTAATTGTTGGCCTTAATGGCTAATTACAGAGCCAGACACATTCCTGCACATCATTCCTGGACCTGAGCAGATCCAGCTGCTCCTCCCTTCACCTCCCTGCTGAGGGAACAGGATCAGCACCATCCCCCCAAACGCAGTGGGGCACAGAGAGGGCTCCCAAAGCCTCAGAGGGATTTGGGCTGTGGGACAGATCCTGCTCTGGCAGGGCTGGCTTAGAGCATCTCTTCCTAAACCCAGCCCAAGTCCTCTTCCAGCCAGGGAGCGTCTTCCCCTGGATCAGAGTGGTGGGAATGGCTTCCCACTGCCAGAGGGCAGGGTTAGATGGGATACTGGGAAGGAATCCTTCCCTGTGAGGGTGGGGAGGCCCTGGCACAGGTTGCCCAGAGAAGCTGTGGCTGCCCCTGGATCCCTGGCAGTGTCCAAGGCCAGGCTGGACGGGGCTTGGAGCAACCTGGGCTGGTGGAAGGTGTCCCTGCCCATGGCAGGGGGTGGAACGAGATGGGCTTTAACTTCCCTTCCCACCCAAACCATTCCATGATTCTCTGGCTCTGTGATCTTGCCATGCAGGTGTTGAGAGATTTCTTCAGGTAACACAAATAATTAATTATTCCACAGAATCACAGAATATTCAGAGCTGGAAGGGACCCACAAGGACCAAATCCAACTCTTAAGTGAACAGGGATCAAACCCACAACCTTGGCATTATTAGCACCATGCTCCAAGCTTTTGATTATTTAAATTACAATAAGCATATCAAAGTCCTCCCCTATGTTGATTCCCAGGTGTATTTTTTAATACATTTATGAAAATACCCCTCCCCAGTTTTATGAAACATAAAGAGATGAACTGTGAAGCCTCCAAAGCAACCTCAGAGCTTGGAAAAGGAAAACCTGGCAGGTAACTCTGGGGCTTCACTTGGGCTTAATCACTGTTTTGGAGGTTTCCTCTCTCTAGGAAAGCTTTAAGGAACACAACATTTGATGGGTCTCATCAGGCAGTTTCCTGAAGGAATGGGGCACTTGGCTGAACATGGATCTGCAGCACCCCCAGGAGCAGCTGGAATAGCAGGAGGGGTGTTGTCAGAGGTCACAGCCAGCAGAGACAGCCCAGGATGCCTCTTTTGCATCCCTTCATTATTTGGATTGCTGTGCTCTTGGAGAAGAGCTGGAAGAGTCATAAAACACATTTAAATTTTTGATATTCAATTTATTTCAAATCTCCTGTCTGGTGCCCATAATCTGATTTAGTAACATCCAGAAAGCAATTTGGTGCAGGCAGTGTGACCTCTCTGCCATCCTTCCTGCACCCAGCCCTGAGTCTGGGGGTTTGTTTCCATGTGGGAAATAAAGATAAATAAGCAGCAGAAGGAAAGGTGTCACCAGATTCTGTTCTCAGCGTTTCTAGGAAAAAAGATTCTTCCCTGAATTAAAATTCAGGCCAGAAGGGTGTTTGCTTTTCCATGTGTGTGTTGAATAATTGTTCTACATATGCAGGAAAAATCCCGAGGGAGGCATTGCTGGGAGTGCAGGGAAAAGTCCCTCATCCCAGGAATCACTCCGGGTGTGCAGGTCCAAGGGCTGGACTCAGGCTGGTCTCTCACTCCGCTGACTTTGCCCTTTGCTGGGGCAAATTATGTTGATTTTGGGGTTCAGATTCCACAATCCTGCTCAAATAACAGGAATATTTATGCTTTTGCTCCCGAGCTCAGCGTTTGTGCGGAAGTTAATGGGATTCTGCAAGTCAGAGTCGTTATTTCAAGCATGTCTCTCCAAATGAGAATAATTATTTCAAGTATCTTCTGTGGGGTTTAATAATACAATAAACTGTAACAACATAATTACTTAAAGTTTGATGTGGCTCCCTGGGAGAACATTCCTGGGAATCCCTAATCACTTTTGATCATTTTTGGATCTGCTCTGCTGCTTCCAGCTCAAGCAGCTGACTTTGAGCACCTGGGAAAAATGGGATGGGATGTAAAGGGGGAAATACTGGAGGTATTCACAGCCCAGCTGGACAATGAGAGTTGGGGATCTCTGGGAATATCTTCAAATATTCCGTGATTCTGTGAATTGAGCCTTCTTTTTATTTTCTTGGAACTGTGTTTAGTTCCAAAGGACACAGAGCCAGACAGGGGATGGGGCTCTTCCCGTATCCTGGCACTCTGCTGCTGCTGCTAATTAATTAATTATTAAGGAACAGCATCTTATATTGGATGTTTCTTAGTGAGGAGTGAAACAGGCACCACCTCCAGCAAGGCAAGGCTGTCAGTACCTGTTACATTAATTAACATGTTTACATTATGTAACATTAACATGGTGCATTTTTAATTCCATCCCACGCCAGCGATCCCTGCTCATCACTGTAATGTATCATCAGCTGTACCTGCTGCCTTGGCATTTTAATCTCTTTTCTCCCATTTTCATCCAGGTTTTTGTGTATTTGTAGCACTGTTTCCCAGTGGAGGAGCCACCCCCCCTCTCACAGCCCCTGCCAGACTCTGAGCATCTGCAAATTCTGCAAAACACCTGCTATTCCAGGGAAAAACCTCCTGCTGAGCTGGGCAGGGCACTGGCACCAAGGCAAATCTGTTCAGTGGGGCAGGGAAATGTCCCTGCACATGGCAGAGAGGTCCTGGCCACCAAACAAGCCCAAATGCCACAACATCAGCTGGGCCCCAGCAGAAATAATGGAAATGGAAACTCTTTGGAGCATGAGCAGAAAAACATCACCTGAGCTCATTCATGGCCCAGCACTCCCTGATTATATCCTTGGCAGTCCCCAGGAGTCACCCCCTGTGCCCCAGAGCATCATCCAAACCCTCCTGGAGCTCTGGTAGCCTTGGGGCTGTGCCCACTGCCCTGGGGAGCCTGGGCAGTGCCCAACCAGCCTGTGGGGGAAGAAGCTTTGCCTGAGATCCAACCTGAGCCTGCCCTGACACAGCTCCAGCCCTTCCCTGGCTGCTGTCCCTGGTCCCCACAAGCTGAACCAGGAGAGGTTCAGATCAGATCTGAGAATCAAAATCTTTCACAGAAAGAGTGGTCAGGCCCAGGGAAGGGGTGGATTCCCTGTCTCTAGAAGTGGTCAGGAGGAACCTGGATGTGGCACTTGGGGACGTGGTTTTGGTGGTGCTGGGTTGACCTGATGGACCTGATGATCTTGAAGGTCTCTTCCAACTATGATGGTTCTGTGATCAGAATCCATGTCCTTCTGCTGCTCCAGTCATTCCAGAAAGTCAAACTGGGAATCACAGCCGGGTTTTTCAAGGCAGGGTGTGCTCTCTGGAGGAAAGGCTTTCCATTTGTGGTAGAAGGAATCACAGATCAGGATTCTCACACCTCAGGTTGCCCAGAGAAGCTGTGGCTGCGCCTGAATCCCTGGAAGTGTCCAAGGCCAGGTTGGAGCAACCTGGGCTAGTGGAAGGTGTCCCTGCCCATGGCAGGGGGTGGCACTGGATGGAACTTTAAGGTCTCTCCCAACTCAAACCATTCCATGATTCCATGATTCTTATCTAAAAGAGCTGAAAGGCAGGAGATCAGCCCATGGGAAATGCTCCATTTCCCAATAACTGCTGGATTTCCCAAGCACCACCACTCCTGGTCTCTGCTGTTCATCGGTACAGACCAGAAAAAGATCAGAATACACAGAAAAATCCTATATTTGCCCTAAATGCCACACTGCAGTGGGCAGAAACCCTCATTTTTTTGTTTCCAATTCCATTTTGAGGGTCTGAATAAGCATTATCTAATCCCCTGTTTTCATGATCCAGATTTTTAGAGCACAAATTTTCATTTTTCACGTTGGACAATAATTGTTAGGATCCAAATTTAAGGCCCAAAGCCTCACAGAAGGGTTCAAAATGGTAATTTTAGGTTCTCATCCCTCATTTCTATCTTTAAAAATCTCAGTTTTAAGGTCCAAAACTGATTACAGAGCCAAATTTCTCTTTTCAAGGGCCCAAAGCCACATTTTTAAGATCCAGCCCCATTTTATGGTCCAAATGCTTGTTTTAAGACCCAAAGCTTCAGCTAAAAAGTTCAAACCCTCATTGTAGAATCCAAATCCTAATTTTTAGGGCCAAACCCCACATTTTTAGGGCCCAAAACCCCATTTTGAGGGTCCAAGGTTCCATTTTCAGTTTGCAAAGCCCCCTTTTTAGAATCCAAATCAACATTTTTACAGTCCAAAGCCTCATGTTCAGCCTCCAGAGGGGCATTTTTAGGATACTGCAGGGAATTTTTGGGATCCAAGCAACACTTTGAGTGTCCAAACCTTCATTTAAACATTTAAAATCCCTGTTTATGGGCCCAAATTCTCAATTTTAGAGTCCAAAATTTTACTTCTCGGCTTGAAATCCTCCTTTTTATGGCCCAAACCCTCATTTTAGGGTACAAACCCTTCACTTAGTGTTCAAAGCCTGATTTTTTAATGTCCAAATCCTCACTTTGAGCATCCAAAGACCCGTTTTAGGTGCTAACAGAGCAGTTTACATGAACAGTTGACACGTGTGGACGGGATTGGCACCGTGAGATGCTGCAGGAATGGGCACCAGTTAAACCCAACACAAACCCCAAAGTGTTCATCACCTTCCAGAAACCCAGATGGACATTGTGGGAGCACTCTCATGAATTTTAATAATCAAAGAGACCTCAAAACCTGCCAAAACTTGCTCTGATTTGTTCTTTTTTGGGCCAGTGGCTTTACCAGTGATGATGTGGGGACTTAACCATGACCTCTGTGTATTTATGGCTTGGAAGATCATGTTTCCTAATCCTCCTGGTGATCAGAAGGATAAGAGTTCGCTGAAAAAAATCCACTTCAAATGTTGAAATGGCTCTCTTGGTGTTTGTTGTTTGTTTTTTTTTTTTAAAGAAAGAATTTCTTGTTGTGCTGAAATTGTGAGAACTTGTAACCTCCAAACTTTGGAAGCTCCAAGGAATTTATGGGAGTGCTGAGTCCATCTGCTCATCCAGAGGGAACCCAGGCAGTTCAGCCTCCTCTGGAGCTGTGATGGGGTCTGGGAGGATTGTTTTCCCCCAGATATCTAATTCCATTCCACTGGGAAAGGAAAGATGTGACAAAGATCCTTTTTCCACCTCCCCAATTCCATATCTCCCCCCTCAGTCCTACCACGTGTCCCTGAGGATGCTCCTGTGGGAAGCACAGACTCACTTTTGCACTGTGGGGGCAAAACTGAGGAATTATAGAGTCCAAAGAACCAGAGCAGGTCAGTGGGTGACCAAGAAGTCTGAGTCAGCCTTCCCTGTCCTGGAAATCATTTTTAAGAAGGATGATTGAGAGGACATTGGTGACATCCAAAAATATTTAAGAGGCTTTCTGAGCTGAGGATTAAACCAGTGAAGGTACAGGAATAGCTCCAAACAGCACAGCAAGGCTGCAAAGAACTTCAGGAGTGGGTGGTGAAGGGAACAAGAGCTGTGGGGGAGAGTTTAGGAAAAACAAGGGCTGACATTAGACAGGCAAAGCAATAAAGCCCAGCAGTCACTGCCAATCCTCTTCTCAGTTAAAGGGTTTAGATTTTCATGAACTTCATTTCACTTGCTTTTGCTTTAATTCTTTTTGTTTAGTTGTTTTTCAAGTAAGCAAGGGATTTTGTTTGAGAAAGTGCTCAGGTTCTAACCCCCCCAGATCTCTGCAGGTTTGATTTAATTTCTTTAACTCCAGCCTCCCCTCCTTTGGATAGGAGAGGGAATCATCTCAGTTCCACGGGGTGAGATGTGTCAGAGAAGGCAAGCAGGTCAAGATGGTGGAGATAACACCAACCCACTCCTGGGAGCTGCCCTGGGCTTTGGGATGGAGCAAACACCTGGATCGTGTGCTTTAGTTCCCACCAAGCACGTGTGGGATGGAGCAGGAAACCATCACCAACCTGGATTTCTGTTTTGTTTCTTGGGAAGAGATCGTTGGCAGTCTTCAAAAACCTTTCAGACCAAGGGGTTGAAAGCACAGGAGGTGAAAGAAATCAGGCTCTTACATTGGATTACACTATTGTGTTGTATTTTCTTTTAACAAATTCCGGCAAAGTTGTCAATGAAAACTGTTTCTGAAGTGTGGAAAACAGGGAGTGTGTTTGTGAGAACATTTTTAGACCTGACAAGGCCATCTCCATTGCCCCATTGCTGATTGTTTAACTGTTTTTAAAATATAATGATAATAATAATAAAATAATAAAAACAATAATTATAAATAATAAAGAATAACAAAATTGATAAAATACAGCAATAATAAAATAATAAATAATGAAATAAAAATAATTAAAATAACATTAATTGTTAATAGTTAGATTGGTTAATTATTTAATGAAGTCCCTTTTCCTGATGGGGAAGTAATTTCTCAGAGTTATGTGAGAAGCAAAACAGGCCTACACACATAAAACTTTGCATATGCAAATCTCTTCAGGGCAAGAAGACAAGGCCAGACTTTTTAGTGCTGTGACATGACAAGGGGCAACGGACACAAACTGAAACTCAAGGAATTCCATTGTAATCTGAGGAAAACCTTTCCTTTGAGGGTGACTGAGCACTGGAATGGGCTGCCCAGAGTGTCTGAGGAGTTCCCTTCTCCGGCATATTCAAAACCTGCCTGGGTGTCATCCTGTGTAACCTCCTCTAGGTGACCCTGCTTGAGCAGGGGGTTGGACCAGATGATCTCCAGAGGTCCCTCCAACCCCAGCCATTCTATGAGCCTGTGATTCCATGAATCCAGAGTGATGCTGTCATTCCATGGGATCCTCAGCAGATCTTTCTGTTGCTGTTTTGGGTGAATTACCTTTAAAATAGGCTTTTGTTCCTAACCCAGGGTGTACCTGATCTCTGTATATTTGCCAGGCTCCCCCAGGAGAACTGAAGTGTGAAGGGATTGGGAAGGAGCATCCTGAGAGGAGCTCAGTTGCTCAGAGCATGGCACTAACAATGCCAAGGGTGTGGGTTTGATCCCTGCACGGGCCATTCACTGAACAGTTGGACCTCATGGTCCTTATGGGTCCCTTCAAGCTCAGAATATTCTCTGATCCTGGTCAGCCCTGGGCTGGCTTTGCTGCCACATCCACCTTTTTATGGGATCTTAGGAGTGAATCACCATTTCCTTGGAGTGGGAGCAACCCCTGCACAGACTCCGACCCTGCTGAGCCTGACACTGCTGTGACTCTGATCTTGGGGACATCAGAGAAGCTCCCAAAGCCTGTCCAGGACAGGTTATGGGAGAGTAGAAAAGCTTATCAGTGTGGCAGAAGAGTGATGGGAAGTTCAGAGAGGCTCCTGCAGGGCTGTCCCTCACACCCTTATGTGGGGGGTTGACCCCAAGCATCCCCCAGGTCCCACAGAGCTGCTCCCTCACTGCTCCATCAGTGGGACTGGGAGGCAACTGGAAGGGTAAAAGCCAGAAAACTCCTGGGTTGAGATAAAGACAGTTTAATAGGGAAAGCAAAAGCCACACAGGCAAGGAAAGCAAAACCATGGATTCATTCCCTGCTTCCCATGGGCAGGTGTTCAGCCCTTCCAGGAGAGCAGGGCCCCATCCTCTGAAACAGGGACTTGGGAAGACAAACCCCATCACTCCAAACATCACCCCCTTCCTCCTTCTTCCCCCCACTCTACACACTGAGCATGATTCCCTATGGTCTGGAATATCCTTGGGGGCAGTTGGGGTCACCTGTCCTGGCTGTGTCCCCTCCCAGCCTCCCACACCCCCCAGCCCCTCCCCAGTGTGGCCGAGCGAGGGGCAGGAGAGGCCTTGGCTCTGCTGAGCTCAGCACTAACAAAACCATCTCTCTGTTCTCATCCCTGAGTTCAGCACCAACCCAAACCCAGCCCCACACCAGCCCTTGGGGAGAAAATTCTCTCTACCCCAGCCCAAACAACCCCCCTTGCTTTGCAGGTATCACAGAGCCACAGAATATCCTGAGCTGGAAGAGACCCAAGAGGATCATCAGTCCAACTCCTGGCCCTGCACAGACACCCCAACAATCCCACCCTGTCCATCAGAGCGTTATCCAAACCCTCCTGGAGCTCTGGCAGCCTTGGGGCTGTGCCCACTGCCCTGGGGAGCCTGGGCAGTGCCCAACCAGCCTCTGGGGGAAGGACCTTTTCCTAATATCCCACCTAAACCTCCCTGACACAGCTCCAACCTTTCCCTCTGGTCAAAACATTCAAACTGGGGTCCCAAAGAGCATCAGCCAACCCAGTCCAGACTATCTGTGCACGGGAACAGTGAGGGAACAGCCCATTTCTGACAGACTCACTTTAGAAATGAGAGGCAAAATTAGGGCTATGTGTGGAGACAGAAGTCAGACAGGGCAAAGAGCTCCACACAAGTCACCTACACTGCTTTTGGAAGTAGAGTAATACCTGGTACACTTAACATGCATTTTTTATATGATGGCTCTTTCCCTGTAATGTTCATATTCAAACATGTTGCACACAGGGCTCTGGGAAAGGCAACCAGACATTAATTAATCCAGTAACATCCACGAGCAAAACGAGAGATATGCAGGTATCAAATTAATTTTGGATCTGTTGGGAGAATCATAATGAACTGCATGCCCTGGATCTGCCAGGGCAGGAGGAACATTAATATTCTCTTTATAGAAGGTAGCAGGGGCTGGAGGAGGCTTTGGAGGAAGGTACTGCCAGGCTGTCAGTACTGGGACAGGGGGCTGGACCTCCCAGGGACAGGAGCCCCCAGCACAGTCACAGCAAGCAGGGAAGTTTGTAAGTCTTGTGTTTTCACCCATCTTGATTCATCTGCTCTTCACTAGTGCTGGGTGCAATTAAAAAAAAAAAGTAATTAATGTTGCTGTTGTATTATTTGACAGAAGGGACAAGAAAGATGGAGAGAGACTGTTTATGGGGGCTTGGAATGCCAGGACAAGAGGGGATGGCTTCAAACTGACAGAGAGCAGGTTTAGACTGGGTTTTAGGAAGACAATCTTCCCTGTGAGGGTGGTGAGGCCCTGCCACAGGTTGCCCAGGGAAGCTGTGGCTGCCCCTGGATCCCTGGAAGTGTCCAAGGCCAGGTTGGACGGGGCTTGGAGCAACCTGGGCTAGTGGGAGGTGTCCCTGCCCAGGGCAGGGTGGTGGAATCTTTAAGGGACCTTTAAAGTCTCTCCCAACCCAAACCATTCCATGATTCTGTGATTTGTTCACTATTTCAGGTTGTCCAGACCATCCTACAAAGGGAAGAGGTTTGGACTGGCGTGGGCAGAAGGGAGGGGAGATGCCCCATCCCACTGCAGCATCCGTGGGGTCAGCACATTCCAGGAGGAACAGGTGGATAAAAGTAGGACCCTCCATAGGCTGATTGCATCTGGAAATCCAGGGAGGAATTCCACCTCCTTCCCGGCTGTTCCCTCCCAACTACCCCATCAAGTGATCTTTTGGGAAAGACCTCTCCTGGTGCTGAGGAAGCCCGGGTATTACAGAGCAGGATGAGGAGTTTTCCTGCCAATTACCTGCTCTCCTTTGTAATATTTAATTTTTTTTTCTAAAATTATAATGTCCTGGGGGAAGAAGAGAAACTGTGTTCCACTAACATCTTATTAATCAGCTTCTCTATGGCACTGAATGAACGACTGAAATCAAGGATCATGAATGTCAGATAAGCTCAGTAATTATGGAAAGGCTCAGTCATACACTTCTTGAATGAAACATGGAAAATTACTTTTCTTCCTTTTAATCAGAGCCTTGTGAGGGCTTTTTAGAGAGCGATGCCTTGAGATGGGCTTGTTTTGTGTGCAAGTCTGGACTGAGGCAGCTCGGCAGCCCCATTTAGGCAGCACATTTGGAGCCCCAAACTGCTCTGCAGGTGCAGGAGATGAGAGACAAGGGAGCTCAGATAGGGCACAGGAGCAGGACTTGAGGGACAGGCTGGCAGGGGATGCTCTGAGGCAGAAGCAGAGCAGAGAGATCTGAGCAGGAGGGTTGGTGCTTTCAAAGTGCCCATCAGGGAGGACTCATCCATTTGTTCTTCAGGCAGAGACTGATCTGTGGCTCTGGCTTTGGCTCGTCTCTAGACAAATGTCAGCACAGCCAGGTGCAGCCTGATAACATCAGTGGGCTCTGAAATCAATTTTTATCATAGCCAGATTTGGGAAAAAAAGCTGGACTTTTACATCAAATTAAATTTTAAAAAATCAGTCTGAAAGAACTTGAAAATGCTTTGAGGTTTTGTGTGAAAAGCAAGAACTGACGTGATGCCTCGCTGAATTTTGTGCATTTGGTACTTGGAAATGCAGAGGCTGACAAGTCATTGTTTTGAAAGGAATAAGTAAAACATATCATGGGGAAATGTTCCACTTTTCAGAGCGGATTAGAGCCTCAGCTAAAGAAATCATTCACTTGGGTCTGGTTCTGCAAAAGGTTTCAACAAATAGAGAAATGCAGGTTCCTCTCTGCTTAGAGGGTTTGATGCTGCCCTAAGGAAAGCACATTTCTTCCAGGAGTGCTGGGCTGACACCTTCTGACTGTATTTTATTGGGCCTGGACTCTCCCAGCCTCGGGAGGAGCAGCAGAGCTGTGCACTGTGTTGACTCTACCAATGGCACTTGAGGAGTTCAGTTGGAGAATCCATGAAAAGGAAAAAACCTGAGTTTCCTGCCAACACAGGGGCCCCAATCCAGTGAAATTTATGTTGGACCTTGGACCCCCCCAGCTGCACAGACCTGACAGGGGTGCTTGGAGGGAACCAGGGCCAGGCCACCACTGTCCTGTGACACACAACACTGGTCACTGCTCAGGGCCCTGATGCCAATGCAGGGAAACTGAACCAGCAGGTGACAAGGCTTCCAGGGAAATGATCTCCAGGTTAGACCAGAGAGATTCCAGGAAAGAACTGGAAATACTGATGTCAGGATCATCTCACTGGATTCTAGCTCACACAAATGGGTTTTCATTGACATAAAAAGGATAATGTTTCTGACCATGGCAGGTGTCCTCTAAGCCAAGTGCTTGACTGAGAGTAAAGACTATGCCAGGGCAAAGTTCTTATTCTCAGGAGGTCAAACAGTGGAGGACAGTGATCCTCTTGCAGGGTCTTCCCCAGAATGAGTCTTCCAGTTGGATTCTGGGGCACATCCAAGCTGGATCACCTTAAATATTGTGGCAGTTCTGGGCACTGCAATATAAGAAAGATCTGAAGCCATTGGAGAGTGTCCAAAGGAGGCCATGAGGATGGGGAAGGGCCTTGATTTGAAGGCGTGTGAGGACACTGAGGGCACTTGGTGTGTTGAGCTGGAGCAGAGGAGACTGAGGGGAGACCTCAGTGCAGTTCCAAGTGCCTGGGCAGGGGCAGAGGAGGGGCAGGGACTGAGCTCTGCTCTGGGGGGACCAGGGACAGCAGCCAGGGAATGGCTGGAGCTGTGTCAGGGCAGGCTCAGGTTGGATCTCAGGCAAAGCTTCTTCCCCCACAGGCTGGTTGGGCACTGCCCAGGCTCCCCAGGGCACTGGGCACAGCCCCAAGGCTGCCAGAACTCCAGGAGGGTTTGGATGATGCTCTGGGGCACAGGGGGTGACTCTTGGGGCTGGGCCTGTGCAGGGCTGAGGGTTGAACTCAATGATCCTTGTGGGTCCCTTCCAACTCAGCATATCCTGTGATTCTGGGATTGCCAGGACTCATTTTTTCTTGAAAGCTTCTCTTCATCTTGCCAACTGCTGTCACAGCCTGGACCGGTCACAGCTGGGTCCCCCCCTGTCCCTGCAGAGGTGGAACACTCAGAGATGTCCTGTTCAGCAAAGAGGTGAACTTTCCTGGTGCCCACCATGAGCCCTGGGTATCCAAAATGCCAAGCTGAGGCTGGAGAAAGCTCCACCCTGGGCAGAACCTGCGCTGTGCCCGTGGGATCTGTGTGGGGATGGACCCCCCCACCTGCATCCACCACTGCCAGGCAGCTCCAGAGCAAACAGCAGCAGTAGAACCCCCACCCTCTCTCTTTGTGCAGGAGAACGGGAAGGATCAGAAAAGTGAGTGTGAACAGGTCTTCACTCTTTTAATTAATTCTCACCAACCGTATTGAAATTGTACCTCAGAGTGTTTATCATTAAGACAATTATTTTAGGCTGACCTACTTTTGTCTATCTCTTTAATAACATGGGCCACCTCATTAGATGAGTACATGGGCAACAAAGCAAGGGAGCTAATTGGTAGCAGCCTCTTTAAGAACTAAAGCAGCCTAATCGTTTGCCTCCTCACGTTCCTCCATTACAGCTGAGGAACTGCAGAAGATGTTCCCTGATTAGTCTGTTGAATTATGAATTAGGCTTCTTGTCCCAGTGCAGCTGTTTTCTCCATGTCATTCCTAGCACTTCATTTCCCCATCTGCTTATAAAACCAGGAGCTTGATCCTGCAATAAACACTTCAAATGCTTTTTTTGGAGGCTAATTAATTGTGTTGCATTTCTTGAGCTCATATAGGTGCCCTGGCTTGCAGCAAATTAACAATGCTAATTTCTCCACTGCTCGGTGCCCAAACAATCCCTCCTACAGATGAGTTGGAAAATAAAGAGCATTATATCAAACCATCCCTGTGTTTCAGGTTTCTCCCCATTTTGATCATTTCTGTGCACAGTGCAGGAAGGGTCTCATCACAGGAGCTGCATTTGCAAACCAGGTTTGCCACTCCCACAGCTGCTTGGACGCTGATCTCTCCCTGGCACACGGATCTCTTCTCCTCAGGACCAGGGACAGCAGCCAGGGAATGGCTGGAGCTGTGTCAGGGCAGGTTCAGGTTGGATCTCAGGCAAAGCTTCTTCCCCCACAGGCTGGTTGGGCACTGCCCAGGCTCCCCAGGGCAGTGGGCACAGCCCCAAGGCTGCCAGAGCTCCAGGAGGGTTTGGATGATGCTCTGGGGCACAGGGGGTGACTCTTGGGGCTGGGCCTGTGCAGGGCTGAGGCTTGGACTGGATGATCCTTGTGGGTCCCTTCCAACTTGGGCTATTCTGTGATTCTGTGGATTGATCTCCTTGCAGGAGCCAGAACAGCAGAGTGACATTTGCAACTGGCTCCTTCCTAATGTTCAGTCCTAATCTCCAGTTGGTGCCTTGGCTGTGGGAGCTGGAAAAGGGCCCTGCTTGGCACCTGGATGTGCAGCTCCAGCTGACAACACAGTGCTGCTGGAGGGGCTGAGGCCTGACTGAGTGATGAGTGAGGCTGCACAAAAGTAACAGCTAAATAAGAGCCTGGTTTAAATTAATGAGCCCTTTAAAGAATACAAGCCATTACAACCCCCTTTAATTAGATGACAAATCGTAGTTTATTGTCCATAGCCTGGATCAGCTCCATGTGCACGCTTGGGCTGATGGACAAGGACACTGGATGTGACACCCTGAGCAAGCCAGACCCCTTTCAGCAGCTGTGGTTTGGATTCCAAGGGTACCCTGTGTGTGCAAGCAAATATGTGGCTTTCCAAGCTCACTTGGATCTCTCAGGGACCCCCAGGGACCCACAGGAGACAACTGGCTGGGCTGGGGTCTCTCTGTGAAGGGGAAACTGGAGGGTGAGGAAAACAAGCACACAGAGCATAGATTGAGGGGACAGAGTCCCTTTCTGAGGGGACAGAGTCCCTTATTTGCTCCTCAGTGGGGGGAAAATCCATTCCAACAAGATGTTCTACAAGCACATCTTCCTCACCTTTAGTGCCTTGGCTTTGGCATCTGTAAGGAACATGTTTTGTTTGGAGGCTGAGCTGGCATTGAAGGTCCACCCTCTCTCAGACAGCAAGTTTGCAGCTTTTGGTGATAGGGGAGTGGAAAGAAGAGAATTGTGTGTTTGGGAGATGGTGTGGAGGAGGCAGCCAGGGCAGGAGTCACCAGCCCCAGCTTTATATCCCAGTGGATGTGTTTTTGTTGCAGGAGTGGGGACTGTCTCCTCACAGTCACCAGAGAGAGAAAGTCCCAAGAGACCTTGGTCTGAGCCAGATCAGACATTTCCTTTAGGAGGGACTGAATGATATCCCAAGTGTGCCATTTCTCAGGTGTCAATGAGGAACTTGGACAGGCCAGCTCAGAATGGAGGTGTAAAATAACAGGTGAAATGAGCTCTGTTCCTTCTGCTTGACCCACTACTCAGCATAAGGGTCATTTTTTCTTTGCCCATCCACTTGATATTTCTTTTCCCTTTCTCCTACTCTTTTGAACATGACCAGTGTAAAATGAAAAGCCCAAATCCACTTTTTTTCACCATTAGGTAGTCAAGGATGGGAAAAGGTTACCCATGGAGGATGTGGAGTCTCCACTCCTGCAGGTTCTTAAGGCAGACCTTGAGAAAGCTCTAAGTAATCTCATATCTCATCTCATCTCTTCTCAGAGTTGACCGTACTGTGAGGAAGAGGTTGGACTCTAAACCTCCTGAGGCTCCTCCAAGCTGCCTTATTTGATGATTTTTTTTTAATATTCCAGAAAGTTTCCTAATTGGTTTTTCAGGTGAAACCACGTGTCAAATCCCAGTGACTTTGGTGACTTCCCTCTCTCCCTCTGAGGTCTCACATCCCAGAGAGTTTGGTAATTAATGTGTCTTTGCCCTGGTCTAGCTGGTCCCTGCTGTGAGGCCAGCCCTGCAAACAGGGGCTTTGCTGTGATCTATAACACCTGTTGAGCTGGACATCAACCTTCTCCAACGCCCACCTCACTCATGGTTGAACCTGTCACCACCTTGGTCCTCCAGGTGTGGTGACACTGAGGTCACACAAGCAAAGGGCACCTGAAAAAGGGCCTAGCATGGAAAGAAGAGAGACAGCTGGGATTTTTGGCTTCTGGCTGGAACTATTTTCTCCTGCTTGGTGCTGCAGGTGTCTTTTTGATTTTATTGCTGAATTCTGATTAGTTTTGGAGCATTAATACATTCAGAGCTGGTCTCCTTGGAGGTCGGGGGTGGTTTCTTTTAATATATGTTTTTTAATGATCTCCATGTAACTCAATCAAGCAGTTAAGCTCAAGGATGAAGGCAAAGTCCTGGCTGACATAAGTCTTAGCTCCATTTGTGCTCTTTAGCTAAGGCTACAAAGCCTCAGCTTTATGGTTTTAGATTTGTAAATACGTCTTCTAAACCCCATAAATTAAAGTAGCCCCTGGTGTATCCTCGGTGTTTGAGACTGAACAAGCCCAATTAGCCTGTGAAGAGCTGTTCCCTGCAGAATAATTTCGGGGTTTGGGCCAGTCCATTGTGAAAATCATTTACTGCTCTCCCTTGTCATTGATGGTTTCTCATTCAACACAAGAAGCTCCAAAGGTGACTTGGTTTCTTGCCAGACCCTCTTTGTTCATTAACTCCTGTTCTCTCTCTCTTTCATCATCGGCTTCTTTGATTCTTCCAGGGCAAGGCAAAGAATAAATTGGAGTTTTTAAGAAGGCAGATACTTATTTTGCTTCTTTCACTGTGCTAATTCCTCATGCTTGCTTTGTGTTCGTGTGTTTTTTTGGGTGTGCCTGGGCACAGCCAGCCCAGGCAGGAGTGACACAACCCCCGCACCAGCACCGGGTCGGCTGTTAAAACATGGGATGGAACCTGCCTGGGATTTGTGCCTCACGTGCTCCCTCCTGCTCTGCTGTGGGACTGTGGCCTTGGAAATACATCAGGTGAGATAAAGCCCAGTCTTGAGAGGGAACATCATACAACACCAGGATGGTTGGGATGGGAGGGGTCTTTAGGGACATCTACTCCAACCCCCTGCCATGGGCAGGGAACCTCCCACTAGCCCAGGTTGCTCCAAGCCCTGTCCAGCCTGGCCTTGGACACTTCCAGGGATCCAGGGGCAGCCACAGCTTCTCGGGCAACCTGTGCCAGGGCCTCACCACCCTCACAGGGAAGGATTTCTTCCCAGTATCCCATCTATTCCTGCCCTCTGGCAGCGGGAGCCATTCCCTGTGTCCTGTCCCTCCGTCCCTTGTCCCCAGTCTCTCTCCAGCTCTCCTGGAGCCCCTTTAGGCCCTGCAAGGGGCTCTCAGCTCTCCCTGGAGCCTTTTCTTCTCCAGGTGAACCCCCCAGCTCTCCCAGCCTGGCTCCAGAGCAGAGGGGCTCCAGCCCTGGCAGCATCTCCGGGGCCTCCTCTGGACTCTCTCCCTGGCTGGAGGCAGCTCTGCAGGGGGGTCTCAGCTGAGGGGGCAGAGGGTTAGAATCACCTCCCTCGACCTGTTGGCCACAGGATATTTATTCCTTGCAGGGCTTTGCAGGCTGGAGGGAGCAGTGGCTCCCTGTCACCTCCTGGGAGCTCAGATGCAGCTGAAGGGGATGATCTGCTGACACAGCAGATCCCACCCGGGTCCCTCTGCAGGGGAGAATTGCTTTGTCAACAACTGTGAGAAGAATCTTTGCCTGAGAGCTCAACCCTGAGAGTGGGCAGGAAAAGCATGGTTTTGCTGCTGGGAGGGGCTGAGGGTGGCTCTTGTGGCTGCAGGATTTTAAATTCCAGGCTGTAGGTGAACTCAGCCCAGCTTTCCTCCAGAGTTACCAGCAAAGCTTCCTCTGTCCCCTGTCAGTGATGGATCTGCTCTTAAACTGTGTATAATAACAGAAGACCTTCCCAATGCAGATTCTGACACTTGTCAAAAATAAGGCTGATAACCCACAAATTCCTTTATTATGTTTTTCTGGTGGGAAAATGTTGTCTATTTTGTAAAAAACTATGAAAATTGAAAAACATTGTTTCAGATGCAAACTCTCCTCCCTCATTTTCTCACAAAAGTTGGGGTTTGGTTTTCACAGAGTCACAGGTCCACATGTCCTGTTGGATCACAGATCCCTCCTTCTTGGAGTATTTCAAAAGTCATCTGGACTTGGGACCCAGCTTGACTCAGGGACATTGGACTAATGAGCTTCAGAGGTGCCTTCCAACCCCAACCACTCCTGGCTGTGTGTGATTCTGTGTGAAGGGTGCTCAGCCTGTCCTGAGAACGGGGTGGCTCAGGGTCAAATGAGGAGCTCCAGGCGTGGATGGTTTTGTGGAATTTTGAAGGTGAGAGGGACAAAACCAGCCTATGATATTTTGACAGCGGCAACTTCGCGAGAGCGGTCAAACCACTCATGGCTGGTGTTGAGTCAGCCCCAAATTGTGTTTGTGCTGCTCCCTGCAGGGCCCTCTGACTAAACCTGCTCTGAGACCTGAGGAAGGAGCAGTGGTAAAGGTCAGGGGACCACACCAGGTCATCCATGTCCCTGTCCCACCCCAGGCAGGAGCACACAGGACCTGCTGCCAGGGGCTGTCAGAAGTCTCTTGACCAAAATGCTGAGAAATGGTCCAAGTGTTTGAGAGGAGAGCAACATGTCCCAGCACTTCCAGCCTGGGAACTGCAGCGCCCAGAGGCCACTGGACATCGTGTCCAAGGGACATGCAAAGACAAGGATTTATTGGCTCATTATATCACTTCCAAGTGACAAAGATTTGCAGGCAGGTGTGACTTTGAGCAGACTTTATAGTAAAGTCAAGGATTATAAACCATGCTGGTATTTATTAGGTGCATCACAACTGCCTCAGAGCCCTCAGCCTTCTCTTTACTCCTTTCTTGCTGATCCCTGGGATTTCCTGTTCAGGATGTCACCTGGTTACCTTCCTTGGATCAATTGTGTCCTGGTGCTGAGTGTCTTCACCTGGCAGGCTTTGGCATCATTATATCACCCAGTGCCCAGCATTCCTGCAGGGCCAGGGCCAGATCCTCAGCCAGGCCCCTTGAGGCTCTTCCCATTCCCTGTATTCCAGGGAACGTGGAAATATTAGAGAAGCACGGAATAGTTTGTGTTGGAAGGGACCTTAAAGCTCATCCAGTGCCACCCCCTGCCATGGGCAGGGACACCTTCCACCAGCCCAGGTTGCTCCAAGCCCCGTCCAACCTGGCCTTGGACACTTCCAGGGATCCAGGGGCAGCCACAGCTTCTCTGGGCAACCGGTGCCAGGGCCTCCCCACCCTCACAGGGGTGGGTTTCTCCCCAGTATCCAACCTAACCTTGCCCTTTGTCAGTTTAAAGCCATTACCCCTTGTCCTGTCACTCCAGGCCCTTGTAAAAAGTCTCTTTCCATCTTGCAGCATCCCTTCAGGTGCAATTAGGTCACCTCAAAGCCTTCTCTTCTCCAGGCTGAACAATCCCAATTCTCTCAGCCTTTCCTCCCAGCAGAGCTGCTCCATCCCTCTGATCATCCTGGTGCCTCCTCTGGACTCTCTCCAGTAGCTCCACGTCCTCCCTGTGCTGTTCCCCAGGGCTGGAGCAGCTCTGCAGGGGGGTCTCAGCTGAGGGGGCAGAGGGGCAGAATCCCCCCTGCCCTGCTGCCCCTGCTGGGGGATCAGCCCGGAATGATGTGATTCCAGTGCTGGTTGAGACAGAAGAGAGAAACTGGTGATGGGAACACTTAAACAGCTGTTTGAAAAGGGAGCACTGATTTGTTTAGTTAAGAAATAAGAAAAGGTAATTTAGAAAAAGATAATGAAGTCATGTTGGTGCCTGTGCTTGAGATCAGACAGCTAAGCAAATGGGCACATGTGGTGGAGAAGATCACAGAATCCCAGAATATGCTGAGTTGGAAGGGACCCACAAGGATCATCCAGTCCAACCCCTGGCCCTGCACAGGCCCAGCCCCAAGAGTCACCCCCTGTGCCCCAGAGCATCATCCAAACTCTCCTGGAGCTCTGGCAGCCTTGGGGCTGTGCCCACTGCCCTGGGGAGCCTGGGCAGTGCCCAACCAGCCTGTGGGGGAAGAAGCTTTGCCTGAGATCCAACCTGAGCCTGCCCTGACACAGCTCCAGCCATTCCCTGGCTGCTGTCCCCGGTCCCCCCAGAGCAGAGCTCAGTCCCTGCCCCTCCTCTGCCCCTGCCCAGGCACTTGGAACTGCACTGAGGTCTCCCCTCAGTCTCCTCTGCTCCAGCTCAACACACCAAGTGCCCTCAGTGTCCTCACACACCTTCAAATCAAGGCCCTTCCCCATCTTTGTTGTCTCCTTTGGACACTCTCCAATGGCTCAATCCCTTCCTTCCATTGTGTCCCCCCAAACTGCCCCAATGTTGAGGTGAGGCCGCCCCAGGGCAGAGCAGAGTGGGACAATCCCCTCCCTGATGCCCCAGGACAGGGATGGCCCCCTCTGTGTGGCTGTGTCAGAAAGGGACAGGAATGGACCATTCCCTGCTGCCACGAACAAATGGACAAATACCTGAAAGCAGAAACCTCAGCTGGTGACCCTGCCCAGAGCACTCGTGAGGGAGGAGCTCCCCAAATGCCACAGCAGGGAGAAAACCTGTGTCAGGTCTCAGGAGACTCCCTTCCAGCCCATGGTCTGCACATCTCCTCCTCTCAGCACTCGCCTGCTGCTCTGCACACAGGACCAGCCATCCTCTGGGAGAGCAGAAGGTGTCTGCAAGGGCTCATCAGCTTGGGGTTGTGATTCCTGGGGTGTCTGTGCAGGGCCAGCAGTTGGACTCGATGATCCTTGTGGGTCCCTTCCAGCTCAGGGGATTCTCTGGTTCTGTGACCTGTGTGCTCACAGTACATCGTGTTGGGTGCTGGCAGCGAGTTTTCCAACATGGTTTTTGTCCAGAGGGTGGAACTGCAGCAGGATCAGCTCTGACATGTTTAAGGTGAGTCTGAAGATGACTCTGTGTGTGAGCTCTTCCTTCAGGAAAGGACATATTCGGATCAGAACAAGTTTATGTTCAAGTAAACCCTGTCTGGACTGGAAGCCACAGGGAATCACAGAGTCACAGAGGATCATCCAAACACTCCTGGAGCTCTGGCAGCCTTGGTGCTGGAAAGTTCTGCTTAACACCCATGAAACAATCCCCTGCTGCCATCAGCAAATAAGATGAAACCCAATTCTTTTGGGGGTGTTTTGCTGGGATTCTGTAGGAACTCGTGGCAGTTACAACTCCTCCACAGCTTTTTTTTGTTCCATGACAGCCTTTCATCTCCACAGTGAGTTATGTGAGCCATTAATTGTGCAGTTCCCATTTCAGGAGGGTGAAGTCCCATATCCACGAAAACCAGCCAGATCTGAGATATTTTGCTGAAGAGACATTTAAAGGTAAGACAATTACTGCTCCAGCAGCAGCAAGAAGTTTCCCAAGCACATTCCCATCCCATAATACACAGATCAGAGCGAGAAGGGTCTCATGAATACTCATCACTCATCACAATAACCCTAACAAAATAATTTGCCAGGAGTAATAGGATGAAAATGAGAGGGAAGATGGTTAAGTTGACTGTCAGGGAAACTCTCCCTGGAGATCAATTTTACAGGGGAAGAAGTCCTGTGAGGGAGATGATTGAAACTTCAGTTGTTCAGATATGATCTGGGAGAATAATAGAGTTCTCATGTCAGTGTCCAAGCCTAAAGATCCAGTGAAGTTTGTTTTGGAAGGAATTTTCAGCATTTTTGTGGAAAGCACAGAATTTGAAGAAAAAAGAAACATCCTCAATTCATTTTGGGTCTATCTGGGATTTTTCCATTGAGAGGCAGATAAACACTGGGCTTTATTTTGGGGCTTCTTGCCTGATTTATGTAAGTCTTGCTCTTTTGATGCTGTTATTTTGACACTGAAAAGATGCAATTTGGTTAGAAAAACCCCAAACAAGAAACCTCTTCTTGCATTTCCACAGCACAGAACTTTTGTTTTTAAAGTGTCTAAATGGGACAATTGTACATTCTGAAGTTTCTCTGTTTCTTTATGCCCACCACATTGAATTTAGTCAACAGAAAATGTAGTCCCATTCCCTCTAAATCTAAGTTTTGGAATAGTTTGTTTATTAATTGCATCCCTTTTTAAAGTCTTGTTCTACTTGAGGTGCTTAAATCAAGCTGAGATGCAGCAGAGTGGGACAATGGTGACCTCAGAGCCTAAATGGGCTCCAAGAGAGCTGGAGAGGGATTTGGGACAAGGGATGGAGGGACAGGACAAGGGGGAATGGCTTCCCACTGCCAGAGGGCAGGGAGAGATGAGATATTGGGAAGGAATTGTTCCCTGTGAGGGTGGGGTGGCCCTGGCCCAGGTTGCCCAGAGAAGCTGTGGCTGCCCCTGGATCCCTGGAAGTGTCCAAGGCCAGGTTGGGGAGGCCTTGGAGCAACCTGGGCTGGTGGAAGGTGTCCCTGCCCAAGGCAGAGGGGTGGAACAAGGTGAGCTTTAAGGTCCTTTTGCACCCAAACCATTCCATCATTCTATGAAGCAAAGAGAAAGCTCCAGACTGCCAAAATAAAAAAGGGAAAAAGGAAAACAGAATCAAAAAACCGAGATGGGATTTTCTTCCTCTCACCTCTGAGCACACGGTGTAACCTGGAGCAGCATGAGAGGAGTCAGGTGCCAGCAGCAGGAACACGGAATGTTTTCCAGGCCACTGTCCCGGCCATGGTAACATTGCTGGGAATGAGGAGCCTCTTTGATGAGCAAATGTCAATCAAATGACAGCAAAACTTATCCCACCTACTTTTAGCTGTCTAAAAATTCCATGTCCAATATACACAACTAATCACTGTTAATGAAAGATCCACACACCTCTGACAGGTCACACAGAACATACTGAGCTGGAAGGGACCCACAAGGATCATCCAGTCCCACTCCTGGCCCTGCACAGGCCCAGCCCCAAGAGTCACCCCCTGTGCCCCAGAGCATCAGCCAAACCCTCCTGGAGCTCTGGCAGCCTTGGGGCTGTGCCCACTGCCCTGGGGAGCCTGGGCAGTGCCCAACCAGCCTGTGGGGGAAGAAGCTTTGCCTGAGATCCAACCTGAGCCTGCCCTGACACAGCTTCCCCTGCAGTGGCTCCCTGTGCTGAGGGTGTGCAGGGTGTCCCACCCATCCTGTCTATCTCAAATCAAACATCTTGGCTCAGCCTGCAGCAAGCTGAGAGCACTCAGCCCCCTGCAATCATCACAACAGACACATGCTAATTACTTTTCTTGACATATATATTTTTCATAAATTTCATTTTCTCTGTTTGCAGCTTCGGCTCATTCCCAAACAAAGCAGGCAGTGATTGAGCCTGGGTTTATTGCTTCCACAACCCAAATTACAGCTATTATCCACATCTACAACCTGCAATTATCCCCAGCCTGCCTATTTCATCTCTTTATCGAGACATTCTCTGTGCTGATGGAAGGTGACACAGAGAGCAGCATCTTCTCCCTGAGCAGCAGCTGCAGAGGAGGGAGCAGGAGATGCAGCTCCGTGTTGTTCCCCAGCATCCAGGGACAGGGAACGTCAGGCTGCTGAGAGGTGGCCTCAGTGCTGCACCTCAGCTGTTCCCCCAAGGATCAGCTCTCTCTGATTCTTCTGCCTTATCCTGCCCTTCCCTGGGCTGGGCTGGGGAAACCTCAATCCTCATTTCAGGAACATGGTCCTGATGTTTTATCCAACCAGATGTTTTTCCCCTCTACCATGGGGCTTGATTTATCCTCCCTGATAGGAAAGCTCTCCAGAGGACCCACCTTGAAACTTCTGTATTTGCTGCCTCTGACATTTTGAGAATCTTTTACCTGAAGACTTTGGTAGAAACATGAAGCACAGGTGCAAACCCCAGATCTGCCACCCTATTGTGGCAAAACTCTTCACAATGTTCTGATCCTTTTCAGCTGCCTTGAAATCAGAGAATCACTGAATGCTTTGGTTTGGAAGGGACATTAAATCTCCTCTCCTTCCACACCCTGCCGTGGGCAGGGACACCTTCCACTAGCCCAGGTTGCTCCTAATCCCATCCATCCTCTTGGTTTTCTACCTTGAGGTTCTCCTTGAACACTGTTTTCTTTCATTTCTCTTTAAGGGAGACCCAACCACTAACTGGGGGCAGTTCCTCAGTGTGGGGCATCTCCCCAACTGTCAGACTGGTCCTTTTGTAGAACTATCAAGATTTGGTGACTCCAGAGCTGGAATATAACTCCAGTTAGGTCAGTCCCAGTGGGATGGGAGTGTCCTGGCCCCATGTCCTGTGATATGAAGTACCCATTGCTAGTGCAAAAGTGCCTCCCCAAACATTCAGCTCTCCTGAGGCAAACTCAGTCTCATCCCACAGCCTAAATTCTGAGCTATTTTAGGGGTCCAGCTGCCACAAAATAGGAGGAAAGTCCCTATTCCTTCCCTTGCAGCTATATTGTTCCAAGCATCCGCTTGAGAAGCAGGGAGAGCCTTCTCTGGGAAGGAGGAGCTGTGCCTTGGGACATCCTGAGCAGAAGAGAAAATAAATGCTTCAGTTCTTGCAGCCTGGGTGAGTATTTTTGGTTTAAGATAAAAAGTTGGGTGGTGTAATGTTTATGTTTACGCTTTCTCTGCTTTCTCCCTACATCCCTTTCTTTCAAAGGTGGTCAAGAAGGACTTTCTTTCGGATAATACAATTCCCCTGCCTGAAACAAGGGAGACACTTGAGTCCTGTCTTCTGGAACAAGGTGGATCAGTGAAGCTGCTCTGCCTTTCTTGACAGCACCATTAGTGGTATCTGCTACTGCTGGAGGTGAATTAAAACTTAACAATAACAATTCTGGGCTCTGGGCCAGTTTCCAAATGGAAAAGGCAAAGAGACCTGACAGACTGTCTTCTTGAGGTTCATTGGCAACTCAGGTAAGGGAACTTCAGTGTTGGAATGAACTGATTTAAAACATTTTGCTCTGATCTGCATTTCAAAGTAACTATTCTGTAAAATGTCCAGCATGTTAAGAGTGAACAAATAGTTTCAAGAAGATAAACCACTTTATTTCCTTCAATTAGCCGCTTAAATTGTTCACTCCAATTGAAATCCATTTCTTGCTTAATTCAAAGTAAACCTCTGAGTTGCTGCGTGATCCAACTCTCTACTGAATTCCTCTACCTGCAGCTGGATTTTGGTGTGATATCCTCATTATTCCACCTAAGATAAAATAGTTGATTTGGGGACTAAGATGATCCTGCCTCTCAGAGAGGTGTGGGAGTGGAGGACACACCTGCTTTCCTTTTTTGTTGCAGTGAGTAAAGCACAGGTGGAACAGATTCTCCATGAAATGTGGGGACATTGTCCCCTGTGTGGAGGTGGAGACACAGCTCCAGGCTATGCTAGTGCTGAATGTTGAGTGGAAAAAGATGCTGTAACTTTGGTTTCCAAGCTGCAGGTGCACTTTCCTCAGAAAGGCCCATGCCAGAATAAAACTTCTTTGTTTTTAATCACTGAAGTGGAATTGTTTCATTTTTCTTTTTGGCAAGAAAACTTGAAAACATCTGCTTTAGTTTGGATCAAATGGATTTTTTTTTTTCACTTTTTAACTTGGTGGTTGAACTGAAAAATCAATTATTCACCCAGCCTTACTCCCAGCACATGTCTAGGAGCAGAAACTCTTGATTTTATTCAATAGCAGGTGCTCAGCAATTTGAGCAAATGAATTCTGGGGTAACAGGCTGCCCTGTTTCCTTCCCTGACTCTTCCTGTCTTGCCTACCAAACCCAACCAGGGTTGCAGGGAGAGACCCAGAAGAGTTTAATTTCCTTGATGTCGTGTCAAGGCTGTGCCAACTGAGCCAGTTTGGCCAGAAATACAACACAGGGCCTTGATTTGATCCCAATGGCTGCAGTTGTTGGTTTTCCAGCCTGTTTTAACATTAACAGAAGTTTCTTTGGACAAGATGAGGAGCAACTGAGGGCACTTGGTGTGTTGAGCTGGAGCAGAGGAGACTGAGGGGAGACCTCAGTGCAGTTCCAAGTGCCTGGGCAGGGGCAGAGGAGGGGCAGGGACTGAGCTCTGCTCTGGGGGGACCAGGGACAGCAGCCAGGGAATGGCTGGAGCTGTGTCAGGGCAGGCTCAGGTTGGATCTCAGGCAAAGCTTCTTCCCCCACAGGCCGGTTGGGCACTGCCCAGGCTCCCCAGGGCAGTGGGCACAGCCCCAAGGCTGCCAGAGCTCCAGGAGGGTTTGGATGATGCTCTGGGGCACAGGGGGTGACTCTTGGGGCTGGGCCTGTGCAGGGCTGAGGGTTGGACTGGATGATCCTTGTGGGTCCCTCCCAGTTTAGCATGTTCTGAGATTCTGTGAGATAACGAGGTCCCCATGAGAAGCACTCAGCTCATTCCTGCCTCATCATCTCATATCACAGCAGTCTCCAAAGGAAGGAGGTTGCCACTAAATGGGAAGTTCTAATGACTGTAATGCTGTGTCATAATAAGAAACCAAACAGAAAAACAACATCAAGGGCGCATTTCCTAATAAACAGCTCTGCTGGAAAGAACTCTCCTCTCTGCCTGTTTCAGGCATTCCTAATTCTGCTCTTTCTCATGTACCATCAATGGTGGAAGTATCCAGGCATTTGTTTCACAGCTGTCTAGGTGCTAAACCTGTTCTTCCCTGTTGGTCATGGCAGGTGAAAGACAGAAACTGTGTCTCATCCTTCTCATCAGATGCTGATCTGGAGGGGGAAGAACTGGAAGAGGTGAGAGATAAAGACCAGGCCAGACCAGATCTCTGAATCTTGGCTAAAATCTATCTCTGGTGCTTAATGCTGGGAGCAGAGGAGACTGAGGGGAGACCTCAGTGCAGTTCCAAGTGCCTGGGCAGGGGCAGAGGAGGGGCAGGGACTGAGCTCTGCTCTGGGGGGACCAGGGACAGCAGCCAGGGAATGGCTGGAGCTGTGTCAGGGCAGGCTCAGGTTGGATCTCAGGCAAAGCTTCTTCCCCCACAGGCTGGTTGGGCACTGCCCAGGCTCCCCAGGGCACTGGGCACAGCCCCAAGGCTGCCAGAGCTGCAGGAGGGTTTGGCTGATGCTCTGGGGCACAGGGGGTGACTCTTGGGGCTGGGCCTGTGCAGGGCTGATGGTTGGACTGGGTGATCCTTGTGGGTCCCTTCCAGCTCAGCATATCCTGTGGTTCTGTGACTCTGGGATGGATCCTGCAGAGTCCCCGCACCCGAGGGAAGGGTTGGTGTCGTTCCTCTCTGACCATGAGGCCAACCTGCACCAACAGGGGTCAGCAGGTCCTGCTGATCTGGACATGACTTTCCTCCTGATACTCCACTCCCAGTAAGAAGGGGAGTTAGTCCTGGCTGGGCTGGCTGCTGAAGGGCTCTATCCTTCTGCCATCTCACCACCTTCACCCTCCAAAGCAAAGAACCTGCCAGAGCTGCCCAACCCCAGCCAGTTGCACAGCTTCAGGAGTGCTCCCACCTTCTCTCCTCCTCTACCTCCAGCTCCTCCATCGCTGCTGTTGAGCTACGAGAGGGGCCAGTTTGTGCTGCAGCTGCTCCACGTTGGGATGTCATCTCTGTCCCTCTGCTTCCGCTGTGGGAGGTGTCTGGTGAGGAGCTGAGAGCCAATCCATCACCTGGCAGTGGCAGCAGGAGCTGACAGGTAGGTCTAAGGAGAACATAAAGCATCCTAACTGCAGCCTGCAATTCCTGCCTCCTCCTTTGACCTCTTCTAACCCTGTCCCTGCTTGATGCTTCCTGGGCTTTAACCAAAATGAAAAGTCTGGCTCATAAAGCAGCTGGAAAAAAAGCTGACAGCAAAATAATAAACACATCAAGAGGTGAGAGCAGGGCTGTGCCAGCAAAGCAGGGGCTGTGGAACACCCCACGGGCAGGGCGAGTGTCTGTGGCTCTCGTGTGGTATTAAACCTGTCCATCTTCGCGACGGACGCCTGGAGTTCCTGTCTCTGTGGTTCTCCAGGGAATGACTGAGGGCTCCTTTTTCCATTTTCTCCTCACAGCTACCTAAGGGGGCTGCACAAATGATAAATCCAGCACTGGTAGGGCAAGGAATTCCCCTGTGGCCCAGGGGGCTGAGTGTGGTCAGATGACTTTATCTGGGATGGGGACAGGCTGGGGACAGCAGAGGGGAGCTCTCTCTTCCTATTGCATCTTGTGGAGCTTTTAGTTGATGTCTCAAGCCCCCAGACAGATCAAAAACACTTACCAGGGGTAGTAAATCTGCCCTGGCTCTGGAGGTGTTCAGTGCCACAGTCTTTGCCTCCTCTCCTGCGGCTGCAGCTCCTCCTGCCCGTGTGCCCATGGCCGTGGGAGCAGGAGGGGCACGAGGACGGGTACGGGATGGCAGCACCTTCTGTACAAAGAGAGGCTGTGAGAGCTGGGACTGTTGAGCCTGGAGAAGAGATGGCTCAGAGGAGGCCTTGTCCATGTCTATTAATACCTGATATGATGTGGACAAGTTGGATCCAGGCCCTTCTTAGTGGTGCCCGGTGGCAGGAACAGAAGCAACGGCCAAAAACTGAAATACAGGAGATTCCACTCACACCTAAGAAGAAAGATTTTTGTTCTAAGGATGGTCAAGCACTGAAAGAGGTTTTCCAGAATTTCTGTGAAGTCTCCATACTTGGAGATATTCAAAACTCTGCTGGACATGGTCCTGGACAACCTGCCCCAGGTGACCCTCCTTGAGCAGAGGACTTGGACTCGATCTCCAGAGGTGCCTCCAACCTCAGCAGTTCTGTGGTTCTCGGAAAATGAGGAACAGCCAGCTGGAAACGTGGAAATCATGTCCTAAGCTGTGACATTTGGAAAACCACTGTTTACCTTTGTCATAGGTTTATTTTTCTTTCCACTAGATGTTACTGCTGCTCTCATAAATAATTCACATTTTGTAAACCAGAGTATATTATTTAAAATGGTACAAATTAATCACCTTTAGTGCATTCCAGAGCTCCCACATTATTTTTAATGAATTTGTAAAACACTCTTTACATGTATGAACAGGATTAACTTTTCAGCCTGAACAGAATCAATATTTCATAGATTTCTGCAGCTTATTCATATTTAGTTATTCAAGGAAACTTTTTTTTCTCAGTGATATGTGGACAACACGTATTCCTGGTGTAAGAATTGGAAGGAAATATTTGAAGATGGAGTTTCAGGGCTCCTGGACCACTGACACACAAACTGGTATGACTCTTTCTCCAAACAACAGCCCTCAGACAAGCAGCAAAATCAACTTAAAACCTCCCAAACACCTCTTTGTGATCCCAAGATGCCATGGAATGAAACTTCCTGGCTTCTTTCCTACTTTGCCCATGTCTGTCTTTTAAATAGGAGCCATTTTTGTGGCCAAATAATGTCACCTGTTTCTTTCTTTTTGTAGCTCACACTTTAATGTCTCCAATACCTCATAAACAGAACATGAGCTGAGTCTGTTTTAATTAGCTGTGGCATAAAACTCCCTCATTTTTTATGTCCTGGGAAATAAAGAAATAAATATGTACACATTGCTGTATAAAAAAGAGGATCTCTGTACCACCAGCTTTATTTCTGTTCATTAACATAAAAAATTCCGTGTGGAAAGTCCTCCCTCAGTGTGCAGAAGTGACCTATAATAACTGGAAATCATTTAATGATCCTTTTAACTACACAGTGCAGAGAAAGAAGAGGCTTCTGGGGATACACCTCAAGATCTCTCCGTGGTTAAGGCTGCCAAAATAAATATCTCTGTCCTGCTGGGACAACTTCCATTGGTTAAGAAGAATGATTAAAATTGATTATTTATAGAATCCCAGGATCATTAGGTTGGAAAAGCTCTCCCAGCCCCTGGATCCACCCTGTGCCCCATCCCCAGCTTGTCCCCCCGCCCAGAGCACTGAGTGCCACAGGTACAGTTCCCCTCACCCCTGTTTTGTGCTGGGGATCAGCTGGTAGTTAATGTGGGACACAGATTCATTCCCTCTCTCTTCCTGTTCATTTGAAGTGAATGGTATCTACCAAAATTAATAACAGCATAGAAACTCCAAATGATGATAAACAGGCAAAAAGCTCAAAATGTTTGATTTCTTTTTATTCTGAACTAATCACTCTGTCACCCTTCTTATCTTGGAAATAATCAAGCAGATGATAACAATGTTGTATTTCAAATCAGCAGGTTTTGTTATTTTCACAGCACGAAGCATCAACAGCAAAGAAAACCATGTCCAGCCTTTATTAATAATTTTCCTTAGACGAAGGAGAACTAATATACTGCTGGTAATATCCACACTGCTTTTGTCCTACAAAGATTTGCCATTTTACCACTGAGTGAAGCCTGAAAAAGTGTTTCATTTGCTATTGCACTCACCAAAATCTATATTAATGATTACTGATATGCTGTGACACACTTGATTTTTCTGCAGCAGATACTTTCTCATTTTCTATATTTTCATTTCCCTCACGCAAACCTTTCAAGAGTTCTTCTCTTACAAGTTGCCTAATAATTATATCAAAATAATTATATCAAAATAATGATATACAAAAATATTTTGTAATTATATTCTCTAAAATTCTAATGCCACAATTTTAGCATTTGCACTTGTCCCATTTGCATACTGACTTATATATGATTAACCACCCCGAGCAACTGAGGACCTACTTCCATATAAACTCCAGCAAAATGTATGGAAATTACTGTTATATTTAGTGATCTATGGGAGTGATTCTCAGTTGGGAAAACAGAAAGTTTCTGGCTTTTTAGGGGCATATTTTGCTTTGCTGCAGTCCCAGGCATGGTCACAATCCACGAGGGACACAGAGATTGCTCTTGGCACCTGCTCACCTTCCAGCCCAGGGCCAGGGGGCCTCAGAGACCTGCCTTGGCCTGCCAGTGCTCAACAGTCATATAGTTATGGAGTTAAAAAACACTTCTAATGAGAAAAAAATTTGACCATGTAGTGTTATCTCAGCTGTAGAATATCTAAACACGCGTTGCCAGCAGGTCAGAGGAAATGGGAATTATTTCTGGTAACTACCCTCTAAGTAACGTAGCAGCCCCTGGGCTCTCTAGATGCTGCATCTGAGGTCATGGAATCACAGAATCATGGATTCTCCTGAGTGGGAAGGGACCCACAAGGACCATCAATCCAACTCCTGGACCTGCACAGATACCCCAGCAATCCCACCCTGTCCCTCAGGGTGTTGTCCAAACACTCCTGGAGCTCTGGCAGTCTTGGGGCTGTGCCCACTGCCCTGGGGAGCCTGGGCAGTGCCCAACCAGCCTGTGGGGGAAGAAGCTTTGCCTGAGATCCAGCCTGAGCCTGCTCTGACACAGCTCCAGCCATTCCCTGGCTGCTGTCCCTGCTCACAGAGGGCAGAGATGGAGCTGCCCCTCGGGAGGAGCTGCAGCCCCCAATGGGCTCTGCCCTCAGTCTCTTCTCCAGCTGAACAGACCAAATACCCTCGGCCCCTCCTCATATGGCTTCTCCAAACCCTTCACCATCTTTGTATGACTGTATGAAGCTTGATCCTAAAGTTTTGGGATACAAGACTGCTTTCAAGGATGACAACCACAGTCTCCTCCTGTCGTGGTTTTTCTCGGGTCCAATTTTTTTCAACCGCCCCCCACAATTGCTACAAGTTGAGAGAGGTTTTGCACAGGCAAAACAGACTAGATGTGGGGGAATAATATTAAAATTTATTGCTAACAGAATAGAAACTAAAGAGTAATAGAATACACAGTATCAAACACACTTTTACCACCCTGGGCCCCCTAAAAATGGTGCCCAACGTGAGGCCACCTTCAGCCCCAGGGGGAATCAAACCATGACACCCTCCCAGACAGAGATGGAGATTTTTGGAGTACCAGGCTCCAACATTCAGGTCCTACCAGTGAGAGATTACCTCCTGTGATGTCTCAAAGCCCTGTCCTAACCTTTAGACTCACTAAATCCTTGCAATAAACCGTCAGTGTGCAGGTGGTATTGTGGTTTAACCTCACTTGGCAACTGAGCACAACACACCCACTCACTCCCTGCCCTGCACTGGGATGGGGCAGTGAGAAAACTCATGGGCTGAGACAAAGACAGTTTAATGGGACAGAAAAGGAAGAACATAATGATGCTGATAATGGAAGAATTAGAATACACAGAACAAGTGAGGCACGAGGCAGTTGTTCAGTGCTCACTGGCCAATTTCTTAGTGCACGAGGAACACCATCTTTGGCCACACAAAAGCAGAAACTCCTTTCCCCCCTAACTTTATGATTAGTTTCTGTTAAAAGAGAAGGTTCCTCCAGGCTGAATTCCACACCAAGAGCCAGGTTTAATCAGTGGTGGGACTGCCTTCTCTCCAGGCTTTGGACGGATGATATGGCCTTCTATAACTCATGTAGCAATGAAATAAGGTCATCTCCGTAAGAAGCAATAAAAATCACCTCGAGGAACAAATCAAACCTATCAGGATCTGCCTTTAAAATAAGGGACAGAAGCCAGCATAACTCTGGCTGTCACTGGAGCATGTGCATTGGTGCTTCCTGGGAGGACTGGCCTGTGTGGACGTGGTTTCTGCTCCCTTCTCTCCCCACTGGCTCCCCTTTCCCACACTGCAGTGTCTGGCAGAGGCACAGTTTCAGGTCTCACTTCTTCCCAGCCATCATGTGGGTATGGCTGGGGTGGTCCTTGGGTGACCTGACCACCCGCAGTGTGGAGGCAACAGGGCTTTCCCCAGGGACAGGCCAGCAGAGCCACATCTCTGCAGCCTTCCTGGCACCCCAAATCCCTCTGGTTCCTGCCCTCAGGAGCACCAAAACATCTGGTGTCACCTGGACTCACCTTCAGCCCCAGAAAAGTTGAAAGAAGCAGCTTTGACAGGTTTATTCAAGCAAAGCAAAGCAGTGAAGAGAGCTGCAGCAGGTCAGCTTGGTCAGAGCGGGCACTCACCTCACTGGAGTGGAGGAACACGGATAAATACCCTGCAGGTGGGTTTCTGGGTATGGAGGGCCCTTGTCTGGGCAGCCACCTGGTCATGAAGAGTGTCTGGGTTTGTTGGGCATGGTGGTGTTTGGCCAAAGGTGGGACCTGATGACCTCGGAGGCTTTTTCCAACCTTAATGATCCTGTGATTCTATGGATGCCCCAGCAAGATGATCCTGAGCCAAAGCTGGTGCAGGGGGCCCACCCATATTGGAGCCATATCCTTAAACATCAGGATCCATTGGGAATCTCCCACCCAGTCCAGCATCCAGCTCAGGACCCCAAACTGAGAGACCCCTCTGTCACACACAGCGAGGGAACAGCAGCCGAGGAGAGACCTCTTTCTACTGACAGGACAGAAGCTGAAACATGAATTACAGTGATCTCATTTGAGATGTTTCCAGGTGGATTTTGCCTGATTCCCACTGAAAAATAAGATTACAAGAGCTGTTTTGCCCCAGCTCCTGCTCATGCTGTGCTGTGACTGAACCAAACAGTTGTTTCAGTCACTCCTTGCTCTGACCCCTCTGGGCTGTGAGAGGGGATGACTCTGATTTCCCATCTCAGCTCCAGGGCACTTGTTGCTCTGCTCCCTGGTCCATGTCTGAGCAGCCCCACTCCTCCCCTGCTCACCAGCTTCCTGATGAATTTGGCTGCTCTCTCTGGACTTTCCTCCTGATGTCTTGTCTGGAATCAAGTAGCCTCTGGATGCCTGTGCTGGCCAGTTTGGGGACAGTGATGATGGTTCACAGATGGCCCAGAAACCCTGGGCAGCACAGAAAGAACTGGAAGGGAAAGCAAATGTGTTCAGGTTCACAGAGGGGCAGTGAATTATGCTCTACATGAAATAACTGGAGCAGCTTCTCAGAAAGATCTAACTCATTTTCCTAACAGCCTTTCTCCTGCCTTGCTGGAAGAGATTCCACATTTCCATCACTCTGTTTGTGCTGGGTTATGTTCCAGGCAATAAATCGAGCTCCTCCCTGTCCTCTCTGGCCACCTGAGCTGCTGCTCAGCTCTGTTCTCCTGTAGAGCAGGCTGTGAGAAGAAATATGCCCTACCATTTTTGCCCCGTGTAAAATTGCTTTGAAGCTGAATGCAATATGTTCCAGGACAGAAAGGGTCCTGCAGAGCGTGACTCCTTCCACATGTTCCTGCAGAAGGAGGTAAAGGCAGAAAAATGAGCTCTGCAGCCTTTCCTGATACCATGTGGTGCCAGATGGATCCCAAACGGGCACTGGAGTCACTCAGGATGGCACATGACTGCCTCAGATTTTTAGGCACCTACCTATGGAACAGGGGGCTTCAGATCCGGGAATATCTGTGGGATGGCACTTCTTTGCTCACCAGGTTTCCCTCAGGTAAAAAGAACTTGCTCCTATGCTCTGAATTCAGACACTGTAAACTTTGCCCACTCAGGGTTCCCTGGCCCACATTTTACCACCCACCAGGACTCAATTAATGCATTAATGAATAGATTAATGAATGCATCTCAAGGAATACAATAATGCCTTAGAAATGGACTGAAAACCCCCAAAAGCTGTCACTAAAATTTGGTCTCATGCTATTAGCCAGATTGGTGACACCACCCCCAAGAGGGTCCCCAGATAGAAATTTCTATCTTGCCCTGAGACAGAAACACAGTCTGAGCTGTGTCCCAGGGCACAGGATTGGCACAGACCAGTGTTCACACTGCAAAAAGGTGGATGAGTAACTTCCTCTGGCCCTGCCAGTGCTGGTGTCACGGTGCCAGTTCACAGTTCACTTGGATGAACATGCAAGTCATGCATGAACATGCCAGAACATGACAGACAAGGGAGGAACAGCTGTAGGGACAGACTTGGCAGTGTCTGTGTCTTCTTCCATGACTTTTTTTGGAGTGAACTTACCCAGGGATCAATGCTGATGCCCAGATACATGGTAAGGAATTCACTGGGGGATTTATTCCTCCTAATTTTTAATGCCTCTGTTTGATCACATCTCTGTGGGCTCCCTTTCCGGTATCTGGAGGGAAAGTGGCACTTTCAGGTGCTGTTCACTGACCTATTTTAGGCTTTAGAACAAGATTAATGGTGGCTTGGGCTCTGTTGCTTATCCTGATGAGAGCTGCAGAGACTGCAGAGGGACACGTGGAGCCAGATGAATCCCACCCCCAGTAATCCTGGGATACAGGGGACGTTACACCCTGACAAATAGCTGGGCAGCCCGTTAGATTTCCCCCATTTTCTCAGAGTTATTACTTCATATTTTCAGCAGACAGCGCAGGTTACACCTGCTTCACATTGGAGTGGCTTGTTTACAGCCATAATGGATTAAATTTTAGCTCCAAATCTGTTGTGTAAGAGCTACATCATGGCAGCAGCCAGGAAATATTACAGAGCCATCAGCTGCACTGTGGCCACGGCTGAAATTCAGCCACCCCTGGAGCCTGACTGTTTGACACTGTACAAAGCTGTGTTGTAGAAAGCAAATTAAGAAACAATTATTGCTTAATAATGTCTTCAGTTGAGGCTCTGGAGGCTCTTAGGTAAGCTCAGTGTAATTACCTTCAGTGGAATCTGACCAGCCCTTCCTTTTAGGGCAGGAAAGCTCATTTGTACAGAAAGCAAGACATGAGGTTTGTGTTTCATTACAAATGAAAGAGCTGAGATCCCATCTCTGCTGCTGCCAGGGGGTTTGCTCCCAGAATGACCAGACTCTGAGCACCAAGAAGGCAGGTCTACAGAGCTGGGGACACAAATACCCAGCTCAGATCACATCTGGGGGGCTGAGAGCCCAAGGTACTGGGTGAGACTGGACATTGATGGTTAATGACTTATAATAATTGAGGTGCAACAAGATGCTTTGCTGGGGCGAAGTTTGCATCCCCCCAGGGGGCAGGGTGTGGAATAGTGAGACTGATCTGCATAAGACAGAGGGCGAGCCTAAAAGCTGGGCTTTGAGCCAGGTAAGAGTCAGAACCTGTGGAGATGGGGTGGTGCTTTTTATCCTGACAAATTGTCCTGCCTTAAAAACACACATCCCTCCTCCCCTGGAGAAGGTCACATTCCCACGTAGGCCTACTGGTATGAGAGGCAGTGTCATGTCTTAGGAGGGGTCATAAACCATCAAAGACCCCCAAAGTGACCCCCTCCCCATTCTTGAGGCCTCTCCCTAGAGGACTGCACATGATCCAAAAGTGTTGCATGAGACCCCAAGTCTGTTGCAGGAGACAGTGTAAAACTACCCCCCTCACACAGGGGAGGTACCAGGGTGTTCCTGCTGGGTTTTAACCCATCAGACTTTGTGTTTGGGGGGCTTTTCCCCCAACCCTGATGGACCAAGAACTTTGATCATCACTCTGACCAAAGCTGCAACGATCAAGTCTGGCCGTAGATCCTGGGTGGTGATCATGGATCTTCCTACTCTTACCTTGTCTTTCTTTTTCTTCCTTTCTTTTTCCCTTACAATTTTCTTCAGTGATATTGTTATACTTTCCTATGGCCATATATCTATAGATAATAACACCCCAAAATGGCTCCATCCTTGCTTTCCATTGCAACCAAATGGTTCTAAACCAAGCCCTACACAGACATATTTACAAGCATCAGTCATTCAGTGCTTCTCACTCCAATTCCCCTTGAGGGATTTGATAACAAGAGTTCCTCTTTCCTTCAGGGGTGGGTTGTAACACACCCTCTGTGTGGGCTGGTGCACAGGGAGGGGCTGTGGGACTCCCCAGGGGGCACAGCAGGAGCAGGTGGGGCAGGGCTATACTGGATATAAATGGTGCTGAGGGTCCTCAAACAGTGGGACAGGCACCCAGAGAGCCTGTAGGATTGGACCTTAGAACAAATGTCCTCACTGAAATGATTGTCAAGCACTGGCACAGGCTGCCCAGGGAAGGATGGAACCACTGCCCCTGGAAGTGTTAAAAAATGTGTAGGTGTGGTGCTGGGGACATGAGTTAGTGGTGGACCTGAGAGAGCTGGTTGATGGTTGGACTTAATGATCTTAAAGGGCTTTTCCAGCCTTAATGGTTCAGTGATTCTGTAGATCTCCATAGAATCATCAGGGTTGGGAGATACTTTCAAGCTCATCCAGTCCAACCATTCAGCCACCCCCACAGTAACCCCTGAAGCAGCTCACCCATCCCTGGAGGGATCCACACAACAACAGCACAAAGCCCTGAGCAACTCGGTTTGAGACTCTCAGAAGTCTCTCCTGACCTCAGCCCCTGCCTCCTGCTCTGAGGTGGGATCTGGGAAGGGCCATGAGCTCTCCCCAGCTGGAGGATCAGAGCAGTGGGGCAAAGAGAACCCTGCAGCCACGAGGGCAGGGGATGCATCCCCCAGGGATGCAGAGGTTGTCAACCCTGAGAGCCAAGTGTGTGGTGACAGGCACCCACTCCATCACCAGCAGGGCAGAGAGGAACATGATGAAAAGGTCACTGGCTGTGAGCAGCCAGGAATATTAGACTGCTCAAAGATCATGATGTTGCCAATAAGTGCCCCCAAGAAGGCACAGAGAACTGCTCAGAGACAAGTTTTAGTCTTTAAGCAGCGAGGTTTATTTATTAAGCAACATTGGAGAGCAGCGCTGGACAAACTGCTCTGTCTCTCCAGTGAAAAGACACGATTATATACCATTTTTACAGGTGATTTCGACATTTTCACATACATATTCATATAATTGCAACATCTAATTATAATATTCATAATAGGCGGAGTCTAGGTGGAGTCAGGGGCGTGGTCTTCAATTTGGGGAGAATTTAGGAGGGTCGTTCCTGTTTCTTCATCTTCTGGCCCTTGGCCCAGCCTCCATCATCTTCATGAACTTTTCAACTTTCTTGATTTTGGCAGACTTCATGGTGAATTTTGCAAGATTCTTGGACTCAAGCCCCACTTTGCCCCCTTATCTTATTAAGTTAGGTGTGTATGCATTCTTCCAGTGTACAGTACCACCTAATCTCTATCTCTAGGTTCTGGCAGTATATCCTAGCTAAGTATTGGCAAAGTTCTTCGTGCTCTTGTTTATACTTATATTCCTATATTGTACTTATATTCCTATATTCTGACTTATATTCTGATTTTAACTCTCTCTCTACCTGCTTTCTAGGTCTTGTCTGGCTTCAATGATTTCACTCTCTGTTGGGCTGGGCAGCTCAGCTGCTCTTTGCCTTTTCCTGAGAGATCCTCTGCCAGTACAGCCCCCTGACCACCCTGCAAGAGGAACAAATGTGCAAAACTCCTTTGGTTTGCTATTTAATCCTTGTTTGTCCTTGGAAGGCTGCCAGCCTGCCTGGACTGTGTGTGATCTAAGCCTGTGATCCCCTGTTTAGAGCCTGTCATCTTCCAGCAGGCTTGGAACTAAAGACTAAATAACAGACAATGCCCATCTTTATTAATGTCTCTCAGGCCTCTTTTGCCAAGGGTCAGAATCCAGGGAATTATGTCTGTCATTGCTGAAAACCATCAGTGTCAGAAAAGACAACACATCTTGTTTTGATCGAGTCCACACTGCAGTTGTGGCAGGAGCTCCCAACGGCCCAACACCAGCTCAGGGTCACCCTGTGCCTCACAGGCTCCAAGATTCCACGGAGACCCAGTTTTCTGCTGTCCTATTGCCCAGCTGACCCAGCTCTGTGGACTGAATTGCAGCTGAGAGACCTTCCTGCACAGTTCCACAATACTTTGCATGGAATCCCAGAATTGTTAAGGTTGGAAAAGACCTCCAAGGTCACCCAGTCCAACTTTTGACTGAATCCCACCATTCCCACTAAATCATATCATCTGGTCAGTTTTGAACCCCTCCAGGGATGTGACTCCACCACTGCCCAGGGCAGCCTGTGCCAGGGCTTAATTAGTGTTTCAGTGAAGAAATCTTCCCTGATATCCAATCTAAGCCTCCTCTGGTGCAACTTGAGGCTGTTTGCTCTTGTCCCATCATTATTACCTGGGAGAAGAGGCCGATTCCCACCTAGCTCCACTCCCCTGTCAGGGAGTTGTAGAGAGCACCAAAAAACAACCCCAGGGCTCAGTGCATTTCTTTGCTCTAAAGGTGGTTTGTCCAGGAATGCCACCCCCTCCATGTGTGTGGAGCTACAGCTGCCCCTCAGCACACAACCATCTGCTGTCAGAGAGAGGCCTCACTGCCAGGCTGTGCCCAGGAGAGCCTGGGGGCAGAGCTCCAGCCCTGTTCAACACAGGCAAAAGCTTCATTTCCCCACTGAATGAGGGCACACACTTATTGCTGACTGAGCTCTCTGATGAGGTGCTGTGGGTGTTGGCAGAGCTGTGTTTGCTGGACACTCACACTCTCACTTCTCTCACTTCCCCAGGGATCATCAAGAGCCTCTTTGCTGCATTTGCAGGACAAGGGAGAAGAGCAAGAGAGAGGAGGCCTTTATGAAGTCACATAGAATCCCAGAACATGCTGAGTTGGAAGGGACCCACAAGGATCATCCAGTCCAACCCCTGGCCCTGCACAGGCCCAGCCCCAAGAGTCACCCCCTGTGTCCCAGAGCATCATCCAAACCCTCCTGGAGCTCTGGCAGCCTTGGGGCTGTGCCCACTGCCCTGGGGAGCCTGGGCAGTGCCCAACCAGCCTGTGGGGGAAGAAGCTTTGCCTGAGATCCAACCTGAGCCTGCCCTGACACAGCTCCAGCCATTCCCTGGCTGCTGTCCCTGGTCCCCCCAGAGCAGAGCTCAGTCCCTGCCCCTCCTCTGCCCCTGCCCAGGCACTTGGAACTGCACTGAGGTCTCCCCTCAGTCTCCTCTGCTCCAGTTCAACACACCAAGTGCCCTCAGTGTCCTCACATGCCTTCAAATCAAGGCCCTTCCCCATCTCTGTGTCCCTCCTTTGGACACTCTCCATCTGCCTTGACATTCTACCTCCCAACAGCAACCACCCAGGCTGAGAGGAGATCCTTGTCCTGTCCTCTGCACTCTCCCATGGGCTGGTTGGAAAAAACCCAGCAAATTATTATTGTGTCTTTTTGGGTTTTGTCCTGTTCTTGCCTCTCTTACAAAGAATGTTGGCAGAAACACCTGACTCCATTAACCTCTTTTTTAAGGCAGCTCTCTCCTCTAGTTCCTCCAATCTCCAATGCCTTTTTCCTGTCCTACCCCACCCTCCTTCACCTACCCCTTCTGGCTTTGTCCTTTCCCCACGTGAGGTCTCACTAAATGGTGACCCTGGTTTTAGCCCTACAGGACCAGGTTGGATGAGAGTTGTTGCAGCCACTGTGGGATCTGCTTCCTCTCTTCTCAGTGCCTGTCTCTGAGCAGGGGCTCTGAGCTCCCTTGATGCTTTCCAAGAGACATTCCAGACCCTACTGTCTGTCTCTGGTGCTCCCCTTTTGTGTTTCTGAGCCTGGCACCTTCACACCCTTCTGGTTTTCCTATTTCTTAAAGTCACCTCTACTCTCTGAAATCTCCTGAATTGCTTCTTATACAGGAATCCTTCCATGACCTTCTTCACCCTGTTGTGCTTCTCTCTGCCTTTCCCATCTCACCTTATTCCTGTTGCAGAAGGGAGGGATCAGAACCACCCACAGTATCCAGGTGGAGGTTTACCATGGATTTACCCCTATCACGTACATATTTTTACGTGTTTGTCCTCTTTTGTCCTAAATATTCTATATTTGATTTGCTTTTTGTGTGTGTGCTGAGCTGATGTATTCATGGAACTGTTATAATCTCCCTCCCTCCCTCCTGATTGACAGTGATCAACTCAGAGTCCCTTACTGGAGATGCCTAATTAGTATTTTCCCCCTTGCACTTGACTTTACATTTATTTACATTAAACTTCACCTTCCATTTCATCACATTGTGCTTCTATCATTCTTTCTCCTTGATCCCCCGAGCAGTAAAGTGATCCCTGAGCACTCGTGCTCTTCTCCAGGCTGTTTATCACAGGATCACAGGATGGTTTGGGTTGGAAGGGACCTTAAAATCCATCCAGTACCACACCCTCTCACGGGCAGGGACACCTTCCACTAGCCCATGTTGTTCCAAGTCTGGTCCAACTTGGTCTTGGACACTTCCAGAGATGGGGCAGCCACAGCTGCTCTGAGCTTTTTTGGGAGAGCTGAGCAGCACAGCCCTGGCCCTCCCTCTGTTCACCCCTAACCCCTTCCCTTCCTTTCACCCAGGTGAGAACCTTCACCCTTCTTCCTAAGGCAGCACAATTTCTCTAAAAGCCCCTGGTGAGGGACCTTCCTGTGTGGAGCAGATGGAACCCCCAGTTCTCCTCTGGGATGTGGCTGTAGCTCTTGTGGTGCTCAGCAGGATTGGCTTCCCTGGGAAAGCTGCACTGACCCTTTCCCAGTACATTCCCTTTTGCCACTTCCCTACAAATGTCTGAAGTATTTTAGGCTTGTTGTTGGGGAAACCAGAAATCTGTAAAACATTCTCTGGTCCTGTGATGGTTTTAAACCAGGGGTTTCCTGTAGCAGCTATTTTGTCCTTGAGTTCCCCCAGGGCTGGGGTGTGAATGCTCTCATTCTGGGGAGGGTTCCTGCCATTTTATCACTTTGTCCTCCAACCTTCCTGCTGGAGTTTCAGTTTAAGCCACATCCTCTGATAAATAGATCCAGTTGAGGGGCTGATTTATTCTAAGACAACACCAGGGTCTCTTCAAATCCTCCTTGCCCTTTGCAGTTGATTAGCAGAGCACATCCTCCTGCAGGTATCAAAATGCAGGGCCAGACCTCCAGCACAAACACCCTCTGTTCTCTAAATTTTGGTGCAGTAAAACCAGAGGTTCAGGGCCTGAAAATTACACTGACTTGGGGTTCGGGGCTTACAAGCCCCTGCACAAGGGATCTGACAGAATGGCACAGCCAGGCTCTGAGAGAGCCCATGAAACATTGATAGTGCTTTATCTCATAATTCACCAGCACCAGACACAGATACTTGAACCCGGGAAAAAGCTCAGCTTCAATTTTCTCCCCTTTGCCTCCAAGTCCTGGTAGATTAAGAGTTGCCAGGCTGATAAATGACCATTGTCTTAATTTAATATTATGTGGAGATTCATAAACACCTGACTCCCACTATGGAGTCCATGTATCTCTCTGATGAATGGAGAGTTTCTGCTCCAAAAAACTTGCTGTTAAATCAGATGCATTGAGAATGTAAATGAGCACTGATGCAGCAGGATGGCCATGATCAGTGGGTTTGTGACTGTCACAGCACTGGTGGCTTTGGAAGAGGGTTCATAATATCTTCTGAGAGGGTGTGATGTGGTTTAATAATATTCAGTGACAGAAGGGTTAATTCATGGAGTAGTTAAATCCTGGAGGGATTTCAAAGCCATTTGGATGTGGCACCTGGGGACATGGTCAGTGGTGGCCTTGGCAGTGCTGGGGAAGAGTTGGACTCGATGGTCTCAGAGGGCTTTTCCATCCTAAATGACTATGTGATTGTAAAGAACAGCTCTGAACAGGCCAAGCTGCAGGGAATTAAAGAATGGGATGAGAAAAGGAGTGATGGAGATGTTCAAAGATGCCCTGGTGCTGTTGTGACTAAAGACAAGGAGCTCACAGAGCTGGTGGGGCTGAGCTTGTGGAATTGGGGACTTCCAATGGCCACCTGGTGACAGAATTCCCTGGGCAGATCTCTCAGTGGGTTATGAGATGATGGGTGAGGTGTCTGCTGGGCAGAGACTGAGCAAGAGGAAAGGCTGGACCCACCAGAGGAAACAGGGAAGTTGTCATGGTTTGAGATCTCCAAAATCTAATTCCCTAGTCCAAGCCCCCTCCCACATCTCAACCTAGTGTAAGATGTGTTTTCCAGACAATCACACGGACTCAAAATGGGGGGAAGGGAATATATTACAGTGACTGTACAAATAAATACTGCAATACATTATATACAATCTTAGCTATCTCTACCATGACATATAAGTATTTACAATGGATCAAATCTCTTCTCCCCTCCAAATAAAAGTCCAGGAGGGAAGAAGGAAAGATCCCTTCCAGCTCTCAGGGCAGCAGCTTCTTCAGAGTAGCAGTCTCTCTATCTCTCATGCATGCAGCTGTTGCTGGATCTCTGCCAGCACACACGAGGGGAAATCCAAGCCCCGCGGCCCCGTTGTCTCCGAGCGAGGGGTCTTCTGTGGGCTGCGGTCACCCCAGACAAAGGTCGCTCCACCACGGTCATAACAACGAAGCACAGGAGTCTCTGTGACGGTCTGGTATCTTCAGGAGATTCAAGCTCCTTGCAGTCCAAGCTGCTAGGTTCTCTATAGCTGCAGCGAGGGAGGGACCAAGGTCCACCTCCCACACATTCCGTCCTGGCTGAGCTCTCAGGACGACTGAGCTTCTTAGCTCTTCCCTGCAGTGCATGTCGCACCTCACCCCTCCCTTCTAGGACGTGAGGGGTTTCCAAGGAGTTTGGGGGAGAGTCTGGTTCAGTTCTTACCCCCAAAACTCTGTCTCTCAGCTGCTGGCTTTCTTTCTCTGCTCTCCCAGACAACTCTTGTCTTGCTCAGTTGCATGCTGTTTCTGCTGTTTCTTATCTCTTCTGCTGGCTCTCTGCCACGGTTCTTCGGTCAGTGCAGTTCTGCTGCTGCTGCTGTTGCTCACAGTGAAGAAACATCTCCAGGTTCAGCTACAGACACTTAGTCCAGCTTAACAGTGTTCCAAGTCTCTGTAGCCCCCAACTGGGGTTGGGGGGGCCAGAGCCCCCCAGGGGCTCTTGCCCTTTCTTCTTCGTGGCCTCAGAACATGGCTACCTTCTTCTACAACCAAACTACAACTCTCTTTTCCGGTCTGCTTGTGGTATGTTTATACTTCACAGGAGTGCGGATTGGTTCAAATCTCAAGTGTCACCACCCCCTGGGGGTTACCACTTTCTTAGCTTCAGGGGGAAAACCTGGTTCAAACCACTACAGAAGTGCAGCAGCAGTGGGAGGTGGAGGTGTGAGGACAAGGTGAACTCCCCAGGTACAGCCCCCAGGAGGCAGTAGGATGAGTTTCAGCCTGTGGAGTTGTGGAAAAGGGCTGAGAACAGGGAAGAGCATTCCCATGTCTGCCTTCCTCATGCACCATCTGCACCATGCCATGAGCTGCACATGTGTCCTAGTTAGAACAGCTGGGACCAGTTCATCATTGGATGGGTGTAACCCAAAACTGTGTATTCTAGAGCCTTCCATGCCATTTCCCGGAAACTGTTATCAATAGACCATTTACACCCTCTGCCCAGAGCAGCCCTGACTCCTCAGGCTGTAAACTGGGTGTTAAGAGGCCTGTGAGATAGGAGGGTGCTCCTGTTCTCACACCCATTGTGGAACTCCCCACCCTGAGGGAGGTACTGGGCATTCCTGCCTGAACTGGAGGATATATAATCTTGGAGTCTTGGGACTTTTTTAACCACTCGTGGGTTCCAGAGGAAGACTGCAGATCACCGCTCTCAACCAAACTGAGACCACCACTCTTGACCAGACTGCACCAGCACTCTCACCAACAGGGTTTTCCCCTCTCCCTTTACTTTGGACTCAGGGGGCCCAAAGAACACCACTCTGTTCATGCCCCAGGGTACTGGGTTATACATTTGGGTTTTGTGGGTTAAAACCAACTGTTTGTCTGTATAATCGTATTTATTGTATTATTTTATTAAATTGTTATTCTGATTTATAATCTCTCTTTTGAGTTGAGTTAATTTCCCCTGCTGGTTTACCTTTAAACCAGCACAATGTGCCAGCCCAGGACAGCAGAGTGCAGTATTTTGGATGACTAAACCCCTCTTGTCTCACTCTCAGCCCCCTCCTCACCTCAAGTTTCCTTATCCTCTGTGTTGCATTTCCCTGTTTCAGTCTCTGCTGCTCAGGCTCAATGTCAGGCGAGTCAGGAGGTGCAAACCCAGCTCTGATGTCACAGTTAAGGAAGGTAACGCTCCCCCTGTGTTAGGAGTTCGCTCTCTGCTTTTATTAATTACCTTTGCCAACTCAGAGACATCCTGGGAGAAGCCAAGTGTAATTGGACTGTTTCATTTGCTTTCCAGGAACTGCTTATTAATGGTAAAACTCCCCCAAATCTTCTAAACCTCTGGATCAGAGCAGAAGTTTCCTTGGCAGACACAGCTGAGTTCCAGCAGCCCCTCTGCCAGTTCCCAGGCCTGGCTCTCCGTGGGCTGCAGCCACAGCAAGTGTGGAAGCCTTTTGGTGACATGGTGGAGCCAAGCAGAGCTGTGCCTTGCTAAAGGAGACATTGAACTGCCCTTGGAAGCACTAAACAATGCTCTGACTCATTTGTCTCATCCCTTTTATTCCCATTCCATGTGTGGATTCGGTTGCCCCCTGGTCTCACAGGAAGGTGGTGCCCTGGTGTCCTGTCCCACACTCAGCAGCCCCTGGGGTCAGTACAGACACCTTGTGCCAGCAGATATGACCCAGCCTACCCAAATATTCCAAATATCTCCCTCCTAGATGGAGATCCTTCTGCTGAGAGGGAAAGATTTCCTCAGCCTTTGCCTCTGTGAGCTGAAGGGGCTCCTCCCTGGGGATGTTTCTGGGGTGGCTTGGTCAAGGTGCTATTGGAGCCAGAAGACTTTGTGCATGTGACAACTGGTCCCTTGAGAAACTGGTTTTGCTCCCACATCTCTCACTTTGTCTTCTGGATCTAAACACCTGAGGAGACCTCAGAATAATTCCATTAATCCAGGAGAATTTTGCCCCTTTCTGTATACCGATCCTTTGGGTTTCAGTCCTGCCAGGTTTGGGGTTACCCTCTCAGGCTCAAGGTCAGAGTCGCTCCCTCAGACAACAGCCAAGACATTCATGTGTGTGACATGCCATAAAACACACCCTGGAGCTTTCTGGACAAGATGATCCTGCAGAGGATGATCAAAGTGGACCATGCAGGGACTGTACATATGAACATGGATTTTACTCAGCTCAGGTATCTGACAGTCACTTGCACTCCAGGTTTTAAAGACTTTGTCTGGAGTCTTCTATTTGAATAAATAACCCCCAAATACCTTCAAAGGAAGACTTTGCACAGTGTATAAAGCAGTTCTTGGAGACTATCACCAAGGACAAGTTGGACTTGATGATCTCCGAGGTCTTTTCCAACCTTAATGATTCTGTGCTTCTGAGTTCTGAGAGAGTTGACCAAGTTCAACAAAAGGCCTGAGACTGATCCATCAGGCCTCAGAATCTCCAATTGTTTCCTTTTTGTGGGGCTTTTATGAAGAACTTTCTCTCTGCTGCTGTTGTTGTCTGCAGGATCTTGTCTGTCCTGGGTACCCACAGAGCAGTTGTGTGATGGTGCAGAGCCACAGCTACCCTGCAGTGCAAAAGTCCTGAAAGGTGGATCTGTTGAGAAAAACCCCAACTAAATACAGGTATGGAAAGAGAAGGGAACAACTGAGATGCCAGCAAAGAAAAACAAATGGAGACCATTAGGAATTTATAACAATAAAGAGCAGTCTCTGAAAAGTAACATTTTAAATTGCTGACTCTGCAATTTGCCATCAAGGATATAACATCCTCATCCAACCAAAATACTGCTTTGGAAATGTCAGAACAAGCACCAACAAACATGATGAGAGGAATCCTGAACCACTCAGGGGAGCAGAGGGAGAGCAAGAAGCAGCTAAGGAGTAGTGGGAGGTTTGTGCTCTTGCACAAAAGAAGGAAGGAAGAGAAGAAGGAAGAAAATAAGGAAGAAAGGAAAGAATGAAGGAAAGAAGGAAGGAAGGAGAGAAAGAGAAGAAAGAGAAGAAAGAGAAGAAAGAGAAGAAAGAGAAGAAAGAGAAGAAAGAGAAGAAAGAGAAGAAAGAAAGAAAGAGAAAGAAAGAAAGAAAGAGAAAGAAAGAAAGAGAGAAAGGAAAGAAGGAAAGAAAGAAAGAGGAAAAGGAAAGAAGAAAAGGGAGAAAACCCCCCAAACTCTTCTGTTTCCCAAGACTTTTCCATCCTTGTGACTCCCTCAGCCTCATGCTGTCCTGCCAAGTCCTGGCTGTTGGAGTGACAGGAGGTCTCTCCCTGCTGTTCCCTTTGTCCTGGTGTGGAGTTTCATGAAGGCAGGGGAAAGCTCAGCTCCCTCCCCACCCCCGGGGGTGCTGTGATGCTGGAAGTGCTGCAAGAGGTGCAGAGGTCCCATTGCAAAGGCTGCTCCACCCCCACACACTAGGAGACTTGGTGCTTAACCTTAAATAGGGACACAAGAGAAAGGACAGGTATAAGGTGACAAGGAACCAAAGAGAGAGAGAGTCCTAAGGCCTCACAGGGTGGGGAGTCAGCTTTCCAGCTTGGCCACCCTCTTTGCTGTTGCCAGAACAGCATTCCCTGCCAGACAGGGGGTGGAGTGAGCTGTGGGACCTGCTTAGAAAAAGGTTCTTCCCCCAGAGGGTGGTTGGGCACTGCCCAGGCTCCCCAGGGCAGTGGGCACAGCCCCAAGGCTGCCAGATCCTTGTGGGTCCCTTCCAGCTCAGCATATTCTGGGATTCTACCTGAGCCTGAGCCAGACACACCTGCCTGACGTGGGCAGGGCTGCATTGGGTGACTGCTGGAGCCAAGGCAAACAGGGGGGATCTTCTTCCCAAGTGCATCTTTACCCTTCCTCTTGATTCTCAGCAGGCATTTGGGAGACATCAGTGTCCTGTGGCTGCTCTGCCACCTCCATATCACAGAATCCCAGGATGGCTCAGGTTGGAAGGCACCACAGTGTCCCATCTGGTCCCACCTCCCTGCCCAACAGGGCCAGCCCAGAGCACATGGCACAGGATTGTGTCCAGAGGGGTCTGGAATATCCCCAGGGAGGAGACTCCAGCCCCTCCCTGGGCAGCCTGTTCAGGGCTGGGTCACTGCCCAGCAAAGAAGTTCTTCCCCCTGTCCAGGTGGAGCTTCCTGGGCATCAGTTCCTGCCCGTTCCTGCTGTGCCATTGCTGGGCCCCCCCAGCAGAGCCTGCTCCATCCTCTGCCCCCTCCCTGCAGCCCCTGACACAGCCTGGGGAGGGCCCCACTCAGGTTCTGCTCTGGAGGCTGAACAGCCCCAGCTCCCTCAGCCTTTGCTGCTCCCAGAGCTGCTCCAGCCCTTGGGCATCTCCGCAGCCTGCGCTGGCCCCGCTGCAGGAGCTCCCTGGCCCTGCTGTGCTGAGGAGCCCGAGCTGGGCCAGCCCTGCAGATGTGCCTGCCCAGGGCTGGGCAGAGGGGCACGATCCCCTCCCTGCCCTGCTCCAATGCTCTTCCTGATGCCCCCAGGATCCCATTGCCCTCCTGGCCCCCAGGGCCCACTGCTGGTCAGGGACAGCTCGTTGTCCCCCTGACACTGCTGACCCGGAGGATTCCTGATCGCCCCTGTCTGTGTTTTATTTCTTATCATTAGTGCAATACAGGGGTAGAGCCTATCTCCTGTCTTTTTTTTTTGCAAATACACAAATCTAACAGGCTGAGGAAGGGTTGTATGTGCCTGAAAAAGAATCCTGATGATTTTAACTGCAGTGGAATTAAGGGGAACTCAGGAGTTCAGGTGATTAGCACACAGGCAACAATCAGCAGGAGCGATGATGGTAATCTCTCAAAGAGCAACCGAGAGGTACAAAAGGCACCTGAGGTATTGCCTGGGGAGAGATAAGCAGGACAGAAAACACTCAAATATATCTCGTAAAATTAACTGCAATGTTGGTGTATTCAGGTGTGGGGGTGTGGGGGTATGGGGAAAGTGAACCAATTAAAAAGGGCGTAAGGACCCTTTCTGGACAATAACGACCCATGATGGACCATAACGACCCTTGGGAATTCGTAATTCAGGGTGTGAGGGACCCATTCAGTGACACTTCAGCTCAGTGCCGTTGGATTTGGTCTGCTGGGAAGCTGCATCACACCACACATGGCTCGCTGTCTGACACACTGCTCCTGCTGGAAGGGCCTGGGCTTTAGTGAAGCCCCGGGTGAGGAAGAGCCAACAGTGGGGGGGTTATTGCCTCCTGGGTATGAGGGTGACCGGGGTGCTGAGGGTAAGAACTGAGGCCCTGTGCTCAGGGTGGGGGGAGGCTGCAGTGCTCTGTCCAGTCTGGAGCTCCAGCAGCTCAGGAGAGATTCTGAGGAATTCTGTGGGATCCACTGGAGACCTGACAAGGTGGCCCAGGGCTTGGAGCAGATATCCCACCATGGACACTGAGGAAATGGGGGGGTTCATCTAATGAGGAGGAGATGCAGAATCACTGAGGTTGGAAAAGATCTCCAAGACCATGGAGTCCACCCTGTGCCTCATCCCTACCCTGTCTCCCAGCCCAGAGCACTGAGTGCCACATCCAGGCCTTCCTTGGACATCTCCAGGGGTGGGGACTCCACCCCCTCCCTGGGCAGCCCCTTCCAAGGCCTGGTCACCCTTTCTGTGAAAAAGAAGTTCCTTCTGATGTCCAGGAGGTGCAGGTCTATCATTAATAGCTGTGTACAACTACTTGTAGGAGAGTTAGACAGATGATGGAACCAACCTCTTCTCACCACAATACAGGTTTCTAGAACTCTCTCAGCTGGTGGGCCCCAGTGTCCCACATGCAGGATAATTTTTGTTACAGCCATTTGTGCAAAGTTAGAAGGTTAGAATATGTAAGAATGATCACTCAGAAATACATCACAGCTCGTGGAATCTCCTGAGTGGGAAGGGACCCACAAGGGTCATTGAATCCAACTCCTGGCCCTGCACAGGACCAACAGTCCCACCATGTGCCTGAGAGTGTTGTCCAAATGCTCCTTGAATTCTGCCAGCCTTAGGGCTGTGACGCTGCCCTGGGGAGACCAAGCCTTACACAGACAAGGCAATTCTGTTATTATCGATATGTGCAATGGAACACAAGGAATCTGGGGGATTAGGGACTCCAGAGACTCCTCCACAGCTCCTTCTCCTTCCCACCTCCTCCTGATTTGGAATTACAATGAACAGAGCAGACCCTCAGCAGAGGCAGGGGTTCAGAACCAAGCCAGCTGCCCCAGAGCTGTGGCTGGGGAAGGGTGAATGGTGGTCTGGCCCCAAGGCTGGGAGCTTTTGCCAGGATCACTGTCATCCCACAAAGTCTAACCCCAAGTCCAGGTGGCCCATGGGCTGTGGTGACCCAGGGCAGGCCCTCACTGTGTGGAGGTGTTTGAGGAGCTGCTGGTTGGGACCCTCTGGCTCTGCTCTGTGCCTCTGCAGGAGACACTTCCATTCCTCAGCCTCCCAGCTCCTGTCACGGCCTGCTGCTGGTTGTAGGAAATTAAATTAATGTCCAGAAAAACTGTGGCTGCCCCATCCCTGGAAGTGTCCAAGTGTTCCTGCATGGGGCTTGGAGCAACCTGGGCTAGTGGAAGGTGTCCCTGCCCATGGCAGGGGGTGGAATGAGTTGGGTTTTAAGGTCTCTTCCAACCCTAACCATTCCATGTTTTTATGGAATCCTGTGAGCAGCAAAGCTCTCACCTTGCCCAATGCTGGCACATCTGACCAGCAAGAGCAGCATCTCCTGTGGCTCTGTGTGGGCAGCTGCCACAGCTCGTGGGTTGAAGGAAAGGGATAGGGCACTGCAATAAGGACTAGGACACAGTTGAGGATGAGGGAAGCTATGCCAATTTTATTAGGGAGAACACAGACTTATATAGGGTAGTTTAGGGGATGGGCTCAAGCAAGGGGAGGAGGGAAGGATTGACAGGTCTGAAGGGATTGGGATTGGGTATTATAATAAGGAGAGGTGGAGATTTTGGGTATCCGGGGGAAAGGACCAATGGGAGCTACCTCTGCACTGCGGCAACCTGCAACCAATCACAGGCAGAGGAGCGGGAAAGCAGGGGAGAACAACAGGTTCTGGCGGGAAAACTGTGAGGGGAGGAAGAAGACAATATGGTGGATATGATTTTAAAACAACAACCAGGGGTACAAACATATTGATAACTTCATAACAATAAACTGGGGCAAACTGGAAGTAACTGGGGATAACAGAGGGTAACAGTCCAGTCCGGTCACAGCCTCTTCAGGCTGTAGATGTCCATTCCAGTATAATAAGGTCCTTTTATGAGCTATAAACTCTCCTCCATGCTTGGAATCTTTCCCATTCCTCTCGCTGGTGGTTATCGTCGTCCCCAACATCTCCCCCTTTTTTGTTTTCTGAAGCTGCGGCGACGTTGGCACTTATGACTTTTCTAACGTAGGCAAGAAGACAGGGTAAACAAATGCACAAAAGGACGAGGACAGAAAGGGCGAGGATACACATGATAATAACTTTTCTAGACCAATTGGGTAACGAAGGTAATTTTAGCCAATCAAACAAGTCTCCCATATCTTCCTCTTTATCTTTATGAATGTCTCTGATTAAACTCTTGAGCTGGCTGATACTCTCATGAATAGACTGAGAATGATCAGAGAAATTCATGCAACACATCCCTTCAAACTCTTGGCACCCGTGTCCGTGTGCCAAGAGCAAGAAGTCAATGGCAGCTCTGTTCTGCAGACTAACTTCTTTTAATTTCTGGGTGTCTTCTAACAAACCTTCTATCGCCTGGGTGGTGGCATTGGCCTCCTTGGTCAGCCAGCAACCAAGGTGAGTCAAAAGTGACAAAGCGTGTGCCGTACCAATCCCAGGGACAGGGAAGGACGCCCAGAAATTTTTCATTCGCGACCAGATGTGGATGCTCGAATCGCAATCCGCCGGGAAGGGAAGAGGAGGCGGCATGGTTACGATTCCAGCGCCCGCATGTGGTATGGCGTAAACGACGGGAGACTGATTTGGAATTTGCTTAATTTTGGGAGGGGTGGTTTGAGGTTTAGGCGGTTGAGGTTTGGGCTCTGGAGGGAGCCTCCACCCATCCACCTGTTTTTGGATGTTAGGGAACCACCCCTGGCGCCGAATTCGATTCTTCAGTTTTGGAACTGCCAATTCGTTATTCTCACGGAGGGACCTTTTAATTTGGAGTCTTGGGAGGATGGCCTGATCCGTCATTTGAAACTTCGCCGGGTTGTAAAGGGCCAATTTTCCCACTGTGCAAGGACCCCCTTCCGGGTAAGCCCGAATACCAGGCCATGCCCTGTCCCCGCACAGCAGGAAGTACCCCTTTGGCAGACGCATGTTCCGAGGAACATGCTCTGTGGGTATGGTGGTGACAACGGACCCGTTACACCACGGCGAAGCGGTCCCTTGGTATAGGGGTTTCGTAGGGGTAACGTTAAAGGGGGTGAACAGAACGGGTTGGGTGTAACGGTGGAACATGACTCACGCGAGGGTAGGAAGGGAACCTAAAAGATCGATCTCTTGGAACGGGATATCGATAAAGGAAAGTGCCGCGATCGCCTGGGCTAAATTGGGGGAGTTAAGGGGCATCGCCCCGCGGAACCTTGTTTGGGCGACGAACGCGCTCCAGTCCCCTGATGTTATGGGGACTCCCACCAGGCATGTCCTGAATGGACTAGCTGCGCTAGCCAAGGACAGACACAGGGTATCTGTGCCCGTTGCCTTGGCCAACGTTACCCACAGGTTTTCTTTGGGTTGGTCCATCCAGGGCCTCAGTGGGATCGGCGCGTCGAGAGGAATGGTCCTGATGAAGATGATGTTAATGATGGCATGGAGGAGGACAGTCTCTGACTTCATGATTCTGATGTTCCTTCTTGTCCGTGCGCGATCTTTACGCGTCTGGCCGGGACCCACTTTGGTCCGTCAGGACCTGCAACACACGCGTAGCCCTTCCCCCAGGTGATCAAGGGGAAAGGGCCCGTCCATTTTTCGGTCAGTGGGTCCCGATACATGATTTTAGCTTTTGGGGATGTTATTTCAGTTAAACTTGATTCCGACATGAAGTGTTTTTGTGCTGGACTTCTGTTTGCGTGAGTATTATATTCCTCCAGCAAATTCAAAAAATTTAAAACGTACATTACTTTATCTAATCGTTCTTGGGGAGTCAGGCCCATACTCCCCCTTTTTTGTTTTCTGAGCAAATTTTTGATGTTTTGGTGGGCACGTTCTACTACGCCCTGCCCTGTGGGATTGTGAGGGATCCCGGTGGTATGGTGCACTCCCCATTGTTCAAAGAACTTTTTCGTGTCTGCAGACACATAGGATGGTCCGTTGTCAGTTTTTATCTGCTTCGGCACACCCATCCTTGCGAATGCAGACAGGAAATGTCTTTTAACATCACGGCTCTTTTCACCAGGATGCGCGGTGGCCACAATCATTTTTGAGAAAGTATCAATTGAGACATGGACGAATTTTAATTTTCCGAATTCTGCAATGTGTGTAACATCTGATTGCCAAATTTCTAATGCTGTCAGACCTCTTGGGTTAGTTCCCTCAGGGGTAAGTGGCGTGAAATTTTGGCAATCAGGACACGTTTTTAGAATTTCTTTGGCTTGTGAAATTTTTAGGCCGAATTGTTTGTGTAACGATCGCGCATTCTGATGAAAGAACTCGTGGGACAACTTGGCTTGCTGGTATAAATTTGGGGTGACTACCATACCTGCCAGATGGTCGGCACGTTGGTTTCCCTCTGCCACAGGACCTGGCAGAGCAGTGTGTGACCTGGTGTGGACAATGAAAAAGCCGAATTTTCGGACCTGAATCAAATATGCCAATTGAGTTAATAATCTGAACAAGTTCTCATTTGATACTTTTAGATATGAGTTTTCGATTCTCTTGACCACACCAACGACGTATGCCGAATCAGAAACGATATTAATTGGTTCACCACTGAAAATTTGGAAGGCTCGCACAACTGCCAAAAGTTCCACAATCTGAGGGGAACCTTGCACTCTGTGAATATCTTGTTGCCAATTACCATTTTCTTGCCAAACGATCACAGCATTGCCGGTTCTCCCTGAGCCATCGGTAAAAATCGTCTTTGCATCTTTTATTGGTAAAATTGATTGCACAATTTTTAACTTTAGTGGAATTTGGATCAGTCTCTGGATGAATGGGCACGCCGGGAGATGTAGCCGAATTTCTCCCGGGTAGCCCCCAATGGCTATCTGAAAGTCTGTGGAGGTTTGCAGCAGTTGATCTAGATGTTCAGAAGTCAGTGGAAGGTAGATGAAATCTGGTTCTTCTCCACTGAGTTCTAGACATCTAGTGCGGCCTTTAAAGATGACTTTGCCAATCATTTCTGGTAGAGTGGTGATAGTTTTGCCGAATTGGTGTGGGAGGAATATCCACTCCCACAAACAGAAGTCCTTATTACTTGCTGTGAACTGGCCTAGTAAGGCCAGGGGTTGGTTGTGCTCTCGAATGATTACCAAGGAGGATGGCAGCCCCTCCATCCTCCTACATGATTGTCTTTCTGCGATTTTCCCTTCGACAATGGACAGAGCTCTTTGGGCTTCAGGTGTTAAGAAGCGGGGAGAAGATAGGTCAGCGTCTCCTCTGAGCAGCTCGAACAAGGGGTGCAGATCACTAGTTGTGATCCCCAGCACAGGTCTCACCCAATTAATGGCTCCCAGTAGCTTCTGGAGGTCATTTAAAGTTCGGACTCGGCTGTCAATTTCAATTGACTGGGGTCTTATAGTCTTCTCTGTAATTTTGAGTCTGAGATACCTCCAGGGTGCTTCCTTTTGGATCTTTTCAGGGGATATCTCCAATCCTTTGTTTTTTAGCGCCAGGATCGTAGAATTGAGAGTTCTTTCTACGGCCAATTGTGTTCTCGCACAGATCAATACATCATCCATATAATGGAAGATGATTGACTGTGGAAATTTCCGCCGAATTGGCCTCAACACTTCTGTCACAAACATTTGGCAGAGTGTTGGGGAATTTTTCATCCCCTGTGGAAGCACTCGCCACTGATACCTGCGGTGGGGTTCGCAAGCATTGATGGCTGGGACAGAGAAAGCAAATTTAACCGAATCAGCCGGATCTAGGAATATGTGAAAAAAGCAGTCCTTTATATCAATGACCACTAGGGGCCATTCAGCAGGGAGCATAGATGGTGATGGCATTCCCTGCTGGAGGGCTCCCATTGGTTCAAGGACTTCGTTAACTTTGCGCAGGTCCTGGAGAAATCTCCAGGAACCTGAGGATTTTTGAATGACGAACACTGGAGTGTTCCAGGGACTGGTGGAAGACTCCAGGTGTCCTCTAGCCAATTCTTGATTCACCAAATTGTTTAGAATTTGCAGCTTTTTGTTAGGTAGGGGCCACTGATCAACCCAGACTGGCGTTTCAGTTTTCCAGCTCAGTCTGGGGAGCTGCAACACTTCAGTGACCCCACCTAAAAATTTTGTTCATGGAATGGGGAGCTTAAGGTGAGCTCCCACTGTTCCATGGCGTCCCGTCCCCACAAGGTAATTGGTATGTTTAGTATGTATGGTTGAAGAGAAGCTGGCCTACCTTCTGGCCCGTAGACAGTAAGCGCCTCTTTGCTCCTGACTGGTCGCTGGCTTCCCCCCACGCCACTGACCCGCACGAACGCCGCTTGAGCAGGCCACTCGTGCGACCAGTCTCTAGAGGCTAAGATGGTGATGTCTGCTCCAGTGTCCAAGAGGCCCTCCACTCTAATCTGCTGTGGCTGCTTGGGCTGTGGGTAATAAATGAGACAGGTGAGCAGAGGGCGAGAGGATCGGACCGTTGTGGTCCAGAGGACCTCTTTTTGTTCTCTTTCCCTCTGCTCTTCGTCCGGGGTCTGGACACACAGCAGATCTTCCGTGGAGACCATCTTGGCCACCGGGGAGCGTGCTTCTAGCTGGATGGGAGGAAGGTGAACAGTTAAACTGATGGCGATGTTAATATCATTCAGCCCAGTCAGGAGGGTAGGCACTATACTAATCCCTCTGTCCATTGCCGAAAGGTGAGATACAATTAAATAAGTCATATCCGGGTTTACAGGGGCGGAAGGGATTACTTTTAGGAGGTGTTCGGGGGAAGTCAATTTTACGGTGGAACTACCAGTATACAAGACTATCCATCGAAATGGAACACTTTGGCTGGAAGTAGGAATCAGTTCGGGAAACGATGTTCTTACTGTTGAAGGCTCGGCTGAGAGGCCGTGCGCAGAGCAGAGCGCAGTTGGGGGGTCACTTGTGTCGTCGCGCCCCCCCAGGCGCTCCGCTCCCCGTTTCCCGACTGCTCCTCACCACAGTGTCTAATATCTGGGAGGGAGGAAAAGGTGACTCTCTTTCGTAGGTTACGTGAACGAGAAGGAGGGAGAGGTTCGCCGTTAACATCTGTGAGGGAGCGGCAGCTGGCTGTCCAGTGCCGTCCCTTTCCACACCTCTTACAGAGTGTCTTAGGGAGGTTAGGTGTGGACACGGAGAGGTGAGGGCAATGCTTCTTAAAGTGCCCTTTCTCCCCACATTCGAAACAATGATTTGGGCCTGTGAAGGCAGCAGCCAGTAGGCGTGCTTTATGGGAATGGGAGCCAACATTTTTACACGCCTCAATCATTTCCAACAGAGTGGGATTCTTTAAAAGCTTTAGAGCTTTTTGGCAGTCCTCATTGGCCTTTTCGATCACCAATTTGTTAAACAAAATTTCTTGGCACTCTTTTTGAGGTACCTGCCTGGCAATAGCCTCTTTAAGCCGAGTTATAAAATCTGTAAATGACTCTTTTAGGCCTTGGTTGATCATTGTAAAGGAGGGGGTCGGCACATAAGCGTCGGCCACCTTCTTTAAGGCCTCTAATGCCAATTCTTTTGTTATGTCTAGAAATTTAGGGTCTAATTTAGCTTGATCCCCTCTGCGCGTGTAATCTCCCTCCCCATACAGCATGTCCACTGCCTGCCGTGGGGGAATACCTCTCCTTTCCATTTTATCGTTCACGTAAGCTACGATCTTTTTCCTCCACTCCGCCTCGAACACCGAGGCCTGCACGGTGGTCAGCAGGCCTCCCATCACCGCCCGAATGTCAAACGGAATAAGTGTGTATGCCAGGAAAAACGATTCGAGAAGCCCGATGGTGAATGGGGCGCCCAACCCGTACTCCACAATAGCCTTCTTAATGTCTTTTAACATGGGGTACGAGATTGGACGCCACTCAGGGGGCTTCCCTTCCTCGTAATACACGGGAAAGGCTCGTAAAAACTCTACATCTTGGGCACTCGCCGCGTCCTCCCGGAAGGCCTTCCAGATGTCTGGAGCGGTGGACGGCTCCTCCGGGGAGAACGGTGCCCAGTGGCAGTCCGAGCGAGGGTGCCGGCAGGCGGGGTAGGCCTCGGTGGCCTGGGCCTTACGGGCGCGGCCATCTTGGCGGATGTTGTCTATGGCCTTTGCCCTGGCCCCGCCCACTGCACCCCGTGGTTTCCGGGAGGGAGATGGCTCGGGGGAGGAGTCGGAATTGGCGGAAGTGGACGCAGAAGAGGACCGGTCCGAGGAGGGGCTCCGCGCGTGGGTGTATGGGGGCGGAGGTGGAGCGGTGGGAGTGACTACAGAATCCCGCCTCCGTTTTTCCCGCCTCGATCTTTCCCGCGCTACTGGGGACCCCGCCTCCTCGTCGCTGTTCCGAAGTCGCCGCGATCCCCTTCTTCGCGCCCTCCCGCCATCTTGGTGTTCCTCGCTCGACTCCTGCCCGCCATTTTGTGAGCTGCGGTGTTCCTTTCTCCTCTCTCCCTTTTTTCTGGGTTTCTCAATGTCTCTGTCCGTGCTCATAGTGTCCGTATCGGTATTTTCTCTGTCTTTCTGTGTTATCTTGGAGGAGTCGGCGTCTTGGGTGTTACTGCCGCTGTTCTTGTTCATCATTTGGTGCTGTAGCACCATCAGAACAAGCCTCCAGGCTATTTGCGCCTTTTTCGCGAGCCGGTCACCCTTTTCACCCTCTCGCCACAGCTGAAAACCTATGGCTTGCCACTCATCGAATGTGGTGTTGTCATTTACTTGATGATGGTGGCAATCTAGCCATTTGGCAAGGGCTTTGGCTGATTTCCTGTCCAATGGGTGACCGTGCTCGATTATGAAGTCCTTGAGGCGCCTATATACAAATTTTTGGGAGGTGGAGAGCGTGAGTCCCATGTTGTTAAATTGGTTCCTCAACGCCTCCTGATGGTAATTCCTCCCTTCTGTTTTTGTTGCAGGGGGTGGGTGGTGGGTGCGGGATTAGGAATGTCCCCTGTGGCTCACCTTCGACCGGTGCGCGACCCGTGCGACTTCTCGGAGTCCACAGCCGTCTGCTTCGCAGGGGAGAGCTGGCGGAGCGATCTTCCCTCCTGAAGATTCGCTTGAGCCCAAGTGATGGCACAGGAGTTCTCTCAATATGAGAGCCCTCAACTGTGCCCCACGTTGGGCGCCACTTGCCACAGCTCGTGGGTTGAAGGAAAGGGATAGGGCACTGCAATAAGGACTAGGACACAGTTGAGGATGAGGGAAGCTATGCCAATTTTATTAGGGAGAACACAGACTTATATAGGGTAGTTTAGGGGATGGGCTCAAGCAAGGGGAGGAGGGAAGGATTGACAGGTCTGAAGGGATTGGGATTGGGTATTATAATAAGGAGAGGTGGAGATTTTGGGTATCCGGGGGAAAGGACCAATGGGAGCTACCTCTGCACTGCGGTAACCTGCAACCAATCACAGGCAGAGGAGCGGGAAAGCAGGGGAGAACAACAGGTTCTGGCGGGAAAACTGTGAGGGGAGGAAGAAGACAATATGGTGGATATGATTTTAAAACAACAACCAGGGGTACAAACATATTGATAACTTCATAACAATAAACTGGGGCAAACTGGAAGTAACTGGGGATAACAGAGGGTAACAGTCCAGTCCGGTCACAGCCTCTTCAGGCTGTAGATGTCCATTCCAGTATAATAAGGTCCTTTTATGAGCTATAAACTCTCCTCCATGCTTGGAATCTTTCCCATTCCTCTCGCTGGTGGTTATCGTTGTCCCCAACAGGCAGCTCAAGGGTCAGGACTGGGGTGTCTAACTCGGAGGAGGACCATAACACAGTAATGAACAGTGGGGGGAGAAGGATCAAAGTATGAAAGAATGGCAGGAACAGGAGGAGACACAACAGAAGGGGCCATGGGTGGGGACTCACATAGCTGGGGGAATTATATGAGGCGTTTGGGTTCCTGAGCCTTCCCTGAGCACCCAGCACTCCACAGAACCATCTCTGCATGGACCTGGGCTGCTGAGGTCTCTCTGTCTCTGCTCACATGCCAGGGGTGGGGAGCACTGGGAGCCATCCTGTTGGGATGGGAGCTCGCTGGGCTCCAAAGGTTGTGTCCCAGAACAGCAACAGCTTCTTTCAGGCCACAGTTTTGAATGTTTGGGGATTAGAGACCCCCCGATCAGCACCAGCCTGGCAGCACAGGCACTGCTGGGACTCCTCCTTCTGGAGAACATTGCCAGGGACAGGTGGAGGGGCTGCAGCTCCAGGCACCAGGCACTGCCCTGCTCTGCAGGGTTCCTTTAGCATGGGAATGTATTCCTTTGCACTCCAGGATCTTGTTGTGCAGTTTGAGAGCATGCCTTGCTGGTTGTGAGTAATTTATGTATTTATTATGTCCCCTGGCAGTGCTGTTTTACTAAAACTGTCCCTTTTTTTATGGTGCTCTTTTATCCCCCTGGGAATGGAGCTTATATATCTTTAAAGAAAACAGAGTTATTTCATATTTCTGAAATGGCATTTTAAGTGGAGTAATGCAGATGAAGGGCAGCACACAAACACAATCATGCTTTGTATCTTAAATAAAAAATACCTTTCTCGGGAAGGCACGAAGTGGGGATTTTTCTCCCGGGCTTTCCGCAGAAAGTGCTGGCTGTTAAAGGACTCCTCTCTGCGTCTCTAACCAATTCAGAGCACATTTTTCCTACGCAGTTCTGCTCTGTGTTAAAGAGGAAGGCTTTTATCAAGTGTCTTTTGTGTATCCCTGTGGTTCCTCTAGGTGCTAAGCGGAGCTTAAGAAGATGCCAGAGTCTTTTCAGATGCAAAGAGGGGAGCGTGGGTGCTCCCAGACGCGGGCTCTGAGGAAACCAGAGAGTAAATGAGCTCAACCTTACCCTTGGCAAGGATCTTGCTGTCCGGGGGTCACTCAGCTGCCTGGCCCTGTTCCTTCTCCCCAGACTCAGCCTGAGAAAGGGTTTCAAGCCTTTCCCAGTGGTGCCAGGAGCCTGTCAGGAATACTGCAGGAATTTTACTGTTGCTGCTCTTTACCATGCCTGTGTAAGGAAGGGGCTGCAGGTGGCTTTACAGAGAGTCTAAAATCATAAAATCGCTGCCATTGTGTGCAGAGCAAGGGGAGACAGATTTGCAGTCTGCCCTGAGGAGCTGAGGGTGCAGCAGGACTTGGAGCCACCTGTGACCCCCCCCTCCTCTGCCAGCTCTGCTGGGTGGGGAACAGCTCAGGCTGGAAAACTGGGAGAGGACTGGCAAGTGAAGTGCAGGAAGAGGAGCAAATCTTCGAGTCTGACTTGGCTATGGTGGATTTAGAGAAAGGGCAGTGGCTATGAAGGAATTGCATTTGCAATCCCAGAATATACTGGGTTGGAAGGGACCCACAAGGATCATCAATCCAACCCCTGGCCCTGCACAGGCCCAGCCCCAAGAGTCACCCCCTGTGCCCCAGAACATCATCCAAACCCTCCTGGAGCTCTGGCAGCCTTGGGGCTGTGCCCACTGCCCTGGGGAGCCTGGGCAGTGCCCAACCAGCCTGTGGGGGAAGAAGCTTTGCCTGAGATCCAACCTGAGCCTGCCCTGACACAGCTCCAGCCATTCCCTGGCTGCTGTCCCTGGTCCCCCCAGAGCAGAGCTCAGTCCCTGCCCCTCCTCTGCCCCTGCCCAGGCACTTGGAACTGCACTGAGGTCTCCCCTCAGTCTCTCTCCTGGGAAATCCCACTTCCCCACAGAGCTGCTGACCCTGGCTCCTGGTGTTCCTGGGGAGTCTCACTGGGCTTTGAGCACCCACTGCCTCCCTCAGATATGATGCTCTCACCAGGGCACAGAGCTGAGGGTTGACCCTGAAATGTGAGTTTGCACCCACCTCAGGGCACTGCTCCCTTTCTCCCATCAGCCTCATCTCTGCTCCTCTTTGTTTAAATCAAAGGACTCACAGAAGTGGAATCAGCCCTCCACTTTTTCCACATCATTTTGGCTCTGTCTGAAACAGGACAGGATCCCTCACCCCTCCTGAGTTCCTGGAACATCTCTGAAATATTGAAACAGCAGATGGGTTTGAAAATCACACCAGGCAGATCTGCTGAGAGTCTCCTGCTCCTGGCCTGGCTCTGCATCTCCATTCCCTGCTCCATGCACAGGGGAGGACTTCGGGGGTCCCCTTCAGCCTGAAGTGGGGAGAGGGGGCAAAGTGGGCACAGTGAAGCATCAGCTGCTGGCAGGCACTGAGGGACATGGGACAGGGGCTTTGCAGGGCTGCTCAGCAGCCCCGTGCTCACTGGGTTCACACCAGTCACTGCTGCAGCCACATCAACCCTCACTCCCAGCAGGGCCCATAATCACATTTGGGAGAGGATGGTGTTGTCCTCCCCACAGCACTGAGCTGGAGAGGACCAGTACTAAATGAAGATGGAAAACCAATATTGGCTGGTCCAGGCTGCACCCAGAGGCTCTGGCTGCAATCACAACTCCACAACCTTGTTTCCAGCACACGTGATGTGGAACATCCACAGCACAACAACACAAAACTGTCCTTTTGATCAAACTGCTGCCTCAAAATGCACATTTGTCAGAGCAGGCAGAGGGACTAGAGGAGCTGCTGTGACCATGGCAGGGCCTCTGCCCTGCCCAGCTCCCTCCTGCCAGGCACCCCTGGAGCAGGGAACCACGTGAGTTCTCTGGGCCCAGGAGCCCAGAGCCATGCCCGGGAGTTAAAGCCACACACAGGAGCCCACAGTCATGCCCAGGAGCCCACAGGATGCCCAGGAGCCCACAGCCATGCCCAGGAGCCCACAGGATGCCCATGAGCCCACAGCCATGCCCAGGAGCCCATCACCTTCCTGGCCCCACTGGGACACACACCCCTGTCCACAGTCACCAGGGCTACAAACAGGCAGTGGAGGTCCAGTGCTGCAGACCCTTGGAAGTGCCACCTTCTGCTGCCTTTCCACACCTCCTCACACCAACTGCTGCCTGAGTCAGTCCCTGTCAGTCCTGCTGCCCCTTCTCTCGATACCGTGTTCCTCAGGCAGGTTATCCATTGGAGCCTTCCCGTGCCCTGATCTGTGTCTCCCAGGTGGTTGCACTGGCTCAGCCCTCACTGGGGATGGTCTGAAGGTGTTTGCAGCTCTCTCTCACACCACAGACTTGACTGGGGGTGTCAGTGAGCCCCCGGCACCACCCCCTGCCCAACAGCCATGAATATCCATGACAAGTATGAGTGAGAAGGGTGGGGACAGGAGGTTGAAGGCTCCAGAAAAGGAGCCTTCTTGACTTGGGAGCCAGATGCCATTGCCACAGTGTGCCCAGGGTGGTTTGTGCTCCTCAGCAGCAGCCACAGCCTGACCTTTGCTGTGTGGTCAGTAAAACACCTGGACAGCAGTGAGAGCAGTGCTCTCCTGCCATGGTAGGAAATGAATCTGTAGGCAACCATCAAGTTGAAGTCCATCTTCTGGATGTGCTCCAGTGTCAGGGAGAATGGATACAAGGAGCCTGTTGCTCTTTGCCCTGCTTCCTTGGGCAGGATCCCAACTTTTTCAGCTCAGGTGGTCACAGAATCCCAGAATATGCTGAGCTGGAAGGGACCCACAAGAATCAGGAACCTCTAGCCCTGCACAGGTCCATCCCCAAGAGTCACCCCCTGTGCCCCAGAGCATCAGCCAAACCCTCCTGGAGCTCTGGCTGCCTTGGGGCTGTGCCCACTGCCCTGGGGACCTGGGCAGTGCCCAACCAGCCTGTGGGGGAAGAAGCTTTGCCTGAGATCCAACCTGAGCCTGCCCTGACACAGCTCCAGCCATTCCCTGGCTGCTGTCCCTGGTCATCACCTGCCCAGGATGAAGTACCACCAGGAGAGGGACCTTTCCTGGCTGAATCCCTTCTCTTGGTCCTCTCCTGGGCCTTGCTTTGGGAATCCCTGAGCCCACGGTGGCTGTGCCAGTGAAGAATCTCTCTCCTCTCTGTGGTGACCCTTGGCAGCTGGTGTAGGTGACCCTGCCTGAGGACAAGGGGACCTCCAGAGGTATCTGCCAACCTCAGCCAGGTGGTCCTGGCGGAAGCTGGCAGATTCCCTGTTCATGGAAGGGAGGTTGTAACTAGATGGTCTCCAAGTTCCCCTTCCAACCCAACCCCTTCTCTAATTCCCTGTCTGCGTCCAGCCAGGCAGACAGCTCCATGCTGGAGGCATTTCATCACCTCCTCATTTCCGAAGAATTACAGAGTTATTATCACTGACACCACTAAAATTTGGGGATCAAATCAAAAGAAATGAGATGTTCAGTCACAGCCCCAAATTCAGAGGCTGACGAGCAGAGCCCCAGAGAAACCCTGACACAGCGTGGGAGGTGCAGCACCAGGGAACACCCCATTTGCTCTGCTGGAGAGCGAGTTCACCAGCCTGAAAACTTCAACAGTCGAGCCTCATATCTCCCCATAATTTATCACCCTGGTAAGCAGGACTAAATCAGGGCTACAGCAACACTTAGCTTTCAACAGCACCTTCAATCAGGGAGCTCAAAGCTCTGTGTTGCACACAATTAACCTTCGAGCTACCAGAGTAAATTACAACAGGGGCAAAGAACAAATCAGAACCTTCCCACAAAAAATGAGCTCTGGATTCTACCCTCCTGCTGCTGTTCAGCCTGACTGCACTGGATCATTTCACTGGAGCAGAAACAGGGAATAAGAGAAGAAAGAAGAAAGAAACAGAAGAGTAAAGAAGAAAAAATAAAGAAAAGAAGACCAGGGAGAGAAGTCAGAGTCATAGAGCCCAGTGCACAGGGCACTGGGGGGGGAATGAGGGAGGTGAGGGAATGAGGGAGGTGAGGGACTGCCTTGGGCATGTCACTGCCCTGCTCTCTCAGGGTAGGACAGACATCATCTCCTCTTCCATTTCTGCAGCTCTTTAGGAAGTGATCTGGCTCATGTTTGAGCCTGCAAGGTGCCAGATCTTTTCAAGTCCAGACATGCAGTGTTTTAAGGGAATGTATCCACAGCCTGATGAACATGCACAGCAAAATCCCCATTTCATGTCACCCTCACTCCCCCTCTGGGTGTCTCTCACCAAAGCCCAGAGCAGTGAGTGCCCTCAAACCCAGCATTGGCAGCCCTGGTGGGAGCCCTGGGACCTCACACGCCCCCGAATCACTTCTGTGACTCACGGAAAGCCAAAGCCAATTCCACACCAATTCATTCCCAGGAAGTGTCTGTGGTGACACCTGAGCTGCAGGATTTGATTTGTGTCCCCAGTGATCACTTTGTGTTCACAATTTCACAGAGTGGCACTGGCCCAAGAGCTGTTCATTGCACATTCATCCCACTCCTTCCTTCCCCTCCAAAGGACACCTGAGTTCAGTGCTGCATTATTCTACATCACTCTGCTGACATCCTCAGAGCTCCAACAGCATCACAGTGATGTCACAGGGCAGCAAATCACGCCTGGTGATTCACCCATTTCCGTGCTCTCACAGCCCACTCCTGTCAAATGAACCATTTGTCCTTATTAATCTTGTTTGCTGTTGGTGCTTTGAGAGAAAACTCCTTCTTTCATGGCTGTGCTGTAGAAAAAACTCCACTGACTTCATTTGGTTGCTCCCATGGACTCTGGGCCATGAGAAAAGTTTAAACAAGGATGGACAGCAAGAAGAAAGAAGTTGTGCATGTCCAGAGAAGCTGTGGCTGCCCCTGGATCCCTGGAAGTGTCCAAGGCCAGGCTGGACGGGGCTTGGAGCAACCTGGGCTAGTGGGAGGTGTCCCTGCCCATGGCAGGGGGTGGCACTGGATGGGCTTTAAGGTCCCTTCCAGCCCAACCCATTGTGGAATTCTCTGAAGAGAGAAGATGCCCAGGAGTTCCTGGACAGAGCAGAGCCAGCCCAGTGTCACCTGCAGGACTCACACACGTGGGGTTGTACCTGGCACTGCAATTCCCATGAACAATTCCCTGTTTGTACAGCCCAAGGGATCACCTTCATCCTCTGGTGAAGTTCTACTGAATCCAGCAAATAAACAAAGCTGATTTAGTTCTTTATGCAAATTTACAGGTATTGGAGCTTTCAAACAGACGGGATTTGATCTCTCAGCAAATTGATAAAAACCAAGGTTATGCCAACCTGGTGCTTGGGCATGGGCCTGGGACAGGTCACAGAGCTGGTACCAGACCCCTGCACCTGCCAACACACCAAGTGCCAAAGGAATGTTTCTGAGAAAGAGATGGAAAGGGAAAAAGCCTCGAAGGGGGGTGCAGAAGAAAAGGGCATTCACGGGTTTCTAATGATTCCCAGAGCCCAAGAACAAGTGTGTGGTGTGTCAGAAACATGAGCCCATCAGGTTTTCCTGTGCTCAGTTGGGATCTGTGGCAGATCCTTCTGCAACAGTGTCACAGAGTCACAGCACACAGGGCTGGCAGAAGCTGCCTGGTGGTATTTCCCTCATCCCCTGCTACCAGCCAAGACAGTCTCATTGTGGTCAGCTCAGACCTTTGCATCAAAACATCCAGTGCAGGGGATCTGAAAAACACCCCACCTCTCTTTCATCAGTGGAAATTTTCCCTAATTATCTATTCATAATTCTCTATTGCCACAATTCCACCCCTTTCTTTCTTTTACTAAACTTAAATGACAAGGTACTTTTCCCCCTCTGCAGCTGCCTTTAGTCCCATTACAAGTGGCATCACGTCTCCCTTCATCACCTCCCTGCTTTCAGTGATGACACTTCTCATTTCCTTCAAAGATCATGTTTTCTAGACCGATGATCTCTCCCAGTCTGCATCTCCAAACTCCTCCACCTCCTGCTTGCACTGAGACAGACAAATCCAGACTCAGGTGTCCAGGCAAATCTTGGATGTGTTGAGTGGAGCAGGCACCAGTCCCACCTCCAGAACAGTGTCTGTCCTTCCCCAGCCCGCTGTGGACCCTCTGCTGTGCTCCCAACCCCCCTGCCCAGGGATGCCTTCCTGCAGTGCTGGGCATTCCCTGCCCTGGCCCTGGGGCAGCTGATTTTTCCTCTTACTGAAATCATGATACATGACATCCATCACTGCTCACCTGAGCGTAAGGCCTGTTTTGCTGCCACGAAAGGATATTAAATCGATTTGATGTGATTTGTTCCTGACAAATCAAGCCTGGCTGTAATTCCCCAGCTCGTTATCTCCCAGGTGCTCACGAGCAGTTTGCCTGATAATATGTCCCCATTCTTTTCCCAGGTATTTCAGGCACCTGGTTGGGCAATAGACCCCCATTTCATCCTTCTTTTTTTTTTTTTAAAGATGGGCTTTGCCTTTCTTTTTTCCAGACCTCCAAAATTTTACCCATTCTCCACACACATCCAAAGATAAAGGCCAACTGCTCTGAGATTGATGGAGCTCCTCTAAGCACCACACAGAGACTGCTGGCAGGCCCAGGCAATTTGAGATCCTCTAATGGACCTAAGTGCTCTCCCCCCCATCCTCCCTCTGTTGCAGAATAAATTCTGGCCCCTTTGTCACTGTGTCGTTGTCATCAGCTCCCAGTGAAGGCTGGAACAACAGCAGGAGAAATTCCTTTGCCTGGGGCATCATCACTCCAGACTTCTTCACTTCCTTGGAGCAGCAGTGGGCCAGGGAAAAGTATCTTTTGTCTTTTTCTCAGGGTTTATTTCATAATAGAAATTTTCCTCATTAATCTTCGTCTCCCTCACTAGTTGTGCCCTGTAAAATCCCAGGTGCACCCGAGGAGAAGGAGACATGGTTCAGGTGGAAGCTGTGGCCCCATCCATGCTCTCTTCTTTCTGGAGGTCTCATCTCCATCAGTGCTTTATCCATCTCTCAACTCCAAAGTGGGAATGTGACTGTGCCCATCTCCCATGGGATAGAAAGATCAACCCCCCTTTCCACGTGGTCCCAAGCTCCCTGCTGCTGACACAGCACATTCCTCCAGCACTGCCTTGGGCAGGATCAGCTCATTTAGGCCTGGGTTTGTGTCCACCCCGAGAATGAACATGATCACGGGCCTTCACTTGGTCCATATGAAGCCTGACCTGCAGTGAGGGATGTGCTGCTGTGAGCAGAGTTTAACTGCACAGCTGGAGTGATGCCAGTCCCAGGGGAAATGCCTCCCAGGGATTGGGATTGGAGGGGCAGCTCCAACCTCTGCTCTGGGGGACCAGGGGCAGCAGCCAGGGAATGGCTGGAGCTGTGTCAGGGCAGGCTCAGGTTGGATCTCAGGCAAAGCTTCTTCCCCCACAGGCTGGTTGGGCACTGCCCAGGCTCCCCAGGGCAGTGGGCACAGCCCCAAGGCTGCCAGAGCTCCAGGAGGGTTTGGACAATGCTCTTGGGGACAGAGTGGGATTGTTGGGGTGTCTGTGCAGGGCCAGGAGTTGGACTGGGTGCTCCTGGTGGGTCCCTTCCAGCTCAGGATATTCTGTGATTCCATGATTTTGAGAACTAGAACAGGTAACAGGCACAGCCTGCAGTTAATTTTACAATAAACCACAAGGATTCTCCACAGGCTTGAGTTGAGCCTAAAAATAAAGTTAAACTAAGGCAGCATTTCCACCTGCAGGTGATGGCAGGGTAAGTATGAGATCTGTGGGGCACATGAGGACTCCCCAGCCCTGCTGACTCTCCCCTGGCTTCAGGAGTTTCTAAGCTTATGGGAGATGTGGAGCTTTTTCATCCCTGCAGAGACCTCAGACCAGCCCTGCCCGAGGTTTCTGGGCTCTGTGACACTCCTGTTAATCACCACCATGGTCAATTATTTATTGGCCCTCTCACTTGTACTCCGTCATGGGCTGGACTGGAGCAGCTTGTGCTTCCAGACAGGCTGTCATGTATGTGGTTATCTTTGGAGCTCATCCCCACCTTCGAGACTGACGGGAGAGATTAAGGGCACTTGTCACACCACTGCAGTCCAGAGCGACTCTTGCTGTCCCTGCAGCACTCCCAGCAAAGAGGACAAAAAGTGGCATTTGCTGTGGGTTTAAAAGTCATTGACTGCTTTTATTCCTGGCAGGGTAGGGGATGGATAATAGGAAACAGGAGCAATCAATCCCAGACTATTAAATAATGGCACTTTGATGGGACCATTACATCTATTAATTCTAAGGGCACCATTCAGTTTTAGGGCTGTGTCTTGGCCTGTCTTTGAGCCTGGATTTCTGCTTTCTCACCTGTCACCCTGCAAGGCAAACATGTCCCCAAGGACAGGCTGGGATAGGACGTGTCCATGTGCAGACAAGGACCCTTCAGTGCTGTGCTGAACACCCTGGGGGTGCCCAGGGGGTGATGGGCACCACCAGCCTGGGCTAATCACCAGTACATCTTGTTCATGCCTTTGTTATTCATGTCTGAGATCCCCCTGGTCCCATCCCCTCCTAATGAATTCATGATGATGATGATGATGATGTGGTCATTAAAGATGGTGATTTGCTCAGGGCTCCTGTGCTTAAATTACAGGAGCAAAACATTAAGCAGAAGTTCAGAGCCCTTGCAGAGCCATCAGCTTTTCATGATTCCTAATTAATCCAGGCTGTCATTAACCAGAGGCTGCAACACAGGTGGCTGCTCCTCTTAGGGGTGCACTGGGAATCGGGCTGTGGGTTGGGCTGATGCATCCCCAGACTGGGAGCAGAGCCTGCTCTGGGTGAGTCCCACCTGCCTTGTGCTCCCTGGGCATTAACTGGCCCTGATGGTCGTGTCCAACAGGCTTCAGCAAGAGCAGATCCCTGTCTGCCAGTCCTGGGACAAGGAGTCCCTCAGCAAGGCTTTGGTTGCTGTGAAACCCTCGGCTCTGGAACACTGAGAGTCATAGAAACATGGAATCACAGAATCACAGAATATCCTGGGCTGGAAGGACCCACAAGGATCATCCAGTCCAACTCCTGGCCCTGCACAGACACCCCAACAATCTCACCATGAATCTGAGAGCTCTGTCTCAACGTAAAATCCTCTCTTTAAATCCTTAAGTCTTTTTGCTGGCATCACGGTGAATGTCCAAAGTGTGGAGAGCCTTCCTGGCTGTCAGGGCAGTGAAGGTGGGGAAGGGCCTTGATTTGAAGGTGTGTGAGGACACTGAGGGCACTTGGTGTGTTGAGCTGGAGCAGAGGAGACTGAGGGGAGACCTCAGTGCAGTTCCAAGTGCCTGGGCAGGGGCAGAGGAGGGGCAGGGACTGAGCTCTGCTCTGGGGGACCAGGGACAGCAGCCAGGGAATGGCTGGAGCTGTGTCAGGGCAGGCTCAGGTTGGATCTCAGGCAAAGCTTCTTCCCCCACAGGCTGGTTGGGCACTGACCAGGCTCCCCAGGGCAGTGGGCACAGCCCCAAGGCTACCAGAGCTCCAGGAGGGTTTGGATGATGCTCTGGGGCACAGGGGGTGACTCTTGGGGCTGGGCCTGTGCAGGGCCAGGGGTTGGACTGGATGGTCCTTGTGTGTCTCTTCCAGCTCAGCATGTTCTGGGATTCTGGAATTCTGTGGATTTCTTTGGAGTAGGACACATCTCCTTGATCTCTCAATGCCCCATATCCCCCTTTGCAGTGGGGGATAGTCACATGAATGTGTCTTGGAAGTCCGTCAGCCCTGTGCTCCTGTGGGATTCTAAAGCAGAATTCCCCCAGACCCTGCTGGTCTGGCCACAGCCCCACACAGGGAGAGTCCTGAAGCTCCCCAGAACCCACAGACACAGTTTGACACCTCCCTGCATGGGGCAGAGGCTGCTGCGCTGCAGAAATGTTGCAAACATCTCTTGCAAACCCCGTGCCCCTCAGGAATGCTGCTTCCTAATCTCACTTATAGATCTTTTTATTTCCTCATCTCTAATATTTATGGCTGACCTTTGCCACTCAGCCATGTGTGCAGGAACTATGGAGGAAAAACTGATAAAAATGCCTCAGTCCTCGTGGGCCAGGTGGGGGTACAGGGCTGCAGGAAAGGCCACCGAAGTCCTATTGAATGGCCAAGACTCCCTTGGGTCAGCTCTGGCCTCACCACTTTCAGAGACAACTAATGGGCTCTTTCTTTCGCTCCAGGGTTATGAACTTGTCTTGTTGACAGTCTCCTGCCTCTCCAGGATGGATTCCTGGGGTCTTTGCAGGGTTTAAATCAGGCACATTCCTCTTCTGTGCAAGCCCTTTTCCTTCCCTGCTCAGGATTTAGAGCACAGTGTTACAAACAGCACTTTTTGCCCTTTGTAGCTTATTCCCACTCTCCTCCTTTGCCTGCCAGATCCATAACTGTACAACAAAGCAGCTCTGCCCTGTTCTGGCACTGTCAGCAGCACTCACAGAGCTGCCATGGATGTGGGGTCCTGCCCCTCTGCCCAGCCCTGGGCAGGCACATCTGCAGGGCTGGCCCAGCTCGGGCTCCTCAGCACAGCAGGGCCAGGGAGCTCCTGCAGCGGGGCCAGCGCAGGCTGCGGAGATGCCCAAGGGCTGGAGCAGCTCTGGGAGCAGCAAAGGCTGAGGGAGCTGGGGCTGTTCAGCCTCCAGAGCAGAACCTGAGAGGGGCCCTCCCCAGGCTGTGTCAGGGGCTGCAGGGAGGGGGCAGAGGATGGCCCAGGCTCTGCTGGGGGGGCCCAGCAATGGCACAGCAGGAACGGGCAGGAACTGATGCCCAGGAAGCTCCACCTGGACAGGAGGAAGAACTTCTTTGCTGGGCAGTGACCCAGCCCTGAACAGGCTGCCCAGGGAGGGGCTGGAGTCTCCTCCCTGGGGATATTCCAGACCCCTCTGGACACAATCCTGTGCCATGTGCTCTGGGCTGGCCCTGCTGGGCAGGGAGGTGGGACCAGATGGGACACTGTGGTGCCTTCCAACCTGAGCCATCCTGGGATTCTGTGATATGACACAAACTGTTAGAAAAAGTGCTTGGGAGGGAAAAAAGCATAATCCTTAATGGATGCTCCCATTGACCTGTGTGGTGACAGTCATTAAATAAAGGCAGCTTTCAAATATTCCTGTGCAGGAATAACCTGAACTGGAAAATGGGGAAGCACAAAGTGGGGCTTCAAACAACAGGCCCACATGGACCCAAATGCTTCCTTAGTGTGTCTCTTTCCTGGAAGGAAGGAAAGGGGAGCAGAACAGAGGCATCCCAGTCACTTTGTTTGATTTGGCTTCACTCCTGTTTGTTTTGGTCCTGTTTGGACCTGTTGGAAGGTGAGTTGACAGGGAACCCTGGGTTGTCCATGTTCCAGAAGGCCTGTTAAATGCAGGTCCTCATGGACACAGTGAATGGAGCCAGCCTGGACAGCACTAAATCAGAGTTCAGAACCTCTCCCATTCTCCCACCTTACAAAGGATGGGAGCCTTATGAACAGAGGTCCCTTGGACTGATGAAGGCACATCTGCCTCCAAGCCCAACCAGATCTTTAGCAGGGACAGGTGTGACCCCAGCAGAGTAATTGCAATTTGGGATTCAGAAGCTGGGCCCTGCTTCCTCTCTTCCAATGTGCTGGAGAGTTGAAGGCTGGGAATCACCCACATTGGCACTGAATCATGGAATGCTTTGGGTTGGAAGGGACCTTGCAGCTCATCTTGTGCCACCTCTGCCATGGGCAGGGACACCTTCCACCAAATTGCTCCAACCTGGCCCTGAACACTTCCAGAGATGAGGCATCTCTGATGTTGGAACATATCCAGCCTCAGGAGAGGCATTAGAGGACACCTGTCTAATCCAAAGCTTTTTTCTCCTGGGATCCCTGGTGTGGATGAAATTAAAATGAGGAACCCAAGCAGATCTGTGCCCCTCGGCCCAGGAGCCCTGGGTGGTTCCCACCCCCCCCGACAAAACCCCCATGGCAACATTTTGGCAGTGCCATCGTGCCCCACTCACATCAGTATTTACCTGTGGGCCCTGTCCTGCTGCTGGTACCTGGAGATTTTCTGAATGTCAACAAGTTCCAGGCTGTAATTTTCATATCAAAATATTCCTTTGATGGGTTTTCAGCACAATATAATTTCTCCTGAAAATACTCAGCTTTTCAAGAGGAAAAAAAAATACTTTTGTGATGAAAACATGAATGACAGGAAACTCAACTACTTTGACTGAGAACGAAAATGTACTTACTTGCTGTCTAAATAGCCCTAAAATCTGAAAAGGAGCTGGTTTTCCCCACTTCTCATTGGAGTAAAATGCAGTAGAAGGTTGGCATTGCCTTCTCTCCTGCCCAGTTCTGAATGATGGGCCAAGGAATGGTCCTGCTCCCTTCCCTGGCTGTGGGAGATGTTCCCAATTGGAAATGAGGGATTTGATTTTGAGGACCATACAAGCAGGAGAGGTGCAGTTCCTCCTCCTGTGACAGCTCTGCTTGGGAAAGCACAGTTTGTCCATAGCAAGTCTGGATTCTGATCACTTATAAATTCCTTTTGTTATGGTTTTCTGATGGAAAATAGGGTCTGTTTTGTAAAAACATCTAGAAACTTGGAAACCAAATAGATTCAACTGCAAACTCTCCTCCCTCCTTTTTTCTGAAAAGTTGTGTTTTCTCAGGAATGCTGCAAAATGCTGAAGAAAAACTTAATTTCTCCTCAACCACTGGAGCATTTGTGTGTTGAAAAAAGCACTGACAAACTCTGCAGACACTGTGTGGTTGTGTGTGGCCTCCAGCACTCCTGGGCTGGGCTGGTTTCGCTCTGCTCCCGATGTCCCGAGACGCAGGAGCCATCGATCCGAGGTCCTGACACCTCTGCCATGAGCCTGGAGGAGCAGCCAGAGTTTAGCATTTGACTTGCAGCCAGAGGGCTCCCAGGACTTGGGGAGCATGTCATGAAAACCTTGGAAATAGATGCTATTTGTTGTGTTTCTTGTACAGAGTGAATATTTTTCGTCCGTTTACACTCCCAATCCGAGGACGATGGGGGGGCACTGCCATGGCTCAAGCAAGTGCCAGGAGGTGTTTCTACAGTTTGTTGGGGGGAACCTTATCCAGCCCTTACAAAAGGTCAGGCTCTCCTGACCTTCACCTCCTAAACAGCAATCCAAAAATAAATCCTTCTCTTCCAGCAGCCTCTGGCTGTGCTGCTGGAGGAAGCTCTTCTCCCTCATTGTCTTCGCTGCTGGGAAAAGATAAAGCTCAAAAATGCGTATTTTGACTGAGCTGCTGATGTGGGGGAGGGAGGGAGGGAGGGAGGGAGGGAGAAATCCAGGCTCTACTCCAGATTGGCTTCAGTGTCTGTCCTGCCTGAGCTGTTCTCCAGGGCTGTCAGTCCTGCAGAGCCCTGTCCCCTGTGCCCAGCTGTGCCCAGGGCTCAGCACAGTCGGGTGGTACCGGCTTGGCAGGAACGGCCCCAGGTCAGGGGGATAAAGCAAAAAATAATAATAATAATGCTAATGAGATCATTTGCATTGCTCTGTGCCTTTCATGGAGGACATCAAAGGGTTTGACAAACACTTCAGAAATGATCTGAGAATTCTAAAGGCAAATAAGAGGGGAAAAAAACACCTCAAACAAAACCAAACAAAGTGAGACAGCTAAAAAAACCCCAACAAACCCAAATCAGCTTTGCATCCTTTCCTCCTGGCTGCCTCCTTCTCAGCATCTTTGAGGGCACTTGGTGTGTTGAGCTGGAGCAGAGGAGACTGAGGGGAGACCTCAGTGCAGTTCCAAGTGCCTGGGCAGGGGCAGAGGAGGGGCAGGGACTGAGCTCTGCTCTGGGGGACCAGGGACAGCAGCCAGGGAATGGCTGGAGCTGTGTCAGGGCAGGCTCAGGTTGGATCTCAGGCAAAGATTCTTCCCCCACAGGCTGGTTGGGCACTGCCCAGGCTCCCCAGGGCAGTGGGCACAGTCCCAAGGCTGCCAGAGCTGCAGGAGGGTTTGGCTGATGCTCTGGTGCTCAGGGGGTGACTCTTGGGGCTGGGCCTGTGCAGGGCCAGGGGTTGGACTGGATGATCCTTGTGTGTCCCTCCCAACTCAGCATGTTCTGTGTGACAGGAATTATCCACCTTGCTCATCTGACAGTTCACACTGACATCCATCCTGTTCACAGACCTCTTAAGAGGTGGAGAAGAGCATGTCAAGGCATGGTCCCCCCAGAGCAGAGCTCAGTCCCTGCCCCTCCTCTGCCCCTGCCCAGGCACTTGGAACTGCACTGAGGTCTCCCCTCAGTCTCCTCTGCTCCAGCTCAACACACCAAGTGCCCTCAGTGTCCTCACACACCTTCAAATCAAGGCCCTTCCCCACCTTCACTGCCCTGACAGCCAGGAAGGCTCTCCACACTTTGGACATTCACCGTGATGCCAGCAAAAAGACTTAAGGATTTAAAGAGAGGATTTTACGTTGAGACAGAGCTCTCAGATTCATGGTGAGATTGTTGGGGTGTCTGTGCAGGGCCAGGAGTTGGACTGGATGATCCTTGTGGGTCCTTCCAGCCCAGGATATTCTGTGATTCTGTGATTCCATGTTTCTATGACTCTCAGTGTTCCAGAGCCGAGGGTTTCACAGCAACCAAAGCCTTGCTGAGGGACTCCTTGTCCCAGGACTGGCAGACAGGGATCTGCTCTTGCTGAAGCCTGTTGGACACGACCATCAGGGCCAGTTAATGCCCAGGGAGCACAAGGCAGGTGGGACTCACCCAGAGCAGGCTCTGCTCCCAGTCTGGGGATGCATCAGCCCAACCCACAGCCCGATTCCCAGTGCACCCCTAAGAGGAGCAGCCACCTGTGTTGCAGCCTCTGGTTAATGACAGCCTGGATTAATTAGGAATCATGACCCTGTTCAATCCCAATCATGTTCTGGGGGAAGAACCTTTTCCTGAGATCCAGCCTAAACCTACCCTAACACAACTTCAGTTCATTGCCTGGGTCCTGTCCCTGGTCTCCACAGAGAACTGTCATTCCTGCTCTCATCCTGGTCTCTTCGTATAAAGCTCTTTATTTATGGCCAACACATCCCTTACTGTCCATAAGCTGTGGATACACATGAATAAAGCCCCCAAATCCTTCTGTCCCAGAGTCCCTCAGAAAAAATTCAAATATAACAAAGAAGTGACTTTGGAAGAACTTTGCTGGAATTATTAATCACGGAGTACAGCAAAAGACTGCTAATAATGTAATATAAATATTTAATGACAACTTTTTAAATAGTTTTTAACTTAACGGAAAAAACAGATGGTTTTCAATGCTGTTTCCTGCATCCCTCCCTTACTATTGGGATTGTTCCACCTGGAGAAGAGAAGGCTCCAGGGAGACCTGAGAGCCCCTTGCAGGGCCTAAAGAGGCTCCAGAAGAGCTGGAGAGGGACTTGGGACAAGGGATGGAGGGACAGGACACAGGGAATGGCTTCCCACTGCCAGAGGGCAGGGATAGATGGGAGATTGGGAAGGAATTCCTGGCTGTGAGGGTGGTGAGGCCCTGGCACAGGTTGCCCAGAGAAGCTGTGGCTGCCCCTGGATCCCTGGAAGTGTCCAAGGCCAGGTTGGACGGGGCTTGGAGCAACCTGGGCTGGTGGGAGGTGTCCCTGCCCATGGCAGAGGGATTGCACTGGATGACTTTTAAAGTTCCCTTCCAATTCAAACTATTCCATGACTCTATTTCCATTTCTACAGGCACTGATGGCAGAGTCTTGGCAAGGTACAAATGGATTCCTCCAGGAAAGGTTTGTCCATGTTTCTCTCATGAGGAGAAGCAGCTCTTGCCACCTGCAGTGAAGACCTTTTCTGAGCTCCAGCCCTCTCCTCCTGTCCCTTCCCTTGCCTGTGCACAGAGCTCGAGTGCCAGCACATGAAAGGTCTCCAGTGCCACCATTCCCACCATTCCCACCACGACTTGCAAAGGTTCCAGTCCCACAGCAACATCTCCTGCCATGCAGAAACATCTCCAAGTGATTCCCTCCTCTGCCAGCAGGACGTGGATGCACAGGAGGGTTGAGGAGCCATGAGCTGGGGAGGTCCCCCAGGCCCAGCAGGAATCCAAGGGCAAAACTGGTGTTCTAAAGACATTCCTGCCTAATAGTGTGTGGTGCCTGGAGGTAGGAAAGGATTGTTAGGAAGGAGAAAACTCAGTGTGCTTTGTGCACCCCTTCTGGAGGGCAACTGTGTGTTCCTAAAGCTCAACTTTCCCCTCTGCTTGGCTCTGCTCTGGTTAAGGCCAGAGCACTTCAGTGATATCTGCTCTGCTGTGTAAAAGTAATTTATGAATTTATCCACTTCTTAACTTTCCATGTGCTGTCACATTTTTATTTTATATACAAATAAAAATATATTGGTGAGGAATGAAGTGCAATAGCTCCAGAATGGATGAAAACAATTTCAGCAGCAGAGAATGAAGTGCAGGGGCTCAGCTGCATGTGGGAATCCTTGGTCTCCTGTTAGTCAACGGGGGAATGAATCCTTCACTCTAACTGAATAAATAAAGAGACCAACTGCCTTGGAGAGAATAACATGTTGTATGTCAAAATATATTTGAATGGGCCCATGGCAGCACCAAGCTATAAAACTGTGCATGGAGCCTTAACTGCTCCTGTGCTCGGAGCTTCACATTTCCCTGCTCCTCAGAAATGCTCCTTAAACAGGTAAGAAGTGAAAATGAACTTCCAAAAGCTGAGTGTGTGGCCCTGCTCCTTAAAAGGGAAGAGTGAGAGCTCAGGAAAGGCTGGGGGGGAGTGCTGGAGCCTGTGGTGGCAGCGCTGTGTGGGGATGAGGTGGTGAAACACAGGCAGGGCTGGGGGTTGGGACTGGATGGAACCTTAAAGCACGTAAGCCAGAGACCAGCAGTGGGGTTGCTGCCCCTCTAAATGTAGATAAGCACATTCCCTGGTCCTTAGTGTGGATATTGAGGAGCAAACAGATCAGTGTGGGATTCCAGAGCCCCCGTGGATGCAGGAGGGACGTTCCCGCTGCTGGTGGGGCTCAGACCACCTCGCCCCAAAGGCCTGATGTTACTGCAAAGATGAGTTTAATTCTAGGGATGGAATAGCAGAGAAATAAATCCCTGCTCAGACAGGTGGCTAAGGCAGGGCTAAGGCACAGAGTCTGTAGAACAACCCCAGGTTTACTGTTTTCCCCAGAGATTAGAGGGATGATTTTGCTCTGGGATGTCCCTGCTGGCAGTGCCAAGGGCTGGACAGTCACCCTGTCTCCTGGGGCAGCCACCTAAACCCTAAACCAGGCTGAGCTGGGCAGAGAGCAAGGAAAGAACACAGGGATCACAACCCAAATTGTTCTTCAAGGGCTTCAAAGCTCCTCCAGCCGAGGCAGGAGGCCCAGCTGCCCCAGCCCTGGCTGCTAAAGGAGAGAGGGATGGAAATTGGAGAATCTGCACCAAATGCTGGTAATTTTTTACAAGCCCATTCACTCCAGATGAAATCCTTGCAGGCTGGAGTGTGGCCAATTCCTGCTGCTCCAGGGAGCATCTGGAGGCAGTGCCAGCAGGACCTTCCCTGATTTCTTAGGGCTGGTGAGAAACAAACTGTCACTAAAAGGGAAGCAAGGGAAGCTACTTGGGGTGCTTGGCAAGACAAAACACCCCAGATATGAGAGGAGATTCCTGCAGGAAATTATCACCTTGGAAAGGCTTTTAGATGTTGGGTGACTCCAGGTTGAGATGGACTTTGTACCTGTTGGAAAAGATTTCAAAATAAAGAAAAACCCCTCAACTTCTCTGTTTGTTTGAATGGAGAGAAAGCTGCAGGTTTTTTGTGCTGTGTTTTATTCTATTTCTGAGGGAAATGTGATGGATGCAGCACTTGGGTTTTAGTTTTAGTGTCAGACAAGTGTCTGATTTGGGCAGAATCCAGACTACCCTGCTCTGAGGGATGGAGGCTGTAAAATCCCCCTGGAAAAGGGGTTTCGCTCATGTGATCATAATCCATAAATGGTACCTAAAAAAAATAACCCAAACCAAACCCACAAAATGCAAATTCTAGACTCCAAAAATAATCACTTGCAAATTACTTCAGAAATAAAGATTGGGGTTGTGAACCTACAAAGGTGCCAGACAACAAATGAGCTTTTTCAGCATCACTACAACTGACCCTGTGGCTCTGAGCCCTTGCTTGGAGCAGGTTGTACAGGATCTATTCTGGGAGGTTTTCAAGCCCAAACTGGTTAAAGCTCTGACCAAACTCTTCTGATCTTGTGGCTCACCCTGCTTTGAGCAGGAGACAGGACCAGGGACCTCCTGAGGGCCCTTCCAGCCTGAAGTGCCCTCTTACCTATGGACACCCCTCCTTCCAAGGCCGTTGTCTTGGTCTTCTCCAAGCCTCCAGAAACCCACCAACTCCCTCTCCAGGTGCTCTTGGAACAGGAATGAGCAGCTGAAAGGCTCAGGGCTGAACTGTGGCAGGTTCAGAACGTGTGAGAATCACAGACTTCTGTAACTCTTCACTGCTTTTCCTGGTTCCAACCCCACTCCCACACTCTAATTCCAGCTGCCTGGGAAGTCCAGTTCCCTGTAAAGACAGAGGAAAAGCATCAAACACTTCACTTTGTGTCCCCTAGAGTGGTGGGGAATGGTGCTGCAGCCAGTTGGCGCCTGGTCAATAGTGGTGTCCCCAGGGATCAGTGTTGGGCCCAGTCCTGTTTAATATCTTTATTGATGATTTAGATGAGGGGATTGAGCCAACCATCAGCAAATTTCCAGATGATCCCAAGTTGGGAGGATGTGTTGATCAGCTGGAAGGCAGGAGGGCTCTGCAGAGGGACCTGGACAGACTGGAGAGTTGGGCTGATTCCAACGGGATGAGGTTCAACCAGGTCAAGGGCCGGGTCCTGCACTTTGGCCACAAGAACCCCTTGCAGCCCCACGGGCTGGGACAGAGGGGCTGGAGAGCAGGCAGGCAGAAAGGGAGCTGGGAGTGTGGATTGACAGGAGGCTGAACAGGAGCCAGAGTGTGCCCAGGTGGCCAAGAAGGCCAATGGATCCTGGCCTGGCTCAGGAAGAGTGTGGCAGCAGGAGCAGGGCAGTGATTGTTGGCCTGGACTCAGCACTGGTGAGGCCACCCCTGGAGTGCTGTGTCCAGCTCTGGGCCCCTGAGCTCAGGAAGGACATGGAGGGGCTGGAGCAGGTCCAGAGAAGAGCAACAAGGTTGATGAAGGGACTGGAGCACAAGTGCTGTGAGGAGAGGCTGAGGGAGCTGGGGGGGCTCAGCCTGGAGAGGAGGAGGCTCAGGGGAGACCCCCTCACTCTCTGCAACTCCCTGATAGGAGGCTGTAGCCAGGTGGGGGTTGGGCTCTTCTACCAGGAACCAGCAGTAGGACAAGAAGGCTGGGTCTTCAGCTGTGCCAGGGGAGGTTTAGGTTGGATATTAGCAAGAAATTTTTTGCAGAGAGAGTGCTCAGCCATTGGAATGGGCTGCCCAGGGAGGGGGTGGAGTCCCCGTCCCTGGAGGTGTTTAAGGTGAGACTGGATGTGGCATCAGTGCCATGGGCTGGGTGACACGGTGGGGTTGGATCAAGAGTTGGACTTGATGATCTCAGAGGTCTTTTCCAACCTGCTTGATTCCATGGTTCTCTGGTTCTCTTGGGAGCTTTCCCCGCCCAAAGAGTAGCAGCCAATTTTTTTCCCTCTTAGTCCCATCCCGAAGGATTTCTCAGCACTCCTCGTGTCCCTTGCTAATGGTTTCTCTTCTGCCCTGCCCTCTCTTTTTACACCTGCAAATGTTCCTGTTATTTCTTCATGATGTTTCTTTTCCCAAGTTGACCCAGTTTCCATTCTCTCTGCTTGTCACTGAGCAACTTCTCTGCACTGGGATGGTTTGTCCCAATCCACTCAAGTTCACTTGTGCTATTACCACAAGTACCCTTGAATTATTTTCTCCTTTTATTATTTTTTTCCCCAAAAACTTACTTATCAAGACAGTTTTGAGACCACACTCTTGTTTCATGGTCTTTCCTCATCTCATCCTCAGAGCATTTATCATCTCAGAGCCATTTCTGAGCTCCTTCTCCCAAATTCCCTTTGTTTGGAGCTGTTTCATATGAAGGGTAACACCTGCCCTTTAGGATTGACTTCAATTGCTGAGGATAAAAAGTGGAACTTTTGCAAGAGGAAGAACAGAGGACAGCAAATTACCACCAGCAACATATGAATTGCAAATAATGAATAATGAAAAGCAAATATTTGGGCAGGCACACACCACCCAATTCATGAATGAATAAAAGCAAAAAGCCCCTCCCAAAATATCCGAGCAAACAGAAACCTGCTGCCATAAATATTTGCAAATAGCACAGCAGAGGCTGAGCCAGAGGGGTTTGCAAACACTGCCAAAACCACTCCAGCAGGCCTAGAGAGCCTGGGAGCAGCTTTAACCCTGGCACTCCTGCCTTTGGATCCACCCTTGTGCTCCTTTTCAGGAAAGTTTCACCAGTCTCTCTTCTTTCTTGACTCTACGAGAAGAAATTCCTTTTCTGGTCCTCAATGCTACAGTTTATGGAATAAACTAGAGAGGCAGAAGGATGAGACAATCAAGAACTTGGGTTCTTTCCAACTCAGAATATTCTGTGATTTTGGGATTCTGTGATTCTCACTTCAAATTGGGCAAAACTTCACAAGGCTGAGCTGGGTACACTGGAATTGGACAAACATTTTTCCAGTAAAATGTGCAAGTTAGTTTTGTCATCATGGAATTCTAGTGGCCAAAATGCCCATTTTCATTTTTCGGCAGCAGCCAAGGTTCCATCCAGGTGCTGCACCTTCCTTCCCATCAGCCTCTTTGTTCTGGGTCATTTAAAGGCAGCTGAGACATCCTCACTTTCAAATGCATAAAGATCAATTCTTAGGGTTTTCTTTCTTCGCTTGGTTTCCAGCCCAGTGAAGTCATTGGGAAAGTGTTTGACGTGACATTTCTGGGCTGGTGCCCACATGGATCACCAGAGCTGGCAGGGACTCCCTGGGAGATAGAAAAGTACTCCTGGGCATCCATTGTGCTGCCAGGGCTGACAGAGATGCCTTAGAGGAGTTCAAAGCTCACTAACAGGGCAAGGAATCCCAATCCAATGGAGAATGTCTCTGCCTTCAGCCCCAGGCCACCCCCAGGGCACAGTGCCTGCCACCAGTGCCATTGCCCAACGTGGCATGACCAAGGGGAAACTCCTCGTGGTGCCCATGTCAGTAAGTTCAGAGTGACCCTCAGCCAAGCTGGACACCCCGGGATAGTCAGGATACACCCCAAGGCACTGGCAGCTCGAGGACCTTGTCACTGCCCACTCCCCGGTGGCTTTGGGGAGATCTTCAGATGTCTCCTTCTTGCTTTTATATTTTCCCCTTTGCTCTTTATGCAAATCTCAAAGCCTTCAAACTGGGAGGAATGTCTAAATGAGATGAGAAGCCCGGAAGATTTAGAAAAACTAGATGAAAAAAACCTCAGGATGAGACTAAACCAGCTCACGTCTCGCCTGACCCAGAAGCATCCAAAGACTCCAGAGGCAAACTTGAAGATGTCTCTTGGACTGCAGAATTCGTGCATCTATCAACTAAAAACCCAAGAAAAACAAAACTACAGTGGAAAGTGAATTTTACAGTGACAAGATGCAAATTAACCAAGTAAAAAGTGTTTCCAGAGGAACTCTCTCATCTCGAGGTGGGAAGAAGAGACTCTGGTACCCAGGGGAGCACACAGAGCCCACACAGCCCTGGGAAGGGAAATGTTGGAAAACAAGTCTAGAATGTTTGGAGGTACAGAATGGTGAGTGGTGATGCAAAATGACAGCTCTCAGCACAAACCCCTCTCCAGCCTGGCTGCAATTATATCCCCTAATTGCAGAGTATTGGAACAGCTCCCATGTGCTAATGGAGTTCAGCTCAGAGCATCCAAGTGCCAATCCCAGTTCCACCAAACAAGGGAGAGGAGTCATGGGGGAATGGGGCTTGTCAAGGGTATCACAGGATCACAAAACATGCTGACTTGGAAGGGACCCACAAGGATCATCCAGTCCAACCCCTGGTCCTGCACAGGCCCAGCCCCAAGAGTCACCCCCTGTGTCCCAGAGCATCATCCAAACCCTCCTGGAGCTCTGGCAGCCTTGGTGCTGTGCCCACTGCCCTGGGGAGCCTGGGCAGTGCCCAACCAGCCTGTGGGGGAAGAAGCTTTGCCTGAGATCCAACCTGAACCTGCCCTGGCACAGCTCCAGCCATTCCCTGGCTGCTGTCCCTGGTCCCCCCAGAGCAGAGCTCAGTCCCTGCCCCTCCTCTGCCCCTGCCCAGGCACTTGGAACTGCACTGAGGTCTCCCCTCAGTCTCCTCTGCTCCAGCTCAACACACCAAGTGCCCTCAGTGTCCTCACACACCTTCAAATCAAGGCCCTTCCCCATCTCTGTGTCCCTCCTTTGGACACTCTCCCATGTCTCAATCCCTTCCTTCCATTGTGTCCCCCCAAACTGCCCCAATGTTGCAGGGGAGGGAAGATCCAGGGATGCAGCCCTGTCTGGGTAGAACATCGGCATTTTCTGTCTCACACTTTACAGATACTAATTAGTCAGGTTGTTATTTCTTTTGAAGATGAAAAAACTCAGATAAAGAGAGGCTTGGTGTCTCAATTTCCCTGATAAATTCTGGAATGTGTATTTCAGCTGGAGGTGTTCAGCATGGATAAGGGAAAGCTCTGGGGAGATCTTGAAGGCCTTTCCAGTGCCATAAGGAGAGGAGGGAGAGGGATTTTTTTATATGGGTAGATAGTGACAGGACAAGGGTAATGGTTTTAAACTGCCAGAGGACAAGGTTAGGAGGGAGATTGGGAAGGAATTGTTCCCTGTGAGGGTGGAGAGGCCCTGGCACAGGTTGCCCAGAGAAGCTGTGGCTGCCTCTGGATCCCTGGAAGTGTCCAAGCCAGGAAGGTTGGAGCCACCTGGGCTAGTGGGAGGTGTCCCTGCCCATGGTAGGGGGTGGAACGAGATGAGCTTTAAGGTCCCTTCCAGCCCAAACCATTCTGGAATTCTATGATTCTGTGTGGTTGATATTTCCCTGTGCTGTCCAATTTTAATGCTTAATATTCACTGCTTCCAATGACATAATTAGTACTTTCATGCTTAAATATTAGTAATATTTGCAGTTGATTTTATATGTGAGAGGGGGAAGTGCTGGTGTCCCTTTGTTCTGGTGATCACTCTTGGAGCCACCTGGTCCAGTGGAAGGTGTCCCTGCCCATGGCAGAGAGGTGGCACTAAATGATTTTTAGCTCCCTTCCAACCCAAAGAATTCCATGATTCTATGATTCCATGATTTCCACTGGCCAGCCTGCGCAGGGATATGAGGCCTGAGAATGGCACCTGTGACATACAAAGGAGGGAACAAGCACAGCCCACAGCACTGGGAGTTATTTCAGATTTCTTCCCTCTTGCAAACCCCCAACGAGCAGCTTGTTAAGGTTCTTCACCAAAAAAATCTGCCAGTGTTCTGTGGGTGGCAGTGAAGCAACAATTTTCACTTCTCTACCTCTTCCTTCCCCGGAGAGGATACTTTTTTTGGGAACACATTTAATTCTCAGTGGTCTAAAATTGTCTCAAAATTCCACATTTCACAATGTGAATTGCATCTCACTTTTATCTCACTTTATAGGGGCTTCATTTTAATGCTATTAGTTTATATGATTCCTTGACAGAGCAGTAATAGAGTGGGATAATATGTATGGCTGTCAGTGTCTTACAGAATAACTGAGTAAAATCTTTTACCTTCTGTAGAGTTTTACCTGGTTTTATTTCATTTTCAAAATCACTGAGAATTGATTGAAACACCTTCTGCATTTTTTTTGGAGAGGAAGGTGTTTCCTGGCCATTGGGATGAGTCAGGCTGAAAAACCACAGAGTGGTCTTTGGTGTCATCACTCAGGCTCAGCTCCCCTCCCTGTGGAAGTTGTGGCTGCCTGTAACGGTTTGAGAACCCCAAAATCCAATTCTTGAGTTCAAGCCCCCCTCCCTCATCTCAACCCAGTGTGAGATGGGTGTTCCAGACACCACACGACACTCAAAATGGGGGGAAAGGATTATATATTAGAATGACTGTACAAATAAATATTACAATACATTACACACACAATCTCAACTAACTACCATGATAAAGCAGTATTTACAATGGATCAAATCTCTTCTCTCTCCAAATAAAAGTCCAGGAGGGAAGAAGGAAGAGATCCTTTCCACTCTCAGAGCAGCAGTGTCTCTAGGGCATCAGCCTCTCTCCTTCTATGCAGCAGCTGTAGCTGGATCTCTGCCAGTACACCCGAGGGGGATCTCCAAGCCCCTCCTGGCCCTTCGACTCCTAGAGAGGGTCTTCTCTTCCGTGGGCTGTGTTCACCCAGACAAAGGTCACTTCACCACGTCATATCACAAAATGCAGGGTCTTCATGATGGTCCCTATCTTCAGGGGATTCAAATTCCCTTACAGAGCTCCTGTGCTCTGATCAGTGGGGGGGTGGGGGGAAGACCTTCTCCGCATCCCTTCAGCCGTCCCGGTCCAGCTCTGAGATGCCTTGAGCTTCTCAGCTCCTCTCTTTTCATTGCTGTAGCACTCCAGGACTCCTCTCAAGTAAGAGTCCATCTGCTCCTCCTCTCTAGGAGGTCCCAGAGGGGTTTGGGGAGTTTGTTTCGATTCTTACCCAAACTCTCTCTCTCTGTAGAGCTTAGTCCTGCTCCGTGCTGGCTCTCTTTCTCTTTCTCTCTCTCCTTTCAGGAGTGCTCTCTGTGTTGCTGCATGCCTGTCTTTGCTGCTTGTTCTTATCTCTTCTGGCTCTCTGCCACTGTTCTCCGTCCACTGCTACTCTGGTGCCGCTTTTCAGTATCTCCTGCTGCTGCTTACAGTGGAGAAACTCCTTCAGCTCTCAGCTACAGAACCTGGCCCAGTTTAACACTGTTCCAAGCTCTTGTAGCCCCCCTGCTGGGGGCTGGGGGAGCCATAGCCCCCCAGTGGGGCTCCTGCCCCTTCTCCTCGTGGCCTCAGAACATGGCCACCTCTTCTCCGACTACAACTGCCACTACAACCCTTCTTTTCTGGTCTGGGTGATATGTTTATATTTTGCAGAAGTGCTCATTGGCTCAACCCCAAGGGTAACCACCCCCTGGGGGGTTACCATTTTATAACTTCAGGGGGAAAACTTTTTTTCCCCCACCACACTGCCCCATCCCTGGAAGTTCCAAAGCCAGGTTGGATGGGGCTTGGAGCAGCCTGGGATAGTGGAAGGTGTCCCTACCTTTCCAGGGAGTGGAACAAGATGTTTAAGTTTCCTTCCAATCCAAATCATCCTGTGGTTCTGTCGTTCTATGAACATTTCTTTCATCCCTCCCTGCAGATCCTTTCATTTCTCTCATTAACTCAGTAGCTTTGGCTTGTCCTGTTCTCATTTATTGGATTCTTTCTTCGTGTTGGAAGAAAAAACCTGCATTTATCCTGAGGTTAATGAGAGTCTGATCCAAAGCCCCTGGATGAGGGTAGACCCCAAATGCTGCCCCAGGAAGAAAACATCCCTCAATGTGAATAAAAAGTGCCCTGGAACAACACCAGCTTCTCTCTGTCTTTCATTTAGGAGTCCGTGCCAAAGCATCCAGCAGGACATTTCCAGGTCAGCTGGCATGACCAGAGCCCTTCCCTTTAGGATCAGACCGTTCCTGATGGCAGCGTGGAAGAGCTTTCCAGAAGGGTTTGCTCTCTGCTTGTCCTGTCCTCTCCAGGCTGTGAGGGACAGCTCCTGAGGATGGAGCAGAGGGGGCAGGTCCCCAGGCTAATTGCAGGAGGCCAAATTTAACTGAATAAAGTCCTCCAGCTGTTCTCACCTGAAGTGAAAACTGTCCCAGTGCCAGTGATACCTGCTGGGGTATCCTGGCATGTGGTGCCAGCAGGGAGAGGTCAAGCAGAGGATGTCCAAAGCTGATGTAGGACTGGCATCTCTTGGGGTACCATCCCCTAATCTCCACCCTCACACACCTGTGCAGTGATACTGCACAGCTCAATTACAAGCCAGGATTAAAAGGCTGGGTGATAATTCACTGTGGGAAACTGCATCAAGACAAACTACACGAGAAAAAAAACCCCATATTTATGGAATTTGTTGGTCCCTCTACCCACACTGATGGTTATTTCGTTGGAGAGTAATCGTGTTTGTCTGCCGTGATTTACTCCTCCCAAACTCAGCCTGACTCACACCTTTTCAAAACACACTTTCCTAAATATATCCTGAAGGCCCCCAAACCCAGCAGTGCCTCCAGTTCCCTCTCATAGGGGTTTGGCACTCGCAGTTCCCAGGAAAACGAATTACCTGTCGGAACAACGTGCAGTCCCACTGTCACCCGTGGGACTGAGATTATTAAACATAATGATCATTAATGACTCTTTGATTCCTAACTTTGTATCTCATTTAAGGATGTAGTTTCCAAAGCTTTGGGGCTCTGCTGTGCTGCACAGGGAATGTCTGAGTGGATAATATTTGCTGTAATGAAAACAGATGTGGAAAGACATTGGGACTTCACACCCCACTCTTTCAGTAACAAGTAATTTCCTACTTTCTTGCCTCCCAACAACTCTGGTGATTTTGATTTCTTGTTGTTAAGATCACTGGATTATGACATTGATGCAATATGTGCTATACTGGTGAGAATAATAAGCAGCACTGAGCATCATTAGGTCTGAAAATATTCCCCCCAAAGAGGGGAACACACAATTTCCCAGCAAAGCAGTGACAGACCCTGATGGTGCTGCACAATTAGAGTAAAACCTGAACATCAGGGTTGGCTGTCACACGAATTGCTCCATCCTTGGCAGGTTTCCACGGGGTCATGGCCCATAAATCCATAGTCAGACATGGCCCCTGCTCCACAGGGAATTTTTGTGCAGTTTAGGATCAGGAGCATGAGGGGCAATAACTCTGCACAGCTCCTTGGACAGCTCTTCATGACTTGTCTGTCATTCACCACATTTAGCCCATCCCTGCTGGTGGCACCCACCCGAATTATCCCAGTGGCCAACTCTGAGGAGCCTGGGTGCCTCTCTGAAGGGTGTCTCTACAGACTCTGCTTTCCAAAAAACTATTGCATTTCCTTGTCACACACAGCAGCCTCACCTTGGCATAGAAAAAGATCCTTGGAGGAAAATTCCCACTTCCCTGCAGGAGAAGAGCCTGGTGAGTGAGCCCCAAAGGATGGTTGTCCCCTGGTGATGACCTGAGATGCTGAATTGAGTTGCTCTCATATAGTGGTGGTTCCCATGGCTCATCTGAGTGCAGCTGGCTGAGAGTGTCCTCTTTGGGTCCTCTTATGAAACCTGTAATCCAAGGACACCCTTCAGTCTTGCTCCTGGGTCCCACTGCCAGCCACAGCCCCCAGGAGCTCCACATTCCCTCATATTCCCTCATGTCCCCAAACCATGGCTCCTCTGGGAAGTGGAACAAGAGCACTGCCCTGCCACTCCACAAACCATCACAGAGACACCAAAGAGGGCGAAATGAGGGTTGTAAATTATTTTTGGGATAAATATCCATGTTTTCCATGACAGGCAAGTTCTGTAATGGCTCAAGGGTCCATCCTGCTACACTGCTGCTTCCTGGCCAGGTACCCTCACCTCAAGCCCTTGTTTCTAAACAAAAGAGGTTCCCAAATTCTTAAGCAGCTCCAATGGAAGAGATCAAATCATAGAATCAAAGGATGCTTTGAGTTGGGACCTTAAAGCCCATCTTGTTCCACCCCCTGCCATGGGCAGGGACACCTTCCACTGGCCCAGGTTGCTCCAAGCCCCATCCAACCTGGCCTTGGACACTTCCAGGGATCCAGGGGCAGCCACAGCTTCTCTGGGCAACCTGTACCAGGGCCTCCCCACCCTCACAGGGAAGAATATTGCAGAAAAACTGGGTAAAAGCCTCTCAGTGCAGGACAACCCATCAGGCACATGGATCACTTACTCCTGACATTAATTAGCCTCAACTAAGACATGAGTGATATTCTTACATTAGGAAGAATTTTACCAGAGAAAGGCTACTCATGACATGTTTCTGGAGTGAATCAATCACTTTAATTAAACCAGCCACTACATCTGGAAAAAATCCCAAAGACATTTTCAAGAACAAACCCCCTTTGTCCATCGTGGATCCCAAGGAGCTCAGTTTTTTCCCCCATCTCTCTGTCAGAAACCACCCCTTCCCTTTGCATTGCAGCCTCCCTGCCACCCTCACTCTCATGTCTGTGACAAGAGTGTTCAGAGCAATCATTTCTATTGGTTTGTTCTGGTCTTGGATACCTTTATACTTTCCTTTGTTCTCCCCATCAGGAAGATGTATTGGGTTTGTGTGGCAAGGGTTTGTAGTGGGGGGGCTTCAGGGTGGGTTCTGTGAGAAGCTGCCAGAAGTTTCCCCCATGTCCCTGGAGCCAATTCCAGCTGCTCCAGGATGGACTCCTCAGTGGCCAAGGGTGAGCCCATCAGAGAAGGGATTTAAGGAGGAAACCGAGTTATTGCACAGCTGAAATTGCAGCCAGAGGAGAGCAGGGTGAGAACATGTGAACAGCCCTGCAGCCCCCAGGGCAGTGCAGAAGGAGGGGCAGGAGGTGCTGCAGGCACAGGGCTGAGGTTCCCCCTGCAGCCCGTGGTGCAGCTCGTGGTGCAGCCCATGGTGCCCCTGCAGCCCATGGAGGACCAGGATGGATCAGATCCACCTGCAGCCCATGGAGGTCCACGATGGATCAGATCCAGCCCACGGAGGAGCCCACCCAGAGCAGGGGGTTGCCCAAAGGAGGCTGTGACCCTGTGGGAGGCCCATGCTGGAGCAGGGTCCTGGCAGGGACCTGCTGACCCCTGGAGAGAGGAGCCCAGGCTGGAGCAGGTTTGCTGGAAGGACCTGTGACCCTGTGGAGGACCCACTTGAGAGCTGTGCCTGAAGGACTGACCCTGGGTAAGAGTGACCCGTGTTGGGGCAGGTTGTGAAGGACTGTCTCCTGTGCAAGGGACCCACACTGGAGCAGTTTGGGGAGAACTCTTGCCCATGGGATGGACTCACATCAGAGGTGTTCATGCAGAACTGCTGCCTGTGGGATGGACTCATGTTGGAGAAATTCATGGAGGGCTGTGTCCCACGAGAGGGACCCCAGGCTGGAGCAGGGGAAGGGCTCCAACTCCTCTCCCTGAGCAGCAGCAGAAACAACCTGAGATGAACTGACTGTGACCCTCATTCCCATCTCCCTGTGCTGCTGGGAGGAGGCAGAGTCTGGGAAGGAGGGAGGAAGGGGTGGGGGGGAAGGTGTTTTCAAGATTTATTTTACTTCTCATTCTCCTGCTCTGATTCTGTCAGTAATAAATTCAGTTTATATCCCCACGTCGAGTCTGCTTTGCCTGTGATGGTGATTGGTGAGGGATCTCTCCTGGTTCTTATCTCAGCTCATGAACCCTTCATTATATTTTGTCTCCTTTGTCCAGTTGCAGAGGGCAGTGATAGAGTGGCTGGGGTGGGTGCCTGGTGCCCAGCCAGGAGAGCAAACAGGAGCTCACTTGCTCTGCATCCTTCTACTCTGGATCCTTCTCCTTCCCTTGTGCCTGCCTGACACGACTGCAGCACCCCCATCTCCAGAGGAACTGGGAAAGGGCTTTGGCTCCGAGTGAAGAACTGCACAGGAGGACCAGGAGCATCACTGGAAGGCTCAGCAGGCACAAAATCAGGTTGGAAAAGACCTCCAAGATCATCAGTTCCAACCTGTGACCAACACCCCCATGTCCAGGAAACAATCTCCCCAGGTACCACATCTACTCATTTCCCAGCAACTTCCAGGGATGGGGACTCCACCACTGCCCTGGGCAGCTGTGCCAGTGTCTGACCACCCTTACAGTGTGGAAATGTTCCTAATATCCAACCTAAACCTCTCCTGGTGCAACTTGAGGCTTATTTTAATTGAGAAACCAGGGAAATCCTTGTTACTACATCCACAAGACACTCGGCCTGTGGGCTCATCCAGGGCTTCAGGAGAGGGTCAGGACAACAAATGTTTTGCAGAGATTTGTAGCAGGATGTCTGAAGCCAGAAGAAGATTTCACAGGAGCAGGACTTTATGTGGGAGCTTCCTCCTGGAGGGAACCTGGAGGACATGAGGAAAGAAAGGAGCATGAGGAACTTAAGTATTTCACTCAAGTTACCTATGAGGAGACTTTTATTTCAGGGATTGAAGAGGAGGAGATGGTGAAAAAACAGGATAAAAAAACTAGCAGCTGATGTGCCCAGCCTGGATGAGTCACTTCATGCAGGGCTTGTCTGCAAAGTTCCTGCAGCTTCCAGGGACATCTCCATGGGCATTGTGAAGCGGGACCTGCAGACTCCCAGCATCCAAAGTGGCCAAGGCACAAGCCAGGCAAGCTGCAGCCTGTCACCTTGGTTCATCCAGGAGGTGGGACCAGCCAGGCTGACCCAGCCCAGCTCTCTCTGGTTCTGCCTCCAGAGCCCCCACTGCTGTGCCTGCTGTGCCAGGGAGGGGCAGGGGGAGCTCTTGCGCACAGAGCTGTGCACGAGGAATCTCTAAAGCCACAGGAAGGGATCCCCATCTCTCAGATCTGCCCCATAGCTCAGATCCCACCTCACCCTCACGCTGCAGCTGGAAGAGGTTCAAATCTCAGCACTGGTTCAGGAGGAACCAGGATGGCAAAAAGGAGTGGTGGGAAGGGAGTGACACCCCCTAAACTTTTCTAAACCTCCTTTCCCAACCTCTCCTCCAAAACCATGCTCCCATGAGGGACTTGTGCCTGCCCAGCCCAGGAGCTCTGGGCTTGCCTCCCTGGCAGTGCCCTGGGGCACAGCCTGTCTCCTTTTGGGGTGAGGAGACCAAAATCCAAATGTGAAGAGAGTCCCCCTTTCAGGCAGAAACTCCCCAGATGCTTCCCTGAAGGTTTTCTTGAGCAGAGGTGAAAAAAAGAGAGGTAACAGCCCCTCAGTGACCCTCGTCTGTCCTTGGCCCATCCAACAGGCACCTTGTCCTGTCCTATGGGCAGGAATTTCCTGTTCTCTTGCTTTTCAGGTTTCTTTTTCTACTGCTCTGGATGAGGCATCTGCTGCCTTGGCCTCCAGCTTCATCTGTGGGCTTTGTTGTGGCCCTCAGCCCAGCCCAGCCCAGGGTGTCTGAGCTGGGGCACCCCAGGTCTGTTCTGGGGTCTCCATGTCTCCCTCTGAGCTGATCAATTGAGGCTCCCTGTGGAGTCAATACAGGCAGTGCAGACCAGCTGCAATTAATTCCAATTAAAATGATTGCCCACATTTGATCTAATGAATCACAGTCCAAAAGCTCTCCTTTTTCTCCACTGGGACAATGAAGAACAGAACATTCTGGATGAATTAAAGCTTCCTGTTGACTCTTTTCTCTTTGACTGCAGTTTGTAGAGGCACAAAACCCGACTCTTTCATCTGGCTAAGGGTTTAGTTAACACATCTCAACAGTTCTCCTCTGAAAGGACTGGTGCAGGAATTCATTTTAAATTGGAAGTTGGTGAGAGTTGAAAAAATGCCCCTAAAGAGAAAGATAAATTGGTTGGAAGAGGGAAGAGAGAGAAAATGCGAAGACCTTGAGCTTGTACCGTGTGAATGGGTGTGTTTGTAGCAAAACTGGCCAAGCACAGCAAAGAACCAGCTTGAGCAGCTTTAAATGTAAAGGTGAGAGTGTGTGGCAAGGAAGAGATGGCAACAGGGAGAGCAAAGATCAGCCTGAGCTTCAGGAGAGAGGCAGGAATGGCTGGGAGGCAGCGGGACCATGGCCAGGCTCCAGCTGGGAAACCCTGCTCTGAACTGGGCATCTCCTGAGCTTTCCAGGCTAATTTCCCCAGAGGAAATAATGCAGATTTGGGAGTGGAAAGGATAAATGGATAAACTGGAAACAAGGGGCAGCAGGGTGGGATGCTGTGACGGAAGGTAAACTCTGCACTCTCCACCACTGATGCTGCAGAGGCCAAAATTCTGTGGGAATCTTCAAGAAATAAGCAAAGCCAGGGATGAAACAGCCATTTCAAGTATTCCTTGGATACCAGGACACCACTTCCAGAAGGTCCCTGTGCTGCAAATCCCCAGAGCCTCCAAGGCCACACTGTGGGGTCTCTGTCACAGGGAGAGTGGGAGCTTCACACAAAGTTTATCAGAGAAGCTCCTGTTGAGCCAAAGGTGCAGAAAGGACCCCTCTGCTTTCTAAACTCTTCTCAGAGAGGAGTCCAGGGGCAGCTGGATCCAATCCCAGCCCCAGACCTTGTCAAGGGTTTAAGTCTAAGGAATTACAGAGGTGGGATTGAACCTTTGTACAGCTTTGTCCCACAGGAGTAAGGATGGTAAACCAGAAATATTTATACAAAAGTGATGATTAGACAAAAAGATCTCAATCACAATTATTTACTGCACAGTGTAGAAGCTAAAACTACCAGTGGAGTGCAGGATGGGGCACTATAACAAAGCAGTGATATCAAAGCAATTCTATCAAAGCAATTCTATTCAAGCTGGAAAAAACCCAAGCAATCATTAAGCAAAGATTGATGTCACTCCCCCAGACCAAGGACTGTGGGCAAATCTCTTTGGCTCAGCCTCGAGGAGTGACCAGGAGGGGTCCTCACCCAAGGGAGGAATCTCCACACACCCCCAAGAAGGGAATGTTGGAAGAACCTGCTGTTTGAAAGCGGGGCTGGACTATTCCAGGATAAAGTGCTGGAATGTCACTCAGGTGTCCCCAGGGCAGCTGTGCCAGCTCACATTTTTAGAGAAAGACACTTCTCCAGCTCTGCCACACCTTCCCCTCAGGCTCAGGGTGTTGAACTTTGGGGTTGATGACCAGGCTGGTTTTAGCACAGTTCACCCCCAAAAGCAGCCTGACCCCCCTGAGCCCACAGTGAGAGCTTTGCAGACAGGAGTTGGCATTGCTGGAGCTGTTTGACCCCATTCCAGCAGAGATCCTGCTCCAGGGAGCAGTGGGCAAATTCGCAATCACAGAATATGCTGAGTTGGAAGGACCAGCAGGACCCTGCACAGGACCACATATTGCAGTGTATGAACAAGTCCTGGTTTTACTTGGATTATCCCTTTAATCCCATTGTATTCCAGGTGCTTTCTCTTCCCTTCCTCTCGGCTTTGCTGTGGATCCTCCTGCCTGTGGGCTGCGGGGCTCGATCTCCCTGGGACCAGCTCTGGGGGTCTCTCAGGTGCCACCCAGGGGAGCACACGAGCAAAAGTCCTCACTTGGCCTTGGGTCCTCCCATCCTGCACCTGCAGGGCTCTCACTCCTGCCTCCAAACACAAAGAGAGCTGCCCCCTCCTCTGCCAAGGCTCTCCCACTCCTCTGGGGAATGTCAACAGCTCTTCACACAAACAGGTACCTTATTTGCCATTAATATGCAAAAAGCCACCTTTAAAATACAGCGGCTGAAACAGCAACACTCTCATGCCCTTTATTTACAGACCTTGGCATTCTTGGCACTGTGCTCTGACCGGCTGAGCTCACCTGCATTCTGGGAGTGTGAGTGTCCCCCTGCCCAGCCACCTCCCCCCTGCAGCCCCTTCAGCCACGGGGGTCTCCCCAGTGTCCCCTCCCCAGTGTCCTCTCCCCAGTGTCCCCTCCTCAGTGTCCCAGCACTGCTACAGGAGCCAGCAGGACTCTTGACTTGTCTGCAGAATCACAGAAAAGAATCCCAGAATGATTTTTTCAAAGATGATAGAGAGGGGCAGAGCAACAACCTCTGCCAGCTCCCTCAGCCCCCGTGGGTGCATCCCCCCACGCATTTCTGGGTGTTAACTCCCTCTGGCTGATCTCTCACCCAACCCTCTGTGGCCAGGGGGAAGTCTGCCTTTCTCCAGCCTTCCCCTCTTGTCTCCAGGGTCTGGGATTCCTCAGGACTGACCTCAGCAGTGAAGACTGAGGCAAAGAAGACATTCAGTAATTCCACCTTCTCCATGTCCTCCATCCCCAGGACATCCACAGGATCCAGCAGCGACCCCACCTTTTCCCTGATCACCCTTTAGCTGCTGTTCTTGCCCAAGCCCTTGTCATTGTCCCTGATGTCCTTTGCACTGCTGGGGGGGTGGGGACAGCTGGGACAGGCTCCTAAAATCAGCTCCCTGAAGGGCCTGTGCAGTGCAAGGGGGTCCTGGAAACTGGGAGGGCAGGAGCACAAGGCCCCAGATCCATCTGCTCTCCCCCCCCCCACCCTCAGAGTGCTGCAGGGAGCACTGGGAGTGAGGAAAAATAATGATTTCCTGGGAAACCAAGTAAGACTCTTGCAAGGTAGTCTAAGCCCAGCATGAGGAACTGAGTCATGTGCTGGCAAAGATTGAGTTTGCTGTAAATATGTGTCACACCGCTCCTGCAAACAGGAGCTTCTGCCTGGGAAAGGTCTGTGCTTCCCAGTTCCCAAAGGCAAGGAACAAGCCTGGGCTGGTCCCACTCCCGTCCCAGCACCCTGGTGGTGGGTCCTGTCAGTGCCAGTTGTGCTCCTGCCTCCATGAGCTCTGCTTTGCTTTGGGAGGAATGTCTTCCACTTCAGCAGGGAACCAAAACACTTCTGTCTAAAGGCTGTGGATGGCTGAGAACTCCTTTTTCATTTAATTCACATGATTTCACAAAGTGAGATGGAAATACATTTTCTTTTAATTCACCACACTGGAAAAAAAACCCCCTAACATTGGATCAACTGACTATTCTGTTTAGATAAAAGAAAGATGTTTCATTCCAATTTAAGGGTTTTTTTTAAATTTTTTTCTAGATAATTTAAAATAGAATAAATGATGAAAAAATTATTTTGGAAAAAGAAACCCAAATATTCCGTTCTGAGAGGGCCAAAATATTTTGCTTTTCTTCAGTGTTACCACAGAGCTAAAAGCTGAACTGTCTTCCACAAATTATTTGGCTTTCAGTGCAGTTGGGAACAGTCATCTTCAGAATTTCTCTTTGGGATCTCTCTGTAACATTGCTCATGAATTGACAAAGGCAAGACAGAGGTTGTGATGTGGCAGCTTCAAACTCTGCTCTGGAGCCTCATTTTCAGCTTAAAATTTTTTTAATGGTGGAAAAATATTTTTTTTTTTACTAAATCCTTTTATTCAGCTTCCCTGCACTTCTCAGGGAAGGTGTAGGAAAAGCAATGGATTGCACAGCCAGGAGGGGTCCCGGCTTTGCTGAGCGGGGATCCCTCTTCATAGCAGAGAGGAAAGAGTTACATATTCCCAAAGGAATATGGCTGTACCTGGGGATTACCTGGAGAAGCACAACAGAGGGGGACTGCCTGGTCAGAGCCGTGGTTTTCCTGAAGCTCTGTGGCTCCCACCCCAAGGGTCTGTGGAGATGTCCCAGCTCTCAGGCACATGGAGCAAACCCAGCTGTCCCAGCTCCGCGGACCCCTCCCTGTCCCTCGCAAGGCAGAGCCCACGGAAGGGGAGCCCAATGTGCCACATCCAGCCTGGCACAGCCACAGCACAGCTCTGGGGGAAGAGAGGGTCACCTGGGCATGGACCTGGACATCCCCCTATAACACAGAATCCCAGGATCATGAGGTTGGAAAAGCCCTCCCAGCCCATGGATCCCCCCTGTGCCCCATCCCCACCTCATCCCCAGCCCAGAGCACTGAGTGCCACAGTCAGGCCTTCCTGGGACACCTCCAGGGGTGGGGGCTCCAAACCTCCCTGGGCATCTTCTTCCAAGGCCTGACCACCCTTTCCAGGGAGAAATTCCTCCTGATGTCCAACCTGAGCCTCCCCTGGTACAGCTTGAGACTATGGAGGTGGTACTGGACAGTATTTAAGGGGGTTAAATACCCCCTTAAGTGATGCGAGGAGTGAAGTCCTTCCCTGATACAGAAGTGCTTCACTTTCCTCCTCACCTCCACCTTCCCACGGGACATGAGGGCACCATAATTCCTTCCCCCTGCCCATCCCACCTCTGCAGCTCCCCCTTGTTTTCCCTTTTGGCCCCATGAGCCACGTTGGGTAGGTGAAGCAGCAGAAACCAGTAGCCCTAGGGGAGTTTGGGGCCTGGAGGGGCCTCACACTGCAAGGAACCCCCAGTGAGCACTGGGCAGAGGATGATACACAGGCACTTATTTCTCTAGATCCTCTTATTTCTCCTCTTCCCACATATTTCCTCTACATCCTGCTATTTCCCTTCCTTCCTACTGTTTCCCTACCCACCTGTGACACCACCAGAGCAGCCACAGCCCCCGGAGTGCCCATCTGGACCAGATCCAGAGGTATGAGGATGCTCCAGTCCTGTCTGAAGGATGCACAACTGTTAAGTGCAGGGGAGGAACCCAGCAGGTGTTATTTTGGGACCCCAGGCAGGTCTCAGCTGTGATGAGCACTGTGGGGACACAGATCCTGAGTGGAACATCTGAAAGTGGGAGGTGTCATTGGCCAGACAATGAGCACATGAGGAATCACATTATCCAACCAACTGGAACAGCAGGAAAGAGATTGGATTTAACAGCTCAAAAGGTCAAATCCTGCCCCTGGGGAAAACAGGATGAGCTTTTTTCTATGAACCTGTTACAACCCACCCCTGAAGGTGAGAGGAACTCAGGTTCTCCTTGACAGATCTGTTGGGGTGGAATAGAGTGAGAAGCACTGAATGACTGACGATTGTAAATATTTCTCTGCAGGGTTTGGTTTAGAACCATTTGGTTGCAATGGAGCCATTTTGGTCGTTATTATCCATAGTAATATGGCAATGTGAAAGCACTGGAGAAAATGTATAAGGGAAGAGGAAAGGAGGGAAGAGAAGGAAAGGATAAGATAGAAAGATTCATAATCACCACCCAGGATCTATGACCAGGCTTGATTGTTGCATCATTGGTTGATGGGATGGTCTTGATCTGGGGGGATGTGGGGGAAGAAACCTCTGAAACACAAAGTCTGATGGGTTCATATAAAATGGTTTCAGGCCAGGTGGGAACCTGGTACCTCCCCTGGGGGTTGGGAGGTTTCAATCCTCTGGTGGAAGGCGTTAGAAAATGAGTCTGGGGGTGCTCTGGGGGTCTTTGATGGTTTATGGCCCCTCTAAGCCATGACAGCTCCTCTCAGGTCAGTGCAGTGGAGCCAGTTATGCCCCATCAGACCTTCCCCGAGGGGAGGGGGGGAAGTTTTACAACTGAGCAGAACTGGGAGAGCTCCAACAATTCCCAGGGTAAAAGGCACCATCCTGCCTTGCAGGATTTATCTCTTATCAGCCCCTAAGTTCAGCCACAGCAGAGTACCCTGGAACCTCCACATCTGTTTGAAGTCATTAACCATTAACAGTCCAGTCTCCCAAAGCCAAGGATTCACTGATTAGAAGCAACAGAAGAGGGCAGAGATCAGCATCAGTATGAACTGTTAGACATCACTCTGGATTGATAATGGGGTGAAGCTGTGAAAATAACCCCCACAATTCCCACCAAGTATTTTTGGCAGAGCTAAAGAACTTTTAGTACCACAGACCAAGCAACAGGAAGAATTTGTTTGAACTGTCGTGCCTGGATTTGGTCAAAAAAGCAGTTTCAGCTGGCATGAGGAAAGAGGAAAACTGATGGATCAGGCAGCTGGGGGGAGTGGAGCACTTGCTTTAGGAAGCTTTGAAAGCTTTGCCTTGTCAATACCCAAAATGACTTTGAGGGCTTAGGTGATGGTTCTTAATATAAATACATCTAGGGGATAATATCAAATGTGGAAAAGCTATTAAGGGATAACATGAAAATAGATCAAATAGATATAAACCAGCCATGAGTCTGGCAAGGCTGGAAATTAGAAGATTTCTAACTATCCAAAGAGTGAAATTCTCCCCCGGCTGTCCAAAATCCATTTGTCTGTATGGAGATGAGGAGAAGGAGACAGGAAGGAAGGAACATAAATTATACAAAGATGGAGCTGTTGATGAAAGGAGTTGTTTGATAGAGTGGAAATAATTCTGGGGCTGGAAGTTAAAGGCCTTGGGATGTGATTTATTGCCATTTCAGGGGATGGAGATTTGAGCATTGCATGCCAAGAGCCTTTGCCTGTGTTATATTTATATCACATTAATCCTAAATTTTGAGCTTCTGCTGGTCACTTGTGTAGTTTAGGACACCTGATCCACCCCTTGATTCACAACTTATTTCTGGCCCTGTTTCAGCCTTTCTCTGAAGTGCTGCCCACAAAGAGCAGCTCAGAGCAGGGCACACCTGGGGTGTGAAAGTCCTGTACATGAGAGGTGTTTATATTGTGTTCCCTCACCTGGGATCTCAGTGATCTCACCTCTGACATTGGGGTTTCCCTTGCAGAGCCCAGGATTGTCGTGGGTTTGTTGGAATTCCGTGGCATGAAACGGTCCATTCCTTAATGTCTCTTCTGAGGAATCATCTAAAAGAATTTCAGAAATCCAGGAGACTGGTGATGGGAATGTAACAGAGGGGGATTTACATCCTTGTGCTGCATTTGTGCATTGTTGGGAGGTAGTTGATGGGCCCTGGTGAGAAGTGACTTGTGTAGAGAACTTCTCCTGACCCTTCTACCTACAGCCAGGATCATTTTAAGGTATCAGTTCTTGGATGCAGGTCTGGTCTGTGGTTTAAACCCCTCTGCATTAGCCCACAGACACAAGGAACCCACGCAGGGTCTGGTTTAAGTGGCTTTGCAGGGGCCTGTTCGTGGCCAGGGAGGGTCTTTGTCACGTGTGCAGGGAGACAAGGCATCACCACACACAAAAAAGGGGTGTGGTTCTGCAGCCACCCATCTGCAACTAAACAATTCACCCAAAAAGGTGGTAAAAGAGGCCTGGCCTGCCTGTTTTCCTGCCTGGGAAATGGCCTTGGCAGATCTTGGGTAGAACCCTCTGGCCAGAATCTACACACGTTCTCCTTGTCTGGCCTGGGAGCACAAAGCTGACTCCCAGAGCCTGGCAGTCCTTCTCTGAAGAGACCTGAGGAGCATCGAATTCCAAATGCTTCCATGGGGATTTCTGCTTCCATTTCTGCTTACAGTCTGGCTTGGTTATCCCAGAAGTGACCTGGAGAGGGAGAGAGGAGAAATGGGCTGAGGCAGCACATCCTCCCTGCTAAGGGCAGCTCAGTGTGTTCTCCCTGCTAAGAACAGTTCAACTTTTCCTGAGTTCACAGAATCATGGAATCATTATCGTTGGAAAAGACCTCCAAGATCATCGAGTCCAACCTTTGACCAAACCCCACTATGCCCATTAAACCACATCCCCAAGTGCCACATGTCCTAGTTTTTAAACACTTCCAGGGATGGTGACCCCACAACTGCCCTGTGCCAGTGCTTTACTACTCTTGCAGTGAAGAAATGTTTCCTAATATCCAACCTGAAGCTGCCCTGTTGCAGGATTCCCATTCAGACAGTCTTGGCTCCATCCTGAAGCCTCCACACGAAGCCGAGTTGGGATTCTACAGGTGGGATTCCCTGTTTGCTGTACTTGTGTGTCTCACACCCTTGTCCAACGAGGCCTTGGAGCCCCCCACAAGCCCCACCTAACTAAGGAGCAGCCCCCCAAAGGAGGTGGAGAGGTCATCCTGGGATTTCCCAGCCCTTCTGCAGCACTGGTACAGCTGTACACCTTTTCCATAAACCATCCTTCCCTGGGATGTCCTTAATCAGCTGTGAGTGGAGCATCCTCATCCTGCTGCCTCAGCAAAGCTCCCAGCCTGGCAGCAGCAATGACTGTGTCTCACAGACACCTCCTGGTTGGCAGGTGAGTGATGGGGAGACAGAACTCCTTCGGTGGGAGCTGGGGAAGGCAAAGGCACTGCAGCAAACACATCCAGGGATGTGCTGCAAGCTTTTTCCTCAGCTATGGGCTGTCCTAAAACTAGACTTTTGTTGTTGAAGTGATAATGAAATGGTTTTGATCCATGTGATAATGAAATAATCCTGACCCAGGACAACCAGAGCCATCAGTCTGGATTCTGCACCTTCCTTACAGGAGACTTGTGTGCATGGCCCCATTTGCTTCAGGAGTGGGGTGTTGCCTGAGCTGCTACCAACTTCTCTGTGCTCAGATCTTCTCCCAGGCATGGATCTCTTCTCTTTTGACTAGTCCTGGCTTGGATTTGCTCAGTCATGTTCCTTTTCCTACATCTCAGCCACTCTGAACTTCATTCAATTGAACTTGAAGCTGAACCTGACAGACTCTGAGACTCAGGAGCCCGTGAGAGGAGAGGAGAGGACACACGGGTTGGGCTGCACCCTCATCCCAGCTGGGCCTGAGCACAAAGTCTGGCTCTCCTTGGACTGCAGACACCAGAACACAAGAAGTGATTCACCTGCTGTGTCACAGCACTGCAGGCTGGAGGAGATCAGAGACACTGCCAGGCCCAGAGCTGAGCACAAGCCAATAACAAAAGCTTCAGAGTGTCCTTCCCCTGCTGGGTGACCTCAGAGTTTAGTCTGTGTCAGGAAGCAAAGGTTACAGCTGGCAGAGAGAGGAGCTGGGCAGCTGTTTTCTTTGAGGGTTGTTGGTATTTTCCAAGAATGACACAGATCCAAACCTGTGTCAGCTCTTCCCCAGCCTTTTGTAGAGGTCCCTGTGTGACACCTTTTTGCAGGAGGTGACTGAGCTCACAGAGATGGGGCACAACTCCAACCTCCACCAGACAGTACATCCTGGAGCTAAACCCTTCTCTGAGCCATCCCTTCCCCTCTCATCAACTCAGAGAGCCCATTTCTACCTCAAACCATGTTTGCAGCTTTCTATTTTAACATCCAAAATGCTTTGAACAAATATTTATTCCACTAAGAACTAAAATTAAACAGCAACTATTTGTTTATGAACACATTCAGAGGCAGCAAAGGTTTGGGAGTTCCTCCATTTTCATTATAATAATAAAAAGTGAAGTGAACAATGATCTCAGGGACAGGGTGGGATTGTTGGGGTGTCCTGTGCAGGGCCAGGGCTTGGACTGATGATCCTTGTGGGTCCTTTCCAACTCAGGACATTCCATGATTCTATGACCATAGTGAGTGACATATCTGCCTCCTGGTTTTGTAAAATGTAACATGTCTAAAATATTCCTAATGTCTATTCATTATGTCTAAAATATTCCTCTATATTTATTAGTTTTTATGGTTTTCTGAGGTTTAGCTCTTGGACTTCAGTTCCCCTTTGCAATTTGCCCAAGACGATCCAAATTTCCCCTTTCTCTATTTCCAGACTGCCTTATTTTCCTGTTCACAAGCAGATCCTGATCTTCAAAGGTTGGACTCGATGATCTTGAAGGTCTTTTCCAACTTAAATGATTCCATGATTCCATTTCCAACATAAATGCATTCCATTCCAGGTGCCCCTCACCTTTCATTGCCTTCCCAAGTTTTTCCTGCCGTAGTGGCTGTAGATCAGTGTTGGCACAAGTTTCTCTGTGCCTTGATTTCCCACCTGAACATTTCAGTTTCTTGCCCCAGGCTGGTCCTCACCCAGTGTTTATGTTTAGGAGATGAGATCCAGAGGGATCTCAGAGCTTCAGAGGGATCAGACACCCAGGGCTGCCCCTCCCCTCCCCGGGGGAGATGTTGGACCCCCTGTCCTGCCTAATTCAGCCCCAGCCAGGATCTCTCCTGTGCCATCCAACACGGGCCATCCATCCCCTGTTCAAAAGAATCACCTATTTGGAGTGTAGCAAAGCAATAAAAACCGACCCGTGGCTCTTGGGTAGATTTCCACTGATCCCATCTTCCAGTGGGAATCTCCTGATTTTGCAGCCTTGTCTCAGTAATGAGCTGAGCAAATTTACAGCAAAGAAAAACTTCCCAGGTCTCTAAATTATTCCTGTAATGATCTATTGTAAACCTGCCCCACCAAACAGTTGGCTTCGTTGTTTTACATTTATGGCAAAGATGATTTAGACCTCAAGTGGGAAATAAAATCCGAAGACGTTAAGTTTATTATAAAAAAATACATCAAGAAGCCATTTTTCAGGCAGAGCAGTGGGGAAGGAGAACACAGTGATGGCTGTTCCAAGTGTCTTGGAATTCTCATTATCATTTCCCAGTTTAGCTGAGTGTGCCTGTCAAATATGGGAGAAATTGAAATTCTGACCTCCACAGCTGAACTTGCTCTGGAAGTCCATTAGATGTCTGTCATTCCCCTCATCTACCAAGATTTATCTGGGAATTCATTGTATCGAGTCCGTGGGGTACGAGGCTTTGCCAGACTCCAAATCAATAATTCCTGTGTGGTCAAACAGTGCTGACAAGATATGGTGGGGAGACACCACAGTTGTTATCTGAGCAGCAAGAAAAGTCTCTTCCCACAGAAAATCCTGACAAAACCGGAAAAAAACGATCCAGATAAATTAAATTGCAAAGAAAATCATGACAAAAACCAACCAACCAACCAAAAGAACACCAACAAAAAACCCCAAACCGAGATAAATGAAATTGCAAATGCAAAACTCGTGAGGAAAATCTAAACCATATTTTTTTTGGCCAATGTATTTTGAAATGCTATTGTTGGAGTGTCCTTCAGGCTGTTGTCATCACTCTCCCTCATGGTGAGGAGCAGCATCCCGGCATTCCCGGGGTCACCAGGCACAGGGAAAGGGTGGCAGGAGAAGCCCTGGCCATGCAGGACATGCAGGAGCTGTCCCAGCACTGGAGTTCAGTGTCACTGCAGAGGTTCAGCCCTGGGAAGCTCAGCCAGGAGAACATTTCCATGGAGCATCTGCACATTCCACACACACACACAAAAATTGGTTTAGACAAACGCCCAAATTTATTTCAAAACCCATTTAAAACAGAATTTTTAATGAGTCTTTTCTGTATCATCCCATCCTGTGAAACTCCAGTGGCTTTCCTTTTTCCAGGGTCTCCTGTTCCATCTCTTTGTCTGCCTGCTGAGCCCAGAGCCATTTTCCCTTGTTGTGGATTCTGCTTTTTGCAGAGACATAAAACACAGTGCTCTCATTCTCTCTGTTCAATACCCAGCGCTCTTAGTCTTCCTTCTCACTGTTTTTTTTTTTTTGACAGTAAATAAAAAATACAGGTGGAGAAAGCTGCCTTTGCTTTTTGTACAGGGAAACCAAACAAGGAGCCAGCAGGACAAGGTGCATTCTTGTGTGCATTTAAGTGACTCTAAACCTGCTTTTACAAAGCATATTTTTGCAAGTGCTTCCATTATGTGTTAAAGTCACTTAGGAGCATTAGTAACACCACTCAAGGGGAGTTTACTTCATAAATTAGCTGCACTCCTGGGTGACAGTCACGGCAAATGGAAAAATGAAAACTCTTCATGCACTGTAAAGCCCAACTTGATGGAGACATTGTTCCTTGGAAGGGCTGGGTGGGTAATAGAGATTACTGGGCAGTTTAAAAGAGGGGGATATACATGGCAGTGCTCATCCATCCGTGTTAAGCAGTAATTCCCTGTTGCCATGGTGACAGGAGCTGGGCTTGGTGTGCAGGGAAGGGCTGAGCTGGGGGGGCCCAGGCCCGGCACTGACAGGGGATTGTCCTGCTCTGCTCTGCCCTGGGACAGCCTCACCTCAACATTGGGGCAGTTTGGGGGGACACAATGGAAGGAAGGGATTGAGCCATTGGAGAGTGTCCAAAGGAGGGCAAAGAGACGGAGAAGGGCCTTGATTTGAAGGTGTGTAAGGACACTGAGGGCACTTGGTGTGTTGAGCTGGAGCAGAGGAGACTGAGGGGAGACCTCAGTGCAGTTCCAAGTGCCTGGGCAGGGGCAGAGGAGGGGCAGGGACTGAGCTCTGCTCTGGGGGGACCAGGGACAGCAGCCAGGGAATGGCTGGAGCTGTGTCAGGGCAGGCTCAGGTTGGATCTCAGGCAAAGCTTCTTCCCCCACAGGCTGGTTGGGCACTGCCCAGGCTCCCCAGGGCACTGGGCACAGCCCCAAGGCTACCAGAGCTCCAGGAGGGTTTGGATGATGCTCTGGGGCACAGGGGGTGACTCTTGGGGCTGGGCCTGTGCAGGGCCAGGGGTTGGACTGGATGATCCTTGTGGGTCCCTTCCAACTCAGCATATTCTGGGATTCTGGGATTCTCTGGTCATGGCTCAATCTCCCCTGGTTCTGGGAGAGCTCCAGGCTCTGGATCCCATGTCACAAACACCTAAGAACTGCTGCCCAACTCCCCTGTATGTCTGGGAGAATTTCAGTGCCCCAGGACAGCAGTTTCCTCCCTCATCTCACTCCCTGGCTGGGGAGGTTTTCAGCCCCAGTGCTGTCCCACTGACCCTCTAGGCCTCACCTACCATCCCCTGCTGAGGGACTGCTCTCCCATCCTGCAGTCCAAGGGTTCTGTGGGAATTTTGGGCTGCAGTGATGCCTGCAAAGTGCAGCACTGTTTATCCAGAGCCTTTCTCCCTAACTCATGGCAAGAACTTCTGGTAGAGCTTGGTATATTGGCAATTGCCCTTAACCCTGTCACCTCAGGGTCCCTGCAGCAGCTTTACTCCTGGATTTGGGCTCTGGGATCAGAGTGCACCTCTCTGAGCTTCCAGGGAGAATGCTGAGGAATGGAACCAGGGGATCTTTGCTCTACGTGATAAATCCTCTTCTGCTTATATATAAAGGAGCTTCAGTGCCATCACCTCCAGCCCCTGGTTATCTCAGACACTGAATTATCAAATTCCCTCACAGATATCCCCTCCATGAGCAAGCTCCAACTCAAAACAGGATCCTTCCTTCCTTCCTTGCTTCCTTCCTTCCTTTCTCCTGTCTTTCTTTTCATCACCATCTGTGAAGCTGTACCAGACCCTCACTATCCAGCTGTTCTTCCAATTTCCAGCCTGAATTTATATCTGGTCAGTTTATAGCCCCATATTCTTGGGATAATATTGCTTTTAGCTTAAATGGTTCTTTTCCTCCTTAGAGTTCCCTCCAGTGTATTTATAGGGAGCAATATCCCTCCTAGCATGGCTAGGTTAAAAAAAAAGCACCCCAAACTCTTACTGGTCCTCAGCATCCAACCCATTTCTTTCAAAGAATGTTTGATGGAATTTAACCCTACTTCTTTAACCTGAATGACTGGCAAGACCCCAATGAGAGGCAGATGGAGGGAGAGTGTCAGTCCTTGCTCTGCTGGAAGTACTCCACTGTTTCATTTTGGGGCTGCATTTAAATGTTGGTTCCAGGTATGACATTGTTGTCCTGTGATCAGCCATTCTAAGATCCATGTTCTTAGCTGTTTCTGGCTAATGAGCGCCAGGAAGAGCAGTTTGTAGGGATCAGAGCAGCCCTGAAGCAGGTGGGTGCTGTGTTCCTGCCCCACAGACACTGGGGATGGGGTCCTGTGGGCAAATGGGATCATTGAGCCACTCCCAGTTCAGAGCAGCTGGAACAGTGCAGCAGGGAAACACTTCTCCAGCCCTTGGGATTCCTTCCCTTCCTGCTGGCCTGGGTCTGTTCCTGGCTCAGCAGATGGAGGGATGCAGGGAAGAGAGGTTTAGTTTCCCCCCCTGGATTGCCAAGACCATCCAGAAGTGAAAATGCTCAGTGGAGGATTCCTTTGGAAACTTGATGGGTCATCACAGCCGGATCTCCTTCCCAAACACACCACAGGCAAGGGAATCATGGAATCATGGAATATCCTAAGCTGGAAGGGACCCACAAGGATCATCAATGCAACCCCTGGCCCTGCACAAACACCCCAGCAATCCCACCCTGTCCCTCAGGGTGTTGTCCAAACCCTCCTGGAGCTCTGGCAGCCTTGGGGCTGTGCCCACTGCCCTGGGGAGCCTGGGCAGTGCCCAACCAGCCGCTGGGGAAGAAGCTTTGCCTGAGATCCAACCTGAGCCTGCCCTGACACAGCTCCAGCCATTCCCTGGCTGCTGTCCCTGCTCACAGAGAGCAAAGAGCTGAGGGATGTTCTCAAGTTGCAGGTCTTGGGGTTCAAGGGTCTGCAGGGAGACCGAGAGTGGAACTGAAGCCTGGGGTATTTGCACCACTTTGCCACTTTCACACCTTGTGAGCTTGAAGGAATTGCCCTTTCTGTGGGCAAGGCAGAACTGGCCTCTTGCTCCATGAATCCACGGTGAGACAGTGAGCCCTGAGCTCTGACTCTTGTAGGGGGAAGAGATTTTTCCACAGGAAATAGCGAACCTCACGTGTTGGCTCATACCTGCCATGGCCCTTTCCCTGTATCACGGCCTCCCCAGCCATTCTCCTTTTGTTTTTTCACGTGTTTTCCCTGAGCTTCCCACTTATTTTTTCTGAAATTCCTCTTGCTTATTTTGCAATGTTGATCTTTATTTATTGAGGTTAGTTTGGAATTCCAGCCGTGCTCTCTGAATTGTTTGCTCCTTCCAGCTCTGGTTCACCCTCCAATTTTTAAGCACATCTCTAGTCCATCCTCCACATCATTAAGAAAATCACTGGGCAGAACTGACCCTGCAGGGCTCCCCTGGCTGTGCCCACCCAAAACTGCTGCTGGAGTCATGTTTCTGTCTCTGTTTGTCTCCTGTATCCAGAACTCCCCCCTTTTTGCTCAGTTCCATTGTCAGGGCATGTTTCCCTCAGTTCCATTGTCAGGGCATGTTTCCCTCTGGCCTTTGTATTTATAGACAGGCTTTATTGAGTGCTCAGCCTGAGCAGATGTGCAGGCAGCCACAGGAAAGCTGTGAAACACCTCCTTCAAGGAGGCAGCTGAATAAATCACAGGTGCTGCAGAACAATCTGTCTCCTCGGAGCGGGATGCAGGAGGAGCCACAGGCTCAGCACTGGGATGAGGAGCATCTGTGGAGCCATCTCGTGTCTGCCAAACACCACAGTGACCTTCTGGTGGCACTGGGACTGTCACAGCTTCAGGGGGGATGCACAGACAGTGCACAGACAGGGCCTGTCCTGCACAAATGGTGTCACAAAAGAGTGTTCTCAGTTTTTTCCCCCAGCTCTTCTGCAAAGGTCTGTCCAGCACACGTGGAGTGAGCAAGGCAGAGATTCATAGAACAGGTTCAGCTGGAAGGGTCTTTAAACCCATCCAGTGCTACCCCCTGCCATGGGCAGGGACACCTTCCACTGTCCCAGGTTGCTCCAAGCCCCGTCCAACCTGGCCTTGGACACTTCCAGGGATCCAGGGGCAGCCACAGCTTCTCTGGGCAACCTGTGCCAGGGCCTCCCCACCCTCACAGGGAACAATTTCTTTTTAACATCCAATCTAAATCTCCTCTCTTTTAGTTTAAAACTATTCCCATTTGTCCCATCACTCTCTGACCATGTAAAAAGTCACTCTCCCTCATTTTTATAAGCTCCTTTTAAGTATTGGAAGGCCATAGAATCATAATTCATAATGGTTTGGGTTGCTGGAGGCCTTAAAGCTCCTCTAGTTCCAACCCCACCATGGGCAGGGACACCTCCCACTAGACCAGCTCAGTGTCCCATCCGACCTGGCCACAGTGAGATGTCCCTGGAGCCTTCTCTTCTCCAAACTGAACACCCCCAGCTCTCCCAGCCTGTTTCCAGAGCAGAGCAGTGCTCTCTGCTCCATAAAAGTGTGTGATCTGCTCAGACAAACAACATCAGGAGCTGGAGGACACAAATGGGCAGGAGCAGTGTTGGCATTTTTTTTTGAGCAGGAGCCCCTTGCAGGGCAGGCTCAGGGTCTGTGCCCTCAGTACGGAGTCAGGAGCCTCCTGCAGGTCCCCCTGACTCAGCAGGAGCAGCATCCCAAAATCTCCCAGCCCTGGTGTCCCCAGGTCCCCCAAGAACGGGCTCTGCAGGCACCAACCAAAGGCTCTGCTCTCAGGCCAGGGGGTTGGTTTGAGTGGCACAGCACTGGAGGGTACATTGGTCTCTCTAAAAGCTCCACTTCTCCTCAGCCAGCACTTTGGTGTTGATCCAAGAGCTGTGGGGCAGGTGTCTGGCTGGTTCCAGCACAGTCAGACTCCTGGCAGGCTGTGCTGGTGCTCCAGAGCAGCTCTGAACATGCACAGTGACAGAAGCAGTGTCTGGGCAGAGCAGCCCCACAGACACAGGACACGTTTTGTGTCGTGCTCAGCCCACACCCCTGGGCTGCTGCTGTGCCTCCAGCCCTTCCTCCACCTTGGTAGGAAAGGAGGGGGTGTCTCAGCTTCCCTGCTCCAGCAGGGGGGAGGGAGAGGGGCTGAGGGCTGGGATGACTCCTCTTCCCCGTGGGCAGAGCTCTGCTCCCCCAGCAAAGTGCTGTCCTGCTCTTTATGGTGACACTGGGAGGGGTCTGTCAATCCTTGGTGGGAGCAAAGTGATGGAACTGCCCCGTGGGGGTGGACACGGGAAGGGGACCCCAGTTTTGGCTCCAGAGCTTTGCCAGGGTTTGAATTCCAGCTCTCCCCAGGGAACACTCGAGCTTTGTGCTGACTGCCCCGGGCACGGGCTGGGCAACCTGTGCTGGCACTGGGGCACAGAAGAGCTGCTGCGGGTGAGAGCTGGTAACGAGCCCCGTGCAGAGCAGCTCTGAGCAGTGCTCTCCTGAACTGGCAGCAGGAGGAGGAGGTAGAATGTGCAGCCATTAAAAACGGGAATTGGAAAGATTCCAGAGTGATCCCTCCATCCAGGGGAGATTTGAGGCTCTGTGTTTGAAACCCACACCAAGGCTTCAAGATCCAAAAGCTGTGGCAGCAATGACAGCACATTTGGATCCCAAATGCTTTCCTACCTTTCCCTTTCCACCACTCCCCTCCCCGCTCGAATGCTCCAAATGCTTAATTATGCCTCAGCTGTTCGTGGATGAGGCTGTGAATGAGATCTAAGACATGAAAGAACTCCCTGAATAGCCAGAGAGGCTGATCCCCAAACAGTGCTGCTGCCTCTGGGGGGGCAGGGACACAGTGCTGGGCACGGAGTACTGCAGGAGGAGCTGGGATAACGAGGGGCTGGATGGGGTTTGAGGCACCATTGGCCCCACACCAGGGCAATGTGCAATCACAGCAGGATTAATACACAGCAGAACTTTACCTGCTCACTTTGGCCCCCGTAACCCCATCACAGGCAGCCCAGCCCAACCCTGGCAGCTGAGCCCCAAAAACACAATCAGAGCCAGGCTTAACCCAGCCTTCAGCTCTGAGGGTGCCTCAGATGAAGCCCAAGGAAGGCCTGAGCACCCAAGCTTAAGCCAGCATGAGGACTGTCATGGAACCACAGAATCATTTATATCAGAAATGACCTTTATGATCATCTCCCACAGCCCTATCATGGCCTAGGCTGAATCTTTAATTTCATCATGACCCAGCCCTGCCACTGAGTCTCTACGTGCCCAAATAATCCGACTCCAACCCCAAGTTTGTGCTAGATCTGAGCATGATTGCAGTGAAGCTCAGCCCTTGCCACAGTACAAGCCATGGGCTTCCACCTCTGTTTTAACCTACTTTTGGAGTGTTAAGCCTACAGCAACCCAATATGAGCACCAAAAATAGTTTGTCTTTAACCTTGAAGTCCAGGAAAATCCAATCCACTCCTAAATCCCCAGAACCAGCCAAGCCATTACTTTTCTTGCTACTTATTGCTGTGTCTCAACAGCAGCTCTGCTCTGAGCTCCCAGATGAACACTCGATGATCTCAGAGGTCTTTTCCAACTCAGCTGATTCTGTGTGATTCTGTCACACAGGATGGCTCAGAAGATCTGTTGCTCCCCTCACAGAAACTCCAGCCTTGCTCAGCTTTGACTCCGTTGTGCAGACAATCAAAACTCTGAACATCCCACCACAAAACCTCAGTGCTGAGATGAGCAAACCTGGGCTACTGGAAGGTGTCCCTACCCATGGCAGGGGGTGGAATGAGAGGAGCTTTAAGGCTCCTTCCAACCCAAACTATTCCATGATTTTATAAGTCTGGGAACAGTCTCCTGCACTGAGCAGGCCTGTGTTGTCTTGGTTCCCATCACTAGATGTGCCTGAGGAGCATTGAATCCATGTCTCTGCCCAATCCAGTGTCCTTCATCCCTCAGAGCCCTGGGGCTGCCTGCTCATGCTGTGACTGATGTGCAGGAGCCTTTGTCAGGGGCTGTGGTGTCACATAGATCAGTGCCAGCGTGAGCAATCGCTGGGTGTTTGCTTTGTCAGCAATGCTTCATCATCTTTTAATTCATTAAATATGTTTGTCATCTGTCTCTATTAGAGGTTGGCAGTGCTGCTGTTTGCTCTGCCCTGTGTCACTGTGCTTGTAAATTTGGACAATAACCAGGAGAAAATTGCATTTGTCTTCTTTTGGATTTAGAAAATGGGCTTTAGGAGATGAGCTGCTCTGCTCCACGTGTCCCCCAGCTCACAGGCTTCCACCCCCTCCCCTTCACACTGCTCAGCTCCCAGGCCTATCCATGCACTTCCCAGCCTTCACGTCCCAGCTCTTCAGCTCTCAGCCCTCTATCCCAGACCCTCCTGTCACCCACAAAATCCTCCCCTCCTCATGCCTTTGGCTATTGCTTGTTTTCTTCACCCTCCCACTCTCACCAACACCCCGTGGGGTACCTGGGGCCACTTATTTCCTTAGGGTATTTCTCTGTGAGGTGGGTACTGGGGTGGAGAGGGCCTTTTCCATGCTACCTCTCCCCTGGGCAGCTGTTTCAGGGCCTGCCTAACCCTTGGCAATCCCTAGGAATTAGAAGGATAATGTTGTGCTCTAGTGGCTACAAGGATCTCTGGCATTTTCACTGATGTTGGGATCAAGATATAGATTTAGGGGTCTGTGTGAGGATAGTGCTTGTCTGTGATGTGATGCACTGTCCCTCCTGGAGCACCCCTGGGACAGAGCTCATCACAGAACCACAGGATCATGGAATCCCAGAATCCCAGGATATGCTGAGCTGGAAGGGACCCACAAGGATCATCCAGTCCAACCCCTGGCCCTGCACAGGCCCAGCCCCAAGAGTCACCCCCTGTGCCCCAGAGCATCAGCCAAACCCTCCTGGAGCTCTGGCAGCCTTGGGGCTGTGCCCACTGCCCTGGGGAGCCTGGGCAGTGCCCAACCAGCCTGTGGGGGAAGAAGCTTTGCCTGAGATCCAACCTGAGCCTGCCCTGACACAGCTCCAGCCATTCCCTGGCTGCTGTCCCTGCTCACACAGAGCAGAGCTCAGTCCCTGCCCCTCCTCTGCCCCTGCCCAGGCACTTGGAACTGCACTGAGGTCTCCCCTCAGTCTCCTCTGCTCCAGCTCAACACACCAAGTGCCCTCAGTGTCCTCACACGCCTTCAAATCAAGGCCCTTCCCCATCTCTGTGTCCCTCCTTTGGACACTCTCCAATGGCTCAATCCCTTCCTTCCATTGTGTCCCCCTAAAATGCCCCAGTGTTGAGGTGAGGCTGTGTAGCACACACCGTGTTTTTGGGGTGTGAGCACATGTGTGCAGACATGTATGGGGGGGTTACACTCTCTGTCTGCCCCTGGCTCTGGTGATGTCCCAGCTGCTGTACCCTGTCCAGTTTGGGGTCCCCCAACAAGAAACATGTGGACACAGGGGATCCAGTGCAGAGGAGGGGTCAGTGTGGTCAGTGGGAGGGTGGGACATCCAAGGAGATGCTCAGGGGACTGTGCTTGCCCAGCTGGAGAACAGAAGGTGAAGAGAAGATTTTATTGTTGCTTCCACCTCTGTAATTAAAAGGTGTAGGGACTCTTCTCAGAGGTGCCCAGGGAAAGGACAAGAGCCATTGGGCACAAGCAAGAAAGTAGAAAATTCAACCCAAAAGTGGAAGGAAATTTGTTGGAACTCTTGGAGGAAATCCAGAGGAGGCCACAAAGTTGATATGGGGACTGGAGCACCTCCCCTATGGAGACAGGCTGGGAGAGCTGGGGCTGTTCAACCTGCAGAAGGTTGTGTGGAGACATCACAACCCCTTCCAATATCCAAAGGGGCCCACAAGGAAGCCAGAGAGGGACCCTTTACTGGGAACTGTAGTGACAGGACAAGGGGTGAGATGGGTTCACACTGAAAGAGGAGGAATTTGGCCTAGATACTGGGGAGAAATCCTTTCCTGTGAGAGTGGTGAGGTCCTGGCACAGGTGGCCCAGAGAAGCTGTGGCTGCCCCTGGATCCCTGGAAGTGTCCAAGGCCAGGTTGGATGGGGCTTGGAGCAACCTGGGCTAGTGGAAGGTGTCCCTGCCCATGGCAGGGGGTTGGACTGGATGAGCTTTGAAGTCCCTTCCAACTCAAACCATTCTGGGATTTTATGATTTCTCAAAGCAAAGGTGAGTAATTGCTGGAACAGAGACCAAGAGATGTTGTACAACCTCATCTCTGGGATCAGCTGAAGCTGGGCTGTACAAACCTGATTAACTGACCCCAGCTGGACATTCAAAGGGTTTGGATCAGACATCTTCTGAAACTCCTTTCAACATCAATTAATCTGATTATTACTTTTTTGTCTCTGATACCCCCATTTGGGTTACACCCTCTCACCTGTCCCCTGGCACAGCTGCCCAGGGCAGTGGTGGAGTCACAGTCCCTGGCAGTGTTCAAAAACCGAGCAGATGTGACACGTGGGGATATAGTTTCCTGGAAATGGTGGAATTTGGTTGTAACTTGGCTTTGATGATCTTGGAGGTCTTTTCCAACCATTCAGATTCCGTGATTCAGGGGGGATTTGTCCATCTTTCCCACCTGCAGCTCTGAGCTGTGCAGTCAGCCACAGCATGGTCCAGCTCCAGGAGTGGAAGCAATTCAGATTCCTGATGGATTGGCAGTGGAGAAGGTGCTGAGAGAGGGATTCTGAGGTTTGGAGCAGCAGCTGAATGAAAGACACAGGGAGCAGCCCCTGAGCTGGGCCCTGTGGGCTGTGCATGAGGTCCTGCTGTGATGCAGGTTTTGTTCATGACACAGCAGCCTGGAGGCCCAGGAGCTTCTTGGAGAACACAGCTCTCTGTGTCTGGGATTACCTTGGCTAATTAGAACACACAGGTCTTTGTCTGGCTCTTCAAAGGACGTGTTTGCTTTCATCCAACAGCCCCATGTTCAGCTTCACTTCTATTAATCTCTAAACATTGGAACAGGGAGATTTGTCAGGGCTAATTCCATTCCAGGGCAATGTTTGCTTTAAGCTTCAGGGTCTTAAAAATGACCCCTGTCCACAGAAGGGCTTGGAGGAGGAGCAGAGAACCCATCCAGGCCCCTAGTGAGAGCAAAACCCTTCCTGGGGGCTGCAGCCCCACTCAGGAGAGGCCCTTTCTCCTTTGAAATAGGAACAGGTTGAACTCTTCATGCAGGTGGAGGATGAGCAGAACAACCTGGAGGTTAAAACTGGCCTGACTCATGTGAAGTGATAAAACTCCAGACCTAGATTTATGCCACATCTCACACCTGCATTAGTCACAGGTCCTCTGGGAGACTTGCATGGCTTTGACCTGAATGTGTGACTTTCCAGGCTGTGCCTTCAACCTCCAACTTCATCAGTTTTCCCTGTCCTCCCTCTGGGATTGCCCTGGTCTGCTGGAGATAACATGGGAAATTATGACTTTTTCTTGTTTATCTTTATTTCATGTTATGGTGGGCCTAAAACTCCTCATTTTCTCACCCTCCTCCCTCCCAGTGTCACAGGGGGATGGGGAATGGGGACTGTGCTCAGTTCATCACAGGCTGTCTCTGCTGCTCCTTCCTCCTCAGGGAGAAGACTCCTCACATTCCTCTCCTGCTCCAGTGTGGGGTCCCTCCCTCAGGAGACAGTTCTCCCCAGACTGCTCCCGTGTGGGTCCCTTCCCATGGGGTCAGTCCTTCAGGAACAGACCCCTCCACAGTGGGTGCCCTGTGGGGTCACCAGTCCAGCTGGAAGCCTGGGCCAGTGTGGGCTCCTCTCTCCATTGGGACACAGCTCCCGCCAGGAGCTGCTCCAGCACACAATTCCCATGGGGTAACTTCCCATGGGGTCGCTTTCCATGGGGTCACAGCCTCTTTTGGTCACTCCCCTGCTCCAGTGTGGGGTCCTGCAGGGGCACAGCTGCCTCCCCATGGGCTGCACCTCGGGCTGACCGGGAATCTCCACCCTGGCACCTGGAGCACCTCCTGCCCCTCCTTCTGCACTGCCCTGGGGGTCTGTGTTCCTCTCACACATCCCCACTCCTCTCTCCACCTCCTGTTTCCAAGAAGCTTTTCCTCTTATTAAGAACATGTTATCCCAGAGGTACTGCCATCATCACCCATGGGCTCGGGGTTGGCCAGTGGCGGGTCCATCCTGGAGCAGCTGGAATTGATTCCCCTGGATTTGAGAGAAGCTTCTGGCAGCTTCTCACAGAAGCCACCGCTGGAGTTCCCCCCACCAAAGCCTTGCCACACAAAACCAGTACCTGTGCAAAATCCCCACTGGAGGATAAGGAACCTGTGCATTACCAATAATTGTTGTGTCTGCACTCCTGGAAACATCCCTTTTTGTTTGTAGATATTGCAATTTAAACATAAAGAAACACCTCAGAGATTAAACACAACCACTGCAGCCTCAGTGGTGGTTTTAACACATTCAGTCCTCAAACATCTCCTTTTAATCCGACCTTCTCTTCTTGTGCAGGTGCCTCTGGGGCACCTCCCAGGTGATGTGCACTTGTTCAACAAAGCCTGGAACTGTTTGAAAAATAAACTGAAGTCATAAAAATGGAAAACAAAGCTTCAAGATCCAACTAATCTTTGATATAAATGGGCCCCGTATATACTAAACACCCTCCGCAGAAAGGGTGAGGGTGGTGATGGGGAATGCTGGTGATTCTTCTGTAAAAATCCCTTTAATTTTAATAAACTCAGAGGCAAATGTGACTTGACACCAAGTTGGGTGGGAGTGTAAATCTGCTGGAGGGCAGGAAGGCTCTGCCCAGGGATCTGGACAGGCTGGATCCAGGGGCCCAGGCCAGCGGTGTGAGGGACAACAAGGCCAAGTGTTGGGTCCTGCCCTTGGGTCACCACAACCCCATGGAATGCTCCAGGCTGGGGCAGAGGGGCTGGAAAGCTGGAAAAGGCCCTGGGGGTGCTGGTGACAGTGGCTGGACACGAGCCCGGGTGTGCCCAGGGGGGTAGGAGGCCGATGGCCCCTGGGCTGTGCCAGCCCTGGTGTGTCACAGCCCCAGGGCAGGGCCCGTCCCTGTGCTGGCACTGCTGGGGCACCTCCAGCCCTGGGGGCACTTCTGGGCCCCTCAGACAAGAGACACTGAGGGGCTGGAGCGTGTGCAGGGAAGGGAACAGAGCTGGGAAGGGGCTGGAGCAGCTGGAGGGGCTGAGGGAGCTGGGGGGGCTCATCCTGGAGCAAAGGAGGCTCAGGGGGGACCTTCTGGCTCTGCAACTCCCTGACAGGAGGGGGGAGCTGGGGGGGGTCGGGCCCTTCTGCCCTGTCTCAAGTGAAAGGAAGAGGTCGAGCCAGGGGATGTTCAGATTAAATGTTGGAAAAAAAATGTTTCCCTTAAGGAGTGGTTGGGCACTGGAACGAGCTGCCCATGGAGGGGGCAGCCTCACCACCTCTGGAATTGTTTAGGAAGCATCTGGATGTGGCACTTAGGGACATGGTTTGGAGGTGATTATGGTGGTGGGTGGGTGGTGGGTGCACTAGTGATCTGTGAGGTCTCTGCCATGGTCCTGTGTGGTTCACTGGGGCTCCTGAAGTCCCTTCTGCTCCTTCTCTCCGCACACAACAAATGCATCATTTGCTTTATCCGGGCATAAACTGATGTGCAACATCCTCGAAAGGATTGCCCTGTGTTTGTGGCTGTGTCTGCAGTTCCTGCAGAGCCCAACAGTGCTTGGATGTGGGTGCAAAGCCTGGAGAGCTGTGAGCTGTGGGTGTGGGGACCCCAATTACCATGGCCATGGTCACAAACCGTGTCCCAGTGCAGCTGTGCCACCACACAGCTCTCACGGGGGGTGAAGCAAGACAAGGGGAAGATCAGTGGGGTCTGTGTCTCCCTCAGAATGAGAGGTTTCAGGTTCTGGTTCCTGCTTGCTCATGTGTTGTTGGTTGCTGAATATAAATGCCTGAAGTCAAAGGTCCAGGTGCTCCAGAGGCAGTTTTTGTGTGCCCTCTGAACCCTGATGGCCAGATAAGTGGTTTATGGCCACCTGCAGTGCTCTGCCAGAAGCTGCTGTGTGCAGGGCACAGTTCTGGCACCTTTACTGCTCTTCTGCCCACTCAGATGTGACTCCTTAATTTCTAACACAAATGGGCTCCACAGGGAGGCTCTTCCTGAATTAAATGTTGGCTCGTCCTACCCACGATCCTGAGTGTGCAGGGACAGGGAGGGATGGAGCTGAGCACAGAAGGCTGTGATGTGATGCTGATGTTTCTGCGAATGAGGCACAGAGAAGAGCAGATGGAGCAATGGCTCCATATTCAAAATGCATGTGATTTGATTACATTGGTCTTTATGTGGATAGAAAAACATTCCAAGCCAATTACAGGAAGCATTTGCATCTTCTGAGCCACGGGCTGGGAGAGATCAGAGAATCAGAGAATCATGGAATCACAGAATATCCTGAGCTGGAAGGGACCCACAAGGATCATCCAGTCCAACTTCTGGCCCTGTACAGGCCCATCCCAAGAGTCACCCTCTGTGCCCCAGAGCATCAGCCAAACCCTCCTGGAGCTCTGGCAGCCTTGGGGCTGTGCCCACTGCCCTGGGGAGCCTGGGCAGTGCCCAACCAGCCTGTGGGGGAAGAAACTTTGCCTAAGATCCAACCTGAGCCATTCCCTAGCTGCTGTCCCTGGTCACAGAGATTGGAACTTCCCCTCTGGTGCCCCTCGGGAGGATGTTGAAGACCCCAGTGAGGTCTCCTCTTAGTCTCCTCTGCTCCAGCTGAACACACCAAGTGCCCTCAGCCTCTCCTTGTATGACCCCTCCAGACCTTTCACCATCTGATCAGTCAGAGTTTCTGGGAGCCACTTTTGGGGTGCCCTGAACCAGATCAGGGATGGTGGGCAAATATGAGTTTTGTTTTCCCTAAATCATGGCCCTGTTTTTGTAAACTAGTCACAGTGATCAGTGCTGGGGCCACCACAGCAGGGGGGAGAAGTGCCAGTGAAACAAGTTTTCTCTACCAGGGCTGCTGGGGGGTGCAGGTTCAGTGACAAATCACTTGTATCTGCTCAAGTTAACTCAGCATTCCCCCTTCAAAATAGGATCTTAGAGCTGAGCTGGGCTGAATCTGCTCTGCCAAGGGAATGTCTCAGGCTCAGATTCACTGTTAACTGTCAGGAAACTGTGGTCTCAGGAAAATTAGGGGCACTCTTGTCTTGGCTTGTGGAAAAGTCAGTAAGAAATAAGTCAGTGATGAGGGAGTTGCAGGGTGCAGATCTCCACATCCCACACAGGGCTCAGGCCACACGGGAGGGGGAAGCTGTGCTCCCCTCCCACCTCATTTGCCCTGCACTGGCCCCAGTTGTGCACTGGTGCTGGTTCTCAGGCTGCATTCTCAGAGCAATGGCTTCCCAGTGCCAGAGGGCAGGGTGAGATGGGATATCAGGAAGAAATTGTTCCCTGTGAGGGTGGGGAGGCCCTGGCACAGGTTGCCCAAAGAAGCTGTGGCTGCCCCTGGATCCCTGGAAGTGTCCAAGGCCAGGTTGGACGGGGCTTGGAGCATCCTGGGCTAGTGGAAGGTGTCCCTGCCCATGGCAGGGGGTTGGAATGAGGTGGGCTTCCAACCCAACCCATTTCATGGTTCTGTGATTCCGTGACATTTCTCACTGGTCTCCAGGTAAAACACCAAATAAATGCCTTTAGGAGAACAAGTCTGGCAAAGGTACTGCAAGGGAGCTTTGGGACTCGGGGGATTTGCAGCCACTGCTCTGTTGAGATGGTGCAGGGCATTAGAGGGCAGTTTGCAGAGCAGTCACCCTGCTCCCAGATCTGCCCTGTGCTGTTCAAACCACCCCTTAATGAACACCTCATCCTCTTACCCTCTTGTCCCTCTTACCAGAGATGTGGCTTCCAGATGTCTCTTCCACCAGCCATGGGGACTGAAGATGATCCATGATCTCCTTGACCTCAGAAAAATGCAAACCCTTGTGTGGAAGGGACCTTAGAGATCATTAAATAAAGAATTGATGTGTGTGGGGACAGGGGGGAGCAGGTGCTGGGCAGAGCCAGAAATGCTCCTTGACCTTCCAGCTCTCCCAGGCTCTCCCTCAGCTCAGCCTGTTTTCCCTGACAGCTTCTCCATCACCTTCTCTCTCTGGTGCAGAACAAGCTGGGAAGGTTGTTGAGGACAGAACGGGCATCTGTAAGGTCTGATTGAAAAGACTTTTACATGGAAACTGGTGGAAGCTGGTGCCACAGACGGGCTGGGGTCTCTCCAGCATCATTCCAAAAGCAAATGGAGCCTCAGACCCCCGGGTGGGAGCTTTACAGACACCTGGGTGCTCACACAGCACTGCAGAGTAGGAAAAAGAAGCACCTGGAGATCACATTTCTTGCTCACATGTTCTTCTGCCCATTTCTTCGCAGGTTCTCCTGAAGGTCCAATTTAGGGCCCTGAGTGGAGCATCAGGAGTTCTCACCCTGCAAGTGTTCTCATTGCTGTATTTGAGATTGGGTCCTGCCACACTGCAAGGGAGCTGGAATTACAGTAAATCACCTCCCTGGCAGCCCAGGAGTGAGGAATGTCCAGCCTCTCCCCAGGAACACTCCGGGATCCACTCCATGATCTGCTCATCGATCCCAGGCTGCTGCTTTCTGTGCCCCCTCACTGACTTCCATCTCCCTGAACGTTTTGGCTTGTCCTGTGGTCCAGCCCTGCCAGTATTGATGGCACACAAGTGACAAAATAAAATAGAAATTATTAATTTCAAGCTCTATTGGTAGAAGGAAAAGAAAATCAATGCTTGGCAAATGGAATAAGGAGAAACTGGAAGAAAAAAAAGCTCTGAGTAGCTCGTCTGTGACAAGTGACAAAGGCAGAGGACTGTAAATAAAGGGCATGAGAGTGTTGCTGTTTCAGCCACTGTATTTTAAAGGTGGCTTTTTGCATATTAATGGCAAATAAGGCACCTGTTTGTGTGAAGAGCTGTTGACATTCCCTAGAGGAGTGGGAGAGCCTTGGCAGAGGAGGGGGCAGCTCTCTTTGTGTTTGGAGGCAGGAGTGAGAGCCCTGCAGGTGCAGGATGGGAGGACCCAAGGCCAAGTGAGGACTTTTGCTCGTGTGCTCCCCTGGGTGGCACCTGAGAGACCCCCAGAGCTGGTCCCAGGGAGACCGAGCCCCACAGCCCACAGGCAGGAGGATCCACAGCAAAGCCGAGAGGAAGGGAAGAGAAAGCACCTGGAATACAATGGGATTAAAGGGATAATCCAAGTAAAACCAGAGCACTGCAATATTTGTTTCTGTGCAGGGCCAGGAGTTGGAGTTGATGATCCGTGTGGGTCCCTTCCAGCTCAGGGTGTTCTGTGACCCCGTGGCTTGAGGGAACTCACCCAGTTTACAAACACTGACAGTCTGAGGGTGCTGGAGTCAGACACAGATGTTCAGAGTCAAATTCCAAGGGCACAGCTCCTGCCTAGAAACCCAAAGAAGGGCCAGCTGTTTGAAAGGCTTTGGTTTCACAGCTGTCATTGTCAGTGTAACAGGATTTTTAGAAGGCTACACAGGGCACCAAATGCTGCAGAAACTCACTCTGAAAGAGTCTGGAAAGCATTAGAAACTACTCATATGGTGAGCAGATGAATAACAAAGAGTGTTTTAACTGTCTGTAAAACACACAGGTACAGATAAGTCCTCTCTGCCTCATGACACAGGCAGAAGCATATTTTTCAATTAAACTGAGAGATGACAAATCCAGAATTGATGAAATGACATTTTCTTTGGCACAGTGAGATGGGATTCAGCTCCAGCAGGTAGAGACATCTGCAACACAGACACCTGCTCCCAAACTGGCTAATTCAGGCTTCTCTCTTAGGCAGGAGGGGGAAATGGGCCATTTCAGGGAGCAATTCATGTGACCAAACACAAATATCCATTTGTGGAATAGATAACTCCCCCCTCGTGCTCTGCTGACTGTGTCAGATCCTCACTGATATTAATGCTGAGGAGGAAGGCCAGCCCAGATTAGACTCCAGCCTAGTCACACGAGTTGTTTTCCTGGACTGTTAAACTGTGGAACTCATTTCCACAAGGTCTTATGGAAGGCAAAAGATAAGCTACATTCAAAACTGAGACTGGAATAAATATGAAAAAATAAGAATAGCCCCAGTTCTCACAGATGGTGTTAAGGGCATTTTGGGATGGATATAAAACCGCTTCCTTCTAGGCTTAAATCCATTTCAGACTGTTAGGATTAGGATTAAGATCTTCACACGGGCCATTTTATTTCCTATCTACCTCTGGTGATCACAGGTTGGCTGCTAAGCTGGATGGACCATGAAGCTACTTTAGACTGTCAATATTTTCACCTTCATGAAGTCTCCCAAGATTTCTTGAAAATCTAGCAGCTTGTACTGAATCATAAGTAGTGGGAAATCAGAAGTTTAATGGAATAATTCAGATTAGAATCAAGTACAGCAGGAGTACAGTAGAGCAAGATGGGACAGAACTGAATGAAAAAATGAAAACAAATAGATGTGTAAAGATTTAAAAAAGCACATAAAGATGGATGCTTGGATACAAGCTCCAAGTACATGGCCAGTGTCCAGGGCAGGGAGGTCGTTGACCTTCCTGGGCTCACCTGGGCAAACAAGCAGAGTTACTGTGGGGTCAAATCAGAGGTTGGACTGTGATGAGGGGAATACCAGTGGATTGGTTGTGCACCAGAAGCCGCTGCTGCCTGTTAGAGCAGTGGAAAGATCAGCCAAACTGGTGAGTACAGAAGAGAGCTCTGGCCACTGGGTGATGCTGAGGAACAGCTTTGTCACTTAACCACTAATCTGAAGGTGCCCCATGGCAGAGGTGACAAACAGACACAGCAAATGAGCTGTGCTCCCTCTGAGCAGAGCAGTGTGAACAGCAGCCTGGCAGCTCTGGGCTGTGCTTACCCCAAACCAGCCTGATTTAGTTCAGTAGCTGATTCTTGCTGTGAAAAGTTTATTCCTCTATAACCGTCTTCTTTCATAACCTCACCTGTGACCAGTTCTGTTCTTCTTCACTTGATGGTGGGTTTTGGTATCACCAGGGAAAATTCCGTCTGAGAACGTGTCCATCTGACAGAGCACCAGGCAAAAAGCTTTATGGAAACCTTCCAGCATTGCTCCACTTCCAGTATTTCTCCACTTCTCGTCTGGACACACTTTCTGCTTGTTCTTCATGTTATGGGCCACCTCAGCACTGCCAGATGGGAGGGGATTGTCCTGCTCTGCTCTGTAGTGCTGCAGCCTCACCTCGAGTCGTGGGGGCAGTTTTGGGGACCACAACATCAGAAGGATCTAAAGCTGTTAGAGTGTTCAAAGGAGTGGGGAAGCTGGGGGTGAGGTCACTTGACTTGTTCAGCTGGAGAAGAGGAGACTGAGGGCAGAGCCCATTGGGGGCTGCAGCTCCTCCCGAGGGGCAGCTCCATCTCTGCTCTGGGGGGACCAGGGACAGGACCCAGGGAATGGCTGGAGCTGTGTCAGGGCAGGCTCAGGTTGGATCTCAGGCAAAGCTTCTTCCCCCACAGGCTGGTTGGGCACTGCCCAGGCTCCCCAGGGCAGTGGGCACAGCCCCAAGGCTGCCAGAGCTCCAGGAGGGTTTGGACAACACTCTGAGGGACAAGGTGGGATTGTTGGGGTGTCTGTGCAGGGCTGGGAGTTGGAGTGGATGATCCTTGTGGGTCCCTTGCAACTCAGGAGATTCCATGATTCTGTGATCTTTGTCCTTTGTGTTTGTAAATCATCCACTGGGCCAGTTTTGGCCCACACTGAGGCTCCCAGTACCACCCAAGATCTGTGGACTGAATTAATTGTCCCTGTTCAAGAGCTTTCTGTCAGGGTGAGAGTTTTGGGAACAAGTTTTGCTGTAGCTGTTCTTATCTTCTGAAACACAGATGGAATTAACCCAGAACAAGCACAGAGACATTGGCACAGCCCAGGGCCAGGGGGCTGCAGACCCCCACGGCTCAGCAGGCTGAGCTCTGGCTGCAGCACGAGGTAACTCAGGAGAGACTGGAAGGCAGGGATGGCCCCTCAGGGCAGGGTTATCTTGTAATGCAGCCCAGAGACTCCCACAACACAGAAGCAGGAAAGTGCTGGTGCAGAGGCTGCAGGGACACACTGGCAGCAGGATGCTCTGTCTGAGAGGGGCTAAACTAGCTCAGACAATCCTCTGTTTGCAAATCTCTCAGTGGGGAAGGAGAAGGAGGGTCAGACTTTAGGTGTTGGAGCAGGCTGGAAAGAGCCTGACTGTCCAACTCCAAAGATAAACACCCTGAGGAAGAGCAACGATCGGTCGTGACAGAACTGGCACCAGGGAGGGTGTGAAGGGCAAAGTTCCCGGCAAGTGATGGCCCTGAGAACTCACCTGGAGCTGCTGAGCTGGCAGAGACACCCGACTGACAGCCCAGCACCTGGGGCTGTAAAAGCCCAGTCCCCTTTTTAACAGCATGTTCTTTTAACACCCCTCTGCTTGGAGTGGGTGTGGAGATTCTTCCCTGGAGTGGGAACACCTCTCAAGGTCCCTCCTTGAGGCTGAACAAAAAAGGTTTGCCCACAGTTGTTGGTGACATCAATTTCTACTTAATAACTGTTTTGCTGGCTTTAATATCATGGCTTCAATGTGATTTCAATAAAGAGTGCACTCTGGTAGTAGTTATAGCTCCTATCCTGTGTAGTAAATAATTCTGATTAAGCTCTTGCAGTCTAATCATTATCATCATCTGTTTAAATAAATAATTTATTTTATTCATATAGATGTATCTAGTGTGCCATCCTTGATCCTGTAGGACAATTGACTAAGTCTGGATTTAAGATTGGATGCAGACACACCCAGCCCCCTCTCTGAGAAGGAGTTTAGAAAGCCAGGGGGTCCTTTCCCTACCTTGGAACTCATGGGGAGGGTCTCCCTGGTAAACTTTGTCTGAAAGTCCCGTTCTGGCTGTGATAATTCTGGGTTTTTGCAGTAGGTGAGCTGCTCATCACTGCAACTTGGAGCAGGATATGGGAAAAAAACAGGCTACTGGGAATTCCCATTATCCAAATGCTACTTCTGTGCAGGTGGGAGGTCAGTGGCACATCCCACCTCTGTGAACATGGAATATGTGTGTACCCAGGAACACTCAGTTATATTTTCAGACAGGTTTTTGCTACCAAAACATCTCTACTCTGGAAGTGTAAATCTTATAAGTGAAATTAGAGTTGGCTGGTGAGTTATAACAGTCATAAAGTACAGACCAGGCATGTGGAATCTTGTGCCCAAACTGTAGCAATTACACATTTAATCAGGAAAACATGATATAAGGATGGCTCTGGATACACAGGCCCAAGGCATAAATAAAAGAACTGTGGCAGGCACTGCTTTGGGGCTATTTGAGACAGGACTGGGGAAATGAAGCCAAAACATTGTGAGGACATTGCTGGGAGTCTCTAAACCCACTCAGCAGAGAATCCAAATGCTATAAAAAAATTGCCTGATAAACTAAGGATGCATAACCAGCCTTAGCCTGATCCCTGGGGGATAGAGAGAATTGGATACAGATGTAAAGATGATTGTAATAACTCAAAAGTCTGAGGTCTGACCAAGATTTTTAGCTGAGAAACATGATATAGTAGAAAGTTCAGGGGCCATCTGTTTCCACTAGCTATGAAAAACCTTCTCCTGCAGCAGTAATGAAGTTAAAGACAGATCATGCAGTACCAGAAGTAAAAGAAATCCATGGACAGAAGCAGGAAAATGTTGTAAATCCATGTCTTGAAATACAGTTTAACTGGGCTTGTCAGCCTGAGAGGGTCCTACCAGCTGGGGAGGGACACTGGGAACACCAGGATTTCAGGGAAAAGCTGGGAGCCCTGAGCAGTTTTTCTGTTTTAGAGAAGTGGTTTAGTAACAAGGAGTGGAGTCAGCAGGAGAGAGGAATGGAGGGTTGGTCTCCTTGGGTACATCCATGACTTTGTCTGTCCCCAGAGCCTATTGTTCCAAACCTCACCCCATCCAGCCCTTTCCAGTCACCCTGGACCTGCCTGGTATTCACTGGTCCTGACCCTGAGCCTGACCCAGACATTGGCTTTTTGATACAGCTCAAGATGCCCACACAGGACCCTAAAGAACATACCCACAGAGCAGGCAGCCTTTAACCTGCAGCTGACATGGGTCTGGTATGGGACATGAGGCCTCCTGACTGTAAAGAGTTGAATTTCTCCCACTTCCCATCACCAGGAGCATGTTGGGAGTGTTCTTCAGCCCTGCCCTCCCAGGGCTGGCAGTGGGGCTGGGTTCGGTCTGGATCTCAAGTCACAGCAGAGCTTAGGCTGCAGGTTAAACTGAGTACTGTCCACCTTTGAATGATTTGGGGAAATTCTGCACCATGAAAGGTGAAACACTGGGGGATCAAGGTTGTTATACTTCAAGTTTTATCAAAAACTCACCAACTACAAAGTGCATCTGCCTGTGCCAGGGATGCTGGCTGTCCATTTACCTTGGGCTGCATCTGGAGGAAAGCAAACCATCAGCTTGCAAATGTGACTGTGGAATAGCTGGGTCCTGAGCTCTGTCTGGGAAGTGATGGGGAAAAAAAGGAAGAGACTTCACTCCTGAAAGCCTCTTTCCACAGAACCACAGGATATGCTGAGTTGGAAGGGACCCACAAGGATCATCCAGGCCAACCCCTGGCCCTGCACAGGCCCATCCCCAGGAGTCACCCCCTGTGCCCCAGAGGATCATCCAAACCCTCCTGGAGCTCTGGCAGCCTTGGGGCTGTGCCCACTGCCCTGGGGAGCCTGGGCAGTGCCCGGCAGTTACCACATTCATTATTAATACAATTAACATCCTTTAAAGCCTCTAACACAGGGCTGGCAAGCAGTGGGGGTTCTTCTGGCTGTTTGCAGCCATCTGGGCTGTCTCATTTCTGTGCCAGTGGGTTCTGTTCTGCAGACCAGCATCAGTCTCTGACATGACCGGGAACAGGGTGTGGAAGGTGCCGACGCTGCCTTGGCTGGCTCTGCTCTGCTCGGGCTGTTCTGGGCAGCAGCTCCTGTAAGATGCAGATATGTGGTGTTCACGTGCAGGAACCTGAGGGAATGGCTGGAGCTGTGTCAGGGCAGGCTCAGGTTGGATCTCAGGCAAAGCTTCTTCCCCCACAGGCTGGTTGGGCACTGCCCAGGCTCCCCAGGGCAGTGGGCACAGCCCCAAGGCTGCCAGAGCTCCAGGAGGGTTTGGCTGATCCTCTGGGGCACAGGAGTGGCTCTTGGGGCTGGGCCTGTGCAGGGCCAGGGGTTGGACTGGATGATCCTTGTGGGTCCCTTCCAGCTCAGCACGTCCTGGGATTCTGTGAACTAATAACTTGATACCCAGCACAGTATCTGCCCCGGAGAGCAGGACAGGAAGGGCTGTTGTGCCTTTGTGCAGGAGCTGAATCTCCCTTTAACATGTTCACACTGAGCTCAGAGTCTCCAGAGGGCTCCTGATTTTTCTCTGCTCCCAGGCTTCCTCTTTGGAGCTGATCTTGTGTCAGAGAGCAGAAGGGAAGGATTTGTGCCCCTTATCTCGGTTCAGAGGATGGTGACGCCCCTGAAAACCCACTAATCCCCCAGATAAGAGCCCTGTGAGCAGATCTTTTAGGATGAAATGTGTTCAGGGATTTATGTTATTCTTGCAAACACTGAAATCATATGTTTTGCTGTGTGAGAGCCCCAAACTTCATGTCATTCCAGCAATTAGCTCCAGGATCAGGCTTATTTTAGACAGGATTAACCAGAGGAGCAGGACGTGGGTTATAACAAAGAGAAAACTAAGATCAGATGAACAAGACTTTCAATATAATGTTACTTAGACCATTGCAAACCACTATGAGAGAAACAGAATTATAAAATATGTTTTCTTGGGGTTTTATTTTTCCTAACAGAGTTGTTCCTCTGGTTGTAATTTGGTGGTGGTAGTCAATGTAAAGAGGAGAACAAAGACAGGTGGATCTGGAAAACCCTCCAGCTTCCTGGGGAATTAACATCTGACTCAGATATTGCACATGAATAATCCCTGAGAAGGGACTAGTCTGGACTCAGGGGTTTCATCCTCAAAAAGCTTTCACAGCTGAACAATATCTTGGTACAAATAGCCAAAGCTGGGCCTTTGACATGACTCTCTGCCCTATCCAGGCACCCTCTGGCTTGTTAATTCCCTTTGGCACATCCTGAAGGGAGTTTTACACCGTATCTCCTCTTTGGGTTATTTTTATGCAGTTGGGTTTTTTAATTTACTTGTTTGTTTGTGAATTTTGGTTTGGTTTGGTTCTTTCTAATGCCCATTCCTCGGTTGTCACGGCCTGAGTTGTCTTTATTGACTTGGACCCTCACTGTGCTACAGTTCTGTGGTTTAGTTCCCATGAGTTGTCTATTCACCAAGACACTTCATTTCCTTGCCTGACAAACACCCAGAGCTGCTTTTTTCCCACCTGGAATGGCACTGGAAGGTTCTTGTTTTGATGGAAGGTTCTTGATACAACTAAACCCTCTCAGCACCTGTAGGGAGCAGCAGGGATTGGGCTGGGATGAAGAACAGCTCTGTCCAACTCTGCTTTCCCTCCAGGTGACTTTAATATGGTTCAAATGTAACACATGAAAGTTAAATAAGTCAAAGACTCACCAACCCAGATCCAAAGGCAGCACAGCACAAATAAGCCAATGATGGAGCACCAAAGGGCTTTGAGGAGCCAGTCAGCAGGGTTGTGTAGAATCACAGGATAATTATGGTTGGAAAAATCCTCTAAGACCATCAAGACCAACCATTAACCCAGAACTGCCAGATCCACCACCAAACAATGTCCCTAAGCACCACATCCACACATTTTTTAGCGCTTCTAGATGTGGTGACTCCACCACTGCCCTGGGCAGCCTGTTCCAAATGGCAGCAGCATGTTCTTCATGGCAGCAACTGCCTTGCAGAGCTACTCTGAAGCCCAGTGCTTCCAGATAAGATGTCAGAGCCCAGAAACATCATTTTCCTCTAAAACAGGGTTTTTTAAGAGAAGGGGAAGAAACTTTCCAAATGGTCCTGTGTGCAGTTTGGGGCAACAGAAGATAAGAAAGATCTAAAGCTACTGGAGTGTCCAAAGGAGGCCACAAAGATGGTGAAGGGTCTGGAGGGGCCATATGAGGAGCAGCTGAGGGCACTTGGTCTGTTCAGCTGGAGAAGAGGAGACTGAGGGCAGAGCCCATTGGGGGCTGCAGCTCCTCCCGAGGGGCAGCTCCATCTCTGTTCTGGGTGAGCAGGGACAGCAGCCAGGGAATGGCTGGAGCTGTGTCAGGGCAGGCTCAGGTTGGATCTCAGGCAAAGCTTCTTCCCCCACAGGCTGTTTGGGCACTGCCCAGGCTCCCCAGGGCAGTGGGCACAGCCCCAAGGCTGCCAGAGCTCCAGGAGGGTTTGGACAATGCTCTGAGGGACGGAGTGGGATTGTTGGGGTGTCTGTGCAGGGCCAGGAGTTGGAGTGGATGATCCTTGTGGGTCCCTTCCAGCTCAGGAGATTCCATGATTCTCTGAAAAAGTTCTCCAAATCCCTCTGGGTCTTTGCTCACTGAAGAATTTCTGGCTTTATTCCATTTTGCATCTGGAAACTCTGCCCAGAGGTGTTTGCAGTGATGGCTCCGGGCAGAGATCCCATGTGATCAGCAATGCTGGCACAGGCTGGATGAGATGGAAAGGGAGAGACAAATGGCATTAAAAGCAGGAGTCCAGTAAGAGGATAGAGAGCTTTGAGAATTAGTTATTTGACTCTTGGTGACCTAAATCTCTAGTTTAATAAAGCAAAGTCCTTCCACATGATGCTCGCTCAAGTCCTGGAACAGAAGGTTTTCACAGCCCAGGCAGGGGCTCAGCAGAGGACGTGCCTTACTGAGTCCAGCAGCTGGACAGGAGAAGGGTGGTTGAACCCCAGCCTGGTCCTGCCCACCCTGTGGATCCAGCCCCCAGGACTCACAGCCCCCAGGACACACTGCTCAGCACAGTGACCCATCACTCAGCTCCTGTCACCTTCACATGCCCAGGGATCAGGTCAAAGGGGAGACCTGGCTGAGACCAGGCCTCGATTCCAGAGAGGATGAAGCAGGGCAGGATTCTGGAGCGCTGTGTGTGCAGAAGAAGAAGGAAGGGGCTACTGAAGGGGAGAGTTTGAGCATAATCGAGCCCATCCTTGAATGTTGGACTTAATGGTCTTGGAGGTCTTTTCCAGCTTTAATCATTTTATGATTGTATGATAACCAATCCCTCCTCCTCTGTGATAACTCCCCTCTGTCCCACCCCCCTCTTGGGAGCCAGTCCTTGTTTGCAGTTGTCTAAATGACTGCAAGGCTACCACCTCCATCCCCCACCTGAATGTGGACACTCATGGAACTTGTGTCGAAGTAAAGAATCCCAGGTTCCCACCAACTGGTGCTGTTGGCTGCCTGGGATTTGCACAGTTGTTCCCTGTACCAGCAGCTCCTTCATGGAAGACAAGGATGTGGGGAAGAAAGGGATGTGACCAGTCCAGCACTGCAACTGAGACAACGTGAGGGAGCTGGAGATGACCCAGTGGGGATCTCTGGTGTCTCAAGTGTGGTGCTGTGGTGGAAGAAGACCCTGCCAGAGGCCTGTGGTGTTCAGCCTCCTGGAATCACAGGTGCTCAGACAGGGAACTCCTTGGCAGAGAGTTCCCCTGAGTACCCTCCACCTGAGGGCCAAAACGGCCAGTTTACCCGGGAATGAAGAGACTCTTCAGTGCTGTGAGCTGACCCAAATCCTCTCCCAAACCTGGACTACTCTGTGGCAACCCTGGCCATGGCAGGCGAACAAGATGAGCTTTAAGGTCCCTTCCAACCCAAACCATTCCATCTGATTCTATGATTTTGGGTACTACAACATAAAAAAGATGTGAAGCCATTAGAGAATGTCCAAAGGAGGGCAATGGCCTTGATTTGAAGCCATGTGAGGACACTGAGGGCACTTGGTGTGTTGAGCTGGAGCAGCGGAGACTGAGGGCAGACCTCACTGAAGTCTTCAACATCCTCATGAGAGGCAGAGGAGGGGCAGGGACTGAGCTCTGCTCTGGGGGGACCAGGGACAGCAGCCAGGGAATGGCTGGAGCTGTGTCAGGTTGGATCTCAGGTAAAGCTTCTTTCCCCAGAGGCTGGTTGGGCACTGACCAAGCTCCCCAGGGCAGTGGGCACAGCCCCAAGGCTACCAGAGCTCCAGGAGGGTTTGGACAACGCTCTGAGGGACAGGGTGGGATTGTTGGGTGTCTGTGCAGGGCCAGGAGCTGGACTGGATGATCCCTGACAGTCCTTTCCAACTCAGCATTCTGTGATTCTGTGGTTCTCTCTGACAGGCCCTTGCAGCAGGGAAGATTCCTGTGCTCCAGGAGCTTTGGGACCTGCATCCCTGTTCATTCCTGCTGAGGGCTGACAGGGATATAACACGTGTGCTGTTTCCAAAAGCCTGGACATGCCCCTCCTCCAGGTCTTTGCTGAAGTTGTCCCACTATCAAAGTTTTCATTTCCCTTTCCCACCACTCAGCTCCAGAGTCCAGGGTCACTGAAACAGTGATTTCAGAGGGATCAGGGCTTCCTTTACAGTCATACACGAGCACTCTGAATATCCGGGTGACACCTGCATTCCCAGCAATGCAGAACCTGGGGATACCAATTAAAAGACATGTTCTAATTAGCCTTGTGCTAATTAATGCACCTACATCACCACTGTGCACTGCAGCAAGTTGAACCCTGGAATTGCAGAGCCATAATGGCCCTGGAGTCTCCCTTGAATTATTCCCCCATTCCCCCCCAAAAAACCCAAAAGTGTGGGAAGTCTCCTGGAAAAGTGTAGACAGGACTATTACACGGTTTTTAGAAACTTGAAGCCAAATAAATAATTCCTAGTGAGTATGGAACAGTTTGGAAGGGAGACCATAGGGATCCAGAAATCCATTCCAAAGGTCTCCCAGATTCCCAGCTCTACCACTGGCTTCAACATTTCCAACCCATGGCCAAGTCACCCCTGCCAGTGCCAGGGCTTGTGCCATTTGTGACCCAGTCCCCAACACCCACGAAGTTCCCAGACACTGTCTAACCCAGCGATAGAAAGAACTGTGTTTTCTGTCCCCGTGCTCTGCCCTCTGCCTCGCTCTCTGAAGGGTTACTTTGGCTGCTCCAGGCTCTGTGTGGCTCTAGCAGCTTTAATTTAGTCTGAGTTCAGGGTGAGGGGAGGGCTGGCTTTAGCCTTATAAATAAAGAGAAAACCCAGAGCCTCTTGAATTAGAGGCTAAGCACCAGCTTCTCTAATCACTCTGGTTATTCCCTGGGATCTTCCCTCATTTAGGGAGTGATTTTTCACTTTAACTCACTGCACAAGGCAGCTTTCTATTAATCCTTCTCTGCCCAAGTGCTGTCAGCATATGGCCTGACCAGTTCTTGGCATGGACTGGGTGACTCCCAGACCTCCTAATCCAACATTTCCCAGCTGATAATTCCCTCTGCTCTTTTGAGTGACCCAGTAATAACTTTAATCACCCCAAACTGCTCCTGCTGCCTTGTGTGATGCTTCCTTCCAACATGAGAGGCTGGTTTAATGCTTGCTGCTGCTGTGGGAGGCAGGATTTGGAGCTGGCTGGGAGAGGATAACTGGAGGAATGCACTGCCACTGGCCAGGACCAGTGTGCCACAGTGTGATCCAATGTACTCCAGTACAATCCAGCGTGCCCCAGTGTTCCCCAGTGTGCTCCAGTGCAATCCAGTGTGCTCCAGTGCAATCCAGTGTGCTCCAGCGTGCTCCAAGGAACTTGACTGCAATCCAGTGTTTCCCAGTGTGCCCCAGTGTGCTCCAGTACAATCCAGTGTGCTCCAATGTACACCAGTGTGCCCCAGTGTGACCCAGTGTAACCCAGTGTGCCCCAGTGTGACCCAGTGTAACCCAGTGTCCTCCAGCGTGCCCCAGTGTTAATCCAGTGTGCTCCAGTGCAGGATTCCCTCAGGGAAGGAATTTTCTGGTGTGCAGCAGTGCCCTGCTCCAGGAGAGTTCAGAGCAGCCCCCGGCCATTCCCAGAATGCAAAGCAGTAGCTTTATTAATTAAATCATTCAATTTAATAGAATATTCAATTAAACAACAGAACATCTCAGGTGATGCCTGCCTGGAGAGCCCAGGATGGGGATGATGAGATCCAAAAATGTCAGATGTCATCCTGAGCTTCAGCTCATCCAAGCATTATGGCCCAGGTTCAGGATTCCCAATCCATAACATGTTCAAGAAGAGCCCAGGATTTGGGGCCTGAAGAATAATGGGCACTAAAAAGTCAGGATCCAGCCTGAAGGAACATGTACTACTGCAGACCCAGAGCTCTGCATCTCAGAACCAGTTGGTCAGAGGCTTTCCCCCTCAGGGTGGGACAGAGCTTTCTCCACATGGCAGCACCACAGGCTTCAGCAGAGAACTTGAGTTTGCAAAATATTTCAGGTTGGACTTCCCTGGGGTGATGTGAGGCTGTTCCTGGCTTGTGCTATGGAGAGAATTCAGCTGCAAGGTTATAATTCCCTCTCCTGGTGTTGGCAGTGCCAGCACTGCCCTTCTCCCAGGAGAAGGAGACTGGGGTCTCCTTTGCCTGGTTCCAAGGTGAAGCTGGAATTTCCTTGGCTGATAAACAGGGGAATTCCCTCCTCTCTGTTTGCCCAGTAGCTGAGTCCTCTCAGGAAACAGTAGAATAGAATAGTTTTGTCCAGGGCAATGATCATGGCAAAAAGCCATTCCAGGGACACCTTGTCCCTTGGATGAGAATGAGCCATACATGGGTCTGACAATCCATGAGGCTCAGAGGAGATGGTGGAGAACAGCAGGATCATCCTCCTGATGAGAGCAGGGAGTGGGATGCACTGCTGGTGACCATGGACTGAGGTTGGAATGAGCAGAGACATTTGCAGCATTCCTGATTTCTGAGGGCAGCATAGTTGGAAGATCCTGAAGATCCTGACATTCTCCAGCTTCTGCTTTTGATAAGAAATTAATTTAAATGCTATAAAATCACATCCACCACCTAAGATCCATCTAAGAAGGTTGGGAAGACAAAAGAGCTTTGTCTTCCTTGGATGCCATTTGAAATACACCCCGCTCAGTGAGGGAGCTGCAATTTCCAGGGAATATATAATCCCAGTCAGTCTCTTTTACAGAGACAGATGTGTCCTCATCTCACCTAAAATTACACAGACCCACAAAATGCTGCACCAGGAACCTCCTACAAGGACTGTGGGCACTTTCATAGTGATTTTCTGGTGCTGACTCATTTGCTTCAGTTTCTGGAATGACTTACCCCACAGTGATAAACCAGCAGTGATACATAACTACATGGTTTTTTCCACTGCTTCCCAGTTCTGCTGTCTCCCGCTCAAAGCGTTTCCCTGGGGTCTGTCGAATGAGGGCTTGGTTGGGGGTTATTTTGAAAAAAGAAAAGAAGCTTCTTTAGCCCCCCAGGTCACAGTGAGTTTTCCAGGAGGTCCCAACTGGCTGTGTTGGAAACCTCTTTCTCTCCCTGCTTGGCAGCTCAGATTCCTAGTGCAGCTCCTGATGAGCTCATTCCAGAGGCGCTTCCCCAGCAGGGCTCAGCCCCGGGGCTGGAGGGGAAGGGCTGCAGTGGGCCCGGCCTGAGGGCCCGGCTCCAGCAGCTCCATTTACTGACTAAGGGAATGGAAGGGCTGCCCGAGATCGATGCCCTGACAGACGGAGGCCTTTCAGGACAAGCGGGACTCGCTCTGACCGTGATCCATCACTGGGGAGGAGAAGGACCCGAGAGGTGCCGCGGGACCCCCGTGCCCTCCTCCCGAGCCAGGGCTGGCGCTGCCCCGGACCGGCACCGGGAGCGGGATCTGCTCGTACAGACACACAGGGAGGGGAAGCACAGCCCAGCCCGGGCTCTGCCCGCTCCCAGCCCGGCTGTTGTCACAGCCCCAGGGCAGGGCCCGTCCCTGTGCTGGCACTGCTGGGGCACCTCCAGCCCTGGGGCACTTCTGGGCCCCTCAGACAAGAGACACTGAGGGGCTGGAGCGTGTGCAGGGAAGGGAACGGAGCTGGGAAGGGGCTGGAGCAGCTGGAGGGGCTGAGGGAGCTGGGGGGGCTCAGCCTGGAGCAAAGGAGGCTCAGGGGGGACCTTCTGGCTCTGCAACTCCCTGACAGGAGGGGGGAGCCGGGGGGGGGGTCGGGCTCTGCTACCAGGGAACAAGGGACAGGAGGAGAGGGAACGGCCTCCAGCTGTGCCAGGGGAAGGTCAGGTTGGATATTGGGAAAAATTCCTTCCCTGAAAGAGTGGTCAGGCACTGGCACAGCTGCCCAGGACAGTGGTGGAGTCCCTGGAGGTGTTCAAAACACAAGTAGCTGTGGCACTTTGTGATATGGGTTAGTGGGCAGGAGGGTACTTGGTTGAAGGTTGGACTTGATGATCTTGATCTCTTCCAAAATTAATAATTCTATGATTCTGACACACCTGATCCCCGAGGTTTCTTTCCCCAGTGCTCTGTCGTGGCCATTGTGGTTGTGGCTGGCCTGGCTTTTTCCAACATAGCACATTTCCCTGGATGCAACAGAAGAGTGACAGGGAGGATGAAAAACAAGGAAGGGGGGTTCGTACAGCTCATATCAAGGGCTGAGGGGTGGTGGCATATTGGGATTGAGGCTCTGGTTCTGGGGACCTCTGGGGACACTCTCATGCCCAAGTCCTGCACTGAACACATGAGTAGCTGCAGCTCCATCCAAGATCCTCCCCCTCTGTGTGAGCAGGACCCACCACCTCGGGTGGTTTCTCTCTGCTGGCAAGGTCTGGGTGAGGGAATCCTGCCACAAGTCCAGACAGATGGGCCAGGGAGCAGGGCTGGCACAGGGCAGGAGAGCCAGGCAGGGTCCTACCCCAAACCCTGCTGGGGGGAAGGATGTGTCTGTGGGTCTCAGCTCTCAGACAGAAGAGGAATAGCCTCCATTCCTGAGGCAGCTTCAGCTGAATCTCTTTCCAAATTGCAGAATGCCACATTTTGTTGGCTCCTAGGGCTGTTTGTCAGGTCTGACGGTGTTCTCAGCTGATAATTGAGCCCAGCTCAGTTCTCCCCTTCTAAATAAAGTATTTGGCTGCATGACCATCCCTCTTGGTCATGATCCTCCAGAAGGGTTGCAGAATGGACTGGGGGAGGAATTGGCTGAGGGTGGGGGTCACACTAGGATTTTTTAACCAAATTTCAGTGCTTATGGAAAAAAAATCTAGGGATTCGCCATGCCTTCAATATCCATCTTTTTTACATCTCCCCAACCTCACTAAGCTCCTCCTTTGTTTCTTTTAGATGCACCACAGATATTGATTACTCCAGGTACTGGTGGTGTCTGGAAGGATGCAAAGAAGGAAGACCCAGATGAGACCTCTGTGTTGGGCGAAAACAGTTTCTTTGTTCAGGAGCCTTTGGATGAGCACTGGGAGCTCTGCCAGAGTTTTCTGAACGCAATTGCAAAAGCTCCAAAGATCTTCTTCTAAAATATGATTGATTTGTAGGTTGGGTCATCCCTGGAGGATGTTCAGTGGAAGAGAGGGAAGAAGCTTGATGTTGAAAAATTGAGTGGGTGTGTATGCTGGGAACCTGGGTCAATCAGAGCTTTCAGATGGATCTGTCTGAACCACCTCCTTCAAGCAAACATTCCCCAAACACCAAAAGGTTTGTAAACCTGAGAGCAAAGAAAAAAAACCCTCAAAGCAGAACAACAGGCATTTTTAAACCAGAGAATTCCAGAGTGTGACAAAAGGGAAAGTACTTGTAACAAATCTCCTTCCTCCCCTCTGTTTTCTTTCTTTCAGCTTTGCTCCCACTCCAGAAAGCTTTTAGGCTGCCTGGATGCAAACAAGCTCCACACAGTGTTGTCTGGTCCCAGGAAAAGTCCTTCCTTTTCCATCATATCTGAAGCTTTCTACTTGCTGCCTGTTCTTGGGGCTTCTTTTCTCTGGATGGACAGAACAGCTGATCATAGGATCATAAAATCCCTTTTTTTTAACCCATCTCTCACTGGATTCTCCTCCTGAAGCATTTTTCAGTGACTTTAAGCAGGAAGAAGCCCTGCACTGGGAACCTTGCTCTCCTACTCTGCTCAGGCAGTGCAGTGATTAGCCAAGGGTATTGGATCCATTTATTAATTTCATGGAATGATTGAATCCCAGAGTGGTTTGGGTTGAAGGGATCTTAAAGCCCATCCAGTGCGACCCCCTGCCATGGGCAGGGACACCTTCCACTAGCCCAGGTTGCTCCAAGTCCCATCCAACCTGGCCTTGGACACTTGCAGGGATCCAGGGCCAGCCACAGCTTCTCTGGGCAACCTGTGCCAGGGCCTCCCCACCCTCCCAGGGAACAATTCCTCCTCAATATTTATTGGTGCCATTTGACTTGAGAAAGATTCACAGGAGGATTTATAAGGAAAGTCTAAACTACCAGGGGCAATCAAACCCAAGGCTCTGAGTATCTGTGATCTAAACTTCATTATATTCCTGCTTGTTTCCCTCCCCATTCAAAGCAGTTTGGGCCTGATCTGCACCTCCTGTCCCACTGCTCTCCCTGCAGTGACCCACATCAGTTAACGAGATGGGGAATCTTCCCAATTAGCATGGGGTAATTACCTGTAGCAAAGATGCATGTGGAGATGCAGGAGGGATGACTAGTTAGTGCCACAAATCTATAGTAATTAGAATTCAATTCTGAGAGTACTGGATTCCCCTTGGCTGCCAACTCATTGACCCCCTCCCAGTGTAGTTTGGGATGTTTTTTATTGTTAACTTTCTTTTCTGAGGGTTTGTTGGGTTTTCTTTTTAAATTTCACTCAGGGAAATTCATCCCCTCCCTGCCCTAAAGTTCATATGCCTGAACCACTGCAACCAACAGTGCAAAAGGTACACTTTATCTTAAGGTTTTTCCCTCTTTTTATTGGTTATCTATGACAAATTTAAACAACTTAATGGCTGCCCCATCCCTGGAAGTGTCCAAGGCCAGGTTGGACAGAGCTTGGAGCAACCTGGGCTAGTGGGAGGTGTCCCTGCCCATGGCAGGGGGTGGCACTGGGTGAGCTTTAAGGTCCTTTCCCACCCAACCCGTTCTGGGATTCTGTGAACTCGTGATCACTGGGATCCTTTATGAACTTGGAGAAATAAGCAGATTTCGTGCTGATTTTCTGCACTGTAGGAATGGCTCTCACCAAGCCTTGCCTTTAACACTGTCTGGTGACAGGGAAGGGAAGGGCTGGGAAGGTTTGGGAAGGGAAGGTTTGGGAAGGGAAAGCTTGGGAAGGGAAGGGAAAGTTTGGGAAGGTTTGGGAAAGTTTGGGAAGGGAAAGTTTAGGAAGAGAAGGGGAAGTTTGGGAAGGGAAAGTTTGGGAAAGGAAGGGAAGGTTTGGGAAGGAAAAGTTTGGGAAGGGAAGCTTTGGGAAGGTTTGGGAAGGTTTGGGAAGGTTTGGGAAGGGAAGGCTTGGGAAGGGAAGGCTTGAGAAGGTTTGGGAAGGTTTGGGAAGGTTTGGGAAGGTTTGGGAAGGGAAGGTTTGGGAAGGTTTGGGAAGGGAAGGTTTGGGAAGGTTTGGGAAGGTTTGGGAAGGTTTGGGAAGGGAAGGTTTGGGAAGGTTTGGGAAGGTTTTGGAAGGGAAGGTTTGGTAAGGGAAGGGAAGGTTTGGGAAGGGAAGGGAAGGTTTCGGAAGGGAAGGGAAGGTTTGGGAAGGGAAGGTTTGGGAAGGGAAGGGAAGGTTTGGGAAGGGAAGGGAAGGGAAGGTTTGGGAAGGGAAGGGAAGGGAAGGGAAGGTTTGGGAAGGGAAGGGAAGGGAAGGGAAGGGAAGGTTTGGGAAGGGAAGGGAAGGGAAGGTTTGGGAAGGGAAGGGAAGGGAAGGGAAGGAAGGGAAGGTTTGGGAAGG